>NC_141695.1:501371230-511371230 GCF_964263255.1 Lissotriton vulgaris
ATTCCAGTGACATTTTTGATGGTGTTGATCCGTTTGAGGTCATTAAGCACTAGATTTTCAAAAGCATCAAGAATCTTATGAGATGTGGGTGCCTGAAAAGTAGATTTGGGTCTAAACTCCATGTACTCAGGTGGATCTAACTCGGAAGCTTGGTCTGAAAGATTGGAAAAAAAGTATCTTAAACGTAAAATTCTCATGAATTTGAAAAAGTCAATTTCGATTTCAAGAGGATTTGTCTGATAAGTGGGCACAAAATTCAACCCTTTGTTGAGAACTTTAATTTGTTGTGATGTCAAATTGTGTGCTGAAATATTCAATACTAAGTTGGTCGTGTACTCCTCAGATTGGGTTTTGTGACTTCCTTTACCTCTCCTGGTTTTCCTTTGGTTTTCCCAGGTGGTTGGGTGGTTTCCGCGTCCTGGGCGGAAAAAGACGTTTTAGAGGAAGCAGCTCCCTCAGTGTTTGTTGTGTCTGTTACACCTGATGTTGTTGTTGCAACTGTTGGAGGTGCTCTACTGGCATGAGTTTCTCCCTCCAAAACCACACTTTCTTGTGACGATGTATTTGGTGTTCTTTTTGTAAAGGTTCTCCTCTGGGCGTACACCTCCGCCCACGTATACACTTCATTCAGCTTGTAGTCCAGTGTATCACGTTTGTATTTCCTCAATTTACCTTCCTGAATCTCTTTGGAATGTTTATCCATTCTAGTGTTCATTTCTTCCAAGAACTTTAACCAATCTTGTGAGTCCATTCTTGTTTGTAGATCGGATTCTATGAGTGTGATTTCTTCTGTGATTTCTTTAATGACAACTGATAGTTCCTCTAATAATAGTAAAATCAAATCCAAAGAGCACTTGTTAAGCACTGCATACCAGCGGTCCATAAAATCTTTCTTCATATGAAAACGGAAGAGCATAGGTTTTATGGGCATTCTTAGACCTCTAGGTATCCTCTTAGCGCGATGATATTGCACAAGTGTAGACGCGTGGAGGCGTTGATTCAATTGCCTTTTTGTCAGGAATTCTAGTTGTTTAAGTTGTTGTGACAAGCTACTTCCCTGCACGTTGAAGGACCTGACATCATGTATCAGGGAATACATTTCTGAGGCTTGTTCATTAGTGTAAGCCAGAACATTGGCACGATTGTCCGTGAGACTGGTTATGGCGTCAAATGACATTATTGGAAATGGGTGCTCACTCCCTGTGGACAGGGTAACAAAACAATGATTAGTAATGGGAGAGGCACTCCTAACAATATGAACAGTAAACACTTATCTTTAAATGATAAACATCAATCAATTACGCGTGCTGAGGAGGAAGACGCACTGCCCTTTTTGCGCCAATATATAAACATGGAAATAATCAAGCGAAAACCGCTTGCCCTCTACGCACTGTTGCGATTCCAACCTGAACTGGTTGGCTTATTTCACCCACAATTTTTTCACATGAAAACACATAAACCTTTTTGTTTTCAAGTATTAGATTTTTACTAACATTTCAGTTTTAAGAAACATGACATTCACTTAAATATCAGTAAATACCACAAATTCATGAACTTTAGAAAATGTATATACACATGAATGTTCATTTCACATCATGAACAATAAAGTTATTTTTCCCACATTTTTAGCCCTGCCCAATGCATTTCGGGCCACTTGGCCCTTCCTCAGGGGCGGTACCTGAAATGACACAAAAATACAAAACTGGGTCACATAAATGAAATCAGGTTCTCCGGTTGCTAAGTTCATAGAATGTCACTATCATAATTATTATTCCTGAATTAATCAAATATCTGATTTTTCTAAAAAAATCATAGTGTAATCACATACAACATTGTAAACAGAACAATACTAAGTTGCACACTCACTTGTGTTCGTGAGAGGTGTATGTTGGAAAAAATGAAGCCTCGTGGAACTGAATAAATGGTAAGAATTTGATCAGTCGTGCCTGGGAAAAACATGCATTCTCATTAGAAAGTTGTGGAGTCAAAGATGTGAAAGTTGCGAACAACACTGACAAGAAACGACACTTACTGCTAGAAGCCACGGCGTGGTACGACCCTAAGAACTGGCTGAGTTGACGATGTCCAAACACGCTCACGTATCTATCTTTGCCTTCAAAAATACGCCTGAGTAGATCCTAGTAAAAAGTAACAATCTAACCTCAATGAACGGTAATATACAAGTCTGGCAGAGCTTAAAATAACTGGCTAATACACCTCATTATTTATCTTACACAGATACATGGTATCCCGAATTAATGGCACACACCTCGTTTATGTAGCAGAATGCGGAAATGGTCGCTGCTCCCTCATGCTACCTGTTCTTAACGATAGTCTGAAAAAAACGCTGAAAAAAATGCAAACATCGACGATCAATCCCACTACATCCAATCCTCCAAACAAGAACTGCTCCACCATGTGAGACGCTAGTACCTGACGTTGCTCTAAGCAATGGCTTCAATGCACGAAAACCTCTCTTCTTAGGGTCGTACCACGCCGTGGCTTCTAGCAGTAAGTGTCGTTTCTTGTCAGTGTTGTTCGCAACTTTCACATCTTTGACTCCACAACTTTCTAATGAGAATGCATGTTTTTCCCAGGCACGACTGATCAAATTCTTACCATTTATTCAGTTCCACGAGGCTTAATTTTTTCCAACATACACCTCTCACGAACACAAGTGAGTGTGCAACTTAGTATTGTTCTGTTTACAATGTTGTATGTGATTACACTATGATTTTTTTAGAAAAATCAGATATTTGATTAATTCAGGAATAATAATTATGATAGTGACATTCTATGAACTTAGCAACCGGAGAACCTGATTTCATTTATATGACCCAGTTTTGTATTTTTGTGTCATTTCAGGTACCGCCCCTGAGGAAGGGCCAAGTGGCCCGAAATGCATTGGGCAGGGCTAAAAATGTGGGAAAAATAACTTTATTGTTCATGATGTGAAATGAACATTCATGTGTATATACATTTTCTAAAGTTCATGAATTTGTGGTATTTACTGATATTTAAGTGAATGTCATGTTTCTTAAAACTGAAATGTTAGTAAAAATCTAATACTTGAAAACAAAAAGGTTTATGTGTTTTCATGTGAAAAAATTGTGGGTGAAATAAGCCAACCAGTTCAGGTTGGAATCGCAACAGTGCGTAGAGGGCAAGCGGTTTTCACTGCACTAAAATAATACATGGCCTTTGGAAGAATACACATTTTAAGTACATTGCACCTCCCTCCCATCAATAAATGTAAACATTCATCCTTATCCAATTGTCATGTGGCCAAAGAGACTATATCTGCCTAATTTACCTCTATTAAATCCTGAAGTGACATCCTAATTTTGGTGCCCAAATACATGGCTTCCTCCGTAACCCGTCCCTCTCCAGGGCATACTCCTTCAGAGCATACTATCTGGGTTTTGGATGCATTTAACTTATAACCAGCCCCTTCCCCAAATATCGGAGTTAAGCTCTCCATCTCCACCACTGCTCGCGCCGGACCAGATGTTGCCACCGCTATGTCGTCCGCATAGGCTAATTCGCACACTTGGTATTGCCCACAAGTCATAGACTTTATCCTATTCGTTGTTTCCAACAGCACTAACAGCGGATAAATATATATGGCGAATAACAAGAGCGAGCAGGGACACCCCTGTCTTGTCCCCCTACTGATATATACCGGGGCTGATTCCCTACCCATGACACAGATTTTAGCCCGAGGTTATTTATACATAGTTTGTATAGCCCTAATATATCGGGCCAAAACCCTACCTTAAGCATTACAGCCCACAGAAATGGCCATGACACACAGTCAAATGCTTTTTCAGTGTCTAAAGAAATGATACCTAGACTCTTTTGTTGTACATTAGCATAGACAATCATTGCAATCACTCTATTTAAATGATTGACCGTGCTCTTGCCCGGTATAAAACCATGTTGGTGCCTAGAAACCAATGGGGTAATTACTTGAGCCAACCCGGCTGCGAGAATTTTTGAATAAACCTTGCCATTCGCGTTTATCAGCGATATCGGTCTTTACGATCCTGGCAGTTCCCCCAGCTTATCTTTCTTTTTAAAAACACTATATTGGCTTCATCCCAAGATGGAGGCAGGTTCCCAGCTTGGGCTTCTAAGAATGTAGCCAACATGTCATCCTTTATTGCTTGACAGAGCATTCCATATACCTTCAATGGTAGTTTGTCTGGCCCTGCCACTTTATCACAAGCCAGTGAGCCCAGTGCTTCCTCAAGTTCAACCATTGCAATCAGAGCTTCTAAGGCTCCCCGCTCTTCCTGTCCAAGACCTGCTAGATCCACTGGTCTTAAAAAAGTCTCTATATTATCTTTATCAACTATTTCTTGTGTATACAGCTCTTTATAGAAAGTATGAAACACCTCCAATATTCCTTCCATAGTTTCTGCTACATTCCCCTTTCTATGTTCCAGCGATACTATTTTCTGTGAGGATTGCCTACCTCTAAGCCCCTGAGCCAAACACTGACCTGTAACTTCTCCATATTCATACCTTTCTTCTTTGTGAATTTTATTTTGACCTGCGATTTCCTGACTCCAAATCCTATTGATCTTAGCTTTGCAGCATGCAATCTTAGTTTGTATCTCCTTGACATTCTCTCTATTTCTTATTGCTTGTATAAGCTCCCGTGTCTCTATATCCTCCAAAAGACCCTGCATAAAAATCTTCTGTTGCCTTTGTTTAGCCAGCCTGTAGCTAAGAGTTTCACCACTCAGTCCTAATTTCAGGGCATCCCATGCCACCGATGGGCAGCAGAGCCTCTATTACTCTCCAAAAATTGTGTTGCCCATATTCTAACATAGTCGTTGTACTGACTGTCTCTTATTATAAGTAAATGACCTGTATCTTCATCCTTCATTTATACTAGAGAGGTCAAGTACTACAGGGCCATGATCTGATGTAATCCTAGGCCATACCTGCATCTTTGCTCCTACAATAGGTAACCTAGACATGAAAATATAATCCAACCTAACTAATTTATTATTGGGATATGAATAAAAAGTATAGGCTGTGTCCCCATAGTTTACAGCTGTCCACACATCGACTAATCCATGACCCTGTAGGAGTTGTTGCAGTGCCCTAAAAATGTTTGGTTTATGTCCTGTACATTTCTCATAGTCCGAATCCCACATCTTGCCTTCCCAATGGATGTTAAAATCTCCACATAATATCAGCGGGGTGTCCCATTAAGCCAATTCCACATTTAGATGTTCCAATGCCTCATCTAAATTCAATCCAAGATGGCGTCCACTGGTTGGATGTGTTGGTGAGTGGCTCCCGAATAGCTCACCTATCCCTCACAAACAGGGTCAAGGGCGGGGAAGAAGGAAACACTGCTGGGGGTGAGAAGTGAGAAGCAAAGGAGAAACTGCTGATAGATTACATTTTTGAGAAGGAAGCAGTGGAAAAAGATTAAAAAAAGGAAAAAAGGCTTCAATGTGGCAGAATTCAAGATGCGCTAGCAGAGGTTGAACTCAGCTCACCTGAATTAAGGCATGTGCGAGCGAGGCACGGTGTGGCAGCAGTAGGTGGAGACTACTGGTGCTGGAGCAGAGATATTCCCGGTTGCTGGCTAAGAAGGAAGCGGCATGTAGCCTCTGGAAGACAGGGACATGAACTGTGGGCTGGTGACCACCAGGAGGCGAGAGTCGAGGTGCCAGTATGTGGTGGGTATCGGCAAGTCTCTAAAAAGCAGGCTGTAACAAAATAGACTCCAGGACGGGTGAGGGCTGCTTTCAGCACAGGGAATTATGCTTACCTGAGCATTGAGACGTGAGCGAAGCGGCAAACAGCAAGCAGTATTCTAGCAAACCGTGTAGGATCGTGGAGGGCTGTGAATGTGGGCTGTAGAGTATAGACCGCCAGGAGTGGAGTAAAGAGACGAAGGGGCCGAGGTGCCGGTGAGTGGTCGACATTGATAAGCTGTATGACCCAGGGCTCCATAAAGGTCTCTGAGGGCTGGCAGTTGGTAGTCAGCAACGCACATATACGGAGGAGAAACTACAAGCGGAGCACGGTTGCTGGTGTTTGGAATGGCTGCAGGTAGTAAATACACCGGGCAAGAATTAGTGTGCTGGCTGATATTGGATATTGACTGACTGCAAGTGAGTAGCAGCACTGTAACTACCTTTCTGGCTGAATATTGCATATCGCATACATAATAAATAATTTATAATGCCGCCAAAACCTGCCCGTGGTGGGAAATCAAGAGCGGTTTGTGAAACTTTGGTGGGAACCAGAGCTGCAATAATCGGGAAAGGTCTTAAAGAATCCGTAAGAGCTGAGGAATGGGATAGTAGTGCACAAGGCAAGGAACATAATCTGGAAGCTGGCAAAATCCCACAGTTTTTTCAAACGGCGGGCAGGAAGAAATCAATATTGTCACAAAAGACCTCCGCAATAATAGAGGTAAAAAATGTAAAAGGAGAGGGGAACAAGAAATGAGCCTCAGTAAAACTCCTCAAGAATTGAACATGATAGAAAAGGATATAACTTCAGATATTTTGGAATCTGACCAGACAACTATGGACAATGCCGCAAATGTGAGAGAAAAGGAAGATATAAACAAGTATAAGGGGAGTCCAGAATTATCAGAAGAAACTGCTCTAAGTGACGACAAGACTGAAGGTATCAGCAGCAAGGAAAGTGAGTTTTATTCTCTCTCGGATGCGTCAGATGAGGAGGATCACCAGGCGTTTGAGAATGTTCTCTACAAAGTTCCTTAATGAATATTGAAAATTAGTCAGATTGCACTGCTCTGGGAACAGGAAGTATAGAAACGCTCACAGTACTTAAGCTGATTAAAGGAGGAGAGCCAGGTGCAGAAGGGATGGAGATTCCTCAATGGGACTACTCTTCAGATGAGATGACGCCTGATGGAATGAATTTCTCTGACCAGGCAGCGGGGGTTATGGCTGAAAAAGAACAGGGAGGAATATCGCTGGAGTCAATCTATAGATGTTTGTCAGAGCATACATTCGAAACGTGGTCAGAGAACTTGAAAACTCATACGGCTTGTAGGAAGCTTCAAAATACAGTAAAAAGGCTATCCAAAACATGCAACGACTTCACAGAGAGAATGACAGAGGCAGAGACACGAATTTTGGCGCTTGAAGATCAGATGGAGACACAAAAAGGAATCACTGCAGCTATGAAGGCTAATAAAGATGACGTACAAATTAAACTTGTGGATATGGAAAATCGTTTGCGTCAAAATAATCTCTGAATTCTGGGGATACCGGAGGGGATTGAGGGGCAAGATGTCCGCAAGTTTGTGGTGGAAATGTTTGAAAAGGCTTTTCCAGAACTGAAAGTGTGGAATTGGACAATGGAAGTGCAAAGAGTGCATAGATTCCTATTTAAGCAACGAGCAGCGAAAGTCGGACAATCTGAACAGCGATCACAGGCGATCCTGATATCCCTAAACAATTCTTTAGCACGACAGGCGGTATACGATTTGGCACGGCCTGATAGGAAGAGGTACACCATTTTTTGTCAGACCGGATTACTATCATTTTACAGTGGAGAAAAGTTGGCAAATGCGTCAACTGATTAATCCGCTTCAAGCGAAGGGAGTACAAGTGTTTCTGTTAAATCCATCTACACTTAAGGTTGTAAATAAGGGGTAAACATGGTTTTTTACTTCGGACATTGCAGCCAAGGAATATCTCCAGTCTCTATGATTAAGATTTCTGATTTTGTAGTGGCTGATTTGAGTGTATAACATGTTTTTCCCCTGTAGGTCATTAAGATTTGAAAGAGGAGGCTATAATTATTGGTTATGCATCATGGGAGGGAAGTAAGGGTATCTCCTCAAGGAGCAAAGAGTGTTTGTTAAATTGGCAGTAGGATTATATTGAGGGATGGATGAGCACTGGCTGGATAGATTCTGTGAGTTGTGTCATCTACATATTCAAGATATTAATCATGTGCTGTTTGCATGTACAGTGCTGCAAAATGCCAGATGTTATTTTTTAAGATCTGTGTTTATTACCTTTAATATTCACTCCGCTTTTGATGTCCATTAACTTATTTTGTACCCCCTAATGAAATGGTTGCTCATAGGCTTCATACATTTTATTAAAACCTTTTTGGATATTTATTAGGAAATCTTTCTTTTTTTACTGTTTTCTGATATTTTTACCTTTTAAATCGGTAATGTGTTTATTTCTTAGGATTATCTTAATTTCCCTTACATTTTATACATCGCATTTCGCACTCTGTTTTCTATACAATTATTTTAGATTCTTTCCTTATTTTGCACCGTGTATTCCACTTTCTACTTAACATATGTTTTTTAGGTCTTGCCTGAGCCATGCGCTGCCTGTTGGGCTTCTAGTAAAGGCTTTGAACACAGAGCACATGCTCGTGAGTGTGCTTTTTTTTGTTGCTCTCGCTATTGTCCTTTGCGTGCGTCTTTCTAAGAAAGACAGCACGCAATTGGCTGAAGGCGGGTGCATGCCCCGCCTACTCTCTCCCCTGGCCTAGGAGCGAGCAGAGGCCTCGCACTGTGCAAGCTGCATTCCTGACATTCCCTTGTTTCTCCTAAGATTCAGCCCCTGCGAGCACACATGGTATGTACGTTTTATATACACGCAAAGAGTGCAAGCCACTGTCCTGAGAGAGCACACCAGATATATATAGCATGATGCTTAGGATTTTTTTTTCCCCAAAGAAACACGCAGAGATCGCGTTGAACACGTTTTATATACACGCAAAGAGCGCAGGCCACTGCTCTGAGAGAGCACACCAGAGATATATAGCATGATGCTTAGGATTTTTTTTCCCCAAACACGCAGAGATCGCGTTAAACAAAAAGGGTATTGTTACTGTGATTGGGACAAGGTCTGATTAAGAGGGAAAAACCTGGCTCCTTCAACAGTACCTGCTGTTGATTGATGCCTTGCAGGAAGCAGGCTGTGTTTGCAGAAGGCTCGCTGCCAAGGCTAACGATTCAAAAGGCAGGGGCTTCAAGAAAACTTTCAATTCTTCGTGGAGGCAATATTTGGCATTTTACGGGGAGTTTTTGTGGAATGGCAGTAGTGATTTTTTTCTTTCAAAATGCGGTGTAAAAATCGTTTACCGGAGTTCACACGTGTATCCCAGCTGGCCCTACCATGGACAAGTTTTACATGCAATATATTTTTAACTGGGAACTTTGGGTTTTTAAGTATAGTCAGAAAGAATGGCGCTCAGGCTGATATGTGTGTTTGTGTTGTTGGTGTTATCGGTGTATACGGTGCCACCAGGTCGGGGGTACTACCCATTAACCCCCATTGTTATGTGAGTCAGGAACCCACAATGGTTTGATAGGCACAGTCCCGGGCACATGTGGAGGAGATACAAAGATGATGCAGCAGTCCCTAATGATTAAAATATTCTGAGGTCGACATCAGTGTGATCTTAAGAGATATTTAATGAGGAAAATCATATGAAGTCAAACAATCAGCCAACGCGTGTTTCGTCACAACGCAATGGCTTGTGACTCTTCAAGGCTTATGACTGTTAGAGTAATCCGTGACTGGCATCCCAGATACGGATTTTGGAAGTGAACCTCCAAGCAATGTGTAGACGGGAGGGCTGGTATGCCAGTCTGCTCATCCTTAGGAACGGTCTTGAGGTACTGGAATGGTTCCTGCTTCCGGATGCTTTCCGCATCCGGAAGCAAGAACTGTTTTTTTTATATCGGACCAATCCAAAAAGTGTTAGAGTGAATTAAAAATTTGCTAACATTCGTGCCAAGAATTTTCAATTCTATTAAGGACAGGAGGCGAGGATTATGCTTTCTTATTTCTTTACTGAAAAAACACAGCAGCCAATAAGAACACAGTAAAGAAACAAAAAACGACATTTCCCATGAGTACCACTGATGACCATACAGGATTGATAGTATAAAAGGTACCATAGAGGACAACACTTCCTCTTTCTTTGTCCAGAACAGTTCAACAACAAGAATAAAGTCTAAAGAAGCCAAAGGATCCATGAAGAAGATCACGAAGAACAGTCCACCGGAAGGCAGAACGAAGAACTGAAGCCGAAGATCTTCCGTGCAAAGCACCAGCTTCTGGCAACGGAGAACACGAGAGCAGCACCTCATTTAGGATCTGAACCTGAAAGGTAAAACAGAGCTGTAATACAGAACACCCACAAAGGTACAATGCATAGAATAATCAAATAGGGTGGGAAAAAATAAGGTATAGAACTGCATGAAGCATAACATAATACAATTGTATACAAAGCAATGATAATGAACAATCTAATGCAGATATAAACAAGGGTGGGATAATCCCCGCCTCCTGTCCTTAATAGAATTGAAAATTCTTGGCACGAATGTTAGCAAATTTTTTATTCTATGGCAGGACGGAGGCTCCGATTATGCTTGTTCAAAGCTTAGCCACCACAACTGAAGCAACATCCACAATAGGTTTGAAATAAAACGTTTTAAACACAGACTCCGCAGACCAATCAGCGGCCTTCATGATATCATGGAGACGGACACCCAAGTAAAAGGCTTTAGAGGCCATAGCCCCAATGCAGAATGAGCACCAAAGAGGGAAACGTCAATGCCAGCCTCCAACAAGAGCCAACGCACCCATCTCGCCAACGTAGCAGAAGTCACAGGCTTGAAAGGTTTTTGCAAAGCAATTAACAGCTGACCATGTAAATCATGTCAAAAAGGAGCAGTACTCACCTCATAATCCTTGATGCATTGAACCACATAAAGTTGTGGATTGTGTGGAAAAGAAGGGTAAGTCACAGAAGACGTGTTACATTTAGTACGCCGAGAAATAACAAAGGATACACCTTCTGGGGAGAACATGCGACCAGCAAGGTCCAAAGCTCGAACATCTGAAACGCGTTTGCAGGACAACAGGCACAACAACATAGTCAGTTTGGCCAACAATTGCTTGCGTGTCAGCAAGGAATTGGAAGGCCATGATTCCAGGAAACGCAGAACAACGGAAACATTCCATAAAGCGACATACTTAGGACAAGGAGGTTTTACCTCTGAGTAATTCGGAAACCAAAGTATGTTCCCCAACGGGATTGCCATCGACAGAAACATGCCCAGCTGAAATGGCAGAACGAAAATTATTAACAGTTCTGTATGCCAAACCAGACGAAGCAAAGGACGCTAGAAAATTCAGAACTAAACTAATATCCGCAGAAGCGACATCCACTGTCCGTTGTGAACACCAATCACACCATCGTTTCCAAGCTGACGCATAACGTTTGTATGTGTTGGGGGCCCAAGCTTCACCGATAAATCTGGCAGCGTCTGAAGATAGGTCTGGGATCTGCCAGCGACCGCCGAAATCTGCCACGCCACCTGATGGAAATGACCCGATAGCACAAGGGGGTGAGGTTCTAGAAGAGGATCCAGCAACAGGTTCCATTTGTGGGGAAGAAGTAGCGGCGTTGAGCAGCTCATCTCCAGAAGAACCGGAAACCAAGCCTGGGATCTCCAAAGAGGACTGATGAGAATGAGCTCCGATAGAAAGTGCCTCGTGCGGGCCAGAACTCTGGGAATCATCACAAAAGGTGGAAAGGCATAACACAGGAGAGGAGGCCAAGACTGGAGAAAGGCATCCGTGGCCAGGGCCTCCGGATCCGGATGCCAACTGTAAAATAGGGGAAGCTGCTTGTTGAGGCGAGAGGCAAACAGGTCGAGGTGACAATGTCCCCAAATCGGGACAATGCCCAAAATACCCGAGGATGAAGCCTCCAATCGCTGTAATCCCACAGATGGTGAGAGTCCCAGTCTGCTATCCGATTGTCGCGATCAGGAAGGTACTCTGTAATAACTGTGATCTGTCGTTGCAGACAAAGATGCCAAATGTCCTTTGCAATCTCTGCCAGGAGTTTGGACCTGGTACCCCCCAGTTTGTTGACATAGTGCCCCGCTGAGATATTGTCCATGCGGAGGAGAATGCAACAATTCGGCGCTTGAGGGGTAAGAAAACAAATAGCGAAGGAGCCCACTGGAAGCTCAAAGCAATTGATGTGGAGGGTCAGCTCCTCCTTAGACCAACGGCCCCCCATTGCAACAGGGCTGCACCGGGCTCCCCAACCCCAAAGACTAGCATCCGATTCTATCACCACATCCAGAGTCTTCCCGAACAGCGCACAACCGTTCCAAGACTCCATGTGCTCCAAACACCATAACATCTCTCAACGTGCATCCTCCGATAGAGGAATGAGATCGGAATAACGAAGACCCTTCCGAAGATGCTTGATCTCGAGGCACTGAAGAGCCCGATAATGTAAGGGACCTGGGAAGATCGCTTGGATCGAAGAGGACCACAGACCTACAATTCGAGCCACCGATCTCAACGAGACCATCTGTTTGGACAGCACCATCCGCAATTCTCTCTTGATGGCACTGATTTTTCTAACCAGGTAGGAGGAGCTGGCAGGAAACCGAGTCGATCTGAAACCCAAGGAAGTACATTGTCTGAGAGGGTTGGAAATCGGACTCCAGAGGATTCACAAGAAAACCGAGGGATTGTAAGAGTTCTATGGACCAATGTAAATGAGTCTGCAAAAGGAGAGGGCATTGAGCCATGAGGAGAATGTCATCGAGGTACAATATCAGGCGAACCCCGCGGGCTCGCAAAGACTCCACCACTGGACGCAGAAGCTTTGTGAAACACCACGGTGCTGATGAGAGACCGAATGGGAGGACAGTGTACTCGAACCACTTCCCGAGCCATTGAAATTGGAGGAAGCGGCGATGAGGCCCATAAATTGGAACCGATAGATAAGCGTTCTTCAGGTCGAGGCAGACCGTCCAGTCCCCTTCCTGAAGAAGGTCCCTTAAAAGATGGATGCCCTCCATCTTCAAGTGACGGTATACCACTCCGCCGTTGAAGTCCTTTAGATTGAGGACCAAGCGTGCACCCCCTCCCTTTTTCTCCACCAGAAAAACAGTGCTGACGAAGCCATTGGGATGCAGAGAAGTGGGAACGATGGCTCCTTTGGCCAGAAGAGAGTCAATTTCCTCGTAGATGAACACCTGAGCTTGTTGAGAAAAAACAAGGGGTAGAGGAGGGCGGTGTTGGTGAGGATGTTCGTAGAACTCGAGTAGGTTACCTTGCACCGTCTCCAACACCCAAGAATCGTTTGAGATTAGCTTCCAATTGTGGAGGAAAAACCTCAACCTGCCCCCCAAAACAACCTCTGAAGCCAGAATCAAGCTCACCTGAGTTTGAGGAATCATGACTTCCACCTTGGGTTCCGCCTTAACCTCCTTTTTTAAACTGCCCTCTTCCTTTGTGAGAGGGGTAGAAGTTGGACTTGTTTGAATTGTAGGAATCATGTCCTCCACCTCTCTGAGACTGGCCACCGCGTTGATTTTGTTGGTTGTTTCCCCAGCCGGACGAACATCCCGTCCGGCCCGTCCAAAAACCGTGCGGAAAGCCCGCCGCAAATTGGATTGCGCCTTGTCCAGGCCACTGAAAGTTGCCACAAACTTTGTAAGTTCCTTAAGGAATGGATGACCAAAAAGCAAACCCTGGGCCAGGGAACCAGATTCAGAGGGAGCTAAATCAGTCAGTTTTGGATCCAGCTTTAGGAGGATAGAGCGGAGGCGCTCACACGAAATTACGCAATTCGCATTGCCCAACATACAGATAGCCCTCTGTGACCATCCCATCAGCTCATCCAGATAGATGAGAGCATCAGACTCCTTAGCTCTGAACGCCAAATCGAGAATCTTAGTCAGCGGACCAAGAAGGTCTAACATCTTGTCCTGACAGGACCTCCAAGACCTATCCAGACCCTTTTTTGGATCCTTGGAGTATTTCTTCATGTAGGTCACCATGGTTGGTGCCAACTTATCTGAAAGATCCGGAAGGGAAACCCTGATCGTAATCGGGCCCGAACATCTTTATCAAAGGGACGGCGAATATGCGTCTGCACATATTCTGCCAATTCTGGGGAGGGAAGCCAGGCAGTGGAGTTAGGGTGAATAATGTCTGAAGGATCAAAGGTAACAACATGGGGGTTAGAAGGGGCATCCACAAAGTGCTCCTTACGAGCCTTCTTTTTTGGCGGAGGAACCACAGGGCCGGAGGATGAGAAATCTGAGGAGGAGGAGTCAGCATCCGAAGGAGAGTCTTGTGGCGTAGGCACAGACTTCGTAGATTTCTTAGAAGGACGTGAAGTGGACAGAGTCTTTGCTAATTTTGCAAAATTCGCATGATGCAGATTTTTTGGAGTCTTTTTTGAATGCCCAGAGGAAGGAGGCAACCAACCCTGTTGTGTGGCATATTCTGACAAATGCCGCTTCAATGGGGCAATCTGTGGAACAAGGCTTGATCCATCAAGTCGCCATCCACTGAGCCTGAGGGCTCGTCTTCATCGTAGTAATACTCCTCATCTTCATAGTAGTCACCCATTATTCCAACAGAAATTTGGGGTATGCCCACGAGAGGAGAAGAAGTAATATTAACAACCCAAGGGGCAATGCAGGGGGAGTGTAACCCCAAAGCAAGCCAAAGTAATGCAGGAACGAACCTGACAGCACCAGAATATTAAGTGTGGAGGGAGGGCTTGCTTCAAAACCTAATGACACTCTCTGCAAAGCCTATGCACAATTTTACAACCCCCAATCTATTTTGAATAGGGGCGTAGGAGGAGGCAAGTCGACCAGTCAAGTGGGCACAGGCTGAAGAAGCTGTTCAATATCGTCTCCTGAGGAGAAACACTGTCGCTGCGTACTCTGTGACGGCCGCCGGAGCAGAATGTCAACAAAGTCACTGCGCATGCGTGTGACAAATGCTGCTGGTCGATAGAGAGACGCGTGATCTACACGCACGTCTCTCAGCCCCCAAACTCCTGCTCCACCAATTTAGAAAACAGGACAACGTGCGCCTGCAACCGCGGAGGTGACACACGCTCCCGGCAGGAACGCCGAAGCACAAGCAGACGAAATTGAACCTGTAGAAAAAATGGCAATTAGCAAGCTGCGGAACACGGCGAATTACAAAGACAAGCAGTGCACAGGTGATAATAACATGAACAGCACAATAGCATAAGTAGAAAGAAAGTGCAGTTAACTGGTTGCGAAGCAGCAAAGAAAGAGGAAGTGTTGTCGTTCCTTTTATACTATCTAGCCTCTATGGTCATCAGTGGTACTCATGGGAAATGTAGTTTTTTGTTTCTTTACTGTGTTCTTATTGGCTGCTGTGTTTTTTCAGTAAAGAAATGAGAAATCATAATCAGAGCTTCCGTCCTGCCATAGAATTCTCTCCTCGCTTTTCACTGCCACCCGTTGTCATTTGCCAGAGCACTCGGCGCCCTATGGGCAGTAGCAGCCTCATAACTGGCTTGTGTTGTGAGCCTGCAACAGATTTGAAAACATGCACTCCTACCCCCAATAAGCATACCTTGCGCACATACATGCTTATATATTACTTAACGAAAAAACACCAAGAACACTGAAGCAGTACTCAGTTTAGGCAATATGATGACGCACAGTGAGGGAAATCAGTTTTTGTACTTATTTGTCTAGATCAGGGGTACTCATAGTACGGCCCGCGGGCCAGTGGCGGCCCGGCAAGCCTTCCGCTGCGGCCCGCGGACCATGCAGACATCTGTAATACCCACTGTGTGTGGGACCCCTGGCCACCCTGCCGTGTGCACGATTATTACTTTGCAGTGAGTGTTACAGAAGCGAGCGAGACGCATATTAAATGATTTGCGCCGCCCTCCAAAAGCTGTGTTTGTTTTTCTCTGAGCCTTGGCTGGCAGCAGCCCCGTGGGGCGCTGAGGGCCTCTCTGTGGAGCCTTTGAAAGCGCCCAGTGCCAGGGCCTCTTTCTGCTGAGCTGTGCCCTCGTGCTGGGTGGGGATTGATGGACCCTTTCACCGTGTGTTTTTTTTTTTTAAATGTAAAGAGTGTCCACAAACACTGCAGTTGCAGCAACGCTCTATGGGGGCCGGGCTATTCCAGTGAAGGTCAGAGTGGAGATTCAGGGGCGGTAAAAAGAGGCAATATACAACAAAGCCTCATTAACGGGTAAGTGGTCTATTAAAGACCTGTGAAGTACCCGGGTGCAGCCGGCAAGCTGTCTCAGCCCTGGTTGACACACACGCACGCCAGGTGAGGTGACAGAGGGAGGGAGAGGGAGGGAAGGGGGGTGGGAGAGGGAGGGGGGGAGAGAGAGAGGCAGAGGGAGGGAGACAGAGTTACTAGTGAATGTGGGTCTGCAAAACTCTGCTCAGCATCACATTCTTACTGTTTAATAATTTTAGAATGTACCTTACTTCGTGCTACAACACTAGGTCTTTCTAGTAATGACATTTTTGAGCTGTGCTCTCTTACACCAGCCATCTAATTATGGACTTAGGATATACATGGGCACTTTAACAATGTATATGTGTCGCAACCACTACCAAACAATTTGTAAACAGCCATGTAGTTGACATTATTCCGCAACGCAAGACTAAATTGGGGATATGTTCGCTTGCCACAAAAAGAAGATAAAACTGAGAAATGAATGCACTGCAATGTGAAAATATGCATCATTTAAATCAGTGGTGGTCGTGAAGTCCCTCTCCCATCACTTTCAATACTGGATCACTTCCTGAATGGCTATCATTTAGAAGTGTACTGTCTTTACATAAAGGTTTACCAGCCAGAAATCTGTAAATGGAAACAGAGAGGGAGGGGGAGAGGGAGGGAGGGAGACAGTGAGGGAGGGAGACAGAGGGAGGGAGACAGAGGGAGGGAGGGAGGGAGACAGGGAGGAAGACAAGGAGGGAGACAGACTGAGACGGGGGAGAGGGAGACAGAGTGTGGGAGACAGAGGGTGGGAGACAGAGGGAGAGAGACAGAGGGAGAGAGACAGAGGGAGAGAGAGCGAGGTTAAAGAGGGTGACAGAGGGAGGGAGACAGAGGGAAGCAGACAGGGAAGGAGAGTGAGACAGAGGGCGTGAGCGAGAGTGAGACAGAGGGAGTGAGACAGAGGGAGTGAGACAGAGGGAGGGAGAGAGAGAGGTAGACAGAGGGAGGGAGTCAGAGGGAGAGAGAGAGAGCGAGGTTAAAGAGGGTGACAGAGGGAGGGAGACAGACGGAAGCAGACAGAGTGAAGGAGAGTGAGACAGAGGGAGTGAGGGAGAGGGAGATAGAGGGGGTGAGACAGAGGGAGTGAGACAGAGGGAGAGGGAGATGGAGGGAGAGAGACAGAGGGAGGGAGACAGAGGGAAGGAAGGAGAAAGAGGGAGGGAAGGAGACAGAGAGAGGGAAGGGGACAGAGAGAGGGAGACAGGGAGAGAGACAGAGGTAGGTTGAAAGAGGGAGACAGAGGGAGGGAGGGAGACAGACGGAGACAGACATAGGGAGGGAGGGAGAGAGAGAGAGAGAGTGAGGGTAGCAGAGAGTGAGAGAGAGAGAGGGAGCGAGACACAGTCAGAAGAGAGAGAGAGAGAGAGAGAAATATTTGTGTGTGCCGGGTCTGGTGGCTCAGTGGACGAAGGCGTCCACTGCAGGGGCCTGTGTTCAACCTCATGGTCACAGTTTTTATTTTGCTCTAGACCCGCCCCCTCCCCCACTGACCCCGCCCCAACCAGTGCGGCCCTCGGCCACAAACCACACTGTAAATTTGGCCCCGAGAGAAATTTTGTGAGTACCTATGGTCTAGATAAAAAGCAGTACCCTATGACAACATTCTGCCTTAGTTGAATAATTGAAAATCTGTTGTCATTCGTCAGTTGTTCCTCAATCTTCAATATTTAGTTGAGAAATTGATGATATATCATTACTGTCCATTCTTCTCTATTTGATACACTTACATGGCTATGTGTATATTTCAAGTAGATTATGTTGAAGGCAGATTCCTGTATTTTAATATCAATTAGTTCCCCTGCAAATGATCGTTTGCATTATTGTTGCATTTCCAATTTTAAATCCTAATAAGTTGATTTCATATTTCCTGTACACTGTTTTTTCCAGCCACTTTTCTTGCCATCCATGCCTTATGCCTTGTCATCATGCCTCACCACTGCCCTCCCAGCTTCTGCCTCTGTCCTTGTGCCTTCAGCTAGGGAGTGAGCACATCTTTCTTACTCTCACTGGTTACTTGACAGATTGAAATTTAATGTTTTGGTCAGGAATTCCATGCTGCGTCTTTTTAATTCTGATTTGGGGTTGAAGTAGGAATTGTAGTACCAATAATAAATAGCTGTCAATTGTACAACCTCTCAAAGCTGTTGGTCTTCAAACGACCTACTATGTGTGGCAGTAAAGAGTTATGGACACTCTGAGCTTCAGAGATAGCATCCATAGTTCCTTCCATGGCTACCTATTTGTTTTTTACTTTTTTTCTTCGCCAAAACCCATGTATTACAGAATGTCATCTTTTGTCCCACTGCTGATAGTGGTGTTCAAACTTTGTCTTGGAGAGTACTTTAAGTGATTCCACAAAGTATCTTCTTTTTAATGGGATTTGGCAATGTAAACTTATGCAGGTACATGCATCAAACTCGGCATTTGCGATTCCTTAATTGCGATTTTTAAGGAATCGCAATTAAGGAATTGCAAATGCCTATGCATCAAGAAATCGCTAAATAAATTGCGATTTCTTAGAATTCCTTAATTGCGATTAGCATTTTGCGAATCGCAATTAAGGAATCCCTTCCCATTCATTCCTATGGGCCTAGAGGCCCATAGGAATGAATGGGAAGACAATCTCAATTTGCGATTCGCAATTAGCGAATCGCAAATTGAGATTGCGATTTCAAGGGTGCAGGGGTGTCCAAAGGACACCCTGTTGCACCCCTGAAATCAAACAATGCACATAAGTTGTGTACACACATGCCCTAAGGGCATGTGTGTGCACAACATGAAAGTTAAAAAAATGCAAAAAATTGCATTTTTGTAACATTTCGCAAAATTACCATGAGGTCCAACCTCATGGTAATTTTTTCTCTCTAATTGCAAATTCGCAATTTTTTTTAGTTTCATGCATTGCTTTTGAGGAATCGCAAATTTGCGATTCCTTAAAAGCAATCGCACTTGAAAAAATCGCTAAAATAGCAATTTATTCACTTTTAAGTTGATGCATCCCAAATAGTGATTTGGGAATCGCAAACGGCCGATTTTTGCGATTCCCACCGTTTGCGATTCCCAAATCGCTTGATGCATGTGCCTTATGGTTACTTACCTCTGAATAAGCCAGTTCATCAGTGTTCATGCACCAAAGCTCTCCCTCCTGTAGCTTTATTCGCTCTCAAGACTTTTTACTGAGAAAGTATTACTTATCATCCAAGTAACTCTGATATGAATTTCTCTTATTTAGCTGCACGGTCCCTCTTCCAAGATTCGTTCGCCCAGGACACTGTATAACCCGGATTCCTTAGAAGCGAAGTTCTCAGAGATGTCTTAACTCAGTCTCCTCTTCCTCAGCCCTTCCCATCTTGATTGATCAGCATTATAAATGCAGATGTTCCCTGATGGAGAATTAAATTCAAAAATATATTCTTCAGTGTTACTATTTGGGGCAGCACTGCAATTTAGTTGCTTGGCCTGTCCCCCCCCCCCCCAATGGCTTAGTTCTCGACTCAAGCAGGCCCATCAACTAAAATAACGAGCAGCATGGCATCTTTAAGGTTTGCTCACATTTTTTCATCCATGCACAAAGCTGTATTGGGCGTTCCACATTATTGCATGTTTACAAAGGGAAGTGGAAATATATATAAACTGCAGGCAAAAGCGACGCCAGTTTAGCACCTTTATGCAGTAAAATTTCATTTCCTGTTAATCTGTGCAGGCCATTCTGGGATTCGACGCTGGTTAGGCTTAAGTAGAAAAATAATACTCCTACGGTTTCAGTGTGGGAAAAGATGTATATCATGGTAAAGTAGTTAGATGACTTGAGCTTGCAGACTCTGCCATCGTCCTCCAACAAAAGGGGCAGGGTGCACATATAGTCATTCCCTTTCCTTCCTGTGCTTCCTTGGGAATAAGAAGCTGTATTCAGGCAGGCTTTAAAATGGTTTGTCATCCAAATGAAAATGTAGCCTTCTCTGAGAATCTAATAATTTTCACTAGTATAAGATGAGACTTTAAACATTTGATTTTGGATATGGTTTGAATATCTAGATTGAAAAAATTTAATTTAATCTGATGTTTTAAATGCTATACATCAGAGCTTTCCAAAGTGTGCGTCGCCCCTCCAGTGTAGATTTCAGCAGGTCAAAGCTGCTTGGCTCCTGGGTATCAAATTTAAAAGGGTGTGATAAACCTCGAGATAACCATCAAAATCGAGTCCCTTGTCTGACTGAAAAAGTCCGAAAGGGAGTTGTAGGCTGCTGGGAAATGAGGCATGCAGTCATGGCAAGATCGGTGAGTGAAAATAAAACAAGCATTTACAATGCAATGGTTTCGCCTTTGGAAAAGTTAGTGTTATTGGCATTGTAAATGACAAAATTTGTATTTATGTGCTGGTTTTGAAAACAGATAAATAAATGGCATTGTCATTTACATTGCCATTAGCTTAATCTCTGCAGTCACTCTGCACTCTCTAGCACTCCCTAGCACTCCCTACTCACTCTGCACTCTCTAGCACTCCCTAGAACTCCCTACTCACTCTGCACTCTCTAGCACTCCCTAGCACTCCCTACTCACTCTGTACTCTCTAGCACTCCCTACTCACTCTGCACTCCCTATGCACTCTGCACTCCCTCTGCACTCTGCACTCCCTCTGCACTCCCTCTGCACTCCCTCTGCACTATGCACTCCCTCTGCACTATGCACTCCCTCTGCACTCTGCACTCCCTCTGCACTCTGCACTCCCTCTGCACTCTGCACTCCCTCTGCACTCTGCACTCCCTATGCACTCTGCACTCCCTACTCACTATGCACTCTGCACTCCCTATGCACACTCTCCTAATGCGAGTCCTATTGGCTATGGGAATGCTTGTTGTTAGCCAGCAAGGACAGTGCTGTTGTGGTGCTGAGTGATGCTGTTATGGTGCTGAGTGATGTGGTGGTGTCACAGAGTGATGTGGTGGTGTCCCAGAGTGATGTGGTGGTGTCCCAGAGTGATGTGGTGGTGTCCGTGAGTGATGTGGTGGTGTCCCAGAGTGATGTGGTGGTGTCCCTGAGTGGTGTGGTGGTGTCCCTGAGTGGTGTGGTGGTGTCCCTGAGTGATGTGGTGGTGTCCCTGATTGATTTTGTGGTGTACATCAGTGATGTGGTGGTCTCTCTGAGTGCTGTGTTGGTGTCCCTAAGGGCTGTGGTGGTGTCCCTGAGTGCCGTGTTGGTGTCCCTGAGGGCTGTGGTGGTGTCCCTGAGGGCTGTGGTGGTGTCCCTGAGGGCTGTGGTGGTGTCCCTCAGTGCTGTGGTGGTGTCCCTGAGTGGTGTGGTAGTGTCCCTGAGTGGTGTGGTGGTGTCCCTGAGTGGTGTGGTGGTGTCCCGGAGTAGTGTGGTGGTGTCCCTGAGTGATGATGTGGTGGTGTACCTGAGTGATGTAGTGGTGTCCCTGAGTGATGTGGTGGTGTCCCTGAGTGGTGTGGTGATGTCCCTGAGTGGTGTGGTGGTGTTGCTGAGTGGTGTGATGGTGTCCCTGAGTGATGTGGTGGTGTCCCTTAATATTTAACACAGAAACTGTAGTAATGGCCCGGACTACATTGCAACATTCTGCTTAACAGTATCTAAGGGGATATTTTTTAAGCGAACGAGCCTGTGGACAAATATGTCAAGTAATACCATCCTAAGGGTTTCAATCTATTCATATGAGGTGCTGTGTTACTTAAAAAAGTACACCAAATCAAGTAATGGGAATTTGGCTAACTTCAGTGGTGTGATCAGAATTTCACCCTGGCCTGATTTTATAGGAGCTGGAGTATGGCGAGAATGGAGTATGGTGAGAATGGAGTATGGTGAGAATGGAGTATGGCGAGAATGGAGTATGGCGAGAATGGAGGTTGGTGAGAATGGAGTATAGTGAGAATGGAGTATGGTGAGTATGGCGAGAATGGAGTATGGTGAGAATGGAGTATGGTGAGAATGGCCCATGGTGTGTAATCCGGGGTGGGGAACAGCAGCAGTCTCGCAGGGGAGGTAGTTTGACTGTGGTCAGTCTTACACTGTCCCTAAAATCATCTGAATAATTTGGCTGAAGAGACAGCTTCCCTTGTATAGGCGTCCCGCAATGTATAGAAACTGTCTTAAAGCTTCCTAGAAGATTGTGCCCACTCCTAACTGAGGGAGGAATAGGCCCCTCGCCAGAACGATTAACACGTCACGACACAGCTTAGTATACCATAACCTAACGTGACATAACAGGGCGGCATAGTAAACTTTTCCCGTACAACATGCCATATCGTGACATGATCGCCTTACATGACATCGCATTCCGTTTTAGGGCAGACGTGTTGCCTCGACAAGTGGCATGTCTGGGCTTCAAGTTAAAAATCCGAACAGTGAATGTTGCTCTAGTGCACCGGGCACTTATCCTACCTATGCTACCATCTACGTCATCATATTATACAAGCGAATCTATTTGACATCTTTGGCTGGTCTTCACACAGTGGTTTCAAAATACACAATTAACGGAAACTCTCTCACTCCGCAGTGGGAGGCCGCGCGAGCGCCATAGGCTGCTCTTCACAAACAGGACATCACCAGCCACACAGAGCACAGAAGCTGCTTCACGCGACACTGAGCGCTACACGAATATATAAATATGCAAGAGCGGTAAAACGCGCATAACTCTGTGAAAAAAATAATTTTAACTAAAGTTTTCTGGAGAAATCCATACTTATTTCATATGTAATTTTATGACATATAATACATAAAAAAATACGCTAGTAGAACGTGTTTTATGATCCAGTAATGCCGATTCGGGGTTCAAGTGACAGGTATAAATCACGCGTCCTTCTACCGCGTGGTTTACGTCCTTGGCGCCTGTATGGATCATTTTGATTATGTAAATATAAACCATCTAAAATCGAATTGTGCATGACGTCACAGAGCAAGCTTTCGTAATACTGCGCTTTGCATAGCTGTATGGTACTCTTGGACTTGTATCTAACCTAACCTGTTTCACCAGAAAAAAATGCTAATTAAATAAAAGACAAAAATTGCCATGATGCGGCCAACCATTGACTGAGTCATAGGTCTGTTGTTTTTTACTTTCAGCCTTGATGCACAGTAGCCAGTGCTGCCATACAATATCGCTTAGGCGAGGCATCTTGACTTTGCCAATGCTTGTACACATTAACGCACTGTCATCTACTAAAAGAAAATACACTTTCAATTAAGCCCAGAATTATAACATTTGTGTTTGTCAGCTAAAAGGTGCATGCCCGCATCTTGTCTACGCGCCTGTTTTTGGAGGAGGGGTTATCCCTCAAGAAAAACATGCCGAATTGTGCAATGTGTGCACTCTTATGCAATGCAGATTGTGTATTTGAGCCACACACCTCGTTTTTACTCTAAATTGTGGTGCTTTGGTATTTGTTGACTGTGGGAGGGGCAGGGGCGTCTGTGGTTGTTGGACAGCTTTGAGCTGTCTGTCTTTCACATATTCATCTTTAGGTGACGATGGCTTTAGGTAGACATCATACAGAGCTTTTTGATGGACTCAGGAAGTAAGAGTTCAAAAGCATGCCCCGGTCTTCGCCCCCAGCCGCGCAATCCTACTTAATACCGCTTTTGATATTGTGCTGGGTCAGTGTGGTGTGATGCATTTATGCTCACTGGTAAATTGTCATTTGTAATAGCATCCCCAGCTGAGAGCTGGATTGGCTGAGGGGGAAAATGGAGTGTTCGGGGGAGGAGCACGCTCTTCATACTCGCTTCCCTCTCCTGACCTTTTGCAGCTCCAGGAACCGGCACCTCAGATCTTGAAATTGATTTAAAATGCAGGCATTTCCCTGAGTGTCCGCTGTGGTGGCCTGTCTGTACCATGGAGAGACTGAGGGGCCTAGAGTCCAGATGGAAAGGAGAGGGCGAGCAGCCCGGGACGAGAGAGCTGCAACACGAGGATGTGGATGACGGGGGGTTGGTGGGGGTGTGAGATGATCAGGAGCGGGGGATGGGGTCCTGGGGGCTTTGATGAAAGAGAAGGGAAACCATGGCAGGGATTATTATAGACAAGAGCGGCAGGGAAACTGAAAGTACGGCTGGCCATGAATAATTAGGGGAGGAGAAGCCGCACAGCACACGCTGGGAGAAGCCCTTTGATGTGCTGTGCAGCCGTGAAAAAATGCAATTAGGAGGGAGGGAGGGAGGGAGGCTGATGCGCGTGCTTGTTTGGTCACGTGATTCACGTGAACTTAAAGAAAACCCTTGGTTTCGCGAGCATTTTGAGCACTTGAATTCTCGCTCCGCTCAATGCGCTTGCACGCATTGATAAGGTCGCGAGACCTAAAAAGGCTGGATAAAAGGCTTCGCTGTGTACTCATGCAAAATGTGTAGATTCCCTATGTAAATGTTCTTCGTTTTACTTTTTAGTACTGCTCGAATTTCATGAAAAACACGATTCAAATTGACATTAATTTATCTTTTCCCTGTAACGTTAAATGTATACGAATATTCAAAGGTAAAAGTAAGAACTTTTGTCATCTATAAAGTCCACCCGCGATTAAGATATTTAAGTAGAAGCTGTTCTTGTCTACCGGAATTGAGCTCGAATCAAACACTTGTTAAAATCACTCCATGTATTTATTTGACCGACTTTCGTTTTGTAGCGGCCATATTGGAACGGAATGTTTGTATTTCTAGACCACCTCGCATGCCACAGAAAACGAAATAAGGGCATTTAAAAAAATTGTCGGATAGGTTTCACTAAATACGACGAGCCGCTGAATAACAAGCATACAATTTTGTAAGTGCTTAGAAGACTTAACATTAATGCCAACTTCTCAAGGAACTCTGAAGAGCGTCTGTGCCCTAAAATTCTTGTTAGCTCGGAGTTATGTATATAAAACTGGAATGCTACGTTTGAGTTTAGCTTGGAGGGAGAGCTGTTATGTCAGACCATTATTTGCGCCTTTCATGGGACGTACAGGCGCCATTTTGCAAAGGGGAAAAATCATTGAATATTGTCTGACTCGTGTAACACGTTCAGATACACTGAATTGACGTCGGCGACAGCACTGGGTACTCGGCGAGGGTGACTGCACAGAAGACTGACATAAAAGAGAGACATCCTCTAGTGTGCGTCTGCTGTGAACAGGAGCTGCATGCCCCCTCGCAGCTGAATGCTTGTGCCCCGTTTGGCGTTCTTGCTACGCCGTTCCTTCCTGGTCAGCAGGATGGAGGAACAGCAAGGATATAGCCGACCCCTGTGTTCCCGGAAGCCGCGGCCACCGAAGGATACCTTGCGGCACATCAAAAACCGGGAAAAGCGGCGTGACGTAGACCGCCCGGGGCCAGCAACCGTGTACCTGCAGGTGGCGGGGTCGGGCAGTCGCGACGCTGGGACTTCCATTTACGTTTTCTCAGAGTACAACAGGTAAAGAGGAGCACGTGTCTGCATGCGGAGGGAGGTCCTAAACGTAGCAGTTTGATTGAGCATCCGTCTTATGCAGGCTTTCAATCAGCGTGTTCACATGTGGTTTGTCCGCAAAACATAGTTGTAGAAAGTGCCAGGCTTCAAAACCACCCATATTCAGCTTCACCTCCTTCAAAGTTCCATCAATAAAGTATAGTAGTAATAATACCTGCTGTGAATGAATGAAAAGTTTGATTGCACAATGATTTAAAATCATTTGCAATATATCTTACATCGGAATAAATGGGGCACAGTTGTTTTAATATCCTTTGTAGTACATCTTACATTAATAAAAGACCACATGAATAAAATTCCGTCCGAATGCGGTTGTAAAAAAATACTATTTGTCAGTGGTGGCTGGTGACATTTGAAAGTGGCGAGGCGTGAAATTAGTGTCGGAGTGGCCTGCGGCGAGCGAGCATGGCGAGTGAGCTCAAACAACCTTTCCCCCTGAGAAAACTTTGAGAAAAGAGTGGGCAAATGGTGCATTTTCAAGAAAATTTGAGAAAGCAAGAAGGTAATAAAGCAATTGTGAAAGTGCAGTTATTACATTAAACATTACTAAGCACCCTTTTCTGCAAAATGTCTGTAATGGACTAGTCTCCCACTTTAAAAAGAAATGTTAAGAAACCGGAAATGTTAAGAAACCGGTATTCAAAAAATAATGTTTATGAAGGTCATCAGGGCGAGACTGCAGAATAGAGCTGGCAAACTCTCTGTGCACCTCTCTCTGAGAAGCAAACACGCTGCGTACCAGCAGGACCTAGTTTTAGAATCATTTCTATCTACAAATGTTCAGTCTCTGAAGTTAGGCACTGCTGGCACGCAGAGTGTATGACTTTCAGAGGTGCGTGGCAGGGCCTAGCTTCAGAAACATACCATTTCTTATAGACCGAAATGTTTTTTTTTTTTAGCTTGTTCGGTTTAAGGCGCCATGGTGGAGGGCTTCTGTGTAGACAACAAAATACATGCCAGCTTTTCCATTACAAACTATGTTGTTGTGGCATGAACGATGCTTAGAACATGTCAACTCCAAGCTCACAAATTAGCACAATACAAGCAGAAGTCAGACTGTCCCAAAATGCACATGTTCTATTAGAGACACGCGAGAGAGAGAGGGTAATAGATAGCCACGGAGAGGTAAGGGGAGAGGCACACAGAGAGAAACTGAGCGAAAAATTTAAAGGGGGTGTGTGCGCGACCTGTGTGCACTGCAGGCATGGCCGTAATGGCCAGACTCACTGAAAAATAAAATAACAACAAAAACGATTAAATTAATGCATAATTAGTTGGTAGACGTACAGTAACAGACCGCACGGGACACAAGTTCATTATTAATAGTCTAACTGTTTTAATTGTAGTCTCATGCTTGGCCAGCATCCATCCCCTAGGAGGGCTCCTTAACACAGACACTCCGCTTATAACTGCAATTCGGTCTTTCCTTTCCAATTGAACTAAAGGCACATCAACTTTTTTCCATTATCAGCTTTTGCACTCGACCTTACTATTACGGCTTGTCAAATGGGCGTGTTTAATCCATCTTTATCTACTGCCCCTTCCAGTTCAAGTACTGCTCCTTCACCCCTGCCTTCCGTGCGTGGTGCTCCTGTTTTGCACAAGACAACTTTACTGCTGATAAACAATGGCGCAGCTTTTTATATTGCCTGGATAACGCTTCTGTAGTAACACAGGAAGCACGGTATAATCCACCCATTATGTACACTATTAAAACAAAGATTTAGGGATGGGTTAGCTGCAGTCGCCAACTGGATGACTGCAAACTGTCTACAACTAAATGCAGGAAAAACCAAGGTGTTACTCCTGGGTAAGAACACTAGCGGCTGGAACGACCATTGGTGGCCCCCTTTGCTGGGCCCCACCACCCCTCCCAAATCCCTGGTAATGAACTTAGGAGTATGGTTGGACTCCGCACTGAACTACCAGTCGCATACCAAAAAAGTAGCAGCTACATGTATTGGATTGCTGAGAAGCCTTAACCCCATCTTAGGCTTCTTTGACCCCAAGACAAGGCAGCTCATTGTCCAATCCACCATCCTTGCCCGGCTGGATTATGCGAACGTCCTTTTACTGGGCGCTAACAAAGCCGAGATAACCAGATTCCAGCGTATTCAGAACTCAGCGGCCAGGGCAATTGTAGGCCTGCCCAGAAGGTGCTCGGCTAGAGCCACCATACAGAGGCTCCATTGGCTGCCCATGGAGGCTCGCATCGAGTTTAAGGCTCTTACCATCGCTTTTAAAATCCTTAAAACTGATGGCCCCGAACTTCTCCGATCGTTGCTAACACCTTACACCCCCCAACGCTATCTTCGCTCCATGGGTCAACACTTAGTAGTGGTCCCCCGCGCGAAGTTCTGCCGTATCGGAGGTCGCTCCTTCAGATTAATGGGAGCAAAATTATTGAACTCTTTGCCCCTCCACATTCGTTGCCTTAACAACCTGTCCGCTTTTCGTAAAGCAGTAAAAACGCACCTATTTCAACTTCTGTAGTTTCTTCTCCCCCCCCCTCCTCAGTTGGTTATGCTATGGTTCTTAGCGCCGGGACGCCCCGTTGGTGGGGCAGCTGTCGCGCTCAACAAAACATATAACATAACATAACATAACAAAGCTTCCAAGCAAATAGCCTTTTAAAAAACAATTTTACTCCTTCAGGGTGCGCAGCGTAGCACTTGAATTTTCGTGCATGGAGAAAGTGTCTACGTTATTAACTGATGCACTCATTCTGTCCGGCATCCGAGCGATCATCTGGGCATGAACGATAGAAAGCATTCCCTGCTTGGAGAAATATATTTATACAGTTTCCTCCTCAACCTGCAGGCACGGCAAGAATTCAAACAAACTCATGCAGAACTACTATACATTCTTACTTTTCGTAGCACTGCTTTCCTTCCCAGCGGCGGCCTGCATGCTCGAGGGAGGGAGGGGGAATAAAACAACAAACACAAATCAAAACATACCTGAGTGCCGGGCACGGTTACTACTCGCTCGCCTGCCCATTAGGAGACCACGTTTTTGAGCCTTTGCTCAACCCTCGCTCTCCTAATTGGCATGCACCAGCAGAGCAGACAGTAGTCGGACAGTAGTGCGCATGAGTGGGCAGGGTGCACTCCGTCCCCACTCATGCGCACTTGTGCTGCTGCCTGTTACTCCTGGTGTGACCATCATATCAGTCAACATGACGTCGGACCGGTGGGGGTCCGACGTCATGCTGACTGACATGATTGTCAGTTCGTTCCCCCTTGGGCCGGCGTCTTTGAACTTAAGTAAACTGATTCAGTTTACTTAAGTTCAAAGACGCCAGCTCTGCAACCGGGCGGGAGGGGGGCTACGCCCCCACGCCCCAATGGACGCACCACGCCTGCTATTTGTGTATTAAAAAAGTTATATAGGCAGCTTTACGACAAAGTTCCATATATCGTTTGAAACTATGCTTTAGACAAAATAACAGCAGATCTATTTTCTGTTTAATGGCTTGCTGCTATTCAAAACTCCTCTTATCTTGTCCGAACCTTCTTTTTCAGTAAGTCTGCTTCACAGCATGGCCATGTATCTCCCAAACCTTGTCAAGTCTGTTGATGCGGTGCAAGAGAACAGATCCGAAACTGCTTCTTTCTCTGTCCGTGCTCCCTTTTTAGGTCTTGGCCTGGCGAAAGCAGCGCATGCGTTGCTGTCGTCATACGAGGGCTTCTAGGAATCAATACGATTCCAGAAGTCGTGTCGTGGCTCCGCCTCCAATTTTGATTGGTGCATATCTTTTTGCACCATGGATGATGCAAAACACAGTGTAATGATTGCACCAGAGGAAATCATTACACTGAGGGTTGCCACCCTGTCCGCTTTTGGCCCCGCCCTTTATTTGATCTTTTACCGCCGGCTTTACACACTGTCCTTTAAAAGAGAATACGCACTCTTTTCTTTGCATTGTCAGCGCCTTCGTCTTTGGCTGTGCTTGTTTTTATTTGCATCGGCTCGGCCGTGCTTATTTAATGTGCCTTGATTTATTTAAGTCAACTAAGAATGAGCGACCCAATATACCCTTGAGGGCTTGGGCGATAGATATGGAAAGGTAATTGTGCCGTCAAGGGTTTTTGTTAAACAGTAAAATTTCAAACTTATATCTTATTTTGTGGTCCTATGCATTTGACACCACTGATGCACAATTTGTATCAGACAAGGTTGTTTAGACAAATAGAACTAATACCAGACGGTAATAAAGAAGAGAGCAATAGCAGGGTGTATGGAAAAGTTCTGTTTGTTTTTAATTATTCACAAAACAAGAATAAAATATACATGGGTATACCATTTGTTGCAAAAGCTACAATAGGAAAAATATTAATAAACAAGCGCAGTCTAACTGCGCTTGTTCCACCGCTTTTAAGGATATAATTTGTAAATAGGTGGATAAGATACAACAATTGCTGCAAATAGGCTGTTTTATTAATATTTTTCCTATTGTAGCTTTTGCAACAAATGGTATACCCATGTATATTTTATTCTTGTTTTGTGAATAATTAAAAACAAACAGAACTTTTCCATACACCCTGCTATTGCTCTCTCTTCTTTATTACTGTCTGGTATTAGTTCTATTTGTCTAAACAACCTTGTCTGACACAAATTGTGCATCAGTGGTGTCAAATGCATAGGACCACAAAATAAGATATAAGTTTGAAATTTTACAGTTTTTAATTTTTTTTTTTTAATTTTTGTTGCAAAATACAAATAGTATCATCAGCCACATAAAAGCTTACATTCGTGGGGCCTATTCATAACACAAGGTAAATGTGAAACGGTACGTATTGTGGCAATCCCACCTGATAGTGTATCGATGGCATTAGTCAAAGTGATCCGATGAACAGGAAGTATATTAACACCGTAAAAATTACAATTTGCGTTTTGTGTTTTTTAAAGAACAGTGAACTTAAACTAGAAAAACTGCACACATGAATCGGCATGTCATTGAGGTAGCTGCGATAGCATCTAGCAACATAGTCGTCATAAAAGGGACCAATCAGACATTCCCATACCCTAAGCCCCACCCCATCCCCTTCTCAGCAAAACTCCCAACACAAAACCATCCCACTCCTGTATGCGTTGCCCAGCAACCAACCCCATTCCCAATCAGTGTTCTTCTTCATCATCAGAACCCTCAAGATCTTCCTCATCCAGTGGCTCACATATGTCCCCCCTATAGGAATTCCAAAGCTGCCAGACCCCGTTCCATTTACGCGGATTATCCCGTAATTTGTATACTGCTCTTTCAGTCAGCATGAGCATGTCCATGTTACGGACCCATTGAGCAGCACTACTTCTGGAGGCCCCGGTAACACTCCTGGGCAAGTTGCAAAGGGTGCAAAATATTGCTGCTAAACTCGCCCTTTCTCGCCCCTACCACAGCTCTTCTACGGCAGCACTGCGAGAACTCCATTGGCTGCCAGTTCATTTACGAGTGCGCTACAAAGCAGCGTGTATTGTGTTTAGGGCTGTTCATGATCTGGGCCCCATTCCTTTGCGGCGAATGTTTGCCTGGTATTGTCCAGCTAGAGCTTTACGCTCCTCGTCATCCAGGCTACTGGTAGTCCCGCGATTCCAGAGAGTGAGGATGGGGGGCCGCTCTTTTTGAGTAGCGGCATCCAAACTCTGGAACTCTCTGCCTATATCCTTGAGAAGCCTTGGCGATCTCTTATCTTTCAGAAAGGCTCTAAAAACTTATCTTTTTCCCAGGATAGGCTGAGCTACTGTTTTCTCACTGAGTACGGGTTAAAGCGCCAGGATGCCCTTTGTGGTGACAGGTTGCGCTATACAAGTATGCCACAATACAATACAAAAGATCAGTCGACCCCCATTTCTGTGCTATGTCTCGTTTGGCCGTGACCAGCCCTATTGTGGTCCACGCCCGTGCATAAAAGGTAAGGTCAGTAGGCCCCCAGACATTCAGCAGACACATCCGCGGGTCCAAGGTGAGTGAGGTGTTTAGTGCCTGGGCTATGGTACGTAGAACCCGTTGCCAATAGCCAACAATCAACGGGCATTCCCATAACGTGTTTATAAACGTGCCCTCTGCCCCGCAGCCCCTGAGACAATAGGGATGATCCGCCCTGTGCAGTCTGTGTAGTGTCGTGCGAGTGTAGTAAATCCTATGCAGAATCTTTAACTGCACCAGGCGGAATTTGGAGGATATGCCTGCCTCACGAGGGGGACGCCATGGCCGCGTTCCAATCAGATTCATCTAAATCTCCGACATCCGTCGTCCATCTGTCTTTCAGCTTCTCTAGCGGTTCAGGCATGTTATTAATCGGTTTGCGGTAGGTCATCGAGGTCGCCCCTTCCTGTAGGAAGTCCGTGAGCAGGCGGTGCTCTAGTGGAGATGATTCTGGTGGGGATGTGTCTGGTGGGATTACCGCTTGTAGGGTGTGTCTAACCTGTATAGCTCATTATCCCCCCAGTTCATACTGCTCTTGTAGAGTTGCAAAAGGAATCACCCCCTCCCTCGTCCATAGGTCCCCTACAGTTGAGATCCCGATGTTATCCCACTGGGTGAAGCCTTTAGTGCGTCGTAAATGTCCCAATGCTTTCGTGTCCCATAGAGGTGTAAGTTTTGTAATGGTCCCATCCCATTTCAGTTTTGCTTGCGCCTTGTACCATAGAGGAACAGTGTGGCTCGTGGGCCCAATGAGTTTTGCCGCAATACCACGGTGGTACAGTGGGGCCAACAAACTGTTCGTGCCCAGTTGTGCCCTATCTGCTTTGAACGCTGGATCTTCTTGCGGGGCGTGTATCCACTGATTGAGGATCTTAAGCTGGGCCGCCCAGTAGTACAGACGTACGTTGGGCAACGCGATGCCCCCGTCGTACCAACTCCTATTCAACTTTATGTGCGAGATCCGGGCTGGCCGGTTTCCCCAGAGCAGGCCCGTGATCAGTGCCGTTATCTTCTGGAGGAAGCTATCCGGTACCAAACGTGGAGCATTTTCAAGAACATACAAGAAGCGCGGCAGGGCCATCATTTTAAAGAGCGCTGCCCTTCCCAGTAGTGTCAATGGGAGTTCCTTCCAATGTTGCACATCATTACGGAGTCGGAGCAAGGGAGGCTGCAAGTTAAGCCGTGCGAACTCTGCCTCGTCTCGGGTAATATGGATCCCCAAATACTTAAAGGAAGTGGGCGCTATCTCTAGCGGACAGGAGTCCGGGAGTGGCGGGAGTGGCCCTTGGAGCTCGAAAATTGTCGACTTCGCCCAATTGATGGTGTAGCCCGAGACTCGCCCATGTGCATTACAGAGAGCCAGGCGGTTAGGAAGGCTGTCCTCCAGGTCAGTGAGGTATATCAACATGTCGTCCGCGTATAGGGACACTCTATCCTCCCACTATGGAGTCCATTGGATCCCCTTCAGAAGCTGCGTGGTGCGAATAGTAACTGCCAGCGGTTCCAGAACCAGAGCAAAAAGGAGGGGTGAAAGCTGACATCCCTGTCTCGTGCCACGTCCTAGATGTATGGTTCTGGAAATATGGCCATTAGCTACCACTCTGGCTATGGGGTCTTTGTAGAGCATACGTATCCAGGAAATAAACACCGGACCAAAGCCCATACGTGCGAGTACTGCAAAGAGATAGTTCCACTCCACCATGTCGAGCGCCATCTTGGCGTCTAGTGAGAGGATCGCAGCTGGCTCCCGCAATAGTGAGAGTCTCGCCACAACCCCATGCACCCTGCGAAGGTTTAGGGCCGTACTCCAATGCGGCATGAAGCCGGATTGGTCTGGGTGAATCAATTGAGTTAAGCACGGCAAGAGCCTATTTGCCAACACTTTAGCTATAATTTTGGCCTCTGGGTTTAGAAGGGAGATGGGTCTATATGATGAGCAGTCACTGGGGGGTTTACCTGGTTTCGGGATGGCTACAATAGTCGCCATCCTTTGGTCCGGCGGCAACATTCCCTTCAACCTACATTCCTCGTACATTTGAATAAGGGGTGTGCCCAAGGATTCTGACATAGTTTTAAACCACTCAATAGGTATTCCATTGGGGCCCAGGGCCTTACCCGAATGAAGGGAGCCAATGGCTAGTTGAATCTCATCCACTGTCAAGGGCGCGTCGATGTCCTTCGACGCCTGGTCCGTCAATTTCGGCAGAGGCACATGTTCGAGGGCATCTCGAGCCTCGTCCTCCGCCACCACTGTCGTAGGGGTGTATACCTCACTAAAATAATCAGCTAGGACCTCCACTATCTCGCCAGGGCGGGTGTGGACGACGCCGCACGAGTCAGTGAGCTGTAAGATATTCCTCCCTCCCCCCTGCTTCTTGTCTAGCCACGCCAAAAGTTTGCTAGCTTTGACCCTGTGTTGTGTCGCAGCAATATCTGCCACAGTGACCTTCCTTAAGTGGTCGGTGAGGCGATGCTGGTGGACCTGTAGATCGTGGAGTGTATCGTCTGAAGGATTTGCCATATGGGCGGTGTTGGCCCTCTCGAGGCCCAATTCTAAGTCTAATGCCTCCCTCCTGTGTACTTTTTTGTGGTTCGCAACAACGGCAATGGCTTGGCCCCTAAACACGGTCTTATACGCTTCCCATAAGGTGGAGGGGGAGTTTACCGAGGACCGATTCTCCTCGAAGTAAAGCCGGGTAGCTTTCTTCAGATCTTTACTTATCTGTGGGACTTTAAGATATCCAGGGAAGATCGGGAACAACCGCTGTCGTTTAGTGTCTGTGGTAGTGATTGTCAGAGTGAGCGGAGAGTGGTCCGAGATGCCCCTCGGCTGTATACTTGTCTCAGCCACAGTAAGATGCCCGTTGCCCAATACGAGAAAGTAGTCGATCCTAGAGAGACTATTGTGGGTGGCTGAGTAATATGAATATTGTTGCTGGCCAGGGTGTAGTGTGCGCCATATGTCCACCAATCCCTGTGCGTCTAGAAAGGTCTGGAGCCTACTGGGACTGTCTGTGTGTGTTCGGGAGGGAAACCGGTCGAGGGTGTCCGTGAGTGTCATATTGAAATCCCCACCTATGAGTAGATCCCTCATCAGGGAGGTCCAACAAGAATCTGCCAAGGTCGGGCAGGCTACACCCAATGGCGGGAAGCGCTTACGCGGCATTAAATGTCTGCAACAAAAAAATAGTCTGATGCTCATTGTTCCTCGATCTCCTCTTGGCCGCCTTCTGCCCCCAAAGAGTCGCTATTTTCTGGTCCACCTCCCGAAGCCTGGGAGTCTTGGCGGTGACCTCCATTTCGATCCTTCTTGGGTCGATTTGTCCGTCTCGGATTCTGACCCGGTCTCCAGCCTTCCAGCCATTCCTGCACGTTTTCCGGGTTGTCGAAGAACCACGTTTTATTCTCTTCTACCACCCTAAGTCTTGCAGGAAAGAGCATGGAGTACGGTAGTTCTCTCGACCTTAGTTCCTTTTTTACATCAAAGGACGATCGTCGCCGGCGGGCGACCTCCGCTGTGTAGTCGGGTAAAATGGCGATGGTAGCGTTCTGGATCTTAAGAGGAGGAGAAGTTCTGGCCGCCTGCAAAATGGCGTCCTGGTCACGGAAATTAAACAAACGGGCTACTATGGGCCGCGGAGCTGCCCCCGGCTTTGGTTGGCCTCCCGGTACCCGATGGGCCCTTTCAACGGAGAAAAAGTTTGACAGCCCTTTCGGCTTAAGTTCATCCGTGATCCGGCTCTCCACAAAGAGGTCCATGGCTTTAACTCCTTCCGACTCCGGTACCCCAATAATACGGATGTTATTCCGCCTCGAACGCCCTTCCTGTTCATCCAGTTTCTCCCGGAGCATTTTATTATCTTGCGCCATCTTCCCCATCTCCCGTTGGAGTTCGGAGACGTCCTCCACTAGAGATTTCGTAACCACCTCCATGTTCTTAACTTTCTCCGACATTTTGTGGAGGTCCGCTCTGAGCAAGGTGACATCCGTGGAGATCGTACCCACGGTCGTTTGTAGCTGAGCCAGAGCATGCATGACATCGTCCAGCGTCGCCTTCTTTCCCCCTGGAGTGTCAGCCGTCTTGCCTCCCAGGTCTTTCCCCGCCGGGGAGGCGGTTGGCTTGTCGGAGGTATACCGTTCGATGCGGGTCTGTGTGGCGCCGCCCTTGGGACCTTTCCCCACCATACCGCTGAATGTCGTGCTCCTCGTTCCCCTACGCTCCAGGATGTACAGAGCGGCGTTAACTCACTACCCAAACCAATTAGACAGTGTTCAAGCCTCAGTAGGGTGTGTCGTAGGGTGAAGAGCGCCGGTAGTTGCCAAGTGCGCAGCACCTTCCTCGATCTAGAAAATGGCGGCTGTCCCCATCTTCACCGGTTCCATCACACTCCGAGCCGCCTGTGTCGACCGCTGGGACGGTCGGAGTGCCGGTGACAGTGCTATTTTCCACCACACTCCCGTGGTCTGCGTGCGTCGCTGCTTCTGACTGTCCGGGAGGCACTCGTTCTGCCGTCCCCGCGCCTCGCGGGCACTTCCGGTCCAGATTCCCAGGTCCGCCTGCACTTCCTGCTGGGCCACTCAGCCAGGGGAGGCCCCGGCGTAAGAGGTCGGAGTAGGCCAAACCGCATCTTCGACGTATCTCGGTCTCTAGACGTCGGATCGTGTCGCCGCTTGTCGCTGCTTACACCACCCGGTCCTGGGCTCCGGTACCCTCCTGTAGGGCTTGGAAAGTGTGTCGGATTATATATCGGATTGACGAAGAGGCCGCTTCAGCTGCGGAGCTCGTCCCTTATGCTGCCGCCATGATCGGCTGCTAGCCACGCCCCGATTTTTTTTTGTTTGTTTTTTTTTTTTTTTTTTTTTTTTACAGTTTAACAAAAACCCTTGACGGCACGATTACCTTTCCTTGATTTATTTAAAATTTTTTTTCCAGTGCTGGTTTATTTACTTTATTTCGGAGCCGTGCGAATGAGATGGCTACAACTGTAGATGGCGTCAGGCTTTGCGCTCACCCGCTTGCAATTTGACTAAGACTCAGTTGCTTTTCAGCTTTCGCCTTGTTTATTTGTATTCCCCGATACCTTTATTCATGCCCCTCCCGTTATCCGTGTTTTCCATCCTCCCCCGTCCCATTATGAATGAATGAAATTTAGTTTATAATGCGCAGACTTAGCCCAAAGGGCATCAAGGCACATTGTCTGGCCTTTTCCCTCCCCTGCTGTCCATTCCTTTTCCCTCCCCCTGCTGTCTGTACCTTTTTCCTTCCCCCTTCCCCCCCCCCCCCCCCCTGGTTTTTTGTAGCACCAACAGGCTGCCTTTCTAGGCACTTCAGTACGTTTTAGCCGGCAAAAATTGATAAAACAAATGCTAGGTACGTAACACGATCTTGCTTACGAAGCAGAGACTCATTTCTTTAGCTGTGTGTATTTTGATTATTTATTTATTTATATATATATATATATATATATATATATATATATATATATATATATATATATATATATATATATATATATATATATATATAATATAGTTTCAACTGTGTCTAATGTTTTCCAAGTTAGACACTAGGGGGCCCATTAGGATATAGGGCGGATCGCTACCGCCCGCATGGCCGTGGCGATCCACCCAACATCCTTGCCTGCCCGCCACCCATTTCCCCCCCGCCAGATTCGTATGGCAATGGGGACCGCGGCGGACGGGAAGACCGTCCGCCACTTTTCCGCCCAGTCATTGAGTTGACCCGGGCGGAAAGGGATTTCATATGGTGGCGGTGTCTGCCCGTTGCGGGCCCCCAGGATGTTGTGGGGTGGCACATGGGGGTACCTATGGTACCCCCCAGCAGTTCCATGCACAACATGGGAGGCACCGCGCAGTGCCTGCCATGTTGTGCATGGAAGTGCTCAACATGCCTTCCTGGCATTGTGGCGGGCGGTGCTGAGTGCACCGCCCGCCACAATGCCAGGAATGCAGGATGCTCCCGCCACTGTGGCATGCGCTTCTTAACTGCCCACACGGGACCCCGCCCTTATGGCGGGCGGTCCCAATCCCCGAAAGGATGGTGGGCGGACTTCCTAATGACCCCCTAAGTCATTTCATATAGCTGATGTTCCTCACTGTCTCACAAGCTCTAGCTTATTTACGGGGTGTTCTGTTTTAAACACAGTGCATGTGTGCAGCTGGCAAATACAGTGCACGTTTTGCCTTTTTATTTTTCCGCAATTGTCTGTTTTAAACAGTGTATGCGTGCAGGTGGAGCATTTCTTTTCTGTAACAACTTTTAATACAGTCAAGTATTTTTTGGGGCACGTGCACTACAATAATACCATCGCATATTGAAAAATTATTTTCCAAGTGAAACTTTTTCTTAACAATTGCAGACTCAATTTAACCCGTTCACATCATCACAGACTTCTCGTCTCATCCAATCTTATCTCTTAACAATAAAATATGTACGCATTAACAGCTTAACAGACATTGCAACAAACAGCAGCAACTGTCTTTCACTGCTACAGACTTGTTGGCACGTACGCACACTGGTTTCTTTTAGCAAGAAGGTGACTGCGCATTTCAAAGAGCTTTCAATTAAGTTAGTAAATTACCTTCACAATGGCGTTTGTGCTCACCTAACCCCACTATTAACCGGAAAAAATAAGAAAATAGCTGTATTGAGTTTTGCTTTTTGCCTTTAGCGTCCGGGTGTATGCTACATGTAGAGTTTTTACTATTCTTAGCATTTTTACAAAAAAAATACTTTGTGTTATCTGCAGGTGAAGTTTAGTTATTTGTGATTAGGTGGAACTAAACATTGCCACAAATTTCTTCTCATACGCACACTTTTCGCTTTTCTTTAACAAGGTGCGCAAGCTTTTGGAAAAACTTGCACTAGAATAGCCTTATTTTAACTTTTTTATTTCACTGTACCTTCATTGACATGAAGTTTAGCACAGCGACCACAAGCTTCGGCTTATTTACAGGATTGTAAGTCTGTTTTCACAGGGTATGCCTGCAGCTGGTTAACAAGTCTAGTTAACGTTGCCACAGCCTTTTCCTAACGCGCATAATGTTACAAGGTGCGTAAGCTTTTTAAAGAGCTTTTACTCATGCAGTAGTATTTAAATGTTTATTTTCTACTGTGCCTTTATTGGCATGAAGTATAGCACAGCAGCTAACATCGTAGCACAAGGCTCACGGTTCAATTCCTGAAGCGCACAGCAGGTCTTCTCAGCATTATATAATTTATAAGCTATAGCCTGGCTAATCTTTCCTACAGCCCCTAGCACGCCTATTACCTACAATGTGTTTGTTTTTTCCATTCTTTTCATACTTTTATTTTCCATCAGTAATTACATTTTTCTCAGTCTATTTTATATCCTTCCAGTATTATTTGTTGATCCCATCTTACTTTTCTCTTCCACATTCTTTAATTTCTTATTGTTGCGTTGATCGTGTAGTCTTCAACCCCACTTTACCATATATAGCTGGATTAACAGCGGCTTCAAAACATGACTAAAACCAGTGCCAAAGGGGCAAAAATGAACAGCCTGTGGCATGGCCGAATACCGCACTGATGCCATCAGGGTGTGGGTCAAGGGTGCTGTTAGGAGGACACAGGGGGAATCGGAGCATGTACATGGCGTGGACAGTGAGTCGTGAAGTTATTTTGAGGTTCAAATCATATTCTTTCTATGTCTTAGTCTTCTAAATTGCCATTATATGATAGAGGTGGGTGAGCCACAAAAAGGTTAGAGTCAATCTCAAACCAGATGTCTAGCTGTGGCTCAGCTCGACGTGCTCTTGGTACCTCACGCTCAAAACAAATCCAGCCTTCATGTAGCTTCTGTCTGCACCAGGATCACTTTAGCATTCTCTAGATTCCAGTCCATAGAAATTCTTCCACGAGCACCCTTGGACAATAATATATATTTTTTCAAATCTTGTATTTTCATTGATATGACCCCGAAGGCCCTGATGTTATGTTAAAAACAGAGCTTTGGACTATACCTTTTCCTGCTGAAAGGCAATATTTGTCTCCATGTGTTCCCATACCTGGCGTGTCATGCAGTTTGGTGCTTCCTTTCCCCTCCATGTTAAAGAACAGTAGATGTTTCAGCACCCAGGCTAATGTGCTGCATAGCTAAATACATACAAGGTCCCAAAGGGGAGACAGATTGCATTGCATTTTGTTTTGCAACTTTATATAGCTCAAACTCGACCCAAAGGTAATGGAGGGCTTTACATGAGCACAGTTACGTTACACAAGGACACTTCTTTGGATAGCCACATTGGTTTTAGAAGCTTTTTACGATACTCTGACAGGCCGGGACAACATCACATCAAGTGTAGCAGGGATTCTGTTTTATAATTCCAAATTCTACACTTGGTTATAAGATCAAGGGATTTCCATCCGAGGTTTAATTCTTTGATTAGAAGGGGCACTGAATGGGTTTAATTTTTTTTCTTCTTTTTTTTTTTTTAGAGCCTTCCTTTCCAAAGCTTGTTTCAAGTAGGGCTGTATTTTTAGCTTCATATATGTTGTGATTAGCACAGGGTGTCCTACTCCCATTTCGTAGTGTGCTAAATCTGTTTTGCTTACATTTGTTTTACATTTGAGTGCATTTTTGATGGCGCTGTAATTTAGGCCCTCTTGACCCCAGCTCTGTGTCGCCAGATCCAATGTTTGCACTCCTTTCTGCATGTTTTAGCATATTCCTCACACATCCTACAGGAGCCTTCAAGACTTGGTAGTAATATTTCGCCTGTATTCCAAGGCATTCTTTGTTTTGTTGCACTACACCAAACTCTAGGCGAATCAAGCTATTATGGGTGTATTTTTGGTAGCTTGAATATGCGTTTATACGCCTGCCATTGTGCTTTTTTTCTAACAGACTGTCCATTTTGCCTGGGAAAGCCTGTTGTCAAGGCATAATTTGTGCTGGTGCTTTCTGGTGCTTAGCACCAGCACTTATTTCTCATTGCTGGGTCAATGACAACTATGGATGTGTCCATATTTTTCATTTAATTGCATATATGTTAAGGAGCCCTCACAAACCGGTTGTAACTCTACCCGGTTCTGTGGCATTGAGTTTATATTCTACGCGTAGTGCTGTTTTTGAAGAACAGTCATAGCTGCCAAGGTTTCAGATTGCTATGTGTGACATTTTCAGACTTTCAGTGAAATTATGAGTGACATTTCATCGACTATGAGTGACACTTTCTTGCGCGCAAAATCAAGCAATGAAAAGGAGAAGAAACATAGAAATATCAACAATTACACCCATTTGAGCAACAAGAAACCCTAAGATCATCTTAAAACTTCTGCAAAGCACCAGAAATGGAAGAGCTTGACATCAGGGATTTTTCCTGGGATGAAAAAAGTGTGTTGTGTGTGGGGGGGGGGGTGTCTCTAAAATGGGCATGCATGACCTATGGAATTAAGCGTATGGCTTTAACACAAATTACATTTCTTCACTGGCAGCACTTTGCTGGAAGAATTACGTTTAAAACTATTTTATTGCCAGCTTATATCACACTTCACAACCGGGGCAGAAATGTGCATGTGCAATCCCGTGGTAAAAATATTCCCGCTTAACGACTATGAAATGAGGAATGAATGAACATGTCAAGTTCATGGAGCTTTAAAGACACTCCTATTTATCATTTACCTCAGCTTGGAGATGTAGGGATGCCACCAGCTGGAAACGACAGTTCTCTAGCGATTCCCCTTTGACATATAAGAACAATTTACTGGCAAGACCGAAAAATGGGTGAGGGCAATAACATGGAAAAAACGGACTTTAAAAAAAAAAAAACGTATTTGTAAAATCTAATAGGGCTCAGTCAATTAAAGTACTAGCCAATAAAAAGTTACCAATCACTGGGGTCAAGTGGCATTTATATCACTTGCTCGAGGTGTTCAGTAATCCACTTATCACCAATTTATGATTGGATCTTAACCAGCGAGTAACAACATCACCTCAAGAAAACCACGAGGGCTGCGGCAGAGGCTAGTGTGTTTCTGTTATGTTGGCGGAAGACAGGTGGAGTGTGTTGAAGCAGTTCTGGCGCCTAAAAAATGCTTTCATTTCTCAAACCACGTTATAAATAGCAGATTTTTACTCTTTTATTTTCTAAATGCCAGAGTCTTTTCCGAAAACAGAGAGGTTCACAGGCTGGGGTGCCGACATGCTCCAAAGGTAAAATGCAACTTTTCGAGCATTATGTCTAAAAATAAAACCATGGTTAGTATTTCCTACTATGATAGCACTGCAACAACACCTTCGGTCGAATTTGCGCTAGCTATAAAACTGTTCAAGACGTAGTGGGCCAACACTGCGCAGCAGGATATTAACCCAAGGCCAGAGACATTAAGGCCCGCCCTCGGGGCAAACTGCCTGCCGGTCCAGAACTGTAGAAGACCTTAAAGGTTACACTTACAGAGAGGCTGGTCAGCTTGATAGGTAAGCATTTAGGGCTGCTGACTTCAACTTTGTGCAGACTGACTGCATGCAGAGGTGCTCTCTGTAACTTTAGGCTGGCTGAATGAAGCGAGTCGCGCTTCAAAAAGGAAATTACATTAGGAAGCTGATTAACAAGTCACACTTCACTTACTCTGTTATCAGCTGCTGCGAGCACCATTGATGCAGATCTCCCTGGTGGAGCAGGTTGCGAATAAGCTGAGGTCGAGCCCGATGGACTGGGATCAGGCCTTCACGCTTGCCGACATGCTGCCTCTGGGAGTGGAAACGGGGAGTGGGCAGACTCACCCAGCTGGTCCTGCTCTTTATCTTGATGTTTCTGTTTACAGCAGCCATTTGCGTTGTGCAGTTCGATAACGATCGGAGAAAGCAGGGCCCATTGGTCCTGCTGAGAGGAGCGCCGGTGGCCAGACAGCTGAGGTGCGAAGTAAAGTATCCACGACTCAGGGCTCTTTTCACTGCTGGGGCGGACTGAACATGCCGCACAGGCAGATGTGTTCTCACAAGCTTTGTCCGCTTCGCCGTGGCGGCACTTTCATGGCCCCCTCCTCGCAGCGGTAAACACATGCAATGGGGCGGCTGCTGGGTGAATGCCGGCTGCACCGGCGAGAGGAAGTGGGACGGGGTTGAATGGGACGGGGTTGTGCCATCATGATGAGGGAGAGTGAGCACTGAGTGAGGGATCCTGCACGCTCACGCAGATTCCCCCGCCGACTAACTTCCTGTCGGCCGGACGTGACGCGGGAGTACCCATACTCCGATACATTGTAGCGCCGGCTCTCAGAGAGCTGAGCACTGATGTTAACTGTTTGCTGGGACACAGGCAGCCAGCACCTCGAGCAGCAGAGAGAGCCACACCGTGACGGACACAGTCAGTGACAGGTGCCGTTGGCAAAATGTGTGACATTTCATTTCAGTGCGGTGATGCGGATCACTGCACTGAAATGCGTGGGCGTCACACGTGTTGCGTGACGCTTGGCAGGACTGAACAGTCACTATGCATCAAAACGCATGTTTCTGTTTCGTTCCTGTTGGTTTTTGTCTTCTCAGATTCTGTTCACAGTCACAAATGAATAGCTATTTCTCACAAACTGGGTCTGTCTTTCATCTTCACATCATTCATGTTACACAATCTGATGTTTTAAACACCATGGAAGGCACTCGTGCCCAGTTTTCACTCTTGCACCAACACGGCAGCATTTTTCTTGCAGCCTGTTTATAACAAGGACAGGTAAATTGCCTATAAAACGAGATGTGTTCACATTGTAGGTCTGACCAACTTATTATTTTTATTTGGCTAGGCAGTTCTGTTTACGCCGTTCCCCTTGATTCCTTCGCGTGTGCTGATCTGCACTGCATTGGGATACCGTAGCAGTGTATTTCACTCTTTGTCCACGTTGTTCCAATTCGAGCGAAGGTACGTCCACCATTAATTGTTTAAGGCATGGCCTTACTCTAAATACAGTCAGGCCACTTTGTCCCTAATGCTTTCGTCAGCATTTTCTATTTTGGTGAAAAATTGTTGATACATTGCTTTTTTTGTTTTTAAGGTCGAAAATAATTTTTTATTCCAAACGCTTGAAAGAATAGGCTACTGGGTATGAACCGTAAGAAGACTACTTATAAAACGAGAACAGTGAACATATTTTTTTCTTTTTAATGTTTATCAGCAGAAGCATACAGAGAAAACAGAAACGTTAGTACTTTACTAAATAGTCAAGCTACAGCGTTCCAAGAAGTTCCAAATACGGTTACTTCTGTTCCAATTTCTCACTTGTCGTCCATTCCTTGCTCACTTTGCCTTACTTGTCAGAATCTTTTGGATTTTGTATGATAGTTTAATCGGTTAATTATCTAGCTGAGTTCGATGTATAATCTGCTTGCCACGTATTCGGAGTTTATAAAGTGGTCTTATTGATTGGTGAGGCAGTCTTTCATGTATGAATGTTAGAGCTAAGCTATTTGCATATAGAATTCAGGCAAACGTCATGCGTTTCAACCAACTTTGGAGTAACATAAACTTTCACTATTTGGTCAAAATGCAGAGTGGGCTAAAAAACATTGTGGCTTGCACGAGTTGTGTTGAAGGTGCATCTGCCTATGTGGTGGATACGCTTATCCTAGAGAACTCCACCAGGTTGTTAGTGAATGCTAAATGTGGCAGACCTACTTTCTTGACTCAACAGTCTGGCAGGCCACCATGCAGGCTCTAAATGTGCACATACGTTTCCACTGTACTTGTCAGGCAATTTGACTAGTTTTAGGATGGTGCTTCTTGCTCTGTACGTCTGACTCCAAGAAAGCAGACAAACATAGTGCCTGTAATGTAAAGTGCATTTGTTAAAATAAAGCTACCCACCACGATGTAAATTGGTGTTGAACCTATGTTTCATGCAGCAAATGTCAGTTCTGCATCCTGGATATGGCAACACCCAAAAGTGAGTGACAAACTGTACTGCAGCTGGGTACAGCAGACTGTCAACTTTCTTGCAATTTCATCGGTTGGGTTGTGAGCATGCTCTCTGTGCTGACAATTGCTAGTAATTATGCCACATCTTTCAGTGCTGAAAGAGGATCCTGTTTCCAGCTGAGATTTAATTTTGAAATTTATTGTTATATGCGGACTACTTAACTGAAAACGAGGAGGGATTCACAACTTCATTTTAAGTTACTGAGGAAAAACCTCTTTTAATACTTCATTTAAAAACAACTTGCACCATTATAGTCATTCTCTTGACAGGGTTCGGGACATAGATTATCTGGGCATTAAGCTCACATCCCTTACTAAATAGTATTAAGAGTTTGCACAATCCAAATGTTATTTAACCCAGTGTCCATAAGCAGCTCCCCTTTTTTCCATGCTTATTTTGTGCCAGTGGTTTCCGGTGCTTACCAACGACACTTATTTCTCAGGGCCGGGTCTATTGACATAACTGCCTGCCAAGTGCCAACTCACATGGTGACAATGTGTCACACGCGATATCAGCTCACTTCACACAGTCTCCAGACTCCTGATGAATAGATGATACCATTCAAAAATCCATGCCTGTGTTTAGTGTTCTCAGATTGTGCAGTTTTCCTCAACAATGGGTGAAAGTTTTCACATTTGTGTGGGGAAAAAAGAACCACCGGGTCTCTGATTCGGTTTGTTTTTGTGCTGTGAGCCGAACTGTGTGTACATTTTTAGGTCGAAGGCCTAAAAGGCTGCGCTTGCGCAGTCTTAGGCCGGAGATTTAATGAGTCTGAGTAGCGCCGAAGGTCCCGCCTCCGTGCCCCATCTCTCCTTCATTGGCTGGCTTCCTAAACGGAGGCCAGCCATTGGAGGAGAGATCAGTCACTCCAATGTAGCCCCGTCCTTTTCGGATTTGGGGGCGTCATTTTTGATGTTCTTTAGACAGTGACGTTGTCCGTCACTCAGAACATCAAAACCACGCCCCCAATTCCGAAAAATTTCAGGAGCGCCGGCCGCCATTAAGCTGTTTGTTGTACATGAGGTAGGTCGCATGCTCCCGCTGTCCTCGTTCCCGCCCCGAATCCGAAAGTCGTTGTGGCCGCCGTTTTGTTTTTGCCGTTTTATCTTTCTTCCCCCCCCCCCCGCCCGAGGCTCTCGTCCCCCGAGGCTCTCCCGTCCCCCGAGGCTCTCCCGTCCCCCGAGGCTCACCCCCCCCCCGGCGAGTCTCTCCCGTCCCCCTCCCCCCCGCGAGTCTCTCCCGTCCCCCTCCCCCCCGCGAGTCTCTCCCCTCCCCCCCCGCGAGTCTCTCCCCTCCTCCCCCCCCCCCGCGAGTCTCTCCCGTCCCCCCCTTGGCTGGGAAGAGCTGACTCCATTGGGCTCTCTGATTGGGTGTTGCCCTGTAGCTCTTTTCTTTACAGGGTCACAGTGCTCCTTGAAGACGGGTTGAGAATATTCAGCAGGCAAGATATTGAGCAGTCTCGATGAACTTTAAAGTTTAAATCTGCCGCTGCTTTCAATGCATTTCTGTAATCTGTTTTCCTACCCTTCTTTCTGATCAAGTCTAGAACCAATTTTACCCTTTAGTGGCCTTAAGCTTCTATTCAGCGTTAGCATATACCTGTTATATTGTCTAGTGCTTTCTTCTTCAGGACTCGTAATGTTTGTAGATAAAGGAAGAAAGGCAGTGGGAGATGAAGTGATTAAAGAAAGATCGCACAATTCGCCAAGTGGGTAAAGAAAATACACCAGGCGAAGGGCAGTTTGTTGGGGCAGAAACCAGTAACATGGCACCTAGACAACATATCTGCTAGTATTCTATGAATGTCAGTGCATCTCTTAAATGGGGTGAATGTACCCCAGTAGCTAAAATTCTGAAAGAAAATTATCCATTGGATTGTGGTTGAAATGTAGACTTTCAACAAGATGTCATTTGGGGACACCTGGGGGTATCTGTAAGTAAGTGGTGCCCCAGTGCTAAGTATACAAATAATTGAATCAGACCCTACTCATTTAAGAAAATTTTAAAGACTGCGGTAGCTCATTATGTTTTCATGAAAGATAATAGTAATTTCATTGTTTCCACTACAAGGAAGTTCCTGCTTTATTTAAAGCTGTTATACCTAATTGCACCTTTTTTTTGCGTTTTGATTTTTATGCTTTGTCTTATTGTTTTTTTTTCTTTTTCATCTGTGAAATTCCCGCCACCTTGACTTTCCTTTGTAGTGTGTCGCCCCCCCCCCCCTCCCCCTTTTTGTATAACCCTTTTTGTTGGATTTTTCATATTCAACCAGGGTACATACATTTCTGCACCATTTACGTTGTTTTAGCTTTTAGTGCATTGCATTACCGTTGTATGATAATAAGGTGATGAATCTGGTCTCCCATGTGGTGAGGCCCATCAGCCCTGTGATTGTCAGTATCATGGTGTGTACTCCCGCCCAGTAAATCTGCAGTGTGGGGCATGTCCATAACATATGGACAAATGTGCCGATGGGCATTCAAACTGTTGCAGGGAAGAAACACTTTAGTTGCTCCAGTGTGAGATATGCACAATGTAGTATGTTGAATGGGATGTTTTGAAGCAATGGTTACGCAACACTTATTTATGGTGCGCTAGGGCTGTGAGCCATTCATTATCGTGCAGTGCCTGACCGAATTCTTCCTCCCATTTTAATCGGAGCCTCGTTAGTGGCACGCACATGAGATCTATGGTAGATCTCCATAGCCATATGATGTGTTGCCCTGCGCCCATGTTTAGTATCGCATGTAGTGTGGGGTGCGTTTTGGGTTCTCTGTCCGGCAAATCCCATGTCTTCCTAAAGTCTGATATGAGCTGTCTGTGGAAAAGAAACTGACCTGCGAGGACCCCCGCTCTCATCTGCAACACTTCCTCCCCCCGCTCGAGTCTCTCTCCCCCCCCCCCGCTCGAGTCTCTCCCCCCGAGTCTCTCTCCCCCCCTCCCCCCGCGAGTCTCTACCCCCTCCCCCGCGAGTCACTCCCCCCCCCCCCCCCGCGAGTCACTTTCCGCCCTCCCCCCCCCCCACAAGTCACTCCCCCCTCCACCCGTGAGTCGCCCCCCGCGAGTCTCCCCCCCCCCGCGAGAGTTCCCCCCCCCCCGCGCAAGTCTCTCCCGTCGCGCAAGTCTCTCCCGTCTCCCCCCCACCCCCCCCACCCCCCGCGCGAGTCTCTCCCCCCCCCTGGAGATGTTTCCCAGACTTTCTGATATTAAGTGAGTCAGTCCCATATGCCTCAGGAAATTTTCACAAGTGAAAGTGGAGTTGTATTTGACCACTTCTACCCTTAATGCTGTGCATGGGGAAAAAAGCAAAAGGTGGTAACAGACACAGTTTGTGGAGAAGGCGCCACGCCAGCCCCACTTTACATTAATTCTTAAGCCATGCTATTTGCTTCTCATCCCTGATGACCACCTCCACGCATTTCAATTCCGCACCCCTTAAAGTTTTCTTCATCAACATGCTACTCTTTATCATGACTGCTCTTTTAAATGGATTTGAGGCATGTGCAATTTGTGATTTATTCCTACATCCAAACAGCCCCATGGCATTTGTCAATTGAGGGATCCTTAGGTTTGCGCACACAACCTGTAATTGTAACTAACATATAAAATCACTGAAATCTCTGAAACACCTAGTTGCCTAAAGCCTGCACCTCGTTTCAGCTCTTACAAAAAGTGGCAGGCGTGAGAAACAAACAAAACCAAGGTGGCAACTATACATCATCCGAACTGATTCCCTCATTGACACTTGTGCCACTGTGTATTTGATGTTGTGGATGGACTGTAGGACTCCAATCCAAACCAACACTCACCAAATTGTAAGCATATGGCAAGAAGTGGCTTCACATTGCTGACATCTTCAACACTATAAGACTGTCAGAGCTCCTTAGAATGGAAACTGCTTCCTCTTTGAAAGCAGGCGGTAAAGTTGTGAGTGCAGAGTTGTGAGTGCGCAGAGTTGTGAGTGCGCAGAGTTGTGAGTGCGCAGAGTTGTGAGTGCAGGTGCAGAGTAGTGAGTGCTGTTGAGTGCAGAGTGCTGTGTATTGGCAATGTAAATGACAATGCCATTTATTTATGATTTAAAGAAAAAAAAAGAAATGTCATGAGCAATGCCAATAGCTCTACCTTTAATGATGCCGAGACCATTGCATTGTAAATGCTTGTTTATTTTTTATTTGACACTGGGGTCGCCCGCCTTATCATGATGAGACACATACCACCAGAAACCGCCTGGCGAAGTCCTTGCCTCAGCGACCATAACGGGTCCGTCCATAATCAATCATATAAGCGCTAGTGCATTACCAATGACTGTTTGCAAATAATTAGTAGCCTGTCTCTCCTTGGAGTTGAACAGTCAAGTGTCACGAGTCGATTAATGTGATCATTTCCCCACTTTGTTTTCGCCCGCCCCAGCATAGAGCGCAGCTGCAGCATTAGGCAAACTGGGTGCCGTGCAGCAGGCCAGCAGCACACAGCAGGCCTCAGAATAATTAAAAGTAAGTAGTGAGATCGTAAGAATACATCAAGGAATGGAACTTCATAAGATTTTATCTCATGATGGAAGGAATCATGTGCCACTGTCACGGTTACAAGATGATGAGGTAGTGTGACAAGCAAAGAGATAATTGCAGTTATTAAGCACTGCATAAATGAAATGGCATCAACTGAATATCCTGTGATTCTGGGCAAAACACTTAGGGGCCCATTAGGATGTCGGGTGGATTGCCCCCGCCAGGCTGGCAGTAGCCACCGCCGGCCTGGCGGGGGCAATCCGCCCGAAATCCTCTCCTGAATTCCCCCCCGCCATTTTAGAATGGCGGGGGGGACTGCGGTGGACCGAAAACCGTCCGCCGCTTTTCCGCCCGGTCGCCTTGCGGCCGGGGCGGAGAAGGAATAATATGGTGGCGGTGTCTTTCAGATCCCGCCAGCCATATTACAATGGGCTTCTGGTGATGCCTTTCTGGCGATGCCGCCACGGAAAGGCATGCAGTCTTCACTCTGGGGGGCCCCCTGCGGGCACCCAGAGTGAAGGAGAGGTAGGGGATGCACACTTCTACCTGTGGTACCCCCCTTCATTTGCATAAACAAAGCGGCAGGCACCACACAGTGCCTGCCACTTTGCTAAAAATGCATTAAAGCATTTTCATAAACATTGTGGCAGGCGGTGCTGAGAGCACCGCCTACCACAATGCTAAAAATACAGGATGTGCCCGCTACTGTGGCGGGCACATCCTAATACCCCCACGGGACCCCCGCCCTTATGGCGGGCAGTCCCAATCCCCTCTAGGATGACGGGCGGACAAAGTACGCCCGTCATCCAAATAGGCCCCTTAATCTCCCTGTGCCTACCAAAAATTAACATCTCCTTGTCTAATGTATCTGGTGCTCATGTAGAGCTCCAATACCTTCAGGTCGAGTTAGCGTATATGTAAAAAAAAAACTGCAAAACAAAGGTTGGTTGCATTCCAGCAAAGCAATGTAGCTGCTAAAGCGAGGGATCTGAGCTCTGCAACTTCAGTTCCTTATAGTTCATTTTAACTTTGCCTTCATGAGGCCGCAGCATCGTTTTGTGAGCAGTTCTCCAATAATGTGTTATGTGGTGTTTTATATATATCGCCGCCACATGCACCTCGTGGCCTGCCTCAGAGTGAAAGAACCTAAAAAAGACAACTATAAACTTATACAAGCAAGTACCGAAATAACCCTGAACGTAACTGTTTGACCATGTTAGCATATGTATTTTCCAAAATGTAATGCAGTTCCAAGTTTTATCTAATTACCCCTAGTATGATTCACAGGGTTTGAACATGTACAGATGGGCTGAGCAACTGGATTGTAAGGGGTTTGTTATCCCGTTCTAAAGGTGACTGGGTGTCTGCTTTCAGGAAGGGTCTGCCTTTCCAGCCCTGAAAGCAACTCACTCAGCCCTCCCTCCCTCACAGCACACTGTGCCTCAGTCAAAGCAGGAGTCCATCTTTCCCCTTTTGCTCGAGGGTGTCTATCACAACAACTTAAGAGGAACCCTATTATTAAAGTAGTGGCGCACCGCACCACTATCCCACCTTCAGGTCTGTGGGGAACACCAACTGCCAACGTACACTACCTAGGGTTGCAGGATAGATTATTACACACTATTACATCTGGCTTTCAGCAGTGCCGGTTGAGGATGTGGGTGAAACAGATGGAGAAAGTGGGTGGAGCCAGTGGAGGAAGTGGGTGGAGCCAAGTGAAGTGGGCGGGGCCAATAGAAGTGGGCGTGGCCTCCTAAAAAAATTCAGCACCAGCACTTATTATTTTACAAATTAAGCACTGCCTGTTGTGCATAACCAGCCTTTGTCCTTATTTTAGATTGTAGCACCTTTCTTTTTGGGACTGTCGTGGGACTTTGCAGTTTCTCGTGCAGTTTGCACAAAGCGTAAATTGTCGACTGTACTTTTGAATACATTTTATGTAAATGTAGAGTTGCTTTTCCGGAATCGCTGAGCCAAGGCCCAAGGTAGTTATAGGATTTTGTAGTGGAAATTATCTCTTCCACATTCTATTTTAGCAGTGCTCTTTTTTTTTGTGCAACGCCAGAAAATAATTTCTTTGGTCTCTTGTGAATTTATGATGAAATCATTTGTCGCATAGTAGAGGTATAAGGCGTTTAGGCCCCTTTGTAGGCCAATCTTGGTGTGATCCATCACTACTAGATCATCTGCGCATAGTAATATTTGAAACTTGTTGGGGCTGAAGCATCGTACCTAGATCCGCTGTATATAGATTGAAAAGTGTGGGGGCGAGAACTCATCCCAGTTTTAGGCACTGTGTTTGTAAAGCACTTTTTGTTGTTGTTGTATTATCTGCTAGCTTGAACTTAATCCAAGTTTTGCTGCATAGAGAGATAATGGCGTTGAGGAGGCCTGCTGGAATTTGCCAGTTACATAGCTCGGAGCAGAGCTTATGTCAAGAGACCCAGCGAAAGCTGCAGAATAATCTAAAAAACAGGCAAAGAATTTTATTATTCTTTTTTTTTTCTTTTTTACATGTTTAATATTTGTTTGCTGGCTCAGATAAGATACGGCTACTAAGTTATCGATTGTTGAGCATCCTTTGCGAAACCCTGTTTGGTATGATAGGAGGATTTCTTTATCTTCGATCCACCTATTCAACCATGTCAGTAGGATGCTCGCATAGGCTTTGCCTTCGATGTCCAGGAGAGCAATCAATCTGTAGTTTTTTTGTTCCGTGTTGTCTACTTTCTTGAATATCGGTTGTAAAAAAGACCCGTACCATGAGTCTGCAACCTTGGCTTGCAGTTGAGATTCAGTGAATAGGTTTGATAGAACTCCACCCCCAATATGCTGGGTTTTCTCTCAATGTTCCTCCTGTTAGCCCATTAGGTCCAGGGGCCTTTCTTTTCTTATCTTTTCGACGGTGGGTCCGTCTTGGTGTTTGCTCCCGGCTTCTATTGTGGGCTCATCTTTGTCCTTTGTATGCTCCGTTAGACATTCCTCTATGCTTCCAGGTTGAAGGCTACCTCCGTTTTCTTTATAGATAGTGGATACAGGACTCAAACATGCATCGGTGTGGACAGTTACTCCGGTCCACTTTGTCATTTTCCAACCGAGCTATGTATGCGAGAGTTCACGATGTTGGTAGAGCTTGGATAGCTTTTGGATGTTGATCCATTATTCCTCTAGGTTCTTCTGTTTAAGTGTCCATAGCAGATGTTTGCGCTCAGTGTTGCGCTCTTTGTACTTGAGCCATGTGGTTTGCATACCAGCAATCCTGTGAGTTATTTTTCCCTTTTTAAAGTTACTTTTACCTTTTTAAAGTTACGTGTTAATTCATTACGTTTTTTTGTGCTATGTTGCCGGGTTTGTGTTGTAGATGTCACGTTTCCTTGGAAGTTTACCTTCTCATTCTTGCAGAGAGTTATTTTCAGGGCCGAAATCCATTCTCCCCCGTTTTCCATGTTACACCAAGCTATAGGGTGGTTGTCTCTGCTTTCTTGTTCATGTTTAGTATGGTGGCCTTCCGCTCATTCCATTTTATCCTTCTTATTAATGAATGTTCCTCAATGCCTATTGAATGGGCAAAAGTGGAGGCTTGTTTCCGTTTAGTATGGATATTCAATTCAACATGATCGCTTGTTTCATGTGTTTTCATTTCAAAATGAGCTATTTTTCGACTGAGTTGTTTGCACAGAAAGATATAATTGATCGTCGTACAATTATTGAATGTAGCTATTCCCTTTTGGTTTGGGTCTGAGTTTTTGTATGATACCTTGGTTGAGGAAAAATCGTAATTTTGAAGGGAGTTGTTAAAAATTCTTCCTGAGCTTGTTGGGTGCATCGTTTCATTCCTCCTCTTTCCCAAGTGGTTTAAGTTGAAGTCACCTGTCATCACTTTAGCTGGTAGCAAGTGTGTGCATAAAAATTCTTCTATTGAGGTGAGCATAGATCTTGTTGCCTCCAATTTTGGCTGACAGTGGACATTGAGATATACGTTTTATTATAAGCAGTGAAGATCGACCTTCTTATAAGCAGTGAAGATCGACCTTCCCCTTGCTGATTCGTGTTTAATAGCTTTATGGATGCCAGCCACATTCCAAGAGACCATTTTAATGCCGGATTGTTTATTTTGGTTGGTGCACTGAGTCCCAATCTGTGGAGCTATGGGCTGGTTTGTTCTAAACTGTTCTTGTGGGGTTGCTATGGCGTCAGGAATAACGAGTGAGAAACGAGCTCTCACTACTTGTCCTGCTGTGTTGCTCCCTCCTTCAAGTTATTTGAGGTGCTTCATCTTTTACTATTCTGTTTTTGATCGTATCCTCCTGCGGTCTTACAGATGTACATAAGTTTTTATAATTCTGATCTAATTGTATTTTCATAGTACCTCTTAATACGGTCTGCAAGTTTACCTTGGCTTTCTTTGAGTGTTTTACAGTGTTTGCATGTTTGAGTAAAATAAAAGGGTATTTTTCTGGCTTCGGTTCGTGTATTGGTATCCCCCAGTTTTTGAAGATTTCTTTTCCCCTGAGAACGGCTTCTTCAATTTGATGGTTTTTCCAGGTCACTGCGGTATCTTCCTGGGAGGTGTTTTCCTCTTTGGATTCAAATTGAACACTGACCATATCTACACTTATGTCTGTCAATTATGGTGTGTGTTGAAAGAGCCTCAGTAGATCTGCCCTATTAAGTGTGTCATGCCTACCCTTTGATTTATATAGTGGTTGAAAAATGATTTTTCATGTAATGCTTTTACAGGTGGAATTTGGTGTATTATCTGTGGGTATTTTGTTCCTTCACAGGATATCTCCTTGGGTAGCTTGCAGCCAGTACTTTTCCAGCAAGGTTCTGTTGTAACTTGTGAACCACTCTCCGCTTCCTCCTTGTATCCAGTTTGCGGGACTTCTCGACCTTTGTTGTCCTGCTCATGTGGAAAAAGTTTCATGTTCCTGACTAATTTTGGTTCCTTTGGATGTGCCCCTATTTTTAAGATTGATGTGATTGTGCTGTTTGCCGTTGTGTGCCCTTCTCCAAAATGTTTTTTTTTCTGCATCTTTGTGAAGTGCACGTCCAAGTCATCGTCTGTAAGATAGATGTCATCGATATAAGATAATGCCTCATTTGTAGTTACTGTTACTCGGGCTGAAAATAACCCTGGACTATTCTGGAAACCGTGGGGAAGACGGCAAAATTGTCGCTGTGTCCCCATTATTGAGAAAGTGGTCAAGTACCTACTTTCTGGTGCAATGTTTTGACAGAAGAAACAGTTAGAAATATCTAATGTGGTTTTATATTTTTTCTGCACTATGTTATTCATCAGTGCTGCACTGTGTGCATTTTGTACTGAAAAAGTTTTTCAACAAGAGGTTAAGTGTCTGTAATCCATAACTAGACGATATGCATTGTCTGGCTTGGAGACAGGAAACAAAGGATTGTTCATGGACGAGGTGCATGTTTCAATCACCCCTTGATATTCAAGTTGATCTAAGATCTCCCTGACCTGTTTTTTAGCTTCTTGCTTAACTGAATACTGCCTTTGTGCAGTAGGTTGATTTTTTTTTTTTAACTGGATTTTATGGTGAGGAGAGTCCTCATTCCATCCTACGTGATTTTTGTATAATGCTGGAACCTTGACTGCAGGCCATTTTCTGGCATAGGTTTATTTTTTATGAATTGGAATCTGATTAGAGAAGGGTGGCATAATTATCTCTCAGCCATGTGGGCACTCCCTGAAAAATTCAGGTGGCCAGTCTTGTTGAGCTAGAAGAATGTCATAACCCTTAGATAGCTTCCCCCAAAATAGTGCTTTTATTTTCCTAGTTATGTCCCCCTCCAACCGGAGTGTTACTTCATATAACTTATGTGGTACACTAACCCTGGTGTCGGCAGATTTTAACTTGAATGCATTCATTCAAGTCCACTGTCTCCAGATAATCCTTCAAGATCTTGTGCGCTATGGTGACTTTTGCTGCGCTGTCTAGCATTGTCTGGGCCCACTTCCTGTTCTTGAGTTGTGTCCTCAAGATCCTCCGCATGTCTGATCTTTAGACTTGCTACCTTTTTCTTGGTGAATTGAGTTTTCTTATTTTTTGGAACGTGCTTGTAGATTACCAGCCAGAGACAGATCTATTCGATGCTTTAAAGATTTATTTGAATTGTTGATTGTTTTCAAATCAACGTAAAGTTCGAGGTCACAGTACTCAAACAGAGGTCTTTGTTTAGTCCTTTTTGTTTCCACCCTCCTTATTCGTCAGGAAGTGGTTAGCCGGTTCTTGATAACGTATTCTCCACTCCCGGTTGGCTTGGGCTCAGGATACCGGTGAATGTATGAAAACAAAGAAAAAGGGAGACAACTGTCACTCTGGACTCTTTTACTCAATCCAATTGAATCAGGGGAAAGGAGTGAGGAGAAACACCCAAACCGTCACCAACGCTATGTACAGAAACTCCCGGGTGCTCTAAATTGAAACAGCGTAATAACAACCAAGGATCACAAGGAGTTTTGTGTATGTTGGGAGGTTACAGGGATTTACAGCTCTCCTCCCCTAGACGATGAGTACTACTTGATGCCCCCCTATGGAACCAGCCCCTTACTCCGGAACATACCTCCGGGAGCGATGCTCCCTGGTGAGCGTGGCTGGCAGGCTTGCGGTGCCGGATCGGTTCCAGCTCCCTTTCTTGGCTTGTCCGTGGGTGGCGGCTCTAAGGCTCTAAAGTCTCCAGTTCGTTGGAGTGTAGCACGACTGTGTTGGCGTCCTCCTGTTCTCCTGGGTGCAGCGAAGCTGTGTCGTCGGGGATTCCTCTCCAGTCTCTCGATCTCGCGGCTTCTGGGATCCCAAGACGCTACACCTTCATCTGCTTCCACACTGGCTGAAAAAGCCTTTCTTTTTCTGTCCAGGGCTCCGATTGGTGCATGTGACCCAGTCACATGGTACGGCTGGTCCTCTGAGGGAAAGAGAAATGACGTGAAGTTAAAGGGGCCACTGCTATCCAGATCTATCGGGTCCCAGGGTGACTGTAACAAAAACACAGGAGAGGCGTAAAGAGGTAAGTGATCATCATCCCCTTCACTTAGTACGTCCTCAGGGGTTGGATCCTGACCGTGCTGTTCATCTTTGGACTTCACACTTTCTTCTTTTTGTTCTGATCGTCCTCTTCTTTCGGATTTCTGCAAGGAAGTCTGAAAGGTATTAGAGGAGCGTGTATCAGTATCTTGATATCTATCAGGTTTTCTCAACTTATCCCCGTTTCTGAGGTTATACCTCTTTTCAGAGGGCTCCTGTTGAGGAGACCTTCCTCTAGACTGAGAACGCTTCTCTTTTGGAAGTGTCTGTTTGGTGTTTTCCCACTTCTTTTTAGGAGTAGTGAGATTATTTTTACTAAAAACATTTTCAGGATTTTTTAGTTGGGGTTTTACTGGTTTCCCACCCAAACTATCTCTACCTAGTTCTTTATAGGATTTTTCAAAAATTCTTGCAAGTTCATATGGTTGCTCTGTTATATCAGTTTCTTTTAGTTTTTGGCGGATTGCCACGGATGCTGCTTCACCTTTGATGTTAGCTAATAGTATAGCCGAGACCTGTTTGAAATCTTTCAGTAATTTTATACCAAGATTTAAGGCCGGTTCTGGACCGTATTAATTTTGAATCTGTCTCGTAACGTCTGGTATTACCGCCATAGACGGAACACCATGTGTGCTTTTGTAGATTGAAGCAAAGTCTGTACCCAAAGTGTCGCAGTCCTCTATGTGTGGTGCAATCCCCATTGGTAAACAGATCGTCAGAATCCTGTGTTTCTCATGAGGTGTACTATCAGGAAATACTGCATCTATCTGAGAAATTTTTGGAGCTAACCAGAACGGAATTTGTTCCCTTTTTGCGGGCAATTTACCAATTGTATAGTCTGTGGTATCATTTTGTTTGTGTTCCCCTGGTGAGGGGTGTGTTGCGGAATTCTTACAGCAGGTTGGACCGTTAAAGTCCGCATTAATATTGAACCAACTAAAAACTGTCTATGTATTTTAATTAGCTCTTTTAGCTGAGCTAACAGTTCTGGACCTGTCATTCTTTCAATGTCAGGAAGTTTTATAGTAATTGTTTTCCTTATATTTACCGGGATGAGTATAGCATCCGGGTCATTTTGTTGGAGACTTGTGTCGTCTAAAACTGCTTGAGCTGCTAGTGCAGCTTTTTCCCTTTCATCGTCACTCTCTGATATTTTGTTGACCGAATGTTTGCAGAGCAAGTTTCAAGGAAACAAAGATTAGGAGCACAATATTTTGGAACACTGCATCCTTCAACGTTGAACAAACCAAAAACTAATACATAGGATTATCGTCCTACTCAGTTATGGCGGATATTATATCCTTTTAACCCACTCCAGAAGTCTTTTGGAGTATTTTACGGGAAAAAGGGGTCTGCGTGAAAAGCACGACTGAGTTACTCTAGTATCTAGCGTTAAATTATCACCTTACCAAACGTAGGGCGCCATGCAGTGTAGTTACTATATTCCCAATAGGCTCTGCGCATTGGAATGATATATCCTATAGATTTGACGTAGGACTGAGGTCTACTAGTTCTGTATCGAATATACTAGACTTAATTGTGAGTGCTAGCCAGCTCAAAGGTCACTAGAAACTTTCTTGAATTAACAAGAAGGGATTAGTCTCTGACAACCGCATAAACATGACCACTTTGTTTCCCAAGAATAAGAAATGTATCTCTAGAGTCGCGGAAACAATAGATAGTTATTTCACACAGTCAATTGTGCATGCTTCGTTTCACCAGAGGTGCAGAGAAATAGAGAGACGGGCGTTTTCAATAAAAAGGTATTTATTGAACAGTCTTATTTCTCATGCACAAGAAATTAACTGCTACAATCCTAATACTGGTTGTAAAGTACAATGCGTACAGTACGAAGAGTATTATAAAATAATACTGTAAAAGCATGATATGGTTTCTAAGCCATAAAATACATAGAATACATACATTAATAAATCAAGACTAAAAAGTACTCAATTGGTGCTTCGAAAATACGCCTACCCCGGTGTACCTAACCTAGGTCTAGTACAAGGGAAGAAGTAAGTGAGGTGTAGCTTAGTTTTAGTATTCTTTGCCAATAATCTAATCCAAGAATTCTCTAAGGGTCTAATCAGCGTCCTACCTTGTTTTAGAATGAAGGTCTGGTATCTCTCTCTCTCTCTCTCACGACTCGATTTCCCAACAACCAGCAAGGGTAGGTTGGAAACACTGGAGCTGGATTTCTCGGCAAGAGAAAAGACAGCGTCTTTCTCGGCAAGAGAAAAGACAGCGTCTTTCTCAGTGCGTCTGCTGGAGGGTCGGCTTCCATCGGCACTTGCTGCGGCGAGCTGTGTCATGTAGGTAGATAGTCCAACTGCTCCAAACCACTGTGTGCTTGCCTGGGCAAGTGTGGGCATATTTATGCCTTGAAGGTGCCTAGTTTGACATAAGGTTGGACATAATAACGTCATCAAAGACTTGGTTCTTTGAAAACTCTATGAGTTCTTGGATAAATCAATATTCAAGCAAGGGGAAGTCCCTGACTGCTGAAGGCGGGTTTTTCCAAGAAATCATTGTGGATTTTCGGAACTAGTGGAAGTAGCCATGTCGTATTTGGACTGCATAGGCGAAGTCTAAATATGGTTATGATTTCTATGTCTATATAAGGATAGTGTGATTTATACCTATGTATGGGCATGAATCGGGAAAATTACACTAGGGTCCTAAATTCATATACAACAAAGATGCATTTAAATCTTGTTATCTTGTCACATTTGCTCCGCTTTCAGAGACGGAGGTCAAGTAGTTTGCAGTTTGGTCGAGGAGATTTTTCAAGGTACCAGACCTGCAGGATTAGTACCATTTTGTGAGATTTTTCAAGCCGTGAGTAAGCCCCTGTTAAGTGTGGTTTCGTCCCTAGACCAAATCCTGTGCCACAAAAGAAGTGGCTCTAATTTTTATGAGGTCGGTAAATGTATGGAAGGCTCAATTTGGCATGGCTAACATAAGTGGGGTTACTAGAGGACACTGACAGGATAAATTTGAAGAAAGAATTCTCAACTAGTTGGATTGGGTTAGTGTTCGCAAAGCCCCAAATCCCAGCACCATAAGTGACAGTTGTAATGCATTTAGCTTTATAAATGTTCCGGAGCTGGTTTACGTCCCAGTTTTTTTGCAAATCTGGCTAAAGCGGCCGTTGTTCTGATTAGTGCCAGCTTTTTAGCTACAACTGCTTGAGCCCAGGTGTCATTATGGATGAACAAAATGCTTAAATATGAAAAGCTGTTAGTGGTGGCTATCGGTTTTCCCTCAACAAAAATATCCCTGGACTTCTGGATCTCGCAACCGCATCTCATTATAAATGTTTTTGAAATATTAATTCTGAGATCCAGCTCCTTCATAAAATAAGAAAAGTTTCTTAGGGTCTTCTGTAGGCCAATGTGGGTACGAGACATGATCACAGCATTGTCCGCGTATAACAATGCTGGAATGGGACGCTTACCTATTTGCAAGAAATCTTGGGGATCTTTAAGTAAAGCCTGTCCTAATCCATTAATATAAAGGTTAAAAAGAAAGGGGACAAGGACACAACCTTGTCTAAACTCCCCTTCCAATAGGGAAAGAGGCAGTGCGCTCTCCTCCCAATCCAAATCTCACGCAGGATTTTGCTCCATTGTAGAGGCAGCAGATAAAATAAATAATATTTCTATCAACCCCCAGCGATGCTAAAATTTCCCAAAGCTTTGTGTGCCGCATGCAATGTTAAAGCGGCCGTGAGGTCAACAAAGACTAGGTACAGATTTCCCTTTTTGGCCCTGATGTACTTTCCCTTAAGGATCTTTAAGTTTAAACTCTGCTCCAATGTCCCTAATCCTTCTCGGAAACCATATTGGATACGATTTGATTTTCCTCTGCCCAAAGCTGTAGGCTTTCCAAAATAATACTTCCCACAACCTTGGCCATGGAGTCTACTAAGGAGATGGGCCTGTAGCAGGTGGGATGCTGGCGATCCCCCTTTTTAAATATGGGGACAAAAGCATCTGCAACTATTGTTTTGAGACTTGACTACGGCAACGCGCTTTATGTTGGGCTACCCCAGAAACTTACTAACAAACTGCAGGTAGTGTTGAATGACGCAGCCAGGTTAATCTTTAGGCTGCCCAGAAGAACTCACGCCACTCCCTTGCTGTTCAAGTTGCACTGGCTGCCTATGAAGCAAAGAGCGAAGTTTAAGGGGCTGTGCATTACCCACAAAGCTCTACACGGACATGCCCCAGGGTACTTAAAAGTACGTCTACTCAAATATGTGCCAGGGTGCGTGCTGCGCTCAGCAGGAGCCAGCCGGCTGACCTACCCACAATTTAACACCACATTCAAAGGAGGTCGAGCGTTTTCGGTCCTTCTGCCACAACTTTGGACTCAGTTGCCCGTTAATTTCCGGAAAGAACCCGGATTTCTCCCCTTTCGGAAAGAACTAAAACTATCCTTTTTAGGGAAGCATTAGATACGGCTTAAAGTCCTTTCAGTACGGGATGCATTCCCGCCTTTGACGGTGTTTCTCCTCGCAAAGCGCTAAGAGACCTTTCTGCGTACATGCGCTATACGAGAACCAATTAACATAATATAACATAAGGACGGTGGATCCCACCCAGGTCGGTGAGAAAGCCAACTCACAGCTTGCATTAAGTATTTGTGTGATTATAGGTACCCACAAGGTGACATTAGATTTATAGAAGTCCACAGGGATCCCATCAGGACCTGAGGCTTTCCCACCTGTGCTTAGTGAAAGTGCCCTGCTTACTTCGTCAATATTTAAGTATAAATCTAATGACTGATTGGTAACTCCTGAGATGTTGATATCTTGGCCATTAGTGGTACAGAGGCCACTGTAGATCTTGGAAAACAGTTTGACCCATTGACCCGCTGTAATGGCTACTTCGACTTTTAGGCCCCCAGCGGGAGTCGGGAATGGTGTTTTAACAGCTTTCCAAAAGGCGGCGCCATCTTTTGATTGTGCCGCTAAGGTAAGCATCTCCGAGGCTTCTTTCCGAAGAGCATTCTTCCTTTCTAGAAGAGCTGATTTATAATACTTTCTAGCCTGTCTAATTTTGATAATGTTCAACTCCTGTTTCAACTGAGAATGTGCACAAGTGCAGGTTAAGTCAAACAACCGCTGGGGGGGGAAACTTTTTGCCACCTTGTTTGAACATTATATCCCATACCGCAGTTGCTAAGTCTTGGAATGAGGAAAGATACTCTCTGGGGGATGCTAGTTCTTTCAAGCAAGTGTCAAAGGCCGATCTACATCTTGTGATTTATTTACTACATCAGGATCCATCATTTCCCAGCGAAGCGTGTATCCATTGACTTTGTCAAGTTTTAGGTTAGCTAAAGCCTCATTACCACCTGTTTGTCTCTTCCCTGGCTACTCTCAGGAAGAGTCATCGTAATGCACAGAGGGAAATGATCACTTACTGGGTGTGTATCGACCGAGAAGCTGAGTAATCGAGAAGCAAACATATTTGATAACAAGATCTAATCTTTTGTGGAACAAAAGCCTCTGCCATTAAAAGTCTGCGGCATCAGTACAGGTCTGGTGTATAGGTCATTAGCAAAACCTAAATTTAAATTAAACACCAGTTCATTAAGAAGTTCCCCTGTGCTTAAGTGACAGAAATGAGTGTTATGTATGCCTTCCTCCGCATTAAAACCACATTTCCTCAAAGGGACACAGCACACAATTAAAATGCCCACACATAATATGCATATTTTCAGAGCCCTTTTCATTACACATACTAAACTCTTTTTATATAGTGTATATTTACCACCTTAGGGACACTATCAGGTGGAATATTATTATAAAAATTAACCAATATTAATGAACGAGAAACAGTTGAATAGAGAGTAGTTGATGATAGGTGGACACGAGCTGGGACTCAGTATTAACAAAGTTTAGCTTGTTGGATACATATATACAAATCCCACCTTTAGCTCTGCCATGAGATCCTCCAATTGCATCATATTTTAATATAAATTCAGACCGTAAAGGATTGCTAACCTTGGAACGTAGGCCCGATTTGTTCCAAGATCCAAGGCTGCATCCAGTATTCGTATCAGTAGAGGAAGAGCTGCCAACCACCATATCAGGTGGATTGCCAGCTTCATGACTTGTCTACTGCTGCAGTTTAGATCGTATGTTAGGTGTTAGTTGTGATGATATCTGAACCCAAGTGGTGGAGCCATTGAGTTTTAACTCATCCCAGTGGGTGGGGTTTCTGCCCCAACAGAAAACATATTCTCCTGGGCTTCGACCACTTCAACTTTCCCCGATGGTAGAGAATTTAGCTACTCTATTAGGGTGTAAGGTCTGATTGCCTGCATTAACACCCTATCTCCCAACTGCCTTCCTAACCCGCTAGTAGAGCTTCAATGATTCCTTACATATGGTTGTCAATCAATATCGTCCAATGTATTAAAGATGTCAAAACGATTACTAATTGGGACAGAATATCTTGGATGGCTACCCTACCTACGTTCCTTCTCCCTAGAGCCATGCCATGAATACATGGATGGCGAATAGAAATGCCCCAGGGGTTATCTAGCTAGCTCATCAGTTCTAATTGGGCCTTTGCCCGCCCTATCCAGGATTAAATGGACAAAATCCGGGGACTTAAATGATAGGACAATACAGTCCCCTTTAAGTAATTTCCTTGATTGACCGACACAACCAATTCTCAGTGCCATCTTATATTCTGACTATAAAGAGTTGATGTTGATCCCTGTCCTGGCACTAAGAAAATGAAGAGATTTGTTCCGCAGAGCTGACCAGTGTTTGTTATTACTAACTGGCAACGTGGGGACATTAGCCAGCACCACGGTGTACGGCGTTACTTCTGGGGGTAGGTGTAGGTTTGTAACTGAATTCTGGATGACCTTGCGTACAGGGACTTTCTTCTCGTTGGGTTAAAGGGCGGGCCGCTCCCAGGTGTGTACCTTTATCCCTGCTTGCATTATTGCTGGGTGCTCCCTGTACGGGTAGAACACAACCCTGTAACACACCACCCATAGATGTAGAGGGCACTACAAATTGGTTGACCCTTATCGGGGCCACTACACCATGGCTGATTACTAAGTAAAGTGGCCTCACTCCTCCCAAAATTCACCAATGTTAATTGCGAGGGAGTCGATATAATGGTTTCTAAGTTAGCTAGCCTTGCTTCAATATGGATGAGTTTTTGAATTACAGTATCGAGATGAGCAGATAACATTAATTCCAGCTCGTGTGGAGAATCCTTCTTTTGTTAGGTTATTTGAGGATTCCACGGTGGCCCCCTCATTCAGAGCCGGTATTTTGCCTTGAGTCTGCTCAAGGCGGGATTGGGAGGGTTTTCGACCTGAGTGTTTTGGCATGGGCTGAGCTGGTTTGTGACTACCCTGCCCTTTCCTTTCTTAGGTGGAAGCGCAAGGGTATGAACCTGCATAGTCTTAGCCTTCTGACCCCTATTTGTAACTGGAGACCTAAACATGGTTTCACTAATTACCGGTACCATCACAGCGAAAGACCCCGAACCCATGACATCTAGTTCATTTGGAAGTAGTGAGATCTCCACAGACTCCACCACACTGGGAGATGGCAGAGTGGAGGGAAGTGAATTTTGCGTGATTGGGCGCTGTGGATCCAAGGATAGCCTCCTTTCAGTTAGTTCGATCTCGTGGATTAGGACTGATTCGGCCCTTAAAAGGAAGGCGTCCAGGGTTCCCACAACCCTCTGCCCAGTTAACTTTTTACTCCTATTAAAGTCCCGCAATGCAGTAAACCCCCAGGAGAGTCAGGGCGGCTTTTCAACCATGCCTTGTCCTTAACACCATGCGCGCGGGCCGTTTTCCCGCTGTGCGCTGAGTTTTTGAAAAACCCACGGTTCATGACGAGCTCAGCTCGTCATGAGCGTACGACAGGCGTAACTCATGACGAGCTGAGCTCGTTATGAGCGTCTAAGGGATTAATGTTCCAGCAATAGGTTTCCAGCAAACTCGGTCAATGGAGTGGCCCCGCCCGGCCTTCTTCGGCCTCTGACTGGGCCAGACAGGCCCGCCCTTAGCCCGGGCTTTGCCCGGGCAAGGCACGCAAGCGCACGTCCCGCGCAGCGGGAGCCCCCTGGATGCTTTTAGCTGCACCTCCTGGTGCTCTGATGACGCTGGCGGGTGCGCAAGTCGCCGCAAAGGACCCTGGGGAGTGTAGTTCTTTCACCCGCTACACTCCCGGCCTGCTCCTTGTCTCCCACTCTCTGTTGTGGCTCACGGTGTTGGAGTGCTGGCTACAAATAGGCGTCATACTCAATGTTATTGGAAAATGGTACAGGATATTGCATTCTGTACCGTTTTTAATAACATAAAATACAAGTTACTAACTGAGTTTGCACACCTTCAAAGCAAGTGGAAATGTTGGTGAATGTCACATTGGACATTTATTTGACCTATTACACTAACTATGGTTCTTGTGGCAATTAGGGTGATCCTTGTGATCCATTCATTCACCCTTTCAATTATACATCCATCATTTCTTTCATTCCTCCACCCTTTCACCCCTCCTTTTACAGATCAAGCCACGCCTTTACCCATCCATCTACTCTTCCACCCATCTATTTACCCTCACCCATCCTTCCACTCACGCATCCATCCATCCTTTCTCTCATGATCGATACATTCACCCATCCATACATCCTTTCACTAATCCATCCAGCCATTTACCCACTCCTTCACTTATTCACTTACCCACCTTTTTACATTAATTATGAACTGAGCCTTTGTCTACTGAGATGCAAACAGAAGAGGCCCATACAGAACTTCACCATCCCTGTAGTGCCTAAAGCAAGGGGTGGGGGAGGGTCCAGTATGCCCCTCCACATAGGCAAGCTGAAAACTTGAAAGTTGTGAGTCATGCATGATTCACAGTGCCAGGACGTGAGGTGACTGTGACATGGTGTTGTTTCCAGGGCTTGAAGTGGGATGAAAATACTGGGGGTCTCTCCGAGGGGCGGGTCTGATGTAATTAAGGGCGTGGCTTAAAACACCTACGCTAAAAATATATGTTAAGCATAATGTGCTGCCCGACTGGCATTTTGCTGTTTCTATTGTTGGATCCAGTAAAATTAGACCTACAACAAACCAGGACTATTGGCGTTGTCAATGGATGCTACTTACGTAAAATAAATAAAAAAGCAGCAACTAAGGCTTTGTTGTATATATTATTTAAAAAAATGCTTCCACTCTGAAATGATGAGACTGTGTAAGAACTCAAACCTCTTCTTTCCCCAGCCTCTCTTCATAAACTGGGAAATAGCACCTTAGGCGTTTTTGTACATTTCTTCCATCTAACCCTAACGGAATCCCCTGCCCTAGACCGTGGTAGGAGGAGGCCCCACATGCTATAACTGCTCAAATTGGCCCTTTGTCATTCTGTATGTGGCAGTCAGTCAGCATACAGAATGACAATGGGCAGGGTGGGGCTGCTTTTGTGCTCCGAATATGAATGTGAGGTGGCCCCATCCGGGAGCTGAGGCCTCTTGCAGAAGACATCACCTCTGCTTCCTGCGAGAACCTAAATTACAGACAAAAGGTGTCCTTAAAAGGGATCCTCATGGATAACGGACTTGAGGTCCAAATTACGGACGGTCCGTGAAATTTATGGAAGGTTGGTCACCCTAGTCCTCCCCCTCCACCATTTCTTTTTGTTCCTGGCTTTAATTTTACAAACCAGTACCTTGTAGAGATTCAATTCCTCCTTTAAGCCAATCTATTTGATAGCAGTGATGTGTGAAGGTAAAGTGAATGTACATTTTCATTGTAAAAGGAGTGATTGGCTGAAACTTATGCGTGTCATATGTTGGTATTCAAGGAATGAGGACCCTGACCTGCAGTTTTTACTATGTATTATTGCAACAGAGGCAAAAGATGGAGTGGTACCTTGACAAAAAACTGGAGGATGTATGATGTTACAACGCAATCATTTAGATTGCAGTAGATTACATCGCTGTTTTTACATCGCAAGTCGTTACAATGACTTGCGCTGTAGGGCGCTGGACTTGGAAATAGTATGGTTTACTATTCCAACTCCTGCCTACGTACAGTAGGGAAGGTGTTGGAATAGTAAATCATACAATTCCTTAGTCTATATCACCCTCCAGTGCAAGTCGTGGTAACGACTTGCGTTGTTAAAGGAGCAATGTAAATGTATTGCGGTGTTTTCACCGCGTTTGTTAAGGTTGTTTCCCCAAACTGGATGGTCCCTCACTGCAACTACCCTTAACAGTTTTCAATGCAAAGTTACTCTCAACCATTGCATACAGCAGCGTGGCCATGAGAGGGCTGGATGCTTGAAAATTGGATATAGCGCAGATTAACACCTTTAGGCAAGTGTTCGGCTTGCTTCAATACTTCTTAGCCGCACAAGTCCTGCTTGAGTTTTGGCTTACAAAGCAAGATCTGGCTAGAAGAGCAACAAAATTATAAAAGTTGGTATAAGATCAGTTGAGCAAAACAGCAGACAAAAACCACCTGCTGACTTAGATAGTAGGGCGGAATATCTCACCTCAATCAGTCACAATGGAGCCAAGTTATTCAATGGGTACAGTGACAAAAACACAATTCAATAGATGTGTTTAATGAAATATGATACATTATTTTTATTCAAATTTGAATATACAATTTTTCAAGCACACATGTTGATTGAGTTCAAAAGATATTCCATGAAAACCACATATAGAACAAATACATAAGTATTAAAACACTCGCTCCATAGAAAATTATACATTACCTCCAAAGAAACAAACTCCTACTCCCTCACATATTGCACACATCACTATCCTACCACAAATATCATTCATACAGTAAAACACCTATAAAAACAAGACTGAAATGACAATAGAAGGTCACAGGACCCAAGATAATTCTCTTGTTTTAGACCACGTGCGTCTACCATATATTCAGTACTACATAATAGGTCAATGCTGTCCAAACATAAATGAACTCTGGTATGCTGATCCTTGGTTTTCCGCCCTAGGTATGCGAGTTTCGGTGAGGACCCTGATATTGGTCACATGTTTAGGGCAAAATACAGCAAAATCCACCCACAAAGGGGGGGGGGGGGGGGGGGGGGTTTGAACTAAGGCTGTTTGCTGGGCGAGATCGAATGAGCAAAGTATCATGATATCGGTCAACGAATGTCCCTCGTTCTGTAAAAAAAAGGGCATCTCCTTAACAAAATCCAATACGCCTTGGAGGAAGTAAGCAGGGGAACTAGCCAGATCCCATGCTTCTTTGTGTAGTTCATACAAAGATGTCCCTAGAGTTGGCCAGCATTAGAGCCATAGTACTAGCCTATTGGGCTATCTTTGTCCCCAGGCCCTGAATTCAAAGTCTTTGCCCACTTCTGCTCCTTTCGTCCTTCTCCTGAAGCCATTTCACTCTTCTGCTTCATCCTTGCCAGATGGACTCCCAAGGCAGTGTACTGACTTCTACATTGTAGTGGGGCAACACTCCTTCCTCGCTCTCGTCTTCTTTTGTCCACTCCTTTAGAGGATGAGCTTTAGAGCAGCATTGAGCGCTGCACGTACAGCCAACATAACCCATGTCTCTAAGTCTGTGTTTGCGTGCATGTAGCCTGCCTGTGCATTTGGGAGCCTGTTTACTGAGCTGTGTTCATGTGTAGTTGTTGCGGGCTGTGCGTGCATGGGTGTCTGTAAGTATTTTGCGTTGTCTGTGCTTGTATCTTTCATCTGGCAGGGTGCAGATGTATATTGTTTCTGTTTTAAGATGGTTGCCTTACTCCATTCCATCACGGACTCAGTTTCCAGGTCTGGACTTTTGGCTTGGGAATGATTCTTATACTCGGGTATGTTTAATGGGTTCGATGGAATCAAACCAAAACTGTAACAACGATAACGCATTAGGTTGTCCTTTGAAATCCCACCACTGGAAACTGTCTAATTTTTTTTTCTGGTGTTCGTTCACTCTGTGGCTTGTTCCTGAAACAACAGATCCAAAGGTGTCTTGTTGATTTGATTGAATCTTTAGGACCACAGCAAAACCTAAAGTATCAAATGGAAGGAAAGCTAATAAAAGCTCAAACAAAACTACGAGTGCGTTCTAAAATGAGCATAAATAGAAATAAACGACAAAATTATTTGTAAAGTACATAAAACCATTGTTGCAGGTTTCATGTGCTCACTTCCAGATATGAGTGCACATATATTTATTGAATAGTTGGCGCCGCTGGTCTGGACTACAGCTCTGATTGAAAGCAGCAGTTGCACGCTTGTCATGACGCAATATTCTTTGTGTCTATCATACACAAAGCAGTTTCAATATTGGCCAACGGTAAATGCACAACTCTGGTCTTCATGCAGGACCTTGAAACGCTGCCTGAATACGCCACATGATGCATGCAGGCTTCCATCGCACTCACGCAAAGTAGCCTCTGCATATACACAAATGCATTTTGGCACCCTGGTTATGAAGCGCTTTGTAAATGCAACTTGCCCATCAGTTAAAACACACTTTACATTAAAAAAGCGAAATCTATTGAGTTTCCAAATGCTTGTTTGATTTAGCATTTTCTTTTTCTGCACTTTAAAAGCAGTAATGAAGGATCCTACATTTGCCTTTAGTTAAAATAAATCACTTCATTGTCAGATTACAAGATAACAATTAAGACTCTTTTTAGGTCTCGGCGTCAACGCGCGGAAGCGCGTCTCCGCCGAGATCTTATGTCAGGGACTATGCTTCCCAGGAGACAGCCTTGGCCACGCGCATTGCCTCTTCAAGGAGGCGATTTCCGCTGGCCACGCACTCGCGAACACGCTCAGCTGCTGTCTCCTGGGAAGCAGCTACACCACACGCGCATGCGCAGAAACAGCGACAGACACACACACGAGCGCTCATGCACGCACGCACCCACACATACAGCGAACCCACCCCCGGCGTCGCATGCATACACACACACACACATGTGCACCGAGCATCCCCCCCCACCCCTCCGTTGTCGCACCCCCCCCCCACCCCTCCCCTCCGCCGTCGCACCCCGCCCCCCACCCCTCCGCCGTCGCGCACACACACACGCAGACATACAGGCATTCTCTTCCCCCCCCCCCGCTCCGCTCACCGGTCAAAGGCCCTCTGACCGCGGGGCTCTCCCTCGGTGCTCCTCCAGGCACTCCGTGGGCGCGGGCTTCACAAAACGGAAGTCCCGCCCCACGATAGGTTTCGCTTGCAGCTCGTTGGGTATAAAAGCTTGTCGATCCAAGTGTGTGTGTATTGCAGATGTTATCCCTTTTTACAACAAACCTTGACCTCACCAGAGATTCGTAATTGTCCAAACATTCCTCTATCTTGGTTAGTTTTTGTGTAATAGGAGATAGCAAGGTAGTTAAAATACTCTCAAATGTCTTCCACTGTTCTAAATCACAGTTCGAGTTAATACCATTTCCCGCTGCATAATTGGTATCACCATCAACCAAATCGGCATTAATTATAGGACTGCCCTCCTCGGGTGAGACACTGTCACGGGTTTTGTTCGACCTTGCCACTTTTGCTCTACAAGGCCTTTGTGGTCCTCCTCCCCGCTTCCTTTTTACTGCCGGTTCCAGAGTTAATCATTTGGTAGAGGTTTTTTTATTTAGGGATGTGGCAGATGCACGTGTAGAGACGCTGGCTGTAATGTTACTTTGGGTCAGTGGCGATTTTGGGGAATCCTCTAGTGTTCCAAGGGGATATGGAACTTCAACGCCAACCTCAATATTAGTCGATGGTATAATAATGATTACATCTTGATGAGCTGGCGAGCGAGCTGTAGCTATAGTCCCTAGGGAAGATCTCCTATTTAATAACGGGACCAGAGACAACAGATGCTCGGTACAGAGGTCGCCCTAAGAATAAACTGATCAAGCGTCCCCACCACGCTGCCACCATGAGAAGTACCTAGGTATTTCCTTTCCTGTTTGCTCATCTTTAATAACTTAAGTGAACTTAAGCCAACTGGTAATGCAGAGTAGTGAGTGCAGAGTGGTAATGCTGAGTAGTGAGTGCTGAGTAGTGAGTGCTGAGTAGTGAGTGCTGAGTAGTGAGTGCTGAGTAGTGAGTGCTGAGTAGTGAGTGCTGAGCAGTGAGTGCAGAGCAGTGAGTGCAGAGCAGTGAGTGCAGAGCAGTGAGTGCAGAGCAGTGAGTGCAGAGCAGTGAGTGCAGAGCAGTGAGTGCAGAGCAGTGAGTGCAGAGCAGTGAGTGCAGAGCAGTGAGTGCACTCAGCACTTACTACTCTGCACTCAGCACTTACTACTCTGCACTCACTGCTCTGCACTCACTGCTCTGCACTCACTGCTCTGCACTCACTGCTCTGCACTCACTACTCTGCACTCACTGCTCTGCACTCACTACTCTGCACTCAGCACTTACTACTCTGCACTCAGCACTTACTACTCTGCAGAGTAGTGAGTGCAGAGTGCAGAGTAGTGAGTGCAGAGTGCAGAGTAGTGAGTGCAGAGTGCAGAGTAGTGAGTGCAGAGTGCAGAGTAGTGAGTGCAGAGTAGTGAGTGCAGAGTAGTGAGTGCAGAGTAGTGAGTGCAGAGTAGTGAGTGCAGAGTAGTGAGTGCAGAGTAGTGAGTGCAGAGTAGTGAGTGCAGAGTAGTGAGTGCAGAGTAGTGAGTGCAGAGTAGTGAGTGCAGAGTAGTGAGTGCAGAGTAGTGAGTGCAGAGTGCAGAGTAGTGAGTAGTAAGTGCAGAGTGCAGAGTAGTGAGTAGTAAGTGCAGAGTGCAGAGTAGTGAGTAGTAAGTGCAGAGTAGTGAGTGCAGAGTAGTGAGTGCAGAGTAGTGAGTGCAGAGTAGTGAGTGCAGAGTAGTGAGTGCAGAATCTTTTGATTTAAAGAAAAAAAAATGTCATGAGCAATGCCAATAGCTCTACCTTTAATGATGCCGAGACCATTGCATTGCAAATGCTTGTTTTCCTTTGGACAGGTCAGCCGTTGGTCAAGGGACATGGCACTACCCAAGTCAGTCAGGATTAAGTGGATACACTCCTTCAAAGGGCTGAATTATTACTGTAAATATGTATTGTGTGTTTTTTTGCAACTCTTCCTGCGAATCTTACGCAGTATAGCAGTGTGTCTGTGTGCATCGGATACGTGAAGTTTGTTGCCTTAAGAAATATTCTTAGCCTTCCCACTAGAGCAAGGTCCCAGGTTGTATATGCAGTCCAATTAATGCCCTTCCCTACCTTTTTGTCTAAGGTCTATTGATTAGGACACGCTGACGCAAAAAGTCAATCCTTCCTAACCTGCCGTCTCTTTCGATCAAGCAGATTCCTATTCAGCTATGTATTGAGCTCTGCAGCCACATTGTAAGCATCGTGCAGATGAGGGGTGGCCGCGTCCCATCTCCAGAGGATACTTGAAATGACAATAATTCTAATAATTATTGAGCATTGTGTATTTATTTTGAGTTTTCATAGTGCGCTGTTTTCCTGAGCCATTTAGTTTGGTCCCCGAGTCTTGGGTCCATTGAGATCCACTGTCTAGGTCATTGTACCTCCACGATTTTTTGTTCCACCTGAAGAATCGTTGGCAGACGTGTTTTGCCTTTGCTGATTGCGGGTTTCAGGGTGTGCATAATGTGTGACCAGTTATGCGTCTGAATCCCAGTAAGCCTTGTGCGTGGTACTAGAAACTTTAACATTTATTAGTGCAACTTCTGGGAGCCAGTGGGGATCTTGGCTGGCTTTGTTCTGTTGCTGGTTTAGGTTTAGGTTTAGACCAATTTTATCTCCAGATTCTGGACCTTCTGTAGCCTATTGGCCAGTGTCTTTGGGAAAAGAGTAAATGAGAAAAATCAACTAATTTTTCTGAGATACCTTGCGCACTTTATAAGACCTTAATTATTTAGCTAGATAGCATTTCAGTTAAATTTTAATTGAACTGTGGACCTGCCCACTATGTTACAAGCCGCAGACTTCCCCAGAGAAATGTTTGCCACGTTCTAGTAGTCCAAACAGCATTAAAGAAAAAAAAATACATAATACAGTTCCCTAACAGAAAATAAAAACACTGCATTAGGCGAAATGACACAAGAATGATAATTTTCAGATCATGGTAAGGGATATGATGTTTAACGTTTTTTAAAGTCCGAAAATGCCACTAAAAACCGGAATGTAATGCCTTTTTGTTATAGTCTATGTGCATAATCACAAGACGACCACTGGAGGTCAGTCTTGCACCAAAGGAAAAACCACCAGTAAATTGTTATTCCTCACGGAGAATGCAAGGGCATGGACAGTGTTACCTTACAGACTGATACACTCCTATGTTTTCCGTCTTAGGGGTAATTGACTTGTCTGGCATAGCTTTCTCCTACAGCCAAGAATCCTAATGTCTTGTATATGCTGGAAAAGCCAATCCCGTTTTCTCCCACAAATCAAAAACTTACATGGAAATATCCTAGAGTCTCTTTCCTTCTACAGCTTCCACATGGTCCAGTGTGGTACACTCTCAAGTAGGTAGCTAGTTCTTACACCCAAGATGGAGTCCTTTTTCCATGTGAGCCTTGTGGCTGTACAGAGGGCTGGGCAACTGACGCTCGGAGGGCACGTCCTTTCCTTGTGTTTGTGGTGAGCTGGATGAACCTAATTTCTCTATGTATTTCTGAGCAGAATCTAACTTCTGAGTCTTTCCTGTTTCCAGGAATGTTCTAATGAGTTGGTTGAGTGTCGCGATCCGGAGTCTATTTGGTGGGAAATCTGCAGGCATTAGAAAAGGAATATCACCAGCCAGCCAGCCCTGTTTTGTACCCTTTCCTGTTTGCTTGCCCATGAATTGTCCCAGAAGCCTTAGTTCAAGGTGGCAGTATACTGGCTCCTATGTTCAGAGCAACCTGGATCCACCCCTCTCACTGTGTTGGACAATGTTTTTTCCAACTGGGAGCAGAGACCAATGTTTGAAAGAGATGCTTGGTTAAAATTGCTTTTCTCGCCAAACCTTTTCCTGACGTACCTATTTAAAAAATAAGGCCTCGGCCCTTTGTTTGACTGTCTCTTCCTTTCTAATTCCAACTTCAGAATTCCTAGGTAGGAGGCCAATGATTACTCATTCGCAGCATTCCTGCTGTCAGAAGCTGTATCATTGTTCTTCATGGCGTATTCATTGTGAGGAGGGAAGCCCAGCAGAACTAAAGTAGTTACTTTAGAAAATTAGAAATTGTGCTGCCTGAAACTTTCTAAAGTGGACTACCAATATATGTATCAAGAAGCTAACTTGCCAGTGCACTAGATTGTTGATGTGAAAAAGTCACTGGTCTGTGTCTGTGTGTGTGTGTGTTTTTATTTTTTTTATTATTTTAATAATCAAAACTATATTTGAGTGTGATCAGCATACTAGTGCCAGGAAACTCAGTAGAGTAGCTGTGCGCTTTATAAAACCCCGATTAACATAACATACCCTTGCAGATTTACCAGTTACTTCTCAATGAGTATAGCAACGGACCTGGGTTGATAATAAATAATAGCCATGTAAGGAATGATGACATTGGTACTCTGCATGACGCACTTTCTGAGGTAGGAAATGCATTGACCCAATTTGAAAGTCTTGGTTGCGGCGGGAGTGTGATCCATTCCAAAGCTGACCCAGAGTTCCAAAAGATTCATTGAGCCTGTTAAACTGTACCTCAAGGTCTATGGTGTATGGCTTCAGAGAGGTGAGGGTCTCATTTTTCTCCATGGACGACACCAGCTGTTCTTTTATATTAGCCATGGTGGCTTTGGTATCACTTGCTGGCCTAAACCAAGATTGGAAATCTTGTATGGTGATATTAAATGTCATGTATTGTAGCTGTCTTGAAGTGTCTAAAACCACGATGGGGCAGGGATAGGTTAGGTTGGAGATGGGCTTGTAATTAGGCTGGATTCTCCGGTCAGCATATGATTTCTTTAGTCGTGATACGTTGTGGGTGTTTCAAGGGGCCCGGTACGATTCCATCTAGTAAGGATGCTTTGATAAGGTTTGCGTGATCTGCCTAAAGAGAACGTAGGAGTGGTTTGTTGATCTGTTGGCAGCGTTCCACTCGTTTGTTGATCTGCTGGCAGCGTTCCACTCGTTTGTTGATCTGCTGGCAGCGTTCTACTCGTTTGTTGATCTGCTGGCAGCGTTCCATTCATTTGTTGAATGTTTGAATTCCTTGGACCCGTCTTCATCCTTCTTCCACTTTGGTCAGCGTTTTTAAGAAACGAAAGAGTGAATCAGAAGACGAGTCACAGAAGGGTTAGGGGATGGCTTTATGTTGCTGTTGATTGTGGTAAGTTTGGATTCAAAGAACAGTTTGAGGTCGTAACAAGGCTTTCAAGTCGCAAAAGAGGTGTTATTCAAGGCTTTCATATTGGTGCTCTCCCGTCTGATGTTAAAAAATCTCTGTAATATGATAGGTGCCCCCCGATTCATTTGGCAATGTGGGCTTTGTTTCCTTGTGATCTGTGCTTTCATAGCTCCACACCCGGAATCGCACTCTGGGTTCGTTTTTAAGCCTACACATTATCAACTAGAGAACATGTCCTCCCTCCAGGTCATTGATGCTTTGTCAAACAATTATTACCTTGAAAAATGAAACCAGGGCTATCGTTTGCCCTTCCTATTGCACTTTTGAACTCGTGCAAGTTGTAACTGTATGTTAGCTGATTTACAGCGGCATTACCCAAGCAAATCACGTTTGGTCACAAACGTCACTTTAAGTAGGTGGGTAAATATTTTTGTTGATGGACTGCTCTGATCAAATCTACCATTTTATCTAATTTTAGGTATCTTTTCAATTGTGGCGAAGGAACACAGAGATTAATGCAAGAGCACAAGTAAGTTTTCCTTGTCTTATGTCAAATGCGCTTTCTTGTTCCAAGTTAATGTGACCCATGCAGACCTTCTGAAATGTTCTTTACAGGTTAAAAGTGGCTCGTTTGGACAACATCTTCCTAACCAAGATGGACTGGGCCAATATTGGAGGATTATCAGGTACACCTTTTTTGAGGTCTCCAAATGTGAACAGATCACCATCACTTGGTGATTAATGTGTTGTATCCCCACTATGCTAATCCATTTCAAACTGTTTAGAGATGTATTGTATTTATTTACTTTTTTTAATTGTATATGTTTTTTGGATTTTCCAAGTAAGGCAATAAAAACAGTGAGTTAGTTAATAGCTTGCCTTTCTGACTTAACAAATGAGGTGATTTGACAGTTTTCATTTAAGCATATTTACCTTCACAATCAAGCTCAATATATTAGTATTTTTAGAGTGTTTCAATAGTAAGTATCATGAACACTGCGTGCCAACTGATAGTCTGTAGCCTGTATCTTTTCGGATTATTCAGTAGCAGACTATGTTCTAAATCTCTACACGCTTCAGCTGGGACTGCTTTTGATGTAGTGGATGTGGACTGGTGTGATGAAGGATGGAAACGGGTGGCATTCCTTCTATTCTTTTACTATCCCCAAAATGCTGAGGTTTGCCAGGTGGTCTTCAGGTTCTTCTCCAAGAAGATGTAACTTTCTGCATCATTTACTCGCAGAGGTACCAACCATACTACTACTAAAAGCAGGGATTGCGGGAGGTGTTGGAAGCAGAAAGTTACTGCATCTAATAAGGCATAATCAGAACGGCATCTATGCTTGTTCCAACTTAACCAAGCTAAGAGGGCTCTTGAAAGTCCTGGTGCTGTTATGTTGTGTGTAAGGCCACCACTTAAAGTGGCTTTTATGAAAGCAGTGCATTTGCTCCTTCTTGAATTTAACCTATAGAACTGAGGCCCTGTATGGTCCGGTGCTAATAGATCTTTTACGTTATGCTGGACAGACCTTTATTGGTATCACATTTCATTATATGCCTGTAATTATTCGTATATAACTGTCCTTGGTAGGCTTTTCCCACATGTTGTGTGTGTGTGTGTGATGGAGGTTAGAAGCAACGCAGGGGTGGCCAAGTTACTTACCTGAATAGCAAGTGATGCATGTTATTCCCAGCCTCAATCTCTTAACATCTGACTACACTTAAGCTTCCTCTTGTGTCTGTTAGTGGAGGTTTTGGAGCTTTAGGTATGCAGGGTTTCGTAGGTGGTAAGAATTATAAGCAAGTATGATGTGCATATAATTCTTAATCTTACAGTGATTTGGATCAGTCTGGAATCAACCATCTGGTGACATGGTCCCTACAAGATGGCATTGAGTATATGAATAGTAAAACTATTTAGGAGTATGCAACTTTTTTTCTGTTATTTTGTTTTTTAAAGCAAAGTTGTGCAGTATTCCAAATGTTTATTTTTTATGAAGTTTTCAAAGCTTCCTGGTATACCATTGCATTTTAAAAATCACATATGTGCATTGCAAGAGGATTTTCACAGCATATTAAGGCCATTTTCACTCTAATCTTCACTAGCGAATTTGAAAAATGTGTGGAGGGATTTCTTTTGCAGGTTTCCAAAGTCAGTATTTACCTGAGTGTAGCTTAACCAAAACCTTTCTGTTTGTGTTAAAGGATGAACATAAAATAAATTATAACAGAAGTTGCAATGTTTATAAAAATGTAATCGCAGCACTCTTGGCAACGTCCAGAAGGTTACAGAAAAGATCACACCCCTAATTACTATTAGAGTGAGCAGTGCTCACCACCAATCTCAAGTTCAGTGCCTTAAGCGTAGCACCAGTAAATGTGGCCTTATCTCCTGAATGGAGTATATGTAACAGTGTTGAAGACTGATGCCTCGCGTGAATAGATGTTCACAGAATCTACAACTATGAAGCCTACCTGACTGCAAATTCAAATAGACACCTGAAGGAACTACTTGCAATACAGAGCCGTATGCTGTCTAGCCTCCGGGTAAAGTTGAGATTTGTATTTTGATCACAGATAAAATACATGCAGAAACGTAATCTGACAAGGAAAACCATATGGTAGTACTTTTATATGGCGAAAAGTTAGGAAATCTAAATTTTATGGTTTAATGCAGGCATAGTACAAATCCTCATGTGACTGTCTTGTGAAGAAATGTCTTTTTCTTGTAGGAATGCTTCTTACATTAAAGGACACAGGAGTTCCTAGCTGTGTTCTGTCTGGGCCCCCTCAAGTTGTAAGTAAATTAATCTAGGTCTTTTTAAAGATACCTTTGTAATTGTGCTATGAAATTGACTTTTCCCAATCCTTTTTCGAATTATGATCTTGTTTCATCAAAGTAACAAAACATTTTTTTTCATTCATATATATAAAAAAATATTTTGTTAAATTTTCTGACCGATGCAGCACAGTTGCACCATGACCAATTAGTCCGATTTTCGTTTCTGGATGTCAGATTACTTTACTTCTGGCGAGGGGAAAACAGCGGTGCCGTACAAGTCACGTTGATAAATACAGGCCTCAGCAGGGCCTGCGAATGCAAAGGGTTCCACCTTCTGTGCACGGAGTCCTCAGACTACGCAAAGAAATTGGCACGGAAACTGGAAATACAAAAACATAGTTTAATAAACCTTTAAAGGTGGTACTACAGCACACACAACACTCTACTGCATTGTACAAGGTAGAACAAAGAACTCAGACATGCGGTCCCCTTTTATACACAAAGAAGGGGCTCATAAGTAGGCGGTTACAGCTCAAAACATGATTTACGACCAAATATGGACATTTCTTGAACATGATCGATACATGGGTGGAGTTAACGGTTCTTGAGACCCGCCGAAATACGCATTCCAATCTATGCTAATTAGAGACAGATGTGACTCCTACTGAGCATGCGCTAGACGCACAAAGAACTATTTATAGCCTGTTGCTGGGCAAACTCCAGGGATGACAATCAGTGAGGTAGGACTCGCCTCGTGGCGAGCACATGGAAATGTATAGTACACAAGATGGACGCCAGAAAACAAAATGGAGTCTGGCCGTATTTTAAGAACGCGCGGGAAAACTAGAACAAAGACACGATAGCATGTCTTCAGTAAATGCTTAATACTATCGCTGTTTTATTTACAACAGGCGACCCTTTCAGCATTTGCTGAAGACATTAGGTTGTCGTGGATAATCTAAACACTCATCGTTTATATTGATGCTCATCATTTCGGCTATCTCTCTAGTTATAGTTTTCTGATGGGCAGCCTCTGCAACAGCTTGTTTATTAGGCACACAACATGAAACACATAAAGAACATATCATTGGACTACATTGAATACATACACAACACATGAATAATATGGCAACAACTATACAAAGTCCAGTGAGAACCTTACAACCCCACGTGGAGATCAAAGTCCGGAACCAGCCCGAAAAGGTACAAGACCCGTTTTCAACATGTAGATCAGCTGCAATTTTATGTAATTTGTTGATGGCTTTGTACACAGAAGGAGTATGGTCAGGGATAAAGACACAACAGCTACTTCCAATAATTCTACAAGCCCCACCTCTGTCTGCTAACATTACATCCAAAACCATTTGGTTCTGTAATGCAACAATCCTAGTAATTTGCAGCTCTTCAGTGAGATTCCCAAGGGCTGCAGCAGTCTGATTAGTAACAGCTTCCACTACTCTTGTTAATCGTCGTATCTTTCTACTGTTCAGAGCAGCTCCCACAAAGAAAAACAATCTTAAGTTGAAATCTATATACTGCTGCAGACTGGTGTCAGTTTGATCAACGTCATCGACAGACAAAGTTCGCTTGTATCTGTTTACAGTCACATTGTTCGGTAATTTCAAATCTTTATGATATGATGCAGGTGCCAAGAATACAGGTGGCAATAAAAATGATACATAACATACTCCGGACCATCCTGCTGGTAATCAATAATAACCTTTGTTTCCACATACAAAGTAAGTATTATGAGAGGCTAAGAATGTGCTGTTGTTCAGGCCATCAATATTCAATACAACAATACAATCACTAACACCTACAGGGATATGGCCCACACTCTCTATACATAAATCTGCTTGTGCTTGGGCCACAGAAATCACGAACTTCTCCTTTCCAACAGTGTCTCTAGTGTTCATAAAAATATAAGGCGTTGATTCGTTGTCTGGTCGATATTCTTCCCACTCCCATATAGTTCAGTTGGCTTGTGAATAGCCTTCTTTATCTTGATGGCATTCTTTATTCAGTCTGAAAAGCAGTCTACCCACAGTGGGTTTTCTCGTAGCAAAAGCAAAGTGTACCATGCCCTACAAGAGCCATTCTGAGAGAAAGGGAGAGGTATGAACGGTGCTCCCCCTTTCTTTTGATGGGCCGGCATCATCCGACATATCCAGCAGTTCGTGGCATTCGTAGCAACGTGGATATGATGCAGCATTTGAATGAAAGTATTATTCAAATACGACTGTCGAAGTTTCAACTCTTGATATGGAAGTGTATGAAAGAAATGCTCATCTGGGACTGGAGTAGAAACGAGATATAACTCACGGGCAGGAGCTTTATCCTCTACAAACCACATGATTGTAGCAACAACTGCTACAACGGCAATGAAACCTACAGAACCAAAAATCTTCTTCTCATCCATTCGAACAAATGTACACACAGTATCTTCCTGAAACTAAAGTGTTGTCAGAACTCTTACCCCTAGGTAGCCGTTGTTTTCTTCACCAGCGGGAGAAGACGGGTGTCACTACACTAATGCAGGGCTGATCTCCCCCCCACCGCCCCCCCCTTGCCTCATCGGCTCTCCGTTTCACTGACCTAGGGACCGTTCTGACAACTTCTCACACAATTGCAGGCTCCTTTCTTGGTCGCAGATTATATCTTCTTGATCCAGGGATTGTCGGGTCCGGGAAGAACTCCTCAGATTCATCAGGTACCACAGCACGGCCTCTTTCCGCAGTCAAGATCTCTCAATGGTCGGTCAATACTGCAGGCTCCACCAGGTCAGGTTGCACCTTCCGGCAATGGATGGAATGAATCCAGTTTTTCCGGTTTGTGACTCGGACAGCTGTTCTTGTGGCGAGAAGAACCTGCTCGGGACCACACCACCTCGGTTCCAGACTGCTCGACCTCTCAAAGGACTTCACAAGGACAAAGTCACCAGGCCGGAGATTATGGCCTTCTCCTGTGGACCGATCCGGGAGTGCTTCTCGAACCTGTTGATGAATGGAAACCAAACTGTCAGTTAATTGTGCCAAATAATCCTTAATTAAAACGCAAGGTACCTCGTACACTGAGCTTGGTTTGGGCACCCCCCCCCATATGTTCATGGGACGCCCGAAAACGATTTCATAGGGCGTTAAGCCCTTCCGAGAATGCGGTACTGATCTGATGGCCAGATGCTTTGCCTTTGGCATTATTGTCTAAGTCAGAGAGGTAGAAGCCTGTATTTCCGCTATTTTGAGCTTCAACGTGCCATTATATTTTTCCACCAATCCTGCTGATTGTGGGTGGAACACTGCATGAAACTTTTGCGTTATTCCAATTCCTTTCAGGACATACTTCACAACGTCCGCCACAAAATGGGGCCCGTTGTCACTCCACAACAATCTACAGACACCATAGCGAGGAAAAAATTCCTTCAACAGCACCTTAGCAGTAGTCATTGCAGTATTGTCCTTCGTAGGGTATGCTTCAATCCATTTGCTGAATGCACAAACCATAACCAGAACATACTTTGGATTATTACAGCCTTACAGCTGAAATCCATTTGCAATACTTCAAAAGGTGAGTGGGTGTTGCAAATCCTCCTGCTGGAGTTCGTGTCCCTTTTCCTGGATTGTATTTAAGACAAATCATGCAGGTCTGTACTACTCTCTTAGCCGTGCTAGGAATTTCTGGATGCTCCCAAACGTGCGTAAGCAATTTCACAATTGCAGAAGCTCCAACATGTGCTAGCCCATGTGCCATCTGAACCATAGGTTGTACAAAAGCTGTGGGTAACTTCCACCTATCCATCTGCTTATTCCTCCAACAACCTTCGTCGTCCAATTCTCCATCTTTGGACCATTGCTCTCGTTCTTTATCAGTAGCGGTCTTTTGTATCTCTAACACCTCTTCCCTAGCATCATGCCACCGCTCAGCTTGTGACTTCACAACATACATTGGAGTGGAGCCAGGCTGCAGCGCAGTTTCACGTGCTACTCGATCTACAAAAGCATTTCCTTGTCCCACTTTATCTGTCACTTTCTTGTGTGCGCTACATTTCACTATAGCTATTGTCTTCGGATAGGTCAATGCAGTCAGGAGGTTATGTACTAATTCTCCATACATTATCTGTGCTTTCCTTCCAGAGCAGGCCGAAATCGTGAGCTACTCCGAAAGCATAGCGGCTGTCCGTATAGACATTCACGCATAATCCTGTACTAAGCTCACACGCTCGTGTCAACGCTATCAGTTCTGCTGCTTGTGTCGATTTCTGCGGTATGCGTGCTGTCTCCACTATTGTGTGTAGCGTAGTAATTGCATATGCTGCTGAAGTAGTTCCACCTGGTAATTTCAAACAAGACCCATCCACCCACAGCTCTCCATCCACATCTGTAAAGGGCGTATCTTGCAAGTCAATACGACCCTTTGTCTGTTCCTCAGTCACAAAGACACAGTCATGTCTCTTGCGCCTCAGACCGAGTCACGGGAAAGGGCAACGACGTAGCTAGATTCAGTGTTGCACATCTCTTCAATGTAATATGAGGAGCCAACAGCGTTAGCTCGTATCCTGTTAGACGAGCACTAGTTAGATGCTGCGTCTTTGTTTGATTCAAAAGGGCATCAACAGCATGGGGGGCCAACACCAACAGCTTATGAGATAACACAATCCCCTCACTCTGACGTATTGACACAGCTGTTGCTGCAACTGAGCGAAGACAACCAGGCAGTGCTCGAGCAACAGGATCAAGCATTGCCGAGAAGTATGCACAAGGGCGCTGTTTGTTGCCGTGCATCTGCACTAACACTGATAATGCGCATCCATCTCTCTCATGTACGTACAATGTAAAAAGCTTCGTGTAATCAGGGGTACCTAACACTGGTGCTGAACAAAGAGCTAGTCGTAATTGTTGGAAAGCATTCTCACACTCATCTGTCCAGGGAAGGGGAACTGGAGTATCCTTTGTCAAAAGTGCTAACAGTGGTTTAACTATGTATGAAAACCCTAATATCCACTGTCTACAAAAGGAGGTGAGACCCAGGAAGGCTCTAACATCTTTCTGCGTGGAGGGTGCTGGTGTATCCAAAATGGGTTGAATGCGATCTGGTGTAAGTGCACGCCCCTCGTTAGACAAAAGGTGACCTAAGTAGGTTACCTTTGGTCTACAATATTGCAATTTCTTTTTCGATACGTAGTGATTGTGCAATGCCAAGAAAGTAAGCAAAGACAAGGTACACTCCTCACATTGTTCAGGGGTGTCAGCTGCCAACAAGATATCATCGACATATTGTATAAGCGCCACTCCTTCAGGTAGAATGAAAGAATCCAATTGTCGTTTCAATGCCTGACTGTAAATGCTAGGACTCTCTGTATAGCCTTGAGGAACTCTGCAAAATCTGTACGATCTATTATTCAAAGTGAATCCGAAAAGATATCGGCTGTCAGGATGAATAGGGATCGAAAAGAAGGCATTCTTCAAGTCTATTACTGAGAACGTTGTTGCAGTTGGCGGGACCAGAGTAAGAAGTGTCGTAATATCAGATACCACTGGATATTGAGGTATCACTATCTTAACCTCATCGCTGCTGCACTTATTCCCCTCCGGTGCTGAGGGATAATAGCAATGGGTGTGGTCATGACGGAACGGTTCCATGAATAGAACACAAAAGAGCAACCCTGCCCCAAGATATTGTGGTCCCGGAGAGGATCCAACCAGTATTAAAGGGGTGATTTATCTAGGAGCCAGCACTGCACATAACAAGAGGCAAATCAATCCAGATATACTCAGAGAAGATATTTTTTTTATATATATATTATTTATTTATTTTCTTTGGTTTTATGTATCGAAAGGTACAGAAGTTGATTACATTGTTTGAATCCACATTATATTTATAACATCAAAAACACATGATGGGGGGGAGGATAAAAAAGAAAGGAGTAGTCCTATAGCATAGCCTACCCAGTAACATACCACACTGCATTCATGCTCTCAAGCTCACTCATTCCATTTCAATCAATCTAGTGTTCTTTCATTCACTCATATAGTCCTGGTGCTTGCAACATGAAGATGTTAAGTTTGTTGCATAGGTCAGAATGTTATTCCAGGGGGCAGACGACATATAAAGAAGTCCTGATGAATATGGGTCAGTATGCCGTTTTCCTGGAAACGCAAGCCGACGCGCGTTTCGGTGGTTGGCCAGTGGGGCCGCACCTTCGTCAGGGCTAGGGGTTGTTAACTGGGAGGGGGACAGGCATAGGATCTGGAAATAAAAACAGTGTCTTAGATCTTTGTTCAAAATACAGATTCAAATCATACAAATATACATTTTCTGCTTATTTAATACATTTCGATAACATTGTTAATATCTTCTTTATTTTTTATGTTTTTAGCCGAACATTGTTTCATAGTTGGATAGCTGTATAAGTAACTTCTTGTGACTGTGCAGCATTAGACTACCTATTAACACTCCCTGGAGAAGACTTCCCGTTCGGTGAGGTCTGCTAAAGGCAACTAGATAACCTTGTCTTGGCGAACCATTGGGTAAATTTCATAACATGTCTCATATTCAGACTGATTAAACTTCCCTCATACACACACACATTCATTCTAGAGCGCATTGACTGAATTTCCATAATTGGAACTAAAATACATTTAATTTTATCTATTGTTATGGCGGTCAAGGAGTTCAATTTTGAAGGCCCAGTGTGACATCAATTTGCTAACCCTGTCCAATGTCTATTGTAGTTTAATCTATTTAGACAACATTGTTTTCAACCTAGTGTTGTACTTGCATAATGTATGTCAGAACATAGGGATTACTGGCATGATTCGTGTTGTGAGTAAGGAATTTCACACTTTACAAGGATGGACTGACTACAAGAAAGAAGGAAACACGATCTATCAAAACATCGCACGCTATTCTTCAACATTACAAAGTGTAGCTAGCAAGAGGGAAATGATTGTGCGATATATTACCTATATTGGAATCCTAGTATTTAGTGAACAGATAATAGTAGCCAGGTGATCCATGGACAGAGGGGATGACACTTTCTGATTCCACTTGCGCGGGATATGGCAATCCTGTAATCACAATAAAGTGCAATAAATAAATTACTGAATTGCTGATGTTGGTTAGGGCACTACTTCTGCATTTAAAGCAAGGGGGCGCGAAGGGGTCTCTACTAAATTCGGTTCGACCCTCCGTTTTTACCTTTGGATGGAATCTTAAGTACGGGCTCCATTATCTTATTTTGGGTGTGGTCAGAATCGAACTCTGGTCCCGTGGCCCTGTACTGCAGAAAAATAATACCGCGCAGTTAATGGCTTACCTGGAGAGATTTCAGGCTGCTCTCCGGAAATGATTTGTGGCTTTTAGGATTCCATAGGCCGTGTTCGTTACTATCGGCAGGGATTCCTAACAGGTAAAAGGAAAGCTAGTTATAATCATGATTTCACTAGCAGCGCCATGTATCCTAGATGTCGAGGAGTTTGAGCTAGGGTTCCGCTGCCCAGATCTGTGGAAAACACTCGTCGTGTAACTAGCTGCTTACCGGGCAGGATTTCAGACTGCTCTCCCGAAGCGATGTGCAGCAATTACGGTTCCATGAGCCGTGATCGTTACTATCGGCAGGGGTTCCTAACGTAAGACAGGAAAGCCAGTTATATACATGGTTTTACTAGCCACGGGAGCTACCTCTAAGGACTAAAGCTTAGACATATCGGGGTATACTCTTACCTTTAAGTTCTTGTAGTTCGTCCTTCAGTGGGATTCCGTCGGCTCAAACCGGCCGACCAACCGCAACGGGAGACAGGTACCTCACCTTTTCTGAGCCTGTTCACATTTAAATAGGCAGTCAGCCGCACGCCCAATGATAGGGATCAGCTGTACTGGGGCTGTAAACATAGATGACAGACCCATATTCTACAATGGACGGGCGGTGGCCATCTTAGAGAGGTGAATCCTTGTTTCTTGAACAGAAATGAGTTTATTTCAGTTCACTATCTGGTGAAGTCATATTTTAGAATAAATAGTCATAATAGTTGCATGACATTTCTTAAAAGGGCAACAAACTATGCCATAGTTATATTTTCTCCTGTGGGAAGTTTGCGTAACATGACGGTCCCAAAGGTTTTATGTGTAATTATTGGTACAAATGCCCAGGGTAGAAAAGATGGGCAAAAATCGGGACAGCATGGAGTCCAATCATATATAGGGTGTACGATTGGGCCTCATCAAAAACAGAGAGAGCCAGCATTTTATGTTAGTCCACTCTGTGTCCACCAACGTGGTATTGTAAATGAGTCCAATATATGATTTCTACCAATTAATAAGATTTTTTCCCCCTATTTATTTTGGAATTCACAAATCCTGTCACTCAAAGTCGCTTTACAAGAATGCCTGATGCCAAGGGCATTCTTCGTTCAAGCCTTTGGTTACAGCGTTCAAGAAAAAGATCCAAAAGACCTCTCGTTTTTTCCGGAGGCCCACAGGATCACTTCCTGGTCCGGCCTTTATTTTCTCCAGAATGAACCAGCGTAGTTCCAGTTCATTATGTTCTTTTTCAAGCCAATGTGCTACAATGGGGGCTGCGATTTTTCTTGTTTCTGATGTTTGACTTGTGTTCCCCTATTCGCACTCGACATTCTCTGCCTGTTTCCCCAACATAGGGGAGGTTGCATGGACACAGTATCAGGTATATGATGTTGCTGGTACGGCAGTTGGTCATGGTGGCATTACGCCGCACGGACACCGTGCGAGTGTTGGTACTGACATTTTCACCAAAAATGGCTTGTGGGCAAACATGGCATGTCCCACATTTGTGGTTGCCATATATGGGTTCCAATCCAGTTATGGTAGTTTGGGTGTTTTCAGATATTTCCGGCAGCTTGCCTCTTACCAGGTGATTCTTCAGATTAGGGTTCTTTCTGAAGGCAAATATGGGTCTGCTCAAGTGGGTCCTGTCTTTCTCCAAGTTCAAGATATGCCAACTCGAATTGATGGCTTGTCGAATTTTGTGATTCATTTCCGAGTGGCGAGTGATGCATATAAGTTGATTTGTCTTCTCAGTGTTTTTTGATGTAAACATCACCTCTCTATTTATGTACCTTGCCCGTTTGAAAGAGTCTTTAATCAATCTAGCTGGGTACCCTCGAAAGAGTAGTTTTTCCTTCAGGATGTCAGCTTGGGTCAGAAAGTCACGCATATCAGAACAGTTCCTTCTGATACGGAGGAATTGGCTATATGGGATACTATCCCTCTGGCTCCGCGGGTGAAAGCTGGCGTACTGGAGCAGGGTGTTCCGTGCCGTAGGTTTAGTGTATAGAGATACCTTGATAGTGTTCTCGTGATGTTCAATCCAGATATCCAAAAACTCAATTTTAGATTTGCTGATATGGCTGGTAAATTTCAAATTGGCATCCGCCGCATTGAGCCATTCGATGAGTTGTTCTTACGCCCCCTTCCAGATGAAAAAGATATTGTCAATGAATCGTTTCCAATTCTTGACGTTCTCGTAGAAGGGGGCCATTTCATTGAAGATGTTAGTTCTCTCAAATTCTCCCATGTACGGGCATGCTATACTGGGTGCACAGCTCGCTCCCATGCTAACTCCAGTAGCTTGTCTGTACATGGTTTGGTCGAATTCAAAGTAATTCTCAAAGAGCACTATCTTGAGACATTGCAGGATAAATTCGCCATTGGTGATATCATTACTTCTGGATAATATGGTTTCGATCTCATACGCACCCTTTTGGGGGATGTTGGAATACAAAGATTCCACATCTAGGGTGACCATTATCTCGGAGCTCTCAATGAATGGGGTACCTTCCACCTGTTGGATAAAATGCCCCGTGTCTCGGACATACGACTTAAGGTCCATGACCATCGGGTTTAGAAATCTATCAATATATTTCGACAATGGCTCGGTGGCAGAGCCAATTGTCGAAACGATAGGTCGCATGGGTGGGTCAATACTGCTTTTATGCGTCTTAGGCACTCCATATATAATTGGCATTTTGGTGTTGCTGGGGGTGAGAAATTCAGCTTCTGCCTCGCAGATATAATTTTGGTTGACTGCTCTCTGAACCATGGTCAATATATGCCTTTTCACGGCATTTTCAGGGTTCCGTGTGATCCGTATGTAATGACCTGAGGAGGATAGTAATTCAGCCATCCTCCTTTTGTAATCTGAGGTGTCAAATAAGGCGATGCCGCCCCCTTTATCACAAGGTTTAATTGTGATATTTTTGTTTTGTTGGAGCTCCTTGAGAGCCTTGTTCTCTTGCGTTGGCAGATTCGCCTTTGGTATGGGTACATGTTGTGTCATTTTGTTCACTTTTTTCATGACTGTCTTCTCGAAGATGCTTACCTCGGGGCCCACCATTTCCAACGAGGGAGTGAATGAGGAGGGGGGTTTACATCCAGATTTGTTGTCCTCATTATTTGCGGGAGGGGCCTCCAGAAAGAATTTTTGGAGGCGAACCTTCCTAAAGAATAGTTGCAGATCCTTGTTCAGTTCAAACTTATTAAAGTTTGCTGATGGTACGAATGATAGACCCCTCGTTAAGAGTTGGGTGGCCATGGGGTCTATGGTCTCCCCAGACAGGTTGAACACAGGGAGCCCCCTTATGTTCGCCAGTACTGCTGATGACGGGTCTGCACATACATCTGTGGTTGCCCGCGACCCTGATGGAAGTTCCTCATTTGAGGGGTCCTCGAGGGGGGACGGGTGTTGCCCCGGCGATTTCCTAAAAAACGATTCTGTTGACGATTACGATCGTAACTTCCATTTCTGTTTCCCCGGTTGGGGTTATGTCCTTGATCGTAACTGGGGTCATACTCTTCGGGGGTATCCCCGTCGTAGTCAGTGGTCTCTGAGAAGGTGGTAATCTTTCTCTGGCCCCATCTGGGTGCCTGCCCACGTGGTGTGATTTCCTCCTGGTGAGTGTAAAAATTTGTACCCAAGTAGGGATATGCCCTTTCTTGGGAAAACAACCGAATATCTTTACGCAGTTTTTCAGTCTTTCTTTTAAGTAAATATTCGGAAAAGGACTCTAATTCAAATTGGATCTCTTCCAGTTTCTTTTTGCCTTCATCTACTGCATCTCCCTCTTTCAGTTTGTCCTCCAATTCACGAATTTCTTTATTAAGTATATCAATCACTGCACGGGCTGTTTCCACAATGAGCATCATCCAGTCCCTGGAGCAACGGTTGGAAATGAGGGCCCATCGCTCCAGGAACTGTCTGATCTCAATAAACATCCCTGGGATTTTACGGACTCTAAGCCCAATAGGGATGGTGCCAGCTCTTAAGTAATAGAGCATGAATTTGGCGTGCAGTTCTGTTCTTTTCGATTTTTTTCGTAGATTAAGTAGTTTGTTCCAATCTCCATTGAGCCCTTTAGGTATGGAGAAGCCTTGGTTTCCCTCAACGGGAAGCCCAAGCATTTTGGCAAAATCCTCATCGGACAAGCCGAAAGTTTTTATAGTATCCATCTTAGAAGTGGCTTTGGTCAGGGTTTATTTAAATTCTGTAATTCTTTCTTTAGGAAATAAAAGAAGCCGCCTAAGGAGGTAAGATTAGGTCAATAGCACTCCACAACACAACACGTTCCCAGCTCAGATTTACACTTATTACTCACACCAATTATCTCACATCACACAAAGCCCCATGGTTCACCTAGACAACACAACCAGAACACCCCCACAGCGCAGGGCTGTGAGACAAATAATGAAAGAAGGGGGTTCCCCAGTGGGTTTTAATGATGTGGGCAGGCAGTGGGGGGAAAAGAAACTATGAATAGAACACAAAAGAGCAACCCTGCCCCAAGATATTGTGGTACCGGAGAGGATCCAACCAGTATTAAAGGGGTGATTTATCTAGGAGCCAGCTCTGCACATAACAAGAGACAAATCAATCCAGATATACTCAGAGAAGATATATTTCTTTTATTTATATATTATTTATTTATTTTCTTTGGTTTTATGTATCAAAAGGTACAAAAGTTGATTACATTGTTTGAATCCACATTATATTTATAACATCAAAAACACATGATGGGGGGTGGGGGGGGATAAAAAAGAAAGGAGTAGTCCTATAGCATAGCCTACCCAGTAACATACCACACTGCATTCATGCTCTCAAACTCACTCATTCCATTTCAATCAATCTAGTGTTCTTTCATTCACTCATATAGTCCTGGTGCTTGCAACATGAAGATGTTAAGTTTGTTGCATAGGTCAGAATGTTATTCCAGGGGGCAGACGACATATAAAGAAGTCCTGATGAATATGGGTCAGTATGCCGTTTTCCTGGAAACGCAAGCCGAAGCGTGTTTCGGTGGTTGGCCGGTGGGGCCGCACCTTCGTCAGGGCTAGGGGTTGTTAACTGGGAGGGGGACAGGCATAAGATCTGGAAATAAAAACAGTGTCTTAGATCTTTGTTCAAAATACAGATTCAAATCATACAAATATACATTTTCTGCTTATTTAATACAGTTCGATAACATTGTTAATATCTTCTTTATTTTTTATGTTTTTAGCCGAACATTGTTTCATAGTTGGATAGCTGTATAAGTAACTTCTTGTGACTGTGCAGCACTAGACTACCTATTAACACTCCCTGGAGAAGACTTCCCTTTCGGTGAGGTCTGCTAAAGGCAACTAGATAACCTTGTCTTGGCGAACCATTGGGTACATTTCATAACATGTCTCATATTCAGACTGATTAAACTTCCCTCATACACACACACATTAATTCTAGAGCGCATTGACTGAATTTCCATAGTTGGAACTAAAATGCATTTCATTTTATCTATTGTTATGGCGGTCAAGGAGTTCAATTTTGAAGGCCCAGTGTGACATCAATTTGCTAACCCTGTCCAATGTCTATGGTAGTTTAATCTATTAGACAACATTGTTTTCAACCTAGTGTTGTACTTACATAATGTATGTCAGAACATAGGGATTACTGGCATGATTCGTGTTGTGAGTAAGGAATTTCACACTTTACAAGGATGGACTACAAGAAAGAAGGAAACACGATAGATCAAAACATCGCACGCTATTCTTCAACATTGCAAGGTGTAGCTAGCAAGAGGGAAATGATCGTGCGATATATTACCTATATTGGAATCCTAGTATTTAGTGAACAGATAATAGTAGCCAGGTGATCCATGGACAGAGGGGATGACACTTTCTGATTCCACTTGCGCGGGATATGGCAATCCTGTAATCACAATAAAGTGCAATAAATAAATTACTGAATTGCTGATGTTGGTTAGGGCACTACTTCTGCATTTAAAGCAAGGGGGCGCGAAGGGGTCTCTACTAAATTCGGTTCGACCCTCCGTTTTTACCTTTGGATGGAATCTTAAGTACGGGCTCCATTATCTTATTTTGGGTGTGGTCAGAATCAAACTCTGGTCCCGTGGCCCTGTACTTCAGAAAAATTATACCGCGCAGTTAATGGCTTACCTGGGGAGATTTCAGGCTGCTCTCCGGAAATGATTTGTGGCTTTTAGGATTCCATAGGCCGTGTTTGTTACTATCTGCAGGGATTCCTAACATGTAAAAGGAAAGCTAGTTATAATCATGATTTCACTAGCAGCGCCATTTATCCTAGATGTCGAGGAGTTTGAGCTAGGGTTCCGCTGCCCAGATCTGTGGAAAACACCCGTCGTGTAACTAGCTGCTTACCGGGCAGGATTTCAGACTGCTCTCCCGAAGCGATGTGCAGCAATTACGGTTCCATGAGCCGTGATCGTTACTACCGGCTGAGGTTCCTAACGTAAGACAGGAAACCTAGTTATATCAGCACAGCTCCACTGTGCCTCATGATGGAACCGTTCCGTCATGAGCATTGAAGGGGTTATTAACCTCCCTCAAATCAATAATAAATCGATTAAATCCTAGTGTCAGTGTCTTTCTTCAAAATTGGTAGTATAGGACTGTTACACACATTGTATGGAACTTCTTCAACAACCCCTACTTTAATCAGATCCTGCACTATCTGTGTAAGCGCCTCCTCCCCCTCCTGTGAGATTCGATACTGAGGCAGGCGTGGCAACACAGCTCCCTCCTTTACACTAATGTGTACCGGGGGGATAATCATCTGTCCCACATCAGTATCCGAAGTAGCCCACAGAGCCAATGCAGTATCTTCTGCAATCGTACACACCCTCTCCATTGTCGGATAGTTGTCATTCAAAATAACACGAGAATCGTATCGTAGCCTGGAAATGCTTGAGCCTATCCAGGCCCACAATGTTATCAGGCGTGTTTGGGGAGAGCAAGAATGGACATGGTGCAGCAAACTTATCTACATGAAGTGCAAGATGTTGTGATAGTGGGCTAAGGGAAGGCGTTCCATCGAACCCTATAGAAGTGATTGTTAGGCCAGACAGGGGAGCCCTCGGAACTAATTCTTTAGACAAAGCGCTACGAGTAGCTCCTGTATCAACCAGGAACCGATCAGTAGAACCCAAAATATGTGCTTCAATATAAGGACCCCTCTGATCTACTGGCACTTCGACTGATTCCTTACCCCATCCAACGCAATCCTATGCATACTGTGAATCGTGCTGTTCAGGAGGTGCATACTCAGACATTTGATATTGATTCCGTCGATCATAAACATTAGACCCATCTTGCGGTCGCATACCAGAATCAAACCTAGCACGATCATTCGTGTTGCCCCTAGGGCCTGAAGAACCTCCCCTACTCTTCATCGGTCCCTTCCCACGCTCTTGCCGCTGTGCGCACAACAATGGACACTTGTTCGCCCAATGGCCTCTCTGCCTACAATACGCATATTGATCCCGGGCCAAATCAGTTCGGCCCGAAGAAGAACCAGTAAAATTCCGACCACCCCTTTCATTACCTCTACGAGGCGGTCCATACACTTGTGCTAACATAACCTTCGTTTTTAAATCTTTAGATTTCTTTTCATCTAATTCCTGACGCTCATAATACTGAGCCATCGTCAGGAGGGATGCCGGTGACAGTCGTCCCAGAGCTTTCCCTCGCTTTCAATCGAGCTGCTACTCCTGGCAATAAATTCGAAACATACTTATCAACAAAAAGATGTCGTTCCGTGTCGTCCGTAAGCGACTGGCCGCTAAAATCGTGAAAAGTTTCCTCAAATCGTGTAAAGAAATCTGAAACCGATTCATCTACCTTTTTGTTTACAGGACGCTAACATAGTCCAATCAATCTTTTTAGGGGGAATAATCGTTTTTAATTTAGTCAGAATGGCAGCAGGAAGATCTAAAATCACTTGGGGCGGCTTTTGCGCAGGATTCCTGCCTCTATCCTCAAGATCCGCCCATCTCACTTTAAAAGTTTGGAGATCATCCACTTTGCGCACAGATCTCCACATATCTGGGGGTAATATAAGCCGGAAAAATAAATCAATATCAGCCAGGGTCATAGTACAGGAATTTAGAGCACACTCAACTTCCTCGTAAAAGGCCGCAGGATTCTTTCGGGGATCAGGTAATGCATCTTTTAATGCCATAACATCTGCTCTGTTCCAAGGAGTATAAACCCAATTATAAATACAATACCCTTTAGCATCAGCTGACCCTCTATCTGAACTAGTACCCGCTCCTTTAGGAGGAACGTACAAAGGCGCTGCCTCCCGCATTGGTTTAGCATGCACTGCACCGATCTTATCTGAATAAAAGATGGATGACTGCTTCCCGTTGCCACTCTGATTCGTTTCCTCCTCATTCGCTTTCCTTTTCTGCGCTTCATCCCGTAGCTGAAACATCTCATCCCGCAACGCAAACAGCAGTCGAACCGCATCAGGCACCTGAGAAGGAAGAAGAGAACCTTTACGCATATCTTTAGAATCAGCTACCACATCATCAGGTTCAAGCAATCAGAATATTTCCGAAATGCCGTCACTACTTCATTAGAAAGAAACTCAGTAAAGTATAATTTCTCCCTATCCTGCCATACTTCAAGATCTTTCAATAACTCTGCAAGAGAAATGGTATCCTTGTTAACCCGATAGGCAACCTTTCGAAGTTCAGCCATACGATCGGTCGATAACATGGAATGCCGTATCCTCCTTCTGTGCGGGCGGTCCAGAATCCTGATCTCCTCCTCTCGGAGCAGACGGGCCAGCGTACGGGGGCGGAGTACGATCTAATAACAAAAAATCATCATCATATTTAATAAGACAGGATAAAGAAGCTGTCGAACAGCATACTGTCCAGATACTTGCAACCGACGTTCTTTTTCCTGTTTCTCTTCTAATTCCTTTGCGTCGTGCTTTTTCGACTCTTGCGTTCTCTCACGCTCACTCTTTCGTTGCTCCTTCTCAATCAGTACCTGCTTACGTTTCTCACGCTCTCGTACCTCTTTCGCCCACATACGTATACACTCAAACATATCTTGCCTCACTCGCTGCTTGCACATACACTGCTCTACCTACTCAATTTTCCGCAAATCAAACGATCCATACAGAGGCCATCGTAACTGAGGATCCTTCTTGGTATATTTCCTCCATAACGTGCTGTACATTATGGGGGAAAGACCAAACTTCACATACATATCCCTATTCGGCGTCCCTTCCGGGGGAGCCGGCTGTGATTCTTCAAGTATTAACCGGTCACTTCCAAACAGCAGCACCACTTACGGAGTGCGCTAAAAACAGGCATGTAAGTAATAGTGCAGAATATGCAATATTATAAGTAAAATGGCACTTAAAACGTTGCGCCGCTCAAATCCAAAAGTCAGGAGAAATATCTCCACATTGCCTGCCTATATGTGTTGCAACGATTCAGAAAAGGATGTGAGTCCCTTGCTCATTGCACCATAAGGATTCAAGCAAGCCGGACCGACGAAGGCTGAAATGCCAGAAACCGGTCCCCGGAAGCTTGCTTCCTTCCCAGTATAAGAATTGGCTTGGTAGTTTGGTTTGCCCTGTTCCCATCAAGCACTGGGACAGGAACAGACTAATTTGCATGTAGCCAGGTTCTGAGCTGGGATGGTGCAGTGAGCTAAAAAACGTTGATGGATCAAGCCCTGATCTTTGGACTGGGTAAGAGTGGTCTGCTTAATTCAGACACTCTGTTCATCACCACCCCCTTTTCTGAATCATTTTGTCCACCATAAGCGTGGAAGGGTATACTCAGATGTGAGTCCCTTGCTCATTGCACCATCAGGATTCAAGCAAGCCGGGCCGACGACGGCTGAAATGCCAGAAACCGGTCCCCGGAAGCTTGTTTCCTTCCCAGTATAAGAATTGGCTTGGTAGTTTGGTTTGCCCTGTTCCCATCAAGCACTGGGACAGGAACAGACTAATTTGCATGTAGCCAGGTTCTGAGCTGGGATGGTGCAGTGAGCTAAAAAGCGGTGATGGATCAAGCCCTGATCTTTGGACTGGGTAAGAGTGGTCTGCTTAATTCAGACACTCTGTTCATCACCACCCCCTTTTCTGAATCATTTTGTCCACCATAAGCGTGGAAGGGTATACTCAGATGTGAGTCCCTTGCTCATTGCACCATCAGGATTCAAGCAAGCCGGGCCGACGACGGCTGAAATGCCAGAAACCGGTCCCCGGAAGCTTGTTTCCTTCCCAGTATAAGAATTGGCTTGGTAGTTTGGTTTGCCCTGTTCCCATCAAGCACTGGGACAGGAACAGACTAATTTGCATGTAGCCAGGTTCTGAGCTGGGATGGTGCAGTGAGCTAAAAAACGGTGATGGATCAGGCCCTGATCTTTGGACTGGGTAAGAGTGGTCTGCTTAATTCAGACACTCTGTTCATCACCACCCCCTTTTCTGAATCATTATATGTGTTGCAAAGCATATATGTGCAAATTCAATCCAAACAATATGACTAGTCACCTCAAACAAACAAACAAATTAGTCACGGCAAGCGTATCCTAAAACTGCCTTGCCAATCAAGACCACCAAAGGCTCCCGGCAAGTACCGTACAACGATTCTTACCAATCAAGAGCGTCCAGATTCCAACTGCCAAGTTCCAAATTCGCCCAAACGGCCACTATGCGGTAAACCGACAGAAGAGGTCTCAGTCGATGACCGGCGCCACCCAGATGGTCAGATCGGAAGGGAAGGAAAAATACCTCTGGATGCCAGGACTAAAAGGCGCCGCTGGCAGTGATCACGTCCCCGGCAAGGTTCCAATCCTTCGTCACGACCAATCCTTCGAGCATCCGAGTCGCCGATGAGCCCCATGTGACGGGCGCCAGTTGATGAATACAGGCCTCAGCAGGGCCTGCGAATGCAAAGGGTTCACCCTTCTGTGCACGGAGTCCTCAGACTACACACAGAAATTGGCACAGAAACTGGAAATACAAAAACATAGTTTAATAAACCTTTAAAGGTGGTACTACAGCCCATACTACACTCTACAGCATTGTACAAAGTAGCACAAAGAACTCAGACATGCGGTCCCCTTTTATACACAAAGAAAGGGCTCATAAGTAGGCGGTTACAGCTCAAAACATGATTTACGACCATATATGGACATTTCTTGAACATGATCGATACATGGGTGGAGTTAAGGGTTCTTGAGACCCGCCGAAATACACATTCCAATCTACGCTAATTAGAGACAGATGTGACTCCTACTGAGCATGCGCTAGACGCACAAAGAACTATTTATAGCCTGTTGCTGGGCAAACTCCAGGGATGACAATCAGTGAGGTAGGACTCGCCTTGTGGCGAGCACATGGCAATGTATAGTACACAAGATGGACGCCAGAAAACAAAATGGAGCCTGGCCGTATTTTAAGAACGGGCGGGAAAACTAGAACAAAGACACGATAGCATGTCTTCAGTAAATGCTTAATACTATCGCTGTTTTATTTACAACAATATCCGCCAGAAGTTAAGTACTCCACTTGGTTTCCTTCAGGTCTTTTACTGAGCGCGTGCGTACTAGTGATCGTATCGTTGTGTTTCTGTGAGACACTCTGCCCCACTGGCCGATCCACACTATTGCGAGCAAGAAAACATTTGTGAATGTACATACCTTTGCTCTGTCCTGAAGAGGCCTAGAACAAGGAGGCCGAAACGCGTCTATCGCATCATAAGGAGTCTGCTGGATAAGACACCCTAAGGGACAAAATTTGATTGAAGATCATTGTTCCAAATAATCAGAAATACTGGATATATTACTCTGTGAACCAGTCTTTTTCTTGGGCGGTCTACCTACTGGAGGATCTAATGTTGCATATTTTATAAATAACCCTACTGCATCGCCAGCTTCTATTGTAATCCATGAATAGAATGTGTCACCGGTATAAATAGGGCCAGCTCTGACCACTAATGTGATTTCACCCCTGGTTAATGGGAATCACAATGCTGTCAAATGGCCAGTCTGGGCAGGTCACATGCTTTCAGGTAGATCAGGTTTATATTTCTACCTTCCTTGCACTTCTGGCTGTTGTTTATGAGGACCCTGAATTGGTTACAACAAATCATTTCTATTAAGTGGTCAAGCCACCTCCGTTGTATAGGGCACGCCTTCCCTAGCATTGAGGAGGTTATCAAATACCTCGGGTTGTAACCCCAACTTATGTTTGGGGTTTCAGGTCCTCGAGGGTCTTACCCCACTTTGGACGCCATATCATGTACAACACCCACCCACCCCTCCAGTTATTGGAGTCACTCAACAGATTCTCTTCAGTCCCACACTGTGACCATTTAGGAAAATATAGAAACCTGCAGGTGTCTCTCACTCTTCCCCTACTGAGTTGTGATCAAATAGGTGAGGAAGCTAGGAACCAGCCAAGCCTTCAGAACATCTCTCATCTGAAGGTGGTAGACACAAAGCCCTGCCCCCTACAACTTAATCAATATGTGCAAACCATTAATCATTACACTAAATGATTAGTCAGTAAATGATTGTTTATTACTCCCTTTTCGCCTACAAATCATGAGAGCTAGTATGACTGTGAATTTTACAAGCAACTGAGTAATCATTACCATTTTTAGGGCAAAGGTTATATGAGCACCAATCATTTTTGATAACCTATTCCTGTCCTATTAGTCTTTAACCTACCTAAATTATTTCTAGCCTTTTAGCATCATGTTTGTATTAGCTTATCATATGTTAAGAAGTGTAAAGCCTCCCCGCATACCTTATTGTGCCATCCGGTCATATGTTGGAATTCTGTATTTCAGTTTTCCTCCAGCAATTGATCTGTATCTAACCCCACCGCTAAACTGGCATCTTGTATAACTTTCTGATGTATGATGTTCTAAGAAACGAGTAGGGGTCAGCTCAAGCTTGGTTTCTGTTTTTTTTTCAAAGTATATACAGAAGCTTACTGCTTCATTTCTTCCTGCAAAACTGACTGCCCATGGTCCTCTCCTTGTAGCCATATTTCAGCTACGCTGCTCTTGTGAACAAAGCCTGCATAAGAGAATGTGAATTTCTTTCCCTGCCTTGGGTATATTGAAGGAATATGTGCTGTTAACCACACTCTGTTTAGCTGCATTATTCAAGCAAGTTCGATTACTTCCTAGGCCCAGCACTTAGCACCTTGCACTCTGGCATTTTAAATGCACGGACCACGGCCATGCCAGCATACGATCGGTTCTTAGTTATGTGTAATGTTTAATATATGGATTCACTTTAGAAGCCTTGCTTCACGCATCAAATTATGCTGCCATGACCCACAAGAACTTTGCAGCCGTCCACCTGAATAGAACCAAATCAAGGTCATCTGTTAGTGGAGCCCATGTAGCCTTTGGGAACCAGTGCACAGTTAGTGAAAGGGAAGGGAGGCATACACACTCTCAAATAGATACTTGATTTTGTTTAAATCCTACAAATTCCTATTTTATTAAATCTCAACAAATTATTATTTTAGCTGACCTACTTTTCGGGTGGTTCATAAATATAGTCATTAATATAGTGCACATTTTGACAATCGTATGGCCCTGCAGCAGTGACACATTCTGGTTACCTTTCAACCTTGCTTTGAAGATCCTATCACAACCCTTAGAGCGATTTTATTTTAAACTGACATCAGTGCTGTGTCTGTGGCTCTCTTACTGTTTTCACTAGTTATTTATTATCAGCGAGTTCTCGTGTATGTGGAGTGCGGTAAGAGATCATACCATATTAACTTGTTGCCTTGTGGTTTATTTGGATACTGTCCAGCACCGTGTGGGAATTTTGTAATTGGAATTGAAAAATATTTGTGACTGGACATGAAGTTTCGGAGTGGATACTTTACCAAGTGTTTGAGTTCCAAACCCATCACCTCCTCTTGAAGTGGCATAAACTGTTGCTTCTCGACCCATCCCTCCATGGAGAATCAAGGATATAGAGAGAGCAATTTGGTTAGCCGAAGTGGAGTAGTACCTGATGTCCCCAAACGACAGTGATACACGAAAACATGCACAAAAGACATTGCCATTAATCGCTAGCTGGACCTGAAAGAGACTCGTTAGTGATAGATTCCTTACCTCAGAATATCCCCAGGCGTCAGACTGGATCCGGAAACTTTTGCATAGCAATACCCCTGCGTGTCAGTAGGCTTCGTCCGCGGCTCCGCGTCCGGCGTCGTTAGCGCCAGAATGACGTCGCTGGAGTACTTAGATGCCGCCCTCGCGCGCTGACATCAGTTCTTCTTTTTTTCGCACCAGCTAGCGCAGATCCGGAGAAGCTCTACCCCTTACTCACTTTTTAACTAAACTTTTTCGATCTTTTGATCTGTTTTTTTCTCGAGTCGTTCGACTCCTACGTTGCCAGTAGGGATGCCTCGGTTCAAACCCTGCTCCAAGTGTAACCGAATGATGTCAGTTACCGACACCCATCACCGGTGTCTTCAGTGTTTAGGCTTCGACCACGACGACCGAACCTGCTCCGACTAAAGGGCCCTGACGTCTAAGGCTAGGCGGGAGCGGTCCCGCAAGCGACTTGAGGTCCGGCAGTCGGCCCGCACCGTTCAAGGTCCTGGTCCCATAGGAGGTCGAGGGACTGGTCGCGGGGTCGGAACCCCCGTAGCTCCGAGAGTCGGCATCGGTCTTCGGGATCAAGATCCTCAGGTAAGAGGCATGAGATGTCGGAAAGGCGTCATCGCTCTTCCGACCCACCCCGACGCTCTCGCGACGCGGCCGGGGGTTCGGGTGACCCCACCCACGCGGCTCCGACGGAGTCGCGGGCGCCTCGTCCTGCCCCCCACCTTGCGGTCCCTGGGCACAATGCAACGCCTGAGGAGGTCGAGAGGTACCGTACCTCCCTCCTCAGCCGGGCTCCGTGGCGCCTTGGGGCCCAACGGTCCCGGCTGGGGGGCCTAGCGGGTCGGGTGCTTCGGCTCCGACGCCGCCGGGTGCTCCGGCCCCGACGCTGCTGGCGACTTTGGTCCTGGCGCCGCAGGCCCCCACTGGATCCGCTTCCGGATCCGGGTCGTCGCCGGTCGACCTCACAACCTCACCGTCGCGGCCCCTAAAGTGTCACCCCCGGCGCCGCCTACGACGACGCCGTCCCCGATCCTGCCCTCGATTCGGTTCCGGTGCCAGAGCGGCGCCGGCGCCGCTCTCGACGTCGTATGGAGATGTTTCTTTCCACCAACTGGCCCCATCCTTTGAGCCTGAATTTCAGGTGATGGGTGACGAGGGAGATTGGGAGGGGTCTGGGGACCCTCTGGCACAGGAGTGCCAGTCTCAGCAGGACTGAACATGTGAGCTTGGGGATGCCAGTGGACTGGACACTTCGCAAGACACTGGTTTTGTCTCCCCTACAACCGTGGCTACGGAGGAGGGGGCTGCCTACAGTGTAGTGTTGACGCAGGCGGCCAAGGCCTTGAACCTGGAGCTCCCCGTCGCGGCCGTGAAGACTAACCTCCTCACTGAGGTCCTTAAGCCGCAGGCAAGCTCGGCTGAGCCTCTGCTGCCGCTTAATGATGCCTTGTGTGACGTTATTTTGGGCACTTGGTCCAGGCCCGCTACAGGTCCACCTGTGGATAGGAACGTGGCCAGACGCTACCGCCCGGCTCCGGGCGACCCTTGCTTCTTGTCCACCCACCCCACCCCCGAGAGCCTGGTTATCCAGGCCTCTACTTCCCAGACCGCATTCCTGACGGCTCCGCCCGATCAGGAATCCAAGAGGTACGAACAATTCGGTATTTAGGTGTTCTCGTCCCTGAGTTTGGGACTGCGGTCAGTCAATAGCGCATGCCTCTTGGGCCGCTACACCTACACTCTGTGGGACACCGTCGCGGACGTGCTGCCACAATGTCCGGAGGAGGCCCGGACTAAACTCGCACAAGCCCTTGCGGAGGGTCGAGATGCGGCATGCTATTCCATCCGGTGTGGGCTGGATACCACGGACTCACTGGGCTGAGCGATGGCAACGACGGTGGCAGTTCGACGCACGCCTGATTGAGTACCGCCATCTATTCGGTTGATGTCCAGGCCACCCTTCTGGACATGCCGTTTGATGGTCGTCGCCTCTTTGGCGGCAAGGCAGACCATGCGCTTGAGCGCTTTAACGACTCCAGGGCTACAGCCAAGTCCTTGGGCCTCTCGGCCCCACGCCAGCAAATGGGTGCCTTTTGCTCCTTTCGTGGCCAAGGAAGGGGCGCTCCCACACGTGCTGCCAGCCACGCGCCGCAGACTAATACACAGCGCGGTGGCTGCCGTGGAAACTGCCGTGGTGGCGGTCGTGGACAACGGCGAGGCCAGTCCACACCTTCCCCTGCAGCATCCGCCTCAAAACCCTCCTAGTCCATGCTTTCAGGCCCATGTGACGCCAGTGGGGGGTAAGGTTCGCCATCACCACTTCGACTGGCGCACTGTCATGTCGGACATGAGGGTGCTGCAAATCGTCCGGAGGGGCTACTCCCTCCCCTTCGAGACGACTCCTCCAGCCATGCCACCGCAGTACCACTGTGTGTCGGGGGATCATTTGCAACTTCTGCAAGAGGAAGTTGCGGCCCTCTTGGCCAAGGGGGCCATCGAGTGCGTTCTTGGGCCAGAAGTAGGGTGTGGTTGTTACTCCCACTACTTTCTGGTACCCAAGAAGGGTAAAGGGGGCCTGCGCCCTATCTTGGACCTACGAACGTCAACGGCTTCCTCAGGAAGGAGAAGTTCAAAATGCTGACATTGGCTCAGGTCTTAGCTGCCCTGGACCCAGGAGACTGGATGGTAGCGTTGGACTTGCAGGACGCTTATTTCCACATCCCTGTCCTGCCGGCGCTACCTGCGGTTCATGGTAGGCCACAAACCCTTTCAGTGTACTATGCTCCTATTCGGCCTTACCAGCGCCCCACAGGTGTTCGCGAAAGTGATGGCGGTAGTCACAGCTCGTATGCGCAGGTTAGGGGTTTCAGTCTTTCCCTACCTCGACGACTGGTTGTTGAAGGCGGGCTCGCCCCAGACAGTCGTCAGCCACCTCCAGACAACGGCGGACCTCCTGCACCAGCTGGGGTTTTCCATCACTGTGCCGAAGTCACACCTTTGCCCCTCTCAGAAGCTCCTCTTCATCGGAGCGGTCCTCGACTCGGCGTAGTTTCGGGTTTATCCTCCTGAACAGCGGGTCTGGGATATTCAGGCTCTGATTCCACTCTTTCAGTCTTTCTCCCGGGTCTCGGTCAGGTTGACGCTGCGGCTTCTGGGGCTGATGGCATCCTGCATCCTTCTGCTGCATCATGCCAGGAGGCGGATGCGGGCTCTGCTGTGGGTCCTGAAGTTTCAGTGGGCCCAGCATCAGGGCAACCTGTCCAACCATGTCATGATCTCGGATGGCACTGCGAGACAACTGCAGTGGTGGCTCACGGACCGCAATTGGGTCAGCGGAAGATCCCTCTCCCTTCCCCAGCCGGAGCACGTAGTTGTGACGGACATGTCCCTCCAGGGCTGGGGAGGCCACATGGGAGAGGCGGAGATCAGAGGCTTCTGGTCTACGGAGGAGTCCCGAGGCTTCTGGTCTCCGGCGGAGTCCCAGCTCCATATCAACCTTCTGGAGCTGCGGGCAATTCGTCTAGCACTGAAGGCATTCCTCCCCTCTGTCCAGGGGAGTGTAGTGCAGGTGTTCACGGACAACACCACCGCCATGTGGTACTGCAACAAACAGGGCGGGGTGGGGTCGTGGACCCTCTGCCAGGAGGCTCTGCGCGTCTGGCAGTGGCTGCCACATCAGGGCGTGACCCTGGTGGTTCAACACCTGGCAGGTTCTCTGAACGCCAGGGCGGACGAGCTCAGCCGAAGGTGCATGATGGATCACGAATGACGTCTGAACTCGGACGTGGCACAAGGCCTCTTTCTGCAGTGGGGAGAGCCTTGGTTAGATCTATTCGCCACCGAAGAGCACGCGCAATGTCATCAGTTCTGCGCGTTGGAATTTCCAAGGCGGCACTCGCTCGGACGCTTTTCGTCGCGTGTGGAGTTGCGGTCTGTTGTACGCCTTTCCGCCTTTCCGCCTTTACCACTTCTGCCCAGAGTGCTGAAGAAAATCAAGCGCGACCGGGTCCAAGTCATCCTTGTGGCTACGGACTGGGTGCGAGCTACTCAGCATCCCGAGCTACTGGTATCCCGAGCTACTCAGCATGTCAGTCGATCCCTCGATGCGTCTGCCTCTTCAGGAGGACCAGGACCTTCTGTTGCAGCAGCAGGGGACGGTCCTCCACCCGAACCTGTCCAGTCTCCAGCTCCATGCTTGGAGATTGAGCGGCGACAGTTGAGGCCATTTGACTTGCCTCCTGAAGTCTGGAATGTCATTCTGGCAGCCAGGCCTCCCTCCACAAAGTCGGTGTACGCCTGCAGGTGGAACAGATTTGTAGCATGGTGCACAGCAAAGGCTGTGCATCCTCTCAATGCCCCTCTTTCTGAGGTTCTCATCTTCCTTCTTTCTTTTGCCCAGCAGGGCTCTGCTCTGGGCACTATTAAGGGCTACCTTTCTGCCCTTTCAGCCTTCTTAAGGCTACCTGATCAGCCTTCTTTGTTCAAGTCCTCCATTGTAAACAGATTCTTAAAGGGCATCACTCATATGTTCCCTCCTGCTTTTTTCGTGATGCCCCAGTGGGACTTGAACCTGGGTCTAACTTACTTGATGTGTGCTCCCTTTGAGCCGCTTCATAACAGTCCTCTACGTCGTCTTACACTTAAGACTGCTTTCCTGGTTGCCATCACCTCTGCCAGGAGAGTGAGTGAGCTCCAGGCTCTTTCCTCTAAACCTCCTTTCCTTTCTGTCCATCCGGACAAGGTTGTGTTATGTACAAAACCCTCTTTCCTGCCCAAGGTAGTCGCAGCCTTCCACATCGGGCAGTCCATCACATTGCCCACCTTCTTTCCGCCTCCGCATCCCTCGAAAGAGGAAGAGAGGCTCCACCGTCTGGACCCAAAACGTGCGCTCCTCTTATTATCTGGATCGCACACGCCAGTTCCGGGTGGATGACCAACTCTTTGTTGGTTACGTGGGCGCTAAGAAAGGACGGGTGGTGCACAAGCGGACCATCTCTCGGTGGATTGTGTTGTCCATCCAAGCGTGTTACTCTTTGGCTAAGAAGGAACCTCCTGTTGGGCTGAGGGCCCACTCCACTCGGGCCACGGCGACTACTACTGCCCTGGGCCGAGGAGTCCCCTTGCAGGACATTTGTCAGGCAGCTACGTGGGCCTCGCTGCACACGTTCACACGACACTACTGCCTGGACAGCCAAGTCCGGAGGGATGGCTTCTTTGGCTGTTCCGTCCTCCAGGACTTTCTGGTGTGATTATTAGTTCGCAAACCCACCATCGGGGTTGGTATTGCTGGGGTATCTATCCTAAGGTAAAGAATCTATCACTAACGTGTGTCTTTCAGATGCACAAGTTACTACTTGTGTAACAATATATCTGTAAGAGACATTAGTTAGTGATCGATTCCTTCCCGACCCACCCATCCTCCCCGTTCTGCGAACCGATGTCTTGGGTTAAGGTCATCCCCTTTCAGAGCCCTAGTTTCATGGCATCAGTGTTGTTTCTATCATGGCTCCGCGTATCTGGCGCGGAAAAGCTGTGTATAAGAACTGACATTCGCGCGCGAGTGCGGCGTCTAAGTACTCCAGCGACGTCATTCCGGCGCTAACGACGCCGACGACGGATGTGGAGCTGCGGACATCGCCCACCGACGCGCAGGGGTATTGCTACGCAAAAGTTTCCGGATCCAGTCTGACGCCTGGGGATATTCTAAGGTAAGGAATCTATCACTAACTAATGTCTCTTACAGATGTATTGTTACATAAGTAGTAACTTGTGCTTCAGGACCCAATAAAAATTCTTTACAAGTTATGCAAACAAAGAAGATCTATATTGCCTCAACAGTGATTACGTTATGCAAGTCTCATTTTCATGTTGTACAGCCACCTCTTTAGAGGCAACTTACAGATTTTTCTTCATAGCTGTTACTAAAGCTAGGTAACTTGAAAGGCTTCAGTAGTCTAGTTGTTTGTCAACTGGACAGATTCAGGCGCTCGACCTTCGGAGGTCAATAAAAATACCTTTTAAGTTGGCTCACAATACACCACGGGGTGATTCAATTTTTCTTGTAAACTGCCACAATATGATATATTTTGTCTGCTTGCATTTAATGGTTTGTGTGAAGTCTTAATGATCTTTATCGTTTGTTTTATGAGGGTTGTTTTCTTGTTTCAGCAAAAGTATCTGGATGCCATTAAAGTGTTTTCTGGCCCGTTGAAAGGAATCGACCTAGGTAAGAACTGTTGGCAATATATTCCATTAGCATGATGCGTTTAGTAGCCTGCGAAGGTGCAACTACTGTTCATAAGAAAGCAGTAGTGTAGAATTAGACTTGGTTCTAATTTTAATATTTTACACGGTCTCATTCGATTCATCCCACACTCCCATCCCTACACTATCAATATAGTGTTCACAGTGTGAGAGCCTCCAATCTGCCTATGACATAGTTCATATACTATCTGATAAAATTCAGTCAATACACACCTTGTGCAGCCCATCCTCCGGTGTGTGTTGTATTCTAGTCCATCATTGGATAAATAGGATATTATATCCGGGGTTTAAGTATATAAAAAAGATGCGTCCTACAGAATTGTATATGATTACATTGAGCACATTCGAAAATTAGCATACTGTGTGATCTGCAATGCTTTCAGCAATGAATGGGATGTCTCAATCCCAACTGGTAATTTGACTATTTCAAACTTAAATCTTGAAGAGCTTCTTAATTTCTAAATACGTATGAGAAGTGCCATTGAGAATATTCCCATAATCCTTTGGGTTTAGTGTACATACCTATGCACATTTAACACATACTGGTTTAATATTGTGGCAAGTAGACTTTCTGATCCCCAGTACCTTTCTCTGCAGGTGACAGCCTATCTTTATTGCAGTTTGTAGTATTTGAGCTGCATTATTCTCTGGCAGCTTTCAAATGTAAGAGAGGAGAAGGTGCGTACCATAACTTTGGAGCCCTAAATGAGTTGAAAGTGGGGTGAGGAGGCTGGCATAATAGCTATTAAACATTTAAGAAGGGCTGAGCACAGCAAATATGCAGGCATTCCTTTATATGTGCCTATTTGTACAGCACGTTTGTGGTCAAATGAAGCTGTCTCTCCGTTAAAACATTTGGTAGTTAATAGTGCATTACAGTAATATCAGGATCCTGGCATCTTTTAACCAAGCTGCAACACAGACAAACCAGTTTACATTTTGAGTAGAGGGCCAGGGTGACTCACAGTGAAAGATTGAAAACCTTTTATTTTTTAAACTCTGCTTTTATATGGTATTTCCTTGGTAGCGAATGGTGTGAACAATATATATGAGAAAGTATCTCTTCTGCACGTTTTAAGGATTTAGCAAATTGCCGCTGTGTTTTGGGACCATATAGAGATCATGGAATTCCAAGGTGACTTGTAATATCTGTTTAACCTTCAGCGGAGATTATTTTATTGCTTATTATACATGGTCACATCAGCACCCTTCACACAGACTACTTGCATCCACGGTGCCTCACTCTTTCAAATGAAAGAGATGGTATAAATAAAAGGTTTTAAGAATAAAAATATAATCTGTACTGCAACATTCAGTGAACCTAAAAATAATTACAAGCAATATTAGGATCAGTTTAATGTAAGGCAAATTTAAAAAATGCAAGGACGATAAGCCAGTTCACAATTCTTTGTGTTAAGTGCTATAATAATGCTCTGTGACCTGCCTTTCGCATTGGCTGCTGACTTTGGTGACAGGACGTTACAACTCAAATGTAGTAGTTATTTTAAAGCAGGGATTGCAGGCTCCCATGAATTATAGGAGTTAATTAAAACCCGTTAGGGATTTCAGGCCCCCCCCCCCACCTGTGTTGGGCTGTCTGAACATTTGTGTCGACAGTTGCATTCCCATTGTGTTCTAAACATGTTTAGACATGTTGCAAAGGTTTTTCTTTGAGCACTTAAGAACAAGGCCCCCAAAGATCAACCAGTGCATGCCTACATCTCTCACTTACCTTTGTTTTCATTCCCCCATCCTCACCATAATACCCTTCTATTCTTGGTTAGCCCGTTGCAATTTCCTTTGGCTGTTTTCACTGCTCATCTGCTAGCAATTAATGTTCCAAACATTGAAAATAAATATAACAATTCTCAAATGTATGCAGTTTTAAACTTCTAACTTGAACAGATAAGATGACCTTTTGAATGGTCATGTGCCTTGATTTATTTTGGCAAAACAAATGAGTTTATCCTTTATACTCATTCTTCAGAATTCCACATGACCCAATAGTGTAATAATAGAGTATTCACTTTGAGCCCAAATTGAGTCAAGGTGCAATTACATTGCACTGTTTGAAAGTTGTAAAATGTGTGGGTTCTCTCACTGCAGAAACTAGAATTGGTAAATATTTTGCCATCTCTTGTAACCATGCAATCAGTTGACCTGCCCCCATGTTTACCTGATCATGATGTATGCCTCCTGAACCTCTAAGATCCATACAGTAACTTCCCCTGAGTACACGCGTGCCCATTCACCACAATTAACAGACTTCTGCAGCGTTCCTGAAGCACATTGTAATAATTTAGCCAAGACCTGTAGAATCTTTCTGGGCCCGTTCTCTTGAGCTTGGCTAGAGTCTGTAGTTTTGTGCCTTCTAAGCAAGTTATTTGATGATCTGTTCTTCAAATAGAGTTAAATATAGGACCTAATCAAGTACTTGATGAGAGAGAAGCTAAGTGTACTAAGTGTTTTAGCTATTCAAACTTTCCTTTTTGTTGTCAGCTATACGCCCTTATACTGAGCCAGAATATACAGATGACACCATGACGGTTTATCAAGTGCCTCTATTCTGTAAGTATGTTTGATTATGCTTGAGAATGTATATCTTTGATTTTAGTTTTTTCAGTTAAAATGTGCGTACTCTAAAACTCCTTTGCCTACTCCTGATGACATATATAAGCATTTCTTAAGTATTTGGACTTGGCAATATTTGAGCTGGCATTCATGAGACCTCATTCGTAGAATTTGTGCAGTGTCCCTTAACAATTAACTTATTGAAATATACTACCATTCTCTTTAAATAGGATAGGATAGTCCGTAAATGAAGGTAGGAGTGAACATTAAGAAATCCTGCATTTGACAGGATGAAAGATTCTTACTGTGTAAGGTGGTCCGCACCACTAAGACAGTGAGATCTCTCTACTTCTCTACTTCCGGCGGCGGGACTCGAGGTTTGTGCAAGCGTGCACAAACCTCGAGTCCCGCCGCCGGAAGTAGAGAGCCCTGTTGAATCATTTTGGACAGGGAGTTATTTTAACCTTTAACTATTATCATCTCAATTGGAAGAAGAACCACCTTATTAGAGGGGTTTTGCTCTACCAAATATCTCCACATCAGGAGGATCTCGCTATTTTAAATTACCAAGTATATCCTTCACTTGAATGAATAAGAGGTTCCGGTCGGCGGGATCAGTTATTAACCTTTTTTTCATACAGCGTGATATTTTCTTGTTTGGAATCCGTCCATCTAGGAAATAAAATACTAATGTCCTATCTTGACTAGACGTCGCCATTGAGCTTTACACGCTATATCTACATATCATACTCTTGTTACCAGACAGCTAGAACCGCTCTCTAAAGAAACTAAGAAAGAAAAGTATTTTCCTTACATTATTACAACAACTTTTAAAACTTTTTGTGGCTACTCCAGAAAAAAGGCGCTGGCCGCCGAAATGCGCGTAGAGTACCAATCTGCCACTTCCAGTGTTTTTTAACTTTATATATGTTCTCATTTGCATTGTGATTCATGCCATGTGATTTATAGATTGTTGTTTTAAGTCTAGTTTGTTTAAACTACACTCTTTTAACGTACATATTAAATCTGTGAATGTGATATTGTTCTTTTTAACTCTTAATAAATTGTTTTCTTTACAAACATTTTGTAGCTTAATTCCCTTCCATTTATTAAAACTTCTTTGATTGTCTCTTATGGTTGCCTATCTACTGCTCAAAAAGCCAGGTCTTGAGGAGGTTTCTGAAGGTCAGCAAGTCTTGGGTCTGCCGTAGGTGGATGGGGAGGGTGTTCCAGGCCTTTGCGGCGAGGTGGGAGAACGATCTGCCGCCTGAGGTCGCTCTTCAGAAGCGGGGGACTGTAGCAAGGGCGAGGTCGGCGGAGCTGGCGGGTGGGAGTGTAGAAGCAGAGTCGTCTGAGGTACGTTGGTCCGGTGTTGTGGAGTGCCTTGTGTGCGTGGGTGAGGAGCTTGAAGATTATCCTAGTTGACTGGGAGCCATTGCAGGTCTCTCAGGTGGGGTGTGATGTGGCTGCGGCGAGGGATGTCGAGGATCAGGCGTGCAGAGGCGTTCTGGATGCGTTGGAGCCGTCTCCTGAGTTTGCCTAGGCTCCAGCGTGGAGGGCGTTTCCATAGTCCAACCTACTGCTGACAAGGGCCTGGGTGACTGTTCTTCTTGTTTCAGTGGGGGATCCACTTGTATATCCTACGGAGCATGCGGAGGGTGTTGAAGCAGGAGGAGGAGACGGCGTTGACCTGTTTAGTCATGGAGAGGTTGGAGTCGAGGATGACCCTTAAGTTGCGTGCATGGTCGATGGATGTTGGAGCGGTTCCCAATGCGGTCGGCCACCAGGATTCGTCCCATGCCGAAGCGTTGGATCCGAAAATGAGGACCTCCGTCTTGTCCGAGTTCAGCTTCAGTCGGCTGTTCCTCATCCATTCAGCAACGGCCTTCATTCCTTCGTGAAGGTTGGTTTTGGCAGTGTGGGGGTCCTTGGTGAGGGAAAGTATCAGCTGGGTGTCATTGGTGTAGGAGAGGATGTTGAGGTCATGCCGATGGGCGACGTTGGCGAGCGGTGCCATGTAGATGTTAAACGGAGTTTGGCTGAGGGATGAGCCCTGGGGTACGCCGCAGATGATCTCGGTGGCTTGGGAGCGGAAGGGGGGAAGGCGGATGCTCTGTGTTCGTAGTGTGTGGTGACAGACCGGGTCGAAGGCGGCTGACGGGTCCAGGAGGATGAGGGCCGCCGTTTCTCCGTTGTCCAGCAGAGACTTGTTGTCATCGGTGGCGGCGATGAGGGCAGTCTCGGCGCTGTAGTTGCTGCGGAACCCAGACTGGGAAGGGTCCAGGATGTTGTTCTCCTCGAGGTAGCGGCTCAATTGTTCGTTTATGGTCTTCTAGATGACCTTTGCCGGGAACGGGAGCAGGGAGATGGGCCGGAAGTTCTTGAGGTCCTTGGGGTCCGCCTTGGGTTTCTTGAGTAAGGCGTTGATCTCGGTGTGCTTCCAGCTCTCTGGGAAGGTTGCTGTCTCAAAGGAGGTGTTGATGACTTTCCGGAGATGGGGTGCGATGGATGTGCTGGCTTTGTTGAAGATGTGGTGTGGGCATGTCTCTGACAGAGATCAGGAGTGGATGGTGTTCATGATTTTGAGGGTGTCATCGTCGTTGATGTTGGTCAGTAGAGCAGGCGGATGGTCGTCGTGGGGGCGGAGGTCTCAGTGGTTGTCGGGGCTGTTGTGGCATTGAAACTGCTGTGGATGTCTGTGATCTTGCGCCGGAAGAAGGTGGCCAGCGAGTCGCACAGGTCTTGCGAGGGTGGGACGTTGTTGGTGTTGGAGAGTTCCTTCACTATGTTGAAGAGCTCTTTGCTGTTGTGCGTGTTGTTGTCTAGGTGGTCTTTGAAGGAGGACCTTTTGGCGGATCTGATGAGGTGATGGTGTCTGCGGGTGGCATTCTTGTGGGCGGCGTGGCTGTCCGGTGTTCGTTCATGGAGCCAGATCTTTTCCAGCTTTCGGCAGGTTTGCTTGGAAGCCCAGAGGTCTTCAGTGAACCAGCTAGCTTTCTTGTTGGTATGATTGTTGGAGGGTTTCTTGATCGGGCGAGGGTGATGGCGCAGTCGTTGATCCACTGTCTGAGGTTGCGGGCGGCGGTGTCGGAGTCGGTATGGTCGGCAGGTGGGCTCTGTGCGAGGGTGGTGGTTAGCTGGTCTTTGGTGACTTTTCTCCAGCAGTGGTGAGGCATCTGTTGGGTGCGGTGGTGCGTGGTGGGTTTCTTGAAGGTGAAGTGGATGCAGCGGTGGTCGGTCCAGTGGAGTTCAGTGGTATGGTTGAAGGAGACGTTGGGGCTTGCGGAGAAGATAGGGTCAAGCGTGTGACCGGCAGAATGGGTGGGTGTTGTGACGAGTTGTCTGAGTCCGAGGTTGGCTAGGTTGTCGATCAGGGTGGTGGAGTTGGTGTTGTCATTGCTCTCATGGTGGAAGTTCAGGTCCCCGAGGAGGATTCAGTCCGTGGAGGCGAGGGCGTGCTGACCAAGTCAGCGTTGGAGTTGCTGAACTGTGGTCGGGGTCCGGGCGGTCTGTAGATGAGGGTTCCTCTGAGGGTGGTGTTGGGGTCGGTGTGGATCTGGAAGTGCAGATGTTCGGTGGTGCTGAGGGTGTCATCAGTGTTGGTCGAGACTCTGAGAGTGTTCCTGTGGACGATGGCGATTCCTCCTCCCGCTCTGTTGGTGCGGTCCTTGCGGGTGATCTTGTAGCCTTCCGGACCGGCTATGGCTATGTCGGGTGCCGAGGCGGGGTTCAGCCAGGTCTGTCAGGAAGGCGACGTCTGGGGAGATTGAGTCGAGTAGGTCCCAGAGTTCAACTGCATGATTTCGGGCGGAGCGGGTGTGAGAAGAATGCATCTGAGGTGGTTGGGTTCTTTCCTGGTCGGTAGCGTGGTGGGGCGGATGCTTGTGAAGCTGCAGTTCCGGCAGGTGAAAGCTCCGTGGGTGCGCTTCGGGCAGTCAGGAAGCAGGTGTGTGATCGTCCGGTGTTGAGTGCGTGGAGGGTTCTGGCATCGTAGCGGTGCCGGGTGTCGTGGCGTTCGTGGTGTCCAGGGGTCCTGGCGCTGGGAGCGGTCCAGGCACGGACGGGCACAGACAGGCTTGCCTGCTGAGTGCGGCTGCTGCGTGGCCGCGTATCAGCTTCCATATGAGGGGATGTGGGAGGGAGGAGCAGCTGGGAGGCGGGAGCGGGGCGGCGAATGGGATTGCATGTGGGCGGAGCCACAGGGACGCAGCGGTGGGAAAAATGGGCGGGGGCCGCGTGAGAACTGGGCACAGGAAGCAAAAACAAGTTTAGGCAAGAAAAGAAGCCCATGCACAGAGGAATAAAAACCAGTCTGGGCAAGAAAGCAAGTTAGGCACAGGGGAATAAAAACAAGTCTGGGCAAGAAAGCAAGTAACAGGCACAGGGGAATAAAAACAAGTCTGGGCAAGAAAGAAAGTTAGGCACAGGGGAGAAATACAAGATTAGGCGAAAACAATGCAGGCAGAGCCGTGCAGCAGCGTGGGGAGCGACCTGCCTGCGAGCAGCCTCGTGGTGCAGATCGTGTTGAAGGAGCCGACTCCCAAAATGTATTTTCCTCTACATCCCTTCTTCATGCGTTAATGTTATTACTCCTAGTTCCTTTACTGCATATATTACGTTTAAATAACCTAATTTCCATAACAAACTTGTTGCAAATGGTTCTGCAGGAGCAATTAAAATCCCTCCTCCACTTTTAATGGGGATTCTACAATTACATATACCATATCTTTGAAGAGATTCTTCCATTACCAGTTCCTGGAATGCTATACTCCACACAGTATTTTACATCATGATCTCTCTGTGTGCTGTGGATGTTGCCATAATTCATATGAAGGTTGGAGATTGGGTGCCAAAAGATACGGGACATCATGAATATCTTTCTGTGCCATCACTGGGGTCCAATCTTAACACCCACATTTCATTGATCAACTGTGTTCCTTGGTGCCTGAAACCCTTTCCATTAACAATATAAAATGAGTCAACCTGGTGCTCAAATGAGGTACCCACAGCGAATACCCCACACTACCTTCCAGCTCAGTCTGCTTGCCAAAATTAGTTGCCAGTTATCTTTTAAAATGTTATAGGTTATAGCCCTGTTAAAGCCATGAATGTGTGATGCAAAGATGCCAGTAAAGTATTTACCAAATAGGTTACACACCAGCTTCTCCAGAAAAATAGGCCATATCCAACACTGGCATTTGAGGACCGTTATCTGTTACTAACTCATCTAGGAGGCCTTCGCTCCCAACCCCATCCCCCAGAAAGTCCACTACCACCCTTGCACTAATGTTTTGAGAAGTAATCGGGAATCTTTATAGCATACTTGTCCACACAACACTGCAAACATGCCTGCAACAACCATGGCGAACTTGCTCAAAGCACAGTGATGAACCTCTGTCGAGGTGATAGCATTGAGAACCATCACCTCCGGTTTGTTTGAAAGCCACCCAAAATTCTCATGTTTGGCTTCCTTGCCCTCATTCTCATATGTCTTTCATGATCCCTTTTTAGTACCGTCATTGTCAGTTTTCTGAAACCTTCAAAAAAACCATTCTCCTTACTGCCGCCTCCGCCATAGTCTGCTCATCTACGAAGCAGAAATATGTACCTTCTAGCTACCGCTTGCCTTGTCCCGAGGCTAACCTTTTCAGATAGAATTTCATCCTCTGGCCACATTTTGCTGGCCTTATCCCATGAAATCATCATCAGCTACCATACCTTCTGAAGCGCATTTGGCTTTCCTGGTCTTGAGCACCTTCATCAGACTCTCTTATCCAACCACTTCTTTAAAGAAATTTAGCATCTGCATTACACACCCTAACACTTATTTTTATATGAATATTCCTTCAATTTGTGTTGCCGCTTAGCAATCGTATCTCGACTGGCTCTCTTGGTGGTAAACACTTAAATCAGTAGCTTGAGATCTGCTTGGAGTACACATTCTCTACCATTTTAAGGGGCTGTTAGTAACCAAGGAAACACGAACACCACATCAACAAGTATGTGTCGGGTTCCCCACAAGTACCTGTTTCTTGTGGAGAGTTCTCGCAGAGACGACACAAGCTATCGCCCCCACACCCACCCTACCCTATTTTGGATAAGGAACAAAACCAGGATAAGGATGGTAGCCAATAATTAAGGATCAGGATGGTGTCGGGTAGGTAGTAGTGGAGGTCCCTGAGGTTCCGTGACAATTGTAAGAGGTGCTTTCGACTCGCACGAATATAGTCGAGTCTGGTATCTATGAACCGCAAATGACGAGTTTGGGGGGTGTACGCAGTTTCGCTGTGCTAACCTAAACCGTTCGTCTGTTACGTGGGTATTTCTATCTGTACCCACGGGTTCCATCTTAGATACGGCATCCATTTTGTCTCTTGCCCTCAAGTAGCCAGCGAACGGACGTTGTCCGCTTCGCGACCCTGGGATTCCCAAGATATTTGCGGAAGACACATGTCCTTTGTAAGTGTCTTTATGATGAGGGGGGGTGCTACTGTAAAGCAGATGGCGCCGCTCGAGGCTCATCTTGCCGCACGGACTTATTGTCTTAGCCGTGCATCTCATTAGGCACGTCCCTTTGATGCCTGTATCTCGTGTTTCTCGATACCTCCCCTTGTTCACACCCTTTCCGATTTCCCCACTGTCTCCGTCTTCCTCTACACCTGTTCTTTTTCCTATTTCGATCTGTTTATTACCGATTGGAATGCACTAATGTTGGGAAGATGGGTTTTTACAGTTGGGAACCGTCAAATGTTCCCGCACTTATGTCCCGGACCTTGTGCGTTTCAAAGTGACCAAAACGACCCCTCTGGGGGATGATTGTGGGAACCGGGTCATAAACTTTTGTGTTCAATGTAACTCTATGGGGAAATTGTGTATAAAAGGAGCGATTCACAGAACCAATTTGAAGCAGTCTCCCCAAGTTGCACGAGCTGTACTTGTCGTGATTTCTGTGTTCCCTGCAGCAAATAAACCTTGAATCTTTGACGCCGAAGGAAGTGTCCCGTGTCTCTGTGATTAGTACGCCGGAGCAGGTTACCCACGAAGGTTTCAGGTGTTGTGCCCTGGCACCGCTGGGTTTCAAATAACCCAGTCCTTCAGTTGGCGCCCAACGTGGGGCTGTACAGTGGTACCGGTCCGAGCCCGGCGATCGTGAGGAACTTCGTGTGAAATCTCCGAGGGAAGGTGCACCCCGCTTCATCGATCCTGTTGTCGAAATAAGTGGCCCGAAGACTTTTCCCGCGAAGATTCCCGCCTCCTGACGGCTGCGACGGACTGCTGCCCTGACTGTAGACCTGTTTTGGCGCCTGGCGTAGACCTTGGTAGAGCGAGACGATTGACGGGCCTTCCTGGTGACGCCATCGATCTTTGAGTTAAGTATTTGTGGGTCGCTCCCAGAGTTCTTGGTTGTGGTTGCTTAGTGGTTGCATGGTTCCATTGCATTTGTAGTTCTTGGTCCTTTGTTGTGTTGTTTGACGACTGCAGCCGCCAAAAACCGAGGGTTTTGTTCTTTGCTGGGACTTGGTAAATCCCGTAACCTTTGAAGTTTGTGAAACTCGGCTAGTGTGCAAGATGCCTGGTCGCAGTACTTTGTTTAGTTGTTTCAGACCTTGTGGTACGGATTCCCGACTGGAGGACTCGTGTCCGATACCTCCGGTTGGAACTCCCACTTATGAACTGTACAATAAACATGGGCTAGGCCCAATTACTTTTAATGATTACTGGGTCAAATACACGAAGAAGGACGGTGACCTTCGTTGGCCACCCCATGGTAGCTTCGAGGCCCCGATCTTAGATAATTTAGAGATTAAATTGTTCGAAAGAAAGTCAAGGCCGGCCATGTTTGATGCCTTTCGGTTGTGGCGTAAAGAAGCCAAACAGAAAGAAATCAGACAGACTAAACGAAATCAGCGAGATAATGTTGCTACTATAGTGAAGAAAGCAGAGCAATTTCAGCGCGACAAGGAGGTTAAGGATAAGGAAGTGTTTGATAGACTACAGCGTATGACCGTAGATAAATGTTATCCCGCTTTGCCTATGGAGTCGGAAAAGAAGGAAGAGTCAGTTGAGGATCCTTTAATGTCTTATTTTATGAAGTCGCCACCTCCGTATGTACAGGGTACCGCGGCTCCCGTGGTTCCTGCTGTACCTATTCCTCCGCCTATTCTTTCTGTGCCTGTTCCTCAACCTGCACCCGCTCTTCCGACTATTCCTGCTCCTTTGCCTACTGCTATCCCTACTGCTCCTCCGCTTCCACATACTCCTGCTCCCGCTACTGCTCCTGTTTTGTTAACTCCTGCTGTTGTTACTGTTTCTACTCCTTCACTTGTTAGCCCTGTGTCCTATACTTCTCCCTCTACTCGTTCTCGTACTACTCCTCTTGCGGCTAGCTTCTTTCATTCGCTCGGACCTGTTCATGGGTCCGCTGGTTCCGATGGTCCTCAGAGACGTAGTCAGCTTCCTGGTAACAGAGAACGCGCTTCGCTATATAATATGGCGATGGGTTGGATGATGCATCCTCTTCGAAATCCGCCACGTGTTGTACTCGACACATTTTGTCAATTCAATATACCAACTCAAAGGTTTGTGTTCGAGGAAATGTGTAAGGTCCTACGTGATCAGATATCGGCCGATGCACCTGACGAGGTGCTGACCGCCCTGTCTGATCTTCAGCTTCAGTTCTCGAACGGACTGATAGTGGATACCAACGTTCGACGTGCTGTTGAGTGGTTGCTATCTTTCCGTCCCACTCCTATACCCCAAGCCTTGTTCGTTGAGGATATTGAAAGACAACCGGATGAGTCCGGTCAGTTTCCTATGCGAGAGGTTCCACCAGTGTGGATGCCTGGTAATCCTGGGGCAAACCCCCCGATTCCGCCATTCTTTCAGAGAGTGTGGATACATCTCCCATGGAAACGCTCAGAAGTGTTGCAGGTGAAGCAATCTTTGCCTGACCCTCGCAAAAATCCTGCAGGGTACTACAAGGAATTATCGCAGCTCGTAGACGCTACGATAATGAATCTTGCCGATATTGATATGTTGTTTGGTAATTTTGTACCGCAGCCGGTATGGGCCAAGATTCGTCAGGAAAACCATCCGAATGAATTAGGCGGTGCTTGGGCTGCCATAGTAGCGGCGGATGCCCGACAAACTGGTGGTGCTAAACCCGAGCAGTTGATTGCTGATCTACCTCAAAGAATAATAACGTTAATGAAGACTCTTATGCCAGCTATGAGGGTCAATTGGGACAAATTGTCAGCTTGTAAGCAAAAGAAGGACGAGAGTGTTTCCGACTTCTTCACGAGGTTCGAGGAAGCATTCATTGACCATAGTGGACAGGATATGGGTACCGAGGGTGGTCAGCGATTGTTTGTGGATACATTTGTTTCGAACTTACTGCCCGATTTGAGCAATAAATTAAAGAATTCAGAGAGTGCGTGGGCCGTTTCTACTTCTGCTCAGATATTGGCCACAGCACAATATTATGAGAACAGAGAGAAAGAAGAGAACGACCGCGCTGATAAAAAGACGAAAGAGCTTAAAACTAAAGTGTTGCTTCAACAAGCGTATCCTCCGCGTTCAAACCAGAATGCATCCCAACAGAATAGATCGCAGTCGCAATCGAATCGATCACAGCCGCGTAATGATTCCTCCTCCCAAAGATCATCGTTAGGGTACAATCAATGTGCTTATTGTAGACAGGAGGGACATATTAAATTCAATTGCCCTGTTTTGAACGATCGTAATAGTGGTAATTCATCTAAAGGAGGTCGCGGTGGTGCACATCAGGTATCACGTGGTAGGGGTCGTGGTGCTCAGAATGATCGTTCTGATAACTCCTCTAATTCTAATAATTGTTTCGATCAACGTGGATCATCGCAAGGACGATCTGCGCAGTACAATGTAGATGATTATTACGTCGATCAGGGAACTGACGACAGTAATTACTAGGACAGCCAAAGACAAGGAGAGGGAGTGGTATCAGTTCCGGTTGATCAGAGAGGGCCTTACGTCGCAGTTGCTACTTCGGGCGTCGTTGAGCCTTTTCTGTTGGACACTGGTGCAGCGAAAAGTTCTATCATGCATTCGAAACTCCCTGGCGCACCTTTGTCTGGCTTAACAAATGTTTCCGTTGGATTTTCTGGCGCCCCCGTTAGCAATCCAGTTTCGCGCCCTTTGCCCCTTACAATTGGGCCACGTGAGCTTCAAGCTCCGTTAATTTTGACTACTGGCTGTGGTGAGAATCTTTTGGGCCTGGATTTGCTTAAACGTTTGTATGCAACTCTGTATTGTTCTCCTGCGGGTGTAAAGCTTACGTTGGGAGAGAGAGTTGTCTCGCCTGTGTATTTGTCCCTCGATAAGCTTCCACCGGAATTGAGTTCTCTTCCTGCGTCTTTGTGGGCGACAGGTCCCAATGATGTGGGCCTGCTTGACATCTCTCCGTATGTTGTTCAGTTAAAATCTAATGTGCGATTGCCACGTATTCCCCAGTACCGTATCTCTCTTGATGGTGAACGAGCATTGTTAGCGATCATTTATGATCTGATCGAGAAAGACGTTATTGAAGAGACTCGGGGAAACGTGTGCAACAGCCCTGTACTGCCCATTCTAAAACGTACTGATCCTTCAAAACCGCCTGTTTATCGTTTTGTTATTGATTTACGGGAGGTGAATAAAATTGTGGTTCCTCAATTCCCTGTTGTGCCTGACATCACGGCGCTACTGACTCTGATTCCAGCTTCTGCATCGTGGTTTTCGGTGATTGACTTGAAAAATGCGTTTTTCAGCATCCCGATTGCAGAGGAGAGCAGAGACCTTTTCGGTTTCTCTCTCGGTGGACGCAGCTTCCGGTTTAAGCGCGCTCCTCAGGGCTACTGTGAAAGTCCGTCGATTTACAGTCAAGCCTTGAAGGGTCAACTGGATGCGTTTAGGTTGCCGGTCGGTGCGGCCTTAATACAATACGTCTGACTTATTGGTGGCTGCTGATACTCAGGACATTTGCAAAATTGCTACGGTGTCGTTGCTGCAACATCTCTGTGAGTTGAATCATAAGGTGTCCCCTTCTAAACTCCAATATTGTTGTCAAGAGGTAACCTATCTAGGTCACTTATTGTCAAAGGAGGGAAGGAGGTTGACCCCAGAGAGAATTGCAGCGATTGCCCGAATGGCTGTGCCACAAACCCAAAGAGATGTGCGTGCCTTTCTAGGTATCACGTCGTACTGCAGGCAATGGATTCCTAATTTTTCATTGCTAGCGAAACCATTGGTGGCTCTTACGTGCAAGGATGTTTCATCTCCTCTACCATGGACGGAAGAATGTCAGAAAAGTTTTTCTGAACTGCGTGATTCATTGTGTTCGGCTCCTGTGTTGGGTACTCCCGATTACAGCAAGCCGTTTACATTATATGTTCACGAGAGGGAAGGTTGTGCTTTGAGTGTCTTAACGCAACCTTTTGGTGGTAAACAGCGTCCATGTGCATATTTTTCCTCGACCTTGGACCCAGTAGCTAGAGCATTGCCGAGTTGTTTGAGAGCAACTGCGGCAGCTGCGGTCTCCATCCGACAATCAGCAGGACTGGTCATGGATAATATGCTTACGGTGATGGTTCCGCATGCAGTCGATACTCTTTTGAATCGTACGAAAACTCAGCACTTGACGAGTGCGAGGTTGTCTGGGTACGAGCTGACGTTGCTGGCAAGTCATATTCAGATAAAACGTTGCAATGTTCTGAACCCGGCGACTTTGTTACCAATTAGCGCAGAGTCAGATGAAGTAGCAGAACATGATTGTTACTTGAGGACAGAAGAAGAAACAAAAGGTCGAGTGGACCTTAAAAACACTCCGTTGGAAGATCCGGATGGTACACTGTATGTGGATGGGTCATGTTTTAAGTTGCCGAATGGCGATGTGACTACTGCTTATGCTGTTGTAACGTTGAATACTGTTGTAGAGACTGCAAGGTTGAATCAGAATTCTGCCCAGGCTGCAGAGTTGATCGCTCTCACTAGAGCGTGTGTGTTAGCAAAAGGGAAACATGTGAATGTGTTTACCGACAGCCAATATGCGTTTGGCGTCGCACATAGTTTTGGACGATTGTGGAGAGAGAGAGGTTTCTTGACGTCGCATGGTACGAAGATTCAGCATGGCCAGCTTGTGAATGATCTTTTGGATGCATTGACGTTGCCTAAGCAGGTAGCGATTGTTAAATGTAGTGCGCATCGTAAGGTGACGGATGATGTTGGTCGTGGTAATGCGTTTGCGGATGAGATTGCTAAGGAGACTGCCCGGAACCTTAGCACTCGAATGTATGTGACGAGTTCGGTTAGGTGGCCTACAGAGTCGAGCATGTGTGAAGACACTATTGAAAGTGTGAAAGAAATTCAGAATGAGGCCACCGAGACTGAAAAGGCGAAGTGGAAAGAAAGCACGGGAAAGTTGGATGTGAATGGTTGTTGGATTGATTTGTCGGATCAGAAAAGATGGTTGTTGCCTGATGCATATGTGCTGGCCGTTGTGACAATGGCGCATGGGTTAGCGCATATTAGCGCGAAAGGTATTTGTAAACTGCTGTCCCCTGTGTGGAAGAATGACGGTATCGCGAAATGTGCTGAACGTCTGGTCAAAAATTGTATGGTGTGTATGATGTACAATCCTGGCAAAGGAACCCCAACTCCTCCTGGCAGTTTTGCTCCCCCTTCATGTCCCTTTGAGGTGATCCAATTGGACTTCATCCATATGGAGCGATGCAATAACCTGAAATATGTTTTAGTTGTGGTTTGCGCATTCTCCCGATGGATCGAGGCCTATCCTCTCAAAGACAATACTGCTTTGTCTACTGCGAAAATCCTACTGAAGGAATATTTTCCTCGGTATGGAATGCCTAGAGTCGTGTGGTCAGATAACGGAAGCGAGTTTGTAGGTAGTGTGATGAAGAGTGTGTGTAAGGGCCTTGGAATTAATCAGAAATTCCACAGCGCCAATCATCCTCAGTCAGCTGGATTGGTTGAGGGGTATAACGGTACCCTTAAACTGAAGCTAGCAAAGATTCAGGCTACAACTGGTCTTTCGTGGCCTGACGCTTTACCCTTAGCATTACTGTCAACTAGGGCGACGGTACACTCCTTAGTAGGGCTTAGTCCCTATGAAATAGTGTTCGGTCGTCCTGCGAATGTCTGGGGGGTTCCTAGGCCAGGTATTTTCTGTGATCTTGAGTATCCAATGCTGATCGATTATCTTCATGACTTGACTGCTAAACTGAGGTTAATTCATCAACAGGTTCACGACGCATTGCCGACGCAGACGGAGGGTCCAGGCCATCAGCTCCAGCCCGGAGATTGGGTGGTGACGCGGAATTTTTCGCGCAAAAACAACTTGGACCCGAGGTTTACTGGACCCTACCAGGTTCTCCTTGCCACGAGGACTGCTGTTCGTCTCGAGGGACGTAAGAATTGGGTGCACGCCACCCATACCAAGAAGGTCCCTATTCCTTTGCCGGCAGACCCGTGGGTGAGGAGAGGCATTGCATCAACTGAAACCGAAGGATTGCTGGCGTTTGTACCTTTCAGCGACGCACAGCCTGTTGGAGAATCCTCAGCGCAGCAGAAAGACTCTGTTGAACAATTGTCATCAAAAGACTCAAGACCAGAACACTCAACTGATCAGCAGGACGCTGTCTCTTCAACGGATCCTTTGTTTGGCGAGCAGACACGTCCTGGGAAAACCCGATACTTTTTGCGATCTAGCACTAAAGACTAATAAAAGATCCTGTTTTGCTGTATTGACAACTACATTATCCCGTTTTCCGTGATCAGTTTGAACGTTCATATTACTGTGATTATTCCTGTGTGTATATACATTGAGCTTTATTCCTTATACTTTTTGCTTCCACAGCCGAGAGACATTGTTTTTGCATATATATATATATTTTTGTGAAATAAAGGCCGTAGGGCCGCGCGCGTACTTCCTTCTGGATAGTAGGTCTTGATGCTAGGTTAAAGACCGTCGGTTCCTGGGAACTCCTAGGGACTGACTATTGCTACACAGGACGAAGTACGTCAAGAAACGTTGCGGACGGTCGTAGGGAATGACATTTTCGAAGCTGATGGACTTGGAGGAAGCTCAGATACAAAGATTCAAGCTGCAACAACTTAGTCGTACGAAATGTTTTATATTTCAAGTATTTATGTTATTCTTGACTGTTTCTGCATTTTTGGCGGGTGGGGTGTATTATATGATCCCTGGTTTTCTGTCTCCTGTGTTACCTACTCCTACACCTGATCCTAAACTTACTACTGTTGCTTCTCCCCATTCCTTTCATGTATTACCCGAACACGAGCAGGCTAGACGTGCAGAATTCCGCAATAATTCCTTTATTCAGCTCCTTCATCAGCATCAGTTAGTGGTTAACATTACTAATTGTTGGGTGTGTGGGTTGATGCCACATACTACGGATAAGGGAATTCCATATCTGGTGTTACCGTATAGCTCCCAAGGGTCTGCTCGAGCATTTCAAACAATGTTTCGAAGCGCACTGGGTTTCCACCCCATTCGAGAACCACGTTCCCCCTACTCTGGTCCTACCTCGTATCAAAAACCTTTGTCGATAGCAATTGAGGACTTAGACAGCGATATCTATGATCCTTCGCTTATTCCTGAAGAAGAGGTACAAGCTTATAGGGTCCTGAGTAGAGGCGAGTATAGTGTGTTCACAAGTGAAAAGCAGCTTAAAAGCTCACCTCCGATATGGGTCGTACCCCACGTTGGTAATTTTTGCCTGATGGGTCGTGGCCGAAGATCGAAAGCCCGACTTGGAGAGAGTGCTTGCACTGAAAATTATATGCTGCCGATGGTCTCGTCCCCTGTGTTTCTGGCTGCCAAGGGTACATACTTTATCTGCCATGATCGTGCATATGCATGGTTGCCCGCTGACTTCATGGGCTTGTGTTTCATTGCAAATCTGTTGCCTCCGACGTTCACTGTAGATGCCGATTATCATAAGACTAGAGTTGTACGAGGCGTAATTAGCGAAGAGGATACTGCCGGTCAAGAGGCAGGAGACTTTTTCAAGGGTTTCCTCCCGTTTTGGGGACCTATGGTAAATAGTAGGAACCTGAGACAGTTGACTCGAGTGGTAGAATCGACAGCTAATATTACTGCCAGTGCCCTTGGTAATATCACCACAGAACTTCAGGCGGATAGACTTATGACGTTACAAAACCGTATGGTTTTAGACGTGATCTTAGCAGACCGAGGTGGGGTATGTAAGGTGATCCATTCGAGCTGCTGCATTTTCATTCCAGATAATGCCCCGACTGTCTATCAAGCCATCTCTAAGTTGCATAAGATCTCTGAATCCATACACGTGGATGTAGGGGATTGGACGCTACTTGGGTGGTTTTGGGGCCTGATGTCGACTTGGGGTTGGAAGATTCTGATGATTATCGGAGTTGTCGTGGCGTTCCTGTTCACGTGTTGCCTTTGCGTGCAGTGCGGTCCTGCCTTATGTGGCCTCTGTGCTACAACGTGTATGAGACAGCCGCCTGTCACCAATGGAACTCGGTTGGACAGAGCTATGCTACAACAACATCTAGATGGTCTGATGAATATTGAGTATGATTCCGACTAGTGCTTGCCTACATGAGGGCAAAAGGAGCGTCTGAGGTTCCGTGACAATTGTAAGAGGTGCTTTCGACTCGCACGAATATAGTCGAGTCTGGTATCTATGAACCGCAAATGACGAGTTTGGGGGGTGTACGCAGGTTCGAGGCATGTGGGCTGCTGAATTCATATCTGTGCACAGTCCGCCACCTAGTGTTGGGTCCGGATGATTGCACATTGTTGTCCTGGAAGAGTCTTCGAAGTATCACGAGATAGGTGGCTCCTCCCCTGGACTACAGTGCGCATGGGCATCGCCTCCATCCCCAGATTGGTTTTTTCCGCCATCGGGTTCGGATGTGTTTCGGTACCCTCTCTCGGGACCGATAGTTTGTTCTACTTTTCTCGAGACCAAAAGGTCTTTAGGCTGGGCGTCGGTATTGTTGCGTTCGGGTTTACTTACTGACTCTCAACTCCGATCTCCTACTGCCCCTCCACGTGCTTCGACGCGGACGGGCCTACAATACACTCTTGCTATGGAGCGGACGCCATTCAAAAAGTGTCCGCTGTGTCACTCCAAGTATTCTCATCTTGACGTGCACCCAGTGTGCAATACATGCTTGTCACCGGATCATCGTGAGGACACTTGCATGGCGTGTTCCAAATTTAGGAGCAAGAAAACTTTGAAGATTCGCCGGGCTAATCGGCTCCAGGCTCAATTGTCGGCTTCGGCACCCCCACCTGATGATATCTTCCAGGAATCGGTTGAGGGAGAAGACGACGTACAAGAATCGGACTCCGGCCCCGCGTCCGAAGAAGAGACCGGCGACGCGGGTGATGAGGCCTATGACGAAGTCTCCGACGAGGTAGGGGACGACGACCGGGCTTGTCCCGCAATGGGTGATAGCTCGGACGAAGAGCATCCCCAACAAGACTCCGGGGTTACTCCCCGTTATACGGCCCAGGTCGAGGGATCGCCTTCGGGCCTTACCCAAGATCTAACGACCAGTCCAACGTCCCCGCCTCCGGGCCCGGTCACGGACATTTCTCACAAGAAACCGAAAGTGAAGCCAACTGGTCTCGCACCCTCGGATGCGAAACCGAAACCAAAAGTGGCGCTGGTGAAAAAGGTTCTGGAGGCGTCAACTTCCACGAAACCCAAAATGGCCGACTTGAAGAGCCACGCCAAAATGGCTGACCAGAGGAGCCGCGCAAAGGTGGCCGACCCAAAGCCATCTGGGTCGGCGCCGAAGGTGAAGGCATCCGACGCGGCTGCGTCGGCACCGAAAGGGGTCGCGGACCCGAAGACGGCTTCTAAAAAGCGTCACGCCGACAGTGCGCCAGGCCATGGGGCGTCGGCGCCGAAGAAGAGGCTTACCGTCGAACACGCTCTCGGAGACGAAGAGTCGCTCGAGTCGTTTGAGCCCTCGGCGTCCCTTACCAAGAAGGTGGGAGAATCCTTACGGCGGATCCATCAGTCTGTGGTTCCCAGCCAGGACCCTGCGGGGCCTAGGCCCACAACGAAGCCTGCCAAGGGACTAACGCCCATTCGTTTTACCCTTCCTCCCAAGTCGGCGCCGAAGGCCTTCGCGCCTAAGCAGAGCGGACACTCTCAGGACATCTTGTCGCCGAAGGCTGCCTTGGTGGTGTCGAAGCTTCGGCTCCAGCCGCTCGTGGCGGAAGAACGTCGTGAGGTGCACATCGATGCCAACACGGGAAAATTGTCGCTCCTCAAGAGGAAGATTACATCGGAGCCGACCTTGGAACCTTTTCAGATTCCACTCAAGAGCAAAAAGTACTCTGCGGACTCTTCGGCTCTGATGGAACCACTGTCTCCACAAGCCCTGGAACACTCGCCGGCCCATTCCCCAGTGCCTGACGTCGACGAGGAAGAGGCCGAGTACACCTATCCTGCGTACTCGGATCCGGACGAGGAGCAGGTGCCCTGGACAGCAGGCGACGACGCAAACGACCCGCAGTCGGGGCAAGACACTCAACTTTTCGCCGCAAAGACGTCCCCGACGGAGGACTCGGCGGCATTTAATGCGCTGATAGAGAGAGCTGCGGCGAACCATGACGTCGAGCTCCACTCGGATCCAGTGGATGCGGACTTTTTGGTCGACACCTTCTCAGTCGCCGAAAAGCAAGTCAAGACGCTTCCAATGCTTAAAGGAGTGCTGAAGCATGCACAGGAGGTGTTCAAGGAGCCCACCCGGGCGCGGGTGGTCAATCCTCGCATCGACAGGAAGTATAAAGCGGCGCCCACGGATCCCACTTATATTAAAGGACACTTGCCATTGGACTCCCTGGTGGTTTCCAACGCTAGAAAAAGGGCAAATTCGCAAACGACTGGTGACGCTCCTCCCCCTGACAAAGAGTCCAAAATCTTTGAGGCATCAGGCAAACGCATTGCTGCACAGGCAGCAAACATCTGGAGGATCTCTAACACTCAAGCCCTGCTCGCACGTTATGATAGGGCCCATTATGACACATTAGAGGCCATCCTTCAACACTTGCCTGACCAGTATAAGGAGGCGGGGGAGATGCTCATTCAGGAGGGTAAACTTATTACAAATGCGTCCATCAAGTGTGCCCTAGATGTAGCTGACACTGCCTCAAGGGCCATCAATACAAGTGTTTTACTTAGACGTCATGCCTGGCTTCGTATTTCAGGGTTCAAACCCGACATACAGACCACAATATTGGGGCAGACAGTAAATCCTGACCATCTGTTCGGCCCAGAGGTGGATGCCTCCCTAGAAAAAATGAAAAAAGATACAGAAACTGCCAAATCTATGGGAGCTTTACAAAGCCAGCAGTTTCGGGGTGGTTCTTTTCGCCGCTCCAACTCCAGAGGCACCTCAAGGGGCCAGGCATCCCAATCCACGCAATACTACAAGGGTGGCTCCCAGTCCTCGTATAACAACAACAAGGGCAGGGGTGGCTACAGAGGCAACAATATCAAAGGCAGGGGACGTGGAAACAATGCATCCAGGTCCACCACCACCAACAAGCAGTGACGTCTTGTCACTTCCCCCCGATCACACGACACCTGTCGGGGGGAGACTCCAACAGTTCCTGCCGGCGTGGAGATCCATCACCACGGACAGGTGGGTGAGGTCTCTTATCCAGTACGGGTACTGTCTAGAACTTACATCTATTCCACCAGACATACCGCCAAGAAGCCGTGCTATGTCCGGCGAGCACTTGACCTTGTTGCAGCAAGAAGTTCTGGTCATGCTGCAAAAAGGGGCAATAGAGCTCGTTCCATTGCAGGAACGGGGAACGGGGGTTTACTCCCTGTATTTCCTAATCCCCAAAAAGGACGGATCACTCAGGCCGATCCTGGACCTCAGGCCACTGAACTGGTACATCAACTCGGAGCACTTCCATATGCTCACATTGCAGCAGGTGCTTCCCCTGCTTCAACAGGGGGACTTCCTAGCGACGCTGGATCTGAAGGATGCCTATTTTCATATTCCCCTGCATCCTTCCCACAGAAGGTTTCTCAGATTCAGGATTTTAGACCAGCACTACCAGTTCAGGGTCCTGCCGTTCGGGGTCACCACGGCACCAAGAGTTTTTACAAAATGCCTAGCGACGGTGGCGGCGCATCTCCGTCGCCAGCACGTCCATGTCTTTCCATACCTGGACGATTGGCTTATTCAGGCAAAGACGGAACAGCAGTGCGTAGACCACGTGTCACGCACCATTCACCTCCTGCACGATCTGGGATTCTCTCTGAACTACCCAAAGTCCCATCTCCAGCCCGCCCACGTGCGACAGTATCTGGGCGCGACTATCAACACTCTGGCAGCCACTGCGCAGCCAAATTCGGTGAGAATCGCCAGTATCCAGGCGCTGATCCAACGATTCAGACCCCAACACTCGCTTCCAGCGAGGGTGTTCATGCAGTTGATAGGCATGATGGCCTCCTGCATCTCCATTGTCCCGCACGCGAGACTACATATGCGTCCGCTTCAGGAGTGCCTTGCACGTCAGTGGACTCAGGCTCATGGGCGACTGACAGACCTAGTGTTGGTGAGCGGTCGGGCATACAACTCTCTGCATTGGTGGAATCCACAAAACCTTTGCAGGGGCCGACCATTCCAGGAGCCTGTCCCACAGATCATCCTGACGACGGACGCCTCTCTCCAGGGATGGGGAGCGCATGTACTCCACTACACTGTGCAGGGACTGTGGACACTTCAGCAAAGGAAGATGCACATCAATGTGTTGGAACTGATGGCAATCTTCATGGCCCTAAAGGCGTTCAAAGTACATCTGTGCAACAAGGTCGTGTTGATCCGGACGGACAACATGACGGCCATGTACTACATCCAGAAGCAGGGAGGTACACACTCTCCACAGCTGTCTCACCTGGCTCAGAGCATGTGGAAGTGGGCCATTCAGAGGAACATCTTCCTCATGGCAGAGCATCTCCCGGGCAAGGACAATCAAATGGCAGATCTGCTCAGCAGGCACAGCCATCAGATGCACGAGTGGGAGATACATCCATCAGTACTCCAACCGTACTTCCAAAGGTGGGGTCATCCAGAGATAGACCTGTTCGCCACAAAGGAGAACGCAAAATGCCAAAGCTTCGCCGCCAGGTTCCCACACCCCCAATCACAGGGCAATGCGATGTGGATGAACTGGTCAGGCAGATTTGCGTACGCTTTTCCACCAGCGCCTCTGATACCGCTGGTGGCACGCAAGCTCAGGCAACACTCAATGACGCTCATCCTGGTTGCTCCAACGTGGGCTCGCCAACCATGGTACACCACGTTTCTGGAACTCTCCGTGGTACCGCATCAGAGGCTTCATCTCACTCCCAGCCTTCTGACGCAGAGCCATGGCGACATTCAGCACCCAGATCCGCAACAGCTCAACCTGGCGATCTGGCTCCTGAAGTCCTAGAGTTTGGCTACCTCAATCTTCCCCCCGATTGTATGGACATCATTCGGGAGGCAAGGAAGCCCACTACGAGAGCTTGTTATGCGGCTAAATGGAAGAGGTTTGTCATCTACTGTGCGAACCACAGCATTGACCCGCTAGATGCTTCCATTCAGAACATCATATGTTACCTCCTTCACCTGTATCGATGTAATCTAGCGTACTCTTCCATCCGCATTCACCTGTCTGCCATGGCAGCATACCTCCAGAATAGGCAGCACCTGTCTCTCTTTAAGGTCCCTGCTATCAAGGCCTTTCTGGAAGGACTCAAAAGGGTCATTCCACCAAGGACCCCACCAGCTCCAGAATGGAACCTCAATGTGGTTCTTACAAGGCTGATGGGTCCTCCCTTTGAGCCACTGCACTCTTGTGAGCTCCAGTTCTTGACTTGGAAGGTTGCGTTCCTAGTAGCAATTACATCGCTGCGGAGGGTGAGCGAGCTGCAGGCGCTCACCATCCAAGAACCTTTCTTCCAAATACATGCTAACAGGGTGGTGCTCCGCACTAACCCTAAATTCTTACCCAAAGTAGTCTCACAGTTCCACATGAACCAGACAATTGAATTGCCAGTGTTTTTCCAAAACCCAGAGACGCTGGCGGAGCGCATGCTCCACACTCTTGATGTGAAAAGGGCCTTGATGTATTATGTGGACAGGACAAAAGATTTCCGCAAAACTAAACAACTCTTTGTTGCTTTTGCCACACAACACAAGGGAAATGCAATCTCCAAAGCGGGGATTGCTCGATGGATAGTAAAGTGCATTCAGATCTGTTATGCTAAAGCTAAGCGCACTCTTACTATCCCACCAAGGGCCCACTCCACTAGGAAGTTGGGGGCCTCTATGGCCTTCCTAGGTAACATTCCCTTGGAAGACATCTGTAGAGCAGCCACATGGTCTACCACACATACCTTCACTAAGCACTACTGTGTAGACGTGCATTCCAGACAGCAGGCAGCTGTTGGTCAGGCTGTTCTAAAAACGCTTTTTCAAACTGCTGCAGCTGGCACGGGCGGCCGCTGTTAATGGAGGGACTGCTATGTATTCTATGCACAGATATGAATTCAGCAGCCCACATGCCTCGAACTGCAAATGCTACTTACCAGTATGCATCTGTTCTTGGCATGTAGGGCTGCTGATATTCATATCGCCCACCCTCCTCCCCGGCGCCTGTAGCAGCTGCAGTATTCATTCATATACACATATGCTCATAGCATGGTCATCACTCACTTTCTTCACTCCATCTCTGCCAATGGCTAAAAACAATCTGGGGATGGAGGCGATGCCCATGCGCACTGTAGTCCAGGGGAGGAGCCACCTATCTCGTGATACTTCGAAGACTCTTCCAGGACAACAATGTGCAATCATCCGGACCCAACACTAGGTGGCGGACTGTGCACAGATATGAATATCAGCAGCCCTACATGCCAAGAACAGATGCATACTGGTAAGTAGCATTTGCATTTCGCTGTGCTAACCTAAACCGTTCGTCTGTTACGTGGGTATTTCTATCTGTACCCACGGGTTCCATCTTAGATACGGCATCCATTTTGTCTCTTGCCCTCAAGTAGCCAGCGAACGGACGTTGTCCGCTTCGCGACCCTGGGATTCCCAAGATATTTGCGGAAGACACATGTCCTTTGTAAGTGTCTTTATGATGAGGGGGGGTGCTACTGTAAAGCAGATGGCGCCGCTCGAGGCTCATCTTGCCGCACGGACTTATTGTCTTAGCCGTGCATCTCATTAGGCACGTCCCTTTGATGCCTGTATCTCGTGTTTCTCGATACCTCCCCTTGTTCACACCCTTTCCGATTTCCCCACTGTCTCCGTCTTCCTCTACACCTGTTCTTTTTCCTATTTCGATCTGTTTATTACCGATTGGAATGCACTAATGTTGGGAAGATGGGTTTTTACAGTTGGGAACCGTCAAATGTTTCCGCACTTATGTCCCGGACCTTGTGCGTTTCAAAGTGACCAAAACGACCCCTCTGGGGGATGATTGTGGGAACCGGGTCATAAACTTTTGTGTTCAATGTAACTCTATGGGGAAATTGTGTATAAAAGGAGCGATTCACAGAACCAATTTGAAGCAGTCTCCCCAAGTTGCACGAGCTGTACTTGTCGTGATTTCTGTGTTCCCTGCAGCAAATAAACCTTGAATCTTTGACGCCGAAGGAAGTGTCCCGTGTCTCTGTGATTAGTACGCCGGAGCAGGTTACCCACGAAGGTTTCAGGTGTTGTGCCCTGGCACCGCTGGGTTTCAAATAACCCAGTCCTTCATCCCTCTGCTTGGTTAGACCTTGGGCACCAGCTGGACAGGAAGACAAGGGAACACTGGTTACCATCAATACGCTAACCCGGCAATCACTCACAGACATTCACTCATGTGGGCAAACAGCTTACCTCCTATTAAGTTTTAGAAGCTTTGTTACCATCCAATGAAAAATGGAACTGAAACTTCTAAGTGCGCCTGCGCTATATGCCAAATGAACCCAGAAGCACACCTGCGCTATATGCAGTTGTTAGTTATGCAGTACTCATGTGCTGGATGCCAAGAAACCCAGATGCGCTCCTGCACTATGCATAACCAACAGGTAAGCGCTCCTGCGCTACAGTACAAAGAAAAGATATCCAAAAGCGCTCCTGCGTTATGACCAAAGAACGTTATCCGCGCTCCTGCGCTAAGCACCAAAGAAAGAATACTATCAGCACTCCTGCGCAATGTACCAAAGAAAGAATATTCTCAGCGCTCCTGCGCTAAGTACCAAAAAAAGAATGTCATCAGCGCTCCTGCACTAAGCATATGATAACCCCCACAAGCGCTCCTGCGCCAAATACCTTTACCGTTCTTTCCGCTAGTTCCTTGAGGAAGCACGGGGTTCAGGCGAGATAGGATCCAGATGCAACAAGCGCTCCTGCGCTGCTGGGGTCACTGCGGCTGGAACGGAGAACAGGCTACTGTAGAAAGCGCATCAACAAGAAAATTTCCTTTCTGTGCTATTATACTTCTAATGAGTGACCAAAAGGCCTACACACAAACCATAATTAGCTTTTACATCAAAATTATGACACAGATGATTAATACTACACACCACAAGTGATTATGATTTGTTTCTCAGATTTTATTTACTTTAAAAACATTTTCTTATCAATTAAAAACATGAGCAAGCATTCATTGTATATCGAAACGATCACGTGCTCTGGTACATGTCAAAAAATTCTATCTAACAATTCCAATTACGGTTACTATCTCAGTCACTGATCCTAATGCTTCAATCAAACCTAAATTTGAAACACAGATTCTATAGATAAACTTGAAAATTACAGTCAATTAAAAACATGATACATAAACATCCTACTGTAGAAAGGGCTCCTGCGCTGTTGGAACGGGTCTTGATAGCAAGGAATCCGGAAACAGGAAACAGGAAACAGGCTGAAGTTAGTACACGAAGTGCTGTAACCGGGGGAAGCCGCGTCTGTTGAGTGGTCTTCCCCCGGAAGCACTGATGACGCAACAGTACTTCCGGCCATAGGCTGAAACGCTGACCTGCCGAGGCCGGAAGTGAGGAAAGCTGCGTCTCACACGAGTGACGGTACACACACACACACACACACACACACTGGCAACAGGTAAGCGTGAGGGGGGGAACCCAGGAACCCAGGAACCATGACAGTATGTTGAGTAGGGTTGTGTGTGGCTACAACATGTACTTTCAAACTGCGGTGTTGGTGCTCTGAACCAAACTCAGACATCATGTGTGGGAAAGACAAATCTCTTAGAACTAAGCCAGAGCCTTACTTTACGCAACACCTTTAAAATATTTGATCAGTTCCAAAGCACAGTTTCAGTCCTCTTGCCTTGTATTGCTTTACAAAACAAGGTAAGAACTATTTATAGACCCAGAGTAATCTACAGGTGGCTTCTTGTTGCCATTAGACATACTTCATGAACACTCATGCTTTTATTTAATCAAAACCGCATGCAACCCGGAGTCCCCACAGGATGGAAGCAATGGTCCATTCTGGGATTACCACACATTTTCCCCTTACATCACAACCTAAGGTTTTAATTTCCACTGTATGACTAAGCAAGGCCCCACGCTCAGGAACTGAGATGCAGGGATTGTCCGTGGGATGTATAGATGACCGAGAAAGCAATGTGCCTCCTGTGCCCTATTTTTGTTTCCAGTACTGCTACATGGTTCCATTACCTTAATCCTTAATTATTAAATGCACCCTAAGGAGGTTGTCTACCAGTGTATTCCTGAACTGTATGACTTTTTTCAACAACAAACAAATGTAAATAATATTTTCACTGTTATAGATTATTCTTTAATTCTTGTAGAACATTTTGCATTTTCTTCAATTAGCCTGTTTAAACGCAGCAGAATATCAAGTGCAGAGTTTAAGAAGAGCGAAGGCTGATGCTTCTCTATTTATCTGGAAACAGCTAGGGAAAAGAATGAAATCCGAAACAGCCCTTCAAAGTCACCTGGCAGAGTTAGCCCGAAGGCAAAGTCACCCAAAGCGGAGCAGCAGTTTTCAGAGACCAATGAAGCCCCTGCAGAAGAGAAGACTGAATCTCATGGAACCACACGTAATATAAACATTTCTGCTTTTGTAAGCAAAAACAATCTATTGTATAAACAATAAAAAAGAAGTCATGCAAATTCACTTCCACTAAAATAACAAACCACTACAAATGTAGTATGCATGCTTGAATCATGGTTACCTGATCTCAGGTTTAGGATTGTAATGTATGCATCTTAGGAACTCTGCGTCCTTTGTTCTTGTGGCAGGGTAAAGCTGTAAGCAGTTTTTTCAGTCATTCACGAGTAACAATTTGAAAAGATGGATTTAAAGTAAAGAAGTAATGAGCATTAAACTGCCCTTCCGGTCATTCGAGCGAACACAGCAAACTTTACCTTTCATGACCTTCCCTACTGCTTATTCAGGCACTCCTTAGTTTTGCAGCGTGAATCTTTCTGGATTCACTATGCTGTGCATTATTCCGCGGTCTAGTGGTTGGGTCCGGAATCGTAGTCTTTTCTTTGTTTTTTGTTTTTTTGTTTTTCGTAGCCCAGGTGGGCGTCGACGTCCCACCTTTTGGTGTCCGTCCTGTGACGTCGGCATGCTTCCTGCGGAAGCTCCCACCCTTGGGCGCCATCTTCAGATTCTTTTTTCCGCCGTTGGGTCTGGATCGTTCCCGAGAGGGCTCCAGAGATTTGGAGAAAAGAAGAAGCAAGACTCGAGTTTGGAGAGAAAAAACGTTGGAAAAGACGAAGGAAGACTACACCATCGAAAGGACGACGAAGAAGGGGAAATTTTTCTAGATTCCTTGACGTCCAGAGGAGAATGCGCAATCAGGGGACACCCTGAACGCAGGACATGGACAACACACCATTCAAATTCTGCCGAAACTGCCATCATAAGTACGCGCAGAAGGACCAACACCCAGTCTGTAACCTCTGCCTGCCGGTCGACCACGAAAGCAGAGATTGCAACGCCTGCTCCGCATTCACCCCGAAGACCCTTCGAGTGAGAGAGAGGCAAAGGATCGCAAACTACACCATGCAGGGCAAGAGCCAACCTCCGTCCCTTCGAGACCTGGGACTCTTGACCGATGAGGAGGATTACGTCGCCGAAGAAGACATCGGCTACACGGTCGTAGAGACCGATAATAAGAAGACTACTGATAAGGTAGGAGAATCGACGACCCAAAAAGGCCCGAAAGACTCTCGACAGTCCACACAAGACTCTCGAAAAAACAAGGCCAAGCCCCCGAAAGTGCCGACGCCGAGAACTTCGGCGTCCGCAGCAGCATCCAGCCCCAGCGGATCCTCTCAGAAGGACTCCCTGGTGCCGAAGGAGGGCGACCAACCGAAGTCGTCGAAAAGCCTCCAAGAAAAGGAGCGCCCGACTACGAAAACATCTTCGAAGTCGACGACGAAAGAAGCAAGACCAGCCTCGACTCCGAAAACAGCGTCGCCACCGAAAACAATCTCGACGGCGAAATTCATCTCAGCGCCAGCTAGCGCACCAAAGAGACCGGCACAACCACTCGACGCCGAACAGGCGGCGTAGATGGAAAAAAAGAAGAGGAGACTCGAAGCAGAGATGGAGAACATCCTGCAGCGAAAGAAAGATTTCGAAGAGAAAATGAAATCTTACACAATTCCCTCGAGGCCAAAGTCGCCAGAAGTACGTGTGGTCGAGGATGAAGAGGAAGATTTCGAAGTAGAACAAGCGTCCGAGACCTTGGGAGATCTGGCATTTCAGGAAGATGATAATGCCTATTACGAGGAAGAGAGAGAGGACGAACAGACGGTGTACCAAGAATCAACATACTCGATACACAGGAGGCCGAGTGGCAGGACGTCGACGCCGAAAGTCCAGAAGAGGGAGTGGACACATATCCAGCAAGGCCCTCGCCACCGGACGTCATTGGGCTCTATAATGAATGCATCAAGAAGGCTGCAACCGCGTTCAGGGTCAAGCTCGAAGAGGAGGTGCCAAAAGGGATTTCCTAGTAGAGACACGACTTCCAATGCACACTAGGAGCCAGTACCTGCCAATGCTTGAAAGCATCAAAGGGCAAGGAAGAGAGGCATTCAATAGCTTGCTTAATCTCCACAACGGCCCCTCGCGGCGGGATGCCTGGCTTTCACCTTGCGGATACCCTGCCGGGGTTATCTCACAGGGGAATACCAGGACGGTTCCCTAAGCAAGCGCTTAGAAACCGCTCGGTGATTTGCGCTATATAAATTCCTGTACAAGGAGCCTGCTACTTGTAAACCCGTCACACCAAGGATGGAGAAAAAATACAAGCACTCCTCAAAGGAGCCAGCCTACATACAGGGCACGGTCGCTGCTGACTCTATCATCACGGCAACAGCAAGAAGGGCCAATGTGCCAACTACTTCGGGTCCACCCCCTGATAAAGAGAGCAGAAGGATGGACCTAACAGGAAGGAAGATCGAAAGGAATGCCGCTATGCACTGGCGCATGGCTAATTCCAATGCACTACTCAACAGACACCATTACCAGATCATGGAGGAACTGGGCCAGTTGGTGAAACACCTACCTCAGGAGCACCAACAAAGGGCTTCGCACCTGGTAGAGGAAGGCAAGAACTTGGCAAACTCTTTCCTAAAAACAGCACTGGACGGGGCAGACCCGGCCAGCAGGCTTATGATGCTGGGCATCACAGAAAGAAGACAAGCCTGGCTCAGAATATCAGTCTTTAAACCGGAGGTGCAACACAACATCCTGAACACTCCGTTCAACGGTGAGACACTGTTCGGTGCAATAGTGGACGACCAGCTCTCACAGCTCAAAAAGGATAATGACACCGCAAGATCCATGGGGGCCTTGCAATTCAGGGGAGCGAAGAGAGGGACCCCGTCAAGGAGACCACACGGGAGAGGTGGGAACCAGCCGGGAACGTCGCATCAGTCCTTCCAACATTCCCACCAAAGCGACACCCATACACAACATGGCCATCAAAAACAGCAATGGCAATACCAGCATAGGGGCCAGTCCTTTCGCGGGAGAGCGGGCGGACGTGGAAACACCAGGAGGGGTGGACAGCAAACCACCTCCAAGTGACTCTGCCTCATTGACAGTGCACACCCTACAAAAAACTCCAAGGGTGGAGCACAAAAGCAAAAAACTGGAGTCTCACGCACCAAAACACCACGAGCACATAACACCAGTGGGAGGAAGATTAAAACTCTTCCTCCAGGAGTGGAGAAACATTACAACGGACAAATGGATCATCAACACAATACAGTACGGGTACTGCATAGAAATAGAAAAAACACCACCAAGCAGAAGACCAAAGAAAAGAGCACTAGCAAAAAAGGAACTAGAGCTTCTTCAGAAGGAAGCAGCGGAACTGCTACGAAAGGAGGCTATCGAGCCTGTACCTCCCAGGGAAAGGAACAAGGGGGTGTACTCTACGTACTTCCTAGTACCCAAAGTAGACGAAACAATGAGACCCATCCTGGACCTAAGGTTACTCAACAAATTCATAAAGACACAGAAATTCAAAATGACATCCCTGCAAGAAGTACTCTCACAGATTCAAACAGGGGACTTCATGGTCACCATAGACCTAAAGGATGCCTACCAACAAATCCCGATGAAGAGACGGCACAAGCATCTGCTACGATTTACAATCCACTCAGACCACTACCAATTCACAGCATTGGCCTTTGGACTAAAATCAGCACCAAGGGTGTTCACAAAGTGTCTGGCAGCAGTCGCAGCCCACTTAAGGAGCAAGGGGATACACGTATACCCTTACCTAGGTGATTGGCTCATAAAGGCAAAGTCATACAATACGTGCAAAGAGAGTGACACGCACTAATCACCCTAGGTTTCTCCATTCACTGGAAGAAATCATCCATAAACCCACAACAGGTCAAAACATTTCTGGGGGCACAAATCGACACCATTCAGGGAAAGGTGTTCCCCAGCGAGAAGAGAACGACGGCACTGTTGAAGGAGGCGCGCCTCTACCAGAAGGAGCAAGCTCTGACAGTGAGGGCGGTGAGCAAGATGATGGGCATGATGGCCTCATGCATCCACATAATACCAAATGTCCGACTACACATGAGACCACTCCAGGAGTGGCTGCAGGACCAATGGTCACAAGCGACGAGGTGTTGGGAGGACCTAGTGGTTGTAACGCACGCAGTGCAAGAGGAGATATCATGGTGGAACAAAGAAAACATAACAAAAGGAAAACTTCTAACACCACCAACACCAACAGTGACCATCACCACGGACGCATCCCAAAAGGAAAAACTATGCGTGAGGGGCTTGTGGACACAAGCAGATGCTGTAAAACACATCAATTACCTAGAACTAAAGACCGTTCTCCTAGCTATGAAAGCCTTCCAGACGAAGTTGTACAATCAAACAGTGCTGATCCAGACGGACAACACAACAGTGATGTTCTACATAAACAAACAGGGAGGAACACAATCTGCACCGCTGTCAGAGCTAGCGCAACAAATATGGAAATGGGCAATACCATTGAAAATAGATCTACTGGCGATGCATCTGCCAGGAAAAGAAAATGTGAAAGCAGACTGGCTCAGCAGACAGACATCGGCCTCGCACGAATGGGAGCTGAATGCACAATAAACAAAGAGACTGTTCGACAGGTGGGGAACTCCGTCAATATACCTGTTTGCAACACAACAGATCGCGATATCCAACACTTCGCATCGAGGCAACCAGAGGAGGGGTCCCTTGGGAATGCCCTATGGATAAACTGGTCAAAGACATTTGCCTACGCTTTTCTGCCGATTCCCCTGATACACAAGGTACTCAGCAAGTGCAGGACAAGCAACATGACCCTCATACTGGCCGCACCCCAGTGGGCCAGACAAACATGGTCCTCTCAGATTATGGAAATGACACAGAGTGCACCTCACAGATTTGGGAGGAGGAAAGACCTACTCTCCATGCAAAACGGAGAGGTGTTTCATCCAGAGCCAGAAGGTCTCAGCCTAGCAGCCTGGCTCCTGAGGACATAGAGTTCGCACACCTAAGGCTACCTGAGAGCATCCTTAGGGTACTTCGAGAGGCAAGAAGACCAAGCACATGTAAGTGCTACGTGGCCAAATGGAAGAGGTTCACATTATGGTGCAAAAAGGAGGGTCTGCACAACAAGGTGACAAGAGACTCTACAGTCCTTAAGTACCTCACACACCTGCTCGAGACTAACCTGAGCTCATCATCGCTAAGGGTACACCTAGCAGCCATTGTCGCCTACACTAGAGGGGAAACAGGCAAAAGCTTCTTTACTTCTATAATTGGAAAAAGATTCTTGGAAGGTGCAAAAAGAATAGCACCACCTAAAAGGTTACCACCACCGGCATGGAACCTCAATATAGTACTGACAGAACTCATGAAAGCACTTTTTGAACCGATGCATAAAGCCTCACTACAGATGCTAACGTTAAAAACAGCTTTCCTAGTGGCAATCACCTCGCTACGCAGAGTAAGCAAGCTGCAGGCGTTAACACTACAGGAACCCTACATACAAATTCACAACGACAGGGTGGTGATGAGAACAGACCCACACTTTATTCCAAAGGTGGTGTCCAAGTTCCACATCAACCAGACGATTCAAATACCAAGTTTCTTTCAGAAACCAACAACAAAAGCAGAAAGGGCACTGCACACTCTGGATGCGAGACGTGCAGTCATGCATTACATAGAGAGAACTAAAGATCACAGGAAAACAAAACAGTTTTTTGTCTCCTTTGCTGAAAGTTTCATGGGAAAAGCTGTTACTAAAGGAACAATTGCACGATGGATCGCGCAAACTATACAATTCTGCCACAAACAAGCTGGACAAGAACTAGTAGAGGGGCCAAGGGCCTATTCAACAAGAAAGAAGGGAGCTACAATAGCCTTCTTGGCAAACACTCCCATTCAGGACATATGCCTGGCGGCAACATGGGCTTCTGTGCACACGTTCACAAAACACTACTGTGTGGACATAGAAATGAACAAGGAAGCACAAGTGGGACAGAAAGTGCTTCAGCACATATTCAAGAACACAAGCTCATCTTCCACCCAGCCGCCACAATAACAACAAACCGCTACGAAGTCTATGCACAACATAGTGAATCCAGAAAGATTCACGCTGCAAAACGAATAGTTTCTTACCTGTCGGTGTAGTTTTGCAGCTTGAAGATCTTTCTGTATTCACTAGCGAACCCACCCACCTCCGCCAGAAAGAGGTGGTAATCAAAAAAAAACCATCATAGAACTTCAAGGAAAACAGGGCTAAAAGAGAAAAGATGAAGAACATTGCCATACAATTCGGAAACAGAACACAAACGGGAAAGAAAAAAGAATCCGAAGATGGCGCCCAAGAGTGGGAGCTTTCGCAGGAAGCATGCCGACGTCACATGACGGACACCAAAAGGTGGGACGTCGACGCCCACCTGGGCTACGAAAAAAAAAAAGAAAAGACTACGATTCCGGACCCAACCACTAGACTGCGGAATAATGCACAGCATAGTGAATCCAGAAAGATCTTCAAGCTGCAAAACTACACCGACAGGTAAAACTATTCGTTCTCCTTTGTTGGTATCCTCTTTCATAGACAGCCTATTAAATGTCTTGTAGAATCTCAGCTGTATCTTGTGTTTTTTCAGTTTTTGCTATTGTTGTGATGTTTAGATTTGGAAGACCGCAATTGCTGAAAAGCTTGCAGAAATGTGAGACCAGGGCCTTAACAAGTGTTAATTAGAAATCCCTTCATCTGCGCAGTGGTAACATTCCATAGACTGCATCTTAGTCTCAGATAATGCTCAGACTGATACACCGAGGTTAGGTGCTGCGGGATATATTTAGGAAGTTATAACTGCAAAAGAGACGTAAACAGTAAAACAACCCAAGGATATTCCCAAGTGACCCAGATGTCAGTTAGGTGTGCCCAGGTGTGAAGAATGCCAGGCCAGGAGAGACCTTGAAATTGCAAAAGTAGGTCCTTGAGGATTACCTCACCGAGCAATGGAGTTGGGTGACTCATTGGGGACCTAGCCACTTCATCCTCGATCTGAGATCAGCATATGGGAAGCCAATGATGTGGCCAACCCTAGAATTATAACAAATCAAATCAACTTTATTCGATTCAGATAGAGAAGTATACATCACAATATGATAAAGAATTGATCAGGGTTTTACAATCGGGTGCAATAAAAAAAAAAGTTTAAAATATGTCAATTAATAGCTTCCTTCTGGTGATCACGGCTCTCCAGAATCTTACCAATGCTGCACATGTAAACAAATTTGGAAGCCGTTGTAAAAATAAATATGCCGGTCTACATTGTCTAAAATGTAGTGATTTCATTAGAGGCTTAAAAAAATAAGCCTTAAATCAGTATAAAATTTACAGAAAAACAGTACATGGATTGTCGCTTGATTAGTTATCTTATCACAGGGACAGCATATTAATAGATGGGACCAGTTATTAGTGTTAGGAAAATTAGTCAGATGGTGAAAGATATTTAACCTAAATCTTGTCAGAACAAACTTGTGTTGGGCATTTAAAATGCTGATTAAATACAGTTGCATCGTGAACCTTGTCAAAACCTCTTGGTTATGTCGTACAGTAGGCTTGACGAGTTCCAACGTTAATCTCTTTTCCTCTAGGATATTTAAACACTCTCTCTAGTGAATTTCTCAAGGTATGCATCAACGTTTCAGGGTTATCATAATATTCGGGGTGGCAGATATCAGACATAAAATGTTTAATATAGTTTAGCCAAGAGATTTTCAAACCATACTCAGAGCCACAACAGTCCTGTGCAACCATGAAATTAAAACCCATATTGTCTGATGTCCATAATTTATGCCAGTGAAGAACTGGCTGCACCCTTATCAGATCTTCTAGAAATGTTGCACCCAGCTCCGCGTGACGCACCAAGTAGGAACAACTACTTGGGAGCCCAAGGAGATTTAAAAACTTTTTTTTTCTTCTAGTAGCTGTAATGAATCGACATTTCCATGCCCCCACAGCTCGGAACCATACATCGCAATTGACCGACATTTGCATTATAAATATTCAACATTTTAAGGCCCAATTTCCTTGAGAAATTGCACAGGAACAAAATTGACCTACAATAACTGCATCATTTACAATTTTACTGTACTTTTCCAATTTCCATCGCTATCAAATAAAATTCCCCAAGTATGAGAAGGTAGGCGTTTGTGCTAAAATCACATTTCCTATTAAAATATTGTGCCTCTTGGATGACTTTTGGCCAGCTTTATGAAATAAGTTTTGGTTATATTGATGATTAACCCCAGGTTCTCCATAAAATATACAAATTTAAAGGTGCTGCAGAGCTATGGGGGTGCGGGCCATAAACGCTGCGTCGTCCGTGTATAGCAATGCTCGTCCGGGGGTGATGACCAATTTGGGACAGGTAGATACAGGAGCCTGCAAGAGTACTGCCCAAGCTGTGAATGTATAAATTAAATAAGAACGGGCCAGTACGCACCCCTGACGGACTCCCTTTTTGATGTCAGCTGAACGTGTTCATTCACCTCTCGTACCAAAGCGGATCTTTGCAGAGCTCGTTGAGTACACGTGTCTAAGGAAATTGACAATAGCGCAATCAACACCCATTGAAGTCATAATAGACCAAAGTTCATTGTGAACAACAGTCAAATGCAGATTGAAGGACTGGATTCTTTGGACCCAGCGGTGCCAGGGCACAACACCTGAAACCTTCGTGGGTAACCTGCTCCGGCGTACAAATCACAGAGACACGGGACACTTCCTTCGGCGTCAAAGAGTCAAGGTTTATTTACTGCAGGGAACACAGAAGTCACAAGAAGTACATCGAGTGTAGTTCGGGGAGACTGCTTCAAATTGTATTTGTGGATCGCTCCTTTTATACAGTTTCTACCCATAGGATAACATGATACACAATAGTTTACAACCTGGTTCCCACAAGTCGCTCTCAGAGGGGTCGCTTAGATCACTTTGAAACACACAAGATCCGGAACATAAGTGCGGAAACATTTGGCGGTTCCCAACTGTAAAAACCCATCTTCCCACCATTAGCAAATTCCAATCAGCAGTAAAGTAGATCGAAACAGGAACGAAGACAGGTGCAGAGGAAGACGGAAACAGTGGGGAGATCGGAAAGGGTGTAAAAGGGGAGTGTCGAGAAGCACGAGATACAGGCATCAAAGGGACGTGCCTAATGAGATGCACAACTGAGACAATAAGCCCGTGCGGCAAGATGAGCCTCGAGCGGCGCCATCTGCCTTACAGTAGCATCCCCCTCGTCATAAAGACACTTTCAAAGAACATGTGTCTTCCGCAAATATCTTGGGAGTCCCAGGGTCGCGAAGCGGACAGCGTCCGTTCGCTGGCTACTTGAGGGCAAGAGACAAAATGGATGCCGTATCTAAGATGGAACCCGTGGGTACAGATGACAAACCCACATAACAAACGAACGGTTTAAGTTAGCACAGCGAAACTGCGCACACTTGCTAAACTCGTCATTTGCGGTTCATAGATACTAGACTCGACCATATTCGTGTGAGTCGAAAACACCACTTACAATTGTCACGGAACCTCAGACGCTCCTTTTGCCCTCATGTAGGCAAGCACTAGTCGGAATCATACTCGATATTCATCAGACCATCAAGATGTCGTTGTAGCATAGCTCTGTCCAACCGGGTCCCCTTGGTAACAGATGGTTGTCTCATACACGTTGTAGCACAGAGGCCACATAAGGCAGGACCACACTGCACACAAAGGCAACACGTGAACAGGAACACTACCACAACCCCGATGATCGTCAGAATCCTCCAACCCCAAGTCGACACCAGGCCCCAAAACCAACCAAGTAGCGTCCAATCCCCTACATCCACGTGTATGGATTCGGAGATCTTGTGCAACTTCGAGATGGCTTGATAGACAGTAGGAGCATTATCTGGAATGAAAATGCAACAGCTCGAATGGATCACTTTACATACCCCACCGCGATCTGCTAAGACAACATCTAAAACCATACGGTTTTGTAATGTCATAAGTCTCTCCGCCTGAAGTTCTGTGGTGATATTACCAAGGGCACTGGCAGTAATGTTAGCTGTCGATTCTACCACTCGAGTCAAATGTCTCAGGTTCCTACTATTAACCATAGGTCCCCAAAACGGGAGGAAACCCTTGAAAAAGTCTCCTGCCTCTTGACCGGCAGTATCCTCTTCACTAATTACGCCTCGTACAACTCTAGTCTTGTGGTAATCGGCATCTACAGTAAACGTCGGAGGCAACAGATTTGCAACAAAACATGAGCCCATGAAGTCTGCGGGCAACCATGTGTATGCACGATCATGACAGATGAAGTACGTACCCTTGGCAGCCAGAAGCACAGGGATCGGGGACATTGACAGAACGTAACTTTCAGTGCAAGCACTTACTCCAAGTGAGGCTTGCGAGCCACGACCCACAAGACAAAGATTACCAGTGTGGGGTACGACCCATATTGGAGACGAGCTTTTAAGCTGCTTTTCATTAGTGAACGTACTATATTCCCCTCTATTCGGTGCCCTATAGGCTTGTACCTCTGCCTTAGGGATGAGATAAGCATCATAGATCTCATCTTCCAAATCCTGTATTATCATCGATACCACCCACTGCCATGAGGTAGGACCCGGTTTGGGGGAACGTTCTGGAGAGGGGTGGAAACCTAGTGCGCTTCGAAGCATTGTTTGGTATGCTCGAGCTGACCCTTGGGAACTATACGGTAACACCAGATATGGAATTCCCTTACCCGTAGTATGTGGCATCAACCCACACACCCAACAATTAGTAGTGTTAACCACTAACTGATGCTGATGGAGGAGCTGGATAAAGGAATTGTTGCGGAATTCTACACGTCTAGCCTGTTCGTGTTCTGGTAACATATGAAAGGAATGAGGAGAAGCAGTAGAAGTAATGTTAGGGTAAGGAGTAGGAGTAGGGGTAGGAAGTAAGAAGTAAGACATAGTGTAATACACCCCACCCGCCAAAAATGCGGAAGCAGTTAAAAACAATACAAACAATTGGGATACAAAACATTTCGTACGACTAAGTTTCTGCAGTTTGACTCTATACGCCTGCGTTCCTTCCAAATCGTTCAGCTTCAAAAATGCCATTTCCCTACGACCGTCCGCAACGTTTCTTGACGCACTTCGTTCTGTGCAGCAATAGTCAATTCCCAGGAGTTCCTAGGAACCGACGGCCTTTAACCTAGCGTCAAGACCTACTGTCCAGAAGGAAGTACGCGCGCGGCCCTACGGCCCTCAATACACAATGTATTTATTTAGCACAATAATTTAGCTGTGGAAGGAAAAAGATACAAGGAAGAAGCTTGATATATATATATATACAAAACAATTTTCAGTGATACGAATGTTCACAGTTGATCAGGGGAAACGAAGATATTGCAGTTATCAATTTCAGCAAAGCAAGCAAAAAAATTTATTTGTCCTTAGTATGAGAACGCAAAGAATATCGATGTTTCCCGGGACGTGTCTGCTCGTCGAACAAAGGATCCGTTGAGGAGACAGCGTCCTGTTGATCAGTTTGCTGATTTGGTCTTGAGTCTTTTGCTGACAATGTTCCAACAATGGCTTTCTGCTGCGCTGAGTGTTCACCAACAAGTTGTGCGTCACTGAAAGGTACAAACGCCGGCAATGTCTCTGCTTCTGTTGACGCAATGCCTTTCCTCACCCACGGGTCCGCCGGCAAAGGAATAGGGACTCGCTTACAATGGGTAGCATGTACCCAGTTCTTCCGTCCCTCAAGACGAACGGCAGTCCTCGTGGCCAAAAGCACCTGGTGAGGTCCAACAAAGCGGGGGTCCAGATTCTTCTTGCGCGAAAAATTTCGGGTGACAACCCAATCACCAGGCTGGAGCTGGTGGCCTGGACCCTCCGTCTGCGTCGGCAAGGCGTCGTAAACCTGTTGATGAATTAACCTCAGTTTAGCAGTCAAGTCATGTAAGTAGTCAATCAACATCGGGTACTCAAGATCAACAAATATACCTGGCCTAGGAACCCCCCACACATTCGCAGGACGGCCGAACACTATTTCATAGGGACTAAGCCCTATTCGGGAGTGTACAGTCGCCCTAGTTGACAGTAATGCTAGAGGCAAAGCGTCAGGCCACGAAAGTCCAGTCGTAGCTTGAATCTTCGCTAATTTCAGTTTAAGGGTGCCATTGTACCCTTCAACCAATCCAGCTGACTGGGGATGATTGGCGCTGTGGAATTTCTGATTAATTCCAAGGCCCTTACACACACTCTTCATCACACTTCCAACAAACTCACTTCCGTTATCTGACCACACGACTCTAGGCATTCCATACCGAGGAAAGTATTCCTTCAGTAGGATTTTCGCAGTAGACAAGGCAGTATTATCTTTGAGGGGATAGGCCTCGATCCATCGGGAGAATGCGCAAACCACAACCAAAACGTATTTCAGGTTATTGCATCGCTCCATATGGATGAAGTCCAATTGGATCACCTCAAAGGGATACGAAGGAGGAGCAAAACTGCCAGGGGGAGTTGGGGTTCCTTTGCCAGGATTGTACATTATACACACCATACAATTCTTCACCAAACGTTCAGCACACTTAGTAATTCCATCATTCTTCCACACATCAGCCAACAACTTGCAAATACCTTTCGCGCTAATATGTGCTAACCCATGTGCCATTTGCACAACGGCCAGTACATACGCATCAGGCAACATCCATCTTTTCTGATCTGACAAATCAATCCAGCAACCATTCACATCCAACCTTCCCGTACTTTCTTTCCACTTCATCTTTTCAGTGTCGGTGGCCTCATTCTGAATTGCTTTCACACTCTCTATAGTATTCTCACACATACTTGATTCTGTAGGCCACCTAACCGAATTCGTCACATACATTCGAGTGCTAAGGTTCCGGGCAGTCTCCTTAGCAATCTCATCTGCAAATGCATTACCGCGACCAACATCATCCGTCACCTTACGATGCGCACTACATTTAACAATTGCAACTTGAGCAGGCAAAGTCAATGCATCCAAAAGATCGTTCACAAGCTGGCCATGCTGTATTTTCGTGCCATGTGACGTCAAGAAACCACGTTCTCGCCACAATCGTCCGAAACTATGCGCTACACCGAAAGCATACTGACTATCGGTGTACACATTCACACGTTTACCTTTTGCTAACACACATGCTCTAGTAAGAGCGATCAGCTCCGCAGCTTGGGCAGAATTCTGACTCAATCTCGCAGTCTCAACAACAGTATTCAATGTCACCACAGCATAAGCAGTAGTCACATCACCATTCGGCAATTTAAAACATGACCCATCCACATACAGGATGCCATCCGGGTCTTCCAATGGGGTGTTTTTAAGGTCCACACGACCTTTTGTTTCCTCCTCTGTACGCAAGTAACAGTCATGTTCTGTTACTGCATCTGACTCTGCACTAATTGGTAACAAAGTTGCCGGATTTAGGACATTACAACGTTTTATCTGAATGTGGCTTGCCAAGAGCGTCAATTCGTACCCAGATAACCTCGCACTCGTCAAGTGCTGAGTTTTCGTACGGTTCAAAAGAGTATCGACTGCATGCGGAACCATCACCGTAAGCATATTATCCATGACCAATCCTGCTGATTGTCGGATGGAGACCGCAGCTGCCGCAGTTGCTCTCAAACAACTCGGCAATGCTCTAGCTACTGGGTCTAAGGTCGAGGAAAAATATGCACATGGACGTTGCTTACCACCAAAAGGTTGCGTTAAGACGCTTAAAGCACAACCTTCCCTCTCGTGAACATATAACGTGAACGGTTTACTGTAATCAGGGGTACCTAACACAGGGGCCGAACACAATGAATCACGTAATTCAGAAAAACCTTTCTGACATTCTTCCGTCCATGGTAAAGGAGTCGAAACATCCTTGCACGTAAGAGCCACCAATGGTTTCGCTAGCAATGAAAAATTAGGAATCCACTGCCTGCAGTACGATGTGATACCTAGAAAGGCACGCACATCTCTTTGGGTTTGTGGCACAGCCATGCGCGCAATCGCTGCAATTCTCTCTGGGGTCAATCTCCTTCCCTCCTTTGACAATAAGTGACCTAGATAGGTTACTTCTTGACAACAATATTGGAGTTTAGAAGGTGACACCTTGTGATTTAACTCACAGAGATGTTGCAGCAACGACACTGTAGCAATTTTGCAAATGTCCTGAGTATCAGCAGCCACCAATAAGTCGTCGACGTATTGAATTAAAGCCGCACCAACCGGCAACCTAAACGCATCTAGTTGACCCTTCAAAGCTTGACTGTAAATCGATGGACTTTCACAGTAGCCCTGAGGAGCGCGTTTGAACCGGAAGCTACGTCCACCAAGAGAGAAACCGAAAAGGTCCCTGCTTTCTTCGGCAATCGGGATGCTGAAAAACGCATTTTTCAAATCAATCACCGAAAACCATGAAGCCGTAGCTGGAATCAGAGTCAGTAGCGCCGTAATGTCAGGCACAACAGGGAATTGAGGAACCACAATTTTATTCACCTCCCGTAAATCAATAACAAAACGATAAACAGGCGGTTTGGTAGGATCAGTACGTTTAAGAATGGGCAGTACAGGACTATTGCACACGTTTCCCCGAGTTTCTTCAATGACATCTTTCTCGATCAAATCATAGATGATCGCTAACAAAGCTCGTTCACCATCCAGGGAGATACGATATTGGGGAATACGTGGCAATCGCACATTCGATTTCAACTGAACAACATAAGGGGAGATATCAAGTAGGCCCACGTCGTTTGGACCCGTCGCCCACAAAGATGCAGGAAGAGAACTCAATTCCGGTGGAAGCTTATCGAGGGACAAGTACATGGGAGAGACTACCCTCTCTCCTAACGTAAGCTTTATACCCGCAGGAGAACAATACAAAGTCGCATACAAGCGTTTAAGCAAATCCAGACCCAAAAGATTTTCACCACAACCAGTGGTTAAAATCAACGGAGCTTCGAGCTCACGAGGCCCAATTTTAAGGGGCAAAGGGCGCGAAACTGGATTGCTAACGGGGGCGCCAGAGAATCCAACAGATACATTTGTTAAGCCAGACAAAGGTGCGCCAGGGAGTTTCGAATGCATGATAGAACTTTTCGCTGCACCAGTGTCCAACAGAAAAGGCTCAACGACGCCCGATGTAGCAACTGCGACGTAAGGCCCTCTCTGATCAACCGGAACTGATACCACTCCCTCTCCTTGTCTTTGGCTGTCCTAGTAATTACTATCGTCAGTTCCCTGATCGACGTAATAATCGTCTACATTGTACTGCGCAGATCGTCCTTGCGATGATCCACGTTGGTCGAAACAATTATTAGAATTTGACGAGTTATCAGAACAGTCGTTCTGAGCACCACGACCTCTACCACGTGATGCGTGCTGTGAACCACCACGACCTCCTCTAGACGAATTACCACCACTACGGTCATTTAAAGCAGGACAATCAAATTTAATGTGTCCCTCCTGTCTACAATAAGCACATTGGTTGTACCCCAACGAAGATCTCTGAAAAGATGAATCATTACGCGGCTGCGATCGATTTGATTGCGACTGCGATCTATTCTGCTGAGGCGCATTCTGATTAGAACGCGGCGGATATGCTTGTTGTAACAACACTTTAGTTTTCAGCTCTTTCGTCTTTTTATCGGCACGGTCATTTTCCTCTTTTTCTCTATTTTCGTAATATTGTGCCGTAGCCAGAATCTGAGCTGAGGTAGAAACGGCCCATGAACTTTCTGAATTTTTCAATTTATTGCACAAGTCGGGCAATAAGTTCGATACAAATTTATCCACAAACAGCCTTTGTCCACCCTCAGTACCCATATCCTGCCCACTATGATCGACGAATGTTTCCTCGAACCTCGTAAAGAAGTCTGAAACACTCTCATCTTTCTTCTGCTTACAGGCTGACAACTTGTCCCAATTTACCCTCATAGCTGGCATAAGCGTTTTCATTAACGTAATGATTCGCTGGGGAAGAAGTTCAATCAACTGATCTGGTTTAGTAGCAGCCACTTGTCCAGCGTCTGCCGCTGTAATGGCAGCCCAATCACCACCTAATTCATTCGCGTGATCTTGGTGACGAATCTTGGCCCATACCGGTTGCGGTACGACATTGCCAAACAACATGTCGATATCGGCCAGATTCATTATCGTAGCGTCTACGAGCTGCGATAATTCTTTGTAATACCCCGCAGGATTTTTGCGAGGATCAGGCAAAGTTTGTTTCACCTGAAGCACTTCCGATCGTTTCCAAGGGAGGTGTATCCACACTCTCTGGAAATGTGCTGGTATTGGAGCATTAGCATTAGTATTATCAGCGGGTACCCAAACTGGCGGAACTTCTCGCATAGGATATTGGCCAGACCCATCTCGTTGTTCAATGTCCTCAACGAACAATGCATGAGGAATAGGAGCAGGACGAAGAGATAGCAACCGTTCAATAGCACGTCGGACATTAGTATCGACTATCAGTCCAGTTGCGAACTGAAGCCGAAGATTAGACAGGGCGGTCAGCACCTCGTCAGGCGCAACAGCCGCTATCTGATCATGTAAGAACTTGCACATTTCATCAAACACATATCTCTGAGTAGGTATGTTGAATTGATCAAACGTTTCGAGGACAACACGAGGTGGATTTCTAACAGGGTTTATCATCCAACCCATCGCCATATTGTATAGCGCAACACGTTCTCTATTACCAGGAAGCTGGCTACGTCTCTGTGGACCATCAGAACCTGCAGGCCCAAAAACAGGTCCGAGCGACTGAAAGAAGTTTGTCGCAAGGGGAGAATCACGATTACGAGTAGAGGGAGAAGAGTAAGACACAGGACTAACAAGAGAAGGAGTAGAGACGTTAGCAGCAACAGGGGTTAACAACACAGGAGCAGTAGCGTGAGCAGTAGCGGGAACAGGAGTATGTGGAAGCGGAGGAGCAGTAGGAATAGAAAGAGGCAAAGGAGCAGGAACAGTCGGAAGAGCAAGTGCAGGTTGAGGAACTGGTGGAACAGGTACGGCAGGGACCACAGGAGCTGCGGTACCCTGTACGTACGGAGGTGGCGACTTCATAAGATAGGACATTAAAGAATCCTCAACTGCCTCTTCCTTCTTATCCGACTCCGTAGACAAAACAGGATAGCATTTGTCTATGGACATACGCTGTAATCTCTCAAACACTTCCTTATCCTTATCCTCCTTATCACGCTGAAACTGCTCAGCTTTCTTTACAATAGTAGCAACATTATCTCGCTCACTACGTTTATTTTGTCTGATCTCTTTCTGTCGGGCTTCTTTGCGCCAGAACCGAAAGGCATCAAACATGGCCGGCCTAGATTTACGTTCGAACAACTTTATTTCCAAATTATCTAAGATCGACGCTTCGAAGCTACCGTGAGGTGGCCAACGAAGATCGCCGTCTTTCTTTGTATATTTGATCCAATAATCGTTAAAAGCAATCGGGCCTAGCCCATGTTTGCTATATAGGTCATAAGTAGGAGTTCCAACCGGAGGTATCGGACATGAGTCCTCCAGCAGGGAATCCGCACCACAAGGTCTAAAGCAACTGAACAAAGTACTGCGACCAGGCATCTTGCACACTAGCCGAGTTTCACAAACTTCAAGGGTTACGGGATTTACCAAGTCCCAGCAAGAACAAAACCCTCGGTCTTTGGCGGCTGCAGTCGTCAAACAAATACAACAACAACAAAGTACGCTAGCAAAGTGTCACCGACAAAAACACTCACACAGCGTGTACAACAAAGACACCCGCTAAAGTGTCTACAACAAAAACACTCGCTAAAGTGTTTACAACTAAGAACTCTGGGAGCGACCCACAAATACTTAACTCAAAGATCAATGGCGTCCTCAGGAAGGCCCGTCAATCGTCTCGCTATACCAAGGTCTACGCCAGGCGCCAAAACAGGTCTACAGTCAGGGTAGCAGTCCGTCGCAGCCGTTAGGAGGCGGGAATCTTCGCGGGAAAAGTCTTCGGGCCACTTATTTCGACAACAGGATCGATGAAGCGGGGTGCACCTTCCCTCGGAGATTTCACACGAAGTTCCTCACGATCGTCAGGCTTGGACCGGTACCACTGATGCAGCCCCACGTTGGGCGCCAACTGAAGGACTGGATTCTTTGGACCCAGCGGTGCCAGGGCACAACACCTGAAACCTTCGTGGGTAACCTGCTCCGGCGTACAAATCACAGAGACACGGGACACTTCCTTCGGCGTCAAAGAGTCAAGGTTTATTTACTGCAGGGAACACAGAAGTCACAAGAAGTACATCGAGTGTAGTTCGGGGAGACTGCTTCAAATTGTATTTGTGGATCGCTCCTTTTATACAGTTTCTACCCATAGGATAACATGATACACAATAGTTTACAACCTGGTTCCCACAAGTCGCTCTCAGAGGGGTCGCTTAGATCACTTTGAAACACACAAGATCCGGAACATAAGTGCGGAAACATTTGGCGGTTCCCAACTGTAAAAACCCATCTTCCCACCATTAGCAAATTCCAATCAGCAGTAAAGTAGATCGAAACAGGAACGAAGACAGGTGCAGAGGAAGACGGAAACAGTGGGGAGATCGGAAAGGGTGTAAAAGGGGAGTGTCGAGAAGCACGAGATACAGGCATCAAAGGGACGTGCCTAATGAGATGCACAACTGAGACAATAAGCCCGTGCGGCAAGATGAGCCTCGAGCGGCGCCATCTGCCTTACAGTAGCATCCCCCTCGTCATAAAGACACTTTCAAAGAACATGTGTCTTCCGCAAATATCTTGGGAGTCCCAGGGTCGCGAAGCGGACAGCGTCCGTTCGCTGGCTACTTGAGGGCAAGAGACAAAATGGATGCCGTATCTAAGATGGAACCCGTGGGTACAGATGACAAACCCACATAACAAACGAACGGTTTAAGTTAGCACAGCGAAACTGCGCACACTTGCTAAACTCGTCATTTGCGGTTCATAGATACTAGACTCGACCATATTCGTGTGAGTCGAAAACACCACTTACAATTGTCACGGAACCTCAAGATGTCAAGTCGAATTGTAACAAGACCTACACCCATTCTAGGTACACTCTTCATTTCCCTAGATGCCAAGTGGACCGGAGTAAAGGTTTAAAGAGTGCTCCTTGGGATGCTAAAAAGACTCAAAAGCTTAAGGCATCCTTATCTAGACTACTTGAATGTAGAGCCTCCGATATATTGGTATGTTGGCTGCTCTAGCAGAGCATTTGGGCCCTAGTGGCACATTTAGGGGTGTTAAGGAATTTAGGGGTGTTCACAAGTACCCCTGGATGTCGAGCATTGACGGCTTGACTTTCACATTCCTGGACCTTAAACTTCTAGGGGAGTGATTTAATTGGCTGCGCCAATGCAGTGCAGTAAATTGTCTGTGGCGGAGGAAGAATGTAGGGTGCAGACCCTGCCTGTTTGACTTTGGATTTCGTGGTCCTGAAATGCCTGGGGAACGTGGTTGAGTGCATTGCTGTGATGAGCGTCCACTATCCACAGCACACTACATACTGTGAGACTCTTCAATAGTTTATTTTAGTGCCCAGCAAATGTCCCCCTCTGTTTACCAGCAAAAGAATCCATGCATCAGTGAAAAGGTACAGTGAATTACACAATTACCTTTAACATTACAGCTTCCTTCTTTTTGGGTATTTGTTTCTGACTTAAAGAACTGGGCCCCTGGATCTTTCTGGCCTAAAACCCAGCCTAAGGTAATTACTCTCAGCTGCCAAAAGGACTGAAAGTTTAACAAATTAGTAATTCTGAAATTCTGACCATCACAGCTAACTTGTAGCAAAGGCAGCTAACAGATTCAAGCAGTGGTGTTGCTGTCAGATGATATGGGCAGTTTGCAAGTCCACTACGTCCTATAAGAATTCAATGGCCTGATTTGCCTACTGCCCTTTCTGCGGAGTACGGGCAGGTCCTCACCAGCAAAGTGAAATATGAAAAAATCTGAAAATTAGCTGCATGTGGTGTCGGTGACTTCTTGGCTGTAAGTGCTACATGACAGACTGCAAAGTCCTGTTGCTCTTGTGTAGGCTAAGATTCTGAACGTGTTCTGATAATTCGTGGCTTTGAGACCCACCAGCGTTCAGGCAAGTCCTCCTGCCATACCCCCAATTACTATCAACTTAAAAATTGGCTTAAAAAAACATCTATCAATATTAACATTATTGTTTGCTAATAGTCTCCTCTGCGGCTAGTCTGTGCTTACTCAGGTCTTTCCAAGGGAGCTTACCTTACCCCCCTGCCTCTCATTAATTACTACGATTAAGTATAGAGGCTCGTGCATTAACTGCTGCCTTTGACTTTCATGTCATTTTTCTGTTACATTTGCTATATTTTAGAGCAGCCTGTATTGTAAATTATTTATTAAATTAAATTTGATTTATTTTACTTTAGAGACCTCGGAAAGAATAGGAGCCAGCAGTTCTCTGGTTATAGCGTTCATTTGCAAGGTAAAATAGTTGATTATATATTCGTTTACAGTTATTTTGGCTTCAGTGTTTATGTAGCAGTAAATAATTGTAAACGTTTGACATTGCAAAATGCACAATTGTGACTATAGTAATAGCATGCTTTCATTGTTTTTCAGATAAAACAGAATAATGAAATAGTAAGCAAAAGGCTCATTAATTGTTGCTAGTCAAAATAAGCATAACAAATAACATAGATTTAGTTCTCTTGAAAGCCGGTGTCTCTTTGATACAAGCCCTTCAACGTAGAATGCCTCCTCTCACAAACATGATGGACCCAATAGCCTACTATTGAGTCATTGATATTTGTTTCACAACTATATAGCTTTATAGCAATATACATCCATATAGCTTTCAGTAGTGCAAAACTGAAAAATGTGAAAGCTGACCAATTTTCCACGTTAAATGTGCTTTTATCTTATGAAGCTAAGCAAATAAATATTTGGGCTTATGTAAACAAAAGTTTTAATATGTATTTACGGGATACGGCAGGTACTATGAATAGTATTGTCACTTTTAAATTAGCAGATTATTCCTTGTTACTGTAAAGATGATGAAATTGACAGTTTTCTATATTTACAGCTTCACCCAAAAAAAGGAAACTTTCTGGTTCTTAAAGCTAAAGAGCTGGGGTTGCCAGTGTAAGTACAATGGCTTGAATTTTCTTTTGTTTAAATGTGGTGACCAAGGATGAAAACATTTGTGTTGATCCTCTTTTTGTTGATTGTTGTAGTGGTACCGCCGCAATTGCTCCATTTATTGCAGCTTTAAAAAGTGGGAAAAGTGTAATTCATGAAGGGAAAGAGGTAAGTCAGGACACTCCTTTTTGTTTCACCAATAACTGTTGTCCAAAACCTACGAACAATGAATGAATGAATGAATTTGACTTAAGTTATGCAGGGAGTCCATGTGAATTTTTGACATTAAATACATGGGAACCGTTTTCTCTGTATTTCAGATAAATTACACTATCCACTTTTTCTTTATATCCTCACATCTTAAGCTGATGATCATGGGATGCCTGGGTAGCACCGGAGCATAACCCATAATTATTTGCCTCTGCAAGGCACCATGGGGGCACCAGTGTTTATTGTAAGATTGTTGTGACGTATCCCATTGGGTCTTACTGGTCTCACATTCTGTTATAGATATTTCCTGAAGAGGTCTGCACTCCAACTGATCCTGGCCCAGCGTTTATTGTAGTAGATTGTCCTAATGAAGACTTTGTGGATCCCATTTGTGAAAATTACACTTTCAAAAGGTAATTCAACGTCATGTTTATTTTGTCATTGGTCTCTGGGATGTATTGGTACCCTTTATCTATTATTCATAATTTGGCCCTCCTTAAAAATCTTGGGCCTCTTTAGTGTTGCTCCTCGATAGTCACAAAGTCATGAATAAAATGTTTTTTCAGTGTTCATCTCACTCATCAATCTACTATTATTATTTGTGTTTCTTTATACTTTTTCACCGTTTCAACCTTATGTAGAGGTTGTTGTACTTTAGAATAAGTATTACTGAACGGGTCGGACTTCAAAGTGTTAATATAAACCACCATATCTCATTTGTTGGCATGGCATAGTTGGCTTATTGAGTGTGTTTGGATTCTTATGTATTCGGAATTTCAATTTTTATTGATCAGTAAACCTTCATGACATCTGTACGTCTCTGACCATTGTGTGTGTTGCTGTTTCTCTTCTTCTTGTTATGGTTGTGCATTACTTGGTTAATTTACAGCAATCCTTTGTTTATTTAGTTTTTTTTAAAGTGCCAAAAAACACCTTCAGTGGCCCCAGAGTACTTTGTGGTGGGGGCACATGTAAAGATGGTATGTAGCTGGATTAACGTTACGGGCCTGGTGATATGGGTTCCGGAGTAGCATTCTACTCGCTTGAAAAAGCTCTTCAACGCCTCGTCAGGGGTAGTTAGTGCTATATAAAGTCAATTACAATACAATATAGGGTTCAGTAGACCAAGATGTAGTTGTACGACGTGTCCAGGATGCACCACCTTTAAAAATGCCCTGAACATCTCTTGTAGAGCACCGGATTATCAAACTGTCAGGCGGAATAGGTGTGTCTTTATAGATTTCCTGTCAAACCTCTTGAGTATAGTGTGGTAGGTGGAATGCATCCAACGTTCTAATGTTTTCCACCTTCAGTGAGGCCTCGATTTTCACTAATATTTCTAACTTGCGCAGCCCCTCTTTAGTCCACTTCTTGATATTTCCATAGCACAGAGGCTTGACCCCTTCTGAGCCTCTGGGGTCCAAAGCTTATTCCAAAAGCGTATGGAAGCTTGATAGCCTAAAAATATCCACGCCTGCAGGTTCTCTTCCTGTCCTATCGCCGGGCACATTGTCAGCGTCGGCGGGCGGCGGGTGCCGGGCTATTGTCAGCAAACGCCCCGCCATGACCGGGAGGGGAGAGCTGGGGGCTGGGAGTGGGGGAGGAAGGGAGAGAGCGGGAGTGGGGTACAAGGCAAAGGGACTAGAGGGTGCTCAAACATTACGGGGGGAAAAGGGGTTGCTTAGCGAACCTGGAAGTCCAGGAAATAAATGGCAACTCTTCATTTGCCAAAGATGTTAACCAAATTCGTTTTCCTTGTCTCCCTCTTTGAAGCAGCCATCAAACCCACTCAACACATATATTTCTTCTTGCCACAACATTTCCCTTTAAGGTGTTGTCCAGTGTATATGTCGATGTATGGGAGCAGGGACGTAGCTAGAGCTTCTGGGCCCAGGGCTATCCCTCAGATTGCCGCCCATGGCCGATAGCGGGAGGCAAAGAGAGGCTGCGGAAAAAGGATGTATTTGCTCCGGAGCCCCCAATGAAGACAACCGTGTAGCTTAGCTCTTTCGCGCCAAAAACCTCCAGCTTGGTTTTGATATATAGAAGTTCATTTCACACAAGGCCTAGTGACTTAGAGAAATCACACACTGCTTTTGTGTTCTGACATTCTTGGCATGCTTTACATCATAACGTAAGACATACTACATTATTTCATCCCGTTGCCATGTATTTTTAACCTTATTCCTCATCACCACATTCTGTACCTTCCAGACTGTGTTGTGACCCCTAGCTATGTTTGTGCCCATCCATTTCTGGTGCTTTCCAGCAGTTTTAAGATCTTCTTATAGTTTCTCGTTGCTCAAATGGGTGTAATTTATAATATTTATGTTTCCCTCATCTTCATTGCTTGATTTTGCTCGCGCAGAAGTGTCACTCATAGAAATGTCACTCATAATTACTCTGAAATTCTAAAAATGTCACACATAGCAATCTTAAACCTTGCTATGCATTATGATGTTATTTATTTCATATTGAGTAGTTTAATAAAAATCAATTCGTTGATTACAGCACTGTGCGCAGCGCCACCAGCTATTATTAACCTGGGGCTGAAAGTAAGTTGCATGGCTAGTCTAAGTAATTACATTCCAATAAAATGAGGCATGATGCGGGGGCAAGCCTCAGGAGAAGAGGCTGACTGAGGTACACATAGCCTAGATATCTATGCTGTATTTTGCTTGCTCTGTAGGTTCGAACCATTTATATAGAGCAAACCTAGCCAGAGGGGCAATGGAGGGCTGCCTATTTATATCCGCAGAGCATGACACGAAAAAAGTACTAACTTAGATGGTGACATGTTATCAAAACTCTATCTAATAATTGAAGCCCTTCTAAATGCTGTGCTTCCCATATCATTTACCATATGCCTTCATCAACCCTGGTGTTGGGTGTGACAGACCGAACAACGATGTGATGTTGTTTGATTTAAAACTTACGAGCACTGCAAACAACTTCTCAATATATTTATTCCATTCAAAGAAATTGTGGAGATACTGCAGAGGAGTTCTGCAAACATTGGCAATCCTGCTGCTGAATAAGTTGCATCCAGCGTGGGTAAGGACCGCATGGCCTGGGCTGGCAATAAACTATGTCAGTAATATATGCTGACACCCGTGAGTCACAGGGCTGCTGTTGCATACATCCGAGCTGGATGCAAGGTAAGATAATGCATTTGTTCCACGCTCTCTCGCCAAACTCCTTTGGTTTCTGATATTTATATCGCGTGTGGTCAGGAGAAACCGTCTTGTCAAGTCGAATTTACTTTTCTTTTTTATGGGTCCAAATATCTGTGTGAAAATGAATGACGGGAGACTTCCCACATCTCCGAAGATGTTTGGTTGCACCCACTCACCACCTGTAATAACATGCAAGAAATCCCCAAGTATGGGGCGCCTTGGCATTGCCCACCGACCACAGCTTTCAGCATTCTTTCTCATCCATCTCCCCTTCAACCACTCAGCTCTACAACTCATCACTGCCTTACTAACCTTTGTTCTTCTTCCTAGGTTTTCTAATGCGGCTGCACTCTTTACTCAAACTGATTCAGTATCGAAATAATTCAAAGACCTGGCGGCATCTCCCTGCACTCCCTCAAAAGAAGAGTTTCCCAGAAAACCAGAAAAGACTGGGTTTTAATAAACAAAAACAAAAGGGGGGGTTCCTGTCTGTGTTATTCAATTGGCTATTGAAAATTAGACACTTTGCAGATAAACATAAACCACTTGTAACTAGACATGTAAAGATATTTATAATCCAAAAACTCTATAAATTGCTCTTTGTACTCATATTTATTAGTAGGAAAACATTTAATTAAAATTGTACAATACAGTTAGGCACAGTCTCTATTCAGTGTTAAAACCTGATGGCTCTGGGACCCACATACGCGGCGGCAGTGCAGCACTGATGGCCCATGACGGCGGTCTTTATAATTTATTTGGGGACACTGTGTCAGTGTCCCCAAATAAAGGTCGCCGTCATGGGCCATCAGTGTCGCATGGCGGCCGCCCCGAAAATAGTGCCGCCTGGGGCGGACCGCCCCCACTGCACCACCCTAGCTACGCCAGTGTATGGGAGCAGATACACTAGGCTTGGATGGGGGATGGGCCAGGGCTTTGTGTGTGTGTGTGGCTCTGTGTGTGGGTGCAAAGATTAAGCTATTGGCATTGTAAATGACAATGCCATTTATTTATCTGTTTTCAAAACCAACACATAAATGAAAATGTCATTTACAATGCCAATAGCTCTAACTTTTTCCAAAGGCGAGACCGTTGCATTGTAAATGCTTGTTGAGGTATGGGTTCATTAATGACATGTACATGGTGTCAGTAGGCCTACTACACACTAATTCTACTGGCATTGCTTTCTTGATGGTGATTTCGGGATATGCCCCACAATCCATCCCACAGAATTAAACTGTTTTATTTAAGCGATCCTTTGCTTATCTTTAGTATCTATGTAGTAAGCCAGTCTCTAATAAAATACCCATGGTTTAGTTTAATTAGCACAAACAATGTATCGAAAAATAAGTGGAAGCAAGAAAATTGAGGAAGCCAAAAACGGAGAATGAATTGCATTATTTAATGTATTCAATCATAGAAAGCAAAAGCATAAAATATAAAGAATAATCCAAAGAATATAGAATGGGTATTTGAGAGAAAAAACGATCAAGCACAGTACTAGATACTATCTTTATTGGTACAGGGTTTGAACCTTTAACTTGCATTGTCTTTTCGTTCAAATTCTAGACCAATGGGTGAAGCTAATAGATGACCCTTTCAAGGTTTGATCGGATTATGTTGGACTTGATATAGAAAGAACCCAGTCAATTAGCCATATGCAGATCTAGCTCAAGTTTGCAGAATCTTTGGCCCAAAGGAATCTATATCAGTCAGGTTGGAGTTTAAGTGGATACTGGTCAAATGTTGAGGAGATGTCAAAGGCAGAAGTGTGTTGCGACAAAGCTCTTTTTGGACCAGTTGCTCAAAAAAGTGGTTATGCAGTTAAAGCTGTTTGAGCAGCTTTAGCCTAGTGAAACTAGTTTTTAGGTTTCGCCTGTCGAAAGCTGCGCAAGCAGCGTTTCGCGCAGGCGAAATCTTTTGTTTTGCAGTATGGTGTTTGTCCCGCCTCTGTTTCCCATTGGCTAGCTCCATAAATGGAGGCTAGCCATTGGAAAACAGAGGCGTCAGTCATTCTGTGAGGCGACTCGTGGGCGTTCCTGAGAATTTTTCCCATCAGGCCCCTTTTAGGACGTCAGTGCGGCGGTGGGCGGGGCTTCTTTTCGTCATTCCGCGGCTGACCGCCGCCGGAGGAAGTCCAGGTCCAGGTGAGTCCCTTCCTGCTGTCCGTGCTTTTCCCGCCGCCCCTCCCGCTGTCCGTGCCTTTCCCGCCCCCTCCCGCTGTCCGTGCTTTTCCCGCCCCCCCTCCCGCTGTCAGTGCCTTTCCCTCCCCCCCTCCCGCTGTCCGTGCCTTTCCCGCCCCCCCTCCCGCTGTCCGTGCCTTTCCCGCCCCCCCCTCCCGCTGTCCGTGCCTTTCCCGCCCCCCCCTCCCGCTGTCCGTGCTTTTCCCGTCCCCCTCCCGCTGTCCGTGCCTTTCCCGCCCCCTCCCGCTGTCCGTGTGCCCGTTAACCCGCCACCCTCCCGCTGTCCGTGTGCCCGTTAACCCGCCACCCTCCCGCTGTCCGTGTTTCTTGTTGCTTTTGGGTTGAGCACTCCATGGGAGTGTATGCGTGTTACAGCTGCCTGAGTTGGGCATATCTTTTCCACTGCAATCTGTTGGCCATGTGCTTCTTTCTGCCGCTCTATATTGTGCTTGTCCTCATGTCTCGCTCTGTCCCCGATTGCTTCTCCTTGCCAACAGTTGTACCCTAGTCTTAAACCTGTTGCTTCTCCAGCCCATTCCCTCACTTTACGTTACTTCTCTCCATCCGTCCACTCCTTCACTCGCGCCCGTTGCTTCTTCACACCAGCCCCCCACCCCTTGTTGTTTGCCCTCACGCTCCCTGTGTGGCTTCTATTCAACCCACCTGTTTGTTTTGCTTTTGTTGTTAACATTTGTCCACATTGGTAAAAAAAAAAGAAAAACATAAGGCTCATCATTGGGATTGCTGCAGAAAAAGGCCAAAAACTTGACAAATTCAATGAGTGTCAAGGGCGAGAGCGGTTGGTTTTGCTAATGATTGTTTACGTCTAATTTGACAGCACAGCTAGCTGCTGACCTCAGTGGTCTTTAGCTCTACCAAGAGGAGTAATTCTATCACGTTTTGGTATTGGCTGTTTGATGTATCTTTCAGTTTCATATGATCTGCTTCCATTGAAAGACATGAGCAACTATGTTATTGCAAAAGTATACTGGTTTGTCTTACATGTTTTATTCTAGATGTGTATTGCATATAGAAAGCAATCTGGTTTTTTTTTCACAGCTGGAGGTTTTTATTATGTTATATTCTGGAAGGTCTACAATCATGTCATCTAGGATGCTGCCTAGGCCAACGTCGTTTTATTGAGAGGGCACTTGTTCTAGACTTAAACTTGGCATGTGATTTTAGTTGGCTTACATATCCAGGGTGATTGGTTTGCCTCTTCCCCAGGGAACGGTGTGAGTCACAGATTTGCACATATGTTTACATCTACACATGCTCATAAGGCCACACAATCCAGCTGTCTACTGCATAAATAGGCATTGGCAACGCCATTTGGCTTCGTGTTAACGCACAAAAACGGAGGCATGCACAAATGCATCTTGCAGACAATAACATGATAAAACATTCCCTGTTGGCTTTGTCCATGGTATTCTATTTACAGATGGGGTGTTTTAGGGCAGTCTTAAAGGAGTGAGTGCCTAATTGCCTGTGCAGAAGGATTGAAAACTGGACCCAAACAGTAGCCAGGGGCTACTCAGAGAGTTGAGATGCCACACACACACACACACACACAAATTCGGCGTCTGAGTGCAACAGAATATTTGCTTTATAGGGCTATGGCCCTAGCATGGTCCTGCAAACTAGTCAGTATTTAATATAGTGTTGTGTGTTTTTTGCTAGCCGTCCAGCCCGGTGTCAACATTGAGAGGAGTGCTTGTTTTCAAAGTTGTTCTGAAGTTGTATTCTGGGAGGATAAAACCCACGAGAAGGGAGTTCTTATTAGGAAAGTTAGTCAAGAGAGAACTTGCGGTGAGCCAGATGTTTTAGTCTTAAAGATGGTGGCTCCGAGTATGAGGATATGCTCCAAAATATAGTTGGAATAAGAGTGCATAATGTTTGAAGGATTGTAAAAGGAGGGTGTAGGCCGGGGGATCAGTGTAGTGAGGATTCTTTCAGCCTGAGATTCCCGATGGATTGATAATTGTTGGAGTGGCAAACACCTGGAACATCACATGACTGAACAACTGGCATAGTGCAGGTAACATTAAATTGAAAGCCACCAGAGTTGGTATCAATATCATATTACTGCAAAACACTCCTTCAAGCTGCTCTGGAACAGAACTGGATATGAGCGGGGTTCTCAGGTGATTTCCACAAACATTTGCAAGTACTACAACGCAGCACTCTCATTTTATAGTGTGCCATTCACCCCATGAGCTGCCAGCCGCCACCTCGGCTCCTACTGCTTCTGCCACCGCGCTCGTGTGTGTGTGGCTGGCTCTGGGTGTGTGTGTGTGTGGCTCTGGGTGTGTGTGTGTGTGTGTGTGTGGCTCTGGGTGTGTGTGTGTGGTAGTAATTGCTGTCTGCTGAGCTCGTCCTTAGGGTACAATAGGTCTCACATTTGCGAGAGATTAAGCTAATGGCAATGTAAATGACAATGCCATTTATTTATCTGTTTTCAAAACCAACACATAAATACCAATTTTGTCATTTACAATGCCAATAGCTCTAACTTTTCCAAAGGCGAAACCATTGCATTGTAAATGCTTGTTTGAAGGGCACATGTCGCTGTTGGTTCAGTGATAGGCAGTTGGAAACTGTCTCTGCTTCTAAATGGATATTGATACCGACTCATAGATTCAGCAGGGTAAAAGCAGTTCTATCAGAACATGTTTTGATCATTTTCAGGTGTGGTTATACCGTACTTTGTCCCCTCTATGCAGATGTTACTCTAGTTTCACTGACCTATTTTCAGTCTAGAGTTTCTTGGAGTAGGCTTCCCCGTCTGACTGTTTTCCCAACAACAGCTCGTCCAAATAACCTTACGGACCCTTTGAAGAAAGTGGCTCCAACACTGAAGGAAGGAAGGTACCTTTTTGCAGAAGTATGAGCAACTTCTTCCAAGCAGTTCTGTGATGGCAGATCCCTATGCAAAGGCATTAAAAGGGGGAAAAAGCCGGCTAATATTGAATTACCCTAAGCCATTCAGTAAAAGTTGCAACACACCTCAAAATCTTCACTTTATTTCCGTAACATCTTTTCACTTTGTTTTTACTCTGGCTTTTCTTTGTCTAATGAGGCACATATAGTGTTGTATACAGTATGAATAGTATCACCTATGTCCTAATCATGTTTGCCAAATCGGCCTTAGATCTTCTTTACCAATATTTTAACCCGCCCTCTCATTCACTTGGTTCTTCAAAGCTTTTCTCCTGAAGAATGATTAATTTGCACTTAAAACAAAATGTTCAGCATTTGTAGCATGCCATAAAATAAACACAGATTTTAATATTGCAGGTATCAAGATGAAAAGTCTGAAAACCCAGTATCCTTAGTTATTCATATGACTCCTGAGTTCATTCTTCGCAGTGTTAAGTACCAGCAGTGGATGGAAAGGTAGGTTTGTTTAGCATTTCAACTAAAACCTGCTTGAATTTGTTTTCAGCACTGTGTGCGTTACAAAAATCTGGCCTTTTCATTTTCATGTATTTAAAAATAAAATGTTTTAAAGAGCGGGTTCATTGGCAAAACATATTACCTCTGTGCCTGGAATTGCTTTTGCTAATTTTTATTTCTGGCAGAGACTTCTAAGTGCTGATTCTTCACCTTAGGATATTCCCCAGACATCAGACTGACTCTGGAAACATTTATGAGCAGTACCTCTGCGAGCTAATATATGGCACAGATGGCTCTGCGTCAGCCTCCTCCACACCAGGTGTGATTTGCGACAGTCCGTGTAGGTGTCACTCATGCAAGCTGACATCAGCTCCTTTCTTTCTGCACCAACAGACACGGACCCAGAACTACCTTGGTCTTTAGACCAAACTATTCAAAGTTTGTTCAATCAGTGTGAAAGGAAAATGTCCCATTTGAGCCCACATGGTTTAAGCCTTGTGGAGATTGTCATAAGCAGATGTCTGTGACCAATCCTCACAATACTGAGTTCGTCCCCACAGTTATTCCTGTGGCAGTTTGTCATTTAAGACCAAGTCTTGTAGTGGTCGAAGCGCAGCTCGACTTTATCGCGCTCCTCCATTTCGCTGGTCGCATAGTCATGGAGATATTCTTGTGCCTCACTGTCCCGCTTGTGCAGCCAATCCGCAGGGCTGGCACCAAATCTAACACTCGCGCCAGCCTGAATTTCCTAGGCTAGGGTTACTCCTGCCCATATCCAGGAGCTTTAGGATGTGATGTCACATCTTTGGCACAACCCCAGCTCTTTCTGGTGCGCCAGTGGTCCCCAAGAACCAAGAGTTACCCTATTTGTGTTGCTGTCAGTGGGAACTCCCTGCCAGCGTGGATACATTTCCAGATCCACACGGACTCCTATCCTGAACCTCATTCCAACCCTGAGATATTAACTGTAGAACGATCCATCTACTATGATTCCCTTTTCACTGGATACGAACGGCTTCCCTGTTCTGGTTCTGTCCGACTCAAACGGTGCCGCTCCAGCCTCAGTTGGAGCCGTACTTGACACTCTTCTGCCCTGTATTATGGGTCATCCCTCTTATTCAGATACCATCCCTTTGCCCTATGACTGACCAAGACTAATTCATGGTCTGTTTGGGGATGACTCCAACAAGGGGTATTTTGAGGATGATCTGTCCCCCTTCCCGCACAACGACCTCAAGACAACAACAGGTATGAGGTATAAAGATGCTAGTGACCTGGATTACTCACCAGACACCGACAGTCTCTCCGGACTGGCAACAAAGAAAACCGCATCCATTGCTATGGTCATGTAGAGGACAGTGAAAACGTTGAACTTGCAACTGACCGTCTAGCAAGTCAAAATTAACATAATCACTGAATTTCTTCAGCCAGGACAAATCAGAACTGAACCCCCCTTGCCCTTTAATGAGGCCTTTGATGAATGTTCTTTTAGTGACCCGGGCCAAGCCCTGCTTAGACTGTAGATGAGCTGGCAAATTGCCTGTCATCCTTGCGCTGCCCTTGAGGACCTGTACTTTGAGGCAGCATCCTACCAGAGATCTGGTGGTGCAAGCATTTACAGTCAAATTGAATTCAGATACATTCCCTACTGCTCCCTGATAGGAAATGGAAACAGCTAGCCACCTTTGGGAAGAAGGTATTTTCTTCCACCAACTTGGCATTGTGTTCCTGTCAACACCACTTGCCTACTGGGTCGCTGCACCAGCACCCTATTGGGACTCAGATGCCCAGGTTCTGCTGATGGTCCCAAAGGTGGCCCGAGCAATCTTATCGCATACCACAATGGATGGCCAGGATGCAGCTAAATTTACTATTTGCTGTGAGCTGGATAACACAAACTATTTGGCTATGGCCATTGGCTCCATGGTTGCTCTGCAGTCACGCCTGGATGCGCTCTACTTGCTTTTCAGGGGATGTCCAGGCCAATCTTGGGACATGCCCTTCAATGGATTCCACCCATTTGGGGCAAAGGCTGACACTGCGCTGTAGCACTTTATAAATAGCCCAGCTACTGCCTGCTCGTTGGTGCTCAGTGGTCTATCTTGAGCAGGTATCACAATATGGTGCTATAATCTTCTAAGTGCTATATTTTATTAAATCTTTGAAAATTCTTATCTCTGGTTCCCTACATTGGATTTTTGTTGTTTTGGTGTCATTGTAAGGATACAAATATTTCCTATTTTTATGAATTGGTGTTGGATTTTTATTATGTGTTGTGTCTTAATTATTTACTGAAATGGTGTTTGTAAATGCTTTACATACCTGTCTTGAAGTTAAGCCTGTCTGCTTGCAGCCATGTTACCCAGTGTTGAGCATAGGAATAATTTTTTAAGACCTATGCTGAGTCCTAACATGTGTTATTGGCCTTATTGCTAGTGGCAGACCTACATTTGCCCCTATCAATAACCCACTTTCCAACACTCAGCCAAGGTACAGGTTCCCTTTGAGAGGTGGAGGGGGGTCTCTGGCACCTTGCAAGTAGCTGTGAGGCCAGCCATGCCTGTTGACTGTCTGCTAGGCAATGATTTGGGGAGTTCACCTTGGGCGGAGGTCTCATTTAGAGATGTTGGGTCTGCCTGTGTGGGCGTGTGTGACCTCTTCGTTTATGGCAGCCGTTAAAGGCATTCAAGAGGACCTGGAGCCTGAAGGAGTGGTCTAGGTGCCTGCCGGAAAGAGAAGAAGCAGGGGGCGTGAGAAACCAGCCCCGAAGTTTCCACGGTCCAGGAGGAGGCAGACGTTGAGGGGGATGCCCTGGAGCCTACAGGGGATCAAGTGGCTGAACTGGGGGACCTGCCTGAGCTGACCCATTGGCAGCAGGAAGGAGGCCCCTTCAGGGAACAATTCTGCGAGGAGCATAAGTGCCCTTCTCTTGTTGGTTTGCGGCAGCAGGCTGCGAACCAGGCAGCAGATCATCAGTCTGGATCACATTGGATAATTCTGCAAGACTGGTCTCCTGTATAGGGAACCTAAGGTTGCTGAGACATGTGCTGGTGGTACCCCAGTGCTTCAGAGCCTTGCTAATGGGTCTGGCTTATGATGTGCCTTTGGCAGGACATTTGGGGGCAAGACAAGACCTTTGAAAGGCTTGTCACCCACTTTTACTGCCCCCAAATGTGGAAGAAATATGCCAGACTTGCCAGGCAAGTGGTAAGAGTGGGAGGAAGTGCAAGGCTTCTCTCCAACCTTTCCCAGTGGTCCGCACCCCATTGAGAGGGTGGGTTTTGACATTGTGGGGCCTCTGGATCCCAAGACAGCCATGGGCAACAGGTTCATCCTGGTCTTGGTGGACCATGCCACCCGATACCCAGAAGCCATCCCTCGCTGGACTGTGACTGCCCCCGTGGTGAGTCGTGCGTTGATGGGGATTTTCTCCTGTGTGGGCTTCCCCAGAGAGGTGATGTCCGACCGGGGTACCAACTTCATATCCAAGTATATGAATTCCCTGTGGCAGGAGTGCGATGTTTCATACAAGTTCACCACTCCTTACCACCCCCAAGGGCATGATTATGGGTCTTGGTGAACCCATGAGGCGTAAATGGGACATCCTATTACCGTGCCTTTTGTTTGCTCACAGAGGGTGTTCCAGAGCTCCTTATTGTTCAGTCCCTTTGAGCTGCTGTACGGCCATCCTGTAAGAGGACCTGGAGTCTAGTGAAAGAAGACTGGGAGAAAGCTCCCAGTAAACCTCCCCAGGATGTATATAGCTACATGCTGGCCTTCAGAAACAAGACTAAGCGCTTCAGACAACTCGCTCAGGCGAATCTGGAAGCCAGCCAGGAGGAGATGAAACAGTGGTATGATCAGAACGCCACGCTGAAAGTTTTAGCCTGGACAAAACGTGTGGGTAAGGAATGGACATCTCACCTCCCCTGCGCTGCAGTAAGTAACAGAGGCTTCACCTCCTCTGGGGACGTAAGGAACAGACGTCGCTCGACACCGACGAAGCATCCCCTGCCCGAGCCGTGCGATGTCTTTATGTCCATCATTTCGAAGTTACTATTCTTTGCGCTTCGGTTTGACTCCGCACCCGACGCAGCGCACCCCCCGGGCTACGCCGTACTTTGGGATTTCTATCTGTCATGACGTCGTGATAACTCCAGGTGGAGTTATTTGTTGCTAGAGACTTAACATAAATGTATCTATTTTTGTGGATATTTAGATAACTGTATTGTGGATTTTTGTCGTTTGGCCTTGTTTTGGTTTAGATAAAGATTCCTTATTTTTCGAATTTGGTGTGGTGTCAATTTGTAGTATTTTTACTGTATTACTGTGTGTTCACAAATGCTTTACACACTGCCTCTGAGATAAGCCTATCGGCTCGTGCCAAGCTACAAAGGTGGTGAGCGGGGGTTATATTTAAGTGTATCACCCGTACCCTGACTAGAAGCAAGGGCCCCTATTTAGACAAAAGTGCAAACCATTGCCAACTAGAGACCCCCATTTCTAACCGTATTGTAGTAGTTTTGGGGTAGCATTCTAAAACTGCTATCCAAAAGCCCCCTTATCTAGAATACACAATCTAGCTCTCCATAACATGTGGGTATGAATTGTTCAAGGAAAGTTTGGAGATTCAGCATTTTGTGGCAGAAGTGGAGACAAATCGTTCAACTCTAGATGTATGGAAAATATTGTTCCTTAGTTGGTAGCTCAAACATTACTAGTTTTCATTGCGATAGACTTTAGATACATACTCTGTCAGTGATTGAATTTTAGTTGCGCAGTTTTGAAGACTCCCCAGATCTTTTGCTCTAGCTCTCAAACCTGGAATCTCTTGTGACTAGTAATGATGTGAGCGGTTTGGGTACTCTACTGTTTGGCTCACAGGACACTGCACAAGAGGTTAAAGCCAGATCATACAGCGCTATCCCAACATCTGTTTTCTAGTTCTGGAAATGTAATTTATTTTGGGTTGGTGCAGCAATGGCTATTCACAGCCTTTAAAGATTAAGATTTATGGCAAGCAAGTGTGAGTGCAAAGAGATCCTAGTTACATGAGTCTTGCATAGTTTGGAAGTACATTTGTGAAAGTAAAGAAGCAGGTATTGTTATTGGAACTATTGTAAGGACAGTAAGGTGCATGTGTAGTTAATTTGCTGTAAACATGTATTTCTAATTTCTTTTTCAAGGTTTGGACCAACAACGGAACACCTGATTCTTAATGAAAATTCTTCCACAGTACATAACCTCCGTAGTGACAAAATTCAAACCCAGTTGAATTTAATTCACCCAGAAATTTTCCCTCCGCTAAGTAGAAACCAGAAAAAGGTAGGTAAGTTGGTCTGTCAGGCATGGTCACTCTATAGCCACATTAAGGGTTGAGTTTGAATGTAGCTCTTTCTTAACATTTTCAGGAAGAAAATGTATCCCTAAGTGTGCCTAGTGTCCGAGGCGAATGTCTTCTTAAGTATCAACTGAGGCCGAAACGTGAGTGGCAAAGGTTCGTGTCATTACAAGTTTACTTAGATGGCCACGTAGTTTAACCCTGATATTGGTTAATCTTCCAGTGAGATCTAGTTATTACTTATGCTGCCATGCTTGTAATTTTGTAATACAAATGTACCTTTAATGTGGATTTTAGTAGAATAAGATGTATAGATAGCCAAGCAGTAGCATTGCTATGCAACATTTTCAATACATGAACCTGTTATATCAAGCTGTTATTTCATTTATAAAGAATAAGGTAGGAGTTCTCATAAGTGATAAAGGGTAGCATACATTTTATTTATTTATAACGTTTTATATAGCGCGAACAAGATCCCGAGGGATATCGGAGCACTTTATAATAGGATGGGAGGAAGGACATAAATGCAAAATCGACAACCGGTTGGAGTAAATAAAAAACAGGAATGATGGCATATTCAGGGACATTTGCCATAACAAATGATTGTCCTATGAAAGTAGGAGCGATTGTCTTCGAGCAGGTGCGCCTAGCACACTTAGGCTAAGGATTTATTCAGGAAGAATTTTTTGGCTTCCAATTTGAATGCTGCCGTTTAAGAGATTCGGCGTACTTCCGGTGCAATAGAGTTCCATAGCTCTGGGGCAGTGCTGGAAAACACTCTGTGACAAGTTCTCTTTTTCCTAAAGATGAGTTGTTTCAAGAGGAAAGTCTTGGCACTTCTTGAAGGCTCTTACACCACAAGAGAGCTCCGGTTTTTGCGCCAGGTACTTGGGAGTATTGAAGTGAAGGGCTTTGTGAGTCAGAACGACAATCTTTAACTGAATACGTGGTTCATACGATAACCATTTGGGAGATTTTAGAACTGGGGAAAAGTGCTTGTTTCGCTTAGTGCCTGTAACCAGTCTAGCCGATTTGTTCAGTGATGCTCTTAGTGGAGCCAGGGAGTATTTGGGAAGGCCACAAAGGGTCACGCTGCCGTAATCCAGCCTAGGCAGGATAAGCGTTTGCACCACCTGCTTGAATTCGTTTTGTGGAAGGAATGGTTTGATATTTGAGTGTCCCCATCAAGTGGTTTGCACCCTTGCATACCTTACTGATGTGATTTTTCATATTCAGGGGCTTGTTCAAGGTGACTCCAAGTGATTTGGCTGAGTCTATGATGAGAATCGTGCAGTTGAAGGCAGTGAGGGGATTCAACCAGAGGTCAAGCTTGGGGGTGTGGTTCGGTGGGGAGATGACCAGGAATTCCGTTTTGGAGGTGTTGAGCAGAAGATGGTTCTCAGTTAACCAATTTTGAGTAGATGTTAGGGTCGAGTTGAGAGAGATAATGTTTTCGGGGGAAGAGATTTTCAAATAGAGTTGCATATCGTCCACATACATATGGAAGATAGTGTTTGAAGAGTTTAAAGAGTTAGCTAAAGGTTCCAGGAACAGATTGAATAGAATCGGTGATAAGGTGGAATCTTGTGGGACCCCCATAAGAACTGGAGAGGGCTGGGAGAGAGAGTGGTTTGCCTTGATCCTTTGAGATCTGTGGTGGAGGAAATACGAGAACCATTGTAGCACCTGACCAGAAAAACTAATCCTATTTTTCACAGTGGCGAGGAGGTTGACCTGATTAACCGTGTCAAATGCAGAAGAAAGGTTAAGGAGGATCAGGAGGCAGGATTCATTTTGGTCAAGCATTTTTAACAGGTCATCCATGACGTGAGTGAGCGCCAACTCAGTGCTGTGACCCTTCCGAAAGCCTGATTGATGTTGGTCAAGAAGTTCGAAATTCTCTATATGCGCCCAGAGTTGGGATTGTACGCATTTTTCTGTGACTTTCGCCTGGGTGGGGAGGTTGGAGATAGGCCGGAAGTTATTGAGATCTGCTTTGTCAGCGTTAGGTTTTTTTCAGTATAGGTGATACTTGAGCTGCTTTAAGGCTGTCCAGGATCGTACCTTGTGAAAGCGATGCGTTTACAATCCTTGTCCAGGTCGGGATGAGTACATTCTTGATTTTTTTTTTTTTTTAAGATGGCTGGAGTTAACTGATCACTGAAGTGGTTGGATGGGTTGATATTCAGAAGGATCTTGTATATGTCTTTTTCACTAAATGGAGTAAAGGTGGTAGATGTGCGATTTCCTGGGAGGTCATGGGATGGTATGTCCCTGGAGGAAAGCAATAGAGCCTTCTTAGTGGCGAGGTAAATGGAGATGAGTCTTACTTTCTTTGTGAAGAAAGCAGCAAGTTGGTCGCAAGAGAGAGGGGTGCCACCAGAGTCAGTGGTTGGGATCTACTACAGACTGCTGTTTGACCAACTCTAAGAGTTTCTTGGGGCGATTTGTTGCTTGGTCCTGTTGGTGTCTGAAGTAGTCAGACTTTGCGCTCTTGATTTGTTTGTTGTAGAGGCTCCTAGCCTCTCTAAGGAGTTTTAGTTGTTCCGAGGAAAGATTGGATCGGCAGGAACGTTCGAGTGCTCTAAGGTTGCGGCGTTTAGTGTTTAAGTTGTCATTATACCAGGGTTTGGATATTTTAATTGAGGCATTTTTTGTTGTTGTATTGGAGCAATGTCATCCATGATGTTGGAGATGGTCAAATTGTAGGAGTCTGCGAGTGACTGAACCTCAACCAGGTCCTCTAGGGAGGTGAGGGCCAAATTACAGTGGGCCGCTATTTCACCGGAGTCTATTGATCTGAGGTACCTTTTCCATATCTTTAATTTTGTTGGTTGAGCCAACCTCTTCGACATATCCCTGTTGATATATAAAAGAGGATGCATTCGTGGTCGGACCAGTCACATGGGGTAATGGAATCCAAGGTGATGGTCTGTTCCTTGGAGATAATGAGGTCCAAAGTTTCTCCTTTAATATGAGTTGGTTGGTCACAGTGCTGAGTCAAATCATTTAAAAAAAACTTAAAGCAGGATACAGTGAGGTCATTGGATTTAGCCCAGTGAAGGTTGAAATCACTGAGGAAGATTTGGGCCATGGTTGAATCAACATTAGCAGAGATGATTTCCATTAGTTGCTCGATGTAGGGGAGCTTGCCTCCTGGGGGATGGTAGGAGTGAAGTTTACAGACTGGTAGGCTGAGACAAAGGTATTTAAAGGAGGAAGGAGTAGAGGACTCTACTTGAGAGATCGAAAGTGTTTCTGTGAATACAAGCTAGACCAGCGCCCAACTTCCCAGTTTTGTAGAGCCTAATTATGTTGTGAGTGGGAGGAACTAGGAGGTCTAAGATAGGAGTGGAAGAGGGGTTTAGCCAAGTTTCAGTGAGGATGATGATGTCGAAGTCCTTGTGTTGGATGAGGTCGAAATAGTTCACTGAATTATTGCTTAGTCATTGGTTCAATTTGTGAAATCGTTTGGACTGGAAATAAGGACTTCTGACCAGGCATCCCTTAAGATCTGTTTAAAGAATAAGGTAATACATCCAGCACTATGGTCCTTGGATTAGTCATTGCAAATCCACTATGGGTGTTGGGACTCTGCAGTCCACCATAACAAGTTCACCCCATGCATCCGTTTTGAAGACTTTTTTGAAACTTCTTGACTAAGGATGAGTAAAGTTGGAAGAATAACTTACTGGCTATATTTCAGGCATACAACAGTGATGCTGCAAGATCATACTTATTAAATAACTTTGTATCTAAATCCGTTACCTATTTGTTGATCTGAACCCTGTTCTTTAGTAGATTCAGGGCCTGATAAGGTGTATGGCAATTAGACTATTATGGAATAAAAAAGAGCACATATTTTACACTACCCATTCAAACCAAGTGTATTTTAATTAACCATATTGTTATGTATGGTGCTAGCCTCCCAATAATTTTCTTTGCTCTCAGAGCATGCCAGTCGCATGACATTCAGCCACTGAGCGAGGAAATGTTTGTGTACGTTAGACATGTTAACCCCTTCGCAGCGGGGGTAATTCCCCCACTGTGCGGGGGGCGCGCACAGCGCCCCGGTGCTGATGACTAGCTCAGCTCATCATTCGCCACGTTGCTCGTGTGCTGATGGCGTGCTGAGTTCGTCATTGCCACGCCCGTTCCTTTAGAATCTCGCACAGCAGGGTAATTATCCCCGCATGTGAGCGTTCTAAAGGCCATGCTGTGCTCAGCTCGTCATCGGCACACGAGCACCGTAGCTGATGACAGGCTCAGCTAGTCATCAGCATGGGAGGGGTTAAAGAGGTTTCTGATAGTCACATATAAATTGACACCATTAAGTTTTTTTGTGTCATGTAGCCACGCACCGATATACATGTAATTTGAATGTGTTCTTATGTAAAGAATTAGTCCCAAGATATTCGAACATAATTTAAAGCATTCCTAACTATAGTAAAAAGAAATCTAAAAATCCAATATGTGCTGTTAGGAAATGTATGTAACCATTTATTGGAAATGAGTTTCCTTTGCTAGCATTTCAGATGTGTAGCATATGCTGTTGAAGATCACACGCTGTACCCTCACTTGTCATCTAAGGCTGGGTTCAGAATACTGCATCATGCTTTTTTTTTTAATTACTCTGCATATGCTTCCTTATATATGGTCACATTTCATAGGCAAACACTGGTTATTGTAAATAATATACATTAAATACCACCTCCTAAGCTGTGCATAACTGTGACACAAATCTTTTTATTTTAAGAGATGCTGTTATCAGCTCTAGTTCTGCTGATTTTATAAAGGAAGCAATGGAAATGCCCCATTTTGAGGAACGAGTGAAGGAATGTAACCAAAGCCTGGAAGCTCATCCTGTGGTGAAAGGTTGGTAACTTTCATATGTTTTCTAATCCTGAGATTATTGCTTTGTAGACCACTAAGGAGCTTACTCGTACCATCGTGTAATTTTATTAGGAGTCCTTCCCCAAATTTCCAAGGTTTCAGAGCTTAAGCTCACAAAATGTCGATCTCTAAGCTTTAACCTATACTACTATTATAAAGAGAGAACACAAACCTTTGAGCCAGGTAAACTCGAAAAGTACACCACCAATCAAAACACCCAAGACATCTTTGAAAACCTCAGGGCAAGCAGAAGGAGATAGGCTATTAAAAATAAAAAATATACTTTGTTTAAAAAATGTCGAAATAAAAATAAAGTAGTCCCTTGCAAGTAGCGCCGGCCGCGACTTCTGCGTGATGACATCATTTGCGTTTGTGCTCCCTGGCAACACTTCCGGAAATGGCGCCGAAGATTGCGACCTGCTGGGAGGACTCCCGCGGCCCTGCTTGCTGCTGGGCGAAGTGGCGGCCTGTGCGAGAGGGGCGCCTGGAGAGTTGCGGCCTGTGCGGGCGGGACGCCTGGAGAGTGGCGGCCTGTGCGGGGGGGACGCCTGGAGAGTGGCGGCCTGTGCGGCGGGGTGCCTGGAGAGTGGCGGCCTGTGCGGGCGGGGCACCTGGAGCGGGACCGGCGGCTAAGATAAGGATCAGGCTCTCCGGGACACGGGCAGGAGGGGGCCGGGACGGGAGGGGGCGGGAGGGGGGCGGGGGCAGAAGTGCACGCAAGCCTCAAATGCTGCCCCCAGCCCCTTTCTGCCCCAGGCAACGCTGGGGCGGGCTGCTAGTATCGTATAATAACAATCCATTAAATATTGAACATTAAATATCGAACTACCTTAAAATATGATTTTTACAATAAATATGTCAGGCCTAGTGCTTATATAATATCATTTCATACTTAACAGTCCCATATCCGTGATCATTGGCTTGCCACGATAACTAACGCAGACCTTCTTTGTCATTTATAAACTTTGCCACAAGCCAAAGTGTGCAACACAGGCAGGCTTTATGGTGGAAATACACAAATCCGGCCCAATTAAATACTGTGCTCAGGGTTACAAGAATGTGGTAAAGCCCCTCACTCTGTCGGGACCTGAAAACAGTTTTTTTATTTTTCTGCTCAAGTACAGTTAAGTGAAGCCAGACTGAAAAATTCATGTAGATTAGTGTAACCCTGCACTCTCAAACACAAAACTGCACTTTGAAGTTTAAAGTTAGTGACCACCATCCCATTTGTGCTGCTGTCAGAGAAAAACAAACACCATAAATTAACCAGTTATCTCAAATGCTTTAATAGCATTACAATGTTGTGTGTGTGTCTGTAAACCTCGTTGTGAAAGGACGAACTAACAGATTGCCCCAGTATTGGAACTTTCATAGATTCCCATGCTTTGTATCATTCCCCGTCGTCGCAATGGGAGCCTCAGTAAATAGAAAATACCTTCGTGGTAAGCACAAAGTGAAAAAATAGGCCTAGGCCTCATCTCATTTTGTAGCTTATCCACCTCTTTTTGTAAAAGAGACCAAATTCCTGCAGTAGCCAATCAGAGCCGCCTCACCCCATAGAACCTTCCTGAGAGAGCCTCAGAGCCTCAGATTTTCTATCGCACGTTGTGCAAGGGATTCTCCATTGAGCTCTGCTCATTTTTCTTCAATTCTAAGTATATTTTCTTCAACTTGTGTCTATTTTTTCGTCATGTCTGACAAGGAAAGGAAAGCACTTTTCAGAGCCTGTGCTGCTTGCTCAAAAAGAGGTTGTTTGTCGAGGACAAACATGAAGACTGCATATACTGCTTATATCCGGATCATAAGGCCACGGACTGCAAGATTTGCAGAACCTTCTCCACCAAGACCTTGAGGGACAGAGAGGGACGTCTCCTCACTTGGCTACAGAAAATGAAAGACCGCAAAGAACTTATGTCTTCTCACAGTGAGGGCTCCTCGTCAATGGTGTCCTCAAGAAGGTAAAAAAAGAGGGGTAGGTCTCCCCCTACTACTTCTGACAAGCCCCTTGACAAGGCCTTGCCAGGCACCTCTGATAAGTCTGATAGGCCTGCTTCCCAAAAATCTCCTCACCACGGTGAAAAGGAGAGGCAGGGAAAGCTTGAGGAGTCGCAACCCTCAAAATAGGCGAAGAAGATTGTCCCTGTGACTTCACCACCCTCTGACAGGGATAGAGGGGTGAAAAAGCCTTCTACTACGACTCAGTAGGTCGTTTCAGACAAGAAACAGCGTTCGTCGACGGTGAAAACCACAGGTACACCGACGATTTCTATTAAAGACTTGTCTGTGCGGCTGCGCCATAGATGATGTTTAAGACGCATGATGCCTGTTCGTCGTCGACGAAAATTACTTTCTCCACGTCGACAACGATAACGACGAGAGTCGCTTCGACGACGAGGAATAAGTCGACGACCACCATGTCGACGACACCGGTGACCTTGCTGCTGACGACGAGTTCGTCGACGACCCCGTCGACGATCCAACCTTCGTCGACGATGACCATCTCCCCGTCGACTATGCAATCCTCGACGACGAGCGCAGTTTCTTCGTCGGCGCCTCCGTCGACGAAACAGTCTATAAGGCACTACCATCGACGACGTAGTTGACGACTGAAAAATTTGTTTTTTCACGCAGAAGGAGGCAAATAACACCGGAAATGACATCTCCACGGCAAGTCCAAAAGTTTCCTCCTAACCTATTGCTGGATGAGGATTCTGAAGAGGAGGCTTATAGCGATTTTGGCCAGGCTTATAGCCCTTCTGACTTACAAGTAAAAATTCAGGACATCAGTTCTGAGGAAGGGGAAATGGAACAACAACAATATGTTCCACAAGATTATTATGAAAAACAGGAAATGCCAAGCATGCCAGTTCCTTTGCAGAAACCTTCTCGTCTATCTCGGCTGGAGATGGTGGCGATGCCATCCACTCTCATCTTGGACCTACAGCTAATGTTGCAGGAGTATCAGAGGCGATTTCCTACTCCTCAAGAGGTTCAACAGGTGCGCCCTCCTACACCTCCGCCTCAGTTATCACAGCCTGTGGCAGGACACTCTTTGCCTTCAAGAGGGCGTGACACAGAGCCCGTAGAGCATCCACAAGAGGTAGGGCCCATTCAGGACGATACAGATGATAATGCATCATCAGATGTGGATCTCAACAAGTGGACCCTGACCAAGACCAGAATGTAGACTGGAATCAGGATGACCCTCGAGATCCAGACGTCACAGGGCCTGACAACGCAATCTCTCCTCCAGCAGTTGTCGGAGGCTTTCACAACTTGATGGAACGAGCTTCCAAGAGATTTGGTCTTCCGGTTACCACAGTTCAGTCCGAATGTTTTTTGTACGATTTCAAAGAACCATTCTGGAAATCCGTACGTTCAATCCCCATCATTGAACATGTTTGGTCTGAAGGCCTAAAGGCTATGCAGAATCCGGCCACAGTCCTCCCGGTGCTCCCCAGACTGGAGAAAAAATATTAGGCGCCAGATGGCAGCCCGGCATGTCTACTAGGTCAACCAAAACCGGACTCGGTCTTTTCCCAGGCCGCACAGAGTAAATCTAAAAACCCATCCACGCCGCTAACGACGCCTCAGGATAAAGAGGGCAGGCGTTTGGACAATGTTGGAAAAAGATTCTCCGCAATGGCTAGCCTCCTCGTTAGGGCGGCTAATGCTTTGGCGATTCTGGGGAGATACGATCGCCAGATGTGGTGTGACCTCTCTCCGTTCGTGGAAGAACTTCAGGGTACATCTAAGGACGAGGTAAAAAAGATCTGACTGGAAGGAGAGCGAGCCTCTTCGGAGGTAGTCGACTGCGCTATGGATATAGCAACTACGGCATTCCGAGCGCTAGCCGGCGCGGCGGTTCTGAGACTCCAGGGTTGGTTGAGAGCCACGTGGTTCAGACAGGAGGGACAAAATAAAATTCTAGATCTGCCATACGATGGAGAGATGTTATTTGGCAAACACGTGGATGACGCCCTACAGGGCATAAAAAAAAGATACGGATACGGATACGGCCAAGTCCTTAGGAACTTTACAATACCGCAAAGTGCCCTTCAGAGGAGCAAGAGGAAGAGGATTCTCCTCCTATAGAGGCGGCAATCAGCACAGCTACTCTTCCACCTCACAACCTGGCCAAACATACAAACCCCAGTATTCTCAGAGGGGTTCTTTCTCTCGCCAGCCGCCGAGAGGACAACAAGGGCAGCAGAGGAGGGACAATACCAAGAGACAATAGCGGCCAGGTGGCTCTTTCTACTGTTCCTGTGCCCTTGTTAACACCAGTGGGGGGCAGGATTGACCATTGCCTCAACAACTGGATGGTCCTAACAACAGACCAGGGGGTCCTAAACATCATCAAGAAAGGACAAACGTTGGAGTTCCAAGATCTTCCTCCATCGAGAGCTCCAGACGCCTTTACACCCAAACATCTGAAACTCCTTCATCTCAAGGCCCACCAACTCTTCACCAAGGGGGCAATAGAACCTGTACCTCTCTCCCAAAAGGGGAAAGGGTTCTATTCCAGGTTCTTCCTGGTTCGGAAGACGAAGGACAAGTGGCGTCCGATCTTAGATCTACGGCAGCTCAACACTTATCTCATCAAGTTGTCCTTCAGGATGATCACTCTTCAGGACATCCTCTGCCTTCTCAATCCAGGGGACTACATGGCGACCCTAGATTTGGAAAACGCTTACTTCCATGTACCCATTCATCCAGCTCACAGGCAATATCTTCGATTTACAGTAGGCAAGAGCCATTTTCAATTCAAAGTACTGCCTTTTGGTCTCCGGTCCGCTCCGCGGATATTTACAAAGGTACTGGCTCCGGTGGCAGCCTTTCTCAGAAAGATGTCTTTCGAAGTCTTCCCATATCTGGACGATTGGCTGTTGAAGGCTCCTTCGTTCCAAGAGGCGTCCAGGGCAGTCACGAGCTGCAGACAGCTGTTCGAGCAACTGGGCCTTCGGCTCAACAGAGAAAAATCGATTTTGCGCCCCTCTAAGACAGCAAAGTTTTTGGGTGCGATCCTAGACATGGAGTGCTGCCGGGCTTTTCCTTCGGAAGAGTGCCAAACAAAGCTAATTCTTTCGGCTCGCCTTCTACAGACACAGAAGTTTCTGTCAGTTCGCAAATACAAATCGCTTCTCAGATTGATATCATCCTGCATTCCATTGGTACCACACTGCAGGCTGCGAATGCGTCCACTGCAGGAACAGTTGGACAAACAATGGCGTCAGGTGATAGGCTCCTTCGATGACAGGATTGTCATTACTCCGGAAATGCGGAAGGCAAGCAGCTGATGGTTGCTAAAAGACAATCTTTCAATAGGTTTACCATTCCAACTTCCACCATCTCCCATGGTATTGACGACAGATGCTTCCATGGTGGGATGGGGAGCGGTCCTCCAAGAACTAAAGGTCTGTGGTCATTGGAGCCCAGTCCAAGTCAAGTTCCACATCAATCTACTGGAACTTATGGCCATTCGTCTAGCCTTACAGGCTTTCCTTCCAAGGATCCGCAACCGTTCAGTGCTGGTTCGTACAGACAACACCACAGCCATGCACTACATAAACAAGCAAGGCGGACGAGATCTTGCACCCATTCGAAGGAAGCACCGAGGCTTTGGAATTGGGTGATCCAACACATCACCCTTTCAGCGGAACATCTGGCGGGAACACTCAATGCCACAGCGGACGCTTTGAGTCGCCAAAAGACTATCAGCCACGAATGGGAACTGGATCAAACCATTCTAGAGGAACTGTTTGCACGTTGGGGGACCCCAACCATCGATCTGTTTGCAACTCCCCAAAACGCCAAATGCCAGTCCTACGCAAGCAGGGTTCAGCATCGGGAATCCTTGGGGAATGCGCTTTTGATTGCCTGGTACGGCGCATTTGTTTACGCCTTTCCTCCCATTCCGCTGATCCCGAGACTGTTCCGCAAGCTCAAGGCGGAGACCTGCAGGATGATTCTGATCGCACCAGCATGGCCCAGGCAGTTTTGGTACACAGAACTTCTTCTACTCTCCCAAGATCAACCAATTCTCCTGCGTCCTGTTCCGTCACTGTTGACAATGGCTCACGAGCAGGTTCTGCATCCAGACCTGAAGTCACTACGATTGACAGCGTGGCTCCTGAGTTCAGAGAGTTCCAGGGTTTAAATCTTTCAGGAGAATGTAAAGACATTTTGGCCCAGGCCCGAGCGCCTAGTACGAACAAAACCTATCGGGCTAAGTGGAAAAGATTCTGCCTTTGGTGTCGGAGGGAAGGTCTACATCCATATACTTCTGCACCGCACCAACTCTTGCCTTACATCCTTTCTCTTGCGAAATCTGGATTGGCTCCTTCTTCTGTAAAGGTACATCTAGTGGCCATTTCTAGATTTAGACGTTCATCATCAGGTCCTTCCCTTTGGTCTGCAAGGATCATTAAACAATTCCTTTAGGGTTTATTCAGAGTTTTTCCACCAGTCCGGCCTCCACCACCAGACTGGCATCTTAATTTGGTCCTGTCACATCTAATGAAGGCCCCATTTGAACCTATTCATAGGGCGACCTTAAGTTTCTCTCATGGAAACTGGCTCTTCTTTTGGCCCTGACATTGGCTAGAAGAGTTAGTGAGCTCCAAGCTTTCACAATTGAGGAACCTTTTCTACAATTCAAAAATGATGTTCTCATCCTAAGGACAAATCCTAAATTTATTCCGAAGGTACCCTCAGAATTTCATCTGAATGAGCCGGTGGTCTTAAAATCCTTCCTCCTGTGGCCCTCCACGCCAGCTGAAAGGGCTTTGCACTCTTTGGACATTTACAGATGTCTTAAGTTCTACTTGGAGCGAACAAGACTATTCAGAAAATCTTCCCAGCTTTTTGTTTCATTCAGCGCTCCTCGAAAGGGGTGTCCAGTTTCTAAACCCTGCATTTCCCGCTGGATATCCAGTGCAATACACTTTTGCCATCAAGCAGCGGGAAAACCACTTCTGCCATCAAGCAGCGGGAAAACCACTTCAACGAACAGTTCGTGCTCATTCTACGAGATCAATGGCTTCATCGGTGGCTCTATTCTCAGGTGTCCCGATCAAGGACATATGTAGAGCGGCGACATGGAGCAGTGTCCACACCTTCACTCGCCACTACTGCTTGGATTCTTCTGTGAAAGAGGGCAGTGGGCAAGGCGGTTTTGAGGAACCTTTTCCAATAAGTCGGTGAGCTTTCCTTACTATCCCGCCTTCCTGTTTGTATATTTTGTTTATTATTTTGCTTTGTGATGCTAATGTGTATCTGGTTTTCTTATCAGAATTATGTATGACATTTTCAGGTACACATATTACAAAATATACTTTTCTCTTTACTGCTAGCTATTCTGATACAAAGCATGGGAATCTGAAAGTTCCAATACTGGGGCAAGAAAACAAGTTACTTACCTGTAACTTTGGTTCCCCAGTATTGGTAACTTTCATAGATTCCCATGCGCCCACCCTCCTCCCCTGTTAAAGCTCAGCTTTATTGTCCTATGATGTTGCTGTTCACAACGGCTACGAAAATCTAAGGCTCTCTCAGGAAGGTTCTATGGGGTGAGGCTGCTCTGATTGGCTACTGCAGGAATTTGGTCTCTTTTACAAAAAGAGGTGGATAAGCTACAAAATGAGATGAGGCCTAGGCCTATTTTTTCACTTTGTGCTTACTATTAAGGTATTTTCTATTTACCGAGGCTCCCATTCCGACGATGGGGAATGATACAAAGCATGGGAATCTATGAAAGTTACCAATACTGGGAAACCACAGGTTCGAGGCATGTGGGCTGCTGAATTCATATCTGTGCATAGATCGCCGCCTAGTGTTGGGTCCGGATGATTGCACATTGTTGTCCTGGAAGAGTCTTCGAAGTATCACAAGATAAGTGGCTCCTCCCCTGGACTACAGTGTGCATGGGCATCCTCTCCATCCTCAGATTGTTTTTTTCCGCCATTGGGTTCGGATGTTACTATCTTAGCTCAAGTTAGGAAAACTTTCCACAAAGCCAAAAGGCTTTTGACAGCGTCAGTATCGTTCCGTTCGGTATCGGTGCCTTGCTTCTAGAGGACATCGAGGACTCAACCAGTTTCTTTCCACACTCGACCCAATCTTCGATTTCAAATGGAAAGAAGTCCATTCAAGAGGTGTCCCCTTTGCAATGCAAAGTACCCGCACATCGATGTCCACCCGGTGTGCAACAAATGCCTGTCCCCAGACCACAACGAGGCCAACTGTATGGCCTGTGCCTGGTTCCGGTCGAAGAAAACTCTTAAGATTCGACGCGCGGCTCGGTTGGAGTCTAAGAAGTCAACGCCTCTTCCCGTGAACATCTTCGGGACCAAAGACGAAGAGGTCGTTGATCTGGAGAATCAGGAACACTGCTCCGAACCGGCTTCGTGCCATGACTCCGAGTATGACGCCGAAGACGCTCCTGTTCATGCCTAATAACCGCTTCTACCCATCACTTCTCCTGCACCTTCACTTCTCCTGCCCCGCACTTCTCCTGCCCCGCACTTCTCCTACCCCGTCACTTCTCCTACCCCGTCACTTCTCCTACCCCGTCATTTCTCCTACCCCGTCACTTCTCCTGCCCCATCACGTCACCTATCCCGTCACTTTTCCTGCCCTGTCGCCTCTCCTGCCCTGTCGCCTCTCCTGCCCTGTCGCCTCTCCTGCCCTGTCGCCTCTCCTGCCCCCTCTCTGCTCCTGCCCCCTCTCTGCTCCTGCCCCCTCTCTGCTCCTGCCCCCTCTCTGCTCCTGCCCCCTCTCTGCACAGGCCCCCTCTCTGCACAGGCCCCCTCTCTGCACAGGCCCCCTCTCTGCACAGGCCCCCTCTCTGCACAGGCCCCCTCTCTGCACAGGCCCCCTCCCTGCTCATGCCCCCTCCCTGCTCATGCCCTGTTCACCGCACATGCCCTGTTCACCGCACATGCCCTATGACTGCTCCTGCGCATGCCTAATCACCTCTCCCGCCCCGGTCACCTCTCCCGCCCCGGTCACCTCTCCCGCCCCGGTCACCTCTCCCGCCCCGTTCACCTCTCCCGCCCCGTTCACCTCTCCCGCCCCGTTCACCTCTCCCGCCCCGGTCACCTCTCCCGCCCCGGTCACCTCTCCGGCCCCGGTCACCTCTCCGGCCCCGGTCACCTCTCCGGCCCCGGTCACCTCTCCGGCCCCGGTCACCTCTCCGGCCCCGTTCACCGCGCCTGCCCCGCTCACCGCGCCTGCCCCGTTCACCGCGCCTGCCCCGCTCACCGCGCCTGCCCCGCTCACCGCGCCTGCCCCGCTCACCGCGCCTGCCCCGCTCACCGCGCCTGCCCCGCTCACTGCGCCTGCCCCGCTCACTGCGCCTGCCCCGCTCACTGCGCCTGCCCCGGTCACCTGTCCTGCCCCATTACCTCTTTTCCTGTCGCCTCGTCTGTCCCGTCACTGTTCCTGCCCGGTTCACTCTCTGTACAACATGGACAAATTACACATGGGGGCAAGTTCCCCAGAGTACTCTGTTTGGGGAAATCTCCTCTGTCATTACTAACTCTGACCTCATTGCAAACAGAAAACGTGTTGTACCACAAATTCCCTGCTTGTGCGTCTTACACCGGACTGCATTAACACCTGGCGTGCATCGTGTTAGAGGTTTTTTTGTAAGCTCGAACAATCAGACAATAAGGGCTCTTTGTAAACTGTGCTATATTTGGAGGACTAGAGGTTTATACAGAAGACCTATTATATCCTAAAAAACGATCGATTTAATTCACTGATGAGGCAGTATCCTAAAAGTGAAAAGGTCTTCACACCAGGACACTCAAAGGAGGGGGATTTGTCTTGCAGAACACCATCCCTCAATCTCCAGATCCATACAAGATCGGCACACCATCTTCAAAGGCAGAGGGCGGGCGCATTGTCATTCGAAAGAGGCTAATCAGCCTCAATCGGAATGACAATGGGACTGCCCACAGTCTGTGGAGCCCAGGGAGGGGCTGCTGCAGCCTCTGGAGTTCACCAGAGAAGTGCGAACAGCCCCTGGAAGCTGAATGAAAAAGTTATTGTTATTAAGTAGGACTATTCTTGCCATCCCAGAACGATTTTTTGAAATGAAGAAGTAGGGGAACCGACTGAAATAATTTTTTTAAGTTGGCATGCCGTGCCCTTCCGATCCCGCCCTCTTCTACCACTGAGTGTGAGACGTTTACCATGTGTAATCGGATTGTATATTTGTGTGTTTAGCTCCCTTTCCGGCGATTTCACTCAGAGCATTTTGGTCAGCAATCACACAGTACATCGCTTGATGGCCTCTACACCCCCCACTTCCCCCCCATATAGTGCGAACCGGACCCAAAGGTCACTATTTAAGGACACATTCATTATTTAATAGGCACGGATAGATTAAGCAATTTGCCCAAAATCACAGTACAATCACTTACTCTATGGTGCTTAGTCTGACCGCAGCTGTGCAGTGCTGCTCGCACCCACGTATGGTTGTTTTTTTGTGCCTGAACGCGCTTTTATTACAAAACAAATTCATGCATTCATGCGATGTATTTATCTTGTTTATTTTTGTTCTTGAATGAACATGGCGCCTGCTTCAAGGGCCGCCATCCACAGATTGGGAACATAATTCTGTCACCACAGCATTTAGCCCAGCGCCCAGCTTCATTGATCCCCACACCGTTGGATGTTTCCTCGCCCTCAGAGCTTTCCGACAAAGCCTTTCCATGCAAAATGAATAACGGCATTACCTGTTAGTCTTAAGCCTGCACCTGATCTCTTGGCTTTGCCCATACCTGTTTTATTTTTATTTTAACCGTTCTTTCCTAAAATATCTTCGGCATGGTCGTTCTTTGGCTGCAGCTTTTTTTGCATGATTGGTTTTGCTGCGCCTACTACATTCCACCTCCGGTTCCCTAATTTTCAGAGTTCAACCAAAAAGAAATCTGAGTTGAACCGATTAACTCAGCAACTTAATGTTCACACATAATTACAACACTATCAAAATGCTGAAAAAAGGAGCTTGTCAACCGATTGCTTTAAGCAGTACATATGTCGTGAAGATTCAAACATGCTGTCCATATAATCTGGGTTCCCCCTAACCTAACCCCACTTGATTGCATGCACAAGGGGTTCCGTCTCTAAATTGCTAGTCCATAAAAACGTATTCAAGCGAATTGGGTCTCGCCTACGCAGCGCGCATGCGCTGCAAAGGAGGGGACCTCATGTAATCGATTTCGTATTTGCCCTAAAAACGTGGACGCGTCGCATTTCTTAGAATGGTAACGCATGCATGTTTGGCAATTCCCTTGCGGGAGCGAGCAGCACCAGAATGTATCCATTATCACGCGCGCTCCCTCAAGAGAAATGCTGCGCGGCCCCTCCCTCCCACCTCACCCCACCGGTAATAGTCTGACACTTTCATTTTCGTTGCGGCTGCACTTTAATGAGCCTGGACAATGACAGCTGCATGTTTTTCAAACACACCCCAGGCATTTGCCTGCTGGAGGACAGCCTCTGCAGTGCGCCCCGGGATGGCGAGGTGCACTGTAGCGGCATGGAGGAGGGAGGGGGCAGGATCCAGGCGGGTCAGTTTGCAGGAGCAGGATCCCCAACTTTGCAGTGAAGGGCTGGGCGCAAAGGAACACGTAGCCACTGCTCCGCTCTGCCTGCTACTGGAAGCAAGAGGCGTGCTCTGTTTCAACCAGAGCAGCCGCAAACATGGTGAGGGGCTCAAGGCCAGCGCGGGTCATACAGAGCTGTCTGGGGGATAGGCTAGGCAAAGGGCGATATAGTGCAACAAGGCCCCCGAGGCTCTGATGGTGCAGGCGCTTCAAATACTCCCTTTTAAAGAAGCACCGCACTAGGAAATGCATGGAGAACAAAGTCTCCTGGCGGGTTAGAATGCGATGGAAAATGCGAGCCGGTTTGTTGCACATGTTGCGTGTTGGCTGGCTCACTCTTCACCCTGCTTCGGTACATTCAAGGCAAGGCCGGTGAAGGGTGGACTCTCTTCCATGTTATAGTGTTAAGGAGTGTGTAAAGGGCACCACTGCGGAGTCCTGGTGCTGGGCGTCGGTTTCAGCAGCCGCATCCTGTTATGGGTCTGCGTGGTGCAGCATGTGTGCGCGGAAGTCTGCGTCTATGTTCAGCAGGTGGCCGCCTGTTATGTGACTGACTCTGTCCAGTGCTACCAGCCCCTTCAGCGGTCCTATCAGTAAGAAAACAGAAGCGTGGGCATAGGTAGTCTTATAAACCGTTGTAGATTAGACAATCAGAAATGAATGGCAGATCATTATCCCCAATATGTGTCTTCTGGAGTGACTCTACTCCAGCCCCTGTGGTTTGCCAAAGCCCTAGACCTTTGAGTAGGTCGTGGTCATGTACACTGCTGTGCCGTTGCCCTGTGCCTGGTCGCCGTGCCCTCTGCAGCTGTCTGTTTCAATGACAGCTCATCAGCGAAACCACAGGAGCCTGGCACACTTCTCCTTCCCCAAACGGTGACCGTGCACACGGTGACGCACCGGCTCACTGCTGCTTCTGCAAGGCTCCGTCCACTCCCCAGCTCCACAGGCTCAAACTGAAGCCACCCTTGCCTCTGCACCACCCGGGTCCTCGGCTCTCTTAGAGTTTTAATGTGGTCACGAACTTCTGGCCCCAGTCGCGAGGATGGCCGAGCAGGAGAGCCTGGAGTTTGGGAAGACTGACTTCACGCTGCTCGACCGATCATCTGTATATTTTTCACTTGAGATCACAAAAAATAGTTTCTGAAACAGTTACAATGCATGTTACAGTGAAGTGGCAGGCCTGAAGCACAGAGGCAGACTGTCTTTCAGGTGCTAATTGCTGAATCTAGATGTTAAACAAATAATCCTGCCGCATAACTCCTTCCCTCCCCCTCCATCCGCTGCTTAATTCCTGTGCACATAGCAATGGGGTTTATTAAAAGATGCCCTATAATTCCGTGCCACTGAACAAAGGGCTGGGAAAAGAAAGGGCAGAGTGGGAAGGTTGTGTCCCCAGGGACATGGAGTCCTCGTCTGGCACCTCTGTACACCTGGCGACTTTGTGCATAGGCCCACTTGTCACCACCGCTGCTTATAGCTCTGCACATTGTTGGCACACCTTAGTGCCTTGTGCTTTATAAATAACCTGCCTTGCCACCTTGATCCGATAAATGCTGATGTGAAATGGATGCGAAACCGACCACACTACAAATCGAACTGTTCTTGGCTCTTAATACCAGGCGCAAACATTACCCATCTCAATGCTACTCATTCTAGGGACATCAGTAGGATGAAAGGCTGTGTTATCTCTTACACTCACATGGGTACTCCCAAACTTTCTTTCGGGTGCCAAATTTACAGTGTGGCTTGTGGCCGAGGGCTACACCTGTGGGGTTGGGGTCAGTGAGGGGCGGGGCTTTAGTCCACTGAGCCACCAGACCCAGCATACACACCCATCTGTGTGTGTCTCTGTTTGTCTCTGTCTGTGTGTGTGTGCGTGTGTGTGTGTGCGTCTGTCTGCGTGTGGGTATCTGTGTGCGCGTATCTGTCTGTGTGTGTGTGTGTGTGTGTATCTGTATCTGTGTGTGTGTGTATTGTGAGAAGTTGGCTTGATATATGATGCTCACTAGTTCTAGTGATCACCTTGTATCAGTCCAAACAACCCTTATGGTGATTGGTTGTAAGTCAACCTTATAGACCAGCTATCCTAATGGTAGCATGGACAAAGCAGTCTTAGGCTAAACTCTTTTGGCATGTGAAGCCAGTTGTTTTACCACATATAACCCCTTGAATGCCAAGTGAAAGGACACCACACAGGTTGTTATGAAAATAAACAAGATATTTATTAACTAACATACACCTCTGAACTCTTTATGAGGTCAGAGGGCTAAGCACATGACAATCTCTTAGGAAAAATATGTTTAAGTTGCACAAATTACAATGGTGCCCTAGGGGCACGACAAACCATATACTAAGTAAGTGGAATGTGAAAGTCGATAAAAGGAATGGAGCTTTCCAGAGGCTGTAGGATCGCTGGGATCACGCTATACTAACTCTAGGTAGGTAATAGGAGGCCCACGGAACGCGTGTGCAGAGTGTGAACTCACACGCGATATGCGCAACAGTGTCTATGGACAGTACAGTTCAAGAAAAAGGGGAGTACGGACAATCCTGACTAGGTAGAACTAAAACGACTGTGAAACTGGACACTAGGAGAGTCAAGCTACCCTTGAGCACCGAAATGCTCGTGTTACCTCACCCACAGGCTGCGGGTGCATAGGTGCCAAGTCGTGTCGGGTTCCAGCGTTGAAGTCTATGGTGCCTGGAAGAAAAGATGCTGCAGGCGATCAGGAGGAAGATGTCCGGTGTGATCCAAGGGTGGATCAGTGAAGAGAAGAACCTGAAAGCAGAGGGGAAAATGTTCAAAGTCACTAGCCAGTGGCTGGAGTGGAACCAGGAGTGGAACCAGATGTCGTCGTTGCGATCAGGTGAGGGTGGACGCTTGTCTCTGCAGCCACGTGGACCAGGTGGTGTCTTCGACGACCAGGATGGAGGCACGAGCTGTCCCACGCAGGCTCTCGGTTTCGGCTTCGGATTCGGAGTCAACAGGCCTTGGCAAAGGCAACCCACGCGGTGAGTGGAAACGGCGTCAGGAGTGGACCAGGAGGGTCCGGGGTGCTCCTCTATTGGAAGGGAGCAAGGGCCAGTCTGGAGCAACCAGATCAGCAGTGAAGATTTCAAGGTTCGTCGTCTAGGAGGTCACTAGCCAGCCGGCAAGTGACCAGACAACGCGTCGAGCAGCAAACAGGCAGAAGGGCCCCACGCAGATCTCGTGGATGCTGGAGGGCTGGTCTTCAGTGCAGGAGCTGCTCGGGGTCAGGGCTTCTCAATCCCCAAAGCACTTGGACGAGGATACCTCTGAAGTCGTGCTGGAGCGAAGTGCTGCTTCTTTCAAGATGGCCAGTCCCACGTGTCTCGTCGCACCCACGGATCTCAGCTGTGCTGCAGTTGTAGGTAGAGGTCGGAGAGGTCTAGGAATCCGGGTCTCGTCGGGCTCTGAAGTCTGGATCCTCGAGGGAAGACGACAAAGGGAAGCCGCTGGACGCTGATGGTGCCTGCTTGTGCACGGTGGACACTCTTGCCCACAAGGGAGATTTCTTCAGTCTTCTGTGGAGCAGAACGTCGAAGTCCAGAGTTTCTTCTTGTAAAGTTGTTCAGGATAATCTAATTTGGAATGGGACCAGCTCCTACCTTTATCCGGCTAAAGGGTGCTGTACTACGAGTAGGTCCCTCCTCTGGGTGGGACCAGGAAGGAGGGTGGTTACACCCCCTATCCTTTGTCCGGTCTTGCGCCAGAGCTTGGGCTGGAGAGCCCCAGGAACTGGTTTAGACCAGTGTATGCACAGGGACACCTTGTGTGCCCCAGGCATGGCTCATTCCTTTCAGCCCTGTCCTACCTAATACACAAAATCCTGTCCAAGGCAGGAAACCCTTTGTCCAAGCCTCCCTCGCTGGAAGGACTCCCAGCAGCAGGAGGTCAGACTTGTGTCTGTGGTGGCAGCATCCATTTTGTGATGCTGAGGCTCGAGTTAACTTTAACCGGGGTTCACAGTTACATACATGTCGTGTCCCTCAAGAAGGGTGGAATGCTACCCCGTCGCCAGAATTGGCGAGGGGGTAGTATTCCAATTCGTATGACACCTTACTCAACATGTTTTGATAATGTTATACCAAAGTTGGCAATAACCGCGAGGATTATAATGCACTTAAGAGTATATGGTATAGCGTTATCATGGAAACAGCTAAAGGACTTGGTTCCGAAAGCTGCAGACAGGCTCAGCTCATGCTAGAGCACCATCTCACATAATTCCAAGCACTCTGCCTTCAGGATTGATAAGGCCTGCCATAGGAGTGACTGATAGGAGGATATGTGTCCATTTTAGGGTTAGATATAGGGATACTATATCTAAAGCAAAAGGTGATTACACCACCTTGCCCCAGCTGATTGATCAGCCAGTTGTGTCAGATTTGGATGACCAGCCAGGGGTGGCATAATACATGCTGCAGCCCCTGGTAGGCCCTGGGTGCACCTATTCCCTGGGTACCTAAGGTACACTGTACAGGTGCTGATAAGGTGACTCAGTATCCAATTAGATATGTACCTAGAGTACATGGAATCCATTTTACAGAGAGAGCAGTGGGCCTGGGGTCCTGAATAGCAGGGCCCCAGGTCAACTAAGTCGAAAAACCAGCAAAACACCGGGCAAAAAGTTGGGGGCAACCATAGTCGGATATCCACCTTCCTACATGTATGTCTCTGTGTGTGTCTGTTTGTGTGTGTCTGCCTCTGTGTGTGTGTGTGTGTGTGTGTCCCCATCTCTCTGTGTCTCTATCTTTCTGTGTGTGTGTGTGTGTGTGTGTGTGTGTGTGTGTGTGTGTGTGTGTGTGTATATATGTGTGTGTGTATATGTGTATGTGTGTGTGTGTGTGTGTGTGTGTGTGTGCTGAGTAGAGGCTTCGGGAGAAGACCTTGCTGGCAACACGAAACCGGAAGCTTCCCAAAAGGCCCTTTAAAAGTCAGCAGCGAAAACGCTTACAGCTCACTTTTAAAGTGCCTTTTGGGAAGCTTTCCGACTGCGCCATGGGAGGTCACAGAGGGGCAGTAAACACAGAAGATGGCTTGCGTAACATAGGTAGTAAATCTATATGTAATGCTGCTGCAGTCTTCTTCTGTGTTTACTGTTGGCGTCACTGGAAATGTAAAACAAGCATTGGCATAGCCAATAGGTTTTGCCTTTGGGACCTTCTAAGTGTTTAGCCATGCAACAGTTGATGTTGTTGCACCAAGGATATTGTGCTGGATAACTAAACACATATAAGATCCCAAAGACGAGACCTATTGGCTAGGTCAATGCTTGTTTTTATTAGTGTGACATGTTGGCAGTCAGTAGGGCGAGCACAGCATCACGAGTTACTGTTAATTCCTCCCCGATGTCCTAGGAAGAACACCATTGTTAACAGAAATACAGCAGAGCTGCCGCTTGAAGATTGCCTCTTTCATGATAAATAACGAATGATAAACCGATATGACTGTCAGTCATGTAAAATACATGTAAAGCACAAGGCTGAGGTGGCAGAAGTAGGAAAAATAGGAAGCAAGTCAAAGTAAAAGCATTTATTGGAACAGACACGCAGCCTCGCCAATTTCCTTACTTTCAACACGAGTAATTGTATTTATATTTTCGGTAATCTTTGGTGATTGCTAAATACACTACTCAGTCTCCACTGACTGTGGAGAGGCAGTATTGTGCCTCACGTTCAGTGGTGAAAATGCCCGCACAGCTCACTTCAGTAGAAGAGACTTTGGTAGTGATGCAAATGTTATATTACCTGACACCTCAATAAAACATCTGAGTTTTTTTTAGAACTGTAATAATACCAATTTTTTCATATAGTGCTTACTAAAAGAGGTGTGTACTCTGAATGCTCAACAAACTAGAACCCTTGTCTTGCTAGATTTCATCACGATGGCTCCTATGTTTCCATCCTCTGAAAGATGAAAGGCTGAGCGCTTTGGAGTGATAAGAATGTGCTGCAGACGGGTTTCAGTGGTAGAGGAGAGCTTTACATTTAAAAGTAGCATCCTAGCTAATGAACAGTCAAGTGGTGCTATAGTACCCAGATCAAGTGGTGTAATCCCTATAACACCCCGTGTATGTTATTGGACCAGAATATTTGGTTTCCACTTTTACATCTTTATATTAAACAAAGTGGATTTTAAAGCAGCTGTTCTGTTTCCCTTTGGTTGGAAATAAAGGTATCGCCAAACATGGAACAATTACGCTTCACCGAAGGCAATATCCGCACAGCAAATTTACGGGACTAGATTATGTAGTATAAAAGTTTGCCTATTTTTACTTTCACACATCTCCCAAACAAATCTTTTTTTATACATTTTTAAATTCAAATCTGCACACATATATTTATTACATGTTCATATTTCTACAAAACGTTCAGATATTTAGAAATCAAGCATCCCTCCATCTTTACCAAACACTCTTGGGTTCACAGAAGCCCTCATGGTGCTGGTAAACTATAGAGTTGTCATTTCCAACCCATGTACTCTCTACGGCTTCCCTGGCAATACCTAAGAATAGAAATATTGTAGGAGTATATCATGCTAGTTGGCATGGCACACAGGCAGTGTGCTATGTCGACTTTGTTTTGTCTGCACTAGGGCACGTATGCTGCAGTGGCAGTCTGCATGGCCTAGGTAAGAGGACCCACTTCAGTCCCAATACTCTACTTACCATGGTACCGTTTATTAGGGACCAATTGTGGAACATTTATAGTGAAGCACTGGCATAGAGGACCTGTTTAGCAGAGACCTTGTGCACTACAATCGAAACCACATCCAGTACCAGGCAAAAAGTGGGGGCTAACTATGTCAAAAGAGGCACTTTCTCGCAAATGCTAACAGGTTGCCTGTTTATTTGATATGCAGTATGCCACATCTCATAAGGCCACTTCATGTAAACCAGGTGCCCATTAAGGAATGCTGCAGTCTATAGCATATCATTGTCTTTTAACCATTCCAAGGTGTCCAACATATTGGTTCTTGGTAGTTGTGCTTTAACTTTAAAACCACAATAGACCATTTACAATACCTTTGCAAGACCGACAACTGCTGCTATGTCTATTTTGTTATTGCAAGCATATGACCCCGACTTTAGATGGCAGCAAGTTTTCTTTTGACTTATCTTCCGTGTGTTTTTGACATTGTGTGTGTGTGTGTTTTTAATTGCGGAGAATTAGTAAGTGGATGGATGCATGGATACAGAAGTTCAAATACGAGTGATAGAGTGCATGTATTTTTCTAATTTAATGCCTAAGGTCATCAATAACACGAAAGACACAATGCCTGTAAGTCTAGCTTAAGGCAGTAAGGGCTAGATGTAGGTAATTTTATTTTACCACTTCTTAAATACCGAATTTTACCGATTTGGTATTTAAGAAGTGGTAAAATAGAGGGGGGGGGTGTAGGTATTACAGAATCGGTAAATACCGAATCGTTAAGATTCGGTATTTGCCGATTCTGTAAATACCGATTCGGTAATGCCCATTGATTCCTATGGGCATTGAAGCCCATAGGGATCAATGGGCATTACCAAATCGGTTTTTACCGATTCGGTAAATACTGATTCCAGCAAGGGTGCAGGGGGTGTCACTTTGACACCCTCTAGCACCCCAAATACAGGCATGTGTGCCATGTGGCACACAGACATGCCCTAAGGGCATGTCTGTCTGTCACATGGCATAGGTGTGCATGCACACATGTGCATGCACACCTGGATTCGGTATTTTACCACCCAATTGGATTGGGTGGTAAAATACCGAATCTGAAAGGCCTTTGGGACTCAGAAGAGTCCCACCTACATCTGGAAGTTACAGAATCTGTAAACATACCGATTCTGTATTTTACCGATTCGGTAAATTTACCGAATCTGTAAAATTGGCCCCCTACATCCCAAAAACCCATTTACCGGTCGGTAACGGCCGAAATGAGCCGTTACCGGCCGGTAAATGGCCACGTACAGCGGGCCCTAAGTGTTTATTTTCAGTTCAGTTTTTCTTTCAAGTTGGATAAATATATTTCTTTCATGTTTTAGGAAAATATGACCAGTATCCAGAGACTGTTTTCTTAGGAACCGGATCAGCAATCCCAATGAAAATTAGGAATGTTAGTTCCACTCTTATAAATATCAGGTAGGAAATACTTAAGTAGTCTTATCTTAATCTACATCTGCTTGTGTTCTGGTTATGATGGAAGTATCTAATTGTCCTTGGTCAAGTTATGTCTTCCTCATTTTAATAATGCAGTGTAATATTTAGGAGGACAAGTGGGTAATTTTTCGATCAGATTCGTATGCTGAAGCTTTCTATGCCTTACTTTTCTTTACCTTCCTTTGCCTCTAGAAACATGTTTACTGTCGTAGGATCTTCGAGGTATTCAGTCTTTATGAATACTTCAGACTGTGCATCAATTCACTGGACCTTTTTTTTACATTGTTAGCGTATGAAACCTCCATCCTTATAAGTGGAAGGGATAAAGATAATTATTAGACATTGTAGTTTTTAGTAGACTTGGGGCCCGATGTAGGTAAATCTATTTTTACCACTTCATAAATACCGAATCATACCGATTCGGTATTTATGAAGTGGTAAATTAGAGGGGGGGAGATGTAGGTATTTCAGATTCGGAAGCCCATAGGAATCAATGGGCATTACCGATTCGGTATTTACCGAATCGGTAAATACCGATTCCAGCAAGGGTGCAGGGGGTGTCACTTTGACACCCTCTAGCACCCCCAATACTGGCTTGTGTGCCATGTGGCACACAGACATGCCCTAAGGGCATGTCTGTCTGTCACATGGCATAGATGTGCATGCACACATGTGCATGCACACCTGGATTCGGTATTTTAACACCCAATTGGATTGGGTGTTAAAATACCGAATCTGAAAGGCCTGTGGGACTCAGAAGAGTCCCACCTACATCTGGAAGATACCGAATCGGTAAAAATACCGATTCGGTATTTTACAGATTCTGTAAATTTATCGATTCGGTAAATATACCGAATAGGTAAATACTGGCCCCCTACATCTCAAAGTGCCAAATACCGGTCGGAAACGGCCGATTTCGGCCGTTTCCGACCGGAATTTGCCACCTACATCGGGCCCTAGGTCTCTATTGTTCTGGAAATAAAGACTGAGGTACTGGACATCTGTCGGGCAATATGAGATACTGGTGGACTGTGACCCCTTAAAGGTACAGTGTCAATTTTCATATTACCTTAGCTGCTGCCTATGTGTTTACATTTGCCTATTACTTCATCCTCATTTCCTTAAAAAAAACGGTTGTGAATAGTTTCTAGTCATTTTAGTTTGCCCTTTTTAAAAGTAGATTAAAGGAATTTGTCTTTATAGCCTTTTTTATATGCTGCAAACATTTTAAAGTTATATCTTAAAACGTGGCCTTCCTGAAGTAAGGTGAAGATGTACACTTAAGCAGGCCTATTTTGGAGAAGTATTATGTGATCTCTGCACGTGGAAATGACTATTCAGTGCTTATGATTTCAATGGGAATTCCCCTGAAGGAGAACTAGGGTTATAGGTAAGAACACTTACCTTATATACTGCCCTACAAAGGTGTCAGATTGTGGCAGCAAGCGCTTTGTGAGGAAAAAAGTGTGATTTTCTGAGTCCTTGGGACTTCAATTACTTAGTAATTTCAGGGATGGAGAGCCGATATGTCTTATTGGATGGCTTTGGAGAGTGAAACCTGTATTTGCCACCACAGCACCAGGAAATATGTATTTGAGGACCTTTTCCTTAGCCTACAACATTTCTCACAAAACTATTTCACTGATAAAGTGCATGAATAGCGCCTTGGGCCGGATCCAGAGTTTGGCACAGGGGTTATTCTCTCACAACATGATGGATTTCCCATCCCTCGGAATATGAATGCAGTAGAATAGAATTCACTTCTAATAAGGCGGACAGTATATCCATCAGTTTGTGACAGAGTAACCTGTCTGCCCAACTCTAAATCGGGCCCTGTGTTTTAAATTGGTCTATGGCCCCAGAATTGGGAGAAAAGAACAGGCTTGCATATGTACATCTGTTGAATCATTCTTTTCATTTGTTATCGAACTAACTCAAACCTCATTTTCTTGTTAGCCCTTCACAATCTCTACTTTTGGACTGTGGTGAAGGAACGTTTGGCCAACTCTGCCGCCATTATGGGGATCAAGTGGATATGATCCTTTGCAATATATCAGCTGTCTTTCTCTCTCACATACACGCTGATCATCATACAGTGAGTATTGCCAGAAAATGTTCATTGAAACTCATTAAATGATTTAAATTTACTTTGAGCTATAATTTATTTTTTATTTCAACCTGGTCATCTTAATATACTTGGTTACTTTAGGACTGATAAAGCACAAAATCAGCATAAATTACCTTTTGGCAATGGGAACTCACACTATGTAACAACATCTCACTGCTAGATTTAGATTTGCAAAAGGAAGAGATTCAGATAGTTGAAAGTGCGAGTGACTAGGGATCATAAAAGGAACAGCAGCTTGTATCGAGAGGGAGGGAACCAACTATTTATCAGAATAATATCACTGGTTTATGCTATTTTCAATTGCAAAAATCTTTATTCGGAAGCATTACAGCATCCATAAAAGCGAATAACAGTGCAAACCAAGCAATAAACAGTTCAAAATGCATTGACTACAGAAATGCATAATATTAATTAAAAAATACAGTACAGGACAATAACCGCGACCCGTTTAGAGGAGCATTGACCTGTGTGCACGTACAGCAGATTTGAAAAAGGAACCAATGTGCAAAATAACTTTCATTGTTTAAAAGTAATACACATTTTATAGCAGGTCTACATTGGCAAATATTACAATATTTCTCGTATACTGTGCATAAAATTTACAAAAGAAAGTAAAATCGACCATCGGTTGACCAGCTTAAGGCAAGGTATAGATTATATGCAGACCAAATGGGAAAACAGAGCAAATATTTGACAGTATTGTTTCTGAAACCGAATAATTGGGAGCGCTCCCATCGGGTGCGAGCAATCCAGATTCAGTTGTTAGTGCAGTCTGAATCCCATAGATCAAGATATCTAATCATAGTGGGTTTGTCCATCCGATCCTGTAATTGCTGTGTCTCCTCGAGTTTATAAAATGCGTCAGCCACACTCTTCTTACTTATGCTAACACATGAGAGAGGATCTGTAAAAAAAATTGCATCTCGTTTCTACAATATTCAGTTTGATGTAAGAAATGCAAGGGAATTGTAGTCCTCTGTGCAGGGAAAGGCAAACCATTATTATTTCCCTGGTTAGGGCAGTCTCCGGGTTCTTCCAGATTGAGAACCACAACAAAACAGGCCGCACCTGGATCAGATCTCCAAGGTAATAGCCAGAGTTCCTTATGATAAATAAAATGTGCAGCAGACAGGGGCATGGATAAAGTCTTCCTTAGAAATCTGTTTTCTTCCCGTTGGATGGCCATGCAGTTGGAGATTCCTCATACTTTGGCACCATACATGGCAATTGGTAGACACTAGGATTTGCATATTTGTAATAACAAAACAAGGGATCTACCACCCAAGGTTTGGGGGATACTACTTAGAGCTAGATTCAAGAAGGGAATGTCTCCAACTGTTAACTGATATACGATGCACACAGCTTTGAACCAGAAATTCTCATAGATTGGTTGCCAAAACAGCATCTAGAGTGCCATAATAATCATTTACGAGTCCCTCTTTTAGAGGATCTCCAGCAGTCCGTGAATCTACATGTTTTTTTTTCTAGAATTCATAAAAATTTAATATCTATGTATGTGTGAGGATACCAGAATTTTTTTTTAAATATAAGTTTTCCAGGTGGAGGTGCTGTTACCAGAAAATGTGCCATTAAGAGACCGTATTTCTTTTTAAATATCAATGATACAGTTAACCAATCTAGAAATCCAGTTTTATGAGAAATGGAAATCAATGAATCCTGCTTAATTCTACTTTCACTGTGCGGTATCAATGGGGTTACACGAAATGCTACTATACCAGGGTCAGAATCGCAGTACAATAAACAACGGTCAAAGTAGCAACAATTTTATCTAAACAAAAGAAATAAATATTGCATTCACAATACAATTCTTGCAAAATAAGAAGTGAATGGAATTTATTTTCAAAGCAATAAATACTTTAGTTTAAGCAACACAGTTGCTCTTGCATCTCAATTCAATTATTTTTAAAACAAGGTGTTCAGGTGTTGGAAAAGGAAGGGTCAAGTTGAGGAGGAACAATGTGGGTGAGTGAGGGTGGCGGACAAGGGAAAGGTGATGTGACATATATACATCAAATGTTTATGTTGAGACCAATCTGGCATGTAATAGGCCAATAGTTCCAATTAAGACACATAGCATTGATGGACACTGAGAATTAATTCCAGTTGTCAAAGGATTGTGCAATGTAGTAGTCAACGTTTTCAAACCCTGAGATGTTCAAAGGTATTTGATAATGGGGTCTTCTTCAGATCTGTGTATACAGAGCTCACCTAAAAACAATTGGATACTACGTGTTAAGGCGGGTTAACATAGTGGGTAGTGAATGCTTATACTCGAAGGTAAGGATTACCTAATCAGGCCTCCAGCACGTTGCATCTGGCAGGGCAGCAATTAAATGTGGTCTCACGCAGAGCTCCTAGCGAAAGCGAAGACTCGATCAAAATTACAGGCTATTCCAGGACGTAAAGACAGCTACTGTCTGTCTCAGTTTTGAGATGTCACTCACTGAATTCTGAGAAAAACGCGGCCAACCGTGCTAGCATGAGCATAAGTGTTCAAACTGTGGGTCTGGCGATCTCTTACAGTAACAGAATACCTCTAACAAATAAAGAAAAGACAACTATGAAATAGTAGGGTGGTTCCTAATAAGCAAGAATAAATCCGCATCTGAAGCTAAAGTAAAGCCACATTAAAACCAGCAGTGGGAGCTAAAAAGTCGTGACTCTCCTACGATGTATATACAGCTGGCATATTCTCTTCTAAATAAAGTGGAGGTAAAGGGAAAGCACTCTGTGACCCCCAATACGAGAAACCATTCTGTCAAAGAAAAAGCAATTAATAATCCAAATATGCTGGTCCTAATAGAGGTATCGGAAGTGATTCACGTAAGCCAAAAGTGAAGTAATCATAAAAATAACACAAACATCCAAGTATTAAAATTCCAAATCATTACAGAGACACAAGCATGTCACCAAAGTACGCTCCATTCGTACTACCCATTGTGATCTAAACCGGATTCTCCTCAGGAGCTAACGTTGCGGTGCGGCCCTTGCTCATCCAGGTTCAGCCTTCAATGGGAGAATGAGCCGCCGTTCACCGGCTGTAGATCAAGCCAGTGCTAACGGCGGCGTGCACGTGAATTGCAGCCGCTAAATGCCAGCACGTAGTGATACGTGATGTAGAGACACCTATCGATGGCTGACCAGACAGTGGAAACTGCACTGATAGTGTGACCGGGATTACTTCAAAGCGGCTTGGACCGTGAAAGTGCTGATCAGTTGACATACTAAGTGGGTATTACATGTAAACCGCCTATTGTTATCTTTCTTTTGACCGGTTTTATAAAAGAAAAGTTTTGATTTCACATTTGATTTGTAATACAGATTTGCGATTTGCATAATAACACAAGGCATATGTAAATACATATAAACAGGCACATACAATTGTATGCGAAGTAGAAAGCAATGAATCCTGCTTAGTTATACTTTGACAGTACATGAGTAAAAACTGGCATTGCCTTATGCCATCAAGCAGTTTGTGTTTTCTGTTCAGCAAGGAGCCTATAACATTGCTGTCCTTTTTAAAGTGCTGTATTGAAAACTAAATTTCCTTTTGGTTCTTTAATTTTACTCGACATCACTAAATGTTTTACTGTTTTTCCATTTGTGTGTGTGTGTGTGTGTGTGTGTGTGTGTGTGTGTGTGTGTGTGTGTGTGTAATCTTTCTTTGTACTCTCACCATTAGGATTGAAATACCTGTCATGTGATGGTATACAGAGGAATGAAGGACACCTTTACAAAAAAGATTTTCATTATATGCCTTGTACCCATAGTTCATCCAAGTGTCTCTATAAAGAGGAAAAAGAGATGAGCCTCTCAGAAAGAAAAACATTACAGAAGAATTCACACTCTTGCCAAAACACCATTTTAAAAGAGAGGATCCTGCTGGGACAGACTTCCACAGATGCTCAGTTCAGGCGCCTGAGTGCAGCCAAGCCACATGCACAACCCAGTAGACACACAGAAAAATAGATACAATACAGATTCTGCTGCCTGGTCCTTCAGTCTCCAGATTTCACTACTTCAAGGATTCGCTGTTAGATGATGTAATACATTTCCACCCTATCACTGAAAAGATGTCCATCAAAGTCAATATTCAAATCTACACTGAGGCTACTCAGACTTCTTACCTTCTGTATGACTTTGCAAACCAAACATCAAATAGTACCTTTTGTGCCTTTGTTACCCATAATTCATTAAGGATATCCATACTCTGCTATTAAAAGAAAGTATTGCTCCGTGTTTCATGTCACCAGCACTCAGAAAAGGAGAGCTTATGCATGGGTTTCATAAGTTAGAAGATTTCCATGACTTCTTCTCTAATTCCATACCTGAGTCTGGTAGAACCCCTGAAGTTTATTGAAATTCTGAATTGATAGCAAGCTGCTATTTCATCCTAATGTCAACCTGTCATGTCTCTTCAAAATGTTTGAAATCGATATCGATATTGGCTCTTATTTAACAAAAGGGGCTTTTCCTCTAGCCAAACCTAAATGATTGGTTGCTGAGGCCTAACTCTAGTTAAATAGTGCTTCAGGACATCCACGTCCTGCACGACAAATCAGGGTCTACTATGGCCACGGTCACGTCGTCTTATTTCCATGCAGTTCTTTTGAGCCTTCTGGCAGATGTTTTCCTTCATAGAGAAACTATGATCCATACTGTTTTTTATTTATTTTATTTGCAAAGTTTTATATAGCGCTGGCTAGACCCGGAGGTATCGGAGCGCTTTACGAGAAACTATGATCCATACTGTTTTATTTATTTTATTTATTTATTTTATTTGCAAAGTTTTATATAGCGCTGGCTAGACCCGGAGGTATAAGAGCGCTTTACATGAGGATCAGCAAGTTACAGGTTACATAGTTACAACCGCTTGAATCAAAGAATCACAGAGGGAGGGGGATTGAAGGAGACACGAATGGGAAGAAAAGGAAGACAATGTCAGATAACCGGCTGGGTGGTGGCCAAGGGGCCAGACTCCTCTATAACTGCACAGGACAGCTCCACCGGGCATCGGCCAAGGTTGCTCGGTCTTCGCGGTAGGTAGAAACAGGTTTCGTATCCGCCCAGGGGGCGTTGTCATTGTTCCATCGAAGGCAGAGAGAAGGAGACACATAACGGGGAGTCGAGGAAAAACAATGTCAGATGACCACCTGGGTAGGTGACGGCCAAGGGGCCAGACTCCTCTATAGCTGCATAGGACAGCTCCAACGGGCATCCGCCAAGGTTGCTCAGGCTCATCTCTAGTCCATGTCTTGGCCTACCATCAGACAACTGTCCTTTCTTCCAAGCTGGATGGCTTTGTCTTGCAATTTCCTAGTGTTGAATACCAGTTGGTACATGGCACTTATACAGGAATGTTGACATTGTCAGTGGCATCTGAAGGGTATATCTTAAGATGACCAAACTCTGATTAACACATTAGCTGCCCTTTCTTTTGTTATCTCAAGAAGGAAATGTTGCAAGAGTTCACTATTACAACGGCTTTCTGTAGAAAAATGTTCTGTGGCAGAGTCCTTTTTTTAGAGAGTTAGGTTTCCAAACGTTTTACCTAAAAACTTAAAGGAGAACGGTCTCTCAATATTCATTCTTCATTGGGCAGAAGTCAGTCAATCCATGTATGTATGTATTTGGTATTTATATAAAGTGAAACTAGCCAAGAGGCAGAGTCAAAGTAGAGCATACAATTAACAAGTGATAGTAGAGGTAGCTGCTTTGTGAAGTATGAATGCATCGTGTTGTAGTGTTCTTTAAAGATGTTCATCTTCAACTCTTTCCAAACTGGAGCAGTATTGGGGCAGTTCTGATGGATATGGTGTTCCAAATCCCAGGTACATAGCTGAAAAATGTCTGCTGCATTGTTTTTTTTTTTTTAAACACTCTGCAGTCTGATGGTGTCTTGGCTGAGGCTGTGCTGAAAACCACCAGATGGTGAGCTTCAAGATAAGCATGGGTGCTGGTTGTGATGTCTTTGTGGGTGATGCAGTTGATTCTGAAGATCATGCAGGCCGGCAAGCACATCCAAAGTGTCCCAGAAGCGCTTCTACTGACTTCTAGCTAGAAATATCTGCATCATGTAATTAATCTATGATACTTCGTGAACTAAAAGTGGGCATGCTCAGCACACAATCTGCTAGAACCGTGTGGAGAAGTGTGGCTCGATGGTTAGAGTGGCAGACCCTGATGCAGAGGTCTAACCCGGGACCAGGGTTCAATTCCCCGCCTCGGCAGGTCTTGGGCTCAAAATTCCACGGACCTGATAATTCTCGCCTCTGTGCCTATTCCAATCATGGAGTCCCACTCTGCAACTCTGGGCAATAGCTTGCTTAATCTCCACAACGCCCCCCCACAACGCTAAGGATGCCTGGCCTCCACCTTGGGGGTGCCCAGGAGTGGACGCCTCACATGGAAAGCCAGGATGGGTTCCACAGCGGTATTCGTACAAGCGCCTTGAGACCCTTGCGGGTGAGTAGTGCGCTATATAAGTATCAATTTACATTACATTACATTTACATTACATTACATCTTAAGAGTGGTCAACTCTTTAGCTCTTTGTGGTTGCTATATGTATGCTTTGTTAAATTCAATGGAGACATTTTTCAAATGCTTTCCAAAGGGAGAAATAGGAGTTTCTGGAGATTATCAAAGATAATCATTGCTTCTGACAGTGTTCTTAATCTGGTGAATGACATAGCCTACTTTGAAAGCTACTACCAACAAATGTCAATTAGATTTTCCTTCTCATTGTTCTTTAATACTGGAGAAAAAGCACTGGTCAACAAGTGCTTGAGAGTCGGAAATATAAAGGACAACAGGATCTATGAGAGAAGATGAAGACGAAGTTGTAGTGGCAGGTCTTTACACATCTAATAGACCACTGGAGGTAATGTTGTAGAAGAGTTGGAGTATGCTCCTGTGATGAAACTGTAAAGAAATGCCCATACTGTACTGCACTTTGCTTCAGAGGTAAAAACCTACCAAAACAGACACCATCAGGCCAACAGCATAAGGAAACCAATATCCACCATGGAGACGTAATGTTACACAGGTCACGGTGTGCACTTCTACTTTAAAATGCAAATATAATTACAGGTCACCTGGATGGAGGGGTGAAGTTGTAAATGTAATTTTTATTTATAAAAAGCGGCAAACACCAAAAGCTGCCGTGGTGCCACATGACTAGATTTAGAGATTATCCTGATGCAGCACATCAAGAAAATTCAGAGAGCGGGAGCCAATTTATGAAGAGAAAAGTCAGATTTTCAAAGATTTCTGAAAAATAAGTTGATTTAGCGAGCAAAGATTACAGGAAGAGAGTTCCAAGGTTTGGCTGCCTTCACAGAAAATGGTTGCCTGCCGCTCCTGCCCAGCTGTCTGATTCAAAGTATGATATAACAGCTGGACTGCAAAAAGGCCATCAGTAATTCAGGCTGATATAAGCCCTTTGAGAGCCCACTCCCCCACCAAATGAACCTTCCTGCCTCTCTACAACCCCCTTTGCTACTCCCAGAGTGCAAAAAATGGAAACATTGCAACAAAAATTACTGTCCGGTGTACATGAACCGCTCAGGACATTGCAGGTAGTAGTAGGTCTGAACTCTGACATGAAAATAAATAAATTGCCAGTACCTAAGCTGTTCCTTGAGACACATGACACATCTTGCCAGGTCAGGCTTGAGCATTGGCCAAAAGGTTGTGCCCAGTGGAATAAATATTTCATTCCTTACTATGCCAACGGTCTTGAGAAACTGAAGTAATCGCCTCTGCTTAGATCGTCCTAAACACTGAGAGGGACTGCAGTGCAAGAGGCATCCTCCTCCTCAACGCCTTCATATTTGGAGAAATCACCATTTAAGATTCTGGCATTCAACAAGCATGACATGACCATCACCATATTCCGCACCAAAATGGAAGAAATGATTCCAACGCTAAACAGTCAGTCAATCTTGTTTAAGAAGCGAGAAGGAGATGGAGTGCGAGTGTGATCATGGAGAGTAGAATACCTTGAATACAGTATGTTTTGGGCCCATTTTTGAAGGTGTATACTTACCAAAATGTATTGGCTGCTTTTTTTTTAGTGAGATCTTAGCAGGTGGTATATCTGATCTTGCACGAAGTGTAGTTCATTTGTCTGCGGGATATGTAGCATCCCCAGCATAACTGTTAAGGTTACATACATGGGGCCAGAGTAGACATGTTCACTACAGGCACATCTGCCGAGTGTTTTTGAAATTCAGTGTAGGTTTGATCTCCACGACTCACATTTTATGGGTGGCAGGAAAAACTTACTTTACAAGAGATACCATCTTCAACTCTGCCTTGAGGTGCGAGAAAGACTGGGTCACGCAAGTGATTTTGGAAGTTTTGATGTATAACCTTACACCAACCAGATATGGTAGAGGGACTTTGGCTTACTTACTAAGGCAACAGTCAGGAGCCTAATTTTATTTAAATGCCGCCTTCTCCTGCTATGTGAATTATATTTTGTTAGTGATGAAGTGTAGGCATTATGAATATGACAAAAAGGCTGGATAGTTGTTTGGGACCCAGTTCACAAGCAGGAATCCTCATCTGTCATAGCTGCAATCAGACTTAAGGAGGCACTTTAGATTCACTCAATATATATTACTAGGGAACTCCCACCATTTTATACACAATTGTAGGATTTCATTCACTGTGACATATAGGTGATGTAAGAATCCTTACAAGATCAGTTGGAGGTGGGGACTCTCACAATGCGGCCTCTTGCACAGTTTTGGTGGTGCCCTGGGTCCAACTACAGGATACTATGAGATCTCTGTGCCTGTAACTTTCAGATCAGAGCTACTCTACAACTTGAGACATTATGTAATTTATGGAAATGGAGGACCCCATTTTCTCCATCTGGCTGTGAAATGATGGTTGTGGCAAGTCATGTTTTTTTCAGGCTCAATGACAAGTATGACATGTTTGATTATTTCTGGGGAAGCTTTTTCACACTTGCTAGGACTTACAACATTTTCTATACTTATGAATCCTGAAGTGGGTGCTGGCTACTGGTTACACATTGTATGAAATATTGTTGTCCTTAATTAAGATAACGCCTGTGGTCTAGTAACTCGGCACTCTCTCAATCGGTCTAGCTCTGCTCGATTTAGATATAAGCATTTCTCCCTCTCTTATTTTCAGAAAACATCATTACTCCTATCACCTCCGCAGGATATTGACTGAGGGACACTGTACCAAGGTCCTAACTATCCATCCTGTTCACTTAACCACATGGATGCTGCCCCGATTTCCCTCCCGTGCTGGACATTCCTTAACTGGGTGTGGTTGTGACGGAACCATTCCGTCATCAGCACAGCTCAACCGTGACTGATGACGGAATGGTTCCGTCGCAAGCATCGAAGGGGTTAAGAATGATTTGATCCATTTGTGGAGTCCTGGTGAATCACTATTTGACAGTCAGTTATTTAGCTCTCCCAATCATATCATACATAGGTACTCATAGTAAGTGTGACACTCATGAGCTGATACAGGACCATCTTGTAACTCCTTCCTTTTACCCTCCTTGACTTATTGTGAGAAAGTGGCACTATATATATATATATATATATATATATATATATATATATATATATATATATATATATATATATATATATATATATATATATATATATATATATATATATATATATATATATATATATATATATATATATATATATATATATATATATATATATATATATATATATATATATATATATATATATATATATATATACTGGACAAGAATAAGGTACAGTGTGTGTATAGAGTCCACAAACCCCAGAGGTATAACAGAGGTTAAAGCCAGGTGTGAACTTACTCTCTAAAGTAGTAGCTTGGTCGAGCAGTAGGCAGTACCAGAGGACAGTGTACACACTCAGTCAGCAAAAGGTTTCACACACTCAAGGACTGAACTCTAGACCAATTGTTTTTATATCAAAGATATAGTTGTTTTATTTTTAGAACCAACAGGTATAAAAATGTACTTTTCTCGATATGAGTACTCTCCTATAATTACTTAGCAAAGAGGCAATAAACTTTGTAAACACAATAGGTACAATGGTTGCAGTAGGCAACACAATTCTAAACACAATTTAACCTTGAGCACAATGGGTTTCCTACATAAATGCATCTAGTTACTTTATCGATTTACTTTTGTAGTCCCAGGACTGGATCCTAGTTTCAGTCTTGGGGTCTAAGCTGGAAACAGTTAAGCAAAAATGATTTGGCTATTGCTATGATTTTTAAGAAATGTAAAGCTATTTCAAACGTTCACACTTAGAAACTTTTCTATGAAAACCTGGCAATGTAATCCAATGGGAGGGAAATCAAGTTGCAGTTAAAGTACGTTCTCGTTACTTTTGTAATCCAGGACTGGGCTCCTAGGGCCAGCACTGGGGTCTCTACTTAAAACAGGTAAGCAATTACGTTTCAGTAGTAGGTACGATTTTTGAAGAATATTTGCAATTTTCAAAAGTAGACACTTGGAAGAAATTTCACAGAAAAACTGACGAAATTTAGATTACCAGTAACCACGGTTGTGATTACTTTTGCGGTTCAGTACTGGGCTAAAAGCTACAGCACTGGCTTCTCTCCTGATTACAGGTGAGTACTTCGGATTTCGATATTCGGCTGATTTTAGATGAGGGGGTCAGCCATGGGCTTCTTGAGAAGGGGCATGACTTCTGCGCGCTTCCATCTGGGAAGATGCCTGTTGTGAAGGTGGTGTTGGTCCGTTGTATTCCAGGTGCGATGGTGTCAGTGGTACTTTGGTAGATGTGCGGGGGCCAGGGGTCGGTGGGGGCTCCCAAGTGGATGCTTTTCATGGTCACGGTGGTGTCCTCGGTTGTGATTGGAGTGCAGTTGTGATGGTGGGATTGGTGATGTCTCTGGGGGGCGGGGGCTGGCGGTGGCATCTTGCGTGCGGCCGATGAAGTTGTTGTAGAGTTTTCTGATCTTGAGGTAGAAGTAGCTCCCAAGCTTGTCGCTGAGGTCTTGGGATAGGGTGATGTCTGTGGCTTCGACGCGAGGGTTGGTGAATTCCTGGATCACGGTAAGTGTTCCTTGGAGTTGGTGGCATTGGTGAGGATTTTGCTGTGAATGAAGTTCCTTTTGGTTGTTCTGATTTGGTTGTGGTAGTTAGTCATGGTGTTCTTGTAGGTGGAGTAGTTGTTAGTTGTCCTGGTGTTCCTCCAGGTATCCGCAGATGCGTCTAGTTTATTGGAGATCTGTGGTGAACCAGTCTGCGTTCCTGGGGCGCTGTTCACCGGGGTTCCTTAGCAGGGCGAGTTTGTCCGCACTGTCGGAGATCCAGGTGTGGAGTTCTTTAGCTGCGGCGTTTGCGTTTGGTATGCAGGCGGGGTTTTCTCGGGCGAGGGTGGAGCTCAGTTGCTCGTCAGTGACCTTGGTCCAGTTCCTTCGAGGTAGGCGGGGGAGGTTTTGGTGCCTTGGGTGTGTCGACAGTGAAGTGTACGCAGTGGTGGTCAGTCCATGGAGGTTGCGTTGTGTGGCTGAAGCGGACACTGTTGCCTGCGGCAAAGATGGGATCAAGGGTGTGTCTGGTCCTGTGTGTGGACGTGGTAACGAATAGGTTGAGTCCGATGTTGGAAAGTTTGTCGCGAAGGGTGGTGGAGTTGGGGTCAGTGGGGTAGTCTAGGTGGAAGTAGAGGTCTCCGATGACTATGTAGGTTATTGATGCGATGGCTTGAGGTGCGATTAAGTGGGTGATGGTGATGGCGAAGGGTGGCCCGGGGGCTGTAGATGAGAGTTTCTTGGAGTGTGGTGTTAGGGCTGATCCGGATCTGCAGGTGTTCTATGGCAGGGAAGGTTTCGCTGGAGGTAGTGAGTCAGAGGGTGTTCTTGTGGACGATGGCAAGTCCTATTCCAGGGTAGTTGGGACGGTCCTTCCTCTGGATTTTGTCGCCGTCCGGGATGGCGTGTTGATGTCTGGAGCGGAGGCGGCGTTGGTCCAGGTCTCCGCGAAGAAGGCTATGTCGGGCGAGAGATAGTAGAGTAGGTTCCAGATTTCCGTGGCGTGTTTGTGTACAGAGCGCACGTTGAGGAGGATGCACCGTAGCATGTCGTTGGCGGTGGTGTCGGTGGTTCCGGTAGTCTGGGTGGAGGAAAACGTCTGGCGGCAGTGGTAGCAGAACTGTCCGTGGGTCGAGACTGGAGATTTCCGTTGGCAGTCTGAGTCTTCCGGGGTTGAGTGCAGGGAGGGCAGTGTTGTTGTAGCGGTGGGAGGTCGTGGATCCAGGGTTCCTGTCGCTGGCCGCTTCTGGAATGCTGACGGCCGCAGACTGGCTTGCCTTGGGCACGCCGCGGTCGGCATTAGGTAGGGGAGGGGGGCGGGACCAGAGGTAGGGAGGCGGGAACGGGGGCTATGTCAGGGTGGGAGAGGCCACAGGGGCAGCAGCGGCGGGAAACCTGTCTCAAGTCAATTATGCAAATTAAATATAATAATCCGTCCGGCAGAATCCTGTAAAAGAAAAATTAGTTGCCTGGAGATCACAAACCCTGCGCAGCGGAGGACTCGAGGGTGAGGCGAAGCTCCTGGGGAGAGTGCTGGCCTGGACCGAAGGTCTAGATTTCACCTATTATAAACGAGCAGTTTAGGCTTATCACAGGGTAGTGCTAAGCATTTGTTATACTCACGTGGGCAATAAATGAGACACAAACTCAACAATAAATCTGAGACCAATTTAGAAAAACAAGCTGGATTTTTATGTACATTTTGATTCCAAGAACTTCTTTATCAAGTTTTTTAAATATTGATTTTTCCAGTTAAGTAAAATATTTACTTTAGTGCGTCTTTACGCATCAGTGCTTTCCCGTGGGAGAAAAGGCCCATGTTGCATACAGTTATTTATGGTCGGTTTCTGTGGGGGATCTCCTTCGGGACTTAGGTTTGTAGGGTGCCAAAGTCCAAAGTACCACTGTACCACCAGCAGTTACTAGTTACCTGCCCTGGAGCGTTCGGGTGCAGAGGAGCTGGTCCAGTTGGTAGGCTTGCATGCTTGCATGCTATGCCGATGGAAAGAAGGGTGGCCACCTAGAAACAGGCTGCAGAAGGGGGACAATTCTGGGAGCTTCCAACGGGAGGCTCAGGTCACAAGGGTCCTAGGAACACAGGAGCACAGGTGGTTCATCGATGCTGGGAGACTTGGGTGCAGAGTGGAGCTATTGGCTGGGATCTGTGCATCCTAGGTCCTCGCGGTTGTCTGTTTTGCAGATTGAGGGTTCACAAATCAAGACCACTGGGCCACTCTGGAAGTGGGTCTCTGCGATGCTGACTTCCCTCTACGGCTGCTCAGTCTTGGTGTTAGAGTCCCGACTGGACTTAAACAGACATTGGCTGCTGCAATGGGCCCAGTACCACGAATATTGGTCTTGTTTCGCTCCAGTTGCTCCCGGTGTGCACTAACTTGATGGAGGGGGACAGATCTGACTTTCTGGAGCACAGATACCTCTTCCTGGGAAGCTGCTGCATCAGACTGGCCATGGAGTGGCAACTCGGTAAACAGGACTCTGCTTCTTTGGTGCCTGCATACCGCACAGGAGTAGCTAATCTACTACAAGGGTGATTCCTGGCAATTTGGAAAGTGCTGGCATTCTACCAGGGTGTATGAAATTGGTCGCTTTTTGGCATTATCACCCTTACTTTTTGCCTGGTGTCTAGTGCACTTTTGACAGAAGCGCACTGGGTTCCTGCTATCCAGGTTCCTTAAACCTGTACAATTGTTCCCCCCTCCCCCAATTGGCAAAACATTAAGCACCCCTTGTAAAACCCTAGTAAATGGTACCCTTGGTAACTAGGGCCCCCATAGGGCTGCATCATGTATTATGCCACTCTAAGGGACCCCTCCGCACCATGCTAACTGTCATTGCAGGCTGCATGCCATGGTGCAGAAACATTGAAGACATGATATGGCACACTTCCTGTATGCCATGTCTGCTGACACTGCATGCAATTTAGGTTAGTCACTCCTACAACAGGCTTAACAGCCCTAAGACAGGGTGCACTATACTACATGTGTGGACATATCTGCTTGAGCAGATATGCCCCTGTCATTTCTATGTCCATGCTTAAATATTATAAGTGAACAAGAAATCTGTTTTGAGTACGTGTGCTGGACACTGGTGTTTGAGTTCTCCGGGTACATGGTGGCTTCACTGAAACTAGGGATGCTTGGTATCTAGCTTCTCATATTAATAAGCCCATACTGATTTCAGTGATGGATTTATTAATACATGCAGCCAGAGGGCACTGTAGAGGGGCCCCGTAAACCTACCGACTACCTGTGTATGGCTGACTGGTGCATACCAGCCTTCCACCACAGACCAGTTCTGACCCCTGCAGGGGAGAGCCCACACTCTCTGAGGGCAGAAACAGTGCCTGCTACGACAGGAGTTTGCCACCTTCTTCAAGCAGGATGGCAAAGTAATCGGCATATCAAGTTCCCAGTTCCCGAACCCAAACAGGTGATCAAGAACCTGGGGGTACGACTGGACCAGGAGCTATCCCTTAAACAGCATGGAAACAATATAGTGGGATCGTGCTTCCATGTCATAGGTCTCCTCCGTAAAGTGTTCCCCCTACTCCCTGATTTCACCAGAAAAACCTTGGTGCAGGCCTTGGTGCTTAGGCGTCTCGACTATTGCAACGGGTTGCTGGCATCGGCCAACGACGGAGTATTAGGCAAATTGCAGGTGGTACAGAACACCGCCGCCAGGTTGGTCCTAAATGCCCCTCCTAGATCTCCCTCTAAACCCCTCCTAGACAAACTGCACTGGCTGTCCGTTCGCCTAAGGGTAAAATTCAAGACCTGTTGTGTAATCCATAAGGGCTTATACAGACTAGGACCCTCCTATTTGGCAGAAAAATGTATGCCATATAATCCCGTCCGTACCCTCAGGTCCAGCAATTCAACTCCTCCTCCGAGTGCCCACTGTAAAGAAGAGAAGACTGGTCGGCAAAGCCCGGTCAGTGGTTGGTCCGGTACTATGGAATAAACTTCCTCTCCAGCTTAGGCGGTGTTCAGACCATCTCACTTTTAGAAAAAGTTTGAAAACTTTTTTGTTCCAGAATTAGCACTCTACTATTATTCATGGAGTGATCGCTCCCCTCCATCTGCTACTGGTGTTTGTGCGCAGAGATACTCCTACGGGAGTCGATTCAAGCGCGGTATAAACCCGTAGATAAATAAATAAAATAAATAAGGCAGGAGGCTTCAAAGGCTTCTACTGCCTTGGTAAGCCACCCAAGGCTTCCCCCGACAGGGGAAATGCCGCTCTGTGCCATGGGCCCATTTGGTACCAGGACAGTTGGTAAATTTAGCTAGTCGGGAGGCGTGTTCCTCTCTCACTAATACCACCCCTAAGGTGGGTACCTGAAGTGGACACCACTTTTAGAATAACCCCATTGATAGTGACCCATTGCCTTTACTTTGTAGTATAAGTGGGCATGTGGATCTTAGGAGCCATGTCACTGTCACCCATGGGCACTAGGGTTTCCCCCCACTAACCCCTCCCCTCCCCCCAATTAACTGGGGAAAACTCATCCCTCAACACTACCCTAGCCACCCCTAGAATCTTTCCTCCAGTGGGAGGTGCTGCTCTTTACAATTGGGATTCCCCCTTGTAGTGTCTACACTCGTAGCACTCACAGCCCTTAATCGGCTTGGGTTTCAGACCTTAGAGGGGGTAGTTTTTGTTCTGGCGGCCAGATTGAGAATGAGAACCAGGCCCTTTCCCCTGTGAGTTGTTTTGGGGGCCTTTACTCTTTTTACCTCCCATCTCATTCTGATTGGAAGCCTTAACAACCTTTTGGGAGTCCCCCAGATACTTTCTTGGACACTCTGGTGCTGACCCAGATGTCCGCCTCCTCTTTAAGCTTACTATTAACCAGTTGTTGGCACAGCTCTGTAAAACAAAGATCAAGCATGTGCTCCTTCAAAATTAAGTCGTACAGCCGTGAATAATCATCTACTTTTCTGCCCCTCACCTTGCCCTTCAGTGCCTTGCCTGCATAATCTAAACAGTCCATCCATCTATGTGATCTTGTGACTTGCCCTGAACCTATGTCGCTATTTCTCAGGTGTCAGCCCAAATTTACAAACCAAGATGGCCTTCATTGCAGTGTAGCACGTCTTGTTCTCTGCCTATAGTGTGAGAAGTGTAACCCTCCCCACGGTGAGCACGTACATCCAAAGTCTACCACTCCAGAACTCCTCTGGGACCTTTTCCACGCTTAGAGCCACTATATAGATTGCAAACCACTTGTCTAGGTCATCCCCCACCACATAGCTGGGCACCAAATCCTTTGGGATTCCGACTCTTGCTTCTGTAGCAGATACTGCAGGTAGGCTGCCACCATCATGTTGCAGGACTCCACTTGCAGGGACTATTGTCCTAGGAGCTCAGCCTCACAGAGCTGTACATCTTCCTCTCCTCCATGGCTAGTCTCTTCTCCTCTGTCTCTTATCAGTCAGAGCAAGTTACTGCTCCTTCTCCATCTTGGCTAGCTCTAGTCTCTGTTTTCTCTCCTCCCGCCTGTCCTCCATCTCCTCTAGAGGCTGGTTCCTTGAAGATACACTGCTGCCTGCTCTGTGGGGGAGGGGGGACCTCAGTTCTAAGAGGATAGTCTCTGCTCCCTCAGTATGCTGCATTACAACACCTCCAGACAGGTCCTACTCCAACTCCTCTTCAGACCCAGACACCCCCCCCCCTTTCCACTGAACCAGCCTGGTATGCTGCTGCCCATTCTCTTAAAGCTGTTTGAAGCTCTGCCTTCTTGGCACTTCCCTTAATGATCAGCCTCTTGGGCATATATGCTGCTGCTTTCATGTAAGTACAGTAAATAGTATTATTAGTACTACTTAGGACAGGAAATTCAGTGTGTGAACCCATGGACTAATTATATCTTATCTTATGTGAAGAGCTTGCATTACTGAAAAGATAATGTGGTCTATTTCCTGTGAATGCCCTCTTCGAACGTTTGTTTGGTATTTTTCAGTCGCGTTATATTTGTTAGTATGTGCAATCCAGTCAAACATCATCAGTGGTTGCTTTGTATTCTGTCACTCTCTTTTCTTTCTACGCTGCATTGTTGATAGCAACACACTTATACGCCATTGCCAGTTCAGGCACTTTTAACCATACTAAGTCTGTTTTTTTTTTTTAAATTAGGTGACAGATGAAAAAACTTTCTGTTTGGTTGAAAATGTGGTGGTGTTTTTGGTATATCAGTTTTATGTTTAAAAAAACGAACTTCGGTATTTAGTGTCCATTCTTTAATTCCAGGGTTTATTGAATGTGCTGTTTGAACGAGAGAAGGCATTTGTAAGTAATTTTTACCTCATGTTCTATATATTTTGCACATTTGTTTTTGAAGTTGATGATTTCTGATCCATTAATACTTCTGAAAAGTGTCCTTCTCTTTTAGAAAATGCTTGGGAAGCCTTTCAGCCCCGTACTGCTAATTACTCCTTTACAGATTGTAACATGGTTGAACCAGTACAACGAGCATTGTCAGCATATCCTTCACCATTACAAGTGAGTAACATATGATCTCTCAATGGTGATCTCTCAATGTTCTTATCTGAACTTCATTTATGTAGTTTTGGCAATATAAACAGTACGTTATTTTTAATCTTTTCACTTCACCTTCAAATTTCAAACACTGCCTCCTAAGACCTCTCTAAAACAACTAATACCCAGCTGTTCCATCGAACTCCATCTTAGTGAATGCTACAAAGCATTTCTGCTTCTTACCCTGTATGCTATCTTCTCCACCTCTTCTCTTCATCTACCTTCTTTACCTTTACTGAAAACAATTTTCTCTGCTCCCATTCTTTCATACATAGTGCAGCATTTGACTCTAAATAAAACTGGCTCTGGTAACCACATGTTATAGGCCACTGCGAAATATACACAACCCTATTCAAGCCATGGCAATACTGTCACCCTGAAAAGGTAATTCAGATCAGTAACCATCAATAACCAATAATTAGTACTATTGTGCCCCCACAGCCTCTAAAAACATTGTGCTTATTAAGTAGCACTTACTGGTGCAAAAAGGGCAAATGCACCATTGCAGATTCTCCCCTTATCCTTCGCCTTCTTGAAACTTCTTTCATTAACCATCCAAACATATCCCAAAAATTTAATTTAATTTCGTATGATCAACTGACCACCAGGCTCTGATACTGCTTTCCATAAACACTTGGTGAGTTCCTTCGATGAGCTCCTACTTTTCTAGTAATTTTGCCTTAGAGGACTTCAGTATCTGGAGCATCAATAAAAAACCGATATGATCCTAACCAAAATACGTCCTAACCAAAATTACAGCATTATGTAGCACACAGCTTTCTGAAAGCTACAGCGGGTTCCCTAGTACTGTGGGTTCCACCAAAAGATCTGAGGGGTTTGTAGGGATAACTGTAGAGAATGTCCTCGTGACCCCCAGGAACTGGTGGAAAAATGTTCCTCTGTGCCTGGGGTCTGGCAGCATAGTCCTGCACTAGGTGGTCGCCCGGTCAGCAGGTTCGCTGCTGGTACTGACTTCACAACCTCTGCGCTGCTCGAGAAGACCAGAATGGACCAGCAGGAAGAACTGAGAAGGCAGATCCACCTCCCAGCTTCACAGTCAACCCCTGTGAGCACGGATGCCCCATAATAAACAGGCACCCCTGAATAGAGGGAGAAATATATTCAGTTGTATCAATTAAATTAAAAGGCATGGGCAGGTACAGAAGCTGCTTTTGGCAGGAAGAGGTCTGTGTATATTTATATGGATTTTTCCGTAGCTGAAAGGCATACACAGTATATCCAAACTTGTTTTAGAGCCCCTTGGTGCAGCGGTGTCCTCTATAAACGCCTTTGTACAAGTAGAAATTCGGAAACACTAAATTTCTCTGGAGGGAGAAGTGAGTACCCAGAAAAAGTATGATGCCCACAGGCAACAAGCCTCCGGCTCTATTTAGAAAGCACTGCAATGGTGACCCTGCTGTCGTGGGGCCAAGAGTGGCTGCTTGGTAATCTGTAAACAGCAGTTAAGTGTTCATATTTAACCCTGTAAACCTTCCTTGCTTATAATGAAAAGTCTGTTAAAGCTATTGGGCTTCATTCATACATTTTAGAAAAGATAATATTGTTCACGTTATGATAAAACCAATAGGTTGTTTGCTTTAATGAGAGCATATGCACTTCCATTCTTTTTAGAATGCTTGTGAATACTTTCATAATACAAGTAGTATACTAGTGAAAATCCATGAATTTTTTTTTTATGGTATGGTACCTCAAAGATAACAGGTAATGGACTAAATTTATGATAATTTTATTGTATTGGAAAAATGGTATCAATCATTTTAATGTATCTTTTTAATTTAACCTGTGTGTACTTTTATGGATGCTTCTGACTTCCGAATAAAGATCATTTGACTTTGACTTTGATAATTTTAGTGCTCTTTCGAGCTACCTCCCTGAATTAATCTTGGATTTCTTCTCCTTTTTACCCTGAGAGTCCAGTGCTCCCAGTTAGAGGTTGCTCATCACGGAGGACCCAGGACACCAGAGGTGAAATTCCCTCGTTGATCCAAATGGGGCCCTGTAACCTCTGACTGCCCTGGTAATTTCAGAAGCGTATTTCTCTCAACAAAGAACTGAAAGTGTCTTGGGACCTTTCTCTCCTCTTACCATACTAAAACGAAGATACCAAAATGGTCAACCTTCAAGCCACTTGACGGCTAGTCTCCCTCAAAAATCCTTTCTTTCAGCAAGCTCTAGGTGTACGCCGACAACCCTATTCTGGGAAATGTAATATAAGCTTGTGACTATGTTCTAATTGCCCTATACTTATTCCTTTGAAAAATGCACATTTCCCTCCACCCTAAAATGTGCCCAATTTACCCCATACGAAAGAAACCAGCCTTTCAACCATACAGACTTCCAAAACTGTTTCCAACCATTCCGTTCTTGGAAAAATCTCTACAACTTTTCCCACATCACTGTCAAGTTTACTAAAGACGTCCCAATGTGGACTTAATCAGAAATTCAGCACAGAAACAATAACTGTTCAGATTCATGATTTTCTGAATACACTCCAGGGATATCTTACTTCTCATGGTACTGGACTCGACAGCAGCACTCTGCACCATCAACTAAGAAACTCTAAGTAATATTCTTTTGTCCAGAATGAATAGTAAGATCAATTAAACGTCAAGTCCCAATATTGTTTTCATAAAGAACCCAGTTTTCAAAATGTTATATTTTAGCTGTCCCCACCTACTCGATAAATTCGGCTGTACCCAATGTTTTATCCTGTCATCTTATCGCTTACATTTCAACATGGAAGCATTCAGTTAAATGCTGCTTTACAAACACACTGTCATGCATTTGTGTAGATACAACATACACTTTATCCCAGAATCTTATTTCTGGCGGACTTCTAACCACATATTCCCCACCTTCGAAATTTCGCCTTGTACCAAATGGGATCCAGAAACTTTAAAGCCATTCCTGTGCACTAAGGTAGGTGGTGCCATGCAGCTCTGCATCGGCTCCTTCCTCCCTCAGATGAGATGTTAGGGTCCCTATATATGCCCACCTCCACTTGCTGATGTCAGTTCCTTTCTTTCTGCACCTTCCCTTACAGATTTAGAAATAGCTTTGCTTAAAGTACATCCTGGTAAATGTGAATTAACTGAATCTCTCATTCCCCTAGAAATGTACCCTATAATTGAAATCCTCTACATACACTCCAGAGACTCTTTACAGCCTGTTCAGGGTTCATTAGGCTGACTTGCGCAAATTGATATATCTGAAAGAGACCCGTTAGTGATAGATTCCTTACCTTAGAATATCCCCAGGTGCCAGACTGAATCCGGAAAGTTTTGCTAGCAGTACCTCTGCGCGTCAGTAGGCGGCGTCCTGCGACTCCGCGTCCGTCGCTGGTGTCGTATGCGCCGAGATGACGTTACAGAGACTACTTAGGCGCCACCTATGCGCGCTGACGTCCGTTCTTTCTTTTTCCACGCCAGTAAGCGCAGATCTGGATTGAACATGTACCTTAGTCACTTTTTTGACTACTCTTTTGAAACTTTTGTCTCCCCCTTTTTCTCCTGGTGCACGTAGGGATGCCTGGCTTTAAGTCCTGTGGGGCCTGCCGTCGCAATATGTCAGTGCGGACCCTCATGATGTTTGCCTCTACTGCCTGGAGACTGACCATTACTCCCGGGCCTGCCGGGAATGTCAGGCCTGGCACTTTTCCCAACGCCGCTCTGAGTCCAGGGATCGTTCCCGGGACCGCTCGCGGGGCCGCAGTCGTCGTTCCCCCCCCCCCACCCGCGTCGGTCCTTGGATGCGGACGTGGGGGACAGGGGTTCTGCCCATACGGCTCCTTTGGAGCCTGGGAGTCCCGCGGCCTACCCACCTTACCAGGGTCCGTTGGTGACTCCTGAAACAGGTGTGAGAGTTTCTTGCCACCATGGACCACCTTTTTAGGCCTCAGGCTCCTGGCGGCACGCCTTCGGGCCCCGCAGTCCCGTGTCCAGATCCTGTTGGCCCGTTGGTGCCGCCGGCGGATCCTGCTTCGGCGCCACAGGATCCTACGGCGTTGGCTCCGGCCCTGGCGCCACAAGCTCTGGCCCCAGCGCCGCCCTCTGCTCCGCCGCCGCAGTGGGTGCCGTTCGTTCCGCCCCTGTTCCGGTTCCAGAACCATTTTGTTCCTGCCTGTGATCCGCATTGGGATAAGGCGCCGGCCCAGCCCCGGCCGGTGCCATTCACTACACCATTTCCGACGCCATTTGTCCCTCCTCCGGCTCCGCTGCAGCGGCCGGCTCCTACGGCAACAGAGGTAGAGGATGACTGGGAGGGGTCAGAGGACCCTCTTGCCCGTCAATGGGACTCCGAGCAGGACTGGGTGAACGATCTGGAGGACGCAAGCGACCTCAATGTCTCTTCTGACCCAGGTTTGTCTCTCCCCCGCCTACAATGGAGGAGGGCGCTTCCTACACGATGGTGCTTCGTCGGAATTCTGAGGTCCTCAACCTCTATCTTCCCACGGTGACACTCAAAACTAAGCTCTTAACCGAGATGCCCCAGATGGCGTCTATTTCGCTAGAGCTGCTGCTTCCCTTCAATGACTCCCTCACCGACGTCCTGTTGGGCACTTGGTTGCGTCTGGCCGCAGGGGCCCCTGTGGGTGGATAAGAATGTTGCCAGGCGTCACCGCCCGGCGCCTGGTGACTTCGCCTTTCTGACCACTCCTACGCCAGAGAGTCTGATCATCCAGGCCTCGACGTCGCAGAGTGCTTTTCCCACGGCTCCGCTGGATAAGGACTCTAAGAGGCTGGATCAGTTCGGTAAGCGGTTTTTCTCTTCGGCCAGTTTGGGGCTGCGGTCGGTGAACACTGCCTGCTTACTGGGCCGCTATTTCCATGTGGTGTGCGATACCGTTGCTCAGGTGTTGCCTCAGTGTCCTGAGGAAGTCCAGGCTGTACTTTCCCTGCCGGTTGCTGAGGGTAAGGATGCGGCTAAGTTTGCCATTCGGTGTGGTTTGCACTCCGCCGACTCGTTGGGCAGGGCGATTTCTACGACTGTGGCGCTGCGTCGCCATGCCTGGTTGCGTTCTACTGGATTCTCGCCCGATGTCCAGAGCTCGCTCATGGACATGCCGTTTGATGGCACTCACCTGTTTGGCGATAAGGCCGACCGTGCACTGGAGCGTTTTAAGGACTCGCGGGCCACAGCCAAGTCCTTGGGTCTTTCTGCAAAGAGCCCAGCCACTCCTGGTTTTCGTTCCTTTCGTGATCACAGCAGAGGCGCCCAGGCACGTTCCGTCAGCAAGCCTGTGCAGAACCATCCTCAGCGCAGCCGCGGACCCGGCTTCCACAGGGGCGTATCTGGGAAATAGCCTGGGGTCAGTCTCCCTCCAAACCTTCTAATCCGAGCTTTACGGAGAACTCCACGCTGGTGGGTGGCAGGATCCGCCACCAACTCCCCCACTGGCGCGATATCACATCGGACAAGTGGGTTTTGCAGATCGTCCGCATGGGTTACTCCCTTCCCTTTCAGTCCACCCCTCCAGCCATGCCACCTCGGTACAACCGCATGTCGGCGGAACAATTGCCACTTCTCCGGCGGAAGTCACGACCCTCTTGGCCAAGGGGGCCATAGAGTGCGTTCCTGGTCTAAAAGTAATGAGTGGTTTTTATTCCCACTACTTTCTGGTCCCCAAGAAGGACAAAGGGGGTCTGCGTCCTATCTTGGACCTCCGGAACGTCAATCGCTTGAGAAGTTCAAGATGCTGACTCTGGCTCAGGTCTTGGCTGCCCTCGAACCTGGAGACTGGATGGTAGCGTTGGACTTGCAGGACGCATATTTTCTCATTCCCGGCCTGCCGGCTCACCGGCGTTACCTGCATTTCATGGTAGGCCAAGAGCATTTTCAGTTTGCCGTGCTCCCCTTCAGCCTTACCAGCGCCCCTCGGGTTTTCACGAAAGTGATGGCAATGGTCGTTGCTCATCTGCGCAGGTCAGGGGTGTCAGTCTTCCTCTACCTTGACGACTGGTTGTTGAAGGGGGGGCTCGCCCCAGGCAGTCGTCTCCCCCCTTCAGACTACGGCCGACCTCCTGCATTTGCTGGGGTTCTCCATCAACATGCCGAAGGCGCACCCGAGTTCTCTCAGAAGCTCCCCTTTATCGGAGCGGTGCTGGATTCAAAGCGGTTTCGGGACTATCCTCCCGAGCAGCGAGTCCAGGATATTAAGGCTATGATGCCGATCTTTCAGCCTCTCGCCCGGGTTTCAGTCGGGATGTCCCTCCGGCGTCTGGGCCTGAGGGCCTCCTGCAACCTGCTAGTGCAACAGGCCCGCTGGCATATGCGGGCTCTGCGGTGGGACCTGAAGTTCCAGTGGGCGCAGCATCAGGGCAACCTGTCCGATCATGTCCAGATCTCGTTAGACACTGCACGGCAATTGCAGTGGTGGCTCACGAATCGCGATTGGGCCAATGGCAGATCCCTCTCCCTTCCCCAACCGGAGCACACAGTGGTGACTGATGCGTCCCTCCTGGGATGGGGAGGCCACTTGGGAAAGGCGGAGATCAGAGGCCTCTGGTCTCCGGCAGAGTCCCGGCTCCATATCAACCTCCTGGAGCTGTAGGCGATCCGACTTGCACTGAAAGCATTCCTTCCCTCTGTCCGGAAGTGTAGTCCAGGTATTCACGGACAACACCACCGCCATGTGGTATTGCAACAAGCAGGGCGGGGGGGGGGGGCCTGGAACCTTTTTTTCAGGAGGCTCTGTGCCTCTGGACATGGCTGGAACATCAGGGCATGGCCCTGGTGGTTTAACACCTGGCAGGTTCTCTGAACGCCAGCGTGGAGGAACTCCGCCTCCGGTGCTTGATGGATCACAAATGGCGTCTGAACTCAGACGTGGTGCAGGGTCTCTTTCTTCAGTGGGGAGAGCCTTGGTTAGATCTATGCGCCACCGAAGAGAACGTGCAATGTCCTCAATTCTGCACGTTGGAATTTCCAAGGCATCACTCGCTCAGCGACGCTTTTCGGCGCGAGTGGAGCTGCGGTCTGTTGTGCGCCTTTCCACCTATACCACTTCTGCCCAGAGTGCTGAAGATCAGGCGCGACCGGGCCCAAGTCATTCTTGTAGCTCTGGATTGCGCACAAAGATACTGGTATCCCCTTTCTGCCCCTCTTTCCGAAGTCCTTCTGTTCCTTCTTCCTTGGCCCAGCATGGCTCTGCTCTGGACACTCTCAAGGGTTATCTTTCTGCCATCTCCGCCTTTCTACGGCTTCCTGATCAGCCTTCTCTCTTCAAGACCCCGCTTGTTAACCGTTTCCTGAAAGGCATTATACACACACGTTCCCTCCGGTCCATTTATAATGCCTCAGTGGGATTTGAATCTTGTGTTGACTTATTTGATGTGTGCTCCCTTTGAGCCGCTTCACAACTGTCCTTTACGTCTTGTCATCTTAAAGACTAGACTGCTTTCATGGTTGCTCTCACCTTTGCCAGAAGAGGGAGCTCCAGGCTCTGTCTTCTAAACCTCCTTTCCTTTTTTTGTTAATCTGGACAAAGTGGTTTTAAGGACCAGTCCTTCTTTATTGCCAAAGGTTGTTACGCCCTTTCACATTGGGCAGACCATCACTTTGCCCACCTCCTTCCCTCCTACTTCTAAAGAGGAGGAGAGGCTCCACTGTCTGGACCCAAAATGTGCGCTCTCATTCTATCTGACGTGCACACAGCAGTTCTGGGTGGATGACCAGCTCTTTGTTGGCTACGTGGGTGCCAAAAAAGGTCGGGCCGTGCACAAACTGCCCATCTCTCTGTGGGTCGTTCTCTGCATCAAAGCCTGTTACTCGTTGGCCAAGAAGGAGCCTCATTTGGGGCTGCGTGCCCCTTCCAACAGGGCAACAGGGCAACGGCAGCCACTACTGCCTTGGGATGCGGCGTTCCCTTACAGGATATTTGTTAGGCAGCTACGTGGGCCTCGCTGCACAGGTTTACCAAGCATTACTGCCTTGACAGTCCAATCCGAAGAGACGGCTTCTTTGGCCGTTCTGTTCGCTGTGACTTTCTGGTGTAATCTTGTTCGCAGACCCACCACCGGGGTTGGTATTGCTGGGGTATCTAATCTATGGTAAAGAATCTATCCCTAACTGGTCTCTTTCAGATGCACAAGTTACTACTTGTGTAACGATATATTCGTAAGAGACATTAGTTAGTGATAGATTCCTTACCGCCCCTCCCATCCTCCCCGTTCTGCGGACTGATAACTAAGGTCGGAAATTCGTGTACAGAACTGATGTCAGCGCGCATGGGTGGCGCCTAAGTAGTCTCCATGACGTCATCTCGGCGTATACGACGCCAGCGACGGACGCTGAGCCGCAGGACGCCACCTACTGACACGCAGGGGTACTGCTAGCAAAACTTTCCAGATCCAGTCTGACACCTGGGAATATTCTAAGGTAAGGAATCTCACTAACTAATTAATGTCTCTTACAGATATATCGTTACACAAGTAGTGACTTGTGCTTCTCCTGCCTTGGTCCTTTTCTCCAAATAACTTGTTTGCTTAATTGACCAAAAACTAAATATGACTCTTCTCACCAAAATCACAACACAACCTTCTTGTTCCACTTCCTTTTAAAAATTCTAAAATCATCCTTCCCTTCTACATATTACTGAACAGTGATTCCCCATCTACATTGGCAATGGTTATCTTGCCTGGCCTGCCCATATCCTAGAATGACCTGATGAGGCTTCCAACATGAAGGACAGAATGAATAAACACCGATTATAAACATAGCTTGTGAGGTTACAATCTGAACTATTGAAAAACAACCAGGCATCTCACCATGCACTTTACTTATGAATTTGTACATTCCACAAGGTTTTTACATTGCATAATGCTAGCACCTGTGCATTGCTCCAGAAATCATTTTTAAACCGTATTTAATTTTTATTGGTGTCTTCACAATTGTCAGTGAGGACCCTCTCACTTGGTCTCCGTGAGCAGCAGCATTGAGACATTGTTCTCACAGGAGATAGTCATTATTCTGATCTCTATCAGTGTAGTAGTTTACATGCAACTAGCAAATAGCACTGTAGTTGACCCAGGCGATACTTCTATCCATATGGCGGACACTTCATCGTCCATATCAAGTTCAAAGAATCTTTATTTGGTTTATATTAAACCAAAAATGTCAAAAGGATAAACTACAGGAAAAGACAGTAATAAAATCATTAAAATTCAACAAATTAAAAAATGGTTTAAAAATGTTAATATAAAATTAAATGGCCCAGTGCATTCAAACAGTCAGTGGAATTTGTTCTTTCCCTAGATACATATATCTTAAAGCAGTACATGAACAGAAGATAACCATACTTATGTTAAACAATTCATTTCCCCACCTTCTTCCTTTGAGTTGCTGCAATTAAAAATTCAAAGCTTGTTTGACAAACTGCATCAGATTGTAAGAGCTGTAACTACTCTATAACCTCCTTGCATTCCAGAATCTGCCATTTCCTTTAAAAAAAGGTATCTGAAAGAGACAGTTGGTTATAGATTCCTTACCTTCGAATTACCCCCAGGCGTCAGTCTGGATCAGGAGAAATTTTTCTTACCAGTACCCCTGCGCATCGGTAGGTGGCGTTGGTCGAATCCGTGTCCATTGCCAGCGTCTTAGTCGCCGGTATGACGCCGCCCCTGCTCGCTGACGTCAGTTCTTTTTTTTTTCCGCACCAGGCTAGCGCAGATCTGGACAGAGCTACCCCTAGTCGTTTTTTAACTAACCTTTTTCGAGGTTTTGTCAACTTCTTTTTTGAGTCTTCGACTCCTGGTGTGTCTTTAGTGTCTGAAGCACGACCACGGCCCGAAGTCTTGCTCCTGCTGCAGGGCCATTAATCCAAAGTTTTGCAGGAGTGGTCTCGAATGTTATTGGAGGCCCGGCGGTCGGCTCTGCGTCGTTCCCGGTCTCGTTTGAGAGGAAGGTTTCGAGACCGCTCGCTTAGCCACCACATCTCGTCACACTCAAGTCCTTGAGGTCTTCGGGTAAGTCTAAGAAGGAGGCAAAGAAACACTGCCACTCTTCGCCTTCTCCCAGTCGGTCGGCTGACGCTACGTGGGACCCAGAGCTTCTTCGCTCTAAGGATTTGTCTCCGGTGCAGACTTCGGGGACTACTCAGCGACACTCCCTGTTCCTGGAAGCCGGATCGCCCTCTGCCCAACTTTGTTAATTTAACGAGGCCCTCCACCTCGTTTTTGGGCAGCCTGACTCCACCGATGTGCCTTTGGGCCCTGCAGAGCCAGTCAGAGGTCCTGGGCCTTCGATGCCAGTGGCTCCAGCCCGGCGGGCCCCCACATCCGGACCGATGCGGGTCGATCTTACTTGACCTTCCCTGGTTCAGATCCCGATGGAGACTGCCCCGGCGCCAGCTGTGGCCCTTGCCTGTGCCATCCCCATCCTCACCCCGAGATGGACCTGGACCAACATCAGTCGACGTCCGATCCGACGCCAGAGGGTACCTTTGTTCTTCTGTTCATCCCTGGTGTTACCTACCGCCCAGAATGTGGTGATGAGGACTGGGAGGGGGGTCGCACAACACTTTAGCATACTAGCTAGAAGAACCAGACTGGAGAAAAGACCTGGATGACACCAGTGGTCAGGACACTTCTCCAGACCTTGGCATGCTTTCTCCCCCTACCGTGGATATGGAGGAGGGAGTCATCCTACACTGTGGTGGTGCGAAGGGCGGCTGAGGACTTGGCCCTGGAGCTCCCTTCTGCGGTATGCCCAGATCTGGGTCACTTGCTCAGTCTACCACTGGATTCAAGATAACGTGGCTGATGAGGATTATGAATCCGAAACCGGTCCCAGGATGCCTGTTTCCGGTCCAGGGAAGACATGGCTTGGCAGTTCGAGCTGGACTGTTCCCTTGAGGCACAGGGACAAGACTGATTTGCATATGGGCTGAACTGGGTTGGTGGAGTGAGCTAAAGAATGGTGATGGATTAAACCCAGATCAGTTGACTGGGTTGAGTGTTTGATTTGCTAAAATGCTCCAAATTCCCTTTCTATCATCCCCTTTGTTATTGCTTTCTTCTACAGCATGGCATTGCTGTCCATGAATACCGCGTGCCTATCTGGTGGATACTCCAACACCCTCTGGGATGCAGTCATGCAGGTGCTGCCTCAGTTCCCAGAGGAGGCCCGGGCAGTTCTCTCCCAGGCAGTGGCAGATGGGAGAGGCTCAGCCAAATTCCCAATTAGATGTGGACTGGATACCACTGACTCACTAGGCAAAACGATTGCCACGTCGGTAGCCCTTAAGCGCTACACCTGGTTGAGGACAGCTTTCTTTTCGGGGGATGTCTAGTCAACGTTACTAGACATGCCCTTTGGCCGTTGTCTTTTTGGCGACAAAGCAGACTCTGCGCTGGAGCGCTTTAGGATTCTCTGGCTATAGGCAGATATTTTGGCCTCGCTGCACTTTCCCATCCACTCCAGTCTGTTTTTCGCGGTTACGGAAGGGGCGTCCAGCCAAGTCCGGCCCAGTCTAGCCCCCAGCTCAGGCAAGCTGTCCAGCCTCTGCATGGCTGCGGATGTAGGACCCAGCGACCTTACGGGTCTTTGAGCCAGCGGGCGTGCCAGTCCACCCTTTTCCCTACCCTTCCACGGCCTCCAAACCCTCAGAGTCTGACGTTTCAGGCCCATCAAAGGCCAGTGTGTAGCAGGATTTGCCATCACCTCCCCCCACTGGCAATCCATCACATTAGACTGGTTGGCTTTTCAGATAGTCCGAAGGGGCTACTCCCTCCCCTTCGAGACTACCACTCCCAACATGCCACTGTCTTTCGATCGCCCCGAGTGCTGAAGAAGATCAAGCGCGACTGGGCCTAAGTCATTCTTGTGGCTCCAGACTGGGCACGAAGAGTCTGGTACCCCAAGCTCTTGAGCATGGCCATCGATCCTCTGGTCAGACTGCCCCATTTGGAGGATCTTCTGTCGCAGCAGCAGGGGACAGTCTTTCACTCAAACCTGTTGAGCCTCCACCTCCTTGCGTGGAGATTGAGCGGTGCGAGTTGCCAACTTTTGACCTGCCACCCAAAGTCTCTAATGTCATCTTGGCTGCAAGCGTCCCTCCACTAAACCAGTAAGCGCCTGTAGATGGAATAAGTTTGTGGCATTGTGCACAGCAAAGGCTGTGGATCCCTTTTCTGCCCCTCTTTCTGAGGTCTTCTTATTTATACTTTCTTTGGCCCAATAGAGCTCCGCTCTGGGAACTCTTAAAGGCTATCTTACAGCTATTTCTGCTTTCCTCTTTATTCAAGTCCCCTATTGTAAATAGATGCTTTAAGGGAATTACTTGCCTCTTTCCTCCATCTCCTTTCATAATTCCCCAGTGGGACTTGAATCTTATTCTAACCTATCTTAAGTGTGCTCCCTTAGAGCCTCTTCACAACTGTTTTCTCAGGTGCCTCACTCTGAAAACTGCCTTCCTTGTTGCCATCACATCTGGTCGCAGGGTGTGAGCTTCAGGCTTTATCTTCCAAGCCCCCTTTCTTCGCTGTGCATTCGGACAAAGTGGTGATTAGGACGAGACCTTTGTTCCTTCCTAAAGAGGTCACACTATTTCACATATGACTAACTATCTCTTTGCCCAACTTTTCCCACCTCCTCACCCTTTCAAGGAGGAGGGGAGACTCCGTCTGGACCCTAAACGTGCACTGTCCATGGTACTGTGAACGCACAAAAGGTTTCCGGGTGGATGATCAACTCTTCGTTGGCTATGTAGGTGCCAAGAAAGGTTGTGCTGTTTAAAAGTGTACCATCTCTCAATGGTTTGTCCTTTGTATTATATTTTTTTACGCTTTAGCGAAAAAAGAACCTCCAGTGGGGCTGCATGCTCATTCCACTAGGGCTACGGCAGCAACGACTTCTTGACATCTGTCGGGCAGCCACGTGGGCATCTTTGCACACGTTCACCAGACATTACTGCCTGGACAGCCAAGTCCAGAGGGCAGCTATTTTGCCGGTTCTGTCCTCCAGGACTTTCTGGTGTGAACTTAGTGTTCAAGGCATGTGGGCTGCTGAATTCATATCTGTGCATAGATCGCCGCCTAGTGTTGGGTCCGGATGATTGCACATTGTTGTCCTGGAAGAGTCTTCGAAGTATCACGAGATAGGGGGCTCCTCCCCTGGACTACAGTGCGCATGGGCATCCTCTCCATTCTCAGATTGTTTTTTTCCGCCATTGGGTTCGGATGTACTTTCTCGACTCTAGTTCGGAAACTTTGTATTAACTCTTTCCTAAGGCCAAAAGGCCTCCAAAGCGTCGGTATTATCTCGTTCGGTGCCTGTTCCTTCCAGTTTCTTCAAATCGGACGTCGGAAGCTGTTTTCTCGCTTCGACACCACAGGCCCAGACTACGGCGACGACGATGGATCGGAGCCCGTTTAAACGATGCCCCGTCTGTAATTCAAAATACCCCCACATAGATGTGCACCCTGCGTGCAATAAATATTTGTCACTCGACCACGACGAGGCCAGATGTATGGCCTGCTCGAAGTTCCGCTCCAAGAAGACGCTTAAACTTCGGCACGCAGCGAGGCAGTCGGCGCAACAGTCGGCGCCCGAGCCAGTCAACATCTTTGAGGCCGGTGATGAAGGCGTCGAAGATGAAGAAGACGAAGAAGAAGACGTTCCTGAAGAGCAGTCGGAACCAGCGTCGGAGCATGACTCCAACTTCGAGGTGGACGAGCAAGCTGAAGAATACGTCGACGAAGAAGACATCGTCGAGGTAGGGGACGACGAAGGGGCCATCGGAGCCGTCGATGACGACTCCAGTGATGAGCCAGGCCCAACCGCAGTAGCGGGGCCTGTTACTGACATTTCGCTTCCTACGGCTCAGGTCGAGGCATCGCCAAAAGGCCTTAGCCAAGATCTTCCTGCACGTTCTATAGCCCCGCGTCCAAGCCAGGCTAAGAACACATCCAAGGAGCCATCGGTCGATTCCCCTAAATCAAAACCGAAACCAACGGAGCCGAAAACGAAACCGAAACTACTTAAAATGGTGGGCGGGTCGACGCCGGTCCAATCCAAGACTGTCGACACCCCTTCGGCGCAGAAAGTGCCTCTCGCCTCGAAGACTGGAGCGTCGAAGCACAGCTCATCTGGCAAACACGCCTCCTCGACGCCGTCGGCGTCGACGTCGACGCAACAACATGGCGACAAGGCCAAGGGCCTCCAAGCGAAGAATGCCGTCGAACTGAAAATTTCGGGGCTCAAGCCACTGCTCAGCAAGCACCTAGAGCCAAAAACCAAAGCTGACCTTTAACATCAGGTCTCGTCGACGCCTAAGGCTGGAAAGGCTACACGCCGGGAGCTTGAGTCGACGCCATCAGGCACCCGTCCACCTCAAGCGCTGAAGCAGCTCGAATCGACCACTGCATCCAGCACCCAGACCATCGGACAACCTCCGATTAAGTTCGGTCTTCCGCAAACAGCTCGAGCGAAGCAGCTCGACCTCCACAAAGGCGCTGAACCTTCCAAGACGTCGTTGGCGCCCTCGAAGCCCGCCCCCAAAGGAGTTGTGTTCCATGAGCCCTCCTACGACAACCAGACAAAACTCTTTATCGACTCGGAATCGGGCAGGCTAACCATCCACAAGCGGAAGATCGCGCCAGAACATCCCTTAGAGGGTTACAAAATTCCTCTTAAGCGCAAAAAGGACTCTGCCACCTCTCCGGTTCTTTCTGAGCACGTTCAGGACTATTCGCAGCAAATGACATATTCTCCAGCACAAAGCGAGGAGGACATGGGTGAAGACTATGGTCAAACGGCCCTCGCTTATCACACTGACACGAATCAGGATGAACCACAACAGTGGTCTGAGGCTGTGGATCAAACCGTAGACCCTGATGATCCACATGCTGCACCAGATGCCCAGTCCTACAGCGTCAAGACATCACCAACTGAGGACACGGCGGCGTTTAACGCACTAATAGAAAGGGCAGCACCATCATGATGTGGAAATGCATGCAGAGCCAGTGGACGAAGATTTCTTATTTGACACTTTCTCCACCTCTGAACGTTCCACTAAGACTTTGCCTATGCTTAAGGGGGTCCTCAAGCATGCTGCGGACATTTTCAAGGAACCCACTAAAGCTAGGGTTATCAACCCACGGATTGAAAAAAAGTATAGGCCTGCTCCAGTGGACCCTACTTACATCAAAGGACAGCTCCCCTTGGACTCCCTTGTAGTGGCCAATGGCCGCAAGAGGGCTAACTCACAAACTAGTGGTGACGCTCCACCTCCGGACAAGGAATCAAAGATTCTGGAGGCGTCAGGGTAGCGAGTGGCAGCGCAGGCTGCTAATATTTGGAGGATTTCCAATACACAGGTCCTGTTGGCTAGATACGACAAGGCACACTACGACACACTAGAACAGTTGTTGCAACACCTGCCTGACATGTACAAGGAAGGAGCAGAGATGATTATACAAGAAGGGAAACTGATATCTAATGCGTCCATCAAGTGCGCACTGGACGCAGCGGACACGCTGCTAGGGCCATAAACACTAGTGTGATGCTAAGACGTCATGCATGGCTCCGCATCTCTGGTTTCAAGCCTGAAATTCAAACAACTCTGCTCAACCAGCCGGTTAACCCGGACTTCCTTTTTGGTCCCGAGGTAGACACAACACTCAAAGATAAAAAAGGACACTGAGACAGCCAAATCCATGGGGGCTCTCCAATCTCATCAGTTTCAGGGCAGTTCCTTTCGTCGCTCCGGTAATAATGGAGCCTCGAGAGCACAGGCTTTACAGCATTCCCAGTACACCAAAGGGAGCACGCAATCCACCTACACCAAGAATACCAGGGGTGGATACCGTGGGAACAGCGCCAAGGGCAGAGGATGTGGCAATAACGCCAGATCCTCCGCTCCCAACAAACAGTGACGCCTTGTCACTGCCCCCCGACCATCTAACACCTGTCGGGGGAAGACTCCAGCAGTTCCTGCCGGTCTGGGAAGGCATTACCACAGACAGGTCGGTGAGACAACTTATCCGATACGGCTATTGTCTAGAATTAACCTCCACCCCCCCAACATACCCCCAAGGCACCGTCCTATGTACGCAGAGCACATGCACTTATTGCAGCAAGAAGTACTCTCCATGCTGCAAAAAGGAGCGATAGAGCTCGTGCCTGCAGAAGAACAAGGTACAGGGGTGTACTCTCTGTACTTCTTGATCCCAAAAAAGGACGGGTCCCTGCGGCCCATTCTAGACCTCAGACCCCTCAACCAATACATCCTTTCAGAACACTTTCATATGTTAACCTTACAGCAAGTCCTGCCTTTGCTCAGTCAGGGCGACTTCCTAGCGACCCAGGACCTCAAGGATGCATATTTCCACATTCCCATCTACCCAAGTCACAAGAAATATCTCCGGTTCAGCATCAACAATCAGCATTACCAATTCAAGGTTCTGCCTTTCGAGGTCACCACTGCCCCCAGAGTGTTCACCAAGTGCTTGGCAACCGTGGCTGCGCACCTTCGCAGACAGCATGTCCACGTCTATCCCTACCTGGACGACTGGCTCGTTCAGGCCAAGTCGGCCCAGCAGTGTGCCAGCCACATGTCGCGCACAATTCACCTCCTCCACAGTCTGGGGTTCTCACTCAACTACACAAAGTCACACCTGCAGCCAGCCCATGTGCAACAGTACCTAGGGGCAACACTGAACACTCTGACGGCAACAGCGCAGCCGAACTCCGCCAGAGTCGCCAGCATGCAGCTGCTCATTCGGAGGTTCAGACCTCAACAATCACTCCCAGCGCAGGTGTTCATGCAACTGATCGGTATGATGGCATCCTGCATATTCATAGTCCCGCACACGAGACTGCACATGCGTCCCCTTCAAGAATGCTTAGCTCGTCAGTGGAACCAGGCTCATGGGCATCTAAAGGACCTAGGGCCAGATGTAGGTAGGCATTTACCGGTCGGTAACGGCCGAATTCGGCTGTTACCGACCGGTAAATGCAATTTGAGATGTAGGGCCCTGTATTTTACAGAATCGGTAAATTTACCGATCGGTAAATTTGCCGATTCTGTAAAATACCGAATCGTTATTTTTACAGATTCGGTAAAATTGATATGTAGGTGGGACTCTTCTGAGTCCCACAACCCTTACCGAATCGGTATTTTACCATCAAATATATTTGATGGTAAAATACCGATTCCGGTGTGCATGCACATGTGTGCATGCACACCTGTGCCATATGACAGGCAGACCTGCCCTTAGGGCAGGTATGCCTGCCACATGGCCCCCGAGCCTTTTGTGAGGGTGCTAGAGGGTGTCAAAGTGACACCCCCTGCACCCTTGTCAAAATCGGTATTTACCGATTCGGTAAATACCGACCGGTAATGCCCCATTCATTCCTATGGGCTTCAAAGCCCATAGGAATGAATGGAGCATTACCGGTCGGTATTTACCGAATCGGTAAATACAGATAATTACCGATTCGGTAAATGGAACATCTGGATGTTCCTACATACCCCCCCTTCTTATTTACCGATTCTTAACCCCTTCGAGGCTATTGACGAGCTGGGCTCGTCATCGCGCTTACCTGTCCTGCGCGGATGACAAGGCCAGCTCGTCACGTAACGCGGTATTTTCGAATTTGCCGCGCACAGCGGGAAAAGCCGCCGCAGCGATGCGGTTAATTACAGAATCGGTAAAATTCGGTAATTAAGGATCGGTAAATAAGTTCTACCTACATCTGGCCCCTAGTGTTGGTGACCGGTTGTGCTTACAACTCTCTGCATTGGTGGAACCCACAAAACCTTTGCAGGGGACGACCGTTCCAAGAGCCTGTTCCACAGATAGTGTTGACGACGGACGCATCTCTCCAGGGTTGGGGAGCGCATGTCCTCCATTACACGGTGCAGGGACTATGGACGACACAACAGCAGTAGATGCATATCAACCTGCTAGAAATCTTCATGGCACTGAAAGCATTCAAGTTGCACCTGTGCAACAAGGTCGTGTTGATCCGGACGGACAACATGACTGCCATGTATTACATCCAGAAACAGGGAGGCACACACTCCCCGCAGCTATCTCACCTAGCCCAGAGCATGTGGAAGTGGGCCATTCAGAGGAACATCTTCCTCATGGTGGAGCATCTCCCGGGGGTGATAAACAGATGGCGGACCTGCTCAGCAGGCACAGTCATCAGATGCACGAGTGGGAAATCCAACCCTCAGTACTCCAGCCATACTTCCTGCAGTGGGGTCATTCAGAGATCGACCTCTTCGCCACAAAAGAGAACGCAAAATGCCAAAGCTTCGCCGCCAGGTTCCCACACCCGCAGTCTCAGGGCAATGTGATATGGATGAACTGGTCAGGCAGATTTGCGTACGCTTTTCCCCCAGCCCCACTCATACCGCTGGTGGCGCGCAAACTGCGGAGGCACTCCATGACGCTAATCCGGTTGCTCCAACGTGGGCACGGCAGGCTTGGTACACCACGTTCCTGGAACTTTCGGTGGTGCCTCACCAGCGGCTGCGCCTCACTCCCAGCCTCCTCACTCAGAGCCATGGCAACATTCAGCACCCAGATCCTCAACAGTTGAGCCTAGCGATTTGGCTCCTGAGGTCATAGAGTTTGGCTACCTCAACTTGCCCCCTGAGTGTATGAACATCATCAAAGAGGCAAGGTGGCCCACAACCAGGGCGTGCTATGCAGCCAAATGGAAACGATTTGTCATTTACTGTTCCAACAATGACATTAATCCGCTAGATGCATCCACGCAGAACACCATATGTTACCTACTGCATCTGTACCAATGCAACCTAGCATATAGTTCCATCAGGATACATTTGGCTGCTATAGCTGCTTACCTTCAGAACAGGCAGCACCTTTCACTTTTCAGAGTGCCTGCCATCAAAGCCTTTTTAGAGGGCCTTAAAAGAGTGATCCCTCCCAGACACCCTCCTTCGCCTGTCTGGAATCTAAATATCGTTCTCACTAGGCTCATGGGGCCCCCCTTTGAGCCTCTCCATTCTTGTGAGATACAGTTTCTTACTTGGAAAGTGGCCTTTCAAATAGCCATTACATCGCTGCAAAGGGTCAGCGAGCTTCAAGCCCTCACAATTCAAGAGCCCTACCTACAAATTCATGCTAATAGGGTGGTGTTGCGCACCAACCCCAAGTTCATGCCAAAGGTAATCTCGCAGTTCCACATTAATCAAAACATAGAACTGCCAGTTTTCTTTCCAAACCCTGACTCCGTGGCAGACAGAGCACTGCACACCTTAGATGTCAAAAGGGCTCTCCTGTATTACATCGACAGGACAAAGGACTTTCGCAAACCTAAACAACTGTAGGTTGCCTTCTCTCCACAACATAAAGGCAACCCTATTTCCAAATCAGGTATAGCCAGGTAAATAGTTAAATGCATTCAAATCTGTTATCAAAAAGCTAAACACACTTTAACAGTTCCCCCAAGAGCGCATTCCACACGCTCACTAGGGGCATCCATGGCTTTCCTAGGTAACATTCCTTTAGAGGACATATGTAGAGCAGCCACATGGACCACCATACATACATTTACCAAACACTACTGCGTAGATGTACACTCCAAGCTGCAAGCAGCTGTAGGACAGGCTGTTCTCAGAACTCTTTCAGACTGCTGCAGCTGGCACGGGCAACCGCCAATAAGGAGGTAACTGCTATTTATTCTATGCACAGATATGAATTCAGCAGCCCACATGCCTCGAACGGAATATGCTACTTACCAGTATGCATCTGTTCTTGGCATGTAGGCCTGCTGACATTCATATCGCCCACCCTCCTCCCCGGTGCCTGTCGCAGCTGTAGCACTCAGAATACTTCTCAGGCATGGTCATCTCTTACTGTATTACACTCCATCTCTGCCACAATGGCGAAAAACAATCTGAGGATGGAGAGGATGCCCTTTCGCACTGTAGTCCAGGGGAGGAGCCTCTTATCTCGTGATACTTCGAAGACTCTTCCAGGACAACAATGTGCAATCATCCGGACCCAACACTAGGCGGCGATCTATGCACAGATATGAATGTCAGCAGCCCCACATGCCAAGAACAGATGCATACTGGTAAGTAGCATATTCCTTACAGTCCCTCCTCTGGGGATGGTATTGCTGGGGTATCTATTCTAAGGTGAGGAATCTATAACTATCTCTTTCAGATAAACAAGTTACTTACCTTCGGTAACAATGCATCTTCAAGAGACAAAGGTTAGTTATAGATTCCTTATTGCCCCACCCATCATTCCAGCTCTGCGAACTGATTTCTAGGGATAGGAACTCCCTTACAGGGCCCTAGTTGTGGGGCACCAGTGGTCGGTGTCTTGAATGGCTCCACTTCTGTCGTGGAAAGTCGTGTTAGAACCAACATCAGCACCCTGGGGCGACATATAAGTAGGCACCGCAACGCCATCCCTGCGACCACGACGACAGACCCAGAGTCGACAAACGCCGACCACCGATGCTCAGGGGCTGCTTTTAAGACAGTGAAGTCCTCGACGTCGACCTCGTCCGAGGTCTCGACGTCCTACCCACCGACGCTGAACGTCGACGTCGCTTCGACTCAGAGCCCTGGGTGCATTAGTGCTTCTTCCCACTCTTCCTCCTCCAGGTAAGTTTACCATTGTTATTTCAATTTCCCTAAGTCTTTTTAATAATCATTCACTAATATACTGTATAGTAGGGTGATTACTTTCCTGGGTACATCATTATCTAAGGGTCTGATTATGATCTTATAATAACAAAGAAGGAGTGCCTCCTTGAACAATGAGGAAAACAGTAATTTACTTTTCCAACATTGTGTGTTAACAAGAGCACTGAGTGCCCCAACACCGTTACCAGGACAGTACTAATCCTGTTAAGAAGACCCCTCACTCACCAACCTGGTTGGTGACATGCTTCATCATCGGGGTCCCACCCCGTAGGCCGAATGCCTACAGGGTGTGCTACGACACCTGATTACAGTGGAGCGGGATATTGTTTATTATATGTGCTAACTATGCATTAGTGAGGGTGTATTAAAGGTGTATTAAAAAGGGCCAGTACTACTCCGTTCAAGACTTTATTCTTGAGCGTCTGAACCCTAATAAAAACAAATGTGGCACCTTTGCCCAACTAGGAGGGCTTTGGTGTCTAAAGAAGTGTTATATTAAAAGCCGTTTTAAAAATAGCCAAGTGTGCTATGTGAAGTGAAATAATAAAGTAAACTAGGTCTACATGTTTAATAATAATAAATAATAATAAAGAGCTTATAGAGCGCTCAGTAACGCCATCACGGCGTGTCCCCGCGCTAAGCTACCAGCGAACCTGCCTAGAACACCCAGCCTCTATGCAGTATATAGGTGAGTTTTGAGCAGAGCCCTGAAACGTAGTTCATTGTCCTCCAGTCGCAGCACAGGAGGTAATTTATTCCAATTTTGAGCTGCTAGTAACGCAAAGGAACGTCCACCTATTCTCGCCTTCCTAATCCTGGGGACTGTCAGCAGACCGGTACCCTCTGAACGGAGGGTCCTGGTAGGCTCATAACGGCTGACTAGCTCCTTCAGATATGTTGGTGACTTGTCCCAGACAATACGGTGGCAAAAAAGGAGGCACTTAAATAGCACACGCTTCTTCACCGGCAGCCAATGAAGCGCATCCAGCGCCAGTTTCGAGCTGGCTCTCCTGGGTCTTCTTAACACCAGTCTGGCGGAGGAGTTCTGGATGACTTGTAGGCGACCTATGCTGCCCTCGGTTGCCCCAAGGAACAGAATATTGCCATAATCTAACCGCGAGGTCACCAGTGCCTGCGTTAGAGTTCTTCTGGCTGATAAAGGCAGGAGGTCTAAGGTTTTATTTAGGGTCTTTAGGACTCCAAAACATTTGCCCACCAGGCGCCTTATGTGGCCTTCATATGAGAGCGAAGGGTTCATCCAGATTCCCAGATTCTTAGCCTCCTGACATGGTATGGGGGTAGGGCCCAGGCATGACGGCCACCACTCATCCGACCATTTTTCGCTTTTTCCCCCTACCACCAACACCTCTGTTTTGGAGCCATTGAGTTTTAGACAATGGGCATCCATCCACTCTGCTAGTGCCTGCATACAAGATTTAAAATTTTTTGGGGTGTTGGAGGTACTCTGAGATAGGGAGATCAGCAGCTGAGTGTCGTCAGCGTACGACACTAGTTCCACCCCAAAAGAGTGTACAACTTTCGCCAGGGAGGCCATGTATAAATTAAAAAGAGTGGGGCTCAAGGCCGAGCCCTGAGGCACTCCCTGGTCTAGTGACATCTCCCCTGAGCGGCATGTCCCCTGCTGAACCTGGAAACATCTCTCTGTAAGGAAAGATTGTAGCCAGCCCAGCGCAGGACCAGCGACCCCAGCTTCGTTCAGACACCGTAGCAAGATGGAATGCGCTACGGTGTCAAAAGCCGCGCTTAGGTCAAGCATGATCAGGGCCATTGTATGACCAGCATCTGCCCCTGCTCTTAGAGTCTCAGTGGCTCTTAGGAGGGCCGTCTCTGTAGAGTAGCCTGCCCTAAATCCTGATTGCGAGGGGTGGAGTAGATTACATTTTTCCAAGTGCTCCGTGAGCTGAGCATTAACCACCTTCTCGGCTACCTTCGCCACGTACGGCAATAAGGAGATCGGTCTGAGGTTTTCTAGTACCTCCATGCTGACATTGGGTTTTTTCCTTATTGGGAGTACTATAGCCTTCTTCCACTCTCTGGGGACTTGTTGAGTGGAAAAGGAGGTTTGAAGGACGTGTCTAATGTGAGGTTCCAAGGCTGTCAGACCCTCAGATAAGACCCAGGCAGGGGCCGGGTCATTGGGGGAGCCGGACTTGACGCTCCGACAGATGGTTGCTAGCTTGTCAGCTGCCGGAACCTCGAAGGTTAGGAGTGAGGAGTCCGGGGCTGCCAATGAGCTGTTTGCTCTGAAATCAGTGCCCTTAGCTGGTATATGGGAAAAGGAAGCATAAATCTTCTTGACTTTACTAGAAAAGAAGTCAGCGACTTTATTACATCCCTCCTTGGAAGAGTTTACAGGGGAATTGGAGCTAGAAACCAACGATATTTCTTTATATATTTTAAACAGTTCCCGCGAGGAGCTCTCGGCATCCTCAATACGAGTCTGAAAATATTTGGCTTTAGCTCTACGCACCGCATATTGATAGCTCCGGTGTGCTGAGCTGTAGCTATTTTTTGCTTGCTCACTCGGATTCCTTCTCCAGGTTCTTTCTAGCTTTTTGCATTTCGATTTGATTTGCTGGAGTTCAATCGTGAACCATGGGGCAGTGCGTTGTCTACCAGTTCTAACTTTGCCTTTACACATAGGAGCTAGCTCATCCAGGGTGGCAGTGACAAGTAGGTTAAATTCCTTATTCGCCTGGTCACTATCCAGAGCACTTATTAGTTGAGCTTTCTGGATGGTGCCTACAAAGTTTTCTTTGGAGAATTGTCTCCATTTGCGTTTCATAAAGTATCCGTCCCCATTGTCTTTAGTCCTAGTGGTCTGATAAAAACAGTGAAAAGGGACCAGAAAGTGGTCAGTCCAAGGGAGCTGACGGGGGGTGAGTACTTTTATTTTATCCCAGCTCGCAAAGATAGGGTCTAAACAGTGACCCTTCTGATGCGTGGCTGTTGTACTTAGCAATGTCAGCTGTAGTTCCTGTAATACAAGGCGAACATCCTCTGCCTCCTTCTGTGCAGGGTCCTCTAGGTGTAAATTCAGGTCACCCAGTATCAGAACCTTGTTATGTTTAATGGCGGTCTGAGTAGCCCCTTCAAGTAGGCTACTACGAAAGTTTCCCAGGGACCCAGGGGGCCTATAGATAAGGATGCCAGAGATAGTGTCATGTTGCGTCAGTTTGATGCTAAATTCACCAGCTTCGCAATCATCAATTTTTAATGGCTTTAGAATACACTCGAACGGGTGTTTGACAATAATGGCGATCCCGCCTCCCCTTCCTATTGTCCTATCAAGTCTGTGGAGGGTGTAACCAGGAGGGATGGTGTCCAGTATATCCGGGTTTCAACCAATAAAAAAATTCTATGGTTTTCGTCAGGACCGTGTGTATTACAAGGGGCGGTACGCACACGCTAAGGTGCGGCCTACCCTCAGGTAATTTGCAGACCGCAAATAATGGTCTGAATGTGAAAAGGTGTATTTAATCCTGAATTCAGGAAAAAAACACTCAAAGCGGTATCTCTAGCTTCGTGGCTTCGTGTCAACCGAGACGGCGATTCTTCGTCATTTCAGTAACGATTTGTTGCAAGCTTGTAAACCTGCTCGGTTTCGGCATGCGAAGCCTTCGTGTGTGATTATGATCTTGGCAGATGAGATAATCCTTCCTGTTTGTGACGGAGTATCCCATCTGCCAAGATCGGAATCCGGTCCGAAGTGTATACCCTCCAGGGCCTTTTCTTCTGGAACAGCAGTACCGTTGCTTATTTATTTTCTTAGGGAGTGTCTGAGCTACATATACCTAAATGTTAGGGCATCTGCTATGGATTGATCAAGAAATCTGCATCACCGCTAGCTTCAGCTTGAAATTCCTTTGAGTTTTTTGATTTTGAACTTCTAACAGGGAAGATGTCCCCTTCATTCCATATCTTTGGTGACCTTCTGCCAGAAATTAATGATTAGTCTTGTAGCTTTTGCTCCTCAGAGCGTATCGTATCTGCATAAAGCGGAAGAATTGTGACTTATGAAGGTATTATTCCCCACTTAGTTTGCATATGATTGAATGCGTGTAGAAGGCCATACATTCCCCAATCGTAGAGATACCTATTCTGTCCCAGGGTCCCTAACTCTCCAAGTTTGAAACAGAAAGAATCTAGATACTGCTCCTTAGTGCCATTACTTTAGTTGGTTTCCTCCCCCATGAAGTCCAATTTAGAGCATTATACTAACATTCTGTGGGTAGTCTTGTAATCGAAGGTAGGGACTCAAAACGTTTTTTTCTAATACGGCTGCACCGGAACCTTTTTTCTTTAAATATTGCATTTTAAGCCCGATGGCTTTCTTACCTTTCTTGTATTGTATTGTATTGTATTGTGGTATACTTATATAGCGCAACCTGTCACCACCAAGGGCATCCTGGCGCTTTGACCCATGAACCAGCAAAAGCAATAGCTCAACCTGTCCTAGGAAAGAGGTAAGTTTTCAGCGCCTTTCTAAAGGCTGAGAGATCCTCAAGACTTCTCAAGGATATTGGCAGGGAGTTCCAGAGTTTGGCCGCCGCTACTCTGAACGAGCGGCCACCCATCCTCACTCTCTGGAAGCGCGGAACTACAAGTAGCCTGGACGACGAGGAACGTAAAGCTCGAGATGGAAGATACCAGGCAAACATTCGCCGCAAAGGGATTGGGCCCAGGCCATGGATAGCCCTGAACACAATACACGCTGCTTTGTAGCGAACGCGTAAATGGACCGGCAGCCAATGGAGTTCCTGCAGTGCTGCCGTAGAAGAGCTGTGGTAGGGGCGGGACAGGGCAAGTTTGGCAGCCATATTTTGCACCCTTTGAAGCTTGCCCAGAAGTGTTACCGGGGCCTCCAGAAGCAGTGCGTTACAATAGTCAAGTCGACTTAGGATGGTACTTCGCACTACTTCTGGTCTGGCTTGCTCAGGAAGGAGGGGTAAAACCTTGCGCAGCATGCGGATCAGCATCATGCACGTTGAGGTGGTCTTATTTACGTGCAGATCCAGCTGCAGGTTGGGCCCAAAAATGACGCCCAGATTACGCGCCGACTGTACTTCCCAGACAGTCAGTCGGTAGTGGGGAGCATTTGGGTTGCCCAGCAAAATAACTGAACATCTCCCACCCTCCGATCCCCCTCCTCATTTATGTGGGGACTGGACTCATTTATTAAAGACTATTCACGGCTGGCATTATCCCCAGAGGTAAGACATCAGGTTAAATTGTATTGGTTTGAAACATTGGGGGTAGTGAATAGATGTAATTTTGCAATATGTGATAGTGAAATCAATTGATTTAGAGCCCCTCTGCCGATGATGGAGGTATGTTGATTGCCCAAGGCAGTCATTTGGCTTCTGAGTTTACATAATAGCAGTGAAGTGTTCAAATCTCAACATTCATGTGGGTGTTCTGAGATATATATACAAATCAGCCCTGTTGCCCTTAACGAAAACTGGTGTAGTAACAACTTTCAATATCCCTCCTTTACAAAGGACCCAGGTGACCCAAATTTCCTCACTACTTACTGCCCCCCCCCCACTCCAGAGGAGAGCTTGGTGGGCCAAGCCTCCACTTCCCAAGGCGTGTTCCCCTGAATAGGGAATACAAGAGGATGGACAGTTGGGGGCAAGACATTTTTTTTTGTTCACCAGCTTTGTGGTTGATGAACACTGCATGCTTATTGGGCCGTTATTCCTAATCTATGTGGGAAACTGTTGCGCAGGTGCTGTCACAGGTCCCGGAGGAGGCCCGGGCCGTCATCTCCCGAGCAGTATCAGACGGGAGAGATGCAGCAAAGTTCTCCATTCGATGTGGTTTGGACACAACTGACTCATTGTGTAGAGTGATTTCCTAGACGGTGGCTGTTAGACGCCATGCCTAGCTGTGAACAGCTAGCTTTTAAGAGGATGTTTAGACATCGCTCATGGACATGCCCTTTGATGGCAACAGTCTCTTCAGAAACCAGCGAGACATGGCGCTGGAGCTCTTTAAAGAATCCTGGGCTACTGCCAAGTTCTTGGACCTCTTAGCTGCTCCCAGTCCCTGATCTGCCCTTTGCTCCTTTATTGGCTATGGAAGATACTTTCACTGCGCCAGCCCTATTCCAGCCACTGGAGGTGGAGGTGGGGGTGGAGGGTGTTCACAACCCCCACACGAGGGCATTGTTCGTTCTGACTACAAGGGTCTGGTAGCCAGAGGTCTGCTCAAACTACCACACCCGACAGCTTACGCTTCAACCTCCAAGCCTACCTAGTCTTGCCCCTCCTGATGATGGACGTCCAGTTGGTGGCAGGATCAGCCATCACCTCAACCACCGGCAAAACATTACATTTGAAAGGTGGATCCTTCAGTTTGTCAAAAGGCTACTCCCTCCCCTTCAAGATCACCTCTCCCGTCATACCTCCATCCTACGACCGGCTGATGAAGGATCATTTACCATTTATCCAGGAGCAAGTCATGGGTCCCTTTGCCGAGGGAACCATAGAGAAGGTTCTGGTGCCAGAAGCAGGCTGTGGTTGCTATCCCCGCTACTGTCTGGCCCGAAACAAGGACAAGGGTCATCATCCTATCCTAGACCTGCACACCCTCAACTATTTACTCAAAAAGGAGTAACTCAAGATGCTCACATTTGACCAGGTCCTGCCTGCCCTGAACTCCGGAGACTGAATAGTAGCATTGGACTTGCAGGGCGCCTGTCTTCAAATGTTTGTCCTGCCCACGGTTTACAGTAGGCCACAAGCATTTTCAGTTCATCGTGCTCCCCTTTAGCCTTAGCAGCACCCTTTGGGTATTCACCTAGGTGATGACGGTGATTGCCGCTTATCTGTGCATTTCAGTGGTGCCGGTCTTCCTTTATCTCGACAACTGGCTGCTGAATGTGGGCTCGCCCAGGCTGTCTCTTACCTCCAGACTACGGCGAACCTCCTGTAATCAGTGGGATTTACTATCCAGGTGCCGAAGTCACACCTGACTCAATCTCAATCTCAATCTCAAAGACTAGAACGAGTTCAGGCCCATTCTGGATTTGCGACAAGCAAACAAATGGATTCGCAGAGAAAAGTTTTGCATGATGTCTTTGCACCAGATTTATCCTCAGCTGCAGAGGGGAGACTGGCTTTGCGCAATAGATCTGCAAGATGCGTACTTCCATGTGCCCATTGCACGGAAACACCGGAAGTTCCTGCGGTTCCTGGTCGGCACCAATTACTATCAATACACCGTACTACTGTTTGGACTGAAGTCTACTCCCAGGAAGTGCAATTGCCCTTCAACAGGACGGCCGTTCTGCTAAACCAACTGGGGTTGCACATAAACATGTCCAAGTCAGTTCTGACTCCTGTCCAGTGCCTGCAGTACTTGGGAACCTCCATCGATACTCTTTCAGCAAGCGTGTCTCTTTCGGAGGAGAGACGCTTATCGATCCTTCGGAAGGCTTAGGCTCTCATGCCTGTTCCATCTACGACAGTGAGGACGGTGTTGATGGCCTCTTGCATCTTCCTCACGCCACATGCACGGCTCAACATGAGGCCGCTGCAGGAATGTCTGGAGGACCAGTGGGACCAGAAGCGGGGGAGCTGGGATGACCGGACCAGGCTGTCCCTTCACGCCCTACAGTCCCTGAAATGGTGGTGTTCAGCTGAGAATCTCCTCAAGGGGGTTCAATTCCACAAGGATATTCTGAGTCAGACTATCCTCACGGATGCTTCTCTCCTCCGCTGGGGAGCGCATTCAGACCAGCTACAGATTCAGGGAACGTGGTCCCCAGCCGAATCCATGTACCACATCAATTTCCTGGAACTCCGAGCAGTTCACTTGGCACTGAAGGCCTTTCATCCGTCCTTCCAGACCAACTCCTTGCTTGTGCAGACGACAATACGACCACAATGTATTACCTCAACAAGCAGGGGGGCTCGAGATCGCGCACCCTGTCACTGGAAGCGCAGGCGATCTGGCACTGGCTGCTAGCCAGAGGACTGACGATAACGGCCACCCATCTGCCAGGTGTGCAGAATGCTCAGGCGGACGCACTCGGCAGGCTCGTGCAATAAAACCACGAGTGGGTTCTGAACGACTAAGTACTAGAAGACATCATCGAGAAGTGGGGCACTCCAGACATAGATCTGTTTGCCACCGCCGAAAACAGAAAATGCAGAGACTTCGCCTCCAGGTATTACCAACCGGGGACTCTGGGGAATGCGCTATGGATCAGCTGGTCGAACAGCTTTCTGTACGCTTTTCCACCCATTCCCCTGATTCCGGCGGTACTCATCAAGCTGTCCTGGTCCAGAGCACGGATGATCCTCATTGCTCCGGAGTGGCCCGACGGTGGTGGTTCACGGATCTGCTACACCGGTCTCTTCAGCCTCACCTGCGACTACCGTGTCGGCCGGACCTTCTCACGAAGTTCGGGGGGTAGATGGTGCACCCCACCCTCTCATCATTGAGTTTGGCGGCCTGGCTCCTGAGATAGTGCAATATGGACACCTGAATCTGCCTGAGGATTGCATGAACATTCTCATGGAGGCAAAGTGGCCTTCCACTAGGACGTTTTATGCCTACAAGTGGAAAAGGTTCTGCATCTGGTGTACCTCCAAGAACTATGATCCGACGACCTGCAAGGAAGATGTTGTCCTTCCATATCTCTTGCATTTGGCTCAGTCTGGCCTTAATTTTCAATCTTTTAAGGTTCACCTCGCAGCGTTAACTGCATACAGGAAATGTCCTTCACAGACTTCCTTCTTCCAGGTCCCTGTGATTAAGGATTTTTTGGAAGGATTGAAGAAAGTGTTTCCTCCTGTTCGGAGTCCTTCGCCTTCCTGGGAGTTGAATGTGGTGCTGTCCAGATTGATGAAGGAGCCTTTTGAACCCATTCATAAGTCTTCACTGCAGCATTTATCGTGGAGGGTGGCTTTCCTTGTGGCCATTACATCGTCCCGAAGGGTGAGTGAGATTCAGGCATTATGTTGTCAAGAACTTTATACTGGTTTTCATGCTGCAAAGGTTGTGATGCGTACTCACCCTAAGTTCCTTCCTAAGGAGATCTCTGATTTTCATGTTAATCAGACTATAACTTTACCTACGTTTTTCCGGAATCCTTCCACACCAGCGGAAAGGTCTCTTTATTCCCTTGATGTGAGAAGGGTGTTGAAATTCTATCTGGATAAGACCAAGGATATTCGTAGGTCAGGCCAGCTGTTTGTTAACTATGGGTCGGTCAGGACTGGTCTTGCTACCTCTAAACAGTCCATCTCTAGGTGGATTGTGTCCTGTATCCAGTTATGTTACCAGAAGGCTAATAAGACCTTAGGAGGTAAGCCTAAGGCTCATTCCACCAGGGGCAAAGCGGCTACAACGGCTTTGCTACATAATGTTCCCATTGCAGAGATCTGCAGGGCTCCCACGTGGAAGTCGGTCCATACCTTTGCTAAGCATTACTGTCTGGACTCTGATGCCAGAGCAGATGCTCAAGTTGGGCAGGCTTCATTAAGAAATCCGTTTGCACAGTAGTGGTGTTGTCTTTTTCTCCTTTGCCGGTTAGTTTGTTGGGATGGGCTTACCATTCTATTCACCAGATTAAGACTATACACAGAAATCCCCTACTACAGAAGGAGTAGTTTCTTACCTGTAACTCCAGTTCTGTAGTAGGGGTATATCTGTTATAGTCATTAGCGCCCGCCCTCCGCCCCGGTGGAGAAAATGGTACTGTAATGTATGCTACAGGCCTGGCTTTATACACCTTCAAAAAGAACTGAAAGTAAAAGGAGTTTGCTGTGCATCATGGGATACCGAGGGTCTCTGGAGAGTTCCTTAAAGGCATGGTATCCCTTTTCCAGACACATAATGGCAGCCTATGGGGGCTTGTCTGTCCATCCCTTCCTCTCTATCATTCTAAGGATTTTGTGAAGGGGAAGTTTCTCTATGGGTGAAACTTAGCAGACTGTGTTAAATGTGAAATTGGTGGAATATCCTTTGCATTTCTAGTTGAAGTACTGGACAGTGTAGCCTTGCAGGTATAGGCTGCATTATTGTCTTTAATTTGCTCTTAAGTGTCTATGCAGGATTGCACAGAAGACCGCTTAAGAGATTATTTTTGATTGCTCCGGGGTCCACGCACATAGGCGGGACTATTCACTAGATTATGACTGTAACAGAGATACCCCTTCTGCAGAACTGGAGTTACAGGTAAGAAACTACTCCATATTCAAGCTATGATACAGATGTTTCAGACCCTATTCTGGATTTCTGTGATAATGACTGAGGGTTTTGGGCCTCATGACCTCCCGCATCGTGCTGGTCTCACATGCCTGATGGCATATGTGTGCTCTGCAGTGGGACCTGAAGTTCTAATGGGCTCACCATCAAGGGAATTTCTCTGACATGGTCCAGATCTCAGAGGGAACTGCATAAACCCTGAAGTGGTGGCTGACTAACTTCCATAGTGTCAGAGGCAGACCCCTCTCCCTTCTCCAACCAGAACTCATAGTAGTGACATATACTTCACTCCTAGGATTGGGCAGCCATCTGGGAGAGATGGAGATCAGAGGACTCTGGTCTCTGGCGTATTCTATATTCCACATAAACATGCTGGTGCTTCGAGCAAATTACTTGGCATTGAAAGCCTTTCTACCGCCCATCAAGAAAAGGTTAGTTCAAGTGTTCACGGACGACATCACCGCCATGTGGTACCGCAACAAACCGGGCAGGGTGGGGTTGTGGACCCATTGTCAAGAGGCTCTGGACATGGCCTTTCCCTAGTGGTTCAACACCCTGCAGGTTCCTTGAACACCAGTGTGGACGTACTCGGCCATCGATGCCTAGCAGATCACGAGTGGCGTCTGCATCTAGAGGTAGCAAAAGGTCTCTTTCAACAGCGGGGAGAGCCTTGGTTAGATCTGTTCGCCTCAGCCGAGAACATGCAATGTCAGCAGTTGTGCATGCTGGAGTTTCCAGGGCAACTCTCACTCAGAGCCGCTTTTTGTCTTGAGTGGAGCTCAGGCCTCCTGTACGCCTTCCCGCCCACACCACTCCTGCCCGAGTTCTCAAGAAATCACAAACAATCAGGCTGTCCTTGTTGCTCCGGACTGGGCACGGAGAGTCTGGTATCCCAAGCTCCTACAACTGAGTATCGATCCTCAGATCAGGCTGCCACTTCAGCAGGATCTTCTGTCACAGCAGCAGGTGTGGGTCTGTTAATATTGATAAAATTGATGCCAAGGTTTATGATACACTCGCATATACGAGCCAAATTGCATCACTATTAACAAATTTGCCCACTCTGAACTCTGTCAACCATGACTCAGATGTTATGTTATGTTCTAAATGCTTGTATAGCGCTGGGGTGTGCAGTTAAGCCATAGTCGAGAGACCTAATCATTTAGCCAGCATTGAAAATATATGTTTTAAGCTCTTTCCTGAAGTGAGTATGACTAAGCTGTAATCTTAGGTGGCCCGGCAACTTGTTCCATAGTGGAGCTGCCTGGTAGGTTAGCCGTCGTCCACCCCATCTCGCTAGCCTAAACTTTGGGACACATATGAAACCAAGCCTAGAAGATCTAAGTCCACGTGGTGGAGCATATGACAGGAACAGTTTCTGGCTATCCACTGAGCCACCACCATACAAGGCTTTATGCACTAAGCAGAAGACCTTTAATTCGATCCTTTCCTGGACAGGAAGCCAATGGAGTGCTCGCCTGCCCATTGTGGTGGGATGCCTGTAAGGTAGCTTAAGAACCGTTCGTATGGCTGCGTTTTGTAAAGACTGGAGCTTTTTCAGCTGGTACTTGTGATTGCCTAGAAGCATGGCATTACAAAAGTCCAGTCTGGACAAAAAGAGGCCGGCCATTACTGTCTTTTAAAGTGTCACTGGAATGGAAGGGAAAATCTTCCTTAGAGTTTTCAAAAGGAAGAAACTGGTTGATGACTGTTGAGACTATTCACCTGTGTTCCCATGGTAAGCTTTTCATCCAGGAAGAAAACAAGGTTTTTTACCTTTTTTACTGGCTGTGGGCATTCTCCAGCTTCTCTTGGCCACCAGTTGTTATTCCAAGCAGGTAGACCCTTTCCAAATTCCTTGACCTTCGTTTTTTCAGGATTGATCGTGAGAAAGTTCAGACTCATCCAGACCATTATTTCTTTAAGGCACGCGCAGAAGTTCTGTGCCATCTGTTCTGCACTATCTCCGACTGATACCACTAGCTGGGAGTCGTCCGCGTAGGAAACGAAAGTAAACCCATGCTTCCTGACTAACCCAGCTAGTGGCAACTTGTATATATTGAACAGGGTCGTGAAAGTGCCGATCCCTGGGAAACCCCACAAGGTAGAACAAAGCTGTCAGATACCAGCCCATCCCAATCGATGTACTGTTTTCTGTTCTTCAGAAAAGATGTAAAGAAAGCCAACGCTGTGCCATTTACACTGATCTCAAGGAGTCGCTGCTCCAACACAGTGTGATTCACGGTGTCGAAAGCAGCCGACAGATCGAGCAGGATAAGCACAGCCCTGCCTCCCTCGTCCACAATAGTCCGAATCCCCTCGACCGCAGAGATCAACGCTGTCTCCGTGGAGTGCTTTGTCCGGAAGCCATGTTGTGATGGGTCTAGTAAGGAATTGTTCTCTAGATAGTCCATCAAAATTTTATTTGCTACCTTTTCTGTGATTTTCACGGCCAGGGGTAAACCGGATATAGGGCGGTAGTTTTTACACACTGAGGGATCTGACGATGGTTTCTTTAGTAGTGGCCTCACGTTGGCACTTTCCACCTCAGTGGAAATTCTCCGGATGTCAGTACTTGATTTACCAAACTGGTTAAGGTACCTTTTTATGTCGTCTGCTGCCAGGTGCATGATGTCTGGCGGGCATGGGTCTGTGCGGGACCCAGATTTTATAGTCATTAGTATGCTAATGATCATTTTCTTTGATTGAGGGTCGAAATTGGTAAGTGTATTGGAGGTGCTATGGTGTCTAGGGTTAGAGAGAGGAACATTAGATGAATGATTGGTCTTTTTAGCCAGTTCTTCATATATAGTCGTTACTTTACTATGGAAGAACATGGCTAATTCGTCACAGAAATTCTGGTCGGGCTTAAAGTCATTTCCCTGCTCTGGTTTACTTGGGTAGGAAACTGACTTGAATATTTCCTTTACGGAGTTACCTGCCTCGCGGATCTTGGTGGTAAAAAATTGGACCTTTGTTACTCGAATGGCTTCCTTATATATTTCAAAGCTTTATTATAGGCGTCTTTGCTGGAATCTCCATAGTCCAGTCTCCAAAGTCTTTCATACCTTAAACAGGTCACTTTAAATTGTATGAATTCTGGGCCGTACCATGGGTTCTTTGGTGGCCGTCTGTTGGCAGTGACTTTTTGCTCGGGGGCAACCTTGTCTATGGCCCCACCAATCCAGTCATTAAATTGCTCCACTGCCACATTGTTATCCTTATTTAAGGTGGGTACATCCTTGCTAAGGGCCTTCCATATGTCCTCTTTGCTGATTTTATTCCATCGGCGAAAAGTCGGCTGTCTAGATTTAAAAGGGGAGCCTCCACCAATCTGATCATTGGTAATTTGAAAAAAAAACAGCTTTGTGATCTGTCCATGGCAAGGCCATGATTTTGTTCACTTTAATATCCTTGTCATTAGAAAATAGCCCATCTAAAGTATGCCCCCCAGAGTAAGTAGGTTCCTTAACAAATTGTTATAGGCCATACACTTCCTTGATGTCAAGTAACCTACAAGTTTCCATGCAAGTGGATGCTTCCAGGTGATAATTAAAATCACCAAGCATCATGTAGTTAAAAAGCTCTACACTAGATTCAAGAAACGTCATGAGCGCATTCAGAAATTCAGTTCTAATTCCAGGGGGTCGGTAAACCAGTAGCCCATGCAGTGTGGTGGAATTACTGTTTCACATTGAAGCGGATAGCTTCGGCGCAGAAGTCAGTAACTGCTTCTATCTGCACCTCCACCCCCCCCTTTATGAATGATAGCAATTCCCCCTCCTCTGCCGCTCAATCTGTCGTATTTGAGTAGCCTATAGTTTAGGGGGATAGCACCATTCAAGTCCGGAGCGGAAGTATCATCCGTCCAGGTCTTGGTTAAGAATACAATGTCTGGGTTATGTTCCTCTATCAGTGATTCCAACTCGGTTTGGTGTTTTACTACCGACCGAGTGTTTAATAGGAAGCACCGAAGGCTATTCTTAACTAAGGCACCATTCCCATGTGTGGCACTTAGAGGCGTCGGGTCCTGCCTAATACCTTGTGCTTCATTACTTAGTAATGGTCCGGCAGCCACCTCAGTTGATTCAGTCCGATATTGTCCAGAGGTTGCAGGGATAACTTTTGACTGCACCCCCTAGCCACCAATATTATACTCTAGGATCGTTTGAGTGTCATGGACTGCTTTAATTATCTTTTCCAGAAATACTGAATTTGAGATATTGTCCTCTAGATCTTGTGATGCTTTGTCAGGGCCACCCACCTTCGCATAGGTGTGCTTGGTGAATTTGCCTCAGCAGGTCTCGACCCTGCAAGCAGCCTCTGCTACAGCACCACAGCCCTGGATCTGGCGTTGAGAGCAGAGCTCCCAAACTAGTCCTCCAGACTACTCCCTTCACACCACTGGCCCAACAGGAGAGAGAGAATTTCAGTGGCTCTTCCACGGTCATGCCAGGCCATCAATTAAGCTGCCCACAGCATATGGTCACGTTCCGACCCGATGGGTAGGCTGCATCTCGGCAGACATCACCTTCGCATCTCTGAAGACAACTCAATCGGTCTCCCTGTGTATCAGCAGCCAAATTCATACCTCGGTGATTGAGGCTGCAGATCACTGTGTTTTATTGGGACACAGCAGAGGGGAGAATCAGGATTCTGCTGGATGAACATGAGTAGCTAGGCGCTTCTCTTGCATGCAGCTACCATTTTAGCCACCAACCATGAAGTCCTGTATCACAGGGGTTCTACACTTCACATATTTTGATTGTGCTGGGCACCAGACCCTTATTATTTAGCAAGTAGTGATCTGTTACAATTCGACTATTTACTTGTTCCTGTTTTGTTACGTATCAATTATCTGACTGCCACTCATGCTTATGTCTTGGCTTGTTGGACATCAGTGTTGCCTTTAGTGGGGAGTGATTTGATTCTCCCCTCATTAAGTAAGATGCCATCTAAAGGCTATGTGATGTTGTGGTTGTTATAAAGAGATTTTTGTATTTGAGTCGGAGTCCTGTGAGTAAAAAGGGAACTATGTACTTATTTAGTTGTCTCTTGTCATTGAGGTCTGTATTGTGAATCCCTACAGTATGGTGTGGGCTTATCATTCATAATTGAGAGTTAAGTTGAAATCTCTACTCAATATAAGAAGTGCAGATGGGAACTCTTATAATATTCATCCTAATGTGTTTAACTTGGAGGAACTCAGTCTGGGTGGGATATGTGCGTTCAGAGTTATCTGTTCATCTTCACATTTTCCTAGCAGTGCTGCATATCTCCTGTTGCCATCCAGATAATCTGCCTATATGTGAAACATGGTGGATTTATTTGCTGGGCTTGCCATCTCTCTAGCACTAGTTGTATTGCCCAAGTGATAGGTTAGCTTGTATTTTCCTCCGGCTATTAATTTGCAAATCTGAAAGAGACACGTTAGTGATAGACTCCTTACCTTAGAATATCCCCAGGCGTCAGACTGGATCCGGAAAGTTTTGCGTAGCAGTACCCTTGCGCGTCGGTAGGCGTCGTCTGCGGCTCCGCGTCCGTCGTCGGCGTCGTGGGCGCCGTGATGACGTCGTCGGAGTACTTAGACGCTGCCTCCGCGTGCTGACGTCAGTTCTTCTTTTTTCCGCGCCAGCCAGCGCAGATCTGGAAAAAGCAGTTCCCTAGTCATTTTTTGACTAACTTTTTGGATCTTTTGATCTCTTTCAAAGTCTTCACGACTCAGACGGTGCCGTTAGGGATGCCCGGCTTCAAGCACTGCGGCGGTTGCGAGCGACTCATGTCGGTTACGGATCCGCACCGACTGTGTCTGACGTGTTTGGGCGCCGACTATGATGACGAGGCCTGCTCCGACTGTCGGGCCCTCTCGAGGAAGGCCAGGCGGGAGCGGTCCCGCAGGCGACTTGAGATCCGCCAGTCGGCCCCGCGCCGTGTGAGGTCCCGGTCCCACGGGAGGTCGAGGGACAGGTCGCGGGGGCGGAGCCGTCATAGCTCCGGGAGTCGGCGCCACTCCTCCGGGTCCAAGTCGTCAGGTAAGAAGCATAAGAAGTCGAAGAGACATCATCGCTCTTCCGACTCCCCCCGACGCTCGCGCGATGCGGCCGGGGGTTCGGGTGACACCGCCCACGCGGCTCCTCAGGAGTTGCGGGCGCCGCGTTCGGCTCCATACCCCCCGGTCCCTGGGCTGAACGCGACGCCGGAGGAGATAGAGCGCTTCCTCATGGCCATGAGGTCCCTTTCTTCTCCGACGGGTTCCGCGGCGCCTTCGGGCCCAGCGAACCCGTCTGGGGGCCCTAGTGGGTCGGGTTCAACCCCGACGCCGTCGGGTGCTTCGGCTTCGACGCCGCCGGCGTTTTTGGTGCCGCAGGGCTCCACGATCCCGACGCCGCCGCTGCCCTCGGGCTCGGCGCCGCAGGGTTCGGCGGTCCCGGCGTCGTCGGTGCCTTCGGGTCCGACGCCGCAGGGTGCCGTTCGACCCTCGTCGGGCGATGGAACGTCCCCGGTGGACCTTACGACCCCCCCGGGGTCGGTCCGTGTGGTGTCCCCTCCGGCGTCGGTCCCGGCCGACGCCGTCCCCAATGCCTCCTCTCTATGGGTCCCGACGTCGGGATGGCGCCCGTCGGCGCCGATCCCGACGCCGTTCGGGGATTTCTATCCCTATGAACCATCCTCATTCACTAACGACCCTGAGTCTCAGGAGATGGGGGACGAGGAGGATTGGGAGGGGTCTGAGGACCCTCTGACAAGGGAATGTCAGTCTAGCATGGACTGGACAGGAGACCTTGGGGAGGCCAGTGGCCTGGACACCTCTCCAGACACTGGATTCGTCTCTCCTCCTTCCGTGGCTTCGGAGGAGGGCGCGACATATAGTGTGGTGTTGATGAGGGCTGCTAAGGCATTGGGCCTTGAGCTCCCCGTCCCGGCCGTGAGGACTAACCTCCTCACTGAGGTCCTTAAGCCGCAGTCAAGCTCCATGGAGCCTTTGCTGCCGTTTAATGAGGCCTTGTCGGACGTTCTTTTGGGCACTTGGTCCAGGCCCGCTACAGGTTCGCCTGTAGATAGGAACGTGGCCAGACGCCACCGCCCGGCTCCGGGCGACCCATGTTTCCTGTCCACCCACCCGACCCCCGAGAGTCTGGTTATCCAGGCCTCTAACTCCCAGACCGCCTTCCCGTCGGCTCCCCCTGATCGGGAATCCAAGAGGTACGAGGCCTTTGGCAAGAAGGTCTTCTCGTCCCTTAGCTGTGGACTGCGGTCTTCCAACACCGCATGCCTCTTGGGCCGTTACACCCATTCTATCTGGGAAACGGTGGCGGAATTGCTGCCAGAGTGTCCGTTGGAGGTACGGGCCAAACTCGGCCAAGCCCTGGTGGAGGGCCGGGACGCAGCGAAATATTCGATCAGGTGTGGACTGGACACAACTGATTCGCTGGGCAGAGCGATGGCTACGACGGTGGCGATTTGACGCCACGCCTGGCTCAGATCCGCCAACTTTTCGGCTGATGTCCAGAATACCCTCATGGACAATCCGTTCGATGGCCGTCGCCTCTTTGGCGACAAGGCAGACCACGCACTTGAGCGCTTTAAGGACTCCAGGGCTACGGCCAAGTCCTTGGGCCTCTCGGCCCCGCGCCAGCAAGTGGCTGCTTTTCGCTTCTTTCGTGGCCAAGGAAGGGGCGTCCCCACACATGCCGCCAGCCACTCGCCGCAAACTGTCGTCCAGCGCGGCGGCGGCCGTGGAAACCGCCGTGGAGGCGGTCGGGGAGGCAAGCGGAGCCAGTCCACACCTGCCCCCGCAGCATCCGCCTCTAAACCCTCCTAGTCCGTGCTTTTCGGCCCATGTGACGCCAGTGGGGGGCAGGGTTCGCCATCACCACTCTCACTGGCGCACAGTCACTTCGGACAGGTGGGTGCTGCAGATCGTCCGAAGGGGCTACTCCCTCCCCTTCGAGACGACCCCTCAAGCCATGCCACCGCAACACCACCGCGTATCGGGGGGATCATTTGTGGCTCCTGCAGGAGGAAGTTTCGGCCCTCTTGGCCAAGGGGGCCATCGAGCGCGTTCCTGGTCCAGAAGTAGGTTGTGGTTGCTACTCCCACTACTTCCTGGTACCCAAGAAGGGCAAAGGGGGCCTACGCCCTATCTTGGATCTGAGGAACGTCAACGGCTTCCTCCGGAAGGAGAAGTTCAAAATGCTGACACTGGCTCAGGTCTTAGCTGCCCTAGACCCAGGAGACTGGATGGTAGCGTTGGACTTGCAGGATGCGTATTTCCACATCCCCGTCCTGCCGGCGCTACCTGCGGTTCACGGTAGGCCTCGAGCACTTTCAGTTTACCGTGCTCCCCTTCGGCCTTACCAGCGCCCCACGGGTGTTCACGAAGGTGATGGCGGTGGTCGCAGCTCACCTGCGCAGGTTAGGGGTTTCAGTCTTCCCCTACCTAGACGACTGGTTGTTGAAGGCGGGCTCGCCCCAGGCAGTCGTCAACCACCTCCAGACTACGGCGGATCTCCTGCACAGGCTGGGATTTTCCATCAATGTGCCGAAGTCACACCTGTGCCCCTCTTAGAAGCTCCTTTTCATCGGAGCGGTTCTCGACTCAGCGCAGTTTCGGGTTTACCCGCCCGAACAGCGAGTCCGGGATATTCAGGCCCTGATTCCGATCTTCAGGCCGTTATCCCGGATTTCGGTCAGGCTGACGCTGCGGCTTCTGGGGCTGATGGCCTCCTGCATCCTTCTGGTGCATCACGCACGGTGGCGGATGCGGAATCTGCAGTGGGACCTGAAGTTTCAGTGGGCCCAGCACCGGGGCAACCTTTCCGACCATGTCCTGATCTCGGAGGGCGCTGCGAGACAGCTGCAGTGGTGGCTCACGGACCGCGATTGGGTCAACGGCAGATCCCTCTCCCTTCCCCAACCGGAGCACGTAGTTGAGATGGACGCGTCCCTCCAGGGCTGGGGTGGCCACTTGGGAGAGGTGGAGATCAGAGGACTCTGGTCTCCGGCGGAGTCCCGGCTCCATATCAATCTGTTGGAGCTGCGGGCGATTCGTCTGGCACTGAAAGCATTCCTCCCGTCTGTCCGAGGGAGTGCAGTGCAGGTGTTCACGGACAACACCACCGCCATGTGGTACTGCAACAAACAAGGCGGGGTGGGGTCGTGGACCCTATGCCAGGAGGCTCTGCGCCTCTGGCAATGGCTGGAACATCAGGGCGTGACTCTGGTGGTTCAACACCTGGCAGGTTCTTCGAACGCCAGGGCGGACGAACTCAGCTGTCGGTGCTCGATGGATCACGAATGGCGTCTGAACTCGGACGTGGCGCAAGGCCTCTTTCTGCGTTGGGGAGAGCCTTGGTTAGATCTGTTCGCCACCGAAGAGAACGCGCAATGTCATCAGTTCTGCGCGTTGGAATTTCCAAGGCGGCACTCGCTCGGCGACGCTTTTCGTCGCGAGTGGAGCTGCGGTCTGTTGTACGCCTTTCCGCCTATACCTCTTCTGCCCAGAGTGCTGAAGAAGATCAAGCGCGACCGAGCACAAGTCATCCTTGTGGCTCCGGACTGGGCACTAAGGTACTGGTATCCCGAGCTACTCAGTATGTCAGTCGATTCCCCGGTTCGTCTGCCTCTTCGGGAGGACCTTCTGTCGCAGCAGCAGGGGACGGTCCTCCACCCGAACCTGTCCAGTCTCCACCTCCATGCATGGAGATTGAGCGGCGACAGTTGAGGCCATTTGACTTGCCTCCTGAAGTTTGCAACATCATTCTGGCAGCCAGGCGTCCCTCCACAAAAACGGTATACGCCTGCAGGTGGAACAAATTTGTGGCATGGTGCACAGCAAAGGCTGTGGATCCTCTCAATGCCCCTCTCTCTGAGATTCTTCTCTTCCTTCTTTCTCTTGCCCAGCAGGGCTCTGCTCTGGGCACTATCAAGGGCTATCTTTCGGCTCTTTCAGCCTTTCTGAGGCTGCCTGACCAACCTTCTTTGTTCAAGTCCCCCATAGTTAACAGATTTCTGAAGGGCATCACTCATACCTTTCCTCCTGTTCCTTTCGTGATGCCTCAGTGGGACTTGAACCTGGTTCTGACCTTTCTGATGTGCGCTCCCTTTGAGCCACTTCATAACTGTCCGCTTCGCCTTCTTTCTTTGAAGACTGCCTTCCTGGTAGCCATCACCTCTGCCAGGAGAGTGAGTGAGCTCCAGGCCCTCTCTTGTAAGCCTCCTTTCCTTTCAGTCCATCCGGACAAGGTTGTTTTGAGGACTAGGCCCTCCTTCTTGCCAAAGGTGGTCACGGCCTTCCACATTGGGCAGTCCATCACATTGCCCACCTTCTTTCCGCCTCCGCACCCCTCGAGAGAGGAGGAGAGGCTCCTCCGTCTGGACCCAAAACGTGCGCTCTCGTTCTATCTGGATCGCACACGCCAGTTCCGGGTGGATGATCAGCTCTTTGTTGGGTACGCGGGCGCTAAGAAAGGGAAAGCGGTGCACAAGAGGACCATTTCTCGATGGATTATCATGTGCATCCAGGCGTGTTACTCCTTGGCTAAGAAGGAACCACCTGTTGGGCTGCGGGCTCATTCCACTCGAGCCACGGCCACTACTACTGCCTTGGGCCGAGGTGTGCCCTTGCAGGACATTTGCCAGGCAGCTACGTGGGCCTCGTTGCACACGTTTGCTAGGCACTACTGCCTGGATAGTCAAGTCCGGAGAGACTGCTACTTTGGCCGCTCCGTTCTCCAGGACTTTCTGGTGTAAATATTGGTTCGCAGACCCACCACCACGGGGATGGTATTGCTGGGGTATCTATTCTAAGGTAAGGAATCTATCACTAACGTGTCTCTTTCAGATGCACAAGTTACTACTTGTGTAACGATATATCTGTGAGACATTAGTTAGTGATAGATTCCTTACCGACCCACCCATCCTCCCCGTTCTGCGAACCGATATCTAGGGTTAAGGTCATCCCATTTCAGGGCCCTAGTTTCTTGGCACCAGTGTCGGTTTTTGTCATGGCTCTGCGCTTCTGGCGCGGAAAAGCTGTGGCTAAGAACTGACGTCAGCACGCGGAGGCGGCGTCTAAGTACTCCGACGACGTCATCATGGCGCCCACGATGCCGACGACGGACGCGGAGCCGCAGACGACGCCTACCGACGCGCAAGGGTACTGCTACGCAAAACTTTCCGGATCCAGTCTGACGCCTGGGGATATTCTAAGGTAAGGAATCTATCACTAACTAATGTCTCTTACAGATATATCGTTACACAAGTAGTAACTTGTGCTTATTGCTTATTAGCTTTGTTTTGAACGAGAATCATTTTGGAGTCTTGCCTGGGCAGTATGCACTCATGTTTCTGTTCTGTCCAAGGAGTATCTGGATGTTACTTCTCTTACTGCAACCTAAGCCAGAATCGAATCAATTGTAAAACTCCAACTCCCCACACATTCACACTGTGAGCCTAGGACTGCCCACTACCTCAAATAACAGTATATGTTGGTGATATTAATAGTATTTCAAATATAGCTTGTTAGAGCACCGTTGTCTTGCCACACACTATCATCTATCAAATAAGACAGGTTGAAGTGAAAATGGGGCCACCACTTATCATTCCCTCAACCTAGCCCTGCTTCACTTGGAATCAACCCACATCTTCTATAATCTGTTTCCGTATGTGAGATCCTTTTTGAGGGGCAGGTCTCAGCAGGTTTTTCTCCGGCCTTATGTATCCGCAGAGAAACCTCTGCTATGTGGGGTCCCACAGGGCTCGGCACTCCACCCCCTATTTTTTAATATCTACCTTGCCCCTTTGGCGGAAGTGGTGGAATCCTGGGGGGTCAGAGTGATCTCGTATGCTGATGACATTCAGCTCGTGTTCTCATTTAGAGACCACTCTGACGGGAACTTGTCCAACTTTCGACGTTGCCTTGTTAACATCTCCTCCTGGATGACTACCAATAATTTGAAACTTAACACGGATAAGACGGAGGTCTTATTCTTCAACCAAAAATCCCCTCTCCCCTCTAAGCTGTGGTGGCCTACGGAATTAAATCCCTCCCCCAGTGCCAGTCCAAACCGTTCGCAATCTGGGTTTTCAATTTGATAATGCCCTGTCTTGTAAAACCCAAATTAACAAAGTCACTGCTGCGTGTTTCGGTAAACTTCGCATGATCAAGAAAATCTTCCCTTTCCTCCCGCTTGATTCTCGGAGGACTGTTGTTCATGCCTTAATTACTTCCCATCTGGATTATGCGAATAGCTTGTATGTAGGAGCCCCGGTTTACCTGATTAAACGGCTGCAGATTGTGCAGAATGCCACTGCCAGGCTTATCTGCCATATCCCATATCGCCACTCCATCACACTGTATCTAGCTCAGCTGCATTGGCTGCCGGTGATCCATCGCATACAATTTACGGCTCTGGTCATTGCCTTCAGGGCCCTTAATGGTCTAGGCCCTGCCTATTTGAGACATAGGCTCAAACCTGTCCACTCTGTTCGTGCCCTCAGATCAAATCACCTCTGCTTCCTTTGTGCCTCTCGTTTTCGCCGTTCTAGAACAGGGGGTCGTGCCTTTGCTGTGGCCACTGCAAAGTTCTGGAATGGCCTTCCTCTAGACCTCAGGCTCACTACATCAGAATCACTGTTCCGGAGTAAACTTAAAACCTGGCTGTTCTCCAACATCTAGCCCATGCTGACCCCTCTGATAGACGGTTGTCCGCAGCGCCGGGACACCCCTCTTGGGGGTAGCCGTGCGCTTTATAAACTTCAAAATAAATAAATAAATATGTATTTCCTGCTTTTTGTGAACACTGTGAGATCATGAAATAACATACCTAAGCTTGACCATAAGTCCAGTATCTGCTGATCTTATCCACAGGGAACACACTCAAGCTGTTAAGTTATTGTGGCGGTGTGTCAGTCTTGCACTTGGTACATACCCTAAGCTTCCAGAGTTCTTTCCTTTTGATTGTTGGTGTTCTTGGTTGCAGGTATATGTTCTATGGTCCTCCTCTCTTCAGATGTTCTCTTCAGGTCTCTTCTGTTGAGTGTGCAATCAATTATGGGTTATCACTTTGCTCTCCGTGTTATTGTGTGCTGGTATTCATTGGTGCTGTTGGTACTTTGAGACAGTATCCATTTCCATTCATTGCTGTTCTCCTGCCCTTCACCATTTATTAGCCTTTGTTTGCCTTTGTTTGGTGGGGCCTACGGAACATTGTGAAGTTGGTGATTCGCAGGATGCCAGCCCTTGTGCCAATCGCACACCTCAGGTGAAAGAAAATTGCAATGTGTTCCATGCAGAAAACTTAATCATGTCTTCCAGACCTTGATGACAAAGAACCTTTGTTCGAGACATATGAGCTGCAGATTGTACACTTGGCATTAGATCGCGACCTGGTGTTGGGCTCGGATGATTGCATGTTGTTGTCGTCCTGGAAGAAGTCTTTCTAGTCACGAGATAGGTGACTCCTCCCTTGGACGATAGTGCGCATGGGCATCGGCTCCATCCTTAGATTGTTTTTTTCCACCACTGGGTTCGGATGTACCTTTTCCTCTCCGGTTCGAAATCTACCTTGAACTGTAGTTTGATACGAGAAAACTTTATAAACAACTTCGAGATCAACAACAACATCGGTTCGACTCATCTACTCTATTCAAGGTCGTCGACGCGGGCCGTTGGGCCTATTCACGCTGTAAGGCCTACACCTCATGGAAAGTACGCTATTCAAAAAATGCCCCGAGTGTGGAGCAAAGTTTCCACACAGTGACCACCACAAAGTCTGTAACCTGTGCTTATCACCAGAACACGACGAGTCAAGCTGCACAGCCTGCGCATCTTTTCGATCCAGAAAGACTATCCGAGATCGAAGGGCCCTTCGACACGACATGTAGAGATCAGCGCCAAAACTGATGCACATCTTCGATGAGGAAGAGGTTCCGCTCGTTCCAGAGGAGGATTCTGATGATCTACAAATCGTGTCCGAGGCAGACGACTCCGATGACTCCATACCTTCGGGTCAACACGTGAGTACTACTGCCCCTGACCCATCCCCATCAAAATCGAAGGCAAGGGTCAACACTACGCCCATTGGGCCCGGCCTCGAAAGACACTTCAAAAGCCCCGCCATCGAGCCCGGCTCCGAAGAGAATAATTAAGCCTTCCGGTAGCTCCTTACCGACCAAAGCGCATGTGCCGATCCCACCAGCCCCCTCGGCACCGAGACCGGAAGAAGCCCCGGTTCCAAAACCGTCTACTTCAAAAGACTAAAATATGAAGCCCGTTTCGGAACCCTCAAAGCCGACCAAACCAGCTTCGACCCAGAAACCAATACCTTCGGTATCGAAACCGACAAAGCCTGTTTCCGACACCATCAAGCCCTTGAAACAGCCTTCAGCCCCGAAAACAATACCTTTTGATGCCGAAACCGAAGCCAAAGGACCCTATTACAGCTCCTAAGGCTAAAGACCAGGAAAAACCACGCCCGGAACCGAAACAATCGGCACCGGCAACGGTTCCACAGGAAGAGGAGCTTTTCCAACCTGATCCTCTACAAAAGAAAAATGTACATTGATCCAAAGACCGGTCATGTATCTACTACACCACAGAGGAAGAGGAAGTCAGACACAGCACCTACACCTGCAGTGCCTTTCAAGGATAGTGCCACATCCCCTATGCACCCTTCTTCTCCTATACCTTCATCTCCTATTCCTTTTAATATCTCACCTATAAATTCTCCATATAATTCTCATCATCAGTCTTCACATACACCTCAAAATGATGATGAATTCAGGATAGGAGCAGGGTAGACCCAGATGAGCCTTTCCCCTACCCTAGTGATGATCCACACTGGGAGTACCCAAACCCACAAGATGTGCCAGATATTCCTGACCCACATACATACCCATCCACACCTTCTCCACCAGAGGACAATATTGGTTTTGGGCACCTATTAAACAGGGCAGCCACATATCATAAAGTCACAATGCATTCAGATGAGGCAGAAGAGGATTTCTTGTTAGATACCTTTGAACAGTCCTAAAGATCTGTTCAGATCCTACCTATGATCAAAGGTGTTATTAAACATGCCCCTGAGGTATTTAAAGATCCCGTACATGCTAGGATTTTAAACCCTAGAATAGAGAAAAATACAGACCCGATCCTGCCTATATTAAAGGACAGATACCTTCAGATTCCCTAGTAGTGTCAAATGCTGTTTGCCACTAACGAAAATGTAAAATGCCCAGCCTTTGCCGCCAGGTTTCCAAACCCGTTGTCCAAGGGCAATGAGATATGGATAAATTGGTCAGGCAGATTTGCGTACGCTTTTCCGCCAATCCCACTAATTCCACTTGTAGTACGCAAGCTCAGACAACAGTGTCTCAAGATGATACTAGTAGCTCCTACGTGAGCACGTCAACCGTGGTTCACCACGCTGTTGGAACTTTCTCTAGGTCCACACAAAAAGCTGTCTCTAACACCATCAATTCTAACGCAGAACCATGGAGACATAAGACATCCAGATCCAAACAAACTGAATCTGGCTATCTGGCTCCTGAAGTCTTAGAGTTTGGATATCTTAACCTACCAGCAGACTGTATGCATATTATTAAAGAAGCCAGAAGACCTACAACTAGAGCTTGCTATGCAGCTAAATGGAAGAGATTTGCCATTTACTGTAATAATAATCAAATTGATCCATTGGATGCTTCCATCCAAAATATTATCTGTTACCTGCTTCAGCTACAAAGGTGGAATCTGACTTATTCATCTATACGGTTACACCTTGCAGCCATTGCAGCACACCTAAAACAGACAACATATGTCATTGTTCAGGGTACCAGCAATTAAAGCTTTCATGGAAGGATTAAAAAGAATTATTCCTCCTAGGTTACCACCGTCTCCAGGGTGGAACCTAAACATTGTTCTTACTAGGCTCATGGGACCCCCATTTGAGCCTTTACACAAATGTGAATTACAATTTCTCACATAGAAAACAGCCTTCCTTATTGCTATTACCTCTCTTAGAAGAGTTAGTGAAATTCAAGCTTTTACTATCCAAGAACCAATCTTACAATTACACCGTAACAAAGTGGTTCTAAGAACTAATCCTAAATTCCTTCCTAAAGTAATTACTCCTTTTCATATAAACCAATAGGTAGAATTACCTGTGTTTTTTCAGAATCCCGAGAGAGAGCTCTACACACACTAGGTTTCAAAAGAGCCCTTCTATATTACATTGATAGAACAAAATCATTTCGAAAGACAAAACAACTATTTGTAGCTTTCTCTCCACCACATAAAGGTAACCACATTTCCAAATCCGGAATTGCAAGGATGATTGTTAAATGTATACAAATATGCTACCAAAAAGCTAAACGCACTTTAACAGTTCCTCCTAGAGCGCACTCTACATGCAAACTAGGAGCCTCCATGGCTTTCTTAGGGAACATTCCCCTAGAAGACATCTGTAAAGCAGCGACATGGTCTACAACACACACCTTCATTAAACAATATTGTGTTGATGTGCAAGCTAAACGGCAATCTGCAGTAGGCCAAGCTGTCCTCAAAACTCTGTTTCAAACTAGTGCAACTGATACAGGTGACTTCTGCTAGGGGAGACCCTGCTGCACAATCAATGCTAAGTGTACAATCTGCAGCTCATATGCCTCGAACGGAAACTGCTACTTACCAGTATGCATCTGTTCTTGGCATGTAGAGCTGTAGAGTTGTACACGCCCTCCCGCCTCCCCGGGACCTGTATCTGTTTCAGTTTTTATTTTAATTGGATATACACGCATGGACATCCTTTTTCTATCTTTCTACTAACTCAACCATTTCCCATCATGGCGAAAAACAATCTAAGGATGGAGCCGATGCCCATGCTCACTATCGTCCAAGGGTGGAGTCACCTAACTCGTGACTACAAAGACTTCTTCCAAGACGACAACAACATGCAATCATCCGAGTCCAACACCAGGTGGCAATCTAATGCTAAGAGTACAACTCTGCAGCTCTAAATGCCAAGAACAGATGCATACTGGTAAGTAACATTTTCCTTTTCATCACTGAACTCTTCCTTTTCTTCTGCACGATTGTGGTAAAATATGGGAACTGATGTACCATTGCATTTTTACATTTCATAGGCCCTTGTTAAACTGCTGCCTGTAGTATGACATACTGGTTGCGAAAGTTGAAGAAGCATGGAATGATTACCGTGGTCGGTTTGACTGAAATGGTCTGGTAACCCATTTTTCCACGAAGATTTCAGTACTTGGTGCCTCTACTTCCTCCGGCAGCACCATTAACCTTGTGGTGTTTCTCCTAGAGCACCTTTCAACATCCTCCACTCTCATACCATTCTCTACTCCTTTTGAAGTGTTGTCAGGGTTGATTTAGACTTTTTCTGACTTGATTACCACAATTAGCTGTTAAGTGTGGCCTACTCTGTTGTTCATTTTGCAAAGATCATCTCTGAGCAAATTGATATCAGTGTTCATGTCCATCTTCTGCTAAGTAGTCTTTGCCCGTTGTACTGCCACAAGCACCTCTGTCTGTGTGGGCTCCATCACAGAAGTGATTCAACTGAGGGGTGTATGCAGTGTGGGGCATGTCTAAAAGCCCCTGAGTGGTACCAGGCCACTTTACCTCTTCTTAGTGAGTTATAATTGTAATTGGGCAGTACTCGCCACTGCTTACTATCTCAGGCCATCAGGAAAATTCCAGCTGGGGGCTCTGGGCATCCCTCCAACTTGTAGTCATGGCTCCAATTGCGGAGATCATTTGTGGTGCTTTGCAGGGATCCAGGGTTCACTGGTGGTGGTCTCACTAAACTGCCTTGGCCGCTTATCTCACTAGGCACACCTTCCAGAAGCATTTTAATTCTCGGGCAGTCCCACAATCGCTTCCGCTTGGTTTTGGATGTCTTTCTTAGTCCTTTGATTGTGTAATTCCTCGGTCTTGGACTGCTATGTTGTATCTTCCATGCTGCTCGATGGACTTGGTTCCTTGACCCCAGTAGCTGTCCCTTTCATCTATCCAAGCTTCTGTTCTAATTGTGTTCATTGCTGGCTCCATCCCACTCCACCCTCCTAAGAACTACAAACCTTAACTCCAGGACTTTCCTGATGTGTCCTTTGCCCAGTGTGATCCTAGTTCATCGGACCCCAAGTGGTTGCCCACCGCCTGTAGTGCTTCAGCAGACCCAGGATGTAGTCCTACCATCCTAGCAGTCCTCAGTGGGGTCTGAGTACCATTACATCGTAGTGCACCTTCGCTGCAAACGGGTCACTGAACCACTGTGTCTGGTGCAGACCTAGTCACCTCTAGCTTAGAGTTCTGCGCTCTCTGGCGTGTTAGGCCTCACCTCTAGATCTTCTTTTGAAGCGCATTCTGCATGGCACAAATACACTCATCGACTTCCTCCCATTTCCCCCCTTGAAACTCCTCTCTTGCCTCCTGCTGGGCTCTGCCAGGCCTGTTTTGTTCCCCAAGCACCATAGCGGGTGTTGATTACAGTTGTGGTGGCACAGCCAGGCCCCGCTCGTCCCCATGATTTTCTTAGCCCACTCCTGCAATCTCCTGCTCAGCCCACTCCTGCCATCTCCTGGTTTGCCTTGTCGACAGACCTTTTCTTCTCACCACTTGGGAGTGCACAGTCTGTGTGCACACTATTCTTGGCTGTGTGGCACGTCTGTGGACATGATTTTAGAGTAATTCATTGTGCGGATTGTGTAGCCCTATCAAAAATATCAAACACACAAGTTGATGGGAGGAAAGCTTGCAATAAGTCTGACCACTGGTCGTTGCCCTGAGGAGCATCCCATCCCATTGTTCTTTTGCTCAACATACCACCTCAGTTTAGACCAGGCCAGATGCAATTCAGTCTTGAGACTGCACCAGTAGGAATAGTAGGAACTGCCAGGTCAGGACATTTCTGAACTGGAACCAGCAACCCAAGACCAGTTTCGCCTTGCTTAAGGTACAGCAGTCAGATGTAGCTTGGTTGCGGTGGCACAGTAGGCTTAGGATCCACATCTGGGTATACCGTTGAATACATAAGAAGTTGCCATTGTCATTTGTACAAGGCAACACTCCCCAAAGAGCAACTTTTACTCTATTTGTATGATGAAATGAATTTCAATATTCACTACATTCTTCTTTGTGTGTTTTTCTTTCCTAATTTACCTAGCTGTACTGTTTAATTCAGAGTTTGATGCATGCATACCAATTGAATGTTACAAATTTACAGTTTGGTTTGTGTCCGAGGGCCGCATCATTGGGGCGGGGTCAGCCGGGGCGGGGTTAGAGCAACAAAAAAAAACCTGTGACCATGAGGTTGATCAGAGGTCCCTGCTGCGGACGCCTTCGTCCACTGAGCCACCAGACCCGGCATACATACATCTCCCTCTCTCTCCCTCTCCCCCTCTCCCTCTCCTCCTCCCTCTCCCTCTCCTTCTCTCCCTCTCTCCCTCTCTCTCCCCCTCTCCCTCTCTCTCCCTCTCTCTCCCCCCTCTCTCCCTTTCTCTCCCTCTCTCCCCCCTCTCCCTCGCTCTCCCTCGCTCTCTCTCCCCCCTCTCCCTCGCGCGCTCTCTCTCTCTCTCTCACTCACTCTGACTCTCACTCACTCTGACTCTCACTCACTCTGACTCTCACTCACTCTGACTCCCTCTCCCTCTCTCTCTTTCCCTCCTCCTCTCTCTCCCTCCCCCTCTCTCTCCCCCGCACTCTCTCTCCCTCCCCCTCTCTCTCCCTCCCTCTCCCTCCCTCTCCCTCACTCCCTCTCTCTCCCTCCCTTTCCCTCCCTTTCCCTCCCTCTCACTCACTTTCCCTCCCTCTCACTCACTTTCCCTCCCCCTTACTCCCTCACTCCCTCTCCGTCTCCCTCCCTCTCACTCCCTCTGTCTCCCTCCCTCCCCGTCTCACTCCCTTTACTTCCCTCACTCCCTTTCCCTCCCTCACTCCCTTTCCCTCCCTCACTCCCTTTCCCTCCCTCTCACTCCCTTTCCCACCCTCTCACTCCCTTTCCCTCCCTCTCTTTCCCCTTCCCTCCCTCTCACTCCCCTTCCCTCCCTCTCACTCCCCTTCCCTCCCTCTCACTCCCCTTCCCTCCCTCTCACTCCCTTTCCCTCTCTCTCACTCCCTTTCCCTCCCTCTCACTCCCCTTCCCTCCCTCCCTCTCACTCCCTCTCACTCCCTCTCACTCGCTCTCTCCCTCTCCCTCTCCCTCCCCCACCCTCTCCGTCTCCCTCCCTCTCACTCCCTTTCACTCTCCCTCTCCCTCCCCCACCCTCTCCGTCCCTCTCACTCCCTTTCACTCCCTCTCTCCCTCTCCCTCTCCCTCTCCCTCTCTCTTTCCCTCTCTCTCTCTCTCTCTCTCTCTCTCTCTCTCTTTTTCTCTCCCTCTCTCCCTTTCCCTCCCTCCCTCCCTTTCTCTCCCTCCCTCTCCCTCTCTCTCTCTCCCTTTCCCTCCCTTTCCCTCCCTCTCTCTCCCTCTTACTCCCTCACTCCCTCTCCGTCTCACTCCCTCTCACTCCCTCCCCATCTCCCTCCATTTCCCTCCCTCTCACTCCCTTTCCCTCCCTCTTACTCCCTCACTCCCTCTCCGTCTCACTCCCTCCCCATCTCCCTCCATTTCCCTCCCTCTCCAACTCCCTCTTCGTCTCCCTCCATTTCCCTCCCTCTCCAACTCCCTCTTCGTCTCCGTCCCTTTCCCTCACTCCCTCTCACTCACTTTCCCTCCTGCTCACTCACTCTCACTCCCTTTCTCTCCCTCTTGTCTCCCTCTCACTCCCTTTCCCTCCCTCTCGTCTCCCTCCCTTTCCCTCCCTTCCCTCGCTCTCACCCCCTCTCCGTTTCCCTCCCTCACTCCCAGTCCCTCTCAGTTTCCCTCCCTCTCCGTCTCCCTCCGAGTCCCTCTCAGTTTCCTTCCCTTTCCTTCCCTCTCACTCTCCCTCCCTTTCACTCCCTCTCATTTTCCCTCCCTTTCACTCCCTCTCCGTCCCCCTCCCTTTCCCTCCCTCTCACTCCCTCTGTCATCTCACCCTGCCTGTTTGTCAGCCTGGGTTGAGACAACTTCACGGGCACACAGAGCCGCACCCGAGCACTTCACATGTCTTTAACAGACCATTTGCATGTTAATGAGGCTTTGTTGTATTTCACCTTCTTAGGCCCCTGCATCTTTACTCTGGCTATAGCTAAGATCGCCCGGCCCCCACAGAGCAACAGAGTCTCTCAGAGTCAAGCTGCTGCAGACACTCTTCAAAAAAAATATTAAAACACAGGTACAATGTCTGCAAGGTCCGCGGGCTGCCAAGGAAGGCTTGCCGGGCCGCCGACGGCCCGCGGGCCGTACTATGAGTACCCGTGCGCTAGATAAACACTAAAAGATAGCGCATGCTCTCCACACTGGTAGCTTGACACCGAGCAGTCAGGCTTATCTAAAGAGTCTATGTGTAAAGTATTTGTGCAACACACACACAGTAACACAATGAAAACACCCCATAAATACTCCACACTGGGTTAGAATAATAGATTATATTTTTTATGAGCAAAACCAGACCAAAACGTCAAAAATCCAATAATTTGAGATGGAGTTCTGAATTTTTAAAGAATTGATAGAAATGTAGTGTTTAAAAGCTAATATCGCTTAGGGAGTACTTGAGGTCATGCTTGGCCAGGGTAAATCCAAATTTCAGGCCGACTGCGATGGAAGGCAGTTGGGCTACAGGACTTATGCAACTCCTGCTGAAAAGGTACCTTGGATGGAGCAAGCATCTACGTCCGAATCGATGCGTCGGTTCTGATCATCGCAGTCGAGGAAGGCTTTGTTGACTAACCCCTTATGATGCAGGCACTGCGTCGTCGAGCTGCGCTGTCCTGTCGAAGTGCTGTCGTCGGTGAGCTCCTGGGTCAAAGGGCAATGCATCGGGTCCGAACTGCGCAAAGTCATCACTGTCGATTTCGATGGTTCTGTACAGCAGAAGTCTCCTTTCAAGGGCCCAAGACTGGATTGGCACAGCTTGGCAGGGCAGGCCTCACAGATGGCAGAACTGGGGCATGCTTCACAGGGAAGATAAACTCCATGTGGATCTTCTAATGTCGATTTATATAAGCATAACTAGCAGTTTAACCACACGTTCACAAAACCCACTGTATGCACTGTGCAAAAAAGCAGGACGTAAGAATGTAGTTAATAAGCACTCTTTTTAATCTAACTGCGACCTCTCCTGTAAAAACAAACCTGGGGAAATAGAGAAATTATCCCTCAAGTGTCCAGACATATAATGGATATAACGGCCTTAGAAGCTATGTCCTGGACAATCATAGTGGCTGTGGCTTAAAATCTTGCGAAAACAAAGGGGCATGAAAAGAAAGGGAGACTCAAAGGCTAGAAGTCATAACCAGTAATCCTGCTTGCCTTGAGGCAAACGCCCATTTATTTATTTATTTATTTTATTTATTTATTTATTTATTTATTGCGTGTCCAAGCCTAGCCTGACCAATGTGCTAGCGTACTGCCATATGCACGTGTTATAGACCCATGACCTATCTGCTGGCTGTCATTTAATCCCTATTATGTGAACCATATCGGTGTTCCCCTGGTGAGCTGCAGTGGGGTTCTCCAACAAACATATTGTGTCTTACCAACTCACTCTCCCACTCCCTCACACTCACTCCACCAGTCAGACTCAAATGGATATTTCACAAAGGAGTACATCTGCACAAAGATACACACAGTAATGAGAGTCATTTTCACTTTTAAAATTAATACCAATTGTTAATCTGCTGTTTTTAATTTATTTTTTAGTGTAATTCCTGCAAAGTTTCTTTTGGAAGATTTTCAAGTCATGAACGTTGAGACTAAAGCCTTCATAGATTCACTTTTACAAACTTATGAACTAGAAAAGGTAAAAACTCAGCATATAGTAACATTGTGCTAAGCATTTAAATGTTGTGGTCTGCACAAGGTGTAGGCCTGCCTTATGTTGCTGTTATTTCTCTTAATTTTTACATTTTCTGTCTTTTTAGTTTCAAACCTGTTTGGTACGACATTGTAAGAATGCCTTTGCTTGTGCAATAATACACAAATCGGGCTGGAAAATAGTGTACTCTGGGGATACCATGCCATGTGATGCACTTGTTCAAATGGGTTAGTAATACGTATATTTTTGGTTCCCGTATTCGCTGATTTGATGTCAATACCATGATGAAATTTATGTTAGGTTTTGAATGCTATATTTACACTCTGGGGTGAATGTGCTCCATACATTTTACTGTGTATTATAACGTTCCATGTTGCATAGGTAAGACTAGTGGAGTGAACATTCTCTTCTACTGTTACTTTGCCTCTCTCTATGGGCTCTTGCATTGGAGCTTTTTTAATGAACCCATGATGCAGCAATTGCTGTTATCCTCTTGGGTATCCAGTCTTACTGGAGCCCTGTCGTGCTCCAGGGGGCAAGCATGCCTTTAAACCATACCGCCTTATGATACAATCACACATTGGTTGATAAGAGTGCCCGTTTACCAAAGCCCTGGTAAAGAGTCAGATGTCTACTCCTGTGTGCAGCCTCCAAAATTTGGAGTACATTTCTAACTTAGTGGCTGTTGCATAACTCTGTAAGAGTACTTCTGGAGATATATGAACATTGAGATTTGCCACAGGTGCAACTGTGGATCAGTATTGCTTCTTGCAGTTTGACTTTATACGGGTGAGGGTATATCTGCATGTATAAGTCGGGCGGATTCATATAGTTGCATATTTAACCGTTTTTTTTATTTATTTCAACATGCTTTCCCTGTAAAGGATCACATGTACCCGCCACTACACATGAAAGTTGGGGGTATTCTCCACTATATTTGTACAGCTGGATCTGAAAGAAACAGGTTAGTATTGGATTCCTTACCTTAGAATAACCCCAGGCGTCAGACTGGATTCGGTAACTTTTGCGTAGCAATACCCCAGCGTGTCGGTAGGCGTCGTCTGCGGCTCCGCGCCCGTCGTCGGCGTCGATGGCGCTGGGATGACGTCGCCGGAGTACGTAGACACCACCCTCGCGCGCTGACGTCAGTTCTCCTTTTTTCCGCGCCAGCTAGCGCAGATCCGGAAAATGTGGTAGCCCTTAGTCAATTTTTGACTAAACTTTTTCGATCATTTTTTTATCCTTTTCGAAGTCTAACGACTCCGACGGTGCCGGTAGGGATGCCCGGGTTTAAACCCTGTGCCGACTGCGACCGACTGATGTCGGTTACCGACCCCCACCGCTGGTGTCTTCATTGCCTGGGCCTCGACCACGACGACAAGGCCTGCTCAGACTATCAAGCTCTGACGTCTAAAGCTAGGTGGGAGCGGTCCCGCAAGCGACTCGAGCTCCGGCAGTCGGCCCGCGCCGCTCGAGGTCCCGGCCCGCAAGGAAGTCGAGGGACTGGTCGCGGGGTCGGAGCCACCATAGCTTCGGGAGTCGTCCTCTGTCTTCGGGCTCGAAGTCCTCAGGTAAGCACAAGAAGTTGAAGAGACGTCATTGCTCTTCTGACTCCCCCCGATGGTCTCGTGACGCGGTCAGGGGTTCGGGCAACACCGCCTCCGCGGCTCCGCCGGAGCCACGGGCGTCGCGGCCTGCTTCATACCCGTCGGTCCCTGGGCAGAACGCGATGCCGGAGGAGATCGAGGCCTTCCTCACGGCCATGAGGTCGCTTACTCCTCCTTCGGGCTCTGTGGCACCTTCGGGCCCAGCGGTCCCGACTGGGGGTTCCAGCGGGTCGGTCGCCACCGACCGGCCCTGGGCGACCCTTGCTTCCTGTCCACCCATCCCACCCCCGAGAGCCTGGTCATCCAGGCCTTTAATTCCCAGACCGCATTCTCAACGGCTCCCCCGATCGGGAATCCAAGAGGTACGAGCAATACAGAAAGAAGGTATTTTCCTCCCTAAGCTTGGGGCTGCGGTCAGTCAACCCCACGTGCCTTTTGGGCCGTTATACCCACTCTCTGTGGGACACGGTCGCGGACGTCCGCCACAATGTCCGGCGGAGTCCAGACTAAACTCACTCAAGCCCTTGCGGAGGGTCGAGATGCAGCACGGTACTCCATCCAGTGTGGACTGGATACCACGGACTCGCTGGGCAGAGAGATGGCAACGACGGTAGCGATTCGTCGCCCTGCCTGGTTGAGGTCTGCTAACTTTTCGGCTGATGTCCAGAACACCCTTATGGACATGCCGTTTGATGGCCGTCGCCTCTTAGGCGACAAGGCAGACCATGCGCTTGAGGGCTTTAAGGACTCCAGGGCTACGGCCAAGTCCTTGGGCCTCTCGGCCCCGTGCCAGCAAACTGCTGCCTTTCGCGGCCAAGGAAGGGGCACCCCCACACGTCCTACCAGCCACGGGCCGCAGACTAACGTCCAGCGCGGTGGCGGACGTGGAAACCGCTGTGGCGGCTGTCGGGGACAACGGCGAGGACAGTCCACACCCGCCCCCGCAGCATCCGCCTCGAAACCCTCCTAGTCTTCAGGCCCATATGACGCCAGTGGGGGGCAGGGTTCGCCATCACCACCTCCACTGGCGCACTGTCACATCGGACAGGTGGGTGCTGCAAATCATCCGTAGGGGCTTCTCCCTCCCCATCGAGGCGACCCCTCCAGCCATGCCACCGCGATACCACCGCGTGTCGGGGGATCACTTGACACTTCTAGGAGAGGAAGTTACGGCCCTCTTTGCCAAGGGGGCCATCAAGCGCGTTCCTGGGCCAGAAGTAGGGTGTGGTTGCTACTTCCACTACTTTCTGGTACCCAAGAGGGGCAAAGGGGGTCTACGCCCTATCTTAGACCTCCGGAACATCCGGCAGGAGAAGTTCAAGATGCTGACACTAGCTCAGGTCCTAACTGCCCTGGACCCAGGAGACTGGATGGTAGCGTTGGACTTGCAGGACGCTTATTTTCATATCCCCGTCCTGCCGGCCCACCGGCATTACCTGCGGTTCACGGTAGGCCACGAGCACTTTCAGTTTACCATGCTCCCCTTTGGCCTTACCAGCGCCCCAACAGGTGTTCACGAAAGTGATGGTTGTGGTCGCAGCTCATCTGCGCAGGTTAGGGGTTTCAGTCTTCCTCTACCTCGACGACTGGTTGTTGAAGGCGGCCTTGCCCCAGACAGTCGTCAGCCACCTCCAGACTACGCCCGATCTCCTGCACCTGCTGGGGTTCTCCATCAATGTGCTGAAGTCACACCTGTGCCCCTCTCAGAAGCTCCTCTTCATAGGAGCGGTTCTGGACTCTGCGCAGTTTCGGGTTTATCCTCCTGAACAGCAGGTTCGGGATATTCAGGCTCTGATTCCGATCTTTCAACCGTTAGACTGAGTCTCAGTCAGGTTGACGCTCCGGCTTCTGGGGCTGATGGCCCCCTGCATCCTTCTGGTGCATCTTGCCAGGTGGGGGATGCAGGCTCTGCAGTGGGACCTGAAGTTTCAGTGTGCCCAGCATCAGGGCAACCTGTCCGACCATGTCTTGACCTCGGAGGGCACATCAAGGCAGTTGCAGTGGTGGCTCACGTACCGCGATTGGGTCAGCGGCAGATCCCTCTCCCTACCCCAACCGGAGCACGTAGTTGTGACGGACGCGTCCCTCCAGGGCTGGGGAGGCCACATGGGACAGGCGGAGATCAGAGGCCTCTGGTCTCCTGCGGAGTCCCGGCTCCACATCAACCTTTTGGAGCTGCGGGTGATCTGGGTTGCACTGAAGGCATTCCTCCCCTCTGTTCGGGAAGTGTAGTGCAGGTGTTCACGGACAACACCACCACCATGTGTGGTACTGCAACAAACAGGGCAGGGTGGGGTCGTGGACCCTTTGCCAGGAGGCTCTCCGCCTCTGGCAGTGGCTGGAACATCAGGGAGTGACCCTGGTGGTTAAACACCTGGCAGGTTCCCTGAACGCCAGGGCAGACGAACACAGCCTTCGGTGCATGATGGATCACGGATGGCGTCTGAACTCGGACGTGGCGCAAGGCCTCTTTCAGCAGTGGGGAGAGTCTTGGTTAGATCTATTCGCCACAGAAGAGAACCCGCAATGTCATCAGTTCTGCACGTTGGAATTTCCAAGGCGGCACTGGCTCGGAGATGCTTTTCGTCGCGAGTGGAGCTGCGGTCTGTTGTACTCCTTTCCGCCTATACCACTTCTGCCCAGAGTGCTGAAGAAGATCAGGCGCGACCGGGCCCAAGTTATCCTTGTGGCTCCGGACTGGGCACGAAGATACTGGTATCCCGAGCTACTCAGTATGTCTGTAGATCCCCCGATTCGTCTGCCTCTTCAGGTGGACCTTCTGTCGCAACAGCAGGGGACGGTCCTCCACCCGAACCTGTCCAGTCTCCACCTCCATGCTTGGAGCTTGAGCGGCGACAGTTGAGGCCATTTGACTTGCCTCCTGAAGTTTGTGATGTTATTCTGGCAGCCAGGCGTCCCTCCACAAAGTCGGTATACGCCTGCAGGTGGAACAAGTTTGTGGCATGGTGCACAGCAAAGGCTGTGGATCCCCTTTCTGCCCCTCTTTTTGAGGTTCTCCTCCTCCTTCTTTCTCTTGCCCAGCATGGCTCTGCTCTGGGCACTATCAAGGGCTACCTTTCTGCCCTTTCCGCCTTCTTAAGGCTACCTGATCAGCCTTCTTTGTTCAAGTCCCCGGTTGTTAACAGATTCTTAAAGGGCATTACTCATATGCTCCCCCCCCCCCTGTTCCTTTCGTGATGCCTCAGTGGGACTTGAACCTTGTACTTACTTTTCTGATGTGCGCTCCCTTCGAGCCACTTCACAACTGTCCTCTCCGTCTTCTTACCCTTGAGACTGCTTTCCTGGTTGCCATCACCTCTGCCAGGAGAGTGAGTGAGCTCCGGGCTCTTTCATCCAAGCCTCCCTTCCTATCTGTCCATCCGGACAAGGTTGTGTTGCGGACAAGACCCTCTTTCCTGCCCAAAGTAGTCACAGCCTTCCACATCGGGCAGTCCATAACCTTGCCCACCTTCTTTCCGCCTCCGCATCCCTCTAAAGAGGAAGAGCGGCTCCACCGTCTGGACCCAAAACGTGCGCTCTCATTCTATTTGGATCGCACACGCCAGTTCCGGGTGGATGACCAACTCTGTTGGTTACGTGGGTGCTAAGAAAGGTCCATCTCTCTGTGGATCGTGCTGTGCATCAAGGTATGCTACTCTTTGGCTAGAAAGGAGCCTCCTGTTGGGCTGTGAGCCCATTCCACTAGGGCCACGGCGGCTACTACTGCCCTTGGCCAGGGAGTCTCCTTGCAGGACATCTGTCAGGCAGCTACGTGGGCCTCGCTGCACACATTCGCAAGACACTACTGCCTAGAATGCCAAGTCCAGAGGGATGGCTTCTTTGGCCATTCCGTCCTCCAGGACTTTCTGGTGTGATCATTGGTTCGCAGACCCACCACCTGGGTTGGTATTGCTGGGGTATCTATTCTAAGGTAAGGAATCTAATACTAACCTTTTTCTTTCAGATGCAAAAGTTACTTACCTTCGGTAACGATCTATCTGTAAAAACCGTAGTTAGTATTAGATTCCTTAACGCCCCACCCATCCTCCCTGTTCTGCGAACCGATATCTAGGGTTAAGGTCATCCCCTTTCAGGGCCCTAATTTCATGGCACCAGTGTTGGTTTTTATCATGGCTCTGTGTTTCTGGCGCGGAAAAGCTGTGTATAAGAACGGACGTCAGCGCGCGAGGGCGGCGTCTAAGTACTCCGGCAACGTCATCCTGGCGCCGACGACGGACGCGGAGCTGGAGAGGACTCCTACCGACGCGCACGGGAATTGCTACGCAAAAGTTTCCGAATCCAGTCTGTCGCCTGGGGTAAGGAATCTAATACTAATACTAACTACTGTTTCTTACAGATATATCGTTACCGAAGGTAAGTAACTTGTGCTTTTGGGACTTGCGTAGCGTGCGTTTTCCTGGTGCCACTGGATATGCAAAATGTTTCTGTCCCAAGCATTTCACATGCCATTTAAAACTCCATCTTTCCCACCCAAAAGTCTGAAATTTTAAATGGTCGAAAATGGCTTACTGGCGGATTTGCCACAATCTTGAGTGAATTTTATGATTCTAAAATTACACTTATCAGGATTCTCACTCAATAAATGGAACTTTGGAATACAAGGTTACTTTTTTTCTGACCATAAAAATATAGCTTTGGACGCAGTGCATTTTGTGCTAAAAAAAACGCTAAATGCTACCGAGCTCGAATAGGGAGTGTGAGTAACTTCTCTTGCGCGCTAAATGTGCTATTGTTACCCCCAAGTTACTCTGAATTATGCAAGCAGGAGGAATTGTGTAATTATCTACAATTCCGTGTCTAAGAACACTGCAGAATTACCAAAATTCGTCCAGTGTTGTTGAAATTCTGCTCAGGCCTACTTGTTAACCTGACCTTATATTGTATTTGATGTTACTTTTAGGAAACTTTGTTTGAAAATGTGTATTTCCGATTGGTTTTGGAAACTAGGTAGTTTCTTTGTGCTTCAAGGATGGAGTATTATTGCATGGTCCAAAGCTGACGCCTGTTAGTGATATCCATAACTGGGAGCATAAACTTGAAATCCTTAGAACTTCTTTCTTAAACATAATGTGAAACGTATCGGTACAGTAAGTAAAAGCACAGAAAACGGTGAGAAAACAATTATTTTTGTGCAGGTTTATCATGTCAAAGTGAATTTAGATGGCAGCTGAGCAACAAATCAACCATATTCTGCTGAAGCAAAAGAAAAGATTAATAATACCCAAATTATGCAAAAAGAAATTCACTTTGTCAACAACGATAACCAAAAGATCCCCGTTTCCACAATGTGTATTTATGAATAGTGAGAAGGTTTTGATGCCATGGGTTGCAGAGCCCAGTCAAGACTTTGTTATTTTTCTTTAAGGTACTTCCGAGTGAAGAACTTTTCCTTCCCCCGAAAATTGAAAGCTCAGTAACCAAATATGTGATTTTCCATCCGATTTGCTATTTTAAACCTCTTAGCACCAAAAAACTAATCAGACCTTTTGCAGTGAGTATCCCACATTTTCAGTATACATCCCCAACATTAACTATTTTCCACATTTCCAAGCTAACAGTGGGAATACAGTAGTCTGTTGCAATGACATGATGTTGAAATTCTTACTGCACTAACTGGTGTTGATAGTAGGATATGTATTTTTTAATGACAGCATTTTGCCATTGATGTAATTTAGGATGTCATCTGTAATGTTTAAATAAAAGTCATGGGTAGTGCAACTAGGTATGTTGTAGGATCATATTGTTACAGCAAACAAATGATGGACGGAATGCTGATAATGCAAACATTCTCAAAAGATCTGGGTTAAATCCATCGTTCTCTTGCCCAACTACGCCACCCCAGTTTGGACCTAGCCATATGCAAATCCGTCTTGACCCTGTGCCCCATGGGAACAGTAATAATACACCAAAAATCTGGTAGTCTGACAAAAACATAAACTACTTCAAAAGGCTAGAGAAATAGGTTGCAAATGTGATCATCCATCGAAATTACATATGGTGACCACTGACATTACTACAGTATGTACGACTCCATGACAGTAGAAACCCTGAGGAGGGGAAAAAGGAAATGAGTATTTCCATCAACTGCCCTTGGTGGGCAGTGTCATCATTTGGAACTCCAAAGGTACCCCTGTTACCTCAGTTCTACTGGCAGCAAGCCAGAGACCAGTGAAGTAGGTGTTATCAAAGACCAATGAAGGAAGGAAAACAAGATTGACAGCCTAATTATCCAGATGGGTATACTGACCAAGACAATCAAATGCAGTGCAAAAAGAAAATATATATGTGAGGTGAAGTTAAAAAAGATTCAGCAGCAATCCAAACAGCTTTAATAATGACTGCTGTCGATCTTAATAAAAAGAGTGTCGTCATGTAACAAATCTGCCGGATGTAGTTGGTCTACTAGTTTCAGCCGTTATGGGTCACAGAACCCCGGCTTTCATCAGGACGTTCAAAAGCAAGCTACTGCATAAAGGTGCAATTTGAAAATAGTGAAACAAATATACACAATAAACAAGAACAAAAAAGACATATATAGTTATCACAGTACCATAGCTTGTGATATTTCACAATACCTCTGTACAGGAAGGATGGCTATTCATACCTGTCCTGTGTGAGGTCTGAACCTCACCTCACCTGGCTCAGACTCAGGTCAAGGGAGGCACCGCCCTCTCCGTCGGTACCTCAGTCAATGTGCTGAGGCATGGGAACAGTCCAGACCGAACTGCCAGGCTAGGTCCTCCCTGGACCGGAAACAAACATCCTGGGACCTGTTTCAGGGTATATCACCCTTCTTCAGACAGGCTACCTTGAATCCAGTGGCACAGTGAACAAGGGATCCACGTCTGGGCATACCCATCCCACTTAGGGCAAAAAGTGTTACAGCAAACAAATGCCACTGGATTCAAGCTATCCTGGCTGATGAGGGCTGAAAGCCCGAAACCGGTCCTAGAATGCTTGTTTCCAGTCCAGGGAGGACCTGACTTGGCAGTTCGGGCTGGACTGTTCCCATGGGGTACAGGGTCAAGACTGATTTGCATATTGGAATTGGAAGTGGATTTATAGAGCGCGTAGCTACCCGGGGGCGTCCCAGCGCTGGACTCGAGGGATTGGCTAGGGAACAGACAGGTTTTTAGGAGGTTACGGAATTTTAGTAGGTTGGTTTCCCTACGAATGTTGATGGGCAGGGAGTTCCAGAGCTTGGAGGCGTTGTATGAGCACAGACGCCCTCCTGACCGCGCTTTCCTGATTCTGGGGACATTTGCTAGAAAGAGGTGGTCGGATCTGAGCATCCTGTTGGCTTTATATGGTTTAATCAGTGGTCTCAAGATTGGGGGGGGGGGGGGGGGGTTCAAACTGGAATGGCATGGTGAGCAAAAAAACGATGGATTTAGGCCCTGATTTCTGTACTGGGGTGAATGTATGACAGTGTCCTGCCTTCTGTCCATCAACTGTTGTTTTTGCTTTTGTCCCCCCGACGGGGACAGGTATGCTCAGACGGGAGTCCCGTGCTCTCCATGCCACTGGAATCAAGCTATCCTGGCTGATGGAAGCTGAAAGCCCGAAACCGGTCCTAGGATGCTTATTTCCAATCCAAGGACGACCTGGCTTGGCAGTTTGGGCTGGAATGTTCCTATGGGGCACAGGGTCAACACTGTAATACAGGTTTGTGAACCATGAGTAAGTGGTTTATGGACATGGTTTTCCATTTTTATTTTTTGGGCACTCGCAAGCATATTCTGCACTTTTTAGGCACCATCCTCTACCACACCTAACCATCGTAATCCTTTAACCTTGAGCAATCGAGGGACATTTTACAGTGTCAATCAGAAAATCTACCATTGGACCTTCACATTGTAATGCATCACTGGATTGTCAGTACTAAGTTGCGTTTGCTTTCTTGCAGTCTTTCATTAGTTTGCTACTTCAGGAACCCTTACTTGAACACTTGTGAAAAATGCCATACTGATACCCTCTTATTGCACTCCTTAAGTGCAGGATACGTTATGTTTTGCCACTTGATGCCACACCTGTTACACATCAACTACTACAGATTCTTTCCCATCTTTCCCATCACTGGACTTGGCACTGTGAATGTTTTCTTTTTACTTTGGACTGTGCCAGCACGTATTTGCTGTAGACTAGGTCAACATCTAAGGATGAATTTTTACTTGTCCCCAGTCCTCTATTGTTTGTTATGACATCTAATCAATTTGTCCCTGAACAGTTGATCTGGGAAATTTCCAAATGCACAGTTTGTAGCTAAATTATTTAACACTACATATGTATTCAGTATGCTGTTTTTCTTCTGAAAATAATATTTTGCGTCTGACTACTACTTTAATTGAATGAATGAATGAGGACACTTATAGAGCGCAGCTTTCACTCCCAAAGGAGCATCTTGGTGCTAAGTGGCGGGTGGACGAAGTGTCAAGGAGAATCGAAATTTGCCTAGCTGAGTAACGGTAATAAGGACACGGAGGCGAGTATTCTGCTTTTCCTTCTTCGCTCTTTAATATAGTATCAAAACACAGCAGCCCAGAAAAGCTCAAACATAAGCTTAAATCCCAGAACAAGGATAATAAAGCTTTAAAACACAAAAAAGAAACACTAGGATTTTGAGTAACAAACTACAAATCCCATCAGTCCATCAAGGTAGCATACAGAAATAGTCCTTCTCCAATGTCCATGACGGGTAGATAGGACGTCCTTCCTGTGTCCACTTACTCTTTCTTCGCGCGAGTCATGCAAATATCCTACTGGTCCTCTTTCGAACCTTCATTCCCTAGTGGAAGAAATACAACAGCATAAGCGGTGTAAGATACATCCACACACTCCAACGAAAATTAATCATTACAAGTTCATAAGCCGAGTGGGTACCAAATAATTTTATATGGATACCTGCCTCCTGCATGATCCACCGCACCCACCTGGCAATGGTCGGGGATGAGACTGCCTTATGTGGCTTACGTAAAGCAATAAGCAATTTTCTTTCGCCCGGAGGACGAAGCTCCAAAGTCATCTCTTTGTATGCCTTCAGGTATTGAACTACGCACAGCTTGAGTGTCCACAAAAGCTGGATACAAAATAGTCCTTGACGCAGATTTTGTGCGACACCCCAACGTGAAGGTCACCCCTTCTGGTGAAAAAACTCTTGCTGAAATGTCCAAAGCTCGTACGTCAAACTCGTTGGCAGGACACCAATCACAAAAGCATTGCTAACTTAGCCGACAGTTCCTTCAAAGAAAGATACCTATTAGGTTGCCATGACAGAAAAAGAGTCAAAACTAGATTATCACCCCAAAGAACCAAGTAACGTGGTTCCGGGGGTAAGGAGAGGCGGATACCTCTCAGGAGTCTACACACAAAAGGATGTTCGCCGACCAGAGCTCCCTCCACTGGATGGTGAGCCACTGAAATCGCGGAACGCATTGCGTTAATGGTGTGATATGCCAGGCCGTCGGAAGCCGATTCCGCCCAAAAATTCAGCACGGGTACGATGCCTGCGACCAGGGGATCCAAGTCCCGTCAAAGACGCACACGGACCCACTTATTCCAGGCGGACCAATACCGTTTCGCGGTACTGACTGCCCAGGCCTTGGATAAAAAATCCTCAGCTGATCTCGAAAGGCCTGGGAGCAACTAACGTCGCCGAAAAGCCGCCATGCCATGAGGCGGAGAGAACTGTGTTTAGAGATGATGTGGCTCCCCTTCCGCGTTGAGAAGACAAGGAAGCCGGGGGAGTAGGATTGGAGAATCCCAAGAAAGTTCCAGAATAACCGGAAACCAAACGGGAGACTTCCAGAAAGGTGCCACCATCACCGCCTCTGCCTTCTGACGGCGAAGCTGGGCTGCCGCCCGCACCACCATTGAGAAAGGAGGAAACGCGTAGGTTCTTTCCTGACTCCAATCTTGGAGAAAGGCGTCCGTGGCTTCTGCGAGAGGATCCGGCCTCCAGCTGAAGAACCGCAGGAGCTGATGGTCTAATCGAGACGCAAACAGGTCCACTGAGAACGGACCACAAAGACTGTCAGCCATCAGAAAACCTGAACATCCAATTTCCATTGGCTGGAGTCCCGCAGGTGTCTGGAGGGCCAATCCGCCACCTGGTTGGCCTGGCCTGGTAAGTACTCCGCTGTCACAGACACATGGTGAGCCAGACAGTAGTCCCAGAAGTCCAATGCCAAGTTCGCTAGGGCTCGAGATTGAGGACCGCCCAGGTGGTTGGCGTATCTAACTGCTGAGACGTTGTCCTTTCGGAGAAGAACACATGACCGAACTGAGTCTCTGGTCCAGCAGCGCACTGCAATGGACCCCGCAAGAAGTTCCAAGCAGTTTATGTGTAACTCCTGCTCCTCTGACGACCAGGTGCCGCCTGTGGAGAACTCCTCGCAGCCGGCGCCCCACCCCACCTGCTGGCGTCTGACTCTATTACCAGGTCTGGAACCGGACAAAAGAATGCCCGACCATTACAGGTCTCCATATGGGCGAGCCACCAGGCCATCTCTTCCTTCACTTCGTGTGAAAGGGGAACCAAATGACCGTAAGTCAGGCCCCTCCTGAGATGATGCGCCTTGAGGCGTTGGAGGGCCTGATAATGAAGGGGTCCCGGGAAGATTGCCTGGATGGACGAGGAAAGTAGCCTCACCACCCGGGCAATCTGGCGGAGGGAGGTGTGAGTTTGAGATTGTTAGACGCAAACAATCTCAAAGGAATCTTGGCTACCTTCAGGGATGGGAAACTTGAGGAGGACTGGATCAAGTCCACAACAAACCCCAGGAACACTACGCTCTGGGATGGAGAGAGGATGGACTTGTCCCTGTTGATAACAAACACCAACCCTTGCATAAGGGAAACCAACTGTTGAAGCAGGAACCCCAACTTCTCGGGGCATTGGGCCATGAAGAGGATGTCGTCCAAGTAGACTATCATCCGAATCCCCAGACCCCTCAGGAACTCCACCGCAGGATGGAGCAGCTTGGTGAAGCACCAAGGCGCTGAGGAAAGTCTGAACGGATGGGCGGTGATTCGAACACCTAATGATGAAATGAAATGAATTTGAACTTATAAAGTGCACTTATACCCCAACCGGGGTTTTCTGGCACTGTACGCATACCGCTGTGGAACCCTTCCTGGCTTTTCCCTGCGAAATGTCCACTCCTGGGCACCCCCTAGGTGAAGCCAGGCATCCCAGCGCTTTTGGGGCTGTTGTGGAGATTAAGCAAGCTGTTGCCCAGAGTTGCAGAGTGGGACCCATGATTAGAATAGGCGCCGAGGCGAGAATTATCAGGTCCGAGGAAATTGAGCCCAAGACCTGCCGAGGCAGGAATTGAACCCTGATCCCAGGCCAGACCTCTGCATCAGGGTCAGCCGCTCTAACCATTGAGCCATACTTCTCCACTGATCCTTCCAGATAAACTGAAGAAATCGACCATGCGGGTGGATGGGTGCCGCCAGGTACGCATTCTTGAGGTCCAAACGGACCATCCAGTCATTGGGAATCAGCATATCCCGAAGAAGATGGATCCCCTCCATCATGGAATGACCGTAGAACAACCGTCCGTTGAATTCTTTGAGGTTGATCACAGGACGTTTCCCCCCGTCGGTTTTCTCCACCAGAAAAAGATTGCTCAAGAAGCCTGAAGGATGGTGAGCTGATCGGCAAATGGCCCCTTTCTGAAGCAAATCTGAGACCTCTTCGTTGACCAGCTGCGCGTTGGGCAACGAAAAAACTATCGGGCGCGGAGGCCTCGCTTGACGGGGTGTGATGGTAACATTCTATGTGAAACCCTCAGACCGTCAGTAAGACCCCTGGGTCTGCCGCCCAAGCCTCTGAAAAAAAGTGCTATTAGTCCGCCAATGCGGACCTGGGCCGCAGGGATAACACTCACCATTGGAATTGTTGTTGCCAGAGGTAGTCTTGAAACCTTCTCAACCTCTGAAGCGCTGGCCTCTGGTGGGGTAGAAGTTTGTGAAGTTGGCTGAGGTGTTATATTGACCTCGCCAGGAGCCTTGACCTTTGTTGACAAACTGTTGACCGCCACGGCCGGACGCGCTGCCCCCACCGCGACCAGCCCCTCGAGAGAAACATTGCTGAAACACTCTCTTAATGCTTGACTGGGCCCTGTCTAGGGACTTAATGGTTGAAACAAATTTTCCCAGTTCCTTAATAAAGGGGTCTCCGAGGAGACCCCCTTGGGCCACTGCCCCCGCCTCTGAGAAGGCCAAGTCACCCAGCTTTGGGTCTAACTTGATTAGAAGTGACCGCCGACGTTCAGTCGAGAGGGTGCAATTGGCATTCCCTAGAAAGACAACCACCTTTTGCGCCCAGTTCGATAGGACGTCGGGGGAAATGGCGGCACCTGTCATCTTCGCCTCCTCCGCCATATCCACGATTTTTGTTATGGGCCCTATTGCGTCCAGCAATTTATCCTGGCAGGAGCACCAGGAGCGGTCAATGCCCTTGCGAGGGTCTTTAACGAGTTTTGCAAGGAAGGTGGCCATTTTCAGGTCCAACTCCGGTGTGAAGACCAACTTTCTCTCCAAAGTTGACCTAGGACACTCCCTGCGCAGACAACTCCTTGCCTCCTTCTCCAGGGGCTTGCGGAGGCGTCCCGACACAAACTTCACCACCTTGTACCCTGGGGACCAAGTTGCAGACGGCAGATGCATTATTTCATCCGGGTCCAGCATGCCCGAACTGTTCTGAGGAAACTCGGCGGCAGAGCCCGACTGACGCCAAGAACGCACCGACCTTTCTTTATAGTCTGTGTCTGCTTGGGACATCCCTCCAGGGGATGACGGGGCTGTGCCCATAGAGACTGAGGGATCTGGGGCCGGCAGAGGCGCAAGGGTGGGCGAAGTCACCTTAGCCAAAAAAGCAAAACACACAATGATGGACGGAATGTTGCACATTGGCAAAACATTCACCCCCAGTCACAGATCTGGGTTTAATCCATCGTTATTTTGCTCACCACGCAACTGCCAAGCCATGTCTTCCCTGGACCGGAATAAAGCATCCTAGGAGCCGTCTTCAGCCAGGATAGCTTGACTCCAGTGGCGCAGAGAGCACGGGACCCACTTCTGGGCATACCCTTCCCACACAGGGTGAACAGCAAAACACACAAGGTGATGGACGGAATGTTGCACATTGGCAAAACATTCACCCCCAGTCACAGATCTTGATTTAATCCATCTTTATTTTGCTCACCACGCCACCCCAGAGGATGCTCGATTCTGATCCAGGGAAGACATGGCTTGGAAGTTCGGTCTGGACTGTTCCCATGAGGCACAGGGTCAAGACTGATTTGCATATGGGCATGTCTGAACTGGGATGGCGTGGTGAGCAAAATAACGATGGATTAAACCCAGATCTCTGACTGGGGTGAATGTTTTGCCGTTGTGCAACATTCCGTCCATCAATTGTTGTTTTTGCATTAGCCAAAAAAGCGTCACGCAAACGCTCAAAGGCGTCCCTATCCACACCCTGCATCGCTACAGAAGCCTCCTCCCTGCAAACCTTTTTGGGGGCTGGGGGATTGTCCCCTATGGGGGGAGAGGGGTTCCCAGATGCCCCTAAATGTGCTTGCGCCAATTTTGCACACTCCTCCACAATGCGGGCGGACAAGCGCTCCTCCATGGGGGCTACCACTTCCGTGACACAACGATAAATGAAGCTGTCTACCGCGTTGAAAAACTCATCATCGTTTATAAACTGATGAGTCTCTTCCTCCTCAAAGTAACCTTCCTAAACCATTTTAGGTGACACTGAGAGCTAGAACGCCAGCAACCAGCAGAACTGGGGCCCTGGATAAAGCTGTGGTGAACAGCACAATGTGGACAGGCCACAGGCCTGTGAAGGTTGCAGAAACCGGTAATGGGGGTAGTACCAGCCCCACAGCCCGCCGACCCTCTCCTAGAGACCGGGTCACCGCTGCCTCCCTGCGCTCTGCCACAGAAGTGGGAAATAGTATACAAAATAGGCAGGTACCTCCCGCGGCCTGTCAAACCGCTCTTAGTGCTAAATATCACCCTCAGGTGTTCAACGCGGTTGAAACCGCTATATGGACCCCTCGGGCATTGTAATGATAACGTGGGGAAGTACAGACCCAGGAAACCCTGGCGCTCAAGTGAGGCGGTAGGGCAAGGCTCCGGCGTGTCGCTTTCCTCAGTGCGGCTCTCTGTGTGAAGAGAAATCGCACTGGGGATCAGCGAGACGCTCTGGCTCCCCCTAGCGGGTAAAAACGCACCGCAAGCTTTGGGAAGATCGCTTGAGAACGGAGAACTTTCCCGCGATCAAAAGGGGGCTCTGAAATAGAAAACACAAGGTTAGAAAACTGTCACAGTACAAAGCCCCCTACCAAGCAGATAATGCCTGAAATAACTCAAATAGCCTTAACATCCACAATTGATATCAGACAAAGAAAATAACCACTTAACTGGCTGCGAAGCAGCGAAGAAAGAGGAAGTGGACACAGGAAGGACGTCCTACCTACCTGTCATGGACATTGGCAAAGGACTATTTCTGTGTGCTTCTTTGATGGACTGATGGGATTTGTAGTTTGTTATTCAAAATCCTAGTGTTTCTTTTTTGTGTTTTAAAGCTTTATTCTGTAGTAGGGGATCGCTGTGTATAGTCATAATCTAGTGAATAGTCCCGCCAATGTGCGTGGACCCCGGCAATCAAAAATAATCTCTTAAGTTGTCAAAAAATGCAGAACTGCAAAGACACTTAAGAGAGAATTTAAAGACAAATAATGCAGCCTATATCCACAGGCTACACTGTCCAGTATTTCAACTAGAAATTCCACCAAAAAAAACACACACACACAACACAGCCTGCCCAGTTTCTTCCACAGAGAAACTTGCCTCCACCAGTAAAAGCCTCTGGAATGATGGAGAGGAAGGCATGGACAGACAAGCCCCATAAGCTGCCATTATGTGGTTATACTGTGCCTATAAGAGTACTTTCCAGAACTTCTCCCAGTATCCCAGAATGCACAGCAGGTCCCTTTTACTTTCAGTTCTTTTTTCCGGCTCCTGCTAACAGGACCCTGGCATGGAGCTCTCCCTTTTTCAAAGGTGTATTGAATTTTTTGTGCACTTTTTGAATAAGTGTTTTCAGTTATTATATCTTTGTGTTTCCCTTCACTCCTGTGTGTTTGTTCAGGCTTTTTAGGGCTCTAAAATGCCTGCTCTTTTCGACAAGTGCCCAGCATGTGGAAGGAAGAAGTCCAAGACTGATCCACACAACGTCTGCATTATCTGTCTCCTTGAAGCACATGTCCTGAAGAATGTGACATCTGCCAGAACCTTTCAGCAAGGACCCTGAGGGAGAGGCTGAAGATTAGGCTTCAAGGCCTAGAGGAGAGACGGCTGCAGGTGGGTCTGGGCAGGCTGGAAAGGTTCCCTCTGCCTCTGCTGAGGCCTCTGGGGGGCTCCCCAGAGGCAGGAAGACCAGCAAACGGTCCAGGTCTCCATCGGCGTCGATTGCATCGACGACGACATCGAGAGGGATGACGTCGGTGTGTTCCCCATCTCCCCGGGGCTCCGGGTCGAGACGGCGTGAAGAATCGGCGTCGAAGGGCCTGGGTAGGCCGCCGTCGAGACCACTGTCGTCGGCGTCAGTGTCGAGCTATCGGGGTCGAAGGAGGAGAGACGGGTGTCGGCGCTCGGCGTCGAGGCGACACCGCCGGTCGCCGTTGAGAAGACGGTCGGCGTCGAGGGGATCCTGGACGTCGAGGACCTCAAAGCGGTCGGCGTCAAGGAGGAGTCGACGCTCATCGTCGAAGACTGAACGTTCGACATCGCGGAGGCGGCGTTCGGCGTTGAGGAAGAAGCGATTGACGTCGCGGAGGCGGCGTTCGACGCCGGAGTCGCGGAGGCGACGTTCGACGCCGGAAAAGCGACGCTCAGCGTCGCGAAGGAAGAGATCGGCGTCTCGGAGTTGTTCCAACTCTTCTAAGCGGCGCAGAAGGAGTTCTGGCGCCAGAAGTCACGCTGGGTCTGGTGGAGGGCACCGGAGACAGCGATCACTTACTGGAGGGGCTGGTTCGCAGTCCCCTCCCCCGAAGAAGTCACCGGGATCGGTGTACTCGGTGGTATATACACCACCTCGGCCGAAGTCGCCCCCTCCTCCTGTACCTAAGGAGGATCCTCCCATCAACCCTCCGCTTCCACCACTTCCTCCCTCAGGACAACCACCACCACCTCTTCTGCCGCATGGGCCCGCTCCTCGGTCAGAGATACCTCCTGTTCCTCCGCCAAGGTCGGTGTCGCTGCCCCCACTTCCTACACCGCCTAAGGGGACGCCTAGACCGAAACCCCAGGATAGGCCACGGAAGACGCCTCCACGGAAACCTGCGGAGCGCCCATGAACTGGGAAATTGCGCTCTCGTTCCAGGAGGAGGGAACGATCGCTAAACAGGTCATCCACGCAGTCGAGACGACGCCACAGGTCTCGTTCCCATACGAGGTCCTCAGGGACCAGGGACTACTCTCCGACTTTGTCGGGTCACCGGAGACAAGGGTGTCACCGGTGGATGATCTGGTGGCTTTTCACGATGTCCTGTTAAGAGGTGCAGCAAAATTGGGCATCTCGTTGACGGTGCCCACGCCCAAGACATCGGTAATATTCGAGACACTGCACCAGAAACATCTGTCTCGTCCATTATTGCCACTGGTACCGGGCCTGGAGGATCCGGCCATAGACCTTTTTCTCACCCCGGCGGTGTAAATGTAAATTGTAAATTGATACTTGTAAAGCGCACTACTCGCCCGCAACGGTCTCAAGGCGCTTGTACGAATACCGCTGTGGAACCCGTCCTGGCTTTCCCTGTGAGGCGTCCACTCCTGGGCACCCCCAGGGTGAAGGCCAGGCATCCTTAGCGTTGTGGGGGACGTTGTGGAGATTAAGCAAGCTATTGCAGTGACTAAGGCGGCCCCCTCGAGACTACAGAAAAAATACCGGGCTCCCGATTCTGACCCGGCTTTTCTAAGAGTGGAACCTTCTCCAGACTCTGTGATAGTGACGGCGGCTCGTAAACAGCATGCCACCACTCCGTCATCCACAGTCCCTCCAGATGAAGAGTCTAGATGGATGGATTCGGCTGGGAGGAAGGTGTGTGGGACGTCGGCGACCTCCATGAAGGCTGCGAGTGCCACGGCCTTGTTGGGGCGCTATGACCGTACCCTCTGGGACTCCTTCCAGCAGTTTGTGGAACACCTACCTCGTGACAAGAGAGAAGATTTCCAGGAGGTGTTAAATGAGGGGATGTTGGTGGCGAATCAGGTCATCAGCGCTGCAGCCGATTCTTCCCTCTTGGCGGCGCATGACTTCTGCCATGGGATTAACCAGCGACGGCACGCCTGGCTCCGCCTCACGTCACTAAAACCTGACGCACAACAAAAGGTTGCCAATCTTCCATTCTCTGGCGAAACCCTATTTGGGAAACATGCGGTTGACGAAATGGCCCGCATGAAGGCGGAGGCCGAAACACTCACGGCTGTGGGTCTGGAAAAGCCCAAGGAGACAAAGAAATCGTACCGCCCGTTCCAGAGATGGTTCGGTGGACAGGGCAGAGGGCGTGGCCAAGCTTCGGGACAGCAACAGCAACAACAGCTGCAGTTCCGAAGGCCGTTCCAGAAGCGCCAGAAAGGCAGAGGCGGCCAACAGTCGGCACCAGCGACCAAAGGCCCGGCAGGGTCTAGGCCCTGAGCGCTTACTTCCCCTGCATCCGTTACCCACTCCGGTGGGGGGAAGCGTTTAATTTTTTCTGGCAGTGTGGAGAAAAATTACTCCGGACAAGTGGGTGCTGAATACTGTTTGCAATGGATACAGTCTTCGGTTCACCAGCCGGCATCCAGCAATTCCACCGGTCAGCTCGCAGTTTCAGCTGCGCGAGCTCCAGGCGTAGGCCGATATCCTGTTAAGGAAAAGGGCGATAGAAGACGTACCTCTGTCTCAGAGAGGAAGAGGTCTGTACTCCCGGTTCTTCCTGGTTCGCAAGAAGGACAAGAACTAGTTCAGCCCCATTCTGGACTTGCGACATGCAAACAAATGGATTGGCAGAGAGAAGTTGTGCATGCTGTCGTTGCATCAGATTTATCCTCAGTTGCAACAGGGAGACTGGCTATGTGCTGGCATTGTGCTATAGATCTACAGGATGCATACTTCCATGTGCCCATTGCACACAAACACAGGAAGTTCCTGCGATTCCAAGTCGGCGCCAATCATTATCAATACACAGTACTCCCATTCGGACTAAAGTCTGCGCCAAGAACATTCTCGAAGTGCATGGCGGTGGTAGCAGCACACCTGAGGAAGAACAAGGTGTTTGTCTACTCGTACCTGGATGATTGGTTGATCAAGGCCTCCTCCTTCTCGGAAGCTCGAGCACACTTCCAGAAGACGTGCGTTCTCTTGCACAAGCTGGGGTTGCACATCAACATGTCCAAGTCTGTCCCGACTCCGGTCCAATGCATACAGTACTTGGGAGCCTCCATCAATACGCTGTCAGCATGCGTGTCTCCTTCGGAGGAGCGACGATTATCACTCCTTCGGAAGGCTCAAGCTCTTATGACCACTCCATCTACAACGGTGTCTTCTCTACTGGGATCGATGGCCTCTTGTATCTTCCTAACGCCACACGCACGACTGCACATGAGACCGTTGCAAGAGTGCTTGGAGGACAAGTGAGATCAGAGGAAAGGATCTTGGGACGACAAGATACGACTGTCTCTACATGCTCTTCAGTCTCTGAAGTGGTAGTGTTCAGCGGAGAATCTCCTCAGAGGGGTTCCCTTCCACAAGGACATTCCCACGCAGACTGTCGTGACGGATGCTTCTCTCCACGGTTGGGGGCGCACTCCGGAGACTTACAGATTCAAGGAACATGGTCCCCGATGGAGGCCACGTATCACATCAATTTCTTGGAACTCCGAGCTGTTCACTTGGCACTGAAGGCCTTTCATCCGTCCTTTCAGGCCAACTCTCTGCTTGTACAGACGGACAATACGACCACGATGTATTACCTCAACAAGCAGGGGGGTTCGAGATTACGCACTCTGTCGCAGGAGGCGCAGGCGATCTGGCACTGGCTTCTGGCCAGAGGACTGACGATAACAGCTACCCATCTGCCAGGTGTGCAGAAGGTTCAGGCGGACGCACTGAGCAGACTGATTCAGGAAAACCACGAATGGGTCATAAACGACGAAGTACTAGGAGACGTCTTTACAAGGTGGGGGACACCAGATGTAGATCTGTTCGCCTCTGCCGAAAACAGCAAATGCCGAGACTTCGCCTCCAGGTACTACCAGCAGGGGACGCTGGGGAATGCGCTATGGATCAACTGGTCAAACAGCTTTCTGTACGCTTTTCCACCCATTCCCTTGATTCCGGCGGTACTCCTCAAGCTGGCCCGGTCCAGGGCGCGGTGGTTCACGGACCTGCTTCACTGGTCTCTCCTTCCTCACATACGGCTGCCGTGCAGGCCGGACCTTCTCACGAAGTTCGGGGGGCAGATGTTGCACCCCAACCTCTCGTCTTTTTGTTTGGCAGCATGGCTCCTGAGAGAGCAATATGGCCATTTGAATCTGCCCGAAGATTGCATGGACATACTGAAGGAGTCTAAGAGACCTTCCACTCGGACTTCCTATGCTTACAAGTGGAAGAGGTTCTGTATCTGGTGCAAGTCCAAGAACTATGACCCGACGACGTGCAAGGAAGACGTCATCCTTCCTTACCTTCTACATTTGGCGCAGTCTGGACTTAATGTTCATTCCGTTAAGTTTCATCTCGCTGCATTGACTGCCTACAGGAAATGCCCTTCACAGACTTCCTTCTTCCAGATCCCTGTGATCAAAGATTTTTTGGGAAGGCTTGAAGAAAGAGTTCCCTCCTGTCAGGCTTCGTTCGCCTTCATGGGAATTTAATGTGGTGCTGTCCAGATTGATGAAGGAGCCTTTTGAACCTATTCATAAGGCTTCGTTGCAGCACCTGTCCTGGAAGGCGGCATTCCTCGTGGCCATTACATCGGCCCGTAGGGTGAGTGAAATTCAGGCGTTACATCTCTGGATCGAGAAGGGGACTTGTCTACTGTGGGCCCTCCTCTTTCCTCTGGTTCTAGGGCCATGGTCAAGAGATTCTCTCCTTCCTCCTTGATTTTATCATCCTCCACATAATCACCCTACTCCTGCGCTGTACACTGCAGCTGTTGGGTGACCTCCCAGTCTCGGAGGACTATCTGGTACTCTAGTTTCTAGGAGCCTTTTGCTAGCTGCAGCTATCCTTGCACAACATTTTCAGCTCTGTCACAGTGTAGCCTTCAGTGTTGCTTAGGTCTGTTTTTGCAAAAGAAAAGTATGAGGCAGGAACTGAATTTGAAAAAAGGGATAAAATGGGCAATTAAAAATCAAGGAGATTTTTTTTTAAATAGCCTTTGATGTCAGATTATCACAAGGGATTTTTAGTTTTACACAGATCACTTAGTAGCACAGCACAAACACAAGTACTGAATCAAATTGGGTTATTAGTTAAGAGGAGTGAGAGCCCCACTGAAATAATAGTCTTTGTCAGTCTGAACCACAAAAGTCACTAAATAAACCTGCGCTTATCCCGTTGTAGCTTGGCACAAAATAAGTTGGGCTTAATTTGGAGGCAATTTTAAAGTTTTATGCAGCACTCAAGCACTTAAACAGTAAGAGTGTGATACACTTCACCAGAAAAATTCCAAACTAATTTAGGAAAAAGAGTACATTTTAATGAACAAAACAACACCAAAACTCCAATAGATAGAAACGGAGTTATTATTTTACAAATTACCACTTGCTTTTATCTGGTTGCAGTGGACCAGGTCAAAGTCACCGGTTCAGACCGACTGCTACAGAACAGGAGTCAGATACAGGGACCAGGTTCATTCTGTTGGAGAATTTAACTTTCTCACTCAGTCCGGTTCCACACAAGGTTCTTCAGCTGGAGCTACTCAGTGGCAAGATTCACAAGATCGTTAGTGCAAAGCGCATGGCTGTTGTCGGAGCTTTATCCAGGTTCGAGATGCAGGCAGTCGGAAAGTGACAAAACGTTTGGATTTTTTCAGGGAGACCAGTTGTTGCAGCTTTGTTTTAGGAGGAGTTCACTTTTGCACCAGCAAAGGCTCCGGGACCTGTTGAGCCCCTCTTGGGGGTGAGGACTCACTCCAGCAGAAGCCAGCAGCAGGGCTCTGGTAGGTTCAGTTTGTGCTGGTTAGTGTGGCAGTTGCAGGGAAGGACTCTGGAAGCTTGTTAGGTTCCTATTGCTCAAAGCGAAGGTAAGATATTTAACCCTTGGCGTCCCTTCTGGGGATCCTGGGTTCAATGGAAAAACAGAATATGGGCTGCCCTGCTGCTGAAGGACGACTGGACCTGCTTGCACAGTTCCTGGAATGCTCTGAGTTTGTGAGGGTGCAGTCGGGTGCCACTTTTTTACCCAGTATCAGCCTGTTCATGAAGGTAACCTGTTTTTCTATCCCTAAACAGTTCTGGTCAGGTTCTGCCCTTTCCCCTGAGTTTGGGCCCAAACTGTCTAAGTTGACAAAGAGCACGCTGGCCCAATTGTAAGCTGTATTTATTAGCAACAGGGCAGGCGTCTTCAAAAGTCAAGAAGGGGATAGTCACAGCCCTTGGACTACTCCTTTGAAGATCAGGAAGGGCTGAGTACTACCCCCAGGTGATCCTGCACGGGAGAGAAACACCTTTTCCCACACCCAAGTCCCTTTTTTCCCCTGTCTGGATGGAATACACATTACACCACGGGAGAGCCTTTAATAGTCATATGACCCTGCACACTGACTGGCAAATTTGGTTTAGGCAAAAAAATGGCAATTTACTAAAAGTGGAATTTCAGAATAATAACTTAAAATCTGACTTTACCATTAAAGAGGATTTTTAATTACAATTCAGATGAGTTGACGTATTTCTGTATGTGATCCCAAGCTGAAGTTATCACTTGAGTGTATTAAGGTAACCCATGTTAGTTTACAGAAGAGGTAGCCTTGCTACTGTGAAAAACTACTTGAGGAGTTTTTCATTTCAATGTCAGGATGTGTAAAAGCTTAAGTATACAAGTCCTACTTTTCAAATACTGTGTGTGTGTGTGTGTGTGTGTGTGTGTGTGTCTGTGTGTGTCTAAGTCTAATTTGGCACATTTTGTTTTGGCTAATAATGTTCGTCCTAAAGAGATTGTGGTGGAGACAGTTGTGGAATTAGTCACCCAGAAACGAAGATGAATTGTTTTCTTCCCTTGTGGTGGTGGTATTTTACGGCATATTAATTAAGGATTGTTAGAGAAGACTAGCACTCTGAGAGACCTATTCACGAAAAATGCTGAACTTGAGTTTAGTTATAAATGTGTTCAGGTGTTTGAAATGGTCAAAAGGATTAGAAAAAGAAACTCTGGCAATACAGGTCTTTGTCCCTGGCAGAGATACTATTGTAATCACTGATGCGAGCTCTAGGGGACTTGGACTAGTTTTGATGCAGGTCTTTAAGTGGGGGCACGACCCAACTATTCCTTAATCAAGAGGGACGCCCTGACAGTAGGTTCAGCAGTTGTCCGGTTAAGAAATTTTGGTGAGAACAATGCCTTGTAAGAAAAGTTCATATAAAAGATTAGAATTCAGCTGGTAGTAGGAATTTGGCAAGGTTGAGTACATTTCAGGAGTAGGGAATAATGCTACATATTGTTTATCTATGTTGATTGCCATGAAGATTGCTAGGGATAGAGGTGAAGTGGATGGTTGAGTTTCAGACTATTTGTGTAGTTACTAATGGAGCGGTAACAGAGGAAGAGTGGAGGGTTGAAATTGATTCATTTGAAAGATGGGTGAGTATACAGTCGGATAGAAGTGAATCCCTTTTGAATAACTTGTGAAGTTATTGTCCCCTGGGACTTGTATTAGCTAAATGTTGTATTGCAATACACTGAACACCCTGCCCGAATTTGAGTGAATGGGTCGGGGCCAAGGAGCAGCGTTTACACTTAGTTCGTACTGACGAGAACACAGAACCTGGCCTACAGACTTTGGGCTGGAATATGTTGGAGAAGCTGATGTCTGATGGAAGAGTCAAGAGATTCAGCATATGCTCTTTACCAGGAATGGGACCCGCTTTACCTAGATTGGCACTGGAGGTCAATCCCTCGAATGTTTCACTGCTGCTGCACTCAGTCTGCAGTTGTGGAGTGTATGTGAGGGAGAGAGATCCGTGGCAACGCTGGAGGTGAGAATGGATGTGATCCCCGTAAGTGTCCAGTAGGCCTGTGTGAGACATGGGGACTCCTTGGGGTTGCCAAATGATCCTGGTCTAGATGGACCATGAACTTGTATCAGTGGGTTGGGTAGTCCGTTGCCTGATACTCTGTACCTGCCCTGCAGCCAACCCTCTGATCAGTTATCTTCCCCAGAAATATCGGGGGCCCAGATCCTGTGTATCCCACTCCTTTTCCTTGTGCGGGGCTCCTGTGGACGTTGCACCTGCCACTCTTCTGTTGCTGCCGCACTTGTTGTTTTTCTTTGGATGGTTCTTTTCTAATAGAGCTATACTGTATATTTAATATGCCAATATGAAGATGTGTGTTTTACTGTGTTGCTCCTGGACTGGGAGTGCCGGCATCGCATCCGGTTCAATGTAGAGAATGCTTCGGTAGTATTTCGGATTGTAATGATGCTCTTTGCTTTTTTTTCCATTGCTACTTGGCCTTGTGAGACTACATGTGATGTAATATTTTATTCAATTCTGAATAAAAAGTTTAAAAAAAATCTGGCTTCTCCATTCAATTGAACTTTTAATAACTATTTAAAAAAAAAGTGGTTTAATTAGTTTTCTTGCTGCTCCCATTACAGTGATGCAGTATTAGTATTTTAATCTGTACTCTGGTTTTCTACGTAGTTCAGCTAAGCCTGCCACAGTGAAAATAGCTTTTGGGCGCTAGTCACTGTAAGGACATGTTACTGTTAACTTTCTATACGTTCTACACTTAAATACCATGCACCACGCCTTGTGGACCTCAGTGCCTATATAAGGGTGACTTTATTAATACTTAAAAGGAAGCATCTGACCTGACACAAGGGTCCATTTTGACAGATTGAAATGCAGTTTTTACATTCAACAGTCAGGCTACAATGATTTACTGGAAGCCATGTTTGCACTGCCACTATAGTGGGTGGCAAAATAGGTGCTGCAGTGCACTAGTGTTATTTAACTTCCAGGCTCTGGGTGCCCATCTTTTACTAGGGACTTAAATTCAGTTAAATATACCAAATGGGAGTGTGCCAATTTAGTCAGGTTAGAATGGGGAGTGAAGGTACTATAGGGTTCCTTCTCAGTCAGCAGGGCAGGCCTCTGGCAACAGAGCAGTCCCCCTTCTGTAGGATCCAGAGATCAAGGAGAATGCTGACAAGTGGGTCTTAGGGTCCTATATTTATACCTGGTGCACCCTTTAAAGCGATAGAGGCTTCTGGAGTTTTAACCTTACAATAGTGTCTGAAAGTTCCTGCTTCACTGCCCTGGCCCCAATCTGCCTGGGGGCACAACAGGCTAGAGCGATTTTTGTGAGTTTACTGGGACATTGCTTTTAAAGTGCAAATGTGATAGGTGACAGCTCTGCACCCCTCCCCTATCCCCCTTCATCAAGTCAGGTTGGCCCATCCTTCCAACACCCAGACTCTGTATTGTTATATCTTTTTGGTAGGGATACACAAAAGCAAACCATACCTAGTCTTGTAACCCAGAATAAAGGTTGCAGGCACCAAATGGTTAGGACAAGAAAATGCCAACTTTCTAAAAGTCACATTTTCAGAATTGTGACGTAAAATCTGACTTTGCCACTAAAGAGGGTTTTAAATTACCATTCATTAGACCCCATACATGACATTACATTTAATAAGTGCTAATGTTTGTTTAGAAGCAGGTAGAAATAAGGTAGCCCAATGTTATCCTTTGGCAGAGGTAGGCCTCCCAGTAGTGAAAAACAAGTTTGGGAGTTTTTCCTTACCAGGATAAGTAAAACTTGAAGGTACATGTCCAACTTTTTAAATACACTACACCCTGCCCTATGGCTGCTTAGGTCCTACCCTAGGATGACTTATCTGTATTAAAAGTAGGTATTTATGCCTAGCAAAATGGTTGATTTTGCCAGATGGCAGTTTTAAACTGCACATACAGGTTGCAATGGCAGATCAGAGACCTGTTTAAAAGTCTTACTAAGTTGGTAGCACAGTCCGTGCTGCAGCCTACTAATAGCATTTGATTTGCAGGCCCGGTGTTCATGTATTATTACTTACTAGGGACTTAAAAGAAAATTGAATTTGCCAATTGGGTGTAAGCCAGTTTTACTATGTTTACGGGAGTGAGCACAAGCACTTTATCACTGGTTAGCAGTGGTAAAGTGTGCAGAATTCTAGAACCAACAAAAACAAATTCAGCAAAGCGAGAGGAGTCTGAGGGCAAAAGGTTTGGGTGAAACCATATCCAGGATGTCTGTCTAAGGAGGAGTAAACTGCACAGAGTTGTAAAGTCAACAAAAATATAGGGTTGAGCAAAAGGTGAAAAATATGCAGCAATGGAAGATTTCCAACAGACGTAGTCTTGAAAGCACCTGTTTCTTGCTTTTATCCGGTATTCGCAAGCACACCACAATCGGCATGTTCCAAAAATTAGTGGGCGTTTCCTTCCGAGTCCACCAACCACTTCCCTTATATTGCAGCATATTTGACTTGACAAAAGTTCTGCTATTATCTCATTATCCAAGGAAGGGCTGTTGAGTATAACTCATTGATTTCCATGGGTCTTCCAAATAGCAACCATCCAGCCTGCAAGAACTTCGTATTCAACAGACTGATGACCGATGGGGCATCCTTTACTATTTGATCCATTGCAGAGCAGTTCCTACCACCAATATAAGTTTGCAACGATTCTCATAACTATGTGGTGTTATGTTTTTGTGTCCCGCCGTATTCTGCCTCATTGAGCCGGAAGTGTTCTTCCACAGAGCAATCCGTTCTGTTGTGCTGGAAATTGTGAACACGTTTTGAAATTTCATATTTGAAAACGAGTGAAGCATTCTGTTGTGAATATTAAAATGTATTTTCTGGCAACAAAAACTGTGACTGCTATATCCTTAAGGATCCACCTTTGAGTCTTCTGTCACTCTTAATACCCTTTAATTTTTGTAATGGGAGAAAATAAAAATGTATCTTCCACCATTTCACATTTAGTCTAATTCCACAGATTGCCCACTTGTGTAGTTTGGCAACATACTTGTCACAGTAAACACTGTTTGTTCTGTTTATTCTAACATTGTCTGTATTAACAGGAAAGAATGCCACTTTGCTAATTCATGAGGCAACACTAGAAGATGGGATGGAGGAAGAGGCCATTGAAAAAACCCACAGGTAAAGCCCACAAAAAATGACCCGTTACGAGAATAGTAGTAAAAATTTAACTTGAAACCTCAGGCTCGCTCACAAATCCCTCTTCGGGCAGTGCTTAATTTGAGTTGCGGGTAGGGACCACCGGTGTTCATTTTTGGGTGGTGAGATGTATTTATTATCATACTTGTACACAAAGAATAGAGAGCAAGGCAGCAAAAGTATGTGTGTGTGTGTGTGAGGTGTGAGATAGAAACACGGAAAAACAAGGGCAGTCGGAGAAAGCAGGGATGAAAAAGAATCTGCAAGAGTGAGATAAAGGGAGGGTGTATGGTAGCAGGCTTATGAGAAAAACATTGGGCACTATTTATTGCTTTACAAGTTGGCACCCTCTTCAGTGGTCACATGTCTTCCATACTGCTTTAGACCAAATTCTGATCAAGCAAGGGTTTGCAGGAATCCCAAGAATTCTACAGGCTCCACACGTAGATACCGAGAGCAGGCACAGAAGGCCATGCCCTTACTGAGTGTGCACCCCGGGTTGCAGGTCATAAGAAAAACTCGTAAACTGCAACTTATAATTGAAAAGAAGCACTATGTTGGAGACTATACAGGTGCTCTCTTCCAATAGCAAGCTAGCTTTGGCATCGTATGCCAGTCGGCAAGAGTGGTGTTTCCCTGTTTGCATGCTACTAGTTAGTATGTTGCATGATATACTTTTCTATTATGGTAGTTCTCCTGTCCTATAGGTCCCATATGGGCTTGCATTGCAGGGATTATCCTAGCCGCTTTTGTTATTGGGGGCAGTGGCCTCATGTACACCGCAGGTGCATCCTTTTCACTCAATTAATGAATGAACTGCTTAATTTTTCTTTATATTTCTCACCTGAAACGTATACCCTGATTTCTCTTTGAATCCTTTTTCAAACTACATGTCCACAGTTGACCTATTTCACTATTAGTTTGCCAGAAGCTTATTTTGATCTGAGCTGTATCCATCTTAGAGCCTACTTTTGGCTTTTGTATGCACCCTGCCCCTAGGTTTTGGCACACTTCTTTTTAGAACAGCTACATATTGTGGATTGTTCTCGAGTCTTGCCTATATTCGCATTTCACCAACCCAATCCGGGTTTACATATGTTTCCACCTGTCCACTCCAGTGGCCTGCCTGGTGCAATATACTCGGTCAGGTAAAGCCAGTTTGTATTCTAAGGAAAGTCCTTATAATTAGTCATTCTAGGTCATCTTTATTTACTAAGCAGCTGATCAGTGTCGCTGTGACGCTACGCTGTGTGGCAGCCAGACCGCGGTAGCAGGCTGGTGTGTTGGGGATGTCGCTACATCCACTGAGATATCTCTGCCTGCCAACCTTCTTGCCATCACCAGTTTACTGTACTGCCTGTGCCTAGACCTCAACATCTGGTGCCTAAACTGACCTGGCCTCCCCCTGACAACAAACCTAAATAGCAGTTCAACAATATAATAACTGGGCTATTTCTATAAACCATCCAACCAACCGCTTCTTAATACCTGCAGAACTACCCTTGGCTAATCGTTTTTCCGCTTTGTCAGACTTAGACATCCCTGACTGACAATCATCCTCACATATCGACCTTTTAGAGCATGCTAGTGTCCCTTCTCCCCCAGCCCCACCTTCATATTCCAACTATCCACCAAGATCAATTAGAACAGTGGGAGTTAATGATTTAAAAGTCTTGACCTGGAACATTGCTGGTCTTCAATCCAGGCTAGAAGACGCGGAGTGGCTCAGCCTGGTAAACCAGCAGGACATTGTGATGTTCCAGGAGATTTGGGCCACACAAGAATTGCACCTTAATGGGTTCCAATGCCATAACATCCTAGCTGCCAAATCAAGAATGGGCCGCCCTTCCGGCGGCCTATCAACCTGGATTAACATCTCAGCTGGTGGGTGTATTAAGAGTATATCGACTGATAACTCGCATTTCCAAGCCTTTTTATTTAAACGGAAAGTTTCATTTTTTCTGATTAATTTCTATAACAATGATTTTAATACCTCCCCTAACAGAAATGTCATTGATTTATTTAATTTTATTACCAATCTAGAGTCCAGGCAAGATTTCGACAAGACCCATGGCATCTTTTTGGGTGGAGATTTCAATGCCAGGCTTAACAGCAGGGCCCCGCTTAACCGGCTAAACGGGCAGGGTTTTCCTTACCAAAGGGGCACGGAACTGCTCTCCTTTTTAAACACCCACAACTTGCAAAACGTCATGGACATTGTTGTCAACTCTGCCCCTAATGTCCAGTTAGTGCCAACCTTCAGAGGCAGAGGGCGTTTCTCAACTATTGATTAATTTTTCGCTTCACCCCGTATAGTTGATTGTCTACTAGATGGTGCTGTTATTTCAATGAGCCAAGGGGACCATAACCCCATTAGGGCTGTTATTAGCTTGGAATCACGGCCCACTTTTAATAAGGAGTGTGGCGCTAGAAATCTTGCACCCACAACAGATAAACTTAGACTTAAATGGCGGGGTGTTAACATCACGGAAACGTTTCATGCTCTAGTCAGAGGCAACTTACTTCTTTTTAACTCATGCCTATTAGATAAATTCCCACATCCCAAGGCTGTTTGTTATTTTGTTAAAGTCTGTGCAGCCTCTAAAACCTTATTATCTGCACCTTGCAGGGATATTGAACCTGGCCCTAGATAGTTCAACCATGAGTGCTCAGTGGCAAATAAAGAACTACGAAGGGCATTGTCTCTTAAACCGAACTGTCCTAGTGAAGTAAGAGAAGCGAGACGTAGGTACAAAGTTACTATAATCAAAAGGAAAAATGAGATCCTAGAAGGCCGCTGGGCCGCTCTGGCTAGAGCTGCTGACTTAAAGAAGGGAAACATCTTCTGGTCTGCTGTCAAAGACCTACGCTCCTCTGGACAGCTCATGTCCCCGATTAGTTGCACTATCACAGGTGAAGCTTGGGTTAACCATTTTAATGCAATTTATGCTGCGCCCCATTCTGAGTTGGTTTTACTGTCCTTCTGCCACCCACCCAGGGTCGACATAACTTTATCCGAGGTACAGGACGGCATTAACCAGAGTGCGGGGAATAAGGCACCGGGCTCCGACGGTTTACCCATTGATATTATCAAATCAAACCCTGATGTCTGGGCTCCGCTTCTTTTAAATGTTTTTAACAATCTCACTGTTGTTGACCAAGTGCAAGGGAGGGGAGCAAGTATAATCGTCCCTATTTTTAAACAGGAGACCGTTCCCAACCAAGCTGTTACAGGCCCATCTCCCTCATTGACAATGCGCTAAAAATCCTTGGCCGGATCTTATATAATAAGATCCTGTGCTGGACTGAGGGCAATGGTATTCTGGAACGCTGCCAATTAGGTTTCCGTAATAGGGTCGGAACCATTGAGCAGTGTCTCAATTTAAATCTAATTTTGGGGAAATACAATATCGCACGCAGATCGCCAGTCTGTCTCGCTTTTATGGACTTGTCCTCTGCGTTCGATTTTGTTAACAGATCAAAACTTTGGACAGCCCTTTTGAACTACGGCTTAGACAAGTCCCTTGTGCATTTCTTAGCCCATTTGCACAAGGATCTGAATGATTGATTTATGATTGATTTATCTATTTCTAAAGCACGCGAATGCCCGGAGGCGTCTTGGCGCTATGATATGTCCATAGTCCTGAACTGGTCTTAGGTTTATGCAGTAAACAACCATGTTTTAATTTGCTTTCTGAACAAGTCCAGAGATGGGCTGTTTTTTATATCCAATGGAAGTTGATTCCATGTCCTTGCTGCGTGGACGAAGAAGCTTCTTCCCCCCCAGTTCGCTCGTTTGAACTTAGGTATTTCTATCAGTTTTTGTTGCCCAGATCTTAGTAGTCTGGATGGTTCGTATTTCCTCAACTGGGTTTTTATGAAGATAGGTCCTTTGCCCTGGAGGGCCTTATAGGTCAAACATAGTGATTTAAATTTGACTCTTTTGGCGACTGGAAGCCAATGAAGTGATGCTAATTTGTGGCTGACGGACTGAAACTTTGGTATGTCCAGGATCAGTCTTGCTGCAGCATTTTGCAGGCGTTGCATCTTATCTATGACTTTTATTCTGGCTCCTGCATACAGTGCATTTCCGTAGTCCAGGCGAGATAAAGCTAGCGCTGTGACTACTGTTTTGCGTGCGTCTTGGGGCAAATATGGTAGTATTTTTTTTATCATTTTTAATATTAGCCAAAACGAAGATGCCAGTTTGTTTACTTGGGCTTCGTATGCTAGCTTGGTGTCTATCATGAATCCCAAATTTTTCACTTTCTCCGAGGGGTCTGGAATGCTTGTGTCAGAATTGGTCAGGGGGGCGAAGTCACAAATACTTTTAAAGTTCAAAGAGGGATGAGACAAGGATGTGTCTTAACCCCTCTTCTTTTTATTATCTATATTAATGGCCTCCACAAAAGCCTCATTTCCCTTTCCCATGATGTCCCGAAAATTCTGGGCAATTCCCTCCCCGTTCTGCTCTACGCAGACGATGCGGTCCTTATGGGCTGCACCCCTAATGCTTTACGCATTTTGGTGAAGGGATTTGTCGACCACATGGAGTCTCTCAACTTAAAAACTAATTTTAAGAAATCTTTTATTGTGTCCTGTGGCCCAAACAAACGACAGTTATGCAGTATCTCGGTAGGCGCAGACAAATTGTGGTCCACCAACAATTTTCCCTACTTAGGGGTGGTCTTTGCTGCGAACAACTCCTGGACTGAGCACATTGCTCACTCCAGGGGTAGGTTCTCAAAGGCCATTAATTCAATTCTTAGCCTACCCCGCTGTAAGAACACTGGCACTTTATCTGCTGTTTTGAAAATCTATAAAGCCCAGTGTTCTCCTGTTGCCACCTATGGCGCGGAGGTTTGGGGTGTGGCTAAATGTGGACACATACAACTGGAAGAGAATAGATTTCTCAGGATGATACTTTGTGTTCCTATCACCACTGCACAACATGTTTGTCATAAGGAGTTAAATTTGAATTTTATCGAGGACTTCATTCGTGCCCGCCCGCCTTGTTTCGGCTCTCCATTTGGAATAACCCGGCGGCATCACTTACCAGGGATATTATTACTGATTGTCGGAGCTGTGATAAATGTTTAGATATTCCTTGGCTCTCTGGAGTGTATAATAGTCTTTGTAGCATTAACTATGGGAATGTTTTTACTGAGCACATTGCAGATAATCTCCCACCTAAAAATGAAATAAGAAATGCTTTATACGCACTATTTGCTGAAGAAAGATCAAACCGGGAATCCCTCAAGACCACTGTTTCTACATATCTGGCTTCTGACTTTTTAACTTCGCCCATTCCTCACTATCTGACACTTCCGATGAGCCACTGGGTGCGGGGACTACTATTTCATTTAAGGGCAGGTTCAATCAAATTTGTACTTTGTTTTCCCCTTGGCCATCAGAAAGATCTTGATTCCCTCCCTTGCCCGTGTGATGGCCTAAGCGGTCAATCTGCTTTGCATTTTTTATTCTTTTGTAAATTTTATGTTTTTAACTCCGTATTTTAAAAAATTCAAACCTATTAGCTTGGAAAATGCATATCTAATTATTTTAACTATGGATAATGATGAACTCATATTTCGCACTAGCACTTTTTTGCGTATAGCCGTCCGAGCTAGACAGACTATGCTCGATTCATGAATCTGTATGTATCATGTGATCTTATGTTTCTTTATGACTTTCACTTTTATGGATACTTTGTTATCCAAATTAAGTTTTATTGAATTTGAATTGAACTAGTGTATGTGTAATTACCTTGGTGACAGATTGGCAATTGACTACCTTTACTTAATCCAGATATGAAAATGTAAGTGGTTACTGAACAATAGTCAAAACGGAATAACACTTTTCATGTGAGAAGTTACATCACATAACCTGAAGCAGAGGGGTCCTACAGACTGACCAGTGTGCCCTCTGTAGAATCCTGCTGGACACTTTCTACTGTTTGGTAATGTACTGGTTTGCCAGCTACTCCCTAGCTCTGCACCTGAAGTGCCGTATGGGAGAAGAGATTACATCGACCAGAGAACATGCTACACCATTCGCCTATTGTGAGAGGCACATGTGGGCAGGCAGCACTGAGAGGTGAGGTCAGAGCAGCACCTTCCCATCAATACAAGAGCGTTATGTTGCCCTACCCCTCCCTGGCATCTGCAGCCCCTTTTCCTCCCGCACTGGCATCACCAGTCCCCAGTGTCTTCCTGCAGAGTACCCACATGAATTGCAAGGCCTGCAGCCTCAGGAGAGCTGTTGTGGCCTGAAAGGAGCAGTGACAGCAGTGCTACCTAGCGGCCATTTGTGGTACTGCATGTAAATGAAGAACGGTTTTAAATCAAACTGCCCCCAACGAAATGGACACATGCATAGCTGTTCCTGCCACCCCGCAATTGTCTCACACCTTTGAAGGAGACAAGCCGCCAAGCTGGTGCCAGGTTTGTGTCTCTGCCCAAATTACATCGCAAGCCACAGCCATGAAAAGCTCCCTCTCTGCATGCACACAGACTGTAGAATAATAGTGTGAGCCCCCTGGTGGGAAGTGGCCACCAATCCAAGAGAAGTACAGCCACAGTCCAGCCCAGCCCCAAGCAGTAAAGCCAAAAGACAGCATACCTTGCAGCATCCAGGCTGCTTCAACCCCTGTTGAAGTGCCTCAAGTGCCAAGTGATTGCATGCAACATCTCACCCTGGCTTTCTGTGGGAACAAGAATGTGTGAAGTTTCTCAGTGAAGAACATAGACTGTTAGCCTCCTTTCGCTGAATGAGACTGTCAACCTTGCAGAGCCTCGATACATCAGCCACCAGCAGGAAGGGGGAGCCCCTTAACACTGAAAAGCCCTGCCAGCAAGACCACTCAAAGCATGAGGAGCACTGAGTGCTGCAGTGCACCCTAGCGGTCATCTAATGCCACTGCACTTGAAGAGATGATGTCCCCAGTGGTGAACAGCCACCACCACAAGAGAGGAATGGGCACGCAAGGCGCCAGCAGGGAGCATCCACTGAGAGACTATTTACTAGCCCAACCATTGCCTGATGGGGAACCAGCTCACAACACACATTGCAAAAGGTGAGGGACTGAGAGCACGAAATCATAGGTGTGCAAAGGGCCACACTTGGGAATCTGACTGCATCGGCCAACGCTCTAGAAAGAGGGCCTGCTGAGAATAAGAAGTAAGGCTTCACAAAAGAGGCTGCATCAGCCGGATCCCGAGCACCGTGTAGCCACCGTTGGCTCGTCATTGAGCATGTCACACAGTGACCAACTCTGGCAAGCATGCCTGAACGTAAGCAGGACCAAGCACCACGACGGCGCAGCCTCGAGGTGCAAGCACTACACCCTTGCGCAAAGAAGAGAAGTGGAGAGAAGATGATTCTCCATCGAGGGTCCGAGAGACCAAGAAAATCCCTGAAGAAGGGACTGGACCTGTGAAAGTTCCACGAATAAGAGAATAGAAGAGTCTAGTCCTACCGACGAGACTGGGCCTAAGAGAGGTCCACAGCAGAAGAAAATGCAGTATGCGACCAGCAAGAGGTCCATGTGGAGTGAACATGATGCATGGCAGGACGCCACATCACAGTGAGAGACCTGGTCAGAAGAGAGAAGAGCCTGGCACTATACCACATCATGAAAGAAAGTTGGAGAGGAGGAGAGAACGGCTTGATGCCACATCACGAAAGGGAAGAGAAGACGAGAGAAAGATGTATGACAGACCTTGCACACAGAAGATCCCAACAACCACTGGTGTGCAGGAGAAAGGAAGAAACTCAACAAGACCGAGGATGTGTGCCACTAACAGAGAGTGCAACTAGAGACACAAGCCAGCCACAGCGGTGTAGTGAAGTCATTGGAGACAGCCTAGCGGAAGTACCAAATGTAAGCCGCCTGAATGCGCATACAGGGTATCTGCCCCATGCTTCACAGTGTGACCATCCAGCCACCTGACACTGGCTGCTTGAAGCAGATGGCATTCCTGATAGCAACTGCACCAACCATGTAGCAAGTTAAGTAGCCGCGAAGTCCCTCCAGGTATCCGCACTCCAAGCAACTCATCGCCACCTGTCAGACAGGTTGTCAAATGGTAACAATATCATCACCACGTGCATTACCTCAGACAACTAGGGATAATCTCACCACCAGGATGGAGCCCTAAGCATGCAAACCATCAGCTGACCAATGGGGTACTCCTGGTTCCATGGGAAACTGATCATACACTGAGTAGACCCTATGTTCACTAGAGTCTGGCTGACAAGAGTACTCCTGACCATGAGTTATCTTCCCTTGTGGTTCCACGAGTGACTTGGTCGTGGCCATGTTGGAGGTCTTGCAGCAACCCCTCCGCGTGGCCCACCCATGGCCCCGCACAGCTCACGCGGTTCCATTTCAACCCAGTGAAAAGGGCCTCAAGGGAGTTTCTGCACGTTGCAATCCCGATACGAGAAATGCATCGAAGCTGCTCCATTGACAAGTACCGGGAGTCCTCATAGGAGGACATCCGAACAATGTCAAGGATTCCCCAGCCTCTGCAGGTTTGCCTTTTACTGAGCCAGGGCACCTCAAAGATACCTCTGCATCAGACTCCATCAACGCTCGTGACGCACCCTGTTTGAACTGTTTAAATCAACTCCACCACTGTAAGAGCAGGCAGGAGGTGGACTAACTCCAAGGACGATTCACTGACAAAATATCGCCACCCAAAATATCCCCATACCAAAATATCTTGACCAAAATATCGTCATCCTTTACTTATACTAGTAAGTACGAAAATAGAATGTCAATGTCACTAATATCGTTGAATTAAATATTGTTTTTTTAAATATATAAAATTAAATAATGAACATTAAGGGCCCGATTCTGCTGCGGCTAGGAAATCTTCCCGACCGAATGGGTTTGGGAATGGGAAAATTGGGCACCCCCTGGTGCCTGCCACACTGTGCATGGCTGGTAAGGGGGGGACCCATGGGTATCCCCACGGGCCCAATTGGGAAGGCACTGGGTGCTGGGGAGCCTGCCCCAAAGTCTAATTCTGACTGCCCGAATACAGCATGGTACTCTGTCGTTTGGAAACTAGTCCTGTAGAGACGTACGATTCTGCTATGTTCGGCTCAGTCATTTTGAATGCCGTCTGGTTCGGATCAGGGTATTCCTAACGCCTAACTTCCTCGTACTTGCTCGTTTGAAACCTTTCCGATTCAGTCAGAAAGACACGTTCCCAATCTGATTGGGATGGCGCAAATGTCGTTAGGAGGCCTTCCTAACAGCAACGGAATTGGGCCCTAAATGTTAACATTAATTAAAAAAAATAAAGTAGATTTATTATATTTTAAAAAATGTAATTTTTTTATGTTAACACACTTCCATAATTAATTTATGTACATATTTCTACTTAAACAATTCTTAAACAAATAATTTTAATGTATATTACATTTTACATTTCAAAATGTTTGAATCATTTAAAAATATTAAAAATATATTTATATTCATCTCCAACTTCCAAAGAAGAGACCGCACTCACGAGAGAGGAAGAAAAACTCGATTTATTCAACGAGTTAGAGGTGCAGAGGACGCGTTTTGGCTTGCGCCTTTCTCAACCATAAATGTATATATATATACCAATAAAATAAAATATTTTTAAGAAACGTTCTAATTACATTAAAAAAGTAAACAGTTTAAAATATAAGAACAAAACAGCACAGGTGCACCACAATGTTTAGACATAAAGTAAAATTGTTATATAGTGTGGTTCCAATGAGTCACAGAGATACAGCTTCCTTGATTCAATTTCTTTATTTAAATGCAAGGTTTAACACCATACAGCCGACGCGTTTCGTCCCAACAAGGGACTTCTTCAGGGCGCTAATAGAGAAAAAAGCTTCATTATGAAGAGTGTGGTGACCCGAAGGAAGACCGCCGTCGTCACCCAATAATCTTGTTTCATCAAATTAGACTCGAAGTCCTCAAGAGGTTTTTGTAAAGGTGTAGGTATCGTGGGTATAGGTCCCAAAAATGTACATAAGGATCATTCAATGTAGCATATATTTCAGTTGTGTGATCCGACAGAATGAATTCAAATAAGTACAGTCCTTGATGTGGACAACAGTGCCCAGATCGTGATTTGACAAGCCGATCGACAATATCTGCGAGCATCCGGAAACCACGACGATTCCTCCGGCCGGTGATTCATTGAAACCACACTATATAACAATTTTACTTTGTCTAACATTGTGGTGCACCTGTGCTGCTTTGTTCTGATCTAGTTCCCTAGGGAACAGGTATTGTTATAGTGGGTACCATTCAGTGTGCACACAAATCCCCTGCGAATCTAGTAGGGTTACCAATTATTTTCTGGGTTAATACATTCTTTTGTTAGGTGCTGTCCTTGAGAAGGCTCCACTGTTAGGTTAACAACAAGAAAAGTGGGGGAGGGTCTAGGGGGCAATGTTTAGAGACCAGTTGTACTCCATACCCCTAAATACGAACCTGACTGACTAAAAGGAGAACAACGGTCTAAAGAGTGTGACAGAAATTACCTATGTTGGAGCAACTACAGTTCACCAGTTATACATAACTTGTCCAATCCCAGAGTATGGTTTCCATCAGCCCACCCATTTGGCGGAACTTCGTCATCTGGAGAACCAGGAGAGAGGGGTCAAATATAGCCAAGGTGGTACAAAGGCTAATATATAAAAGTACTAAACCTCCTACTCTCTGGATGACTCCGCCTCTGTTTACTCAAGGTATGTAAGGACCGGTGGAGTGCAGTGCAGGTGATAAGTGCAAGTGTGATAAAAATGACTAGAAGGACACAAAATATGTTTATTGGGGATTGTCCTAATGCCATATAATAAAAACCGCCTGAGTGTACGTGGCGCTCTGTGAATTATATCCCTGGCCCTGAGACTGTGAATGGGGACAGGGGAGGAGACACTGACCATGGGCCCTTCTGCTGCCGGAACTTCCCTCGAGATGGGGCCCAGCACAGAGCCAACTGACTTGGGAAAGGTGCGGCCAGCCTGGGAGCAACATTTGCCTGCCGCTGTTGTGACATTGGGGTACGCAGGTGGCCTGGACAGTCTTACTGAGGTGAGTGAATGGGGACAGCCCTGCCCTCGTGGTTAGTTTCTGTGGCTCCCTGATCCTTGACGTAAAGAGGAGGTTTTGGAGACACCGGACCCTGTGACCCTGTGGAAGGTGCTGCCTTCAGCGATGAGGACTAGTGTGTGTGGTGTGCGGGCTCGGCCTGTGGGGGAAGTGTTGCACACGGGCCTGGAGCAGGAGCTTGAAGGCACCAACAAAATATTGGTGCTTGGGGTAGTGCAAGTCTACGGGCCACTGGTCTTTGAGTGGTGGATGGCAGGCCCTTTGCGGGTGTTCAAACCTGCCGACCCCCTGGTGCTGCATTTCATTTGAAGCCGACCCGTGGGAACTTCAGCAATCCCCACTAGTAAGCCCCAAGAACGCCCATTCATATAGACAATCCCGGGTGCCGAGCCGGCTACCAATAAGCCCTGAGGCTGTAATTGCATTAGTGTACAGATGCAACACAAGGAAGAGGGGCTTGGGTCCACGGCTGCTGTTAGCTCCAATCACTTGCACTAGTGGACTGGATTGGGGTGACAAAACCTATTTGGGACTGGTGAGGCCGTGCGGCAAGAGAGATGACCCAATGTTTCTCCCACTTTGTGCAACTGGAGGCTGGATTGATGCCATGATATTCAGCTGCGTCCAGGGCAAACAAGGGAGGTGACCTTTTACTACCTCTTGCAGCCCAGCTCCTATTGATGCTTGTGAAGTGTACAATCATTGCCTCTATCTGCATTGTGGATGTGAGAAAATATGCAGTGAATTGCATAGCCTATCGCCTTAATACAACATTCATCGATTTTTGGAAAGTCATATTCTTGCCCCTGGCACCCGAGCGAGAGATCGTAGGGAGCCCTTGGTTTGTGGGGGTGAATTTAGGGGAGAGCCTGTATACCCTGCTCGGGAGGCCTGACAGCCCCTCTAACAATGACTGCAGCACATACTATAGCTAGTGTTATAAAGTCGAGCCCATGATAGGAGAAGACAAGGGCGCTAAACCTGCACGAACTAACAAACTTGATCAATACACAGTCCCAGGCCAGATGCAGGGGGGAGTGGCCTGACCCAGACCCAGACCCAGAGGCCGCGATGCTGGCTGTGGCCAAGATACTGGCCGCCATTCAAGGTGTTATGACCACTCTGGAGGCCAAGATGGACGCCATAGCTCTCTATGTAAATCTTCAAACATCAGACCTCCATAAGGTGGGCAAGTGCGTCACTGCCACTGAAGATGACCTCACATCCTTAAACTGAATTGAAGACCCTCTGGGCGACAGTGGCAGAGTTATGGAGTGATACAGCACCGGATAACACCTGGAAGGTTTACGACCTGCGTAAAAACTTTGTACCGATCAAAATTACTGCTTCTGCTGAGTCGCAGTAGTGCCACCTTGTGGCTGGTGATATGTGGAGGTGTGAGCGTCTCATATGGTAGCTACACCTGTAGTTGTTGTTGTTTACTTGGGGAGTGGGGGGAGTGGTGTGGTATTCAGGACCTGACTGGCCTCGGGTTGTGTCGGGGAGGGAGTTCTGTTAGTTCTGCCCATGGGAGGGACTGGGGAGGTAGTTGAGGGGGAAGAGTTACAACTAGCCTTGTTGCTGTTAAAAAAGTGATTGTGGGCGGGGGACTTGCAGACCTATGTCGGACACTGGGAGTTCTGGTTACAAGACTGAAATATGCATACAAGGCCCTACACCAGCCGCGACCTGTGCATGTACGAGCGGTGGGGCCAGATTTGGAGTGAGGGGGGGGGCTGGGGGGGGGGGGGGGGAGAGTATGTTGATGGCCAATGAAGAGGGAAAATTAAATAATTACTTTTCCCTCTTCATCGCCTGTCGAAATCCCCCCACTGCTCTTACCTGCAGGGACCGCGGCTGCCCTAAACAATACCTGAACAGCCCCCTCTCCTTCCACACACACAAAAGATACCGCTGATCAGCCAAGCTCTCTGGTCACCGTCCCACGTATCAAGGCAAAACCAAAGGGGAGTGATGGTCGGAGTGTTGAACATTGCAAGCACTCACCCGCACTCAACTGATCTGGGTTTAATCCATCATCATTCTTTAGCTCACTCCGCCACCCCAGTTCACGACTGTCCATATGGAAATCAGTCTGATCCTGTGCCTCATGGGAACAGTCCAGCCCGAACTGCCAAGCTATGTCTTCCCTGGACCGGAAACAAGCATCCTGGGACCGGTTTCTGGCTAATCAGCCTTCATCAGCCTGACTAGCTTGAATCCAGTGGCAAAGTGAGCAAGGGACCCATGTTTGGGCATACCCTGCCAACTTAGACCGAACAAAGCAAAACCAAAGTATCAGCAAGACTAGAACAGGTGGAAAGTGTATCTGCTACCTCTCATGCAAAGCCTTGAACACCCTGCTCCTCCATATCTGGCAATTTCCCACACTACCCCAGTTCAGGAAGGACCTCAAGACGTGCCTCTTCGGATTACCCCAGCACTCAACGGAGCTGTCCCCCCCCCCCCCCCCCCCCCCCATTCCCCCCGCACCTTTAGAACCTAGTTGGGGGACAAATTACACATTCCTCACCTTGAATGTGTGGGATCTAAATAAACCCGTAAAAAGTAACCGAGTACACGCATACCTCCTGGAGATATGAAGTGAGAGTGGCCTTTCTCCAAGAGTCACACGTTTGGGGAGACTGCATTAAATACCTAAAGAGAAGGTGGCGTAGTCATATTTATTCCACCTCCTACTCTGGATATGCACGCAAGACTCTGATATGGGTAGCTCTACGTGTGCCCTTTTAAAAGTCATACGTGCAGTTGGACTCCAGCGGTTAATATGTTGTGCTGGCGGTGACACTAGATGGTCATATTTTTTATTTAATTAATGTGTATGCCCCAAATATTGCTGATGGCCAATTCTTTAGGAGGGCCCTGGAGGCGGCCTAGCCATGCCTGGAATCTGAGATAATGTTGACTGGTTACTTCAACTGTGTGATCGATTGAGGAAAAGAACAGATCCCCTCCTTTCCAGGCTACGAAACCAAATAGGACAGCTGCCCTCGCACAACTGGGAGACGGTATGGGACAGCTGGATAAATGGCAGACACAGCACCCACATACGCTAACTTTCTCTTATTGTATTCTAATTGCATTTATATAGCACTACCCCAGATGAGGCATTTAAGCTCTTTTTCAGCGAGTAGCACGCTACTACGGAACCCATAAAGGGTTATTGGTAAACTAGTATAGTGAAATTTGAAAGACATTAGATCAGTGTTTATTACACCCCAACGACACAAACGCACAACAGTGAGGCCTATTTTTTTTTTATTCAGTCCATCTCCGCATCGCATTTTGGAAACAGCCTAATTAGGTTGATGCTTATCTGACCACTTTCCTTTACTATCGGCGTACTCGCTGAACCGCGTGCTTCCTAGGGTACCAATGTGGCGACTTAGGGTGGAGGCCCTAACAGACCCATTCTTCCTTAACACATTATAGACGCACTTGATCATTATTTTGAGACTAACTGGGAAATTGCAGCCAGTAGAGCTGTTGCGTGGGATGCGATGAAAGTGGTTGTTAGGTGACTTTGTTTGGCCATAATGGTAGGAATACGTTAGACTTTGGAAATGGACTTGGAGGAGGAGAAACTAAAAACCCTGGAACTTGCTCTCTTGGACAGCCCTGGATCTCTGGCTTGATGGGACAGACAGCGACACCTGGTTTGTACGTTGTAGGACCAACTTGATAAGCCACCCATCTCATTAACTGTAGGAGACTGTACATGAAAGGGGGATAGGGCTGCATGTCTCTTTTGTCGGAGTCCACGCCTCAACCCGTGCTTGCGGTGAGAGACCACATAGGTCAAGTAGCAACCACCCAGCAGACGATAAATAGGGTTTTTGAGGTTCATTTAACAGGGAGTGTATGCCACTCTGCAAGATACGGACACCGACACCCTCTATAATTATATACAGGGACTGCGCCTGCTGTGCCTTACACCTGAAGATAGGTAGTTACTAGGGGCACTTCTTCCTAAACAGGATTTATTACAGGCTGTAAATTTGCTCAAAACCTCTAAGATGCCTGGGGGCTATGGCTTATCAGTGGAATTCTATAAGGCGTACACCGGAACCTTCCTTGATAGTCTCCCGCTGGTATATATTAAAGCCTGGGAGAGAGGAGTCCTATGCCCTCGTTGTACTGGTTCCGAAACCTGGAATGGACCATATGGAGGTGAGCTTATATCGTCCATTAGCTATGTTAAATGTTGACCAAAATATTCTCAGCTACAAACTGGTAGCGCACTTTCTGCCTTACCTGCTTCGACTGATTCACACTGATCAGTCGGGATTCATTCTAAGTTGTAATACCGTCTGCAACATTGTTCGCCCGGCACATGTACGCCACACACGCAAGCTACTGGATTACCTTTACAGCCTTGCCTTTTCGACATAGTGTGTGTGTTTTATTAGGTTGGCTGGGATTATATTTGGCAGGTACTAGATGCGATTTGGCTAGGTCGCAACTACATCAAGGGATGCAGTGACTAAATGCAAACCCAGTCGCGAAAGTGCGTTCTGGCCACTACGTGTCAGCCGATATCCTACTTTGGCATGGATCACGTCAAGGGTGCCCATTGTCACCCTTGCTTTTTCCTCTAGCAATGGAGCCACTTGTGTGCCGCCTCCGTAGTGTCCTTCGAAAGTGGGGTATCCAAGTTGCCAGTACTGAACATATCCTTTCACTGTATGCCAACGACTCGATGCTCTACCTTAGTCAGCTCGATATATCTGTACCGATCTTACTACACGCAGTGCAGGGATTTGGTGAGCATTCAAACCTGTTTATCTATAACGCTAAGTCAGCCCTGTTCCGATACACCTGTTGGGCAGAATACTGGCCGCACAGCTGCCTGTCACTGACGTACCATGGAAACTTGAGACTGGTAATTATTTGGATATATATTTACTCAGCAAGGAAAAGAAGCCCACAACTTAAATCAGGGAGGATAGTACGTAATCTCTGCCCTTCAATAGATTTTTTGGGAACTCACTGTGGTTATACCGCATGGGTAAAAATCGCCCTTATCAAAATGGTAGTGCTGCCTCGATGCATGTATATACTGCAGGGAGCCATGTATGAGGTGCTGCACCTGTTTTTTTAAAGAGCTGGATTGCCTCTTGGTGCAACTCCTTTGGGCGAGGAAGAGCTTCAGGACTGGGTTAGCTACCCTTAAGTGTGAATGGAGACAGGGGGGCATGAAAGTTCCTGTACTGAAGCTGTACTACCTAGCAATCCATCTGCAACATGCCATTAATTGGTTTGACAAGGGTGAGAATTATGAGCGGTCCGTTTTTGCAAGCACTCATGATGGATATCAACTGGGTGCTCTGCTGATGAGGGATAACCGTGTCCCAGTCTCTGTCGTATGTGATTTGGCTGTAGTCAACTTTGGGACAGACCGTTCAGGGGGTGGTGCGTCGGGCACTTTTTGCTCCAGATCTGGATTTGTGGATTGTGTGTCCCTTCCAAGTTCATGTTGACAGAGAGAAGAAAGGAGGGCGGCTGCCTTATGCTCTCTGATTTGTGCCCAGATGGCTGTTCTTTAACTATACAAGATGCCACGGAGTCCTTTGGACTAGGGCAGTTCGAGGCATGTGGGCTGCTAAATTCATATCTAGTGCATAGATCGCCGCCTAGTGTTGGGTCCGGATGATTGCACCTTCTTGTCCTGGAAGAGTCTTCGAAGTATCACGAGATAGGTGGCTCCTCCCCTGGACTACAGTGCGCATGGGCATCGACTCCATCCCCAGATTGTTTTTTTCCGCCATTGGGTTCGGATGTGATTTCGACGTCTCCTGTTCGGAATCGATAAAACAACTTCTTAAAGGCCAAAAGGCTTTCCTTACTTCGTCGGTATTGTTCGCGTTCGGTCTCGAGTATACTCCAGCTCGTCGAGTCGGATATCGGAGGAGTCGGGTGACTCTTCGGTCATCGAGGCCCTGTCGACGCAGCAAGACCCTGACGATTCTACGATGGAACGGAGTCCGTTCAAGTACTGCCCCGTGTGTGGTTCGAAGTACCCACACATCGACGTGCACCCTGTGTGCAACAAGTGCCTATCGCCGGACCACGACGAGGCCAGCTGTATGGCCTGTTCAAAATTTCGATCGAAGAAGACGATCAAGCTTCGGCGCGTAGCGCGCCTCGAGGCCCAGCAATCGGCCCCGGCACCAGTGGACATCTTCGACAGCCCCGACGCAGGCGAGCAAGAACTTCACCTGCAGATTTCACCTCCATCGGCGGAGGTCGAGGCCGACTACGGAGAGGACCAAGACCTCGAGGAAGACGTCGAGTAGGTAGGGGACGACGAAGAACCTTTTGGGGCCGTGGAAGATAGCTCGGAGGATGAGCTATGCCCCGTACAAACTATTACGAAGGCTCAGGTCACGGGATCGCCACAAGGCCTTACCCACGACCCTACACCTCGCTCCTCGGCCCCGCCTCCTGGCCCGGCTACGGACACCTCTACGGAGCCGCCATTGCCTAAATCGAAACCGAAAGTGAAACCTTCGGGATCGACCAAATCAAAGATGGCCGACGCACCGCCGAAACCGAAGACGCCATTGACGACGTCGTTTTCGAAGCCCTCGAAGCCGAAGAAGGTTGTCGAACAGGCTAAAGTGCCTAAGCTGTTCAAAGAGCCAAGCTCGAAAGCAGTCGTCCAGCACTCGAGTAAGGTGGTCGAGTCTAAGTCGGCCGTCGAGCCGTCTACTGTCAAGCCTACCGCATCTACAGGCAAACAGGCCGTCGAGGCCAAATCGGCAAAGGGCACCGAGCCAAAGTCTGGAGCCACAACGCCAAAGGGAAAGTCTGCCGATCCGAAGCCATCGGCGTCGACGCATGGGGCCGTGGATGGTGGCGCACGCGCAGTTGTCGAGAGTACGTCTGCGCCTCCAGCAAGGAACATGGATTCATCAACGCTCCAGTCTTCCACTGGGGGTGGATTGAGGTCCTCGGTCGGGTCGACGAGACCGTCCGCTTCTTTTACCAAGCAAGTGGCAGACTCCCTCAAACGGATTCGGGAGAAAGAGTTGACGTCGGTGCCGAAGACACCCTCGGTACCTACTCTGGTAGCGCCACCGAAGAAGACCTCCATGCCGCTCCTCTTTACTCTACCACCCAAGGTGGTGCCAAAGGCCTTTGCACCTCGGTCGGTGCCTAAGGACTCAGAAGGGGTGAGGCAAACTCAACTGAGTGGAAGTTTGAGTCGACAACCCTTATTAGAAGAGCAGTCGGAACAGTAAATCGACGCCGACACGGGAAAATTAACGCTCTACAAGAGGAAGATTACTTCACAGCCAATGGAGTCGTTTGTAATCCCTCTGAAAAAGAAAAGGCCAGCGCCAGAGACGCCAGAACTTGTTGAGCACATTCCTCCACATCCTGGGAGAAGCCCATCGCCTTCACCCACTTGCTCAGATGGAGATCAGGGTGAACAGGACGAGGAGTATACTTTTCCCGAAAACACAGACCCTGATGAGCAACAGGACTCGTGGTTAGCCTCAGGTGATCAGGGGGACCAACAAGCTGTCCATGACCCACAAGCTTTTGGCGCAAAGACTTCTCCAACCGAAGATTCTGCGGCGTTCAATGCCTTGATTGAAAGGGCGGCTGCAAACCATAAGGTGGAAATGCATGCTGACCCTGTGGACGTTGACTTTTTATTTGACACTTTCTCTGCTGCCGAGAAAACTGTAAGAACACTTCCAATGCTTAAGGGTGTTCTTAAGCATGCCACAGACATTTTCAAGGAAACTACAAGGGCACGGGTTGTCAACCCTAGAATAGAGAAAAAATACAGACCGGCACCTGGGGACCCAACTTACATAAGGGGCCAGTTGCCTCTGGACTCTTTGGTGGTCTCTAATGCTGGCAAGAGGGCGAGCTCACAGACAACGGGTGAAGCTCCTCCCCCGGACAAAGAGTCTAAAGTGCTGGAGGCGTTGGGGAAAAGGGTGGCAGCGCAGGCAGCCAACATCTGGCGCATATCCAACACACAAGCTCTGTTGGCCAGATACGACAGGGCACACTATGACACCTTAGAGCAGCTTTTACAACACCTTCCAGACGAGTTTAAGGAAGGAGCTGAGATGCTTATCCAGGAAGGCAAGCTCATCTCCAACGCTGCGATTAGATGTGCGCTCGACGTTGCGGATACGGCAGCAAGAGCGATAAATACTAGTGTGATGTTACGGCGTCAAGCATGGCTACGCATCTCAGGGTTCAAGCCAGAGATACAGACTACTATCCTCAACCAGCCCGTTAATCCAGACAGACTATTTGGCCCTGAGGTGGACACCACCCTCGAAAAAATTAAAAAAGATACTGAGACGGCTAAATCCATGGGTGCACTTCAGTCTCAGCAATTCAGAGGGAGCACTTTTCGTCGCTCAGGCACTCGGGGTGTTACCAGAGGACACTTGGCACAACAGGCGCAATTCAGTAAAAGTGGGGCGCAGTCCTCGTACCCCAAACAGGGTAGAGGAGGTTACAGAGGAAACAACGCCAAGGGCAGGGGCAGAGGCAACAACAGTTCCCGTTCCTCTGCTGTGAAGTAGTGTGGCTCACTGGTTAGAGGCGGCAGACCCGAGAGCAGGGGACGGCCCGGGACCAGGGTTCGATTCCCGGCGCGGCAGGTTTCTGGACCAGGGTCAGCGGACTCGATAATTCTCTCGCCTCGGTGCCCACTCTGATCAGCGATCACACTCGGCAACTCTGGGCATTAGCTTGCCTCATCTTCACTAACGGCCCCACCAGACCGCCGGGGATGCCTGGTCTCACCCTGGAGATACCCATTAAGGGACCATCTCTCAGGGAAGCCAGGAAGGGTTTCGCAGCGGTCGAAGCGCCTTGGGACCGTCCGGGTAAGTAGTGCGCTATATAAATGCCTATACATACCTATACATACTCTGCTGCCAACAAACAGTGACTTCCTGTCACTGCCCCCCGACCATCCAACACCTGTCGGGGGGAGACTCCAACAGTTCCTGCCAGTCTGGAAGTCCATCACCACAGACAGGTGGGTAAGGAAACTTATCCAGTTCGGCTATTGTTTGGAGTTAACGTCCACTCCACCCAACATACCCCCAAGACAACGTCCTATGTCGGCAGAGCACTTGCACTTATTGCAGCAAGAGGTTCTTGTGATGCTGCAAAAAGGCGCAATAGAGCTCGTGCCACTGGAGGAACAAGACACAGGGGTTTACTCCCTGTACTTCTTAATCCCAAAGAAGGACGGCTCACTCAGACCCATTCTGGACCTACGCCCCCTCAACCTGTATATTCTTACAGAACACTTCCACATGTTAACTCTGCAGCAGGTTCTTCCACTGTTAAACCAGGGAGACTTCCTCGCAACCTTGGACCTCAAGGATGCTTATTTTCACGTACCACTCCATCCACCCCACAAAAAATACCTCCGGTTCACCATTCTAAACCGGCATTACCAGTTCAGGGTCCTACCCTTCGGAGTGACCACTGCTCCCAGAGTGTTCACAAAGTGTCTGGCAACGATAGCGGCGCACCTCAGGAGACCGAACATACATGTCTACCCTTACCTGGACGACTGGCTCGTTCAAGCCAAGTCGGCACAGCAGTGCGCCGCAGACATGTCCCGCACTATTCACCTTCTTCAGTCTGGGGTTTTCGCTAAACTATCCAAAGTTGCACCTTCAGCCAGCCCATGTGCGGCTGTATTTGGGCGCGACGATAAATACTCTGGCTGCTACAGCTCAGCCGAACCCAGCAAGGATCAACAACATCCAGTCGCTGATACAGAGGTTCAGACCGCAACACTCACTCCCTGCGAGAGTGTTTATGCAGTTGATAGGCATGATGGCCTCCTGCATCTTCATAGTCCCACACGCGAGGTTGCATATGCGTCCGCTCCAGGAATGCTTGGCACACCAGTGGACTCAGGCTCAAGGGCAGTTGAAAGACCTAGTGTTGGTAACTGGTCGGGCATACAACTCTCTGCATTGGTGGACTCCACACAACCTTTGCAAGGGCCGACCGTTCCAGGAGCCTGTGCCACAAATTATCCTGACAGCGGACGCATCTCTCCAGGGTTGGGGAGCGCATGTCCTCCACTACACAGTGTAGGGTGTATGGTCGACACAGCAGAAGAAGATGCACATCAACTACTTAGAACTGATGGCAATCTTCATGGCACTGAAGTCCTTCAAAGTACATCTGTGCAACAAGGTCGTGTTGATCCGGACGGACAACATGACGGCAATGTACTATATCCAAAAGCAGGGGGCACACACTCTCCACAGTTGTCTCATCTGGCTCAGGGCATGTGGAAGTGGGCCATTCAGAGGAACATCTTCCTCATGGCAGAACACATCCCGGGCGTGGACAACCAGATGGCGGATCTGCTCAGCAGGTACAGCCACCAAATGCACGAGTGGGAGTTACATCCATCAGTACTCCACCCGTACTTCCAGCAGTGGGGTTATCCAGAGATAGACCTGTTTGCCACATGGGAGAACGCAAAATGCCCAAGCTTCGCCGCCAGGTTCCCAAACCCACAGTTGCAGGGCAATGCGATATGGATGAACTGGTCAGGCAAATTTGCGTACGCTTTTCCCCCAGCACCTCTCATACCGCTGGTGGCACGAAAGCTGCTGCAACACTCGATGACACTCATCCTGGTTGCTCCAACGTGGGCACGCCAGCCATGGTACACCACGTTTCTGGAACTCTCCGTGGTACCGCATCAAAGGCTGCGCCTCACACCCAGGCTCTTGACGCAGAACCATGGCGACATTCAGCACCCAGATCCGCAACAGCTGAACCTGGCGATCTGGCTCCTGAGGTCTTAGAGTTTGGCTACCTTGATTTGCCCCCGGAATGCATGGACATCATCCGGGAGGCTAGAAGGCCTACTACCAGAGCTTGCTATGCAGCAAAATGGAAGCGGTTTGTCATTTACTGTACAGAACATCATATCAACCCGCTAGATGCATCCATTCCTAATATCATCTGCTATTTGTTACATCTTTACAAATGTAACCTGGCGTATGCTTCCATTCGGATACACTTATCCGCCATAGCGGCTTATCTCCAAAACAGCCAGCACCTCTCGGTTTTCAGGGTGCCTGCCATCAAAGCATTCCTGGAAGGGCTGAAACGAGTCATCCCCCCCCCAGGACCCCACCGGCTCCTGTGTGGAACCTCAATGTGGTCCTCACCAGATTGATGGGACCACCGTTTGAGCCTCTACACTCCTGTGAGATTCAGTTCTTGACATGGAAAGTGGCCTTTCTCATTGCCATCACGTCTCTACGACGTGTTGGTGAGCTACAAGCACTCACAATACAAGAGCCATTTATTCAAATTCATCCTAACAGGGTAGTGCTGCGCACTAACCCTAAGTTTCTTCCTAAGGTGGTGTCGCAGTTTCATGTCAATCAAACCATTGAACTACCCACATTCTTTCAGAACCCTGAAACAGTAGCAGAAAGAATGCTCCACACGCTTGATGTCAAACGAGCATTACTGTACTACATTGACAGGACCAAAAGCTTTAGGAAGACACAACAGCTATTTGTTGCCTTCTCAGCCCAGCACAAAGGCAACCCCATTTCCAAGGCAGGAATAGCCAGGTGGATCGTTAAGTGTATTCAGATTTGCTACCACAAGGCTAAGCGCACTTTAACGGTCCCCCCCAGGGCCCACTCCACACGCAAGTTAGGGGCCTCCATGGCTTTCCTAGGTAATATTCCTTTGGAGGATATTTGTAGAGCAGCCACGTGGATTACACCACATACCTTTACTAAACATTATTGTGTAGATGTGCATTCCAAACAGCAGGCAGCTGTAGGTCAGGCTGTTCTTAAAACTCTTTTTCAGACTTCTGCAGCTGGCACGGGCGGCCGCCGTTAATGGAGGGACTGCTATGTATTCTATGCACTAGATATGAATTTAGCAGCCCACATGCCTCGAACTGAATATGCTACTTACCAGTATGCATCTGTTCTTGGCATGTAGGGCTGCTAACATTCATATCGCCCGCCCTCGTCCCCGGCGCCCGTAGCGGCTGCAGATTATTTCTTGCATTCAATCATTAGCATGGACATCATTTACACTATTTCACTCCGTCTCTGACACAATGGCTAAAAACAATCTGGGGATGGAGTCGATGCCCATGCGCACTGTAGTCCAGGGGAGGAGCCACCTATCTCGTGATACTTCGAAGACTCTTCCAGGACAACAAGGTGCAATCATCCGGACCCAACACTAGGCGGCGATCTATGCACTAGATATGAATGTTAGCAGCCCTACATGCCAAGAACAGATGCATACTGGTAAGTAGCATATTCATTTCTTGCACTATGCCAAGATTGCAGCTACCATCAGGCAGGTGTGTCCCTCATTCCCTGAAGCCACACAAACTATGGTTACCATACTTTCGCAAGCAATAGGCCATCGACATGTAATACATTTATACCGGGCAGTCTGGGTGAATAGAAGAGTCGCACCGAGCTGTCAAGCGTTCACTTGGCAACAGGCCTGCAAAGACCCACTGACTGGACAAAAATTCAGGAGGCGGTACGTGGGGTCTCTTAACTCTTGATTCAAACTTAGGCAGACAAGGTGTAGGTAGTTATATTGTATGTTTCTGAATAGGTTTCAAGCTGTATACCCAGTTAGGTCCTGTAAATGCACTAGGTGTGGATACATAAAAGCTGATCGTAATCCTATTGTCTAGTGGTGTTCGGTCATCGTAATTTATTGGACAGAGGTGCTATCCCATATCAAATCCATTACGGTATGGTTGATCCCTGATACCATTAAATAGTGTCAACTGGGCCTAATCCCAAAAAAACCCAAAATGAAATTGAGCAGACAGTTTGCGAACCTAAGCCTTGTGGTGGCCAAGAGACGTAATGCAATAGCCTGGTTGAGCTCAAGACCCCCTATGATACGGACATGGAGAAGCGACTTGTTGGAATGGGCGGGAGCAGAAGCAGCGCCTGTGCGATGAACAAGACGGGACGACAAATTGACTGATGATCTCCTCTCTCTGGGGACGATGAAGCAAACTCTGGCTAATCTGGCAGAGGCGGGCCCCACTAACTCAGTCTGGTACTACGCACTGAGGCTGACCGCTTCGCAGAGGGCACATGTACCAACTTACTGAGCCCTAACACCATAGGTATTAAATCATACCTTTGCTTTGTGTGGTTCATCCTTCCTGATCTGCAATCTAGCTGGAGGTCTGTCCAGCTCTTGTCTCTGTTTCTGCCCTGATGACCGATGTCTAACTGAAAGCCTCTGGGGGCATTAGGAAGGGTGGGGGAGTCAGTTTAAAATAGTAGTGTCTTTACTGGAAACATTACAATAAAACTACAGCTTCACATAGTCATGCGATTTAGAACAATGTTTGCATTCCTGTTAAAGTACTAGTAGTTATGAAAACGAATAGATCGAGGTCCTGCGATCTGTATTCTGGCTGGTCATGTGGCGATCCAAATGTGAATCACTTTATCCTGTAACGACTCTCATACATCCATTTGTTGAAATGCAAATCAAGAAATATGTATAAAACAATAGTAAACAGTGTTGGTCCTTCGCGGAAGGTCTTTGATGTCTCTGAGACCTTCACAAGAGAACAGGGGACAAGCCAACAAGCCCATAGAGAGCACACTTTAGGGTGCAACACAGCATCAGGTAGTCAGCCCAGGCCAACCACTGTTCAGGAGGGTGCACAGTCCCTTCCAATGGCAGTAATTCTCCTTGTGCACAGCAGATTGCTTTGGCAGTGTGCACCAAGCAGTTCCAGGCTTCCAGCTCCACATCCCTCCCATGTGTATTTCTACCCTGCTGAAGTATGGCACCAGTAGTTCACTGTTGTGTGCCTTTTAAGTTGAGCGGTGGTTTAGAGGGTTTCTCTCTGAAATACAGCTGTTTCCCCTAAATTTCAGTCCCGTCTACCATGAGGCCATGAAATGCAAATCTTAATCTTTATTGAGGCCATGACCTTATCTATACCACGCCAGACCAATCTAAGGATGTCAGTGGAGGGGGACAAATCCTGTGCACCACACTCTTTACCATAGATTGGCCAGGGGGCAAGACTCAAAGTTAGGTTGATGGGGTTGCGATCCCCATGGACAGTAGGAACAACCTCAGCTTTCAACACACATAAAAATGAAATCGATGGTGGAAGCCGAGTCCCTGCCTCTATATGTAGGTTCTATATGGTTAGCTCTTGTCGATACTGCGGCAAGCTACATCACCTCCAAAAAGTTATTAGTCCTTATATAATTTAATATTTGGGCCCCCCTATTACATAATGGGACCTTGCTTGTGGAGTGACTAGCAGAAAAAATTCCGCTGGGTAGCTTGACATTGAAGTCACCCCCTAGATAGATTCCTGCAGAGCTAGCAACACATTTAGACTTCTGTAAGAAGGAAATAAATGTAAACAAATTAATAAAATTCATGTTTGGGACACTCTGAAAATTATTATAAAAATTAATTAAATGAACCGAAACCCCCCATTTTTAAATTATTGCCTGAAATGTATCATTTTCAGTGTCAAGGACCCTTGCACTGCCACCTGACGTGATGTTAATCCACATTGGAAGACCTGCCGGTCGGCCAGAATATGGAATAGCGACTACAGTATTAAAACATTAAAACCCCTCCAGAAATAACTCCTGTGTGGCCCATGTCTCCGGAAACATTCAAATATCCTGTTTTTGAACTAGCTCCAGTCAGGTAAATTCATTTTAGATGCCAGACCTGCAACATTCCAGCTTAATATTTTCAGAGTGAAATCAGCGTCGAGCACAATTGGAGTATCAAGTTCACGAGGTGGAAACCCAGTTAAAAAGGAAGCTGGCTCAGCTAATACTGATGGTGCTAGTGGGGGAGACAGTCAATCCGGACTATCCAAACCAGACCGTGGCAAAAACCTATTATGTAGAGAGAGGGGAAGGGCGATGGAGGGAGCATCAGAAAATGTAGTTCCCGGAAAGGTCTATAAAAATAGCCAAGGGATAGGGCACATATGCTAGTGGCAATATTTGGATGGGCCTCCTGTGTCATTATCGATTTACTGAGTAGAAGGGTTCCCTTTATCGCGATATTGTCCAGTGCACCCAATGACTATGTAACACAATCACATCAGAAATTATCATAAATATTAAAATCAAAACATTTCTAAATCATAAATCAACATGTACACATTTAATATACATCAATTATGGCCTGCATAATCGAGACAAAGACTACAAAAGACATAAAAAGTATCAGATTCTATTGTACATCGATTTTGAGAGCCAAAAGGCCAATACTCTTGATTTATATTTGCACCCTTCTGTGGCTGTCTTTTTCGATTGTACACTCCTTTAGCGTCGATGCGTTTCCATGGTTTATCTCAACTTTATACCACCTTTTTCACGACATAGAACGTTTTAGCTGTCCCGATACAATTTTATAATCTTTCTGCCTATAAACAGATACAAATAAAATCAATCAATTTAGTGTACATTATAAAATTTCATTTATAAAATATCATAAACACCCTGTTGGTTCAAATAACGTTCTCAATAAAGTGCTCCAGTGCTCTAAATCTCAGTTGACCTCTTAACATCTTATCATATGCTTGGCACATTGCTTTACTCTTGTCTCAGAATATTTTTTCATGTATTGTCATAGGTTTCACAAATTTCTACACATTAGCATCCAAAACCTATAGACCCCGCTTGATACACATTCATATAGGGTTATTATGCTGATTGTATTCCCTGCACAGTGGTTTCTGTCCTATCCCCACCTCTCAAAAACGCCTGACGGGACAGGGAAGATAGAATGTCTAATAATACATGATGCACTATGTACAGTAATCCACCCACTTTTAATTTGTTGAAATTGCCTCGATTTCTTATTGCTTTCTATCAAAGTAACAGGACTAGGACAGACACTCGGAATTGCTATACACTTGCACAGATCTCTCTTACCGTTAAAGGCTCTTTAATCCACTACGGAATGGCTTATTTAAAGGAAAAACAGCTTTCTCTGCAATTTACTGTGCTTGTCGGCTACGATTGCCTCCCCTGCTGCTCTCTGGGGAAGCTCTAAGTGGATGTACACTCTGCAAACAAGATCAAAATATATGTATATTTGTTTTTGATTCTCTATATCTTTACGTATTCTGTCTGTATTGACTGAGCGAATAACAAATTAATTACCTTGGGAAACTTCCATGTTAATGGCCTCATACGTCTTATTTTGTTGAGGCGGTATGGTTGCTATGTCCACGCTACTTCATTTTATATTCTCCGTATCACTGGACACGCTATAACCGATATTACAATCAATTTACTCATTGTTCTTTCAATAAGGACAATATCCATGTGCTGGAAAACTAAGTACTGCATTAGGTTACCTTCAGTGCAGTGTTGTGGTTGTAACGTGGCACGCTTCTCATACGACCGCACTTTTTATGAAACCACGCTGTATGTTCTGTGCTCCCTAGTACGGAATATTGGCATGCTCTAAAACAACCAAAAAAGCACTTATAAATAAGTGCCCCCTTCCCTTTTTTTTAAGTCCATAACCTATATTTGATCTTATTCAATATGGGCGTCTATCTTAACTCAATCGAGACAACAACACATATAAACGCCAGCTGCCGAGTGTCAGCTCCTCGTGGAAGTAACGCGCACCCTAATGCTGGACTCCTATTTATTTACCTGGCACTGCGCTCGGATTGGTTCGAACTGCTGAGTTCCCACCCTCGAACCGAAGTATCAGCTCCCTATATTGTGTTCTTTGATCCCATTGGATCTAAGGTACACGTGTCCTATTTCGTGTCAAGTTAATGTTTTGTTGTCTATGATAGGTTGTTATGTGTCAAGGTAGATTTCCCTACAGCATCACAGTTGCCCAGCCTCGTAACTTTATTGTTCCTATCTCCGTGGCAACAACAGACAATGACATTTGTTTTGTAGCTAAGTCATGGTTGGATCTCCTATGTATGCTAAATTTAGAGCGTTTCACTCTTCGACCAGAGGGTTGTATCAAATATATTACATTTAGTACCAATATCCCTCTTAAAATAGCGGAAAAATGCGTTCACAGCTATGCTTATACATGACAATTAAATTTGGTATCTAACCATGTCATCCCAGATATTATTTAAAATTGTGTAATTCTGCATCTTTTATAAAGGCTACTCCCTACCTTACAGTCTGCATATGCGCCTGAAGTACCTCTCTTCTTAAGTCAACCAAATATTGCTAAGTACTCCCCTTCAGTTTATGTGCCTGTTTCTTATGTTTTGAGCCCCACAGACAATTTGTTTCTATATCCTAATCCACTCTACCCATCCTAATCAGTTCGATTCATCTATATTCATATGTTGTTCTACATCTGTATGATCATAACCCAGTCTTCTCTTGAATTCAAACCGGCTTCCACTGTTTGAGGTAGTGCATAAAACTGTTCTCTCCTCTACCTCTTTTGATCTATGTCGCCCCCCTGTCTATTGATTGTTATATTTTCCAAAATTAACCAAGTCAGATCATTGCAATCATGCTTCTCTTTGTTAAAGTGATCCGTCAAGGGGGCATTCAACTTGTTTGTTCTGATGGACGACTTGTGGACAGATGGAACAGGTCCACATTTATAGTTACCTTTTGCAGACTCGCCACTCAACATGTTTTGTTTGGTACCTATTGCTTTATAGGTCCTGACTAATGAATTTCTTATTGTTTTATTTCTTCTGAAGGAAAATAAGGGTTTTTGCAATTGGGTTTCATTACCAAAATTTAAAATTTTCCAATTGCGATTGACAATATTTTTTATTTGGTTACTGATGTGCGAGTATTGTGTTACAAACACCAATCTTCCCGAAACTCTATTTTCTTTATTTTAATTGAGATCTAAAAGACTATCCCTGTCATAAAATCTCGCCCTCTTCAGGGAGTTTTTAATTAATTTGTTGGGATATCCCCTGACTTTCAATTTTGTCTTCATACATTCCGCATGGCGGTAAAAGTCAGTTACCGTTGTGCAATGTCTACGGAGTCTTAGAAACTCCCTGAATGGAATATTATCTTTTTGAGACCGGGGGTGATTATTCGTATATTGCAGGAGGGAATTTTTGTTGGTGGGTTTGGTGTAGAGTTCCACCTGTAGAACCTCATCTGCACTTTTAATAATAATATCAAGGAATTCAACCTTCGTGTTACTGTAGTGGGCTGTAAACTTAAGTTTCGGATCATCCAGATTAATCCATTCTAAGAATTCTATAAGGATTGTGCTGGCACCGTTCCAGATGAAAATGATATCATCTATGAAATGGTACCAGCACACAATATTTTCAAAAAATGGGGCCAACTCATTGCTGCTCAAATTCACCCACATAAAGGCATGCCAGACTGGGGGCACAAGAGGCCTCCATACTGGTCCCCCTTGATCTGGATATAGTGGTCGTCCTTAAACAAGAAAATATTACGTTTGAGGATCAGTCTGATGCAAGACATAATACTCTTTATTTCCTCCACCAAGGTACTCCCCATCTAATAAGGCGGAAATCGCCTCAATAGTGCTGTCCTGGGGGATGTTTGTATACAGGGCCTCAATATCCGGGGTGAACCAAAACTGGGTCACCCTGTTGAAGCCCTGTCCTTCAAATACTGAGATCGCATGAGCCGTATATTTTAAATAGGATTGTTGTTTTCTTACTATTGGCTTTAAAAAAACAGTCCACATATTTGCTGAGAGGTTCCAATGTAGAGCCTATACTGCTATAGATCGCATGGGAGGGTCTGTGATGTTTTTATGGATTTTGGGCAATCCATATATTGCTAGGATCACTGGATGTGCATTTAAGAAAAATGTATATTCATTCTCGCAGATCATTCCTTCATCCCTTCCCATCTTCAATAGTGTTTCTACCTCTTTCTTAAGTTGATCTATTTCCAGAAATTTGATTCGTTGGTAATGTGCTTTCACATTAAGAAGTTCCCTCATCTTTTGTTCGTATTTTGGTGTATCAAAAATAACAATCCCACCCCCCTTGTCTGCTGGTTTGATAGTTAGCAGATCATTCTCCTGTAGTGACGTAAGTGCTTGTCTTTGTTCTTTAGAAAGACTATTATTAAAATTTGTATGCACTGTCTTTCTCATATTTTTTAATTTCAATTTCTACCACCTTCTCAAAGATTTCAACGTTTTTATCGATCTGTGCGAGACTCGGTGTAAAAGTGGAAATGGGTTTAAGTCCTGATACATTGTGGGGTGGAACATATATTTTATCCTCAAAAAACCTATTTAAACGTATCTTTCTGAAAGTTTTTTTAAGTCCCTTTCTATTTCAAATGTACTATATTCACTGGTAGGGGCTAAACTAAATCCCTCCTTTAACAACTCTTCTTCTTCCCTATTCAATACTTTCTGAGATAAATGATTTATGGGGAATTCCATCATCTCCGGTACTGTTTGTTTCTGGTGGCCAGATATTCCTGTCCCCCTCTTGAGGTTGATGGTTCCGAATTGGTCCATGTCGATTGTAACTTCGTAGTCCCCGAGTTTGGCGCCTCCCTAAAACAAGTTCGCGTTCAAACATGGGACCTGCTCTATTCCCTTGCACGGACTTCTGTTCCTCCTCACTGCTGGAACCTGAGGTTTCAGAGAAGGTAATGCGTTTGACGCCACCTCTGAAATATATGGGCCTTTGTAGTTGTGGCTTCTCCCATCTTTGTTCCTTCTTGTTATCAAAGTACTCTTTATTTGTATAGGGGTAAACTCTTCCTATACTGTATCTTTCTATATTATTCTTAAATTTCTTAAGCTTTTTATTGGTTAAATATTCCAATAGCTATCTGCTTCTATATTAAGCTCCTCTATTTTTTTCTTTGCATCTTCTATTGCAGTACTCTGTTTCAGTTGGTTTTCTAATCCTTCTATTTCCTGTTTTTCTAATTCCAATAGTTCTTCTGCTGTTTCTATAATTAAGATGAGCCAGTCACGGCTACACCGATTAGCTTTGTGGGTCCACATTTCTGTAAATTTGGGATTTTCTATACATAGACCCGGCTCATTTCTTACTTGAAGACCAATTGGAATTACGCCAGCCTTAAAATAGTCTATTAGGAATTCCGCATGAAGTTCTGTGCGTATTTGTTTCTTCTTCAAATTTAAAATCTTAATAAGTTGTTCATGACTACTATTATTGAGTACCTTTTGAATGACCACTACGTGGATTTTGATTTATAAGTCTATTAAATTGGTCTTCGGAAAATCCAAAAGTTTTTAATTTATCCATGGTTAGCTACCAGTGTCTCCTTTACTATTTAACCGGGAGACTGATCTGGTATCCCAAGTATCGATGTAGCCACTAACGGATTACGAAAATTAATGACTATTCAATCCCCCTTGATACTCTTTGGGGACTGCCCCACCCAACCAACTCCGCGTACCATGATGATGTTGTTGGTGAGTGACGCCCTAAACCCTTTGCGTTTAGATAGCCAATCAACACTTTTGTTACGTAGTTAATCCCACGATTCAACTTGATTAGCCTTAAGAGACGGCACACCCGCCAAGACCACAAAGTAGGAGCAGGCTGCCTGGGGCAAATTTAGCACCTCCCTACTACCATTTGAACTTAACATACATGTAGTGTCAGTACCACCCCCACATAATATGCTACCTCCTGGGACAGCACTGGTCTGGGCTACAGTAGGTGTATTGACAGGGGTAATAAGCTGGGCATATTTTTTAACAAGTAGGCTTTCTACACCTCTATTGTTAAAGGTGCTATTTTCCGCACCACTGCACTCAAGCGCAAAGCCCTCCTTAACTTTATTACAAACACCACAAGAATCGATAGATGGGATAGGTTTGGGTACACAGAATAGGGTGTTAAGATTAGAGTTGTGCACGTTGTTAGATGGTGCGATTAGGGCTGTCCTCCCAGATATGACCCTTGCAGTAGAACTGTCCTGAGTGCTTGAGTTTGTACCTAATGACTCAGGCTAGGGTAGTTCCCTAAAAGTTGTAAAGTGGCTTTCAAGTAGATTTTTAACACGCTCAAAGACAGAATCCACAATACGGTTAATGGTGACTTCTCCGTAACTGCAAGTATCAGAGGAAAACAGGCCGATTTCAGTCTGAGTACTAACAGAACAACAAGGTTCAATAATTGGAGGGTGTAAAGAAGTAACAGCAGTCTTGGGGGTTGGAGACGCACGAATCCATGAACTCAGAGCAGTACGGGATGTGCAAGAACATTTGGTTGCTACTTCTTGGCGCTAATGATTTTAGCAGGCTTTCTTTTACGTTTCGCCCCAGTGATTTCCTCAGGGGTCGCCTGTGTTTCCAGAGAGATCAAGTTTGATAGGGGAGTGTCAATTGTAAACCCATCAGGGGGCGCATCTAGGGAAATCTCTGGATTAATATTAGTACAGTTGGATAAAGTAGCGTTCAGATTGGTGCCCATCAAGCTGCTGGGAGGAGGGAGTGCCCCCATACCGAGGGAAAGACGCTTCTCGGTCAGTTCAATCTTGTTAGACATAATACTGACAACCCTTTCCAGCATGCTATCAATACTTGTAGTGGCAGGCCTTAGTGGCGGCTGCCCCCCTCGCTTTCCCATGATTACAACACAGCTATTAGATCGATCTATGCACTCTCACCTCAAATGTTTGCAAAACACCCACGAAAGAGGGTTGGCCCAGCCCAGTCTCCTCTGGGCTCTGGCGGGCACTGCGGGAGCCTGCTGGTGCTTAAGTGCGCCGCCGGGCGCTGCTGGCGTGACAAGGCGATGCAGGGGAACCTAGGAATTGGAATCCTGAAGACTCGCGGCGCGTGGCTCTCAACCCGGTGCTGCTGGCGTCTGCAATTGCGTTCCGCAGGAGCCCGCCTGTGCTTAAGTGCACCTCCGGGAGTTGCTGGTGTGACAAGGCGATGCAGGGGAACCTAGGAATTGGAGTCCTGAGGACCTGCTACCCGTGGCTGTCACCCTGGTACTGTTGGCGTCTGCAATAGCGTCCACTTTCACACTGCATTTACTGTGGGAAAGTGCCCAGAGCCCTAAAGCCGCTAAAAGAGAATCCGAAAAGCCCCACTGTTGTCCCATGGGAAGAGCCAACCTCCTAGGTAGGGAAAACCCACATGAGGGTTCTTCACTACCTGGGCAGGGAACACCCATGTATACCTGCCCTTCGCCTACCACTTGCTCCACCCCTCACGGCTTACTCTAGGGGTGCTATTGGTGGTGGAAGGCCCACTACGGGTTGTCTAATGAGTTAGAAATGCTATCCTGGGCATAGGTGCAACTGCACACTCATAGGCCTACAGTGGCAGGCTTGATGCATGTCTGAAAGGCTATTCTGGTGGATGGCACAATCAGGGCTGTATCCCACCATTAGCCAGTGCAGTACCTGCCCTGGGTATGTGGTGTTTTTTTTATTTTTATTTACAGGGCACTCACAGTTGCAACACCTAAACCAATCAAGTAAGCACTACTTACTAGCATGGGCAGGAAGGGAGCGTGCGCTTTCACATTGTATTACAGTGGGAAAGCGCCCAGAGTCCTATGGCCACGAAAAGAGAATTGGCAAAAACTAGGAGAAAAAGCAAAACGTTTAGGAAAATCACCCAAGTGGCTCTCTTCCTTTGTAACTTATAGGCATTAATACATTTAAATGGACTACTTTTAGTACCCTCTAGTTCTATGCCATTTATAAATTCCAGCAGTGCTCCAGTAATAGCCCCTGTGATTGCTTATCTGTACACAGTGGCCCTACGTGGCATTGTCAAGTATCACTTCACCCCACAGCAGGATGCTGATTTGCATCTATATCTCAAGGTATCGTCCAGTGGCAATTGACATTCTCTTTCTGGATACCACTCAGTCCTGATTTTTGTTTTCTGTGAAGCTACATCCTATCAAAACTGTATTCAGTCTCATAGGTTTTGGCAAGAACCAGTAATAGAACATAATGTGGCCATGAATAGAGCTACACTCAAACTTTTAACATTGAAAGTGGTCCATTGTGTCTGTAGGAAACCGTTCCCAATGTGAGAAGTGGCCGTGGGTGAATTACCAATGATTCGCGGAAGTCTCCATCACAGCACGATCCTCTGAGATTCCTGTTTTTCACCCGCCTTCACATTGCAAAAACCTCTTTCGCTATGAAGGAGCTCTCTGTGAGCCAGCCTGCCTGCCATGCCCTTATTAAGCCTTGCCCTGACGTTGGCCAAAGATTTTGTCTTCACCTGCTGTGTGTTCCCTTAGCCACCCTCAATTTCAAATTCTATCAGGCCTGCCCTCATTCCTCTTAATGTCCCCATATGTATTATTATGAATTTCGCCCCCTGCTGGCAGATCTCCCTGAATCCCACGACTAGAGATGTTTCACTTCATAGTGTGTGCATTACAAACTACATAAACTTTAACCCCTTTTCTCGCCTTTTCCCTTCTGTCCTTAGAGGAAACCTTAGTTTGATATATTCTATACAAACTGAAATCACAAAATGTCCACACTCTTAGGCGTACGTGTAGCTGACACATTTCGAACCGAAAACCAAGTAGAAATAGAAAGGCGAAACGCCTGCCAGCTGTGTGCTTTTCTCACTTTTTATCAATGTTTATTTTCCCTCAGATTGCTTTACCTAATGCATTGAATTACTTATATTCACAGTACAACATCTCAAGCGATCAACGTCGGTATGAATATGAATGCAGAATTCATCATGTTAAATCACTTCAGTCAGAGATATGCCAAAATTCCCCTGTTTAACTCTGACTTCAGTGAAAAAGTTGGGATTGCTTTCGATCATATGAGGGTAAGTGGTAAAATCCCTGTTCTTAACTTATAGCCATAGGAGGGTCTCCTTTATGATTATTTATCGACGTACTTTCTGTTGCCTTAAAAACGTATTTTATTCTTCTTGGCATTACTGTGGTAGGTCTTGCATATTCAGATTGAAGTTTAACATCCTGTACATCTTATAGGTTTAGTTCATGGCAGTGACAGGCTGGTATAGGTGCGGGACCTGGCTGTTGGCAGCATTAGCTGCAAACCTTTATTTTATACGACAAGTTAGTGAAATTGCAGGTATACTTTGAAGAGTATTGTCTCAGTACAGTAGAGGTACGCCTTCTGAGGATTGTGATTATTTTCCCGAATTACTTCTGTCTGTGGAAGATTGGTAAGGATGAGGCAGAGCGATCAGTCACATATGGGTCAGGCCACAGACCTATAGTCCTTCAGCGAAGTAGGCTTTTAGGGATCCACTAGGATCATTTATGATGATAGGGCCATAATTTACTCCCCATAGCTGGTCTCAGACATTCAGTTTCAGTTGCCTGCTAGCAGTCATCTAATGAGTGGCAGCTCTGCAAAGGGGCCATTAATGGTAAACCTTCAGATCCCATCGTCCTTGATTAGCCTACACTAGTCCAAAAGCACCCTTTGAGCATAAGACATAACACCAAAGGTAACACCGATGACATATGTGCACTGTATAGGCACAAGAGACGTTCTATGAACATTTCTGCTGCCAGCCCGGTTATGTTCAGTTGTAGAGGTTTGCCTTTATAGCTGCATAAGCATTTTTATTCTCTTGTTGGCCAAGTTTTACTTTTCTTCGGTCAGGGGTTTTCTGACTGTGCAGTAGGGCGAGCTGTCAAACTTGCTCAGAAACGGGTATGCCCCATAGGGTGGGTCCTCTACACACTGTGCCACAGGATTCAAGCTATACCTCAAGTACAAGGCCAGAGCAGGATGAAACTGTCTGAGGGTGCTTGCTTTCCATCCAGAGGAGCAGTTCAGGGTAGGCGTTTCCTAGCGGAGCTGATTATTGCTCATCTGGTCCCAATTATTGAGCATGCAACATATTTCAGATACCTGGCCTGAATGTTCTAGTAGAGGTGGCCTTTTCCATTGCTCTTTTAAATTTCATTTGATGATTAGCAATTGTTTCTACTAGTTTAGACCCTTCTTAGAAACTTCAGTATCTTGGATTTTCCATTGTCATTTTAAGTGTTATTCAGTACTGCTGACAGGATTACCCCATTAATTCCTATTAATTATTGTAACCTAGCAGCAACTACAAAAAAAAGCGGTCTGTATGTAGGTGCCAGAGAACCGCTCTTTTCCAAGTGCTCCTCATTTTGCCACATTTAAACGTTGTTTATCTACTTAGTTTGGTCAATCAATTGAAGTGCTTTTTTTTCTTTTTCACGATCAATTTCATGACTTAACTTTTGTTTCCACCATCAATGAATCGTTGTTGTTTGCAAATGTATTTTAGATATCATTTTTTTCCTAGACTCCCCTTCCTCATCCTTTTTCCCACAAGGTATACTTTAGAAAGTTAATTTTCTTTTGTGATGCGAAGCTTGCAATGCCCTTCAGGTAGTGGGGTAGTGGGTTTTCAAACTTTTGACTTCTGTAGAAACCCCCCCCCCCCCCCCTCCCACACACACACACACTGAACCTTTTCTGGAATCCAGAGAGCCCTACTGAGTAGTTATGGTAAGCCAGTAGCCTCAGGCCTAAGCAATTGCTATAATGTGAACCTCAAAAACAATACACAAAAATATAAAAAATAAGTTTATACCAGACAAATGCTGAATATTTTTTAAATTCTCTAAATCTAGAAAAAGGTTTTAATATTTTTAATTTTGTCTAGTTATTTCTATATTCTTTAATCATTCTAATTTAATAATGCGAATATTTAATTTTGTCTCGGACACTGAGTAGGCCTCGCGGGACCCCCCCCCGGGTCCTCAGACCGCAGGTTAAGAACCACTGACCTAAGGAAAAGGGCATGTAAGGTTTCATTTATACACACACTGGCATTAGTTTAGTTTGACAAAATGATTCCTTTTAAACCCAGGTGAGGATTTCAGCTCTCAATCTTGAACATGCGTGTGTATGCGGTTAGGAAAAACCATTGCTATCAGTTTGGTAGTGTTACATTATTGTAGGCAATGGGCAAATGCAGAGCGGTAGTGTTTTTTTTTAATGAACAATGCGTGTAGGTGGCTGAAGGAAGGCTAACTATGGATTCTTTCTTTTGATGTCACTTCAGATTCGTATTGATGACTTCGGGGTCATTCCTAAATTGATTCCCCCACTGAAAGCCTTGTTTGCAGAGGAAATTGAGGAAATGGAAGAGAGGCGAGAAAAACGGGAGCTACGTCAGGTGAAAGAGGCTCTACTTGCACTTCAAAAAGTGAATGGAGCAGAAGAAGCTGACTGTAGTGTGCCTGGTGGCAAAAAAAGAGAACTTGAAGAATCCCCAGACCTGGAAAGCAAGAAGCTAAAGACAAATTGACAAATACTCTTTTGGGTACATTAACAGCCTAGTAGCAGTGCCAGCCTGTATAACCAGTACAGGGCTTTTGCAGATGTGAGATGCATCTTGAAGATTGCAGATACTGATGATAGGCTTCTGTGCTGGGATCATGTTCTTGATGTCCTATCGGTCTGGAGTAAGCTCCAGTGGTGTATGTTAAGTATTTGTGGCTTCAGGAGAAGGGGTTTCAGGAATTATAAACAACTACTGGAAATTAATTAATGGTTTTGGCTAATGGAGCTCTCAGCTGGTAACAAGGCTGCTTCAACAGTGATTTGAAATACAAATGATAACGCCCAAACCCATGACAGGCAGTGAAATGAATTAAAAATTAAATTGTCCCTCTCCTGTCAAAATTATTTGTATTGAGCCGTCCAAAGTTTTCATTGAAACGGGTTGCTACATTACTTTAGTTTGGCCCTATAAGGAGTTAGGCATTTTAAATCCCATGCACAGTGATTGATAATTAATTGCATAACAGTAATTTCCATTTTGCCATGGTATATCTTTTATTTGCACTTTAGAAATTGTTCAGAATCTAATAAGGAAATGGTAAACGTTTTACGTAATGACTAAATTCACCTGCATCGTTTACAGATGAGTTGGTCATTTTCTGTGGAGGGAGTTCCTTGAGGATGCAATAAATGCCACCTAAATCTTCCACTTATTTAAAGTGTCCATCTCTGCAAATGGTTTCCTCTGTCTACTGGAGGTTGAGAATTTTGCCAGCGACTCCTTTCTTTATTATGCACAGTGGGACCGATAGTTCTAGTTCTCAGACTTACTCCTTTATAGTCAGGCCCATCCTTTGTTATTTCTGACCTGTGTAGAAAAGCTAATGGTGAGTGCAGCCACACCTTTCTCATTACCTGAAGTCTCCTCCTTACAGCCTGACTCGTGCACTAACACTGCATGATGGCTGGGGGCTCTCGCTGTAAGTCCTAAATGTTATAAAACCGTTTTACTGCCCTAAAACCCTTGAGGGTGGATCAGCATTCTAACGGGTCTAAATATTAATACTTTTTACAGTTTAATTGGTTCTTTTTCCATATTTATGTTAATCAGAAGCGAGTCATTGCTTTAAAGCTCCTGATAATTATCACTTTTACCATGTTGATAACGCATTCTTTTTTTGTCCTCATGTCATTCCAGTAGGGTTCGATCTCCACTCTTTGTTGATGTTGGGTGTGGTTGATTTTATTCCAGCTCACAAATTCCGCTCCTGGACTGTTGAATTCGTTTTTTTGTTTTTTTTTAGAAGGGGTGGATCCAAATATTATCTTAATTAAGCATTTCCTCTTCCATAAGCAGTCTCTGTGTTTCATACTCACCAGTCCATTCAACGTGTAGCCAGTTTTCCATTTCCTTCATTATCAGCAGCAAAGTAAAAGCTTCATTGATTTGCTAAGAGACCTCTCCGTTCCTAAAGTATTTTTTCCTCTGTGATCTCGTGGTAAATAACAAGTCCTCGGAATATCTAAGGAAGGAGGCACTTATTGTCTAGTACACAACCTTAATGTGAATCATGACTTCCACTGCTCCTTGCTGCTTCATACAAAAAATGTCACTTTGATACATAATCATAAATAGAGATTATTCCATTACGGATCGGGCAGCCATATTTGCTGTGTGAAGCAGACATGTGGCTTTTCCTTTGCACCATAACACAGATCCTCCTTATCACCAGTGCTCTGGCTCAGGTCGTATTGGACTTGCATTGCTGCGTAAACTTTTTTTATTATGGTGCTAACTTTTCTGAGCATCATCTGGCCTCACTATCCAAAATACTAGGAAATACTTTGGAAGTGCTATAAGAGATGGAAATGTTAAAAAAAATATTGGCAATAAGAACTTATTTTGTGGTATCAAGGTTTCTCAGTAATGCCACATTTATTTTGGTAGATGTATCATAGGAACCCTCCTCCCATCATGGGAGTAAATGCTTACTTTCAGTTAATTTACAATTAGATTAAATAATGAGGATGGTATGGCAGTGTCAATGGCGTCCTAGGTGCTAGACATAACTCACTGTAATACTTCATGTGCCACATAGGCTTTGTCGCAACCTGTGGCGACACTTGCCACCCATTGTATTATATGGAACAGTGCCTAGGTGTCACTCTGGCTTTTAGAGATACTTACCAGATGAATCCTCTTTTCGAAACTGTCCCAAACCTAAAAATAATTTATTTTTATCCTTTTTTTTTTTTAAAGCATCATCCTGTTAAACTCTTTTGAAAGTGTTGGTTTCAATTAAAGACCATACCACCCCAAGTCAGATTTTCAGCTTTAAAATTCCAACCTCTCATTTAGATAAGTTATTTAATTCTGCTAATTTTGTATGTTCTGCACTGTAAAGTTTTATCTTTGACAGACATGACAGCACCTGAATATTGAAGTGAAGAATTTTGCTTCGCTACGAAATAAAAATGTGTAAATATTAGTTAAAATAATTTATTTTATGAATTGAAACACATTGTCCATTTTTTTAGTTCATACCAAGGGGCTGTATTAAATACATATTTGCTTTAAACTACGTGTCGGTTTCTTTTGTACAATTTCTTACTTTTGATCTGTTTGCCTCCTTTTTTGCTGTATCTTTTTGTTGGCCTTAGCACGCGGAGCACTTTAGCACTGGTCAGCAGTAGTAAAGTTAATTTGCTTCTCCCTAAACATGGTAACATTAGTGTATACACAAATGACATATTTAAGTCACTTGTAAGTCCCTTGTAAAATGGCATACCATATACCCTAGGCCTGTAATCTAAATGCTACTATTGAGCTTGCAGCACTGGTTGTGCCACCCAGACAAGTAGCCTTGCAAACCTGTCTCAGGCCTGCCATTGCAAGTTCAATGTGTGCAGTTTACTGTCACTTTTGACATTTAAGACCACTTGCCAAGCTTCAAACTTCACTTTTATTACACACATAAGTCACCCCCAAGGTAGCCCTAGGGGCAGGGTGCTGTGTATGTGAAAGGTAGGACATGTACTGGTAAGCTTTGCATTTCCTGGTATTAAACAGCTAAATTAGTTTTTCATTACTGGGAGGCCTACTCCTGTCATAAGCTACATTTGGAATTCCTTAGAACACTTTTAAGCTGCAATTCCTGATTAGAAAGTAGTAGCTGCATCATGTTTCATATCTTTGGAATGATAATGCTAAATCATCTTTACTGTAAGTAGGCTTTAACAATACTGTTTTAGAAATGTCACTTTTAGAAAGTGGACGTTTAGCCGTAGATTCCTTATCTTGGAATCCTCCCCGGGTGCCAGACTGGATCCAGACATATTTTGAGTAGTACATCTATGTTTCGGTAAAGGGCATCCTGCGACGCCGTAGCTACGTCGTCTCCTGGATGTTACGTCAAGAGCGTCCATATAAGCCCTACCCAGGTGTGCTTATGTCATTCCTTCTTTTCCTTTGCTAGCAATGCGGATCCGCATTACAGATCCCCTTTTTTTTCTTTTTTTTGCATACTTGACCTTTTTCGTCAACTGAGCAGTGTGCCCTTTTTCTACCCTTCTTCAATGTCCTTGGGGTTCAAGCCTTGTGAGTTCTGTGGAGGACAAATGTCCACCACAGACCCTCAATCGGTTTGAATGTGGTATCTGGGTGAGCACTATGACTCCAAAGAGTGCGACTCCTGTCACCAGCTCTGACCGAAAACGCACAGGGAACATCGCCTGAACTACCTACAGCATGGATGTCAGTGTGTGTAGGAGACCAAGGATGACGAGAAGACTTCAACGACTAAGGACCAACTGAGGTCCGCGCTAGGAGCCATTCTAGTGGGTGTCGTTCTGTAGTAGGGGATCTGTGTATAGTCATAATCTAGTGAATAGTCCCGCCCATGTGCGTGGACCCCGGAGCAATAAAAAATAATCTCTTAAGGTGTCGAAAAATGCAGAACTGCACAGACACCTAAGAAAGAATTAAAGCCCGATAATGCAGCCTATATAACAGGCTACACTGTCCAGTCCTTCAACTAGAAATTCCACCAAAAATCCACAAACCGCAAAGCCTGTCCAGATTTCCCTTGCTTTAGCACCAAAAACCCTCTGGAATGATAGAGAGGAAGACAAGGACAGACAAAGCCCCATAGGCTGCCATTATGTGGCTCAGAACAGGATACTGTGCCTTTAAGAGAACTTTCCAGAACTTCACAGTATCCCAGAATGCACTGCAGGTCCCTTTTACTTTCAGTTCTTTTTTCCGGCTCCTGCTAGCAGGACCCTGGAGCATTGAGCTCTCCCTTTTACAAGGGTTTATTGGTTTTTTTCTGCACTTTTGGTGTCTAAAAGTGTTCCAATTTGTGTGCTTGGTGTTTTTCTTCACTTCTGTGTATTTGTTCAGGCTTTTAGGGCTTTAAAATGCCTGCCCTCTTCGACAAGTACCCAGAATGTGGAAGGAAGAAGTCAGTCCGATCCATACGACGTCTGCATCCTCTGTCTCCCTGCTGCACATGCCCCTGAAGAATGTGACATCAGTCAGAACTTTTCAGCAAGGACCCTGAGGGAAAGACTGAAGAGCCGGCTGCAAGGCCTAGAGGAGAGACGACTGCAGGCTGCAGATGGGTCTGGGAAGGCTCCCTCTGCCCCTGCTGAGGCCCTCCCCAGAGGCGGGAAGCCCAGCAAAAGGTCCCAGTCTCCGTCGGCGTCGATTGCATCGACGACGTCTAGAGGGATGACGACAGTGTGTTCCCCATCTTCCCGGGGCTCCGGGTCGAGACGGCGTGAAGGATCGACGTCGAAGGCCCTGGGTAGGCCGCCGTCGAGATCACCGTCGACTGATTCGTCGTCGTCTTAAGTCCGCGTCGAGCCATCAACGTCGAAGAAAGAGCGGCAGGCGTCGGCGCTCGCCGTCGAGGCGATACCGCCGGTCGCCGTCGAGAAGACTGTCGGCGTCAAATGGATCATCGACGTCGAGGACCTCGAAAAAGCAGTCGGCGTCAAGAAGGAGTCGACTCTCGTCGTCGAGGACTGAACGTTCGACGTCGCCGAGGGGGCGCTCGGCGTCGAAGAAGCGCTCGACGTCGAGGAGGCGGCGTTTAACGCAGGAGTCGCGGAGGCGACGTTCGACGTCAGAGAACCGACGCTCGGCGTCGAGAAAAAAAGAGATCAGCGTCTCGGAGACTTTCCAACTCTCCTAAGCGAAGGAGTTCTGGCGCCAGCAGTCACGCTGGATCTGGGGGAGGACGCCGGAGACGGGGCTGGTTCGCAGTCCCCTCCCCCGCAGAAGTCACCGGGCTCGGTGTACTCCGTGGTTTATACACCACCTCGACCGAAGACGCCCCCACCTCCTCCACCTCTACCTAAGGAGGCTCCTCCCAGCAATCCTCCTCTTCCACCGCTTCCGCCGTCACGGCCACCACCACCTCCGCCTCCTCAGTCCGTCTCTCGGCCGGAGGTACCTCCTGTTGTTCCGCTGAGGTCGGTGTCGCTGCCTTGCCTCCCTACACTGCCTAAGGGGACGCCTAAGCTGAACCCCCTGGATAGGCCACGGAAGACGCCTCCGCGGAGACCTGTGGAGCGTCCACGAACTGGGAGGTCGCGATCTCGTTCCAGGAGGAGGGAGCGATCGCAGAGTCACAACAGGTCATCCCTGCGGTCGAGACGACGCCACAGGAGGCGCAAGTCCCGTTCGCATGTAGGGTCTTCAGAGACCAGGCACTATTCACCGACGTGGTCGGGGTCTCCGAAGACAAAGGTGTCACCGGTTGACGATCTTGTGTCCCTCCATGATGTCCTGTTGAGGGGTGCAGCGAAGTTGGGCATCTCGTTGACGGTGCCCACTCCCAAAACATCGGTGATCTTTGAGACGCTGCACCAGAAACATTTGTCTCGGCCATTACTACCACTGGTGCCGGGCCTGGAGGATCCGGCCATGGACCTGTTTCTCACCCCGGCGGTGACTAAGGCGGCCCCCTCGAGACTCCAGAAGAAATACCGGGCTCCCGACTCTGATCCGGCTTTTCTGAGGGTAGACCCTCCGCCAGACTCGGTGATAGTGAAGGCGGCTCGGAAGCAGCATGCCACCACTCCGTCATCCACAGTCCCACCAGATAAGGAATCTAGATGGCTGGACTCGGCGGGGAGGAAGGTTTGTGGGGCATCGGCGACTTCCATGAAAATTTAGAGTTTATTTTTTAGCAATGTCCCAGATGCCTCTTCTGTAGATTTCCTATTAAACTCAAGCTTTGCCTGGACCAAAGACCTAAGGAAATCAACATTTTTAGATGAAAAATATTCATGTTCCAATGTTTTAATGGAGGAGAGCAAAGAAATTGATTCTTTGCTAAATTTTTCTTTTTGATAGCTACATAATCAATAATGAAGCCTCTAGCTGTGGCTTTAAAGGAATCCCAAATAGTATGAAATTATATATCAAGAGTAGATTTAAGAAGAAAGAATTCAGATACATAGGGCCAGATGTAGGTAATTCCGATTTACCGACTCTTAAATACCGATTCGGTATTTAAGAGTCGGTAAATTGGAAGGAGGCAGATGTAGGTAAAAAATTACTGATTCTGTATTCTGTATTCTGTAAATTCTGTGAATACCGAATCTGTATTTCCAATTGATTCCTATGGGCCTTGAAGCCCATAGGAATCAATGGGAAATACAGAATATTCCATGACACCTTCTAGCACCGCAATTCCGGACTTGTGTGCCATGTGGCACACAGACATGCCCTAAGGGCATGTTTGTGTGTCACATTGCACAGGTGTGCATGCACACCTGAATTCGGTATTTTACCAGCCAATAGGATTGGGTGGTAAAATACCGATTCTTAAGGGCCTGTGGCACTCTTAGGATTGCCACCTACATGTGGATTTTCCGAATCGGTAAATATACCAATTCGGTATTTTACTGATTCTGTAAATTTACAGATTCAGTAAATTTACAGAATCGGTAAAATATAGGCCCCCTACATCTGGAAACCCTAATACCGGTCGGTAGCGGCCAAATTCGGCCATTACCGACCGGTATTAGGGCTCCTACATCTGGCCCAAAATCTTTAAAACGGTTTAGGAAGGTGGGATCTTTTAGAAGATAATTGTTAAAACGCCAACGTCAAGATTTTGAGGACAAGGAAGGAAGATCTAAACTAATCAAAACAGGAGTGTGGTCGGAGATAAGAATCGGGCCAATCTCTGCATGAATGAGGTTGGAAAGGAGATGCAGGCTTAGAAATATATAATCAATTCTAGAGGTAGAATTGTGAGTGGGAGAATATAAAGTGTACTCTAAACTATCAGGATTGAATATTCTCCAAGCGTCTACTAGGCCTCTTGCAGATATGGTCTTAGCAAATGTTTTTTGCATTTTATTGGGAATGTACTTAACAGAGTATTTCCTATCAATGAAGGGATCCATGACCTGGTTACAATCTCCACACTCAATGAGGGTAAAACTAGAGCATGCATGAAGAGTGTGGGACATGGATTGCCAAAATTGGAAATCAATGCCTCTGGGACCATAAATAATAGTGTGAAGACGGAGCCAACGACTATCTTCATCCTTCTCTTCTTTTTCTAGCGTGAGGGATAAGGATTTATGAAAGAATATTACACCATTTTTCCTGTCCTTGGAAGGGGAACAATAAACATGACCCACCCATTGCTTCCTAAGAGAACTGACATCACTCTCATTAAGATGACTTTCTTGTAACATAGCAATTTTACATTGGAATTTAGAGAGATGGGTAAGTACCCTTTGCTTTTTAACAGGATTACGCAATCCTTTTGCATTCCATGAGATGATCCGAACATTCTCAGTCATTGCAATTCAAACAACACAGTAATATTAGTAATAATTCTATACATTGTAACATAATTGTACAGTCGATATGAAGGAAACCAAAGGCAAAACCAAGAAAAAATTGAGATGTATGCAATTGAACATGAAAATAGCTATTAATGCAATTGAGGAAAAAAGAATAGGCATGAAAAAGAAAATGAATGAAGTGGAAAATTGAAAATACAGGATAATAAAGTAGAGGGCAAAAGAGGGAAAAAATAAGAAATGCAAGTAATAAATAAAAATATAAATCCAGAAAATAGGAGCGAGGTGGTGAAAAAGGAAATATTGCATAGGGCAAAAAGGAAAGAAGAAGTAAGTAAAAAAAGCAAGTGATAGAAAAAGAAAAGCTGACTAGAAGTCGGGAGACTTCAGTCAAGTGAGAAGGAAAAGATTTCCATAGTGAAGAAAATAACATGGGGAGGCGGGGAGCTGTGAGGGAAGACAGACAACAGAACCGAAATGGACAACGAGATCATTCAAAACTAAAGAAATATAATATTTAAATAGAAGGAAGTCATTGTACATAGAATACTAGGCCAGGGAGATCAACTACATAACATAGGTGGAAAAATAGCGACTAAAAAGAAAGCAATGAAAAAACTGAACACTTACCAAACATAAGGGATGACTGTGGACTCTAGGGTCAGGATGGAAGGGCATGAGGAGGGAGACATCTAGGAAAAGGATCGGTGCAAGAGGAGGAACAGCTACAAGAAAAACAAGCAGAAGTCACTATATGAAGAGTTTACTGAAAAAGACCTCCAAGCCATGAAAGGCAAGGGAAAACATTCAGATTTGCTGACGAAGAAGGAGAAGAAACCGCAGATTTAGGACCTATGCGATGAGCGCGCTGTAAGTTTAGAGTTGCGCCGTCTTTGAGACCAACGATCTTGGGAATGTAACATTTTAAAAAGGCCAGCATGTCGGACCCTTTCTCTCCTTCAGGAATGCCATAAATTCGAAGGTTATTGCATCTGTTACAATTTTCTAAGTCTTCTGTTTACGTTTTCGAGGAGACCAATCTCTTGAGACATGGCCGCCACTTGAGGTAACAAGTCCTGACTATCACTAATCCTCTGTTCTACCGCAGACATTCTTGAATCCAAGTTAGACCATTTCTCATCCAACCTCTGAAGAGTAGCTTTAGTATCAATGACAAAAGGTTTAATCAACTTAATCTCTTCTATAAGGTCTTCCATAGTAATGGGTAGTGGCGACTTGGTAGGCGAAGTGGGTTCCTTCTTATGACGTTTAGGATGAGCAGCCGGGTTAGAATCTTTGCGGAAGGAAGACATATTTGTTAAAGTTGTTTTCTGACCAGGAGAGGGAGAAGGCTTCATATAGATAAGAATACTGAAAAGTTGGGAGTTTCTAAAAAATGTGCAGCGTAAAAGATACAAAGTGAGAACTATGCAGCAGTCGTCAAATTCTATTTCCTTGCATGAACACAACTGAAGCGTGGTCGCTGACTCTGTCAGCATATCATAGTTAAATGAGGCATAGCATTTTAAAAGTCTATCCAGTGTAGAGACTATTTAAGAATAGAGTTGAATGTTGCACATAGGATGTTCTTATGAAGAACTGTATTTTCTGACTGAAAATGTTGGTATATAACAGGTTTTGAGGAGGCAAAATTCAATCAGAAGAAGTTATCACATAGGCAAAATCAGGTGCATAACAATAACCTATGTATTGGCACTGTAGAGCAACAAAAGCTTCCATTTATGCACACAATCTCCTCCGGAAAAGAAAAAAGAAACCGGGTGAGGAGAAAACCAAACATGAGGCATTTTATTGGCAAATATTATGCTGGTTGCGATGTATGCATGAAATGCGCATATTGTAGTTACATTGCAGGAAATGTGGCGGCGAAGTCAAAATATTAAAGGGGCCAGGGTCAACTTCACATATTTAGCGGGTGCGGCGTACCTTCAAAGTGCCAGTTGCCGAGTTAAGGCAAAGCCGCAAAGTTCCCAAGATGGTGGACGCGCTCCACTCGGAGAGCGCGCTGCATAATAAAGCCGATTTTCAGAAGAATACGGGATCACTGCAAGATGAAAAAGGTATTGTTTGGCTCAGCTGACATTCTGATTCCCGAATCCACTGTCAAATTCCATGAGTAGGCATTCCATCTGCCGCCCTGCTCAGGAAACTCGGTCTCGGTCCGGAGCGAGATCAAACCGCAGCCATCCCCGATGGCGCGCAAGCCACGCCCCGACAAGTTTGATTATCAAACATGTTTTTTGACTCAAAGAACTGAGAACCTCCTGTACCTCATTCAAAAGATTTCTTGTTTCTTACCATGTCTCCTTCTCCTAACTTCAACTGAGAACTAGTTGCGGATGTTCTACTCACAACAATCTATCACCTCAAGCCATCTAGAATAGTAATCCACTACCACAATTCAATAGTTCACTTGGCTAGCCACATTTACCTTTCCAATGATATCAAAAGGCAGTTTGGACCAAGCCCTACCTGGCACAGGAACTGTACTCTGGCAACTGGACTGGCAACAGCAATTTGTGTTTTATTACTGGCATCACAGTATCTACACTGCCTCCCAAATTGATCCACTTGCTTATCCATCCTAGGCCACCAATAGAGTTTCCTCACTCTCTTCTTTTTTTTTTTAGAAAATCTTTTTATTGAAATTAGTCAAGCAATGTAAACATGGTCACATCATAACGCATCATAGGCGTACAGTAAATCATACAAGGAGCACACAGTTCTATCAGATATCATGGCATTAAGATTGCGACAGATCAAAGCCATTAGGCGTCTACCTCAAGCACAGAACGCCGGGGCTGTGGGGGTTCACAGAGGCCACCTCTATATTCCTTCCATTTATCCCATACCTCCCTCCATTTCTTGGGGCATCCCTGGGCAACGTAGACTGTCCTCTCCTGTAGCATGCACCAATCCATGTCACGCTTCCATGCAGCAATCCGTGGGATCGTAGCCGCCCCCATAGTCTTGCTATGTTGCGTTTAGCTATCATCTGATCAAGCGTGACCCAGAGCCTGCCCCTACCTGGTAAGTCAGTTGGCTCCCATATATTCAGTATGGAGCGCTTCGCCTCTGGATGCAACTCAACCCCCCCCCCCCCCCCCCCCCATACGTCCTGCATACAACGCATCACCTTCCTCCAGCAGGCCTGCAGTAGTGGACATTGCCAAAGCGTGGGAAAGAAGGTGCCAGCCGTCCTGCACCCTCTCCTACACCAGTCATCCCTGCACCTGCCCATCTTCTTCAGCCTTGTGTTCGATATATATACTCTATGTAGGATTTCAAGTTGAATGAGCCGTGATCTAGCTGAAATAGCCACCTCCTTAGGGGAGGCCAGCGCACTCCTCCACTCCTCCTCATCAACTACCAAACAATCAGCCTCCCACCTATTTTTAAGGCCCAGGAGTAGATCAGGAAGGTTGTTGATCAGTTTCCTGTATGTGAGGGGGATTGCGTGTTTCTGAATCTGACCGTCTAGCAGTCTGTCTTCCAGGGGGGATGACTGTGGGGGCATCGTGCCACGCTGGATGTTTTTTTCCAGTGAGTGACGGACTTGGAGGTAACGAAAATATTCAGTATCCGCTAGCTCGTAGGTAGCCTGTAAGGACGAGAAGGCCTTGACCCCTCCAGAATCCCAGAGATCTCCTATGCGGGAGATTCTAATTAGGTCCCAGTTCTGAACCCCTTTGGTGCGCCTCACTCTCTTCTTTATGGATCACATTCCAATATCTTTCATCGGCCAGTTCCACAGTCCGCAATCTCATGCTATAGGCACAACCAAGGTGTCCAATCGGCAAAATAATTCTTTGGCAATTGATCATTTGGAGGCAACATGATAACACTATCCATTTCGGCATCCGATAATTTACAATTTGGCTATCCCTTATTCACATAATTAACCACTTGTAAAACCTAATACTGTTCCGTGGCCACAATCCCCAGTTGTTCTGAAATAGCATCATTGGTAATCACCTACAATTTACTCACTACTATTTCTTTATCATACATAACTACATCCTCCAAGAGCCCATTAGGAAAGGCAATTGGCCATTATATTCTTTATACGCAATGCGGCAACAAAACTCCTGTAACTTAAATAGCCATTTAGCTATTCCTGGTGTAGATCTACTACCTCCCTCTGTGGTGAATAAGTCAACTAAAGGTTTGTGATCCACCCTCATAACAAAGTGCAAACCCCACAATGGAAATAATTGATACCCTACCAGCAAGCTAGGGCCTCACTTTCTACAACAGAATAGAAGTGTACTGCCCCTTTCAGGTTACGAGTAGCAAATGTCACCACTTCTTTGATACCATTTCTCTTCTGCAGAAGAAAGCTCCTAATCCATGCTGGTTGACGGCTGTCACTACAATGCTTGAAACATTAGTGTCAGATGACTTGAGAAGAATAGCTTTAGCAATATATGCTTTGATCAAGTAAAACTTAAGTGTACATTCTTCACTCCCTACATACTTCACTCATTTGTTTTAATGTTAAGTCAAGTGACTCTTTATGCAAAACAATTTGGTGGAAGCGGATCCCATGTTTAAAATAGAAAAAATCCTTTGCTCCTTTGATAATTGATAGCCTCAACTTGATATTAGGCAATGGATCTGTCCACCCCAATTCTAGAGTTGGGATCTCTCAGATACAAACACATTCTCAAATTTCCATTGCTCTTATATGCCAGCAGAACTGTAGAAAGCAACTCAAAACTCTCAATCGGTTCAATAAATTCTTGGGCTCAAAGTTTGCCTAGTTCTGCACAACTCCGGTCTGATGTTTAAAAGATCCCTTCTGAGTTTGTGCAAAAAAAGAAAATTCTGACCCAGACTTGGATTGTATTTTGAGTTAAAACCCCTTCAATCTTGCAAGAGTTTCAGTGAAAACTTTAAGAAATGTTAATTCCCATTCTGAACACTGCATTGCCAAACACTTGAAGATTGTTTCTTGAGACGCACTTATTCAGGATTATTGGGAATGTGATAGACCCCATCTACGAAACCAGTTCTCCCTATCCATTTAAAGTGGAAGGAAAAATATCATCCATGCATAACACAATACTTTCATCACTGGACTCAGAACTCCCTAAATTTGTTTATGATCACTAATAACACTAACCAATTTGTTTTATTATTTCTTGCTATGCTTGCACACTTTAACAAATTGTCCTTTTTTGATTTATTTTTATTTTTCTACATATAACACATACTTCAGCAATAATACAAAAGAAGGCCAGAGCAGCAAAAACCAGCACCAGTCGTTATGACACGTCGTGATTATAATGTTGCCTTTATCTATTATTTACCTGTTTTGAGTGTGCATGATACTTCAGCAACAGGACATGTAGCGGAATTGCCCAAATAATTTCTACTGCCACACCTGAAACATAGAAGACCTTTAGGTAAACCAGATCCAACTGCTTTAGTTTTATTTCTAGGTCTCTCCCTAACATCAGCATATATAGATGATGACGTTTGGTGAGTTAAGAACATTTCAGCCATGCAGGATGCTATGCTTTCAACACCAGCAGCTTACCTCTACCACCTTACTCACGGTCAGTTCAGGCGTGTTTCCTCCTCGAGTGATCGCTCCCCTGCCTGCGCTCTGTGTGCTACGTGGTATCGTTATTTCTAAGCTGCACTGTTTGGCGATTTGAAAGCGTGTGCATTTATTTGCCATTACTCGCTCATTTCAAGTAGACCTGCGCATTATTATTTCTAAGCTGCACTGTTTGGCGATTTGAAAGCGTGTGCATTTATTTGCCATTACTCGCTCATTTCAAGTAGACCTGCGCATTATTATTTCTAAGCTGCACTGTTTGGCGATTTGAAAGCGTGTGCATTTATTTGCCATTACTCGCTCATTTCAAGTAGACCTGCGCATTATTATTTCTAAGCTGCACTGTTTGGCGATTTGAAAGCGTGTGTATTTATTTGCCATTACTCGCTCATTTCAGGTAGACCTGCGCATTATTGTTTCTAAGCTGCACTGTTTGGCGATTTGAAAGCGTGTGCATTTATTTGCCATTACTCGCTCATTTTGAGTAGACCTGTGCATTGTTTGTGAGATCCCCCGGCGCCCTGCTCTGCCCTCCCCTCCATTTTGAGCTTCTTGTTGTTGTTGTTGTGCTCCGTCCCTTGAGCCCGCCACGCCTCCCAGCTGAGCCGCCCTCCCACTAGCATTAAAGCGCGTCCTCTGACCACGCAGCGCTGTGATTCACTCGTCGTTTCCTCCTCGAGTGATCGCTCCCCTGCCTGCGCTCTGTGTGCTACGTGGTATCGTTATTTCTAAGCTGCACTGTTTGGCGATTTGAAAGCGTGTGCATTTATTTGCCATTACTCGCTCATTTCAAGTAGACCTGCGCATTATTATTTCTAAGCTGCACTGTTTGGCGATTTGAAAGCGTGTGCATTTATTTGCCATTACTCGCTCATTTCAAGTAGACCTGCGCATTATTATTTCTAAGCTGCACTGTTTGGCGATTTGAAAGCGTGTGCATTTATTTGCCATTACTCGCTCATTTCAAGTAGACCTGCGCATTATTATTTCTAAGCTGCACTGTTTGGCGATTTGAAAGCGTGTGCATTTATTTGCCATTACTCGCTCATTTCAGGTAGACCTGCGCATTATTATTTCTAAGCTGCACTGTTTGGCGATTTGAAAGCGTGTGCATTTATTTGCCATTACTCGCTCATTTTGAGTAGACCTGTGCATTGTTTGTGAGATCCCCCGGCGCCCTGCTCTGCCCTCCCCTCCATTTTGAGCTTCTTGTTGTTGTTGTTGTGCTCCGTCCCTTGAGCCCGCCACGCCTCCCAGCTGAGCCGCCCTCGCCCCTCCCCCTCCACGCTCCATATATGACAGTAGTTCCCGCGCGCAGCGTTTACGCGCAGCGTTCGCGCCCAATCCGCGCCGAAGGTGCGCCAAAGGTAAGCCCGTCTACGCCTATCCGCGCCTGGACCGCGCCCAGCGCCAGACCCCCTGCCCCTCGCGCTCCCCAGCCCTACCGCATCACCTAAGATGCCGCCACCCTCCTAGCCCTCAACCCCGGTCGCGCCCCCAACTGCGTCCTAGCCGCTCCCGGACACACTCATGGACCTTTCCCCTGCTACTCCTGCAAATTCAGCGGCACCGTCAACATCTCCGCTACGACCACACCACAGACTCCCGACCCCAACCACCTACAATGCATCCTTCTCAACACCCGCTCGGTCCACAGACACGCCATTGACCTATGGAACCTACTAGACACCATCTCCCCAGACGTCGCCTTCCTAACAGAAACATGGATGAACGCTTCCTCCGCCCCAGACATCACCATTGCCATCCCTGAAGAATATAAGATCACACCCAAGGACCGCACCAGCCACACAGGAGGAGGCATCGCTATCGTCCATAAGAAATCCATCCGCATCTCAACCAGCTCTGACGCCAACCTCGCCAACTCCGAACACCTTCACTTCCAGATCCACATCGACCCCAAGACCACACTCAGAGGCACCCTCCTTTACAGACCACCAGGACCCCGCGCAAAATTCAGTGAAGACATCACGGACTTCATCCCTCCACACGCGCTCCCCTCCAAAGACTACATCCTTCTGGGAGACCTCAACTTTCACCTTGAAAAGACCAACGACCGCAACTCCACCACCCTGCTGGACAACCTCGCCAACCTCGGACTTAAACAACTAGTCACTTCCCCCACCCACATCGCAGGACACACACTCGACCCCATCTTCACCTCCAGCAACCATGTCTCCTTCAGTCACACTACGGATCTCCTCTGGACTGACCACAGCTGCGTTCACTTCACCTACAACAAGCCAAAACCCACCAACCACCTCCAACCAACTCTGCAAAGAAACTGGAACAAGATCACCACCGACCAGATCTCCGCATCGCTACTTCTAAACACCCCAGCCCACTCTTCTAACCCAAACCAAGCCGCCGCCAACCTCACCCTATGGCTATCCAACACTGCCGACACCCTAGCACCACTGAAAAAACGTCAAAGCAAACCTGGCAGCAAAAAAGCCTCATGGTTCAACGATGATCTTAAGAAGTCCAAGAAACTCTGCCGCTCCCTTGAAAAGGCCTGGAAAAAAGACCCATCCACTAGCACCAAAGACGCCTTCAAAAACGCCACCCGCACTCACCACCAACTAATCCGAAAGGCCAAGAAAGCAGCATTCAAGGATCGACTTGACAACAACGCCCACAACAGCAAGGAACTTTTCAACATCGTCAAAGAATTCTCCAACCCCCCGGCCAACTCCAACGACATCACCCCCTCTCAAGTCCTCTGCGACTCCCTAGCCTCATTCTTCCACAACAAGATTGCAGACATTCACAACAGCTTCGACAACCAACCCGGAGACCAACCCACCCAACCATTTGCTGAACATTCTCCCCCCGTTAACACCCTCAACGACTGGAACCCAATCTCCACTGAGGACACAATCCGCCTGATGAATTCCAGCCACTCAGGATCCCCCACAGACCCATGTCCTCACCACATCTTCAACAAAGCAGACTCCGTCATAGCACCGCACCTCCGAGACGTCATCAACTGCTCCTTCAACTCCGCCACCTTCCCGGAAAACTGGAAACACGCTGAACTCACCGCCCTTCTGAAAAAACCCACAGCGGACCCCACCGAACTCAAAAACTACCGCCCCATTTCGCTCCTTCCATTCCCGGCCAAAGTCATCGAGAAAGCCGTCAACAACCAGCTCGCCGCCTTCCTCGAAGCCAACAAATCCCTCGACTCATCACAATCTGGCTTCCGAGCAAAACACAGCACTGAGACCGCCCTAATCGCAGCAACAGACGACATTCGAACTCTATTGGACAATGGAGACACAGTCGCCCTCATCCTCCTCGACCTCTCTGCAGCATTCGACACAGTCTGCCACAGCACCCTGTTACAACGCCTCAACAACATCGGAATACAAGGAAAAGCACTTGAATGGATCACCTCATTCCTCTCCGGAAGAACCCAGAGAGTCCGCCTCCCACCATTCAAGTCCGAGGCCACTGAAGTCATCTGTGGCGTACCTCAAGGATCCTCACTCAGCCCCACCCTCTTCAACGTTTACATGAGCCCCCTCGCGGCCATCGCCCGCCAACACAACCTCAACATCATCTCTTACGCGGATGACACTCAACTAATCCTTTCTCTCACCAATGACCCCAGCACCGCCAAAACTAACCTACACGAAGGAATGAAAGAAGTCGCCGAATGGATGAAACAAAGCCGTCTGAAACTGAACTCAGACAAAACAGAAGTCCTCATCTTAGGTACATCCCCCTCTGCATGGGACGACTCCTGGTGGCCGGAAGCCCTTGGAAAAGCACCCATCCCGACAGACCACGCACGGAACCTAGGCGTCATCCTGGATTCTTCACTCTCAATGAACAGACAAGTCAGCGCCGTATCCTCATCCTGCTTCAACATTCTTCGCATGCTCAGAAAAACATTTCGCTGGATCCCCACCGAAACTAGGAAAACAGTCACCCATGCTCTAGTCACGAGCCGACTGGACTATGGAAACACCCTCTACGCAGGTACTACCGCTAAACTCCAGAAGAAACTCCAACGAATCCAAAACGCCTCAGCCAGGATCATATTAGACATCCCGCGCAACGAACACATCTCCAGTCACCTGAAAGACCTCCACTGGCTACCCGTCAATAAGAGAATCACTTTCCGACTGCTAACTCACGCACACAAATCACTCTACGACTTCGGACCAGAATGCCTCAACTCACGACTGTCCTTCTACACCCCCTCCCGCCAACTACGTTCTTCCAACCAAGCCCTCGCCACTGTACCTCGCATCAACAGGACCACCATGGGAGGCAGATCCTTCTCATACCTGGCTGCCAAAACATGGAACTCACTCCCCGCTTACCTTCGCCTCACCCAGAACCACCTGGCATTTAGAAAACAACTTAAAACGTGGATATTTGACAAGTAATCCTCCTCCCCTTTCTAAGCGCCTTGAGACCCTCTGGGTAGGTAGTGCGCTATATAAATTCTCTGACTTGACTTGACTTGTGTTTAAGAAAGCCTCCTGGATTGTCTTATTATTGGTGTGATCAGCTAATTGATCACTGATTAACTCCTCTTCAAAATTGTTCTACTTGCATGTAGTTCTCAAGACCCGACAACCCTTAAATTATTAAACCCCTATAAAAACACTTAAAATTAACTTGGTTTAATTTATCTTTTGTAAAGTACACACGATTTGCATAATCTCTGCCTTCATACATTTGTTTCCATATGAAGAGGTTTATTAAAATTAGAAATACATTTTGCACAGAACAACAAGCAAGTCTTCCCATTCAAACTAGATTGTAGTCATTTCTCTGTTAGTCCGCCTGCTGAAGTAGGGAAATAACAAACTTGTCCGTAATCACAATGTTTCTGGAGGTAGTTTACCACCTTTGAAAAGCTTTAATTGCTTCCATTATAGGCTTGAATAAGTATGTTTCCAGTTGCAGTGGGGAGGCAAAACCCCATATTTAATAAGGGGAAAATATGTTCCCCTTATAGAAAAAATATGGTGCATGTGCTAAACGTGGACGGGCATATATTTATTAAATCTAGGCTGTTGGGGGCTATCAGGAGGCGTTGGCCTTATTAAAGTTGGCTAAAATTTCCTGAACGCCCTATTATCCACGGCATAGCAAACAACGACTGGCCAGTCCTCCCAGGACCATTTCCTGATGTAAGATGGGATACTGGGAGCAGGTAATCTTTGAAAAATGCTTTATTATCTCCTTGTCCTTCTTCCTGCATCCAGTGCTTACTCTTGTGATGCCTCTCCTCTCCAACAGAAAGATAAGATTATTTAGAGAAAAGGACAGTGCATCATAGAGTTGCTCAAACTGGATTTATTATATCAATCACATGTAATGATCATCATCATACAAAATGAGTAGAAGTTCCTTCCACTGCTGAAAGAATATGATCTACAAAAGAAGAAGAAAAATGTCCACTTGATTGCAAACGATAGTGGGAAAGAAAAGTGTGAAAGGATTTCCAAATAGCAGCAGCACACACATCACTCAAGGAGGTTCCCCTAAAGACCTCCCAAGAGGTAGATTCTCCCTAGTTGAGCATCTTTGTACCTGCGCGGAAGAGGCAGAACATGAAACCTGATAAGCTCTCATGATTGCAGACATAATCCACCTAGAAATAGAAGGCCGACAACCTTTATTAGGAGGACCAAATGTAACAAAAAGCCAATCTGACTACCAAAAGGAGGCAGTATATTCCAGATACCCTTCCCTGGACCCTTCCCAATCCGGCTTCCGCAGCAACCACAGCACCGAGACCGCCCTCATCGCCGCCACCGACGGCACCAGGATCTTGATGCACGAAGGAGAAACAGCCGCCCTCATCCTCCTGGACCCGTCAGCTGCCTTCGATACGGTCTGCCACCGCACTCTATCAGCCTGCCTCCATGACGCCGGAATTCAAGAGAAGGCCCTGGCCTGGACCACATCCTTTCTCCCCGGCAGAACCGAGAGCATCCGCCTCCCACCCTTCCGCTCAAAAACCACCGAGATCATCGGCGTCCCACAAGGATCCTCCCTTAGCCCGAAGCTGTTCAACATCTACATGGCACCTCTCGCCCACGTCGCACGACAGCACAACCTCAACATCATCTCCTACGCCGACGACACCCAGCTGATCATATCCCTCACCGAAGACCCCCACACCACCAAAGCCAACCTCCACAGAGGAATGAAGGCCGACTGGATGAAGGACAGCAGACTGAAGCTGAGTTCAGACAAGACAGAGGTCCTCATCCTCGGACCCACCCCATCAGCCTGGGACGACTCCTGGTGGCCCACATCGCTAGGCACAGCCCCGGAACCCACCAACCACGCACGCAACCTGGGGTTCACCCTCGACTCCACCCTCTCCATGACCAAGCAAGTCAACGCCGTCTCCGCGTCCTGCTTCAACATCCTCCGGATGCTCCGCAGGATCTTCAAATGGATCCCTCCGGACACGAGAAAAAACGTCACCCAGGCCCTCATCACCAGCAGACTCGACTACGGGAACTCCCTCTACTCCGGAACAACAACCAAGCTCCTGAGACGACTACAACGAATCCAGAACGCCTCGGCACGACTGATCCTCGACGTCCGCCGACGCAGCCACATCACACCCCACCTTAGAAGCCTACACTGGCTCCCCGTCAACAAGAGAATCACCTTTAAACTCCTCACCCACGCACACAAAGCACTTCACAACACCGGACCAACATACCTCAACAACCGACTCCGCTTCCACAACCCCACCCTCAACCTCCACTCTGCCACCTCGCCACAGTTCCTCGAATCCGGAAAACCAGTGGCAGTTCCTTCTCCTACCTCGCCACTAAGACTTTGAAAGCTCTCCCTACCAGCCTACGACAGACCCAGGACCTGCAGGCCTTCAGAAGACTTCTCAAAACCTGTCTCTTCGATCAGTAGCTCCCCCCCCCCCCAGCGCCTTGAGACCCTCACAGGTGTGTAGCGCGCTTTACAAATGGATTGATTGAGATAAACTGACCAGTCCCTGCAAAGATCAAGAGATTGTACAGTCACCTCTTCAGCTGAAGAAGGCTAAGGAAAGAAAACTAGGAGACTCAGGACTACATCAAGGAAGACCAGGACTCAGAGTAATGAAGATTACCTGTAAGTAACTAAGGCATTCTCTTGCGATCATCAGTAAAAAATGCTAGTTAAGTTGACCGAAAGCTATGCAGCAGGTGGATGGTCAATATATGGTGCAGACAAGCCGAGGAAGGAGGAAGAGTCCTTAGCCCTCAGTCCAGGTCACAGAGCTTCTCCTAAACATACAGTTTGACTGATACCTTGAGAGTGGGCAATTTTGGGAGCCTTAAGCTCCACATCAAATGTGACTTAGCATCCGAGTCTTTGAAGTTTGTTATGGGGGTCTGCTTCCATTCGAAGTGTCCACTCATCTGTCCTGCCCTTCCTCCAGAAAGCAGTCTGTCATAGCAGGAGCAACTCCAAATCGCAGGCCATAGGAGTGACTAGAGGGTCACAACTCAATGTCCGATACAGTGATATGTGCATCAAAAGGTTACCCTAGGACCCCAGTTCTACTCTTTATGATTCTCTTGTCAGATTAATCTTTCCTGAGAGTTGCACAGTGACATTCCCCTGAATTGAAGAGAACCCGTTGAAGTGTACTGAAGAGCCTAGCTCTCTTCCCTTCAGCGTGTGCCTTACCCAGCTCACAGGAATGCAGCAATCTACGGATCTTTCTTGGGGGAATTCCTTTACCTTCTTATGCTCTTCCAGTCAGTCCTGGGTCTCCCAAACTGGAAACAGGGTCTGCCGTGTATTGTGCCATTTATATGCACACATACAGCCACACGTGTACTACACAGGGCTACATAGTAACTTGTTGTAGGTCAAGAAGGAGTTAAGCTCAGAGCTGCAAAAGTTTGTTAGTGAACCTGCAGATCTCTCTCTCCAGTGCCACAGGTACAAAAGGCCTGTTAAGTTCTGCTGATTACTACACACTATGCTGCCACTGTTGCGCTCATTCCACTTAACTCTCCTGTTAAAGGTAGCAGCCTTTCGCCACTATGAGGTAAGCACTTTGGGTCTCCTCCAGGACCAACAAGATTGCAGTCCATGAGCCTATGTCAGGAAGCACACGCATGGTCTAAGTTTGATTATGACAAGAAAAAGACATATGTAATGTCCCTATAGCTACAGCCGACTACCCTTGGAGTCACTATGGTGTTCCAAAGTTCTAGCAGCAGATGTAGTCCTCCTCCTTGAGGCAGCAGGGCAGCACAGCAGTCCTTCTTAGGAATATTCCACAGGTCCAGGAGTGTACTGAAAAGTGGTTCTGAAGGTCCACTATTTATACCTTGTACCAGCCTTTGTGTGTTGGGGGACACCCTGTCCTACCCCTATATCTGGTTTTGGAAAGTTCTTCCCTTCCCATATCAAGGTCCCAAACTGCCTACGGTTCTAAACAACTGATGTCAGGTCCAATGTGTGTGCTTGCGGCAAGAACTTTGAAGTGTAAGTGGGGCAGGTCACCGCTCCACCCCATCCATCCTGGCAGGATGGCCCATTCTGCCCACATCTGGTCCCCTTTGATTCATTGTCTAGGAGGAATACACAAACCCCAACAAGAGCTATATACAGTCATGTGACCAGGACACTGACAAAAAGCACAAATGGCTTGGACAAGAAAATGCCAACTTTCTAAAAGTGTCATTTTCAGAATTGAGACTTTGAATCCAACTTTACCAATCATAAGGATGTTAAATTACAATTCATTTAAGTCTAAACAGCATATCTCTATCTGCTTCTAGTCCAAAGTTAGCCCTTTTAAAGGTAATAAGGTAACACAATGTAAAGCTAATGGGAAAGATGATTTTAGTTTTTCACGTTCAGTGCCATCTGTTTTTAAACACCCCACATTCTGTTCTAGGAGTTTTAGGGCCTAGCTTAGGGGTGACTTATGTATTAAAAGGAAGATTTAGGCCTGGCAAAAAGGTTTCTTTTGTCAGGTAAAAATGGTGGTTTAAAACTGCAATACAGGTGTCATGGAAGGCTTGAGACATGTTTTAACATGCTACTTTAGATGGTGATACAATGAGTGCTGCAGCCCCCGTAGTAGCATTTAATTTACAGGCCCTTGGTTCATATAGTACTATATAATAGGGATTTACAAGTAAATAAATGTGCCAATCAGGTGTAAGCTAATTTTACCATGTTTTAGGGAGGGAGCATTAGCAGTTTAACACAGGTTGACAGTGGTAAAGTACACAGTGTCCTAAAGCCAACAAAAACTTATTCAGCACTACACAACAGGAAGGGTGAAGGGAAAATGTTTGGTGCACTACCAAACAAAGCATGCCAGGTCTAACATACTCTAATCCAACCCGTAGCCATTCAAATACAGCAAGGATCTAATGGGCTTCAATCAAAAGCACTCCCAATCTGCCCTTCGACTATATTAGATGTACCTTTGCCCCAAGTCTCCTGCATTGGAAGTCAGGACAAAATACCCCCAGACAAAACAACCCACCACGGAATACAAAAGGGGGCATCTTGTCAGTCATTGACCTCACAACTAGACCTAGAGACACCACTATGCCCGCTAGGGGTCAAAGTACATGTACAGCGAGAAGAATCCACTCCTGCTAAGGAAACAAATACCACCCCTTCACAACCACAAGAGCCACCCAAGTTATATGTAGTGAATGAAAAGACGCTCAAACTCCAAAATGTAAGTTACTTCTGTTTATTAGTGCTCCTTCATATATCACTAGCAGGGAAGCAGGTTCACAGCAACTTATCTCCCCTTCAAATCACAATGCTCTAAACACCACTGTGATATAAAATATTCCAAGCTAGTTGCATACATTCCAGATGAAAACCCAACACATCTTTCCCCTTATGCAAATATTTACACATTGGCATGTAGTAACCAAATAGCATATTTTACCACACTAAGCGATATTAAACAAAACTAATATTAATAAGTTAATCTTACGCACAACCCAGTACTACACAGGCACAGGTTGTTTTAAGGGAATAAATTAACTGCAGTATACATTTCATAATTTTAAAATAAATGTCTAAACTCATGCATACACACAAATTCATCTTAACTTATAATCCCGCAACTTAACGGGGATAGAGTGTTCCCTCGATGATCTTCTAATAACGTTTCCATGGAATCTTGTTGCTCAAGGAACACCCTCAGTTTTCTCACTCAGAACCACAGATATTTTCTTTCTTCCAGCACCTTCCTTCAACCAAGATCACAGAATGCGTTTTCTCCCTTCTTACCCGTCTAGGGCTGGAAATCCAACTACTTTGTTTCCAGAACAACATTTCTTTACCTGGCCGATATCGTCTTCCTTCCCCCTGAAACTTCTAGATGCATTCCTGACATACTAATTTTGAGTAGCCTTCCCTCTCTCACTCACATTTTCTAAGGTCTCTTTACATGGCATCTTCCTTCTGCATCTAAATGCGGTTCATTTTTGACCCCGGAACTCTTCTTTTCATTAAGACAAAAGGTAATACCTTGGTTTTCAGTGTTAGGAGTAGAATGAATTGTCCACAATACATTATGTAACCTTCAATATCCAGTCCAAACCATTTAGTAATGACAAATGTATGTTTTCTTTGATTACTCTGTTATAATGCTCTACATGACCATTTCTACTGGTGTCATAAAATTACGTTCTGATGTATTTGATCCCAAATCCCTTAAGGAATTCCTCACATTACAGAGTGACAAATTGTGACTCATTATTGGAGACAATCTCATCTGGCACGCCTTCTCTCAAACACAAATTCTCCTGCATGCTTTTCACTGCAGAAGATCTGATGCTATTACCAAATGCAACTTCAGGACATCTAGAATGATAGTCCAACACCACAATTGTTTCCTATGCCTATGGAATTGTCAACTGTGTCTTCTCACTGGTCACACAATTCACACATTGCCTGACAAAGTGTTCCACCTCTCTGTCCATTTCAGGCAACCAAAACCTATCCTTTACTCTTCTCTTCATGGCACTCATCCCTGTATGACCTTCATGCGCTAGTGCCACCGCTTTCGACTTCATATTCTTTGGAACTATTAGGACATCAGACCTATACAAAAACATTTTGACTACTCAGTTCAGGGCCACTATGTCTGTACACATCCATTGTGGCATCCAACACCTTGCCATTTGACCGCCCCTTTCTCCCATAATTCATTACTTGCTTCCGAGCACAGTCCTGCTCCAAAGCTTTGAACCAATCCAGCAAAATTCTCATGCATTGCAGTCGACAACTTATTAACCACAATTTCATCACCATCCTTCGAAGATGCTTCAAATTTTTGATCTTCAACTCCCAACGGTAATCTTGAAAGGCAGCCAGCTATCACATTCCTAATTCCAGAAATATATACCATGATTACAGTAATCCTGCAATCTGTACTGCCAGTTAGCAATTCTTGGTGAGGAGCTACCTGCTTCCTTCGTGGTAAATAGATCGATTGACAGTTTATGGTTCAGTAGTACTTCAAACTCTGATCCCACAAATACTGATGGAATTCATCACCCACAATCAAGCTAGGGATTCACACTCTACCACAGAATAAGAGGCTTTGGCACCCCTAAAAAACTGCAGCTTGCGAAAGGAACAACTTTGTCCTTTCCATCTCCTCTTTGAAATTATACCACTCTCAATCTATACTGGCTAGCATCTGTGATTACAGTGCTGGGATCTTTGGCATTAAAAGGTTTGATTAGCCACCACATCCTTAATGTCCTTAAATTCAGATTTGCACTTGTCATTCAACACATATTTCTCACATTTCTTGAGAAGGACACGCAATGCATGTGTTCTCTCTGCACGTCTCAGAATAAATTGTGCATAAAACTCTATAAGGCCCATGAAGGATCACAGTCTGTCCTTGCTTCCAGGAACAGGAACTTCATCAATACCCCTTACCAAATTCCCCTTTGGTTTCACTCCTTGTGCAGATAACTTGTGCCCTGGATACTCCACACTGTATAGTCTGAATTTGCACTACTCTGCCTTCAAGGTAACACCCTTCTCTCCAAAATGGTTAGTACTTGAGCCAGTTACCTGTCATGCTTGGTATTGCCCTCCACACACAACAGATCATATGGGAAACAAGTAACTCCTTTCACCATAGTGTCCAGCAAATGCTGAAAAACAGCCGAAGCAGAAGCCAAACCAAAAGGCATCCTCTTGAATTTAAAAGCCCTTTCAGGAGTGATAAAGGAATTTAAATGTTGAAAGTTCCGATCTAAGACAACATGGTGGTATGTGGATGCCAAATCCAAGGTAGAAAACATCTTGGCTCCTTTTATGAAGAGAAGTGTCTGAGTGATGTTAGGTAAGGGATGTCGGTTGACCCAAATTCTGGAGTTCTAATCTCTCAGATCCACACACATACACAAACTGCTGTTGGATTTTCATGCGAACACAAATGGAGACAACCATTCTGCACCCTCAATGGGCTAAGTTATGTCTTGTTCACACAGTTGTCTACTCCTTTAATTCTGGTCTTACTCCCAATGGAACTCTTCTAACTTTGTAGAATCTGCTTGTTCCTTGAGTTTTATCCTTTATCTGAATCCCTTAAATTTTCCTAGCTTGTCTGTGAACCATGCTTCGCAATGTACACAGTGGCACTTGACGTGTTTCCTTTAAAAAATATCATTGTATCAAAGTCCCCCACAACTTCAAAGGGCTTACCACCATACGCTACTGTAAAACGCAAAAACAGTTGATGGACAGAATGCAGAACAATGTCATACATTCACCCCAGTACAGAGATGTGGGCCTAATTCCATCGTTTTATTTGCATTCCACACCACCCCAGTTCAGACATGGCCATATGCAATCAGCCTTGACCCTGTGCCTCATGGGAACAGTCCAGACAGATTACTTTAAAACCACATCCTTGTCTTGAAAGTTTTTCTAGTCCTCCTCTCCAGTCAACGTAAATAGTGACCCAGAGTCAGCCATAATGAACGCACATACACCTTCAACATTTACCTGACAATAAGGTCTCTAATCATGGAAATATCTGTGAGCAAAACCTTATTGACAACATTCTAAAGTTGTTCTTCGACACACTGAATAACACTCATCACTTGATTCTGAAGATGTAGAATCATTTACAGCACTGGCAACTTTTTCCTTCTCCTTTGGATTTACACACTTTGGCGCAGTTTCCCTTTTTCTTAATATTTGCACACAATTTGCCAATAGCAGGAAAGAAAGTTGCATTTCCTAAATGATTGGTGCTCTCACATCAGTAACACTTTTAACTTTTAGACTTGACTTTGCCCTATTTACTGTGTTTGGTTCCCAACTCAGCCACTATTTGTTTAGTTAGTTGAGATACAGATATTTGTGCCATGTAAAATGCACCACTTTCAATGCCTGCAGCCAATTCTATAGCCTATTTTAAAGTTAAAGTAGTAGTAGTAAGTAGTTAGTAAAACCTCCTGAGCCTATCTGTTATTAGTATACTCTACTACTTGAGCTCTGATCAATTCATCTTCAATGTCTCTATACTCGCATGTTGATGCTAAAGTTCTCAGAGCACCTGGGGGCGCTAGAGGGCGCACGGCAGGATGGCTGGCTCCTGAGACAGCTCCGCTGGACGGGAGGCTGTCACCGCAATTATCACAGTGCTACTGGTTTCAAAATGCTCTGTTTTTGCGCTGTAAAGGCGTCGGAACACTAGCGGAATAGATGGCCGTGATCGCTAGAGCCCAGAATTGCACGATTCCGAAATTGCAGAGCTAAAAGGTGTTGCCGCGTCCGAAGCTACAAAATGGCTGCGCCCGTGGATTAATGCCGGGATCGGGAAACACCTGCAGAGACGCTAGAAAGGGCAAACGACTGCTTGCACATGCCTTCAAAGGACTGGAGAGGCTGCGGTGGGGAATCGTCTCCCAAGATCGGCACTGACGGAAACCTGTGAGTACGTTGACTACTGCATTCCACGGAGCGCCGCTTGCACACAAGATGGAGGCTGCGCTGAAACGCACACAGATTAGAGGTGCGACCCTACGGTAGCAACCGCTGCACTAACACAAATGCTCCAATCTCTGTCGGTGAAGATAACGCTCCTTGCCATGGCTCTGCATTGTATTATCAGTCCCCAAAGGCACCGGCTGCAGAACTAAGCAGAGCAAACGCGTGAAGGTGCGGCTAGCACACAGCGGCTCACACGCACGAACTGCAAAGGTGGAGGCCTGGTGAAGCGCGAGTCGGCGAGTACATGCGGATGCCTGCAGTGATATGACTTACAAAAGGGGGTGGTGATGAACAGAGTGTCTGAATTGAGCAGACCACTCTTACCCAGTCCAAAGATCAGGGCTTGATCCATCACCGTTATTTATCTCACTGCCCCATCCCAGCTCAGAACCTGGCTATATGCAAATCAGTCTGTCCCTGGCCCAGTGCATCATGGGAACAGGGCAGACTAAACTACCAAGCCAATTCTTTACCAGAAAGGAGACAAGCTACCGGGGACCGGTTTCTGGCATTTCAGCCTCTTCGGCCCGGCTTGCTTGAATCCTGATGGAGCAGTGAGAAAGGGACTCATGTCTGAGTATACCCTGCCACACCTATAGTGGCCAAAATCGATTTACAAAAGGGGGTGGTGATGAACAGAGTGTCTGAATTGAGCAGACCACTCTTACCCAGTCCAAAGATCAGGGCTTGATCCATCACCGTTATTTATCTCACTGCCCCATCCCAGCTCAGAACCTGGCTATATGCAAATCAGTCTGTCCCTGGCCCAGTGCATCATGGGAACAGGGCAGACTAAACTACCAAGCCAATTCTTTACCAGAAAGGAGACAAGCTACCGGGGACCGGTTTCTGGCATTTCAGCCTCTTCGGCCCGGCTTGCTTGAATCCTGATGGAGCAGTGAGAAAGGGACTCATGTCTGAGTATACCCTGCCACACCTATAGTGGCCAAAATCGATTTACAAAAGGGGGTGGTGATGAACAGAGTGTCTGAATTGAGCAGACCACTCTTACCCAGTCCAAAGATCAGGGCTTGATCCATCACCGTTATTTATCTCACTGCCCCATCCCAGCTCAGAACCTGGCTATATGCAAATCAGTCTGTCCCTGGCCCAGTGCATCATGGGAACAGGGCAGACTAAACTACCAAGCCAATTCTTTACCAGAAAGGAGACAAGCTACCGGGGACCGGTTTCTGGCATTTCAGCCTCTTCGGCCCGGCTTGCTTGAATCCTGATGGAGCAGTGAGAAAGGGACTCATGTCTGAGTATACCCTGCCACACCTATAGTGGCCAAAATCGATTTACAAAAGGGGGTGGTGATGAACAGAGTGTCTGAATTGAGCAGACCACTCTTACCCAGTCCAAAGATCAGGGCTTGATCCATCACCGTTATTTATCTCACTGCCCCATCCCAGCTCAGAACCTGGCTATATGCAAATCAGTCTGTCCCTGGCCCAGTGCATCATGGGAACAGGGCAGACTAAACTACCAAGCCAATTCTTTACCAGAAAGGAGACAAGCTACCGGGGACCGGTTTCTGGCATTTCAGCCTCTTCGGCCCGGCTTGCTTGAATCCTGATGGAGCAGTGAGAAAGGGACTCATGTCTGAGTATACCCTGCCACACCTATAGTGGCCAAAATCGATTTACAAAAGGGGGTGGTGATGAACAGAGTGTCTGAATTGAGCAGACCACTCTTACCCAGTCCAAAGATCAGGGCTTGATCCATCACCGTTATTTATCTCACTGCCCCATCCCAGCTCAGAACCTGGCTATATGCAAATCAGTCTGTCCCTGGCCCAGTGCATCATGGGAACAGGGCAGACTAAACTACCAAGCCAATTCTTTACCAGAAAGGAGACAAGCTACCGGGGACCGGTTTCTGGCATTTCAGCCTCTTCGGCCCGGCTTGCTTGAATCCTGATGGAGCAGTGAGAAAGGGACTCATGTCTGAGTATACCCTGCCACACCTATAGTGGCCAAAATCGATTTACAAAAGGGGGTGGTGATGAACAGAGTGTCTGAATTGAGCAGACCACTCTTACCCAGTCCAAAGATCAGGGCTTGATCCATCACCGTTATTTATCTCACTGCCCCATCCCAGCTCAGAACCTGGCTATATGCAAATCAGTCTGTCCCTGGCCCAGTGCATCATGGGAACAGGGCAGACTAAACTACCAAGCCAATTCTTTACCAGAAAGGAGACAAGCTACCGGGGACCGGTTTCTGGCATTTCAGCCTCTTCGGCCCGGCTTGCTTGAATCCTGATGGTGCAGTGAGCTAAAAAACGGTGTTGGATCTAGCCCTGATCTCTTGACTGGGTGAGAGTATTCTGTTTAATTCAGAGACTCTGTCCCTCACCACCCCTTGTTGTAAATATTTTTGTCCACCCTAAGCGTGGAAGGGTATACTCAGATGTGAGTCCCTTGCTCATTGCACCATCAGGATTCAAGCAAGCCGGGCCGAAGAGGCTGAAATGCCAGAAACCGGTCCCCGGTAGCTTGTTTCCTTCCCAGTGTAAGAATTGGCTTTTGTAGTTTGGTTTGCCCTGTTCCCATCATGCACTGGGACAGGAACAGACTAATTTGCATACAGCCAGGTTCTGAAACTGGGATGGTGCAGTGAGCTAAAAAACGGTGTTGGATCTAGCCCTGATCTCTTGACTGGGTGAGAGTATTCTGTTTAATTCAGAGACTCTGTCCCTCACCACCCCTTGTTGTAAATATTTTTGTCCACCCTAAGCGTGGAAGGGTATACTCAGATGTGAGTCCCTTGCTCATTGCACCATCAGGATTCAAGCAAGCCGGGCCGAAGAGGCTGAAATGCCAGAAACCGGTCCCCGGTAGCTTGTTTCCTTCCCAGTGTAAGAATTGGCTTTTGTAGTTTGGTTTGCCCTGTTCCCATCATGCACTGGGACAGGAACAGACTAATTTGCATACAGCCAGGTTCTGAAACTGGGATGGTGCAGTGAGCTAAAAAACGGTGTTGGATCTAGCCCTGATCTCTTGACTGGGTGAGAGTATTCTGTTTAATTCAGAGACTCTGTCCCTCACCACCCCTTGTTGTAAATATTTTTGTCCACCCTAAGCGTGGAAGGGTATACTCAGATGTGAGTCCCTTGCTCATTGCACCATCAGGATTCAAGCAAGCCGGGCCGAAGAGGCTGAAATGCCAGAAACCGGTCCCCGGTAGCTTGTTTCCTTCCCAGTGTAAGAATTGGCTTTTGTAGTTTGGTTTGCCCTGTTCCCATCATGCACTGGGACAGGAACAGACTAATTTGCATACAGCCAGGTTCTGAAACTGGGATGGTGCAGTGAGCTAAAAAACGGTGTTGGATCTAGCCCTGATCTCTTGACTGGGTGAGAGTATTCTGTTTAATTCAGAGACTCTGTCCCTCACCACCCCTTGTTGTAAATATTTTTGTCCACCCTAAGCGTGGAAGGGTATACTCAGATGTGAGTCCCTTGCTCATTGCACCATCAGGATTCAAGCAAGCCGGGCCGAAGAGGCTGAAATGCCAGAAACCGGTCCCCGGTAGCTTGTTTCCTTCCCAGTGTAAGAATTGGCTTTTGTAGTTTGGTTTGCCCTGTTCCCATCATGCACTGGGACAGGAACAGACTAATTTGCATACAGCCAGGTTCTGAAACTGGGATGGTGCAGTGAGCTAAAAAACGGTGTTGGATCTAGCCCTGATCTCTTGACTGGGTGAGAGTATTCTGTTTAATTCAGAGACTCTGTCCCTCACCACCCCTTGTTGTAAATATTTTTGTCCACCCTAAGCGTGGAAGGGTATACTCAGATGTGAGTCCCTTGCTCATTGCACCATCAGGATTCAAGCAAGCCGGGCCGAAGAGACTGAAATGCCAGAAACCGGTCCCCGGTAGCTTGTTTCCTTCCCAGTGTAAGAATTGGCTTTTGTAGTTTGGTTTGCCCTGTTCCCATCATGCACTGGGACAGGAACAGACTAATTTGCATACAGCCAGGTTCTGAAACTGGGATGGTGCAGTGAGCTAAAAAACGGTGTTGGATCTAGCCCTGATCTCTTGACTGGGTGAGAGTATTCTGTTTAATTCAGAGACTCTGTCCCTCACCACCCCTTGTTGTAAATATTTTTGTCCACCCTAAGCGTGGAAGGGTATACTCAGATGTGAGTCCCTTGCTCATTGCACCATCAGGATTCAAGCAAGCCGGGCCGAAGAGGCTGAAATGCCAGAAACCGGTCCCCGGTAGCTTGTTTCCTTCCCAGTGTAAGAATTGGCTTTTGTAGTTTGGTTTGCCCTGTTCCCATCATGCACTGGGACAGGAACAGACTAATTTGCATACAGCCAGGTTCTGAAACTGGGATGGTGCAGTGAGCTAAAAAACGGTGTTGGATCTAGCCCTGATCTCTTGACTGGGTGAGAGTATTCTGTTTAATTCAGAGACTCTGTCCCTCACCACCCCTTGTTGTAAATATTTTTGTCCACCCTAAGCGTGGAAGGGTATACTCAGATGTGAGTCCCTTGCTCATTGCACCATCAGGATTCAAGCAAGCCGGGCCGAAGAGGCTGAAATGCCAGAAACCGGTCCCCGGTAGCTTGTTTCCTTCCCAGTGTAAGAATTGGCTTTTGTAGTTTGGTTTGCCCTGTTCCCATCATGCACTGGGACAGGAACAGACTAATTTGCATACAGCCAGGTTCTGAAACTGGGATGGTGCAGTGAGCTAAAAAACGGTGTTGGATCTAGCCCTGATCTCTTGACTGGGTGAGAGTATTCTGTTTAATTCAGAGACTCTGTCCCTCACCACCCCTTGTTGTAAATATTTTTGTCCACCCTAAGCGTGGAAGGGTATACTCAGATGTGAGTCCCTTGCTCATTGCACCATCAGGATTCAAGCAAGCCGGGCCGAAGAGGCTGAAATGCCAGAAACCGGTCCCCGGTAGCTTGTTTCCTTCCCAGTGTAAGAATTGGCTTTTGTAGTTTGGTTTGCCCTGTTCCCATCATGCACTGGGACAGGAACAGACTAATTTGCATACAGCCAGGTTCTGAAACTGGGATGGTGCAGTGAGCTAAAAAACGGTGTTGGATCTAGCCCTGATCTCTTGACTGGGTGAGAGTATTCTGTTTAATTCAGAGACTCTGTCCCTCACCACCCCTTGTTGTAAATATTTTTGTCCACCCTAAGCGTGGAAGGGTATACTCAGATGTGAGTCCCTTGCTCATTGCACCATCAGGATTCAAGCAAGCCGGGCCGAAGAGGCTGAAATGCCAGAAACCGGTCCCCGGTAGCTTGTTTCCTTCCCAGTGTAAGAATTGGCTTTTGTAGTTTGGTTTGCCCTGTTCCCATCATGCACTGGGACAGGAACAGACTAATTTGCATACAGCCAGGTTCTGAAACTGGGATGGTGCAGTGAGCTAAAAAACGGTGTTGGATCTAGCCCTGATCTCTTGACTGGGTGAGAGTATTCTGTTTAATTCAGAGACTCTGTCCCTCACCACCCCTTGTTGTAAATATTTTTGTCCACCCTAAGCGTGGAAGGGTATACTCAGATGTGAGTCCCTTGCTCATTGCACCATCAGGATTCAAGCAAGCCGGGCCGAAGAGGCTGAAATGCCAGAAACCGGTCCCCGGTAGCTTGTTTCCTTCCCAGTGTAAGAATTGGCTTTTGTAGTTTGGTTTGCCCTGTTCCCATCATGCACTGGGACAGGAACAGACTAATTTGCATACAGCCAGGTTCTGAAACTGGGATGGTGCAGTGAGCTAAAAAACGGTGTTGGATCTAGCCCTGATCTCTTGACTGGGTGAGAGTATTCTGTTTAATTCAGAGACTCTGTCCCTCACCACCCCTTGTTGTAAATATTGCAGTGATATGACAGCATCCGACTGAAAACGCGGCGAAAGGCGTTGCGGCCACCTAAACACGTAATTAATGCAATTGTGGAGGCGCTATGCAACAGGAATAAAATAGGGCTAATCTGACACACATGTAAGGTGGTCTCTAGTATACCCAACACTGGGAGGTGAAATAACGTTGTTAACTGAATTTCGTGTGAATGCTGGCTGAGACAACACAACCTGTTGTTATGTGTCCTGTGACTGCGGTGTCCGAGTAGAGAAGTGGACGCGGACATGCTGCCGGTGACTGGCCGAGTGAGGCGGCCACCTGCGACTGCTGGTGTGACAATCTCTATAATTGCGATCTAGGCCCGATACCCCTGTTCACGCCGGATGACCACGGTGACCAGAAGGGGACACGCTGTTCACGCCGTCCCGCGCTTGAGCTGCGACACACCGAGACAAGCAAGCAAGATGGGTAAGCCGGAAAAGCAACATGCAAAACTGCAATTTGAGGCAAAGAAGCAGAGTAAGGAAACTAGCAGTTTGCCTGAGGCAGAAGGGGACAATGACATTAACGAGGGCACAGGCGTGGAGGGTGTGCTACGGGCCATACAACGCAGCCTGCAAGAAATTAATGGAAAGCTGGACACATTAACTCAGCGTGTTGATCATATGGCCGCAAAAATGGACAAACATAGAGAACGGCTTGTGGAAGCGGAAACGAGAATATCGGCAGTTGAAGACGTCTCCAGCACCAACACCAAGAGCTGCACCAACATGGAGAAGGCACTAGACACTTTGCGCATCAAGGCAGAGGATTTGGAAGCGAGATCTCGACGCAACAATATTCGCATAGCGGGCCTTCCGGAATCAACAAACACGGGAAAAATGGAGCAATATATAGTGGACCTCCTCAAAGAACTATTTGGAGCGGAGGAATTTTCATCGGTGTTTCTGGTGGAACGTGCTCACCGATCCCTTGCGCCACGTCCGAAGCCGGGGGCCCTCCCACGAATCATCATAGCCCGTCTACTGAACTATAGAGACAGGGATGTGGTCCTCAGGCGGGCTCGGGAGAAGGGAGACGTCACACACCAGGGTAATAAACTTGCGTTCTACCGTGACCATACCATGGCTGTCCGAATGGCCCGTAAAGAGTTCCAACCAGCGAAGAAGAAACTGCGGGACCTGGGAGTAGAATACTCTATGCTCTACCCGGCAAAATTAAAGGTGACTCATGCAGGACATTCCACGGTCCTCCCCACACCACAGGCGGCGCATGAATATATCAAAAAGCTAGGAAGAAGGCGACGAACGTCAGGCTGAGATGAGCAGCAAGAAGACGAGGATTGAGCGGCCTGAAGCAGGTAAAGGTGTTACATTGCTAATTCACTAGACTATGTGTTTCTGGCACCTTTTTATTGTATTGTCCCTATGACTGAACGAGTGCCACCTTATACACTGTAAGCGGTATACAGAGGCAATAATCAGGCTCTGAACATTGTGACCAGCATTAGCAGAGATCAAACATTTGCAAGACAGCCGAAAAAGAGGGCCATCTACACTGTAGGCTGTTGAAATGCTAAGTGAACTAGACAGACAATGCTACTAGGCCCTGAGACCACTTTAACGTAAAAACACGTGCACCGATAACATGGCGGATATATAAAATACATCAGGTTAATGGGCAGAGAAGAAGATACCCCATACTGGCACTACTTTAGCACAGACAGAGAGAGGCATGCAGACTCCCTAAAGTCAAAGGCAATTAAAGTTAAACTACTGGAAGCCTCAAGATGTTGTGCGCTGTAGATCAGCGAAGTAGAATTGTAGGCGCACCCACATGCAGCACTATGTGCACGTTTTGTTAATTGTAACAGGACACCCGTCCGCATACACACAGTTGGAAGAAATGTGCGCAAATAATGGAGTTCCACACGGTTAATGGAACTGTTTGGGGACGCTGGCGGACAGAGCGAACTGTGTGGCCCAGATTGGGGAACACTGCACTTTGCTACAAGGCAAGCATTTGGGCATAACTAGATGTGTACAGCTAGTGGGCTGAGTTGCAACTGAGCGTGACCTTCCTGACACAGCAGCGCAGAAATGTACTGGGACTAGTGCCGGCACTCTGGGAGCGAGTACAAAACGGACCCGGATGGCAAACGTCAGGGCCATGATACATAACACAGAATAACGACAGTGCCAGAGTTGGCCATGAATTACTAGCACTACGATCACGTTCTGATTGTTGGGACAGTCTACCCGTCCACATCCACAATGTGGGTGGAGAAGTGTGCACCTGGTGGACCCCCTACATGGGTGTCCCCTGACACATGTTGGTTTTACAATTTAACCTGTTTGGGGTTTTGGCTTTGGCAGCATTGGGTTGCTGAAGTGGGTGGTGGGAGAAGATAACAGTTGGGGATGTTCATTACAAATCACTGTATCTGAGAAACATTGCAAACTCCGAATTACGTTATCTGTATGAGATGGTAGATTTCCTTGTCACTGATAAGAGGTCACAGCGCACACTACATTTGGTACACAACGCCGAGCAAATACGATGTAACCGAGACACACACTGAAGTCATAAAAGAAACTAGCCTAAATCTTCTCACCTGGAATGTACGAGGTATGAATCACCCCAAGAAAATACGCCTAAAGTTTGCATACCTTACTAGGCATAAGATAGATATTGCTTTCCTCCCGGAAACGCACATTGCAGCGCATACGCCAACAACCATAGGAAGCAGATGGGCGGAATCTGTGCATAGCTCCAATTACTCATCATACGCACGAGGCGTAAGCATTCTGATAGGGAAGGGTATTAATTTCCGAGTGTCGAGGGTGCTCAAAGATCCAGAAGGTAGATATGTCATAGTGCTTGGTCTACTTAGACACCAGTCTGTAGCTTTGATAAACTCGTACGGACCAAATGCGGATGACCCCAGTTTTTTCACTAAGCTATGGCACACCATTTCCAATCTAAACACGCCACACCTGGTGTGGGGTGGAGATTTCAATATAGCATTGCGAGATGGGTTGGACAGATCACCTAACACAATAGAAACACACAAACGGGCGTGAGCAGAGTTACTAGATGCTATAGAAGAGTTACACCTAAAAGACATTTGGAGAACTCGTAATCCAGGACATTCAGCAGCCACACACATCTCAGCTGCACATAATAGTTGGTCGAGACTTGACTACTGGTTAGGGTCAGGTGATGTCTCTTTATGGACAAACGATGTTAAGCATCTATCACGCACACTCTCAGACCACAGCCCAGTATTACTGTCACTACAACTGCCTAATTACGTGCCACCACCCTTCGCCTGGCGATTCAATGCAACAGCGCTACTTGATACAACATACACAGAAACCATACACAAAGCCATAGTAGAATACTTTGACCTTGACGCTCCAACGACTGAAGATAAAGGGGTATTGTGGGAAGCATTTAAAGCTACGATACGGGAAAAGTGTATCAGTACAACAGCTGGGATACTGAAAGACAGGCAACAAATACAAACAAGAGAGTCTAAATTGAGTGAACTGGAACATCAATACGAATGCACACAAGACACTGTCATACTGGGGATATCGAACAGCTCCTGACTGAGCATCAGGAATATGCAAATGCAGAACTTAAGTACATATCGAAGAGGGGTATAGCCAGAACATATGGAGAAAGTGGTAGGCCTGGAAGGGCGCTAGTTCGCAAGATATGTACAGGTCATGCCCCACAGCACATTCTTACAGTATGAGACACAACGGGAGCTAACAGGTATGACGTGAAAGGGATATTGGAAGAATTCCGAAAGACTTCTGGCCAACTCTATAAATCGAACCTATGCATGTCACCGGACACCATGCTAGATTACATAGCGGATGTCGAAATAGCTTGGCTGTCAGATGGTCTCAGAGCATACTTGTCCAGCCCGATCACTGTTGAGGAAGTGACCGAGATCATTAAAACTCTCCCAAACGGCAAAGCACCAGGGCCTGATGGCTTCACTGGCGAGTTCTACAAGGCATTTGTAGACCAATTGGCCCCACACTTGGTGGAAATGTATGGGGAAGCGCATGAGAAGCAAATCCTCCCAGCGTCTCTTCGAGAAGCGATGCTAATAACACTACTTAAACCTGGGAAAGATCCAGAAATATTCGACTCGTACAGGCCATTATCGCTTATCAACGTAGACGCCAAAATACTTACCTGTTTGCTGGCCACACGTCTTAAGCCCCTAATGCCATCACTGATTAGACCAGATCAGTCAGGTTTTATACCTGAAAGGTCAACAACACATAATACGAGAGCGCTGTTTGCACTCTTCCATTACTTAACACCAGAAACCAAAGCCGCGGCAATCCTACTGGACGCCGCGAAGGCCTTCGATACAATTGAATGGGAGTATTTACATGCAGTGTTGAGACGAATGGGCTTTCCGACAATGTTTACACATTGGATCCCAATGCTATATACGGACCTGTCAGCAAGGATAAGGGTGAATGGTTATGTTTTGGACACCATAGTGATAGGTAGAGGGACTAGACAGGGCTGCCCCCTGTCCCCTCTGCTGTTCGCATTAGTGCTGGAGCCTTTAGCGTGCAAAATCAGACAACATCACCATTACTCAGCGCTTCAGTTTCCAACGAGACCCCTGTACATATCTCTATATGCGGACGATATGGTGCTATATGTGAAAGACCCTGCCCAAAACCTCAACCCCCTGATGAGGGAATACATTAAATTTGGCCAACACTGGTCTGCAAATCAACTGGGCTAAGTCTCAAATACTGGCGCTATCAGACAGCACCACCCCATTCACATTGGATTACCCGCTGGAATGGCAGGAAGAACCCACAAGATACTTGGGCATCTGGTGTTGTGTTCTATCTAGGACCCCGATCAATATTGTGACCTTATGCCCCTATACGGCTATAATCAATACATATCCCTATAATGGCATAAACGATCAGAGCCATATTTCAGTAACTCGTCTCTGCAGCTCGTTTCAGTACATGACACAGCAGAAGCCACTTCCTTAGATTCCTAGACAACACGCAGAGTTCTTTCGACAGCTCAAACCCCCAGCAATCTGGGAAAGCCCCGCTTGCTTTGTTTTGATTACTAATAGAACTCCTGCGAGCACTGTAAGAACGACCAGTTCTTAGTGACATCTTTATTGACGTCTTATGTCCAAAAACTTACGTCAAACTCGGCACCTTCCAGGTATAAATAATACCGATGTTGCCTTAAGCAAACACGACGGTGGTGGTGAATACTGGAGCAGAACAGCTGTCCCTTGCAGAGCCCAGCAGATGCGAGAAGCCCACGGACGCTGCCCCTCCTCTTTGACGCGCTGAGAGAGATGCTGTCTTTTCTCCTGCCGAGAAAATCCAGCTCCGGCGTTTCCAGCCTACCCTTGCGGGTGACTGGAATATCGAGTCCTGAGAGGAGATACCAGACCTCCAACATTCTATTCCAGAGGTACGGTGCTGACTAAACCCTTAGAGAGAATTCTTGAAGCAAACCCTTGGCAAAACCAACTTAACTCAAACTGCTACTTGCTTACTCCCTCCCATGTATTAGGCTTAGGTCAGGTGCACCGGGGTAGGCGTAGTTAGAAGCACCAGGTAAGGACGTTAGCCAAATGTATATATGAATGTATATATTTTATTCATTTTAACCATCTTATGGCTAAGAAACCACATCAATGCTTTTACAGTATTATTTCGTAATACTCCTTTTACTGTACGCACTTTTGATAATAACAAGTCTTGCAATTGTGGCAATTCATTTCTCTTGCATGAGAAGGAAGACTGTTCAATAAATAATACCTTTTTATTTTATTTCTCTCTATTCTCTGCATACTGGTGAAAGTAATTCTGCACAACTGACTGAGTGAAATAGCTGTCTATTGTTTCACACGACTCTAGAGATTGACTCTTATTCTGAGGAGCAAAGTTGTCATGTTAATGCGGTTGTCGGAAGCTGAATCCCTTCTTGTCTGAGCCAGGGAAGCTGATCACTTCCTATTCAGTCAAGAAAGTTTCCAGTGACCTCTGAGCTAGCTGGCGCAAACCTAAATTAAGTCTAACATAGTCAGTAGAGACCTAGAAGATCGCAGTCCTACGTCTACACTGCTGTTTATGTTATTCCAATGCGCGGGCTTATAGGGAAAATAGGAACTACACTACACTGGTACCACCGGGACCCTGAACTGGTCATTCGTACAAATTATGGGAGGGCTATAACGGAATTGGAGGAGAAAATAAACAGATGGAACAAATTGCCACTTTCATTAGCAGATAGAACTGCAATAGTAAAAATGGTGCTACTACCCAAATTCCTTTATTTATTTAACAACATTCCCATCAAACCACCGGCAGAAGTCTTCCGAAATATCAATAAACTGGTACTGAACCTCGTCTGGGCTGGAAAACAAGCTAGACTAGAACTTCAAACACTAACGCTACCTTATGGACAGGGTGGTTTCAAGGTGCCAGATCTTTATCTATATTACCTGTGCGCACAAGCAAAATTTGCATTCTTCTGGTAACACAAGATACCATTCATGTCGCACGTAGCAATTGAAACGGGAGATGCCCACCCCATTCCATTGTCAGCAATACTGCCACACAAACGTTTGCCACTACACGCAAGGGACATAAATACAATAGACACCACCAACAAGGCATGGTACCTGATGGGCAAAAAGGCAGGAAAGCTCCCATTGTACGCGCCTGACTTACCTTTGGCACATCATCCGGAGCTATCGGTAACACAAGAAACAGTAGGTATGGAATTGTTACAACGGGCAGGAATAGATAAAATGGGTGATCTTCATGAAGAAGGGCGATTCAAGACACTAGATGCATTGAGTTATATTAGCAACCCGACGTTATTATTCACTTTCACTTATTACCGATTACAAAGGGTGATGAAAGAACTGTACACTATGTATCCTGAAGAACCTCAGCAACTGCTCTCATTACAATATCTATTAACTACACCCACAGCGGCACATATAGTATCTAGGCTGTACGCCAGGTTGCAAGAAGACATTGCGAAGGGTACTGACAAAATGAGACTTAAATGGAACAACGCTATGGTTGAGCCACTATCCCCAGAAGAATGGTCTACAGCATGTATGCTAACTGATATGCTTACTCCGAATGGTAACCTAAGAATAATTCACTACAAGTACTTGCATCAAATGTACTACACACCGCTCAGATTGCATAGATATGGACTGAGTGCAGACTCTAGATGCAAGAGATGTAGGATGGAAGAGGCTGATTTTGTGCATCTAGCATGGGAATGCCCTAAAATAGCCGACTATTGGAGGGAAGTGACAGACGCACTAGGCGTAATGTTGGGCATGCCCATAGATTGCTCAGTAAAAGTGTGCCTACTAGGCCTGGTCCCGATGTTACGAGCGAGAAAGCGTAGGTTCTGTGTGATTGCGCTATTAATGGCTAAGCGTAGAGTTTCGCTCCACTGGAACAGCAAAAAATATCCCAAGCCGAAGAACTGGTTGGCAGATCTCACATACTGTAAAGACACATTAAATACCTATGAGGAGGAGCTGCCTGCAGGCTCTATACCCAAAGACTACTGGATGTACCTGATTGAATATCTCAAGGGGAGGCCATCACCAGAGGCAGAGAACACTGAAGAGTATTAGATGGGCTAGTTAGTGTGGGGAAACGCCATGTCAGGAATACACAACATGCGCAAATCATAGTAGGAGTGAAAATGTTGTGATGCAGTGATCCCTGTATAGTTACAGAAAGGTTGAGTATGTTTATATACGAGAAACTGAAAATTGTTCTACTGTAATGTCGGATCAGATATAACTTGCATCAGGTACATAAAATGTAACGAAGATTAATGCTAAACGCCGCCGGACCTCCGGGTTGTCGGTATTAAAGCTGTGTCCCACTGTTAACTACATCACTATCGCCACTACTGATATGCTGCCGGCCCCAGGGTTGTAGGCGAAGAAGCTGTGTACTGAATGAAAGATGCAATAAAGCAGTTTGAACACCATAAAAAAAAGTTCTCAGAGCACCCATATAACTTTCCAAGGGCTATACAAATAATTAACGTCGTCTGTAGAACGTATGCAGTTCAAGAACTATATTTTTCTGGGGTTTAAACCTCACATCTAACATTTTAAGTGAGATGCATATTCATCTTCTATATTTTTCTACCTTCTGGGCCCAAACAATGTTTTAATAATGCAAATTTCTTTTTGTGTGTAAAATCATGCTTATCGATAGCATGAAGATATGTCTCAAAACCTTCCTTACGTTCCCAATCAGTGGAAGGATGGCCTGGACGAGGAAGAAACGAAGGTGGAGAAATTATATTCTGCTGCATTCTCCTGAAAGTGCTGTGAACCTGCCAAAATGATCCGCCCCAATTGCAATTTTTTACTGTTGGACCTAAATAAGTGTCATCACACATTTTAAACTTAGAGTGCACATCCCTCTAGCATATGCACCTAACACTCTACATACACTTCATGTTTGCTAGTGTTCTGTTAAAGTCACAGTAAAGGTGTTGTTTTAAAATCAAACTATTCTCAACAAATTCAGTATCACTATTCGAGTGTGCACCCATTGCACAATGTGCAGTGCACTGCCTTATGTGACATGCAAAGGTATATCAAGAAATTAGGTGTGCATATGTTATGGTATGTTATATTAATGGTTTGTTTGAGCACACAGCTGCCCCAGCTAAGGGGCGTCCCGGCGCTGACCGTAACATAGTACCGGAAAGGAAACTCCGTACGCTGAGGAGTGTACGGAGTTAAGAGTGGACGGAGTAACTCAGGGCTGGTACCTTTCAAGATTTTAAACGCTAAACAGAGTGTCTTGAACTGGATTCTGGCTTGAATCGGTAGCCAGTGTAAGGCTCTGATGGTGGCTCTAGCAGAGCATCTGCGAGGTAGTCCGACAAGAGCTCGGGCTGCTGAGTTCTGAACTCGCTGAAGGCGCAGAATCTCAGCTTTATTTGCGCCCAAAAATAATGCGCTAGCAAAATCCAAGCGCAATAGAATTGTAGCCTGGATAATAAGCTGCCGTACAGGCGCTGTGAAAAACTTCAGAATAGGGCGGAGGCCCCTCAACAGGCCCACACATGTCGCTGCCACCTTCTTCGTATGGCACTGGAAATTAAGATCTGCATCCAGCCACACTCCCAAATTCTTGACCACTGGCATGGTAGAAGGCATAATGCCTAAAAAGGATGGCCACCAATGTTCGTTCCAAAGGGAGATGTTTTTCCCTACCAGCATCACCTCGGTCTTAGTGGCATTTAGTTGAAGACAATTTTCAGCCATCCATTGGGCAACAGCAGTCATACCGTCTCTGAACCTCGAGGCCGCGGCCGAGGGACCTTCAGCCAGGGTAACAATCAGCTGAGTATCGTCAGCGTACAAAACTAACGTTAGGCCCCACTCTCTAGCCACAGCGGCGAGAGGTTGAACATACAGGTTGAACAACGTCTGGCTCAACGCAGAGCCCTGCGGAACCCCTTGGCAGATGGGATGGGCTTGAGACTGAAAAGGTGGTGCCGAGACCCGGAATGATCTATCCGTCAAAAATGCACGGAACCATTCCAGGGCCTGATCCATGATCCCAATTGCCTCCAGACGGTACAACAATATGTCATGGGACACCGTATCAAAGGCAGCGCTAAGATCTAATAGTATGAGTGCTGCACTCTGACCGGCGTCAAGGGTAGATCTTAAGTACTCCGTGGAGGCCAGCAAGGCTGACTCGGTACTATGACCTGATCTGAAGCCGTTTTGGGACGGGTCCAGAATGTTGTTAAGGGTCATATGGCGAGCCAGCATCTCGTTCACATGAGCCTCAGCTATTTTAGCCACCCATGGAAGCAGAGAGATCGGCCTAAAATTCTCAGGCAAAGAGGGATCGAGTGTGGGCTTTTTAATGATGGGAGAGACCAGCGCCTGTTTCCAGGCCAAAGGTACTATCGAAGTGGTAAAAGACAAGTTAAGTATCTGCTGAAGAGGTTTCAGGACAAGATCCATAGAATCCAAAAACTGTGCCGGCCTCATAGGGTCAGATAGAGACCCTGATTTAACCTTTTTACAAAGTCTCACAAGTTCGTCACACGAAAGCTCAGGTATCATGGTGAGAGTGGATGTCCCCTCTCTAACCGTGACAGGACCTGGAGCAGAGAAATGCTGAGGGAAGGTGGCATAAATTTTCTGCACTTTGTTCAAAAAGAAAAGAGCAAGGTCCTCGCATTGCTGTGCTGAGTTTACATGTGAGACTGAGGTTTTGGTGTTTTTTAGCTCCTGAACAATTTTAAAGATGTATTTCGTGGGATTCGAACTATCCCTGATTTTTTCCGCGTAAAAATTAGCTTGTGTGGAGCATATCGTTTTATGGTAGTGTTTTAATTAAGCCGAGTACACAGATTTAAGGTCTTTGTCATAGTCCCTTCTCCACAGTCGTTCGGCTCTTTTACACTCCTTCCTGAGTATTCTAAGTGAATCTGAGAACCAAGGGTTGGAGATCGAGTTCCGTCCCCTGACCCATCCAGCTGGAATCAGAGCATCAAGCCCTCCACTTATCCAGTAGCAAAAGGCGGTATATGCGATCTCATGGTCATCCCTGTGGGTGTGGATAAAAACTGTGCCACATTATGTCAATGTTTAAGGTAAACGCATCATCAAGCACACGAAATGTCAATAAAAGACCTGTGTATGGGGTGTTGCCAATGGCAATAAATTATCTGTACATGGAGTGTTGCCAATGAAATCACTTTCTGGATCCTGAATGTCAATGACTCAATATGATCAAGGTGTGCGCATCACAAAGCACAGAAAATGCAAACATGCCAACATTGGAGTTTCCAATAATAAGATGGCTTCATAAATGACGTAAATGTTTTGCTCCAAGGCTTAGCATCCCACAAAGATGGCCACCATAAGACAGTTGATTAAGATGTGTGCATCACAGCTCACAATGCAAATATGCAATGTTGAGGTTCCCAATAACAAGATGGCCCCTGAGATGACGTGAACGTCTTATGTGGCACACCAGACCCCGCTTCTTTTAAGACTTCTAAGCTTGTCTATCAAGATTGTTATGTTGCAGTTAGTATCACCAGGACACCGGAAGTAGTCTGTTCGCCATCCTGGTCACACCAGGACTCTTTTATTCAACCCCAATGCCCCACCCCCAATCAGTAAATACAGGTCAACTGGGTATCTATACAATAGGCGGTCCACCACAACCCCTCCGGGTTATGGGACCGACCATGACCACATCACAAAGAAGGTTGCGATGCCTTGCGATGCTTCACTGATGATGTCTGATATCCTCTTGTTATGGCCGCAACATCACGTCACCAACTGCAAGGATCTCGAGCAAGGATCCAGCAATGTGTCTCTGGTAGATCCTTTATACAATAGATACTCCGTAGAGCAATCACTGTGAGACACAGACAGAGCAGTATCCAGAAGCAGAGTACAATGCTCATGTATTGAGGGATGGCTTCCTTCACTCTCAAATCATGAAAACTACACTGGATACCTTCCTCTGCCCTGCATGCTGAAAGCCCTGCCAGTCAACCCGTTGCCAGTGAAAAGACCCTCAATCTATAAAATTTAAGTTACGTCTGAATCACAACAACTAATCTCACCTTCAAATCACAACACTCTAAACACCATTGTGATGTAAAACATTCCAAGTTAGTAACGTACATTCTAGATGAGACCCCAACAGTAAGCATACTGGTGATGTGGCCTTGCAGTTAGAGCTGCCAACTTTGGAATTGGGAAAGCAGGTTCATATCCTCACATTAGCTCAACATCCTTATGGTTCTGGGCAAATCACGTAAACTCCCTATGTCCAAAAAATAAACAATGTGTAACTTATTGTTCTGCTCAGGTAAAGTGATCTAATGCCCTCGGACCAGTTATGCGCAATATAAATACTCAAAACTAATAAATGAATATTAAAGGTACTGTTAGAAATGTGATCCCTGGCTGGCCAGGGCTTGCGCCAAAGTCGGTCAGAGACCACCACTCCTAAGTCCGGGCAAGGGAGTTACACGCCAAGATAACCCCTGCTCACCCTCTAGGTAACGTGGCGCGAGCAGCAAGGCTAAACTTGGAGGCTATGTGAGTTAAGTATTTGCGCACGCACCCCAGCAACAACATCCAAGGCCCACCACAAAGGAAACTCCACACAAGGTTATATATAAAAATAGCCTTTGTATTATACCAAAACACATTAGATAAAAACACACACTTTACAATGTGCCAACAGGCACGGGCAGAATTTACAGGGGATATGTATACAGGACAGGGCCACATGGGCCACTGTCAGGAATAAGCACTTGGTAAAGAAATAGCACTTTTAGAACTTAGAATACAATACTTGTAGGCCTAGAACTTAGAACATAGAGCCTATCGGACAGGACCTTCCGTCCTGGTTGCGCGGGATAATGCGAGTGATCTCCTTAGTAGACTTGAGCGGGCGGCCTGCTAGGTACAAGCGTCTGTCTGGGGCGACCAATGTGTGTGGCTCAGAAGAGGAAGGGGGGCAGGATGCGGGCAGCCCAGCGAAGCGGCGCGGCTCAGGGGAGAGCAGCGCGGCTCGAGGCTTGGACGGGCGACAGGGCACGAGCTGCCGAGGGGAGTGAGCGAGGCACACTTCAGCGAGGGCCCAGGGAGATCAGACAAGTCCCAGCAATTTGTCAGGGAAGGCACAATAGAGTTCACTGGTCCTGGGACTCTGGTCAGGGGGCGAGCTCAGTATCCAGCCCTTGGAGATAGTTAAACACCAATAACTCATGTAGCACACAACCAGTAACTACTGGTACCAGGTAAGCACCACCTATGCAACCCTAACCTCCTTAGGAGAATATTACACAGGGAACCTGGGCTTCGCTAGCAACACCTGTACTAGCAAGAGAACACCCACCTAAGTATCACAATACCTGTAGGGGTATAGGCATATTACACATGATGCATCACAATACATTCAGCGGTGTAGGGAAGGAAAACACATGATGCAGAACCTACATTCCGCGGTGTAAGAAACAAGGCACATGATGCCTCTACAACACATTCAGAGGTGCAGCACAGGAGAACACATGATGCATAAACACACATTCAGAGGTGTAAGGAACAAGGCACATGATGCATCTACAACACATTCAGAGGTGCTGCAAAGAACACTTTGCAGAAATCACATAAGCACATAACTTACATCAAAGTCCAGGGTCCAGGTTGTGCCACTGTGCCAAAACCTAAACGTAGCAACTTCCCACTACTTGCTGGGCAGATGAGGGACAGAACAGGGGGCCTAAACGCTGCTGCTGGCACTAAGTGCTGCGCAGCTGAGGAAGGCCAGGGTAGGGATGAAGGAGTGCGACTCACTCCTAAGTCCAAAGACATAGTCCCCTAGAAAGAAAAACCTAAACGGTGCAGCTGCCCACTAATTGCTGGGTACCTGTGGACAAGACTGCGACAGGGCTCTCACTAGCCCTCCGGGACAAAACTGCTTAAGGGTTTGAGCCCTCTAGACTCTAGAGATAACTGGGCGCCTTTAAGTACTCTTGCTCTTGGAATAAACCTTTGCCCATTGTTGGAGCCCTCTGGCTCGTAAGAACAAATGTGCCCATTGTTGGAGCCATCCAGGGCTCAGTAAGTAAATATGCTACCTCTGGGGTAGAATATGGGCACCGGAGGGGGGGGGGGCCGGCACCAACAACGTGCCCCGACACCACCCCCCCTAAGCAATAGGGTGAGGGCCCCTCTGGGCTCCCTGAAGCAATGGAGGGTTCTGGCGGAGCCATTCTGCTCAGAAAGACGTTGGGGCGGCCCACTGCCACCCGGGGCCACCCTGAAGGCTGAATGCGCCCTGTTGCCCTCACACACCCAGAGCTTCCCCCCCCCCCGGCCAGCTTCTACTCACCGGCTCGGGGCAGGACAAGGACGGCAGCCCCCCCCTTCACTCACCGGGAATCGCGGGTTTCCTTTCGGTGGTGGGACGCCTGTCCGGGTGCGAGCACTCTTGCGGCAACACTCCTCTCCCTGTTGGCGGCCGCATAACTCACCGGAGCCCCGGGTCACGAGACGACATCTCTCGGCCGGCTGTTTGTTTCTTTTGGAGGCAGGCGCTGGCCAATCACAGCGCGGTAGCGGGCGGGACTTCCTTCCAAAACCGGAAGTCAGGCACTACAGTGCCTGACTTCCTGTTCTGCGGTGCGAGGGCCGCAGCGGTGATTTTCGGGGCACGGAGAGGGGTAGGCACCCTCGAAATCAAATATAAAGCAAGGTGGGCACTGGCTCGCCTAAATTAATAAAAAGGAGCAAATAAGCGCTCCCAGGCTCTGGGGCAAAAATAAAGCGCTCGCTGGGTCAGAATGAAGCGCTCTCAGCGCTAGGGGCCAGATCAGCTCCAGAAGGGTAAAAGTGAAGCGCTTCTCAGGCGCTAGTGCCCCCCCCCCCCCAAATCCAGACCCATCCAGCCTTCCTGGAGCCAGGCTCACCAGCCAGCTCCAGCCAATCACACGCCACACATATTTTACACTAATATGCCAACTCCTAGAAGTGGCACTTCTACACAAGACATAATCATGCCACATACATCTTTGCGAAGCATTCAATCACACGAGTTCACACATACCAGATTCGAGCCTGTACACCCCCCGCATCAGGAACTACCAGGGGCACATACATTGCCCATGCATTCCTATGGGAGGGCAGGCCAACCTCACTCCACGCACTCAAGGTGCGCTCGCACTTTCCACTGGGACACAGTGAAAGTGCGCAGAAACCAAGACATCACTATAATTATTTATTAACACCAGGCAAAAAGTTCAGGGGTGAACCTACCAGAAGGGCCAAGTCCAACAGGTACTAAAAAAGAAAAAACATACGCCCACGCAAGACCACTTTCTCAATATCCTGGCAGGCATCAGGGAGGGCCTCCTACTACAATGTAGAAGAGGGAAGTCTATAGCCTGTGCAACCCAAACCATAGTTCAAGAACAGCAAGAGAGCCAGTGTGGAACATTACCCAGAGCAGTCGACACAAAACAGAAGCAACATTCAAAATAAAAGTTCTAAAAAGCCCCAAAGCAGAAAGCCAAAATCTCGAATGTATATCCTGCCACCTACCAGTAAGCAAACGATTCATTCACTGAAATAGCAGATGATGCCCAAGCTTTGCTCTTCGGCGAACCTTCAATTCTACTCCCAAAAGTAAGTGGAAAAGAGAACTCAGGGCAAATGGTGCCTAGAAAAATGGGTTAAACTGTTCCCCATATTTCAGAACCTACTTGGGTAACTATCTACAGAGTCCAAGCCATCAAAACCAAAGCCCAGACATAAAAAGAACATAAGGATTCAAAATCAAAATAACAGAAAACACTCTGCAAACCAGTCTAGACCCAGTAAAACCTCACGACCAGAACAGGACCGACAACTAACAAGCTGTAAAACTACATCTAAGGGTCCTAGTGGCAAGGACAGCAACTCTCAGAGCTCTGCCAATGCTGACCAATGCATACAACTCTTGCCTCTGCTACATTCTGCCATTTCTTTTTTCCCCCAGACCTAAACGCAGCCTGGCCTTTGAATCCACCCACTACTCCATTTACTGTAGTCAACTCGGAGGGCACTCGCGTCCTTGTGTCTAGATCAGGCTAAGCCAGGATGTCACTTTGGAAACTCTACACCATGACTTCATCAATCTGTCCACCTACTAAATAGATTCTACCTGCTCAATGTCTTCTACTCAATTCCCTGCCTGTGGTTTATCAGCACAAGTGACTTCAAGCTGGTGAACCTTTGTCTAACATCAGAGACAACACACAATCCTGTTGAACAAGTGGAATTCAATTCCTACAATATATGCAGACTAACCATCAATAACTTGGACCAACTCTGCATAATCTTCATAGAGTCAGCCGACATTCTGCTCCTGCAAGCATCAATGCATCAGCTGGAGCTGGCACATACGAGGACTTTGGAACCCGTTTGAAATGTAGGGAAGGTGTGATTCATCACATCCCCAGACCCACAGGCCTATTCCTGCTTTCACAAAATGTTATAACAGACTTAAGCAATTCACCCCTCCCAACAACACCCTGCAGGGCCGAGTCGGATAAGACAAAAAACAGCAGCACCTTTTGTAATTGAAGTGCAGGAGACACTCCATTCCATGCCTTTTTTTGCACAAGACACTGGTCATTTGGAAAATGGTAGTAACAGCCAATATTTAAACCCCATAGTGTCTACATGGTTAACTATCACTTTAGGTTTATTATAGTAATTGGATCTCCTAAGACGTCCAAAGAACATACATAAATCAATTAATGTATTATTTTATTTATTCATTCTGTGATTTTATATAGCTTGGACTAGGCGGGAGGCACCAGAGTGCTTTACACTAGACTAGATTCTAAACATAACTGGTAAACAAACGTGAAGAACACTTAAAGGCAACCAACGAAGCGGACAATGTATCATGTAGGGTTCATCAATAAATTGTACAGGGAAGGCTGAGGAGCATCCAAAGATGATGTGGAAGTATGGGTAGTGAACCAAAGTGACGTTCAAATAAGAGTCCCTTTTGAAGACCGCATTATATGAGGACATGTGGAGGCTCGGAGCGAGGAAATGAGTTCCAGATTCTTGTGGCACTTACAGAGAAGGATTGAGACATGTTGCACTCCCTGTTGGAGGTAGCAGTGTTCAAGGAGGAGGGACTGAGCACTTCTAGAGTCCCAATTTGCACCTGAAATATTCAGTTTCTCAGTTAGGTATGAGGGTGAAGAGGAGTAAATTACTTTGTGCGTAATGCAGGCCTTTTTTAATTGGCTCACATCTCTATAGGAAGCCACTGATGGAAATGTAGAACAGGAGTGATGATTACATTTCTTGTGGTCTGATACAAAGTGTGCTGGTGCATATGGGACTACTCTAAGTGGTCCTAGGTAGGGGTGGGTCGAACTTGTGGATTTAAAAAACTTTGCAAGATTCCGCAGAGTTAAGCAAGAGGTGGAATTTTGGCCCATCACGCTGCCTGCACTGAGCATGTCCTGCTCTGTATAGTCAGCACGACATGCTGCTTCTTCCTGCCGCTTGAGTAGATTTTCTACTCGAGCTGCAGCTTTCTCAATGCAAATGGCAGCTTTTTCATTGTGAGTGGAAGCGACCTGCTGTGACCACCCCTGTTGGACTTGGACCTTAGGGCAGGTTCACCCCTAAACTTTTTGCCTTATGTGTGACCCTGTGTCAGTGATTTTTGGGTCTCTGCGCACTTTCCCCTGAGTCCCAGAGTGAAAGTACGTGCGTGTAGTATGGCTGGCCTTCCCTCCCATAGGAATGCATGGGGAATGTGTGTGTCCCTGGTAGTTCCTGATGCGTGGGGAGTGCAGGCTCGAGTTTAGTATGTGTAAACTCGTGAGAGTGAATGCTGTGAGATGGTGTCTGCGGCATGTATGTGTCTAGAAGGGAAGTGCTACTTCTGGACATTGAGATATGTGTGCAGTGAGGGTGCTGGAGCGTGATTGGCTGGAGCTGGCTGGCATGCCAGGCTCCAGGAAGTCTGGATGGGTCTGCCCGGTGGTGAGTGGGAGATTAGCATGAGTGATGTGTGGGAGGAGTGTACCTGTGTCCTGGATGGGCTGGGTTTACCCCACACAATGCTGGCTCCGCCCCCCTGTGGTGTGTCTAACGACCCTAGCCTCCCCAGTGAAAGAAATGGGTGGTTGGGCCATCAAGAGTTCTCCAAAGCCAGCTGAAACTGGTTTTCCCCCCACACTGCACCTTGAAACAAAGGATTTGTTAGTATAAGAAGGGGCTGTGTCCCCTTAGAAAATGTTCTGCTTTTGGATCCTGCCAGAGGGGGCTGTTGCCGCTGCTGGGGCCAGGAGGACCGCCACTTGGGGTGTCTCCCTGCCTGGAGACCCAGTGTGCTGGCTCTGGCCCAGCCTTGCCCCCCTGCCTGCCTCCAGCCCCTGCTGGAGCCTTGACCTGTCCTCCAGTGCTGGGGAGCACTGAGGATTCTTTGCCTGCAGCCTGAGAGCGCTGCTCTCTGCCCTTCAGCGCTGGGAGCGCTGAAATCGCCTGCCTAGCTCTTGGAAAGCGCTTGCTTTTGGCCCTAGCACTGTGAGCGCTTGGTGTGCACAGCCGGTGCCCACCCGGCATCTGAACGCCCCGTGTGGCGATTTGGCAGCGCGGGTGCCACCCCGCTCATTGCCGCTTTGTTTTTGCCCGTGGTTGTGGTTTGATTCACGAGGGAGCCCACTCCTCGGATCATGGGAGCCCGCCTGCCTGCCTAAGAAGCGAGCCGCCGCGCTGCCCGCGGCGACCCGGAAGTGGTTGGGGGTCCGACCAATCCCAGCGCGGCCCCAGAGAGGCCGACCAGAAGTCCCGCCTCCGAAACCGAGCCGGGAAGGGAGAAGCTGCCGGCCGGGTTCCCGAGGCTCCCCGAGTGGAGAGGAGAGCCCCGGGACCAGAAGGAGAGACCCGCCTCCGCTGGAGGCCAGAGCCGGTGAGTGTGGCTGTTCTGGAGGGAGGGGCGCCGGGACACATTGTCGGTGTCCGCCCCCCCCCACCCCCTGCCCCCTCAGCAGCTCGACCTCGCGCCCTTGTGTTTAGAGCCTGAGAGGCTCTCTGGGGCAATTCCTGTTTGCGAGCCTTGCGAGGCTCGATTGCCGGCACCCTTGTTTCGCGAGCCCTGAGAGGCTCGAGGCCAGTTTGTCCTTGCTCCGAGTCCCCCGAGAGGGACTCCAACGTGGCCATTGTTCTTTGAGCCCCGAGAGGCTCCCCAGTTGTGCCTGGGTCCCCCGTGAGGGACCCCCCCTGCCTAGTGAGGCAGAGTCAGTCGTTTTTGCGAGCCCAGAGAGGCTCAGGGCGCCATTTCTTGTCCAGGAGCCCAGAGAGGCTCCGCAGTGCCACAGTGGTGGTTCTTGAGCCCAGAGAGGCTCCAACGTTGCCCTAACTTTCCCTGCACCAGTTGCCCAGCACTTTGTGGGCAACTGCTACATTTAGGCCCTGACATTGCGACACAGGGACTGTCACAGGTGGTGACTGATTTAAGTTTTGCGCAATGTCATTGCTACACCTCTGAATGTTAATGCATCATGTGTTCTGTTTTTACACCCCTACAGGTATTGTGATGTGTAGGTGGTTGTTTTCTCCCTAGTACAGGTGGTGCTAGTGAGGTCCTGTTACCAGTGATTACTGGTTGTGTGCTCTATGTTTATATTGTGTGCTACACTGATTTTACTTTCTAAAGTGCTATTTCTGAAAGTATTGCTTCTAAAAGTGCTGATACCCTTGACAGTGGTCCAAGTGGCCCTGTCCTGTACAAATATCCCTTGTAAATTCCGCCCGTGCCTGTTGGCACAGTGTAACAAGATGTGTGTTTTATCTGATGTATATTTATTATAATACAAAGGCTATTTTTATATAACCTTGTGTGGAGTTTTCCTTTGTGGTGGGCCTTTGGTTGTTGTTGCTGGGGTGCGTGCGCAAATACTTAACTTACATCGCCTCCAAGTTTAGCCTTGCTGCTCGCGCCACGTTACCTAGAGGGCGAGTAGGGGTTATCTTGGCGTGTAACTCCCTTGCCCTGACTTGGGTGTGGTGGTCTCTGACTGACTTTGGCGAAAGCCCTGGCCAGCCGGGGATCCCATTTCCAACAACCCCCATTTAGAAATCACACCAGGAATAATGTTAGCACTCGATTCTCTCACTAGCGCTTACCAACTTAATGTTGGGAAGCCACGTTTGAGCAAAACTCCGCCACACAGCGGTTAGAGAAGTTTTTCTGGGACTTGTGGGCAAAACTATGCACAAACTCCACCAGTGAAGCGATTTTACCACACACACCCTATCTCTAGGTGGATTTGGGGGATTCCTGATGGAATGGTAATTCCTAGTCATGTCTTGAAACAACACCTGCCAGAACAACTGGTTTTAGGTCCTGTTCTGGGATGGGATCCCTGATTTCACAAAGCATTGTTGGAATCAAGCTATTTTGGCCTTGAATTATATAGGATTCTGGAGAGTGACAAGTCTGTCAGGGGTAAAACCCAGAGATTTGGCATTCTGAATGATGGATGGAGGCTCATCCAAGTCAGGGAGGAGTGACATGTAGCCTAAGGTAATGGATTGGGTTTCTTTGCAGAGATAAATAAAAATTCAGTTTTTGCTGGGTTTACTTTTAGGTGGTTGGTTGTCATCCAAGATTGAATTCTTATCAGGATGTTTGATTAGAGAGTGAGGTAATCAGGGGAAGAAACCTTCAAGTGTATTTGGGTATCGTCGCAGTATAGATGAAACATCAAGAGTTCCCGAGAATCCCACATAGTGGATGCATTAAGAGATTCGAGAGCTTGCAGAGGGCTAACTTTGAAATTGCATCCTTGTTTTTTTCTACTTGATGGCAAGTCGTAAGGTAAGCAAATAACAAGTCTAGGATTAACATTTCATTTACTGTAAAAAATAATAACTGTCATGCTTCATTGATAGAACATGCATTAGATTTGGTAAAAGAACCTTTAAAAATGTTGGTTGTGGTATTGGTTGCATTGGTATTGGTATTGGTGGTAGTGGTATTGATATTAGTGGTGGTGGTATGGGTATTTGTGGTGGTGGTCCTGGTGGTGGTGGTGGTATTGGTGTGGGTGGTGGTGGTAGTGGTATTGGTCGTGGTGTTATTTGTACTGGTGGTGGTGTTATTGGTGGTTTTATTTGTATTGGTGGTATTGGAAGTGGTATTGGTGGTGGGGTATTAGTGGTGGTATTGGTATTAGTGGTATTACTGGTTTTGGCAGTGGTATTGGATAGGTGGTGGTGGTGGTGGTGGTATTGGTGGTGGTGATATTGGTGGTACTGGTATTAGTGGTGGTACTAGTGGTGGTGGTTGTATTGGTGGCATTGGTGGTGGTATTGGGGTGAGGGTATTGGTGGTATTGGTGGTTGTTGTATTGGTATTGGTGGTGGTGTTGGTGGTATTGGTATTGGCGGTGGTATTGGTGGTGGTGGTATTAGTGGTTGTGGTATTGGTTATGGTATTGGTGGTGGTATTGTGGTGGTACTGGTGGTGATGGCAATGGTGGGTATTGGTGGTGGTGGTATTGGTGGTGGTATTGGTGTTGGTGTTGGTGGTATTATTGGTGGTGGTATTGATGGTGTTGGTATTGGTGGTGGTAGTTATTCCATTGCCGACAGGCCCAACACCGCAGGAGTGATGAACGTCCCAATCCTTTGCCCTCACCGTGACCCCCAACACCCGCAATCAAAACGGATGGTGGAGAACACGACGCCGGGAGAAGGTGGGTAACAAAACAAGGGAACCCAAGGTCTTGGGTAACACAACTCGTCTCCTCTGGCTTCTTGGCAGCTGACAGCTTGACACAGACGAGACCGCTAAAATGAAAGAAGGGGACAAGATTAAATACACCCCTATTACTATGACCAGTGCCAAGTACACACGCAAACCACCGACCTCCCTGCTTACCCCGGATAACAAACGAGTATAGCTTGATATGAAACAGGAATTCTTCCACTGCAATCATATTGGTTGTTTCTTTGCGTAACCCCAGACCAACCACCCCCCCTCGGGAAACACCGAGAATGACTAAGGGGGTGGAATTCACAATTCTTTGGACAAAAAAGGGACAGGGGAAAAATGGTATCACGGGAATATGAAAGACACCCAAAAAACCCCTGCAATCTAAAAAGAAACACGAAGGTAGCGCAAAAACGGCCGTTAATCAGCTCCTTCGTGAAACCACCCAAACAATGCGCATAGCAAGATGGTTTGGATACAAAAAAGGGATAATTACGGGACGATACAACTCAAGGAAATGCAGCCGCGAATCCAGAACGTCACCAAACATCAAAAACAGGTCCCCAAATAAAAGGATTTAGTAGTGCCCAAGGGAATAGGAAAACAGGGGGTGGGCAGGGAAAACAGGGGGGGGGTCAAAACCCAGCACTAGAAAAGACCGCTGGAATGGAGCTCGAAGGAAGGGAAACAAGGTAGAACCACAGGAACAGGAATCACACGACAAGGGACCAATAAAGAAACCAAGCACCTGTTTCCTGTTGGCAGCCCCTTTTTAAAGCGAGCCCTAGGGAGCGTCCATAAATTCACATATGCACTTGGCACTTTTAAGGATAATTCACTAACGGGGAACTAGACAAAAGGACCCAGGCCTCCTTGAACTCCAACAGTGGTATTGGTGGTGGGATCAGTGTTGGTGGTATTGGTGGTGGTGGAATTGATGGCGGTAGTATTGGTGGTGGTGTTATTGGTGGTGGTGGTATTGGTGGCGGTGGTAATGGTGGTGGTGTTGATGGTGGTATTGGTGGTAGTTGGTATTGGTGGTCTTGGTGGTGGTGATATTTGTGGTGGTGGTAGTGGTGGTGCCATTGGTGGTGGTGCTATTAGTGGTATTGGTTGTGGTATTGGTGGTGGTAGTGGTGGTGGTGGTATTGGTATTGGTGGTAGTGGTATTGATATTAGTGGTGGTGGTACAGGTATTTGTGGTGGTGGTACTGGTAGTGATGGTGGTATTGGTGGTGGTGGTTTTGGTATTGGTATTGATGGTGGTGGTAGTGGTATTGGTGGTGGTGTTATTGGTATTGGTGGTGGTGGTATTGGTGGTGGCATTGGTGGTATTGGTAGTGGTATTGGTGGTGGTATTGGTGTTAGTGGTATTGGTGGTGTTAGTGGCAGTGGTAGTGGATAGGTGGTGGTGGTATTGGTGGTGGTGGTGGTGTTGGTGGTGGTATTGGTGGAGGTGGTATTGGTGGTGGTTGTGGTATTGGTGGTGGTGATATTGGTGGTGATGGTGGTGATGGTGGTATTAGTGGTAGTGGTATTATTGGTGTGGTGGTATTGATGGTTGTGGTATTGGTGGGGGTAAGGGTATTGGTGGTGGTGGTATTGATATTGGTGGTGGTGGTGGTATTGGTAATGGTATCGGTGGTGGTGGTGGTATTAGTGGTGGTGTTATTGGTGTTGGTATTGGTGGAGGTTGTATCAGTGGCAGTGGTATTGGTGGTGGTATTGGTGGTGGGAGTATTGGTGGTGGTAGTGTTTGTGTTATCGGTATTCACAGTGGTATTGAATTGGTGGTGGTGTCATTTGTGGAGGTGGTATTGGTGATGGTGGTATTGGTGGTGTTGGTGGTGGTATTGGTGGTGGTAGTATGGGTGGTGGTTGTGGTATTGGTGGTGGTGGCATTGGTGGTGCTGGTGGTGGTATTGGTGGTGTATTGGTGGTGGTGATATTAGTGGTAGTGGTATTCATGGTGATGGTATTGGTGGTGCTATTGCTGGTGGTGGTGGTATTGGTGGTATTGGTATTGGTGGTGGTGGTATTGGTGGTGGGTTGGTGGTATTGGTATTGGTGGTGACATTGGTGGTGGTATTATTGGTGGTGGTATTGGTGGTGGTATTGGTGGTGGTGTTGGTGGTATTGGCAGTGGTATTGGTGGGGGTGGTGGTATTGGTTCTGGTGTTATTGGTGTTAGTATTGGGGGTGGTTGTATTGGTGGTAGTGGTGTTGGTGGTATTGGTGGTGGAGGTGGTGGTGGTATTGTTGGTGATATTGGTGATGGCATTGGTGGTGGTAGTGGTATTGGTGGTGGTGATATTGATGGTGGTGGTATTGGTGGTTGCAGAATTGGTGGTGGGCGTATTGGTGGGGGTATTGGTGGTATTGGTGGTATTGGTGGTGGAGGTGATGGTGGTATTGTTGGTGATATTGGTGGTGGTATTGGTGGTGGTGGTAGTGGTATTGGTGGTGGTGGTTTTAGTGGTGGCATTGCTCATGGTATTGGTTGTGGTATTGGTATTGGAGGTGGTGGTACAGGTATTTGTGGTGGTACTGGTAGTGGTGATAGTATTGGTGGTGGCTTGTTTGGTAGTGGTGATGGTGGTAGTGGTATTGGTGGTGGTATTATTGGTATTGGTGGTGGTGATAGTGGTTTTGGTGGTGGTTTTGATGGTGGTGGAATTGGTAGTGGTGTTGGTGGTGGGGTATTAGTGGTGGTATTGGTATTAGTGGTATTTGCGGTGTTATTGGTATTGGCAGTGGTATTGGATAGGTGGTGTTGGTATTGGTGGTGGTGTTATTGGTGGTGGTTGTGGTATTGGTGGTGGTCGTATTGGTGGTGATGATATTGGTAGTGGTGGTGGTATTGGTGGTGATGGTGATATTGGTGGTAGTGGTATTAGTGGTGGTGGTATTGGTGGTATTGGTGGTGGTGGTGTTGGTGGTATTGGCGGTGGTATAGGTGGTGGTGGTGGAAATTATGGCGGTAGTATTGGTGGTGTTGTTATTGGTGGTGGTGGTAATGGTGGTGGTGTTGATGGTGGTATTGGTGGTAATTGGTATTGGTGTTGGTGGTGGTATTGGTGGTTGGAGTATTGGTGGTGGTGGTGGTAGTGGTGTTATTGGTATTGGCATTAGATTTGTGGTGGTGGTATTTGTTGTGGTGTTGGTGGTAGTATTCGAGGTAGCAGTGGTATTGGTGGTGGTGATATTGGTGGTGGTATTGGTGATGGTGGTAATATTGGTGGTAGTGGTATTCATGGTGGGGGTTGTATTGGTGGTGTTATTGGTGGCATTGGTGGTGGTATTGCTGGGGGTGGTGGTATTGGTGGTCTTGGTGTTGGTGTTGGTGGTATTGGTATTGGCAGTGGCATTGGTGGTGGTGGCGGTACTAGTGGTGGTGGTATTGGTGGTGGTGTTATTGGTGTTGGTAATGGTGGTGGTTGTATTGGTGATGGTATTGGTGGTGGTGTTATTGGCGGTGGTGGTATTGTAATTGGTGGTGGTGGTGAAGGTGGTGGTATTGGTGGTGGTGGTATAAGTGGTGGTATTGATGGTAGTGGTATTGGTGATGGTATCGGGTTGGTGGTATTGGTGGTGGTGGCATTGGTGGTGGTATTGGTGGTGGTAGAATTGGTATTGGAGGTGGTGGTATTGGTGATATTGGTGGTGGTATTGGTGGTGGTGGTATTGGTGGTGGTGGTATTGGTGGTGGATGTGTTGGTATTGGTGGTGGTTTTGGTGGTAATGTTGGTGGTATTGGTGGAGTTGGTGTTGTTGGAGGTGGTGGTGGTATTGTTGGTGGTATTGGTGATCGTATTGGTGGTGGTGGTATTGGTGGTGGTGATATTGATGGTGGTGGTATTGGTCATGGTATTGGTTGTGGCATTGGTATTGGATGTGGTGGTATTGGTGGTATTGGTGGTGGTGATATTAGTGGTAGTGGTGGTGGTATAAGTAGTGGTGGTGGTATTGGTATTTGTGGTATTGGTTATAATATATTAACAGAGCACAGCACAAAAAAGTCTTAGCGGACTATCCTCCTTCAGTAATGTATTTGATAACAAATAAACAGTGAAAATTAACATAGAATATACAGTAATCTTGGTCTCAACAGTTTTGACATGTTACATGAATGTTGACACATCGATATGACAAGCAAAACAGCCGACACGTGTTTTGTCGATAGACGACCTTCTCAAGGCTGTTGACAGAAACAGAATGGCAAAATCTTAAAATTCAAAAAAGCAAAACAAGGGGAAATAATCACTATATTTGACAACACCAGGCAAGGAACACCTAAGGTGCCACAGTGGCTGAAACCCGGCACAAAGACACCAAGAATTGCCACGCGTGCAAGGTATTGAGACATTAGAATTTTTCCTTTCCTTTTAACCTCATCCTAGGTGAATATTTATTCACAACAGTTATACATCACCCGGGAGTGAGGTTGATACTTTGGTCTTCTCTTTTTTAGACTTTCTTTTTTCATCACTTCACACTTTTTTATCAGCTTTTGTATCACTGTGGTTTGGGTATTCTTTGGTATTTCTCCTACTACTCGATTACGTGTGGCAATTCTTGGTGTCTTTGTACCGTATGTGGCACTTTAGGTGTTCCTTGCCTGGTGTTGTTAAATACAGTGCTCCTTTTGTAAATTACAGTTAAGGATTGTTTTTTACTTGATTGGCTATTTGATTTACTAGTCAGTCCCTAGTACAGTGCACCATGTGTGCCCATGGCCTGTAAATCAAATGCTGCTAGTAGGCTTCAGCACTGATTGTGCCACCCACAGAAGCAGCCTGTAAAATGTACTTTTGGCCTGACATTGTGGAGCCTGTGTGCCGTCTGGGACTGCCATATCGCCTTGGCACGTGCACACACTTGCCAGTCCCTAAACCTTTCCCTCACTACATATTAGTCACCCCTAAGGTAGGCCCAAGGTACCCCTGTGGGCAGGGTACATTGTATGTGAAAGGTAGGACATGCCCTGATATGTGTGGCATGTCCTGATAGTGAAATACTATCAATTTTGTTTTTCACAATTGCAAGGCTACCTGTTCCCATAGGACAGAATGGGGAGTTTGTTTATAACATTTTATAAACCTAATTGGCCCTTGGAACAAGGGAGAGAAATAAAGTTTAGTATGCCTGAACTCAGAATGTTAAAATGCATCTTTTAGTGAGGGTGATTCTTACATTTTGTGTTTGAAAATACCACTTTTAGAAAATAGCAATTTTCTTGCCTAACCATCCAGTGTGCCTCTGCTAGGTTTGTGTATTGCATATTTGGCTTTTGGATGACAGGTGCTCAGAAGTCTGATGAGTCAGGGCTGGGCTGACTAGACCTGGGCTGCATTTAGAGTAGGTGGAGGAGATTTCCTTTCACCTGAATGGGCCTGGTCTGCCTTCAACAATGCTGTCTCCACCTCCTGCCCAGAAGCTGAACCAGTGAGGACAGAACTGGTTTTGGCTGGGTACAGACACACTCTGCCTTTAGAGAACAAAGAATTTTTGTGTATAAAAAGAGGGGCTCAGACCCCAGACTTTTAGATCACTACTGGGAAATCAAGAGGAACCTTTGCCAAGGAGAAGAACTGAATAAGCTGAGGAGGAATACTGCCCCTGTTCTGTTGGCAGTCTCGGGTTGGCCCACCGTGGCTGCTTGTTGCCAAGGGAAGGAGAAAAGGACTTTTCTGTTTGATTTGTCATCTTGAGGAAGATCTCCAAGGGCTTGAAATTAAGTTTGCCTCCTGTTCTGAAGTCTCAGGGACACAAAGACTTCACCACCAGCTCCCCGGAATTTCCTTGCAGGGAATTCCAACCTGCAAAGAGGTGCCTGCTGCTGCTGTTTAGTACCTCTGGAGACTGTTTATCACTAGGAGCTGGAAAATCAATGCAACAACGAAGAAGCGTGATGCATCCGCACCTGTTTCCGATGGATCGCCAAAGAAACCGTCACATCGCTTGCGGCGGCTCGAGAAATCACTGCACGATGCATCGCGTTTAACGATCTCCGAAGTCCGAAATTGCCTCACCAATTTCGGTGCAAACCGGCTGTGCAGCTGCACGAAACCATGTATCGTACCGGATCGACGCATCGCATCGCGGGGCCAAGGCTGTCACATTGTGGGGAGCGCAGTAAGAAACAGACGCATCCTCTCCCAATGCAGTAAGAAATCGATGTATTGTTGTATAGCGTTTTAGGAACCTAGGGCCAGATGTAGGTGGCCGTTTCAGGCCATTTACTGATCGGTAACGGCCGATTTTGTCCGTTACCGATCGGTAAATGGGTGACAGGTATGTAGTGGGCATTTTTTTACCGATTCGTTAAAATTACCGATTCGGTAATTTTACCGAACCGGTAAAATAAACATTCGGTAAATTTACCGAATCTGAGGCTCCCAGATGTCGGTGGGACTCTTCTGAGTCCCAGAGGCCTTACAGAATCGGTATTTTACCATCAAATCCAATTTGATGGTAAAATACTGATTCCGGTGTGCATGCACATGTGTGCATGCACACCTATGCCATGTGACAGGCAGACCTGCCCTTAGGGCATGTATGCCTGCCACATGGCACCCGAGCCTGTTTTGGGGGTGCAAGAGGGTGTCAAAGTGACACCCCCTGCACCCTTGTGAAAATCGGTATTTACCGATTCGGTGATGCCCATTCATTCCTATGGGCTTCAAAGCCCATAGGAATGAATGGGCATTACCGATTCGGTATTTACCGAATTGGTAAATACCGAATACTTCCGATTCGGTATTCCAGCACATCTGGAATACCTACATGTCCACAGCTTAGATTTACCGATTTTTAATTACCGAATCGGTAAAATTCAGTAATTAAAAATCGGTAAATCTATTTTACCTACATCTAGCCCCTAGTGTAATTTTCCCAATTCATGCCCTTATATAGGTATAAAGTATCATATCCTAATAGAGGCATAGGAATCATAAACATATTAAGACATAGCTCAGGTAGTCCTAATACGGCTTGGCTACTTCCACTAGTTCTGAAAATCTACAACGATTTCTTTTAAAAACCCGCCTTCAGCAGTCAGGGACTTCCCCCTGCATGAATATTAATTTATCCAAGAACTCCTAGAGTTTTCAGAGAATCAAGTCTCTAATGATTTTATTATGCCCAATCTTACGTCAAACTCGGCACCTTCAAGGTATAAATATACCCACACTTGTCCAAACAAATACACAGTGGTTTGGAGCAGTTCGACTATCTGCTTGCCCAATGCCCTGCTGCTGCAAGTGCCGAAGAAAGCCGACCCTCCAGCTGACGCACTGAGAGACGCTGTACTTTCTCCACCTGAGAAATCCAGCTCCAGTGTTTCCAGGCTACCCTGGTGGGTTGCTGGGAAATAGAGTCCTAAGAGAGAGCTACAAGACCTCCTTCATTCTAAACCAAGGTAGGAAGCTGATTAGACCCTAAGAGAATTCTTGGAATAGATTCTTGGCAAAAGAATACTAAACTCAAGCTATACCTCACTTACTTCTTCCCTTGTACTAGACCTAGGTTAGGTACACCGAGGTAGGCGTATTTTAGAAGCACCAGTTGAGTACTTTTAGTCATTATTTGTCACTGTATGTATTTTATGCATTTTAGGTATTCTATGGCTTAGAACCCATATCATGCTTTTACAATATTATTTTATAATACTCCTTATACTGCACGCCCAGTACTTTACCGCCAGTATTACTATTGCAGTAGTTCATTTCTTATGCTTGAGAAAGAAGACCCTTTTATTGAAAATGCCTGTCTCTATTTCTCTGCACGTCTGGTGAAACGAAGCATGCACGATTGACTGAGTGAAATAACTATCTATTGTTTCCGCGACTCTAGAGATTGATTTCTTATTCTTGGGAAACAAAGTTGTCATGTTTAAAGTGGTTGTCAGAAAATAATTCCTTCTTGTTCATTCAAGAAAGTTTCTAGTGACCTCTGAGCTAGCTGGCACACCCATAATTAAGTCTAGTATATTCAGTAGAGACCTAGTCGAATTCAGTCCTACGTCTAAACTACAGGATACACTATTCCAATGCGCAGAGCCTATTGGGAATATAGGAACTACACTACATGGCGCCCAACGTTTGGTAAGGCGATAATTTAACGCTAGATACTAGACTAACTCAGTCGTGCTTTTCACACAGACCCCTTTTTCCTGTAAAATACTCCAATAGACGTCTGGAGTGGGTTAAAGGATATAATATCCACCATAACTGAGTAGGACAAAAATCCTATGTATTAGTTTTTGGTTTGTTCAACATTGAAGGATACAGTGTTCCAAAATATTGTGCACCTAATCTTTGTTTCCTTGAAAATTGCCCTGCAAACTCTCGGTCAACAAAATGAGTGACGACGAGAGGGAGAGAGCTGCAGCAGCAGCTCAGGCAGTGTTAGATGACACAATTCTCCAACAAATTGACCCGGATGCAATAATCATCCCGGCAAATATAAGGAAAACCATAACTATAAAACTTATGGAGTATCATCCAGAGGTGGTAAAGTAAACTTCGTAATAGAGGCACATTTATATCGGCAGACAGAGGTATTCTATTCATGGATTCTGTTTCCTACAGCAAATCCAGTAAGGCACGAGTTCCACTACTACAAAGTAGAGGAACCTCCAGCGGAATACGTTCCTTTCGAGGACGTTGAAATTCCACTAACTTACCAAGAGCACCAGCTCTGGTTTAATGGCGTCCTACAACATCAAAATGACATTACCAGGCTCGGTCCACTAGGTAGACCAGGAGCACATGGCCGGTACTAGCCAGCTATACACCTCATCCTGACATTGAAAACCTGACAGGTCCAGAACTGTTAGCACAGCTAAAACAGTTAATTAAAATACACAGACAGTTGGTTCAATATTTCATGCAGACTTTAACAGTCCAACCAGCTGTAAGGATTCCACAGCACACCCCTCATCAGCGGAACACAAACAAAATTACACCATAGACTATACAATCAGTCATTGGTAAATTGCCCGCAAAACGGGAACATATTCCGTTTTGGTTAGCTCAAAAAATAACTCAAATAGAGGCAGTATTCCCTGATAGTACACCTCATGAGAAACACAGGATTCTAACAATCTGTTTACCAATGGGGATTGCACCACACGTAGAGGACTGTGACACTAGGGGTACATTTTTGCTTCAATCTACACTAAAACTCATGGTGTACCGTCTGTGGCGTTAATACCAGACGTTCTGAGACAGATTCAAAATGAATACGGTCCAGAACCGGCCTTAAATCTAGGTATGAAATTACTGAAAGATTTTAAACCGGTCTTGGCTATACTATTTGCCAACATAAAAGGTGAAGCAGCATCAGTAGCGATCCGCCAAAAACTAAAAGAAACAGATATAACAGAATAATCTTTTAAACTTGCCAGAATTATTGAAAAATCATATTAAGAACTAGGTAGAGATAGTTTTGGTGGGAAACCAGTAAAACCCCAACTAACTGAACACCCTGAAAAAGTTTTCATTAAAAATAATCTCACTACTCCAAAGAAGAAGTGGGAAAACACCAAACAGACACTTCCTAGAGAGAAGCGTTTACAGTCCAGAGGAAGGTCTCCTCAACAGGAGCCCTCTGAAAAAAGATATAACCTTAGAAATAGGGATAATTTGAGAAAACCTGATAGATATCAAGATAATGATACACGTTCCTCTCGTACCTTTCAGACTTCCTCGCAGAAATCCGAAAGAAGAGGACTTTCAGAACAAAAAGAAGAATGAGGGAAGTCTAAAGACGAACAGCATGCTCCAAAAAATAAGAAAACTCAATTCACAAAAAAGAAGGTAGCAAGTCTAAAAATCAGACATGCTGAGGATATTGAGGACACAACTCAAGAATGGGGAGTGGGCCCAAATAATGCTAGACAGTGCAGCAGAGGTAACCATAGCTCGCAAGATCCTGAAAGATCATCTGGAGACAATGGACTTGAATGAAAGTTTCCAAGTTGAAATTGCAGATACCAGGGTTAGTGTACCACATAAGGTATATGCAGTAACACTCCGGATGGAGGGGGACAAACCAAGAAAAGATAGAGCACTCTTTTAGGAGAAGCTATCTAAGGGTTATGACATTCTTCTAGCTGAACAAGACTAGCCGCCTGAATTTGTCAGGGAATGCCCACATGGCGAAGAGATAATTATGCCAGCCTTCTCAAATCACATTCCAATTCATAAAAAATGCACATATGCCAGAAAATGGGCAGTAGCTCAGGCTCCAGCATTATACAAAAATCATGTGGGATATGATGAGGATTCCCCTCACCACAAAATCCAGTTGAAAACTCAACCAACAATGCAAAGGCAATATCCTGTAAAACAGGAAGCTAAAAAACAGGTCAGGGAGATTTTAAATCAACTTGAATACCAAGGAGTGATTGAAACATGCACCTCATAAATGAACAATCCTTTGTTTCCTGGCTCCAAACCAGATAATTCATATCGTCTAGTTTGGGATTACAGACATCTAAACTCTTGTTGCAAAACATTTGCAGTACAAAATGCACATAGTTCAGCACTAATGAATAAAATTGTGCGCAAAAAATATAAAACTACATTAGATATCTTAAATGGTTTCTTCTGTCAAAATATTGCCCCAGAAAGCAGGTATTTGACTGCTTTCTCAATAATGGGGACACAGCGACAATTTTGCCGTCTCCCCCAGGGATTCATGAATAGTCCAGGGTTATTTTAAGCCAGAGTAACAGAGTTACTATAAACGTATGATGATGAGGCATTATCTTATGTCGATGACATCTATCTTACAGACGATGACTTGGACATACACTTGAAAAGAGTGAACACCATAATACTTGGGTTCGCTTCTGAAGGGTACAAATTCAATTTTAAGAAATCACGAATTGCCCACCTCAACGTTCTATTTTTGGGATATGAGTTATCAAGTGAAGGCAAAAGCCTGGCAGCAAACTTCTTAGAGAAATGTGCGTTGCTCCAACCTCCAAAAACACAGAAAAAATTAGTCAATTCTAGGTTTCCTGAATTTTGGAAGAACTTATGTTCTGAATTATGCATAAAGGGTTAAACCTCTCCACGAACTAATCAAACCTGATTTTAAGCCTACTAATTGGACACAAATACACATAGAAATTTTGCGTTCAGTGCAAACAGACATGTTAGCAAAAACACAGTTACAAACACGCGACTACGTGCGCAATCTCGTAATCCGAATCATCCCAGGAAGATGCGGATTCACATACCTAACCTTTAATGAAGGTGAGATGGAACTATAGCATTCAAATTACATTTGTACACACAAGCTGAAATGAAATTCACTTCAACAGAAAAAATACTAACAGCGGTTCATACTTCTGTGGCAAAAGAAAGAGCCCTTGCACAAGGTAAACGCATTAAAATTGTTACACCTATACCTGCCTTTGAGGCAGTAACAAAAGCAAGCATTCAAATGCAAAAGCGCTACCTCCGAGATGGATACAATGGGTTAATTCTCTTGCTGCAACAGATGTTGAATACATTTTTGATCCATATTTAAAAACACAAGAAATCCTAAAATACGAATTAGAATGTCCTCTGCTGACTGAAATTCTGCCACTAGAACATTACGGCTGTGTAATCTATACAGACGGATCAGCACAGCCCACAATTGGGGTAAATAGGCATATAGTGCTGCGTGCACGATTGTTAAAGGTCGTTGGCGCAAAGATAAATTCAGACCTATAGTCACTAAAACTCAATCACTCGGAGATTCTACAGCTCAGCGAGCTGAACTACAGGCTTTCAAGATGGCGCTTGAAAATTCCGAACGCGAATTCCCCACACTCATAGTGTGCGATTCGTATTACTGCGTCCAATCTTACAACGAGTACTTGCAGAACTGGATTCAGAACGGCTACAAAGACGCAAAAGGTGGCACAATTAAGCATAAAACTCTTTGGGAACAGGTACTTCTTTTACAAAAAGAACTACAAAAGACTCACGTGATTCATACACTGAGTCATCAGCGTGATGGCATTCACGTTGAAGGAAATTTATTGGCTGATGAGGCCGCAAAGGCAGCTGTGCAAACGGCTTCCGTAGCTGCAATCACTCGTTCAAAAACAAAAATAGATTTATTTATTTTATTTATTTAAGGTTTTTGTAGAGCGCGTAGTAACCCGTGAGCATCCCAGCGCTGGACCTAGTAAATCAAGAGGAAAGCAGGAGTCAAGGTTGTTCAAAAGGATCAGGGAAACAGAAGGGTTTTCAAAGATTTCCTGAAGTGAAGGAGGTTCAGTTCTGTTCTCAATTTTCGGGGTAGAGAATTCCAGTGTTTCGCCATGTTCACAGAAAAGCGACGTCCACCAGAGCGGGCTTTCTTCACTATGTGTACTACGATGAGGTTCTCGTGGTCTGACCGGAGTGATCTGGTAGGTTTGTAGGGAGTGATATAGTTTTTAAGGATGGGAAGGCATTTATTATGGAGGAGTTTGTGTGCCAAGCAGAGAGCCTTAAACACCACTCTTTCTCTAACTGGCAGCCAGTGAAGTTTCTTCAAGGCCGGCTTTGCTGATGTTCTGGCTGGGGTGTCAGTGAGCAGCCGGGCAGCTGCATTCTGGATTTTCTGTAGGGTGTTGAAAGTAGCTTCGGGGCTCCTAGGTAAATGGCATTACTGTAGTCCAACCTGGACATAATAAGGCCTTGGATCAACAGCTTCCGGGAGTTGGGGGGCAGCAGGGGGAGCACTTTCCTACATGACCTGAGGAGTCCAAAACAGGTACCCGCCGTTTTTTTGGCCTGGGTTCTGAAGGTCAGGTCTTTCTCCAGCCATATTGAGGTTCCGTGACGATTGTAAGTGGTGTTTTCGACTCGCACGAATATGGTCGAGTCTAGTATCTATGAACCGCAAATGACGAGTTTTGTAAGTGTGCGCAGTTTCGCTGTGCTAACTTAAACCGTTCGTTTGTTATGTGGGTTTGTCATCTGTACCCACGGGTTCCATCTTAGATACGGCATCCATTTTGTCTCTTGCCCTCAAGTAGCCAGCGAACGGACGCTGTCCGCTTCGCGACCCTGGGACTCCCAAGATATGGCGGAAGACGCATGTTCTTTGTAAGTGTCTTTATGACGAGGGGGATGCTACTGTAAGGCAGATGGCGCCGCTCGAGGCTCATCTTGCCGCACGGGCTTATTGTCTCAGTCGTGCATCTCATTAGGCACGTCCCTTTGATGCCTGTATCTCGTGCTTCTCGACACTCCCCTTTTACACCCTTTCCGATCTCCCTACTGTCTCCGTCTTCCTCTGCACCTGTCTTCGTTCCTATTTCGATCTACTTTACTGCTGATTGGAATTTGCTAATGGTGGGAAGATGGGTTTTTACAGTTGGGAATCGCCAAATGTTTCCGCACTTATGTTCCGGATCTTGTGTGTTTCAAAGTGATCTAAGCGACCCCTCTGAGAGCGACTTGTGGGAACCAGGTTGTAAACTATTGTGTATCATGTTATCCTATGGGTAAAAACTGTATAAAAGGAGCGATCCACAAATACAATTTGAAGCAGTCTCCCCGAACTACACTCGATGTACTTCCTGTGACTTCTGTGTTCCCTGCAGTAAATAAACCTTGACTCTTTGACGCCGAAGGAAGTGTCCCGTGTCTCTGTGACTTGTACGCCGGAGCAGGTTACCCACGAAGGTTTCAGGTGTTGTGCCCTGGCACCGCTGGGTCCAAAGAACCCAGTCCTTCAGTTGGCGCCCAACGTGGGGCTGCATCAGTGGTACCGGTCCAAGCCCGACGATCGTGAGGAACTTCGTGTGAAATCTCCGAGGGAAGGTGCACCCCGCTTCATCGATCCTGTTGTCGAAATAAGTGGCCCGAAGACTTTTCCCGCGAAGATTCCCGCCTCCTAACGGCTGCGACGGACTGCTGCCCTGACTGTAGACCTGTTTTGGCGCCTGGCGTAGACCTTGGTATAGCGAGACGATTGACGGGCCTTCCTGAGGACGCCATTGATCTTTGAGTTAAGTATTTGTGGGTCGCTCCCAGAGTTCTTGGTTGTAGACACTTTAGCGAGTGTCTTTGTTGTAAACACTTTAGCGAGTGTTTTTGTTGTAGACACTTTAGCGGGTGTCTTTGTTGTACACGCTGTGTGAGTGTTTTTGTCGGTGACACTTTGCTAGCGTACTTTGTTGTTGTTGTATTTGTTTGACGACTGCAGCCGCCAAAGACCGAGGGTTTAGTTCTTTGCTGGGACTTGGTAAATCCCGAAATCCCGTAACCCTTGAAGTTTGTGAAACTCGGCTAGTGTGCAAGATGCCTGGTCGCAGTACTTTGTTCAGTTGCTTTAGACCTTGTGGTGCGGATTCCCTGCTGGAGGACTCGTGTCCGATACCTCCGGTTGGAACTCCTACATATGACTTATATAGCAAACATGGGCTAGGCCCGATTGCTTTTAACGATTATTGGATCAAATATACAAAGAAAGACGGCGATCTTCGTTGGCCACCTCACGGTAGCTTCGAAGCGTCGATCTTAGATAATTTGGAAATAAAGTTGTTCGAACGTAAATCAAGGCCGGCCATGTTTGATGCCTTTCGGTCCTGGCGCAAAGAAGCCCGACAGAAAGAGATCAGACAAAATAAACGTAGTCAGCGAGATACTGTTGCTACTATAGTGAAGAAAGCTGAGCAGTTTCAGCGTGATAAGGAGGATAAGGATAAGGAAGTGTTTGAGAGATTGCAGCGTATGTCCATAGACAAATGCTATCCTGTTTTGCCTACGGAGTCGGATAAGAAGGAAGAGGCAGTTGAGGATTCTTTAATGTCCTATCTTATGAAGTCGCCACCTCCGTACGTACAGGGTACCGCAGCTCCTGTGGTCCCTGCCGTACCTGTTCTTCCACCTGTAATTCCTCCACCAGTTCCTCAACCTGCACCTGCTCTTCCGACTGTTCCTGCTCCTTTGCCTATTTCTATTCCTACTGCTCCTCCGCTTCCACATACTCCTGTTCCCGCTACTGCTCACGCTACTGCTCCTGTGTTGTTAACCCCTGTTGCTGCTAACGTCTCTACTCCTTCTCTTGTTAGTCCTGTGTCTTACTCTTCTCCCTCTACTCGTAATCGTGATTCTCCCCTTGCGACAAACTTCTTTCAGTCGCTCGGACCTGTTTTTGGGTCTGCAGGTTCTGATGGTCCACAGAGACGTAGCCAGCTTCCTGGTAATAGAGAACGTGTTGCGCTATACAATATGGCGATGGGTTGGATGATAAACCCTGTTAGAAATCCACCTCGTGTTGTCCTCGAAACGTTTGATCAATTCAACATACCTACTCAGAGATATGTGTTTGATGAAATGTGCAAGTTCTTACATGATCAGATAGCGGCCAATGCGCCTGACGAGGTGCTGACCGCCCTGTCTGAACTCCGGCTTCAGTTCGCAACTGGACTGATAGTCGACACTAATGTCCGACGTGCTATTGAGCGGTTGCTATCTCTTCGTCCCGCTCCTATTCCTCATGCATTGTTCGTTGAGGACATTGAACAACGAGATGGGTCTGGCCAATATCCTATGCGTGAAGTTCCGCCAGTTTGGGTACCCGCTGATAATACTAATGCTAATGCTCCAATACCAGCACATTTCCAGAGAGTGTGGATACACCTCCCTTGGAAACGATCGGAAGTGCTTCAGGTGAAACAAACTTTGCCTGATCCTCGCAAAAATCCTGCGGGGTATTACAAAGAATTATCGCAGCTCGTAGACGCTACGATAATGAATCTGGCCGATATCGACATGTTGTTTGGCAATGTCGTACCGCAACCGGTATGGGCCAAGATTCGTCACCAAGATCACGCGAATGAATTAGGTGGTGATTGGGCTGCCATTACAGCGGCAGACGCTGGACAAGTGGCTGCTACTAAACCCGATCAGTTGATTGAACTTCTTCCCCAGCGAATCATTACATTAATGAAAACGCTTATGCCAGCTATGAGGGTAAATTGGGACAAGTTGTCAGCCTGTAAGCAGAAGAAAGATGAGAGTGTTTCAGACTTCTTTACGAGGTTCGAGGAAACATTCGTCGATCATAGTGGGCAGGATATGGGTACTGAGGGTGGACAGAGGTTGTTTGTGGATAAATTCGTATCGAACTTATTGCCCGACTTGAGCCATAAATTGAAAAATTCAGAAAGTTCATGGGCCGTTTCTACCTCAGCTCAGATATTGGCTACGGCACAATATTACGAAAATAGAGAAAAAGAGGAAAATGACCGTGCCGATAAAAAGACGAAAGAGCTGAAAACTAAAGTGTTGTTACAACAAGCATATCCGCCGCGTTCTAATCAGAATGCGCCTCAGCAGAATAGATCGCAGTCGCAATCGAATCAATCGCAGCCGCGTAATGATTCATCTTTTCAGAGATCTTCATTAGGGTACAATCAATGTGCTTATTGTAGACAGGAGGGACACATTAAATTCAATTGTCCTGCTTTAAATGACCGTAGTGGTGGTAATTCGTCTAGAGGAGGTCGTGGTGGTGCACAGCACGCATCACGTGGTAGAGGTCGTGGTGCTCAGAATGATCGCTCTGACCATTCATCAAATTCTAATAACTGTTTCGATCAACGTGGATCATCGCAAGGACGATCTGCGCAGTACAATGTAGACGATTATTACGTCGATCAGGGACCTGACGATAGTAATTACTAGGACAGCCAAAGACAAGGAGAGGGAGTGGTATCAGTTCCGGTTGATCAGAGAGGGCCTTACGTCGCAGTTGCTACATCGGGCGTCGTTGAGCCTTTTCTGTTGGACACTGGTGCAGCGAAAAGTTCTATCATGCATTCGAAACTCCCTGGCGCACCTTTGTCTGGCTTAACAAATGTTTCCGTTGGATTCTCTGGCGCCCCCGTTAGCAATCCAGTTTCGCGCCCTTTGCCCCTTAAAATTGGGCCACGTGAGCTCGAAGCTCCATTGATTTTGTCTACTGGTTGTGGCGAAAATCTTTTGGGTCTGGATTTGCTTAAACGCTTGTATGCGACTTTGTATTGTTCTCCTGCGGGTGTAAAGCTTACGTTAGGAGAGAGGGTAGTCTCTCCCATGTACTTGTCCCTCGATAAGCTTCCACCGGAATTGAGTTCTCTTCCTGCATCTTTGTGGGCGACGGGTCCAAATGACGTGGGCCTACTTGATATCTCCCCTTATGTTGTTCAGTTGAAATCGAATGTGCGATTGCCACGTATTCCCCAATATCGTATCTCCCTTGATGGTGAACGAGCTTTGTTAGCGATCATCTATGATTTGATCGAGAAAGATGTCATTGAAGAAACTCGGGGAAACGTGTGCAATAGTCCTGTACTGCCCATTCTTAAACGTACTGATCCTACCAAACCGCCTGTTTATCGTTTTGTTATCGATTTACGGGAGGTGAATAAAATTGTGGTTCCTCAATTCCCTGTTGTGCCTGACATTACGGCGCTACTGACTCTGATTCCAGCTACAGCTTCATGGTTTTCGGTGATTGATTTGAAAAATGCGTTTTTCAGCATCCCGATTGCCGAAGAGAGCAGGGACCTTTTCGGTTTCTCTCTTGGTGGACGTAGCTTCCGGTTCAAACGCGCTCCTCAGGGCTACTGTGAAAGTCCATCGATTTACAGTCAAGCTTTGAAGGGTCAACTAGATGCGTTTAGGTTGCCGGTTGGTGCGGCTTTAATTCAATACGTCGACGACTTATTGGTGGCTGCTGATACTCAGGACATTTGCAAAATTGCTACAGTGTCGTTGCTGCAACATCTCTGTGAGTTAAATCACAAGGTGTCACCTTCTAAACTCCAATATTGTTGTCAAGAAGTAACCTACCTAGGTCACTTATTGTCAAAGGAGGGAAGGAGATTGACCCCAGAGAGAATTGCAGCGATTGCGCGCATGGCTGTGCCACAAACCCAAAGAGATGTGCGTGCCTTTCTAGGTATCACATCGTACTGCAGGCAGTGGATTCCTAATTTTTCATTGCTGGCGAAACCATTGGTGGCTCTTACGTGCAAGGATGTTTCGACTCCTTTACCATGGACGGAAGAATGTCAGAAAAGTTTTTCTGAATTACGTGATTCATTGTGTTCGGCTCCTGTGTTAGGTACCCCTGATTACAGTAAACCGTTCACGTTATATGTTCACGAGAGGGAAGGTTGTGCTTTAAGCGTCTTAACGCAACCTTTTGGTGGTAAGCAACGTCCATGTGCATATTTTTCCTCGACCTTAGACCCAGTAGCTAGAGCATTGCCGAGTTGTTTGAGAGCAACTGCGGCAGCTGCGGTCTCCATCCGACAATCAGCAGGATTGGTCATGGATAATATGCTTACGGTGATGGTTCCGCATGCAGTCGATACTCTTTTGAACCGTACGAAAACTCAGCACTTGACGAGTGCGAGGTTATCTGGGTACGAATTGACGCTCTTGGCAAGCCACATTCAGATAAAACGTTGTAATGTCCTAAATCCGGCAACTTTGTTACCAATTAGTGCAGAGTCAGATGCAGTAACAGAACATGACTGTTACTTGCGGACAGAGGAGGAAACAAAAGGTCGTGTGGACCTTAAAAACACCCCATTGGAAGACCCGGATGGCATCCTGTATGTGGATGGGTCATGTTTTAAATTGCCGAATGGTGATGTGACTACTGCTTATGCTGTGGTGACATTGAATACTGTTGTTGAGACTGCAAGATTGAGTCAGAATTCTGCCCAAGCTGCAGAGCTGATCGCTCTTACTAGAGCATGTGTATTAGCAAAAGGTAAACGTGTGAATGTGTACACCGATAGTCAGTATGCTTTCGGTGTAGCGCATAGTTTCGGACGATTGTGGCGAGAACGTGGTTTCTTGACGTCACATGGCACGAAAATACAGCATGGCCAGCTTGTGAACGATCTTTTGGATGCATTGACTTTGCCTGCTCAAGTTGCAATTGTTAAATGTAGTGCGCATCGTAAAGTGACGGATGATGTTGGTCGTGGTAATGCGTTTGCAGATGAGATTGCTAAGGAGACTGCCCGGAACCTTAGCACTCGAATGTATGTGACGAATTCGGTTAGGTGGCCTACAGAATCAAGTATGTGTGAGAATACTATAGAGAGTGTGAAAGCAATTCAGAATGAGGCCACCGACACTGAAAAGATGAAGTGGAAAGAAAGTACGGGAAGGTTGGATGTGAATGGTTGCTGGATTGATTTGTCAGATCAGAAAAGATGGATGTTGCCTGATGCGTATGTACTGGCCGTTGTGCAAATGGCACATGGGTTAGCACATATTAGCGCGAAAGGTATTTGCAAGTTGTTGGCTGATGTGTGGAAGAATGATGGAATTACTAAGTGTGCTGAACGTTTGGTGAAGAATTGTATGGTGTGTATAATGTACAATCCTGGCAAAGGAACCCCAACTCCCCCTGGCAGTTTTGCTCCTCCTTTGTATCCCTTTGAGGTGATCCAATTGGACTTCATCCATATGGAGCGATGCAATAACCTGAAATACGTTTTGGTTGTGGTTTGCGCATTCTCCCGATGGATCGAGGCCTATCCCCTCAAAGACAATACTGCTTTGTCTACTGCGAAAATCCTACTGAAGGAATACTTTCCTCGGTATGGAATGCCTAGAGTCGTGTGGTCAGATAACGGAAGTGAGTTTGTTGGAAGTGTGATGAAGAGTGTGTGTAAGGGCCTTGGAATAAATCAGAAATTCCATAGCGCCAATCATCCCCAGTCAGCTGGATTGGTTGAAGGGTACAATGGCACCCTTAAACTAAAATTAGCGAAGATTCAAGCTACGACTGGACTTTCGTGGCCTGATGCTTTGCCTCTAGCATTACTGTCAACTAGGGCGACTGTACACTCCCGAATAGGGCTCAGTCCCTATGAAATAGTGTTCGGCCGTCCTGCGAATGTGTGGGGGGTTCCTAGGCCAGGAATATTCTCTGATCTTGAGTTTCCGATGTTGATTGATTACTTACATGACTTGACTGCTAAACTGAGGTTAATTCATCAACAGGTTTACGACGCCTTGCCGACGCAGACGGAGGGTCCAGGCCACCAGCTCCAGCCCGGAGATTGGGTGGTTACCCGAAATTTTTCACGAAAAAACAATCTGGACCCTCGCTTCACCGGACCTTACCAGGTGCTCCTGGCCACGAGGACTGCCGTTCGTCTTGAGGGGCGGAAAAATTGGGTACATGCTACCCATTGTAAGCGAGTCCCTATTCCTTTGTCGGCAGACCCGTGGGTAAGGAAAGGCATTGCGTCAACAGAAACAGAAACATTGCCGGCGTTTGTACCTTTTAGCGACGCACAGCTTGTTGGAGAACCCTCAGCGCAGCAGAAAGCCACTGTTGAACATTTGTCAGCAAGAGACTCAAGACCAGACCAACGAACTGATCAGCAGGACGCTGTCTCTTCGACAGATCCTTTGTTCGACGTGCAGACACGTCCCGGGAAACATCGATATTCTTTGCGATCTCACACTAAGGACAAATAAAAATTTGCTTGCTTTGCTGAAATTGATAACTGCAATATCTTCGTTTCCCATGATCAACTTTGAACATTCGTATCATTGAAAATTGTTTTGTATATATATATATATCAAGCTTCTTCCTTGTATCTTTTTCTTCCACAGCTGAGAAATATTGTGCTAATATATACATATTGTGTATTGAGGGCCGTAGGGCCGCACGCGTACTTCCTTCTGGACAGTAGGTTTTGACACTAGGTTAAAGACCGTCGGTTCCTAGGAACTCCTGGGGATTGACTATTGCTGCACAGAACGAAGTGCGTCAAGAAACGTTGCGGACGGTCGTAGGGAAATGGCATTTTCGAAGCTGAATGATTTGGAAGGAGCTCAGGCATATAGAGTCAAGCTGCAGAAACTTAGTCGTACGAAATGTTTTGTATCCCAGTTGTTTGTTTTGTTTTTAACTGCTTCTGCATTTTTGGCGGGTGGGGTGTATTACACTATGTCTTACTTCTTACTTCCTACCCCTACTCCTACTCCTTACCCTAACATTACTTCTACTGCTTCTCCTCATTCCTTTCATATGTTACCAGAACACGAACAGGCTAGACGTGTAGAATTCCGCAACAATTCCTTTATCCAGCTCCTCCATCAGCATCAGTTAGTGGTTAACACTACTAATTGTTGGGTGTGTGGGTTGATGCCACATACTACGGGTAAGGGAATTCCATATCTGGTGTTACCGTATAGTTCCCAAGGGTCAGCTCGAGCATTCCAAACAATGCTTCGAAGCGCACTAGGTTTCCACCCCTCTCCAGAACGTTCCCCCAAACCGGGTCCTACCTCGTGGCAGTGGGTGGTATCGATGATAATACAGGATTTGGAAGATGAGATCTATGATGCTTTTCTCATCCCTAAGGCAGAGGTACAAGCCTATAGGGCACCGGATAGAGGGGAATATAGTACGTTCACTAATGAAAAGCAGCTTAAAAGCTCGCCTCCGATATGGGTCGTACCCCACACTGGTAATTTTTGTATCGTGGGTCGTGGTTCGCAAGCCTCACTTGGAGTAAGTGCTTGCACTGAAAGTTACGTTCTGTCAATGTCCCCGATCCCTGTGCTTCTGGCTGCCAAGGGTACGTACTTCATCTGTCATGATCGTGCATACACATGGTTGCCCGCAGACTTCATGGGCTCATGTTTTGTTGCAAATCTGTTGCCTCCGACGTTTACTGTAGATGCCGATTATCATAAGACTAGAGTTGTACGAGGCGTAATTAGCGAAGAGGATACTGCCGGTCAAGAGGCAGGAGACTTTTTCAAGGGTTTCCTCCCGTTTTGGGGACCTATGGTTAATAGTAGGAACCTGAGACATTTGACTCGAGTGGTAGAATCGACAGCTAACATTACTGCCAGTGCCCTTGGTAATATCACCACAGAACTTCAGGCGGAGAGACTTATGACATTACAAAACCGTATGGTTTTAGATGTTGTCTTAGCAGATCGCGGTGGGGTATGTAAAGTGATCCATTCGAGCTGTTGCATTTTCATTCCAGATAATGCTCCTACTGTCTATCAAGCCATCTCGAAGTTGCACAAGATCTCCGAATCCATACACGTGGATGTAGGGGATTGGACGCTACTTGGTTGGTTTTGGGGCCTGGTGTCGACTTGGGGTTGGAAGATTCTGACGATCATCGGGGTTGTGGTAGTGTTCCTGTTCACGTGTTGCCTTTGTGTGCAGTGTGGTCCTGCCTTATGTGGCCTCTGTGCTACAACGTGTATGAGACAACCATCTGTTACCAAGGGGACTCGGTTGGACAGAGCTATGCTACAACGACATCTTGATGGTCTGATGAATATCAAATATGATTCCGACTAGTGCTTGCCTACATGAGGGCAAAAGGAGCGTCTGAGGTTCCGTGACGATTGTAAGTGGTGTTTTCGACTCGCACGAATATGGTCGAGTCTAGTATCTATGAACCGCAAATGACGAGTTTTGTAAGTGTGCGCAGTTTCGCTGTGCTAACTTAAACCGTTCGTTTGTTATGTGGGTTTGTCATCTGTACCCACGGGTTCCATCTTAGATACGGCATCCATTTTGTCTCTTGCCCTCAAGTAGCCAGCGAACGGACGCTGTCCGCTTCGCGACCCTGGGACTCCCAAGATATGGCGGAAGACGCATGTTCTTTGTAAGTGTCTTTATGACGAGGGGGATGCTACTGTAAGGCAGATGGCGCCGCTCGAGGCTCATCTTGCCGCACGGGCTTATTGTCTCAGTCGTGCATCTCATTAGGCACGTCCCTTTGATGCCTGTATCTCGTGCTTCTCGACACTCCCCTTTTACACCCTTTCCGATCTCCCTACTGTCTCCGTCTTCCTCTGCACCTGTCTTCGTTCCTATTTCGCCTCCTCTGCCAAGAGGTCTGTTCAAAAAGCAGATTTGGTAACCAGGGGGTACGGCATTAACGATGTCAAAGTCGTTATTGGGCGTTAGCCATGTTTCTGTAAGAAACAGAATATCCATGGCGGAGTTTCGTATAAGGATGTTTATCTCGTGAGCGTGTTTAACGAGAGACCTACAATTGAGAAGGCCAAGTTGGAGGGCATATGGGTGTGCCTCAGCACAGGGCGGGTTGCAGAGGTTGCAGCCAGTAAATAGATTGTCTCCTGTGAAGATGTATTGACAATTGGGGTGTTTGATCGAGTTCAGTGCTCGGAGCCTGTCTTGGGTATATGTTACGCGACGCTTCGGTGAATTGGGCATAGTGCTTGGGCCTAGGGCCGTCTGGGCCCAGACGGGCTTGCCTTAGGCGCGCCTTTGGCGCGCAGACGGCGCGCCCGCTGCGCCCGTCCGCTGCGCGTCCGGTGAAAACACATAGTTTTATGGGGTAAAATGGGGGAGTGGCCGCAGGAGCAGGGCGTGTCCAGCACCGGGATTCCCTCTCCCGCGTCAGCGCTGACCTCGGCTGCACGGGGGGGTCAAGGCCGAGTAAGTGCCTAAGCTAGCGGCGTTTCAGGTGACAACAGGAGAGTAAAAACACAGTATTACAACAAATTTTTAAAAAATTAGCCCAACAGTTAAAATCTCCCGGCTGTGCCTCAGGGGTTTACCAGGTTTCTAAACGCGGCTCGTAGATGGTGAAACAATGCTAGCAGTAAATGCCTCAATGAAAGGCAACTATGCAGCATTACGACTAAACTATCCACTCCGTAATACATACATAATTGATGCAAACTCCATTCCTTTTGCTCGAATCTCTGGAGTGGGGGACAAAGTAATTCCAAACAGGAACCAGAGAGAGGTGCTTTGGTTTACGAAGCACATATGGGAGAGGGTATGACACATCAAGGAATCTTAAAATCTCTAATAGAATAAGAAGAGATGTACTGGTGGCCAGGAATGAGCGTCGAAGTTTACAAATTCGGTATTAACTGTGATACCTGTTACAGAGATCATATCTTTGAAAGCCACCAGGAACCTGACTACAGTGTAGCCAGCCCAGTCCAGACACCACTCTTAGACAGCATTAGACTTTCTACACGCAGACGTCACGATGGACGAATGCGGTCCCACAACTATTAGGACAAGATTAATTTGGATGTGGCCTCAGCGCTCAGCTGACGACCGAGCTACATTCTGACCCGTGTCCTGCGTTTAGCTCAAAAGCTTACAAGGAGGCCATGGCTAGCTTGGGCGTTGCATTGCGGTTTTCGAGTCCTTTCCATCCTGAGGTAAATGCGGTAGTCGAAAGAAAAAAAACGTGACAAAAAGCAATCTATAACAGCTAGGGTATTAGGTTCAGGTGACGGGTGGGTCAAACATCTAAATAATGTCCAACGTAGTCTTAACAACCTGCCAAGAAATTCTCTGGGGGGGATCACTCCATATGAACTACTATTCGGTACTAGAATGCTTATCCAGGAACTTGATTGTTAAACTTCAGTGGTGGAACAGAAACCCTTTGATATCAAAGATAAGCATAAGTGGAAAATCCGTTCCGCTCGCGGATTTTCGGTAAATTCGCAATCCGCGAACTGTCGCAAATGTACCGAAAATTCGCAGGCCGCAGATTTTTTTTCTTGGTGATACAATATTGCGGCGTGCGGCATTCACTTACCGTCATTCAGCATTTGCCAAGTTGTTTAACTCGATATTTTGCGAGTGCTGCGCCATTTTGGATCTTGCTGCGGGATTCCGCTGGAGTTTGGCAACGCATCGCGAGAGTTCGCAATTGCGAATATGTAGGCAGCAACAATCTCGCACTCGCGAAATTACAAAATTTGCAATTCTGCACAAGAAATCCACTAGCAAGCAGCATAGACCTTCTGAAAATGATGATTTTTATCAGAATAACTCCTCAGGTTGACATTTGCCTGCACTTTTTTGGATTTGAGGCCTTTTGACTTTCTTTGGATCACTTTTGGATTAGAAATCAACTTTCACAAGTAAGTTTGTTTGGGGCATTACAGTTGCTGTTCTGCAGAAAAACGAGTTTTGCAAAACTGAGAGCACTCAGCAGGTGCAAAAGTTCACTCATCATTAGTAACCATTCCCTGTAGTACTTCCTGAGGGGCCCCTCCAGAGTTCAGTTGCCTATGTTTGTTTGGGGCATTACAGTTGCTGTTCTGCAAAAAAACGAGTTTTTCAAAACTGAAAGCACTCAGCAGGTGCAAAAGTTCGAACTCATCATTAGTAACCATTCCCTGTAGTGCTTCCTGACTGGGGCCCCTCCAGAGTTCAGTTGCTAGTTACAACAATTCTATGACCCTGCTTTGACCCTCACAGCAGGCTCATAGAATAGCTACAAGTAGGCCACAAAGGTCCTGGAAAAAAAAATTGCACTGCAACAGAAAGCAAATTACAGATAAGGAAGCAGGTGCCAGACTGGAATTTTAAAACAGTGACACATTAATAAATCAACCCCAAATTAATTCATGTCAGTTGAAGCAGGGCAGGTGTGCTTGCTTTCCCCCCCCCCCATAATCTACAGTGATGAACCAGAGGGTGGCATTGATGTACCAGAGGGTGGCATGAGTGAAACAGAGGGTGGCAGTGGTGAAACAGAGGGTGCTGGGAACCTGTGATGATGAACCAGACGTAGAAACAACATAGTCGCGACCGTGCGAGCCGACAAGTAAGTTCGCAATTGCGAACTGGTACAAAACCCTCGCAAACTGGCAGAACCCCTTGCGAACACAAAAAAAATAAAAATCCGCAAATTCGTGAGAATTTGCGGATTTTGCGGATTGCGAGTTCGCAAGTACGCAAATTCGCGAACGCCAGATTCGCAAAATACGCCCATGCTTAATCAAAGACCGTTTGGCTGTTTTACAGGACTTAAATGAAACAAGTCTGAGTAACACAACACAAAGCCCAACGACCACTGAAGAAACACCACCTGTCCCAGCAAGACCTGTCTGGATTCCAAAGATTGGGGATCTAGTCAGGGAAAAGATCGCAGTAAAGAAGGAATTTGGGCCTTATAGAAAAGCTGTACCTGTTTTAGCACTTATTGGAACAAGATCAGTGTTACTACTGCCGTTTGCTGGAAAAAGCGAGAACAGAACAGTATCAATTGACCTGGTAAAACTACATCATGTGGCCGATAATAAGTAGTAGGCCCAGTGGACTCCCGAGAGGTAGCTAACGAACAAATCTAGCTACTATTCAAGAGGTTCAAACTGAAAAACTTATCACCTTTGATAAACCTGCAGTGAGAAAAGAAGGACTTTGCAATACAGCCATGGAACTCGTCCCTCTTGATACCCAAATATCAGTTCGTCAAGAAACTCCTGTCTACAATGATGTAGCATCTGACTATACAAACATGTCGAAGGAGGAAGCTACTCCAGTGATCTAAAAAAATCCGGATGCAATACCGTCTATTGACAGAACTGCTTCTAGCTATTTTATCAACTTCGATAACTTTTCTGAGGATTCCAGTGAACCTGAGACTAAGCCAGTAAATAAAAATGTAAAACAAAAAATAACTGAACTCTTTTATCAACTTGGAAAAACTTATCTGGTTTCACCATGGGTTGAATTTTGGATTGTGTTAAGTGTACTTTTTCTCTTGATCTGGCTCATTCTGGTGTTAAGTTTGGGTAAAATAATAGGTAGAAAATATAGTACAATGGACACAGCAAGTCAGAACATCAACTTACTACTGCAACCTTACAAATCATCTCATCGTGAACGAAGAGACCTGTCATCAGTGAACATCACAGCCGTTCCTATACCTGGTGGTATAGCATAGGACACAACTGATTATGACATTCATGGCCTGGTGTAACTGTTAAAGATTCCACACCAGTTTAAGGTTTCTATGAGTGACTTTGTCTCACCCAGCACATTTTCTGATGATTGGGACTTTGAAACTGTTAATAATATGATGTCAGACTTATAAATGTCAGCAAAATTTCAAAAACATGAACACCTAGAAGGTTCAACAAGTTATGAAGAAATGTATTGTTATAACCATTTTGGTCACCATTATTTGCACAAATCTGTAAATCCTAGGAATGTTTTTACTTATAACCAATGGGAACATTGTCCGACGCCGCCAAAGGGCAGCTCAAAAACATTTTATGAAAAGTTTTCATACTTCTCAGGTTTTAATGTTACAAATCCAGAAACGTTTTATTTAAAAAATGTGAATAAGAGAAATTAAAACAATGTTGACCAACACTAAATAAATTTATTCTGCAAACTTTTATTCTCAGATGTCTGCATTAGGTTTTAACTTTTGGAAAGAAAACATTTAGACAAAAACTGTCTGGGGCTCAAAAGAATGGCAGGTGCAGGGTTTAGAAGCCTTGTTCAGAGCCTGCATTTTACCAGAACAAATTATATTTTTGAATGACGCAGTTCAACAAACATCCTGTCTTGGCTTAGCTAAGATACCTGACAGTAATAACACTTTGGATGAAGAGGTAGAGGTAAAACAGATTTTAAAACACAACAGAACAGATCCTGATTAGAAACAATCGTTAATCTGGCCCACAGACACAAATAACTGTCAAGATAGATTAATGAACAAAACAGAAGGGTTCAAAATGAATAGGCCAGATCCAAGATACTCCCAGAAGACAACATCCAGGGATAGTCACCACGTACAGTGTAGGAAAACTATGCCTTGATTGGCTACAGAAATCCACACTTCCAGAAATTAAACAACACTTATCTTTACTTAAAGAAGGAGTTGACTTACAAGACTTTTTACTTGGGCCTCGTAAACAAGGTCAAAAACTTTTTATATATGCCAGTATATACGCTGCGTACAACGAAGCTTGTAAAATAACACAAATGGAAACTGCAGAAAAAATACGAGAAATTGATCGTATTCATTTAGAGATGGCACTCTCTGTAGTGGACAATGGGTTAACAACTCTGTCCTCCAGAATTTATACTATGGACAGCATTGTATCATCTGCCATTGACATAATGGAGCAGGACTTGCTAATGTTAAAACATGGTCAGTCTCAATTACGTTCTATAATGCTGCTTGGCTGGACATTACAAAATCTCTGTTCAGGCTACGTGCCATGGAGTCTAATCAATACCACGTCATTGTTTACTGTATTTAACCTTACAGATAAACAAATCTCTTTGGCACAAAGAGGAGCAGACTATACGGTGCTGAGCATTGAAAAACTTGAAAGATTACCATTAACCGTTTCTGAGAAGCCTGTCATTGAATGGATAATACATGGCACCATCTCGATACCAGTGACAATTTTTCAATTTCAGTATAGTCTACAGCACATACCAGCAGGCTTGCATGAAAGGTTGGGTAAAGAATACATTACGTCAACCTGGACTTTATCATACACCCACAAATGTTGGAGTAGGGGAAAGGAGGTATTTCTTAGTACAAAAAATTGTAAAAACTCACTAAGCGGTACACTTTTATGTGAAGGTATTAATTTACATGGAGCCTGCGAAGGTTCTTTAAATAATCTTTCTTGCACATGCACGGTACTCCAGCGGCCGTGATAGACCCGGTTTTTAGGCAACTTTCCAATGGGAGATACAATATGCTCAATGATCACAACTGTTATGGCATGTTGCCAGGGAAAGCCTACCTGGTTAGTGTGTCGGCCTGGGTCACTTGTTGTATGCAAGTATTGTATCCAAAAAGTAATACAGACAGGGAGACGGCAGTATGGCCTTCACTGAATATCTCTTCTATAATAATTAATGCTTTAAGCAGAATGAAAGCCATTCTTTTGTAAAAAAACTGTGCCACTGACCTCGTCCAGGGCAACGTATGATCTGCAAGTTGCAAGGACTTCTGCTGAGATAAATGCATTATTATCAACAAACTGCCCAGTACATTTTGTAGACATGTTAGGTCAAATCCTAAACATGTCTGATACCAGCGGCATCGCACATGTATTTAAGACGATTTCTTCGGGACTGTTAGCACCGTTTGAAGCAGTCCTTGGCATTTTTCCAAATTTCATGCACTCTGTGTTCGGCGGCCTGCCTCTCATTTTGGGACTCGTAGCAGGAATTCTATTTTTGTTCCTTCTGCTCCGATATGGCAAGTCCAGTCACCAACGATACCCGGACTACCATGGAACAAGCGCTCCTAGCCATGCTGTATCGTGAAAGAATTACACAGATTCTTGGCTTGGCTCGTTTAACAGATCTGAATACCATTTAGTTCCTTTCGTTCAGACCAATCTGGCAAGATTGCATCTTACCTGTTCTGCGATGCCTGATTTGCGGAGAAGAATGCGTGTTGGACATCTGTCTCACACTTCCATCAGCACTGCCAACGGATGTTGACACCTTGCTGGGTCCTGTAACGACTCACACATCGTGTTGCCCCCAACGGCTGCCACTCCTGATGACGGAATTTATTAAGATCTCACCAGCGAATCCTGCTAATGGTGAGGTACGTGGAACAACAGGCACACCTGTATCATTGACATCGAACATTGCTAATGCGGATGACGCTGACGGCGATGTTTATCATCTATGCACATTTGATGTACTTGACGAAGTAGTTCCACTTTCACCAACTGTGGTAGACCATTTCTTTCCCAGCTTAGATAGTTTCATATTTTCTCACGACACCGAGAATAACTTTTTAAATTGCACACAGCGTTCCATGAACTCTGAAATTCGGCCTTTGGTTTTTTAAAAACAAACCCTCTAACTTGGGAACTCTGTTTCTGCAATCTACATTTGAAGTTTTTTTCTCTTTTTCATTTTTTCAGAATAGAACTTTTTCCCTTGGCACAAAGTAATCTGCTTGAAGTAGAACTATTCTTAGAAAACAAGAAATTTGTTATTAACAAATATTTGCCATTATCTCATAAAAACGATAACAGTTTGTATATCATGCTATGGAAGGGTTTCGACTTTTTTTCTGTAAATTTAGAGCCATTTCATAAATGTCATTTCATGTTTCATTTACATAAAATTTTTTAATAACAGCTATTGCTTGTAAAATGAGTGCAAGACAAATACTTGTGTATGTGTATAGACCATGTTTAATGCATTTCATGTATTTTGGACGGGATTATGAACACATGCTTTAGTTATGTTTTTTATGCTTATAGATTTAGTAATATTAGACATAATACATGGAGTGGGTGTTGTATAGCGTTTTAGGACCCTAGTTTAATTTTCCCGATTCATGCCCTTATATAGGTATAATGATTCAGAAAAGGGGGTGGTGATGAACAGAGTGTCTGAATTGAGCAGACCACTCTTACCCAGTCCAAAGATCAGGGCCTGATCCATCACCGTTATTTATCTCACTGCCCCATCCCAGCTCAGAACCTGGCTATATGCAAATCAGTCTGTCCCTGGCCCAGTGCATCATGGGAACAGGGCAGACTAAACTACCAAGCCAATTCTTCACCAGAAAGGAGACAAGCTACCGGGGACCGGTTTCTGGCATTTCAGCCGTCTTCGGCCCGGCTTGCTTGAATCCTGATGGAGCAGTGAGAAAGGGACTCATGTCTGAGTATACCCTGCCACACCTATAGTGGCCAAAATCGATTCAGAAAAGGGGGTGGTGATGAACAGAGTGTCTGAATTGAGCAGACCACTCTTACCCAGTCCAAAGATCAGGGCCTGATCCATCACCGTTATTTATCTCACTGCCCCATCCCAGCTCAGAACCTGGCTATATGCAAATCAGTCTGTCCCTGGCCCAGTGCATCATGGGAACAGGGCAGACTAAACTACCAAGCCAATTCTTCACCAGAAAGGAGACAAGCTACCGGGGACCGGTTTCTGGCATTTCAGCGGTCTTCGGCCAGGCTTGCTTGAATCCTGATGGAGCAGTGAGAAAGGGACTCATGTCTGAGTATACCCTGCCACACCTATAGTGGCCAAAATCGATTCAGAAAAGGGGGTGGTGATGAACAGAGTGTCTGAATTGAGCAGACCACTCTTACCCAGTCCAAAGATCAGGGCCTGATCCATCACCGTTATTTATCTCACTGCCCCATCCCAGCTCAGAACCTGGCTATATGCAAATCAGTCTGTCCCTGGCCCAGTGCATCATGGGAACAGGGCAGACTAAACTACCAAGCCAATTCTTCACCAGAAAGGAGACAAGCTACCGGGGACCGGTTTCTGGCATTTCAGCCGTCTTCGGCCCGGCTTGCTTGAATCCTGATGGAGCAGTGAGAAAGGGACTCATGTCTGAGTATAACCTGCCACACCTATAGTGGCCAAAATCGATTCAGAAAAGGGGGTGGTGATGAACAGAGTGTCTGAATTGAGCAGACCACTCTTACCCAGTCCAAAGATCAGGGCCTGATCCATCACCGTTATTTATCTCACTGCCCCATCCCAGCTCAGAACCTGGCTATATGCAAATCAGTCTGTCCCTGGCCCAGTGCATCATGGGAACAGGGCAGACTAAACTACCAAGCCAATTCTTCACCAGAAAGGAGACAAGCTACCGGGGACCGAATTCTGGCATTTCAGCCGTCTTCGGCCCGGCTTGCTTGAATCCTGATGGAGCAGTGAGAAAGGGACTCATGTCTGAGTATACTTATATAGGTATAAAGCATCATATCCTAATATAGGCATAGGAATCCTAACCATATTAAGACATGGCTCAGGTAGTCCTAATACGGCTTGGCTTCTTCCACTAGTTCCAAAAATCTACAACAATTTCAATTTCTGCATCACCCTTCTATTTATCATCAAGCGCTGGGATGCTTCCGAGTAGCCATGCGCTATATAAGAGCCTTTCAATTTCAATTTCAACAACGATTTCTTGGAAAAACCTGCCTTTAGCAGTCAGGGACTTCCCCCTGCATGAATATTAATTTATCCAAGAACTCATGGAGTATGCCCAATCTTACGTCAAACTCAGCACCTTCAAGGTATAAATATGCCCACACTTTTCCAAACAAACGCACGGTTGTTTGGAGCATTTCAACTTTCTACTTGCCCGACGCCCTGCTGCTGCAAGTGCCAAAGGAAGCTGACCCTCCAGCTGATGCACTGAGAGACGCTGTACTTTCTCCAGCTGAGAAATCCAGCTCCAGTGTTTCCAGGCTACCCTTGCGGGTTGCTGGGAAATCAAGTCCCGAGAGAGAGATACAAGACCTCCTTCATTCTAAACCAAGGTACGGAGCTGATTAGACCCTAAGAGAATTCTTGGAATAGATTCTTGGCAAAAGAATACTAAACTTAAGCTACACCTCACTTACTTCTTCCCTTGCACTGGACCTATGTTAGGTACACCGGGTGAGGCATATTTTAGAAGCACCAGTTGAGTACTTTTAGTCATTATTTGTCAATGTTTGTATGTTATGCTTTGTAGGTATTCTATGGCTTAGAAACCATATCATGTTTTTACAATATTATTTTATAATACTCCTCGTACTGTACGCCCTGTACTATACCGCAAGTATTACGATTGCAGCAGTTCAATTCTCATGCTTGAGAAAGAAGACTGTTCAATAAAAACCCTTTTATTGAAAACACCTGTCTCTCTATTTCTCTGCACCTCTGGTGAATCGAAGCATGCAAGATTGCCTTGAGGCCCATAGGAATCAATTTCAATTACCGAATCGGTAAATTCTGATTCAGTAAAATTACCGAATTGTCAAGGGGGACAGGGTGTCACTTTGACACCCTGTTGCACCCCTGATTCTGGCTTGTGTGCCATGTGGTATTAGCAATAATGATGGGACCCCCTCAAGACTATGGCAAGCCAGGGAAGGAGGGGAATGAAATGATCAAACAAAAAAGAACAGCTTTCCCTTATCTACCATATAATTAGAAAAAGCAACTACTCAAATATGGGTGACAAAGACTAGACCATAACTTACAATGTTACAACAAAATATATATTTTTTTTATTTATGTTTAAACATATAAGCTCCATAAATTTGCTTCGAATAACATTGTTTTATAAATTCATCAAATGTGATAAGATTTACAAATTTTATAAAGACAACATATTTTTATAAATACAGAGAAGAAGGACACAAGAGAATATCACAAAGTGTAAATAAATCAAACATTTATGACAATACAAAATGACTGAAAACTAACACATATATAAAAAACAGCCCCTGGAAAAAAGACAAAACGTAACAACATCCAAACACATTCATAACAGTCTCCACATTCTCACTCAAACTTCACACATTTTCACAGCATATAAAACACGGAAGAAAAATCAAGAGTACAGGTCTCCAAGGTCAATGTGAGACCCCGCACTTGGTCGACGCGTTTCGGCGGCACAAGACCACCTTCTTCAGGACCACTTCCGATAGGACAACCCAGATATCCAGGGGGTACAAAGAAGCGAGGGTTGAATATACAGTTGGAGTTCTATTGGCACAATCCAATTATAAAATTACAGAAGATCATTTATTATCTATCATCCAAATAATGATCCCTATATAGGATGATGTAGAAATCAGGAATTCCGTAATTACTGCATGTAGTATAATCCTTGACTCTCTATTTATTCACGAAGACCAATAATTGGTTCCAAGCTCTATTAGGTGACAATTAGGTCCAACAGATTTTATAAATCCGTTTACTATTCAGAACACTGAGGATATGACATCCAAACTTTAGAGCGTCCTGATAGAAATAGAGCCTCGATTTAGACGTATCAGCATCTAGGTGAACTCCAATACAAAAGGCATGTATGTGTGTCAAATGGCACAGGTGTACATTCACAGATGTGCATGTACACAGGAATTCGCTATTTACCATGAAATAGTATTTCATGGTAAATAACGAATTCTTAAGGGCCTGTGGCACTGTTTTCAGTGCCACCTACATTTAGATTTACCGATTCAGTAAATTTACCGATTCGGTGTTTTACCGAATCGGTAAATTTACCGAATCAGTAAATATTAGGCCACCTACATCTCAATCTCCAAATACCGGTCGGTAACGGCCGAAATCGGCCGTTACCGACCGGTATTTGGCGACCTACATCTGGCCCATAGGAACTAAACTACAGTATCACCTCCTCTCCAGTAAGGAACATATGCATCACTTCTCCTGTGCTGCAGTAAGGATTCGATGCATCACTTCCCCCGAAGCAAAGAATCGAGGCATCACCTTCCCTGCATCTAAGGAACCGACGCATCACCTTCCCTGCGGCCATTTTCTTTGTTTTGCGTGACGCATCCAAGGTACTTCGTGAGAAAAGTGTTGCATTTATAACTTTCATTGAACTGAAGTATTTCTACTATTTGAAAGCCTTATTCTTAATACTGTATTGTGGATTTTTGTTGTTTGGTCTTGTTTTGGTTTAGATAAAGATTACGTATTTTTCTAAACTTGGGTGGTGTCCATTTGTAGTGTTTTCACTGTATTACTGTATGTATTCACAAATGCTTTACACACTACCTCTGAGATAAGCCGGTCTGCTCGTGCCAAGCTACCAAGGGAGTGAGCAGGGGTTATTTTAGGAGTGTATCCCCCTTACCCTGACTAGAAGCAAGGGTCCCTATTTGGACAAAGGTGCAAGCCATTGCCGACTAGAGACCCCCTTTCTAACAGCGGTGATAGTATTGGTGGTGGATTTGGTGCTGATGGTATTGGTGGTGGTATTTGGTGGTAGTTGGGTTGGTGGTATTGGGATTGTTGGTGGTATTGGTGGTGGTGGTATTGGTATTGGTGGTGGTATTGATGGTATTTGTGGTAGTATTGGTTTTAGTGATGGTATTGGATTGTTGGTCGTGGTATTGGTGGTGGTGTTGCTGGTGGTATTGGTGGTATTGGTAGTGGTTGGTCTTGGTGGTGATGGTATTGGTGTTGGTGGTATTGGTGGTGGTGTGGTATTGGTGGTGGTTGTATTGGTGGTAGCGGTTGTATTGGTGGTATTGATGGTATTTGTGGTGGTATTGGTTTTAGTGATGGTATTGGATTGTTGGTCGTGGTATTGGTAGTGGGGTATTGGTTGTGGTGTTGCTGGTGGTATTGGTGGTGGTATTGGTAGTGGTTGGTCTTGGTGGTGATGGTATTGGTATTGGTGGTATTGGTGGTGGTGTGGTATTGGTGGTGGTGTGGTATTGGTGGTGGTTGTATTGGTAGTGGCGGTGGTATTGGTGATGATGGTGTTGGTGGTGATATTGGTGGTAGTATTATAGGTGGTATTTGTGGTGGTGGTGGTATTGGTGCTGGTGGTATTGGAATTTGTGGTGGTTGTATTGGTGGTACTGGTATTGGTGGTGGTACTTCTGATATTGGTGGTATTGGTGGTGGTATTAGCGGTGGTATTGGTATTGGTGGTGATGGTGGTGGTTGTATTGGTGGTGGTGGTATTGGTGATGGGATTGGGGTTGGTATCAGTGTTGGTATTGGTGGTTGTCAGAGCTGGCACTATTGGCATGGGTCTCCCTTCCAGTTTTTTGCTGTTTAGCTCCTGTGTTTTTGCTGTGTGTTGAAATCCTTTTTGCTGGTCTAGATGCTATGGGCACTTTGCCACTGCTGTTCAGTTCTAAAGTGCAAGTGCTCCTTTTGTAAATTACTGTTAAGGATTGTTTTTTCATGATTGGCTATTTGATTTACTAGTCAGTCCCTAGTACAGTGCACCATGTGTGCCCATGGCCTGTAAATCAAATGCTGCTATTAGGCTGCAGCACTGATTGTGCCACCCACAGAAGCAGCCTGTAAAATGTAACTTTGGCCTGCCATTGCGGAGCCTGTGTGCAGTCTGAGACTGCCATGTCGCCTTGGCACATGCACACACTTGCCAGTCCCTAAACCTTTCCTTTACTACATATTAGTCACCCCTAAGGTCGGCCCAAGGTACCCCTGTGGGCAGGGTGCATTGTATGTGAAAGGTAGGACATGCCCTGATATGTGTGGCATGTCCTGATAGTGAAATACTATCAATTTTGTTTTTTACAATTGCAAGGCTACCTGTTCCCATAGGACAATATGGGGAGTATGTTTATAACATCTTATAAACCTAACTGGCCCTGGGAACAAGGTAGAGAAATAAAGTTTAGTATGCCTGAACTCCGAATGTTAAAATGCATCTTTTAGTGAGGGTGATTCTTACATTCTGTGTTTGAAAATACCACTTTTAGAAAATAGCTATTTTCTTGCCTAACCAACCAGTGTGCCTCTGCTAGATTTGTGTGTTGCATGTTTGGCTTTTGGATGACAGGGACTGGAGGGGGGCAGGTGCTCCAGAAGTCTGATGAGTCAGGGCTGGGATGACTAGACCTGGGCTGCATTTAGAGTAGGGGGAGGAGATTTCCTTTCACCTGAATGGGCCTGGTCTGCCTTCAACAATGCTGTCTCCACCTCCTGCCCGGAAGCTGCACCAGTGAGGACAGAACTGGTTTTTGCTGGGTGCAGACACTCTCTGCCTTTAGAGAACAAAGGATTTTTGTGTATAAAAAGAGGGGTCCCGACCCCAGACTTTTAGATCATTACTGGGAAATCCAGAGGAACCTTTGCCAAGGAGAAGAACCGGATAAGCTGAGGAGGAATAATGCCCTTGTGCTGTTGGCTGTCTGGGGTTGGCCCACAGTGGCTGCTTGTTGCCAAGGGAAGGAGAAAAGGTCTTTGCTGTTTGATTTGTCATCTTGAGGAAGATTTCCAAGGGCTTGAAACTGAGCTTGCCTCCTATTCTGAAGTCTCAGGGATACAAAGACTTCACTACCAGCTCCCCTGAATTTTCATGCAGGGAATTACAACCTGCAAAGAGGTGCCTGCTGGAGGACCTCTGGAGACTGTTTGTCACTGGGAGCTGGAAAATCAATGCAACAACAAAGAAGCATGATGCATCTGCACCTGTTTCCGATGAATCGCCAAAGAAAACCGTTGCAGCACTTGCCGCGGCTCGAGAGATCGCCGAACGATGCATTGCGTATAACGATCTCCGAAGTCCGAGATCGCCTCACCAATTTCGGCGCAAGCCTGCTGTGCGGCTGCACAAACCACGCATCGTACCGTATCGACGCATCGCATCGAGGTGCCAAGACTGTCACATTGTTGGGGGCGCAGGAAGAAACAGTTGCATCGTCTCCCAATGCAGTAAGAAATCGATGTGTCACCTCCTCTCCGGTAAGGAACAGACACACCACTGTACTGCAGTAAGGAATCAATGCATCACTCCCCCCGAAGCAAGGAATCGAGGCATCACTTTCCCTGCGTCTAAGGAACCGACACATCACCTTCCCTGCCGCCATTTTCTTTGATTTGCGTGACGCATCCAAGGTACTTTGTGAGAAAAGTGTTGCATTTACATCTTGCATTGAACTGAAGTATTTTTACTATTTGAAAACCTTATTCTTAATTCTGTATTGTGGATTTTTGTTGTTTGGTCTAGTTTTGGTTTAGATAAAGATTACTTATTTTTCTAAACTGGGGTGGTGTCCATTTGTAGTGTTTTCACTGTATTACTGTATGTATTCACAAATGCTTTACACACTACCTCAGAGATAAGCCGGTCTGGTCGTGCCAAGCTATCAAGGGGGGAAGCAGGGGTTGTTTTAGGAGTATATCCCCCTTACCATGACTAGAAGAAAGGGTCCATATTTGGACAAAGGGCAATCCATTGCCAACTAGAGACCCCCTTTCTAACAATGGTGATGGTATTGGTGGCGGATTTGGTGGTATTGGTGCTGGTGGTATTGGTGGTGGTATTGGTGGTAGTGGGATTGGTGGTATTGGTGGAGGTGGTATTGGTGGTGGTAGTGGTATTGATGGTGTTGATGGTGGTGGTATTGGAGGTGGTGGTATTGGTGGTGGAGGTGCTATTGGTGGTGGTGGTGGTATTGGCAGTGGTGGTGGTATTGGTGGTGGTGGTGGCATTGGTGGTAGTGGTTTTGGTTGTGGTATTCATGGTGGTATTGGTGGTGGTGGTATTTATGATGGTGTGGTATTGGTGGTGGTTGTGGTGGTGGTGGTATTGGTGATGATGGTATTGGTGGTGGTGGTAGTGTTGGTGGTGGTGTTGGTGGTATTGTTATTTGTGGTGGTGGTAGGGGTATTGGTGGTATCGGGGGTGGTGGTATTAGTGGTGTTGGCATTGGTGGTTGCGGAATTGGCATTGGTGGTATTGGTGGTGGTATTAGCAGTCGTATTGGTATCGGTGTTGTTATTAGTGGTTGTTAGACCTGGCACTATTGGTACGGGTCTCCCTTCCATTTTTTGCTGTTGCCTCCTGTGTTTTTGTTTGTGTGTTGGACTCCATTTTGCTGGTCTAGATGCTATGGGCTCTTTGCTACTGCTGTTCAGTGCAAGTGCTCCTTTTGTAAATTACTGTTTAGGATGGGTTTTTCCATGATTGGCTATTTGATTTACTAGTCAGTCCCTAGTGAAGAGCACCATGTGTGCCCATGGCCTGTAAATCAAATGCTGCTAGTAGGCTGCAGCACTGATTGTGCCACCCACAGAAGCAGCCTGTAAAATGTTACTCTGGCCTGCCATTGCAGAGCCTGTGTGCAGTCTGGGACTGCCATGTTGCCTTGGCATGTGCACACACTTCCCAGTCCCTAAACCTTCCCTTTACTACATATTAGTCAACCCTAAGGTAGGCCCAAGGTGGATTTGGTGCTTTTGGTGGTGGTATTGATGGTGGTATTGGTGGTAGTGGTATTGGTTGTGGTATTGGTGGTGGTGGTGGTGGTGGTAGTGATATTGATGGTGGTATTGGTGGTGATGTTGGTGGTATTGGTGGTGGTGGTGGTCATATTGGTGGTCGGGTTGGTATTGGTGGTGGTGGTGGTATTGGTGATGGTATTGGAGGTAAGGGAGATGGTAGTATTGATGGTGGTGGTGGTATAATTGGTGGTGGTATTGGTGGTAGGGGTATTGGTGGTGGTATTGGTAGTGGTGGTGTTATTGGTGGTGGTATTGGTGGTGGTATTGGTATGGGTGGTGGTGGTGTTGGTGGTGGTATTGGTGGTGGTGGTTGTATGGGCAGTGGTGGTGGTATTGGCTGTGGTGATATTGGTGGTGGTGGTATTGGTGGTGGAATTGGTGGAGGTGTTGGTATTGGTGGTGTTGGTTGTGGTATTGGTGGGAGTGGTGTTCGTGTTGGTGGTATTAGTGGTGGTGGTGTTGGTGGTGGTGTATTGGTGGTATTGGTACTGGTATTGGTGGTGGTACTGGTATTGGTGGTGGTGGTATTGATTATGGTATTTGTATTGGTGGCGATGTATGTGGTATTGGTGTTGGTGGTAAGGCATCAGTGGTGGTGGTGGTATGGGTGGTGGAATCAGTATTGGTGGTATTGGTGGTTTTATTGGTGGTGGTATTGGTGGTGGTATTGGAGTGGTGGTGGTGGTATTGGTGTTGGTGGTATTGGTTGTGGTATTTGTATTGGTGGTGGTATTTGTGTTATTGGTGTGAGGTCATTGGTGGTGGTGGTATCAGTATTGGTGGTGGTATTGGTGGTGGTGCTGGTCGTATTGGTGGTTGTATTGGTGGTGGTGGTGGTATGGGTGGGGTGGTGATATTAGTGGTGGTATTGGTGGTGACATTGGTGATAGTATTGGTGGTGATATTCCTTGTGGTATTAGTGGTGGTGGTATTGGTGGTGGTGGTATTGCAGGTGGTATTGGTAGTGGGTGTGATATTGGTAGTGATGGTGGCATTGGTGTTGGTATTGCTGTGGGAACTGGTGATGGTGGTGTTATTGGTGGTGGTGTTGGTGGTGGTGGTGATATTGGTGGTGGTGGTGGTATTGCTGGTATTGTTAGTGCCGGTGGTATTGGTGGGGGTGGTGTTACTGGTGGTAGTGGTATTGGTGGTGGTGGTATTGCTGGTGTATTGGACGTTGTGGTGCTGGTATTGGTGGTACTGGTATTGGTGGTGGTGGTATTGGTTGTGGTTTTTGTATTGGTGGTAGTATTTGTGTTATTGGTGTTAGGTCATTGGTGGTGGTGGTGGTATCAGTATTGGTGGTGGTATTGGTATTGGTGGTGGTATTGGTGCTGGTCGTATTGGTGGTGGTGGTGGTATGGGTGGGGTGGTGATATTAGTGGTGGTATTGGTGGTGACATTGGTGATAGTATTGGTGGTGATATTCATGGTGGTATTAGTGGTGGTGGTATTGCAGGTGGTATTGGTGGTGGGTGTGATATTGGTAGTGATGGTGGCATTGGTGTTGGCATTGGTGTTGGTATTGCTGTGGGAACTGGTGATGGTGGTGTTATTGGTGTTGGTGGTGGTGGTGGTGTTGGTGGTATTGGTGGTGGTGGTGGTATTGCTGGTATTGGTAGTGCCGGTGGTATTGTGGGGGTGGTGGTAGAGGTGGTAGTGTTATTGGTGGTCGTGGTGGTATTGGTGGTGGTGGTAGTCGTATTGGTGGATTTGATGGAGGTGGTATTATTGGTGGTGCTATTGGTGAATGTGGTGGTATTGATGGTGGTGGTGGTATTGGAGGTGGTGGCGTTAATGGTGGTATTGGTGGTGATAGTATTGGTGGTGGTGGGATTGGTGGTGGTAGTGGTATTGATATTGGTATACATTAAATACAGTATTCTTTATACAGCAGTAATACTCGTTCGTGTTCCCAGTGTAGCCACATCTGTGATTTCAGTATGGGGGATCACGGTGGGGTGTAAGGCTATTTTGGGGGGTTCATCGACGTTTTGAATAATATTTTAGATCCTTAATATGTTGTTGTTACTACGGGCACTCCATTATGCAGTAATTGCACTGTTTAATTGCTTCTTGATTAATGGAATCTACATGTATGTATTTGATTTCTGCTAAATGTTAAAGTCCTGCATGTTTTCTTTTATCTCTTGGCAGGCCCCCTGATGAAGGGTTCCTTAACCCGAAATGCATTGGGCACAATATAAACAAACGAATGCTCATGATTAAAATGAATTATTTCGCAACTTAAATGAATTTCAACGAAAAAAACAACTTAATAAAAGAACAAATGCAATCTACAAACTTAAGAGTTTTCGACTCATGATTATATGGTTTAGCAAGTTATTCGACTAATCATCACAATGAGCGAGTGAAGAAACATTTTTCGTTTCAAGTTAAAGGAGCGCATCCTTTGTGGTTTGCTGATCACACATTCCTTATATTCAATGTGAAGACACTGATGGACACAGTGCGACAAGAATAGCTCCAAAAAGAATCCACTGCAAATTAACCCATAAAAACAGGTGTGCACGAAGATAACACTGACCCGGTGTTATATTGACGACATTTTAATGATATGGAGAGGCAGTAAACAGGAGCTTTTGGAGTTTCACACATGGTTGAACTCGCAATCCCAGGGCATTCAATTTTCTCTGGAATCTAGTGACAGGTCTATTAGCTTTTTGGATATTTCCATTAAAGCAGAAGATGGCAAACTTCACACTACCCTCTATAGAAAACCCATTGAGAGGAATACCCTCGTCCGGTACACCAGCCATCATCCATGTAACCTTAGGGACAATTCACCTTTTGGTCAGTTCCTAAGGTTGCGGAGGAATTGCAGTAAGAAGGAGGACTTCTTTGAGGAATCGGCTGACCTCATGGAACGCCTCAGAGATAGGGGGTACCCATAAAACCTACGGAAAAAAGCACAGAAACGTGCTTGGTTCTGCCATTGGGAATTCCTTCTGGAACAATCTAAACAAGAAAGAATAGTGTGTGCCACCACGTTTTGTACTAAAAGCAGTGAGGTCAAAAAGATTGTCAACCAACACTGGCACATTCTGTCAGATGAAATTGGCATCCCTGAACCTCTCATGCATGCTTTCAAAAAAGGCAGGGATGTGAGGGACTATGTGGTAAAGTCGCTGTTACCTGTCAAATCCAGAGAGAATCAACTAACCCTGTGGAACATCACTCCCACTCAGGGTCACTACAGATATGGGTCGTGCAAGGCATGCCCACTCACTAAGGAACTGAAACAATGTATTTACAACAACTATGTACACACCATGAGACAACACACCAACTGTAATTAGGTTGGAGTCATCTATGCCATAGAATGCCCCTGTGATTTCTTGTACATAGGACAAATAGTACAAAAAGTTAAGTGCTGCATCCTGCAGCATTGTAGCAGGATACGGTGTAAGACCCAGGGTGCCCCTTTGGTGGACCACTTCACAAGTTTTGGACACTCGTCAGAAAGTTTGAAATGGTGGGTGGTGGAGAAGGTGCAGACTAACTCACAAGGGGGCAATTTTGCCAATGTTTTGATTACTCGTGAGTGCAAATGGATTCACATTTTTGATAGTGTACGAAAAGGCCTCAATGAGTACGAGGAGATTTCCAAACAGATATCCACACTTAACAATAAGTAGCATAGTTTGTAGAGGGAACACCTATGACCAGTGCTGAATCCGGATTGATGTTATATGTTGTATGTCGCATATGCAAATCCACCCCCCCCCCTTTTTGTATACACTAAATAGAACACAGTGCCCATTAGATCACCTAAGGCAGCTGATCCATTTTTGAAGGACAGTGTACACTTAGTACCACCTCGCGGTGTGTATGTCATTAAAAGTGCACCTTGAATATCTTTAAATTGTATTATTTGTATGTATATATCGTTACTGTTCAATCTGTGCTGTCTATCTTACACGCTAATTGTTGCTGATATCATTGTCTGTAAATTGATTATGCACGCACTGTTTGTACCTGGAATGTTTTTCATGTATTGCCCCTTTTTATTGTGACACTTACTACTTCATGGGCTCTAACATTGTTTCACTTAAATATGCAATTGCTCTTATGTATCCGATGTATGTATTGTTTAATGGGGCATTCACTGTATAATTTTATCATCACCAGTATTACAGACCTAAACCGCGCTTAAAGTCTTTTCTCGCTGTAATTCAATTATCATGCAATGCCGCACGGAGCACGCAAGCCACTCTGACGTGCTCGCCAGTAACATAAATACCGGATGAGGCCCGCGTTCATTTGTCACTCTGACAGGGAGGCCGAAGGACGCGACGCGCTGGGCGCACAGACTGAGATTTCGCTATCTGAAAGAAACAGGTTAGTATTAGATTCCTTACCTTAGAATATCCCCAGGCGTAAGACTGGATCCGGAAACTTTTGCGAAGCAGTAACCTTGCGCTTCGGTAGGCATCGTCTGCGGCTCCACGTCCGTCATCGCCGTCGTGTGCGCCGGGATGACGTCGCCGGAGTACTTAGACACCGCCCTCGCACGCTGATGTCAGTTCTTCTTTTTTCCGCGCCAGCAAGCGCAGATCCGGAAAAAGTGATAACCTCAGTCCCTTTTTGACTAAACTTTTTCGATCACTTTTAATCTTTCTTCGAAGTCGAACGACTCCGACGGTGCCGGTAGGGATGCCCGGGCTCAAACCCAGCGTCGACTGCAACCGACTGATGTTGGTTACCGACCCTCATCGCCGGTGTCTACATTGCCTGTGACCCGACCACGGTGACAAGTCGTGCCCCGAATGCCGGGCCTTGACATCGAAGGCTAGACGGGAGCGGTCCCGCAAGTGCCTTGAGCTCCGGCAGTCAGCCCGCTCCTTTCGAGGTCCCGGTCCGGAAGGAGGTCGAGGGACCGGTCACGGGGCTGGAGTCATCGCGGCTCGGAGAGTCAACACCACTCCTCGAGCTCCAAGTCCTCAGGTAAGAGGCACAAGAAGTCGAAGAAGCAACATCGCTCTTCCGACTCCCCCCGGCGCTCGCACGGCACGGCTGGGGGTACGGGCAACACCGCCCACGCGGCTCCGCTGCAGGTGTCGCGGCCTGCTCCATACCCGCCGGTCCCAGGGCAGAACGCGAAGCTGGAGGAGATCGATGCCTTCCTCACGGCCATGAGGTCACTCACTCCTCCGTCGGGTTCCGCGGTGCCTTCGGGCCAAGCGGTCCTGACTGGGAGCCCAGGCGGGCCGGGTGCTTCGGCCCAGGCCCCATCGGGTGCTTCGGCCCTGGTGCCATCGGCGACTTCGGTCCCGACGCCGCAGGGCCCCAGGTCGTCGCCGGTCGACTTTACGACCTCGCTGGTGCCGGCCCCTAGGGTGTCGCCTCCGGCGCTGTCCACTTACGACGTCGTCCCCAGTCCCCCCCCTCGACCCGGTTCTGATGCCGGAGCGGCGCCGCTCGCGCCGCATTCGACATCGAGAGAAGACTTTTTCTTCTATGATCCGGCCCCATCATTTATCCCTGAGTACCAGGAGATGGGTGGTGAGGCGGATTGGGAGTGGTCTCATGACCCTCTGGCACGTGAGTGTCAGTCTTATAAGGACTGGGCAGGTGAACTAGGGGATGCCAGTGGTTTGGACACTTCGCTAGACTCTGGTTTTGTCTCCCCTCCTACCGTGGCTTCGGAGGAGGGGGCTGCCTATAGTGTGGTGTTGACGCGGGCGGCCAAGCCTTATCCCTTGAACTCCCCGTCATGGCCGTGAGGACTAACCTCCTCACTGAGGTCCTTAAACTGCAAGCAAGCTCTTCGGAGCATCTGTTGCCGTTTAATGAGGCCTTGTCTGACGTTCTTCTGTGCACCTGGTCCAGGCCTGCTACAGGTCCCCCTGTAGATAGGAACGTGGCCAGATGCCACCACCTGGCTCCGGGTGACCCTTGCTTCCTGTCCACCACCCCCACTCCAGAGATCCTGGTCATACAGGCCTCTAACTCCCAGACCGCATTCCCGATGGCTCCCCCGATCGGGAATCCAAGAGGTACGAACAGTAAGGTAAGAAGATGTTCTCCTCACTGAGTTTGGGGTTGCGGTCAGTTAACACTGCGTGCCTCTTGGGCCGTTATACCCACTCCCTGTGGGACACGGTCGCGGACGCGCTGCCACAATGTCCGGAAGAGGCCCGGACTAAACTCGCCCTAGCCCTTGCGGAGGGTCGAGATGCGGCACGGTATTCCATCCGGTGTGGGCTGGATACAACAGACTCGCTGGGTAGAGCGATGGCAACAATGGTGGCGATTCATCGTGATGCCTGGATGAGGTACGCCAACTTTTCAGCTGATGTCCAAAACACCCTTATGGACATGCCGTTTGATGGCCGTCGCCTCTTTGGCGACAAGGCAAACAGTGCGCTTGAGCGGTTTAAGGACTCCAGGGCTACGGCCAAGTCCGTGGGCCTGTCGGCCCTGCCCCAGCAAACTGCTGCCTTTCACTCCTTTCGTGGCCAAGGAAGGGGTGCCCCTACACGTCCTGTCAGCCACGGGCCGCAGACTAACATCCAGCGCGGTGGCGGATGTGGTAACCGCCGTGGCGGTGCCTGGGGCAATGGCGAGGCCAGTCCACATCCACCCCTGCAGCATCCGCCTCAAAGCCCTCCTAGTCCGAGCTTTCAGGCCCACGTGACGCCAGTGGGGGGCAGGGTTCACCATCACCTTCTCCACTGGCGCCATATCACTTCGGACAGGTGGGTGCAGCAAATCATCCGAAGGGGCTACTCCCTCCCCTTCGAGGCGACCCCTCCAGCCATGCCACCGCAGTACCACCACGTGTCGGGGGATCACTTGAATCTTCTGCGAGAGGAAGTTACAGCCCTCTTGGCCAAGGGGGCCATAAAGTGCGTTCCTGGGCCAGAAGTAGGGTATGGTTGTTACTCCTACTACTTTCTGGTTCCCAAGAGGGGCAAAGGGGGCCTATGCCCTATCTTGGACCTGCGGAACATCAACGGCTTCCTCCGGAAGGAGAAGTTCAAGATGCTGACACTCGCTCAGGTCTTAGCTGCCCTGGACCCGGGAGACTGGATGGTAGCGTTGGACTTGCTGGACGCTGTTTTTCACATTCCCGTCCTGCCGGCCCACTGGCGCTACCTGCGGTTCACGGTAGGCCACAAGCACTTTCAGTTTACCGTGCTCCCCTTTGGCCTTACCAGCACCCCACGGGCAGGGGCGAAGCTAGAGCTTGTGGCGCCCGGGGCTTTCTCTCAGAGTTCCGCCCCTGGGGGGGGTGGAGGGGGTGGGGGTAGTACCGCCGCTAATAGTTACCTCGATCATTCAAGTTACATGCACACATACATGACACTGTCCAGGGCTACACAGTTGTGATTACACCGGTGACCGGCAGTACAAAGGAGAACACACAGACTGCCACCCTGCAGAATTTCAGGAAGGGCCTAAAAACATGGTTATTCAATTAACGTCCCTCATCAGCAGCAACGCCCCACCCCCCCAGCACCTAGATACCCTCACAGGTGATAAGTAGCGCTATGTAAATCCTGTTTGTCAGTGGCATAATGGGGAGTGGGTGGGGTGGCAGGCCCAATGAGGGCAGGCAACGCCCAGCAGGTGTCACTCATGTCTCGATCTGGTGACGTCAGGCCTGGGCTGTACTCTGATTGACTGGTGGCCCATTGCGGCTGCCTTTATAGTTTTTCTAGGGACTGGGGACACTGACTGACACTACTGTAAAGTGTCAGACAGTGAGTGTCCCCAAATAACTTATAAAGGCCGCTGCAACAGGCCACCAGTGCCGCGCGGCCACAGCCCGCAAAATAGTGCCGACCCCGTAGCTAGGCCACTGCATATAGAGCCTGAAAAAGCCTGAAAAAGAACCTGTTCCAGTTGCTCTTTCTAAATTCGGCCGGTGCTAAGACCCTACCCACCTAGATCCTTGTTTGACACTCTCTCTTTCCCCACTCACTTCATCTTTTAATGTCCAGTCAATATTAAACTTACTCTCAGCCTTGCAGTACCACATTCACTCTCTCTGTTGCTCTCTCTTTCACCCTCTCTTTCTCTATCTCTCTCTCGCTCTCTCTCTCCCCCTCTTTCTCTCTCTCTTTCTCTCACTACCTCTCCCTCTCTCTTTTTCGCCCCCTCTCTATTTTTTCTCCCTCTCCCTTTCTCTCTTTCCATCTCTCTTGCTCTCTCTCTCTTTCTCTCTCTCCCTCTCTTTCTCTCCCCCTCTCTCTCGCTCTCTCTCTCCTTTGCTCTCCCACCCACACGTCCCCACTCAGAACTTTAAAATGTAGATGTGGTAGAACCGGGCCTGGTTGTAGGTAGGATCTTACTTGTTGTATCACATTTCTGGATGCAATGACAGAAACAGCAAAATACAAGTCAGGCGGCACACTATGCTATTAACACAGATTTTTAGCATAAGTGTTTTAAAGCCACGCCCTTAATTAAATCAGACACCCCCTCTGAGAGACCCCCCCCAGTTTTTTCATCCTGCTTAAATCCTTGTTGACAGTTATGCTGTCACTCTCAAAATATCCCCTCTGAAAACTCTCCAGCGACAGTCTTACCTGTCTCGTCGTGACTTGCTCCAGGGTCTCTGTGGCAGGTATGGGTGGTTGTTTCAGCAGCCAGACCAATCCCCAGAGAGCAGCACTGCCATTGACTACCCCAACAGCAAAAGGCCAGAATGAGCGCGAGAGAGCGTAGCGTGTGATGCGTCACTGCTACGTCATTCTCATCGCAGGGGCAGGGCTGGCCCGGCCAAAATAAAGCTTGTGCGCTACAAGATTGATTGACGGCCCTGAAGGCTGGGACCGTGGACGGATGAACAAAAGCAGGTCATGTGCGTGCAGTGCACAGCACAGACTTTCAAGCTGCCAGGGCCGCGCGCACCTTGTTGGCGGCGTGGCCCGTTGCGGCCTCGGCGGCACTTATAATTTATTTGGGGACACTGTGTCCCCAAATAAATTATAAGGGCCGCCGCGGCCGCAACGGGCCACCAGTGCTGCGCGGCCGCCCTCAAAATTGTGCCCCCTGGGGCGGAAAGCCCCCCTCACCCCCCTAGCTACGCCACTGTATATTGCGCTTACTACTCCTGACGAAGCGTTGAAGCGCTTTTTCGGCGAGTAGCACTTTACTCCGGGACCCATAGAGGATTAGTGTTGAATTAGTATAGTGAAACATGAAAGTATATTTTGAGTGGTGGATAGGTAAGTCAGTTATTTGGATTTGGAATGATAGCATAAGGATAGAGGAGGACAAATTTTTCTATTTATATAGCGATTGTTGACGCACGCTATTCAGGAAGCCTACAACGGATTAGTGGTGAATTAATATGGTGAAATATGAAGTAATTTCAGTGGTGGATATCAGTCTGTTATTTGGAGTGAGAAGGATAGCGGAGGGATAAAAGGGGAAGAAAGATTTGCATTCGTATAGCACTTGCTACCCCTGATGGGTGTTGAAGCGCTTTTCTGGCAAGTAGCACACCACCCCGAAACCCATAAAGGATTACTGTTGAAAATTAATATAGTAAATATATGAAGTACTTTGAGTAGTCTATATTAAATCGTCAACGTTTCTTCAATATTTGGCATCACCTTCGATTCTAGTAAACTGAAGAAAGAGTTAATCTTATAACGCTCATGATCTTGATGCTCAGACACACTGTGGGGGAGATATAAAAACACTCACATCAGAAAATTACGAGGTGAGAGAGCCAGATCCCATAATTGAAAATAATCTATTTAAACATTTACAATTCTCTACATTTGTTGAACCAGCTTTTGCGTTTTAAAAAAGAGCACACCTCCGATATGACTATTGACCCTTTCATTTTTTGTGGTCGCATTTCAGAGTTACAATACATTTGATTTTTGGGAGTACATTCATATAAATGGTTAAAGACTGAATGGTAATCTCAGGTGATGTTCTGATGTTCTATTTTAGACGACTGGATAATTCAAAAGAAATGGTAATGCGAACTAGCACGAACCAGATTGGAGATAATGGTAAATGAAGCTTCAAAATCATTTGTGTGCTATTACAAATAAATGAAGCTTCTGAGTAATTTGTGTAAAGTTGACAAGTGTATTTCAATAAACATGAAAGGAGTGATGTAATTTGATAGAGGACCACTCTTCGGGTTCCCCGACCCTAATATATTTTCTCCCCAAAGGCCCAATCTACCATTTATAGGTCACTTTCTCCGATTATTTGCTTTTGCTAGCTGTTGATTTGACCTATGATGTACTTATTTGAGACAGTATTGTTCTCTCACCACCTAGCTGCAAAATCTCTTCCCTCACCTAAGGTGTGGCAGTCCCTGCACCTCATTTGTTTTTCTTGCCTCCATTCCATTGCACTAATGTCAACAACATTAAGCCAACAGTGCAGCCGCCCGCAAAATAGTGCCGCCTGTGGCGGACCGCCCCCATCGCACCCCCCTAGCTACGCCACTGCCCAAGTGTTGGCGGTGGTCGCAGCTCATCTGCGCAGGTTAGGGGTTTCAGTCTTCCCCTACCTCGATGACTGGTTGTTGAAGGCGTGCTCACCCCAGACAGTCGTCAGCCACCTCCAAACTACGGCCGACCTCCTGCACTTGCTGGGGTTCTCCATCAATGTGCCGAAGTCACACCTGTGTCCCTCTCAGAAGCTCCTCTTCATCAGAGCGGTTCTAGACTCGGCGCAGTTTCGGGTTTATCCTCCCGAACAGCGGGTTCGGGATATTCAGGCTCTGATTCCGATCTTTCAGCCATTATCCCGAGTCTCAGTCAGGTTGACGCTGCGGCTCTTAGGGTTGATGGCCTCCTGCATCTTTCTGGTGCATCAGGCCAGGTGGCGGATGCGGGCTCTGCAGTGGGACCTGAAGTTTTAGTGGGCCCAGCATCAGGGCAACTTGTCCGACCATGTCTTGATGTTGGATGGCACTGCAAGACAGTTGCAGTGGTGGCTCACGGACCGCGATTGGGTCAGCGGCAAATCCCTCTCCCTACCCCAACCGGAGCACGTAGTTGTGACGGACGCCTCCCTCCAGGGCTGGGGAGGCCACATGGGAGAGGCGGAGATCAGAGGCCTCTGGTCTCCAGCGGAGTCCCGGCTCCATATCAACCTTCTGGAGCTGCGGGCGATCCGGCTTGCGCTGAAGGCATTCCTCCCCTCTGTCCGGGGGAGTGTAGTGCAGGTGTTCATGGACAACACCACCGCTATGTGGTACTGCAACAAACAGGGTGGGGTGGGGTCGTGGACCCTATGCCAGGAGGCTCTGCGCCTCTGGCAGTGGCTGGAACATCAGGGCGTGACCCTGGTGGTTCAAAACCTGGCAGGTTCCCTGAACGCCATTGCGGACGAACTCAGCCGTTGTTGCATGATGGATCATGAATGGTGTCTGAACTCGGACATGCGCAAGGCCTCTTTCAGCAGTGGGGAGAGTCTTGGTTAGATCTATTTGCCACAGAAAAGAACACGCAATGTCATCAGTTATGCGCGTTGGAATTTCCAAGGCGGCACTCGCTCGGAGACGCTTTTCGTCGTGAGTGGAGTTGCGTTCTGTTGTACGCCTTTCCACCTATACCACTTCTGCCCAGAGTGCTGAAGAAGATCAAGCGGGACCGGGACCGGGCCCAAATCATCCTTGTGGCTCCGGACTGGGCACAGAGATTGTGCTATCCGAGCTACTCAGCATGTCTGTCGATCCCCTGATTCGTCTGCCCCTTCAGGAGGACCTTCTGTCGCAGCAGCAGGGGATGGTCCTCCACCCAAGCCTGTCCAGTCTCCACCTAATTGCGTGGAGATTGAGCGGCTGCAGTTGAGGCCATTTGACTTGCCACCTGAAGTCTGTAATGTGATTCTGGCAGCCAGGCATCCCTCCACAAAATCGGTACACGCCTGCAAGTGGAACAAATTTGTGGCATGGTGCACAGCAAAGGCTGTGGATCCCCTTTCTGCCCCTCTTTCAGAGGTTCTCCTCTTTCTTCTTTCTCTTGCCTAGCAGTGCTCTGCTCTGGGCACTCTGAAGGGCTACCTCTCGGCCATTTCAGCCTTCTTAAGGCTACCTGATCAGCCCTCTTCGTTCAAGTCCCCGGTTGTAAATAGGTTTTTGAAGGGCATTACTCATATGTTTCCTCCTGTTCCTTTCGTAATGCCTCAGTGGGACTTGAACCTTTTTCTAACTTTTCTGATGTGCGCACTCTTTTAGCCGCTTCATAACGGTCCTCTTCGCCTCCTTACTCTAAAGACTGCTTTCCTGGTTGCCATCACCTCTGCCAGGAGAGTGAGTGAGCTCCAGGCCCTCTCTTCTAAGCCTCCTTTCCTTTCAGTCCATCCGGACAAAGTTGTGTTGCAGACGCGACCCTCTTTCCTGCCCAAGGTAGTCACAGCCTTCCACATCGGGCAGTCCATCACTTTGCCCACCTTTTTTCCGCCTCTGCATCCCTCGAAAGAGGAAGAGAGGCTCCACCGTCTGGACCCAAAACGTGCGCTCTCATTCTATCTGGATCGCACACGCCAGTTCCAGGTGGATGACTAACTCTTTGTTGGTTACGTGGGCGCCAAGAAGGGATGGGCGGTGCACAAACGGACCTTTTCTCGATGGGTCGTCTTGTGCATCAAGGCTTGTTACTCTCTGGCTAATAAAGAGCCTCCTGTGGGGCTACGTGCCCATTCCACTCGGGCCACGGCGGCTACTACAGCCCTGGGTCGGGGAGTCCCCTTGCAGGACATCTGTCAGGCAGATACGTGAGCCTCGCTACACACGTTCGCAAGACACTACTGCCTGGACAGCCAAGTCCGGATAGATGGCTTTTTCGGCCGTTCCATTCTCCAGGACTTTCTGGTGTGATCTTTGGTTTGCAGACCCACCACCGGGGTTGGTATTGCTGGGGTATCTATTCAAAGGTAAGGAATCTAATACTAACCTGTTTCTTTCAGATGCACAAGTTACTTACCTTCGGTAACGATATATCTGTAAGAAACAGTAGTTAGTATTAGATTCCTTACCACCCCACCCATCCTCCCCGTTTCTGCGAACCGATATCTAGGGTTAAGGTCATCCCCTTTCAGGGCCCTAGTTTCATGGCACCAGTGTTAGTTTTTATCATGTCTCTGCGTTTCTGGTGCGGAAAAGCTGTGTATAAGAACTGACGTCAGCGCGCGAGGGCGGCGTCTAAGTACTCCAGGGACGTCATCCCGGCGCCAACGACTACAACGACGGACGCGGAGCCACAGATGACGCCTACTGACGCGCAAGGGTACTGCTACGCAAAAGTTTCCGGTTCCAGTCTGACGCCTGGGGATATTCCAAGGTAAGGAATCTAATACTAACTACTGTTTTTTACAGATATATTGTTACCGAAGGTAAGTAACTTGTGCGTTAAGGTATATACACAGGATCCTTGAGACAATGGCTCTACCAGCAACCACCCGTTTTAGTCACTGCCCGTAATTAATAATGAGTGTGACGCGCTGTTTATTTTATTTTATTTCATCATCCCTACAGAATCATTATCTTTTTATAACTTGCCCAGATGCCTACGTGCAGCCTTCTAAGGAGGCGGGTGAGTCAAATACTTCTTTTTCACATGTCGAGTCCGATTAAACTATTACATGTAATGGGGTGACCCTGTAAGCATCAGAACCTGGGTGGGTAATAAACAGAATAATAATGGTTCTGTCGGATGGAAATACTCGTGTCCTTAACCTTCCGTTTGTTGTGGGTATCACCCACAACAAACTGAAGGTTAAGGACACGAGTTACGCGAACAGAAATAAAAAGGAACAACGCTACACCCTACCTCCTGTATAACTAATCAATACAGAGGTCTAATGAACATCTATACGGTCTGAGTTGACGGACCGTGAGTACGCTTCAGAAAGAGATCAGGACTCCAAGTGGAGCTAGGTCTGCAAGAGGCTGTCCTACATATACACAGTGCTGATGAAGACCCGCCATTGATGTGTTAAATCACCGCATTGCTCCCCAGGGTCGAAACGTCGACGCAATCCCTTCTGACACGAACCAACTACTCAAAATCTGTAGGATCCAAGATTAAATTGATGTACATACAAAATTATTGTATATATAGTTGTCACTGCCAATAAGTATATGAAGTAACCATTTTACTTGTTGTTTTAATTGTGTATTATTTCTTTGCACAAGATCTATGTGTCATGTATGTTTTAAGTATGTTTTAGGGACAGCAATTGGAATAATTTGTGTTTCAAATTCAAGAGATGAAAGTTTATGAGTAAAAATTTACTTTCGTTTTTTACTTTGTGGTCAGTGTGTTTGTTTGTATTGGTATGAGTACATTTGTCTTTGTATCCTGATTAGGAACGAAGTATGCAAAAAATATCATTGAAATACTAAAACACTGTTTCCGTCCGACAAAACCAATATTATTCTGCTGAGTCCGATTAAACAGCCCCCGGTCTTTCCTTTGATACATTATATGTTCATAGTTTTTCAGTGTTGAGTAAAACGATGATTTGATAAGATTAATACAACCATGACGTTTTCTACTGATTACCTACCACACTTAACGTGTTGGTGAGCTTTTTAAACCTTTGGCACATCCTTTAATTAGGCAATCTTATAGTACAATTGGCCACCATTCTGAAATCTGACAGTTATTTTCAGATAACCTCGTTCCCCGTCCTGGTGAAGACCCGAAGCAGAGGATCTCACTAACCCCTTTTGCACCAGGGTCGAAACATCGACGAACCCCCAAAATAGGCCTACACCCCACCTCGATCCCCCATAATGAAATCACAGATGTAGCTACACTGTGACAATGAACGAGTATTACTGCTGTATAAAGAATACTGTATTTAATGTATAGGGGTAGGCCTGAATTTCAGAACGGGAGACCATTTTCTCTTAAAGGGTAACTCGTCATGCACTGCCCATTCATTTCAATGGAAATCCCATTATATGGGCCTGATTACAATAGCAGCCAAGTGGTTAAAGATATCACTAGGTCCCTTCTACTCGAATTGATTGAATTATCTCCCTGTGAAATCCTTTCCCCTCCTTCTATTTTCTTCACTAGAGCACACATTTTTTCACACTTTTTCTTTTCTCCTAATGAGAACCGTCAAGTACATGTATAACTGCATGTCGTGCGCTTGAACCTTTTAATTTGAACAAAGTTTTCATTGTTATGACGAAAATAAATGGAATATAATTGGTAATTTTGAAGTGGCCCATTGCCTTACTTTTCATGTGTGCCTTTTCTGAATGTCGTCTATACGCATCTAGTTATACTAAGTGATATGTTTAAATAAGAGTTTTCTAAGACCACTGTTTTCTCTACCGATCGATACCCAGGTCCTTTGACGTATACTGGGTCACCCCATTGATTATAATCGTATTCCCTACCTCCTTCAGGCCTGTGCGCGCCTCGCCGGGTAATGGGAACCCAGGCTGCTATTTAGACATATATTTGGGTCCCAAGCTTCTACCTTTGCACAGTGCACATATGCGCTATTCTTCACTGACCCCACACCTCGCTCTTCACTGTCCAAACCTAGTAGAGCAGGGAATGGGAGCAACAGTTTAATATTTGACTGTATTTTATTTAGGGCAATTTTATATAGTGCAAACTAGACTCGATAAATTGGGTATCAGAGCACTTTACATAGCTCCAGTTTCGCTACACAAGAACACAATCATTCTTCTTAGGCACGGAGAGATTAAGTGATTTGCCCAGAATCACAGGATGTTGAGCGTTGTAGCTGAGATTCGAACCCGGTTCCCCAGCTTCGACGTGGACACCTCTAGCAGTAAGGCTACATCCTCTCCTCTATGGTCACAGGCATCAAGCAAAAGCTGAACTGAGAGCAAATAATTGTATCTAATGTCCGCAAGTAAGTTCTGACCAGGCCTTTTCCTTTTTTCTGAATCCACCACAGCTGTTATATAACTCCTGTTTTCAGCCTATTAAGCAAAATTGCAGGCAATACCACCGCAGCTGCTACCTCTAATTTAACCAGGCATGTAGTTGCAGTCTTTAAAACACCCTTAAAAAACCCTACATGCACAATTAAAATGAATGAATGAATTTATGGTGCATACTCCATTCTGCGTTATGTTCACTGTATTGTTTAAAGAATATGGTCACAATAAACATATATTTTGACTTGACTTGACAATTAAAATGAAATTCTGCCTTCAAGGTCCAATAGGCTCAGGCTTTTTATCGGTTTCAGGAAAGATGAAAAAAATAAGCATACCCTGCAACATATGGATTACAGGATCCCTCTGGTCCAACAAGTGTCAGCACCCCAAAAGTAATAATACCTGAGGAGGAGCACCGGGAGCAAGGGTGACCAGATGTACTGGATTTCCTCACATCCCAGTTTTGAGGAAGGCCGGAACACTGCCAATACTCTGGATTGGCCCATAGACTTTGGTCTGGACTGCTCTTGTGCAAATTGTAACTGCCTCTGGGTTATTTTCTAGCTTCATACACATTAGAGAAAAACCAATCGACTGCTACCAACTGATACATCGCACTTTTCTGCACCGATTGAATCTCAGGCGCCTTTTTCACTATCTATTGCTCTCTAGCCAAATGGACCGTTGATTTTCAGCAGAGGTGTGAAAACTGGGAGCAAAAATAAAATCAACATAATTTCAAATTGCAGTGAAACTCGTTTGGCTCCATAAAAACGACAGAGAGTAATCTTTTCAAACCATGAAGGTTTAATAGCATATTAGTCAAGTTGAACATTCAAAATTCAGTAAGGTTAATCAATCCAAACAGGATATAAATGGGTAAAGGCAAGCATTAATCGTTTGAACAGTTCGAAATGCAAAATAGAGAAAGTCACAGTTCTTCAAAAGAACTTCCCCAATGCTAAGCTAAACGTGTCCAGAGTGATGTGGTAAATTCTAAGCAGGTGGTGTCAGTAGGTCAAACTCTAATATTGAACCATATGGAGGTTCAAAGCAAGGGAAGGCATAAATGTTCAAGACTTTAACTCCAGAACAAGAAATGTAAAGTTTGAAGAGAAAGAGCTGATTCTGGCAAAGTCATGAAGAGACTTCTCACCCCCCCCTCCCCAATCTAAAAACACACATTCGATACATTTCATGTCACCCAAAACTCCTTACCACCTACTCCACAGACAAGGGGACCAATCAGGACACCGAGTCTCAGTGGAGAAGGTAAATTGCCCTCTTGCCCATTGTCGAACATACACACCTGCACGACCTTGGATGTATAATGAGTCCTTCCAGCATGGTACAGGATGCTTGATTTAATCTCCACTCATAGTGTAAATCACAACTAACTTTCGATTAATACAATGACTACTCTTCTAACTAGCTTATGTTATCTTGCTCCTGGAAGGAAGATAAAAACATGACAGCAGAAAAGCAAGGAACATTTAATTTAACATGGAAAGTCATTTCAGGCCTTCTCTCACTCTAGCTAACTTAAGAAATTACATTGTGTTATATGTGAATATACTGTGAAACTAATATCTACACTCAGTTATATAAAGTGCAGCTCCAATATACGTATTCAGCCACACATATAACACACATATTAACATATAGCTGGTCTAAAATATAATGTTTAAAGAGTACGCTCCAGCACGTTCCAAGGCTGAAGTGAGGTTTAGAAACTGTTGTGATGTACTGCGGGTTATGAGGCTTTGTACTTTTCAACTTGAGGCAAGCAGCGTTTAAAATACTGCAAATGAATTTCAATCAATTGCCTTTGTTGGCAAAATGTATTTGAACAGTCACAAAGTTTATCAGTGTTGCTAAGTACTAAGTCACCTTTCAGTGTTGCAGTGTAAACCATCGGTGCCTTTAGATCCGCTATAAATCTCTGTTGACTGCTGATTACAAAGCAAACAAAGAAGAGAGGGAGGTTGTTCAATGTCACAGTAATTCAAACAGAAGCTTTGCCTTGTAATCTATATTAACATAATTACCTTGATAAAAGGTGTGGAGTCAAGTACGGTTTTCAAAATCACCAAATATGTTTATTGGTGGCTCATCAGACAGTGATTTGCACCTAAATGAAAGTGGAAACGTCATCAAAAGCAAAATGTAAATCCATGTAGAAAACACATGTACAGTGAGCCATGGATGGTGTTGTGAAATTGGAAGGCAATTCTGTTCCATAACCAGAGATTACTGACACAATATTGGGGAAAACAATATAGTTGACAAAAATATGGGCCTAGATGTATCGAGCATTTTGCGATTCATTAAGGCCGAAATTCGCAGAATTTCGGCCTTAACGAATCGCAAAATGACATTTTGCATCTTTTGGGATGTATGTGAAATTAGAAAAATAAGGAATCGCAAAAAATTGCGATTCCTTATTTTGCTTAAGCATTTAAGGAATCGCAATTTTGCGATTCCTTAAATGCCATGTATGAAGCTTTTTTAGTTTGCGAATTCAGGTTAAGGAATCGCAAATTAACACGAACTTGAGGTTCGTGTTAATTTGCGAAATCCTTTCAAAAACCAAAATGTGGCAATTTTGAGGGGGGCATGTGACACACATATATGCCCATAGGGCATGTATGTGCGCCATATGCACACACATGTAAGTTTCAGGGGTGCAGCAGGGTGTCCATGAGACACCCCTGCACCCTTGCAATAATTCTCAAATTGCGATTAGCAAATAGCGAATTCGCAATTTGAGAATTATTTCGCAATCATTCCTATGGGCCTCCTGGCCCATAGGAATGAATGGGAAATTATTCCTTATTTGCGAATTCGCAACGTGCGAATTCGCAAATTAGGAATCATAAGGAATCGCAAAAAAATAGCGATTTAAAACATACATCCCATTTTGCGATTTCTTAATAGCGATTCGGTAAAAATCGCTATTAAGAAATCGCAAATAGGAACGATGATACATCTAGGCCATAGTGTCAGAAATACCGTTTACCACAATGTCGTTCACCTATACTGTAATGGTAAGTACAAAAATATCAGAAATAAATATAATGTTGACACTGATATCCACAAATATATAAAAACTACTGATTTAAAAAAAAAATGATAACACTATTTATTAATTTTGTTTGAATTTTGACAACAAGACGAGCACCGGGTCCAGTACACACAGCCACATTAAAATGAAAACGAAGGGTAGAGTAGGGTCGATTTATTCATATAAATAGAGTTTAAAGTAGTAAATGTTAAATTTTTTAATTTATAACTTTAATACAATGTAAATGAAATACATTCCTCTAACACTTAGAACTATCTAAAAACATGTTCTTGGTATATATATATATATATATATATATATATAGATATAGATATATATATATATATATATATATATATATATATATATATATATATATATATATATATATATATATATATTCACTGAAAAAACCATAGGTTTCGCACCAGTTATAGTTAGCTGGAAGTTTTACTCGCATAAAACCATAGAAATTCCCACGTTATAGTTAGATGGACTCACTATAACTTGCGCGTGCAATGCACTGCTGATGACGTCACATATTACATCACTCATGACATGGTCAGGGGGGGTGTACCCTGCCCCCTTTTGCTCATTTACCCCTTTGATTTTTACCACCTCAATCCTACCAAGGTACAAGATGGCGGCCGCTGCGGACTGTTTCGAATGTTTACAGACACCCGAGAGCCAATCAGCTTTCCATACGCAAGTCACGTGGCGCGCTTTGAGCGCTCTCCGGTGCGCGTACCGGGGCGCGGCTCTAGATATATATATTTTTTTGAACCTAAATTACTCAAAATCCACTGGAGCACATATCTTGAGACATAGCAAAGGCACATCGGGCTACCAGTCCCTACAATTTTGCCAAGTTTGGTGTAAATCCATTCAGCCGTTCGGGCTAAAAGTGAAATCGACCGCCCTATGGAAATTAACATGGGGAAAACGTGTTTTGGGACCCCCTTTTATCTCGGCCCCTGCTTGACGAATCCCCCCCAAACTATCAGGGAAGGACCGGAGCGCCGGGAGTCAAATTTGAGGAAATTTTCAGGCAGATTTGTCAACCAGCGCCAAAGTTATTCCAAATAGAATTTTGAGATTTAACATTGAAAAAATCCTAACTCTAACTACCTACTGGCGACCGCCAGTAGGTTATATATATATATATATATATATATATATATATATATATATATATATATATATATATATATATATTCACTGAAAAAACCATAGGTTATAGACCATATATAGTTAGGGATTAGCATTAACAAAACCTTATTTTACTCGCACAAAACCATTGAAATTCGCATATATAGTTAGTTGCACTAACTATATATCGCGCACCCGCAATCCACTGCTGATGATGTCACATATTACATCATTCATGACATGGTCAGTGACATCACTGATGACATCACTGATGACATCTCAAATGACATCACTGATGACAACATCCAGTGACTGTATGTCTTACATATTGAAGTTTTTGTAAATGCTAATCCCTAACTATATATGGTCTATAACCTACGTTTTTTTCAGTGAATTTTTAAGGTTTTGTAAATGCTAATTCCTAACTATATATGGTCTATAACCTATGGTTTTTTCAGTGAATTTCAATGGTTTTTTAATAGCAAATATCAAAAGCTGTAAAATGTATTCTTCTTTTAATGCACAAATATATTTTATATGTTTGCAATATAATTTTTTTATTTATATATATATTTTTTTATTATTTATTTTTGTTTCGCTACCGGTCCGCGCACCGGGTAGCTTCCCGTTAGCTCAATTTGGTTCCACGACCCGGTCCGCGAACCGGTAAACGTTCTGATAGCGCAACTACCGCGTTAGAAAACAACATCGTGACACGTCGCGTAAGCGCGACGTATCCCATTGCCGCATAATGCGTCTTATGACGCGCCGCGTTAGGGCACCCGGAAGCGCTCCGGAGCGCGAACCGAGGCGCGAACCGAGGCACGAAGCGCAGCGCCCCGGAAGCGCAACGGGTGCGTAGCGGGACGCGTAACGTAAGCATAGCAGGTCATGTGACTTGTTCATAAAACTTTTCATTGGTTCATTTTACTTTTGGTTTCCTAATGATGTAAGGCTTGGTCATATGACCTAAAAATAACAATTTTCATTGGTTTAGAACATTTGTTTTTCCCAAATGATGAAAGCCCCACCTTTTTTCCTCACTCTGACTTTCATTTTTATGAGAGAAAGACCTACTTTCATTGCTTAGAAATGGCTTCATTGATTGCTGCAGCTGGTGGACCCCCACCACCACCACAACCTCCTAGGAAGAGAGGACCACCTCCTCAGGTTATCCTTGAGCAAGAGGATGAAGAAGAGGAAGAAGAGGAAGAGGAGCAAGTGACCAATAGGTTTTTACCTGAACAGCCAAGGAGGTCCCATGCCAAAGAAAGTTATATATGGCAATTTTTTAAATTTCCCCAAGGACAAAAAAAGGTAAATGCCCGGTACGTTACCTGCCTGATCTGCCAAAATGAACTGTCCAGAGAAAATAAATATAGCTATGGGAATTATACCATGCATCGGTATATGGAAAGATGGCACCCTATAAACTATAGTGCTGCACAAGTACGTGACCTGCAGAATAACCCCCCACCTGTGGCCAGTATATCCAATCAAGAGGCAGTGACGGGACCAGAGGCGAGGGAGACGGTACCAAATATACAGATGAACTTTGGGAACATGAAATTTACCTGTATTTTTTGCGGCAAGTTAATTACCTATGGAGAGAGGAGTATAACTCTAATCAATACAGCTTTTGAAAATCATCAATGTACAAAACGCCCCAAAAATAAATTATCTTTTTTTTTGTTGCTCCTGTTGAGCCCTTTATAATGAATCATTTTCGTTTCCCCCCCCCCAAAAAAACAAAAAAAATATAAAACCGTTCAAAAAATACAAAAAACTAAAGAAATGTTCAGAAAAATAATAAAGAAAATATAAAACAACAAAAATAATTAAAAAAAAGTTCTTTTCAGAACTACCTCCCCTTTATAAGAAATTGCTAGAATGTTTAGCACTCTGGCAACCTCTATTTCTTTTGATTCGCTTCCCGGTTCGTGCTCTGGTACGCGAACCGGAAGCGACCTAAAAAAAAGAAGAGTAAGTAAACAGAGAGTAATGTTAAAAGAAAGACAAATAGAGGGAGTAACACAGAGATACTGTTTAAAGAGGGACTGAGAAAAGGAGTGGAAAGGGTAGTGTAAGTAAGTAATAGAAAAAGAAATGAGGGAAGTAGCAAAGGCAGGAAACTGAGGGTTAAAGAAATGAAGCAGTGGAACTAATAAAAGTTAAATGTGATAGAGATGTAACGTAAAGAGTACTAAACACTTACCTTATAATTGCCGTTAACTTAGTCACTTGTTATTTTTATACTTTTAATCTGTGTAAGAAAGAACAAAAATTTTAGAAATAATAGAAGGTAGTAAAAGATGAGTGAGCATGAGACAAGATGAATACATATTAAAAATCACAATTCAAAGTACAAAATTAATTATACATATTTAATGGTCTATTTTTGCTGTTCTCAGAATATATCAAATTTCACTGAAAACAGTGAGTTGAAGGTATTCATCATATAACAGCGGGGAAAAAAAACACAATCAAAATGATTGTGTTTAAAAAACCCATATAATATAATCAATCAGAAATCAGAACTCCTCAAAAGTAACTTACTTTCTATGACGTCAAAGGATCTCCTATGAACAGCTTATACTCTGTTGTGCTGTTATTATTTTCTGCCCGCCACTTTCTGAAAGATAAGCTCCATCGTTTTAAGAAAAATGAGACATACAAAGCAATTTAAAACAGCACACTAAATTACAACAACACCTTGAATCATTATAGTCCAGTTACCTACCCTAAATTCTCACTTCTGAAAATAAGTCAAAAGGCAACATTGCTTCATACTCAAATGGTAATCATTGCCAAAAGACCAGCCTTTTTTATATTTCAAATAAGCTGTGTAATATCCTGATGTTGTTAAAGGACCATCATAACATATAATAGCTGCAGTTACAAATGTTCTTCCTGAAATCGATGACTGTGTAGCCAAAACATTTTTAATTAGACTTGACAACTTATTTTCATCCAGCTTATGTAGTTGAAATTGTAAAATGACATTTCACCCATAAGTTTCTATAAAAAATGTGGACAGCATTGCAGACTTACATTTCCTCTACTCCTTGTTTTGATCTGCTGCTTGAATTAGCTTATAAGCACAAAGAGTTTTCGCTCTGTACTACACTTATCCACAAGGCCATATAGAGTAGGAGCCATTAGAACCTCTTGAAATTCTTCTGAACAAATCCCGAGATTCCTTCCCTAAAATTTTGGTTGTAAGAACACCAGGTAAGAATTTTGAAGGTGGAAAGGCAATCTTTTTTTGAAAGTTAAAACAGAATCATTGCAGAATGACCAGCCGTTTCCAGATTTTAAATAAGCTGTGTAATGTCCTGAAGTTGTTGAAGGACCGTCATGATATATAATTGCTGTAGTTGCAAAAGTCCTTCCTATTATTGACAACTGTGAAGCCACAAAATTTTTAATTAAAGTTGTCAATTTAGTTCCATCAGACCTACATCGTTGGAACATTAAAATGACATACTGGCCATAACTTCGCATAATTAACGTGGACAGCATTGCAGACTTACATTGGCTACACTCCATGTTTTGATCGGCTGCTTTTACTAGCTTATTGAAGGATACTGATTTACTGTCAGGCAAAGTTAAATATATAAATCTTTCTGAGTCTACACTAGTAGTACTTGATAGCCTACAGTTCTCGCAATCATTCTGCCATTGATAAGAAAGGCCAAACAGATAATCTACATCTACACCTTTATCTTGCAATACATCAAGCATATACATTAAAAACTCCTGACAATCCTGCTGAATATTTTGAGAGATTTGCGTTTGACCTGAACATTTGCCTAACAGATTACGAATTTCAGACACACTTTCTACTCTTGTTCTATCAGCGCTACATTTCTCTAACACAGAATTCAACAAACAGCATAAACTTTGTTCCGAATTGATCACAATCTGTTCTTTTAAAGTGTCTAGTGAAGTGAAAAGACAACATTAACCACTACATTAGCATAGCAGTTGACACCAGAACTATTTTCAAATTGAAAACCAACAACATCTTCAACAGAATTCATTTTCTTTCTGCTTACAATTTTCGGTTCATCGACTTTTGGTCTTTTTGCTACAACCTCCCTACTATTACTGATATTTCTTCGTTTCCGGCCTACCACACGTTTCTCAAACAAAGGATATTGAGGCAAATGTGGCGCATACTCTCTTCTTAACCTATTGTATTCCTTAACACAATCTAGATCCGCACAATTGTTTGTGACATCACAGTCAATCAAGTACAATCCCGATAAAGTTCTGACTCGTGACAATGCTACATAAGCCATACCCTCTTTGAACACAGAACTGCCAATATTCACTAAAGCAGTGTCTACACTTAAACCTTGCGATTTATGGATTGTCACCGCATATGCCAAGCAAACAGGAAACTGCTTACGGTGAACATATAAGTCTTTTACAAGCAAAAACCTAGCTGTGCAACGACCAATTAGCTGTACTTCCTCAATGCCATCAAAATTAATTTTTAAAAATTCAATTCCATCTCTATTTCTGTATTTCTCAAAATCAACAACATTACCCATTGATCCATTTACCAGACCTCTTTCCACATGTAAAGTCTTTTCAAAACCAGCAGTTTTAGATATAGTCTTCTCTAATGAATCCAATTTAGATTTCAAATTCTCAGACAAAATAATTGTTGCTCCCATATGCTCTATTCTGTCAATAGCTTCCAGTTTCACAATCTCTTGGTTTTCTAAATTCAACATTTTGTTGTTGAAGATGGAACATTCTGCAAGAGTTGGCATCAAACGAATTCCAGATTTCTTCTCAGTAATTTTCTGAAAAATATCCTCTGGCAGAACGTCTTCTTCTGGATACAGATTTGACAGTATTCGTGCATGTAAAGCTTCTTTCCCACGCTCGGTCACTTTCCCAATTCTAACATCTTGTAGAATATTCTTGTAATCTTCATCCTTCGCCTGACGCATATTTTCATGCAGCTCAGCATAATTGAAGTTTAACCATATGTTAACGTTGCCAATGCTCCCTAGGCTTTTCCTGGTATCTTCATGCATAAGCAGTTTAAACACTGGTTGTCCTTTCACTGGTGTCAGCTGCAGAAGATCACCGAAAACAATGATGTGTTTGCCACCAAATAACACATCATACTCTGTTTTAAGAACTTCCTGCATTCTCAAATGCACAAAGGCAAGCATGACATTGGAAACCATGCTTACTTCGTCATTGATAAGAAGTTTCATCTTCTTCAGGACTCTAGATACTTCACAACAAGCATCTCCAGATAACTTGTGGTATTGTAATTTGTTATCATGCTCTACTGGCAGCATCAGTAGCCGATGCAAAGTAATACCTTTAATGTTATGTGCTGCCAGTCCAGTTGGAGCGGTGACAACACAAGACAGCGATGACTCAGTCCTTTTCTGCAGATAATAATGAAATTGTTTTAATGAGGAAACTTTTTCCAGTTCCTGCTTCTCCACTCATGTACAGTCTGACAGGCTTCAACGACGTACATGAGCACTCTTTCTTCTCATGACTTAATCCATGCTCAATTTGTTTGGTAACTTCGTCATATATTTTCCTCTGCTCAACGTTGAGTTGTCTTTCCAAATCTTCTAAGTTAACCGCATCCTCCTGAGCATGTGCCATGGCTCTTTCCACTTCAATCATGGCAGTGGCAGCTTCATTTTCGATAACTGGTTCTCCTAGTGGATCCTGACTCAATGAAACAGAACTCTGACTGTCCTGAGAACTGTCTCTAGAAATCTCAGCTGCAATTGTTGCTTCCTGCTCGATTTCTGCATTCAACATTTCTAGATATTTTGGAAAAACAGGACATTCTATGGACTCCTTGGCTGCATTGAAAGAGTCTTCGTAACAGAGGAAATCTCCAAGCAGTTCCTCTTCTGCACGCCAAGGCTTGAAAAGTTGCAAAAGAGCTAAATAGAAAAACTCTTTTCTTTCTGGAGATTCCCAATTCAATTTTCGATGATTTACCAATTGACATTTTCTTTGCTTGACCAGACATCCCTCACTTCCAATTACAGCATACACTCCTTTATCAATATCTTCTTTGATGTTCCTCTTGAAAATGTAATTTTGTAGAACCTCATACAGACAAACATTCTCCAGGTGACTGCTTCTATTTGGATAATATGTATCCAACATGTTGGTCTTCAAAATATCTGTACTGCTTGGCTCCTTCTCCGCCAAATACTCAATTTCCCGTACAGGTTTCAGAACTCAATTACGCTTTGCAGCAAGACCAAGACTCGCCCAAATGATACTCCTAGATTTGGCATAGAGACTTGCTGAAGATAACCGGTCAGAACATTCGTAAGCTCCGATTTCTCGATGCAACAACATCTTCAGACTGAAACTGTACAACTTCTTACTGAGGCTCTTTTCATGGGAAATATCCTCCCACATATCCTTCAGTTCTGTCTTTTCTTTTTTTGTGATGTAAGACGTCACATACTGAGCTACAGCCATACAGTTGTCAGCCACAAACTGTATATCCATGTTAGCATTCCACATGGACAAAATCACTGGGCTGTAGTCGTTAATGTACTTGGACTCTTCGTTTCTTTTCAAATTGTATGTGTTTTTGGGTGATTTCCTCGTCACATTATGGCGCAGCGAAGACATCAAATTGTTCACTCTTCCTTTAGATATCACCGATCGTGGAAATGCAAAACGACATTTGGTGAAGTACTTGTCCTTGTTTCTGAATTTACGACAGCAGTACTTTCCACAACGATGGCTTTGAAACCGTAAAACTTGTTCTCTTAGACTTTTTTCTTCCTTTGTCTTTGGAACAACACATGTAGAATACTGTTCTATGAAACTCATCACTAAGTCATCCGGATCTGTTCCAAATTTGGGTGCATCTTTGATCCATAGCAGCATATGTATATGAGGAGCACCTCTTGCTTGATACTCCTTTCTCCAGAAGAAATCCAACACCTCTCCAAGAGGTGGATTTTTCTTGTTCGTGATGAAAGACATCATAGCTTCAAATCTATGATTGAAGTACCTGCATACATTCACTGGATCCAAAGAGCACAGTTCTCCGGGTGTCTTGAATTCAATATTTTCAATGTTTCCATTTTCCTCTCGTAGAAATTCAAGTAAGTCTTCCCAGCCATACTCAGCACAGCTGAGAGTGAGGAACCAAGTAGGAGTTCCTAAGTTCCTCAGCATACATTTTAAGTCACCATGACGACGATACCAATACTCATTAGTACCACGCTGACATGCCATGAGATTAATCAGGTGAGAATCCAAAATACTGTCTTGCACATTGACTTTATCTTTAAAAAACCTTGCCGAGAAATTTCGCAGTTGTACACCACTTTTCAAGATGTGGTTCACTGCATAAGACAGTCCAGACAGATCACTTTCAAACAGTAGATGAAATAAATAGGGAATGCATTGATGAAACCTGGGATCTTCTGCATACAATCGTAAAGTCCGGTATTCTGAAGCAGGAATTTGATCAGGTCGCTCATCATATCGTCCTCCTCGACCTGTGGGAAATAACTGTGGGCAACACGGAGCTTCCAAACACTAATGGGACTCCCGTTGACTTGTTTCATTTGAAACAACTCAATAGCATTCCCCATGACTTCCTTGGAATGCAAAGGATGAACACTATAATGTTCATATATTTCTTCATTTTTAGAGGCTTCTACTTTCTCAATTTGCCCAGCACACAAATCGCTGTCCTCTTCTTCACTTACTTCCTCTTCTGCAGCACATACATTCTTGTAGTACTCATTATTTTTTATCAAACACAATGTTGCCTTTTTGACTTTCCTAACATCCACTAAATCTTGCCAGATTTTTTTACTCTTTGTCGGAACCCCATTAACTAGGATAACTAGAGGTTCCTCTTCCACTTTCTCTACTCCAATTGTATTAATGTTTTTCTTCAAATCTAAAGGCAAATAAACAACTCTTCCCTTAAATCCTCTCTGTAAATCTGATGGAGGCAATTTCCCTGTCTTTGGCTCCATTCGTACAATAGCCTGAAAGGGATGGACACTTTGAATCAAAATAGATTCATAAGTATTTAAATCCTTCAATTCAGAAGGAATGTCAACCAATTCCAGATTATTATGAACCGCTCTAGCAGGCATCCGGTTTTGGTTTAATTTGTTAAAACAATAAGTACACATACGTTGGTCCGATCCCAAATCAAAACAATTTTCTACCATCAAGTATGTGGCAAAATCCTTCCATTCACTATTGTTTTCCATTTCACTTTTTGCATATAAATCCACTAACTTAGTCTGATTCTTATAATAAGTCCATCGACAACACACACAAGTGAAATTAGGCCTCTCACTTGATTTCACCTGAAAGTTGAAAATTTCCTTGTGAAACTTATCTATATTAGAAATCAGTACACTCTCTTCCACATTACCTTCTTCTACTGGGTCAATTTCAACATTGTTCTCTTCACCAGCAAAGTAACAGAACTCAATTTCTTCACAAATATTCTTCACATCTACTTCAGAACCATGCAAAAGAGCAGTGCTTAATTGTTTAAGCATAATTGCTGGACTCTTACCATAATACAACATTCTAACTAATTTCCTCACTTTATTATGATGCACTGCTAGCATCCTGAAATGATGAAAAACACTCTGGCATACTCTCCTGGAAAGACAAGCCAGTGAATGACCACACAAACCTGTCACTTCTCTCACTCTGCAAGGATCTAATTCTTGCAACAACTTTATTTTTTGTTTTAAACTTTTCTTATTAAATGTCCGTACAAAATCACAAAGCAAATTGATGGAATCCTGTCTCACACTGCAAATAGAACTACACTTCCAGGTGTACACTGGTCCCTTAGGACGTCTCCCTAAAACCTCATCACTTAACACCTCTTCTGCATCTGCAGACACAAGTTTTTCTTTTTCAACCAGACAACCATCTTTTACCTCATATGCCCGACCACTGGTGTCAACTGCATGCACCAAATCATTGTCCTGGAAGTAACTCTCCTCATTGAAAAATGCCTCACAACTTGAACTATGCATCCATTCTCCTGAGAAAACTTCACAAAAAGTACTACGATTAACTACTCTCTTCCATCTACTATTTGATTTGAAATCATAAATTACCTTGTTTAGTTTCCTAATTCTATTGATTACCAAAATAAATAACTTTCGCTTAATTTCGAAAGCCTGATCAATAATTTTCTCTAAATTTTTCTTTCTCTTATAAAAAGCCACTTTCTGTTGACCTTTCTTAAAATTCTTTAACAAATTGCCAATTATCCTGTTGCGGAACAGTCGTCTACGAATGTTTCTAAACAGATTTTTCCTTCTACTACCATGCACAGAGTTATCTCCTGCTCTAGCAGTTACATTTTTGAGGGGCCTTTCCTTCCCGTTTAAATTGGCTCTCTTCTTCTGAACTAAAACATGTTCTCTAGTGATACTTTTTCGTCTGCAAATGTTTCTTAAAAAAGATTTTGTTGTCTTACCCTGAATTGTTTTGGTGACTTCACAACTTTTAATTCTAGAGGACTGCTGCAAAGGTCCATTATCTCCATTTTTACCAAGGTGGGGTGTAAGTCGCTTTGCTTCTTTTTTTTTTTCTTTGCCTTGAGGGCATGTTTGAATTTTTAAGAATATCTTGAGTTGAATCTGTGGAAAATGTATTAAAAAAATGTATTAAATACTATTACCAAACAGTAAATCAATAACAGTAAGCAAACAATTGAATGGAAGGATTTTGCAACATACTTGATGGTAGAAAATAGCAATAGAATGGAATGCTTCTACATATGACCTGTGCTCTGTTATATGTTAATCTCAACTAATTTTGCGAATCTATTTCTATTTAGAGATTGTTCCAGAACAGACATTGTTGATGTTATTGTTATTGACTTAAAATTGCCAAGCACACATGAAGGCATATTTACTAGACCCTTGCACCAGGGGGAAGTGACTTAAAATTGCCAAGCACACATGAGGGCGTATTTACAAGGCCCTTGCACCAGGGGGAAGTGACTTGAAATGGCCAAGCACACATGGGGGCGTATTTACAAGGCCCTTGCACCAGGGGGAAGTGACTTAAAATTGCCAAGCACACATGGGGGCGTATTTACAAGGCCCTTGCACCAGGGGGAAGTGACTTGAAATGGCCAAGGACACATGGGGCGTATTTACAAGGCCCTTGCACCAGGGGAAAGTGACTTGAAATGGTCAAGCACACATGACGGCGTATTTACAAGAAACTTGCACCAGGGGGAAATGACTTAAAATTGCCAAGCACACATGGAGGCATATTGAGAAGGCCCTTGCACCACTTATGCATTGCTTTTAACATTCACACTGTGGAGCACCATGGGGCAAAAACAGCACAGATGCATCATGCATCTATTCCACAAAAGCGACGCATTGCAGGAGTCACATCGCAAGTAAATAAATTCTTATAAATTTAGAAAGCATTCCTTTTCCTTAAAAACGATTTTCTGATCATAATTTGAAAACACAGCACAGCTCCTATGTACAAGCACACCTTGTCAGTACTAATACTTCACATTATCTACAATTACAATTTGTAAAAGAATGCAAAATCTTCTTGGAAAACATAATGCAAACACTTGACACAAAACAACATTTTAAATGCACAGCTGGCTTCCTTATTTTCTCCAAAAAGCATACTAGTCTCTTTCTAAAATAAAGGAACCATATCTCACCTTACCAAATGCTTTTTGAATTTCAAAACAGTCTCAGAGGCCCTTGCACCAGGGGGAAGTGATTTGAAATGTGCAAGCACACATGACGGTGTATTTACAAGGAACTTGCACCAGGGGTAAGTGATTTAAAAATGCCAAGCACACATGAGGGCATATTTAGAAGGCCCTTGCACCAGGGGTAAGTGACTTAAAATGGCCATGCACACACAGGGGTGTATTTACAAGGCCCTTGCACCACTTATGCATCGCTTTTAACATTTACAATGTGGAGCACCATGGGGCAAAAACAGCACAGATGCATCATGCATCTATTCAACAAAAGCGACGCATTGCAGGAGTCACATTGCAAGTAAATAAATTCTTATAAATTTAAAAAGCATTCCTTTTCCTTAAAAAACGATTTTCTGATCATAATTTGAAAACACAGCACAGCTCCTATGTAGAAGCACACCTTGTCAGTACTAATACTTCACATTATCTACAATTACAATTTGTAAAAGAATGCAAAAGCTTCTTGGAAAACATAATGCAAACACTTGACACAAAACATCATTTTAAATGCACAACTGGCTTCCTTATTTACTCCAAAAAGCATAAAAGTCTCTTTCTAAAATAAAGGAACCATATCTCACCCTACCAAATGCTTTTAGAATTTCAAAACAGTCTCAGAGGCCCTTGCACCAGGGGGAAGTGACTTGAAATGGCCAAGCACACATGGGGGCGTATTTACAAGGCCCTTGCACCAGGGGGAAGTGATTTGAAATGTGCAAGCACACATGACGGCGTATTTACAAGGAACTTGCACCAGGGGTAAGTGATTTAAAATTGCCAAGCACACATGAGAGCATATTTAGAAGGCCTTGCACCAGGGGTAAGTGACTTAAAATGGCCATGCACACATAGGGGTGTATTTACAAGGCCCTTGCACCACTTGTGCATCTCTTTTAACATTTACAATGTGGAGCACCATGGGGCAAAAACAGCACAGATGCATCATGCATCTATTCAACAAAAGCGACGCATTGCAGGAGTCACATCGCAAGTAAATAAATTCTTATAAATTTGAAAAGCATTAATTTTCCTTAATAACAATTTTCTGATCATAATTTGAAAACACAGCACAGCTCCTATGTAGAAGCACACCTTGTCAGTACTAATACTTCACATTATCTACAATTACAATTTGTAAAAGAATGCAAAATCTTCTTGGAAAACATAATGCAAACACTTGACACAAAACAACATTTTAAATGCACAGCTGGCTTCCTTATTTTCTCCAAAAAGCATACTAGTCTCTTTCTAAAATAAAGGAACCATATCTCACCTTAGCAAATGCTTTTTGAATTTCAAAACAGTCTCAGAAACACACCAATTTTTCTTTAGCAGAGCAAAAGGTATGCAGAGGCTGCAACCAAGAAAGGCACAGAAATGCTGATATTCATCACACATATCTCTCATGTCACCCAATCAAAACTCTTCCCTCACTTTTTTCAAATCAACACCCTTCCCCCCTCTGCCCTTTCTGCCCTTTTTCCATAGCAACTACCTCCTGACAGACCTCTCATGTTTACAAGTTCACACAACAATGTTTCAAATGAACTCTGAACTCTCAGTACACCTGCTAATCCACTGCAATCTTTCTTAAAATCATTTTTTCTTAACCATTCAAATTACATCTTTCAAAGAACACATCCATGCACCCTAACTTTCTGTTTTCAGCAATGGAAATCCACCAATCACTGCTAATGAACCATTAGCACTGAAACTCCACAGTTTTTTTTCTTTACAAACTCCTACTGTTTCAACTGCCATTTCATTCCCACACTTCATCTGACTGCAGCAGAACCTCCTCTAACCATGTTTTCCGTCTGGATTCCTGGACATAGCTACATCCACTGGGCTCACAGGTATGCTGATAACAAATTTACACAACCTCAATTTACAAAATGTGGATATCAAATGGATTGGGCAAAGAGGATTGAGATGTCACCAACTGATACCATTGGTGAAAACCTTTTTGCATTTGCAAAATCCTGACCTCATAATAGTGCACTGTGGAGGAAATGATTTGGGCACTTTGACTGGGGTAGGTCTGGAAATGCTCTTAAAGGACACCTTTGAGCAATTAATGGCACTTTTTCCTCAAACTGCCTTGGTATATTCCAATATATGCCAAAGACAAAAATGGAGGTGGCCCAATCAATTTTGTCAGAAAAGTAATATGTGACGTCATCAGCAGTGCATTGCAGGCGCGCAAGTTATAGTGAGTCCAACTAACTATAATGTGGGAATTTCAATGGTTTTATGTCAGTAAAACTATAACTGGTGTGAAACCTATGGTTTTTTCAGTGAATTTAATAGGTTTTTTAAATGCTAATTCCTAACTATAACTAGTGTGAAACCTATGGTTTTTTCAGTGAATTTCAAAGGTTTTTTAAATGCTAATTCCTAACTATAACGTGTGTGAAACCTATAGTTTTTTCAGTGAATTTCATAGTTTTTTTAATAGCAAATTGTTGGGCTACATCTGGCTGATATTTGGGCTACATTGGGCTACATATGGGCTCTAACATATATATAGCCCAATGTAGCCCAATATATATTTTTTCAAAGTTAATTTTCGTAACAACCACTGGAGCATATATCTTGAGATATAGCAAAGGCACATTGGGGTACCAGTCCCTACAATTTTGCCAAGTTTGGTGGAAATCTATTCAGCCGTTCGGGCTAAAAGTGAGTTCGACCGCCCTATGGAAATTAACATGGGGAAAACATGTTTTGGGACCCCCCTTTTATCTCAGCCCCCGCTTGACGAATACCCCCCACATTTTCAGGGAAGGAGCGGAGCGGGCCACGAACTTTGAGAAATTCGCGAAGATTCGTCCACCGGCGCCAAAGTGATTCCCAATAGAATGTTGCGGATTTCCTATGGAAAGTAGATCCTAACTATAGACCGCCAGTAGGTGATATATATATATATATATATATATATATATATATATATATATATATATATATATATATATATATATATATATATATATATATATATTACCTACTGGCGGTCGCCAGTAGGTATATATAGTTAGGATTTTTTCTCTATGGGATTTTTGAAAATTCTATGTCTAATAACTTTGGCGTTTGTGGACGGAATTGGCTGAAATTTTCAGGAAAATGGAACATTTTGTTTCTGAGCAGCCCCTGACAATTTGGGGGGGTTTCATCAAGGGGGGGCCGAGAAAAAAGGGGGGTCCCAAAACGCTTTTTTCCCATGTTAATTTCCATAGGGCGGTTGGCCTCACTTTTAGCTCGAATGGCTGAATGGATTTGCACGAAACTTGGCAAAATTGTAGGGACTGTTAGCCCGATGTGCCTTTGCTAGGTCTCAATATATGTGCTCCAGTGGATTTTGAGTAATTTAGGTTCAAAAAAAGATATATATCTGGGCGGAGCCTAACCACACATCTGATCTGATTGGCTGTCAGCACTTCATCCAAGAAGTGTTGGCAGCCATCTTGGGACCAATATACATGATAGCACCTCATTAAAAAGCATTGTAGTTAATAGAGGGTTTTAGGACTTTAGTTACATTATAAATCATTTGTTGATGGTACCATACTCGTTTTAGGAATTGTGGTGGGTTCTAAGGTGATTTTACCATGTGAAAAAACCTTCTGCTGTGATATCATGAATATTGTTTGAAAGAAAACTAATATCTCATGATTTTCCCACAGTGGTTTGGAAGGGGATCTATAAGCTAAACTGAAAGCATATTTTCTGTAAATTCACATTATCTTTCTCAGTCATGTGAAAATGAAGTCTGACATTCTCAGTAAAACATGTACATCCAACAAGGACAGAGACTGTCAGTTGATTCCTTTGTGTTCTACTGCAGCCTCCTAGAGTGTTCTAAAGAACAACTAGAGCGCTAACAGTCCTACTTATTACAAAGGTATGGCACACCTGAAGCCATCTTGATTGGAATAAAGTGGTAACTCTTAAAACATTTAATTTAAAAAGAAACAACATGAGGGGGTATATTTTGCCATAGAAAGTATGATTAGTGCTGCAGAATGAAAAATTAGGGCACATTTTGAGTGACTTCTCAAATCCTTTTCTAAACATTCTGACATGCAGTCTCCCAAAATGGCCACCAGAGACAAAAGAGCCCAAATGTAGCCCAAATATCACCCAGATGTAGCCCAAGTATAGCCCAATGACAGAATGTCCCAGAGTGTTCTAAAGAACAACTAGAGCGCTAACAGTCCTACTTATTACAAAGGTATGGCACACCTGAAGCCATCTTGATTGGAATAAAGTGGTAACTCTTAAAACATTTAATTTAAAAAGAAACAACATGAGGGGGTATATTTTGCCATAGAAAGTATGATTAGTGCTGCAGAATGAAAAATTAGGGCACATTTTGAGTGACTTCTCAAATCCTTTTCTACTTCATTAAAACATTCTGACATGCAGTCTCCCAAAATGGCCACCAGAGACAAAAGAGCCCCAATGTAGCCCAAATATCACCCAGATGTAGCCCAAGTATAGCCCAATGACAGAATGTCCCAGAGTGTTCTAAAGAACAACTAGAGCGCTAACAGTCCTACTTATTACAAAGGTATAGCACACCTGGAGCCATCGTGATGGGAATAAAGTGGTAACTCTTAAAACATTTCATTTAAAAAGGAACAAAATGAGGGGGTATAATATGCAATAGAAGGTATTATTAGTGCTGCAGAAAGAAAAATTAGGGCACATTTTGAGTGACTTTTCAAATCCTCTTCAATTTCATTAAACAATTCTGACATACAGTCTCCCAAGATGGCCACCAGAGACAAAAGAGCCTAAATGTAGCCCAAATATCACCCAGATGTACCCCAAGTATAGCCCAATGACAGAATGTCCCAGAGTGTTCTAAAGAACAACTAGAGCGCTAACAGTCTTACTTATGACAAAAGTATGGCACACCAGAAGCCATCTTGATTGGAAGGAAGTGGTAAGTCTGAAAACACTCAATTTAAAAAGGAACAACATGAGGGGGTTACTTTTGCCATAGAAAGTATGATTAGTGCTTCAGAAAGAAAAATTAGGGATCATTTTGAGTGACTTCTCAAATCCTCTTCTATTTCATTAAAAAAAATTCTGACATGCAGACTGAAACATGCACTTTGAATACCAGCAGCAGACGTCCCTGGTGAGCAGTAGCTTTACTACAGTGATCTAATGTGCAACTAGAGTGCTAACATTCAGAATTTATGGCAAATGTGTGACACATCTGAATGCCTTCTTGATGGAACCAAAGTAAACAAGCATTGAAAATGCAATAGATCTCGCCCTCGTTTAAGTTAAAGCCATTCTGTTTGTAATGAGGTGGCTTTTTAGCTTTGCTTTTATTAGTGTTTTTTCAACTTTCATGTAAATAACATGCATCTGTATGCATATAAGTATATGTATGCATGCATTTATGTTTGTATTTATATAGATATACAGATGATATATGTTTATATATGTATGTGTATATATATATATTCACTGAAAAAACCATAGGCTATAGACCATATATAGTTAGGAATTAGCATTTACAAAACCTTGAAAATTCACTGAAAAAACCATAGGTTATAGACCATATATAGTTAGGAATTAGCATTTACAAAACCTTGAAAATTCACTGAAAAAACCATAGGTTATAGACCATATATAGTTAGGAATTCGCATTTACAAAACCTTATTTTACTCACACAAAACCATTGAAATTCCATATATAGTTAGTTGCACTAACTATATATCGCGCACCCGCAATCCACTGCTGATGATGTCACATATTACATCATTCATGACATGGTCAGTGACATCACTGATGACATCACTGATGACATCTCAAATGACATCACTGATGACAACATCCAGTGACTGTATGTTTCTGTAAAGTTAAAATATGTCTTACATATTGAAGAATGAGTGGATGTATAAGTGTCTGGATGAAGGATTTAGTAGGTGCATGACTGACTGTATGAGTGAGTGATTAAATGTGTCTCACTGAGTGCATAGGTTAGTGACTAAACTGTCTTGATTTGTGCATCATTATGTCTGTTGTTCTGTAAACTGTTGCATGTGTTGATAAGTAGCTATATGAGTAACTATATGGGTTATTGATTGGTTGCCCAAGTATTTGTATGGGAGACTGAGTGTGTGTGTGGGTGGCTGGGAGGTGTATGACTCTGTGCATAGATGTGTGAGCAGTTGATTCACTAGATGTATGGTTTCAAAAGTGCATGTGGAAACAGCTGTATGGGCGGTTGACTGTGTGCATGAGTGTATTGGTGAGTGAATGGATATCTCAGTGCTACATGTCAAAGTAAGTACATATGTAAAACACAGTACATGTGAGAGTTGACATATATAAATAACTGTGCATAAGAGCCAGTGAATGTGTGAGTGGCTGTATGGATCATTGTGAACTTGTATCAGGGATTGTATAAGAGAGTAAATATGTGTTAGTATATGTTTGAATAAGTAAAGTTTGTATAACTGTATAGTTGAGGAAATGGAGGTGTGATTGATTCTTTGCATGACTGACTAGGTGTGTGAGTAACTCCATGGATGAGTGACAGTCTGTGAGTGTCTGTTTACACTGATTGTATCTAAGGTTATATTAGAGTCTGAAGAGGTTCATCGTATTATCACATGAATGATATCATCAGTGATGTGATCAGTAATGTCAAATGAGATGTCATCAGTGATGTCATCAGTGATGTCATCAGTGATGTCATTTGAGATGTCATCAGTGATGTCATTTGAGATGTCATCAGTGATGTCATCAGTGATGTCACTGACCATGTCATGAATGATGTAATATGTGACATCATCAGCAATGGATTGCGGGTGCGCGATATATAGTTAGTGCAACTAACTATATATGGAATTTCAATGGTTTTGTGTGAGTAAAATAAGGTTTTGTAAATGCGAATTCCTAACTATATATGGTCTATAACCTATGGTTTTTTCAGTGAATATATATATATATATATATATATGTATATATATAGATGTGTGTGTGTATGTGTGTATATATATATATATATGTGTGTGTGTGTATATGTGTATATATATATATATATATATATATGTGTGTGTATATATGTATATATATCGCACAGCAAAGGAATTTTCATGAAAGAATCCACACGAGCCCACTCGGTCAGTTTCAGCAGTTTAATCTTGGCATGGCAAACAAGGACGACGCATTTCAACCACGTCCATAGTCTGGTCACATGACCACCCCCTCCATTTTGTTGTATTTAAAGGTACGTGCACTTTGAATTTTCATGAACAAAAAAGAAATGTTTATAGCACTTGTATAGTGGTAAAAAAAATGATAAAGGCAAAATTAGACGCAGTTGTTTAATTATCAGCTAATTTAGACATTTTGTACATTAGTCTCACAGCAGTTTTGTGGTTAATAATAAGTAAATCACTTGGCAATTCATTAACATCATTGTTCGGATTAGTTTGAGAGATCAAGGGGCTAGTGCCCTATTTGCTAATTTATAGTGACTAGAGGAAATTCCTCGTGGCTATGATCAACCTTTGTCTTTCGCGGTAATGCAGGTTTAGTGCCTAGGTAAGTGCAAGTAGTGACTAGGAGCTGGATAGGACGTTCGATGCTCATATTTTTATTGCCAACGTGCAGCTCAGGGTGATTCACAGCTTCAATTCTGCAAAATTGACAAAGTACTAATAATTAGTATCCTGATATTTAATAAACCGACAACATTCATGATTATAGCTGTAATGGTAATGATTATAGAAACCAAGTTATCAAGAGACTTTACAATTCTAAACATAATTTCAGGGAAAGACATAGCGTCTGTCTACAAAATAAAATAACACACACATGAAAAAGGGGAGTGAATGCAATTGAAGAAGGAAAGGAAGGGAGTGGTAGGGCGTGAGTATTCAGTCAAGGCAAAGGTATAATCATGGAGTACAATAATTTTACAAGTATGAATACAATTCCTCATCTTGATTAAGGCCACTTGGGTACAAGTGCCTGCTAAGAGGATCAAGTGTGACTCAAGTTTGTGGAGAGCTGCAGTGCCATTACCTCCCCTTGGGTTGGGTGCGGTCGTGTCCAGTACGAAGTATCTGGCTTTTGTCCAATCGGAACCATGTTACCTAGCAAAATGCTCGCTGTGCTGTAGCTTTGGTCAAGATTGGTGATTGCCCGCCAATGTTCTAAGATACGTTTTTTAATGGGGAACGTAGTTGACCGAATGTACCAGAGATTGCAGGGGCACACTATAGCATATACGACAAAGTCAGTTCCACAGGTAATGAATTTTGGAATTTTCCATTTGGTCTTGGTTCTGTCTAGGGTTACCTTCAATACGTTACTGCTATTATTACAGTATTTACATTTTCCACATTTGTGGAAACCTTTAGTTTGCTTTAGCCAGCTACCTTCTTTCGGTTGGAGATGGCTATGTACGAGCATATCCCTCAGAGATGGGCTTCTCATGTAAGTTACTGATGGAGTTGGACTTATTTCATTCCTTAGAATGGGATCCCTCCTGAAAATATCCCATCTATTCCAGAGGATGCTACGTATCTGGTTAGATTGGTTGTAGTATTTGGTGATAAATCTGACTTGACTCTTTGTGTCAGTCCTTAGGGACTTCTCCCCTAGGGGTTTGTCTACAATGTCATCTCTGGATTGACTCTCGACTCGCTTTTCTGCCTGGGCAATGGCTTTCTTAGAGTATCCTCTCTCTCTGAATCTGGACTTCATTTCCCGTTTGGTGTTTTCAGAAGTTGCAGGGGTGCTGCAGTTGCATTTGGCTCTGAGGAGTTCACTGTAGGGAATTCCCCACCTGAAGCTTGGAGGGTGAGAACGTACAGCATGAAGGATGGAATTCCCTGCTGTTTTCTTTCTGAATAAGTTGGTGCTGATCTTCTCCCGCTCTACACTTAGTTTGAGGTCTAGAAAATGAATGGATTACTGACTGTAGCGTCTAGTACATTTGAGATTCACATTATTCATGTTCAATCAGGCAATGACCTGGTTTAGTTCCATGTTGGACCCTTTCTACACAAAGAAAATGTCGCAATATACCGGAGCCATGTTGATACATTAAATATCCAATGTTCATTATGGTCATTCCAAAGCACCTGCTTCTCCCTCCAGCCTACCATAAGATTGGCATAGCTAGGAGCGAAGCAGGTGCCCATAGAAGTCCCCCTACAGCTGTTTTGAATGTTTCTTTTCAAAAATGAAGACATTCTCTTTCAAGTATATTGTTATCATGTCCAAGAGCATGAGAGTGTGTTCTAGAAATTCAGCTCTGCGTTGTTTCAAAAAGAACTGACACGCCTTAATGCCATCATCATGTCTAATGCTTTTGTATAAAGCCTCCACATCAAGGCATACCAGCCAGTGATCTTTTCCCATTTTGACATCCCTAATCTTTTGTAAAAAATTTGTAGTGTCCTTAGGATAGAATGAAAGGTTTCTCTCATAGTGTAAGAGAAAATGATCAACATATCTTCTGGTGTTTTCAAGGAGGCTATTCTTTGAGGACACAATTGGTCAGCCTGGTGGGTAACTTTCATTTTTGTGGACCTTACAGAGGAGGTACAGGGTTTGGGTCGTGGGTGTGTCATTTTTAAGAAAGCCTGTCTCATTCTAGGATAGTAAACCCTTGTCCTGCGATGTTTGGAGTTTGCCTATATACATGTTTTTGAGGTCAGTGAGATATTTTTTGTCAATTCTCCCATAGCATGTTTGATCATTGAGTTGGCATAATGCTTCTTTGGTATACATGGTCCTAGTCTTTAGAACCACATTGCCTCCTTTGTCGAGGGCTTTATAACAAGCTCCCAGTCTTTTTATAATTTGGAAACCGCCTCCCATTGGATTTTGGTCATGTTGCCACTTCTAGGGTTTGTTTCAAGAAGTTCAAGAAAATCTTGAGCTACCAAGGCTCTAAAAATATCAATGTTGTCCTTGACTGTAAGGAGGACATGTGTGGATTTTGCTTTGAAGTCAGTGGAGGCGGTTTCAGCAATATCTTTTCCCAGAAGATCTGATATTTCAGCTGTGTGGGAGGGATTAAAGTGGTCAAGTGGGACACCTGTGGCCTCATCAATTTATTTATTTTATTTATTTATTTTGAGTTTTATAGAGCACAAACTTGACCCGTTATGGTATCGGAGCGCTTTACATAGTCAAGGAGTTTGTACAATCGGAAGGGAATCAAGGGTGTACAAGGGTATGCAAGGAACACAAGGTAGAGTTAGCATTGCTATAGCATAGGATAAAAGGAGTGAGGAGGGATGCAAGTATGGTTAACATTAAATTTGCTGAAGGAAGGCCCCAGGTTTCACAGTGGGGCAAAAGGTCGACGGAAGGAGGCAATAGTCACTGTGGGGTTAAGGGACAGGGTTTAGATGAGGAAATTTCTCATGAGGAATGATTTGGCCTCCTTTTTGAAACGTGCAGCAGAGTGGATTCTTCTGATGACGGGTGGGAGGGAGTTCCATATTCTTGGCGCAGCCCCAGTGAACGCCCGATTATAGGTTTTTCTTTTTCGAAAGCGTGCAGGCTGGAGTAGGAGGTCTCTGGTGAGATTCTAATTCCGCCCGATGACACAAGTTTCTGTGACAGATATGCAGGGGAGTTCTTGTATACGGCCTTGTGCGTGATGGATGCCAGCTTAAGCTGTATTCTGGCCTCGAGAGGAAGCCAGTTCAGCATTTTCAAGTGTGGGGAAATGTGATCAAATTTCCTTGTGCCGGTAAGTAGTCTGGCGGCCGCATTGAGGCAGGCTTTTAATGGTGCTAGTGAGATCTTTGGTAGGCCAGAGAGGGTGGAGCAGCCATATTCCAGTCTAGAAATGACTAGTGCTTGGACTGCCATTTTTAGGTCGGGAGTGTCAAGGAAGGGTTTCAATTTCCATAGATAGCTCAGGTGGAATCTGGCGTATTTGGCCATCGAGCTGATGTGATTTCGCATGTTCAAGTTGCAGTCCAAGGTTATTCCCAGCGATTTGGCCGAGTTCACAATGGTCGGAGGACAGTTTAAGGCTTTGATGGCCTTAATCCAAGTTTGAGTTTCAGGGCTAGTTTTAGGAGGTTAGATGAGAAGAAATTCCGTTTTCTTTGCATTGAGTTTGAGTTGATTGAAGGCAAGCCATTGGACGGGCTGCTTCAGGGCCTCATTCAGGGAGAGAACCTACTCGAGAGATGAGATTTTGATTTAGATCCGCGTGTCATCAGCGTACATATGATAGGAGATATTTGTGGTGCGGAGGACTTCGGCAAGTGGTTCTAGATAGAGGTTGAAGAGGGTGGGGGACAGCGTTGAGCCTTGAGGGACTCCTACTGTGACCGAAGAGGGAGCGGATAGGATGCCGTTGACTAGGAATCTTTGAGATCGGTTTTGGAGGAAAGAGCTGAACCATTCGAGAACGGTACCATCTAGTCCCATCCTAAGTTTTAGACGTTCGAGAATTTGCCATGGTTGACCGTGTCAAAGGCAGAGGATAGGTCTAGGAGGATTAGGAGACAGGTTTTGCCTTGGTCAAGGGCTTGGAGGGCATCATCGACGATGTGGAGCATGGTGGTTTCAGTGCTGTGTCCTGGCCTGAATCCAGATTGGAAGTCATCGAGCAGGTGAAAGTTGTTGATGTGACGACTAAGCTGCTGCTGCACACATTTCTCCAGAACTTTGGCTAAGATAGGGATGTTGGAGATAGGTCTGAAGTTATCAGGTGAGGCTGGGTCCAGAGATGGCTTTTTCAAAATGGGGAGGACTTGGCCCACTTTCAGGGAGTCAGGAACTGATCCTTGCCGGAAGGAGACATTAATTATCGTAGTCCAACTAGGGATAATGGATTGGGCGACGGGAGTTAGGCATTTGGAAGGGAGTGGGTCGTTGAAGTGGTTGTTCGGCTTTAAGGTAGATAGGATTTTGGAGACAGAGTCCTCGTCGTAGAGTGTGAAGTTAGTCCACTGTGCTTGGTTCTTGGGTACAGCCTGTTGGGGCAGCGTGAGTGGAGGAGGCGGGTCAGGGGGGGTTAGAGAGAGTGGGGGGGAACTAAGTTTGTTACCTAAGCTTTTAATTTTGTCTGCAAAAAACTAGGAGAATTCCTCAGATGAAATTAGGGACTTGAGGTTTTCTGTTGATGTTTTGGCCAATTTGTTGGATTGGTGTTTGACCAGTTCAAAGAGTTTGCTGGGCCTGTTCTGAGCATTCCCCCGTTCCGCTCTGAAGAAATCTTTTTTTTAGTTGAGGATGTTCTTGTTGTATGTATTTCTGGCCTGGCGGAGAAGTTTTAGGTGAGCGGCAGAAGGGTGCTGTCTCCATATTCTTTCGGTTTGTCGGAGGGATCTCCTCTCAATGTTGAGGGATCCAGTGAACCAGGGGTTTCTATCTTTAATTTGGGTTCTTTTTAGTTTTAGAGGGGCCAGGTCATCCAGAATGTTTGACATGGTAGCAGAGTAGTGACCGTTGAGGTCATTGACCGTTGTGATATGTGGGGAGGGGGGAGGTCAGATTTGCACCGAGCCTCGAGTTCCTTGTGGTCAAGGTTCTTAGTGTGTCTGGCCCATTGTTTAGGAAGCACCAGCTGGGGGGCCCCTGTCTTGGGGGAGCCTGGAAGTAGGAAGGTAATGGTGTGGTGGTCGTACCAGTCACAGGGGTCTATTGAGATAAGCTTGACGGTTTTTTCCTTAGCAATGATCCAGTCAAGAGTGGCTCCTTTCGAGTGGTTTGGGAGTAAACAAGATTGTGTCAGGGCTTAATCGGTCAGGAGGTCTTTAATGGCGTTGACATGAGGATCCTTGAGGTCATTCCAGTGTAAGTTGAAGTCGCCGAGGAAGATGTTATTCGCACTGGGGGAACTCTTTGCTGTGAGGATTTCCAAGAGGCGGTCAGTGAAGGAGTCGTTCTTGCCTGGGGGTGGTAAAAATGTGGAGGTTGCAATTTAGGGTGGAATTATTGCAAATTGAGAGGGCAAGGTATTCACTGGAGTCAGAGGTATCCGCCAGGATTTCCGTGACAAGAAGGTTAGAGCGATAGATGCAGGCAATGCCCCCTCCTTTCTTGTTCTAATCTCGGCCTCCCTCTGTTGAATTGGTCTTTTGCCTTCTGCATGAGGCATAGTTCTTGAGAAAAAGACTGCTGTTCGCTGTTTGTTGAGGAGTTGCTGTCTGTTGATTCCACATCTGAGCTGAGATCAGTCATGGATCCCTCTTTGGTAGTTTCTAGGAGACTTAGTGTATGATCCTTTGTGACTTCAGACCTCATCTTGTCATATTTCTTGGCAAAAGTCAGGATGAGCCAGTTGCGTAGTCTCTTTCATCACGCAAGAATTTGCTCTGTTTCCTGGCTATGCCTAGATCACACTCTCAGTTTCTTTTTGATCAGTCTCTTTGCCAAGGTCCTCCATTAAATCATGAATCTGTTTCAGTATGCTTTTGTGCTCATCCCAGACGTTGGCTATCAGTATCTCCAGCATTCTTTTCGAACATGCCGTTGTATTATCGACCCAGTGTGTTAATATCTGTGGTTTGGGTATAGAAACTGTAGGGGTGATAAAAATGCAGAGACCTCGAGTTTATGAGAGAGCACAAGGAATCCGACAAGGCCATTTTTAACAAAACACCATTGAGTACACAGTCATCTGGGAGTGTGAGGGCTGAGAATACCCAATCTACACTAAAACAGAAGGGCAATACACTAGAACATATGAGATGCAAAGAGACCAGCAGATGGTGGGAAGCAACCTTCCTTCAGAACTTCTTGGGGGTCTGGACTGTTCCCATGAGGCACAGGGTCAGACTGATTTGCATATGGCCATGTCTGAACTGGGGTGGTGGAGTGAGCTAAAGAATGATGATGGATTAAACCCAGATCAGTTGACTGGGGGTGAGTGCTTGCAATGTTTAACACTCCGTCCATCATCCCCTTTGCTTTTGCTAGGTAATGTACTTCACCCAATGCACATTACATATATAAGTAACCCCATGAATGTAGAAAAAATATTAAACTTTTAATATAAAAATTATTAACATGAAAAAATATGAATATATGTATCAAACTAAAAACAATTAATGAAGTTATATAAGTACTATTTAATAAAATATTTGTCAATGAATACATATTTGTTATTCATTTATTAATTAACGTCCCATCCCATACAAAACTAGCAAGCCACACCTAAAATATAATGAAACAAAATAAGTATTCCAAAATGTACATATTTGAAATCAATTACATAATTTGTTCACAAAATATTTAATTAACTTTTCACCCTAGACCCCTACAAAGCTAGCAGCCCATAACTAAAATAAATATAATAATTATCCCATAATTTATACATTTCAAATTCAATTAAACAATCAATATACAAATAATAATGAATAGTTAATTAGTTAGTACTTAATGAACATCCTAGTCTATACCCCTACAAAACTATCAGGCCGCAACTAAAATATAAGTGAAATAAATCAGTATTCCATAATTTACATAATTAGAAATCAATAAATGATTAATTTACAATTAGCAATTAATTATTACCTAATTAACTCCCCACCTCAGACCCCCACAAACTTAGCATCCTGCAACTATAATATAGGTAAATAAATCAATATTCCGTAGTAAAAAAATAATTAAATAATGAAGAATTAATAATGAATTGTTAATTATTACTTAATTAACTTTCCAGCCTAGACCCCTATAAACCTAGTGTTATGCAACTAAAATGTAGTAAGTAATACTTTATTGTACAGTTAATAAAAACCATTACAAAAACAATCAGCAGTAAAAAAGGAAAGTATTAAAAATATTTGTAGCAGCATAGATGATGGAGTTGTTCAATTTGAGCTATGTTACAAAGTGCAGTTTAAAAAAAAAGTTAAAAAGAACGGAGTGTCCGTCTGCCGTTAGATGCTTGTGTCCTTCTACAGAGAGGGTTTCTTTTGTCAGTCCTGACCCTCATTTCTATACATAGTTAAGTATTGCAGTGCCTATTCCTTTTTGGAAGAAGACTGGCTGGCATTTGCCCTAAATGTTCGTAACTTTTAGTTATAGTATGCCAGTGTTTTAATTCAGTTTAAGTCTCTGAGCTGTCTTGATGTTTTGGCACTCACAATATTGAGGGTGTGCTGTCCTTGTCCGTTTGTTCTTTCTTTGTGTTGATTCTGCTTTCTACAGCTCCGAGGTATTTTACCAGTCGGCAAGCCATTTGCACTTCATCGCCTCTGAAGCAAGCCAGAGTTGCTTGTCTGCACGTCCTGATTCCTTTTTTTATGAATAGGGGTCTCAGTAGGTTCCTGCGATCTTGATGCAGCTCTTTGCAGATGGTAATGAGATGTACTATATTTTCCTCATGAGTTCCACACAGGCGACAGTTTGACGGTTTTGGGGGCCGCAGCCAAGGGGCCATGTGCTCAGCTGAGGGTAATACGCCTAATCGTAATTTTAGAAATGTTTCTTTTGTTTTTTTAGTGAAGCTGGTCAGAAGGTATGCCTGTGGTGTGAGTTTATTGTAGGTTTGTACTGTCAGCCAGCCATGTGCTCTCTCCGTTAGTGATGCTTTGTCTTGTAGGAGGGATTCTTTCCTAACTGTATTGTTTACGGCTTTTTTAAAACCTGCCAGGCTCCCTTGCAGATCCCATAGTTGGCTTGCCCCCAGCTGTTTAATTGCATCCTCTAGAAAGAGTCTTGCTGGGCAGTTGTCTTTGCTTTGTAGATCCTTCCAGAGGAGTGCGTTGAGGGTGTTTGCTTCCCCTCTGCTAATTTTGTGCCAGGTCTTAAGGTATGCTCCCTTGCGAGCAATCTCTTCCTTAACTTGCCCAAATTCGAGTCGGATCTGCGCCGGAGAAGTGTATCTTGGGAGGCCAAACATCATCCGCATTGCTCTCGTAATTACTCCTTCTAAGGTTCCGGTATCTCTGCCTCTCAATGCTTCGCTACCGTATGTAATGGATGGTATCAGTTTGGCTTGTATCAGTTTTAGGAGTGGGGTGAAGCTTGGACGGATGATCTTATTTTTCAAGTTCCTTAGAGATACAGCTATCATTAAGCCTCTCTTTTTTATCTCCTCGCATTGCGGTTTGAAGCTCCCCCTATGATCAATAGTCACTCCCAAGTAACGATATTTATTTGTGACTTCCAGTTTATTTTTATCCAGGTTCCAACTGAAAGTTGGTTTCTTCTTGCAATAGTTGAGGCGCATTACTTTTGTTTTACAATAATTAATACTGAGTTTATTTGTTTTGGAGTGTTGTGCGGTGATGTCGAGAAGCCGCTGTAGGCCGATCGGGGTCCGGCTAATTAGCACCAGGTCATCAGCATAAAATAAGTTAGACAATTGAGTACCCCCCAGTTTAGGCGCATGAGAGTTGTTTTCGTTTAGTGTGGTAGATAGGTCGGCCATAAAGAGATTAAATAAAGTTGGCGCTAGCACACATCCTTGCTTTACTCCTGTGTTAGTTGGAATTTTCTTAGTTAAAAAGTCGCCGGTACCTAGTTTAACCTGGACCCAAGTGTCGCTGTGCAGGAGGATTAGTTGGTTCAGTAGTGTTGCTGGAATTTTCATTCTCTCCAGTTTTTGCCACAGCAGGTTTCTGTTTACGCGGTCGAAGGCAGAGATGTAGTCAATAAAACACAGGTACAAGGGTTGTTTTCCTTCTAGAGCTGAGTCGATCAGGAGTGACAAGGCAAGGATGTTTGTGGTCGTCCCCATGTTTTTTCTGAAGCCTGTTTGATTGAATGGAATTGCTGAGGTTTCTTCCGCCCATGATGTCAGTTCCTGAAGTAAGAGGCCAGCGTAGTATTTTGCTTCGTTGTCTAATAAGGCAATTAACCGATAGCTTCTTGGATCTTTCCTGTCGCCTTTTTTATATATTGGTGAGATTATTGCTCCCCTCCATGATCGTGGAATTGTCGCAGTCTGCCATATTTTTTCAAACATTGGTTTTAGAGTAGGTACCCAGTATTCTGGTGCCTGCTTGAATATTATTGGGGGTATTCCATTGGGGCCTGGAGCTCCCTCTGTTCTCCCTTTGGAAATCCTATTAGTTATTTGTAGAGCCGTAATTGATAGTGCTTCGTTGGATGTCAAGGATTCTTTTAGTGGAGGCAAGTATTCTTTGCTCCTGATGTTGGTTTTGCCAGTTTCTTTCCGTGTTTCGTTGGTGTCGCAGAAGTGTGTGCTAATATGGGTTGTCCAGGCATCTTCCGTCACATGGGGTTCCATCGCCTGGCTTTGCTGGTTGATCAGGCCGTTAATCTTTTGCCAGAACTGTGCGCTGTTGTTTGTCTTGGCGTCGTATAGGAGTTTTCCCCAGAACATCTCATCTGCGTCCTTTTTTAGTTGCCATATTAATTTCCTTCGGTCACCTTTTAACTCTCTTAAAGCCTGGTAGGCGGAGGGATCTGTTTTTGCTCTTCGCAGAGTGTGATTAATTTGTGTCTTCAGTCTTTTTAGATTGGTGTCATTTCGGAAGTTTTAGTGGTTCTTGTGTATCGCAGCGCTGGTCTTGCCTGCTCGCTTTGTGTGCACTTTTCTTTCAGCGATGTCTTTCATTTTTTTGTGAATACCTCCCAGCGTATTATCAGGTTTGATGCTTCGAACTGCGCTTTGTGGAGAGCGTGCTTCGCTTGCTCTAAAAGGTTTTGTGGGTCGGTAACTTTACATTTTACCCGTTTTTCGTTTGTTGTAAAGTCCGTACCCAAGTTGTTGGCGCCTGGCGGGTTTGGTATTGTCGGTGTGATTATTGTTGTTTCCTGGGGCAGGTGGTCACTGTAATCCATTGGGCTGATGTGGAAATCTCTTACCCTGTAGTACAGGCTGCGAGAAAGGAAGGTAAAGTCAATTGTAGAGCTTGCCAGTGTACTGTGGAATGTTGCAGACTGCGGTCGATCGCCTGAAAATCTGCCATTGAGTGCCCTAAGGCCCAGCTCTTCTAGTTTGGCCGATTCAGAAAAGGGGGTGGTGATGAACAGAGTGTCTGAATTGAGCAGACCACTCTTACCCAGTCCAAAGATCAGGGCTTGATCCATCACCGTTATTTATCTCACTGCCCCATCCCAGCTCAGAACCTGGCTATATGCAAATCAGTCTGTCCCTGGCCCAGTGCATCATGGGAACAGGGCAGACTAAACTACCAAGCCAATTCTTCACCAGAAAGGAAACAAGCTACCGGGGACCGGTTTCTGGCATTTCAGCCGTCTTCGGCCCGGCTTGCTTGAATCCTGATGGAGCAGTGAGAAAGGGACTCATGTCTGAGTATACCCTGCCACACCTATAGTGGCCAAAATCGATTCAGAAAAGGGGGTGGTGATGAACAGAGTGCCTGAATTGAGCAGACCACTCTTACCCAGTCCAAAGATCAGGGCTTGATCCATCACCGTTATTTATCTCACTGCCCCATCCCAGCTCAGAACCTGGCTATATGCAAATCAGTCTGTCCCTGGCCCAGTGCATCATGGGAACAGGGCAGACTAAACTACCAAGCCAATTCTTCACCAGAAAGGAAACAAGCTACCGGGGACCGGTTTCTGGCATTTCAGCCGTCTTCGGCCCGGCTTGCTTGAATCCTGATGGAGCAGTGAGAAAGGGACTCATGTCTGAGTATACCCTGCCACACCTATAGTGGTAAGAGTGGTCTGCTTAATTCAGACACTCTGTTCATCACCACCCCCTTTTCTGAATCATTTTTGTCCACCATAAGCGTGGAAGGGTATACTCAGATGTGAGTCCCTAGCTCATTGCACCATCAGGATTCAAGCAAGCCGGGCCGAAGACGGCTGAAATGCCAGAAACCGGTCCCCGGTAGCTTGTTTCCTTCCCAGTATAAGAATTGGCTTGGTAGTTTGGTCTGCCCTGTTCCCATGATGCACTGGGCCAGGGTCAGACTAATTTGCATATAGCCAAGTTCTGAGCTGGGATGGTGCAGTGAGCTAAAAAACGGTGATGGATCAAGCCCTGATCTTTGGACTGGGTAAGAGTGGTCTGCTTAATTCAGACACTCTGTTCATCACCACCCCCTTTTCTGAATCATTTTTGTCCACCATAAGCGTGGAAGGGTATACTCAGATGTGAGTCCCTAGCTCATTGCACCATCAGGATTCAAGCAAGCCGGGCCGAAGACGGCTGAAATGCCAGAAACCGGTCCCCGGTAGCTTGTTTCCTTCCCAGTATAAGAATTGGCTTGGTAGTTTGGTCTGCCCTGTTCCCATGATGCACTGGGCCAGGGTCAGACTAATTTGCATATAGCCAAGTTCTGAGCTGGGATGGTGCAGTGAGCTAAAAAACGGTGATGGATCAAGCCCTGATCTTTGGACTGGGTAAGAGTGGTCTGCTTAATTCAGACACTCTGTTCATCACCACCCCCTTTTCTGAATCATCTCTTCTAGTTTGGCCAGCAGGCTCCTTGATGTTTTTGTGGTTCTGCCTCCCGAGGTGCAGTCTTGGTGGTTGTACTCCCAGGCGAACGGGTCCTCGTCGTCTTTGGTTTCAGGATCCAAGGTGCTAAGCATATTTAGATTGAAGTCCCCTGTGATAATTAGGCTATTTGTGTTCTCGGTTTTCAATAGTTTTACGAGTTCTTCCTTCAGTTGTTGTGCTCCCTTCTTTTTCTCCCTGGGGTGCAAGTAGAGGTTTACTAAGATGATGTCCTCGTTTGTGTCTTGCCCGCGGAGTGACAGTCGTATCGCTTGCAGTGCATTTGGAGCGGCTATGTTGTAGTCTAGTGGGGCGGCCTTCGTTATCACTGAAAGCGCGCTGTATATGGCGAGGCCACCTTTCTTGTGGCCGAACACTGAGCTCTGAGTAGGTGGTTGAAAGATCAGATTGTATCCTGATAGCGCTGGTGGAGACTCGGACCAAGTTTCTTGCAGAGAGATAATAGTAAATTTTGTCAAGTAGGATTTTAAGTCCGAGTCTGAGAGCTTGTCGCTTAGGCCGTTGATGTTCCATGAGCATAAGCTAAGTGTACTGGTGGAATTCGTTAATTTTGTATTGTTTTGTCATTGATTTGACTCTTTTGCGTTTATGGTCCTTGAGAGCCAGCTCCAGTTAGATAAGGGCTGGCTGTCGTTGGCCAGTATTCTGGTATCAGACTGGTCTAAGTACGCTAGGTTCTCTGGTGTTTTGCTTCGTGCTCCTCTTAGAACAGTTTTTTTGATAGATAGCTCTTTTGTTTTCTTTTGTTGACTGTCGTATAATAAGGGGTCTGGATATCTTGTTTGAGAAGAGAGTTCTAATTTAATTCCCCAGGAGTCAAACTTTTCTTTTTCTTTAAATATTCTCTTGGGGAGTTCTCCTGTGACCCATACTGTTTTTGTTGATTCTGCTCCGGGTTGCCTCAAGATTTCCATAAATTCTACTGATTCCAAGTCAGCTGATGATATAGTCTTGAGGCTGTCTATGGTTTTCAGCAGCCGTAATATATTTCCCCTATTAAGGATGTCCATTGGGCCTCTTGATTGGTACTCAGGGTGGAATATTAGTGTGGTAATGCCGTCTTGTCCTCTATCGTGCAGATGAGTATTTTCAGTGGTGTTGGTTAGGGTTTCTCTTTGGTTGGAAGGTTCCTTGGGTCCTGCTACATTGCGTTGGTCGTTCGATTTGTTGGTTTCCTGCAATTCTTGTTTGGGTGTATTTTCCCTCATTATAGCAGTCTGCTCGGGAGTTGCTTGAGGCTGTTTTTCCTCCCTTTTCTTCGTGGGATTTTTGGTGTGGTTTTGAGTGCTCTGTTCGGTTCTTTCTTGATTTTCTCTGTCAGGTGAGTCTGTGGCTGTTTGTGAGTTGTGCCTCTTTTCGGTCTTGTCTTTGCCAATCTTCTTGGCTGCTTGTGGCGGGCTCGAGGTATTTTTCTTGCTTTCGGTCGAGGTGCTGTTGATGGAACTTATCTTCGGTGCCGAGTCTATTCCAAGTTTTGTCCCTGGTCCTTTCTTTTCCGTGGTGGTGTGCTCGCACGCTGATATGTCGCCCTTCGCAGTCTGACTGGCTTGTGGTGTGTTTACTGCTGGTTGATCACTGCTCCGGTCCTTGCACCATGCTATAACCCCTGTCAGTTTCCTTTGGTTTCTTCCCTTCCTTTTCTGTTTTCTTCCCACTTTTCCTTTTTGAGGAGGGGTTAATGCTCCGTCTTTTTGGTTCTTTTTAGCGGAGAGCGCTGTACTCTCTGTGGCGGGAGTTTGAGTTTCTTCAAATTGTTGTTTGTTAGTGGCCAGTGTATTCTTATTGTTTGGTTGTTTCCTGAGCGGGAATGGGTCTGTGGGTGTCTTTGAGTTCTCCTGCTTTATAGTCTGTATTTCTTCTTGCACGGATGGCGTGGTTTCTTGCCTTCTCTCTGTGTGATTGAATGGATGGTTGTTTTTGACTGCCGTCCTTATATCATATAGGAGGTTGTCCAATGCTGTTGGAAGCGTTACCAGTTTGTCCACTATGGTGAAACAACAGCAGTTTGAAGCTATTAATTGAGTCTCAGATTGTGCTCTTTTTATCATGCCATTTAGCTCGGCTAGCTTGCCATCAATATTAGAGACAAATATTGCCAGGGAGTTGAGGACAGAGAGCTGCAGGTCCATCTTGTCAGATTGGTATTGAATGGCATTTACTGATAGTTCCATTGTCTGCAGGAGGGACGCCCAAATGTCTTCCTTGGGTTTTGGTCTTTCTTTTCCTGGATTATCGCGGATACCCTCTCCTTGCAGTTCTCGTTCTGTATCTGCTGGGTAGGATGCAACCAGTTCTTCCCACTCTTCCGGAGTAAGGTACAAGGTTTCAAGGTCATTTAGCCTCGGTATTGTAAGTCCGGTGCTGGGTAGTATGTCATGTAGTTTGTCATGAGCGGCTGGTTGGCTCTGAGCGTTTGAACCGGTTAGTGGTGGGGCGGAACTTTGATCTGCTCCGTCCTTTTGTGAGTCAGTTTTATCACATTTCTCGTGTGCTTGGTCGTTAGTTTGAGGCGAGCACTGGCCGTGTTCCCTTGTTTCCTGTTTTGTTGTGTTAATTGATTGCCCAGCCTCATCAGGATCCGCCCAGGCATAAGATTCTTTCATGTCCCTGGAGGCAAGCGTTGCTTGATTAACCACTGTCGTTTTCCTTGCGTGTTTGCAGGGTGTTGTTTCCTTTTGGGTTGTTTGATGTGTATTCGGGGAAAGTTTGCTCGGGTCGACCTGAGGGGGCAGGTCCTGGAGCCCCCATTTAGTTGCCATATCTGGTTCGCCGTGACCCTCAGTGGTTCCTGGTGGACCTTGAGTTCTCTTCTGGGGTGTGCGGTGTTCATGACTGTCCTCTTCTTTGCCACTGTATAGTTCGTTTTGTCTTGTTTGGCTTGTGAAGGTTATATGATACCTCCCCATAATCGCCTTTGATACGTGGTTTATGGTTGTTTTGGCCCTTAGGTCTGCCGTTGTTATTTCATTTAAGTGGTCTTGCGCGGTGCCCTTCGCTGTTATTCCTGTGTTTGAATCGTCCCCCTCTTGTCTCTGTCCGTCAACCAGTACTAATTGCTCCCCCGGTGGTCCTATGCCCGCTTCCTCGCTGATTGCAGGTTGGGCCTTGTGGTCAGAGATGAGGTCCCTCTTTTGGGGATTATGTTGGTTCCTTTCCTCCACCCCCACTCGTTCTGACTTGTGCTTTTCTGAGGTTATTCCATGTACTTTGGTTGGGTTAAGTGGTGATGGTAGGTCAATTGTATTGGCACTATTAAGATAGAGGGCTGCACTAGGGTCTTTGATGAATGCGAATTTTTGGTTGAAAGCAATGTTTGTTGCTGTTGGTACTGCATGGGTGTTCGTAAGCTTTGGAGCCTCCAGGGTTAGTGAGCAAGGGGGAGACCAAGGAGGATCCTTCCTCTACTTCATTCTTTCCCCGGTCCCTTCCGCTTCCATCGCTTTCATCGCCCACGTCCATTAAGTCCCTCTTGAGCTTCTTCTTTGTTTTCCTTAGCCTTTTCGGGGGGTTTGTGGTGGCCGTGTTGTCCCTTTGCCTCCCAGACCTCATTTCTAGTGTTTCTGGTGTTTCCCTTTGTCCCTTTTCGGGCCCTTCTGCCCTTTCTATCCTGGGTCTCTGTGTGTCTCCTTATGTCTTCTTATGCCTCTTGCGGGCTGCTGGCTCCTCTACAAAAGTTCTGGCCAACTTCTGACTCGAGCTCTGAGCCTTTTGCACCTCTGATCCTCGAATCCCTCTAGCTTCTCTGGCTCTATTTTTGCTGGTGCTTAAGCGTAAGGGTGAGGGTTGGTAGATTGAGGGGCTTGAAATAGGGTGGAAGATTGAGGTTGGAGCTTAAGGTGGAGGGGTTTTTTCAGGTTTAAGTTTCCTTTGCCCCCTGTGTTTCCCTTTGTTACCCTTCCCCTTGCCGCTTTTCTGCAAGCAATCGCGCAACCGGACCTGACAGCGAGAGGGCTATGATGTTGGGGGGTGCTGGGGGGGGGGGGCGCACGCTCACCTCTTGCTGCTAGCTCAGCCTGCACCGTCCGAGAGGAGGGAGGAGGAGGAGGAACGTGGAAGCGGTAGATCCGCTGGGCTGTCCGATTGCTGACTGCAGATCACCGTAACCTGGCCCCCAGCACATCAATCTCGAGCAGCTCGGACACAGGAACCTCTGCTGTCAGGTACGGCTCAGAAACGCCAGTCAGGTACGGCTCAGAAACGCCATCACCTGCTTTTTTGCTCCAAGCTGAAAACTTGCTTCAAGACTACCCTGCACCAGGACCGCTTCGGTGCGCCGCGCCCGGTCCTCTCCTCCCCTCAAAGACCCGGTAGGGGCTGGGTCAGAGGCTGTGGACTGGGAGCTGGGAGCCTCAAGATGAATTGGCAAGCACCATGCGTGGGAGCGTAAGGGCACGGTCCGCGAGCAGCTCTTCTCCCGTCTCCCGTCTTTCCCCTGCTGCACACGCACCGAGGATCCTCTGCAGAAGGTTGCCAGAGCTTGCTGAAGTTGTTACCGCCAAAGGTCACTACAAGACGGCGGACAGCGGTCAGCCGGCGGCAAACCCGGCAATGCAGACTCGGCGTCTCGGCGTCTCAAGCCCCTGGTACAGTGGTAGCAGGTAGTGTCTGTTCTCAGCGCATGCGCAAAAATGTATGTGATATTAATAAATATTCCATAAATTAGATAATAAAAGATCAATTAACTATTTAATTAAATATTAGTAGTTCATTGCTAATGATTTATTACCTAATTTAATTCCAACCCTCTTCCCTTACAAAACCAACAACCTGATATGATACTATAAATGACTATCATTAAGCAAATAAAAAATTCTACATCTCCTCAAATTACATGAAATTTTTATTTAAATCAATAACATTTACATAAACAATCGCAACACATAAAATTAATATATCAACTAAAACGTATTATAATTATAAAAACAATTATATTTCTTTCAAATATATTTCTAAAAACTATATTAAAAACATTGATATTACTTAAAATGATTTTACTTCGCTCAAAAAAGATACTTTTGTCAATGACATTATTGCATCACTATATTTGTGTGTCATGATATTTAATATTCGATATTTAAGTCTCCCAATATTTAAACTTGACATTTTGGCTAGACACCAATACCAGTGCACTCTAACCTCTTTAATGATTCTTAGGATGCAGATATGCGGTGGAGGAAAAACATTACAGAATATATATTCTAAAACTTCTCTTTGAGGCATAAAAAAAATCACATCCACTGGAAGGGTTAAGGTGTTCCAGGAAAGGATGAATGGCTACCCAAAATGATATAACTGCTTTGCTATCTGAGTGCATGCACCAACTAATTGAAACAATGTGTTAAAAGTATGAGATCTTGAACTTTCAAATGCAAAAAAAGCTGCCAGTATATTCGGACCTGCACAGCTGTTCAGGACGTGGCCATGGGATTCATTTTTAGTTACATACCAATGACACTCTAAAAAGTCTGTTTTTCTGATAGATACCCCTAACCTCTGATTCCTCACCTTGTGAATCTAGGTGAAGGGTCGACCAGCGATAACCCGACTGGAGATTTCTTCGGCTCCATGGGGCCCAAAGGTGCCTCAGTGGGAACCGGATGGGTACTGAATATTCGGAGCATCACCTCTTTGAAGGTCTGAATTTGCAGCAACATCCTCGATGGACCAAGGAACTTGGGCTGGATCAGGATTGCTGCAAGAGTCTGTTCCGCAGTGGGCGACCCAGATCTTGAGGTATCCTGACATTTATTTGACTTGACATGAGTGGCGGGAAGAAGGGTAGCCCTTGTTTGATTTCTTGTGTTTCTTCTTTTTTTGACTTACCTAAAGACTTAGCACTGGTTACAAAATCTCTCTTTCGGGTGCGGCCTCAGGACCGAGAAAACATCTATGTCCACAACTTCGATCAGGGCAGCCCGTAAGAGCTTTCCTAAAGGTGCTAGGCAACAGAGAGTTTGATCTTGCAGTCCTGGTTAGCCTTTGGATTTACCCAAGTGCATTTGTAGCAAAACTGGAAATCAGGCAAGGAGATGAGACACCAGAGTCAGACCTCATTGGAGCCAGACACTGACATCTGTTTTTGGCAACTCTTACAGGGTTTGAACCCCAACATTTTAGCGGTGGAGGTTGAATGTGTTCTACCATAAATTGGATTGAACTTCTGTCAAGTGGATAGAGCAGTAGAGATGAATCGTGTGTATACTGTTTTTATGAAAATTATGCGTCTTGGGGGTCTATGTTGGCCAGGTTGAGACTCACCAGTTCTTACCTGTTCTTCTGGCATGCAGGGGATTTTAATGGCTTTTATTTTTGCAGAGTAAATTCCACAGTTTGGCAGCCTGTATAGATAAAATTGTACACCAAATTTTTTTCCCTTGTAATAGGGAATAATTAGTTGTGAATTTAGCCTACAATGTAAGTTCTTAAGTTGGGAACATTTGTTGATTTTTCACTAGGAGGAATTACAGACGTTTACAGCTTATCGACTTGCAGGTGATACATAATAGGTCAGAGCCTTCATGATAAGGGATATATGAGTTTGTATCTTTACATGTGAAAAAAGGCTTGCTGCTGAATCTGAATTACCTAGAGCCTTTTGATGGTTGAGGGTTACATTCCATGAAATAGTCAATTTGCCTAATTTGGTTTTGAGAGAATGAGTGATGTTCTTGCTTGAACTTTTTGTGGAAATCCAAAATGGAGAAAAAGTGACAAAGTGTTTTAATATGGTAGAAGGCCTATTGAGTTTGTTTGTCCACATGTGCATTCACGGAGAGTGCAGAGTCAGTGACAATTCCAAGATTTTGTAAATCCTTATGTATTATTCGTGGTGGTTCCAGATTGACTGTCAGAGTGTAGAACTATAACTTTTCTATTGTCCACACTTGAATACTTTAGTTTTTGTTGCATTTATTTTGAGGTAGCTCTGTGTCTTTCATTGGGCTACGCTTTGAAGCAGTTATTGAGATTTGTGTTACCTCTGTCTTTATGGTTTTTAGGTTTCAGTTTTATTTGTGGTTTTTTGCATAATTGTAGCATGTAAGATCAAAGCTGTTGTTAGTAATGGGCCTTTCTACATGGTCACCCCCAAATGTTTTGCCTTCCTCCTCCCCTTTTTGCTGGATTCGTTTTTGTTGGCTTTAGGACTGCGGGCACTTTACCACTGCTAGCCAGTGTTAAATTGCATATGCTCTCTCCCTAATTATTGCATGGTAATATTGGCTTATCCACATTTGGCATAAATGCTAATAGTGGGCCTGCAGCACTATGTATGCCATCCAATAAGTAGCCCTTTAAACATGTCTTGGGCTTGCCATTGTAGAGCCTGCAGTTGCCGTTTTAACTGCCAGGTCAACCTGGCAAGTTAAACCTCTTTCCTGGTCCTTCTTAATACATATGTTACCGCTAAGGTATGTCCTGGATAGCCCATAAGCAGGATGCAGTGTACGTAAAAACTAGGACATGTACGTTTAGGTTTTACATGTCGTGGTAGTGAAAAGCTCTTAATTTCGTTTTTCACTACTGCAAGGCCTATTTCTCCCATAGGATAGCATTTGGATCACTTTATTACATTTTATAAGTGTAATTCCCAATTGTAAAGAGATAGACTTTTCATGTTTTCTACCTCTGGAATTGTAATAATAAATCCTTCTTTATGACAAAGACTGATTTTTCATAACAATCTTAAAAATGCCACTTTTAGAAAGTTAAAGGTAATGATAGGGAGTGCACGCACTCCATTCTCGGTGATCATTAGAGTCTCTGCATTAGGTACCAATAATATTAATAGTAAGGCCCTCACTGACCAAATTTCTCATTTGTATATTATCACCACTGGAGTACTAGTGGTCATTTGCATCATCATTGGGCCTCTCCTCCACAAGGAGGTTAAGTCTTTACTCTTTGAGACATGGTGGGATCTGTGCAAAGGTTGACTTAAAATTGCTTCCTGTTCCCTAAGAAAAATTATTTTTATCTGAAGTTAAAAAGAGAACAGATGCAAGGTCAAAAAAACAAGAGGGATATACATTGGACTATTAGGTCATCCTACACATCTAATAAAAACGAACAGGAGGTCGACATGTTTCAGCCAACGTGCTCCAAACAAGGGGTGATGGCTTTCCGCAGGACCAGAATTATGCATATCTGATCCTCACTATCCCTGCCTGGACTATGTGTCTCCCTGGATGTTAGTTTTTTTGTGCAATTCACAAATCCCTCTGGGGTAAAATCTTCATAGTGCCTAGAAAATAAACAGAAAGAAGGGAGAAAACAATGTAACCCCTGTATTTATATACTCTGTACACCTGGAAGAAAAACAATGTATTGTGCCTGGTGAAGGGCATACACACTTGTATGCATGTTCAAAGATGTACTCAATGATTTCACTTATATAACAATAGCAAGGGGGTAGATGAAAAGGATCAGTGGATGTGTCTTTTATGCAAAATGCATCTGTGTCTACTATACTATTTACAACTAAGAGTAACTCTTGTAGGTTACTCCCTAGAGATTCTAGTTAGGGGACAAAGTTGTGTTTTGACTGTGGTTAAAGAAAGCAAGAGAAGGCATACTAAAACCTTTTAAAATGGAATACCAGTGTTCTTGTTTTTTTAACAGCTTGTGACTGAGCCATACTTACTAAATTTCAACCTGCAATGTGGCATTCAATACTGTTTACAAATAAAGGGAGTCAGTCCTCCAGTCATGATAAAAAAAAGTTGTTAGTTCTAAAGTCAGGAGATTGGAGTACTTACTGAATTTGTTTTCTTTAAGCACGGTCAAAACGCAACTTTGTTGAGCACGCTTCTTACTTATTAAAGTCTTTTTCAGTAAGTGCTACCCATTCCATATCTTCTTTGTCTTTTTGGGTATGTTTTGTGATTTCACCAATGTAAATATATTGAGCACTTTGCAAACTTGATTCTTGTATAACTCCTTATTGTGTATTTCTTCTTCCCAGGATATGAGGGGAGCAAGTACTTTTTTGACACAGGTAAATGGTTAACCTTGTGTTACATGTCATGTGAGAGAAAACCTACCAAATTTGATTTTTTCACTGTGCCAAGACTAGCCTCCTATTGGCTAACACTAGTTACCTTATTGTGTTTATTATGTGATAACTTCAGTTTTGAAACAGCTAGAGAAACACTTCTTCCACTTATTTTAACTATACATTAAAATCCTCTTTAATAGTAAAGTTGGATTTTAGTTTACTATTTTGAAAGTTGGCATTTCCCTGCCTAAACCAAATGTGCTTTTATGACAGTGTCCAGGGTCACATGACTGATATTGTCTCTTGTTAGAAATGAGGATCTTTAGTTGGCAGTGGCTTGCACCCTGTCTAAGTTGGAACCCTTCCTTCTAGTCAGGGTAAGGGAGTTACACACCCAAGATAATCCCTGCTCACCCTCAGTAGTTTGGCACGAGCAGTCAGGCCTATCTCAGAGACAACGTGTAAAGTATTTGCGCATAACACACACAATAACACAGTGAAAACACTACAAATGGACAACACACCAGTTTAGAAAAATAAAATAAAAAATCTTTAGCTAAACCAACAAGACCAAATCAACAAACAACCAACATGCATTACTCAAAATATTGCTTTTAAAAGGTTTAAGCAATTCTGTCCACAGAATTCTATGGATGCTTTGTTTTTGGCACAAAATACCTTTGATGCATCAAAATCCAAGACAGAAAACAGCTGCAAAGGAGAAAAGCATCCAAAAACACAGCGATGGGTTGGTTATTGAGTCCAAGGGGAATGTATTTGTCAGTTCTGTTGCATGCAGGAGAAGTGTTGCATTGATTCCATAGTGCAAGAAGAAGCGATGCATTCACTTCCAGAGGTGAATTCTTTTAGGGGGCGATGCATTGGAAACTTGATGCACAGGAGTGATGCGTAAGAAAATCCAGGCGCTGCAGGTCGAGGGGGCAGCGAAACAGGAGCTGCACTGATTTCCACAGCCTCAGACAGGTGATGTGTTGATTCTTTCAGCTGTACTGCAGGGCCTGCATCAAAGTCGGAGCAGTGTTCCCGGACGCTGGCGACACAGTGCTGTGGACTCTGGCTGCAGTGGCTCTTATGGTTGCAACAGGTGCTGCGTCGATTTATCAGTTGCACCACGGCAATGTGTTGGTTTTCAACCACATGGCAAACTTGCGGTGGGAAAAACAGTGTTGGAAGGGCGATGCATGGAGTTTCAAATGGAACTGTCACCACTGGGCAGGACAGAACTTCCAGCAGTGGGGTTCAGAGATACTGCAGATGACGTCTTTAATAACCCTAAGACTTCCAATAAAAGGCAAGCACACACAAGCCCTTGGAGAGCCTTGAAAAAGCAGGATACAAGCAAGCGAAGTCCAGTTCTTTCACTGTCCACAAACAGAAGCAGCAACTTCAGCCCAACCCAGCAAAGATGCACACAGCAAAGGGGCAGTATTCCTCCTGACAGCTCAACAGCAGAGCCCTTTAGAAGTGTTTTAAAAATGTGGGATTACAGGTCCAATACTTATACCCCTTTTGGCCTTTGAAGTAGGCTTACTACAAATGATAGTCTTTATAGTGCACAGATCCTGCCTTGCCCTGTCCTAGCTCCAGACACAGGCATTGTGAGAGGCCAGGCACAGCCCTATTCAGGTGCCAGTGAAAAATTCTCCCACCACTTTAGCTCAGGAAGGGCCATCAGGATATGCACGACACAACTCGGCTCCCTTTGTGTGACTGTCTAGAGTGAATGCACATAAAACTCCTTCTCCTGAGTTTAGCAAATGATTAGTGATGCTAGATTCCCCTGGGGGCCTTTTGCATCAGTCAGAGGGATATCAGTATTGCGTAGGTTACCAAATTTACAACTTAATATGTATCAGACCACAAGATAGCATGAAAACATTGCATACACAAAAATTTAAAGTTTCATTCATTTATTCAAATAATTTAAAAATAATAACACATTATTTCATAAAAACAATCTTGTGCACATTCGACTTTGCTGTTAGTCAGCTATATTAAAAAAACTCCAATTTTTTAAAAAAAATGCTGTTAAGCATTGTTACACAAGTCTACATATACATCATATTTATTAGACAAAAGGAACAAACTGTTGACGTGGCATTTCGGTGCCTCAAATAATCTTGCACCTTCTTCAGGACTTGTTCATTTAAATCATATCTATAAAAAAACATATCACAATGCATTTCATTAGGTCCAATATTTAATCTAATAATTGCACATTGATTCATTAACATTTTGGCTGGTCTCCTAATATTTGGAAACCCCGCTATTTTGTAATCCGGATCTATTCCCTGCGTCCCCTGTATTACTAAGTTCCCACACCTTAGTATTACTGAGAGGGAAGACATAACTAGCGTGGTATATTTTTATCGCTAGGATGCGGTGTCATCAATTTACTATTATCAGACACAAGTGGGCTATTTATAAAGGTAAAAAGGGGCCGTCAGATTTTCGTCCCTTCTTTATTATAGAGTCCCACCCACAGGTATCTCTATGTTCTTACCCAGGTTTGTATTTTCTTCCTGGCACTACCTTCTTGGTCTTTTGAGCATGTTCTCTTCCGCTCTTGTGTTCTCCTAAGAAGAATACTAAGGTTTGGGAAATAATGTGTTATTATTTTTAAATTATTTGAATAAATGAATGAAACTTTTTTTTTAAACTTAATTTTTGTGTATGCAATGTTTTCATGCTATCTTGTGGTCTGATACATATTAAGTTGTAAATTTGGTAACCTACGCAATACTGAAATCCCTCTGACTGATGCAAACGGCCCCCAGGGGAATCTAGCATCACTAATCATTTGCCAAACTCAGGAGAAGGAGTTTTTGGTTTTCATAAGATTGTTGACCCAATCCTTTTCCTGTCAAAAGGGTAGCTCCCTCTTTATCTTTTGATAGAGTGAAAGCACAAACATCACAGCTGTTAGTCTAAACCAGACCTTGATTCCACTAGTAGACATAGGCACAGGATGGCCAAGCAAGAAAATGCCCACTTTCTAAAAATGGTATTTTCAACCACACAATGTAAAAACCAACTGCACTAAAATATGTATTGTTAAATCCTGCATTCAGGGAACTCAAACTTCAAATCTCTATCTTTTCCCAATTTAAAGTTACACTTGTAAGATGTTAGAAGACAGCTCTAATGATAACAAATGAGAGAGATAGTCCTTGGACTAGTGAAAAACAAGATTTTTAGTATTTCACTATCAGGACATTTAAAACAGATCATTACATGTCCCATCTTTCACATACATTGCACCCTACCCATGGGGTTACATTTGGCCTACCTTAGGGGTGCCTTACTTGTAGTAAAAGGGAAAGTTTGGGCTTGACAAGTGGGTACACTTGCACCGTCGACATGGCAGTTTAAAATTGCACTCACAGACACTGCAGTAGCAGGCATGAACCATGTTTGCAGGGCTACTAATGTGGGGGCACAATCAGTGCTGCAGTCCCACTAGTACCATTTGATTAACAGGCCCTGGGCACACACTGTGCATTTTACAATGGAATTACCAGTAAATCAAATATTTCAATCATGGATAACCAATTATAATCACAATTGACACAGGGAGCCCTTGCTCTTTAGCACTGGCCAGCAGTGGCAAAGTGCCCAGAGTAAACAAACCAGCAACAATGAAGTCCAGCATACAGTAACAAATACAGTTGGTAGAGGCAAAAAGAGAGGGGAAACCATGCCAAGGATGCCAAGTCTCACAGTTCTCCTGTGGTTCAATATATTTTCCTTCCAGACAGAGGCCAAAAGGGCCTTTAGTGTGGGGAGGGGGTTTCCTTCCCTGAGCATGACAGCATTGGGGACTGTACCCACCCAGTTCCTGAGCTTCAAAGGGTAGCCTGAGGGCTGTATCCAGCCCCTTCCTGACTTCAGAAGATGCTTGACCTGTTACCAGGAAATGCAGACCACGCCTCTGTCTGCCTACCCTTTGTTTCACCAGCAAGGCTGGAGCCTGAACCAAGGGAAATGGAAGAACTGACCACATCCAATGTGGTGTTACACAAAGGGGGTGTCCTGCACATACAGGTTGGTACTGGGAATAAAAATGGCACCCTCAAATCCTGAAATCTGCATACTCCTAAACATGAGGATATTCAGAAGACGGCTTGTGCTGCTGTCTGCAGAAGGAAGACTGGGCCTATCCCTCTTGAACCCAGGATCCCAGAAGTGACTCGCAAAGGTCAGGTGACTTATCTCCTGTTTGAGCTACCTGGACACAACAAGTTTCCAGAGGCCTCTTCTGCTTTTCAGCCAAATAGACCAAAATGAACACGACCTGGGTCCCTCTGCTGGCCTCTGTGGGATTCCTGACCATAAAAATGATTACTCCATTCTGTTCTCTCAAAAGCCCCCTCTGCACCTCTTTATCAGTTCTTCACTACCAAAAGACGAGTTAAAAAGGGAGTCAGTGCTCCAAGGGATCCAAGCTCCTCTCGAGAATGGAGTGGAAGCTTCAGTCCAGATGCACCAGCAAGGACACTAATTTCATTCTACTCTCCTTTTAGTTTCAAAAGCAAACAACGGGTATGGGCCAGTATTGGACTTAAAGGTGTTATAAAAATGTGTAGTTGTGGAGACTTGTTGCATTATTTCACTTCTGACTATCATCCCATTGATAGCAGATGGCAAATTTTTGGCAACCTGAATCTACAGGATGTGTAGTTCCATGTCCCAATACATAGGGGCCGCCAGACATGTCTCCGTTTGGCCATCGGAGATCAGCATTTGCAATTCCAGGCTCTTCTTTTCGGTTTAGCAACATCTCCTAGAGTCTTTGTGAAAGTACTTCAATTGTGCAGAGTTGCAATCTTTTCATATCTTGATGACTGGTTATTGTCTGCTTCTTTTCTCCATGCGGTTCAAGAACATGTGCAGTAAGTGACCGGAGCACTGCAGAAACTGGGATTGTTCATCAACCCCAGAAATCACAGCTCGATCCCACTCAGGCCAAGAAATCGATCAGAACCTTGTTCGACACCAAGAAAGGGTGTAGTTTTCTCCCCCAGAAGGAAATAATAATCATTCAGGCGTGTTTTTCTCACTTACTCAGTCAATCATTTTTACAGACGATGGCTTGCCTGAGATTACAAGGTCTGATGGCTACAGCTACAGCAATAATTCCATGGGCTCGTTTTCATATAAAACCTCTAGTGAATAAAGCTCTTTAATTTTGGCCTCCGAGCTCCCAACACTGCAAACACCTGATTCCAGTTACCTCTCAGATGCATCAAGACTTACAGCGGAGGCTGATGGAAAATAACCTGTTGAGGTGAGTCCCTCTGCGTCTTCCTCCACTTGTACAAATAACCACAAATACCAGTCTTTGGTTGAAGAAAGACACCTGGGGTTCAAGAAATAAATGGTTGTTGGCTGAAAGAGGAAAGAATGTTCTCTTGGAACTGAAGGGAGTTTGCAGTGGCATAGAATGCATTAGCAGCATATTCTATTCAGCTGGAGGGCTCCAATGTAATTCTCATAGTGGACAGTCCAGTAACAAGAGCGTATCTAAACCATCAGGGAGATATGAGATGAAACTGTCTAAATCTTCTGACCACTAAGATCTTTCAAGGTCTGAGAGACACCACTTGGGTCTAAAAACAGTAAACAGTCAGGATTGCTTGAATGTTCAGGCGGACAGCATCAGCAGGAACCGTTCCTTCTCAGTAAAGTATCATCTGTCTCATCGGAAGTGCAATCGGATCTGTGTTCAGTTCGGTACACCTTGTTTAGACCTTTTTCTATCAAAACACAACAAGATGATTCTGAATGTTTGCACAGAATGATGGTGTCCTCAGGCCTGTGCAATGGGTGCACCATCGGTCCCCTGGCCCCTAGGGATACCTTATGCTTCCCTTCCATTTCCCCTGCTCCTAAGGGTGCTTTGGAAGATTTGGGAGGAGAAGGCAGTGGTAATTGTGATAGCACCATTTTGGCTTGCTGGCCTTTGTCTCACTCCTGATATCTCTATCCAGAGATGACTATCTCCACTTGTCAATTCAACCATACCCTCCATAATTTTCTGTGTTACTAAAAATCCAACTGTGCCATCTAAGAGTGAAGACCAGGAACTTGTGAGGGTAGGTTTATAACATCTAGGTTGTTCAGAGCAAGATGTTAAAGATATTCAGATAATGGGAAGGCCCTCACCCTTGATGTCCTACAAGAAACCTTGGCAATCTTTTCAAAACGTGTGCAGTACTAAAGGCTTTGAAGCTGTATCTATTGATAGTTTTAAGATCTTAGAAAAGGCTCAGAGATTGCTTTGTAAAAGGTTTAGCACCCCCTCCTTTGCCCTCTCACAGGGCAGCTATTACACTCTTCTAATCGCTTATGATTGGAGTATTGTTTTCCCACTTATGGTGAAGATTCTCAGGAGCTTTAAAATTAGAACGCCTTCAGTACCAAACCGGGAATTCTCTGTAGTATTAAGAGGATTACATCAAGCTTCCTTTGGACCCTGGGAAGAAGCCGATCTGAGATGGTTGTCTTATAAGACAAAATTCCTGATAGCTATAACATCTGCATAGAGGTTAAGAGAGCTGGGGCATTTGTCAACTCTTACCCCTCCTTAAGATTCTTCTCCAATAGGGTAGGACTAACATTGGATCTGAAGTTTGTGCCAAAGAACAATGCTCAGTTTCATTTAGTTCACAAGATTAACTTTCCAGTCTTTCCTTCACCTGATGACTCTCAAACTCCCTCTTCTTTGGAAGTTAGGAATATGTTGCCCATCCATCTAGATCATAAGGAATTTAGAGTCTCCAACTGTCTCTTTATTTTCTATATTCTGCCAACAAAGGGAAAATATCATCCCTCCCCAAACGATCATTAGATGGGTTAGGCCGGTAAGTTCTCAATTGAATAAGTCCATGGGGAACTCCCTATCCATACGTCATGGAAAATCTACTAAATCAGTGTCAAAATTGTGGGTAGTACTAGGGTGGCAACTCTACAGGACCTATGTAGGGTCACCACATGGCCCGCACATCAGAGACTTGTGAATCAATATTAATTGCATTTAAATAATTCAGATGAATGTAATGTTGCTCTTCTGTCTTCAAATCAACAATAAAGTAATTGTTAATTACATTTTTTTGTCTAAATTTGTGGATTGTTGGTGCAAGGTCTTATTCCTTAGTAAAGCTTCATTTAGTCAGGGCTGGGACAAGGAGGATGGAGATGAAGGTGTAATGAGCCAATTACTTTCCTGTAATCTTTTTATACCAATTTGTAGTCCTCTTCATCCCGGGGCATGTGCCTTCCTCCCTCCCAGAATCGCACCTCAATCCTGAGTCATGTGAAACACACGAAGTAGGGTAAGGGGAGGGACATTCTTCTACTCCTGTATCATGGAGATCTCGTAGCATGGTTATAACTCGGTCTGAGGCAGGAGTGCCTCATTTAGTAAGGACTGGGACGAGGACACTATGAATCAGGATAATGAAGATTACCAGTAAGTAATCGGTTAATTTCTATTAGCACTCTTGTGACAGTGGAGGCAAAGGTGGCAGCCACAGTCTCCCCACAAACTTCTTAAACACTGGTGTGCCTTTCTTTCTCTCTCTATTGTTTGACTGAGAATGCGTCTAACAGACTCCTTCTAGCATTGTGCGAGTTAAGTTAACATTTGCGGCACCATTTTGTATCCAGTCACCATTTTGTACTAAATACAGAATTAAGCTTCTGTCACATACTGTCTGCCTCAGCAGAAAGCTGCCTCAATTGTTTCTCTTCATTATTCAAGGTTGAGGTTCACTGCACTAATGAATAAATCGTTCTGTCTTTGCATGCCTTTCCCAGTAGGTAGCCCGGCTCCCACTCTCCGGGAGACGGACACGGGCAGATTAACCTTGAAGCTAAGATAGCATGTAAATGTGGGGTATTTGTAAAGCGCACTGTTACTCTAACTGAGTGTCCTGCCGCTGCAGACCGCTGGGGAACCCGTCCTGGTTTTCCCTGTGAGATGGTCCCTTTCTGGGTATCTCCAGGGTGAAACCAGGCATCCCCGGCGTCTCTGGGGGGGCCGTTGTAGAGATGAGGCAAGCTTAATGCCCAGAGTTACCGAGTGTGTCCCCTGGTTAGAGTAGGCACTGAGGCGAGAATTATCGAGTCAGTTGACCCCTGGTCCACGACCCTGCCGCCTCAGGAATTGAACCCTGGTCCCGGGCCGTTCTCTGCTTACAGGTCTGCCGCCTCTAACCAGTGAGCCACACCTCTCCGGTCTGTTATGTTATGTTATGTCATATTCTGTTACTGCGACTTGATGGCCTTCCTGAATTCTAAATAGTTGCTAAGGCCACGATTATGCACAGGAAGTGTGTTCCAAAGGATGTCCACTCTACTACTAAAAGAGCAGCCACCAGCATGAACTCTTTGTGTCCGGGGAACCACCACCGAGTGCTGACCCTGTGAGCTGAGATGTCGTGAGGGGACATATGGCAAAAGGAGATTGGCCAAAATGGAGGGGGTGGTCTGTATTAAGGCTTTGAAGGAGATACATAAGGCTTTGAATTCAATATCCCTGGCCACAGGTAACCAGTGAAGATGGCGAATGGCCTCGGACACTCAACAAGGATTGCACAAACCTAAAAGAGTTCTTGCTGCCGCGTTCTGTGCCCTTTGCAGCCTCAGAACCTCCGCCTTGTTGGACCCCAGATAAAGAAAACAGGCTTAATCAAGACTGGACAATACAGATGCCTGAGTGATAATTTGACGCGTAGGTGCATCAAAGAAGCCCAGCAGGAGCCTGAGCCCTCGTAGGACTCCAAAACAAGTCCCTGCCACCTTTTTGGTTTGGACTCGATAGTTAAGAGATTAGTCCAGTCAATTCAATTCAATTCAATAGAGACTTTATTCGGTTATATTTCACACAATTTAAAACATAATACACAATATTACAATAATTCATAGTCACATAGAAAAGTCATATTACACGTAGCCCATAGCCAATTAATTGATCTGGGTACATAGTAAAGTGCAGATGGCGAGTACAACATCATTGGTCTAAGCAATTCCTCAGTTTAACAGTTAATTTTAAAAATTCTATAACCTGTAAAACGCTGTCACTATACAAAAGCTGTAGATATAAAAATGCAGGTTTGATTTGGTGAAAGTTAAGCCTCCTTAGGAGCGCAACAAGATAACGTTTGCGGGGATATTCGTAAAATCTACATAAAAACATAAAATGCAGCATATCCTGTGGAGACTTCCCGTCGTAGCCACAGGTGGCTGCAACCTTGTTAAAAATATCTGACTTCGGTCGAATTAAAAGATGATGGAAGATGTCAAATCTGAACCTAGTCAACAAGAATTTCTCATGAGAGGTAAAACTACTCATTAAATATGGCTCCATGCTTTCACAAGTTTTTAACATGACATATTTCCTAATTCTTGGTTTCATAAGCTCCTCATTTTCCCTTTCAGCCAACTTGTCCTTATAAAAGGCTTGTTTGATTGCTGTTACATCCCCCTTCACAATTCCGCTAGGATTTTCAAACAAATTCAGACTGCCTAGCCTGGAAAAGCAGGTTTTCAAGTATTTTAACCAGGGGACACACATATGTTTATCCTGAGATACAAGATCTCTTACGATCAAGTGGGTAAGGGGTATGTCCTGATTTAACCACAGTTTCACCCAACAGATCAAAGGCTTTAAAGAAAAGATATCACTTAGATCTGGATTCCCAGTTCTTCATGTACTGCCAGGTTGGGTGTACTAGTGGGGACACAAAGGAGACGTTTTAGAAAATTGTTTTCAACAACCTGCAGCTGTTCTCCTGCCACATAACCCCATAGTTCGCTACCATATGCAGCTGTGGCAACAGATTTAGCGTTGTAAATGTTAATCATTGCATTAGTTGGCTTCTTTCCCAGTTTTGTCGCAAAGTTAAAAACAGAAGCGTTAACCCTTGTCAATTCTCCTTTCTTTTTAGCCAGGTGGGGACCCCAGCTAAGCTTGGTATCAAACAAGACACCAAGATATGAAAATGTTTCTGTGACAGGTATTGGGACATCATCCAATTTAAAAACAAAGTTCTTTTTGGGTTTATGGCCAACATGCATAATGTATGATTTACAGTTGTTGACCAATAGATTTCTATCAGACATAAAAATGTTAAAAGCATTTAAAAGCGCCTGAAGTCCCTTTTCTGTTCTGGAAATTAAAACCGCATCGTCTGCGTATAAAAGAACTGGAATACCCCGCCTGCCAACTCTGGGGCAGTCTGCCTGTACTTTCTGTAAGGAATCATCTAAATCATTAATATACAAGTTAAAAAGGAACGGGGCAAGAATGCAACTCTGACGCACTCCCTTCTTTATGTCAAAACTACCAGTGGTATCCCCATTTACAGAGTATCTAACATTGGCACTGGTATTGCTGTGCATATCCACCAAAAAATCAACAATCCCTGAGTCCACACCTTTCTCCCTCATGGACCTCCACAGCCCTCCCCTGTTAACACAATCGAATGCTGACGATAAGTCCATGAAGGCAAGATGGACGGTTCCCTTCTGTACAACAGTATATTTGCTTAGTACAAGAAAGAGGTTAAGGCACTGGGTTATGGTGGAGCGCCCCCGCAGAAACCATACTGGGAGATAGACGTGATGTTATTTTCGGTCACCCAGCATTTTATTCTCTGCAGTAGAATTCTCCCCATAATTTTGACCATAGAGTCAATTAGTGAAATTGGCCGATAACAGTGAGGACAGCCCTTGTCCCCTTTTTTAAATACGGGAACAATCGTTGATAGTCCACAGGAGATAGGACAACCCACTTTGACAGCTGCATTAAAGACTGCAGCCAGGATGGGCGCCCAAAAGTGCGGATCAGATTTGTACAAATCTGGAGGGATCCCATCGGGCCCAGGGGCTTTTCTAGCAGTAAGTCCTTCAATGGCCTCCATAACTTCACCGTTATTAAACCTAATAGCACTTCCCCTCGCATCCAGCAGTTGCTCAGTTGTTACAGGTACCCCAGAAGAGTATAATTGTTTAAAGTGCAGTTCCCACTCTTCCTTGGTAATACAACAGTCCAGACCATTACCCGGCTCTTCTGTCAGGAATGGTTTTTTAATTATTGACCAAAATCTGGTACTAGATTTCAAGGTAGAGGGGTCAAGTAACTCATTCCACGCCTCTTCTCTTAGCGACTCCTTATGGGATTTAAGAATGGACTTGTATTCTCTACGACACAATTTGACATTTTCCTGAACTCTCGGAATAGCTGCCAGTGCTAGCCTAAGGTTACGTGCAGCTTTAGTGCAGTCGTGATTAAACCATCTTGATCCACATTTTTCCACACTCCTCTTTACTGGAACCAACATCATGTCTGACACCTTCTCCGACAAATTTTGATAAGCAATAAGAACAGGGCCGGACTGGGAACCAGAACCGGCCCTGGCAAAGTGCCCGGCCGGCCCCCCTCCGGGAGGAGGGGTTGGGGGGGGGGGGGGGGGGGGAGGAGGGGGGCGGGGTGTGACCGCGCTGTGCCAGGGCCGGTTTTCGGCCGTTTTTGTTACAGGGCCGTTTTTGCAGCATAGCTGCAAAAACGGCCCTGTAACATAAAACGGCCCTCAGGGGCCCAAAACAGGCCCCCAACCATGCGGCCCACCGGGGGATTGCCCGGTGCCCGCAACGGCCAGTCCGGGCCTGAATAAGAACCCGTCGTGGGTCTGCCCCCACCTGAGTGCAGTTCACAATATCCTCAGTACATGTGGCTACAATGTTTTTATACAGTAAGTCTGGAGTCACCGTTGACCATTTAAGTCGCCGCCTCCAGTCTGTTGTACCCAGCCTCCCGGAACTGCATATCTGTTTTTCCTTAGTAAGCCAGGGTCCCTTCAGAGGGATTGTTAAAGGATTATGGTCACTGAATTCGCTTGGAACAATGTCAAACGAATCCAGAAAAGGCAGCAGTGTCGTTGACAACAGCATGTGATCAATAAAGGTGCCCCTCCCATGCCCCTTAAAGGTGGGAGTATCAAAACATTTGAGTGGATCCCTAAGTGTCATGGCCAGGGAGAGCTAATTCCCCGGCCATTGTGTGATCCAGGTGGAGACCCTCCATGCGCTCATATCTTAATTCATCTATACATTTGTGCAGTGGGTCCCCACACAGGTGGACATTGAGATCCCCCATAATCATGAGGTTGTGGTTGAAATCCTTTAAAGAGGTAGTGATAAAAGCATACAGAACAGATATGGGGTTAGGTACTGGGGTGTCATTGGTAGCGTTGTAAAAATTCACCAAACATACTCGGCACTTTCCCCCATTTAAAACCAAACCCATCATACCAGAATCGTGTGCATCAATTCTGTTGATTTTACAGGTGACAAGAATAGAGACAAAAATCACCAGTCCACCCTTTGGTCTGCCTCTTAGTGATGGTGTGGCCGGAACATAGAAGGCCTTGTACCCTTCTAGAAAGAGAACACATTCGACCAGCCATGGCTCTTGTAGGCAGATAACCTTAAATTGCTTAATGTAGTTGACCCAATTTATGTCTGCCATTTTTGCAGCCAACCCCGCAATATTCCACGGGACAACATTACTACCACAAAATGTATCCTGTGAGTTCAGGATGGGTACTAATTCGTCTGAGATTAAGGTGCCCTGACCCACAGGAATCTCATGTCAGTCACACTTATCCAGGCCAGATAAAAGGTCATACCTGTTCTGTGTGTTGATGTTAAACCCAGGCTGGGATTGACCCATAAAATTAAGTCTATTCTGTGTGTTGGAAACCATTCCAGGTCCCCTCAAGATAACAATATTATACTGAAAGCAGGTGTCCATGATCGGGGTCTGAATTTCAGCCCCTGGACTAAATAGCCTTCGTTGAGGGGGATTATGGCAGAGATGGGCATAGAAGTACCCCAGAGGTCGCACACATATACTGCTCTCATTATATATCAGTGACGATGCTCTTAAGAGAACAGTGGCCACATGTTGGGGATGTTTAAAGTTCACAACAATGCAGTCTCCAGTTCCCATTTTTTTTGACGGGCCCACCCAATTCACCCTCCTTACTGCCACTATCTGCTCTGAGTATGCAGTTGGGAAACCACAGTTTTTATTAAGCCATGACACTGTTTTGTTTTTGAGTGAGGCATGGGATTCATCAAAAGGTGAGGCAGGATGAGTCCCGCTGGGTGGGACATTCGTTAAAACTATCACAAATGGTGCACAGTCAGGCGGTAGGTTGAGATAGCGTTTACTCCTGTGCGGTCTGCTATCTGTTCCATGTCTTGAAACAGGGTTAGACTGGATCTGTGGATCCACTGTTACTTGGGTGGCTGGTGTAGTTGCTTTTGTTAATGCCCTACTCATAGTGGTAGGTACTACCCCCGTGGTATTGGTGTTCAGCTGAGTTTTACCCCGCACCACTTCTGCCTGTCTGCCTTCCCCAGAGTTATCCCTTAAACCAGTAGCTGCAGCCTGGTACGAGGATATCAGGCCGCCAAGCCTGACCACCTCAGCTGTCAGGGTATCTATCTTGGTGGTTAAAGGTCTGATAGCCTCCTCTACCTTAGATTCTAATTTAGACTCTAGGTTTTTTATGAGAGCAACCAGTTGTGCAATGTTTACATTTGAGTTATTCTCCTTATTTCCAGTAAACACAAAGGGGTTGATCAATGGGGCATTACTGATAGCAGAATCTACAGCAGTAGTTTTTTTGTTCTGTTTCCCACCCCCTTTAGTCTGCGTTTTTCTACAGTTGCGCACCGGCCTTATAACTGGCAGGGCTTCCTCCAGATCCTCACTAGATGTATCTTGATGATCTAAATGGACCTCAGCCCTCACCACAATCGGTGTTATCTGGTTTTCTCTAGCTGCACCAATGACGCTAGCCTCTCCCTCAGAGACCATCGCTATCAGAGGCGGCGTCTCAACCAGAGCCAAAGCTGGGGACCCTTTCCCTAGAGATGCCCGGCGTTCACTGTTAATCTGAGTGACTTTTTTTACCATGTAATTATCAATAGTACTATGGCTAGTGGCAGTTTTGTCATTTTTAGACTTAGGCATCCTGAATGAAAACAATACGTGTTTGAATTACAATGCGACCATACACAAATGTTAAAAGAAATAAAGTCTCACTTGTTGCATTAAAAAGAGGGGTCAGTTCACGTAGACCAGGGTCTCTGGCCCAGCCCAGTCTCTTCAGGCCTCTGAGGGCCACAGAGGGCCCGCCCTTTGCCTGGGCTTAGCCCCGGGCGCTCCCGCGCGCGACTCACGGGGCGAGAGGCGCTCCTCTCTTTTGTGGCGCCTCCGGGCGCAGAGGTGTCGTCAGACACGCGACTCAGCCGGCGGGGCACCTGGGAGGTGTAGTCTATTGGCCCCGCGGTAGCTGTCTGCGATGTTGCGGCGTTGGCGCGGTAGCCGTTTCCCTCACGGCGTCACCCTCGCGCTGGTGGGTCGGGAAAGAGTAACAGCCATTCCCCTCACGGCAAGTAAGCAGAGTTTGATGGCGTCCCACAGAGCGCTCAGCGCTCCTCTCTTTTGTGGCGCCTCCAGGCGCAGAGGTGTCGTCAGACACGTGACTCAGCCGCCGGGGCACCTGGGAGGTGTAGTCTATTGGCCCCCCGGTAGCTGTCTGCGATGTTGCGGCGTTGGCGCGGTAGCCGTTTCCCTCACGGCATCACCCTCGCGCTGGTGGGTCGGGAAAGAGTAACAGCCGTTCCCCTCACGGCAAGTAAGCAGAGTTTGATGGCGTCCCCAGTCATATCCCTAGATTTTTCACTGCCTGCTTGGAGGAAAGGGGCCCTGCCCAGGCTAGCTGACCACCAGAGTTCACTAGAATGACCATGGTCCTTTCCAGACTAACAAAACCTCTGACTTGTTAGAATTCAGCTGGAGACAATTGGCGGTTATCCACCCGGACACCACTGCAAGGCCGCCCTGAAACTTAAGGGCATCCTATTTGGTGTTATTCGAGAGTGCCACCACCAACTGTGTATCGTCAGCGTAGGAGACCATGGTCGGACCCATGCTAATGGCTACTGCAGCCAGCGGTTGAACATAGATATTAACCCTTTGGATGCGGGAGCCGTTCGACGCAAGGGTGGCGTGTGCGTCGGACGGCCGAGAGCCGTCGAATTGCTCACGCGTGGAATTTTCCTGCACTGCAGGAAACTTTTGCGTGCATCCAAAGGGTTAAATAACAAGGGGCTAAGGAAGGAACCCTGTGGCACCCCTTGTTTAACAGAGTGTTTGCCTGAGGCAAACGGGTGACTGTCACTGTGAATGACCTCTCATGGAGGAATGAGGCAAGCCACTCCAGGGCCGAGCCAGTCATTCCCACTTCCTCCAGGCGTCTCAGTAGTGTGTCATGAGACACAGTGTCAAACGCAGTGCTCAGATCCAACTGGATCAGCGCCGACATTTGCCCAGCATCCAGTGCTGGCCAGAGATGTTCTGTCATGGCCAGGAGGGCAGACTCTGTGCTGTGACCAGGTCGAAAGCCGTTCTGGGAGGGGTCTAGTCTGTTGTTCATGGTCAGGAAATCCGACAGGAGGGAGTTCACATATGCCTCTGTGATCTTTGCCGCCCAAGGGAGCAAAGAAATAGGGCAGTAATTCTCTGGTTTGACTGATCAAGCGCAGATTTATTTTTTAAGCAGGGGAATTACCTTGGTCTGTTTCCATGCCCTGGGCATGGTGGCCGTGGCAAGGGATCCGTTTACACCTGACTCAGGGAGGGTAAGATTGTAGAAAGTACTTTCCTGAATTGGTCTGGTTTGAGCGGGTCAGCGGGAGATCCTGACTTGATCCTACTGCAAAGTGCTAGCAGCTGATCGACCGGGATTGGCAGAAAGGTATCTAGGATATTAGCCTTTTGACAGCACTGTGCCACCGGCACGTTACTGTGTGCAGCCGGAAAGGACCTATAGATGTCATCCACCTTTGAAACAAAAAAGGTGGCGAGGTCCACACACTGCTCATTAGACTTAATAGTTGACCCAGCGATGGTCTGCCGGGATTGCAGGCTGGCGAGTATTGAGAAAATGTTCATAGATGGATTATCATTCTCGCGGATTTGATTGACGTAAAATGCCGCTCGTACCAAGTGTATGGCCTTATGATACCTCTTAATTGCTGTCCAATAGATATCCTTTGCAGCAGGACTAAAGTCTCTTCTCCATATCCGCTTCAGCCTCCTACATCCCTTGCGCATATCAGCAAGTTCATTCCTATACCATGGTCTCGTTTTTGCTTAATGGTAGACAGGCCATTTCTTAGGGATTAGGCTGTCTAACGGCTGGTTGATCCACTCAGAAAACACCCTATGGGTGTCATTGGAGTCATCTGGCAAGCTCGGACAGGTAGCCGAGAGGCAGGCATCAAATTGCTCCCAGTTCAATTTGTGCCAGGGGCGTTTCAGGGAGGTTGTCTGATCCTCAGGCTGAGGGGAGATTAGGCCATGGAGTGACATTGAGAGCAAGAAGTGGTCCGTCTATCCCATAGTGGTGGGCGTGTGCACTGTGATGGAGGGTATAGTAGTAAAAACTGGGTCTAACAGGTGCCCAGGAATATATGTTGGACCTGAGACCAGTTGTACAAGCTGCAAGGTCAGCTACAAAATTTGTCATGTCAGTATCCTCGAGATTGTCCAAATGAAGGTTCAAATCCCCCAATATTGTGAAATTGGCAGTGTTAACCACCAATGTGCTGACCGTTCCCACAAGGGCTCCCTAAAATCTGAGGATGGCCCGGGGAGCCGGTATACTAGGCACCCTGACATTGTATAATTTGGGCTCAGAGTGACCTTAAAGTATGCACATTCGCAACCGGTTACCACCTGTTTTATAAAGGTACAGGGGTAGCAGAATATAAAAATAACCGCTATGCCCCACCTCTAGACGCCCTGTTAAGGGAGAGGATACAATAGCCTGCAGGAAGCGCAAGGCCTGGCTCAACTGTCATGACGTCAGAGAGCCACGTCTTAGTAAGAAAGAGGGCATCCGGAGAGGCGTCCTCTAAAAGGTCATAAACATCAGTGTAATGTTTAGGTAATGAGCGACAGTTGAGACTAAGCATGCTAATATGCTTCTTGGACCTGGGGAAGTAGCGGTGTGGAGACAGAATATGTGTTGTCTCAAAGCCACACTGTAGACAGCAGAATGGGCCTTCCACAACGTCCCCACAAACCTGTCTGCAGCTGCTCACCGCATTCCTAAACTTTAGCAAATCATTCTGCTTGTAAATTAGACTACCTTTCGCAAAACCGTCATCATGTCTGCCGTCTAGCAGCGAACTGGCGCGGACGGGTGCAGATGGGCTTGCCTTCTGCGTGCCCAATACGCATCGGCGCCCTTGCCCTTTTTATAATGATATTCGGGAGATCGGGAGAGAGACTAGTCCGTCACTCCCCCAAGATGGCCACCGCTAAGAATGCCACCGGAAGTGAGAGAGAGCAGAAAACTAGGTTGTGATAGGCTCCCTCCACACAAACAGCACAAGCTGCTGTGAAACGGGGAGAAAATGCGACCAAAAGGTGAGCAAGATAAATTTTAGAAAGGGTAAACAACACTGCACAAAGTCACAGACTTTAAAACAAATATGTCACAGATGTGTTAAAAACAAGAATTAGCGCATAGAACCACTCGCACGCCACTAACACCTGGCAGTGTCAATATCAAATGTCAGCTGTCTCAGGATTATAGCTCGTCCTTCGTTCATCAGCGCAAAGACTGGAAATTTGCAGTCTGGGCCGGTCTTTACGGGTGTTGTAAAGGTATAACTTGTATTACCATGTTGACGGGAGTCAGTCCCTCTACAGCATTCTAAGGAGGCTGATCAGACTGGACTCCACTTGAGTATATGACTAATAAATAAGTTGGTTTGTATTCTCTACTGTCTGACCGACTCTTCATTTGTATGGAAGACTGAGAGGTGGTCGCGAATGACTTGGGTGACCCTAATCGGGTCACTTTTTTAACTATCTCTCTCTAAATATATCTCTCGCTCTCTCTGTCTCCCCCCACACTCTCACCCAGTGTTGAAGACATTTAAAAAAATAATTTTGCTTTAGCCAAGCTATAAGAAATCAGTCAGCAGTGAAGTCCTTTTTTAGGTCTCGCTGAGTCAGCACGCATTGGAGAGACATTTAGTAGCGGCTTAGGGAAGTGCTCCCAAAGCGGCGACCAACTTGCTAGAATGCACAACAAGCATGCGCGCTGCTGCGCGTGCATCCCTTGCGTTGTATCCCTGTCATTCTCATTATGTGGACTCGACTTGCTTCGGCGTTTTTTCCACGTCTTGTCCTTGTTCACTCTTCGTTGCTTGCATTTGTCCCCTACCGCCTTCCACTTACCTCTGTCTTCCATGTTGTGTTGTTTTCCAGTTGGCCATAATTTCACTGCATTAACAATCACGTTACTAAGAAAATAGCAGGAGGTTAGCTAGTGCTTACTTTTGACGTAAAACATTGTTTTTTACATGTCATAATTCACAATGAAGCTCAAATTGTTCATGTTAGAGGCAGAATTTGTTTAACATGAGTGTTTAATTGCAAACTAGAAGTTCGTCTTGTTACTTTAGTTTATGTTTCTAAGGTATAAACCGTACTTCCCACCACACGTGTCTACACCCTTTTTTTCTGAGAATAATACATTTAATTGTTTGCACATGTACATGTACCGTGCCCAATCCTTACACAGCTCTTTCATGCACCGCAAACCCCGCAGGACTCCGTCAGAGTGCCCCCATGATTCCTCTCACGGCCCCCCCAATATGCCCCAGTATTAACAGAGAGAACTATGCACGCACGCCGGACTCCACGAACCCCAACCGAGACAGCTTTGTCAATGACCCCCCTCCTTACACCGCCCCCAACCATGACGTAAGTATACCAACGCACCACAGCAGACACACCACGGTCCACACAGAGATCCGTGCTTGTGCCACCTAAAACTTACACAGGGCCACTGTTCCACCCAATAAGCACACAGCTCTGCATTGTACCCACCCACCCATTACACAACCTGATCTCTACAACTCTGTTGGTGCACCCCAGTCCTCACACGGCTCTATTCTACTGAGACTTCCAAACACTCACGAGAAAATGTTTTGTGGCGGGAGGAAGGAGCGCAGGTGTCGTTAATGCAGCGGGCACAGTGGCACCAAGGGCCAGGGGTGTGATGTACCCATTGCACCCTATTTCCAGCTGTCTTTTGCTACACAATTTAGGCGGTAGTACATTTCCTTGATTTCACTAGAACCCAGCGGTACAAAAGGGGGTGGTGATGGACGGAGCATCTGAATCAATCAAACACTCACACCCAGTCAAAAGATCTGGGTTTAATCCATCACCGTTCTTTAGCCCAATCTGCCACCCCAGTTCGGACATGGCTATATGCAAATAAGTCTAACCCTGTGCCTCATGGGAACAGTCCAGCCCAAACTGCCAAGCCATGTCTTCCCTGGACCGGAAACAAGCTTCCGAGGACCGGTTTCTGGCATTCCAGCCGTCTTCAGCCCGGCTTGCTTGAATCCAGTGGCAAAGTGAGCAAGGGACTCACGTATGAGCATACCCTGCCACACTTATGGCGGCCAAAAGCGGTACAAAAGGGGGTGGTGATGGACGGAGCATCTGAATCAATCAAACACTCACACCCAGTCAAAAGATCTGGGTTTAATCCATCACCGTTCTTTAGCCCACTCTGCCACCCCAGTTCAGACATGGCTATATGCAAATCAGTCTAACCCTGTGCCTCATGGGAACAGTCCAGCCCGAACTGCCAAGCCATGTCTTCCCTGGACCGGAACAAAGCTTCCGAGGACCGGTTTCTGGCATTCCAGCCGTCTTCAGCCCAGCTTGCTTGAATCCAGTGGCAAAGTGAGCAAGGGACTCACGTCTGAGCATACCCTGCCACACTTATGGTGGCCAAAAGCGGTACAAAAGGGGGTGGTGATGGACGGAGCATCTGAATTAATCAAACACTCACACCCAGTCGAAAGATCTGGGTTTAATCCATCACCGTTCTTTAGCCCACTCTGCCACCCCAGTTCAGACATGGCTATATGCAAATCAGTCTGACCCTGTGCCTCATGGGAAAAGTCCAGCCCGAACTGCCAAGCCATGTATTCCCTGGACCGGGAAAAAGCTTCCGAGGACCGGTTTCTGGCATTCCAGCCATCTTCAGCCCGGCTTGCTTGAATCCAGTGGCAGAGTGAGCAAGGGACTCATGTGTGAGCATACCCTGCCACACTTATGGCGGCCAAAAGCGGTACTAAAGGGGGTGGTGATGGACGGAGCATCTGAATCAATCAAACACTCGCACCCAGTCAAAATATCTGGGTTTAATCCATCACCGTTCTTTAGCCCAATCTGCCACCCCAGTTCAGACATGGCTATATGCAAATCAGTCTGACCCTGTGCCTCATCGGAACAGTCCAGCCCGACCTGCCAAGCCATGTCTTCCCTGGACCGGAAACAAGCTTCCAAGGACCGGTTTCTGGCATTCCAGCCGTCTTCAGCCCGGCTTGCTTGAATCCAGTGGCAGAGTGAGCAAGGGACTCATGTCTGAGCATACCCTGCCACACTTATGGCGGCCAAAAGCGGTGCAAAAGGGGGTGCTGAGTGAGCAAGGCAGTTCGGGCCATAAGTGTGGCAGGGTATGCTCAGACGTGAGTCCCTTGCTCACTTTGCCACTGGATTCAAGCAAGCCGGGCTTAAGACGGCTGGAATGCCAGAAAACGGTCCTTGGAAGCTTGTTTCCAGTCCAGGGAAGACATGGCTTGGCAGTTCGGGCTGGACTGTTCCCATGAGGCACAGGGTTAGACTCATTTGCATATAGCCATGTCTGAACTGGGGTGGGAGAGTGGGCTAAAGAACGGTGATAGATTAAACCCAGATCTTTTGACTGGGTGTGAGTGTTTGATTGATTCAGATACTCCGTCCATCACCACCCCCTTTAGTACCGCTTTTGGCCGCCATAAGTGTGGCAGGGTATGCTCACCACCCCCTTTTGTACCGCTTTTGGCCGCCATAAGTGTGGCAAGGTATGCTCAGACGTGAGTCCCTTGCTCACTCTGCCACTGGATTCAAGCAAGCCGGGCTGAAGACAGCTGGAATGCCAGAAACCGGTCCTCGGAAGCTTGTTTCTGGTCCAGGGAAGACATGGCTTGGCAGTTCGGGCTGGACTGTTCCCATGAGTCACAGGGTTAGACTGATTTGCATATAGCCATGTCTGAACTGGGGTGGCAGAGTGGGCTAAAGAACGGTGATGGATTAAACCCAGATCTTTTGACTGGGTGTGAGTGTTTGATTGATTCAGATGCTCCGTCCATCACCACCCCCTTTTGTACCGCTTTTGGCCGCCATAAGTGTGGCAAGGTATGCTCAGACGTGAGTCCCTTGCTCACTTTGCCACTGGATTCAAGCAAGCCGGGCTGAAGACGGCTGGAATGCCAGAAACCGGTCCTCGGAAGCTTGTTTCCAGTCCAGGGAAGACATGGCTTGGCAGTTCGGGCTGGACTGTTCCCATGAGGCGCAGGGTTAGACTGATTTGCATATAGCCATGTCTGAACTGGGGTGGCAGAGTGGGCTAAAGAACGGTGATGGATTAAACCCTGATCTTTTGACTGGGTGTGAGTGTTTGATTGATTCAGATGCTCTGTCCATCACCACCCCCTTTTGTTTCAGTAGAACCCAGGGCAGAAATATTATAACCATTAAAATCTAGCACACGGCGATTCATTTGTTTAAAAAAAACAAGTGCAGGTGCCCAAAACTACTCTTAGCAAATCAGTGTCCATTTCCCCTTACTGCTTTCACCCACTTCCATCACTGGCATGCCCATTACCTGCATAGAGAATTCTAAAGCTAGATTGTAGTGAGCAAGGAAAAAAAATTTCATTGGCATAGCCAATAGGTCTCGCTTTTGGGACCTTATAAGTATTTAGCTATGCAGCACAATATCCTTGGTGCAATAACATCAACTGTTGCATGGCTAAAAAACTTATAAGGTCCCAAAGGCGAGACCTATTGGCTATGCCAATGCTTGTTTTTAAGTGCTTCACGGCCAGTTTTCCCCATAAATTAGCTGGAGCATTATTTCCAAGTGTAACCTCCTTGGGGCAAAGATCATCATTGTAAATTCATTACAAGAGTAAATCACTCATTTGGTCCTCAATTTACACTACGCATGATAAACTGTAAGCCTTTCTACTTGAAATGTACACGGTAATATACCCAAACTTTGATAATGCACTTCATCCACTTCCTGTGTCACTGTATATGGCATCTGGGGCCTTATAAACTTAGCTCTTTCGATTACTGAAATACCACAGCATCTGAGATCTGCATACTCCTTGTTTGGATAAGCCCAACATTGCAGGTCCTTTCTTTGGCAAATATGGCTTGTTTGTGGCTCATCTTCGAGTTACTAAACTTGATATATTGAATCCTCGCATCTGTGGATGCAGCCAGGCTCTATGTCTCATCCTTGCAATTTACCTTCCCCACTTTTCAAACTTCCTATCCTTAAAATGTGTGAGACCTTTGCCACAATGAGATCCATAAGCATTTCTGCTTTCATTCTCATTTCTATATTATTTCATTATGTTCAGCTTCTACATATTTTAAAGACTGCGAAAGCTATAGGAAGCAGCAATGTAACAATTTGTCACCTTGAAGGGATTGATCCATTGGTGTAGACATGCTGCTTAATCAACGAATATATTTGTTGCACGGTTTTCAAAACCTATTTACCAAGGTCACTGAGGAGATGAATTAAAGCCCATGACTCTGGGAGAGGACATGGGGTATGTTGATGGCCTGTCCACTAAGCGTTAAACATTACGGTTCCCCATGGCTCAGCTGTACTGCAATGTAAGAGAAGATGGCATATGTTGCACCGTAACATTCTACAGCTGTTACAGGCGCACATAGTTCTGTTTGTCATATATGTACCACCCTTCCCCCCACACACACGCAACCAAATGCCCCTTTCATGACGTTAACTGTAGTCTCTCTTCAATCCCAATTTAGGATCATTTCCCATCTTTTCCTCCTTATACGGGAGCCTAATCCCTCATCCTTTACTGCCTTTACACATCCTGCGCAGAAGCAATAGCCCCCTTTCTGCAGCTCGAGCTGACTAACATCTGTGTGCCTTCTTTGTTGGAGTGACGTAAAAACAGGAGCTTTGGAGGACAGAATGGAGCCCAGATTTAGAGCTCTATGTCAGTGAGAAAAACTATTATGCCTTGTTTTTAATCTGTAAATACACCTATTTTCATATGAATGTGTGCTGGGAAACAGCCTTATCCCTGCCCTATGTATATAGAGATAACTCTAATCACTAGTATATGCAGTAGACCTTTGTACTATCTACCATTCCTATGTGACTCTTAGAGTATATCCATTCGTATCTCTTCCTTGAGTGACTTTACTACTTGTACATTTGCAATTTTTCTTTCTATTTGTATTTCCTCCTTGTGTGACTTTACATCTTGTACATTTGCAATGTTTTCTATGTGTATCTTTTATTTAAAGCATGTAATCCTAAATCTTTATGTTTTTCAACTAGTTCTTATGTAAAGCGCTCTGACACCTTCGGGTAAAGTTTGCGCTATATAAAATCGCATTAAATAAAAAATAAAAAAATCTACTGTTGCACAAACTGGAGTTGGAATAGTAGTATATACTATTCCTAAATCCAGCAATTCTCTAAGGCAAGTCATTGTAACAACTTGCATGGTAAGGGGACGTGTGGTAACAATGTGTTTGTTGCATTGCCGTGTTGTAATGGCCTGTGTTATAAAAGCATGCGTGATTGTGTCATACATCCATGTTTCCTTAGTACTGGTATTTAATAATGCAAACCTAAGAAAATTCCTCGATTTTAAACTGTACTTGTGTCTGCTGTCTATTTACTTGCTTTTGTATTATTTCTTGACCTCTGTAGACAGCTATGAAAACAGTTTTTTGGTCCTGAATGTTTGTCCTGAATTTTAATGATCTGTAGATGTGATAGCTGTTTCCCAACAGGAACAACGACAAATGCGGACCCGACTGGTAATGCTAATTGCTCTTTACAGCATTAAAAATTTTTGGGTCTATTTTCCCTTTTTACTCTATACATATTTTGACTACAGGCTCCCTCCCCCTGTATGGTCTCATGTTGCAATTTGACAGCAAATGATATGTGTGTGTTCATTGAAACAACATTATATGATAAGTGTTTGTGTGTCCTGTGTATACTTCACTTTCTTTTAGTACAAAACATGTTTTGGGAGCACTAGAAGTTGTCACCATTATTGAGCGAAAAATATCACTTTTTTCTCACGCAGGCAATTATGGCATGCACATGCAGGTTTAGGCTGATTACCTTGACTACCTAACTTTTGTTTTTCTTTCCCATACAGTATTTTCTGCAGAATATCCTGATATAAACCTGTTTCTGTTAATTAAGAGAGGATATCAGAGTGGTATCAGGGAGTATCCTTTTTGGTCCTGAAGAATAGCCTTGGAGTTGAGCTAGAAACATGTTGACCAGTGGAACTAAGCAACATTGTTCCCCCTATGTTCCCTCATTTCCCCATATTTTAATCATACCGGATATAGGTAAAATAATGGTATTCCTACTAGCCAGGTATTTTTAATTTCCTTCCACTCCCAGTTTTCATGTTCTTCATCTGAATATATATTTTACCACCTATAAGTGCTCGCACGTAACTCGTAGGTTGTAGCACGCCCCGTTCTGCAGTGGAACGAGAAGAACCCAATGATGAAGCATGCCACCAAGGGGAAACACTGGAGGGTGAGGGTTATTTAAGGAAAATTCACAATTTTTCCAAGTAACTTTAGAGTGGAAAGAAAAGTAACCCTTCTTTTGACAAGAAGGAGTGTTTATGATTAACACAATCTACAAAGGAGGACGAGAACCTTTTGTATTTTTTCTTTACCTCCCCCTTGTTTTTGAAATGTCCTGAGTTTTGACCATTTGTGTTGAGTTTTAACAGTTGACGCCCATGGCTGGTCTCCTAACTGCTATGATAAGATTGCCCTATTGCCTGAGGTCTGCCTTGCCCTGGTGATTGAACCCAGAACTACCAGAGTGACTCCAAGAGCTAGTTGGCTGAACTGTTGTGTGAGAGAATTTACAAGTGCCAGAGACCTTGAACCCTGCACATGGCCTCTGCACAACTGAGTCCTAACACCCTGAGTGGTGCCCCTCCAGCACTAGACCCTTAGAAGTGGTGTTAAAGGTGTTGCTCCTACCTAACCCTGAAAGGTGGGATTTAGAAAAATGTTCACCCTCAAAGTGCCAGAAGAGCGGGACCTACCTGCCAGCTGATCTGCCTAAGGTACATCGCTGGTCAGCCTGACTTTGCAATGGCTTCCTCTACTTTCTTCAGAGCTGCAAATCCTGTTCAGCAGGACCACTCCACAACGGTATCCGGATCGTGGAGCCGTCTATGGCTACAGCTTCATCCCACTGGTGTTTTCAACTTCCAAAAAATTGTCTAAGTCTGAAGGTAAAAATCTTCACTGGCTTGGTGCCAATAGGCTCCCCATCTCCTCGACCTGAGTATCCAACTTTCCCCACTAAGATCCTTTTCTGCGATTGCTGATGGCTTCACAAAGACTTCGTCCATCGCTCCCCTGTGACAACGATCCCTCTCCGCCACAGCTTGATATCTTGTCCCATTGAACTCTACCTTCTCCTGGAATTTTCCTTAGAATTTCTTCTAAGTCTGAAGGTAAGCTGTGACTGGACCCAATCCACCATGTGTATCTGACCCGTGATCCATCACGATTGACCTTAACTTTTGACTTTACATCGGTCTCACGTAACCTGATACCCACATTTGGCGCGTTGATCTTTTGGCACTATTTTACACTAAAAACTTTAATCATTCATAACTGTATCTACTGACTGGATTTAATTTGTTTTTGTTAGAACCGGGGTCTCTAGTTGGCAGGGGTATTCACCCTAATCCAAGTAGGGACCACCGTTTCCGACAGAGTAGCTTGGCGCAGAGCAGGAAGGCGAAACCTAAGAGGCAATGTGTAAAGTATTTGTGCAACACACACCGACAGTGACACAGTAAAAGCACTCACAACAGGGACACCACACCGGTTTTATGTAAAAATAAATATATCGTTATCTAAAAATTATGCAAGATGCCAAAAATAGTAGACTCCACATATAGCTAATCAAGGGTTTTCAGAAATACGGTCTGTGGGGAGATTGTTGCGAAGGTAACTTGGCAAAGTTAAAAAACTTAACAGGAGTCCAGTACACACACAGAGGTTCTCAATACATATGTCCTCTATTGGCAGAGGTTGAGCAATTACCAAGATATGTCCCTCTGATGCAGTCAGTGGTTCCCAGGGTTATAGCAAGTCACTGGTAGGAACCGTGTCTCCCTTTTATTAGAAATGATGTGAATTAATAACACCCTTCACGTGCTACCGATGCACGGTGCTCCTCAGGAAATGGCAGAATCCCTGATGCTGGCTGGGATGATCACAACATGCCCCCAATGCGTGTCGGCCTGTCAATAAAGCCCTGATGTCCCAGAGTAAAGTGAGCCAGTTCCAGGGGACCGGCCCGGTCCCAAAGGGGAGGCGTTTCTCAGTCCCGCTGGCGAGCGTGCAATCGACGTACTACCACCCATTTCCATTGTAAGCAAAATTTGTTAGCCCCGGTCAACCCCCATGCAGAGTTAACTCTAAAAGGACTGGCGCTTTATTCCAACGGGCAGGCTCGATCACAGGGGGAATGTTTCAACAGTCCCTAGGCACCCCAGCCTTTGGGAATTCCAACCCCCGCTGCGAGCTGAAGTACCATAAAAATAATATAAAGGGCTACACCTACCAATAGCCCTGCTATACCTACCAATAGCCCCAATCCCAGTTACCAAATAATCAGTCAGTTGGCAGTGAAGAAAGTTCAATCATTTATTAAGCAACAAATACTCAATAGAAGAGCCTCTCCAATCCTCACCCATCAGGTGCGTAGAGAAGACTGTTGGCTTTCATTCAAACATGAGGTTATACACTTTTCAGTTCAACACATATGATCACTGTAAAATCAAAAACACCAGTTGGCCCTCAAGCTCCAGTAAAAGACCATACATGGCGCACATGATTAGTTCAAAGCTTAACTATTTATTACTGGGAAGGTCAGGAGGGGTGACTCCCTTATGTCTTGGTGCCCGGGAGTGTAGGCACGGAGCCTCCAGGAATGCGCTAATCGCACCCAAAGCCAGATGCGACCTTGTGTCTCAGAACAGTCGAGTAGACAGCCTACATTCAGCTGCTCCCAGTAATTCAGATGAACTGGGGCCTGACAACTGTCGGAGACTAACACGTGATCACAGCCCGTGTTCGAGCATGGGCTCGGAGGATGGCGTCTGTATGGTTTTCGGCCACTTTGCTGACAATATACATATATATATATGCGCAAGGAGCGAATAGACGCTTTTCCCCCTTGCAAGCGCATATGGATAAATACATACATTACTAAGTGAAGGAGGGTACGTATAGATGCATCATGCTAACATAATACAGGTCAGATACTCCTGATGCATGGGAAATCTATTTTTTTTATCCCTCAGAGCATTAACTGGTACGGGCACGAGGTTCCTCCAATCGCCGAGAAGGCAGTAATCCACACTGCCTCTGTCCTACAGCAAGTTCAGCGTTACACCAGACGAAGCAGCAGCTGATTCTTGAAAGGCGGTTGAGTTTCCGGGTGAGCCTCACGTTTTCTTCTCTTGACACTGCTTCCTCTTCGGTGACGAGTCCTTCGGTGCCAGGCGACAACCTGGGTGGGAACCAATCCCAGTTCGACTTCCCCCTGACATTGGTGGTTACGCGTCCACAAGCTCCCGAAGCTCCCGGGCCGCGGCGGTGTTTATGGGGAGGCAGAGTTTAATATATTTGAAACCCGGGCAAGCGGCGGGGAAAGTATACACACAGCACCTCCTTCAATAGTGTGCGGGTCGCGGCCACACAGCGCTCCTTGGACACAATGCTTCCGCCCAGCACAGGACTTCTCATCGCATTCCTGTCCCGGGCAGCGGCGGTGATTTCACGGGCACACAGCGCTCCTTGACCCGGTGCTCCACAGTGCCTTCAGGTCCCGGGAGATGGTGATGAGTTAGGCTAACAGCGCTACTTTCTCACAGCGCCTCACAGTTCAATTAGGGTCCCCAGGCGGCGGCAGTGATTTCCACTGCTGCAGGGTGGTTTATAGAAAGCAATAAACCACACAAGGTAGTGGTGGACCACATACATGGTTCTTCTTTTAACCTTTTTAACGCCTTTTACTTGCTGGTCTTTTATGATAAGAGGTTTCTATACCTGGTATAGCTCCATATCACTGAAGCAATGTGACGCTAAGTTCCACCTATCTTTTCGGCATTCCTACACTCTATGGTTCCCTTGCTCTGGGTGTTCTTCTCCTTCATTCCTTTTTGTGTGACATCAATTTCCCTTTATATATTTTTCTCTACTGTTTAACTCAAGAGACAACTATGAGATCTTAGATTCTTCTTTTTTGGATACATGTGTCAACTATTGTATACATGCTTATTCTTTACAGCCTCGAGGAAGTCACGGTGGTGACGAAACGCATGTTGGCTGTTTTCGTGCTACAAAGACAAGGAACTGGATTTCTATTTACATCACAGAATGCATCCTTTGTAAATGCCAAGACTGTTTGAAAACCAATCTATGTGTTTCTGAGGAAATAAATCACTGTTTTGTATGCATAATTCCTGTGACAGAACGTTTCTCTCATTATCTTTTGGTGCCTACATTGCTGTAATAATTTATCTGCAAACTGCATACAAAATATTTAGAGTGCCAGGGTTCTGTCTCTTGTGGTTTATAGAAAGATTACAGATCGTTATTGTCCTTTTTGTTCTGTTCTGCAGCAGAGCAGTTCCACAAGCTGCAGGGACAGTCCTTGGTGTTTTTACTGTCCTGTTGATCCCAGTGCCCAGGGGATCAGTCCTTCCTCCTTTGGAGATACTCTGGAGATGTTTGATAGGTCCTCTCTTAGCAGGGTAGGATCAGCAGGTAGACGGGCAACGCAGCAAGCTGGGGCAGCAATTCCTTGGAGCTGTCAGTCCCAGCAAAGGTGGCAATCCTCTTAGCACAGCAGTCTTCACTCCAGCAGGGTTCCCTCGTGGTCAAGCAGTGTAACAAAGATGTGAGGCCAGGACCCTCCCTTTTATACCCTGCAGTCTAGTTACTACAAGGTGGTAGAAGTCTCTGGAAGGGTCTGGGGCAGGGGTTTCTGGAAGAGTCCAGTGAGTTCTGAGATGTTCCTTGCCTTTCCTGACTTGGCTGTGACAGTGACGAAACGCAGGGCCGTTAAGGCTACAGTGGGCAGCCATTCACAGCCCATTCAAGGGGAGAAGATGAGAATCACCTCTCCTACCTCCCAACCCAGGCAGCTATCAGCATGTAGATGGGAGGGGGGAGTCTGCAGTGCCCAGACTAAGTGTAGACAGGAAAATGTCCACTTTCTAAAAGTGGGTTTTCTAAAGTAGTAGTGCCCAAACCCCATATATTATTGGTCTTGTTCCAACAAGACCAAACATGGCATACTTATTAGGTCCCAGTCAGATATTATCCCATGAGTCCCCAATGTTAACCTATGGAGGGTTAGGCCTGACTGATGTAGCAGGGGCCTGTGGCAGGTATGCCAGTGTCACAATGTTTTAGGGGAGAGCACCTGCACCTCAGCACTGTTTAGAAGTGGTGAGGCGTACCACAAGGATCATCACTCAGCCCCACCCTCTTCAACATCTATATGAGCCACCTTGCGGCCATCGCACGCCAACATAACCTCAACATCATCTCCTACGCCGACGACACTCAGCTGATCCTCTCCCTCACCAACGGCCCAGCCACCGCCAGAACCAACCTACACGAAGGGATGAAAGAAGTAGCAGAGTGGATGAAGAACAGCCGCTTGAAACTGAACTCAGACAAGACGGAAGTCCTCATCCTGGGACCATCTTTCTCCACCTGGGACGACTCCTGGTGGCCCCCTGCCCTGGGCAGCGCACCCAAACCAACGGACCACGCACACAACCTGGGCTTCATCCTGGACTCCTCCATCTCGATGACCAGACAAGTCAATGCCGTCTCGTCCTCGTGCTTCAACATCCTACGCATGCTCTGGAAGATCTTCCGATGGATCCCCACCGAAACCAGGAAGACGGTCACACAGGCACTCGTCACCAGTCGACTGGACTACGGAAACACCCTCTACACCGGAACCACAGCCAAACTACAGAAGAGACTCCAACGCATCCAGAACGCCTCCACACGACTCATCCTGGACATCCCCCGCCACAGCCACATCTCCGGACACCTGAGAGACCTGCACTGGCTCCCCGTCAACAAGAGAATCAAGTTCCGTCTCCTCACCCACGCACACAAGGCCCTCCACGACCTGGGCCCCAGGTACCTCAACAACCGCCTGACCTTCTACACTCCCACCCGCCAGCTTCGTTCGCCCAACCACGCCCTCGCCGCCGTTCCACGCATCCGAAGAGCCACCATGGGAGGAAGATCCTTCTCCTACCTGGCAGCCAAGACATGGAACTCCCTCCCCATCCACCTCCGTCAGACCCAAGACCACCTCTCCTTCAGGAAGCAACTCAAGACCTGACTGTTCGAGCAGTAGCAGACCTCCCTCCCCCAAATGCCTTGAGACCCTCCGGGTAAGTAGCGCGCTATATTAATTTTTTGATTGATTGAGTGAGGTGCCCAGAGTCCTAAGTCCAACAAAAAGGTACGGTGAAAATTGGAGGCACAAGGGCAAAAATATAGGGGGAGACCACCCCAAGGCTGACAGGTCCAACAGTTTTGGTGTCATTTTATTTATTAAAATGTATCCATCCTTTTTTTCTGAATTGGTTTAGGATTGTTCTTGTGTTGTGTTTTCACTTGATTACTGTTTGTGTGCTGCATAAATACTTCACATCTTGCCTATAAGATAAGCCTGACTGCTAAAGTGCCAAGTTACTAGGGGGTAAAGCACAGGTTTATTTAGTGACTTTTGTGGCTCACACTGACAAGGTTCATGGCTGTTGTGTTAGAAGACCTTCACCAACCCTCAACCAATAACCCAATTTCTTAAACCTTCCTATGGTGTTTGTCATGGCATTGACAATGTAAACCCCCTTCCATTTGTTTCTGACAGAGGGTCTACATTGTAAAGCCCTTTGCTAATTCTTTCATCAGATAGTGTACAATGAAAAACACATTCCTATTTTATTTGTAAGGGAGTTCAGAAAGTAAAGCCGTTTGTTATGTGTTTTGGATAGCAGTTCAATGTAAATCCCCTTTGTATTGTATTTGCCAGAGAGTCCATTATGTGGAAACCCTTCCTACTGCATTGGTCACAAGGTTAGACCATTGAATGCACCTCCCCACTTGATTAAGGGGTCTAGTTAGAAAATGTAGGTTGCCCTGTGAGAAAATACTTGCCTACAGGCCTCAACTTGTTGTATTATCAATCCACTCATAAAGGTGTATTGGCTTTAAGATATGCTTTTCACAATAGATAATTCAGCCTTACTGCATAACATACCATCTCATATTAAACCTACAGCATTGGATGTAACTTTTGATAATCAACCTATCAGGCTTCGGCCCGGATCAATGTTTGTTTCTATCGAAAGGCCTACCTGTCCCATAGGATAACATTGGGTTAACTTATAACATTTAATATATATAACTTTCAATTGGGAGCAGGTCGGAATATCGAGTTTGGTGTCTAAAAATGTGTAATTTAAAACCATCTTTAATGGTAAAGTTGAATTTTAAGTCACAAATCCGAAAATGCTACATTTAGAAAGTTGGAAAAGTCATGGCGGCTACACACCTTCCTTTGTGCCTTTAAGTATTTGCTGAGATTGCGAAAATGTTTTGCGTGCAAAACAGCGCTGTGTATCATCCCACCACAGCAGATCAAAGATAAAGCCAACAAGTGCCTTCGTTTGTGCACCAAGCTGCTGCACTGCTTGTGAAAGAGAAGTATCTACGTAAACCATGTTGTCCATTGTAAACCAATTTAATCTGTAGTAAACCATCCAGTACACTATATTTTCATTCGTCTCTGCATATCTTTATAGAATCACTCCGGAGACTGCAATATTGACCAGAATACTTTATTTATGCATATTCAAATGCCTTCTGACGCCCATCCAGGCTTACACATTGGCACGTGCTGTCAATCAAATTTTGATGCGGACAAATATAATAACCCAATGCATTTCGAACTATGTTCTTCGTCAGGGGTTTGCTGTAAAAAAATCAGAAACAGCTCTGTAACCCCTTGCATGCTGCCACGATTCTGCGCCTGTGCAGCACTTTTATTGAGTGGGCGGGTTCATGACGGTCCCCAGCCGTCATCAGCACACAAGCAAGCACTGTAGTGCATGACGGCTGGGGGCCGTCATCAGCATGGAAGGGGTTAACTGACCACTCAAACGTGAATACTAAGTATGGGCGTAAAATCCGCTCCACTCGCGGATTTTGCGGATTTTCGGGAAATTCGCAATCCGCGAGATTCGCGGATTTCCCGCAAAATCCGCTAAATTCGCACGCAGCGGATTTTTTTTCTGGGTGATACAATTTTTGCGGCGCGCGGCGTTCACTTACCGTCATTCAGCGTTTGCCGAGTTGTTTTTCTCGATATTTTGCGAGTGCTGCGCCATTTTGGATCTTGCTGCGGGATCCCGCGAGAATTTGGCGAGCGCGATTACGTAATCGCGGCTTGCCAACTTGCACAGCGAGAGTTTGTCAACGCGAGTACGGCGTGATCACGTATCGCGGGATTTCACAATTGCGAGCTTGGAGATACGACGAGCAGCAACAATCTCGCACTCGCGAAAATATAAAATTTGCAATTCTGCACAAGAAATCCACCAGCAAGCAGCATAAACCTTCTGGAAATGATGATTTTTATCTGAATAACTCCTCAGGTTGACATTTGCCTGCACTTTTTTTGCGAGGAGTCCATTTTGGGGAGGGGGGGGGGGGTGGGAGGAAGGAAGTGCCCCACAGTCTTCAACTTCCTGTTCCTGTCCAGCAGGCTCCTCCCAGTGCTTTGTCGATCTCCTGGTCACTTTTCATTTGGATCTGGAGCTGGAAGGATTACTTTTTGTGGATGCTGCTGGATATTTGGATTTGAGGCCTTTTTGACTTTCTTTGGATCACTTTTGGATTAGAAATTTCACAAGTAAGTTTGTTTGGGGCATTACAGTTGCTGCAACTACAATTTTGGAATTTTTGATTTTTGGGCTGTTTTGGGGCCTTTTGCCCAGGGGTACTCAGTGGTGGGTGGACTGAGTCTTTCTGTGGGGTGTCTTGAATTTAAACATCATGGAGGGCATGGATGGAATGGGATTGTGCTGATTTTTCAGTGATTTTCGTTTTTTGGGGCTGTACTTGTGGCCTTTTCACCAGGGGTATTGAGTCTTGCAAGGGCCTGGTCTTTCTGTGGGGTGTCTTGAACTCAAACATCATGGAGGGCATGGATGGAATGGGATTGTGCGGATTTTTCAGTGATTTTCGTTTTTTGGGGCTGTACTTGTGGCCTTTTCACCAGGGGTATTGAGTCTTGCATGGGCCTAGTCTTTCTGTGGGGTGTCTTGAACTTAAACATCATGGAGGGCATGGATGGAATGGGTTTGTGCTGATTTTTCAGTGATTTTCGTTTTTTGGGGCTGTACTTGTGGCCTTTTCACCAGGGGTATTGAGTCTTGCATGGGCCTAGTCTTTCTGTGGGGTGTCTTGAACTTAAACATCATGGAGGGCATGGATGGAATGGGATTGTGCTGATTTTTCTGTGTTTTTCGATTTTTGGGGGTGTTCATGGGGACAGGCCATGTGGGTGGGGGCCATTTTGAGTGCTGCTACAGGCCCTGGCCATGTGCTGGGAGGCAAGTGGCCATTTTGAATGCAGGCAGTGTTGTTAGGTCTGCAACCATTTTGCCTAGCTTTCAACCTTTATGCCCAGGGGTACGGAGTGGTGCATAGGCCTAGTCTTTCTGTGGGGTGTCTTGAACTTAAACATCATGGAGGGCTTGGGATTATGCTGATTTTTCTGGGATTTTCGTTTTTGTGGGCTGTTGTTGTGGCCTTTTCACCAGGGCTAGTGAGTGGTGCATGTGCCTAGTCTTTCTGTGGGGTGTCTTGAATTTAAACATCATGGAGGGCCTGGATGGCATGGGATTGTGCTGATTTTTCTGTGTTTTTCGATTTTTGGGGGTGTTCATGGGGACAGGCCATGTGGGTGGGGGCCATTTTGAGTGCTGCTACAGGCCCTGGCCATGTGCTGGGAGGCAAGTGGCCATTTTGAATGCAGGCAGTGTTGTTAGGCCTGCAACTATTTTGCCTACTTTTCAACCTTTATGCCCAGGGTTAGTGAGTCTTGCATGGGCCTAGTCTTTCTGTGGGGTGTCTTGAACTTAAACATCATGGAGGGCATGGATGGAATGGGATTGTGCTGATTTTTCAGTGATTTTCGTTTTTTGGGGCTGTACTTGTGGCTTTTTACCCAGGGGTATCGAGTCTTGCATGGGCCTAGTCTTTCTGTGGGGTGTCTTGAACTTAAACATCATGGAGGGCATGGATGGAATGGGATTGTGCTGATTTTTCAGTGATTTTTGTTTTTTGGGGCTGTACTTGTGGCCTTTTCACCAGGGGTATTGAGTCTTGCATGGGCCTAGTCTTTTTGTGGGGTGTCTTGAACTTAAACATCATGGAGGGCATGGATGGAATGGGATTGTGCTGATTTTTCTGTGTTTTTCGATTTTTGGGGGTGTTCATGGGGACAGGCCATGTGGGTGGGGGCCATTTTGAGTGCTGCTACAGGCCCTGGCCATGTGCTGGGAGGCAAGTGGCCATTTTGAATGCAGGCAGTGTTGTTAGGCCTGCAACCATTTTGCCTACTTTTCAACCTTTATGCCCAGGGGTAGTGAGTCTTGCATGGGCCTACTCTTTCTGTGGGGTGTCTTGAATTTAAACATCATGGAGGGCATGGATGGAATGGGATTGTGCTGATTTTTCAGTGATTTTCGTTTTTTGGGGCTGTACTTGTGGCCTTTTCACCAGGGGTATTGAGTCTTGCATGGGCCTAGTCTTTCTGTGGGGTGTCTTGAACTTAAACATCATGGAGGGCATGGATGGAATGGGATTGTGCTGATTTTTCAGTGATTTTCGTTTTTTGGGGCTGTACTTGTGGCCTTTTCACCAGGGGTATTGAGTCTTGCATGGGCCTAGTCTTTTTGTGGGGTGTCTTGAACTTAAACATCATGGAGGGCATGGATGGAATGGGATTGTGCTGATTTTTCTGTGTTTTTCGATTTTTGGGGGTGTTCATGGGGACAGGCCATGTGGGTGGGGGCCATTTTGAGTGCTGCTACAGGCCCTGGCCATGTGCTGGGAGGCAAGTGGCCATTTTGAATGCAGGCAGTGTTGTTAGGCCTGCAACTATTTTGCCTACTTTTCAACCTTTATGCCCAGGGTTAGTGAGTCTTGCATGGGCCTAGTCTTTCTGTGGGGTGTCTTGAACTTAAACATCATGGAGGGCATGGATGGAATGGGATTGTGCTGATTTTTCAGTGATTTTCGTTTTTTGGGGCTGTACTTGTGGCTTTTTACCCAGGGGTATCGAGTCTTGCATGGGCCTAGTCTTTCTGTGGGGTGTCTTGAACTTAAACATCATGGAGGGCATGGATGGAATGGGATTGTGCTGATTTTTCAGTGATTTTTGTTTTTTGGGGCTGTACTTGTGGCCTTTTCACCAGGGGTATTGAGTCTTGCATGGGCCTAGTCTTTTTGTGGGGTGTCTTGAACTTAAACATCATGGAGGGCATGGATGGAATGGGATTGTGCTGATTTTTCTGTGTTTTTCGATTTTTGGGGGTGTTCATGGGGACAGGCCATGTGGGTGGGGGCCATTTTGAGTGCTGCTACAGGCCCTGGCCATGTGCTGGGAGGCAAGTGGCCATTTTGAATGCAGGCAGTGTTGTTAGGCCTGCAACCATTTTGCCTACTTTTCAACCTTTATGCCCAGGGGTAGTGAGTCTTGCATGGGCCTACTCTTTCTGTGGGGTGTCTTGAATTTAAACATCATGGAGGGCATGGATGGAATGGGATTGTGCTGATTTTTCAGTGATTTTCGTTTTTTGGGGCTGTACTTGTGGCCTTTTCACCAGGGGTATTGAGTCTTGCATGGGCCTAGTCTTTCTGTGGGGTGTCTTGAACTTAAACATCATGGAGGGCATGGATGGAATGGGATTGTGCTGATTTTTCAGTGATTTTCGTTTTTTGGGGCTGTACTTGTGGCCTTTTCACCAGGGGTATTGAGTCTTGCATGGGCCTAGTCTTTCTGTGGGGTGTCTTGAACTTAAACATCATGGAGGGCATGGATGGAATGGGATTGTGCTGATTTTTCTGTGTTTTTCGATTTTTGGGGGTGTTCATGGGGACAGGCCATGTGGGTGGGGGCCATTTTGAGTGCTGCTACAGGCCCTGGCCATGTGCTGGGAGGCAAGTGGCCATTTTGAATGCAGGCAGTGTTGTTAGGTCTGCAACCATTTTGCCTAGCTTTCAACCTTTATGCCCAGGGGTACTGAGTGGTGCATAGGCCTAGTCTTTCTGTGGGGTGTCTTGAATTTAAACATCATGGAGGGCTTGGGATTATGCTGATTTTTCTGTGATTTTCGTTTTTGTGGGCTGTTGTTGTGGCCTTTTCACCAGGGCTAGTGAGTGGTGCATGTGCCTAGTCTTTCTGTGGGGTGTCTTGAATTTAAACATCATGGAGGGCCTGGATGGCATGGGATTGTGCTGATTTTTCTGTGTTTTTCGATTTTTGGGGGTGTTCATGGGGACAGGCCATGTGGGTGGGGGCCATTTTGAGTGTTGCTACAGGCCCTGGCCATGTGCTGGGAGGCAAGTGGCCATTTTGAATGCAGGCAGTGTTGTTAGGCCTGCAACTATTTTGCCTACTTTTCAACCTTTATGCCCAGGGGTAGTGAGTCTTGCATGGGCCTAGTCTTTCTGTGGGGTGTCTTGAACTTAAACATCATGGAGGGCATGGATGGAATGGGATTGTGCTGATTTTTCAGTGATTTTCGTTTTTTGGGGCTGTACTTGTGGCTTTTTACCCAGGGGTATCGAGTCTTGCATGGGCCTAGTCTTTTTGTGGGGTGTCTTGAACTTAAACATCATGGAGGGCATGGATGGAATGGGATTGTGCTGATTTTTCAGTGATTTTTGTTTTTTGGGGCTGTACTTGTGGCCTTTTCACCAGGGGTATTGAGTCTTGCATGGGCCTAGTCTTTCTGTGGGGTGTCTTGAACTTAAACATCATGGAGGGCATGGATGGAATGGGATTGTGCTGATTTTTCTGTGTTTTTCGATTTTTGGAGGTGTTCATGGGGACAGGCCATGTGGGTGGGGGCCATTTTGAGTGCTGCTACAGGCCCTGGCCATGTGCTGGGAGGCAAGTGGCCATTTTGAATGCAGGCAGTGTTGTTAGGCCTGCAACCATTTTGCCTACTTTTCAACCTTTATGCCCAGGAGTAGTAAGTCTTGCATGGGCCTACTCTTTCTGTGGGGTGTCTTGAATTTAAACATCATGGAGGGCATGGATGGAATGGGATTGTGCTGATTTTTCAGTGATTTTCGTTTTTTGGGGCTGTACTTGTGGCCTTTTCACCAGGGGTATTGAGTTTTGCATGGGCCTAGTCTTTCTGTGGGGTGTTTTGCACTTAAACATCATGGAGGGCATGGATGGAATGGGATTGTGCTGATTTTTCAGTGATTTTCGTTTTTTGGGGCTGTACTTGTGGCCTTTTCACCAGGGGTATTGAGTCTTGCATGGGCCTAGTCTTTCTGTGGGGTGTCTTGAACTTAAACATCATGGAGGGCATGGATGGAATGGGATTGTGCTGATTTTTCTGTGTTTTTCGATTTTTGGTGGTGTTCATGGGGACAGGCCATGTGGGTGGGGGCCATTTTGAGTGCTGCTACAGGCCCTGGCCATGTGCTGGGAGGCAAGTGGCCATTTTGAAAGCAGGCAATGTTGTTAGGCCTGCAACCATTTTGCCTACTTTTCAACCTTTATGCCCAGGGGTAGTGAGTCTTGCATAAGCCTACTCTTTCAGTGGGGTGTCTTGAATTTAAACATCATGGAGGGCATGGATGGAATGGGATTGTGCTGATTTTTCAGTGATTTTCGTTTTTTGGGGCTGTACTTGTGGCCTTTTCACCAGGGGTATTGAGTCTTGCATGGGCCTAGTCTTTCTGTGGGGTGTCTTGAACTTAAACATCATGGAGGGCATGGATGGAATGGGATTGTGCTGATTTTTTAGTGATTCTCGTTTTTTGGGGCTGTACTTGTGGCCTTTTCACCAGGGGTATTGAGTCTTGCATGGGCCTAGTCTTTCTGTGGGGTGTCTTGAACTTAAACATCATGGAGGGCATGGATGGAATGGGATTGTGCTGATTTTTCTGTGTTTTTCGATTTTTGGGGGTGTTCATGGGGACAGGCCATGTGGGTGGGGGCCATTTTGAGTGCTGCTACAGGCCCTGGCCATGTGCTGGGAGGCAAGTGGCCATTTTGAATGCAGGCAGTGTTGTTAGGTCTGCAACCATTTTGCCTAGCTTTCAACCTTTATGCCCAGGGGTACTGAGTGGTGCATAGGCCTAGTCTTTCTGTGGGGTGTCTTGAATTTAAACATCATGGAGGGCTTGGGATTATGCTGATTTTTCTGTGATTTTCGTTTTTGTGGGCTGTTGTTGTGGCCTTTTCACCAGGGCTAGTGAGTGGTGCATGTGCCTAGTCTTTCTGTGGGGTGTCTTGAATTTAAACATCATGGAGGGCCTGGATGGCATGGGATTGTGCTGATTTTTCTGTGTTGTTAGATTTTTGGGGGTGTTCATGGGGACAGGCCATGTGGGTGGGGGCCATTTTGAGTGCTGCTACAGGCCCTGGCCATGTGCTGGGAGGCAAGTGGCCATTTTGAATGCAGGCAGTGTTGTTAGGCCTGCAACCATTTTGCCTACTTTTCAACCTTTATGCCCAGGGGTAGTGAGTCTTGCATGGGCCTAGTCTTTCTGTGGGGTGTCTTGAACTTAAACATCATGGAGGGCATGGATGGAATGGGATTGTGCTGATTTTTCAGTGATTTTCGTTTTTTGGGGCTGTACTTGTGGCCTTTTCACCAGGGGTATTGAGTCTTGCATGGGCCTAGTCTTTCTGTGGGGTGTCTTGAACTTAAACATCATTGAGGGCATGGATGGAATGGGATTGTGCTGATTTTTCAGTGATTTTCATTTTTGGGGCTGTACTGTGGCCTTTTCACGAGGGGTATTGAGTCTTGCATGGGCCTAGTCTTTCTGTGGGGTGTCTTGAACTTAAACATCAAGGAGGGCTTGGATGGAATGGGATTGTGCTGATTTTTCTGTGTTTTTCGATTTTGGGGGGTGTTCATGGGGACAGGCCATGTGGGTGGGGGCCATTTTGAGTGCTGCTACAGGCCCTGGCCATGTGCTGGGAGGCAAGTGGCCATTTTGAATGCAGGCAGTGTTGTTAGGCCTGCAACCATTTTGCCTACTTTTCAACCTTTATGCCCAGGGGTAGTGAGTCTTGCATGGGCCTACTCTTTCTGTGGGGTGTCTTGAATTTAAACATCATGGAGGGCATGGATGGAATGGGATTGTGCTGATTTTTCAGTGATTTTCGTTTTTTGGGGCTGTACTTGTGGCCTTTTCACCAGGGGTATTGAGTCTTGCATGGGCCTAGTCTTTCTGTGGGGTGTCTTGAACTTAAACATCATGGAGGGCATGGATGGAATGGGATTGTGCTGATTTTTCAGTGATTTTCGTTTTTTGGGGCTGTACTTGTGGCCTTTTCACCAGGGGTATTGAGTCTTGCATGGGCCTAGTCTTTCTGTGGGGTGTCTTGAACTTAAACATCATGGAGGGCATGGATGGAATGGGATTGTGCTGATTTTTCTGTGTTTTTCGATTTTTGGGGGTGTTCATGGGGACAGGCCATATGGGTGGGGGCCATTTTGAGTGCTGCTACAGGCCCTGGCCATGTGCTGGGAGGCAAGTGGCCATTTTGAATGCAGGCAGTGTTGTTAGGTCTGCAACCATTTTGCCTAGCTTTCAACCTTTATGCCCAGGGGTACTTAGTGGTGCATAGGCCTAGTCTTTCTGTGGGGTGTCTTGAATTTAAACATCATGGAGGGCTTGGGATTATGCTGGGCACTAGCTTGCACTAGCTTGCCTCATCTTGGGCACTAGCTTGCCTCATCTTCACTAACGGCCCCACCAGACCGCCGGGGATGCCTGGTCTCACCCTGGAGATACCCATTAAGGGACCATCTCTCAGGGAAGCCAGGAAGGGTTTCGCAGCGGTCGAAGCGCGGAGATACTCCTCCGGGAGTCGATCCTAGCGCTATATAAACTTGCAATTAATTAATTAATTAATGGAGGGCATGGATGGAATGGGATTGTGCTGATTTTTCAGTGATTTTCGTTTTTTGGGGCTGTACTTGTGGCCTTTTCACCAGGGGTATTGAGTCTTGCATGGGCCTAATCTTTCTGTGGGGTGTCTTGAACTTAAACATCATGGAGGGCATGGATGGAATGGGATTGTGCTGATTTTTCAGTGATTTTCGTTTTTTGGGGCTGTACTTGTGGCCTTTTCACCAGGGGTATTGAGTCTTGCATGGGCCTAGTCTTTCTGTGGGGTGTCTTGAACTTAAACATCATGGAGGGCATGGATGGAATGGGATTGTGCTGATTTTTCTGTGTTTTTCGATTTTTGGGGGTGTTCATGGGGACAGGCCATGTGGGTGGGGGCCATTTTGAGTGCTGCTACAGGCCCTGGCCATGTGCTGGGAGGCAAGTGGCCATTTTGAATGCAGGCAGTGTTGTTAGGCCTGCAATCATTTTGCCTACTTTTCAACCTTTATGCCCAGGGGTAGTGAGTCTTGCATGGGCCTACTCTTTCTGTGGGGTGTCTTGAATTTAAACATCATGGAGGGCATGGATGGAATGGGATTGTGCTGATTTTTCAGTGATTTTCGTTTTTTGGGGCTGTACTTGTGGCCTTTTCACCAGGGGTATTGAGTCTTGCATGGGCCTAGTCTTTCTGTGGGGTGTCTTGAACTTAAACATCATGGAGGGCATGGATGGAATGGGATTGTGCTGATTTTTCAGTGATTTTCGTTTTTTGGGGCTGTACTTGTGGCCTTTTCACCAGGGGTATTGAGTCTTGCATGGGCCTAGTCTTTCTGTGGGGTGTCTTGAACTTAAACATCATGGAGGGCATGGATGGAATGGGATTGTGCTGATTTTTCTGTGTTTTTCGATTTTTGGGGGTGTTCATGGGGACAGGCCATATGGGTGGGGGCCATTTTGAGTGCTGCTACAGGCCCTGGCCATGTGCTGGGAGGCAAGTGGCCATTTTGAATGCAGGCAGTGTTGTTAGGTCTGCAACCATTTTGCCTAGCTTTCAACCTTTATGCCCAGGGGTACTTAGTGGTGCATAGGCCTAGTCTTTCTGTGGGGTGTCTTGAATTTAAACATCATGGAGGGCTTGGGATTATGCTGGGCACTAGCTTGCACTAGCTTGCCTCATCTTGGGCACTAGCTTGCCTCATCTTCACTAACGGCCCCACCAGACCGCCGGGGATGCCTGGTCTCACCCTGGAGATACCCATTAAGGGACCATCTCTCAGGGAAGCCAGGAAGGGTTTCGCAGCGGTCGAAGCGCGGAGATACTCCTCCGGGAGTCGATCCTAGCGCTATATAAACTTGCAATTAATTAATTAATTAATGGAGGGCATGGATGGAATGGGATTGTGCTGATTTTTCAGTGATTTTCGTTTTTTGGGGCTGTACTTGTGGCCTTTTCACCAGGGGTATTGAGTCTTGCATGGGCCTAGTCTTTCTGTGGGGTGTCTTGAACTTAAACATCATTGAGGGCATGGATGGAATGGGATTGTGCTGATTTTTCAGTGATTTTCATTTTTGGGGCTGTACTGTGGCCTTTTCACCAGGGGTATTGAGTCTTGCATGGGCCTAGTCTTTCTGTGGGGTGTCTTGAACTTAAACATCAAGGAGGGCTTGGATGGAATGGGATTGTGCTGATTTTTCTGTGTTTTTCGATTTTGGGGGGTGTTCATGGGGACAGGCCATGTGGGTGGGGGCCATTTTGAGTGCTGCTACAGGCCCTGGCCATGTGCTGGGAGGCAAGTGGCCATTTTGAATGCAGGCAGTGTTGTTAGGCCTGCAACCATTTTGCCTACTTTTCAACCTTTATGCCCAGGGGTAGTGAGTCTTGCATGGGCCTACTCTTTCTGTGGGGTGTCTTGAATTTAAACATCATGGAGGGCATGGATGGAATGGGATTGTGCTGATTTTTCAGTGATTTTCGTTTTTTGGGGCTGTACTTGTGGCCTTTTCACCAGGGGTATTGAGTCTTGCATGGGCCTAGTCTTTCTGTGGGGTGTCTTGAACTTAAACATCATGGAGGGCATGGATGGAATGGGATTGTGCTGATTTTTCAGTGATTTTCGTTTTTTGGGGCTGTACTTGTGGCCTTTTCACCAGGGGTATTGAGTCTTGCATGGGCCTAGTCTTTCTGTGGGGTGTCTTGAACTTAAACATCATGGAGGGCATGGATGGAATGGGATTGTGCTGATTTTTCTGTGTTTTTCGATTTTTGGGGATGTTCATGGGGACAGGCCATGTGGGTGGGGGCCATTTTGAGTGCTGCTACAGGCCCTGGCCATGTGCTGGGAGGCAAGTGGCCATTTTGAATGCAGGCAGTGTTGTTAGGCCTGCAACCATTTTGCCTACTTTTCAACCTTTATGCCCAGGGGTAGTGAGTCTTGCATGGGCCTACTCTTTCTGTGGGGTGTCTTGAATTTAAACATCATGGAGGGCATGGATGGAATGGGATTGTGCTGATTTTTCAGTGATTTTCGTTTTTTGGGGCTGTACTTGTGGCCTTTTCACCAGGGGTATTGAGTCTTGCATGGGCCTAGTCTTTCTGTGGGGTGTCTTGAACTTAAACATCATGGAGGGCATGGATGGAATGGGATTGTGCTGATTTTTCAGTGATTTTCGTTTTTTGGGGCTGTACTTGTGGCCTTTTCACCAGGGGTATTGAGTCTTGCATGGGCCTAGTCTTTCTGTGGGGTGTCTTGAACTTAAACATCATGGAGGGCATGGATGGAATGGGATTGTGCTGATTTTTCTGTGTTTTTCGATTTTTGGGGGTGTTCATGGGGACAGGCCATATGGGTGGGGGCCATTTTGAGTGCTGCTACAGGCCCTGGCCATGTGCTGGGAGGCAAGTGGCCATTTTGAATGCAGGCAGTGTTGTTAGGTCTGCAACCATTTTGCCTAGCTTTCAACCTTTATGCCCAGGGGTACTTAGTGGTGCATAGGCCTAGTCTTTCTGTGGGGTGTCTTGAATTTAAACATCATGGAGGGCTTGGGATTATGCTGGGCACTAGCTTGCACTAGCTTGCCTCATCTTGGGCACTAGCTTGCCTCATCTTCACTAACGGCCCCACCAGACCGCCGGGGATGCCTGGTCTCACCCTGGAGATACCCATTAAGGGACCATCTCTCAGGGAAGCCAGGAAGGGTTTCGCAGCGGTCGAAGCGCGGAGATACTCCTCCGGGAGTCGATCCTAGCGCTATATAAACTTGCAATTAATTAATTAATTAATGGAGGGCATGGATGGAATGGGATTGTGCTGATTTTCCAGTGATTTTCGTTTTTTGGGGCTGTACTTGTGGCCTTTTCACCAGGGGTATTGAGTCTTGCATGGGCCTAGTCTTTCTGTGGGGTGTCTTGAACTTAAACATCATGGAGGGCATGGATGGAATGGGATTGTGCTGATTTTTCAGTGATTTTCGTTTTTTGGGGCTGTACTTGTGGCCTTTTCACCAGGGGTATTGAGTCTTGCATGGGCCTAGTCTTTCTGTGGGGTGTCTTGAACTTAAACATCATGGAGGGCATGGATGGAATGGGATTGTGCTGATTTTTCTGTGTTTTTCGATTTTTGGGGGTGTTCATGGGGACAGGCCATGTGGGTGGGGGCCATTTTGAGTGCTGCTACAGGCCCTGGCCATGTGCTGGGAGGCAAGTGGCCATTTTGAATGCAGGCAGTGTTGTTAGGCCTGCAACCATTTTGCCTACTTTTCAACCTTTATGCCCAGGGGTAGTGAGTCTTGCATGGGCCTACTCTTTCTGTGGGGTGTCTTGAATTTAAACATCATGGAGGGCATGGATGGAATGGGATTGTGCTGATTTTTCAGTGATTTTCGTTTTTTGGGGCTGTACTTGTGGCCTTTTCACCAGGGGTATTGAGTCTTGCATGGGCCTAGTCTTTCTGTGGGGTGTCTTGAACTTAAACATCATGGAGGGCATGGATGGAATGGGATTGTGCTGATTTTTCAGTGATTTTCGTTTTTTGGGGCTGTACTTGTGGCCTTTTCACCAGGGGTATTGAGTCTTGCATGGGCCTAGTCTTTCTGTGGGGTGTCTTGAACTTAAACATCATGGAGGGCATGGATGGAATGGGATTGTGCTGATTTTTCTGTGTTTTTCGATTTTTGGGGGTGTTCATGGGGACAGGCCATATGGGTGGGGGCCATTTTGAGTGCTGCTACAGGCCCTGGCCATGTGCTGGGAGGCAAGTGGCCATTTTGAATGCAGGCAGTGTTGTTAGGTCTGCAACCATTTTGCCTAGCTTTCAACCTTTATGCCCAGGGGTACTTAGTGGTGCATAGGCCTAGTCTTTCTGTGGGGTGTCTTGAATTTAAACATCATGGAGGGCTTGGGATTATGCTGGGCACTAGCTTGCACTAGCTTGCCTCATCTTGGGCACTAGCTTGCCTCATCTTCACTAACGGCCCCACCAGACCGCCGGGGATGCCTGGTCTCACCCTGGAGATACCCATTAAGGGACCATCTCTCAGGGAAGCCAGGAAGGGTTTCGCAGCGGTCGAAGCGCGGAGATACTCCTCCGGGAGTCGATCCTAGCGCTATATAAACTTGCAATTAATTAATTAATTAATGGAGGGCATGGATGGAATGGGATTGTGCTGATTTTTCAGTGATTTTCGTTTTTTGGGGCTGTACTTGTGGCCTTTTCACCAGGGGTATTGAGTCTTGCATGGGCCTAGTCTTTCTGTGGGGTGTCTTGAACTTAAACATCATTGAGGGCATGGATGGAATGGGATTGTGCTGATTTTTCAGTGATTTTCATTTTTGGGGCTGTACTGTGGCCTTTTCACCAGGGGTATTGAGTCTTGCATGGGCCTAGTCTTTCTGTGGGGTGTCTTGAACTTAAACATCAAGGAGGGCTTGGATGGAATGGGATTGTGCTGATTTTTCTGTGTTTTTCGATTTTGGGGGGTGTTCATGGGGACAGGCCATGTGGGTGGGGGCCATTTTGAGTGCTGCTACAGGCCCTGGCCATGTGCTGGGAGGCAAGTGGCCATTTTGAATGCAGGCAGTGTTGTTAGGCCTGCAACCATTTTGCCTACTTTTCAACCTTTATGCCCAGGGGTAGTGAGTCTTGCATGGGCCTACTCTTTCTGTGGGGTGTCTTGAATTTAAACATCATGGAGGGCATGGATGGAATGGGATTGTGCTGATTTTTCAGTGATTTTCGTTTTTTGGGGCTGTACTTGTGGCCTTTTCACCAGGGGTATTGAGTCTTGCATGGGCCTAGTCTTTCTGTGGGGTGTCTTGAACTTAAACATCATGGAGGGCATGGATGGAATGGGATTGTGCTGATTTTTCAGTGATTTTCGTTTTTTGGGGCTGTACTTGTGGCCTTTTCACCAGGGGTATTGAGTCTTGCATGGGCCTAGTCTTTCTGTGGGGTGTCTTGAACTTAAACATCATGGAGGGCATGGATGGAATGGGATTGTGCTGATTTTTCTGTGTTTTTCGATTTTTGGGGGTGTTCATGGGGACAGGCCATGTGGGTGGGGGCCATTTTGAGTGCTGCTACAGGCCCTGGCCATGTGCTGGGAGGCAAGTGGCCATTTTGAATGCAGGCAGTGTTGTTAGGCCTGCAACCATTTTGCCTACTTTTCAACCTTTATGCCCAGGGGTAGTGAGTCTTGCATGGGCCTACTCTTTCTGTGGGGTGTCTTGAATTTAAACATCATGGAGGGCATGGATGGAATGGGATTGTGCTGATTTTTCAGTGATTTTCGTTTTTTGGGGCTGTACTTGTGGCCTTTTCACCAGGGGTATTGAGTCTTGCATGGGCCTAGTCTTTCTGTGGGGTGTCTTGAACTTAAACATCATGGAGGGCATGGATGGAATGGGATTGTGCTGATTTTTCAGTGATTTTCGTTTTTTGGGGCTGTACTTGTGGCCTTTTCACCAGGGGTATTGAGTCTTGCATGGGCCTAGTCTTTCTGTGGGGTGTCTTGAACTTAAACATCATGGAGGGCATGGATGGAATGGGATTGTGCTGATTTTTCTGTGTTTTTCGATTTTTGGGGGTGTTCATGGGGACAGGCCATATGGGTGGGGGCCATTTTGAGTGCTGCTACAGGCCCTGGCCATGTGCTGGGAGGCAAGTGGCCATTTTGAATGCAGGCAGTGTTGTTAGGTCTGCAACCATTTTGCCTAGCTTTCAACCTTTATGCCCAGGGGTACTTAGTGGTGCATAGGCCTAGTCTTTCTGTGGGGTGTCTTGAATTTAAACATCATGGAGGGCTTGGGATTATGCTGGGCACTAGCTTGCACTAGCTTGCCTCATCTTGGGCACTAGCTTGCCTCATCTTCACTAACGGCCCCACCAGACCGCCGGGGATGCCTGGTCTCACCCTGGAGATACCCATTAAGGGACCATCTCTCAGGGAAGCCAGGAAGGGTTTCGCAGCGGTCGAAGCGCGGAGATACTCCTCCGGGAGTCGATCCTAGCGCTATATAAACTTGCAATTAATTAATTAATTAATGGAGGGCATGGATGGAATGGGATTGTCCTGATTTTTCAGTGATTTTCGTTTTTTGGGGCTGTACTTGTGGCCTTTTCACCAGGGGTATTGAGTCTTGCATGGGCCTAGTCTTTCTGTGGGGTGTCTTGAACTTAAACATCATGGAGGGCATGGATGGAATGGGATTGTGCTGATTTTTCAGTGATTTTCGTTTTTTGGGGCTGTACTTGTGGCCTTTTCACCAGGGGTATTGAGTCTTGCATGGGCCTAGTCTTTCTGTGGGGTGTCTTGAACTTAAACATCATGGAGGGCATGGATGGAATGGGATTGTGCTGATTTTTCTGTGTTTTTCGATTTTTGGGGGTGTTCATGGGGACAGGCCATGTGGGTGGGGGCCATTTTGAGTGCTGCTACAGGCCCTGGCCATGTGCTGGGAGGCAAGTGGCCATTTTGAATGCAGGCAGTGTTGTTAGGCCTGCAACCATTTTGCCTACTTTTCAACCTTTATGCCCAGGGGTAGTGAGTCTTGCATGGGCCTACTCTTTCTGTGGGGTGTCTTGAATTTAAACATCATGGAGGGCATGGATGGAATGGGATTGTGCTGATTTTTCAGTGATTTTTGTTTTTTGGGGCTGTACTTGTGGCCTTTTCACCAGGGGTATTGAGTCTTGCATGGGCCTAGTCTTTCTGTGGGGTGTCTTGAACTTAAACATCATGGAGGGCATGGATGGAATGGGATTGTGCTGATTTTTCAGTGATTTTCGTTTTTTGGGGCTGTACTTGTGGCCTTTTCACCAGGGGTATTGAGTCTTGCATGGGTCTAGTCTTTCTGTGGGGTGTCTTGAACTTAAACATCATGGAGGGCATGGATGGAATGGGATTGTGCTGATTTTTCTGTGTTTTTCGATTTTTGGGGGTGTTCATGGGGACAGGCCATATGGGTGGGGGCCATTTTGAGTGCTGCTACAGGCCCTGGCCATGTGCTGGGAGGCAAGTGGCCATTTTGAATGCAGGCAGTGTTGTTAGGTCTGCAACCATTTTGCCTAGCTTTCAACCTTTATGCCCAGGGGTACTTAGTGGTGCATAGGCCTAGTCTTTCTGTGGGGTGTCTTGAATTTAAACATCATGGAGGGCTTGGGATTATGCTGGGCACTAGCTTGCACTAGCTTGCCTCATCTTGGGCACTAGCTTGCCTCATCTTCACTAACGGCCCCACCAGACCGCCGGGGATGCCTGGTCTCACCCTGGAGATACCCATTAAGGGACCATCTCTCAGGGAAGCCAGGAAGGGTTTCGCAGCGGTCGAAGCGCGGAGATACTCCTCCGGGAGTCGATCCTAGCGCTATATAAACTTGCAATTAATTAATTAATTAATGGAGGGCATGGATGGAATGGGATTGTGCTGATTTTTCAGTGATTTTCGTTTTTTGGGGCTGTACTTGTGGCCTTTTCACCAGGGGTATTGAGTCTTGCATGGGCCTAGTCTTTCTGTGGGGTGTCTTGAACTTAAACATCATGGAGGGCATGGATGGAATGGGATTGTGCTGATTTTTCTGTGTTTTTCGATTTTTGGGGGTGTTCATGGGGACAGGCCATGTGGGTGGGGGCCATTTTGAGTGCTGCTACAGGCCCTGGCCATGTGCTGGGAGGCAAGTGGCCATTTTGAATAAAGGCAGTGTTGTTAGGCCTGCAACCATTTTGCCTACTTTTCAACCTTTATGCCCAGGGGTAGTGAGTCTTGCATGGGCCTACTCTTTCTGTGGGGTGTCTTGAATTTAAACATCATGGAGTGAAGTAGTGTGGCTCACTGGTTAGAGGCGGCAGACCCGAGAGCAGAGGACGGCCCGGGACCAGGGTTCGATTCCCGACGCGGCAGGTTTCTGGACCAGGGTCAGCGGACTCGATAATTCTCTCGCCTCGGTGCCCACTCTGATCAGCGATCGCACTCGGCAACTCTGGGCACTAGCTTGCCTCATCTTCACTAACGGCCCCACCAGACCGCCGGGGATGCCTGGTCTCACCCTGGAGATACCCATTAAGGGACCATCTCTCAGGGAAGCCAGGAAGGGTTTCGCAGCGGTCGAAGCGCGGAGATACTCCTCCGGGAGTCGATCCTAGCGCTATATAAACTTGCAATTAATTAATTAATTAATTAATTAATGGAGGGCATGGATGGAATGGGATTGTGCTGATTTTTCAGTGATTTTCGTTTTTTGGGGCTGTACTTGTGGCCTTTTCACCAGGGGTATTGAGTCTTGCATGGGCCTAGTCTTTCTGTGGGGTGTCTTGAACTTAAACATCATGGAGGGCATGGATGGAATGGGATTGTGCTGATTTTTCAGTGATTTTCGTTTTTTGGGGCTGTACTTGTGGCCTTTTCACCAGGGGTATTGAGTCTTGCATGGGCCTAGTCTTTCTGTGGGGTGTCTTGAACTTAAACATCATGGAGGGCATGGATGGAATGGGATTGTGCTGATTTTTCTGTGTTTTTCGATTTTTGGGGGTGTTCATGGGGACAGGCCATGTGGGTGGGGGCCATTTTGAGTGCTGCTACAGGCCCTGGCCATGTGCTGGGAGGCAAGTGGCCATTTTGAATGCAGGCAGTGTTGTTAGGCCTGCAACCATTTTGCCTACTTTTCAACCTTTATGCCCAGGGGTAGTGAGTCTTGCATGGGCCTACTCTTTCTGTGGGGTGTCTTGAACTTAAACATCATGGAGGGCATGGATGGAATGGGATTGTGCTGATTTTTCAGTGATTTTCGTTTTTTGGGGCTGTACTTGTGGCCTTTTCACCAGGGGTATTGAGTCTTGCATGGGCCTAGTCTTTCTGTGGGGTGTCTTGAACTTAAACATCATGAAGGGAATGGATGGAATGGGATTGTGCTGATTTTTCTGTGTTTTTCGATTTTTGGGGGTGTTCATGGGGACAGGCCATGTGGGTGGGGGCCATTTTGAGTGCTGCTACAGGCCCTGGCCATGTGCTGGGAGGCAAGTGGCCATTTTGAATGCAGGCAGTGTTGTTAGGCCTGCAACCATTTTGCCTACTTTTCAACCTTTATGCCCAGGGGTAGTGAGTCTTGCATGGGCCTACTCTTTCTGTGGGGTGTCTTGAACTTAAACATCATGGAGGGCATGGATGGCATGGGATTGTGCTGATTTTTCAGTGATTTTCGTTTTTTGGGGCTGTACTTGTGGCCTTTTCACCAGGGGTATTGAGACTTGCATGGGCCTAGTCTTTCTGTGGGGTGTCTTGAACTTAATCATCATGGAGGGCATGGATGGAATGGGATTGTGCTGTTTTTTCAGTGATTTTCGTTTTTTGGGGCTGTACTTGTGGCCTTTTCACCAGGGGTATTGAGTCTTGCATGGGCCTAGTCTTTCTGTGGGGTGTCTTGAATGTAAGCATCATGGAGGGCATGGGATTGTGCTGATTTTTCTGTTTTTTTTCGATTTTTTTTGTGGTGTATAACTGAACTGTTGTTCCTCTGTCTTCCATTGCTTTAAGGTGCACAAGACTCAAGAGAACCACCAGTGCCAGGAAGAAGTCCTGCAGCGGTGTGTGTGCAGCATAACGTCACGCGACGTCACGTCTGGCCTCAGACAACTCTGCAACTCGTGCAACTGCGGCCTGCTGTTCTGACCTGCTCTGAAGAAGATGGCCCCAAAAAAAGGTCTCCGTAGCTCCTCTAGCAAGAAAGTTGCTAGTAAGGAGCAGAAGAAGCAAGTTACCAAGGAGGCTGGTGTGTCGGCCGCCGCGTTTTTTGGGAGTAAAAAAAAAAGTACGCCTGCAGCTGCAGCGGGATCTGCTGGGGACCAAGCTGGGAGCAGCACCCCCGCTCCATTGGGCTCAGTGCCTCCACCACCACGCCAACTTAAGTCAAAGCCCTTGAGTGCTTCAGAGGCAGTCAGTGTACTTCTTCAATCACCATCGACCAGTGATGTTGGCTCATCGCAAGAAAGTAGCAGCAATGTCCCTGAATCAACACAGGTTGTTGTAACTCATCTGACAAGTGCTGAACAACCACAGCCGCAACAACAACAACATGTGCAAGTACAAGCCCAAGTACATGTGGAAGGAGAGGCAGCGCAAGGAGATGCGCAAGCAGAGGTGCATGGAGGGTCACAAGTGCCCACAATAGTTGTTCCTCCCGACGTAGGGGCACATCAGGAAATCGACAATCAAGGCGAGGTATCATTTGAGGAAGCCACTCCTCCTGATGATCATTCATTGTCTTCCACACCCCTAGCAAGGAAGAGATCAAGGGTGAGGTCTACATCTTCTTCAAGCACACCTCCTTCTGATGATCCGGATGAAGATTGGGAACCACCAAGGCTGTCTGAGAGTGAGGCACACCATGATCTGACAAATATACCTAAGCGTAAAAGGAAGGTCGTCGAAAAACTCATAGCTATGGAGTGTGATGAGGCTCAACAAGAAGTGACGCATACTGCTGCTGATGAAGCCCCTCACGACGATGAGCCAGTCATCATAATGGTCACTGCAGCCCCAGCGGGCATGCAGCAAAGAGACATTTTGACCCTATCCCGAGAAGCTGCTGAGCGTGATGATGATGTCGACGAGGCGTCAATGGAAACACAACAATCATTGGATTTGGAGTTAACTAGTACACCAACACCTACCGCTTCCATATTTCTTCCTCGCAAGAAGGGACCTCCATCCACCTCGACCTCAATTAGTGGTGGTGAAAGTGCAAAACGTACTGAAGTTCGGCAATCCACATCCTCCACTTCATCTGGCATTAGCAGCAGGACCACCACCACCAGTATCGCCGCCTCCTCCGGCCCCCAAAGACATTTCAAGTCTCCAGTTTGGGACTTCTTTAGTGTTTGCCCAAAAAAGGAAAACGTAGCCATTTGTAGCATTTGTAAGCTTCGAGTTAGTCGTGGTAAGTTTGGTACCAACTATGGTACCGGAGGCCTGAGAGGTCATCTTAGGAGAGCGCACCCTGTCCAATGGTTTGCGCACCTAGAGGCGGTCAAGGAAGCCCGAATTGCACGTAATGAAAACGTTGATTTTTCATCTGATGATGACGAGGAGGAAGAAGACGATTCAAACACTTCACTTACACCCAGTACCCCTGTCAGCAGCACACCCCATGTGAGCCACACTAAGAGTGTGGGAGAGAGTGAGACATCAATGCGAAAAAGTTCATCAGCGAGCGTAACTGGGTCGAAGATATCATCATCATCCCGTAAATCCTTGGTCCAGGGAAACATTAAAAAGATGTTGTTTACAGAAGCGCAATATGAACGCAACCACCCACTGACGCGTCTGTATAACACTAAGCTGGCTAAAATGCTAGCTCTGGACCTTCTCCCTTTTTCTTTTGTAGAAGGGGTTGGTTTTCTAGAATTAGTGGCAGCGCTCTGCCCTAAATGGAAGGTTCCTAGCCGGTTCTATTTTGCCCGAGTTGCGGTTCCAGCACTACATGAAGATGTTCTGAAGGTGATTGGGGCAGCTTTGCAGAAGAGTGCTGTTCACACTATACATCTGACAACAGACATGTGGACCAGTGGCGCAGGCGCTGATTACGTGTGCATCACTGCACACTGGGTCTCTTTTTCAGGGGCTAAAGCAAAGCTAAACGCAGGTGTTGACCCGGACATTGTTTTTAAAGCTGCTCGGAAACATGCAACACTCGCCATGTTTGGTTTGGAGAAACGTCACACAGCAGAAAACATTTTGGATGTCTTTAACACAAAGGTCCTTAACTGGCTGTCCCCCAAAAAACGCCAGGTTGGTTATGTTTCCACGGACAATGGCGCCAATATAGTTAAGGCCATGAAGCTGGGTGACTATTTCAGAGTGCCGTGTTTGGCGCACTGTATAAACCTGGTTGTCCAAAAATTCATGGGTAATAAAGACAGTGCAGCGTACAGAGTATTGGACACCTGCCGAAAAATGTGCAACCATTTCAGCCATTCTTTTAAGGCCCGGAAGCAGCTGAGGAGCCTGCTATATCAACGTCAAATGCCAGTGAAAGCACTCATTCAGGAGGTGGTAACACGTTAGAACTCAACCTTCTACATGCTTGAGCGTCTGTATGAGCAGTATACGGTACTCGATCACTATTTCTTAGCACAGGGTACAGCTCAGAAGGAGGACCTGAGGATGGGAACATAGTTAAAAGCCTGACACGCATGCTTCGTCCTTTTGAGTTCTTCACACGTGCAGTCAGCAAGGAGGACTGTAATTTGGGAAAAGCTATCCCATTGTTGTACATGCTGGAGCACCAACTGAAGGAGGTGTGTTCTGTGTTTGAAAAAGATGAAAAAAAACAAGACTCTTTTGTTCTGGCTGAGAAATTATTAGAGCACCTACAAGGTGATGAACGTCTTAAAATGATCCACTCAGACCAGCATTACATTTGTGCTACTATTCTGGATCCACGCTACAAAAAGGCGCTGGCAGGCCAAGCATTCTTTCCTTTTGCTGATGAAGATGTTACAAGTTACAAACGGTGGATAGCCTCCTCAGCCAAGAGGTTTGAAAGAGAACGGCAGCAAATTGAAGAAGAAGGCAGTACATCAGCATCAGCAGGCCATCCCCAGTCACAACAATCCTCTTCTGCACCTGTGGCTGCTGCACAAGTGACCTCTCAGTCGTTAAAGTGACCGGCAACCGGATCATCTGCACCACCAGACGCAACAGTAACATTGGAGGCTGAAGAGGATTGGCTAGCTCGGCTTGGGTTTGGTTCTCAAAAGGTCACAGCAACAGCTAAGCAAAGAGGAGGAACCTTTGAGGAGAACCTTGATTCGATGGTCAAGGACTATCTGAATGACTCAACAGAGGTCTATGTTAATGCTGACCCATTGGCGTATTGGCATGGGAAAAAAGAATTGTGGCCACAGCTCACCAACCTGGCTTTAAACTACTTGTCTTGCCCACTCGCAAGCGTGTCTTCTGAACGTGTTTTCAGTGCTGCTGGTGGCATTGTAACTTCCAAACGGAGCCGCCTCTCGCCCAAAAATGTGGAGAGGTTAACAATGATCAAGATGAATCAGCACCTCATACCACCAGATTTCAGAGTACGAGAAAGCGCGCCGGATGAAGACGAGGTGGCCAGCAACATAGATGAGGGAATTTCTACTCTGTCAGGTGACACTGAGCTCACCCTGCCTGAATTCGCAGAGTATGATGACGAAGCCTTATTCTCATTCCTGGACCGTGATACCGAGCCCTGAAAATGAGACAACGAATCAATAACTTTCTTTTTCGTCCTTATTCACTTTTATTCCTGTGTGTCTGTCTTTCTTTGTTGTGCACTGTTGTGCACAGTTAATATAATTCAAACTTTAATCAGATAATCACAAAAACAAGCCCATCAGCAGAACTGTGTTCACTTGTTTGCTAATTGATTTGAAGGTGCCGCAGTCTGCATTCCTCAGGTTCACAAGTTCAGAAGAACATGCTCCTCTATCCTCCTCCTCCAGACTCCTATTTCCATCAAAGCAGAGGGCTGGTTTACGCCCAATGAAGAAAGACTCAGCACTTGTGGGGGTGTTGTTCTACCTCTTTGCAGGTGAGTTGACGGCTCTGGGGCCATTGCTGGGAAGCTCTAAAAGTGGTTTGGACCAAATCCGAGGTGCAAATTTTTTAGTGTTTTTGCTGACTTGCTTGCCTTTGAGGTGCTCTTAGGGGGGGTTCCGTCTGTTTGTGGGTGAGTTTCGGGGTCTGTCAGCACTGCTGGGACACTCTAATCTTGATTGCATTTGCTTTTCAGGAAATCCGTGGTGGCAAACCCGACTTATGGCCTAGCTACGCAGCGCGTTTGGACCGAAGGCCGAGAAATATTGTAAGTGTGAGATGTTGCTTTTGGCCTGTTTGGGGGTGTTATGCTTTTTGGCGGGTGGGTTGGCGGGTTTTGGGCCATTCCTGGGAAGGTCTAATACCGGGTGGAAGTGGTTGGGACAAAATCCACGCCGAAAAGATCTTTTGGCACTTTTTGTAACTTAGGGTTCGTTAGCCCTAGCAGCAGGATTGCATGTGTTTCGGGGTGTTCTACATTTTTGCAACTGAGTTCTGGGGTCTTAGAGCACTCGTGAGAATGTGTAATTTTGGTTGCAAGTCATTTGAAGAAAATCCTGGGTGGGAAAGGGGGGATTTGGTATAGTTAAAGAAAGCCTTTGCCACTATTCTTAACTTAGGGTTCGTTAGGGTTAGCAGTATTTCTATTGCATGTGTTTGGGTGGGGGGGTTTTCGAGTCTTGGAGCGATGCTGGCTATGGATACTTTTGCTTGGTTGCTTGCAAGTGGTTTGAATGCAATCCACGGTGGGTAAGGGGGTATTTGGGCCTACTTTTACTTTCAAGGTACGTTTTGTCACCAGTTTTCTGCTAGGCCTCGTTTTTTCCGATTTGATTGGGGGTCTTCTACATTTTTGCGACTGGCTTTAGTAAGGGTCTGGGTGGGAGCACTGCTGGGAAGATCTAATTGTGTTCTAAAACACAGTTTACAGTACACCTAGCTTGAGGGGAAAGACACGCTACATTAATTTGCCCATACTTATTTATCCTTCAAAAGGTGACTCAGACAGAGTACGCACTGTCAAAAATATTGTACTGTCTACTAGAAAAATCAAAGTGTGAGTTTTTGCACTCCACAGCCTACATACCTTATATTTATTTTTCAGTGGTGTTGTAATATTATATCACTTCCTGTTTTTCGTTGAATAATTACAGGCCGGGTTTCAGTCTGTGCAATGGGGAAAAAAAGGATGGAGTTAGGCTTCACATTAGCGAGCCGCAATTCAGCATCCGCCAGGCAGGCAGTGGACAGGGTGTCTTCTGGTCACCAACATTGATGGACGAAGCGTCAGATGGAATGGAGGAGTGCCGCTAATAAGAGGATTTTTTTTCTGCATGCAACTTACTTACCAAATTCAACAGGACAACTACAACAACATACAGATACAGTATCCATTGTGTTTTTCTATGACTGTGACTGCATTTCTTGGATCTCTCTCTGCTTCTAAATTGATCCCTTAACACATCACTTACTCCACTCCACTATCACATCTGCACCACACATAGTTATTTGTAAGTGCTCCTACGTAATTCGCAAGTCGCAGCACGCCCCAGCCCGTAGAGGACTGGGATGGCCCCAATGATGAAGCATGTCACCAAGGGGCAACCCTGGTGAGTGAGGGGACACCTAGAAAAAGAGCAATTTCTCCTTTTCTATCTACTACACCTTCCAGACCAACCCCATTGAGTGTTGTGAATGGATTTATAGTGACCAGAAAGGCTCTCAGGTATCTGCAACAGAGACCTTATCTTGAATATAGTTATCAATAATTCCACACACGCCCTGTACTGTCGCATTCTTTCTTCCACAGTTGTCGAAAGTACTACTTACTTTTCACTGACATTCATGCACTAGTGCATGCACTTTCAAAGATTGATGGATAGGTTTGTACCCAAAGATTTGTTTATGTTCAATTGTTTGTCCATGCTGTGCTTTTTTTACAGGGTGTCTTCTGGTGGTGACCAACATCGATGGACGAAGCGTCAGCTGCAATGGAGGAGTGCCGCTAATAAGAGGATTTTTTTTCTGCATGCAACTTACTTACCAAATTCAACAGGACAACTACAACAACATACAGATACAGTATCCATTGTGTTTTTCTAGGACTGTGACTGCATTTCTTGGATCTCTCTCTGCTTCTAAATTGATCCTTTAACACATCACTTAGTCCACTCCACTATCACATCTGCACCACACATAGTCATTTGTAAGTGCTCCTACGTAATTCGCAAGTCGCAGCACGCCCCAGCCCGTAGAGGACTGGGATGGCCCCAATGATGAAGCATGTCACCAAGGGGCAACCCTGGTGAGTGAGGGGACACCTAGAAAAAGAGCAATTTCTCCTTTTCTATCTACTACACCTTCCAGACCAACCCCATTGAGTGTTGTGAATGGATTTATAGTGACCAGCAAGGCTCTCAGGTATCTGGCAACAGAGACCTTATCTTGAATATAGTTATCAATATTTCCACACACGCTCTGTACTGTCGCATTCTTTCTTCCACAGTTGTCGAAAGTACTACTGACTTTTCACTGACATGCATGCAGTAGTGCATGCACTTTCAAAGATTGATGGATAGGTTTGTACCCAAAGATTTGTTTATGTTCACAATTGTTTGTCCATGCTGTGCTTTTTTTTCTTGTCTCACAAAACCTTTCCCAAAAACCCCCGTACCCATCCATTTTTCAAACCCTAACCCTCTTCCCCCGGGCTGTGTGGTTTTGATTGATGTGTGACTAAATTACAGCAATAAATCCACACACTTGCTGGGGAGGATAAGGTGATACCAACAGGCTGGTGAAGAAATCCGAGGATATATTCTTACTCTGCTTGACAAAGACCCATGGCTAATGTCAAAAAACTTCAACCGAATTAGTAGTTATACTTTACCATTTGTTAGGCTACAATGTGGCACTGTTCTAGTGTACTGTCACCTGCTATATTCTCTATTGTACCGTTGTATTGCCCAGGAGGACAAATCAGATTTCATTTTCTTTTTTTTCATAGGCATGCAACTGCCACTGTGTCACACCAGTAGTACCACCGCTATGAGGAAATTTTATCCGCCCAGGATTGCCAACCTTATTCGCTGTTTCCCGTGGAGCCAGCCCTGGGCCTAGCCCTACTTGCAAACAGAAATTACAGGTAAGATAGGCGTTTGGTTGGAGGTAGTATAATGGAGTATTAGGAGAGACGAGAGATTGACGGTAGTACTACTAAAGTCACAGGACTATTCAGGAAAACAAACTTACTGTTAAACCCCCACCCGCCAGACTCAAAAGCTTTAAAAAACAGGTATGGTCAGATAAAGTTTCAAAAATTATATTTTTATAGCACTAACAAAATATTCTCCCATCAAGACCCTCCCTAACCCCAACGATTGTCCTTCAAAAGTCCCCAAAAAACCCAACTCCCAATTCCCACCCCCCAAAAGTCTCTAAAAAAGGGGCAAGGGACACTATGGCAGGGTGCTGTTGCCTTTAGCAGCCAGGGCATCATGCTCCTTGCGGAGGGTGGCAAGTTCGAAGCGGAGGCCCTCCACCAAGTTCTTATAGTTCAGGACCTCCTGCTCCAGGTAGGACAGTCTGAGGGATAAGCGGCGCCGATGTGCCTTGCAAATCCTGTGGGGGGCAGCTGCTGTCTTTGCTGCTCGGCGTTGGCGTTGGGCTTTGGTAGCCCGGCTCCGTACCGCTGGAGCACTGCGCTGGCTGGCAGCCCGCACGGAGGAGGATGCAGCTGTCCCCGTGGACGTTGTTGTTGTACCAGACTGCGTCTCCTCCTCCTCCAGGGCCACCAGCCGCCGATATTCAGCGACAGTGGCATCCAGCCTCCGTTGCCGGGCCATTCGAGCCAGCTCCTTCCTCCTTGATGGTGTCTTGGATTTGGAAGGAGCAACTACATGAAGAAAGAAAGACATAGTCTGTAACCAATGCTCCTTAAGATTAACACAAAATGATTGAGCAGAAAGTTGTCACAGTACAAGTAGCAAATTGAAAGCACAGTACATAACTATTGAGGACGTTATCTATGTAACCTCCGACTTCTTCATCCTTGCTCTAACATTAGTGGGAGTTTAAGGGACAAATTCTACAAGCACTATGGACTTCCATTACAGTCGACTATGACAGTACACCAGTCTTCTTCTTCTTCTTCTCTCTTGTTTAGGAAAATTGGTACGTTATCTTATGCAAGCCGGCATAATGCCAGCGCAGTGAACTTGCACCCGAGAAAAACAGACGCACACCATGGTGAGTGAGACAGACTTGCGTTACTGTACCGGTCCAGTACATGCAGGTGGTGAAGTTCTTACTTTTCTATTACGGGTGGCACTGAGAATACTCTGTTAAAAGGGCTACTGCTTAATTAATTTAGCTTTCACCCTACAGTGCAAATGAGTATTAGAAAAGGAAAATAAAGAAGCTAAATAATCTGATTATCTATCACTTCACATGGGATGTATTTGATGACATATGGGATGACTTTAGGTGCTTTGCTTATTATGGAGTGAACAGTGATACCCCCACACATGAATGACGTACTACTACTAAACTAAAGTTATTAAGAGAGGTAGGGAGTGTCCACCGTAATAACCGGATATATGCTGTGCTTGCAGTTGCAATACAAACTACTGCTACTATTCATGGTAGTATTTGGACAAAATTACAACTTCTTTTCCTTGCCTTTCCTACACTGGAACGGACGTGCGGGTACAGTGTTACATGCTCTTCAAAGTAACACTTAGTTCATCCAGTGACCGTCTACTCTCTCTAGATACACATATGCTATCTAAGAGTCAGATAGTACCATGAATGATCCAGGCATCCATCCATTCAAAGTATATGCACACATACAGTTTTTGTTTCACCCACCCAGGCTGTTCTCCTTACACCCATCTTTGCTTCATCATTCACCCAGCCATGCACCACACCGTTTTCTTTCTTTCCCAGCCTCCCCGGGGACCAAGCAAACACATATCATTCTTCTTTGCCAGTCATCATTACATTTCTCGTCCTTCCACACTTACTTATACCCTTCTTTCGCTTTTCGTTCAGCCCTTCCATCAAGTTCACCTCAGATCTGATTGGGATTCTTCTCGCCAAAAACTTCACAGCTAAGTCGAAGTACATTTAGAGGAGCCTACTACCTGGTTTATTTATAATACACCCGTGCAGAAAGCACACTCTGCAGTCTTCAATCTGAAATGAGTAAGGAATGTATAGCTTACCTCTGCCCGCCACCACCGTGTCATCCCCCACAGATTTGCTCGGCACTTGCACCGCCTCCTCCCCAGAGTTGTCCTCCTCGTCCAATGCCACCACCACCTCGACGCTGGCCCCGCCTCCAGATGTTCCACCTACAAAGTACATTTAATAATGTTAGAATACACCACTCACTACTATATAATATTTGGTCTAGGAGGAAGAAAGAAATGTGAAAAAAACTGTATACAATTTAATAATTTGTGACTGTCTACTGTAAAGTAAAAATGTCCCTTTTTCCATGGAAGGCTGTTGTCTTGCTGCACTTTTTGGCACAACTGATGAATGCTTGCTTTTTATTTTTTAACACGCACCACTTTTTCTCCTAACAGACAGAAGCTTGACTTCTAAGAACACGAGCAGGATCAAGTTCAAACCAGGTGAGAGCTTGGCTCGACCACAAGAAATGTGTCCAATTAATCGTCAGCACTAAGCACTTTTCCATTTCCAGTTAAACGTTTACTTTTATGACAAACTTGATTTCAATAAATGTGTTTACTTTTAATAAAGCTTTTAAACTCAAATAGACTCTGTGCTTTTTGGTCCTCCAGACTAGAGTGGATGAGCTAAAGGTTTTGGAATTTTTGCAAGCATAAGTCCGTGCCGCTGCCATCGGTGACTTTGGGAGCTACATGACTCTGCCACACTATCTAGTCAGTAAGGAGATTGGGGGTTCAACTACAAAGTCTGTTATCACTGAGGTATGTGGAAAGTCTAACAGCACCTATTATAATTGATAAGCTAAGCAATGCATTATTTAGTGTCCATAGTTCTGTTTGTGCAGATTTGTCCCTGCAACAGTAGTAGAATGGATTGTCCTCCTATCTATTCAAACCAAAAGTAAAGTAGTATCTTATTCTTTCTTGGTGGTCATTCACCTTTTTATTGTTGGCAATTGTCAAAGCATAAACATTTAGAATACTTGAAAAGACATTATGGACAATCCCAGAGGACTGCACTCAGTGCATAGAGCTATTGCTGACTAGAATGGGAGTCCAATGGAAATGCCAAATGTGCAATCTTAGTTAGCTACACAGACAGACTAATAAGAATAATCTAGTAATACTACACCGAGTCATAGTCGAGGCAGGATAAGAATTTAGATCCTGTCTACAAGAAGATCAAAGACGATTTAGAATAAATCGAATGAGGAACGCTAGGAAAAAATAAGTACTCTATATTAAAATTAAAACTTACTGGGGCCAGCAAAGGAGCCCTCGCCTGCCCGGTCCTGGCCTGCATCGTCAACAGCACCCTCCTCCTCCTCCTGTGTCCTCCTCTTGCCCCTGGGGGAAGCTGATGTACAACATGAAAGAAAGAAAAACAGAAAACATGGATGATATTTGTCAACCAAATCAAACATTTCAAAAGATCTAACAAAATATTTTTGCGAAATAGCAAATAGACAACTACTCCACGGGATATATTATTGACCAATCTCATGTGGTCGACTACGTTATTACTTTAGTATTGCTTGATTTGCGGACCGTCGAATTGGAAATTACCTTATGTAACTCACTAAACAAAGTACTAAAAAGGTTTGCCTAGGATTGGCAGGCAGCAGTCCGCAGCACGCGAAGTGACAGCCAAAGTCCATCGTGATTGAAGATCAGCGACAACACTAAAGTTTCCTACTACATTAACCAGTCATTAAAATACTCAAACTATCAATCCACCACCACTATTTCTTCTTATCGCCATGTGTACAAAGGAAGGACTGGACTTGAGTCTGTAGGGGCTGATTTAGAAGCCCCTTGCGGCTCTTTTGCTCCATTGTTGCTTGACTTTTGTGACGCAGCGACAGCACAAAAGAGGCGCAATGGTGCGGCGTATATTAACAACGTGACGCATATGGGAGATGCATCACGTTGTAAGCCCTGCGCCAATAAGGGGGCGCTCTGGGGCAAGGGAGGGCGTTCCTGCGCAGGAACGTATCCTAAAAGTGGCTGAGGGAAATCTACAAGATTTCAATCAGTCACTTTGAGGACAATGATACGTGACTCACACCCTGCGCCTGCTTGAAGCAGACGTACGGCTTGACGCAGCATTTGGGAGATAGGGCACCATCGTTGCGATGCAACTCCAGCAATGCGCCGCCTTTACGGCACAGATGCGTAACGCTTTGGTGACGTTTTGGGCCCATGGTGCGCCGCATTGTAAATACGGCGCACCATGGGTGATAGTGGCGTGACGCACAATTACTGGTGCATCCCTGCTACTTTGCAGGGATGCGCCGGTAATTAAAAATCTGAACCTTAGTGTGTAGCATTACGCAGTTCTTTAAACTACACTCATACATAATTTCACAGGCCAATGAAATGAACACAAAATCTAAAACAAATAAGCATAGTAGCAACACTACTGAGAAGAAGGAGAGCAGTGTACCTGAAATGCACAGAAGATTTTGAAATATAATTTACCTACAATGTAATGAGCAGCATTATTGCTCTTGGTAAAAAACAAAAATTTGCAATATAATAACACAGCAGGAGAAAACATAGTTGTAAAGAAATAGCTACTACTACTCACCAAGCCCGGGGATCTCAAGGCCAAGGAGGTCGAGCAGATCTCGCTCACGGGTCAGGACATCCGTCCAGCGGTGGGTGGCCTGGTTGTAGGTGCGCCAGACCCGAGAGTGGTGGTAAATGGCCTGGCACACCTTCTCCCACCGCTTCCGGCGCTCCCGGACCCCGTACCTGGCACTGATCTTGCCGCCTCCCATGATGGTCCTGGGGAGGCGGCGCTGAACATAAAAAATTAGTTGGCCCACCTCCTCCGGGGTAAATATCTCCCTGGGTACGACCTCCTCCCCCCTCAAACGCCCGCACGGGAGCCGGAGACGGGGTGCGGGACCCTTCCCCTTCTCAGGATGCTTCCCGGCTCCCTTCACCATGGTCTGGGCGGAAAGGAATAAAGAAAATAGAATAGGGAAGAGAAGAAAAGAAAAGAGTTTAAAGAAGTAGTTTAAAACTAACCAAAAGTAGCAGTAAACACAAAATTATAGGGCTAGAAAAATAGAGGGATAGATAATAAGTAAAATAGATCAAAAAAAACTACAAACAAGCAAAGGATGGCAGAGATTTAGAGAGGATACAAAGACCATGCCCAGAACCATAGCAATGAATGAGAAACAAGATGGTCGCGCCCGTTTAGGACCGCGCGGGTAAGTTCGCGCGAGATTTTCCTTGCGAACACGCGCGAAACTGTACTGGCAAGCCGCAGACTTTGCGAGATTACACTTCGCGCCCGGAAACGGAAATACGTCAGGCAAACAAGATGGCCGCGCCCTTGAATGACCGCGAGGGTAACTTCGCGCCTTGCGCTACGAGCGGCTCGCAAAAACGCACAAAACCTTGTCAACTAACACGCCGCAAAAAAACAAATTGCATATTTGCACGAATTTGCGGCTTCCGAATCCGATCTCGCGAGTGTTCGCTCCCCGCAAATCCCACGAAATTGCAGTAAAACGTGTTTTGCAAAACTGAAAGCACTCGGCAGGTGCAAGAGTTCAAACTCATCATTAGTAACAATTCCCTGTAGTGCTTCCTTACTGGGGCCCCTCCAGAATTCAGTTGCTAGTTGCAACAATTGTATAACCCTGCTCTGACCCTCACAGCAGGCTCATAGAATAGCTACAAGTAGGCCACAAAGGTCCTGGGGAAAAAAAATGCACTGCAACCGAAAGCAAATTACAGATAAGGAAGCAGGTGCCAGACTGGAATTTTAAAACAGTGACACATTAATAAACTAACCCCAAATGAATTCATGTCAGTTGAAGCAGGGCTGGTGTGCTTGCTTTTCCCCCCCATAATCTACAGTGATGATGAACCAGAGGGTGGCATTGATGTAACAGAGGGTTGCAGTGGTGAAACAGAGGGTGCTGGGAACCTGTGATGATGAACCAGACGTAGAAACAACATAATCGCGACCGTTGCGTGCCGAAATGTAAGTTCGCAATTGCGAACTGGTACGAAACCCTCGCGAACTGGCAGAAATCATTGCGAACACACAAAAAAAAATCCGCAAATTCGCTAGAATTCGCGGATTTTGCGGATTGCGAGTTCGCAAATCCGCAAAATTCGCGAACGCGAGATTCGCAAAATTCGCCCATGCTTAGTGAATACTCTTGTTCTCAAAAAGATTTTATCGACACTTGAATTTATCCAGATTTTACCACTTTAAATTAACCATACTATTTGTCTCACCCCCTTTGCCATTAATGTAAAGAAAATATAGAAAAAATGTCACCAACCCTCCCACGTTTGCCCACTGCATAAAAAATAACAGTTCCCCTTTACTGTAAAACAAGCCGATTCTGGCATACTAAATCTTTTCATACCGCGCAGCTAAGTAAAAGATCAGATGCCATGCTCTCTCCCCAATTGGTTCCGCTTATAACCGGCTCTCGCACCTGTACCAAATCCTGTATCTTAATTAAAAAAAACCTTGCATCAGACCCACTTACGCGTGCACATTTACTGAAATAAATCCTACCGGTCTCATAATGCATTTTACCCATTATCAGAAACAAAGAAACTACCCTAACTTATTCCCCCATGCTTTCAAACCGCTCACTACACCTAACTGTGAGCATGAGAATTGTACATGACATAAATCAAACTTTAGATGCCATGACCTAGACAAGGTTATAATACTTTAGTGTGCTAATAATTCAGAAAAAGTGTCTAAAGAAAACGTTGTGTTATTCATCCACACTTGCACATCACATAGGTCCTGTCCAGCACACTCAGTAAAGGTATGACACTAGTCTCTTGTGACCCCAAACAAGCCGGTTCCAGGACAAGTAGGCAGGAAATTCCAAGCCCTTCTGGTGCTGGAAACCTTCAGAAGCTTCTCCTACTTCAAAGTGGGCACACGGTATACATTATGGACCCTCAGAGTCAACTCTTCAGTTCACCTCTGGACCAGTGTAAGACTCAGAAAGACTTCTGTGCTGCTCTGTAAGAAGGGCAGAATTGCAGAAGTACTGCCAGGATTGCATTGTTTGGATAGGTTCGACTGCAGTGCCCGCTCTGATGTCCAAAACACACATTCAGTGGTGCACTGAGTTCCTGCAATACCTAAGGGGCCCAATACTTGCTGTGTTTGGGTCAGAGGTTTTAATGACAGTATTTCTACATAGTGTGAGAGGAACTTATTTTCCCACACTGTATTGGTGGTTACTAACCTTGGGTACTTTACTTTTATTGAATCTTAGTACTAACTTAGTGTAGATTAGGAATCACCAGGTCCTGAACAATTTCCATGGAATATTTTGACCTCTTCAATGGCAAGAAACATTTTGCCCATATATTTAGATTGACCACACCTTGAGAATAAGGAGGAACATCATTTTCTTTCATGTTCCACTTTCCTTTTTATCTCCTTACAAGGACTACCACAAGAATAAAGTAGTGAGGTGGAGGTCCTTTGTTAATTTGAATATTGCACTCACTTCAACTCTGGCCTTCCCCATAAAATATCTTCACCACAGGTTTTCAATGGCAAACCTGGCAAAAAACTCCAGTAAAGTACATTGGGCATTGCAATGCCTCCCTAACTAGGAAATGCCGATGATGTAGCATGCCACTGAGTACGATGGGTGAGAAACTTTGCTCCCAAATATAAATATTTTCCCCAGCCGTACCTTGCTAAGGGAACACTAGTTGGGTTATCCTTAGGTATTAATAGGTTCTGCATACTCTTTGTTTGACTAGATATCAGGGGGGTGTTTGCTGGACCTTTATCACTCCCTAGCCCTCTTTTTTTTATGCACATGAACTAATACCCAGATACTGTTCATTATTCGTACCAAGATGGGAGGATTGTTCCCCTTGTTGATATTGTATTTGAAGGATGAAGGTTCAAGCTCATGTATGCAGTTGGTTGATTGCCTGCTTTAGAGTGGGTTCAGTCTTAATACACTTGAAAGGTCTTTCTAACATCAGCTCCTGTTCAAATGGTACAAATCAGGAATTTGGACTTGCAGGCAGGCCATCATAGCTGCCCTGAATCCAGAGAACATGGCTTTAAACATTAACTTCACGATTTTCTTCTACTTGGCTTATCATCGATTCAAGGTCTGCCAAGCCTTTAATTTAATTCAGTCTCGCTAAAGCCCTAAATTGTCCGTTTCATCCAATCAAAGGCTTACAAAGGCAAAAATGGTGGGTGCCATTAGACTGCTTGGACTGTAGTTCCGTTTTAATGGGGGCGTTGCCACATTCTCACTTTGTTATAGTGATTAATGTTGTTGTTCTCTCTCTTTAAATGTTTTAAAGTATGTTCTTATGAAGAAAATTTGCATCAAGTGCTTTTATGGTTTCGTTTTAAATTGAATAAAGTGTGTTACTTACTTCCAGTATAGGTTTCACCTCAATAGGTCTGGTTAATCCAACCAAAACAAGCATTTGCAATGCAATAGGTCTCGCATTCTTAAAGTTTGAGCTATTGGCATTGCTAATAATAATGCAACACCAATAGCTCAAACATTCAGTGAATGCGAGACCTATTGTATTGCAAATGCTTGTTTTTTTACTGTTATTTTTCCACCACTGACATGACCCAGTGCCCCCACCTTTCCAGTGCGCAGCTATTGTTAAAAGCACACTACGTAATAAACAGGAGGCATGTTAAAATCATGGCAGATATTTATTAAAATGTTGTTATTGTTTTTTTCGCAAAAGGAGTTCATAACGTACATTACTGAAAACACGCATCAGTACCTATAAATATTAGATGTAAACACATGTAGAATGTGTGCTTAACACAGGTTGCAGCAGTGAGACCCTCTTAGACATTCAGCGGGAATGACGCACGGGTTATGTACCGAGTCACGGCGGTGCTTGGGTGTGATGCTCACCAGAGGTTGCAGTACTGAGACTCTCTTGGAGGTGTAATGGGCCATAGGTCCAGTGAGAGACTTTTTGAAACCCCTGCTCACGATACTGGAACGGTATTACACTGGTATTTCCAAGGCAGCGGTTCCCCCTTTGTGCTCGGTGCTTCAAGGTGCACAGCACAGGCTCGTCTGATGTGGCATCAAGCATATGCAGTGAGATGGGGGCCTCTCTGGGCAGATGTGACCTGTTCTGCCCAGGTTTAGCACCATTCAGCAGCACTGCGTTCGACACCGCCGTGCATTGCTGGCTTCTCGTGCAAGAAGTCCCTGGCACCACCGTAGGGTTGGCTTTATTGTGAGCCCTGGCATCTGTCTGTCTGCCGTACGTGACCCGGGCACTCCCCTGTGCCCTGCAGCTGCTAGCACCAGAGGTGTCTGTGTACTTACTTGGAGCGGGGCACGTACCTGGCGCTGGCACTGCGAGCTGTGCCCCATGAACGTCTGTTTCTACGTCAGGCATCCCATCATTTCACACTGGCTGCTGAGAGATGAAATGCTGCTTCCTGGTTCAGAGACAGGGATGTGTGAGCACACGCACGAACGCACAAATGCACGCACCCACGCACACATGCATGCACACACTGACGGACCCACGAGCACACAAACACCCAGAAGACGAAGGACCGCTCACAAGCAGACACGTGCTCACACGCAGTTAGGGCACATAAAACATATTTATACATTGGTACACACAAAACACACCTGGAAACATGCACGCACACACCCAGACAGAAACATGCAGAGAAATACACACACCGAGGGCGTATACAGAGGCAGAGGCAGGCATGTGTGCACACCACTGCTGCACACACACGTGCACACCTTCACAGCACAGCTCAAGTGCACGAAGGCGCTTTTACATGCACTCGAGAAATTTATTTTATGTTTTCTACAGAGAGAAGTTCCAACACTGACAACAGAGGATGCCTCCAAAAGTGAAATGGTTAAAGCGACAGTTCCAGTGGTATGCAACACTATTACTGATTGTGGTTGTGGAGGAACTCGTCTACACATGAACTTCGGATACATCATAGCGTGTTCACGAAAGTGGCCTGTTTGGGAATCTTCTGAAAGATTCACCATGCCTGGCTCTAGCTGTTTCTCTCCTTCCCCGACCACACATTCGACACCAACAGGAGGGTGGTAACCAGTGCTGAAAGATAGGGGAAACTCGCCAGACACTGGTTCTCGTACCAATATCTGGGCCGGATCCCCATGGACGTGTGCCGATGCTGAATTTGCCCTGCTGTCATATTACTCCCCCGAAGCACACATCCGCGGCCGGCATGCTCAAGGGAGGGAGGGGGAGCAGGTGAGGAATAATAATAAACAAGCAGCATGCGCTGCCCAGTGGGTGGGGAATAAAAATAAACAAGCAGCATGCGCTGCCCACCCCTCGTACACCGGCTCCTTGCGCATACGCCGCTGCCATGTTTAGGTCAGGCAGCGATGAGCAAAACAAACAAAAAGTCCGAACAGTAAGGACTAAAACTGTAGTTGGTGACCGCTGCTTCCGGACTATACAGAAGTCAGAACAGCCACTGAAAACAAAGGTAAGAAATGCAATTACAACACTTAGCCAATGCAAGCAGCAGGAGAAACTACCGGCTGCTTGCCAACATATACAGATTACTTAAGGTCTTGCTGAGACAGCGCAATCAGCGCGTGCGCTGCCAAACGCGAGACCTAAAAAGGAATGGATTCTATGTTGAGGGGGTCCAATGGAGCAGACAGGCCTACTGGCCAGTCTGCTGGAAGAAGTAGAGATTAAAAACAACTCTATGAAGAGCTCTCACTTAGAAAGGTTTGTTCACTGTGAAGTGCTCCCTTTTGTAATACAGTACACCACCAATGTGTCCTTCATGTGAAGGATAGAGACAAGGAATAGGACTAAAGAGGTAATGCCTTGATTACATATTAGTAATCGCCATTATTTCAAATCCAGTTCTGTCTTGTCACATTCTTGGATTTTCAGCTTTCACGGGTCCTCATAAGAGGACAGATGGTTCTTAATACAATTCGAGAAATGGGTGAAGTGCATGTACTTTTTAATGTAGCAACAAAGGGAGACCCAAACAGAAGGGGGGCTACAATGGGAGAACGTTACATTGTATTAGGTATGTACACCCCGTCACTAAACAAAGTTGCAGATCACTTTGTAACGACTGTGACGACGAAGAAGACCTAGATTCAAAGTAGTGCAGATTACTGGAAGGCACGCCTGGCATTGTCGTAGGGCTCCAGAGACATAAACAGGTTGAAAGCCAATGTACCCAATGCTAAGATTATAAAAAGACTCCGTCACCAAATACAGAATGTTCCGGGCCTGGGATTTTCATACACAAGCAAGTGCCTTGTGCAGTACGGTCATTTGCACTCTGGTGCTTGTGGTCCTGAAATGATAATGGACTGAATAGAGACTCGACTATCACTTGAAATCTTTGCAATATTAATACTTTCTATGTATTGATTTCCTTGCTACCATACACTGAATGATGCTGGTAGGAAGAAATGTAAGCAAGACCCACCACATGCTCTCATTTGCTAATTCATACAGTGCTCAAAAGCTGTTTTTACCCTTGCCGCGACCTGTATCTTCTGAAAAACAGTAAGCAAAGACTGATTGCTTTTCGTTTTAGTAGCATTCCCTCCTTACGCTGCAGAATGCCACTTGGGCACCGGGGTTGTTTACGGGTGTTTCCACACAAAAAAACTACAAAACGTTCCGAAAAACCATGTAAGAAATAATCTAAATTTAGTGCGAGCTGGGCCTTACTTGAAGTTCGCTTTAAAAAACTCGTTTTTTTAACAAGTTAATGTAGTGCTGAGAAAGTATTGCGTTAAGAAACTGCAGGTAAAAATGCTGACATCAATGATTGGTTACTGTCAGAGCAGGGACGGTGACTCTGGATCTCGGGTAGGCTATGCCCCGCACAGCAGCTCAGGGAGAAGGAGTCTAATACGTGGGAAGTAAAGTCACCGGAAGAGACCTGTTCCCCAGGGACTCGTGCTGTACCCCCCCAAAGTATCGCCTGCAGCACACCTTATCATTGCTGTTAACACTGGAACCAGAGGAGACAAAACTGGAGACAAAACTGGAGAGTATCTGGCAGTAGGTGTTACCAGGCACTTTAGAGCCTGCGGAACACCGTTCATATTAATCTGGCTCTAGCACTGGCATGGCTTTACAATTTAGACTTTTGACCCCACCTCCCAGTATCCTATGCCTTGGCACAACATATTATACTGTCTTCGCATCAGAGTTCGCGAATTTCCCTTTTCCGTGTGCTATTTACTCATCCAATTCAGGTTTTTGTTGCTTTGAATTGTGGCATTTGTATTCCTGCTTAGACTTGCAAATTCAGGGCTGTAAGTCCCAGAATGCATAGAAAAAAACTGGCCTGGGTGTGCTACTCGTGCATGATGGACCTGAGGATCTCGAAAGCTCTGTGGCAGGGCATAGACGAATATAGCACGACACGGCATCATTGCATGGTGTACTATAGTTTGTATCCGCATAATATAAACGTACGGTATATTTGGTGTGGTACATAAATGGTAAGGTGGCCTTTGTATTTGGTATGGTACATATATGGTGAGGTGAGCTATGGTAAACAACATTGGACTATGCTGTGTCTTGGAATGCTCATCTATGAGACTGTGTAATATATTAATTTTGCCATGGCATGCAAAGTACATGGCATCACGCGGAGCTGAGCTCTTACAGCTCAGTTGTCTTGTCCGTCTTCATGTTCCACCTCATAATGTTAGCTTTGCTCCAGAGAGCTTAGCAGCAGTAAACACTGTAACCAGGGAGACCCTGGGCGCCAGCCATGGAGCCCAGAGTCGGTAACAGGGCCAGAGTCTGAGCCCCTTTGCCCTGAAGCACTCCTGGTCCTGTTCATCCGCACTCCAGTCCCTCCAATCACGGCATCACCTTGCGAACCGCCGTCTCTTCCCTTGCCCCAGGGAGCAGGATGTAAACACTGTAACCAGGGAGACCGAGGACGCCAACCACGGAGGCCGGTCACACTGGCAGCATTGTGAGCGCAGCGCTCCCCGGCTCCGCCACTCTTCCTAGCCTCGCTCAGTGCCCGCAGCCGCCATGTCGGAGCCCGAGGCCCCGAGTGCGGACGGCCGCCTGCTTTTCCTGGAGCAGACGGTGCTCCGCTCGCTGAGGCTGAAGCCGGATCGGTGGCAGAAGCTGCTGGCCACCGAGGAGTACCGGGCGGCTGTGCAGGCTTTCGTGGACCGGCCAGAGCGAAGCCTGCTGCTGCTGGCGCTGAGCCCGGCGGGGCAGCTGATGCCCGCAGAGCACTTCCCACCCGGCGGCAAGAGCAAGGCTGTCTATTTCCTCAAGAAGGGGGAAGAGCCCCTGAGTCTGGCGGGGTCACGGGGGCAGCTGCTGACCGGGGAAATCTCCTATAGCCCATTGGAACAGCTCTCGGCGCTGGTGGAGGAGGTGAGCGGGCAGGGGAAGTTTGGAGTGAGTGTGTGGCGGGAGGCTGCGGTAACTCAGCTTTGGTCCAAGGTGGTGGAAGGAGGGCTTGCCTTGGGGGTGGGGGAGGGGGGTGCTGGGGGAGATAGATGGAGGAAGGGTATTCAAAGTTCAGACACAGCACGGAGGAGGTACAGGGGCAGTTGTGACAATTATGTCTTCCACCTTCTTTTGGACTAGCTGTAGGAAGACAGCAAATATAAAGCCTTTGGGGCAGGGGTCTGCGGTGGTCTTTGATGAAGGCAAGGAAGTAAAATGGGGGCAAGGGACCGTTCATAAAGTCATACGGTTGTAACTGTGAGTTTTTCTTCTGTCCCTGATGGAGGAGGTGGTAGGTTAGGTTACGGGTGCATTGCTCTAAAATGTGGTACGAAATTCGTAGGGAGAGGTAGGGTCCTGAAGGAGTGTGGGGTATCTGCTTTGAATAGACACCTACGCCCAGAGGCCTTCTACGTGGGGACTCAGACGTAGAGATGGGCGAGCCAACAAATTAACAGGGCGAGCCGAGGCAAGGGTCGGTTTGGGCACGTAGGGCCTGATTACGATGGCAGAGGGACTGCCACCGACGGCCTTACAGTGGCGGTCCCATAGCCATCCAGCCCATTGGATCCGACCGCCGTATTAGGATGCAGACAGTCAGCTTTTGACGGTCAGGGGAAAAGACTGCCATGTCTGACAGGATCAAGGATCCCATCAGTGCGGCGGTCGGACTCCTGTTCCCTACAATGGGGTGGTACCTGCTCAGGCACCACCATAGGTATTTAGGATGTCCCTTTCTGCCGACCATTTCATGACGGTTAACCCGCCATGAAAAGACAGGCAGAAAGTGACTTTGGGGGCCCCTTCCATCCTGGCCCTCCGCTATGGGCCCTGTGGGGCATCTATGGTGCCCCCTAAACACCCCTGCACCATGTGACATGCACAACAGGGTGCCTCCACATAGTGCAGTGATGTTTTAAATCTTTTGTATTGCAGCTTGTGCTGATGCCCGCAGCACACGACTCAATACAAAATATACAGATTGCGACCACCGTGAAGGCGGTCGCATTGCAATGCGGCCAACGGGACCTCTGACTCCTAGTCGGGCGGTCATGCTTCCGTGTCAATGTCTGGTGGACTTTCGTAATCATGCCCTAAGTGTTATGCATGAGCAGAACCTTAAAAATAAGCGGCATGTAAATCATGAAGCAAACATGTTAGAACATTAAAATGTGTCTTCAATACATTTAAAAGTGTATTTCTATAACTAGCTGAACCGTTTCACTTTGGCTTGTAACATTTTTATCACTGCATTGAGAAGTATTTATTAAAAAAGAAAGTTTGTGTATTTGAGGGCAATTTCATATGTGATAATGGACAAAAAAGACATTCAGTGAAATAAAATGTTTGCCTTTGATCACACAGTTTGGTCAAGCAGGGGAGCATGAATTGATCCCAGATTTCCAAGTTTCACACTGTACAATCCAGCCACTAGACTGGTGGGCATCTGTTTATGACATGACATGTTAGTGCTTTGTCCTAATTCTTGGAGGGTGACATTGGAGTTAGGGTAACAAGCAAAATTTATATTTTGTTTTTCACAGTTTTACATAGAGAAAACCTTGACCAAGGCCATAACAGCATTTCACAACAAACACAAACTGTGTTACATGTTTTTTTAGCACAGGTAGATTTTCCAGGATTCACAAGATGCTGAGCTGAGGCCCGGATTTTAACCTGCTCCCACATTTACATGGTGGGCGGCTGCATCCATAGGCTACATGTACTCCTGCAAAATCCTGGCTTCTTTTAGGGTTGAGATTGAGATCCTTGAGTGGAGCCAAAGCCAGGCATCTGGCATGAGCCTGACTCGAGCTTTCAGTGGCTTGTCCTCCACTACTCAGAAAAGACCAATGCTTTAAAGTTAATTCATGATAACATAAAACACATAAACAAGGACTTGCTGCTGGAGGAGCTAGTATTGCATTTCGGAAATGCGAGTTTTTGAAATACCAGTACAACAGAACCGTGTTCTCAGTAAATATGTGAGTGTATATTGTGGCACCTTGCCCATAAATGATTGGTGGAAACACCAATAAATGGTTGACGTCTTAAGGGGATGGTCACAAAGGTATCTTATACCTATGAGTAACTTATAACTTTGCATTTAAACTTTTGAGTATCTTTACTTCTTTTGACTATTCATCATTTAAGAGTTTAAAGTTACTCAACCTTTTAGACTTACATGTCTCCATCTCCTAAAACAGTGAATGGATTAACATTTATAAGTGTAAGTTGATACATGCAAAAAGGATCAGTGGTAAGTCCAGCATCACACATGGCAAGCACTGAGCCTGCGACACCCTCCCTTAGAAAATAATGAAGGCAGGGCCTTAAAAAAGAACCCTTTGGGAGATAATGTTGAATCAAAATAACTTAATACAACTTTAAAAAATATATATAACGTTAATTTAATGTTAAAACAGTTAAATACGATTAAATGAATACATATTATTTTATGGTACAGTATTTTAAACATTTTCATTTAAAGACAAATGTAAACATTTTTTTTCAACAATAATTACATTCATGTAGATTATTTCTTTACATAATGCTTTGTAAATTATAATACATAATAAATATAAATAATGTACTTTAGTTGAGATTTTTTTCTAAATCTTTAAAAATAACGTTCATAACATTTAATACATTTAAATTAATTAAATATTTAAATAAAAATTAAGTTATTAGTACTTGAGCATTTCTTTGTTTTGTTCTACATTTGAAATGAATATATAAACAACAATTGTAATGTTCATGCAAATAAATAAATAAAACTATATTTTTCCTTTTTTTTATTAACTTTAATATTCTACATACATTTCCCCTATATTTATCCTAGGGAGATTTCTACCCCAGTGGTTAAGAGCTCCCTATAGAAAAATATAGGGAAAAGTAAAAACGGTTTTTAAAACTTTTAAACAATTCCTAAAAATATTTTTATTCGAAATGTTAAAGTGAATTAATTTTATATATTTATTTTAAATGTAAAACAAATATAAACTAATAATACAGCACCATTAACTTAATTTAAAATGTGATTAGTTTGAATACACTAATAGAAATAAAAATGTTTTCTGAAGTTTCCATTTTTAAATAAATCCCAACTAATGTAAAAAAAAATTATTTTTATATGTATTAATAATTATTGAAAGCAATGTATAAAATAATTTAAAATAATGTAATTATATTTCAATACAAAGTTAATATTACAATTACTTCTAAATTAAAAATACTAAAATATGTTTACGTTTTATTTTCACCTTACAATATATATATTTATATTTTTTACTACTTTAAATAATTTAGCATTGTTTTCTGTGAGGTGTCAAGTCTCTACATCCATTATTTGTTCCAGTATCAGTGGCTGAGTATACAACAACAGGGACAAGGGGCGAGTGAAGGTCCAGCGTACACGACCCCCAGAGGTACAGGTACATTCAGAGGTATGCAGTTCCTAAGAAAAAGAAAGGAAAGGTCAGAGGTGCCTGATGTATCAAGTCGGGATCTGTTTCATCAGGAACAAGAGCCCTCACACACCCCAAGGGGTGTCATGCTTCATCAGCGGGCAGCTCCTCTTTGGGCTAGTCTTGCAATGTCCAACAGTGCCCAACCTTTGCTACTGCTGGAGTTACTACAATAGGCACCTCCGACCTTTCCTCTTCTTTCTTAGGAACTGCATACCTCTGAATGTATCAGTACCAGTGGCAGACCATGTGTGGTGCTGGGCTTACTCCAGATCTGAGAGGGAGTACATTTACTGCTGTTTTAGGTCCTTTTTGACTGTAGTAATTTAAAATGTGCAGTTTGTGAATCATGGTGGGCTTACTCTTTTGTGGGTGGTGGGTTCCTGTATCTCTCTAACTCTCCCTAGACCCCACTTTAATCCCCCTAAACCCCTCCGATTTAATAGTAAGTATGCCCCCTTTCCAGTGATACCCTCGCCCTCCCACATTTACTACTAAGGGGACGATTTTGATGTCGGACAGACCTGAGTCTGTCTGACATCGATTTGGTTCTGGGATCGACCTCCTGTCGGCGGTCCCAAACCAGCAATTAGGATGCGACCGAACACTGTTCGGTTGCACTCCTATTCTTTACAATGGGAGCATGCATTCCGACCCGAATGAATGCTCTCATTGTAAAAATGCGAGGTGCAGTTCAACCCTGCACCCTGTGGCAGGCACCTTAAGGTGCCTGTCACACGGTGCAGAGATCAACAGGGGCCACCATAGGTGCCCCCTCGGCTGCCACACGGAGGCCTTGCACCCATGGGGGCCCTGCTGGTGACCCCCAAAGTCGACTTCCGACATCCTTTCTGTGTCAGAAAGGCCAGAACAGAAAGGCTGTCGGAACCCGACATCATAATCCCTGTGGTGGAAAAATCCGCCTTTGGGATTACTGTAAGCATTCCGACTGGCGGATGGGCTCTCCGAGCCCGTTGGATGCCAGTCGTTATGTCTGGTTGCATTCTTTTGTGACCGACTCCATCCTAATGGGTTGGCCTGAAAGGAATCAATCCGCCTGATTAGGATGCAGTCAGAACGGTTCCGACCGACAGTTGGAGACGTTTACAACCGCGTCCTATTCTGATACGGTTAGGAAGGCTTCCTAATGGCATTTGCTCCTTCCAAATCGAATCGGGAACATGTTCTTCTGACCCAGGATCCAATTATGATGCGATTAGGAACATATGCTCCCATTGAAGTCAATGGGAGTCCAACCAAATCGTATCCGGAAGCTTCCGGATGCATTGTACTCTGTCAGTCGGACTCTCCCGCTCTGAGTGGGTTGGAAACCATTTCCAAACTGATTCAGTCGGGAAGCTTTCCAATCCGCATCGAAATCAGGCCCTAAGTAGTAAACTTACATGTGTGAATATTTCCCCCTAGAATAGATAGGAGAGATTGAGGTGGTTATTTAGACTCGTAGGTTTGTGAATTGCTTTTTGTTGTAAGTAGTACTCATGTACATACTACAAAATGCAGTTTGTGAATGAGACTTTTAATTTGGATGTCGAAATGTAGATAATTAAAGGTCCACACGGAATTAAAGGAGCTGTGGGTTCCAGGTCCTGCACTATGGAGAAATCCAAGGAAACTTTTGTGGTGAGCAAATGAAATACACAGGCATCACAATTGCATATTCTAAATGAAGAGGCTTGGATAACTAGAGTTAGTAAGAAAGAGAGCAAATGCCCTGTGAAATAGTATACACCCCCTCCGATTATAAAGAATAAAACACACAACTAAGAAATGTCTTGTAAGAAATTAGGTCATTAGATGAGATTGCTGGAAGTCCCACTCAAATAATTAACACAATCCTTGTAAGAGTAAACCACAAAAGTCATTAAATAAACGCGTGCTTAACTAACTCTCTGGTAGCTTAGCACGAAAGCAATCAGGTTTAACTTAGATGCAACGTGTAAAGTATGTATGCAGCTCTAAAAGATTAATAAAGTGAAAGCACACCACAAGAAAAACCCCAAACCAATTTAGAAACATGGAGTTAAATGTATTTTTTTTAAATGACACCAAAATGACAAAAGTCCAATCAGTAAAACCGAAGATATGAGATTTTAAAGTTTTAGGTGAAAATAGCACCAAAAAGCTCTGCTCACGATTATCTTGTCACGCTGGACCATGGTAAATTTACAAGTTGCGATGGAGCCGGGGTCAATACAGGGACCAGAGTCGTCCTGTTGAACCGTTACCTTCTCAAATCCTTGTAAGGAGCTGCTGTTCATGTTGTTGGTGTGAGGAACAGGTTGGGCATCACAGGCGGTCACTGTTTCAGGTGCAAAGAGCTGGTCATCACTGAAGCTTTGCATTGGAGATCTATCCGGGCTGTCGCCGTCGGTGCAAAGTGCAGGTCTTGCTGGAGCCTTAAGTGGGCAGTCATCGAAGATGGTCGCTATTGGCATGAAAAGGTCACTTTGCAGGTCTTTTCTTTGTCATCAGAAATAGTATACTCAGATTCCATCCAAGAACCCACAACCTGGGTGACACCTCCTGGGGAACAGTTCTCAGGCCAGAAGCAGACCTCAGGCAGGTACTGTTGGTGCTGGTCTGCTTGGCAGTTGGAGGGAGTCCTCTGGAAGCTTGTTGTGTCCCAGTACCACAAACAGGAGGTCAGCCAGAAAACCCCTGATATCACTTCTGGGGAACCATTTTTCAAAGGCAAGCAGATCCAATCTTCCTTCTTCAGACAGTAGAGCAGTCAATCTTCCTCGGATATGGGAGTTTTCTGAGAAGAGGTCCTGAAGATACCATCTTTTGTGTGAGGGGAATTCTCTGGCCTCCCCCCATAACTGGTTCTGGTCAGTTCACCTCTTCCTTTGGTCCTGGCTCAAAACGCTCTAGGGTGTCATAGGCAAGGGCAAGCCTGGTGCTAAGTTACTGTGTGTGAGCTACAGGCAGGGACTTCTAAGTGTAATCATTACAGGGTACAGCTTGTCCCCAGCCATCCGGTCTGGAAGACCCACTATCCTCACAGTCTGGAAGAGCCACTCCCATCACATCTAATCTTCTTTTGTCCCAATTTCTGGAAAGAATACCCACAACAGGAGAGCCATTTACAGACAGGTGACCCAGGACCTTGGTAGAAAGGCACAATTAGTTCGGACAGCAAAATTATTGCTTTCTAAAAGTGGAATTTCAAAAGTGTAGCTTAAAATCCAAGTGTACCATTAAAGAGGATTTCATATAACAATTCATTAGAGTGGAAGAAACATTTCTCTATCTGTTCCTAAACTGAAGTTATCACTTATTAAATGTAATAAGGTAGCCCAGTGTTAGTATATGGAGGAGATAGCCTGACAATAGTAAAAAATGACTTAAAGAGTTTTTCACTGCCAGGCAATGTAAAATGTAAAGCCATATGTACTACTTTTAAAAACGATGCACTCTGCTATATCGGCCTTTAGGGCCTATCTTAGGATTGTTAACAAAGGAAGATTTAGAACTCGCAAAAGGTTTATTTTACCAACACAAAAAGATGCCGGACAGAATGCTGAACTGTGTCAAACATTCACCCTTAGTCACAGACTTGGGTTTAGTCCATCGTTGTTATGCTCACCATGGCATCAAAGTTTGGTCCCAGCCATATGCAAATCAGTCTTGACCCTTCTCCCCTTGGGAACAATCCAGTACAAATTGAAGATGCCTTGCCATTTCCACTTCTGAAATACACAAGTGGGTTATGGTCTATATACAAAACAAAAGGATTACTCCACTAATAAGTATGAAGCTTTTCAAAAGCCCATACTCAAGCAAGTACCTCACGTCACATAATCTGGTACTGTCATTTTATCACAACTTTTGAGGGTTGTAGATAATGCTTGTGTGTACTTATTACTTTCATGCCACTGACTCAAAACAGCAACAAGGCTAACTGAACTAGCATCAATTATTATAGATCACTTGGAACCACTAACAAACTCATCATGATGAAATCATAATACGTTTTCTAATTTCTTCCAAAGCACGCTCTTATTCTTCATTCCATAAACACTTCTCCATTTTATCCAGCAGTTTTTTTAATGGTCCTACATTCTGGGCATAATCTTGAGCAAAGCTGGCCTAATAACCACCTAGACCTAAAATGAACCTTAATGAATCAATCAATTCAAAACTTTATTCAGTTTGTATAAAAACAACCATAAAAGTGTACATACAGAAAAACAGGTTACATTAATCACAATCAGATAAAAAAAGCAAAGCTGAAAATTGCTTAACAAACACCATAGGGCCAAAGTTAATCACAGTACAATACAGTTTCTTAAAACCATTGTTGGGATCTCACTATATATGCATGTTTTACATGCATTGAAATAAAAGTGTCACATTAAACCAAACTCTGACATCCTTTAACTCAGACAGATATATTACTGCGGCCAGGTGCAAACCACTGTGGTTCGCGAGCAAAAGTGGTTTTATGTAATAATTTCTAAAACCAGAATAAAAGCCACAAAACATAATAAAGTGCACAGTGCTCTGATTACTCTGTCCATTACATGAGCAAGGAAACTTGTCCAAAGGGCAGGTTTTCATGTTTGGGAAAGCAACTAAATGATGGCAAATGTAAATTTTCCACAGCCTGATGACCAGAGAATCGGGATTTTATCAAGGACACGGAGGCTAAGATTATGCAGTCTCCTTTTATGGCCAGCTTTCACAGCAGCAACAATTAAAAGGAATCTAGAACTTTGAAAACATTCTATTCGTCTATATAGTCCAGCAACAGGCAGCCATCTTCTTTCTTTGTGCTCTGCGAACAAGATAAACTTTAAGTCCAAATGAATTCCTGATGAATGTATCCAGAAGAACAAACGTACATGGAAATCCAAATACAAACCTCGTCACTCTGAAAGAAAGTATAAAATAAGTTAATCTACCCGGGCGGGTATCAGAGGTGATATAATATTTGCCTCCGTGTACTTAATAAAATAAAATCCGGAGGCCTTTATTATGCAAGTGCAAAGCGCATTCAACACATTATCTCACAACTTTTGAACATGCTCTCATTGGACCAATCGGCTGCTCTCAGGGCCGTTTCTGCCATTAGGCAGGACTAGGTGGCCGCCTAGGGCGGCAAAATGGTGATGGCGGCATTGTGTTGTGGGCTGTGGCAAAAAAAATCATGCAGTGGAGTGCACTGACTGTGCAAGCGCACCTGCTGACCCGAGCGCACACCCTAGATTAGTGGCGGGGGTGGCGCGCACCCTAGAGTAGTGGCGAGTGTGGAGCGGGACGGACACACTACTACTAGTGCTGTGCTGCTAAGTGTGGGTCCCCAGGGCCGTCAATCTTGTAGCGCTGGATAGCGCTTTCAATGACGGCCCAAGGGCAAAATTTGTGGCCAATCGGTGAGCAGTGCTTCAGCCAGGGAGGGCAGCCCAGTGACGGTGACGCCGCGTGAGTTTGACGCGCACAGCGCACCAGTGCCATAATCGATCTATCTCGGCGCGCGCAGGGGACGGACTGTGTGTGTCGGCACAGTCGGCTGGCGCGCTGCTCTAGTGCCCCCTGGCTGGGATGGCCCCTGTGTGATGGCCGTGAATTAACCACCTGAATTAAATAATTAATAAGGTTTCAGATTGCTATGTGTGACATTTTCTTGAATTCATTGTAATTATGAGTGACATTTCAACGAATATGAGTGACACTTATTCACGAACAAAGTCTAGCAATAAAAACAAGAAAAATATATAAATTACAGAAATGACACCCATTTGAGCAACAAGGACCTCTAAAACGAGTCACATCATAATCCACAAGCTGCATTACTGAGCAGTGCGCCCTGGTCTGGTCCTGCATGCCACCCACTACCTGCGCTAAACCCTGCTGGTGGCACCATCACCCCACTCGCAGTTTGTCACACAGAGCTACATTACAAGCTCTGCTGACTCTGATACTTGGCGCACTGAGAAGTTACGTTGGCAAGCACCACAGTGGCTCTCACAATCAATCACCTGAACCAGGTGCGAGCGGCTACTAACACACCTTTACAGTCAGTGAGACGAAGACAGACTGCTATGTGATGTACAGTCAGTTCTCAGCGGTAACAGGGCAGACAGGTGGCAGCTCAGAAGAAAATCATGCCAAGGGTAGGCAGATTATATCATACAAGTTATTTTATATCTAATGCATTTATTCTTCTAGCCTGGATGACGGGGGAGAGAGTGATGGTAATAAAAGGGAGGGGGCGGCATTTTTTAATTCTCGCCTAGGGCGGCAAAACACCTAGAAACGGCCCTGGCTGCTCTTAAAATGTCCTGTAAACCTCCTCCCAAGATGAAATCTTTGGAGGCTGAGGAACCTCTAAGCGAATGTGCTCCAAAAATAGAGGTGTCCATACCCCCTTCATTCATAACATCTTTCATGTATCTAGCTAAGGTAGGGGGGGACGGCTTTGTGAGGCTTCTTATGAGAGATTAGTAGTTGTGCGACACGTTTCTTAGATTAAGTGTTCTCCTTTGGTATTCTTTCAAATATTGCACCACACACAGTCTTAGGGTAGAAAACTGTTGAGGAAAGAGTCTTAGTTCTTCTTTTAATATAGAAACATACTCCCTCAGGTAGGTATGCCTTACTGGTGACTTCTAAAGCTCTAACATCGGATGTACATCTAAATGAAACCAGACATAGGAGGGTTGAGAGTTTGCAAGAGAGTTTTTAAATGATAAATATTGATTATCACCCCAGTTCTCTAATACTTGAAGGATCAATTTGACATCCCAAAGAGAGGTGTACTTAAGTATGGGTGGTTTGAGGACCCTAATGCTTCTCATAATCTTCCTTGTTAAAGCATTCTGGACGACAAATAGTCCATCTATCAAGCAATGACCATCAGAAATGGCTGATGTACAGACATTTACCAACCTATATGGCAATCCTGACTCAAATAGTTCTGTTAGATAATTTATTACATAGACTACATCAGTTGAAATGGGATTGATACCCTATTGAACACACCAGCAAATCCATGTATTCCATGCCAGTCTATATGCATTTCTCGTGTCAGATGCCCAGGATTCAGATATGAGTCTGAAAGCATCTGGCAAAAGGTCAGGGATTTCCCATTGTCTCCGGAAATCTTCCATACCATCAGAGTGAGGGAGCCTTCTTCTATTAGAGGATGGATTTTCCCTGAAGGGCCAGGAACTATGGTCTCGAAATTCGGAATTAGTAAGGGGAAGTCTACTGACATTTCCAGATTTACCGGGAACCATGCTTGGGATCTCCAAAGTGGAGTTACCACTACTACTGTTTCGTTGAATCTGCGTGTTTGTAGGAGGAACCTGGATAGCATAACAAATGGCGGGAAGGCATATGGCCTTAGACCTCTCCAGTCCTGTAGGAAGGCATCTACCCCAACAGCTTGAGGGTCTGGTTTCCAACTGAAAAAATGTGTCAGTTGAGTATTTATTCTGTCTACAAAGATGTCTATGTTGAAAGGATGTGTCTTTGAATTCTATGCAGTATCCCCTGACCGTTTGTAACACCCAAGGGTCCTGTGTCACTAAATTCCAGTTTCCACAGAACTGGGCTAGTCTCCCTCCCACCTTTATAGGGGAACCTGAAAGGTCTTTCATATGACCTACCTGATGAGAAGCTTTTTTGTCTTTTGTCGCCTCTGGTGTTTCTGAAGTGCCCTCTTTGTCTTTGGGGGTAGAAGTTAGAATAGGAGCCATAGGCTTGTTGAAAGGACCTATTGCCTTGTGCCATAAAGGGTCTTGAGGAAGGGATACTCCAGCCGGGGGAACCGATCACTTGTTCGCCCGGCCCTTCCAAACACTCTGTCGTGAAAAACCTTCCTTATCTCCTTTTGAGATTTCTGTATAGAGCTAAAGATGCCCACATATTTATCCATCTCTTTTATGAAGTCATCGCCCTAAAGTTAACCTGGGAAAAAGGTCCCCTTTCTCTATTGGCAAGCTCTTTTAGTTTGGGGTTGAGGTTCAAGAGAATGCTTTTCCTTCTTTCATTTTAAAGAGCTGTGTTTGCATTCCCAAGGATTCAAACTCCTCTCTGCGCCCACTCTCGCAGTTCTTTTGGGTCGACCTGAGTTTCGCTCAGGTAAGTCTTCTCGGCTATCTCAAAGATTTTGGTGAGGGTGCCAGTAATGTCCAGGAGTCTGTACCAGGACTTTAGGCCTCTATCTAGGCCTCTTCTAGGGTATTTTCCCCCCATTGTTAATGAATGACACGACCTTTGGGTGTTACGGTTATCTTGTCGGGGAGGGATGGCCGAGGGCATCGTAAACGAAACCTCACTCCTTAGGGATCTCCCTTCTCAACCAGAAGGTAATATATTCAGCCACATGCTGGGAAGGGGTCCATTCAGGTTACAGGTGATTTTTTATAAGGAGGGGTCAAACATATTGTGCCCAAATGGGTCAAGAATCCCCATCTTAGACCCGGAGGCCTTTGATGCCTCATCAGATGTCCCTTTTATAGTCGTGGGCGAGTCCTTGCAATCAGAGTCAAACTCTGAAGAGCAGGACAATTCCAGTTCTGGCTCGCATGTCTAATTGTCATCGGACTCACTGGATATAGGGACAAACGGGCCTCTTTCATGCCCATCCACAGTGTCGAACACACTGACTTTATCACCGGATTCATCTGGTAAACCCTCAATGACCCCTTTAGATTTCTTAGACTTTTTATTAGGGTGGTCACCTGATGGCCTTTTTTTGGGATTTATAAGACCAGGAGGAGCATCCAGGTTGGACACTTACTTTGGTATTCAAAAGGGTTTCTAATTTTTTATTGATGGTGTTCCCTATAACTCTATTTACTAATTCCTCTAATTTCCCCTCAACTAAGGAATCTAACTGCTCCTCAGACATTCTTTTTTTTTTAAAGTAATTATATGTAACGAATGAGCTAAGAGACTCCCTTTGTGGGTAAGGGTTAAAACTACAATATATGGGCGTATAATTGCCTAATTAGGAGGGATTTAGCTAAATATATGACCAGCTGGGGCAGCATGAGTTAATAGGTGCTCTGCTTCGTTGCAACCGTCATTCAAATATGAAAGAAATGATGTGGTGGGCTTGACTTCCTTGTTTTGTGTTATGGGCTTGATAAATGTTCCTGGTACGGTCGCGTTTGGAGTTGCGGCCGCACCAGCATAGATATGTGAGGTATGGTGCCCCCAGGAGCAAGGTTATGAGGAGGCGTGAGGATGAAGCCTAGGTGTGCGGTAAGCCAATTTAATCAGTTATGAGCTCACGTACGCGCCGGCAGCGGTGCAGCCGGTTGCGTGAGCCGCATTGAAGCAGGGAGATACGGAACATGTGTGGCCGCGTTGATGTGAGCGAGGCCCCGTCGCGTTATTTGAATCTGGGCTACTTGGCTGTGATGGGGAGGATTTTGTGGTCTCTGGGTGACCTAGGAAAAGAGTCTCGGTTTGCAAAATAAGTGTAATTAAGTTTAAAGGCGTGATAAGGGGGGCAGCCCAAAGCCGACTGGATAAAATAAGCTCAAGAGTATTAACACCTTAAAGGGCAATTCATTTTCATGTCACAAGCATATATTAACACAAACATGACCAAAATAATGTAATAGGAAATAAATACGTATATAGTCAATAGTAGCTTGCACTATGCAGGTAATTTTAGGAGAGAAAATAAAGATTACTTATCTTATGAGCAGCAGCAATAAAAGAAGGAAGATGGCTGCCTGTTGCTGGACTATATAGACAAATAGAATGTTTTCAAAGTTCTAAATTCCTTTAAATTGTTGCTGCTGTGTGAGCTGGCAATAAAAGGAGATTGCATAATATTGGCTTCCGTGTCGTCGACTAATACAAAACGATGCATAAGATTGGGAATATGAGTTAAATAATCTTGACAGCTGTTAGAACTGGGGGTCTCTAGTTGGCAGAGGTAGGTACCACTGTCCAAGTAGGGAACCTTGCTTCTAGTCAGGGTAAGGAGGAAACCCTCTGAGATAACCCCTGCTCTCCCCCTTGGTAGCTTGGCACGAGCAGTCAAGGCTTATCAAAGGCAATGTGTAAAGTATTTGTACCAAAACTCACAGTAACACAGTGAAAACACCACAAACTGACTCCACAACAGTTTAGAAAAATAAAGGTATTTAATCTAAACTACACAAGACCAAAACGACAAAAAGCCAACATACACAGTTCAAGAATATGGTTGCAAAAGAGTTCCTAATGTTAGCGTTAAAATAACCCCCAGTTGCGTGAAAAGTTCACAGTAACGTCACGTTTAGCCAACAGTACCTTTAAATGCAACAAAGTTCCAAAACAGAAGCTGTTGCGGTGGAAAACAAGGAATGCGTTACTCCTGAGACCCTAGGGAGGCGTTAGCGACAATTCCGCTGGATGTAGCGGCGTGTAGCGACGAATCCGATCTGTATGGGGAGGAAGGCGATGTTCTGTGTGCTCTTTTACTCCTGACATTGGCTCACTTAAACACCCCTCTCAAAACCTGATAAAAGCTGCATTGCTTAACTGCAGATCTCTCAGTAAACACTGCATTCAAGTGTATAACCTTCTCGAGGATGAAGCCCTCGATATTCTGCTACTAACTGAAACATGGCTCGGTGAAAATTCTGATCCAGATATTATTGAGGCGATGCCTCCAGGCTACTCACTCTCTAGACTTGATAGGCAAGACGGTAGAGGTGGAGGAATAGCTATCGCTGTTAGAGCTCCTCTGGAATGCTCCCTAGCCCCCCTGACTATTGACCACAGCGAAGCTGCCTCATTCTCGATCACACTGGGGCCCCAACACTCCCTATCAGGTATCCTAATATACAGACCCCCTGGCAGATTGTTTGATTTTACAACTAGCCTAATAGAGGCGACAGCACATCTCGCCTTGAGGAAATCCAGACTCCTGGTGCTTGGCGACATGAATATTCATTTTGACGATGCCCAAGACAAGGATGCCTCGTATATAAAAGCAGAACTTCTCTCTTTGCAGCTAGCTCTAAAAAACCAGGACCCTACGCACAGACATGGTCACTTGCTTGACCCTATCTTTGGTAACTGGAATGGAGTTGAAGCTCTTCCCCCTATACCCGTTCCCTGGTCTGACCATTTTGTTATTCCCCTACAAATATGGGTGTCCAAATCTGCAACAAGGAGTGATAGCTCGCAGATTTACCAATGTCGAAAGTGGAAAAATTTTAATTTAGACACTTTCATCGACAATCTTGAAGCGGCAGGTCCTCCTGGAGGGTCTGACTGTGAGACTGCCTATACCTGCCTCAAGAATTGTGTACTAACTGCCCTAGATAAAAACTGCTCCTATTCGTAGGTCAGTAATCAATAAGAAGAGAAGGAAACCCTCCCCGTGGTTGACTTCAGATCTTCAGGTTGCAAAATCTGCTTGCAAGAAACTGGAACGTGAGTGGCGCATTAAATTCTGCCCCATAGCTAAAGACCACTATAAAAAAGCTCACGCGAGCTACTACAAACTCATCCGTGCCGCTAAAGCACTTCATTACAAAACCCGCATTGGAGAGGCTGAAAACTCCTCTAAGGAGCTTTTCAAAATCTTCAAAGAAATCTCGGTGGTTACAAATGAGAGCATTGCTCAGAATGACTCGGTTGAAACATGCAATAATATTGCTAAATACTTTGCCAGCAAAATCACCAACATCTATGCTAATTTTGCTAATGATGTGCCTTTGGGATCCGACTTCACAGAGAACTTGGAGATCACTCACACTAAGACATGTCTAAAATGCTTCTCTGTCCCTCCCACGACCATTTTCAATAGTATCTGCAAAAGCATTAAATCAGGCTCCCCTCGGGATCCTGCCCCTCCCAAGATACTAGCAGCTAGCCTTAAAGCCTTAGAACAACATTTTAGACACATTCTCCAACTCTCCTTTGTCACGGCTACCCTCCCTGCGGAGTGGAAGAAAGCCATCGTACTTCCAATAAAGAAAAAACCCAACATAAGTCAGGATATCCTTGAAAACCTGCGGCCCATCTCGCTGTTACCTTATTTGGCGAAGGTGGCCGAAAAAATAGCTAACCGCCAACTCATGGCCCATCTTGAGTCAAACAATGCCTTCCACAGCTCCCAGTCAGGGTTTAGGGCAGGATACTCCACCGAAACCGCCCTTCTGAGAGCGACCGAAACCTTACGGGCAGGCGCTGATGAGGGCCAGACTATGGCACTGATTATGCTTGACCTTAGTGCCGCGTTCGACACTGTGGCTCACTCCATCTTGCTACAGTGTCTGAACAAAGCCGGGGTCACCCAGGAAGCACTGGGCTGGCTTAAAGCCTTCCTTACCAACCGCTGCTTCCAGGTTCAGAGAGGCATGTACCTCTCTGATAGCATAGCCTTAGAACAGGGGGTACCTCAGGGCTCGGCCCTGAGCCCTACCCTGTTCAACCTGTACATGGCCCCCTTGGCTGAAGTGGTCCAATCGTTCGGCATTGAATTAGTTTCATATGCCGACGATACCCAACTTCTCATCTCCCTGTCCCAAGCCCCCTCCATTGCTGCAGATAATTTTAAAACCTGCATGCAGACTCTGGCAGGCTGGATGACCCAGCACTGTCTGAAGTTAAACGGTTCAAAAACGGAGGTTTCGGTAATTGGAGGCAGAGATACTAGTTGGACCAAGGAGTGGTGGCCATCTTGTCTGGGACCGTTACCCACTCCCTGTAAAGCAGCTAAGAACCTGGGGATCTGGGTTGATCCCAGGCTCTCCTATGACAGCCATGTGCACAAAGTGGTTGGGAAATGCTTCGGGGTGATGAAGACCCTGAACCGTACCTTAGACCTCCTCCCTCTTGAAGCCAGGTGCACTATGACCCAAGCCCTGGTGACCTCGAGGATTGACTACGGAAATGTGCTTCTGCTCGGAACAACACAAAAAAACATCAGGAGACTCCAAGTGCTCCAAAATACGGCAGCACGCCTAGTCCCTAGACTCCCTAAAAGAGCAGCCTCCAAACCTGCCCTAGCCACTCTGCACTGGCTCCCAATAAAAAAGAGAGTCCTATTTAAGGCACTCCTTATGTGCTACAGGATCATCTCTCACAAGGCTCCCCCCTACATGACTGATCTGGCTATCCCCTACGAGCCTAACAGAACTCTCCGCTCTGGGGGAACTGGATTGCTTAAAATTCCCCGCACCAAGAAAGCCAGAATGGGAGGCTGTTCCTTTCGTGTAATGGCTGCCAAAGAATGGAACTCCCTCCCCATAAATATCAGATTAGCGGACTCAGAGACCTTGTTCAGAAAACTTCTGAAAACCCATCTGTTTTCCCTCTAACTCCCTCTCCTGGCCTTGACTCTCTTCTCCACAGCGCGGGGACACGCCGGGATGGCGTCACCAGGCGCTTTACAAGCCCCTTTATTATTATTATTATTATTATTTATGACTTGTATGGATTCCGGTGCGGAGGTTCCGTGAGAAAATGCTCGCAAAGGGATGATGCGATGATTCTCGGAGCTCTGCGACGATTCTCGCAGTGACGTGATGCAGTGATCTCACCCAGCGATGACAGGCTCTGCAATGATGTTCGCAGCGGCGGAAATCTTCCCGCTAATGAAGGGTGCGACGTCTTCAGGCAGTGGCGACAGGCGCTGCGACGATCTCGGTCTTCGTAGTGGCGGGAATTTTCTCGCTCAGCCGGGTTTGCGACAAAACTTGCAGAAAGTTCTTTAAAAGCTTGGTTTCCAGCTACCCAACACAGGTTCAGCTTCCAGAGGCACCACACATGGGCCATGCACTCCAGGAAGGACAGAACTCTCTAAATAGAGTTCAGGAAAGCTGGGGTTGAAGTCCTTTTGTTCCTGGGACTTCATAACAGGGAGCCAGCTCCCAACAGGCCCTTGGAGATTCCTTCAAGCAAGGGGACACAGCACAAAGCAAAGTCATTCCCCTCTCCTGGGCAGCAAAGCAACAGCAGGTCAGTCCAACAGAGCAACAGCAGGACCGTCTTCCTTCTTCAGTTTCAGCTATCTCCTTGGCAGAGTTTCCTTCTTGACTCCAGGATGATCTTAGTTTCTGTTGTCAGGGGCCCTGTACTGTACTTATACCCCTAAAAGTCTTTGTTCACTTTGTGCAAGTGGGCCCTGAGCCCGGTCTGACCCAGTTCTGGGTGTTCCTTGAGCACTTTGTTTCCTGGCTTCTCCTTTCCTTTCAGAGTGAGGGGCGGGATCGTCAGCCGCCCAGCAGGAGGTGGAGCCAGCTTTGTGGAAGGCAGCCACAGCCCTATTCAGGCCCAGGTGCCAACTTCTTCCAATCACTCAAGTTGCAAATGCAGTCATTCAGCCTAGGGCTGACCCAGCCAGCCTCCTGGGGACTCCCCAGCCCCGTCACTCTCAAACCAGACAGTCAATTCACAAACAGGACAAGGCAAACAGAAAGGTCAGCCAAGAGAACAACTTCTTTATAAAAGTGCTGTTCTCAAACACAGGATTTTAAAACAACCTTTCCTGAAAGATGTGCTATTAAATTCTGAGTTCAGGGATACCAGACTTTATTGTCCTATCTTGTTCAATGGGAAGATATGCTGGTAGCCACTGTAGCCAGAATCATCATGATAGCCTATAGAGCAAGATAGCCTTACAGCAGTGAAAAACGAAAATGGCTGTAATTCACTACCAGAGCATGTCACTTGCACAAGTACATGCCTTACCTTTGACATACACTGTACCCTGCCCAAGTGCCATCCATAGGGGTGATCAATGTGTACAGAAAGGGAAGAGTTAGGCCCGGTCAGTGGGAACACTGACCAGGAGGACATGGCAGTTCACAGACTGCACACAGGCTCTGCGGTGGCAGGCCCGAGACACCATTTTAGGGCTACTCATGTGGGTGGCACAATCAGTGCTGCAGGCCCACTAGTAGCATTTAACATCACCAGCCCTGGCACATTCAGTGCACTTTACTAGGGACTTCTGGGTTATACAAATATGCCAATCAGGTATATCCAATTACAATCAAAATTTACACAGGGAGCACTTACACTCTGACACTGATCAGCAGTGGCAGAGTATCCAAATCATCTAACCAGCAAAAACGAAATCCAGCACAGCATCAAAAATACAGGAGGTAGAGGCAAAAGATAGGGGGAAACCACGCCAAGGATGCCAGGTCTAACAACAGCCCACTTGTGATGTAAGTGTTAAATTAAACTTTACTGTTGGTTTCCTACTCTCACAGTCTCGCCAAGCTTCCCTCCTATGATTCATAAAGTGTTCTCTAATCAACAATTAACTAAGTAATGTTACTTGTTGGGGATTAATCCAGACTGACATCTTAAATAATTTACTGTACAATGAACTATTATAACTTAACCATGTAATCTTCATAACATTGTCCAAAGTAAAACAGTCTAAAATAATTGATTTTGTAAAATTAGTCTCTTCTTTGGACCATGGGGAATGCCAGAGCACTAGATGAGGGGATGCAACTATATCTGTGAGGTACTGAAGCCCTACTTCTCTATGTATGAATCTTTGCTCAAGGGTTTAAGAACATTGCAGATTGCATCAACTTTGATCCGCAAAAATTTTAATTTTTCAAATGCGACTGTCATTTCTTTTTGCTAAGTATCTGAAAAACTTTGATCACAATTTTATTAAGTTCCCCTATGATTTTTGAAAAACGCAATATCTCTTCTTGAAATGCCTGTACCCCTTTGATGCATTTAAATACCTTCTCCATAAGTTTTCAAAAAACACTAGCTGCTTAGGCTAACCCAAAGGGAGAAGCCTCAAATATCTAATGGTGCCAAAGGCTGTAACAAAAGTCGTAAAATCCATAAATGATTCTCTTAAAGGAACTTGATGATATGCTGACTTAAAATGAATCAATAAAAATGTGGCTTATAAATGGCTGCCAACATCTTGTGAATACAAGGTAAAGGATTGCAATCCATCAATATGTTCCTATTGAGAGATTTCAAGTCGGCACACAAATCTCGTCCATTTTCTTTTTGGTGAGCACAACATCGGAAACCCACTCAGATATTTTAGTAGGCTCTATGATGCCATCTGTGCGCATCATGGGCAGTAAGCTTTTGAGGTCTTCCCTGACACTGAGGGGCACTTGCCTCACTTTGTACTGTAGAGGTACAACTCCCTACTTCAAGCATTTCGCATTCTGAAAGCCTTTCACACATCTAATGTGATCATCAAAAACTTTTTCAAAAGTGTCCAACATTTCCTTAACACTGCCATTGTCCTGAGATAGCAACAAACAGGCATACCATTCAGAACAATTATGATTACATCTCAGTTTTACATATGACACGCAAACCTATCAATCACGCCATCCAACAATATCATTTTGACTCAACAATTTTAGTGTTTCATAAAAATGCCCTAAGAATGTCTTTCTCTTCAAACGCTTTTGGATTTATGTCATGTTCTTACAACTTTTAATTACCAAATTTACCAGTGAATGTTTTGTCAGATATAACATTAGTAAGCCAGATTCAGCCATTATCCTTACATTTACTTCATTACCAGGACACTCGGTGCTCCTTTCAATAGTAAACACTCAATTATTTTGAATAGATTTTACACTTAGAGGACCAGCATTTTTGACACTCCTGCTCACGCACTCTGACAGTGACCTATTAATCTCTTTGCATTTAACACACAGTCACAGGTCATGCAGGACTATTTCCAACATGACGTTTAGAGATCCACTTCTGAAACACACAAAATGTTTCTTTTGAAAGATGTTCCCATATCCATCTTTCTGAGAGACCGCGCATACAACACCTGCACTAACATCTTCAGCCAACAGTTTAGCACAGATAGTAGATCATTCTGTACTTTAGGCAACATCTAAAACTTTGTCAAGAGTAGCATTCCTGCATGCAAGTAAACGTTCTTGAATCTTTTGGGATGCACAGATGGAAACAAACTTGCCTCTAAAATACGTGTCTGTGATGTCACCAAACAGCAATAATTGTAAATGCTGCTATACATTCTTCAGATGACTCTCCTTATGAAAAAAACTATGTTGTTGGAGAATTAATATAGGCTGTTGGCCCAATTTGAGTAAAATGAAATGTAGATGCTATGCATCCTTCCTTTGTGGGCAGCAAATGTTTAGAGTGAAAGGGGGAGAGGATGTGGCGGAATGGCCAGAATTGACTACTTTGGAACTGGTGAACCTGGCTTTAGGCTTGGCATAGGCTCAGCAACCTATGACTCTAGACAAATCACTTAATGATCTCGTGGCGAAAAAAAAAAATGTGTCCTTGTGTAATGTAACTTCGGGTCGAGTTCACGCAGAACACAAAAAAAGAAAAAAAGGCAGGAACCACAGTAGAGTCAACTCGTCGCCATGTTATTGTGACGGTACACCCCCCATTCATGATTGGTCGAACACAAATAAATTGTTTTAGTCTTTACTTGCAGTTTCGAAATGTAGGTAAATCGAAGTCCCACAATCACTTGAAGGTGCTAACACACACGCAGAGGTGCAAGAAATGGTCGCGGTGAGCAAATGGAATAGGCTGGCATCACAAGCCTCTTTGCAAATGAAGAAGATAGTTCACAGTCATGGCGAGAGGCATCCAACAACGTGTGCACATTCAAAGAACATGAGTTGTGTTGATAACGTGTTCTAATCTATATACCGCTTTCGTAGCCCAGCAGATCTGAACATCCAATGTAAATCTGACCACGCTCTCCCCCTCCGATCAGGGCCTATGCTAAGCCCCCCTCCCCCCTCCCCCACCGCTGCGATTTTTGGAAGGATTTTGGAGCATTTTCGCACTTGTGTGTGCCCGCCAGTGTCAAACCTTACTCGGTACAGTGCATTAACCAGTGATCACAAGCTTCCCCTGAGAAGGGAGGAGACAGTTTAGTTGCACCATCCCTGAGGGTGGAAGCGCGCAGGCGTGGATAGACAGGCGTCCTCCTCGTGTCCCAGTGCTTCTCGTTGCCATAGTGATGGAGTAACAACAGGTTTTGTATGTGACGGGAGGCTAGCAACAGCGCACGTTGACAGAAGATCTCCCACGGAGTTCAGAGAACACTAATTAAGTGCCAGACTTCAGCAGGGTGGCATACTTCCGGTATCCAACTTGTCAGTGCCATGCCTAACTCCCTAATCTAATATTGTGGCTAGAAGGGCGCCAGATGACTTCATGTCATAAAATACATAGTTTCCAGTCCAGAACCTGGGTTTAATAATCTACTACATAACATTCTACCAAGTTGTAGTTTTGCTTAATTTCAACAGAATCAATTAGATGACCAGAACAGAAAGCAATGACTTGTGCAAAGAAAGGCCAGCGCTTGAGAAAGGTGCTCTGCCGACCTAGCGCCATCGGTACCTAGGTGAGATGTTCTTGTTCAGAAACACTCCGAACTTTGCATATTCTAATTGTCTCTTTGGCGATTTCAGTTACATACCACTAATAGTAAGCTGATAGCATACGCCACAGAGGACTATATTTGAGAAAGGATGTCTTCCATATGTGTAGACACACCTAGCCAATGTTTTGGGCTAATTAAAGTGGCCGGGGGGACAGAGAATAGTCCTGAGCAGTGGGTCTGAGCCCTTGAGCAATGGTCAGGCTTTTTTAATTGTTTATTTAAATAATGCGATTTTATATAGCGCGAACATTACCCGAAGGTGTCAGAGCGCTTTACATAAGAACCAGTTACGATACATAAAGATTTAGGATTACATGAGTTACACAAAAGATACAAACAGAAAAAAATTGCAAATGTACAAGTTGTAAAGCCGCCAAGGTACTGTGACTAAACAGGACTCCACCTATGTTGTGACAGACAGCAACCAAATGATGCTACAATAGCTCACGTTGGCGAGAGGCAAGAAATGAGATACTCCAATATCACAGACCTAACCTGTGAAATCAGGAATAAAGAAGCTCTGGCTTCAGCTGACATTCCTGCTAGTATGGTCATCCCAGCGTCATGAACCCTATATGCTCTGTCGATTGTGGTGAACCACAAGAACAAAAAGACTAAAAAGTAGCAGAACGTGCATTGGCTGGCTACCCTACTCTGAAAAACAGACCTGTTCTCGACCAGCATACAATGCGCCTTATTAGGTGGACCAGTGCTTAAAATGGACCGGTACCGTCCGGTACGGAGTACCGGCACTTTTTTATTTTGGGAGTGAGAGTACCGGCACTTCTTTAAAGAAATGCTATACTTTTAATTGTAGAGTGCCGGCACTTCTCAGAAACGAGCAGGTACTCTGCTACAGATTACCTGCACGTCTATTTTTCCATTTCGAGCACTGAGGTGGGCCCTCGATGCGGGCATGAAAGCCTCCGGTATTCAGTGACAGTATTGAACTTCAGGGGAGCCTAAACGCACCCAGTGTGAAGAAAAGTGCAGACCTGACTGCTATCAGCTGCCCACGCATTTTCTACGAATTCAAATACCTAGGAGTTATCTTTAACACTGGCAATTTTTGAATCCTTTTGCTGGTTGCTAGTACGCTGGAGTGCTCTGGAGAGGATGTTGCAACGGCTAGCGCGGCCGACTTTGTAGCTGAGGAGCCAGGTTCGAGTGAGGCCGGAAGCTCAAACGTCCTGTGATTCTGGGCAAATCACGCAATCTCCCCTTGTCTGAAAATGAATGTGTCGGTCTGTAAAGCAACTGGTGTTCACGTAAAGCGCTCTGATACCTTCGGGTAGAGTTCGCGCTATAGAAAACAGCAAAAACAAGTGAGAGAACTAACATAGGTGCTCCAATCTCTAGTGATGCGAGGCCCAGGGAAAATCAAGTTTACCGAGTATTAGGTGCCTCACGTGGACTTTACGATTATGGATCCCACAATATGATGTCATGAAGAGTGTGTTTGCTTCATCTAGTCACTAAAGTTTATCGTGAGAGGGCAGGGCAGATGGACGGGGCCCTGGGTAGCTGCAAGTGATCTGATAACTCATTGGACTCATACCTAGAACAGAAAGTACCGAATGATAGTGCAATGTCAAATGTTACACATTTTATTTAGGTGCTTTCAGCAAGTGTGCCTTCTTTCACACACGTCAAAACAATCGCATAATTAATGCATACTTTAATTCGAAAATTCAAAGAATCGGAGGGATTTAAAATATGACGGGATGGAGTTGATTAGACCAGAACAAGGAAGGTGGAGGTTCCTGCTCCGGCACGATACTGATTTGTTTTCTTTCACACTGGGACTATGATAAAACGTCTGTTTTTTTCCTTTTTTTATTTTGTATTAAACACCTTCATTCATCTACAAATTAACACACATTTATTCATAGACGAGAACAAACAAAGGCAAACCGAAATACAGGGAGTTCCAAACGGATAGCTCTTAAACAAAAGGAAAAAAAGGGAATAATGAAGATTTTAGAACAGTTTACAGGCATACACACATTATTAGGACAAGTAAAACAAGACAAAAAAAGGAGTTCACTCAAACAGATTTAGCTCATTGAGTTGTACCGAAAGCAATCTTAGCTGGGGTGTGATAAAGAAAAAAAAATGTTTAAAATGTTGGGCTTGGAGACTCGCAACTCGTAAAACCGCATTGCCAAGCTTAAGTGACATAATAAACTCCTCCCCTTCAACATTCAACTTCCACTGCCATTTCTCGAAGTGTTTGTCTAAATCATTGCCCTGTAGTTGTGTCAGCTCCCTATAAATCTGGGTGATAGAACACCCATCTGGGTTTTGAACCGCGTCCATAACTGGATTTCTAGCTAAAGCTTTCTCGCCCCCTTTTTTCCGTGAGATAGATGAGCAAATCTGGAGGAATTAAAAAAATTCCCTGCGTTCGAGGTTATAAAGAGTTTGGGCATTTTAAAATGTAATTATACCATCAGAGGTTAAAAATATTTTTTCCTTTGGACTAGAACACTTTCTTATACATGCATACACCAAATGTTATGTCACATAGTCCACACTCACACACTTGGAACAACTCCAGTAGGGATACAGCTAGTCGTTTGCAGCGAGACGCTGCACACAACTCCAGTATTCTTTGTTCAGGAGCTATAGAGCCCTTTAATGAACCACAGAAAACTGGTTGATACGTCACAAGAATACTTGTCTTTTATAACTGCCAAGAACTTGCTCTCTATACTTTTGAGCTGAAGTCAGCACCACAATCTGTAAGACGGACCAGACAATTTTCCAGCAAATCCGGAGACCACAGATGATTGACCTTAACTGAGGTTGCAGTGATATGATCCTAGGCGAGTTGTTTTATATATATATATATATCGCAGGAAGAACACAGAGAGTCCGCCTCCCCCCGTTTCGATCCGAGGCCACCGAAGTCATCTGCGGCGTTCCACAAGGATCATCATTCAGCCCCACCCTCTTCAACTTCTAAGTGAGACCCCTTGCAGCCATCGCACGCCAACACAACCTCAACATCATCTCCTACGCTGACGACACCCAACTGATCCTCTCCCTCACCAGTGACCCCGCCTACGCCAGAACTAGCCTACACGAAGGGATGAAAGACGTCGCCGAGTGGATGAAGAAAAGCCGCCTGAAACTGAACTCAGACAAGACGGAAGTCCTCATCCTGGGACCTACGCCCTCCGCCTGGGACGACACCTGGTGGCCCCCGGCCCTAGGCAGCGCACCCAAGCCAACAGACCACGCATGCAACCTGGGCTTCATCCTGGACTCCTCCCTCTTGATGACCAGACAAGTCAATGCCGTCTCCTCATCATGCTTCAACACCCTACGCACGCTTCGTAAGATCTTCCGATGGATCCCGACCGAAACCAGGAAAACGGTCACCCAGGTACTCATCACAAGCCGACTGGACTACGGAAACACCCTCTACGCCGGAACCACAGCCAAGCTACAGAAAAGACTCCAACGCATCCAGAACGCCTCCGCCCGACTCATCCTGGACATACCCCGACGCAGCCACATCTCCGGACACCTGAGGGACCTGCACTGGCTCCCCGTCAGCAAGAGAATCACGTTCAGACTCCTCACCCACGCACACAAGTCCCTCCACGACCTGGGCCCCAAGTACCTCGACGACCGCTTGACCTTCTACACGCTGAAGAAACCAAATATTTACAATACTCCTTCTCAGGGGTCTTACCAATAAGTAGTCCATTCAAAAGTGGCAAAGAAATCAACACAGAATCTGAAATATGAAAAGACATCTTTATTATTATTAATTGTGAGGCTCCGTTGCCCAGCCACTCTTAAAGCAACTGAATGAGGGAGTCTGCCTGCATGGCCTCGCACAGGCCTTTTATACAGAAAATTGTGCTCTAGGCACACACATTCCTTATTATTATTAGTCACTCCCAGGACGTGCACACAAAGCACCACTTTCAAGATAAGTCCAGGCTAAAAAAAGGATGGCACACATGCTTGGTTTCCTGTTCAATCAGGCCGGACAAACCCACCATAAAACCTTCAACTAGATTGATGAACATGTCTTAAAGGAAAGGCAGCAACAGATGGGACGGAGATAGGAGCGGTGGGAACGGTGCCATAAAAGATCGGACATGTCCTGCTCTTTGAATTTTATTGCGCCAGCTGCTGAACAAGGAACTGGCTTGGGAGGTTAGCCTCAAGCAACAAGGTCAGCTGTCGTCAGGTCATGCAGAAGTCAGCACAAACCCATGCTAAGGTTATGTCCTTTAAATGATTGCTCTGCCATGGGGAGAGCCTACTGTAAGGGCAACAAATAACATGGCTGCTATTTACAAGATGAAACCCAAGTGTTCAATGCAAAACCTTCAAATGCACAGTGAATCCATTGGTGTAACATGATGAAAATACTCATGAATAACGCATTCATCATTTGCGGTTCACTGATACCAAATTCATAACAGAATCATGACATTTAAAACACAGGTTCAGAACCCCCAGAACCACAACGCCCACCCGCCAGCTACGTTCGACAAGCCTCGCCCTCGCCGCCGTACCAAGCATCCGAAGAGCCACCGCCGGAGGAAGATCCTTCTCCTACCTGGCGGCCAAGACATGGAACTCCCTCCCCACCCACCTCCGGCTGACCCAGGACCATCTTCAGGAGACAACTCAAGACTTGGCTGTTCAAAAAGTAGCAGTCCCCTCTTCCCCCAAGCGCCTTGAGACCCTCCGGGTGAGTAGTGCGCTATACAAATGCTATGATTGATTGATTGATTGATTGATTATATCAATGTTTGAGTCAATAGGCAGATCTTTATCTATTGGAAATTAGAAGGAATGAAGAAGTCAAATTAGACAAGTTAAATAAAGATACATTGTTTGGAATCAAAAGTGGAAGGATTATCTATGTTAGTCATGAAGAAGGTGGATGTATCCATTAAGTCTCACCGAAACGCATTGACGCAATAAACTCTGTTAAATTTGAATCAGGACAAGAAGCATAGAGGCTAAAATTTATTGTTCCTTGCCTTGTTCATAGTCTTTTCAAATTAACCCTGTAAAGGCATAATTTGGTTGCCTTATTCCTGCTCCTTCCAGGTAGTGTTATCTTGTTGCTGTAATAATTATGACATTTTGTGTAGGCACTATATATTTTAATTGTGTTTTTTAAATGCTGTGGGAACTTCGGTACCCTTTATTTTATATTCACATGTAATGATTTGATATTGTGTTTTTTTAATATATTCAGATTTTTTAATAAAAAGGAGCTTTGTAATATGATTAGCTGTATCCCTACTGGAGTTGTTCCAAGTGTGTGAGTGTGGACTGTGTGCCATAACATTTGGTGTATGCATGTATAAGAAAGCGGTCTAGTCCAAAGGGAAAAATATTTTTAACTTCTTTGTTCCTGGTGCTCTCTCTCTTTCGGACTCTATGAGCCGCTCTCCTTGTTTTCAAGATTATTCCATCAGAGTCATAAAGATCCACCATCGTATTCACCCCCAAAGAATCACAACGACGCATAATTCAATCCTGAAAAATTTCGGGGAGGGATATGTTCCCGAACAGAACAGTATAATAATTCATTCTTCCTAACCCCAGCTTATTTCTAACACCAGTCCAACCCCCAGCTGCTCCAAGGGTCTTAAATGTAACTTTTTTATAGTAGCTGGCTTCGGTGAATCTCAAAAGCCAGTTATAGGCGTCTTTTTCGACCAGTAGTTCGTATACGTCCTGAGGAATGTCATTCCTCCAACGATCAGTGACCTTCCCCCCAATAACCCTCAGATGTATTAGACCACCGCAGCCCAATAATATGTTTTTAAATCCGGGACTACCCAGCCTACCCTTTCCCTGCATAAGGTCATGTATCTGAGTGCTCTTCTTGTTTTACTTTGTGCCCAAATAAAGCGATTAATCAACCTGTCCAGTTCTTTAAACCAGAGATTTTCAAATTTAAGGGTATTGTTCTAAATAAATACAAGAATTTTGGCAGAAATAGCATCTTAATAATATTACAACATACCACAATCGAGAGATGTACATTATTAAGTCTATCAAATTCTTTCTTAGCTTTTTAAATCACAGGAGCAAGATTTTTTTTCAACAACTTTGCTTAAATCTAATGATATGATAACCCCAAGATAGCTGACAGACTCAATCACCCGTGAATCGGGGTAGAAATTCTGCCATTTGCTACAATTTGTGTCTTTTCCCTGTTGAGCGTATAGCCTGAAATCATTCCAAAGCATTCTGCCTCCTGCACTATCTCCATCCATGCCACAGACCTATTTGCAGTGGTTATTGCCAGACCATCTGCTTAACCCAAAATCTTAGTGTCAAATCCCTTCAGTCGTATGGGGAGAATTGCCTTATTTTCCTCAATTTTCCTGATCAGGGGATCAATATACAATGCAAATAGGAGGGGGGAGCAAGGACACCCCTGTCATGTCCCCAGTGTAATATCAATTGGGTCACTCTGCCCTCCCATCAGCCTGAGTCGAATCTTGGGGCTCCTGTAAAGTGTTTGGATTGCTTTAACACACCCCTTTCCAACTCCCACGTTCTCAAGAACGGCCCAAAGATAGCCCCAGGAGACCCTATCGAACGCCTTCTCTGCGTCTAGCAAGATAAGTGCCATGGGGTCTCGTGTGACAGAGGTACCATCAAACAGGGTAACAACTGTGTGAATATGTTCCGCAGTGCCTATGCCTCGGATAAACCCGTGCTGGTGGGGCGAAATCACCTTCACAATCATGGAAATTAAACGATTCGCTAGAATTTTAGAAAATATTTTTGAGTCACTATTCATTAAACTAATTGGTCTGTAAGAGCCAGGTTCATCAGAGGGTTTTCTTTCTTTAAAAAAATAATCATGCTAGCCTCCACCCATGACTCTGAAGGTGTTTCCCCTTTCTGTGCTTGGCACATTTAAAACTTAAATCATACTTCAAAAGTGATAAAAAAACCTTATAAAATTCTAAAGGATTTGGTCCGGACCTACTGCCTTTCTTGATGGCAGTTCCATGAGGGCGTTTTGAATTTCTTCATCTGTAAATGTATCTTCTAGCACCTTTGAGTCTTCTTGTGACAGTGTCTCAACAGTGAGCGATGATAGATAATCTATTATGTTCTTGAGCTCACAATGCCAATCTTCCCTATATAAGGTCCCATAATAACTTTGAAAAACGGTACATTTATCACTAGGTGTTATAACTACCTCCGCCTTTGAATTTTTAATCTCTAAGGTATCTCCTGCAGTTATTTTCTGTCTAGTCCTTGCCTCTAACATATGCCCAACTTGTTCACTATATTCATAGCAAGATTGCCTCAAGGCTAAGAAGTTTCCTACTACTCTGGCTGCCATGTATTCTTCTGTTGCAGCTTTTCCTAGCGCCAATTTCTGGAGGATCTCGTCTGTATTTGAGGCATTGACAATAGCCCTAACCAGCTCTTCTTCTAGGTCTGATATATTACTGTACATGGACCTTATGTCTTGTTTCATTTTTTTATTTCGTTTCAACGAGTAGCTCAGAGTTTCCCCTCTAATTCCAGCCTTTAAGGTGTCCCAGACTACTCCATACCCAGCGCTACCCCTGTTAATCTCTAGGAACCCCCAAGCCATTTACTCATATGTAGAGCATATTTCGGATCATGCAACAGGGCTCGCTCAAAAGTCCAAGTGTGCTCAGTTACCCCCCCCTCCCCACCCCACCCCCCCACCGCCACCAACAGTGCTGTGAACCCCTAACACTTGGGGATTGTGGTCAGAGATAACCCAGGGAAATTTTTGATGGTGCAGGTGGGAAGGAGAAAGGGCCGGACCAGAAAATAGTCTAATCGGGCTACAGCTCTGTGTGGAGCTGAATATTATGTGCTGCCCCCCTCCTGTGGCTTTAGTTGTTCCCAGGCATCCACAAGCCCATTATCCTCCATCATTTGAATAAGGGCCTTATGTACTTTTTTCCGTCCTGTATATTTGCTTGGGTTTGCCTTCCAAAGCCCCCCCATACCATTTATATTCAGATCATCACATATGATGAGTGGCAGGGACCATTTAGCCAGTTCCACGTTGAGAAATTCAAATATCTCAGGACATCCCCTGTTGACCCATAAACTGAGCAAAGCGTAAAGCTCAATCCTTGTTCTTGGCCTTCAACAATTGCCCATCGACCTAGCCTATCCGAAAAACATGATTTAAACACAATCTCCCCCTTCCGTGCGACAATCGCTACTCCGTGTCCCAGCCACGGCCCGTGGAGGAAGTTTCGGTGGGGCGGAGAGGCGGGGAGGGGGAGGGGCAGGGGCAGGTTGGGGGGTGCGAAAAACTGGAGTATGGATAATTGAAGCTAAGTAAACAATTTAATAAATAAAACGAATTTCGTAGCGCACCCTGCATCGCATTTTGCGATGCAGGGCGCAATACGAAATTCGTTTTTATTAATTAAATTGTTTACTTACCTTCAATTATCCATTCTCCAGTTTTTAGCATCCCCCACCCTACCCCTCTCCCGCCCCGCCTCTCCGCTCCACCAAAACTCCTTCCACGGGCTGTGGCTGCCGTGTCCTGGTCCCCTGTGTGGTGTAAGTTATCAGATGAAATTCCAACTGTTCAAAAATAAATTTGTGGATCCCTTCAATGTGCGTCTCTTGTATACAGACTATATCAGCATGTTGTTCTTTAAGTTGTTCCTTAACCATCCGACGTTTAGCAGCATCAGTCAACCAGCATATGTTGATCGTTGCTATACACATAAAACAAATGGGTTACCAGCCTGTCCCCTCAAGCCTCCCTTTCCCTTTTCTGTTTGTTGCCACCCCTCAATAGTTTCTTCATTTGATGGTGTTCATTTAAGTTTTTCTCCACCCCAGACCCTCCACCAGTAAGCTACCGCTAGCCACCCCTTTACCCTCCCTGCCCTTGAGGCAGCCCCCTCCCTGCTCCCCCCACCTGCAATGTGAGACAAGCAGACCGAAGGTCTCTATGATGGAGCCTGAGCTCCCTTTGCTTCCTGCCTATTATGTGTCCCTCTAGCCAATCCACCCCTATTTTTCAATATGTCATTGCTCAATGTTAATGCATGTTTTTTCCAGTTTTAATTTGTTTAGACTAAGTTATAACCTACATCAGATCAGTTTCTTTCTCTGACACATAACCCAATTAGGAAAGTTGCTGTTCTAAATCCTTTTAAGGCAGTTTTAGTCTCTGTTCAGAAATCTTTGTTTGCATTGCTGTGTATGCACTTTCAGCCAATCTCTTTGCTACCCAGGCTCCTCAAAATTTTGTAGAAGCTTGTATTTTCTGCTTATATCGTACGTAGAGGCCCAAGAGTTTTTTCATCCTTCACGGTCCAGTATTAGGGCCAGACACAGCACTGAATCTGCCCTCCTTGGAGTCACCGAAAATCTCAGATGACTCCTAGATGAGCGTGGTATGGCTGCGCTTATTCTGTAAGACCTTAGCACAGCCTTAGATACTGTGTCTCACTCCATCTTGCTCAAACATCTATTATCTCTGGAAGGAAAAGCCTTGGCCTGGCTAACATCTTTTCTTAAGGACCACACGTTTCAATTCTTTTCAGCCAACGCTAGATCTGAAACGCTGGCCTTAACCTCTGGTGTCCCCCAGGGTTCTGTGCTAAGTCTACTTTTATTTAATATCTATATCCGCCCTTTGACAGACGTAGTGGAGAGTTGCGGTTTTGCCCTTTTTTCTCACTCAGATGACACCCAAATAATTTTTTCCTTGTCATCTGCACAGGATCATGGACCTTCCGATCTTAACCTGGGCTTGAGTCAAGTGGCTACTTGGATGAGTGCTAACTTTCTCAAGCTTAATGGAGATTAGATGGACAGGGGCGGTTTAATGTTGGTAGCGTCCTGTGCAACAATGTCTTTTGGCGAACCCCAATGACCACTTCCGTCATGTATCCCCTCACTACCACCCTTTAACAGTGCCCCTCGACTATCTCTCTCAGATGCATTTAATTCGTTTTATAGCACCGCTTGTATCAGTGTAGGGTGTCAGAGCACTGTTATCACAAAGTGACAATCAATCGTATGTGCGTAAATCAGTTTGTAGGAAATGTTACATTAGACAGAGATCAACAAGTTGTAGGAGTTACTTGTTAGAACTGGGGGTCTCTAGTTGGCAGAGGTAAGTACCTATGATCAAATAGGGACCCTTGCTACTAGTCAGGGTAAGGGAGTTACACACTTTTGATAACCCCTGCTCACCCCCTTGGTAGCTTGGCACGAGCAGACAGGCTTATCCCCAAGGCAATGTGTAAAGTATTTGCACTAACACTCACAGTAATATAATGACCCACCACAAACTTACACCTCACAGGTTATACAAATATAGATCTTTTTATATAGTTTAGGCAAGATCAAAAATGTCGACAAACCAACATATGCAAATAAAGTTACTTCAAAAATCAATGGCTCTCTTGTAGTGTTCTTTAGAACGTTTTTGCAATAGTCAAAGTATTTGCAGACGTAAGAAATGTCCGGTTTCCAGCTTGTGAAAATTGACTTTCAAGAGAAAGGTGCTCTTATCTTTAGAATCAAATCATCCCCGTGTTGCTCAGACGCGAGTATGTGTTGATACTGCCAGCATTTGTGTACAAAACAATTCACCCCGTGTCTCTTAGGCGCGAGTTACCTTCGTTGCTGCGGTGTGTGGTTTGGGTGCCGGTGTGGCAGCTTCCTGGTGTTGCCGCACCTTTCTGGTAGTCCCGGTCACTAAAGAATGCCTGACGCTGAGCGGGACATGGTGCGGCTTCGTCCAACGAGCCTCTGGGTGGCTGAGCAACTCTCTCTGGCTGGGGCCAATCCCAGCGCGTCAGGGAGGTGACATCATCAGATTCCAGACTTCGGGCAGTGAATCTCGAGGAAGCTTCCTCGCATTGCCGGGCAACTGCTATTGCTGGGGCCAATCCCAGCATGGCGGGTGGTGACGTCAGCAAACTCCGAGTCCGCGGAGGTGAAGGCTGATTCTGGACTTCTGTGTGTCCCGGGCCGATGGCGGTGATCACAGCCTCAACAGGATCGGCAGGGCGGCAAAAGCGGGGGCTGGTGGAGGTAAAGCGCCGGCCCTCGTTCTTCTCACTTGGAGAGTTGATTTACTGGGCAAGTCAGGCAGACTGCACGAGCCAGAGTGAGTTGCAGAAGTCCTTGGTAAATCGTTTGTCCCTGAGTTTTAACAGGAGGCCAGCTCTTCTCAGGCCCTTGGAGACTCGTCTAGGACACATAACACAGCAAAGTCCTTTCTGTAAGCAGGAGGGGAACACAGCAAAATTCCTTAGTTCTCTTCCTTAGTAGAAACAGCAAATTGCAGGCCAGCCCCAGATCATACAGCAAGGGCAGTCCTTCTCCTCAGTCTTCTTCAGTTGATCTTCTTTGGCAGAGATTTTTCTTGGTTGTAGAATTAGTCTTGGAAACGTTTATACCCTGTATTTCCAGAACAGGAGGCCAGCTCTTCTCAGGCCCTTGGAGACTTTCCTTTCAGGACACAGCGCACAGCAAAGTCCTTGTCAAGCAGGGGGATCAGCACACAGCAATCTCCCTTGTCTTTGCTTTGGCAGAAATAGAAACTGCAGGCCAACCCCAGACAAACAGCAAGGGCAGTGATTCTCTTTCAGCTCTTCAGCTTTTCTACTCAGCAAAGGTTCCTCCTTGGTTCCAAAGTAGTCTAATTTTACTGGGTTTCAGCACAGCTTTTTATACCCTAAAAGTCTTTCAGGTACATGCATCAATCTCGGCATTTGCGATTCCTTAATTGCGATTTTTAAGGAATCGCAATTAAGGAATCGCAAATGCCTATGCATCAAGAAATTGCTAAATAAATTGCGATTCCTTAGAATTCCTTAATTGCGATTCGCATTTTGCGATTCGCAATTAAGAAATCCCTTCCCATTCATTCCTATGGGCCTACAGGCCCATAGGAATGAATGGGAAGACAATCTCAATTTGCGATTCGCAATTAGCTAATCGCAAATTGAGATTGCGATTTCAAGGGTGCAGGGGTGTCCAAAGGACACCCTGTTGCACCCCTGAAATCAAACAATGCACATATGTTGTGTACACACATGCCCTAAGGGCATGTGTGTGCACAACATGAAAGTTACAAAAATGCACAAAATTGCATATTTTTAACATTTCGCAAAATTACCATGAGGTCCAACCTCATGGTAATTTTTTCTCTCTAATTGCGAATTCGCAATTTTTTTCAGTTTCATGCATTGCTTTTAAGGAATCGCAAAATTGCGATTCCTTAAAAGCAATCGCACTTTCAGACATCGCTAAAATAGCGATTTCTTCACTTTTAGGATGATGCATCCCAAATAGTGATTTGGGAATCGCAAACGGCCGAATTCTGCGATTCGCACCGTTTGCGATTCCTAAATCGCTTGATGCATGTGCCTGAAAGTTCTTCATGTGTGAGGGGTCCTGGACCCAGTCCAAACCAGTTCAGGGTGCATTCTGCCAGTGCACCTCTCCTTCCTTTGTGAGTGTGGGCCAGGGCCATCATACACACCGCAGGGGGAGGAGCCAGCATTGTGCAAGGCAGGCACAGCCCTATTCAGACCCAGGTGCAACTCCTCTCACCACTCCAAGTGCAGATAGGTCTATTCAGCCTAGTGCTGACTCATCCAGCCTCCTTCAGCCACCCCCAGCCCCTGTCACTCACAAACCAGACAGCCAATACACAAACAGGCAGAGGCACACAGAAAGGTTGAACAAGAAAATAGCCACTTTCTAAAAGTGCTATTTTCAAACACGGAAATGAAAAACCATCTTTCCTAAAAGATTCGTTATTAAATTCTGAGTTCAGGGATTCCAGATTCCATATGTCTATCTTACCGCTATGGGAAGATATGCAGGTAAACATTTTACACAGCATTCCCCATGTTATCCTATGGGCAAGAAAGCCTTTCAATATTTAAAAACGAAATTGGCAGTATTTCACTATCAGGACATATTACCCACACTATAACATACCCTACCTTTAACATACACTGCACCCTGCCCAGGGGGATACCTTGGGCCGACCATAGGGGTGCCCAATGTGTAAGAAAAGGGAAGGTTTAGGCCTGGCAATTGTGTATACTGACCAGGGCAATATGGCAGTTAGCAAACTGTGCACAGGCACTGCGGTGGCAGGCCTGAGGCCTCTTTTAAGCACTACTCATAAGGGTGGCACAATCAGTGCTGCAAGGTCACTAGTAGCATTTGAATTACCAGCCCTGGCACACTCAGTGCACTTTACTAGGGACCTACCGGTAAAACAAATATGGCAATCATGGATAATCAACCACAATAATCATTTACAGGGAGAGCATATGCAGTTTATGACTGATAGGCAGTGGTAAAGTGCCCAGAGTCCTAAAGCCAACAACCACAGGTCACGAAAAACAAGGGAGGAAGAAGCACAAAGTTTGGTGATAACCCTGCAAAAAGGGCCATTTTCAACACATGTCATCCGTACTGACAGGCAACATAGTTTTAAGAGTGCTTGGTCTGGAAAAGAACAAACTCAGAATTTATAAAGTAACCCCATGGTTGGGAGTTCTCTTTAATAATAAGAATTAATTTCTACCCAAATGAACCCTTTTTGCAACATTAGGATACTGAAAAACTGGGGAAAATACATAACGCTCTCCCCGATCCTGATTAGGATTTTCATTTATAAACTGCAAGTAACAAAAGGATTTCTCTGACAAGAGTAGTAACCCACTGACCTAATTATATTACATGCACTTTGTGATATGCATGGTACACATTCTTTGCTGCAGGCATGTTAACACAATGCATTACCATATGATGAGTCATAACTTCCACGAGACAAAACTCAAATCTCTCTCTAGGAAGAACCTTAATCATTAGAGTTATCTTGAATGGAGTCCTCTGTAGTCCACACAGAAACGGAGTTCTGGTGTGGCACCCAGTGCAGCAGCCTTTGGGACCAATATCACTGGACAGGCCCAAGGACTGTTAGAGGACTCAATCACCCCTAACACAAGCATCTTTGAGACCTCCTCTTTGATGCAAGCTCTCACCCTGTCAGTCACCCTGTAAGTTTTGTGCTTCACAGGAAGACTATCCCCAGTGTCTACATCATGGACGCACCAATCGGTGACACTGGGAACCAGGGAGAACAGGCGGGGTCCCTCAGAGATGTCCCATGTCTCTTTAGGAGACTGTGAGGTGGTCCCTGGTGGCCAGGAACGCAGTAGCAGGCGCTTTTACACCCTAATATAGTTGGAAACATGGTGCCACAACAGGAGTCGGTGCAATAGCAGCGGTTGCACAGCCCTAGAAGACAGATTTCATGGTCCTGGGTAAGCTCATTCACCTCTTGGGCTCCCTACTTTGGCGGGACTCTTTAGAACATCTCCCCATTCTGTCTCCCAAGGTTAAGAACCTAGGTTTTGGTCTTGACGAAAAACTATAGCTGAAACCTCAGATGTCTACTGTCACCGTCACTTGTTTCACTGTGCTGAAATGGGTGAGGAAGATCATCTGGATGATTCCTCAGTCTGTCTAAAGGATTATGATTCAGACCCTGATCATATCTAGATTAGATTATGGCAACATTCTATATTTGGGAATAGACCAGGCTTCTATCAGGTGTCTGCAGATGGTCCAGAATTCGGCTGCCAGATTACTGTTTTGGCTTTAAAAGAAAGCTTCAGACTTACATCTCTTCCTTGAGCTGCTTTGGCTCACAGTCTCTTAACAGATTCAATTTATGGCTCTCTGCTACATGTTTAAGGCCAAAGCTAGATTAGGTCCATGTTACATTCAGGACCCAGGGATACCTTACATCCCTTCTTGTTCTTTGAGATCTTCCAACCTGGCCTTTTGCACCTAGGTTCCATCTGACCCGGATGGGAGGACATTCTTTTGCAGTGTTGGGTCCAAGACTGTGAAACTTCCTTCCCAAATCCCTCAGGGACTGTACTTCTCTGCTTGCATGGCTATAATAAGTTGACAGTCTGTTTTTGTGTCATGCTTGGCACCAAGAAATCCTTTTTGGATACATAAATAAAATATGTTCCATTTTTCTAACTAGCGCTTTTTCGCTTTCTTTTCCACCTCCTTTCTTAATTAGTCCCTTAACTCGGAGTGGTAGTTAAGTTGTCACAGAGTAGGTAGAGCACAGTTTCTCCCTCTGCCCCCAGATGCTCTTTAGAAATAACTCATGCAATGGTGATTTCTCAAATTTCAGTTAGAATGGACACCTGAGGGTTAATTAGGGAAAGTCTTGTTAATGGCCACTTTCATAGCTTTCTGTAGGGGCTAGATTTATTTTCTCCAGTAATGTTCCATTAGGGGGGGGAGGCTCCTTGCCAGAGCAGGTAGCCTACATCTCCTTGGGTTTGTGAGCCTCATCAGACTGAGCCAACTGTGAGGAGTGAAATAGTCCTTTTAGTTCTGCTGTGTGGTAATTCTCTGGGGCCTGCAGTGTTATCTCTAAATGCTGATTGTTAAATTTGGGGGTCTCTAGTTGGCACAGGTAGGTACCCGTGACAAATAGGGACCCTTGCGTCTAATCAGGGTAAAGGGGTACACTCCTAAAATAACCCGTGCTCACCCCCTTGGTAGCTTGGCACGAGCAGACAGGCTTATCTCAGAGGCAGTGTGTAAGGGGAACAGCGTTTACAACGCAACTTTTACCACGCACTACCTTTGCCACGCAACTTTTACAACTCAAGTCGTTACAACGACTTGCGCTGGGGGGTGCTGTAGGATAGGGAATGGTTTAATTTACTATCCAAAACCTTCCCTACTATCCACGGGGACTGGAGTTGGAATAGTAAATTAAACTTTTCACTATCCAGCGCCCCCCAACGCAAGTCGTTGTAACGACTTGCGTTGTAAAAGTTGCATGGTAAAGGCATGCGTTGTAAAAGCATGCGTAGTAACGACATACATCCGTGTGTAAAGCATTTGTGAACACATACAGTAATCAAGTGACAACAATACAGATGGACACCACACAGTTGTATATTAAAAATAAGTATTATTTATATAGATTTAACACACGACCACAAAGGACAAAAATCCACAATACTGTACTTAAAATGGTAGAATTAGCTTAGTTCTCTGTAGATCTTAAAATGCAACACTTTTGAGTCAATGTACCTTAAGATGCGTAACGCAGGGCAATGAAAGTGTTGCAGGGAAGGTGATCCGTTCAGGATCTGGTGCAATAAAATAAAGATGGCGCTTTCTACTTGATGCGACATGCTTCCCAGTTATGCGGCGGCGTCTGCTGCGACGTCGATCCTCTTCTCCGGCGATGCGAGATGCTTGACACGATGCGAGCCGCGACAGGCCCTGCAACACGCTTCCTGGTGTTGCGGCAGTGTCTGCTGCAACGTCGATCCTCTCCCCTGGCAATGCGAGTAGCTTCCACAACGATGCGAGCCGCGACAGGCCCTGCAACACTCTTTCCAGTGATGCGGCGGCGTCTGCTGCGATGTCGATACACTTGGGGAGATGGTGGGTGAAGTCTGTTGTCCTTCAGCAGGAGGCAAGCTCTTTCTCAAGCCCTTGGAGATCCTTACACAAGTTGATAAAAATACACACAAAGTTCCTCTCTCCTTTCTTTGGCAGTCAGGCAACCACTGCAGGCCAATCCCCCAAGCAGAGCTTCAGCTTAGGTATCAGTCTCTCTGGTTCCATTCCTCAGCAAATGTAATAATCAAACTGCCCATTCTGGCCAATGGGGAATAGGTAGCCTTGCAATAGTGAAAAACGAAAATGGCTGTAATTAACTAGTAGGACATGCCACATACATCAGTGCTTGTCCTACCGTATACTTATAATGCACCCTGCCCTTGGGCCTACCATAGGGGTGTCTGATATGAAGAAAAGGGAAGGTTTAGGGACTGGCAAGTGGGTGCACGTGCCCAGTCAACATGGCAGTACCAGACTGCACACAGGCTCTGCAATGGCAGACCTGAGACACACTTTTATAGGCTGCTTCTGTGGGTCGCACAACCAGTGCTGCAAGCCCACTAGCAGCATTTGGTTTACAAGCCCTGGGCACACTCAGTGCACTGTACTAGGGTCTGACAAGTAAACCAAACCAGCCAATCCATACATCAATTTACAATAGGGAGTACTTGCACTGTGGCACTGGACAGCAGTGGCACAGTGTCCAAAGCATCTAACACCAGCAAACGCACATGAGACAACTGCAAAAATGGGGGGAGACCCACGCCAAGGTGCCAGGTCTAACACTGATGTTGAGATGTGTCCTTCATTATGGAATAGGCACCTTGCAGTGACAGTGATCTTAGAGTTTGCTTAAGGTTTGCACTCTTGGTCTATACTCAGTGCTTCCGTTTTTCGGTCTTGCATGTAGTTGCACTCTGCTCATCTGCGACTGCGCCTTCATGCAGTCACTTTGCAGTTGACTTCAAGCACTTCAAAGCATATTTTAGAGCTGACAATCATCATCTGTCCAGTAATGTGCTACAACTGACTTTGGTTTCCAGTGGGTACTATGGACACCTTCCCAAAGACTGACCAACATTTTCCAAAACTTTCTTTCATGGGGGCCAATTTTGTCTGCATATTTGTTCAGTTATCACAGTTCAGCCCCATAAGATATTCGCCTTCCAACTTTTGCTTGGTCCACTTTCTTGATTTGCTGAGAGAATCTGTTTCCATCTGAGTGTTTAAACTGTTGAATGTGATTGAGTGATGCTTCCTGTTTCTTGATTTCCCAGTGGAAGGCCTGGCAATAGTCAAAATTCCTGAAAAATATATCCCTGGTAGTAAAAAAGAATGGCCTACATTTATTTTTTGACCTAGTAAGCAAGATACTAGGTTAGACAACGCATAGTATTCTGTGGTAGCCAGTATGGTGCTTTCTGCAAAGATTGTGAAACAGCTGCCAAACACACAGAAAGAGAGCATGCTGAAAAATGTTTTAAAAGGTTGACATATAGCAAATTTGGCATTACTATCTAGGTAGAAGCACTCAAAATCTGTTGCTGAACACTAGGGACACAGAAAATATTGAAGCATAGTAAAGGGATATGAAGAAGTAAATTGACAGGTGACACACAGAAATTGAACAGACACAAATGAGTTGCACTTTTACCTTACAATAATTCAAATACTACTACTCCTCCGTCTGTTTGTACTAAATTGTTTTGTAATAATTTTTCAGATTTCTTTGTAGAGAAGAAATCCTACATTCGCGAAACAATATGAGTTAATTCTCCACTGCCTTCTGGAGATGACAAAAGGGACATCAGGGATCCACCCGATAGAACTGTCTTGCCCCACATTAAAACTGGAGTAACCCCAGCACATTCACTTAAACAGTTAATTATCCTACACTTGACCCTTCCATTATAACAGTTCAAACTAGTACATCTTTGTTGGACATGGTCCTTCTTAGGATAATTTACCCCAAAACATTTCACTTTTTCCCTTATAGTCTTTGCCAACTCTCTATGCATGACCGTAGAAATCTGGGCATCTTCCCACTGTACTGCAGAAGGAAGGTGTGTGTGCTTGCCTCACTGTATTAGGCAGGGGGTATGAACGTGATGGGTTTAGGTACTGTACCTCCATGCGCCCTGTAAACAGGTACACCACATGCCCGGGTGGGTAGGGCACTTGCTAGTACTGGGATTTAGCACTGAGTGTGCCACCCACCAGATAGCCTGTCAACCGTGTATCGAGGGTTGTCATTGCAGGCCTGTGGGGTGCCATTGCGCCCCTGCCTAGGTTGGCATCACTTATGCTTCAGCCAACCCTGAGTGGGTCATCCATACCATGAGGGTACCCCCACCAGGGATGCCCTGACGGGCATGGGGAGTGGTGGTAGGCTGAAGGCAGGGGAAGTACTTATGGATGTTCCCTGCCCAGGTAGTGAGGAACCCTCCGTGTGGAGCTTCCCCATCTTTGGAGTTCGGCTCTTCCCAGGGGATACTCCTGGTGTGACGCCGATTCTCTTGTGTTTTGCTTTCAGGCTTGGAGAACGTCCTCACTTTCCAGCAGTGTGGAAATGCATGCACCTTCCTACACAGGCTAAGAAAGGGCACTGACATGGGGTTCTAAAACATGGGTCGGTCTGCCAACGCAGACCTGGGAGTCGCACTTTCACCTCTAGGGTGTTAACTGTGCGTCCAGCCTGCCATTACAGGCCTGGGTGGCACCTATGGGCTTTTTGATAGGTGCCCGGCCTGCCATCATGGGCCTGTGAGTGCATACCTGCATCCTCTGTGTACCCATGGTGCTAGTGGCAAGGTGCATGGTTCACAGTGTCAGGCGAAGTTGTGTGCAATTGCACCCATGAGAGGGTCAACCCGTGTCTGGCTGGCCCGAGCAGGGTATTGTGCACCCAAGTTGCTAGGCCAGGGTAAGCCCATGTGCTCAGCTTGTCATTGCAGACCAGTGTTTGCTCACTGGCATCTATCACGATTAAACCCATGAGCACCCTGCTATTGCAGGCAACTGTATGTATGCACTAACACTCATATTAGTAAACCTGTGTCCCGTCTGCCAATGCAGACTTGGGTTGGTGCACTTGTACCCCTGGTGCTGAGGGCTATGTGTCCTACCTGCCATTGCAGTTCTCTTTGCGCACTCGCAGACGTGCACTTGTGAGGAATACCTGTGTGTGTTTTCACTACCTATGAGGCTTGCTCTTCCCATAGGTTAACATGGAGAAGTGGTTGATATTATTTCGGACTACAAAAGTGGATTTCAGTGGAGCATCCTCATGATGTTTCCTATCAATGGATTTGTCATGTCAAGCCCTTTCCAGTGGTAAAGGGGGTTTGGCATAAGTTGCTTAGAAATGGAACTTATAGAATATGGACATTTCAATGCTCTAGTGTCTTGTGCCATGGTGCGTGGCTCCGGTGGACACCAAGGGTCTGGGGAGCGCATCTGTGAATTCCCCAGCAACAGACATAAACCATGGGCATAATTTTGATGCTTGGCCCCTGATGGCTGGCTCATGGTCCCACTAAAGATAACGATATATATATTTCATGGCCCCATGGCAGACAGGCCTACAATTTAGGGGAGACATCTGTGGTTCAAAAGGGAAACCCCTTAAACCACCCCTAACTTCAAAGACACATGACAGTATAACTGGTGCCTTCCCTCCGCAAAGATAAGATACGCTTATGGGGACGTGGGACCAGAGAACCGGACTGCATGGTGAACATTGCCAGAGGACTCTGTTGTGCACATGGAAGATTACTGTTATGGAAGGTGACCGCATGCCCTTTCTGAATAGTGTTTGGTCTATCCCAAAGACCTGTTGACGTGTGGCACCCTGAAGTGTTCTATCCAAGGTCCAGTTGGTGGGCCTCTTGTTCTTCCGGAGATATCAAGGACATCAAAGATCTCCAGCAAGGAACCTACACCATCTATCTGTGACATCTGGAGATCGGTGCCCTCTCAAGTGCCCACATCGGCTACTGAATCCCAACAGGTAGCACAGTGTGAGCGTGGAACAAAGACTTGTGCCTGGAGACCGGATTGTCTAGTGCGGACCCGCAGAAATCTTGCCTGCATCTAAGGTGCGTGGTTTCTGTACCACAGGGACCCTGACACTCATAAGCATATAGTTGGCGGTGTGCAGATTCATGAGTTGCGGGACCCCGCGTGGCCCGTTTTGTCTCGTGCTTTATGCAGACTGCATGCTCATTGAATGCGGTGTCCGATTCAAAGGGTGCGGCCCTCTGAGGGGGCGGTGTACCAGCAGCAGTGCCTCTTTATACCTTGTGGCTCTGCTGAACTTGTGACTGCATGTGTGTGGGACTGGACTGGAGCAACCTGTATTATCGTGCACAGAACGCTGTGCCTCATTTCTAGGGAGGTGCAGAATGTGCAGCTCTTCGCTGTGTGTGACCAAAATTGCCTGGTGCACCCATCCCAATGTGAACCAGTCATTGTGCCTCATTTCCAGGGAGGTACGAAATTTGCAACACTTTGTGTTAAATTCCTGAGGTGTCTGGTGCAACGCATACCAAAGCACACCAGACGCTGTGCCGGAATTGCCTGGGCATGCCTCTGATCAACGTGTACCAGTCGGAGTGCCTCCTCCTATCGAACGCCTCCCCTATGTTACTTCCCATTCATCAGTTGTTCTCCTTTGACCTTCATCATGGTACACCAACTGCCCTCTTCACACCTGGCCCCTCCTGAAGACATATTGACACCAGGTAGCAGCGAGGGAGATTGACTGGGTTGAAGGAATGCTTACGAGCCAGTCGGAAGCTGGTCAAGAGACTATGGGGCATATTAGCAAGAGCCTCTCTAAAATTATCACTGTTTTAGTGGCACAAAACTGCAGCTAAAACGGCGATAATGGGCTTGCTAGTATGCGTTATAGAATTCCAATAAAAGCCCAGGTTAGATGTGCAGGACATCTAACCTGTGCTTCTATTGGAATTCTATAACGCATATTAGCAAGCCCATTATCACCGTTTTAGCAGCAGTTTCCTGCCACTAAGACAGCGATAATTTTAACAAGGTTCTTGTTAATATGCCCCTAGGTGACTCCATTGTGTTTTGAGACCTGTGGGTGAACTTCCAAAGTGGCAGCTAAACTCCCCTTGTTTATGTCTACCTCCTAATTAAAACTTGCTCCATACCTGCTTCCAGGAGACCCAGACTAAGTGTGACTTTGGCCACGTGCCACCTAGTATCTAAGAGGAGGGGCTGGTAATCTTCCATCTGGGGGTAGAGGGCAATCGGGGTGAACTAGAGGGTGGAAGGAGGCTGGGGCACTGGAGTCTGCAGGTTGTTATCCATTGACCTGCCAGGTACCTGTAGCATAGCATTAGGGTGCTGAGTGCGTATGTGTGCAAGAATGTTCTGTATGTACTGGGTTGATACCTGTCACACTATGTAGCGGTGTGGAGTGAGTGTGTAGGTGGGAGTGATAGTCGGTGGACTGCCTACGATTCACGACACTGGCCAGCAGTGCCACTTTATACGTTAGTTTTATGCCAAAAGCACAATACATTTGACATTGGGTTTAACCGCATGGCTCTGGCCCGTGATGCTGCTAAAAAGTGTTCTATTTTCATGTATGTACATATCTTTGATATCGTGTGACCCCGGGTGAACCATATAACTGTGAGAGATCACATTATCAGGATTGCTAGGGTGGACCTGGGGTGGAAGCATGTGGCACTACATACGAGTGCTCTGTGTGTGTGTTTGTGGGGTGGGGGTGTGTGGGGGGTTGAGATTAGGAATTGTCCACGGTGTGAATACTATTGATATCATAACAATAAGAGAGGGCCTAGTACTGCTAGTAATATTTCCAAATGTGTTTAATGCCCAAAAGTATATGATGTTCATTTTATAATGATGGAATATGTGTGTTGAATACAAATTGTATTTACACACATCATGTGTGATGTCTCATTTGTGAGGCTCAGTGTATTTATTGCGAGTGACTGCTGTGCCTTTGCTTTACACATTGTCTCTGAGATAAGCCTGACTGCTCACTGCCAAGCTACCCAATGGTGAGCACAGGTATATAGCGAGTGTAATCACTCACCCTTGATGGGAGCGGTAGGCTCTGCCTGGCTGGGGTCATCCCTTTAGCCAACCAGAAAGTGCTGGTTCTAACAATCTGTTTCTCCAACTGACCATATTCCAGTTAAAATATTTCACATGGATATTCACAGATGTATAGAGACTCTTTACAGCATTAATGATCTTTCAGTAAGTTCTGCTATCATTCCCTCCGACCTGAAACTAGGTATTATGAAACCTCTATTGAACAAAACCCAACTTAGATTAGGGGAACGGTCAATCCATTATATTACTCCCTGCTGTAGCAAAGGTTTTAGAAAGTCTTGTGCCAGCTCATAAAGAGAGATGCTGAACAATGATATATCTGATTTTGTTTCTTTAATCACGAGGGTCCCACAAGAGTCTTCCCACAATAGTCTATGTGTTCCCTTGTCTATGTAATATTTACCTCTTACCCCTCTCCAACTAATAAGAAGGTATGGTCGCAAAGGTTATATCTTCCCAAATGCCACTAAACTGATTTTCTATCTTTTTTGATTCCATCTCACATCAGGGGGCACTAAATGAGTGTCATGAAACAGGCCACGAGGCACATAAATAAATAAGGACTGTGCCCCTGTGTGCTGCCCAGTATGAGGGATGTCCTGCTGATGATAAGCCAGCATTCCTTTACTCTCTCCATGGACCATTGGTCAGAAAGTACATAAATCTCCAGTGGCACTAGGCCCCACCTTCCAACAATTTGTTGTACTATTCCTTGTTCATGTATAACATAAGGTTCTCAATGAAATACCAGTGCTTCATTGGTTACAGCAGCTTCATCAAATAATCCACTGTATGTACATTGCAAGACACAGCTTTAGACTATTCTTCATTTAATACCGTATTCAGGCATAGTCTTAAAAACTCTATGCAGGAGTGTATCCGGGGAAAGGGGACGGGTGCAAACATCTCACCAATTTCCTCCACTGGGCAATATTGCCGCCTGTATAAGGCTCTATTTGGTTTTTATTAAACCAGATTTTACTGAGTTTTTTAAATAAATGTTCCTTATACAGCAGCAAAGTAGTGCATAGTATTAATAATTGTGCTCATACATGTCTGGTTTGCATTGATCGCTGCAATATGAAATTCTTTGTTCGATCAAGCTGTAGAATATTAATCAGCCTCCACTACTGGGTGAGAGGCACTTGGCCATGGTGGCTTGGGGAAGGTAAATTGTTGTGGGCAGGATAACCTTCCTGCAGACTGTGCGCTCAGTAAACGATGAAACAACGTGGTTTCTTCTCAAGGTTCGATTTATTTAGTTCACATCTTGTGAATCCTTCAACTGATTAAAGAAATCAAAATCTTAAACAATGGCTTCTTGCATACATAATATCCATCTTATGACGCAATGTTCAAGCTTAACAGCATTTTAAATCCACCCAATGCATTTCGGGTCTGAAAACCAAGACTCTTCGTCAGGGGTCTGAAACCAAATCAGTTACTCCCTCCATGTATTCACAATATAAACATACGTGTGTGGTGCTCAAAATGAACGTGCTCCTTTTAAAATCCAACCGCAGTGATATAAAAAGATCGCGAATCTAGTGCATGAAACTGGATAAGGTGCCATGACGTGAAATGGTGAGTAATCGAATGGTGATAAAAAGAAGTTAAAGATCGAGAAGTGGGAAAATCATAAATCAGATGCATTACGCATTTCACAAAACAGAGTAGAAAACGGAAAGCCCAGTTCAACAGTAAAAGTGGAAAACACTCACGAAAGGACCGGAAAGAACCGCGTCTCGACAAGCTCTGTGGAGTTCGACAGTCTACCACACTCAAACATGATATGTGGACCGTGAGCCATGTGATCGGCTGTAACTAACTGTTAGACCTGGCATCTTTGGCGTGATTACCCCTATCTTTTTGCCTCTGCCTCCTGTATTTTTCGATGCTGTGCTGGATTCGTTTTTGCTGGTTTAGATGCTTTGGACACTCTGCCACTGCTGATCAATGCCAGAGTGTAAGTGCTCCCTATGTAAATTGTTATTCTGATTGGATATACACGTTTGGCATATTTGTATCACCATGAAGTCCCTAGTAAAGTGCACTGGGTGTGCCAGGGCCGGTGATGACAAATGATACTAGTGGGCCTGCAGCACTGATTGTGCCACCCACAGGAATAGCTATAAAATGGTGTCTCGGGCCTGCCACTGCAGCGCCTACGGGCAGTTTAGAACTGCCATGTCCTCCTGGTCCGCGTCCCCACTGACCAGGCCTAACCCTTCCCTTTTTCGTGCACATCAGTCACCCCTATGGAAGGCCCAAGGTACCCCCCTGGGCAGGGTGCCGTGTATGTGAAAGGTAGAGCATGTACTAGTGCAGGTGACATGCTCTGGTAGTGAATTACAGCCATTTTCGTTTTTCACTATTGTAAGGCTATCTTGCTCCATAGGTTAACATGGGGGATGCTGGCTACAGTGGTTAACAGCATTTCTTCCCATAGGAACAAGATAGGACATAAGTATCTAGTATCCCTGAACTCAGAATTTAATAACGCATCTTTTAGGAAAGGTGGTTTTTAGATCCTGTGTTTGAGAACAGCACTTTTAGAAAGTTGCTGTTCTCTTGTCTGCCCCTTCTGTGTGCCTGGGCCTGTTTGTGTATTGACTGTCTGGTTTGTGAGTGACAGGGGCTGGGGAATTCCTCCGGAGGCTGGATGAGTCAGCACTAGGCTGAATGAATGTAATTGCTACCTGAGTGGTGGGAGGAGTTAGCACCTGGGCTGAATAGGGCTGTGCCTGCCTGCCACAATGCTGGCTCCACCTCCTGCGGGGCGGCTGAGGACCCTGCCCCTCACTCTGAAAGGAAAGATGCAGCCAGCAAAACAAAGTGCTCAGGATCCACCCAGAACTGGTTCAGACCGGGCTCAGGGCCCACATGCACAGAGAGAACAAAGACTCTAGGGGTATAAGTACAGGACCCCTGACAACAGAAAATTAGATCATCCTGGAAATCAAGAAGGAACCTCTGCCAAGGAGAAAGCTGACTCTGAAGAAGGAAGACTGTCCTGCTGTTGCTCTGCTGGACTGACCTGCTGTTGCTTCGCTGCCAAGGAGAGGGGAAGGACTTTGCTGTGAGCTGTGTCCCCTGTCTTGTAAGGAATCTCCAAGGGCCTGAGAAGAGCTGGCTCCCTGTTTTCGAAGTCCCAGGAACAAAAGGACTTCACCCCCAGTCTCCCTGAACTCTGCTGAGAGAGTTCTGTCCTTCGTAGAGTGCTTGATCCAGTTGTGGGGCCTCTAGAAGTTGAACCTGAGCTGGGAAGCTTGAGACTAAGCTGAGAGACTTGTGAAGCTGAAAAGTGTTGCATCGCTCGCTTGCGGAGCGCATCCCCGACAGTGCGAGAAGTTTCCCGCCGCTACGAAGGTCGAGATCGGCGCAGCGCCTGACATCGCTGCCGGAGCCGTCGCACCCTTCGTTTGCGGGACGCACCAGACCGGTGCGGGAGAATCGAACATCGCTGCAAGTGTCGTCGCAGAGCCTGTCGTCTGGGTGAGATCGCCGCACCGCTTGCTTGCGGACCGCATCACGTCGCTGCGAACATCGTCGCAGAAACATCACATCGAGGAGCTGCGAGAGAGAGGATCACCGCTGGACCGCGCATCGTTGCCCCGGAGATCGTCGCAGCCCCTACGAGATCATCGCATCGTGCCTTTGCGAGAACAGACTTCCCACGGAACCTACGCACCGGAATCTACGCAAGCTGCCTTCCTCCCCATACAGACCGGATTCGCCGCCACACGCCCGCTGCTGCAGCGGGGCTGTCGCATCGCCTCCCCAGGGTCTCAGGAGTAACGTATCACTTGTTTCCACCGCACCAGCTTCCTGCTTGTGGAACTTTGTTGCATATAAAGGTACTGTGAGTCAACGTGACGCAACTGTGAACTTTTCACGCATCTGTGGATTATTTGATCGTAACTTAAAGAACTTTGATTACAACCTGAAGAACTCTTTTGAAACCATATCCTTGAACTGTGTATGTTGGATTTTTGACGTTTTGGTCTTGTGTAGTTTAGAATAAATATCTTTATTTTCCTAAACTGTTGTGGAATCAGTTTGTGGTGTTTTCACTATGTTACTGTGAGTGTTGGTACAAATACTTTACGCATTGCCTCTGGTTAGCCTAGACTGCTCAGGCCAAGCTACCTAGAGGGCGAGCAGGGGTTATCTAAGAGGGTTATCTCCTTGTCCTGACTAGAAGCAAGGGTCCCTATTTGGACAGTGGTACCTACCTCTGCCAACTAGAGACCCCCAGTTCTAACATTGGTGGCAGCGGTGGGATTTGAACTTGTATTTGTACTTGACCCACAGTAATTGTTGTACATCACTAGTGAGTGCAGACCACTACGCCACCGCATACTGTTGGTTTTGGAGTTGTTGAATTCTATTTTTGAATAACTCTTCGAAAAGCATCATGTCTCTGAATGGGAAGGCGCCCAGTGAGGAGGCAGAGATAGATTTGGAATTCTCGATTGAGGATCTGTACTCCTACCCGGTAAAGCATCTTAGGTACTTCTGCCAGCAGTTTGAGTGCCCCATAAAGAGCGCCTACAGGAAGGAGGAGTTGCAGAGAATCTTGAAAACCCATTGGGAGGCACAAGAAGGAAATGATGTTGTGGATGTAGACAGTGCTTTTCAAGGCAAAGATCTGCCAGTGGGCAGAGTAGGCTCAGGAGCTGGCAGCAACCACTCCAGTAGGGGCCTCACCCCAGAAGAGTTACAGGAAAATCAAAGAATAAGAGAATATGACCTGGAGGTCATGAAAATGAAAATGAAGCAATTGGAAGTAGAGAAGGCAGCGGAGGAGAGCAAGAATGCCCGCGCCTTAGAGGAAAAGAAATTGCTTTTGGCTCATGAGTTGAGAATGAAAGAGCTGGATCTGAAAAACAAGGAGGTGGATGCCAGTTCAAATGGTGGCAGCGCGCAGCCAGTGCATGGGGGTAAAGTATATATTCCCAAAGACCTGGTACAGAATTACCATAGGAGTGAGGATATTTATGCCTGGTTCACTTCGTATGAAATTGCATTGAAGATGAATGGTGTGCCTGATAAGTATTGGGGGGCGGGCCTGTGGAAACATTTTGAGGCTTCTGGGAGGAGTGCTCTAGAGCCCTTAGAGTTGGCAGGTGCCATGACCTACCCCAATATGAAGGAGGCCTTATGTCTCAGGTATGGCCTTACTCCCGAGCAGTACAGACTGCAGTTTAGAAACTCCAAGAAGAAAGAGTCTGAGACTTGGATGGAGTGTGTGAATGGGTACTCGCGTGCACTGGAAGGTTGGATGAAGGGCAGTAAAGTAACTGATTTGAAGGGGTTGTTGCATTTAATCAGTTGGGAGCACTTGAGTAGTCTTTGTGTTCCAGAGCTGCGCCAGCATCTTTTAAACAGCAAGCTGACAGACCCCATTGAGCTTGCTAAGAAGGCGGACCGCTGGACCAGTACCAGGGTCCACAGAGGAATTGTGGGTACCACAGCCAAAGGTGGGCAGGGTCCCCAGCAGAAGAGTGGGGGGGGACAAGGGTAACCAAAAGGAGTTCTCACCAGGGCCCCAAAATAGTTCCCAGGAAAAGGATTCACAACCCCCCAAAACTAAACAGCCATGGCCCTCTAAGGGCAGGCGGGACAATAGAGACAGGAGGAATAACCAGGGTCCCCCTACCTGCTATCACTGCAATAAGGTGGGCCATATTGCTCCGAAATGTCCCAAGAAGAAACCCGCACCCACTGGTGCTCCCGCCCTAGCGTTAGCTAGTGTAGCTTTGGGTGGGGATTTGGTTTCTAGTGACTGGGGAGAGCTAGCAGTCATGACCCTTGTCTCGCTAGGAGACCGAGAGATGGTCCCGGAAACCTTACTGCCCTCTAACACTAAGAAATATGGGCAGAAGGTGACCATCAATGGGAGGGAGGTTGAGGCACTGAGAGACACCGGAGCCAGTGTGACATCCGTGAGGTGTCAGTGGGTGTCTGAAGAGCAAATCATCCCTGGCGTACTCCGCCCTGTAGTGGCCGCTGACAGCTCAGTGCGCCTCTGCAAGTTAGCGAAGGTTTCCTTTGAATGGGGAGGAGTCTCTGGTCTTTTGGAGGTAGTTGTCAGTGATGCCTTGCCTGTGGATTGTCTGTTAGGTAACGACCTGGAGAGTTCTCCATGGAAAGACATAGAACACCGAACTCACTTGGAGATGTTGGGTCTGCCTGCGTGGATCTACGTGACCACGCGTGCTATGGCAGCCAGTAAGGGTGAATCAGCAGAAATGGAGCCTGAAACAGTGGTCCAGAGACCTGCCAGGAGAGGAAGAGGCAGAGGGCGCGGGAAACCAGCCCCAGCCGTTCCCACGGTCCAGGAGGAAGCAGAACCTTAGGGGGATGCCCTGGAACCTACAGGGGAACAGGTGGCCGAACTGGGAGACCTACCTGAGCTGACCCATTGGCAGCAAGAGGGTGGTCCCTCCAGGGAGGAGTTCTGCCAGGAGCAGAAGGAATGCCCTTCCCTCATTGGTCTGCGGCAACTGGCTGTAGACCAGGCAGCAGGTGGAGCAGTCAAAGACCACTATGTTTACTGGGAAGGTGACCTACTTTATAGCGAGCCTAAGTTTGCTGAGCCCGGTGCAGCCCGCGTGCTGGTGGTACCCGAGCGCTTCAGAAACTTCCTAATGGGTCTGGCTCATGACGTGCCTCTTGCAGGACATCTGGGGCAACACAAGACCCTGAACCGGCTTGTCACCCACTTCCACTGGCCCCAGATGAGGAAGCACGTCGGTTCCTTTTGCAGATCTTGCCAAACCTGTCAAGCTAGTGGCAAGACTGGAATGAAGTTGAAGGCCCCCCTTCAACCCTTCCCAGTGGTGAGCACCCCTTTCGAGCGGGTTGGCATAGATATCGTAGGGCCCCTGGACCCCAAGACAGCCTTAGGCAACAGGTTCATCCTGGTCTTGGTGGACCATGCCACCCGGTACCCGGAAGCAGTCCCTCTCAGGACAATCACAGCACCCGTGGTGGGCCGTGCATTGATGGGGATCTTTTCCCGTGTGGGGTTCCCCAGAGAGGTGGTCTCCGACCGGGGTACCAACTTCATCTCTAGGTACATGAAGTCTCTGTGGGAGGAGTGTGGGGTAACTTATAAGTTCACCACTCCTCACCACCCTCAAGGAAATGGGCTGGTTGAAAGGTTCAACCGGACCCTGAAAGGCATGATTATGGGCCTAGCGGAGCCCATGAGACGGAAGTGGGACGTCTTGTTACCATGCCTGTTGTTTGCCTACAGGGAGGTGCCTCAGAAGTCCTTAGGGTTCAGTCCCTTTGAACTCCTGTATGGCCACCCTGTTAGAGGACCTCTCTCGCTGGTGAAGGAGGGTTGGGAAAAGTCCCGTGGGAAAACCCCCCAGGATGTGTTCAGCTATGTGCTGGCCATCCGCAACCAGACACAACGCTTCAGGAAACTCGCTCAGGAAAACCTGGAAGCAAGCCAGGAAGAAATGAAAAGATGGTACGATCAGAATACCACTCTGGTCGAATTTCAACCTGGGCAGAAAGTATGGGTGATGGCGCCAGTGGAGCCTTGCGCGCTCCAAGACAAGTGGTCTGGGCCATATGAGGTGGTGGAAAGGAAGAACGAGGTAACCTACCTGGTTAACCTGAAGACTCCCAGGCAGCCCTGAGAGTCTTGCACGTGAACAGCCTCAAACCACACTTTGAGAGGTCTGAAGTAACCATGCTCATGGCTACAGATGCCGGAATGGAAGAGGATAGCGATCCTCTCCCTGACCTCCTGGCAGTCAAAGAGCAAGACGGGTCAGTGGATGGTGTGGTCCTCTCGCCCACCCTGACCCCAGAACAGCAGAGTGACTGTCGCCAAGTGTTGGGTCAGTTCCCCTCTCTGTTCTCCCTGACCCCAGGAGTCACCAACTGGTGCGTCCATGACGTGGACACTGGAGACAGTCTGCCTGTGAAGCGAAAGTTTTACAGGGTAGCTGACAAGGTCAGGGCCAGCATCAAGGAAGAGGTTTCCAAGATGTTGGCGCTAGGGGTGATTGAGCCCTCCAGCAGTCCCTGGGCTACCCCAGTGGTCTTGGTCCCCAAGAAAGCTGCTACCCCCGGTGGCCCTCCAGAACTCTGGTTTTGCGTGGACTACCGTGGGCTCAATGCGGTCACGAAGACTGACGCACACCCTATCCCCAGAGCTGATGAGCTTGTGGATCGGTTGGGAGCTGCCAAGTACCTCAGTACATTTGATTTGACTTCGGGGTACTGGCAGATTGCCCTAACTGATGGGGCCAAAGAGAGGTCAGCATTTTCGACGCCAGAGGGGCACTTCCAGTTCCGTGTCATGCCCTTTGGGTTGAAGAATGCCCCTGCCACGTTCCAGAGACTGGTTAACCAGGTACTGTCCGGGCTGGAGGAATTCAGCGCCGCATACCTGGATGACATTGCGGTGTTCAGCTCCACGTGGGAGGAACACCTGCAACACCTCTGCGAAGTGTTGAAGGCTCTGCAAAAGGCAGGCCTCACTATCAAGGCCAGCAAGTGCCAGATAGGGCAGGGATCTGTGGTGTATTTGGGACACCAGGTGGGGAGCGGCCAGGTGGCATCCCTACAGGCAAAGATTGATACCATTCTGGCTTGGGAGCCCCCCAAGACCCAGACAGAGGTGAGAGCCTTTTTAGGACTCACCGGGTATTACAGACGGTTTGTCAAGGGATATGGCACCATTGTCGCCCCCTTGACAGAACTCACTTCCAAGAAGTTGCCCAAAAGAGTTGACTGGACTGACGCCTGCCAAACTGCTTTTGATGCCCTGAAAACTGCGATGTGCACAGCACCGGTGCTCAAGGCCCCTGACTTTTCCAGTGAGTTCATAGTTCAGACGGACGCTTCAGAGCATGGTGTGGGAGCAGTACTCTCACAAGCCACTGAGGAGAATGGAGACCAGCCGGTAGCTTTCATTAGTCGGAGGCTACTCCCCAGGGAACAGAGGTGGAGTGCGATTGAAAGGGAGGCTTTTGCTGTGGTCTGGGCTCTGAAAAAGTTGAGGCCCTACCTGTTTGGGACTCACTTTCGTCTTCAGACCGACCACAGGCCCCTCAGGTGGTTAATGCACATGAGGGGCGAAAACCCAAAACTGCTGAGGTGGTCCATCTCCCTACAGGGAATGGACTTTACGGTGGAACACCGCCCTGGTACAGAACACGCCAACGCTGATGGTCTGTTCAGGTTTTTCCGCCTTAGTGAAGAGAACTCCCAAGAGGGTGGGTAGTTCTCCCCACTTTCAGCTGGAGGGGACACGTGTTAGACCTGGCATCTTTGGCGTGATTACCCCTATCTTTTTGCCTCTGCCTCCTGTATTTTTCGATGCTGTGCTGGATTCGTTTTTGCTGGTTTAGATGCTTTGGACACTCTGCCACTGCTGATCAGTGCCAGAGTGTAAGTGCTCCCTATGTAAATTGTTATTCTGATTGGATATACACGTTTCGCATATTTGTATCACCATGAAGTCCCTAGTAAAGTGCACTGGGTGTGCCAGGGCCGGTGATGACAAATGCTACTAGTGGGCCTGCAGCACTGATTGTGCCACCCACAGGAATAGCTATAAAATGGTGTCTCGGGCCTGCCACTGCAGCGCCTACGGGCAGTTTAGAACTGCCATGTCCTCCTGGTCCGCGTCCCCGCTGACCAGGCCTAACCCTTCCCTTTTTCGTGCACATCAGTCACCCCTATGGAAGGCCCAAGGTACCCCCCTGGGCAGGGTGCCGTGTATGTGAAAGGTAGAAATTGTACTAGTGCAGGTGACATGCTCTGGTAGTGAATTACAGCCATTTTCGTTTTTCACTATTGTAAGGCTATCTTGCTCCATAGGTTAACATGGGGGATGCTGGCTACAGTGGTTAACAGCATTTCTTCCCATAGGAACAAGATAGGACATAAGTATCTAGTATCCCTGAACTCAGAATTTAATAACGCATCTTTTAGGAAAGGTGGTTTTTAGATCCTGTGTTTGAGAACAGCACTTTTAGAAAGTTGCTGTTCTCTTGTCTTCCCCTTCTGTGTGCCTGGGCCTGTTTGTGTATTGACTGTCTGGTTTGTGAGTGACAGGGGCTGGGGAATTCCTCCGGAGGCTGGATGAGTCAGCACTAGGCTGAATGAATGTAATTGCTACCTGAGTGGTGGGAGGAGTTAGCACCTGGGCTGAATAGGGCTGTGCCTGCCTGCCACAATGCTGGCTCTACCTCCTGTGGGGCGGCTGAGGACCCTGCCCCTCACTCTGAAAGGAAAGATGCAGCCAGCAAAACAAAGTGCTCAGGATCCACCCAGAACTGGTTCAGACCGGGCTCAGGGCCCACATGCACAGAGAGAACAAAGACTCTAGGGGTATAAGTACAGGACCCCTGACAACAGAAAATTAGATCATCCTGGAAATCAAGAAGGAACCTCTGCCAAGGAGAAAGCTGACTCTGAAGAAGGAAGACTGTCCTGCTGTTGCTCTGCTGGACTGACCTGCTGTTGCTTCGCTGCCAAGGAGAGGGGAAGGACTTTGCTGTGAGCTGTGTCCCCTGTCTTGTAAGGAATCTCCAAGGGCCTGAGAAGAGCTGGCTCCCTGTTTCCGAAGTCCCAGGAACAAAAGGACTTCACCCCCAGTCTCCCTGAACTCTGCTGAGAGAGTTCTGTCCTTCGTAGAGTGCTTGATCCAGTTGTGGGGCCTCTAGAAGTTGAACCTGAGCTGGGAAGCTTGAGACTAAGCTGAGAGACTTGTGAAGCTGAAAAGTGTCGCATCGCTCGCTTGCGGAGCGCATCCCCGACAGTGCGAGAAGTTTCCCGCCGCTACGAAGGTCGAGATCGGCGCAGCGCCTGACATCGCTGCCGGAGCCGTCGCACCCTTCGTTTGCGGGACGCACCAGACCGGTGCGGGAGAATCGAACATCGCTGCGAGTGTCGTCGCAGAGCCTGTCGTCTGGGTGAGATCGCCGCACCGCTTGCTTGCGGACCGCATCACGTCGCTGCGAACATCGTCGCAGAAACATCACATCGAGGAGCTGCGAGAGAGAGGATCACCGCTGGACCGCGCATTGTCGCCCCGGAGATCGTCGCAGCCCCTACGAGATCATCGCATCGTGCCTTTGCGAGAACAGACTTCCCACGGAACCTACGCACCGGAATCTACGCAAGCTGCCTTCCTCCCCATAGAGACCGGATTCGCCGCCACACGCCCGCTGCTGCAGCGGGGCTGTCGCATCGCCTCCCCAGGGTCTCAGGAGTAACGTATCGCTTGTTTCCACCGCACCAGCTTCCTGCTTGTGGAACTTTGTTGCATATTAAGGTACTGTGAGTCAACGTGACGCAACTGTGAACTTTTCACGCATCTGTGGATTATTTGATCGTAACTTAAAGAACTTTGATTACAACCTGAAGAACTCTTTTGAAACCATATCCTTGAACTGTGTATGTTGGATTTTTGACGTTTTGGTCTTGTTTAGTTTAGAATAAATATCTTTATTTTCCTAAACTGTTGTGGAATCAGTTTGTGGTGTTTTCACTGTGTTACTGTGAGTGTTGGTACAAATACTTTACGCATTGCCTCTGGTTAGCCTAGACTGCTCAGGCCAAGCTACCTAGAGGGCGAGCAGGGGTTATCTAAGAGGGTTATCTCCTTGTCCTGACTAGAAGCAAGGGTCCCTATTTGGACAGTGGGACCTACCTCTGCCAACTAGAGACCCCCAGTTCTAACACTAACCAATCAGACAACAGGAATTCTCTATCGCTCTCACCACGTGATATGAGTGTAAACGCTTCACAATAAAGAAGTGCCAGTGTTTTTGGTCGTGAATGATAAAGTTACATGCAAACATTGAAAATTAACGTGTGAAATGAGGAACATAAAACATCCTGAATACCAAAAAGCATCATGAGTCAAAAAATATTCAAAGCATTTCATAATAAACAATACATCACAACCAGATGAATGAAATTCTTAGGGGGACCAGTGGAGTTCAAAAGTCAATTTGAGATGCAGAGGTGGTCAGTCATAGGAAACATGAGTGTTCAATCCGATCATTCATCCCGATCGGATGAGCAGAATTAAATTTTTTAATCCAATAAAACTCAGCTCTTAGTCTTTGTTTCAAAGGGTCCATGTCTTGGCGTTGTGGGATAGTCTCCAGAACTGTGAATCTTAATTGTGCTATCTGATGCCTAGCTTCTTTCCAATGGTTTGCTATGGTAGATTTCATATTCGCTAGTCGAATATTGCTCTATGTTCGGTGATGCGAACTTTAATTTTGCGTTCGGTTTGACCCACATATACTTTGCCACAAGGGCATTTGATTGCGTAGATGCAGTTAGTTGTGTCACAAGTGCTAGTATGATGTAGTTCAATGGGATTGCCTTTGGTGGGATGTGTGAACGTTTTCCCCGTTATCACATTATTGCAATGAATGCAATTAAGGCATTTTAACATTCCTCTCCAGTTCTCAGATTCTTTTTTGGATGTGTTTAATAGTTCTTTCAAATTTTTCGGTCTTTGAAATGCAAATGTAACTTTATCACTATATAAGTCTTTTAAATCAGGTTCAGATTGAATCAATGGCCAATGTTTGTTAATGATACGTTTAATTTTGGTAGATTCCATTGAGTATTTCATGACACAGACTGTCTTTTTCCCGAGAACTTTCTCTTTCTCTTGTAGTAAAGTTTCTCCGTCCATTTTTTTGATTTTGCTGAGAGAAGTTTCTAAAATGTCTTGTGGATAACCTCTGTGTATGTATTTAGCTGTTTGTTCCTTAAGTGATTCTTGTAAATCATCATCATTAGTGGTGATTCTTTTCAACCTGATGTATTGTGACGTGGGTAGATGCTTTTTTAGAGATTCCGAGTGAAAGCTTTGAAATAAAAGGCTTGCATTCCTGTCGGGTTTTTTTGTATATACTTTTGTCCTGATTAAGCTGTGGTCTATCATCACTTGTACATCCAGAAATGCAATGGATTCATTCTCGATTGTCTGTGTAAATTTGATGAGTTCATTATGCGTATTGAGTGTCAAAATGTTCATCTCTAGTTGTTCTTTTGAACCCTGCCATATCACAAAGATGTCATCTATGAATCGTTTGAACATTATGAGCCCTTCGGTCCAAACTTGGTTGTATAAGATGTGATCGGTCTCAAATTTATGCATGAAAATATTGGCATATGAGGGTGTCCCCCCCAAAGCCCATCGAAGTGCCATTTCATTGGTTATAAAATTGTCCTTGCCACTCAAAATAACTGTGGTACAATGCGAACTGCATCAACTCCAAGATCAAATTTTTTTTAGATTCTTCCAAATCACTATTGAGTAGACTCCATTCCAAAGCTTCAATGCCCTCATTGTGAGGGATAGACGTGTACAAGGAAGTAACATCTATTGTGCATAACCAATATGTGATGCCTTGATGTAATGTCACGGTTTTTAGTAAATTAAAAAATGTTGTCGTGTCCTCGATATATGTGACACTCTTCTGCACGATGGGTTGTAGAAATCTATCTACAAACTTGCCAATAGGTTTCGAGATGCACCCACAAGCTGAGACTATGGGTCTGAAAGGAGGATTGATGGGATCCTTATGGATTTTTGGCAACATATATAGTTGCGGTCTTCTAGGATATTTAATTACAAAGAAAGCGTGAGTCTTCTGACTGATCCACTTCATTTCCAATGCGTGATCCAATATTTGTTGCAAAATTCGTTGATACTCTTGAGTGGGATCCGCCTCAAGTTGTAGATAAATGTCTTGGTTGTGAACATGATGATTCACGCTGTTTACATAAAATTCAGTGTCCATCACAATAAGTGCGCCACCCTTATCTGCTTTCTGAAACGTCACATTCTTATCCTGACTAAGATTTTTCAGAGTGTTCCATTCTTTGGGTGATAAGTTGCTCTTGGTTGACTTATTGAAGGGAATTTTTTGAACTTCAGATAGAACAGATCTTTCAAACGCTTCGATGGCTTTATGTGAAAATGGAGCAAAGAAGGTACTCAAAGGTTTAAAGTCTTTGTCCCATGTGTCAATCGTTTGTGTGTCTTGAATGTCTTTGAAGAAAAATCTTAATTTTAGATTCCTAAAGAATTTGAATAAAGATATTTCGGTCTCCGCTGGATTAGAACGATATGTAGGTACGAATGTGATTCATTTGTTAAGAAGTTTTGTTTGTGCCTTAGTAAGATTCTTCGATGAGATGTTGCTAATTAGGTCGTTTTTGACATCTGACTCGTGGTTCTTTTTGCCACTTCCTCTTCGGTTTCTTTTGCCCCTTCTTGTTGTACTCCTATTGTTGGAGGAGCGTTTGCTGCCGGACTTATATCTAAAAAAAGCCGGTTGTTGTTGAATGATTTGGCTAGTGGAAGGTTTAGCTATGGTTTTGCTGGCTATATTCAGTGGTGTTCTTGATTGTGTTATGTCTGAATCGGAAACAACACTTTCCTGCGAAGATGATGTACCAGATTTTTGAGTTTGCTGCTGTGGTTGCCATTTTTTCTGGTTGTATATCTCCACCCACGTGAAAACTTCTTCAAGTTTATAATCCAACGTATCTCGTCGGTACTTACGCACTTTTCTTTCATTGACTTCTTTCGCATAGCGTTCTAATTTGTTATTGATGTCTTCTAATGTTTTATCCAGATCTGGAATTTTATTCATTTCCGACTTAATGTACTTGATCTCCTCCTCAATTTCAATTAATGCCTTAGAGAGTTCTTCTATGATCAATAAGATCAAATCTAAGGAATATTTGTTCAAGATTTGGTACCATTTCTCTATGAATTTTGTGCTATTTTTACAGAGCATTGGCTTTAGAGCTATCCTGAGTCCCCGTGGTATTCTTTGATTTTTGTGATAGTGAATCAATGTGGTCGCGTGCAACCTTTGGTTTATCTCTTTTTTGCTTATGAATTCGAATTGTCTCAATAACTGTGCTGTGGTTGTTTTTTGCGGAGTAAATTTTCTGGTCTCCTGTATTAGCCCATATATTTCCTTCGCAGCTTCTGCTGTGTACCCAAGGGTCTCAGCTTTGTTCTTGGTTAGAAGGGCTATATCATCTAGTTGCATCTTGATATTTTGGTGCACCCAGGTGAGGTTCCGTGACAATTGTAAGTGGTGCATTGGACTCGCACGAATATAGTCGAGTCTGGTATCTATGAACCGCAAATGACGAGTTTAGTAAGTATGCGCAGTTTCGCTGTGCTAACCTAAACGATTCGTCTATTACGTGGGTATTTCTATCTGCACCCACGGGTTCCATCTTAGATACGGCATCCATTTTGTCTCTTGCCCTCAAGTAGCCAGCGAACGGACGTTGTCCGCTTCGCGACCCTGGGACTCCCAAGATATTTGCGGAAGACACATGTCTTTTGTAAGTGTCTTTATGATGAGGGGGTTGCTACTGTAAAGCAGATGGCGCCGCTCGAGGCTCATCTTGCTGCACGGACTTATTGTCTCAGCCGTGCATCTCATTAGGCACGTCCCTTTGATGCCTGTATCTCGTGTTTCTCGATACCTCCCCTTTTACACCCTTTCTGATTCCCCACTGTCTCCGTCTTCCTCTACACCTGTTCCTGTTCCTATTTCGATCTGTTTATTACCGATTGGAATGCACTAATGTTGGGAAGATGGGTTTTTACAGTTGGGAACCGCCAAATGTTTCCGCACTTATGATCCGGACCTTGTGTGTTTCAGAGTGACCAAAGCGACCCCTCTGGGGGATGATTGTGGGAACCGGGTCATAAACTTTTGTGTTCAATGTAACCTTATGGGGAAATTGTGTATAAAAGGAGCGATTCACAGAACCAATTTGAAGCAGTCTCCCCAAGTTGCACGTGTGTTGCTTGTCGTGACTACTGTATTCCCTGCAGTAAATAAACCTTGAATCTTTGACGCCGAAGGAAGTGTCCCGTGTCTCTGTCATTCGTACGCCGGAGCAGGTTACCCATGAAGGTTTCAGGTGTTGTGCCCTGGCACCGCTGGGTCCTACAGAACCCAGTCCTTCAGTTGGCACCCAACGTGGGGCTGCATCAGTGGTACCGGTCCAAGCCCGACGATCGTGAGGAACTTCGTGTGAAATCTCCGAGGGAAGGTGGACCCCGCTTCATCGATCCTGTTGTCGAAATAAGTGGCCCGAAGACTTTTCCCGCGAAGATTCCCGCCTCCTGACGGCTGCGACGGACTGCTGCCCTGACTGTAGACCTGTTTTGGCGCCTGGCGTAGACCTTGGTAGCGCGAGACGATAGACGGGCCTTCCTGGTGACGCCATTGATCTTTGAGTTAAGTATTTGTGGGTCGCTCCCAGAGTCCTTGGTTGTTGACACTTTAGCGAGTGTTTTGTTGTTAATGCTGTGAGAGTGTTTTTGTCGATGACACTTTTCTAGCGTTTTTGTTGTTGTTGTGTTGTTTGACGACTGCAGCCGCCAAAAACCGAGGGTTTTGTTCTTTGCTGGGACTTGGTAAATCCCGTAACCCTTGAAGTTTGTGAAACTCGGCTAGTGTGCAAGATGCCTGGTCGTAGTACTTTGTTCAGTTGCTTCAGACCTTGTGGTACGGATTCCGGACTGGAGGACTCGTGTCCGATACCTCCGGTTGGAACTCCCACTTATGAACTATACAGTAAACATGGGCTAGGCCCGATTACTTTTAATGATTATTGGATTAAATACACGAAGAAGGACGGTGACCTTCGTTGGCCACCTCATGGTAGCTTCGAGGCCCCGATCTTAGATAATCTGGAAATTAAATTGTTCGAAAGAAAGTCAAGGCCGGCCATGTTTGATGCCTTTCGGTTGTGGCGTAAAGAAGCCCGACAGAAAGAAATCAGACAGACTAAACGAAATCAGAGAGATAATGTTGCTACCATAGTGAAGAAAGCAGAGCAATTTCAGCGCGACAAGGAGGTTAAGGATAAGGAAGTGTTTGATAGACTACAGCGTATGACCATTGATAAATGTTATCCCGTTTTGCCTACGGAGTCGAAAAGAAGGAAGAGCCAGTTGAGGATCCTTTAATGTCTTATCTTATGAAGTCGCCACCTCCGTACGTACAGGGTACCGCAACTCCTGTGGTTCCTGCAGTACCTATTCTTCCGCCTATTCTTCCCCCGCCTGTTCCTCAACCTGCACCCGCTCTTCCGACTGTTCCTGCTCCTTTGCCTGTTGCTATCCCTACTGCTCCTCCGCTTCCACATACTCCTGCTCCCGCTACTGCTCCTGTTTTGTTAACCCCTGCTGTCGCTACTGTTTCTACTCCTTCACTTGTTAGTCCTGTGTCCTATACTTCTCCCTCGACTCGTTCTCGTAATTCTCCTCTTGCGGCTAGCTTCTTTCATTCGCTCGGACCTGTTCATGGGTCCGCTGGTTCCGATGGTCCTCAGAGACGTAGTCAGCTTCCTGGAAACAGAGAACGCGTTGCGCTATATAATATGGCGATGGGTTGGATGGTGAACCCTCTTAGAAGTCCACCCCGTGTTGTACTCGAAACGTTTTGTCAATTCAATATACCAACCCAGAGATACGTGTTCGATGAAATGTGTAAGTTCCTTCGCGATCAGATATCGGCTGATGCGCCTGACGAGGTGCTGGCCGCTTTGTCTGATCTTCAGCTTCAGTTCTCAAATGGACTGATAGTGGATACCAATGTTCGACGTGCTGTTGAGCGGTTGCTATCTTTTCGTCCCACTCCGATACCTCATGCATTGTTCGTTGAGGATATTGAAAGACAGCCAGATGAGTCTGGTCAGTTTCCCATGCGTGAAGTTCCACCAGTGTGGATGCCAGGTGATGCTACAGCTAATCCTATTATTCCGCCGCATTTCCAGAGAGTATGGATACATCTCCCATGGAAACGCTCAGAAGTGCTACAGGTGAAGCAATCTTTGCCTGACCCTCGCAAAAATCCTACAGGGTATTACAAGGAATTATCGCAGCTCGTAGATGCTACGATAATGAATCTTGCCGATATTGATATGTTGTTCGGCAATGTTGTACCGCAACCTGTATGGGCTAAGATTCGGCAGGAAAATCATCCGAATGAATTAGGTGGTGATTGGGCTGCCATTGTGGCGGCGGATGGGTTACAAACTGGCGGGGCTAAACCTGAGCAGATGATTACTGCTCTTCCTCAACGAATAATAACGTTAATGAAAACTCTTATGCCAGCTATGAGGGTAAATTGGGACAAATTATCAGCTTGTAAGCAAAAGAAGGACGAGAGTGTTTCCGACTTCTTTACGAGGTTCGAGGAAGCATTCATTGACCACAGTGGACAGGATATGGGTACCGAGGGTGGTCAGCGATTGTTTGTGGATAAATTTGTTTCAAACTTATTGCCCGATTTGAGCAATAAATTAAAGAATTCGGAAAGTGCCTGGGCCGTTTCTACCTCAGCTCAGATATTGGCTACAGCACAATATTATGAGAATAGAGAGAAAGAGGAGAACGACCGTGCTGATAAAAAGACGAAAGAACTAAAGACTAAAGTATTGCTTCAACAAGCATATCCTCCGCGTTCAAACCAGAATGCATCCCAACAGAATAGAACGCAGTCGCAATTGAATCGATCGCAGCCGCGTAATGATTCCTCCTCCCAAAGATCGTCGTTAGGGTACAACCAATGTGCTTATTGTAGACAGGAGGGACACATTAAATTCAATTGCCCTGTTCTGAATGATCGAAATAGCGGTAATTCGTCCAAAGGAGGTCGTGGTGGTTCTCATCAGGTATCACGTGGTAGGGGTCGTGGTGCTCAGAATGATCGTTCCGATAACACTTCTAATTCTAATAATTGTTTTGATCAACGTGGATCATCGCAAGGACGATCTGCGCAGTACAATGTAGACGATTATTACGTCGATCAGGGAACTGACGACAGTAATTACTAGGACAGCCAAAGACAAGGAGAGGGAGTGGTATCAGTTCCGGTTGATCAGAGAGGGCCTTACGTCGCAGTTGCTACATCGGGCGTCGTTGAGCCTTTTCTGTTGGACACTGGTGCAGCGAAAAGTTCCATCAAGCATTCGAAACTCCCTGGCGCACCTTTGTCTGGCTTAACAAATGTTTCCGTTGGATTCTCTGGCGCCCCTGTTAGCAATCCAGTTTCGTGCCCTTTGCCCCTTACAATAGGGCCACGTGAGCTTCAAGCTCCGTTAATTTTGACTACTGGCTGTGGTGAAAACCTTTTGGGCCTGGATTTGCTTAAACGTTTGTATGCAACTTTGTATTGTTCTCCTGCGGGTGTAAAGCTTACGTTAGGAGAGAGAGTTGTCTCTCCTATGTATTTGTCTCTCGATAAGCTTCCACCGGAATTGAGTTCTCTTCCTGCGTCTTTGTGGGCAACAGGTCCCAACGATGTGGGCCTGCTTGACATCTCCCCTTATGTTGTTCAGTTGAAATCTAATGTGCGATTGCCACGTATTCCCCAGTATCGTATCTCTCTTGATGGTGAACGAGCATTGTTAGCGATCATTTATGATCTGATCGAGAAAGACGTTATTGAAGAGACTCGGGGAAACGTGTGCAACAGCCCTGTACTGCCCATTCTTAAACGTACTGATCCTTCAAAACCGCCTGTTTATCGTTTTGTTATCGATTTACGGGAGGTGAATAAAATTGTGGTTCCTCAATTCCCTGTTGTGCCTGACATCACGGCATTACTGACTCTGATTCCAGCCTCTGCATCGTGGTTTTCGGTGATTGACTTAAAGAATGCGTTCTTTAGCATCCCGATTGCCGAGGAGAGCAGAGACCTTTTCGGTTTCTCTCTCGGTGGACGCAGCTTCCGGTTCAAACGCGCTCCTCAGGGCTACTGTGAAAGTCCATCGATTTACAGTCAAGCCTTGAAGGGTCAACTGGATGCGTTTAGGTTGCCGGTCGGTGCGGCTTTAATCCAATATGTCGACGACTTATTGGTGGCTGCCGATACTCAGGACATTTGCAAAATTGCTACGGTGTCATTGCTGCAACATCTCTGTGAGTTGAATCATAAGGTGTCCCCTTCTAAACTCCAATATTGTTGTCAAGAAGTAACCTACCTAGGTCACTTATTGTCAAAGGAGGGAAGGAGGCTGACCCCAGAGAGGATTGCAGCGATTGCGCGAATGGCTGTGCCACAAACCCAAAGAGATGTGCGTGCCTTTCTAGGTATCACGTCGTACTGCAGGCAATGGATTCCTAATTTTTCATTGCTAGCGAAACCATTGGTGGCTCTTACGTGCAAGGATGTTTCAACTCCTTTACCATGGACGGAAGAATGTCAGAAAAGTTTTTCTGAACTGCGTGATTCATTGTGTTCGGCTCCTGTGTTGGGTACTCCCGACTACAGTAAGACGTTTACATTATATGTTCACGAGAGGGAAGGTTGTGCTTTGAGTGTCTTAACGCAACCTTTTGGTGGTAAACAGCGTCCATGTGCATATTTTTCCTCGACCTTGGACCCAGTAGCTAGAGCATTGCCGAGTTATTTGAGAGCAACTGCGGCAGCTGCGGTCTCCATCCGACAATCAGCAGGACTGGTCATGGATAATATGCTTACGGTGATGGTTCCGCATGCAGTCGATACTCTTTTGAATCGTACGAAAACCCAGCACTTAACGAGTGCGAGGTTGTCTGGGTACGAGCTGACGTTGCTGGCAAGTCATATTCAGATAAAACGTTGTAATGTTCTGAACCCGGCAACTTTGTTACCAATTAGCGCAGAGTCAGATGAAGTAGCAGAACATGATTGCTACTTGAGGACAAAGGAAGAAACAAAAGGTCGAGTGGACCTTAAAAACACCCCATTGGAAGACCCGGACGGTACACTGTATGTGGATGGGTCATGTTTTAAGTTGCCGAATGGCGATGTGACTACCGCCTATGCTGTTGTAACGTTGAATACTGTTGTTGAGACTGCAAGGTTGAATCAGAATTCTGCCCAAGCTGCAGAGTTGATCGCTCTCACTAGAGCGTGCGTGTTAGCAAAAGGGAAACGTGTGAATGTGTTTACCGACAGCCAATATGCATTTGGCGTCGCACATAGTTTTGGACGATTGTGGAGAGAGAGAGGTTTCTTGACGTCGCACGGTACCAAGATTCAGCATGGCCAACTTGTGAATGATCTTTTGGATGCACTGACGTTGCCTAAGCAAGTAGCGATTGTTAAATGTAGTGCGCACCGTAAGGTGACGGATGATGTTGGTCGTGGTAATGCGTTTGCAGACGAGATCGCTAAGGAGACTGCCCGGAACCTTAGCACTCGGATGTATGTGACGAGTTCGGTTAGGTGGCCTACAGAATCGAGCATGTGTGAGGACACTATCGAAAGTGTGAAAGAAATTCAGAATGAGGCCACCGAGATTGAAAAGGTGAAATGGAAAGAAAGCACGGGAAAGTTGGATGCGAGTGGTTGTTGGATTGATTTGTCGGATCAGAAAAGATGGTTGTTGCCTGATGCGTATGTGCTGGCCGTTGTGACAATGGCACATGGGTTAGCACATATTAGTGCGAAAGGTATTTGTAAGTTGTTGTCTCCTGTGTGGAAGAATGATGGTATCACGAAATGTGCTGAACGTCTGGTGAAGAATTGTATGGTGTGTATGATGTACAATCCTGGCAAAGGAACCCCAACTCCTCCTGGCAGTTTTGCTCCCCCTTCATGTCCCTTTGAGGTGATCCAATTGGACTTCATCCATATGGAGCGATGCAATAACCTGAAATATACTTTAGTTGTGGTTTGCGCATTCTCCCGATGGATCGAGGCCTATCCTCTCAAAGACAATACTGCTTTGTCTACTGCGAAAATCCTACTGAAGGAATATTTTCCTCGGTACGGAATGCCTAGAGTCGTATGGTCAGATAACGGAAGTGAGTTTGTGGGTAGTGTGATGAAGAGTGTGTGTAAGGGCCTTGGAATTAATCAGAAATTCCACAGCGCCAATCATCCCCAGTCAGCTGGTTTGGTTGAAGGGTATAACGGCACCCTTAAATTAAAGCTAGCGAAGATTCATGCTACGACTGGTCTTTCGTGGCCTGACGCTTTACCTTTAGCATTACTGTCAACTAGGGCGACTGTACACTCCCGAGTAGGGCTTAGTCCCTATGAAATAGTGTTCGGCCGTCCTGCGAATGTGTGGGGGGGTCCTAGGCCAGGTATTTTCTGTGATCTTGAGTACCCAATGTTGATCGATTACCTTCATGACTTGACTGCTAAACTGAGGTTAATTCACCAACAGGTTCACGAAGCATTGCCGACGCAGACGGAGGGTCCAGGCCACCAGCTCCAGCCCGGAGACTGGGTGGTGACGCGGAACTTTTCGCGCAAGAATAACTTGGACCCGAGGTTCACCGGACCCTACCAGGTCCTCCTTGCCACGAGAACTGCGGTTCGTCTTGAGGGGCGGAAGAATTGGGTGCACGCCACCCACACGAAGAAAGTTCCCATCCCGTTGCCAGCAGACTCGTGGGTGAGGAAAGGCATTGCATCAACTGAAACCGAAGGATTGCCGGCGTTTGTACCTTTCAGCGACGCACAGCCTGTTGGAGAATCCTCAGCACAGCAGAAAGACTCTGATGAACAATTGTCATCAAAAGACTCAAGACCAGAACACTCAACTGATCAGCAGGACGCCGTCTCTTCAACGGATCCTTTGTTCGACGAGCAGACACGTCCTGGGAAAACGCGATACTTTCTACGATCCCGCATTAAAGACTAATAAAAGATCCTGTTCTGTTCTTTGATAATTGCATTATCCCGTTTTCCACGATCAGTTTGAACAGTCATATTATTGCGATTATTCTTGTATATACACACTGAGCTTCATTCCTTATACTTTTTGCTTCCACAGCCGAGAGACTTTGTTTTTGCATATATATATATTGTGCATTAAAGGCCGTAGGGCCGCGCGCGTACTTCCTTCTGGATAGTAGGTCTTGACGCTAGGTTAAAGGCCGTCGGTTCCTGGGAATTCCCAGGGATTGACTATTGCTACACAGAACGAAGTGCGTCAAGAAACGTTGCGGACGGTCGTAGGGAATGGCATTCTCGAAGCTGAACGATGTGGAAGGAGCACAGGCTCATAGATTCAAGCTGCAGCAACTTAGTCGTACCAAATGTTTTATATTCCAAATATGTTTATTGTTTTTGACTGCTTCTGCATTATTGGCAGGTGGGGTGTATTATACGATGTCTTACTTCTTACTTTCTGCTACACCTACTCCTACCCCTGACCCTAAACTTACCTCCACTGCTTCCCCTCATTCTTTTCATATCTTACCTGAACACGAGCAGGCTAGACGTGCAGAATTCCGCAATAATTCCTTTATTCAGCTCCTTCATCAGCATCAGTTAGTGGTTAACACTACTAATTGTTGGGTGTGTGGGTTGATGCCACATACTGCGGATAAGGGAATTCCATATCTGGTGTTACCATATAGTTCCCAAGGGTCAGCTCGAGCATTTCAAACAATGTTTCGAAGCGCACTGGGTTTCCACCCCATTCGAGAACCACGTTCCCCCTACTCTGGTCCTACCTCGTATCAAAAACCTTTGTCGATAGCAATAGAGGACTTAGACAGCGATATCTATGATCCCTCGCTTATTCCCGAAGAAGAGGTACAAGCTTACAGGGTCCTGAGTAGAGGCGAGTATAGTGTGTTCACGAGTGAGAAGCAGCTTAAAAGCTCACCTTCGATATGGGTCGTACCCCACATTGGTAATTATTGTCTCATGGGTCGTGGCCGAAGATCGCAAGCCCGACTTGGAGCGAGTGCTTGCATTGAAAATTACATTCTGCCGATGTTCTCGTCCCCTGTGTTTCTGGCTGCCAAGGGTACATACTTCATCTGCCATGATCGTGCATACGCATGGTTGCCCGCTGACTTCATGGGCTCATGTTTCATTGCAAATCTGTTGCCTCCGACGTTCACTGTAGATGCCGATTATCACAAGACTAGAGTTGTGAGAGGCGTAATTAGCGAAGAGGATACTGCCGGTCAAGAGGCAGGAGACTTTTTCAAGGGTTTCCTCCCGTTTTGGGGACCTATGGTTAATAGTAGGAACCTGAGACAGTTGACTCGAGTGGTAGAATCGACAGCTAATATTACTGCCAGTGCCCTCGGTAATATCACTACAGAACTTCAGGCGGATAGACTTATGACGTTACAAAACCGTATGGTTTTAGATGTCATCTTAGCAGATCGAGGTGGGGTATGTAAGGTGATCCATTCGAGCTGCTGCATTTTCATTCCAGATAATGCTCCAACTGTCTATCAAGCCATCTCTAAGTTGCATAAGATCTCTGAATCCATACACGTGGATGTAGGGGATTGGACGCTACTTGGGTGGTTTTGGGGCCTAATGTCGACTTGGGGTTGGAAAATTCTGATGATCATCGGAGTCGTTGTGGTGTTCCTGTTCACGTGTTGCCTTTGCGTGCAGTGTGGTCCTGCCTTATGTGGCCTCTGTGCTACAACGTGTATGAGACAGCCGCCTGTTACCAATGGGACTCGATTGGACAGAGCTATGCTACAGCAACATCTAGATGGTCTGATGAATATCGAGTATGATTCCGACTAGTGCTTGCCTACATGAGGGCAAAAGGAGCGTCTGAGGTTCCGTGACAATTGTAAGTGGTGCATTGGACTCGCACGAATATAGTCGAGTGTGGTATCTATGAACCGCAAATGACGAGTTTAGTAAGTATGCGCAGTTTCGCTGTGCTAACCTAAACGATTTGTCTATTACGTGGGTATTTCTATCTGCACCCACGGGTTCCATCTTAGATACGGCATCCATTTTGTCTCTTGCCCTCAAGTAGCCAGCGAACGGACGTTGTCCGCTTCGCGACCCTGGGACTCCCAAGATATTTGCGGAAGACACATGTCTTTTGTAAGTGTCTTTATGATGAGGGGGTTGCTACTGTAAAGCAGATGGCGCCGCTCGAGGCTCATCTTGCTGCACGGACTTATTGTCTCAGCCGTGCATCTCATTAGGCACGTCCCTTTGATGCCTGTATCTCGTGTTTCTCGATACCTCCCCTTTTACACCCTTTCCGATTCCCCACTGTCTCCGTCTTCCTCTACACCTGTTCCTGTTCCTATTTCGATCTGTTTATTACCGATTGGAATGCACTAATGTTGGGAAGATGGGTTTTTACAGTTGGGAACCGCCAAATGTTTCCGCACTTATGATCCGGACCTTGTGTGTTTCAGAGTGACCAAAGCGACCCCTCTGGGGGATGATTGTGGGAACCGGGTCATAAACTTTTGTGTTCAATGTAACCTTATGGGGAAATTGTGTATAAAAGGAGCGATTCACAGAACCAATTTGAAGCAGTCTCCCCAAGTTGCACGTGTGTTGCTTGTCGTGACTACTGTATTCCCTGCAGTAAATAAACCTTGAATCTTTGACGCCGAAGGAAGTGTCCCGTGTCTCTGTCATTCGTACGCCGGAGCAGGTTACCCACGAAGGTTTCAGGTGTTGTGCCCTGGCACCGCTGGGTCCTACAGAACCCAGTCCTTCACAGGGATGGGGGCGACTGGATTAAACAATGAGAAACTTTGTTTTCCCTGTGCACTCGATTTATTTGAGGTTATTGTTCTGTGTTAGTGGTTTAATCAAAATGGCGCTACAGTCGTCGCACCTAATCTGACAGTGCCTTCAAAGTACAAAGAAAATTGTTGTGGGTAGGATAACCTGCCCGCAGACTGTGCGCTCAGTAAACGATGAAACAACGTGGTTTCTTCTCAAGGTTCGATTTATTTAGTTCACATCTTGTGAATCCTTCAACTGATTATAGAAATCAAAATCTTAAACAATGGCTTCTTGCATACATAATATCCATCTTATGACGCAATGTTCAAGCTTAACAGCATTTTAAATCCACCCAATGCATTTCGGGTCTGAAAACCAAGACCCTTCGTCAGGGGTCTGAAACAAGGGGAAAACAGGACCAAATCAAGTTACTCCCTCCATGTATTCACAATATAAACATACGTGCGTGGTGCTCAAAATGAACGTGCTCCCTTTAAAATCCAACCGCAGTGATATAAAAAGATCGTGAATCTAGTGCATGAAACTGGATACGGTGCCATGACGTGAAATGGTGAGTAATCGAATGGTGATAAAAGAAGTTAAAAGATCGAGAAGTGGGAAAATCATAAATCAGATGCATTACGCATTTCACAAAACAGAGTAGAAAACGGGAGCAGACAGGATCCCGGGGGAAAAGCTTTGCACAGCTCCTAGCGGTGTGAGAATTATCACAATGAGGAACAAAAAGGTTGTGAGTTGAATGCTTGAATTCATCTCTACCACCGGTGACTAATCTGTGCCTTGTCCCTGTCCAGCAGCCCAAGCAGTTGATACTTTAAATTTAAAATTGGAATAAGAAGGGGATGCCACTTTAACACCATGTCCTTTTTGTGACTTATGAATTGCAAATGTAGTTTTCAAGTTAGAAAGATCTTTTTTTGTAGCCCATTGTGACACACTTTTCAAGTCGTAAAGACGGTGATTTGAAAATCCCCAGCTTTGTGACCACAAAAGAATTTTGACCATTTAGACAATTGTTTTTCATACAACATAGGATGGCCTACAGAAAACGATAAATCTGGGGATCCATGTTACAATAATCAATTATCCCTGCTTGTGGCTACGAGTAAACATTAAAATGGAAGTGTGACAAGCTAAAACGATGTAGGACTTTGCAGGTTCTTTTGTTGAGCTGGGCAAGGCCTACCTTTTTACCTTTTGAATGTTCTTGCTGGAAGCATCATAGTGAAGCTAAGGTCGTTGTTAACACTGCCATTCACTACTGAAGCCAAAAGCAGTCTTCAATTGACCACAACGAGGACTGCAACCCAAGCACTGCTCGTTTCGACCAGGAGGCACAGCCCGATTAGTCAGTCGAGGCGTGGTTGGTGTAGTGCTGTAGTTTGGCTCTTGACCGGAAACGCTGATCATGTTGTTGTCTCAAATGTGAAAAACATGTGGATACATGAATTATGAATGCATCCCTGATTCAGGGCACACCTTGGGTTCTTCACACAAGAGTCTTGTGTGAAGAACCCAAGGTGTGCCCTGAATCAGGGATGCATTCATAATTCATGTATGCACGTGTTTTTCCTTAATTTGATAACGTGGTCGGACGGACACTTTACCTGCAGGAGCACCCAACCTTTGTTATCATCCCATTGGAATTTTATCTCAAATCTACAGTGAAAACCCACAGCTGTGCACCTTGACCATCACTCACATTCTAGTTGTCTTAAATGTGACATTGAAGCTATTTGGCAAACTCCTTCGGGATTTCTGCTACCAGAGGAATACTATGGTAGCCGTAGAATGTTTTTGGATTGCCTGCATAGAGATTGGGCTTTTTAGTTAGAGAGATGATTGTTGTGAAATTCTGAAGCCATGTCAATGGCTTTGAGCAAATCCATGGTATATGACTCCATGAGAGACGTCTAGAACAGCAGCAGTGTTGAGCTTTTTGGCCATTTCTGGAAAACAAGGGCCACCTGTAAAAGATGGAGAGCACTATTGTCAATGATGCTTATAGATAGCAGCATATGAGGGGTCAGATATGTTGTCACCCACTGTAGAAGATAATGCCAAAGGTGAAGCCACCTAAGGGGAAGCTATCTTTTTTTTGGTTCTGTTGTCCAGTAACATTCTGAAGAAAGAAGGCTTTTATCGCATAACCACTCTTTAAGTTTTTGTTTGATGCAGGGGTTAATACTATGAAGATTTGCTGCTTCTGCACCACTTTGTATATAACGGATGCTTTATTTAGGGCTCAGAGAATCAACTGGGAGAAAAAAAGCTTTTCTGTGCCTGGAAAATGGCTATTCTAAGGTCTCTCTGTTGCATCCAACAAGCAACCGATTGTGGGGCGAATCAGACCTTTTCTATAATCTCTTCTATGTAGGATGTCATCTTGACCTCCGGATAAGCATTTGGATAATACATGCCACTTCTGCCAGTGTGATTCTTGCAGACCTGCAAAACCCATTTTTGGAAGGCATGTGCTGGGTCTTTCTTCCTCCAGCATCATATTCTGCAGGGAAGAAGTTCTTCTTCCCTATGTACTTTACAGCGCAGGCTGCGGGCAGGAAAGCAGTGAACAGATCATTATATGCTATCTATCCACTGGTACCCACCTTGGAACGTGTGAGAAGAGTGTTGAAACCAACAGCAGATGGCCTGCATAAAGAACTGACCGGAGCCTTCCCGAGTTTGCCAAACAGCTTCAATGTCATATTTCAGACAACACCCTGATGAACCATTTCCGGTCAAGCTAACAACTTCAGCACTATACCAATTATGCTTCGACTGATGAATCAGGCTGTGCCTCCTTGCTGAAACGAGCAATGCTTTTTATGCAGATGCAAAAGGTCCGATTTGCAGAATCGGCCCATTTGTGAACGCAAAAAGCGTTTTGGTGTGTATAAATCTCAATTTGCCATTCAGGACACGTTACCAAAACACAATTTGAAAATTGAAAGGGGCGTGTTTAAGGCTTTATTCCAAATACCTTTTTGGAATTGGATGTATTAATATTTTGCGACTGAATTCCGATCGCAAAACACTAATATTTTACCAGCACCTCAAAGGAGGTCGTAACCCATTCGTAAATGGGGACAGATCCCCTTGGGACCTCTCGTCTCGCTCTTTGAGAATGTTAAAAAATGAAACTTAAACGTTTAATTTTCTTTTTTGAAACATATTCCATTTTCTATCAGGAAAATGAACTGCATTATAAAAAAAAGGTTGTTTTTTAAAAGCAATCAGAGACATGGTTGTCTGATGACCCCAGCAGGCCACCAACCCTATGATGGCTAGTGAGTCACAAACTGCAACGTACCTCATTAATATTCATGAGGTAGGCCAATTTACAACACATTAAGAATTGCTATTTCAAAGTTGTAAGTTTTGTTTCATTAGGAAATCACAATCCCTACATTTTGTAGTTCTGGTCCTTAGTTATTCGAAGTGACCTTTGGAGGTCTGGGACAAAGTGCCCAAATGCTCAGAAAAAGATGCAACCAATGCAGCCATGATTCTCTCAGAGCTTTTTGGCTGGAAGTTTCAGGACCACTGAAACTCTACTGCTACTATGCACAAGTCATCCAGCATGGAAAAGGAAGCAACCTCGATAACTCTTCTTGTAAACACCATGTGTGAAACAGTTCAAAGAGTATATTTGCCTCTTCAAAGGCCTAAAATGACTCAATTTGTTGGTTCCATACTGGGAAGTAGATGACATGATTCTTGTGATCTACCAAGAGTTTAACAATGTTTCGATGCTACAGATGAAAGATTTATATTAGATAATATAATAGCCATGGTAAAATCTTGATTTTCTTTTTTCAGGTTGTAGTACCTGTCTTGTCGAACCAGAAGAACCATAACACTTGGCCAAATGTCGTGTCCCAAGATGTTATGCGGCATGTCAACCATCTCAAAAGTAATGTTTTTGTTGTTATTGGTCAAGTCCGTGGAAAGACATTACTGCCTCTTCCTGCCGGTTCTGAGAAAATGGACTATGTGGAGTATGAAAATGAAAAGAAGTAAGTATTATGTCTTCAGGATACTGTAATGCGTCCATATGACAGATTCATTTTGTTTTTCCATTAATCGAATTAGGCCTGGAGTGCTTCGCATCCACCTCCATCAGATTTCTCAGTACCTTGTTGGTGTATTAAATATTGGACATGACAAAGTTTTAAATCAAAATTTTCTTGAGAGAAATAACCAGTTTCTAAACAAATAGCTTCTTGTTTATGCCAAATGTATGTGGTTGGGCGTTGTAGACATGTAGTCCAAAAGGTATGTAGATAGATTTTCTTATTCAAGTCATACGGTGTGTTCATCTTTTCAAGCACAAATTAAAAGAACTGCTCCTATATTTACATTTTGAAGGCTAAAGCGGTCCTATTTTTGGCAGCACGGAGGGTAGAAATGGCTCCTTTGGGAAATGTCATTTTTTTTCTCAGAACATTTGATGAAATTTTAGGGTGTTTGCTGCATCACAACAACAAGAGAGAGGGCCCCTCAATCCAAGGGGATTGAGCACCATCATTCAACAGTAAGAAACAAGTATTCCCTTGGGTCAAAATATTCACAACTACACCTTCCTCACAGTATCAACAGCTTAAATTGGCCAATCATCCACCCTTCCCGTTTCCAATCAGACTAGTACCACAATGATATAAAAAGGATTACAGTTTTTTAATGATATGTTCACAAACAGTGGGTACAATTTCATATGACTTCAATATCAATATATGACTTAATTTGATACTGACAATACCATCATACAGATTAAAAACATTAAAATATGGTAATTCCTCAAAAATTTGGCATAAGGGAGGAAGCCCACAATATATATACATATTTTTAAGCATTAAAACCAACATGTACGAGTGACCGGGAAAGGCATTGAAGAGATGGAGAGACTTGGCGCATGCAATGAGTATCAGTTCTGTAAGAGGAAAAAAGCAAGGGGAAATGAATGGTACATTTTGGTAACAATGGGTTAATAGTACCGCCACGATATTGGGGATCTGGTGTCATTGAGACCTAATGACAGTGATGTGGGAAGGCTATTTTGCACTTGGGATAAAAAGATGGCATGAACTCTGTAATGTTCACATTATTTTTTCCTTACAGGTTTTATATGTTTGCTAGACCTGGCATCCTTGTCGTTGTTTCCCCTGACGTTTTACCTCTACCTTCTGCATTTTTTATGCTGTGCTGCATTTCGTTTTTGCTGGCTAAGAAGCTTTGGGCACTTTGCCACTGCTGATCAGTGTCAGAGTGCAAGTGCTCGCTGCGCAAATTGTGATTACGATTGATTATCCATGATTGCCATATTTGATTTACTGGTAAGTCTCTATTAAAGTGCACTGTGTGTGCCGGATCCAGTAAATCGAATACTACTAGTGGGCCTGAAGCACTGATTATGCCATCCACACCAGTAGCCTTTCAAAGGTATCTCAGGCCTGCCACTGCAGAGTCTGCATGCACAGTTTTAAACTTCTATGTCGACCTGGAAATTGCACCCATGTGCTAGGCCCTAACCTTCTTTTTTCTTACATATAAGGCACCCCTAGGGTAGGCTCAAGGTACTCCCAGGGGCTGGGTGCAGTGTATGTGATAGGTAGGACATGTACTGGTGTGTTGTACATGTCCTGATAGTGAAATACTATGTATTTTGTTTTTCACTGTTGAAAGGCTGCTGTCCGATAGGCTATCATTGGAGCTGCACTGTAAATTTCACATGTGTAACTTTCGATTGGGAACAGGTGGATATTTGGAGTTTATACATGTGTAGCTTTCCATTGGGACACAATAGAGATTTGGAATTTAGGTTCTCTGAACTCAGAATTTAATAACACATCTTTTAGTGAAGGTGTTTTTTAAATTATGTGTTTGAAAAATGCAACTTTTAGAAAGTGGGCATTTTCTTGTTTAACCATCCTGTGTGTGTCTGCCTGTTTGTGTATTCACCATCTGGACAGGTGCTGAGGATCTGCATTCACTCTAGATAGTCACAAGGAGGGGGTTGATGTGTGTCCTGGCTTTCCTGAGTGACTCATAATAAGACCGAATAGACCTTTCTGCATGTAGAGTGGTGGGAGGAGTTTTCACTAGCACCTGAAAAGTGGTGTCTGATCTGCACAATGTTGTCTCCACCCCCTGTAGTGAAGCTGGACCATGGAGGACAGAACTGGTTTTCACTGACCTCAGACATTCTTACAACAAAGACTAAAATGACAAAATGGGGTTTAAATGTTAGACCTAAAACCCCAGAACTTTAGATTATTTCTGGACTAAGAGAACCCTGCCAAGGAAAAGAGCTGAAGAGCTGCCAGGAGGAGTACTTCCCCCTTGCTGTGTGTTGCTTTGCTGGGTTGGCCTGCAGTTGCTGCTTATGTCTGTGGGCAGTGGAAAGGACTAGACTTTTGCCTTGCTGTGATATCCTGCTTAAGAAAATTCCCTAAATGCTTAAAGTATAGCTTGCCTCCTTTTCTAAAGTGCCAGGGACACAAAGACTTCACCTGCATCTTGCTAAACAGCCCCTGGACTGGTCTGCTGGACTCATGATTACCCAAGGATACCAATTCCAGTTCCTGGGCCCTTGGACTCATGTGGTTGGTGCTGCAATCCAAGTAAAATAACAAAACACTGTCAGCAACACCGGCCATGGACACTGCTTTTGAAGTGCACAATGCGCCTCCCTGCCTGTACCGCAGCTCCAACACTCACTGACTCCTGCAAGCTATCGACCTCTCCAAAGCCATTGCTTGCACCGACGCCTGTCGCCGCAGCACCTGCATCCCGTCATCGCAGAGCCAATAACCGACTTAGGTGACTTCCCGAACTCAACACCGCACTGCTGAACAGAAATGACGCCTTACCGCCAATGCCACCTTGCCTTTGCTGCCAGCCCAGATTTGACACCTTGCCTCCTTGCAGACTCAACACCTCGTCTCCCCTTTGGCAGTAAGGAGCCAGCCTTGCCTTGGCCATCAATGCCTCACCTCCGCGACTAGTTTGAGGAACAGCCCAGCTTTCTTTGTCTCACTCATTGTCAGTATCTGATCATGTCATATAGATATTGAACTTATATGAAATTGTACCTAGTATTTGGGAACATATTATTGAAAAGCTATAATCCTTTTTATATTGTTGTGGTACTAATATAATTGAAATAAGTAGGGTGGATGAATGTCCTTCTGAAGCTGTTGAGACTGTGAGGAAGATATGATTGTGAATATTTTGTTGTCCCAAGGTGAGACTTTTTACGGTTTACTTCTTCAACCCCAGATTTATTTCTTATACCGCCAATTGTCGGAGGCTGCTATTTTGAGTTCCACTTACTTTGGGCTGGAGCTGCTGGTTTTTTTTTTTTCACAACCAAAGAGCTGCTGGTTTTTGACTCTGTGCACTGGGACTTTGCTACACAGCCCCTGGTACATGTGCGCTGACCCCTAAAACACTCCTAATTGGCATAGTTAACATACCTATAAGTCCCAAATATATGGTACATATTGTACCCAGGTAAATGTCAATAATGGACTGCCGCGCCCATTGTGCCACCCACTACAGTGACAGTGCAAACTTGACTGGAGGCCTACCACTAAAGCCTATCTGTGAAGTTTTAAAACTGTAAATGCGACCTGTCAAAATAACCCCTTTTGACAAGCCTAAACCTTCCTTTTAAATAATAATAAGTTACCACTCAGTAGGCCTTACTGTCGGCCTTCCCTCTAACAAGTCAGGATGCATGGTATTTAAAAGGAGGTTATGTAAAAGTCTAATGTTAAACATGTCCTTACAGCGACAAGTTTCAACAAGGGGGGGGTTGCTGAACTGTTCCTAAAGAAGTTTGGACAGATTGGCTCGACCGAAGGTGTGTATGTTACACCTTTGGGCATCCATTATGTTGGACATGTTTGCCTCACACACCCAGAAGGGTGTCATGCTTCATCATCGGCGTTGCTCCTCGTCGGGGAGGCGGTGCAATCCCCGACGGGCTCACCTCAGAGAGGGGCTCTTTGGCAGAGATCTTTTTGTCCAACAGCCTATTGGTGAAGTGCGGGTTTGTGGGTCAGGGCAATCAGTATCCTGAAGAAGAAGAGCGATTTAAAATGTAGCAGGGGGTGCCGGAAACCACTTTATTCTGGGGGTCCCCCTACTGCAGTTAAAAAGTGGAAATAGCTCGCTGGGTGACGGCAGGTTAGGTAGCGTAACCCTGAACGAGACTAAAAGTGAGGGTTGGTCAACATGTTTCTTGCATGGGAAGTTCCCGCGATTCGTCAGGACCTAGTGAAGGTAAAAAATTGTAAAAAGGGGATTAAAAGTAAACCATGCTGGTGTCATGTGTCTCGTGTGATTTACCTCAGGGGATAATCCTATGCCTAAACAATAAGGAGAAAAGAAGAACATGGTTAAACAGTTGTAACGTTCTCCAGTAAAGGCATCCACGGTCACAGCCAATACAACAACAAAGTGCAGTGAAAATAGCGGTAGTGTGTGGGAATTCACACGACCAAAGCATGCCAGTGTTGTCGTCGGGTGTAGTGTATAGTGAACACTCTTCCACACTATGTACGTGCCTAGCGTGGAGTGAATTAAAAACCGGTGTAGTTAAAAACAGCAACAGCAATCTCAAGGAGAATATCTTGGCTATAGAGTAGTAACCGTCAACAGTGGTGGTGGTTTGGTGTTGACTCACCTAAAGGTCTTGGACTAATTGCCACCTGAGTAGTCGGCGGGTCGGTACAACAGGGTTTGCCTCTAGTTCTGGCTGAAGGAGGGGAAGAACTGTTAGCTTCGGGATGTACAAGTGAACTAAACCCCTGGTAGAGGTTGAGGGAATGTTGACTATGGCATAGAGAGTTGCCAGGAGTGGGAATGGGAAGGGATTGTCTTACCTCAAATTACCCGTGTCCGTGCGGAGTCACCTACCCATCACCGCCGAGCTCGAATAGGTAATGGCGGTCGGGGGCATGTACTATTTATAGGTGGCCTCGTCATAGGTTAGCGCCAGTCAACGCCCACTTTATGGATCACGTGTTATCTGGTGTGATAGAAACAGCCATAGTTGAGTGGTGTTGGATAGAGTCAGGATATATTGGGTCAGTAAATTTGAGGTTGTACAAACAGGGGAACCTCATGGGAACTAGTACAAGTAATGTGGTGTATAGTCAGAGCATGAAAGGTAGATGGGACAGACAGTGGCTAGTTTAACGAGTGCCAGGGAATATCTTCATTCAGCCCTTGTTTGTCTGTGGAGAGGCGGTGAACCCATCTTTGTTCTTTACGGAACAAGGCATTCTTTGGGCAGTTGGGACTAGATTCAAGGACCACCCACCTGATTGAGTCCGCGTTGTGGTGGTTATCCACATAATGTTTGCACATTTTGGTGTGTGTTTTCTTACACCGAAAATTACTGCGGTGCTCAATGATTCGTGTCTTGATTGGGCGGGTTGTCATCCCAATGTATTTGAGACCGCATAGGCATGTGAGCATATATATGCAGTTCGTGGTATTGCAATTAGTGTGGCCCCGGATTTCCCACTTAAAGGTATCAGAGAGTTGTATTGTTTTTTGGGGTGTAGTGTATTTACAAACCCCGCAGTTGCCGCATGGGTAATGGCCGGTGACCGGTGGTAAATTCCATAGGGTCTGTTGGGAGCATCTCTTGGTCGTTTTGGGTCTAGTGTTGATAAGAATGTCTTTCACGTTTTGTGACCTTTTAAATGCGAACCTTGGTTGTTCGAAGTTTATATCACCTGTGTTAAGGATCCCCCAATGGCGTTTGATTGTGCTCTTGATTCTGTTAGAAACGGGGGTGAAAGTTGTGACACAGGTGATAGGCTGGTTCCCAGTGGGTATTTTTTCCCGTCTCTCCAGTAAGGCTTCTCTGTTATTGTTTCTGGCCCGTTTATTAGCTTTAGCAACCTCTCTTATAGGGTAACCTCTGGAGTTCTGGACTTTTTGGTTCCGTCCAGAGGTGTCAGGGAACAACACCCAAAGACCCCGGAGTTCCACCTGCCTTGGTGCGCAAATGAACAGAAACACGGGCTTCTCGATGGTGGCGTCAAAGACCAAAGGTTTATTACTGCAGGGACACAGAAGTCACAGAAACTACGCATGGGCAGTGTCTAGGAGCCTGTTCGATTTGTACATAGAGGGTTGCTCCTTATATACTGAAAATTGTGCTCTAGGCAAATATTTCACATGTTAGTACATTCCCAAACCTTTGTGTCTTAAACAATAAATATTTGGCGTTACACAGGAACTGTCGATAATATCTGATGCCAAACATCACGAAGAGGGGTTCCCACTAGTCCATCACAATCCCTTGTCAATATTGCATTCAAGAGCCGGACCGCCTCATCGTAAATTTCGTTACCTCCCCCTAATAAAGGCCCAGAAGGAAAGGAGCAGAGCCAGGTGCAGAAGATAGGAAAGCGGGATAAGAGATGTTTGTGGGTTGTAAATGGGCAAGGCTACCGGCTTCGGCCGCCTAATCATGATCGGGACAATGGACACGAGAACCAGTTCAGGTGGGCTGGCCTCGGGCAGAGGAGGCAGCCTTTGTTGAGTCATGTAGCTACAGCGTGATCTGGTTTAAGGTGCACGTGTCATGAAAGAGGTGAATCTCCGGCTAAGGCTACGTGTCCTTAATCGAAATGTAGTGATCAGAGGTTATTGCATATGTGAGGGCAAGAAACTCAAAATGGCGGCCATGATCTAAGATGGATGCCGTGGGTAGATCAGAAATGTGTTCATAACAGGAGTGCTCTTGCTCGTATCGTAGCGAAAACACCAGGATATGCTAAATGGATCATTTGCGGTTCGCTGATACTAATATTATGTATTTCCGACAATATTGAAAACACGGTTTCAAATCGTCACGGAACCTCAGACCCTCCTTTTGCCCTTACATAGGCAATTACTCAGTCTATATCAGAGTCTAGTTCTATACTCATCAGGTCAGTGACATGTTGTTGTATCATCATTCTTTCTCGTGCCTTTTCTCCAATTGCAGGTGGTTTCCTAAAACAGGTTGCAGCACAAAGACTACACAAAGCGGGACCACACTGGATAATAAAGCAACATGAGAATAGGAATACTAAGATGACACCGATGACCATTAGAACCTTCCACCCCCACGCTGAGATCAGAGTCCAAAACCACTCCATGAAAGACCAGTTTCCCTCGTCTACATGTATAGAGTCGGAAATCTTGTGTAGCTTAGAGATCGCCTCATAGACTGTTGGAGCATTATTAGGAATAAAGACACAGCAGCTCGATTGGAGTTGAGCTTTTACGCTTGCTTTCTCCTAGATTAAGGCGATACTCTGAAGTATTCCAACTTAAATACACTCGCAGTTCGTCTCTAGGGTATGATGGAGTATTATTGACGTCCTTGATCATGTCAATAATTCCCTGGACTAAAGCTTTGTTGGCAGAGTTATATCTAGTGGAACGTGGTGGACGTGGAGGATAGGTCTCAAGGGCATAAGCAAAGATGGTTTGAAGGGCCTGAACTGATCCATTGTAGCTGAAAGGCAAAACCAGATAGGGAATACCTTTATCCATAGTGTGGGGTATCAAGCCACACACCCGGCAGTCTGTAGTGTTAACTACTAGTTGGTGTTGGTGCAAGAGCTGTACAAAAGTGTTGTTAATGAACTCTGAGCGTCGGGCTTGCTCATGTTCCGGAAACGAATGAAAAGAGTGTATAGAAGAAACAGTGGAAATAGCGGGATCAAGGGGAGGTACTGTAGTAACTGGCACAAAAATCAAATTTATACTGAAAACAGTTCCACCCACCAATGTTGCTAAAATAATCAAGAAGGTAATGGCACATTGCATCAAAAAGCATTTGCTATGAAGAAGTCTGTAAAGTCTGTTTCTGTGAACGTAAATCACATTTTCTCGTTGCAGCGCAGGAAGCTCCATCTTCTACAATCCGCTCGCGACCACTGATGATGTGTACGTAGATGAAAATGCCTCTATCAGCCCTGGGAGTTCCCAGAACCAACAGAAAGATCGACCTTGTGTCAGACCCCTGCAGATTCAACTAGGCACACAGCCACGACCCTACGGCTACCCAGACGGCAAGGCAATTTAAAAAATAATAAAACAATAGCAAACTTCCTGGCTAAATGCAAAAGTTCAAAATTTCAAAAACATCACAGTATGCAGTTGCCTGCTTTATTTGTCCATGTTACGTTTTCTCAAGTTATATCTCTGCTTCGCAGGTACTGTCTGATCAGCAAAAAGCGTTTCACTGGTAGCTGTTGCAATGTTCAGGTTCGCAGATGGCAGAGTTTCTTTTGATGCTGGAGACAAATGTTCAGTGTTTAAAAGAGTCTTTTCTGAAGGAGAGTCAGAGCTTAGAGTGTCAGTTATTAATTCGGCATCGCTGAAAGGGATCAACTTCGGAGTGCTTTCAAATTCGGAGGAACCAATTCCCTTCTTCACCCAGTCGTCGTAAGGAAGCGGCAAAGGGACACGCTTAACATGGGACGCGTGCACCCAGTGCTTGCGTCCAGCCACACGAACTGCTGTCCTCGTTGAGAGTAGGACCTGGAAAGGACCGACGTAGCGTGGCTGAAGATTCTTTGTCCTCGCGAAATTCCTGATGACGACAAATTCTCCCGGTTTCAGCTGATGCCCTGGACTCTCCGGAGGCTTTGGCAAAGCATCGAAAACCTGTTGATGAATAAGACTCAATTTAGCAGTCAAGTCGTAAAGGTAGTCTATCAACATAGGATATTCTAGAGAACTAAATTCCTTAGGCCTTGGCACACCCCAGATATTTGCCGGGCGGCCAAAGACTATTTCATATGGGCTAAGCCCCACTCTAGAATGCACAGTTGCTCTCGTTGATAACAAAGCCAAAGGAAGTGCGTCTGGCCAGGCTAAACCCGTGGATGCTTGTATTTTAGCTATTTTCAGCTTGAGGGTACCATTGTAACCCTCCACTAAACCAGCTGACTGGGGATGGTTCGCACTGTGGAATTTCTGTTTCAAACCTAGGCCTGCACATACACTCTGCATAACTTTCCCTATAAACTCACTTCCGTTATCTGACCATACAATCCGTGGCATTCCAAATCTAGGGAAATATTCCTTGAGAAGAATTTTGGCAGTTGATAAGGCAGTATTTTCCTTCAGTGGGTATGCTTCTATCCACCTGGAAAAAGCACAAACCACCACTAGGACATATTTTAAATTATTACAACGGTCCATGTGAATGAAGTCTAACTGAATCACTTCGAAAGGGCAGGAAGGAGGAGCGAAATGACCAGCAGGAGTTGGAGTTCCCTTGCCAGGATTATGCATCAGGCATACCATACAGTTTTTCACCACTCTTTCTGCACACTTACTGATTCCCTCATTTTTCCAGACTGGAGCCAACATCTTACAGATTCCGTTAGAACTTATATGTGCTACTCCATGCGCCATTGTCACCACTGCAAGCACATACGCATCCGGCAACATCCAACGCTGCTGTTCTGTCAAATCAATCCAACACCCATTCGAATCCAACTTGCCCGTACTCTCTCTCCATACACGTTTCTCTTCCTCAGTTGCTTCTTTCTGAATCTCTTTCACACTTTCCATAGTATCCTCACACATTCCAGACTCAGCGATCCATCTTGCAGACGTTGCAACATACATTCTACTCATCATGTCTCTAGCTGTCTGTTTAGCAATTTCATCAGCAAAAGCATTCCCACGACCAACATCATCCGTGATTGCTTTATGAGCACTGCACTTAACAATCGCAACTTCAGTCGGCAAGGTTAGAGATTCCAACAAGTCGTTAACTAGCTGACCATGTTGAATCTTAGTCCCATGGGACGTAATGAAACCTCTTTCTCTCCACAAACGGCCAAAACTATGGGCCACGCCAAATGCGTACTGACTATCTGTAAAGACATTCACTCTCTTGCCCTTAGCTAAAACACACGCTCTGGTTAAGGCTATTAATTCTGCAGCCTGGGCAGAATTCTGACTCACTCTTGCAGTCTCCACAATCGTCTTCAAAGTCGTTACTGCGTAAGCAGCAGTCACATCACCATTCTCCAATTTAAAACATGACCCGTCCACATACAACGTGCCATCTGGATCTGATAATGGAGTATCCCTCAAGTCAATGCGTCCTTTTGTCTCTTCCTCCGTTTTAAAACAGCAATCATGTGGCTCGGAATCACTCGACTCTTGATTAGCCGGCAACAGCGTTGCTGGATTCAATACATTACATCTTTTGATCTGAATATGACTCGCTAGTAATGTCAGCTCGTAACCAGATAATCTCGCACTAGTAAGGTGTTGTGTCTTCGTTCGGTTCATGAGTGTGTCCACTGCATGAGGAACCATGACCACTAGCATGTTGTTCATCACCAAACCAGCAGATTGTCGAATGGAAGCCGCAGCTGCCGCTGTAGCCCTCAAACAACTAGGTAACGCTCTGGCTACCGGATCCAATGTTGATGAAAAATACGCACAAGGACGTTGTTTATCACCAAATTTCTGTGTCAGGACACTCAACGCGCAACCTTCTCTCTCGTGAACGTAGAGCGTGAATGGCTTACTGTAATCAGGTGTACCCAATACAGGAGCTGAACACAATGCTTTTCGTAATTCCGAAAAACTCTCTTGACATTCATCAGACCATGGCACCGGACTCGGAACATTTTTCCCAGTCAAAGCTACCAATGGTTTCGCTAAAAGAGAAAAATTCGGAATCCACTGCCTACAGCAAGAGGTAATACCTAAAAAGGCACGTACTTCTCTCTGTGTGCGTGGAACACTCATTTGCGTAATTGCTTTTATTCTTTCTGGGGTCAACTTCCTTCCCTCCTTTGACAAGAGATGACCTAGGTAGGTCACTTCTTGGCAGCAGTATTGCATCTTGGAAGGTGACACCTTGTGATTCAAATCAGACAAATGATGCAATAACGAAACTGTAGCTGCTTTGCAAGTTTCCTTGTCATCGGCAGCCACTAAAAGATCGTCTACATACTGTACTAGGGCAGAACCTGGAGGAAGGACAAAAGAATCTAACTGGCTTTTTAATGCTTGACTATAAATAGATGGACTTTCACAGTAGCCCTGTGGAGCGCGTTTAAATCTGAAACTTGGACCTCCTAAACAGAAGCCAAAAATATCTCTACTTTCTTCTGCTATCGGAATGCTGAAAAAGGCATTCTTCAAGTCGATGACTGAGAACCAAGTGGCTGTAGCAGGAATCAATGTTAACAAGGCAGTAATGTCTGGAACCACAGGAAACTGCGGAACCACAATCTTATTAACTTCTCTAAGGTCAATGACAAACCTGTACACTGGAGGTTTTGTAGGATCAGTTCGTTTCAGAATCGGTAGTACAGGACTATTACAAACATTTCCTCTCGTTTCTTCAACCACACCTTTCTTAATCAAGTCTTGCACAATCAATAAAAGTGCACGTTCTCCTTCACTAGATATTTTATATTGAGGAATTCTTGGAAATTTTACATTTGCTTTCAAAGTGACTACATATGGTGGTATTTCTAAAAGGCCTACATCATTAGGACCAGTCGCCCAAAGAGAATCAGGGAGTGAGCGCAGCTCTGGCGGGAGTGCATCCATTGACAAGTACATCGGAGAAGTTATTCTTTTACCCAATGTAAGCTGTACCCCTTCTGGAGAACAGTACAATGTCGCATATAGTCGTTTTAACAAGTCTAAACCAAGCAGATTTTCATTACAACCCGTCGTCAAAATCAAGGGTGCTTTCAATTGACACGGTCCAACAGAAATAGACAAAGGACCAGATATGGGGTTGTAAACAGGGGCGCCTGAAAAACCTACAGAAACATTTGTTGAGCCGGACAAAGGTGCGCCAGGGAGTTTCGCATGAATGATAGAACTTCTTGCGGCACCAGTATCCAACAGAAACGGTTCGACTACACCTGATGTTGCTACTGCGACATAAGGCCCACTCTGATCCACTGGAACTGATACTACTCCCTTCCTCTGTCCATGGCTGTCCTAGTACCCATTTTGCTGAAATCCCTCATCCACTTCACAATAGTCTTCAACAAGATATTGCTGAGATCTATTTTGCTGAGCTGACTGTCCATTTCGTTGATCAAAGTGATTGGAGGGACGATCATTCGTCTGCGGAGGCATAGCACCTCGCCCTCGACCTCTAGAATTCTGCACAAAACCACCACGACCTCTCTGAGCTGCTGCTGCATTATTTTGCGCTAAGATCGGACATTCATTCTTGTAGTGACCCTCTTTCTTACAGTACGCACACTGGTTCCACTGATATTGAGGCCTCATTGAACTATAATCTGTCCTCTGATATGAATTCTGTTGCATATTAGTCTGATTTGTGCGAGGCGGATACGCCTGTTGCAAAAGAACTTTAGTCTTTAAATCTTTCGTTTTCTTTTCTGATTTCTCCTTTTCCTCTTTATCCCTATTTTCGTAGTACTGTGCAGTCGCAAGTATTTGCGCAGTTGTAGAAACAGCCCACGCACTCTCTGAATCCTTCAATTTATTGCATAATTCAGGTAACAAATTATGCACAAATTTATCGACAAACAGTCTCTGTCCTCCTTCTGTGCTCATATCCTGACCACTATGATCTACAAAAGTCTCTTCGAACCTCGTGAAAAAGTCGGAGACACTTTCGTCTTCTGCTTGCATGCGGATAACTTGTCCCAATTAACACGCAACGCAGGCATCAGAGTCTTCATTAAGTCAATTATTCTACCTGGAAGATTAGCAATTAGGGGTTCTGGTTTTGCACCACCTACTTGCTGACCATCCGCTGCAGTGATGGCTGCCCAATCACCACCTAAGGCTACTTGATGATCCTCTCTACGAATTTTAGCCCACACTGGTTGAGGAACTACATTGCCAAATAACATATCGATGTCCGCTAAGTTCATTATACAAGCCTCAACCGTCTGTGTTAATTCCTTGTAATATCCAGCAGGATTTTTACGCGGATCTGGTAAGGCCTGTTTCACTGCTAGCACTTCAGCTCGCTTCCACGGAATGTGTATCCACACTCGTTGGAACTGTGCAGGAGCGGCCGCAATACCAGCAACAGCATCAGCTTGCACAGCATCGCGCCAAATCGGAGGAACCTCCCTCATTGGATATTGGCGACTCAGTTTCGTCTTACCTTTTTCTAAATCTCTCGGCGAACGAAGAGATGGATCACTCCTAAAACTTAAAACAAGTTCCATCGCTTCTTTTATATTATCGCCCACTATCATTCCTGCAGCAAACTCTTTTTGAACTTTAATTAAATCTTCCAAGTCTGATTCAACATCATCTTCCTCTATTTCCTCACGTAACAACGAGCACATCTCATCAAAGACGTACCGTTGCGTCGGTTCCTTCCACTGCATAAACGTATCTAGCACATCTCTCGTACTATATCTTCTACTCTTCGAAATCCATCTGAGAGCCGTGGAATCTAAAATTCCCCGTTCTTCAATGCTTGGATGCTGACTACGTCTCTGAACAGAGTCAGAAGTAGGAGTCTTAATTAAAGTTTTATAGAAAGGAGACAGCATATTAGACACAGAATCAGTGATTCTTCGACGTACAGAAAGTGGAGTTAACACACTTGCAGACGTAGAGAACACAGTAGAGGTAGGAACAGATAGCGAGGCAGTAGGAGTATCGAGAAAAATAGTTTGTGAAGTAGTAGGTGTAAGCGAGACAGATACAGGTATAGAAGTCAGCAATCCAGGAAGAGGAGGAGCCGTAGGAACATTCACATTCACTACAGGAGGTACAGGAACTTGATTCTGAGGGGCAGGAATACCAGGTTGTCCAGCAACCGGCAATTGAACATTTGGTACAAGTGGAGCCGTAGCACCTTGTGCATACGGTGGAGGTGACCGTAACAGATAAGACAACAGAGGATCGTTTTCGGGATCCTCTAGTATCCTAGCTGTTTTCGATGGCAAGGCAGGGTAGCACTTGTCGATCGCTAAATTATGCTCTCTAATGGCCACCTCAATAGCCTTCTCACATTTGTTATCTTGCAGCTGTTTAGTTGCTTGCTCTAGAGTTAACTCTTCTTTCTCTTTCTGTTCTTTCTTAAATTTCTTCATTTCTCTCTGTTTGGATTCCTTTCGCCAGTAACGGAAAGAATCAAACATTGCCGGCCGGGCTTTCTTCCTAAACAATTTCGCTTCTAAATTATCAAGAATTTCGGGTTCAAAACTACCATGCAGTGGCCAACTAAGGACACCGTCTTTCTTAGTATAGCGGACCCACACCTCATTATAGGATATAGGACCCACACCATGTTTACAATATAAGTCATAAAGGGGAGTCCCAATCGGAGGAACCAGACAGGAATCCTCCAACCGTGAGTCACTGTTGCAACTGAAGCACGACAACATACAATTTCTCCGACTTACCATTTTCAGTCTGGAACACAAAACAAACAAAACACGAAAACAAATATGTGCACCTGAACCAAGAACTTAGGCCTACCAAAACCAAACTAATGTATCGATACCCAAACTGAACCAAAATAGATTATCGTGACCAGAACAACTAGTGATAATCCTAAGAAACCAAACCAAACTAAGAACCAATCAAGGATTATAACAACCCTCACAAAGTAACCAGCTAGCTATCACTAAATACTTAACTGAGGCACTGAAGACGTCACCAAGGAGAAACCCGTCACGTTTCGCTGTACTAAGGGCTGCACCTCGGGTCCAAGACAGGGCGACGGTCAAGGCAACGGCCCACTGCAGCCGTCCTGAACGGGAACCCTCGTGGAAGAGAACTTCGGGCCACTTTTGCGATATGCCGGGATCGATGAAGTGGGGCGCCTCCCTTGGAAATCTTCACACGAAGCTTCTCGAACTCTTCAGGCTTTTGGACCGGTACCGAATGACGTCGCCCTACGTTGGGCGCCAATTGGAGTTCTGGACTTTTTGGTTCCGTCCAGAGGTGTCGGGGAACAACACCCAAAGACCCCGGAGTTCCACCTGCCTTGGTGCGCAAATGAACAGAAACACGGGCTTCTCGATGGTGGCGTCAAAGACCAAAGGTTTATTACTGCAGGGACACAGAAGTCACAGAAACTACGCATGGGCAGTGTCTAGGAGCCTGTTCGATTTGTACATAGAGGGTTGCTCCTTATATACTGAAAATTGTGCTCTAGGCAAATATTTCACATGTTAGTACATTCCCAAACCTTTGTGTCTTAAACAATAAATATTTGGCGTTACACAGGAACTGTCGATAATATCTGATGCCAAACATCACGAAGAGGGGTTCCCACTAGTCCATCACAATCCCTTGTCAATATTGCATTCAAGAGCCGGACCGCCTCATCGTAAATTTCGTTACCTCCCCCTAATAAAGGCCCAGAAGGAAAGGAGCAGAGCCAGGTGCAGAAGATAGGAAAGCGGGATAAGAGATGTTTGTGGGTTGTAAATGGGCAAGGCTACCGGCTTCGGCCGCCTAATCATGATCGGGACAATGGACACGAGAACCAGTTCAGGTGGGCTGGCCTCGGGCAGAGGAGGCAGCCTTTGTTGAGTCATGTAGCTACAGCGTGATCTGGTTTAAGGTACACGTGTCATGAAAGAGGTGAATCTCCGGCTAAGGCTACGTGTCCTTAATCGAAATGTAGTGATCAGAGGTTATTGCATATGTGAGGGCAAGAAACACAAAATGGCGGCCATGATCTAAGATGGATGCCGTGGGTAGATCAGAAATGTGTTCATAACAGGAGTGCTCTTGCTCGTATCGTAGCGAAAACACCAGGATATGCTAAATGGATCATTTGCGGTTCGCTGATACTAATATTATGTATTTCCGACAATATTGAAAACACGGTTTCAAATCGTCACGGAACCTCACCTCTGTCGAGTAGATTCCTAGACAGGATGGTGGATTCTTTTTTTGTAATCTGCGATGTCACTGCAGTTACGCCTGATTCGGAGGAATTGCCCGAAGGGTAAATTCGAGCGTAAAGCTTTGGGGTGGTGGCTATCGTAGTGTAGCAAGCTGTTACGATCTGTGGGTTTCCTGAACATTGTAGTTTGAAGTCTGCCCTCCAGCAATTTGATCGTAAGGTCAAGGAAGGCAATCTCATTTGCTGAGGAAGCCATGGTAAAGTGCAGGTATGGGTTGAGAGTATTGACCCATACAAAGAAAGCCTCATGCGAGCTGGGTGGGCCCGTCCATAGGATGAGGATATCGTCTATGAAACGTTTCCACATTCTGATATTGTCTGAGAAGGGATTAGATTGATGGCGAATGTGTCTTTCTTCGAAATCTGCCATGTACAGACATGCCACTGACGGGGCAAAAGTGCTGCCCATCGAGGTCCCCTGGGTCTGGTGAAAATATTTGCCCTTGAACTCAAAGAAATTTTCTGTGAGCGCTATGGTGGCACAATCCATGATAAATGAAGGTGGGGTGTCTGAGTTCCATTCCTCCAGTCTCAAGCGTGCCTCAATTACCTCTAGTGTGGCCCTCTGAGGGATGTTGGTATAGAGGGCCTCAACATCAAGAGTAATCAGGAGATTGATGTGCCCCAAGTCTTGGAGTGAGTTAAGTAGCCGTAAGACATCGGTGGTGTCCTGGATGTAGGAGGGAATGCGTTTCACTAGAGGTTGTAAAAAGTGATCGCAAAATTGCGAGAGTGGTTCGAGTACAGAATCAATACCCGAGACTATGGGTCTCCCACGGACTGGCCTTGTTCCCTTATGAATTTTGGGCAGTATGTAAAAATATGGAACCCGTGGATCTTTTTTCGTCAGGAATTCTGCCTCCTTTCTGCTGATCCATTGCTCGCATTCTGCAGTTTGCACTAAGCCTGTGATAGTGATTTGTAGGCGTGGGGTAGGGTCACTGGGAATGGGAGTGTAGTACCGTTGGTCATTCAGTTGCCTATAACATTCAAGATCATAGTCTGTGGTGTTCATCAGAACCGTGGCGCCTCCTTTGTCAGCTTGTTTTATGGTGACAAGGGGGTCGTCTGCCAGTGATTTTAACACCTCCATCTCATTGCGGGAAATATTGGAGTGTCTAATTTGACGATCAAGAGCGTCAATGTCTTTTAGTACTGCTTGTTCAAAAGTCAGAACCTCATTGGGAACCATCCCATTGTGGGGTGTGAAGGTGGATGGGTTATGTAGACCCGAGTCCTCTGTTGGTTCATAGGGCTTACCATCAAAGAAGGCTTTGAGTCTCACCTTTCTAAAGAGTGATTGGATCTCCCTGGTCTGATTGAACAGGTCAATTCTGGGCGTTGGAACAAAACCCAGTCCCTTTTGGAGGACTTTTTCCTCACTCTCTGTCAAGAGGCGATCCGAAAGGTTGACTACAAGGCTCATTTTGGTCCTGGCCTGCTCGTGCTCCATGTGTCCATCCCCTGGGGGCGTTTGTCCTCCCATTGCACTCTCTTCTCTGAGGCGTTGCCTCGCTTTCGCCCGCGCCCTCTGCCCCAACCTCTGCCTAAAAAAGGGGGGCGTGCAGACCCTTGAGGTGCGAAGAATGGTGGATATTGTGGAGCGAAGGGTGGTTGGAACTGCGGAAATTGTGGGTATTGCCAAAACTGGGGGCCCATGGGTTGTCCTTGTTGGGGGAAGTTGGGATAGTTATAGAAGTTCTGCTGCCCTCGACCCCTGCCTCTTTTGGCCCTAGGTGGTATGGTTGACATTTCATTTTCATCGCTGTTCTCAGATCCACTGTTGGAACCTCTCCTAGATGAGGTTGTGCTTGAGTCTGAGTTGTAGTTGGTTCCTGGGGGGACATAGTCTTCTTTGAGGTAAGGATAGACTTTTTCCTTCAAGAACCTTTTGATGTCCTTTTGGAGTTTGGCCAATGTTTGGTTCATGAAGTACTCCTTATGCTCTGCCATTTCCTTATTAAGTTCGGCCAATTTGGTTTTGAAACCTGTGTTTTGGGCCGCAGTCTTAAGGGCTGCGTCGGCCGCCTGAATGCGGACTAGGAGGGCATCTGCTAATCGTTTTGCAGTATTCACGATGAGGATCAAAAGGTCATGGGTGCACTTCCACGATACTTGAGACCACTCAACTTTAAACTGTCCATCTTCCCAGAAAATCCTGGGGAAGTTCTTAACTATCAGGCCATTCGGAGCAATTTTGGCTTTGAAGTACTCAGCCATCATCGTTCCGTGTATTGTAATCCTTATCCATTCCCGTTTAAGATCTGCCAAAGATTGCCACTCAGTAGTGTTGCTCACTGAGGCTGTTTCTACATCTATACCAAAGAGTGATGGAGTTCTCATAATTGCCGCTGCGTCCTCTTCCCCGAAACTTAGTCCTTGACCTTCCATGTTGGTGGAGTCAAGGGACGCGTTCCTGGTTGAAGAGGGATCCTTCAAAAATTGAAGGGTGGTAGAGAAGACTGAGAAGAAGGTGCGTTACCCACTAGGGGTAAGGTGCGTGACTAACCAATGTGCTATAACAGTCACTAGGTGGGGGATATGAACAATCTAACCCGCCAGGATTGAGCTCCCACGGTTTGCACCGGGCATAAGCAGTCGTCAAGAAGGAGGGAGAGCGATCAGTCGATCAGACGGGCACCAATTACCTCCCCGAGAAAGGGAGGAAGGTCCAGTATCAGCTTGTGCCCGTGTAGACTACACGTTTCAACAAGGGGGGGTTGCTGAACTGTTCCTAAAGAAGTTTGGACAGATTGGCTCGACCGAAGGTGTGTATGTTACACCTTTGGGCATCCATTATGTTGGACATGTTTGCCTCACACACCCAGAAGGGTGTCATGCTTCATCATCGGCGTTGCTCCTCGTCGGGGAGGCGGTGCAATCCCCGACGGGCTCACCTCAGAGAGGGGCTCTTTGGCGGAGATCTTTTTGTCCAACAGCCTATTGGTGAAGTGCGGGTATGTGGGTCAGGGCAATCAGTATCCTGAAGAAGAAGAGTGATTTAAAATGTAGCAGGGGGTGCCGGAAACCACTTTATTCTGGGGGTCCCCCTACTGCAGTTAAAAAGTGGAAATAGCTCGCTGGGTGACGGCAGGTTAGGTAGCGTAACCCTGAACGAGACTAAAAGTGAGGGTTGGTCAACATGTTTCTCGCATGGGAAGTTCCCACGATTCGTCAGGACCTAGTGAAGGTGAAAAATTGTAAAAAGGGGATTAAAAGTAAACCATGCTGGTGTCATGTGTCTCGTGTGATTTACCTCAGGGGATAATCCTATGCCTAAACAATAAGGAGAAAAGAAGAACATGGTTAAACAGTTGTAACGTTCTCCAGTAAAGGCATCCACGGTCACAGCCAATACAACAACAAAGTGCAGTGAAAATAGCGGTAGTGTGTGGGAATTCACACGACCAAAGCATGCCAGTGTTTTCGTCGGGTGTAGTGTATAGTGAACACTCTTCCACACTATGTACGTGCCTAGCGTGGAGTGAATTAAAAACCGGTGTAGTTAAAGACAGCAACAGCAATCTCAAGGAGAATATCTTGGCTATAGAGTAGTAACCGTCAACAGTGGTGGTGGTTTGGTGTTGACTCACCTAAAGGTCTTGGACTAATTGCCACCTGAGTAGTCGGCGGGTCGGTACAACAGGGTTTCCCTCTAGTTCTGGCTGAAGGAGGGGAAGAACTGTTAGCTTCGGGATGTACAAGTGAACTAAACCACTGGTAGAGGTTGTGGTAAATATTTTACTGTATACGAGTTTGCCAGATAATTTCGGACAAGTAAAGAAATAGCTCAATCAAATGAGAGGCAGAGTCCGTGGTGTCTGAGTCATAAGGGCTTTTATCATAAATGATGACTCGAGCCATGGAAATCTATTCCATCAATACAAGGGTTCGGGTATGCAATGATGGCAGGAAATATGTCAACGATTTATTCACAGTACATGACATATATAGGAAAAATGACACAATAGCATTGAATACAGTAGGCGTGACAAGTGAAATGTATATGATAAGAACACATGTGCGTAGCAAAAAGGCGTGAACATGGGTGTGCACAGAGGCGTGAACTAGAAACGTCACAGAAAAGTGTCACAAGTGGGTGTATGCTTAGAAAATTCTTGCAAAGTCAGCTGAAACCTGTGGCCTGAACGCGCGCGCAGCTAATATGACGTGTGATTGACGTACATCTTTAGGAAGCTAAAGGTCTGACTTTTAGCACTAGTAGAAGAGACGGAAGTCTGGCATGTCAGATCGACCTGTCCTTATAACATATCTGATATCTAATATTCGGAGGATGTTTAATCTAGAGTAAAAGGTCTCTTGGGCAGAGGCTACTCTATACTGAATGTATGCGTGTCTAGGTGCAATGCGCGGAGCCAGGGCCTGCCATGGTAACGGGAACTGTAAATTACTTACACGGAGACAGGGAGACTTGCTCTTTGCTCTGCAGCCGGGGATATGTTTACCTAAATCAGTAGACAGGAATGTGTTTTCGAGGAGCTGAGCTGGCTACGCTGATAGTTTGAAGGTAAAATACTGTTTTTGGCAGGCAGACCAGGCTGAGCCGGGCACCGCTCGCTTGGCAGGAAGTAAGGCAGAGGTCAGGGATGCATCTCCATGCTGCAGCTTTCAGAGGCAGAGACAGAAGTGGTTTGAAGACAGAAATCAGGGCCTAGCCAGGGCAGAGCCAGGAAAAACGTGAAAATGCACCATGTAAAGACGGTGGCACGGCATACTTAGGAACTGAATTATCAATCCATTCATGGTGGATCTGATAGAGGACATGTTAACGTTGGACGCACATGTATTTGCGTCTTCAAATTCGGTCGTGGAGGGAAATTACATGTACTTGAAACTCGTACATGGAGCCGTTGGGGTACATGTTAGGGGACACAATTAACCATAAAATTTCAATTATCTCATTCCCTCCTTGTCCCCTACGGACCCTTCATGATATGTCGATGTTCATGAGACCATCAATCTGTTCATATAACATCATTTGCTCTTCTTTCTTTCTTCTGGAATGGGAACGTGAACTTGAATGGGGAACAAAAGCTGTGGCACACAAGCCGCAAATCGCTGGCCCACATTGCAGACACAGACAACAACTGAATACTATGGCCAATATGACTCCTAGGAATGACAGTAGCTTCCATCCCCAGGCTGTGATTACACTCCAGAGCCAACCGGACCAAGTCCATGAGCCTGGATTCTGGTGTATCAGATGGGCAATTTCGTGAAGTCGGGTAATAGCTTTATAGACGGATGGCGCGTTATTTGGAATAAATACGCAGCAACTGGATCCGATGACTCTACAAGCCCCGCCCCTATCGGCCAGGATGACGTCAAGGACAAGGCGGTTCTGAAGAACGACAAGTCGTATAGCAGACTGCTCCTCTGTTAAGTTGCCCAAAGCTGAAGTAGTCTCATTCACTACCGCTTCCAGAATTCTGGTCAATTTGCGTATCAGTTTACTATTGGAGACAGTACCTAAATAAGGAAAGAATCCTTTATTGAAATCGGTATATTGTTCCCATGTAGTTTCAGTCTGATCAACTATTGGGAGGTCTCTCTTGTGTCTTACAATATTAAGGCGGGAATTCCGGTGATAGTCAGATGGGGCTAGGAATACTGGTGGCAATAAGAATGCAATGAAACAGGTACCATCCCAGTCTGGAGGTAAACGGACATAGGCTGTCTGACCACAAATGAAATAGGAATGTCGGGAAGCTTTGAATGTAGACTTGGCTTTATCACTGAATTCGACCACAGTAGTGCAGTCACTGTGACCTAGATGTACTGAACCATTCTTTCTGACACATAATACACCTTTCGCTGGTAGAACTGATATGGATGGCAAGTCTGGACTGGTTTCTGATTGAACATTTAGAATCATGAGGTTAAGTGTAAATTTGCCTAATCCATACACTTCATTTTCTAGATCTGTCCCTGTCATTTGCGGAAGACCCTCCTCATTTGGGAAACATGCTTTGTTCATGACTGTGTTCAGATTTCCCCATATCCAATTGCCTTGGGAAACCCTTGATTCAGTGTCTAAAGAAGATATTAAACTAAACCATGCACCACAGGAACCATTATGTGTAAACGGGTAAGGAAAGAGGGGCAGAGCTCCCTTGTAGTTCTGATAGGGAGGGAGTCGGCCATATATCCAACAATTAGTAGCATTGTTGATCTGGTGTGAATGGTGTAACATACGAATGAATGTATTGTTGCGCAGCGCAAGTCGATAAGACAATTCGTGTGGAGGAAGGGCACTGAACGTGTGCTCTGCAGTGTCATTAGAAAAGGAATGTGCAATCGGAAAATACATATGTAACATCTGACTGATGCAAAGTAACGTAAGACTCAGAAGAAACATAATAAACAGGGTGCAGATGCACCTACTACGGAGATTTTTACAATAATGATTTCTTTTCAGGATCTCCTGTCTATCTCTCTCTCTATTTGGGTCTAACTTGTACATTGTCAGAACTGCCTAACCGCTTCACCCAGGAGGGCACTTAAACAATTAAACTGTCTGACTTACTAGACCTCAATTTCTGTCTGTACTCTTCTTGGGGAGTTTTCTCTAGAAGGGGGAGTTTGGTATCAGTCACTGGCACGTGGGAGTTCTGGGATTCAGATTTTGGCGGAAGTCCATGGAATCTCTTAACGTGACTGGAATGCACCCAACCTTGCGCCCCTCCAGTTTTACAGCAGTCCTGGTTGTTAACAAAACGATCTTCGGCTCCTTCCAGCGGGGCTCCAAAGGGCTGGACCTGTCGAAATTCCGAACGACCACTATGTCTCCCGGAACCAGTTCATGTGGCTTCACCTCGGTGTTGTCTGCGAAGGCTGCCGCGACCTGTGAACGACATGATTGTAGTGCAGACATCAAGGAAGCAAGGTAATCTGTCAACATAGTACTATCAACATCGGTAATTTTTCGCGGCAGAGGCGTCCCCCACATATTAGGAGGTCTACCGAAGACCACCTCATACGGGGATAGCCCTGTCCTAGAATGGGCCACCATTCTCATATAAAAAAGTGCAACTGGCAATGCTACTATCCATTCTACGCCTTTCTCTTTACACACTTTAGCAAGGCGAGTTTTCAGAGTCTGATTGTGTCGCTCCACGAGACCTGCTGCCTCTGGATGTCGGACACAGTGAAACTTCCACTGGTACCCCAATAGAAGCGAGACCTGTTTCATAAGTTCGGAAGAGAATGGCTGACCGTTATCTGAATACACGACACGGGGCAAACCGTATCGAGGGAAAAACCCACGAACCAACTGCTTGGCAGTGGTTGGGGCAGTGTAATCTGGGACGGGATATGCTTCTGTCCATCGGGATAGGGCACATACAACTACGAGGACATACTTGAATCCTCGGCATCTTTCCATCTGGATATAATCCATCTGGAGGACTTCAAAAGGATAGTCGGGAGGATGAAATCCACCTCGCTCTACGGGAACACCTTTTCCTGGGTTGAACTGACAACAGATCATGCAGGTACGCACTTTCTGTTTGGCTGCTGCACGTAAATGCTTGTTGAACCAGAGGTTCTGTAAACTGTCTAACATGGCTTTTTCTCCTAAGTGTGCTGGACTGTGTGCTGTGTTGATGATAACCTGAACCATAGAGTCGGGGAGAAACCATGTGGTCTTTCCCTTCATCATCCATCCTTGATCTGTCTGGACCCCTCCTTGTTCAGCCCATTTCTTTATTTCATCTGGAGTGGCATGTGTCTGTATGTCGATGACATCTTGTGTGGGGTCCTTGACTGTCATGCAGTGTGTTGGTGAAGTTACATCTGTCTTTGTCATGTCCATTGTTTGAGTATGAGTCAGTGCTGTATGTTTCGCTATGCGATCTGCAAAGTCGTTGCCCTGAGAAATCTTGTCTGTGACTTTCGTATGTGCCTTGCACTTCATGATGGCTATGGCTGTAGGCAAATGTATTGCTTCCAATAGGGCTTGAATGAGGGGGCCATGCTGAATCTTGGCCCCGTGAGAGGTCAAGAAACCTCTTTCCTGCCAGAGAACACCGAAGTCGTGAACGACTCCGAATGCATAACGTGAATCTGTATATATGTTTACTTTCAAGTCCTTGGCACGTATACAGGCTTGAGTCAGAGCAATGAGCTCTGCTGCTTGGGCTGACAGGGTGTCAATACGATGTGTTTCTATAACTTCAGTTTCAGTGGTCACTGCATATGCGGCCACTAGCTCTCCTGTACTTGTTCTTAAACATGAACCATCCACATAAAGTGTCAGGTCTGGATTGGATAATGCAACATCTGTCAAGTCTTGTCTAGGTTTCGTAACTGTATCAACTACATCTACGCAGTCATGTGGAGTAGGATCTAATGTGCTCGATGGTAAAAGTGTAGCAGGATTCAGTGTATTACAACGTCTGATTTCTATGTGTGGTTGGAATAATGTCAATTCATAACCTGTCAATCGTGCTACAGTCAAGTGTTGAGTCTGTGTCCTGTTTAGGAGAACCTCTACAGAATGTGGTACTTGTACTGTCAGTTGATGTCCTAATACAATGGAGTCACTTTGTCTGATTGCTAGAGCTGTTGCTGCAACTGACTTTAAGCACGCAGGCAAGGCCTGGGCTACTGGATCCAATGTACTCGAAAAATAAGCACACGGTTTGTGTTTGTCTGCTTGTAGCTGAGTGAGAACCGACAACGCTGTGCCATCGCGTTCTGTCACAAAAAGTGTAAAAGGTTTGCTGTAACATGGTGTCGCTAAAACTGGTGCTTGACATAAGGCTTTCTTTAATCCGTCAAAAGCTTGTGTATGTTCCTGAGTCCAAGGGAGGACAGTCGAAGACGCTGCCTCCTGTGTTGTCAACTGTATGAGTGGTTTCGCTAGAAATGCATATTGTGGAATCCATTGCCTGCAATAGGAAGTGAGTCCAATAAAGGCTCGTACTTCTTTCTGTGTCTTGGGTTGCGGAAGATGTGCAATTAACTGAATTCGTTCGGGTGTCAGCTGCCTACCCCACTTGGACAGCAAGTGCCCAAGGTACACCACTTGCTGGGCACAGAATTGTAGCTTCGAAGGAGACACCTTGTGTCCCTTATCCGCCAAGAAAAGCAAAACCGTCAGTGATGCTTGTTCACATTCTGGTTCACTACGGGCGGTGATCAATAGATCATCGACGTATTGAAGTAGGGCAGTGTTGGCAGGCATGTGAATACTGTCAAGTTGTCTTTTTAATGCTTGGCTGTAGATGCTGGGGCTTTCTGTGAATCCCTGAGGTACGCGTGCAAATTTGAAGCTTCGGCCATTTAAACAGAATCCGAAAAGGTATTGGCTTTCCGGATCAATGGGGACACTAAAGAAGGCGTTCTTGAGGTCGATTACAGTAAAGAACGTCGCTTCAGAATCAATAGCTGTCAATAGGGATGAAATATCTGGGACCACAGGATACTGTGGTACAATGCATTTATTCAATTCTCGCAAATCGATGACTAATCGATAAACAGGAGGTGCATTTGGATCTGTACGTTTAAGAATTGGAATGATAGGGGAATTACAAACATTTGAGTCGGTTTCTACAACCACTCCTTGTGCAATGAACTCGTCAATGATTTTCAGTAAAGCCACTACAGCATCGGGTGGTAACTTGTATTGTCGGACACGTGGTAGTACTACTCCTGGCTTGAGTGTGACACGATATGGAGTAATGTGCATACAACCTACATCAGTGGGGCCTTGGGCCCATAAATGTGCAGGAACATTCTGTAGCCTGGGGTCAAAATCTCTCAATACATAATGTCCCTTGAAATCACGAAGAAACAACCTTACTCCTTCCGGAGAACAACAAATTACAGCTCCTAGAGCTTTCAGGGTCTTAATACCGAGCAAGTTTTCTGGACATGATTTCGTGAGTAATAAGTCTGTAGTACGAGACAATGGACCAACGGCCAGGGGAACAGGTTTCGATACTTCATTGACTATCGGCTTTCCTGAAAATCCAAGGGAAACATTCTGTGAGCCTGAGAGGGGTGCCCCTGGAACCTCGTTATGACTGATGGTCGTTCTGCTTGCCCCCGTGTCAATCAAAAATTTTCTATCCTTCCCTAATACCTGACTGTGTACATAAGGACCTTCTTGATCTACAGGAACCTCGATAAGGGGCAAGCCAACCTCCCTCTCCAGGCTGTTTCATGTGTATTGCTGGTAATCGGGATAGTCAGATTGTGCATACTGGTACATCTGTTGTGTAACATGTTGTGTTGCGGCAATGGGTTGTGGCTGTGGTACTGCTACGGTCTGTTGTGGAACCTGCATAGGCTGGACATTCTGTGGAACGTGTTGTTGGACCTGGTCCTGTCTAGGAGGACGCGGTCTTTCTTTCGTTTTACCTGTGGCTATGTTGTGTTTCAGAACTGCACAATCGTTTACATAGTGACCTGGCTGTTTACAATAGTTGCATGTCCCTTTAACAGGAGCTGCTGAATTTGAATTATTGGATTGTGTCATACCCCTTTTGTGACCATCAGCTGGAACTGACTGGGCAACTAGTACTTTCATTTTCGTGTCTTTCATACGTCTCTGTTCGTGATCATGTTCCTCCCTAATTCTGTTCTGGTGGTACTGTAACATTTGTAACATTTGGGAAGGCGTATTTGCTTGCCATGTGCTCTCGACTTTCTGTACACGGTTCTTAACCTGGGGCAGGGAATTCTCAACTAATTTTGACACAAAAAGGTGTGGGTATGACTCGCTACTTGTTTTCAGGCCACTATTAATAATAAAACATTTCTCGAATCGGGAATAAAAATCACTAGTGTCTTCGTCGTGTTTCTGTTTGCAGGCTGAGATTGCATCCCAATCATCCTTTTTAGTTGCCAATAACCTTGGCAAGACCTGTACTAACAATCCTGGTAATGCTTTAGTTTTCTCCCCAAGACCTAAACCTGGGGTTCGACCAGTTTCCTCGGTTTCTAATTCAGCCCAATTAATCTTTTTGTCTCCCACCTCCCATTCTTTCTCCTTGAGTTTCTCGTAAATACCGGCAGGCAATAACACTTTCAGTATTTTCATAATGTCGGGATAGGTATAATCTCCCATGAGTAACATGTCTTTTATTTCACGGTGGAAACCTGCAGGGTCTTTATCATGACTGGGCACTATTTTCTTCATTTCTAATAATTCCATTTTAGTTATGGGCGTGTATACAAACACACGTTCAAGGGTGTTATCGGGTTTCCGGACTGGATGTACTTCTCGTAAAGGATTCTGCTTGTCTAAGTGATATGGTTGCCTGACTGGGGGTGGAACGGAAACAAAATGTGGAGTCAGGAAAGTTCTATACTTGTGACGTTGTTCTAAAATCGTTTCAATCAGATCGGTACCTAGACCTCTCCATCTTCTCAGGAGCAAGTCTTGCAATAAACTATATAATGAACCTGGATCAGATGCTTGGTTTTCATACTGTATAATAAGGTGTTGGGTCATGTATATACCAGCTAGTCGCTGTTCTTCTGGAGTGAGGCTTAAAAAGGTTTGCACTACTGAATCATCTTTATATATACTGTCATCCCCAGCCCACTGTACTGCGGACCGGGCTAGTTCCTGGTCACGTAAGGTATTGAGTTCGTGATAACCTACCCTTTCTTTCAGTACTTTATCAGTAATTTGGAATATATGCTCAAGGGAACATCGTTCTGGTATCGGACAAAGGTAACGTTTTTTGTTTTCTAAACGAATGGGTCTGTCGAAGGGCCTATCAAGAGGATACTGTCTAGGTAGTTTCTCTCTACCTACATATGCCACCATGTCTCCCCTCGCCTGTTGCGAGGTTTCTGCTGGATTCTCTGGTTCTTCCTCATCTGAGGTTTCTTTATCGTCTGATTCGAGTTGCCTTTCAGATTCTCGACGGGCATGTATTGCTACTATTTCTTTACGGATCTTTCTAATCATAGCATGGATACATCTCTCTCTATCATGTTTACCCTCTGCAATATTCTGACTCCATTTTGACAATCTCTCCATCTCTTCTTGTAGAAAGCTGGGCTGATCTTGTTCCCTTATCAAACAATTAACCAAAAATCGCATTATTAAACCTTGTGTCTCAACTTTCTGATGTGCCATGGCTTCACTAATACACTCCGGTCTTTCTCCTGTTCTAATAAAATGATATATATTGTCTAGATGGTTTGGCATTTCTGGTAATAACATCAAATAATCTGTAACACGTCTTAGACGTAGGGACGCTAACAACATGGGTCCTGTTTTTCCGGGCACTGTATCATATCTGCAATCTGTAAGCTGTTCTTTAAGCTTTTCGGCTGGGGCAGCCTTAGGTGTACGCTGCATTGCTAGTTCTCTCATTGTCATTCGTTGTAACTGTGGCGGGGTGCGATAACCTCCTGTAGCACCTCCCGAGGCGGAGGCATGAGCATAACCTGGCTGTAGAGTCGGTATCTGTAACGGGGTTGGACCCTGAACAGTGCCGGGCCCAAAAGGATTAAGCGGATGAATACCAGAGAGAACAATAGGGGAAGTAACAACAGGTGCAGGAAGTGGTGCGGGAGGGGTCTGTTGTTGCGGACCTGGGGGCAGACGATCAGCAGGGGGTACAGGTGGTACGGGTACATTGATAGGTACGTTGGTATATGCGGGAGCTACGTCGTCTAAATAGGAAGAAAGGAAAATGTCCGCTGCAGTCTTGTGACGTAATTTAGTCGGAACCAATGGAGGGGGCAGATCTTGCGGTATTTCTGGGGTCGCCTTGGGCAGGCCCTCGGCCAGGACTGGATACAGTCCTGTCATAATTGCGTTACTCTGTCTTTCGTGTTGTTCTATTCTAACTCGTTCTCCTTCTTCTAGTAGCTCTTTTTCTTTGGATTTTTCGGATTCCTCTCTGCTTTTCTCTGTTTTTCTGAGTGCTTTCTCTGTTCGTCTATGTGATTCTTTACGCCATAGTTCAATGGCATCTTTCTGTGACTGTCTGGCTTTCTTTTTCCACAACGCTTCCTCTACTCTCATGATGCACTCGGCATCCCATGTCCCTGTAACGGGCCATCTCTGATTCTCTGCTAAGTCTTTCGTATATTCCACCCACAAGTCCAAGTATAGTATGGCATCTAAGCCGTGCTTGTGGTACATAAAATGTCCAGGAGTGTCCCTGGGTGGGATGGGAACTGCTTCTTCCAGTATCCCTTTCCTAGTTCCTATCTGTCGTAACTTCGAAAACAAAGGCATTATTACCTCGGTCTGAACACTACACACGCTAAACACAGTAAGAAAAATGCAAACAATCACTCATACCACGACATTAAAACACATTGAAACATTTCGAAACGAACAACAATAACTGGATAACGGAATACTAGATGCACTGCTAAACAGTACAGATACACTGCTAAAACAGTGCAGACCGGATCTGTGTACCCAAACCCGTCTTGACCGGACACAAATTAATGCACCCGTCTTGATGCGTCCCCAGCAACGGTACTCACCGGGAAGCACGGAACGGAAGGCCTCGGAAACTCGACTGGACTGGACCGCTACGACGTCACTGCTGCTGCTGCGCACTACGCATGCGCCTCGACACTACAGGTGGGCCTCTCGATACCTCGGACACTGCTCTCTCGGCTGGGCTCTGGTCGGGATCCTCTGCACTCCTCACCGCCTCGTCTGGATGTCGACCGCAGTCTCCGTCACCTCCGTAGGCCTGAGGGAGATACAGGAAAACCTGCAGATGCGCACGGGGTCCGTCACAGCTGTAGTCGGGGGCAAAGCCTGCGACGCATCACCGGCGCGTGGGGTGGGGGAGGGGTCCCTATTCGGGCGCCAAATTATGTGGTAAATATTTTACCGTATACGAGTTTGCCAGATAATTTCGGACAAGTAAAGAAATAGCTCAATCAAATGAGAGGCAGAGTCCGTGGTGTCTGAGTCATAAGGGCTTTAATCATAAATGATGACTCGAGCCATGGAAATCTATTCCATCAATACAAGGGTTCGGGTATGCAATGATGGCAGGAAAGATGTCACCGATTTATTCACAGTACATGACATATATAGGAAAAATGACACAATAGCATTGAATACAGTAGGCGTGACAAGTGAAATGTATATGATAAGAACACATGTGCGTAGCAAAAAGGCGTGAACATGGGTGTGCACAGAGGCGTGAACTAGAAACGGCACAGAAAAGTGTCACAAGTGGGTGTATGCTTAGAAAATTCTTGCAAAGTCAGCTGAAACCTGTGGCCTGAACGCGCGCGCAGCTAATATGACGTGTGATTGACGTACATCTTTAGGAAGCTAAAGGTCTGACTTTTAGCACTAGTAGAAGAGACAGAAGTCTGGCATGTCAGATCGACCTGTCCTTATAACATATCTGATATCTAATATTCGGAGGATGTTTAATCTAGAGTAAAAGGTATCTTGGGCAGAGGCTACTCTATACTGAATGTATGCGTGTCTAGGTGCAATGCGCGGAGCCAGGGCCTGCCATGGTAACGGGAACTGTAAATTACTTACACGGAGACAGGGAGACTTGCTCTTTGCTCTGCAGCCGGGGATATGTTTACCTAAATCACTAGACAGGAATGTGTTTTCGAGGAGCTGAGCTGGCTACGCTGATAGTTTGAAGGTAAAATACTGTTTTTGGCAGGCAGACCAGGCTGAGCCGGGCACCGCTCGCTTGGCAGGAAGTAAGGCAGAGGTCAGGGATGCATCTCCATGCTGCAGCTTTCAGAGGCAGAGACAGAAGTGGTTTGAAGACAGAAATCAGGGCCTAGCCAGGGCAGAGCCAGGAAAAACGTGAAAATGCACCATGTAAAGACGGTGGCACGGCATACTTAGGAACTGAATTATCAATCCATTCATGGTGGATCTGATAGAGGACATGTTAACGTTGGACGCAAATGTATTTGCGTCTTCAAATTCGGTCGTGGAGGGAAATTACATGTACTTGAAACTCGTACATGGAGCCGTTGGGGTACACGTTAGGGGACACAATTAACCATAAAATTTCAATTACCTCAGAATGTTGACTATGGCATAGAGAGTTGCCAGGAGTAGGAATGGGAAGGGATTGTCTTACCTCAAATTACCCGTGTCCGTGCGGAGTCACCTACCCATCACCGCCGAGCTCGAATAGGTAATGGCGCTCGGGGGCGTGTACTATTTATAGGGGGCCTCGTCATAGGTTAGCGCCAGTCAACGCCCACTTTATGGATCACGTGTTATCTGGTGTGATAGAAACAGCCATAGTTGAGTGGTGTTGGATAGAGTCAGGATATATTGGGTCAGTAAATTTGAGGTTGTACAAACAGGGGAACCTCATGGGAACTAGTACAAGTAATGTGGTGTATAGTCAGAGCATGAAAAGTAGATGGGACAGACAGTCGCTAGTTTAACGAGTGCCAGGGAATATCTTCATTCAGCCCTTGTTTGTCTGTGGAGAGGCGGTGAACCCATCTTTGTTCTTTACGGAACAAGGCATTCTTTGGGCAGTTGGGACTAGATTCAAGGACCACCCACCTGCTTGAGTCCGCATTGTGGTGGTTATCCACATAATGTTTGCACATTTTGGTGTGTGTTTTCTTACACCGAAAATAACTGCGGTGCTCAATGATTCGTGTCTTGATTGGGCGGGTTGTCATCCCAATGTATTTGAGACCGCATAGGCATGTGAGCATATATATGCAGTTCGTGGTATTGCAATTAGTGTGGCCCGGATTTCCCACTTAAAGGTATCAGAGAGTTGTATTGTTTTTTGGGGTGTAGTGTATTTACAAACCCCGCAGTTGCCGCATGGGTAATGGCCGGTGACCGGTGGTAAATTCCATAGGGTCTGTTGGGAGCATCTCTTGGTCGTTTTGGGTCTAGTGTTGATAAGAATGTCTTTCACGTTTTGTGACCTTTTAAATGCGAACCTTGGTTGTTCGAAGTTTATATCACCTGTGTTAAGGATCCCCCAATGGCGTTTGATTGTGCTCTTGATTCTGTTAGAAACGGGGGTGAAAGTTGTGACACAGGTGATAGGCTGGTTCCCAGTGGGTATTTTTTCCCGTCTCTCCAGTAAGGCTTCTCTGTTATTGTTTCTGGCCCGTTTATTAGCTTTAGCAACCTCTCTTATAGGGTAACCTCTGTCGAGTAGATTCCTAGACAGGATGGTGGATTCTTTTTTGTAATCTGCGATGTCACTGCAGTTACGCCTGATTCGGAGGAATTGCCCGAAGGGTAAATTCGAGCGTAAAGCTTTGGGGTGGTGGCTATCGTAGTGTAGCAAGCTGTTATGATCTGTGGGTTTCCTGAACATTGTAGTTTGAAGTCTGCCCTCCAGCAATTTTATCGTAAGGTCAAGGAAGGCAATCTCATTTGCTGAGGAAGACATGGTAAAGTGCAGGTATGGGTTGAGAGTATTGACCCATTCAAAGAAAGCCTCATGCGAGCTGGGTGGGCCCGTCCATAGGATGAGGATATCGTCTATGAAACGTTTCCACATTCTGATATTGTCTGAGAAGGGATTAGATTGATGGTGAATGTGTCTTTCTTCGAAATCTGCCATGTACAGACATGCCACTGACGGGGCAAAAGTGCTGCCCATCGAGGTCCCCTGGGTCTGGTGAAAATATTTGCCCTTGAACTCAAAGAAATTTTCTGTGAGAGCTAGGGTGGCACAATCCATGATAAATGAAGGTGGGGTGTCTGAGTTCCATTCCTCCAGTCTCAAACGTGCCTCAATTACCTCTAGTGTGGCCCTCTGAGGGATGTTGGTATAGAGGGCCTCAACATCAAGAGTAATCAGGAGATTGATGTGTCAGGACCAAAATGAGCCTTGTAGTCAACCTTACGGATCGCCTCTTGACAGAGAGTGAGGAAAAAGTCCTCCAAAAGGGACTTGGTTTTGTTCCAACGCCCAGAATTGACCTGTTCAATCAGACCAGGGAGATCCAATCATTCTTTAGAAAGGTGAGACTCAAAGCCTTCTTTGATGGTAAGCCCTATGAACCAACAGAGGACTCGGGTCTACATAACCCATCCACCTTCACACCCCACAATGGGATGGTTCCCAATGAGGTTCTGACTTTTGAACAAGCAGTACTAAAAGACATTGACGCTCTTGATCGTCAAATTAGACACTCCAATATTTCTCGCAATGAGATGGAGGTGTTAAAATCACTGGCAGACGACCCCCTTGTCACCATAAAACAAGCTGACAAAGGAGGCGCCACGGTTCTGATGAACACCACAGACTATGATCTTGAATGTTATAGGCAACTGAATGACCAACGGTACTACACTCCCATTCCCAGTGACCCTACCCCACGCCTACAAATCACTATCACAGGTTTAGTGGAAACTGCAGAATGCGAGCAATGGTTCAGCAGAAAGGAGGCAGAATTCCTGACGAAAAAAGATCCACGGGTTCCATATTTTTACATACTGCCCAAAATTCATAAGGGAACAAGGCCAGTCCCTGGGAGACCCATAGTCTCGGGTATTGATTCTGTACTCGAACCACTCTCGCAATTTTGCGATCACTTTTTACAACCTCTAGTGAAACGCATTCCCTCCTACATCCAGGACACCACCGATGTCTTACGGCTACTTAACTCACTCCAAGACTTGGGGCACATCAATCTCCTGATTACTCTTGATGTTGAGGCCCTCTATACCAACATCCCTCAGAGGGCCACACTAGAGGTAATTGAGGCACGCTTGAGACTGGAGGAATGGAACTCAGACACCCCACCTTCATTTATCATGGATTGTGCCACCCTAGCGCTCACAGGAAATTTCTTTGAGTTCAAGGGCAAATATTTTCACCAGACCCAGGGGACCTCGATGGGCAGCACTTTTGCCCCGTCAGTTGGAATGTCTGTACATGGCAGATTTCGAAGAAAGACACATTCACCATCAATCTAATCCCTTCTCAGACAATATCAGAATGTGGAAACGTTTCATAGACGATATCCTCATCCTATGGACGGGCCCACCCAGCTCGCATGAGGCTTTCTTTGAATGGGTCAATACTCTCAACCCATACCTGCACTTTACCATGTCTTCCTCAGCAAATGAGATTGCCTTCCTTGACCTTACGATCAAATTGCTGGAGGGCAGACTTCAAACTACAATGTTCAGGAAACCCACAGATCGTAACAGCTTGCTACACTACGATAGCCACCACCCCAAAGCTTTACGCTCGAATTTACCCTTCGGGCAATTCCTCCGAATCAGGCGTAACTGCAGTGACATCGCAGATTACAAAAAAGAATCCACCATCCTGTCTAGGAATCTACTCGACAGAGGTTACCCTATAAGAGAGGTTGCTAAAGCTAATAAACGGGCCAGAAACAATAACAGAGAAGCCTTACTGGAGAGACGGGAAAAATACCCACTGGGAACCAGCCTATCACCTGTGTCACAACTTTCACCCCCGTTTCTAACAGAATCAAGAGCACAATCAAACGCCATTGGGGGATCCTTAACACAGGTGATATAAACTTCGAACAACCAAGGTTCGCATTTAAAAGGTCACAAAACGTGAAAGACATTCTTATCAACACTAGACCCAAAACGACCAAGAGATGCTCCCAACAGACCCTATGGAATTTACCACCGGTCACCGGCCATTACCCATGCGGCAACTGTGGGTTTGTAAATACACTACACCCCAAAAAACAATACAACTCTCTGATACCTTTAAGTGGGAAATCCGGGGCCACACTAATTGCAATACCACGAACTGCATATATATGCTCACATGCCTATGCGGTCTCAAATACATTGGGATGACAACCCGCCCAATCAAGACACGAATCATTGAGCACCGCAGTTATTTTCGGTGTAAGAAAACACACACCAAAATGTGCAAACATTATGTGGATAACCACCACAACGCGGACTCAATCAGGTGGGTGGTCCTTGAATCTAGTCCCAACTGCCCAAAGAATGCCTTGTTCCGTAAAGAACAAAGATGGGTTCACCGCCTCTCCACAGACAAACAAGGGCTGAATGAAGATATTCCCTGGCACTCGTTAAACTAGCGACTGTCTGTCCCATCTACTTTTCATGCTCTGACTATACACCACATTACTTGTACTAGTTCCCATGAGGTACCCCTGTTTGTACAACCTCAAATTTACTGACCCAATATATCCTGACTCTATCCAACACCACTCAACTATGGCTGTTTCTATCACACCAGATAACACGTGATCCATAAAGTGGGCGTTGACTGGCGCTAACCTATGACGAGGCCACCTATAAATAGTACACGCCCCCGAGCGCCATTACCTATTCGAGCTCGGCGGTGATGGGTAGGTGACTCCGCACGAACACAGGTAATTTGAGGTAAGACAATCCCTTCCCATTCCCACTCCTGGCAACTCTCTATGCCATAGTCAACATTCCCTCAACCTCTACCAGGGGTTTCGTTCACTTGTACATCCCGAAGCTAACAGTTCTTCCCCTCCTTCAGCCAGAACTAGAGGCAAACCCTGTTGTACCGACCCGCCGACTACTCAGGTGGCAATTAGTCCAAGACCTTTAGGTGAGTCAACACCAAACCACCACCACTGTTGACGGTTACTACTCTATAGCCAAGATATTCTCCTTGAGATTGCTGTTGCTGTTTTTAACTACACCGGTTTTAATTCACTCCACGCTAGGCACGTACATAGTGTGGAAGAGTGTTCACTATACACTACACCCGACGACAACACTGGCATGCTTTGGTCGTGTGAATTCCCACACACTACCGCTATTTTCACTGCACTTTGTTGTTGTATTGGCTGTGACCGTGGATGCCTTTACTGGAGAACGTTACAACTGTTTAACCATGTTCTTCTTTTCTCCTTATTGTTTAGGCATAGGATTATCCCCTGAGGTAAATCACACGAGACACATGACACCAGCATGGTTTACTTTTAATCCCCTTTTTACAATTTTTCACCTTCACTAGGTCCTGACGAATCGCGGGAACTTCCCATGCGAGAAACATGTTGACCAACCCTCCCTTTTAGTCTCGTTCAGGGTTACGCTACCTAACCTGCCGTCACCCAGCGAGCTATTTCCACTTTTTAACTGCAGTAGGGGGACCCCCAGAATAAAGTGGTTTTTCGGCACCCCCTGCTACATTTTAAATCACTCTTCTTCTTCAGGATACTGATTGCCCTGACCCACATACCCGCACTTCACCAATAGGCTGTTGGACAAAAAGATCTCCGCCTGGGAACCTTTTCTTTATTGGTTAACAAGAGTCAAGGATAACCCCACACACAGTCTAGTGCCAGACATAAATGTGGTACCTCTGGGAGCCTTCTTCAGAACACTACTGGACCTGTGGACGGCAGAAGAAATGCTTCACCTGCTGTTGAGACTTGAAAGGCTGGAACTGCTCCCACTTATACCCAGGACAAAGAAGTGGGCTCCAAGGGACAGTTGACTAACCTCCTGTTGAGCTACAGGGGGCAACAACAAGCTGCTGGAAGCCAGTTTCTTGAGGAACCCAGCTAGCCAGTTCCAACTGGACACACCCTAAATCCTACTGGTAGCTCCTGGTAGAGTCTGTCTTGACCCCCCCCAGGGGTTGTTCCTAATGTTCTGGGACCCTTGGATTTGTGAAGTGCACTCCTCCTACCATCCTGAAAACCTTGGACATAGAAACGTTTTGCTCCAAAGACCTTCAGAGTATCAGGACAAACCTGCCACATTAAAACAATGAAGGTGCATTTTTGCTGGGTCAGACTAAGGTTGCTCCTGCTCTGAGATTTCCTGCAACAGCAAATTTGTGTCAACAGGACATCGCAGAGAGGGTATCCAGCCTTGTGCAGGCCTGTTTTGGCTTCAGTTTGCAGCGTTGCTCCGCTAGAGGAATCTTAGCTTTCGCGCCAAAAGTGAATTGCTTCTGTTGGACCTGGCCCTTTTCAGGGATATCCCCAAACTTTTTGCCTTCCTCTTGAATTTTTCTGAACTTATTTTTGTTGGCTTTAGGACTCTGTGCACTTTAGTGCTGTTAATCCATGCTAAAGGGCATGTGCTCTCTTTTTAAACATCGCTTTATTAGGTTCCAACTGTTTGGCATATTTCATTTACCTGTAAGTCCCTTGTATAGTGGTATCCTACATACCCAGGGTGGCATAAAGGACTCACTGGATTTCTTTTCTGCTTGTACACTGCTGCTAGCTTCTCCCTGATCCTGGATGGCCCAGGCACTACAAGGTCTATCAGGAGGAACTATCATCTACTTGGCTGTGCTGGCCTGCCTGCCCCTTCGTGTCCTTGTAAGTGCCTCCGAAGGAGCCCAGCGCAGAGAGACTGTGGACTTCCTGCTCCTTGGTTATCTTACTCTGTCATATAGGGAGCGCCTTGCCTCATTCCCCTCACCAACATATGATGAGTGCTACTGCCTGAGGGCCCGTATGTTTTTATACAGTGCGGGATGAGTGCATGATGTTGTACTGGGGTAGCGTGTGCCCCAGCCCTTTGTATTCCATTTGGAGTAGCGCGTGCCATACTTCTATGCCACCGGCCCTACTTTAGTGTTGCTGAGCGACCGGAATGCTGAACAAGGCAGGTATGGTAGCTGAGAGGATGCTGTGAAAACGAACTGCTGATAGGCCGGAGAACGCTGTCACAAGCTCCACTGGATTTTCAGACTGCTGAAAATGGACCCGTGAAGCCAACGCATCCCTTGAATCTGTACCGCGTGAAGGGACTGGCCAAGAGTGCTGGCTCGGGGTTCCCACTATAGTGCCTCCACGACAGAGGGCAGTGTAACTTGGTCGCCCGGTTTCTTTTTTTCCCCCTATGAAGTACTGCTTTGTAGGGGTATAGCGGCTCCGCGCGATTGCCGACCGCTTCACCTGTATGCCAGCACGCGGGATGGGGGGGGTCACAGGCAGCCTCCCCGCTCTCCCCTTCAGGGTGGGCCCCCTCCCCGTTCTTTACCTCTAGGGCTTCTTTTGCTTCTTTACAGATACCATTGGCAGAGCCTCGATTGATATTAGGTGTTTCATGTATTTTCTTGATCTAACCAAACTGGTGCATTTCATGCTCTGTTATACTGTTATGATTATGCATATGGTTTTCTCTGTTACTGCTCACATTGTCAGGGTAGTGAGTAACCTTTCAATATTTGCATTATATGCACAGTATTTATGATTTATGTGGTTCCGGTCCAAGTTTATATACACAATATACTATATATTTTTTTTTATAAGCATGTGTGGAGCCTCTTTTGTGGTGTATTTATTGTGTTACGGGTGCGTTTTTTGCGCAGACACTTTACACATAAACTCTGGGTTAAGCCTGACTGCTCTTGCCGAGCTACCAATGGGGTGATAACAGCTATCTTTGTTGTGCAACTTAACTTGTCCTGACTAGAGTGGTGAGTTCTGCCTGGCTTAGTTGCAACCCTAGCCAACCAGAATCCCCATTTATAACAGCTTCACTGAGCCCTCATCTGGCGGCTATCCAGGCATGTGAAGCCTTTCTCGGCTGCAGCCTGCTTCCTTGCCCCTAAGGATTTTTACTTCCATTTCAGAGTCTAAGTTGGAAGGAAGGTACATTTTTTAACTGGGGAGAAGCTGGTTCTCTGTATCCCACCTGTGCTTCTACTTGTCAGCCTTAAAACGCTCCTAGGCCCTCATCAAGTGCAACCAGATGAGTGCAGTTGGGGTTTCACACTTTGGTGCTAATTTTAAATTTAAACTTTCAAAAATGATGTCTCTGGTTCCCCATATTGTATTTTTATTGTTTTTGTGTAATTTTGTTAATTAAATTATTTTCCATTTTTTAAAATAGAGTAGGAATTTTATTATATTGTCTTGTTGATTTTGTAATTGTTTTGGTACTTTTAAATACTTTACATATTTTCTTACGTTAATCCCGTCTGCTTTGTGCCATAGGTACGAGTGGTTGAGCTCAGGCTTAAATTACTGAAACCTTTATTGGACCTAACAAGAAAAGTGACATTATTACTAGTGCTGGATTACAGTGCACCCCATCTACTAATACACTTTTTCACAAGTGGCTTAACTGATGAATAGCCTCTGAAAACTGGGGGATATCACTTTGGTGTTGTGTGCATTTTATTTCTTATCCTTCACAGGGTAAACTGATTCTCGGTGAGCAGACTAAAGGCATTTTGTCTCAGTGGGCATAAATTGTTTTGGCAAGAAAACCAGATTTCTCCCATGTCTTCTGGCATTAGCCTGTTCTTACCATTCAGAATTTTCCTTTTTTCCTTTTCTCTTCTTTGCTGGACTTGGCCACAAATCATGGCTAGTGGGTAGTCGGAGCAAGAGGAGATGGTGCAGGTAGCACTTTGGGCACTGTGGTAAGATAATAGCCATGCCCTTTTCTGAAAAGTTAAAGGGAAAAGGGGGTGCTGGCCAGGTCATGTCCTAAGCCGACTGATGACAGCCAAAGTATTTTCCCAGGTAGTACTATGGAAATGTGAAGCTGTAATGGCGTGTGTTCCGATACCGGGCACTCTGCCCATAAGCAGAGGCCATGACTGCAAGCACTGTGCAAAGGTATCAACCACATGGCATGAACAAAACTAACCATCTCTCCTTGCTCTCCACAGCTTCAGGGTGTGTCCACAAAACACTTGAAGAGAAGTGATGGAGACTACATGGCCAAAGTCCATTACCTATGCCCTATGCACAGTGCATGGCCGCAGACCTTCCTTAAAAATCTCTGGGAACAGGAGTTTTGGATTCTCTGAAGAAGAGATTATTCACATTGCACTTGTCTGTTGGCGCCTTTGTTGATGGTGGTGGTATAGTACTGGCAGTAACAGCTGCTGCCCATTCTACGTGGTGGGGCGGTGCTCGGGCAGCGCGGGGAAAAATTAATTAAAAATTAATAAATGTACACTTACCTTCTGCTCCTGCGCCGTGCTTCACTGCTCCGCTGCTCCCTGCACTGCCATTTCCATGAGCACAGACTCCCAGCTCACCACTCAATCACAGCACTTCTCTCATGCTATTAGTCCCAGCATGAAAGAAGTGCTGGGATTGGGCAGAGAGGGCCAGTTTTACGCTCCAGCAGGCACTGGGAGCATCTGCTTCTGTCCCCTGCAATATCTCCAAGGAATAGCCTGGAGGTATCCAAGTGCGCATGTTGGTTTGGCTGGCTGTGGATTGCCATCAAAACCGACATGAGCACTTTCAGTGCCCACTACTCCTCTTCCCAATGCTGGTGATGCTGCGACCTGGTCCCACCCTGCCCCAGACTCAAAAAACTTGGCTGAGTCAATGAAAAATAATATGATTATAAAAATGTTTTATTATCATTTTGTTTTTCACTTTCTACTTTCAAACAGTGGGGTGACACTCCCCGGCCATGGTAGAATTTTTCTCCTGAGTACTGTGCTTTGAGTTGAGTTGAGTTGAGTTGAGTTGTCTGCATATTGCACGGAAGTACTTCAGTAGTGTGAGGTCGTCAGGTTTCTGTTTGTCTTCCATTTTCGTTCCTGTTACTGTAGGGAATGTTTGGTGTGGGTTAGGTCTTTGGGGTACAAGGGTGTGAAAGCGCAGGCTTGTACTTAAGTTTTTTTAGTTGAAGCTTGGGTGTTCAGATAGTTTCCCAGAAATTGATTTAAGCTGTTTAGAAGGGTGTTAATGGTAATATCAGGTGTGGAGTTGGTAGGGCAAGAGTTGAATTAAGCTTTGGTTGTATTGGAGACGTTTTTGAAGGATCTAAAGATTTGTTGTTCTCTTTTGGGTGGATCTCAGTATCTTGGTTAAGTCTGGATCTGTGTGTGGTTGTTGGGATGAGTAGTGTGGAATTATGGACTAGACCCAGCCCAACATTGGTGATTCTGGGCAAATCACGTAATCTCCCCGTGCCTACCAAATAAGGAATGTATCCTTGTGTAACATAACTGGCGCTCATGTACAGGGCTCGAATACCTTCGGGTTGAGTTTTCGCTACATAAAACTACAAAACAAAGAACAACACCTGACCTGCAATAGCCAGAAAGGAGGAGGGAAGAGAGGCCATCAATCCTGTACTGTGTGATGACCAACCAAAATGTTCTCTGAATGAAATTGCTGCAAAGAGAACTAAACACACAGAGGAGGGACTTTTACAGAAATGTACCAATAAGACGCCAGCCTTTCTGAATGCCACAGATAGTAACCAATGCCAATCAGTGGGTTAGCCAAACCCCACAAAAGAGATATAACAGGTCGATTGAAGCTCAACCTGGAAACGGGAATACTCGTTCACATGGACATTCTTCCAATGCTGGGTCAATAATAACTTGTACTAAGGGCGTGGACTAAAGTGATAGAGCTCTGTATAAAAATTCATAATAAAAACACTTGAAAAAGTATTAACTTTTGAGTTTACCTCTTCCTGGACTCAGATAATTCTAGACATTTTCTAGTGAAAGATAACCGGGGCAAATAATATTGCTTGACTTTTGAACTGCCTTGCAGGTTGTTTTCGTGCAAGGTCTCCTGTGTAGCACAAACATAGCTGTGTCTGCAATCTAAGGCTTAAGGGGTGCTGATTGCACGAGCCACAGTGAAGGAGGAGGGTTCAGCCAGAGATACCACAGACTGGAGCAGTCTAGCTTTATACATTTTTGCATTGCTAGTTGAAGGGTGCCCGCACATGTTGAACACGGATAACAAATGTCTTCATCAGAGAATAAATGGAGAGAGCACTAGTATTCATGGAATTCACAATGATTTGCTGATTAAATCAAGTTACAAGATATGGTGCTGAACCAAATACATGATTCACTTTGTCATGTGGAGGAGAGTTGATTTGTGGGTCCTTGTTCTGAGTAAGGGAAGATATTTTAGGAATGAACAACAAATTATTTAATGCATATACTTGTTCCATAGATTTTTGCACTGCGGCCACCATTATTAGCAGCCCCTCAAATCCGATTGGGCTTTTAATGAAAGGTACTGGACCCATCAAAGTTATGTGTTCAGCAGGAACACGGTTGATACGCGGTATCCACCCGCAGATTTCACCTACTTCAAGCAGATGAAGTTTCCTGTTGAAATAACAGGCACAACATATTTCACATTTAGTTTACGATTTCCACCTGTTATGCCCCCCAAAAACTCATAATTTTTGCCATTTGCTTGATCCCTGGAATTACTCGGACCCTGTACAGGTAAATATTGTGAGTTAAGTAACAGAAATGATTATAGCCTCTTTAAAAGAATGTCTATATGCATTGTTACTATGGCCACACATAATTAATATCATTTTTTGAGAACAAAGTTGAGGTCCAACTTCTGTGAGCCTAAGCATTTTAAAATGTTGATTAGGATGCCCCCGTGTAATCTGAAGGTCTTCTGTTGCAGTGGAGACCACATGGATAAAGCCATCGTACATGCCATTGAATCTGCCATCATCGACTGGAGCCATCAGATCCGGGGTGTGCTGAAGAGGGAGTCCGCAGAGCCGCTCTTGCAAGGCGAGAATCCCAATCCAAATGTCGAGCTGGATTTTTGGAAAAACAGGTACATTGAAAGCTATTTTTTATTAGAATCCAGTGTATATCTCTTCACATATTTTTGTACCTTTTAATCAGTCCCTAGTGTGCCAACAATAAGAACCCGGGCCCAAAGTTTTGTTTAGAATTTCAAGCCCAGCTCGATTGAAGATTGTGGTGGTGAATACCAGGGCTGCATAGTCTTGAATCTACCTCATGCCTCTTTAATCCAAACTCGTACACTCCCTACCTCTTTATCTCACTCTTGCAGTTACTTTTTCACTCCGTCTTTCTCCAGTTGGGCATTATTATGATGGCGGTTGGTTGGACCGCCGACCGCTATTGTGGTGGTCCAGAGACCGCCTACCAAGCATTCTGTGGTCTGACCAGTGCATTATGATGCGATCGCTGGGCTGGGGGTCGCAGAGTGCTCCTTTACAGGCGGCTTGTGCTGTGGCCCAGGAAAAGAGCTGCAGCACAAGCTACTGTGTACAGGTCTGTCGGCCGGTCGGACCGCCACGGACAGCCTGTCGTTGGCGGTCCGACCGACATTGTAATCAGGGCCTTTGTCTCTGTATCTCCGTCCTTATGTTCCTCCTACTGTGTCTGCTTCTGTGTCTCCTTCTTTGCTCATTGTGTGTCTTTCTCTCTCTTGCTCTGCATCAAAGTTTGTTGAGGTAAAATAAGTTCTGGTCCCTACAAATAAGTGCCGACGAGACCCACCTGCAGTCACTGGCTCAAATTAAGAACGACTTAGTAATGCCCCGTTGCTATTTACAGAAAATAACACAATATAGAACTGACGTTTTACATTTCAGCACAGACAATAAAGCTTGTGCTAGAATCACTTTTGGTGTTGCAAACGCCTGGAGTAAGACTACCCAAGAAACCGGTCTGCACTACAAGCAAATATTCTTAAGACACTTCAGAGGCTTTTTGACTCGTGCATTCCACCCACTCAAATCGGCTACCCAACCAGCAACTGGTAGGGAGATGCACTTCCACGCTTCCTGCCCCCGACCTCAACGCCTACTTTTTGCCCTAATAAAGCCTTCAAGAGTAGTCCTCAAACGTCAGGCAAAAGTAACAGATGCATCAATATCCTTCATGGGAAACATCCTAGAACTAACGTTAGGAGCCACCTCTGGGATAATACGACCTGTTTCGAAATGATGTCATGCTGTGCAATTTCCCTTTAATCTATAAATTCCACAGCATAAAGTAGAATACAGAACACACGCACCCAACAATGTGTGGAACATTGACTCTAAGCTAATCGAACGCGACCCTAGCATATGCTCTTGTCTCTGCTCCTGGGACAGCTAAGTGACTCTTGGGCGCACTGTTACTGATTTCCTGTTATATGATTTTGTTGACTTATTTTATTGATACGTTTACATGCCTTTCTTTTTTCTGAGATGACTTGATTTATCCAGCCTGTTGTGTATTTTTTTTCTATTTTTAACCATTTTTGACTGACCGGCTCTACTTATGTCTTTGCACTTCCCATGTTTCTCTTCTCCTATTCCGAGCAGACGGCAGTAACAGTGGCCTGGGGCAGTGACAAAGAGTCTGAGTCATAAAATTCTTCGTCCAGATTTTGCCATAAAGAGTTTAGCATACGGATGGGGACCTTAAAAATGGCTCCATGGCCTACGAGGACCTCCTTGTAGTTGCTTTAGGGTTCCCGGTCCGTGTCATGGCAGAAGAAGCAGTCGTCTGTCTGTGGCCCCAGGCGTCATGTGTTTGTGGGTTCAACTCCTCCATCCTGGTCCCGCAATGCCGGGTACTCACAGTGACTCTAAGCGGCAGGGTAGCAGTGCCAGGTCGGTAAACGAAAGAGAGCTAATATTCGGATTGATCAAGAATCTCGTCAGCTGGGTAGGCGCACTTAGGGGCAGATTTATGTTAACTGGCGCATCCCGAGGGATGCGCCAGTTAACATGCGCCACAGGGCGCCACAGCTACGCCACCCATGGTGCGCCGCATTTATGATGCAGCGCACCATGGTGCAAAACGGCACAGATGCGTCACGCATCTGTGCCGGAAATGTGGCGCATTGCTAGAGTTGCGACGCAAGCGCGACGCAGCTCCAGCAATGCTCTGGGGGGGCCTATTCTTTCAATGCTGCCTCAAGCCTTGCGCCTGCTTCAAGCAGGCGCAGGGTTTTGACACAGCATTGCCCTGAAAGTGACTGAGTGAAATCTCATAGATTTCATTCAGCCACTTTCAGGAGGCGTTCCTGCGCAGGAACGCCCCGCCCCCCCTGCGCAGGAACGCCTCCTCATGGCGCAGTGCTGTACAAAGTGACGCATCTCCTAGATGCGTCACGTTGTGAATAGGGCGCCAGGATGCGCCACGTTTCCGTGCCGTTGCGTCACGCAACGGCGGCGTAAACGTGGCGCAAGCCCTTCATAAATCTGCCCCTTACTGCCTTGAAATGCTGTTTTCTTCCAAAAACACATTTTTAAAGCAAAATCCTATACTGAATATGTATTCTGGTCTTTGCAGTTCGGATTGTGCACGTTGAATTGCTTTCAAACAGTCCACATTAACCTGGCTGTGTAATTTTCTTAATGATACATATATTTCACGATGCAGGAAATACATTAATTCGTGAAAGAGATTGTCGTGTCTTATATATGTAATAGTACATTACATATAACCGGAGACCACTTAATGTGCCACTTTATTTTTTATGTTTACACCTTACCGAACCAAATAGTCTTTATCACAGGCGGACCAACAAGCACAGAACATCACAGAAGTCCAAAGTCCTCATTCCAGAAAGGCAGGTAATCCCCATTTGGGAAGAAACAAGCATTTGCACCCGGACAGAGATTACAACTATAACTAGAAAATCATGCAACATTTGTGTTGGCGGAAAATACTGCATATTCTGGCTTTTCAAGTTGAGAAACATGCGGTAAAACATGCATTGGTCCCACTGTTTCCCTCATTACAAGCTGGAGGGTCTGGACTCGGAGGCAATGCCTTACCCTGTAAACACTTCACACTCTGGCATTTCATGTTATGAAACATGCGGTAAAACACGAGCAGTCCCACTGTATCCTTCTTTACAAGGTGGAGGCCTTGACTAGAGCGGCATGCCTGACCCTGCAGTATTAGTATTCACCCGGTGCAGTACTATCAACTCAAGCACGCGGCACTAAGTACACTGCACACACATTCCTTTGTGTAATTCAACTGCCTATCATTGTAAGTGATTTGATGTACAAGTATATAATATGACATTAATTGTTAGAGTTCTGTTTGAATCAGCAACACTCTGCACTGCAATATTAGTCTATCAGGTTGACTCGTGGTATGCCTGCTCTTGCTGGATGTTGTTATTTTCTTTCTAAATTGTTTTCTATTAGGTATGCAGACTTGGAATGTATCTACAACCAACTGAAAACCAAAAGAGTCAAGAAAATGGCAGAGCTCCTGGAAAAAGTGCAGAGCAGCTACTTTCCCGCATTCAAAGCTATGTTCCGGGACGTAGTAGCAGGTGAGACTTTGGCGCTACATTCACATATTGAAAGCTATGATGAGCAGGCGCGCTTCTTTTTCTGCGCCTTCTGTTGCCAAAGGTCACACTTCACATTTTAGTTCTTACCTGCTCTCTACGCACTACTTTCATAACAGACAAGAATCCCACTTTCCTATTACACTGCAATACCTTTGTTCTGCTAAGGATCCATGCTACAGAAGACATCTTCCGCTGATCTGATTGCAAAGAGAGTATTGTTGTTAGGAGCTGAGATATCTTAGATATCTGAGATATCTACTACTATCCATAGGGTGCCTGAGATAGCTCATGGTTTCCCTCCTATCTTTGGAACACATTCCTTTTCTTTCGTTGTAGGCTCAGGTAGACTTTAAGCAAGATGTGGGAGGTAGGGTGGGGCATGAGGGCGGGACTGACATATCTTATAATTAATTAATCAATTTATTTTGCTCTATTTTTACACCTTGGTTAGGCAATGTAGGTAGAGAACAGATTGTTTTCTTTTTTGCAGCCTCCACCAAAATCTAAGCTAAACTTACTTAGCTACTTTGCGTAGTTTCCAATTTTTTTCCTACGGACACTGTTTTAAAATTGTGACTTTAGCAACAATTTGTGTTGCATAGATCCTTCTTCAAAAGGTCTCTCAGAGATATACATCCTGGAAGGGACTGTTTGTGATGGGGCTGTAAATCTTATTTTCGGTGCTATGAGAAATTTGATTCTGAACATCCCTCAGCAATAAGAGGTTACTGCACGCATCAATGGGGAACTTTCACCTTTGAGGTCCCTGGCTAAAGTGAAGTAGTGTGGCTAGTGAAGTAGTGTGGCTCACTGGTTAGAGGCGGCAGACCCGAGAGCAGAGGACGGCCCGGGACCAGGGTTCGATTCCCGGCGCGGCAGGTTTCTGGACCAGGGTCAGCGGACTCGATAATTCTCTCGCCTCGGTGCCCACTCTGATCAGCGATCACACTCGGCAACTCTGGGCATTAGCTTGCCTCATCTTCACTAACGGCCCCACCAGACCGCCGGGGATGCCTGGTCTCACCCTGGAGATACCCATTAAGGGACCATCTCTCAGGGAAGCCAGGAAGGGTTTCGCAGCGGTCGAAGCGCCTTGGGACCCTACGGGTAAGTAGTGCGCTATATAAATAAATGCCAATACAATGGCTCCTGTACCACAGGCCATCAAACTGGAGACCCCAAACCTCTTGTATTAGCACTTGAAAGTCAGGGTAAGAAGGTAGAGCAGTACAGACTGATTCAGGAAGGTACTGTGTGTCAGTAAATGGGAGCTCAGCAACTCTCCAAATAACACTCAATTAATTACTGTCGTTACCTTTTCTTTAACAGCATTTGCAATGCAATAGGTCTCACCTTTTGGACCTTATACATAATTAGCAACGCAGCACATTATTGTGGGCGCAGCAACATTTATATTTTTTACTATGCACAAAGCACTGAAAGGTGCAGTACCATAGGTTATCATTAGGTTTCCCTTGGGACCTCTTTTGGCCACATAAGGTACTACACCATGTGAGGGATCGTGCTCAGTGACACACAAGGAATTTATAGAATAATGCCAGCAGCAGGGAAACCCAATCCATGGAGCTATTGACGTGGTAAATGGTATATTTTCCAAAAGAATGGCGCAACTGCCATATTTCAAGATGAAGCGTGGCATGCCGCGCTGCAACAAAAGAAAGTAAATAAATAAAAAATTCCATTAGATACGTTTCTGCAAACATGCCACGCTGCAACAAAGTAAATAATCTGAAATGGTGGCCGTGGTGCATTTAGTCCAAGCAGAGTGGCTGGCTGAAGTTAAAAGCATGATCTCGATAAGCAGGCAGCAGTACAGGAGGAGTGTAGCATAGGAAGAGTTTTTTTCTGTGGAGGGAATGAGGGCACCCCACAGGGAGATGCAGTGCCGAGCTTGCAAGTAAAAGAACGCGCGTCGCTCATGAAACAGGCCCGCGCGGAGAGTTAAATTATGTTTCAAGTTATTTATTTAAAAATCGGAGGTGGTGAGCGTGCCATGCAGTACAAAATAAAGGCATGGCTTCCATACTTCAAGATAAAGCACAGCATGCTGCACTGCACCAGAAGAAACAAAATACATTAAAAATACCATTGGGGTCAGGGAAGTGCGGTCGGGAAGTGATAGCTTCGTGCCTGCGACACCTGCTTATTAAAAAAATAGTGCTCTGATATTGCAAATCAAACACATGAAGTAAGAGCATATGTAAGAGGGGCCATCCTAATCCGAGGTTACAACAGTAGAAAAGCCGAGACTATGGAGGGACGTCTAAGCAAACTAACCGAAGAAAAAAAGCATTTACACAAGACAGTCACAAGAGCCAAATGAAAATATAGGCTGTAAATTGGCGGAGCTCAATGCCCATATCCTGAACAAACCATGTCTCGAAGAGACAGAGCAATCCCTGCCTAGGCGATCCCTAAAAATGCAAAGCAGTTTAATGCATGCACAACTAAATCCTACACACAAAATGAAACACATTTGTAAATTCTCAGTAGACTTACAAAATGGAACCACCTTGTAATGGGGTTCACAGAATAGGCACGAAAACCATACATTTTTCTCTGGGGCAACTCCAGTCCTCCCAGCAACTATGCAATAACCTTGCTGACTACTTCAATGACACGATCTTGGCCATCTATGAAAACTTCAAACGCCAACCCTTCACTGCTGACAGCATCTATCAGATTACTCCAACAAACACAATCCCCAAACAACTGCTCAGCCACTTAAACCTCCTCAACACGCGAGACATTATCTCCATCATGAACTCCGTGCATTCGGGAGCACCCATTGACCCATGCCCTCACTACATCTTCAATCTCATAAACAAGACAATCGGAGTCGAGCTCAGGAAGGTCCTAAATACACCTCCATCACCATGGACCCCTTCCTTGAGGGCTGGAAACAAGCTGAAGTGAGGCCCCTCCTGAAAAAACTATCCACCAACCCAGCAGAACTAAAGAACTACCAGCCTACCTCTCTGCTCCGCATCCAGCAAAGTCCTTGAGAAAGCGATCAACCAACAACTCAACCAACACCTAGAAGACCACAACCTCTTGGACCCTTCCCAATCCAGATTTTGATCTAATCGCTACACTAAGACAGCCCTGATTGCAGCCATTGATTACATCAGCCCTCCTTGGCCACAGGAAAACAGCAGACCTCATCTGCCTGGACCTGTCTCCAATCACAGTGTCTCTAATCACATCCTGATCAACAGACTCTATTACATCAGGATCCATGAAAATGCCCTCAAATGGATTGCCTCGTCCCTCACCTGCACAATCCAAAGGATTCCTCACCCACCGTACACCTCAAAGCCTAGGAGATCATCTGCGGAGTCTCCCAAGGATCGTCCCTCAGCTTGACCCTCTTCAACAATTACATGACCCCCCTGGCCAACACGGTCAAATAATACGGACTGAGCATCTTCTCCTACACCGACGACACCCAGCTCAACCTCTCCTTATCCGAGGATCCCTCCACCACAAAAGCACACTTCCACAGATGCATGATGAAGGTTGCGGACTGGATGAAGAATAGCTATCTCAAACTCAACACAGAAAAAACTGAAGTCCTCATCTTTGGAAACAACATCTCGCCATGGAACAATGCATGGTTGCCTGCGGATCCTGGCACATCCTCCGCTCCAACAGACCACTCCCGCAAACTCAGTATCATCTTGGAATGCAAGCTATCTATAAAGAAGCAAATCAATGCAGTCTCATCTTCCTGCTTCCACACCCTTCGCATGCTCTGCAAGATCATCAGATGGCTCCTTGTAAACACCAGAAGACCATCACACAGGCCCTCATTACCAGCAGACTGCACGCCTCCTGAGGAGACACCAGACTATACAAAACTCGTCAGCAAGACTCATACGTGAACTGAAGGACCCACATCACACCCCATCTCAAGAAACTTCACTGGCTCCCGATTCAGAAGAGATGCCAGTTCAGGTTGCTGACTCATGCTTACAAGGGCCGAAACAACAAAGGTCTTGCATACATCAACAAACGCCTGACCTTCCACCAACCGACAAGACACCTATGATCTGCTTCTCTCTCTCTCTCGCAGACTCATCATGGATCTGCTAAGCAAACTGTAGAGGGTGCTCCTTTTCGCACCTCGCAGCAAAGGCATGGAACAATCTCCTCCTGCATCTCAGAACCACACCGTTGCTCCAGCAATTCAGAAGAGAACTAAAGACTTGGATGTTTGACTGATCAAGCCTCCACGCTGCAGCTAGCATCTTCAGTGTCTCAAGACCCTAACAGGTGATTTGCCGAGCTATATAAAAGTTTGATTGATTGATTATTTTTAGTCTGTTCTTGATATTTGCAAATACTCCTGTGATAATTTGCTTACACATAGGCCCTAACACTAAAAATACTGATAACCCTATATATGCATATGTCGAAAACACAAAATGCTTTTTGCAATTCAAAAGCATGCCTACTGGGCTTTCACAAGGAATTCAAATCAATAAAACTGGCCCACAGTCTCTGGAAGTAATACCTCAATTCTGAAAAATATGTACGTTTCACAATGTGCAGAACTAAGCTTATTGGCTTTAACATAAGCTTTTCACAATACTAAAGTAAAGCTTACAGTCTATAAAATACTCCATTCCTTATCCCACATTACAAGCAATTAACTGCCCCAGGCTCTTTTGATCTCAGGCCACGTATCAAGAAATGGACACCATGAAGGTTTTCGCTTAGTCCCTTCTAGTTTACCTAAAGGAAAGGGTGACTCATTTCAGTAGCCACGGTGCCGCTCAACTCAGAATAGTGCATGTAACAGGTTTCAAGTGTTTCCTTAAAAGGGTTTCAGGTAGGAGGACTAAAACACTTCATAAGGTAAAAAATCGCATTGGCAATCTTGTAGCTCTTGATTAAAGAGGAAAATGACTTCTAGCTTGATTAGCAAGACAGTGAACTCCAGGATGGCTGACACAATATTGAGGTTACCAATATCATTTGACAAAAAATATTGTATCTTAAAAGATATCGTGTCCCTATAGTTATAATGGTAAGTACAAAAATACTGGGGGGAAAATATTGCTGACACTAATATCATCCAAAAATATGCAAAAGTATCGAAAAAAAAAAGTATAAATAGAGTTTAAAGTCCAAAGTCCAAAGCAAGCCTCACCTGCACAGTCCGTGGCAGGGGGCCAGTGGGGTATTCCGACCAGCACCCGCGCCGTGAGGGGAACGGCCCGAGCAGACAAGGAAAGCCGTGAGGGGAACGGCGGTAGTTCCCATCGGGGAACTACAATACCCAGCAGCCCCGGGACACGCGCACGAGGGAGGAGGCATCAGCGCGAACGGAGGCGCATAACAGCTCGCACTCTCAACTCGCCACACGAGTCGCGCGCGGGAGAAGCCCGGGAAAAGGGCGGGCCCTCTGTGGCCCTCAGAGGACCTGAGGAGGACGGGGCGGGCCACCCCCCTTGGCTTACACACCTGACATTACACCACGAAGGTAAAGACTATTTCTCATGCATCTGTTGGTATTCCCTGATTACCATGAATACTAAAGTAGATCACCCACCTACCGTAGCAGGAACTGGGCAAAAGTTTTCTTGGTTAGACGAGCTAAACCTCTTATGTCAAACCACCTATGCACCATCAGAAACCCCCCTTTCGCCCAAAAGCGACATCATACTACCAGTTAAGTCTACTCTTTCGGAGCAGCCCACATTACTCAACAAAACTTGTAGTCCTCATATCGCACCCCCCCAGGTTTCATCGGTGAAAAGGACTCAAACACCGCCTCCAGGTTCACGCATTGTTAATTCCCCAACGATACCATCGACTCCTGAGGCCCAAGATCCCTTAAGCCCTTCTATACACCCGCTTTTAGTACCGCTCATTGAAAAACTGCTTAGCTCTTTGATAGCCCCGTTGTCGGACAAAATTAACATGTTAGGGGATAGGCTTACTGGATTAGAGTCAGCAATCAAATCAAATTTGTCGGCTGACAAGCACCGTGACACATTCAACCGTCCAAAGTCACCTCCTACTCACGAAGGCTCTAAACGGGATAAAAGCTGCCAAACACAACTAACTGGCTCTAGTACAGTGGGGCAAAAAGTAACCAAACACTCTCCAAGTGTCTCCTTTCCCCAGTTGACCTCACCTAGAGCAGTTCATGATAAGATTAAATCAATCCATCTACCACCAGAAGCGGCCCCATTTGTGTGCATACTTGCTGGCGTCCCTGCTCTTCCACCTGGAAAAATTGAGAGCCAACATGACTTACTAAACAAAACCAAATTCTGGCTGTCAAAAAATAGGCCACTGCCTCGTCACCTATATGGAGCAATAAGGAGCGTCAGGAGGGTGGACTGGCTGGGTTCTCTTCATAAGGATCTTCCTGGGGACCTGGTACTCGTAAGATTCAGAGACACAAACATTGTCCCTTACTTGAAAACCTGGCCGCCACAAGAGACAGACGGCCCAATATCTATATGGGACTTATATGACTTTTATCCCTCAATCCCTGGTTTTCCCCCTTTCATGAAATCATACCCTACATCATGATCTTTTTGGGAAATACTGGGAGTGGTAATAATTAATTCTACCCCCATTCTCACCATCTCAAACCGGGGGTGGAAGGGAACTAATTATGTTTGGGACCCTGTCCTACTGTTTTTGGATTAGATTGGACTTGGCAACCATGGAGGAATGTTGAACTTTGCAAGGTCCTACCTAAATTTACTCCTCTTTTTAGACTTTTAAACCTTTTTAATCTTTTATGTAAGCTGACACTGGTTCTTTTGATTTTTCTTTTTTTCTCTTTAAATGATGATCATTTTTTCCTTTACCCTTTTATTTGAATGAAATTGTCTAAATGTACTGTATTATTTTTTTCTGTTACTGTATGCTTATATGATATTCTTTGGTAATATCGAATAAAGCTTATTTTGAACCTTGAGTTTAAAGTGGTAAATGTAAAATGTTTAAATATATAAGGTAAATTAAATAAATTCTACTAATATATAAACCCATATACACATATATATTTGGTTGTGCTCATATAAAAAAAAATAATGTAGTGTCACATAATGAATACAATAAATTATTTGACATTATATTAATTTTTGTAATATTTATCACTATATAAAAATTAAACACACATATATATTTATATATATATATTTTTTTCAACTATTTTCCACAAATAGACGCACTCTCAAAGTCTTAGATGCCAAGCAGAAAGCTCTTTATTGCTCGTTATGCGTTTCGACAACTTAATGTCTTGATCACACGAAAAATGTGGCAACATGAGCGTGCATAAATCAACGTGATAATGGACAAATGACTGCAAGTTTTACTTTCACTACATATCCAATGTGTCGGCCATTTTGTAACATGCAAAGTATAAGTAAATTCAGCATCTCATTACAGGGTTTGTCAAATTTACTATTTACAAAAAAGGTATTTTGGAATTTTCATATCGCGACATGAACCTGCATAAATAGACAACCAATGGGCAAAGGAATACTAGTTGTATTACAGATGGGTTTAGGCATACCGGCATTACGCACCTCCTGACCATGGGCTCGTTCCCTGAATGACCCTTCTTCGTGGGTTTGGATATATATATATATATATATATATATCAAACCAAATGCTCCAAACACCAGCCGGTTGCACTCGTGAGCGGGTGCACGCCAAAACGGGGGTGTGCCCGTTGTATTTATCACAGCTACAAACGATCCACGAATCCTTAATTCGTAAAGAAAGCAGCACACTCAGGGGGTAGTTCCACATAGATTTAATGAGGGAACTTACAGCATACGACGCGTTTCGCCAGAGGGCTTCGTCAAGATATGCAAAGGGTAAGGCGTTTCAACTCATTATAAATCAAAGACAAAAAAATCTCTTACTTCCGCTATTACAATGGTAAGCAAAGAAGGACTATATACATGGTTACAAATGGAACCGCCATGTTAGAGAGATGTATCCTAACACTGTTATATACAGATAAACAATCAATATACGCAATCAATATACATATGTACATGAAATGCAGCACCCCTAATGCATATTAGAGGGTTGCAAGGTTAATCAAGCCCGGAATGGACGTAATAAGTCCTTCTATCGTGATAACGCCCAGGATGGGCATAACAAATGAACAGGTGTATTGTACAATGGATAGGGTGTTAGCAAAATACACTATGCTCTGAGATGCAGGGAACCAATTGGCACACGTAAATACATATATACATATATACATAAGCTGCGAGTAGCAGTACTCGACATAATCTAGCTGCATGGCACGGAATCCTGTAAACACAGAGGACACACCCTCAAAGACATGGCAAAATTAGCAGGCCTAAATCTAGCCCTGGATGGGCCTGTGTACTACACCTGTACAAAAGAAATAACCAAATAAAATGGGATGTAAGAACAAATTCTAGATATAAATAACAGTCATGTAATCCTAAAACCAGAAATACGAATAACAAGTATGGACTGTAAAGACAAAATAGAGAATACAGTGCAAATGCCAACATTAGTCTCCATCATAAATACATGCAGATTAACCCAAATGGACTGAAAGTTCTTCGTGCATATTAAGACCTTTGGGGTATTTACTCTGCAAGTCGATGATGTATCTCGACTCCAGCCTTCTAAGTTTGAGAAGGCGGTCGCCACCCCTGATGTTCACTGCTACACTATCGAGACAACAATAAGCTAACAGGTCCCTGTTGCTATTATGTTTCTTTTCAAAGTGCCTCGCTACAGGGTAGGTGGCGTCTTTTTTGGCAATGGCACGCATGTGTTCTAAAATTCTCAATTTAACTGCATTGGTGGTGCTCCCAATGTAGTTTAAGCCGCAAGGGCAAGTGAGGCAGTAGATGACATATGCTGTGGAGCACATGAGAAATTTAGTGATCTTTTTGGGTGCAGGGAGACCTGGAATTTTAAAAGCAAGCGTCCGCTTGCTATATTTGCAGGCCTTGCACCGGCCACATGGGTAGAAGCCTTTGAGTGCCGGTAATTGGGCTTTATTTTCAGGAACTGAATAGTGACTCGAAACCAACTGGTCTCTGAGCGATCTGGCTTTCCTAAACGTTACAAGAGGATTGCTGGGCAAGTCAGCTTTAATGATGTTGTCTGACATTAAGATGTTCCAATTCTTTTTGAGTATCTTTTTGACTTGGCCAGCATTGCGGGAAAAGGTGGTAATGAGGCGAAATGCCCCATTGATGGATTTACCTGTTTTCTTGGGTTCTAACAGTGTTTTCCTCTGCATCTTATTGGCTCTGTCAAGAGCCCTGGTTAACACCTTTTCACTATATCCCCTTATCCTGAATCTTTGAAGACTAGCATCCGCTGCCTTCTTAAAATCCTCTTGATTGGAGTTATTCCGTCTAAGCCTTAGAAGTTCTCCATAAGGGATGCTTTCTACCAATTGGCGTGGATGGCTGCTAGTGGCGAAGAGGGTGGAATTACCTGCCGTCTCTTTCCTAAATAGTTTAGTTTGCACCATTCCCTTGTCATCTATATATACAGTGAGATCGAGGTAGTTTACAGAAGTCCTGCTTATATGACCTGAAAACTTTAAATTCATGTCATTGATGTTGAGTAAGTCTATGAACGACATGGCAGTGTCTATGGGACTTTCAAGGATATATCTATATATATGGAGTTTTGCATGCGGTTGAAATCTCCTTGTAGTAAGTTCATTAGTGTTATTTCTTCATTTCCTTGCACATTTTTAACTCTGGGTGAGTCACGGATACGATCAAAAGGGCTCTTTTAGCATTTCGAAAGCAGTACCACAATGTCAGGCACAGTCCCGGCAACAACTCCTCTCAGCTGTTGATTTTCGTGTTCCCCAGCTGATGGTGGTGCTAACCCCCACGGCAGGGCTGCCGTGCAGTTAAAGGTCCAAACAAAGTGCCCAAAGCATCGGGATTGCACACTGCTGCTTCCGGCCCTCCGGCATTAGGTATGCACCCCTCTGATTTCCTCTGTTACTTCTAGTTGCTGCCAACACGTTTCAGGGCTCACATCCCCATCTTCTTGGGCTGAAAGAACACGAATGAAAACAGCATGTGATGTTTCTTAACTTTTTTATTGGCCATTCACCCCACCTCCAAAGGGCGTGTTAGCATCCACTTCCCCAACGGTGCATGATGGGTGATGGAGTTTTGCATGCGGTTGAAATCTCCTTGTAGTAAGTTCATTAGTGTAGCCTCCAATAAACCAAATGGTGATTGATAAAAATTAATAATTGTTCCCCAAATGGTAAGAAGTGTCGGTTAGTGTCACAAAATCCATGCAATCCAATACAATAATGTCAAAAATATTTTTATTTTTATTTTTATATAAATATAAATATAAATTAATAAAGATGGATATAAAACACTTGGATAAAACAATTCAATTCTCTGATATTTTTAATTATTTCAAACAATCTCATTGCTACTTTTTTTAGATAGTCTAACAGTGGATAACATGTATACAATGTCTAACATGGATATATGAAGACATATGCTCCAATATTCAAATTTTCAAATTACATCAAAACATAAAGACAAAATGGTCATGTAATAAATGCAGAGGGCAGTCATTTTTGACATGGCCAATGAAGATCTGTATCCTAACAGCAAAGTCCGTGTCCAGCGACCTTTATTCCATCTCAAGGGTTGGTGCAGCCCTTTATGCCCGGAGCCAGCATGATTAACCCCTTCGCTGCTCATGACGAGCTCAGCTGGTCATGCAGTACACTGGTCGTGTGCTTATGACGAGCTGAGCTCGTCATGAAACAACTGTATTCATATAAGCTCAGCACCCAGCGGGAATTGCCTTAGCAGTCAAGGTGTTAACATCATGAAATGGGTGCTCAGCAGCAAGGGCGCACTCGGGAGTCATAAATCTTGCAAGTACACCTGCCCGTACTTCCATCTCTACATAACAAGCCTGACGCGTTTCGTATACAGTTCCTTTCTCAAAGGCTTTAATCATTCATACGCTATGCTACAGACATCATTATTTAAATATCTGCCCTTCGATGGGCTTCTACAATGAGTCCCAGTGCCTGCTGGGTGATTGAGTTTCCAGTAGCCTGCATTGTACCAAATGGTGATTGATAAAAATTAATAATTGTCCCCTAAATGGGAAGAAGTGTCGGTTATTGTCACAAATCCATGCTTGAATCCCCACTTTACAGGCAACAGCAAATTCTGTGGTGTGTAAATATCACCATTTAGGAACAATGAAAATATTAGTGGACCTAGATATCTATTATGAACAACATGTACATGCAATCCAATACAATAATGTCAAAAATATTTGTATTTTTATTTTCATATAAATATAAATATAAATTAATAAAGATGGATATAAAACAGTTGGATAAAACAATTCAATCCTCTGATATTTGTAATTAATTCAAACAATCCCATTGCTACTTTTTTGAGATAGTCTAACAGCGGATAACACGTATACGATGTCTAACATGGATATATGAAGACATATGCTCAAATATTCAAATTTTCAAATTACATCAAAAACATAAAGACAAAATGGTCATGTCATAAATGCAGAGGGCAGTCATTTTTGACATGGCTGATGAAGATCTGTATCCTAACAGCAAATTCCGTGTCCAGCGACCTTTATTCCATCTCAAGGGTGGTGCAGCCCTTTATGCCCGGAGCCGGCATGATTAACATCATGAAACGAGTGCTCAGCAGCAAGGGCGCACTCGGGAGTCATAAATCTTGCAAGTACACCTGCCCGTACTTCCATCTCCACATTACAAGCCTGACGCGTTTCGGATACAGTTCCTTCCTCAAAGGCTTTAATCAATCATACGCTAAGCTACAGACATCATTATTTGAATATCTGCCCTCCAATGGGCTTCTACAATGAGTCCCAGTGCCTGCTGGGTGATTGAGTTTCCAGTAGCCTGCCTGCATTGTACTTAATGATCATTGATAAAAAATAATAACTGTCCCCTAAATGGGAAGAAGTGTTGGTTAGTGTCACAAATCCATGCTTGAATCTCCACTTTACAGGCAACAGCAAATTCCGTGTCCAGCGACCCTTATTCCATCTCAAGGGTGGTGCAGCCATTTATGCCCGAAGCCGGCATGGTTAACATCATGAAACTGGTGCTCAGCAGCAAGGGTGCACTCGAGAGTCATAAATCTTGCCAGTATACCTGCCCGTACTTCAATCTCTACATTACAAGCCTGACGCGTTTCGGATACAGTTCCTTCCTCATAGGCTTTAATCAATCATACACTATGCTACAGACAACATTATTTAAATATCTTCCCTCCAATGGGCTTCTACAATGAGTCCCATTGCCTGCTGGGTGATTGAGTTTCCAGTTGCCTCCATTAAACCAAATGGTGATTGATAAAAATTAATAATTGTTCCCCAAATGGGAAGAAGTGCCGGTTAGTGTCACAAAATCCATGCATGAATCCCCACTTTACAGGCAACAGCAAATTCCGTGTCCAGCGACCCTTGTTCCATCTCAAGGGTGGTGCAGCCCTTAACGCCCGGAGCCGGCGTGATTTACATCATGAAGCGGGTGCTCAGCAGCAAGGGTGCACACAATAACACCATAAAAAATGCAAACAATTCAATAACATACAATATATTAACTAATTTAGACAATAAATTAATATTACAAATTTAAAACCCCCAAAAACCACATTTGCTAAAAATACTATAAACAGTAAGGAAAGTGTTGGACTTTGAAGGGGTTAGATTTACTATTCTCACTCCAGTCTGTAAAACAGTAGGAAAACGCTGGACTTTGGAGGGGTTAAATTTACTATTCTCACCCCAGTTTGCACAACAGTAGTGAAAACATTTATCTTCGAAGAGGTAATGTTTACTGTTCCCACTCTAGTCTGTGATACAGTAGGCAAAGTGTTGGACTTTGGAGGGGCTACATTTACTATACCCACTCTAGTTTGTGTAGCAGTAGGAATAGTGTTGGACTTTAGAGGGCTTACATTTACTATTCCCACTCCAGTCTGTACAACAGTAGGTAAAATATTGATCTTCGAAGGGACATGATTTACTATTTCAACTCTACTCTTTGCTACAATAGGGGAAAGTGTTGGACTTCGGATGGGCTAAACATACTATACCCACTCCAGTCCACGCAACAGTAGGGAAAACATTGGACTCCAGTCTGTTCAAGAGTATGCAACGTGTTGGACTTCGTAGGAATTAAAGTTACTATTCCCACTCCAGTCTGAACACCAGTAGGTGAAGTGCGTCACTTCATACACCCTGCATATTTGAATAACCCTATTAATTTATAAAAAGAATTACAAAACTGTTAGTATAAACAATATTAGTTAACATATATATCTATACATATATATATATTTATGTGATCAAGGGCCCACGTGCCCGAAACACGTCTTGCTGCTGCTGTTTACCTGCACCATTAAAGACATCTAAAGCCAGTTCTGGTGGTCTGTCTCCTTTCTACGCTTCGCCGATCGAGATCGAACTGATTGGAGGTGGCCTGGGGAGTTCATATATATATATATATATATATATATATATATATATATATATATATATATATATATATATATATATATATATATATATATATATATATATATATATATATATATATATATTCAAATATGTACATATTAAAAAATAGTTAAACAATGTACCCAATACACAATTTAATAATGATCAAATACGAATAATTGTCATTTAGTTATTAGTTAATTAATTCTACCCTGTACCCCACACACCTAGCAGCACACACCTAAAATGTAACTAAACTAGATAAGTATACTACATTTTACATAACTAATAATCAAGTAAATAATGAATTAATAATTAATTGTTCATTGATTATTACTTAATACATTTCCAACCCTATACCTCTACAAACCCAGCAGCCCACTCCTGAAATATAACTAAATATGTAATTATAACACAATATACATAATTAATAATCAATTACAATTGTAATAAAAATGATTAACTAATTATAAGGAATTCTTACTTCATTGACTTCCCACACATCCCCACAAACCTAGCAACCTGCATCTAAACTAAAACTAAAATACATGAGTATAACATATGTGTATAATTAATATCGATCACATATTTGCTTAAAAATGACCAATTAATAAATAATTATTACTTAATTAACTACCCACCATATCCTCTACAAACCCAGCAACCCACTACAACACTATAAATTACTATTAGCTATTTAATAAACAAATCTAAATCACTTAAAATTACAAACTAGATTTAAAATAATTAATAACATATACAAACAATAACAACATATGCAATTAATATAAATTAAAACATATTAAAATAATTAAAAAATTACATTTTCTATTACTGTATTATTGAAAACGATATTAACAACGATATTCTTAACGATATTCCTTACCTAAAAAACGATATGTTTGTATCACAATAGTTTTTTCCCAATATCTCCCGATATAAAAAACTTGATATTTTGTCCAAACACTGAACTCCCCATGATTTATGCTGTACGAAAAACTCTAAGCAAGAGTATCCAAAAGTAGAATACAGTAGAGGTTTCAACTACAAAAAAATCAGGTACGAAAATATTTTCAAGGTGGCGAGGCATACGCAAAAAATATGCCCGTGAATGCTTTGCGAGGCATCCATCACTTGGAAATTCCTCCTTATTATGATTCAAACATGAACTAGCATCACATTAACCCCTTTAGTGCTGCCGTCGGCCAACGGTAGTCGCAAGCACTACCTTGCCAGTACTGTGTATGTCCTTTGGCAAACGCGTCCGCACCCGGTCGATAAACGTTCAGCACTGGCGCAGAACGTTTGAAGCAACAAATGGGTTAAAAAGCTCTGCTTCATCTTGGATTAGGAACTTCTTATAGCACCTATATCCCTGATCTCGGAAAAGTCCGTTCATAAGGTGTTTCTGCACCCCTTTCCTGAAACTCATTGTATTTGTTTGGCAAAACAATGGTTTCTGCAGTTCTTCTGCTGCCCTTTATGCCTTATGCTTTAGGCAGTATGCAGACCTCCCCTCTGTCTGACCGTGAGATGTGGAGATTCTGGCGGCAGTAACACTTACCCAATCACTGAGTGCAGCGTCCCACAACATGCCCCTTGAGAGCGTGAAGAGCGTTCTTTACGTTCCTGAAGGTGTGTATTCTCTAGAAAATTTCTCTGTACATATGTAACACCACAGTGAATTGCTTACAGTCACAGCAAAAATCTCTGGGTGTAAAATTAAAACATGCAATTCGAATGCGTCCCAGCGTCCACAGTTACTGGGTCCATCAGAACTCACATTCCGTTGTTAATGAGGGCTTAATTAATACAAAATGTTTCCTTGCTCAGGGCGTTCTGTAGTGGTACTCTGCTGTGCTCAAATAGCCGTGATCATTTTACAGTCTGGTGGGCTTGCCACTGTGCCTCAGGTGTAGCCAAATTATTTTCACCCTGTCCACAGGTCTTATGGGGTGCACAACTGATCCATTTGCCACCACCGAGCTGTCTCTTTATTTTCTACCTATATTTTACTTGATCCTGACAGAAGTACAGTTGGTTCAGGCATTTTATTTTTGTAGGGCTAGTGACTTTCTATTGGGACTGAACTGTGCTCCTCGTCGGCTGTGTGGTCCTGCCAGCTCTCTCGTCCTCCCACCACATTCCACTTTGTGTCTGGTGTGTTATCTAACTTTTCTCAGTCTTCCTACCCCGCATCCTCTTTAGGCGCGGAGAGCAGATAGAGGGCCCATTTGTGAAAGATCCTTACAAATGGACTGAGCTTCAAATGATACCCCAGGGCAGGGAATTATTTGACTCCAGAGGCCCCCACCTAAAAAAGGTGATCATTTGATCAGGAGTGGGATTGTTCCACTGTCCCCTGGGTTGGATCCAATACAAAAGAGTTACACCACTGATATAGTATGATTGTGCTTAAGATTTCTTTGCTTCAATGGGTGACCTAGCCTTAGGGCATACCCTGCAATTTCGAAAACACCAGTCATGTGGTGCTACTTGAAGCAGAAATATTTCGGGACCTCTGCTCTGTTTTCAGTGGGGCTGACTGAGTTTTATTCCTGGTCGAAGATTTCAACTGCCCGGATGTTGTCTAGGGGCTCCTGACTCGAGGACTTCCTTGTAATGATAATCTTCAGCTTGCTGGCAGCATGTTGTACTAATGTTTTCTCCTCCTTAGCAAGAGCATGGATGCTTAGCCTGGGCTTGCCCTGCTGCCCAGCCCTGGTGGTCTCCTGAACTGGGGTGTTCTTTAGCAGCAACTCTAATGTTTTCCATGTCTGACCACGCTTCTTGCCTGTACTCCATAGCCACACAGGCCGTGTGCCACTTACATGGCGACAATGAACAAAAACTAGAGAGTGCAGTACCCACCCCTGGGCCATCACAACGAGAAAGGTCTAACAGAAATCCACGCTAACCCTCTTCCATAGGGGCCTCAATGCCTGGAGAGAGTCCAGAGAACAGGTCAAGTTTGGGTGCCCCTCAAGCTCCAGACAGAGGCTCCCCTCTTCAGCCACAGTGATATGTGCTCTGTTCTTCCATGTCACAACTTTCTGAGCCTTTGCAGAGACTCATGAGATTGGTAGGGTGCCCACTCAATCTGATATTGCCACATCATCCATTTTACCTCTCAGTAGCACTAACAGCAACTAGTTCAATTCTTGCCCCACCAACGTGCTACATTCTGGGTGGGATTACAAATAGCAGGTCAAAACAAGGGGCATCTATGAGCTAATCTCCACAGCTCTGGCCTGCATGTTCCTTCTCAAACGTTTGAAAGGGACCCATTGCTAAGCAGCAACGGCAAACATCTTAGCATTTCGGTTGTAAAGTCATGGGGGCATCAGTCCACTGATTTAGTTAGCAAGTCCAGAATGATGTATGAACATCACTTCCTTTTTCCAACAGAAGATAATGAAACCTTGACTCGGCATGTTGTCTGCCTGGGCCTTTGACCTGCCAACTGGTGTAGCAGACTTATTAACTCTTTTCAATAAGACAGCTCAAAGGTTAAACCTCATTAAAGGCTAGCTTAGAAAAATAGGTCAAATTATAAATCTGTCAAGGAATCCAGATATGTAAAAATATAACCTCATATTTGAATATGGCAGGGGGCTCGCACTCGTGGTGGAGGCCCCGCACTCATGGCGGGGGTCCCGCACTCAAGGCGGGGGTCCTGCATTTGTGGTGAAGACTCCACAGTCATGACGGGGGCCGCACTTGTAGCAGAGGCCCAGCAGTCGTGGCAGGGGGGCCCGCAGTCGTGACTGGACCTCCACAATGGGAAACTGCAGTGCGCACGTCCTGCTACAAGTGCGGCCCCCCCACCATGTCAGTGGGACCTCCACCACAAGTGGGGAGGCTCGGTGTGAATCAGGCCTGAATGTTTTGCACACCTGAAGAGCTTGAGCCAATCTCTAAAGTTCACTTTTATTAAGTGATTTATATTTTAGTCTAGGCACTTAGAAGTATGTGAAGAGTATGTGCTCTCTCTCCTTACAGAGCTTCTTCTTGTAGTCTGTATGATTACAAGTGTTTTTTTTTTATAATTCTAGTTAGTTTGGACCTCAACCTACAATGACACGTTCACTGTTATTCTTGGGAACTATCCCTTCCTTTAAATCAGGATATCTGCCCTTGCTCCCTTGCCCCATTTTCACAAGGATCCTGTTAGTTGAAATCACTCTCGCTCTTTGGTGTGGCCAGTCTCTTCTTTGCGCTCTCCTCTTCTGCTGGCTACCTCTAAATTCAGCACGTTCCAGGGTCAACGCTAAAAAAAACAAATACCTTGATTAAACACCATCTCTTTCGAGAGGTGCCCTGGGGTCCTCTTCCATTTCAGTGCCCACATACAAGCTCTGGCCTCACGCGTCACAAAGATTCACTTCTCTAGCAGTACACACAAGTTGGTACTTGGTGGGCTATGAAATCACAACACTTGGATCATTTCCCTGCCACTCAGGCTCCTACGCTTCCATCATCATGACTGACATACAACACTTCACATCTGAGTATCACAAGGGAGTATCAGACCAGAGTCCTGTTCTGCGGGCAGTATGCCGCCATTGCCAGAAGTTTCGGATCACTGACGCACTTGTTTCTCACCTTCTCCCACGTTGCTGGAAGGTCCTCCTCCAGCCCTCTAGTTGTTTTGCAGCACAGGACCACCTACAGTTCCAGGCCAGCCGGTGATGTGTTTGTTGGTATGGTATTCGCGCCTGTGTGCTTGCATGTCTTGCAGTCTCCATTTTGCAAAACTTGAGTTTGATGTGTGTTTTTTTCAATTGTATTCCATTGAAGTGTTTTCTGAGTTATTGCGTTCATTGAATTATATGACCTCGTTGAAGTGGCCTTTAAGCTATTTCCTGATTGGCCATTGAATTCAATAGTAAAAGGCAATCTTGTTTTAATAGTTGGAAAGTGTGGGTTTGAATTGCAGTGTGTCCACATAGCAGACGCTCTAGGACGATTCATGATTGTGTAATTTGGGAAGACATAATTGCAGCTTGATTTTTCCCCCCACTCTTCTCTTGCAGCGCTGTCTGAAGCGCAGGATATTAATCTGCACTTGAAGCCCCTTCAGCGCCATTTTGATGAAGTCGAGAATGTTGAGTTTAATGAGGTGAAGCCTTTGGTCGAACCCCTGCTCCATGTCGTGTGCTTGATCTGGGCGAATTCGAAGTACTATAACACCCCAGCACGGATCATAGTGCTGCTGCAGGAGCTTTGCAATCTTCTCATCCAGCAGGTAGGCTGTATGCACACTAGCATGCTAAGGACAATGTTTGACACTGCATGCACACCCTGAACATATATTACAGCATAGCATTGCTTGCGCCGCATGTCAATTACAGCACTTCGTTTAAAGGTATGAACACACTACTGCACTATCAAAATGCCACTTCACTTTACTAAGGGGCCACTGAGTGGAGAATCATCACTAAGTTCTCGATTACTAGTGTCGCTGTGTTTTGTGATGCACAAACTTCTGCTGGGAGGCTTGCAAGATCGAAGTTACACGAGGTGCAGAGTTTACCGCACCTGGTAATTCCTGCGTTCAGTAAACAATGCACCCTCAGTGTTTCATCCCAGTTGAATGTAGGCAGGTCAAACCTGCCAAAATGTAATTGTTGAAAAAGAAAATAAATACTGGAACACGCAGGTTTAGCAGTAAAAACAAACACAGAAATCTGCATGTTAATCTCAATTTTGAAGAAGAAACTTGGAATAGGTGCTGTTTATCGCACCTAATAAATTCAGAAATTGATTTTCCTCCTTATATTTCAGAAACATCCTGAATATAGATGCCCATTTTTCATACACAACATTGGCTCTTTATTGTGGTAGTCAGTAAGTCGTTAGTTGTATCAGGGAGGACATGGGCAGGAAGAGGTGTTACCCAGGCATACAGTAGCCAGTTTTTTTCCATACTTTACACTTGAATTACAAAACATAAATGGCACTATTAAAATAACCACTGTATTTTCACTTAATGTTTCTGCCGGTAATATGGGGAAAGCTTGCCAAGTGCCTCACCTAGAGGATCATAGCCCATCTATTAAAGTTCTTTGCTCCTAAAGAAGGCAAGCAAATTCAGGTACTTGCTGAATCACTCACAGACCACATCCTCTTATCCTACCCACATATTCCTAAGTATGCATGTATGTGTGTGTATGTATGTGTGTGTATGTATTTGTGTGTGTATGTGTATGTGTGTGTTTGGATATGTGTGTGTGTGTGTGTGTGTATTACATTTGTATTTATGTAATAGCATTAATCTGAAAATACAAAGAATAATTAGGCTACCATAGTCATTTATGTGCTAGCTTTTGTGAACAAAGTTCATAAAAGTTCACATATTTAGGCAGGAATCAAATGAGTTTTATAGGAAATGTGTGCAACGTTTTGTTGACCAAGCCAAATATCTTAGTACCACCCCCCAAGAAATTACGCTAAGGGATGTCAGCCAGCCTTGGATAAACCTTACACTTCTAGTCACAATCACAATTTCAGTATTCCAGTTTTTGTACACTTTGCACTCACTGTACCATATGTGTATATATATAACAGATCCTGAAAGACGCCACTTCTCCTCAGCGCAGAAAACAGGTACGGACCACTCAGGGGACAATATCGATAAATTCAGTGCTTTTATTTAATCATATGGAATCTATATATAGAGAGAGACAGATTATATATATATATATATATATATATATATATATATATATATATATATATATATATATATATATTCAATGAAAAAACCATTGGTTTTAGGCCATATATAGTTAGGAATTAGCATTTACAAAACCTTATTTTACTCGCATAAAACCATTGAAATTCCATATATAGTTAGAAGCGCTAACTATATATCGCGCACCCGCAATCCACTGCTGATGATGTCACATATTACATCATTCATGACATGGTCAGTGACATCACTGATGACATCACTGATGACATCTCAAATGACATCACTGATGACATCACTGATCACAACATCCAGTGATTGTATGTGTCTGTAAAGTTTAAATATGTTTTACATATTGAAGAATGAGTGGATGTATAAGTGTCTGGATGAAGAATTTAGTAGGTGCATCACTGACTGTATGAAAGAGTGATTAAATGTGTCTCACTGAGTGCATGGGTTAGTGACTAAACTGTCTTAATTTGTGCATCAGTATGTTTGTTGTTGTGTAAGCTGCTGCATGTGTTGATCAGTAGCTATAAGAGTGGCCATATGGGTTATTGATTGGTTGCCCAAGTATTTGAATGGGAGGCTGAGTGTGTGTGTGGGTGGCTGGGAGGTGCGTGACTCTGTGCATAGATGTGTAAGCAGTTGATTCACTAGGAGTATGAGTTCAAGAGTGCATGTGGAAACAGCTATATGGGCGGTTGACTGTGCATGGGTGTGTTGGTGAGTGAATGGATTTCTCATTGCTACATGTGCAAGTAAGTACGTATGTAAAACACAATACATGTGAGAGTTGAAATATATAAATAACTGAACATAAGAGCCAGTGAATGTGTGAGTGGCTGTATCGATCACTGTGAGCTTGTATCAGGGATTATATAAGAGAGTAAATATGTGTTATTATATGTTTGAATAAGTAAGATGTGTATAACTGTATAGTTGAGGAAATGGAGGTGTGATTGATTCTTTGCATGACTGACTAGGTGTGTGAGTAACTCCATGGATGAGTGACAGTCTGTGAGTGTCTGTTTATACTGAGTGTATGTAAGGTTATATTAGAGTCTGAAGAGGTTCATTGTATTATCACATGAGTGATGTGATCAGTGATGACAAATGAGATGTCATCAGTGATGTCATTTGAGTTGTCATCAGTGATGTCATCAGTGATGTCATTTGAGATGTCATCAGTGATGTCATTTGAGTTGTCATCAGTGATGTCATCAGTGATGTCATTTGAGATGTCATCAGTGATGTCATCAGTGATGTCACTGACCATGTCATGAATGATGTAATATGTGACATCATCAGCAGTGGATTGCGGGTGCGCGATATATAGTTAGCGCTTCTAACTATATATGGAATTTCAATGGTTTTATGCGAGTAAAATAAGGTTTTGTAAATGCTAATTCCTAACTATATATGGCCTAAAACCAATGGTTTTTTCATTGAATTTTCAAGGTTTTGTAAATGCAAATTCCTAACTATATATCCACTATAACCTATGGTTTTTTCTGTGAATTTCATTGGTTTTTTAATAGCAAATATGAAAAGCTTTAAAATGTCAAGTACGTGATAGATAAAAACATTTTCGTATTTATGCACGCTGATGTGCTTTGAACGCTGCACCCCCCCCCCCCTCCCCTCTTTTGTCTTAGTAGTACTCTCTCTTTGCAGATACTGAAGGGTAGTTAACGCAGGCCTTTACCCCCGTTGTAATCCGTCGTGCCTCCTTGTCTCTCCATTTGATTGATTGTTGTCCAAGCATTTACTGTTTTAGAATTGGTTCTCTTTGGATCATTCTCTATTTACAAACAAGCACAAAGTCGCAATACTCTGTTTAGTCTTTGCAGATAGTGAAAAATCGTGTAAAAAAAATAAAAGTAATCGAGCAAAATCAGTAGGCCACTAATTGGATCTCTTTTTGACCTCGCTAAAATAGAAATATTAGGAACAACCCTTCATGAGAAATACGAAAATAGTGAGATGAACTGAGCTCCACACCATGAGGGCTGCAAGACAGCTCGGCTCCGTCACCCATCCCGCCCAAAATAACGACAAACCCTATGCAAATATTAAAAATATAGACAACACACCAGCAAAGAAACAGGGTAAAACATTTTATTAAAAAACTATTTACATAACGTTGGTTTATAAGATGATGTCAGTAGTGGACCGATGTGTGAATAGATCGAAAACAGCACAAGGCTCCAAGATCCGGATGGCAAGCTCCTGGATGTTGGGTGCCATAGTTTAGAGTTCTGAATTTCAGCCTTTTTCAATGCCTGTGCTTTGTTGAATCAAAATGGCGGCTTGACACAAAGCTGACTCAAGCGTTGCTACTGATGCTATGCAGACCAAAACTGGTTTTCAGTTTGTACATTTTTCTAGATTTTTCAATCCAAGTTTGGTTGACTTTGTAGAACGATGGCTTCAGATTTTCAACATACGGTGTGGTGGCGCTGACTGGGAGGGGGCGCTTCGCTCCTGCCCCCTCCCCAAGTAAGATTTTCATACGTGAAAGTACGTTAATGGTTTTGGTCCCTGAGATGCTTCGATGTCACTGCCATTCTCAAATAGCATAAGTTCTGGATGTTGGGTGCCATAGTTAAGAGTTCTGAGCAGTGCTTGTAACACTGTCTGAAGCTTATTTCCACCTACTGCAGCTTCACTATTCTCAAAGTAAGTGAGTGTCGTTTGTGGACCTGACTGCATTAGAAAACAATGTGATATGTTACCTTCCTAAACAGCTTGACGGAGGCCCCTGAGGGGCGGTGTGATGGCCATGGACTCGGAGAAGACGCTTGGCTCCGACACCCTCCCCAAGTCTTATAGCACTGGTGTAGCCTGAGATCGCCCCCGACATAGGCGGCCGGCTCCCGGGGTCCGGCGGAACTTTTTGCCTTTTGATAACTCTTCAATTCTGGACCTTGTCCCACAATCCGTTTGACCTGAAGACAAGCTGTAGTGGGGCGCCCCTTTATCGTTTTAGTTGCCATTCCGCCCGCTTTTGCTACACTGTGCCTCTTCCGCCATTCAGCTGTTTACCGCCCGCTCTTGCGACTACAGCGTCTCGCTCACCATGTAGTTGAGATGCGCCCGCTCTTGCGGTGCAGCGATAGGCGGCTGCCACAGGACTCTCAAAATGGCGGCCGGCTCTTCGGTTTTGGGCCTGGTCCACTAAAATGGCCCTGGGACACCTTGGAACTCGGACGCTTGTCTGCTAGGGCTTGGGTCCCATTCTCGAAAAGCGTCCCCTCAGCCGTGAAGATTCTACAAAAGTCTTGGGGGCCTCCGACTCCCGCAGGCTTCTGGTGGGGAGCGGCTGCCATGATTGCTCGTGGAATGGCCACGACGGAGCTACGAGATGGTAGTGGTCTCATGCTGACGCCAGCTTTAGTCTGAAACATCCAGAAACACTATAGACTACCAATTCGATCAGTTCCGGTAGCGCCCCAACATGACCCGGAAGAGAAGAACTTGCCCTCCCCTCTTTGACTGATGGTTCTTGTTGCCTGTCCCCTCTGTTGTCATTTAACAGAACTTTTTGGACTGCTGAAAGGGGTTGTGTTCTGAACGCTGGTTGGTGGAGACATTTAGACTATATTCTTGACCTACGTTGTCGCGTAATGCGTTTTATGACACGCCGCGTTAGCGCACCCGGAAGTGATCCGAGGCGCGGCGCGCAGCGCGTAACGTAAGCATAACAGGTCATGTGACTTGTTAATAAAACTTTTCATTGGTTCATTTTACTTTTGTTAATTTAATGATGAAAAGCTTGGTCATATGACCTAAAAATTACGCTTTTTATTATTTTCGAACAATATTTTTTTTTCAAACATATGTTATAATATTCCAGGCTAATGTACTTTCCCGGAAAATTTACAACTGTCTTGCAAGTAAAATATATTCCTTTTTCGAGAAAAAGGGCGTTTCTTCCTTCCATGACGGAGCCGTTGAGTAAAAGAGATTCGGCCTGCTGTCTTAGTCGCCGATACGCCTGATTATCAGATTCTTATCGATCACTTTATGTTGCAGACATGAAAAACACAACTGCCCTTGACCATTTATCTTTACTGCGTTCCTACATATTATACCTTTTATCCGTCATGTAATTGGACTGCTTTATTTCACTTGCCTTTTACTGATTCGAAAACAGTCACTAAAAGTAAAAACTTTACCAATGTAAATACTACTACCGTGTTTTGTTTTAAAAACCTTTATTGTGAAAATGTCAGTATACAAATACGGGCCTATAACCACGTGGGCCGGCCACGGAGCAATCTGAAATCGTATATGATGAGGAGACATTTACACTGTAGAGGAACGTAACGAGCGGGCCATTAGGTTGCAAGAACTAAGGTGTCTAACAGTTGCGGAATCGGTGGACATACATTTTGTAATTAAAATAGAACAGGGCCACTTACAATAACATTTTCTAGATATACATTTGCGGGCAAGGAGTTACGAGTCCCATTTATACCGGCGCCATTTTGGGCGAGGCCGGGCAGGTCCAAGATATAGTCAAAATGTCTCCACCAACCATCGGCCAGACCAGAACCCCTTTCGGCCCTTTATGCTACAAGATGGTGTCTTCCATTCAGAAAATATTGTTGGCAGCATTTTGAAAGGAAACAGAAACAACCGTTCTCCTAGTGAGTTTCATATTGTTACATTTAGGAAGAATGTTGAAGAGTAGTATGTGGAAAATCTGAAGCCATTTTTCTACAAACTCTCAATCAGACTTGGATGGAAAAAAAAAACCTGAAGAATGTACAAACTGAAAACCAATTTTTTTCTGTATAGCACCAACAGTAACGCTTGAGTCAGCTTTGTGTCAAGCTGCCATTTTCATTCAATCAATAGCGTCCCCCTGCACACATTCAGGGACCTGGTCGTGTCTTCAGATGAAACGCATTGTAGGAAAAGAAGCAGAAAGGAAAAGGAAAAAAGTTCCGCCGGACCTAGTGAAGCTGCAGCAGGTGCAAATAAGCTTCAGACAGTCTTACAAGCACTGCTCAGAACTCTCAACTGAGGCACTCAACATCCAGGACTTGCCATTCGGATCTTGGTGCCTTGTGCTGGTTCCGACCTATTCACACATCGGTCCACTACTGACATCACCTCATAAGCCAACGGGGCACCCCACGCCGACTTTCGGCGCAGCATTGTAGGATGGCCACACCAGTGCGGCAACTTGCTGGACACAACATCGGGGCCATCCAGATCTCGGCGCGTTCGACTCACTGTACCGCAACAGTGACCGCAACTCAGCTGGACACGCCGTCTTTCGGCGCAGCATTGTAGGATGGCCACACCAGTGCGGCAATTTCCTGGACACCACCTCGGTGCCATCCGGATCTCGGCGCGTTCGAGTCACTGTACCGCAACAGTGACCGCAATTCAGCTGGACACGCCGTCTTTCGGCGCAGCATTGTAGGATGGCCACACCAGTGCGGCAATTTGCTGGACACCACCTCGGTGCCATCCGGATCTCGGCGCGTTCGAGTCACTGTACCGCAACAGTGACCGCAACTCAGCTGGACACGCCGTCTTTCGGCGCAGCATTGTAGGATGGCCACACCAGTGCGGCAATTTGCTGGACACCACCTCGGTACCATCCGGATCTCGGCCCGTTGTGCTGCCTTCGGCCTATTCGCACATCGGTCCGCTACTGACGCCGCCTCACGTGCCAACGGATTTTCTACGCTTTTTGTAGCCCTATGCCGCATAACAGGTCATGTGACTTGTTTATAAAACTTTTCATTGGTTCATTTTACTTTTGGTTTCCTAAAGATGGAAGGCTTGGTCATATGACCTAAAAATAACACTTTTCATTGGTTTAGAACATTTTTTTTTCCCAAACGATGAAAGCCCCACCTTGTTTCTGGATCATTCAGACTGAAGCTGGCGTCAGCATGAGAGCACCACCATCTCGTGGCTCCGTCGTGGTCATTCCGCGAGCAATCATGGCAGCCGCTCCCCACCGGAAGCCTGCGGGAGTCGGGGGCCCCCAAGACTTTTATACAATCTTCACGGCTGAGGGAACGCTTTTCGAGAATGGAGCCCAAGCCCTAGCAGGCAAGCGTCCGAGTTCCAAAGTGTCCCAGGGCCATTTCAGTGGACCAGGCCTAAAACCGAGGAGCCGTCCGCCATTTTAAGAGCCATGTGGCAGCCGCCTATCGCTGCACTGCAAGAGTGGGAGCAACTCAACAACATGGTGAGCGAGACGCTGTAGCCGCAAGAGCGGGCGCAACTCAGCTAGATGGCCGCCACCTGGGGAGGCCCGTTCACGCCGGCTCCCCCATGCCCCCCCCGGGCCGCCGCACGCCAATTTTCGGAGCAGCATTGTAGGATACCAAAACCAGTGCGGCAGTTTACTGGACATCACCTGGGTGCCTGTCGTACATGTTGTGTCAGCCATGTGACACTGGACACAGACCGCTACTGACGAGGCCTCCCCCCGCACCACCCGGGACGCCCCACGCTGTTTTTCTGTGCTGCATTGTAGGATCCCTAAACCAGTGCGGCACCCAGGCGACATCACCTGGGTGCCGTCCAGAACTCTGCACGTTGTGCTGCCTTGGGACTATTCGCACAAAAGACAGCTTCTAACCATTGTTGCTTTTTGTGTTGAGAAATGTTTAAATGTTTTTAGTTTTTGTTCCGTTCGTTAAAGTTAGTAGTTAATAAAGTTTTATAACCTTACTTTGTTGGAGTGTTATCTATTTTTTTTAAAACGGGTGAATGGGGCCTTGAATCGGGTTATTGTCATGTGTGGGCTTTGGAAGTGTGCTGCTGCAGGATCGGACATTTCAAACTCAAATGCACGTTCTTTTTCTTACCTTTCCGAAGCATGGAGCGCAATAGCAAGCAGAGAAAGGGTGATGCACGTGTTGAACACTACCTGACCTGGCAAGTTGCTGGCAGTGCCCCCCCGCCCGCTCCTGAAAGAGGGCACACACACACACCGCCGCTCCGAGTACTTCACAAATCTTTAAAAGACCATGCGCTTGTTCATGAGGCTTAAATGGTTTATCACCTCTTCTAGAACCCCTGCATCGACCCTCTGACGTTTCCTGGAAAAATTACCATGTAACCCAATACCAAGCCCTGTCAGCTGAAACCCCCAAGGAATCGTGGGGCATATTATCAAGGGGGTTTATCTCCGCTTTTTTGGCTTTAAAAGCCTTGAAAGCGGAGATAAAATTATCTCCCTATTACCAAGCTGTCGCTAACACCAGTTAGTGACAGCTAAAAGGAGATTGCGACCATCTTGGGCCCCGCTTTGCATGTCAGTGATACTTATCACTAATGACATGCAAAGTGGCGTGCCAAGATGTTAGCGACTAGAAACAGTCCCTAACATCGCTACCTTCTATTACCAACTTTTGGAGATATTCGCGCTAAGCGCGAATATCTCCAAAATCTAACACCTGCCCTGAGCAGTTCTTAGCCATGTTATCCAATGGGAGGTGGATAACATGGCTAAGAGCATTAGGTCGATAATACATGAATATCGCTGACTTTTCTGCGATAATAGCAAGGTTTATCTGCGATAAAAATCGCCGATGTGCGGCGATAATTTTTGTCTCTAAACAAGTTAGAGACAAAAATTATCGCTAGTTGTTCGTAATATGCCCCTGGGTTTTTGCTTGCAGAAATCGGGAGGCGGGAGACTAGCACTGAAACAGTAGTCACACGCCTGAATCAGGAGGATTGGCATGTCTGAATTCTCTACAGCTGGGGCCATAAACTACATCCGCAGGGTTAGGTGATAGCCTGGGACCAGCCTGGCATCTAAAATGGCTGCCGTGCACGACAAAATTGTGGCATTCGAAAAAAGGCAAGATGGCGCAGCCGCTGGAAGAGATGTATCAACATATATCAGCCTCCTCAGCCACCCACAGGAAACATAGGGGATTAGGACACGGAATCGTGGGGCATATTATCAAGGGGGTTTATCTCCGCTTTTTTGGCTTTAAAAGCCTTGAAAGCGGAGATAAAATTATCTCCCTATTACCAAGCTGTCGCTAACACCAGTTAGTGACAGCTAAAAGGAGATTGCGACCATCTTGGGCCCCGCTTTGCATGTCAGTGATACTTATCACTAATGACATGCAAAGTGGCGTGCCAAGATGTTAGCGACTAGAAACAGTCCCTAACATCGCTACCTTCTATTACCAACTTTTGGAGATATTCGCGCTAAGCGCGAATATCTCCAAAATCTAACACCTGCCCTGAGCAGTTCTTAGCCATGTTATCCAATGGGAGGTGGATAACATGGCTAAGAGCATTAGGTCGATAATACATGAATATCGCTGACTTTTCTGCGATAATAGCAAGGTTTATCTGCGATAAAAATCGCCGATGTGCGGCGATAATTTTTGTCTCTAAACAAGTTAGAGACAAAAATTATCGCTAGTTGTTCGTAATATGCCCCCGGGTTTTTGCTTGCAGAAATCGGGAGGCGGGAGACTAGCACTGAAACAGTAGTCACACGCCTGAATCAGGAGGATTGGCATGTCTGAATTCTCTACAGCTGGGGCCATAAACTACATCCGCAGGGTTAGGTGATAGCCTGGGACCAGCCTGGCATCTAAAATGGCTGCCGTGCACGACAAAATTGTGGCATTCGAAAAAAGGCAAGATGGCGCAGCCGCTGGAAGAGATGTATCAACATATATCAGCCTCCTCAGCCACCCTCAGGAAACATAGGGGATTAGGATACGTCTCCCGCACCCCCTTATACCTAGTACTTTAATTAACGAAGCACAAAATGGCGAATTCCCGTTTCGCTACCAGTTTGCGGCCCAGTTCGCGGCCCGTGAAGCGCTTCTACCGTGAAAAATCATTTTTTTTTTATTTTCCCCACGGGACCCTTTAATAACCCCAACAACATTCCTAGGGGGTCAAGAGGGGGATACCTTGCCCCCTTTCATTAAATTCCCCCTTAGTTTTTCACCTTTTCTTCTCTCTCGATCCTACCGAGAGACAAGATGGCGGCCGCTCCGGACTGTCACGCAGCAAAAAAAAAAAAAAGCTCACGCACAGCCGCTGGAAGAGATGTATCAACATATATCAGCCTCCTCAGCCACCCTCAGGAAACATAGGGGATTAGGATACGTCTCCCGCACCCACTTATACCTAGTACTTTAATTAACGAAGCACAAAATGGCGAATTCCCGTTTCGCTACCAGTTTGCGGCCCAGTTCGCGGCCCGTGAAGCGCTTCTACCGTGAAAAATCATTTTTTTTTTATTTTCCCCACGGGACCCTTTAATAACCCCAACAACATTCCTAGGGGGTCAAGAGGGGGATACCTTGCCCCCTTTCATTAAATTCCCCCTTAGTTTTTCACCTTTTCTTCTCTCTCGATCCTACCGAGAGACAAGATGGCGGCCGCTCCGGACTGTCACGCAGCAAAAAAAAAAAAAAGCTCACGCACAGCCGCTGGAAGAGATGTATCAACATATATCAGCCTCCTCAGCCACCCTCAGGAAACATAGGGGATTAGGATACGTCTCCCGCACCCACTTATACCTAGTAATTTAATTAACGAAGCACAAAATGGCGAATTCCCGTTTCGCTACCAGTTCGCGGCCCGTGAAGCGCTTCTACCGTGAAAAATCATTTTTTTTTTATTTTCCCCACGGGACCCTTTAATAACCCCAACAACATTCCTAGGGGGTCAAGAGGGGGATACCTTGCCCCCTTTCATTAAATTCCCCTTTCGTTTTTCACCTCTTCTTCTCTCTCGATCCTACCGAGAGACAAGATGGCGGCCGCTCCGGACTGTTTAGAATGTTGACAGACACCGGAGAGCCAATCAGCTTTCTGCGCGCAAAGTTCCGATAAGCGAAAAGTAAGCGGACCGGATCGCTGCCCGGAGCGCTGTTACAGATATATATCTTGATTTAAACGTTAATTTCTCAAAATCCACTGAAGCACATATATTGAGACCTAGCAAAGGCACATCGGGCTAACAGTCCCTACAATTTTGCCAAGTTTCGTGCAAATCCATTCAGCCGTTCGAGCTAAAAGTGAGGCCAAAGGCCCTATGGAAAAATGAATGGGAAAAACGCGTTTTGGGACCCCCCTTTTTTCTCGGCCCCCCCTTGACGAAACCCCACCAAATTTTCAGGGGCTGCTCAGAAACAAAATGTGCCATTTTCCTGAAAATTTCAGCCGATTCCGTCCACAAACGCCAAAGTTATTAGACATAGAATTTTCAGAAATCCCATAGGGAATTATTCCTAACTATATATACCTACTGGCGATAGCCAGTAGGTAATATATATATATATATATATATATATATATATATATATATATATATATATATATATATATATATATATATATATATATATATATATATATATATATATATATATATTACCTACTGGCGGTCGCCAGTAGGTATATATAGTTAGGATTTTTTTCCTATGGTATTTTTGAAAATTCTATGTCGAATAACTTTGGCGTTTGTGGACGGAATTGGCTGAAATTTTCAGGAAAATTGCATATTTTGTTCCTGAGCAGCCCTTCAAAATTTGGGGGGGTTTCGTCAAGGGGGGGCCGAGAAAAAAGGGGGGTCCCAAAACACGTTTTTAACATTGAGTTTTCCATAGGGCGGTTGGACTCACTTTTAGCTCGAACGGCTGAATGGATTTACACGAAACTTGGCAAAATTGTAGATATGGTTTGCCCGACGTGCCTTTGCTATGTCTCAATATATGTGCTCCAGTGGATTTTGAGAAATTAACGTTTTAAAAAACACATATATCTGTGACAGCGCTCCGGTTAGCGCTCCGGTTCGCGTACCTTAAGGCGTAACGGAACTTCGCGAGGAGAAGCGGATTGGCTCTCCGGTGACTTTCAACATTCTAAACAGTCCGGAGCGGCCGCCATCTTGTTTCTTGGTAGGATCGAGAGACAAGAGGTGGAAATAAACGAAGGGGGAAATGAGCATAAGGGGGCAGAGTACATTCTCCCTGACCCCCTAGGTATGATGAGGGGGCTTTAAAAGGGCCTCGCGGGGTTAAAAAATAATAATTTTTATAGCGTTTTCTTTGCGGGGGGAGCGCTCGGTACGCGCACCGGGAAGCGGTCCGGAAAGCGTAATATTGGGAAAATAGGATGAAAGAATGTTCAAATATTGTATGTTTATTGATTGTTATTTTTGTTTTTTTTAATTTATTTTATTTAAGTACCAACATGTAGGTACCAATGCAGAGTCTAAAAATAAAAATACATTGTTTCCTTTGTAGATTTCTTGCAGGTTGTTTCAGACGTTATTGAGGTATATGGAATTCATAGCGTAGTCTGTCAGGAAAGCAGAAACACCATGGAGGCAGGAGATGATAAAGAGATGTTAAATACACATTGGAGATGATATAGTGGAAGAAAGGAAGTAACTATGAGCAAACTTAAAGTTGCACAGTATATTTAAAGTCTGATTTTACATTAAAATCAATTTGCTACTAGTTTAAAAAATACATATAAAAATGAATAATGTCTCAAACAATTTTTGAATTATTATATATAAATTTATTATTCTGATTTATTTTCAAAATTAAAAAGAACTTCTAATAATTCTTGGTCAGATTTTGACTCATTTTCAATTAAGAAATCCACAGCTTCAACACATTGCAGAAGTTCTATGTCCATTGATTGATTAAAGAATTCTAAATCATTTTCTTTGTCTTGGTTGCATTCTGTAACAATTTCCATGTTATTTTTCTGCTCTCCTTCCATTTTGTATGCTGTAAAATGAATTTTAAAAAAATATATCAGTACAGATAGGGCACTGTTGGTTTTAAGTACAAGCAGGTAGTTTGGTTCTTTAAACAGTGATTTTTTCGTTGGGCAGTGTATGGTATCAAACTGGAAGTAGAAATATCAAAAAATTTATTAAATAAACTCTAAGTCAATTCTTAATTATACAAGACAAGTCTAACTCCATCCATAACTAAAACAGAGAAGTCTATTTTATTCTATAAGTATTACAGAGGGATAGTATATAACTATCAGAAAATGTTTACCTAATTAACTTACAGTACAGAACATACTTCAGTTTTTAAAATAACATCTTACCTTTCAAATAGAACTTTAAGTTATCAGTTGAAATGTACTTGATATGTACTTCAAGAAGTAGTAGTCAAAATGGCTGTGTTTCTCTCTCTTTCTTTATATATATTCAGGTACATAACCAATCAAATGTCATGAAATAATAGAAGATATTGAAAGTAGCATTTTGATTGGTTGTCAATACTAACACTTCTAAAGTGTTTTGGTTAGGTAATTTACCTCAGGATATTTAATCAGGCTTACAGCATAATTTTCACAATGAAATTCCATCAAATTTGGGGAAATGGTAGGGACTGCTATGTAGTAGGGGCTATTCTATATTTGATGAAAGTGTCTGTAGTGGTTTTTTTGTAAATTACTTTCCCACCTTTTTTTATCGAGCGCTTACCGGTGCGCTTCCCGGTACGCGAACCGGCAGCGTTACGGGAGTCCTCCATTTTGAGTATTGGTAGAATTGAGACACAAAATGGAGGACAAACAATGTTCGGAATGGGTAGAAGGGGGCACGGTAGACACTTTGTGACCCTCTAGGTTTTCGGAGGGAGGATTAGGATGCTGATACATGCAAAAATAAAGAAAAAATAATTAAAAAATTTCGCGGGGGGAGCGCGCGGTACGCGCACCAGTAAGCGAACCGGGGAGCGTACTTTGGAGAAAAAAAAAGAATACATTTTACAGCTTTTGATATTTGCTATTAAAAAACCATTGAAATTCACTGAAAAAACCATAGGTTATAGACCATATATAGTTAGGAATTAGCATTTACAAAACCTTGAAAATTCACTGAAAAAACCATAGGTTATAGACCATATATAGTTAGGGATTAGCATTTTGAAAACCTTATTTTACTCGCACGAAACCATTGAAATTCGCATATATAGTTAGATGCACTAACTATATATCGCGCACCCGCAATCCACTGCTGATGATGTCACATATTACATCATTCATGATATGACATGACATGACTTCAGCAGATGCTGGGAATGTGAGCAAGGGTGAGGAAGGCAGAGCGCAGGTGTCTGGAGGGTAGGTGGTAGTTCAGGCAGTGGTTGATGCATGCTGGTCCTTGGGTATAGTGGGCCTCATCGGTGTGTATCTATTCTTGAATTAGCCTCTTTTCTGGATGGGGGGCCAATGGATGCTCCTGAGGCGGGGTGATGTGGTTCAGTTTGGGGACGTTGAGGATGAGTCTGGCAGCGGAGTTCTGTATTGTTTGGAGTCTCTTTAGGAGTTGGGTGGAGATTTCTGTGTACAGCGCATTGCTTTCATCAAGTTGTCTGGTGACTGGGCCTTGGGTGACGGTTTTCCTGGTGTCGACCGGGAGCCATCTGAAGATTTTTCGGAACATGAGAAGAGTGTGGAAGCAGGAGGAGGTGGCTGCATTGAGCTGGTGTTTCATGGTGAGTTTGCTGTCCAGGATGATACCAAGGTTGTAGCAGTGGTCCGTCGGTGTGGGTCCGAGCTCGGAGTCCCACAAGGTGTTGTTCCACAGAGAGGGGTTGTCTCCAAATATCAGTACTTCCGACTTGTCGGATAATAATCTTACCAATGCTTGTTCATAGAGTGGGAACAGTAGTAATGATGACAGTTTAGTCTTGACTTCTTGTTGAATGAGATTCATTGGTATCTGCACCTGCCTTGCAAAGTAACTACCTAATGATGCTTTTATTAGGGGTTTAAATGATTTTAGTTTCTTTCAGTCATAATCAGTCCCTTAATCCAAAGTGTGATAATTAATAACACTGAAAATGGCTTTTGGCATTCCTGCTGTCGCTATGACTGCACAGCTTGCTGATCTTGTTGGCGTATCTCAGAAGCATTCTATTAATATTGCAGTTGGTGGGTTGCAATGGTTAGGTACTTGAACACTGGCAGGGGGATTTGGGTGGCAGGATAATGGCAGGGGGCCTATCAGTGAACCATGTTGGTGGGCCTTTCACGGTTTTGTTACACAACTGTTATGCAATTTTACCCACTTAACTTGTCAATGCTTTTGGGATGCTGGTAGAGCTTGGATACAATCAGTTGCATTTTAAGGTGGTGCCTGTGGAAGGCTGAATAGGCTTGAGTGAAGGCAATTATATTAGTGTCTCTATAGGTCAGAAGTGGATGTGAGGTGTCAAGCCAGATTATTAAAAACTGTGCATGTCTGTGTATCTCTGAGAGAAGAGGGACAGGGATCCGAGCATTCCAGTAAGGACAGCGACACAAAAATATGTGGTACCTGTTCAAACAGTTTCTCATTGTACTGAACAGTTGCATGCATTTATCCTGCATGACAGGTTTTGCGCCCTTGAAAGTGAGCAAACATGATACCAGGACAATTCTAGTGTGTCACCTGTCTTGTTGCTGAAGGACTCTGCTTTTGTCCTATGAGACATCTGTCTTTGGGTTTATTGTGTGTAGAGTGCCTGCTTCAAACTGGACTTTAGTGTTAGATGTAGGAGGGCACTAGGATTATCACAGTACATTCCCCCACACAGCCCCAGCTCTCACAGCCCAAGTTTAATGTGGTCGAAGACTTTCGCCATCTTGAAAACCCCTGACACATGGCTTTTTGGCCCTGTTTGCAGTAAAACAAACAGGATCTACTGCAAAAGTGATAAGGTCATGGCCTAGGAACCGTTATTCCATTGTCCAGAGAGGAATTACGGGCATCTTATGGTGTCCCCCACCCACGGGCTGTTTAACCTTACAAAGCTGGACCCTCACCCAGCCTTCCTCCGAACACTGCTGGACTTGGGAAAGGGCACCAGGAGGATTGAAGCTGCTGCACTTGGCATCTGTGACCCGTGAGAAGAACCTTAGGATGTTGGACCCCTTGCACTTGAAATACAAGAACAGAAAGATTTTCAAATGTTCATAAGGTTGATCCCCTGGATAGCTCCATGAACATACAAAAGCTGAAGAGGACCTTACTTGGAAGAATCCCGCTGACCAGAGGCAACTGGACCTGGAATAGACTTTGCTGTTGCCCTCCGCTTGACACCCTAAGAGACTCTTGGTCCACTCCTTGAGGTCATGGGGGCCTTGAAAATGTACTCATGTGAGTATTTGAGCACCAAAAGAGCTTTGGGAACATTTTCAAAACGTTTACACCAGGCCTCTACAGCTTCAAGACAACCAACTGCAAAAAGTATCTGACCTGCAGTTTCACTGCATCAGATTGGATTTCAGGCTTGTCCTGCATGGAGAAGAGTTTGTACTCAGAAAAACAGCAAAGCCCCTCTTCAGATTGGAACCTAGAAATGTTTTCGAACTTCCCTTCTTCCAATCCCTAGCTGTGACAATCTACTTGGTATATCCGACCTACGCCTTATCACAGCTGCACTTACATCATGCGTAGGTCTTAGTCTACTGCAACCATTGACCCAATTGGCTCTTTGCACTTCTTGGCACTATTTTCTCTTAAATATTTTAAAAAAAATCATATCTCCACATTCCATTAATGGATTTTTGTAGTTTTTGCGTTTTAGATGCTATTTTACACTTTATTATTTAAAAATTCATAGCTCTGTTTCTACCGATTGGATTTATTTAATTCTGATCTTGTTTCATTTATTAAATTCAGCTATATTTGTCTTACTTGTTGTGGGATCCTTTTTATGTGGTGCTTTCACTGTTTTTCCGTTTGAAGTTTTGCACAAATATTTTATACATTGCCTCTAAGTTAAGCCTGACTGCTCTGTGGCAAGCTGCCAGGGGGTTGAGCACAGGTTAATTTGGGGGTTGCTTGTGCCTTACCCTGACAAGGATTGTGGTTGCTGCTTGACCAGGTTCGGACCCCAGTCATCCAGTAACCCGATTTCCATCATACCTGACATCCTTGGTATGGTATTCCCTGATAATTATTGCCTGCAGGCCCGTATTTTTGCTCATTTTATTTTTGTTGGCTTTAGAACTCTGTGCACTTTACCCATGTTATCCAATGGAGAAGTGCTTGTGCTCACTCCCTTAAACATGGTAAAATTGGCATGTATCAAATGAGAACATTTAGTTTACTTATAATTCTTTAGAATGTGGTACTATCTGTACCCATGGGTACAAGTGGACTGCAGCACTCATTGTTCCATTAAATAAAGTAGCATTCTAAAACATGTCCCAGGCCTGCCACTGCAGCCCTGGGTGTATCACAAACCCCTGCAGCCCTGGTGGAGGCCCCAAGCCCTTCAGGGGTCCTCTAACCAATTGGAGGCTTCATTTAACTGAAGCCCAATGCATATCTGTGAAACATGGTTGGCTCGGGTCCCCTATTCACGTTCTGCATGGAGACCCCTTCATTTTGCATTAAGCAACTAAATGTATCCTGTAGTGCAGTTTTAAACTGCATTTCAACCTGACTAAATAAGGTTGTGGTCAGTGCGGATCGTGGAATTCACCCCCCACAGGTAGAACTTAAAGTGTTTCACTGCCCGGTAACACGCTAGGGCCTCCTTCTCCACTACCGAATAGTTGTTCTCCGCTTTAGTGAGACAGCGGGAGGCCAAAGCAATGGCTTTCTCCTCATAGCCCTCTTTCTGAGACAGCGTTGCTCCCAGGCCCTTGTTGTAGGTGTCTGGGGTAAGAATGTTTTTTTCCTGGGGTCAAAAGTGCCCAACGCCGGAGAACTGACAATTTCCTCTTTTAATGCATCCATAGTGCACTTTTGTTTCTCTTGTCAATCAAACTCCTGGTTTTTCTTCAAAAGCTCATGTAAGTGTAACATTTCTCTGAAATATTTTTAAAGTATTTTGCCATATACTCTAGTAAACACAAGAATGATTTCAACTCAACCTTGCTCTTGGGATACGTGGCCACTATCACAGCTGTCAACAAGTTGTTTTTACGTTTAAACCTATTTTCTGAAATGGAGTGGCCCAGGTATTCCACTGATGTCACTCTGATCTGGCACTTAGATTGTTGTACCATCAATCCAGCTTCCATTAGTCTTTTGAAGATATCCTTGAGGGTCTGGTCATGGGCCTCGGCGGTCTGTCCATACACAAGTATGTCGTCCTATGGTGTTGCCCACGTCTCTCAAGACTTGGTGCATTATCTTTTGGAAGACCCTTGCAGCCGATGCCAGTCCAAACAGCATTCTTTAGAACATGTACGCTCCCTGTGGTTTGATAAAGGCTGTGAGCGGTCTAGAGTTGGGTCAAGATCTACCTGGTGGTAGGCCATGGAGAGGTCAATGAACTGGGTTTAATCCATCGTTATTTTACTCACCAAGCCACTCCAGTTCAGACATGGCCATATGAAAATCAGTCTCGACACTGTGCCTCATGGAAACAGTCCAGCCCGAACTGCCAAGTCATGTCTTCCCTGAACCGGAATCAAGCATCCTAGGACCGGTTTCTGGCCATCATCCGTCTTCAGCCAGGATAGCTTGACTCCAGTGGCCTAGTGAGCAAGGGACCCACGTCTGGGCATACCCTTCACACATAGGGTGAACAGCAAAACTCACAAGATGATGGACGGAATGCTGCACAATGGCAAAACATTCGCCCCCAGTCACAGATATGGGTTTAATCCATCATTATTTTGCTCACCAAGCCACTCCAGTTCAGACATGGCCATATGCAAAACAGTTTTGCCCCTGTGCCTCATGGGAACAGTCCAGCCCAAACTGCCAAGCCATGTCTTACCTGGACCGGAATCAAGCATCCTAGGACCGGTTTCTGGCTATCAGCCGTCTTCAGCCAGGATAGCTTGACTCCAGTGGCCTAGTGGGCAAGGGGCCCACGTCTGGGCATACCCTTCCCACAGAGGGGGGACAGCAAAACACACAAGATGATGGAGAGAATGTTGCACAATGGCAAAACATTCAACCCCAGTCACAGATCTGGGTTTAATCCATCGTTATTTTGCTCACCAAGCCACTCCAGTTCAGACATGGCCATATGCAAATCAGTCTTGACCCTGTGCCTCATGGTAACAGTCCAGCCCGAACTGCCAAGCCACATCTTCCCTGGACCGGAATCAAGCATCCTAGGACCGGTTTCTGGCTATCAGCCATCTTCAGCCAGGATAGCTTGACTCCAGTGGCCTAATGAGCAAGGGACCCACGTCTGGGCATTCCCTTCACACATAGGGTGAACAGCAAAACACACAAGATGATGGACGGAATGTTGCACAATGGCAAAACATTCACCCCCAGTCACAGATCTGGGTTTACTCCATCGTTATTTTGCTCACCAAGCCACTCCAGTTCAGACATGGACATATGCAAATCAGTCTTGACCCTGTGCCTCATGGGAACAGTCCAGCCCGAACTGCCAAGCCATGTCTTCTCTGGACAGGAAGCAAGCATCCTTGAAGTCCTGGGTTTTTAAGAACCCAGCGGTGCCACGGAACACACCCGAAGACTTCGAGTTCTTCCTGTTTCAGACTACATAAACACAGAGTCTTCTTGGTGAAGTCAAAGATCGTATTTATTGGCTGCAGCCAGTAACAGGTATCCTAGAAGTACAACACGGTGTATGTTCTCAGGAGACTGCTCAATCTTACAAAGCCAGCCTTCTCTTTTATACAAAATATTATGCTTTAGGAAAACATTCCTTATTTTACAGTTGACCATTCACATATTTTCACTACAAAGAAAAAGCAGAGTCATGATGACAAGCCCATATTTCAGTTTGTCCAGCCCACAATCAATTACTCGGCAAAGCCTAGTTTTCTCATCAGATATCGACGGACCCTCAATAAAAACGGGCACCTCCTCCTCGTAAAGCAAGTCATAAAGAAAGAAACAGGGACAGGTGTGTATAAGGCATGGTTTGTGTGCGATGAAAGGTTTATGATATGTAGTGCTTCGATACTAATCTCATTCGGCCACTGGGAAAGGAACTGGCCGAACAGGTTTGGCTTCTGGCAATGGAGGCAGCTTGCCCAGGTCACAAAGGAATCAGCAAAGGTGTACGTGTCCTTTAGACTCGTTTTGGCCTTAGTCATTGGGCCTGTGTGACGGCAATCACAAAATGGCTGCCATTCACAAAATGGAACCCGAGGGTTCAAACTAAATTCATTAATACAGAGTGTTCTCTTAGATCGATTCATGCGAAAACGCTTAGACACACTACACTCGTCATTTGCGGTCTGCTGACACCAAAATAGTCATGATACGACGATGTTTATAACACGGGTCCAGAATTTTCAGTACCACAGACCCTCCTTTTGCCCTTACATAGGCAATAACCTATACTCACGCTAATCTGAGTCCAGGTCTATATTCATAAAGTCATTGAGGTGTTGCTGTAGCATCATCCTATTACTCAGCTCGTTTCTCGATACAGGTTTCCTTACACACGATGTAGCACAGAGGCCACATATTGCAGGAGCACACTGTACACACAGACAAAACAGAAAAAGAATGGCTAAGATTACTTACCCCAATGACTATCAGAATCTTCCATCCCCAGGCAGATATCATTCCCCAGAACCATCCCATCAATGACCAGTCTCCTTTATCCACGTGAATAGATTCAGAGATCTCATGCAGTTTGGAAATGGCCTGGTAAACTGTTGGAGCGTTATCAGGGATGAAAATACAGCAACTTGATTGGATCACTTTGCATACCCCACCTCGTATGCAAGTATGACGTCTAATGCGACCCTGTTCTGAAGAGTCATAAGGCGATCGGACTGGAGCTCAGCCGTCAAATTACTAAGGGCACCGTCAGTTTCAACTATAGTGGATTCAGCCACCCTTGTCAATTGCCTTATGTTCCTGCTGTTAGCCATAGGTCCCCAAAACGGCAGAAAACCCTTTACGAAATCTCCAAATTCTTGTCCTGCAGTGTCTTCTTCACTGATGACACCTCTAACTATCCTTGTTTTATGGTAATCTGCCGCGGCCGTGTAGGTGGGAGGCAACAGGAACGAAACAAAACATGTGCCCGAGAAGTCAGGGGGCAACCATGTATAGGCTTTATCATGGCAGAAGAAATAGGTACCCTTAGCTGCTAGAAACGAAGGGGAAATCTGAGACGTAAAAACATATGTTTCAGTCCAGATACTTTTCCCTAACTGAGCTCCGGGATACTTGCCATTACCTTGCAGACATAGGTGACCCTGATGGGGTACAATCCAAATCGAGGAGGATCTCTTTGCTCGCTGGTTATCACTCAGAGTAATTCCATATCCTGTTACATTCCATCTTTCGTAAGCTCGCAACTCATCTCTAGGAATCGTTCTATACGAGTCAATTGTTCTGCTCATATTTGTGATTCCTACTACCAATGCTTTGTTGCTCGAATTACTTCTTGTGGAACGTGGGGGATATGGTTCGATGGCATATATGAACATCATCTGAAACGCCCACAAAGAACCATTGTAACTAAATGGTAAGACCAAGTATGGGATACCTTTATCTGTCGTATGTGGCATAAGACCACACACCCAACAATTAGTTCTGTTCACTACTAATTGGTGTTGGTGTAAGAGCTGAACAAAGGAGTTATTGACAAACTCTAATCTTCTAGTGGACTCATGCTCAGGCAGAGGGTGAAAAGAATGCGAGGAAATAGTAGAAGGAGGTATGGGCTGTGTAGTGGGTGCAAAGGTCACTTGAAAAGAGAATAAAACATATCCAATTATAAATATCATCGAACTCAATAGCGAAAATACACACGGTATTAGAAAACGTTTCTATGAGATTAAGTCACATATCTTTTTTCTAAAAATCATTGTCTTTGCAGGTCTCTCCAACTCGAAGAAATCCATCCTAAACTAAATATGCTGCTCGCGATGGTAGGTTGTTTCTGCTAAGGAATGCCTCTGTCAACCCAGGGCAACTCCCTTAGGCCAACCAGAACCTTCGACCTATTGTCTCAGGCTTGCACTTCAAAGACTTTCGGCAACCGCGACCCTAGCAGCTGAACCCGGATGGCGGTTCGAAAAACAAAAATGAGTAGATCCTCAGTGGAGAGTTAACCTGCAAACAGAAAAATCATTAAAACTTTATTTACTTAGTTTATTTGTCCATAGTTCTCGGCCTCAAATTATAACGGCTTTTTCCAGGTACTGTCTGATTCTGAAACAAGAGTTCAGGCTCAGTAGTGTTCAATCGATTTGACGGTGGCACAGCTTCTTGCAAAATATTGTCACTTTCTCGTTCAGAAATTGTTCCTTTTACACGTGTATCACTAAAAGGCAGAAAACGAGGCACAGTCTCAGTCTCAGAGTCAGCGATCCCCTCCTGGACCCACCGGTCATATGGTAGAGGCAAAGGGACCCTCTTGCAGTATACGCCGTGGATCCAGTGCTTTTTCCCTTCCACTCGAACAGCTGATCTTGTTGAGAGAAGGACAAGGCGAGGGCCAGTCCAACGGGGCTGATCATTCTTTGTCCGTTGGAAATTCTTCACCAGCACCCATGATCCAGGATCGATAGGATGTCCTGGAGCTTCAGAGACCTGAGGCAAAGCATCGTGCACCTGTTGGGGTAAAACACGCAATTTAGCCGTCAATTCATACAAATAATCAAGCAGTACAGGGTGTTCGGTCTCACTAAACTTTCTCGGCCTTGGCACTCCCCATATGTTGGCCGGACGGCCAAACACAATTTCATAGGGACTAAGTCCCATTCGCGAGTGCACAGTCATTCTGGTTGATAGGAGTGCTAAAGGCAGAGCGTCAGGCCATTTAAGACCAGAACTCACTTGGATCTTAGCCAATTTCATTTTTAGTGTGCCATTATAGCACTCTACTAGTCCAGCTGATTGGGGGTGATTTGCAGCATGAAATTTTTGTTGGACACCTAGCCCCTCACACACTCTCTTCATCACTCGACCCACAAATTCACTCCCATTATCACTCCAGACCATTCTCGGCATTCCGAACCTAGGCAAAAATTATTTGACAAGGGCTTTAGCTGTGGATATGGCAGTATTGTCTTTTAAGGGGTATGCTTCTACCCATCTTGAAAATGCACAAACAACAACGAGTACATATTTCAAATTGTTGCATCTTTCCATGTGAATGAAATCTAGCTGCAAAACCTCAAACGGATACGTAGGAGGAGCAAAATGACCAGCTGGAGTTGGGGTTCCCATACCAGGATTGTATTTCAGACACACCATGCAAATCTTAACCACATTCTCTGCACATTTAGGAATTCCAGCATTTTGCCATACTGGAGCTAACAACTTGCAAATCCCTTTCACGCTGATATGAGCCATTCCATGGGCCATTGTCACAACCGCAAGCACATACGCATCGGGTAACAACCATCTCTAATGCTCTGACAAATCAGTCCAACAACCATTCGGATCCAATCTACCCTTGCTTTCTCTCCATTCATCCAACTCTTTCTCTGTAGCTTCAGCTTGGATGGATTTCACACTCTCAATTGTATCTTCACACATACTCTTCTCTGGAACCCATCTCGCCGAACCCGCAACGTACATTCAACTCATCACATTGCTCGCAGTTTCTTTCGCAACTTCATCCGCAAACGCATTACAGCGACCAACAGCACCCGTAACCTTTTTATGGGCACTACATTTCACAATTGTTACTTGTAATGGCAAAGTAAGTGATTCAAGGAGATCATTCACCAACTGTCCATGTTGGATCTTTGTTCCATGTGAAATCAAAAATCCACGTTCACGCTACAATCGTCCAAAGCTATGAGCCACGCCAAAGGCATATTGGCTATCAGTATACATGGTCACTCTCATTCCTTTCGACAACACACACGCTCTCGTAAGTGCAATCAATTCTGCTGCTTGTGCTGAATTATGTGGGATACGTGCAGCTTCAACAATCGTATGCAAAGTCGTAACAGCATATGCCGCAGTCGTATCACCATTCGGCAACTTAAAGCACGAACCATCAACCCACAAAGTACCATCACACTCAGGAAGAGGAGTGTCCCTAAGGTCCACTCTCCCTTTCGTCTCTTCTTCAGTTCTCAGAAAACAGTCATGCTATTCTTTACTATCTGTCTCAACTGTAATTGGCACCAACGTGGCTGGATTCAACGTATTGCATCGTTTAATGTGCACATGACTCGCTAACAACGTCAACTCATAACCTGACAACCGAGCACTAGTTAAATGCTGTGTCTTCGTACGGTTCATCAAGGTATCCACTGCATGTGGAACCATCACCACTAACGTATTGTCCATCACCAAACCAGCAGACTGTCGAATTAAAATAGCCGCTGCCGCTGTGGCTCTCAAGCAACTCGGCAACGCTCTAGCTACAGGATCTAAAGTCGACGAAAAGTACGCACATGGACGCTGCTTATCGCCAAACTGTTGAGTCAAGACTGACAATACACATCCCTCTCTCTCGTGAACATACAGTGTGAAAGGCTTACTGTAGTCGGGAGTACCCAACACAGGAGCCGAACACAACGCATTGCGTAATTCTGAAAAGCTCTTCTGACATTCGTCAGTCCAAGGAATAGGATTTGGAGTATCCTTAACAGTGAGTGCTATCAAAGGCTTCGCTAACAAAGAAAAATTAGGGATTCACTGTCTACAATACGACGTAATACCCAAAAAGGCACGCACTTCTCTCTGCGTCTTAGGAACTCTCATTTGCACAATAGCTTGAATTCTCTCTGGGGTCAGTTTCCTTCCCTCCTTCGATAAGAGGTGACCTTAGTAGGTTGCTTCTGGTCGACAATATTGTAACTTGGAGAGAGAAACTTTATGTTGACATTGAGACAAGTGGCGCAGTAATGACAAAGTGGCTTCCTTACAAATCTCTTCAGTATCAGCTGCAACTAGCAAATTATCAAAATACTGAATAAGGGTTGCCCTATCAGGTAAAACCAACAAATCCAGTTGTGTTTTCAAAGCTTGGCTATAGATCGATGGACTCTCACAATAGCCTTGAGGAGCGCGCTTAAAGCGGAAACTTCGTCCTCCTAAAGAGAATCCATAGATATCCCTACTCTCGATGGCAATCGGGATACTGAAGAAAGCATTCTTCAAGTCTATCACCGAAAACCATGTGGCTGTAGCCGGAATCAAAGTCAACAAAGCAGTAATATCAGGCACAACGGGAAATTGTGGAACAACAATCTTGTTCACTTCGCGAAGATCAATGACAAACCTATATACAGAAGGTTGTGAAGAATCAGTTCTCTTCAAGACCTGCAAAACAGGACTATTGCACACATTACCTCTCGTTTCCTCAATAACACCTCTGTCGATCAAATCATAAATGATAGCTAAAAGTGCACGCTCACCATCACTCGAGATGCGGTATTGTGGAATGCGTGGTAACTTAGCATTCGCCTTAAGCGTCACAACATATGGAGGAATGTCCAATAAGCCCACATCATTCGGACCAATAGCCCATAATGAATCCGGTAAAGAAGACAATTCAGATGGAATACTATCCTTCGACAGGTACATCGGAGAGATCACTCTCTCATCCAATGTAAGATGAACTCCTGACGGAGAACAATACAGTGTCGCATACAATCTCTTAAATAAATCCAAACCCAACAGATTCTCATTACAACCGGTAGTCAATAGAAGGGGTGCTTCGATCTTACGCGGTCCAACAGAAAGAGACAATGGAGCAGAAATTGGATTAGTAACGCGGGCGCCAGAAAAACCTACAGATACATTCATTTCGCCAGACAAAGGTGCGCCAGGGAGTTTAGAGTGCATGATAGAACTCTTTGTAGCACCAGTATCCAGCAGAAAAGGCTCTGACACACCTGATGCAATCACTTCAACATAGGGTCCATTCTGATCTACTGGAACTGAAACAACTCCCTCTCTTTGTCCATGGCTGTCCTAACAATCATTACCGTTCGCTTCATCACCTTCAACATAGTAATCATCCATATAGTACTGTGCTGTCCTACCAGACGAACCTTGCTGTTGATCAAAACTATTCATCGAGTTCTGTGGAGGCAAAGAAAGTACGTTTTGTCCGCGACCTCTACCTCTAGGCACTTGTTGAGCACCTCTACCTCTAACACCAGAAGCACCATTTGTGCGCTGTAACAAAACCGGACAACTATTCTTGTAATTACCCTCTTCTTTGCAATAGGCACACTGATTAGGCCCATATGGGAAACGCTGTTGAGAAAACTCGTTCCTTTGCGAGTTTCTCGAATATTGCTGAGGTTGCTGATAATCGCGCTGACTATTAGTACGGGGTGCATAAGCTTGCTGTAGAAGAACTTTAGTCTTCAATTCCTTAGTCTTCTTATCCGCTTTCTCTAACTCATCTTTGCGTCTATTTTCATAGTACTGGGCCGTAGCTAAAATCTGTGCTGACGTGGAGACGGGCCAAGCACTCTCGGAATCCTTCAACTTAGTGCACAACTCGGGAAGCAAATTATGCACAAATTTATCAACGAATAATCTCTGGCCACCTTCGGTAGCCATATCTTGACCACTATGATCTACAAAAGTTTCTTCAAACCGCGTGAAGAAATCAGAGACAGTCTCGTCCTTCTTCTGCTTACACACAGACAACTTGTCCCAATTAACACGCACTTCGGGCATCAAAGTCTTCATAAAATTAATAATCCTACAAGGCAATTCGATAATGAGATCTTCAGGCTTAGCACCTCCAACTTGTCTATCATTCGCAGCAACAAGATTAACCCAGGTATCACCCAATTCATTACCATGATCCGTATGTCGAACCACATTCCAGATAGGCTGTGGAACAACATTACCAAACAACATGTCTATGTCCGCTAGATTCATGACACACGCACCCACAGTTTGAGTGAGCTCTTTATAATATCCCGCCAGATTTTTGCGCGGATCAGGTAAAGTCTGCTTAAGAGCTAGAACTTCAGCACACTTCCAAGGAACATGTACCCAAACTCGCTGAAAATGCGCAGGAACATTACCACCATCAGGCTCAAACAATCGCTCAGAAGGAGCATTATTACGAAACAACAACAACGTCGACACCGCTCTCTCGATGTCGAGGAGACTCACAATTGTCCCTTTCGCAAACTCGGAACACACTCGATACCCACTTCGTCCATCCACTGTTCATGGAGGAACACACACATCATTTCAAAAAAGTATCGTTGCTTTGGTGCTTTCCATTGTCGTAAAACATCCATAATACCCTCAAGATCATACTGGGAAGTATACGTAACCCATCTACGTGCCATGTGATCCAATACTACACGCTCATCTGTATCAGGCAACTGACTACGTGATTGTCTATCCTCGTTCACAGGAGATATACCCAATTGTCCCAACAAAGGAGAAAAGAAACCAGAAACAGCAGCAGTCATACGCTGTCTAGTAGAAGGAGAAGATGGAAGAATAAAGGAAGACGAAACAACAGTAGAAGAATCCAAAGCCGGACCAGAAGGAATATTACAGACAGGCGTAGCAGTAGCAGACAAAGGGGGAGGCAAAGTTGGCGGCCCCTGAGGAGGCTGCGCCAAAGGAACAGTAGCCAACGGAAGAGGAGCTGGCTGTGGAGGAATTACAGGTGGCACAACAACCGGAGGTTGCACAGCCACAACTGGTGGCGGTGGTGCCGTAGCACTCTGTGCATAAGGAGGTGGTGAACTCAAGAGATGTGACATTAAATGATCTTTCACAAGATCTTTCTTCTCTTCCTGCTCTCTAGGCGGCAAAACTGGGTAGCATCTATCTACCGCTAACTTCTTCACCCTAAGCATCTGTTCGCTTTCCTGCTCTTCCTCCTTATCCCTAAATGCAACAGCAGCTTGTACCATTGACATACCTCGTTCTCGTTTATTCCTCTTCGCTAATTTAATTTCTTTCCGTTTGGCTTCTTTGCGCCATATGCGAAAAGAGTCAAACATTGCTGGCCGGACTTTCTTCTTAAAAAGTTTAACCTCCAAATGATCCAAAATCTCAGCGTCAAAACTACCATATTGGGGCCATTTTAAAACACCATCTTTCCTGGTGTATCGGATCCACACTTCATTATATGCAATGGGGCCTACACCATGCTTCACATAAAGTTCATAGGTTGGAGTTCCAATCGGAGGAACCGGACACGAGTCCTCCAATCGGGAATCCCTATTACAACCAAGACAAAACAGATTTCCAAGTCTGCTAAGACTAGGCATCTTTGCTCTCTAGTCTAGCTTCAAACTTCAAAGGATTATCGAATACGATAGTCTCGTGAATACACGAGTCCTCCGGCTTTGGTACCTGCAAGTTCCAAACAAAGCGATCCCAAGGGGATACCCAAACACTGAGAACCAAACTAAGGACTGGGAGACGCTCCACTCATACTTAACTGAAGTATCGATGACGTCACCAGAAGACTCGTCTAACGTTTCGCTCTACCAATCATCAAGGGTCCAAAACCGGGCGATAGTCAGGGCAGCAGTCCTTCGTAGCCGTCGGGAAGCGGGGAACCTCGCAGCAAAGACTTTTGGACCACGTCGACATACAGGGGTCGATGAAGTCGCGGCCTTCCTCCAGAATTTTCACACGAAGCTCCTCACGAACCTCTGGCTTGGACCGGTACCGCTGATACCGCCCCACATTGGGCGCCAACTGAAGTACCGGGTTTTTAAGAACCCAGCTGTGCCAGGGAACACACCCGAAGACTTCGAGTTCTTCCTGTTTCAGACTACAGAAACACAGAGTCTTCTTGGTGAAGTCAAAGATCGTATTTATTGGCTGCAGCCAGTAACAGGTATCCTAGAAGTACAACACGGTGTATGTTCTCAGGAGACTGCTCAATCTTACAAAGCCAGCCTTCTCTTTTATACAAAATATTATGCTTTAGGCAAACATTCCTTATTTTACAGTTGACCATTCACATATTTTCACTACAAAGAAAAAGCAGAGTCATGATGACAAGCCCATATTTCAGTTTGTCCAGCCCACAATCAATTACTCGGCAAAGCCTAGTTTTCTCATCAGATATCGACGGACCCTCAATAAAAACGGGCACCTCCTCCTCGTAAAGCAAGTCATAAAGAAAGAAACAGGGACAGGTGTGTGTAAGATTAGGCATGGTTTGTGTGCGATGAAAGGTTTATGACATGTAGTGCTTCAATACTAATCTCATTCGGCCACTGGGAAAGGAACTGGCCGAACAGGTTTGGCTTCAGGCAATGGAGGCAGCTTGCCCAGGTCACAAAGGAGTCAGTAAAGGTGTACGTGTCCTTTAGACTTGTTTCGGCCTTAGTCATTTGGCCTGTGTGAGGGCAATCACAAAATGGCTGCCATTCACAAAATGGAACCCGAGGGTTCAAACTAAATTCGTGAATACAGAGTGTTCTCTTAGATCGATTCATGCGAAAACGCTCAGACACACTACACTCGTCATTTGCGGTCTGTTGACACCAAAATCGTCATGATACGACGATGTTTATAACACGGGTCCAGAATTTTCAGTACCACATCCTGGGACCGGTTTCAGATTCATAATCCTCATCAGCCAGGCTATCTTGAATCCAGTGGCCAAGTGAGCAAGGGACTCACGTCTTAGCATACCCTGCCAACTTAGGGCGAACAAAGCGATACAAAAGGAGAGAGTACACAAAGAGGAGAGGGCTAAAACTGCCCCCTTTGCAGTTGATCATAGCCAGTGTTTTGAAGTAATGACGCACAGATGACGTAAGATCTCAGGAACTTTTTATTAGCCGTCCACTCTCCGAATGCCAACAGTGAACTTTAACATTCCAAGGGAGAGTCCACTGGGAAACAGGGGCAGGGGTGGAAGGAATGTACCAAGGTACGGTAAAGGAGATTACAACAGTATCATTTTATTTATTCATGTGTTGTGTTTTCAATTTATTACTGTTTGTGTGCTTCCCAAATACTTTACACATTGCCTCTAAGTTAAGCCTGGCTGTTTTTGTGCTAAGCTACCAGAGACCTAGGCACAGGTTTATTCAGTGACGTTTGTTGTTCATTCTGACAAGGATTGTGATTGTTGTCTGAGAAGGGCTTCCACTCCTTCAGCTAATAATCCAATTTCTTACAAACACCTTATGAATCCTGGATCTGAGTCAAATGCTGACTTCCAGTCATTGTGATCTTACGAGGGAGGCATCTCACCACCCCGCTTATCCAGCTTCTGAGTGTACCACAAACTCTTCTGTGAATTGCCTTGTGGCCTGTGGGAAAAGTATTTACCATCCATGAATGTCTGACTCCCAACTCTGGCACTAACTTCTTCACTGATACGATGAGTGTCAACACATCACTCTGTCTGTCACACTCTCACGTATGTCATTTACTTTTGGTGATACTTGAGGAGAATTTATTCACCAAGTCATTCCCAAAGCCCTGCCGTTTGTCCCATCTCTTGTCCGCACTATTGTGGACCTGGACCTGTATTCAGGTACCAAGAATCACAGCATCAGGTTTTCCTTATTTGGGGCCTGACATTTCGGGAGCTTATTTATTCTTCCAGTAATTTAATTTACAAATCATACACATTCAACAAACTTGATAACCTACTGGAGGAGGACAATACTCTGTCAATTCCAATACTGGATTGCGACATATCTACGCTGAACATTGGTTTATGCTGAAATTTTGGACAATTGACCTCCTAATCGACATTGGTTTTAGGAGGTCTATATATTCGACCGTATTGAGGCCTAAGCCCTGAGGAAGTCGTAGGGGTGGCACGTTGGCTAAAAGAAGTGGATGGAATAAAAGTAGCACACAAGAAGATACGAAATTCTGTCATTGTGTTGTGATATGTGTACTACAGTGTAACTGATTTGAGCAGCGGGTGCTTTGAACTCTGTAAATTACATTGTGCATTGTCTGAGTCAAAATTGTACACCAGGACAAACCTCACAATCAAAAGTGATCACAGGGACCAATGGGAGATTAGTTTGAGCAGAAAATGGAATCCTGCTGAATGAAATTGTCTGCCCCAAACAGTCTTCTGTGAGGGGCAAATGAAGGGAAAACTCATACCTTTGATTCTATCTCACATCACATTCTACTAGAGAGATTGTGCACCACAGGTATTCGGGACATGGCCTTGGAATGGTTGACAGACTTCCTCAAGGACCGGACCCAAACAGTCAATCTGGGCATGTTCAAAGCCAAGACCACCTCTGTCACCAAGGGAGTCCCACAGGGCTCCTGTCTCAGCCCTACCCTTTTTTAATATTTACATTGCCCCACTGGCCTCTCTGCTTATGAAGATCGGGTTTATCCCGGTCTCCTACGCAGATGATACACAACTGCTCCTGGCCTATGATATTGATGCGCCCAACATCCAAGAAATCTTCTCCAAAGGCATGCTCAAGATCACGACCTGGATGAGTCAGAATTTCCTGCAGCTTAACACAAGAAAAACGGAGATCATGCTATTCTCTGAGGCAATCTCCAACTGGTCCCCGAGCTGGTGGCTGCAAAAACTAGGAACAGCCCCCACCCCCAAATCAGTCGTAAAGAACTTAGGGGTACTAGTAGACAGCAAGCTCAACATGGATGAGCATATAACATCAACCAAACGCCCATGCTTCCATGCCCTTAGTCTTCTGCGGAAAGTCTTCCATTTCCTCCCCCTTTCCACTCGCAAGACTCTCATACATGCTTTAGTACTCAGCCGGCTGGACTTTAGCAATGCCCTTCTCATTTCTGCCAAAGACTCTGCTTTACAGACCCTTCAGGTGGTCCAGAATACAGCAGCCCGCCTAGTCACCAATTCTCCTCGCCGCACCCCATCCATTCCCCTCCTACACAAACTCCATTGGCTCCCTATACGCAAGCGTGTTCACTTCAAAGTATGCTGCTTAGTTTTCAAGGGCCTTCACCAGCTGGGCCCAACATATCTAGCCAACAAACTGATCACCTATGCCCCCGCACGAAGGCTCCGTTCTGAAGGCAAAGGCCTCCTGGTAATCCCCCGCTTCAAGAAAACAAAGTGGGGTGGGAAAGCCTTCTCCCACATGGGACCCAAAATGTGCAATCAGCTTCCTGAGACACTTCGACTTAACCACAACTACCTCAGTTTTAGAAAGAATCTGAAGACCATCCTGTTCTAATGCTCTGATCTTACGCTTCTACAGTCATTAGCGCGGAGATACCCCCTGTGGGGGGATTCATGCGCTTTATAAGTCATCTAAATAAAAATAAATAAATAAAATAAATAGCAGAGAAGGCACGGGACATTAAAAATTATGCACAATGTGAAAAATTGAAAACTACAAACGGTCATACACACAATAAATATTCCATCCAGGCCATTATCTGTAGATAAAGCTCATGATCTTGAATGTATTTCTTTGCTTTACTTGCAGCAAATGGAGCTTTTTGAAGACACAATTATGTGGTCTAAGTTGCTTTCAGACCCAAGCATAGCCTTGTTCCTTTATTTTGGACCCTCTGCAGCTTCTAAATCTATTTGGTCACTCCACATGGCCTCTTATAAAAGTCAGGCTCTGCTACGTGTTATCTATCCGATGCTTTGTTACTAGGAGGACCTTTCTCAGGGACATCAACTGGAAGTTGCTGCTTTTTGTGATGGCTAGCTGTATTGTGAGAAAAAGTGACCCTGATCAAATCAAATCCAACTTTTGCCACACTCTGCTCTTGCATCATTTTCGTTTCCAGTTGCTTAGCCCTTCTGGACAGATTGCATTATCTGTTATACCTTAATAAGATCTCATGTTGTCTCCTATTAAGGCATAGAAGGGTGAGGGGCTAAATGTTATAGATCAGGACATTCCTTTGACGTTTTTCATAAAAAGGGTTATCTTCCTTCCTGATTAGGAAGAACAGTCCCAGAAATTACTGATTGTGTGATGTGTGAAGGGTTTAAGATAGCTTTACAGCTTTACAGCCCACTCCCAGGGCTGTACCGGTTGTTAAAGCTCTGAGCCAGATTATAGACCTGAGTCACATATGAGGGCCTATAATGAGTAGGAGGGCCTTTAGCAACCGGTAAAATAAACTGAAAACATTTAATAGAATAATATTAAGCTGGCAATACGCTAGCCAATTACCTTAAATGAGTGGTTAATTTGCAATTAAAAAAGTACAATGGCTCTCGTCAGGAGGGAGCTTCGACCATCCCATTTCTCCTGTTAGTGCTGCCTAACACAGAACCAACAAACTCTTTGGGTGTGGCGTAATGGCCGGAGCTGCCAACTTCAAGCTGGGGAACCTGGTTCGAGTCTCGGCTTTGGCTCAACATCCTGTGGTTCTGGGCGAATCCATTTTTCCACCAAAAATTAATGCATCCTTAACTGGTCTCAAGCACCAGTGTTGATGAATAATTGCTGGTGCTGAGCACCGGGAACCAATGGCTCAAATTAAGCACTGGCTTAAATACAAGTCAGCTTCTGAAACATCAACAGCAGTTAAAGATACCTCCAGTATACTCCAAACAGATCCACAGGAAATAGTGAAGTGTTTTCAAGATTTCTAATCAAATTATATGGTCTTATTCCCCTACAGATCTATGTAATAAGTCCCTGGAAGGTATAAACTGATTTAAAAGTAGAAGATACATCTAAAGAAACCCATAGAGCGAGAAAAGCACCAGGCCCTGATGGATATCCAGCCAGCTTTTACAAGAGCTTCTAGGATAGTTTATTAATACATCTAGGGAATTTTTATGAGATCCTCGCAAAAACTGGTAAGATTAAAAGGACAGTTTAGGAGGCGACCCTAGTGGTAATTCATAAAAACGGTTAGACCCCACCCCCTTGAGACAATGAATTACAGACCCATTTCACTCTTAAATGTGAATTACAAGATCTATACTAAAATTCTTGAAATAAGGCTGAAAAGCCCCTACTCATTCTGATCGACCAGTCTCTAACAAGCTTTCGTCAAAGAAGGCTCGCATTGGGCTCTTCTGCCATGTGATTGAACAAGCTACATCCATGTCTACTCTTGCGATGGCTTTAGACGTTGAGAAAGTCTTTGAAAATGTTTCCTGGACCTTTTTTACAGTCAGTTTTTACAAAATCTCAGCCCAATGCAGGAATATTTTGCAGATTAAATTTAGGACCCAACATTTATGTCATCGATATTTAGTATTGGTATTTTGACATACAACTTTCTGATCACCTCACAAATAGATTCTCCTCACATTCCGTCCAAATCTTATGACCTGAGCAAATGGAATTTGCCAGGAGAATTAGAAAAGTTGCAGAGAGAGAGAGAGGGTCTTCAAGGCTACTGGTGATTCCTGGAGCCCCTTTGAATAGCCATGTGAGCCTCTTAGTGGCGGTCAAGTAGCAATTTCTGCTATGCTAAATTTAAAGGACAACTTCCGAGTCACTGTACAAAAACCTCAGTGTGCTGCCCTCTGCGAGAGGTTTTGAATTTGATCAGTATAAGAATAATATGTAGGACCCTTTTCCTGTAATCTGTAGGTCTGGTACTTTGAGATCAGTAAATCTCGTCCTGATGAGCTTTTGACTACTTACAGTAAATTATTATTTGGAAGTAAGTAACATTTCTAGTCTCTGTGCTACTTGAGAAAGACCCTTTCACCTTTTGTCCCTCGGTACATAATTGGATTTTGTTGCAAGTTTGAAACAATATTGCTAACAATGTTATAGCTTTAAAAAAAAAAACACGTCTTGTGCTTGTTTCCTCAGATGGTATCTATGTTATTTATACCCGTTTAATAAAAAAAAATGGGAAAGTTACTTCTGAATTAAAAAAAAACCACCATCAAGGATTGGTACATCAGATGTTTCCTAAACATTTTCAATGCCTTTGGTAATGGATGCGTTTAAAACAGTTGAGAATGGCTGGTTGAAAACATTAAAACGGCTACATTTTAATCGTTCAGTTCCTCTTACCTTATTGTTGCGACACCACCAGTGGAAGAGGTCGGTGTGTAGCCAGCCACTTAAAAAGTAAGCGTTTATGGATTCATTTAATGTGAATGTTCACCAGGCAGATAGGATACCACTGCTTCTAATACCAACAGAATTCACTTAACATATCCCGAGAAGCATAGTCACACTTACACAAAATCGTGTTTGAACCCCTGGGTGTGGAATGATTTAAAATGAAAAAGGCGTCGTGTTTTTTTTTTTCTTGTAGTCATTCTTGTGTTCTTCAGCCCTCGTCTCTGTTGTAAAATACTCAGTTACCACTGGGGGTCACCATCGACCTCTGAATGAGACATGAAACCAGAACAGCAAAATACATAATTACCCTGCTGTTACTGGGAGCGTGACTGTTCGCTTATCTCAGCCCTCGCACTGCTCTTCAGAAAAGGTACCGGCCATATTCAAGAGAAATGAGGCCGGCGTATAACATACGGGTCTGACGCGTTCTATTGCTCCTAAAATAGCCGGAAGTGCTTTTAAAATGAAGCTTCACAATATTGTTTTCTCCGTGTTGCTTGCGTCCAGTGTTTTACACCTGTAGTAATTAGGGGCGTGGGGGTGGGTACTTACTCATTGACCAGATTATAAAAGGCTGCATGAATTGGTCCAAGGTTATCCGCTACAGCGAACTCAGGTGTTTCATTATTAACCCTAAGTAAACCTGAAAGTATAACAAAGCTCATTAATTCTAATTAACAATTGATCTGTGCCAGCGAGGTTTTGTGAGGGATACGGAACCCTGCACATTGTCTAGTTTCCAACCAAACATATGCTGGAAGAAAGAGGGTTTGTATTTCGCACTTATCCCGCGTCCCTCCAACATGTCCTTAATTGAAAAACTGCGTGTGGAAATGAAATTTAGAAAGTGGAATGTTTATAAGAATATCCTCGTGTATTTCGCTGCTTCAAAAATCATATATCTCAAAACGTCTTTTCTACCTTCCAGATAAACTGCCACTTTTTATTACCGAATCATTTATTTTGTAAAATGCGTATTTTTTTTTAAGTAAATCCAAAAATCTAGAAAAAAATGTATAATATGTCCCTCCCAACAACAACTCCGACTCCTTAGTAAGAAGGTTGAATGAACCTCTAATCGGAGGGAATTCTGATGAGGACGCCGAGGACCCAAATGGCTGCGTCTTGCATTTTCGAACAAACAAATTCATGGGTAAAACTTGTCAGTGGGTCTTTTGTGCTTCTGTTTGATTATAGCAGATATAAATCAGATGCACTTCACGTTGTGGGGGTTTGTTGCATCCTCGTGCAGTCCTAATGTTTTTTTTTTTTTAATACGCCCTGATGGCCATTGTGTAGATATCTTAACAGCTCTTCACTCCCATGTTTTCTAACACATCTTTTCTCGACCACTCTTTGCTGACACAGGCAGGAAGGCAAATTGGGAAACTGGGATGATATCTAAAGGGCCAGTGTAAGGAAGTTGCTTGGTAATTATGGTGGATGGGAGTCTGCCACAGGAAATAAGGCCACAGACTTGTTAAGGAAAAATAAAATATCTGTGAGTTAAACCTCGGCTAAACTCCAAGGTATCCACAGCACAGAGCACACAGGCTTAATGTAGGATTATATGTAAAGTATTTATCAGTAACAAAACAGTTGTAAAGGCAAAACACCACACAATGAAAATCCCTCAAATAATTTATAGAAATTGAGAAAAATGTCATGGGTAAAATGACACCAGTATGACAAAAGTCCAATAAGGAGAACCAGAGATATCATTTGAAGTAAAAAGAGGCCAGAAAAAGTAATGTGCCAAACAGTAGTCACTGTTTGCAGTTCACCTGGACCTAGGCTGGATTTCAGGCAGACCGTGATGGTGCTTGGATTGGATACACCAAGCAGATTTGTCCTGGTGAATATTTCTACATTCTAACATGGAACTTCCATTTATAAATGGAAGTTAAAATCCTTAATTGGGGCAAGGTTGCTGGTAGTGACTGATTTAGTCCTCTCTAAGCCGGATAGCCATTGGAAGAGGTCCAGCTGAAGATGCTGGTTTTGAAAGGAAGAGCTCTGATTAGGAGAAATGTACATTTCACTACTTCTGAAGTCCTTCTGTCGGGCAGGTATTTTGCATTCCTTCGCCTGGTCAAGATTTGTGCCTTCGTACATAGTCTTTTTTTATGGAGCTCAAAATCGTCCAGCAAGGCAAGCATGAAGTTGCATGTGACAAAATCTCTTTGAGATTGGACATCTTTGCCTCAAGGTCCCGCTGACGCTACTGAGATATTGAAAGACCAAAAATGTTGCAAGTCCCATCTTTCCTGAGTTTCTGGAGAAGCACCTATCGGTAATTTCTAAGGCTCACTGAACCTTAGTGACATCACTTAGGGGCTAGGACGCACTCTAGCAGAGGCCAACAGCTGGATCCAGTGCAGGTCTAGTTGTTACTGGTCATTTGGTCAGTTCATGAAATATGTATCTTGCAGTTTGGGGTGTCAGGAGTTCAGCCAATGGACCCTCCAAGTTAATTTCTTGGTCTTGTGCACAAATGGGGGCAGGCCCTTCACAATGAAAATAGCTTTTGCGGGCTAGTCACTGTAGGTACATGCAATATTAAATTCTTATCTATTGGGCAACAAGGCCAATTCAGGTGTGTGTTGTTTAATATTTATTAGTGGGGTTCTTTCTGGTATTTTGACAGGTCCACCTGCAAGTTTAAAAGTTGCAGGACTCAGGCTACACAGTCAGGCCTGAAGCTATATTTCTTTTCTTTGCCCAGTGGGTGGTACAATATGTTGCAGTGCGTAGATGACATTTAACGTTCCATGCCATTGGTGTATCTACCTACACAATATACTTTTCCCTTGCTGTAAAGTTAAGTGAGCTAATTAGAAGTTTGCGAATTTTACCATGTTTTAATGGTCAGAGCTGATACACTTGTTCTGGACAGCAGTGCCAGTGTGTGCAGAGTTTTACAAAAAAAACTATACCTGCCAGCAAAAATAGGGGTGACAACGCAAAAGAGGCACATCCTCACAGCCGGTACCTGTAGGAGTACAGTAGTGTTGAGAGGGTTTCCTATTAGGAAGAGTTTGACACTAAACCTTTCAGAAACTCTGGCCTGTTGGAAATGCTGCAGCTTGCCTTTCTCTGCTCGCATTTTCATTCCATTTCCGTTTTTATTATTTTTTTTATACTGTACCATAAAGGTTCTGAGCACTGAGCTGGAGAGACAGAACCCACCTCTTACACATCCATAGGAGCATTTGTCTCCATGTAAAGGCCACGAAGAATTCTGTGAGCCTGGCTTCCTTCACAGTCTGTTCTACTTCGAAGTGACCTGAGATGAAAAAGATACTCAGACTCTTTCCTCCCCAGTGAAAGGCAGACGTCCTCTGTTAGAAATCAAATACCTGTGAAGTTGGCATAGCTGTGCCTGATCTTGCAAATAATGAGCCTCAAAAATTTTACAGCAATAATAAGGGCTGCATGTTTACCCTGGCCATTACTGATACCCTGGCCTCCACTGATAATCAAGGCAAGTTCTACCAAGGAGGTGGTATGTGCTTTCTGATATCTACAAATACTCTGTTCTTGCGTCCGTATTCATGGCCCTTTGGAGGTTTATGCATGCTTAGGAGTGGCAATGCACAGGATACTGTAATAGTCTAATTTTGACATTATCACAAATTAACGCATTCCGTTGCAACGCATGCCTTTACCACGCATGCGTTACAACACGAATGCCATTCTCACGCATAACCTTTACCACGAATATTCCTTTACCACTCATATTGTTACAACGATTTTCGTTGTAAATTCACACATGGTAAGGGCATACTCTTGGTAAAGGCTATTCCCCCACCCCTAAACCCTTCTTACAAATACCTCCCCCCTGCCCTTAACCCTAAAATCGGACCCCTTCATTTTTTTAAATTTAAAATTCCCCTTACCTCTCCACATCATCTCGTCTGTCGCCTCTTCTCCATGATCTTCCTTGTTGACGTTGCACATCGTAAAGAGGAAACAGAAGTGTCTTTCTGTTTTATCTAACAATGTTGATTGCCTCCCGATTGCCTCCATGATCGGTGTTGGAAATGGGGATTTCTGGTTGGCTGAGGCTTGCGCCAAACCCAGGCAGAGACCACCACTCTAGTCAGGGCAAGGGAGTCACACGCCAAGATAACCCCTGCTCACCCCCTTGGTAGCTTGGCATGAGCAGTCAGGCTTATCTCGGTGGCAATGTGTAAAGCGTTTGCGTGCGCACCCAGCAACAACACCCAAGGCCCACCACAAAGGAAACTCCACACAAGGTTATATATAAAAATAGCCTTTGTATTATACCAAACACATTAGATGATAAACACAATTTACACTGTGCCACTGGCACAGGCAGAATTTACAGGGGATTATATACACAGGACAGGGCTACATGGACCACTGTCAGGAATAAGCACTTGGTAGAACTAGCACTTTGTAGAAATAGCACTTAGAACATAGAATAATTGTAGCACCAAATAGTAAATGTAGCACACAACCAGTAACCACTGGTAAAAGGTAAGTACGCACCACGCAATCCTAACCACCATAGGCATATATCACGCAGGGAACCATGAACTCACTAGCATAACTATACTAGGTAAAACAACCTCCTAAGCATAAACACATTTAGAGGCATCAAACACAGGTGCGCAAAACATACTACATGCAGTACATTTCCTAACACCCAAAACCATCAGCACATAAATCATAATAGCATATAAATCACATTAGGGTCCAGGTTGCGCCATTGCGCCAAAACCTAAACGTAGCAGCTGCCCACTACTTGCTGGGCAGCTGAGGACAAGAACAGGGCCTAAACGCTGCAGCTGGCACTAAGTGCTGCGCATCTGTGGAAGGCCAAAGTAGAGGCGAAGGAGTGCGACTCACTCCTGAGTCCAGAGACATGTCCCTAGAAAGAAAGAACCTAAATGGTGCAGCTGCCCACTACTTGCTGGGCAGCTGTGGGGTAGAATGGCGGCATGGGCCCTCACTGGCCCTTAGGATCAAAGAAAGACGGCGCCAAATGGGGGAGCCATCCAGGCTCTGGAACAATACTGCGGCACAGGCTGGAGTCATCTAGGCTCTGGACACATCATGCCAACTGGGGGGAGCGGCCCACTGCCAACCGGGGCCGCTCTACGTCCCGAAACGCCACCGAGACGTTGGAGCCCGCATGCTCAAAATAACCATGCCCCCAAGCCCCTCACAGGGACTTTCAAACAAAAATGGGCCATCGTTGGAGTCTTCGCGGCTCTAAGACGAATAATGAGAAAAACGGTGGAGCGGCCCGCTGCCAAACAGGGCAGCTCGAATACTGCCTCCCCCCCTGTCTGGACTTCCTCGAGAAACTCACCGGCGGGGGGTGGGAGGGAGGATGGAGGCCGGACTCGGATCCCGCCCTGTGCGACTTAGCGGGGCTCTCCCTTCCACTCGGGAGCCCCGCCTGCCAGCAACAGCACTTCTCTCTCCCACAGGAGACCGGCAAGGTACACAAAGGCTTCCCCCAGGCAGGGGGAAGCAGAACAAAGGGTCACCAGGCCCCGCCCACCGTCACTACTTCCGGTCGCGGTAGGCAGCGGCCTAGCAACTTTCCAACAAGCAGCTCGGGACTGCGGCGGTGATTCCTCGGCGGCAAGAGGGGTAGGCTCCCTCTCAATAAAAAGTAAATAGCGGGGTGGGCACCCGCAAAATACATAGGCAGCATGAACGGGGTAGGCACCCGTGAATAAATAATTAAATGTGGGCATAAGGTAGGGTGGGCTCCTGCATGGAAACAACAAAATAAGCAAGGAATGCAGCTATGAGGGGCAGGCTCCTTCCAGATAAGGAGCAAACCAAGATAAAAGCGCTCCCAGGCCAGCATTAAAAGTAAAATACAGCGCTCCTGTGTTGTCAAAGGTCCTGGAAAGTTTTTAAGGGTAAAAGTCCAAAAAGGGGTCCAGGGCATCCCGGGGCTGGGCAGGGCCCAGGGAGGCAAGCCTTCCCCTGGGCCCCAGCAGCAGCGCGCCCTTGGTAGATTCAATTATCAGGACACATGCTTTTGGAGTGTTTTAGATAACTAGATAAATTATGGCGTGTTTCTTTGGCAGCAGCACAGATGGGAGGAGGGCAGTCATTAACCTACATGGATGCTTAGGTCCTAACCTACACCAGTAATATTCTGCAGACCATTGCTTCCACAAAATCCATATCCATTCCGATGCTATTTACCAGTAACTCTTCACATTACTATACAACTTTACTCTTAAGCCAGACCTATTGGCATTGCCAATGTTGTTTGTTCTTTTGCTGGCTTTCATGTGGGGCATGTTCAGTGCTCCTCATGTTTGGGCATCACACTGTTTGGTGACAAAACTGTGTGGAAGAGTTGACAGCTATGTTTAATGCCCATTGATGGCTGAAGTTGTGCATGGTGGTGTTCTGGGGTGTTGTATTGCTATTATTCTTGTCAGGGTCGCATGTACCTTTTATTATGCAGGAAGTGGGTTTGTTATTCATTTGCTTTCTTTACTGAACCATAATGCTTGCCACCTTCATGAGTCTTTTCTGCTTTCTTGTTGCAATGTACTTTGTTTTCTACACTAAAACCTTAATCAAATCTGTGTAAACATTTTCCTTCTCAAATTACCCCAAATTCCTAGTTTAAAAATGTGGCAAAAAGTTTCTGGAATGTGAAAAAAGAATGAATCTTAAGAGCAAATAATTTACTAAAAGAAATGCGATCATAGATTTTTGACAAACCATGCTTAGTTCTACTTTAGTGTCCTCTGGTTTAAAAAAAAAATTAAATAAATTACAGGTGAACCACGTTGCTGTGCTGTGACGACTTCACAATAATTGTATAGACGTGGTGCTTAATTTGAGCTGGTGATAGCAGGTGGGGTCCACAGGCACTCACAGGCACTCATTTTGGGGACTTGCACTTATTTTTCCTCATCAACCTTTTACCCAAAACAAGAGAGAGAAAAACACAAAAGGGGCAAAGAAAGAAAAAGATGAAGAAACATTAACAATAAAAGCAAGGATAAAAAACAAACTGAAAGAGTGAGATAAAGGGGCAGGGAGTGTCTGCTGGTGGATGAAAGAGGTATGAAGTGGAAAGAAGGTAAAGCAGCATTGGTATCAGGCCGGATTCAGGATTTGGGATCTGGGTGGGCCATGAAGAAGAATGGGTAGCCATAAAGATGAGTGGGTTGTCCAGAGACTCCTAGATGTCTGAGAGCTGGGTCTTTACATGCTAAGTGTGTTATACAGGTGTGAGCTGGATACCATACCTACTGCAGGGTTCTATCTACTTGTTTTACATGTGTATTTCTATAGGTTTAAACATATAGGTTTGATCTCTTTTTCTCTCTGCAATTCACCCTCCTTTCTCTCTGTGTTTTCCTCTGTTAGAGATGAGATTTCTGGTTGGCTAGGGCATGCACCTAAGCCAGGAAGAAGCCACCACTCTAGTCAGGGCACAGGATTTACACACCGAAGATAACCCCTGCTCACCCCCTTGGTAGCTTGGCAGAGAAGTCAGGCTTATCCCAGAGGCAATGTGTAAAGGGTTTTCACAACACACTCACACAGCAGCAACACACTAGGCACACCACCGAAGAAACTCCACACAAGGTTACATCAAAAATAGCCATTGTATTTTTCATAAAACACATTAGTACGTAATCACATATATACTCTGTGCCACCATTGCACTTGGTTTCACTTTACAGGGATTATATACATTACAGGGCCAATGAGGCCACTATCATAAACATCAGTACTCACAATTAGAGAAACCACCTAGAAACTACTGGTAAGGTTACACTTAGCATAAACACATCATGCATTAGCACCAGCAACAGTGCACCAACCCACCAACTTTCGAAGGACACACATTAGGCAATAACTCAGTGCATTAGGGCATGAACACCAACAGTAGTGCAGGTAACAAACCTTATTAGTGTGCACATATTGTAATCACCTCAGGCCCATAATTGCATTAGTCAGGATTTGCCTAGCAGACAAATTGTGCAAAACATAATCAGCAGTAGTGCACTTCAAAACATCTTTTGCAGTGTATATCTCATAAACACATCCTGCACCCACTGGGGCATATGCAGTACACCCTTACCGAACATCTTGGTGTAACCTAGACAATGTAATACAGCCTACATGGGCTCCTCAATGGCCACGGGCCCAGGCATCAGGGCACAACATATGCCCTTCCTAAGCGAGGGCCCTGTCCTGGGCTCGCCACGCAATGCAGGCTTTCCCGTAGGAGGAGGGTAGGTTGACACTCTGGTCGCAGATGTATCCTTGCTGACACTGGTCCACACTCCGCTCTGCAGATGGGCCCCCTTCTTAGCTGGCTTGCCCTCCGCCCTAGTACGTTGGCCCACGACTACCGTGGCACAGTCACTCTGCTTCGTGCGAGGTAACAGCTGCCATAGAACATGGAGCGATGTCTCCGTCGGACCCGCTCTCATTGTGGCCTGCCCACAACCAGGCCTCGCCTGGCTTCCGGCGGCTCAAATGATCCTTCTGCCAGGGATTCACCACGCTGCAACACACAGGAGCCACAAGGATTCCTACCTCTTAGCGGCTTCCTTCTCTACTCAGTGACTGCTGTCTCTCTCGGGTGCAGACAGCCAGGACCACCAAGTGCCCATCAAGTTTGGGAAAGAATACGCCGACCCACACACAGGCTGCCTGACTTCTGGTGGCTTCTTTCTGTCACAGCGACAGTAAACTAAGTGCAGGCCCTGCAATGGCAGAGGCCTGAGACAGGTTTGAAAGGCTACTAAAGATGTGTGGCGCAAGCAGAGCTGCATGCCCACCAGTAGCATTTAATTTACTGGTCCCGGGTATATGAGGTACCACTTTATAAGGGACTGATAGGTATATTAAATATGCCAAACAGGTGTATATTAAATATGCCAAACGTGTCAGGTGTAGACCAATCTTACCACGTTTACCATAGAGAGCACATGCACTTTAGCACTGAACAGCAGTGATGAAGTGCCCAGAGTCCTAATACCACCAACACCACGTTAGAAAAAATACCAGGAGGAAGGAGAAAAGTTCAGGAATGACCCTGCAAAAACGGCCAAGTCCAACAATCTTCTTTTCTCTCCACTTCACGTTCTTCACCCTCTGCTTCCTTCCACCTCACTCTTTGCTCTCTTTACATCATCCTACTCTCGACCCACAATACCCACCTGTTTCCATACGTCCTTCACTTTTTTCACTTCACTCTCATATTTGTCACATCTCACCCTCCCCTCTTTCTACCTTATCCTACATTCTCTCTCTCTCTCCTGACCACACAATCCTCTGTGCATCAACTTACTCTCACTACACTTCACCCTTCTATATCTATCTCACCCTTCTCCTCCACTTCTCTCCACCTTACCTATTTATCTCTTCCTCACTCTTTTCTCTTTTTCCTTGCCCTCCTCTCACTCTTGCTCACATTCCTCTGTCTGTTCTACTTGGCCCCCTGCTCTCCCCATCACCATCCTCCTTTTGTCCTCTCTGTCCTCTCAGTATCCTTCCTCCTTCTTCAGCATCCTCCCTATTACCATCTTGTCTCTGTGCTATACCTTCTCCTCACTATACCTCGCCCTTCTCTCGATCAGTTTCAGGGCCGGACTGGCTACCGGGCAGTTTGGAATGCTGCTGAGCTGGGGGCTGATTTAGTTGATGGGGACCTGCGTGTACTAAACAAAATTCGTTTTGCTTTCATTATTTCGAAGCACACGCAGGTCTCCATGAACGATATCAGCCCCCACTGCAATTAAATCAGCCCCCAGCTCGGCAGCATTCCGAACTGCCCGGCAGTCACTCTGGCCCTGATCAGTTTAGGACCCAAAAAGCAGCAGCACTATAAACAGGGCCACTTGAATTATGCGGCATGGGAGGGCCAAATTGTGCAGCAGGGTTCAGAAAATTATGCTGCAAGAAAAGACATATTTTGTGGTGCAATGCAGCACATTTTGTGATAGTTTTACTTCATTATTTTGACATTTTTACAATTATGAACGCTATGTGGGTAATAGTTGTACATCACTAGTACCAGTTAAACACCCAAATGTAGTATTAAGCAGCAGAAAGGTGACAGTCATCCTTCAAAGGGCTTTCCACTAAGCAACAAAATGTGTTGCTGCGCTTTTAGTAACTTTTGAGACGTTTGAACTCGAAACTAAAACTTTTTTGTTAACATTTGTAAATTATGCAGCAGATGATAGAATTTTATGAGAATGCAGCAAATCTATATTTGTGTAAAAAACGCCACTTCCACTCAGTCATATAATTCTAGTGGCCCCAGCTATTATCAGGGCCTCTGAAATTATGCAACAGGGAAGGACCACATTTAGCAGACGGGTCGACTAAATTTTGCAGTGTAATGTGTGACAGCATCACTTTATTATTTTGTCATTTGTTGCATGTCAGCTATGTGTGGAAAGAAAAAAAGGTTTCACCTTGTTAGGGACAAGTAAACGTTTGCGAAGGGCCTTACACCGTGCAGCACATATTACTGCATTATAGTAACATTTGATCATTTTATCAAGATCTTTGATAAAATCTGCAAATTATGCTGCAGGTGATGGATTTTGTGTCGAATGCTTCAAATCCATAATTACAAGGAAAACGCTGCGGCTGCAGAATCGCATCATTCCAGTGACCCCGACTATAATCCAATTCTGTCTGTTCATGTGACAAAAGAGAGAATTTGTTGGTAGAGAATAAAAGCACAGTCATCTGTGCTCCAAGGTGGGTTTATGTTCTTTAAGTTCCTTCTGTTTATATCAGTGAGCTCTGCCTTCTGTGAGCACCTCGGGGGAATGAGAGTACAGAGAGCAGCAGCATCACATGTTGCCAATGCTGCCAAGACATTTTTTGCTTAATAAAGTGCCATAAGCAGGGACACTGGAAGTATGTGATTATGCGGCTGCAGCGTATTCCACATAATTATGAATTTGTCATATCTGTCCCTTATCCATCATCTGCTGCATAACTTGAAGATTTTGAGAGAATAATGTTTCTGGCTCAAACCGATCAAACGTTACCAAAAGTGCAGTGACACGCATTTCTGTGCAGTGAAGACATTTCGCAAACGTTGACTGGTCAGGTTTCTGTTGCTTATTTCTGCATTTTATGGTCAAAATGGTACCAACGAGGTGTAATCTTTGCCAAGACAGTGTTAACTTGTCAAAATAATGAAGTAATTCTATCCCAAAATGTGCCCCATTACACTGTGTAATTTTTGACACATAATTCCAACACTGCAACATAATTTGTTTTTCCCAAGCCGCATAATTCTAGTGACCCCAGCCATATGTAAGGAATAGCATCACAGCAGAAAGAACATCAAAGAAAACACTACTAAGGTGTATATACTGATTATATGGGCATTTTCACCCCCTTTTCTTGCAAGGGCAAAAATACATAAAAGATACACAATTAGGCTTTGATAGAGAGGCTTGAAACATGTAGGATTGTTTCATCAGGAAATAGAATAAAACGTTTTCTGCTTGTGAATGGGCCACAGGGCTAACTTGTGAGGTTCCTCCTGGCCCACCCTCCTTGCATCATCTGACACCTCTTTTTACTACACCGATCCCCTAAAACAAACCTTTCTAATCTCTCCCCTCTAACTCCTCCCCTCCAAAACTCCTTTTTACCCATCCAAAAGCCTCTTCCTACTGCTAAGACCTTAAAAAAAAGAAAATCCTTCACTCTTTATCCCTCCACCATCCTTTTCCATCAAAATTAACAGACTAGCATGTTCACTTCTCAAATTCCATATTCAACTATACTAATATACTGCCCAAATAACTGAATAACATAACTACTACTAAATTACTTCATATTTATACTATACTAATTTTCAAACACTAATCCTTTTTGGGTTCCGGAGTGGCGTGCTACTCGCCAGAAAAGCGCTTCAACACCCATCAGGGGTAACAAGTGTTATATGAATGCAAATCTTTCTTCCCCTTTTATCCCTCCGCTTTCCTTCTCACTCCAAGTAACAGACTAATATCCACCACTGAAATTACCTCATATTTCACAATAATAATTCACCACTAATCCTTTATAGGCTTCCTAAATAGCGTGCGTCAACAAGCGATAAATACAAACCTTTGTCCTCCTCTATCCTTCTGCTATAATTCCAAATCCAAATAACTGACAAAGCTATCCACCACTTAAAATGTACTTGCATGTTTCACTATACTAGTTCAACACTAATCCTCTACGGGTCCCGGAGTAGCGTGCTACCCGCCGAAAAAGCGCTTCGACGCCTCATCAGGGGTAGTAAGCGCTATATAAATGCAATTACAATACAATACAATTCATAAGATAGAGCCGGCCACAGTCTTCTGTGCAAAACGTTGGGCCCCAGCACTTATTCTTTAGCAAAATAAGCACTGTTCAGACTTTATTACATTTTGGAATATTTTATTGCAGGCTCGAAACTTTTTGAATCCAGAAGACATCCTGAAAGGAGAAACTGAAGAAAGTTTGAATAAGGTGCGAGAGGCTGTCAGCATCCTCGTTTTCTTCAAACAGTCATTTGAGGACAGACGAGAACATTTGCAGTCTTATTTCAAAAATGGCGGCGATCCAAAAACATGGGATTTCCCCTCGTCTATGGTGTTTGCAAGGTTGGACTGCTTCCTAAAGAGACTTGATGCCATAGAGGTAAGCCCTAATCTCTGTCTTGTGTATGTTTTTAGGGGTATGACTGCCATTAGTGCAGCACGCGCAGTGGCAACACAGCACAGGGTGGGAGGGGTCCACTGGGCCAAAATTATGAGTGTCTTTCATGAAATGAAAAAAGGATTTTTTAAGCGCTCCCAATACCCAAAGGTGGCTAGGTGCTAGCCAACAAGAAAGACAACACTCGTGAAGAATTAAGGATAGTAGAGGAATTTACTGGTTAAAAAGCCAGGTTTTTAATGCCTTTCTAGCCTACCTAATCTGGAGGTGGAGGGTCTATAATGTGCCAGTAACCACCAAATTAGCTCTGCCTCCTAGCAACAAACTTTTTCCTGCCAAAATGAAATATGTACAAAAATGTGATTATTGGCGCTCAGTGTTGGAGTGGTTCTTTGTTGTTGCGCATTGGAAGCATACACACCATAAGTGACAACTCTATAGGGCCCTTCCTTCTTGCTCACAAAAGGTCTATTCAAACTTTTCTATCCTAATGCATGATTTGCACTTTGCAGGTTAAGCTGCACAACACGATTCCTGAAATATATGCAAGTGTGAAAGAACGCTGTATACGTCCTGCTTTCATCACCTTAGACTCCCCTGATAACTGGAAGAGAGCTTTTTTTATATAAAGTATAAACAGTCAAACAGGAACACGGATTCCCAAGTAGCATGTTAATTAACGGTCGGGCGCCATTGTGCCCCATTCAGATTCAGAAGACTAAAAAAACATACCATGAGAGTCAGGGATTTAACAACCATGCCCTTTTCAATGCTGGAGTTGGATTATCTCTACAGATAGCAGGGAAAATAAAACAAATATTTTTTCTTGGTATCTGTGTAGCCAAACCTGTTATGAAAATGTCCAGCCTTAGGGGGCGTGGCTTGGATGGCAGCAGTAATGGCTGCCTAATCTAGTCGCTCGGCAATCGGAGGAGCAAATTAATCAAATATCTGGAGTCCTAGGCGGGAAAAATTTAAACGGACACCAGCTTTCGTTTCAGAAAAGTTGGCGGCATGACTTGTGGCGAGGAGGAATCATACCGACAGCTATAATTGCCGCTAGCTTGAAGAGGAGTGAGCGTTTAAACAAAATGGCAGCAATTGCAGCGACTGAGTCGTCCGAGGCACAGTAAGACTCATGTAGCTGATACAAGTGCTGCGCACTCATATCTTAAGCAAAAGAACACTCCAGGTCACGGTAGGTGGATGCCCATTAAAACGTTACTCTCCAGGCTGCAATAACTTTATTGTCACCGGCCATGTGCTCTGATTGCCTGACCCTGTTATGGCGATATTCCATGTCGGTAACCCACTCCTCGCACTCTTATCTCTCCACTTATGGGAATACGAGTGATCTATACATAAGCCACCATTTGCGGGTTATCACCCTAGCTGAGGCTCCCACTTACCCTGCAACTCCAAACACTCATAGGCTAATCGAGGGGGCTTCAATGAAAATGAAGACCAACTGCAAAATGGCGACTTGATGGCTAAATAGTAGGCAGGAGCGCGCGCAAACTCAGAGTGAATCTCCAGGCTGCCTATATGGTTGCGCGGATCAACCTTGGAATTCTAAGCTAAAAGTGAAATAAATGATGAGTGAGGGGAGTATGACAGACTTCTGAAGGTGCAAGATGCTTTGCACAGCTTTGTGAAGATTGTATGTTCAGAGAAAACTGCGGAGAGGTGGAAGTTAGTGAGGGCTGCTGGATGAGCAGTGGCTCCCACCTCCTCCGGGGGTACAGATTGTCTAAAGGTTGCCTCACTCTGAGCTACACGTCATAGGTTCTACTCTACATGATTCATGCTCCAGTCTGCCTCTCTCGGCTCCATGGCGCAATAACAAAGAAGGTGTCAGCAGCGATTTTGACCTCTCACAAACGTGTGGTTCGGGCTGCTCTACAAGTTATATGTTACTTGCTCTGGTACGCATGCAACATGATCCAGGCTGCCTTAATCTCTTCTACAAGTGATTGCTATTTCTGTGGAGATTGATACAGTAAATGGGGCTAGTGCCACAAATGATGTTCTCCCAAATGATGCTACTACAGAATTTTGCTAATACGCATACGCAAATAGCGCACTTAATATAGTGGAATTACCAGATTCCACGACGTATCAGATCTTTGATTATACCGCCAAATCAAAACGGCGCCTGCTCAAGGTCTGACAGCAAAATGTCCCCAGCAGGACCTCAACAGTGCCCAGTAGGACCTCAACAGCTGTAGCCACTCCAGCCACTAACTTCTTGAAGCTACGGGCTCCAGGTATACCCTTAACTATACCCATGCAAGTATCAACCATATCAGCCGGATCTGTCCCCAGCAAACGAAATAGACACTCAAGCCTTTTTATTGTTGCTTCCAGCAACTGAAGGACGCTCTACGACACAAGATGGCTGACAAGGAATCCAGAGCTTTCTTTAAAAAATCGAAAGCAGAACCAACTATCTCAGACTCACCAATTAAAGCCAAGTCGGATCTAAATAGTATAATGGACATGATATTAAAAAAACTTAGCTGAGGTGCATGACCTGGCGAAATTGACAAAACAAAATACTGATTCCATGCAGCTGGAACTCACCGTCATCTGAGCAGATATGAACACGATGAACCTAAAAATCAATGGCGCGGAACAAAGAATAAGTGACGTCGAGGATGTTGCTACTCAGGCTGGCAATAAAACACTTCCGAGGCACCACAAGTGAGCTTAAAAGTCACCTAGCAGAAATGGAGAACAGAAATAGACGTGGCAATATACGCATTTTTGGAATCCCAGAAGGTACAGAGAATGCAACGGGATCCTGGGTGGCATTTATGGAATCTTGGATACCCATGATTACTGGAATAAAATGTCATAACAGTTTAGAACTGGACAGAGCACATAGGATTCGACGTTCAACTCCCCAACCTGAAAAGGAACCCGCCCTATGATATGCAAACTATTACGCTACCAACATGTGGAGGCCATCCTAAACTTTGCTACGAAAAACCATCAAGTTTTATGAGAAGGCCACAGAATGAATTTCACACAGGACTTTCCAAAGGAAACGGTCGACATAAGGAAGGGGTTCCTTCAATTGCGAGACAAGCTGAGAGACAAAAACATTCAATTCTCATTTGCTGTTCCGTCTAAGTTTAGAATCTTTAAAAATGGCGAACAGCACTTCTTTACAAACCCCAAAGAACTGGTGCAACACCTAGAAGCGGATCCAGTGCAAGAGATGGACCATTCCGCAGGGGCCTCTAAGAAATGGAAGACTTTTTTAATTTCTTTTTTTTAATTGAAATCCATACATTACAAAAATTAGCATCTTAATATTTATTCATCAAAATTCATCTATAACACCAGATCAGCAGGACATATAATTTAACATAGAATACCAATCAGGAGTTCAACAAGCTGACAGATCAAAAAGCTGCGTTTTAGATCCAGCATGATCAGACACCTGTTGTCCTAAAACAAAGTCCATTGCCACATATTACTAACAATTTAAACCGATCCTTAGTTCTTACATTCCTAGAATATGAACCAAGTTAAAACATATGTAAAAAATTGTAACTTGATCCTACATTTTTTTGTACTGAAAACGCAAAGGCTATTCTAAATGAAAAATAGTGCAACTGCTCAGCCCCCCCCTTACAGATCATGCACGTTAGGATACCACCAATGAAAGCTCGAATACCAATTCTACAGATTAAACATAACCAATAAAGAACTCAGCCCAAATCTTCTCAATCTTTTTGAGCCCACTCATTCATAAGGCATACGCTTTTCCACTTCTTTTAACCTGTGCCATTTTCCGAACCTATTCATGTTTTGATGGTATTGAATCCGATCACCATCTTTGAAGTAAAAGTGATCTGGCGACAGCCATTCCAATATATACAAGTTTAATCGTTTTGTCTGGTAGGCTGAGGTATGGATCATAACCAAGCCCTATCAACAGAGCATTGGGGCCACTTAATAATATGCATTCTGTTGCTAAGTAATCAAAAATGTCGATCAAGAATTTCTGGATCAGGGGGCATTGTAATATTATATGCGTCCAATTGGCGGAAGGGTGATTGTGGCACTGAAAACACTGCCCTGATTGGTTTGGATAGGCCTTAGCTATAAAGCTAGGAGTTCTGTAAAGAAGCCACTTGCTGAAAAATAACATCCTCTGCCAATTAGCCCCTCTGACCGTGGTGACATTTAATTTATTAATTGTAGACCAAACATTGGCATTCATTTCCAACTCCTCATATTTTTCACATTTAATTATAGCCTTGGCTTCTAGATCTTTCACTTTGATTGAGGCTAGACGGTTTTTCCATTCCCCAGGTTTCTTTAAAACCATATCTTCAAATAGGTCATGAACTAGACTTTTCTGATTGATAATCTGGGTCAAGTCCAGATTACTAAAAAACTTCCTGAGAGCATTATAGGACCCCAGGAGAAGAAAATACAGAGGAATTAATCAAGACATTTTGCTTATATTTAACCATCTATCACTCCGCAGGAAATCCGAAAGTTTCCGTAACCCCGCCTTAGACCAATTTTTAATGATTTGAGACAAATCTTTAATTCCTGCCGTGGCGAAAAGACCCGCTATCGGAGTTGAACTATTAATTGCAGAAATAGAATATCTTCTACAGAAAGCCTGATGTTTATGATGAAACCAATGTAAACACTTATAATGAACTAATTTAGGAGATCTAAAAATTGATAGTGGGCAGTGGACTTAATTTTCTTTACAGAATAAATTCATTAAAAAATTTACAAAAAAACCCGAATGTAATTCCTGCTTAAATCTAGACATCTATTGTGCAAAGTATGCATAGTAATATTCCTTTAAATTAGGGAGAGCTAACCCGCCCTCTGCTCGCTCCTCATATGAAGTGCTCAGTGCGATTCGGGGGACTTTCTTGCTCTAAAGAAATGATGTAAACATAGACGTTAATTAAAAAAAAAAGAATGAAGTAAGACGCATGGAATTGCCGAAAAGAGAAAGCTAAAAAGTGGCAGCACTGACATTGTAATCAAAGCCACCCTGCCTAGAGTAGATAATGGGAGAGAATGCCATTGGGTAAACAGATCTTGAACTTTTCTTAATAATGGAACAAAATTTAGATCATATAATTCAGCGATCAATGGTGAAAAGTAAACTCCTAGATACCTCTTTGGATTTGTGTTTAAGCATGAGATAATATCAGGGTGCAGATCACTGGATGCCCGGCCACCACAAAGTAATATTTCTGGTTTTTTTAAATTGATTTTATACCCTCCAAATGCCTCGTATCATTCAAAAATCTGGAAGCCTTTACCTGCACTTCCTTCTCTGTCTTTATAATAAGCATGAAACAAACAGAAGACTTTAATATCCTTTCTACAATAGTGTATTTGTTATGGTCACTCTTCTTTTCATGCTCTGGTGTTCACACAAATGCATGGGTATAATCTCAATCATATTTGTTTACTACAGTAAGACAGCTAAGTAAGCACAATTAGTGGTTGTACTGTTTATATTTTTTCATGTTATGCACTGTGTCTTTACTTAGATATATTGCTCGTTATATTGTTTGGCAGAGACCTACTCTGTTTGGGTTGTCAGTTAACCGCCTTATTGGATAATAGGTTAATAAGTTGATAAGTTAAAATGCAAAATACACACGAATAGTGGCTTACAATACAGTGGGGGTACCGATTGATAGGTGTAAGTACCACTGCCATATAGTATGGTTCTATAATTATTTCGTATAGTGTGGTTCTATAATGAGTTCATTGTAAAATGCTCCAAATGGAAAAAATATCAAATTAACACCCTCCAGGATGCCGGATGACGGACCTGCTGTCGCAACCCCCTGCATCCGATTTTTTCAGGGAGGGGAGAGAGGGGTAGAGGGTAAAAATATTTGTGGTTGATTTCTTTTTTATGTATGTAAATTTTATTATTTTCGTAGATTATGTTGATTTGACAGGTATGCTCTATTTCCAGTACATAGTCAGTGTGAATCTAAAACACTACAGTACAGTGTTTGAAGGCAAGGGCACACTCCAACTCTACAGGCCGACTCCTTTTCTTAATGACCTATAGTTCTACAGATAGCTCAGGTTAAAAATATTGCAGAGGACCTAAATATAGTCTCCCTGAATGTAAAAGGGCTCAACCACCCAGTCAAGCGTAAAAAAATCTTTGATTATCTGGCCAAGTCCAAGAGCGACATAATTCTCCTTCAGGAAACAAAATTCTCAGAGGTGGACTTTGCTTTATTAAACACAACTGGATCTCCCATATCTCCTGCTCACCTGCAGTCCATAAGAAAAAAGGAGTCATTACCCTTACAACCGAAACTCAAATACCCTTACAACCGAAACTCAAATATTTCCACTGTATCACACACATGATGAAGAAGGGAGGATATTGGTTACACACCTAAAAAGAGGAGACAACTCCATTCATGTCCTCAACATTTATGATGACCCCAACATTGATGAGCCCTGCTTCTGGGAAAAAGGTTTCAGATACAATCGAGAGCTTCCCTCAAGATGATCCCATCATAGTTGGTGGTGACTTCAATTTGCCTTTAGATCCACTCATTGACGTCAATCCAAATGTAGCTATCACCCAACACGCTCACAAATGGTTCTCAACAAAATCTGCTCAAGGTTCAATCTTAGAGACTCATGGCGCCTCCAACACCCCGACACAAGGGATTACACATTTTATTCAGCCTGCATAATTCCTGTACTAGGATTTATTACATTTTAGTATCAGGCGCATCTTATTGACCAAACAGACATAGCCCCTATACTAGTATCAGACCACGCTTGCATTAACACCAAACTAGCAGGTACTCACTCCATTCTCCCTCCTAAAAGGTGGTGTTTTAACGAGGAAGGACTCAGTGACCCAGCTGACAAAGAAAAGATTGACTCGGCTATTCACAAACACATTAAATATAATGATCTCCCAAATACAGATGCATTCACAATGTGGGATGCACTAAATGTGACCATCAGAGGGGTCATCATTGGTATTAAAGCACAAATTAATAAAAAATGTAATTCAGAGTTAGAGTCATTGGAGAAAGAAATCAAACTCCTAGAAACTTCCTACGCCAGGGCGTTAGATAATAGAGATATTCTAGACCAACTTGAAAAAAATATGAATATAATAGAATCCTGAGTATACGAGCGGGAGTGTGGATCAATAAATTCTAGGCACTCAAGCTCTATGAAGGAAACAGGGCGGGCAAATTATTAGCCTCATACTTCAAACACAAATAGAGACAGTTTACAATTCCCTCGATTAAGGACTCTGATAATAACATTCAAACTAAACAAAAAGAAATCCTATGCGCCTTCCACTCTTTCTACGAAGATCTATATAAAAGCAAACAATAAATTCAGAAGTATGTACTAAGTACTTAGACTCCCTAAACCTACCAAGATTAACAGAATCAGAGAATGCAAAATTAGGGAAACCCATATCTGAAAAAGAATTAACCATCTCGATCAAATCTCTCAAAAGCAACAAAATCCCAGGCCCCGATGGCTTCTCAGCTTCTTTCTACAAGGCATTTGGTGGTTCCCTTCAACCATCCTTATTAAAAGTATTCAATATCATTACCAGAGAGGGTCGTACATCGACTTCAATGAGAGAAGCCAATATTATCGTCATACCGAAGGAAGGGAAGACCCTTTTTTACTCAAAACTACAGGCCGATCTCTTTGATCAATGTGGACTGTAAAATATACACAAAAATCCTAGCGATGAGATTGTATGAGGTGCTCCCTAAATTAATTAGTAACTCTCAGGTTGGCTTCCTCAAATATCGAATGTCGAATTACAAGACTAGACTCTTGTGTCACATTCGTGAGAAGGCAAGATTGTCGTCCGCCCCCTCTATCGCCATCACTCTTGACGCTGAAAAAGCGTTTGACAGGGTGTTTTGTTCATTCTTGTGACACTATATGCTGTATTTCAATTTAAGTAATCCTTACATAGACATGGTCATGGCTATGTATTCAGATCCCACGGCTCGGATAGCAATTAATGGTACTCTTTCGGATGCCTTTACATTAGAACAAGGTACCAGACAGGGTTGCCCTTTCTCCCCCTCCCTGTTCCTGCTAGCGTTAGAACCACTGATCTAGGACATCAAGCGCAATAATGACATAAAAGGAGTATCTTTTGGACATTCTCAAGTGAAACTTGCCGCGTATGTGGATGATATTCTCATAGTCACTGAAGACCAGAGCTCGTCCATTAAGGCCCTAATGCATTCCATAGAAGTCTATTCAAGCCATTCTGGGTATAAGATAAACAGAGACAAATCTGAAGTTAACCCCTTGAATGTCCACTGCACCCAGGAGGTACTGGGTGACTCGGGTCCTACCTGGCAGCCGGGATTTATCAAGTACCTGAAAATTGAATTCAGTAGCACATACAAATGCAATGCGTGCATTTTTAACATTGCTGCGGGTGCAGCTTGAAGCCGCATCCGCCGCAATGTTAAAAATAGAGGATGTGACCGCCAGGGTGGCGGTCACATCCTAATTGCACAGGAGGGAACTCCGCAGCCCATGCGGGGTTTCCCTCCTACTCAGGGGTCGCGGACGGACTCAAGTCCGTCCGCGATCCTAATGACCCCCTAAGTTCTGGCTTCTTAATAGGCCTACTGGACCCAGGCCCGATTACATTTACACAAAATCTGTGATGAGCCTACCTGTTGGAACTGCAATGAAGAGATAGGAGACTTACTCCATCTATTATTATTCTGCAAATGTGTGATACCCTTCTGGAACAGTATTTTTGATTTCTTCTCCAATCTCTTTTCATGTTCCCTCAAAAGAGAATTTTCCGCATTGACATATGGTTTCCTCATAGCAGAAAATCTAAATGACAATGACAGGGCGCTTCTAGACCTACTCCTTACAGCAGCAATAAAGGTCATCTTAAATAATTGGAAAGACACGCAGAAAGCATCTTTCAAGTGCTGGTTGAACTGGGTCTCCAATATAAGGGGTGCTGACAATGTGGCCCTACAAAATTCTCCATGGAAATCCCCACATGTGGGACAGCCTAGATCGATACTTCATGTCTCATAAACCACCATGATTTGGGAGTCACAAAAGTCTGGCCAACTGATCACTTCATTGTGTTGCCCTTGCACTAGCTCACTGTACCTTAAAAGTACATGTATCCTGTCGAACGCATACCTTAGTAGTTATCTGTTGTTAGTGATATTTCTTTTGCTTCATAAATTTAACTTTTTATTTTTATAATTTCTTATCTTTACATCAGATAGAATTTTGATTATGTATATTGTATCATTGGGGGTCGGAGGTAATATATGGTGACTTTTACAGCATTTTGTTTATCTCAATTAGCTGCTGACAATTTATTCTGTTCGTTGGGTTTACTTTGCCATGGCGTCATCTTCAATTCAATCATTACTGTATTACGTCAATATCTCAATGCTTATATTCATTTGTCTTTCACATGAGCTTTATTATTGCTCACTTTTGTTCAAAAACAAGTAATAAAAAAACTATTGAAATCAAAGAAAATGTCCAGCCTCGTGTTATCCAATATTAGCCCTCTTGAAAGATCAAGTAAACAGATGCAGAATGCAGTTTTAGCAGGCCACAAGTCCTATAAAAAGAAGTGGGGGGACTGACAATATGCAAATGGCCTCATGACATCACGTGCTGAACGTGTCCCGGTGTCTGAAAATTACACCGGAACACGTTCAGCATATTTCTGTGGGGCCCAGCTTCTTGGCAGGGGGGATGGCGTCCACCCTGTGAAAAGAGTGTGGGGACGCCGTGTACCTGCGTGTACCCCCGACTTTCTGGTGGCTTCACTTTGCCCCCCCCGCAACCATGATTGACGTATTACTTTGAAATCGTCCTGAAAATGGGGAGTTGGGGCTGATTGTTCGCCCTTTGATCTTCCAGGCGCAGATTTCTTTTGGCAGTCCTCTGCTGACTTGTTGTCAGTTACATCAGATTCTGATGTAATTTCAGGTGAGACTACACCTAAAGCTTTCCTGCGATACACTTCCTTTCTGGCTGCGTCGTACTTTTTTGCAAAGGTTAGTACTCTACCTTGTAAATAATCGTTTTCGTCTCTGATATATTTTTCTTGTTTTTTGGTTTTGATTTTTTCTTCACACTTAGTTAATCTCGTTTTCATTTGATCCTTCAGTGCTGTAATTTTATCGGCCGCCTCCTCCTTTAACAAGTCTCCTTCCAATTCCTCAATCTCCGCTAATGCCTTCTCGCGGTCACTCCAGGCATAACGGACTAGTATGCGTAATGTCCCTTCACAGTAGTTTGCGGTATGTTCTGCCCAATCTATTAGGAGCTGAGGATCCGGGTTTTCATACGATGGAATGGTATACTCCCTTTAGACCTCTAGGCACCCTCTTGTCGTCGATATAACTTTGCAGGCTTGTTGCTTCCCACCACTTGCGCACCTCACGCTCATATAGTCTCTCTAACTTCGTCAGAAGTTCCTCTAGCTTTGTGTGTTGTCGTGGCGGCTGTGTACTCGTTCCTGCCGCTTCTGCATCCTGTTTCTTAAACATGCCCTTGGCTGCATCTCTGCGCGTGTTTTCACAATACATATCCCAGATGGATTTGTCATTTATTACTCTTTTTTGTCGAGTGCATGTGCGGGCCTTGTGTCGGGATGTGCGTGTCGCGACGCCTCTGCGCAACAGAAGTGGAAAATCTCCAGTGTGCGCTTCAGGCGTCACCGGAAGTTAAGGCGAGATTACATTTCCTGCACAATGGCCCCTGTTTGCGCTCCTTCCGGCCCTTGGGAATACCATGCCATGCCTGACCTCCATAAAGTAAAGCGGGTACAGGTCACTGGGAGAGCGGGGCAAGCACACCCGGAACAGGAATGTACAGAACCTGGGAAGAAAAAACAATGAAATATTGGGCACAACGCTCGCTTTTTTTCCCGTAATCCCACGCCCCGCACACGCCCACGCCCCCCGCACACGCCCACAGCACACGATATGAGACATGGCATGAAGTGCGGAACGTACCACACGCCCCCAGCGTTTGTCACACCCCCAGCACACGCCCACAGCACAACGCAGACACGCCCACAAGGGTCTACTTTGCTGGCACGGTTCTTTTACCATTTTTCAATGTATATGGTGGGCGTCTGCATAGCCTATGTCCTTCTGCTGCAACTGCCCTTCCCAACGCTATATTGGGTTTTGTGATTGGTGCTGTGGTGCTGTGGTTCCTGAGATTACCCGCCTCAAAGGTTTGGGCTCTCTCATTATTATATTAGTATATATATATATATCATGTGAACAAGGGCTTTGGAAGCCTGAAACGCGTCTTGCCCTCGCAGTTTTCAACCCTTGGAATAAACATCTGTGTATCCTGACTGTGGTCCGTCTCCTATTTGCCTGGTGGGTTCTGAGTGGCACTAGAACCTGAAGTGGCTGTGTTGGGAGTTTGCGCAGATATATATATATATATATATATATACAATAAATCATGCAATTTAGTAAATGTATGTACCGGCCGTTACGTAAAACAATGAGGATTTCAATGTGTTGGAGCAACACATCATATATTCTGGTTTAGATTATATGTTAAGGATCCATTGCCAGGAGAAACACAAAGTCAGGATTTAAATCGAGACCCAGAGTTATTTTACCATTATTATCATTCCCTGAGCTTTAGGAGCTACACAAAGCTCTCTGCAGCTTGTGCCTTAAACCCGTAAGATATTTTAAAATGCAGCCTTTGCAGCCAGTTAAGCTAGAGCAGATTTATTGTCACATTTCTCCTTGTTGCCAGTTTCTTTGTGGCAGATTTTGAAATATATCTAAATAAATTGACTTTCAGACAGCTTTTCGTGACTCTGCCCCTTGTATCTCCACCCCCTTTTTGTTGCCACACTTTGACCCTCAATGTATGGGTTCCTGGAGAAATGCTTTTCCAATTCCAGCACTGTTTGCATTTACTCCCTTCGCATACTTTCATTCCTTCTTATTCTTTCCATCCTGAGGCTGAAAGATAAGACTCTGTATAAGATGGCAGTCACTTGGTACGAATAATGTGTGTGCCACCCCATCTGTATGCTCAGCTAGTCTTGAGTGCTGCCTCTCTCTCACTTTTGTTTGCCCTGAAGATGGGACTAATAATCTAGGCAGCTCCTTCTGGGAAGTCTGAAACCTCTTTACAATCGCAGAGGGCAGGGGCGGACTGGCCTATGGGGCAATAGGGCAGTGCCTGATGGGCTAGTCTGACAGGTGAGTATGTGAGACGTTTTTTGGGATGTATGTGGGCCTGGTAAATGCTCTGCTGCGGGTGGTTTTTACATTTTATTTTCAAAACAAGCATTGCTTGCAGCAAGCACAAATACATGCAGTCTTTCATACCTAGCAAACCACACATACAGCATGCCTTTACAAGTTCAAAACGTCCCCAATTTACAAAGAAGCCACTTTTATTAGTTTATTTGATTCACTAGTGGGGGCACTTTTATTTTGATGCAGGCCTATATTGTGTCCAGTCCGACCTCGACAGAGTGCAGGTGCTTGCCACACAGGCCACCTCCTGTGTGTCCGCGGTCGTTTCAGCCCTCTTTCAGTTGGGCGTTGTGCAAAGCAGGGCACTAATCTTCGCTACCAGTGGCGGCTGCACTGAATGCACTGGTGAGGCCTAGTTACACACGTGAGCTGTACCCCCGGCGCTCCGAAGCCACGTTTCGAGACACCGTTGGGGAGGAATGCAACCTTTTGTCCACCTCCCTTTACTGCTGCAGTACAAGTTCTCATTTTTGTCAAGAAGCTGAATATTACTCGCCCATAATTGTGCTCGGGAGGCCTCGAGGAAGAACACTTTGTTCTTTCTCTTAAACGGCGTGCTGACCGGAATACAGAGTGATATCGACCTGTGCCTACAGAATATAAGAAATGGGCTTAATTAACATGCTATGAGACGCCATCGTCGATACGTCCACGCCGGCCGGTATTATCCAATACTCTCTGATAGACATTCAACCTAATTATCCTCTTTAGCAAGTAACAGCCGCGCCAGCATTATTGGATGTGGCGTAACAACCAGGGCTGCCGACTTTGGAAGTGGGTTCGAATCTCTGCTCGGCTCAGCATTGTATGATTCTGGGCATATTACTTAATCTCCCCGTGTCTACAAAAAAATGAGTGTGCTCTTGTGTAGCATAAAGCGCTCCAATAACTTCAAGTCGAGTTTGCGCTACATAAAACTGTAACAAAAAAAATAAAGTATCGACCTTGGGCTTTCCAGCAGGATTGCGGCGATCACCCCCCCGACACGCCCCCCTTCCCCCTCTCCCAAATGTGTTCTACCTCTTCTTTCTCTTATGCCTTTGTTATACGGAATCACTTACATTCTTCAGCGCTCCGAAGTAACCTAAACGCAATGCGCGGCGCTTTCTGAAACTACTAACAGATAAAATAAATTACAATTATTGTATGCCAGTGCGTTACTCGCCTTTCTTTACAAAGAGCGCAGAAGCTGTCAGCCTCCTCTTAACATCATAACGATGTTTTCTGCCGTTTATCTCGCCCGCCAGTCCCAGTTCACCTTCTCAAATGAATATTCTTCCTGCTCTGAGCTGCGCGGCCTCGGCTCGGCGCCGGCAGACAATGGAGCCCGGTTGCCTGAAAGCGAGTCCATGTGCTTCTAAATAGAGCATTTAAAGCTCCTTTGAAGCGGCGATTTAATCAGCCTTCGGTGCGGTAGATATCCTGGTGAGATTTTGATGCGGCGCTACCCGACTACCTGGAAAAAGAACAACATACCACAGGAAAGTTTGTTAAAGTCATGTGAAGGTTGATGCCGTCTGTGAAAGAAACAAACCACTAAGTTACGCTGTTATTTTGTAAAAGCATAGCGACGCGGGTGATGGCACTTTAAGGAATTTTGGCTTCCCAGTTAAGTGCTGGGTTTTCGGATTAAGTGTCGAGTTATTACTTTTCAGCGTGCCGAATACCAGACGGGACATCTTAAAAATCCACCTCGTGCCTCTTCACTCCAGCACCAGAGGCTTCCTGCCCCTTTATCTCTCTCCTGCAGGTTCCTGCGTTCTCTCTGTGTGACAGGTTTGCCGTCTGTCTCTTCTAGTTCTTCTGTCTTTCGAAAACTGTTTTCCCCTCTCGCATTCAATGAAAATCAAATTCGGAAAAATAACTGCAGGTCCCAAAAGTAACTGCTGGCGGCCCACACAGGCAACCACCGGCTGCAGGGTGCGGGGAAAAAATCAAGAAAATAATATCTCCTGACAGCTTAAATTTGAGTATAACTACAGAAGCACACCATAGAAGGGCCGCAGCAATGTGCATAAAAAAGTGGGAACATTACATACGAAGCCACTGTATGTTAAATACTGTGATCTGCGCCATGAGGTGAAGAAAGAGCGTGCGCACTAGCAGAAGAAACATTTAACAATGCCTAGGGTGCCATGCGTATAACAGGCCCCTGACGCGGTAGGAGAGGACCAGATGTACTGAAATGCACAGCACTGCATTATTCGTGCTTCCCCAGGGCTCGAGTCGGGGTACCAACTGGGTGGACGCCGTCCCCCCACTTATTTTACCGGGTGGGTGCCGTCCCCCCTGCCAAAAAGCTGGACTTCACTCTTTGGCCTCTCTGAGACGAGAAAGTCAAGTCAAGTCAAAGATTTTGTATAGCGCACTACATACCCAGAGGGTTTCAAGGCGCTTAGGGAAGGGAGGAGGATTACTTGTCAAATATCCACGTTTTAAGTTGCTTTCTGAATGCTAGGTGGTTCTGGGTAAGGCGAAGGTACGTGGGGAGTGAGTTCCATGTTTTAGCCGCAAGGTATGAGAAGGATCTTCCTCCCATAGTGGTCTTGTTGATGCGGGGTACAGTGGCGAGGGCTTGGCTGGAAGAGCGTAGTTGGCGGGAGGGGGTGTAGAAGGACAGTCGAGAGTTGAGGCATTCTGGTCCAATGTCGTAGAGTGATTTGTGTGCGTGGGTCAGCAGTCGGAAAGTGATCCTCTTATCGATGGGCAGCCAGTGGAGGTCTTTCAGGTGGCCAGAGATGTGTTCGTTACGCGGGATGTCTAGTATGATCCTGGCTGAGGCGTTTTGGATTCGTTGGAGTTTCTTCTGGATTTTAGCGGTAGTGCCTGCGTAGAGGGTGTTTCCGTAGTCCAGTCGGCTCGTGACCAGAGCATGGGTGACTGTTTTTCTGGTTTCGGTGGGGATCCAGCGAAATGTTTTTTTGAGCATGCGAAGAATGTTGAAGCAGGATGAGGATACGGCACTGACTTGTCTGTTCATTGAGAGTGAAGAATCCAGGATAACGCCTAGGTTCCGTGCGTGGTCTGTCGGGATGGGAGCATTTCCAAGGGCTGCTGGCCACCAAGAGTCGTCCCATGCAGAGGGGGATGTACCTAAGATGAGGACTTCTGTTTTATCTGAGTTCAGCTTCAGACGGCTGTGTTTCATCCATTCGGCAACTTCTTTCATTCCTTCGTGTAGGTTGGTTTTGGCGGTGCTGGGGTCATTGGTGAGAGAAAGGATCAGTTGAGTGTCATCTGCGTAGGAGATGATGTTGAGATTGTGTTGGCGAGCGATGGCCGCAAGGGGGCTCATGTATACGTTGAAGAGGGTGGGACTGAGTGAGGATCCTTGTGGTACACCACAGATGACTTCAGTGGCCTCGGACTTGAATGGTGGAAGGCGGACTCTCTGTGTTCTTCCGGTGAGGAACGAGGTGATCCATTCCAATGCTTTTCCTTGGATTCCGATGTTTCTGAGGCGTTGTAAAAGGGTGCTGTGGCAGACTGTGTCGAAGGCTGCAGAGAGGTCGAGGAGGATGAGGGCGACTGTGTCTCCATTGTCCAGAAGAGTTCGAATGTCGTCTGTTGCTGCGATGAGGGCGGTCTCCGTGCTGTGTTTTGCTCGGAAGCCAGATTGTGAGGAGTCGAGGGATTTGTTGGCTTCGAGGAAAGCGGCGAGTTGGTTGTTGACAGCTTTCTCGATGACTTTGGCCGGGAAAGGAAGGAGCGATATGGGGCGGTAATTTTTGAGTTCGTTGGGGTCCGCTGTGGGTTTTTTCAGAAGGGCGGTGAGTTCAGCGTGTTTCCAGCTCTCCGGGAAGGTGGCGGAGTTGAAGGAGCAGTTGATGACGTCTCGGAGGTGCGGTGCTATGACGGAGTCAGCTTTGTTGAAGATGTGGTGAGGACATGGGTCTGTGGGGGATCCTGAGTGGATGGAGTTCATCAGACGGATGGTGTCCTCAGTGGAGATTGGATTCCATTCGTTGAGGGTGTTCAAGGGGGGAGAATGTCCAGCATATGGTTGGGTGGGTTGGTCTCCGGGTTGGTTGTCGAAGCTGTTGTGGATGTCTGCGATTTTGTTGTGGAAGAATAAAGCCAGGGAGTCGCAGAGGGCTTGAGAGGGGGTGATGTCGTTGGAGTTGGCCGAGGGGTTGGTGAATTCCTTGACGATGTTGAAAAGTTCCTTGCTGTTGTGGGCGTTGTTGTCTAGTCGATCCTTGAATGCTGTTTTCTTGGCTTTTCGGATTAGTTGGTGGTGTGTGCGGGTGGCGTTTTTGAAGGCGTCCTTGGTGCTAGTGGTTGGGTCTCACAGCACGCGGCACACGCGCTGGCTTCTCAGATGCATTCATATCTAAGGGGTGAGCGAGGGGAGGCAATGAGCCCAATGGTGCAAGCCACCTTACATGACGTCACTTTCTGTCGTGACGTCACTTCCGGTGACAGCGTCCCCCCACTTCTCTTTCTAGGACTTGTGCCCTGTGCTACCCTGAGACATGCATTAGAAAGGAGCCCAGCAGGGCCGGCGCTAGGCATGGGCAGTGTGGGCTGCTGCTCAGGGCCTCCAACCCAGCCTACCAGCATGGGGCCCACAACCGGTCTTCATGTACCCCTGCCTATCCAATCGAAAGAAAGGTGTCTCTTTACAATTGGGCCCATGGGAGTGGGCCCTCTCCGTATGCCTCCCAGGGATGGTGTGGAAAGGCCTAGTGGAGGGGGACACATTTTCAACTCTCAGCCCCCAAGCAATTCTCACACCTTCAGTCCGATTGTTGCTGTAAAAGAGATGCTTGTGATTGGCTGAGGGGAGGAGCTGTGGCCCAGAAAGAGTCTCCACAAAGTAGCTTCCAGAGCCCTGAAGATGCCAATCATTTAAATTAGAGGCACCTGGCACATTCCCTTTTGCCCTGGCCCCAAAAACCCAAGAACTTCTCCTGGGGCTCAGGGGAACTGATACCCTGATGTTTTTGAACAGACCATTTTTTGGGGGGTGGGGTGGGGAGTTTTATGTAGCTTTAACTCCACCCCATGGAAACAGAGCTCTTTACATTAGCCCCAGTTGCACCACAGACAGCGACATTCATTTTTGTTAGGCACGGGGAGATTGAGTGATTTGCTTAGAATTACAGGATGATGAGCGTCACCGCTGAGACTCAAACCTGGTTACCCAGCTTCGAGGTCGAGTGCTCTAGCCATTAGGGACCACGTCACTTTTCGATCAAACACTCAGAAAGCGTTACTAACCTCCTTACACACTAGTATGTTCCTTTGAAAATCATCAACACAATATAGAAGGCCATTAAATGAAGCCAGAAGGGCATATATGAGCCTTATCAGCATATTCCCTTTTTATGAAAACGTCAATACCTCATTTTAAATACAACTCTTGAGACTTCGAGAAGATATAACTCAGTAAACTCGCGAGGCCCTTTTATTATGGCAGTGCCCCCTGAAACTGTGGGCCCATTACCACACTAAAGCCTATGGGGAGGGCAGGGCAAATAACAACTGGTGTGCACCCTCTGTTCAAGGACCCCTACTGAACGGAAAGAGTTTTGTGTTTTTAAGGCAGAGTGTTCCAACTGAAAAAAAAAAAGCAGAGGTGAAACAGCAATTTTTGTGCGGGTTGGAGGCACTACTTGATTTATCTTTCTGCCCTCCATTGTTTTACGCTGAGCGCCCAGGTTTCCAACAATCTAATATTTAAATAATCTTTGTATTAGGGCACCTAGACCTGTATGGCACCTATCAATGGAACAGCGAGTGCTACCTGTTTTGGAATTAGAAACACTGCTGCTCCCCCCTTCTTAACATTACATTTGATGAAGAAGTCGTAGGTCGCAGAGAAACCCAAAGCTATCCTGGTAGATGTCTATGTCTGTGTCTATGGGGGGGTATTTATAGAGCGCCCTGTTACTCCAAGGAGTGTCCTGGTGCTAAAGGCTGAAAGGGGAGCAGTGGGGAGGAGAAAGATTATTGGCAGGAGTAGAGCCAGGTTTTCAGTTTCTTATGTAACAGAGGTGTTGATTCAATGTTTCTTAAATGGAAGGGCATTTTATTCCAGAGGGCAGGCCCAAGGTAGGAGAGAGCCTTGCCCCTGTCCTCAAATTTCTAACTTGGGGGGTGTTAGATAACAGCAGGCCGGAGGAACTAAGAGTTCTTTGTGGGGTATAAAATGGGATATTGCATTTGACGTACTCCGGTCCAGTCCCGTACAGGGCTTTCTGGGTGACAAGCAAGATCTTAAAGATGACTCTTTTCCTCACTGAAGCTAATGAAGGTTCCTCAGAAGGTAGGACACATGCGCATTCCGGGGAAGCTCAAAGATGGTACGGGCTGCTGCTTTCTGGACAAGCCGGAGCCTATCCAACAAATAACTAGGCATGCCAAGATAGAGAGCCTTCCCTTAGTCCAACCGGGATATAATCAAGGCTTGAATCACCTGTTGTCTAGCAGCTCTCAACAAAAAAAATAGAAATTTCCGCAAGAGACATAACAGGAAAAAGCAGGTGCCTACCAACGCATTAACTTGGGCACGAAAAAGCAGCTGGTTGTCCATTATGAACCACAGATTTTTCACTACAGAGTTGTTGTTCGCCAGGGGGGTCGGTGCGTCTGCTTGCCAGAAGACATGCAGTGGTGTCTCAGCACCCTTGCCGAAGAAGAGTAACTCTGCCTTCCATTTATTACATTTTAGCTGATTCGCCGCTAGCAACCTGAAGACCGCTGAAAGGCAGGCTCTTATTGGCAGACCCGGACAGGGCTCGTTGTTTTTCTATGTAAATAACAACTGTGTGTCAGCATAGAACACAATTTTAGCCCCCAGTGATTCTGCCAACACGGCTAGGTTTGTGAGGTAGATGTTAAACAGGGCCAGACTCAAGGCCAACCCTCTGGGACCTCAATCTTCAACTGAGGCGAGGCGGCAGTGTAGGAATGGCGCCAGACCTCCTGACCTCTCCCCTTGTGAAAGGATGCCCGCCATGTTCTAGATCATTGTGAAATGTTCAATGGGACCCCTTCCCCTTTACTTTTGCTCCTACTTCAAGGAACACTGTGCATGATGCATTTAGTCTGACTGTCTCCACATTTACTTTGAATGATGACTTTTTTCAATGACCTTTACTTTGATCTCTCCCCCGATCTTTGCGCTGATCTACAGACCCCACTATCACATGCCACTTTTTCCCCAACAATTGGGTGAAAAAATATCCCACATAGTTAATAACTACGCTTAAATTCTAATAATTGGGGACTTTAATTATTGGGCTAACAATGTAATTGGTGGCACTAGCTCAGTTGAATTGTTTGACTTATTTGATGGACTGAACTGTATCCAACATGTAACATCTCCCAATCATATCAAAGGCCACACTCTTGACCAAGTCTGGACATCCAACCTGATTGTATTAATTTGAGGGTCTCTCCATGCAATTGGTCAGACCACTACTTTATTAAATTCTCCCTCGGCAACCTGTACTTTGGGCCATATGTATCAACATTCCGTTTTGCGATTCCTAAATAGCGATTTTTAAGGAATCGCTATATAGAAATCGCAAAATGGTATGTATGTAGAAAATCGCTTCTTTTTAGCGATTCCTTAAAATTCCATAATTGCGATTAGCAAATTGCTAATCGCAATTAAGGAATAATTTCCCATTCATGTCTATGGGCCAGGAGGCCCATAGGAATGAAGGGGAAATTGCGAATCGCACTTTACTACTCACAAATTGTGAATATTTTCAAGGGTGCAGGAGTGTCTCAAGAACACCCTGCTGCACCCCTGAAAATGACATGTGTGCGCATATGGTGCACAGAGCGTCACATGGCACCTTTTGATTTAAAAAAAAATCTTTTTTTAAAGGAATTCGCAACTTACCACCAACTAGAAGTTGGTGGTAATTTGTGATTCCTTAATGGCATTTTGGAATGTTTTTATCCTTGATACATTGCATTTAAGGAATCGCAAAATTTGCAATTCCTTAAATGCAATCGCAAAATAAGGAATGGCAAATTTAGAGATTCCTTATTTTGCACCAAAAATGTTTCATACATACCATTTAGCGAAAATGGGTTCGCAAACGCCGGAATTCTGCAAATTTCGGTGTTTGCTAACCCATTTTGCCTTGATACATATGGCCCTTTGTGACGCCCCAAGCTCAGGCAAGCCACATGGCAAGAAATTGGAGCCCCTGCAACATCAATAGCTTCTGCCTACTGCTAGTTACCAGGGCTCCATCTGAACAGTTGTTGATTAACCCCTTCGATGCTGATGACAAGCTCAGCTCGTCATCAGCTACGGCGCTCGTATGCTGATGATGAGCTGAGCTCGTCATGTAACGCGGGTTTTCGAAAAACCCAGCACACAGCGGGAAAACCGCTAGCACGCAAGGGGTTAACAGGCATGAATAAAGTATTAAATCTTGGCTAGTGGCCACCAGTGACGGTTATGCCCTCTTTAGGAAAGTCAATACAGTCATAAACCATGATGCTCAACATTGGTTTTCTGTGAGAATTAATTTATAAAACTGCTATAATCACAAATTACAAAATTACTTAATGAAACTAATTCAACGGAATTTGACATAAGTAAAAATATGACAATACTACGTGATCATGTTGATTGCGGTATCTTACAAAGCAGGTTTTACAACGCAAGTCATTTCAACGACTTGAGCTGGAGAGCGCTGGACTTAGAGATAGTGCGACTTACTATTCCAACACCAGTCTACGTAGAGTAGTGAAGGTGTTGGATAGTAAATCGTACTATATCTTTTTTATTTATATTTGTATCCTCCTATTCAATCCCTGGGCGAAAAGAAGGCATGCACCTTAAACTAGACTGACAATCTTCAATTGATCTTTGACATTAACAACTCATCTCCCTCCATCTCCAACTTTCAATCAACTATGTGACATATTAGTAACTGGATGAACAGCAACCACCTGAAATTAAATCAAGATAAAACAGAATTGATCCTAATTGGAGGGCCCTCAAACCCCTGGAACTCTAACTACTGGCCGCCAGAGTTGGGAAACCCCACCCCTTCCCTCTAGATCTACTAAAAGCCATGGAATCACAATTGACAGCGACCTGTCTATGAAATCACAGATTGGGACAGTGGTTTCCACCTGCTTCTTTCAGTTTCGAAGGATCAGGAATATTAGCAGATTTCTTATCACCAAAGCCCTGACCCAAGTAGTATTGGCCTTAGTCATCTCTCATATTGACTATGCCAATTCACTTTACTTTGGTATATCAGCATATCAATCCAAAAGACTTCAACTGGTGCAAAATCAGGCCGCTAGAACAATTTATCACTAGCCTACATGGCACCATGTCACCCCTCACATGAAAAAGTTACACTGGCTCCGGGTTGTTGAACGCAGTGCATTCAAGTTGGGATACATCATCTTCAAAGTACTCCATGGCAAATGCCCAGTGTTTGTATCTACTCGGGTACAAAGATGCTCCCCTACTCGGGATTTTAGGTCTTTCCACCTCAATTATTAGCTACTCCATCTTTCAAATGCAAGAAACTGGGGGGACTAAGATGTGCGGTCCTAGCCAGTCAATTTTGGAACTCTCTTGCTCCGGACATCAGATCGACCACATCACATCCTCAATTTAGGAAACTCTAAAAGACCTTGCTCCTTTGCCAGGCGTACAAATTATTCACTTAGCGGCAGTACTCCCTGGACCTCAGTGCCATGTAACCGTATGGTGTATGTGCACATTATAAGTATCTTAACATAACATAACATTTGTATAATGTACGGATCCAACTTCAATTCTATCCAAGTTGAGCAGAAGAGCCAAATCGAAGTAAAGGTCAGTTGAAGAAATGACATTCAAAGTAATGCTGGTTAAAGTTAAAGAACCAAACTCATAGATATTTACCCAAAAATTGATTTGCCATAGCAAGATGATGGTAAGTAACCATCTACCCCCCTCTGGCCCTCAATTGGCTAGTTTCCCTACAGCACTTGTGGTGGCAGCAACACCAAGGTCCTCCTTCCTGAATCAATATTACAAGATATGCAAAATTACCACACATACTAGAACTTTCTCTGGGCACACTTTGCCAGAAAATGCTGAGGAAATTTGAAAACTGGTCGATAAGGGGGAAAACCTGTAGCAATTGAGAAAATGAAATCCTATGCAGCCACTTATCCACTCTGAGCCGGAATCTCAAAATGGGGTACAGATTTTGATCAGGGAAAAAAATGCACCATGTGGTTGCTGTATTTCTCTGAGGCGACATTACTGACTGCCATTTGATCTTGGGATCTCGGAAAGAGCTCCAAAGTGGCCCATGACGTGGCAAGTGCAGATGTAACCAGGTGCTAATGCTTTAGTCTTATTATATTAAGTAAAGTGATTAAAAACAAAACTGTACCGTTAAATTTGCCTAGAAAATTTAAACAAGTCACAAAACTTTTTTTCCAGGTAGTTTTGTTAGATAATATTTATAGACTTGAGTCCCTTCCATCATGCTACTTTTATTCTGCCAGTTCATTCTACAAAAAACATCACTATAATTTTTACATTAATTTTCCTACTTACAAGACAAGGAATGCATGCAACATTGGGACCAGAATTTCGCTTGTCTCGCTATAAATCATGCCACTACTATTATAGGCAGGTCAGCTGGAGTCATGCGGAGGGGGAGGACCAAATTATGTGGCAGAATTGACTAAATTATGCAGCAAGATAAGACAATTATGGGACATAATTTGGCACACACAGTGAGAGCATTACCTCATTAGATTGTCATTTGTACTCATGGTATCACTGGCTGGGAAAGAATTTCACAGTATTATTGTCAGTGTAACACTCAAGTGCAGCAATAAGCTAAAGATGACCAGTCAACCCTTGAGAAGGGGCTGCTGCTTCTCAGGAACACGTGACAACATGTTTTTATTAACTTGATCCGTTTGAGTAAGATTATTTTATTTGTTGTAAATATTTGCAGACCCATACTTATGCAGAAAACGCCAAGGATGCAAAATTACATAATTCCAGTGGCCCTGATTATGGGACAGTATCCCCCTGTAAACTCTTTACTTTTTAGCTCTTACAGAAACTTAGATTTAAAAATATTCTATTGCCAACAAGTACTGTTTTCTGTTCCCATTTCGATTTCTTCTCTAAATGTTCCATGTCTGTTGTGCCTTAGGACCTCTTAATGACTGCCTTGGACATGCTGAAGCTGGAAAAAATTGAGTTCGGTGGAATCAGGGGCAAAGTTCTGAGTCAAAAGGTCTTGACCATGTACGAAGAATTCCAGGAGGTGTTCAAAATATTTTCAGAACGCACTTACGACTGCCTGGATACAACAAATATGGTATGTTATGCTGTACTTTTTTTGGAATCACCTTAGGAGTTGGTATTTTGGTGTTATGTTTAAAAGACATGGCCACACTTTTCTTTAAAAACGAAATGTTTGTGTCTTACTAATATTCCCAGACGCCCCAAATCACTATTACAACTATTCTAGTTTGAATCCAAATTGAACTGTGATTCGCCCTGTGATGCCTTTTGTATGCAGCACCCTGCTTACTTGAATATAGTTTTCATGTGCTCGTTGAAAACTAAATTTGCTTTTAGCCATACAGTTACTTGGCTTGGATCATCAGCCATAATCACGTGAGAATGGTATGGGAAGTTATTTAAAGAGGTCAACGTTCCCCCAATAAAAAGCATCTTGGTGCTTTTACTAACAACACAATTGGCAGAGTTCAGGCCTAAAGACTTGGTGGGATTTAAAATAGAAAAGTTGTATGGCCTTCCTACGGGACCAGTGAGATTTTATGGGTGTAATCCTATTTGAGTAAACTATTCTGGAGGCAGTAAAGGAGCGCTACAGCGTTTACTTGACCCGCCATTGGCCTAAGTTCTTCCAAGTCAACAACGGCCTCAATCCATCTAAAGGCCATAGGTCCAACTGTCAACAATTCAAATAATTAGAGTCTTCCAGTAAGAAGACAACGATTTAGATCCCACCTGTTTGGTGATATTACCCAAAACGGAAGAAGAGTGATGTACATGTAATAAGTATGCAGATCTTTCCAGATTCTCTTTTTTACCAATGGTTTAACTAACCCCCCCTCCACCTCCTCATTTGGAAAAACCGCAGTGAAAAGTGATGCTGATAAGTTCAGTTGATGCAGGGACGAAGGCGAAAGGCAGGTTAGTAAAAAAGACATCAGGCACTAATCATCGGGTTAGCCAGGCTTAACTTTCATCAATCTGGTTCTAGCTTCGTCCTAGTTAGTAGAAGTAAAAGTTGACCAAGTTGCAGAGGGCACGAGCTGTCACTCAAACAGCCCTTTGCAGTCTTAATTTTCTCATAAGTCTTTTGAAAATCAGAGGAAATGTGAGGATTCAACCTGTCACAGAACCTTGGAGTTGGATGGAGTATTTGAGAGTTACAGGAGGAGGGATGAGCAAAGGTTCATAAGATGTTTAAAGATTCTTTGGCTGAATTAAAAGACCATGACATTATATGACATAGGAAAGTTTATTTTTTCCAAATCACTTCTCTCTTATAAATATTTAGTTTTTACACCGTTTAGAGAAAACGTTCTTTTTTACAGCTCAAGGAACAGGCCTATGGATTATCGCCGAATATATGTTACGAAGCCTCCACTGCACTTAAGCGGAGTAACGCCTGTTGACAACGTTATATGGATGAGAGAAAGCCACAGACAGATATAATGAAATGAGATGGAATTGTATTTATGCCCATCACCTCAACCAACACAGTCCATCTCTTATTTAGTCTGGAGTTTATTCATTACTTCATGACTTTCATCTGCAAGAGGATCAGTCACAATCAACTACTAAGGCTCTCATTTCGAGTGACATAGTAATTACCAACTGAGTTGGAATGTGAGTTTCCACTTGAGCTCGTATACCAGGTAATACGGAAAACATTTGAGCAGGTCGGACCCGGTGGAACCTGACCCCTGATAATAGCCTGGATATGTGTGCGGTAATGTTTGTGGCCATTCCTTATACACAATTTCATCTCACAATTCCCGATGTACTCAAGATGTGGCACTGAGACAATATATTATTTTGACTGCAACCTAGGCGCTCTTTAGAGTATGACAGGTGGCCCAACAGGTGGCCATGCCGGCCAAGGCTATAGTCCATGCTGCCGTGGCAGAAGACCGGCCATGCTACCAGGCAGCTGGGGATCTCTGTGTCTTAAGCAGCGCCTCTGCTGCGCCGGCTCCGATAATCCCATAAAGAAACTGAAGCTTTGCCAAGTGGATTCCATGTTTAAAGCACCCACTTGGCAACCTTCCTTTTGTTTTTTAATAACAAAATCTTAAAGTGTGAGTTTGTTTTTGAAAAAAAAAATGAATGGCCCTGACGAGCTGGGAGTTTCTCCCAGTATTTGACAGTGCTTTATCTTGTTTCTGTTTGTGGTGGCCAGGCTTTGCCTGGAAGTCCCAAGCAGGAAAAATGTACATGAGCACGACTGCCGCAATTACTGGCGGTGTTTTGGCATACATTGACCAACAGCCCATTCAACAGTGTGACCGACTGGCTTTGCTGGTGAAACCCTGGCATTTGCTGCGACTCAAATTAGAGCAGGAAAAGCACGAGCTTGACAGGGTGGAAGCAGGCTTGTCTTGCAGCAGAGGTCAAACTCCGTCAAACTCCAACTGAGGCCACACGTGATACCAATGGAACATGAACGTTTGAAACTATTATTGATTGGATAGGTTACGGGTTGACTTGAGTGTGAGCCCTGGTCAAGTAGCAGCAACAGTCCTTGTCAGAGTGAGGCACACGCTAACCCTAAATTAACCTGTGCTCAATCCTCTGGTAGTTTGGTACAGAGCAGCCAGACTTAACTTAGAGTCAATGTGCAAAGTACTTTTGCAACACATCAAACATTAATAAAGTGAAAACCCCACACCAAAACGGTACCAAATCTGGTTAGGAACACACAGTTTTTTAATGAATAAAACAAGGCAAAATCAACAAAAATCAAGTCAGCAGAAGTGGAGATATTCAAGTTTAAAGATTTCAGTGAAAATAGTGGCAAAGTCACAAGTTCAGGCTGACCACATTGGAGCACAAGTCGGCTACAGGGACCCAGTTAGGCCCACTGAACAGAGTACTTTAAATCCTAATTTGTGGAGCGTTGAAAGTATCCTCTTAAAAGATTCGTCAGGCAGCCAAAGTGGTTCATCTGTTCTGAGTTGCGGTGAGGCTGTGATGCAGAGTTTGGTGTTGCCATCGAGGTTGCCATCAGCGAGGGATGCGAGGGCCTGCACTTAGGATGCGTTGTGCAGCGGCGGTTCCGAAGAGGCTGCGGATGCGATGTGGGCTTTTGTAAAGGTTACCAGCCATGCAGCACTGGTGACGCGTCAGTTCTGCTCGAGGTTGTGCTGCGGAGTCGAAGAGATGCGTCGGTTCCGCATGACCCACCGAGGCTGGCAGAGAACATTAAGCTCACTTCTAATGGTCCAGGACTGGGGTGGCACCACTTGACAGTGTCGACTAACAGATGGCAGAGTCCAGGAACAAATGCAAGATTGTTGGAAGCCTTTTGTGTCGCTGAAGCCTCAGATCAGGAGGCCAGACAACTAGCCCTTGGAGTCACAGTGGGTTTTGGGTTCAAGAGAACCAGGTCCTTGCAGGTCAGCACAATAGAGCTGCAGTCAAGCAGAGTGGTGGTCCCTTAAGCAACACAGCAGTCCTTCCTGGCAGATTATCCTGAAGGGTTGGACCTACTCGTGAATGTACCCAGGACTGAGAAGTGGTCTTCGAGGGTCAGTTGACCGACCTCCTCAGTGGCTATATGGACACAACAAACTGTGAGTGGCCTTTCTAATGAAGTGGCTAGTTGACCAGTACCAACAGGTCCTGAATTGGACACTGTTACTGATGTGTGCTGGAGAGAGTACTGGGCCTCAGTGTTGTCCCGAGGTCCTGGGAGCCTTAGAAGTGAACCAGAGGAGCAGCTCCATACACCCCGAAAACTTGGGACTTAGAACATTTTGGACATCCAAGGCCTATGGACCAGAGGTGGAATGATATTCTATCAGGTATTCTACTGGTCACCAGTAGGCCCATGCATAACCAGCACGCCTGCTCTGTTTAAATAAAGTATACCACATTTGGATCTTTCACTTATTCCTGAAAGCTCTCTCGTTGGTATTAGCAGCATTGTCAGTCATTCGCCATCTTTCATTGCCACATCTGTTATGAGGTGCATCATATATACAAGAAACTTATCAATAGAATAGGGTTGGGGCCAGGGCACATCACTGGCAAACTCTGGATGTCACAGGAAACGACTCAGGATTGTCTGTTCTATTCCTTATCTCTGCTTTGCAAAATTACAACCAAGAGGCTATATAGCATCTGTACACATTGAAGGCTATCTAAGAGTACTCTACTGGGGATCCTGACATAATCAGTTTTAAGGTTTACAAACTTGTGTTGTTACTAAAAGGTCAAATCAGTATTAACCACATCGTAATTCTTGTGATTCACAGCCTGGTAGTTGGAATAGGTGGGGTTGATAGTTATATTTTAGTTTAGCCTCACTAGGAATATTTGGCAAGAAACTATGTGTTGATTCTATGAGGCTGATTAGGCTGTGGTTTCTGCATCATGACAAGAACTATATTATAGGAGCAGAAAAATATTGCTCCTACTGCCTCTTTACCTGCAGCAACTTGCCATTATACTCTCCCCATATCCCGACTCCCACATCACCCTCTCACAACCTCACCTCACCTCACCAAACACCACACCTGACCTTCAGCAAACTTTTGCATGCTCCTCAACCACCGCTCCCTCAAAAAACACACCATTGAAATTTGGTACTTTCTCAGCATCAGCACACCAGATCTCCTCTTCGTAACAGAAACCTGGATGAACCCCGGCTAATCTCCAGACATTGCAGTGACTATCCCAGCAGGATACAAAATTGTATGCAGGACCGCCTCCACAAACCCAGCGAAGCACTCGCCACGATTTACAAGACATCCTCAAATGCACAACTACCACAGACCTTTTACATCCCTTTCTTGGAACACATGCCTTTTGACCTACAAACAAAGTTAGCCCCAACCTGAAAGGCACCCTGGCTTAATGACCACCTTGTCCTTGAGGCAACTTCAGCAACCTTATCTCAGACTTCATCGTCCTCACCATTGACTGCAAGGAATTCCTACTTCAGTGCAACTTCAACTTTCACCTGGAAAACCCCTCCAACCACTGCTCCACCAACCTCCTTGAGAGCCTCCACAATATAGAATTTTCCTCTTCTCATCACAGACCCACACACAACACAGAACACATTTTAGACTCAACCTTCGCTTCCAGCAACAGCATGAGCTACCACTCCGACCTGCCACTCATATGAACAGACGAATACATTATCCTTTTCAAAATCTCAAAGCCAAAACTCCCATCAACACCAACCAACCCCGTTAGGACTGGAACAAATTAAAGGAAGCTGATATGCAGAGCTCACTCAAAACTACGACCACCACCTAACCAACTGGAGAACACACTCACCAAGGAAGAAACCACTTCTATCATGAAAACAGTCTGCTCCGGGGCCCCCACAGACCCATATCCACACACATTTACAACCTAGTGATCAGCAAATTCCTACCCACACTTCTCACATCATCACATCCTACTTTGAGTCTGCAACGTTCCCTGAGGACCGGAAGCATGCTCCAATCATGGCCCTCCTCAAGAAGCTGTCAGCAAACCCAAACTGAGCAACTTTGCCCCCTCTCCCCACTACCATAACCAGCTAGGGTGATAGCGAAGTCAGTCAACCAGGAACTCACCAGCCACCTGGAACTCCACAACCTTCTCAAACGCCTCTAATCCGGCTTCCGTACCAACAACCGTATTGAGACAGCACTCATTGCAGCCACAGATGGGATCCACACCCTTCTAGACTGAGGAGAAACCTCCACCCTCAGACTGCTGGACCCCTGAGCTGCGTTCCACACCCTGTCACACCCCATCCTCATCAAACGATTATACGCAAAAGACATCCAAGGTCTAGCCCTAGAATGGAGATGCTACTTCCTGACTGGGATGAAACAGCGAGTCAGACTCTCTCTACATATTAAAGCCCAGCTACCTGATCTTTGGAGTTCCTTAAGCATCATCTACCAGCTTAACAGTAGTCAACATGTACAGGACACCCCTCCATACGTCATTAGATCTTACGGCATCTCCATCATCTCCTACGCTGATGACACCCAACTCATCCTCTCAATGACAGACAAGTCCCTCACAACTATATCCAACTTCTTCACATGTATTATCTGTGCAGCAGAATGGATGAAAACCAACTGCATCAAACTACACACAGACCTGCTCGTCATCAGCGCTTTAGCTAACAGCATCACCCACTAACCATGCACAAAGCCTGGGAATCGTCTTAGATGATACATTCTACATGGCCCCACAGCTGAATGCAGTCAGCTCCTCCTGGTTCCACATACTATGCATCCTCAGGAAAATATTCAAATTGGTTCCCAAAAACACCAGGCATACTGTCACTCAAGCCCTAGTCATCAGTAGACAAGACTACTGCAACACACTCTATGCCAAAATCCCCAGCCACCTCCTCCACCATCTCCAGACCATCCAGAATGCTGCAGCCAGACTCATTTTAGACCTCCCACAATACACCCATATCGCTCCTTACCTCCGAGAACTGGTTGCCAATACGCAAACGCTGCCAATTCAAACCCCTCACACATGGATACAAGGCACTGCACAACATAGGACCAGCTTAGCTCAACTGCCACCTCTACTTCCACTGTCCCATCATGCACCTGTGCTCTGCCTCACTCTCTCTCTCACATACACTCCTCTCATCTGCAAAAGCAGAACAGAAGGTCTAGCGTTCTCCTACCCCACACCCATATCTTAGAATGACCTCCCTCTAGACATAAGAGCAGTGGCAAATGGTGGATCCTAAAAGTGGTGGGACAAAAGTAACAATCCAGGTAGAACATGCCAATGAGCACACTGAGCGAGCAGGATCTTAAAGAAGAGGGTTTGGTGGGGTATATAGAGTAGGTAATGGTACATTTCTCGAAATTTTAAAGGTACGGGGTTGAAATGGTGCATTTTACAGCTAAAATATTCCTTTGGGATAATACCCAATTCATCTTTATCCAAAATGCCCTCCAATCCCAGGCCTACCTAAAGAAGCACACAGTCGGTTTCCTACCTGTAAACTCTATCCAGCACATTCATATTAAGTTGCACTACATTCAAAGAGAAGATGAAGCAGATGAGCTGCTGAATCAGTGGCTTTGATTTAGGAAACAGTCTCATAAGCCTGCAATTTATTTTGAAAACATGAGAAACATTTACTACAAATTACATCAAAGCAGATATCGTTCTTAAGACAACAGTCAAATGGATCTTTACTTTGGATTACCAAAGGAAAAAAGAGACTGAAAAATGTGAAAGGGGCACCAAATGGTGTTTGGGGAATTGTTTTCCCTTTAACACATTACTTATGACAGTGTGGTAAACCAACACAACATTTTTATTGAAAACTGATAAAAATGTATTCTATCCACAGTCTGATTTAACAAGCCTTGCCCCAAGGTCACTCTCATTCAGGGAGGACTTAAAGCCAGATGGTCATGGATGTGGGGTGGACAGTGGCAGCTGGCATGTCCTGAGGGTGGTTAGGGGAGTGGGACATAAAAAAAACATTACATTAAAACAACATACATGTGAGTGTGATGCACGTCCTCCTCCTCCTCAATGGTCTTCTCTCCCCAAAGTAGGCTCCAAATTCCCTTCACCGATCCTAGTGCTGCTCTCACCAGCAGTTCAGGCTGGACTGTTCCCAATGGGTGCAGGGTCAAGACTGATTTGCATATGGCTGGGTTCAAACTGGAATGGCATGGGGAGCAAAAAAACCCGATGGATTTAGGCTAAGATCTCAGTACTGGGGCGAATGTATGACATTGTTCTGCATTCTGCCCATCAATTGTTGATTTTGCATTTGCCTCCCCGAGTGGGACGGGTATGTCCAGACGTCCAGACGTGGGTCCTGTGCTCTCAATGCCACTGGAGTCAAGCTATCCTGGCTGATGACGGATTAAACCCCGAGACCGGTCATAGGATGCTTGTTTCCAGCCCAGGGAGGACCTGGCCTGGCAGCTCAGGCTGGACTGTGCCCATTGGGTGCAGGGTCAAGACTGATTTGCATATGGCTGGGTTCAAACTGGAATGGTATGGGGAGCAAAGAAATTATGGATTTAGGTCCAGATCTCTGTACTGGGGTGAAAGTATGACATTGTTCTGCCTTTGGTCCACCAATTGTTGTTTTTGCAATCACCAACATGGGAGTAGTGCTAGGATTGGTGGGAGTGGCCTCACTCAGTGCTCCACAGTACTCTGGAGGCTTTGGCTTTCTCTAACTTAGCTGTCTTAAGACAGCTGGATTAGAGAGTTTTAATGTACGCCTGTGTGGCTGGCCGCCGCAAGACGCCTGGCCAAACAGACATGCACACTTTAAACTGAAAGTGCCCTGCTCTCTCTGTTGATTTCATTCAGCAGCAGCCCCACCCCATCCTGACACTCTGTTCGGGTCAGGGTAAAGAAAAATATTATTGTAATGAATGAATTTCTTACCATTTTATTTTTCACTCTGGGGCATTTCAGTTGGGCGACGCTCCTCCGTTCAAACTGAGGAGCGACCCCTGGGGTGGCACACTGCCTGACAGCTGGGCACAGGTAGTGAGGGTAAGATGTGTCAGACCGGCAGTAGTCTTGATAGTCAGTCCAGTTGGCGGCCATGGCTCTGGGTCAATGCACACAGTAAACTGTCAGCATTGCATTGTGTGGTAGTCTGGCCTCATCCCTGGGTTTCTAGCACCCCTATGCATACTACCTTTCTCACCCTAGACCAATGTGAGCACTAGAAATGGGGCGACACCCAGAATGATTCCACCGGGTTTGCTGGGCACGGCTAGTGACTGAAAATGACTGTCTCTGACATATGGGCACTCAAACAACTGAGAAGGCAGATAGACCCTATAGTGGCTCCATTTGGGCGCCACAGCAGACAGCTGCCAGTAGTGGAAAAGGTCAGCTGGCTTCTACAGTGTGGGTTATATAGGTGTTACAAAGATGCCTGCCAGAGCCAGGCCAGTTTGCAGCAGCCATAGAGGCCAGGGGAGGCAGTGCTGACTCTTGGACAGATTGCATTTGGAGGCACAGGAGTCACTTTCAAAAGCCCTTCTGCTCACGTCCTCCTCAAACCACCCACTCTATACTCTTTTCTTCAATATCCCTAATGTTCTTTTCCCGCTGTCCACGATTTATTTTCTTCTCTCCTCATTCTTCTTCCTATCTACACTCTTCGGCTATCCTTTTCTCATCTCTTTAATATCTATATCTTGTGTCCTTTGTTCTTATTTCTCATACTTTACCTATAAACTTGTCCAGGTTTCTATTTTATTTCAATCCACCTCCTTCTCTAATTTCCCTCTAAATCACATCCCTTTGATTTGATCTTCTAATTGTAGTCCTGTCTCTGTCTCCCTGGAATCTCCCTCCATTTTCTTCACATTTTCTCTATACCTGCTCATCCCTCTCAATCTCGTCTTTAAAAGTCTCTCATGTACTCACAAAATATACTCCCCTTTTCCTGATCTTCTCCACCTCTTTCTTCCTCTAACACTTCAGTCCTCTTTTCATTTCCCCACCTGTAATCCCTTTTTCTGTCCGTTTGGCTCTTTCTTACGATGAACCTATATTTACCACTGTTCTAGGAAAATAACTTGCTGAAAGAAGGGATGGCGTTGATAAGTGGATTGAAGGTTGTCATAAAGAGTGATGAGAAGAAATTAGAGTTTGAAATAGGGGTGAAAGAAAATGGCCTGCAAAGGGTGAGAGGGATCCGGGATTAGGAGAGGATAGGGAAGAGGAAAGGAAAGAGGAATGGAAGGGAGGGGTGAGAGAAAAGCGGCATGGGTAAATTGCTTAACTCTGCACAAGACCGCCAGGGATTTAAGGGACACCTGCTGCTCCCAGCCAGGGCCAGGTGAGCTTCTAATGTGGCAGCACGTATTCCTGCGGAGTGGAAGGGCCATTACAAAGGTTGACTAGACATCTTTCTGATGTTAATTGCTGTACTTTGGTTATAAACTGGTACAGATGGGGTGAAATCTTTCCTCATGTTACTGTGTGCAAAAAATGTCAAAATAATGAAGCAATTCTATCCCAAAATAAAGCAGCATCAAATAACATTATTTACATTTTCTTCCCACACAATTTAGTCAAGCCTGTCGTGTAATTTGGTCCTAACCTGCCTCATAATTCCAGTAGCCCTGCCTACAGGTTTAGAAATGTTTGTCAGGAGGGGGTCCTTACGACTAAAAATGTTGACAGGGGTGTCTCAGCACTCTGTTCTAGGGTCTCCCCTAGGTGTCCCAGTGGTGGGGTGTCAGGTATTTATAAGGAGGACCCTTATAAAGTAGATTTGATATGCCATGGGTTTAGTGAAATTGCACATTTCGCTTCCACATTGTAGTAAAGTGCTTCCCAAATTGACTTTTGTGCTAGCAGCACTGTGAAGTTAGGATCTGCAAAATAATAGTTGAATATTCAGGACCCCTAAAGATTCCCATAGATGTTTCAGGAGTGGGGGCCCTGTAGATATAGGCAAGGTCCCCATAAAAATGGTTTTAGAAGCCCTGGTGTTTGGAGAAATTACCTTGTTCATTTTCCCCATGGCAGAGCCCCAGTCACATAGGTTAACATGAAAAAAGGTATTAACTAATTATTTCAGCCAGGGGAATAATTAAAATATCATTCAAGGACTTATTGGAATGGTATTGATGAATCTAACAATATGCTATTGTTGAATTTATGCTAAAATGTACAGACAAGAAGTTACATGACTTTGTCATCTGTAAGCCAAAATTCAGCCTTCCAGTGATCCGTCCTGATTGGTCAGGTTTAGTGGGTTACCAGGCTGCTTTGATGAGGTGATAAGTAGTCCCTGGTGTCCGTACCACAGGGTGAATATCCATAACCCTGTATCACTGTGCTTTTAACCCATATCCATTAGGATAAATAATAAAGTTGTGGTGTCCCTAGTGAGATAGTTCTAATACACTGTTTTGTTGCACTCTGCCCCTCACCCTTACCCTATAGGCATTAATACATTGACGTGTTACTTTAAAACACTCCTGCTCCTTTCCTGAGGGGAAGTTGTAGCCCACACTGGGTACCTTGCGGTCCCAGTATGTGGAGGGACCCAATGATGAAGCATGTCACCCTCGGGTGAGTGAGGGTTATCTGCCAAACACCTGTTGTGCCCCCACATTTGTTTTCACCTTCCCCTATTCTCTGTGCACCACGCAACCCAATACTCTGTGTGAGGAGGATGATTCTTGGAAATAGTATGGGATAGATATTTCTATTTTAGTAGCCTATACTTCCCTTGATCCTTTTTGTGAGATACATATCATCATGCCTGACCAGCCTTTTGTTTGTCAGCCTAGTGGACTTTGGACCCTTAGGTGCCATCCCAGGGTTTATTTTTGGAAGAGAGTAGGTGCCCTTACTTCTTCCTTATAGCTGCCATTTCTAGACTGGTCTCGCTATGCAATTGTTTAAGAATGACAGGAGCTCTCTGTTGCATGCTGTACTTTTCATTATACCAAGAGCAGCCTCTACATTTAGATTTAGAAGTTGCAGAAAAAAAACTTTGTTAGTTTTCTACATCGTCTTTTGCAGTGTGCAATTCAGGGATGCAAGTTATATAAAGGCAAGATCTATAACATTCCATTCAGCTGTTCTTTAATTGGTTGCAATAGAGTTCCTCTACGGGGGTTCACATTAGAGGCCATAGACAGAATCAATGGGGTCTGTTTCCCTTTACCTCAGCCCATACACTATACTTTATTTCATCAAGGTTATGTGGCACGCTGGCTGGCAGGAATTCTCGCGAGAGAATGCTCAGTACATTGATAGAAACATAGCAACCGGGAATACTTTGCCTTCAGCCCATTTGGAAGGAAGCTCACCCAAGTCAAACAGGACATTCTCGAGAAAGGACCTTAAGCAAACAACCCTTCTGACATCAGGGTTCCCATGGAAACAGCCTGAAGTGATAGTTTTTAGGTCTTGTGGCGTTAACCGCACAAAAGCGCGGTCTCGCCAGAGACCTATTGTTACTGGCTTCGCTTTTGAGGAGACAAGACCTGGCTGCGCGCATCTGCCACAATGGGATCGGAGCGGGTGACGCGCACAACCACGCACTCCGATTCCGGCAGGCTAGCCACACACACACCCACACAGAGACGCACGAGCACACACACACACAGGCACACACTCAGAGACATGCACGCACACACACACTAGCGCACATACACGCACGCATAAACATAAGCGCACACATACAGAGAAACACACCACCACCCCCGCCGCACACACACAAGAGCGCCCGCACACACACACACATGAGCGCACACAGACCCCCCCTCCCACGCTACAACTAAGCCCCACTCACCTCATCGGCGCAACTCCGGACTTCAGCCGCCACCGCGGGGCTCTCTATTGGGCATGGGAGACCCGCGTCACCACTGCTCCTCTCCTGACTGCTCCTCTCCTGGCCAGCCACTCCGTGGGCGCGAGCTTCCAGAAGGAAACGGAAGTCCCGCCCCACGGTAGTTTTCGTCACGCGCACCACAGCACCAGCAGTAAGCGGGCTTCGGGGGCTTCCGTTTTTAGGTCTCGGCTAGAAGCGCGCGAGGCGCGTTCTCGCCCATTTTAGTTAGACAGCCCCGTGGCTGGTAAGTTTCGTTTTCGCTACTTCCTTGTATTATACTCTAATCGTCATCATTTCTCCTCTTCTCCTTTCTTAATTTCTTTCTCTTTTCTTCCTTCATGTCTTTCCTCTACTTTTTCCTTTCTTACTTGTTTGCTATCTGTATTGGGAGGCAGCAAGACAGCAGGGAATACTGCAGTAAACCAAGGTGCTGGCACCATAAACGTATCTTGCAGTTTTTCATAATTTAAATTCAAAGATTTATACTGGTTAACAAGCTGGAGAAATCAGATCTAGAGATTGTTGGAACTATCATTAGAAGACCTTGGATACCAGGTTAATTGAAGTATCGCCTTTGCTTCGACAATAAATCACCCTATAAACGACTGGACGTTTTCAAGTGAGTTACCCTATCCATGCTATCACACATAAGAACACCTTCAGTGTGGATGCCTCATATTATCCCAAGACTGGTTGATCACATAATCCCATACTGCAACTGGGATACAGTGGAGAATTTTTCCAACCTAGTGTACTCACCCACTTTCTATTTACCCTACTGTTCTAAAGTCTCGTAGTATCTCGCATGCCTTCAAAGAACATTTGCTTCAGTGGTTGATATGTAAAAGAAAAAGTACCTTATCCCTGCTCCTGTTCTAGGATTTTCAGGGCCCCAGGCAGAAAGGGAATGTGCAAGGCCCCTTGAATTTACATAAGTGATTCATTCAGGGCTCTGAAAGCTGCTTTGTGCAGACTCCTCCTGGACCGCAGCTCCTCTTCTCAGCCACCGACAAGCACCTCTTTTACAGCTCCTATCGAGCTGAAGGTGTGAGAATTGTTTGTAGGATGAAAGGTAAAACCATGGGGGTGCTAAAGTGCTGGACTAAGGGTGTCCCACAGTGTCACTGAATGGGCAGCCGGGCAGGAGACCTAATTGCAGGACAACCCTGCAAAATGTGTCTCCTTGCAACTGGTACAAGAGGAAGTGTCTTGTGTCTCTATTAGAAATGAGGGTCTCTAGTTGGCAGAGGTGGGTACCTTTGTCCAAATAGGGGGCCCTTGGTTCTAGTCGGGGTAAGAGGGATACACTTCTAAAATAACCCCTGCCTACCACCTTGGTAGCTTGGTATGAGCAGACAGGCTTATCGCAGAGGCAGTATGTAAAGCATTTGTGAACACATACAGTGATACAATGAAAAAACTACATATAGACACAACACCAATTTAGAAAAATAAGTAATCTTTATCTAAACCAAAACAAGACCAAACAACAATAATCCACAATAAAGTTATCGAGATATCCTCAAAAATAGGTTCTTCACTCAAATAAAGTTTGTAGCAACAAATAACTCCACCTGGAGTTATTACGATGTCGTCACAGATGGATATCCCGAGGAACGGCGCCGACCGCGAGGTGTGCAGCATTGGGCGCGGAGTCAAGCAGACCCCCAAAGAACAGTATCTTGGAATTGATGAAAGCAAAGACGGTGCACGGCGTCGGAGAGGTGATGCTTTGTTGGTGCCGAGCGGCGTTGTTTCCTTACGAACCCTGGGGTGATGAAGACTTGCTTTCTTACTGCAGTCCTGGGGGGTGAGACGTCGGTTCCCTACTGTGTCGGGAAGGTGACATCACGGTGACGGCGAGGTGTCTGTACCTTATGATGGTGCGGTGTCGATGGATTCAGGAGTCACTCACATTGAGTATCGGCTCAGCGTTGATGAAGCACCGGCATCAGTGAAGTCGGGGCTGGAGTGCGAGTCAGGACGATGTGTTGTGGATGTCACGGGCGGTGTCCTCAGCTCCGGTGCAGGCAGCGGCTTCAGTGATGGCTTCGGAGATGATGTGGAACGGCGGCAGGAGGCGATGGCCCTATGGTGCAAGTCGGGGGTGCGTCGTGCTCTTCACGAGCGGTGACCATGGCTTCGGTGCAGGTTACGTCGTCGCTCACCTGAATCCATGTTGCTGTTTTCTTCTGTGGCAGCTGAAACAGGTGTTTGTGTCCCTTAGATTTTAGAACAGAAGGCAAGCTCAATTTCAAGCCTTTCAAGATCTTTTCTTCAAGCTGGGGGGCAAAGCAAGCAACAACGTCCTTTTCTCCTTTCCTTGGCAGCAAGTAGCCACTGCAGGCCAACCCCAGACAGCAAACAGCACTGGGGCAGTATTCCTCCTCAGCTTCTCCGGCTCTTCTCCTTGGCAAAGGTTCCTTTTTATTCCCAGAAGTGATGTCTGTTGTCTTGGCCCCTCTTTTTATACACAAGGCAGAGAGTGAAGTAGTGTGGCTCACTGGTTAGAGGCGGCAGACCCGAGAGCAGAGGACGGCCCGGGACCAGGGTTCGATTCCCGGCGCGGCAGGTTTCTGGACCAGGGTCAGCGGACTCGATAATTCTCTCGCCTCGGTGCCCACTCTGATCAGCGATCACACTCGGCAACTCTGGGCATTAGCTTGCCTCATCTTCACTAACGGCCCCACCAGACCGCCGGGGATGCCTGGTCTCACCCTGGAGATACCCATTAAGGGACCATCTCTCAGGGAAGCCAGGAAGGGTTTCGCAGCGGTCGAAGCGCCTTGGGACCCTACGGGTAAGTAGTGCGCTATATAAATGCCAATACATTTACATTTACATTCTGTACCCAGCCAAAACCAGTTCTGTCCTCCCTGGTGCCGCTTCCTGGCAGGAGGTAGAGACAACATTGTTGAAGGCAGACCAGGCTCATGCAGGTGAAAGGACAACTCCTCTCCTTACTCTAAATGCAGCCCAGGACTATTCAGCCCAGCCAAGATTTCTGGAGCCACTGCCCCTCTACAGCCCCTGTCATCCAAAAGCCAGACATGCAATACACAAACCTATCAGAGGCACACTGGATGGTTAGGCAAGAAAATACCCACTTTCTAAAAGTGAAGTGGTATTTTCAAACACAGAATATAAAAATCACCCTCCCTAAAAGATATATTTTAACATTCTGAGTTCAGGAATACTAAACTTCATTTTACTACCTTGTTCCCAGGGCCTGTTATGTTTATAAGATGTTATAAACAAACTCCCCATTCTTTCCCATGGTAACAGGTAGCCTTGCAATAGTGAAAAACGAAATTGGCAGTAATTCACTATCAGGACATGCCACACACACCAGGGCATGTCCTAAGTTTCACATACACTGCACCCTGCCCTCAGGGGTACCTTGGCCCTACTTTAGGGGTGACTGACATGTAAGTAAAGGGAAGGTTGGGGCCTGACAAGTGGGCACACTTGCCAATTTGACATGGCAGTACCAGACTGCACACAGGCCCTGCAATGGCAGGCCAGAGTTACATTTACAGGCTGCTCGTGTGGGTGGCTCAATGCTTGCTGCAAGCCTACTAGTAGCATTTGATTTACAGGCACTGGGCACACATGGTGCACATTAGTAGGGACTGACTGGTAAATCAAATAGCCAATCATGGAAACACCAATCCATAACAGTAATTTACAAAGGGAGAGCATATGCACTTTAGCATTGATCAGCAGTGGTAAAGTGCCCAGAGTCATAAAACCAACAAAAACAGGTCAGAAACAGGAGGCCAAAAAGCAAAATGTCTGGGGATAAACCATCTGAAAAAGCCAGGCCTAACAGTCTGCCTCCCCTAGGCCTCCCCCCTCCATCCCTGAAAGGCCCAGGGAGAGGGCCCCTCCCCTGGCCCAATTGCAAGGAGACACCTTTCTTTCAGTTGGACCGGCAGGGGTACAAGAGGACCTGCTGTGTGTTGCACTGGTGGATGGCCCCAAGCTGGTGGGTTGAGTGCGAGGCCCTGGGCATCTGCCCACACTGCCCATGTCTAGCACCAAACCTGCCTTATCCCTTAGTTTTGCTCAGAATCACGTGGCTGGCACTGTGGAATGTCAGGACTATGACTGTGTTCTCTCGACTTAACCTCAGGCCTCTTTAATCCTCCACCAGACACTCCCTGCCTCCTTATCTCTCTCTTTTAGGTTCTTTTGTATCATTCTTTTCTTTCTTTGTCACTGTTTTCCATCTTTCTCTTCCTTCCACCATTTTGTGTTTTTTTCTCTCTCTTGCTCTGGCCGAAAATGTGATGTGAAAAAATAAGTGCCCGTCCCCAATAATGAGTGCCAATGGGCCCTACTTGCGACCACCGCCTCAGATTAAGCACTGCTGAGCTCTCGGAAAAGGTCATGGCCTCCTGGCCTTTTTTAGGTCTTGCGCCTACGTTGAAGTGCAAGACCTCTTGTAAGGGGGTTCTAAAAGCTGCTCACACACTCGTGCATGTGAACAGGCTTTTGCCTCCTGCCATTGGATTTTAGCATGTTTTTTTTTAAACAGCACAGGATTGGGCAAAGGCGGGCGCATGTCCCGCCTTTGTAACTCCCATTCCCGTCCGTGTCCCCCCGCTCCTCTGGGGCTCGCGCGCACCACTGGTTTACAGAATGCGAGCTCCCTTAAAGCTATTTACTTATGGCTTTGTGTGGATAACATGAGAATTCAACAGGTATTTACTCTTCAGTTGGAGGCTTCTTAATCACACGCTACTTGGTCAGGTTGCAGTTTGGTATGAGTGTTAGCACATAGTATGTGTCTGCTATTGGAATTTGATTCTAGGTAAACAATATATATATGCGCCTCTGTTTACTTTCACTTTCCTCTTTCTGCAGCCACTGGTCACATACTCTGCATTTGTTCTTTATTGGTCTTCGTTTAGACGTTTTTAGTTCTCGCTAGATACCTTGCAAAGTCGCGCTACAGGCATCCTTCATGCTGGCAAACAAGGATGGAGCGATCACCCCTGAGTTATCCACACACTCACTCATGTATCCATCCGTGCGCTGACTCACTCCTCCAAACATGAACTACCAGATAAGAATCACTCTTACGTCGAAAATAGTCAGGCCTATTACTTTTGCCAATGCTTTTTTTTAACTTTCATTGGAGGGAGGGCCTTTGTTGTGTTTCTAAGGCAGGCCCATTTTTTTTGGTAGCAACGAAAATATTAACCCGTGAATGACTCACAGAGAAGGTCTTATAAAAACTTCTTCTTGCGCCCTCTGAGCCCACACCATGCAGTGCTCCGCTTGTCTGTGCCAAGGCTTGTTTCTGAGCTCTTGCTGCTCACACCTGACGGACCTCCACCTAAGGTGAGTGCGCACATTGCGCGCGGCATTCTGGTTTTATCTACTGTGCCACGTGGTGCGTTTCCTCTCCAACAGTCAACGTGCAGTAAGAGGCACAGCAGAGTGCCCTTGGCTACACCCCAGCTTTGTATTTATTCCCATGTGGTTAGGTAGGGTGACTTGTATATTTCAAGAGAGTGAAGGCACAGAGAGGAGGCTTGAAAGGCCGGGGTCTGTTAGAGGGTCCAGGCCTGCCTGACCCTTCGAGATCCTTCGTGCTGGTCATCCATGCACTTTACACGTAGGGTCATGTGTTTGGAAAAGATTTGACTGACGGTAACTCGTGAAGGTACTGCCACGTGGCTGGTGCGTGACTGACACTGCCCCAGGCCAGCTAGCATCTAAGAAGCACCGATCTGATCAACGTGATGTGTGAGTGCCTCAGCATCACAGGCATCTGCCCCAGCCCCGCCTGCGCTTCAGAGGCACCCTTACTCTGCTGCAGCCACACAGGTCTCTGCAGGGGCACAGATCTAACCTGTGACTGACTGCTTCACGACACGCCTACATAAAGGCGAGGCGGTCATTTTACTGGCGCCATCAGCCACACGCGCCTTTAGGACCCCTTGCCTGACACGTCCACTGGCGCTACGCCACTGTGACCCACTCTTTCACGCTTCTCAGCGTCTAGATTAAAAGATGGCTATGAATACAAACATCTGCAACTTCGCTCGCACCTGTGCTTAAAGTGTTTGCTGCTCAAAATGCGCCCAGCAGTTGTAAAGAACCACCAGGATAGCAACCAGACGATACCATGAAGGCAGCCATAGTGGGGGTATTTACTTTTCACCAAACAGAGATACAGGCTTTACTTTAAACAGTGGCACTTACAAATGATTCACAGAGACTGGAAATACTCTGCGATTGTTAGGAGAGCAGCCCCATAGTAGCTCAGAATTATTCAGTCCGAGATGGAAAATACGCTCTCACATTTATCTTGTAAACCTGTTTTTGATACACTCGGGGATAACTTTTGCAAGCCCTATGTGTCCTTAGTATCAACAAAGCCTGAAACTAACAAAACAAAAATTTGCAATGCAATAGGTCTCGCATTATTAAAGTTTGAGCTATTGGCATTGCTAAATAATGCAACACCAATAGCTCAAACTTTAATAATGCGAGACCTATTGCATTGCAAATGCTTGTTCTCCCTGCTTCAGCTGCATCCAGGGATGCCCTCGAGGAACCCTGCCAATCATTCCCTTATGTGATACCAAAGGCAAGTTTCTGGTGCTTCCCAAAATTTCTACTATCCAGACGCCATTCTTTCCTTTATAAGGTCAGGCTACTGCTATGACTGTAACACAGTGGTGTAGCTAAGGGGACGGGGTTGGTCCACACCAGGAGTCACTTTTTGGGGGGCGGCTCAGAGCCACGAACGCAAGTTTTGTTTTTGTTTTTTGTGTATTCTACCTCGTCACCGTTGCTCCCTCTCCTCTTCTTTTGTGCCCGGAAGCACCCGCCCCCCACTCGTCATGGTCGTTCTCCTGCTCCCCCCCATTACCCGCACTGAGCAGCAAACTTTCGTATCGTATCGTCATGGAAGTCAAAAGCCCTAGCTACCCCACTCCTGTAACAGCAACACTTCATATATCGCCCCACATGGAAAACACTCTTTGACCTCATCTATTTTTGTCCTGGTGGTGTGAGTTAGCCTTTAAAGTAGATACGTTTTTTTCTGGATCTCTGACTGTAAAATGTCTTTCTTTCTCTCTTGATTTCTCTCTCCCTCCGTTGCTGCTCTGTCTCTACCCCTCCCCCTTTATATTACTCTGTTTATCTCTCCCTCTCTCTGCTCAACCTTACATAAGTTCTCTCGTTATTCAATGGGCCAAAAGCTATGAGAATAAAATATAATGGCTGTCTCAAGGGCGTAACTTCCATCGGTGCAACAGGTGCCGTAGCACTGGGGCCCAGAGGTCCGAGTGGCACCTTGAGCCATGTATCTTTGAATTAGGACTCACCGTCGTAGTTGTTTTTTGTTGGATTTATGTCTAGCACTATGACAAACCAAGGAAAAAATGGTCCTTCCAAATTCCTTCATTTATCAAGACACATTCTTGTATACGTTTTCAAGAGAAAATCAATGCTTTTCCCATAAACTGAAATGGGCTGTAAGTCGTATCTGCTGGTTGTGATTGCAGCTACAAGATTGGCCGGTAGTTCATTGAGTTTTCTGTTACTCCTAACTTTTTCAAGTGCACATTGCCAAGCTTAACATGTTGTTCTTGATTTCCCTGTCAGCCAATCAGAGCAAACTCCGACTGTCATCATTTAGATGTCGAGTCAGTGAATACCATTTATTTGGATCATACTAACACATTATGTAGAAGTCTAAATATGGTAGCATGTGCAGCATAAGTGTTGAAAATGCTATTAAATATTGCTTTCTTCAACCTAGAAGTGTTTCGTTAGTGATTGTAATTTTTTGCGTTTAAGGGTCTGTGAGCGTATGTGAAAATTCTCTAGTGAGTGACTGAGAGCATCATGGTGAATGAGTGAATGAATGAGAGTTTCACTGAGCCGTATACACAGGAAGGGAAAACGACCAAAGAGAACTGTGATGACCTCAAGCACCTTGTCCCCAGCCGTACATGCACACACTCATTTACTCACCCATGCAAGCATCCACGCACTTACTCTAGTATCTATCCGTGCCTTGTATATGAACACATTGACTTATCCATTCACTCATCTATCTTTTGAGCTATTCTCACATCCACTCGCCAATCCACACAATAATGCATAGTAAATCGCCAATTATTGAAGATGCACTTTAATTTTTTTTAAAGGGATGCCAGACCCACTGGGTTTGCCAAGGCTTGCGCATAATGTATGGCGGTCATGACATGCTCCACAAGTATGTACTTGCCCATGTAAATAAAACAAGAATGTGGAATATCATGGTAACCAGTGAGACTGGGTATTTTTAAAGCAATAAAATAACATGCTGGCCCAAATGTATTGATTTGTGTATTGGAAATATGGCTAGTGCTTCTTTGCGGCAAGATATGGCAACCTTGGGGCCAAATTACAATAACTATATATGTTTATTCAGCATTTACAATTGAATTTTTGAAAAAAAAACTCTTGGCATAGGGAACCGCCTCTGAGAATGAGAAGGCAAGAGTGAGGTGTATTGATAGAACCTAAAGAAAGTGGGTTGTGCGTAGGTGGGCGAGTAGGTGGGTGTAGGAAAATAAACGAAAATGTTGCAGTGCTATAGCTACCAAGAACTGGCCTCGGAAGACTTGAATGAATTAGTTATGAAGACTCTAAGTAGTGGGGCGACTGGGAGAATATCTTGTAAGTAATTGTCAGTGCTGCAGAGAATCTTGTGATTGAGGGTGGTAGGTCCATCCTGTAATCCACTGGTGCTGGTTGAGGCCCTACAACGGTGGAGACAATCTACCAAGTGCTGCAGGAAGGTCAGACTCCACGGAAAGGCTGGTGTTACAGGTGGAGTTGAGGCGAGATTTTATGTGAGAGATGACAATGGGTCCAATGGTGTACAATGAAAGGGAAGGCAGCAATTGGGTGGAAATGTCAAAGGTTTTCTGGCAGTAAGGAAGGGTTTTTTTCTGAAGGGGCTGGGTACACATATTTTCAGATGATCGGAAAACATGAGTGATGTAAGAGCCAGACTGATAGTTATTTTCCTCGAAGGGCAGTGGAAAGAAGAAGTCAGTTGGGCATTCTTGAGAGGCTGTTGGAGGTTGTCATTGTTGCAATGACAGTTTGGGTTTTCTTGCGATAGAGATAATGTTACTGTCACAATGCATGGATGGAAGACCGAACTCAGGAGATCACCTTCCTTGTAGCACAGTGTGTTCTACTTGGAATTAGCAAATGCACCCGTCCTATCACATACTAGCAGTACAGTCGAGTGGACAAATGTGATGTGTGGACAGGGAAGTGTGTTGAAAGCAAGAAAGGGGCTGTGGAGAGTCATAGATTGAAGGAAGAGTAGCTCGCAGGAAAGTGTGTCAGTAACCAGAATTGTCAGAGCTGAAATGGCATTTGTAGAAAATTACCCTGCCTAGCTCCTTCCAAGGGCTGAATGACTTTCATAGATAGTGAGAGTTTCTAATAGACCTGTGTGAAGCAAATGAACCAGAGCAGCATGAGATGTTCAGAGAAGCAGCTAAAAACGGGTGTGGGGGGGGATATCAAAGCCCCTTGCATAATTTTTGTGCTGCTGTTGCATCACTTTTTGTGACTAAGCGGCGGCGTAATAATGCAGCCCATTTACAATGTGACGCATCCAGGGAGATGCGTCACATTGTAAAGCCCTGCGTCACATTATACCTGCGTCGGGTATAATGTATGCAGGGGGGGCAGTCCCACGCAAAAAAACTTCGTAGAAGTGACGCAGTGAAATTCCCCACTTCTAGGACGCCACTGCGTCAAAGCCTTATGCTTGCTTGGAGCAGGCATAAGGAGTGACACAGCACAATGAGGATAGGCCATGCATTGCTGGAGTTGTGTTGTGCTTGCGACTCAACTCCAGCAATGCGTGACTTTTGTGCTAACAGCTGTCAATCCTTGTGCCATGGTGCGCCATATTGTATATTTGGCGCATCTATGGTGGCGCAAGGGTCTATCAGGGTGATGCAGGGAATGTGACACATCTCTACAGATGAGTCACTTTCTTGTAAATCTGCCCCGAGTTACTGATAATGAACACAGAGATGATGTCAGTCGGTCTCCAGACAGCAAAAGTTTCTGCTTTCATGAAGATTCTGTTTAACATTTAGAGCCTATTTCCAGGTTTCAAAATAGGCAGAGCAACATAAAGCACTGAATTGGTCTAACAAAACTAATATTAATATTGAGTTCTCCTTTCTATCTTTTACCTAAGAAGAAATAATAATAGTGTTCCTGAAGCTAGAAAGACGTTCTTTCAGGACGGAACATCATAGCAGAAACTGAAAGCTACTAGGGATCCAAGGCCCTTATCACGAGCCGCCTGGTAAATTATGTGATATATACGGCACCTGATACAATCCAACTCTGCTGAGTCAGAATGTATTGAGGCCAATAAATATCACCAAATTGTTTGTTGTTGGGGAATAACGTGGTTTTTGGTGTTTAACGCGCCAAAATATGTATATTCCAGTCAATACAGAGCATTTTCCACCAATAAATATCAGCAGTATTGACCTACCGATACTTATCACAAAGCAGATACAGCACACATCAAGTGAGTAGCCTGAAAATTAAAATACCCCCACTATGAGCTAAAGCTCTGGTGGCACCAAGCAAACAAAGCAAGTGAGCCCTACCCTCTCTACAACAGCTTCCTTTTCCCTTCCATCCAAGCATCAATCCATTTATCCTTTCACCCTTCCGTTCACCCGGCGATCCTGTATTTCATCATTATATTCTGTCATCCTCATACTTTCATCCTTCATTCAATCGTTCCTATTCCATCGATCCATTCTGCCATCCTTCTTCTCTGCCATTCATTCTGCCATCTATCCATCCATTCATTCATCCATCCATTAATCCACTTTACCCTACTTCCTTCTACCCATCCACTCTACCATCCATCCATCCACCTATTCTGCCATGAATCTATCTATCAACATTGCCATGATCCATTCATCCACTCTCCCATCCATCTATTCACTCACTCTGCCATGCGTCCATCCACCCACTCTGCCTTCCATTCTTCCATGCACTCTGCCATGGATCCATCCATGCACTCTGCCCTGCATCCACCTTCCACTCTGCCATGCATCCATTTATCCACACACTCTCACATGCTTCTAGCCACTCTGCCATCCATCCACCCTGTCATCCCATCCATCCACTCTGCCATCAATCCATCCATCCATCTGCCCAGCCACCCACTCTGCCATGCATCCATCCATCCACTCTGCCATCCATCCTTCCATGCACTCTACCATGCATCCACCCTTCCACTCTGCCATGCTCCCATCCATCCATACACTCACACATGCATCTAGCCACTCTGTCGTCCATCATCCACCAACCCTCTCATCCCATCCATCCACTCTGCCATCAATTCACTAATCCATCTACTTTGCTGTCCATTCACTCATTCTTTCATCCACTCTTACATCCATCCTTTCACTCTGCCATCCTTTCACCTGTCCATCCACCTTTCCACACATCCTTTTACTGTGACATCCTTTCACCTGCCCATCCACCTAGACATTCACTCACTCAACCATCCATCCCTTTACTCTGCATTCCTGTCACCTGTCCATCCACCTATCCACACATCCCTTTACTATGACATCCTTTCACCTGTCCATCCACCTAGCCATTCACTTCACCAGTCTATCCACCTATCCATTCACTCACCCTTTCAACCGCTTATTCATCCTCCCAATAATCAATCTATCCTCCTTTTCTCCCTCCCTTCTATTCGGTATTCCTTCTATAATTTCCTGTTCCGTTTACCCATCTTTCGTTCTTTCCTGCTCCTGCTTGCTCTTCTATTGATTCTACATTCCTTTATAGCGTTGAATTGGTGCTATATTTCTTTATAGCGTTGATTTATGAGCTTTTGTCTGCCGAACTGCAGACAAAAGACCATGAAAACTCCTCCCCCCCTCCCCCCGCTGTAGCCGCTAAAGCAGGGAGTTCACTAGGCCCCTGGCACATATCGCAACGAACCCCTCCTATATTTTAAAACCTTTCAGAAACTCTCTTGGTTTTGGTTACACCGCATGTACGTGTATGGAACATACCACCTATCTAGTATATTAGGTAGCCCAATGACATGGTCGGCTTTGAAGCTTATACAATTTGTTTTAATAAACGAAAGGCTACATTATTGCAATTTTATAATGTACATTTGTTAAAAAATGTTTTTGCCTTCTGATTATTATTCTAATTTTTGGGGGTCTTAATTGTATTGAACACATATTTAAACATTACATCACATAAGCCATTTGAAACTGAGAAGCTTGTAAACTTTTTACCCCAAACAACACTAAAGCACAGGAATTGTATACACTTGCTGCTTTTGAAATTCAACTAAATACCACAACGCCCAAATGTTTCACCGACTGATATGTGCTGCAAGAAATACCATTTGAAATAAATTCAAATAAAATTAGTTTTCATATTTAGTTAAAACTGCAATTCGATTTCAAACAGTCCCTCGGGTGTGGTGAAAGAATAGTGCTTAGCAGTCTTCGGCTGTGCACTAGAGCTCACTCCTTACTCTAATGAATGACCATGTCCATTTATTACAATTAACAAGGAAATAATAAGTGTAGCAAATGATGTGGGCTCACAAATTAAAGTAGGGTGGAACATGAAGCGTTAAAACAAGTTGCTTTACAGTTTGGCTTTTAGCGAAAGCACATCTTTGATATAATTTTAACTTACACGGTTCATTGTGTTTTAAATAGAAATCATTATAGCTCAGTTCCATAAAGAGCTTTGAGTCTGAGATACTCTTCCAAGCACTGGATTGCTATGTTATCAACTGTAGGATCAAATTTGTTGGCAAAGAGATGATGCTGTTGGAGAAGCCACTTCAGTTCTGCAGCCCCGTAGACGCAGACTGAACTGCGGTGAGTGCCTGTGCAAGGTGGATAAGGGGCGCCATCACTGATTTTCCCTTCCAGATACATCCATTTCACGACTCTTGCCATTGAATTCATGTCGGACATTTCATATTTGGAATTGTGTGGGGAAGACCCAGGTACCTCAGGCATGCGGTTCAGCGTGGCCCAGAGGTGCTCATCTGGACTGTAGGTGTCCTTTACCCACTCCAGCAGTTTCTCCACATCTGTGTTTTTTCTAAATATATACTCCACAAACTCCCTTGAAACCACAAAATAAGCATTTCCAGTAAACATGGGGGATTTGATGGGAGGTGGACTTTTTCGAACCTCTGTTTTGACGATGGAGTCGTGAACCTCATAGTGAAAGGTCCATCGCTGCCTTTTTGACTCTGATGGATTTTCAGACTCCAGGCTGTTCTTCCCATTCAGCACCTGGAGCGTTCTTACAATTTCAGCATTGGTCTTTATTGGAAAGTCAGTGCCGCATGTGTTTAAAAGATACCGCCAAGGCACCTGGCTTTTCAGTAGGTCCTCCATGCAGTTGAGATCGGCTTGAACTCTTAGCCAAGATGCGTAAACCACTCTTTCCAGCTTTGATGCCACAAACACGTTGGGAAAGCACGACACGATGGCTCTTACCGCCTGCTTGTAGACCTCGGGAGACTTGTCATCCACATGAACACAGTATATATTTTGCGGGGTGTATATTGCTCTTAAGAGCCTTTCAAACATCTCAATCTGTCCGTGCACCACCATGGAGTATGCGATAGGGAAGCGCTCTTCCTCCCGGCTCAGGGCAACAGGAATAAATCTTCTGCTTTCCCTGTACAAGCGGCAGTTCGAAGTCACATTCAAAAACTCTTCCTCGGCAGCAGGGATTTTTTTTCGTTCCTCCGGCGTCTCCTCTCCGCGGATGACTTTAGAGCAGTTTATTCGGCCCCTGGGAGAAAGGTGAAGGGACTGACGCAGGGTGTGGTCCATCACTGGGCCGCTTGGAGACCCCGGATGCGCGCCGCTTGGAGACCCCGGATGCGCGCCGCTCGGTGGCCTCGGATGCCTGCACACTTCGAGGAGCGGATATTGCTGTGAGAAATACAGGAGCAGCGCAGCGAGAGACGCCACAGAAAGCATCGCGCACTGTTTCTGCAGGGGTCTGGCGCCAAGCATGCTGGATGGAGCCAAATATTTCCAGAAGAGTCCTGTGCAGTAATAGTAAACTATGTCTCGCTAGCTGAGACTTAATAAGGACAATATAATAATTGCATGCCCATAATATAGTCCAGAACCGTTGCGGCGGCACACCTGCCTGTCTGTGCATTGTGCTACTGTTGGCGGGCTTGAGTTAGGAATAGACTAGGCGGGAATACTCCATTGTTTTCCCGGGCACTTTGACCTCAGTAAATCACGTCGTGACATTTGAAAAATGATGGGAACGTTTCGTTGATGTCGTACTTCAGGGGTTTGTCCTGGCTCACATGGCCCTGCACCGTGAGTGCCGAAAATGAACGCGGCGAATATTTCGCTCATTTGGTTTCCAGCACTGGAAACGAAGGAGGCAGACAAATAACTACCCCTGACTGCATTTTGTCTTGTGTGTAGGGCCTGAAGGATATTCCTTTTTTTACAGTTTGGGCTCCATGGTGATTGTAAAAGTATGTACAGGGCCGACTTTAACACGCCCTGTTCGCCAATGTTTGTTGGCAACCCCCCAATGACCACCTCTGCCACGGATCCCCTCACCACCGCCCTTTAACAGTGCCCCTCAAGTCTCCAGAACCGCGGTCTTTCAGATTCATTTAACTTTGTAGCACCACTCATACCAGCTAAAATCTAAGTTCAATGAACACGGAGTACGCATCTGTCGGTCAGCGATTGTTCAAATCCTATGCTCAATGGATCCACAATTGATATGCAGAACAGTCAAATTCATCAACCATTTCGAGAAAAAACGAGGCCTTTTGGCAAAGACTTGATCTTGAAACAAGAATTCCTTTCATTGTGGCAGAGCCATGGCCCTCAAAAAGCATATCCTTAAGCAAGATTGACATCTGATTTTATCTCTTATATAGTAGTGTCAATATCCTGCTTTTTAAACACTGTGGTATTTTATATATTGTAATGGTTTTAATTAACTAAACAATAAAGAATTTACTTACTTACTTACTTACACTCATACCAGTGTAAGGTGTCAGCACACACATTGCACAGAGACAATTGTATGCTTTTAAATCAGTGCATAGGAAATGTTACATCAGACAGGACTACAAGGTCCGGTGTAGGTGTCACATCTCATCGATACTGGTAGGCAATATAGTTTAACCCCTTCGATGCTCATGACGAGCTCAGCTCGTCATGAGGCACGGTTGAGCTGTGCTTATGACGAGCTGAGCTCGTCATGAACAATGAGGATTCATAAAATGTCAGCACAGGAGGGGAAAAGTCACAGCAGCCAAGGTGTTAAGAGTCCTTATTCTGGAAAAGCACAAATTCAGAATTAAAACATATCATTGTTAGAGGTTTTCTTTAATAATAACAATCGTTTTCTACCCAAATGAACCCTTTTGGCAAGGTTAGGATAATGAAGGACTGGGCAAAAAAAGTGCAGACTGCTCATCTTTTACCACCGCCCAGGCAAGAATGACACCTTCACAGACTACCCCACGGAAATCAGCACAGCCAAGGCCTCCCAGAACGCCAATGACATTTTTCTTGGTGACTTCAACTTGCACTGGAATGACCCCAAGGATCCACAGGTTAATGTCATCAGAGACTTCCTGGCTGACCAGCCCTTACCCAAGCCTGTTCCCTCCCTACTCACTCAAAAGGTGCCATTCTAGACAGAATCATCTCCAAGTAATCTGCAGTCAAACTAATTTCCATAGATCCCTGCGACTGGTCTGACCACCACGCTATCACCTTCCATCTTCCTGGCACTCACAAGACATGGACACCGCAACAGGTGATCCCCAAAAGCTGGATCAGGGACACCAAGAACCTTGATCACCAGAAATTGGCTGCCCGCTGTGCAACGGTCCTCTCCCTCCCGCCCATATCACCATGGTGGACAACCTCACTGAACATTATTCCACAACGATAGCCAATATAATCGATGACCTTGCCCCACTAAAACTGAAAAGAACACAGATCAAAGACAGGAACCCATGGTTCAACGGATCCCTTAACAATGAGAGGAGGTCCCTCCGACAAACAGAGCGGAACTGGAAAAAGCACCCTTCCGCAGACCATCGTAAACTTCTCCGTCAGGCCAGAAACGCCTATAACAAAAAAATCATCAACTCTAAAAAATAATTTTTTAGAGCTGAACTGGATAACGCTAAGAATAGACCTTGCAAATTATTCAAGTTGATCAAACACCAATCAAACAAACTTGCTAAATCTTCCAAAGAGACCCCTATTTCTACAATCCCATGCAAGCAATTATCCTCCTTCTTCTGTGATGAAATCTCTGCCCTAAGAAAGGATCTCATGTCTGCTACCTATTCCCAATCCCCTCTGGTTCTTCCTCCCCACTCAGTGCTGCCCTCCGAAACCTCCCCCAAAAACCAAGGGTTAAGGTCCAACTTCAAAGTCTATGATGAATACTCGATCTCAAAAATTCTTTCCTCCTTAAGCCCCAACAATCACTTCAACAACCCTCTCCCCTCAAACTGCCTTGCCTCTGCTTCTCATGCTATCATCACTTCTTGGACAACTATAATCAACTCCTCTCTCTACAGGGATAGATTTCTGACTCTCTCAAAGCTGGCCAGGTGGTCCCTATTCTAAAAAAAAACACTTTAGATCCTGCCTCTCCTGACAATTACAGACCTATCTCTAACATCCCTCTCCTAGCTAAAGTGCTGGAAAAATGTGTACATCAACAGCTGAGCCAACACATCTCCAACTTCCACCTTCCAGACGACTTGCAATCTGGTTTCCAGACCTGGGCACTGCACGGAAGCCACACTCCTTCACATTGTTGATGATGCGCTTCAAGCCCTTGACCAAGGCAAAACCTGTCTCTTGAGCCTCCTTGACCTATCCTCGGCTTTTGACACGGTTAACCACGAAATTCTCCTGAATCGCCTCAAACTTAGGATGGGCCTGGATGGCACCGTTTTGGCCTGGTTCCGATCCTTCCTTCAGAACCGCTCTCAGAGAGTCCTGATCAATGGCAACCTATCCGCTTACTCTCCGATCACAGTTGGAGTTCCCCAAGGATCAACCTTATCCCCTACCTTCTTCAATCTTTATCTCGAATCGCTCTCATAGGTGCTGCGCACTGCCAATATCTCCTACCACATGTATGCAGACGACACACAGCTCTACATCAATATCTCTTCTCCAGAGGATATACATTCCCTGAATGAGGCCTTGAAACTTACTGTTCACTGGCTCACATCTAACCAGCTTCAACTCAATGCAAAAAAAACAGAGTTGCTCTTAATCTCTCCCCCTAACGCCAATACAGACATTCAAGTTTGGACCTAGGCTATCACAGCGCTAAACTGCTCTCCCACCATTGTGGACTCTGCTAAATCCCTGGGAATTACTTTAGACGGCAACCTGAACATGGGGGGCCATATCAACGCGATGGCCAAAACTGCCAGATTTCACCTGAACTACCTACGAAGCCTGAAACCTTTCCTTGACCCCCCTGATCTAAAATCGGCAATCCAGGACTTAGTCAACTCTAGACTAGAGTATGGTTAGCCAGAGGGCAGGCACATCTCAGGCTGTGACAGTTCGGAGCAGCCCATTGTCATTCTGTCTCTGACATTAGCCCACTGGCTTGATTCCATATGCATGGGGTCATGTTTGTTAAGGCTGTACCAGCCTTTCACGCTGTGCACCAGAGGTGGAGTCCTAAGTAGACCAAAAAATCGACCCACCAACTGGCCTCAGCCAATGGCACATCTGCCGATGCCCAATTGACCTCCAGACCAATCCGAGGCTGTGTGTTACTCTAAAAAAGACAAAAAGGGAAAAAAACAAGTGCTACAGGAGCACGATTTTGCGAATGAGCGATGTTCACCAAATCACCAAAGAGAAAGCACGGAAACAGCCAAAAAGTCTGGCTTTTAAAAAATAAATACTTTGATACTTTGTATGGGTAATATCATGGGTAGCTCCTACATAATGATTCAAAGCCTACAGATGATAAATACAATGATAATAGCACAAAGTTATTATCATTTTGTTTGAAATTGCAATGACTATTGGGTGGGGCAGGTCGAGCCATGGCATTGAGGAGTGAGGGGCACCTATAAGTGTCAGTTTGGCTGCCGTCCTAGGCCGGGCAAACTGACATGCACACTTATGTTTCTCCTACACAGCCGGGTTGGAAGAAAAGCCACAGACTCCAAAGCACTCACTGAGTGGCAAACGAGGTTGCTCAGACCAATCCTGATGCTGTTCTCGTGCTTAAGAGCAGTGTCTGGATTGGGTGGGGAGCCTGTGCCTTGAGGAGCCTGTGCCTTGTGGCCCCATCCCATTCTGGCCCGACAAGAGGAACTGGCGAGGTGGCTGGATGCATCAGTGAGAGCAGAGCAGCAGGTTAGTATTTTTTATTTTAATATCTTCCCGCTCAAGCCCCACCAAACTTCCCTCTACCGCCCTACCTCTTTTGATAGGTGGTGGCCGCTACTGGTAATTATAAAGATTGGTAAATGGGTGAACAAGAAACTTGTCAAAAGAAAAGTCCTGAATGATTGAGTGAGTGAATGAGTCCATGAATTGATGAAGAGATGGGCGAATGGATGAATATATGAACAGGCAAGTACATGGGCGAGTGACAACATGGATGGGTCACTGGTTTGGCTCTATGAGTGAATGGGTGCATGGTAAGATGAAAGATAATTTGGTGAGTTCATGGATGGATGAATAGGTGAGATCATGATTGAGTGCATATATGATGGAGGCAAGACTGCTAGAGTTTGCAGTGGTTCTGTTGGGGCAGGAAGTTGCTCTCTCTTTCCTCACTCACTCATCCATCCATTTGCCTAGACACTCAGTCAAGCTGAAAAACGTCTGGAGTCACGTGAATGCTGGAATCCATGTGAAATAACACAAACTTTGGTCAATTTGATTATAAGTAAATACCACTTGTTTTAAAGGACTCTAAAATGCAGAACTGTAAACATAACTTCACTGTACTAATGTAGACCTGCCAAATCACATGGCGCTAACCTATGTCGCACACTATCAGGTCTCTTTGCGTGCTGTCCTGGTGAAGAGTCAATATTACAGTTGCACAAAGTGTGCTGGAACCCCCTGCAGATAACAGGTTTCCAGCTCATTGTATGAAGACTTTGCTGAGCCAAAGTCTTACAGGGATTTTAAAACCTCGCCAGGACGTCTGTGACAGTCTCTGAATCCTTCCATGTTTGTTTTTGAGAGAGATTGGAAGGTCTGGTAGAGTGTGTTTGTCAAGGTCCATCCCCTATCTTTGGTCCCCATATCCCCTGGGTTAGCCAGGTGGTGTTGGGCTCAAAGCCCCACCCTCCTACTGCAGATCTCTCATGTAAGAAATGAGGTTACTGGTAGAGTGGGGAATCTTACTCTCAAGTAGCAGTCACAATCCTTGTCAGGGTGAGGCACAAGCAAACCCCAAATTAACCTGTGTTCAACCATCTGATATTTTGGCACAGAACAGTCATGCTAAACTTAGAGGCAATATGTAAAGTATTTATGCAGCACTTCAAACAGTAATAATTAAAAAACAGAAGACAAGAACAATACCACACCTATTTAGAAACACGGAGCACATTTTAATTAATACACAAAGACCAAAATGACAAGTATTCAATCAGTAGAACCGTATATAAGCAGGTTTAAACATTTCAGTAACAATAGTGCCAAAAAGCACAAAGAACCAACTCAGGCTATTTGGTCATTCCAGACCAGGACAAACTCACAAGTTCAGGCTGACCACGATGGAGCGCAGGCCAGCTACAGAGACCCAGCTAGTCACTTTGAACAATACTACTTTAGATCCTGGTTGCAGATTGTCGTGAGGTTCCATTTTGAGGATGCCCTGCAGCCATGCTTTGGTTCAGAGAAGCAGCAAAGCTGTGATTCGAGGTCCTGCTTCATCGTCGTGGATCCTAGTGATGATGGGCTTGCAAAGCAAAGTCTAGCATCAAGGATGCATTGTGCAGCCAAGGCAAGGCTTCGGACCCGGGGAACTATGAGGCTGTGGTGCAAGATCCTGTATCATTGTCAAGGCTGCCATTTACTAGAGATTCACAGTTCAAAGGCCTTCGTTGGGGAGGCATCGTGCAGTGGCTGTTTTGATGGGGGCTGCATTGTTGATGCGGAGTCCTTGCATAGGGCGAATCCTCGCAGCAGAGGTGATGCGTAGTTTCCCCTTAGGGTTGCACTGCATAGTAGAGGAGATGCATTGGTTCTACTGGATCCACCAATGGGCAGGCACAGCTCTTTCAGACCCACTTCCAAGGGTTCAGGACTGGGGTGGCACCACAGAGGGCGGCATCCAGGTGCTGAGTTCTAGGTTGTTGGAGCCTTCTATTCCTGAGGCTGTAGTTAGGATGCCAGCCAACTAGCCCTTGAAGTAGTCACTCATGTGTCCTGGGTTCAACATTCCGGTCAGGGCAGCAGTCCAGCACAGTGGCAGTCTTTTCAGCAGCACAGCAGTCCTTCTTCCTGACAGAGTCTCCACAGGGCCAGAAGAGTACTGACGTGTTGGTTTCTGAGGTCCAATATTTATACCCAGACCTTCTATTGAAGTGGGAAAAGCTTCTAGAGGTTTCCCTTTGCAATGTATATGTTTCCTGCCTTCACTGCTCTGGCATCAGAATAACTGCTGGGGGTACACAGCCCTTAGTGTGGAGGCAGGACACAACCTATTCAAGAGTAAATAGTGCTGTGCCCTGCTCCACCCTCCCATCTTATCCAGGCATATCTAAGCTCTGTATTGTGTGTTGCTGTCTAGGAGAAATACACAAAGTCCAACTGCCAACTACATCCAGTCATGTAACCCAGTGACAGGCTGCAGGCACTAAATGGCTAAAGCAGGGAAATACCAACTTTCTAAAAGTGCTAAAAAAAGAGAGATTTGCTTTTACTGACATTAATTGACAACACATGTGATTCTGTGTAGTTGACAGAAAACTTAATTAGTGTAGCCACACTTTTAAAAATGTGGCTATGATAATTAGGTTTCGTACGCACTACATTGAATCAAATGTGTTGTTCGTAGTCGCTTCTGTCCGTGGATTCTGAGACTGCTGTCTAACAGAGGATTGGAGAAGCTTTTTGCCTTGCTGGGTCCTAAGTGCGCTTCCTGCTGATCGACGGGAGACCGGGACTGCGAGGCCCACCAGGCAGTGCGTTCTAACATCTCGCACACCTGCCGCCTCTTCCCGGGTCTCCTCCCCTCACCTGCCTGCTTGTTTAAAGACGACTCGCGGCCCCCGCTCCGCGGGAGCCGCTCGTAGTCGCTTCTGTCCGTGGATTCTGAGACTGCTGTCTAACAGAGGATTGGAGAAGCTTTTTGCCTTGCTGGGTCCTAAGTGCGCTTCCTGCTGATCGACGGGAGACCGGGACTGCGAGGCCCACCAGGCAGTGCGTTCTAACATCTCGCACACCTGCCGCCTCTTCCCGGGTCTCCTCCCCTCACCTGCCTGCTTGTTTAAAGACGACTCGCGGCCCCCGCTCCGCGGGAGCCGCTCGTAGTCGCTTCTGTCCGTGGATTCTGAGACTGCTGTCTAACAGAGGATTGGAGAAGCTTTTTGCCTTGCTGGGTCCTAAGTGCGCTTCCTGCTGATCGACGGGAGACCGGGACTGCGAGGCCCACCAGGCAGTGCGTTCTAACATCTCGCACACCTGCCGCCTCTTCCCGGGTCTCCTCCCCTTCAGCCCTCGGCTTCGTACTTTAGGCGAACTCTGCGCGCGTCAGCGGGACGCGTCAGCGGGACTCATCCCGGGACAAAGCCCGGACTAAGGGCGGACCCTCTGAGACCCTCCGAGAACCGAGGAGACTGGACTGGGCACGTCACTTCGCCTCTGTTGTACCTGACTGTTACCAAACAGTAAGACTATAATTCCCAGAAATACCCGCACTCCTTTCTTTTAATTGTGCACTATATTCTCGTGATTCTGCTTGTTCTGGATATTGGATAACCTTTAGGATTTCACATCTCTCACTTTTAACAATGCCAAAGAAGAATGTTGTGATGGGGGGTAATTCTATTGAAAACTATATGGTACAAGTAGTGTCAAAGATAACACAAAGATAAGACAATCTTTAGGTCTCAGTCATTCCCCCAATTTATCTCCTTTAAGCCCTTCACTAGATTCACCCTGGTTAGATATTCCATCTCAGGCCGAGGGAAGTTTTATCCTAGACTCCGAGGCGCTTGAAAATGGTCCGTTAAACGTGAGTATAGCTCAGGACCAAGATACAGCCACAATCAATGTCTCGGACTCACAGATAGTAGACCCTGAAGAACATCATACTGTACAAGTCAGTGAGCAGACAACTATAGAAGCCAATCCTCCCGTTCTAGCTCCAGCTGCTCGAGCGATTAGAAAGTGTAGAAAAATCCAACTACCTCGCGGTGGAGTTAGTATAGGGAGGAAGAGGGCTGCGTCACCACTGAGAAGCAGGGAAAAAGGTAGGAGGAAATTAGAAGAGGATGATAAATTAAATATGGAAGAGGAGCTTATTTCCAGGTTGGTAGATATAATTGACACTAAATTCAGAGCCTTAATTAAACCGGTTGTGGCCAAACTGGATAAGTTAACCGCAGACGTAAAAAAGCTGGGAGTAGATCAAAAGAAGTTATTGGAAGAAGTGTCTAACATATCTGGTTCAGTTAAAAATTTGGCCATACCTGTAAAAGAGGTACTTGGCCACCAACCAGATGCAGGCACAATTCCTAATATTACAAGGGTAAATCTTCCAGACCAGACACTAAACACTGTATCCACTCAGTCGCCGTCAAGGGATATCCACCCCCCACAACCACGAGGTACAACTCCACCAAGAGCAGGAGAAGATATACTTCACTTTATTGAGGACGCAGCCCCTCTAGTGCTGGTTTTAGCAAATGCTCCCCCCTTAACACCGGACCAAACTGAATCACCCACGGGGCTAACAAGTAAAGCCTTGCACTGGCTATCGGGCAATATGCGGTTGGCCCCTTGGGGGAAGCAACAACTAGCTAGAGATATTAAATCAGCCAGAAGGGTCACTTGGATAGGCCAAAACCCCAAAAAATTTAAAGGCGACTGCATAATTATAAATTTTGTAAACTCTGCAGTCTTACCAAATATCCTTCCAAACATTCTACCACCACAACGAAGGAGTGGTACTATTATTCCTCTCACCCTGGAATTTTTTGGTAAGAAACAAAGGAGCATGACATACCCTAAGCCTAATCATACCTATACTAGACCAATATGGCCAGAAAAAACAAACGGTTGGGGCTTTGAAGTACCAGCAAACAACTGGGGCTATAGTAGGGACGGATATGACCAACAACCACGACTATATCATACAGATCCCTATTATTTTAATATCCCCACTTCAAATAGGTATGATATTTTCTCTGCGGAGGGAGGGCTGGATGGGGTAGAATGACTACCAGAAGACGTAGGCACAGTGAATGTGAATACTTGTAGTACTGTAATCCCTACTACTAACCCTCCTGTAACAGAGAGCTTGAATGTAACACAGTGTGGAGGTCAAAAATGTTTGGAGGGACTTCTATTGTTATCATGGAACATAGCCGGACTCTCTGACAAAATGCAAGATAAAGACTGGCTGCATTATGTTAAAAAATATCCCATAATATGTTTTCAAGAAACTTGGGTAGTAGGGAGAAACCTATACATTGAGGGATATCAGAGTTTTATAATCCCGGCAACACCATCTGCAAGTGGAAGAGCTAAAGGGGGTTTGGCCATTTTTGTTAGTTTGTCGCTTATATGTCAGAAGACTGAACATAAATCTGGTAACAAAAACATTCAGGTTTTGGAATTTAGAAGGGGTAAAATCCAATTTGCACTGATTAATTTTTATAATTCTGTGAACCAGGCTGGAGATTGCAACATAGAAACTTTACGTGATTTGCTAGGGGCAATTGATAGCTCTCTGCCATGCTCTAAAATACTAGTAGGTGATTTTAACACACATTTATGTGGGAACCCTAGTGTGGGACCTGTTGGCCAGATGGGGTGTAACAGAATGGAAGGAATACACTTTGAACACTCGCGGAGGGGTACAGGGTTAAATGAATTAATGAATGAAAATAATTTGTTCACTGCAATGTCGACTGTACCCGATCAAGCTGTATTCCCAATCCCCACTTATAAAGGCCATGCAACAGGCACTTATATAGATCACATCCTCCTCTCAGTTGACTTTGTTAATATCATCGAGGAGTTTAGGATCCTCGCGAGTATTTATAGCGACCATAACCCTTTGTGCATTACTTTGGGCATGAGTTTACTTGAAAAACACATCCCTCGCGAGGACCGTGGCCTTTTAGAATGCATAAATGGGAAGCGTCGCTTAAAATGGGCTATGGTGGATAGCGATCAATTTTATACCTCCGTTAGTGCAGTTTGTAATCAAGAATTAATGATTTGTACATCCTCTGCAACAGCCCCGTCGCAAATCCTGACATCCTTTAAGGAGATAACTAAAAAGGTGGAGTCTCTTTTAACGGTACCTAACAAGGGAAGGATAAATTCAAACTGCAATCCAAAATGGTTTGACAGTGTTTGCTCAAAGGCCAGTCGTGAGCTCAAGAAAGCCCTACATACAAAACCAAGAGACCCATTGATCATTAGGGGCTTGCGGAATGAGTACAAGAAATCACTGGCCACTCGTAAGCGAGCAGTCAAAAAAAGTGTATGGGAATTACTCCTAGAGCCAGAGACTTTAAAAAATAGCTCGAAGTTTTGGGAGATAATTAACAAACCAATATTTGACTGTCCTACCATTCCAAATGTGGGCACAAATATATCAGAGGAGGAATGGATAGACCATTTCAGTTCTATTTTTATAAATAATACATCACAAGCAGAACACAATCCTGGTTTAGGCAGAGATACTTCTCTATGTTTCTCAAATGAGGAAATAGTTAAAGGAATTAAAGGCTTGTCAAATAATAAGGCTCCGGGTCCTGATGGACTTCCGCCTGATCTTTTTAAGTCACGTGAGGCACTATGGGCGCCGGTACTCACAGCAGTACTAAATGCAGCTGTCCTTTGTGGATGCCCTACATCATGGGGGGTATCTACAATAGTCCCTATATTCAAGAAGGGTGACCGTAGCAGCCCGACCTGCTACAGACCGATATCTTTAATAAACTCTGTGGCAAAAGTGATAGGAGGAGTAATTTTAAATAGATTGACTAGTTGGGCAGAGGAAAATAATATAATATCGCCAATCCAGTATGGCTTCAGGCCTGGACATTCTACCATTTCTCAATGTCTGAACTTGTATCTCATAGTCGGGAAGTACACCAAGGCACGAAGAGGAACGATTCACATGGCGTTTATGGATCTCTCTTCGGCCTTTGATTGTGTGAACCGTGGGAAACTCTGGGGCGCCATGGAAAAAATGGGCGTAGACAAAAATTTAGTAAACCTTTTAGAAGACATACATTCAGACACCAAAGCGAATGTTAGATATACCCAGGACCTAAAAGTGACTAAAGATTTTGGAGTGTTTCGGGGCGTCCGGCAAGGGTGTATCCTGGCCCCGTTCCTCTTCAATCTATATATTAATGACCTGGAAGAGACCCTCTTAAGTACCAACATAGATTATCCATACATTGGCCGAAAAGGTCTGCCGGTTTTATTATACGCGGATGACGCAGTCCTTTTATCTAGAACGGCCAAGGGACTTCAAACTTTATTAGACTCCTTTTATACATTTATGAAAACCAGAGATTTAAGTATTAATAACACCAAATCCTATATAATGAAGGTTGGAGAAGGTTTTAAGAAACCAAATCGCCTAAATGTAGATGGAGTAGAAATACCTGTAACGCACACATTCTCCTATCTCGGGGTCCTCTTTGATAATCAACTTAAATGGGGTCCCGTGATCCAGAAAAAAAAGGGAGACGTTTCAAGGGTAAACGCGGCTATACTAGATTTCTCTAAAAAGCTGGGAAATAGTCCAGTTGCCGCGCTACTCCAACTATACAAAGCTAAAAGTGTAACTACAGCTTGTTATGGCAGTGAGATATGGGGATATGTCCCGTTGGATGTACTCCAGATAGTTGAAAACAATTTTTTAAAACAGATTTTAAGGGTTCCAAGGGGTACAGCAAATTTTTCTGTGCATGAAGAACTGGGGGTTCCGTATGTCAGTGATAAACTTGCTTTGAATCCCATGTTATGCTGGATGAATAGCTGGTTAAATGACAATATTCCTCTGACCAAGCTTATTCTAAGAGAAGCACTTACATGGGATAACAGGTTGGAGATTCCTTGGCTTAAATATTTACTTAAATGTTTTTCTGATTTAGGCCGTCCTGAACTCTTCTTATGCCCGGAATCCATTACCAAATTGGATCTCATTTTTGTCAAAAATGCCTTTATTGACTTAAGAAAACAGGAAAGGGAATCATGTGAATTAAAAAAAGAAAGTGTACGCAACCACATACTAATCAAAAGCACTTTGCTTATGGAACCCTACCTGACATGGCAAATGTCAAGCTATGATCGATTTTTGTTAACAAGGTTCAGGTTCAACCTGTTTCATCTTTTGCTGGCGGTACCCAGGGGTTCTCATCGAGGTCAAGTGTTGCCAGCTTGCGGCTGCGACGATAAGTCTCCGCAAGATCTGGCACACTTTCTGTTTTTTTGCCCCTTTTATGTTGTACCAAGGAAGTTATGCTTGAAACCCTGTTTGAAAAAATTGAACTTTCATCAATATCGTCCTGCACAATTTTTTCTACAGCTGTTAAATTGTGATTACACTTTATTTGTATGTGGTTTCTTGAGAATGGCGATCAAATTCAGAAACAGTATGGAAGGATAACAATACTGATATGGTTATTTATCACTGCGGCCAAAAGAACATTATTTTTAAACGATTTTTAATATCTTGAAATAGGGATGTATTTTTTAACTCTGTGTTTTTTCTACTTGTAATTGATTATGACTTTTTAAGATTATATGTATGTCATGCTTTTTTCTGTAATGTAAATACTTTTATGGTTGTCAATTCGAACAACCGAATAAAGTTATTTGACTTGACTTGACTTGTGTTGTTACTTATCATCAATGAAGGCAAGACTCTCTTTATTTAAGAACATATAGCGACCTAACCTTACTGACAAAATATATGCCCAACCCCCTAGTAATTGCAACTTTCTAAAAGTCAAATTTTCAAAATTGCAAGTTAACATCTGACTTCACCACGAGAGAGGTTTTTTCATTACAATTCCAAAGACACCAAACATGATCAGGGCACCTGTACCCATTTGGAAAGTAAATCTTATTAAATGTAATAAGGCAACTCCAATGTTATTCAATGGGAGAGGTAGAGCTTGCAGTAGTGAAAAACACATTTATGAGTTTTTCATTACCGGGACATGTAAAACTTAAATTACATGTCCACTTTTTAAAAACACTGCGCCCTGCCTTCTGGGCTTTTTAGGGCCTACTACTTATATGTATTGAAAATAAAGCTTTAGGCCTGCCAACAGATTTATTTTGCCAGGTTGACATGACAGTTTAAAACTGGACTCATATGTTGCAATTGCAGACATGAGGCATGTTCAAAGGGCTACCTGAGTGGGCAGCACAATCAGTTTTGCAGGTACACTACTAGCATTTATTTTATAGGCCCTGGGCACAGGTGGTGCCACTTTACTAGGGACTTACAAGTAAAATAAATAATTCAGTTGAGTGTAATCCAATCCAACTATGTTTTAGGGTGTGATCGACTTCATCACTGATTAGCAGGTGTAACATGCGCAGAGTCCTAAAGACAGCAAAAACGAAGTCAGCAAAGCAGGAGGATTGAAGGCAAAACATTAGGGGGAAAAACCACGCCAAGGATGGCAAAGACCCACGCCTTCCCTTCAAGACCCTGCCCCCATCTTCTCACATGGGCAAACTATTTTCAAAGTTGGCAGGTCCGGTAGCAGCATATATAAACAAAACTATATTAAATGATTTGTTAATTTAAACATGTTATTGCTATGTTTGAGCAATCCCCTGAGTACATTTATTTATGCTACTGTACAACACAGCCAAAATGAAAACGGTGTTGCTTTATTTTTTATTTTATTTATTTAAGCAATTTGTAGAGCGCACAAATACCCTTGGGTGTCTCAGCACTGCAGACTGTGTAGAGAATGGAGCCAGAGGTGGAGAGCTTATTGATTGAAAAAACACGTTTTTATCAGCTTCCTGAAGGCAATTAAATGTGGGCAGGATTTGATATGCAGAGTAAGGGAGTTCCATAGTTTGGCAGTGGCGACAGTGAATCTTTTGTCATCCCACAAAACTTTTTTTGTTTGAGGGCCGTTGATGAGCGCAAGGTTTTATTGAGAGTATACCCACACAAGGCCCTCTTCAGGAAGACTGGTCCCGTTTTGTGGATGGCCTTGAATGCAATGCAAAGAGCCTTAAATAAAATAGACCATAAAGAAAAATAAACCCCCAAAACCGATTTCTGTTAAGCAATGAAACAGATTTTTCTTCCAAAGGCTTTATTTGAAAGAACTATATTTTTTTTGTAAGGTTCTAATGTGAACGTATGCCATTTGGGTCAATTACGTTGAAACATGCAACCAGGTTATCAATATGTGGGCCTAAGGGAGCACTAACAAAGGACATGTATGCAACCTAGGCACAAGAAAAAGGGCAGCGCTAATAAAAGTTTAACTACAGAGATGTGAAGCACATTAAAAGCAGACACTTGCATCCACTGTGTAAGAAACCAATCCGAAGGCGAATCACTATACTATATTACGATCAGGAGAGGCTCCTCCGCCAGGGCGTAGGTGCGTCCCCCAACTGCTTTCTTGCAGTGTGAGAAAGCCAAAACATAAAGTTATTACCATTTTATGTTTCCTTTGTGCATTGCGGGCGGGGCTGCTCTGCTCTTTGAGCAGGGCAGGGGAGGAATGGATACACACTCCTGAGTGTGCGAAGACTGTTTTGGTCCGCCATCCAGTCATGTGCACGCTGCCCTTTCTCCATGCAGGCTGCAAAGCAGCCTATATGGAGAACATGGCCACCCCATTAGCCCCGGGGTGGGCGGCTTCTCGACCCAACCCAATGCCCCCGTGACAACCCTGCGAATCCGCCCCACCTGCGAACCTTAGCTCCTGCCACCCCACCCGCGAGCACTGCCGATCGCGACTGATCACGATAAATTATTCTGCTGAAGGATGTCACCCATATAGCGCTGTCGAAGGGAATATAGTAAAGCCAATCATAGCTGAGTTCTACAACAGCAAGTGGTACAAGAGTAAGTGCCCTACAGTCTTCAGTTTCAAAAGGGAGGTGAAGAAACATGCAGCATCTGCACCTTAAGGAGTGGCCTATGCGCAGGTATCACCTGTAGAAATAGAAATGTCAATGAACAGACCTTTCATTCTTTTTTCTCCTTTCTCTCCTCTCCCTTTTTTGCACACCTATCGCCATGATAGGGAATGTCTGTGTAAGTGCACTTTGTACATAAAGAAATATAGATATTTTTTTAATTCTTCGATCTTGTCATCACGCAATACTTAATTCAAAACAGTACTTGCATTTGGAATACTGAAACTGGAACATAAGGGGGCGGTCCCCTGCAGAGTAAGCTGCAGTTGCACGTGTGAAATCATGTTCAAATGAAATTGAAATCAGTAAGTATGATTGGGGAAAAACGCAATTTGTTTGCATTTTGGGAACTGGGCTAATTTTAAGACGTTAGGTCTGGTTACTTCGTTTACCTCTACATCGACTCCAGTCATCGGTATTCACCCTCATGGTCACAGGATGAGTCCTTGTGAGTCACCTCAATGGTTCATCCTTTCGAGGTTGACAAAACGAGCACGATTACATTGTGTAACAACAAACATCTGTTATCTGTCAGTAGCACCAATTCGAGTGTAATGTTGCTCTCTAGAAATATAAATTTTATGTTATGTAACTATGTTGTTAACATGCCTGAACTGTTTTCACAGACCTTCTATCCCGCTGTAATAACTTTACAATCTGGTGTTTCCTCAGGAGTTTGAGAAAGATGTATCTGACTTTAAGCTGAAGGTCGAAGACATGGACAGACGGCTGGGGACAATTTTCTGCCAAGCGTTTGATGACGCTTCTGGCTTGGAGCACGCCTTCAAGGTCTGTATTCCCGGTATATTTGCTAACCCTAATTCTCGGACACGCATTAGCAAATAAGTGAAAGCAAATATGTCAATGTGTTCTGTGGAACTGAGCATGATTGGCAGGCTGATCCTTCTTTACTGCAGTAACCTACTCTCATGGTTCCCAAACCCAGGGAGCTGGCATTTTTACCATTTGTGCAAGCAACCGCATTGCTGAGGTTTTGGTATTGGTCGAGCTGGTGAGCAGACCAATCGGGGCACTGTATTGGTTGGGGAAGAATTAAGCCAAAGGGCAAAAGAGGTGGAAGTGAGTGGTGAAGGGTGAAGTAATTTTTTCCCTTGAGAACCTCTGCCCCAAGACCTCCGTTCACCCTCTGCTAACCTGTCCTGCACACCTGTAATACTGCTCCCCATTTCGCCAAACAATGCACTTTAAGCGATCTGTGATTGCTAAGCTGGAGTACCCATAGGGGCTGGGAAGTCAACAATATTCTCAAAGTTCACCGATGACTACCACCTCTCCGGTAATTCTTCCCACAATTACCAGACCACTTCCACTACTCCAGAAGAAAATAAAATATTCTAATTTACTCCACATATGCATGTGACATTAAAGCAGAGGTCTTCAAACTTTTTGATGCCGAGACTCCCTTGTAAAACCTTTTTAGGCGTAAGGACCCCCTTCCGACAAAAGATTCTAGAAACTGGTACTCCTCATCATAAACAACTATCGACAACCATAAATGCGCCTGTTAGACCTCATCACATCCATCCATCCATCATTCATCCACCCACACTTCCACACATCCATCCATCCTTCATCCATCCACCCTTTCATCCTTCCATCCACACATCCATCCTTCATCCATCCATCCTTTCATCCTTCCATCCATACATCCATCCTTTACCTATCCACCCGTCCATCCACCCGTCCATCCACACACCCACCTTTTCACACATCCATCCATCCATCCATTATTCATCCATGAAACCTTTTATCCATCCATACATCCATCATCCATCCACCCTTTCATCCTTCCATCCATACATTCATCCTTTACCTATCCACCCGTCCATCCATCCACCCATCATTCTTCCACCCACCTTTTCACACATCCATCCATCATTCATCCATGCAACCTTTTATCCATCCATCCATCCATACATCCATCCTTCATCCATCCACCTTTTCATCCTTCCATTCATCCTTCATCCATCCACCCTTTCATTATTCCATCCATGTATCCATCCACCCTTTCATCCATACATCCATCCTTCATCCACCCACCCTTTCATCCATCCACCCACCCATCCATCATTCACCCCCCACCTTTTCACACATCCATCCATCCATCATTCATCTATGCAACCTTTTATCCATCCATACATCCATCTTTCATCCATCCACCCTTTCATCCTTCCATCCATACATCCATCCTTCATCCATCCACCCTTTCATTATTCCATCCATATATCCATCCACCCTTTCATCCATACATCCATCCTTCATCCATCCACCCACACTTTCATCCTTCCATCCTTACATCCATCCTACATCCATCCACCCTTACATCCATCCATTCACCCATCACTCATCCACCCACCTTTTCAAAAATCCATACATCATTAATCCATGCAACCTTTTATCCATCCATACATCCATCCCTCATCCAAACTACCCTTTCATCCTTCCATCCACCCTTTCATTTTTACATCCATCCACTCATCATTCATCCACCCACCTTTTCACACATCCGTCCACCCTTCCATACATCCTTCATCCGTCCACCCTTTCATCCATCCATCCACCCATCATTCATTCACCCACCTTGTCTGTGCATCTCTCATGGGGGGTCAGTATCTCTCTGCTTTGTCTTCCTTCTTCTTCCTCTCTCATGGCAGGGCATCCCTGTGCCTCCCTGCTTGGGGGGGGGGGGGGGGGAAGCAGGCAGTGAAAACATCTCACCGTGAAGAACAGACTCTCAGCCACATTTCTCCTGCACAGGCGCCAGGTATGAGGGCTCGTGGGACTTGAACCAATGATTGTAATGTCCTTCTGCTGTCCTTCTGCTGTTTACTGTGTATTTGTAAAGCGCTCTGATACCTACTAAACTAGTGCTATATAAAACGTTAAAAGTAAAAATAAACCCACAGCTAAGTCTATTGAACTGAAAGGGCTACAGCCCAGCCCCCCCCACCTCGTGTATGTCAGCCCGGCTGAAACAGCTTGGGCACACACAAAGGCACACCAGAGTACTGTCACAGGTCTTTAAAAGACCTTTACTTGTTAATGAGGCTTTGATGTGTTTCACACCTCGGTGTGAATTAGGCGGCCTCCGCCGTGAGCACCCTCCATCAGCCTGACGCCAGGAACTGCACTCTGGCAGAATCTGCGACCCCCTTCCCAGGACTCCACGACCCCCCTGGGGGTCGCGCCCCACAGATTGAAGACCTCTGCATTAAAGCGAAGAAGCAGACCCAAGAAGATCCAGAGGATCCCATCTCTGGTTAATCTGATCAAAGAAGCCTGGCACATCTTTGTCACTTATTTGTTGAACATCTCGCTTTATGACAGTTGGAACTGTGGATCGATGAATGAATAGGGCCACGTGACCTCTTCAAAATCCAAAGATTGAAAAGTAATCATAGCAGTCTAAGCGAACTGCTTTTTCGTTGGTGGCCAAATCAGATGAACGTCCAGTGCTTCTGCCTCCCTCATCTAAATTCACAAAGGGTCTGGCTCCCGCGAGGAATATCTCCTCTGCAGCTGGCTTCCAGGTGTGAAAGAGTGGGGGAAGGAGAGAAAAAGAGGTCTAGAGGTGGGACGTCTTCATCTACCCCTTAGCAAGTAAATTTGAACAATATCACACTTCTGAAATAAATGTGATCATTCTCTCAGGAAAGGGAAATGGTTATTCTATTAACTCTTCTACTCAACATTTTATCAAAACCGTCCCCTGCTCCCAAACAATTAGCCCAGCCCCTTTATTAAGAGGCCGCTTTCTAAGAATGTTTTATTAAAGTAACCATTGCCTCTTGTTTTTAAGAGGGACCCCAACCCCTGAGCCTCATTGATCAACTCTAGTTCATTTGTAGGCCATTTTTATCAATAGGGTAATGGCTATGGCTTTCTTGGTTGAAAAAAAAATAGATTTTCGCATGATGCACGTTTAGCATCTCAGACTAGTAACACTACTAAGGTAATATTGCTTACGGATTTACGAGCGCTTGCCAATTTTATAGCAACGTTGCTTGCCAAATACTACCACTCTAACGCTCGGTAGAGTTACCGGAGATGGGGGAGGGGGGGCAACCATTGCCTGCGTCGAACATTTTATCGGCACAGTGAATTTCACCTGGGGTAAAGGATTGCTCTTCACAATGTTAACATCTAGCACATCTCTAGCCAGTGATAAAGGCAAGCGGTTGTTTGGGGAAATCCTTCTATTGTGGCAGGGGTTTGAGACTGCTCGTAGATTTACAGAAGGAAATAAGGTGTTTGGAGGCTTGTTACCATAATGTAATGTAAAGAGAGTCGCAGGGATGTTTGTAGCATTCGAGGAAGCGTGGACACATTTACACAGCGATTATTATGATGTTTGAGGGACGGGGAAGGGTGCTACAAGAATGTTGGTAGAAGCAGAGTGAGTGTGCAAAGTGTTACAGGCAGGGTGCAGACGCGCTCTGGGACGTGAATAGAGTTACAGGAATGGTGGGTAGAGAGCAGGGGAAGGTGAACATATAAACAAGAATGTGCAACGTGTTTCAGTAAGGGCAGGGGTGCTCAGGGCCCATGACGAAAAAGTCCCGAAGTACACAATGAATGTCTTGGTCAGACGAAGAGTCACGAGTTACAGAAACAGTGGGGGCGGCTAAAAAGTATACACAGAGATGCTGGAATGCTGGTGTCGGTTGGGGGAGGTGATCAGAATTCCAGGAATGACTTTAAAGAGTAGAACGGTGATAAGAATTGAAACGACAGTAGCAGTAGGAAGCAGAGATAGCCAGAAGTGCATAAGACATAGTAGTGTCAGATGGAGGGTCATCTGAGGTGCTGCAGTGGCAGTGATTGACGGAGTGTGGACATAGGTGAATGATGTTAGTGTTTGAAAACAGGTGTAGAAAATTCGGCTTGCTGTTAGGTCAGCATGAGCTGCCATAGAATAAAAGGGAGCGTTTAGCGTTCCAATACCTTAAATTGAATTGACGACTTTATCCCAACTCCAATCTTATATTTCCCACATCTATAAGGAAAATAAGACACTGTCCTACAACATTCGAAACGTTCAGTGTCGATGACTATCCCTTTTGCTATTTTCATTTATAAACATGCATCGGAAAGAGCATTATGTTCGGCTTTAATGTGCGAATGCATGCAAAGAAAGGCATGCACAAATGCTGTTTGCATGCTTTTACTCCCTAAAGTCAGACCCATTGGCATTGCTAATGCTTGTTCTTCATATTCGTGACAAAAGCTGATAGCTATTTCCCGAAAGTCCAGGGCAAAGAAACTTAGTACAGGACCTAAAGCATAGGCAGAAGATGAACATAAGAAACTTTGAGCCTGTTTATTCAAAAGAAGAGCAGCAACGTAGTTTGCGACATTTTACCCGTGGTGCCAAGTTATACAGGACCGTTGACAGCAATGTAGCAAAAAAAAAACAAATTGGACAGAATAAACTACCACACATTTAGCAACTGACATGAAAAAAGTGTGTACGTTTAGGGAAAACAAATCACATTACAAAGTGTCCTCTTCGAGAGGTATTTAATATTATTAAAAATAGTGCGAGTGCCATCATTCTATAAATGTAGAAAACCACTGATACTCTCTCTATTCACCGCTTTGTATAGATCTATCTTTGGGTATGTATTTGCTTCTCGAAAATTAAGAAAACTTTTCTCAACAAAAATAATTCGAAAACCACTTATCCGCCCCCCCCCACCCCTCCCCACAGCTTTGAACTTTTTATATGAAATACACTACACTGTTAAATGGCAGCAACATTTGCACACAGAGTGGAACCGTGTCGATTGTAATAGTCAGGAGGATAGAAATATGTATTTAGCTGAAGGGGGTCAAGTGGTAGATGGGCAAGCCAGTGTGTGCCACTTCTTAATTCCATCGTGCGGTAAAGGTTTTCAGTAAAATCTCTGTACATTGTAAGTGGACATTGATTGCTCCCATTAGGTGGTCATGTTGCCTGGCCTCAGAATGGGCCAACGTTTGTACCCACATAGTCACTTTTATAAGCTAATTTCATCAGAGTCATAGTGAAAGCCAATATTGATACGGACCAGTACAGTCTAGTGATGAAGTTGACCGAGTACACTTCACCTCCTGTACCAATATAGAAGTTCCTAAGCGCAGTTTTCAGTAGCTTGAGTTTTAATCTGCTCTGACACTAATTTCTTTGGTGTCAGGGCCGGCGCTAGGCATGGGCAGCGTGGGCGGCTGCTCAGGGCCTCGCACTCAGCCACCAGTATGGGGCCACGCACTGGTGATGTGTCCTGTTGTTTTCCTGGCGATCTATTACAAAGAAAGGTGTCGCCTGCAATTAAGGTCCATTGGAGGGGGCCCCCTCCCTGGGCCTCTCATGGATGGAGTCAGGAGGCATAGCGGAGGGAGACGGAGACACTCCCTCAATTGCAAGGAGACCATTCACAGACACTGTGGGGGGCCCAGTGTCCAGCATTTTGACGCCCCCACAGTTTTAACTTTTACACCACAATCAATTCTCACACCTATGAAGGTGTGAGAAATGCTTGTGGAGTAAAAGTTAAAACTGTGGGGGCGCCAAAATGCTGGACAATGGGGCCCCCACAGTGTCTGTGAATGGTCTCCTTGCAAGGGGCCACTTATGTAAATTAGAGGGGGCCTCGCATGTTCCATTTTAGCCCAGGGCCTCGCAAATCCTAGAACCGGCCCTGTTTGGTGTCACCTACTTGGTCATGCCAGGTATGACAGCTTCAGCTTCTGAGGAACCCTGTCGTGTTCCTGCCAGTGGCACAGCTGGACATTGTTCTTCCCATGGCAGTCACTGCGTTTGACACCTGGGGGCCACTTGTAAGAGCAGGGGGGGGGTGCTGGCGATTCCCGCAACGGCCGCCCCGCATGGCTGCAGGTAAGAGGGGGTCACCGGCCCCAAAACTCATGCCACCCAGGGCCCACAGCACCCCGGCCACTCCCCCTTGCTACACCACTGGTTTCTGCCCTGTCTTCCTGAGAGGGTGACAGAATCTTTTATCAGCAACCACCTGAGAGTAAGGTTGGTGTGTACTGGGTCAGGGGCTTAACTGGCTGGGGTGAGTGGGAAGCAAGGCATGGCTATGAGGAGTGAGTGAGTGTGGCCACTGGAGGGCAGAGAGACTCTTTTGCCCCTCACCACAGCTACATGTAAACATGTGCAGCAGTCCTGTGGGCTGGTCAGAACTGGGAAAGACATTTCAAACAAGCACTGGCGGAAGAAGGAAGATTAAAGTAACTAATGCCTGAAGGGCGCTCAGCGAAATCCCACATTTCTTATTCAAAATAAAGTAAGCTTCCTCATCAGACCTTAAAAGCAGTTGAAATATCAACAAAGCTCAGGTTTGACTGTGTTAAATGAAAGGTCGTTTCGGTTTTATCAACCATATATTTGGATGCATAATTTCTCTGCATGTTTTATCAAAGGGCAAGGCCGAGCATTGTTTTTTCAGCACATTTTGACTTACAGTCTCGTTGACACAAAGCTATATGTGACACAATATTCATTATGTATACTGTGGTGGCGATCTGCTCTGCTGCCCAACATGATTGCTACACCTAACATTTCAAAAGTGGGCCTTCCCTCTCTAAAATGTTTTCAGCAGAAATATTACGTCATATTTTGGGACCAATCTAAAGACAGAATTAAACACTAGGTAATCGAAACGTATGTGATATTGGAAGTGGTACCAATGGAAAACTTCTGAGGGGCTTTAAACTTAGCAAGGCTTTTCTGAGTTCTCTTTGCTTGATGCAAGGTATCCACACTAAAATGGTCTTTCCCAAATTTATCTTTACTAGTAATCATATTTGTCCGTTTCTGCGAATAATGTTCTTTAAAAAAAAAAATTCTGCTGTAAGCAAAATATGTGTGAATATGACTAGAGCAATTGGTCAGACCTGTTGTCGATGACTCTTAATTACCTTCTACATACTTCTGGGTAATATGTCTATTTGCAGCTTTCAAAGACAAAAATAAAAATATATACAGATGTTTCGAGACCCAGACTTATAATAATAATAAAAAACATTTATTAAGCGCCTGGTTACACAGGAAAACAGTGCGTCCCCGCGCTGTGGATGCATACCGACAGAACTCGGAAGTAGGCCCAGCAACACAGGGAGAAAAGAGCAAAAGGCACCAGATACGACTAGACCTTGGGGAAAAAGTGTGTTTTCAATTTCAGCCTAAAGCGCAATTCCGAAGGCTCAATTTGTTTGGAAGAAAGTCTCAACATAGGCCAGAATGGAAGAAGTAGAGCTCGAACTTTGTGGTATCGGGAAAATAGATTTCTTTTCTGTGCAACTCCTGCTTCTATCCGATGCTGTTCTGAAAGAAAAGCTGGTCCTCCCTTCCTTGTTACAGCATGTCCGCTCCACCCTTGTCCTTGTGGAAAGCAAGACAACTAAACCATAGTAAAAGACAAAAATTTTTACTTTTTTAAATTTTTTTGTTAGCCAAGACCTTTTGATTTCACTACAATTATGTACATGATGTACATTTCAGAGCATTCAGCCAGTCTTCTTCATCCATTGGTCTGTTGTTGTGTCATTCACATTTTTCTTCCGACCAGTACAGCATTCAGCATTGGGCGGTGGGTCAGCCCACTTCAACCATTACCTGACTTCATTTTGCGTGACAGCATTGTGCTCTTTCACAAGGGAAGCAATCATACATAAAGTAGTTCCATTCAGTGACACAGTCTACCATGCATATTTTGTTATACCAAAAATACTTTTGCTTTTAGCAAATATTCTTTTATATAGGTTAGGGTTCAGCACCTTCCAATACCTTAATGTTTTACCCAAACAATGACAAAAGAAAATAAGCATTGAAAAAGTCAAAAGGCTGGCAGCCAACACCAGATGGTTTTGCTTTGCCAGTGCTTGTTTGGGTGATCAGATTTGCTTTCAGCAATTCAAGTGCTGACATCCGCCGTTTGCAGGCAAGTGAAACCTGCTTTTCTTTCAGCAGCATCACTGGAGAGAAATAGGATCTGTGCAGCAAAATGAAAGCCAGGCTCCGTCAGAACATTATTCTGGCCTTGAAAATTAGCAGTTACTGAGAGGCTGAGTCTTAACACACGAAAGGGCTCAAGCAACACACCAGATGTTGGGACCTGGCAGCCATTGAAAGCTCCCTTAGCGGGCCTGTAAGTTTAGCTATATTCCACGAAGTGAGTGTACATATTGGTTAGCCCGTAAATAACATTCTACAGTGGGTGCCAATATCAGTTTAATCTGGCATTGAGAACAAAAACTTTACTGGCACTTCACACTTCTTAATTGAGATTGTGAACCGGCATTGATTTGGGGTTGAATAAAATTACTTTGTATGAGAAATTGTGATGAATAAATAGACTGTGTGCCTGGGATTTAATGTCCACTTTTAATGATATATTTCTGATCTACAGTTTGGTTTAAAAGCTGAGTTGGGCGTGCCTAAGGGGAATGGTTGTTGAGAATAGGATTCTAGATTAGCTCTAATACTACTTCTTCAAGTTACATCTGGGAATCACACAAGAAATCCAGACAACCATTGCCTCTAACTTGGCTTTTTCTTTGCAGTTGCTGGATATGTTTGGCAATTTGCTTGAAAGACCTGTTATCGCAGCAGATGCCTTTGGAAAATATCCCTTTCTGGTGACCATGTTTGATCAAGACCTCGATACAGCTAAGCTTATCTTCAATCATCACATTAAGAAAGAAGAAGAACTTGGTATGTTACCCTAAATTACATACACAAAGAAATTCAATCTCCTAATTTCATATGATCACGCTATGTAAATGCGGACTGTGCTAGTTCAGTCACTTGCTGTATTAAGGGAGAATACGTAATTGATAAAAATAAATAATTCAATGAATCCTCTTCTCTATCCAAGGTTTTTATAAAAGCACAAAAGGTGGTCATCTATAAATTTATACACATTCACCAAACTAAAGCACCATAGCTTTACCGAATATCCACACTCTAATGTTCCTGAAATAGCGTTTCGGACTGCTATATGCCTCAAATTACTATCCTACTTTGTGATGAGAGAGTAGGCCACTTGTCTTGCAACTAAGTCCTTCATCACATTCCTCTTGCAAAAGTCACTATACAGATTACATGAAGAATGTTGGTATTTTTTTAGATGTACCCCGAAACACCAACAGTTCGCCACTTTTTGGTTGTCCAGTTATTTTAAATCAAAGCACTAACTTGCGTTCAGCCATTGGCCACACCCCCAGCTGCGCCCCACTGCCAGCTGTGAAAAACTACTGCAGAGCGTGTTCTCGCAGTATCTGCTGGTGAGAACATCCTGCTACCTTGCATTTTTTACTTTCCTTGTTGACATTGGTTTGTCACTTTTAAGGAGGTGACTGGCTCCCTACTGCTGTGCAAAATGGGCCTGCTGACTTTTAATTTTATGATTTACCTTTCCTCACTTTTGTTTTAACGTGATTTCCTTTCCTAGTATGCACCTGGTTCAGGGGATCCTGAATCCATGTGTCAGGGGCTGCTGGAATGAAGTTCCCCACTATTTAGTTGTCCAATTATTTTAAGTCGAAGTTCTGGCTCGCACCCATGCCAGCCATTAAAAGTGACTGCCGAGGACATTCGCACTGGAGCAACAAAGGCAAGCCCGCCTGCCCCCATCCACAACCACACTGCACCACGGCTGGAACCCATAGCTGTTTTTTAAATTATTGCAAAGAATCCAGATTTCGCTGCAATGCTACCTGAAGGCTATGCAGCAACCCTATTAGATCTATTAGGTAAGTGGGTTGGAGACCTAGCAATAATCTATCAAGACCATCTTGATATCTCAGATGAGCCATCTAATATAATGGATTGAGAAGCTCGCACATTTAAATGTAATTTAAACAACACATCCATGTTCTATGGTCTACTGATTTATAGACCCGCAGGCCTTAAAGCTACATTTTTGGACGCTCTTAGTGACTTCTCAGAATCCATCATTCAGTTCACAAATTCACAAAAAACTATCAGGGGAGATTTTAATTTTCATTTAGAAGGTTCACATAATAAAGACTCCAAGGAACTTATTGATATTTTGTGTGGCTTAAACCTGAAACATCTAGTTAATACTGCAACTCACTTAGCGGGAACTACCTTGGATAGCATTTTTTCAAATCACACAGATTTACAACTGGAGGACATCTTTCCTGTCACTTGGTCAGGCCACATGGCGGTGGGCTTTTGTATAAAATTATCTTCCTACAAAACCCCAGCTAATATCAAAGGCATTTGGAGTCAAAGCAGGCTTGGAATAAAATCAAGTGGGGGGAGTTGATTATTAGTGGAGATAGGTCAAGGTGTTTCAGCATCTGAGTTACTTTTCTGCTTCCTTACTGGAAGAGAGCAATAAATCTTGTTTGGTGTTTTTATTTCCAACCCATTCTTTTTGCCTTGTGGTATCCCGCAAGGATTATCACTCAGCCCCACGTTATTTAATATATACATGGCTCCCCTCACAAAGCTCATAAGATCTTTTGACCTTGCCACCATCTCATATGCTGATGACACTCAAGTTGTAGTATCTATTACATTGAGGAGGTGGCTCCAACTCAAAAACAGTGAGTGTTCCCAGAATTCACAAGGTATCATGGGGGACGTTTTGTCTGCCCCACCTGCCAGTTGTGGAATCAGCTACCTTTTCGCCATAGAGACCAGTCAAACTTAATGACCTTCAGAAAACATCTAAAAATGTAGCTTTTTTCTTCCTTTCACTTGAAGTAATTTTCTCTCTCAGGAGACTCCAGTGCTAAGAAGCCTACAGGCATATGCCGCTCTTTATACATTTAGCTATCAAATATTATATAATTAAATATCAAACATATTAGCCAATGGCCTGGAAAGTGTCACTTTCTAAGTAAAGTGCAATGGTACAGTCAAATCAGCGGCCTTCTCTAACACCTAAATGTATTTTTAATATTTTGTAATCTCAGGAGCAGTCTTAATGTAAAGATTCCATATTATCTTGTGTGATTCGCCCAAAGCCTTTACCATTCCTATATCCTCGTTCAGACTTCCACAAATGCCTGACAGATAACTTAGTCCATTCCTGCTTTTGTATATATACTGCCGTACACCCAAATTCAAGCTACACTGGTAAAACAAGAACCAGGTGATTCATCTTGTCATTGTTACCGGGGCCAGGGCAGGCCACATCATGAAATACATTGTGTTTGTAGAGTTTTTTTTATAAAATCTACTCCACCACTTAAGGTTTCAGACCCGACCAACCTTCACTTTAGTGCCCATCGCATCTGTTTTGTTCAAGGGTAGGACAAGTAGTCTGTTACTCAATTTTGCCCATGAAGTTTTGCTCACCACCTGATTTGGACCCGGTGGTAGATTAAAATTAATTCCTCATGGTGACATCATCTTTCTTGAGACAAACGTTAGGTAGTTCATTCCAGAGTTTCTCTGACTAGGAAATAAAAATTTAAGTTTTTTTAAAACATTGGAAAAAAGATACTTACGAATCCGTCTGAAGTAACCAGCTGCTTGCACTAAAATAAAACATATACACTTGTTTAAATAGTTTGAATCTGCAAAATGGATTTTGTTTGACGTGCAGAAGTAGGCATTTCTTATTTTTCTGGGAGAAGATGTGCTCTAGTGAATAGGTTGTTGGCAGTGGAGTCTGGAGACTTGGGTTCTGTGCCCCATCAAATAGTGAACTCTTGTTTCCCTAAGGCTCATTTCCCCTACCTGCAAAGATAAATAGAGTTTAGAAAGAGCTGCCAACAGCAATAAGCACCATGGGCCATATGTATGAACACATTTTCCCATAGACACAGAATGGGTAAAACCCTTTGATACATCTGGCCCTAAATTAAAAAAATATGCATTTATTACATACTTGGTCATTTAATAATGAGAATGGAAAATTATATTAGCTGCTTCCTACATTGCTGTGCCTCTGCATAATTTTCATTTACCATATTGCCATACTCCATAGGGTACCCGCTTGTGAGCAAGAACATGCCATTGGTTGCAGGCAGCCTTAGCTGGGCTCAAGAACTGAGAGATCGCATTCAGATTCCGTTCAGTAATTTCCGAAACATCTCACATCCGTAAGTATGGTTGGAAAAATAGAGCAAAATAAAGCTTAGTTATAATATCTGTTTTATTGCTAATGCCTTTGTAAAAAAAATACGAAATTATTGCTTCTGTCTATAAAGGATAGATGGTCATACTGTATGTGGTAAACCTAAGATCCTAAATTAACATTTTATTGGGCATTTTATCTTTCAGATGAGGATTACGTGAGTTTATTCGATTGTTCAAAAGAGGTTCAGTGCACAATCAAGGTTCAACATGTATTTATTTGCATTTTATCATTAAACTCGCATCTCTTTTTAGTGTACATTTGTAGATGAGCACTTTGGGCTGACGTACAATGCCATTTAGCATTTCCTAATGGCCCACATTGCTATTTCGGCCCGTTAAAGAACGCTTAAAGGCTTTTCAGATGTAAAAAGAGCTGTTCGCGGTCACAATTTGCGGTTTTCACCCGGTCGAAATCGCAAATTTTGACTGGGATTTGGTATTCCCTATTAGCGATTCCTATAAAACATCTACATTGCATTTCCTAAATGCGATTGGGCATTTACGAAATGCTATTACCATCATCCTAAAGTCCATGGTAACCATGCGCAAAATTAAAAAAGCATTTAAAAGTGCATATTTTAATGTGACATGAATCACACATATGCCCCTAGGGCATATGTGCACTTACATGTGCATGATGCATTTCTGGATCCCTCCAAAAGGGCCTAAAGGCCTGAGGCACTCATGTATTTGGATTTCCTAAATTGCGATTTCCTATTAGGAAATTGCAATTTAAGAAATGCAAACCGTTTCTTGTTTTACTCATGGGTGGGAATGCAAAGGCATTTTCTATTTGCAATTACATAGTAGGGATTCCTACCCTTTACGATTACCTACTAGGAATTCGCAAAATTAGTACATATAATTTTGCCTTTTCTAAATAGCGATTCCTATGGAATCACTATTTAGAAAATGAAAAATACCATCTTCGTACATCTGACCCAATTTGTGGAGAATAGCTGGGACAAATGGGACAAATAGGACGATTTTAGGTTTCATTGCTGTATTGTTTTTCGGCACCAGTTTGGGGTTCAAAGATTGGCCTTTCTGAAAGCTTGTATTTGCCTCTTATGAAGCCATTAACAGGCAATTATAACCGCAAATAAGGAACATTTTTATTTACATTAAGAACATGGATTTGCCAAAAAGTTTTATTTGCTGGACATAAATAATGCCACAGAGACAACCTAAAAATGTGGGTAATTTACCAAAGAATGTAATTTATTAAATAGGAACACATAAACATTCTGTCTTAAAATTAGAAACAGGTGTTCAAATGCATCCAAATTCTAATCAAAAATAGTAATAAATTTACAGGTAAACAAGTGACACATTTTTTGTTATTATTTGGCACACCGCACAATCTGCCATTAGGATGAAATAACAGCACATTTCCAAGGTCTAGGACATTTTTCTCCAAATTGCTGAGGGGTTTCCATCACAGACCAGAGTCTGGTTTGGTTTGGGTGATATGTGGCAAGAGATGTGATATTTTTGCTTTGTCTAGTGACTGTGTCAGAGTTTACATATTAAGGAAAGCAGTATTCATTGAGTGGGTGTCACAACATGTTTGAATGAACTGGAACCCCCTAAGTAAGTTTTAGCTCCCAGGTCATATTGTTTCAGGACGAGTAGCTTTGTAGGCCAGCCTCGATTATTAGAAGGCCACCATTCTTTTTATGCTCTAATAAGTGCATGCTTTTAACCCAGATAAGGGATATTTGAAAAATGGTTAGAATAAACCTTTTACCTTACAAATCAACCAGCTCAAGCTTCTTGGCCATTTTGTCTCGCGTCATGTGTTCTTGAAAAATACCTTTGTAATACCTACTAGTGTTGGGGGAATGTTGGGGCATATTATCAAGAACAGCATTAAAAATTATCGCTGGTTTAGCGGCAGAAAACGGCTGCTAAAGCGGCGATAATGGGCTTGATAATATGCCCTTGAGAATTCTAATAGAAGTCCATGTTCTGGTGTGAACATGGGCTTCTATTGGAATTCTCCAGGGCATATTATCAAGCCCTTTATCGCCGCTTTAGCTGCAGTTTTCTGCCGCTAAATCGGCGATAATTTTAATGCTGTTCTTGATAATATGCCCCTTAGTTCTTTGGCGATGGTATATGCGCATGTGTTGGTTGTGTAGCACGGACCTAGCCAAACGGTAGAGAAGCATTGCACAGGGTCAAAGGCATAGATATCATCACCGAGTGAAAAGAGAGATAGCTGGTTTCCAGGAGAAGAAGTGGACTGTTTCTGCATCGTGATGGAATGTTCCTTCAAGAGGGGGAGAGTTAGACTTGGCATCTTTGGCGTGGTTACCCCTATCTTTTTGCCTCTACCTCCTGTATTTTTGATGCTGTGCTGGATTTCATTTTTGATGGTTTAGGTGCTTTGGACACCCTGCCACTGTTGATCAGTGTCAGAGTGTAAGTGCTCCCTGTGTAAATTGTTATTATGATTGGATATACATGATTGACATATTTGTATCACCATGAAGTCCCTAGTAAAGTGCACTGGGCGTGCCAGGGCTGGTGATGACAAATGCTACTAGTGGGACTGCAGCACCGATTTTGCCACCACATGAGTAGCCCTAACATGGTGTCTCAGGCCTGCCAGCGCAGTGCCTGTGTGTAGTCTGTGAACTGCCTTGTCCTCCTGGTCAGTGTCCCCACTGACAAGGCCTAACCCTTCCCTTTTTGTGCACATTGGTCAGCCCTATGGAAGGCCCAAGGTACCCCCTTGGGCAGGGTGCAGTGTATGTGAAAGGTAGAGCATGTACTTGTGCAGTTAACATGCTCTGGTAGTGAATTACAGCCATTTTCGTTTTTCACTGCTGCAAGGCTATCTTTCTCCATAGGCTATCATGGGGGTGCTGGCTACAGTGGCAACTAGCACATCTTCCCATAGGAACAAGATAGGACAAAAAAGTCTGGTAACCCTGAACTCAGAATTTAATAACACATCTTCTGGGAAAGGTTGTTTTTAAATCCTGTGTTTGAGAACAGCACTTTTAGAAAGTTGCTGTTCTCTTGTCTGACCTTTCCGTGTGCCTTGGCCTGTTTGTGTATTGACTGTCTGGTTTGAGAGTGACAGGGGTTGGGGATTCCCCAGGAGGCTGGCTGAGTCAGCCCTAGGCTGAATGACTGCATTTGCAACTTGAGTGGTTAAAGGAGATTGCACCTCTGCCTGAATAGGGCTGTGCCTGCCTTCCACAATACTGGCTCCACCTCCTTCTGGGCGGCTGACGACCCTGCCCCTCACTCTGAAAGGAAAGGAGAAGCCAGAAAAACAAAGTGCTCAAGGAACACCCAGAACTGGTTCAGACCAGGCTCAGGGCCCACTTGTACAAAGAGAACAAAGACTTTTAGCGGTATAAGTACAGGACCCCTGACAACAGAAAATTAGATCATCCTGGAATCAAGAAGGAGCCTCTGCCAAGGAGAAAGCTGAATCTGTAAAAGGAAGACTGTCCTGCTGTTGCTCTGTCTGATTGACCTGCTGTTGCTTTGCTGCCACAGAGAGGGGAAGGACTTTGCTGTTGTGCTATGTCCCCTGTCTTGAAGGATCTCCAAGGGCCTGAGAAGAGCTGGCTCCCTGTTTTTAAAGTCCCAGGAACAAAAGGACTCACCCCCAGCTTCCCTGAACTATGCTGAGAGAGTTCTGTCCTTCCTAGAGTGCTTGGGCCAGTTGTGGTGCCTCTGGAAGTTGTACCTGTGCTGGGAAGCTGGAAACTAAGATTGAGAGACTTTTGCAACTGAAAAGTTATCGCATCGCTCACTGCGGAGCGCATCCCCAACAGTGCGAAGAAATTCCCACCACTACAGAGGTCGAGATCGTCGCAGCGCCTGTTGCTGCAGCCTAAGAAGACGCATCCCTCGATTGCGGGAAGATCATCATCGCTGCGAGTGTCGTAGCAGAGCCTCTCGTCACTGGGTGAGAACGCTGCTTGCTTGCTTGCGGACCGCATCACGTCGCTGCGAACTTCGTCGCAGATCATCGCATCGAGGAGCTGCGAGAGAGAGATCGCCGCTGGATCGCGCATCGTCGCCCCGGAGATCGTCGCAGCCCCTACGAGATCGTCGCATCGTGCCTTTGCGAGAACAAACTTCCTACGGAACCTACGCACCGGAATCCATACAAGTGGCCTTCCTCCCCATACAGACCGGATTCGTCGCAACACGCCCCCTGCTGCAGTGGGGTTGTCGCATCGCCTCCCCAAGGTCTCAGGAGCAAAACCATCGCTTGTTTTCCACTGCACCTGCTTCTGCTTTTGGGACTTTGTCGCAACTAAAGGTACTGTCGACTCAACGTGTCGCAACTGTGAACATTTCACGCAAATGTGGATTATTTTATCGCAACCTAAAGAACCCTTTTGCAACCATATTCTTGAACTGTGTATTTTGGATTTTTGTCGTTTTGGTCTTGTGTAGTTTAGATTGAATACCTTTATTTTTCTAAACTGTTGTGGAGTCGGTTTGTGGTGTTTTCACTGTGTTACTGTGAGTGTTAGTACAAATACTTTACACGTTGCCTTTTGATTAGCCTTGACTGCTCGTGCCAAGCTACCTAGAGGGTGAGAAGCGGTTATCTCAGAGGGTTTCCTCCTGACCCTGACTAGAAGCAAGGGTCCCTATTTGGACAGTGGTACCTACCTCTGCCAACTAGAGACCCCCAGTTCTAACAGGGAGACTTCAGTTCTTTCTTAAATAGGAGACAGGACAAGGATGGAAAATGTATTATTTAATTATTTTCCCCTTGTCATCGTCTGTCAAAATCCCACCCCGACACGGCCCCACTGCCCTACCTGCATGGGCCAATGCTGCTTGCGACTTGTTTCTACCACCGCCTGATTTCTGTTTGCCATTTATACAGTAACAGATCCACAACAATTTTTACAAATAAATGCACTACTTCAATTGTCATGGTTCATGGGTGTTATTGGCATATTAAACTAGACATTACGTGATGCAGATGTAGGATGCATTGCAGGTATTGGCCTATTTTTTCCAGCGACAACCTTTGTGGGACCACCATGGCTTTATGTTTAACTTTGACCTAAATTGTAGGTTTTGTTTAGCCTGCTAAACTTGCGTGCGTTGAAAAGCTCTTGTAGGCGCGCAGAGAGAGAATGGCGGAAATCGTATGACATGAGTAAAAAAGCCATGTATTCGGCTACCGTCAAATCCTACCATTGCGCTGTCTGCAGAGCTCGGGCGGCATTTTACGCCCTTGAATTTCGCAACAGCACGAATCCTTCAAAAACTATTTTTAAAGCCCTCAAGGACCTTGTGGCTAAAAAAGCCTCTGCGGATGCCATTGGTTCCAACGCGCATTGCGAAATGCTGGCGGCTTTCTTTCTGGAAAAGGTTCAGACCATCTATAGAGCCTTTCCTACGGCCTTGCCCTCTGGTGAAGGGTTTCAAAGCCCTCCAAGACAGGTTGTTTTAGATTCTCTTCCCTGCCTTACACCGGAAAGTTTTAAGACTTTGGCCCTTCAAGTTAAGTCGGGGTCTCCGGTAGATCCGTTAAAGCCTGCGGTGTTTAGAGACTTGGCACCTTCTAATTTATCACCAGTCTGCTCTTTGAGTAACACCTCGCTCACATCAGGTATGGTACCTTTGAAGTAGAAACAGGCAGTGGTAATGCCCATTCTGAAGAAGCCGTCTCTCGATACCAGAAACCGGAGAGTTATCGGCCAATATCGCTCCTTCCTTGGCCGGCTAAAGTCGCGGAGGCGCATGTTAATATCGCCCTCACAGACCATCTCTCGCTTACTAATTTCCTAGATGACACTCAGAACGGATTCCGTGCCGGCCACAGCACGGAGACAGCCCTCCTATTTATGGTGGAGCATCTTCGTGCTGTGCTAGATGCTGGTCAAACGGCGGCGCTTGTTCTATTAGATTTGAGCGCCGCCTTTGATACCGTCTCGCACGGGATTCTTCTGCAGCGCCTGGAGGAAGCGGGCGTGGTTGGCTCCGCTCTTCAGTGGTTCCGCTCTTTCCTTGCTGACCGATCTTTTTGCGTTGCCGTCCCGCCCCATCAGTCCAAATCACATCCCCTGGCTCTTGGGGTCCCGCAGGGATCCTCGCTGAGTCCCACGGTGTTCAATCTTTACGTGAGGCCGCTGGCTGAGGTTGTCAAGCAGTGGGGTATGACCATGGTGTCATACGCTGACGACACTCAGCTAGCGGTCACGATCAGCGGGGATTCTGGGTTGGAAGCCCCAAGATTCCAGGATGGACTACGGGCGGTTGAAAGGTTGGATGACTTCCAACTGTCTCCAACTAAACGCTAAAAAGACGGAAATTATGGTCTTCGGCAAACAAGCGGAACTCTGGGGCGATGCAGGGTGGCCCTCAGAGCTAGGCCCCACTCCTACCCCGGTCTCGGAGATAAAAAACTTAGGGGTGTGGTTAGATCCCACCCTTAGCTTTGTCTGCCACAACAAACGCACTGCGGCCTGCTGCTTTGGCATCCTGCGCAGCATGAGACCTGTACTTAAATTCTTTGACGCCTCGACTAGACAGCTCGTGGTACAGGCGACGGTGATGTCTCGGCTTGATTATGCCAGCTCCCTTTTGATAGGGATAAATCAGGCCGAACTCACTCGTCTTCATCGCGTACAAAATGCAGCCGCCAGAGCAGTTGTAGGCTTACCCAGGTTCTGCTCTGTCTCTAACACCTTGCGCTCTCTTCACTGGCTACCGATTAGGCAGAGGATCCAGTTCAAAGTGCTTTGTATGTCCCACAAGATCCTTAAAGGTTCCCCTGCCCTGATTCTCCAGAACCTGTTGTCTCCCTACATCCCTGGTCGTTCACTACGCTCATCGGACCTCGAACTAGCAGTAGTTCCACTGTTCAAGCGTAGTCGGGCTGGGGGACGTTCTTTTCGTGTACGTGCGGCTGTCCTGTGGAATGCTCTACCACTCGAAATACGTACCCTTGCTGATCTGTTTTTATTCCGTAGGGCTGTTAAAACTTTCCTGTTCCCTTAGTCTTCTCCTTTTTATCAGTCCACTCTTTCAAGTTGTGTTATGTTGCTTCCTTGTCAGGCGCCGGGACGATCCTTTGCTGGAGCAGCTGTGCGCATAATAAATGCTCGTAACATAACATAACATAACATAACATACTAAAAAGAGATTTAAAAAAATTGTGTGAGAGGGACTTCGTAGTATGCAAACTAACCTAATGTAGTAGCCCTTTAGAGCTAAAAAAGCACGTATATGTCCTTCACCTACATGCTGTGCCCAGGTAGAATCATGGATGCACTACAGACATATATTTGTTTAAGAGCGATGCTTGTTCAGCCTGAAACAGTGAGCCACAGCTCACTGCATGGGCCGTCAGTAAAGCATTCCAGGTCTTGGCGGCAAGGTAGGAGAAGGATCTGCCGCCGGCGGTGGTTTTCTGGATACAAGGAACTGAGGCAAGGGCGAGGCTGGCAGAGCGGAGGCTGCGGGTGGGGTTGCGGAAGCTGAGTCGGTCGTTGAGGTATGCAGGTCCAGTGTTGTGCAGCGCTTTGTGCGTGGATGAGGAGTTTGAAGGTGATCCTCTTGTTGACCCGGAGCCAGTGTAGACTTCTCAGATGGGGTGTGATGTGGCTGCGTCGGTGGATGTCGAGGATCAGTCGTGCTGAGGCGTTCTGGATTCGTTGTAGTCATCTTAGGAGCTTAGATGTTGTTCCTGAGTAGAGGGCGTTACCGTAGTCGAGTCTGCTGGTGACGAGGGCCTGGGTGACGGTTTTCTTGTGTCGGAGGGGATCCATTTGAAGATTCTGCGGAGCATTCGGAGGGTCTTGAAGCAGGACGCGGAGACGGCGTTGACTTGCTTGGTCATAGAGAGGGCGGAGTCGAGGATGACCCCCAGGTTGCATGCGTGGTTGGTGGGTTCGGGGCGGTGCCTAGTGATGTGGGCCACCAGGAGTCGTCCCAGGCTGATGGGGTGGGTCCGAGGATGAGGACCTCCGTCTTGTCTGAATACTGCTTCAGCCTGCTGTCCTTCATCCAGTCTCCTCCTTTAGTGAGGGAGATGATCAGCTGGGTGTTGTCGGCGTAGGAGATGATGTTGAGGCTATGTTGTCGTGCGATGTGGGCGAGAGGTGCCATGTAGATATTGAACAGCGTCGGGCTGAGGGAGGATCCCTGAGGGACGCCGCAGATGATCTCGGTGGTTTTTGAGCGGAAGGGGGGAGGCGGACGCACTGGGTTCTGCCGGAGAGGAAGGGTGTGGTCCAGGCCAGGGCCTTCTCTTGGATTCCGGCGTTGTGGAGGCGTGTTGATAGGGTGCGGTGGCAGACCGTGTCAAAGGCAGTTGACAGGGTCAGGAGGATGAGGGCGGCTGTTTCTCTTTAGCCATCAGGATCCTGATGTTGGTGGCAGTGATGAGGGCGGTCTCGGTGCTGTGGTTGCTGCGAAAACCAGATTGGGGAGGGTCCAGGATGTTGTTTTCTTCGAGGTAGCGGATTAGCTGTTTGTTGACAATCTTCTCTGTCACTTTTGCTGGGAACGGGAGCAGGGAGATGGGTTCTTGAGGTCCTTGGGGTCTGCCTTGGGTTTCTTCAGAAGGGCGTTGATCTCTGCGTGTTTCCAACTTTCTGGGAAGGTTGCTATTTCGAAGAAGATGTTGATTGCTTTCCGGAGGTGGGGTGTGATGGTTGTGCTGGCTTTGTTGAAGACGTGGTGGGGGCAGGGGTCGGAAAGGGACCTGGAGTGAATGGAGTTCATGGTCTTGATGGTGTCTTCATTGCTGACGGTGGAACAAGCGGTCAGGCGGAGGCTGGTGTGGGTGGAGTCGCGGGGGTGGTGGTCTCGGTGGTGGGTGCGGGGGTGTCAGAGTGAAGCTGTTGTGGATTTCGATGATCTTGCGGTGAAAGAAGTTGGCCAGGGAGTCGCACAGGTCCTGTGATGGTGGAATGTTGTTGACGTTGGAGCTGGGGTTGGAGAGTTCTTTCACGATGCTGAAGAGCTCTTTGGTGTTGTGTGCGTTGTTGTCTAGGCGGTCCTTGAAGGCGTTCCTCTTGGTGGTCCTGATGAGTTGGTGGTGTCTGCGGCTGGCGTTCTTGTGGGCTGTGTGGCTGTCTGGTGTTCGGTCGCGGAGCCATTTCTTCTCCAGCTTCCGGCAGGTGCGCTTGGATGTCCGGAGGTCTTCGGTGAACCACGTGGCATTCCTGTTGGTGTGGTTGGTTGTGCAGGTCTTGAGAGGGGCGAGTGTGTTGGCGCAGTCATTGATCCACTGTTTGAGGTTGGTCGCAGCGGTGTCGGGGTCGAAGGGGTCGGCGGGTGGTCTCAGGGCGAGGGTGGTTGTCAGTTGGTCCTCGTGACCTTGCCCCAGCAGCGGCGCGGCAGCTCTTGGGTGCGGCGGTGTGTGGTGGGTTTCTCATCTCAGGGGATGCATAAGGATGCTTTGAAACGTAACTTTAGTCTTTGGCCAGGATAAATCTATCTGGTCAGAATATTGGCAACCCAGGGACTTAGGAGCCCCTCAAATGCCTCAATTAGTGGTTACAAATCTGGGGGTTTATTTAGGGAAGGCATTAGCTTTTGATTCTCGGGTAAATAAAATTATGTCAGAAGGCGTCTTCCATCTAAAGCTCAATTTTTCCAGGGTTGGAAATTCGTTAAGTAACAACATAAACTTCATAACGTAATGTAACAGCTTGAGAAATGTTTATCACAAATGGACTGACAAGTTAAATAACGGGCATCAAAATACCGTGCTGTGGTTAAAACACCATCGGATATACTGCGGTCACAACTGTTCCAAAAATTGAAAATGACACAAAGCAAATACTATGCTAAGAAAAAAGACCGTTTGGATGTTAATATCTTTTTTTTAAAACGTATTATTTCTATTAATATTTATGTATTTGATATTAATTTGTATTTAAACATTATATTGCATAGCAAATACGCCATAAAAGTAATAAAGTGTTAAAACGTATTATGCAATAGTTAACTCCAACAACGTATAGCACAAAGTATAGTCTGGAAGTTCAGGAGAGAAATAGCTACATGTGTTCACTTATGTTTATTTAGTCAACTTTGTAACAAAATCCTCAATAATGGGACAGTGCCTCGCACTGTATTGGTCCCACAGCATGTGTGCCTGTTACTAGTTAACATCATTTGGCCTCAGAATATTGTAGGGTAAAAGTGCAACGTTATTGTAACTAACCAATTAAATGTATAAAATATTATTATGTTGTCGCAACATGAATATCAACAGACCGTCTTTGTTACCATGTATGGTATTTAATTATTACCTGCTTGTTTTCAAATGATTTAATAAAGGTTTTTTTAGGTGCTTATTTTTTTTTTTTGCATAAGCTTAGATACAATTGACATTGTCTACAGGTACCATGTACTTTTGTTCTTTTCAGTAAAATAATAAAAATACTACAGCTTTAGACTTATTAATACCCAGATTCACTATTAGTTCTGGTCTTGGGAATGCCAGGAATCTCTAAAATCCCATGTCTCTCAGAGTTGTTGCATGTATTTTCTAGTCACAAACACTTCTCTTTTAGATAATAACTAAAGTAATTAATCGCTTTGCTCTTGACAACAGATAAACCGAGTCAGAGCTCCTTATCAGTAGCCGATACATTTTTGGTAGTGTATGGTATACAAATGTTGTTAGTCAATCAGAAGCTGATTTTTATTAAAAGCATAGAAGCTTACTAGTTGCACCGGTTGATGCTGCTGTGTGAAGGGCCAAAATGCCTTAAAGCAAACATGAATAACACAGATGCATATCTGGTAGCATATCATAAAATACCAATAGACCTATCTGTTGTATCTTAAAATATGCACTGTTTTTGTATCAACTAAAAAAGGAGATGTTAAAAAACCAACAACATCGTGGAGAGGACTCAGGGGCACATGCATCATTGTAGGAATTTGCATTTCCTAAATTGAGAAAATTAAGGAAATGCAATTTAGGAATTGCAAAATCCTATGCATCAAGAAATCCACATTTTTTTAGGATTTCTTAATTTTCGGAATTTGCAATTCCTTAATTGCGAATCGCAATTAAGGAATGGCATTACATTGATTCCTATGGGCCTAGAGGCCCATAGGAATCAATGCCGTTTTGCATTTCTATTTTTGGGAATTCGCAATTTGTTGATGCATTGCAAGGGTGCAGAGGGGGGTCCAAAGGACCCCGCCTGCACCGCTGAAATGTATTTTAAAGTGCATGTTTCACACACACATGTCCTAAGGACATGTGTGTCTGTAACATGACACTTTCCAAAATGAATTTTTGTGCTTTTTTAAAGAATTTCGCAAATTAACACGAGGGTCAACCTCGTGTTAATTTGCACTTCCTATTTCAAAATTCGCATTTTTCAAAAAATGGATGCATTGCATTTAAGGAATCGCACAAATGCGATTCCTTAAATGCATTCGCATTTTTTAGGAAATGCAAAAAAATGCGAATTTTGAAAAATTGTTTCATGCATCCCAAAAACGTATTTAGGAAGCGCAAACGGCCGAATTTACCGATTCGCACCGTTCGCACTTCCTAAATAGGTTGATGCATGTGCCCCTCAGTCTTGTTCTCATCAGAAGAAATACAACTAATTTCTTATGTTTGCTGATTCACTCAACCCAAAATATTTGTTCCTGTCCTATTCCAGTATCAAGGACCAAGTGCCTCATTTGTACTTTAAGTGTTGGTTATATGGTTAAAACATTACAAATTTAGAAAGGTTGCTACTATCAAATGCTTTCTGCAACTGTGAAGTTTAAAGGTTTAAAATACCTTTGTAAATTTTTCAGCATCTCCCGAAATCCAGCAAGTAGCACCGAAATCCAAATTGAAAATTACCCAAACGTTTTAACTGAACACAATTAAAAAGCGATATGCTTCATAAAAGCAGTCACAATGTATCTGTGATTCACTCAAACATTAATCTTTGACCAAATCTAAGCGGACAAAAATCTACATTAGAAAATAATGCAAAGAGCCTCATTATAACCCAATCTCTTGCTGAAATCTCCTAAAGTTTTTTTGGGGGTGCTGCAGCACCCCCCCACCCCTACTTCCACCAGCTTCTTTTCTACCTTTTATTAGACACAATATTACTCCTATATCAGTTTTATATGCTCTTGTGGTATTTTTGCCCAATTCCAAGAGATATAATCTCATGTAGCCCCGTTCCTAAATTCCAACTATACATTTGACTCATTTGAAATTCTGACATTATTTATTTTACTCTTCTGTCAAAGGTGCATGTCATCAGTTGAAGGGAAGCGTATGGTGCAAAAGTATGAGGAAATGATCGAACTTCTAGAAAGGTAAGCTTGGTATTGTTGCTGTCTGTAAAAGTGTTGCCTTTTTTAGGTCTGGCTTAGGTACAGCTTTTGTTGTATTGCCAGACTCCTATTTTCTAAACAATTCATAATAAAATACATACAAGTATACAGGCTTTCATGGGATTTTGGCTAGCCCCCTTCATCCATTAGTGTGTTAACCTGTTAACCTTTTATTCATATTTTTGCAACCACCTACCTCAGCATATAGCATGGGGAGATGAGTCAGCCCACTTCATCCATTGGCCCCTTCTACTGTGAGTGTTAGTATTTGTCTGATCACATATGCATAGCTTAAGGAAAAGGGGTATCACAGCTAGGGGTGATATCCATGGGCTCCTGGGCAGCTCCCTTATTTTAGTTTTTTAGATTTTTGCCATGTTTTGCATTATATATATATATATATATATATATATATATATATATATATATATATATATATATATATATATATATATATATATATATATATATATATATATATATACACACACACAATTATGAAATTCTGAATATATATATTTATATATAATGATATATATTTCAAAACATGGCAAAAATCTAAAAAACTAAAATAAGGGAGCTGCCCAGGAGCCCATAACTCTGCGATGCCGTGGCTTTCCCCCTTTGAAAAAGGTCAGTGTCTGACCGAAATGCATCAGGTAAAGAGGAAACTGCCAGAGCTGCAACTATAATAAAAGCGATTCCTTTTTACCTAAATGTGTGCGGCTCATCACTCTCTCGAGTAGAGAGATCCTGCTTGATGTTATGAGGCTTGGTCCTGCCTCGAGCAACGCACTGCCAAGAAATGTGCGCCGAAGCTGCCCGACTTTGGACCTCTCTGTGTGGCTTGTGAAGACATATAGGGCAGCAGGCAGCCATCATTGACTAGACTTTGGATGGACCCCAGCAGCTTAAAAGTGGACTGCATGGGGATTTCAGGTAAAAAGGAAAGCAGCATTGAACATTAGCATCACCCACAGATGGGAAACAACTACCCAGGACTACAGCACACTACGATAACCAGCATGCTTGGAGAGACAGCCAGCCTATAGCGGCGACCACCAGAGGGCGTTCATCCTGATAAGAGCAACTTTGGCTAGTGTGCTGTTTAAACTCTGCGATGCCGTGGCTTTCCCCCTTTGAAAAAGGTCAGTGTCTGACCGAAATGCATCAGGGAAAGAGGAAACTGCCAGCGCTGCAACTTTAATAAAAGCGATTCCTTTTTACCTAAATGTGTGCAGCTCATCACTCTCTCGAGTAGAGAGATCATGCTTGATATATATATATATATATATATATATATATATATATATATATATATATATATATATATATATATATATATATATATGACCAAGCCCCGTCCGCGGGGCGAAACGCGTCATGGAGGGCACTTGCTCTGCACTATTCACTGCCTATTAAAAATGCACTGCTTCAACTAAGACATCGTTGGTTTCTGGCTCGTCTATGGTGATTTGACTTGGGAGATTGTTGGAGGTCTGCGCTCGCCTGAACTGCGCCCAAAGCAGTTGTGAGTTTGTTTTGTCATATATATTTATATATATATATATATATTCAGAAATTCAAAATTGTAGTTTATATGTATTGCTCCATGAACCATTAATTGTGTCTTCGTGGTGCACATCGTGAACACTGCAAACATATGGCTTGGCTAGTAGTGTATAAACTGTAAGGTTGCAAGTAAGTGTAGTGGAGAACCATAAAAGAGCAGAAGTGCTGGGCATTGATATTTCTGATTTAAGATGCAATTCTACATTGGGAGTGACCTCATGACTGCTTCAAGACCAAAGCACAGTACTTCAGTTGTCTCATGGTCATTTCATACCAAGTCAATTCTTAGGCATCCATCCTTGAAGATCGATTGGGCTGTTGGCCAAGAAGTGCCTGTTTGCATCTCCCAGAGCTCATGCAGAACTGCATGTGACTGTATTTTGCAATTATAGGTCACATGCTTTTACCATGCTTGTTTAGCTTAGACACATAAAAACGTAATGCTAGCAGAGAAATCCCACAACATTGGAGCATACTCCACAGGTACGTGTGTGCTCTTTGGAGTAGTACTGGTCCTTGGCTCCCGTATACATCTACCCTCTCCAGACAGAAGCAACTCAGTCCAGCTCCCATTTCCTCAGCCAATTGTGTCATGCGGAGCCAACTTCGACTTCAGACGGTCAATTGATAGTTTACATTATTATTTCAAGGGTAGCAAGATTTTCATTATAATTGCAGTGAAGTACATTTAGGGAACTTTACACATCAGACAGAAGTACAAATTTGCCTATGTCTGGCATAGTTTTACTTTGTGCACCATGACATTCTTCGCAGCGTATATTCCATATAACATGCACAGGACAGTAAGATGGCAGTGGATTGTGTGTCCCCTACTTAATAGCTGAGGGGATCATAATAACTGCTGCTTGTTCATACCTTCTCCTTTCCCTGCTGCTGTGTAAATACCACCCCTGGAATGATGGTAGAAGAGAAATTCAGAAAAAAATGTAAGCACCTGCTGAGCAGTATGGTATTGGCCTGTCCTGTAACAGGAGAGTTCCTACTGTAGATTTTCAGTGTCTCTAAAGAACAGTTGTTCATCATGGACATTTTAGGATGGGTAAGCAATGTTATTCAGGGGTCTGAAAAGTGCTTGGAAAATGTCTAGGAGTTCTTTGTAGAAACCATTTTTATAGCTAAACTTACTACTTTTCTCTTGTTTTGGAAAAAAAAGGATAATTTCTAATATGGGTGGGTGTTACATTAAGGTTATAAAACAATGGACATTGGTGACTCATGCCAGCTTAAATAGCTGTTTACCATTTGTCTAAAATTGGGTTATTTAGCTGGGAAAGGGGAAATCTTGAAAACTTAATAAACTCAATGTGATTTTGTCAAAACACAGTTCTTAGCAAATCTGTGCCGTATCTGTGATAGCTATGGCACAGTCAGCAGGCACACCCCAGAAAAATGTGTGTTAAATTGAAGAAGTATCAACAAATCTAAAGTCAAGAAAACAACTCAATAGAATTCATTACCAAATTTTGAAAAAAAGAATAGAACAAAAGTACACGGAAACAAATAAAATCCGATAAGGGGAAATGGAGATGTGAGATTGAAATATTTCAAGGAAAAAAGCACATTGAAAAAATAAAGCACAATTTAAAAAATGGCAACTGATGGTTGATTGGGTCCTAAATGAGATATCAGGCGAACCGCAATGGGGCAGATGTTGGCTACATGAAGTGGTTCAATAGAGTTATAGTTTCTATCTTCCGTCTTTTTTTCTAGTCAAAGTCTTACAGTAGGGCCAAGTCCAAGGCTGAAGCCAGTGAGGGTCCCTCAAAGTCTGGAATGTTGTTGTTGAGCTTCTGCTGAAGCCGTTGGTTTTGGTACTAAATGCTCTAAAGTGTACAAAGCTGAATTCAATAGCTACCTAGGTTACTTCTCTGCAGGGATAGATGTGCAGCCTCTCCCCATTTCAAGATTTCACCCTTAGACATATTCCCTTTTAGGGTTCACAAGATTCTCCAATAGGCAAGGCTGGAAGCTGTAGCCAAGGAAGGCTCTAGGAGGCTAAACATTTTTTTTGGTGTAGTCATGCAGAACCTCATTCCTTCTTTATCTTTCACGTTTTGTTCTCTACACCTCATTCCATAGCACTCCCATATTTGAAAATGTTAATTTCACTCACCTATCATCTATTTCCCTTTCCTCCCCTCCTCTCTCCTTCCTCGTTTACATTCACTCCCTTTGCACTACTCCCATTTCTTCCACCCAACTCTGTCACCATATGTCTGCCCTCTCTAATTCACCTTTTTCCCATTTACCTTCTTCTTTACCCCTTTCTTACTTAAATTGTGTTTGCTGGTTTCTTTCTTCTGCACCCATCACCCAGTCATAGCTTTTCTCCATGTAACAATCTCCTTCTTTGACCCTCTATTCTCCTCCTCTCTACTACAAATGTTTCTCCCTTCTTCTCTCACTCGCATTTTCTATTTTTAATTTTCCACCCCCCTCTTCCTCCGCTCCCACCAGCCTTCGTTTTCTTAATTTGGCCTATGTTGATTCTTGCCTTTCTTCATCCATTCCTCCTCCATCACATTTCCTCCCTTTCTCTCACTTTTTTCCCTCTGCCTTTCTCTTGTCTGTCCTTTCTCCTCACAACACTCCCCATACTCTTCACTTTTTCACCTTCTTTCCCCTCTTATCACCATTCTGTTTTCTTCTCCTTACCCGCTTCTCTTCTGAGTGGCAGCGCACCTTCCCTTTCCCCCTCTATCCACTCTCCTTTTCCGTAAATTTTTAATCAGCTAAACTTTAACAACTGGTGTGGACTTTTAACACACCTTGTAACTGCTAGGCAACCTGGTCATAACTTTGAATTTAAATCCCTGCACTAACAGAGGTTAGTGTAGAGGTGGGAACAATTCAGTCCCCTCTTTATCATTGCCTTAGTACGGACCACGGAAGCCACTCTTTCCTCCAGGCACCTCCTCTCGGGGAGGGTCCACTTTCTCTGAGTCTATTTCTTTGTGCACCTCTTCACAGTACGCCTTCTGGATTTTCTAAACGGAGGTGTTTAGAGGAGAGTTTACTGAGCTGATCTCTACATAAAATGGGCTTGTTGATGGCAAGCTTGTCTTAAACAGTAATCTATAAGTGCTTTGTCTGCTGGAATTTCCTATTTATTTTAATGAATGTCGTAGAAAGACAGGTTTATTGCCTTTACCATTCATTGGCATTCACAAACAAGCCACCAAAAAGCCTCTGATGTTCAGTGAGACTTTAACATTTACAGACTTTTTTGATTATTGTTGCATTTTTTAATTGGTAATTAATAAATAATGATTCCACAGGATGCCATTTAAGATTATACTTGTGCCAATTTGCTTTCAATTCGAAGTATGCCCTCTGGTGACTGATGGAGTGATATATATGCCTGGCATGCCAAAGAAAGAAACGCTGCGCTGTTATTTGCATTTAAATCAGAAAAGGGATGCTGGCTTGAAAGAGGCTACATCTGTTTTACAATCACCTTATGATTAACATGCAGATGAGTTATCTTGTCTTCAAATTACAGGTATAAAGAGAAGCGGTACGAAGAGTGGTCCCAAACCGTGTCGGAGAAATCACAGTACAATCTCTGTCAACCACTCATCAAAAGAGACGAGGACACCAAACTCATCACAGTCAATTTTAATCCCCAGGTAAAATGGAGAGCTAATGCTGCTGTGAAGGGCCTCTAATTGCTGTGTTAGCCTGTTCTTTATGCATCGCTCGGGAAATGTCAGCCACTAACCTTTCTATCCTGACAGAGAGACCGCTCACTTGACCCATACCTCTGTATTTGCACTTTACGCACAGCGGATATTACTTTACTGATTCCTGTAAATGTTTCTACCAGCAGCATGTTGCATTGTTATAGAAACGCCCAAGCCCATTATCTTAAGCAGCATTATCAGATGCGCATCCCTGCTCAGATCCACACTGATTACATGTGTACGTTTTCCTACGGCTATTCCAATGTGTGACATTAGAGTCTAAGGGTTAGTGTTTACATGTTGTATTTTCTTGTTTCCTTTTTTCTTCTGTTGGTTGCATAGATTGTTGGTTACAGGCTTTTCAGAGTCATTTATGAAAATGATATCTGCCATTTCGTGATTGATCCACTCATAAATGCTCAAGAAAGTGCTTAATTGTGTAATTGCTTTCCACTTGTAAGTGTTATTCTTGTAGGAATCACCTTCAGAGAATTAGAGGACAGTGATCACCTGTAGGTAAATTGGTCATGAGTACAGATCTATAAGTGAGCTTGAAGCAAGATGAAAAGGGTGGGTGGTCTCTAAGAGGTGTGGCCAAAGAAGCTTATCTAGAAATCCCTTCCGAGAGGCAGGACCTTTATAATTAAGGGTGTAGCTTAAAGCATGTCAACTAAAGTTCGGTGCTTCCCTCAGAAAACCAGTTGAAAAGTATTTATTGGAGACATATTACACAACCAAAAATGTATGTGTAAAACACATCAGACATATTGGCTTTGCCAGTGCTTGTTAAACAAATCAAATAAATGAGTATTTGCAAATATTTTCATATGAATGATTAGTCTTTGGAGTGTCTCATTGGCTCCTGAACTCCCCCTCACCTTGCTTTTCTTTCTGGCCTTTTAATGATAGACACTTGCGCCCTTTTCTCTCCACATATTTTCCGCTCTGATGGAACAAATCTGTTTGTGGGTGAGAATGTTTCTGCAAATCTGGAGCCTGGAGCTGCTCTACTCCCCCCTCCCTTCCGATACCCTCTGTGCTGTTGACCCATTGCAGCTCCAGACAATCTAGAAAGCTTAAAACCATGTGCCACTGCTTATCATTCCGACCCTTTACAAACCTTTGTATCAACACATGAAAGACTAAGGAATAGCTGGTTATTTTCTATCCTCAAGCATGGATTAAGAGGTTCACCTATAAAACAATGTTGTGTCAGAAATCCCACTGATGCATGGCATGGGATCAGACACCATTTAGTGTTCGCAGGAATAACTTACAAATGGCCATCTTCCGACCTAAAATTTACAAAAAATGTCAACAGTGATTAAAACATTTGATTGTGCGGTGCTATTACATTTCCTGAAGCTCCCAATGAAGGAGCCCAGTTGTGCCTTAGCCGAGATGTGACAGTTTCTAGCTGAGCATTCAGCAGGTGATGATCATCTCTTTCCCCTCTCACCCCTACTCCTTGGAGTCATAGCACAAGCATTCCCATTGCAATGCTCTCTTATTAAACCCTGAATTGTACTCCTACTTTGTTGACTGTCAGTCAACTACCTACTTGGCCCTCCGCTGGCATATCTAACAAACCCTCTACCTGCATGTGCCCAGGTAAGAGCCATTGTCATTTCTTTTTCTACTGCCAGGCTTAATTTTGGTGGTCACAATTTGTTTTTGGGCCATGCTGCTGTTGCAAAGAGAAGAAAGAGAAGAGACTCTCTCTGAGTCTAAAGGAAGCCTGGTCGCTTAGCATATTAAAAAATCTATGTAAACATTTCATTTTTCTATTACTATGCTCGATCTGTTAGTTCAGTGTGTTGATTCATCCAGCCTACGGATCTGCATTTGACCTCGTAGTCATAGGTTCAAATCCTGGTGGATGCACTGCGGTGTTCATCTTTCTAGGATTGATAAATGAGTACCACTAAGTTGGATATTAATAAACATCTGTTATTCAGCACCAAGATACCCCAAGGGCTTAATATCTCTTTGTCTCTCGTTATGTTGCAAATTACTTTTTGACCATCACCATGATCCTGCTATGTAATCAGGAGCTACTTAAATTGTGCTGGTACTAAGAGTAGTTGAACTACATTTGTTTCTACAAAATGTGAAGCGATGAGTTTAATCTTAAATATTAATGGCTGCTACTTTCAATGGGGTCGATTCCCGAAATAATTTGAGTTTAGGATGTAGTTCTATAGGAGTGATTTTTTACGTACCAGTGTGATTTGGCGACAACATGTCAAACTCCCATTTACTAAAAGTGCTAAGAAAGCAGAGTCCTTTCTATTCATACCAATTGTATATGAATATTCCCATTTTAAATGTTATGGGGAAAATTACCAAAGGCATTTGTGAATAGATCCCTATAACTCTACACACACGTTAACCCACCTATGCAGTACCACCACCCCTCAGAGGCTTTGAACGTTTCTAATGACAGCATGAACAATCCACAAACACAAGTAATAAAATACATTTATAGATTATTGAAGCTAAGAAGCTTTTAGAAACACACAAAAAAATTACCAGCTAGAGACAGTTTTCTCACTCCAGTTTTCCCAGAAAAAGGGGGATACCTAAGAGTCCAAGGAGAGAAGTGGTGAAAACACAGCACAAGAAATGTCCACATCAAATTAGAACAATAGTACAAAACTTAAATGAATCAAGACCAAAATGACAAAAATCCAATCAGTAGAACCAGAGGCATGCTACTTTAAAAATGTAAGTGAAAATAGTGCCAAACAGTCAAAAGCTCCACTCGCAACTATCTGGTTGTGTGAGAGAGGGAGAAAGTCACAAGTTCAGGCCAACCATAATGGAATGAGGATCGGATCCAGGCACCAGGTTAGTCCAGATGAAAAGTTGCCTTCTTAGTCTAGTGTAAAGAGTCCCATTCACGGTGGAGATGGCCGGAAGGAGCAGGAAAGCACGGCCGATGGTCAACAATGTAGCATGAAGAGCAGGCCTGGTGTCGCAGACAGGTGCAACTGTAGCACAAATCTCTTGTTGTTGTTGTGAATAGTTGGGCTGGTGCTTTGCAGTGGCACTCCAAGTGAGCTGTCAATGCTGTAGTGTGAAGGGTCGGGCTGAAAGAACTTCAAGTTGGTGGTCTGTGTGAGTGACAAGGTTTTAATGCCAACGGGCCTGTTTGCTATCACGAAGAGACAGCACAAACTTAAATTCAGCCTCTCTAAGGCCACACCAATGATCTAGGACCTGATCTAGCTGGATCAGGGGGCTGGTACAGGTGGTTGGGGGCCTATGTTATGTCCATGTGGCTCTGAACAGGAGGCCAGAAGACTAGCCCTTGGAGTCCTGGGCTCAGGTTCAGGTGCAGGTCCAAATCCTTTCTGACTCAGTCAGGAAGGCATCAGGACAGCAGTCCAGCAAGGCTGCGGTCCAGCAAGATAGTAGTCCAACAGGGCAGCAGTCTAGCAGAGTGGCAGTTCTTTCAGCAGCACAGCAGTCCTTTTTCCTGGCAAATTCTCCACAGGTTCATATGTGTACTGCAGAGTTGGGGTCTGGGGTCCAGTACTTATATATAGAATCCTGATTGCACTGATATTAAAATATGTATGTGCTTTTTATACACACTTCCACACAGATCAATAGGTGGATCATTGTCTCATAAGTATCTACATAACTTCCGAGAATGTAATTATTATTATTATTATTATTATTATTATTATTATTAATATTATTATTATTATGTTTTGGCACCGGACTGGGGAAACATGAAGGCAGATTCTGATACATATAATGACCCTTATCAATTTTGTCGTTACCCTGAAGATGAAGGAAACATGGTTTGGTCTGCTGTGGAACACAAGGACATAACTACTTTAATGTTTAGGCATTTAAGGATTCACCTTTTTTAATAGAATGAAAGTTCTGTGTTTCAACACACATCTAGTCATCAACGGGAGGGCCTTAATTCATACATATAAGCAACAGCTGCGTACATTTTTCGGCACAAGAGAATGGATCACAGAGGAATAAACAATTCGACTCAATAGCTCTCTCAAATCACTTATTATGGTGCGCGAACACCTGCACAATGTGCTGATGACATATAGTGAACTGCTCCCAAAAGAGAGCCAACAGATGAGGTTGTTTTTAAGCATCTCAAGTGATCTAGCTAGATGCCTTCTGTCTGATTTATGATTTCTTATTTAATCTTGAAATATTGTTATCATATGATTAGTTATTCTCACTCGCAGCAGATGTAAATGATGTACTGTGATTCAGGGTTTACAGTAATATTGTCGGTGCTTCGTCAAATATTTCATATGAGAGAAACATATCTAAGGATGTTATCTAAATATTTTTATGAATTCTGTAAAAAAGAGGAATAGGGTCTAACTTTACTTTCAATTGTTTAAGTTGGTTTCAGTGCTACGAGAAGTAAAATATCTGGAAAACAGGCAGACAGAAACAATTCCTGCACAAGCAGAAGAGTTTTACGCCTCAAAGGAATCATTCCGGCAATACGTAGCTAATCTTGAACTGACTGCTAACTGGTACAACAAAATCATGAAGACAGTCCTGGAGGTGGAGTACCCCTTGGTGGAGGAGCAGCTACAGGACATTGACGTGAGGCTGAAGGAGGCTGAAAAGACTCTGAACTGGAGAACAGATGGTGAGCTCAGCATGCATTGATAGTATGCACACTTCAGTGAACCCTAGACCTAGTGTAAACCTAGGAGTGCTGTGTCTCCCCTGTGAAACCTTATGAATGTGGTGTGTGTCTATGGTATGACATAGCTAGGGAGCAGTGGAAAACCTTTACAAGATCCTGGATTACTAGTTAGGGAAAGGTTCAGACAAGAAGTGTGGCTCAATGATTAGCATGGCAGACCCTGATGCAGAGGTCTAGCCCGGGACCAGGGTTCAATTCCCTGCCTCGGCAGGTCTTCGGCTCACAAATTCCATGGACCTGATAATACTCGCCTCGGTGCCTATTCCAATCATGGAGTCCCACTCTGCAACTCTGGGCAATAGCTTGCTTAATCGCCGCAACGGCCCCCACAACGCTAAGGATGCCTGGCCTCCACCTTGGGGTGCCCAGGAGTGGATACCTCACAGGGAAAGCCAGGATGGGTTCCACTTTTTAGTGTAAAGGAGTTAGGCCCTTAGGTTGTGGGAAAGGCTGGACCTTATATATACGTTTTTCACAAAAAATGCCACCCCACTTTCTTTGTTAGCTCTTAGTTATAAGCAACACATCAACCCTAGTTAGATATGTTAGGTATATTTATTTTTACCTTTTCTTTCAAATCTTTTTTTGACAAAATTTTTAGATTGTATGTCAGAGAAAGAACACAACAGATATCACATATATGCACATCAACTTAAACACAACATTTACCAAAAGAAGAAAACATCATTACATCAAAATACATTCACTATACACAACATAGCATCTATATCTATTTCAGACTGTTCCAAAAGGCAAGTCACAATTTCTAGCCTCATTAGCCATCAGTGATTTGGAATATCAGGAACAGTAGTGGACAAAGTCACAGTTAAAAGGAGATATCACGACACATTAATTCTACGAGTCAGTAGTTATTGATATTTCTAAGTTTTTATCTCCTTTCTGCCGACGCGTTTCGAACTCCATACAGCAGTTATGGGTTCTCCTCAGGGCCTTGTCACTTCTATCTGCATGTGTGTAAGGAAAAAAGAACACTATTTCAGTGTCAATTCCCATAGCCTCATATTATCAATCCGCTTCTATTCTCCTACATTTAAAGTCCATGTTACCTTAATTGTAGCCGTAGTTATCCTATGTCTGGTTCTGGGTCTTTTGAGCTGCAGTCTAAAGGACATTAAAAATTCCATTTAGAGCCAAACTCAATACTCGCCCTACGGTCACTTTTTGCAAAAACACTGCAGGACGTACCTTACGCTGTCTTTTAGGTCCGTGTATGGGCGTCTCCCTATGGCACGGTGATGCTTTTGACCTGGGGGGAGGGAAAGGCAGGGTTTTACTCCTAGTGGGCTCATGTCATATCTCAACCGTGTTAGGTAGATTATTGTAACCTTCATACCTTGTTCGGTGCACCGCGGGCTTCGGGAGCGACTCACTCCATGATCACTTATTTTGCACACGGTCCTCCGGACTCTCGTTAAGTGTACCACGTAATCACTCTCGTATTATCCTCCGGTATCATACACTGTTTAAAAGATAGACCGGAGTGCATTTTAGTTCCCCATTACAAGTATCAGTCTCTACGTGCACAACTCAAGACCTCTCAAGGCTCACCTTGCTCGGCACAACTTGCTTTCGCTAATCCTTCGTTCACTGTGGACGGCGGCGGCCAGGTTGCCTGGTTACTTATGACGGTCTCATGACCGTAGGATTTCTGGGATTTGTAGTTTTGAGCTGCGAGAGTGCGCAACTACCTGTAGAATGACCCTTACGTTTTCGGAACATCGATGTTCCACATGGCCTCACAATTGCTGTGCCCTTCAATCAAGGGGGACTACCAAACCCCCGTGGAGCCCCACACAATTCTTCCATTACAGTCTAGATACCTCAGAAAGAGTATTTAACCCGTTTTGTGTACTATTAAATTTCAGAATCAGGTATGCTTCTTTTCTAAGGAGTGTGTCTTCAATGTCAATCGGACCTTTGTTACCTGTTGGCACTATTGTGCATAGCACAGTCCATTTAAAGTCCATTTCACTGTGGTTTGAATCCAAAAAAGGTTGGACCATTGGAGCGCTCACCACCTTCTTTTTAATTCTCGACCTGTGCTGGGTGATGCGGCTGTTGACCTGTTGTGTCGTTTTTCCTATGTACATCTTCTGACAGGCACAGATGATTGCATAGACCACGTTTCGTGTCTTGCAATTCGAGAAGTTGGTGTTTTTGCATTTTACTCCCCTGTGTTCAAACTCAGACCCTTCAATCGTGGACTCACACGATATGCAATTTCCACACTTGCGGTGCCCTTCGATTGGTTTCAGGCCCCATCTTGAGAGTAAATCACTTTTAGGCTTGGGAGTTAGTACATCCGCTCTAATTACACTTTGGCCAATGCTCTTATTTTTCTTATAGGCGAACAACGGTCGCGGAAATGAGCATTCAAGTTCCTCTAGCAGGTGCCAGTTTCTAAGGACCAGTTGTCTTACTTTGTGTGTGTCTGGTCCGAAAGTTGTCACACATACCAACCTGTCCATGTCTTGTTTTACCTTTCTCTCAAGTAAGCACTCCCGAGGGGTGTAGTGTGCCCTCTTCTTAGAATTACTTAGCAGTTTTTTCGGATACCCTCGATTCTTCATCTCATCACAAAACCTGGTTGCATGTTTCTCGTAGTCAGTCACCTCAGAGCAATTTCTTCGGATCCGAAGCAATTGCCCATAAGGCAGGTTATCCTTCAAGCTTCTGGGGTGTGCACTTTGATGGTGAAGGATCGTATTTTTATCCGTCTTTTTTCGAAAACGGGAAGACTTCAAATACCCATCCTGGCAGTTTATTTCAAGGTCTAGAAATGTCATCTTCTCATTACTGGACTCCAATGAGAACTTGATGTCACGGTGCCTTCTATTGATCCACAAATGGAAGTCCACCAACTCCGTGTGGCTCCCCTGCCACAGGAGCCACACGTCGTCGATGTATCTCAACCATTGTTTGATGTGTTTGCTGAAAGGATTGTTGGAGTAGATGAATCTGTTCTCATACTCCGCCATGTAAAGTATGGCCATCTCCGGCGCATACGGACAGCCCATGGCCGTACCTTTGATCTGCATGTAAAATCGGTCATTAAACCTGAAGTAGTTCTTTTTTAGCGTTATTTCAGCTAATTGCAGTATAAACGAGGTGGGGACTTGATGGGGCCTATCCCTCTTTTCGAGGTATAGTTCCAGCACTTCTAGTGCCTCATCTTGAGGAATTTGGGTGTACAAGGACGTAACGTCCATTGTCACCATCAATTCCGTCATTGGGTCAAATTGCATTCCCTCAATTTTTTGCAGGAAGTCAGTGGTGTCCTTCAGATATGATTTTACACCACCAACAAAGGGCTTCAGAAAGAAGTCTATGTATTTCGAAAGTGACTCCAAACAAGACTCACAACGCATAGCCATCAAAAATCTGAAAGATGACCCGTCGGTCGTCATCAAACCCGCGGATAAAGGCGGAGCAGTGGTCATCTGGTCTAAAGACAAATACCTTAAGGAAGGGGCCACACAGGTGAACAATGTTGAGTGGTACAGAGAACTTCCTGAGGACCCAGTCCGGGCCATTCAGGGACAAATCTGTGAAATAATAAAGAGTGGTGTGGAGGATGGATTTGTGGGGCAGAAAGAAAGTGAGTTCTTGATAAAGAAATTTTCAAGAACGCCCATTTTATATTTTCTACCCAAGATCCACAAGAACCCGAAGGAGCCCCCAGGACGACCAATCGTCTCCGGGTGTGAGTCTTGTTTGGAGTCACTTTCGAAATACATAGACTTCTTTCAGAACTACTTCAGGTTTAATGACCGATTTTACATGCAGATCAAAGGTACGGCCATGGGCTGTCCGTATGCGCCGGAGATGGCCATACTTTACATGGCGGAGTATGAGAACAGATTCATCTACTCCAACAATCCTTTCAGCAAACACATCAAACAATGGTTGAGATACATCGACGACGTGTGGCTCCTGTGGAAAGGGGAGCCACAGGGAGTTGGTGGACTTCCATTTGTGGATCAATAGAAGGCACCGTGAGATCAAGTTCTCATTGGAGTCCAGTAATGAGAAGATGACATTTCTAGACCTTGAAATAAACTGCATGGATGGGTATTTGAAAAAGACGGATAAAAATACGATCCTTCACCATCAAAGTGCACACCCCAGAAGCTTGAAGGATAACCTGCCTTATGGGCAATTGCTTCGGATCCGAAGAAATTGCTCTGAGGTGACTGAATACGAGAAACATGCAACCAGGTTTGGGGCCTGAAACCAATCGAAGGGCACCGCAAGTGTGGAAATTGCATATCGTGTGAGTCCACGATTGAAGGGTCTGAGTTTGAACACAGGGGAGTAAAATGCAAAAACACCAACTTCTCGAATTGCAAGACACGAAACGTGGTCTATGCAATCATCTGTGCCTGTCAGAAGATGTACATAGGAAAAACGACACAACAGGTCAACAGCCGCATCACCCAGCACAGGTCGAGAATTAAAAAGAAGGTTGTGAGCGCTCCAATGGTCCAACACTTTTTGGATTCAAACCACAGTGAAATGGACTTTAAATGGACTGTGCTATGCACAATAGTGCCAACAGGTAACAAAGGTCCGATTGACATTGAAGACACACTCCTTAGAAAAGAAGCATACCTGATTCTGAAATTTAATAGTACACAAAACGGGTTAAATACTCTTTCTGAGGTGTCTAGACTGTAATGGAAGAATTGTGTGGGGCTCCACGGGGGTTTGGTAGTCCCCCTTGATTGAAGGGCACAGCAATTGTGAGGCCATGTGGAACATCGATGTTCCGAAAACGTAAGGGTCATTCTACAGGTAGTCGCGCACTCTCGCAGCTCAAAACTACAAATCCCAGAAATCCTATGGTCATGAGACCGTCATAAGTAACTAGGCAACCTGGCCGCCGCCCTCCACAGTGAACGAAGGATTAGCGAAAGCAAGTTGTGCCGAGCAAGGTGAGCCTTGAGAGGTCTTGAGTTGTGCACGTAGAGACTGATACTTGTAATGGGGAACTAAAATGCACTCCGGTCTATCTTTTAAACAGTGTATGATACCGGAGGATAATACGAGAGTGATTACGTGGTACACTTAACGAGAGTCCGGAGGACCGTGTGCAAAATAAGTGATCATGGAGTGAGTCGCTCCCGAAGCCCGTGGTGCACCGAACAAGGTATGAAGGTTACAATAATCTACCTAACACGGTTGAGATATGACATGAGCCCACTAGTAGTAAAACCCTGCCTTTCCCTCCCCCCAGGTCAAAAGCATCACCGTGCCATAGGGAGACGCCCATACACGGACCTAAAAGACAGCGTAAGGTACGTCCTGCAGTGTTTTTGCTAAAAGTGACCGTAGGGCGAGTATTGAGTTTGGCTCTAAATGGAATTTTTAATGTCCTTTAGACTGCAGCTCAAAAGACCCAGATCCAGACATAGGATAACTACGGCTACAATTAAGGTAACATGGACTTTAAATGTAGGAGAATAGAAGCGGATTGATAATATGAGGCTATGGGAATTGACACTGAAATAGTGTTCTTTTTTCCTTACACACATGCAGATAGAAGTGACAAGGCCCTGAGGAGAACCCATAACTGCTGTATGGAGTTCGAAACGCGTCGGCAGAAAGGAGATAAAAACTTAGAAATATCAATAACTACTGACTCGTAGAATTAATGTGTCGTGATATCTCCTTTTAACTGTGGCTTTGTCCACTACTGTTCCTGATATTCCAAATCACTGATGGCTAATGAGGCTAGAAATTGTGACTTGCCTTTTGGAACAGTCTGAAATAGATATAGATGCTATGTTGTGTATAGTGAATGTATTTTGATGTAATGATGTTTTCTTCTTTTGGTAAATGTTGTGTTTAAGTTGATGTACATATATGTGATATCTGTTGTGTTCTTTCTCTGACATACAATATAAAAATTTTGTCAAAAAAAGATTTGAAAGAAAAGGTAAAAATAAATATACCTAACATATCTAACTAGGGTTGATGTGTTGCTTATAACTAAGAGCTAACAAAGAAAGCGGGGTGGCATTTTTTGTGAAAAAGGATGGGTTCCACAGCGGTGTTCGTACAAGCGCCATGAGACCCTTGCGGGTGAGTTGTGCGCTATACAAGTATCAATTTACAATTTTTAACAAACTATGGATAAAGTCAATAGTTGCAGTGGACCAAATCAATTTTAAATATATAAACATAGTTAAAGTATTATCAAACAACAAAAAATGGATGAGGAAATCCATAGATATGAATGGAACAAAGTTAATGTTACTTGCCAAAAGCAGTCACTGGATGCAACTCTTTTGCCCAAAATATATGGCAATTACTAACACAGCTCTGCTTTAAACAGCTTATGAGGGCTGTAACGTCTACCTTCCACATTAGTACCCCCAAATGCTTTCAGCCATTCTAACAGGGGACTCCAGACATTGAACCAAGGGAGAACAGGGGGCTCCAGACATTGAACCAAGGGAGAAATGACTACTCTACCCCTATTTCTCACTAAAGCCAGGACACCTAGGAGTAGATTTACAAGCCCCTCACAACACGTTTGCAATGCCATTGCGTCACTTTTTGTGACGCAGTGGCGTCATAAAGAATGTGCCACATTGCGGCCAATTTAGGATGTGACACATCTATGGAGATGCATCACCTTGTAAAGCCCTGTGCCACATTATACCTGCTTCAAGTATAATGTATACAGGGTTGGCGTTCCCACACAAAAAGCCATGTAGAACTGACGCAATGAAATTTACCACATTTCACTGCTCCACTCTATGCCTTTACTGCGCCAAAATCCCTATGCCTGCTAAGACCAGGCATAAGGAATGACGCAGGTTTTTTTTAATGGGACTCACCTACATGTTGAGGCACAGTGCTTGTTGTGTAGTTCCTATAAACCTATATAGATCAGCACGTTTAGACAACATACACTGTAGGATTGGTGTTCAGACTGATTCTAGACACCCCCACTGGGTATGTTAGAGCCTGTATACCAGCTGGCTCACAGTGCCACTAGAAACCCCTCTTAGCAAGGAGAGAATAGTTCTTGGCAACTATCGAACATGAGAACTCTGTCCCATCATGGGTTGTGGAAACAGTATGCTACTTTTCGCTCAGTCACTCGTGTTCACTTTGTCTAAGAGAGATACACAGAATAAACAATGGGAACTTTTTTCAAAAAGCAGTTGTTATTGAACCAGTATCATTCTAATGTAAAATAGGTGTGCTGAAACAACCATAAAACAGCAACAGATATAAATGATTGTAAGTACCAACAGAGTAAAAGGATGGTAGATTTCCACACTAGAGCTAAAATCGTGAATACAGGCAAGTATAAAAATACATGACAGTAAAATGCGTACTCCTACAATGCAACCCTAACTAGATATACCTAAGTGTACCTAGCATGTATGTAGGTGTAAAAGCCAAGAATCCCTGTAGGATAAAGTTAACCTCATTACCCAAAGTGAGATACTGTGGGATCATATCTTGGTTTCGAGGTGGACACCCTGCAAGGGATGTCAGACCACTGCGAGCTGGGGTGTCTGCGTGCAGGAACCGCAGCGTCTTGCGTCAGTGTGTCAGCATGGAAGTCCTTTTCTCCTCTCTCAACTCAGAAGAGATATGGTGTTTATATACCCATTGTGGTACCCCCAGGGGATATACCTTGCTGTGTCATGTCGGACTAGGATGATGGAAGGAATTACCCTTATACATAGTTATTATACAGGAGATGGCATCCTGCTGTGTCCTGTTGTGATTCCAAGAATCCTCATGCATAACGAATGAGGCTAGTTTTCAGAGAAAACCCCATGTCATTTAGGCATTACCATAACTAGGTAAAAGGTCAGTACCAAGAACCGTTATGTAGTTTGATGGCAGGGGAAATATAGGTGAAAGGTTGGGTTGCTATCTGAGCCTATATTGGGCACCTGTATGGAATATAACACCCACTTCTTATCCGACTGGACGACATATGAAATATCCTACACATACTTCTAAAATACGCAGAGACTCTAAGAAGCAAAGAGGCATAAAAAAATGACAACATTCTAGTATAATCTGGAGAAGTCCCTCAAAATATGTTTGTATATATGTTCCTAACAACTATGAGTGCCTGAAAGCCATGCAGTACTAAAAAGGAGTCTATTGGTTAGGATTTCCATATTTAGCTTGTTTTGAAAAAGGTCACATTTTTCTCAGCACACGATGAGCCAAATGTTTATATGTCCTGGCTGGGAGATGCAACATCACTGTTGCTTCCCAAAGCAGATGACGATTCTTGCAACACCTCACAGATCAGGTCAGTCGAGCACAGATGATCTTCTGCAGTGCCCACAGCTGATGCTGGTGAACCCTGTATAGTCTCTGTGACTTGTGTGCCTGTAGAGGAGCTAGTCTCCATTCCAACAGGAGCTAAAGCGTTCCGTGGTGGCTCTAAGAATGTCAACACCAACATGGGAATACGTTGAGGACACAGCAGTGCGTGGGCTTTTAATGGGTCAAGTAAAGCATCCACGTCTGGTGGCGCAACTAATGGTAGAGATCTAACAGTTGCATCAATTGAATGAACGACTTGAGCAGTGCGTCACTTTTGTCCCAACAGATGCGTCAGAATTTCTGGCACATCTGTTAATTCTTGCGCCATGGAGCACTGTATTGTAAATACTGTGCATCCATGGTGGCTCAAGGACATTTGGTGCTGGCGCAACTAAACTGACGCATCTATGCAGATGCTTAAGTTCCTTGTAAATAAGGCCCCTAGTTTATTCAAATGCTGCTTATAATCCTCCCGGCCATTCCTGAAGCTTCCAAACACCTGGTACGCCATGTAAGGTACCATGCTACAGTCATGACAATGCTTAACCTTTTCCGCTAGCCAGGGTGTTGAGCACATATCCAGTCCCAGCTGGTCTACTGGTTCTTCTTCCACAGTGGATTTTCTTTGCCCTTGACCTCCTTCAGGCTACAGGAGACAGGCTGCTCTGTCATTTGGAAAGCACTTACTGAAGCTTTGGATTTCAGTATTCCAGGATTCGGGGCCTCAGTCTTTCCTCATGCAGACTAGACAACATGGTCTTCCTCTTCTATTTTTCCTTCAAGTCCATTCGTGTTATAGGGTATTGGTGGTGAAAAGACTCTTTATAGTGCACACAAGGCAATGAGTGTTGATCTGTTCTAATACTTTTCTATGGAAATTCCCACAACTTAACCAGATTCAGTTTGCAGCTTTTTTTTTATTGGGAATGATCAAAGGAAATATTGATGTATTTTTTTTAGGTTTTGCCTGCACAGTGCTGGTGCTGTGCTTTTGAAATCTCTTGTATTTAATATATCTTAAAAGGGGGCTCTTATCAATTCCTGCAGCCGAATTACTGTGTTCGTTCGCTTTTGCGTGGAACTTTTTTTTTAACTTCCTCTGGCCGCACGCATTTATGATACTTCTACTAAAGCCGTTCACACTGTTTAAGCCCCACTCCCTGTCAAGATAAGATCTCTTCCCACAGAAGAGGCAGACAGCTTCTAACCGTATGCTGGTATGCTTGCTTTTTATTACTTGTGTAAAGTAGAAGCTTTAGCCTTAGAACGTTTGTGGCATTTCTTATTAATTCCTCAGTACCTTTCTTTGCATGTTATAGGCATAATTGTATTGATTTTTTCAACTTAATCTATTTGGTCATGATGTCAAATTAAAAATGTTTTTAAAAAATAAAGCTAATATACAAGAGCTATGCTATATTTTACCTTGCAGACAACAGAGTTATGTTTTGAGTGGTTCAGTAGCAGGGGGCCCAAAGGTTTTCAGAACTCCTCTAAACACATATTGTTGCTGTAATTGACTACTAAACAGACAGTCACAGTTGCAGTTGCGTTGCAGTGAAAAGTGACTTGATTTGAATGGTGCAGCAGATGCAGTGGCTCTGGGGCCAAAAACTCTAGGGACCCCACTAAACTTAGATTATTGATACATTTTAATACTATACAAGTCAGTCACAAATGCATTTATCTAGCTGGCAGTAGGGTCATGATTTCAATAGTGCAGCAGGTGCAGAAGCACCAGAACCAAAAGCTCTAGGCACCCCACTATATTGCTGTATTTACTACTAAACAGGCAGTCAAAAGAGCAGTTACTTCACATATAACATGGTCATGATTTGAATGGTGGGGTGGAGTTTAAGGCCATGTGCACGGCCCATAAACTAATCAACGGATCGGGACCTGCGATCCTTAGGGGTCTGGTCACCCCCTACATCGCACCAAGGGCCCTACGGTCGGAGAACGAGCACCTGGCCTACATCCCTAAATTCAAAAGAACACGCACTGAAGGCCGACGCTTCTCTGTCAAAGCGTCCACTGGTTGGAATTCTCTCCCACGCTCCCTCAGACTGGAACCCAACCACCTGACATTCAGGAAAAAACTTAAAACCCTTCTGTTCCCTAAATAAACCCTCCACCTCTCTCCCCCTCAGCAGGACTCAATACTAACAGCGCGGGGATGCCCTTGGGTCACCAGGCGCTATACAAATTGCTAAATAATAAATAAGTGCAGTGGCACCGGACCCAACAATTGTCAAAATTCCTCTATAAATCCTAACATTGTTATATTTTACTACTACACAGGCAGACACAATTGAAATTATCTTGCAGTTAAAAGTGGCTTGATTTGTATGGTGCAGCAGGAGCAGTGGCACCAGAGTCAAAAGCTCTAGGGACCCTAATAAACACAGAATATTGCTTAATTTTACTACTACATTAAGAGGAAAGGGGTCCCAGTTACGGAGGGGTGCGAGTGATCACAAACAATTAATTAAATCAAATGAACAGAAATACGTCTATAATGTTTTATTCACATTATAGGAAAAAACAACAAATATAATCTCAAACATTGCGGTTGCATTAGTGCCCCTGGGGGTAAGGAGGACGTGAAGTCGTGAGGGAGGTGTAGGTAGGGAATAGTGGCAATAAAAACACATATATATCAAACGTTAGCACAAATTCAATGAAAGATATATAACAAAACGGTCATAGTGTGGTAAATATTTAATTACCGTCCTAATTTCTATGCAGGTAAGTACTTAAAATAAAATAACTCAATCGGAAAGAAAGACGCAGAGTCCGTGGTGTTAGAGTTCTTAGGGGTTTTATTCCTTCAAAAGGAATGGTTCTAGAACCGGATATCGGATTCCTGACACCACTGGGGTTCAGGAAGGGATAGAGCATACTTTATTGACAATACATAACTTTTATACTTAATACACATAATGAAAATCAATGCAGAAGGCGTAACAGCTGAGAGAAACAAGATAAGAACACACACGTGTTAACAATACGTAATCAGAAGGCGTGAACTAGGGCGTGTACAGAGGTGTGTGCTAGAAGACGTCATATGAAAGTATCACAAGTGGGTGGGTTCATAGCAGAATCTTGCAATGTCAGCAGAAATCTGAAGTCTGGATGCGCGCGCAGCTGCATGACGTGTGACTGACGTAAAGCTGGAGGGTGCAGGGGACTTGACATTTACACTAGAGGAAAGAGACAGAAGTCTGGCATGTCAGATCAACTCGTACCTATATCATATCTGATATCTGATGTTTGGGAACCATATTATCTAGAGGGAAAGGTCTCTTGGGCAGAGGCTATCCTATACTGACTATGAATGCGTGCATATGTGCCTACGTGTCTGTGTGTAGAGCGAGGGGGTCACGGGCCTACCATGATGACGGGAGCTATGAATTATTTGCATGGAGACAGAGAGGCCGGGCCCTTTGCTCTGCAGCCGGGGATTTGTTTATCTATTCTGCTGGACTAAATGTGTTTTCGGGAAGCTGAGCTTGGCTATACTGATAGCATGAAGGTAAAATACTGTCTGTGGCAGGCAGGCAGGCCGAGCCAGGCTCCGCTCGCCTCGCAGGGAGTAGGACAGAGTTCACGGGTGGGGGCATCCCACGTTGCAGTTTCAGGAGGCAGAGATGCTTTTCGAAAAGAGGCTCGATGACAGAAAACAGGGCCTAGCTCGCACAGAGCCAGGAATACGTGAAAGTGCACCATACAAAGACGGTGGCAAGGCATATTTAGGAACGGAATATCCGACCCATTCAGGGTGGGTCTGAAAGAGGACATGTTAACGTTGGACGCAAATGTATTTGCGTCTTCATAGCTGGCACAGGAGGGAAGTTACATGCACTTTAAACTCGTACATGGAGACGGTGGGGTACACGTTAGGGAACATTTCTTGACCATAAAATTTATATTTCCTCATTCCCTCCTTGTTCCCTACGGACCCTTCATGATATATCAATCGTCATTATTCTATTTATTTGAGTGGTTAGCATCATCTGCTCATCTTTTTTCACATGGTATTTAGAACGTTGACTTGAATGGGGAGTGCAGGATGTGGCGCACAAGCCGCAAATCGCTGGCCCACATTGTAAACATAGACAGCAACTGAACACTATTAGTAGTATTGTTCCAAGGAGTGACAGTATTTTCCAACCCCAGGCCGAAATAGTAGTCCAGAGCCAACCGGACCAAGTCCAGGTGCCTGGATTCTGATGTATCTGACTAGCTATCTTATGGAGACGGGTAATAGCCTTATATACGGACGGAGCATTATCTGGGATGAAAACGCAACAAGCTGACCCGAGGACCTTACAGGGTCCTCCGCGATCGGCTAGTATGACGTCAATAACAAGACGATTTTGAAGAACGACAAGTCTCATAGCGGACTGTTCCTCAGTCAAGTTACCTAGGGCGGAAGTAGTGTCTTTTACTACTGCTTCGAGAGTTCTGGTTAAGTGACGTATAGACTTACTATTAAAGATAGCACCTAAGTAGGGAAAGAAACCTTTATTGAAATCTGTGAATTTTTCCCATGCCGTTTCCGTATAGTCGACAATTGGGAGATCTCTTTTGGGTCTGTGAACTAGGCGGGAATTTCTATGATAATCTGGTGGAGCTAGAAAAACAGGTGGCAGTAAGAATCCAATGTAACAGGTCCCATCCCAGTCTAGGGGCAAACGTACATATGCTGTCTGACCACAAATGAAATAGGAATGACGTGTAGTTTTGAATGTGGACTTGCCCTTATCGTTAAATTCGACCACAGTAGTACATTTACTATGACCCAGGTGTATTGAACCCTTCTTTCTGATACATAATTCACCCTTGACTGGTAGTACTGACATAGTGGGCAAGTCTGGCTCGGTTTCGGATTCAACATTCAGAATCATGAGGTTAAGTGTAAAATTTCCTAATCCATATACTTCATTTTCTAGATCAGTTCCTGTTCTTATGGGAAGTCCCTCCTTGTCAGGATAACATATTCTATGGAGAACTGTATTCAGGTTTCCCCATACCCAGTTACCCTGATACACTACGGAATTTGAATCTAAGGAATTAATCAAACTGAACCAAGCTCCACATGACCCATTGTGAGTGAACGGGTACGGGAAGAGGGGCAGAACTCCCTTGTATTTCTGGTAGGGAGGGAGTCGGCCACATATCCAACAATTTGTAGCGTTGCTGGTCTGATGCGAGTGGTGTAACATACTAATGAATGTATTGTTGCGCAGCGCAAGTCGGTAGGACAATTCATGAAGGGGTAACTCACTAAAAGAATGCTCGGCAGTGTCATTAGAAGAAGAATGTGCACGCGTAGCAATAGGAAAATATATATGTAGAATTACACTTGTGACAACAATCGTAAGACTTAAAGAAAACATAATCCATAAGGTAACAATACAGTAACTTTTGAGAGATTTCCAATACCGTTGCTTCTTGATCTGTTTCTCTCTATCTCTCTCTCTATTGGGGTCTAGGGGATACATGTCAGAGACTATTTAACCGATTCACCTAGGGGAGGACTTAAACAATTAAACTGTCTGACTTGCTAGACCGCAATTTCAACTTGTACTCCTCTTGCGGAGTTTTCTCTACCATGGGAGGTTTAAAGTCACTAGAATCTGGGCAGTCCTTTGAGGGGGTGGAAGAGTCAGTTTCTGGCAGCGGAAGTTCATTACATTTTTTGATGTGACTTGTATGTATCCACCCTTTTCTGCCCTCCACCTTGATTGCCGTCCTCGTGGTTAGAAGGACGAGCTTCGGCTCCTGCCAACGGGGCTCCAGCGGACTCCTCCTGTCGAAATTTCGTATCAGCACAGTATCTCCAGGACGGACGTCGTGTGGCTTCACATCAGTGTTGTCGGGAAAAGCTGCGGCAACCTGTGAACGACATGATTGGAGTGCAGACATCAAGGAGGCAAGGTAATCTGTCAGCATATTACAGTCGACATCGGTTATTTTCTTAGGCATGGGCGTCCCCCACATATTTGGTGGCCTGCCGAAGACCACCTCATACGGGGATAGCCCTGATCTCGAATGAGGAATCATCCTCATATAGAACAGTGCAACTGGCAAGGCGACTATCCAGTCGACCCCTTTCTCTTTACAAACTTTAGCAAGACGGGTTTTCAGTGTCTGATTGTGTCTCTCTACAAGGCCAGCTGCCTCGGGGTGTCGGACGCAATGGAATTTCCACTGATATCCTAGCAAGAGGGAAACATGTTTCATGAGCTCGGACGAGAATGGCTGGCCGTTAACTGAGTACACGATACGAGGCAAGCCGTACCGTGGGAAGAATTCTCGAACCAGCTGCTTGGCAGTGGTCGGGGCAGTGTAATCTGGGACTGGATATGCTTCTGTCCAACGGGAGAGTGCACAAACAACTACGAGGACGTACTTGAATCCTCGACAACGTTCCATCTGGATATAATCCATCTGGAGGACTTCAAAAGGGTGATCGGGAGGATGAAATCCACCTTGCTCTACAGGGACGCTTTTACCTGGATTGAACTGACAACAGATCATGCAAGTATGCACTTTCTGTTTTGCTGCTGCTCGTAAATGTTTGTTGAACCAGAGATTCTGTAAACTGTCTAACATGGCTTTTTCTCCCAGGTGGGCTGGGCTATGTGCTGTATTTATTATGACTTGAACCATAGAGTCGGGGAGAAACCATGTAGATTTTCCCTTCGTCATCCATCCCTGATCTGTCTGGATCCCTCCTAGCTCAGTCCATTTCTTGATTTCGTCTGGAGTAGCATGTGTCTGAATATCGATTACATCTAGTGTGGGATCCCTAACTGTCATACAATGTGTCGGTACTATTGTCTTTGTCACATCAGTTGTCTGGGTGTGAGTCAATGCGGTATGTTTTGCGGTTTGGTCTGCCAGGTCGTTACCCTGGGAAATAGAGTCAGTAACTTTAGTGTGCGCTTTACACTTCATGATGGATATGCCTGAAGGCAGATGTATTGCTTCTAACAGTGCTTGAATGAGCGGACCGTGTTGGATCTTGGCACCGTGAGAGGTCAAGAAACCTCGTTCTTGCCATAACATTCCGAAGTCGTGTACAACTCCGAAAGCATAACGTGAATCTGTGTATATGTTAACATTTCTGTTCTTGGCTAGTATACAGGCTCGAGTCAGAGCGATAAGCTCTGCGGCTTGAGCGGACAGTGTATCAATACGGTGTGTTTCTTTGACTTCAGTTTCGGTGGTCACTGCATATGCGGCCACTAATTCTCCTGTACTTGTTCTTAGACATGAACCGTCCACGTAAAGTGTCAGGTCGGGATTTGTCAGTGCAACATCTGTTAAGTCTCGTCGGGGCTTTGTTACTGCATTAATGATTTCCATACAATCATGCGGGGCTGAATCTGTCATAACCGAGGGTAACAACGTGGCAGGATTTAGAATGTTACAGCGTCTGATTTCTATGTGTGGCTGGAATAGTGTCAGTTCATAACCTGTCAGTCGTGCTATAGTCAGGTGTTGAGTCTGTGTTCGGTTTAGAAGGACTTCTACAGAATGTGGAACTTGTACTGTCAACTGGTGTCCTAAGACTATTGAATCGCTTTGTCTGATTGCTAGGGCTGTCGCTGCAACTGATTTTAAGCACGCAGGCAAAGCCTGGGCTACTGGGTCTAATGTACTTGAAAAATAAGCACAAGGCTTATGTGCACCTGCTTGATCTTGTGTGAGGACAGACAACGCTGTACCATCACGTTCTGTAACAAAAAGTGTGAAAGGTTTGCTGTAACATGGTGTCGCTAGAACTGGTGCTTGACATAAAGCTTTCTTTAATTCCTCAAAAGCCTGTGTATGTTCCTGAGTCCAAGGGAGGACAGTCGAAGTCGCTGCCTCCTGTGTTGTCAACTGTATCAGTGGTTTAGCTAGAAATGCATACTGAGGAATCCATTGTCTGCAGTACGAGGTGAGGCCTATAAAGGCCCGCACTTCCTTTTGTGTCTTGGGTTGTGGTAACTGTACGATTAACTGAATGCGATCAGGTGTGAGCTGTCTCCCCCATTTGTTCAGCAAGTGCCCAAGGTATACTACTTGCTGAACACAGAATTGCAGCTTCGAAGGAGACACCTTGTGTCCCTTGTCAGCCAGAAAGTGTAAAACTGTCAGCGATGCTTGTTCACATTCGGGTTCACTTCGTGCGGTGATCAGCAGATCATCGACGTACTGGAGTAAGGCAGTGTTAACTGGCATTTGGATACAGTCAAGTTGTCTTTTCAGTGCTTGGCTATAGATGCTGGGGCTTTCTGTGAATCCTTGAGGTGCGCGTGAAAATTTGAAGCTTCGGCCATTTAAACTGAATCCGAAGAGATATTGGCTCTCTGGATCAATGGGTACACTGAAGAAGGCGTTCTTGAGGTCAATTACAGTAAAGAACGTCGCTTCTGAATCAATAGCAGTCAATAAGGATGAGATATCGGGAACCACAGGATACTGTGGTACAATGCATTTGTTCAGTTCTCGTAAATCAATCACCAGCCGATATACTGGCGGTGCATTGGGATCGGTACGTTTAAGAATCGGAATGATAGGGGAATTACAGATATTGGAGTCGGTTTCTACGACCACTCCTTGGGCAATGAGCTCTTCAATTATTTCCAGTAAAGCCACTACAGCATCGGGTGGTAACTTGTATTGTCTGATTCGGGGTAAAACAACTCCTGGTTTGAGTGTGACACGGTATGGTGTAATGTGCATATATCCTACATCGGTTGGGCCTTGTGCCCACAGGTGTTTCGGTACATTTTTCAATCTGACATCAAACTCTCGTAATACATAGTGACCCTTAAAGTCACGTAGGAAAAGTCTAACTCCTTCCGGAGAACAACATATCACGGCTCCTAGAGCCTTTAGTGTCTTGATACCTAATACGTTTTCTGGACATGACTTCGTCAGTAACAGGTCTGTAACACGTGATAATGGACCTACTGCTAGGGGAACGGGTTCTGATACTTCATTTACAATTGGCTGTCCTGAAAAACCAAGGGAAACGTTCTGTGAGCCTGAGAGGGGTGCCCCTGGAACTTCATCGTGACTGATTGTGGTGCGACTTGCCCCTGTGTCAATTAGAAACTTTCTGTCTTTTCCTAATACTTGACTATGTACATAAAGACCCTCTTGATCTACAGGAATCTCAATAAGAGGCAAGCCAACCTCCCTCTCTAGGCTATTTCATGTGTATCGCTGATAATCGGGATAATCAGATTGGGCATACTGGTACATCTGCTGCGAGACTTGCTGGGTCGCGGCAATGGGCTGTGGCTGTGATACCGCTACGGTCTGCGCTGTATGTGGGGAAGCATGCATAGGCTGTATATTCTGTGTAGTCTGTTGCTGGACCTGGTCTGGTCTAGGCTGACGCGGTCTTTCTTTAGTTTTACCTGTTGCTATATTGTGTTTCAGGACTGGACATTCGTTTACGTAGTGACCTGGTTGTTTGCAATAGTTGCATGTCCCCTTTACCGGAGCTGCTGAATTACTTGTCTGGGTCACACCCTTTTTCTGACCGTCAGCTGGGACTGACTGGGCAACTAGCATTTTCATTTTCGTGTCTTTCATACGTCTATGTTCATGTTCTTGCTCTTCTCTAATTCTGTTCTGGTGATATTGTAACATTTGTAACATCTGAGATGGCGTATTGGCTTGCCATGTACTTTCGACTTTATATACACGATTCTTAACCTGTGTCAGGGAATTCTCGACTAATTTGCTTACAAAAAGGTGTGGGTATGACTCGCTGCTTGGTTTCAGGCCACTATTAATAATAAAACATTTCTCGAATCTTGAATAGAAGTCACTAGTATCTTCATCGTGTTTCTGTTTACAGGCTGAGATTGCGTCCCAGTCTTCCTTTTTAGTTGTCAGTAACCTTGGCAGAACCTGTACTATTAAACCTGGTAATGCTTTAGCTTTGTCCCCAAGGCCTAGCCCTGGAGTACGACCTTTTTCCTCGTCTTCTATTTCATTCCATATAATCTTTTTGTCTCCCACCTCCCATTCTTTTTCCTTCAGTTTCTCGTAAATGCCCGTGGGCAGCAGTACTTTTAACAATTTCATAATATCCGTGTACGTGTATTCTCCCATGAGTAACATGTCCTTAAGTTCTCGGTGAAAACCTGCCGGGTCTTTATCGTGACAGGGCACTAGTTTCTTCATTTCTAATAATTCCAACTTTGTTAAAGGTGTGTATACAAACACACGTCGTAGGGTATTATCGGCGTTCATAACTGGGTGTACTTCTCGTAAAGGATTTTGCCTGTCAAAATGAAACATTTCTTTTCTTTCTGGGGGCGGAGCTGGAACGTATTGTGGGCCTAAGAAAGCGGTATATCTGTGCCGTTGTTCTAGAATTATTTGAATTAACTTGGTACTTAGGCCTCTCCATCTATTCATAAGTAATGCTTCTAATGTATCAGGTAAAGGACCTGGATCAGAATGTTGATGTCTGTATAACGTGATGAGATGCTGAATCATGTACATACCAGCTAATTTCTGCTCGTCTGGGGAAAGGTTCAAAAATGTCTGTGCTACCGTATCATCATTATATGTGCTAGTATTGTCAGCCCATAGTACTGCTGACCGGGCTAGTTCTTGTTCATCCATAGAATTGAGCACATGGTACCCCATTCGTTCTTGAAGAATTTTATCAGCAGCCTGAAACAGATATTCAGGAGAACTCGTTTTCGAGATGCCAGAGAGAAAAACTCTCTTGCTTTCTGGACGAATGCCTTTCTTAAGGTAATTTCCCTTACCTACATATGCTATTATTCCTTTAGCCGAGTCTTGTTCCTCTGGTTCGTCCTCCTCGGAGGAGTTATTCCTGTCACTATCTCTTTCCTTTTCTTGTTCCTTTCTTTCGTGTATTTCTATTACTTCTTTCCTGATCTTTTTATACATACTTGCTATACAATTCTGTTTATCGTGTTTTCCCTCGGCTATATTCTGACCCCACTTGTTTAGTGCATCCATCTCGTCCTGGTCTACCCCAGGCCTGTCTCGTTCTCTTATTAAACAGTTTATAAAGAAGCGTAATATACAACCTTGAGTGTCAACTTTCTGGTGAGCCAGGGCCTCTTTAATACTTTCAGGATCTTCCCCAGTCTGGATAAAATGGTATATTCTATCTAGGTATTCAGTCATTCCTGGGAATAACACTAAATAGTCTGTAACTTTTCGTAAGCGTAGAGATGCTAACAACATCCTGTCGTCTTTACCGGGTACTGGATCGTATCTGCAAATTCGAAGGGGTTCTTTAAGCATGTCGAAACTTGGTGTTCGGGGTGTACGGTTCTTTAATATGTCCCTTATGTTTAACCTATGTGTTTGTGGCGGGGTCTGGTGACCTCCTGTCGCACCCCCTGAGGCGGAGGCTTGAGCATGACTTGTCTGTGGAGTCTGTGTAAGTAACTGAACTGGTGTTTTACCAGGATCAGGCCCAAACGGATTCAGTGTATTCATCTTAGGTGTAGGAAGTGGTGGAGGAACAGGTGGAACAGGATTTCGGGCAGGCGAACTTTGTTGCGGTACGGGCTGGGCATTGTCTCGGGGTGGGTTGCCACCACCGTCACCGTCAGTAGGCGGTACATTAGTACGTGAATTGGTGTAAGCGGGAGCTACATCGTCTAGATTTGAGGCAAGGAATATGTCTTTGGTGGTCCTGTGGCTTACTTTAGTCGGAACCAATGGTGGCGCCAGGTCATTCGGTATTTCTGAAGTGGCCTGAGGCGAACCCTCGGTCACCAAATACATGCCATTGGCAAGAGTGTTTCGCATGCGGTCTACTTGTTCTGCTTTTACTCGGATACCTTCAATAACTAATTCGTTCTCTCGGACTTCATCTGACTCTTCTCTATGTTTCTCAGCTTTTCGGAGTGCTTTTTCTGTACGCTTATGTGACTCTTTACGCCACAACTCTATGGCATCTTTCTGGGATTGTCTGGATTTCTTTTTCCATAGCGCTTCCTCTACTCTCATGATGCACTCGGCATCCCATGTTCCTGTAGCAGGCCACCTGTGTCTCTCTTCTAGGTGCTTGGTATAATCGGCCCATAAATCTAGATACAGTATGGCATCTATGCCATGCTTATGGTACATGAAATTTCCAGGAGTATCCCTAGGGGGAATAGGAATTTCTTCCTCTAGTATCCCTTTCCTAGTTCCTATCTGTCTTAATTTATTGAAAAACGGCATTTTGTTACGTAGTGCTGGTCACTCGATACTTGTTACTTATTCTGAACACAGCTAGTTACACAAAAACACAGTAATGTACGTAAAACAGTCACTCATACCACGACATTTATCACATGAAACATTTTGAACACATATGGCCTACCCTTGAGTTTCAGAAAAACAAGAACGAAAATTGAAATCTTGAATACTTTATGTACTGCTAAACAGCACAGATACACTGTCTAAAACAGTGCAGACCGTGTTTGTGTACCCAAACCCGTCTTTACCGGATACATAATAATGCACCCGTCTAGATGCGTCCCCAGCAACGGTACTCACCGGGAAGCACGGAACAGAAGGCCTCGGAAAACTCGACTGGACTGGACCGGACTGGACTCGACTCGACTCGATACGTGAATACTTCGGAACTGGTGGGCCTCTTGACACCTCGGACCTTGCTTCTTTCGGCTAGGCTCTGGTCGGGATCCTCCGCACTCCTCACCGCCTCGTCTGGGTGCTGATCGCAGTCTCCGTCACCTCCGTAGGCCTGAGGGAGATACAGGAAATCCTGCGGGTACGCGTAGTTGTCCGTCTAGACTGTGGCAGGGGGCACAGGCTGCAACGCACCAACCGGCGCGTGGGGTGGGGGAGGGGTCCCTATTCGGGCGCCAGATTAATGTGGTAAATATTTAATTACCGTCCTAATTTCTATGCAGGTAAGTACTTAAAATAAAATAACTCAATCGGAAAGAAAGACTCAGAGTCCGTGGTGTTAGAGTTCTTAGGGGTTTTATTCCTTCAAAAGGAATGGTTCTAGAACCGGATATCGGATTCCTGACACCACTGGGGTTCAGGAAGGGATAGAGCATACTTTATTGACAATACATAACTTTTATACTTAATACACATAATGAAAATCAATGCAGAAGGCGTAACAGCTGAGAGAAACAAGATAAGAACACACACGTGTTAACAATACGTAATCAGAAGGCGTGAACTAGGGCGTGTACAGAGGTGTGTGCTAGAAGACGTCATATGAAAGTATCACACGTGGGTGGGTTCATAGCAGAATCTTGCAATGTCAGCAGAAATCTGAAGTCTGGATGCGCGCGCAGCTGCATGACGTGTGACTGACGTAAAGCTGGAGGGTGCAGGGGACTTGACATTTACACTAGAGGAAAGAGACAGAAGTCTGGCATGTCAGATCAACTCGTACCTATATCATATCTGATATCTGATGTTTGGGAACCATATTATCTAGAGGGAAAGGTCTCTTGGGCAGAGGCTATCCTATACTGACTATGAATGCGTGCATATGTGCCTACGTGTCTGTGTGTAGAGCGAGGGGGTCACGGGCCTACCATGATGACGGGAGCTATGAATTACTTGCATGGAGACAGAGAGGCCGGGCCCTTTGCTCTGCAGCCGGGGATTTGTTTATCTATTCTGCTGGACTGGAATGTGTTTTCGGGAAGCTGAGCTTGGCTCTACTGATAGCATGAAGGTAAAATACTGTCTTTGGCAGGCAGGCAGGCAGGCCGAGCCAGGCTCCGCTCGCCACGCAGGGAGTAGGACAGAGTTCACGGGTGGGGGCATCCCACGTTGCAGTTTCAGGAGGCAGAGATGCTTTTCGAAAAGAGGCTCGATGACAGAAAACAGGGCCTAGCTCGCACAGAGCCAGGAATACGTGAAAGTGCACCATACAAAGACGGTGGCAAGGCATATTTAGGAACGGAATATCCGACCCATTCAGGGTGGGTCTGAAAGAGGACATGTTAACGTTGGACGCAAATGTATTTGCGTCTTCATAGCTGGCACAGGAGGGAAGTTACATGCACTTTAAACTCGTACATGGAGACGGTGGGGTACACGTTAGGGAACATTTCTTGACCATAAAATTTATATTTCCTCAATAGTTCAAACCAATAGTTCATAGTACACATGCCCCATTGTCCATAATATACAGGAATAGTGGGTAAGTCAAGTCAAGTCAAGTCAAAAGATTTATATAGCGCGCTACATACCCAGAGGGTCTCAAAGCGCTTGAAGAAGGGTGGGGAGTTACTTGTCGAATATCCACATTTTGAGTTGCTTTCTGAATGCTAGGTGGTTCTGAGTAAGGCGAAGGTGAGTGGGTAGTGAGTTCCAAGTTTTAGCTGCTAGGTAGGAGAAGGATCTACCGCCCATGGTGGTTTTGTTGATGCGAGGTACAGTGGCAAGGGCTTGGTTGGAGGATCGTAGCTGGCGGGAGGGGGTGTAGAAGGAGAGTCGTGTGTTGAGGCATTCGGGTCCGATTTCGTAGAGTGCTTTGTGTGCGTGGGTTAGGAGCCGGAAAGTGATCCTCTTATTGACGGGGAGCCAGTGGAGGTTTTTCAGGTGATCAGAGATGTGTTCTTTGCGCGGGATGTCTAATATGAGCCTGGCTGAGGCGTTCTGGATGCGTTGTAGTTTTTTCTGGAGTTTTGCGGTGGTGCCGGCGTAGAGGGTGTTTCCGTAGTCCAGTCGGCTCGTGACCAGAGCGTGGGTGACTGTTTTTCTAGTTTCGGTAGGGATCCAGCGAAATGTTTTTTTGAGCATGCGAAGAATGTTGAAGCAAGATGAAGAAACGGCGTTGACTTGTCTGTTCATCGAGAGTGAGGAATCCAGGATGACGCCCAGGTTCCGTGCGTGGTCCGTCGGGATGGGTGCTTTTCCAAGGGCCTCTGGCCCTTGGAAAAGCACCCATCCCGACGGGCTGTGTCATAAACCGGGGAGTGTGTCGACGTTTCGACCCCAAGTAAGGCAGGAATCAATGAAGTCCTTGCATGAGGGTCTTCATCAGGACGAAGGAAGGGTGGGGCTAACAACCTGAATAAATCAGTGCTTCCTGGTCATTGGTCAGGATGGGTCCGATGAGAAGAATTCAATCTTAATATATTAAATCCGGTATCCCGATATGATAGGGGAGATGGATCCGGACACTGGGCATAGGAGACCACTCTACGTATCGATTAGCGTAGAGAAATTTTCAGAGTGTCCCCATTTCAATGGATTATGTCCGCATTAATCAGGAATCGTAATTACGATTCCTGATTAATGCGGACGTAATCCATTGAAATGGGGACACTCTGAAAATTTCTTTACGCTAATCGATACGTAGATTTAATTAATTGTTTGTGATCACTCGCACCCCTCCGTAACTGGGACCCCTTTCCTCTTAATGCTGTACACCCAGGTCGCAGTGACTTAATTGGGTTAACCCTTCTTCCTGATACTATAATTTTACTACTAAACAGGCAGTTACAAGTGCAGTTATCTAGCAGGCCCTAGGGCCATGACTTCAATGGTACTACAGGTGCAGTGACACTGGGGCCAAAAGTTGTGAGAACTCCTATAAACAGCAGATATTGCTATATTTTACCTCTAAACAGGCACTCACAAGTGTAGTTATTACCTTACAGGCAATAGGGTCGTGATTTGAATGGTGCAGCATGTCAGACCTCAGCATCAAAGCTCTGCCATTCTATGATGCTTCAGTATTTAGATTTTGTCAAGACATGTATATACCTGACCTTTCATTTTACAATCCTCAGTCTATCCTTGCAACAAGGCTGTATTATGTCTCTTGCAAAGTTTGCTATGAGACAGCAGCATTTGATGCAGTTTTATAAAGAACTGCTCTACTCTCTGCAGCTCCTGCACATTTTCTCTCTCTCTCTCAGAGGGCGGTGAATGATCACTTTAAATAATTCAAACCATTTGTTTTGGGAAAAAGTCAACCTTGTGACTCATGATGTCAGGTGTGAAGTAAAGCATGAGAATTGACATACATATCCACGGTAAAGTTATTGGGTCTTTCTCTAAGTATCAATCATTCAAACAAATATATAAATTTGCGAACTAGAAGCATAGTATCAGAAAATATGAATGCAGCACACATCTTTGCATGACTGTAAGCATAAACGCACATGGACTAGTAAATGATTGAAAAAGAGTAATAACTTACAGGGCTTGAGGCCTAGATGGCAAATACACAATAGATAGTGGTGGTGGTTCGCAGAAGAGATATATAAGGCTAAACCTATGACCATGAAGGAAGCTGAAAATCCTCTTCCTGGCCTATAGCAACATTTCCAGGACCCGGATAGCCCTCCCTTGATCTTCTCCTCACCTTCTTCCCTGCAGCATTCCATGTGTTGCAATTTTCCACCAGGTAGTAAATTACAGTGTAAACGTCCTGGAATCGGGAATAGCTGCATAAATCAATGCAGGAAAACCAAGTCTGCATGTTATTCCCAATTCTAGGCCCATTAACTTGTAAGGAAAAGGTTTTGGTGCAGGGACCCCAATTGGAATTGGAGATTCCACTCCTTGGGCCTGCCGTACTTAAATCCACATTACTTTTAATGAACAATTTAGTGCTCAAATACGGTTGGTTTCTACCAGCTATTTCCACCAGCTACACACGTTTAGAAGCTTCTGTTGACACATCTGTATATCAGTGAGAGCGCAGTCAGTGCACAGTTGATTTTTTTAACAGCTTACATGAACTCCTCACCCTCCATCAAATTCATTGACTTCAAAGGGCACATAGTCATGGCTTCACTTTTAAGGAGGAGAAGCCATGGGTCCCAGGCTCAAAGGAAAATCTGTGTTTAAGTGTACCAAAAGCATAGCTATACCTAGCCTATGAGAAACCTAAGAAGCTCAGGCAACCTAATTTAGTCATCCCTTGAGTAAAGGGTAACAAAAGAGAAGAGGTGTTGAGGAGCCAGTTTTCTGAGACGTCTTGCCTGAGGCGTTAAAACAGACTGCTACCACGAGCTGCTTTTAGAAAGGACTAAAATTACAACTTATTTTAGGTGGCTGAGGTGATGCACCTGATACCCCATCTATTGGACTTGGCCTTTCCCCTGAAATTTTCGCTTTTGCCCCCCTAATCTGAGAATGTCTCCCCCATGGGTTTAAACCTGTATAGGCCATGAGTGGTGTGAGACACCGTGTTAATATGTGAAGTCATGTAATGGTGTGAGCACTTGTAAATTCCCCCCATTGTAAAATGCACCTGACTGAAATGTACTGTGTTTAAAATGGATGCCATGGCCATGGGCTTTGCCACCGGACTGGCATAGGTCAGCGGTCTAGATAGTATTACCCAGCCACCCCTAGCTTTTGGAGGGAAAGCCTGGCACCCAGGGTGCTCACCCCTCCCCTTGAGCCAGTTTAGGCCAGCTTTGCCAACATTCTAGAAGGTTCTGGCACTGCCTGGGAGGAGGGTATATGTAAGGGGAAGTGCCACCAGAGAGTCAGTCAGAGCTGGGACAAGGAAGAGAGGGGACCTGCTGTGAGGTGCTACCGCCACATGGGCCTGTGAGCTGGGCCGTGCACCCTTAAAACCACCCCCTCTGCTGTCCCCCGGGCCCCTGACAAAGGAGGGCCCCTACCCAGGTCACTGACGCTGTTTGGACCAGGTACCACGCCAGCGCTGCGTGGGAGAAGCACCCAGGAGGTGAGGAGTGGGACTGTCTACCCCCTCTTGTGAAGCTGTGGCCCTGTGGATGTGCTGGGTCGTGAGGAGCTGCCCGGGGAGGATTGTGCCCCCGAGGGACTGTGGACGGCTGACTGGCATAAACTGCGATATTGTCCCCCTAAGCGCTGTGGGTCCAAAGACTGTTGCTGCCTGTGGAGCTGCCCGGGGAGGATTGCACCCCTGAGGGACTGGGGAGGATTGTACCCCCGAGGGACTGTGGCATGCTAAAGTACTGTGCCCTGTGATTGGTGTGGCCCCCGAGGTGCTGGTGGCCCTGAGAACAGCAGGGCTCTCAATCGGAGCGGAGAGCCCTGCGCGGGTAGTGGCGGCTGCTGACGCTGCAGGAGTGAGCATCCAAACGTCCCGGTGATGAGTGAGCCTTGCAGCCCTTCTGGGAGACCCGGTTGAAGAGATAAGCTGTTGGCGGGGCTCCCACGAGGAAGAGGGAAGCCCTGCTGTGCCCACCAATAACGGAGCGAGAGGGAGGGGGCGTCGAGGCACGTGTCGGTGCCTGCCCCTCCCCCCATCTTGCCTGACAGTCCCCGAGGACCCCGCAGAAGGGGGTCCGAGCCCACAGGAGAAGACCTCGAGGAGTCTCCTGACCGGCCCCCTCGACAAAGGGGCCAGCAGTGGGGTGAGAGCCCGGAGCCCGAAGGACATCCCAAGGAGCAGCCGGTGAGTGGGGCCTATGTAGAGGGTGGAGAGGGCAACGGGGCACAGGGTCGGTGCCCGCCCCCACCCATGACTTGTAAACTTAAGAGACCTTGTGATAGGGCACAAGGTTTTAGGTGCATCCATATCGGCCTGTATAGGTGGTCCCTGGAGTGGGCAGCCGCCAGAAGAGCGAACTGGCAGTGATGCCTATTGGTTGCCTGTTACCTGTGGTGCCTAGGTTCCCAGACAGGTCGTGAAACCCATGTACAGGTGCTCCTGCCCCCAGAGGCTAGGCTTGACATCCAATCTATATGTCTATGCCCCGAGAAGGGTTTGCCCTATGTTGAGGTTTGTAGGCTTAGTTTCTGGACCCTATGGGTTATTGTTCCCCTAAGGTGACCCGGGAAGAGTTGATGCCAATGCACTACCTGATGTTTGTGTTGCAGGTTGGGGGCTGAGGAGTCATGTTCCCCCAGGGTACCTTTGATGCCTAGTGTGTATACCTAAGGTTTCATTCAATGCAAGGTGCCTACTTACCCGATGGGATGGTTATCTTCCTGGCCTAATGTGGTGTTACCGGTTGCTATTGTTATTGATGGCCCTGGAAGAGTTCAAGCATCACAAGCTCCGCCTGATGTCTTATGCCCGCAGGTTGGGGGTGGAGTAAAACCCAGGTGGGCCCTTTTACTGCAGGTATTCTGCCCCGGTGCTGGCCTGACGTGTCATTCCAGGCCCCTGGTTACCTCCCATGTTAATGAGCGACCCATCGCTGATTTATTACAGGTGTTCCTGTCTGTTGGGATTTACGGTGATGCCCTGAAGTTTTCCTTTGCAGGGGTTGGGTTGGAGTTAAATTGCCAAGGATGAGAGCCTGAGTTGGCCCCGCCATTGTGACCCCAGGGTTTATGACTATGTAAACATCCTTCTTTATTTCAGCATGGACTTACAGACTCAGCCCTTACTTCCCATGTAAATAATCCCCTTTATACACTTGGCTCTGGTGCCAGTTGGCGCCGTGTTATGATACCACTGTTATGCATTTTTGCTTTGCAGGTTGGAGATACTAAACTTCTTAATTTTCTAACTCAAACTGGTGTCCTGCCTCTTTTGTGGTGTGCCTGGTGTGTCGTCTGTTGGTACTGCGTGAGTGCTTCACATGTCCTCCGAAGTTTGGCCTGCCCGCTTGGTTCCATGCTACCCCCTTGGAGATTTGGGTAACCCCCATTTCTTACACCATCATTATAAATATGTTTGATACAATGCTTTTTATTCAGTCATTGGTTCAAATATTATAGCTCAGTAACTTGAATTAGAAGCCAAATTCCTTCAATCTCTCAGGTCTTCATATTATTTGTTATTCGCTACTTTTCTCTTTCAAACATTCAGTGCAGTGTTGCTGCTATGTAAGGGGAAGCCTTTAAATATGTGTGTTCATTTAAAGTAGGATTATTGAGGCATCCTTATACTTTGTGATAATCAACGTTTGGATGTGGCCTGTTACTAGTGAACGGAAAATGAATCTACAGTGCAACCTCCATTGTTTAATTGTTCCCGGGTGTTTGGTGCAGACCTCTGTGAATCGAATGGTTAACATGTGGTAACCCCCAAGTTTAAAGCTCTTCTTGAAAGACTGGACATGGGAGAGAGGACACTTAGTGGGATGCATATGCACAATTACCCTTCTAGCAAAGCTGTTGTAACATCAGGATGCCTGACTGTAATGCTTGCAGTTTAGTCATGTGATCATTTAATTAACATAATGCAAAGTTAATTCTAACTGGGTACCAAGTGCTTGAGGTGAGGATAGTTAATGCATGCTAACAACTCAGGTCTGAAAGCACAAGGTGTTCGGATCACGGTGTCACTGCTGTTAAAGGGATTAAGGTCCTCCAAAATGCAGATGGATTGTAATTATAGAGTACACTGTGTTAAAGATTAGCATGGCTTTGTGTGACAAGGATTGTGACAGTGTAATTAGCCTTCGTGCAAGGCATGTTTAATAGGACTCTTTGTGGGAAGATCTTATAATTGAGGGCAACTCAGCCATCCACTATTATCATGATTTTGGATGTTCTTTTAAAGTGTGGCTGTTGAGGTAACTCTGCTGTGAATTCATACCTGCATCTGACTGCTGACTCACACACAATATCTTATCTCTAAAGGAGATACATCCTCTGGCTGCACATTCTAGGACTCCCCATATGCCACATTTCTCTAGTCTTAAAGGCTTGACTGTACGTACTACACTCGAAGGTATGCTGGACAGAATGATGAATAGCAGTGCACATTTAACTATGCTTCGTACCCTCGATGGTGTGTACAGTGATGAAACTGAACACAAGGAATTTAAGCTCGCAATCAGTAGCGGCCACTCGTATTGCGAAGTGGTGAGGCGACAGAAGGGGAAACACAAACAACAAAACAACTGAAATATATATCAATAAATACAAGCCAAATTATCTGCTCTGATGGCTGCTGCATTTCTCCCGATCCTCGTGTCCCGATGCATACTACGCAGGCTCCCAGCATGTGAGCAGTGCTGGGATTGGCCTGGGCGCCTCAGTTCCACGCTCAGACATAGACTGAGAGCCTGTGTTGGTTTCTCCACCGAGCTGTACAAACCAGCTCGGGTGGAGAAATGCTAAATGCGCATGATGGTTTGGCCACCCAAAAGGGCCATGGCCAAGCCATAATGCGCACTTGGCAGTGTCCACCACTTTCCTATCCTCCCTGGTGTTGCAGCGCCAGTATGGGGGCCACACCCTTCCTCGGCTTGCAAACTGCAGGACTAAAAATAAAATTGTAATAACAATGTTTTCTTATAATTTTATTGTTGTCCTTTTCATCTGCTGGCTTTCAGTGGGGGAAGGGGGGGACGACGTTCCTCCGCCATAACGGAGGAGCTGCTCCTGCCTGTAATCATCATTGAAGAAGTAGACAGTGGTAGTAACCGTTATACCTAATACTCTCTTTCATCACTAATCCTCAGAATGTATTTGTTCAGGGGAAAGCTGCCTCGAATCCTTTCACACATATGTAGGGAAATTCACCTTTCTGTATGGTCTAACCAGGTTTTCCATAATTTTGGGTCTCTATCTACTTGCCGGTACACAGTCAAAATATCGAGTATGAAATATCGATTTACCAAAATATCGTGTCAGTAATTTCAAAGGTGCAGAATATCGATGACAAGAATATCGTTGGACAGAATATCGACCCTAAGGTAAGTAATATCGAAATACTTAATATCGATGTAAGTAATATCGAAGTTAGTAATATCAATAGCATATATATCACTGTTACTAATTTCGATTACACTAATATCGATATTTGTATTATTTATTTTGTTTTTTATTATGTATGTGTTATATGTTTTACTTAAGTAATTTAAATAATTAATATTATATGTGTATTAAATTTATATATTAATAAATTTATTTATAAGCAAATTATATGTTTTACTACCGGAGCGGGTTGTGAGTTTATAGGGAATAGGGTGGGAAGTAATTAAATTATGTTAAATTGATTATTAATTAGTAGGATTTATTAATAAATTGTAATTAATTGGTAATTATTTTTAATTATTTGGAAAATAATTTTAATTAATTGATTAATTGATAAATATGTTCTGTAGCGGGTTATGGGTTTATAGGGAAATAGGGTGGGAAGTAATGTAAATAGGTTAAATTAATTAATAATTAGTAGTTAATATGAAATAATTATAAATAATTGGTAATTAAATTTAATTAATTGGTAAATCATTTTAATTAATTGATTAATTGATAAATATGTTCTATAGCGGGTTGTGGGTTTATAGGGGAATAGGGTGGGTAGTAATTTAATTATGTTAAATTAAAAATTAATTAGTAGTTATTATTAAATAATTTTAAATAATTGGTAAATAAATTTCATTAATGGTTTTTTAATTAATATTAATTGATTAATTGATATATATGTTCTGTAGCGGTTTGTGGGTTTATAGGGGAATAGGGTGGGAAGTTATTTAATTATGTATAATTAATTATTAATTAGTAGGAATTATAAATTAATTTTAATTAATTGGTGAATAATTTTAATTAATTGGTAATTAATTTTAATTGATTTGTAAATAATTTTAATTAATTCATAAATAGATAAATGTGTTCTGTTGTGGGTAGTGGGTTTATAGGGGAATATGGTGGGAAGTAATTTAAATGTAATTAAGTAATATTTGTTTTAATGATTGTTTTGTAAATAATATAATTGTTAATTAATTATTAATTGGTAATTAAATATAAAATGGTATTTTTTAATATTTATTTTTGGTTAAATATATTTAGCTAGTCATGTTTTTTATAATTATGTATAGGTATTGTATATGGTTTAATTTTTTTAAATAGTTTATATCATTTTTTAAATAAAAAGCTTTTATTTATAAGTATGTTATTTTAACCCCTAAGCTATCCAACATTTTCCCTACTGTTGCATTCTCTGAAGTTGGAATAGTAATTGCTACCCCTACGCTATCCAACACTTTCCCTACTGTTGTACTCTCTGGAGTGGGAATAGTAATTTTTACCCCTACGCTATCCAAAACTTTCCCTACTGTTGCACTCTCTGGAGTGGGAATAGTAATTGTTACCCCTACGCTATCCAACGCTTTCCCTACTGTTGCACTCTCTGGAGTGGGAATATACATTTTTACCCCTACGCTATCCAACGCTTTCCCTACTGTTGCACTCTCTGGAGTGGGAATAGTAATTTTTACCTCTACGCTATCCAAAGCTTTCCCTACTATTGCACTCTCTGGAGTGGGAATAGTAATTATTACTTCTACGCTATCCAACGCTTTCCCTACTGTTGCACTCTGTGGAGTGGGAATAGTAATTTATACTCCTACGCTATCCAATGGTTTCCCTACTGTTGCACTCTCTGGAGTGGGAATAGTCATTTTTACCCCTACGCTATCCAAAGCTTTCCCTACTGTTGCACTCTCTGGAGTGGGAATAGTCATTTTTACCCCTACGCTATCCAACGCTTTCCCTACTGTTGCACTCTCTGGAGTGGGAATAGTAATTATTACTCCTACGCTATCCAACGCTTTCCCTACTGATGCACTCTCTGAAGTGGGAATTAAAATTTTTACTCCTACGCTATCCAACGCTTTCCCTACTGTTGCACTCTCTGGAGTGGGAATAGTAATTTTTACCCCTACGCTATCCAACGCTTTCCCTATAGTTGCACTCTCTGGAGTGGGAATAGTAATTTTTACCCCTACTCTATCCAATGCTTTCCCTACTGTTGCACTCTCTGGAGTGGGAATAGTAATTTTTACCCCTACGCTATACAACGCTTTCCCTACCGTTGCACTCTCTGGAGTGGGAATAGTAATTTTTACTCCTACGCAATCCAACGCTTTCCCTACTGATGCACTCTCTGGAGTGGGAATAGTAAGTTTAACTCCTACGCTATCCAACGCTTTCCCTACTGTTGCACTCTCTGGAGTGGGAATAGTAATTTTTACCCCTACGCTATCCAACGCTTTCCCTACTCTTGCACTCTCTGGAGTGGGAATAGTAAGTTTTACTCCTACGCTATCCAACGCTTTCCCTACTGTTGCACTCTCTGGAGTGGGAATAGTAATTTTTACCCCTACGCTATCCAACGCTTTCCCTACTGTTGCACTCTGTGGAGTGGGAATAGTAATTTATACTCCTACGCTATCCAATGGTTTCCCTACTGTTGCACTCTCTGGAGTGGGAATAGTCATTTTTACCCCTACGCTATCCAAAGCTTTCCGTACTGTTGCACTCTCTGGAGTGGGAATAGTAATTTTTACCCCTACGCTATCCAACGCTTTCCCTACTGTTGCACTCTCTGGAGTGGGAATAGTAATTATTACTCCTACGCTATCCAACGCTTTCCCTACTGATGCACTCTCTGAAGTGGGAATTAAATTTTTTACTCCTACGCTATCCAACGCTTTCCCTACTGTTGCACTCTCTGGAGTGGGAATAGTAATTTTCACCCCTACGCTATCCAACGCTTTCCCTATAGTTGCACTCTCTGGAGTGGGAATAGTAATTTTTACCCCTACTCTATCCAATGCTTTCCCTACTGTTGCACTCTCTGGAGTGGGAATAGTAATTATTACTTCTACGCTATCCAACGCTTTCCCTACTGTTGCACTCTGTGGAGTGGGAATAGTAATTTATACTCCTACGCTATCCAATGGTTTCCCTACTGTTGCACTCTCTGGAGTGGGAATAGTCATTTTTACCCCTACGCTATCCAAAGCTTTCCCTACTGTTGCACTCTCTGGAGTGGGAATAGTCATTTTTACCCCTACGCTATCCAACGCTTTCCCTACTGTTGCACTCTCTGGAGTGGGAATAGTAATTATTACTCCTACGCTATCCAACGCTTTCCCTACTGATGCACTCTCTGAAGTGGGAATTAAAATTTTTACTCCTACGCTATCCAACGCTTTCCCTACTGTTGCACTCTCTGGAGTGGGAATAGTAATTTTTACCCCTACGCTATCCAACGCTTTCCCTATAGTTGCACTCTCTGGAGTGGGAATAGTAATTTTTACCCCTACTCTATCCAATGCTTTCCCTACTGTTGCACTCTCTGGAGTGGGAATAGTAATTTTTACCCCTACGCTATACAACGCTTTCCCTACCGTTGCACTCTCTGGAGTGGGAATAGTAATTTTTACTCCTACGCAATCCAACGCTTTCCCTACTGATGCACTCTCTGGAGTGGGAATAGTAAGTTTAACTCCTACGCTATCCAACGCTTTCCCTACTGTTGCACTCTCTGGAGTGGGAATAGTAATTTTTACCCCTACGCTATCCAACGCTTTCCCTACTCTTGCACTCTCTGGAGTGGGAATAGTAAGTTTTACTCCTACGCTATCCAACGCTTTCCCTACTGTTGCACTCTCTGGAGTGGGAATAGTAATTTTTACCCCTACGCTATCCAACGCTTTCCCTACTGTTGCACTCTGTGGAGTGGGAATAGTAATTTATACTCCTACGCTATCCAATGGTTTCCCTACTGTTGCACTCTCTGGAGTGGGAATAGTCATTTTTACCCCTACGCTATCCAAAGCTTTCCGTACTGTTGCACTCTCTGGAGTGGGAATAGTAATTTTTACCCCTACGCTATCCAACGCTTTCCCTACTGTTGCACTCTCTGGAGTGGGAATAGTAATTATTACTCCTACGCTATCCAACGCTTTCCCTACTGATGCACTCTCTGAAGTGGGAATTAAATTTTTTACTCCTACGCTATCCAACGCTTTCCCTACTGTTGCACTCTCTGGAGTGGGAATAGTAATTTTCACCCCTACGCTATCCAACGCTTTCCCTATAGTTGCACTCTCTGGAGTGGGAATAGTAATTTTTACCCCTACTCTATCCAATGCTTTCCCTACTGTTGCACTCTCTGGAGTGGGAATAGTAATTTTTACCCCTACGCTATCCAACGCTTTCCCTACTGTTGCACTCTCTGGAGTGGGAATAGTGATTTTTACCCCTACACTATCCAATGCTTTCCCTACTGTTGCACTCTCTGGAGTGGGAATAGTAATTTTTACCTCTACGCTATCCAAAGCTTTCCCTACTGTTGCACTCTCTGGAGTGGGAATAGTAATTTTTACCCCTACGCTATCCAACATTTTATATAATTAATTGTAAAAATATTAAAAGTATATTTAATTTTTTATGTTTTGTACATTTTATTTATGTTATTGTTTTATGTTTGTAAATGTATTTGTAAATTAGAATATATTTTAATAATTTATAAGTTAGTAAAATAATTATTACAACATATTGTTCAGAACATATATATTATATATTTACTGTATATATTTAATTAATGTATTATTATTATATATGTATTATTTATTAATTTTAAACATTATTAGATACTTTTAACTATGTATATTATATTTATTAGTGTTATTTACTTTATTGTACATTTATATTTTAAAAGAAAAAACGATATTTTTAACATCGATATTTTTAACATCTATATTATTTTTTCGATATTTTTGTACTTACCATGTTGTAGAAAGGATGTCGATATTCTTGCCCTCGATATTTTAGACTCAATATTACTGTAGGTCGATATTTTGGAGGTCGATATTTTGTCAGTGATCCCTACTTGCCTGCTTTAACTGTTAAATACTAATTGCATGTGCTCTGCCCTTAACACTTGTTAATAATATTTAATTACCCTTTAGTAGGGCCTCAGTAATAAGGCACCAGTGGCATAAATGTCAGATCGCCCATGTGTGCTGTAGTGTGTTCTTCTTCCACCCAGATGTTACTTTAAAAGAATGGCCTTGGCACTGTCACTGCAGCCATGAACGGCCATAGGCAAAAATGGCTACTTTTTACATTAACAGCAGCACCTTTAAGGTGTGGCTTTGTAGTCTGCTAGTCATTGGTGCCCAGGAGTTTGAATTTGCTTTTCATTGGCCGGTTTAGTTTTCCCTGCAGTTCCGGAGACATAAAAGACCAGAATGCTCATCTATACAGAAGAATCAAGAGACCACTGGGTCCTGTCCTGAGGCTTCGGCGGAACAATTTGAGGGACAGCAATGACCTTTTGTTCAGAGGAACTTGCAGGTCAGCGGGAACTAGGACGTGTACTGGACCCCTGGCTGAAGACAACTTTTGAGTCAGTCTCCCACTGCTATCTGGGCTTCGGTGTGTTGTAACACATACCTTGCTGGCTTTGAGCTTTAAGAGCGACCAGAAGGAAGATGTTAAGCCCCCGAGAAGTTTGGGGATAATTGATTGTATCCACCTGCAAGGTATCTGAACCTGCCCTTCTGGCCTTTGTGGGAAAGTACAGTTTTCTAATAACTTTTTCATTTTTGGTGCATGAGTGATCTCTGGTGTAAGTTTTTGGTAATGTACATAATCCAATGTAGTTGTTCCGGAGAGTATTTTAAAACATTTGTTTGATCTTTTATGCACGCTCTATTATTCTCTTCATGAAATTGATTTAAGAATTTCACTGATATTATTGTTGGTTTGGTGCTGCACAAAACTAAGAAAAGCCTGCTGCTTTGTGCTTTAGTTAAGACCAGGGATTCTCATGGAGGCTGCATGTACCTACAAAAACACTGCTTCATGGAGTTTGTGGGAGTTCGTAGCTTGCTCTCCTCCAGTTAACATTACTAGATCTCACAGCATTGTTATTTAGATGTTTGGATACAGGCCAGTTATTGTTATGCTCACAACTACGGATGCACAAGAGTCCATCTGATGTTATACCATAAGATGTTTATTTGCATAGTAAACAAACATGATGCTAATTGCAGACGAAATGTGGTTCCCACAAGAGCTTACATCTCAGAGAAACACCAACAGTTTCACATTAGTCACTGACGCTCTTTATAAACACTCTGAGGTGGCTCCTCCGTATTGGCGGAGGAGCGTTGTCCCCCTGTTCAGAGCCAGCAGGTGAAAAATATAACTATTCTACCATTGTTATAGGTTCCACCTGCTGGCACGTGCGTAGGGAGGGGCGGGGCCAAGGCCTTGGGGAGGAGGAAGGAGATCTTGTTTGTGCACTTCTTAGTGCGCATGTGTGTTTGGTCGGCCCTCTCAGGCCGGCCAAACACACATGTGCACTAAAGTTTCTCCAATAGGATGTATTGATCAGCCTGGTTGGAGAAATAGCACAGATTCCCTGTTCTGAGTGGAGCATCAAATCATGCCGCTCAGGCCAATCCCTGTGCTACCCTCATAGCATGAAAGGAGAGTAGGGATTGCACAGGAATTAATTCTCTGCTGCTCTCCCAGTGTCTGCTAGGACCAGGAAGAAGCAGAACACAGAGTCGCGAGTTCCAAGCTTGATTGAAAGGTATTTTCTATTCAGGAGAGTATTATTCGGCCAGTTAGTGAAAAGGTCTAGAATTAACTTAACGTCCCAGAGTGTCTCATATTTGGGCTTAGGAGGCCTTCTTAGAGGAATGCTTTTCATTATTCTGCAAACAATTACATTTTTACCTATGTTTTACCCTTGACAAGGACATGGCCAGCAGAGATAGCTGATCTATAGCAATTGATAGATCTATAGCTGAGTCCCCTATCAAATTGTTCACCAAGAAAGTTTACTATGTCAGCGATAGGTGCCTCCAAGGAATCCAGGTTCCCTTCCAGGCACCAACGACCCCAGCTTCTCCAAATGTTGTTTTATCTGTAGTGAGTGCCTGGGGCCCAAGACTCACTGAGGGGAGTTGCAGCTGTTGAAGTAAGCCCTGAGATTTTCGGTGGATCTCCTGACACTCTCCAAGCAAGAAGGTTCAAACTCCCTGTCTGAATTAGGGGGGTGACTTCCTCTATCTATGTCTGATAGGAGATATTCTTGGGTAGGGATTAAGATGGGGGGTTGCATGCTAGTTCCAGAGTGGTGGGAACCAAGCTTGCGTCGGCCAGAAGGGAGTTATTATGACAAGGGAGCACTGGTCCTGTTTCACTTTTTGTAAAACCCTTTGACTCATGGCAAAGGGAGGATATTTGTAGGCTTTGACTCCTTTTCAAGACTGGAGAAAGGCGTGCCAGATCACCCGGGTCGGGCTTCCAGCTGAAATAATTTTCCAACTGAAACGTTAGTCTGCTCACGAATAGGTCTATATCCAGGGGGCCCCCAAATTCTGTTCAGGGTTCTGAACACGGAAACATTGAGTTTCCAATCGCTGTTCCTATCGGCAGAGATGTTCTTTTTCACTGAAAGGTGTTCTGCTTTGAGAGAAATTTTGTGCTCCAGACAGAACATCCAAAGTCTCTTGGCTAAATTGAAGAGGCCCGCAGATTTGGTACCTCCCAGGCGATAGATATAGGCTACCGCGGACATGTTGTCCATCTTCAACATAACTGACCTGCCCTGAACAGACTGTTTGAATCTCATCAAGGCGTAAAGACCAGCTCTTAGTTCCAAATAATTTATGTGGTGAGAGTATTTCTCTTGCGACCAGATCCCACCAGTATTTTGATCGAGAAAGCAAGCTCCCCAACCATGGAGGCTCGCGTCGGACTCTAAAACAAATTCTGGTTTGGAGCCAAAGATTGCTTTGCCATTCCATGCGTCTAGGTAGTCTAGGCACCAGGTTAGTTCTGATTGGGCTTCCTGATATAGGGTAATCTGGTCTTCATATCAGAGACCGGATCTTAGGGCTCTCGCTTTTATCCTTTGGAGTACCCGATAGTTTAGCGAGCCGGGAAAGATCGCTTGAATGGAGGAGGAGAGAAGACCGAGTAGTCTGGCTAATTCCCTCAGGGGGAGTCCTTGTGGTTTCAAGACGTGTTTTATTTCATTCCTGATTTTGGCTATCTTCTTTGGAGGGAGTAGAAGAAGGCACTTGGAGGTATCTATGGGGAAACCGAGAAACTCCAGAGATCTGGAGGGAGTCAGGATGGATTTTTCTTTGTTTATAATGAACCCTAAACTTTCTAAGAGACCCATCACGTTTTTCAAATCTAGCAGTATTTGTGAAGGGTATTGTGAAAATATAAGGATGTTGTCTAAGTATATGATTAGATGGATGCCTCTTTCTTTCCGGAGTGTGGTAATTGGTATCATAACCTTGGTGAAACACCAGGTAGCGGAAGATAGTCCGAACGGTAGTGCTTGGAATTGGTATAGGTGGTTTTTCCACATGAACTGGAGAAAGGGTTGATGGATTTGGGCCATAGGGATGGTAAAATAAGCATCTTTCAGATCCAGTTTGACTAACCAATCTCCTTCTAACAGAAGATCTCTCAGAAGGTGGATGTCTTGCATCTTGAAGTGCCTGTAAACCAAATATTTGTTTAATTCCTTTAGGTTTATGACAGGTCTCTTACCCTTCTCCTTTTTCTGTACGAGAAAGAGTGTACTTATAAATCTTAAGACTACTAGATGGACCTCTATGATAACTCCTTTCTGGAGCATCAAGGAGATCTCCTCCTCTATTATTTTTTGGTGGTCTGAGAGAGAGGAATGTCATGTGGGAAAGAGGTTTGTGTAGGTGTTTCTTTAAAGTCTATCATGAAACCCTTCACGGTGTTTAGAACTCATGGGTCTTGTGTGATTAGGCTCCAATTCTGGTAAAAGAGTTTGAGTCTGCCTCCCACTTTTAGGGGGAAAGAAGGGGAAGTGGGAAGAGTACTCACTTGGCAGGTTGGTGGTGTTTGACTATTCATGGGATCTAAAACCTCTGGAGGGAAAGCCTCTCCCTCTTTGGGGGTAGAATTGAGGCCTGGTGTACTGTTGATAGCCTTTTCGAAACCACGTGATCTTGAAAAGGGCCTCTGGTTGAAGCGGCCAGAAGAGAGGCCCTGCCAAAAAGGTTGGGGTTAAAGACCTTGTGCATGTTTTGTTGGGCCTTATCCAGGGCTGTAAATGTTGAGACATATTTCCCCAAAGACCTAATGAGGTCTTCTCCAAAAAGTAAACCCTTGGGGTTAAATGAAGTTTCCTTATCCGCCATATCAGAGAGTTTCGGGTTGATGTTTGCAAGAACAACCCTTCGTCTTTCAGCATTCAGGTTTGCATTGGCGATTCTGAGTGGAATTAATGCTCTCTGACTCCAGCCCCTCATTAGTTCCGTATTGAGGGGGATTCCATTAATATGGCTTTCCTCGGCTGAGTCTAGGATCCTTGCTAGGGGGCCCAGGACATCAAGGAGGCTGTCCTGGTATCCTTTAAGGGACTCTAGCCATCCCTTTTCTTGGATCCCATCCAAGTTTGAAAAAGACCTTGATTAGTTCTGGGTCCAAGTTAGGGGTATGGCATGTTTTGTCTTTGATTGAAGGTCTAGAGCACTCGGCTCTAAGAATGTTTCTAGCGTCTCACTCAAGGAGGTTTTGTAACCATTTATTTAATGAATATAGCCACGTGGTCTTGGGGCTACCACTCCAAGATTCTGGGATGTTTAAGGTTTAGGGCTGAGAACATTTCATTTCCCAAGGGGTCAATGATATTATCCTTAGATGATGATGGGAGTTCTTCTGAGTTATAGAATTCTTGGTCATCCTCCTCTAGGTCAAGAATATATTCGTCACACATATCAGACGAGTTGTCGTCGTAAGAATCATTGTCTCCCATATTATGATGAGCACTCTGATATTTTGTGCCGCTAGGGACACCCGGATATTTTGTTCTGCCAAGGACACCCAGATATGTTGTGCTACTCGGGACACCCATGGAGTTTTAAGTGCGATGACCTTATTAGAAATTGAGGTGCTAGGACCTCCCAGATTTGATGAGGTGCTGGGACCTTCCATGGTGCTCTTGAGGGTAGGATCTATGTTTTTACTTTTCTTTTGTCTTTTGCCCCTCGCATTGGTGGTATCATTAAAGAGGCTCTCTGTGACCTCGTCGTCCTCCGTGGGGAGTGACCTTTTTGAGGACATGACCTGGTTCAGAGTCTCAATCATGCAGGTCCTCATCTCCTTTTATAGGAACTTTTTAAGGTTTTCGCTGTCTACATTAGCTGTCCATCACCACCCCCTTTTGTACCGCTTTGTTCGCCATAAGTTGGCAGGATATGCTCAGACGTGAGTCCCTTGCTCACTTTGCCACTGGATTCAAGCAAGCCGGGCTGAAGACGGCTGAAATGCCAGAAACCAGTCCTCGGAAGCTTGTTTCCGGTCCAGGGAAGGCATGGCTTGGCTGTTCGGGCAGGACTGTTCCCATGAGGCACAGGGTCAGACTGATTTGCATATGGCCATGTCTGAACTGGGGTGGCAGAGTGGGCTAAAGAACGGTGATTGATTAAACCCAGATCTGTTGACTGGGTGTGAGTGTTTGATTGGTTCAGATGCTCCGTCCATCACCACCCCCTTTTGTACCGCTACATTAGCTGTAGGGGCGGTAGCGTCATCTGACTCTTGAGTCAGACAATGGCGCAGGTCAGAGTCAAAAGGTAGAAAACTCTAAGAAATTTAATAATAAATTACAGTTTTTGTAAGCTAAAAAATATGGCTGCAGGGGAACTACAGAGAATATTTGCTTGTTGATATTAGAGGTTTTTTGGGGAAATCCACTTATTTAGTATTAGGAATCGATTTCCACCCCTTTTCTTTTTTTTTAATACAGAAATGAAGTGAAACTTGCTTAAGGATGGCAGCAGCTGATCACCATTCCGAAGTCGAGTAACCAACGTTCGTGTGGAATTGATCAGCTGCTGTGCTATCCTGTTGTCAGGGGGATGGCGTCGAGCGTGAGCGTGTGAGTGATCAGCTGGAGGACAGCATTAGTACAACAATGGGGTGATGGGGGAGGGCCCTTGGCAACAGGAGGACGTGACGTCTCTGCTGCCAAGGATCCCTTCTTTAATTTGGGACGCGATGGAGACCTAAGAACGAGTCTGCGGCTTGCATCGCCAATAATGTTGCGCTGCTGAGGAGCGTATTTAAAGACATTAGAGAATAAATAGAAGATAAGTGACAAAGCGCTATCAGAGATAACCCCTAAAACTTTAAAGCCTCGATGTAAAAAAAGCTAAGCTGAAAAAATAAAGAGGTAGGGGTGAGGGAATTCCTACCTCTGAGGTAAAGGGGGGGTTCCATGAATTGGAAATCGGTATGGAGGCAGGGACGGAAGGAGAAGGGTGAGATTAACCCATATAGATGAAACAGCAAGAAGCAGTAACATTTCAATAATTATAGGTAAAAGAAGTGGAGACCACTTATCTGCTCAGAGCTGCATTTAAAAGAGGCAGATTGTGGATGGCTCATGCCCTTTATTCATTTTCAATGTTCTATTCTGGAACCTTTAATATTATGATGTATGTGGCTGCTTGGAGACTGCATTAAAAGAATATGCATAATGTAGCCTCCGTTCTTGATGAAATTACCAGAAAGTTATCAGTTACGAGTTGGCTCCGTAGCGTAAGTGGTGAAGTCCATGCTCCTAGTAGGGTGTCTTGCATGTATCTTGTGCTGCCTCCTAATGGCCTTTATGTGCACAGGGAAAATGTGCTTGAATAAAGAAGCAGTTTGTTAGACCTGACACCACTGGCGTTTGTCTCCCTTCCATTTTTTGCTATTTCCTCCTATGATTTTGCTGGTTTTAGATGCTTGGGGCACTGTGCCACTGCTATTTAGTGCCACAGTGCAAGTGCTCCCTATGGTAAATTGATGTATGGATTAGTAACTCCATGATTGGCTTATTTGGCTTACTTGTCAGACCATAGTACAGTGCACTGCGTGTGCCCAGGGCTCATAAATCAAATGCTGCTGGTGGGCATGCAGCACTGATTGTGCCACCCACTGGAGCAGTTTGTAAAGTATGTCTCAGGCCTGCCGTTGCAGAGCCTGGGGGCAGTCTGGTTCTGCCATGTTGACTTGGCAAGTACACCCACTTTCCAGTCCCTAAACCTCCCCTTAACTTCACATCAGACATCCCTAAGGTAGGCCCAAGGGCAGGGTGCATTGTAAGTTTAAGGTAGGGCATGCCCTCGTGTGTGTGGCATGTCCTAATAGTAAATTACAGCCATTTTTATTTTTCACTATTGCAAGGCTACCTGTTCCCCATAGGCCAGAATAGGCAGTTTGATTGTAACACCTTATAATCCTAACTGACTCAGGGAACTAGCTAGAAATTTGAGTTTAGTATGCCTGTGAGCACTGAGCACTTTATGTCACTTATTGCACTGTTCATTCACCTTTCAGCCTTTTTGTAAACTGTATAATTGAAGTATACACGAATGACTACAATTCATAAAACATAATATGAATATATAGATGGTTTGGATTCTGTTTCTGAAGAAAGTGGTTTTCATGAAGAATCTTTTGTTGAAATGCCTTAATTGCTAAAGTGTTAATTGAATGTCATAAATGTCATTGAGATATTGAAAGAAATATGTGGCACCCGTATGAACCATTTGTTGTTAATATTGATTTGCTGCCCAGGTTCATAAGGGATACTGGGTTAACCCCATTGGTTAAAAAGTAGGTAAGCAGTAAGCTGACCTAAAGACAACTATATATTTTGGTATTTTCCACAATAGTTTGGTATTCAACAGAAGACAGCTAAAAGCCACTAGTAGTCAAACGCATATCAGGCTAACTATTTTCATCATGGTCCAGTGATATACTTACAAAATATGTACTTCTAGTGCATCTCTGTGTTAGGACGTCCATTGTGTGCAATGTAACATTTCTAAAATCCCCATCAGCATACCCCTTCTCCCCTCCAACACTCTTACGCTTTATATTCTCTATTAGGTTATCTTGTGATTTTAATGGTTCTCTTCAACACATTTCTGTTTAGAAAAGCAAGAAACGAGTGAGGTGAGCGCGGGTACAGTTCTTTTTTTGTAAGTGTGTTCTTTGTTTACACATTGCATTGAATTCATTGTAAAGAGACTTCCTCACCAGGTGAAACAATCAAACAACCTGAATTATATATGTCGGGGTGCCTCAGAGCAGTTCGTTTTTTATTCATTACTCCTATTAAATCCTAATCCCGAAATGGGTGAAGCTTGTTTGGAGAAGAGAACCACGCCCCCCTTAAGAGCAAACTCTTCTATCTTGGGAACACTCTCAGGTGCATTAGATGGGGAGAAGGGTTGGGTGTCCATGTGTGAGAGACAGGGAGCACACATTTGTGGCTCAAGAAAAAAAGGACTATTTCCAAATGTTACCACCAATAGTCAATGTGCAAGAGAGTTCTTGGAACAAGGATGCCCCTTGGAATCATAAAGTCCCTGTGGTCGCCACATAGCTCCGGGTTGACACACGCTGCTTGGTGAGCTGCAAGGGGCCTTGTGCTCCTTAGAATGGCATGTAATAACCCCCGTAGGACATGGTTCAGAATCCAACAAATCATTAGATACATGGAAGAAAGATGTAAATGCATAACCTCTTGTGAGGATATGCACACTTCCCCAGAACAGCATTTAGAGGACGCCTCTGAGGCACAAATTGTTTCTTTAATGAGGCAATGTACCTATGTACCTCATGCGCCCTGTTGATTATTGCGCACATAGTAGTGAAAGTGACTTTTGCAGACATACCATTCTATATGACATTGGTGAGCTGAAATTGCCAATCATGCGCTTCCCTGTGTGCGTGTTTGTGGCCCCAGGTCAATATTTTACTTTGAGCACTTAGGCCTAATCTGAAAATTACAAAAATATCACGGCACTTTAATGCTTCTTGCTTTGCTGCTTGGAGTAACGCAAAATGGTGCCCCTGCCTGTAGAATGTGAGGAGGGTGTACCTCTCATGTCTCAAAGATATTGATAGGCCTGGGGCTGGATGGGGCTCCTTGGAAGGTTGCCCTGCCATGCCGCTGAGCTGTACGGCGGCAGAAGGGGCTGGGTTAATCTCCTGCTTGTCAGTCAATAACCACTAAACCCGAATCCCAACATTTAGATAATCTTCAATTGCTCACAAATGATTCTTTTGCAAAATTAGATTTTTCCTGTCACTTTATAGATTAATTCATTCGCCAAAAAAGGTATTGTCTGTTTCTGTGCACATTTGTTTACATTTCCTTAGTTTTTGCCCTTAAATTCCTGATTATTGACCCATTTTGTCTCTCCTTTCCCAAATTGTACGTACTTACATGCCCAAGTATTTTTAAAAAGGACATAGAAAAGGTAAAACCCCTTTTTATACGAGGGCCACCAATATAAAGTTTAGTATCCACCCAAGTAATTTCACGTATGGGCCATAGTGACTGTTTCCACTTGCTTTTGTATACTTTTTTAACCCCTTGTATGCTGGTGACGAACCCCAGCCGTCACGCTCCGTGGTGCTCGTGTGCTGATGACGGCTGGGGTTCGTCACGGCCCCGCCCTGTTCGTTTGTTTACCGCACAGCGGCGGAAACGGGCCAGCAGCGAAGGGGTTAAGGATAGTGTGGTGGAACATGCCATGATGCTTTGTTTTCTTGCTGGACTGCAAAGTTGGTGCAGAATAACCCTTAGGCTTCAAACCATCTGGCTTTCCTAGACAGGCCTTATACGCCAGGTGAGCCTCAGAGTGCCCTACACTGGACTGTGGGCTGCATGGTGTAGTCTAGCTGTGGAATCCTGGTGAACTAACTTTACCAGATTGCGGCATCGAAGCACAGGGTCGCAGTTGTATGTTGGAAACAAAAGCATGGCACTACTTCATAATTATAATGGATGGGTATATTTGGAACAAAATGGATTTATTTCTGGAATATTTTTCCTTTGAAGGTGTTTGGGATTATATTCAGACCACCAGAGACAGCGTACATGATCTTGAAAGGAGAGTGCAGAAAGCCAAGGATAATGTGGACGAAATTCAAGCCATAATGAAGACCTGGGTCTCACCTATTTTTGAAAGGAAGGATGGTAAAAAAGAAACTTTGCTCAACCTAGATGACCGAACCGATCGGCTTGAGAAGCGATACAGCCTTATTCGAGAATCTGGGAACCGAATTCACGCACTGGTCAAGGTATTTTAATCTGTGGTTTGATGTGTCTTAACAGTTGCTGGAGATGAGTGACCTGCAGAGCCCAATTTACAAGGCCATTGCTCCTCCGGTGCGTCACTTGACGCATCAGCGGCGTAATGAGCATGCCCATGTTTACAAGGCAACGTAAAGTTACCCTGCGTGACTTTTCATGGCCTTGTAAATATATCCCCTTTCATGCATTACTCTGGGTGAAAGGGACGTTCCCTGGGTGTTGCTGTGGGTGTTTCCAGGCACAGTCCCTGGAACCTGATGCAGTCCCAGATTTATAACGTTTTGTAACGCTGGGAATGCGTCAGAATACTACGCCTCTTGAGAGGAGGCATAGGAGTGGCGCAAAGAGGAGAAATACTTTTGTTTCTCCTCATTTCTGCCTCTTGCTATGCGTGTTACATTCTGCAGCACACATAGAAAGAGGAATATGCCATCAATGATTGTTGTTGTGTAGGAAGGTGTCCCTTCTGCACAAAAACAATCATCCCCACAACGCAGGCACCCTTGAAACATTACGCAAGGGTGTCTGCGTTGGCACACAGCTGCTGTTTGTGCGCCGGCGCAGAGAAAAAGGACAGGAATTCACTGTATCTTGTAGATATGGCGCACTCCTGCTCTTTTTTTTATGCACGGCAGCGCAGCAGGAAGGCTTGCTGCGCTGCTGTGCAGAAAAATCTAGTAAATGAGGTCCTCAGGGTTTTGTGCCAGTGGATGCTCTGAGCTCTTGTCATGATACCTTTTATTTTCCAGGCTGTTTATTTTCATTAATTTTGACCTACACTTTGCCCTAAAAAGGTGTCCTCACAGAAAGTAAGTTAACTCAGTTATTTAAACATTTGTTGCTTAGATGTATGAGTCACCTGTTGGATACATGCAACCCTTACTTCAGCCACTCTGCATATGTTTTCAGCAAATAAAGAGTAGCATTGTATATGCCCATATCAACCCTATTTCTTCTTCTCTGAGCTATGCTTCTATTTTTCTTCATCTACTTTTCCAACTTTCTTAGCTAATCTCAAACGCTAACAGCTGAGTGACATATTTTGGTACCTGCTTTCATGAGATACATGCATAAGTGGTAAATTGTAGACAAAAGTTGACGTTCTGTCTGTAGAGTAAAACAAGCATTTGCAATGCAATAGGTCTTGCGTTTATGAGAGTTTGAGCTACTGGCATTGCAAATGACTTAGGGCCAGATGTAGGAGAGAAAATACCGGTCGGTAACTGCCGATTTCGGCCATTACCGACCGGTATTTAGGATTTGGCATGTAGGGACCATCATTTTACAGAATCGGTAAATTTACCGATTCGGTAAATTTACCGATTCTGTAAAATACCGAATCGGTAATTTTACCGATTTGGGAAATCCACATGTAGGTGACACTACTAAGAGTGTCACAGGCCCTTAAGAATCGGTATTTTACCACCCAAATCAATTGGGGGGTAAAATACCGAATTCAGGTGTGCATGCACATCTGTGCATGCACACCTGTGCAATGTGACACACAGACATGCTTTTAGGGCATGTCTGTGTGCCACATGGCACACAAATCCGGAATTGGGGTGCTAGAGGGTGTCAAAGTGACACCCCCTGCACCCTTGCAGGATTCGGTATTTACCGATTCGGTAAATAGCGAATCGGTATTGCCCATTGATTCCTGTGGGCTTCATGGCGCATAGGAATCAATGGGCAATACCGATTCGGTATTTACCGAATCGGTAAATACCGAATCCTACCGATTCGGTAATTCTTAAATTCGAATTACCTACATCTCCCCCCTTCATATTTACCAACTCTTAAATACCGAATCTGTAAAATTCGGTATTTAAGAGTCTGTAAATATGAATTACCTACATCGGGCCCATTGTCTTTTATTTATCTGTTGTTTTTAAAACAGATAAATTTAAGGCATTGTCATTTACAATGCCAATAGCTTAAACGCTCACACATGCGAGACCCATTGCATTGCAAATGCGCTCGGCGCCCATGCTATAAACTGCAGGCAGGACAAAACTATTTGAGAAAATAGTGCTCAGAGGCTGTAATTAAAGCCTACTGAGTAACAACACACGTAACAAGGAGTGTCGCCATGGGAGGTTACAAAATGAAACAAGGCGGTATTAAGGAGGGACAACTAAGCCTATTGACCAATGAACAGACACAATTTACAATGAACAATGACACAATCCAATGAAAAATATGGGCAGCAAGTGGGCGGAGCTTCAAGTCCCTACCTGAATACAGCATGCTTCGCAGATCAGCAAATGCACTGCCCAGGCTCGAACTAAAAATATGTATTTGAATGCAAAATATTCACAGCTGTGTTACGCAATACCTTCTACCCTAAAAAAAAGCTATTTTATAATAGGTGACCATGAGAGAAAATATAACAATACCTTGCTTTTATATGGTGCTTGATACCACATTTTTACATTTTATGATACTGCAATTCAATGGTACATCATTTATCGTCCTCGGATGGATAACCTTAACTTGTCTATGCACTAACCGTTGCATAAATACACAGCTTTCTGTTGAACGAACAAGATTTCCTTTGAAGACAAAGATGGAGGCCAATTTAGGTCCTGGGCACACATCTTCAGAATGTGTTGCTGAGGCTTGTTTCCAGTTTTCTCCTTAAGGATGATAGGTTTGGGTGGTTGCTAAAGCCTGGGTTTAACAAATTCTGAAGATGTGTGCCCAGGACCTAAACTGGACTCCATCTTTGTCTTCAAAGGAAATCTTGTTCGTTCAACAGAAAGCCGTGTATTTATGCAACGAATGTGGGAAACATCCTCCCTTCAAAAGAGGACTGGTCCCTGGCAAGCGCATTCCACTCTCTTCTGTAGCCCAGTCCTGAAAATATGCTTGTGGACCTTCCGCCTATGCCGAGCAACATCTTTTAACATGAAGGGATGTAAGGTAGTCCCCTCTCCTGTTATTCCCGGGGGTCTCCATGCTGCCTAAGACTCATGAATAATTGTACGATGTGGGTGTCACCAGAGCCCATCACCACACTGTGCGGGGCTCTGCGTTATGTCACCTTGAATTAGATTGGAAGGGTCAAAATGGGACTGTGAAAGAACTAGCTCTGCAGAGCGGTTCCATGTAACAAGTCAGCTCAATATTAATTTTTATACTGTATCCCAATCCTTTCCTATGGAACAGCTACCCCTGCTACAGTGAAAATAGCTTGTAGGGAAAAGTTACCATAACAGCATGTTTACTTTAAACTTTTACATATCTTACTTTCAAATACCATGCATCCTGTCTAATGGGCACTTGCGGCTTACTTAGAGATGACTTATTAATATTTAAAAGGATTTAAACCTATCAAAAGGGATTATTTTGACAGGGCAGATTTTCATTTTAATCATGCACAGCCAGGTTACTTTTGCAGGCCTGCAGTCTTGTTTTGCACTGTCAGTTAAGAGATGACACAATGTGTGCTGCAGCTCACTAGTGAAATTAACCAAGTGACCCTGGGTACACTTTAAACTGTATACTAGGAATATATGGATAAGCTAAATATGTCAATTAGAACTATAAACAATTTCAACATGTTTTCGGGGTCAGAGAACATGCAGTGTTCCATGTTTAGCAGAGTCCCAGTGTAGAGTCAAACAAGCAGTGGCAATGCCGATAGGTATGGCTTCAAAGGAATCTTGTATGGGAATGGGAATATTTACAAGGAAATAGCATGGGATTAGATATGTGTGGAAGTAAAAAATGATAGAATAATATTCGTGAAAATGAAAAGGTCAGGTAACAATTGCACTGTCTTACCAGACTTAAACATCCATGTAGGATGATGACTACCCTCCTTCCATCTGTGCTGCTGCCAGAGATAAAGGCATACATTATCTAGCAATCTAGGACACTATAATAGCATTAGAGTGTCATGCCTTTATCCCTGAGATCAAGCACCTGCATAAATAAACAAAAAAATGATCACAACTGTGTGGAGGGCAAGCACTTTTTTTGTGGAAGTACACAAATTCTGCCCAATCAAAACATGTAGTCATGGCTCCCAATATATGGGCGGAGCCAAAGCCCCTCTCAAGAGATGCTCACATAATTGTCTAGTGATAGCTGTGCTGTCAAGCCAGACCACAAAAACTAGCTGCTTCAGTCCAAAAATAAATAGGTGTGATGATACAAAATGAGGCATCTTACTACACATAAGATACAGAATCTGTATTTGGGAGAGACACCTACAAAATACTCTTGCAGATATTGAATTGGTATCCACTCATAATCCTATTCCAGAAGCTGAATTTGGAGCATTTGCAGCTGTTAAAATGTTTAGTTCATCTGGCCCACAGTCTTCTGGAAAATGCTTTAGAAATAAAACATTGTATTAGTGGTGCAGATTCACTTTTGTAGCACAATCAGTTTATTTTACTTCAGCATGAAGACACATGTGTTCTCTGTTACCCATAAAAGTAGGTAAAGTGTACATCAAATCGAAAAATATATATTTTCTAAAGTCGGTTTTCTTGACATTGCCACTTTACTCTCTATGGTAAAGTAAATGGTGCCACTTTACTCTCTATAGTATAGTAAATTGTGATATGCTTAGATGTTACTCTTGCTCTAGATCCATTTGAGCATACGTATACCGTGGTCTGATCTACCTTTCTAATATAGCAAGTGACAGTCAAAGGATGCACATAAGCAGTCTGCCCTTTGCCTGCTATGATCAGCTGCTGCTGCTGACACCTTTTGGTCAAACACATTCTAGGCTTCGCATGAGTGCATTAAAGGAACCGGTACTCATTACTTTGATATTCAAGGATGACTCTTTTGCAGGAAAACCTGAGCCTTTTCAGTGCTGATGCAGCATCGGATGTGTGGAACGCCTATGTGGATTATGTGGATGAGATGGTCCTGGATGGCTTCTTTAATGCCATTGAGTGCTCACTCAAGTACCTTTTGGACAACACAGGTGCAGTATGGAGATTATGTAAACCTATTCATGTATGTAATTCTTTCCCATGTTCTTTTTCCTGGCCTAATTCGTAAGTTCAACACTTTCTTTATAACATAATGTCCATATGAATAAATATCTTTACAATGAATGCGCCACAATGCATTTCATTACAATGCGGTTGTTACAACGACCGCGTTGTTACAACGTGAACCATTATATCGCAAGTCATTACAGCGACTTACTGTAGGGGGCGTGCTGGACTTAGGAATAGTATAATTTACTATTCCTACTCCAGTTTGTGCAACAGCAGGGAAGATGGTGGATTGGATTGCAAATTCAACACCAGTGTGCCCCCTAGAGCAAGTCATTAAAACGACTTACGATGTAATGGTTTGCCTTGTAACAACGCTGTCATTGTAACGCATTTGATATAAACGATGTCTCCCGTCCATATGCATGGCAATATGTAACATGTTTCTCGAAATGCACAGGTTTAAAATTAAAAATAAAACCTCATCTTTAAATGTTTAAGAGTCCCTTTTTAACCTTGTACTAATACATAACAAGCAAGCTGACTTGGTGTGCTAGGGAAACATGTGGAGGCCACAGAACCTTAGAGAGGCATACAGAGAAGTGGGCTCAATAAGGTCAAGTTTACTTCTTTGATGCTTCCATTAACAGGCCTCTGCCGGGCACTCCTTCAAGAGCCACTTTAAAAAATAAAAGAAATCTTTAGTTTTTACTGACAACAAGAAATGTTAATTCGCTGGGAGTATTCCAACACTTATATATAGCTCACTCTATGTAATTACATATTGTATATAACTGTCTTATATAGTTTCTCCAAATTCATCCCGATTAGTGCACCACTTCGACAGATACAATGTAAGCAACAATATGGTGTAGCTCACATGCCAATCAAACTGTACCATGCACATTGTTGCCAACACAGTACAATTAATTGAATCCACGTTTAAGATTTGAATAATGACTTGACACATGTTTTCAATTTAAGTATTCATTTAAATGCCAAAAAATGGGAACAATACATTTCGGTGTTTCTTAAAATTTGGAGAAAAAAAAAAGCTGCTGTCACCTTCTCATCGGCAACTCCTCCGTAATTGCGGAGGAGTGTCATCCCACCACTCAGAGCCAGAAGATGATAAATAAAAATATAATAAAGCAGTGTTGTTATCATTTGTTTAATCACTGTCTGACTGAGTCAAAAGATGGAGTCAGGGCAGAGTGGGGTGGGGCCAAGGCATGGAGGAGGTGTGGTGGACACTTTAAATACGCATGTCAGTTTGGCCGGCCTTCTTGGGATGGGCACTTATGTTTCACCAAACAAGCTGTGTTGACAGCCAGGTGGAGAAAAGACACAGACTCCCTGTGCTGAGCGAGCATTAGACCTGCTCGCTTAGCCCAACTCTGGCACTTCTCTCATGCTAAGTACAGCATGAGAGCAGCGTCTGGATTCGCTGTGGAGCCTGTGCTTTGCGGCCAATGGGCTGTCGGGCGTAGAGGAGCACCAAGGCGGCCAGCAGCGTCAGCTGGAGCGGCAGGAAAGTTTTTATTGTATTTTTATTCCCCAAACCCCCATGCTACCTCACCACTTTACATTTGTGGCAGCCGCCACTGCACCCAATATATGTTACAAGCAATGCCTTGAAGCATCCAAATATTAGTTGTCATCAAACATGTTTTCTTGCTCCTGAAAATATTAAACATGCTCGATGTCGTGACGGAGAGGTTGGGATCCAACAGTATGGGCGACTGACAGTAGGGCAGTAGGACCCTGTGGGTCCTCAGGCAGAGTGACCAGGTCACCGGACACCAGATCCGGTGGCAGGGACAGGAAGGGGACGGACAATGACCAGGACAGAGACGTGGACGGACGTGGGGACGAGCAACTGCATGATGTAATAATAAAGAAGAGTTACACTAACCTGTGTCCTGTGTATGGTGTACACCCCTGCGCACAGCATGGACACGACAACTGGCGACGAGGGAAGAAACGATCGTCACGACGTGCGAGGAAAATCGTCGTGTGTGGATTAGCATCATGGAAACATCAAGGTGACGCCAGGAGCTACACGGGAGCCCACCCCGATCAGCGTCCTACACAGAGTGACAAAGCGCGGTAAGGAGCGCTCAGGAGCAGCGGAGCAGCGTTAGTGCCGAGCAAAGTTGTGGGGCGATCGCGCTCGCGCATTTTAAAGGCGAAGTCTCGCGAGATGTGGAAGTCCCGGCGGCCATCTTTGGATCAGGCAGAACAAGCCAATGGGAGCACAGCAATAACGTGGCGGCCATTTTGAAGTCAGGAAAGCGAGATTTAGAGAGCGAAATCTCGCGAGAACAAGGGGCGGCCATTTTAGATGGGACAAAAGTACTAATAGCAAGAAGAAAAGGACAGCGGCCATTGCAAGGGCAGGCAAGAAAAGAAAAGAGGCACAACAAAGAGTGTCACAGTAACAGGAATACTACAAAAGAACAGAAAGGAGAGGAAAAAGAAAACAAAAGGACAAGAAAAACATAGAGAAGGATAAGAACAACAGAAAGAGAAAGAAAAAAAAATAAATAAATAAATAAATAAAAAAAATAAATAAATAAAAGGACAAGGAAAAAGGGGACACAAGAGAAAAGAAAGTAGAAAAAGTTAAATAAAAGCACAACACAAGAAGAAGAAGAAGACGAGAAAGACGATAAAAGGTAAACACAAGAAGACAGAACAGATAAAAAGAAGAAGGCGAGAATGGCAGATCCAAAGCCCAGCGCACAATACAAATAAGACGAAATAAGGACGAGAAGAAAAGACAGAAAGAAAACGAAAATAAGAATGGAAAAAGTCTGAAAAGAGAAAGAAAATAAAAGTTTGAATGAAGAATAAAGGATAAATAAAGCGCAAAAAGGGCGCACGAGTGAAAAAAGGCAACAAGAGAAAGAAAGAAGACAGTGCAATAAGAAAAAGGAAGACAACAAGTGAAAGGAAGAGAAAGGACATAAAGAAAAAGACAAATCGACAAAGAGAAAAGAAGAAAATAAAGAGGAAGAAAGAAGATAAAGAGATAAGAAGAAAATAAAGAGAAAAGAAGAAGAAAAGAAGAAAGAAGATAAAGAGATAAGAAGAAAATATAGAGAAAAGAAGAAAAAAGATAGAGAGAAAAGAAGAAAATAAAGAGGAAGAGAGAAGATAAAGAGATAAGAAGAAAATAAAGAAGAAGAAAGAAGATAAAGAGATAAGAAGAAAATAAAGAGAAAAGAGAAAGAGAAAGGAAGAGAGAAAAGAGGAAAAAGAGAAAGGACAAAAGGAAAGCAGAAAAGAAAAAGAAAAGAAGGAAGAATAAAGACGGAAGAAAAGAAAACAAAAGGAAAGACATAAATATAAGAATAAGACGCAGGAAGGATGCAAATATAAGAAAACAAAAAAATAAAGAAGAAGAAGATTAGAAAAGCCCAGAAGAGGCCGAATAAGAAAAGAAAAAAGGACGAATAAGAAAGACTCGAGGTGCAGCGCGATCTTGCTATCCCTGATATGATTTTCTTCCATCTCCTATGCTGGCAGCCATTGATAGTTTCTACAATATGGGATAGCCAAAAAACGTCTTAATTGGACAAAATGTCAATTCCACAGCATGCCAGGCTGTACTCAACTGTGCATTAAGTGGAGGAGAGAGAGCGATTCTCTTTAATGTGCCTTTCTCATGATGTCTCTCCTTATTGTCATTTGGGTTTGGCTCTGGACAGCACCACTCTGAGTTGGGCTCTCCCTCTCTTGATGTATTCTGTGCAGTTGTTGCTTAATCTTTGTTGGCACCTGGTTCCTGCCACCTAGTTGCTGTGCTGTTCCATTGCACTTAGGCTGTGTTGTGGTCGTTTTCCATGGTTCCAAGAGCCCGTTGTTGAGCGGTTTTAACAGTTGCTTCCGGAAGTGTGAGTTGAAATTTGTTTTTCTATGTGGATAATGTTAGGCCATGACGCATATGGCGACAAGGGAGTTTCAGTTTAGGATATGGCAATGCTTGGTCAAGTCTTGGGTTTTAGGTCTGTGACTCAGTACAGTGATGCAGTGATAAGGATTAGATAACTTATTGGTAATCATCATAGTCTATATGTCATTGTCCTGGGGTCATCCTTCCTTTTGTACCATGCTGTCTGTGTCATGAAGCTTTAGAGGTGGGCAAGCCATTGAAAGCTCTCGCCAGGCTCGAGCCGGAAACGTGGCTCTGGCTCAGCTTGAGGTCCTTTTCGAGCCTCGAGCCCATAATGCGGTAAGCTTCTATGTGGCTTCTGCCTGCCATTCTCCTTCTACCCAGGTTGCGGCCTTTTGTCCAGAGCTAATGACTTTGAAGCTGGGAAACAGGTTTGAGTCTCACCATTGAGTCTACATCCCGTGATTCACCATGGCAAATCAGTCAATTTGCCCATGCCTATAATTAATACACATGCCCTTCTGTTACATAACAGCGCTCCAATACCTTCAGGTGGAGTTTGCGCTTTATTTGAAAAGCTAAGAGTTAAACACAAACTCTTAACATAGGGACAGACAAATAGTTACCCATTTACTGGCTGATTTGTATAAAATGAAACCAGAAAATCTGAATAAATCGCTGCTTCCCTTCTTAAATCATGTGACTTTAGGCAAATATCTTATTTCATCAGAACTCTCTATTATTCATTACCACATATGAAAGCACTTTCAAATATGTGCATTCAGACTAACAGTTTTACAAAACAATTACTTTTAATTATAACTTCTCGGTGCAGTGCTATTATGTGCCCTCTTATTGTCATTTCTTCTGCATGTTAAAGAAATACACTTTTTTTAATAGACTTTTGGGCTGATCAGCCGAACTCCAATCGGGCTTCAGTACCTGCTAAACACAACTATCAGTCATGCAGCATCTGATGGTCTAACTATCAACCTAGAGAAGTCGAAGGTCATGCGTTTCAACCCAAAAAAGAACACAGCCGGGTTTCACTGGTACTTGGCAGGCACACCCATGGAAGTCGTGGCCGAATACAAGTATCTGGGGGTGATATTTGACGAGAAAGTTACTTTTAAACCACAAAAAGAAGCCATAAAACGGAGAGGTAACTCAATAGCGGTAGCTCTAAAATCTCTCAAACTTAAAACTGCAGGGAGAACTGCGTTAACCCATTACTACAGGTTTTACAAGCAAAGTTAATCCCAGCTATCACATATGGGAGCGAGTGCCTCAGGAGAAGAGATGGGGATACTTTGGAGCGTACTGTGTCGAGATCAGCAATAATTATCTTTAGCCTCCCAAATTACATCTCTCCTGCACAAATCAGGCTGGAGTTTGGTTTACAATCGCAAAAAATATCTTGAACAGCGCCTACGTGAAAGGCTGGTATAGGATCAGAAGTTCTGAACAAAGCTCTTTGAATTTCCACCTATGGAAAGAGATAAACTCAAGCAAAGCCTCCACAGCAAGAGACTACCTGACAGCATCTATAAACCGCCACGCCTGAACGAGCTCTGGGCAACTTCGGGAGTGCAAAACAGCTTAAAGTCTCTGGTAAATAAGACAGTGAAAAGGCTGTCAGTAGTAGAGGACAAAGAATCGCTCAAGGGACGGTCTCATGGATGGTGCATGCTGCAGGGCTATACAAGCCCCGGCCCACAAAACAATCTGGGTGCTGGCTTCAACAGGAGATTAAAAGAGAAATATCTTCGGTACCGAATGGGAATCCTCCACGTCTTGCCACACCTTCCACCATGGAAGCGAACCTCAGAAATGTGCCATCTTTGTGGGAAAGCAGAGCAGAGCATCACGCATCTATTATGCACCTGCTGTGTACTGGACCCTGAACGACGATTGTTTTTTAAAACAATCTTTAACACCAGGAGGATAAAAACCTGCAAACAAGCAGTGAAGACTTGCCTTGGAGGAGGAGACCTACAGCTGGCGTGCAGGCTCATACAATTCATGGGGGCCGTAGAGGAAAAAATGAAGAGATCCAGTGCACAACAAACAGCTTTGAACGCAGGCTCACCACTTCCCGGAATTGGCACTCTTCATTGGGAAATGACTGATGCAAAAAGCTTTCCTTTCAATACATCTAAAATAATCTTTTGTTAAATATTGGGCACCTGACACTTTATGGACCTGCAGCATCCCCATTATAAAATCCATCTACAAGGCCGCTATACGATGTTAATATTCTTGTTATTTTTAAAATATATGTAACCCAAAGGCACCATTTTACTCATGAATATATATGTTTTAGGGTCCTTATAAGATTGTCTTAAGGGGAGATTAAGGTTCGCCCAAAGCACATCAGATGAATAGATACTCCTTAGGAGCACGGCACAAACCAGCGGAACAGAAAACGTTGGGTAGTTAACATAAACTGCCCCACAACTTTTTTTATTGTTGGACTCCATAAATGATGAAATTGCTGTTTTATTTGATGATCTCTCGCACAATTTTTTTTTAAAGGTTTCAATTAACTTATACAATAAAATGTACTTACTAAAAATAGACTTTTGGCCTGAATGAGATCTTGACGAACGGGTTACTCCATCACAATGATAACGGATATCGCATCAGCCGAAATATAAATCACAAAGGATACAATGGGATTTATATTTCGGTGGACTTGATATCCATTACCGCTGTGACGGAGTAGCCCTTCTGCCAATATCTGAATCAGACCCTCTGTCATATTTTACGTGATGCTTTTTGTATGATTTACAAAGCAAATATTTTCAGGGTTCTGCTTGTGCATGGCCTCCAAAATCCGAGCCAGACCCTTAGCTCGGCTCTGGCTTGGATTCCCTTGTTAATTTGTTTGCTTGTTCAGCTCTAAAAAGCATGGTAGTACCACTTGGGCACCACTCATCCTTCAATAGTGCAACGTCCAGAATTTATGTCCTCAGAACACAAGAATGGGCTAAATATTTTTGATAATTTAAATTTCCAACCTAACACATTTCTTACCCTCATTATGTGACAGCTGCGAAGAAGTAAAGTTGGACTCTTTGTACAGTAGATCACCAGTAGGCACCCAGACCAATAATGAGCTTCATGGTCAGAGTGAACTATGAAACCGGTTGCTATTTCCATGCCTGATATGAGCCAGCCAATATGATAATGAACTATAACTCAATACACTAATGTAATGTAATTCAAATATGAGCCTCTGAATCCCATTAAAGTGTGTATGGCATAACGATATTCATACAATTTTTTAACTAAGATAACCAAAAGAAAGAAATAAGATAACCAAAGGGTACCATTTGCTTACAGATTCCAAAGCCGGGTTTGCGCCCTTGTTTGAAGTGCAGCTGGATCTTGCTATCCCTGATATGCTGTTCCGGCCATCTCTTGAGCTGGGAGCCAATGATGGGTTCTACGATATGATTGAAGGGCTCATTAACGACATCTTTAAGATTTCATCCTTGGTGCCTAGACTTGCAGAACACAGCAACTTCCCTCACTATCAGGTAATGTATTTTCTTATACTTCTTATCTTTCCTGCACTGAGGATATTGTGTTTCATATCTCAATTTAAAATTGTTTCTTCAAGGCTGATATGGAGGATATGGCGGATTTGGTGGACATGCGAAACGCACTCATGGAGTGTGTTCAGAATATCATGACGACCTGCACGGACTATCGGAACTCTTTTGATCACTACTCCTACCTTTATGTTGATGACCGAAAGGAGTTCATGCGCCAGTTTTTGCTATACGGGCATGTGCTGACCGCAGAGGAAATAGAAGCACATGCTGAAGACGGGGTTCCAGAAACACCTCCCACCCTGCAATTATTTAGAGAGCAGATAGACTCGTATGAGAAGATCTATGAGGAGGTCAGCCGCGTGGAGCCAATTAACGTATTTGACTGCTGGATGAAAATTGATGCCCGCCCATTTAAGGCCTCACTCCTGAATGTGATCAAGAGGTGGAGCCTTATGTTTAAGCAGCATCTCATTGATCATGTAACAAACAGGTACGATTTTTACCGTTCTTACATTTTATTATTTTTGCTTCTAAAGTCTCTTTATTCCAAAGGTATCCAAGCAATTTTGGTGATTTCAGTCAAGTAATGTATTTACCTGTTTACAACGAATCCCACTTTAAATATTCTTCTTTTTTAAGTCTTTTATGTTAATATGTATGGCTCACTAAAGTGATAGCAGTAACTCTTCAGTGACTTACACAGTGACTTTCTCACATGGGGGTTGTATGGGAATGGGGTATTTACTAAAAGGAAGGGTCTGGCACAATTGTAAGATAAACTTAGAATAATAGGGACTAAACAACATTTCTCATAGTAGTTCGCACTAGTGCAAAAAACAAAGCTAGCCTATTTGCACTGTTTTGATGCATGTGTAAAACAAACTGGAGCAAATCTATTTTACCCCGTGCATGTTGCAATTTGAGCAAATGGGGTTGTACCAAGGCAATAATAGAGAAAATGTATTCTGGCTAGATTGCTAAATATGTATTGCACACTTTTTGGGTTATACATCTCTTTCGGTAAGTAATACATATTTGTTTTAAGAAATCCAGGCCCAAAACGAATTTTCCCTTTTTAAATCATGTATTTACATTTATTTCAATTCTAATTAGATGAAAATGAAACTAACATTTTTGCCTCAAGATTAGTTAATTCACATTTAATAAGTAAAGGAAATGTTATTTTTCCATTTTATATTATTTAAGTACAGTTCAAAAGGTGGGACATCTGCGTGGTCCATGTTTGTTTGGAGGCAACACATTGCCTTTACAATGTCAGTAAAGAATGGTGTGCTTGATTTCTTCTTTAACAACAATACTTTTTCTTTGTAAGCTGACCTTCAATATGAAAGTGTCTCACCCTACACATTAAAGTTGGATTTAAAACGATATGTGCACCTTCTAGTTACCATACCATACAACTGTTGATTTTTATTGTACTTACATTTCATTTAGTTTTTCAAGGGTCTTTAAAGATTCATCAGGGTTGTCTTATTACATTGCTTTAGATGTAGAGCAGAGAGCACCTCAAGAGAGTTTCTCCACAACATGTGAGAGATAGTACATTTAACATTGCTTACTGCTCGAGAAATGACCGTCTAATAGACATTTGTTTGTGATGGTGCTCTAAGCTGCCTTGCCCTAGAAGATGGATATATATATATATATATATATATATATATATATTACCCAGCGGTAGTTATAGTTAGGTCAGCTGTTCCAAAGAAAAAGCGTTTTTTTGTGTTGCTAATAATTTTGGCCCAGTTTGACGAATCTCCACGAAACTTTAAAAAAAGGTGCTACTTTTTGACTAGTTTGTGCATAGGAGATTTCATGGTGATCCATCAAGCAGGGGCCAAGGAAAAAGGGCATACACAAAAATGCAAAGTCCCCATCCATTTTCCATAGATTTCTTTAAGAAGTGCACAGAAAACACTGCCAAATGGAAATACACCAAATTTGTCAGGAAACAAGATCTTCAATCAATCAGTCATTTGTTAAGTGCACTACATACCAGTGAGGGTCTCAAGGTGCTGGGGGGGGAGGTGGGGGCCGCTACTGATCGAACAGCCAGGTCTTTAGTGTCCTCCTGAAGGTCAGCAGGTCTTGGGTTTGTCGTAGGCTCAGTGGGAGGGTGTTCCATGTCTTGGCGGCGATGTGGGAGAAGGATCTCCCGCCGGTAGTTGTTCTTCGGATGCGCGGGACGGTGGCGAGTGAGAGGTAGGTGGAGCATAGCTGGCGGTTGGGTGTGTAGAAGGAGAGCCATCTGTTGAGGTTGGCTGGGCCCGTCTTGTGGAGTGCCTTGTGTGCGTGCATGAGGAGCTTGAAGGATATCCTCTTGTTGACGGGGAGCCAGTGCAGGTTTCTCAGGTGGGGGGTGATGTGGCAGTGTCGTGGTACATCGAGGATCAGTCGTGCCGAGGCGTTTTGGATGCGTTGTAGTCGATTGATGAGCTTGGTCGGGGCTCCCGCGTAGAGGGCGTTTCCGTGGTCGAGTCTGCTGCTGACGAGGGCCTGGGTGACTGTCTTTCTTGTATCTGTCGGGATCCATCTGTAGATCTTGCGGAGCATGCGGAGGGTGTTGAAGCAGGAGGAGGAGTCGGCGTTGACTTGCTTGGTCATTGAGAGCGTTGACTCGAGGATGATTCCCAGGTTGCGTGCGTGGCCGGTGGGGGTTGGGGCTGCCCCCATTGCTGTTGGCCACCAGGAGTCGTCCCAGGCTGACGGGTTGGAGCCGAGGATGAGGACCTCCGTCTTGTCCGAGTTCAGCTTCACACGGCTGTTCTTCATCCAGTCGGGGACGGCCTTCATTCCTTCATGCAGGTTGGCTTTGGTGGTGATGGGGTCCTTGGTGAGGGAGAGGATCAGTTGAGTGTCGTCGGCGTAGGAGATTAAGTTGAGGTCGTGCTGTCGGGCGACGTGTGCAAGCGAGGCCATGTAAATGTTGAACAGTGTCGGGCTGAGGGAGGATCCTTGGGGTACGCCGCAGATGATCTTGGAGGCTTCAGAACGGAACGTGGGGAGGCGGACGCGCTGGGTTCTGCCGGAGAGGAAGGAGGAGGTCTGTTCCAGAGCCTTGTCTCGGATCCCTGCGGCATAGAGGCGTGCGCGTAGTGTGCGGTGGCAGACAGTGTCGAGGCGGCGGAGATGTCTAGGAGGATGAGTGCTGGAGTCTCCCCGTTGTCTAGCAGGGTCCTGATGTCGTCGGTGGCGGCAATGAAGGCGGTCTTGGTGCTGTGGTTGCTGCAGAACCCTGACTGGGAAGGGTCCAGGATTCTGTTCTCTTCAAGGTATCGGGTTAGCAGTCTGTTAACGATTTTCTCGATGACCTTAGCCGGGAAGGGGAGCAGAGAGATGGGTCGGAAGTTCCTGAGGTCTCTTGGGTCTTGGGCCGCTGATTGTAGTTTTTGTGATTTGGTGTAAATCCGTCCAGTAGGTTTTGAGAAATTAAGGTTTGAATATAATTGTAAATCTGGACGGTTGGGTCCTCAAGAGACTCAAGAGAACTGCACAACAACACCCCTTAATGAATAAAGCAGCCCTGGCACCCATTTTGTTTGTTTTTTTATCCTGCTGGATCAAGGCAAAAATTGCAGATTTTATTTCATGGAACCTAGGGGGCAAGGTATTCCTAACCTGCCTTCCTATATATATACATTTTTTTAAACTTCAGGATAGTCCCCAGATCCTGTAATGGCTGCCAGCAACATTTTTCTGATGTTGCTGGCAGCCAATGAGAGCACTCGCTCCTGCTGTAGTCTGACTCCGATGGGAGCCAATTGGCCCAAGGGAAAAAAAGCTCCCTGGGCCTATCAGAACAATCATTTTTAAAACTGGGCTCCTACGAGACTCTCTCGAGCCTCTTGCGGTCCCAACGTTCAGATATACAAATATATTTTACCCTTAATTTCTAAAAAACTACTGAACAGATTTACATCAAATCACAAAAAGTACAATCTGTGGACTAAGATCCAGCTTCCTGCCAAATTTGGTGTAATTCCGTTCAGTTTTTGCTGTAGCCCTGCCTAAAGAAGTTTATGGAAAATGCATGTGGCTTTTGATTTTTAGGACCCTCTTTTTTTTCTCTGCCCCCGCTTGAAGGCTCACCCTGAAACTTTGCCTTGCACAAACTAGGCAAAAAGATTTTTCATTTTAGAATGATTCATGGAGATTCGTCAAAGGGTGCCAAAGTTATTAGCAACAAAAAATGCATTTCCTATGGAAATGCTGACCAAATTGGAGCAAACACAAAGTCTGCTCCCATCAAACGGGACTTTAAAAATGCTCCAGCCAGTTGGGAGCAGACTTGTATTCTCTTTCCCTGTGCACACTGATGAGTGTGTTAATTTGTTTATAGTTTATATAGTGATGGGTAACAACCGTATTTCTTCTCTACCTAATTTTGTACAGCCTGTGTCCAGCTAATGGGTGTAAGTGTTTACAACGTGCATATGCTCCTAATAAATCATAGTTGTGCAGAGGTGTTGAACTTGTCATAAATCTTTATATTGAAGAGTAACCCTGTGTGCAAGTGAGAGTTGACGACTTCTGTTCAGCATGTTCCACACATATTTTTTGGCTCTGCAGAAAAAGTTTGCAAATGGGCAAGGATCCTCTGTACTACATATTAAGTATTGTAAGCAGCCTGAAGATATTATACAGAATTGTCTCAGCATGACAGCTTCTACATTACTTTAAAGACTGTGTACTAACCTACGTGCATGTGATTATTTTACTGTCCAAGATGGGCTATCTGTAAATTTTATACCACAGTGTGAAGGCTGCAGGTAGTATGATCTTTACCACCTTCAGACATTGGTTATTTTAACTGACTAGTGTATTTTTTGCCAAGTGTTGCATAAAGTGTACACTTTTCTTAGTAGATACTTTTTCATACTCTGTAGTGTATTTCTCATGAGAGTTTTACTATTTGCAAGCAATATGATACAGAGTAAACTCATTCCATAGAGTGAACACTGTTTACAGTACCCACTTTTCTACTCATATCAACTTCATTTCTCAATGTTGGCCCTACGGCTAGGGCGGTCGACATCGAATCTGGGGTACTGGGTTCGAGTCTCGGCAATGACGCTGAACATCCTGTGATTCTGTGCAAATCACTTAATCTCCCCATGCCTAACAAAAAGGAATGTGTCCTCATGTAATGCAACTGGTGCCATGTAAAGCACTCTGATACTTGATTCGGGTCAAGTTCGCCCAATATAAAACTCTGTAAAAAAAAAAATGAAGGTTCAGTGACCATTACGGTTTAGATACATGAAAAAATCTGTCCGTAATAAGGCATTAATTTAAAATAGACATTGAGTATTTTGAGGAACTTGGCTTTCTCTGAACATTTGTATACATATTGTACACTGTGTGCAATGAGGGTTTCCCATATATCTGTAGTTGACTGTTAATGTGAACTAGGCTACACTTGAAGTGTATTGTATAGGGTCAATGTTGCACATAATATATACTTGCCAACACCCAAGAAAGTTGTATCTGTGATAGCATTAATGATGCTTCATTCTATTCTGAGCTATTTTGCAGTTACTCTCATAGCTGTAAAGCCATACCTGTTTATAAAGCAACGTGTGCAAAAGAAGTTTGGATGATGTCACAAATGAAGTCATTTGAGATCTCTTCAGTGATGTCATGGAACACGTCATGAGTGATGTTATATGTGAGTTCATAAGCAGTACATGACGGGGCACAAGTTATATTTAGCTACGCTAACTTTGGGTTTTTCAGTGAAAAATAAATATATATATATATATATATATATCTGCCATTCTTTGCCTGCTTTTCCCTTAACATTTTGACTCCAGATCTCCTGTTTGCTAACTTCTTTTTCGATGGATTTTGTTTAGGTTCAATTTACCACTGCTATCCAGTGCTAAAGTGCTTGTGTTCTCTCCTTAAAGCAGGTAGAATTGGCTTATACCCACTTGGCATATTTAATTTATTTGTAAGTCCCTAGTGAATTGGGCCTACTTGTGCCCAGGGCTTGTAAAGTAAATGCTACTAGTGGACCTGCATCACTTATTGTGTCAAGCACTTCAAACATGTCTCAGGCCTGCCATTGCAGCCTGTGTGTGCAGTTTTAACCTGCCATTTTGACCTGACAAAACAAACCTTTGGACATGCCAAACTTTCCTTTTTAATACATTTAAGTCACCCCTAAGGTAGACCCTGGACAGCCCAGAGGGCATGGCACAGTCTATTTAAATAGTAGGACATGTACTTTTTAAGTGTTACATGTCCTGTTAGTGAAAAGCTCTTAAGTTATTTTGTTACTAGCGCAAGGTGTATCTCTCCCATATGATAACATTGGAGTTACCATATTTTATTTAATAAGCTGTAATTTCCAAATAGGAGCAGGCAACCATTTCATGTTTGGTGCCTTTGGAATTGTAATGAACAATCCTAGTTTATGGTACGTTGGATTTCAATTATAGTTTTGAAAATGCCACTTTTAGAAAGTTGGCGCTGTCCTGCCTTAGCCATTTGGTGCCTACAGCCTGTCTCTGGTCACATAACCAGGTGTAGGTGACATCTGGGCTTTGTGTATTCCTCCTAGTAAGCCACACACAATATGAAGATTAGGTGTGCATGGATGGGCCACGACTGGCAGGATGAGTGGGAGAATCTTGGCCCAACCCCACTTACACTTGAATAGGCTGCATATTGCCTCCACACAAATGGCTGCATACCCCCTGTAGTTAATCTGGAGCCAAGGCCAGGAAGGCACGGCTCACATGCACTTCAAAGGCATGCCTCTAGAAGCTTCTCCCCACTTCAAAGGCACAACTGGGTATAAATACTGGATCTCACACATCAACTCTTTGGTACACTTCTGGACCTGTGGATACTCTGCCAGGAAGAAGGACTGCTTTGCTGCTGAAAAGACTGCCACTCTGCTAGAGTGCTGCCTCGCTAGACTGCAGCCTTGCTGGATTGCTATCTTGCTGCCTTCCTGGCTGAGTCAGAGAGATTGGACCTGCACCTGAACCCAGGACTCCCATAGTGACTCCAAGGGCTAGTCTGCTGGCTTCCTGTTCAAAGCCACAGGGATATAACAGGCTCACAACCACCCGCACCAGTGCCCAAATCCATCCGGAGAAAGCTCCTGATCCCCAAGTGATGCCTCCCAGGCCCTGGACCCTTCGTGTGGCCTAAGAGAGGCGGACATGAATATTTTGGGCTCTTTGCGATTGTGAACGGACATGTTGGCTGTGAAACCTTGTCACTCACACAGCCCACCAACACAAAGTTCCATCAACCTGAACCTTTATGCCACAGCAGCAATAGGTAGCGGGGAGTGTCCTCACGAGGCACTGACTTGACCGCTAGCAAAAAACCTCAGGATGTTCGTGCTACAGCAGTTCCAGTTCGCGACACCTGGCATGCTCCTCGCGATACATTGGAATTCTTCCCTGACGCTTCCCTGCTTCTCATGACCCATTTGAGATCAAAATGACAATAATCCAATCAGTAAAACTGAAGCTATTTAATTTTTTCGTTGTAGGTCACAATAGCTCCATAAAGCAGTGTGAGGTACTATTGCATCATTATTGAGGATACCACCAATGGGATTTTGCGATGCGAAGTCCCGACATTGAGGATGCGGCGCACAGCTGGCGATGCGTTGGTTCTGAGGAGCAGCGGCGTTACGATGCTGAGTCCAGCATCATCGAGGTTGCTGTCCACGAGAGATACGAGCTCCCCCCATTGGCGATTCATCTGTTCTGAACACTGCGGGGGTGCCGCTGGTCTTTGCGATGGGTCCAATCCACACAGAAGCTGTGATGCTTCAGTTCTGCTCAGGGATGCATCGCTCATCTTAGGAGATGCATTGGTTCTGCTCAGTGATGCTCTGCTCAGCAGAGAACATGTATCGGTTCCACTGGCAAGCACCTTAGGCCCACTTCCAACGGTTCATGACTGGGGTGGCACCACTTGGCTGGGTAGACTCACAAATGGTGGAGTCCAGGTGCTTTCACAAGGTTGTTGGAAGGATGTTATTACCCTGAGGCTTCAGATCAGGAGGCCAGCCATCTAGTCCTTTGAGTCAGTCTGGGGTCTGGGTTCAAAAGATGTAGTCCAGTCTTTATCACCCAGGCAAGAGGGCTGCAGGTATCAGGTCGAAAATTGCAAAAAACACAGTTGATGGACAGAATGTAGAACAATGTCATACATTCACCCCAGTACAAGGATCTGGGCCTAAATCCATCGTTTTTTTGCACTCCACACCACCCTGGGTTAGACACTGGCTATATGCAAATCAGCTCTGACCCTGTGCCTCATGGGAACAGTCCAGTCCGAACTACCAAGCCATGTCTTTCCCAGACCGGAATCAAGCATCCAAGGACCGGTTTCTGGCTATCAGCCTTCATCAGCCTGGATAGCTGGACTCCAGTGGTGTGGAGAGCCTAGGACTCACGTCTGAGTATACCCAGCACACTCGGGGTGAAAATTGCCAAAAACACAGTTGATGGACAGAATGTAGAACAATGTCATACATTCACCCCAGTACAAGGATCTGGGCCTAAATCCATCGTTTTTTTGCACTCCACACCACCCTGGGTTAGACACTGGCTATATGCAAATCAGCTCTGACCCTGTGCCTCATGGGAACAGTCCAGTCCGAACTACCAAGCCATGTCTTTCCCAGACCGGAATCAAGCATCCAAGGACCGGTTTCTGGCTATCAGCCTTCATCAGCCTGGATAGCTTGACTCCAGTGGTGAGGAGAGCCTGGGACTCACGTCTGAGTATACCCAGCACACTCGGGGTGAAAATTGCAAAAAACACAGTTGATGGACAGAATGTAGAACAATGTCATACATTCACCCCAGTACATATAGCCATGTCTGAACTGGGGGGGCAGAGTGGGCTAAAGAACGGTGATGGATTAAACCCAGATCATTTGACTGGGTGTGAGTGTTTGATTGATTCAGATGCTCCGTCCATCACCACCACCCTTTTGTACCGCTTTTGGCCACCATAAGTGTGGCAGGGTATACTCAGACGTGAGTCCCTTGCTGACTTTGCCACTGGATTCAGGCAAGCCGGGCTGAAGACGGCTGGAATGCCAGAAACCGGTCCTCGGAAGATTGTTTCCGGTCCAGGGAAGACATGGCTTGGTAGTTCGGGCTGGACTGTTCCCATGGGGCACAGGGTCAGACTGATTTGCATATAGCCATGTCTGAACTGGGGTGGCAGAGTGGGCTAAAGAACGGTGATGGATTAAACCCAGATCATTAGACTGGGTGTGAGTGTTTGATTGATTCAGATGCTCCGTCCATCACCACCCCCCTTTTGTACCGCTTTTGGCCACCATAAGTGTGGCAGGGTATACTCAGACGTGAGTCCCTTGCTCACTTTGTACCTGGATTCAAGCAAGCCGGGCTGAAGACGGCTGGAATGCCTGAAACCGGTCCCCGGAAGCTTGTTTCCGGTCCAAGGAAGACATGGCTTGGCAGTTCGGGCTGGACTGTTCCCATGGGGCACAGGGTCAGACTGATTTGCATATAGCCATGTCTGAACTGGGGTGGCAGAGTGGGCTAAAGAACGGTGATGGATTAAACCCAGATCATTTGACTGGGTGTGAGTGTTTGATTGATTCAGATGCTCCGTCCATCACCACCCCCCTTTTGTACCGCAGGTATCAGGTCAGCACAGCAAAGCAGGAGTCCAGCAGAGTGGCAATCATTCAGAAGCATAGCAGTCCTTCTTCCTGGCAGAGTATCCACAGGATCAGAGGTGTACTAAAGTGGTGGTTTCTGAGGGCCTTCTTTTATATACAATATATATAAATGTTACCTGGAGGAGAAAATTAATAGAGCGCATGGCTCAGCCAGGGAAATTTTTAACACAGTGAAGACTTTCACAGATCCCTTGGCTCTTAAACAGTGTCTTCCAGTCTCTCAGGCCCTTTGCTCCCGCCTCTCTGACTTCTTTGAAGACAAGATCGCGAAGATCTATGACACCTTCCCCAAGAATAATGATCTTGGGAGTGATACGCCTTTACCTGACTGCATCGAGCCTTCTTCCATCTTTTCAGACTTTGAGGCAATCTCACTGGAACACTCACTGATGGAACTGTCTAGATGCCGCTCCGGCTCACCACTTGACCCTTGGCCAGCCAAGCAATATAAATCATTGGCCTCTTTTCTTAATCCCTTCCTCAACTACATCTGGAATGACTCGCTCAAAACCGGAATTTTCCCGGAGTCTTGGAAACATGCCCTACTGGTCCCGATTTTAAAGAAAGCTAATACAGATCCTAATGAGCCGGTGAACTATCGACCCATTTCTCTGCTTCCAGCCCCTGCCAAGGTCCTTGAAAAGCTAGTGCAGCAACAACTGGCAGGTTTTCTTGAAACCCACGGCCTACTTCATAAATCCCAACATGGTTTTAGAAAGTGCCACAGCACTGAGTCTGCCCTTATAGAAATGGCCGACTCTGTGCGGTGGAAACTGGATGGGGGTTCCAGAGCGGTGCTGGTGCTGCTCGACTTGTCGGCAGCATTCGACACTGTCTCTCACCCCATCTTGATTGACCGTCTTCGGTCGAAGGGTATTCAGGGGAAGGCCCTGGAGTGGCTGACCTCTTTTTTGTCTAATCGCACCCAGGCAGTCTATACTCACCCTTTTACCTCTGTTAGCCGTACCCTGAAATGGGGTGTCCCTCAAGGCTCGGCTTTGAGCCCACTATTGTTCAATGTTTATTTTTTTCCTCTGGCTGAACTCATTGCAAGGTCGGGCATCATAGCTACTTCCTATGCAGATGACATTCAGCTGCTTTTCTCCTATGAGGGTGCCACGCAAACTACTTTTGATCCTTTGAAGGATTGTCTGCGGGACATTTCAAAATGGATGGACCATAACTGCCTCCGGATGAATGCGGCGAAAACGGAGGTTCTCTTTTTCCATCAACCCTCCCCTCTTGATTCAACTCTCTGGTGGCCACAGGAACTCAGCCTTCCCCCTGTCCCTAAGGACTCTGTAAAAAATCTAGGGGTCAAGTGGGACTCTAATCTTTCTTTTAGCAACCAAATACAGACCGTTTCAGCCGCTTGTTTTTCCAAGATCAGGATGATTAGGAAATTCATCACCTATCTCCCTAGTGATACCAGGAAAACCATAGTCCAGGCATTGATTACATCTCACCTGGACTATGCGAACGGCCTGTATTTAGGGTTGCCCGCGGGCCTCCTACATCGGCTCCAGACAGTCCAGAATGCGGCTGTTCGGCTGGTCTGCGGGGTTTCCCTACGCACCCATATTTCGCCACATCGCAGAGCATTACATTGGCTTCCAATCCATCAAAGAGCTGCATTCAAAGCCATGACCTTAGCCCATCGAGCAACTAGGGGTAGGGGATCGGCTTACCTCTCTGTTAGTATCCGTCCTTATTGTAACTCTCGGAACCTCCGTTCCAACTCCCAACATCTGCTTTCCATACCAAGATTCAGGAAAGCACGTTCTGGAGGTAAAACCTTCCAGGTCTGTGCCACAACTCTCTGGAACAAACTCCCGATCGCAATTAGGATGATCCAGGAAGAATTACCCTTTCGTAAGGCACTAAAAACTTTTCTCTTTTGTTAATTCCCCCAGGACTATCACTCTGCTTTCACTCAGAAGCGCCGGGACACCCCATTGGGGTAGCTGCGCGCTATATAAATTACACAAATAAATAAATAATATACAGATGCCCTGCCTTCCCTGCCCTGGCTCCAGACTAACTACATGGGAGTATGCAGCCCTTTTTGTGGAGACAGGACACACCCTGTTCCACTCTGAACCCACAGAGATCAGCTATGGAGTGCCTCCGGGCTCCTCCCTGAGCCCAACTCTCTTCAACATCTATATGTTCCCGTTTGCAGCCATTGTCAGGAAACACAGACTCAATATTGTCTCCTACGCCAACGACACCCAACTGATTCTCTCCCTCACCAACCAACCCACAGTTGCCAAGAACAACTTCCATGACTGGATGAAGGCTGTTGCTAACTGCATGAAGAACAGCTGCCTCAAGCTCAACTGGGAGAAGACTGAAGTCCTCATCCTGGGCTCCAGCCCCTCTGCCTAGTATGTCTCCTGGGGGCCCACAGCACTTGGAACACCCCCACACCCACAGACCATGCACTAAACCTCTGCATCATGCTGGACTCATCACTCAACATGAAAGCGCCAGACCAACGCCGTCTCATCATCCTACTTCCACACGCTAAGCCTGCTCTGAAAGATCTTCAAGTAGATCCCCACCGAGCCCAGAAAAACGGTCACACACATACATCATCAGCAGAAAACTTGACTACGGCAATGCACTCTACGCTAGCATTGCCGAGAAACTCCTCAAGAAACTGGAGAACAATCAGAATGCCTCTGCCTGACTCATACTCAACATCCCCTGCCACAGCTACATCACCATCCACCTAAGAGACCTCCACTGTCTTGCAGTCAACAAAAGAATCACCTTCAAGCTCCTCACACTTGTCTACAAAGCCCTAGATGATGCTGGACCTGTGGACCTCAACCACCGACTCACATTCAAGGTACCCACCAGAGACCTCCGCTCTGCCCAACTGAACCCAGCCACAGTCCCACTTATCGGCAAGACCCCAGCTGGAGGAAGAACCTTCTCCTACCTCGCAGCAAAGACCTGGAACACCCTGCTTCTCCAGCTCAGGCAATTACCCTCACTCTCTCAATTTAGGAAGGACCTCAAGACCTGGCTCTTCAAATGGACCACGGTGCCTTTGATGGATCAGCAGTCCCCTCCTGCCCCCTAGCACTTTGAGACCCTTACAGGTGAGTATTCGCACTTTACAAGACACCTGATTAATTGATTGATTCAGGTGCAAGTGAGGCTGGACCCGCTCTTCTCTACCATTCTGCCAGTGATGGCCTATTCAATCACACCTAAGCTTCCATTGTACCTGGCTGTCTAGGAGGAATACACAAAGGCCAATTGCAACTACACTTAGTCATGTTACCAGAAACAAGCTGTAGGCACCAAATGTCTAAGGCAAGAAAATGCCTACTTTCTAAAAGTGGCATTTTCAGAATGGAATGTAAAATCCGACTTCACCATAAGTTAGGAGTTTACATTAAGTTTCCAGAGACGCCAACCTTGAACAAGTTATATTTTCTCATTTGGAAATTACACTTAAAAAAACTCAATAATGTGACTCCAATGTAGTGAAAAACAAATTTAAGAGTGCTTCCCTACCAGGACAAGTAAAACTTAAAAGTACATGTCCAACTTTTTAAATACACTACACTCTGCCCTCTGGGTAGCTCGGGATGACCTCTATGTATTAAAAAGGAACGTTTACACAGGCAAACGTTTTTTTGCCAGGTTGAGATGGCAGTTTAAAACTGCACATGCAGGCTCTGCAATGACATGTCTGAGACATGTTTATTGGGCTACTTAAGTGAGTGGCACAATCAGTGAATGTAATTTACAGGCCCTGGGCACATGTAGTGCTACTTTGCTAGGGTCTTATACATAATTTAAATATGCCAATTGGGTACAACCCAATTCTACCATGTTTTAAAGAGAGCGCTCAAGCATTTTTGCACAGGTTAGCAATGGTCAAGTGCACAGAGTCCTAAAGCCAAAACAAAACAAATTTAGCAAAAGATCGAGGAGGGAAGGCAACAATTTGGGGGCTGACCCTGCAGAGAAGGCAGTTTCCAACACAGCTTGTGACCTCACATATTGCACCACTTATGACATGTTCTGTGACATCATTGATAAAATTACTGATGACATAATTGACGACAATACAGTGCATGGTGGGGCGTGAATTTCAAAACTTTGTTTAAAGTGACATGTTCACCTAATTATAACGTCACTTTAACCTTTATTTTGTCCAGCCTCTGTGTGTGTATATACAGCACAGCTAGGGTAAGAGTCATTGGGCTGGTAACACGTGAACATATGTGCACATGTGTTCATATGTATGTAGGCTGGGCCTGTGAGATTATTGCTGTGCGCAGCCTGGTAATTGTGCACAGGTCGCCTGGTGTATAAGTGACTCTGGAAGGGTAGGTACCTTCCTGGATTGTAGTATTGGAATTCATAGATAGGTCTGTAGGGATTGCTAGAGAATCTGTAGTTCCTCACTATATTATACACATAGGTGAAATCTGCCTTAAAGTGCAGTTTTCTCGATGTAGGTCTAAACAGTCCAGGGAGGTGTTGAATTGAGGTGAAGCCGGCATGCCGAATTAGAATAACATATGTGTACATCTTATGGGTTGTCAAGAATTGTTACGTTTCTCTAGCTCAGTTTATAATCAGATTCTTGGCCTCTTGACACCCCCTCCTTGGCTAAGGTAATGACTCTGCTCTCCAGCAGAAAGATCAAAGGATTCCCCACACAAAGAGAGCAATTATCAATGATTGACTACAGTTCCTGAGAAGGAAGAGGTGGGGAGGAACATTTGCATCTGATAATTAGCTTTCAGGTTGCACCTGGGTTGTGGCAGCCCAGGCTCACTGAACAAAGGAGGAATCCCAGACATTTGGAGCCAATACAGGATGGGCTCCCGGTTGACGGTATCTGCTAATGATGTCAGGTAAGGGGTGGAGCTATGGCTCTCAGAGGAACTCTTCACAGAAAAAAAACTTTATAATGCCATATTGGATTGTCACAGAATGCTGTGCCGGAGGGTATAAACAGGGGTGGAGGGGTGATGTGGCATCCTGGGATTAGCCAGAGGTGCCTGGCATCCTAAACTTTCCATGCACACTTATAAACCCCTGCACAAGAGAGAGTCAGTGAGCAAGAGCCTGGACTTGGAGAGCGACAACACCAGAAACATGGACCGTTGAAAGGTGGAGCCACCTGATGCCCCTGATGGTCTAAGGACTTTGCCTACAGGTGATCTCCAGTACTAGCTGGATCTCTCCAAGGCTAGTGGTGCTGGCCTCCTTATGACCAGTTGGGGGAAGACCCAGACTCCACTGCCTCCCACACGCTTTATGAGATGACCAGGAGGCCACGAGGCCTGTGGAGGACAGAGGAGAGAAGGCTAGGGCAGGGTGCCAGTGAAACCAGCTCCCCACAAAGTGTGCCCCTTTAGAGACCAGGAGGCCTGCTGGAAATACTACTAGTAGGTAGAGCTTGTCACTAGGAGCAAAATGAGCCAAACATCAAAAACAGGGGCCCAAAATGGTCCGAGTTTTGCACCTTAGAAGATTGCCCATTTTAGAATGCCTAGCAAGGAAAACTGACTGCCTAGGGCTCCACTGTTAATCTCTAACTTACTCCTGGGGTGGGCCAGTGCTCACTGGTCGGCACAAGGATGTTTGTCTTACCTTCCATGGAGAGAAGGGCATGCGTTGGGCCCCCTCCCTGAGAACAAGATCACCCTCTGGGGCTCCCATGTCCCTGAGGGTCGGCGCAGTAATCATGGGTCCCTGGACCCAGTACAGTGAGGAACTGCCCTAGAGGATTATCAGTGCCGCCACACTCACCAACTTCTGCTCCTGGTGTGGCCACACAATTGGGAGCAACACGGAGCGCCTTCCCCCGTACCCATGTCTCAGGGGCAAAGGGCATCTGGCAGCTCACTCCATCTCTGTACTCTATGCAGGCAGGATAAAAGAAGAGTGGCTGGCTCCCATAGTGGATGATGGAATTGTGCAGGTGTGAGGGAACCGACCTGGGTTGTGGGGACATCAGGGATTCCCCTGCAGACCTCACCATGAATAACGGCATCTGGGTGCCCCAGGTGGGACTGGGGCCCCCACTATAAAAGAAATGAAGACAGAAAATATGCAGTGCTAGGCCTCTGAATGCTGCAGCATAGCTGGAAAACTGTCTCATCATAAATGTGCTGCTCCCACATGTGAGTGTCCCATAATGCCCTGTGAGTGCTTGCGGGTAGCCTGTTTTTTTTCTAGCGGTGTTCCAAGGAGTAGCAGTGGCAGAACCAACCTCATTATAAGTGCTAGAAAGCCTGCAGGAGGTGCAGCAGCCCCTCCAGTAACCTTTGCAAAATTGCCCTAAGTTTTTGAATCATGAAAATCATGACCCACGAGAGAAAAAAACAGACTAGCCTGGGATGGAGGTTTGGAAGGAAGAAGCCAGGAAGAGTAAAGGCAAAGATTTGGCATGTAAATTAGATCTTGCCCATTACTCTAGGAAGCAGGATCCTGGCCATTGTCCACCCTGCCATGGGTGGTGCCAGGGCATATGCTGTAAGTGGCAGTGCCTGCAGAGGTCAGTATGCTGGAGTGGTACTGGAAATTGCACTTTGGCTGTGGAATATGAATTGCTTCTGAATGAATGAATGAATGAAATAAAACGTATAAACGCGCAACTTTGCCCGGAGGCATCAAGGCGCCTACAAAGAAAATGAAAAAAACGAAAAGGCGGAACCAAAGAGCTAAGGGTAAGCTTTGCCAAAGAGCCATGTCTTCAGGGCCTTTCTGAAAGGTTGTATTGAGAGTAGCATCCTAATTTCTAAAGGGACAGTGTTCTTCTGCGCATCAAAACACCTGTGGCTAAAGAGGTTGGTCCATCTCCTTCATCAAACAAGATTTAAGATTGATGAAATCAGTTTTCTAGGTACACTCAACACGTTTATGTGTCCGATATTTTCAAAAGGAAATGGATGCTACCGGGTGAGAGGCTTGCACTAGCATTATTCACAATTCTGCTCTCCTAATCTGTTTCTTTCTCTTGTAGCAGGTTTGCATTAATAACGGGAGGGACATGGCCCTGTTTTGGTGCTCAAGTTTCTTTTTTTTTGCTATCTTGTGCAGGCAGGCTCCTAACAATATTGGCACTGCCTATTTCATGACTGCTTTGTAAACAGAATGATGTAAACACATGGTTTCCTCTGCAGGAGTTGAACGTGGAAGGTGCCTGAGGGTTGACGTCTGATTGTTAGTTCTCTTCCCTTGTTGTGTATCATTGTCTCTCGTATTTCGCAGCTTGGCAGACCTCGAAGGATTCACAAGAGTGGCCGAGAAAGGTTTAAGTGCACGGGTGGAAGAAGGGGATTTCGCCGGCTTGGTTCACATTATGGGCCACCTGATGGCTGTCAAGGACAGGCAGAGCAGCACGGATGAGATGTTCGAGCCCTTGAAGCTGTCCATCGAGTTGTTGAAGACGTATGAGCAAGAGCTGCCCGAGGAGGTCTACAAACAGCTGGAGGTTGGTGGATTTTTTCCTTCATGTCATAAACCTAAAAACTGCTCCGATCAGCCAGCCCACGGTAAATATCTCCAGCTCGCACTGGGAACCCTACGCTTTTATTATGCCTGATTCATAAAGCGGTAGCAACCTTAGTGGGAACGGCTAGCAGCGTACCAAACTGTGTGCAGTTCTGACATAGAAAATAAAAATAAAAACCTGCAGTAAAACTGGGACCACTAAGGCTCATAGCTAAGCCTTCCATGAAATGTTCATATGTCAATTACTTGGCCTACCTTAGATTGGCCTGGAACCCTAACCCAGATAGATCCGGACAGGCCAAATACTCCATGGGCCCTCTCTTGTCTATCCTTGGAACTGAGTGTGGCCCCTAGGCCCAGGAGGTTGACGTTGATGTCCCATTCAGGGCTCGCGTCGGGGGTCCACGCGGGTGGAAGGCGTCCCCCCACTCTTTTCACAGGGTGGACGCCGTTCCCCCTGCCAAGAAGCTGGGCCCCGCAGAAAGAAGCTGAATCTGTCCCGGGGCCATTTTCAGACACCGGGACACGTTCAGTACGTGACGTCATGGGGTAATTTGCATATTGTCAGTCCCCCCACTTCTTTTGATAGGACTTGAGCCCTGGTCCCATTCATTCCTGGAGGTTGCACCGGAGTGAGAAGTTGCTGCAATAGTGGAGGCAGGGAACTTGACTGGCAAAGAAGCGGGTGGAAAGAGCAGAAAGGAAAAGAGCAAAGGAGGTACCCAGGCAATTCTTCTTTATATTTCGAGCTCCTCTGTGCTTGCTCCCTATATTTCTCTCACGCCCCATAAGTGAGTTCCTTTTGGGTCATGCAAGAGAGGATCAAAGTTGTGGCCCACTCGGTATGCAGAAGTGAAGAAATTACTCTCCAGAAAATGGAGAGCTTATTTCCATTCCTGGGACCTCTGAGTTTGCAGGCCACATGATCATCTTCTTCATGTGTCATTGTCAATGACGTCATAGGAAGGCGCCTGCCGTGTGAACTAAAAGATTACCCCTCACAAAGAATTGAATAAACAGTGGAAAAACTGGTGTTGGTTAAAATGTGTCTCTTATAGTTAGGTCATTTGCTCTCAATCGGATTCAACAGTAATTTCTAAACTGTGAAATAAATAGATGCAGTTGCTTAATGTGTGAAACTCGGCAAGCCGTGAGACTGCGAAAAGTTTCCACGGCCTTCAGAGAACTCGGTCTGCCTACTTTCCTGGTGAGATTTCAAACACCCGCTATGTCATTTTACCGTATATCATAATACGTATTATTAATATAGCCCTTCATACTTTATTTCTGACCTTTCGTAGTGCTCTAAATCGCAGATGTTACTGTTGCTCAGCTTAATGGTAATCAATTTAACGACCTCTGATGGTTGGAAAGATGAGTTTGCTTTGCCCGGGTTTGAGTTTGTGACATTCTTATCACTGCAGGTGATAGTGGTGACCATTGACTCACTGAGCCATCTTGTCTGCTTTTGTTTCTGAATATGACATTGATTATTATATGCTCTGGATTCAATCAAAACATGAACTTAAAGTGACATTTAAATATGATCTAAAGTCAGAAACGCAAATAATATAGTCGTTTAGTCTAAATCACCTGCCCTCAAATAAATACTCAAGGATTTTTCGCGTGACCACATTAGGGTGACCAACTGGCATGGGTGCAAACATTCAGGACGAAGGGTCAAAATTCAGGACAAAAATTCGGGACAGAAGGTCAGAATTCAGGATGAAACTTCTAAAGGTACATTTTGCATACACAGAGTTAGTCGCACAATAGTGCAGAAGTAAATAGAGCAACCAACACAAGCAAAAGTCAAAGTAAGTTTCTTTTAGGTTGAGAGAACCTTGCACTCACTGCATCTGTTGTGTATGTGAGAGAGACACACACTGCGTTTGCATATTCAAAAAAAGAAAGTGAAGAAAAAGATCAAAGCTGAAGGCTTCTCGGATCTTACATGCCCCCTCTCCCCCACTGAAAAAAACACCAGATCCGAAATGCTGTCACTGGGCAGAGAGGCCCATTATCATTCTGTACGTGATAATTAGGCCAAAATACAGAATGATAAAGGGCCTGACAGCAGTCTGTGCCAGGTGGGGGAGGGGCTACTGCACACCACAGATCACAGCAGGAGGGTGAGCTGGCCCTGCAGTGAGAGTTACAGGCTGCTTGCAGGGGGCAGCTCACGCCAATGTCTGAAATTACGGACGAAAGGCGTCTGTTGAAGAAACCCTTACGGACAAGAAGCCCAAATTACGGGCAGTCCGTGAAATTTACGGATGGTTAGTCACCCTAGACCACATGTGACCTCACTCTAGACATCATTGAGGGTGGCACACTATACTAAGTGCAAAGTCACATATTACATTTTCAACAACATTGCCGATTGTGTTACATATGACGTCATCACCAATGGCAATGAGAACATAGAGTTGCAGCATGTGTTGTAGTCAGCTACAAGTGGCACACATCATTCATTGCCTGTCCTCCCCTCCACAGATGTTTTTTATGGCATGGGAAAATTGGGCTCTGCCCCAGGGCCCTGGCCGTTCAGGGGGACCCCTGATAGACCCACCTCTGTTCTGAGTCTTGCCCTGATGGCCAGGAATACGTTTTAAACAGATTGTTTAAAATATCATTTTCCTTTAATTTATTTTTGATGTGTGGGATGTTTGAGAGACTATTTGAGACATTTTGCAGAGAAATGTTGTGCTGATGTTTCATGCAACATCCATAAAAAAAAAAATAAAAGCTCAAATAGGAATTCAAATATGAGAAATGGGAGTGTGTCACAGAGATTATCTGAAGTAACATTAGTGAGCTGCTGCTGTGTCACAATATCTGAAAACACGTTACTATCCATGAATATTAGACATTAACACATTTATAATTTGGACCAGTGTGCCTGTGTACTATCAGTGACCTGGACAAAGAGGGATGAAAGAGCTGAAATAAATAAATACATTCATAGCTGTTCCTAACAGGGGCCCCCAAAATCCTAACGATGTCCCTGCTTCCCTCTAGACGTGCCACCTACTTTCGTCTATTCTGACTGTCGGCGTCAAAGGCCAATCCAAGCTCATTGTTGGGGAAACCTCGACCGATTTTTGAGTCTAAATAAGAAATTTTTGGGAGGGGTGGGAGAATGAAGGACTCTAGACCTAATGTCTTTTACTCTCTACACATTTTTGAATTTGCATAATTTAGGCCACTGGTATCACACTCCCTCTATTTTTACACTTGATTATTTCCCTATGTGTGTCTTTTACCCCTTGAATATTTTCTCAATATCTGTGACTCGGTTGCTTAAAATATTAATCGTGCAGTCATTTAATAGGGCGCCATAGTTACCTCCGAGCAGACTTGATGAAATACTACTAGTTGTATATTAGTGCCGTTTTTTGCAATCCGTGAATGCCCGAGGCATATTAAAGAGTGTGATTTATACTTAGCTAGTTAACTTCTTGCTTTTTCATTCTATCTCTTTTCTTTGTGATACGATCACTTGTAGCACAAAAGTACACGGCCCTGGTATATTTATATAATTTTTACAGTAACAAATTAATATTTTTTAATAGGCAATTGGACTTTATTTCCTGCTCTGCTTGTCAGATCTAGTACATATAATCTTTAAGTTTTGCTAACGCATGTTTACTACAATACAATGTTTTTTAATTTAAATGCACCTGTTTTTGTCTTTAGTAATACTTTTCTTGAACTTCCTAATATTCTTTTTCTCCTCCTTGGATCGAACATAAGTCTTCTTATGATACAGCTCAGCCAATTGGGGCGGTGATCTGCTGCCGCCTGAAGCATCTCATAAATGCACATTGGTTCCTTGTTTTCAGAGTACAAATAAAAAATGCAATTATATTTACTTTTCCCAACAGGTACATGAGATGGAGGTGGTGGCCTCGGGTTCCAAGCATTATATGTGAAGACAGTGGGCTTATCCCAAATGCATGACACAAAGTGAAGTCGTCACATTTTGTCTCCCTGTCGATGCTTCAGTTTTACTTTGCTATAGAGCCTGAGTGTAACAATTGTCTTGGCCTTGTGTTTAACTCTACGTCATTGTTATGACTGTGTGGAGGAGCCAAGAAGAGTTTTGTGAATGTAACCGGACTAGCTAAGTCCTGCACATTGTGGTTCCTACAAACCTCTGTGCCCTCCGTAAACGCATTTGGCTCCAAAGTCTGCATCTGAAAGGCTACCTCACGCGACCTTGTCCAGAATCATGCGTTGCACTTCCCCCTGGTTTTCTTACGTCAGAATTTGTGTTTTTCGCGAGCTGAGACTGGTATTGTCATTTTACTTGAGCCATCATTACTTTTGCATCTCACATCTGTTTCTAGGAGCTGCCAGAAAAATGGAACAATATCAAGAAGATGGCAATCTCTGTGAAGCAGCACGTGGCCCCTCTGCAGGCAAATGAAGTAACCCAGCTTCGCAGGAAATGTGCCACTTTTGATGTACAGCAGCATAACTTTAGGGAAAGATTTCGCAAGGAGGCAATTTTCAGGTAGCTATGATGAACAATAAATGGTTATCAGCTGTCCATTTTTTATTTGACACGAAATGTTTGCTCTTTGCTCAGATTGGGTTTAACTCCCAGATTGAATGTAATTGTAATAATCGTACTCATGTAGCGCTGACTGCCCCTGACGAGGCGTTTGAGCGCTTTACGGCGAGTAGCATGCCCATGGCTAGTTGTTAATCAAGTCATTATTGTTAGCATTTGCAATTAGTCGTGCTCTCAAGAAAAAAAATTGCATGCATTACTTCGGTTACTTTTGATAGATTATATTAATAGCAGTTAGATGTGCTCATTTAGTGCTACGTGGTTTCAGGTGAATGGTTGGTGAGATAAATAGGCTGGCGAAGGTTAGGTAATGTTGGGTTTCATGGACAGGGTTTTAAAGAGGAAATTAAATGAGGTATCAGCCAATTGCAAAATTACAATTAGAGAGATTGAGGCAAGCAAACATGGGACTGAGAGGAGGCTAGAATCAGAAATAGAAGGCATGCAGAGGATGGAAGGTAAGAAGAGGGTCACCGAAGAAAGAAAGGAGAGGAAGCAAGCAGGAGTCAGTCAAAGTCAATTTTTCATGCAGGGATTTGGAAGTATTTTGGGAGAAGGCTTTGTGAGATAGCAAGCAATCTGGGCCCGTATTACAGATAGAGCGCACTAACCATGTTTGCGTCAAGGGCAACCGTAAAGCAGGTGTGCCTGGTGCAAACATGGAAAGTGCCCCCTATGAGAAAGAATGTGCTGCCTTCATGTTTTAAAGCTGCTCCGTGTTTCTCTATGCAGGAGGCAACCCATCCTTCACTTTTAAAATGGATTAGAGATCCCCTTGCAGGCGGTTGCATTGAGTGATTGCACGCACCTGCAAGGGGATGTCTGGGGGGTCCATGGTACCCCTTTCATCCCTTTAGAGAGCTGCCACCTTGTTGTGGCCCACTTTCAATGCACCTTCTAAAGGCATGTTAGCTTTTGCGCCCACATCAGTTATACAGTAAGGACGCAAAGGCAAAAAATGTCCCTCATTTGGACTTGGCCACACCCCCATGCAAATGAGGGGACTCCCCCTAATAATGGCGCTATATGTGTGCCAGCACTATCTATATTACAGAAGGGGCCACACAAGCATTTGCAGAACTTTCTGTAATACCAAAGTCCCCCCGGGACACGCAAAGCCTGTGCAATCACCAGCCCTTTTAAACATATTCTAGATTATCCCAACCTTGGTACAGGGTCTGTATGCTGCGCAGAGGGAGTGGCGTTGACAAAAAGGTCTCATTTATAGATTTTCCCTCACTATTCTGTATTCAATTTTGTCACTTACCACAAATGACTTATTTGACACTGTCTGAGAGCATGTTGGACTGGCACATTCTGATTGGCTGAGACAATGTCCTAGCCAGGCACAATCCACCATTCCAATCAGGGGTGTGTGATTACACTCACTGTATAACCTGCGCTCTCCCTTGGGTAGCTTGCCTCTGAGCAGTCAGGCTTATCACAAAGGCAATGAACTAAGCATTAGCAAAGCACTCTCACAAAATGAATACACTGAGCTTCACAAAAGAGACTTCACGTGTGGTGGATGTAAATAAAGTCTGCACTCAACACACACATTCATTTTACACTACATGAACATCATGTTACTGTGGTCCTAAATAACAATTGGAAATATCACTAACAGTAACTAAGCCCAACCTTGTAAAAATTACATTAGTAAATGCACACTTGTGAAACATCCTACTCCCCCGCACCCTTATGCGGTTGATAATGCACATGCAGACCCTGTGGCCCAAGCCCTCCTCCACCGTTCAGCTAACCCAAATACCCTGCATCCCTGGGCTGCAGATAAAGAAATCCTTTCCCTCTGATTCTAGGCCAATCGTGGTTCATAGTCGCACTTAGTCAGGGTCCCAGGGAATAAGGTGGGGGTAGGTAGCAGGGCAAATTAGGTGGCAGTCGACAAATTAGGTTTGGCCACTACTCCAGAAGTTCACCCATGCTATGCGGAGCAGAAGGAGGCTGAGGGCGATAGTCCTGCAATCAGAGTATTCCACACTGTACCTTCAGGCACCAGCCCAGTTCTGTGAAGCATATGGGGTGGTCACGCAGTCTCTTGATCCGCTTTTAATCGCTCTCGGAAGCGTTTCCTAGACAACCAGGCCCGATCCAGGCAATACTACCCGATAATACAACGTTTTTGGGACAGGTGAGTAGACGGCAGTTGCTTTGCAGTGATTAAAGTAGAACCCAGGCAATCTGGGCACAATGGACCACAAACCTCCTCCTCTGCACCTCCCTGGAAATGAGGCACAACGTCTGGTGCTCATTGATACATGTTGCACCAGACTTTTCCAGTCACACACAATAAAGAGTCGCAAACTTAGTACCTCCCTGTAAATGAGGCACAATGTCTGATGTGCAATGATCTGAGTTGTACCAAATAATTCCGGTCACACACACAAAGAAGAGTTGCAAATTCCGTACACACCTGGAAATAAGGCACTACATCTGGTGCATGTTGAACAGGTCGCCGCAGACAGTTTCGGTCACACACAATGAAGTGTTGCAAATTCCGTTCCTCCCTGGAAATAAGGCACAACGTCTGTGTGCGTTGATATGGGTTGCACCGGACAATTCATGTCACGCAAAAAGATGCAAGTTCAGCAGTTCCGCACACAGTTGAATGAGGCACTACTATGGGTACACCCTCACCTCCGAGGGTTGCAACCTGTGAATCGGACACCACAAGCAATGAGTATGCAGTCGGCATGTCGCACAAGAGATATGCAGTATGATCGGTGAAGCGGGCCTCGAAGGGTCCTGCATCCGGTGCATCTGTTCACCACCAACAAGACGCTTATGCTTGTTGAGGACTCACGATGCAGAGGCCACACTCCTTATATGCAGGAAGTAATTTTGGGGCTATGCACCAGGCAATCCAGTCACAATACTTAGTTTCACACTCATGCGGTGCTACGATTTGGGATCCAGCAGATGATATGGGGACTTAGGAGGTCACTGCTCTCCGGGTGTCACAAACCAATGGTGTGGGTGCCTTGCAGGAGGTCTTTGATGTCCTTTAGACCTCCACAAGAGAACAAGGGGCAAGCCAACAAGCCCTTGGAGAGCACACTTCAGGGTGCAACACAGCAGAAGGTAGTCAGCCCAGGCCTATCCACTATTCAAGAAGGGTGGACCGGCCCTTCCAATGGCAATAATCCTCTTTGTGCACAATGTTAATGTTCATGTTACAGTGGTTTTGTAAAGCGCAAACAGATTCCCAAAGGTGTTGAGGCACTAGCACTGTGGGAGAAAAAAACATGAACCCGAAAAAAATTGCTTAGTGAAAAAGGCAGGTTTTCAAAGACTTCCTGAACTGGACCAGGTTAGGGATGAAGCGAATGTGAGGGGGGAAGTAGGTTCAATTCCTCTCCCCTGGTGTTCACAAAGCTCCTTCTTCCCGAGATGGCTCATTAAAACCTTTGAACCAACACAATTTTCTAGTCTATTAAGGTTTTGATGCTGCATTATAGAAAATCAGGCATTGCAGTAATCTAATTTTGCTAGCACTAATGCTGTGATCACTGTTTTGTGGGCATTGAAGGAGATGAAAGGGAAGATCTTTCTCAGCATCCTTGGAACCAGCAAAAGCTTAGGACTTGACAGCCTTAATCTGCAGTCGAAAGTTAAATGATTATCCATAACTACCCCAATGCTTCTGACCTTAGTGACTGGTGTGGGAAGGGCACCCAATTCCTGTGGCCTCCAGGACGGGCCATAAAGATAGGTTTTTTCCATACAGGATGACCTCTGTTTTACTTGAGTTAAGTTTAAATAGTTTAGGTTCATCCAGTAGTCAATGGCTGCCATACAATCACAAAACCTTACTCCTGTATGTATGTAGTTATTAGAAGAGGACATAGCTACAACCAATTATCTGTCATAAGCATATGTGATAAGTTCCTGCCCGAAACATCTTATAAGAGTGGCCAAGGGTAAAACGTAAATGTTAAATATAAAGGGGCTGAGTGAGGAGCCCTGTGGGGTCCCACAAGGCGGACAAAAAGGCTTGGACACAAATAGATTTAAAGCCACAACATGTTTTCTGTCTGATAAAAAACGACTCCAATCGTTGCAGAGCTCACCTCTTGAAACCAATAGCCCAGAGACGGTTGAACAAAATCTTATGATCACCCGCATCAAAGGCTGCCAATAAATTGAGGAGTACAAGTGCTGCTCTACCACAGCAATCAACTATTGCTCTAATCTCTTCAGTGGCATTAACAAGAGCAGTTTCGGTACTATGACCACTTCTAAACCCAAATTGGGTAGTATATAACAGTTGCTTGTAGGAAATAAATTGGGATACTTGCTGATTTAAGGCTTTTTCTATTCTCTTAGCTGGAAACGGTTGCCGCAAAATAGGTTTGGGTCACTGGAATATGAATTTGAGTTTTAGAGCAGAGGAAGTTTGGAAACCTCCTTCCAGATTGTAGAAAAATATCCTTATTCCAACATGGAATTGAAAAAATTGGTCAGAGACAGGGAAACAGTTATTGATAGGCAGAGGACAGAGATCCATAGGTGAGCCTGATTTAGTAGTTCTGATGACAGTAATCACATGTTGTAGTGATAACTGCGAAAAAATCAGTGAATTTGGGGCTCTCCTCAGGTAGGTTCAATTTAGTTGGGCCTTCTGCGTATGTTGCCGAATTTTGATCAAAATTAGTAAACATTTGGACAACTTTATTCCTAAAGAAATTGGCCAAGGTGTCACAGAAATCCTGACTATAATTAGCCAGAATGTTCTTGGGGGGTGAAACCAAGTTGGACAGTACCCAGTAAAGCTCTTTGTATAAATCCTTAGCCACAGTTACTTTTTGTGTAAAGTATAATTATTTTTCCTTAAGCATAAGTGCTTTATATTTCCTTAAGCATGATTTGTATTTCTCTTTTTCTGTGTAATTTTATTCTTTCCCCCATTTTCTCTCTTGTCTTCTGCATGCTTGCTTCTGACGTTTTAAGATTCTCAGTGAACCAAGGAACAGATGGTGTACCTCTCCGTGAGTTACTGAGTTTAAGAGGCACAGAAATGGCTAAAGCTGAATGAATCTATTCAGTATAAGTCAGAGAGGAATTTTCCAAGTTATCACATGGGGTGGGGCATAGAGTCCCCTAAAGTTTTATTCAAAACATCTGCCTGTATTTTATTCTAAGCACAAGATTTAACAGCTTGACTAAAGGATTTATCTGGAGTAGTTTTCAATTGAGGCTTTATGTCGAACATCACCACAAGGTGGTCAGACCCAATTAGAGGAATCGGTGCTTTCATGACCACTTGGGGATTATTGGAAAGCACTCCATCTAGTGTATGTCCTGCTCAATGGGTGAGATTTGTAACTAATTGAGACAGCCTGATACCCTCCAGAGTCTCCGTTAGGGTGACCGTGCCGCTGTCTTCAGAGTTTTATAAAGGAAAGTTAAAATCTCTGAGCAAGTTGATGTCCTTAGCAGTCATACCTTCCTCCAAACGAGAGCCCACATTTTGTATACAAATGTTTCTCGGTCCTGGGGGGCTGAGTAGGGCAGGGTGTGCTAAACTAAGATGCCCCTAAACGTAGTGTATTGGAAAGTACCACATTACATTTAAAAGCTTCACATTTGGATGTGGGCAATTGTTTGATAACTTCCACAACAGATTCCTCTGGCAATGTGCACCACACAGCTCCAGGATCTTTGGTCCCACGTCCCCACAAGTGTATCTCTACCCTGCCGAAGTATGGCACCAGCAGTTATATTGTAGTGTGCCTATGAAGTTGGGGGTGGTTCAGAGGGGTTCCCTTTGAACCACAGATGTCTTCCCTAAATTTCAGTCCTGTCTGCCATGTGGCAGTGGAAGCAGGTCTTATAGTGGGGCTATGGTTTGGCTTTCCAGAGGCCAAGTGTCTAAACCTCTCACTCCATTCTATACAGAGATGCCTCAAATGGCAGAGGTTTGGCATTCCAGTTGCATGCCCAATGTTTGTAGTTGTCTCTGGGGAATGCAGTTTCTAGAAGTGGCATTTCTAAGCTATTAAAGACAAATCCCTCTTTACCACAGGAGAATGTTTGACATGATGAATCCCACGATAGGAAACATTATGAGGCTGCTCTACTATAAGCCACTTTTGCAGTTTGAAGTAATCTCAACCATTGCCCTATGTTAACCTATGGGAAGAGCAAACCTCATAAGTAGTAAAAACACACATGTGTATTCTTCACTACCTGGGCAGGAAACACACATATGTACTTACCCTGCGTTTCACCTACCACTTGCGCCAACCATTTAGACTTACCCCAGGGGTGCCATAGTGGTAGTGAAATGTCCGCTCAGTATTTGCCAGTGGTTTTGAAAGGCAAACCTGAGCATCAGTGCAATTGCGCACACACAGGGCGGCAATGGCAGTCTTGACACAATTTAAAAACCTCATAGGTGCAAGTGTGCCCCCTCCGGCTTGCAATGGCAGGTTGGAGACATGTTTAAAAACATTAGGCAAGAACCTCCCTAATGTGTGTAGGAAGGGCACACGCACTTTCACTCTGCATTTACAGTTGGAAAGTGCCCAGAGCCCTCAGGCCACTAAAAGGGAATCCGCAAAACCCTGATGTTGACCTATAGGAAGAGCTGACCTCCTAGGTAGGGAAAAAACACATGGGGGTTCTTCACTACCTGGGCAGGGATCAACTATGTGTCTTTGCTCTGTCTTTCACCTGCCGCTATTGAAATTCCATTAGATCCTTTAGCAGAGATGAATTGCTGGTTAGTCTACCGGTAGGGGGTCTGCAATTATTCAGAGTAAGAAGGGTTCATTAGGGGAGAGCAGCTTTTTGTCTCCCTCAGGATCAGTGTCTTTCTGGCTGTTCATTGCCAGATGGAGATAGTTCACACCTCTGTTGTGCCTCTGTTGTGGGTATTCCAGGCTAGGGATTACCCTGGTGTGAGGAGCCTCACTGTACAGAAAGGATGCTTCTGCAAAACAACCTAGAGAGACTTGAAAAACGGTAGTCACCCCAAACTAGTTCTGTGTATTTGCCTGTACAAATTTGAACATTGTGCATCCTGCATACTGGGAAAGCATGGACAGTGCGGCGTACTAAAGGGTTTCCAACTTTGAAATAAGTCACTTTTATTCCACAAGATGCAGAAAGTATGCTTAACATACTGACAAGAACAGGAGTTGGCGGCTGCTCAGTTAATTAGCTATGACATGCACCTTGCACAACCGGCTGAGAGATATTGCCTCAAAGTGGTCTCCAATGAGTGCTATGCACACAGCAAGGCTGGTCGTGTTATCAATCAATAAATCAATCAATCAATCAGTGGTTTATAAAGCACGCTACTTACCCGTAAGGGTCTCAAGGCGCTGGGGGTGGGGGGGTGGAGCCAGTCGGCGAGCCAGGTCTTGAGGTCCTTCCTGAACGTATGCAGGGTCGGGGAGCGTCTGATGTTCACAGTGAGCTGATTCCAGCTTTTTGCTGCGATTTAGGAGAAGGATCTCCTACCTGTTCTGTTTCTGTGGATGCGGGGGACCTCTGGCAGGGCGAGGTCGGCAGAGCGGAGGTTACTCTAGGGTACGTTGAATGATACTCTCTTGTTGAGGTTTTTGGGTCCGATGTTGTTGAGGGATTTGTAGGTGTGAGTGAGGAGTTTGAAGGTGACCCTCTTCTCGACCGGGGAGCCAGTTGAGTTCTCGTAGGAGTTGGGCCATGTGTTTATGATGTAGTGCCCCGCGGACGAGTCTAGCCACGGCATTCTGGATGGTCTGGAGTCGGTGCAGAAGAGTTCCGTTGATTCCAGCGTATAGGGCCTTTTCGTAGTCCAGTCTGCTGGTTATGAGCGCGTGGGTGACGGTCTTTCTGCAATTGGGGGGATCCATTTGAAGGTCTTGCGGAGGATGCGCAGGCAGTTGAAACTAGTGGAAGTGATGGAGTTGATCTGGCGGGTCTTGGAGAGGGAGGAGTCGAGGATGATGGCGAGGTTTCGTTTATGGGCTGTAGGGGTCAGTGGATTTCTGAGGGCCGAGGGCCACCAGGTGTTGTCCCAGGCAGAGGTGCAGGGTCCGAGGATGAGGACCTTGGTCTTTTCTGAGTTGAGCTTCAAACAGCTGTCTTTTATCCAGGTTGCCACGTTCTTCATTTCTTCCTGGAAACAGAGTCTGGTGTCTTTGGGATTCTTCGTGAGTGAGAGGATGAGCTGGGTGTCATCGGCATAGGATACAATGCTGAGTCCGTGCTGTCTGATGATGGCAGCGAAGGGGGCCATGTAGGTGTAGATGTTGAAGAGCGTGGGGCTGAGCGATGATCCTTGTGTTCAGGAATTTCTAGTGCTTCACGTAAGGAGTGAGGTGTAAATTCTGAGTTAGACATATCCGCGAGACACACCACCAAGCAATGTTTCACACAAGCAATGCCTTTATTCTATGTCTGTGGAATTTACTGGGAGATGGAGAGCCCCATAATTCAAAAGGAGGAAGATGGCCTCCTTGCGCAAAAACGATATATGGGCTTCTTAAGTGGGGCATGGTGAGCCCTGCACTGCACAGGAACTGATAATGTTTAACCGAGGCACCCAGCTCGATTGGTGAGTAGTACTGGTGCATGGTGAGCCTTAAATTCTACAGTGAGGGAGACAGTCTGATCATTGAAACTCAGCATGATGGCTGAGCTGTTTCACTGGTGTGAGTGAAACACATACTGCACAGCAAGCAGGGCAATTTGCTCGTGGTACAGAGCACAAGGATTAGTTTGCTTGACACGATCGGATTGATGCGTTCCAGTGCCCGAGCCACTCACTGCACAGAGAGGGATATGGTTTGCTTGTGGCATACAGCAAGAAGGCCGACCTATTTTACTGGTGCATGGTGAGCCTTGCTCTCTGCTTGTGATACAAAGCACATGGAGTGAGTTGCAGGCCTGTGTATGACACAGAGGAGGATATCTGGGGTAGTACTGACGCTAGTTTAGCCCCACACCACCCAGAAATTGCCAGTTTTGCACTGCAAAAGTGACAGGATACAGGAGCTTGCTGACCCCACACTGCACAATAAGAAAATGTTACAAATATAACTTCTCATATGGGCATATAGATAAGACTCTCCATTGCGACAGACTTAGTCGACGTAGGGAGAGAGGCAGCATTTTGACTACGATCACACAATAGCACTCTTACTATAGCCCTCTGTTGAGTTGCAAAGCAATATGGTCTAGGGTTGAATAACCTTCGAATGTTATATGAATTGGCCAGTTGCTGACCAAGTAGAACTCACCTGGCCTGTGACGCAATTGTTAAAACATCATTTACCAACTGCGAATGACATATAATATTTTCAAGAGTACAGTGTGTTAGGTTTAGCCTTGAGAAATAATTTGCATCAAGCAAGGATTATTGGCTTTCTAAAGTGAAGGCAGATGCAAAACTGTGTTTCACCATGCGATGTTCTGCTACCAGCATGAATGTATCCTACTTTGGGCCAGTCAAGGAAGCCCTTCAACTAGTAGAGTCCCTAAGAGTGATCTGTCCCAGAAAAATAAAAAAACTTCAGCACAATCCTGCCGAAATCTTCCAAAACCTTTCACCTTGAGGAAAAAAGAGCAGTGCTTTTAACAAACTCTGGGGAGAATAGTTCAGATTCCTGTGCCAGCTCTATATCACTGCCCCTCCAGAACCATGAGCATGCAGCAGCCCATCAGGGTCAAGCCAGCATGCAAACATGTGACTGTAGTCCAAGGCCTGCTGCTATGTGTCTCTCCCAGTGTCTTCAGTCTATTCATGCTCTCCCATACTGGCATTATAGCCAATGATCCCCGTTCCTAAGATATATGCCAATGGAAGATTTGCCACTATACTAAGGTGACCAACTCACTGCAGTTTGTAACAGATTCTGTCTCCAATTATCAACTTCATACCTACAAATCATTATGCCAACTTCCGAACAAGGCTATGCTTACTTGAACAGTTAGGCTAAACGTGCATAGCACAACATGGGAAATCAAGATGGCAGAGCGTTTAAAATATGTGTAAATGTGCAGTAGTAATGCAAAGGCTTTAGAAATTTTAAGCAGGTGTCAAACTGGATTCACAGTTGGTAATCCAAACAGCTAGGTATACAAAGAATTAAGTTGCTCCATTCTTATAAAATTCAGTTTATGATATGCCTCAAGATTCTTCCTAGAGACTGTGGAAAAGGCCACAGTCTCTAGGAAGTGCAGAAACATATTTGCAAATGAAAGGCAAGAAACACAGTCTTGGATAATAACTGGGTTAGTAAACATGTTGGTAAATAAGCTCTAAAGTGGGCATTTTAGCACATAGACCCCAGTGGTGGGTGGGTTGCCACACATGACAAAGTTAGGTTACTACACATCAGTTCCCAAAGCCAGGTGGGCCCGTAAACAAAAATCTCGAGAATAAAAAAAGTGAAACAAATGAAAGCCATATTCTGAAAAAATATTTTACTGGTCTTCTCAGAATGAGGAGCAAGCCAAGCTATCCAGTGGATCCAGAGTGGACAGAAGAGTCAGGAAAAAGTCAGACAATATGATCAATAGGAACAAAGCCAATTCAAGACCTCAGTGGACAGGGACTGGACTTAGAATATCTTAGGGTAAACAACTTGCAGCTCAGTAGATAGTGTTCAAAATGTGATAGTATGTTCATATTCTTCCAGGGGTGGCTGGTGACATTTGAAAGTGGTAGGGCGTAAAACAATAGCCGTACTCAAATCCTTTATTCAGTTTGTCCATGCGCAGTTCAGATACTATATATACACATGGCTAATTCCATTTTAATGTGGATAGCGCTGGAATCAGGAGAATTCTCCACGCTTCTACGCATTTAAACATATTCTGAATTATTATTCACTATCATCAATCATTGTAGCCCTTCTGAACTGTCGTCAAACTAAGCGAGGAAGGAGGGGCATTTGTTTGAAACTTTTGGAGGAATTTGGAGGATAAAACATTTCTAGAGCCAAAAGAGGTCAGTTATTAGTACAAAGCACTGTCATTTGGTATCATTCATTTTCAAAGAATCCACTTTCTGCTACCCCACACCTCTCACCTCACCCAAGCACTTTACCAGGGCTCAACTACTTAGCAGTCCAAAACTTTAGCCAAGAGAAACAAGTGAAACAAGTGAAATGCTGCGGGCATTCATCTTATTTCAATGGCGTGCTAGGCGCTGGCACAAAACTGGCTTTCTATCGCACTGCCCTGCATGGCCATAGACAATGGTAACTCATTTTGTGGAGTGGTGTGGCTCACTGGTTAGAGGCGGCAGACCCGGAAGCAGAGGACGGCCCTGGACCAGGGTTCAATTCCCGACGCGGCAGGGTCGTGGACCAGGGTCAGCGGACTCGATAATTCTCGTCTCGGTGCCTACTCTAACCAGGGATCACACTCGGGAACTCTGGGCATTAGCTTGCCTCATCTCCCCACTGGCCCCCCACATACGCCGGGGATGTCTGGTTTCACCTTGGAGATACCCAGTAGGGACCATATCACAGGGAAAGCCAGGACGGGTTCCCCAGCGGTCTACAGCGCGGAGATACCCCATGTGGGTTGATTCATGCTCTTTACAAGACATCATTACATTACATTACATTTGGTCTGCCAAGCTGGACCGGTGCAGGAGCGTGCACGGAAGGAGCAATGCAAATAGCGTACACGTGGAACATGGAGGAAAACAAACCCGACCACGAGCATGAAAGAAGAAAATAATGTTCTGGGAGGGAAGCGACTGATTCCCATCTCTGTACATTGCCAACAAGCTGCTCGCGCCCAGCCTCCTCATCTACGATTTATTTTAATTTCGGAGAATCATGCAGGCAGAGGCCGGTGAAGATAACAAACGGCAGGCCTAGTGATTTCAAGCACTCACTGCGAAGCCTGCAAAGCCAGGTTCATGATTTACTCTGCACACTTACAGAATGTGGGTCCAGCACCGCAGAATAAACGGATTCATTGCGCATCAAAGCTGAAAGAAAAAACTGAAAGCAGCCTGACAAGCTCGCAAGCACATGATTTAAAATACACACGGCGTTAAGTAACAAGGTACCGAAAGTGGCTGCGGGGCCCGTCTGAATGTTTCTGACCTTTTGGAGGTAACATCAGTCGCGGCTCGCGGGAGGGGAAAGGGAGAATGATATAAAACAAAACTAACTTTACCGGCTGCCGGTCCGGGTCCGCGCCACCTGCTCTGCTCCCCTTCTTGGCGCCTTCACCAACGGAGAGGATTGGCAGCCCCTCTCAGCCAATCCTGGCGCTGCTGCAGTGCCAGGATTGGCTTGGGGCACAGGTTACTTTTCGCCCGCCGCACGCCCATTAGGAGACCGAAGGGTTCCTATTGGGCGTGCGCAAAAAAGCGCAAACACAAGTGCGCATGAGTGGGCACGGGTAAAAAACTCACCCTCCGTCCCCACTCATGCGCACTTGTGTTGATGCCTGTTGCCCTGGTGACAATTCATGTCAATCAACATGACGCCAGACCGCCCACCCCCTTCAGACTCTGAAGGGGGTGGGCGGTCTGACGTCATGCTGACTGACATGATTGTCAGTTCTCCCTCGGCCTCTCTGAATGTAAGTAAACTGATTCAGTTTACTTAAGTTCAGAAACGCAGAGGGAGCTGCGGGGTACTGCGGGCGGGGGGCTACGCCCTCACACCCCAATGGACGGACCGCACCTGTATTCTTCTTTGATGGACTTTGAGCTACTGGTATCTTCCCTGCTTTAAGATGGCCTCTGAAGCTGAATTTGCACATGAACAAGCTTGTCATCTTTTAAGTAGGCAGACAGGCCTTCCAACGATTGAAAATGCACTGTAGGGGATGATAAGCAGGGAGAAAACCCCAGACCAAACCACCAGCTCCGTCAACCCCCTATCATAGTCTCTCAATTACTCGTTCAGGTTCAAGCATTGGCAGATATAATTTTCCTTAAAGTTGGAAAAAAGTAGGGCAGCATTACTGTTTGCTGTTGACTGAGCATATACGTTGCTTTTACCCAGACCATTTAGGTAACTCTATCGGTCAAACTCTTCGTCCAAGTGCTGTTAATTACTGCCTCGCTTTGAATAACTCTTATGTCAGTTACCCCAGAAACACAGAAGTATGCAGGGGATGAAAGAGTATGCTCTGCTGCTCATGGAACTGTGGAGTCAGTAAGTCTGATCGTCTATGTAAAAATATGGTACCAAACTAAGACTGGTTCAGACACAGAGGCTTACTAACAACTAACTAACAACTTGTAACCACGGAGAGCAACAGACCGTCAATAAGTGATCAAGCAAGAAATGGGCAAAACCAGCCATAGTATGGGTCTCCCTCTTTATCTGCCTCCTTCTTTCACTCTGCCTCTCTAGTCTTCAGGCATTGTGACCTTAGTGAAGCCCATTGCCACCTAGTACCTTTCCTACTCCATTGTTGGAACCAAGTGCTAGTGTCACAGTGGGTGTAAATATTAAGGCTTTGCTGTTCAGGTATTTTCAGGTTTTATTTAGGCCTTTGTACTTTTAGATGCTTTATGCCTTTATGCTTCAACTGTGCCACCTCACAGGAGAAGCTGTGTAAAACATTAAAAACAGTTGCTTTTGTGGAGAGGCAGGGAATGATGTAAGAAGAGGCACTGACACTAGATTAAGTTTCCCCTTCTTATCAAGAATGGCTACATTAAGCATTTTTTACTTTATTCCTTGCATTATAGTACTATTTATCTTGCTTTTCTTATTATAAAAGCAAACCATCCACCAGAAAATGAAAAGCTCAAGCTTCTCACTTCCCTACACTGGACAACTTCAAATCTAAAGCAATCTCAGGCACAGAGGCATATATTAGGGTATTTTACTTTTGACCGATATATTCTGAAATACTAGGGATAATGAGGGGCATCCTGCCTCTCAGTTGTTGAGCACCACAGCCAAGTTTAATATCTTGAAACTTAGTAAGGAGTTTATACACTTTGAGTCTAATCTACTGAGTACTTGAACTACAAACTAAAAGTAAACTTAAAAACATCTTGATGTTGTCCAGAGCTATTTAGTAATATGCTAATAAATGTTGACAGTGGTTTGTTCTAGTTTTCAAATGGGTTTCAAAATAATTTGGTAACACTGTGCAGCAGACTAAGCCAACACCAGAGTGAGTGTCCTGCTTTTTGCATGCATGTGGTGGATCCACACGGGATCTAACAGGACCACTGGGCTATCATTTAAGGTTTTAAGACCTGCTTCAGAAGTATAGGTGCACATTCACTTCAATATACAGACACCCGGGAACCTTCTATCACCTGCTCTGTGACTTTGTAAAGCACATAACTCACCCACTTGATGGTATCCTGGCTGATCTCTGCTTTCCATCAGTACCTTTCCGAGACAAAAGTAACCAACAGTCTAGTCTGAAATAATCTTTGTTAGACCTGGTATCATTGGCATGAGTCTCCTTTCCATTCTTTACTGATTGCCTCCTCTGTTTTCTATCTGTTTTGCTGGTTAGATGCTTTGGGCACTGTGCCACTGCTATTCAGTGCTACAGTGCAAGTGCTACCTATGCTAGATTGATGTATTGATTATGGATTAAATGATTGGGTTATTTCATTTAATTGTCAGACCCCTGGTACAGTGCACCATGTGTGCCCAGGGCTTGTAAATCATATGCTGCTGGTGGGCTTGCAGCACTGGTTGTGCCACCCACCAGAGCAGCTTGTAAAGTGTGCCTGAGGCCTGCCATTGCAAGGCCTGTGTGCCATGTCGACTTGGCAAGTGCACCCACTTGCCAGTCCCTAAACCTTCCCTTTTCTTCATATCAGACACCCCTAAGGTAGGCCCAAGGTCAGGGTGCATTGTAAGGATAAGGTATGACATGTCCCTATAGTGAATTACATCCATTTTTGTTTTTCACTATTGCAAGGCTACCTGTTCCCCATAGGCCAGAATGGGCAGTTTGATTATTACATCTTATAATCCTAACTGTCTCAGGGAACATGGTAAAAATTCAAATTTAATATGCCTGAACTCAGAATGGTAAAATACATCTTTTAGTGAAGTTGGTTTTAACATTCTGTGTTTGAAAATACCACATTTAGAAAGTAGGTATTTTCTTGCCTAACTATCCAAGCCTGCCTCTGTTAGGTTGTGTATTTATTTATCCGGAGTTTGAGTGACAGGGGCTAGGGGATTCTAGGAGACAGGGTGAGTCAGCCCAGAGCTGAATAGAGAGATGGATGGGAGGAGTTTCACCTGAGACCTGAATAGGGCTGTGCCTTCCCTCCACAATGCTGGCTCCACCTCCTGTAGTGTGTCTGATGTCCCTGGCCTACACTGTGAAAGGAAAGAAGGAGTCTTGTTAACAAAGTGCTCCAGGACTGACCAGAACTGGTTTAGACTAGGCAGAGGCATCTCCGCCTTCAGAGAACAAAGATAATTTGATCATAAATATGGGGACCCAGATCCCAAGATTTTAGATCACTTCTGGGAACAAGACAAACCTTTTGCCAAGGAGAAAGACCAAGGAAGCTGCAGGAGTTTGGACTGCCTCCTCTGCCAGTGTGCTGTTTGCTGGGTTGACCTGCAGTGGTCTCTTCATTGCCAAGGAAAGGAGAAGGAACTTTTACAGAACTTTCATCATCTTACAGAATATTACTCCAAGGGCTTGATTTCAGCTTGCCTCCTGACCGAAGTCTCAGGGATACCAGACTTCACCCCCTTCTGTTTGCCTGCATCTGGAACTTGCTGTTCTAGTGCCACAGAAGGACTCTGCAATACCGACGTCGGTGAGCGACGCCGTAATCTGCAACGAAGTCATGAGCGCTGCTCCGACTTGCGCCGTAGACCCGATGCCGGCAGCTGTGTCACATCAACGCCAGCGATGTCCTCATAAGCCTGCCATAGCTGTGCGAGCTGCTCCAACTTGCGATGCTGGCCCGACGCCTGCTGCTGTGCCGCATTGACTCCGAAGCTGACATCTTCGCGGAGCCGATCGTCGACAGGGGTGGCCAAGAATCCATCAACATTGTGACATCGTACCGAACCGTGGTTTCAGCACCATCGTGACGTCACCTCCTCTCCAGGCCGGAACCAACGCCTCCCCTACCTGCGCAAGCATCCAGGTCCCGATGCTTTATCTCCCTGAAGCAAGGAACCAACACCGCAACGTGCCAATGAAGCCGCATCTCCCCGACACCGTGAGCTGTCTTCGTTTTCGCTTTCCCAAGGTACTGTTCTTTGTGGGTCTATCTTGACTCCGGGCCCGACGCCGCGCACCTCGCGGTCGGCGCCGTACTTTGGGATTTCTTTGACCTTGACGTTGTGTTAACTCCAGTTGGGGTTATCGGTTGCTAAACACTGCTTTTTAGTGAATAACCTATTTTTTAACTATTCCTACCATCTTAAAGAATTCTTATTGAGTACAGTATTGTGAATTTTTGTCGTTTATAGTCTTGTGATAAGTCTATATAAAGAATACGTATTTTTTATAAAACCTATGTTGTGTCCTTCTGTAGTGTCTTCACTCTATTGCTGTATGTGTTCACAAATGCTTAACACACTGCCTCTGAGATAAGCCTGGCTGCTCGTGCCAAGCTACCAAGGAGGTGAGCAGGGGTTACCCAGTAGTGTAGTCCCCTTTCCCTGACTTAGAAGCAAGGGTCCCTATTTAGTCAAAGGTGTATACCGTTGCCAACTGGAGCCCCCCAGTTCTAACAATCCATTTACAACAAATTGCCACTAATTCCTCTGCCTGGCTCTCAGTCATCACTTGCTTTGCGTTAATGTTACAGGAGCCCTCCACGCACATGCACATTATCGAGAACCTATTATCCAGATGTTTCTTTACCTTTCACTCCCTCACAGGCATTTGCAACTCGACTTCACCCCAAAGATTGCTATTCTTGGTGTGTCTTCATCTTGTACACCATGACAGACTTGCCTACCTCAGAACTCAGGAATTGTGGTTGAATGTCATCCACTAATTTGACACTTTTTATTAAAGTGCTTGTGGTGGGAAGTGCTCTACATTAGGATGGGAGGCACTCTGTCACAAAATATTCAGAGACAGCATTATATATCCATGTAGCTTCATTTACTGTATCTTTCATTGTTGGGCCTGGCCCTTTGTGCAGGGTCATCCCCAAACTTTTTGCCTTCCTCCTCCTACTTTTCGCTGAATTTGTTTTTGTTGGCCTTAGGACCCTGTGCTTTTTACCACTGCTAACCAGTGCTAAAGTGCTTATGCTCTCTCCTCTAAAAATGGTGGAATTGGCTTATACTCAATGGGCATAATTAATGAACTTATAAGTAAAGTGGCACAACATGTACCCAGAGCCAGTAAATTAAATGCTACTAGTGGGCCTGCAGCTCTGTTTGTTCTACTCACTTAAGTAGCCCTTTACACAGGTCTCAGGCTTGCCATTACTGACCCTGTATTTGCAGTTTAAACTGCCATGTCAACCTGGCAAAATAAACCTTTTGCTAAGCCAAGCCTTTCTTTGTAATACATATAAGTCACCCCTAGGGTAGGCCCTGGACACCCCCAAAGGCAGTGTGCAGTGTATTGAAAAAGTTGGACATGTAATTTTAAGTTTTACATGTTCTGGCAGTAAAAACCCCTTAACTTAGTTTTTCAATACTGTAAGGCCTATCTCTCACAAATGATAGCATTGGAGTTGCCTTATTACATTTTATAAGTATTTTTTTCCAAATGGGAAGAGATAATTGGTTCATGTTTGGTGTCTCTGGAACCTTATGGTAATGTTGGATTTTAAGTGACTATTCGGACTATTCTGAAAATGCCACTTTTATAAAGTGGCTATTTTCTTGCCTTACCCATTTGGTGACTGTAGCCTGTCTCTGGAAGCACCAGAAGTACCCAGGCTTCCATATTTTCCCATCCAATCACGACACTACAGATGCAGCATTGTGATTGGTCTGAGAGTTCTTATTGAACGCCCAGGCACTGCCAGGGAGCCTGGGCATGTTCTCTACGGGGCTGCACAACATAACTCAATGGAGAACATGCCAAGTGCGCATGAAATTTTGGCTGACCCTAGAGGGCTGGCTAAACCATCATGAGCACTTAAGGAGTGCAAACCACTCCTCCCCTGCTCTGGCGTCACAGAGCCAAGCCCAGCCCGACTCCCGCATCGAAAATTAAATTGAACATCATGTTATTATAACTTTTTTTTGCACTGCCGAAATAGCCACCACTGCTGGGCACATGACTGGGTGTAGTTGGCAGTTGGGCTTTGTGTATTCCTCCTAAACAGCCACACACAATGGGAGCGTAGTGTGACTGGATGGGCCATCACTGGTAGAATGGGAGGGAAAAAATGGACCCAGCCTCCCACCTGAATAGACTGTGTACTGTCTCCACACAAAGGGCTGCATACACCCTGTAGTTATTCTGAAGCCAGGGCCAGGAAGGCTGGGCCTCTATACACTTCAAAGACATGCCTTCAGTAGTTTCTCCTCTCTTCAAAGGCACAACTGTGTATAAAAGAAAGACCTCAGACACCACCACATTTTTTTACTTTATTATTATTTTTTTTTCACTAGAAGCATAAATTGCAGCAGAAGGTTAGCATAGGCATAAATACAGTACAAAACAGCAAATGTCATTTGATTAAATTAATCATAAATACAAAACCATAATGAATCAACATCTGATGGAAAACAAAATCTCACTCATTCTGTGTAGACATAGAATCCCAGGCTAATATTGGCCCCCAAATCCTTTTTCCTTTAATCCTTCCCTTTATACCTTTCTGTTCATAAAGTGCCCTCTCTAAGTTATAAATGTGCAAAAAAACGCCCCTTCCATTGCTGAAAGGTCGGGGTAGAGGATCAAACAAAGCTGAGGCTACACAGAGCCTAAAGACTGACATTGCTATAAAGATGAGCTGTTCCCCAATCTTTCTTTCTGGTTCAGCTACCCCTAGTAACATAAGCTGAGTTGACAGAGAGATGTCAACTTTAAATACATCGCCCAAAAAAACGATTATTTCAGGACTAATTCATTCTATACTGGGGCAGGGGGAGAACATATGTATCCACACCGGGTCACTCACATCTGAAAACTCATCGGTCCCCTCCGCTCCTCCCCATTTAGCAAATTCTGCAGGTGTTATGTATAGATCAAAAAGAGTTTTAAAATGTTGTGACTGCAGATTGGCTGAGCACAGTATCTCAAGTGATTTATAAAAACAAGAGTCAGGGAGCCCAAGCCTGTCTTGCCACCTCAGCCTATGCTTATCCAGGTCAATCAGGACCCCCTCCAGCAGACACCCGTATAGTTGTGAGATTGAGGGGCCTATATCCTTTGTTAACAATTTCATTAAAGAAATCTGTGTAAAACCTGCAGCGCCTCCGGTTTTTTAAAGAAGAAAATCCTTCAGCTGTAGATATTAAAAAAATCCAGATGGCCAATATTAAATCTCCCTGACCACTTCAAAGGATGTAATATGAGCGACGCCGTAATCTGCAACGAAGTCATGAGCGCTGCTCCGACTTGCGCCGTAGACCCGATGCCGGCAGCTGTGTCACATCAACGCCAGCGATGTCCTCATAAGCCTGCCATAGCTGTGCGAGCTGCTCCAACTTGCGATGCTGGCCCGACGCCTGCTGCTGTGCCGCATTGACTCCGAAGCTGACATCTTCGCGGAGCCGATCGTCGACAGGGGTGGCCAAGAATCCATCAACATTGTGACATCGTACCGAACCGTGGTTTCAGCACCATCGTGACGTCACCTCCTCTCCAGGCCGGAACCAACGCCTCCCCTACCTGCGCAAGCATCCAGGTCCCGATGCTTTATCTCCCTGAAGCAAGGAACCAACACCGCAACGTGCCAATGAAGCCGCATCTCCCCGACACCGTGAGCTGTCTTCGTTTTCGCTTTCCCAAGGTACTGTTCTTTGTGGGTCTATCTTGACTCCGGGCCCGACGCCGCGCACCTCGCGGTCGGCGCCGTACTTTGGGATTTCTTTGACCTTGACGTTGTGTTAACTCCAGTTGGGGTTATCGGTTGCTAAACACTGCTTTTTAGTGAATAACCTATTTTTTAACTATTCCTACCATCTTAAAGAATTCTTATTGAGTACAGTATTGTGAATTTTTGTCGTTTATAGTCTTGTGATAAGTCTATATAAAGAATACGTATTTTTTATAAAACCTATGTTGTGTCCTTCTGTAGTGTCTTCACTCTATTGCTGTATGTGTTCACAAATGCTTAACACACTGCCTCTGAGATAAGCCTGGCTGCTCGTGCCAAGCTACCAAGGAGGTGAGCAGGGGTTACCCAGTAGTGTAGTCCCCTTTCCCTGACTTAGAAGCAAGGGTCCCTATTTAGTCAAAGGTGTATACCGTTGCCAACTGGAGCCCCCCAGTTCTAACAATCCATTTACAACAAATTGCCACTAATTCCTCTGCCTGGCTCTCAGTCATCACTTGCTTTGCGTTAATGTTACAGGAGCCCTCCACGCACATGCACATTATCGAGAACCTATTATCCAGATGTTTCTTTACCTTTCACTCCCTCACAGGCATTTGCAACTCGACTTCACCCCAAAGATTGCTATTCTTGGTGTGTCTTCATCTTGTACACCATGACAGACTTGCCTACCTCAGAACTCAGGAATTGTGGTTGAATGTCATCCACTAATTTGACACTTTTTATTAAAGTGCTTGTGGTGGGAAGTGCTCTACATTAGGATGGGAGGCACTCTGTCACAAAATATTCAGAGACAGCATTATATATCCATGTAGCTTCATTTACTGTATCTTTCATTGTTGGGCCTGGCCCTTTGTGCAGGGTCATCCCCAAACTTTTTGCCTTCCTCCTCCTACTTTTCGCTGAATTTGTTTTTGTTGGCCTTAGGACCCTGTGCTTTTTACCACTGCTAACCAGTGCTAAAGTGCTTATGCTCTCTCCTCTAAAAATGGTGGAATTGGCTTATACTCAATGGGCATAATTAATGAACTTATAAGTAAAGTGGCACAACATGTACCCAGAGCCAGTAAATTAAATGCTACTAGTGGGCCTGCAGCTCTGTTTGTTCTACTCACTTAAGTAGCCCTTTACACAGGTCTCAGGCTTGCCATTACTGACCCTGTATTTGCAGTTTAAACTGCCATGTCAACCTGGCAAAATAAACCTTTTGCTAAGCCAAGCCTTTCTTTGTAATACATATAAGTCACCCCTAGGGTAGGCCCTGGACACCCCCAAAGGCAGTGTGCAGTGTATTGAAAAAGTTGGACATGTAATTTTAAGTTTTACATGTTCTGGCAGTAAAAACCCCTTAACTTAGTTTTTCAATACTGTAAGGCCTATCTCTCACAAATGATAGCATTGGAGTTGCCTTATTACATTTTATAAGTATTTTTTTCCAAATGGGAAGAGATAATTGGTTCATGTTTGGTGTCTCTGGAACCTTATGGTAATGTTGGATTTTAAGTGACTATTCTGACTATTCTGAAAATGCCACTTTTATAAAGTGGCTATTTTCTTGCCTTACCCATTTGGTGACTGTAGCCTGTCTCTGGAAGCACCAGAAGTACCCAGGCTTCCATATTTTCCCATCCAATCACGACACTACAGATGCAGCATTGTGATTGGTCTGAGAGTTCTTATTGAACGCCCAGGCACTGCCAGGGAGCCTGGGCATGTTCTCTACGGGGCTGCACAACATAACTCAATGGAGAACATGCCAAGTGCGCATGAAATTTTGGCTGACCCTAGAGGGCTGGCTAAACCATCATGAGCACTTAAGGAGTGCAAACCACTCCTCCCCTGCTCTGGCGTCACAGAGCCAAGCCCAGCCCGACTCCCGCATCGAAAATTAAATTGAACATCATGTTATTATAACTTTTTTTTGCACTGCCGAAATAGCCACCACTGCTGGGCACATGACTGGGTGTAGTTGGCAGTTGGGCTTTGTGTATTCCTCCTAAACAGCCACACACAATGGGAGCGTAGTGTGACTGGATGGGCCATCACTGGTAGAATGGGAGGGAAAAAATGGACCCAGCCTCCCACCTGAATAGACTGTGTACTGTCTCCACACAAAGGGCTGCATACACCCTGTAGTTATTCTGAAGCCAGGGCCAGGAAGGCTGGGCCTCTATACACTTCAAAGACATGCCTTCAGTAGTTTCTCCTCTCTTCAAAGGCACAACTGTGTATAAAAGAAAGACCTCAGACACCACCACATTTTTTTACTTTATTATTATTTTTTTTTCACTAGAAGCATAAATTGCAGCAGAAGGTTAGCATAGGCATAAATACAGTACAAAACAGCAAATGTCATTTGATTAAATTAATCATAAATACAAAACCATAATGAATCAACATCTGATGGAAAACAAAATCTCACTCATTCTGTGTAGACATAGAATCCCAGGCTAATATTGGCCCCCAAATCCTTTTTCCTTTAATCCTTCCCTTTATACCTTTCTGTTCATAAAGTGCCCTCTCTAAGTTATAAATGTGCAAAAAAACGCCCCTTCCATTGCTGAAAGGTCGGGGTAGAGGATCAAACAAAGCTGAGGCTACACAGAGCCTAAAGACTGACATTGCTATAAAGATGAGCTGTTCCCCAATCTTTCTTTCTGGTTCAGCTACCCCTAGTAACATAAGCTGAGTTGACAGAGAGATGTCAACTTTAAATACATCGCCCAAAAAAACGATTATTTCAGGACTAATTCATTCTATACTGGGGCAGGGGGAGAACATATGTATCCACACCGGGTCACTCACATCTGAAAACTCATCGGTCCCCTCCGCTCCTCCCCATTTAGCAAATTCTGCAGGTGTTATGTATAGATCAAAAAGAGTTTTAAAATGTTGTGACTGCAGATTGGCTGAGCACAGTATCTCAAGTGATTTATAAAAACAAGAGTCAGGGAGCCCAAGCCTGTCTTGCCACCTCAGCCTATGCTTATCCAGGTCAATCAGGACCCCCTCCAGCAGACACCCGTATAGTTGTGAGATTGAGGGGCCTATATCCTTTGTTAACAATTTCATTAAAGAAATCTGTGTAAAACCTGCAGCGCCTCCGGTTTTTTAAAGAAGAAAATCCTTCAGCTGTAGATATTAAAAAAATCCAGATGGCCAATATTAAATCTCCCTGACCACTTCAAAGGATGTAATATGAGCGACGCCGTAATCTGCAACGAAGTCATGAGCGCTGCTCCGACTTGCGCCGTAGACCCGATGCCGGCAGCTGTGTCACATCAACGCCAGCGATGTCCTCATAAGCCTGCCATAGCTGTGCGAGCTGCTCCAACTTGCGATGCTGGCCCGACGCCTGCTGCTGTGCCGCATTGACTCCGAAGCTGACATCTTCGCGGAGCCGATCGTCGACAGGGGTGGCCAAGAATCCATCAACATTGTGACATCGTACCGAACCGTGGTTTCAGCACCATCGTGACGTCACCTCCTCTCCAGGCCGGAACCAACGCCTCCCCTACCTGCGCAAGCATCCAGGTCCCGATGCTTTATCTCCCTGAAGCAAGGAACCAACACCGCAACGTGCCAATGAAGCCGCATCTCCCCGACACCGTGAGCTGTCTTCGTTTTCGCTTTCCCAAGGTACTGTTCTTTGTGGGTCTATCTTGACTCCGGGCCCGACGCCGCGCACCTCGCGGTCGGCGCCGTACTTTGGGATTTCTTTGACCTTGACGTTGTGTTAACTCCAGTTGGGGTTATCGGTTGCTAAACACTGCTTTTTAGTGAATAACCTATTTTTTAACTATTCCTACCATCTTAAAGAATTCTTATTGAGTACAGTATTGTGAATTTTTGTCGTTTATAGTCTTGTGATAAGTCTATATAAAGAATACGTATTTTTTATAAAACCTATGTTGTGTCCTTCTGTAGTGTCTTCACTCTATTGCTGTATGTGTTCACAAATGCTTAACACACTGCCTCTGAGATAAGCCTGGCTGCTCGTGCCAAGCTACCAAGGAGGTGAGCAGGGGTTACCCAGTAGTGTAGTCCCCTTTCCCTGACTTAGAAGCAAGGGTCCCTATTTAGTCAAAGGTGTATACCGTTGCCAACTGGAGCCCCCCAGTTCTAACAATCCATTTACAACAAATTGCCACTAATTCCTCTGCCTGGCTCTCAGTCATCACTTGCTTTGCGTTAATGTTACAGGAGCCCTCCACGCACATGCACATTATCGAGAACCTATTATCCAGATGTTTCTTTACCTTTCACTCCCTCACAGGCATTTGCAACTCGACTTCACCCCAAAGATTGCTATTCTTGGTGTGTCTTCATCTTGTACACCATGACAGACTTGCCTACCTCAGAACTCAGGAATTGTGGTTGAATGTCATCCACTAATTTGACACTTTTTATTAAAGTGCTTGTGGTGGGAAGTGCTCTACATTAGGATGGGAGGCACTCTGTCACAAAATATTCAGAGACAGCATTATATATCCATGTAGCTTCATTTACTGTATCTTTCATTGTTGGGCCTGGCCCTTTGTGCAGGGTCATCCCCAAACTTTTTGCCTTCCTCCTCCTACTTTTCGCTGAATTTGTTTTTGTTGGCCTTAGGACCCTGTGCTTTTTACCACTGCTAACCAGTGCTAAAGTGCTTATGCTCTCTCCTCTAAAAATGGTGGAATTGGCTTATACTCAATGGGCATAATTAATGAACTTATAAGTAAAGTGGCACAACATGTACCCAGAGCCAGTAAATTAAATGCTACTAGTGGGCCTGCAGCTCTGTTTGTTCTACTCACTTAAGTAGCCCTTTACACAGGTCTCAGGCTTGCCATTACTGACCCTGTATTTGCAGTTTAAACTGCCATGTCAACCTGGCAAAATAAACCTTTTGCTAAGCCAAGCCTTTCTTTGTAATACATATAAGTCACCCCTAGGGTAGGCCCTGGACACCCCCAAAGGCAGTGTGCAGTGTATTGAAAAAGTTGGACATGTAATTTTAAGTTTTACATGTTCTGGCAGTAAAAACCCCTTAACTTAGTTTTTCAATACTGTAAGGCCTATCTCTCACAAATGATAGCATTGGAGTTGCCTTATTACATTTTATAAGTATTTTTTTCCAAATGGGAAGAGATAATTGGTTCATGTTTGGTGTCTCTGGAACCTTATGGTAATGTTGGATTTTAAGTGACTATTCTGACTATTCTGAAAATGCCACTTTTATAAAGTGGCTATTTTCTTGCCTTACCCATTTGGTGACTGTAGCCTGTCTCTGGAAGCACCAGAAGTACCCAGGCTTCCATATTTTCCCATCCAATCACGACACTACAGATGCAGCATTGTGATTGGTCTGAGAGTTCTTATTGAACGCCCAGGCACTGCCAGGGAGCCTGGGCATGTTCTCTACGGGGCTGCACAACATAACTCAATGGAGAACATGCCAAGTGCGCATGAAATTTTGGCTGACCCTAGAGGGCTGGCTAAACCATCATGAGCACTTAAGGAGTGCAAACCACTCCTCCCCTGCTCTGGCGTCACAGAGCCAAGCCCAGCCCGACTCCCGCATCGAAAATTAAATTGAACATCATGTTATTATAACTTTTTTTTGCACTGCCGAAATAGCCACCACTGCTGGGCACATGACTGGGTGTAGTTGGCAGTTGGGCTTTGTGTATTCCTCCTAAACAGCCACACACAATGGGAGCGTAGTGTGACTGGATGGGCCATCACTGGTAGAATGGGAGGGAAAAAATGGACCCAGCCTCCCACCTGAATAGACTGTGTACTGTCTCCACACAAAGGGCTGCATACACCCTGTAGTTATTCTGAAGCCAGGGCCAGGAAGGCTGGGCCTCTATACACTTCAAAGACATGCCTTCAGTAGTTTCTCCTCTCTTCAAAGGCACAACTGTGTATAAAAGAAAGACCTCAGACACCACCACATTTTTTTACTTTATTATTATTTTTTTTTCACTAGAAGCATAAATTGCAGCAGAAGGTTAGCATAGGCATAAATACAGTACAAAACAGCAAATGTCATTTGATTAAATTAATCATAAATACAAAACCATAATGAATCAACATCTGATGGAAAACAAAATCTCACTCATTCTGTGTAGACATAGAATCCCAGGCTAATATTGGCCCCCAAATCCTTTTTCCTTTAATCCTTCCCTTTATACCTTTCTGTTCATAAAGTGCCCTCTCTAAGTTATAAATGTGCAAAAAAACGCCCCTTCCATTGCTGAAAGGTCGGGGTAGAGGATCAAACAAAGCTGAGGCTACACAGAGCCTAAAGACTGACATTGCTATAAAGATGAGCTGTTCCCCAATCTTTCTTTCTGGTTCAGCTACCCCTAGTAACATAAGCTGAGTTGACAGAGAGATGTCAACTTTAAATACATCGCCCAAAAAAACGATTATTTCAGGACTAATTCATTCTATACTGGGGCAGGGGGAGAACATATGTATCCACACCGGGTCACTCACATCTGAAAACTCATCGGTCCCCTCCGCTCCTCCCCATTTAGCAAATTCTGCAGGTGTTATGTATAGATCAAAAAGAGTTTTAAAATGTTGTGACTGCAGATTGGCTGAGCACAGTATCTCAAGTGATTTATAAAAACAAGAGTCAGGGAGCCCAAGCCTGTCTTGCCACCTCAGCCTATGCTTATCCAGGTCAATCAGGACCCCCTCCAGCAGACACCCGTATAGTTGTGAGATTGAGGGGCCTATATCCTTTGTTAACAATTTCATTAAAGAAATCTGTGTAAAACCTGCAGCGCCTCCGGTTTTTTAAAGAAGAAAATCCTTCAGCTGTAGATATTAAAAAAATCCAGATGGCCAATATTAAATCTCCCTGACCACTTCAAAGGATGTAATATGGCCTTTGGCTAGAAGATCCCCCTATCCTACATAAGCCCCCTCCCTTTCCCATCTTGCCATGCAGTCATCTTGTAAAATCCTTGGGAGCTGATCGTTCCTAAGCCGGGGTATACCTAATAAATATGCCCACCCCAAATCTTTTCCGAACACCCGCCCAGTTCTGGAAGGCAGTGATCAAGGTCTTGAATCACGTTTTTTTGTTTTAAATAGCTCTGTTCATAACATTTCAGCAAACAGCCATTAGCCTTTGCCCCTATCAGAATCTCAAATATTGAGGGAACATAGCCTGGGTCATCCCCTTCCCTTGGCTTATTGCTAAATAAAGGGCCATAATTAAGTGCTGCTGCTAAATAATATAACTTGAAATTGGGGAGCTCCAATCCCTCTCTATCCCTAGGGAGGCGCAAAAATGCATTGGCCCTTTTGGTCCTGCCGTAGGACCAGATGAATCTAGAGACTGCCCTCTCGATTAAATTAAACCAGTCATTGTGTATCTCCAGGGGGATTGTTAGAAAAATATACAATAGTTTTGACAGGTTAATCATTTCAATAAGAGTGTACCTCCCCATTATTGAAAGCTTCAGATTGTCCCATCGACTAAAATCCTTCTTAATTTTCCCCATTATGGGGGCAAGATTGAAATCTAATATAGTTTCAACTGTTGCTGTAATGTTTATTCCCAGATACATTGCTTCATCGACAAATTTGCAATCAGAAGTGGAGGTGAATCTGTTTATCAAGACCTGAGTTTTAGCCCCATTCAACAAAAAAACAGACTGACTCCCAAAATATTCCCCCATGGTTTCCACAGAACACAGGGCTCTGTCAGGGTCAGTAGTGATTATAGCGACATCATTGGCATATGCCAATATCTTAATGTCCCAACCCTGAAGGCTGACAGAGATAATATCAGTGGAGGCTTCCACCTGCCTGAGAAAGGGGTCTATATACAATGTGAATAACAAAGGAGAGAAAGGGCACCCCTGACTTGTTCCCCTTTTGGTTAAAAATGGCTCAGATTCTTCCCCTATTATTCATGATCAGGCAGTAGGGTTGATGTACAATACCCTTAATGCCTCAATAAGAGATGCCCGAGGCCATTAGCCTCCATGATCTTCCAAAGATAATTTCACGACACCCTGTCAAAAGCCTTCTCGGGCTCAAGAAGAGCAACCCCCATGGTCTTCACAAGAACATCTGTGGCCTCAAATAATGAAATTACCAGCAGTACATGGTCTACAGTTCCCCTTCACTAAATAAAACAGTGCTGTCGAGCTGAGACAAGATGCTGCATTACATTGTTTAGGCGATTTGCAAAGATTTTGGAATACAATTTAGCATCACTATTTAAGAGTGTAATAGGCCTGTAGGAGCCCAGGGCAATAGGTTCTTTACCTTTCTTTAAAAAAATTTAAATATTAGCGGTGCCCCAAGAGCCTGGTGGTGCAGCCCTATCCCTGATTTCCTTAAATAGCCCAAGCATTTCCTGACATAACTCTTTATAAAAGACTTTATAAGATTCTAGAGGAATGCAGTCTGTTCCTGTAGCTTTACCTGAGGGAAGGGCCTGGAGAGCCACCTGAAACTCTTCCAGGGAGATATTCGACCCCAATAAAAGTCTCTCATCCTAGGAGACCCTCACCCTAGGTAGAAAATCCACCTGTTCATCAAAGACCTGAGGATCCCCTACAGGCGGGGCCTTATATAAATCCTTATAGAATTCCCTGAAAGCCTCCCTGACCTCAGCCGGGCCTGAGTCTATGATACATTGCATATTCCTAACCTGCCCTATATGCCCGGCAGCCTGCTGCTGTCTTGCCCTGACTGCCAGGTAATGTAAATGTATTTGAGCTTATATAGCGCACAGCTACCCACAAAGGGTTTCCCGGCGCTTGCTTAGGGAACCCGTCCTGGTATTCCCCTGTGAGATAACCCCGGCAGGGTATCCACAAGGTGAAAGCCAGGCATCCCGCCGCGAGGGGCCGTTGTGGAGATTAAGCAAGCTATTGCCCAGAGTCGCAGAGTGTGAACCCGTGAGTTGAGAAGGCACCGGAGCGAGAATTATCGAGTCCGTGGAATTTTTTGAGCCCAAGACCCGCCGAGGCGGGGAATTGAACCCTGGTCCAGGGCCGATCTCAGCTTCCGGGTCTGCCGCCTCTAACCCCTGAGCCACACTTCTCCAGGTACCGACCCACACTTTCACTATATTCGTAACACTCCTGTCTCTTGGTCAAGAACCTCCCAGTGGGTTTCTCTGCATTAAAATCATTCAGACACGCTTTAGTAATAGCTATTGAGTTCAGTACCGAAGGCAGATCATCCCCCCTGGCCACCGTGCTGATCAATTCTGTCTCTAGAAGGCCATGTTTTTGATAGAGTTCTTTGATCTGTTCTTGCCCCCTCTTTTGTTTAGCTAGACTGTACCACAGGGTTTCTCCCCTCACTGAAGCCTTAAAAGCATCCCAAACCATTCCTGGGGAGCGCTATCCTTATTAATATTGAAAAATCCCACAATCCAGCCCTTCATGTAATAAACGTATTCTTGGTCAGATAAAAGTGCCCTCTAAAATGTCCATCTCCTACGCTCCTTTCTCAATCTTTAAAGAGGGAATTCCATCACGACAGGATTATGGTCTGACATTACTCTGGGGAAAAGTTCCACCTGAGCCTCCTCGAGTATGACCAGTGAGACTAAAAAATAATCCAGGCTTGCACACTTGCCATGGGGAGCAGAGTAATAGGTATATCCAGGCTATTGGGCTTTTAAAATAGGCCAAGCATCCACCAATCCAGTATCTTGTAAAAGATTCTCCAGGGACCTCAGAGTTTGCAGTTTGTGCCCACAAGTGGAGACTCTATTATCCACAGAGGCTCCTCTAGACCAGTTTATATCTAAATCAACACAAACTACACATGGTGCAGGCCAAGAGGGTAGTTCCATAGCTAGAAATTCAATAAACCAGGATTGTCTAAAACTGGAGTATAAACTGAACACAATGTAAAAGAGCCATTACCTGATTTGCATTCCGATATTGCCCATCTACCATTCTTATCCACTGCGTAACATTCCCTTTCACTAATATAGCTACCCCCTTAGTCCTAACATCCTGGGTTTTGAGACAAACTACCTTCAACCCCAGAGAATTCAACATGTAGCTATCACTCTGTGCTATGTGGGTTTCCTGAAGACAATACACATTTGCTTTGAGTATTTCTAGATCTTCTTGAACCTATCTCCTTTTAGCACTGTTGTTTAGCCCACAGATATTAATAGTGGCAATATGAAGCTTAGCCATTGATCAAGTGCATTATCCAAGTCATCCAGAATACCCTGCCACAGTTAATAGAGGCTATGAACTGCCAAAACAAGCTCCCCCATCCATTCTTGTATTCACACCGTCCTCTATCCTTTAATGCTGCCAAAATATCCGACAAGTAAATAATATTTTGCTGCAAATTACTTACCAACTTTTCAACGAGCACCCCCCTCCTACCCATCTATCCCCCCTTAGACACCCCACCTCCCACCAACCCTCCCACCAATGAAAGCAGCCAGACCTACCAGGTCTGTGTGGTAGTGATGGCAAGAAATTCCATGAGCTCCTACCCCTAGATCCCCTTCACACACCCTCATCCCAATGTGAAAAATAGTGCCTACCTTGATAAATTGAGAGAAACCTGCCAAATAAATACCTGCCCTTAATAAATCAAAGAAAAAGAGAAGATGAGGTATGCCTTGCTAACAATAAACTCACCTTTATAAAGCATAGCCCACAGCTTCTTAAACTGAAGTACCCAAAAAATCTATACATTTCTTTTTTCAGCCAAATCCTGGTCAATATAATCTCTGGCTTGCATTCCAGAAGTAAAAAACTTTACAGAACCTCTGACTATTGTTTTCAGCCTTGCTAGAACAAGCAAACAAGCTTCGAATCCAGTATCTTGATAAGGCTTGATTTCCTGCCATAAACGCCATCTGCACTCCACTGTTATATGGCAGAAATCAGGTTGTACAAAAAAAGAAGACTCTGTATATTGCCTTCTATTTCCGGGCTTGCTTTCTCAAATATAGCCTCCTGCAGCATGAAATTACCCTCAGCTGCTTTTGATCTCTACTCTGCATTGTATTTTATTTTGTGATGTATAAATGGAAACCGGTGCACCCTCTGGACTTCACATTTCCAGTCCCACCCTGTAAGTTCGGGAAAGGCTTCCTTAAGAAGGTCCAAGATAAAAGATCAAATGTCAACCCTTTCTAAGCCTTCCTTAATCCGAAGGAAAAAAAAGTTATTTCTTCTCTGGCATTTCACCAAATCTTCCAATTTCTACATGGCGTCAATTAGTTGTGCATCGTGGGATTTAGTCTGCTCTCTCACAGCAACCAGCTCAGTCTAATGGCATGTGTTCTCTCTTCCATGCTATTAAGCTGCTCACCAATCTCCACACAAGCCTTCCCTACTTTCCGTACAGCGCCTTCCAGTTTTTTTTATCCTGCCTAGCCTTTTTTCCATCCACCCGCTCTGCGCGGTGTTCCTTAATCGAAGCTAAAATCAAAGCCAGAGCGGGATTTGTATTTGATATCGCTTCAGCCTGATGACCACAAAGAGGAGTCTCTGCCTGAGCGGGTGCCAACTCTGTCGTCCTCAGTATCCTCATATGGGAGTAATCCCACTTCAGCCCACTATCGGTGATGCATCTCTCCCTGCTGTCCAGTGAATTTGTGTAGGTCTTGCATCCTTTAGAGCTCCTCTGATGCTTTTGGTGCTTAAGGGCTGTCTAAGGTGCTTCAAGTGTACTCGAGCCTGAGGTTGATGAGCTATCCCCTATTTCGCTGCAGCCAGAATTAGAGGTCCCCGAGTGGGAGTCCTCAGTAAGTGAAAAAAACTCATCTGCCCCGACAGATGTAAGATCAGCGGCAGCTGACCCATCGGGCCCTGTACCACAGATTGAGCCCCCAATAGCCCCACTAAGAAAAACAGGCTGAGAGTTAGGTTGAGAGTCATATGAGGTCCTGTGTTCTTTTTCTAGGTACCCCTGGATCATCTCTCTGGGGATACCGACCATTTCCCTCTGAGGTCCTATCTCGGCTGATGAAGAACCCCTGGATACACAGAGCATAGAGCCTCCATTATCTGCCACTTCAGTGACAACCTTGCTATTTTTTATATGCACCAGGGTCAGCCAGACCAATCGTCAGGTAGACTTTGTCTAGATTTTTTAGATTCCAAACCTTTAAGAGCTTCCTGGGAGATTTGACTAGCCCCCGTCCTTAGTCTTGAAAAAGTCACTAATAGCTGTCCAGACGGTTTTTAGCAGTACAGGGCTCCCTTGGCTTACCTGCATTCTCCTCAATGTTAACTGGGGAAGACTCCTGTCTTGACCCCTGCATCTGTGCTGTAGCCCATGAGGTAAACTCCCTTGGTTTGTCATTTTTGAAGGCATCATACAGGGCTCTGCAATCACTTTCTCCAGGAGAGAGCCAGATGCTGCTCCTCGAGCCCTCCGGGTGAATTCAAAATTTCCTGTGGCAAGTCCCGCCCACTCCTTCAGGGCTCAGCAGCAAGACTGAGCAAGCATCATGGCCAGTGTAGTGAGCACACCGAGATTTCTCCTCCACCGGGCAGTTCTGAGCACTCCGCATGCTATCCACCCAAAAACACCGCCTGTAACGTCCTCCCGGTCCAGCTGGGATTCCGGCAGTCCTGAGACCTGCCTGTTCATCCGGCACACCACCAACACGTTGCATGCAAGTAAGCCAACTTGCGGGGAATTTAGAGGGTGAAGGGTGGTGGAGTGGGACCTCAATCGCGGTGATCCTGCGCAATCGCCATCTTGCATTCCACTGCTTTCATCCTGCCCACCCAGACACCACCACTTCAGTACTCTTCTGGACCTGTGGATACTCTGCTCGGAAGAAGGACAGCTGTGTTGCTACAAGGTCTGCCACTCTAATGGTCTGCTGTTCTAAAGGAACTGCTGCCCTGCTGGGCTGGGCTGGCCTGCTTCCTGCTTGCCCTCTTGCCTGGGGAAGGAGAACGGGGCCTAAAACTTCATCTTGAACCAAGGACCCCAGTGAAAGGGCTAGTCTTTTGGCCTCCTGCTCTAAGCCTTAGGGACATAAAAGGCAACCCCAATAGCTCGTGGACCAGTCATCAGTGAGCTCCTGACCCTCATGTTGTGCCCTCCGGCCCTGGAGCCTTGCTGTGGCTCAGAGGGTGCTTTATTTAAGTTATGGGATTCAGAATCGCCAACAGGCCCTTCCACACTGGAACCGATACGCTTGCACCGAAAATCTGCACAATCCACCACTAACTGGTCTCTTTGCACATCAGTATTGACAGGGGACCGCCAACATGAAGCTCGAGTCTGCCTGTCCATGACGCCCAGCCTGCTCTTCGCGTCACACCGACAACAGCCTGTGACGCTCTCCCTGCTCCTCGCGACCCTCTCCAACTCCAATGGGATTCTTGGCACACAACTTGAGAAGGTAAATCTTCAGCTGGACTAATCTGGGACTGTATCCGACCCGTGTTCTATCGTGATCGTCTTGAACTTTTGAGTTTGTCCTGTTCCAGTGTGCCCTGATAGCCGCGGTTGTCGCTTTATGCTTTTAGGTGCTGTATTGCAGTTTATTCTTTAAACATTCATAACTCTGGTTCTACTGATTGTAGTTTTGTCATTTTTTTATTTTGTATTTATTAAATGTGGCTCTATTTCCTTACGCTGGTGTGGGATATTTTTGTGTGGTTTCTTTACTGTTTGAAGTATTGAACAAATACTTTACACATTACCTCTAAGTTAAACCTGACTGCTCTGTGCCAAGCTACTAGGGTATTGAGAACAGGTTAATTCGGGGTTTCTTGGGCCTTCCCCTGACTGGAGTGTGGTTGCTGCTTAACCCGGGCCCATACCCCAGTCAACAAGTAATCCAATTTTGAACATTCACTCTGAGATTTTTTGTAAGCACAGCCTATATGACCGTGTGTGTGCCAATATTATGTAAATATAATAGTCTAGATCAGCAGTGCTTTTGAGTGATTATTCTATGTTTATGTACACATTTATTTATTTGTTAGCAGATTTTAATAGTGCATATAAAACTCAAATAGTGGCAGGGGACTTTAGATAGAAATAGGGTTAAATAAAAGTGTATAATAGAATGTTAAATACTATAGAGTTGTATAATACAGTGAGTGAAATATATAATATAGTAACATAAATAACATATACATTAAATATATTTTGCAGGGAGAATTGCATACATTTTCAGAATGTTACGAAATCTACTAGAGGTGGCAAAATGGCTTCCATGGATGAAGGTATCAATAAATTAGAAGCATTTTCAGCTCTTTTTTGAAATCGCTGTTTGCATGCTCGGGAAAAATATCTTGCGAACACGCATTTTGAGAACACAAACAAGCAAAAAGTTTCGCGAAGTTGCGGAACGCAGGCTTTTGGGCAATTTCGCGATCTCCCCAGAACGCACAATTACCCAAATTCCGCAAATTCCGCGAATGGTACTGAATTTACCGCCCAGGCCTAGTTTAATTCCATTGGAGTAATTTAGGTTACAATTGTACCCTCTCTATCATTTTATTGCTGCGTGATTAAAGGTTAAGTTCCTTGTCTGGGAAAAATACCTTCCCTATACCCTTACCTGTTGTGAGAGCTCCCTGCACTCTTCCACCTTAAATATATATATATAGATATACACCTCTCCTTAGCAGGAGTAATTTAGAGGTGTATATAAGCGTAATTAGAATGGGAAACCTCATTTAAAAGTGTGTGAAAACTCACAATTACTTTTGCAGGTGTTCGCATCCAAAAAGGAGGACTCCCTACCCAGTTAGGTTTTTTACCCCTGAGTGAGGGGCTATTATACTTGTGGGTGTTGGAAGGTGGGTTATTGGTAGGGGAAAATGTAGGTCTGACACCGGCAATAAGGCCACTAATACATGGTAGGACTCAGCATAGGTCTTCGAAAATTATTCCTATGCTCAACCCTTGGTAACGTGGCTTCGAGCAGGCAGGCTTAACTTCAAAGAAAGCATTTAAAAACATAATTTCGGTAAATAACTAAGACACAACACAAAATACAAATACAACAACAATTTATAAAAATAGGTAATATTTTTATTTTTTTAATGACACCAAAATGAAAGAAATCCACTGTAGGGAACCAGATATATGAATTTTTAAAGATTAGTCACTTTCTAGTGCTTAGAAACCAACAGTGCCCCTTTTAGTCATTCTGTTTTCTCTGACAGGGACACCTTTAGAAACTTTTCTGGAGAATCTCACGAAATGTGTTGTGTTGCCTTCTCCAGCAGCGAGGGTCCTGTTAGAACTACTTCCTGAAGGTCTGCTTGTGGGTCCCAAAGTATCCAACACACAATCTGAGGTTCTGGAATCTCCAAGAGGGTCCTTGAAAATGTGAAACTTCAATTCCACTATCCACTTGAACAAATCCTTTACAAATCCACTGGTACTCCAGGCTGGGAATTCTTTATGGGGATATCCAGGGGAGATCTGTTAACCTGTAGCTTCCAGGGAGTCCACTCTTTAGTCCTTTTGCAACAAGGTAATCCAGAGGCCTGCAGTTTCAGTTGGTGCAGTCTTCAGAGGTCAGATCTTAGGAATCTTTGCACAGCAAAACTTCTCAGCAGGGCACTTCTTTCTTCAGTAAGTTTCAAGCAGCAGATTTGGAGCACTCTGCCCCTCTCAGATACCTATTCAAACTTTTCTGGGTCAAGCAGCAGATCATTCCTGACCAATGAGAGCAGGGTAACTCATTAAGGCAATGACCACATCCCGTAGAGTGTGGCAGTATTTTGTTCCAGAGTGCTTCAAATCTTCCAAATACATAATGGCTGATTTTCCAGCAGAGAGTCAAGTCCTGGATAAACACACTCCCAGGGATGACTTATTTCCCTAGACTCTCCCACTACCATCTGCACATACCTTCCTTAAGCCTAGCCCTGACGCTGAGTCAAAAGTGAGAAAGTGTAACTGACACCCAGGCCTCCCCTTTGCCTTTGAAGAGCATGGTTTACGACTCCACCCCCTGGCCTGGCATTCAATGGAACAGCACACTGCTCTCTCAGCAGAGCTGGTAACCCCAGGGGCTCTTTATCACCTCTTCAAAGCAGCCTGGCGAATCCACTTAACTCTGACCAATTAGGGCTGATCACTGGAAGGCTGAATTTGGGTTTACAAACAAGAAAGTCTTAATATGATATTGTTGGATTTACTACTACCATTCTGGTAAGTCTTTGAATGGCCAGTCTAGTGCTCTCCTATGAATAATTGTTAATCAATAACTTCCTACCATGTTAAACTATGTAACAAGGGATTTGCAATGGGAAAAATGACTTGGGCAATTTTTCCAGCACCAGGACTTACAAAAACATATTTTATAAGTACTTGCCTTATATCTACAGGAACCCCACCACATGTGCAACTAGGGGAGACTTTAGAGGTTCTGAATCTGTAGAGATATTGCAGTCTCCTTTTAGTGTGCTCCTAGAATCAAAGTCGAATTTGAGCAGCACTTTACCACAATTTGGGGAGTGAAATTAGAAATTTCACTTTACCCAGGCATATAAAACCTCATTTTATAAGGGTGTATCTTATAGATAACGGACCCCCCCACCCCCCACCCTTGGGATAACAAGGGGAGACCCTGGGGGTCCCTAATATGCCAAAACATTGTAGGTTATCCATTCCACAGCATTAGGAGAACAATTAGCCAGGCAAGTCTCTTACTACACTGTGCAAAGCCACGTGCAATCCACAAATGGGGGACAAGGGATAGCTATCTACTTACTTATTGATGTTCGCTTTATTTTTAACCTCCTGCGCGCTAGCGGAATTCCGCTCGCGCGCTGAGAATTCGAAAATCGCACTTTGCGTGACGAGCTGGGCTCGGCATCAGCGTGCGAGCGGGCTACGCGATGACGAGCCCAGCTCGTCATCAGCTCCGAAGGGGTTAAGAATTGGCATAGAGTTGACTTTAACGCCACCCAGAGTTTTACCTGCTCATCACAGGCTACGGGAATTAATTCTGCTTTCTGTGAAGTATTTATGTTGGAGTGCATGATGGGCTAGTTTACATCAGAAATGTACCTTGAATCATTGCACAATTTGTCATATTCAGTTTAAATCCCATGTGCAGTATATGCAGAAGAAAATAAATTTTGCTGTTCTCCTGCCATTTCCATAGTAAAAAATATGAGTGCCCGCAGCTAATGCGAACAGAATTTCTGAAAACCTTTCTCACCTTAACTACACGACTTTGCAGTTGCTTGTGTTTTCTACTTGGGTATATTTTATGGCGCCATGCTTTTCATATTGCATGGAGTTATTTGTTTTGCACCTTGTATCTATATACCTGTAATCTGGAATTTTGAAATTCCATCATTGATACTACATATATCCTTGCTTCCACTCTCCTAGGTAGCAATGCAAAAGCCTACATAGGAATTGTCGAGTTCTTAGCAGGTTGTTAGGTCATATCTTGCAGTAATACTGGAATCGGTGTCCATATTTGCTATTGGACTTCTGTTTGGAATATTGTGGATGCTTTTTACATGTCAACTCAACAATATTAATTGAACCATGGTCATTTAGCTTGCAGGAAAGGGAGCAAAGTCCTGTATTTTATTTTTTTGTCTATACGTTTATAACGACTGTGTCCCTCACATGGGATGGATTCCATTTTGCAAAACAGTCATGAAATCAATTTTGACCTGCAGTGTTGATCATTGCATATGAACTGATAGCCCATTTGTTCACATGGGTAATGTGTGGTATGAGCTGGTTCCCAAACGGTGCACCACGGCTGGTTTCGACTGGATGTGTCCAGCTCCCGGATAAGCATGTACAAACAGCAAAGAGATGCAATTATTGGATGGCACAAGGGTACACAAATATTCTGAAAAGAGACAGTAGACATATCCTGGCATTGCGCGCACTATTCTCCATTACATAAATCCAGTTATTTTCAGGGATTAAAATTGAAGTACTGCCTATGCCGGGCTTCCATCCCCCATGGCCACACCTGTGCCAAGAAAAGTAACGTAATGGGGAGCCGCGGCCAGCAGTCAAGGGAGCCAAGGGTAGAGAAAGTTTGGGAACCGCCGTACTAGGGGCTTATGGGATAAGTCATGCAATTACAGGGGTACCCAACCATACCATAGTGTACCCTAGCTTATGTTAAGTGTTTTAACTGTATTCTAATGCGTCTCTTTCAGCTTAGCACTGGCCCTGGGCCTGGTTAGGCAGAGCCCATGGTCAGTCAAAATCAGTTACCACCAGTATCAGTCAGCAAAAAGTTGGGGGTGCCCAGGGCACAGGATAACTTTGCAACAGTGGGCAAATCAAATTGTGAGTGTACATTCTTCTTGTTTGAATTTAAAACATGAATCTGCATTTGTAAATCAAGCAGTCTGCTAATATAAGTTTAGTTTGCAAATGGCTTCCGGAATAAAGCCCAGTGACTTGAAAAGCCTATGAATATTCCTCTCTTCTAGTTAATTATTCAAACTACATTTGCATATGACAGATAAATTGTTATTCCTATCATGTCCTCCAAAGTTCATCACTAACAGCAGATTATGACTTGTTAACATTCGAAGACAACATTGCACATGATAATTGATTACATCATTTGGCGCCTAGAAGGTCCTTTTGACCTTCTTAAATTGTGCTACACTGGCATTTCATGGAATCATCATATTCAAATGTATGAAAGGATGAATTGATTTGATTGTTTTACTAAATCCAAAATATATTTTCCCACAGATATGACAGTACTAATCCTTATGAGATGATTGATGTAAAACATGTGGAGATTAAAACAATGGAAACCACTATGGCTTCAATTTTTGAGTCTGCTGCCTTGTTTGAAGTCAATGTCCCGGATTACAAACAGATCAAACAATGTCGGAAGGAGGTTTGTCTGCTTAAGGAACTTTGGGACATGATAACCCTGGTGAAATCCAGCATTGAAGACTGGCAAACAACACGATGGAGAGAAATAAATGTTGACAACATGGACCTTGAGAGCAAAAGATTTGCTAAAGACATTCGAAATTTAGACAAGGAAATGAGGGCTTGGGATGCTTTCACTGGACTTGATAACCAGGTGAAAAACATACTTACATCTCTGAGAGCTGTGGCAGAGCTTCAGAATCCTGCCATTAGAGAAAGGCACTGGAGTCAACTCATGCAAGCAACGGGTGTCAGATTCACAATGGATGAAGACACAACTCTGGCAGATCTTTTGAAACTCAACCTGCACAATTTTGAAGATGAGGTCCGCGGCATTGTTGATAAAGCGGTTAAAGAAATGGGCATGGAAAAGGTGTTGAAGGAGCTCGATGCTACTTGGAGTGGTATGGTTTTTCAGTATGAACCACACCCACGCACCAGTGTGCCTTTGCTGAAATCCGATGAGGAGCTTATTGAAACTTTAGAAGATAACCAAGTCCAGTTGCAAAACTTGATGACCTCAAAGTACATTGCCTTTTTCTTGGAGGAAGTCTCAGACTGGCAGAAGAAACTGTCTACAGCAGACTCTGTAATTTCCATTTGGTTCGAAGTACAGCGTACCTGGTCACATCTTGAAAGCATTTTCATTGGCTCAGATGATATTCGATCACAACTTCCTGAGGTATGACTTCAACTTTACTGCATGTAATTTTAACACAGGGGTCTTTTGTCGTTTAGGAAACGAAATAATCTTTTAAATTCTGGAAGGTGCCATGGACAAGTGTCTTAGTCATTCCCTTTATAGGTGTTCTACTCAGAATATATGTGATACACATAATTAATAGATATTTAACAATAGTTTCAAAACTATGACTCTTGCTCTCCCTTCTCCCCCGCAACCAAAAGCGGATTACTGATTTTTTAGCAGATCAAGCATTGATGGTTGACACTTTGCAGCATCGCTGCAGTAGATCCTGTAAAGATATTCTTAGTTGATGGTGAAAAACCATTTATATTTCCCTTTTGATGCTCTCCAAAAGTGGAAATGAAAGCCATGCTGCAGTGCTCAACATATATAGTGTGAACATCGTAGGGTTGTATAGTACATATGAAATGCAGTTTAGTCTTCCTATGCCCACTTGTCCTTTGTCAGGCGTAAAATTTGCTGCGCACTGTAATGGTCCTGCTGTGCGCAGGGACAGAAGCTTTTCTAAACAGCCGACTTCAGTTTGTGGTTCGTAGGTTTATCTTTAAATACAAAACCCTCATAGAAGAACAGCTGCACTCCTTGAAAAGAACAATTTCCTACTTACAAATTATTCATGAATTCCCCCTTCAGAGAGCACACATCAACCGTAAACCACTTCTCTCAGTACTTTTGATACTAACCTGTCGTTAGTGAGAGCTTTGAACGTGTTGCCTTTATAATTTGCCTTTATAATTGGGGTTGGTAGTGAATGGAGGGCTTCAGCAGGTATATCAGAGAATTTTATGGTGCTGGTGGAGGGTGACTCCTGCGAAGCATATAACACTTTTTACATTTGGCTTCTTATGAGTTTTGCAAAATTGGCTGTGGTTGCTGTAGGTCCAACAGAAACAAGGGGGCATATTAGCAAGAACCTCGTTAAAATTATCGCCATTTCTAAAACGGCGATAATGGGCTTGCTAATATGCGTTATAGAATTCCAATAGAAGCTCAGGTTAGATGTCCTGCACAACTAACCTGGGCTTCTATTAGAATTCTAACGCATATTAGCGAGCCCATTATTCCCGTTTTAGCTGCAGTTTCCTGCCGCTAAAACTGTGATCATTTTAACGAGGTTCTTGCTAATATGCCCCAAAGATCTCATAAGATAACCTCTAAATTATAGACGTATGCTCCAAAGCCAATTCCCGAGCTATCCTTTTTTTAGGTAAAACCTAAAAGTCTGCCACTTTCAGAAGGCTTAATGGGCGATAGGGAGCTTTCCATTTAGCGCCACAACACTTTAGAGTTTCCGTGCACTATACAAATCCCTATTCATCATCATCATATAGATTTTGTGCAATCAACTGTTTGAAACGGACCTTGCAGAACTTAATAATCAATCATTCTATTACATATTGATTAAAGAAATAGAAGCATTTGTATGCACAACAAAGCACTTTTCTCTAAGTGTCCCTCCTTTGATTTTGAAGACACTTGCAATCATTAATGGGAAACCCTAAAGTTGCTTTTAAAAATACCAAGAATTCCTTGTGTCGACTCATTTGGGGTTCATAGATGATCGTATCATTTCACTCACTTATACACTTCATAGCTAGAGATAATTTGAGCTGGTTTGTGTTTGAGCACATGGATCTTCATCCCAAAATAAGAAAGTTCCACCATATTGTCTCCCTTTTTGAATTCATGCTTTCCTACATTAGCTTTTGTGTGATGTATACAGTAGAGAAATTACAGCTTTACTCCCCCTTGTGGCAATAATATTTTCAGAAGCAGCATTACTACTGGTACTTGCAACTGTTTTTTTTAATGTTCTATTTTCTTTTCATGAAGCAGATTATCATCAACCATGGATTTTGAGTGCCAAGTTGCACAAGCATCCCACCAGATGACTCATACAATTACTGTCTTAAAAACCTGGGGCGTCTGCCGGAACGTTCCTTTTTGTGATGTTCCGTGGCACAGGAGCCTGCTCCATATTTACGAGGCAGCACTAAGCCACTTTTTTTGGCCTAATGCTGCCTCGTAAATATTGTTCCCTTTAACACAGGTTTCTGTGCTAAAAGAGCATGCAATGGGTGTTGCTGGGGACATTCCCAGCAACATCCTTGGCTTTTTGACGCTGCCACAGATTTACGGGAAATCCTAAATCTGAGGCAGTGCCAAAAACGTACGCCTCCCCAGGGGAGTCCTAAGGGAGGCACAAAGAGGAGAAATGTCTTTATTTCTCTTCATTTTTACTTTTTCTATGTGTTCTGTATAATGCAGCATATATAGAAAGAAGAAAATACTCTTGTGATCATCCCTTGCAGTGCAGGCACCTTTGCACCATGGCGCAAAGGTGCCTGCGTTGGCGCACAGCAGCACATTGTGCAGCGTTGCAGGGAAAACTGACAGGAATGCAGCGTATCTGATAGATACAGCGCATACCTGCTCTTTTCTTTTGCCTTAGGGCAGTGTAGCAGGAAGGCCTGCTGCGCTGCCCTACAATAAATCTTTATAAATGAGACCCCTGGCCTCTAAGAGCTTGAGAAAGGACACGTTAGTGTCCCTTTGCTGTTCTATAGGTTTGGAATTCCACAATCAGAAGGAAGCTTGCACAGCACAATCATTGCCCCAAATTGTGGATTTTGAGAATCGATAGACCATCAGCAAAACCTTGTCTGCCAAAAGCAGTTGGTTAGTGTGCCTATGCAAGAGAACACACTCCCTCAAAAAAGATGGGCTCCCATCATCCTGTAATTTGTAGATAAATGTAACTTTTGAAGCCTAAGAAGTAAGGAAGAAAATGCTTTGCAGATGTGCATATACCTTTTGTTTCAGATCTAGATATAAACTATCGTGACAGCACAGTCTAGACATATTGAAACACAAGGCTACTAATTGTCGTGCTTCTGATGGAAGCATGGGTATTATTTTAGGCTGGTCACTAATATAGCCCCTTCATTTCTGACTAAAGCTGATGGTATTGAAGATAGTAATGGGCCAGTAGTAGCGATCCTATTTACGCGGATAATCCTGGAGCAAGACCTTTCAAGTAGTTGTTGGGACAGCTACACAGGTGTTTCTTCTACATGTGCAGCAGGAATATCCTCCTTCTATTATTCTTCTCTTTGAAAATAGAATCATATCTTGTCCTTAGCAGGCACATTTCACTCCATCTTACACTTTGTTGCACATGCTCTACCACATACTTTTCTGGGGTAAAATGTCACTGACGTCTATTGAGATTTACTTTCTTGCTTGGAAAAAAGGCAGAGGCCTTCTGGGACAAATAAACAAAGATTAGAGATCCTTCATCAAGCAATTTCTGTCTCTAACGTTTGTACCCTCCCCTACCCCTCCAATAGAAACCAAGACCAACCCTCAAAGAGAAAATATACAATCCTTATGTGCTTGTGAAATCACCTGGCAGGAACTAACACATAGCATTGGAGAAAGTAAGGCAGAGCATGCTGCCCTCTCCAAAGGAAGCTGGACAAAGACCCACAACCCAATTCCTGACAGGGGCATAATAATCACAGCTGTACCTTCTCACTGTGCCCTTTCTCATTGGAGGCATTTGAGGTCTAATATTAACATTTCCCACAACGTGTCCATTAGCATATGCTACTTGGGTTCAACTTGGCGCAGGAAATGTGATTTTTCTGAGTAATTCATCACTGCCTGAGAAAAAGATCTACCTTTCTAATATTCATTTGTAAAAATCTAAATCAGATGTTGAAACTCCTGATGATTTCTGGATAAAACTACCTATACACTGTAACTTTTAACTTAATCATATTCATATAATTTCAGTTATTTGTTGAGAGTGCATATGTCTAGACGGTCAATATTAGTCATATTTTACAGTCCCAAGAATAGGACAGGACCTCTACAATTAATTTATAAAGCACTAGTTAACAATATAGTTCATCTCCCATTGTCAGGGACTACACGGAGGTGTGCAAAGGGCGCTCATTGCCTTGGGCCTGTTCAAAGCCCTGAGCCCACTGCAGAGGTGCACAACCTAGCAGTAAAACAGCAACACAACTGGGAAAAACAGTGTGCAGGGGGAATTCTGTAAACTCTGAGACAGAATGGTATAATGTAAGGATTTAACCACAGATACTGAAACTTCAATGTCATTGTATATTAACGGAAGGGATACTGATTTGCTATACCATTATCATTTTGTGTTATCAAGTTATGACGCATGTCATCATAGGCTATTGGTGTTATATGATCACATTTCTCAGAAAAAAACACATCCCTTTCACTTATTCATACAGGATGTGATATGGTCCCTGTATTTCCCAAATCTGAGTGAATGTTTTGCGGTTACAAGGATACAGCTGAGATTGTTTTGATATTTTCTGACCAGCAAAACATACTTGTCTTTTGACATTTTGTTGCCATTGTTAATTCCACTGTAGTGGTAGACAATGAGATGTTTGAAATTCTCTTTATAAGGGTCATTATAAAAGGAGTAGCAATACTCACCATTGACATTTGCCTACTGCTATAGATGAAGTAGGGCAGCTAATGTTACCCTGGCACTAGGGGCAACTAAGGTTCAACTGAATAAAACTGAAGCCTAGCCAGAAGATATATTGATATGGCTTTTAAATGTGCAGCCTTCCTTAAAACAAATATCAGAGAAATGAAAGATTATATGTACTCTTGGAAAAGAAACTAAATAATGATCAATTTGTCATCGCAGTGCCACATTCATTTTTGTCCACGTTATTGTAAAAGCTGCTGAATATGACCCAATATATGCTTTAATAAGGTTTAAAGTTAGCAGAAACCTTAACAGTAAAAATTATTTTGGGGGTAGAAAAAGGTTTGTGATTACTGAAGCTCTTTATTTGTTTGTGTTTTTAAGGATTCAAAAAGGTTTGAAGGAATTGACACAGATTTTAAAGAACTTGCTTATGATGCAAATAAAACTCCTAATGTAGTTGAAGCCACAAACAAACCTGGCCTCTTTGATAAACTTGAAGACATCCAGAACAGGTGAGATATTGAACTAGTTGCCATTCATGGTGTGATATATGCATATTTGTAAACACTATGGTTATTAAATTCCATTGACTCGTCTTTTATTATTCTTGGATGTCCACTACTTGTCTCTCTTTATCCATCATTATCCACACTTTACTACTGATTTATTGTACAGAGGTGGTTAACCTACAGTTACAGAATTACTTTTCTTCGATTCCATCCATGAAATTAACTTTATGATTCCTAATCCTCTCTTTATGAGCCACTTTTTAGGTCTGGTTTAACAGCGCAGTAGTCGCCAGAAATGTAATCAATCTAAAAAAAGGCATTAAGACCTTGGCTGCTGCCCTGATTCCTCTCCGGTGCTGGACATTCCTTAACTGGGTGTGGTCATGACGGAACCATTCCGTCATCAGCACAGCTCAACCGTGACTGATGACGGAATGGTTCCGTCACCAACATCAAAGGGGTTAAGAAGCACTACCAGTAGAGGGGCTTTGGCACTAACCACTTGTCGTTCCTCATACTGGCAGCAGGGAGTACATGTTTTGATTAGGCAAACGTTGCGAGCTTCCACAAAAAGTGCTTGCCCTTCATGAAGCTTTGCTCATTTTGTGTATTTATCCTGCTGCCTGAGCTTTAATTTTCAAGGGCACACACATGACAATGTATTGCTATTAAAGTGTCTTCGATAAGTAGATAATTGACTGTGTTTTTCTCTGGCAGCAACACAGATGAGAGGTTGGCCGTCATTGACTTTAAACTTCCATGTGTAGTTTTGTGTATGTGAACCCGGATAATCTACACGAAGTTTAAAGTGTGGCTTGACAGTACAACTATTGTCTGACCTTCTTTAAAAAAATAGCTTTCAGAGTCCTACTGAGAAAGGGACATAGACTCCACCCGAACGTTAGGTCCCCTGAGCACAGGATTGGATTAGGCTGCAATTATATGCTTTGCTAAAAAGATTGTTTGTATTGCAATTTTTGGTGTGTGGCAAAGTTTATTGATACTGCAGGACTGAGTTGCATATTGTGGCAAGCCAATGATCCTGGCTGTAGGGCTGCTCTGTTAATTATGATGCGTTATAGTAAAGGCACTAGGCCATACAAATGTATTATGAAAGCATATGTTAAAGTCGATATGCATTTGAGTGGGGATTGCTATTTCTTCCGAAGCCTACATATAGGTATTTTGTTACATGGGCTCTCACAGCTTATCATATTAGGCCATACTTTTGGTGTCTCACCCAGTGTGACAAACCTTGGCTATATAAGGTTTGGTTTGTGATAATCCTTGTAATGTTCCCTAAGTAGAGATAGTATTTTGCTTAGCCTAATTTCTTTTGTATGCCTTACTAAGTGTTGTGATGGTGTAATTGTCTGATTGTTGCCTTTTTGAAAAGCTTATGCTCAAAGCTAGGCCTGAGTTGGTTATGGTAGCAAGCTGTATGCCTATTTGGTGTACTGAAAACGCTATGCCAAAGCTATAGGTCTGGTGTACATATTGCTAAACATTATGACAAAGGCAGTTCGCCTAGCTCAATAAATGTGAAAAGCTTAAGTTAAAACCAGTAAAACTTCAACAGTTGATTGTTATCATATTGTTACAGGCTGTAGACAGGTATTTTTTAAATGTTAAATAACTGATTTCCTTAGTAGGCAATGTTATTGATGGTTTGGGCGTTGGCATCCAACTCTGACAAACCTTAGTTGTTTTCATTTCGATGATTCTAGGTAGGCCTTGTGGCGAGAGGTTTTGCAATCTTTATTTTACTGCGTATTTGTTATTTAGGAGGCATAGGTATCCCCTGTTGAAATAAGCCAGGCTGGATCCTAAAGAAATGAAACACTTTAGACCCATTACTCTACTTTCACCCTTTACGAAGATCATGAAACATTTCCTAGCAAAGTAACTAGCTGGAAGACTGGAAGACCTAAAATACCTAGAACTCCTGTATCAGACTCAATTTGGCTTGGAGCATGACACAACACTTAACCTGGCCTGGTGGTAACGGATACTAACCGTGATTAGGACTAGTAATTTCCTAAACTGCAATTCTCTGTTTTCTAGGCTTACTCAGTGGCAATTTGACTATTTGCAAGTACAGGGTCAAGTGAGCTTTTCATCCTTTAAATGGCAATAAATTGAGTATCTTGGAAATGGGTAACAATAATCATATTTGTTACTTCTTCACTGTCCCTTCTCCACCAGTTAATATTTCAATCAAACCTCTAATTAAAAATTTATTTCTGCAAGAGAGGTGTGTAATAGCGTTCCTAAGCAGATGACATGGAGCTACATCTGCTTGTCCATAAACTCGATGAAATGTTCACAAACCTGATGAAAGTCTTATTAGAAATGACCCGGTAGATGGCTCGTAAGGGATTAAATGTTATATTATGTTATGCTATAAATTCCTTATACAGCGCACGTACACCAGGAGGTTTCATAACGTTAACTCTAGAGTGTGCCGGGACCGTTGGATGAGGTTAATCGCGAGCCTGCACAAACAGCCATGTCTTGAGCATTTTCCTGAAGCTTAGCAGATTGGTACATTACCGAATATCCAGTGGGAAAGAATTCCACAGTCTAGGGGCCAGGAATTAAAGCTAAATGGAACTGGAAGGACGTACCTTTGATGGGCATAAACCTAACTCATTCTACCCAGAGAAAGTAACTCTCTCTCCAGAGCAGCTTGGGATTTTGTCCACAGCACGACAACTACGGGCCCTCTAGGGCGATTTCCACTTCCTGAAACCAATTATTCCCTACAAGTTCACCATAAAATGATAGAAGAGGCACTTCAATTGTAGGCTTGGCTTTCCGAGAATACTATTGGAGGCCTTACTCGAAATCAGTAAGGTGCCTTCAGCTTTCGCAAAATGCTCCAGCACGTTTGTTCGTGGATGCCAAGAAAAAAACTGCCTCTGTCAGCCTCAAATCTTTACATTGATGCCAGTGACCATACTGGTTACAGTCAACACCTTGTGCCTGGTATGCAAGGGCATTAACAACACTGCCCCAAAACATCTTAATGAAGATTTGACTGAATACTGGCCTACCAGAATTCTGAGATCAGGGAGGGTAGGGTTATAGACGACACTGAAAACCTGCAGACGCAAAGTGGAGCACACCTTCTTGGTTATGGGGCCAAAGCTGTGGAATGCCTTGTGACTGGAGATGGAAAAGACACAAACCCACGTTAGTTAACTTTAGGATGGCTGTACAGCTCTCCTGCTTACTAAATAATTCAGCTTTCGTGGATCCAGAGTGCCTCCTTCAATCTTGACTGTATATATGATTTTATATATTTTGCATGACCCTCTCGCTTATGGGCAATTTGATTGTAGAATTCAGTCCCTGAATAAGAAAATTAATAACATAATATTTACAATGCTTAGGAATGACAGAGCTGGCGTATTATGTGCAATAAAAAAATATTACCACCAGTAAATAGCTCCAGGTCTTTGCAGGTCGTCCACTGATGTCTTTCTGATCCCGGCTCCTCTAATGCCTTTTTATTCCCTCCTCAGATTGTCACTCTGTGAAAAAGCTCTGGCCGAATATCTAGATACCAAAAGGTTGGCATTCCCTCGGTTCTACTTTATTTCATCTGCAGATTTATTAGACATCCTTTCCAACGGCACTGACCCACAGCTGGTAAGTAACTGCATTCATCTTCATTGCAAATGTACAATCGTTCAGTAGTATCCTAAACATGAGCTCGTCCATATTGCCCACGACCTGAATGCACAGAAAATGATTGCCTTTTTGAGGGGATTATGTAGGAAAGGCTCCTATTTGATGCTGGCAGGTTTTTTTTAAAATTTTCTTAAGATCTGATTGATTTGAAGTTATTAAAGAATATGTGATTTGCACTCTAGTGCATTTGAGAAAAAGAGCCAATTATTTAAGTGTTACTTATCCACTCTAGTTCACCAAGTTGGCTCCATTATTACAGCCGCAGCCGCGGTGGTGTAAAACACCAATCTTAACGATGTTCAACATTTGCCTGATCATTGAAGCTGCTCCCTTATCTCACAGAGTAGGAGATAGAGGCTTTCAGATTATGTGTATTTGAAGTTCTAACTAGTTTGGAAATTACGTAGACCATGTGCTTAATTTGTGTGGGTGATGGCTGTCATGGGCGGCATGACTTGCAGGTGGAGGGCGCGGGGATGCGCGGAGAGGGGGTCATGAGGGGAGGGGAGGGAAGGTTTAATTTAAAATAAAAAGTTTACCTTCATTGGCCCGTCCCGCGTTATCGATACCGCATCGTCCTCTGCAACAGGAAGCAGGCAGCCTCCCTCCCCTTCCCTCCCCCTCCCCTAAGCCAATCAGAACGCTGCAATGGCAGCGGTGTGATTGGTTGGGACGCCGACCGCACAGGCGTCTATGGGAAGGCCATTTTCTCCATGAAGGCTGCATGCAGGTTACATGGAGAAAATGAAGTGTGCGTGACTGGTTGGCCCCAGAGGACTGACCAAACAGTCAGCGTCCACAACAGTGGGCAAGCCACTCCTCCGTGCCCTAAATAAGGCCCACCCACCCGCCCCCAACTAAACCTTTCTGCTTTCTCGCAGTGCACAAAATGGTATTTATAATACCATTTTATGTTTCTGCTTCTCGCACTGCGAGAAAGCAGTGGTGTGATGCTCCTCCACCCATAGGTGATGGCAAGTGGTCAGCATGAACACTCCGTTTTGGAACTGGGACTAATTTCTCATCATCAAAGTTTGATCCACAGCAACCGAGAGAAAGGACGAAAAGGGAAAAAGAAGGATGGAGAGAAAGATAGGAAATAGTGACAAAGGGAAAAAGCTAGGGATGGAAATGCACTTGCAGGCGTGAGGTAAAGAGGCAGGAAGTGTCAGGTGGTGGAAGAAAGCATTTTCCTACAGTGATCGTTCAAAGTTTGGCGAACTTGCAGCACTTCAGGTGGGGAGCAGAGGCACCTGCTAAATTTAGAGCCCACCTGCATATCTGTGGACATTTTTCCTCCTGAGGTTGCCCCCCCCCCCCCACATGGCCAGAGTCTCTTCAGGAGACAACATGTGGTGACAGGTCTGCCATGCTGTCCCATCATGTCACCCTTGTTATTATTACTTTTGTGAAAAACATACTACATACACAGAAAACGTGTCCTCCCAGCACATTTTCTGCCCTTCTTCTGTCTGGGACGGATCAGAGCTGCAAGGAGCACATAGATCAGTGCTTCTACTTTCATTTCTTGCCAGGCATCAGCACATTGTCCTCAGTACTCCCCCAGGGCCCACTGTCCTGTTCTTATCTAGGGCCCAGTCTGTGGGTTTCGACCTCTCAATTGCAGGTAGCTCTCTTCTATTGTTATTTTCAAATAACATTGAAATGTTGACTCTTTTCACAGGTTATGCGCCATCTATCTAAATTATTTGACAACATGGCAAAGATGAAATTTGAAGATGATTCCAGTGGTGTGGTCAAGGTTGCCCTAGGAATGTACAGCAAAGAAGACGAATATGTGACCTTTAATGAACCTTGTGACTGTAGTGGACAGGTACGTTTGGGAGGATGCAGGCGCATTACATTTTAGCTGTCATTGTACGTGCTCTTTGCAACCAGAATCCTGGATTGCAAGTCCAGTCTCTACTCGTATAAATTCCAAAGGATCTGAGTGAGTACTGTGCTACATAGCAACGTGAGACATTGTTAGTCACATTTATGAAGGAAGGCCAGATATGTTAGAGTGTTTGAAGTCTGATTGGTAATACAGAGCAGTTTACTGTTTTGTTTACTCTCCCCTTCCTTTTGTTTTGCTCTGGACAACTGCCATATTGAGCTAAATTGATAGCCATACAGCCTACTGAATCAGCCCGGCCACACATGCTCTGTGTAAAAGTTCTGCGTTTTGTTTTCCAAATTTCAACAAACTGCTTTATGTGGGCATATCCCCTAGAGCTGGCCAGGGTGCATATATAAAAAAGAAAGTGGCGGCAAAGTCATCCCAGTCATTAATACAATGAAAATCATGCAGTTTTAGACTGCTTGTAATTCTGCAAATGTATGTTGCCAAATGTTCCTCCTGCTAGAGAAATGTAAAGCTGCCATTAGTTTGTAACTTTTGAAATATAATCTGCTACTGTGCCTTTCAATGACATGCACATTTCGGTCTAATCACTGTCAGCAGAGCATTTGTAAATTCTCTTCTATCCGGCCCCAGTTTTAAAATGCGCTCTTTCGAGGCTGTCGGTGGCAGGAGAAAGTTTTTTGGGCCTTGCAAGAATGTATCTGTGACCTGCAATTAGTAGCTAACTTTTTATTTTATACCACAGCTCCCAGGAAACTTTCTAGTGCCCTTTTTTTCTGGGAAACCTAGGCACAGTATTTGCAGTTCATGTGGCAGAATTGAGAGGACGTGGGTGGACTTGACAATGAAAGGATGAACGCTGCAGCTTTGACAAGGTTTTGCTGTCTTGCTTTGAAGAAGTAGATGGTTCTGGGAAGGGTGTGATGCCACAAGGGACATTCCTAGAACAGGAAGTGCATCATTTTACTGTAGTTATGTGAGTAGAATTATGTGGTTTAGCATAGAGATCACCACCCCATTCTCTGTCAGAGACCTGGGAAGGTTAGTCTTCAACACTTCTGTAGAATAGGGTGTGCTACTTTCCTGCCTTACATTTGTAGTGGGATACATGTACCTTTGGCCTGTGAGTGCTGAAGGATGGACAAGAACATGTTTCAAGGGGAGCTGCTCGGCAGGACTGCGAATTGTATTTGTATGTATATGATGCTCTGCTACCACTGGTGAGGCCCCAGTTACTATGCCGCCCTTCTGCTGCATGGCAGACCTGGCTTGTATGCGTAGTAGAAAGAGAGTCATTTCACACCTGGTTGCTCCGGACATAATACTGCTTTTAGGTATATCCACAATGCAGAAGAGTGTCAGAGTGAAAGGGTAGTGCATTATCAATACATGCTTCGTCCAGGGGACCGCGCGTTTTAATTGGTCTACTCATGAACTCTGATTGCATTGTGGATTTAGGCAAATGTGGGAAGCATCCAAGTCTTTAATGCCAAGTGACTGAAGAGGGGTTGTTTTTGGAATGGGTGGGAGTTCCAGAGTTTGGTATTACATACTGAAAAGGAAACCATACACATTTGGAAAATTCTGATCCCGAGGATAGTTGCGCTTCCCAATCTGTGTTTTATTCTGGAACAATCTGTACAGATCCTACATTACAGAAATCCTGGTCCAGCATTATCTTGATCTTAGGTTGCATTACCGAGAGTTTTTAAGGAGCTTATTTTACCACTGAGTGAAACATGAAATGCTGAAAGGCCCCTGCTATTACTAAAGGGACCTGTGCCAGAGGAACTAGCCCTAAAGAAACCTGCACCTACCTCAGTGGAATTTGTAACTTATTCATAAAGTTTGAAACTTCAAGGCATGGAGATGCTCCGTGTTGAGCTGACTTTCGAGCCAAGCCCAGCTCGGAGCTTCGTCAGTTTGCATACACAATCACAACAGGTATTAGGAGTCTTTGTACCGCCTGCCCAGGGACCAATCCTCCCTCAGCAAGCCATCCATTGCTCGACAGTGCCTCAATTGAGCTTGACCGTATTCGAATAACCTTGCGGTGGAGATTGAGAAACTGCAGCACCCCTTTATTACTGAGGTTCCTGCCAAGTGACTCAACAGTTTCTTTATCATGAGCTCCAGCACAACATGTGTGCCTGTCAGCCGGTTTACCATAAAGGTGGCTCTATTTCTGTGGGTGAGACAGCAAGGTTTGGCCTTCTTATTTGAATCTGCACTGTTGTAGCTGAAGGTGAGCTTTAAGTTGACTTGCTGCATGAGCCAAGAATTCCTTTCAGCAACAATGTTAACAAGACTCAGACTTTCCTTTGCATTGCTCAACATTGGTCCCGGCCGAAGGAGGCAATGTTTATAACAGGGATTTAATATATAATGGAATGAGAAGATGTTGTTATTCAAGGAGGCAGAAGACCAAAGGTAAGCGTTAAGTGAGTGTATTTCAGCATGGATACAGACGAGCTGCTGGTGGCACACGGCATAAGCCCACTGACACCAAGCTCAAACTACATTGCACATGGAACCTTCGCCTAACAATGCCAAGGCTCTATGAAGCTGTGCAACAAGCACGAGCAGCTACATTTCTAGATACTACATGGCGTGTCCCTTTTACAAAAAAGGAAATTGGCCTAACATGGTACATAAATGAACTTCCAAACAATTACATTTTGTTGGAATGAATAATGATTGGAACACAGCTAACAAAATAAATCAAAAGCAACACAATTACACTTACACTACATCATTCATATTCACAAAACTCAAAAATCATGACACCTTACTCAAAACTCAAAAATATTTACATACACTTTGAACTGAAAAAATCAATCAAAGAAAAGTATTCTGAACAACAACTTGAACTCTAAATTGAAATGGTACTTTACCCACTTTGCTACAACATCTCGTATTCAACCTCTGGCCACATTCTTCCAGACGTGGTCTCTAGTCTAGTGTTTTATCACAACATCCAGACTTTCCATTTACCCCACTGCCACTGTTCCACCATTGCCCACCTTATACTTGCACACTATTTCCTTTTACTTTCACAACTTTAATCAGAATTCCACATTTGGCCCCACCTTGTGTTACATGTACAGGCTTAGACACCTAAACTGTTTCATCCACTTTAAATTAAAAAGCCTTGTTTCTTTCATCAAAATATTTCTTGTTTCCCTTACATTCTTTACACTCTTGACCTAACACATTTATCTGTCCAACTTTCCTGTACAGCTTTAACCCATTTATTCATCCACGATGGACAGAAGCAAGTCGTGGCTCTCCTTCCACGTAATAATTTGAATGGTGAACCTTCAGTTGATACATGAGGGGTGGGGCAATAAAACCATAGCATACATTTGACCACATTCCCTACAATACACTTGTTAGCAATGGCCCACTAAATACACTCTCCCAAAACCATATTCATCCTCTCAACCAGCTGATGGTTTTTGGGTGTTATAATGAACAACTGAGATGTCTGATGCCACTTGTTTTTAAGAACAGCTCTAACTCACTAGAGACAAACTGAACACCGTTGTCTAACACTAACATGGCAGGAAAACCTTCTTTCAAAAAGACCTCTTTAAGGAATTGGACAACCACTCTTGGTGTGACTTCACTGAAAAACGTCCCCTCTGGCCACTTGTTTGTTTGCGGATATCTAGAACGCATGGCTGCCCGCAAGCGTCCCAGCGCTCGTGATAGAGTAAGTGAGACGGATGAGACGGAACTAGGGGAACAGCCAGGTCTTCAAGAGTCGGCGAAATGAGAGCAGGTTAGGCTGAGCACGGATGTCCATTGGAAGTGAGTTCCATAGTTTGGAGGCATTGTATGAGAAGAGGCGGCCTCCTGATCGCATCCTTTTGATCCTAGGTACTAAGGCTAGATGGAGATGTGTAGAGCGAAGGGTTCTATTGGTATTATATGGAACAATTAGATCTTTTAGGATGGGGGGCTTACCCTGCATGATTTTATGGGCCATGCAGAGAGCTTTGAAATGCACTCTTTCACATATGGGAAGCCAATGAAGTGACCTAAGGGCTGGCTTAGCGGAACTGCGGTTGGTGGCGCCCGTGAGAAGCCGGGCAGCGGTATTTTGCACAACCTGCAGTTTAGCCGTCACTTTCTTTGGAGCACCGAGATAAAGGGCGTTCCCATAATCCAGTCTGGACAATATGAGGCCCTGGATCAGCATCTTCCTCGACTGGGCAGGGAGCAGGGGAAGAATTTTGCGGGAGGTACGGAGAAGACCGTAGCACATTCCAGCAGTTTTTCTTGCTTGGGTGTTGAGCGTAAGCCCTTGATCTAGCCAAATCCCTATGCTTTTATTATCAGACTTTGGGATTGGAGGTGGACCCATGCAAGGGGGCCATAGAGTCTCAGGTCGGAAGTGTGCCTGATTGCCCATGACTAAGATCTCCGTCTTACCGCTGTTGAGCTTAAGATGGGACCTGTCCATCCAGCTCGTTGTATCCTCCAGACAGGAGTAGAGATCGATGGAAGGGCGATCCTGTTGACTTAGTGATACAACAAGCTGGGTGTCATCGGCATAGGTCAGAAGTTTGATACCATATGGCGTGACAATTTTTTCAAGTGGGGACATGTACACATTAAAAAGCGTAGGGCTCAGGGATGAGCCCTGAGGGACGCCACAGTGCACTGGGGTTATGTTGGAGAGCAAGACCACTGACTCATTGTCATTGAAATTGCTCTCCCACCCTCGCAGCTCCACCATTAAGTGAGGTGCCCCTGCCCCTGCACTCTTGAGTGTTGGTGATCGAGGCCCTCCTCCACCCGCAGGTTTCCCTGCGCCTCATCCCTGGTGGTCCAGTGGACCTCTGTCTCCTTTCTTTCTTTCTGCTCCTTCACTCGTTTTCCTCCCCTTTCTATCTTTCACCTTTCGGCACCTCTGCTCTTTTGTGCCTTATTTCTGCCCATTTTCCCTTTCTCTCCCTCTGCTCTTTCACTCGTTTTCACTCGTTTTTCTACCCTTTCCATCTTCCACCTTTCTGCTCTTTTCTGCATCTCTGCTCTTTTGTGCCTTATTTCTGCTTATTTTCCCTTTTTTCTTTATCCCTTCTTTCCTCCCTTTACCTTTCCCCGCCGCTGCTGCCCCCGCGGCCCCCCCCCCCAGCGCGACCGGCCCAATCCAGCTCCCCTCCCCGCTCCCGCCTCCCAGCTGTCCAGCCCTCCCCGACCCCTACTTAGTGGCGGCCACTGCGGGGACAGGCGAGCAAGACCACTGACTCATTGTCAGTGAAATCACTCTCCCACCCTCGCAGCTCCACCATTAAGGGAGGTGTCCCTGCCCCTGCCCCTGCACTCTTGAGTGTTGGTGATCGAGGCCCTCCTCCACCCGCAGGTTTTCCTGCGCCTCATCCCTGGTGGTCCAGTGGACCTCTGTCTCCTTTCTTTCTTTCTGCTCCTCCACTCGTTTTTCTCCCCTTTCTATCTTTCACCTTTCTGCACCTCTGCTCTTTTGCGCCTTATTTCTGCCCATTCTCCCTTTCTCTCCCTCTGCTCCTTCACTCGTTTTCACTCGTTTTTCTCCCCCTTCTATCTTTCACCTTTCTGCACCTCTGCTCTTTTGTGCCTTATTTCTGCCCATTTTCCCTTTCTCTCCCACTGCTCCTTCACTCGTTTTCCCTCGTTTTTCTACCCTTTCTATCTTTCACCTTTCTGCTCTTTTCTGCAACTCTGCTCTTTTGTGCCTTATTTCTGCTTATTTTCCCTTTTTTCTTTATCCCTTCTTTCCTCCCTTTAACTTTCCCCGCCGCTGCTGCCCCCGCGGCCCCTCCCCCCCCCCCAGCGCGACCGGCCCAATCCAGCTCCCCTCCCCGCTCCCACCTCCCAGCTGTCCAGCCCTCCCCGACCCCTACTTAATGGCGGCCACTGCTGCGCGGCCGAGGGCTGCGGGCGCGCCGCTGGTGCACCGAAGGCGCGTCAAAGGCAAGCACGTCTTCGCCCGTCTGCGACCAGCACCAGGAACCCTGGACCTCCGCCCCACCAACGCTACGACCCAGCAGCACTCCACGCACTCAACCCAGGCTGCAACAACAACTGCAAGCTAGCATCACCAGCCGACACCCATGTACCCTTCAGCTGTCACCGCTGCCGGCACACCTGCAGCACCGCCAAGAACACGGATCCAGCACAACCCGTCCACAAGAACACAACCGAACCGAAGACCCTGCAATGCATCCTCCTTAACGTCCGATCCCTCCACAAACACGCCACAGAAATCTGGAACCTCCTCGACAGCACCACCCCAGATGTAGCATTCTTCACCGAAACCTGGACCAACACCACCTTGGGACCGGACATCGCCATCGCCATCCCCCAAGGGTACAAGATCTCCAGGCAGGACCGCCCCACCCACCCAGGAGAAGGAATCGCCATTGTCCACAAATCCAGCCTCCGCCTGAGCACACTCCCTGACGAGTCCACAAAACTGATGGAACACCTTCACTTCAAGATACTGGCCAGCCCCACCGCCGCCCTCCGAGGAACCCTCATCTACCGACCCCCTGGACCCTTCGCCAACTCCATCACGGACATTATCTCCCCGCAGGCCATCGCATCCACCAACTACACCCTGCTGGGAGACCTCAACTTCCACCTCGACAATCAACTGGACCCCAACACCCCATGCCTCCTGGACAACCTCCACAACATTGGACTCTGCCAGATCGTGACCGAGCCCACGCACTCAGCAGGACACACCCTCGACCCCCTCTTCACTACAGGAAACTCCATCACCTTCAGCCACACCACCGAACTCCCATGGACCGACCATCGTTGCGTCCACTTCACCTTCAGAACACCCATCATCCACAGACACCAGCACCTGCTTCGACAAAGAAACTGGACCAAAATCACCGATGACCAGCTCACCTCCTCACTCAACAACTCCACCCCAACCATCGCGGAAAACGACGACCCCAACACCGCAGCCCGATCCCTGCATAGATGGATCTCGGACAGCACCAACACCATAGCCCCCCTCAGGAAAAACAACAATACCGTGCCAAGAAAGCCAAATGGTTTACCACCGAACTTCGAGAGTCCAGGCGCACATGCCGCCGCCTCGAAAAGACCTGGAGAAACACCAAATCCACAGAAGCCCACAACAACTTCAGAGCCGCCACCAACGCCCACCATCAACTCATCAGAGAAACGAGGAAAAAAGCGATTGAAGACAGAATCTCCACCCACGCACACAACAGCAAGGAACTCTTCAGCATCATCAAGGAGTTTGCCCAACCCACCAGCGAGTCTACCGACATCCCTCCCTCACAAGACCTCTGCGACAAACTCAGCATCTTTTTCCACCACAAAATCAAGAGCATCTACAACATCTTCGACGAAGACAACCAACACACTGAACCCTCACCAACCACCCCGACACCCAGAAACCAGCGATTGATGACTGGACAGCCCTCACCACCGAAGACACACTGAAGACAATGAAGTCAATCCACTCAGGGGCCCCCACGGTCCCCTGCCCCCACCACATCTTCAACAGAGCCGCCAACACCATCGCACCCATGCTCTTCCACACCATCAACCGCTCCCTGGCGACCGCCTCATTCCCCGACGACTGGAAACACGCCGAGGTCAACCCCCTCCTGAAGAAACCCTCAGCGGACCCCACCGACCTCAAAAACTACAGACCCATCTCCCTGCTCCCGTCCCCAGCGAAAGCCATCTAGAAAGCCATCAACAGCCAACTCGCCACATTCATTGAAGATCACAACATCCTCGACTCCTCCCAATCCGGCTTCAGAAAAAACCACAGTACGGAAACCGCCCTCGTCGCCGCAACAGACGACATCCGCACCTTACTGGACAAAGGAGAAACAGTAGCCCTCATCCTCCTCGACCTATCAGCGGCGTTCGACACAGTCTCCCACCGCACCCTAATACGCAGACTCTACGATGCAGGAATCCAGGACAAGGCCCTCGACTGGATCTGCTCCTTCCTCTCCGGCAGGATGCAGCGGGTCAGACTCCCCCCTTTCCTCTGGGACCCCACGCCCACCACCTGCGGAGTCCCCCAGGGCTCCTCCCTCAGCCCAACGCTCTTCAACGTCCACATGGCTCCACTTGCCCCCATCGTCAGAACCTACGGACTCAACATAGTGTCATAAGCAGACGACACCCAGCTCATCCTCTCCCTCTCCAACGAGCCCAACACCGCCAGACGCAACTTTCAAGAAGGCATGGAAGCCGTCGCCAAATGGATGAAAAACAGCTGCCTACAACTAAACACCAACAAAACAGAAGTACTCATCATGGGCCCAAACCCCGACGCCTGGAGCGACACCTGGTGGCCCACCGCCCTCGGAAACCCGCCAACCCCCACAGACCACGCACGCAACCTGGGAATCATCCTGGACTCCGAGCTCAAAATGGACCGCCAGATCAACTCTGTCTCATCTTCCTGCTTCCACACCCTCCGCCTCCTTCGTAAGACCTTCAAATGGATCCCCCTCGAACATCGAAAGACAGTCACTCACGCCCTGGTCACCAGCAGACTCGACTACGGCAACGCACTCTACGCCGGAATAAACAAAAACCTCATCTGCAAGCTACAGAACATCCAGAACGCCGCCGCAAGACTGGTCCTCAACCTACCAAAACACTGCCACATCTCCCAGCACCTGCGCACACTCCACTGGCTCCCCGTCGAGGCGAGAATCACCTTTAAGATGCTCACCCACGCACACAAGGCCCTCCACGGCACCAGACCAGCATACCTGAACAGTCGACTCAAATTCCACGCACCCCAAAGGACCCTACGATCAGCCCAGCTTTCCTACGCCGTGGTCCCTCGCATCAAGAAAGACCAGATCGGGATGCCGTTCCTTCTCCTTCCTCGCGGCCAAAGCATGGAACGCCCTTCCGCTCCACCTCAGACAGACAACATCGCTCCCCATCTTCGCAAGAAACCTCAAAACCTGGCTCTTCGACAGACCCCCTCCTTGATGGAATGGAGCCTGCACCCCCCCTCACCCCCACCCCTAGCGCCTTGAGACCCTCACGGGTGAGTAGTTGCGCTTTAACAAACTCCTTATTGATTGATTGATGTTGGAGGTGAAATTGCCCTCTGCCAAAGTCATAGTTATCAAGATTCCTCTCCTTTGGCCAACCTGGCTTTACATACTTCATGACTAAACCCAATGTGGAACCTTCTTGCAGCACCTTGTTCGAATCTAGCTCGATAAAGAACTTTGCTAGGGTAAATCTATAGATGCCAAAAAAGGCCCTGCAAGTGAGGGGTGGGAGAAATGTGGTAGATTACAGGTGTCAATGACACCTGGCAGGGGCACAGATGTCAGGGGCAGCAGATTGAATACCTTGGCCCATCAGGGCGTCTTAAAGCATGAATTTTATGAAGGCTGGTTTAGGGAGGTCTGAATTATCTCAATTTCTAAATGTAAATGCAAATAGGACAAAACTGAGACTGAGCAGGTATTCAGAGCCCAATAATTAATGGCTCTGCTGCAAGATACCAATCAAAGTTGCATTTTATCCACAGTGTAAAACCAATTTCAATATTATAGATTTTTTCACTTCAGCTAACTTGAAAGAGGGCATTTCTGTTTGCATTCACAATTGAATTATAAGGTCTTAGCAGGTCATGGCCAATTTATTCATGGAGTCATTTGCCACAGTGCTACCTGTGCGTGGATCCCAGACTGGGTCAGACATCAATCTTCCTAGGCTCAGCCTGCACACCTGTTCACGTGTAACCTGCACAGAACGGAGCCTCTTACCCCAGCTGTGGAGAAAAAACATTTCAGGCAGAAAATGTAAAGAACTTTTTTATTCTCTTTTGCACTCCACACCAGCTTACTTCTATTGCTTCTTAATTTGATAACACATCTGCTGAATTTGTAGCGATGGTGATTTTGGACCTGTTAGACCTGCCCTTTTTGCAGGTTTATCCCCAAACTGTTGCCTTGTTATTCCTCCTATTTTTCCAACCCTATTTTTGTTGGCTATAGGACTCTGGGCACTTAAGAACTGCTGTTCAGTGCTAAAGTGGATATAGTCTCTGTGTAGATTGTGATTGTGATTGGTTATCCATTATTGGAAAATTTGATTTACTCCCTAGTAAAGTGCACTGAGTGTGCCAGGGCCTGTAAATCAAATGCTACTAGTGGGATTGCAGCATTGGTTGTGCGACTCACATGAGTAGCCCTGTAAATGTGTCTCAGACCTGCCACTGTAGTGTCTGCATGAACAGTTTCCAACTGCCATGTTGACCTGGCGAGTGCACCCACTTGCAGGCTCTAAACTTCCCTTTTCTTACATGTAAGGCACCTCTTAGGTAGGACCAAGGTATCCCATGGGCAGGGTGTAATGTATGTGAACGGTGGGACATGTACTGGTGTGTTGTACATGTCCGGATAGTGAAATACTGTGTATTTCTTTTTTCACTATTGAAAGGCTGTCTGTCCCATGGGAGCTGAATTTTTAATGTTTTACAAGTGTAACCTGCCATTGGGACAAGATAGAGAACTGGAGGTTCTGCTCTCTGAACTCAGAATTTAACCACATACCTTTTAGTGAAGGTAGTTTTTAAATTGTGTGTTTGAAAATGCCACTTTTAGAAAGTGGACATTGTCTTGCTTTACCATACTGGGTGCCTCTGCCTGTTTGTGTGTTCACAGTCTTGATTTGGAGTGAGAGGAGCTGGGGATGTGCATTCACTCTAGACAGTCACAAGGGGGGGATGGGGTGGAGGTTTGGAGTGTCCCCTGCCTTGGCAAGGTGACTCATCTCTAGGCTGAATAGACCTGGTCTGCATTTAGAGTGGTGGAAGGAGTTTTGCTAGCACTTGAATAAGCTGAGTCTCATTTCCACAATACTGTATCCACCCCCTGTGTGCTGGACTGAGCTTAGAGACTCTGAAGAAAAGAGCACAATGAGAAAATGGGGTATAAATATTAGCCCTAAAACCCCAGAACTTTAGATCACTTCTGAAATCAAGAGGAAACTATGCCAAGAAGATGAGCTGAAGAGCAGAGAGGACGAATACTCCCCTTTACTGTGTGTTGCTTTGCTGGTTTGGCCTGCAGTTGCCGATTCTCCAAGGGCTTGTGTGTTATTGCCTCCTGTTTTGTAGTCTGAAGGACACAAATACTTCACCACCAGCTTCCGTGAACTCCACTGCTGGGAGTTCTGACCTGCCAGGAGGTGCCTGTTCCAGTTCTGGGCCTCTAGAGGTTGTTCCTGTTGCTGGGAGCTGAAAACGCTTGGAGAAACCAAGAAAATCAACACAGCACCCTTCCAACGCCTGTCTTTTCGATGCGTCACCACCAAGCCACCTGCAATGGCAGGCCTGTAGTGATAGTTTGAATGATCTCCCATAGGTGGCATAACACATGCTTCAGCCTATAGGAGACCCCTGGGGTACCTATGCACTGGGTACCTTAGTACCATATACTATGGACTGATAAGGATACCCCAGTATCCAATCTGAGATGTACCTGTTCACTTACCATAAAAATTTAGGGGATAAAGCAGAGAGACTGGGGGGCATATTACCAACAACTAGCGATATTTATCGCGAAATGGGCTTGGCAGGTTTTCTTTTATCGCCAAGCATCGCCGGATATTATTGCTGAGATAACGTGCTATTAGCAACGTTTATCTCTAAAGCGATAAAATATCCGGCGAAAGCGGCCAAATGTGTGAATATCGCTGAGAATACAGCGATATTCACGCATTAACGCCAATAGGGTATTAGCCATAATATCCACCTCCCATTGGATATAATGGCTAAGAACTGGTCTTAGCAGGCGTTAGCTTTTGGAGATATTTGCACTTAGAGCAAATATTTCCATTGCTACGCCTGCGTTGATAATAGGCGATAGCGATGTTAGCGACTGTTTTTAGTCGCTAACAGGTTGGGTATGCCCACTTTGCATGTCATTAGCAATAAATATCGCTGACATGCAAAACGGGCCCCAAACCACTCGCTATCGCCTCAAAGCTGTTGCTAACATCAGTTAGAGACAGCTTGCTAATAGACCAATATATTTATCACCGCTTAGCGGCCGAAAACGGCTGCTAAAGCGGCGATAATCTAATATCGCCAGGCTTGGTAATATGCCCCTGGGTTCCTGATTAGCAGGATCCCAGTTAGACTAGTCAGAGACAGCAGAGCACCAGGCAAAAAGTGGGGGTAACCATAAAAGCAGATCCTACTTTCCTACAGACCCTCTCTTTGTTCTAATAGACATCTATCTCCTGGTTTATTGTGAAACTATATTTTAGTGTTAGTTGTGGGTGGCCAATGGAGAATGTTATAGTCCACTTCCCTACGAACTCTCAATCCTCAGAGCCCATGTTTAGAGTGCCAACATACATATGGTGTAATTCAATGAATCATAGTCAATCTTAACAATGATTGATCAATTGCTAATTTTAATAGGTTGAAGTACTTGCTTCCATTGCATGAGTACATTCTCACTCTGCATAAGATTTTCCTGTTTGAATTTTTGTTTAATTTTGCATCTAAAGAATGTAACTTTGAAAAAATCACCACATTCTTTTTCCTTTTTTGTATGGAGTTTCATATAGCGCTAACTAGACCCGGAGGTATCAGAGCGCTTTACATGAGCACCAGTTACGTTACATACAGACGCATTCCTTTTTGTTAGGCACGGGGAGACTCAGTGATTTGCCCAGAATCACAGAATGTCGAGTGTCACTTCCGAGACTCGAACCCGGTTCCCCAGCTCCGAGGTCGACGGCCCCAGCTATTAGGTTTCATACTCTCCCCAAAACCACATACACATACCGTTTGAAACACATTTTGAGCCTTGTGTCCATCATTTGTGAAAAGTAACAGTTGTTGCAGGGGACTGGTGCACAGCCTTGCTAGAAATATATAAAGGCTGTTAAATTAATTCTGATGGAATTATGTGTGACTATACTGAGTATTTACTACCTGAATAACAGTACAAAATTACTTTTTTCTTGCTAGCACAATGGCCCATGCTTGCTATTCTAAGGGTCAGAAATAGGCCTGACATAGACTTATGCATGTAACACAGGAACAAAGGAAGCAATAGACCATGGGCAGCAAGGTTACAGCTAAAACATGACAGCGCATGAAGCACAAAGACACTTGAACCACTGGACTTGTGGAAGAAGGTTACCACTGGGTCAGGATTACATATAACGCATCTGACACAGGATGTAGGGTACTTGCGGAGAAGGGCTGCATGCATGTGGGACAGATTCCAAGTGAAGCCTGAAGACACAGAAAGCACAGCACATGGGGAGGCAGGTTACGCCTGAGGCAGAACTGCACCAATGGTACACCAAAGGCTAGCCAGTCTGTGCCGTTCCGTGCCTGGACCGCGCCTAGCACCTTGGACCCTAGTCTCCGCTCCTTTCACCAGTACAAAGATAGTATCCTCCATGCCTTCAATACCGGACGAGCCACCGCCAAACATATAGTGCCACGGAAGGACACCCAAGGCCCATTCACATGCCGCAACTGCAGCTTCTTCTGCCTCCACACACCAGACATACCAACCGCATGACCTCCGAAAACTAGATACGACCACCTCAGCTGCATCCTACTCACACATGTGCACTCAACAAACATGCTGCGGAGATCTGGGACCTGCTTGACTCCATCTCCTCCGACATCACCTTCTTGACATAAACTTGGATAAACCACACCTCAGCCCCGGATATCTCCAATGCCTTACTCCATGATTACAAAATTATTCACAGAGATCGCACCAACCGACCTGGAGGAGGCATCGCCATCAAACAAACAAGCACCCTCCATCTCACAACTAGCTCCAACAACCAATCACTCGACATAGAGCACCTCAACTTCCAGGTACATACCAACCCAGACACCACTCGCTGCAGCACCCTGGCCTACAGACCTCCCTGTCTACCCTTCAGCTAATCAATAGCCGACTTCATTGCACACCATGTGTGAGAAGTAGGCCTGGTATAGGCTGTCCACTGATAAATTGGGCACCTTCCACCAGTCCAAACAACCCTTATTGATGATTAGGTCAAAGACAACCTTTAAAGAAAGCTATCCTAGTGGTAGATGTGGAGAGCAGCTTTCAGGCTAAGTCTTGAAGGAATGTAAAGCAGCTTGTTTTACCAGAGTAGAACCTCCTGAATAACCAAATGAAAGGAGAACCACACAAGAGATATATAAAATATATGTATTTATTACTAAACACTCTTTCTAACATCTATAAGAGATAAGAGCACTAGGCACACAACTATTAATCAATAGAAACGCCAGTAAATAGCACAATACAAAGTGGGCTCCAGGGGGAGACCAAACCATATACTAAGAAAGTGGTCTAACAACCACAACTTAACTAGACACAGTGCCGAGAGCATGTACAATCACTAGGAACCCAAGGACCCACCCAAAGTAGTGACACAGGGGACCCACGGAGGACGGGTGCAGTGTGAGAACACAGACCTGTGCTCCGTACAACTCAATGGGAAAGTCGCAGTTGGAAAATTACAGATTAAGGACACTTCGGAGAGGAGTTCAAGCAAACCCTTTGGAACATAGAAGGTTCTAAGGCCAGCCCCCTTGTGAGTACCAAAGTTCACTCTCTCAAGGCTAGGAACGCAACTGTATTCAACTATGCTGATGACCTTCAGTTGGTCTTCAAGCTAGACTCCCAAAATGCAGCAGCTGAATTCCAAGCCACAATGCCGCATATTCAAGGTTGGATGGACCAGAACCAACTAAAGCTTAACCCCGGAAAACGGAATTGGTGTTGCCTGGGAAGAGCCTCACTAGCTGGGGACCTCATTATTGGCCGGGCGATTTAGGCCCCTCCCGTTCCATCCCCATCAGTGAAAAGTTTGGGAGTAACCATAGACTCCGATCTCTCCTTGAGGGGCCATGTGGGCACGGTCATTTCTTCCTCGCTGTTCCAACTACGAAAAATAAGAAAGATCACATATCTGTTATCTCATCAAGCTTTGATCCAGGTGGTGATAGCGCTGTTACTTTCCCACCTTGACTTTTCCAATTCTCTGCATACCGGCCTTCCTCTTGGTCTGGTAAACCGCCTACAAATAATTCAGAATCAGGCGGCGAGATTGATCTTTAGGCAGCCAAGATGGCAGTCTGCCAGGATGTTATTGCACACTCTACTTTGGCTACCTATGGCGCAACGCTCCGCATTCAAATCGGGCTGTATAATCTTTAAGATTTTGCATTGTACCAGTCCTAGATTTCTCAACAGCTTAATCTCGAGACATGTCCCTACTCTCAATCTTCGTTCCGCCCATCTTCACCTTTTGTCTATTCCATCTATCAAATTTAAATGACTAGGCGGGCGTAGGTTTGCCTATTTAGCCCCCAGGCTCTGGAACTCATTTCCTCTATCAGTCAGGAATTGTGATAGCCTTTTGGGATTCAGAAAAGCCTTAAAAACCTGGGGGCATATTATCAAGAAAGGTTCTTACATTATCGTCGCTTTTATCGGCAGGAAACTGCCGATAAAGCGGCGATAATGGGCTTGATAATATGCTCTATGAATTCCAATCGAAGCCAATGTTAGATGTGAAGACATGTAACATGGGCTTCGATTGGAATTTATAGAGCATAGAACCTGAAAGCAGAGGGGACAGAATCTGGGTCACTTCAGGGTGACCAGGGGCTCAGTAGACGAATGCCCAAAATTTTCGGATGCTTGACTCTGCAGCCACGGGGACCAGGAGATATCGATACCAACAACCAAATTCCGGAGGTGAGCTGTTCCATGAAGAATGTCAGGTGCTGAGGGGTCAGTGTCCGGATTGAACACCAACAAGCCTTGCAAATGCAACTCAGTCATGGTGTAGACCAGCAAAGTCCAGGGGACTCTCCAAGCTATGGGGAGTCAGGGCACGTCTGGAGCAACCAGGAAAGCCCAAGAAAAAGCAAAGTTACCTTCACAGGGACCCACAGGTCAACGTACCATGGATCGCGAAGGGGCCTCAAGCTGAATCACAAAATACCAGCCCACGGAACACTCGTGGAGTGTAGGCTGGAAATCTTCAGTTTAATTACTGCTCTGCACCAGGACTACACTTAGCCGAAAGCACAGCCTCAGGGATCGCTAAAAGCATATGCTGCTGCAAAAGTACACGGTGCCCATGGGTTCAGGTTGCATGGTCCCCACTAGGGATACTGGTCTCAGAATTGCTGAGAGGGCAGATTGACCTCAGAGATGCTCAAGAACCCACCTCCTGTGTTGCAGAAATCTTTAGAGTCTTCAGGAGCTCAGGAGATGCAAACCAGTCAGATGTGTTAAAGGTGCCTGCCTTGCAGGGGAGTAACTCCTTTACCACAAGTGAGATTCTTCAGTCATCCAGCATAGTGTAGATTGTCAAAGTACTTGGTTTCTGCTTGTTGTGTGTAGTCCAGGTAAAATCTAAAGGCCTGTAGTCAGGGTACCTACTTTATTCCCAAGGAAGTTGTGGGACAAACTCTGGGGACCCACCTAAGGGAGGGTCGGGACAGAGGGGTGGTTACACCCATGTCCTTTGTCCAGTTTCGCACCAGAGCAGGAGCAAATGGCTCCTGCAACCGGTTTGAACTGGACTAAGCACAGGGACACCAAATGTGCCCCCAGTGCAGACTGTCAGGCACTCATTTTCCTTGTTGGATTATGACTCCGCACCAGCTGAAGACTTTTGGGGCCCTTGTGAAGTCTTCTGGTCTTTACCTTTCTCCGCACCCTTATCTGTTGTTTCATAATCCTGCTTCTTAGAGTCACTCACCACCTTGGTTCTGAGCTTTCTGCTTCACCCTGGTTCTCACCCTTTTGTCTGCCTTCTTTCCCAATTCTTGGGGAGAGGTCAGATCAGAGTCCACCAGGTACTGATGCAACAACTGTTTTTGACAATTATTAAGGATCTGGTCCCTCATTATTAAATGGTACAATCCTTCAAAAACCCACACTTTACTGCCAAGTAACCAACCTTCCAGAGCCGCAGTAGCACAATCTACAAAGTCAACCCAGTCCTGGGTCTGTGCCTTCTGGGTGCCTTTGAACTTAATTCTATACTGTTCAGTGGTTAAGCAAAACCCATCTATGAGAACACTTTTTAGGACTGAGTAATTGTCTGCATCCTCTTCTCTTACAGCGAGGAGCTTGTCTATACCTTTGTCTGCAAAGGAGAGCCACAAGATAGCTGCCCACTGCCCTTGAGGGACCCTCTGTACTTTACAGACCCTCACTAGTGCAGTTATCCATTTATGGATGTCATCCCCACTCTGATAGGTAGGGCCTACCTTGTTCAGGTTCCTAGGATCATTAATATACTCTATAGGTCTAGGAACATTGTTGCTGCCACCATGGGACACTAGCCCCATCCTTCTGGAAGCTCTCTGGAGCTCTAGGTCTAAGGCCAATTGTTATCTCTTGATCCTAAGCTTAGCTCTTTCGTGTTCAAGTAATTGGCACTTCTTATCATAAAAGGATTCTCTTTTATGAAAAGCAGAGGTACCTACAGAAATACCTGAATTAGTAGATTCCCTGGAGGGAGATCTAGACCTTCTTGATAAACGTTGTACCCTTCCTGGGAGAGTGAAGAGAGGGCCACTGGGGCCTTCTCCTCCACCTAAAGGCAAAGCTGGATTTTCCAGGTTAGAATCATCTTTTTCATCCTGCCCAGTGGGTAAGTCTAAATCATAGAAGTGTTCACTTCCTGCTCTGTCCTCATCCACTGCCCCAGCCCCTCTACCTACCTCATCAGTCTTTCTGAGGTCATCTAGCACTAAGATTTTTATTAGGCATTGAGTGCTGGGTCCTCTTCCTGTCCTTAGCTTCCTGGATGCACACATGTTTCTCAATTCTTGAATGAGATCTTGTCATACCTAGTTGGCAGAGAGCCACTGGCTTCTCCTCTGAGAACATACTAGTGTTATGTGTTGTAGGCACCTACCTAACCTAGTGAGAACTAAACTCTCTTGAGTTGGGGAAAGGGTGTACTAAACCCTAGACTATGCAACTCAAAGTTCAGTAGAACTTACTCATTCCAGTCTTGATTATATGTTCCGTAAATACCTTTAGTGGTTTTCAGTTAATTATTCAATGAGATCATCTGGTAAAACTGTAGCAAGCTTGAATCCCAACCGCTGCACACCAATGTGAGAAGGTGGCCTGGTACATGCTGTCCACTAATTAAAGTGGGAACCTTGCACCAGTTCGAACGACCCTTTTTGATGATTAGGTCAAAGACAACCTTTAAAGAAAGCTATCCTAGTGGTAGCTGTGGAAAGCAGCCTTCAGGCTAAGTCTCGAAGGAATGTAAAGCAGCTTATTTTACCAGATTAGAGCCTCCTGAATAACCAAATGAAAGGAGAACCACACCTGGATACGAGTTAAGAAGAACCTGAAAGCAGAGGGGACAGAATCTGGGTCACTTCAGGGTTACCATGGGCTCGGTAGACGAATGCCCACCAATGTCAGGTGCTTCAGGTGAGATGATGGGATGCTTGACTCTGCAGCCACGGGGACCAGGAGATGTCGACAATGACCAAAATCTGGAGATGAGCTGTCCAATGAAGGATATCAAGTGCTGAGGCATCAGTGTCCGGATTGAACACCAACAAGCCTTGGCAAATGCAACCCATGCGGTCAGAGGAAACCAGTCACGGTGTGGACCAGCAGTGTCCAGGGGACTCTCCAAGCTATGGGGAGTCAGGGCAAATCTGGAGCTACCAGGGAAGCCCAGGAGAAATCAAAGTTACCTTCACAAGGACCCACAGGCCAACAGACCAGGGGTCGTGACTGGACCTCGAGCTGAATCACAAAATACAAGCCCACGGAACACTTGTGGAGTGTAGGCCGGAAATCTTCAGTGCACTTACTGCTCAGGGTCAAGACTACACGTAGCCCAAAGCACAGCCTCAGAGATTGCCAAAAAGCATATGCTGCTGCAAAACTACACGGTGCGCAGGGTTTCAGGCTGCATGGTCCCCATGAGGGATGCTGGTCTCAGAACTGCTGAGAGGGCCTCAGTTATGCTCGGGAACCCACCTCCTGTGTTGCAGAATTCTTCAGAGTCCTCAGGAGCTCTGGAGATGTAAACCAGTTAGATATGTTAAATGTGCCTGCCTTGCAAGGGAGTAACTCCTTTACTCCAAGGGAGATTCTTCATTCCTCCAACTTAGTGTAGATGATCAAAGTACTTGGTTGCGCTTGCAGAGTTTAGTCCAGGTAAAATCTAAAGTCCTGTAGTCAGGGTTCCTACTTTATACCCAAAGAAGGGGTGGGACCAACTCCTGGGACCCACCTATGGGAGGGTCAGAACAGTGGAGTGGTTACACCCAGGTCTTTTGTCTATTTTCGTGCCAGAGCAGGAGTAAATGGCTCCTACAACCGGTTTGAACTGGGCTATGCACAGGGACACCAAATGTGTCCGCAGGGCAGACTGTCAGGCACTCTCACAGTGCACCCACCCAGCGCCAATACACTAAATCATATGTGGGAGGTGGTCACACCTCCCTGTAACAGGAAACCTATTGTCCAGCCTCCCCGGCTCGAGCTCAGCTCAGCAGCAGGAGGGCAGACGCGTGTCTGTGGCTGGCATCATCCTTTCAGTGATGCCCAGCTCGAGAAAGCTGTACCGGGTAGCCCGGTGACCCACAGTAGTGGATCTACAAGGGAGTATCTCCCACACCAATTACTGGTGTGGAGGTATGATTCCAAAGTGCTTGACACCAAACACAGCATGTTTCTAAGCAGCCGTTTTAAAGTTAGCATTTTCCGCAAGTTTATAATGCACGTAAATATATACGGTTGACTGCATCCCAAACAACCCCGAAAAAAAGGTTCCGAAGGCTGCAGAGGAGCTCTGCTCATGCAGGAGCACACTCTAACATAAAACCCAGCACCCTGCCTTCAGGATTGATAAGGCCTTCCATAAGGGTGACTGATAGGTTTATATGTGCACTGATTTACAATAGATATAGTGAACCTATATCTAAGTAAGGGGTGCATGCACCAACTTACACAGGCTGCAGTAGCAGACCTGTGGTGTCGGGTTGAATGGTCTCTCAGGGGTAGCATAATACAAGCTGCAGCCCCTGGGAGGCCTCTGGGGTACTTATGCCCTGGGTACGTAGTGCACCAAATGCTAGGGACTGATAAGGGTACACCAGTATCCAATCTGGAGTGTACCTAAAGTACATACAATCAATTTAGAGGAGAAAGCAGCTTGTCTTGGGTCCTGGTTAGCAGGATCTCAGTCAGTCTAAGTAAAAAACAGTGATACATCAGCAAAAAGTGGGGGTTACTATGAGACGTAGATCCTACTCTGCAACACCATGCTCTCGCCTCAAGGGACTTCATCCTCCTCAGCAACCTTAATTTCCACCTGGGCAACCTCAACTACAACAACACTGCATCCCTACTGGAAAACATTGCACCATAAGACTCAAACAACGGATCACCTCCCCAACCCACTCAGCAGGACACACGTTCAACCCCATCTTCCCTCCAAGAGTCCAGGTGCACCTGCAGACAGTTCGGTAGAAGGTGGAGGAGCAGCAAGACCTCGACCGACCATGCAGCCTTCAAAACTGCTGTTTCCACACACCACCATCTCATCAGAATCACAAAGAAAACTACCATACAGGAACGTATCAATGTCAACACTCACAACAGCAAAGAACTCTTCATCATGATCAAAGAATTTGCCAAATCCAGCAGAGATGCCACAGACATCCCCCCTCCCATGACCTCTGCGACAACCTCACCACCTTCTTCCACCACAATATCATGGATACATACAAAATCTTTGCAACTCGGGACCAACCCACCCCACCGCATCCATCACATGCCAAATGCTCCAGATCGCAGCCGACCCAGCTCAATCGAACCACACTCACCACAGACGACACCCTAAGGATCATGAAAAGCATTCACTCTTGAGCCCACTCAGAACCCTGCTTCCCTCCACATTTTCAACTGAGCCAGCACCACCATCGCCACCGAAGTCTGGCATATCATCAACTGTTAAATCGAATCAGCCACCTTCCCTGAAGACTAGAAACACGCACAGATCAACCCCTGCTGAAAAAATACCCTGCCAACCTGATGGACCTCAAGAATTACAGATCCATCTCTTTGCTTCCATTTACGACCAAAGAAATTGAGATGGCCATCAATGTCCAACTTGCTGAATTCATCAAAACAAACCACACCCTGAAACCCTCCCAATCTGGCTTCAGAAGCACCCACAGCACAGAGATGGCAGCATCTTGTGGAACCAGATGGGCAGATGCTGGCCCTTATACTGCTCCGTTCCCACGCCCAGCACTTGTTGGATGGATGTTATAGACAAGCTAAGCTTCCTTGAAGCTGAGGTAGCCTCCAGAGTTTAGGTCCTATCCCCCACATTCATATTTTGATGAAGAATGCCCAATGACACTGACATTGAGATTGATGGGTTCAGCTCCCTGAACCCTGCTCCTCAAAGTTAGGCTCCCTGCAGTGATGCCTTGTTTTTCGCATCTGTTGCAATATGTGATTTAGGCAATTGAAAGATGCTTAGTGACAGAGTTTCCACATGGCCACGCCTATCAGAGTCACCATAAGAAGGTGTGCTTTTATTTTCTTAATTCAACAGCATGCACACTTGTAGTTCCATTCCAATATTGACAAAAGTGAATATACAAGTCTCAGAATCCAATGGGCTCCCCACTGAAACGTTATAATTGGCTGAAGGTGACCCTTACAATAGGAGGAAAACCATAAGATAAAAAATGGAATGCTTGAGATGGTCTGGACCCAGGGCTGTTTCTGCCATTAGGCAGGACTAGGCGGCTGCCTAGGGCGGCAAAAATGGTGAGGCATTGTGTTGTGGGCTGTGGCAAAAAAAAATCATGCAGTGGAGTGCACTGACTGTGCAAGCGCACGTGCTGCTTGCGCAGTTTAAACTTTAGACCCGAGCGCACACCCTAGATTAGTGGCGAGGGCGGCGCGCACCCTAGAGTAGTGGCGAGTGTGGAGCGGGACGGACACACTACTACTAGTGCTGTGCTGCTAAGTGTGGGTCCCCAGGGCTGTCAATCTTGAAGCGCTGGATAGCGCTACCAATGACGGCCCTGAGCAAAATTTGTGGCCAATTGGTGAGCAGTGCTTCAGCCAGGGAGGGCAGCCCAGTGAAGGTGACCCCGCGCCTGAGTGTGACGCGCACAGCGCACCAGTGCCATAATCGATCTCTCTCGGCGCGCGCGGGGGACGGACTGTGTGTGTCGGCACAGTCGGCTGGCGCGTTGCTCTGATGCCCACCTGAATTAAATAATTAATACTGCAGCTGCTGGCTGCCATCAGTACCACACAGTCTTGTTGTCCGTCCGGTCCCGACTCCCGGCCCTCTTCTAATCCCTGACTGTCTCTGACCCACTCCAGGCCAGCACCACGAGCCTGCCTGCAAACAGCACAGTCGTGGTGGCCATGGGGACGTACGTGACTGACTTGAGCAGTGCTGTGCACCGGTGAGTCAGCGCAGTCAGCGAAGGCCTCTGGCTGCGCAAATAAATATAAATATATATTTCGGATGGATCGAATGCATGCAATCTATCTAAAAATGTAATGATGTTGTTCACTCAGGCCTGCTAATGTTAAATGCAAATGAGGCGGCGGCCTGCTGTGAGTGAATCATTATACCCGAGACTCCGGAGCTCGTCCTCACTCACGGTCGCAGCCGGACTGGCGAGAGTGGGTAGGGGTAGCAGCACTGTGAGGGGTGAGGACGAGGTGAAGGCAGGGTGTCTGAGTGAGGTTCGGATGGTGGTGCGGGCGGGGCGGGTCTGTTTGTTGCAGCAGGCCAGGCAGGCTGGCTAAAGATCATAAGATGGTGGTGGGTGGGCGTTGGCGGGCCCATGTTGTCCAGGCCTCCCTCCGCCCTGTGACTGAAGTGAGGTGAGGTGATGGAATCTCCCTGCATGTGAGCGAGGCTGGAGGAATAGATGCCAAGGTTTCAGATTGCTATGTGTGACATTTTCTTGAATTCATTGTAATTATGAGTGACATTTCAATGAATATGAGTGACACTTATTCACGAGCAAAGTCTAGCAATAAAAACAAGAAAAATATATAAATTACAGAAATGACACCCATTTGAGCAACAAGGACCACTAAAACGAGTCACATCATAATCCACAAGCTGTATTACTGAGCAGTGTGCCCTAGTCTGGTCCTGCATGCCACCCACTACCTGCGTTAAACCCTGCTGGTGGCACCATCACCCCACTCGCAGTTTGTCACACAGAGCTACATTCCAAGCTCTGCTGACTCTGATACTTGGCGCACTGAGAAGTGACGTTGGCAAGCACCACAGTGGCTCTCACAATCAATCACCTGAACCAGGTGCGAGTGGCTACTAACACAGCTTTACGGTCAGTGAGACGAAGACAGACTGCTATGTGATGTATAGTCAGCTCAGAAGAAAATCATGCCAAGGGTATTGCCAGCAGGGTAGGCAGATTATATCATACAAGTTATTTTATATCTAATGCATTTATCCTTCTAGCCTGGATGACGGGGGAGAGAGTGATGGTAGAAAAAGGGAGGGGGCGGCATTTTTCAATTCTCGCCTAGGGCGGCAAAACACCTAGAAACGGCCCTGTCTGAACCACCGCTAATGACTCTGGGCATGTTCAATCGCGGCGTTTCCTATCCATGAAACCCTCTTGGCGCTTGCCAACGGGAGAGTACTGGCCTCCGTGGCCGGCTGTGTCCCTTTGAACGGACGCTAGATACACCATTTTTCTCGCTCCCTGAGTTATAACAAAAAAGCACTAACCGTATGCCAAGGAGTCTGCCACGTCGCAGTACGACACGTTGGAATGGAAGCTCCCAGAGGAATGAACAGTGGTTGAGAATATTCAAAGCATTTCCATGCAGTATACTTTTGCTGTCCAGTGATGAGTGGTAGATGACACACAAATGTTATTTATTGCACACAACAGAGGGTTTTGCAGGACGCGTTGATCTTAGGAAGATATGTCAGTTGCCTTGGCTTCCGATTAGACTGATGCAACTGCACCAATATCGGTGAACTGCCGTGTGTCATCTGCGTGTAGTATTTTGCTTAGTTGTTTATTCACGTGTCAGTGGTACACCAGTGTGGTCAGAAGTCCGCTGTGAAGAGAGAGGTCATCCTCAGATGCTCCTGGTTTCACAGATGACGGTTCTAAGCATGCTGGAAGCAATTCAGACGCGACAATACTTGTCGTTGTCAAGCACTAGCTTAGCCTACAGCTCCCATCATGCTTAGTGCCGTTGGCTGAAATACCAAAACTGTCTGAAAGTTCCATCCTTGTTGGAGCAAGGTCTGCATTTACATTTCCCAGGGCTGTCAAGCTCCGGTCCTGGAGGGCAGAGTCCAGGCCAGGGTTTCAGGCATGTACAGACATGGCAGACGTGTCTTTTGCCACTTCAAATACACCGTTAGACTCAAGTACGAGACTACCGTACAAAAAATGCCAGGTTTCGAACGTATGACATGGAGGTTTACAACAGCTTGAACACCAACCACATGTTTATTGCTAGAGGGAAGTGAGTGTATTTAATTACAGTCTAAAGTAAACATGGTTGAACCCTAAAACAACCACAGGTTGTGTAACGAAGTTGGCAGTCCAGTAGTTGGGGTGGGCGGAGCTAGGTGGGCAGAGGGGAAGAGGTGGGGACAGGACAGGAAGGGGCCAGTTAGTGTAGGGACGGGGAACGAGACGGGCACGATATAATAAAGAGTTAAGAATAGAACAGCCTGTGTCCGTGTATCCTTGTAGTGGGACACTACAACTGGCGACGAGGGTGGGATGAAGCAGAAACCCACCCGAGAGTGCCCCGTCCCGCAGCGTGGAGCGTCCAGAGCTCCGCTGCAGCCGAGACCCTGCGGCGCCGATAGCGAGCCCCCCAGGAGCGGCCTGATCTCCCCTCGACAGCGGAAGAGGGTCGAGAAAAGAAGGCGGCGAAGTGTGCAAGCGCCGAAGCGCCACATGAAGGAGCGCTGAGTGAGAGCGCTAAAGCGCCACAGGAAAAGGCGCCAAGTGAAAGCGCCGGAGCGCCGGTCGCGCTGGACGCGCGAAAACCAGGAGTGCATCGAGACCAAGTGAGGGTCGGAAGGTCACTCCGACACTGCCCCAGTACGCCTGCAGCGCCGCGAGGGCGGGAGAAGTGCCCCTAGTGCGCGTGGCAGAGTGTCCGAAGCCAGCGCTGCAACTGCCGGCAGAAGTGAAGCCCAGCCGCCTGATACGCAGCGCGCGAGGCCAGCAAGCCACGCATAGCGGACCAAACTCACCCAAGCCCCGCCGGAAGAGTGGAGACCCGCCACAGCACAACAGTGAGTCCAGCAGCACCGAGTGTGTGTGTGCCTGGAGAGAGAGAAAACCTCGTGGGCTGTAGAGGGGGCGGCCATCTTGAGGTCAGGCAGCTTGAAAGACAGACCCTACGTGAATGGGTGGCGGCCATCTTTGAGTCAGGCAAAGTACAGGAACAAGCACTGGCAGCGCAAACTGACGAATCGGGGCAAGGTAGCCCAGCAAATCTCACCAAGTGCACCTGGACAGCAAGAAATAAACAAGCATTGGTAGCTGTAGCAGGCAATTGTGAAACAAACGCCAGTAACTGCAATCGAAGTCAAACAAGCACTGTCAATCCACCGTCAGAATGTCTAACCCTCCCGCGCAAAGGGAAGTCAAGGGAGGAACGCATTTGAGAGCACCGGAGCCATTGACCGTCACAACAGGGAGCAGCATGGGCCTAAAGTGGCAGGAATGGCTAGAGGACCTTGAGGACTACCTTGAAGGGTCCAAAATAGAATCGGACAAAGATAAAATAATAACCCTTCGCAACCTAGGAGGGCGCGAGATCAGCAAGATCGTACGAGAGATCCCAACTGATGAAGGTGACACTTTTGCCAAAGTGAAGGGCGTGCTAAACAACCGTTTCCTGCATAAAAGGAATGTTGATTATGAGCGACACAAGTTCCACCAACAGCGCCAGGACAAAGAAGAGCCACTGAACGCTTTCATTCATCGACTGCGACGTCAGTCCCAATACTGTGACTTTACAAATTTCTCGCCCGATGCGGCCATCAAGTCCCAAATAATCTCGGGGTGTCACTCGGAGTCGCTGAGACGACGACTGCTGAGAAAACCGCAAGAACTCGCAGAAATTGAAGAAAATTCCCGGCTATATGACCAGGCCGAAGAGAACGCGGCGGACATCGAAATTAAACCCACCACTAGCCGCGAACATACCTACCGTGTTTCTGACCGACGACATGGACGACAGGAATATCGAGGCAACCCGCGTGACAGGTCACACAGATCCAGATTCTCACCCAGACGTCGACCGGACCACAGAACAAAAGACCCTGAGAGAAGAGATCGACGGCCTGAACGCACGAGGCGATGTTTCAGATGCGGGTACGACTACCCTCACATTGACTCATGCCCTGCTATGGGCCAACGCTGCCGAAAATGTGGACGGTCCAATCATTTTGAGGCCATGTGCAGTGATTATCACAGAGAGAAACGCGGTGACCAGGACAGGCGGGCCAGCCAACAGAGGCCCTCGAGATCTGAAACCAAACGGTACCACGTCAGAGCCGTTCAAGATGAACCTGCTCGATCCCCTGCATCTTCTCACTCCAGCCACGACTCCAGGCGCTCCAAATGGGATCGTCGCTCTCCTTCAAGAGACTCCAGATCCTCCTCATCAAGGCGATCTTCCTACACTACGGAGTACATCAACATCGCCGACAACGACCAGCTCAAACGCTACCCACGGCTCGACATCATGGTGGGTAATCATGCGGCCAAATTCGTGATGGACAGTGGCGCGTCACTCAACTACATCTCAGTTGCCGAACACGAACGCATGGTTCCCAGGCCTCACCTGCATTTTGCACCCGTCCGGGTGTACACCTGGATGTCAAGGAAGCCACTCCCTTGCCTAGGCAAGTTCGACACCACCCTCACGCATGGCGACATCACTGTCCCGGCAGTCATCCATGTCATCAAAGGACCTGATGCCGACTGTCTGCTGAGCCTCCCCACCGCTGAACGCCTGCGCCTGGTGCACATCCTATTCAACGTAAATGACAGTTCCAACTATGCCTTGAAATTTCCATCACTGTTCCAGGGCCTGGGCAAACTGAAGGGCCGGCAAGTGCACAGGCACATCAATGAAAGAGTCAAGCCCGTAGCTCAACATCCGCGACGAGTGCCTTTTCATCTACAATCTGCAGTGGCACAAGAACTGCAAGACCTCTTAGACGCTGACATTATCGAACGCACCGAGGGGCCCACTCCCTGGGTGTCTCCGGTGGTCATTGTCCCCAAAAAAGGGGCCCCCGACAAAGTCCGTCTCTGTGTGGACATGCGCCTGCCGAACACAGCTATCGAAAGGGAGAGGCACCCCGGTCCGCACTTGAGCGACATGATTACGGCACTCAATGGGGCTACGGTCTTTTCCAAATTGGACCTTAACAAGGGCTACCACCAGCTCGAATTGGATGACAGCTCTCGTTCCATCACCACCTTCGCCACGCACCTTGGCCTTTTCCGTTACAAACGGCTCAGCTTTGGTGTCTCCTCAGCTGCTGAAATTTTCCAAGAGGCGATTCGTCTGATCATCCACCACATACCAAACTCCCTTAACTACAGTGATGACATCCTAGTGTACGGCGCGGATCTACGGGAGCACGACATCGCCCTTGACCGTGTCTGTCATGCTCTAATGGACGCTAACTTGACTCTCAACAAAAGTAAATGCGAATTTCATCAGTCAACCCTGAAATTCTTCGGCCACATCTTCTCATCCAATGGCATGAAACCTGACCCCGACAAGGTAGCCGTACTCAACAACACCAAGAGTCCTGCCGATGTAAACGATCTGCGCTCTTTTCTCGGGATGGCGAGCTACTGCGCTCGTTACATTCGTGACTATGCTACGGTGAGCCATCCACTGAGGCTCCTCACAAAAACTGGCCAGCCGTTCGACTGGACCCCGGAATGCGAGCGCGCTTTCAGAGACATCAAACGCGCCGTGGAATCGTCTGATTGCCTTTCGTACTTCAATCCCAGGAGAAAAACTGAGATCACTGTAGACGCCAGCCCAGTGGGCCTGGGAGCAATCCTGGCTCAATACGACGACGACTCGGAACAGCGGAGAATCATCGCGTACGCCAGTCGGAGCCTCACTGATCCAGAAAGAAAATACTCTCAGCCGGAGAAGGAGAGCCTGGCAGTTGTGTGGGCATGCGAGCACTTCCACATCTTCATATATGGGAAGCATTTCACACTCATAACCGACCACCAAGCGCTCGTCACGATCTATGGCAATCCCAAGTGCAAGATGCCCCCCAGGATCGAGCGGTGGGGTCTCCGTCTGCAGGAGTACACCTTCACAATTGTCCACAAACCGGGGAAAGGGGAGAACCCAGCTGATTACATGTCCCGCCACCCCCGGGAATCCGCAGAGGCAGCGTCTTCCATCGCGGAAGAATACATTCATTTTGTGACCAGCCATGCTCGCCCACCAGCCATACCCATGCCCACCATCAAGGAAGCAACCAACCAAGACCCCACCCTACAGATTGTACTGAAGCGCATACAGTCCAACAGGTGGAGGTATCACCCGCAGGAAGATGAAGAAGATCCCGAAATCAAGAAAGAACTCCAGGCCTTCCGACACGTCTCTGACGAGCTCTCAGTGACTGAAGACGGCCTCCTTCTGAGAGACCACAGAATAGTCATCCCAGCCGCTCTGAGACAAGGAGTAGTCAACCTAGCGCACGAAGGTCATCGAGGGGTTGTATCCACCAAGAGAGCACTAAGAGAGCGTGTTTGGTTTCCAGCTCTAGACCAGATGGTCGAGGACACTTTGAAAGACTGTCACCCCTGCCAACTGACCAGCCACAACAACCCGCCTGCGCCACTGCAGATGACCCCATTACCCGATGGGGTATGGCAGGAAGTCGCCATGGACTTTTATGGGCCCCTACAATCAGGAAAATACTTAGTCGTCATCATGGATGAGTACTCCAGGTTTCCAGTAGCCCAGTTCGTCTCATCCACCAGTGCCACCTGTACCCTCAAGGTACTTGAAGACGTCTTCGCGACCTGGGGTGTCCCCACAATCATCAAAACGGACAATGGTCCCCCATTTAACGGGCATGAGTTCAGCGACTTTGCGAAACAAATGGACTTCCAGCACCGCAAGGTCACACCACTCTGGCCGCAAGCCAACGGCACCGTTGAGAGGTTCATGTCCACCATCAAGAGAACCTTCCAACAAGCCACGGCCGAGAAGAAAGACCTACAGTCAGCACTGAACGAAGTCCTCTGTGCCTACAGAACCACCCCTCACTCCACGACAGGGCAATGCCCTGCCACTCTCATGCTTGGGAGGACAATGAGAAATCGAATCCCAACATGGGAAGGAGCCCTGAGGAAACCCCTCTCGGATCAACAACTCAGAGACATGGCTGCAACGGACCAGTGTCGCAAAGAGAGGATGAAAGAATATGCAGACCACAAGAGGAGGGCGAGGTCACCCTCCCTCAAAGAAGGCGACAAGGTATTCGTCAAGCAAGAACAGCACCAAAAGACTGACTGTCGTTTTAAGGATGAGCCTCTCACAATTGTGCAACAAAAGGGCACCATGGTGACCGCTGAATCAGAAACTCGGCGGGTCACCCGCAATGCATCACACTTCAAGAAATGCTCTCCTGGAAAGCACGATTGTCCACCCACAGTTTCTACACCGGAGGATCATGACAAACCGGAGTCCGGCGCACCCGAGTCTGCACCCTCAACGGTGCGGGAACCAGTAGTAGAGAACATTGTGTCCACACCGGCTCGACCCAGACGTCACGTGCAGCCTCCAAAGAGACTAATTGTAGAAATGGACTAACTTCCAGTTTCACTGTTATTTTGTTAAGAAGGGGGAGATGTAACGAAGTTGGCAGTCCAGTAGTTGGGGTGGGCGGAGCTAGGTGGGCAGAGGGGAAGAGGTGGGGACAGGACAGGAAGGGGCCAGTTAGTGTAGGGACGGGGAACGAGACGGGCACGATATAATAAAGAGTTAAGAATAGAACAGCCTGTGTCCGTGTATCCTTGTAGTGGGACACTACAGGTTGCAACATCATAAAACCTTTCACACTGACTGCGGAGAGAATATGGTGTTTATGCAAGCTAACTTCACCATCTTTGAAAAACGAGGGGAATTATTGTGAGAAGGCCATTTCCGACACCTGTAGTCTTAATTAAGTGTGTGCTGGATCATGCTGTCCTTCTGTTTGGATATCTCACCGCGACAAAGAATGGATCAACGAGATTTGGCTTGTCGCGGCACTCTTTTGTGCAGCCTGAACAAACCGTGCAGAGAAGTTGAAAATATCCGTGTTTCCAAATGTTTGTAAAGCTGACAGAGCTGTTGGTCTCAGACAGGGTTGTTTTGTTGGCTCACTGGTCACGCATCATTAAGTGACAGAAAGGGCCCGTTTTATTGCCGGAAAAGAGGGTGCTAAGCTGCTTTTCTTTCGCTTTGAGGTTTTGCGGTTTCATTGCTGGCCAGCTATAATATAATACAGCTTTAGTGTCGAGATCGTTTTTATATCACGTTTATATATTTTTTCGTACAGTATTTCTAAACCTTCAAATGCATCTGAGTTCATTACCATACTTTTGCATTAATGTTTTAGAATATTTTTAGACTGTTGACTAGACCAATGTGATGTCTGTTATTTTAATGTCCCTCAATGTACCCAAGCTGCTAAGAAGGCCCTCTCAGCACTAGACAATAAGTAATACTTCGTGCGACTTCTTCAGGAAAGATAGTTAATTATGGCTTGAAATCATAGCAACACAAACCCAGCGCTGTCAGGTAAACCTTTTTAGATCCCCACTACAGTGGCGATTTAGATCTACATGTCTGAACAAAGTTCAGTGTTCGAAGACTAATTTTTAGATAAAATGATAATTATAATAATACTACTATTACTATTAATAAAAATGAATATGACAATACATAGTACACTTAGAAAGCACATTGTGTAAACCTGGCATGATACCTTAACCCGGTGCAACTGAGAATACTCCAGACATGCATTGTGCCTGCATAAACATCCTTAATTTTTTTAACAATACTTTTTCCTCCACTCCCTGCCTCCTTCCATCAAGATTCTCTCATGAGCAAACGCGGTGAAGCAACTTAATGCTTAGTGTAGCAGTTTATAATAATAATAAATATTAAAGTTAATATAAAATACGGGCATCTGCAATCCCTGTATAAAAGCCCGTCTCTAGCTTCCTTATTACAGGCGACTTTCGACGCACCTAGTCGGCTCTAATAAAGAAAGTGCATAGCCACTCAACTGAAACAACTTATTGCAATTATCTCCACAATGCCTGCTGACAGAGCCAGCAGCCAAGGGGAAAAGCGGACTTCAAAAACAGAAAACAAAATGTGGCCTTATCTTTTTCTGCTCTGTTTTTCTAGATGAAAAGTGATAACCAGAACGGAGATATTTATGGCAACATATTTATTTTTCCACTTTAGGTAATTTTAGAAAAGATCGAAGCTCTCTGCATGAGCTACATTGTTCTGACTTGTATTATTCTGATTTTAGTATCTTTTTGCAGTAAATATCTGCTTTTTGGTGTTTAATTCTGCACTATAGATTCAAATTGTAGTCTGTCTACCAACATCCTATCTCATTCTCATGAAAGAGCAACACATCAAGGAATTAGGCGATTGATAGGAAGGGTGATAGTGAGCCCATATATTTAAAAAAATAAAGTATACCCTGATGTACATTATAATCGTATTGTAAGTCACCTCAAAGTTTAACGTCCTTATAAAGGAACTCAGCTTTTGGCCTTGTTCCTCTATATGGTCAAAAACAACTCGATTACCTGCAATATCCTTACAGTTCGTCGCATGAGGTACTTTATTCCATGTATAACTCCCTCCATGGCAACTAGAGACTGTAATTTAATAGTGTCCCATTGCACATATCACTCCATGCAGTAATCTAGTGGCAATCCCCTACTCCATCATCAAACTTTCAGGGCTGTTCTTTTTTTGCACAATGGTCAGTTTGGCAACTCCTTTGCTCTCCTTCTGCAAGAAACCCTTTTTTCATGCAGTGAAGCCATATTCCTGGGTCACCTTTCCTTTTTTGTGCTTCGAGCAATAGGGGCAATTTAAGTTGCACCCTTACAGGGCTTCATCTGTTAAGGTGCTACCTATTTTTGTCATTTCTAGTCTCAGGCTGCTGGGGACCCTCAGAGACCCTACATGGGTTCTGTAGGTAATCCAAATGAATTTCCTTTTTTCCTATTGAACCATGGTATGCTTTTTAGCAGTTCTTTCTCTCTTATATTGAACAAATTAGGCCTAACATGTCAGATGATCAAATGCTTCATCAGAGTCCATTGCCACAAAGAGATTTGTTAGTGAGACTTGGTAGTGGCACATTATTAGAGCTGGTAAAGCTTGTCGATACTAGTCTGAAGGTTGCCAAACCTTTAGAAAGGCCTTTAGCAACTGCTCAGATGTATCTCCTTCCTTGAGAATGTTATGGCTAGTTCCTACTGTATTGAAAGTTCTTAATCAAAAGGTGTAACATTAAGGACCACTTACAAGCCTAATAATGACGTCATAGGGCTGCAGAATGATTTTAACATATAGATGCTGACTACTGAAGGGTCCTGGAGTCAAGTACACTTTAACTGAATCTCCAAAAGTGGATCACTCTGGCAGGGCCGGACTGGCTACCGGGCATTTATACATTCTACAGAGCTACGGGCTGATGTCACTGTGGTGGGGGCTAATTTCGTAGATGGAGACCTGCGTGGGCTTCGAAATCAACAATGAAAAATTAATTTCGTTTTGCACACGCAGGTCCCCATCAACGCAATCATCCCCCAGCCCTGTAGAATGTCAAAATGCCGGGTCGCCAGTCCTGCCTTGCACTCTGGTACAAATGCCTTCATTGGGATGTTGAGCCTAGGCCCTCATGAACGTCAGTTACAAATTAGCTTTTTACCATCTAAATCCAATGCATTCAATACAAGAAGAAGTTGTGTTTTATAACCTTGTTCAGAACGAGTACTGCAATTTTCTTCAGTCTAGCCAAGCTATCTAAGAAAAAAGAACTATAAACGTTCTAGGTGCTCCACCAGCCCAATTTGTATGCATCATTGCTTTCCAAAGGTTACTCAAGTATCCATTTTATTTCCAGCCCTTTCGATGCATTTAGGGCCAGATGTGTGACCGGTCAGGAAATCGGGCCATTTTCATCTGAAAAAAAGGGCTGCCCTATTTACAAACCCTATTTTGCGAGTCGGTCACTTATTGCCGACTTACTAAATAGGGACTTGCACTTCAATGTAAGATTGTTTTGCGGCTGCAATTGTGGCCACACAACACTGGCAGTTTACCACCCATTTCAAATGGTTGGTAAGCCACTCGCAAATGGGATGGAGTCCCACGGAACCCCTTCCCCTGTGTGACTCGATTGAAATTTTTTTGTAAGAGCAGGCAGTGATTTGATGGCCTGTGTATACTCTTAAAAATGAAACAGTAACGTTTAATTTTTCTTTTTTAAATGCATCCCATTTTGGGCTGCATTAAAAAAAACTGCTTCACTTAAAAAGCAGTAACAGACATGGTGGTTTGCTGACCTCAGTAGGCTACCATCCCTGGGAGTGCTAGCCATTCCCAATGGGGTCGCAAATTGCACGTGCCTCATGAATATCAATGAGGCAGACAATTTGTGAGCCCATTAGGAATCGCAATCAGTGTCTGAGACACTGTGGTAAATTCCAATTTGCGAGCCGCAAATCGCGAGTCGCAAAACAATGCAATTTGCGACTCGCAGATTGGAAGGGTCTTGCATCTGGCCCTTAATTCCCTGAAACCTAGCAGTTTTTGTTTTCATAGACATGATCCTAACCTCTACTCTGAAATACTCTAAGAATATTATTCTCTATCTCTGAAAAGGTTTTAAAACTCAGACAGTTGAAACCCGGTTGTCATGTTTTATGAAATATTTGTCACTGTTTCTTTGTCAGAGCGCTCCTGACTGTGAGCTGTTAACCTACAACAGATTGAAGTGGCACTGAACCCACAACAAACCCACAGGTAGATGTCTGGTAGAACAAAAGCAGGGTCCTTCAGCAACAGTCCTTTTCTTTCCTTTTGGAGTGTGCCAAAAACATTACATGTAGAAACTTTACAATTGGTAGCAGTGAGTATGAATACCCGCACATCCCTACTGATATTCAGGCTGCAGAAAAGAATATATAAATACAATAGTTCAGAAATGTATGTATATCGCGGAGCTACATCAGACCACATCTTTGGTACCACTAGAGTACAAATTGATGCGGTGGAGTGGCATGGGCTGGAGCATACATAAGGGCAAATGACCAAAATAGTGATATGAAGGATGTAATCAACAGCACTCAACTAGTAGGGTGAATCACGTTCCAAATTATTTGAGTCTTGGAAGGATCACATATTCAGTTCCACAAATGAATGTCAGCTTCTGTAGTATCTATACAGTCTTGATCCTTATTGATATTTACATGCTCTGGATATTCATTGCCAAACAGGTAGATTGAATTACTCATTCTCACGTCATGGATCGTATTAACTAGTAACACTAATTGTCTCATCACAGACCGTTTGGTTGTCTTATATCTGCATGTCTTTCTCACTAGTTTGTAAATCCCTATTGCATCCAAAACACACCCTGCAACTCCCCTCATCTTGATGTTTAGTTAATCAATACAGTTCATCCATCACACTCTTTTTTCTTTCCTTTTGTCTTCCTTCTTTTTCTTTTTAAGTGGTTCATATCCTTATTTACAAGGGATTTTTCACAGTCACAAATTCTATGAGACCTGTTGTATGCCATTATGGATTGTTTCAAAAATCGCTGGCCGATTTCCATATGACCTGTTGTATGCTATTACAATTTAGTTATAAAACAGGTGTTTTTCTTTTTATATATCATTGATAGTAGGACAGGCAACTGAATCCTAGTCCTGATGATGATCCCATATCCCTAATGGGATTACAACACTGTCGACTGACCTTCTGACCCGTCAATACTATGGTTTAAATCACTTTTTTTCTGGGTGCAGTAATGTTTTTTTGCCATACAAAAGTGACCTATGTATTTTATACTACCGTTAGTTGCTATTTGAATTTTTTGTTTGCCTGTATGTGTTTATGTTTTTTTTTGTTTTGTCATTTTACATATGTCTTTTTCGTGTTTTGTTCCTCAAAATTACTCCAGCGGTGAAAATTCATACATACATAAACCTTTTAGTTGAACATATGTTTTGAAAATAGATAATTTTCAGCTCGTTTATCTAAACTATTCATGGAACTTATAGTTGTATCCATGGTAATTACTTTTTCATTCTTGCTAAGGGACCCTTGTTCCTAAAAACTGCTTCTGGAGTAGAGGTATATATAATAACGGGCTAGGTCAGGGGCTCGGTGTCAGTAAACACCTACATTTACTGACATGGTGTTCATGACCCGTAAAGGTCCAGACATTGTTAAAGCAAGTTCATCCGCAAACTATACAGTACAACTTACTATACATCACAATTGTAGTCCTGAAGCCATATTTTCCTTTGTCACACCAGGGAATGGCACAATAAGTGCTGCAGTCCACATATTACATTTCAGCTTCCCTGCCTGTGGTATATTGTCTGCACCATATACTATTTTCTTATAGCAAAGTTAAATTGTCCAATTTCTAAAAGTTTTAGGGCTCAGAGCACAAATACTGGACGCTCAACACAAATGGCTAGAGTGCATAGTCTAAAAACCAGCAATAGAATTCAGAGCAAGATGGTAGTGTCCACGCAAATAGGGCATTTTCTCTCACTCCTTAGACAGCCAGTTTCCCTTCATAAGTAGGGTAGCTCCTTTTTTAAATAAAGGCATGAACACCTCCCACCCTCCCCATAGACATGGCAATATTTGCATGCCTTCTCTGATTGCTCCCACCTTCCATGTCAAAAAGAAAATGCAAGCCCTAATGAAAATGCGAAAGCTTTAAAAGAATAATGGAACTGGCATATTTGGAAGAGGATCTGCCAGCACCGAGTGGCAGTGAGACCGGCTTCTGATCCAAGAGATGCTCCTAATGTTGAGCAGAGGATCTGTTGGGATTTGGGGAATGTTAATAGACGTATTACCCTTGCCTGTAGGTCGATACAGACTTTTAATTATCTTCTCGTCATTATGTTCCTCACCTGCTGTTTGGGCCCATTATTATAAGAGAAGGCAATAAACAGTCATTATTGCCCTATGTGTGGGCAATAAAGCTTAACGTTGCAGCCCGGTCCTGAGGACTACATTGTTATATGCCTTTTACTCTAGTTCTCAACCCAAGCAGAGTAAGGGGCTTTAACCGCGGACACGCCTTTAATGCCCATTGTAGTTTGAGACAGAACGGCTATAATAGTATTAAACATTCTGCTCACTGAGGGTAGAACGCCCTGAATGAAGCAGGGAGAGACAGACCACAAGTATTGAAATGCTGGATCAGAAGATATATACCAACCCTAATTGACTCTCTAACGCTCTTTTGTCTTCAGTGCAGCTCTTAACATTGTAATGTTCTAATAAAATCGAGATGTGGGATTTTTCCAAGTAGTACACATGTATGTCCGTTTGCATTGTAAAATTCTATTTTTAATAACGTAATACATTTGTTTTGCATTTAAAGCTGGATGTGTGCTTGCTTTTACTCTCTGTAACTGGGTTACCATGTCCTCACATCTGATGGGTCCCAAAATGCTCACATTCATCTCTTAATTATATTGGTCTCCAGCTACAATTTAATAACAATGAGAGTCGATTGGCACACAGTTATTCAGAGTTAAAAATATTAGCTAAACATATAGTAGACTGTTACTACAACATCAATTTGAGAAAGCTTAATTTAAACTTTTCACAGCAGATATTCTTACATTTTCGTAATGGTTGTAAGTGTGGCTTTGTGAAGTACATTATATTGTATTCCTATTTTAGGTATTATACACTTTTAAAAACTTGCATTACGTCTAGTTATCAGGTCTGTTGATAATTGTAACACTCTGCTGTAATTTACATGCAACTTGAAATTGTTTCTTCCAGGTTGAGACGTGGCTGAACCGGGTACTGGATGCAATGAGGGCAACAGTCAGACACGAGATGACTGAAGCTGTTACGGCCTATGAAGAGAAGCCAAGAGAGCAGTGGCTCTTTGACTATCCAGCACAGGTATCTTGCAGCCCCTAAGTTTAATATGATTTCCCCATCTGTAAATTATAGTGTCAATAAAAGATCCTCAGAGTCAGGGCTCATCCTTTACTTTGTTTATGAGTCCAATGTCTTTGTATTATGATGGTGAATGCTTATTTGGGTACAGTCATGAACATGGCTGGACAGCATTATCGCTAAATAGCCTACACTAATCTTGCTCATCATTACTATAAGAAAGTGGGTTATTGGTTGAGGGCTGTGAAACCCTACTCAGGCATGAAACACAATCCTTATCAGGGTGTGGCACAAGCAAAACCCAAATTAACCTGAACTCAACCCTCTGGTAGCTTGACACCGAGTAGGTAGGCTTAACTTAGAGGGAATGTGTAAAGTGTTTTTGCAGCATTTCAAACAGTAATAAAGTGAACAAACAACACAAGAAAAGTCCCACACCAAATTCGAAAATTAGAGTAAATTTTAATAAATAATCTCACTAAAACAACAAAATTCCAATCAGTAGAACCGGAAAGATTCACTTTTCAAGATTTTTTTGTGAAAATAGCACTGAAAACCCCAAAGTGGCAACTGAGGATATCTGGTTGTGCTGGAATGGGACAGAATCACAAGTTCTGGCTAAACATGAGTGAGGGATGTCTACAAGGACCCAGTTAGGCCTGCAGAACAGGAGTACCTTAAGTCCTGGTTGTGAAGAGTTGTTGAGTACGCGTCGAGGATGCATTATGCAGCTGAGGTGATGCAAGACCCGTATCAGAAATGCGTTGCGCAGTGTCATTTCCAAGGCTGCAATGTCCTGCATTGTCGTTGAAGAGGCCATCGATAATGGGCTTAAATGTGAAGTCCTTCATCGAGGAGATTCCGATATGGAAGCCAATGTTGTAATGGCGACTGCCATTGATCAGACACCTGCATCAGTGATGCATCGTGCAGCAGAGGTTCTGATGGGACTGTTATGCGAAGTCTTTGTGCTTGGCAGGTCCACGCAGCAGAGACGATGCATCAGTTCTGGTCGGAGTTGTGCCTTGAAGTGGATGAGATGCATCTGTTCTGATGGGTCCACCGCTGGGCTGGCAGAGCACCTTCAGGTCCACCTCTGAGGGTCAAGGACTGAGGTGACACCACCTGCCAGGGTAGGAGTCGCAGATGGCAGAATCCAGGTTCTAGGTTCAAGGTTCTTGGAACTCTGTTATGTCTCTTTGGCTTCGGATCAGGAGGCCGGCCAACTAACCCTTGGAGTCACTCTGGGGTCCTGGGTTTAAAGAAGCAGGTCCAATCCTTGTCACCTAGGCAAGAGGGCAGTAGAGAATCAGGTCAGCACAGTTGGGCAGCAGTCCTTTCAGAGCATCAGTCCAGCAGAGTGGCAGTCCTTTCAGCAGCACACCGGTCTTTCCTGGTAGAGTATACAGGTCCAGAAGTGTACTGAATGGTTGGATCTAAAAGCCCAACATTTATACCTGTTGCCCACTTTGAAGAGGAGGAAACTTCTAGAGGTTTCCACCCCCTGAGGTGTCAAACATCCCCTTCCTCCTTGCCCTGGCCCCAGCCTGTCTGGGGTCATAAAAGACTAGTGATAAACTCTTTGTGAGAGTGCTCAGGCAAAGCCTTTGTGATGTGACGTCTAAGTGTGGTAGGTGATTGCTCCTTCCCTCTGTCAACTCAGTGGCCCATCCTGAAAATACCTATCTTCCCATTGTCTCTCTGCCTGGGAGCAATACACAAAGACCATCTGCCAGCTACACCTAGTCATGTGACCCAGAATTAAGCTACATGCACCAAATGGTTAGGACAAGAAAATGGCAATATTTAAAAAGAGCCATTTCCAACATTGTAATTGTAAATACGACTTTACCATTAACCCCTTCCCTGCGCATGACGGAACCATGGGTGGCGTGTGCTCATGACGGTGTGGTTCCGTCATGCTGCGGCCACTTAGCCTATGCCGCACTGATTCCCCGCCTGTGCGGGCGAATTAGTGAGTGGGCGGGGTCGTGACTGAACCACACCGTCATGAGCACAGCTCGCCCGTGACTAATGATGGCATGGTTCCGTCAAGAGCATGGCGGCGCCGCGCTCACCCTCCTCCCCCCAGCACTGCGGCGATTTAGCGCCGCAGCCAAGGGATTAAATGGGCTTTTAATTACAATTTAGACACCAAACTTGACCTGTCTACTTGCTCCTCATTGGAAGTTCCAGCTTATTAGATGTAATAAGGTAACTCCACTGTTAGCCTTTGGCAGAGGTAGACCTTGCAGAAGCAAACAATTAATTTAGGAATTCCTCACTACCAAGACATGTAAAAATTAAAAGTACATTTACTTCTTAAATACTCCGCATCCTGCCCTCTGGGCAGTTCAGGGCCTACTGTAGGGGGTGGCATATGTTTTAAAATGGAAGGTTTGGGCCTGGGAGAAGGTTTACTTAGAAATTACAGTTTAAAAACTGCACATGCAGTCAGCAATTTTCAGGCCTGAGACATGTTTGAAGGGCTACTTATGTGGGTCACACAATCAATGCTGCAGGAACACTGGTAGCATTTAATTTAGAGGCCCTTAGTACATGTAGTAACACTTTTCTAGGGACGTACAAGTAAATTAGCTGTGCCAATTGGGTGTAAGCCTGTTCTCCCCTGTTTTAAGGAGGGAGCACAAGTACTTTAGCACTGGTTAGCAGCAGTAAAAAGCGCGGAGTTCTAAAGCCAGCAAGAATGACCTCAACAACACAGGAGATTTGAAGGCAAAAAGTTAGGAAAACAACTCCAAGGATTCCAGGTATAACAATTACAACTTGGGCTTTTGTGACCCCCATCTTTTTTTAAATCAAGGGTTTAGCGGTGAGACAATGGGAAGATAGGTATTGCCAGGATGGGCCACTGAGTTGACAGAGAGAAACAGCAATCACCTACCACACTTACAGGTCACTAAGGCTTTGCCTGAGCACTCTCACAAAGAGTTCATCACTAGTCTTTTGTGACCCCAGACTGGCTGGGGCCAGGGCAAGGAGGAAGGGGATGCCTGACACCTCAGGGGGGTTCATTGCTGGTCATTAGGGAGGGGCATGAACACAGAAGGCATGACTCTAAGATTTGACCACAAATTCTTATAACTGAATATCATTGCATTTTAATACTGTTCTTTTAATTGTCTTTGAGACATTTGTAGCAAGGGCTCATTGTTTTTAGCAAATGAGTGCTTTGAAAACTGAATTAAACTTCTATTAATATAATATGATATGACTAATATACCATTTCTGTTATGTATCTGTTTCCTTATGTAGTCCACATGTAAAGTATTTTCTTTTCTTACTGCAAATGTTTCCTTTTCCATAGTTTAGTATAGTTGTCCCATAGGAATGACCTAACAAAATGTAGCCTTAAGGTTACTAAATTCATGATAACAAGAAGCTAATGAATCCATAATATTCCTTTTTGAGAAATAGAACCCATGCATTCCCACTGTATGCCCTATTGTTAATTCCATCCTTGTATCTTTACAGGTGGCCTTAACTTGCACTCAAATCTGGTGGACCACGGAAGTTGGTATTTCATTTGCACGACTAGAAGAAGGCTATGAAAATGTCATGAAGGAATATTACAAGAAACAAGTGAATCAGCTGAATACTCTCATCACAATGCTGATCGGGCAACTTTCCAAAGGAGAGCGACAGAAAATTATGACCATCTGCACAATTGATGTCCACGCTAGAGATGTTGTCGCCAAGATGATAGCTCAAAAGGTTAGTGGCTACTTTTGAATAATTTATGAGACATTGATACCATATTTGTTATCATAACTGCATGAAGCACTTGGGAACGTAATTAAGCCAATGTAGTCTAACAAACCCTTTTCTCCAGTATCGTCAACATGGTTATTAGCTTGTGGTAGAAGTAGTAGAATTTATGCAGCACTTCGTACCCCATTTTTGAGGTCATAAAGCAGAGAGTAGGTGAGTAGGAGAGTGGTGGCTCACTATGCAGTGTACGGGTTCTTGATTGGAAGGATATTGTATTGTGTCACAAGTTAAGGCAGGCTAAAGCCGGTTCCCTTGAGTCCCTGCTATGGTTACATATCCACTCTAGCAATCCTCGTGGGTCATATAGTCATTTTTTCATGAATGCTTGCAGCAACTATTAGCAAGTGAACTGTGGAAGAAACCTTATCCAAGTAAAACAGCTTTCAGAATAAGTATCACGAAGCATACTCAATTGTGTTCCTACTCTTCCCACAAGGCAATCCTCACCAAACACAAGCACGCATGGCCAACTTTTACCAGCTGGCCTCTCTTCCACCATACCTAGCATTTACATATCCCCTGTACCTAAAACGGAGATTCCTGGCACTCAGACTGGGTGAGTGGCATCTTTTGAAAAATGTCCCCCTATGCCAGCGCTCATCAGACAAGCTTGGGTGAAGGAGTTGCGGGGAATCAGTCGAGTCTTTTGAGCACATTGTATGTGTCTGCCCTGCACTGATGACCCTGCGTAGATTAAAACTGAGGCCTGAGTGGGAGACTGGGAGAGTAGGCAGAGTACCATTTCTGCACGGAATCCGGAAAAAACGCCTTAAACATCAGCTTTACAATCTTTGTTCATCTTGCATATCGTAAGTTTAACCAGCCATTGGTGGTCCAGAAAACTAAGGTACTGCGTCAAAATTAAGAAACAGTTATTGACAGACATAACAACGGCACATTTTTGAAGTAGCCTTTCCTGTAGTTTAGTTCTCTGTTCCAGTACCTGGTGACTCTTGTCTCAGTTTCACAAAATCAAATCACTTTATAATTTAACAGTGCAATTTTGAGCCCATACTCCATCTGATTTAGTTTTTCTTAACATGCAACTTTGAATCCATGCTTTATATTAAATGTTTCTGTTCCCTCAATAACAGTGGAACCTTGCCAAAGGGACTATGAAACTTTAAGTTGTGTGGATGCAGAAAAAGGTATAGCATCAACGTTTTGCTATTAATCACTGTAACTTTGAATTTTACATTAAAACTGGGACAGCATAACACAGATTAAGCTACACCCGACATAGAGGATGAATTTATCCATCTATAGTCGAATTTTTAGAGAACACAGTTCTAAGCTCCTCAACTGCATAACACTCTCTGACTTTTCACTGGTCCATGAACATGTACTCCCTTTTGCGCTATGTTACACTTATTCCACTTTGGTGGCTACCTCGTTTTTCGAAGGGACTTTTAATTTTATTAAATGTATGTATTAATGCTATGCCCCCTCGTGTTTGCACACAAGTGAAGGTTACCTTGTTCTCGAAGAGAACTTCTATCTAAAAAATGTATTGCCTTTTTTTAAATTTGGAGCACCTTAGGGAAAAATGTCTGAATATTGTTTTAAGGTTTTTACACCAGTTGTAATAATTTAATTAATCAAACAATAAAGTTTTATTGAACATATTTTCTGTAAGCCTATGTGGAAATGTTCTTGGTGTCGTGCATTAGCCATCAGATAGGTGCTCTTATCTTTTACTAAAGAACAGTACCTAGCATTGTATCGTAGGGAAAAGGGTGATATAGAGGAATTTTCAAGTGATGATTATACATTTTGTTGACCATTTTATCAGGCCCATCTCATTCATAACATTCACAGTTGCAGCTGATTGCAAATGGACGCCCAAACTGCATCACTAATAGTCATTTGCATTGGAACTTGGCTGTGGAATGTTGATAACTTTAGTCCTATTGGTCCACGTGGGGTACATTGTTCTGATACTGAATGTTATTATGTTTGATGTCAGATATTGGGGGTCATCATTTAGGGATAAGCCACGTTTTTACATTATTCCTGGATGCTACTTACCTTGGCAGGCATTTTCAAAAGGATCCAGCTCGAACCGAGCATAACGTTCAACCAATATTGTTTTGTAGAGAGGTAAGGTGAGTAGAGTTCATCTTGAGTGGAGTGTCCTGAAAGCAGGGTGTCAGGGTATCGGTAACCAGTGTAATTCTTGAAACACCCGTGTTGTATTGATTTGGTGAGTATGTGGGGGTCTAGAAGAAAGTCAGGGGGCATGTAGGCATTGGGCATTTTGTGTAGTCTGCTCATAAAATTACAAGTGAGAATAGATTGTAATGTTTGGTGGTATCCCAGGTGGAGGAGGATATGTCCTATTGTCCACACTGTGTTGAAGGTGCCCCTTGTCATTTCATTAAAATGTGAGATTAGGTATATGGAGAGGTTTAAGTCCATGACCACTCCGCAGTTTCTTAATTATGTACATGTTATTGGTGGAGTCTTAAGTTATTTGGGACATATTGTAGTGTGCTGGCGGCTGTTTCATTCTCCACAAGTCAAGATCTCAGTTTTTGAGGAGTTGAGCTTAGGGCGGCGGGTCATCATCAATACATAGATAATACAGAAGCCCTCTTCTAGACAAGATATAACATGATACGAAGGGTGGTCCAGTTTTAGTATGATTATTTTGTCTTCTGCATAGCTGAAGTATGTGAGATTGAAAGGATTTATTAAGTCAAAAAAGGGAGTATAATAAAGATTTCAAAAGAAGTGGAGAAATTATTGAGCCTTGTGAAATGTCGGAATGTGAGTTGTGGAGAATGGGATGAATGGTGGCATTGTCAAGAAGCTTTATCTATCTTTGAGGTAAGAGGAGATCCAGTTAAGCATGTTTCTTTGTTGGGCAATCTCTTCCTGTTTACAAAGGATTATTTGATTATGTACTTTGTCAAAAGCAGAAGTTAGTTTCAAAAGTAATAGAGCTGCCACTGTCTGTGTTCTTCTGTCTGGGCAGAAACTGGACTGTTGCTCTGGAAGTAGACTTTTCTCCGAAATAAAAGATTTTCCAGAGAAGAACCTCTTGGAAATTGTCATAGTTGGCCAGGTTTGAGGGGGTCTAGGTTTTTTTCTTGAGGAAAGGTCTACGGCAGGATGTGTTCAGTTCCATTTGGAAAGATACTGTATTGAGAGAGATGTTCACATTCCTGGCCTTGGATTTTAGCTTAAGGATGGAATTGGGAGGATGCTGGAGATCTAGACTGGTTGATTGCTTCCATTGTTTCGCTAGTGATGGATAGCTGTTTGAATGAGATTATATGGTGCTGGTTGTTTTGTCTTTATTTCTGGTGCTTTTGGCTTTTGTTTCCTACAAACATTCAATAACCATACCCGTTTCTCAGTGGATTGGTTGATTATTTTGTGTTCTGGTATGTATTAGTGGCATATTCACACCAGGGTTGGAGGGAATGCTTAGTTTTCTAAATAGGTAACATCAGAGGATCTGAGGTAGGATCTTAAATTTACAAACTTGATAATGTTGGTGGAAGCCATGTGTTAGATTGAAAGCAAACAAGAAAATCCACAATATTTAATTGCTGCATGAATCTTATTGTACAGCAACCTACCCTGGGATACTTATAGCATCCCACTGATAATTTTCAGTTTCAATTGGCAAACTGTGTCAGTGTTCATATATTAGGTACCCCTGCTAATGCCTCACCCCTGCATCAATAAGTGTCTTGTTGTGCTGTTCTGTATGCTTGGGATGTTCTTGTGATAACTGCTTTTTCGACTTTTAGGTGTTTGACACGCTGTGGTCTAAGGCCTGCCTTTTTAAAATGGTAGCTCTTTCTATCCCAGAGCAGCTCACGATAATATAGGCTTGGTATTCTATTGTGACCGATGATCTAGCTAGAACCAGGCACATTAAATGATCTCTGCCAGATCGCATTTTTATTTCCATAAAACAAAATCTTCATTTTTGTCTGACTAATACTTTATTTCTAAAAATCCGATGCATATCCTAAATTGTTGTAGTTTGAGTTACTGCATCGAATTAAAAGAAAGCACCATGGAGAATAATTGACATCTATGCTGTGCCAATCATCTATTCTTATCTGTTTCAAGGTTGATAATTCCCAGGCTTTTATCTGGCTGTCACAACTCCGACACCGATGGGATGACGAAAAGAAGCACTGCTTCGCAAACATTTGTGATGCTCAGTTCATGTACTCATATGAGTATCTTGGCAACACCCCCAGACTTGTGATCACTCCGCTGACTGACAGGTACGTTACTCGAACACCCGTGCTTTCAGTTTAATGTTGCAGCTTCTTCCACCTTTGTTATATTCTCAGTTTTTTTAAGGAGGGACTGCACATTGAGGTCATGTTAGGGTTTTGCTTGAAGGATTTCATTGGCAGTAAACCGTGTATAGCACACTGTGTTGCCTTCTCAGCAGTGACACTGGTGGGAAGGGTCGCAGGTGGGCCATGTATGTTCCTTAGGGTTTGCCAGGTGTGCCTACGCCCTTGCTTTCCGTTTATTACCTCCATGAAGCAGGCAGCAGGTTTATAAAGTTAGCAGGGCTCTATCAACTTTGTTTACTCATGCATACCCTTCACTCTGCCCTTGAGCAGTAAATGGGAGGCTCATTATGGGCTGAGAGTGGTACACAGTGTAAACTCTGTGGTGCCATATAGGGCCAAAGGTTGCGCGATGTCACTTCCAGTACCCCAAGCATTTACATGACTGTATACACATTAGACAGGCAGTGCTTGAGCTATTTAGAATAGGTCGTATTCAGCATATACACACATTTATATGACCACAACTTTATGTTAAGAATGACTGTGACTTTTCACATGCCTGTCATGGGTATGATGATGATTTGTAGTATTGACTTCCACCTTTGGAATCATCAGCACGTTTGCAATGGTCTCCCCCTGACAGCAGACTACATTTCTCTGACATTCCAAGGTCCATGTGGACTCAACGCATCATGGCACGTCACATGTGGATGTGCAAAGATGCAGGTACATACTAACTACTTCCTGTTTACAATCACTCCTGCTTTGTCGCCGGCATCTCCTCTACTGGATGAACAGCACACAATGCGGTGAAGCAGGTACTGAAGGTGAGAGATAATTGAGGCTGTAACATGCCACTTCACTCTCAAGTGACTATAGAACTGCCCAGTATTTTGATACTGGGCTAGCTCTTCCCTAACTATAGTTTTTCTTCTCACACCATACTAACCATACAAGCAAGTCCGGATCAAGAGCTCCGTATGTTGATTAAACCCTGACTCACTCTCAATATATATGATGAAACACATTTAAATATGAACAAGAACCCTTTTTAGAATATCTTTGTTACTGATTTTACTTTGATATGCATCCCCCTTCAGTTTTTTTCCACTCTCACATTAATTGTATATTTTTAACTCCATATATAGTGTATCTGTTCCCAGTCTCATGATAGTGTTGAGATGTTCGACCCAACTATGAGGAATAAGACTGAATGATTATATAGATAAGTGTACATTACTCGCATACTCACTTCCACTTAGTAATCGCCACAGGAGTTTTGACACCTCATGCATTGTATGTTCACACTTGTAAATTTCCAGCATTTTCCCTCTAGTGATCTGTTTTGCTCTGTTACCTACTACAGGTCTTGACCACTGGTTGTAAACTAACTATTATTATAATTCTTGGTCAACCTTTTTTATGAACTTTGATATCAGTGAGGGCAATACAGTCCGATAAATACCCATTTTTAAGCATTAAACTATCGCTTGTAATGCTTAGAAATGGGTGCATACCCAATAAGAGTATTTTATGTGGTTATTTGAGTATGGTGAAAATACACCCTTGCTTTCTTCCCTTTTTCTCTCTATCATAATTCAAGAAAGTCGGTAGGAGGAATCTCACTCCAAGGAAGAGTGTAATGCAAAAGAACAGTCTGACCAGGCATCTCAATACTGAGAACTTTAAGGGCCGGTCCTTCCAATTGGATGCTGGTCAATAGACCTTTTTAGTAGGGTGGGAGGAAAGGGGGTTAAAAACAATGTAATTCTTGATGTACAGTATGATCATTAGGACCACACAATAAAAGTCTTAGTAACTTGACATTAAAATGTTATTACAAACTCAAAGCCAGACTAATTTAATTAAATCTGAAGAATATACTGTAAAAGTATATAATTATTAAAGGTAGACCAAAAAAAGATTGGCAACAGTATGGAAACCCCTATTAAATCAAGGTAGCAATAAAAGTGTCAGGATCAGAACCTCTTTAGAAGCTCTACAAGTAAAGAATCATGTATAGTATGAAGCAACACAATCAGAGATGTCAAGAGAGTTCTGTACCCCTCCAAGCCTAAAGGGAATCTGAATAAACTCAAGGTGGATTCACTAATTAAAATGCACAAAGAACATTTGAGAAAACATGATCTCATACACATCATAATATGTTTCCAGTACCCAGAAAAGAACTTGGCACCTTGTACACTACTCCCTTATTCCAGTCTCCTCTTCCAAAGAATTTTGGTTTTGGTATTCTCAAACATTCTGGCTAATGTGCCAGGTGTCGGATTGTAGGTGTACTCCTGGGAATGTCATGCAACTACACCCAGTGACTCCTGTAATTAGTTGTGCCTAGAGGAATGGAGTCTTGTGGAGCAACTTTTTAAAAAAAACATAGTTGGGGATTTAATGTTTCTCCATGAAGGAAGCCCTTCCCTCTGTGATCCACCCTGATTTTCATCAAGGAACAGGAGTTACTGCAGCCCTTGACAGTAGTAAAATTCCAATCATTTCTGAGGTGAGAAGAGGTTCAAGAGAAGTTTTAGTATGACCCCAGAAGCAGTACTGGCCAAAGGGGAGCTTCAAACAGGGTACCAATGTCATATGGTTATTACGTTCCCATAGGTTGTGTTAAGTTAGCATGTGCTTGTTAAAAGTTTAAACGCCATCTTTTCTTTCTGCTTCGGTTTGCACACGACACCTACTTGTTATTACAGCTTTTAACCTAGAAGAAAGATTTGATTTACTTCAGAATAATATATTATTGCACTGATATCAGTCGTGCCTGGAACATTTGGAACAACTGTCTGCACACTGAGAGCTGCACACTCTAACACAAGGTTATTGTAGGCCTGATCCTCACACTACGTTAGTCATAACACAAATAATGTTTGTGCCAACTTTGGGCTTTACGTGAGTTCAAGATACAGTTACAGGAAATTCTAAACACACTTGATGCTGGACATGCTGAGAGCTGGTAGCTGTTGATGTGATCTCCTACTACTGAGAATTTGAGGTATGGGTTCGCCCAGCTAAAGCCCAAATGAGACCTTCTTAGATATAATATAATATGCTAATTAGGGTGCGCGAAATATAGGTGATACAGAATTCTATAGATTTTGCATCATAATATGTTATCACAGTTTGCTTACTATGGATTAGTGACTATGCTGCTGACTCTGATTGTTATAATATGTATGTTGATATTATACAAGATACTGCGTTTGAGAATGTTGCATTGAAAAAATATACATTTCAAACTTGCACGTGTTCTCATTGCCTCCCAGTTTCGGTTTGGAATGATAATATAACGAAAGAGTGTTCATGTGTTCCACGATACCTGAGGTATTCTAAGTTCATGTTCTGGATTGTCTAAGACATCGGGAAGTATTTACTGCCGATGAGATACTGTAGCTAGCCTGGTAAGGGGATTTCTGAAACATAGGTGGGTTTTGGGTCACCCTGACTCACCTAGGTTCTAAGTCTCTGAGCACAGTTCTGTGAGAGAACGGAAACCCTGCGACATGGCGCCCATACGTTGGTTGGCCCTATAACATGACACTCGAGTAGTATATCATTCGAACCTTAACGCCTACATTCCCGTTTCCGGAAAACGGCAGTGTCGGAAAAACCTACCTATTTTTGAAATAGGTCATTTTCGAGCTTGAATATATCTAAAACGGTTTCTTTGACTTACTACCCAGTTGTGCTACAAAGTATAATTTGTTTTTTCTAAATTCCTGTGCTAACATGGCTCAGCCTGTGGACATCCCGCAGCATAGTCGCATTGCGGTGCGTGACCATTTGCGGATGTATGAAGTTCCTTTGGATGGCTTGGCTGTGGTTCTGGTGGTGAGCGCGGAACATGCTTACCCATACGAACTATTTTATTCGTGGGTGACATTTCCGGCGGTGGACGCTAATTCTGGCGTGTTCCACACATACACTGCCTCAGCTGTACCGGCGGCTTACGCTCCGTACAGAGCACTGGAGGTACCTATAGACGCTTGGCAGCATGGAGTTTGGTTTGGTGGCGCCCTACCGCACGCTTTGACCGCTCCGAGGTTGGGTCCTTTGTCCATTGCAGGCACTAGTTGGCCTGCTCTGGGTGGATTTACTCCTCACCCTAGACGTAACGCTTGTAACGTGGGCGAACTGCGGCAGCTTCATGAAGTCGCGGTGGGAGTGATTAGAGCGCTTGTTCATTACATTGGACGTAATGTTCAGGAAGCGGCCCCTAGAGGCGCACAGCTTCGAGCAGAACATGCTGGTCTGAAAATCAACCCGGTCATGGTTAATTCTGTGATGGGTAAAAAGCCCCTGGAAAAGGACGATTTTCCGTTCTGGCTTGCTGAGAAATTCGGCCAGCTGGAAGCTGTGTTTCCTAATACGAGTCCGGGTGATAAGCACCGGATTCTTACACTGAGTTTACCGAAGGATCTGGCTCCTGACCTTGCTGACTGTGAAACCTGGGGAAAAACTTTTGCAGCGGTCTATTCGAGGTGCTATGGCTCCCCGTCTGTGACCAACCTAGGTGGGGTCCTTAAACGTGTTCAGGATGAACATGGACCGGAGGCGGCTGTTGAATTGGGCATGCGCCTGTGTGGCTCCTTTGAAGTGGTTTGCGGTGTGATCCTTGCGAATGTCAAGGGTGATGCAGTGAACTTTCAAGTTGCTAACGCATTAGCGTTGGTTCCCGAGCCCGACCGGCCTCGACAGTTAGCAAAGATTATTGTGCATGCTTACGCAATGGTGGGCCGCAATGCAAAGGGGGTTAAAACTTTTTCTGAAAAGGAAAAGAAACAGCCCCAGAGTCAGACATCGGAAACTAGTGGTCAACAAAAGTCCAAGAAACAAAATTGGCCTAAAAAACAGAATCAGGGTAAGCAATAACAACAACAAACACAGGTTTCAACTCCTGCGTCTCCATTGCCTGCGCAGTCGGATCGAGTTTATGATTTGCGCGACCGCGCGATGATTAAATCGCCTGAGAGGTTTCAGGCTTCTGAACAACGCTCTCCTCGTTCCTTTCAGGACTCATCGGCTCCGTCAACCGGTGGTGGAGGGGGCGGCAGAGGCCGGGGTGGCCAACAAGGACGTGGTCAGCCCCGCCCGCGTTCCAGTGGAGATCAGCAGGAAGGCTCTACGCCCAAGAGACCTCAGTTTACTACGAAGAAAGTCGCTGCCCTGACCGCGCATCGTTATGCCCCAGATAGTGAGAACGCGGCTTCGGAATCTGACGTGGGCTCTGACCTTGCTGGACAGCGCTGCAGAGATTACCATAGTGAGAGAGGCCCTCCGTCCACTGTTGAAGGTGACAGCGACTGAAACTTTTGTTGTGATTGAAACTGCAGACACGCATGTTGCTCCCCCTGAAAGACTTTTTGAAATTGTCCTGTTAATTGAAGGTGACATGCAGCGAACTGTAAAAGGGGTATTTTGGGAAAATCTATCGTCTACGTATGACATTTTGCTTTCGGAGGCTGACTGGCCCCCACCTTTTGTTCTCGCAGCTCCGCGAGGGGAGGAGGTAATCCTCCCCAGCTTCGCGCACACGGTGCCGAGGGTGGAGGCGCTGCATTTTGCAGAAGAGTGGGCTCTGGCGCTTGCGCCGGCTGTGTACCGCAATCAGTGTGGCTGGGATAAATTGTCACCAAGCCATGAGATTCCCTTACGGTCACAGCCACAGCCTCAACCCCAATATCCCATACGGCGTGAAGCGAAAGCTTCAGTCGCAGCTATCCTTGAACAATTGGAATATCAAGGTGTAATTGAAACGTGTGTGTCACCGATGAATAACCCACTTTTTACTGTGAACAAACCGGACGGATCGTATCGTTTGGTTTTGGATTATAGGCATTTGAACTCGCATTGCCGTAACTGTGCAGTACAGAATACGCACGGCTCTGCGTTAGTGAATAGTCTTGAGCGTAAACGGTTCAAAACCACGCTTGACATTTCCAATGGTTTTTATGCTCATAGATTAGATGGTCTAAGTTCCCAATGGACCAGTTTTACGTGCGGCGGAGTGTAAAAAATGTTTAAACGACTCCCAATGGGCTACAAGAACAGTCCGGGAGTTTTTTCCGCGCGCATAGTCTCTCTTTTGGAGAGCTTCGACCCAGTTGCTTGTTCGTATGTGGATGACATTTATCTCACAGACGACGATCTTTGGGAGCATCTGTGTCGAGTAAATAGCATAATTTGTAACTTTGCTGACGTAGGTTACAAGTTTAACTTTGCAAAGTCGCACATTGCAGAGTACACAGTGTTGTTTCTAGGTTACGAGCTTAACCATGAAGGGAAGGGTTTAGCACCCCATTTCCTGGAGAAATGTGCACAGTTGTGCTCTCCGACAACACTGAAAAAATTACAATCTCTTCTGGGTTTTCTGAATTTCGGGAGGACTTACATTCCGGAATATGCCCAGCGTATCAAGCCTTTATATGCTTTGATACAACCATCTTTTTCCAAATCATGCTGGCTGCCTGAGCATTCAGCAATTCTGCAGTCTTTGCAGGCTGATTTGCTCGCTTCTGAATACTTACAGACTCGTGATAACCAGACCAACCTGGTGATAAGAATTATCCCTGGGGCGGTGGGTTTCACGTACCTGACTTTTAATGAAGGAGATACAGTACCTATTGCTTACAAGTCACACTTGTACACTTCGGCTGAATTGCGTTTTTCCACTGTGGAGAAAGTTTTAACGGCTGTGCAGATGGCAATTCTTAAGGAACGTGCCCTGTCACAGGGGAAGCGCATGTTGGTTGTTACCCCGTGCCCTGCCTTAGAGGCGGTTACGAAAGCCAGTGTACCTAATTCCAAAGCTTTGCACCCTCGGTGGATTCAATTGGCTGCATCCTTGGCATCCCAGGATGTCACGTTTATTTTTGACGCCACTTTACGGTCGCAGGAGTATTTACAGTATGAATTTGTTCATCCTGCTCCTTTAGCGATGCGGCCGTTGGAGGATTTCCATTGCATCATTTACACTGATGGTTCGGCGCAGGTTGCGCATGGCTCTAAACATGACTACGTTTCTGCTTGCGCCATTGTGGTCGGTGCCATGGTGAACGATGAGTTCAAGTCCAGTGTCGTGCACACGCAGACGCTTGGAGACTGCACCGCACAATTGGCAGAGCTTCGTGCTCTGATGCTTGCATTGGAGTACGCAGATCCAAGTGTGACGACTTTAATCGTAAGCGATTCTTACTACTGTGTCCAGTCTTACAATGAAAACTTGTTCTTTTGGATTCAGAATGATTTTCATGATTCCAAAGGTAGCACAATAAAACATAAAACTATCTGGGTCCGAGTGGCGGAACTTAAAGAGAAGCTGCCACTCGTGTTTGTGATTCATACTCTCGGTCATCAGCGCGTGGGGGTCCACGCTGTTGGCAACTCGCTTGCTGATGAAGCAGCGAAGTCAGCGGTATCAAAATACTTAGTTGCAGCAGTCACGAGGTCCAAAAGCAAAATCGATGATGACATCTTGGCAGCTGTAGCTGCAACGGAGAAGGGAAGTAAATATCCTGCGGGATTCCCTTCTAAATACACATACCACTTAAGTCCCGATAAGGTTCCTTATGTGAAAATCCCTGCAGTTGGCGAGCGTTTAGTTCCCAACTCGGATCGCAGAGCGGCTTTGATTACAGCGGCGCATGAAGGTGTGGCGTCTGCGCATGCGGGCGTCTCGGCCACTGTAACTCAGCTACAACAGAGATTCTGGTGGCGGGGTCTGTACAAACAGACGCGTGAATATGTTCTTCAATGTGACATTTGCCAGCAGATTAAACCTTCTACTGCTATGCGTCCGCCTCAGACACAATTGTACATCTCTAATAAACCACTTGGTTGCGTTTATTTGGATCACTGCGGTCCTTTTTCTTCTGATACTGCGTTCAAATACATCTTAGTAGCAGTTGATTCATGCACACGCTTTGTATGGGTATGGCCGCATCGAAGCGCTGATTCACGGACTGTCATTAAGGATTTGCGTGTCTTTGTGGGAATTTTTGCCTGTGGTACTTTCCATTCGGACCAGGGTCCGGCTTTCGCCTCTAAGGCATATAAGGCTGCTATGGTTTCGTTGGGAGTCCAAGTCAAGTTTTCAAGCCCCTACAGACCTGAGGGTAATAGTGTAGTAGAACGAATGAACCGCGACTTAAAGCAATCTTTGACAGCCCGAGTTATAGGTACTGGTAGAAACTGGCTAGCCCACCTCATAGGCGTGCAGCGTGCACTTAATAATCTCCCTAGAAGGTCTCTGGGTGGGCGGACCCCATACGAAATGCTCTTTGGTATCAAGATGTATGTACCTGACCTTGATGGGCCGGACTACAAGGCCCAGGCCGGGGCCTTTGACTTAGATGAACATTGCAATGTTTTACAGAATCTACAAAAGACCAGAGACAGTCTTGCAAAGGAACATTTGCCCTCCACATCGGATGATGCGTTGCAGATCCCGGTAGTTGGCTGGCTACCCCAAGTTGGAGAACTGGTTCGAGAGAAGATCGATAACAAGAAAGAGTTTGGTCCCTCATATCGAGCACCAGTCCGAGTCCTTGGAGTGAAGGGCACAAGAACAGTCATTTTACCACCACTTCCAGGTCGTAAGGAAAACAGATTTATTTCTATTGACAATGTCAAGACACACAGGGTGGCCGATTCTTCATAGCATGACTCCGGCTGTATCCTGTCCTTCCATGGTGAGGCACTCTGTGCTGGCTATTACATCTGGTGCAGAACAGGAGGTGTCCCTCGAGATGCCTACCATATCCAGACCTTTATTAAATACTATTCCTGATACTAACATTGATGAGCTAACCTACACTTATCCTGCTGATTTATCGATGCCTGATTTGCAGACCCGTTTGACAGGCCAGTCCAGGTTCTCTTTTGACTCTGTTTCGGAAACATCAAAGAAACCCACAAACATTGCAAGATATGCCACGTTGTTCAAAAAACATTTTTTAATTCCGCCTTGGACATACATTTGGTTGATCCTATTTTCATTCTATCTTTTTATGTCAATTGGTTTTGTGTTTTATTTTTTCCGCCTGATCGATGGTCACTACGTTAAAGAAAGAACAGGAATTCGGTACCTTAATGGAACATTGAACCCTCTCTCCTCTTCACATTCTGCGCTCAGACAGAAACGAAACTTAAAGGCAGTTAACATTACAGCATGGCCTGTCCTTGACGGGATTGTGTGGGATGCGGTTAGGTTTCAGATACATGGGCCTACTGAAGTGATTAATGTTCCAAATGTGCTTAGAGTAAACATGGGAGATGTGATTAAACAAAATGTACGTTCTGATGATTGGGATATTCAGGCCGTAGAAGCATTATTCTCTGATTTAAAGTATTATGCTGCCTTCGATGCTGAGGATCTGTATACTGATTCTATTAATTATGGTGATTTGTTTTGTTTTCAACACTATGGTAATCATTTTTTACATAAGACAAATTCCAGGAGGGTTGCTGTGAATTATACACAATGGGAACATTGCCCTGCTCCATTCAGTGGCAGTTCCAATACATTTCTGAAAAAATATACATATTTTACAGACTTTGATAAGTCTAATCCCGAGTCATTTTATTTGAAAATGACACAAAAGCCCATTTCCAAAGTTAGACTTACCGATACAAAATTGCTGTATTCGAAGTCCTTTTTAGACAGGTTGGCTGTAGATGGCTACGAGTTCTGGAAAGGAACAATTGACCTTAAATCGGTTTGGGGTGCCAAAGATTGGCAGGTACAAGGCACTGAGGCTTTGCACCGTGCATGTCTCATCCCGAATCACATGTTGTTTTTAAATTCTACCATTTTCCAGACAACATGCTTTGGATTGGCTACTTCTAAAAAATTAAATACACCAGCCTTCCCAGATTTAAATGAATATACAGGTTGGGGTAATTTCACTGATTCCTCCATTCAAGAGTTGCAAACTCTTTTACAAAATTCATCCTTTGACATTTCCAGTTTGGATTCCAAGGGTTGGCTGGTATGGCAAAAAAGTGCTGATTCTTGCCAGCGCCGTTTTATGGGTTTGGCTGAGGGATTCACAAAACTCAGGCCCGATCCACGTTTTGAGGGAGACTATTCTGTCACGACTTATTCTGTGGGTAAGCTGTGTCAAAATTGGTTACAGCATTCTACTTTAGCTGCAGTTAAACTACATTTATCTCAATTACATGATAAAGTGGATTTAAACGATTTTATAAAAGGCCCTGCTAAAGGTAGATCTAAGCGATTCCTGTATGCAATTTACAATGAAATTTGGAAAGTTAACCAGGTTGAAGCTGCAAAACGCCTAAGGGCTATTGATCAGGCTAATTTGGAAAAAGTGCTTGCAGTGGTTGATAACAGCATTAACACGCTTTCTTCCCGAATTTACACTTTAAATAATATTGTGTCTTCTGTTGTCGACATAGTACATGATGAAGTATCAATGTTGTATCATGGTCAAAATCAATTGCGTTCTGTGATGCAGTTTGCGTGGACACTACAGACTCTTAAGTCTGGTCGAGTGCCATGGACTTTTTTGAACATATCATCATTATTTGCCCCGTTTAATTTGACTGAAAAACAGCGCATGTTGTCAATGAGAGATGCTACATTTTCTATGTTACATATTGAAAAATTAGAATCCCTGCCATTTTCGGTGGCTGAAGTAACTGCAGCAACATGGCTTATTCATGGTGTTATAACGTTACCTTTTGCTTTGTATAAATTTACAAATGTACTGGGGTCATCGAGGATGGGGAAGCATTGGAATTCTCAATTGCCCTCACGCCTAATTTCACCTTGGGTGGGCTTCTCATCTATCGCCCTCCGGGCGCCTTGGGCTCCTTCATTCCATCATTGGAGGAATTAGTGGTCCAGAGAGCGCTGAGATTCCCTAGGTTCCTGCTCCTGGGGGACTTTAACATACACACGGATGTCCCTTCAGCCCCTGGGGTTAGTGACCTTGTGGAATTATGCACCTTAGCACAGCTAAAAATGCAAGGACCGGATGCTACTCATTGTGGAGGCCATTGCCTCGACTTGGTTTATTCCAATTTTGGTGCTATCATCGAAACTCCTTCCCCAGTTACATGGTCGGACCATTTCTTGGTGAACTTTTCCTGGGTAACGGATAGGGCTCGCGCCACAGCGGATAATCATCAGCCCCCCTTCCCCCCTAGGATTAGTATCCCAGCCCTGGCAACCTCCCTATCCCACACCCTGCCGGACAAATCGGGAAATCTCGAAGAAGCTGTCGAGAATTTCTCGTCATGGATCAGCACCTCCGCAAGCCGGTTATCGCTTACCAAAGCGAAGATTCGCCCACGAGCCACCCCGGCTTCCCCCTGGTATACGGATCAGCTTAAAAATCTAAAAATAAATTGTAAAATGTTGGAAAGATTGTGGAGAAGGGAGTATTGCCCGTTAGCAAAGACAAAACTCCGAGCAGGGCAAAAAGATTACTATGCTGCAATTAAGAAAGCCAAGGGAGACTACTACGCAGATAGGATCTTTAAAGCTAAAAATAATAGTAAAGAAATATTTGCCATAGTAAAAAGTTTCACGTCCCCGGTTGCAGAAACTCAGGCAGCCCCCCCCTCGGAGGAGTGGTGTGAAAAACTGTCTACTTACTTTATCGATAAAATAAAGAAAATTCAAGACAGCCTTAAGATCATTAGCTTTGCCCATCCCCCACCTGCTCAGGCCACACAAGAACAGGACATCTCTCCCCCCCTCCTCATTCCTTCTATCGACATAAAGACCAAAGAAGTAATGTGTTCTTTCACAGAGGTTGAGGTGAAGGATGTCTTGACCATTCTAAAGGCGCTGAAATCAGGCTCCCCGGCAGACCCCTGTCCGGCCAGAGTTCTGAGTGGAGTGGCGGAAATCATTGCACCGATAGTCACTGACCTGGTTAACGAATCTCTTTTAACAAGTAACGTACCATCTCAGTGGAAACAAGCCAAACTTCTCCCACTAATTAAAAAACCTTCCGCAGACCCCCTGGCTGCCTCCAACTACAGACCCATCTCTCTGCTCCCTGCAATAGCCAAAGTCTGTGAGAAAGTGGCTTTTCGTCAACTTGAGAGGTTCGTGGAATCCACGGGGGCATTACACCCTGCCCAGTCAGGTTTCCGCTCCTCCTTTAGTACTGAGACCGCGCTAGTGGAGGTAACCGAGGCTATTAGAGACTGTCTGGACGGGGGCGGCAGAGCGGCCCTAATTCTTTTGGACCTCTCTGCCGCGTTCGACACGGTTCCACATGTCCAGCTGATCTCTAGGCTAGAGGACATTGGCATCACTGGCGCGGCTCTCAAATGGGTCAAGTCCTTTCTCACAGACCGTTCACAACAAATCTGGCTCCCTCCCTACCAGTCATCGATTAGCAAGGTGGACACTGGAGTCCCCCAAGGGTCGACTCTAAGCCCCCTGCTCTTCAATGTATACCTGACCCCCCTTGTACATCTTGCAGAGAGTCTGGGTGCTAAAATAATGGCCTACGCCGATGACACCCAGCTTCTCTTCACGTGGGACAAGAACAACCTCGATACAATGAGAGTCCAATTGTGCCTGTCCTCAGTATTTGCCTGGCTGGCCAAGGCTGCCCTCAAATGCAATGAGGACAAGTCGGAGATTCTCTTGTATGGCCAATTCCCAGCGGGATTCAGGGAATCCATCTGGCCCACTGGATTGCCGTGCCCGTCTGGAAATTGCGGAGTTGCTAAAAACTTAGGGATCTGGTTTGGCGCCGATCTGTGCTTTCGAGATCAGATCTCGAGATTGGCGGGAACCTGCTATGGTACCCTTATTACCCTCCGGAAGTTCTTTCCACTTCTTCCCCAGGAAGCGAAGGAAACAGTGGCTAGAGCACTCATTCTTTCGCGTCTGGATTACGCCAACGCATTATATGTGGGCGCTCCTGATTTTCTGCTTCGCAAACTGCAAGTAGTCCAGAACGCGACAGTGAGGCTCCTATACAACATCCCCAAATGCCATAGTGTACGAAGACAACTTGCGGAACTCCATTGGCTTCCAGTTGCCCTCAGAGTGCGCTTCAAAATCCTAACACTAGCTTTCAAGGCCTTACACGGTCCATGCCCACCATACCTCAGTGCCAGGTTTGCCTTTTATCAGCCCCCGCGTCAATTGAGATCTGCCTCCCTCAGACATCTGGTCACTCCCAGATTTAAGAGAGCCCGTCTGGGGGGAAAATCCATGACGGTTAGAGCCGCCCAGCTATGGAATAGTCTCCCTGACCATCTGAGACATACGACAAACCTTACATACTTTAAAAAACACCTAAAAACCTTTTTATTCAAGCAAGTCACGTAATCCATATGTCTTTTCTTGGCATCTCTCGTTTCTGACACTGAACTTCTCTCGCGCCAGGACAGTCTCGACTAGCAGTGCGCGTTATAAGAAATATATAACATATAACATAACATATAACATGTATGAAATATATTGCCATTGGGCGATATGAACCATTAGGCAGTGCTTTCCTCCATGAGACATGGTCTTTACCATACACTTACAGATGTCTTAAGGATGGGAATGAAGTGAATCTGAATGGTGAAGAGTGTACACAGTCCCCGGACCGCTCACTTATTTGCAGACACATCCAGTTGCATGGTTCTTGCAATCAGGACAAACCGAATTTGGCCTGTGTTTTGAAAGGTACCCCAGTTCCAGCAATAGTTCCCACGTTCACGTTGATGTCCAACGGTAGTTATTTACTTTTAAATAACGAGTGTTGTTGTGGGTTAGAGGCTGGAATCGGATATGTGGTTACAGTGTCTGAAAGAGTCGTTTGCTGTAAGAATGTGTTGTATCCACCCACGCATGGGAATTCAGAAGTTTTAATTTGGCCGAGAATACCAACCTTGAGAGCTGAATTCAATGGTTTAGGCCGTATAAGAGCCCTTTTGTCTCAAAAACAGGTGGCCCTGAGCTCTGCCCGTGAAACTTATGTCCTTCACATTGCAAACACACGCACAGAAGTACAAGCTCTTTTAAGTACTGATTTGCCGTTTCATTTTTGCGAGCTGGTTCATCAGATCTTTAATGCCTCCTCCACATCCAACCTCGCTCATTTTTTTAAAATGGTTAGCAGTGGTCTTGTGACTACATTTGAAAAAGTATTTGGTATAATCCCTGCGTTCTTTCATTCTATATTCGCTAGTCTGTTTGGCGGATTTCCTGTTTTGCTGGCTTTGGCTGCAGGCGTTCTGGTGATATTTTATTTCATAAAACATGGATGCCCATCCTGCGCAAGGAAACGCACAGCACCTACTGATGCAGTTTCGCAACCGGATGCTTGATTATTATGGATCCCTGCCGCTTGCGACTTTAAGCACGGCTTTTGGATTATCTTTCAGATTTTCCTATTTCACCTGTGTCCAGCCTGTGTTTCATTGCCTGAGCTGTGATTTCGACTGGGCCATTGATTTGTGTCTCTGTTTACCGACTTCTCCTGACGTCGACTTTGATCAGCTGATGTCCCCCGTAGTGGCTCATGAGTTGGTCTGTTCTGGCGAAAGGGTTATGGCTGTGGCAGCGATGCATGGACTAATGGGTCAGTGGGACATATTCGCAGCAGCGCATGACTTTCTGGCACAAAGCGTTCTCGAGAACCCACTGAGTTGTCCTCTGATGATACTAGAGGATTCAGTACTGGAGGAGCACGTATGTTCTTTCCCATTGCTTAATTGGATGGCTGAACTGTTTTCGGATGATGACAGTGATTTCATGTTGGAAGCTGTTGCTACATATTTTGCATATTCATTCAACGAGGGATGACTTTGAATACTTCCATCTATATGGCACGTGACTTTTTAGTAATTCTGAATGGTGCCAATTTCAATACGAACATTCGAATTTTTTCATATGTTAAAGGCCTGTTTATCATATTTAGGCCTCAAGTTCGACTTTTTATATTTTGTGTGGCCACTATAGGCATTCATACATAGTTTTTGTAATTTTAAATTTTACATGCATTACATACATTTAGCTTGGCTCAATATCATTGAACTCTGCTTTCAAGTCTTGCCTCTCATAGTGTAATGGCTTATATATTTGTCTTTTGACCGTCCTCGGACCATTGGGGGGGTGTCATATGGTTATTACGTTCCCATAGGTTGTGTTAAGTTAGCATGTGCTTGTTAAAAGTTTAAACGCCATCTTTTCTTTCTGCTTCGGTTTGCACACGACACCTACTTGTTATTACAGCTTTTAACCTAGAAGAAAGATTTGATTTACTTCAGAATAATATATTATTGCACTGATATCAGTCGTGCCTGGAACATTTGGAACAACTGTCTGCACACTGAGAGCTGCACACTCTAACACAAGGTTATTGTAGGCCTGATCCTCGCACTACGTTAGTCATAACACAAATAATGTTTGTGCCAACTTTGGGCTTTACGTGAGTTCAAGATACAGTTACAGGAAATTCTAAACACACTTGATGCTGGACATGCTGAGAGCTGGTAGCTGTTGATGTGATCTCCTACTACTGAGAATTTGAGGTATGGGCTCGCCCAGCTAAAGCCCAAATGAGACCTTCTTAGATATAATATAATATGCTAATTAGGGTGCGCGAAATATAGGTGATACAGAATTCTATAGATTTTGCATCATAATATGTTATCACAGTTTGCTTACTATGGATTAGTGACTATGCTGCTGACTCTGATTGTTATAATATGTATGTTGATATTATACAAGATACTGCGTTTGAGAATGTTGCATTGAAAAAATAAACATTTCAAACTTGCACGTGTTCTCATTGCCTCCCAGTTTCGGTTTGGAATGATAATATAATGAAAGAGTGTTCATGTGTTCCACGATACCTGAGGTATTCTAAGTTCATGTTCTGGATTGTCTAAGACATCGGGAAGTATTTACTGCCGATGAGATACTGTAGCTAGCCTGGTAAGGGGATTTCTGAAACATAGGTGGGTTTTGGGTCACCCTGACTCACCTAGGTTCTAAGTCTCTGAGCACAGTTCTGTGAGAGAACGGAAACCCTGCGACACCAAGAGGAGGTCACAGGTAAATGTAAATGTAAATGTAAATGTAGATGTACAGGAATTTATATAGCGCAAATCACCGAGCGGTTTCTAAGCGCTTGCTTAGGGAACCCTTCTTGGTATTCCCCTGTGAGATAACCCCGGCAGGGTATCCGCAAGGTGAAAGCCAGGCATCCCGCCGCGAGGGGCCGTTGTGGAGATTAAGCAAGCTATTGCCCAGAGTCGCAGAGTGTGAACCCGTGAATCGAGTAGGCACCGGAGCGAGAATTGTCGAGTCCATGGACATTTTAGGACTCAAGACCCCACCGACCCGGGAATTGAACCCTGGTCCCGGGCTGACCTCTGCCTCCTCTAACCAGTGAGCCACACTTCTCCACCAGGTGGGAATTACAGAGGTAAAACCCTGCAACAAGGATGTTCCCAGTGTCACTCAAGTGTTTCTGTGTATCCCCAACCTGGAACACCCATGGAAAAGCTACATTAGCCTGGCTCTTGTCTTTTTACTACCACTGCACTTATTCATAATGGTACATATTCCCAGGCCTAGCAAACTCTGTGGTGGCAGATCATCCCTGGCAATTGAGGTTGGGGAGGCGCTCCAGGCAAAAATAAGCTGATGGATATTCTGAGTGCACTGAATAGCATATGTCACTCCAAGAATCAAGATGGGTGCCCTGGAAACAACTTAACAAACAAGTCCACTCTGTCGTTCAAATTGGACAATTAAATCCTAGACCTGGGTGACATATATCACTCTCCACACAGGCATTTGCCATTGCCTAATGCGCGCATAACCAGTACTTTACCATCTTCTCCACCATCTTTTGGTCTAAAGAATATTTCATCAGCTTGCAACCAAGGGGTCAGAAGGCCAAGCCTCCTGCCCAACCAATTCTCACCATTATGGCCACAATGTGTAAGACCCTCGATATAGTAACTATGGATTTAACTGCCCAGCCCATGAAAATGGATGAACAGACTGTGATTTTGCATGCCATTGTCAACCACTTCTCCAAAGCTGGCAATAGAATGCGCGCAATGGAAGAGGCGGTCTCAGATTCACAATTGAGTTGTCATAAAGCGGATGACATATACAATTGTGCAGCAATCCTTTTCAAATTAGCAAGGTCCTGGAAGTCATCAAATCTATTTTAGCAGACTGAAAAAAAAAACTTGGGGAGGCAAAAACACTTAAGCCAGCCCCTAAGTCAGCCTCTCTATAACCAGTTGGTGACATCAAAACCTACTAATTACCTGCCTCTTAAAAGCTGGACATCAAGTATTCCATTATCTCCACCTGCAGCAAGCCACTGAATGTCTCGAATGTAGAAATCCTCAACTCTCTGAAGTGTGGTAACAGGTTCGAAGGGGGCCTAAAAATCAGGCCCTAGTCTATGAAAAAAGGTAGAGAAAAGGGTTATACAAAATGTTCCAAAAACCTAGTAAGCAGCAAAGATCTTCGGTCTCTCTTCTGCCACCTAATTCAAATCTGATTCATGTAGGAACTGTGTCACTAAGGGAAGTCGGGTAATATAGTCTCTCAAGGTCCAAGTGCAGACCCAATTCACCCCAGGGGGTGCCAGCCATGGCAAACTCAGTTCACTTAGGTGCATCCAGCTCTCCACCAAAATGCGATGCAACTTGTAAAATACATACTCACATACAGAGAACCCCCACAGGACTAAGAGCTCATATGTCCCCCCCCCCCTCCTAGTCACTCTCATCTGTTTTACCAAGAACAAAGCATATTTCAGTTAATAATTTCCCCCAAGTGTCATTCTACCGAATACCAGCTAATGATGATCTGGGGACAAGACCTCTCCCAAAGCAGGAAATATCTTACCAAAATGTTGGAAGACCTTTCAATATCAATGATGAATTGCTGGACACCTCTGTTCAATTCTATAAACCTACCCTGCATTGTAGCTAAGTGTTTTCTTTTGATTTTACCCCCACTTATTGGTCCAGGAGTCCCTAGGATATCTTACATTGAGCCAACCTTATAAAACTCGTTAATTCATTACAGGGTCTAGGAGGAATGAATTTCCGTGATCTGGATAGGGTTGGCTTTACTACCTCAGGGCTCCTTACCCAGTAGGCCCTGAGATAGGTAGTCGAGATTTGGTAGCAGAAGGGGTCTTCGAAACATTGTTTGTAGTAAATCCATCAAGTCTGCCAAGAATCCACACAGCCTCTTAAATCTGCAAACGGACCAAGCTCCTCCCCTAGCAGTACGTCTCTTTTGGCTACAAACAGCGATAAGCTTAGAGTAACTATTTGTGCTGTTGAAATCAAAGATTGATCCACGACTCATCCTCCTGATGCAGCTGGTCAAATCACCCCTTTCCAACTAGACCCTTCTACGTTGTTTCAACTGCACTTGCAGCTAGTCACCCAAGGTCCTAAACTTCTCTACTCCAATACTTCTGACCTGTGCCTCAATCACAACCACAATTACAATCACACATACAACTTCAATCACAAAAACAGAGCATAGGAGTTATGTTGTGCTCGAAAGCTGAGCGGGCAAAACTAAATAAGCCGCTGGAATTTAATTCAGACATCTATCTAGCATGTAAGAAGAGTTAGTGAAGTGCGTGCAGCCCATATTATCAACTTCTATTGTCCCCTGGTGCTATGAAGAACTGCTGCGCTATCATCAATGACCTGAAGCTGTATATCACCATATTAAAGGCTGGACTTCTTGATGTTAAGCCTTCTTGCAGCAAAAACATCACACCACATTTCTTAATTGTTTGTGGTGACTTTATTACCAGTCCTGACTCAACGATGCTGGGTGTGGAGATGCACATGGAGGAGTCCATATAGGGGTTTCCCCAACTGGACATCCTAAAAATAAGATCTTCCAAGCATGGCAGAATTTTAAGCAACCTCCTACACAGGAACGAATTGCGGTCCATGAATGGTCACACTATATCAGACTGTCCTGGTCATTATGCAATTCAGCTAGCTTGATTGACTGCATATTTATGGACATGGAATCCTGGTATATCAACACTGACATGACCATCATCAGGCGGCTAGAAAGTGACCATGACCCTTTAGTGGCTACTCTAAATCTATGTTTTGAGCTTGGTTTGGGACCAGAAGTGGCCAATATCTACATCTCAACTAATTTAATCATTGCGCCAGGCAGTAAAAACATCATGTGGCCGGTCAGTCGCTCTGTCAATAAATTTCATCATCATTAATCACTGGAAGCAAGAAAGGTGATGACCTCTTACTGCAACAAGGCCAAATTGATCCAATTGCTCCATTCAGATTGTATACCTTCCTTAGAACCCCAGCTAGCATTAATTAGTAGTCCACTCTCACGTTGCCATCTAGATTCTAAAGGCAGTATCCAAATCGCTTGGATTGAGAAAGAGTGTCTCAAACTAAAGTCCACACTAGTATCAGTCCTATACTCAAGAAAGAACTCCTTATTATGTGAATCTCATTTTTGTCACTGAGGAAGGAAGATAAACACATGATTAAATTCAAAAAATGGAACTTGCATGTTAAGGCCTGGTCGAAACTTATGGAGGCAATCCAAGGTAACAACACAAATTTGCTTTGGAAATGAATCAGGTGGGGCTCTGATGGTGCCCTGGGAAATCTGTCTCCGGCATTATGGCACAGGTCTTGATTGACCCTTTTACTGATGTCTATCATCCCACATGGTGCAGGCAGACAATTAAAAAGGGGACACAGCCTTCCTTATGCCATTGCTGAAGATCTTCCACTGTCTGATGCTGTAATGCCACTTGTGACCACTCCGGGCATCAAGAGCTTAGAATTTGTGGAAAGTGAAGTCTATACTGCCATTCTGAGCCTGAAATGTTTGAAGGTTCCTTGCCTCTACCAAATTCCATCTGACACCTATTGTAACAATCTAACCACCTGGGTTTCAATTCTAACTGTTGTCTACAATGCAGTTTGGGAATATAGAAAAGTCCAAGCTTCCTGGAGAGCTGCAGTCATTGTTCCCCTACAGATGTACGTTGTTACAACGCATGCTTTTAGCACGCATTCTGTAACAACGCAGTTTTTATAACGCATTCTTTTACAACGCATAATACAAAGGGGTGTTGGATAGTGAATATTTTAATTTACTATTCCAACACCAGTAGGGAAGGTGTTGGATAGTAAATTAAAATTATTCCCTATCCTTGAGCGCCCCCCAGAGTCATACGTTGTAATAGAATGCGATTTAAAAACCGTGTTGTAATAGCACTGCGTGCTAAAAGTTGCGTCTAAACGACATTCCCCTTCCCCTTCACAAAAAAGGTCCCGGGAGGGTTCTAGAGAGTTATCGTTTGATATCTCTTTTGGAGAGTGCAGGAAAATCTGTGCAAAATTACTTCTAACTTGATCAGAGTCTTGGGTTGAGGACCAAAATATCTTGTCGGCTTTCAAGTCACAAGGCACAATGGACCAAGCAGCAAGTTGTACTCAATCTGTTCGAAATACACCATTAAACATTGGGTTCTTTTATTAATATTTATAGACCTCAGAACAGCCTTTGACTCTGTAGATAGGCTGGCTCTTTGGCACACCCCCGGAGGAGCAAGGTGTCAAAACTAAGCTTCTGCATGGCAGAAGGGTGCTTCACCAGAGTAAAACAGCAGTTCTGAGATGTGGCCCCAGGGGAGAGAGAACACAAAGCTGTGTTATAGAACTGGGTGAGTGTGGACTCGCACTGCTATTATTTAATTAATTCATCAATAATGTGGGCAATCATCTGCTAGCCTTAAATCTGGATGTTCGCATGATTGGGGGAATAAAACTCCATCCTTTTTTTGCTGATTATGCCATTCTGCTGGCCTGCGCAGAACGTTCCATGCTTAAACTACTTGAAGGCTTCGCGTACTATTGTTCCAAAAAGAATCTTAAAATAAACATCCTTAAAACCCAAATATACGAAGGTTGATTCTCGTTGCAGCTTGAACCAACCAGCCACTACAACAGTGTGACTGCTATGATCACCTAGGGATAAGGTTTGACTCCAATTTAACTTGGGACAAACAGCAGAAAAGGAGCAAAATGAGCATGCTCTAGCAGTCAAATACTGTTCCCCGCTTCAGCGGTAGTGTTGAGTGGAGAGCTATTAAGGTAGTACTCTGAGCGTACCAAGTCAAGGCACTTGCAGCAGACTTATTTGGAGTTGAAATTTGGGGGTTTAGCAAGACAGTAGGCCCCCAGAAAAGCGAAAATAACTTTCTATGCTGTTTGTTACTGTTTGTGCTGGGACCCCAATGGCAGCTCTTATTTATGAGCTGACCTTGAACAACATCAAAGCCATTGCGGCCCTAAAATAAGTCCTGTTGTGGTACCGAATTTGGTCCAAACCGAGTTTATCAATCTAGCTCAAAACAATCTGTGAACTTTGGGAGAACAGCCATTCTTACAAGATACCATGGCTCAAACATACTGGTAATACCCTCAACAACATAGGTTGCTACGAATACTGGACCAATCCGGAGACCACGGGTGTCTCAACCCTATATAGACTAAAGGGGCGCTATTGGTCATGGACCTCCAACCAACTCCAAGGAAAATTGTTGTTTAACCTGCGGGGAATTAAACCTGCTTTTCGTTTCTGGAAGTATATCACTCATATATTTCCACAGATAAATAGAGCATTTTATATAAAGTTCTGGCTAGTATTCCTCCCTGCAAAGTTCTGCACAGAGAACTAATCGAACCATTAATTCCACCTGTCCCTGCTTGCTAGGTGTATTGAGACTCTCACACACTTTATGCTGCTATGCTACCTTTCTTTGTTAGCAAGGAGGGGATTCCTTTATCCCCTTAAAAAATATTTGGCATCAGACATTACAATGCCGCCATGCACTTTTGTTTAAGAGAGGACATTATTACCTTTTAGACCCTGTATCCTCATAAATCTGCGAAGCTTGGAAAGTTGCACAGCCATGCATTAGACAAAATAATGTTTGAGTTTTTATACTGCCCTCAAGTTGAAAACATATTTCAACCAACCTGCAATTTACTGTACATAGCACTTTACCTGGCACTCTGTTAAATGCCCGGTCCAGGCTAAGCCCAATCAGTTTGTAGTTGACCTTGTTGTCTCGTGCATTTTTGCATGAAGCCAATTGATTTATTGTTTTCACTTTTAGACTTTCTTTACTTCTATTGTATTAATACATTAGTTAGTATAATGCTTGAGTGATGAAGTGTTTTAATGGCAGTATCATATTGTTATTATATCATTTTTAACTTTGTCCATTTAAAGTTTTTAAAACGTACCACACACACCACACAATAACTTACACACACCATTTGTGTTGCTAATTACTAGTTTATATCTACTATTACAGTTTTATGAATATCACGTACATTTTTATCATTGTTTACCGTATATTGTAAGGCTTACAACTATATGCTGACAGAATTAAATAATTGTATGTCCACAAATGTACATGTGTGTGCGTGTTCTCAAACTTCCAAGGCAACCCATGCCAAGCAGCTCGCACTGAGTGGACTTTACTACTGGGAACTTCTCCACATTCATGGTGGCGCAATATGCACTAGAAAATTTATTTACACCCAGCAGGAATTCCTTTATGGACGTCTGGCAGGTAAATAAATGGTGAATGTGGTTATAAAATTGATTTGCAACCACATTTTCAATTGTGCACAGGGTCCAAAATACTTCAGAGGTCTGACACATCCCTTTTTTAACTGGTACACAAAATAATATATAAGTAGGTCTAAAGATAATGCTGAATCTTGCTTTTGAAGAACTCTGTCTTCAATGTTCATGGTCATGCTGGTCATGTGATGGCCGAATTGAACGTTTGGGTGCATTACATATCCTTCCCGAAAAAGGTTAATTTGCTTGATTTCATTGCCTTCCAATCTAAATTCCCATTATGATTTTCTTTCTGGTAGAACAAAGTTCATCGAAAGTACACTTCTATTTTCCAGCATTTTGTTTCTGTTCGAGGTGGGCACATGTTTCCTGCTAGACAGACGCATCAGTTATAGCAAATACTCACAATTAAGTTCAGAATGTTTGCCTGAATCCAGTTGCCGTCATATGTTTTTTTATTAAGTAGCCAATAATCTATTTTCTGCATATTTGTATTTTTTGTACTGTTAGACTCTCACTATCCCCTCATGTGACATCTTATCCTTCGACTACCCTATGCCAACTAATTCCCAGGCTGGAGCCCTTGCATTTGAGCCATACTGGAGAAAATCCATACATTTACCCAAAGGGACTAATGTATATATAAATAAACCTATTTTAGAAGCTAATATTTTTCTTCCATTTAAGATATTATGTAACCTGCCAAATTTCATCAAGGGTACATTCTGTTTCTATAGAAAACTCTCTCAATACATCAATAATCATAATCCTTTACTTTGGAAGCCATCTCCTGATTTCAAAAGAATAATTGGCCATGCACCCCCCTTACGAATTCTACTCATATGGAAATATTTACCTTGAAAGCTAAGGCCACAAAGCAGCTTGCTGAGTGCTGCAAAGTCATCCTTTGCCGTGGGCACACCCCAACCTTTTGCTGACTGGTACTGGTAGTAACTGACTCTGCCTGACCCTGGGCTCTGCTTCAGCAGGCCCAGGGCCAGTGCTATGCTGAAAATACTTAGAATACAGGGAACACACCAACATAAACTAGGGTACACTAAGGGTTGGGGTACCCCTATGATTGGCATGACCTGCCCCATCGGGCCCTAGTACAGATTAGGGCAGGGGGTTTGAAACTACCTATCAGTCCCTAATATAAATAGGGCATGGCAGTTTAGAGGCCAGCAGACCTTTCTGCACTTGCATGTGTGCACTGCTGAAGCCTGGGGTGCTTTTAAAAGTGGATCTGTGTGGCAGGACTGCTTTTAAAAAGTAAATTGTGCCTAAAGTTGACATTTGTGTTTGGGGAACTTAACAAATGGATAACCTACAATGTTTTGGCATATTAGAAACCCCCAGGGTATCCCCTAGGAGTCCCAGGGGTGGGGACAGGTATTTACAAGGTGGACCCTTATGAAATGAGTTTTATTTGCCCTGGGTTTAGTAGTGAATTTTCACATTTCACTCCCAACATTGCGATAAAGTGCTGTCAAAATTCGACTTTGATGTTAGGGGCACTGTGGAGGAAGGATCTGCAATATTTCTACAGATTCAGAATCCCTAAAGTCTCCCCGGTTTGTTCCATGGGGTGGGGGTCCTGTAGATATAGGCGGAGTATTTGTAAAATATGTTTTTATAAGGCCTGGTGCTGGAAAAACAGCCCAAGTCATTTTTGCCTATTGCTAATCCCATACCACATAGGTTAACATGGCAAGAAGTTACTAACTAATACCTCCTGATAGGAGAATGATAGAACTTCCATACAAAGACTTCCCAGAATGGTAGTGATAAATCCAACAATATCATATTGTTGAATTTCTCCTAAAATGTACAGACAAGAAGTTATACTACTTTCTTGTTAGTCGGTCCAGATTCAGCCATCCAGTGGTCTGTCTTGATTGGTCAGAGTTATATGGGTGAGCCTGGCTGCTTTGGAGAGGTGATAAAGATCCCATGGGGTTAACCAGCTCTGCTGGGAGGGCGGTGTGCTGCTACACGGGAATGCCAGAGCAGGGGGAGGAGTCATAAACCATGGCCTTCAAAGGAAAGGGAAAGGCCTCAGTGTCATTTACAACTATACTCTTTTGACCCCAAGCCAGAGCTAGGCTTAAGAAAGGAATGATCAGATGCAAGAGGGGGGAGTCTATGGAAATAAGCCATCCTAGGGGTGTGTTTAGCCAGCTCCTACCTCTCTGCTGGAAAATCACCCATTGTGAATTTGGAGGATTTGGTGCACTCTAGGACAAAATAATGCCCCTCTCTACAGCATGTGGTCATACCTTTGGGGCGTTACCCTGCTCCCATTGGTCAGGAGTGACCTCCTGCTTGACCCAGAGAACTAGGAATACGTATATGAGAGGGGCAGAGCCCTCCAGATCTGCTGCTTGAAACTTAAGAGAATCAGAAGGGTCTGCACTGAAGATTTTGAAGCGCATTACCAAAGGCCAGGACTCTTGAGATTGCGCCTTTTTTGCACCATTTGAAACTACAGCCCTGCGGATCAACCCTGCTTCAAAAGGACTAAAGAGTGGACTCCCTGCAAGCTACAGGTTAACAAAGCTCACCTGGACATCACCACAAAGAACCCCCAGCCTGGAGTACCAGGGGATTTGTAAGGATTTTTTTTCAAGTGGATTGCGGAATTGAAGTCTCACACTTTCAAGGACCCTCTTGGAGATTCCAGAACCTGGGGTTGTGTGTTGGGTACTTTGGGACCTGCAAGAAGAACTTCAGGAAGGAGTTCTAACTGGACCCAGCCTGCTGGAGAAGGCTTCACAGCCTTGGTGAAAAATCCTCCAGAACATGCTAAAGGTGAATGTGTCCCTGTCAGAGCAAACAAAATTACTAAAATGGGCACTGTTGGTTTCTAAGCACTAGAAAGTGACTAATCTTTAAAAATTAATATCTTTGGTTCCCTAAAGTGGATTGTTTTCGTTTTGGTTTCATTTAAAAGATACAAATATTTCCTGTTTCTATAAATTGGTGTTTGATTTCTATTTTGTGTTGTGTCTTAATTATTTACTGATTTGTTTTTTTAAATGCGTTACATACCTGTCTTTGAAGTTAAGACCGCCTGCTCGCAGGTTGAGCGGGTTGAGCATAGGAATCATTTCTAAGACCTAGTCTGAGCCCTATACTGTGTTAGTGGCCTCATTGCCAGTGGCACACCTACATTTCTCCCTGCCAATAATCCATTTCCCAACACTGAGAATTAGGTTTTGTGTAATGTAAGTCTGTATGTTAAGGTTGCCTCGTTCTACACTGTATAGCAAACACATCCAATGAAAGACTTCTCAATTTCAGTAAAGGACAATCAAAAAAATCTTCAATAACATTAAATCTTATTCAGATACATTGCCTAGGGCTGCATGTGGGGATAACGGGGGTCAGCTATGCTGTAGTTTCTACGGACTTTGCTTCACAAGAATCATTTACCCAAGCTACTACTGTTTTTAGTGATTTTAACAAACCTATCATTCCAAGATCTTGATATATTATGGTGCATCCGCATTGAGTTAAAATATATTTGCTTGGCTTACTTTATTGTAACACAACATACAAAAATTTATTTTTTTGGCAGATTCTAAAATAGTCTCTTTTAATTCCCATCCACAACTATGGGAAAGAGATGCATATGTGGTCGGGTAGATTTTTTTTTTTATTATTGAGAGTTACTTTACTTTTGAATACTTAGCAGTATCTATTCATTAACCCCTTCGATGCTTGTGACGGAACGATTCCGTCATCAGTCACGGTTGGGCTGTGCTGATGATGGAATGGTTCCGTCACGGCCAGACCCATTTACATAGGGGCCCAGCACAGCAGGATAATCTCTCTAGCAGCCAAGGTGTTAAGGTACTCAAGTGTTTTCTGCTTTTTTATTGTTGGGTGATGCCACTATTGATAGTTTATCTTGAATAGAGAAGCTGCATTTGAAATTTCAAAGCTTTGAGAAATAAGAACTGCCCTACACCCACTTCGGTCTTGGGGCATGTTCTGTGAGTATGGCTTCATGGCGTGAATTGTATCACATGAACCTAATTAAAAACATGCATACATTTAGATTTTGTTAAGGGATTTATCAGGCCGAGCACTGCATCTGATTCTGATTTCTGTTTTATTTGTTGAAAGGTGTTACATCACATTGACTCAGTCACTGCATCTGACCATGAGTGGTGCTCCAGCAGGGCCTGCAGGAACTGGAAAAACTGAGACCACCAAGGATTTGGGCCGCGCCCTTGGGATTATGGTCTATGTTTTTAACTGTTCTGAACAGATGGACTACAAGGTAATGTCATTTTCTTGGTGGAAGAGCAAGGACCAATGGGATCTGAGTGTATTTTGTCAGTGCTTTTTCTTTGCAGGTCTTTCATCCATGAGGTAGCCCAAGCTGCTGGCCATTTCATAAATGCATCATTTGCAGATGGAGTGAAGTGCCAGGGGTGTATATCTTTTTCTTCTTCTCTCAAGCAGATGGAAGCCAAAGGTTATTGTAAAGTCATATGGTTTTCATGCACTGCATGAATGACATCGGCTTTTTTGTGGTGATGTTCTCAAATTGCACACATCCCTTCTGTTTAGGATCTTTGGGACAGATTTACTAATATTTCACACAGTGCAAAGCAGCAAGAGAACTTGCTGTGCTGCGTTGCGTTAAAGGGGTAGAGCAGGAATGTTCCATATCTACTATGATATGGTGTATTTCTATGTCTCCTAGCACTAGCGCACTTATTGCAGCCTATCTCCAAGGCAGGCCCCCGTGCGCCATTGTGCAAGGATGCCTGACAGGCATTTTCCTCTTTAGATGTGTGCTGCTGAATGCAATCGGACAAGGCAAAGTCGCCGGTAGCAGACATACAACCCGCGCCTCCAGTTGCCGGTTGGAAAGCGTGCACAGGAGAACACATCCCAGTGAGGGTCGCCCGCAAAAGACAAGATGAGCATTTTTTCGGCGTCTGGACTGAGCAGTATATCTCCTTAACCAACACCCCAACAAGTGATGTCCTTATGAGAACACTATAAGTAACGGACGGTGCCTTGTTTGTGAGCTGTATCAACTACCTCTGGCGTCACCACTAGCTAAATTGTGTGGAAGGCTCACGACCACTAAATTGGTGTTGGACTGTGGTCAAATACTTTTTATGTCCATCCAAGTATAGGAGGACCGTGATCATCCAATCAAAAAGGGATTTTGGGTCCACAGCTTTAAAACCACGGTATGAAGGTTGTGTCACATACGTCCTGAGGAAGACCCGCAGGTCGAGGGTCACAGTTACCCCTGTACCCCAAGACGGGTCGAAACGTCGACGCTTCTTTTCATAAACAAATAGGACCACTTTTTACAATCATTATACATGCCAGTTGAGACTGTATAAATGACAAAAATGTAACAAGCAATCAGTGGCCTTATTGTATAATCAGCTGAATTCTCTGCAGCTTTGTTTTTTCAATTTACCCTAATCCTATGTCACTTTTCTGTTGAGGCTTACACCCTTTTTTCTTCAAATCACTTTTTTCTTCTTTTTCTGGCACCCCCTTTTAGAAGCAGGTTGCTCCTCCTTTTTACCGTTCGTTCTTGAAGATGTACAAATGTATATATTTAGTTTTTCGCTGTGCTGGAGTAATTTATTAAAAACTCCTTTTTGGAATAAAAAAGTTTTTTCAGGTGGTTGCTTTTCGTTGAACAATTTTACTGATTAGGTCTACAGAGTAGATTAATTCAAATACTCATCCAGTCATGAAAAATGAACAACTGTGAGCATATGATTTATTGAGCTAATGATTAATCGCGTTTTGGACCATTGTTTTTTCTAACATTGGTGGCCAGCGGAGCGATCCGAATCAACGCGTACCGTACAGAGAGTAACTCACCCCACGACTAAAAACCACAATGACAACCAAAGAGAGCGGATCCACCGAGAAATTCCAGATGGATAAATTGGAGGAGTACAACCATCGAGAGTTAAAACAGTTCTGTATAGAACTAGGCATTGCTACCACCGGTCTGAGCACGAAAGACGACTTCAAGCACGCCATAGAGTCTTGGGCGGAAACCGGGGCCGTCAGACACCGGGACCAAAACGTCGAAGTATCAGAGACCAACACCACTTCTCCCGAAGAACGAAGAGCGGGTCTCTCACAGGAAGAGATCCAAGAAAGAGACAAAACCAGACTCCACGAGTTAGAGTTGGCATGGCTCAAGTTGGACGGAGAGCTAAAACTAGCTGAGCAGAAACTGAACTTGGAACACTTACGGCTCCGAGAAGAGCGGGAAGAAAAGCAAAGACAAAGAGAACTCGAAGAAAAGAGATTGGCGTACGAACACGAGCGCAAGCTAGCTGAAATTGAACTACGAAAACAAAACAAAGAACTAGGGGTGCCCGAGCAACCGCGCACCCCGGGCACTACGGAACAAAAAGTCCACATTCCCAAGGACGTCGTCCGAGAATATTATCGGAACGACGACATACAACAGTGGTTCAAGGCCTATGAGATCGCCATGACCTCCCACCGGATCGATCGAAGTGACTGGGGAGCCGGTCTGTGGGGGAGGTTCGTCAATGAAGGCTGCGATGCCCTGCTACAGCTCCCGGACCATCAAATGACGTCCTATGACCACATGAAGGCCGCCCTCCTCACTAGATATGGACTCACACCCGAGATGTACCGCCAGAGGTTCCGCGATTGCACCCGGATCCCGGGTACAACTTGGGTGGAATATGTGAACTATTTTAGCAGAGCCTTCGAAGGGTGGATCAAGGGCAGCCGAGTCACTACCTACGAGCAACTCTTCAATCTCATTGTATGGGAGCACCTCTCCAACAACTGCTTCGTCGAGCTCAGGCAGCACCTCCTCGACAGTAAACTGACTGACCCTCGGCAGCTCGCCGCTGAGGCTGACCGTTGGGAGAGCACCCGAGTGGGCCGGAGTGGGCCAACCGAGCAGAACCGAAACAACCAAGGTCACCATCGTCCCCGAGGAGGAGGAGGAGGCCAGGGCCGGGGTAAAGATGCCGCCCCAACAGCTCCCGTCAACAACACCCCGCCCCCGGCTGGGCGGGGGAACACTCCGATGCGCCCAGGGTTCCGAGCCAATGTGACGTGCCATCGGTGCCAGCGGGTCGGACACTACGCCAACGACCCAAACTGCCCCAAGAACCAGACTCCCGGCCCCGCCAGGTCGTGGCCGCCGCCCTAGGAGAAGAACAAGCTTCCGAAGAACAGGAAGAATACGAGCAAGAACAGCCTGAGTGGGAACCTGCCGCCATGGTCCTGGCTTGCCTAGGGGGAAGAGACATGGTCCCGCGGGTCCCCCTACCTGCAAACACCAGAAAATATAGCCAGTGGGTGAACATAAATGGACGCAAGGCAGAAGCCCTGCGTGACACAGGGGCCAGTGTGACGGCCGTCCGCTGTCACCTGGTGACCCCGGAACAAATCCTGCCAAACGTCCTTTGCCCTGTCCGATCAGCCGACAATTCCGAGAGCCTATGTCGGATGGCCTGTGTTCCCTTCGAGTGGGGAGGAGTGTCCGGCATGCTGAAAGTGACTGTCCGCGATGATGCCCCCGTGGACTGCCTCCTGGGGAACGATCTCGAGAGCTCCCCGTGGGCGGCCGTTGAAAGGAGAGAACACCTGGGGATGTTGGGCCTCCCCGACTGGGCGTGCGTAACCACCCGGTCCATGGCTGCCCGTGCCATCCCCAGGCCAGAAGAGCCCGAATGGCCAGCACCTCCTCCCCCGATCGCTCCAGAGGAAGACGCCGGCCGCCCTGACCCCCCAGAACAAGCCCCGGAGGAGCCCGCTCAGCCTCAGGACCTTCCAGACCTGGCTCAGTGGCGTCACGAGGGGGGGCCCACCCAAGAACAATTTCGGCAGGAGCAAAAGACCTGTCCCTCCCTCGAGGGACTCCGACAGCAAGCCCTCGCCCAGAGCGCGGGAGACACCGCCGGGGCGCACTGGATCTACTGGGACAACGACCTATTGTACAGCGAGCAGAGAATTGCAGAATTGGGGGCCAGTCGGGTATTGGTGGTACCCCTCCGTTTCAGAGACTTCCTCCTAAACTTGGCCCACGATGTCCCTCTGGCTGGGCACCTGGGGCAAGATAAAACCTACAACCGCCTGGTGACACACTTTTACTGGTCCAAGATGCGAAATGACGTTTCCAACCACTGCCGGGCCTGCCCCACCTGCCAGGCCAGCGGCAAGAGCGGCCGAAAACTCAAGGCCCCCCTGCAGCCATTCCCCGTTGTCACCACCCTGTTCGAACGGGTGGGAATAGACATTGTGGGGCCCCTGGACCCCCGGACAGCACAAGGGCACCGCTTCATCCTGGTCCTGGTGGACCACGCCACCCATTATCCTGAGGCCATCCCCCTCCGAACAGTGACAGCACCAGTAGTAGGACGGGCCTTGATGGAGATCTTCTCGCGAGTGGGCTTCCCCCGAGAGGTCGTCAGTGACCGGGGCACGAACTTTATTTCAAAGTACATGAAATCCCTCTGGCAGCAGTGCGGGGTCACCTACCGTTTCACAACCCCCTATCACCCGCAAGGAAACGGACTGGTCGAGCGGTTCAACCGCACCCTCAAGGGAATGATTATGGGGCTGGAGGAGCCCCTACGCCGCCAGTGGGACGTACTACTACCGTGCCTCCTCTTCGCCTACAGAGAAGTCCCCCAGAAGTCCCTCGGCTTCAGCCCTTTCGAGCTCCTGTACGGGCACCCTGTCCGGGGACCCCTCAGCCTAGTGAAAGAGGAATGGGAGATGGCCCCCCTGAAAACCCCTCCGGATGTCTACAAGTACCTCCTGACCCTCCGCAACCAGACCAGGCGATTCAGGGAGATCGCTAAAGCCAACCTAGAGGCCAGTCAGGAGGACATGAAGAAATGGTACGATCAGCATGCCTCCTCCATTGAGTTCGAACCTGGACAGCAGGTGTGGGTGATGTCCCCCACCGAACCTTGTGCCTTGCAAGATAAATGGACAGGACCCTTCAAGGTGGTCGAACGCAAGGGCCCTGTCACCTATCTCATCGACATGGAGTCCCCCCGAAACCCCCTCCGGGTCCTCCACGCCAACAGACTCAAACCACACTTTGTGCGCTCGGAACTCAGCCTCCTGATGGCCACAGACAGTGGGGTGGAAGAAGACTCCGAGCCCCTCCCTGACCTGCTGAGGACCCGGGAGGGAGATGGATCCGTGGATGGGGTCCGACTCTCCGATGCCCTGACCCCGGAGCAGCGCCAAGGCTGTCGGGCCCTCCTGTTGCAATTTGCGGACCTATTTTCCCTCACCCCCGGGGTCACCCCCTGGTGCCTTCACGACGTGGATACGGGGGACAGCCCCCCTATCCGTCACTGGGCCTATCGAGTTCCGGACCGGGTACGAGCCTGCATCCACGAAGAGGTCACAAAAATGCTCGCACTCGGGGTCATCGAGCCCTCAGACAGCCCCTGGGCCAGCCCGGTCGTACTGGTACCCAAGGCGGCCGCCCCGGGCACTACCCCCGAGCTCCGGTTCTGCGTTGACTATCGGGGTCTGAACGCTGTCACCCGAACCGACGCTCATCCTATCCCCCGAGCAGATGAACTGATCGACCGCATGGGGGCGGCCCGCTACCTAAGCATTTTCGACCTGACAGCGGGCTACTGGCAGATCGGCCTCACCCCCAGGGCCCAAGAACGATCCGCTTTCTCAACCCCGGATGGGCACTACCAGTTCACTGTGATGCCCTTCGGCATGAAGAACGCTCCAGCCACTTTTCAAAGACTTGTGAACCAGGTATTGGCAGGCCTCGAAGACTTCAGCGCTGCCTACCTGGACGATATCGCAGTATACAGCCGCCACTGGTCAGACCACCTCTGCCGCCTCAGAGCGGTCCTACAGGCCCTTCAGCGGGCTGGCCTCACCATCAAGGCCAGCAAATGCCAAATCGGCCAAGGGTCAGTGACCTACCTTGGACACCAAGTGGGGAGCGGTCTGGTGGCCCCTCTCCAACTCAAGATCGCTGCCATCCAGTCCTGGCAGCCCCCGTCACTCAAACTGAGGTACGAGCCTTATTGGGGCTCACGGGGTACTACCGGAGGTTTGTGAAGGACTACGGCAGCATTGTGGGGCCCCTCACGGAACTCACCTCCAAGAAGCAACCCAAAACGGTCAACTGGACCCCCGACTGTCAAGCGGCCTTCGAGAAGCTGAAGGCCGCCATGTGCACCGCCCCGGTGCTCCAGGCCCCCGACTACAGCCGTGAGTTTATAGTCCAGACGGACGCCTCGGACCATGGCATTGGGGCTGTCCTCTCACAGCTTAACTCCGAAGGGATCGACCAGCCAGTGGCCTTCATCAGCCGGCGCCTACTGGCCCGAGAACAGCGCTGGAGTACCATCGAGCGGGAGCCCTTCGCCGTGGTGTCGGCACTCAAGAAACTCCGGCCCTACCTCTTCGGTACTCACTTCCGGGTACAAACAGACCATCGCCCCCTGCAGTGGTTAATGCAGATGCGGGGGGAGAATCCCAAACTACTGCGATGGTCCATCTCCCTGCAAGGGATGGACTTCACTGTGGAGCATCGCCCTGGTCAAGATCATGCCAATGCGGATGGCCTGTCACGCTTTTTCCGCCTCGACGGAGAGAGTCCCCAAGAGGATGGGTGACTCTCCCCGCCTTCAGCTGGGGGGGACGCATGTTGGACAGGCCCCAGAAGGGGGCTCGCTCCCTCCCCGCACGACAGAGCCAGGACACCGACTCTACAGAAGCCACCCTCAGAAGCCACCCGTAACCCGTCCCACACGGGACACCTGCCCCCGAACATCTTCATATCACCGGCCTGGGCACCCACCAGCACCATTGCCCGGGCCCAGCCGCCATCTTGGACACTGCACCACGAGGCCGCGTGGCCTCAGCTCGACCCTAACCCTGGGCCTGGCCAGGCCCCGACATCCCGGCACCACCATCCACCCAGGAGGTGATCGGACCACTTGGCAGGTCAATGGGAGAAAGGAGTGTCGATGGCTCTCCCCCGCCAGGTGCCGATCGCCCCCAGCCTCCCCGAGCGCTGGCTCCACCCCCCTGCTGGGTGTCTGGACTCCCTCATCCCGGACCTCCCGACCTCCAAGTGCGAGGGTCCGGACATCAAAGGGCGCCAGACCTATAACTGGGGCAGCTCCAGAGCAGGAAGGCAGTTGTATCCTGGAGTCGAGAGACACCGTGAAGAACTCATCCTTGACGGACTGCTGGCGCTGCCGCAGCCCTGCCTTGTGAACTGTCGTCCTGCCCGCTGGCGCTGCCGCGGCCTTCTGCAACCTTCATCCTCGTCGGGACCTGCTGGCGCTGCCGCGGCTCGTTGTAACTACCATCTTCGTCGGGACCTGCTGGCGCTGCCGCGGACCGTTGCTGCCTTCGATCTCATCGGGACCTGCTGGCGCTGCCGCGGCCCGTCTGCCTACAACACCGAGCTCGAGGATTGTGAGCTACCCATCATCTCATCGCACCTACCAGATTGGTAACAAGACTGTCCCGCTACCCCCTTTTCCCTCCAAGAGACTAGAAACGAGGGGACCCCTGAGTCCAGACCTCCTTGTACCATTCTACCGTACTTCAGAATTGCTTATAAAGATCGTTAAATCTTATCTTTGTGTGGTATCCATCTGTGGGGGGGAAGTTACTTGTCTGTACGATCGCTGGAGACGGCTCTCCCCGGAGACCTCTCCCCCTGTCCTCGGCCGACCCTCCAGGTCCCGTCTAACATAAATCTTATGTTGCCTTTGTGTCATACAAGGCAACGCAAGCCCTTAAACATCTCTAGTTGGGGCCCTATCTCGGTTCACTGGTCAGCATTTTTATTGCACCATTCTCAGTCTTGAATTAACTATGTAGACATGTTTGAAAGTTAAAAAGTATCCTTTATTCTTGTTGACTCTCAGTACCTCAACAAAAGCTGGTATATCTACTTTAAAGTGAGTATGTTTTATTTATTGTCATGCAAAACTTTTGAGTTGTACCTGTTCATTAACATGTAGATATGTATGTATGTAAGTTGTTTTTCTAAAGTGAAACCTAGTCAAAAGACAGGAGAGTGCTGTAAAGGGTCAAAGATAGGCATAGAGTCAACGAGTGACAGGAGAATTGGTGGTTTTTGGACTCTGTACATTGTGATGTAGTGTTCTGTATCTCTTCCCTAAATTGAAGTAATGTTGGGGTGGTCCTGATGGATACAAGGATGTTGTTCTAGATCCTCGGAACATAGATGAAAAATGTGTGCTGCCTTGCTTTCTTTTTTACATTGCTTAGAATGCAGCCTGATGGTGTCTGGCTGTTGGTGTGCCGAGAGCCACCAGAGATAGTAAACATGTCGGCAAGATAAGGAGAGTGGAGGCTGGTTGGAATGTCCTTGCAACTTGGTTTTACGATGGTGAGGGCAGGCAAAGGAAGACAATGGAGTTTTATCAGGATAGGCACCTCCACCCATACTTGTCTGCTTGAAAGTCATTTCAAAGATTGTATGTAACCTTTATTGGATTACTTGTTTCCAGATGTGTTTTACAACATGGACTAAACAATTGTATTAGTTTTTGAGGCCACACAGATCTGTGCAGAAGAATGCTGTGTAGTCTGGATAGTCAGTGCATTAAATCACTTTTTATTTTTACTGAATTTATTGTATATCATGTTATTGAATAGTATGTTTTGTTTTATTTTGTCTATTGACATTGAGTAAAAGGGGTATTTCTATTGTTATCTAGTGTGCTGTCCTTGTTTTCCGTGTTAGCTGGGCTGTAATGTCACAGAATGGAATGTGTTTAATGTTCTATAGAGATCTGAGGTGCGGGAAATTGGACGCTAGAATGGCTGCCGATAGAAAATGCCAGCCTGTGGTGGGTTGTTTTGCGTACATTAGTTTGTAAACTTGAAAGTTGGTATTTTTATAGAACCAGCTGCCTAGTTGTCGATAAGTGCTCCTATTTGACATGGTCACCTGCACTTTTTGCCTGGTATCTGATGCATTTTTGAAAGAAGTGCACTTGGTTCCTGGTATTCAGGTCCCCAGTGCTGGATGTCTTTCCCTAAAACTGTACAATTGTTCCACAAATAGGCAATAACTGTAGTACCCCTTGTAAGTCTCTAGTAAATGGTACCCCTGGTACTATGGGGAAGGAGGCTAAAGAGGATCTCTAAGGGCTGCAGCATGTATTTTGCCACCCTAAGGGACTCGTCAGCACCCACATGCAGACTGACATTGCAGGCTGCATGCCAAGGTACCCAGAAACGTGAAGACATGACATGGCATACCACCTCTAAGCCATACCTGCAGACACTGCATGCAGTATAGTTAGGTCACCCCTACAGCAGTCCTTATAGTCCTAAGGAAGGGTGCACTACACTACATGTGTAGACCTGTGATATCTAAGTCACTTCTTGGATATTAAAAGTGAGCAGGGAAGCTATTTTGAGTACATGTATGGATACTGGAGTTTATGAGTTCTTCAGCTACACGAGGGCTTCACTGAAACTAGAGATGTTTGGTATGAAACATCTCCAATTAATGTAACCACATTGAATCCAGAGATGGATTTATTATTGCATTCAGCCAGAGGGCACCTTAGAGGTGTCCCCTGAAAACCTGGTCACTACTAGTGGGCTGGCCTTCCACCTAATAAAGGTTTCTGCTCTCTGGGAGCCGAAACAATGCCTGCTCCGTCCAGAGGTGTTGTCACCACTTCCAAGCAGGAGGGCTAAGTGATCAGCATATCCAGGTAAGAGGCTTCAAAGCTCCATTCCACCTTTGATATGCGACCCCAGGCTCCCCCAGACAGGGGAAATGCCACCTACTGCCAGGGCCTATTTGGCACCAGGAGAGGCAGGAAAATTAGCTAGTCAGGAGGAGTGTTCCCTTTTGAAGCAAGCAAAGCCTGTGAGAGTTCAATCTGGACTCCTACTGTACCAAGACTGAGCAGCCAATGACGGACATCAGCACCACAGAGACCCACTCCCAGAGTAGCCGAGCAGTCCTGATTTTTGCACCCTCAACCGGTGAGACAGACAGCCGCAAGGTTCAAGGGTCCACCGAGCCCAGTCAACCTTTATGCTCTGCACACAAGTGCCCCAGCCAGGGTAACGACAAACCAACTGTGCTCCATTGTGCCCCAGGCTCTTGTGACCTGAGCTCCCCATTGGGAGCTCACAGACTTGTCCCCAAATCCCACTCTGCAGCCTGTTTCTATGTGGCCCTGCTTCTCTTTACTAGTGTAGCACACACAGCTCCCCAACCGACCAGCACCTCTACACCCGGACGCCCCAGAGCAGGTAACAAGAAACTGCTGGTGGTACATTGGACCCTGGCCCCCCAAGACCCTAAGTCCCAAAACAGACCCCCAGAAACTGCCCATAAAATACCTGTTTGCTACCTGTGCCCTTTCTCCCATAGAAAGCATTGTGCATAAAGACGCATTTAAAGTAACAGTTTTACTTGCCCGCAAAATTCAGTATTTAAAAAAATACTTGCTAGCAAAGTTCTTGGTATCAAAATATACATAAAAATTACTTCTTTTTTTAAATTGGTCTCAGATTTATTCTTGAGTGTGTGTCGCATTTATTGCCTCTGGTAGTACAACACATGCTTAGCACTACCCTTCGATAAACCTAACTGCTCACCCACACTACCACAAAAGAGAACATTTGGGTTGTCACTTGTGCTTCTGTAAATCAATTGGGGTGTGCCTCGATTCTTTACAGAGTGTAACTCATTTTGGTACATTATATAAAGAGTCAGCTTCCTGCACTAGTCACTTTGTAAATTATTTACCTATAACAGGTAGAGACCAGTGATAAAAGTAATGTGATCTGGGAGCTGCCATAGCAACTTAAGAAGATAAACCTTCACCAGGGTCAGAGGTGCTGAAGAGTTCATTCCCCTTTAAACCATTACAAGCTCAGATCTTGTTTCATGTATCCTTTACCCAACTAAAGTGGTGCTTCGTTTACGGTGTGCATGGAGCGCAAATGGAATTTTCAAGCAATTGTTTTCCCCATAATATGATTCCTTTCATGAAGTTCCCGTCTTGCATTGGTTTTGCCTTCATACTCACTGCTTGACAGCACCAAGGCATGTGATAACAGGATACTTAGGCATTACCTTTGTTTAACTTGGCATGGTGATAGTTGACAAAGTTTTTGGATCAAATCTAAGGTAGGGTACGGCTGTTGCCTTTAAATCTATTAGTGTCAATCTGTGATGTCTATACGGCTAAAAATTACATATGGAAAGCGATGTGTCTGTAGCTCACAGACAGCTCTGATGTCCATGCTATATCTGCCTGTTGCAGGTATGTCCTCTATTATTGTTAAGCTGATAGAGTGATTTCTTTGCATTGTAGGTTAGGAATGTTGGATTATATATGGATTATATCAGAAGCTAAAAGTCAAATAGGTTGAACTGAAAAAATAAATCTCCTTTGCATGACAAATTCACTCAGATGTCAAGAAGAGTGTTAACTAATAAATATGACACTGCCGTTGCATAAAATACACAGGTGTCCAAAACCCTTATGCTTTTGAACAACAACAAAAAATGGCTGCCATGAAAAGTCCACATTTCATATGAATTATAAAAATAATGCATTTATCTCTTTTCGTTCATTTCTCTTTCGATATTTGTAAAATAACCTAAAAAACTATAAATGCAGATTCATTTATTATGACTAATTTGATTATTTCCTTTATTAGTTCAAACTCCTTTTGACTTTCTCTTTTGCATCTTGTAGTCCATTGGCAATTGGGCAGACTATGGAGAGGCAACACAGGGTAGTATTAGAATGGTATATGTTTACTTTGTTTGCACTCACTGCCTGAGTTTGCCCCCACCCATCTGTTGAACACCTGTTTTGCTCACATAGCACCAAAGGATAAGCCATAGTCAACAAGAACTCCTACTCTATACTACCGTTAGAAAAATTGCATATAAGCCTTAGTTATATGAGACCTGCAACTTGGCCCTACTGTTCAATATTCTTAATATCTGTTTACTCTCCCATACCTCAAGAACTTAAGCAGGTCTTGAAAACTTAAAAGTCAAAAGCAAGTTTACCTAACAAGACAAAACATAAGAAGAAAAGTGTCACAACGGAGAAGGAAATAAAAAAATAAAAGGATTTAAAATATGTGTGGTTAAGGAAAACTAAAAGCCCCATTCAAATAGGGTGTACCAGTCTATAGAACTTAGGAAACATGTAAAAGAGCTACCTATCCCTATTCCTTGACTAAGGGGATCTAACTTTGTTTTCTGTTCATTTGGTAAGAGTGATTGCTTCTTTTGGGAGCGTTTACCACCCTGATTGCCTCCAAAGTTGATTCAGCTTCTGTAAACACTATTAGAACATTGGAATGTTGAGCACTCCATTGAGTACAATGGAGTGTTCCAGGGTTCTACTAGATAGTAGAAGCCTGTAGAGCAACATTCCAATGTTTGTTTCATTTCACAGCTGTTGCTGTGAACAAAGGCCTCTGGGAGCCTCTCAGAGCCCGAGATTTAAACCCCCTTAGGCTCCAAGAGGCCTTCATTTTTACAAATTAGAACACTCTGCCCTCTAGGGGCAGAATGTTATAATAGCCTTAGAGCCCTCCGTAGCGGGCTCTACCAGCCATTAAAGACCCACTCCCTTGTTAAACTCTGGAGCGGGCATTTGATGGACGGTAGAGCCCACTAGTGAGTGCTCGTAGGATATATTAAAGTCAATTTCTTTACTTGCACTAAGTCTGAATAGCCAGTGTTCATTGATACCTGATCTTCCTCAGTCTCCATTCCCCTCAATTTAACCTTCTAAACCAATGGATGAGTCTGGTGCTATATTTCCATAACTCTTTTTGTCAAAACTAGAACCCAATAAATGAAAGCAAACATTCTACACTATTGAAACTGAACCCAAACTGAGTGCCATTGGAATGCCTGCTGACAAATATATTAAACTCCAATTATTGTATTAATTTAGTGGACCATCTCACGTCAGTGATTTTCTAACTAATCCGACCCAGACCCTCTATGGCATGTAAAACTGGTGCAACAATTGCATTCTCCACCGCAAATCTTTTCAAGAAAAAACAGCTAAGTCCACACTAGATACAAGAAGTCCAGCAAACTTGACCTGGCATTAAACAAAAATGCACTCTTAAACTCAATACAAAATATTCTTCATGTAATAAATATTCCTGGATACCCTAGCATTCAAATGTTTATCTTGCTTGGGCTTGCAGTGCCCCATTTAATGTAACTTTCCAATCATCTGTCTTGTTTTACTTAACCATAATTAAGGAGGAATAGAAGGACAAACTTTGGAGACGATGTCCCAAGACTTTAGGAAAATGACTACTAATACCAGGGGCTGATTACGATGTATGGTGGATCGCCACCACCCGCATGGCAGTGGCAATCATCCCTACGCTGCCCGCCACCCATTTCCCCCGCCATATTAGTATGGCGGGGGAGACCGTGGCAGACAGAAAAACTGTCCACCGACAAGTCGACCGGGCGGAAAAGGGGCTAGATATGGTGGTGGTGTGTAGTGATGAAGGTCCACTCAGAAAGAATGTAATACAGGATGTTATATTCAGGTAGATAACAAGTAGTAAAGTTCATAACATCATGTAGATATGTAGTCGATCAGAGCTCACCGGGAGCTGCCTGTCAGCTGCTCAGCCCATGACCAACTGTCACTGCCAACATTCCGAGGCATCATCAGATTCTAACATTCTAATGAGTCAGAGCACAGGCACTGGCTGAGCAGGGGTGGCAAAACACCTTACAATATATATGCAGGATACTACACGGTGTCTACTAGACACCGCCATCCATATAAGCATGGGTGCGGAAAGCAGCCTTTCCGTGGCGGTGATGCCGCCACGGAAAGGCATGCAGATTTTGCTGTTGGGGCAGTTGTGGGCCTCCAGGTTATTGAGGAGGTAGGGGATACGCATGGGGGTACCTATGGTACCCCCTACATTGTCATGGACAAGGTGGCAGGCACAGCGCGGTGCCTGTCACCTTGTGCATGACAATGCACACAGTGCATTCCCAGCATTGTGGCGGGCGGTTCTGTGAGCACCGCTCGCCACAATGCTGACATAGAGGATGCCACCGCCATGGTGGCATCCTAATTGCAGGTGCGGGACCGCTGCATCACTGGCGGCTAGTCCCAGCTCCACTAGGGTGGCGGGCGAACGAAAGTCCACCCGCCATCCTAATCGGCCACTAGGTCTTCAGTTTCCCAGCTCCTCAAAGATGTACATCCTTTAATTTGCCTACTGTTTCTGCTGTGGCCAGAGAATCAGAGTGGGACACAAATAACTAATGCCTAAACTCTTCTGAAAGAAGTCTAGCTTAGACTGGACAACAATCAACTTCACACTGCCTAAAGATCATTTGTTCGAAAAAGGGGCAGGTAATCATCTGCAGAAAAAATTTAGAGAGGCCATGCAGAATAGGAGTGGGTGGTTATACAGACCAGAACAGTTTTTCTCAGTACAACGTATATTCCACCCATGTTCCTAATACTGTGGAAGGTGCAAGTTAGGTCTTGCATATTGAACGTCTTTATATAGCTTCGATCCCTTGTCAAAACATTACAGAAGTTACTAATGTGATCTGTCTCAGTCTAATTTTGGCATTGCTTATGTCGGACTCTAACTTTGGTGCAGCAATGGCTGGGAAATTCCTTTTTTATAGGCTGATTGTCCAGAGCCCTTAAGCCTAACGTCTTTGCGTATCTTACACTCCCATTGGTCAGTTCCGGTTGGCCTTGCTTCCTCTGCTGGGGCATGGACTAATTACTGATTGTTTCAGCTTGACTGCTGTCCTTCCGCTAATCGTAATGTCGTTGAAGTACTACTTTTATTTTTTCTTCTTCCCTGTCGTGTTTGTTGAAGCTCTTGCCATTTAAGTTTTAGTATGCCACACCAACTTCAAAGAAGCCCTTGTCGCCTTTGAAATGGATGTTTTGTTGTGACAGCAGATGTTATCTGCTTTTATTGTGACAGCAGATGATAACTGCTTCCAAATGTATTTTCGCTGAGACATGGGTGCAATTGCTTTATTTATGTAAAAAAATGTTTTGCCAAATGTCATACTTTTTTGCTTTTTCACTGATGGGGAGATTAACTGATTTCCTCAGAATCATAGCGGTGTTGTGCTGAGTTCTAGCAAGCAATTGACAAAGCCAATAGGTATCACCTTTAAGATTATTGGCTCTGCCTATTTTTTCATGCTGTTCAGCACGGACATTGCCGACTTTGACAATGATTTGTAGCTGTGCTGTATAGCAGCATGGCTAATAATAAAAAAGGACTATGATGCATCCAGCGCTAATAAACTGTTAAAAAAAATGTATTAGCCCTGGCTGTGTCATAGTGTTTTGTTATATTAAATTGTAATTTACACTGCAAAACATCCATGTTACAGTACAGCATGGCTGCAAAACATTGCCAAAGCCAATAGCCCTCATAGGTGGACCTATTGGCTTTGCCAGTGCTTGTGTTTTTTAAAGACATGTTTCTATGCTCCATGTGGAACAATTGATAATGTATTGGCAGTCTCACTATTGATGCACCAATCAGTCCAGACCCCCAAGAAGCCTCTATACACCTGTGTCATCCATTATAGGCTGACCTTTAATGGCATGGAGGATACTTTCCTTGAGGGCATATCACCTGCTTGGGAAATCTCACCAAATTTGTTAAGGGCCATTCTCTAATATTCTGGAGCATGGGTGAGAATGAAGCTAGCAATAAAGTAGTCGGTATCTGATTGTTGTATACCTTAACACAGGCCTGAAGCAGTGGTGTGTTTAAGCACCCTCTGACCTGCTGATGTGTGTGTTTCCCCTTAGATTGGACCTGCAGAACAAGTTACTTTCCTTCGGTAACAATATATCTGTAAGAGACTTACATTAGTTATGGATCCCTACCTTACAATTACCCGCAGGAGTCAGACTGGATCTGGAGACATTTTTTCATAGCAGTACCCTTGCACTTCGGTAGGTTACGTTGGTTGACTCTGCGTCCCTCGTCAAGATAGCCACAATGACGTCGCAGTATCTACTTAGACGCCGCCCTTGCACACTGACGTCAGTTCTTTACGCGACATTCCACGCCAGAAGTGCAGAGCCTTGCAAGACACTGACCACTGGTCCATAAAAATAGGGCCATGAAAGGGAGTCCCTTTAGCTGGAAGTCAGTTTGCAGAACGGGGAGGATGGGTGGGCGGTAAGAAATCCATAACTAATTTATGTCTCTTACAGATATATCGTTACCAAAGGTAAGTAACTTGTTCATCTGAAATAGACAATGAGTTATGGATTCCTTACTTTAGCATAGATACCCCAGCAATACCATCCCCGGAGATGGGTCTGGCAACCAAGTTCACACCGGGAATTATGGGAGAACCAAACGGCCAAAGAAGCCATCTCTCCTGACTTGGGTATCCAGGCAATAATGTCTAGTGAACATGTGCAGCGATGCCCACGTGGCTGCCTGGCAGATGTCATTGAGTGGGAACCTGTGTCCCAAAGCAGTAGTGGCTGCTGTCGCCGTGGTGGAATGGGCGCGCAATCCTACTGGAGGTTCCTTCTTTGCCAAGGAATAGCATATTTTGATGCAAAGAACGACCCACCTAGAGATGGTCCATTTCTGCATGGCCTGACTTTTTTTGGTGCACACTTAGCCAGATCCAAATAAAAGGATATCGCACGGTTTGGACCCAGGCGGTGAAGTCTTTCTTCCTCGTTAGAATAATGAGGGGGCAGGAAAAAGGTGGGCAAAGTGATGGTCTGTCCTATATGGAAAGCGGTAACCACTTTGGGGAGAAAAGAAGGCCAAGTTCTAAGAACAATCTTGTCCGTATTAACAGCAAGGAAAGAAGGCTTAGAAGAAAGAGCCTGAAGCTCACTCACCCTACGAGCAGAGGTGATGGCAATCAGAAAGGCAGTTTTCAGAGTTAAAAGTCTGAGAGGGCAATTATGTAAGGGCTCTAAGGAAGCACATATCAGTAAGTCAGAGCCAGATTCAAGTCCCATTGGGGCATTACAAAAGGAATAGGAGTAAAGAGATGAGTAATGCCCTTTAGAAACCTATTTACAATAGGGGACTTGAAAAGCGAAGGTTGATCTGGAACGCGAAGGAAGGACAAACCAGACTAAAGATAGCCTTTAAGGGTACCCAGAGAAGATCCCTGCTGGGCCAAAGAAAGAAGAAAGAGGAGATCCTCTGAAAGAGGGGCAGAAAGGGGATCCACAGCATTTGCTGTGCACCATGCCACAAATGTGTTCCATCTGCAGGAGTATACCATTTTAGTGGAGGGACGCCTGGCTGCCAAAATGACATTACAGACTTTGGGAGGAAGGTCAAAAGCTGTCAACTGTTGCCGTTCAATCTCGACAGGAGGTGGGGGTACAGATTGAGGACCGTCCCTTGCTGCTGCAACAGAAGATCCTCCTGAAGAGGCTGTCTGAGCGGAGGATCGATGGCCATGTACAAGAGCCCGGATGCCAGAGTATTTGTGCCCAAACCGGAGCCAAAAGAATGACTTGGGCCTGGTCGCGCTTGATCTTCTTCAGCACTTCGGGTATAGGCTGAAAAGCATATAGAAGACCCCAACTCCACTCTCGATGAAAAGCATCGACGAGCGAGTACCGCCCTGGATATTCCAATGGGCAGAATTGCTGACATTGCGCTTTCTCTTCGTTGGCCTACAGATCTAACCGAGGTTCATCCCGCTGCTGAAAGCGTCCTTGCACCACCTCCGAGTGAAGACGCCATTCGTGATCCACCATGCACCGACAGCTGAGTTTGTCCTTGGCATTCAGTGAACCTGCCAGGTATTGAACTACCAGGCACATGCCGTGATGTTCCAGCCATCTCTAGAGGCGAAGACCCTCTTGACATAGGGTTCGCGACCCCAGCCCGCCCTGTTTGTTGCAGTACCATATGGCGGTGGTGTTGTTCTTGAACACCTGCACTACTCTTCCCTTGACAGAAGGAAGGAATGCTTTCAGTGCAAGACAGATCGCCCGGAGCTCCTGAAGGTTGATGTGGAGCTCGGACTCCGCCAGAGACCATAGACCTCTGATCTCTGCCTCCCCCATGTGGCCATCCCATCCCAGGAGTGACGCATCTGTCACCACTGTGAACTTTGGTTGGAGAAGGGAAAGGGATATGCCATCGACCCAATCCTGGTTCGATAGCCACCACTGCAGAATCCTCTGATGATGGCTTCAGGTCCCACTGCAGAGCCCGCATGTGCCACCTGGCATGATCTACCAGCAGGATGCAGGAGGCCATGAGGTCCAATAGCCTCAGGGTCATTCTCACCGAAACCCGGGACAGAGGCTGAAACATCGGATTCATAGCCCGAATATCCAGACTCGCTGTTCAGGAGGATAAGCCTGAAACTGCGCTGTATCCAAAACCGCTCTGATGAAGAGGAGCTTCTGAGAGGGAATCAGGTGGGACTTCGGCACATTGATTGTGAACCCCAGCGAATGCAGAAGGTCTGCCATAGTCTGGAGGTGGAAGACGACATTCTGGGGCGAACCCACCTTCAACAGCCAGTCGTCGAGATAGGGGAAAACTGGAACCCCTGATCTGCGCAGATGAGCTGCGATAACACCCCCATCACTTTGCAGGAGCACCGGAGGGGCACTGGTAAGGCCAAAGGGGAGTACAGTAAACTGAAAATACTTGTGGCATACCGTGAACCATAGGTAGCGCCGGTGGGCAGGCAGGACGGGTATGTGAAAATAAGCATTCTGCAAGTCCAACGCCACCATCCGGTCTCCAGGGTTGAAGGAAGATAGACCCTGTTGACATTCCTGAGATCCAAAATAGGATTCCCTTCTTCGGCACCAGAAAGTAGTGGGAATAACAACCACAACCTACTTCTGAGGTAAGATCTTGCTTGATAGCTCACTTGGCCAATAAAGCCATAACTTCCTGGCGGAGAAGGGCCAAGTGATCTTCAACATGCAATGGAATTGTGGTGGCATGGGTGGAGGGGTAGTCTCGAAGGGGTGGGAGTGGCCCCTTTAGACTATCTGCAAAACTCACCTGTCCGACATGATGGTTTGCCAGCGGGGAGCTGATAGCAGATCCTGCGCCCACTGGTAACTGGTGGCCCTGAAAGGTTGGACTAGGAGAGTTTGGAGGCTGCTGCAGAGGGAGCACTGGTGGACTGGCCTGTCCCATGTTCCCGGCCGCGCAGAGTCTGAGTAGACACGAAAGGGGCACATGACAGACTGCCTCAGACTGCATGAGGCAAGATGTAGTCGCGAGGCCCAAGGACCTGGCCGTAGCCTTAGAATCCTTGCAAGCACATGGTCTGCCTTGTCGCCAAACAAGCAACGACCATCACAGGGCATGTCCAAAAGTGTAGATTGCACATCACTCAAGAAGCCAGTGGATTTCAGCCAGGTGTAGCGTCTCAGGGCTACTGAAGTTGAAATAGTCCTGCTTAGCGAGTCGGCCGTCACCAGCCCACAGCGAATGGCAAACTTTGCTGCTTGTCTCCCTTCGCCAACTGCATGTGAGAGTGTGGGCTGGGCCTCCACCGTTCACTGTGCCAGCACCTGCTTAACCATATCCCACACGGATTGGGTGTAACAGCCCAAGAGACATGCAATGTTCACCAGCTGCAGTCCTAAGCAGGCGGAAGAAAACATCTTCTTCCCAAGGTGTTCCAGCTTCTTGGATTCCCTATCTGGGGGAGCAGTAGGGAACAAGCCTTTGGAACTAGAGGCTTGGACTACCAAGCTCTCAGGGGTAGGATGTTGGGAGAGGAAAATGGGGTTGCCGGGAGCTGGGCGGTCGCACCGGGCAATCATCCTATCCACAGGAGCCCCTGTGCTGGGCTTGGACCAAGTGACCAGAAGGATGTCCATGAGGGCCTCATTGAATGGCAGTAGGGGCTGCGAAGAGGCTGCTGCTGGCTGATGCCCCTCAGTCAGGAGGTTAGTCCTGACTGCCACCGTAGGAAGCTCAAGGCCCAAGGCCTCAGCCACCCTACACAACACCACTGCGTAGTAAGCTCCCTCCTCCATAGCCACGGTAGGGGGAGAAAGCATGCCAAGGTCAAGGGAGATGTCCAGACCACTGGCATCACCCAACTCCTCTTTCCAGTCTGGATCTTGGAGTTGGTCTGCAAGAGGGTCACCAGACCCCTCCCAGTCCTCCTCACCCTCTCCTGGCTACCACTCAGGATGCTAGGGAGCGCCAGGATAGAAAATTGGCACAAAAGTGCAGATTGACGCTGGCACCCGCATTGACAGGCTCACTATCTAGGTCAAGGGGGAGGCTGGGGTCGATGCCGGCTGGGGAACTGACCTGCGTCTGAGGCGGCAGCGGTGTAGTCAATAGATTTGGTGCCGGAGGAGGTGTAGTCAGGTTGGCCAGCGCTGATCTGGATCCAGGCCTGGATCCTTTGGGGAGCTGTGGCGCCGGGACTGAAGAACCCCCAACCGAGTCCACGGGGCCTGAAGGCGTGCCGGTGGAGTTGGGCTGCCCAAATATTGAGTGGAGAGCTTCGTAAAATGTACAAAGTTGGGCAGGGGTCGCTCCGTCTCCCGGGAAGTGGGGAAAATCAGAGCCGACCCAGCAGGCTCCGCGGATGGAGCTGAAGGACGACGACCATCTTCAACCTGCGTCTCATCTGATGATGGACAGGGAGAAGGTGGAGAGCGACGGTGCTTCTTTGCCTTCTTCTTTTGCTTCGACTTACCCGAAGACGAAGCCTTCAACGAGGAGTTGTGGGGATGGCTGCACAACCGGTCCCACGACTTCCCTCTCACCGGGTCCTTGAGCGGCGTGAAGCTGACTGCCGGGCCTCCAGAAGCTTTTGGGACAGCAACCGCAAAGACTTCGGGCCATGGCCCGACAGTCGGAGCACTACTTTGGGTCGTGGTCATGCTCCAGACACCAGAGGCACACTAGGTGTGGGTCCATCACCGACATCAGCTTGTGGCAGGAACCACAAGGCCTGAAGCTGGTCCAATGATGTGACAACCCTGTGCACAAGGAGTCAAACGACTTGAAAAGAAGTTGACAAAATGTGGAAAAAACATTTAGCCAAAAAGTGACTAGGGTAATGCTCTCTCCAGATCTGCGCTGGCTGGCACGTAAAAAGAAAGAACTGACATCAAAGCGCTGGGGCGGCGTACAAGTAGATACCGCAACGTCATCCCGGCGTTCACGACGCCGACGACGGATGCAGAGTCGTTTGACGCCACCTACCGACACTCAAGTGTACTGCTACGGAAAAGAAATTCCGGATCCAGTCTGACGCCTGTGGGAAATTCTAAGGTAAGGAATACATAACTAATAGTCTCTTTCAGATGTTTATTTAGGTGGTCCAGTACGTAGATACATTGTTACATGTCCAGTATGTATATAAATTGTTACATCTTACTGAAACTTTGTTTTATTAGGATTTGTCATCTTAGTGTTTGGTTTGTGAAGAATTAGTCTCCCATTTTTATTATCTTCTGTTGTGAATTAATTTGAATAATTATGGACTTTTTGAATTAGAGGGTTAATTATTTATATTTATTATATTTCATAAAGAAATGTAACTGTTGTTTTGTGACTGTTTCATATAGATTTCAACTGATCTCTAGTAATTTATTCAGTCAAATTTCTAGGCCTGGCATGTTTTTCCAACATACCAGGCCTGGAAATTTGACTGAGTTGGTGTACTTGTTTTGTCATTTCCTTTAATGGGCACTCCTGGACTGTGCCTGTGAGACATCAGCATTACTCCTACCATTTAGTCAGATGGTTGTTTTGTATGCTATCAGTGGCTTCGCGCTTCACGGTATCATTCATTGTTGACTGTCTTTGGTCTTTTGGCAGAGTTTGATTCAGTTGAACATTTTATCCCAGCACAAAACCTGGATAAGATTGCCGCTGTGCCCCTCAGTTTGTTGCGTTTATGTCCTTACAGTGTATCTGGAAACCATTATAACAAGGCTTGAAAACACAAGCAAACACTGTACGTTTTTCATTTGCTGCCATTGTGAGTTCCTGTGGACTTTGTTTCTCTTTTATTTCTGCTTTCATTAGCATACGCATGTGAAGTTCCCATATTAATGGAAAATGTTCTGATTCTCTAAAATAGCTGTTGACAGCTGCTTAGATAATTTTGTGTTGATTTAATGTGGTTTTCATTATCCTGTTTCAGTCATGCGGGAACATTTACAAAGGGCTGTCGCAGACTGGCGCCTGGGGCTGCTTCGATGAGTTCAACCGGATCTCCGTGGAAGTGCTGTCGGTAGTAGCCGTGCAGGTAAGTGCCAGCATGCCAGTCAAAGAATGCCAGTGACGTCCAGTGCTTCATAGACAGCACAAACGAGGTACAAAAGCAGACCCACTCTTGAGTGTCAAGCGTGTCGATGCTGCAGTAATTGAATCAAAGAGCCTGGCTTCTCAGTATAACCATCTTTGCTTCTCAATATATTTTTCCTGTTCAAACATCTTGAAAGAAAATAACAGCAAATAATAACATAAAAGTGTCTGCTAACACAAATTCATCACTTGCTGTTTAATATTTCTTTTTTTAGGTCTTGCTTGAAGACAGCTTTATTAGTCTGTGAAGAGCTATTGTCATCACGCAACACACGCCAAACATTTACAACATACACATACATAAATATACAAGAAAGGGAATTTTTTGGATAGCCACTCTCTGCTATTGCATACTGTTGCCTGCTGGCTTTAGACATTGTCTCCCAGGTCTGTCCATTTGTGCTTGTATCAGCCCATCGAATGTCTCAAATTTGAACAACCAAGTGGTGCTTCTTATGTTTACACAAGAACAAAGTTTGGCTTGCCCACCCCCTTTTGTCCCATCCTAGTCGTTGGGGTGTGGGGCTCCCCCGCCTGTTCCCCAGATCTCCCCTTATGAGTTTTGATGTGAAAGCTGTCATCCTGTAAAATCTACTACAAAACCTTTAATAGAAGAACGTGCCATCAAAATGTTAATACCAGGGCCACAATTATGTAGATGAAAGCAAAATAAACAATTGCAAAACCAATAGGTCTGGCTTTAAATGAATGTATACGGTAACATCAAGCTACAATTAAATAGCATGGGGATAGACATTTATTTGGGTGGAAGCAGAGAACTGTAGAATAGCTTAAACGGTCAGTTGACAGTTGCACTGTCAAGCCAGGCCTAAAAATCCATGTAATTTAATGACTACCTTTCTCCTATCTGAGCTCCTGCCAGAGAAAAACAACATAAATGATCTAGTTATCTAAGACATTCCAATATTATCTAAAGCAGTGGTTCCCAAACTGTTGACTCATAAGGACCCCCATTGAGTCACTACTGGAAGCTGGGGACCCCCAAGCAATTTGCACCATTTAAATTTCAAATATTTACACAGTCAGCCGCAAACTAAATACACAAAGAAGTGCACACCGAACAAATACTCAAATACTCAAAAATCGAAGATTTTATATTGAAAGAAATTTGCAAAAATCACAACATTTTAATGGGAAGGTTGGTGCTGCATCTTGGCGACTAACTTTTCAATGTTAGGTTTTATTTTGTGGTATGAGGCTCCTACTCCTGACGTGGCCAGACTGGAAACCCAAAGCAGCCCGGCAAATGTTGTCAGACCAGTCCCCATACGGTGCACACCAAGTGCAGTGAGTGAGCCTGACCACTACAAAGGGGGCTTTATGGGGCCCCTCCTCCCAAGAACATCAGGGTAAAATGGTACATTTTACAACACATTTGTCATTCTATATTGAATTGTATTAGCTTTCAGAGTATAGTAAATTATGACCTTACTATCCACCAGGATATGACAATCTTTGTTGGGGCTCTTAAATGATTCCCTCACTATTACCCTCTAACTGTGCCTCTTATCTCTCCATAGCCCCTCTGCCAAGTGTATTTCATTTGTATAGCACCTCTCACACCAGTGTAGGGTGTTATAGCGTTTTTCACCAAATACTTAAAGAAACAAAGAATCATACATGTGTAAATCAGTGTATAGAGAATGTTACATAAGGTAAAGAGGACTTCAAGGTGTATGATTCACACGTCATACATACTGGTAGGCTTTCCCTAATAGTGCTTGATCTGGAGAAGTACTCAGGATTCAGAACATAACACAGTGTTTAGCATGGACTTGTAAAATAAAAATGTATTTATACCCAAACAAACCTTTTTTAGAAGCATCAGGAGAATAAAAGACTGGGAAAAAAACATAACGTATTAACTTGTACCATGCAGTTTGCATGCAGCTCTTTGATGGCAGTTCATAGCACACTATACTAGATTACGATTGTAACTCATGAACTTCACAGTGCCAACAGGATCTCAATGACAAAAGCAGTTAACCACTGAGCTATGCACAGAAAATATTGTTTTTGAATGGTACACGTTCTTTGCAGCAGGCATATTCACCCACTGCACTACCTTAGATGACTCAAAGCTGTCCCTGAAGAAAACTCCCCTCTCTCTCCAGGAAGTACATTAATCACCAGGGTTATCTTGACACTTTTATTGTTGCCAGAAACCTGCTGTTTATACAATAAACTTTGCAGTGCTTTTAAAACTGCTGCCTGCGAACCCCCTGGGAATGTGTCACGGGCCCATGGGGGTCCACGGACCCCAGTTTGGGAACCACTGATCTAAAGCATTCCAGTGGTATATGTGTGCCCCTAAAGGTTCAAGCTTAGGCAGTGGATAAACAAAGTACTTAAATCTGCATGGAAGGCAAGCACTTTTTTGTGGAAGCACACAACTTCTGCCCAATCAATGCATATAATATTGGCTCCCAACATGTGGGAGGAGCCAATGCTCCTCTCCAATGATGCTTACATAATTATCGGGTAACAGCTACACTGTCAAGCCAGTACACAAAAATAGTTAGCAGTAGCAGATGAGTGTATTGGGGGAAATGTAAGCCCAGCGCTCAACTCGAGCCAGTGCTTTTCAATACTCAGCACCAACTCTTAATTGTCAACACAACTGCCACATGGGGGTGCTGTTTGTGCAGTTTAGAGAGGAGCAGAACAACTGTTCTTTGTTAATTCAATATACATTAGTCTCATACCTGCTGCACAAGCCATTCTTATAGATTTGGGGGCTTCAAACAGTCTGAAATGTCACACTTGTAGGAGTGCTGGTAGTGGCAATGGGAGGTGCAAGCTGCTGTGGCCTCCCTGACGAGGACCCTCTCACTTATTTTGTTACAACTGTTAAGTATTCAAGCAGACCTTCGTGCCCACCCCTGGCAAGAAAGGCTTATAATGAAAGAGTGTCAGGTTAGCAGACAACACAAGCCACTAACCTTCGTGAACAAAACCAGCAGGGGCGATGATAGTTGTCCCCACTCCCCCTGCGACGACTCACAGAAGGATGAGGCAATAACTCCCCTGCAAGACTGCACACAGAGGAAAGGGGAAATGGATACAACAATAAACCATCATGGATCGCCACGAGAAGGCCTTTCTGGTCCTTATTTCTTACTACGAAGTACACCTTGTAGTAGGAGACCCTGTGTTAGAGAGAGAGAGAAATCAGAAGGGTGAATTAACATGCAATAAGCCTATGCGTAAGCAGTATACATAATTTTCATGTACCGATACTCGTACCTCACATGTATTCCACTCCACTGAGCCTTGCAGGGAAGGGATAGCAGCAGAAATGGTATCACACTAAATCAAATCAGGCAACCAGCAGGCAAATAAGGAGTAACCTACTCCAGAGGAAAGGTTGTGACACAGCCAAGGGATGAGCAAGCTATAACATGGAACAGGCAAGACCGGGCTGGCGCTTTTCAGTGTAGTATTCCTGCTCCTCCTCTTACTCCACAGGAGAAAGTGGCTGAAGGAGGCAATCCCGCTTGTTTAATTCCAGTTCCTGTCCCTCAATGGTTCTCTGAAATAACTGCCCCCTTGATAAAGGGTAAGCGTTCAGCATCGCAGCTCTCCATGCTTACTAACGTGATGAATATAGGGCTGAGGATAGAGCTGCACCGCAACACTCCGTGCTGGCAAAATGCGTCAATAGTATACTATACGATAAATAAAAATGCACTTGCTCGCAGTGCAGCACTCCGTGTGTGCGAGCTCGACAAGTGCGGTGTTGAAGAAGCGCGTACAGCACCGCAGCACTTCTTGCGGGTGAACGTGTGGTCTTTGTCTAGGTCCACTCCGTCCACCAGCTAGCGGAAGACTTACTGTTTTGACCCAGAAGCCGGCATCAGGGAAATGCGGGCAGAAGTTGAAGTTTTCAGGAAGGCGCAAACTGAGCACAGAGCAACTGGGCTCTAGGAGCCGCACACGCTGAAGGCAGAAGATGGGAGAGCGTGCAGCCAGGAAATCTTCAGGCTACTCTTCCGTGAGAACACAAAGTCCAAATTTGCCAGGAAGGTACTAATTAGGCAACACTTGAACAGTGTCTTGGCAGTTTGACAAGCACCTGCCCACTTACTGAGGAGTAATTTAAATACTCAGGCTCCGCCCCAGCACAGGTCTTCCCGATAGTCAGGAATGGTGGCATCTCGGTGTTGTTGTCTACCCCCAGGTAGTAAGCGGGTATGCCATTATTCTGCACTCATATTCCATTCACACGTGAATATACTAAAGGGGCTAGTGTAGGAGGGGTATGTGTATGTGTTTGGTGTGAATGGGAGTGCAGCCTAATCGTGACAACCATGACAAAGAGCGAGATTTCCTGCATGGTAGCTTTAAAAACCAGAAATTCCTATAACACCATGAATTAAAATATAACAAATTAGCGCTCAATATGTTTAGTGTCTTTTTCGTTATCGTTTTTTCATTGGCTTTGTGGGGAATCAGACAAAAGGTTTTCTTTGAAATCCACACATTAACTCCTAAAAAGTAAATGTCTCATTCAATTGCAATCTCTTGTCACAGTGATTTTATGAATACTGAATCTAGAAACTGTATAATATTATTGTGAGCAAGGAAACACAGCAAGGGCTTAATTACAAATCTGGGGATCCAAGGACCGCTAGACTCATGGAGGTGCGGTGGTGGCCGTCACCCGCCTGTCCTAACACAATTAGGGCAGTTGGACTGATATTGTCCCACTGGTGCCGCCAGGGAACCGCCATTCCCTGGCAATATTACGGCGGTCACGGGGCATCAATATGACATGACTGGCACAGTGCCTCCAAACATATTAGGAGTTTGCTTTCCCTCATGGTTTTAGTGGCGGGTCCTCCTCCATGAAACCCTGGCCGAGAGGAGCCAAAGGGGTACCTACAAGGCCCCCTTGCGTTTCTATACCCTCGGCTGCATGCAAGGGGGCACAACATGTGCTGCCCTGTGTGCATGCACCACAGCTCCGGCAAGACATGGACTTTCCAGTCTGTGCAGTGCAGGAACTGTTTTTGACGTTCCCATTGCATTTCCTAATTTTAGAGGCACAGCTGTGGAACTCCAAAATCAAGCCTGCCAGACAGGAGGAAACTCCTAATCTGGCGTGCGGCCTGACCATGGCTGTGACGATGCGGCAGCGGGAAGGATCCGGCACCACACCACCAAAGTCATAATCAAGCCCTTAATGTTTTATTGCCTGCTGCTTTTATGATGGAAGTAAAATGATGACCGCTATGTATATATTGACACATATTCCACAAATATGATTGACACCAAAAAAGAACAAATTAATTGCAGTGCCTAATTTGAGCTGGTGGTTGCCGGTGGGGGCCACTGGCACTCATTTTTGGGGACCTGCACTTATTTTACTGCATCAGACATTTCCAGATAACAAATGAGGGAAAACTCAAAAAGTAGAAAGAAAAAAGAAGAGAAAGATGGAAAAATCACTCAATAGTAGAAAACAGGATCCTTCAAGAGTCAAATTTGGGAGGTGGGTTTCTGGTAGTGGAATAAAAAGGCAAGCGGTGGACTGAAAACTACAAGCCCTTGGTAATAAGTGAGTGCAGCAGGCTTCTGAGGACAGCTTTGGGCACCGGCACTCATGAGAAGCAAAATCAAATGATGGCAACAAAAACACATGCCATATAAAATTTCCAAATTGTGCACTCATACAAATTATCTAAGACTATAACTATCAATTTATCCTAAAATAAATGAAAACTAAGTTTACATTAATTATGACGCAGAAGGACAACATGAAGGATGGGGACCCCAAATGGAAATAAAAACAACACTGAGCATATCATGAAACAGAAAAAAGTAGAAGCCTGTATTGCACCTTGGAGAAAGGTCATAAACTGCAGTTTAAAATGGGGGCATGGTGATGAACAGGCAATCTCAAGAGTTCACTAGTGGTACCTAAATGCCACCACAGCCACATCCATCCATGTGCACAAGCCACTCAGTTGTGGATATCAGTGTACACCGCATGACCGTTTGCTGACTGTTGTCTTGTGAGGATGGAAATGTGCATGTAGACTCAGATCTTAGACCACCAGGACTAACACAAATGGAAACTGACTTCCTCGGTCCTCTAGTGAGTATCCAACTCGAATCCATCGGGGTTTGGCAAGATTCGGGACTCCCCTTGGTAACTCTTCCTTCTTGGCTGGTGCACATTTCTGATGTGCACGTCTTCGCACCAAGGTAATTGTAACTTTCTCTATAGTTTGTTTAACTCTTAAAACTGCAGGGGTCACTCTAATATATATCCTAAAATATGTAGAAATCCTGCTGGCAGAATGAAAATATATGTTGTGGTGGTGTCCATTCATTAAGTCCTGTTGTATTGGATGTCCTGAGTATGCTCCTGGGAAAATACATTTGTCAGAATCTAAAAGTGGCCATGATAGATTAATTTTTACATATATTCTTTATTGATTTCACATAACAAACATGGCAGTAGTAACAAGGCATGAACATTTATGACAAATCCATTTGGCTATGATAGATTCTAACAGTAGAAAATGTATTCCCCTACAAAACTATTAAAAGGTTCATGCTCACCACTTGTTATTTTAGGCTACTAGCTTAAGGTGACTCGATCTCTCATTGTTCACAAGGTGACAACTCTAAAATCTCAAGGGCTGCAAAAATCAAATATTAACGCTTCTTGGGAAACTCCAAATTTCTGTCTTAACTTTCTGTTATGGTGTTCTCTCTCCTTTCTGATATATCAAATTCATGCAGAATTGCCACTAGGCTGAAGGGAAGGATCCATACCACAGCTACTGGTCCAGGGGAAAACAAAGTCCTATATTATATGGATTGTGTTAATTGTATATGGACCATTATTTTGACAACATTTCTAGTCAGGGATTACTTGGTTCTCTTGCATAATCTTTACTCTATATGCTACTCATGTGTTATTCCAAGTTACAAAATGTTTTTTTTGCATTATTTTATATTTGTAACTCATGTGTAAGTCTACCTTACTTCTATTTATCCACATTATGCATTCTGTTCATTGACTAAAATAGAGATGTTTTGTGGTTCTAGGTAAAAAGCATACAGGATGCCATAAGAGACAAAAAGAAGCGCTTTAATTTCCTTGGAGAAGATATTAACCTTATTCCCACCGTTGGCATCTTCATTACAATGAACCCTGGGTATGCCGGACGGACTGAGCTGCCTGAAAACCTCAAAGCTCTTTTCAGGTACATTTATGACTGCTTGGGACATGAGATTCCAAAGAGCTCTTGCACTATGGATTATAGTACACTCAAAACATTTTGCACAAAGATGTGCCCCTCTTTTCAATATCCTATTGAAATTATTAAAGTTTGACCTCTGTTGGGCTGATTACAAACAGGATGGATAATTCAGACCCCTGCATAAAACACCTGTTTGTGCAGGGGTTGGACTTATGAGTAGTGCGAAGTTAACTACACCCAGTAATTACTGTGATAAAGACTAAAATGCCCAGAAAATAACAGGGCATTAAGATGTCGGTGCTTTATCCAGAAGAGATGGTTTTGCCACAGTCATCAAAGCAACTGAAACACTTCTCCAAATCCAGCAGGGAAACTAATTACCAATACTCCCTCCACCTACCACATGTTGTATTGGCTTGAAAATGAGTAGGTAAATATCACTGTTGTGTCAAATCTTTGCAGCATGTTCTGGGGATGAAATCAGAGGCTGCAACATCACTACATGAATTTATTACATGTTACCTTGCCCTAATCTGGCCTGAGAATGTAAATCAGATTTGTCCTAGGAGGCCATTAATGAAAATACACTACTTCTGTGACAAAGTACTGAATGCATTATAAGAGAGATATACGATCTACCATTAATCTAGGTTGGGACACACTACTCCCCTAGCAATTCGAAGACTTCCAATCTCTCGTGACATTCCTAAACAAATCTGATCCCTGTTTTCTGATGGATATTGTAATCAAATGAAAATTTAACCATCAACAAATAGCATTAACTGCTTGGAAAGTATATAGGGCACTACATTGCTATCGAAAAAGAGGAGTAAGGTCAATTGAAGATGAGAGGATATCTATGAGTAGCAGCTACCAAGTGGGTTCCATGTGGGGCAAGTACTGATTTATATTCTTATTTATATTCTTCCCTACAGCAACATTTATTTGTGACTGTACACTTACTCGAATTGCTTGTTAGGACAGTAAATTAAATAAGCTATTGCTTATGAATTGACACTCCTATTTAGCCATCAGATCCTCATTGACTGATACCTGTGAGCCAATTCATCATTAATAATTGTGACTATAAATCCATGTGTCCAAAATGGATATCCCTCTCGTTTTGCTAGAGGAGTGATGAAACGGCAAGCATACAACCAACTCTTTAGAGAAAAAATAAATGACTCCAGGAATTTGGAAGGAGGACATGCCCTAGCAAGGCATGTTCACAGGGTCAATAAAGGAGCGCATCTTCTCAGATATCAAAGGTTTCACAGGGTTAAAAGCTGCAAAGTTCTATAATATTGCTAAAGTAGTGGGGAGGATCAGCACTTAGGTGAGTACTGTCCCCTCCACCAAGAAGACTATGACAGATAGTTCAATATAAAGTCTTTACACCAAAGTTCTTGATGATGTCCAAGGACCAATGTTTTCCATTTAAGATTAACTGAAGATTCAAAAATAATATTTAGCTGAACCCATCAAACCAGAAGTCAGCACTCTTCCATAATCAGGAACTGAAAATGTGAAATTCAGGCAAGCAAGCCTTATCTTTCACAAAGACTGGATGAATAATGGTAGTAGGGAGTAAATAATTAATTTTGTGAATACATCCACTTAAATTTTGTTCTAGGAGACTCCGATGTAACCCTTCATGAAATGTAAAGGAGAGGGTTACATTCATGCCCTCGTGAAAGGTTTGATGTAGTTCTCTGACCTGCCTTAAATTAGCAGATACATGTTGGCCACTGAGATGACCTCCATTACCACATATTCATTGAGATCTGACTGTAATATTAGACTATTTGCGTAATAGTCTAGCCATACTAGCCTGCCTCTGGTCATAGCTTTTTCCTACTACAACTTTATGTAGCCCTCTCTAATCCTGCTGACATACCGCGTTCATAAATGTTTTCTTTGTAAACTATTTATTGTGTTCTGCATATAATTAAGTCTCTTTTGGTCTGAAATTTCTCACCTCTCTTCTAAATCAATATTTTTGCAAAAATGAAGTTTCTCTTTGAATGTATTATATTAGTTCAAGAACAGGTGTCTAAGGCATATAAATAATACAAATACAACTTTTTACTGTCAGATTGTTTATTTGCCGAATGGTACATACTGTCTGCACATTGCCATTTAGTAGATTTTGTATTGCTTTTCCAGACCATGTGCCATGGTGGTACCAGATTTTGAGCTCATCTGTGAAATCATGTTGGTTGCGGAAGGATTCATTGAAGCTCGACTATTAGCCAGAAAGTTTATTACCCTCTATCAGTTATGCAAAGAGCTCCTATCCAAGCAGGTAAGTGTAAGCATAAAGTTGTACAAAGAGTTCTTATACATACAGGTAAGTATGAGACATTTCAGCTTGGGCAAATGTGCTGTGATATATCCTATGGATTTATATTTTGGCGGACGAAATGTCCATCACCATTATGATGGCGCTCATCCGCCAAGGTCTAAATGAGACCCTTAGTCTTTTTTCTGGAAGTCAAAATCTTTCAGCAGGGTAAGGCAACATGCTGTATCCAAGGAAGTCTTCATAAAGTTAGTTAGGCATTGGATGATGTACTGCTGAAGCCATTGGTTTTGGCGGCAAAAGCTTCAAGCAGGAGAAATTCAAATTTCACACCCAGACACTTTTGGAGCTTTCATCCGGTCAAGATTTTTACCTTTGAGCTCAGTCTCTTTTATTGGAGCTTTGAATCTTTCAGCTGGTCAAGGCTGTGTCTGTATACAGTGTGGAGTTCCATGAGGCTGGAAACCTTCTTACTGAGGGTCTGCTGAATCGAATTTTCTACTGGGAAGATTCACCCAATAGGAGAAACTGGGTTTCCTAGCCTAGTGAGGTTGGATCTTGGTTGGATAGGCTGAAGTGGTTTGTCCAAGTCCTCGGGAGATCTGAAAGTACAAAAACATTTTTTAAGTCCTTGCTTTTCAGGGGTGGTATGAGAAGTTCAATTAGACACAGCCAAGAGTCCTAGGACCTCAGGAACAGCACTCGGGGGTCAAGACTCACTTCAGGAGCGGCCACCAGCATGGTGCAGGTCAGGTCCAGTTGATACCGGTTAGCTGGGAAATTCAGGAAAATTCCTCTTGCAGCTTTTGGTTGCCATGTAGCCACACAAGAGGTCATTCAACTAAAACTTTGAGTCTACTTCGATTTTTGTGGGTACACAAGGGAGCAGGTCCAGTGTCACAAACAGCAGATCCAATCCTCTTCTGTTTTTCTTCAGATCCAAAAAGTGTTCTGAGGAGGGTAGCAGGGGTTTTTACCTTCATATCTGACACTAGATTGTGGGTGGAGTGAATCCTGGCCCCACCCTAAGCAAAGGGGATAAACTTCCCTGGGGCAACCCTGTCCACTTATGCAGCAGTTCCTGTTTTCCCTACTATAAACCAATGTGACCCTCATTCCTAAAATCCAAAAAGGGTAAACTCTTCTCTTCTACAGAGCATTTGTACCCATACAGAGGTGTGGGCATGGCAATGAGCACTCTCCTCCGCTGTGGTCATTTCAGACCAGTTCTGTGAACAGTTTCCCCCCCACTGGGATTGGTGCCTACCTGACTGGGAGTACAAAAGGTAGGACATTTTTTAGGTGTCATCTAACATTTGCTTGTGACACCTCAACTGGTCTTTTCCTACCAGGTCAAGTGAAAGCATCACCCTAAACCCAAGCCATCGTTTTTGCTCTTAGAGCTGTTTTCACTCCCCATCAGGGTTATTCAGCCACCGGGCTACTGCTGGAGAGCAAATGCAGATTAGCCCCTTGGAGCTTCAGAAAGGGAAATGTAACTTTCTACAAGTTACTTTTCCTTAATATTTATTAGAAATTAAACTTCACAACTACTTTTTTTTTAAATAGATATTAACGTGTGTTTCATTTCTAACTGGTCTAGCTCTAATCCAGAGTTAGAGAATTAATATTTGATCTAGCTTTCCATTATTTCCTACGGGCCATTCATAATCTCGTTTCAGTGAAAATTGATTTTGGGTACTGGTCACTGTAAGGATACGTTAAAATTACATATCCTTCTTTAAAATACCATGCACTCCGACTAATGGGCTGCAAGGCCCACTTATGTGTACATTTTTTATATTTGAAAGGAAGGTTTTCTCTTATTAAAAAGAGGTAATTTAACAGGTTGCATTATAGGATTTATACTACAGTAGTAAGGCTACACAGGGTATGCCTGATGTCATGATGTCATGTTTGCCCTGCCAGTGCAGTGGATGGCACAACAGTTGCTGCAGTCCATGACTGCTATATAACATCCAGGCCATTGGTGCACTTTCTCAACCATATACTGGGGATTTATATGCAAGTTAAAAATATCAATTAGTAAAAAGCCAATTCCACCATGTTTAAAGGGGAGTACAGGCACTGTAGTTCCGGTTAGCAGGGCTAATGTGCAGAGAGTTTTAAAACAAGCTAAGCAGACAGGGGAACATTATGGGGGGATGTCACATAAAAGATAGTAATTTCCTTCAAATAGTATTTTTCAAATGGTATCTAAGGGCAGATATAATCAGGAAGTGCAGCTGCCAAAGACAGTGGAATTCAGAATAGCACTTCATCTCAAAGGTGGTGTTTATCTAGATTAGAGGCATTGTAACTGCAAGAGACCAAAACATGTTGATATATATCATCAAATGAACATGGAAAATATATTTTTTCCACTGAGTTTAGCATTTTTTTCTGAATAATTTAGAAGTATTTCAGAGAGTCAGTGTGTTATTTAGCAATAAAAGCAAAGCTTTAAAACACCTACATTTTATAAATGTGCCTAAATTTATTGGAATGATTTTGTTCCTGTGTATGCATAATTTCTGATTATTAACTATAAATGATGACACTCATAGAGCTAAATAATCAGATTTAGTGATCTGGCACTAGCAAAAATCATCAGTGGCAGCTATGCAGCCTTTCCTTTTGAAATTGCTGGAAAATTATATAACAGACCCCCATGAGCCCCCGGATTAGCTATGTAGTTTCACGGTACACTGTAGTAAAGGCAACAGGCTTTTACTTTAAAAAAAAACATTCTGCTTCATTGGCCGGCATGCTCTAGTTACAAAGGAATCATTACATTTTGGACTTTAACTAGGATGATTACCGGAAACTCTGGGTTGGCTTTTGTCACCTGAGATGTCTCACACAAGATAGCCTTTTCCAGCCTATCTGGTCATGACTCCTGCCTCGTCTCACCCATTCTTAGTTCTTGTCTGGCAACATGTAGGTAGGCAGGTATTGATATTCTACCTCAGCTCAAAGGATGCATGTTTTCTTGAGTGATTGGATATTGAAGCGGGATTGAAATTAATCCGTCTTTTAAGATCTACATTTCTTGATCTATTCTCTTTTTTATCAGATAACGGTAAGCCATAGATGCATTTTGGTTTATATTGGAGCATTTTATACTACCTAAATATGCACTTCTTCACCTCTGTAAATAGTTGGCTTTTTTGTTTGTTGGCTCTTTACTTCGCCTTCTGGGAAGACATTTCCAAATAATTTTCACTGCCGAAAAATGTGCTTCAAAATAGAAGTTTGGACTGAACTGTTACTATTGGAGCGGGACCAAATCTGATTTGCATATTATCAGTCTCTGTGTAGATTGATAAAATGGGCAAAAATGTATGTACTATAATGTGGCTTGAGTGACCAACAGTGGCTGAGAATATTTCAAGCATTCCTTTCATCACTTCGTAGTTTGTTCCAGTAGACCTGTAAGTGTGATGGACATGTCTATACATTAGTCCTATTCTTGCTGTGCCAAAGGACTATACTTCAATAATCCGGCCCAAGTGGGCCGAAACTGATCTGGACTTGTGTTGCTGCCTGGAGATTTGGTTGGACTATTTCGATAGAAGCAGGATCAAGACTGATTTGCATATGTTTGGTCTGTAATATGTCTCGGGTGTTTGTTGGTAGCTGAGATAAATTATAGCAGTCCTTTCAACAATTGGTTGTTTGATCATGACAGAAGTTGGCCAATGTGGTTAGCCAAATGTTTCAGCTGATGAACAGAGCAGTTAGCTCGACCTGTGAGAGTTTTAGCTATCCATTAGAGACTCCAAATAATGCTGGATTGTAAAAGGGAGAAAGCTTCAAAAATCCAAATAAGGGATCCTAAGGATGAGACCGAGGAAGAGGTCCACTAGATATATATATTTGACTTAGCATTGATATTTGGAAATATCATTGATATATCATTATACAGCAGGACATTTTAAGTGACAAAAGAGCTTCAAGGTCAGACTAGGAAGTGGATCCTCTTTGCATTAATACAACACTGCACAAGAGATCATAAATAATTACAGTGATGCACATCATAGTTAATGGAAATCTGATATGGCTTCACATGTACAACAGTGTACATTATTGCCCAGATATACTTACACTTTGCACCAATGCAGTTTCATGCATAGTATCGCAAAATGGCACAAAGTTTGAAAGTAGCCCTGAAGTAACATAAAACAGATGTTTCCTGTACTTTGCGTCAAGGGGGGATCACCAGGTGGTACATGGGCATTTCCATGCAACCACCCATTGGTTTTGATGCAAATCCCCAACTACTAATACTGATAGTAAATTTATACCCCAAAAGTATGCCTCCTCGAGGGAGGGGTAAAGTAGAAGCATTGTTTCAATATCTCCAAACATTTCAAACTTTGTATGTGTGTGATGTGTGGTGTATTGTACACCACACATACAAAGTGGAAACAGTTGTAAATTATGCATAGGTATAGTATTTTGTACTGAAAGGGCATCCTTCCAGTACAAAACCTGTGCTAGACAACAGGAAGATACCCTTGCACTATTGTGCAATAGTTCCATATCATACTAGATATGGCTCCGTACCGCTCTGTCCCTTTCACCCAACGCTGCACAGCAACTTTGATTGCTGTGACCTCTTAGTAAACTTGCCTCAACTGTATAATGCCATGATATCAATTCACACAGAAATTGTATGTGCCTAACTAGTGCATCTTTTTAGTACCTAGTATTACTCTTTCAACTATGTCATTCTGTTATTTCAGGACCATTATGACTGGGGCTTGCGAGCCATCAAGTCTGTGTTGGTTGTCGCTGGATCCCTGAAGAGGGGAGACCCAGATCGCCCTGAAGACCAGGTGCTGATGAGAGCCCTTCGTGATTTCAACATTCCTAAGATCGTCACTGATGACATGCCTGTCTTCATGGGACTAATTGGAGACCTTTTTCCTGCACTGGAGGTGCCACGAAAACGTGACCTGGATTTTGAAACATTTGTAAAGAAGGCAGTTTTAGATCTGAAGCTGCAGGCTGAAGACAACTTTGTGCTTAAAGTAAGAGTAGCATGTTATTTGTTTGTCATTTTTATTGTGTTTTAAGACATCAAAAGCTTCAATTTGCTGCATTTCAAAAAAATCTTACATCTCTCCTTCACTTTTGTATTCTTTGAAAGTTGAATCCAGGGAGTTTCTCTGTTACAACCCTATTGAAAAGTCACACTTTGGTATACATTCCACCTAGCTACCTCAACCCTTCTTAGAAATTGTAGATTATACAGTAAGGTAAAAGTGTTTTGTTTTGCATGAAATTCACAAATGAGATTTTCTTATCCTTAATTTCATGTGACAATGTATGTGAACTGCACAATATGGTGTAGCTGCCAGTCATTTTCCTTTGATTGACTTGAGCTCTTATTTTTGTATACCTGCTGCAAAAACCACACTGTTTATGTGAATGGTGGAACGTATGAAGTGGAAAAGAATCGTATGTTCTGAATATTGGTGTAAAAGCTTACTTGAGCTGATATCCGTGAATCAGACCACTATGATACGAGTGAACCTCTTTTGCAGGTTGTGCAGTTGGAGGAGCTCCTTGCGGTTCGTCACTCTGTGTTCATCGTGGGTAACGCGGGCACTGGCAAGTCCCAGGTACTGAAGTCTTTAAACAAGACATACCAGATTATGAAGCGCCGCCCTGTGTGGACAGATCTCAATCCCAAAGCAGTCACCAATGATGAACTCTTTGGCATCATTAATCCTGCAACTCGAGAATGGAAAGATGGTAAAATATTTAATTTGTGCATTTAGTTAAAGACTGGTTATTTGTTAATCCACCGTTGGGCAATATACATCATGTTACTATGTTTGTATTGACTGTTGTTGGATTTAGTTAATTTGAAAAAAACAAGTTTGTCTCTAGAAAAGTATACCTTTCACAACATTCTCCACTTTGTCCCAACATCCTTCAATAATGCTCCTCAATGGAACCATTTCTTTATTTTTGTATCTGCTCAAGGACAGAGACAGTCTCCTCTTCTCAACTTGTTCCTCATTCAGTTCCATATATTTCCATACCCGCTTGAACTCGAATGGCACTGGTTTAGGGCAGCAAGCTGCACTTAGATGCAGATACAGTACTTTCTAAATCATACCATGAAAACTCTTCCTATGATCGTTACGTGTAAGAGAGCTAGAAGGATTGTCCCTCTGTATTCAATTATGAATGTGTTGATCTAGTTAATTATGCTGTAGTCGTGCAGTGGGTGTCAGTGCAATAGCCATACAGATGGGTATATAGTTGTGCAAAATGCAAGTCAGCTTGGATTATAAATTGTTAACTAATTCATTAAATATTTATTCCCAAGGATGTGCTTGAAATAATGTGAAAAACCAAGAGCTTTCTGCTAAAATGTTTAACGTACTTCAACAACTACAGATCGTGAAAAACATTAGGGCATGAGTTGATATAGAAAGGGTCCTACTGGCGTCTTTAAACATTACAGATGTGCGTAATTCTTCTCTATGAAGGAAAGTATAAACACAAAGCTTGTTTGTAATTTCGTCTTTTAACAGACATATCCTGCTATGAATTTAACAATCATGAGATGTTGACATTTAGGCTAAAGCCCATTACAGCCTTTTTACTTCACAGATGAGCTCTATTGCTCTGTCTGATGTAGAGCTCTAAAACAAACATGGTCTGTACATGAGGAGGCCTATGGGGGTAAACAGTGCATCAAGAAAGTTTTAGGATTTTGATTCTGGGTCTTGGTATTGAAGTTCAATAGAATACATTTAACAGCATGTAACTGGTCCACTTGACATTAGAGGGGTACAAGAATCTTTTCAGCACCTAAAGTTCAAGATTTATTTTCATTCTTTTACTATGAAACTAGAGTTACTACTTTCACAAACTCTTTGTTAATTTTAAAATTCAGATGGCATGACAGGTTTCCTCAATGGACTCCAGCAGTTCATTCCTGGAAAACTTATACATTGAAATCAATCAATCAATCAATCATGGGTTTATAGAGCTTGCTACTCACCTGTGAGGGTCTCAAGGCGCTTGGGGGGTGGAGGGCCACCAAGTGGTGTCCCAGGCGGAGGTCGAGGGTCCCAGGATGAGGACCTCTGTTTTCCCTGTGTTGAACTTCATCCAGGCCGCGACATCCCTTGTTCCTTCCTGGAAGCTGAGCCTGGTGTCTTCGGGATCCTTCGTGAGTGAGAGGATGAGCTGGGTGTCATCGGTGTAAGATACTATGTTGAGCCCATGCTGTCTGACGATGGTGGCGAGGGGGGCCATGTAGATGTTGAAAAGTGTGGGGCTGAGCGATGATCCCTGTGGTACTCTGCAGTTGATCTCTGTGTGTTCGGAGATGAAAGGGGGGAGTCTGATCCTCTGGGTTCTCTATGTGTAAATCCTTCTAGTATGCTATGCTTTGAAAGTCAGTGTTGTGTCATTCTGAGTAAGCTGTTCCATGTAGACAATATAACAACATGTAGAGTTATCTCTGAGTAAAGAAAATGACAAATGAGTTGATAAATAATGCTGCTGACTTAACTGTGAAGCTATGGAAATTAAATATTAATTTCAAGTTAAACTCAAGGATATAATTCAAACGTTTTCTAGACTGATGTTTAAACCCCTAATTACAAAAAAGGAGTTATTAGAAACATTAGTGCCCCAAATGCTTTAATTAGAGACAATTGAAAGATTCACACTTGCTACTCAGGAGAAAGCAGCAGCAGTGTGTGTTTTCACTGTCTTGTTGCACAACAGAAGGCCTAGAAAAGAAGAAAAAGTGATTACTCAGTGATTAAAAGCTCTAGAGAGTCTAACTTTCATGTCGAATGCTGCTGCAAGAGCCTGGGGAACAGGAGATGAGGAAAGCCTAGTGGTCCGTGTCAGATGTATTTCACATATGGAACACATATAATTAATATTTCAGACTCCAAGCGGTAATACCGTTTTTTCAAAATATTAAACCGAAGTGGTTAATTGATGTAAGTCATTATGGCAATTTAATTTTGGACCACTTCAATTAGACAAGCTAAATTTGAATACTATTATCTATTCTAAAATATTTGTGCCGTCTAAGGTTAATCCAAACCAAAACATCAAATCCAAATTTCTGAAATCCCTAGAAATATAAAGCCACACCTAAATCTGAATTGTACATTATTTCCTAATTAAAACTACTCTTAACTCTAACTAACCCTCAACACAGCAAAAATGCTAAACTTAATTCAAACATCTAATTTTAAACCAAAGCCACATTTTAACCAGTAAGACAAAATATTTAAATCTTCAATGCAACTGTCAAAGCCTGAATCCTTAAAATACGGCCTTAACTACCATGCCAACAGTTAAACTGACTTCTACACCCAAGTCAAATTCTTAGCATAAAACCCTAATCTCAAACTCATGAACCTAGCTTTCAGGACTAGATTCACATCCTCTAAAGCTAAATATCAGTAACTAAACAACTGTGCCTTGGGCTAATTTCTTAGTGCTCCGCCTAATTCCCCAAATCTATGCCATTCCTATGGGGCTAAAATGTAAAACAATAATACCAGCCTACACACCCAAAGTCAAGCATCAATCTCAAAATTATTAACCTCAAATCAAAATTAAACTACTAATCATCAATCTAATTTCCTAGTTCTAGCCTAAATATGTACGATTAAAATTAAATTCCAATAACACCATAAATGTAAATCCCTAAATATATGTCTAAAAAAATGCCTAATGAATGGAGCCCAACTCCTCTCAGACTCCATGTCAGTTCCTTAAAACTAATCCTTACTAATTCATCCTAAGGATAGCTCAAAATGCATATTCTTCCTATCCTGAGTTTAAATGTCTAAGAATACTGGTTGGCCTATAAACCTCCAAGCCTTAACCACAACTTTTGTGGTCTGTACTAAATGTACGAGGCAAGTGCTGAAGTCTGAACCTAAGCAATACTTCCTCAGTTTAAACAAGCACACTCAAAATTCAAGGCATATTTCGACAAGCCCATGGACTTTTAAGCTAAATTAGCCTATCCAAGTTCGCCCAGAGGTTCAGTCCACAGTGGTCAAAGCATTAGAATAAGTGAACCTTTATTATAAGAAATAATCAAATATATTACAGTTGAGAAGTAAGGAAAGCAAGTATTACATTAAAATTCATTTAAAGACCGCACTAATCAAAAAGCACCAATGAATATTAATTATTGTCCTTGCTAGCTTAAAAACCAATGGAAAACCGAAAAAATGGAAAGCAATAGTGACATGTATTCTGTGTTTCTGTCAAGATGACTATGGGCCCGATTCACAGAACTAACTTAAGACAAAATCCTAAATTTAATACCATTTGGGTATTCACAGAAGACACTTACTCATTAATGAGTAAGTGTCTTCTGTGAATACCAAAATGGTTGTAAGTTTAGGATTTTGTCGTAAGTTAGTTCTGTGAATCGGACTGTGGATCTCCAACAGCCATGTGTCAAGAATTCATAGACAAATACGAGATGGTGGATTGTGCCAGTGACTGAATTCACCTTCACAATTAGCAAATAATATAAAGCTCAGCAATTTGCACTGTAATCAACCTAGAGACTGTGTACACTTAGATTTCCAAAAGGCCACATAATACAAGTGCTGGCTTGACCAAGACAAAGTATTGGGTGAAAATATCGAAAGGGACACATTTGAAATCAACAATTGAGTTTTGGCCAGAAATGCAAAGAATTAAGTTGTAGTTCACACATGCATACAGTTAGGTCAGAATGAGTTACTTTACAGAATGCGTTCTAGGTCACGTGGGATTGCAGCACATCAATTGGTTGGAAAATTCACACAGGTTAGCAGCTTTTTCTGGGATTCCTCAAGCAACAGCTCCCTGGATCAAAGGCTGACTTGCAATCAGACATATTGTCCATAGGGACCATGGCCTTTAATATTCCTAGAGATCCAGTTCAAGAGGTGGTCTTCATTTCTGGTTTGAGCAATATGATAGGCACATCATTTTGTGTTTGAGCAATTACATGGTGTTAGAAATGGTGGTCCCTATTTGGCAGAGGTATGCACCTTTGTCCAAGTGGGAACCCTAGGTTCTAGTCAGGGTAAGGGGATTACACACTTTAGATAACCCCTGCTCACCCCCTTTGTAGCTTGGAATGAGCAGATAGGCTCATCCCAAAGGCAATGTGTAAAGTATTTGTACTTAAAACACACAGTAACACAGTGAAAACACCACAAATGGACACCACCCAACTTCAGAAAAAAGAAGTATCTTCATCTAAACTAAACAAAACAAAAACAACAAAAATCCAACATACATGTATCAAATTATTAGCTTTAGAACAGCTATTTCAAAAATAGAACTTGTTTAAATGAACTAGCTCCAACTGGGGCTATTACAATGTTGACACAGGCATAAATCCAAAGTACGGCGCCTAATGTGAGGTGCGCGGCATAGGACATGGAGTCACATGGTCCCCAAACAACAGTACCTTGGAAAACAAAGTCTTTGGATGATGAGGCGTCAGTGCCGAGGTCGAGGCCATTCCCTGGTTAGAACGGGGGAGGCGAGGCGTCAAGTCTGTAAGGAGGTGATGCGTTGTGTCCAGGACAGGGTAAGTCGTCGGCGGTGAGGCATTGGTTCTGATGAGGCGGTGCAAAGTCAAAGAGATCGTGAAGTCACCCTCATCGGTTATTGCCCCAAGATAACGGGATGATGGCAATGGCAATGTTGATGAGAGCGCTGACGTCAGGAAGGGCGATAACCGCAGGCGTCAGCGCTGCGGTGCAGGCGGGCTGGTGCATCATGCACTTCACGAGCGGCGCCCCTGGCCTCAGTGCAGGTCGCAGCGTCAGTTGCGGCGTTACTGACGGTGGTGTAGTTGTTTTTCTTGCTTTTGCAGCACCAATCACACAATTCTTAGTGCCCAGGAACTGGAATTGATACCCTTTCGAATGCAGGAGTCCAAACAGGAGTCCAGGTGCTGGTCATTGGGTTGCAGGTGAAGTCTTTGTGTCTCTGAGACTTCAGAAGATTAGATTAGATTAGAATACTTGTAAAGCGCATGGCTGCCCCGGCAATGAGGCGTCCCAGCGCTGAAGCAAGACAAAGTAGGGAACAGAGAAGGGATTAAAGTTGAGAGAAGAGCCAAGTCTTCACAAGCCGTCTGAAGGCCTGGTGATCAGAGATACTACGGATGTGTAGGGGAAGGGAGTTCCATAAGGCAGGGTACCAGTATGATCAAAATTATGGTAGATGCCCTCCACCTTCTTGAGGAAGAAGTTTCCCAGCTCTTCGCATTGTTGGCTAGAAGATATAATACTACCTGATGCTGATGGGGGAGTGGGGTGACCAGGTCCTTTAAAAGTAGGCCCTGGTTTTACGCACTAATTTGTGATAAGATTTATTAGCTACTCTAAACTGTAATTTAGCCTGGAGGTCATATGTACGTCTCCATCTTCTCTCTAGAACTTTGCAGTTCTTCCTGGCTAGAGTCAGCTCCTCGTTTAACCAGGCGTTGGCTCGCGCACCTTTGGAGTGAGTGAGTTTAAGAGGGATACAGCTATCTAGAGCATGGGAAACCCACCTATGGAAGAGCACATCAGCTTCTTCCATGTTGATAGATCTATCTAGTGATTTTGTGCTCAGGGCTGTGAGGAAGGCCTCCTGGTCAAATGTATGCCATTGCCGTTTCAGTGAAGGGTGCTGGTTAGACTGGTACTTAATGTCAGAGCTAACGTTAGCTGCATTTGGATGAGAGAGTGATCTGTCCAGATCATGGGGAGAGGTGTTAAAACTTCCAGTGACCCAAGGTTCGAGAAAACAGGATCAAGAAGATACCCGGCGCTATGCGTAGCGCCGGGAAACAGATCAGTTGGAAAGCTGCCAAGTCCCCTAAAAAGCTAAAGATGTCAGGGGATTCTATCGTCTCTAGATGAAGATTCAAGTCACAGATGATAGTCACAGAAGAGGAGGCCAGCACACACTGGCCCTGGGAGATTCTTCTTCAAGCAGGTTCACAACAAAGTTCCAGTCTTTTTCATCTCCTTGGCAGAAGCAGCAACTAATGTCAACCTTGTGATTCACACAGCGAATGGGCAATACCCCTCCTCACAGCTCTCCAGCTCTTCTCCTTGGCAAAGTTCCTCTTGAGTCCAGAAGTGATGTAATTCTCTGGGGTTTAAGTTCAATATTTATACCCCATGTTTTCTTTGTTCTCTTTGTGGCAAGGGTCTCTGAGCTCAGTCCAAACCAGTTCTGCCCTCTCTGGCCCAGCTTCACTACTGGAGGTGGAGACAGCATTGTGCCGAGGAGACACTGCCTATTCAGGTGTTCGTGAAACTTCTCCCACCACTCTAAATGCAGCCAAAGTCTATTGAACTCAACTCTGAGTCACCCAGGAAAGGCAGGACACACTTCAACCCACCTCTTGGCTGTTTACAGTGAATGTACATCCCCAGCTCTTGTTACTCCAAAACCAGACAGTCAATATACAAAACAGCAGAGGCACAGCGAATGGCTAAACAAATAAATGCCCACTTTCTGAAAGTGGCATTTTCAATTGCACAATGTAAAAACCCATCTCCCTAAAAAGATGCATTATTAAATTCTGAGTTCAGAGGGCCTAAACTCTGTGTCTCTATCTTATCCCAATGGAAAGTTATACTTGTAAGATGTTGCAAGCCAACTCCCATGTTAGCCTATAGGACGGATTGCCTTTCAATAGTTAGAAACACATGTCAGCAGTTTTCTGATGTTCTCAACATGCACGTACAGATACCTGGCATATGTCTTCAATAAATTACACGTTTGATATATCTACAGGAATCCTTATTTTATTAACTGACTTTTTCTGAACTTTTTATTGAGTGCTTTGGAATGTTTGTAAAATGATACCCTGTTTGTTCTCATGCACTTAATTTATGCTAGTTATCCATGTAAACACATCTCTCAGTGCCTGCAAGTGCCATGACTGAATGTCTCGAATACACTCTTTCAGGACTGTTCTCTTCGATCATGCGTGAGCTGGCAAATGTCACACACGATGGACCAAAGTGGATTGTGCTCGATGGCGACATTGACCCGATGTGGATTGAGTCACTTAACACAGTCATGGACGATAATAAGGTAACATAATAAGGGGGTGGGGGGGGGGCTCACGTGAATCATGATTCTCCTAGCATAATAAAAACATTATAGGGAATGATAACACAGTGTAAATAAAGTTCTTAATATGACACGCAAATGTTCATGCCTACCATGAGCGAACATATTAGCATTTTTTATAAAAACGTAACTACGATGCAATTTCAATCAAGGATTTAATTCCTGTTCTGATTAGCAGTTACCTTCATTTTCCACTTTATTTAATGAGTCCTAAAAAAGTGCTCAGTAAACAACTTTATTTATGACACATCATCTTAGATGTTAATGTGACTACTCTATTTAAAGTATGTAACATAGACACTTTAAAAGGGTGGCTTAATGAATGAGCTGAACACGGTAGAGTTCAAGAAGCTTTATGCTGTTGTGATTTTGTGCATCATAAGAGCAAATTCAAGTTGTACCGTAAATTCATACCATGAGATCAAATGTTAAAATAAAATCTTTGTTGATTGACTTTTCAACGAAATATATAATGTATGTTTCAGAAAGGTAAGATCCAGTACTGATGTAGGATAATATGCTTTTATCATTCTTTTTTACATACCAATGGCCTAATACAGCTATGCTACTTGGTGATTTTTTAATTTTTGTAGGCATAATGAATTTTATGGTCTTGTATGCTTTTTGGTCAAATGTTATTTTACATTGTACAATAAATATTAATATTAAATGGACATTTATTTGAAATGATTTCTATTTGGTATTGTTGGAGAGTTAGTTATCTTCTCCTAACGGACCTTTATAATTACTGCTGGCCATCCGAGACTACATTTTTCTCCACTCATTGACAAGTAGTTCTGGAAGCCATTATGCAGTAAAGGTGCAACTATAATTAGGGTGACCAAGGTACATTGGTACAAAGTTGCTACAACGTTTGGTACATTGTTCTTGTAATAAAGCGGATGGGATAAACGTTGCAATGCGCATGTAATAAGGTGGACGGCATATCCGTCACATTTGTACCTCTCATCCAAACTCTAAATCAGCGCCTAAGTTCTGACTAGGCCAAACGTGAATTTTGCATAAGCTATAACTGAAGGGGTGTATTTGCATGCTTCTGCATATTTGTACTAAGATCCCCTAAACTAGTGATTGCAAGAAGTAGATGCTGTGCCCTGCCCTGCATTCTGTGAATTCGACAATGGTGTATCATTAGAACTCTGCCCTTCTAATACAGCAATGTGGCATTGAGGATAACTTTCCCCAGTGGTTCTACTGTGTCAGATCTAAATTATTTGCATTTCTATGCGCCTGAATTTCTGACTATCTTTTCACATAAAAACCAAGACAATCCTTCATTATTTCTCTTGGTGCAGTCAAAAGCTTCTTTCTCTGTTAACAAAAGGATCAGATCCTCAAATGAATAATCCAAATTCCACATCAGAAATAAATGTGCCTTCTTTCATGCCTCGAAATCACCCCTCTACAATAATATACTTGGTGTAAATCATAATTAAAAATAAAATACCATCAATTCAGTTAAACATACTCCTGTTTTGTACTGGTGAAAGGTACCTAATGTGTTAGATTTCCAGCCTTTGTATTCTACTCAGTGTCACATGATGACCTTGAGTACCCTTAACCCTGCAAGTATGCCCAGCATAGATATGCAACAACAACAGTTTATTATATACAGCACGCTACATCCAAATTTAGAGAAGTCGCTGGCATTTTGCTTAATTTACAGTGGCATTTAAAACACTCCCCTGCATATAATTGTGCTGGCTTTCAGCATGGTCTAGCCTTTTCAAATGCTCCATAAAATCCCTACTCGGTTGGCACTGATATGGTGTGCACGATGTAATATGTCTAGTAGTTGTATGTTACTGGATAAAGAAATAGATTTCCGCAAACACCTAAAAACCTGGATCTTTAATCTACAAGATACGACTGTCAAAAGCCTAGTGTAATTCGGGTCTCAGTCAAGTAAGCATAGGAACTACCTAACATCTGGAGGTCCTTTCTGGGCGCCTAGATGCTCCTTGGAGCGATTGTCGCGCGTTATAAATTGGTATTTACATTACATTACATTACATGTTTTTCATCTTTACTGGTGCACAAGATAAGCTGATTGGGGCTCACACTCTATAATATCCCTGTGGTGGAGGATAGGTGTTCCTTTCCCTCCAGCACAGCTCTATGTTAACAGAAGTATGCCTGACGATTGACAGATCACAGGATGTATATGTTGGGTAGGAATTATTAAAGGCCAGTATACTGAAAACTGACTGGTCCTGTAAGGGTACGTCCCTGCACTATGAAGTCGATGAAAAATTAATAATATTTTGCTCCATGGCTCAATGTAGTCATCCGTTGACCCAACATTTGTCCACAATATTATTCAATCATTTCTGAATGCTGGCAAGTAGGAGTTTATGTTTTGGAAGAAATGTGGATTTTGAAATGGTATTAGGAACAGATTAAGAAAAGTTTAGGAGTACCCCCAATGTGAAGGATCCTAGATCAACCTTGGCCCTGCCCTGCCGGATCCACTTAATTTGGGCAAGCCTTGCAAGCGAAAATGAAAAGAACACCTTTTGACCAGGTCCTTGCTGGACTAGGGCTTAGCTCTGGTATGCTGCAATGCCATAATTTGTGCTGTTTGGAACCCAGGTAAAATGCCAACCTGTGTGCACCAGAAGGGTTTATACCTACAAGAGACTCCATCCTGCCCTTCATGGGGGTCCAAGGTAGGGAAGAGGTGTGATGCTCACCTAAATAGGGAGGCTGGGTGGTTCTGTTCCTGGAGACCTAGTGACGGATGAGTTGCCAGATCTAGGGTTTCTCCCAATAGAGCCAGCTGCAGCTGTGCCTTTGTAAACACACCACTTCTCCAATGCTAAACCCTGTGAGGGAAGCAAGAATTTGATAGACCAGGAGCACTGCTCCTACATGCGCTTAATGACCCATAAGGCTTTTAATTGACAAGCTACCAAATAGTAAGAAACAAAGCGCTCTCTGTTGGAAAGTTGGATTGTCTTGGTATGGGTCTTCTTCTGATCAGGTTTCTGTTAGCCATGGCACATAGAAGATGTTTTATCTGAGTCCCCTAGATGGATTCATTATTGTCTAGATAATTGTTCTTTGAGTTTATTGATTATCAGACGCTGTATGTCTTTCTCCCTGCAGGTACTGAATGGTATTTCAGATCCTCAAACCTCTCACAAATAAAAAACGGAATATTATTTTTTAGGCAAAATGCGAAAATGCCGCATATTATAAAATACTTCATTGTTCCATTAATAGATGTTGATTTTTCAATGAAAAAGACCAGTTCACATAAAAAACCCACATATTTTGCTTTTTTAAGATCCACAATTAAAAAAGTATTCCTCTATGGGTTTGGCAGGGATATCCCTTCAAATATAGCATTGTATGATTTTTTTCGAGCATGGATTAACGTCTAACAATATAGGCAATCTGATTAGCTTCATTTTGTTTTGGGGGGGGGGATGGGGATATTATATGTAGAACTACCCAACCCTATAAAATATATATATTGGTCTTGAATATCAGTGCATGACGTTGTGATGTAAGCCCCAAATTTGTTGTTGAGGCCAGAGATCTATCATGAATACATTGTTTGCCTGTGCCAAAGCTCATAATTTGAAAACTCAGAGTAGTAGTAGTCTCTATATGTTGTGCTGTCTGCACTTCATGCTATAACACATATATTTTCAGAGTTAATGTATGTACATGGACCCCTTCATCGTCTCAGCGTGTGTGCTATTAACATTAAAGAGAAAGACCCAAAATTATACACATATCACATAGCCCCTTTTCTTATAGTGGAACTATTGAAAAAAATAAAATAAGTGAAAGTATGTAAACATATGCTCTTGTGGCTAATCATGATCCTTGAAATGACTTTGTGGAGTTGGGTGGATCTTTTGCCTAATTCTGAATGGAAGAACACTTTCATTGTACACTTATGTTTGTTTCACTGAATCTGAGTTATACAAATTAACACTGGTGACATATGAATGATGTTAGGAAGACTCTGAGTACTTACCTTTCCCTTCAATGTAGGTGCTAACATTGGCTAGCAATGAAAGAATTCCATTGAATCCATCCATGAGGCTGGTGTTTGAAATCAGTCACCTCCGCACTGCCACTCCAGCCACAGTATCCAGAGCAGGTAAGTCAGCTTTCTCTTTTTCACCAATAATGTTAACAATCATGTATACCTTATAGAATCATGGTATGCTTTTGATGCCTATGTGGGGCAAATGGCAATGGAAAGGCAATAATTGATAGGTGATTGTTAGAAATGGGGTATCTAGTTGGCATAGGTAGCTACCTTTGTCCAAATAGGGGCCCTTGCCTCTAGTCAGGGTAAGGGGGATACACTTCTAAAACAACACCTGCTCACCCCCTTGGTAGCTTGGCATGAGCAGACATGCTTATCTCAAAGGCAGTGTGTAAAGCATTTGTGAACTCATACAGTAATACAGTGAAAACACTACAAATGAACACCACACAAATTTAGAAAAATATCTAAACCAAAACAAGACCAAACAACAAAAATCCATAATACAGTTATCAAGATATCCTCAAAAATAGGTTATTCACCCAATTAAAGTTTATAGCAACAAATAACTTCACCTGGAGCTATTACGATGTTGTGACAAGTAAGAATCCCAAAGTACAGCGTTGACCGCAAGTTGCGTTGCGTCGGGCGCGTAGTCAAGCAGACCCACGAACAACAGTACCTTGGAAACAATGAAAGGAAAGACAGTTCACAGTGTCGGGAGGGTGATGCTACGTTGGGGCCGGGTGACGTCGGTTCCTTACGACCCCAGGGGAGGTGAAGCCTTGGGTCCTTATGACCCATGGGGAGGTGCTGGGCGATGCAGGGGAGCTGAGCCCTCAGTTCCTTACCATGTCGGGGAACTGATGTCACAGTGGCGTTGAGGTGTCTGTTCCTTACGACGGTGCGGTTTCAATGTTTTCAGGAGCCACCAACGTCGAGTATTGGCTCCGCGTTGATGAAGCACCGGCGTCGGGGAAGTCGGGCTGCAGTGCGAGTCTGGACAATGCATCATGGACGTCATGAGCAGTTTCCTCGGCTCCGGTGCAGGCAGCGGCCTCGGTGATGGCTTTGGAGTCTATGCTGCACAGCGGCAGCAGGCGTCGGGCCTACAGTGCAAGTCAGGGCAGTGCATTGTGCTCTTCATGAGCGGTGCCCATGGCTTCAGTGCAGGTTACGGCATCGCTCGCCGGCGACAGTGTTGCAATTTACTTCTGTGGCTGCTGAAACAGCAGTTCCAGGTGCAGAGAGACAGAAGAAATTAAGTCTTTGTGTCCCTGAGACTTCAGAACAGGAGGCAAGCTCAATTCCAAGCCCTTGGAGACCTTTTCCTCAAGCAGGTGACAAAGCAAACAGCAAAGTCCTTTTCTCCTTTGCTTGGCTGCAAGTAGCCACTGCAGGCCAACCCCGGACAGCAAACAGCACAGGGGCAGTATTCCTCATCAGCTTCTCATGCTCTTCTCCTAGGCAAAGGTTCCTCTTGATTCCCAGAAGTGATCTAAAAGTCTGGGGTCTGTACCCTCTTTTTATGCACATAAACACTTTGTTCTCTGAAGGCAGAGAGTGTCTGTACCCAGTCAGAACCAGTTCTGTCCTGACTGGTGCAGCTTCCTGGCAGGAGGTGGAGACAACATTGTGGACGAGCAGGCTTTTCAGGTGAAAGGAAATCTCCTCCCCCTAAATGCATCCCAGGTCTATTCAGCCCAGTCCTCACTCACCAGGCTCTCTGGAGCCACTGCCCTGTCATCCAAAAGCCAGACATGCAATACACAAACCTAGCAGAGGCACACTGAATGGTTAAGCAAGAAAATACTAACTTTCTAAAAGTGGTATTTTCAAATAAAGAATGTAAAAATCACCCTCACTAAAAGACGCATTTTAACATTCTGAGTACAGGGATACTAAACTTTATTTTCCCTACCTTATTCCCAGGGGTAGTTATGTTTATAAGATGTTATAAACAAACTCCCCATTCTGTCCTATGGGAACAGGTAGCCTTGCAATTGTGAAAAACTAAATTGGCAGTAATTCACCTGTCAGGACATGCCACACACTCCAGAGCATGTCCTACCTTTCACATACACTGCACCCTGCCCAAAGGAATACCTAGGGCCTTCCTTAGGAGTGACTGATATGTAAGAAAATGGAAGGTTAGGGCCTGGCAAGTGGGTGCACTAGCCAAGTGAACCTGGCAGTACTAGACTGCATACAGGCTCTGCACTAGCAGGGCAGAGTTACATTTTACAGGCTGCTCTTGTGGGTGGCACAATCAGTGCTGCATCCCACTAGCAGCATTTAATTTACAGGCCCTGGGCACACACAGTGCACTGTACTAGGGTCTGACTGGTAAATCAAATATGGCAATCATGGGATCACTAATCCATAACAACAATTTGAAAAAGGGCGCACTTGCACTTTTGCACTGAACAGCAGTGGCAAAGTGCCCAAATGAGCTAGACCAGCAAAACAGAGTCCCCAAAACACAGGAGGTCAAGGCAAAACATGCACGGGATACCCTCGTCCATGGTGCCAGGTCTAACACATGTCCCCTCCAGCTGAAATGTAGGGAGAACTACCCGCCTTCTTAGGAGTTCTCTACATTAAGGCGGAAGAATCTGGACAGACCATCAGCATTGGTGTGTTCGGTACCGGGGCGGTGTTCCACAGTGAATTCCATCCCCTCTAGGGAAATGGACCACCTCAACAACTTTGGGTTTTCATCCCTCATCTGCATCAACCATCTGAAGGGCCTGTGGTCTGTCTGAACCCGGAAGTGAGTCTCAAACAAGCAGGGCCTCAGCCTCTTTAGCGCCCAGACCACGGCAAATGCCTCACGCTCAATCGCACTCCACCCCTGTTCCAGTGGAAGTAACCTCCCTGTAATGAAGGCTACAGGTTGGTCTAGACCCTCTTCATTCAGCTGTGTCTGAGCACAGCCCCCACACCATGCTCTGAAGCATCTGTCTGCACAATTAATTCCCTTGAGAAGTTGGGCACTGAAGCACGGGCACTGACCAGATGGCAGATTTCTGGTCTTCAAAAGCCTTCTGGCAGGCGCCAGTCCAGTTCACCTTCTTGGGCTGGTTTCTGGAAGTCAGCTCTGTCAAGGGGGCAACATTGGTGCCATACCCCTTGACAAATCTCCTGTAATACCCGGTGAGTCACAAGAAGGCTCTCACCTCTGTCTGGGTTTTGGGGGATTTCCAAGTCAGAATGGTATCAATTTTGGGCTGTAGGGGTGCCACCTGGCCGCTCCCTACCTGGTGTCCCAAGTACACCACAGAACCCTGTCCAATCTGGCACTTACTCACCTTGATCGTGAGGTTTGCATTCTGTAGAGCCTTCAACACTACCCAGAGGTGTTGCAGATGTTCCTCCCAAGTGGCACTGATCACTACAATGTCATCCTGGTAGGCGGCCCTGAAATTCTCCAGCCAAGCCAACACTTGGTTGACCAACCTCTGAAAGGTGGCAGGGGCATTCTTCAACCCAAAGGTCATCACCCTGAATTGGTAGTGCCCCTCTGGTGTTGAGAATGCTGACCTCTGCTTTGCCCCATCAGTTAAGGCAATCTGCCAGTACCCAGACACTAAGTCAAACATACTGAGGTACCAGGCAGCTCCCAACCGATTGATGAGCTCATCAGCTCTGGGGATGCGTTGTGCATCAGTCCTGGTGACCGAATTGAGCCCTCTGCAGTCCACACAGTACCGAAGTTCTGCAGTGGCACCGGGTACGGCAGCTTTTGGGAGCAAGACAACTGGGCTTCCCCAAGGGCTGCTTGAGGTCTCAATCTCCCCTAGCGCTAACATCTTGGAGACCTCCTCCTTGATGCAAGCCTTGAACCTGTCAGTCACTCTGTAAATTTTGTGCTTTACAGGAGGAATGTCCCCAGTGTCAACATCATGGACACTCGAAAAGAGGGTGTGGATGGTGCACAGCGATGTTAAAGGTGGAGATTAAGTACAGTTAGAGTTGAAAGTTCAGAGGTTTAGGGTGCTCTCGAGGGTGGTGTTTCCGTCAAAAACACGTAAGTCGATACTGAATAGGTGTGTACGCACAAAGTGCTAATACATCCCCTGGTGAGGCACACCATACACGATCATAACAATGATTCAAAAGTTCATACGATGTTGTCGTTATATTTCACCTCAAAAGGCACAAACTGACACATCCTCTTCAGAAAGCGATGCCTCATACCGCCCACCAAGACAACCTAACAGAGCAGCTGCTACCGATCAACCCTCAACTTCTGCTACCACATCCACTACAGCACAAGATCAAACTACTGCGGTTCCTTTTTTAGAGCCAGGCCAGGACAGAACCGATGACCCCGGCGGAGCAAAAACAAAAGAAAAGGAAACAAGTCCACCCACTACACGGAGCGCAATTGCCAAGAAAGACCTGACGAAGAAAAGAAACACCTAGTTATCAACATTTCCAAAACTAATATCACACCACAACAAATCACTCTTCTCGAAAAAGGCACCTCATTTATTCCCACAACAACCACAAATCTACTTGAACTGGAAGTGAGTACTTTTAAACTTACGAGGAAACTTAGACTACCTCAATTTTTGATAATATTCTTCCACCCACTAATCAAACCAAACCTGATGAATTAAGAGGTTTAAGACCACCGAGTACATTTCAAGCGCCTAACAGTCACAAAAGTATCGACACATTTTGAGAACCTTGTACGCAATGATTTGTCTAAAATCAATTTCAAAAGACATACCAAACACCAGAACCTAACTACTAAAGATCGTGACACTCTTAAATCCATGGCGAACAATCCTGATATCCGATGCGTCAAAGCCGACAAGGGTGGGGCCCTTGTAATCCTTGACACCAATTTGTACATACAGCGACTCAATGAACACATACAGGATACAAATATCTACATGCAACTTGATCATAATCCTACAAGAGAATTTCAAGAAATTTTGGTGAACATCGTAACCAAAGCATGTTACAACGAAATCATTGAAGAGCGCACTAAGAATTATCTTTTACAACAACATCCAAGAAGTCCCACCATCCACATGTGTCCGAAAATTCACAAGGATCTCAATAACCCACCATTTAGACCGATCGTGTCTACCAAAGGATCGATACATGAACCTACAGGCAAATTCATCGACAAATACCTACAACCACTGGTCACACAAACCACCAGTTATATCAAAGATACAACGGATTTTCTGTTAAAACTTTCTACAGTCCAATGCCAAAGCCATGAAACTGTCATACTCTGCACAGCAGATGTCAATTCATTATACATCTCCATTCTGCACCAGGGCGGAATCGAAGCCATTGAACACGCTTTACTCAACAGCGACATCGACCAACAAATGTAAACTTTTCTGATTGAACTCATGGGTTTTACTTTATACCACAGTTACTTCCAAGAAAATAATCAATGGTACCTTCAGCTATCTGGAATGGCTATGGGAAACTGTGCTTCCCCGACCTATGCTAACATCTATATGGAAAATTTCGAAAGACTTCACATTTATGCCAACACCAATTTCTATGAAAGAATAAAAATGTACGTCAGATACATCGACGACCTATTTCTGATATGGACAGACTCCAAAGAAAGTCTCAATCAATCTCTTCTGGAACTCAACACCAAGGATGAACTCATCAACCTTACCTGGCAGATCAGTGAAAAAGAAGTAACATTTTTGGACGTTAAAATCTCAATCACACGACAAGGCTTCATCACAGACCTTTACAGAAAAGATACCGACCGAAATAATACTCTTCATTACACCAGTTTCCACCAGGGCTCCCTTAAAAAACATCTGCCATTCTCCCAAATGCTGCGCATCAAACGCATCGTGTCTGATGAACAAACGTACCACCTACGTATCAAAGAAATGCAGAACCGATTTTTGGATAGAGGATATCCTGAACAAGTTAATAAGGAGGCTCAGACCCGCGTATCTAAAATTTCCAGAGCACAAAGTCTCAGCAGATCAACTAAAAACACCGAACAACGCATAGTTTTGGTTTCCAAATATTCTACAGCGAGCCAGGCTTACAAAAAAATAATACTCCGCCATTGGCCCGTACTACAAATGGAACCCGATTTCAGGGACATGTTTACAAACCCGCCATTGTTTGCATATACCAGGAATAAAAACATCAAGGAAATCCTCTCCAAACCAACCCCGACACCAAAAATCTACAAAGGCACCCAACCTTGTTTCAATTGCAATCATTGCAACAGTATCATCAAGGGCAACAGCATCAGACACCCCATGAAGGGACATGCGATATACCTTCAAGTCAACGCCACTTGCGACTCTGCAAATCTAATCTAAGCTTTAAAATGCCCTTGTGGCAAGCTATACGTCGGCAAGACTGAACGCAAAATGAAAACGCGTTTGAATGAACATAAATCGAACATACGCCTATAACAGGAGAAGTCAAGTATCGCAGTTCATTTTTCTGAAGCCCGTCACACCATAGCACAACTACAATTCATCATCTTGGAAACCATCACCCCCAAAGAAGGTGTTGACAACAAAAAAACTTTACTCAGAAGAGAACTTGAATGGACTTACCGGTTACAGACTCTCAAACCACATGGTCTTAATGACCGCACTGAATACAGTTGTTACTTGTAACTTTATTGTAAATAGTTGTATATATGTCCTGCATTGCTCTCTGTATCTTTTCATTTCATTCTAATCACCTTCTCTTTACATTTATTCCTTCCACTCGCTTTCACCACTTCAACATGGCGTCACTTTGACCCCATCACTACCATCCCCCACCATAGTCCTCTGTTTACCTCTATCGCCTCACACACACTTTAAAACCTCACCACACACCCCTTTCTAATCGTCACAACGCCACGCGTTTGTTCCGACTCGTTGAGGTAGCGGCTGCCACCATCATCGATACTAAGTAAGTTTCACGCCTATACCTTTGATTACCGTCACCCCCGTATTTTGTGCCCCCCATTGATTTTACTCACTTATTCCATACACATCCCGCATGCAGGCCCTCACCTTTCACTTTCCCCAACACCATTTCACACACCACTTATCTAGCACCTTGTATCCACCTTTTCGCATGATTGCACTACCCTGATCTCTTTTCTGTCTTCTTTTCAGCTCTCCGTGATAAAGGGCCACCCGCCTGAAATGCATTGGAGCAGTGTAATTGTATCATGGCAACTTCAATGAGTGTAACATCGGAATGATACCTGATCAATGCTACTGAATAACTTTTCAACAAAATAAATAGTGAAATATAACTACAACATCGTATGAACTTTTGAATCATTGTTATGATTGTGTATGGTGTGCCTCACCAGGGGATGTATTAGCACTTCGTGCGTACACACCTATTCAACATCATGGACACACCACTGAGTGACACCAGGGGTCAGGGAGAACAGAGCAGCAAACTGTTCCAACTGTTGGTGACAATCACTTTGCTGTTCAAGAGTCAGGCCAGGGGAGAGTTTTACACCGTCCACTGACCCATCGTGTTCCTTTTCAGACAGGAGTTCAGGAAGAGGCTCAGTCTCCTCCTCCATTCCAGCATCTGTTGCTAGGAGCATGCCCACTTCAGACCTCTACAAGTGGGGCTTAAGGCGGTTCAAATGCAGGACCAGCAAAGGGTTCCGTGGAGACTGCAAGTCTACCAAGTAGGTGATGTTACTCTTGCGTTCCACCACTTCAAAGGGTCCGGTCCACTTATCCTGGAGCGCACAAGGCTCAATTTGGGCCATGACCCACGCTTTCTATCCAGGCTGAAACTCGGTCAGAGTAGCAATGTTTCATCTCCTCATGGCTGACTTCCAGATTCACCTGAGTGAGTTGTCTGAACCACTTAGTCTGGTTCCTGAAGGACAGCATGTAGCTATATACATCCTGGGAGGTTTACTTTGATCTTTCTCCCAGCCTTCTTTGAGGCTGGGAGAAAGACCAAGACCAGGATGAACCTGTTGCCCATGGCTGTCTTGGAATCCAGAGGCCCCACAATGTCAACACCCACCCTCTCAAAAAGGGTGCTGACCACAGGGAAAGATTGGAGAGGAGCCTTACACTTCCTCTCACTCTTACCAGTTGCCTGGCAAGTCTGGCAAGACCTACAAGGATTATCAGAACTCTAATACATTTGGGGCCAGTAAACGTGGGTGACAAGCCTTTCAAATTTATTTTCTTGCCCCAAATGTCCTGCCAAAGGCACATCATGAGCCAGACCTAGTAAGAAGGCTCTGAAGCACGGGGGTACCACCAGCACATGGGCTGACCCAGACTTAGCAACTTTAGGCTTGCTATTCAGGAGACCATTCTCCCAGTAAATCCAATGTGATCCAGACTGATCACCTGCTGTCTGGTGGTCAGCCTGTTGCCGCAAGCCAACAAGAGAAGGGCATCTATTCTGCTCCTGGCAGAATTCCTTCCTGGAGGGCCCTCCTTCCTGCTTCCAATGGGTCAGCTCAGGCAGGTTCCCCATTACAGCGACTTGTTACCCAGTAGGCTCCAGGGCATTCCCCTCAGTGTCTGACTCCTCCTTGACTGTGGGAACTTCAGAGCAGGTTTCCCATGCCCACTGCCTCTTCTCTTTCTAGCAGGCACCTGGGCCACTCTTGCAGGCTCCAGGTCCTCTTGAATTTCCTTACCCGCTGCCATTGACAGAGTGGTCACACGCGCCCATTCAGACACACCCAAAATCTCTAAATGACACCTCCGCTCCACCTTCGCCCAAGGGGAGCTCTCCAAATCATTGCCTAGCAGACAGTCAACAGGCATGGCTGGCATCACAGCTACTTTTAAGGAACTTGAGACCCCCCCACACCCAAAGGAAACCTCTGCCCCTTTGCAGAGGCACTCTGAATTGTCAGCTGCAACTGACAGCTGTCACACTGGCTCTGGTGTCTCTCAGAGCCTCCACACTATGGCCATTAATGGTCACCCACTGTGTATACCTTTTAGTGTTATCAGGCAGATGAGCTCTTGGGACCATCTCACTGTCTCCTAAAGAGACCAGGGACATTTCTGTGGGACCCCACCCCTCTGGGGCACCCGACTCCTCCCCCAAGGCAACACTAGGCATTTCCTGGGGTGGTGTACCAGTGGGTACGGTGGTAACCTTTTTGGGACACCTAGGATCCCCTTGGAAGTGTCCTGCCTGACCACAACCAAAACATGTCTTGGGACCCCTATGATTGATTTCAGATTTGTAAAGCGCATAGCTACCCTGGGGCGTCCCAGCGCTAACAATCAGCCTGCATAATTCAGAGGGGAGAAGTTGTGGGGAGAGTATTATGGGAAGAGCCAAGTTTTTAGTCGCCAACGAAAGGCCAATAGGTTGGTTTCTCTTTGGATGGGGAGTGGGAGGGAATTCCACAGCTTTGGAGCATTATATGAGAACAGTCGCCCCCCTGAGCGTGCCTTTCTTATTCTGGGGACACTGGCCAGGGAGAGGGAGTCTGATCTAAGCTGTTTGTTGGAATGATGTGGTTTGATGAGAGGTCCCAGAATAGGGGGGCCTCTGCCTTGAAGTATTTTATGTGAGATGCAGAGGGTTTTAAAGGCGATCCTTTCCTGAATCGGGAGCCAGTGTAATGATCTGAGGACAGGTTTGGCAGAGCATCTGGATTTGGTCCCGGTCAGGAGTCTGGCAGCGGCGTTTTGGGCACATTGCAGTCTGTTGATGACCGATGAGGAAGCACCTAAATATAGGGCATTTCCGTAGTCCAGTCTAGAATTAACTAGCCCCTGCATTAGCAGTTTCCTGGACTGAAAGGGGATTAATGGGAGAATTTTTCGAGCTGTCTGTATGAGGCCAAAGCATGTGCCGGCGGTTTTTCTAGCCTGGACTTTAAAGTTGAGGTCCTGGTCCATCCAGATACTAAGGCTCTTAACTTCAGTCTTTGGGGTAGGGGGTGATCCCATGCAAGGTGGTCAGGTGAGGGAAGGGGGGAGTCTGCGTGGGTCCCCCAAAAGGAGGATCTCAGATTTGTCTCCGTTAAGTTTCAGACTAGAATCGCACATCCATTGAGAGATATTCTGGAGGCAAGATGACAAGTTGTCCAGACATTTGGTCGACTGGTTTATAGAGACGACCAGCTGGGTATCGTCGGCATACATAACAGTTTTTATGCCGAATGGAGTTACAATGTCTTCGAGGGGAGACATGTATACATTAAAAAGTGTGGGGCTCAGGGAGGAGCCCTGGGGGACCCCACACTGGAGGGGGAGAGCTCTGGAATTAACTGAGCCGTCGGTCACCTGGAAGGTTCTGCCTTCTAGGAAGGATTTTATCCAGGACAGGGCGGTACCGGAAATTCCTGCCATGCTAAGACAGTGGATAAGGATGGCGTGATCCACTGTGTCGAAGGCGGCGCTCAAGTCCAGGAGGATCACTGCCACTGATCCTCCTGCATCTAGGATGGTTCTTGCCTCTTCGACCACGGCTAGGAGTACGGTGTCCGTTCCCTGTCCTGGTCTAAACCCTGTCTGGGATTGGCGGAGAAGGTTGTTAGATTCTAAGAAGAGGGAGAGTTGTTTATTGACAATTTTCTCGGCCACTTTGCTGATGGCCAGGAGGAGGGAGATAGGTCTAAAGTTAGACAGATCAGCGGGATCGAGGTGGGGCTTTTTGAGAAGCGCGCGGACTGTGGCTTTTTTCTAGTTGGTTGGAACGATGCTTTGAGCAAAAGACGCATTGATGAGGTTGGTGAAGGGGGAGGAGACCGTGGAAGCGACCAGTTTTAATTTGCTCATGGGTGCTGGGTCTGTGGGTGCCCCACTCTTTACTGTATGAAGGGTGGTCAGAAACAGTTCTGTGGACACCTGGGAGAACGCCTCGAGACATGGAGCCTCCAGGCAAGTGGGAGGAGTCGGGGCGTGGGGAGGTGTTGTGGGTGGGGAGGGTTTTTAGGATATTATTAATTTTTGTTGAAAATAACTCAGCTAGCTGATTGCATCTAGTGCCAGATGGGTCTGGTATGGGCAGTGGTTTTCGTCAGAAGACGAACGATACGTAGGTTTCTTTGGCGGAGTTAGCTGCAGCTAGTATTTTTCCCTCGAAAAACACCTGTCGGGATCCATGGCTTCTTCTCAGTGAGAGGCTGGGAACCCTTACCTTGGTTCCCTTGGGGTTACTCTGGGGCCTTTTTGGAACTCCTTCTGTTTACCCTTGTCCCCCCCACTCCTCTGCTGGGGACCCTGCCCACCTTTGGCAGGGTCCCCACACAACTCTTATGGACCCTGGTGCTGAACCAGGTCTCCGCCTCCACAGCAAGCTTCCTGGGGTCAGTCAGCTTACTGTCAATCAAGTGCTAGCGTAGCTTTCTCCCATGCAACCAAATCATAGAGCCCCTGCAAATCATTCACCTTGCTACCCTTAACCCAACTATCCAATGCTCTGCAAAAGTAGGACACATACCCCACCCAACTACTTGATTCCAGCTTCGTCCAGTTTCTAAATTTCTGCCTATACAGATCTGGGGTCAACCCATATCTGGCTATAGGGCTTCCTTCATTGGGGCATAGGACATCTGATCCTCAGTGGGCAAAGCTAGCAATCTTTCCCTTCCTTTACTGGTAAAGCGGCCCTACAACACCGCTCCCCAATCTCTTTCAGGGATTCTGTGGGACCTCATTGCTACCTCATAGGCCTTGAACCACTGAGCAATGTCCTCATGCTTCATGAAATCCTTAATAACTTCCTTGGGGATGTATACCTTCCCTTCTCCAGACACTTATGATGCGCTGCCACCATGGGGATTGGACTCTAAACTCTTTGCTTTTAAATCCAGCTCCCTCAACCCTCTTTCATGCTCTAAGAACATCTTCTTCTCCCCCAGGGTGAATTTCTCCCTCGTAAATGCCAACTTCTTATCCTCCCTCCCCAGCCGGAGCTTTGTGAGCTCCAACTCATGCATCCTGTTTTTCTCCCTGTCCTCTAGCTCTTCTGCTGGAGACAGTCCCATTGAAGAGACACTGCTGCCCCCCCAGGAAGGCACCCTCCCCCCAGGCAGACCCAATAGCCCATTCTGCTGCTCCTCCAAATCCTTTCCCTCCACCATAGGTTCCTCGGCATGCTAATTGGCATTCCTTGACTCCAACCAGGCCCTCAGCACCTTTTGGTATTACTCCTTGATTGTGAGGCCTCTTACAGAGATTTTGAACTTTTTGCAGACAGCTTTCAGTTGTGGAACTTTGTAGGTATCAACCCTCTCCTTTCAATATCAACAGATGCTAGTGATGTTGGTTTTGACATGATGAAGATTGGCAGTTCTCAGTTGCAAGAAAAAAAATAGTCCCAAAGAAAAGGTCCACCAAATGTATGTGGTTACATAATGGTCTGCACTATACCAGTGCAAGGAGGCACGCTCAATTTCAAGCCATTGGAGATTTTTTTCCTCAAGCAGGTGACAAAGCAAACAGCAAAGTCCTTTTCTTCTTTCCTTGGCAGCAAGTAGCCGCTGCAGGCACACCCCAGACAGCAAACAGCACAGGGGCAGTATTCTTCCTCAGCTTCTCCGAGTCTTCTTCTTGGCAAAGGTTCCTCTTGATTCCCAGAAATGATCTAAAAGCCTGGTGTCTGGTCCCCTCTTTTCATACGCAGAAATCCTTTTATCTCTGAAGGCAGAAACTGTCTGTACCCAGCCAGAACCAGTTATAACCTCACTGGTGCAGCTTCCTGGCAAGAGGTGGAAACCGCATTGTGGACGGCAGACGAGGCCCATTCAGGTGAAAGGAAATCTCCTCCTCCTACTCTAAATGCAGCCAGGTCTATTCAGCCCAGCCCTGACTCATCAAGCTCTCTGGAGCCACCACTCCTCTCCAGCCCCTGTCACCCAAATCCCAGACATGCAATACACAAACCTAGCTTAGGCACACTGGATGGTTAAGCAAGAAAACACCTACTTTCTAAAAGTGGTATTTTCAAACACAGAATGTAAAAATCACCCTCACTTAAAGATGCATTTTAAATTTCTAAGTTGAGGCATACTAAACGTTATTTTCCTACCTCGTTCCCAGGGGTAGTTATGTTTATAAGACGTTATAAAAAACTCCCCATTCTGTCCAGTGTGAACAGGTAGCCTTGCAATAGTGAAAAACAAAATTGGCATTAATTCACTATAAGGACATGTCACACACACTAGGGCATGTCCTACCTTTCACGTACACTGCAGATTGTCCACTGGGGTACCTTGGGCCTACCTTAGGGGTGACTGATATGTAAGAAAAGGGGAGGTTAGGGCCTGGTAAGTGGGTGCACTTGCCAAGTCAACGTAGCAATACTAAACTGCACAAAGGCTCTGCAATGGCAGGCAGAATTACATTTTACAGGCTGCTCCTGTGGGTGGCACAATCAGTGATGCTGCCCACTAGCAGTATTTGATTTACAAGCACACACTGTACTAGGGTCTGACTGGTAAATCAAATATGCCAATCATGGGATCACTAATCTATAACAACAATTTACAATGGGGGCACTTGCACTTTGGCACTGAACAGCAGTGGCAAAGTGCTCAAAGCATCTAGACCAGCAAAACGGAGTCCAACACACAGCAAAACCACAGGAGGTCAAGGCAAAAAATGCAGGGGAGACCAACGCCAATGGTTCCAGATCTAACACTGATCATATGTAATTGACTCCTAAGGAAACCAAATAAAGGTAGTAGACCACGTCTTTGCAACAAACCTGTACCTAAACTGTTTTTATATCTCTTAAAATGCATTATGTTTTTAAGACCTCTCTTTTTTTTAAATACGGAACTGTCCATTGTAGGAAAGCTGTGGAGCTGTTATCAGAAATGCGATATTTAGATGTGTCAGTAGAATTTGCTCAGTTTTTACTGTACAGTAGTATGGATTTTCTTAACTCACCCTTCATACTTACAACTAAAACTACTGAACATTTTACAGTCACCAAAGCCAGCAACCTGCATGTTATACTCGTTTATTCATACAAAGTTGGTGAGTTGGTTAACATGTGAGTTAATTAATTGAGTTGGCCTGCCTGGTTTAGGGGTGAGCGTGTAACCTTCGGGAAACAAGTTACCTTTCACTGTTCATCAGTCACTAAACGGGGCACTATTGATTTCTGTAGCGATATTATGAGTTAAATTCAATTTGTTCTCTGTTATTTGATTGATAATTTAGATTGTATGCATAATGCAGGTATTCGTAGGCCAAATAAATTAAAGAATACGTGTCATTCAAATACAATACCCAAAGTGCCTCCAGGTGTCAACAATTGGTGATCAATACCTGACTGGTAATTTCATCTACAGTCTGGGTCGTACTTCTTTTTAGGTAGAATTTACTGAAACGTCTACATAAGTAGAAAACAGGAAACCCTGGTGAGAAATATTTTGAAGTAAGCTTGTTTATTGACAGCAACGTTTTGCAAATTGCCTACAAGGAATAATCCACAGACTACGGACCCCATTACTGTTATTGTGGTCACTGATTCACTTTGATCAAAGAACATTCATACCTATATATCTTTCACTATTTGCTAGTGATTTATCAGCTCATGTTTTCTATAGTTGTGCTCACTCATTAACTTCTGATCAGAGTTTGGTCTCAGTGTTTGCTTGCTAAAATTAAGCTGCACCGCACACCTTTGTGGGTAAGTACTATGTTACTTTTGGAAGGTTTTGAAACATACACTGCAGCAATGTGGAATTATATTCCTTTCCCTATTTATCTGTACTTAAACTGTGAAACCTAAGGTTGGCGTTTTCATAAATCTCCATTAGGTTTTTTCTGAGGCAGTTCCCTGAATGTACTGCTCTGTTCCTTGGTTGCACAGGGTCGGAAGAATAAGCATAAATAACCGACATCCCCTAAAATGACTAGGGACCACTGTGAAGTATCATGCGTTTGAGTTGAGGATGCCTGGCTCCCTAAGAGCAGATGGGATACCTTGAGAAAGAAAATATTTGGATAAATAAAATGTAACTGTCTACTCAAGAGGGCTGGATTGAGATCAATAACCTCAAGCTTTTGTATGCGTCTTGCTATCCTCGTTCCTTTATTTTTGCATGCCTCTCTTACATAAACCTGCTTCCACCCTCTGCACAGTTTCATATATATAAAATACCACTTGCTACATGCTTTTTGTGTAGACAAAAGCTAGAATGCTTAAATAGGCTCCCTTTATAATTCTGATAGTTTGAGATGTGTGTCCAGTGCACCATTGTTCATCATTTTTGTATTACCATTTTTTTCATTTAGAGACGCAAACCATTTCCATTATGTGTTCTGATATTTTATTGATTTTGATCATAAATAAATAAGACCATACAAAAAGTGCATCGGAAAAGGGTACACATATGTTGGAGTTTGCTAACTAGGGAACTATCTAACAGTTATTTAACATTTTAATATCTGCTAAGCAATTTTAAGTACCCATGAAAATAATTATATAATATAATTAAAAAAAGCAAAGAAAAGATAGAAAGTAGAAAGTAGATAATTACTTTAACAGAAAAAATATTACAATTTATTATGACTATAGTAAAACACGAGTAGAACAATGCAGTTATACTAAAATTGTTATACATCTATTAATTTAATCAACAGATTAAATATAGTCATGATTATAAAGCTATGTAATTATCAATTGGTTTCCAAAATAAATGCTAATTAGAAGTGTTATGGATAACATCTATAAGAGATCAATTGGCTCCTCTTCTGGAAAAATTATCCAGGCCCACCATGTATGTACTGACATTAATGAAGCATCTTCCCAATTAGCAGTAATGGATTTCAACCCAGCTGAAATAAACAAAGTAAAGAAGCTTTCCCTCAAGATCTGTCAGTTTTGTTGCAAAAATGACTGATTTACAAAGTATTATAGTATAAGACAATATATCAGTAATATTCAATATTTTCGTTACTATATTCCAAACATCACTCCAAAACATACTAATGTTAGGACAGTCAAAGAGCATATGTTTTAACAGTCCTTCTTGTTGAGAGCGATTCCAACATACACCTGAATTCAATAATTTTGCTTTATATAACCTAAAAAGAGTCCATAAGCAATTGAATAAAATAAATGTATTTGTTTGATATATTGAAATGGGCAACCATCCTGCGACATTATTCAGCCAGATTTTCAGCCAAATACCTAAGCATAATGGGATAATGCAATATCTAATTCTTTATTCCAAAAAGAAGTTAGGAAATTAATATTATCACTTGTACTTCCATTCAATTCTTGATAAAAGAGAGATACAGCATGAGATGATATGTATGTATACAACCAAATCAGAGGTCATATTCTGGGGAAGAATATTAGGGAAAGAGTCTAATAGTGAATTACACAATAGGTCATATCTGCATATTTTCACTTCAACAATTGTTGCAGTTCCTGAATAGATAAAAAAAAAGTACTGTCACTGTATATATCTTTCAAGTAAAAAATACCAGCTTTAATCCAGGAATTCCACAATGTTCTGGATCTATTTAACTTAAGTCTAGGATTATACCATAATGATGAGTGTAATGTAAATGCCATCTGGGATTGAAAAATTGAATCAAGATCATTTAATATTAATTTTGTAGATTTCACAATTGTTGATTTTGGAAGCAAACTTGTTGAATTAGGCATAGTGACTAATGCTGCCAACAGAAACGGGGCAACCAAGCTTTGATCAATACTAAGCCAAGTAGGAGTAATGTTAGGTGTCACAGTTTGAAATCATAATGTACTTTGATTTAAAATGAATGCTTTATGAAATCAGGTAAACCTAATCCACCATTGTTCTTGACTACCTTCAATTTCTTATAGCTTATACGAGGAGGTTTGTTATTCCAAATTAATCTGATTCTATCTAGTTTTTTATCGAATTTAAGAGGAAGCCGTGTAGGCATCGTGGATAGAAAGTAAAAGATTTTCTGAGCAATAGCCATTTTAATAAAATCTATCTTTCCCCACCAGGTTAAATGAAGTGCAGACCATTTTTGAAATTTTTCTCTGATATAGTCTAAAATACATTCACAGTTTAATGAAATCGATTGTTTTATATTATGTGAAAATAAAATGCCCAGGTATTTGGTTTTATCAGCGAACCAAATTATATCTTTGTTGGGAACCATAACTGGTAAACAGTGAACATTTAAGGGAAGAAATTCAGTTTTTTTAGTATTTAGTGAGTATCCTGAAAATTGAGAATAAGCCTTAATTAAATTTAATAATGTGGGAATTGACAAAGCCATATTACCATTATCGAGAAGCACGTCATCCGTGTATGCAGAGATTTTAATAGGAACGTTATTAATTGTAAGACCTTCAATTTCCTTAGAATTTCTGCTTGCAAGTAACAAAGGTTCCGTTGCAAGTAAGAAAAGTAAAGGCGATAATGGGCATCCTTGCCTAGTACCTCTGTATAGTCAAATTTTATCGGACCTCTGACCGTTAGTAAAAAGTTGAGCAGACGGAACAGAATATAAAACTGAGATCATACGAATAAATGAGGAACCGATATTAAATGCAGCCAATGTACGAAAGAGATATTGCCAATGTACTTTATCGAAAGTCTTTTCTGCATCTAAAGCTGGAAGATCAGCAGGTTGAGTTAATGATGCACCACTTTCCATTGCATGGAGTAATATCTCACATTGTTTATTGACTGTCTGTTTTTCATGAAACCTGATTGATCTATATGCACAATGGAATGCAATACCGAAGCTAAACTTGTTACCAGGATCTTTGCGTAAAATTTACAATCCTGATTTATCAAGGAAATAGGACAATAGTTTGAACCCATAGAGCGGTCTTTTTCTGGTATTGGAAGGACTTTAATCAAAGCTACTGTAAAAGACCCTGATATTGTTCCTGTAATACTAAAATGTGTAAATAATCTGAATAAACATGGTGGCAGAAGACTAGCAAATTCGTATACCATCCGGGGTTGGAGATTTATGCAGCTTAAGTGATTAATTAACTGAGAGTACTTCATCAATAGAAATTGGCATATCTAATTTATCTATAGCTAATTGAGAAATTTGAGGTAAACCACTCCTCTCTAAAAAATTATCAATAAGTAATAAATCACTTGTGGGAGGTTTATTATATAACTCTGAATAATACTTCATACATGTATTCATTATTGCTGTATGAGATATGGCTATTTGTCCATCCAATTGGTGACTAGGAATAATTTGAGTTTTATCTTTCTTAATGCGCAAACAGGTTGATAAAAAAATCTTCCAGATCTATTAGCATTCAAACAGAATGTAGCTTTTGAATTAGAGATTTGTATGCCTTCTCTAGAGCTCAATATAGAGTTCAGTTCATAGCGAAGTTTTTGCAAGTGTTTTTTGTATTTAATGTCACTGGATGTAATACAAAGACGTTCATATTTAGCAATTTGTTTGTCTAATTTGTTAATTTGTGTATTAAATGTTTTATTTGTATGATCCATAATGGAAATTGTAACCCCCCTAATGTACCCCTTAAAGGTAACCCATCTGTTAACAAGTGATGTAGAACTTAAGGGATTAAACATAACATATGCATGAATTGATAACATTTTGGGTTTATTGTCATTATTAAGAACCTTATTTGTGTTCATGCCCAAGCTTCCTCGAGACTTTTGAGCTACTGTAGGATGTAAAATGCATGACACAAGCACATGAGCTGAAATATCAATATTTTGGATAGTGGGTTCAGAAATAGAGGGAACTAAATGACGAGATATTAATAAAAATACTAGTCCAGAATATGAATTATGAGGATTGGAAAAAAAAATTGAATTGTTTGTAAGTTGGGTGATGTAAACACCAGATATCCACTAATTTAGTTGATTTAGAAAAAGATTTAAGAACAAAAAAAGCTTTTGGAGGACGATATTTGATTTGAGAACATCTATCTAGTAAAGAATCACTTATAAGATCGGAATCGCCTCCAATAATAAGTGGAACAGTTCCCAATTTTAAGACTTCTGACGTAAAAAGAGAACAAAACTCAGGGACATCCTTCGTGGTACGATATATATTAATTTAGTGTAGGACCATATCATCAATTTCATTTTAATTATGAGGAAATGACCATTAGAATTGGAATACCTAAGTAATATTTCAAGATCTATTTTTTGCAAATAAGATAGCAATTCCATTTTTTTTATTGAGAGCAGATGAAGAAACAATAATACCCACCCATTTGTTGTTCATGTATGCTAGAATAGTGTCATCGACAGGAGTTTCCTGTTATAAACAAATATCAGCCTTATGTTTAGCTGGGTAATCCAAAACGTTAGTACGCTTAACAGGATGCCGTAAACCTTTAACATTAAAAGACACAAGTTTAATACCGTGAATATTAGACATCATTGAAAGGACTTATGTAGAGAAGAAAATAAAGAATTAAAAGAAATGACAAAATATACATAGTTCTGTAGAAAAAGAAAGAAAAAGAATGCAACAAAATGACCAACATATAACAAAGACAACATATAGACAGAAATAGAATTCTTGAATCGCACACACGCATAACAGAATAACCACTCAAAACGTGCCCAGTAAAGAATTACATCAATTTAGGTGAACTATAAGTGCATAATAATCTAGTTTCTCAAGTAACATTTTCATTAGTTTCCATGGAGAGCTGCGAGTGTTAGTCAAAGTATAGACGAAGGTCATCCGGACGTTGAAAGGACTTCGACAAGCCATCTTTCCATATTCGCATAGTAGACAGATTGAAAAGTTCAAATTTGAATCCACAACTTCTCAATCTTGGTCTGGACTCATTAAATTCTTTATGGATTTTTACAGTTTCCTTAGCAAAGTCTTGATGAATAAAAATGTTATTACTGTTGACCACTATAGATGGAATTTCTCTTGATGATTTCCGTATTGATACAAGATGGTGATAACGCAACACCTTCAATATCATTTGACAAGGTTTAGTTTGATTTGGGCTTCTAAGTGAAGGTATTCTGTGAGCTTTGTCGATCTCAAATGTTTCTGTAAAGTTTAGCTGTAAAACGTCAGGCAATAGGTTTTCTAAGTACATTCTACAGTCATTACTTTCCACATCTTCTGGCAAATTGAAAATTCTTAAATTATACTCCCGATTACAATTTCCCAAATCGAGCAATTATTGATTCATTAGTTTTATTTTCGCTGCAACCGGAATAAGAGCATCCAATTTAGTTTTGTTTTCTTGAATTTTAATAATTTTGTCAGAAACATTCATTGAAATGCTTGCCATATCTTTGCGCAAATTCTTAATTTCTGATACAATAGTGTCTGTGTTAGTACTAGTAACCTGCATTTCATCAAACAAATCAGTTAAGGAAGGTTCACAAGATTCTACAATTTTAGACTTGACTGATGGAGGTGAAGGAGTATTTTTTTTACATTTGTTAAGAACCAAAGGGGTATTTTTACCCTCCATTGTACCAAGTTAATTATTTAAGGGGGTGATCTGTTTAACTTATAGTTTCCAAGCCCTTAGAAATAATGCAGTATAATATAGCTCTGTGCAGCATCTAAAACCAACTGTGGGAGAATGCAGACCAGAGCTGTGCCCTTTTCTGCCTGTGGTTCTGCCCTCCTGACAGAGAAAATCAGAAATACCTGAGGGGAAGCACTGCTGAAAGGAGCTCTCCACAAATCACCTTCAACCTCACCATAAAACGGATAGAAAGTCCTCCAATGGATGCCGATGGTGTTTGAGGTCTCCAGGTACCATTATTTGAAGGAAAATAGCCCTTCTGGCTATAGAATTGTCATAAAACGAGCCAAAATCCGGAGATCAGTCCATGGCGGCCATCTTGATTAGCGACTCCTTTCGCCCGCTCAAGTGACTCCATACCATTTTCATTTTAATTGTGGAATAACTCATGGGCGTCATTTAGGGCTCACCAGAGGTCACAGCTGTGACCCCTGGTTCTCCCTTTCCTACCTCTAGCACTGCCTTTGCGACCCCTGACCTTAAAGGTGTCAAATTCAGTGCCAGGAACACAGGGACAGCTGGGGCTCCACTCTTTATTTTCTGTCAATTTATTTATTACACTAATAGTGAATAAATAAAATATATTATTCACTAATAGTGTAATAAAAATTGAGTACAATATGCTGGTTTATGCCCTCTCTTGACAGCTAGATAAGTAAAGTAAAATGCTCTTAGATTTATGTTGGGTGTATGCTTGAGAGTGTGTTTATATGTGAGAGTGTATATGTGTGAATTTGTGTGTATTTGTAAGTATGTGTGAGTAAGTGAAAGTGGAAGTCAAAGGGCATGTGATGTCACTTCCGCTACCCTTGCCATTTAAGTGAATTGACATCCATGAATTTACTTGTCTTTATTCTGTTCCAAGGTCAATTCCCTAAGCTGTAGTCTGGTCAAAATAGAGCTTGTAACGTTGTTATGTCGCACTTCAGTGCACCTCCATAATGGGATCACTTGATTTTATTTCTCTAAACAAGATAAAAGTAGAGTATAATGATGATCAACCATTGTTAATGCTTACAAGGTAAAGGGAATATGACACAATTGGGCCTGATGTAGGTAATCCCAGATTACCGATTCTTAAATACCGAATCATACCGATTTGGTATTTAAGAACTGGCAATCGGGATGTAGGTAATTTTACCGATTTAATTACCGAATCGGTATGATTCGGTAATTACCAAATCGATATTTACCGATTCGGTAATTGCCATTCATTCCTATGGGCCTGGAGCCTGGAGGCCCATCGGAATGAATGTCAATTACCAAATCGGTAAATAGCGATTCGGTAATTCGGGGAAACATAGAAGGGTGGCAGGGTGTCACTTTGACAACCTGTTGCACCCCTCAATTGTGCATGGGTGCACATGTTACAGACATACATGCCCTTAGGGCATGTATGTCTGCAACATGGCACTGTGTTAAAAGCAAAAAAAATGCTTTTTAAAGGGTTTTCATTATTTACCACCAACTTCTAGTTGGTGGTAAATAAAGAATTCTTAAACCCCTGTAGCACTGATTAGAGTTACCGAATCTGTATTTTAACATGCCCCTACATCCCAAACTCCAAATACCGGTCGGTAACGGCCGAAATCGTCCGTTACCGTCCGGTATTTGCCTTCCTACATCTGGCCCAATATTACCACACTTCGAGCAGTGAATCAAATATTTTTCTAAATCAGTTGCTTCTTTTTTGAAGAAACAAAATTAAATGTTCTGCTACATGTCTTTAACATTACTTCGATAGTGACTTTACCTTAGTGTGGAGGAATGATTATTAATGGACAGTCAAAACACTGAAAACAATGTTGTGTAATTATAATTGTGTTTCTCCTCTGCTTAAAAGTAGTGTGTAAGTCATACAATGAGGACGGGCCAATAGATGAACTCATACTTAATTTCTTCTTTTATCAGGAATCCTTTACATCAACCCTGCAGACCTGGGGTGGAATCCTCCAGTGACCAGCTGGATAGACAAGAGAGAAGTACAGTCTGAGAGAGCGAATATGACAATTTTGTTTGACAAGTATCTGCCACTTTGTCTGGACACCTTAAGAACACGGTACTGTGGTGTATAACTTTAACCATAATATTAAAGAGATGGTCTCTTCAAGAAAATACCAGGGCGTGAAATAGTTACAAAGCCACGTTTAAGAGATGATTGGTGAAACATGAAAACAGTAGTTCAGTTCATATTTTTTTATTTCAGGAACTAGCCCATAAAACATACAGTAAAACGATAAAAGCATTCTTTTAAATGCCAATAAAAAACATAGCTCATGTACGAAATATACAAGCAAGTACAAAGCAGGAGACGGAATCATTAGAGTTCATTCAGCACAATACTAAATGGAGCATCAAGGCGACCAAGAAATAAAAACTTCCACTTATACTGGAGATGCTTCAATCATGATACATATGTCAATTTAAAAAAGTGTACAGACAGCAGTTGAGATTATTACATTCTATTCCAGGTTACGTATGTTATGGTAAACAATCTACCAGTTGGTATATACACCTACGTTGCCCTACATACACAGATCAGTAAGGCACATATTGGATTGTCACAGCAAAATTTCTGAGGATTTTCCTATGCGCCTAACAGCTTGTAAGTAGCAACTGAGACTTAATGCCATTGAAGTGCTGCAGTCATATCTTAATATTTGATAGGCTTCGCTGTAATGTCTTATGCCCAGAGTAATACAAATCGGCATGATATAGGACCTCCTGGATTTGGCATATGTCGGGCAATAGAAAAATAAATGTTCTACATCCTCATTACTGTTGGTGCAGAATGAACAATTCTGTGATTTCAAACCATTCGGATCCCATTTGTGTATATATTTATTCACTAGTAAAGTGCCAAGCTTAAATTTGATAAGCAGGGTGCGGTCTAGTTTTGGTACTAAGCATCTATATATGGCTCTAGTGTCAGTACAGATGTAAAAGCCAACAACCAATCTGTCAGCCCACCTGTTTTGATGTTACGGTGGTATGAATCAATCGTATCGGTCCAGAGTTTTTCCTCAACATTTAGCTTGAAAAACAGAAGATGCGTCCAATGATCAGCTCCAACTGACCTTTAAAGAACTTTACAAAACTGGGTGTTCAATGCATTAATTCCAGTATGGCAGAGTGAGATATCACACAGGTGTAGTTACACATCTTTAGACTTATGAAAGAAAAAATACAACAAAATATACTTTCAAAAATACTATGATCTGAAGCAAATAGATCCTCTACATAACCTAACACTGTCTAGCACACTTCTGTCAGGACGTATATGGGTCAAAATCAACAGATCCTGCATTGCTCCATAGAGTTCACTGTTCCTCACTTTGACGACCAAAGTTGTTTCATAATTGCTCCCTATAGCACTCTTACTGCATTGGTCTTTTCTTATGGTTGTGCATGCTATGATGTCATTCTAGGATCTGGTTCTGTCATTTGCATGCGTGTTGCCACTTGAAGAGATCATGTCTATTCCAAGACAACAGTAATGTACTGAAGACCATATTGGACACACCCATGAGGTCAAGGAGAGTCTGGGCAGATTGCTGTCTTTCATAAAGGTTGACAAGGAAGTCATCTCCTCATCACTTTGAAGCAGCAGTGGGGTCCAATAATATACTCCAATTGACTTTTACACAGTGTTATAGTATAGACACTGAATACTATGATGTAACTGCTGTGCTAACCAGAGGGACTTCTTAGCACATAAGTACCTAGATACCATCATTTACCTCCTATATATATTTCAAGATACCCTACTTACACTCAGATTTCATTAATGCTCCCTGTGCACAGTATGCATCAACTTGCTGTCATGGTCTAACTTCAATATTACATACTGTGATTGTACAATACATGAGACTTGAATTTGCTTAGAAATCTTAATGGCTATAGTTTTTTTAGTTAGTAATAATTTAAGGCGTGAAGACCTAGAGGATTAAAGGCCAGATGTAGGTGGCCATTTACCGGCCGGTAACGGCCGATTTCGACCGTTACCGACCGGTAAATGGGTTTTTGGGATGTAGGGGGGCAATTTTACTGATTCGGTAAATTTACCGAATCGGTAAATTTACCAAATCGGTAAAATACCGAATCAGTATTTTTACCGATTCGGTAACTCCTATATGTAGGTGGGACACTTCTGAGTCCCAAAGGCCTTTCAGATTCGGTATTTTACCACCCAATCCAATTGGGTGGTAAAATACCGAATCCAGGTGTGCATGCACATGTGTGCATGCACACCTATACCATGTGACAGACAGACATGCCCTTAGGGCATGTCTGTGTGCCACATGGCACAAATGCCTGTATTTGGGGTGCTAGAGGGTGTCAAAGTGACAACCCCTGCACCCTTGCTGGAATCGGTATTTACCGAATCGGTAAATACTGATTTGGTAATGCCCATTGATTCCTATGGGCTTCAATGCCCATAGGAATCAATGGGCATTACCGAATCGGTATTTACAGAATCGGTAAATACCAAATCTTAACGATTCGGTATTTACCAATTCTGTAATACCTACATCCCCTCCCCCTCTATTTTACCACTTCTTAAATACCGAATCGGTAAAAATCGGTATTTAAGAAGTGGTAAAATATAATTACCTACATCTAGGCCTTAGCTATTTATTGGAACAAGCATTTCTTAGTCTATGATATTTCCTAGAAATGTCCTTTTTATTGCAAACTCTCCCTTTAAAAGAGGTCACAGAAATGATGCTGCATACACTAACTCTGAAAACTCCAGTTTGAACTGAAGCGGTTAGTAGGCTCAACAGCATGACTCCAATGTGCTTTCAAAATATAAAGATATTTCATTTAATTAATTTTACTAGCCTGTTTCATTTACTGTGGATTCTTTTTGCTTGTATTCCTTCTCGACTGCTCCAAAGCTCACATACACATCACTGGTACTTTAGAGCTGTATAAGTGGCTGGTTAAAGTGCATTGCAGATCCTATTGTTAAATAGATGTCTGACCTGAACAAAGACAACCTCTTGTGAATTTCACTCCCTCTCAATAAAACTGAACCTCAATCCAGATTGAGACATCTGATCCAGGTTGAATATATTGCATTAGGTACTGCTGGGAAATTTAAGGTCAACTCTTACCAATAATCGATGCTGAGGTGCGAATCAATTTCCTCATTACTGAAGTCATTGACCCAGCACATAATGTCCGGTGTCCATGTGCATGCGAAGGAGTTGATTTTCTGCCAAAATTATGAAGTAGAGAAGTTGTATAGACTTTGGGTTTGGATCCTATAAAGACCCTCACCACTTCTATTGAACCTAACTGTAAGAAATAGGATTATTAATTGGGGAGGATGACTACCCACCTCCGCCACAGAGCAGACAGGCTTAACCTATGGTAACGTTTAAAGTATGTATAAAGTATTAAGCAGTAATGAAGTCGAAATGCAAAACATTGAAATTTCCAAATCGAATTAGCAAAATAGAGTACAATTTAATGAACAAAATGACAATAAAGTGACAAAATCTAATAAGGGGAATTGGAGATACAAATGTTTAAAGTTTTAAGTAGGAATAGTGCCATGAAAGCACAAAGTGCCTATGATAACCAATGGGTGCTCTAGACTAGGAGCTAGGTGCAATGACAGTGATGGAGCGCTGGTCAGATGCACCAACCTCAAAGATTCTACCATCTGACTTAGTACTTTAAGTCTAAATCCACCACAGGAGTAGACTTTAAAAGCATCCCAGGATCTCAAGAAGGTACATATAGACTCACAGGATATCAAGCCAGAGACCAATTCACGGCCACTTTCCACTTGTCCGCTAGTCAGTTGCAGAATCTGGTCTTTTGTAGCTTGATGTGTCCCTGTAGCTTTAACACGTGGTCAGCCTTATGACCCATGTAGTCCACTTCTTTGTCCTGGATACAAGAGGGAGCATGTCCAGGGCTCCTCTCTCACATCACAGAGAGCAAGTCTAGTCCTCTACTGTTCTTTCTCAGGTCCAGGATGTTCTGTAGTGGTGCATGGAGATGACTCATTATGTCTGTTCTGAACTAGTGTGTGGGAGATGCCACATTTATGCCTGTCCCAGGCTAGTGTGTGGGAATGACTTCTGGGCTGGGCACACCCTAACCAATAGGGTAAAAGTTCCCAGGCCCAACCCTACCCACTTTTGGAATTTTGAAGGTGGCGAAAAGTCTTCGGCCATAATAAACTTGGCCTCTGATAGCTGGAGGTGTGTGTGTAAGGAGTTTGGGGCAGTCAGTGTATCTCCAATAGGAGCAGATGTAAATTCAGCTTCGAGGAAACTCAGGCATGTTACAAGTAACTTTCTAAAAGTTACTTTTCATTAACATTTATTAAAAAGCATCTTTGCCATTGTAGCTTTAACACGTGGTCAGCCTTATGACCCATGTAGTCCACTTCTTTGTCCTGGATACAAGAGGGAGCATGTCCAGGGCTCCTCTCACATCACAGAGAGCAAGTCTAGTCCTCTTCTGTTCTTCCTCAGGTCCAGGATGTTCTGTAGTGGTGCATGGAGATGACACATTATGTCTGTTCTGTTCTCCAATAGGAGCAGATGTAAATTCAGCTTCGAGGAAACTCAGGCATGTTACAAGTAACTTTCTAAAAGTTACTTTTCATTAACATTTATTAAAAAGCATCTTTGCCATTGAATTGGATTTTGAATACTAATAAAAATAGTTGAAACGTTATTTTTTGTACTAGCCCCATTTCTGAGACACAGTTTAGGATTTTAATCTTTACTCTGGTTTTGTACATAAGATAGCCAAGCCTGCCCCAGTGAAAAATAGCTTTTGGGTGCTAGTCACTGTAAAGAAATATTAACATTACATTTCTACATGTCCTATTTTTAAGTACCATGTTCTCTGCCTTGTGGGCAGGGTGACGTTGATATTTCAAAGGGACGATTTGACCTGTCAAATGTGTTTATTTTGGTCAAATAGCAGTATTTTACACTTTGGCAGTCAGGCCACACAGGGTAGGCCTGAAACCATGTTTAGATTACCACTGTATTAGATAGCACAATAGGTGCTGCAGTATGTAGGAAGCTGGCTCTTTTTATAGTGGAACCAAACAATGTGCACTGTATAAAGAGTCCAGACAACCCTTATTGGTTTACAGAGGCAAAAATGATAACTCTAAATGATTTCTTTTGTGGTATAGTGGGCGAGCAGACTAGGCTTCTCAGAGTGTAGTGCTAAGCATTTGTTGTATTCATTGAGGGAATACATGAGGCACACGCTCAAGAATAAATCCTAGACCAATTTTGAAAAATAACTCCTGGTTGTATATAAATTTTGATACCAAGAACTTCGTAAAGTAAGTACTTTTTTAAACATTTAATTTAACAGGTAATTAAACTATTCACTTAAATGTATCTTTATGTAGCAATGCTTCCTTATTGGAGACAGGGCTAAGTATACAGTTATTTATGGTTGGTTTCTGGGGGTCTGTTTCAGAACTTAGGTTCATAGGGGGTCAATGTTCAAAGTACCACCAGCAGTTACTCGTTACCTGCCCTGGGGCATCTGGGTGCAGAGGTGCTGGTCGGGTTACGCCAGTGAAAAGAAGCTAGAAACAGGCTGCAGAGTGGGACAGAGAATTGTGGGGTGCTTCCAACGGGGGGCACAGGTCACAGGGAACAAGGGGGTATAGCCAGTTTGTTGGTACTTAGGCTCGGGCCCTCTGGTGCCTTGTGGAAAGGTCAGCTGGGCTCTGTGTGTTTTAGGGTCTTGCTGTTGTCTGTCTCGCCAGTTGAGGGTGTGAAAATCAGGACTGCTGAGTGACTCTGGAAGTGGGTCTCTGCTGTGCTGATTTCCCCCGACGGCTGCTCAGTCTCTGTATTGTTACAGTACCGACAGGACTTAAACAGGCCTTGGCTGCTGCAAGGAGTCCGGTGCCATGGGTATTGGTCCTGTGCGGCTTCAATTGCTCCTGGTTACCTCTCACTCAGTGGGAGACATATCTGACCTTCAGAAGACGCAGTGATAACTGTGCGCCAATCAGAACCAACATAGTGCTCGCCCATACAGAGCCCATTGAACAAAATCCCTGATTGTCTAGATGACCACTTGGGACCTGACTGCAAGGTTTTGATGACGATGCTTTGCCAATCCGAGTTCCCAACTGTGAGGCTTCACTTCAACGCATCAACCCAACTGCGTGAATTGTAAACGACGCATTGGGAATTTGAAGCCGATGCTTGTTCCATCCTAGGTACTTTTTTAGTGGGCCCTGCATGGGTCCTGTAGCTAGCCTGCACTCCATCTCGGTCGGCCTGAACTTTGGATTTACTTCGGTCTAGCATGACCTCAGGTAATCTTTTAGCACTATTGCGTTCTAGGCACTGTTTTTAGATTTAATATTTAAGTTTTGTATCATACAGATATATAGTCTCTATTTGTTTAAACTGGTGTGGAGTCTTTTTTGGGTGTTTTCACTGTTACTGTAATTTAAGTGTTGCACAAATACTTTACATGTTGCCTCTTAAGTTAAGCTTGACTGCTCTGTGCCAAGCTACCAGAGGGTGAGCACAGGTTAAATTAGGATGTGTACCTGACGCACCCTGACTTGGATTTTGGTCCCTACTTGGACAGGGTGCAAACCTCTGCCAACTATAGACCCAATTTCTAACAATCAACCTACACTTCCTGTCTCTTTTGCAAACTATTTTTCAACATTGCTTTCCATCTTTGTCACCTTCTTTCTCACTTTTCTGCCTTTTCCTTTTTTTGGGCAGGGCCAAAATATGATGATGAAAATAGCCTTGGCCTAAAAAATGCTTGCTGGTGCCTAACACATGCAACCACCACACGTTAAGCACTATTGATGTCCACTTCTAATTGTGAATCATCTCATAGCCTTTGAATGTGAAATCTCATATTTGAACTATCCAGTCTCTAATTCTTTTCATGTGCATTATCATATCATTTGCACCCTCCTCCTCCCAGTTCGATTACCTTTCCATTCTTTAGGTCTCATCTGCTAGACAGCGCTTGCACTTTCTGCTGCAAAACATATTATGGGCTGGCCAAGAACATACAGGGCCATGGAGTCTGCTGGTTGTTGGCTTTGATGTCACTCTTATTTGCCTACTTCATATTTGTGTCCCAGCTTGTCAATCTTGTGTTTATCCCTCCCATGGAGCATAGCCTCTTTACTATCTCTTTTGATCAGCTGGCTTCTATGATCCACTACTTGTATTTCTAATGCTACTTTTGTTTTAATCACTTCATGGAACTGCCTGTGTTTCCAGCTTCTCCCTCATATACTTCCCTCTATCTGCACTCCGTGTTGCTCTCTGTACCCAATGTGCTTCTCCCTCCCCCCCCTCCATGTTGAACTCACCTCCATGTTCTCCCCTGTCGCTTTCTCATCTATGTCCTTCTCCTCTGCCACTCCACGTTGATCTCTTTCGTCCATTAGCCCTGCAGCGCTCTACTTTGCTTGCTCTCTTTCATCTTTCCCTCCACCTGGCCCTCAGTGTTGTTTCTTCATCTGCACCGTCTGTGTTGCCTCCATCAGTGCCCTCCTTGTTGTTTCCGCATCACCTGTTTTAAAAATAAAACTCATCTGCAAGTTTTTTAAGTCTCGCCTGAGCCAGAGCATGCGTTGCACTGGAGAGACTTTTAGTAGGGGGCTTCAAAAAGCTGACTGCACGCTTTTTGCTTGTGTGGCATAAAGCTTGCGGTTACGCACACAGTTTCGCGCAAAAGCGTCATCTGGCTTTCATCTCTCATCATGGCTCATTAAACGCATCGCTCGCGGGCACCCTTACAGCGCGCACATATTGCACACCACTCGCCAGACGTGCTTCCTTGTTTCTCTCATTATCCTCTCCACCCACCCCCTTCCTCTTCTGCCTTTCTTTCATTTTCTTATCACCGTCAAAAGACATGTTTTATTTCTCCAGCCTGCCTGAATATCAACTTTTCGCAGCCTGAACTACATTAACAGTGAAGGTACGTTTGTTGAGGGTTTAATATCCGGTAGTTCCATTACGTATTTCCCAAAGCAGGCATGGGCAATGATCCCTGCCCTTTGTAATTGGGGCGCCTGCCACTCGCTATGAGGATGTAATTCTATTCCGGGGCGTGTGCGCTTCCTCCAGCTCTTTTCCTCTAGTGCTAGTATATCTACCCAGGTTCCATGCTCCCTCTTCGCCCGATCCCAGTCCTCAGATGCCGCTACCATGAGCACTTTACAGCGGCTGAATTCCCATTTATTTTCACCTGTCACTGCCTTTATCGTACCAGGAAATGCTTGCTTCCTTCGGCAACGATTAATGGATTTACAGGCTGTCTGATGCATCTTCCCTATTTTAGCACGCACATGGTACTGGATACTTAAGGAGCTAATCTTATCCTAGTAGGTGCTGCTCCATATGCATTACAGGAAAATGCCAATTTAGACTTAAAGGTCAGCGCTAAGCAGATAGCGCAGACACTTGTAAAGCATAGTCAATTTTTTTTAAACTATCACACGTTTGGATTGCTCTGGACTTTAATCGTATTTAGGGATAGAAGGTTATTTCTCATGCACACATCTTAAGTCCAGTTTTTAGCATGTCCCGCACTCTTTAATGACTTTCTATTGGTTCTTAGCTAGTATTTTTCCCCGTTGTTTTATATATCGCAAACTTGACCCGAAGGTTTCAGGTATCAGAGCGCTGTACATGAGCACCAGTTGCGTTACACAAGGCCACATCCATTTTTTTGTTAGGCACGGTGAGATTAAGTGATGTGCCCAAAATCACAGGATGATAAGCATCCCTGCCAAGACTCGAACCCGGTTCCCCAGCGTCCAGGTCAGCCGCTCTAGCCATAAGGCGACATCCTCTCCCCAAATATACAAAAAAAAAAAATTTGAGAGGGGGTGGGGTTGGGGCTCCTTGATAACCATCTCATTTCAGGGTAGGTTGTTATATATCATCTAAATAAAGTTTGGATTGATATTCGTCTCACACAGCGACAACATTTCTGTAAGACTAGTACACACTTCTACTGATACTCGTCCAGTAGAAATAGTATGCCTTATATAGTACCAAAACCACAAATTTCTGGTGCAAGGGGAAAAACAGCAAAAACAAAAGCATCTCTGAACATATTTTATTAAGTCCAACAGTGCGAAATTCTACATTATCAATGGGTGTGGTGTTGTAAGCTGCAATCCAAGAAAAATTAAACCACTTTACTCATCGTTTCTAGAACAATATTCGGCCAAGACGTAATGGCAGCCAAATGTTGCATATGCTCACTCATTTGAGTTCTGTATGTTTCCCAAAGAGGGTGGCATCCGGATTGTCTAGATTTTTATGACTGCTAGATGCCCTATACAGGACATGTACTTTTAGTCAGCAGATGATGGCCACTGAGATACAAAGCCACAAGTACTCTCATGTGGCATGCTGATTGCACATACTTCGTTTTCAGTGGTTTCATGGCACATATACCAAGGAGCAAAGTGTTCTGCCAAGTTCTACAGTGACACGGACAGTTACCACTATACACAAGACCAACAATATTATCACTACATATGCAATACACCCTTTCCCAGCTGTCAGTTTCATGTTATAGTCTAGAATTAACAATCACTAGCATAGCCAAGAGATGGCTCGCTTTCAGTGTGTTCTTAGCATCCATCCCTGCGGTGTGCTTACTATGACCTAAACAGGAGTGAGACTATTGAGGGTGTAAGTGGCCCACAAAGGAAATAAGAGAGGTAGGGGGATTTATAGATCATTAAAATGTTAATCCACTTGGACAGGGCTATCTGTCCCTCCCTACAGCATTTTATATTCTCCATCTGCACCTCAACAACGTATGAGCTGGGAGGGTAAGGTTCCATTCCAAAAGTAACAAGCATTGGCATAGCCAAAAGGTCTCGCCTTTGGGAACTCATAAGTGTTTAGACATGCAACAGTTGATGTTGTTGCACCAAGGATATTGTGCTGCATAACTAAATACTTATAAGGTCCCAAAGGCGAGACCTATTGGCTATGGCAATGCTTGTTTTCCTTTTAGTTACCAATCGAACCCTGATTGCCAGCTACAAAGAAAAAACAAGTGTGCGCATGCGTGATGGAGTAGCCTACAAAACGACGCAGCTGGCTGTGTTAAAGGCTTTCCTTTTTGTAAATTCCTCAGACATGCTGACCGCGTCAGTGATGCTGTGCAGCATGACTACAAAGCCAGTGTGTCCCAAAGGGCGAGACCTATTGGCTTTGCCCTTGTTCGTTTTCATATTCCCACCCTCTAGGTTTTGCAGCCGGCCCTTCTTCTCTTGTTAGCATTTCTGGGTGGGCATCTCTGTGTCTATGACTCAGACTCCCCTGCTAATCCTCATTGCTTTGAAAGGCTGCGCTGTTGGCAAAGTGCCTTTAATAACGCTTTCTATGCGGCGGTGTATTTGTCTTCTTCTTAAAGAGTGAAGCTATTTACCAGGCTTCACACTGTTCCCGTTTCTGTAATTCTGAAACTGCCTGTGCTAACCTTTCTTCCTAATAACTGTAATTAATTTTATGGAGGCCTTCAACGCGGCTGTGACTGCCGCGGCATTAGTTCGGAGACTGCCGCATGCTGCCCGAATCGCTTTTAGAAGTGAAAGATGAAAGAGTTTATTTTAACTCCACCGTTTGACTGTCTTTAAACTCCTCTCGCATGCAGAAAATCGTTGCCCCTCAGCGAGCCTTCGATTTCATTCCTTTCAAGAGGATCAAAGTTATAAATGTCTGAAACATATTATTACTTAACGAATTGAGTTTCCCTGCAGCCGAGGGGCGTAAGCATGGATTTTATTTCGCCCCACGAAGTACTGGTTGAATCGCTCGTCCATGGCAGAAGAAAGCCGAGTAAATCTCATTTCAGCCCTGGGATATGAGGACTGCAGATGCCTCCTCCGAACAGTGCACCTCGGTTTGCCTCTGTAAAAGGCATGCACACATATTTTGCAAAATGTTACTCTGCATCACGTTTTGTGATCTGTATCATCTCACACCTTAACTCTGCCAACTCTAGTTAAAAAGTATGCTGGATTTGCGGTGGATCAGTAAAAGGCAATTACATTGTATTGTAGGTACAAGTAATTGATGTACATCTGATTACTTTTTAGCATCTCAGACTGGCCTGCCAGTTCCCCAGGAATAGCCAGCGCAGTTTCTAGGTGTTTTGCCGCCCTAGGCGAGAATTGAAAAATGCCGCCCCCTCCCTTTTTCTACCATCACTCTCTCCCCCGTCATCCAGGCTAGAAGAATAAATGCATTAGATATAAAAAAAACTTGTATGATATAATCTGCCTACCCTGCTGACAATACCCTTGGCATGATTTTCTTCTGAGCTGACTGTACATCACATAGCAGTCTGTCTTCGTCTCACTGACTGTAAAGGTGTGTTAGTAGCCGCTCGCACCTGGTTCAGGTGATTGATTGTGAGAGCCACTGTGGTGCTTGCCAACGTAACTTCTCAGTGCGCCAAGTATCAGAGTCAGCAGAGCTTGTAATGTAGCTCTGTGTGACAAACTGTCAGTGGGGTGATGGTGCCACCAGCAGGGTTTAGCGCAGGTAGTGGGTGGCATGCAGGACCAGACCAGGGCGCACTGCTCAGTAATACAGCTTGTGGATTATGATGTGACTCGTTTTAGAGGTCCTTGTTGCTCAAATGGGTGTCATTTCTGTAATTTATATATTTTTCTTGTATTTCTTGCTAAATTTCGCTCGTGAATAAGTGTCACTCATATTCGTTGAAATGTCACTCATAATTACAATGAATTCAAGAAAATGTCGCACATAGCAATCTGAAACCTTGGCATCTATTCCTCCAGCCTCGCTCACATGCAGGGAGATTCCATCACCTCACCTCACTTCAGTCACAGGGCGGAGGGAGGCCTGGACAACATGGGGCCGCCAACGCCCACCCACCACCATCTTATGATCTTTAGCCAGCCTGACTGGCCTGCTGCAACAAACAGACCCGCCCCGCCCATGCCACCATCCAAACCTCACTCAGACACCCTGCCTTCATCTCATCCTCACCCCTCACAGTGCTGCTACCCCTACCCAGCTCTCGCCAGTCCGGCTGTGACCGTGAGTGAGGACGAGCTCCGGAGTCTCGGAGATAATGATTCACTCACAGCAGGCCGCCGCCTCATTTGCATTTAACATTAGCAGGCCTAAGTGAACAACATTATTAAATTTTTAGATAGATTGCATGCATCCGATCCATCCGAAATATATATTTATTAATTATTTGCGCAGCCAGAGGCCTTCGCTGACTGCGCTGACTCACCGGTGCACAGCACTGCTCAAGTCTGTCATGTACGTCCCCAACCCAAGGCCACCACGGCTGTGCTGTTTGCAGGGAGGCTTGTGGTGCTGGACTGGAGTGGGTCGGAGACAGTCAGGGATTAGAAGAGGGCCGGGAGTCGGGACCGGACGGTACAACAAGACTGTGTGGCACTGATGGCAGCCAGCAGCTGCAGTATTAATTATTTAATTCAAGTGGTTAATTCACGGCCATCACACAGGGGCCAGCCCAGCCAGGGGGCACCAGAGCAGCGCGCCAGCCGACTGTGCCGACACACACAGTCCGTCCCCCGCACGCGCCAAGAGAGATCGATTATGGCACTGGTGCGCTGTGAGCGTCACACTCACGCGGCGTCACCGTCACTGGGCTGCCCTCCCTGGCTGAAGCACTGCTCACAGATTGGCCACAAATTTTGCCCAGGGCCGTCATTGGTAGCGCTATCCAGCGCTACAAGATTGACGGCCCTGGGGACCCACACTTAGCAGCACAGCACTAGTGTGTCCGTCCTGCTCCACACTCGCCACTACTCTAGGGTGCGCGCCGCCCCCACCACTAATCTAGGGTGTGCGCTCGGGTCTAAAGTTTAAACTGCACAAGCAGCAGGTGCGCTTGCACAGTCAGTGCACTCCACTGCATGTTTTTTTGCCACAGCTGACAACACAATGCCGCCCTCACCATTTTGCCGGCCTAGGCAGCCGCCTAGTCCTTCCTAGAGGCAGAAACGGCCCTGGGAATAGCCTTACAAGACAATAAAGTGACATTAAAATTCAATTCTAGGACTGGAATCAACCACGTTGAGTCAATAAGGCTGAATTAAAATTGTAAATGTTATAGAATCAGCATATCAGAGGGACGTATTGCTATTTGCTGTCGGTTGTTTGCCTATTACTATTTTTCCAATGGTGTAGAGGTGGGAATGGTTAGGTGCTCTGTCCCATAGTTCTTTAAAACAGATAAATACAACTTTATCATTAAAATTTAAAGAGACAGGGCCTGATGGATTCTATCCAACATGTTCTTTCAAGGTACACGCATTGTAAAAGCATGACCAATATGTCGAATAATTTTAATTCATTGGTTGCTATGAGCTGCAGCAAGTAAGTTTGCCTAGCAGACCAGCAGCATAGGTTTTTGACTGCATTTGAATATTCCACGAAAACTCTTCATGCTGGTAGAGCCAGCTCCAAAAGAGTCGTTCCAAAAATTTATGTTATGTCTACCACGTCATATATCCTAGATAGCCTAGATGAAATTTGTAGGAAATCGCAGCTTGAGCAATTTCTTAACTATATTCTACTTTTATCCAGGTTTAAGAAGATTATACCAATCCCGGAACAGAGCATGGTTCAAATGTTGTGCTACCTCCTTGAGTGTCTGTTGACCAAAGAGAACACTCCTCCCGATTGTCCCAAGGAACTTTATGAGCTGTACTTTGTATTTGCTGCTGTTTGGGCCTTCGGTGGAGCAATGTTCCAGGACCAGGTAGGACCTATTTTTAAAATAGTTGTATTACTAATTGTTATTTATATTCGCACTGAAAGGCAGTTAAATTATCTACAACTATCGAAATGGCCACATCATATCTGAAGATATGGTCTTTGGGGATTGCTTCTGGAACAGTGCCATAGCGCAGTCTAACTTTTCCATACTCTCTTGTCATACGTTTGCATCGCCATCTTTCCATTTTGTTGACGATAATGCCCAAGCAGGGATCACGAGAAGCACAGTGAAAGACACATTTCAGGAGAATGAAGCTTTCCTTTCCCGAGAATCTTTGAGATTGTTTTATAATATATTGGACCCAGCCCTATCTCACCCAGATCGGCCCTGCATGGCCTTGGCCTTTGTGGGTGTTCACACACAGAGTTTTGGTTGTGCACCTCCCTGGAAATATAAAACACCATCGCTCAAAAATGTGCGTTTGCACAATTCTGTCATGCCTACATGCGATCAGTGCACGAGTTGTGGGTACACGCGGGTGGACGGCGTCCACCCACTCTTTTCACAGGGTAGATGTTCTCCACCCTGCAAGAAGTTGGGCCCCACCGAAAAATGTGCTGAACTCGTCCCGGTGTCATTTCCAAACATCGGGACACTCTCAGCAGCGCCTGCACGATGTCTGCTTTAGATCCACGACAAGCGCAGGCGGGGGCGGGATGGGGCTTCCTTATTTCAGACTCCTGCTGGGCCCAGAACAAAGGCCCAATTTGAGAGGTCATGATGCCTCCATTGTTATGAGTTTTCTGGCTGGGAGCAGTCAGGCGACTCACACCTGCTGCAAATGCAGCAGAGGGGAAACAAAGGCTCACGCCTTGTGAGCAATTCACACATACTTAAGAGAGGCAGCTTTTCACTTTGTTCAGTCTCTGTTTACAAGATATGCATGAAGTGTAAGAATGTCAGATGCCTTGGTCTTTCCCTGCATTTACACAAAATAGATGGCATTTATATAGAGCTCACTACACCTAAGGAGGCGTTGAAATAATTAAAGTACCACAACTCTTTCTTGTAAAGCACTATGGTTAGAGGAAGTTTACGCTGACAAAAGGCAACACTGTTTTATGTGTAGCTTACTTAAGTGTGAATCTTCTGCTAAATCAGGAGCTGTATACTATAAATATGCTCCAATGTACTCGTGATAGACATGTTAGATATGTGAGAGCCTAAGATCTGATGGGAGAGGTGTGGCACCGCGGCCAGGGCGACTGACACTGGAATTTGGGGATCACGGTTCGATCCCCAGCTCCAGCGGCAGGTTAGCCCAGCACCATGTGACTCTGGGCAATAGCTTGCTTAATCTTCCCGACGGCCCCCAGCACCTAGAGACCCTTACGGGTGATTGTGCGCTTTACAAATGTGGGTTATTATTATTATGGATGTCACTTCTTGTGATGCCACTTCCTGCGATGTCACGCGCCGTGATGTCACGCGCCATGATGTGACATGCCGAGATGTCACACGCTGTGATGTCATGCACCGTCATGCCACTTGCATTCTGATTAACTAGGTTAGTCCCCCCACTTCTCTTTTTCAGTCCTTGTGCCCTGCATGCTATACTTTTCCACCATGCGTGCAGGCTACTGAGGGATATATGGTAGACAGAAATTACGGCTGGAATTTCAATTCACAATTTGCATTGCTTCCACGAGTACCCCTAGTGCGTTGTATCAATCTGGAATCTGTACAAAGCACCGATACATATTTTTGATCCCTATAAATACATGCATTAAGAATGAAAGTCTGTCACAGCTACACTTTCCCATAATTGATATACTGACATACATTCAATAAAGATTTAAGGCTGCAGAATGCCCGCCAGTAAATGTTTGTGTTCGCAGAAATCACATAAAAAGAAAGAATGCCACAATTACTCTGAGAAAGATCAAATATCCTCAAAAATAGTCAACGCTGTTGTTAGGCCGGAGCATCACTTTTATGCAGAAGTTTATAGATTTCATAGAAGAGAGAAGCTCTATTTCCAGTGGCAAAAAAGAAAGTACTACAACTCACATCAGCATTTCCGCAATCGCTGATGTGAACGGTTATGATGCCTCTGATTTTGTTTGCTTGACCTATAAGTTCTTCATAACGATGTGCTCTATGTACGTCACAGGACAGATCATTTTTAAAAAAGAACTTGTATTTTAACTTTTTCGACCATGAAATTGCTGCAATATATATTTAAATTATACAGTTTTGGCCCTAACAAAGCAACCACATAATTTGTAAAAGTCACAAAACACGTGTTGGCCTATCTTCTTTTGTAATTACCAATTTTGAAATAAAAATTATAAACAGGTCTCTGACTCCTCAGAATTTTGTTTTCCTTTTTTGTTTAAGCAGAAAAATTGTGTTAAAGAGACTGCACCTTTTGAAAAAGACATCCATGGTGTTAATATTAGCAATTACCAAAAGTAATATACCGACCTCAAACATTGTCTCTGACCAAAAAGAATACAACGTAACACCATTGCTGTGGTATATCAGCCCCTCTAGGTCAATGGTGTCTGGCTCTGGGTTCAACAACAGACAACTGAGTTACTTGCCAGACACACCGACTGCTTTCCAGTCCAAAATAATGTTAAAAATTCCTTGTCCGCAAAAGTGCAACACCCATGCGTATGGGACCCATCAGAGCCAAATAATGGTAAAGTGCCAGAGTTACAAGATTCTTGGTCTTCAGTTTAATGTTCTGAAGTGTCGCAGTTCATTCTTTAGGTACCAGTTAAGAGCTCATTTGGTTTCAGTTTTTAAGTAGGGGAATGTGTGATTATTGGTCTCTATAACTTCCCCAGTATCCCCAGTTTTTGAGAAGTTCATGTCGAGAGCTGCCTTGTTGCAGTGCACATTTTCGAGTGGCTTGAGAACTCACAAACTCGGGGAACCCTCTGAAAACCAAGGAGTCCCCAGCGTGAACTGGGAACTGAACCATAGACCTAGGAGACAACTGAAGTTCCAGATGGCAATATCTCTTCAATAAGACAAGCTAGGGAAATTGTTGAAATTGTTCCAAAATCAGGACAGCCAGCACTAACCAATGAGACTAATCATTTGGTCGGAATGTGAGGCTACAGAACCCCTAGGCCTCTTCGTGATGGGAAAGGGATGATTAAGCCTTCCTAAAGCTATGAGGTTCATTTGGTTGATAGACGCTCGCCACACTTGATGTAGGAAAGAGCCTCCACAATTCTGTCCCTGGCCATCTGCACTGCAAGGATGGTCTCAATTTAATGTCCTCTACCAAGTGCTGGGCTTTGTGCACATCCAGCAGTTAGGATTGCTTCTCCCCTCCCAGGGCAGAGAGCCACATATCCACAGAACACAGTAACAAGGGTCCCCCAATCTAGCCTTTTGCCTAGTCTTATGGAAAGACAGTGACCCAGCAGAGGATACGACTCTAACAATTTGTCTGGTGTGAGATGATCCATAGAGATTCATTGATGTCATGATGAGGTAGGAGTTACTAGCTTGAGGGAGCTCATATTCATTTTTCATTGATAAAGAGAGCACCTTAGTCGAGCAAAGAAAAATGATGGCTTTTAAAAAAAATTAAAGCATTTTCCCAATCAGTAAGAAATCTGTTTGTGTTCTGTTTTTCTGGCTTTTAAAGTATGAATTTCCATGTCAAAACATGTTTTTGAAGGTAAAGGTTAGGAGCCAGACAGAGCCAGTACGGGCAAATATTGCTAGGTCACTGCCAAGAACACCGGCAGATTGGGTTGGGACTTGACTAATGCTGGGGAAATCTACATTGAAGAAAGGAAGGGGATGCAAAGATCCCCACCCACACGTGAGAATGCTTTTGGGAGGTGGGTCCTGAGTACTGAGTGGCTGTCATGTCCGCCATAAACGATACACACCCTGCATTGTGATGACTATCTTGTGTACATATGCATATGTTATCCTATAAAGACACTATCGTCCATGCACTTCCAGTGAAAAGATAGAGAGAGACACACACACAAGCATGCACGCACACATACACACGCGCACACACACACACACACACACACTCTGAAGGCCACCTACCCCCATCACCCCCCCGCCCCCTACCAAACTGTGAAGTAGTCACTTTTCCTGACCCTCTGTCCTCCATCCAGGTTAATTGCTACTGGTAAAAAGAATTCTAAAAATCTGGAGCATATTTTGCGGACTCTGAGTCTTTTTAAATGACTGGTGGAAAATTGTTGAAACAGCCACAAAAAATGAACGAGACGGCGGCACATCCTTTTTAAACTAAGCAAAAGAAACAAGCACGCACACAACGCTCTCTCTCTCTCTCTCTCTCTCTCTCTCTCTCTCTCTCTCTCTCTCTCTCTCTCTCTCTCTTCTGAGGACTATTCGGCCCCTCTTTCTCTACCAGTTCCAGCTGTAGTTGACAGATGTGCCAGGCGATCAGATAATAATATGAACTGCACTAAACCAGTGCTGACTTTAGGAACATAATGTGCAAAGACCGAATCTCCATTTCTAAAAGTTGATTCAATTTTTTTCTATTTTGCTCTGCGGGCTCGTGTATTATGGCTGTATGTGATAGGATCTAGGCTGCTTTATTAAAACTGAGCTGTGCATATGAAAAGCCATCCTTTAATGATAAAGCAGAAGCACACCGTCTCCGCTGCCTTCCAGAAATAACTTCTCTTGATGAAAAGTATTTGTACAGATACATTATTTGACATCAGATTCAATCCATGGTGAAATGAAACCCCACCAGCAATGGAAATGTTAGGTTTGGCAGAATTACAAGTTCCAGTTACACACCAGCAACGGTGTTTCTAAAAGAGCTTGGGACCTGTACTTTATTGGAATGAACTTTGGGCCACATGTATCAACATTTGTAATATCGATTACCTAATTGCGATTTTCTGCAAATCCTAGGGGGTCACAAATCGACCACCCTCATTAATATTAACAAGGTAGATCTCAATTTGCGAACCCCTAGGTATTACTAAAATCACTGGGATGGTGGCATGCTGGGGTCAGCAGAACACCATGTCCGTGATTGCTTTTAAATAAAGCAATTTTTTTTTAATGCAGCCCGTTTTCCTTACAAAAAATGGAATGAGTTTAAAAAGAAAAAAATAAGTTTTATTTTTATTTTTTAAGAACAGCATGGGACCACTGCCTGCTCTTAAAAACATACAACGATTCCCGAAGGGGAGGGTTCCCTTGGGGACCCCTTATCATTTGCAAATAGTTTACCACCAACTTCAAGTTGGTGGTAAATTGTGAAAGTTTTGTAACATCATTGACCATCACAAAACTTTCACACACACTGCTGTAATTCGCTATTTGGAAGGGGCACCCTAAACACGCCCCTTCCAAATACCAAATCACAAACCCATATCGCGATTCGTTAATAGGTTACCGATTCGCAAAATAGGGTTTCATACATGTAAAGTCTTTTTTGCATTTGCAAATGGCCTGATTTTGCGGATCAGCCAATTTGCAAAAGCAAAATTGGTTGATACATGTGGCGCTAACTAACTTACTATAGAAAGGGGATTCCACTTCCCAAATTGCATTTCAAATCCCCGGGATACATGACAAGTTGGCATCACTACTTTTCTTTTATTTACATTACATTTTCTGACATACGGAGCTTAACAATTGTTTTCTACATTCTTTAAAAACAAGGAGGGGGTTCAAATAATTTGAAATATGTCATGAGGTTTGCGAATTAAATTTACTAGCTACATCTCTGGTCGGCTTGAGTTTGGGATAAGTAATACATATTCAATACTTCAAGTACTTATCTGTTTTACAATTGTTTAATTAGTGGTCATAGTCCTACGGTCTTCTATATCAAAGCAGGAGCCACAATTGGGAACAGTGTCTGTTCTTTTTTGTTATAGTTCTTGTTTTTAGTTTGATTCTCTGATGGTAGAGAGTCTGCTTTTCTGTGTGTTTAACTTGTGTCCCCACCACACTGCGTCGGTCGTCTTACCACTAATAACTTATGTCCCCACCACACAGTGTACGTTGTCTTACCACTAATCAACATTGTGGTGATATAGATGAATTGTTTTGTCCCTTGTTTACAAGTTTTTGAGAATTCTGTGTCCTGCGGCCACCACCTGAAAACCCCTCACAGAAAGAATGCTGGGCTTTAAAAAAAATTGAAGTGTCCGAGTGCAAGCTTCCCCAGCATAAGAGGGCCCGCCCCATAGAAGACTGTCATCACCAGCCAGAGTCAATTCTTGTGTTTTTTTAATCCAATGATCCATGAATCATCGGCTGTCTTCTCTAGCACTTGCACTTTGTTAGGGGGAGGAGGGTGCCTTTTTTTTCTTCCAAGGTTTCCACTTCCTCTAAGAAGAAAGCTTTGCTGCTCATATTTTCATTTTAATTCCATGGAAGAAATTTGCCTTCCTCTATCTTCATGTCGCCTACAACAAACATTCGCATTAAAAGCGGAAAGCAGTTTGTCACTTGTGACCCTCACAAGGCCAGCTACTAGTGTCTTGGGAATCACTTAGCAGTCTAGGATTCATTGTCCTGTACGGGCTGATTAATTTAGGGATTGTCCCTGTTTGTTGAGGCTCAGCCTGGCAAAAACAATGTAAGGGATTACACCCTAGGTCAGTGGTTCCCAATCTGTGCGCCGCGGCACCCAGGTGCGCCATCAAAAGTAGTCAGGGGCGCCGCAAACAGTTTGGGAACCACTATGAGACACAATAAAAGTAATACCTACGGTGAAGGGCAGGATGCTTCAGACACTGATTTGTGTTTGGTGGCAGTTTTGTTTATTCTTTCAGTAATACAGTTCAGGAGCTGGGAAACTGGAGTTCAGGAGAAAGTTCAGAAATCCCGGACGGAAACGTGTAAGCACTGCAGCAGCTGATTAGGAGTTCAGGCAGAGCCTTTCTGGGGAGGAGGATGAGGTCTACGAGGGGCACGCAAGGGGCCCGATTCACAGAACTAACTTAAGACAAAATCCTAAACTTACTACTTTTGGTATTCACAGAAGTTAGGATTTTGTCTTAAGTTTGTCTTAAGACAGACTTAAGACAGACGTAAGACAAAATCCTAACTTAAGTCTGTCTTAAGTCTGTCTTAAGTTTGTCTTAAGACAAACGTAAGACAAAATCCTAACTTCTGTGAATACCAAAAGTAGTAAGTTTAGGATTTTGTCTTAAGTTAGTTCTGTGAATCGGGCCCAAGGTCAGCAATCAGGTTAGAGGTGTTACTTAAGAACAGTGCTTAATATGTAAAACATTAAGTCCCGGTGCTCAAAAATGGCATCAGTGGCGCCCTTGATTTTACCATTGTACATGTACTGGGAGCTATCACCAACACCTAAAAGCTAAAAGCTGCAATATCAAAGCAGACACAATTTGCGCCCATCTCACACGCACTACCATTACTGTTTTGTGCCCATTTGTATTATATCGCTGAGGCAGGCAACAGGAATGCACATTTGTTAACTTCTGCGAGAGAAGCCTGTGAAATATGAATGTGCACTTGTGAAAACTAGAGTGGACATCCTCTGCACTATAAGTTCACTATGACATCAAACTTGATCACTGACTGCAGTGCCAAGACAGCAGGAGCGTGTAGTTTGACACAGCTTCGGTATCAGGAATCTTCTCTTAGCAGGGACGAGGGAGGAATCACGACTGTACATCGCGGAGTGGAGGTCTGTGGGGTTTTAAGAGGCACCTCACATCTCCTTAGACAGGTAAAACTAGGCCCTGTGCAGACAATAGGAAGCAGAAGGGGCACATTTCAGTTGCACGAGGGGGACATACGCTGGCGCTTTCATGCAGCCAGGCCTCTTGGTGCGAGCAGGCAGTCTAGTGCAGCCACCAGTCTGATGGAATCCACCACCTGCTCCTAGTAACCGTCATCCGACTGGGAGCCAGTACTGGAACACATGCAGCAGCTGGCACCGGGGTGATGCTGAGCTTGCTGGAGTGAGTAGAAAAAATGCATAGTTCCGGCCCTATAAATTAAGTGCCGGGGCTGAGCACCGGAAACCAGTAGCACAAATTAAGCACTGCTTAAGAAGGTAATAAAATGTCCTGCAGCCCTCAAAGCGAAACTAAACATTTGCAGACAACCTGCTTTTACACACAACGCACCTTGAAAAATAATGATTCACAGCGCTGGGGACCCCTCTCTCGTGCAGCAGCTACACCTAGCGATCATGCAAAAGGTGCCCATGAGAATACGTTTTTTCATCCCCCGCCCATCCCCCCACATTTGGTTCCCAAGAGTGAGCCCCACATCAATCATTATAATACCTTTGTCGGCTTCATCCTATTTCAGGGAGAAAAATGGAAGGCTGGGTTTACATCCCCTCACTGCCAAAAGAAAGTAACATATTGGGGAGCCGCAGCCAACGGCCAATAAGGCAAGGGAGCCGTGGGTTGAAAAAGTTGGGAACCACTGCCCTAGGTCGTAAGTGTGTTGCAATTGATGCAGCCTTTGTTCAGCAATTTCTACCCAACTTGTTTCCTTGAAACTTGGCAGAGCCTATGCTGTGTTCTCTCCTATTTCTGCCTTGAGTTATGTAATCAGGTTCCCATCCAGGAGAGAAGAAGCTAAAGCAGGAAGACTCAGTAAGGCCACATTACATTCATGGTGACTGGGGTAGGGATAGACCTTACGCTTCCTTCTTTAAACCCATTCTGTTTTCTTGTCTATTAGCACAAACTGGGCTAAAAACTTGCAAATTGGAAGAATCATGAAGGAACTGGCATGGCAACAGGAGGTGGCAACCAGCTCACACACCATTACTTCGAAATTCTTAGAGTCGCAGTGTCGTTTTTAAAAATATTTTCTTATTAAACAGACATTTCCATTTCATTTTTACAAAAGGGACTTAGTGTATTTTTTTTTCTCCATCCAAATACGTTTTCTGACCCATGGCTTTTTTCCATAGCAATTGATGCTTATTGAAACAGTTGTATTTGTTTGTGGAGGAAAGCCGATGTCTTGGTTGTTGCCATCGTTCTCTCAATCAGGGGACTGAGGGGTCATCTCAGGACAGGAGCTATAGATTATGGAGCCATTGAAATCTGAAAGCATTCTGTTGGCAGTGCAGACCATTCACTCCTGCGCGGGTCTTTAATTTAGCCTGCAGATTGGGTTCACAGTTAATTAGAACATTGGAATGTTGGGAGCTCCATTGCAGACAATGGAGTGCTCCCTGCTTCTACGGGCCGGTAAAGGCCCACAGACCAACATTCCAATGTTCTACAAAGGCTTCTCGAAGCTCGAGGGGATTTATATCCCCTCGAGCTTCGAGAACCCTTTGTTTAATTTGTTAGAACATTCTGCCCTCTAGTGGCAGAATGTTCTAATAGCCTTATAGCCCTTCGTAGCAGGGCTATACCGGCAATTAAAGTCCCGCTGTCTCGTTAAAGTCCCTCGCCTTCGGCTCGGGCCTTTAACGATTCAGCGGGCCTTTAATAGCCAGTATAGCCCGCTACGGCGGGCTATAAGGCTATAGTAAAGCATTGGCTTATAAACAACTTCTAATATATCTGCAGATAAAGTTGCACTTTTGTGCTGTGAGGACAGCCTGCTGCTGCTTCCATCACAGGGTGGTTGTAGAAGAGTGAACAATGGATTGCATATGTCATCCTTTATCACTTTACAATTGCAGAACAAGCATAACATTGTGACTAATAAAAGATAGGAAAGCCCAAATTAATTTGGTGGTTGAAGGAAAGTAATGGATTAAATGCTCAAATCGACCTGAACCATTGACACTTTCGGAATAGTGCATTTCATTTTTACTATCACAGATAGCAACTAACTATATGCGAATCACACCCCAAAAAGGGCAGTCGAGCCTAAAGTGGTCAGCTAATTCCCCTTTATAGAGGAACATGAGAAAGAACAGATATTTTTGGTCATTATCGGTGAGTAGCAGTTTGCTTTGTTATCCTATGTCTGAACAATCCCAAATGGAGGGTTTCTGCATCTAGCCCTACTTCTGCTACTCCAGGCTACCACCTTAGACAGCACAAATGTGATAAGCGGAAATACTTGAATCATCTGGACCACTAGGAAGAGCTCGTGTCAGTGGATGGCGTCAGTCTCCGTTTGTACCGCACATGCGCGAGCGCGCGCACACACACACACACGACTGTTTACATATGGAATGCTAAATAAATGTACAGTTGTTGTGTAAAATGGATAACTTTGCTTTAAAAACAATTTAAGGACGCTTTTAGATTATCCACATCCTTACACTGCACCTTCATAGCGATGAGTTTCCACATCTCTAGTGGTCTGAGCCATGGGGCCCCAACCTTTCAAGAAGACTCGGAGTCTCCCCTTCATATTCTACAGGGGGGGGGGGCATCGTTTTGCGGTACACCACCGGTCTGAGCATCCTCTTTCCCTCTGGCACGTGCTAAGGCCGGTCTGCTGCAGGCCCTGCACGCATCCGTCCTGGCTCGGGGAAATGCTGCAATTACAGAAGAAAGCAAATAAGCAGAAGGTGCTTGGCAAATGATCAAACACAGCACCTGTTTATATTGGTATTCCTAGCGCAGCCCTGAACCGCGACCTTTTCCCAAGGAAATGTCAGGCCGCGCGGCCTCCCGCCTGAGCTCGCATCCTATTTTCCAATTAGAGCCGAGCACTCGAAAAGATTTCAAATCCAGGCGGAATGGAGCAGCGCAACCTCTGTCCCTCCGGCTGGGCTCCTGTGTGAATACATTAAATTAAACCCATCAATTTAAGTTACTAATTTGTTAAGATTTCACGGCCCTTCATTGCTAGGGTTTGGTTGCACTGTGCTGCAGTAGGTGTAAAAATGTGCCACTGAGGAAAGTTTAAAGCGTCGGATCTCTACATGCATATTATTTTCAATGTAATATGTTACTGCTTGGTGATCTGTAAAGAGAAATAAAAGCGGCAACCCGACGAAGCGACAGTGATCCAATGTGGAAGATGTCTGGACGTCGGTGATGGCGTTGGAATTTCTCTTGGCGTCATAATAATGTTCGGGGATTGCAGGCCTGTAAATGACAGGGTGCGGCCACACGGGGGCGGAAGCGCAGGGAGTGCAGGAAACCCTCGCACTGAAGAGGTTTACTTGCTGGGCTCCAATCAAAACCTCCAAAGACATGGAAAACAAACGGATTGGGCGCGCATTCATCTGCATGGAATTCCAAACCCTTACGGGACCTCCGCGAACGAGCATTGGCAAAGCCAGTAGGCTGGGTTTATTTAATGTGCTAATGAAAGGAGCATAAGCAAACTAAAGCCAGAAACATTTTCGAAACGAAGGTCTGTCTATGAAGGAACCCTTGCTTTCAATAACTTTGTTTTTGTTTCTATGTGAAAGAAAGGTCAGGGGAATATGCAGGCTTCTTTATAGTTCCCCTTTATTTTTTATCATACAGAAAGAAAGGAAGGACTATAATGAAGGCCCCCTTGCGTCCGGGCCGTCACGTGACATACACGAAAAAGAGTGTGGTGAAGGCAAGGGAGCCTGCAAAGAAGATAGCCTAGTGTTGGACCAGGCCCGTTGGGCAGGTTCACCCCTAGACTTTTTTCTTTTTCCTAGCCTGTTTATGGAACCTGGTGTTGGTGATTTTAGGCCTCTGCGCACTTTTTCACTGTGGTACAGTGTAAAGTGCTTGAGCTCTCTGTGAATGAGTGGTGAGTGACCTGCCCTCCCATAGGAATGAATGGGGAATATGTATGCCCATGGTAGTTCCTGATGTGTGGGGAGTGCAGGGGCGAGTTTGGTATGTACGAACTCGTGAGAATGAATGCTGCAAAATGGTATATGCGGCATGAGTGTGTCTAGTCTAGAAGTGCCTCTTTTAGGATTTGGCATATTTGTGTCTAGCGTGTGATTGGCTGGTGAGCCTGGGTCAGGAGTGCCTGGGCCTGCTTGTGGATTGACTGTCTGGTTTGAGGGTGACAGGGGCTGGAGAGCCCAGGAGGTTGTCTGAGTCAGCCCGTGGATGAAAGGCAGCATCTGCTGCCAGGGAAGTGGGAGGAGATGGCACCTGATAGTGAAGGGCTGTGCCTGCTTGACTACAAAGCTGGCTCCACCTCCCGCTGGGCGACTGTCACCTCTGTCCCTGATACTGAAGGGACTTCCCTCTAAACCAGTCCAGCTGGTTCTCACACTGAGACTTCAAAGACTTCAAAGACTTTTCACTGTATAAGAAGGGGCTGTGTCCCCTTCCAAAATGTTCTTGTTTTCAACTTTAATCTGCCAGGGGCATGCTGCTGCTGGGGCCCAGGGGAATCCCTGGGCCCTGCCCAGCTCCTGGACACCTGATGGACTTTTCCTGGGGGACCCTTTGCCTGTGGTCCCCTGCTGCAGACTGCTGGGGACTTTTGCTTCCTTTTGCCAAGGCTTATTACAGCCTGGAAGTGCCTGGAGGACTTTGCTGCTGGGAGCGCCTGGAAGCGCTTTATTTTAAAACCTTCTTGGTCCTTGTAGCGCTGGGGGAGTGCTGGATGTTGTCTCTAGCGCTTAAGAGCGCTTCATATTGCTGTAGCGCTTGGAACGCGCTGTATTTGGATTGTAGCGCTTAAGCGCGCTTCCACCTGGCCCCTTGGCGCCTGGAGGTGCTTCTGTATGTGGCCCGCATGTTTATTTACTTTGCGAGTGCCCACCTCGCTTATTTTTAACTTTACTTTATCTTCGGCTGCCCACGCCGATATTTTGATTGCCTGCCCGCCTGCCTGCCTAGCGAGGGCCGCCGTGCTGCCCGCGGCGACCCGGAAGTGCTTGGCCGGCCGGCCAATCACAGAGCGGCTGGCCGGAAGTCCCGCCCCGCAGCCTGGGAGGCGGAGAGAGGAGGAACCATGGCGGCCAGAGAGCAGGGCCCCCGTGTGCCGAGGGAGCCCTGCAGCGGGAGAGAAGAAGAGGCAGTGCGGCGATGTCCCAGCGAGGCTCCTGGGAAGGAAGAGGAGCCCCGCCTGCTGCCCCCGAGGAGTCCCGCATTGTGGAGAAGCCCCGCCCGAGGCCTGGTAAGTTAGGGCTGGGCCAGGTGAGACGGGGGCAGTGCTGTTGCTGCTCCGTGAGGGAGCAGATGGAGTTTGGTGGTGCCGGTGGAGGCACGGTGTTAAGAGCGGCCCAGTGTGGCAGTGGGCCGCTCCAACGAGGCGGATGGGTGCACGGGCCTGGAGGGGCCCACACTTTGCCCTTTAAGGGGAGGGTGGTGCCGGGGCACGTTGTCGGTGCCTGCCCCCTCCCCCTGCGCCCGTCTTCAGAGCATCCCCGATGGCAGAAGGCCGCTCCAACGTGGGGGCAGACTTGTCTAGAGAGCCTTGGTGGCTCAGAGGGCCATTTTTGTGTTTAGAGCCACGGAGGCTCTAGAGGACATACATAATTTACGAGCCCAGCGATGCTCGAGGGCCATAGTAGATAGAGGGGGCATCGGGGCATATTGCCGGTGCTCGCCCCCTCCTGCCTGCGAAAGGCTTTGTTTAGAGCCTGTGTGGCTCAGGTGGCGCAGATTTGTTCTAGGGGCTACTGAGAGCCCTGCCACAGCTTTTTGATCCCAGCTGCCCAGCACTTTGTGGGCAGCTGCCACGTTTAGGCTTTTGGTACTTTTTGACTGGTGCTGCATGGCAGCGCACTCTGACATTGGACTCAGGGCATCCTTGCCCCACAAGGCCAGTTGGCCTAGGGACTGCCACAGGTGGTGGCTTATGTAAGTCATGCGCAATGTGATTTCTATAGTTTTAATAGTAATTGCCTACTGTGTGTTTTGTTTGCGCTATTGACTTCTGTTCTGGCACCTCTGAATGTGTAGGTTTATGCATTATGTGTCTTTCTTTCCATGCGCTGCACCTCTGAATGCTTAGTCATCATGTGTCTTCTTGCGCTGCACCCCTGAATGTATTTTATTGCATCATGTGCTTTATTCTTAACACCTCTGAATGCTTAGTCATCATGTGTCTTCTTGCGCTGCACCCCTGAATGTATTTTATTGCATCATGTGCTTTATTCTTAACACCTCTGAATGCTTATGGCATCATGTGTTTCTCTTTATTACTCTTCTGAATGTGTTTTATGCAGCATGGGTAAGGTGTTCTGGTTTATACCCCTAAATGTGTTTATTCTTAGGTGGTAGTCCTTTTTAGTACAGGTGGTCCTAGTAAGGTCCTGGTTCCTGTTACCAGTGGATACTGGTTGTGATCTTTGTGATTACCATTTTATGTTTATTATTTCTTATTCTAGAAGTACTATATCTGATCTGACAGTGGCCCATGTGGCCCTGTCTTGTAAATAATCCCATGTGAATATTACCCGTGCCAGTTGGCACCATGGATATGTTTGATTTTATCTGATGTGTTTTTACAATACAAAAGTTATTTTTATAATAACCTTGGGTGGAGTCTCTTTTGTGGTGTGCCTAGTATGTTGTTGCTGTTGTGCGCTGACGCAAATGCTTTACACATTGCCTCCGAGTTTAGCCTTACTGCTTGTGCCAAGCTACCAAGGGGGTGAGCAGGGGTTATCTTGGCGTGTGACCTCCTTGCCCTGACTAGAATGGTGGTTTCTGCCTGGCTTTGGCGTCAGCCATAGCCTACCAGAAATAGCCAGTTATTCTAACACCTTGTATGGTAGTAAGGAGTGAATACAGAGACAAGTGGGTGGCACGGGAAGGAGGAATGAGTGGGGATAAAATCCAGAAAGTTCATGGTTAATAACTTCACCATTGAAAAGGTAGATAATTTCAATTATCTGGGAAACCTCTTTAACAATAAACTGAGTTGGGCCCCACTAATGAAGGCTCGAGTTCAGAGCGCTAGTCCTTCAATAGAAGGCCTCCGGTCGCACACCTAAAAACCCTGTACAGATCTAAATGCCTGTCCGTGGCCACCTATGGGGCAGGGGTGTGGGGGATTGAAAGTCCTGCCACGATATAGGTCATGGAAAATAAATTCTTAAAGCGTGTACTATCAATACCATTAGGCTCATCAAATAGTTTCTCTCATGATGAAATGGGTATGAGTTATGTGAGTGATATCATTTGTCTTTCACCCTTATTATTATGGGGCAAAATATGGCTGTCTGAGGATATTCAGCTCTCTACGGATATTCTCCAAGACTGTAAAAGCCTTGACAATGGAAAGCAGATTCCTTGGTTGTCATATGTTAGTGACATGTTACACAAAATAGGCCTGGGCCATGTCTATGACAATCCGGAAAAAACCCAGGGAGATATTAAAACACTTATTAAAACAAGTTTCTGGAAATCCTCACATGCACTTTCCTTGGTCGGGTCAACAGGATGTGTGGCTAAATTGCAGCACCAGTTTTATTTAACTTTCACAACCCATGTGCAATGGCGGTTTTATCTTACAAGGTTCAGGCTAAACATTCTGCACTTTCTCTTTGCCTTTCCTAAACAAGGGAGTTGGTGTGAGAGGCTGCCCCCTTGTTCTTGTAATAACAAAGTTAGTCAGAGTACTATACATGTTGTCCTCTTTTGTTCTTTATATAAGGAACCAGGAACCAGATTCATTAAGCCAATTCTGAAGGGGCAACAACCATGTAATTATAAAGAAGGCTATGACTACTTGCTATCATTATCATCTTCTGGAGTATGTTGCGCCATGTTAAATTTTATACGAGTGTCACTCCAGATTAGGAAACGGTACGGCTAACTTGGCCTTAGACCTGTACATTGTTGTGGAAATTTGTTTGTTTTTTACTTGCTGCTATCTGATGGTCATTCTAGCATACGTATTATATGAAATAACACTTGTTGACTTAAGGTGATCAATACGGGTTTTTGTCTGTATGTTCCTTTGTGATACATTACTTGTGAATATATTAATTAATGTTTTTAACTTTCTCAATGTGTAATTTTAGATGTTTTTTTTTAAATTAAAATTGTAAATCATGTTTTTTAAAAATGTTTTGCTTTTATGATTCTTTCCTTGAATCGAATAACGTTTTTGAACCGAACCGAACTGAGTGTGGGTGGCAGGCAGGAGAAAGATTGAGTCGCACAGAAAAGAGGGAGGACCAGAGGGAGATGTGGGCAATGTGAACGAATAGCAAACACCAGGGAAAGAAAGAGCTGGAAGCATAGCTGCCAAGGTTTCAGGTTGCTTTCGTGTGACATTTTCATAATTTTAGGGAAATTATGAGTGACATTCAATAACTATGAGTGACATTTTCTCGCGAGCAAAATCAGGCAATGAAGACGAGAGACACATAAATATCAGAAATTACGCCAGTGCACAACATAGTTTTCTTGAAGTTTGTGGTTCCTATTTATACAACAGCACACATTCCTTTCTGAGGCACTGCGCAATGTTCAGCTTCTTCATTTCTTATGCTCAAAGTCTGTCATATCTGCCAAGTATTGTAACATTTCAATGGTTTCAATGTCCTTATGGGTAACATTCAGCTACCAAGTGTGTGACACATAGAGTGACACTCTCTCACCATTAAAACCATGTAATGAAATGCATTGAAAGGGCTAAATATCAGAAATTACAATATTTTGAATAAGAAGCTCTAAAGACATCTTGAAACTAATAGAAAACGACTGAAATTAAAGATCACTAACCTACAACGTCTTTATAAAATGACCATACTGTAAAACAATTATGGTAAATCCTTTCATGGCAATGAAGACACACTAGAAAGAAGTTTGCAGGGGTTGTGAGACACTTGTTTAGCCTGGCACGACATAAATCGTGGATCAACACTATGGAGCAGGCACAAAGTAAGTTTTGGAGGCCAGTGACTGAAAATATACTGAGGTTCAGAAAAGCATGCCTCTGGCTCCTAGTAGAATATGACTAAAAAAATGGAACGGTGGCAGAGTAGGCGTAGTAGGTTAATATAGGCTGATGAGCTGCAGAGAGTGCAGTCCTGAGCTGTCAGAGAACTCACATGTGTCTGTCACCCAGACTGGAAAAGAACCCCCCCCCCCCACTCCAGGACAGCAGTGGGATGGAAAATAAATCGTGGCAACAGACAAGAGTGCCCCCTGTTTAGCAAAGCAGACAATTAAAATGAGCCTACATTTGCAAGTCAGAGCAATTTTGAACTTGTCCAGACACCACAGAATACTTTTTTGCAATGTATAGAAGACTACGTGCATCTTGGCTTGCTGCAAGTAATCTTTGTTATATAATGAGGGAAATCAACAGTAATATTTGGTGCAACAGCCCACAAACAGCCAAAAGTATTCAACCCTCACACTGACTTGTGGTGTGATCTATCCTTCGGGGCCTGGCAGATGGGGACTCAACGGAAAAGAAAGTTGCTGCCCCCAAACTCCGCTGATTTACAAGATAGAAACTCAATTTAAACTCCGGGCAAGGTTTGGTAATTATATGAGGGAAATAAACAGTAAAAAAAAAAACTGACGCTACGCAGCGGACCTAGCAGGCCCTGAATCAGTCAAAGAAAGTCAGCTCACACAAAGATCTATGACAGTGACATGCCTGCTTTTGGAAACCACTGCACTTGCAACAGGCACAGCAAAAAAAAACAGAGAGTTACCAAAGGCCTGTAATATAAAATCTTCCTTGCCTAGAAAACCTCTGCTCCCTTCTTTAATCGTGTGCCGCCTCCTGAGTGCATGTGAATAAGGGCACTGACGGAATGACTGTAGACAAGCGGCCACATGCATCATTGTTGCCGTTTGCGATTTCTTAATTGTGAAAATTAAGGAATCGCAATTAAGAAATCGCAAACGGCTATGCACCAAGAAATCACATTTTTTTTTGCGATTTCTTAAATTTCCTTAATTGCGATTCACAATTTACGAAACGCAATTAAGGAATCCCTTCCTATTGATTGAATGAATGGGAAGTCATTTTCAATTTGCGATTCGCAATTTACGAATCGCAAATTAAAAATGCAATTTCAAGGGTGCAGGGGGGGGGTCCAAAGGACCCCCCCTGCACCCCTGAAATATAACTTTAAGTGCATTTTTCACACACACATGCCCCAAGGGCATGTGTGTGTGTAAAATGAAACTTTCAAAAATGCACTTTTGTACATTTTTGAAAGTTTTCACAAATTACCATGAAGGTCAACTTCATGGTAATTTACCTCTCCCTATTTGCGAATTCGCAAATTTAAAATGTTCATGCATTGCATTTAAGAAATCTTAAATTGCGATTTCTTAAATGCAATCGCAATTTTAGAAATCGCAATGTGATTGCGATTTCTAAAATTGGGAAAAACATGATGCATCCCAATTTTGTAAACTGTATTCGCAAACGGCCGAAAATTGCGATTCGCATCATTTGCGAATTCAATTTACTTTGATGCATGTGGGCATTAGTTCCCTGCACCCAAAAAACGGCACAGTTAGTCTGAATTGTGCCTAACATGAGGCCTTACCAAAAATTACATAGCCAGGTAGTAACACATTTCTGCACATACGGCCGGCTTGCTAAGGGATTCCTGACGCGTTAAATCATGATGGGCTAAGTTAGTTTATAAGATTGTAGTTTATGATCTGGGGACCAGGGTGGTGTCAGAAGCACCTCTGCTGGGTGCCGAAAGAGCTTGGTAAGTGAGGGCACATACTACTACAGAGGGCCATGTGCAAACAACATTTAACATGTCCCATACCGCGGAAGCTTTCTACTGTTAACTACATCGCACGGATAGTTAGCGCTTAGGCAGACTTAATTTTGCAGAGGGGTGTTCGGGTGTCAGGGAGAGAGCCCAGGCTGGCAGCCCGGTCTGGGTCGTCTATGTGCCAGTGAGGGTCGCTACGCTCAGCTACTAGCTGCAGCCCTCTGGGCACTGCAGTTGAGCTGCAAACAACAATGATTAAATACCACTCTGCCGGTTGCCGCAGTGATCCATCCATATGTTTCATCAACTGCCTGCACTGCCCCGCAGCCCTGCCTGGCCCCGCTGTGTCTGCATCGTCACAGGAGCTGAGCTCCTGATTGCAGGAAGCACTGCAGCATGAGCAAAAATGAAACTGATTTCAAATATTTCGCCACCCACCGTCTGCCAAATAACTGTGATTTTCAGACAAATTCACACCCTACACCAGTATGCTGTGCTGCGCATAATTGAATTCTCGTGTTACATTGTTGTACTTCAGCTCGGACAGCCCCCAAGCCTGTGGAGCACCGCGCACTTCCAGCCACTCTACTAAATCATGTTTCACCACTAATCAGCTAGCGCTCTCCCAACCACTTGACAGCTGAGCTGAGGTGCTATATATGCATGACAATGCATTTCAGTGCGGTGATGCGGACCACCACACTGAAATAAGTTAGTCTAAAGCCTGATGCGTGGTACTTGGCAGGGCTGAAGAAAAAGTGGTAGGAGTGAGGAAAAAATAAGACACACTGGAAAGAGGTAAAGTGTATTTGGGAAAAATATCGGAAACAAAAATATCTTGGGACAGAATATCGTGTCAAAAATATTGAGGACAAGATTATTGTGTGGGTCATTTTCTTTGGGTTAAGTAAAGTTTTACAATATATAACTCTACATTTATGGATCCTGACAATATATATCTTCAAGATACGCAGATTTGGAGTTAATAATAGTGAATTTATACTTACCTATTGTTAGATTTGGACCTGCTTGCAGGGTCATCCCAAACTTTTCGCTTTTCCCCCTACCCTTTTTTTTGCTATATGTGTGTGATTAAAAGCTGTGCAATGGTGTGCGTGAGTTCATTTTCACCATTATAAGAAATGTTACGTTTAAAATGGACGCCATTGCTGTGTGTTTGTGACGCCTGCCTGCGGTGGGTTGGCGGTCTAGTCTTTGAAGTGACACGGTGCTCTACACCTCCCCCACAGTGACAGTTCGGACTGAAACTACCGGGGTAGAAGAAGGTTCTAGCCCCTTCTGGTAGGTAGCGTGAGGGGGATATATATATAGGGGGGCTATGTCTCCATGTGCTCAGACTGTGCGTGTACTTTGATTGAGAGGGGACACTCTGCCAGTAGGTACCGCCACAAGGGCCTGTGTGGTGGCCCCTCAGCCCATCTGTACCCTTCTGTTGTCCACAGGGCTAGGGAGAGCCCTTTGCTGAAGTGAAGACTGAGGTGCCAGGAGGAGTGCCACTGGATGGGGGATGACCGTTCCCCGGAACTGCTGTCCTATTTTGATGAGTGCCCTCTGCCTGCTGAACTTGCCCAGTATTGCCTGCCTGCTCTCCTGCTCTAGCGCCTCGTGAGCGCTACAGTTTTATTTTGTGGGATCTAGTGCCTTGGGAGTGCTATATTGGGCTGGACTGTACTCCCAGGAGGTGAGGAGCGTGGGCGCTACTTTGCTGTGTGGGACTGTGTGCCTCTGGGCCCTAGCGCCTCGTGAGCACTGCATGTGGAGTGCCAGGAGAGAGAGGCGCTATCTTGTTGTCCCGGGAGCGCTAGATTTCCATTGCCCAGGAGGGGAGGAGCGCTATCTGTTGTCCCTGAAGCTTCTGGTGGGACCTAGTGCCTTGTGAGCGCTATATTCAAATTACTGGGGAAGAAGGAGCGTGGATCCAGCAGCCCGGTGCTGCTGCCGTGCTCTGAGTAAATCCCGGCGTGTGGGATTGACCTCCCCGCAGTCCTAAGATTGGCGGGAGACTACCCCGCGCTTTTGCCGCATTTGTGCGCATTTTTATCACCGGTGCCCACCCTCTGTTTTCGCGGCGCTTTCCAGGCTAATTTTTGCTGGCGGGAGGTCTTTATGCAAATAAATAGCTGAAGCCCACCCCGCATTTCTGCTGTGTTGTTGTGCTCCCCAGCGGGTGCCTACCCCGCTTTATGCATATTTTATGAGCGGGTGCCCACCATGCGTGTGAATAGGGAGAGAAGCTCCTTTGCAGATAAGGCAGGTGCCCACCCCGCTTAGTATTGCAAGTTTGGAGGGAGCCTACCTCTCATTGCCGCCAGAGATCTCCGCTGCGACCGTACCGCAGAGAGAGGAGCACGGAGGAGATCGAAGGCAGGCACCTGCGCCTCATGGTGGGCAGGGCTGCTGGGTCAGAGCCTCGCGGAAGCCGTCTCCGCTTCCCATTGCCTGAGGGAAACCGTCAGGATCCTTGCGGGCCCTGTATCAAAGTCCCAGGTCCCAGGAGGGGGCCCGGGTGAAGCCAAGTGAGGTGCTGCGGATGGCGAGCGGGGCTCCAGAAGGTCAGTAAGAGCCCCGCGTGCGCCAACAAGAAGAGCCTGGGCCGGCAGGAGCCCACCCCACCTGCGCGTGGCCTTGCCTGCAAGGAGAGAATGGGAGGAGAGGCTCCGGTTGGGCAGGGACTGCTGAGGCACATTGTTGGTGCTTGCCCTCCCCGTGGAGACGTCCGGAGCCTGCCCCAAGAGCCTGCTGAGTGGGGCATTGGGGAACTGGTAAATGGGGCAACAGGGCACATGATCAGTGCCTGCCCTCGGTTGTCCTTCCAAGAGAACCAGAGTTGTCGCGTGGGCTTTCCCAGCTGCCCCGTTTAGCAGGGGGCAGCTGCAATGGGCGTTCAGCTGATGGGGGAGTCCCAGAGTGGGGCTTCCAGGGGCATCCTTGGAACTTTAGGGTCCCTAAAAAAGAAGAACCCAACAGGCCAGTATTGTGGAAACGGTTGTGCATGTACAAGGTTCACCCTTCTGACCGTAGGCCTAATGTATTTCCACGCTTAGAGTATTCCTGCAATGATGGTTTCACCTTGATGACGGATCTGATGTGTTTTCCTACCTACGGATGGTGCTTGACCTCATGTGATTTTACCTAGTGGGCTTATACTACTGCGAATGCACAATATGTTTTCATGCCTCATGTCATGCAACAATGTTTTACCCTACGCCTAGCCTGATAAATACCTTGGTTTATGTTAAGGGGGTATGCTTTATACTTTGCCTACCATGGTGGGCCCTATAATGCTGGTGTACTTTATGCATTCTTACTGCTATGAGGATTTCAGACCTTTCACTCCAGGCCTCCTACAAACATGACTCATACTAAGGAATGGTATGCCTAATGTGTGCTTATGCTTTTACGCTACTACGGATGCCTCTAGGTTCACAGTTCTATGCCCCCTCTGATTTGTGCCCACGTTATGATGCAGGATGTTCATCCTTTTATGCTAATGAGGAACGCCCTAACGATGCCTAATGCCATGATGTATGCCTAACGTGTCTTTACACTAATGATATTGCACTTATGCTTCATCTGTTTTACTGCATAAGGTGGCTACAGGCTAATGTGTCATGCTAATGTGATTTATGCCCACAGGGTTGTGCCTGATAATGCTTTTGTGCTTATGGCAATGTTGCCACTGCTAACACGTTTAGGCCTAATGCTCTTGTGCTAGCGGGTTGTTTCTAAGTTCAGGATTTTGCCAGGACTACTGGCCGTCATACCTTTGTTGCTCATGGACTTTACCTTTATTTCTGGTATTCTGGTGTTCTGGCAGCGGCCCGATTTGCCCTGCCTTGTAAACAGTCCCCGTGTAAATTGCTTCCCAGTGCCGGTTGGCACAGTGTATATGCAACTGTGATTACATTCTGACATGTTTATTTCACAATACACAAGTTATTTTCACCTTATACGTGTGTGGAGTCTCTTTTGTAGTGTGTCCAGTGTGTCGCCTGTGAGTGTGCTGCGCAGATGCTTTACACAATGCCTCAGAGTTTGGCCTACCCGCTCCGCACCACGCTACCCCGTTTCTAACACCTATTTGGACTTATCTCAATATTCTGGTCCTCAATATTTTTGACACAATATCTGTCAACACAATATTTGTGTTACCTATATCCTGTCACTAATCTTGAAGGGAGTGCGCACAACCCTGAGAAGCTGAAATTGAGATCTGTCTTAAAATAGTTTTGCATCCAGTGAAGTGCAAAACTGAGATGGAAAAATAGACTTTAGCAGCCAACAGTATTAGGTTAGAGAGAAATGATACTGTGGGTAAGCTGCTTGCTAAACAAAACAATGGTTGAAAGTGGCAGTTACACAGCCCACTGTGAGTATATTAGAGACAATAGATCTTTTTAACAACTCTCCGGTCAAAGCACAGATCCAAAAAGAAAATTCAGTCAACAGATATCTCAAGGAGTCTGGCTTTGGGAATGTCATCTGCACCTGTGGCTCTTGCTAGATCTTTGTTGTGTAATTCAAAGGTATTTCCAATTCTGCACAGGTTAAATTCCCACATATTGAACTGGAGTTCCAATTACCTAAAAAGGGTGCACATTTTCCATACATTGCTTTCGCATATGTATGCAAAATGACAACGCAATTATGCATAATTACACATAAGGCAAATCGATCATTTCACTCTAAATTTTAGAGTGAAATACATCCTAAAGTCTATTTTTTGGCACAAGGATAGATTTAAATAAAATCAGCATGAACAGCTGTTCATGTTCTGTTGTTCTCTGTGTTCGAATTGTTCTAATCATGAAAAAGATGTACTACAAATGGTGAGAAATTATGCTGAGTGACATAATGGCATAATTTCCGGAATTTATGTAACAAGCATAAGAAGATATTACCTAAATTATACGAATTATGCAGGCTTAATTTAAATTTCTCCTAGGCCTTGTCAGCAGCAAGAGTCTGAGTCACTGATCTATCTTTTCACTTATTAATTAGGCTTACTTTCTTGGAAGTTCAGCTCTATATGGCATAACAACAAATATAATAACTGCAAATATTATACTACGTATGTATTTATAAATCACTTCATGACATTTTTCTCCAGCTTGTAGCACCTATTAACCATTATCGTCAAAGGATATTTTTTGCTCTGCCATATTTTGTCTGTGAAATATCCAACCTAGAGGCTGGGATATTTTAAAAAGATATACTCTTCAGAATTTCCATTGTTAAGCAGTACTCACCTCATCGCAGGTGTCTTCTATTACCTGCTGAAGTATCCATTAGTGCACTTTACCATCAACTATTACAATGTACTGCTTAACTACATTTGATCTCGTGCTACGATGAGGTCAGTGGACCACTCCCAGCTGCCCCTCAGCTCCTTGAATGTGGTGCCATCATGCAGACATGCAGTTCAAGGTCACACAGGGTGTATCGCCACCTATGTGTCCCAGTCCATAAAAAAATGCAGAAGGAGAGACAACCTTTTCCACCACCCCCTGAGCTCTTCTAGAATAAAAGGTCCACCACCCCTTCACATGAAGTAAAGGAACCGCTTTTCCACCACGCCTCTCCCCTCAGGTCTTCAAGAAGAAAAGGCCCACTTGGCCCTTCACCTAAAGGAGAGAATACTATTTCCGCCTCTCCCCTCTGACCTTCCAAAGGAAAACGCCCACCTGGCCCTTCATCAAAGAATTGTAACCTGCCAAAGGCCTACCAGTAAGACAATCCTGCAAGGGCCTCAGGTTTTTTCTGCCAATGGAGCAAGACCTCATGGGCAGCCATGTGCTCATGAAACCCCCAGTGTACCACTTATACTGCAAGCCTCTCTTGTGCAGCCTCAACTGCTAGTCAACGCCTGGGAATTTTTTACTCCCTTTCAGTAATATCTTTGAGTGAGTACAAAAGCTGCAATTTAAAAAATAATATCGAATAATACAGACAAAGACAACAAAAGAGTTCTCGATTCTGTCTAATCCTGCGGACCTGAAAGTCCCCAAAAACATGAGGGGCAGCTTCGAATTTCTTTTCTAATGAATGTGGCACTCACCACCCTAAGAGGAATGTAAAGTTTCAAAGTAGCCTGTGCAGTGTGTGTATTCAAGTGTTAGGACGTGCAGTAGCTGGAGGGATCGAGTATTCATATTTTAATGTCTGATCTCTAATCCCTTTAGAATCTAGTTTTAGAGGGGAATTTGCAGCGAGGACAGATTTCTGCCTGGGTATGAACTAGCAGTAACAGGTTCTAAAACCCTCTTTAGACATTGGCTGTGGCAGAAGTTCAATGTTCATCCTGCGTTGTGCTGTTTGGACAGGAGCAGTGTCCTGGTGAGAGAGAGGCAACCAATATACAACAAAACTTCAGGTTTCTACTCCTATGAATTTAAAGTCAACTGGTTAAATTCATTGCTTCTTTCTGCACAGACTATCTAGCTTAATAGTATTGGGCCCGTAATTCCAGTTTTGAAAAGACACGCCTTTCTCGTAGATCAAAAGGAGTAAATGGCAAATTATTGTCAACTGAGATGTCTTTAACATTTTTGATTGGACAAACATTCTAAAATTTGGCCGATCTGTGCAATCTAACCAGTTAAACGTTTAGGATCTTGGACTTTATGGAGTCCATTACATGGCATTGGCGAATGCCCCTTACCCTTTGTGGCGCTATAAGTGGTGCGGATGTAGTGATGAGAGATACCAAGGAATCAGCGCCCAGACTGTGTCCCAGTGTCCCCCGAGTGCGCAGGTCTGCCCCTGCCGACAGATCCATCCGAGGACAGTGTTTCTTGCAATGTGATCCACTTTGCCACTACCCAATGGCGCCTAGTGGAGAAAACCAGGGAGTACACATCAGTCGAGGAAAAAGGAGTGCTGTTAGCTGGTGAATGCTGGGTGACAGCCTGGTAAACCGCAAGGGCAGCAGTAGACAGCATGCCCAGTATATCCATTACTATATAGCAGCTGTCATAGTACAGCTATGTCCCAGTCATGGTTAGTTATGCAACGGGGATAGGCTCTTCCACTCTTCAGAGTTGCTCATCCATATACGGAGGGGAGAGAGCAAACTACAAATAATCCGAGTGAATGTTCCCTACCATGTCTGCTGCTGACTCTACCTCCAAATACCATGCTCCAGTGCCAGTCCTCTCCTTCAAAGTGGTGCATGTGTCAATGCGGAGCACCTGCCAGAGTGGGTCATCACTGCTTGGGATGCAGGATGCTTTGCCTACGTTGATGGTCCCCAAATCGCAGAAAGTAGAGTGGCTAATCCTGGTTATCTATGTAAAGGGAGAGATTAGTCAAATGCTTGGTGCTCAGACACGCCTACCTCTATTAGTATGACACTTGTGTATCTTTAAATCCTCTGACAGACTAAGAGCAAATAAGACCACCACACTAAATAGAGCTCCACCTGGAGGAACGTGTGCTGGGCTTTATTATGATTTATCATTGCAGTGCTTTGATACCCCTAGAGGCTTTTAAGTGCTTTGTGAATAACATGGAGGAAAAACAACGGCTAAGTCACCGTGTTCACTCTTACCATAATCGAGCCATTGGACGGTTCTGGTGACCTGAAAAGCCTCAGTACCCAAGGCAGGGAGTTTGGTACAGGTCACCGACACCACAAAGGGGCATTACTGGCCCTTCAGGGAAATATCGGAATTTCTTATTTATTTTACACATCTGTTTGTTTGGAACTCTATACATCATTGTAATCGGATCATCATGTGAAACGCTAACTCACATAACATCAGCCCAAACTAGTTTTACATCTACAATACAATATGGCCTCGAACACTAAAGATATATCCTATATGTTTTATTATTAGAAACCTTATTTATAAATCCTGTTGTATCCGTGATCAGTTGTAAAGGATATAGTGAAAAGCACATGAAAATTGTTTGTATGAATTACATATACGATCTTGTGTAAATTTTGTATCCGATCCTGTAATAAAACTATGTACGAACTACAGCTTTTTAATATTTTTGACATCCACCGCTTTAATATGTTTCACCTTTACACATTGAATTCGTCTTGCAGCTCGTCGACTACAGAGTGGAGTTCAGCAAATGGTGGGTGACGGAATTTAAGACCATCAAGTTTCCCTCCCAAGGCACCGTCTATGACTACTACCTTGACCCGGAAACAAAGAAGTTTGAGCCCTGGTCCAAGCTCATTCCCAAATTTGAATTTGATCCAGATATGCCATTACAGGTTTGTGAAAGTCAATTGCTTTATAATTAAAATAAAAGAATACTTAATTTTCCCACAGCTGAGTGAGCTAATGTTCATTAATATTCTGAATGAGAACACCGAGGCGTGTTAATAGGGGTGAGGCTTTAATATTAACACAATGTTCCTTTGAAGGCCATTGGCAGGATTGTCTCGATTACACCGCGGTAGATAAAACAGATTGGGGGTGATGGAAAGTCATTATCATTCGAGGACCTGTCAGCGGCCAAATGAATGGCTAGGATCTAACCAACTCCAAGAGGAAAGAGGTCGTCAACGCTGATGCCTTTATTAACTCTTGAACTGCCGCTGGATGCACTATTGCTAGAATCTGAGAGGAGGGAATTGAAAACAAAATGGTTTTTAACATGGAATGGCTATGTAGAAGACTTACCTAGAGAAAGACTATATTGTGTGTTGTCTGTTCACTCCCAGTGGCTCAATCCCAAATGAGATCAAAAAGCACCAGCAGGTGTCCGACCTATCATGGGTGCAAATTTCCAACTTTTGGAATTCCCAAAAGTTTCTCCCCTTTCCCTGCAGTCTGTAACTTTTTGTACCACAACCATCCGCCCACCCCCTCCCGTTCGTGCCTTCTTTCATGCCAGCACTTCCAATTAAAATGCAATAGGTCTCGGGTAAATCCGAGCCCTATTGCATTTTCAATGCTTGTTTGTCCTGTGATTTGTTTGTGACTTTGCACTATATTTTGCCTGGCCTGTCTTAATGGCATGCGCAATACAAACAGCTCTCTTATGCTGCCTTATATTCTACGCATTCTGCATTTTCTTCATTCTTACTCGAATCCACGTAGCTTTGGTGGCGATGAAATAGTGCTGGCATATTCATTGTACCGAGAAGGGAAGCTGCTCACGCATTTATATATCTACATTTGATTATTTACGCCACATGGTGCCGCTTCAAAAATGCACACAATGCTAACATGTCTCACGCGTAACTATAATTTGACATACTGTACATGCGAGAATGCTTCTTATATCTATATAATGCGAACACCAGCTACATTAGGCAAGGACGTGTTTTTTTTTAATCACAGGATGTTGAGCGGATGCCAGGCTCGAACCTGCTTTCTCAGTCTTGAAGATCGGTAGCACACAATGAAGCACCCCGCTCGCGCTGGGAGATCCAGAAACCACACTTGAGGCAGGGCGGGCGGGGCTGACAGAGAGAACTTTTTCCCTCCTGTTAATTAGTACTATTTTCATGAATAAAGACCTAAGCGTTCTAATTGCAATTTAGACCCATTGTTGGCCGACACTTGCAGACAGCAGCTTACAAAACCTCTGAATTTTGCAGAGAAAATGGGGTTTTAACAAGCAAGGTTTAGTTTTTTTTTGTCTTCGATTTCTACATAATTTAAAAAAAATCTTCTTTTTACAACAATTAAATCTCAAAGTCCAGTATTTTAATTAATATTTTGAGTTAGCATTTCACTGTTACTAAGGGCCATATGTATCAAGATACAAATTAGCGATTCTGTAATAACGATTTTTAAGAAATCGCTATTTCAGAATCGCTAATTGGTATGTATCAAGAAAATCGCAAATATTTCGCGATTTCCTGATATTCCTTAATTGCGAATTCGCCCATAGGAAGGAATGGGGAGTTTTTCTCAATTTGCGATTCGCAATTTGCGAATCGCAAATTGAGAATAATTTCAAGGGGGCAGGGGTGTCCAAATGACACCCTGTTGCACCCTTGAAATAAGTATGGGTGCACATGTGGTGCACATACATGCCCTAAGGGAATGTATATGCGTCACAAGGCACTTTGAAAAATGCCGAAATGTGCATTTTTCAAGGAAATCGCAACTTACCACCAACTTTGCGATTCCTTAAGGGCATTTTGGATTTTTTTTGCTTCATACATTGCATTTAAGGAATCGCAAAATTTGCGATTCCTTACATGCAATCGCAAAATAAGGAATCGCAAATTTTGCGATTCCTTATTTTGCACCCAAATTCCTTCATACATACCATTTTGTGAAAATGAGTTTGCAAAAGCCGAAATTCTGTGAATTTCGGCGTTTGCGAACCCATTTGGCCTTGATACATATGGCCCTAAATACTTCATTAAATGATAACTGGACCAAAATAAACTTGTATTGTAAAAAAATATTTAACCTGTAATGTAGTCCTTTATTGCTGTTTCTGGATTGTAGCGACTTTTACGAGCCACTCTGCTTTTGAGTTTGTCGTTTATGATATCCTCTGAACCCCTCAATGGCAGTGAAGATTCCTACACATGGTTACTCACTCTGTACTCTCTGGACACAGGCTAAATGTTTTTGCAGACTTGCATTGAAAACCCAGCAACCAAAATTACAGATTAATATGTGTCCGATTGATGACCCCCAACATCCTGTCAATGCTCTGCCTTCATCACCATTCACAGTTTTATTAAAGTATTATAAACAATATTTGTGTTTAACCAAATGCGGTGGAACATCTTGGTGGTGCATGTTTTGAGGAAGGTGTTAAGAACTGGCTGCCTCTTGTGTTCCTGCTAAAGTGATTGGTAGTCTTCGGATAAGTGGAATGCCGAGAATGCTCTGATATCTGCTCGGATGAGAATAAATCTCTTGCAATGTCAAACCCAGAGCAACCTCTGATGTTCAATTTACAGTGGACAGGTAGGAGCTGCTAATCAGTAAGTATGTTGAGGGCGATGTGCTTGACCTTAAAATAAGCTGGTAGTCTCAAGCGTTCTTTTAATTTCGGCATAATTTAACCATGTGCACCCTGTTGTACATGGCGGCTGGCTTGCTGGAGGAAATAAAGCACCTTGATTAAAGCACGAAATCCTGGGTCTGCTCTTTCGTCTTGTTGGATTTGGGCTGGGGCGGCTGCCTCGAGTCGACTGCCGAATTTACTGACATACATATTTATATATATATATATTTTTTTTTTATTTCATTTTTTTATTTTAAAGTAAAAGTCATAGCTAACGGGTATAAGCATGATCCTTGTGGATTGCAACATGTCTGCCTTGCTTTTCTTTTCTAATGGAAGCTACCTGTAGACGTTCCACAAAACAAGGTCTCCCCCTCACTCTCCACAGAGAGGGAAGGGCTTCAGGAGCATGGAGTCTGTACTTGCCTGTTGCACGTCTGAGCAAGTTTGGGGTTTTCCTGTATTCAGTGCACAGAAAGTTGAGCATCGGTTGAGGGCTTCAGTTCTCTATGCTCTCCATCAGAACCTAGGGCTTAGAAGTTGTTCCCCAGTCTGCTCTCTGCTACCACCATGCCCCACCTCTGCACAAGCTTAATCCCTACACCGGTGTGCTCCAGAATCTATTGGTTACTGCTGTTATGCAGATGAGTCACCCCATATCATGCCTTTACCCTAAATGTGCTAAATCGCTAACTACGTATAAGGTCCCAAAGGCGAAACAGATTGCATTGCAAATGCTTGTTTGTTTTACTAGTAACTTTGGTGCTGTTGGACGACTATACATGAAGCTTTCAAGAAAGTGCTCCCACCGACCTAGTTTGTCCATGGAACATTTTGGGGTGATCCATCAAAGGGGGGGCTGAGAATAAGGGGGAGTCCCAAGATGCAAAATCCCCATGCATTTTCCATAGACATTTTTAAAAAGCGATATTGCAGAAACTTCTGAATTGAATTACACCAAATGTGTAAGGAAGCTAGGTCTTGATCCAGAAAGAGTGCTTTTTGTTATTTGGTGTAAATCCGTTTTTTGAAAAGCTAGGGATCCAAAATATTTGTATATTCAGACTGTTGGGTTCGAAGGACTCTCCTGAGAGTCCCATGAGTCCAGTAAAAAAAATAGAGCCTACCGATCAGGCCAGGGGGCTTTTTTAACCCAGGGCCAATTCACTCCCACATGACTCAGGCTCCTGCAAGGGTGAGCGCTCTGATTAGCTCTCTGTAACATGAGGAAAAATGTTACAGGCAGCCATTACAGGACTCATGGACTCAGTGCCATGTCCTGAGTTTAATAAAAAAAAATATATATAAGGGTGTTGGGTAGAGAACCCTCCCCCATGAAGCATTGTTGGGGGATGGTAGCTGTCAAAATAATTTTCTTTTTAAAAAGCAGCGACCCAGCTGGACTCTCGAATATGCTGAATTACAAAAGGAAGGGAGCACAAAACCTTCCTCACTGAGGCCTTCTCTCCCTCATCGAGGTCCCGGCGACCCATCTTACGGGCTAATATATTAGAACAAAGAGGCGGGCGCTATGGCCAATTATGTCCCTTGGGATCCCATCCCTGGGCCACTGCATAGATCAAAGTGGAGGGGGGCGCATACCCACTCTCCGAGACTCACTGAGTCTACGGGGACCCCATACCCTAGGACTATCTATCTATCTATCGATCTATCTATCTATCTATCTTACCTACTGACAGTCGCCAGTAGGTAGTTATAGTTAGGACCCCGTTTCTATTCAAAAAGTGTTTTTCTTTTCCCAATAACTTTGGCGCCGGTTGACGAATGTTCGCCAAAGTTTCAAAACTAGTGGGGCGCTCTGGTCAGCTCCTGTCTTGAAAGTTTTGGGGTGATTCGTCAAGTGGGGGCAGAGAAAAAAGGGGCTCCCAAAATGCATTTTTCCCATGTTAATTTCCATAGGAAACTTTAGACAAAGCTACAGCCTGAATTGCTGAACGGAATTACACCAAATTTAGAAAAAAGGTACCCTTGGTTCAGAAAGAGATATTTTTTTTTAAATGGTGTAAATCCGTTCAGTAGTTCCTGAGAAAGTAGAAAAAGAAAAAGTTTCAATATCTGTGGGCGCAGTGGGTTCGCAAACCCTACCGGTCACGAGCTTCACATCTTGTGACTCGGTAGAACCGAGTTTACTGTTTTCTTGTAACTCAGTAGAACCAAGTCACAAGAAAACAGTAAAATAACGATAAAAAACAAGAAAAGGGGACAGGGTAGAAACACCTTGACCCCCTAGGTCTGTTCAGAGGGTCCCACAAGGGACCCCTAGGGCCAAAAAAGCTTTTTTTAAATAATTTTGGCGGAATTCGTGTTCTGTTCGCAAATCCCACTGAAAAATAAATAAATAATGAAGCGCAGGCTCCCCCGCTTCATTTTAATGAGACCCCCGGGTGGGCCAGGTCTCGGGGACAACGTGGTTTAAATTTGCGGGGCCCAAGGGGGGCCCTCAGCCCCAGGGACCGCAACCTCCCAGGGGCTATAGTAATTAAATACGGGGGCACGCAGCCTCCCCGGGGCTTTGAAAATAAAGACGTGGGGGGTCCCAACCCCCCATGCTGTCCCGGGTTCCGCCACCTCCACAGGGGTAAATTGAATAAGGGTGGGGAGCCTTGCTGTCTCACTGTTGGTGGTCCTCTTGTGTCCTGAGGACCTGAGGACACAAGTGGACTTCATCCTCCGAGCAGTAGTGCACCAGGAGCTGCGTTTGCAGCGTGGTGTAAAAATGGGCGTGGCCTCGGAACACCTCTCTGCAATCCAGCTCTGTGGTGCTTACTGGAGGTACCTGGTAGGCTAGATGGCCCCCATGGACTCTCAGGATTCAAGGGGACTTAATATCTTATCTTATAATGCGCCATGGGGCGCGTTTGCACAGTGGTGCAGTGAGGGAGTGGGGCCTGATATAACAAGTTAGTAATCTTGCTGTGTGGGACTTACTGGAGGTAATAAAATAGGTAGTTGGCCCCCAAGATTGAGGTTGGGGGCTAACTGTTACCTCCAGTAAATCCCACACAGTGGGATTGCTAAAAGTTGTTTTGAGGTCACGATCACCTTTCTCCACCACTCTGAAAAAAAGACTGCTATGTTATAGTTGGAAATGAGCATTTAAAAAACCTTCAAAATTCACTGAAAAAAACATAGGTTTCAGGGACGTTATATTTAGTTGGACATTTCACTCGTACAAAACCAGAGAAATTCAGCTGTTATAGTTAGTTCAGCTAACTATAACTTGCGCACCCACAATGCACTGCTGATGACGTCACATATTACATCATTCATGACATGGTCAGTGATATCACTGATGACATCTCAAATGACATCACTGATGACATCATCCATGTGAAAATCTGATGCACCTCCTCACACCCTAATATAACCTTTGATACACCCATTGTAAAATACAGACTACCATTTTCGAAACCATCAACACACCAATACCAGTTACAACATACGCACTCACTGATTCCTAGATATACACACACATCCACTCATTCACCCATACAATCACTCATACATGCAGTCACTCCCCAATACAACACTATCATATGCACTCATACACCTATACAGACACTCACACACCACCACTCATCCTTAGTTTCTCACACACCTAGTCAGTCAGGCAAAGAATCAATCACACTTCCATTTACTCACGTGTACAGTTATACACACACCACATCACTTATTCATACAGAAAATAAAAACGCATACTTCCTCTCTTATACAATCACTGATACAAGTACACACTCATCCATACAGCCACTCTCACAATCACTAACTCTCACGTAAAGTCATTTATATATTCCAACTCTCACATACACTGCCTTTTACATATGTAGTTTATTGGACATGTATCACTTAGACATCCATTCACTCATCAACACACCAATAAACACACTCACCCACCCATGCAGCTCTCTTGAACCCATACACCCATCCATTCACTCATCAACACACCAATAAACACACTCACCCACCCATGCAGCTCTCTTGAACCCATACACCCGGTGAATCAATCACTCAAACATCTATGCACAGAGTCACACACTTCCCACCCACACACACACTCAGGCACCCATACAAATACTCAGGCAACCAATTGATAACCCATATAGACACTCATGTAGCTACTGCCCAACCCATGCAGCAGCTTATACAACAACAGACAGACTGATGCAGACATCCACACAGTTTAGCCACTAACCCATGCATTCAGTAAGACACATTTAATAACACACTTAAACAGTGATTCACGCACCTACTAAATCCTCATTCCAGACACTTATACAACCACTCATTCTTCAATACACCTTGGCATATATATAAAACATTTAAACTTTAAACAAACACACAGTCACTGGATGATGTCATCAATGATGTCATCAGTGATGTCACTGACCATTTCATGAATGATGTCATATATGACTTTATCAGCAATGCATTTTGGGGGCCGAGTTATAGTTAGCTGAACTAACTATAACAGATTTTCTCTGGTTTTGTACGAGTGAAATGTTAACTAACTATAACGCCCCTGAAACCTATGGTCTTTTCAGTGAATATGTATATATATATATATATATATATATTTTATATATATATATATATATATATATATATATATATATATATATATATATATATATATATATATATAAAATTATATATATATATATATATCTCACCTCCTGTCCTACTGTCAGTAGTTATAGTTAAGACCAACTTTTCCCATAGACGAAGCGTTTTTTGTTTTGCTAATTTTGATGCTGTTTGACAAATCGTCCCAAAATATCCCCCCAAAAGTGCCCTACTTTGCCTAGTTCTGCAAGCAAAGTTTGGGGGTGATTTGTCTAGCGGGAACCGAGAAAAAGGGGGCAATTTCTTTCCCCCATTAAATGTCTATGGGGATTGATTTTGCAATTTCTAGACTCTGCTTCAGGCTGAACCGCTGAACAGATTTACACCAAATGTGGAAGAAAGCTTGCTCTTGGTCGAGAAAGAACTCTTTTTGAAATTTGGTGTGAATCTGCTCAGTAATTTTGGAGGTAAGAAAGAAATAACACTTTATATATCTAAGGACCTCCTCAGGTTCGCTGGTTCACGCAGGTCCAATTATATATTACTTTACCTAAAAAAATATACAAATTCACTGAAAAAAATACAAAGGTTACAGGGACGTTATGGTTAGGTTCATGTTTTACACACACAAAACCATACAAATTATGTTCTCATAGTTATACTTATCTGAAGAAACTATAACATGTGAGTTGCAAAGTCATCCTGTGCCCTGGGCACCCCCCAACATTTTGCTGACTGATACTGGTGGTAACTTATTTTCACTGACTCTGGGCTCTGCCTAACCAGGCCCAGGGCCAGTGCTATGTTGAAAGAGACACATTAGAATACAGTTAAGACACCTACATACACTAGGGTACACAATGGTATGGTGGGGAACCACTGTGATTGGCATGGCCTCCCCTTTAGGCCCCTAGTATAATAATAAGGCAGGGGGATTTAAACTACCTAGAAGTCCCCAGTACCCTGGGGCATGGCAGTTTAGAGGGCAGCTGCCTTTTTCTGCACTTGAGGTACTTCAGGAAGAAGTTCTAGAAGTTTGGAGAACTTTGGACCAACTTTGAAAAAAAGCTCCATAGAGGGACCGACTCAACCTGGCCAGCCAGGCCGCATGCCTTCAACGCGAGCCGGCCAAGCCCGTCAGGTTCATCCCGCTAAAAGCTCCATACATAATAGAACCCGTCCTGGCTTTCCCTGTGAGGCGTTCACTCCTGGGCACCCCCAGGGTGAAGGCCAGGCATCCTTAGCGTTGTGGGGGCTGTTGTGGAGATTAAGCAAGCTATTGCCCAGAGTTGCAGAGTGGGACTCTATGATTGGAATAGGCACCGAGGCGAGAATTATCAGGTCCGCGGAATTTTGAGCCCAAGACCCGCCGAGGCGGGGAATTGAACCCTGGTCCCGGCCTAGACCTCTGCATCAGGGTCTGCCGCTCTAATCATTGAGCCACACTTCTCCACTTTAGGAGGTTTCTTTGGAGGAGGAGAACTTTGAGGTCCGTTTTGAAGACCTGGGAGGAGGTGGTGGTCCGGAGCTGAGGCGGAAGTGAGTTCCATATTCTCACCGCGTTGCCTGAAAAGGATTGGGCCATCGATCTTTCCTTCTTGAATGTGGGAGGTTCAAGCAGTAGATTTTCCGCATAACGTGATGTCTAGAGCCTCCAGAGAGTTTCAGCTTGTTCGCCAGGTAGCGAGGAGAGGAGGTGTGCAAGGCTTTGTGGGTGAAACAGGCAGTCTTGTAGATAGCTCTAGCCTCGATGGGAAGCCAGCGGAGGGTGGATAACATCGGTGTGATGTGGTCGCTTCTTTTGGCCCCATAAATGAAACGAGCTGCTGAATGGAGAACAGATCTAAGGGGGGACAAGTGGGATTTGGGGAGGCCAGTACGATGAGAATTGCAGTAGTCCAGTCAGGAGAGGACCAGCGATTGCACCAGGGTTTTAAGGTCCTGCTCTGGGAAAAAGCGATGAATTCCCCAAAGAAGGCGCAATTGGTATCAAGCAGACTTTGCAATGGAATTGATGTGGGAGAGAAGATCGAGTTTTTTGTCGAGTATGACACAAAGGGATTTTGCGCTGTCGACAATGATGGGTTTATTGTTAAGTAGATTCATCTGATCCATCCATGATTGAACCGGGGGAGGAGAGAGTGAGGAGGAATTCAGTTTTGGAGGGATTCAGAATCAGTTGATGAGTTGACATCCAATTTTGAATGGAGTCGAGAGTGGAGTTTAGGATGGAAAGATCGTGAGTGGAGGCAACCTTGAGGTAGATTTGAGATGATAGTGGATCCCTGCTTTACTTAGGAGATTACCCAGGGGTTCTAAATAGAGATTGAACAAAGTGGGTGCAAGTATAGAGCCTTGAGGAACACCTTGACCTACCGCCACAAGAGATGAAAGACTGTTCGCTATTTTGATCATTTGCGTTCTATCTGAGAGGAAGGAGGCAAACTATTTAAGCACAGTGCCCTCCGCGTCCCATTCTCTGTTGAAGAGTGTTGAGGGTGTTGTGATTGACAGTGTCAAAGGCTGCAGAAAGATCAAGGAGAATTAGAAGACAGGACCCCCCCGAATCGAGAATCTTCAGCGTGTCATCAACCACTTGCAGTAGGGCTGTTTCAGTGTTGCAGTTTTGGATGAAGCCGGAATGACAATTGTCAAGAAGATCATTGTCCTTGATATGACGAGAGAGTTGTTTTGCTGCACATCTTTCTGTGATCTTCGCAAGAAAGGGTAGATTAGTGATGGGGTGGAAGTTGTTGAGGTCATTCGCATCAGCAGTGGGCTTTTTAAGCAGAGGGGTGACCTGCCCAGTTTTGAAGGAAACAGGAAGGGAGCCTTGACAAAGGGAGAGGTTGACCAGAGTGGTCCAATAGTAAAGGGAATGGGTATAGAAGTCAATGGCAATGGCACTGGGGATGGAGTCCAGAGAATGGTTGGAGGGCTTTGTTTCGCGGATGCACTTGAGGAGGTCATTTTCAGAGACGGGGTCAAAGTTCTGCCAAATGGCTGAGGATTTGCGCTCCTCTGGAGGGGTAGGATGAGCGACCTGATCCACAAGTGATTTCACTTTTTCATCGAAGAATATAGCGTAATCCGCTGCTTGCTTTGTAGAATCCTTCAACTTGGAGGTTGGGGAGAGCATTTAGGAATCTTGATGAGATCGAATAGTTTTTTGGGTCTATTTTTGGCTGAGTCAAGAAGGGTTTTGAAGTGCAATGCATTCCCAAGGAAGATGTGCTTGTGGTACTTGGATCTTGCTGAACGAAGCGTGGCCAAATTATCTGCGGAGGGCACATTTGCAGAGAGGAAGGTGGCAAGCGAGTTCGCCGAAGAGTCATGCGGTACACCCCAGTGGAGATTGAAGTCACCCACGAAGGTCTGATTGTCACTTCGCAAATATTGGTCGCTGATGAAGTCAGTGAGTTCCTCCATAAATGAAGGGCCACTACCAGGGGTGCGGTAAATGACATGGAATCTGAGGGGTGAGCGGTGGTGCAACTGAAGCTCAAGAGAAAGGCATTCAAAGGTGTGGAAGGAACTGATAGGAGAAGCCTTAAGTTGAAGGGAGTTTCTAAAGATGACTGCAACACCTCCCCCAATGTTCTCAGTTCTGTCATTCCAAAATATAGAATAGAGATAGTAGGGTTACTAGGGGATGCAGGTTGAAGAAGAGTGGCGTTCAAGGGCTTGTGTGAGTTAACAAAGTTTGCGGATGACAGGTTGAGCTTGGCTGTATTGGGGTGAGTGGGCAGTGTGCATCTCGTGGGAAGTTGGGAAGGAGTAGAGGTGCATGGAAAGGTGGAAATCTTGGAGCTTGAAAGTGAAATGTCAGCTACAAGCTGGGAGATGGAGGTGATACGAGAGCCTAGCTTATTTTCCAGCGAGAGTAAGGCAGAGCACGGAAGGTTGGGTGGCTCGGTGGAAACATGCAGGGGTGGAATTGGTGGTGAAAAGCAGGGAGTGGTGGGGGGACAGGAGGTGAGTTGGGGTAAGGGGTTCAAGAGTGGGGAAAGGTGGAGGTTGAGAGCGGGAGTTGGTGAATCGTAGGTGAAGGGAGAATTGTCTTTTTTGGCGTTGCAATGGGGAGAGGAATTAAGGACATATTTAGGGGGAGATGGGTGCGAACAAGGCGGTAAGGTGGAAGGAGAGAGGAGGACTGTGTGGAGTCTTGGGGATGTAGGATGTTTGGGAGGAAAAGAGGCGAGGTTGTTGTAGAGGTCCTGTCAGCTAGGAGAGGTGGCTGTGAGGGAACGGGCATCTGGTAGAGTGAGGGGGGTTGAGAGAAAGGGAAGTTGAAGAAAGGAAGTGGTTCTGCTGGGCCCGAGGGAGGGAAATGGAAAGGGTTACCAATGGGGGAAAGGGAGTGGTACAGCATTGCTGGAGGAGTGGGAGGGAGGAGAGAGATGCAGTGGGTTTGTGGAGAAATCAGGGTGAATAACGAGGGGAGGAGGGGGTAGAAAGGAGGGAGGACAGAGGAATAAGGGGAGCGTAGGGAAAGTTAACTGGGGAGAAGGTTGAAGGAGAGGTGGACTAAAAAGGGGAGTGACAGGAAGGAATATGGGGGAGGAGAAGAGATTGGAGTACCGGGATGGTGCAGAATGGACGAGGAGCATATTAGCTAGAGGTAAGGCTGAAGTGATGCGGGGGGCATACTGTGAGGGGGGAGGAATAGGAGAGGAGGTACTAGGGGAGGGGGAGGGAAGAGGGCCAACCTGTGCTTCTCGAGAGTGCAGCCAATTGGAGTGTAGAGGGGTCAGGGGAGGAGAGAGGGAGTAATGGGTAGAGCTAGAAGGAGAGTCAGGGGAAAACCCGGTCGCAGAGGAGGGGAGTAGGGAGGGGAAGAGGTGGTCAAAGAGCGAGAGACAGGTGTCTTTGCCTTGGATCATGACAGTACCGTCGTTATAGAGTGAGATAGTGAGGTAGCCCTTGAAACACGCAGAGGAGGACATTTTTAGTTGTTTCCCATGAGGGATAGAGGCGTAGGAAGTGACGTTAGGGAATTGTATAAGCTGGTGGACAAAGAGGGGATGTCGTGAGTGAAGAAAATTAAATCGTTTTTGAGCCTCCCAAAGCGACCATTGTAAAATTGATCTCAAAGAGGGAATCCGGGAAACGTTCAATAGTGTTATGCTTCAAACGTTTTATTGCAGCTTTAGTCTGGTTGGGAGGATAATTGATTTTGTAGCAATTACTTCCAGCCTTAACTCGAGTGGTGGCCATGTTGGGAAAGTGAGGCGGAGGAGGGTAGGGGGATATAAGAAGGGAGTTACTGGGAAAGCGGTGGTGAGGAGAAGTAAAAGGACAAAAAGGGGACACATATTCCAGACGTTGGGTGAAGATATCAAGACTAATGTGCTGTCCGGGAAGTGAGGTGGGTATTTGTTGGGCCCTTCATCTAGGAATACAAGATGCCACCTGGCACTAGATAATATTTACAAGGGAATTGTTTACATATGATAGGACCAACTTGACCACTTTCAGAACCTTCACAAAGCAAATATAGTTGAAGTAGAACAGAATATAAACAAGCACCCAGTGACCATTGGTGAACACTGTACTTAACACCAGCCTGTTAACAGAACCACATTCGGCACCAACCGCTTTGTACGCCCATGATCTCAACAGACTACTATTGGACCCTCAGCTCCTGAGAATCACTAACGTTAGGGGCAAAGAGCATAGGGTGGAGCAAAATCTGACTAGCAAAATCTAAATATGCACAACAACCTCGTCATCTTAAGACCACCTCTAGAGGTACTCAGAACAGTGTGTGGAAATCAAATTACATGAAAAACAATTCCTAGTACCACATATACGTACAAGGGCGTGGTGCCCTACAAACCTAGCAATCGCCCTGGCCAACTGGCCCTGAATCCATAGTGTCAATGTTGGTGCCAATGCAGCGGGAGTCCTAACTCAATCAGAACTGTCCCCACGGATAAAGTTGCCTAAATGGTGCAGCGGGCACTACTTGCCACGCATCTGGAAAAAGGCCTAAACAGTGCAGCTGGCACTACTTGCTGCACAACTGTAAAAAGGCCTAAACGGTGCAGCTGGCACTACTTGCTGTGCAGCTGTTGCAAAGTCATCCTGTTCCCTGGGCACCCCCTAACTTTTTGCTGACTGATACTGGTGGTAACTTATTTTGACTGACTCTGGGCTCTGCCTAACCAGGCCCAGTGCCAGTGCTATGCTGAAAGGGACACATTAGAATATAGTTAAGACACCTTCATACACTAGGGTACACAATGGTATGGTGGGGTACCTTTGTGATTGGCATGGCCTCCTCTATAGGCCCCTGGTATATAATAGGGCAGGGGGATAACAACTACCTAGAAGTCCCCAGTACCCTGGGGCATAGCAGTTTAGAGGTCAGCATTTTTTCTGCACTTGCATGTGTGCACTGCTGAAGCCTGAGGTCAGTTTAAAAACATCCTTGGATGCCAGGACTGCTTTTAAAAAGTAAATTGTGCCCAAACTTGACCTTGGTGTTTGGGGCACTTACAAATGGATATCTTTCAATGTTTTGGCATATTAGGGATCCACAGGGTCTCCCCTAGGTATCTCAGGGACAGGGGATCAGGTATTTATAAGGTACACCCTTATAAAATGTTTTTTTTATGCCTGGGTAAAGTGAAATTTCACATTTCACTCCCCACATTGTGGTAAAGTGCTGCTCAAATTCGACTTTGATGCTAGGAGCACTGTAAAGGGAAAATCTGCAATATTTCTACAGATTCAGAACCCCTAAAGTCTCCCCTGGTAGCACATGGGATGGGGTTTCTGTAGATATAAGGCAAGTACTTATAACATATGTTTTTATAAGTCCTGGTGCTGGAAAAATGGCCCAAGTCACTTTTCCCTTTGCAAATCCCCTGTTACTTAGAGTAACATGGTAGAAAGTTATTGGTTAATAACTATTGACAGGAGAGGGATACAAATGTCAATTAAAAACTTCCCAGAATTGTATTAATTGCCATTTAATAAATCCAACAATATCATATTGTTGAATTTCTCCTAAAGGGTACATACAAGAAGAAGAAGACGTTCTCGTTTGTAGGTTCAAATTCAGCCTTCCAGTGGTCTGCCCTGATTGGTCAGAGTTAAGTGGATTAGCCAGGCTACCTTGAAGAGGTGATAAAGAGCCCCTGGGGTTAACAAGCTCTGCTGGCAGGGCAGTGTGCTGTTCCATAGGAATGCCAGGCCAGGGGTAGGGGTCGTAAGCTATGTTGTTCAAAGGGGAGAGCAGAGACCATTGTCAGTTACAGCTCTGAACTTCTCTCCTTAGGCAGATGGTAGGATTAAGGAAGGTATGAGTGGATGCAGGGGGGGGGGAGAGTCCAAGCAAATTAGCCATCCTAGGGGTGTGTTTAGCCAACTCTTACCTCCTTGCTGGAAAATCAGCCGTTATGGATTTGGAAGATTTGTTGCACTGTGGGACAAAATAATGCCACACTCTACAGGATTTGGTCATAACTTTGAGGAGTTACCCTTCTCCCATTGGTCAGAAGCGACCTCATGCATGACCCAGAGAACTTGGAATACGTATCTGAGAGGGGCAGTGCCCTCCAGATCTGCTGCTTGAAACTTACTGAAGCAAGAAGTGCCCTGTTGAGAAGTGTGCTGTACAAAGATTTCTAAGGCCTGTCCTCTAAAGACTGCACCATCTTAAAGTAGAGCCCTGTGGATTATCTTGCTGGAACAGAACTAAAGAGTGGACTCCCTGAAAGCTACAGGTTAAAAGAGCTCATCTGGAACATCACCAAATAAATCTACACCTTGGAGAACCATCAGTGGATATTGTACCAGTGGATTGTAGGAACTGACTTCCTCAACTTTCAAGGACCATCTTGGAGCTTCCAGACTCGTGGAGTGAGTTTGAGACACTTTGGGACCCCTTGAGGAAGTTCAGGAAGAAGTTCAAGAAGTTTGGAGAACTTTGGACCAACTTTGAAAAAAAGTTCAATAGAGAGGCCGATTCAACCTGGCCAGCCTTTAACCACGAGCCGGCCAAGCCAGCCAGCCTGGTTCATCCCGCTAAAAGCTCCATAGCTCCAACTTCCAGAGATTGACTGGGACTAGAGAAAATCTGAAGCCGGCAAACCCTCATCGGATCTAGATCCACGAGGAGCATCGAGAGACCCCGCAAGAAAAAGCTCCAGAAAAGTTTCTAAGTCCGCTCGTTGAAAAGGTGACCGGGAGCAACCGCAAGAGCCAAGCAACCTGCCTTCCATCACGTGTCGGCCTGGATTTCTGGGTTGTTCTGCTGAAGCAATTTAACATTTTTTCTAAGTCCGCTCCAGGGAAGTTGACCGGGATCTTGTCACAAGTCAAGCCGGTGAACCCTCACCGAATCCGGACTGGCTGGGAGCTTCGAGGGGCCTCAAGGAGAAAAGCTCCAGAAAAGTTTCTAAGCGTGAAGGTGGAAACTGAGACCGGGACCTGCCGCGAGCTGTAGCTGCTCAGGGCTCCATCGAGCTCGGCCTGAAACTTTAACTTTGGTCCGGTCTATCAAGAGCAGGTATCACAATATGGTGCTATAATCTTTCAAGTGCTATATTTTATTAAATCTTTGAAAATTCATATCTCCGGTTCCCTACTTTGATTTTTTGTCGTTTTGGTGTCATTTTAAAGATAAAAATACTTCCTATTTCTATAAATTGGTATTACATTTTTTATTATGTGTTGTGTCTTAATAATTCACTGAAATGGTGTTTTAAAATGCTTTACATACCTGTCTTTGAAGTTTAGCCTGCCTGCTTGCAGCCACGTTACCAAGGGTTGAGCATAGGAATAATTTTCTAAGACCTATGCTTAGTCCTACCATGTGTTAGTGGCCTTATTGCCAGTGACAGACCTTCATTTGCCCCTACCAATAACCCACTTTTCAACAATGTGCTGTTAAGTAACTTTAGGTCACAAATTTGAGTTTCTTAACATAACTATATGTATAGCTATAACTGCTGAATTTCTATGAGATGTAGGTACAACGTGAACCTAGCTATAGCACCCATGTAACCTTTGTTTTTAAGTGACACACACACATACACACCCACACACATACACACACCCTCCCCCTTCTCATCTCAGTTTTTTGGGGTGTTTCCTTCCTCCCGTTCTCACTCTAGAAAGTGACTGGCTTCTTCAGTAAATCTCTGGGTTTGCAATACCCAAAGCATTCGTGGTGTTCAGAAGATTACAGGGCATTCCTTACATGTAACACCCACTTCTCACCATACCCCATGCTAGTAGGTTACCTCACATATTGGTGTACGAGAGTAAGTCTTTTAAGAGTGGAAAACAAGCAAACAATTTGGAGAAACGGTCCCTCAGTGTTGTTTCCACCGTTGAGCTCCTAATGAAAAGAGCACATAGGCCAGTTGTAAAATCAGACATGGCAACCTGTTATATGTGGAAGGGTCCTTCAGATTAATGGAATACAAATGGCTGCAGACAATACTTTTAGTTTTATTAAGACATTCATTCAAACTTTACCTTATAGTGCATTCCACGCAGTTTCACTTCTGAACTGGCTTTGTCGGTCCGAATAGCTTGACTTCAAATTCTCTTTTTATGTAATATTAAGACGAGAGGGGGGCTACTCTCTGACCCCAGTAGGCAGCAGACACCATTTTAGTGAGGTCCACTGAAAAGGGAGCAGAGATTGAGAGTGAAATGCGAGCTTCTTCGTTCTGGACCTTTTCTTACTTCTCATGTGGGACATAAAAAGGGCAGACAAAGTAGCAGAAGTAAGGTTTTATTTATCGACATATATGAGCGACAAGGACGTTTGGCAGCTTTATCCTCTTAGCTCTCTTTTTTCAATGCTTCAAAACCATCACATGGGCTGGCTTGTAAAGGACATGAGGTGAGTGAGTTTATACATTATCACCTTTCATATTTTTGAAGATCATAGCCTAAATGACCAGTTGCTCAGCACCACTGTCTTTTTTTTTAACGATATATCGAAGTCTTGATATTTATACGTGCCATGGCGAATAATTTAAGTTTAATCCCCTCCTCTGTTTTGGTCTTCCGGTTACTTTGCTTGGCCTCCTGCAAGATCCAAAGAATTATTTTTCTACATAATGTGTGACCATTTTTTTAGGTCTAAGGTTAACCAAGTTTTTTTTGATTTTACTAAAATTATATGTATTGTATACCTATTAATGGGGTCTTTTAGCACGCGCTCTTTATTCATTGGTTTGCCATTGTGTCACTCACATTTTGCTTCTTCCCACCATAGCTTACAACCTAGGGCAAGCAGTCTGGTAATTTTAGCCATTGGCTAGCTTCACTGTGATTAAGGGTATTCAGTTATTTCACTAGGAGCACATCCATGCACAAAGTAGACCCCTTCTGTGTCAGCGACTACTATGGCAATGTATGTTATTTGTGACCAAAATCAATGTTTTGCTTTTAGACAATTTCTTTATGTTTATGAGGCCCCGCGTCTTCCTGACTATGAAGTTTTACAAAACTATGGCAAAACAAGAATTTACAAAACCAAAAGTCTGTCCTCGCGAACCAGACCCATAGAGATGGATGCTATTTTGAAGCCACTATTGGGAGCTGTTTCATAGTACCAGTGTTAATTGCTTCACAATAGCTTCAGTTGAAACTAGTTGAAATGGAGCCCCTAGATGGTAAAACAATTTTGTCTGGAACTTCAAAAATCCTTGCAAGTGCTGTGATTTTGAGCTTTTCATTACAACAGACTTACAAGAAATGTAATAGTGTTACGTTTTAATTTATGGTATATAAATAAAAAGATGAGGATGGCAAAGTTGATATCAGTTTTTACCTGATTGGTGCCTCTAAGTCTTCGATTGATCTCTTTGTAGGCTTGTTTGGTACACACTAATGAAACAATCCGCGTTCGATATTTCATGGATAAACTCCTGGAAAGACGCAGGCCTGTTATGTTGGTTGGAAACGCTGGCACTGGAAAATCAGTTCTTGTTGGAGACAAACTAACATCTCTCGACCCTGATGAATACATGGTAAAGAACGTGCCATTTAATTATTACACCACATCAGCCATGCTTCAAGGTAAGCCGAATTGTGACTAATGTGATTCTGTTTTTTTTTTTTAAAGTACAATACTGCTGTCAACATATTGTTTGCAAAAAATGCCACTTAGTGCACACTGGAATAATCAAAGATCTTGTGAAAGATAATGAAAGATAAACAATAAAACCACAATATTTCATTATAGAATAAAACAGATAAAACACAAGCAGAAACATAATAAAAACATGAAATTCAACTTGCGCATATCAATTAAAAAAGTTTAGGACATAAGAACGACAAGGTGCATCAATAAACATCCATCAAATCAAATACTAAAATAGCATGGATTTACGCAAATAAAGTGTATTCTTTAAGAAAGAACCAATTGCCTTGCACCTAGTTGTTGAAAAAAATTCAGCACAACTCTACACCTGCTAAACTTGTTCTTGCGCCATAATAGAAGTAAAAGGCGTTTAGTAAGAAGGATGTGCAATTTGGAGAAAAAGACAAAGTGTATTAAGGTTTGCAGAGATAACTCATCACAGGGACAAAATAATATATCAGTAGAGGCAAATTGTCAAGGATAGAAGCCATCTTATAGAGCCCACTCGGAAGCGCGTCAGTAGTATCCGCTCCCAAGTGTTCTGTACAACAGTTAAGTAGGGAGCCACTGCTTCAGTAGATTAAAGGAGGCAGTAATCTTGAACTGTTGGTTTCATTACCTCGCCCCCCTCCCCGAGCCCGTCTATAGGATAAAAGCAGTCCTTGAGCCATCCTTGGTCCCTCTTAGTGATACTTTCTTGGTTTTCAAATATATATAGACAACCTAAAGCGAGGGTTGTCTCTGATATACCTAAGCCAGAGGATATTAGGGCCATGTAGGCAGGAGATGGAATTAGATATAATTGCGCGATTGACGCCAGCCTCATCATTTAGCCAAATTGAGCACCTTGATAACAATGGGGCAAGATTTACTTGGTCCTCCACATATTCCAGTTGTTTACCCTCCACCCCCCACTACATAGTGGGGGGTGGAGGGTAAACAACCAGTAACGCCTGCAAACTCTATTCTCCTCCACATGCACCCTACAGGCATCCCTACAACTACAGATCTCGAACCATAAGTCAGAGAGGGGAGACATTTCCTTCTCCTTTCGAGAATGGGGGGTAAATGGTTTACCTCCCAAGGTGTCAGATAATCAAAAGATGGATCCAACAGCTCCCGCATAGCGAGTTATCCTGCTCTCTATACAGGGGATCCAGGTGCATGCCTCTTCATACAACTAACCTTAGATAAGGAAACTGGCTCACTCTCTCAATTAGTTTGCCCCCAATACATATGGGACATGTTTGTGTGTTCTTGGGGCCATATGCCATTATAAAAGTCTCAGAAAAATTGGCCTGTAAGCAGATTGTCCATAAACTCACAAAACTAGATATTAGTAACTTTAGGCTGTTGGCAGTCATAGCATGCAGCACGTCGGCGTCCGCGTAAAGAAGCGCCGGCATTGGTTTGTTTTTAACCACGGGCATATCAGCCCCCACATTCACCAGACCAGATTCAAGGTAGTTTATATATAACAAGTATCGAATAGGGGTAAGCAATGAAGCATGCATCCTTGGCATGCACCTCAATTAAGCAGAAATGTGGGGGAGGACTTTCCATTTTCACCATACCTTACAGCTTTCCTTGCTAGGTTGACCGGTATCCTGCCTTCTCAAAGTGATTTTATTTTCATGTAACAGAGCTAACTGTAGTATGGTGCCACCACTTCATAGGCCCTCCCTGGGGGAAAAATCAAGAAATATTTGAATGGGGTACAGATTGTTTCAGCTAGGTGAACCTAGAGATCAAGGCGTGTAAATAGAGATATCTTGGGCCCTGTTGTGTCTTTTCTCACAATGATTTTAGCTCTCTACGTCTGGCAGCGGGCTCTTATTTAGTTGTTGTCTGGAGACTTATTTCAGACTACTCTTGTCTCTTGAAGAAGAGCTTCACAGACCTACCCTTCTGCCACCAGCGTTTAGTAATTCCTTAGCCTGGGGTCCACCAGTAGCAACACCTCACAACTGTCAAGGCAGGTACTTTACTTAAATCAAACAAAGGAGTAAATGCCATTCCAAAATGGAAAAGGATAGTGTTGCAAAATAGAGTCTGCCCATTTAGAACACCCAGATTTTTTGCTTTTTTTTCACCCAGTTTTGGACTTTTTACTGTGGGTGAGTATCACTACGTGTGTCTCATCCATGGAAATCACAAAGTAAAAGGACTGTGCGTCTTTACTGCCAGTGTCCACCTTTTAATATAAGGCTGCTGTTATGCAGCAAAGGTAAGGAGCACTTGGCTGGTTAAACATGAACTTAGCATAAGCTGTATTTGTAAAGCACACGTTCACCCAAGGGTATCTTGGCTCTGAATGACCGCTAATGAGGAGATTAGCCCTGGTTTCCCCCTTGACCATCACCCACCCAGCCGGACATTGGGCATAGTTCCTCCTCGTCTCCCCGCTATTACTCCTTCCTCCCCTCCCTCCTACAAATTATTGTAACATTGTTTATGTGCACTGTACCTTACTATGCTCTTGTATCTGATGTAACTTGTAACGCAACAATCCTAAATGTAAAGCGCTATGATACCCTCTTGGGTCATATTCGCGCTACATAAAACTTTATAAGTAAATAAATAAATAAATAATGGTACTCATGGTCTGCACACATGAGGGCTGCATGGGTGAGGCTACCGTTGTGCACAGGCGGGTAACTGCACACAGGTAGCCTGGCGCAGAGGTAACTATGCAGAGTTAGATGGTGACCTGGGTAAGGCTTTATAATATTAATAGGCACTCATAGGTAAAGTCATTATGGTTTACTGTATAGTCAGCAGTTACACGTTATTATACACATAGGGGATAATCTGCCCTAGAGTGCAGTTTTGCTTTCCTGTGACCTACAAAGTCCAGCACGATATCAAATAGGGATGATAAGTGTGCTGCCAGTCTGTTAGACCTTGAACCATTGGCTTGAGTCTCTCCTGCATTTTTTGCCTTTGCCTCCTGTGCTTTTGCTGTATGTTGGACTCCGTTTTGCTGATCTAGATACTTTGGGCACTTTGCCACTGCTGTTCAGTGCCAATGTGCAAGTGCTCCCTTTGTAAATAATTGTTATGAATTGGTGTTTCCATGATTGGCTGATTTGATTTACTCGTCAGTCCCTAGTACAGTGCACTACGTGTGCCCAGGGCCTCTAAATCAAATGCTGCTAGTGGTCTTGCAGCACTGATTGGGACACCCACATAAGCAGCCTGCAAATGCAACTCTGGCCTGCTATTGCAGAGCCTATGTGCAATCTAGTACTGCCATGTTGGCCCGGCAAGTGCACCCACTTGCCAGGCCCTAACCTTCCCTTTCCTTACATGTCAGTTACACCTAAGGTAGGCCCAAGGTACCCCTGTGGGCAGGGTGCAGTGTATGTGAAAGGTAGCATATGCTCTGGTGTGTGTGGCATGTCCTTATAGTGAATTACTGCCAATTTCATGTTTCACTATTGCAAGGCTGCCTGTTCCCAGAGGATAGAATGGGGAGTTTGTTTATAACATCTTATAAACATAACTACCCCTCAGAACAAGGTAGGAAAATAACGTTTGATATGCCAGAATTCAGAATGTTAAAATGCATTTTTTAGTGAGATTGATTTTTACATTATATGTTTGAAAATACCACTTTTAGAACGTAGGTATCCAGTGTGCCTCTGCTAGGTTTGTGTATTGCATGTCTGGCTTTTGGATGACAGGGGCTGGGGGGGAGCAGTGGCTACAGAGAGCCTGATGTGTCAGGGCTCCCCAATTAGAGTAGGGGGAGAAGATTTCCTTTCACCTGAATGAGCCTGGTCTGCCAAGTACAATGCTGTCTCTACCTCCTGCCAGGAAGCTGCACCAGAGACGACAGAACTGGGTTGGACTGAGCACGGGGCTTCTCTAACACAAGAGAACAAAGGAATTTGTAGTATAAATATTGGGGCCCAGACCCCAGAACTTTAGATCATTTCTGGGAATCAAGAGGAACCTTTGCCTAGGAGAAGAGCCAGAGAAGCTGAGGAGGAATACTGCTCTGGTGCTATTTGCTGTCTGGGGTTGGCCTGTAGCGGCTATTTGCTGCCAAGGAAAAGAGAAAAGGACTTTGGTGTTTGCTTTGCCCCCTGCTTGAAAGAAGAACTTCAAGGGCTTGATTTGAGCTTGGCTCCTGTTCTGAAGTCTCAGGGACACAAAGACTTTACCACCAGCTCCCCTGAACTGTCTTGCTGGGAGTTCTGACCTCCAAGGAGGTGTCTGCTGTTGTTTTGGACCTCTACAGACGGTTTTCCGCTGGGAGCTTAAAGAGTAAGGCAACTTTGAGAAGCGAGACGCATCCGCACCAGTTTCCGATGCATTGCTGAAAAAATCGTTGCAGCGCCTGCCCGCGACTCGAGAAATTGCTGCAAGCCGCATCAAGTTCACCGATCTCCGAAGTCTGAAATCACCGCACCGATTTCGACGCAAGCCCTGCTGTGCAAGAGTTCACGCATTGTTTCGGATCGTCGCATCGCATCGAGGTGCCAAGCTTGTCACATCGTTGGGGGCTGCAGTAAGAAGCCAACGTATCACCTCCTCTCCGGTAAGCACCTGATACATCACCTCCCCTGCGCTGCAGTAAGGAACCGACGCATCACCTCCCCCGGAGCAAGGAACCGACGCATCACCTTCCCTGAGTGTAAGGAACTGACTCATCACCTTCACTGCAGCCCATTTTATTTGTTTGTGTGAAGCATCCCAGGCACTTTGTGAGAAAAATGTTGCATCTGCAATTTGCTTTGAACTGAACTATTTCTACCATCTGAAAGTCATATTTGTATTACTGTATTGTGGATCTTTGTCATTTGGTATGGGTCGGCCAGAATTTTCATATTTCTCTTGCTCCGTTCAAGATCAGAGCCTAGGCCTTTTGTCACCCTGTTGGCCCACATTAATTACTCTGCTCTCCATCAGAGGGAACAAAGGCCTCCCCACACAAGAGGAGTAATTAACAGTGCTTCCTTCACCTCCTGAGGAGGGAGGGGGGGAAGAAAATCTGCATCTGTTAATTAGCTGTCACACTGTACCTGATTTGGGCCAGCCCAGGTTCACTGAACAAAGGAGGAAGTCCAGACAGCTGACGTCAACACAGCAGGGGGCTATTTTTTGACATTTGGGTAGGAAAGGTCCTGGCAGTGACGCTAGGGGCAGAGCTGAGGCTCCCAGAATAGATGTGACTAGCGGCTTCTAGATAGCCCCATCTTGAACTGCCCCAGCATGCAGTGCAGGAGTGTTGGGACAGGGGTTGAGAGGTGATATGGCATCTTAGGATTGGCCAGGGGTGCTTAGCTTCTAGAACCTTCGATCCCATTTGAAAATTCTTGCCCAAAGGAGAGAGAGTGCTTTTTTCCTGTGCTTTTCACTAAAACTGGATGGCAGCCACAGACATGGACAACTGAAAGGAAAAGCTCCCTAATGCCCTAAAGGATTAAGGACTCTGCCCACAGTTGACTACAGAACCTGTGGGTCTCTCCATGGGTATCCATGGGCTGGACCTATTGCACTACTTGAGGACAATTTAGTGGAAGATCTGGACTTCTGCACACCAGAATGGGGAGAGGAGCATCAAAGACAAAGGCCAGGAGGAAAGATGGTGCAGGGAGCCAGGAGAACCAGCTACCTTCAAAGTACACTACTGCTGAGGCTAGGAGGCATGCTTGAAATGCTCCTGGTGGAGAAAAGATTATCTTTCAATTCTTCCCAGGGAGGGGCAGTGTGCAGGGCCCCTTCCTCCAGCTTATTACCACCACAGAGGCCCCCATCTTGGTTGAGAAAGCGCTGGCATGCCTCTCCAACCAAGAAAACAGAGGTCTGTGACACCATCTTCGGACCCCCGATGCACAGCAGACTGGGAGGGCGCTATTGTGCCCCCGCACAAGGACAAGAGGGGCAAAGGACCCCATTTCTAGGCCCCCAATGATGGAAAACGCTGACATGCTGTGGTGGGCCTGTTTCCCACTCCATGTGCCCGTGTCTGAGGGAGTGGTGCATGGAACAGGCTGGGGAGAAGCACACTACGTGTTCCGTTGCCGGCAAAAATAGATGCTGAGCCCAGGTAGGACTGGACACCCCCAACAAACAAAAAGAAAACGTGCAGCGTGAGGCTGGATGGCTACAAAAGGTTGCAGGCATTGCCGTTGTTCAAATATTCATCACTCCAGAGTGAGCAACCTAGGACGGCGTGTTTTCACCTTGTAGTAGGCCCAAAACAGGCAGGGTCACCACTATGGATGTTGTGGGAAGCTGAAGGGGCAGAACAGCCCCTCCCCCCAGTGATTTCCTAACAAAGTAGTCACCCTGTGTTTGCGGGGCTGGAAATGTTCAACCCCCAGACATTTGCATCATTATATCAAGCACCCCAAGGGCTGGACCTTTTTCTCTTCATCTGGGAGTGCAGCACCCTCTAGAGGCTGGTTCTGTAGCTGCATCTTATGTGGCCGGAAGATGTATAAAAAAGACTCAGACATATTAAGTTTATTTGTAATGGTTTATTAACCCTATTTGCTGACAGTGATTGTTGAATAATGTTGAAATTCTTATGGATATTAAGGATTGCATTTATAGATGATTATAATGAAATGATGGTCGTTTTAGCTTGTGGATTACTTGTTTTATAAAATAGGTGCACCTCTGACCAAGGCAATAGGCTTGCCATAAATGTTATTATGATGACCCTTGATAACACCAATAGACCTGTTTTCTTTAAAGTGTTACCCTCCCCATATTGTGATGTGCTATCTGGTATGGGTGGGGGTGCTGTGATTTTGGGGGTCATGACCCTTTAGGGGCCAAATGTGATTTCAAATTGTCACCTAAGGTATTTTCAAACTGCCTTATGTAAATATTTGTAACTTAATTCATAGTATTTAGTAGTGTGTGTGTAATAAATGTACTCTTCTTTTTCTAAAGGAACAGCACTGACTGGACAATCCTTTATTTAGTGTTATTGTATGCCAGCAAATGATGATTACTGTTCCCACCACCTTCCCTGAGAAGGCCTTCAACTGCTCTGCTTTGCTACCCGTAGAGCATCAAATGCTACAATGAGGTGCTTGGTACCCAGGAATGGGAAATCGTGGAACTATTACTTGTGCAGGCATTCCATCCTGCACAACTAATAACCTAATTTCCTCCAGAGAGGAAGCGCTAATATATGTATTGGAAAGTTAGAAGAGATTCTTTTCTACTGGCAAATATATTCTCCCTGTAGAGAAAAAAGTAACATGTGCACACGTCATTTCAGCACGTAGAAATAACCACTTGGTAGAGATTTCAAATACATTTTGTGCATTGGAGTTATCCAAGAAATGTTTAACTGCAAAATGTACAAGAGTAGTCGGAGGGTTCTTTTAAAATCTTTACCAATATGGAAATGTACTGCAAACGTTGGAGCAGGGCTCTGATGTTTTTTCCAGGAGGATTATGGATCTGGCCAGACGTTACTTTGCTTAATGTATTTTCCGCAGTTACGGCGGCATGTTTCAGTAGAAGTGGGGATTCACCGCGAGGAAAGCAGAGACAGAGCATTCTCCCGGTGCCCACTCATTTCTGCGGACTTCACTGAAATCCAGTGACTGCTTTTTTATGGGACATTCATGGTACTGTGGACGAGCTCTTTGAACATTAATGAAGCACAGCCTGATGACTTGATCCACAGCGAGCACACACTTGAGAAAAGGCATATATTCCTCTAAACCAACACAAACTGAAGGTTTTGAACCTGTGCTGTCATGTTTATTTTTGCGCCAAATAAATTTGGTGAGGCGAAGCTACCACTGTCGATGTCACGGGCGATCACTGAGGAAAAATATTCTCTCCCTTTACAAAGTGGCTTCCTTTCAAACTCCTCTGTGGTAAAAACACAGTATTGCAGAAGACGGTCATATGTATTCTTTTTATATAAAAAAAGTAATAGCCTATCCAATTTAGCGCAATCCAATATGTCAGCCTGGCGCTACAAGACCTTCTGAGGGCCCTGCTTTGCTTCTTAAATGCTCGATCATTTATTCACTCAACATACTCTTAAGCATGGTAGAATTACTAGATGTATGGTTGTAGTCAAGGAGTCGTGTCTTGGCACCGAAACAAACAGCCAGATTCATCAATGTCAAATTCTGCGATTTCTAAATTGCGAGAAAAAGCGAATCGCAATTTAGAAATCGCAGAATGGCATTCATGATTATTTGCGATAAAAAAAGCGATTCGCAATCGGGCGCAATCGGTGATTGCGAGTCACCAAAAATCGGTAAATATTTGCAGAATCGGCCGATACCCGTGTTGAAATTGCGATCTCGCAATTACCGAAATCGCAAATTGCGATCTCGCTAATTGCGAGATCGCAAAAACGGGAAGTCGCATCCTGAGCACAGTGATGACATCACAACCAGGAAGTAGGCAGGTTCCACCTTCAGTCAGCAGTGAGAGCCTGAAGTAGAAGCAGCAGTGTCAGAGCTCCCCTCCAGTGTGCCTACAGGAGTAAAGCAGGAGACACCCCAGTGGCAAGCATGTCACAGGAAGCAGCAGGTGGATCTTCCAGTCGGAGAAAGAGGAAAATAAAATTTTCAGAGCAAGAGCTTGAATTCTTAATTGAAGGAGTCAGCAAGGACCATAATCGGCTGTTTGGCAAAGACTCCAGAAGGGTGCCTGAGCCCGATAAAAGGCGGATATGGTTGCGCATCCGCAAAAAAGTTAACTCTGTGGGGGTGACCCAGCGCTCGGTGGACGAGCTCAAAAAGCGATGGTATGACCTCAGAGGGCGGGCAAAGGAGAAGATTGCGGAGAGGCTGGGGGAGCGTGTGGCGACAGGTGAAGGGGAGCCCACTGTCCCATCGAACCCACCACTGGAGGACCGAGTGGAGGACACCATCAATCCCCAGGCATGCGTGGGTGTGATCCAGCTGGAATCCTCCCGACCAAACCAAGACACACCAGGTAAGTGCCATGCGACTGCGACTTCCTGTCCCCTAACAATGTCCATGACTCGAGAGCATCCCATATCAAACCCCAGTCGTGCAGCCAAAGCACACCACTAAAGTGCTATTGCATTGTGGGACATGTAGTCTGACCACAATTACCATCCTGCCCCATTAAGCCAGACATGTTCAGTGAGAGTCAATCCTGCAGCGAGTCAGGGAATGGTAGTCTGCATGCATGTAGGAAGCCTAAATGTGTAAGAAACATGTCACTAATCAACGTCCACTTTACATCACAGGTGGCGCTGATGTCCCCAGCACAGACAGCGATGCCCTGGTAATTGAGGACATCACGGAGGACACAGAGGGAGACACAAATCTAACCCCATAGCCCGGACCATCAGGGCAAGCTGCCGCACCAGCGGTCATCCCACCACCTGCCCATGTGCCCAGTTCCACCCCTGTGCCAACAAGCGCTGCAGTACCACCGCGCGTCACACAACCACCAGTGGGGCCTGCAACACCAGCAGCAGCTCGCCAACCAACCCGCCGCCCTGCAGCTGTGAGGAGCCAGACAAGCGGACTGGTGAGGGAGCAGCGCAACAACAATTCCCGTGCTGGCAGGGGCCAAAACGTGCGTCCAGGTGGGCTCTCCATTGAGCGCAGAATGCTACATGTGCATCAAACCCAGGCCCGTCATCTTGCGGCCATCCACCTCCAAATGAACAAGACCGCCCGTAATGTAGCACACATGTCAGACCGCATGGTTCAGATGACAGCTGCTTTGGAGGCCAACACACAGGCCATGGCCAGCCAGCGGGATCTCAACCGCCGCAGACACCGCCAGCTGCTGACCCGCCTGTCAGCATACACGCGGTCTAATTACATAATTGCGAACGCGACCTCCCAGCTCTCGCGACGCTCCTTGGCCATGCAGGTCCAAATGGTCCAGTGCTGCCAGGACGTCGCAAGAGCTCTGGAGCTGGTGTCAACAGCAGTGCAGGGCATTCAGGCTACCGGCCATGGCCAGGCGGGGGGGGCTGACGACACCAGTGAGGCTACATCCAGCCATAGCAGCCAGTACATTCCACTGGTGGTAGCACCCCGCCACAGCAGCAGGCCCTTTGCTGCCTCACGGCCGATTCAGGAGGAGGACGTTGAAAGGAGGTTGGGAGCAACTACTCGGAGGCGGCACTGAACAGTAGAACATTAGCATGAGGGTACATGCTGCCGCTACAAGCATGCCCTCCTGACGAACAGACATATGACGCAATATGTCATTCAAGGACCAGTTATCAGAATGCCCAGTTTATTGTGCTGTAATAATTACAAAAATTCTGACTAACTTATTCTGACTCATGTCATTATTAATGTTGTCATGCATGAGTTGAGTAATGGGTGTGGGGAGTGGGTGCACTAGAAATAGTTCATACAGATTTGGTTGCGGCGCCTGTGTCATTCTGCAGGATTCTCCCCGCGTGTGTGACGCACATGTGCAGATGGTCGGTTGTCCCCTTCCGACTCACTGCCAGAGCTATCTACAGGTATCCTGCGCTTGGTAGCAATGTTGTACAGGATTGCACACACGGCCATGATGCGGCAGCAGACCTCTGCCTCGTATTTGATGGCCCCACCAGTCTTGTGCAGTATGCGGAATCTGCTCTTCAGAAGGCCAAATGTCCACTCAATGCAATTTCTTGTGCGTATATGTGCTGCATTGTAACGCCGTTGCTGTGGTGTTGCAGGGTTGAGGCATGGTGTGAGGAGGTACTCATGTTGTATCGGGTTCCCAAGGCCTACATGTTCCGAAGATAACCCACATACATTAGAAGAACTGTTGGCACGGAAACTGTAAAAGTCAAAGAACAAGTTTATTAAGACCCCATGGGGTGGTGGTACACTCATACAGCACCCTTCGGTAATGCAAGAGGTATCACACCGAACATCGGTGTGACCCCCCTCTTTATTACAATTCTATAGGTAATAAAACGAACACGCGGCACAAAGTTACAGAACATTATGTACATATAAGGGCATGTTTTGGAATACTGCCAGCTCATTGGAGGGTTTCAAACCCACTGGTCAGTTTGCGGCACATTCCTAAGGAGTGACTGGTCAGTGTGAACTGCGCATGTGTGAGCTTGACCAATACTAAAAATAGCCTGTTGCTGGGCAGACTCGAGCGGTCAGTGGAACGGACAAAGGACTAAAGGGCACGCTGGCCACGAGACCGCTCATGATCTAAGATGGCCGCCACTACATACAAAATGGCGTTTCTATGTATAGCTAATTTAAGCGAGAAACGTGTAGCAAAGCTAAGCGCTAACCCAGCCATCGTCAAAATACGACAGATGACCCTTTTAGCGTTTAGCTGAAGCTACCTCATAGTGGACATAGTCAGGGTGTTCATCTTCTATATCAATTAGCATTATTTGTGTTACTTCTTTATGAAGCATCATTTTGTCATGAACAAGAGCTCATCTCGATGGTACACAGACTGATAAGCACATAGAACATAAAGCTGGGCCACAGTGGATACATAAGCATACAAAGAACAGAATCCCCACAATGATACATAAAATCGTTAACAGTTTCCATCCCCAGGTGGTGAGTATTGACCAGAACCATCCTGACAGAGTCCAGGTACCATTATCCGGATGTATTTCAGCAGCTATCTTATGTAGCTTCGTGATGGCATCGTATACAGATGGTGAATTGTCAGGTATATAGACACAGCAGCTACTTCCGATAATTCTACATGCCCCCCCACGGTCAGCTAACACTACATCTAGAACCATCCGGTTCTGGAGCGCAACAATTCTAGAAATCTGTACTTCTTCAGTGATATTTCCAAGTGCTATTGCAGTATCATTAGCCACAGCCTCAACAACACGGGTCAGTCGTCGGATCTTTTGACTGTTCAAAGCTGCCCCAACGAAGGAGAACAGACCCAAATTAAAGTCCACATACTGCTGCAAAGTAGTGTCCGTTTGATCTATATCATCCAAAACAACAGAGCGTTTGGCACGGTTTAAAACAAAGTCATGATATAAAATGTAGTTATTGTGATACATTGGTGGGGCAATGAATACAGGAGGTAATACAAAAGACACGTAGCAAGTGCCTGACCATCCCAATGGAAGCTGATGATAACCCTTCGTTCCACAGATGAAGTAAGTATTGCGGGATGTCACAAACGATATACCATTAGGACTGTCAAATGTGAGTGTGGTGTTGCATTCACTTTTCCCAACAGAAATTACACCTTTATTGCGTATACATAGGTCCGCTTTAGTAGCAATAACATTAATCAATCAATCAATCAAAGACATTTATAGAGCGCGCTACATACCCGTAGGGTCTCAAGGCGCTTGGGGGAGGGGGGGTGCCGCTACTGCTCGAACAGCCAAGTCTTCAGCTTCTTCCTGAAGGAGAGGTGGTCTTGGGTCAGGCGCAGGTCGGTGGGGAGGGAGTTCCAGGTCTTGGCGGCCAGGTAGGAGAAGGACCTTCCTCCTGTAGTCGCTCTTCGGATGCGGGGGACGGCGGCGAGGGCGTGGTTGGCTGATCGGAGGTGGCGTTTGGGAGCGTAGAAGTTGATCCGGCTGTTGAGGTAGCTCGGGCCTTGGTCGTGTAGGGCTTTGTGTGCGTGGGTGAGGAGGCGGAAGGTGATTCTTTTGTTGACGGGGAGCCAGTGAAGGTCTCTCAGATGTCCGGAGATGTGGCTGGTTCGTGGGATGTCGAGGATGAGTCTGGCTGAGACGTTCTGGATCCGCTGGAGTCTCTTCTGGAGCTTGGCGGTGGTACCGGCGTAGAGGGCGTTGCCGTAGTCCAGTCGGCTAGTGACGAGGGCCTGGGTGACGGTCTTCCTGGTCTCGGTGGGGATCCACCAGAAGATCTTCCGTAGCATGCGTAGGATGTTGAAGCACGCCGAGGAGACGTTGTTGACTTGCCTGGTCATAAAGAGGGAGGAGTCCAGGATGAAGCCCAGGTTGCGTGCATGGTCTGTCGGTTTGGGTGCGGTGCCCAGGGCGGGAGGCCACCAGGAGTCGTCCCAGGCGGAGGGTGAAGAGCCCAGGATGAGGACCTCCGTCTTGTCAGAGTTCAGTTTCAGGCGGCTGGTCGTCATCCACTCGGCTACCTCTTTCATCCCTTCGTGCAGGTTGGCTCTGGCGGTGGCGGGGTCGTTGGTCAGGGAGAGGATCAGCTGGGTGTCGTCGGCGTAGGAGATTATGCTGAGGTTGTGTTGGCGTGCGATGGCCGCGAGGGGGCTCATGTAGACGTTGAAGAGGGTGGGGCTCAGAGAGGATCCTTGAGTGACGCCGCAGATGACTTCGGAGGCCTCTGACTTGTACGGTGGTAGGCGGACTCTCTGTGTTCTTCCGTTGAGGAAGGAGATGATCCATTCCAGCGCCTTGTCCTGGATTCCGACGTTGCTGAGGCGCTGTACTAGGGTGCGGTGGCAGACAGTGTCGAATGCCGCGGAGAGGTCTAGGAGGATGAGGGCCGCTGTTTCTCCGTTGTCCATCAGGGCTCGGATGTCATCGGTGGCGGCGATGAGGGCGGTCTCGGTGCTGTGATTGGCTCGGAAGCCGGACTGTGAGGGGTCAATGACATGTGCATTCGATACATTGATACTTCGCTGATTGCTGTAAATTCGTGAAGCAGACACATTGTCAGGACGGTATTCCTCCCATTCGAATCGAGTACCCTCAGCTTGTGGATACCCATCCCGGTCATGGTGACACAATTTATTCAAACGGAAAAGCACTCCCCCTTTTGTGGGCCATCTCAAAGTAAAGAGGAGAGTGTACAATGCATTGCAGGATCCATTATGCGAAAACGGGAGAGGAATGAGTGGAGTACCCCCTTTCTTCTGGTGCCCAGGCAACATCCCACACACCCAGCAATTTGAGGTATTTGTCATATTGTGCGTATGATGTAGGATCTGAATAAAGCTATTGTTCAGATAAGTCTGTCGGTGCCGTTCTTCGTGATAGGGCAGGGTGAAATTAAAAATGTTCAGATGGGGCCGGGGTAGTCGGCAGCAAATGTTCGCGTGCAGGTACCACAAGTTCAACTACCCAGGCTATTACAGCAATCACCACAATAGTCAAGACAAAGAGAATGGCACCCAAGAGTCGCTTATCTCGTGATGCTGATGATGCCATAGTTCAGAAAAGTTCTTGCAGAGTCTCAAATAGTTCGAATTGATCACAAAGTCTCAAATACACATGCGTGTATACCTAAAGAAAAAAGAAAAATATGGTGCTGAACTCCGAGGTAGAACTTCTGCTGAATCCCTAACCCCTTCAACACATATTCCACAATTTTCCCGACAAAATGAGGCCCATTGTCGCTCCACAGATATTTGCAAATTCCAAATCGAGGGAAGTACTCCTTGAGCAAAACCTTAGCTGTTGTCAAAGCAGTATTGTCTTTCGTGGGGAAAGCCTCAACCCATTTGCTAAAAGCACATACCACCACTAAAACATACTTCAGGTTATTGCAGCGCTCAAGCTGGATATAATCCATTTGGAGTACCTCGAATGGTGCAGAAGGTGGAACGAACCCTCCTTTCGGAGTATGGGTCCCCTTTCCAGGGTTGTGCTGCAAGCATATCAGGCAGGTCTGCACTACTCTCTTAGCAGTATTGGCAATCTCGGGATGCTCCCAAACTCGTGTCAACAGTCGAGTGATTGCAAGGGCCCCCACGTGTGCCAACCCATGTGCCATTTGGACCATCACCTGCAAGTAAGCTGCAGGCAATTTCCATTTCTCCATGTCTTTGCTTCTCCAACACCCTTCATCGTCTAGCACCCCATCTACTGCCCATGTCGCAAGTTCAGCTTCAGTAGCTGATTTCTGAATATCTAATATCTCAGCTCTAGCATCATTTCATCGTTCAGCTTGAGACTTTGTCACGTACATGGGGGAGTCAGTTCGGAACATAGCCGTTTGTCTTGCTATACTATCCGCAAAAGCATTTCCCTGACCCACTTTATCAGTGATCTTCTTGTGGGCGCTACATTTTATGATCGCTACCTTCTTTGGACAAAGCAACGCATTTAGGAGATCACGCACCAGTTCTCCGTGCATAATGTGTTCTCCATGAGAAGTCAGAAACCCACGTTCTCTCCAGAGTAGCCCAAAGTCATGCGCTACTCCGAAGGCATACCGGCTGTCTGTGTATATGTTCACACATAAACCAGCGCTCAATTCGCAGGCTCTTATTAAGGCTATCAGCTCTGCTGCCTGAGCCGATTTCTGTGGTATTCTAGCTATTTCCACCACTGTCTTAAGTGTCGTGATCGCATAAGCTGCGGAAGTCGTGCCATCTGGCAGCCTTAAACACGATCCATCGACCCACAGTTCCCCATCCACATCTGGAAGTGGCATATCCTGTAAGTCGATACGACCCTTTGTCTGTTCCTCGGTCAGGAAAACACAGTCGTGATGTTTTTCTTCCTGACCCTCCTCGGCCGGATAGGGGAATAAAGTGGCAGGGTTCAAAGTAGCACATCTTTTCAGTGTAATATGTGGCGCCAACAGTGTAAGCTCATATCCTGTTAAACGTGCACTCGTGAGATATTGGGTTTTCGTTTGGTTTAGCAGGGCATCTACTGCGTGAGGAACTAACACCAACAGTTTATGAGATAACACTATTCCCTCACTCTGCCGTATGGCTACTGCTGTTGCTGCTACCGCTCGGAAACACCCAGGCAATCCTCGTGCTACAGGATCAAGAATGGCAGAGAAATACGCACATGGTCTCTGCTTATCCCCGTGTACTTGCACTAACACTGACAACGCGCACCCATCATTCTCGTGCACGTACAATGTAAAAAGTTTCGTGTAGTCTGGTGTGCCTAACACGGGTGCAGAACAAAGGGCCTGTCTCAACTGTTCAAAAGCATTCTGACATTCATCTGTCCATTCAAGGGGCATTGGTGTAGCTTTGGACAGTAACGCTAGCAAGGGCTTTATAATGTGTGAAAAACCCATGATCCATTGTCTACAAAAGGACGTCAACCCTATGAAGGCACGTACATCTCTCTGTGTGCGGGGGACTGGTGTGTCTAAAATTGCCTGAATTCGATCTGATGTCAATGCACGCCCCTCCTTAGACAAAAGATGACCGAGGTAGGTCACCTTGGGTCTACAATATTGAAGCTTTTTCTTGGAAACTTTATGATTATTCTGTGCCAGAAAAGAAAGCAGCGCAATCGTACTTTCTTCACATTGTGCATAAGAATCAGCGGCAAGCAGGAGGTCATCCACATATTGGATAAGGACAACCCCCGACTGCAACACAAAAGAGTCAAGCTGTCTTTTCAAAGCCTGGCTGTAGATACTCGGGCTCTCAGTGTACCCTTGAGGAACACGACAAAATCTATACGATTTATTATTTAACGTAAAGCCAAACAGGTATCTACTATCGGGATGGACAGGAATAGAAAAGAAAGCATTCTTCAAATCAATTACACTATAAGTCGTAGCTGTTGGTGGTACCATCGTAAGTAAGGTTGTAATATCGGACACCACCGGGTATTGGGAACAACAATTTTGTTGATCTCTCTCAAGTCAATAATAAACCGATAAATTTTGTCGTCAGTATCTCTCTTCAGAATCGGCAGAATAGGACTATTACAAACATTGTAAGAAACCTCTTCTACCACCCCAGCCGCAATCAGATCTTGGACAATATGTGTCAGGGCAATTTCTCCTTCCTTCGAAATCTTGTACTGTGGCACACGTGGCAGAGAAGCCCCTTCCTTAACAGTAATGTGAATAGGTGGAATACGCATCTCTCCCACATCCGTGTCTGAGGTCGCCCATAACGTGTGCGGGAGAGAGGCCAAAGCTGAAATATCCTGTATAGTATAAAACCTATTTGGGTCAGGATAGTTGTCATTGAGAATGACACGCACTCCCTCCGGAGCGCACCGTATCGTTGCTGGAAAATATTTAAGCAAATCAATGCCCAGGATATTATCTGGGGTGTAGGGCGATAACAAAAATTGGCCAAAACTAAAAACTTTTTCGAGACAAAGCGCTAGGGGTTTTGACAATGGGCTAGGGGAGGGTGTGCCATCAAACCCTACACATGTAATCATTTCGCCAGATAGGGGAGCCCTCGGAACCAACCTTTTAGACAAAGCGCTACGGGTAGCTCCGGTGTCAACTAGGAATTGATCAGTAGAACCCAAAATACCCGCTGTTACATATGGACCCTCCTGATCTACAAGCACTTCAATTGGTTCCGCACCCCATCCTACGCAGTCCTATGCATGTACATAATCCTGGTGTTCCACATTCTCGCTTTCCGATATCTGATATTGGTTTCGTCTATCAAAAGTATTTCGTTCATCCTGGCCACGGCCCCTGCCCTCAACCCTTCCACGATCACTTCCGCCACCTCTTGCTCCCGTATAACCTCCTCTCGACCTACCACCTCCTCGACCACGCTGACTACGCTGCTCACGAAGTACCGGACAATCATCAGCCCAATGCCCAAACTCCTTACAGTAGGCACACTGATCCTCCGCTATATCCGTACGACCATACGACGCAGTACCTCCACCTCGTCTTCCTCTATCACTCCCTCTATACTGAGTCCCACTGACCTGTGCCAACATCACCTTCGTCTTCAAGTCTTTCGCTTTCTTATCAACACTTTCTTTAGCCTCTATCTCCTGTCGCTCATAATACTGAGCCATCGTTAACAAAGAAGCAGGGGTCACCGTGGCCCAGGAACTTTCACTCGATTTCAATCGTTTTGCAATCTCCGGTAGGAGATTAGCCACATACTTATCTACGAACAAATGCCGGCCCGTATCGTCTGTTAAAGATTGACCACTGTAATCATGGAATGCCTCCTCAAAGCGTGTAAAGAAATCTGAAACCGTTTCATCGGGCTTTTGTTTGCACGAAGTTAACATAGTCCAATCGATCTTTTTAGAAGGAACAAGCGTTTTTAATTTAATCAAGATAGCCGCCGGAAGGTCTAAAATCAACTGACAAGGTTTACATGCCGGTTCCCTATCTAAATCGGCAGCATTTATTTCTTTCCATGTCCCCCCCAATATCGTTTCATCATTATTTTTACGAATTTGCCTCCACATATCAGGTGGAAGAATTAACCCAAAAAACAAATCTATATCAACAAGAGTCATCACACAAGACAAGATAGCCCCTTCCACCCCTTCATAAAATGCCGCCGGATTTTTCCGAAGATCAGGTAGAGAATTTTTCAATGCCATAACATCTGCTCTATTCCAGGGCGTGTACACCCAATTGTATACAAAATACCCCTTCGCATCCTTTGACAATTTATCCTCATCTGTACCTTGCCCTTTAGGAGGGACATACAAAGGTGCGGCTTCACGCATAGGCATAACATGCAATGCAGAACTCTTATCTGAACCCCGGAGAGAACACTCCTTAATCTGCTCGCTATTCTCCGACTCGGACTCCTTTTGCCTCCTTTTTCGCTCCTCCCGCAATCTGGTTGTTTCATCCCGCAGCTGGATCAGTTGCTTGAAAAGGTCGTCGACATCTGAAAGAGCAAATAAACCTTTATCCAAATTCTCACGATGTACTGACACAGATTTAGGTTCTAACGTGTCTGAAAGGTCACGGTACGCGGCAACAACTTCATCCGCCAAAGTAGACAAGAAATACATTAATTCAAGATCCGACCACTTACTCCTCTCCGCAATCACCTCATCCTGAGAAACACATTTCTTATTCACTTTACGAGCCCAACTACGTAAATGTGCGGACCTCTCCGTAGTAAACCTGAGAGCGGATATACCCTTCTTTTCCGACTTATCCTGCCCATCATCTCCCGAATCTTCGGCTGGAGCCGTTGGTGAAACGTACGGAGGCGGTGACCGATCTAGCAATGAAAAATCATCAATTTCATTATTAACCACTTCAGTGCTAAGGCACTCATTATTCTTTCCATTCATTTTCCATTGAAATGAATGGAAAGTTCATGACGAGTTACCCTTGTCATTAGCAGCCAAGAGGTTAAGGACAGGATAAAGCGGTCGACGAATAGGGAATTGACCCGTCGTTTGCAATTTACGTTCCCGTTCCTCCCTCTCTCTTTTCTCCTGAGCCTCTTTTTCCTCAAGCTGTAAAGCCTTATCCCGAGCAGCCTTGCGCTGCTCTTTGTCCGCCAAGGCAACTTCACGTTTCATTCGCTCACGCACCGCTTTCTCCCACATTCGCACACAATCAAACATGTTTTGTCTAGACCTGCGTTGAAACAGACATTGCTCCACAAACTGTACTTTTTGCAAATCGAACGACCCATGTAGTGGCCATTGCAATTCAGGATCCGACTTGGTATACTTGTGCCAGAGTTTACTGTACATTATAGGGGGAAGGCCATGTTTAATGTACATTTCGCGATTTGGTGTTCCCTCTGGGGGAGCCGGCTGTGATTCCGCTAACCTAATTGTGGTACCATTTCCAAGACAGCACATCCCTCGAAGCGTGCTAAAAACAGGCATGTTCAAAGAGTATCACGAAAACGCGACACCGTATAAAATGGCACTTACAGTACTTCACACAAATGTGCCGCTCAGAGGAAAAAAAACAAAGTTAGAGAAACATCTCTGCATGCCTGCCTATGTGAAGTGCACTACACATATAGATTCAAAGTTCACAAATTCACAAATTCACAAGTTCACAAATGTTAGCTAACTCAAATCAAAGTCATAGGTCACAGAATTTCGGCAAGCGTCCGAGGACTACCTTACCGATCACAAATCATAGAACTCCAGTAAGCGTCCGCAGACTACCTTACCGATCACAAATCTTACCCAAAATCTCAAAGGTCCAGATTCCAACTGCCAAGGTCTTTTAATCGAATCAGCCAAACGGCACTTTATCCAGCAACACAGACGATCGAAACTCAGTCGGAGACCGGCGCCACCTGGAAGGTCAGATCGGAAGGAAAGGAAAAAACACAGTGGGAGCCAAGACTCGGGTCACTTAGTGGCAGCGCGCGTCCATGGCGAGTGTCCAAACCTTCGTCACAACCTCTCCTTCGGGCATCCGAGTCGCCGATGAGTCCCTTCGTGGTCGCCAATTTGTTGTATCGGGTTCCCATGGCCTACATGTTCCGAAGATAACCCACATACATTAGAAGAACTGTTGGCACGGAAACTGTAAAAGTCAAAGAACAAGTTTATTAAGACCCCATGGGGTGGTGGTACACTCATACAGCACCCTTCGGTAATGCAAGAGGTATCACACCGAACATCGGTGTGACCCCCCTCTTTTATACAATTCTATAGGTAATAAAACGAACACGCGGCACAAAGTTACAGAACATTATGTACATATAAGGGCATGTTTTGGAATACTGCCAGCTCATTGGAGGGTTTCAAACCCACTGGTCAGTTTGCGGCACATTCCTAAGGAGTGACTGGTCAGTGTGAACTGCGCATGTGTGAGCTTGACCAATACTAAAAATAGCCTGTTGCTGGGCAGACTCGAGCGGTCAGTGGAACGGACAAAGGACTAAAGGGCACGCTGGCCACGAGGCCGCTCATGATCTAAGATGGCCGCCACTACATACAAAATGGCGTTTCTATGTATAGCTAATTTAAGCGAGAAACGTGTAGCAAAGCTAAGCGCTAACCCAGCCATCGTCAAAATACGACACTCACGGAGAGCGTAGCCGCTGTCACCTGAATGATAGGAGCAGAGGGTGAGTGCCTGTGCTGCGCAGCTACATTATCACAGTGTAATATTGTGGGGCATGTGTACTCACCCAGTAGGTGTCCTTCACCAAAGTCTCCCCTGGCCAGTCATGTGTGAATGCCACTGTGCTGGAATATGAAGGAGTCATGTGTGCTCCCCGGGTACTGTGCCACTATGTCCGTGATTATTGTCTTTGCATTGCACACCATCTGGATATTGAGGGAGTGGTAGGTGGGCTGATGTGGATGTGGGTACAGTAAATGCATCCTATTATATGTGGGAATTGTGCTACATTGTAAAATTGCAGCTTGGTGTCATTCAAGTCCTGTAGGTGGTTCAGCATGGCCTCCAGGAAACTCCTTAGGCAGCGGGACATGGTGGGCTGGGATATCCCCCCTGCAACAGCGAATATCCCCTGGAAGCTTCCGGAGGCCAGTAGGTGCAGGCTGCACAATACCTGCACATGGGTGGGAACAGCATTGGTCCTCCTTGTTGGGTGCTGCAGGAGGGGGTCTAGGTCCCGGATCAGCTTGATGATCATTGCCCCATTTAGGCGGTACTTAGCGTAAATTTGCTCCCTGGTTTGGCCCAGAAGGGCGACCCGCTGACGGAATATCCGCTCCTGGATCCGACATCTGTTCTGTGCTGCTCGCTGTAGCCTTCGCCGCCTGACCACCATGTAGAGTCCTGGCATTGTGAGAGTCCTCAGGCTCCAGCTGCATGTCCTTAAGTGTGTTTGGTCAGGCCTGCACCTGTTGGTAGTTTGCTAAAGTTTTTTTCAATTTTTTTTTTCCTTACTGGTTACCACCTGGTTTGGGTTCTCCTTAAATTGTGCGTCGCAAATAGCGATTTTTGGGTTTTTTGCAATCTGCGATTTTTCATGAATGGGGATTGCGATTATTTTTCGAGTTTGCAAATATTTTCGCAGAATCCATGGTTTCTCGCTATTTCGGATTCGCAAATGGGCTTGTTCCAGGATCCTGCGATTTTATTTGCGAACTCGCAAATTTAATTTTGCGAATTCGCAATTTTTGTTTTTTCACTATCATGAATTCCTTTCATTGAAATTGCGATCGCAATTGCTAATTCGCAGCTTTTGCGATCGCAATTTGGCTTCATGAATCTAGCTGATAATGTTTGTGATGCTTTCAATGCAGCAGAAGAATATGTGTGCTCAGATTCATTGAACAATTCCTACGTGATATGAATCTTGTTGGAAATGTACTTATACTGTTATTTTTACTGTAAATACACGGGGCCACATTTATATATTGTGTTATGAATATTTTTAAGCACTATCACCAGTGAGGGTATCCTGCCGCTGAGCATTGAGCAGGAGCGTGTATCCAGCCGAGCCTTGGATAGGGTGGTTAATCGAATAGTCAGGTCTTCAGCTTCTTCAATTCAATTCAAGAAGAGAGGAGGAGGCTCTGATGTGAAATTGGAGGTTGTTCCATGCTTAACAGGTGTTGTAAGACAAGGTTCGCTCCCCAGATCTAGTTCTGTGTATGCGTGGAATGTGTATGAATAGGAGACCCACGGAGGTGTCTAGTTAGTTAGTAGAATGAGATGCGGCTGTTCAGGAAGATGGGGCTTAAAATATGCAGTGGCTTAAAGGTATGAGTGAGAAGTTTATGCCAAACATATTTGTTCATGGGGAGCCAGAGGAGCTTCCTTAGGTGTGCTGTAATGTGAGATCTGTATGGGAGGTTGAGCATAAATCTGGCTTTAGAGTTCTGGATGGTTGTATAGTCTTCTAGTGAGTTGCTTGGTGATACCGGCGTTGAGGGTGTTCCATAGTCCAGCTTGCTTCAATCAGGTTGTGAGTGAAAGTTTTCCTGGGGTTGCACGGAAGCCATTTGAAGATCCTCCTCAGCATCTTTAGGGTGTTACACCAGGATGCAGTGGTAGAATTGACTTGTGCTTTCATGTCCAGCTTGCTGTGAATGACGATCCTGAGGTTCCTGGCGTTGTTATAGGTCAGAGTTCGGCCGGCCACAAATTGGAGTCCCATGGTGAGGTGTTGAGCGTGATACAGTTGCATAGTTAATAACTTATGGTTTCGCCATCCCTACCAAACTTGTACTTCATGTTTTAGAAGTGGGGGAAGAGGCAGGTGTCTGGCGAGGATGCCTCAGCTGGCTCCAGCATCGAAAATCTTGATCGTTGGGTGACCTGTCCAGCACACGGCCCTTGGTAAATGCACGTTAGAAGGCTGCCATATATAGAGCATTCCTTTTGATGCATTCTCTGTTCTGGATCTGCAGGAAAAGCCTGGTGGTCTCAAACATGTAATAATACAAAGAAAACACGCCCATTGCAGCAGGGCCATTCCTTTCTTCTCTGTTTTTCATAAACAAATACCCTCTGGTGTAGATATGAAATAGTCCTGCAAGTAAAGAATTGAAACACAATACATTGTGACTGACATAAATGTTGGCTGATCAATATGAAGATGACACAAATCATAACCATCACCTCAGGATGGTTGAACATTTTCCACTGTTTCGGTATAGATAGTGCAAGTTCTTCCCTTTCCATTTCACACATGGGTGGCAGCCCTACGGGTGAGTTATGGATGAATGAGTTTGGAGTTCGAGATGAGTGGTTGTAACGACTGGATTTTCGGACCAAATAGAATCAGCTCACCAAGACACCACCAATCCAGCCGAAACGTAACCATCCTTCTCCTCAGGACCTACCTACCATGGTACCTGGGTACCTACCTGAGGATGGGGAATTAGCAATATACAAGCTCATATCATCAAAAACACCACTAAATCTAAAGGATTACTAGGAATACTCACTGATTACTAAGGAATTCCATATTCTACACCACACTCATACCTTATAGTCTCGCGGCAACTCAGGCCCAGACTATGCTACCCTCCTACTCACAGTGAAGGGGGGCAGTTCTGATCATTTACCATTACACACTGACCTCAATCAGTGCTCACGCAAGCCACAATCCTGTGGGTATACACATTGACCACAATCAATGTTCTCACTAATGCCACTTTCCCTGGCGGCAATCTCACTACACACCGTATCCTTCCGGTGCTCTCACAAGCCACAATCCTGTGGGTATACACATTGATCACAATCAATGTTCTCTCTAATGCCACTCTCTCTAGCGGCAATCTCTGTCCTATGAATACCTTTATCTCTCTCTCTCTCTCTGTTGGGAAGTTTCTCTATATGTACCCAATATCTACTGGGGATGTAATATTATAGGTTATGTGATAGATAGACAGTTCAATCCTCTCACACAAGAATGGCTAAATCACAATATGCAAAGGTTATTCTCTGATATAAGTGCTCCCTGCTCCCTTGCTCAGTTACCACTTACCAGGACGGGAGACGCATCCGTCCACATAACAGCATCTGACTAGAAGAAAGGTTAACTTTGCCAAGAAATAACAGTTACACAATGGTTCACTAAGAACTGGGGTCCCTTTATTACACAATAGCACCCTATAAGAAAGGAATGCTTCTCTCTCTCTGGTGGAATCGGGGCTCTCTCTCCCTCTGTCACCACGGCTTCACTCCACTGGCTCAACTGCTCCAACTGGCGGCTCCAACTCTTCCATCTGACTGGCAACTGTTTCAATACATTCCGACAAACTGGCAGCTCCAGCTCACAGTTCCAACTCCATTCCAAGATTCATCTGACTGCTCTCTCTCCAGCTCCAAAAATCATTGACTGCTCTCTCCAGCAACCAACTGACCACTCTGCCTCTCTGCACTTCGCTAATATGGAATGCTCTACCCTAGTGGAAAGTTCCAGCCAGTAGCCTCCTCCCACCAAATCCATGTACCAGGCTCCCTGCTCCAGACGCTCTCACAGTGATCAGCTCTTTGTTTCGTCTAGAGACTTGAGCCCCAGGGACACTTCTTGATAAGATTCAGCTCCGGCCGGTTCTCTCTAGTTTGCAAAGAGCGAACAACACCTCATAACTAAAACATCACACTTGACCTACATGCATCTCAGTCTGCAGAGGCAGAAAGCAAAATGGAGTCTCTCTGGTTCTGGGCCTTGTAGGCCCGAAAAGGATGAAATAGACACTTAGCTCTATCAGAGTACATACACGGATTGGTGACGGTACACCGCGTACCGTCACAACGCGTGCTGTTACAACGCGTCCCTTACAACGCAAGTCGTTACCACGACTTGCGTTGGGGGCGCGGATATCGAATAGTATAATTTACTATTCTAACACCAGTCCCCGTGGACACTAGGGAAGGTGTTGGAATAGTAAATTTACTATTTTTAATCTTCTAGCGCCCTCCAGCGCAAGTCGTGGTAACGACTTGCGTTGTTACGGACGCGTCGTAACAGCACCGCGTTGAAACATCCGCGTTGTAACAGATGTTTCCCACATACACAAACCCTACCAATAGGTAATATAAAGTCAGAACTACAGGATCCACCCTCTACTATAGGTAGAATGATGAAAGGACACTTAATTATGTCAAAGCCAATAGGCAATAGATGGATTAGAGTCAGAAATAAGGGATCTATCTTCATACAAAGCGGCTATCCTCTAGTTTATGCTTCTAGGTATCATAAAGAGGCCTGAAAAGCTAAGAATAGGGATCTAGGATGGTAGCAAGCTAAAGTAACCATCACTCAGAAATAGAGCCAAAAACCCGGTCAATACAGTGGTCACAGAGATTTACCAGGTAGTCATAGAGTTCTTAGATCAATGATATTGTCTTATTGTTGGTTACTCAGGAGCAGTTCCACAGCTCTGACTCTGAGATGAATAAGCAGAGGGTCAGAGTGGCCAGAGGAGTTAGGGAGGGTACTGTAGGGAGTGAGACATGGAACAGGTGAGATCCATTACTAGCACTGGGTACTATGTCAGGCATGGACAATCATACCTAGATATTTGACAATCGGTGTGTGTTGTAATTACCTGAAAATGAATAAAGATTACTTTCGGATTACGGCACAACATCACAGATCCAGCACATGTTCTGTCATTCTTCTTCTTGCAGTCTCTCCAATTGCTTTTAATGCTTCACGATGTCAGCAGTGTGGCACATGAAATGTTATTCTGCTTCTTGCAGTCTCTCGTATTGCTTTTAATGCTTCACAACGTCAGCAGTGTGGCACATGCACTGTTATTCTGCTTCTAGCAGTCTCTGGTTATGTTTGTCTTCTTAGCTTTACATCTATAATACCAATACACATTCTCAATGTCCATGAATTGTGCATACATGTTCACATCTTTGAAACATAAACATCTTAACAGTCTCTGATTTGTGCCTCAACCATGGCTGTAGAAGTTCTCAGATATCCTATTATCTCTGCCCCTGGATAGAATTCACTCTGAGGGCAAGAAGAGCACTACAAAGTGATCTGAAACGGATACTGGGTAAGAAACTCAGGGCCAGGTGTACGACTCTTCCCTTTTGTGAGTCGCAAGTTGCGTTGTTTTGTGACTCGTAATTTGCGACTTGCAAAATGGAATGTACAACAGTGTCTCAGACACTGTTTGTGATTCCCAATGTGGTCGCAAATGACCTGCCTCAATAATATTCATTAGGCAGGTTCCAATTTGCGACCCCATTGGGAATGGCCAGCACTCACAGGGATGGTGGCCTGCTGGGATTAGCAGACCACCATGTCTGTGGCTGCTTTTTAAATAAAGCAGTTAAAAAAAAATGCAACCCGTTTTCCTTAAAGGAAAATGAGATGCATTTAAAAAAGAAAAATGAAACGTTTCTGTTTAATTTTTTAAGAGTAGGAGGCAGTCTATGGGACCACTGCCTGCTCTTAAAAACTATTTTCACTGCCATTCACAAAGGGAAAGGGGTCCCCTAGGGACCCATTAACGTTTGCGAGTGGCTTACCACCTTTTTGAAATAGGTGGTAAAGTGCAAGTGTTTTGCGACCGCAATTGCGGTCTCAAAAAACAATTGTACATACAAGTGTGACTCGCTATTAAGAAGGGATGCCCTTGGCACTCCCCTTCCTAATAGCAAGTCACAAATCTAATTTTGTGAGTCGGTAACAGGTTACCGACTCACAAAATATGGTTTGTACATTGCAACAATGTATTTTGCGGTTGCAAACGAGACAATTTCCTGTTTCAGACCACAAAAAATGGTCATACATCTGGCCAGCAATGCGCTGGAAGAATACAAGAATTGGGAGCAATTTCACAGAGCTGCATGAGAGCCGCGTGTGCCACATGAAGTTTCAAGAACTGTAAGCAGGTTCAAACGGTCACACGAGAGGCGGACAAGACCTACCCCGGTCTTGCTGTCTATTCTGACGTTGGTGGGGCTTTTGGGGGAGACGCAATAGGATCTCCACACTTCTCAGTGCTTCCTGAATAATCTGCCCGTGCTGGAGGGCATGGCTGCATTCTAAAGAGCCAGCAAACAACGCGGCCACCGAGGTGCGTGTTTTAACATTTTTAAATGCTGCGGTTTTCTTCATGGAAAATGGATGTGTTTCAAAAAGAAAAATTAAAAGTTTATTTTTAAATTTTTTAAGAGCAGTCAGTGGAACATGCCTGCTCTTAAAACATTTTTTTCCAAACATTCACAAAGGGAAAAGGATCCCTTGGGACCCCTGTCCGTTTGCGAGTAGGGTTATCAACTACTTGAAGTAGGTTATGTTATGTTATAGCCTATTTCTAAAGCGCACAGCTACTCAAATAGAGTGTTCCGGCGCTGGCGGAAGCAAGACGTTTTAATGGAAAAGAAAGAAACCAGCTCACTAGGGGAGAGAAAAGTTACTGCTGAAACAGCCAAGTTTTGAGTTGTTTCCTAAAAAGCCAGATGTCAGACAGTTCCCTCATTGTGGTAGGGAGTTTGTTCCACAGGTGTGCTACCTGAACTTGAAAAGAACAACCACCTCTACTGGAGCGTGCAAATTTAGGCACACTCATCATATATAGATGGGATGATCTTAAAACTCTACCGGGCAAGTAAAAGCTAAGTCTTCTCCTAATGTAATGTGCACCGGAGCCGTGCAAAGTTTTGAAGGCCAATGTCAAGGCCTTGAACTGAATTCTACGGCGGATGGGAAGCCAGTCTAAGCTCTTAAGGTGGGGTAAATGTGGGCTGTGGGCCCAACATAAGAATGGCTCTAGCTGCAGCATTCTGCACCACCTGGAGTTTGCTTAGTAGACATTCCGGGAGACCCAAAAAGAGGACATTGGGGTAATCCAACCGTGAGGTAATAAGAGCTTGGATTACCGTCATTCTATGGGAGAGTGACAGAAGAGGTAAAAACCTACGGAGCATTTTCAAAGTTCCGAAGCAGGTTCCTGCCACCGATTGAACTTGCTTCTTCATGTCCAGGGAGTCGTCCCATTTTTATCCCTAGATTTCTGGCTACTCCCAAGGAGGTCTGTGGAAGGGACATATCAGTCCACCACCACTGCCTCCAAACATCCGAATCAAAAGCTCAGTAGAGAATCACTTCTGACTTTGCGGAATTACACTGTAGCTGGTTGAAGCTGAACCAGAAAAAGACCTTTCTCAGACAGGTATTGATTTTCTCACCGTGAAAAACCTCTTCCTTTATACAGGTGAACACTAGCTGGGTGTCATCAGCGTAAGATATAATTGTGGCTCCTGCTCTTCATCCAAAGGGGCGAGAGGAGCAATGTATAGATTAAGCAGCAATGAACTTAAAATAGATCCTTGTGGTACACCGACCTTCATAGGAGGCTTAACCACTTGGATGCTATGCTTCTGCTGGAACTTCAATGTAATTTCTATTGAAATCAATGGAAACTCCATGACGAGTTACCCTTGTCATTAGCGGCGAAGAGGTTAAGGGAGGAAAAAGGCGGATTCCAGACTTCCTGCCTTCTATCCCCCAGAAAGGAGGAGAACCATTTCAACACTGTGCCCCCCACTCCGCAGTCTCTGTAGGAGTCTGTCATGGGGCACAGTGTCAAAAGCGGCTGATAGATCTAACAATATTAGAGCTGCTCTCCCGCTTGAATGAAGAGTCTCTTTGATGGATCTTGAGATCTCAAGGAGGGCCGTTTCTGTGCTAAAATTAGCGCTGAATCCTGATTGGCTTGTGTGGAGGAGGTTGTTCGATTCAATGAATTCAGTAGTGACAGAGTTCACATATTTTTCAATTGTTTTGGCAAAAAAAAGCAGGAGCGAAATGGGTCTGTAGTAAGATGCTGATAGAGGATCCGCCGTAGGCTTCTTCAGCAGCGGCAGGATTTTAGCCTGTTTCCAGATAGATGGGACCTGGCCGATGCTCAGAGACAGATTTAGCACTATATTGACCTCTGTATTGATGATATCCGCCACCTTCGCCAGTGTTTGGGCAGGGCAGGGGTCTGACGGGGAGCCAGATTTTAAATTCTTCATAAACGTGAGAGTTAAAATGCAGAAGCTATGCGACTGCATTGTGGTCACAAAACATTCACACATACCATTGTGAGTGGCTATTAGGAAGGGACACCCTTAACACGCCCATTTCTTATACAGAATTACAAACCCATTTTGCGAGTTGGTAATTGGTTACCCATTTGCAAAATAGGGCTTTCTACATAAAAATGCTTTTTTGCAGTGACAAGTGGCCTGATTCTGCATATTGGCCTGTTTGCAACCTAAAAAAAAAGCTATGTACATCTGGCCCTATGTCATTTGCCATTTCTACAGCAAAGTTTTTAAGTATAGGATTAGCTAATCTTATGCTTAAAAACTTTGGGGGTGATTACGGTCCATCCATGGATGCATGCAGGGGAGCATTTGCTGTGTGCCCCTGTGTGCATGCACCCCAATTCCTGCACGGCATGGACTGCAGACTCCATGCTGTGCAGAAACGGGCTTTGGCATTCCCATTGCGGTGCCTTTTTCAAATGCATTGCCATGGTAACACCAAAGAACCGCCTATCAGACAACGAAAAACTCAGAATATGGTGGGTGGCCGGCGGTGAGCTTAGGTGGTGTTGGAGCGGGGCAATGGCATGCCGTCCCACTCCCACATCGCCAAATTAAGAATCAGGCCATTTGATCGAAAAAAAGTCAATTGAGGTGACCAGATTTATAGTCTCGCTGATGTTGTGAGGTGTTCTATACAGAAGCTGCTCTCCACCTAACCTTGGGAACTACCCTCAGTACTCTGCTTTTTGTACATAATTTATGAGGCACTCTAAACCTGAAAGGGTATTATTTTGACATACACTGGGTGCTCCCTTGTGTCTGAAGAAAGCTAAACCTCCCTGAAGAGCTATAATGATAGTGAAGCACGTGCTAGGGATTGCTTTTATTAATTACAGGTTGGCATGGGTGGGATTTTAACAATCCAAGGCCGTAACACTGTGGCTGAAGTGGTAAAAGACTTTTGTCATTTCTTCAGCTCGGCATGGATGGCACTGTGCTACTCCTAAATTTAAAGACTTTGCTGAAGAAATGGCAAAATAAGGTGTCCCTTTCTAGCTCGCATGGATGGCATTGTGCTAATTCTATGCTTAAAAACTTTGCTAGGCAAACAGACATTTGAAGTGAGCAGATTCAGAGTGTCACTGGTGTTGTTTTTCAACCATTACGAACTCCATCCTGCAGTGTGATCCCACTTGCTGTCTCCTTAAAATAGGGGTGATAACCCAAAAAACTAAACAATTAATCTGTTTCCAGAACCTGGCGCTGATCCTGGCCTGGAAGGCGAGATCTGCCCCAGTCATTTTGACATGGCAGGCAGATGTGGTATGCTGAGCGTTAGCTGAGCTTTCTATTAGAACTGACACATGGGATAGAGATGGCAGGTGCAACGTTATGGAGCAATGAGTAGACTATATTGGCAGACTGAATACATTGTTGTCCCCTAGTGAATGAGGTCCTGTGATTTGCGGTGAGGTCTTTACAGATTACCCCTCTCCTTTGACATTGTTATTTCACATGATGTGTATGTGGGTGGAGAGGGATGGGAGATACTGATGGATGAGGATGTTAATAATGGACTTGGTTGTTTTTGGATCATTAAATGTAAAATTTTATTTAAGTTTTTCTTCCCCTATTTGCTTCCTAAACAGTTGCAACATTGCTACTACTTGATATATATGCACTTCTGTTAATATATTGCAAGATGTACGTATACTATTGAGCACCACCAAGTGTCTTATGTTGTTGTCTTGCATGCGAAAGCTGTTATCAAACTGATTCGTTGCCTGCTTCTCTTTGGTATGAGTAAAATCAATAAAAAGATTTTTTTTAAACACAGGACTTATTAATGATGAGGAATTGTACATACATTTAGAGTGAAAATATTTGAAATGTGAATTTTACAAGAATCAATACCTCTTTATGTTGGGCAAATGAAGGATACGAATACAATTAGAACTGTGATGTTCAGTCTTGGAGTAAATTAATTTATATAAAAATTAAAAAAGAAACCATTAGAGAAGTTTAATCAAGACACAAAAAGCCTCAGTAGTTTATGGTCATCTCAATAACCTCTTCCATGTGTCAGACGGCCCCCGGCCATCGGTGGGCATGTGCGGAGGATGGCTTGGGGCTGTCCGTTCCGTGCATGTGTGGAATTCTCCCGCACAGCGGAGGTATTCCAGCAGCGTCGAAGCGGTTAAACAGAAATTCCATAATTCAAGAAGTAAAAATAAACAGCAATCATAAAAAGCTTGATTGACAATGGAACTAAATGGGAAAATATGATAACATAAATGTAAAATTTGTAATAGTGCAAGGGGTGTCTGAATTTTAGACAGGATTGGTTTTGTGCAGCTAGAAACACCTTCCTGCACAAAAACATTTTTTAGAGGCATTTTCCCCTTTCTATGTGTGCTGCAGAATGCAGAAAAGAGGAAAAAATTAGGAGAAATAAAAATATTTCTCCTTGATACAACTAACTGGGGAAGGCATAGCATGTTGACACATTCCCAGGTTTACTAGCTTAGTAATGCAGGGCATGCACCAAAATAAATGTGTGAATGAATGGGAACACCCATGCTCCATCCATGAAATGCCTTCGAAGTTTAGATTAACTATAACGAAGCTCAAGCAGCTGCACTGTATTACATTTATTAAAAAAACATACAAGGCAGTGCAAATTTCCCCTTGCATGGCTTTCTAAATATTACTGAAACCTCTGCGTTGTCCTTGCTTTGCCTTACGTGATGCAAGGGCAATGCAAAACTCCAGGCCTTAGTGTTCATTATCAGTCCATAACTGCAAAGGCTTTACACTGCCCAGATCAGTATGAGTGTAAGGTCTGAATATTCTAAGCAATATTATGTATTTCATTGCTTTATCACACAAAATGCAATGGTGTAAAAGGTGAAAAACCTTTACAACAAAACTTTTACAACGCACTACCATTACAACGCGGTCATTACAACGCAAACCATTACAACGCATTGCGCTGGGGGGCGCACTAGGATAGGGAATACGTTTAATTTTCTATCCAACACCTTCCCTAGTGTCCACGGGGACTGGAGTTGGAATAGAAAATCAAACTTTTCACTATCCAGCACCTCTAAGCGCTATGCGTTGTAAAGGTATGCAATGTAAAAACCGCGTTGTAAAGGCAGGCATTGTAACGTCATACATCCGGTGTAAAAACGTATTTGACAGGAAACCGTGACACATAAAAAATATCTCATGCTTCACTTGAAGCTGAAGTTTTGAATTTACATTCAAACTATTCTGATTTATTTTTTTATGCCATTCAGTCAGTCAAGAAGCACTCCACACCTTGTAGTTTACTTGGATCCATGATATAATCTATCTATCTATCTATCTATCTATCTATCTATCTATCTATCTATCTATCTATCTATCTATCTATCTATCTATCTATCTATCTATCTATCTATCTATCTATCTATCTATCTATCTATCTATCTCTACATATATATGTAAATATATATATATGTCAATATACATATGTATATATATATGTGTGTGTATATATTTATATATATATTTTTTTTTTATATATATATAGTATTGCTATATAATGCAAATTCTGTAAGGTAAATTCTGTAAGCTTGTATTAGAAATTTGAATAAAAAATGATTTAAGGAAATAGGATTGCAAATTATGTTTCTACTAAACTGATAATCAGTGGTACATTTGTTTGACTTTGTTTTATCTCGAACACAGTCCTTTTAATCACAAAGTATAACTTAAAATAGCTAAATGTAATTTCCTGAACTCTACATAAATTTTGGATCTTGCAATCACAAGATGATAAGATTAGGTATTTTAATCTGGTTGTTACTTATTATAGTATTCTGTTTATAAAACAGCTATACTTGAGAAACCGTTGGAAAAGAAGTCTGGTAGAAATTATGGCCCTCCTGGCACAAAGAAGCTCATTTACTTCATTGATGATATGAACATGCCAGAAGTGGATACGTATGGTACAGTGCAGCCTCACACTCTTATCAGACAGCACATGGACTATGGCCATTGGTAAGTGATTTCTTAATAAGTGAAACTATTCACAGTGCACTATCAATATTAAGTGCAGATAGATGATGTAATTTGATAACATAAATAAGATAAATTAAACATACCCACCTTTCTGGTGCCATTATGTATATATTTTAAAATGATTATCCATATTCATAGATGAATATACATCTATTATACATTGCTATCCAAAGAAATGCGCAGTTTCTTCTGTTCCGGGCATCATAGCTGCACGGATGGGACATTTAGTGGATCCTCCATCTGTGAAGCATTCATGTACTGTAAGCTGTAAAGCATTTAGTTCAGTATTTAACAAGTATAGCTGCCACCGAATATCTAACAATAGTTGATGAAAATACTTAAAGTAATGGCTTCCCTTTTAGGTTTAACTGTGTTTTATTTTGTCTAAGATATACAAAGCATTGCTTGCAACCCAATGGCCAGAGAGGAATCTGAAGTGCAAGAAGCCTTGACATTGCAACTTTCCTCAAGTATAACTGACCATTTCCTCCCTTCCCTCACCCCCATTCCCACTTGTTGTTGGTTGGGTAATAGTTTCATAGTCACCCATGCTTTGATCGGTTTTCATGTCTCATGATGGGTAGTGTCGTGCTTTCCAATGGTATGAGAGGAGAGTCTCTGGACTTTTATCTGGGTCACATCTTCTGAAATACGTCTCACTGCTTTGAGATAACAAGGGCAATGCAAGTTCTTGGTACTCATGAGTAAGTTTTTGATTAAAGGGCATCTAGTCCACCACATAAGATTTTAGATTGTTCTCTGTGGCTAGGGCCATCTTTTCCATGTTTGGGTGGGCTTCCAGGGAAGCATTGATCTCCCAAAATATCGAGACTTCTTCAGATATAATGACTCCCAAGCCCACTGGTGTACCAACGTCATCTGCTGGATCAGGAGTCATAGAAGTCTTTGCAAAGTCCGCTTTGGTGCCCTTAATTGTAGCATGTCTTTAATAGAAGTCTCTCTACAGGTTCTATTTTTAACCATAGTTGATCGAGGGTGTATGCTGCGAGAGTGGGACTGCTTCTGCTTTCCTAATGCAGTTAAATGTGACTTGATCGAGGCCGCTCCCTGTGGCTATGCTTTCTCTCCATCAACGTGAGGCCTCTTTGTAACCCCTGTTGCAAATGCCAGTTGAGGGTCATTGGGTATGCTAGAAAATTCTGTGAAGTCGCTACAATATTTTTAACTCACCTTCACACTAACCCCACACACCCGCACTTACCACTACGGCGTTCCTCTAAAAAAGATCTCCACTAAAGAGCACTCTCACGGGGCCCGTGGGGAACTGCAGCGCCAACCACACGAGGGGCAAAAACGCCCTATGATGAAGCATAACAACTTAACGGGTGTGTGAGGGCAACTTTTCAAATCTGAGGAATTTCCCGGTTAGCCATTCTATCCAACCTAATACTTATTCACTTGGGATTCTCCTCTATCATCATCTTCTGTAGCCTATTAGGCCGGTATCCCTCCATAGGAATAGTTACCCCTTAGTAAATTCGAAGTAAGGGCGTGAGAGCATGGGTACTGGGCCTCTTTTTAGCTTCCTGTCCCTCTTTTTGTGAATTCGGAAATTAATTCGGCCATGCACACAATCAATGGGCACTCACTCCCTTAAACCTACCTGTTAGGTCTGTTGGGCTACGTCAAGGACACACCAGTTAATTGAAGTACAATCACAGCTATGCAGCTCCTTCTGGCTAAATGCAGGGTGGCCGTGTACTGGGGCCGAAAACCCACTCCCACCATATGGGCATAGCTACGAGATGTTATGTATTGTCAGGAGCGATTGTCCAATTGTTGGGAGCTGAGGCCATTGCGCTCCAATCCCAAAGACATATGGGAGCCTTTCCTTACTTTTCTTGCCACAGAGACTTCACCTTACTAGAGAGTGGGGAAATAAACCCTGGTGATAACTCCAAACATGAGAGAACCCAAAGGACTAGTCTGATGACCTGAGTACACTACTGCACTCTTATGCTGTGTCTTCTGATGACTGCAGACTTGGGGGGGGGGCAACTGACACACTAAGCCAAGAATTCCTGCAGATCGTGGCATTATTTCTTCTCTTTTGGTCTATCACTCATTTGGAAATATTGCAAACAAGAACGATTTTCATGTATCCTTCATTGTCAAATGTTGATAAACACTGTGGTTCCTTCCTCACCTCCTTACTCTTTCCCCCTACCCTCATGCCCTCCCTCTCCCAGAGTCCCCTTTTCCTCCTCCTACTGCATATTTATGATTTTTGTATTGTTCTATTCTGATATAAATGTAAATAAATACACTTATAAAGAAGTTCTTTAGGTGGGGTAAGGATGGAAGCAGTAGCGGGGCTGAGCTCCACAAGGTCAGATGCCTTTATTATGATATTCTGCTTAATTCATTTTAGTACTTAAGTCTCATTTGCTTCCACTTAATTACAAGATATGTCAGAAAAACTGTGCAAAATTCTGCATAATTACATGAATTGCAAAGCCCTCCTTTTGTGCTATATGTTGGGCAAAATGCATGCATTTGTCAATTTTTGATGTAAGGATGAATTTTGAGCTAAAAAAGTGTACACAAACACTGCTATCAACAGCATATTGTGTTCTGTGGTTCATGTGCATTTGTGGTGCATTTTTACCGCAAATGGCCTGTTCAAAGTAACTTTGTACTAGAAATAATGCATGATTATGCTAAGTAGCATAACAGCATAATTTTGGAATTTTTATGTAGCAAGTGTAATGCAAAATACACAAAATGATGGACGGAATGTTGCACAATGGCAAAACATTCACCCCCAGTCACAGATCTGGGTTTAATCCATCGGTAATTCGCTCACCAAGCCACCCCAGTTCAGACATGGCCATATGCAAATCAGTCTTGACCCTGTGCCTCATGGGAACAGTCCAGCCCGAACTGCCAAGCCATTTCTTCCCTGGACCGGAATCAAGCATCCTAGGACCGGTTTCTGGCTATCAGCCGTCTTCAGCCAGGATAGCTTGACTCCAGTGGCGTAGTGAGCATGGAACCGATGTCTGGGCATACCCTTCCCACATAGGGTGAACAGCAAAATACACAAATTGATGGACGGAATGTTGCACAATGGCAAAACATTCACCCCCAGTTACAGATCTGGGTTTAATCCATCGTTATTTTGCTCACCAAGCCACCCCAGTTCAGACATGGCCATATGCAATTCATGTTGGAACCCTGTGCCTCATGGGAACAGTCCAGCCCGAACTGCCAAGCCAGGTCTTCCCTGGACTGGAATCAAGCATCCTAGGACCAGTTTCTGGCTATCAGCCGTCTTCAGCCAGAATAGCTTTACTCCAGTGGCATAGTGAGCACGGGGCCCACGTCTGGGCATACCCTTCCCACATAGAGTGAACAGAAAAATACACAAAACATTATGCATAATATGTCAGCATGAGGCTGAAAGCTCTTAGTTGGATGAACAACTTTGGTTTTCTTGCCTTTCTAGAGTATAACCTCCCCGCGCAACCCTTAACTCCTTTTCTTGGTCCTCTGCAAGTGGAAAAATGACACGTTCCCACTTTTTACCAGTTGCTGGGAAATGTCTTTTTGGTCAGCTCTTCATCCGCCAGCTTCTCAGTGTAGGCTTGTAGGCACCAGGTTCCCTCCAGCCTGACCTCCTGGAAAGTAGAGTCCTATGTGGTTACCTGGCTCTCTTGAAATTAATCTGTGCTTCTTGTATCCTTCAAGCAGGTGAACATGACACCAACCAAGTGCCCTTGGAGAATAGTTTGAGTTTCCAGGTGCCAGCAGGAGTCAGCAGGAATAAGGAACTCTTGTGTGCGTCCTCTTCTTCCCCCAGCAGTCTAGAGTCTTCTTTCACACAGCGGGGCCTTCTGCTTCTTCAAAGTCAGCCCCCAAAATATTCAGAGAGGGTGTGATGGTGAGGCACCAGCGTTTCTGTGACTTGAGAATCTTTCACACTCAAACCTGACACCCCCTATGCCCACCAATTTTTGCAGCGTATCCTCTTCCCCTTACTGTACAATTACTCAGGAGAGCCTTTTTCTAAAGCACAGAGCACTTCTGCCACAAGGCAAGCTTCTCATCAGTTCCCTAACCACCACCATATTTATGTAAGCTCTGGCCACCTTAACTCGGGCGCCACTAGGCCCCAACAGCAGAGACACCTGTTGTAAGCATAAAGGGGCAGCCCCGGTACTGCTGGGCAGGTACGGGCCATGTCTATTGCACCACAAACAGCAATGCAGCAAAGTGGATGAAGTTTTCACACTGCGGGGCAATGCAGTCACGGGGCACCTCGTAAACAGCACCACGGACCACACAGCAGTGTCAGGTGTGCAAAAAGGACAAGCACCATGCGTCGCTAAGACACAGTCCTTAGTTTCAAGTAAGCCTTTAGTATGTTGCGGCTCGGGCTGGCGGCGATCTCTACTCACAGCTTCTGTTACAATGACGGCTCGGTCCACAAACAGCAATGCAGCAGCGTGGACTATGTTTCACGCTGCGGGGGCAATGCAGTCACAGGGCACCTCGTAAACAGCACAACTGACCACACAGCAATCTCAGGCGTGCAAAAAGCACACTCACACAGCGTTGTTGAGACACACTTGGAAACTTTTATGTTCCTGAGTTTCCACAACAGCGGACCAGCTCTCCTCAGGCCCTTGGAGACAAGCTACTTAAGGACACAGCACACAGCAAAGTCCTCTCAAGAAGAGGGACACAGCACATAGCAAAGTCCCTTGTCCTCTCCTTAGTCAAATCAGCCAACTGCTGGCCAGCCCCAGAACACATAGCAAGGGCAGTCCTTCTCTTCAGTCTCTTCAGCTGTTCTTCTTTGGCAGAGGGTCCTCTTGACCACAAAGTAGTTTCAATCCTTTTTCAGTATGGATTTCAGTCTTAAGTTCAGGGGTTTCAGCTCTTACATTTATACCCCTAAATCCCTTTGAAGTAATTGTGTTCATGGGGCTCTGACCCCGCTCCAAACCAGACCTGGGTGTCTTCCTGCCAGTACACACCCTCCTCCTTTGATAGTCAGGGTCTGGGCCCCAGACAATCAGCAGGAGGTGGAGCCATCCGCTGGTGGCAGCAACACAGCCCTCTTCACATCCAGGGGGCTACTCCTCCCTATCACATCAAATGCAGGCCAGCCTGTTGCTGTCTCAGCTACTCCTCCCTGGGGTCAGGACACTTCCCAGACTCTGTCACATCCAAACCCAGGCAGGCAATATACAACCAGGCAGAGGCGCACAAGATGGTTTAAGACAAGAAACCAGCCACTTCTAAAAGCGTGGTTTCTAAACACACTATTCAAAAAGCATCTTCACAAAAAGATGTGTTATTAAAATCTGAGTTCAGGCACACTAAACTCCATCTCTCTCTTATGCCTATGGAAAGATATGCTGGAAACATGGGCCACAGCATTCCCCATTCTGTCCTATTGGCAAGATGGCCTTGCAAAAGTGAAAAACGAATTTGGCAGTATTTCACTGCCAAGACATGGTACACACCATAGTACATGTCCTACCTTTCACATACACTGCACCCTGCCTAGGGGGGTACCTTGGGTCTACTAAAAGGATGTCTGATGTGCACAAAAAGGGAAGGTGAGGCCTGACAAGTGGGTGCCCTTGCCAGGACAACAAGGCAGTTAACAAACTGTGTGCAGACACTGCAGGGACAGGCCTGAGATCTCTTCTTACGGCTACTTGTGTGGGTGGCACAATTAATGCTACAGGCCCCCTAGTAGCATTTGCTTTACCAGCCCTGGCACACATAGTGCACTTTACTAGGTACTTTACTAGTAAGACAAACATACCAATTATGGACAACCAATTACCATAACACTTTATACAGGGAGCACTTGAGCTTTGACACTGATAAGCAGTGGCAAAATGCCAAAAGCATCTAAGTCGGTAACATAATGTCAGGAAAAGGTCTAGGAGGAAAGCAAAAAGTTTGAGGAACTTTAGCCAAAAAGGGCCAAGTCCAACAATCAGATTTTGAAAATTACTTAGAAAATAACTTTGAATTATTTTTCTAGCATTTTAATGGGCAGAGATGTAGAATAAATCTATTATTCACTTGTAGGCCCTTTCCTGAAAAATGAGTGGCAGAACTGATTTTAGTTTACACCAGGGACACCTTATATTAGGCACTGTCCCTTTTAGGCTTGCAAGGCACAATTTAGAGGGGACTTAATAATATATAAAACTTTCCAACATGGCTTATCCTTGCCATGTGCCAAGGTAGTGCATTCAACCTTGCATTTTCAATACCAAGTTAGGGCAAAGCACACATACTGTGGTACTGACTAGCAGTGTCCCATAGCACAGAGTCCTAATAGCAGAAATCATTTCCAGAAAAAGCAAGGCAAAACAAGTATGGGGCACCAATTCAAAAACACGAAAAAAGACAACTCTGCCTCATCATGTCTTTGAGGAAAAACATAGCTTATGGCTAGAATATTCATCTTAGCCATTTGTCTTCGTTACTGTAAGGTAATGTATAACATACCTATAATTTAAACATTCCAACCACCAGATGGGAACATGCTAGACAAATAAAACATTTTTGTTTTCACCTATGCTGCCTGAAAGGACACCACATCCTTCCACTTCATCTCACACATTCCAGGTACCTCATCAACAGGCAATGCACCCACCTTGAAACATTGCTCATTCCTTTAATGGGGCTTGACATCTGAAATATCATTGCCCCCTTCATGCTGACTGTTCTTTCACTGGGCTCAGTAACAGGCATCTCATCTCACCTCTTGCAGACTTCCATCTTGGTATCTATGAGAAATGCCCCTTTTTGCTTAGTCACCCCCATTTGTGTTCTGCACAGAAACCTGCAGAAATTGACTAATCCCTGATTAGCATATTTACCTCTCCTCAAATGCTACAGTATATGGAACTATCCCGCACCCATGACCCTATGGCTGCACCCATGACATGGAAGCAAATGTCACCTGTGGGCAGCAGCACTTATTTTACGAAAGCAAAAATATCTTCAGGCCTACCATTGTAGCCTGACCACTGCAGTTTAAACCTGCAGTGCGACCTGCTAAAAAAACTTTTTTGTCAAGAAATATACTCCATTTTAAATAATAGTCATAATTGCGCAAAATCCAACACACAATGGCACCGGCGAGCAGCAGTAATGTTGACAAAGCAGAATAATTCGGACAGTGTTGAATTGCGAAAAAACAAGAATACGGTGTCAGGAGACATTGCTTGTCAAACACTCTTCTGAGGAAATATAAGGCTGTTTGTGGTGCTGCTCGCTTCTTCATGCCTGCTTTCTTTGTGCGTTTCCCATGAAAAGAGGTGTGCAAGGCATGACTATTGACCGATTCTGTGAGATCATCTGCAAAAAATTCTCTGCTTACTGCATTGCCTTTTGCTACCCTGCAAACCACAAAAAATGGGCTCAAGTGTCTAAGTGATGAGGGCAGGCACATCGTGCTGCCCACACCTAGGGGCCGAATATGATCGCGGACGGACTTGAGTCCGTCCGCGACCCCTGAGGAGGAGGGAACGTCCGCAGGGGCTTCGGCGTTCCCTCCGATCAGATTAGGATGTGACCGCCAGGGTGGCGGTCACATCCTCTATCTTTAACATTGCGGTGGGTGCAGCTTCAAGCTGCACCCGCCGCAAGGCTAAAAATGCATGCATTGCATTTGCATGCACAAAGCGGCAGGCACCGATTAGTGCCTGCTGCTTTTTGCACGCAAATGCAGGGGGGTCCCATAGGTACCCCGCATTTGCACCCCCACCCCCCTTCACCCAGGGGGCCCGCAACGGGCCCCCGAAGTGAAAGTCTGAATGCTTTTCCACGGCGGAAAAGCCGCCGTGGAAAAGCATTTTTTTTCCACCATCCTAATATGGCTGGCGATGTCAGTTAGACACATCCATCATATTAGGGCTTTTCCGCCGCGGTCGTACTGTGACCGCGGCGGAAAAGGGGCGGACAGAATTCAAGACCCAACAGCCATCCTAATATGGCGGTGGGTCTTTGGAGGCTCCGCAGCGGTTTTTTCGCATCCTCCAGGCCGGCGGTGGCTTCCGCCGGCCCGGAGGATGCGGAGAAACCGCAATCATAATCGGCCCCCAAGTGTTTTCAATTCAATTCTTTATTTATGTTTTGGAATTCAAAAGAGGTCTACATAAAACAAGACAAGACAACAAATATAAAACCCAAAAACCACTCATTATAAAGAAACTTCGTAAATAGATATACACATTTAAAAACATTTATACCCATAATTTTATTTTCTGTAGCAGCAACCTGGATACAAATTGATGTAAATAATAAACCCATAAGGGATTTATACTTTGAGCAAATTACTCTACTTTTGAGCGATCAAAATTCACATAGCTCCCCAGCAATCCTGAATCCAAGTTAAGATAGCCTTTAAAATATTAAAAAACTTTGGTACATATTACTTCCTGAATACAAGTTAATATAAGTTCATAAAGCCATTACAATATTTAAAAACCTTGGGACGTACTACTTCATTTTTGGGATGAAATTAAAATTCACATGCTACCCCAGTTGATTTGATATTATTCTTTAAGAACATTGGCCTTGGGGTTTAGAGACCTCAGAGAGGTAATGCGAGACAAACAAAAAGTATGTGCATTTGATCGTGGGTCCCAGAGTTACCCAAGTTACACTCTCTCCCTGTTTTCCCAGAATGGTCCCGTTTGCCGTTAGTGCATTTAGCGGAAGCAAGTTCATTATAAAAAATGTCCCAAAACAGCAGAGACCATGGTCCAAATTCTAGGCCAGGTACGGCTTAGCTACCTTGGGGCGGCAGGACAGAGTTACTGCCTCCAGCCTTTTTTTTTACATATGGGTCATAACATCTGACTGATAGCTGGCATAGCTATAGACAACCTTTAGTAAATTTTTAAGTTGTATGGGAAAAAGGGAACCCAAAATCTCTTCCTGCAGTTCAAGGTAACTTAGCGCAAAGTCATAATCCTGGGACAATTTGTGATTTCCCGGTTCAGAGCAAAACATTTCACGATTCATAAAATCCCTCATGGAATCCTTTTGACTGTTCTTGAGCTGAAAGCCCCACTGAATCACACTGACACCAGCCCTTGCACACATGAGCTTGTCAGATCAAAATCCAGTCTCATTGCTGGGGTAGAAATGGACGGGTTAACATGACACAATTTACTTAAAATGTCCCCTTCCATTTCCTCTAAGAAGTCCCATTTTGATACCTTTAAGGATTTTATGGCATATAACCGAGTTGGAGGGACTTTCACCTTAAGTACAGATAACATATGAATAAAATATCTTTGCCCCATTGCATTGTGAAAAGCATGTAACCCACTGACATGCAAGGAAGCTTTAGAAGAGCAATATTCAAGCTTTTTTCAGCATGTTACTTGTTACAATTTTCCCTAAGTAGGGATATGAATTTATGACCTCTAACTTCTCTGGACCTATACTCCAAACATATTTACTGATCTTTCAAACCTTTCTGTTTCTTAAAATTAGTACCTTACTCTTTGAGACATTGATATTCAAATAATGTAGAGAGGTATACTTCTGTATAGACACTAGTAGTAGTTGCCAGGGAGATGTCTTGTACCCTTTTTGTGTACAGGGATAAAAACACTTCCAGACCAAGAGCGAGGGTTAACACCATACTGACAATAATAAGCAAAAAGGGAGTAGGTAAGAGCCCCAGAATGAGGGCTCCTTTTTTATAATAGTAATGGGAACTTTGCCAAGCCCATTGCTTCTGAGGACCTCATTCCTCTAAAAAGGTTACCTAAGACCAAGTGTATGCATGGTGGAGAGAGCAACCTACTTGTTTTGGGAAAACCCTAAACACTGATGCACCTTATTTCTTCTGTGGGGTGAACCTGCTTCCGATGACCTGCATTTTATTAGCGATGCAGGTGCTCATTAATGATAATATTAATAATAACTTTTTTAATGCAGCACTTTTTCTGTTTCTAAGTGTTGGAAATAACACATATTAATAGTACATTATTAGAGCTCAAGTTACCAACCTCAGAAAGATGGACAACTAAGTCGACCATCCTTGCATTCAAACCTAAGGTCATTGTGCCAGCTTATGCTGTGCTCAAGGCATTACATTTAGCACAAGTAAGTGGTTGATAGCCTTTCCCAACTTCTGCGTCATCCACACAGGGCTGGCTTTATTGCTGGTGACATCCATGCGTCAATCGTTTTTGGAGCACCCCCCCCCCCCCATGACCTCCTTCGTCACAGATTCACTCACTACCACCCTCCAACAATGCTCCTCATCTCTTCTTAGACACGCTCTGCTATACATTTAATTTGTTTTTATAACACTACTCATAGTTCACCTCATTCGGTTCTTTAATCTGGATGGTGCATGTTCTTTGCAGCAGGCACATTAATCCCTCTGTGCTACTTTATAATCAGTCAAAACTGCCACTAGCCAAAACTCCGATCTCTCTCCAACAGGAACATTGATCACCAGAGTTATCTTGATATTGTTATTGTTGCTTGAAAACTGTTAGACACACAAGCAATTCTGCAGCACATGTTTTTTTTGTGTTGGTTTTACGGAGTTTTATGTACGCAAACTTGACCCGATGGTATCGGGCGCTTTACACGAGCACCAGTTGTGTTACATGAGGACACATACATTGTTTTTAAACACAGGGCCCGAGGTCAACTCCAGGTATGGATGCACTGGTCGCACCACCCTAAAGCTGGCCCTCCCTCCACGTGTGCCACAGCACCAATGTCAGCGATGCCTACAGCAGAAGCCTCATGACAAAAAGCTACTTATTAAACTGGAGTGGAAGGTGAGGGCAATGTAGTTCAAGGCTAAGCTATGGATGATCAACATTTTTGAGCTACAGTTTCAATTTCTTGGTTCCAGCTGTCTTCAGGCAGATACCCAGCTATGCCAGTCTCCTGGAGTTGTGACATTTGTGACACAAAGGCCTGATACACTTCACCTCTAGGAGACTGCGGAAGCTTACAAAACACCTGAAGAAGCAAACCAAAATACATCAAACACCTGCGCTGTGCAAAGGAACTACAGCTGCATCTGGATGCAGCAGATGGCAATCTAGGTTGTAAAACTAATTTGGCGGACCAACAATTAAAACATCTTGGGTCTCAGAAATTCTACCCACCGTCAGGCCAGGGTATGATCAGTTAATCACAGCACCAGTACCACAACAACTTATAGAAATCAACCAGTGGGACGGCAAGCCGGATGAAAGGCAAAAGCAGCACCCACAGGGGATCGAACTTCCCCCACAAACTGACAGAAGGAGCAATCATACAGCACAGCATCTAAACAGGCAAGAGCAACATGTGCCGCCTCCCAATACAGATAGAGTAAGGTCACCTCCCCTCAAACAAACAATACTGGGCTATGGGAGAACAACGCAGCTCAAAAAGACATTGCAACAAATAAACACTGCTCGGAAACACACGCTGCCACCACAAGGCAAAGGGACCACACCCGAAGGAAATTGGAGGACAATCTTCATAGTGCTTACACCTGAATATACATCCTCTGGAAGTTCTGATATACTAAATAGGGCTAACATCTTACAAATCCTCCAATACACTCCAGAGTGTTCATCTATTACAAAAGAAGATCTAATGCGAGTTCAATTCAAGGCCTTGAGCAGTAATACAACAAGGGAATCTACAATAGTAACATGGAAAAACAACATGATAGCCCAAATCGTCAAGAAAGAAAGAGACCAATTCACGAAATGGGGAATTAGCGTACACGAACCAGAAGAGGAAAAATACCCACACATGTTAATGAACAGACTCAGCAACAGAAATATACAGACGTCGAGAAAGTCCATCTTAAAAGGGAAAAGCCAAGCGGCTTGTCCCAAATCATTCCCTAATTTAAGAATACATTTCTCACCTAATTCTTTTGCAACAGGGCGTAAGATCAGTGAAAGAGAAAAAAAATCAAGCCGTATATATATGTCCAGGATTGAGCGGCATTCACTCGGTCAGGTCGCCAATCAAACTGCTCCTAGCATAAAGAGAATCAACTGGCCTACGAGCAGAATGAACAAGATCATAAAAGTAATTTCATTGAACGTATACGGACTGGAAACCACGCTACAGAACAGAGCTGTCTTCAAATTCTTACAGATTGGGGACCTGTTGTGTGTCCAAGAAACCTGGCTGCTTGCTCCATTGGCCATACCAGGATTCAAGGAATATCAACACACAGCAAAAAAGCTTAATGTATTTGCAAGGCCATCAGGGGGCCTATCTATATACGTAAGCGTAGGCACTACCATAACGGTCACAAAATCTCCAAAAGGCACGCATATGGTCCAAGCCATATACCTGCAAGGCTTGAAACTGAGTGGTTCCCCAATAACAATTCTACTCTTGAATGTTTATTTCAACTGCAATGATACACCGAGACATGGCAAGATGAGGGATCTGGTTGATACACTTGAAGAGCTGTTCAGCAACTGCCCGAATTATGGTATCATAATGGTTGTGGACTTTAATACTCACAACCTGGGGACAGTAACAGATGCTCCATCACCCAGGGACCGTGCTGGAAATGTACTTTTCTTTTCTTCCTCATAACACCATTGTTTGCAAATTGCAGCCTAACATCCGACCTGTACCTCCCCAGGCTATTTGCAATATGTCAATAGTCCTGCGCACTAGCCCATCCAGTAACCTGGTTGCTAGTTCCACGCAGGTGCAATCATATGACTGATAAGATTAGGTTCTTATTGTGCCATTCCAATTCAAAAAATCCTCCCAAATCTTAGAATGTGTACTAGTCTCTAGTCAAATGTCCTTTTTACAAATAGTTTTAACCGCTTGGAACCAGTCAAGCCCTTGGGGTGGTACAGCAAATATTCACTTTTTACTCTGCTCGTCATCAGCCACGGGTGACGTGTGCGGATGACGAGCTGAGCTCGTCATGTAACGCGGTTAATCGAAAACAGCCGCACAGCGCAAAAATCACCGCAGCAGCGATGCGGTTAAAAAACCATTTTAAAGAAACAATCAAGACTATCATCAAAGCAAGATGATATGAGGCGAATAGAGTACTCAAGCAGCAATATCGGGCTCTTAGCTGGCTCCTAAATGGATAAATTGAGACAGTCATATCTTGACTCAGCCTTGAACAAATCAATTTTAACCCCTTCGATGCTGATGACGAGCTCAGCTCAGCTCGTCATCAGCTACGGCGCTCGAATGCTGATGACGAGCTGAGCTCGTCATGTAACGCAGTATTTTCAAAAACACCGCACACAGCGGGAAAAGCCGCTGCAGCGATGCGGTTAAAGCAAATTCTGTCAGTCAGACTCATGGTACTTTCAATAAAAGATAAAAATATTCACTGGAAATCTCTAGGGGCGGTCACCACTTGAAGACTGTCGTCAGAATGAGGAATCTAAGGCTCTCCTGGTTTGCATTTGCCCTCGATTGAACTATGAACATTACACCTTATTAAAACCTCTGTTCTCAAACTCGTACCTGTTCAGACGCAATGAAACTTCTTTTTAATTTGGAGATTCCAATGGAATTGGCCAGACTAGCGAAATTTGCAAGGCAGTTTAAAGAATTTATAAGTAAAGGTCGAGCCAAGGACTAAATCACAGTTTCAAACTAGGGAATATATACCAAATGTTATGGTCTCTTAATATTACGTTTTCTGTAAGTGCTTCATTTATCAAATGAAATGACATAATGATGTTTTACCAATGATCAACGAAGGTGCGCGGATGGACACACCACACCCTGCTTTTTGTACAATTTATACTGAAACAATAAATGTATTCATTCATTCACTCATAGATGTTCTAAGAAAAATAAAAAAGAGAACTTCCTGAAAAGAATCTGGGGACAATTTGAGCGATTTCTGAAGTCATTCGGGATAGTTATGTAGGACATAGAATATGGGGCTCATATTGTTGTCTTTTTGCCTGACATTGTGGCAGGGATGCTACAAATAAAGTAGTATGTGGCCTCTCCGACCACCGCAATGTGCTTGTTTCACAAGGCGGACACAGGGCTGTGGCACTGTCAGTTTTGAAAGTTGTAAACGTATTGATATCTTGCTGAATAGCCTAGTGCTGGGGATAGCGTGGCATTAAGCTGCTGCCTAAAGCACCACTGCTTCAAAGTAGGAAGCTTTTGATTATCGTCTTGGCACAGAAGTGAGTCTTTCATGCTAATGATGGCATTCACAGTACTACTTTGAAAATACCTTATAGGAAATTTAGAGTTGTTTAACAAAAGGAAAAAAAAAGATTGGTTCGAATTTGACAGAGGAGATTGGTGTGTAAATTGCACTGAGAGGAAACAGATGTTTACTGAACCTGAAGAGGGTGAGGACTGATGCTAGGTAAGAGATATCGATGACATGAGTGAGTTGGACACTTCACCTGAGAATGAATTTAATGACATGGTCCTCTTTGCTTTTTTAGGATATTATTATTATATAGATTTTCTGGAAAAAATCACCTTTACTTTGGGATTCATTCCTTTCTTCTAAGTCTGAAGGGCTGGCTGTTTCTTTGGAAGGACTACAGGTCTCATATGGCAAATAGTGTACTTTTGCTCTTACTAGGACGATTGTGGTCATTTGGAGTTCTGACACTAATTCCTGTATGTGCCTCAGGTGTTTTGTGTACAAGTGGTATGAAATAGTAACAACTATTTCATACGTTTCCATTGTCACAAACGAGATACTTGCTGTTGGGCTACTGGATATTTGTAACATGAGAATCCTGTGGTCTTGAAACATGACTGAGTATGTATGTGTGCATGTATGTATGTACATACGGGGATTTATAAAGCACAAATCTAGCTACAAAGAAATATAGTATTGGATAATAAGGGGACAGGGAAAGGAATATGGGGTCTGGGTGCAGTAGCGGCTGGTGTTGTGGAAGAGTGGCGAGGGTGAGTGGAGGGGTCACAGCCAACAACAAAAAACCTCCCTGCAACCGTTCACTTTGCGCACTTCTGCTCCTCTCCTTGCTGACACAGACTCCCAAACTCCCCTGCGGTCAATTCTGATGCTGCCATCATGTCATGAGAACAGCGTCAGGACTGCGGTCAATTCTGATGCTGCCATCATGTCATGAGAACAGCGTCAGGACTGGCCTGAGCGGTGTGAATTTGTGCTCCAGTGAGAATGGGATCCTGTGCCTGCTGTCTCCATTTTGGCAACACAGCTCGGGTTGGAGCAGCTTCAGTGCGCATGATGCTTTGGCCAGCCTCAGACAGGCCAGCCAAACCATCATGCACACTGACAACAGTGCCCACATGGCCCTCCGGCAGTCTGTCATCACATGGCCCGCCCCCAAAGTCTAAGCAGGAAAGGAAACATAAAACGTGTTTATTATCGATTTATTTGTACTTTACTGCTGTTTTGATGCAGCTGGTGGGGGCGGAGGGGGGTGGGGGTGGGTGATGCTTCTCCTCCATAACAGAGGAGCTGCCGCTGGCTGGGTGTGAAGGCAGCCTCAGTCCGTGCAGGTAATAGTGGTGGGGCGGGGTAAGGGGGGATTTCGAAGATTATTGCAGAGGGAAAACTATTTATTTATTTCATTTTCCCTCAGCATCGTCCCTTGAAATACCCCCTTACCCCTGCCCACCACCCCACAGCTGTTACCTGCCTGCACGGACTGCGGCTTTGTGAAGGGAAGTGAAGCATTTGGAATTGTTTGAAGAGGAACGCCTTCAGTTGTTTTCTGAAATTGAGGAGTGACATAGGTTGTTGGATCTCTTTGTGGAGGTAGTTACAGATGGTAGGGTAATATTATACCTTGCGTCTTGTCTTGTCTTACCCACTCTTTTAGCAGGATGAGTGTTCTTAAACCTTTGTTGCTCTCTCCCCTGGGGATCTTGATTTTTCTTCCCATGTATGGTGGGTTTCATGAGGTTTTAATGTTGTAAGGGCCTCCACTGTTCTTGAATTTGATGTGAAAGTGAAGTAGTGTGGCTCACTGGTTAGAGGCGGCAGACCCGAGAGCAGAGGACGGCCCGGGACCAGGGTTCGATTCCCGGCGCGGCAGGTTTCTGGACCAGGGTCAGCGGACTCGATAATTCTCTCGCCTCGGTGCCCACTCTGATCAGTGATCACACTCGGCAACTCTGGGCACTAGCTTGCTTCATCTTCACTAACGGCCCCCCCAGACCGCCGGGGATGCCTGGTCTCACCCTGGAGATACCCATTAAGGGAAAATCTCTCAGGGAAACCAGGAAGGGTTTCGCAGCGGTCGAAGCGCCTTGGGACCCTACGGGTAAGTAGTGCGCTATATAAATGCCTATACATTTACATTTACATACATGTGTGCTGATAGAGAAAATCAGAGGCATTCCATGAAATGACTGCATCTCGGTAAAATGTCCGGAATCTCTTAACCCCTCCCATGCTCATGACGAGCTGGATAAGTGTCCAGTAAGGTCTAAAGTCAGTACTACGAGGCTAAAAGAATCAGGTGCAGAATTAATGCCTAGGGAATCCAGTGATTCCCATGTAATATAATGTGGATTTGTCGAGCGCAAAACGTGCCACCCATGAGGGCCTCCAGGTGCTGAGTGGGTGCGGGTTCCGCAAGACGGAACAGTGAAGAACCAGGATTACAGTTTCTTGTAGAAATCCATAAAATACCTTATGTTGGTGGGGGGATTCAAGCCTTTATTTTAGTTCACTTTCTACATTATTGCAGGTTTTTTTCCAGGATTTTGAGGTGAAAGGCATGGTAGGCGATGTGCTGGTTGTCGGCGAGGATCAATAGATGCCAGGAGCAGAATACTGTTGTTAGTGGCTGCGAGCAGGGTTTGATCTGAAGGAAGCACATGAAGTCGGTGATTTTGGGCTCTGGTGATTGTGAACATTCCTCACAGCTTTCAGAAACACGGCTCAGCGCGACAGAGTATAATCTTTAGTTTCCAGAGTTCTGAGCGGCATGACGTTTTCATAGCAATTGATTTATTGTGATAATATAGATTTAAAAAATTGATTCTTTGTTTTTCAAAATCCACGAGCCTGCACATTATTTGATTTTTTTAAAGCTGTATTTCCTGACTCATGGCTTCATGTTTTGCGATGCCACCTATGATTAATGTGTCCTTTCACATTAGGTCAACACCTGAAGCTATATTCTCAATGAGGAGATCTCTGTGGTAAACCTGATAGGCTACAAATAAAAGTGTACCCTTTCAGGCATAATCAGGAACATGATGAGGCTGGTTGGTCACAGGCCTCTTTAGCTCATTGCGTCTCTCTTGTTCCAAAAGGTATGACAGAAACAAGTTGTCCCTGAAGGAGATAATGAACGCGCAGTACATCGCCTGCATGAACCCCACCGCTGGCAGCTTTACCATCAACCCGCGACTTCAGGTATACCTGCTTGATTTTTCAGAATATTAGCAATGCTCATACTTTAATGATCTTGTTGGAAACCATGTGCACATTTGCTTATATGTTTCTCTTTTTACATCGTCTGGTGTTTTTTACTTCACTCTCTATACATTCAGGTTGGTAGAATGTGTGTGTGAATATATATGTCTCTCCAATGAATTACGTCACATGATGTCATGCCAAACAGCATCTCCGAGCCCTTTGGTCAATTTCCTTTATTTAGGCCAAACAATGTTGGCTGCCTTGAGCGGTGTTTGAGATAAACTTTGCCAATTTTTTCACCCATGAGGCGACATGAGCATCGTCCAGTTCGAAGAGCTCTTTAAATTCAGCGGCTTGCCAGGATCACAGAATGGTGATGCTTCGACCCATCAATATGTTGGTACTCTAAGATGATCCAATATATTGCCCCGCCTCTCAAATTAGGTTCCCCTGCAATCCCACTAATTGATGAACACTGACTTTTTCTAATAGACCTGATGTTCACTGGTCACAGATGACAAGCGCTGGGAAACCTTTTGATTTTACTGCTCTGTAACAACCCAAGTACAGTGCAACTTCTTACTTCGGTGATGCGCTCCTTGCTCCCACATTGCGCTTTAGAACTCCTACTTAGGAGGCATTCTGCTTGCATTAGACTGAGGCGTCCAAAAGTCTGAATACCTCGTAGTATCTCTTCATAACTAGAGTTCAAATGCTTGGTCTGTACCCAACTCCCATTTTTCAAGGCAAAATATATTATGTTTCCAACTACAATGAAAGTACCAGGCTCTGCACAAATACCAGCACTTAAAGAGGAAAATTATTTTGGCCAGATTCGAGGCCCATATTCAGTTTAATTATGGTTATCTGTACCCTTTATCTGCCTTGTACTCTTCTTCACACCATCCCATCACCGTTTCTCTCTCCTTAATATGCATAATCCCTCTGACATCTCACACACTCTAAATCCTCTCATTGTTCAAGTACCCTCAGTCTCCCCATAACTCGATACTGTAATAGCCACATATTACCTGAAGTAAGCTCTTAGCCTCACTGCACAATATGTTTAATGTCTTTTCCTGGCTGAGTTCTCTTTAACCCGTTTGCTTCTCAAATCCCTCCTCCATTCACCACATAGCCAAATATCCTCCAAACTATCACCGTCCAATGCCAACTAGATGTCTCACTGCCTAGATTTTTTTCAGTTGTCTTGAGGCTCTTTACAATGAAGTCTGTCTTAAAATGCATTAAAGCCCCTCCTACTCCTGCACATGCCACAATGCCATCCATATCGTAAATACCAAATTGGTTGTTTTGAAAATGGATTTAGGATTTTCATTGTTGATCATATTGAGGTCCCTCCTACAACAACTAAAGAGTGACTGACTGTGTATTTTGAAGTTCAAAATACAATCTAAACTAAGTGTAAAATAAAGTGACAAAATCAGAAAAAATCTGAAAAAATCTGAAAAGGAGAGAGGCACAAACCTATGAGTAAAAAGAGAACTCTATTTGTAAAAAGAACCCTCACTCACCCTAGTGGTGACATGCTTCATCATGGGGTTCCCACGAGGGAGACCGAATGTCCCCCCCCCTGTGCTTCGACGCCTGCGATTGCAGCGGAGCAGGTTCTTTGTGAAACAAAACAGTGTGTGTTCAGTGAAGTGAGTGCTAATGTTAAAAGATCCCAGCAGTACCCTTAAATGACTTTATTCATGGGTCAGCTGGTCACATTAAAAACAAGTGGGGACCATATAGTGATTTTGTTTGAAATCACTGTGTCCTAAAAAACAGGTCGACATGTTTCTGCTGTTAGTTGCTGTTTTCCGCTCAGCTTTCATCAGGACCATTACGTGAGATCCACGGGCGGTCCGTGCTCGATATATATATAGATCATATTGAGGTGCCTCAATTCTAACTGGCCACTTAGCAGCACCTAGATGATGACACAGTTGGAAGGAGGGGCGTAATGCTGAACTATACCAGGGGGGAAAAGTCAATTATTTGGCAGCATAAAACCATGCATGCATTTAAAAAAAGAAAGGCCTATTTACTTCAACCAGCTGTAAATAGATAAATGTAATAGTGGTACTGGCAATTGCTACCTAAACTGCCAGACCTCTAATGATCTAAGCCTAATAAACTGCATGCTAAACCTTCAAATATGTAAGAAAACAACATCCAATGTAAGTCACAAGCTACAAAGTATCAATTTGTTCTCTTTCTCATCCAGCGCCATTTTAGCGTCTTTGCTCTATCGTTTCCTGGCACGGATGCCTTGTCCACCATCTACAATACCATATTAATCCAGCACCTGAAGACTGGGAACTTTTCCTTGCCCCTGCAGAAGTCATCACAGCAATTGATAAACTTGGCACTGGCCTTACACCAAAAGGTTGCCTCTCAGTTCTTGCCAACAGCAATCAAGTTTCATTATATATTCAATCTGCGAGATTTCTCCAATATTTTTCAGGTAAGATGTTTTCATCTTTTGCTTATTTGTATAGTGTTTAAATGCACCCTTAATAAAGGGGCCTTCTTTTGCTCTGAAGATATATGCTTGTTTGTGCTTAGATTTTGCTCAGTAACATTTTCAGTTTAAAAACATGCATCATAATCAACTGATTCCAATGTTTATTTCCCCTTTCTATGAATTACTGGCACAGGTGTGTTTACTCAAGCATGCTTATGTACTGCCATATCCTTATATTGCGCTACCTTGAGAGAAATATTAATGGCTTAGTTCTAGATTTCGGATATCATATTCTAGAGCTCTACTTTTCAAGGTAGGCAATATCAATTCAATTCAATTCAAAATATCTTTAATTCGGCCAATCTGGCCATAAAAGTACATTAGAAATTGCAACACATTTCATACAGTTTTGTTATACAGAATGAAGTAAGATGCTGGACAGTTGCAATATTAAAAGGTCTCAATAAAACATTAAAAACTACTCATTTCATATAATAAAAAAGGATAAAAATTACTTAAAGGTTTTAAAGGATCCAATTAGGCCAGACTATATTTTAGTACAGTTGAACGAACACACCACATAGAGAATAAATATCGGGAAACTGAATACACAATAGGGAGGCTGGTATCATATTTTAATTTCCTGTATGCCTCCCCACAGTGAGTTGTCCTGAGATTACAGCAGACCTGTTGTAGCCATCGGTGCCTGATCTTCTTGTAAACCGGACAAACAAACAGTACATGTTGGTACGATTCAGAGATGCTCTCACATACCGGACACTCCTTATTTGTAAAGGCACTGAGTGGTAGCACCCCGTGCCTAAATTGCAAATAACGTTTTTTTGGCAAGGGGTGGCTGAATAACGTCACGAACAGGTTCTAACCTGTATTGGTCCTTGACTTCTAAAAAATGTACAGTCAGTATACCAGTGGTGGAATTCCCCTTAATCTGGTTTATCTTAAATTCTCTAAAATGCTTTGAAAGAGCCTTCCTGGGAATTGTCTGGCAAGATACTTCAGCGTTGTTCCATAGATCACCCATCCTTAGAGCAACTAATATGTTTTTGATATAGGATAACCATGGAATTTTGCCCACTTCCTGCAGATTCATAACTTCCTTCATCTCATCCTTAAAAGCCACTAGTTTGGTGTGCACCATAAACATCTCCAGTGAAGAAGGGGCCTGAGGGCAACTTCCTCAGCAATTGGATTGACCCCAAGGTCCATACGGACTCGAGTCAGTGATGTACTTTCCGGGAGGCCTAAGATTTGTCTAAGAAAGATATTTTCGTTCTTGGAGAGGGAATCAGGTGATTGATGGCCCCAGATTCTGCCCCATATAGGGCCGCCTCCCCTCCCCCCTTGCTTGTGTCTTATAAATTTCCATAACCGGGCTGACCATTTAATGGGTATTTTTCTTGAACATCGTAGCCAGTCCCCCCGAGGTTTAGGCTAATCTTAAACTAGCCTTCCTAATTTGTGCGTGCCCCTGCATTTTATCAGTGAGGGTTAATCCCAGGTAATCGAAAACTGTAACTTTTTCCAGTAGTTTCTCATTTAAGCAGGGATTAGGACGTGTGGAGTCACCTACATTAAAAACCATGTATTTGGTCTTTAAAGAGTTTATCTCCAAGCCCCTGCTTTTTCAAAATGACTGGAAAATATCTAGGGCCCGCTGAATTCCCATCGGGTATTTGGATAGAAGCAAAGTGTCATCGGGGAACATCAGGGCTGGGACCCTGCGTTTCACCAACCTGGGGGCATCTACATCCCTCCCGCCAATCAAGTCATCCACCCAACTGTTAATAAATAGACAGAAGAGGGGTGGGGCCAAAACACACCCCTGCCTTACCCCTCTGTCTATACCTATAGGATCTGTGAGCTCACCATTTTTCCCATATCTGACTTGTGCATAGTTAGATTTGTTGAGCCGCTTCATCTGATGACAGAGGTACGGAGGGACCCCCATACTTAATAAAATGGACCATAATTTATCCCTGGGGAATCGGGCGAATGCCGAATTTAGGTCCACAAAGATCAGATAAAGGCTGACGCCTCCCAGAAGCACTGTCTTCCAATAGAGGATTTGCAGCCTTAAAATCTTATCTATTGTGGACATCCTTGCTCTAAAACCGGACTGATAAGGACTAAGGGGGTCATTAGGATCGCGGACGGACTTGAGTCCGTCCGCGACCCCTGAGGAGGAGGGAACGTCCGCAGGGGCTGCGGCGTTCCCTCCGAGTAGATTAGGATGTGACCGCCAGGGTGGCGGTCACATCCTCTATCTTTAACATTGCGGCGGGTGCAGCTTCAAGCTGCACCCGCCGCAAGGTTAAAAATGCATGCATCGCATTTGCATGCACAAAGCAGCAGGCACTGCGCAGTGCCTGCCGCTTTGTGCACGCAAATGCAGGTGGGTACCATAGGTACCCCCCATGTGCACCCCCAAACCCCCTTCACCCAGGGGGCCCGCAACGGCCCCCCGAAGTGAAAGTTCGTATGCTTTTCCATGGCGGAAAAGCCGCTGTGGAAAAGCATGTATTCACCACCATCCTAATATGGCTGGTGGTGTCTGATAGACCCCGCCAGCCATGTTAGAGCTTTTCCACCGCGGTCGGAAGGTGACCGCGGTGGAAAAGCTACGGACGGAATTCCAGACCCACCAGCCATCCTAATTTGGCGGTGGGTCTTTGGAGGCTCCGCAGCGGTTTTTCCTCATCCTCCGGGCCGGCCGTGGCTTCCGCCGGCCCGGAGGATGCAGAAAAACCGCTATCATAATCGGCCCCTTAGTATGGAATGCTTCTCCATCCACCTCTCTAATCGATCCAAAAGTACTAGTGCATATATTTTTTGTGAAACATCTATGAGACTAATTGGACGATAATTGGCGGGGAGAAGTGGAGAGCCCTTCTTGTAAATCGGAATAATCTCTGCCCCCAACCAGGTCGCTGGAATTGGCATCCCTTGAAGAATAGCATTAAATAGGTTCCAGAAGTATGGGGCCTGTTAGAACTGGGTGTCTCTAGTTGGCAGAGGTAGGTACCACTGTACAAATAGGGACCCTTGCTTCTAGTCAGGGTAAGGAGGAAACACTCTTTAGATAACCTCTGCTCACCCCCTTGGTAGCTTGGCACAAGTAGTCAGGCTTATCCAAAAGCCATGTGTAAAGTATTTGTACCAACACTCACAGTAACACAGTGAAAACACCACAAACTGACTCCACAACAGTTTAGAAAAATAAAGGTATTTAATCTAAACTGCACAAGACCAAAACTCAAAAAATCCAACATACACAGTTCAAGAATATGGTTGCAAAAGAGTTCTTAAGGTTGCAATAAAAATAAATCCACAGTTGCGTTAAAAGTTCACAGTTGCGTCACGTTTAGCCAACAGTACCTTTTAAATGCGACAAAGTTCCAAAGCAGAAGCTGGTGCGGTGGAAAACAAGCGATGCGTTGCTCCTGAGACCCTGGTGAGGCGATGTGACAACCCCGCTGCAGCAGCGGGCGTGTTGCGATGAATCAGGTCTGTATGGGGAGGAAGGCGGACTTGTATGGATTCCGGTGCGTAGGTTCCGTAGGAAGTTTTCTCTCGCAAAGGCACAATGCAATGATCTTTGGAGTTGCGAAGATCTCCGGGCCGCCGATGCGCTGACCAGTGGTGATCTCTCTCTCGGAGCTCCTCGATGCGATGGCTCCTGCGACGACACTCGCAGCGACGTGATGCTGTCCGCAAGCAAGCGGTGTGGCGATCTCACCCAGCGACGACAGGCTCTGCGACAACACTCGCAGCGATGGTAATCTTCCCGCACCGGTCTGGTGCGTCCCACAAACGAAGGATGCGATGGCTCTGGCAGCGACAACAGTCGCTGTGACGATCTCGGCCTTCATAGAGGCGGAAATTTCCTCGCACTGTCGGGGATGCGCTCCGCAAGCGAGCGATGCGACAAAACTTGCAGAAAGTCTTTAAAAGCTTTGTTTCCAGCTCCCCAACACAGGTACAACTTCCAGAGGCACCACACATGGGCCACGCACTCCAGGAAGGACAGAAGTCTCTCAGTAGAGTTCAGGGAAGCTGGGGCTGAAGTCCCTTTGTTCCTGGGACTTCATAACAGGGAGCAAGCTCTCTCTCGGGCCCTTGGAGATTCCTTCAAGCAAGGGGACACAGTACAAAGCAAAGTCCTTCCCCTCTCCTTGGCAGCAAAGCAACAGCAGGTCAGTCCAGCAGAGCAACAGCAGGACAGTCTTCCTTCTTCAGTTTCAGCTTCCTCCTTGGTAGGGGTTCCTTCTTGATTCCAGGATGATCTAATTTTCTGTTGTCAGGGGTCCTGTACTTATACCCCTAAAAGTCTTTGTTCTCTTTGTGCAAGTGGGCCCTGAGCCCGGTCTGAACCAGTTCTGGGCACTTTTTTTCGGGCTTCTCCTTTCCTTTCAGAGTGAGAGGCAGGGTCGTCAGCCGCCCAGCAGGAGGTGGAGCCAGCATTGTGGAAGGCAGGCGCAGCCCTATTCAGGCCCAGGCGCTATCTCCTCCCACCACTCAAGTTGCAAATGCAATCATTCAGCCTATGGCTGACTCGGCTAGCCTCCTGGGGAATCCCCAGCCCCTGTCACTCTCAAACCAGACAGTCAATTCACTAACAGTTCAAGGCATGCAGAAAGGTCAGACAAGAAAACAGTCACTTTCTAAAAGTGCTGTTCTCAAACACAGGATTTAAAAACAACCTTTCCTAAAAGATGTGTTATTAAATTCTGAGTTCAGGGATACCAGCCTTTTATGTCCTATATTGTTCCTATGGAAAGATATGCTGGTAGCCACTGTAGCAGGCATTCCCCATGATAGCCTATGGACAAGATAACCTTATAATAGTGAAAAACGAAAATGGCTGTAATTCACTACCAGAGCATGTCAACTGCACCAGTATATGCTCTATCTTTCACATACACTGCACCTGCCCAAGGGGGTACCTTGGGCCTTCCATAGGGGTGACCAATGTGCAGAGAAAGGGATGGGTTAGGCCTGGTCAGCGGGGACACTGACCAGGAGGACATGGCAGTTCACAGACTGCACACAGGCACTGCGGTGGCAGGCCTGAGACACCATTTTAGGGCTACTCATGTGGGTGGCACAATCAGTGCTGCAGGCCCACTAGTAGAATTTGTCATCACCAGCCCTGGCACACCCAGTGCACTTTACTAGGGACTTCTTGGTGATACAAATATGCCAATCAGGTATATCCAATCACAATAACAATTTACACAGAAAGCATATGCACTTTAGCACTGATCAGCAGTGGTAAAGTGCGCAGAGTCCTATTGCCAACAGCCAGAGGTCAGGAAAAATAAGGGAGGAAGAAGCAAAAAGTTTGAGGATGACCCTGCAAAAAGGGCCATTTCCAACAGGACCCAAATAATAGGTTTGTTCCTAAAAACATCGCCTGGGATCTTATCTAAGCCTGGCGCTTTGGCAGAAGCCACTCTGTTCAATGCGGCCATTATCTCTTTTAAAGCGATTTCTGGGGCATTGGGGGAAGACTGCTGAAAGCAGGTTGGTATGCCCATAGCTTGGCCTACTTCTTCCTCTCCCCTTGCATATAGCGATTTGAAGTAGGACCTCCAGATTACTGTCCCAAGATTTGGCTCTATTGCTGATTTGCCCTCTTTGCATCCAAAAGATTGCCTGTCCCTTGAGCATAAAGCTGCCCTCATGCTTTCCCATTTGTCACCCTCCCACTGTTTTTTTGCACTATTGATTGTAATTCTATAGGCTATTCGCTTATCTTTGAGCATTAATTTGTCATTTGCTTTAATTGCTAGGATCAGTGATTGCTTAGCCCTTCGACGGTCGCCATTATACCAGGATTTGGCCCATAGACACCTTTTGTTTGGATTTTACAACAGGAAAAAATATGCTTGCCAGATCACACACTAGGTCTTTATGGTTTCTTCTAGTTCCTGCTATACCTGTACTAGGGACTGTTGCATAACTAAATTGATTGGCAACCTCAAGATATGGAGTGGCAATTTCATAGAGGTAGGCCAACTTACCCTGGGAATTAGAAATGGCCCCCCATTTCACTTGCCTCCTACACCAGTCAGAGTTAACTTGGGCCCATTTATATGATGATTAACTACTTGGACACCCTTAGAGCAAGGTGATATCAGCTCTAAGACCATGGCATTGTGGTCGCTATCATGTCTAGGTATAACCTTAAAATCGATCACCCAACACCTAGATTTACTATCCATCAAGTTGTAATCTAAAATGGAAGAACTTCCGTGTCTATTATAGTGTTGTCTGCTGGGGAATCAGATTTAGTTCGATCATTACAAGCCCTAAAAGAATGGGTCAATGTGAGAGTGTTCATTTGAAGCACCCAGGCTCGGGTCGGTTGGGCATTCAATTCTGGGATTGACCAGTGCTGGTCTTCCTCATCAATATCGCCCCCAATTAAGTATTTCAGTGGCTCATACTGGCAATTAAAATTGCCGGCAAGTACCACCAGGGTGCCATCAGTGACGGTGTGTAAGAAGCTTCACAAACGCTCAAGAGGGTGTGATGACTCCTGGCCCTAGGAAACCGGACGGGAGTAAACATTGATTAAGGATATTCTAGGCTTGGTGGGGAAGCACAGAATTACACAGAGTGTGTCGCTTGAGGATGTGCCAATATGTTTTGCAGTGCATCCCAAGTGCACAGCAAACCAAACACAAAGCCCTCCTGCGGGTCTTCCCCTTCCCCCAATTGTGGCTGCCAAACAAAAAGTCGCGTAACCCAGTCTATGGGTGTCCTCTCTAGCCCAGGTCTCCTGAAACATGCAGATGTCCTGTGCATCAATAAGGGACCCCCACACTGGGTTGCCCTGTTGGGAAATCAAGCCAGCAATATTCCAGGATAAAATATGGAACCTGGGTTTGTTATCAGTGTTAATAGTTGTTAAAACTGGAATCAGCTGCTAGTGGCCCATGGAGGTTTGTGGAATCAATGGAGGTGTACCTGATGCAATGTGGTTTAGGGGGGCCTCAACATTTCCTCACTAAAGGTATCTTCTACTATTCCTCAGCCCTCCTTGCTATCTGTTCTATTTCCCTTGATTCCGATTTTTTTTGCTGTATTGATTCTAGTTAGTCATTAGTTTCAAGGGTGCGTATCTATTTGCAAGTGGGAGGTTAAAAAGTGGTTGATTCATATGCTCTTGCTTCCTGATGTAAGTTTGCTCATATTGGAATCTGGGCCCTACTCCACTGACTGTCCATGAATTATTGACTGGAACCAGTCTTGGGGGGTACAAGTACCCCAGTGGAAGGGGCCTAATTTCCCCTTCATACCCATAATGGGTTCATATTAGGAGTGTCCTAACAACCTGTGGGTTTCTAAAATTGATCACAATGATATCACCATCCACATCTTTTGCTCTTTGGTCCACCCACCTCACCCTGCGCGCAAATAAAATCTCACTCGCATCCTTATAGGAAAATTGAAGTTGTTTAGACAGCCAAAAAATACATTTATTTTATAGCTCATAATGCGATTCCCTTTGCCCCTTTTTGAGTTCCACAAAAGGGGGTGGTGATGGAGTTCTGGCACATTTGTTTGAATTATAACATATAGTGTGAAGTTGGGGGGGAGTTTGATGCATGGTAAATTTGAACTTCCCTCTCCGGGCACATTTTGCAGATCTTGCCCCTTTCTAGTTCATCACTTTGAGCCCAAGTTTTGCATATTTGTTCCCGCTTGGGAATCTTCTGCTGGGGATCTTTGCTGTCTACCAGTCTCCCACCTCCGACTTGGTTCCTGGCTTTCCAGGCTAGTGATGCTATTAGTTGGTTTATTAGATGTATTTAAGTGAGCCACCACTTCCTCCCTTCCTTCCTAATGCTCTGGGCTTGTGGAGTAGAATTACAGGTGGTTACTAGAACATGGCCATTTCTTAGATGAGCTTGGTGGGCTAGGGGCTTGGTCTGTTGGTGGGGGTCTTTCTTCCTATGACCTGCCTTAATAATGAAGTCATCTAGTAAGGATCGAAGTTTGTCTACCTTGGTGGTCAGAGTGGTCAATACTCCTTGATTATATTTCTTATTTCCAAATGCAGGTCCTTGACCAAATTTGACACCCACTGTGTTTTTTATGTGCCTTCATTCACATGCCCCCCCAGCCCTAAATTTCCTGGTACCCCATCTTCTTTGAGATCCTTGGCCCCCTTCTTCAAAATATTCCCAGCTTTTGTGGCAGTTTTAACATTCCCTCTTTTTCGAGAGTCCAGAGAGGTATCCCCAGTGAGAAAGTCCAGGGTTTGCATGTCATGTAATATTGCATGTGTTCTAACTTGGGCCCTTGGTGGGTTTGGATTGATGACTGGCAGAACAGATTACAATTCAGTGTTAAAGGTGGGTAGGGCTAAATCTGGTGTTATTGATAAGCGTCTTTCAGTCACTTCAATCTCATTTGAAACCACCCCTATGGCCCTCTGAAGCATCTTGTCGATCGAGGTAGGCTGGTGGTTTGTTGGTGATTGTGCGGATACTGCCGCTTTTTTCCCTGAGCAGATACGCCTCCCCATTTTAGTTGGCCAGCGGGGGCTCCTTATGGAACAGTTTGGATAGTCAATTTAGAGAGGGGACAAGAATTCAGTCACAATATAATATATTCTGCTTTGAGGGTTTCAAAGAGCCAAAACTAAAACAAATTGTAAAACTCTATGTCATTGAGTAGTTTGTTCTGGCAATATGTAGATCAATTGCACAGTGAGGACACCCACCTTATAGAGCAGTCCCTACATGAGTCCAGAAATGGCAGGGTGATCTTACTACAAGACCAAAGGGAATAGCCCAGCCCGGTTTCTTTCGGGCTCTGACGGGCGCAGAAGGGCCTGCCCTTGGCAGGGCTTAGCCTGGGCGCCGCCCACACACGTCACGCTCTGCTGGAGGGTCTCTGTGCTTTTGTAGGACCTCTGAGCGCTAGTGCAATGTCAGTGTCCAGGGGGCTGCTGGGTGCTGTAGTTCTCCTAACAGTTCCCCTCACGGCGCGTGGCGAGGAGTAACAGACGTTCTCCTCACGGCGTCTGGTGAAAAGACAGGCAGCCGTTCCCCTCACTGCAATCAGGTATCCCGTGCCGTGGGAGGCTCTCTGTGCTTTTGCAGCACCTCCAGGCGCTAGTGCAATGTCAGCGTCCAGGCTGCTGGGGGCTGCTGGGCCCTGTAGTTCTCCTAGCCGTTCCCCTCACAGCACGTGGCGTGGAGTAACAGCTGTTCACCTCACGGCGTCTGGTGAATTGACAGGCAGACGTTCCCCTCACGGCAATCGGGTATCAACATCAATTGAAGAAGGGAGAAAAGTTCTTCCATTGAAAAAATGAAACATAGCTAATGACATAGGTATATTCAAACACAGAAATGCTGACTAAGGCATCACTCAGGTGGTAAGGGAGTCAAGATACTCCACAGTCTTTGCAAAATAGCGATGATCTATAATGCCATTCAGTTCTAGATTGATTGTTGCATTCTTTCAGTTGCAAAGGTGCTGGATTTTATGTACTGGAAGCCTATCCTTACCTACCATATGAAAGCCTAAAACCACTCAAATATCCTAGACTTTAGCTATTGGATAATATGGATGAGCAGGTCCAAAGTTATTTCATTTTGTGAAATTGCATGTGGCAAAAGTAGTGGGATCTAGCAAGCACCATTATAAATTATTCATAGTAGGTGAACACCATTTTTAACAAGCACTGCATCCAAAGAAGAATTTTGAAGATAGAATGTGGAAATGAATAATAATAATGCCCTGACATTCATAAAAAGTATATTTCAACAAGGGAGACCCAAGGATCGCTGGGGACCTGTCGACATAACTATAACCAAAAGCACACTGCTCCCTAGTAACACTCCTTTTGATTAAAGACCCAAATGGTGAATATAATGTGTGTAAAGTGACACACTCAAGTGGTAATTTGTGATCAACAACTGTATCAACAAACACAAAAACAGCACAACCTATTACAGCAAGTTCTAAACAATCATATTGGGTTTGTGTTTTTAAAGTCAATGGCGTTTCGATCCCACTAAAAATAGTGGTATCACCATCAGGACTTAGGGGGATACAATGAGCCAGATAAAGGGTAATACAGTTACTAAAGGGGGGGGGGGTGTTTCCTGATGACAAGCCTCAAGAGCAGGGTGGTCAGGAATGGCCTGGCTGAAAATATGTTGATTACCCATTGGAAGGGGGGCTCTAATGAGCCTGCAGTAGGAAGCGTGTTCAGCGGGTAAAGTCTGGGTCTCAAGGTTGAGAGCGGGATTGATTCAGGGGGCTTCAATCAGCCCAAAATGGAGATGTGCCGGTAGCGCTGACTAGCTGATCTGAGTTGTTTTGAGACAACGAGTACTCATGGGGCATATGAGTATACATAACAGGATAATCCTCTTTTTGAAAATTCTAAAATATCTGTATGGATGAAAAATGTATCAGACATGAAAATATTTTAAATATGGAGTAAGAATATTGGGGATCTTGAAAGAAAGGACCGATGTAAGATTTTTGAGACCTGAACATAAACGTGCATGATTTACATAGTGGTTATGCTAAAAAACTAGCATGAACCCTATTTTCATGTACCTACAGTGAACATTACAGGGTTAAAAGAATGGAATATTTTCAGGGTGTCTGTGGAGCAGATATTCACATATTGGTAAATGTGGAGAGGTAAAATAAATTGAGGTAAGGAATATATAAATATATAAGTGTCAAATTAGACTCAGCAAAATAATCTAGTTATTTCATGCTGGACCTGTAATTGAGAACTAAAACATTTGGTACTAAGCCAGTATTGCGCTGGCAGGGTATAGCAAGACAGCAGTACCCCTCTCGGAGTGATTTGGAGCATTTACCCAGCAAACAAATATTTAGAAACTGCCATCCAATGATTTATTTTATGGCACAATTTTACAAATATATTTTCTAAAATGCCATTCCCTTAACGTGCGTCCCTGAAAAGAGAACCAAAATGAATAATTATTCCGGAGTGTGGGACAGCACCGTTTGAGTGTGTAGCCCTCTGCAGAAGCTAATCATGTATGTGGTTTAAGAACATTATGTACTGCAAACCTCAGCACTGCATTCAAGTCCTGAACATTTAAGTTTTTTTAGCTCATCTAACCCTGAGATCAGCCAATTGCCTCAACACACAAAGAAAGGCCTCTATGGCCAGTCTAGCATTTGTTAATCTCCAGCTCCAGAACTTTTAGCAAACTTACTTTTTTAAATATCTCATACTGTAGGGCCATGTTCAAGTATATGTTCCTATGGTGAATGGGAAATATTTGCCTATATTTGACCATTGTGACGCTATTGAACATATAATGAGAGACTGAATCTTCTGGGTGGTTAGTAGGTAAGAGACACATTTCAATCCAGTATCAAGGTACTGGACATGGCGCTCTCGGAACGGTCATCCCTAAATTTTTTGCCTTCATCCTCCTGTTTTAATAACCCGTTTTTGTTGGCTTTTAGGACCCTGCACACTTTACCAATGCTAACCAGTGTGAAAGTGCTTGTGCTGGATCTCTCATACATGGTAGATTTGGCAATAACCCAATCAGCACATTTAATTCACTTGTAACTCCCTAATAATGTGGTACTATGTGTACCCAGAGTCTGTAAATTAAATACTACTAGTTGGCTGCAGCACATATTGTGCCATCCGCGTAAGAAGCTTTTTAAACATATCTCAGGCCTGCCATTGCAGCCTGTATGCAGTTTTGAACTGCCAATTCAACCTTGCAAAATAAACCTTTTGCCAGGCCCAAACCTTCCTTTTTAGGTCGGGGCTAGATAGCACATGCACGGTGTCAAAGAGATATGTTCTGTTTAATCTGTGGACTTCAGCCTGTCCACAGGCTTCTTCCTATTTGCTCACTCCATCATCTGTCTCATATTATTTGTCACCATTTGTCCTTGGGAGGCATGTTCATGCCTATTTTTGTGTTTAGCCCTGCCCCCAGAGCATGGACCAAGTACTTGTAAACATCCGCTACTCCCATTTTTGTAACTTAGGACCTACTTTTTTTTCAGCACTCTACATAGTGCTTTTACCATCTGACTTCATTCCCCATCCACAGTTCACCCCCTCTCCAGTCACGCCTTTTCCCATTGTTGCTGCTTTTTATTTCTCCCACGTCATTCCTTCTGTCACTGCTTGCTCCCTCGCATCTCCCGGTGCTTGACCCATCCACAAATAGCCCCCTCTCCCATCATTGCTTTTTTTTCTTTGCTGCTTTCCTTTTCTCCATCACTTGCCCCCCATCTCTGCCTGCTCGCTTGTACCTCCCGGTGCTTGTCCATCTACAAATCACCCACTCCCCCTGCGCCGCCACTGATTTAAACCCTCATTGTAGTCTGTTTCATTCTAGTGAGTGGTGGTGTTCTGCCTTTTAATGTCCTGTTAGTGGATAGCTGACATGCTGATTGTAGCATGTGTGCATGGCTGCTATTATATGGCACATGTCTAGTCTCTGTTTATTTTATGCGTGTGTGGGTGCTAGAAGTGGGTTTTTACACCATATGTGGATGGTCGGCAATGGTGTTTATAGCTTGAAAATCAGGGGCCAAATGCACAACCTGCAAAAATAGCGACTCCTATTTGCGACAAATTGCAACTTGCAAATGTGAGTTACTATTTGGTACCTACAAACGGAATAGAAGACATGATTGCCAGTTGGTATTGAGTTGCTAAAGGCACGCAATTAGAGAGCCCCGTTAAAAAAACTATTTTGCATCTACAATTTGCGAGTGTGCCTAAAAAAGCCAAATACAGCACTCGCAAATAGCGAATTTGGGGAAACAAATGAGATACACTTCCTGGTTGAGCTAAAGGACCCCAAAACAGGAAGTGGTGTCCAAGGATACTCCTGATCAAAACCCAAGCACATGTCCAGGTGCAGCAGCACTGTTCTGCACTGCTGAGTGAGCATTACAGACAGCATGAGCAGCAAGGCCAGCAAGTAGGGTACCAAGGAGAGGCTGGGGAAGCTGAAGTTTGCTGACAAGGTGCTGGACATAATAACAGAGGAATGTTGCAACCACCACGAGGAGTTATTTGGTAGTGCCAGAGTCTGACAAACGCAAGATCTGGTGTCGGATGCAGCATCGCATAAATGCCCTTGGAGTTGCACACCAGTCCATTGATGACATCAAAAAGCGCTGGTACGATCTCCGCTCCAGGGCAAAGGAGAAGGTGGCAGCATGGCTGGAAGAGACAAAATGGACTGGAGGGGGCATCCACTTCATCTGAGCCTTCAGCAGCTGAAACCATGGTGTAAGCTTCCCTGGAGAGGGCAGCTGTAGTAGGCTTCGGGAGCCTTGACATATCCTAGCCAGCAACAAATCCTGGTAAGTGAGAAATGTGAATCCAATGTGCGAATACCCACTAACGCCTGTTCTGTGCATGCATACTAATCAACCAAAAACACATCCATTTACACCAAAGAAACAAAACTAGTGTTGTATATCGAGGTATGTAGTCTGTGACAAATTCAGTGCAGTGAGGGAATGACTTGAGCTGATAAACTTTGCAACACCACTGAAACAGTGACTCACATATTTTATTTTATTCTATGACCTTTTGTCACATAGACTCACCATTGGAAGCAGAAAACACTGCCGATGACACTGCAGGTAGCCAGGAGCTTGAGCAGTTGGAGGAGGGGCAGGATGTGGGAGAAACAAGTGGGCACAGTTCATCTGATGTCCCAGCAACCGAGGTAGCAACAACTTCACAGGTCTCAGTCATTGTCACAACAGCCGCACAGCAGACCCCAACATCATGAATCTCTCTGGCCACCCGGGTGCGGCTCTCACGGGAAACACAGCAGTCCCTATGGCAGAAACAAAGTCTGTCCTCTGCTGGATCCGCCAGTCAGGCCATGTCTGCAGCACTGGATCTGGAGATGTTGCAAATCCAGCGCCGGCAAAACAAGACACAAAGGCAAAGGAATGTGAGGATGACACAGGGCTTCCACATGATTACGGACAAACTTACAGAAAATCAGGCCCGGATTAAGTCAAAACTGTAGCCCTCAATAACACAGTAGCAGACCTAGGCAAAGAATGGGCAGAGGAAACTGCATAGCTTAGGCGCATGGAGCACAGCAGGGCCCCAAATTAGACACACTGAGCAGGGCCATTAGTAGGCTTGCTCATGCAACCAGTCAACACAGCCAGCGCACCCTTGGGCTGCAGGTGGAGATGGGGCCACTACAGTGGGGATGTTTCTCGTGGCCTAGGGTAGATCACTACAGCAGTGGAAACACTGCAGACAAATATGATTGTTGGTGGAGGTGCCATGGGTGGCACTGATAGTGAGGTGTCAAGCTGCAGCAGCGTCTCAGCTACGGAGACACCTGCGATGCGCCGTAGCAGCAGCCGGCATCTTGGTTTGGGTAGTGGCAGCTCTGGCCAGGCTGCTTGGAGGTGCAAAAAGTGAACTGTGTTAGCTCACTACACAATGTTGTTCTACCATATCCTTCATATTTTCTGGTGACATAACCCCAACTGATTTGATTTGTAGTTTATGCCTACATTTAATGATGGGCATGTTGTCCTTAGTTTGGTTAAGGATGCTTGCACAATAAAGCACCAATAAATAGTCACAGATTGTTCTGTCTTATGTAAAAGTGAGTGTATAACTGATGTGTACGTACCTTTCAAAAATAGTTGTTGACAATCTGGTCCCTGCACCTTCTCCCCTCTGCTGCAGCGCTACCATCCCTTTGATGTAGGGCAGGTGGTCCAGGGTCCTCATCCTCCGAATCTGTGTCAGACACATCAATGGGCATTCCACCCCTGCAGGCCATGTTGTGCAGCATGGCACATGTTGCCATGATTTTGATGGCTGTCTCTGATGCATATTGCAGTGCTCCTCCACTTTTGTGTAGGCACATGAGGCGCGACTTCATGGTTCCAAAAGTACTCTCAATCTCTTGTGCACCTGTGTGCCATGTTGTACCACCTTTTATGTATATTGTTGGAAAACAGATATGGCGTGAGGATCTATGGACTCATGGCAGACACAATGTCACCTGTTGTTAGATATGTGATGGTGGTTTTATGTGAGGTTATATGCTTAGGCATACAAGTGTATAAACTTTTATCTGGGGACTGGTAATAACATTACCTAGGAGGCATCCATCATCGAAGTCACCTCTTTCTAACTTTTGGTACAGACCACTGTGTCTGAAATTATATGCATCATGGGTGCTTCCAGGGAATTTGGCTACAATGTCTGTGATGATGTTTTTAGCATCACACACAACTTTGATGTTGAGGGAATGTGTGCTTTTCCTGTTGCGGAAGATGTATTCAATACGGGATGGAGGACATATGGGCCCATGAGTCCCATCTATGCACCATATGACCTGTGGGAACCTTGCTAATCTGTCAAAATCGAGTTTTGTTTGGTCTACTTCCTCATCATCTCTAGGCATGTATATGTGTTGATGGATGTGGTATAGCTAGGCGTCTAGCAAATTATGGAAAAAATGCAAAAGCGCACTCTGAGACACACCACCAGCCACTGCAATTACTTCCTGGTAACTACCAGTGGCCAAGAGGTGGAGGGAGCACAAGACCTGCACATGTGTGGGAATTGCATTGCTGTGCGGGGTTCTGCTCTCAAGCTGTGGCATCAAGGTGTCTATGAGGTCTGGTATAACACTGCTACTAAGCCTGTACTACTCATAAATCTCCTCCTCTGTCTTATTTATTTATTTATTTTTGGAATTTATAGAGCGCACGGCTACCCCCGAAGGGGTGTCCCGGCGCTAACAACCAATGAGCCCAGAGACAAGAAGGAGAGCAGAAAATTAAGAGGAGAACAACCAAGTCTTTAGTTTGCGGCGAAAGATGGTCTTATCCATCAATGTTAGCCTGACTCTAAGTATCCTCTCCAGTCTCCTCCTCTGCAGGGCTGCCATTATCCACCTCCTCCTCGCTAACACATTCCTGGCAGCCATTGTGGAAAGGTTTCTGATGCACTCTGGGGCTGGTTTTATAGGTTGGGCCTAATTAGCACCTGCTTCTGGTTAGTGGTAAATTGCATGCGAAAAATGGACACTAAATAAAAATTTGTGACTGCTCAGTACATGTGATTTTGCGAGTCACAGGAATTTTTGGGGACGTAAAAAGCGGTCCTTTTTTCGCTTGCATCACAATTTTGTCAATTGACAGTGCCTTTCGTACATTGTATACGGCCATTTTTGCATGCGAAAATCATTTTGCAACCGATTTCGGGCATGCAAACAGGTCGTACATCTGGCACATGATCTTAAGTTAATCAGGTATGCATTATCACAGATTACCTGTTTCTTCTGCTGTGATTGCATAGTCACGTTTCTCCTTATGAAATGATTGAACTGTTTGTGTCTCACCTTGTTTGTTATCATTTTATATGGTGACATTCACTAGTAAAGTGTTTCCGTGCGCCATTGTTTCTTAACTTGAATTCTCTTCAAAGGAGCCAGGCTGAGTCTTTATGTCATCAAGTTCTGTCTGCCCCTTAGTGTCCATGGTAAAAGTAGTCCTTTGAATGTGGTTGCTGATACAATATTTCCTCCTGTTCACTACTATAAACCAGTGTTGGACTTGGCCCTTTTTGTAGGGTCACCCCTGAACTTTTTGCTTTCCTCCTAGCCTATTTTTCTGACATAGTGTTGGTGGTTCTAGGACTCTGGGCACTTTAGCACTGCTGTCCAGTGTAAAGTGAGTGTGCTCTCTGTGATAAGTATGGTAAAGATTGGTCTACACCTGTTTGGCATATTTAATTTACCTGTCAGTCCCTTGTAAAGTGGTATTTCAGATACCCGGGCCGGTGAATTAAACGCTACTGGTGGGCTTGCAGCGCTGATTGTGCCACCCATCAAAGTTGCCTTTCAAACCTGTCTCAGGCCTCTGCCATTGCAGGGCCTGTGCGCGCAGTGTTACTGTCGCTGTGACAGGGCACCTAAAGTATGTGTCAAGTCTGTGACCCCCTTATACTGCATGTCAGTCACCCCTAAGGTAGGCCCTAGCTTGCCCTATGGGCAGGGTGCCTTATAGGGAAAAGGTAGGACATGTACCTTAAGTGCGTGACATGTCCTGGTAGTAACAAACAGTCCTTTTGTTTTTTTTACTGCTTTGAGGCTGCCCTCCCATAGGAATGCATTGGCGATTCCCTCATAAGTGTTTCATTGGTAATTCCTGATATGAGAGGAGCAGCAAGGTCACGTTTGGTATGTTTGGAATAGTAATACTAAATGCTATGCAATGATGTGCGCCGATTTATCACTATTTTAGAAATGCCACTTTTAGAATTTGGCCTTTCTGTGTGCTATGTGTCTGCCTGCCTGATGTGTATTGCATGCCTGGCTCTGGAGTGACAGGGGCTGGTGAGGTGTGTGTGGCTCCAGGGAGGGCAGGGTGAGTCAGCGCTAGGCTGAATAGGAGATCTGCATTTGGAGTAGTGGGTGGAGTAGTCCCCTGACCCTGAATAGGTCTGTGCCTGCCTAGGTGGATGCTGGCACCACCCTCCTGCGGTGTGTCTGATGACATAGCCCCAACCTGACAAAGGAGGATGGGAGCCCTGTAAACAAAGTGCTCCACACCCCCAGAACCAGTTGAGGCTGGATTCCTCCAAGCCCTGTGCCAAGGGCAGACAAAGGAAAATATAGTATAAATGTTGGGGCTGTGACCCCCAAGTAAGTGTTGTGCTTTTTTGTGCTTCCTGGTGATTTGTTGGTGCTGAGCCCCAGGAGGAACTGCCACGAGGCATTGCCTCCCTACTGGAGGGCCCTGTGAGCTGGTCTGCCTGAACCCAGTCCTTTCTCCTTGACCTGTGGGGTCCCAGCGCCTCATGTGCGCTGCATCTTTATTTCTTTGCTCATGGACGAGAGGAGCATTTTTGTTTTAATTTGCAGTACTGGGCTGCAACGAATTTGGAGGGGATCCCAACATGGGGATTCCCCGTATCGTAGGTGCTTCCGCAGCAGAGCGGGAGCCCGCCCCGCACTGCCGCTGCTAATAGAAGCGGGAGCCCACCCCACATTGGTACCCTTTAAGCGGGAACCTACCCTGTGTTTTGAGTGAAGTGCGGGAGCCCACCCCACTGTTGTGTGCTCCTCCGAGTGGGAGCCCACCCCGTATCAATGCTGATTTAATAGCAGGAGCCCACCCTGCGTTTGTTCTTCTTGAGCTGGAGCCCACCATGCAATTGTGTGCTTTTGGCAGGAGCCTACCCCGCACTGAGGAGCCACCGAAGGTAATCGCTGGCAATTTGCCTGGTTGTGGGCGGGGCCGCGGGAGAGAGACGCCAGCGCCGTTGACCTTCCGGGGGGAGCCTTCCCCCTCATTGGAGGACGTATGGAGTGGAAGTCGGGCGGAGGTGCAGCCGGTTGTTGCATGGGGGCCCTCGTGATCTGTGAGGAGAGCCCCAAGTGTTCCTTGGAGACCTGAGCCGATCAGAGGCCAGTCAAGGCACATTGTCTGTGCCTCTGAGGGAGAGCGGAAGAGTCCCCGGAGAGCCCGGTGAGTGGGGCTTGAGTGGCACAGTGGTGCCCATGCCAGTTTGGAGGCCTCATTGGTTGAAGGGGGCATTTTTCAGAGGAAGGAGCCCCAAGACGGAGGGGCCCCCCAGGCACAGTGGTGCCAGGTCAAATTTCCTCAGCTGCGCCGCAGTTGCGGCCAGCTGCACTGTGGGGCAATTTTGGATTTAAGAGTCCCAGAGTGGGGCTCAAAAGGCACAGTGGTGCCAGGCCTAATTTCCAGCTGCACTGCGAGAGAGAGCGGGCAGCTGCAACGTGGGGCATTCTTATTTTTCTTGAGATAAATGAGTGAGAAACACCCCTCTGCCCCAGCGCATTGCACACTTTGCTTTGGCTGCATTGGCAGCAAAAAGGCACTTGGAAAGCCCTGGGAAAGCACCCTGACATTTTGAACAAAGGGAATTTGAGCCTCACAGGAGGCCAGTTGGCCTGGGGTCATTCAAGGGTGTATGCTAAGTTGCTGTGTGTACTTTATCTGGGTACTAGGGTGCAGTACTCATGCTTTAGGCATAATGTGTTTATTCCTAATGTGGTTTATCCCTAATGTGTCTATGCCTACTGTGGTGCCTAGACCACAGTGCTTTAGGCTGGGGTACCCCTATCAGTCCGACTATTAAACACCCAGGTAATGGTACCACTTTAGATGAAGACGTTTCTATGACTTAAGCTCCTGTCTTTGTCATTGCTGATCATTTATGGTTGTGTTCTAGATCTGCTTGGATCAATTTTCAGAATAGCCTCCTCTACCGAGTTCCCCAGTGGGGACCCGGATTGGTGAGATATTTTACCTTTAGTCTAGTCTTTCCCTTGGGAGCACTGACACTTTAGTAAAATGGGGCCCCTTGGTCCGCATGTCTCATCTCACCTGTTAACAAGACTCGTTCACCACCACAGGACTACCTTCTTGCGCATTGCATGTCACACATGCACATTGGTAATAAATACGCACATCTTGTTTTCTCTAGTATCATTTAGAGTATCTTCACTTTTAGCCTTTGGTCACTTTCTTCTCTATTTTTCTATTCTTTGATTATCTTTTGGTTTCTTTTATCCTTTGGGTGAGCACTGGTTCAGCGTTACTCCCCAGTTTCGTTTCCCCTTATGCTTGCATGCACATCTTGCATACATGAATGACATGTGTTTACAAAATATTTGTATCATTGTTGCCTCGTAGGTCCTGCTAAGTCGTACCTCAGAACACAGTGACCCCTAGTGGTTTTGAAATTATTGTTACCAGAACACTCATTGACTTGTTTTTGATACTTCCCCTGACAAAGGGTTCTGCATGAACCCGAAATGCATTGGGAAACTATGTTTGGAATTGAATACATGTGACGTAAACATATATTTGATAATTTGAATGTTTTTATTTACAGCCAATAAGCTTTTGAAACTTTCAACATGTGTATAAACACAGATTGTATGTAGATGTATGAACATTGAGATAACACCTTAGCTGCTTCGCAAATATCCCTCCCCAGTGCTGCGCTGTCCATTGGAACTAGTGCTGAATGGACGTCCAATGGTCGTGCGCAGCACTGGGGAGGTAGCGCTTGTGACGACCGTTGGCCGTCAGCAGCGCTTAAGAGATTAAAGCATCATTGTCACTCACGTGATGAAAATATAAAATGTAAATAAACCACTGGTTTAAATTTGAACATAAATAAGTTTACAGTTTGATTTACCTGGTGAGGCCATTTGGCCCCTCAAAGTTGTGCCTTTGGTAGCCCAGGGCTTCCCTGAGCTCATACTAGGTATTTCTTCCATTGGGGGGGCGGGGCACGCTCCCTTTCAACCATCGAGCACACTAAACATAAGTAGCACTGAGTAAACACACACAGGTTCACAGAAACACAGGTGTGCTATTCCACCACTCTTCTTACAATTACTGTGGTGCCTATGGCATAATGTGTTTATGCTTTGGATGCTTTTGCATAATGTGTTTATTCCTACAGAGATTGCATAATGTGGTTATGCTGATGATTATGCCCCAATGCTAATGTGATAATGCTGAGTGCAGTATTTTGCCAGTAGTTACTGGTTGTGATATTTTTACTACTAGTGCTTTGATGGTTCTGACAGTTGCCCGATTGGCCCTGTCATGTATAAAATCCCCTGTTACTATTGCCCAGTGCCAGTTGGCAAAGTGGACATGTGTGATTATGATTCTAATGTGTTTTGGATAATACAAAGGCTATTGTTTATACAACCTTATGTGGAGTTTCTTTTGTGGTATGCCTAGTGTGTTGCTGCTGTGTTTGTGTTGTGCAAACACTTTACACATTGCCTCTGGGATAAGCCTGACTGCTTGTGCCAAGCTACCAAGGAGGTGAGCAGGGGTTATCTTAAGCATGTAACTCCCTTGCCCTGACTAGAGTGGTGGTCTCTGCCTGGCTTAGGCGCAAGCCGTAGCTAACCAGAAATCCCATTTCTAACAACCAGCCTAACACTGTAATTCTTTCAGGTATGTTTGTGTGCAGTTTTATATAGCGCCAACACCACCCAAAGGTATTGGAGCACTTTACATTAGCACCAGTTCCTTTACACAAGTACACATACATTTTTGTAGGTAAATAGTGATTTGCCCAGAATCAAGGATGTTAAGCCCACAATGAAACTTAAACCCGGTTTCCCAGCTCCAAAGTCAGCAGCTCTGGCCTTTATGCTAAACGACAACACGTAAACATAGACAAATGACTTAATCTCTCAGTGGCAGACTGCATTTGATGTTTGTTGCCCCTCAATCTCCCGTCTGTCACTGCTTGCCTACTCTGAACTCCCGTTGCACAGATCCACTCTTCCCCCAGAACCCCTCCTCCCCTGACTGCTTTTCACATTTTTTTTATTTTGTGCAGTTTTATGTAGTGCCAACACCAACCAAAGGTATTGAAGTGTTTTACATAAGCACCAGTTTATTTTTGTGTGTGCTGTTTTATATAGAGCCAAGCACAACCCGAAGATAATAGAGCACAATGAAGGGAAGGGAAATATTTTGAATATTTTGAAGCAGGATCAGCATGATGTAGTCCAGTGTCACTTGCACATTGTAGCCACCTCAAATTCTTTTCTGATCACTAAGGGCCAGATGTAGGAAGCCAAATAGCGACCGCAAATGCCGAAATTTGCAGAATTTCAGCCTTTGCAATCACAAATTGTCTCTGAGCAATGTAGGTGAGATTAAAGTAAGATTAAAGCTACTCGCAAAATAAGAAATCGCAAAAATTGCGATTCCTTATTTTGCAATTGCATTTAAGGAATCGCAAATTGTGGGTTCGTTAAATGCAATGTAAGTAGCACAAAAGAGAGTGCACTTTAGCCTTAAGGAATCGCTAATTACCACCAACTTCAAGTTGGTGGTAATTAGCGATTTCCTTTAAAAAAGCACTTTTTTGCTTTTTTAAAAGTGCCATGTGGCACACATTCATGCCCTTAGGGCATGTATTTGGCCACATGTGCACACATGCACATTTCAGGGGTGCAACAGGGTGTCCTTTTGGAACCCTTGCACCCTTGAAATTGCGCACGGAATTTGCGAGTGCCTCTTGGTTACTTGCAAATTGCGGTCGCAAATCCTATTCAATCCTATGGGCCTCGTGGCCCATAGGAATGAATTGGATGGTATTCCTTGATTGCGAATCTCAATTTGAGATTCGCAATTAAGGAATATTAAGGAATTGCAAATATTTTTGCGATTCCTACCTACATTCAGTTTAGCGTGTTCTTAATAGCGATTCGGTAAAAATCGCTATTAAGTACTCACTAAATTGAATTTACATACATCTGGCCCATAGTTCTGACAATTTGCCCATGTTGCTTTTTCTGTCGAGAAAGTACATTCCAAAAACAATGTATTTCTTTTTCTGTTATTTGTCTACTGTTTTCGTGAGAGTAAAGGATTGTTGTAGTCTAAAAATGGTATTTCTTTGTTTAGAATAATCAATTTCTCTTCCCCAAGGTGCTGCAGTCTTCAATTGGGCTTAGCGATCACCCATGATTAATGTATGTTATGCTTATGTATGTATTTTTATGCAATCTTTGTTTTGTGCAAAGGGTAGTAGTCTAAATAATTCAAGTAACACCTAGCCAATGAAACTATTTGCAGTCTGGGGGTCCTGACATCATGTTTTGAGCTGAGCCAAAAATATGTAGCCTTCAAATACTGAGGCATATTAGCAGTGCTACAACATATCTCACAAGTTGGAGAGGACGTGAAAATCTTGTAGTCTGTGTTGGAACTGCTAACCCCTGCATAAAAGTCTCAAAATCGGATATAGAAAAAAAGAATAAAACATCAGAAAGGAAATAACAAATTACTGTGAGTGAATCAATGATAAGAAAGCTGCCAGGTAAAAAAAGACTTATACAAATTTACCTTTTTAGACCAAATTGTGGCTCAAATACCAATGATAAGACTCCCACCTCAATGGGGTGCACTACAAGATACCCAAAGTTAGTTTGAATTGCAACCTTATTGTCATATGTTACATCCATCCTTCTGTTCCAAGACTGTAGCCAAAGTGAAGTTGCCTGATATCCTGCCAACATTACTCATCTACAAGAGTGATGAGGGATGGGTCCTTGCCATGCGAGTTTGTCTGTTAGTCAACAGCAAAGTTTTGATAATTTGTTGTTGGACTTGGCCCTTTTGGCAGGTTCACCCCGAAACCTTTTGCGTTCTACTAGCCTGTTTCTGTAACCTGGTGTTGGTGATTTTGGACCTCTGCGCACTTTAGCAATGTGGCCCAGTGTAAAGTGCGTGCACTCTCTGTGTGTGTAGTGAGATGGGCCTGCCCTCCCATAGGAATGCATGGGGGATATGTGTCTCTCTGGTAGTTTCTGGTGTGAGAGGAGTGCAGGGGCGAGTTTGGTATGTGCAAACTTGTAAGAATAAATGCTGCGCAATGTTATGCGCAGATTTATTGTGACTGGTGGAGAAGTGCCACTTTTAGAAGTTGGCATTTCTGTGTGCAGTGTGATGTGAATTGCCTGTCTGGTTTGTGAGTGACAGGTGCTGGATGGTGTGGCTGGCTCCAGGAGCCAGGAGGGGTCTGCCCGGGGGTGAATAGGGAGATCTGCATGTAGATGGGAGGGAGTTGTTGCACTTGGGACCTGAATAGGGCTGTGCCTTCCCTCCACAATGCTGGCTCCACCACCTGTGGTGCGTCTGATGTCCCTAGCCTATCCAGGGAAAGGGAGAGAGAGGCTAAGCAAAACAAAGTGCTCAGGAGTTCCCCTGAACCAGTTGTAGCTGGTTCTGCCATTGCCTGCACCTTTTAGACAAATGATTTAAGTGTATAAATGAAGGGGTAGTGACCCCACGTGTCTGTTCTGCTTTGGGATCCTGATTGCTGCAGGGCGTGCCAAACTCAAAGGTGGTAGTAAGCCAATCGCAAAATGGAAGGAGTCCTGATTGCCAGGAGGGCTGCCTTCTGGGCCCAGCTATACCCTGAAACCTCTTTGGCTTTTATTCTTTATTTAAAGACTTTGGGGACTATATGCTTTATTCCTTGCACCAGGACTTTGGCTTCCTCTAGCGCTGCTGGAAGCGCTATCTATTAGTGGGCCAGCGGAGGACCGTGGGCTGCACAGCGCGATGGGGATTCCCATTACTAGGGTATGCTCAGCGTAGGCATTCCCCCGAGATTGCCTTAATTTCAACTGCGGGTGCCCACCCCGCTTAGTAGATTATTTTTATGTGCGGGTGCCCACCCGTGACTTTGCGCTTCGTTTTCTTAAAATACCCGGGTGCCCACCCCGCGTCTTTACTTTTGCTAGGAAAGGTGAACACCCCGTGTTTTCACTGCCGCAGCCCGAGTGCAAGAGGAGATCTCCGGGCCGCTGCTAGACGCGACCCGTAAGTCAGGCAACATGGTGCCTGATGGCAGGCAGGACTTACGGTTTACGGAAAGAAGCCTCGCCCACGCTGCAGAGAGAAGCCGACTGAGTGATGGCCTCCGGCTGCCCGGGGCTCCCGTGAGCGGTAGAGAGCCCCGGCGCCGCCAGCAGGAAGAGAAGCGCTGTGGCAGGTCGGCCGGGCTTCCAAGGTGAAGGGAGAGCCCCGCCGGTGCCACGCTGAAGAAGATTAGAGTCCTGCCTCCGCCCCAGCCGGTGAGTTCACGAGGGAGTCCGGGGGGGGAAGGCAGACTCAGAGGCCCTCATGTAAGGGTTCTCAGCTGCCCAGCAAGTAGTGGGCAGCTGCAACGTTCAGGTTTGCGCAGATGGCTTGACTTTCGCTGCATTGGCAGCGCGCCTTTACATTCTGGACACAGGGCATTTGAGCCCCTTTGGAGTTGGCCAGGGAGACTGGTAGATCTTTAGTGTGCCAGGCCCTAATGTGATTTATGTGCTAATGTGATTTGGTCCTAGGAAATGTAATGTGTTTATGCTGGTGAGGTTGGCGCAGAATGCAATTTGCGCCTGATGGGACTGTGCATAATGTACTTTATGTTACAGGCTGATGCTAAGTACAGTGATTACCAGTGTTTACTAGTTGTGAGTTTATGATCTGTTTTACCTTTTACCAAGTTCGCTTTGTGATGGTTCTGAAACTGGTCCCTGTAGCCCTGTCTTGTGTATATAATCCCTTGTCAATATTGCCCGTGCCAGTTTGCACAGTGTATATTATGTGTTTACTATTCTAATGTGTTATGAGAATACAAAGGCTATTTTTATATAACCTTGTGTGAAGTTCCTTTTGTAGTGTGCCTGGGATGTTGTTGCTGGATGCGTGCGCAAATGCTTTACACATTGCCTCCTGGATAAGCCTGACTGCTCGTGCCAAGCTACCAAGGGGGTGAGCAGGGGTTATCTAAAGAGACTGACTAGAAGCAAGGGTCCCTATTTGGACAGTAGTACCTACCTCTGCCAACTAGAGACCCCCAGATCTAACAAATGTTTTTTCCCATTTGAGCCTGTCATAAAGTGAAACTGCAGGATCTATTATGGAAAACAACCCTTTACAGCAACTATAAGTACTACAAGGATGATGAGTACTTGTGTTAGGGGAATCCTCTATTATGGTTCTGTGGACTTAAATCAAATTCTTGCTTTAAGCGTTGCTACATAACAGTTAGTGACTGATTTGTTCCAGAGTATAATTTCCAAAGTTCATCATCTTCTGGTGAGATAACATAGGCAGCCTGTATCTGCGATAGAGTTCTAAAAGTGCATAGAATAAACCAAGGCTTCAAAACCAACTTTGCAACTGTTTATCTTCTTTGGTATCTAGAAACACATGGCCAGAACATCCCTAATGAGGATACTTAAGCTAAGCAGACTAATTTAAGAAACTACTATGTACTAAGTATGTACATAAATAACAAAAACTGTGGGGATCGCCCTGGCAGGGTGATTGTATGATTCTACAAATCTTACTAGGTCGATAAATTGAGTACCATCTAGGGCCTCATGTACACAGTGTTTTAACAGTCGCAAAACCTCAGATTCTGTAAATCTCAGGGTTTGTGACCAGTAAACACTGTTTGAAGTGTACTGAACCCATTTAATGATTCAGAGAATGTTTTCTGAATTATTGGGTTAGGCAAAGAAGAAATCATTATTTGAAAGGGGCATGTTTAGGGTGTCCCCTCGAAATACTGATTGTTGATGGTATGTAATAATATTTTGAGACATAAATCTGATCACGAAACATTACTATTTTACTACAAACTCAAAGGTGGTAGTAAGCCAATCGCAAAATGGAAGGAGTCCTCAAGGGCCCACTTTCCTTGTGAATGTTAACAAAATCGTTTTTAGGAGTAAACAATGGTCCACATCACCACTGCTCTCTCTTAAAAAAAAAAAAAAAGGTTTGTGTAACTCTTTTTTTTTTTAAATGTGTCCCATTTAAGGGTGTATTTAAAAAATACAAAAAATAAAGCCATCATAGACAAGGAGGTACGTTGATCGAAGATCACTCTGATTGTGGCAAATCGTAGTGGGTTTCAATTTCCAAGCCTAACTCATCCATATTAATGAGGCAGGTCGAATTGTCAGCCACTACGGTTCGGTATTTTGAGAACCCACCTATTAGTAGATAAGTTGATTTGCAAAATACCAATGCATTTGGTAGAATTCAGTGCACAAATTATAACTACTTTTACTGAATCCATTTTAGTGCACTACAAATAAGAAAGTTCTTCAAATGGCAAATTATTAGTTGCATTCATGATTTCTTGATTTGAATCTTTGTACACGAGACACAAAATATTGTCCTTAGTTTCCTCTTTACTGCATGCAGTATCCATAAGATTGAAAAGTATTTTGTTTTCTTCTCTCAGGACTGCCCTTTCGGTTAATTGGTGAATGGACATTTTGGTAGTAGAGTGATTGGGTAATAATTGACATTTCTATAAATACTAATTGTTCACAGACACCAAAATGTTTCTGGGTTAAATATGTATACACTCTATTTGCCGTGATCTTAAGGTGTGATACAACGCCGGAAGAGCAACTGTTCTGAAATACATTGCAGTCAGTTAGATTTCCTGCCACAAAGTGGGCATTCTGTTTATCGTTCATACTATAAAATCCGATTCAGTTTTGATTTGTGTTATGCGAGGGACCAGTTGTCAGCCTAATGAGGCTGCTGCTACAATACCCCTGAAAAATTGTAACAGAGTGGGAGAAAATAAGCTGCCTAACAGTCTGGCACTACCTCTCTGCGCTATTAAAGATGTCCACAGCTGAATGTATGACAGATCATTTAATTAATGCTGTTTCCCTCTAACTTACTGCTTGTGGAAATGGTCCAGGCAGCTGAGCTCACCATTGTTGCTAGTTTGAAATATCCTCCTAATGTACTCGTAACCAGCCGCAAAAGGAAGTCTTTCAATGATCCTTTTAGATTTCCCTGTCCCTCACATTGTATATTTGAAGTAGATATAGCTCAACCTGTCCCAGATCAGAAAAATCAAAATGTGATCTTTGGTTTATATTTCTTTATTGTAATTTATATATACCTTCTCATCCCTCCCTTTGAAGATGATTGATGGGTAAACGCACAAATGACACCAACAAAAAAATCTGAGTAACAGCTGCATTTTATAATGCATTTTTCCTTACCACCTTAAAAAGCTGAACTTATATGAATAATTAATCAATGAGATATATTTAGACTCTCACGACGTCTGTTTCTCTTTAATGTGACGTTTTTGTGATACTACATTATGGCATTTGCTGGCGCAATATCTTGGTAAGACTGACATCAAGGTCTCTGCATTCAGTAACATTGACAGTGGCATGATATTGTTCATATACATATGAAAGGAAACATCCAGTACCAGGCAATGCCTTTACATCGCGGGTATTACAACGCAAGTCGTTACAACGACTTGCGCTGGATGGTGCTATAACCTAGGAATAGTATGATTTACTATTCCAACACCTTCCGTAGTGTAGGTAGACTGGTGTTGGAATAGTAAATCATACTATTCCTAAGTCCAGCGCCCTCCAACGCAAGCCGTTGTAACGACTTGCGCTGTAAAAACTGCGATATAACGTTCCGCGATCATTCAAATATGAATGTTTATCCTCATCCTAATTTATTCGCATCCTAGTGTGCAATGCAGCTGGCTGTCTACCCTTTTAAAATTCCCTGTGTATTTGAGTTACTGGTGGCAGGTTACTAAATTCTGTTCATAGAGAGTTTTTACCTTTATTGGAATCTCGTATGTCAAATTAAAATCCCATGCTAGAATGTGGTGACCCATAGCTTCACTAATTGGTGAATGCAAAAAGAACAATTGATGGACAGAATGTTGAACAATGTCGGATATTCACCCATGTACAGAGACCTAGGCCTAAATCCTTTGTTGTTTTGCTCACAGTGCCATCCCTGTTTAAAGCCAGCCATATGCAAATCAGTCTTGACCCTGTTTCACATGGGAATTGTCCAGTCCGAACTGCCCAATGCAATTGGTCTTGCCTTTGGGACCTTATACAATCTCGGAACTGTACTGAGGCTGTCAGCAGTTGAATGAGCAAACACTGCCTGAAACTCTACTCCGGTAAAATTGAGATTATTGTATTCAGGAAGCCTTCTCCACCTTGGTCTCTTAACAGGTGACCTGAGCATCTTCCTCATCCATACCTTCCTGTCACCAAAGTCAAGAATCTGGGAGTCATCATTGATGACAACCTTAACATGGATGCCCAAGTTTCGGCGATGACCTCCTCAGCCTACTACACCTTGAAACAGATTAGGAAAATTCTGTCATTTATTCCTGACAACTATAGGAAAACCTGATCACTGCACTAGTCCTTTTGGACTATTGCAATAGTCTCTATCAAAATATACATGAAAAGCATATGAGGCGGTTGCGGCTTGTTCAAAATGCTGCGGCTAGAACGATCCTTACGCTTCCTAAATATCATTCTATTTTCAAGGGACTGCAACATTTAAAGCCTTATGTCTTGCACATAAAGAACTGCGTAACACAGGGCCGTAATTTCTGAGGTCGGTATTTATATGGTACATCCCCAACAGAGATCTCTGCTCAGCTAACTCTAAGGCTTTAGCTGTCCCAAAAATCGAACAAGCATTTGCAATGCAATCGGTCTCACCTTCAGGACCTTATTTATATTTAGCTATGCAGCACATTAGCCTGGGTGCTGAAACATCTGCTGTACTTTAACATGGAGGGAAAGTAAGCACCAAACTGAGTGACGCGCCAGGAATGGGAACACATGGATTGAAATATTGCTTTTCAGCAGGAAATAGTATAGTTCAAAGCTCTGTTCGTAATATAAAATTATTGTCTTCGGTGGTCATATCAATGAAAACACAAGATTTGACAAAAAATATTATTGTCTACGGGTGATCATGAAAGACAATTTCTATGGACTGGAATCCAGAGAATGCTAAAGTGATTCTGGTATTTTACTGACCTCTGCTGGTCGTTTTCTGTCAAGAATGTTAAATAGAGGCAGTTGCCAGAAAAACTAAAAAAATAAAGTCCATCAGCAGAAAGCAGTTGTGGTATTTTACTGACCTCTACTGGTTGTTTTCTATCAAGACAGTTAAATAGAGGCAGTTGAACAAGCAGAAAGCATTTCTGGTATTTTACGGACCTCTACTGGTCGTTTTCTATCAAGACAGTTAAATAGAGGCAGTTGAACAGAAAAAAAAGTCCCTAAGCGGGAGCAGACTAGTCCTAGGGCTGATCTCTAGAGCCCACAAAGTACATAATCATATAAGTATATATTAAAGTATATACAAGAGGGCTTGAATGCTCGACCTAAAAAGAACAGTTGATGGACAGAATGTTGAGTAACATGGTGAGCAAAAGAACAATGGATTAAACCCAGATCTATGTGACTGGCGGTGAATCTTTGCATTGTTCAGCATTCCATTCGTCATTTGTTCCTTTTGCTTGTTTTCGCTCTAAATATGAAGGGTATGCCCAGACATGGGTCCGTGCTCACTGCGCCACTGGATTCAAGCTAGCCTGCCTGATGAGGGGTGATGCCCCAAAACTGGTCCCAGAATGCTTGTTTTCGGTCTAGGGACGACCTGCTTGGCAGTTCGGGCTGGACTGTTCCCATGGAGAACAAAGTCAAGACTGATTTTCATATGGCTGGGTTTAAACTGGAATGGCAAGGGGAGCAAAAGTACGAAGGATTAAACCCAGATCTTTGTGACTGGGGGTAAATGTTTGCTTTGTTCAGCATTCCTTCCATCATTTGTACCTTTTACTTCTCACTAATTGATGGGCATCCTGTCCAAGAAACTCATGGTCCCCCTGCCTCATTTCAAGGTTAGTGAAGTATTAGGTTTCTGGAGGCAGAGTATTAGGATCTGGCATTAGAAACCATTAACAAGTGACCCATCCGCCACAGGAATGTTGATTAATGTACAGCACAAAACTCACCCTATTCTGGGTGGTCCTTCCAACATATCTTTTTTCAGAGAAAGTGCAAAATAATTATGAGTGGAATGCATGAATTATTCACAGCCAGTGGTAATTACTCACTGCCACATTCAAATTCATCTTGTTGCGTGTTAATCTAGGTTCCTGATCGATACTGTGACCTTATGCCCCTATTCGGCTATAAATCCATTTATTCCCTATATTGGCATAACCGTTCAAGTGCGATTTTCTGTAAAGTCATCTCTGGCCTCACACGAACAGAGCCACAGAGCCACATTCCAGCATGACTCTCTGCTACTTCCTTTGCGACCAATTAGTGCAATGACAGAGCAGCAGTCACTATCTGATATTCCTAGATAACACTCCGAGTTCTTCAACAAGATAAAAACTTAGCAAACCTGGAAATCCCCGCTTGCTATGTTTTGATTAGTAATGGAACTCTAATGAGCAACTGATAACTGTCACTTCCTAGTGACATCTTTAATTGACGTCTTATGTCCAGCAAACTTGCGTCAAACCCGGCACCTGTCAGGTATAAATATTACCAACGTTGCCTTAAGCAATGAGAGAGATACGAGCTGTGAGTTCGTTGCCTGTTGCTGATGCCAGCTGCCTGCATGACCCCGTGTTGGTAAAAACTAGCACTCTGTCGCTGCAGCCTGCTATCCTGTGGTGGTGAAGCTACTGATTACCATTATCGCCGCTACAGCGCGACCTATGGTGCAGTACGCTTGAGGAGCCGTGCAGCCGTCCTCTGCGAAGACATCCAGCCCAGCTGCCCGCGGACGCTGTCCCCCGCCTCCTTCCTCGACGCGCTGAAGAGAAGCCGCTGCCTTTCTCGTGCAGAGAAATCCAGTCCCGGCGCTTCCAGTTTACCCTCGCAGGTGACTGGGATATCGAGAGAGACCCCTGAAGGAGATACCAATCCTCTATCATTCTATTCAGAGGTATGGTGTTGACTAAACCCTTAGACGAGAATTCTTGAAACAAACCTTGGCAAAACCAACTTAACTTAAGCTACTTACTTACTCCCCTTCTCACGTGTTAGGCTTAGGTCAGGCACACTGGGGTAGGCTTAGTTAGAAGCACCAGTTGAGTATGTTAGCCTAATGTATATATGACTGTATATATGTTTTATTACTTTTAAACCATTGTATGGCTAAGAAACCATATCAATGCTTTTACAGTTCTATTTCGCAATTCTTATCTTACTGTACGTACTTTTTATAATAACAGTCATTGCAATTGTGGCAATACATTTCTCTTGTACGAGAAGAAAGACTATTCAATAAATGTTAACCTTTATTGATACACGCCCGTCTCTCTATTCTCTACATACCGTGAAAGTAAACTGCACTAGACTGACTGAGTGAAATCTATGTCTATTGTTTCACACAACCCTAGAGATCGACTCTTGATCTGAGGAGCAAAGTTGTCATGTTGCACGGTTGTTGGAAAACTGAATCCCTTCTTGTCTGTGCCAGGGAAGCTGATCACTTCCTATGCAGAGAAGAAAGTTTCCAGTGACCTCTGAGCTAGTTGGTAACACAACCTAATTAAGTTCAGCATAGTCAGTGGAGGCCTGGAATATAGCCAGTTCCACGTCGATACTACTGTTTATGTTATTCCAATGCGCAGGGCCTAGTGGGAAACTAGGAACTACACTACATGGCGCCCAAACGTTTGGAAAGGCGATAAACTAACGTAAGACTTGTAGAGTAACTCAGTCGTGCATATTTCACACCCCTTTCTCCCGTAAATACTCCAATAGACGTCTGGAGTGGGTGAAAGGTTAAAATCCGCCCGACCTTAGTAGGAAGAGATTCCTATGTAAAGCTCCGGTTTATTCAACGTTGAAGGATACAGTGTTCCAAAATATTGTGCATCTAATCTTTGTCTCCTTGGAGACCTACTCTGAAAAGCCTGCATTTTTTAAATGACAGACAGTGAAGAAGAAAGGGAAGCAGTTAGACTGGCATCCCAGCTAATGGAGGAAGACACGAGTCTCCTACAAGCAGACCCGGATGCTATTATCATCCCGGTTCACTTAAGAAGATCTATAACGTTAAAACTTATAGAAAACGGACTGACACCTCAAGGTGGTACAGTAGTTTTCGTGATAGAGGCTCACGAGTATCGGCAGACAGAGGTATTCTATTCATGGATAAACTTTCCAGCGGTAAACGCTATAACAAAAGAGTTTCACTATTACAAAATAGAGGAACCTCCGGATGAGTACGCCCCTTTCGAGGAGGTTGAAATTCCACTTAAATTTCAAGAGCACCTGCTCTGGTTTAATGGCGCCCTAAAACACAATGATCACATAACCAGGCTCGGTCCACTAGGTAGACCAGGAGCAACGTGGCCGGTTCTAGCCAGCTACACACCACATCCTGACATCGCAAGAATGTCAAGAGAAGAGCTGTTAGCACAGCTAAACACATTAATAAAGATACATAGGCAATTAGTCCAATATGTAATGCGGATTGCTACAATCCAGCCAGCTGTTAATACACCACAGCTGACCCCTCATCAGGGGAACACAAATAAAATTACACCACAGAACATACAGTCATGTCTTGGTAAAACACCCGTAAAACGGGAACAAATTCCTTTCTGGTTAGCCCAGAAAATCACTCAAATAGAGGCAGTATTTCCTGATACTACCCCTATTGAGAAACACAGAATCTTGACCATCTGCCTTCCTATGGGAATCGCACCACACGTGGAGGACTGTGACACTTGGGGTACAGTCTTTGCTTCCATTTACACAAAAACACACGGTGTTCCGTCTATGGCGGTAATACCAGAAGTGCTAAAACAGATTCAAAATGAATTCGGTCCAGAGCCCGCTTTAAATCTGGGTATGAGATTACTGAAAGATTTCAAGCAGGTCACGGCTATATTATTAGCCAACATAAAGGGAGAAGCGGCATCTGTGGCGATTCGCCAGAAGTTGAGGGAAACAGATATAAAAGATCCTGTTGAGCTTGCAAAAATCATAGAAAAATGCTATGAAGAATTAGGTAGAGACAGCTTGGGTGGGAAACCAGTAAAACCCCAACTGCTCGAAAATCCTGAAAAATTATTTATTAAAAATAATTTAAATACTCCTAAAAAGAGCTGGGATGGAAATAAACAATCCACTCCCAAGGAAAAAGTTTTCCAGACCAGAGGAAGGTCTCCTCGACGGAGGGAAAGAACTCCGACTCGAGAACGCCAGTCTCCCCAGAGGGAGCCCTCTGAGAAAAGATATAACCTTAGAAATAGGGATAATATAAAAAAACCTGATAGATATCAAAGTATTGATACACGTCCCTCTCGATCTCTTCCACAGAATTCGGAAAGAAGAGGACGGTCAGACCCAGGAGAGCACGCCAAGTCCAAAGACAAGGAACCTGCTCAAAATAAAAAATCTCAATTTCCTAAAAAGAAGGTAGCCAGTATTAGAGTAATCAACCATGCCGAGAATACTGAGGACACAGTTGAAAAACGGGGAGTGGGCATTGACAATGTTGGACAGTGCAGCAGAGATCAGTATAGCGCGTAAGAACTTGATGAGTCATCTGGAGACAGTGGACACGAATGAATACATTCAGGTTGAAACTGCCGACGCCAGACTTAGCGAGCCCCATAAAATATACGAAATAACATTGCGTATGGAGGGTGATAAGACTAGGAAAATTAAGGGTCTATTTTGGGATAAGCTCTCAAAAGGCTATGATATTCTGTTAGCTGAAAAAGATTGGCCCCCAGAGTTTGTCAGGGAGTGCCCTCGTGGCGAAGAAGTAATTATGCCTGCCTTCTCGAATCACATACCGATTCATAAAAAATACACATATGCAAGGAAATGGGCAGTAGCCCAGGCACCTGCATTGTATAAAAATCATGTAGGATGGGATGAGGATTCTCCGCCTCACAAAATCCAGCTAAAAAGTGAACCAACTGCCCAACGGCAGTATCCCATAAAGCAAGAAGCTAAAAAACAGGTCAGGGAGATCTTAGATCAACTTGAGTACCAGGGGGTGATTGAAACATGCACCTCTCAAATGAACAATCCTTTGTTTCCTGTCTCCAAGCCAGACAATTCATATCGTCTAGTTTTGGACTACAGACATCTTAATACTTGTTGCAAAACCTTTGCAGTACAAAACTCGCATAGTGCAGCCCTAATGAATAACATAGTTAGGAAAAAATACAAAACGACATTAGACATTTCTAATGGTTTCTTTTGTCAAAACATTGCACCAGAAAGCAGATACTTGACCGCTTTCTCCGCATTTGGGTCGCAGAAAAAATTCTGTCGACTCCCACAGGGGTTCAAGAACAGCCCAGGACTATTCTCAGCTAGGGTAACAGAGTTACTGCAAATCTATGATGATGAAGCATTATCTTACGTAGATGATATCTATCTCACAGATGATGACTTGGATACTCACTTGAAAAGAGTGAACACCATTATACTTGGGTTCGCAGCAGAGGGTTACAAATTCAACTTTAAAAAGTCTCGAATTGCCCATCTGACAGTGCTGTTTTTAGGGTACGAATTATCAAGTGAAGGGAAAAGCCTAGCGGACAACTTCTTAGAGAAGTGCGCTGTACTCCAAGCTCCAAAAACGCTGAAGAATTTACAATCAATACTAGGTTTTCTGAATTTCGGAAGAACTTACATTCTAAATTACGCGGAGAGGGTTAAACCTCTCTACGAACTAATTAAACCTAATTTAAAACAAATCAATTGGACTCAAAAACACACAGAAATTTTGAGATCACTGCAAACAGACATGTTAGCAAAAACAAAATTAGATACACGTGACAACACACGTGATCTTGTAATCCGAGTCATCCCAGGAAGATGCGGATTCACGTACCTAACCTCTAATGAGGGAGAAAAGGTACCAATAGCTTACAAATCACATTTGTACACAAAGGCTGAAATAAAATTCAGTTCAACAGAGAAAATTCTAACTGCGGTTCAGACTGCTGTAGCGAAAGAAAGGCCCCTAGCACAAGGTAAACGAATAATAATCGTAACACCAATTCCGGCTTTAGAAGCGGTAACTAAAGCAAGCATTCCTAATGCTAAAGCTTTGCATCCGAGATGGATTCAGTGGGTTAATTCTCTTGCTGCAACAGACGTAGTTTACGAATTTGATCCTAACTTAAAAACACAGGAATTTTTACAATATGAATACGAATGTCCTCTGCCAATTGAAATCCTGCCTCTCGAAGAATACGGAAGTATTATATATACTGACGGATCAGCACAACCCGCAGTTGGGGGTAAGCAAGCTTACAGTGCTGCGTGCGCGATTGTTAAAGGTCGCTGGCACAAAGGAAAATTTAGACCATTGGTCACTAAAACACAATCTCTAGGAGATTGCTCGGCTCAACGAGCTGAATTAGTAGCATTTAAGATGGCGCTCGAAAATGCAGAACGCGAATTCCCCACACTAATAGTGTGCGATTCTTTTTATTGCGTACAATCTTATAATGAATACTTGCAGAATTGGGTGGAAAATGGTTTCAAAGATGCAAAAGGTGGCACAATAAAGCATAAAATGCTTTGGGAACAGGTAGTGCTTTTACAAAAAGAACTACAAAAGACTCACGTGATACATACACTGAGTCATCAACGTGATGGCGTTCACGTTGCAGGGAATTCATTGGCTGATGAAGCCACGAAGGCGGCTGTGCAAACGGCTTCCGTAGCTGCGATAACTCGGTCACAAACAAAAATAGACAGCGAAATTCTACAAGCTGTCAGTACGTCAGTAAAAGATGATAAGAAAACACTCCCAAAAGGCTTTCCTAAAAAGTACTTGTACTTAACGGATACAAATAATGTTCCTTTTGCTCGAATCCCTGGAGTGGGGGATAGAGTAATTCCAAACAGGGAACACAGACTAGGACTGATCAAAGCGGCACACGAAGGGCTTGCTTCTGCACACGCTGGCGTTTCCGCAACAGTATCACTATTAAAACAGAGATATTGGTGGCCTCGCTTGAGAATACAAACTAAAAAGTATGTATTAGAATGCGACATATGCCAGAGGATAAAAGTATCAACGGTGAAACGACCAGCGCAGACACCCCTTCTCATCTCGGATAAACCATTTGCATGCGTTTACCTGGACCACTGTGGTCCCCTACAAAGGGACGGTAACTATAGATATATCATGGTAGCAGTGGATTCCTGTACGAGGTTCATATGGATGTGGCCCCAGCGCTCGGCTGACGCTAGAACGGTTATAAAAGATTTGCGAGTCTTTATCGGCACATACGCAATTACCACGTTCCATTCTGACCAGGGTCCTGCTTTCAGCTCTCGAGCTTATAAGGAGGCCATGGCTAGCATGGGAATTGGGTTGCGGTATTCTTGTCCGTCGCATCCCGAAGGGAATAGTGTGGTAGAAAGAAAAAACCGGGACATAAAGCAATCTATAACAGCGAAGGTATTAGGTTCAGGCGCTGGGTGGGTCAAACATTTAATAAGTGTCCAGACTAGTCTTAACAACATGCCAAGAAATTCTCTAAAAGGTTTCAGCCCATACGAACTATTGTTCGGAATTAGAATGAACGTTCAGGACCTCGATAGTCAAATGTCAGTGGTACAAGAAGAAACAAAGCAGTTTGAAGTAAAAGACCGTTTGGCTGTTTTACAGGAACTGAATGAAACAAGAAAATCATTAAGCAACATAAAGTTAAAGCAACAGCCAAGTACCACTGACGAGGCACCACCCGCAACAGCCCCAGCAAGGCCTGTCTGGATTCCAAAGATTGGGGATCTAGTCAGAGAAAAGATCGCGGTGAAGAAGGAATTTGGGCCTTCTTACAGAAAAGCAGTACCTGTCTTGGCAGTCACCGGAACAAGATCAGTTGTGCTACCGCCCCTTGCTGGTAAGAAGGAGAACAGAGTCGTGTCCATCGACCTGGTAAAACCACAAGCATGTGGCCTATAATCAACAGTAGGCCCAGTGGACTCCCAAGAAACAACAGAATACCCAAACTTGCAACAATCCAAGAGGTTCAAACTGAAAGACTAATCACATTCGATCAGCCTGCAGTGCACAATGAAGGACTATGCAATACAGCCATGGAACTCGTGCCTCTTGAAACACAAATTGAAACAGTTCGTCAAGAAACACCAGTCTACACTAATGTGGCATCAGAAAGTGCTACCGAGAGACAGATTGAAAGAACAATCCCATCAATTGACAGAACTGCCTCTGGTTATTTCATCAACTTCGACAACTTCTCTGAAGATTTAAACGACCCCGAAGTGATGCCAGAAACAAAAAAGTATTCTAAAGAAAATACAACAGGACTCCTTCAACAAATCAAAGAATTATATCTGGATTCACCGTTGATTGAGCATTGGATTATCTCAGGGGTGTTCATACTCCTACTATGCCTAATTTTAGTTTTAATTTTAGGGAAATTCATTACAATTGAATGGACACAGCAAGTCAGAACATCAACCTAGTCCTGAAACCACACAGATCATCCCACGTGAAGAAAAGAGAACTGTCAACAGTAAATGTCACAGCAATTCCAATACCTGGTGGGGTAGTATGGGAGAGAACAGACTATGAGATCTATGGTCCGGTCGAAATCCTGAAGTATCCTCATCAACTAAAGGTTTCCTTAAGTGACTTTGTGACACCAAGTACATTCTCTGATGATTGGGACTTTAACAGTATTAATGACATGATGTCTGATTTAGTAATGTCAGCTAGATTCACAGATCATGATTATTTACAAGGTTCATCTAGTTATGAGCAATTATTCTGTTATACCCACTATGGGGATCATTACTTGCATAAATCTGCACAGCCTAGAAATGTTTTTATGTACAATCAATGGGAACATTGTTCTACACCACCTAAAAGCAGTTCTAAAGCATTTTTTGAGAAATTCAAATACTTCTCAGGGTTTAACACCAGTGATGCAGAAACGTTTTTTTATAAACTGTTAGAGAAAACAGGAATGAAAACAATGCTGACAAATTCTAAATTGATATATTCAGAAGCATTTTATGACAAAATGATGACATTCGGTTTTGATTATTGGAAAAATAATATTGAAACGAAAACAATTTGGGGTACAAAAGATTGGCAGGTGCAAGGCATAGAAGCACTATTTAGAACCTGCATGATACCAGAACAAATGTTATTTTTGAATGACACAGTACACCAAACATCTTGTCTTGGCCTAGCTAAGAACAAAGAACTTAAAACACCGTCTATACCAAAGCCAATAACTGAAAATACAACAGCTGATATTGAGTTAGACGTGTCACAAATTTTACATTTAAACAGAACACATCCTGATTGGAAAAAGTGGTTAATCTGGCCTACAGACACAAATAGCTGTCAAGATAGGTTCCTGAATAAAACACAGGGGTTAAAATTGACCAGATTAGACCCTAGATACTCCCAGAGACAACATCCAGGGATTATAACAACATACAGTGTAGGGAAACTCTGCCTAGAATGGCTAGCTACATCCACACTGGCTGAAATTAAGCAACACTTGTCTTTATTAAAAGATGGTGCTGATTTGCGCGATTTCATTCTTGGACCACGCAAACAGCGTCAAAAGCGTTTCATAGCGACCAGCATCTATGCTTCTTACAACGAGGCTTGGAAAGTAAAGCAGATTGAAACTGCTGAAAAGATACGAGAAATTGATCGTATTAATTTGGAGAAATCACTTTCTGTGGTAGACAATGGGTTAATGACTCTGTCTTCCAGAATATATTCGTTGGACAATATTGTATCCTCTGCCTTTGATGTGATAGACAGAGATTTGCTAATGTTACAACATGGCCAGTCTCAACTACGCTCTATTATAGAACTAGGCTGGACGCTGCAAAACCTTCGTTCAGGCTATGTGCCTTGGCGTTTAATCAACACAACGTCATTATTTTCCAGTTTTAACCTTACTGATAAACAGATCAGTTTGGCACAGAAAGGAGCAGACTATACAATCCTGAGCATCGAAAGACTCGAGAGATTACCATTGACAATGTCAGAAAGTCCTGTCATTGAATGGATAATACACGGGATTATCACAATTCCGATAACAACTTTCCGATTTAAAAAGTGCCTTGAATACATACCTGCTGGCCAGTATGAACAATTGGGTAAAGGATATGTAAAATCCATATGGAAATTACCATACACTCATTCTTGCTATAGTGACAGCGACAAAAATGTATTTCTTAGTGGTGAGAACTGTAAACATTCACTAAGCGGTATACTTTTGTGTCAGGGTATTAATTTACACGGAGCATGTGATGGAAATTCAAACAACCTTTCATGCCACCAGCTAGTCACACCTGCAACTCAGATAGAGCCCTTCTTTATGCAACTTTCGAACGGGAGTTACATTCTTAGAACGGATCACAGGTGCTGTGGCCTCGCGCCCGGAAAAAGTTATCTAGTACAAGTAACATCCACGGTCAAATGCTGTATGCAAGCATTGTTCCCGAGCGGGCCTCCAGACATAGTGACTCCCCTCTGGCCTCGTCTGAATCTCTATTCTATACGAATTGATACATTAAGCAAAATGAAATCTGTGCTTTTACAGACAACAGTGCCTATAACGTCATCTAAAGAGACGTATGATCTTCTAGTCGCAAGGACGGCTACTGAGGTCCATGACCTTTTATCAACAAATTGCCCCGTGCATTTCGTAGAAATGTGCAGTCAACTCCTTAACATGTCTAGTGCAACAAGCATCCCAGGCATATTTAAGACAGTCTTTACGGGACTGCTAACACCCTTCCAGGCAATTTTGGGAATCTTTCCTAATTTTGTGCACTCCATTTTTGGTGGTATTCCACTATTTTTGGGACTCATCGCAGGGATTCTATTTTTGACCATCCTGCTACGTTATGGCAAGCCTCGGCTCAGACATAGCTCCCATGGGAATGGAAGAGACAATCCTAGCAATGCGCTACAGGGACAGGATAACTAATGTCCTCGGATTGGCCAGGCTGAGAGATCTAAACATGACCTGGTTCCTTTCATTCAGACCGATATGGCAAAATTGCATTTTACCTTTGCTACGGTGTATGCTTTGCGGCGATGAATGCGTGTTGGACATCTGTCTTTCACTTCCATCACCAGTACCAATGGACGTCGATACTTTGCTAAGTCCAATAACGGCTCACGCATTGTGTTGTCCCCAGCGGCTACCAATCCTGATGACGGCATTCGTGGAGACTCCTGTACTACAGCCAAGTGGTAACAGTGGAGCGAGTGACAAAAGCAACATCATCCAGGTACAACGTTCTGTGAGCATTGCTGGTCCTGCCTTCGATGACAGCAATCATTCTCACACCTGCCAAGTTACAGCGCTATCTAATTTGGTTGAACTATCACCTGATTTTGTAGACCAATTCTTTGCGAGCCTGTCTGATTTGATGTTCTCACCCATAGAGAAACAATAACTTTTGAGAAGCTTTCCGACACACAGTGTTCCCATGAACTCTGAATTCGGCCTTCAGTTTTGATCAACAAAAACTGCCAGGAGCTTTGGAAATCTATTTTCTTTGAATTGGACAATTTTTTCTAATATTGACCTTTTTTGGCACGAACAATTCTTTGCTTAACGTAAAAACTATTCTTAGAGAACAGAAGCTTCACACTTCTATTTCTAAACACATCTAGAGACATAACAACATAACACCAGCCTCTAGCACACATGTTATTACAATGCATTTTTATGTGATGATTTATCTCGCATTTTCTTCTGTCAGAGATACTTCATGTGTAATTCTTTATGCAGAATCGTTCATTGATTTCATATGCAATACTTTTTGAATGATTACTATGCTTTTAAAACTACGTACAGTACCTAAATTCCATGTATTACAAGTACGCCTATTTCGAATGCATTTATGTATTTTGGGGTGGGCTATGTTACACAATGTTACACATGCATCTAATTGCTTAGTTTTAGTAATTTTGATGGACATTACCCGTGGAGTGGGTGTTGCGTGTTAATCTAGGTTCCTGATCGATACTGTGACCTTATGCCCCTATTCGGCTATAAATCCATTTATTCCCTATATTGGCATAACCGTTCAAGTGCGATTTTCTGTAAAGTCATCTCTGGCCTCACACGAACAGAGCCACAGAGCCACATTCCAGCATGACTCTCTGCTACTTCCTTTGCGACCAATTAGTGCAATGACAGAGCAGCAGTCACTATCTGATATTCCTAGATAACACTCCGAGTTCTTCAACAAGATAAAAACTTAGCAAACCTGGAAATCCCCGCTTGCTATGTTTTGATTAGTAATGGAACTCTAATGAGCAACTGATAACTGTCACTTCCTAGTGACATCTTTAATTGACGTCTTATGTCCAGCAAACTTGCGTCAAACCCGGCACCTGTCAGGTATAAATATTACCAACGTTGCCTTAAGCAATGAGAGAGATACGAGCTGTGAGTTCGTTGCCTGTTGCTGATGCCAGCTGCCTGCATGACCCCGTGTTGGTAAAAACTAGCACTCTGTCGCTGCAGCCTGCTATCCTGTGGTGGTGAAGCTACTGATTACCATTATCGCCGCTACAGCGCGACCTATGGTGCAGTACGCTTGAGGAGCCGTGCAGCCGTCCTCTGCGAAGACATCCAGCCCAGCTGCCCGCGGACGCTGTCCCCCGCCTCCTTCCTCGACGCGCTGAAGAGAAGCCGCTGCCTTTCTCGTGCAGAGAAATCCAGTCCCGGCGCTTCCAGTTTACCCTCGCAGGTGACTGGGATATCGAGAGAGACCCCTGAAGGAGATACCAATCCTCCATCATTCTATTCAGAGGTATGGTGTTGACTAAACCCTTAGACGAGAATTCTTGAAACAAACCTTGGCAAAACCAACTTAACTTAAGCTACTTACTTACTCCCCTTCTCACGTGTTAGGCTTAGGTCAGGCACACTGGGGTAGGCTTAGTTAGAAGCACCAGTTGAGTATGTTAGCCTAATGTATATATGACTGTATATATGTTTTATTACTTTTAAACCATTGTATGGCTAAGAAACCATATCAATGCTTTTACAGTTCTATTTCGCAATTCTTATCTTACTGTACGTACTTTTTATAATAACAGTCATTGCAATTGTGGCAATACATTTCTCTTGTACGAGAAGAAAGACTATTCAATAAATGTTAACCTTTATTGATACACGCCCGTCTCTCTATTCTCTACATACCGTGAAAGTAAACTGCACTAGACTGACTGAGTGAAATCTATGTCTATTGTTTCACACGACCCTAGAGATCGACTCTTGATCTGAGGAGCAAAGTTGTCATGTTGCACGGTTGTTGGAAAACTGAATCCCTTCTTGTCTGTGCCAGGGAAGCTGATCACTTCCTATGCAGAGAAGAAAGTTTCCAGTGACCTCTGAGCTAGTTGGTAACACAACCTAATTAAGTTTAGCATAGTCAGTGGAGGCCTGGAATATAGCCAGTTCCACGTCGATACTACTGTTTATGTTATTCCAATGCGCAGGGCCTAGTGGGAAACTAGGAACTACACTACAATCTTTTATTTGCCCACAACACCATCTCAGAAATGAACAAGCCATATATAAATAAGCCTTGGTCTTGCTCCGATAGGAACCGACCACACAAAATACCAGACGAGGCTCTCTCTCAATATGAAAACAAGCAATGCCAGACTGGGTTTGGCTTAGTGAGTTCTCTTTACTAAGGCACAGCCATAGTCCAGTTGCACAGTGATCTTGGGACCCACATGTAGGCATACCTGGCAAATTTAGGCCATTGCTTTGATAACAACATCTAACACAAAAATGATGGATGAATGCTTGAAACTTTTCTTTGAGGCTGGGAGTTACTTGGAGTCAGATATCAGGCCATCATTGTTTGCCCACCATGGCATTCCAGACAGTAACCCGCCATATGCAAATCAACCTTTATCTTTGTACAGTAGTAGGAGTCCAGCCTTAACTGCCAGGCCAGGTCCCCTTTGAGTAGCGACACAAGCAACTCCAGACCAGTTTTGGCATAGCGAGGCCTCATCAATGAGGTATATAGTCTGAATCCTGTGGCACATTGAGCACCGGACTGATTTGTGCATGGCTAGTTACATACCTCATTATACTTACTACATCTCACCATAACTTGATTGTATCATTAACTTGTCCAAATAATATGTACTACCATAAATGTGAGCTTAAACATACTTATATTTGGGTGAATGCAACTTGCACACAATTTAAAAAAAGGAAGGGGGAAAGAGGAAAGACTATAAGACTAGTACTACCTTGATTTCCAAATCATGACTTGTCTCAATGAAAAAATAGCCTGCCTCCATATTACCACCTTGAATCTGCAGTTGCATTTTGGAAACCATTGGGGAGAATCAGGATACAGGTTGCAGTCTTAAAAAACCCAAGGCAAGGTTGGGTGAGAGAATTGTATTTTCTCTTAGGCTTTTGATTGTAGTAAAAAGCTAGCAGGTGCATTTTGGATTTGAGCAACTATTTTGTATCAATTGAAATGTATTATCCATTCTAAGAGAAATGTTGTACAAAACATCAAAACTATTTTATGGTTCATGTTACAATAATTTTAACCTGGAGTCAAACCGTTCGTAGCTATGGCACAGAGCAGACTGGCTTAATTCTGGAAATGTGTGAAGTATTTCGCAGGAACAAAACAGTTAATAAGTCAAAATACAACACAATAAAAATTCCACATCTAATTTATGAAAGTTGATAAAAGTTAATAGTTAAAATTGGGTTGACTAAATCCAACAAAGTCCTATCTGATCCAGATAACCATTGGACAAAGTCCCACTGAAGCCATTGGTTTTGCTGGGATAAGTTCTGAGTAGGACAAATTTAAATTTGGTGGCCTTTAAAGTCTTCAAGTTAGGTAGACACTTTTCGGTCCTTTGCCTGATTAGGATTCCTACCGTCGGACTTAGCTTTTTATGGAGCTCAAAATCCACCTGCAGGGTAAGCCGGGAGCTGTATCGAAATCAGTCCCATTTGCTGCAAGGCCCGCTGATGCTCCAGAGGTTTTGGAAGGCCAAATATTTTCTATGTCCCAACTTTTCAGATTTCCTAGAGTAGCTATTCTTGGTCCAGGACCTTAAAGAGAGATGGTAGGGGGAACGACTCACTGTAGCTGAAGGTCTACCAGGGCCAATCCAGCTCCAATTGCTACTGGTCATCTGGTCACCTTAGGAAAAATTCTCTTGAAGTTTGTTGTGCCCAAGTAGACACTGGAGGTCAGCCAACAACTTTTTAGCCCTCGGTACCAGTGGGAGTAGGTCCACACATTCAAGTCACCACACAGGTCTGCAACAGCTAGTCCAGTCTTTTTCAATTCATCCCTAGGTCCAAGGTGTTTTCTGGTGAGATGTAAGTGAGGTGGCACCTTTGTTTGTTTCACTAACCAGTGGGTTGAAATTACTCCTGGACACTCTCTACCTAATGAGAAAAAAGTTCCCACCTGATTTTTTAACAGCACCCTCCCTGTATGATGTTGTCAGACTATGCAAAGGAAAAGTATAATAAAATGGTCAGAAAATGGCACATAACAGACATCTTGTGTGTTCAATTTTAACATTCTATCCTATTTCATGTCACAAACAATATACTTTTGGTTTAACTTAGCTGTGAATCCTGGAGTTTATGAACATCAGCCATTCTTTTCTGGCTGTGTCAAACTTGGAATTGGCAGAACACTTTCCTAATTGTGTTTTCTCGCTCAACATTATGTAGATACCTGCTCTCAATTCTTTCTTCATTAGCAAGCCTAATTAAAAGCACAGATTCAGATACTGTTTTCTAATGAGACAATTAGCATAGGCCTACTTGTAATGAAGGGAGCTGTCAACCTGTTTTGACAAAGGGAATCACGCAGGGCTTGCAAGTCACATTTTAAATGTTTAGCTGCAGGATTAATGTCTAATAGAACATGATAAAGAGACGCGCAGCAGACAGTTTATCACAAGTGAAATGGCAGTTAACATACTGTGCATAATTTAGGAAAATTAAGAGACTACAAGTTTAACAACCTTTGAAGATTCATTTCCTTATTGCCTGTCACCTGTGGCTATTGTGAGGACTCGTCTGCTTAGATAAGTAGTTGCTAGTTTCTACGTCCCCTGGTGCTAAAGTATCAATGCAATTGCAGTACTCTGGCAGTTGATTACAACTCGCGACACAATATACACCCACCCAAACCACATTTAACAATATTATAGAGTAGCAGACATACATTGATGACTGTGCTCAAGTTGTTAATTTCTGATTGGTTTATCTGAATAAAATGTAGCATCATTTTATTCTTTTCAATAGTTCATCTCTGGTTTTTTAGTTCAAAATGTTCTCACAATAATTACGAAATATTGTGCGATCTGGCTTTTAGAACTTCCTGTTGTTAGTCCAAAATAGCACAGTGGTTGCACACACACAGGTTTAATCCCTGCCCGTCAACAAATTGCACCTCTTCGCATCTGTAGTTTAGTTCTGTGAAATGATCGTAAGAATAATAATTTGATTCTGTGTATAAAGTTAATGACGTAAGTTAAACATATAAATGAACTTCAATGTTGGTAAAATAGGTAAGATATATCATTCTACATTCGCACATAATTGCTTTTTAAGTAATTTGATTCCATGTAATATAAATGACGTAAGTTAAACACCTAAACTTCAGTGTTTGGTGAAATAGCTAAGATATATCATTCTACCTTCACACATAATGGATTTCTTTTTATATCAAGGTTTTTCCAGTTGAATACTTTTGCCATTTGAGCAGTAGGCCGCAGACGTTCATGGTTTCGGAAGAACTGATCAGTATTAAAACATTACATAACGAGAAAATGATGTAATATGAAAGTGAAATATTAAAGATATTTGGCAGTATAACAGATAATTTGTAAAACGTTCCTGTAAGAAATAGCAACTTCCCAATATATTCCATTAGTTTGTTTGCATTTTGGGTGTCACATCTTGTGCTGCATGATGATCTTTGCAGACCATAATCGATATTGTTGATTAGCCAAGAACACGGGCCCTGCTATTCTTGTGTTTAGATACTCACTTGTGATCACTATTGTCACACGTGTGTACCCCTGATGAGAGAGCACTGAGCACGTTTTTTACTCACTGTGCCGCTCTACAATGTTTTTATAAACAAACAAGTTCCTGATTATTGTTTGGAATACATTACAATTTGCGTGGTGTCGTTGTTGCATTCATATGTTATGGGGCCGTTGTTTTGTTTTACAGTGTTTACCCAAGATCCCTGGCGACTCTTGGGTTCCCTGTTATGTAGATCCTGCCAGTCAGTGTCATGTACACAGATGGGGATCCGGGGAGTAAATGTGGAGCCAGGGTCTTAGCTGCGGCTGGGTTGTGCTTGCATCAAACCCAAAGGAAGGTGGCGGTTCGCTTTTTCTTTTCTTTTTGCTGGTGCCCTCCATAACTGTTCTGATTTTGTTCCTTCGATTGCAGGTCGTGATGGATAGAAATCGTAGAAAAAGCAAATGTGAACAAACACACTTCACCTGATGACATTGTTAGTTGGTTTTTCATCCTCTACCCAGTTTGTTACTTGGCCTCTGTTTGCGCAATTTTTTCTCTTACATTTTTATCTTATTCCCTCCTCAGGCTAGGAATTGTCTGTGTATTTTGGTTCTATGTTTTTGTGCCTCAGTTTCCAGTTGGGAGAATCACCAGCCACCCCTAGGCTTTGGTAGTGCTGAATAGCACAAGTAAACCAATATTTATTAATAATCCAATATTTAACTTGTTATGAATGTACTAGTTGAATTGCTATACACGAATAATCTGTTTCCTGGTCCTAGTGAGTTCCCACTGGCTCCGCTACATTTATCCTTGTTCCCTTGTATTGTCTCGCCCTGAAACCCTAGATTATTTACTTTTTGGCACATTCATATATTTCATTCTAAAAATATGTGGAAGCTGGAGAAACAGGGGTTACCTGCGGTATTCTTCTTAGTGTGGCTTGACTGTAATTCTGGTTACTGTTTTTGTCTGTTGTGGTCTGTGGTCTGCTATTCAGGCTTTAATCATGTGGATTTTATCTACCATTTGTGGCCCTGTACTCTCAATAGAGGCCCACTTTGACGTAAGATTTTCTCAGGTAGCTACGCTGACAATAAATAGTGACAACCTTTATTAGCAACTGGCTATAGTACAGAGGATCACACACAGTAGCGGCGACCGCAATACTAAAGTTTGGGGGCGGGACAGGGGATTAGGAGGGATAATAATTTTTTTTTTAAACATACTTGATGATGCATCCACCTCGGTCCTTTTCTCCGGCTCTCCTCCCACAATGCACCGGGGTACAGGCTCCCCAACCTATCCCAGCGCTGCTCTCAATAGCTTGAGAGTAGTGGCAGGATTGGTCTGAGGAGCGTGACTTGCCGTCTGTGATGTTTCTCCAACCTGACTGTGAGCACTGCTGGGTTTAAGAAACCTATGTGTGCATGTCTGTTTAGCCTGCCTAAAACAGCCAACCAAACAGGCAAGCACACTTATAGTGTGCCTACCACTTCTCCCTGCTATGTCTGGCCCGCACCTCCCTGCACTCCTGGCGTCAGCTCAGTGAGCCTGTTATTTTATTTTTCGTTTGACTGCTGACTGGTGACCAGTGGGGTGACGTTCCTTCACCATTATAGAGGAGCTGCCCCTAATCACACGTCTAGTCACATTTGCTCCTGATTTATGTAGCTATGCCATAGGAATGTTTAACTGCCCAACCATAGATATCATGTTACTCTTGTGTGTCACAACAACAGCTAACAGGCTAAGTGTACAGCTGTGTCTTACCTAAATTGTAGTTTATACATCCCAAATGCAAAAATCGCAACTTAAGGAATCGCAAAATTTGAGATTACTTAAATTGTGATTGCATTTAAGGAATCGCAAAATGCACTGCAGTAAACTAAAAATATACCAATTTCGCAAATATGAAATGCAAATTACCGTCAAAATAAAATTGATGGTAATTTGCGATTTCTTTGAAAAATGCACTTAAGTGTATTTTTCAAAGTCCCATGTTACACCAACACATGTCCATGGGGCTTGTGTGTGTGCAACTTGTGGATAACTTGCAATTTCAGGTGTGCAACAGGGTGACCTTTTGGCACCCTTGAAATTGCATGCGCAATTTGTGAGTACCTATTGGGTACTCGCAAATTGTGCATGCAATTCCCATTCATTCCTATGGGCCTCTTGGCCATAGGAATGAATGAGAATCAATTCCTTAATTGCGACTCACAATTTGCGAGTTGCAAGTAAGGAGTGTTTAGGAATCACAATTTTTTTGCGATTCTTACATGCATAGGTAATAGCGATTCTTTAATTGCGATTCTTTAAAAATCACAATTAAGAAATCGCTATTGTCTATTTTGATGCATGTGCACCAAAGTCCAGCGTTGGCAACTCTCCTTGGTGAAATGGCGTGAACCAGTTCTTCACAAATTTTGAGTAACCAGTTCAGTTTTGTATAAACAGGAATGCAAGCCCCATGCCAGTTTGTTTTTGTCCTCCTGCCTGCTTATTTTCCGGGTGCTCTTATTCACAGTCTATTTTAATTTGGGCTGGTTAACTTAAAGATTACAGACTTCTCTTATGTGCAGATTGTTTGAGACTTCCTTCAAGTAAAGTCGATGAGCTGATTTTTCTCCCAAGACTGCTATTTCTTGCAATAGCAGCTTGTCTAATGTACCTTCTTTTGAAGCTCTCATTTTATGATTCGACTTAAAGGAAGAGCCCTGTTTCTCCATGGATTTAGGAGGCCAAATTTGTGCTGTAGCGGGGCCGTATTGGACGTCTTTGGAAAACGGAGCATTAACCTATAGGCTCTTGCCACTATCTTGTCCTAAAGCTTAGCATTTCTTCCTAGCAGATTTTCACTGCCATATGTTATTGTCTGAAGCAGCCTCACCCCTCATAACTGAAAGTACCAGATCCAAACTGGGTCCACAAAGTTTTTGGGAGAATGTTATAAATGCTGAGGATAAGGCTTGAGCTTTGGCTTTTATGGATTCTTTTTGTGAGATATAGGAGCTTCTTGAGTCAATCCAGATGCCCAAGTACTTATATTCTTGTTCTTTATTTATGTCTTTACCATCAATCAACCAGGTTCCTGATTTCTTCTTTCTCATACCCAAAATGACAACGTTGGTTTTGTTAAGGTTAATCTAATTTTGTATGCCTAGTATAGCCGTAAAGTTTATTTACTAACTTTAGAAGACCTATATTAGTTTTCTAAACATGACCAGATCACAGGCAAATAATAGTATGGACATTTTTCATTCTCCTAGCAATGGTGAATGTGCATTAACTGTATCCTGTTCCAATATCAGGTCTGAGATTTACAGATTGAAGAGTAGGTGTGCTAGAACACCCCCCTGTTTCAGGCTGATCAAATTTTCTTTGAAAGTTATGAACCATGTTCTAATTTAATTCTGATCCATGTGTCTGTATGTAAAAGTTCAATAATTCCAAGCGACTTTGATGGGATTCCCCAGATTTGCATTTTTCACAAACAGCTTTGAAATCAACAAAGTACGTGTATAGAAGGGAGAGGACATGGAAAGATTGCTAGTTTAGGAGGTATAATTCCATCAGTTTGAGGCTGTCCCTGTTCCTTAATTTAATACTGTGTGGTTTGAGGTGTTATCCCCCATTAATCAGCCCAGCTGTTTGGGTCTTCAGGTATCAGGTTTGCAAAATATTTTGCCTCAATATCCAATGAAACTATTAAGTGATAGTTGCCGGGTAGGGATTTATTGCCTACCTTATAGATGGAGTAAAGTATACAACTCTCCAGGACTATGGTATTGCTTTGGTGGTGAGAACATAAGGGCATAGTGATAACAGCTTGTTGGCCTGGAAATATTTAGTTTAATTGCTGTTTGAAAACACAACTCGGAGTGTAGGTGAAAAACCCTAGTTGAGAACATTGTGACTTATTTCAGTAATCACACTACATCTAGGGCAACATTCACATGGTCTTGAACAAATTCAGACGATAACTAATCAAGCAACTCTGTGTTGCCCCAGCATGATCTGGAACTATCTTTGCAACATGGGGCTACTGGTCTGGCTGACAGTCTACCGTTCATTTCTCTTGCTGGAGAAAAGGTCTGTTTCATGCAGACCTGAGCAGCCTGCAATTGTCGATATAGCTCCTGTAGGTCTTACATACCTTTTTCATGGCATTTTGATGATGTGCTTGATGTGATGGCAGACTACACGATGAACAGCAACCGTTCTCTTTGTCATAGAAAAGGTTGAGTTTCTAAAGAGAATATGATTAGAAACACGAGTACCCATTCATGGTTTCACTGTTTTAAGTACAGTTTTGTTGCTTTGCATCTTGCCAAAAATGGTTTGCAGTTGCCCACTGATTATCCCCCTCCACTTTCCATGATTTTGTGGAAACATGATTATTTTTGAGATGCTCTTGGTCTCTCAGTTACTGAAGGCATTAGTGAACAGGTTTCCTCCTAGGACTTGCATTAATTCTCAGTGTGACCCCATACTGTTAGCTAGGAGGATGGCGTCGCTTTTTTAAGCCCTTACTCTGATTTCAAATGTAGGAAATTGAGGTAGTGGTTAGGGGGGGGGGCGAAACTCTACTCAAGCAGAAAAGACAATTCCTGCTATGGTGAAGTTACAAGCAAACCCCAAATTTACCTGTGCTTGAAGCTCTAGTAGCTTGTACAAATCAGTATGGCTCAATTTAGGTGATGTGTAAAGTATTTACACAGAACTTCAAACAGTAATAAAGTGAAAACACACCACAAGAAAATCCCTCACCAATTTAGCAAATTAGTGTAACATTTAACTCTTTATTTGAGACCAAAGCAACACAAATCCAATCAGCAGAATCAAAGATATGCAATTTTAATGATTTAAGTGAAAATTTTACCTAAAAGCATAAAGCGCCAACTGTGAGTATATGGTTGCGCTGGACTGTAACAAAGGCACATTTTAAGGGTAAGCCCCATACAGGAACCAAGTTAGGACTGCATTGCAAGTTCCCATGTAGAGGATGTACCACGCTGCAGCAGTTCTGAGGAAGCTGAGGGGCTGAGATGTGGAGTCCTGCGTTGTTGTCGGGGTGCCATCAACAAGGGGCTTGGGATTCGAAGGCCTTCATCTATGATGTGTCATGCAGTGGCAGTTTTGAAGAATCTGTGCCCTGTGATATGAAGTCCTGGGTTGTTGTCTTGGATACAATCAACAAGGGGTTTGCAATACGAAGCCCTGTGTTGAGGATGCATTGCACAGTGGCGGTTCTGAGAAAGCTGTGATGCTGCGCTGCGGAGTCCTAAATCGGGGGTGTATTGTGCAGTGGCGATTCAATGCAGCTGCGAGGAGACCCGTTGGGCTGCAACACTACTACTCAAAGGACCACAACTGGGTTGGAAGAGTGCCTACGGGCCCACTTCCAAGGCACCACTTGGGGGAGGGAGTAGAACTCACATTAATGGTCCGGTGGTAGGTTCAAGGTGGTTGGAGCCTTTTCTGTCCTTGAGGCTCTGATCAAGAGGCCAGCTAAATAGCCCTTGGAATCATTCCAGTGGTCCTGGGTTCAAGATGCAGGTCTAGTCCTTCTCACTCTGGCATCAGAGCAACAGAGTTGCATTCCTTCTTGCAGAGCAGTGCTGCATTACACCTGAGTCTTTAACAGATTCAGTGGTGTAATGAAGAGTTGGGTCTCTGGGTCTATTATTTATACCTGGTGCACACTGTGAAGTAGGAGAAGTTTTTAAAGGCTTCCACCCTCAGAGGTGCTTCGAAATTCCTGCCTCCTTGCCCTAGCCCAGCTGGCCTTGGGTCACAAAAGACTAGTTTCAAACTCTTTGTGAGTGTGCTCAGGCAGGGCCTTTGTGATGTGCAAGAGTGGTAGGTGACATCTCCTCCCCCTTATTGAGTGAGAGATGGCCCATTCTGTCAACACCTATTCCCCTTTGGTTCACTGTCTGAAAGCAGAACTCAAAGGTCAGCTGCCAGTTACATCTAGTCATGTGACCCAGAATGCAGGCTGCAGGCACCAAATGGTTGGAACAAGAAAATGTGGCGTTTTCAGAATTTTTAATTAGAATCCGACTTTAGTATTAAAGAGGGTTTTAAATTACAATTCTTTAGACCCAAAATGCAACATTCCTATCTGCTCCTAATAGACCTGGCTTTTTCAGTGGGTTTATCCCCAGACTTTTTTCTTTTTGGTCTCCTGTTTCTGACCTGTTTTTGTTGGTTTTATGACTCTGGGCACTTTACCACTGCTGATCAGTGCTAAAGTGCATATGTTTTCCCTGTAAATTGTTGTTATGGATTGGTGTTTCCGTGATTGGCTATTTGATTTACTAGTTATTCCCTAGAACAGTGCAGCATGAGTGCCCAGGGCCTGTAATTAAAATGCTGCTTGTGGGCTTGCACGACTGATTGTGCCACCCACAGAAGCAGCCTGTAAATGTAACTCTGGCCTGCCATTGCAGAGCCTGTGTGCAGTTAAGTACTGCCACGTCGACTTGGCAAGTGCACTCACTTGCCAGGCCCTACCCTTCTCTCTTCCTACATGTCAGACACCCCTAAGGTAGGCCTAAGGTATCCCTGTGGGCAGGGTGCATGGTATGTGAAAGTTAGAACATGCCCTGGTGTGTGTGGCGTGTCCTGCACCAGTGATGACAGAAATGGTTTTGGCTGGGTACAGACACTCTCTGCCTTCAGAGAAGAACTGATTTTTGTGTATAAAAAGGAGGGCCCAGACTTTTAGATCATTTCTGGGAATTAAGAAGAACCTTTGCCAAGGAGAAGAGCTGGAGAAACTGAGGAGGAATACTGCCCCTGTGGTGTTTTCTGTCTGGGGTTGGCCTGCAGTGGCTGTATCTGCCAAGGAATGGAGAAAGGACTTTGCTGTCTGCTGAGTTCCCCGCTTGAAGAAGATCTCCAAGGGTTTCAAATAGAGCTTGCCTCCTGTACAAGAGGTCTCTGGGACACAAAAGACTTCCTGCAACTCTGCTGGGCTCTGCCATCTGTGAGTCCTACTCTTGCCTGTGGTGTCTCTTACAGTCAAAAGGCCTCAGAAGTGGGTTTTACAGCTGCTCTCTGCAAGAACTGGTTGAAGCATTGCAAAACCGTGCAAAGCCTCTCAGAACTGATGCCGGGCGACACGAAGCCGCTCCAGGTCCCGCCGGGCGACACAAAGACTTGCCGCGCAGCCCCCAGCCCTGACGCCTGACAACACAAAGTCTTGCAAAGCAAGGCCTCACCTCCAGTGAACAATATATCGCACTGGGGTGCCAAGTCTACAAGAACGCCGGGGCCACAGCAAGAAACCAACTCATTGCCTCCCTGCATATTAAGAAACCGACATATCACCTCCCCTTTGTGGCAGTAATGAACCTACGCATCACCTCCCCTGAAGTAAGGAACTGATGCATCAACTTCCCTGGGCGTAAGGAACCGACGCATTACCTTCCCTGTGGCTGTTTTGAAAGTCATATTTTGATTACTGTATTGTGGATTTTTGTCATTTGGTCTTGTATGGTTTAGATAAAGATTTCTTATTTTTCGAAACGGGTGTGGGGTCCATTTGTAGTCTTTTCACTGTATTACTGTATGTGTTCACAAATGCTTTACACACGGCCTCTGAAATAAGCCTGTCTGCTTCTGCCAAGCTACCAATGGGGCTTGCAGGGGTTATTTTAGAAGTATATCCCCCTTACCCTGACCATAAGTAAGGGTCCCTATTTGGACAAAGGTACCTACCTCTGCCAACTAGAGACCCCGATTTCTAACAGCTCCTAATTGAAAGTTGCCACTTCTTAAATGTAATAAGGGAACCCAATGTTGTCCTATAGGTGAGGTAGGCTTCACAGTAGTGAAAAATGAAATTAGGAGCTTTCACTACCTGCTAATGTAAAAGTACATATCCAACTTTTTAAATAAACTGCACCCTGTCCTCTGTGCTGAGAAATGTTTAAAGGGCTACTTAAGTGAGTGGTACAATCAGTGCTGCAGGCCCACTAGTAGCATTTACTTTATAGGCCAAGCGTACATGTATTACCACTTTACCAGGGACTGAAAGTAAATGAAATGTTTCAATTGAGTGTAAGCCAATTTTGCTATGTTAAAAGGAGCACTTTAGCACTGTTTAGCAGTGGTAAAGAGTACTAAAGGCAGCAAAAACAAAGTCAGCAGAAACATGAGGCAAAAAAAGCGATAATGATATATGTAGATTTCCTAAGAGCAATATTGTTATTTATCAAAATTATTGAAGGAACAGCATAACCCACTCAAGACTACAGGGCTAATTACGTGTTTGGTGGTCCATAGGACCGCCAAACTCATGGTGGTGGGTGGTCCAACTACAACCACACTGCAGATCCGCCTGCAGGATTATGAGTGTGACAATCAGGCCGCCACAGGACCACAGCAACTGTGTAGGATCAAGGATTCCCCAGCGGTCGCACATCGGTCAGGAGGACTAATATGCCTACCGGGCTGATGCAGCACCACCAAGCATATTAGGAGTTGCCTGTCGACCGTCCTTTTCAGAGGGGTGAGCCCACCATAAAAAGGGTGGCGAAGAGGCATCGAAGGGCGGCCCTAGCAGGGACCCCTGCCTCTCCTGGGCCTAGGGGTGCATGCAGGGGGGGCACATGTGGAGCTTCCCTGGTTTTGCATCACCAGTTCCTGCACAGTGTGGCATGTATGTCACACCATGCAGGAAGGAGCAGTCGATGAGCCGAAATGGCGGTCTGCATGTCAGGCTCCAGAATGAGCCTGCCAGAATGCTGCCTTAATCTGCTGCGTTTTAGAAGGAGTGAGCGACCCGGAATACCCTTGAGGGCTTGGGTAATACAATGGAAAGGGTAAATTTGCCTTCAAGGGATTTATTCACAATATATTTTGTTTGATTAAGGTTATTTCTGAAAAGGATCAATCACTTATCCTTATAATGAATCCATCAACAATTTTGTAATTCAACACGAGCAATATATCAACATATAACATGTAAACATGAAGACAAAGACACAAGGTGTATACGAAAAATATGATTTTATCAAATAGCTTAATCAAAGAAATCAGCTACATGTACAGATCAGTAAGTGAATAAAATTAGGGCTGTAGGTACACATATAAGTAAATTATCAAGTGACACAACAGAACCTAAATAAGACACCTATCCCAAAACATATTGAACCAAACAAAAGAAAGGGATAAAGTGTGAAGTCGACGTTTCGGTTTCTCTGACGTTAGTTTGCTGAAACCATCCTCAGGACTGTTATTGAATTATGGTCTGTAAAGAGATTGTAATCTGTATCATAGGATTGACTGCATCCCGTTGATAGCTTGTCGTCAAAATGATTTAGTGATTCTATATATTATTGATTGGGAAACTATATTTGATAGTTCACGCTGTCGACGGGTTGTTCCTCATCAATATTCAATCGAATGCAATGGTAGCAGAAAAAACCTGTGTGTATCAGATTGTAGTTTCAAGATGTCAAATTCAGGTAAATATCAATCGGAGTCGATGATCAATAAAGCAGTAGTTAATCCTGCATCACCTATCCTTGAATTCAAGTGGAGCAGCCTCAAAGCACGTCTCGTCTATACGGACTAGTCGACAGCGTGAACTATCAAATATAGTTTCCCAATCAATAATATATAGAATCACTAAATCATTTTGACGACAAGCTATCAACGGGATGCAGTCAATCCTATGATACAGATTACAATCTCTTTACAGACCATAATTCAATAACAGTCCTGAGGATGGTTTCAGCAAACTAACGTCACAGAAACCGAAACGTCGACTTCACACTTTATCCCTTTCTTTTGTTTGGTTCAATATGTTTTGGGATAGGTGTCTTATTTAGGTTCTGTTGTGTCACTTGATAATTTACTTATATGTGTACCTACAGCCCTAATTTTATTCACTTACTGATCTGTACATGTAGCTGATTTCTTTGATTAAGCTATTTGATAAAATCATATTTTTCGTATACACCTTGTGTCTTTGTCTTCATGTTTACATGTTATATGTTGATATATTGCTCGTGTTGAATTACAAAATTGTTGATGGATTCATTATAAGGATAAGTGATTGATCCTTTTCAGAAATAACCTTAATCAAACAAAATATATTGTGAATTAATCTGCTGCAGCACCACCTGCCAGACCAGGATTTAACTCTTTAACTTTAATCTGGCGGGCGACAGCACCAAGGATTTGGTGGTCCTGCAGCAGATGGTGCATTACTCCATCTGATGTAGGACCGCCAAAATCGCAATAAGGCCCTTAATCGCTCATGAGTTACACCTCTTCCCATCACTCAACAGTGGTGATAAATAACATAAACCAGCATGACCATCAGATTATAGTATTTATATATATAAATATAATATATGCGATTAAAAAATCAGACATATAATATTTGATCAATAAAATGTATAAAAATGTTAGTAGAACATTTGTAATCATCACTGTTATACATAGTAATGTCATTCAAAAGGAATGAAATCAGTTTTCTTGTTTCCATAGGAAACAGATGCAATATGTCAGGTTACTCAAGCAAGGATGCTGGAGGTAATATTGAAATGCTGGAGGCAGCACTTTAATAGTAAAGGAGTGATTCTGAGCTTCATAGTAAACCATATGAGCATAAATATGAGCACACATGTGTATAACTTAAAAGGCCTCTTCTGCATTTAAAGGCCAATGAGTGCCTTTTCAAGCCGTCCTGGAGCAGGCTTGTGCATATAGCAGGAGACCTGAGAGGAACTGTCGGACAGGTTTAGTGGTGTAAAAGGTTAACCAATCTGTAGAAAACTTTAGTGAATCCTTTACGCCCATGACAGACCAAAGAGAGACGAATTTACTCTGCAAGTTTTGCTCGAGCTTCCAAAATATCAGTTGCAGGTCCCAGGGACCGTACTCTGAGTAGATAGTAGAGCGAATCGTAGGCACGGCTGGTTGGCAACCAGGGCAGGCGGCATGTACTGACCTCTGTAGGGTGGATTGAGGGGACTTGAAGGTACTTCATGTAGTAGGTAGCAGCTCGGCAGTCAGGAGCCAGATTTAAGTGTAACAGAGTGGCCTCTGAAGGGCACAGATAGCCAGCACAGCAGCAAGCTGAGATAATAGTACCCACACAGCCCCAGCTGAGCCACAGAGCTACTTCATGGCCAAGAAGCACTTTGATAGACTGCATTGCACATGTGTATATCTCTGTGTGAATAACTAACTGCATGATGTAACTGTTGTCACCGTCAAACACTGTTACCTTTTTATGGTCCAGTACCACCACCAGTGCTTCATGCAGCATCCATACCGAGGCTGTTCTGAGAGGGACAGAATGGGCAGCCAAGCAAATCTGAATTTAGTCTGGACAATTAGGACATTCGTTCTAAGGACCATATTGAAATACTTCTTTTTCTCACCAGTAAGGTCCAGTACCAACCATGGGGTTAGTTTAAGCACTGTTCCTTGCTATACTTAGATAGGCAGTGGGCGAAGGATATGCCAGAGGATGCAAACTGCACATATATTTGTATATATAATAAGCAGATACACATATTTTAGGCTCTGAGTGAATATATCCTGCGCATGGGGGTAGACAGTTTCAGTGACGTAGGAAGTGGGGGTGCGATGGGTGCGGGCCGCCCCCGGTGTCATCACTGAGGGGGTGACAAAATGGCAAAAATATGTGTTTTAAATACATATTTTTGCCATTTTGTCAAGCCGGGGGTGACAGGAAATTTTCTGCACCGGGTGCCACCTGACCTTGCTACGCCACTGGGAGTTTTTATTACCTGTGTGTGCCTGCGTGTGTGTATATATATATATATGTATATATATATATATATATCTATATGTTTACAGCAAACACTCTCCAGAAGAGAAAACGCCGCACACTACTGGGGAACCTACAGAAAATAAACCACTAATTCAACTATCGAAGTAGTGTGCGGCGTTTTCTCTTCTGGAGAGTGTTTGCTGTAAACATTAACTGCGAGGGTGTCCTGAACCTTGCCGCCAGCACCAGCTACTGTTGCTCCTCTCATCTTGGGACATTTGCTCGTTAATATGTATATATATATATATATATATATATATATATATATATATATATATATATATATATATATATATATATATATATATATATATATATATGTGTATATATACATATATATATATATATATGTATATATACATATATATATATATATATATATATATTACCTACTGGCGGTTGTCATCAATGCCACAAGGATGAAAACTCTGATTGAATTTCCCCACGAACTCCCTGCCCAGTTATGAGGTATTCTGGGAGCAGTAGTACCTACCGTATTGCAGCAGGCGGACGATCACATGGTTGGGGAGGTGTGTGCTCCTAACTTTGGGAGGACTGCAGGACTATTTAAATGTGAAGGCGTGGTCGTGTTCAAGGTTAGCAGCAGCATCCGACGAAGGCTCCATTGCCCAAATGCATCATGCCTAAACTGCTGTCCAATAAAGGCTTTTCCCTGGATTCCTCGTGTGGCCTCTTCCTTCTGCTCGTCGGAGGGGTTTTGTGGACATTATTCACGTCAGCCAGAGGCGTGTGAAGGGGCCCCGTTTCACAAGCTGGCTGGTTGCTACACTGGCTTCCTGCTTCTGCAGTTCGTTTTCTCTGACCAAGGTATTGGTACAGCACCAGCCCACCTTCAAAGTGCAGGTATTGCTAGAACCGCTGCCAGTGGCAGCCTGTGACTACACAGGAAGTGTTGACTCACTGTATTCAGCACACGGATCGGCGGACTTGCACCTCAAAGGTAGAAACGTTTGCGGGGACCCAGGGGGGCTTCAGGACTTTACAGAAACCGGACATAACGCGCCTTGCCCTTCATGTCATCAATGCCACAAGGATGAAAACTCTGATTGAATTTCCCCACGTACTGCCTGCCCAGTTATGAGGTATTCTGGGAGCTGTAGTACCTACCGTATTGCAGCAGGCGGACGATCACATGGTTGGGGAGGTGTGTGCTCCTAACTTTGGGAGGACTGCAGGACTATTTAAATGTGAAGGCGTGGTCGTGTTCAAGGTTAGCAGCGGCATCCAACGAAGGCTCCATTGCCGAAATGCATCATGCCTAAACTGCTGTCTAATAAAGGCTTTTCCCTGGATTCCTTGTGTGGCCTCTTTCTTCTGCTCGTCGGAGGGGTTTTGTGGACATTTTTCACGTCAGCCAGAGGCGTGTGAAGGGGCCCCGTTTCACAAGCTGGCTGGTTGCTACACTGGCTTCCTGCTTCTGCAGTTCGTTTTCTCTGACCAAGGTATTGGTACAGCACCAGCCCACCTTCAAAGTGCAGGTATTGCTAGAACCGCTGCCAGTGGCAGCCTGTGACTACACAGGAAGTGTTGACTCACTGTATTCAGCACACGGATCGGCGGACTTGCACCTCAAAGGTAGAAACGTTTGCGGGGACCCAGGGGGGCTTCAGGACTTTACAGAAACCGGACATAACGCGCCTTGCCCTTCATGTCATCAATGCCACAAGGATGAAAACTCTGATTGAATTTCCCCACGTACTGCCTGCCCAGTTATGAGGTATTCTGGGAGCTGTAGTACCTACCGTATTGCAGCAGGCGGACGATCACATGGTTGGGGAGGTGTGTGCTCCTAACTTTGGGAGGACTGCAGGACTATTTAAATGTGAAGGCGTGGTCGTGTTCAAGGTTAGCAGCGGCATCCGACGAAGGCTCCATTGCCGAAATGCATCATGCCTAAACTGCTGTCCAATAAAGGCTTTTCCCTGGATTCCTTGTGTGGCCTCTTCCTTCTGCTCGTCGGAGGGGTTTTGTGGATATATATACATATATATATATATTACCTACTGGCGGTTGTTAGTAGGTAGTTTTAGTTAGAACCTAGTTTCCATAGGGAAAGCATTTTTGGATTTGCTAATAACTTTGGCGTCGTTTGACGAATCTTCGCAAAATTCTCCCAAACAAAAGTCTATTCAGGTCAGCTCCTATCCTGAAAGTTTGGGGGTGATCTATCGAGTGGGGGCTGAGAAATAAGGGGGTCCCCAAAATGCGTTTCCCCATGTTAATTTCTATAGGAAATTTTGCGATGAGCTACAGCCCGAAGTGCCGAACGGAATCATCCCAAATTTGGCAGAAAGGTAGAGCTTGGTTCAGAAAGTGACCTTTTTTTTAAATGGTGTAAATCCGTTCAGTAGTGTTTGAGAAATTAAACAAATAAGAGTCAAAACATAATTTTCCCATAGGAAACTTTGTGCAAGGCTACAGCCGAAACTACTGAACAGAATTACCCCAATTTTGGCACAAAGGTAGTGCTTGGATCAGAAAGCAACCTTTTTTAAATGATGTAAATACGTTCAGTAGTTGCTGAGAAATTTGAAAAATAAAACTTTCGATATCTGGGCAGAGCCTAAGTTGCGTGTGCGAGCTTTACTGTAATTGGCTGCCAACACTCCAAACCATGAAGTGTTGGCAGTCATCTTGTGACTCGGTAGAAGCGAGTATATATATATATATATATCTACGATATTTTTTAGAGTTTGTTCTAAAAAGATAAACAGGTAGGCGTCAAAATGTTCATTTCTTTGAAGTCACAGCAGCCTACCACAGCATGTTTAGCTTTTTTGCCTGCGTTTCTCAGAATGGTGAAAAATTGGCTTCCTGACATATTAGCATCTTTACCTGGTTCTCTGTCACTTCTGAAGTGTCCCCGGGCTGATTATTACACTCCTCAGCTGACTGTCATTTTAGATTACCTTTTAATGAAACCTTATCAAATCCTTCACGGCAGGAGTGGCTTCTCCTTCACCTGAAGTTCAAGCCAAGCACGTTCCGCAATTTAGTCATTGAAATAAATTGCAGTGAAATTAGAGCATTCATTATGGCATCTGTAATGGACCCAATCATTTCTTTGAGTAAACAAGTACATATTTGCCAGGTAGCTGAAGTATGACACGAAACGGGGATACTGTACAGCAATGGATACTGATGCTTCCAAGCAGCAGGGACCAAGGCTTGCTAAGAGTAAAACGTTTGAGAGGTATCGGCAGCAAACAATGCACTAATCCAGGGCTTTATAGAACCATCACCCAGTTAATAAAACGACAAACTTCGTCGACCTACCCAGCTTTAATGGACATGAGGCAGGCTATTTTTTTAATGTAACTAAAGCTTCGTGTGGTAGCACACTGTCATTTGCAGACAACATATTATCTTTTGAAATGGCCAGTAGATTTGCTTGGACAAGCAGTTTTACCTATAAAACTATATTGCACACAAAAGTTAATGTGAGGAAATCGGGTTTCATTGAATACCATTTGTTCATCACCAAGTAAAGTGTCCTGATTTGTTTTGATCTCTGTTTCCATCACACTTCAGAATTTTAAAAATAAACGGGCAGATTTACAAGGCCCATGCGCCACTTTTGCGTAATTTTTAACATGGGAAAAGTGACGCAAAAGTGGCGCAAGGGGCTTGTAAATCTGCCCCAAAGTGCTTTCCTATCTGCTGAATGTGTACAGCTTATTTCCGGGTATTTATATTTAGTTGTGTGTTACAAAAATATGACATACTATGGCCTTTCCGTTCACACTCCCTTTACATCAGCAAATTGGTCATGTAATTCACTTTTCTTTTTCTGACTTTGAGGAGCTTGTGAACCCCAATCCCTTGTTAACAAAATAAAAATAAAAATAAGCAGGAATTTGTTAGAAGATATAGCCAGGCATTGCCTTTGTCTTTGAAGCGCAGCAAAGATACATACTGAATCTAGCATCTTTATTTATTGCTTGGACTTTCGTTACCCACCACAGTTTGGAAAATACAGTACTAACCCAAAGGATGCAGCTCAGACTTCCTTTCAAGTGTAACCGGTTCTGGGAGCTCCGTTTGATAGATGCCTCGCAGTATAAAGCATTGATTTGCCAGGAGTCCTGCAGACGGTTAAAGAGGTATAACGTTTTCCATTCGAAACTCTTCCTTGCAGTTGGTGTCCACTAGCAAGTACAAAATCAGAACTACACAGACAGCCTTCTAGAGCTGGTTTCTCAGGCAATCCAAAATCAGGCCATAGAAGAGGTACTGTGGGAAGAGAATAGTATGGGTTTTTGATTCCAGGTATTTTCTTATTTAAAAAAGAGAGACTTTAAAGGGGTTATGTTCATTATAAGTATACATATATTGATATAATTGAATATATTTGAAAAAATGGTTGTAAGACAAAGTACAATGTTGTTGCTAATTTGAATTGTATGCCTGTATCTATTGGACTGGCTATATTCTACATTTGACATTGTAACATCATTGCTTTTCCTCAGGAAGGTTGAAGATTTAATTTTAAACAAAATAATATCTATTCTTTTACTGAACGTGCCTTCATGTCTTGCAGGGTATTCTCTTTTCTACTCCTGACTGTTTAAAGACCCCTAACGATCTTGTGAAGTTGTACCTGCATGAGTCCAATCGTGTATATCGAGACAAGATGGTGGAAGAGAAAGACTTCGAGATCTTTGATAAAATTCAACTGGAAATGGTGAAAAAGTTCTATGATGTATGTGTAAAAATTACTTTGTTTAAATATGTTTGCTCTTTTGGAAGGATGAGGCAATTCAAAGTCTTAGGTTTAAAACAATAGCATGCCTAAAAAGATGTTCTGAAGTGAAGCCTTCACACAGAACCAGAACATGAATGTCTACCAGTGTTGAAACATAAAATGGCAGGACCCTAGACAAATGTGGCCATGAGCCCCTAAAATGTCTTTTGGGTTGGCCACCTGGCTAGTAATACAAAGTTCTCTGACTGCAGACTGACACCCATCAAAGGCAAGACATGGTTATTCATTAAATTTATGTTCCACTCATCATTAAAATATTGTTGGTCTAAAGGAATCAATGTGTTGGGAATTGTTAAATATAGTGGTGGCCACTGAAGGATTAATCTACGACCACCTGGAAGTTTTATACTAAAAATGGCAAGTAATGCAGCTTTATTTTTGATAGATGAATGTTGATGTGCTTCTCCTCTACATATAGCATTAAAACCCAAATATGGCTGTCGTTGCCAGGTCCCTGAAATGTTTTGACTTGTCTAAAATGAATTTACATGAAGGTTGAACTTGTAGGGCCATGTATAATCAGTTTCTTTCTTTCTTTCTTTCTTTCTCTTTTTTTTGCAACATTTATTTTTTGTGTTTAAGAGTACCAAAAGTAAAACAACAGCATAGAAATAAGCAATCATAGTATGAACATGCAGGTTCCAGGGAAGGATAAAAGTGCACATATTATGAGACGAGCAGGAGCTAAACCTGACTTTTCATTGGGGAAACATACTCATTTCCAGCCGCTGCTTCCTAACAAACATTGAATGGCATATCTATCAACCTAAAGCCTTGCTCATAGCAGAATAAAGGTCGAGGAGGGTGACGGGAAAAGGGGAGGGGGATGGGATGGTGGGGGAAACCTGGTAGGGGGAAAAGTGGAGTCAGTGACAAGGAGGTGTATGTTTCTCATGTACTAACAATTCCAGCCAGTAGGGGGTTCCTTTATCATCAGGTTTGTAATAAAACAACAAAAGCATGAGTGAAAGCAGCCGGGTCAACTCAATAAAAGTCAAAATCAGTATCAACATCAATGCCAATAATAATGACAATGTATGTCAAGGTAAGAGACCTCACGAACATTAAAAACCAAGAAAAGGTAAACAAGAAAAGAAACTATAACATCATTTTTGCTGGCCTGGTCAGCCATATGACCATCAGCATGATGCACCTCTTGAGAATTGAGGGCGGCTTCGAGCCCCCAGGACTCAAAGTAGGCAGCCATCCCAGATTAGGAGATGGCTCCTGCCCATCTAAGAATTTAGTCCACAGATGAGACCTTCGACCACTAAAATGTAGGACCTCATATCTGCCTCTATTCCCTGAATAAGTGTCTGGGGAACCCATAATGGTATCATATTAAGATCATAATGATATCCAGACACAGCAGTCATCTTTTTTTTTTTATATAATTTTTATTTATTTTTTGATCCTCATCCTGCCAATTAACCTGTTGGCCATACTCACTTTCCCCTGCGAAAGCAAAATCAGAATAGAGTCTTTCCAGACAAGAAATCTAGCTGTTTCCATTCCAACCCCTCTTACGCTTAACACACAGGAATACCAAAGAGGGGGACTAGGATGGACAGCTATTTGTTGGCTTAATCATTGGACCCCGTTCCTCTGGCACCACTCAACCAACGTAGCCCAAGTCTTTCCTCGACTTCTAGGATCGCACGCCATATCTTGTTGACATATGTATGATGCAGTTTTTGCAGTCAGAGAAAAGTGGTGGGACAGCCGATTTCCACGCTTTACAAATCTCTCTTCTTCCCAATAAAATAACATAAAAAATTAGCGTTGCCACAGTCTTATTTGAAACCAAAGAACTATCCTGGCCTAATCCAAAAAATATAAGCGTAGGGATTGCTTCTATTCGGATTCCTGTTACATCTGTCAAAAATTCACATCCATCCATCCAATATTTTGTAATTACAGGGCAGGTTAAAAACATATGACTATCATTTGCTGAGGGATCCTGACATATTGAACAAATGTGCTGAGTTCATGTGAGTTCTTTCAATTTCGTCAGGGAGATCAATAAACCCGATAAAGAGTAAAAAGATAGTTTCGCTTAAGGTAAGCTGGTTTAACTGTCCTACAAAGCAATGTGAACGAACTCAACCAAACATCTCTCAAATTAATAGTATCCACAACACCACCCCAAAGTTTTTGGATATCCTGACTCATATCATCTTCTGATTCAATCAAAGTTTGGTACCACAAAGCCACCTCTTTTTTGATGCTCCCAATTCTCATAGCTTGAATTAAGCAGGCATCATCTATCTGTTCCTCCCACTGTTGCCGAGCCCACCATGCTGACAGTTGATAATATTTGAATCTTGTTAATTGACCACCAGTACATGATGTCATAGCTTCCCAGCTCATGAGGTCAATACTAGTTTTTAAATCTCTCCAACGAGAGAAACCTACTTGTTTCAATGGTTGGCTGAGTAAGTCATCTAAACATGCTGGAGTGCCTGGGGACCACCAAATTGGCAAATAATCTGAGTAATATGTGGTTCCCAATTTTTTTCCGTATGAATACCCAGTTCTTTAACGCCTGTAGGAGAATTTTTAACCTTACTCTCTTGAAGAATTTCGGGTCTCCGAACTTGAACAGGAACTGATCTTGTCCATCCCCTAACTCACTGAGTATTGCCCCATAAATTATGCCTAAAGCAGAGTCATCTGGCTTACTTAATAACATTCGAAAATTCTTAAAATGAAATACATGTTCATAGACCCATAAATCCGATGGGGAAGACCACCACTCTTTATTCTTCTCCTCAGCCTTTTCCAAGATGTACGCAGGCCTTTTGACGCCCGAACAAAGCTTCCTGTCTTTCCCTGTAATTTTGCTACCTCGTTCTTATCGAATGGGAGAGGTATATTCTTGAAAAGAAAAGTAATCTTGGGTAGTATAATCATTTTGATCAGATTCACCCTTTCATATAAATTAAGGGGAAGATTAGCCCATCTGATCAATAATCTTCCAACCTCCTGGCTGATCTTTCTCCAATTGACCCCGAGGAGATCTACTAACTTTTGTGTGATCATAATGCCAAGGTATCGCATTTGAGATTTCACTCCGAGGGTCTAAGAGGGTTGATTCCACTACATTACCTCAGTCTTATCCCTATTTATGCTATATCAGGAGACCTTCCCAAATACATCTGCTTTATCCCACATTTTGGGAATAGCCTCCTTAGGATTCTGAGTGTAAAGAATAAGGTCGTCAGCATATAATGCTACTTTAACCTCAAGATTTTTATATATCTGAATTGAAGAGTCCTGCCTAATTAAGGCTGCAAAGGGTTCAATATATATGTTAAACAACAAGGGGGACAACGGGCATCCCTGCTTTGTTCCCCACATAATACTGAACCAATCCGTTGATTCCCCATTAATTAGAAGTCTGGCTTTAGGTGCACTATAAAGCGACTGTAATGCTTTTGTAAAGTTTATAGGGAAACCTTACGTTCTTAGTGCTTCCCAGAGGTACAGCCAGTGAACCTGGTCGAACGCTTTAGCAGCATTTACTGCCACCATCATCACTGGAAGATCGAAAGATTCTGCCAAATCTATTATACCCATCATAGTGAAGGTAAGTTCATTAAGCTGCCTTCCAGGGATAAACCCCCTCTGGTCTCCATAAACTATACTCTTTATAATCTTGGCTACTCTAGTTGCCAATATCCCTGTGAACACTTTATAATCAGTGTTCAACAGGGATATAGGCCTATAGGACTCTACTGCCATTGGATCCTCTTTTGGTTTCAAAATTGAGACCATTGTTGCCTCGGCCCAGGATCTCGGAGGATCCTCGCCTTTTATCAAGATCTTCTCAAACAGCTCTTTAAATACTGATATTAGATTATCCTCACAAGATCCATCCCAGGTCTAGTATCCTCTCTATATAATTTAGCCATATACCTAGGGGCTTCAGCTACTATTTTTGTACTTGCATCTAAAATCTGGCCTGTAGAACTCTCTCTCAGAGTATTTATATAATTGCAAACTTTATCAGTTTTGGCTTTCCAAGCCAGCCACTTTTCTACCCATATGAAAAATTGTGCAATTTACTGACCTTCCATCTATCTATTATAATCATATCCAAAAGCCCCCGATATTCTGATTGGAAGTTCTCCAACTCCTTGGTAAGACGGGGACCTCACTAAAAGACAGCCCTCTGTAATTCTAACTACTTAGTTTGAATAGATTTCAACAGGTCATTCTCACATTGCCTAGAGCTACGCTTCTTCCCTGCCATTATTGATGTTCCCAAGGCCCGAAGGAATGCCTTAACGCATCGCAGGTGAGCCGACTTTTTGCTGACCCATTCTTATCTTTAAAAAAGGTCATAACCTCTTCTCGAATCTTCAATTGGACCTCCTCATCTAATAAGCATCCTTCGGATGCTTCGTAAATTCCTCCCTCTAGTCTCCATCCAGCACAGAAAAATCATTGTCCAGGCACTGATTGGCTCTAGGCTTGATTATGCTAATGTTTTGTTCCTGGGACTTCCCAAATATTTGGTCAGGCGTCTGCAAATCGCCCAGAATTCTGCAGCCCGAGCCATCTTTGGTCTTCCAAGAAAAGCCAGAGCCACTGATCTCCTCTCAACACTACACTGGCTTCCTATTGCTAAAAGGATTCTGTTTAAAACTTTGACCACGACTTTCAAGGCCCTACATGGCATAGGCCCCAAATATATTTCTAAACGATTGTCCTGGTATAACCCCCCCAGATCTCTCAGATCTTCGTCCCTATCTAAAATGAGTGTTCCCATTATCAAGCGTGCTAGAGCAGGAGGACGGTCTTTTCGCTACTTAGCTCCTCATGCTTGGAACGACCTCCCAATCTCTTTGAGACAGACCTCTAGCCTTCTATCCTTCCGAAAGGCCCTTAAGACATGGCTTTTCCCTTAATTTGATGCTGCTTCCTGTGTCCTCACGTCCTCTCAGTGTTATGCTCTCCCTTCTTCGGTTGGGTTTCCTTCGATAAAGCGCCGGGATACTCCGTGGAGTGGCCGTGCGCTATAGAAGTATAAAAATAACATAACATAACAACATAAGATTGTCCGATCTAGAGTCCATCTGATTATACCCCTTTTTTCCTGAAATCTCAAAGAGAGGGATACAGCGGAATGATCAGAGAGAGTAGCCGGGAGATGTTTAACCCTTTCAATTTCCTCCAACAAGCATTGATCTATTAAAAAATAATCTATATGGGAATGGTGGCCGTATTTTTTACTAAAGAAAGTATAACCCCTCTTATCCCCCATTTTAATTCTCCAAACAGCGACCCAGTTTAATTCTTGGATCAATGTCCTGAGTGTAACCATTGAATGTAAGGGAGTAATCTATTTTACTTTGGACATTCTATCTAATTCAGGTCTTTGAACTAAATTAAAATCACCTTCAATAATCACTGGACTATGAATTGACAGAAGTTCAGCCTTCAGTTTAATTAATGGCTCTGGATTGTCCTGATTTGGGCCATAATAGCTAATGCACGCTAACGCCCTGTCCTGAATTTTAATATTAGCTACTATCCATCTACCCGAAGAATCAGAAAGGTATAGAAGAGTCCTGCCTAATTAAGGCTGCAAAGGGTTCAATATATATGTTAAACAACAAGGGGGACAACGGGCATCCCTGCTTTGTTCCCCGCATAATACTGAACCAATCCGTTGATTCCCCATTAATTAGAAGTCTGGCTTTAGGTGCACTAAAAAGCGACTGTAATGCTTTTGTAAAGTTTATAGGGAAACCTTACTTTCTTAGTGCTTCCCAGAGGTACAGCCAGTGAACCTGGTCGAACGCTTTAGCAGCATTTACTGCCACCATCATCACTGGAAGATCGAAAGATTCTGCCAAATCTATTATACCCATCATAGTGAAGGTAAGTTCATTAAGCTGCCTTCCAGGGATAAACCCCCTCTGGTCTCCATAAACTATACTCTTTATAATCTTGGCTACTCTGGTTGCCAATATCCCTGTGAACACTTTATAATCAGTGTTCAACAGGGATATAGGCCTATAGGACTCTACTGCCATTGGATCCTCTTTTGGTTTCAAAATTGAGACCATTGTTGCCTCGGCCCAGGATCTCGGAGGATCCTCGCCTTTTATCAAGATCTTCTCAAACAGCTCTTTAAATACTGATATTAGATTATCCTCACAAGATCCATCCCAGGTCTAGTATCCTCTCTACATAATTTAGCCATATACCCAGGGACTTCAGCTACTATTTTGGTACTTGCATCTAAAATCTGGCCTGTAGAACTCTCTCTCAGAGTATTTATATAATTGCAAACTTTATCAGTTTTGGCTTTCCAAGCCAGCCACTTTTCTACCCATATGAAAAATTGTGCAATTTACTGACCTTCCATCTATTTATTATAATCATATACAAAAGCGCCCAATATTCTGATTGGAAGTTCTCCAACTCCTTAGTAAGACGGGGACCTCACTAAAAGACAGCCCTCTGTAACTCTAACTCCTTAGTTTGAATAGATTTCAACAGGTCATTCTCACATTGCCTAGAGCTACGCTTCTTCCCTGCCATTATTAATGTTCCCAAGGCCCGAAGGAATGCCTTAACGCATCGCAGGTGACCCGACTTTTTGCTAACCCATTATTATCTTTAAAAAAGGTCAAAACCTCTTCTCGAATCTTCAATTGGACCTCCTCATCTAATAAGATTGTCCGATCTAGAGTCCATCTGATTATACCCCTTTTTTCCTGAAATCTCAAAGAGAGGGATACAGCGGAATGATCAGAGAGAGTAGCCGGGAGATGTTTAACCCTTTCAATTTCCTCCAACAAGCATTGATCTATTAAAAAATAATCTATATGGGAATGGTGGCCGTATTTTTTATTAAAGAAAGTATAACCCCTCTTATCCCCCGTTTTAATTCTCCAAACATCAACCAAGTTTAATTCTTGGATCAATGTCCTGAGTGTAGCCATTGAATGTAGGGAGTAATCTATTTTACTTTGGACATTCTATCTAATTCAGGTCTTTGAACTAAATTAAAATCACCTTCAATAATCACTGGACTATGAATTGACAGAAGTTCAGCCTTCAGTTTAATTAATGGCTCTGGATTGTCCTGATTTGGGCCGTAATAGCTAATGCACGCTAACGCCCTGTCCTGAATTTTAATATTAGCTACTATCCATCTACCCGAAGAATCAGAAAGGTGGCTTTCCAGTTTAATTCCACTATTTGTTCTAATAAGAAATGCTTCTCCTTTTGTACTACCCCCTGATTGGAACAAACTGCATCCTGAACCCAGGACCATTTTCGAAGCTCAGCTAAACATTCGCTTTCTTCTGAATGAGTTTCCTGTAGAAGGATTATATTTGCTTCAGCTTTCTTCAAAAACTCCATAATATGGGCCAATTTTCTCTTAGATCTCATCCCATTCACATTCTATCAAATGAAATGCACCAAATTCTTATCCATTTATATAATATCCATCTCCCTCCCCACCGATAAACCAAGGCATATATATTTAATCATAAAGACCAATAAGATCAAGAAAATTAACAAAGCCGAACCAATCGTAAATAGCAGATCGAGAACACTATTTTTTTATTTTTTTCCCCCCAAATGCACCCAACACCCTGTGACCCCCACCCCAGCATCCTCCCACACCCCAGGGAACCCCCATAGTTATCTCCTAGGGCAAAAGTGCCTTCGAGATACCTCTATGCAGACAAGTCAAGTCGAGGTACCCATCTCAAACTGACAATAGGACTTCATGTTTCTAAATATAAACTATACTACTTTAATATTAAGTGCTCCTAAACCTAATATATATTCACTCAAACCTCATAATGAGTGAAAAAATATAATCTAGATGGGACCGCCACCCGTGCTATCTATACATTATTTATAATTAAATTACTTCGACTAGAACAGACAGTAATCCAAACGTATTCCGGTCCTCCCATCTGTTTTAATAGTATATCTACTTCCTCCGGTTTTTGAATGGTATACATCTTGTTTTTCCACATGATCTTCAGCATGGCGGGGAACTTCATATGTACTTGACCGGAGTTCGTTCATTTTTGACCCCAACAGCCATTGTCTCTCTGCTGTTCTTCTGCCCATATCAGACCGTATAGAATAGGTAGAATCCTTATACTTAAATGAGCGTTCTTTTAATGCTTGTGTCAAAACTAGCTCCTTGATTGAGTAAGTAAGAAAGCAAACCAGTATCTTCCTTGGGTTTTTTCTCCCTGGTTGTAACCTATATGGGTCTCTGTGCACTCTCTGGAGCTCTTTCCCTCAGTCGATATCAGTTCTATCTTGAAATAATTCTTCCAACAATTTACAAAGAAAACCTCTTATATCTGCCCCCTCCGCATTATCATTCATTCCAAGGAGGCAAATATTATTTCGCCTAGCTTGCAGTTCAAGTCTTTCCATATCCTGCTGTAATATCTTGTTACTGAGTTTAAGTCTCTCAATCACTCTGAGATTAGAAGCAGTGGTCTCACCCAGGGTCTTCACCTCCACTTCCAAGTTCTCTGTACGCATAGTAAGCCAGTCAATCTTTTGCATTTCCACTGCAAAGGAAGAGAATGGTACTGGACTCCTCTCGCCGCACTCTGAACTCTCCCGACCAGCGTCAGCCGGCCGCCAGGGGCCCGACCTTAGAAGAACTGACACACAACGGTCATCTTGATAGTCTGGACTATTCCCCACAGTGACAGATTCAAATGTTGCCATTTGAGAAAATCCTGCCTAGCGCATTCCCTTAACCCCTTCGCAGCAGGGGGAATTCCCCCGCTGTGCTGGGGGGCGGGGGCGTGCACAGCGCCCCGGTGCTCATGACGAGCTCAGCTCATCATGACGAGCTGAGCTCGTCACAGCCACACCCGTTTTCGTGGAACGTTCAGCACAGCAGGGGAATTATCCCGCATGCAAACGTTCTACGGTTCATGACGAGCTCAGCTCGTCATGACCACACGAGCACCGTGCCTCATGACGATCTGAGCTCGTCATGAGCACGGAAGGTGTTAATGATAGCAAATCGTCTTCCCCACACACCCTAGACCTCCATTAATGCTAATATTGCGATAGCAAAGGCCGCTGGGTATCCATCATATATCATCATGCCCTATACATGCCCTAATTAGGGGACGTGCCTCACATATGGCCCAATTGATCTTATGTCCCTATAATTGGGAAATTTTATTGAAGATCATCATTGCGGCCTGGATATAGGAATCAGGGTGCGACAGGAGGAGCAAGATATCGTCCGCATTTAGTAATTGCTTCACCTCTCCTGAACCCACCTGGCTACCCTGGACCACGTAGCAAAGACGTAATGCCATTGACAAAAGTTCTAAGGTTATTTAGAAAAGCAGTGGGGAGAGAGGGCATCCCTACCAGTCTGAAATGCACCGGAGAATTGGCTGCCACAGTTAATATCCAGTTCCAAATCACCAGCATCTTAGCGAGTACTTTAAGGCCAACATTGAGGAAGAAAATGGGCCAGTAGCTAGCGCACTCACGCAGGTCTTTATTCTCTTTGGGAGGATCATGATGGTGACGTTGTTAGATATGATTCCCAAAGTACCGGCCTTCACTGCCTTTTTGAAGGCGCTTGTCAATAGGGGAACTAAATGTATTGTACAGGTCTTATAAAACTTCCCAGGGAAGCCATCTTCTCCATGTAATTTACAAGTAGAGGGCACTGCAATGGCTATGGACATTTCATCTTCCATGAATGCCCCTCCAGATATGACTGGCCATCCTCAGTGAGGGAGGGAAGGTGTAATGAGCTAGGAAGTCATCAATTTGTGCAGTGGAAGCCTGGGACTCTAATGTGTAAAGCAGGTGAATATTAGGAAGCAAAACAAATGAGTCAGCATATTCCCATTAGCATCCCGAATAGTTGAAAAGGCCAGTTAGGATACTCATTGGCGCAACTGCGCAACCAAGAACCGGCCCACCTTTTCTCTATGGTCATACCTGCACCATTGTAGCTTTACAGAAAAGCTGGTATTGAGGTACAATTTGCCCATCTGTAATTCTTTCAGTAACGCAAGAGAGGGAGAGGTATTATAGCAAAAAGAGAGCTCACTAACCATGGCCCCTAAACAGAGCAATTCCTCAAGGGCTGTGATATCGCCACAGCAGAGTCCCTCATCAGGACCCCTCTCAAAGTGGCCTTCTGGGCTTCCCACTAAGTCCTATGGGAAGATACTGAGCCCTCACTGTCCAATAACAAGGAACAAAAGTATTGTCAGACGTGTTCTTTCTGCTTGGGCTGTTTATATGCAAAAGCTATCATTTGTCACCTTAGGGAAGGGGGTGAAGTGAGGCCGAAGTCAAGGGTGGGTTGGATCGGGCTGTGGTCAGGGATTGCCATTTCACAACTTTTGTTAGCTCAGACAGTGGACGACCCTGAAGCAAGAAATAATCGATACGATATTGGGTATCATGAGGGTAGGAAAGGAAAGTGTAGACCATAGATAGAATAGGCGCCAGATGTCTGACACTGCGTGGCCCATCTGTAGGTCCGGGAGCAGGGCCTGGCCCCTACGATTGTCTATGGCTGGGTGGCCAGACCGATCCAAAATTGGATCCGACATCAGATTCCAGTTCCCACCCCTAAGGAGTTATGTGCCTCCAAAGGATGTTATGAGTCCGGAGAGATGTGCTAGGAAGTGTGTCTTGTTAGTGTTGAGAGCGAATATCGATCCCACCACTAGGGTTGGGTCTCAAATCCATAATTTAGCAAATACCCTCTAGGCCTTTTCATCAGTTCTTACAGGAGAGTTTTTGTCTTATGAATATCCCCACCCTTCATTTCTTGGAAGAACTATGGGAGGTAGGCTGCATGTCAGGAGTCCTGCGCACTCTCCTGCAGCTTATGACAGTGCCCACCCAATCCTGTTTGAGTTTTAGGGATTCCTCTGGTGTAAGGTTATTTTCTTGAAGGATTGCAATGTCCTCGTGTTTAGTGTGTAAATAGTGTAGGATTTTGTTATGCTTAATAAAATGGAATAAGTCATTAACTTTCAGACTGTTCAGCAATTGCTGTATTGGTTTCCCCCACCAAAGTGTAACTGCAATATCCAGACAATCTGTTGTTCGTGTAGTGACTAATTCCCATGGCAAATCCAAGGGCCCTACCACCTCGGCTGATGTGATCTGGTTCTGCCGGGCTGAAAAGATCGACGTTCGAGAAGGGGTCTGCACAGTGTACAGATCCAATTGGCAATGGCCAGTCATGTGTGGAGTTGGCTGAGAGGGGGGAGATAGGGTACCACCAAATAAAATCGGAAGTAAAGTTGCTATCAGTGGGTGAGAGTAAAGGGGATGCCACTATGGGATAGTGGAAAGGGTGAGTCTCAGGAAACAACTTTGCCTCTTTATGGGAGTCTAGGAGGAGAATCTAGGATGTGAGAGGGAGCAAAGGGTAAAGAGAACTGGGGAAAACGTTTGGGTTTCAAACTAACTCCTGCACCGATCATAGCCGATTCACACCCCACCCATTGGCAAATTACAGAAATGGTGATTTGGCATGCTTGTGGCTGCATAGCTATCTAGGGGCAGCTGAGCAAGGGAGAAGCAATGGGCCAGCCTCAGAGAGAGACGAGCGGGGAGCTAGGAAGTCTTCAGAGTAGTTTCAGGGACAGAGAGCTGTATAACACAGAAAAACCCAGAGCACCCACGTAGACTGGCATTCTCTCATCATAGACTTAACAACGCAAATGCAAGACAGTGAGGTAGGGCTATGTGCCCACGAGCGCATCGGGGAAAGAAGGTAGGAAACGCACATGATTGGGTCTGTAGACCAGTGGGGAAACATATACATGCATGCGCAAGTGAAAGGAGAGGTCCCCCCACACTCTCTGATGGCTAAATACAAGAAAAAAGACAGAGGAGAGCATACCCCCTAGTTGCAGGTGGGACAATCATATTCGGCCATCAACAGGCCTCACTCTGTAACCCTCCAATGTCTGCTTAAGCACTGATCTCAATGTGTTCCTATCCTTCTTCTTATGGATGGCCTCTATGACTTGGTGCAGTCCTGCTTGATCCGATTCCCTGCGTGAAAGGCCAGGCGACTGATAGGCTTCAGCTGATGATGATGGCAAGGTGGCCTCTACCATCGCAGCCACTATGGTGGGACAGCGTTAAGGTTTGGAAGAGCACATGTTGTCCATGTTAGATTCATTGAGAGAATCCAAGAAGAATTCTAAGTTGTGCGGGTCCCAAAAGACCCTTGTCATGCTATCTGTGGTTATTAGCATGTAGGCTGGATTCATTAACCCATGCTTCATATCCCAGAGCAAGGTGGAGTGCCAGAAACCTTTTGTGTTTGAGAAAGGTGATCGATGAATAGCCTGTCGAGAAAGTCACCCTCTGATCTTCTTAAAGTAATGGGTCCAGAAAGCGGTTTGCCACTTCCAGGATTAGTCGGACGTGTTGATAGCAAAGAGAGCAAACAATGATCGGACTTGGGAAACACATCTGGGATTCCGCATGTGAATTCCAATGATTTGTTAAAATGTAGGTTCAGCATCTGGTGCAGCATAGTGCACAGGAAGGAAAGCATATCCCCCCATTAAAACCCTCTAAATGCAAAACTTTTCTTGATGGGACCCATCCTTCAAGTCAGTGGTCTTATGCTATAAGAAGTCAATACACTTGCCCCAGTCCGGTATGCGATCAAACTGAGATTCAATCTGGTCCAGTCTCTGGTCCACCTTATCCAACCAGGGATGAAATATGAGCACCTCCTGTCTCTGTGATTTCACCTTTACTGTAAGATCTGACATTTGTCTGTCCATGTCAGACAGTGTTGTTCATATGACAGCAATCTCCTTGAGTAGGGCCTCTGTATCCTGTTGCGACTGGTGATCTGCGTCCAGTGCTTGGAATGGCTTGAGACAGGCCACAGCCTTGGAGAACAGGATCCAGAAGTTGGCCCTCCACACCCAAACAGCCTGGTGACTCTTCTCACCGCTCCCGCCGGGGTGGATTCAGTGAGACTTCTGCTAGGTGCTGTCATGGCTGAGGTGTGTGCGGTCTACCCCGCCACTTTTGAGAAAGCGGTATTTCACACAGCTGGCCTGTCTGTTTGGGGTATTTCCCGGATGCTCCTGTGGGAGGGATCCAGCCTTCTAGAGTCGGACCCCACAGGCCTGATCCAGCACCATCATGTAGCGTTAGCAAGTAGTGGCTATCTTGGTTGGCTCCAAGCTCTGCTTCCTGTATAATGGGTTTCATTTTCACCTCCTGGTTTTCTGCTGACCTTCTCCTTTCACCATATCCCATTCCAGCTTTGCAAATCATCCATTTGTACCATAATATTTAGGCCCGGGCGAAATGTTAATTATGCTGGCGTAATTTGCTTTTAATTTCCTGAATTTCCCTTTAAGCTTGTTATGCGAAATTCCTAAAATTACTCCATTACACCAGTGCATAGTTATGTAATATGCGGTAAAACATTTACCACAAAGGCAAGTGAACAACAGAACAGAAGTGGATGTTGTTCGCTGTGCTTTTGTTTTTTTTGCACAATTTGTTAGCACTAAATCCAGATTCTCATCAAAAATTGATGCAAGAATGCATTTTATGCTAAAGCGCTAATACATGGAATAGCATTTTGCATAATTTTGCCTAAATTTCGTGCAATTGCACAAAAGAAAATAATGCAAATTTCACACACCCCTAATTCTGTCATTTTCTAAACGGTTGAAGCTGCCTTTTCTCCTTTAATTCTAGGAGGCTGGACAAAGAGTCACAAGCTATATAGTAGGTAACACATGTAACAGAATGACCACTATGGACTTAACTGGATATGTCTAGTTGATAACCGAAGGAGCAGCAGTATCCTTTTGAAAAGACAGGGGCAAGTGGCATGCGCCCAAAGCTCTCTGCCATGTTTCCTCTCCACATAATTTTCCCTTCATTGGGTTAAAACGTATACATTGTCCATCCCACTCCGATTCCCATGCACATCTTTCTTGAGCACGGTTTGATGAAGATGCTTAGGCAGTTATTTTTCCCTCATCCTACATTTGCTCTGCTCACTGGCCCAGCCTGCACTGTAAACAATTCATGTTTATCTCTCAGTGGTCGACCTTTATAAATCTAAATTTAAATTGCAATATCATTGCACACAACATAATGAAGACAATGTATTAGTAGAGATGGATGCGGCCCTCCAAAAATATGCACTTATTGAACTAAGTCTAGGAAAAAAAAGGTCTATCATTATCATTTTGCTGCCTTTACACAAACCATTAGATCAATGAAAATGTAACTGTGAGAAGTTGGCCTGATATGTAGTGTTTCCAATTCTGGAACCACTGGGTATCAGTCCAAACAAACCCCAAAGATGTCAGGTTGTAAGTCAACCTTGTAGACAAGCTATCCTAGTGGTAGCATGGACTAAGCAGCCTTAAAGGCTTAACTTAAGAGGTCGTGTTAAGCGAGCTTGTTTTACCACATACAATCCTGTAATCAAATGAAAGGACACCACACAAGTATATATTGTAAAAATATATGTATTTATTTCTAAATTACTCCCCAGTACTCTTTATGAGGAAAGGGGCACAAGCGTTAAATCAAAAGCACTGTTAAACATATAAAGTTGGCACAATTATGGCTGAGGGCGGGGGGCCACTCAGACCATATACTAAAAAAATGGTATAAGTAACACTTATCGAGCAATGGTGGCTGACTGTATAGTCCCCTCTAAGCAACTTTTACCAGGTGCCACATACCAGGTAACAAACATTGATGGCATCCAAACAAATCATCCCATGGCAGTAGTAAGCCTCAGCTGGGGAGGTGTCACTGGCCCAAAGAGAGTGGCAGTGTCACCAAACTTGCCTGTAGACTGTCTACTGGGTAATGATTTGGAAATCTCAGCCTGGGCTGAGGTTGAACAGGAAATCCATTCTAGAATGGTAAATTCCAATGGAAAGGTTAGTGGGGCTGTACTGGCTATAGCCCCAATCCAAGATGTCCTCCCTGAAAAGGTTGGTAGGGCTGAGCAACTCTCTGCCCCATCTTTAACAGAAGCTCTTCCAAAGCAGAATAGCAAAGCTGTTATGATAACAGCAGAAACCCAAACTGAGTCTCCTCCTGAAAAGGTTGGTGGGGCTGTGATGGCCACAGCCCAAACTCAAACAGATATGTGTGTTGTGAAGCCTGAAATGATGGATCACTCCACCCAAACTGAGAGCATGGAGGAGGAAGAGAAATCTCCCCCTCACCAGACAGTAGGACAGGATCAGCCTCCTCAGGGAACTGATCTTACCCCTGATGAAGGAACTGCCCCAGAGGTTGTTAGGCCTGGCCTGACAGAGCCTCTGATGGCAGTGGACCCTTCTCAGGTGGGATCCAGTCTGGAGCAGGTAACCTGCCCCTCTCTACCTTGCCTCAGTCAGCCCAGGGCTGCAGAGGACAAGAAGGACAGTGAGACCCAGAGGGCCCCCTGTCAAATAAAGCACCCCCATCAACAGATTAGGGGCACCAAAACTAGTAGGCCTAGTAAGGTGAAAACTTTAAAAACTCCTGAGGGAGCCCCCTTAAAAACAGTTAGGGACCTCCCACCGATGGATTCTGTTGGGCACAGCCAAACCTGGGACCCAAAGGGCCCAAACCTGAACTGTCCCTCCAGCAAGCCAAACAGAGGGACCCAGCCTCCAGCTTTAGGTAGCCAGAGGTTGACCCTGAGAGCTCAGTGCAACTCAGTTGAAGAAAGAAAGGCACACATGGTGGAAGATAATTGGAGGAAGTTGAGCCCAAAAATAGTGGGGCCTCACTTCAATACTCCATATCCAAACCAGCCTTTAACTTTGCATAAACACACCCAAGGTAGTGATTCCCTATGGTGGAGACCCTCTAATACCCCTAGGGTGAGGGACTGCTTAGTGGACCATGAGACAGGGGGTACCCATGCTAGTGCAGGTACTTCCTTATATGGCCACTCAGGCAATATAGGCTTACCTGGCCAAGGATAGCCTTATCTCCTTTCGTTTGGGGGGGGGTTATGTAGGAAGGTGGCTACCTGACTATGGTTACCCCAGATTTTTTGCCCTGTGTTTAGCTGGTTTTCGACTTAGTTGGCCTGGTTCCCTGCTAATCAGGGCCCCAGGCTATCTGCTCTCTCTGTAAAATGGATTCCATGTACCCTAGGTGCATAACTAGATTGGCTTGGGTCACCTTATCAGCCCCTGTACAGTGCACTATAGGTGCCCAGGGCATAGGTGCATCCAAGGCCTACCAGGGGCTGCAGCATATCTTTTGCCACCCCTGGCTGGCTATCTAAATTGACACAACTGGCTGAACACTCAGCTGGGGCAAGTGGGTGTAATCACCCCTTGCTTAGATATAGTATACCTATATCTAAACCTATATCTGGACACATATATAACCTGTGAGCCACTCCTATGGAAGGCCTCATCAATCCTGGAGGCAGAGTGCGTGGTTTTATGTGAGATGGAGCTCTGGCATGAGCTGAGCCTGTCTGCAGCTGTCGGGAACAACTCCCTAAGCTGATCCGGGATAATGCCATACCATATACTCTTAAGCGCCTTATAATCCTCGCGGTTATATAGCAACTTTGGTTTGGCTTTATCAAAACATGTCGTGTAAGGTGTCATACGAATTGGAATACTACCCCCTCGCCAGTTCTGGTGACGGGGGTAGCATTCCACCCTTCTAGAGGGAGAAGACATGTTACTTTACTGAAACGCGGTTGATTTAAAATGAGCCTCAGATCCACAAAATGGATGCCCCTGCCACAGACACGGGTCTGGCCTCCTGCTGCTGACCGAAACCCGGCAGAGGAGGCCTGGACAAAGAGTTTCCTGTCACAGGGCGGTGTCAAACCACCCCAGACAGGAGATAGTGGATTGGAGTAGGGAGGTTTCAAAGAAACCAGACACTGCCTGGGGAGCACAAGGCTGCCCCTTGCAGGATCCGGCCAAACCGGTTCTGGGGCCTCCCAGCCCCTGTCCCAGTGCGGCCAGGATCAAAGGAGAGGGGTGTAACCACCCCCTTCCTGGGTCCCACCCATAGGAGGGGACCTAGCAGGATGTCCAACCCCCTAGATTCGAATAAGAGGGGGAGCAGTCCCAACGGACTTCAGATCATCCTGAAGAAACATAAGAAACGAAATCTGGACCCTTCGACTTTCTACACGACGTGAGAAGACTGAAGAATCTCCCTTGTGGTCAAGGAGTGACCACCCTGTGCAAACAGGCACCATCCAGCCCTCGACCCTTGCTTTGTTGCAGTTCCCGCCGGAACTCGAGCGACAGAGATCGACGAGATCAAGCTTGCCTGCCTTCTACCTGCCCGATCCACAGTCCCTGCAGAGCTGAGACCCGTGGAGGCGACCGGAAGCGTGGGGCACGCCATCTTGAAAAGGCCACGAGACGCTGACCGTGCAGCCCACGAGTGACCCTCGAAGCTGTGCACCGGGGTTTGAGAAGCCCCAGCCCCGAGCTCCACTTGCACCAAAGCTCACCCCTCCACACTCGACGAGTGCTGCGTGGGGCCCTTCTGCTTGTGTGCGCTCGACGCGTTGGCCCGGTCACTTGCCAGCTGGCTTGTGGCCCCTGTGCCGACGAAACTTGAAATACGACTTGCTTTTCTGGTTGCTCCAGATCTGCACCAGCTCCTGTGAAAAGGAGCACCCACTCTGACCCTCCTGGTTCGAGTGATAAGCAATCTCCCGGTTCCGCGTGGATTGCTTTTGCCAAGTGCTGTTTGCTGCAATCTTGAAGCCGACGGTGCTGACGGCGAGAGCCTACGTGGGACAGATCGTGACCTGCTCCTGGACGTCGCAGATGCCCCAGAGCCCACGTGACAGCGGAGAGAAGCCTATCGACAACCGCCTGATTGCGCCCGACATTGCCTGGTTCCGTCCTGGTTCCACCCTGGTCACTGCTGAGTGACCCAGACTCTGTCCCCTCTGCTTTCAGGTACTTTTCTACTTCGATCCACCCTCGGATCGCACCGGACACTTCTGCTTCACAGCGCCTGCAGCTGCAACAGCTCCAAGCACCAAGAACCTGCGTGACAGAACCCGACGCCACTTCGACCCTGTGCACCCACGGCCTGGGGGTGAGGTAACTTTGCAACGCTGGTGTTCTTACACTGGTACACACCTCTAGGGTCTGTGTCTAAAGTTTTGTTCCTTTAGGTTCAGCGGAAGTATCATTTAATTCACTTTAACTAACTTTTACGCACCATTGACTTTACATTGGTGCGCGCCGCACTTTCCGTGCTGCACCCGTCTCCTGTGGGCTACTCCCGACTTCTTCATTGCTTGTCCTGACTGCTCCCAGCGAATCTCTAGGCCCTAGGCCTAACCATTGCTCGATAAGTGTTACTTATACCATTTTTTTAGTATATGGTCTGAGTGGCCCCCCGCCCTCAGCCATAATTGTGCCAACTTTATATGTTTAACAGTGCTTTTGATTTAACGCTTGTGCCCCTTTCCTCATAAAGAGTACTGGGGAGTAATTTAGAAATAAATACATATATTTTTACAATATATACTTGTGTGGTGTCCTTTCATTTGATTACAGGATTGTATGTGGTAAAACAAGCTCGCTTAACACGACCTCTTAAGTTAAGCCTTTAAGGCTGCTTAGTCCATGCTACCACTAGGATAGCTTGTCTACAAGGTTGACTTACAACCTGACATCTTTGGGGTTTGTTTGGACTGATACCCAGTGGTTCCAGAATTGGAAACACTACATATCAGGCCAACTTCTCACAGTAACCAAAGAGCAGAACTTCTTTAGTCAGTGTTTTGTTATAGAACAGATCAGGGTTCTAGGCCATGTCCTACACCTCTACAGAATTAAACTAATGTAGTTGGTTACCCAGGCACTGAGACTGTTCTCTGTAAACAAGAAGATTGGCTTGGGAAGTGGTCCTACAATCCGCACCATTCTACTTTTTAACTTGGGAGTCCCGCGTGCAATGGCTTGGACTCCTAGTGGACTTGGCAGCATTATTACTGTAAAGCCCATCTCAATAACATTGACTAATCCATTCTTCACCCACGTTCTAGATTGTGTGTTTAGATCAAGCCATTATCATCTTGGCAATGTATTCAATTTTCAAGAACTCTTTCTTTGGAAGTGACTCTAGGAACAACTGAATTACACAGGCTCATGGGGAAGTAAGGTCCTGCTTGCTTAAAGTTAAAGTGCTACTCAGTTTAAACCCAGCTGTATTAACACAAACAGTACACAGCGACGTTCCTTTTTTTATGAATTCTACTTGTTTCCTTCTCCCTGTGATTGTTGATAGTGTTTCAAAGTGGTAGATTACTGCAACCTGGACACAGACCGAATTCCTAAGCATCTGCCTCAATTCGCCATCCATTGCTCACCTTAAAATTATCTCTGTTTTTCACTAAACTCCTTTCTTGCTGAACACACCCAACTTTCATCTTCACTCCATCTTCCACCTGGCACCCTGTCCTCTCGCTATCCTTGTCCACGGTCTCGAATCATTCTAAAGATAACGAAATGTAAAATTCTATGTTGTATTAAATAACATAAATAGTTCAAATCAAAATATCAATTTCCCAAGCCTTCTACTGTATTTAATACTGTATTCATTAAAATTATCCAGTCTCTTTTCTTTCTTCATCACGTTTTCCATTACCCACAGTGCACTTTTTTCTTCAGAATAAATGCTTGATTTTGCTTCACTTGTAGCAACGGTTGTTGGCGCTAAACATTTTTAATGGCAATAGACAATGATTTGCATGTTTGTTTCTGACCCCTCTGGATAATTTATAGTTGATAGTTTCAATTCAGACAGGACCAGCTCAAACTTTGATCCGTGTTAGAAATGGGGGTCTCTAGTTGGCACTTGTTTGCACATTTGTCCAAGTAGTGATCCTTCTTCCTAGTTGGGGTAAGGAGGATAACACTTCTAAAAATAACCCCTGCTCACCCACTTGGTAGCTTGGCATGAGCAGACAGGCTTATCTCGGAGGCAGTGTTTAAGGCATTTGTGCACACATACAATAATACAGTGAAACCACTACAAATGGGTACCACACCAGTTTAGAAAAATAAGTAATCCTTATCTAAACCAAACAAGACCAAAACGACAAAAATCCACAATACAGTCATCAAAATATTACTTTTAAAATGTAGAAACAGTTCTGTCCATAGCAAACGATAGTTGCAACACATTCAACACAAAGTACCTTGGTTGCGTCAAAGTCACAAACTAAAACAGCCGCAGGGAAGGTGATGCGTCGGTTCCTTATGCCCATGGAAGATGCTGCATCAGTTCCTTTCTTCAGGGGAGGTGATGCGTCAGTTCCTTACTGTCACACTGGGGAGGGGATGCTTCAGTTCCTTACTGAAGGGGAGGTGATGCTTCGGTTTCTTACTGTGCAAGGAGGTGATGCATTGGCTTCTTACTGCGGCCCCGGAGTTGTTGTAGACACGGCGCCCGGTGCAATGCATGAGGATTCGGGATGCTCCGGTTCTCGGCAACAGCACTATGTTGGTTTCTTCGGGTGCGGTCCCACGATGCTTTGGTTCTTGTGGCCGCACAGCAGGGCCTGCGTCGGAATCGGTGTGGTGATCTCGAACTTCGTAGATTGTGCTCTTGATGCGGCATGCAGTGATTTCTACAGCTGCTGGCAGGCGCTGTGTCGGCTTCTTTGGCGATGCATTGGAAACAGGTGCTGATGTGTTGCGCTTCCCATCGTTTAAAAAAAAAAATTATTTGCATTTCACAAGAGATGGCAATACAAGAGTACATCAGCAGTAGTATACATAGATGCATTGGGTGTGTTTCAACCATTATGTAGCTTCTTAACCATGCTTTACAATATTATCGCGTACAGAGCTTCCTGTTTCTTTGCACAAATCAATACCGCATTTCGCGACCAGATACTTGAACATGCCTTTTATTGCAGCGTAACTCCCTCAACATCCCCTCCCCCATCCGGACTTCTCTTGGATTTGTGCTTCCCATTGTTGCGTTACTTTTCCAGCTCCCAACAGCGGAAACAACCTGCAGAGGCCCAACACAGTCACAAGCAACTCTTGGTAGGTCAGAACTCCCAGTAAAGCAGTTCAAGGGAGCTGGTGGTAAAATCTTTGTATCCCTGAGACTGCAAAACAGGAGGCAAGCTCTCATTCAAGCCTTTGGAGACCTTCCTCAAGCAGGAGACACAGCCCACAACAAAGTCTTTCTCCTCTCCTTGACAGAAACAGCTACTGCAGGCCAACCTCAAACAGCACACAGCATTGGGGCAGTACTTCTCCTTCAGTTTCTCCAGCACTTTTCCTTGGCAAAGGTTCCTCTTGAATTCCAGAAATAATCTAAAAGTCTGGGGTCTGGGCCCCACTTTTTATAGCACAAATTAATTTTTTCTCTGGTGGCAGACAAGCTCTTTGCCCAGCCCAAACCAGTTGTGTCCTCTCCTGTGCAGCTTCCTGCCAGGAAGTGGAGACCGCATTGTCGAAGGCAGGCAGGCCAATTCAGGTGTGAAAGAAATCTCCTTCCCCTACTCTGAATGCAGCCCAGGTCTATTCGGCCCAGCCCTGACTCACCCTCGAAAGGCAGGACACACTTCACCCCTCACCCCCAAGTGGCTGTCTGAACAGAATGCCCATCCCCAGCCCCTGTCACTCCAAAGCCAGACAGTCAATACACAAACCTAGAAGTGGCACACAGGATGTAAATGTAAATCTGTTTGTATTTATATAGCGCACTTCTACCCTGAGGTCTCGTAGCACTGTATTCATACAGCTGTGGAACCCTTCCTGGCTTTCCTGTGAGATGTCCACTCCTGGGCACCCCAAGGTGAAGCCAGGCATCCAAGCGCTGCTGGGGCCGTTGTGGAGATTAAGCAAGCTATTGCCCCGAGTCACAGAGTGGGACCCATGATTAGACTAGGCACCAAGGCAAGAATTATCAGGTCCGGGGAGATTAAGTCCAAGAGCCACCGAGGCGGGAATTGAACCCTGGTCCCAGGCCAGACCTCTGCATCAGGGTCTGCCGCTCTAACCATTGAGCCAAGCTTCTGGGATGGCTAAGCAAGAAAATTCATACTTTCTAAAAGTAGTATTTTCAAACACAGAATGCAAAAATCATCCTCACTAAAATATGCATCTTATGTAATGTAATGTAATAGCTCATTTATATCGCGCAACTATCGCTCCAAGGAGCATATGCTGAGTTCAGCCATACTAAACCCTACCTTCCTATCTTGTCCCAATGGGAAGTTATATTTATAAGATGTTATAAATGAACTCCCATTCTACCCTATGGGAGAGATTAACTTTCAATAGTGAAAAAGGAAATTGGCAGTATTTTCACTATCAGGACTTGTCACAGACATCAGGACATGTCCTAACTTTCATATACATTACACCCTGCCCATAGGGGTACCTTGGGCCTACCTGATGGGTGACTCACATGTAAGAAATGGGAAGGTTAGGGCATGGCAAGTGGGTGCACTTGACAGGCTGACATAGCAGTACCAGACTGCACACACAGTGCAATGGCAGGTCTGAGACCCTTTTGCAAGGCTGCTTGAGTGGGTGGCACAATCAGTGCTGCAAGCGCACTAGCAGTATTTGGTTTACAGGCCCTGGGCATACAGAGTGCACTGTACTAGGGATATAACAGTTAACCAAATAAGCCAATTATGGAAACACTAATCCATGACAACAATTTTCTTAGGGAACATTTGTACTTCGGAACTGAACAGCAGTGGCATAGTGCCCAACGCATCTAGACCAGCAAAAACTAAGTCTAACACACAGTAAAAACACAGGAGGCAAAGGCAAAAATACAGGGGAACCCACGCAAAGGATGCCAGGTCTTACAATTCTGTTGTATTCAATGAATTGAATGTATAACATATTCTTTTTCTTGTTTCTAGTTTTCCTTATGTGTGCAAGGATTGTTTCCTGTAACCTGCCAATGTTGAGAACACCTGATCTTTTTTAGGAGATTTTAGTTTGTTCTAAATGACTCTTACCACTCTAAATGTTCTTCCTCCTTTTAGGATATTGATGAAATGCTGGAGCAGAGTCAGCAGATGAACATGTACTGCCACTTCGCTACTGGAGTGGGCGAACCCAAGTATATGCCAGTTCAGACCTGGGAGTCGTTGAACAAAATTCTGGTGGAAGCACTGGACAATCACAATGAGGTCAATGCTGTGATGAATTTGGTTCTGTTTGAGGATGCAATGTGTCACATGTAAGTACCTTATTCTTTAAAATAGGTGTCTTTGATCTTTAGTTTTCCTCATAGTATTTGCTATAGCCCTGCAATGTAAAAATAGTTTTGGAGGCTACTCATTGTAGGAACATACCAACCTAAAGTCTTCCATATATCACTTTTAAATATTAGGCACCCTACCTTATGGGCAATTTAGGTATTATGTATGTATTATTTAAATGCAGGATTCTTTCCTGCCAAAAGAGTTATATTTACACTTGTAGGCCTGAAGTCTTGCTTTCGTTGCCATCCTAATGGAGGGCACAATATGTGCTGCAGTTCATGGGTGACAATTAACTTCCCATGTCATTGGTGTATATACCATATTCTTACTAGAAAGTCCTTGTCCAATTAAGTCATGTTTTTTAGGTTATAGCACGTACGCTGGGACCTGGACAGCAGTATCCCAGGGTGCGAGTTAAAAAACCAACCTCATCAGTTCACAAAAAATGAGGCCTGCCAAAAAAGGGGTACTTTCTCAGAAAGATGAAGGGCATTCTAGTGCATACTGCCCTGCCCCTTGTTAAAGATGGTGATGTACTCGAAACCATAGTTTATGATGCTCAAATAAATGTCCTACATCACAAGCATTTGATAAATTTGGCCTGATACCATAAAATGTAGACATAATTTTAAGGGAGCTCGCGCTCTCCTAGGCCAAACATAAACAGGAATGAATTCAAAGTTATGGGGCCCGATGTAGGTAAATCCCATTTACCGATTTTGAAATACTGAATTTTACCGATTCGGTATTTCAAAATCGGTAAATGGGATGTAGGTCCCAACATCTGGATTCGTTACCGAATCCTTAACAATTCATTAATTACCGATTCGGTAAATACCGAATCGGTAATGCCCATTCATTCCTATGGGCTTTGAAGCACATAGGAATGATTAGGCATTACCGATTCGGTATTTACCGAATCGGTAATTAATGAATTCACAAGGGTGCAGGGGGTGTCACTTTGACACCCTCTAGCACCCCCAAAACGGGCATGTGTGCAATGTGGCACACAGACATGCCCTAAGGGCACGTCTGTCTGTCACATGGCACATGTGTACATGCACAGATGTGCATGTACACAGGAATCGGTATTTTACCATGGATTTGTATTCCATGGTAAAATACCGATTCTGAAAGCCATGTGCCAATGGAAAATTGGCTACCCACATTTCAATCTTGCATTTTCGGTAAAATTACCGAATCGGTAAAATTACCGAATCAGTAAAATTATCGAAAATGCAACATGTCAATGGCCATTTACCAGTCGGTAACGGCCGAATTCGGCCATTACTGATCGGTAAATGGCTATTTTCAGCCACCTACATCTGGCCCTAAGTCATTATCTTAAGTGAGAAATGCAATTGTTTAGCATTTTCTCCTTATCATAAAGGACTGTCTGTGATCAAAAAAGTCATATTTGTGTATTGAAAGTGACATACTTTAGTTTTCCTTTTAGTGAATCTTATTTCTTCTTGTTGATGTCAGATATTCCAAATTTATCCGATCATTCTGGATCTGTGGAGTCCTAGAAGTGCTTTGTGCACATTGCACCTTGACAATTTTCCTGAAAGAGCTTGGGAGTGACAGCTTAAGCCACTGCTTCCTCAGGGGGACTCAAATAACAAAGCTAGATTCCATGAGTAGGCACGGCTTACTTGTGGAACTTCATAAGTGACCTACTGTTAGAAGTGGGGTTTCAGGTTGGCTAGGGTATACACCTAAACCACACAGAACTCACCACTCCCAAGAACCCCTGCTCACCCCCTTGGAAGCTTGGCAGAGCAGTCAGGCTTATCCCAGAGTCAATGGGTAAAGCGTTTGCGCAACACACACACCAGTGACACACTAGGCACACCACAACAGAGACTGCACACATGGGTATATCAAAAATATCCTTTGTTTATATCACATAACACACATTAGGCCATAAATCACTGCTTAGCATGAAAACAAATTTAGACCACATAACTTGAATTGCTGTGCCACTGGGAGGCACATAAACCACATAAGACCATAATTACATCAAACACTGTGCTCACTAGACACTTGTCATCAAAATGTGTAAACCTTAAATCATTGTGCATCAGAATCAGTTTGCATCAGATGAGGCCATAGTCATAACATCATTACTGTGCATTGAAGTAAAACCTCGAAAGCTGCAAATGTCATAGGACCTCCATGAACATATTAGGCATAACAATAAAGCAAGGCTTCTTGGGTGTATACATCATAAAACCTAGCAAAAATAACACCTTCCACCATCACTGCCTTCCAAATACATCACTTTGTCATAAGTAGGGCACAGAAAAAACCTAGATCATCAAAACATTATGGTGCACAACAAGCAGTTCCCTATGGTGGCACTTGTTACATTGCGAAGGCAGATATAATGTAGACTGTTATCCCCCACTCATCAGGGTCTGGGGAGGGCAGGACCACCTACACTCCTTTTACCTGCAATAGGAGTAATTCTTTAAAGCACCGATGCCCCCAAGCTGTGCCACAGGAGAAAGGGCTCACACTGGGCAGAAAAGAAAAACAATCATGCCACCATTGTAGAGGAACCTCTTTTGTCCCCCGTCTGCTTAAAGTGAATCAAGTGCAGCCTCCCGCAAATGTGCGGTGCGGCTGCCACGTATACTGTGAAGCTCAGCCCCCTCTGCAAGCATCCGTGGCTGAGAAGGAGTTGCTGTACCCTCCACAATACCGGAGAGCCACAGCAGTGCCTGGAGCCCTCCCCGGGTCTCTTTGGTGGGTTGTGCCACTTCTCTTCCCGTGGGTGCAGCCCGAGTCAACTGGAGTGAGCCTCTGATGCTCCGGCATCTCTGGCAGTGGGGCCCACCCCTTCTGTTGTCTGCAGTGCTCCGGCCGGGTGCTAGGCAATGCCTGGCAAGCCCACGGTGCTCGCTCTGGATCTCCTTCTCAACCGGCAGTAGCATCGGTCCCGTTGCCACAGTAATTCAGGCTTCCCCTTTGAAAGAGTTGGCTCCCTGCGACATGACCGACGCCTGGTCCTTCCCCTCCACTTTCACATGGAAACAAGGGGAAAAGTCACTTCGAACCCCTGCGCTCCTTTGGGCAATATGTAGATGTTGGAGTGCTCATCATACGCGGCACTTTTTCAGTCAGGGTGATTGAAGGAGGTAAGCGCTCTCCACACTCTGTCCCTCACTAACCAAGCACTAGGCTCAGGTAGGGCCAAACACACATCACACTGGCCCGAGTGAAGCACACAGAGTCCTTGAAGCTCTGTGGAGTTAATGGTTGCAGAGCACAACACAGAGAGCTCTGTCCAAAGTAAAACATAGTTGTAAAACTCAACACATAGAAATTTCGACCAGGAAGACGTGGATGTCCCTGTGTCTTCCACAACAGAAGGCCAGCACACAAAGGCCCTTGGAGATTCCCTTCACAAGCAGGATGACACAGCAGGGCCAAAAGAGTGAGTCCTTTTCCTCCACCTCAGACAGAGGCAGAAACTGCAGGCCAATCTCACAGAGCACACAGCAAAAGGGCAGTACTCCTCCTTACAGATCTTCAGCTCTACTTCTTGGTAGGGTCCTCTTGTTCCTTGAAGTAATCTAAAGTTCTGGGGTTTTAATACTTGTCTTTGTTCTCTTTGTGCAAGGGTCTCTGAGCCCAATCCAAACCAGTTCTGCATTCACTGGTGCAGCATTATCTCCCACCACTCCTCCCACCGCTCTAAATGCAGACCAAGTCTATTCAGCCCTGCGGTGAGTCACCCAGGCCACACCTCAACCTCCCTCAGTGACTGTGTAGAGTGAATGCACATCTCAGCTCCTGTCACTCACACACCAGAAACTGAATACACAAACAGCCAGTGGCACACAGAATGGTAAAGTAAGAACATGCCCACTTACTAAAAGTAGCATTTTCAAACACAGTATTTAAATACCCCCTCACCGAAAGGTGTGTTAATAAATCCTGAGTTCAGAGAGTCTAAACTTAATTTTCCTATCTTGTCCCTATTGCAAGTTACATGTGTAAAAATGTTACAGTACAACTCCAATGACAAGCCTATGGTACAGATAGCCTTTCAACAGTAACAAACAGAATTGCACAGTATTTCACTATCAGGACATGTCACACACACTAGTATATGTCATCCCTTTCACATACACTGCACCCTGACCTAGGGCGTACCTTAGGGGTTCCTTACATGTAAGGTAAGGGAAGGCATGGGCCTGGCAAGTGGGTGCACTTGCCAGGACATTATGGCAGTTCACAACTGCGCTCGCAGACACTACAGTGGTTGGTCTGAGATACATTTACAGGGCTAGTTATGTGGGTGACATAACCAGTGCTGCAAGCCCACTAGTAGCATTTGATTTACAGGCCCTGGCACACACCGTGCACTTTACTAGGGACTTACCAGTAAATCAAATATGCCAATCGTGGATAACCAATCTGTTGTAATCTTATTCCTTGTCCTTTGTACCTTCCTCCCACCCCTCCTCTCCTCCCCTCTAATAGTAGGCCCAGGAGCTCAGATTAGAATGTTGCCATTCCCTGTATTCTGAGAGCGGATGACCAAAGAATAAACAGCACTTACCTTGAACTCGAGCGTACCTTGTCATATTTTCTTCATCTCTTTCTTTGGAGTTATTACACAATCATTGTCACAATTTATAAAGAGAGCATATGCACTTTAGTACTGGTCAGCAGTGGCAAAGTGCACAGAATCGTATAGCCAACGAAACATGGTCCGAAAAATAGGAGGCAAAAGGCAAAACGTTTGGAACAAACCTGTCAAAAGGGCCAGGTCTAACACCTACTCATAGAAAATCTCTATGAATTCATGATGCTCATTGCATATACTCCATACTCTTGGTGTTCAGTTTAAATTGAATAGACACTAGGCATTTCCAATTAGAGCTAAAGGACTGCTCTGCAGTGATAGTGTGCTCAACAAATACCATTTCCATTTCCATTTAAGAAGTCTTTATTCGATTATTTCATCTTAAAAGACGTACATACAAAATATACATGATAAAATAACAAATTCATATAAAATCATTTGTAACCAACATTCTTATAAAAAAAACATTAATTCATTGTAACGTTAAAAAAGTATTAAATCAGTTATAACAGATATTCTTATAATGGGTACATAAGAATAATTAGTAATACAATGTAAAACCTGGAAGACCTAGATCTACAATTAAAAGACACATTTAAATGTTCAAAGGCAAGCCTAAGACTGGCTGTTTTTTAAATACCTAGTTCTGAACACCCATGCCCATACAAGAAATTTTGCCACACCAATGACAATAAGAGGGGATAGGTTGGTTCTTAAGATTCTGCTAGCCTCAATAGCTGAGCGAGTACCCAGAGATCTGCAAACTGGGCTAAGCCATTTGGACCTTGGAGCTGCATACAGTGGGCAAACAAACAAAAAGTGATCAACACTTTCGCTCAGAACTTGACAGTGGGGACAACATTCAGACCCACTTGAGCACCATTTGTTGGTAAAGACCCTTAAAGGCAGCGTACCACATCTAAGTTGATGGAACAATTTACGATCCATTGGTTTGGTAATTAGGTCCCAATATTTTTCAAGCTTGGGGGCATCTTTGAGGTCAATGAACTTACTAGAAAGGTTATTAGCAGGCAATCTCTGATGACGGTTTGAGGTTACCCAATCCCAATACAGTGCTTTTAATATTTTCTTTGTGGGGAAGACTGCCGAATCAGGGGCCACCCAAAGATTACTTAACCCCAAGGCATAAAGTGATGTTTTAAGGTCTTTAAACCAACTTATGTTCGATGAACCAGAGGTAGTTCTAACATCAAAACAGGCCCTGGCATACAGGTTGAGTTTCGGCGTCGTCCATAGGCGCCTCCAGAACGCCAATGGGCGAAATCTAGCCTGCTCCTCAACCGGAAGACACCCTAGATCATACATAAGTGGGATCCTTGGGGTTGACTGCGGCAGACCTGGTGCCACCCTAAGAAATTTGTTTTGGGCTAATCTTAGCGGCTCCAAGTTACTATACCCCCAATCTCAGCGGCTCCAAGTTACTATACCCCCAATCTCAGCGGCTCCAAGTTACTATACCCCCAATCTCAGCGGCTCCAAGTTACTATACCCCCAATCTCAGCGGCTCCAAGTTACTATACCCCCAATCTCAGCGGCTCCAAGTTACTATACCCCCAGCAACAAATACCATTTAAGGTGCCATGGCAGTCTTCATCAGTATTTCACAGGCAGATCCAAGATGGTCTTAGAAATGGATGTATGTGAAAAAGCAGCTATGCCTTCATACCTATAACATGCAGTACAAAGGATCAACAAAATGTGTATTTATATTGTAAAATTCACCCCCTGTGACATCAGCATCGTATCTCTGAATAACATGATTATTTTTAAACAATGCAATGGCATTCCTTTATTGACCTCAAAAGAAAAAAAAATGTTGGGTTTGAACCCCAGCAGATCGTCTCGGGACCATAATGACATTCACAGATCCCTGCGATTGATGCTTAATCCAGTGAACCACCAGACCCATCTGAACTAGCTGATCATCTAACACAGATATGCTGAACATCCAAGGAAGCCGGTCCATGCCAGATTTCATAGAACATCGACATAAGATGAATGTACATTCCACAATGCCAAAGTTTACTCCTTCATTTAATCAGACCAGCCTGGCTATATGTTTCAGGTCATTTTTTCAGTTTTATGTATATAATTTGCTCTACCCTGTTCTGGTGCATGGCCTAGATTGGTTCTATAGCTCTAACTCGCTTAGCATCTGAATTTCAGGCGGTAAAGTTTAGCCATTATATTTTGCCTTCGAAATACAATACATTGCACTGAACATAAAGACGTCTCTATGTTTTAATTTAATTTCTCTGGTAAGTGCATATACATAGATTGTCTATTGTGCGTTAGAACCTTCTCACGTTCCCTCGAATGAATTATGTGGGAAATAAAGGTAGGGGTTTTTGTATTACAATTTAATTTTTCATTTGAATTAGATGACTTTGCTCTGTTGTATTTTTTTTTATAAAATACTTCAGCTCTGATTAGTTGGTATAACCCACTGATGGGCCATTTAAAGCTATTGGTCTGTTCTCTAATGCACAGGAGGGCCGGGAATACAACGGACTTTGATTTATATCTTTAATTTTGAGGGTTTCTTCTTTGCCCTTCTCTAGCCTATAAAGGATAATGCACAGAGCCAGGCAGAGCCTCCCCCGCCTCGTCCCTGATGTTACAGGTAGTGGATGAATAAGTGAATTAGTATCTGTGGCGGTAAAACACACGCTGATGGCTCTCAACCAACCCCGCGCGCCCTGCTAATTTCAGCCGCAATCTCTTGGTTCATTGCCTTGAAATTAATGAGTCCGTTTCCTTTCTTAACACCATTAATAATTTGAACACCGAATGGAGAAAAATGAAAGCAAACGACTAGGCAAAGTCCTAACCGAATTGAGGGCTTTTCTTTTGTTTCCCCGCTTTAATTAAAATGCAAATGCGATGCAATTTTGTTTCGGCTGAATGTGTTTCATGGACTTGAATAGTGACAGATAAGAGCCGCAGGCATGTGTGCATCATTTCTTTTCAAGACCCAGGTTTGTGTGTTTTATATTTATCATTAAGTTTTCTGGGAGGTAATCGCAGTGTCGAGCAACACATGGCGCAGGTACATTTTTTTTCTGCTGCACGGTTTCTTGTAAGATTTGTGTTTCTTTATATATTTAAGAAGCATGTAAATAAGAGTTCTTTCTGTGGTAATCCACGAGTGAGTCGTGGTATTCCGCCTTCCTCTGTGACGACGATGCGTCTGAATGCTACCACCGTGGCCATCTCGCACCAAACGCCACCAAACTGCACAAGCAAGGGCTGGGGGGTTGTCTCCCCCTTCCCAGGAAAGCGTTCCTGTTCCATACATCCACATTTATTGAAACTCAGGAGTCCTCACTCTAGTTGACAAGAAGGCTGGTCTGGAAACAAAACCCTGCATTGATAAAAATGTTCAAGCCAGCTTCCTCACTATTGGAGTCGCAGCTGTGTTGGGCTTTGGACACCTGGTTGGATGATGCGTCATGGCCGCCCATCCTTCTCTAAAAGCAGCCAGCCAGTCTAGCTCCGGTGGTCATCGGTCTGGAACAGTCCCAACTTGTGCTCAGCTCTGTAAATTATGTCACAGCATTTTCAAAAATGGGAGATCAGCGGAGCATTTATTCACGCCTGGGGCCTAACACATTTCACCCTTTTTCCATTTTTTTATTACTCTCTGTGCTGTTCCAACTTTTGCTGGCCAGTACGTAAGCCCAGTTTGCTTTGGTTTTCAATTCTGTGCAGTTTTTGTGCCATGTCTGTATGTTGGGTTATTCACCTGTGTTTCTGCTGTGTCACAGCGATAGTCCAACCCCTCGAGCTTCAGGCAATAGAGGGTTTGTGATAGGCATGTCTCATCTGCTGACACACATAGGGTCTGCAATCCACTGCAGAGGGCCCTTGAACCTAGTCAGCTCTCACATGCAGTGCTTGGATACAAGCACGTCTGCAGCAGGTGCAAGAGCTCGCTCAGTAGCCACTGTTCTGAAGTGCTGGAGGTCTCTCGATGAATAGAAGTCCAGATACTTGGTGCTGCACAGAGGTTGGGATGTTTGTTGGTCAGCAGTAAATGTGCAAACTCTCTCCTGGCCTCCAATCCGACTTTCAAGACACTAATGTGTGCCTATGTTTTGTGACTATTATTTTGTCATGGGTGTAGTGAGTAAGTTAAAAGGTCACTTGTAATGGATTCTATTCCTTTTCCAGAGTTCCAGGGTGCTGCATGAGTTTGACTGTATGTAAAAAAACAACATCATTAGAGATTGATAATCTTGACAGCTGCCAGCTCACCCCTCACCAACTATTCATTGGCAAGATCATTGAAAAAGCACTCTATGTTCAACTGCAAGATCCCATCAATGCTAACCATTTCCTGCATGACTGGTTTTAAATCACACTGTAGCACTAAGACCGCAACCTTACACATCATACACAGTGCCTTCGTGACCATAAATGAAGATGACCCCTGCCTTCCGATATTACTGGAAATCTCAGCTGTTTTCAACAGTCGACCATTCCACCCTGATTAGCACCTTGAAGTCTTGAATGTGCTTGACGGGTCTCCTCCTACCTTTCCACCAGTTTTCTCCCATAGACTCCTTCAGTTCACAGAAGATGTCTATCACTTCTGTCATATCAAGCAGTTACATGGAGCTGCTTGGTGCTCTCCTTACAGACAAAAGCATCAATATTCACCAAAATGCCAATGTTGCCCAAATCTACTTGAAGTACTCCTCTGCTTGAGGCACCCAATGCCTCAAACACTGCTTTCAGGTCATCCAGACCAGGTCATCCGGAGCCTACTTCAAGCTTATTGCCAAGAACAATAAACAAGATACAGACCAAACTTGGGTCAATTACATGAACCTTGATGGCTTCAAAACCCAAATTTCCCCCAAGTGCAAGTCACTTGGATTCATCCTGGATACCAACCTCGCCCTCAAGGAACACATTGCCAAGAAAAGAAAGACGGCCTGGTACCAACTCTCTTGTCAGAACTGCTGTTCAAGCCTTTGTACTCTTGCATCTGAATGTTGGTAATTCCCTATTCTTTTGTCTCCCAGAGCCCATGATGGCATCCCTTAGGAACATCATACACACTGTAGCACGTCTCATACAGGGCCTGAAGAAATGTGATCATATTTCCCCTATTCATATGGCATTCCATTGGCTTCTCTTGCCATTCGCACCATCTTCAAATCTAGCTGCATCATTTACAAAGCTATCATGACTAAAACTTCTGCTTATCATGCAGACAAGCTCATCTTCTGTGATGGATCCCGGCACACCCACAGCCAGGACAGCATCAGTGTTATGACTAAGAAGAGTAAAAAAGTAAAACCAAGTAAGCAGGTGTTTTCTATTTATGCACCCAGAATCTGGAAAAACCTCCCCTGATCCATCAGGACCACCCGAACGCAATTTAGGAAAGAGTTGTAGACTCACCTTAGCCATCCACAACCCAGCTTCATCTTCGCTCAGTCTTTGGATTTAAACTCGACTTAGATCATGTAGAGCGCTCCGCTGCCTTTTGGCTAGGCTTGCACTACCGAAATTCCATATATATAAAACATACATCTGTAATGATGCATCTTCTCTTGCAGTGTGTCACCACTCTGGAATACAATAGCAGGAATGCTTTAGATGGGCTAGTACTCACAGGCACTGAATACCTGCACTTTTTGAATCTGAAAGGGAAAGTGCCAGTACTTCTCTGCAGGGATTCAATACCTCTTACAAGAGAGTTCAGGCATCTCTTTGTAGCAAACAAGGTTCTCTAGAATTGGGAGGACATGCACTTCTAGATTTCCATTTCAAGCACTGACTGCAACCAAAGTCTTTTGGAGATGGTTATTGATTTGTTTTTATTTTGCTATTTCCTGTCATCCTCAGCACATGGCCTTCAGTTTGTAAGAGTTGTATCAAATCCACCAAGACGATGGATGTTTGAATGAAGGCTGGGAATGCTGTGATTGTATGGTTCAACCTGAAATGTCCAGCATGTGGAGTTGTTTAGCAGATGACTCTGAAGCAAACTAAGGGTTTGATTTATCAAGATTTCGCACATCCCAAAGTCATGCAAATTAGCACTAAGTCTTAACCCCTTCCATGCTGATGACGGAATCGCTCCGTCATCAGCTACAGTTGAGCTGTGCTGATGACGGAGCGGTTCCGTCATGGCCCGGCCGCCGCGCCTGCGCGGCGCTGATTTCGCGCCTGCGCGGGCGTTCTAAAGAGCGGGGCGGGTCATGACGGAACCGCTCCGTCACCAGCACAGCTCAACTGTAGCTGGTGACGGAGCGGTTCTGTCACCAGCATGCGGCGGCCGCGCGGCCGCCCCGCCTCTTTAGCGCTGCGGCGGAATAGCCGCCGCAGCGAAGGGGTTAAAAAGGATAATTACTTTTCAGCGCAAAACTGTTTGAGCTGGAAAGGTGCTCCTTTTTCAGCACAGATATCACTGTGCACCACTTTGTGCTAGGCAGCCTGTTTGTGTACCAATACAAGGGAAGAGACCGAGAGTAGGCCTTGATTAGTAGATATGGCACTGCGCTGCTGCAGGACCCCATATTTGAGTACATCTGTCCCTCTTAGTGTGACCTCTGTGTAGGAGGGTCCTCCAGCTCTCCTGCCTCTGGTGGCATCAGTGTTTACAGATAACAAGTCTGCCAATTGTGACCCGATTGAGAGACCTGCTTGTTTCCCCAGGTCACAATGAAACTGATTCGGGTGCAAAATCCATGTGCAGCCCATTGTGTTATAGGGGATAGACTTGTAAACTCTTGTTTTGCCTGGAGTCTCCTGGTGGTCCCCACCTGGCATATGTACATTACAAAGAGACCCAATCACTCCCTGCAGTGCCTGCTGCTGAAAAAAGGCATGACTTGCATTTTGAAAGGCCCCTCTTTCTCCCTCTTGGTTTCTACTACTCATATTCTAATTTCCCCGATTGTCTATGCCTTTTCACTTCATTTCCAAATGTTTAATCCCATTGCTCGCAGCAAAGCTTTTACAAGCATAATCACCGACTTCCCTCAAGTGTTTTTTTTCCGTGTATGCACATAATAGATAACACTGAGAACCAGTAAAAATCTTATTAAAGAGAAATTCTTTGTACTTCTTTTTAGTTGCCGTATCAACCGCATCCTGGAATCCCCGCGAGGAAACGCGCTGCTGGTCGGCGTAGGTGGGAGCGGGAAGCAGAGCCTGACGAGGCTGGCAGCCTTCATCAGCTCCCTGGAAGTCTTCCAGATCACGCTGCGGAAAGGCTACGGCATCCCCGATCTGAAGGTAGGCCTCAGTGACGTACAGAGCGGCGCGAGGGGCCTGCTCTCGGCCTCACCTTCAGAGCCAGGGGGAATGCTAGATTATCACACAATATTATTATTGTTTCCAGAAGTAAACACACATGCTCCTACTTTGGATATGCGTAATTTACAGATGTTTGTTATGATTATCTGGAAAGTAAATTTAAGCTAAGTGAATCTAGTCATGTTTGGGACCAATGATTTTCTCATGAATGGTGTTTGCCACTTTCCACTCTTCTGCTTGCCAGTGGCCTTCACTGGTAATGAACATGATACTCTGCTGAGGTAGGTGCATCTTGGGTGTATTGAGGGGCCGCCTCACAGTATTGTCTTCTCGTTCTTGTAAGGGACATTTCAGCACTGTCCATGGTGGGCCAATGCAGCGCACGTGTTTCCCTTGAGATCTCACACATGCTTACCGCTGATATTGATATGCTTGTGAAGATCTCACACATGCTTACCGCTGATATTGATATGCTTGTGAAGATCTCACACATGCTTGGCACTGATATTGACATGCTTGTGAAGATCTCACACATGCTTACCGCTGATATTGATATGCTTGTGAAGATCTCACACATGCTTGGCGCTGATATTGATATGCTTGTGAAGATCTCACCCATGCTTAGCGCTGATATTGATACACATCTGTTCTCAGATGGGTCTCATTCCAAGGTAGCTGTGATGACCTAGAATTTTTCTACCGTCAGTGTCTAGGTGGGTGATTGATGACCAACATTTGTACATGGAGTTCAGGTGGGTGACAGATTTTTTGCACAGCTATATGAGATCAGTCTATATGCAATTAATGTAAATGGGAATCATGTACATAGTCTGCGTGTATTCTGAGGAAGTGCTGTGCTGTCATTCCTCCTGGCACAACGTTGAGTTTCACTGATCGTGATGAAAGATAACCAGCTGACAAAACTCAACTGATGTCTGAAAACAGAAAAGCATCTTCGCTGTTCCCACGGCATTGTTTTCTGCTTTCATTTGACATCTGCTAAAACTTTAGGTCGCAGACACATTCAGAAATGCACACTACCTTCTGCTTGGTCATTTTGCCTGATCTGACTCCTTTTCACGAGGTTGGAATAGAAGTTACACAAAATGCCATAGAGTCCTCTCTCTCTCAAATTGTCCACAAAATCCCCTCGGAAGAGCGACAAGTGACTTCAGTTTTGTGGTAGCATCCACACAGGCATTAAAAAGCCCTACAAGGTTGATTCCTCATGAAGCTGCCTGATCCTATCCATCACTATTGCTCAGGCACAAACCAGCTTATTCTTTGGAATGTGCCACATTGGTGGTTTGTTAGCGAGGGGCTCACTAACATACGATCAGTATTAAGAAAAGTGCAAATACAGTAGCCTACTTGCCTCGTATAACCATATGTCATTGGGTTAGGTTGAGATTACACCGACTACCAGTGCATGTGCAGACTTTCAGCAGCTTTGTGGATTTGTTTTATCTGGTGCCTTTTACGAAGCATACTTTTAAGTAAATGTCTGGGATAGAAATTAGGTGTCAAATGGTCCTCCAACTCAACATAAGTAGATTTATTCAGCGATAGCATCATTGCTCATTTAAGTACACAGGTTCTCGCTGTTCCTAAAAGGAAAGCAAGTTTACCAACAGCTATATTTATTGTAATAATTTTGGAGTTAAGGAAAAGTATGGAGCAGGGATTTAAAGCCAATATGGAAATCTGTGATTATAGGAAAGTCATCATGTTTGTCCTGATCACCCCCATTTTGGGACTGATTCCAGTGATTATTGACTGAAAGTACCCTGGGCTCTGCTAACCAGACACAGGGCCAGTGGTCTGTCCTCAAAATGTATATGGTAATTGGTATAATTCTAATTGGCAAAGACAACCAAGTATATGGTAGGGCATGAAGGTTTAGAGACCCCAGTGGACTTAATGTACTTACGTTTGCACTGCTGTAGTATCTGGTGTCATTTTAAAAGCCAGGCCTGACTTGTAGGCTGGTTGTAAAGTAAAACTATGTCCAAATTCAACTTTGAAGTTAAAATTATTTACAAAGGCCAAAACGACCTTTTTATTACTTATAAGTCACTTTTTAGTTCTGCCCTAGATGCCCCAAGGGTAGGGTGCATAGTTATAAAAATCATGGAGAATATAAAATATGTTTTATGTGCCCTGGTAAAGAAAACAGCGAAAGTCATTTTCCCTATTGTTGTGCTGCTAGCCCCATAGGCAAACATTGGGAAGGTCTGGTACTGAAAAATAGAGCCATTTGGGGTGAAGGGGCCGCAGAGATAAGCTGGACTTCAAAGGCAAGAGAACCAATGTCATTGGACCCAGGCCAGTCCCACTTCCCTGAACCCCAGTCAGTTGAATAGATTAGGAGAGAGGCTGGGGAGTGTAGTCAGATGTCATCCACCCTTTTGGGTTGGGTTACACACACACACACACACTAAGGAGTGCCTTTCTCTGTATTGATTTTTGGAGAACAATGAATTTTGGGTAAAAAATATGCACCACTTCACAGGAAGTGGTCACAGCAGAGGGAGGTAACTTTACCCTATTGCCTGCGGTCTACCCCTTCCTCTTTCCAGCCCAGACTGGAGGATAGATATGGGAGTGCTACAGAAACTCTTCATAACACTGCTTAGAACATTAGAAGATGAAGGACCGTTCTGCTGGATCCTTGGACCGCACCCCGGAAGGCTAGAACTCAGAAAGGCTGCATCTGCTGCACTCACAAGGCTCCACAAAAAAAGGACTGTGCCTGACTTTAAAGGCAAAGGAGTGGACCCCCTGATCAGTAACAAGTACAACAGAGCTGGAAGAAGTCACCTGCGAAGCCAAAGAGAGGTTCACCCGAGATGACCAGTTGCAACTGGAATTTTCCTGGACTGTGCATATATATTGTGGGAAGTTGAGTCCTAGAGGTCAAGAGGAAATCCAAAGTCTCCAAACACTTGGCTGGAGCTACTGGACTCTTGTTTTCCCCAAAGGAACCAAGAAACTACACAATAGAAACATTTGGAAACCTTCTATAAAGTTTTGTAGAAAAGTTCCAGGAGGAGACTGGCTCAACACCAAGAGTGAAGCTGTCCATGTCGATTCGCTGAACAGATCGACCTTGCTGGTTAAAACTGATGAAAATATCCAGGCGGATCTCAACTCAACGTCAAAAGGGAAGACATTGATGACCACTTTGACCATTTTGAGACCCTCCTCTCTGTCGATGACAAGGATTTGATGCCCGTCTTTTCACCAGCTGCAGCATCCCACCATCATCTACTCAAACTTTGGATCTGAGAAAGCAGAGGACCTGCTGACAAGCCGATCGACCAAAGAGAAGCTCCAAGGAAAAGACTAAGTCCGAGGTTACCCTTTTGACCGGGACCTGGCACTCAGCCTATCCGACCTGCGCTCCATTGTGTTTGGCCTAAAACTTTGACTTTATCCCAGTCCAGTGCGACCAGATAGCAGCGAGTGGCACTTTAAGCTTTTTGGTGCTAAAATGCAAATTATTAAATTTAATCTTTGAAAATTCATATAGCCGGTTCTTTATGTTGGATGTTTGTCGTTCTGGTGCAGCTTTAAGGTAAAAATGATTCTCTAGTTTTATAAATTTGAGTTGGATTTTTATTGTGTTGTATCTTTTACTTACTTACTGTTTGGTGGTATTAAATGCTTTACACATACCTGTCTAAAGTAAGGCTGATGGCTCGTATGCTAAGCTACCAAGGGTTGAACAAGGATTCATTTACTTAGACTTGACTGGACCTATTAGTGATTGTAGTATTATTACTAGCTTACTAGCTGAGGGTGAATACCTCCTCCTACTAATAATCCACTTTACTACAGTGATGCAGTCAGGACCAGTGCTGAAAGCTTTATTGCACATTTTGTTGCTGGCCATTATCCATTGGGAATTGCCTCAATATGCTTGCTTGCTGTCAGTTTTGACACAAGTGTTCAATTTACTGCAGGTAATGTCTGCTGTAGTAGGTAATACTACTTGAATATTTGGATTATTATTAACTATTGCAGGCAGCAATCAATCAATCAGAGAATTTGTAAAGCGCGCTACTTACCTGTGAGGGTCTCAAGGCACTGATGGGGGGGGGGGGGGTGCTACTGCTGGAAGAGCCAGGTCTTGAGGAGCCTTCTGAAGGTGAGCAGGTCTTGGGTCTGCCGCAGATGGGTGGGGAGGGTGTTCCATGTCTTGGCGGCGAGGAAGGAGAAGGATCTGCTTTCATTTTGGAGCTTATGCATTTTTTTAGGTTCAGGTTGAGCAGCAGATCTGATGTTTAGTGTTTTCCTTTGTTTTGTTGCACAAGAAGGCTTGTTCCAGATTGTTCCACCGAGCTGCAGCTGGCAAAGAGAGTGAGTTAGGTCACAAAACATTTTGCCTGGAGCTGTTACATGTTCTTAGTTGTAAGTTAAGACAGGCCTTGGTGCAAATACCTTTAACCCCTGTGTTGGACTTGGCCATTTTTGCAGGGTTATCCCCAAACATTTTGCATCTTCCTCCTATTTTCTCCTGACCTGTTGTTGTTGGTTTTAGGACTCTGGGCACTTTACCGCTGCTAATCAGGGCTAAAGTGCATATGCTCTCTCTGTAAATTGTGAACATGATTGGTTATCCATGATTGGCATATTTGACTTGCTGATCAGTCCCTGGTAAAGTTCACTAAGTGTGCCAGGTCTGGTAAATCAAATGCTACTAGTGGGCCTGCAGCACTGATTGTGCCACCCACATGAGTAGCTTTGAAAGGGTAACTCTGACCTCCCACTGTAGTGCCATGTCAACTTGGCAAGTGCACCCACTTGCCAGGCCACAACCTTCTCTTTGCTTACATGTTAGTCACGCCTAAGGTAGGCCCAAGGTACCCCTCTGGGCAGGGTGCAGCGTATGTGAAAGGTAGGACAGGCCCTGATGTGTCTGGTATGTCCTGATAGTGAATTACTGCCAATTTCGTTTTTCACTATTGCAAAGCTACCTGTTCCAATAGGACAGAATGAGGAGTTTGTTTATAACATCTTATTAACATAACTGCCCCTGGGAAAATTTAGGAAAATAGAGTTTAGTATGCCTGATCTCAGAATGTTACAATGCATCTAATAGTGAGGGTGATTTATACATTCTGTGTTTGAAAGTACCACTTTTAGAAAGTAGGTATTTTCTTGTTTAACCATTCTCTGTGCCTCTGCCTGTTTGTGGATTGACTGTCTGGTTTTGGAGTGACAGGGGCTGGGGAGGTGCATTCTCTCAGACAGCCACCGGGGGGCGGGGGGGTGGTTGATGTGTGTCCTGCCTTTCCTGAATGAGTCAGGGCTGGAATGAATAGACCTGGGCTGCAATTAGAGTAGGGGGAGGAGTTCTCACTAGCACCTGAATAGGCCTGGTCTGCATGTAGAGTGGTAGGTGGAGATTTCCCTTGCACCTGAATAAAGCCTGTCTGCCTCACACAATGCTGTCTCCACCTCCTGTGGGGCAGCTGCACAAGAGAGGACAGAATTGGTTTGGACTGGGCTCAGAGAAACTTGCACAAAGAGAACAAAGACATTTTGGGGTATAAGTATTAGACCTAAAACCTCTGAACTTTAGAATACTTCTGGAATCAAGAGGAACTTTTGCCAAGGAGAAGAGCTGGAGAAACTGCGGAGAAGTACTGCCCTTGCTGTGTGTCTGGGGTTGGCATGCAGTTGCTGTTTCTGCCAAAGAAAGGAGAAGAACTTTGCTGTGTACTGTGTCCCCTGCTTGAGGAAAGTCTCCAAGGGCTTGTGTAGAGCTTGCCTCTTGTTTTGAAGTCTCAGGAACACAAAGGCATCACCCCCAGATCCCCTGAACTTCCTTGCTGGGAGTTTCTTACCTGCCAGGAGTTCCTGTGACTGTGTGGGGTTCTGCAGGTTGTTTTTGCTGCTGGGAGCAGGAAAGCAACTCAACAACAAGAAAATCAACTCTTCTTGTGACGGTTTTTCTGACACAATGCCATGGTGCGAGGAGAATCTCCCTGCACTGCTGCTCCACTGCTAAAACTGATGCAGTTCCTTTCACCGCTGCAAGAATCGACTCATCGAGGGACTGCTGCTGAAGAAATGACAGCAGCGCCACTCGCCGCCGCATTGCTTACCAACACATCCCGGATTTCCACGCATCGTCCCTGTGTGGCAAGTTTTCCCCAGCGCATCATTTGTGGAAAGGAGTCGTCTCAGAATCTATGCATCGCTTCTCCAACAACCTGGACCCGACGCACCGCTCCCCTGTGTCCAGCGGGACTGTCACATCGCATCCACGAAGGTCTCAGGAATCGACGCATCTCTTTGTTTTTCTACCCTTCCCATCGCTGTGGTTTTTTGGCTCGGTGAATTTTGTCACAATGATAGGTACTTTGCAAGAAATCACGCATCTAGTCTTCTATGGACTCAGTTGCTAAAACCTTTTGAAAGTAATTTTTATCAATACTTGTATGTTGGATTTTTGTCGTTTTGGTCTTGTTAAGTTTAGATAAAGATACTTTCGTTTTCTAAACTGATGTGGTGTCTATTTGTAGTGTTATGACTGTGTTACTGTGAGTGTTGGTACAAATACTTTATACATTGCCTTTGGGATAAGCCTGTCTGCTCGTGCCAAGCTACCAAGGGGATGAGCCGGGGGAATCTAGAGTGTGTCTCCCCCTTACCCTGACTTGAAGCAAGGATCTCTATTTGGACAAATGTACATACCTCTGCCAACTAGAGACCCCCATTTCTATCACCCTGCATTATGAAAGCAGGTGATTGGAGGTGATGTGATTAGAATCTGTGCATTTTTATTATTTTGCCTTTTGTAGTAGTGGTCTGTGTTGTTTTTTTGTGTTGATGAGTTATTATGCTGAAGTTTTGCATTATATTTGTTGTGTTGTGTTGTATTCTCTTTGGACTGTTTTGTCCTATTATAACATTACGTTTTTGTTTGTATTTTTAATTGTTGTGTTACATTGTCAGCAAATACTGCTACATTCCCAGCCTAAAGCTCCACATTTCTTTAAAGTTCTAGTAATGAACAACTCTTTACTACTGTCTAAGGTGCTGCTTGAAGTCTTAACCTATTCAAAGCACCAGTCAGGTCACAAATGTGACGCTGTGGTGCAGCCTGCTGGTCACAGGAATGAATTCCTCCAGGAGTGAGTGGTCATTTCATACTTTGAGGTCAAGAAAATGTGCATGTTAGAGAGGGCTGACAACAGTGGTAAATTTGAAAAAAAAAAATTAAGTATCGGGGCTCTCGTCAGGAGGCGCTGCCTAAAATTGAATCAACTACCAACCATGAAAGTAGGGAGAGGATGTGGTGTAATGTCTAGAGCTGCTGACTTCGGAGCTGGGGAACGTGTTTCGAGTCTTGGCGCCAGCTCAACATCCTGTGATTCTGGGCAAATCACTTATTCTCCCCAGGCCTACAATACATGTCCTAAACTGGTGCTCCTGAAAAGCGCCGGTTGTTGATGATTAAGTGCCGGTGCTGAGTAATAGAAACCACTGTCTCAAATTAAGCACTGGCTGATGGTAATTCATATTCTACAAACATGTCACGGTAAGCTTTACATAGGCTGTTGTTTAAATTATCTTTGGTAGCCGCACAAAAGAATGTTAATTATTAGTGTTATAAGTAGTAATACAAATAGCAATCAAATCATGATACTCGTGATATTGTCATTCTTATTAATAATGTGGTTATTACTAATAATATCAACAGTCATTAGCATTGCTACAAAATTCGTAATAAATCCCTACGAATTGTGCGCATCCGCGGAGCAGCTCTGGCGCCGCTTAGCTTCATTTTCACGCTGCAGCTGCAGCTGCGCCGCTGGCTCGCGCCGAGAGTTTACCAGCGCCGCGCGCAGCTCCTGAATGGCCTCATGTGGCGGTGCCCGCGATAAGGAAAACATCATCTGACAAACATGTAAATTATTTAGGAAAAGGCAGCTGATGCCAGCGTGTACTCCACTGAGAAGCTGCCATTAATAATGCAGTTCGTTATTTTAAGGGACGCGCATTGAAATCCAGCCTTGTGTGATTCAGGGTTCACTGTGACAAACGTCATGGAATGGGATGTCATGGAGGGAGCTCTGTGCCAGAACAACGCTGACGCGCGCCATGCTCGCCTCTGGGGTCCCGGGGACAGAGCAGCTGCTGGCTGGCATGTTCACGCTGGATTTCCAAGACGGGACCTATGGGGTGTGCTGGATGTGGGCCCTGCCCACTGTAGTGTCAGGTAGCACAGTAGAGGAGGCGCTTCCTGGGTGCTGTGTTTGCTTGCAGTGTGCTGTGAAGGTGGACAGGATGCAGGGGTCGCCAGGGGTGAGGGCTGCTAGCCCTGGCTTCCCCTTTAAAACGCTGGCATGCCATTGCAACCTGTGCGTTGAATGGAAATAGCGAAATGATGGAACTCAGTGCCGCACAATGTCTGCCCATTTAAAGCACTGCTTGCGACGCATGGACAGCAGTTATGCATTTTCCTGAGCATTTCAAACAAGGCCTTTTAAATTATGCAGGAAATGGTAAGATTGAAAAGAGTGGCATTTTTTTCTTTCTCACACTGAAAACAATATTTTCCAGGGAACGTCCAACGTGATACACAGATCCAAGTTATATTTGTGTTTTTTGTATCTAGCATGACAGAGTAAATGCGAAATCTTGTTTTCTTTAAACAGAGCAGATCTAAGCACACCTTGAGTATAAACTGTCGGACATTTTTCAATAAGCAAGTACGTTATGGTGGAAAAGTAGTGCTGCTGTGTAGAGTACAGTAGGCTCGTCAATTCTATTCCTCTTTATTGTGACCAGAAATATGTCCATGATTTTAGATCGCCTCATTTCCCTAATCTGGGAACATTTGCATGTTGTTGTACAACACTGATTCAACTGCACCCCGGCAAAGTCAGCCATGGATACACCAGTCCTACTCAGTATTCTCAAAGAACATATTATTTCACATTTCATGTTATGCACATAACTGATTTGGTAGTCATAAACCGGAACCGTCAGAAACCCTTTTTAGAGCTAAACTTAAAACTCATCTTTTCCCCCATTAACTTTTCTGTACCCTGTTCCGGTGGGCCGTAGGGAGTTTTGTCAGCAATTAGCGCGGGGATACACAGCTGTGCAGCCATGCGCTTTATAAAACGCTTTATTATTATTATTATTATTATAAGTGACATCTCTCCGCACATTGAAATCCATAGGAAATCCCTACCAGAATACTTCTTTAGCAATCTGAAAGAAATGTTTTTTTCTGGGGAAACCTGACTCAGATGATGTTTAACGGTCGTGTGTAAACTGTGATTATGATTGGTTATGGATGATTGGCATATTTGATTTACTGCTAGGTCCCTAGTAAAGTGCACTGAGTGTGCCAGGGCCAATAAATCAAATGCTACCAGTGAGCTTGCTCAGAACAATCAACAATGTCTCAACAGGTTACATTTGAATAGGCAGTTTTATTAAAAAAAAATGTGAATTGGAAAAGCAATGAAGAAGGGAGACAGACACAGATGTAATTTGAATATTTGTAACAGTCTTTATTCGTATATTTCATACACAACAATAGTTATGGCAGCACTATTAGCAATACATGTGGGTGTAACTCAAAAAAAGGTCTTGCACATACGTGCTCGTGCAAGACGTGATCGGCGCTAGTGATATATGAAGATGTGTGAAGAAACAGCAAAATAACCGGCGCATAAAAATTATGTCAAAAGAAAGATGGTTAAAAAAAAACTTTTTTTAACAGGATGCCAACAACTTAATACAATATTTTTAAGCAACCATCAAGGCGCCAAACAATGCGCGGATCGGTCAACAGCATTTTGACCCTTAATAACTTTAGGTCATCATCCGGACTGGGTTACAGTTCATTTTTAAGCGTGCTGATGTGGGCAGAGGTCGCGACCTGGGTGTTCAATAGGGGAGGTTTACCAATTGAATTGGACCTCCAGATGCCTGCTGAATCATACACATTGGATCGTTCTTCTGAGGTCTTCATGCCGCGACCCAGCACCTTGCCTTGCTATTGCGACTATCGCGTCCAACCAAGGACGTGCTGCCTAACCTCACTACCTTACAGCGAAATACATTAGTTGCACCCACGGTAAGTCACATGTTTGTCTCCAGTACCTTTCCACAATTTCAGCACAAACTGGTTACTGTCACCACCTTTCCCACATCAATAAGTTGCTACTTCATTCATCCTTGGCTATTCTTCTCCACCTCCATGAGAACATGCCTCCTTGCTCGTTACCGTGTTTCTTCTTGCAAAGATCCATATTTTCATACCTTGCTATCTAAGTAAAATAAAAACCCTTCTTATCTAGCTAATAATGCTTTGTCCACACCCGCAATTTAAACAAAAATTAAAGCAAATACACTCTACATTGAAGTCTAAATACAAATTACATGTTAGACTTTAAACGTGAGCTCGTACTTGAATAGTTCTCGAGGCCCAAAAATTTATGTCAGCTTAATAGTGCACATGTTTACAAATACATGCACATTTCTACACACATAGCAAATGCAACTTCTTAATACATAAACAAATTGGAAAGGTTATGAAAAGATCATTTCATATACAACAAAATTAACATAATTTCTTATTACATGTATAAATGCTTAAACATTAGTCTACACATATACTTTATTTCACCAGATTCACAATAAGACACATCTAAACATTAACCTCCAAAAATATTAATATGTAAATGTTACAAAGACCTTTATTAGTCACATTTCTATGCCCAAGGTATATAAGTCTCATTAGTATTCGTGTGGCGTACTTTAAGTATACAATACCCCATCTTTTCCTACTAACATTAATCGCACACAATATATTTGAGTGCTGACTACTCATGATTAGGGTGCACTCTTGTAGTATTTTAGGACTGGATAAAAATTACGCTGCTCTACTTACATACCAAGCAATTCATACTAACTCTAAGTCAGCCATGTCAAATATCTCACAATATCTTGCAAAACGCAAACCGTGTCCATTAAAAGGACCCTCTGACTGGAAGCATTAAAAGTGAGACGCAGGAGGGAAAGTGACCATGTACGTTTCTACATGTTACCAGTGTTTCAGGATGTACCTTGCCAAGAGAACTGCACTGAAGTAGAACTGGACTACTAAAAATACATTTTTGTCTCACTGTTTGGTAGTGTCTAGTGAAATTAAGACTTATTCTGAGGGTGCTTCTGTGGGCTGCAAGGATCAGCAACTCATTGACTGGAATGTAAAGCTTAAACCAACTATATAAAAGGAAAGAGCTTAACAGGTGCCACTATAATGTCACAAGACACAGACACCTTTCTAAAAGAAAAGAAAACAGACAGCTTAGACAAGTTTGCATTTTAAAAGCTGAGGTGCCCCAAAAGTAAGAAACACACATGCTTCCCTTTCCCTTAGGTGACTGTGATTCTCAGCATCGCCTTTCTTCAGGGTTTGCATGAAAGAAACATAAAAATGCATTTTTGTGGGCAAAAAAAAAAGTAGCAATTCTCTGGACTGTGGGGATGGCCCAGAGTTAGTTCTGAACTAATTTTATAAGTTTAAAGTCTGAGTTCAATTCAAATTGTTGCTAAGTATAACAGTTCTAAAAGGCCAAGCTACTGGCTTTGCCAATGCTCGTTTGATTGGAAACCACATACAAGCACATGTGTTGTGATGAATGTGCACGCATGGCTAGCAACCTTGCAATGAATTTTCTATTAAAGAAAACCCATTCCAAGATGCCTTCTGATGCATGGAACTCCCCTTTTTATTACCTCATTCTAACGTGGTGGGCGGCTGTATTAGAACAGTAAATTAAAAAGTAAGGAACAAGCATCCCAGTTGCACTCTGCAGTTGCCAGGGCCTAAAAAAAGAAAACATTGAAAATTAATATTTAAAAAGTATAGTGAAGTGGGGAGCAGGGTGAGGAATGGGGCATGGAGCATCTTGGAAGGAAGTAAACAGGGAGAGCATGAGGGGAGGAAGCACAACAAAATGTAGGTGAGAGAGAAAAGAAAAACATCCACTCACATGGAGGGCTAAGTACAAAGGGAAAAAGTCACCTCAAGTCCACAGTGGAAGGACACAGTATAGCCTGTCAGAACACTGTGAGTCCAAAATGTACATGGGTGAGTGTTAGATCTGTCAGATTTAGCGTAATTCTCCCTCAAACATTTTGCTTTCCTCCTCCATTATTTGCTGGTCTCATTTTTGCCTTAGGACTCCTCGCACTTTACTAGTGCTAACCAGTGCTCACTCATTAAACATGGTAACATTCACTTATACCTAATTGGGAAATTTAATTTACTTATAAGTCACTAGTAAAGTGGCACTACATATACCCAGGGCCTGTAAATTAAATGCTACTAGCGAGCCTGCAAAAAGAACAACTGATTAATGGAATGCTGAACAATGTCAAACATTCCCCCCAGTACAGAGATAGGGCCTAAATCTATTGTTTTTTTGCTCACCATGCCATTCCAGTTTACACCCAGCCGTATGCCAATCAGTCTTGACCCGGAAGCAGTCTTACCCGAACTGCCAAGTCAGCTCCTTTTTTGGACCAGAAATAAACATCCTGGGACCAGTTTTGGAGTATCACCCCTCATCAGCCAGGTTAGCTTGACTACAGTGGCATGGAGAGCACAGGACCAACGTATGGTTATACCTGCCCCACTCGAGGTGACAAATGCAAAAAGAACAATTGATGGACAGAATACTGAACAATGTCAAACATTCACCCCCGGTAGAGAGATCTGGACCTTAATGCATAGTTTTTTTGCTCACCATGCCATTCCAGTTTAAACACAGCCATATGCAAATCAGTCTTGACCCTGCTCCCAATTGGCGCGAACTGCCAGGCCTGGTCCTCCCTGGACCAGAACCAAGTATCACCCCTCATGAGACAGGCTAGCTTGACTCTAGTGGCACAGAGAGCACAGGACCACATCTTTGCATACCTGTCCAACTTGGGGTGACAAATTCACAAAGAACAATTGATGGATGGAATGCTGAACTATGTCAAACATTCACCCCTAGTGGGCCTGCAACACTGGTGTAGGGCACTTTACTAGAGACTTACAAGTAAATTAAATATGCCAATTGTGGATAACACAATGTTACCATATTTTGAGTACCGAGCATATTCACTTTAGCACTGGTTAGCAGTGGGAAAGTGCTCAGAATCCTAAAGCCAGCAAAAATGAGTCAGTAAGACAGGAGCTCAGAAGACAAAAAGTCAGGGGAAACCACATCAAGATTGCCAGGTCTGACAGACAGGTCATGTCTGTGAAATCCCTCTCCATATCAATCATTTAGTAGTCTTCTGAGGAATGCCTGGTGAGCAGTGACGTCTGATATTTGCAATGAGTCGAGCTGTGAGATGGAAAAGAAAATGCAAAAGCTATGTTTCATACCCTTTACGTTGTGATAATAAACTTTGGCAACTAGAGAGATGAAGGAACCTTGAGACACACCACGTTTGTAGTTTTATAAAGGATGTGGCGGAGATTTCCCTGATGGTTGTGGTTTGAATGGAACACTTTGGGCGATTAGGGCACAACGTCCTTCAATCCAAAGGTTGGTTCCAGCTGTGATTGAAGGATTCCATGGTCAATCTCATCCAAAGCCAAGTTGATAAATGTCTCAGTGATCTAGATCTCAGTACTAAGATGTTGCTCCTTTTATAGGTTTTATTACTACTATGTTGATGTGGCCCCTAATGCAGTTTGACCAGAAGAAATAAAACACTTAAACGATCAGCCTGAGTGCGATTAGATCTTCCCGGGTTTTAAACAACAACATGAGAAATGTTATTGGTTTTCTTAAATTGACGTTTTGCTGTATTAAATACCTAGATGTGTAAGTGTCAGCTTCACGGAGTTACAGAATTCATACTCACATCTCCTGAATGTCTCCTGAATGTCACACTGTGCCTCAGTTTGAAGGTAGTATTCATCACTAAATTCTCAGTAGGAACATTTGCTATGCTTATTAAGCCCTTGTATTATTTCTGAATGTTGAGGGCATGCATAAGATGTTTTGCTCTATGCTGAGATCACGATGACCTAGACGACTGCTTTGGGAATGTGAAAAGTTTCACCAAATGTTCAGGTCATAGTGTTGAAATACCCAAGGACCCACACTTGAAGGCACGATACAAGGGCTGTTTTATTCATCTGGCAATGCATATGTAGTTGAGCTGATATTATAAAATACGAGTGTAGCGTCAGACACAGAACAGTATTAGCGCATCAGCCTTGGTGAGGTTTGTAAAATATTTTTTTCAATTTACAAAAATTAAATTGCCTGAGTAGTGCTGGCTAGAATTGGCTTGGTAGTTTAGTCTGCCCTGTTCCCATGATGCACTGGGCCAGGGACAGACTGATTTGCATATAGCCAGGTTCTGAGCTGGGATGGTGCAGTTAGATAAATAACGGTGATGGATCAAGCCCTGATCTTTGGACTGGGTAAGAGTGGTCTGCTTAATTCAGACACTCTGTTCATCACCACCCCCTTTTCTGAATCGGCTATATTTTTGAGGCAAAAAGGGTGTGAATTTTGGCTGTGTCACCTGGTATTCTGGTTTGCCAAACTAAGGTACGCTTGCATTCTGGCCAGTGTCCATGATTAGTCTGTGTATAGAAGCAGGATGTTTATAGCTAAGCTCATCCCGTTCTTGTGTAGGCACGTTAGGAGCCCCTTTTTCGTTGAATACTTTCAGTGACATTAATGGCTGTGTTTATTCTATATTTTTTTTAATGTGAAATGTGTTTTTTTCCCAATCTTCAGACAGACCTGGCAAGCCAGTACATTAAAGCTGGCATGAAGAATGTTGGCACCGTGTTCCTGATGACTGATGCTCAGGTGTCCGATGAAAAGTTCCTTGTGTTGGTGAATGATCTTCTGGCCTCAGGTACGTTCTAGATTTCCTACTTACTCTTCTATATCCCGTGATATGTTGGTATACTCCCTGTCAGAGAGCGCCTTGTAAATGGGGCACAGACCACATGTTTTCCACCTGCAGCAACTACGAGGCATGCCTGTGTTTATTCAGTGCTTTATTATGAAGGAAGTTTGGTTTGCTTTCCTCAACTGCCCTGTTGTTTTTGGGGCCTCCTTACAGTTGGGTAGAACTTCAGCCTACTCGGTTCTTGGTTAGCTTCCATGATTTAATTTAACAATTGTATTCTTAGCACACCAAGGCTCTGTTTAGACAAGATGGAACTGGTGTCTCAATGTCAATGTCGTCCTACTTAGAAAGTGGGAATCAAAACAATTGAAACCAGCAGTTTAGCATCACGATCCCTTCACCATAACCACTTACTTCCTGTTGTGCAGGTCGTCACTGGCTACATTTTAGAAATTATAATTAATGATGCTAAATGCGCTTGCCAAAGCCTACCTGACAGAAACCATAGTATGGGCTTATAGTCTGTGATTTGGTAAAGACTTTTAATGCTTTTACAGCTTCAATGCTGCAACGATCGAGACTTATCTTGATAATAATTCAGAAGGTCACTACTTCACACCCACCTCTAACAAAACCACTGCGAACCCAACATGTAAATAGAAAGAACTGCTTCCTGTTAGAGACGGGCAGGCCCAGCAGCAAAGCCTTCTGTGGTCCTACCTTCTGAAATATCAATCCAACCCAATTCTGAAACCTTAGATTCCCATCTGCTATCCTGAACATGTGTATAAAAGTGGAAAACAAACCATGTCACATTGTGTCAGTCTCAGGTTCTTTTTGACCAAGGCAGCGAAGACTTGGCAGAGTACTTGAAGAGCTGCTGTGCAACCCGCCCTGGTGTCCGCCTCCCAGTCTCTCAGAGATGGAAGGGCATCACCTGAAGCCAGCACTTTCCTCTGGAAGACTTGTGGATCAGGTTAATAATAATCCCAGACACTTGCCTGCCTGCCTGCTGAGAGAGGGAGAAAGTGCCTGGCCTTAGAGGAGGCCATAAATACAACATATGTTCCATAGGCAATCATTCAGAAGACATTTGACATATTGGCCGAGCGCTATAAAAGACACAATTAACATTAACATTAACATAACATTAACATTAACATAACATATACAACTCCGAGGACCCTGCTATCACAGCAAATGATATTGGAATTACTTAAATGTAATAATTAAATGAATCACATCAATAAAGTGACAAAACCATTCAGTGGAAAGGTGCTGCGTGTGATGGCGCAGTGAAGGTGAAAATAAGTGACAAAACTGTGCAAAAACTATACAGTGCGCTGAAAACAAAATAGTCTTATCAAACATGACAACAATTTGAAAAGGAGAACCCTAAAGCAAAATAAATCAAACAGAAGTAGCAATCTGACCAAAGATAATGCAATGCCTTAAGTGTGTGAAACCATCAATGTCCTACATAGAACCTCCGCGTTGAGTGTCTGTCGGTCTGCTGTTGAGCTCAGAGCTCCCGCTCCCCCACACTGCCTCCTTGAGAAGCTGTGGCTGCTTGTCCTTTCTACCTGACAGTCAAGTGTGGGAAGGATTGTACGTGTCCCAGTGTGCAGAGCCATAGTCGGATGGACCCAGGGACACCAGTGACAAATGACCCCAATCATCATAGTTGGGGCAGAGTAGCTATGTCCACGCTGTGGCCCTTGAAAGTTAGACAACTTGTTGGAAATGGCCTTAGAAGTTTACATAATAGCAACATGCTAAGGTGAACTTCCACAGCATGAGCATTAAAGAGCTCTCAGCTTCTTTAAGCAAGAGGCTCTCGATCAAATTCAGGAAAATGTCTACGGGCCCGATTCACAGAATGAACTTAAGACTCAATCCTAAATTTACTACTATTTTGGTATTCACAGAATGCACTTACTACTTTTGGCATTCACAGAATTAATTTACTACTTTTGATATTCACACAAGTTAGGATTTTGTCTTAAGTTAGTCTTAAGGCAGACTTAAGACAGACTTAAGACAGACTTAAGACAAAATCCTAACTTCTGTGAATACCAAAAGTAGTAAGTTCATTCTCTGAATACCAAAAGTAGTAAGTGCATTCTGTGAATACCAAAATAGTAGTACGTTTAGGATTGAGTTTTAAGTTCATTCTGTGAATCGGGCCCTACATTCAGAAGTCTCCAATGAAGTAGTCTTCTCAATGGATGCTTCGTGATGCAGCTCTCTCTTATAAGGTGCAGTATCTCAGTCTCCTCTTTTAGATCAGGCGGGGTTCTCCAGAGGCATCGGTGGCATCAGGGAAATCTGCAAGGCAGCCATCTGGGCTACTCCTCCTGACTTTGAAGAACACTAACCTTCGAAGGTTGTTCCATATTCAGGGATTCGAATAAGTAGACTATTTAACTGTACCTGTTTTAATTCTTGACAAATGCGCTCTGTTTGCATGCTGGAGGACCCTTAACTAAGGAAGCTAAAACATTGTACCCCGTTCAGAATTGTTTGCATCAACGGAAAAGAAAAGAGGCTGTGCGGACTAAAGTGAATGGTTTGTGTTTTCTAACGGCAGCTGAATGCAGTATCCTTTGGAGACCTATATAATGCACATGCGAACAAATACATTTGCCAAACCGGAATGGTTCACGGCACTGTAAAGCATGTTGGGGGATGTAGAGCGCCTGAAATCTAATTAACACAGTAAATTAGAAACCCTGCAAGTAGCTGCTGCCTGCATTTTTCGTGATATGCTGCTTTTAGCATTGTTTATCCCTTTAGGCCCAGGTGTAACAGAACGGCACTTGAATTATACTCCTGCTGTTTAATGCACAGCATGTACATTTTATGTCATGGTGGGGAGCAGAGTGTATAGAAATGCGAACATTTTGTTCTTCGGAGAAAATGAAATGCCAGGCGCGTACTTATGGCAAAAGAAAACTGCATTATGGTGCTAATATCGATCAGATTCGAAAAAACGATAGGTTTGCTCGTTTTTTACGACGTTGCAGTCTGGGACAACGTGAAAAGGTCCTGTAATTCCTCCATCGTACATAAAAGCGATCTCTCCAAGGCTACGGTTACCGGATGGGTTCATGCACGCAAATCTTAAGGATTTTGGGCCCCTGGCCAAACGTATTTTGGGGGTTCCTGTATGAATAGTTTTTTTAATTTATGATCCAATTTAAGCTCTTTCATGCCTTCTATGGATAGGTCCCTGACAGTGCACAGGCACACTCATACAAATTCTAATGTGTTTACATGTAATATTCAGGGATAGTGACGTGTATTTTAAATACTGTAACACCACGGCAGCTTACTAATATTACTGCAAGTAATCTCTGTGACACCTCCCATTTCTCATATGTGAAGCCCTGTTTTGTTTGATCTAAAAGAAACTTTTTTTATGGATGTTGCATGAAACATAAACACAACATTTCTCTGCAATATGTCTGTACTGGACCTCTCACACATCACATGGATTAAAAATAAATTAAAGGAAAACAGTACTTAAAACAATCTGTTTAAGAAATGTGCAAGGTCATTAGTTTAAGACTGCAGAACAGAGCTGACTCTGGCAGGCCCCCCTGAAAGGCTGGGGCCCTGGGCCAGAGCCCACTTTGCCCATACCATAAAACATCTCTGGCTTTGTGTCATCAAGGACGTCATTTGTCAGCAAAGGCTTTTCTTTAAGAACTTAATGTTTTTTGGGAGTGGTAGTCTTTGTGCAGTTCAACTGACCCAATACGACTAACACACCTAAGGACAGTCATTTTTAAAAGGAAAACCAGGACATGGATCATGGTGTCACTAGCAACATGAAATCACCTGGTAACTTTAACTTAAGCACAGTCTGGAAAACCCATGGATACTCCAATTTGTAGTGACTATGGAGGGCGAGGATTCAACAGAATAAGGTAAAATGTCATTTAGTCCTAAAATTTAAACTGAAATATTGCAGATTCCTAAAAATGCTTTTATTTTCGTGTGACTTGCTTTGACCTCTGACTCTCACCGTGTAGCTGATGCTCTTTAGGATTGGTCTATAAATATTTTTCTCACTGAAGTCTTCCTTTAATATTCCTATCCGCTATGTTGCTTTGGTATATCATTATAAAGGATTTAACTTATGGTAAGTTATCCAGACTGTCAGGATATTAGCCACTCTGAAGGACGGAAGGTGCGCTTCACAGGCCAGGTGCTTTGTCTGCTGGATTAGCACATCATGTTCCTGCTTGATTGCCTGTCCTCAGTAGAACACAGTGACTGGTCATAAGTGGAGCATAAACTAAGGGAGCCTTTATATTGTCAGCTCCCTCCAGTTGGAAGGCTGATTGGTTAAAGAGCCTGTTATAAGGCACCCTCAGAGTTGCCCCTCACCACCTGACCCCTGTTGTAATCATAGGAGGGACATGGGCATTCAAGGATACCCCTACACATGTGTATTGCCCACTAACCATCAGTCTATTACAGTTTGGGTTTTCTCAGTGACAGGAAAGTAAGTCCCACGTTTTTCTTTTATTTTCTTCAGAGTTTTATATAGCGCAAACTACACCCGATGGTATCAGAGCCCTTCACATGAGCTCCAGTTGCGTTACATGAGGACACATTCATTTTGTTAGGCACAGAGAAATTAAATGATTTGCCCAGAATCACAGGATGTTAAGCATCCCTGCCCCCAGCTCTGAGGTTGTCTGCTCTAGCCATTAGGCCACATCCTCTCCCCTTATACTGGATTGCTATGGCACAGCAAAGACCAGTGCCACCTTTCAGATGAGATTGAGCCCTAGGAACTGTTGTTGTTGCAAGGCCAATAATCTCTGAATTTTCTGCCATAGCCTGGATTTTAACATTGCTGAATGAAGAACTGTTGAGGTTGTGAAGAAACCATGCCCTATACACTGAGAGATACATATTCCCCATCTAAGTCTGCAATCACACGTTTGGAGACGAGATTTCCGCACATGCAGAAGTAACCAAAAGTCCTGAAAAGCTTTGCACACTGTGTGATGTTCTTCTATGCCTTAGGGAGAAACAAGGCACTGATTACTCAATCGACAAGGTTTGGAATCAATTTAGTACCTTCTTCGTGTTATTTTACAAAAACTGGAGCCAAAGCCTGTCTAAATGCTCTTGAAGATCCTTTCAAAACAAAAACTTGCATTTAGGATTGGCAATGGTTTCCTCCTAACTGAGTTTGTAAACATTATCCTGGGCTGGAATGGATTAGCTTTTGGAAGTATGCATCATTGAGCACCAGAAAAGCAAGATGTCACCTGTTTGGATGCGAGAAATGAGACACTTAAGAAACTTCTTGCAAAAAGATCTGAAACTCATAAACAGATTGACATTCTCAGGTCTGAAATCACTAGTAGTCTGAACATTTTGATACCAAGCACAGTCGTAAATAACACCCTGCTAGAAATGGGGATTCTGGTTGTCTAGGGTATGCACCTAAGCCAGGTAGAACCCACCACTCTAGTCAGGGCAAGGGAGTTACACACCTAAGATAACAACTGCTCACCCTCTTGGTAGCTTGGCAGAGCAGTCAGGCTTATCCCAGAGGCAATGTTCAAAGCATGTGCGCAACACACACACACACACACACACACACACACACACACACACCAGTGACACACCAGGCGCACCACAAAAAGAGACTCCACACAAAGTTATATAAAAATACCCTTCGTATTGTACATAAAACACTTTAGACCATATTCACATTAATTATTGTGCCACTAGGTACTTGTCATGATGGTACATTGTGAGAAAGAAAGTGTTAGTGATGATAAAACTAACTACATGGTGTGTTGATAAAAAATTTAACTTGTACACCCAGGCGTCAGGGTTAAAACTAATTACGATACCATGCCCAGAGAATGTAACCTAGCATGGTTGTTTGTGATCATAGGGCTGACATATTTCAGCCATAGTGCCCTCCGTAGTGGTGCTATGGCTTTCTTCAGGACCTAATGTAAGATGTGAGAAAAAGTGACACCAGACCAAACTCAGGTTGGTGTTTGAAGCATGTAACGACTAGCATAACGGACGTCAGTCGTGGGTAGCTGATGTTCAGTGGTGTTCTCGTCATTTGAGGGGAGCTAGTGGCAACTCATCCGCAGCGCACTCGAGGAGGGTTCCATCAAACCTTTGCTCAGGTAAAAGCTGTTCTCAACAGCATGCCCGGGGAGAGCTGACCTCTGGGTGTACCAGTAAAATTGTAGGTAATTAGTTTTATCCTCATTAGCACTTTCTTTCTCACACTCTCCCTCCACATCCGGCTCATCACAGGTATTAGAATACCACTTGTTACGTACAACCAGAACATCCTTGAGTTCCTCCCTCTCAGTGAGAGGTTGTAGCCCACACTCTGACCAGGCTTGCAGTGCGTGGAGCTTCCCGATGATGAAGCATGTCACCCACGAGTGAGTGAGGGAATTCGTCCTATAAAAGGGAATCCCCCTCACACTCCTTTCACTTGATCTTCTTTTCTCTTGACCCAAGGTGGCCTTTTCGTGTTATTAGTTCATTGTTGGGGAGCCGCCCCCTGTTGGTCGTTAAATCTCCTCTGGCCTTTTGTGTGGTTACATGATGGTACATAGATCATACATCACTGTGCCATAAGGCAATGTTCATAACATCGCAAGTTAATGCAATCAAGTAAATGCTTGCAGATTGCACACATTATAAAATCTACTCCAACATTGTCCTTATATTGTACCCTCTGAAATAAAACTTGTTATCCTGCTCTTGCAAGGCATCATGTGACCTACATAGTAAATCAGGGTAAGAAAGGCTGTTGGGTAATGCAGAACACAGCAGAATTACTCACAGTGTATTCATCCCTCCATAGGTAACAATAAATAACACAGAGAGCGGCACCTGCTAACCTATTATTTGGCACCTGGTGTTTCTGTGCCCTTCTCATAGGCTTCTGGCCCATCTTCCTGCCTATAATAGGAAATGTGGCAATGAACACCAGGCTACTGGGCATGCCTGCCTCAGTGCACCTTTTACAAGTAATGGGACAATTCCGGGTATTCCCTCGAACCTAAGAATAGGGGGCCTCCATCGAGGTTTACCCGGTCCTGACAATCTCACTACCATGGCCCTCGGTATCTGCTAAACCAAGGGGGGAGACAACCGCACTGGCTACCCATGATGGGAGCCCTCCACTCCCAAGAGGCTGGTTCCCCATAACATCGCAGTGCCGGCACACATGGGTGTCAAATGGAGCTGCCCGTGACCTTGCGGTACAGCTGATGGTTGTAGGGTGACTCCGCTCCCAACTTGGATGGGCCTCAGGGGCTCCTCCATCCTCAGTGTGGCTTTATTTCTGTGCGGCAGTGCTGCGCAGGGGTGGGCTCCGCTCTGGCTCTCTGATTGCAATGGCAACCTGCCAGGTGGTGTGTTCAGGCTTCCTCTCCTGTTGCAGCCTTCCTGGCTGACGCCGGCAAATGCTCTCTTCTTCCTCTTGTGAGCGTCATGGTCAAGGTGGGACTAAGCAGGGCTACTTGCTCCGGCCATGATGAAAATTTGCCTTCTTGCCTCAACAGAATCATCTGGTGCTGTGGCACGGATGCACACACGTCCTGGGAGCAAAATGGGAGCGCTCTCTCTCTCTTCCTCACCGCTGAGCTCCGGTTTACATTGGTCAGCCACGCGCTAACCTAACATACAGCCAGCAGCCAGCCCTACTACGCTGAGCGAAAAGACAAAGTGGTGTCCCTCTGAGTTTCAAAGTGGCCAGACTGAGAGTCTCACGGAGGCGACCCTCTCGAGTCATTAAAAACCTCGCGCAAAACAAGAGGGGAGGCAAGCTCACAAGCCCTTGGAGAGCACTGGGGCACACACACAGGAACAGCAGGCAGGAAGGCTAGCACAAATAGCTTGCAGAGGGGAAGTCCCTCCGAAACAACAAGCAGATGGTCCAAATTGCGGTTTCTCATGGCTGCACAGTAGTTCTTTCTGGTAGGTGCAGTCTGTATAACCTGCAGCACAAGGTTACAAGCCCAGGTAGTATCTAAAATCATGGGGTCGCTGCCCCTGTACTTATAGTCCAAAAGTCTTCGTTCTGGGGAAACATCAAACGACTTTCAGAACACCCCCATTCAATCCCAAGCCCTGGCTCCAGACATGCTACAGGGGGGTGGAGACAGCATTGTAAACGTCAGGCAGAGCCCTATTCAGGTGCAAATTCAACTCCTCCCACCACTCTAAATGCAGGCCAGGTCTATTCAGGTGCAGGCGAAACTCCTCTGACGAGTTTAAATACAACCAAGGTCTATTCAGCCCAGCGCAGAGTCACCCAGGAAAGTCACGAAACACCTCAACCCCTCTTGTGACTGTCTAGAGTGAATACACATCCCCTCTCCTGTCAGTCTAAACCAGACATTGAATACACAACCAGGCAGGGCACAAAGAGTCATAAGCAATATCAAGGAATTTCCAATGCAAACCAATGAGAGGGCAGCCTCACAGCAGTGAGAAACCAAATAGGCTATTTGTAACTACCAGGACATGCCACACAGTTTGACACATGTCCTTCCTGTTACCTACACAACATCCTGCCTAAAGTGCTAGCTAGGGCCTACCTTATGGGCGACTTATATGTAGTAAAAGGGGAGTTTTAGAAATGATAACCACTTTAAATGCCACTTCACTGCGGCAGTAAACTATGTGCACAGGCCCTGTAGCAGCAGAGGCCTGAGACCGGGTAGAAAGGCTTCTTTTGTGGCTGGTGCAAGCAGCGCTGCAGGCCTACTTGTAGCATTTAATTTACAGGCCCTGGGTGTATGGGATACCACTGTACAAGGGACTTACAGGTAAATTAAATATGCCAAACAGGTGTAAGCCAATGTTAACAAGTTTACAAGAGAGAGAATATGTACTTTAGCACCGATCACTAGTGGTATAGTGCCCATAGTCTTAAAACCAACAAAAACAGGCTAGAAAAAATACAGGAGGAAGGCAAAAAGTGCTTTGATGACCCCCCAGAAAGGGCCAGGTCAAACACACCCTCTTACTCCTTGATCTTTTTTTACTTTTGAAATTGCTCTCTTTCTAAGAGATATGTTCCCCCAATTGAAGAGTCTCTCTTTGACTGGGCCCTGTTGTTTTGGCATTCGACTGAAACATGAAGGAGGCAAAATATTTGACACAGACATATCCAGAGCTGACAACTTACAAAACTCATTGCTGGTAAATCTAATTTCACCTGGTAAACACTGGGATCAACCTCTGACCAGCAAGTGTTGGCAGAATAAGGCTGCCAGTAATGTGAATTGACTGCCTGCAGCCGTGGGTCTGGATGGAATATGACTCGTTGCAATGCGAGTCATCACAACGCGTGCCATAACAACGCGGTTGTTATAATGATAGCGTTGTTACCACGCAATACCATTACTACTAACCCTGGGTGTAGTATGCGTAGTGGGGCTACGCAAAGTGGGCGAGAAACTACGCACACCTACGCACTTCGCGTAGCCCCACTACGCGCCGCATGCCCCCTCCCCTACATACCTAATTTTAGTAAATGGGCAAAGAAAAATAAATAAAAGGCCACCCGCGCATGAGCATTGGTTATCAAGACGGCGGCGTGAACGAGCAGAGGGAGCCCTGGCACACAGCGGATAAGGTAAGTGCCTTTTATTTATTTTTATTTGCCCATTTACTAAAATTAGGTATGTTCGGGAGGGAGGGAGGCGGGTGGCGGGCAACTTCGCTACACCCAAGGCGTAGTGTTGCCTGCTTCCCCTACTTTGCAAAGTGCGAAGTAGGCAACACTACGCCCACTTCGTGGGCGTAGCGAAGTCCTTCGCCCAGGGTTAGTTACTACGCGAGTCATTACATCGACTTGCAGTAGATGGCGTGCTGACAATAGAAATGTATAATTTATAATTCCAACTCCAGCCTACGTAACAGTGGGGAAGGTGATGGAATAGTAAACAATACTATTTCTAATGTTAGCACGCCATCTACTGCAAGTCGATGTAATGACCTGCGAAGTGATGGCTTTGTGTGGTAACAACACGGTTGTAACAACCGCGTTGTAATGGCATTGTGATGTGATGCCAGCGTTGTAGTGGCTGTTTCCCGTCTGGATGTATTGGTGAAGGGGGCCTCTGGCCATGCCTCACCTCCTGCTGTCCTGCTGTCTTGTAGTTTGTTGTTGCGTCTAATGTAGTTGAAGTTGTCATTTAGAAAGGAAATACTTACAAGAAGATGTTGTTGGAAAGGTCGTGACACTGGATTGTTCAGCCCGGTGCCAAATAGTTTCAGGCTCAAGAAAGGATGATGTGTAATAATTACCTTCTGACTTGCTTCCAGCCTCTTTGACTTCATTCATTAATGATGTGGCTTTCCATTCTCACATAGTCTCAGACAGATCTTGAAAGTCTTTTAACAAAGTTGGAGCTGTGTACACAGCATAAGACCCTGTGTTTACAAAAAAACAAGGGAACCCAAAAGGTATGCCTTAGGGACCTTGGGCAGTAACATATTATACAAGACAGTGGTCCCTACATGTGGACAGAGTAATGTACAGAACCAATAATAATACACCTGATGTTATGTCTTTTGTCCAGCCGGACAAGAATTTTATTTTAGCGTTTCTCGTTGGTAAGAACAATATGTATGAAAAAAAAATAAGTGGGCACAAACGTGACCCACAACATTCAAGACAAAACAACGAAAGGAATGGCCAAAAGGGCAAAGCGAAAATATGTCTGTGTACTTGTAGTCAGTGTTACAGAAGCGAATTCTTATAACCACACCATTGCATTTCACAGTATTTGATATTGAAATATTGTGAAATGCATAAGGGGTTTTTAGGGTTTTTAGGGTCGACGACGTTTCGATGCCTTATGTCTTTTGTCCAGCCGGACAAGAATTTTATTTTAGCGTTTCTCGTTGGTAAGAGCAAGATGTATGAACAAATAACAAGTGGGCACAGCCGTGACCCACAATGCCTTATTTACATGTGGGGCATCATCATCAGGACAAGAAATTTCATCATTGTTGTCTTATACATACATTATGCACACTATGCCTTTTATCGCATTACTGCGTGCATAACTGAGCGGAGTCCGCAGTTCTTGAAGATATTAAGGGTGGCTTATAGGTGCATCAATGAAGCCACATCCAGAGTTAAATGTCGTCTGGATCCAAAATACGGGTATGAGCGTGATAGCTCGATTTGTCCCAGCACGAACAGAAATGTTCGTTGCCGAATAGGATTGTTGTTGCAAAGTCATCCTGTGCCCTGGGCAACCCCGACTTTTTGCTGACTGGAACTGGTGGTAACTGACTCCGACTGACCCTGGGCTCTGTTTAACCAGGCCCAGTGCCAGTGGCAAGCTAAAAGGAACACTTCAGAATACAGTTAAAACACCCAACATACACTAGGGTACAGTACACTAAGGTATTCTTGGGGTACCCCTGTCATAGACATGACCTACCCAGTATCCTGGGGCATGGCAGTTTAGAGGCTAGCAGATTTTCTGCACTAGCATGTGTGCAGTGCTGAAGCCTGAGGTCAGTTTAAAAGCATCTCTGGTGGCCAGGATAGCTTTTAAACCTTTACATTGTTCCCAAACTCGACTTTAGGGGTAGGGGCCCTTAAAAAAATGAAAAACCTACCATGTTTTTGCATATTAGGGACCCCCAGGGACACCCCTAAGTATCCAGGGGTGGGGGGGTCAGTTATCTATAAGGTACATCCTTATAAAATGAGTTTTTATATGTGGGTAAAGTGAAATTTTACATTTCACTCCCTATATTGTGTTAAAGAGCTGCTCAAATTCGACTTTGATGCTAGAAGAATCAGGTAAGGATAATCTGGATGATTTCAGCAGATTCAGAAACCCTGAAGTCTCCCCTAGTTGCACAGGGGGTGGGGTCCTGTAGAAATTAGGGAAATACTTATTAAATAGGTTTTTTTAAGCCCTGGTTCTTGAAAAGTGGCCCAAGTCATTTTTCCCATTGCAAACCCCATGGCCCATAGGTTAAGATGGTAGGATGTGATTGATTAATAAATATTGATAGGAGAGGACTAGCAGGACCATTCAAAGACTTCCCAGAATTGTAGTAGTAAATCCAACAATATTATATTGTTGAATTTCTCCTAAAGTGTACATACAAGAAGTTATGAGACTTTTTTGTTTGTAAGTCCAAATTCAGCCTTTCGGTGGTCTGCCCTGATTGGTCAGAGTTAAGTGGATTAGCCAGGCTGCTGGGAGGGCAATGTGCTGGTCTTTAGGAATGCCAGGCCAGGAGGTTGTGTTGTAAACTATGCTCGTCAAAGGCAGAGGGGAGGCCTGGGTTTCAGTCCACTCTGACAGTCTTGATCCAGAGTCAAGGCTAGGTTTAAGGAAGGTATGTGCAGATGATAGGCGGAGAGACCATGGAAATAAGCCATCCCAAGGGGTGTGTTTAGCCAGCTCTTACCTCCTTGTTGGAAAATCAGCCATTATGGATTTGGAAGAATGATGCACTCTGGGACAAACTAATGCCACACTCTACAGGATGTGGTCATAACTATGAGGAGTTGCCATGCTCTCATTGGTCAGCAGTGACCTGGTGCTTGTCCCAGAGAATTTTGAATAAGTATCTGAGAGGGGCAGAGCCCTCCAGATCTGCTGCTTGAAACTGAATGAAGCAAGAAGTGCCCTGCTGAAGATTTTGCTGTGCAAGGAACTTTAAGGCCTGACCTATGAAGACTGCACCATTTGAAACTACAGCCCTGTGGATTACCTTGCTGCCAAAAGACTCAAGAGTGGAACTCCCTGCAAGCTACAGTTTAACAGAGCTCACCTGAACAGCCCCACAAAGACTTCAAAGCCTGAAGTACCAGTGGATTTGTAAGGGTTTTGTTCAAGTGGATTGCGGAATTGAAGTTTCATACTTTCAAGGACCCTCTTGGAGATTCCAGAACCTTGGATTGTGTGTTGGATACTTTGGGACCCGCAAGCAGAACACCAGGAAGGTGTTCCAACTGGATCCCGCTTGCTGAAGAAGGCGACCCACTACAGTGGTGAGAAAATTCTTCAGAACAATTTATAAAGGTGTGTCCCTGACAGAGAAAACGAAAAGACTTAAAGGGGCACTGTTGGTTTCTAAGCACTAGAAAGTGACTAATCTTTAAACATTCATATCTCTGGTTACCTACAGTGGATTATTTTCGTTTTGATGTCATTTAAAAGGTAAAAATATTACCTATTTATTTAAATTGGTGTTGGATTTTTATTTTTTGTTGTGTCTTAATTATTTACTGAAATTGTGTTTTTAAATGCTTTACATACCTGTCTTTGAAGTTAAGCCTGTCTGCTCGCAGCCACGTTACCAAGGGTTGAGCAAAGGAATAATTTTCTAAGACCTATGCTGAGTCCTATCGTGTAAGTGGCCTTATTGCCAGTGGCAGACCTACATTTGCCCCTACCAATAACCCGCTTTCCAACAATTGTTTTGTATTAGACTCCTATGCAGTCCTGTGAGTTATGAGGCAAAGTGTCTACACAGAAGCAATTAAGAATTTCCATCCATATTTCAGCCATACTTCCAAGAAACTGATTTACTTTTGAAACAGAAGGAAATTTACTCTCAAATCCTGCTAAATGGTAGTGTGTTGCAATAAAAAGAGGAAGTTCAAATCGAGCCGCATCTTTCTAATCTTTGGACATCATATCACTGACAGCTTTGTGTAGTAGAAGCTGATCACGCATTCCAACCCAATGCCTTGGGTGTGTTGTTCTTTTTAGAAATGGGTCTACAGGGTCTTTTTGATCTCCTTCCATCTTCTGACTTTTTGCAGGTGGCATTCTCCTTGAAGGTTAGCTGCTACAGCCTCATCCATCATTCTGGATAGAGGGAAAATAGACTCTTCGAAAGCATTCAAAGAAGCAGGATCATTCTTTAGATTTATTTGAGCATTTTCTGTGCACCTTTATGCTGATTTCACACAGTGCTTAATTTGTGCCGGTGCTTTCCGGTGCTTAGCACCGGCACTTACTTAGCAGGGCCGGGTCTACGCACCTGCTTCTTGCACATCACATTTGCATGATATTGTTGACTTAGTTGACTAGACTTAATTGATTAAATACCTCTCCTACTCACTGACTCTGTGCAGAGTGTTGTTCTCGATGTCTCCCGTGACCGCCTGAGCCACTCAGATGGCATTGGTCCCTTAGCTGGTGGGCGAGAGACCGAGTGGGACACTAATTGGGCTGTATTTGGATCTTCCGGGGTAGGGGCTGTGCGGCAGCGTGAGCGTGCGCGGATTGTATTCAGATGATTGCCACGCACTGGCACACCAACGTACCTCAATAGTCCTCATCAGCAAGCATTAAGGCAGGCAGCCCCACGACATTGAGAGCAGCACCAGGCTCAGTTTATACTAGGGATAAGGCAGTGTGCCCCCCCGGCCCAGCCCGCCACGTAACCGTCGATCCGTAAGTACTAAAAACTTACTAGCAGACAGGCGGTACCAGATCCTGGCTAAAAGGGGGGTCAGTGAGGCAGACCTGCATGGGAGCACAAAGCCGCAGGCAAGATGGTAGGCCCCCTCCAGGGGTTGCAAAGCAGGCTAGTGCTGCCTGCTGCCACGGAACACGACTGCCTCAAAAGCCCTCAGCAGTGGTGGACGGTGAGTCCACACTCACTACCGCTCCGCTCATCCAGGTCTCTCAAGTGGCGCCACAATGCTTGTATGAAACGGCACCCTAGCCCCGGGCCAAGGCTGAGAGATTCAGCGCCTCTCCCAGTCGAAGGGATCTGGGAGGCAGACGTCGATCATCAGCAGGGCTGGCCCGGTGCATCAGCATGGCAGGGTGGGCTGGACATCAGGGGAGCCGTGAATATTGTCAAACCAGCACTTAAATAAAGAACGTACCCAAAAATATGGGCAAAAACATTTTCAACACACAACGTACTGACTTGCATACTGTGACTGTTATACATATTTTATCACTGGAATGGCCTCATAGTGCAAATGTTAATCAAACAAGCCCTTCGATTTCTGCTCAGTCTAACGTGACACACAAAATGTAATTTCACAGACTCAGATTCCCTAGCCTTTAGCAGTGCACTAACATATGAATACATACTGTGACTAAAAGAGCAACGCTAGCTGCAAGGGACGCACCTCCTTAATCAATCCCTTATTCCGTATCTAAGTGTTATATAACACAAACAAGGGCCCAGAGGCCATCAAGGCGCTGTGCAATGGTTAAAACGCCAGGCTAATATAAGGCATAGGATAGCACAACTAAGTGACATTGGACAATGAAACGCTCCCACAAGTGCTTACTGGCGCCTATTAGTTTCAGTTGCTATGTTGGCACTGTAGAAAGGCCTGAATCTGGTCAACTAAAATTTCCACAGGGCTATGTGCTTTCCAAAGCACCTGCGCTAAGACACATTGGCCCTATACAAAGCAGATAAACAAACCATTTAAGTGAAACTGCCAAGCAATATATCTCTGTCCAAGCTCCAAACTGCTTGGACAGAGATATATTCCAAACAGCTATAGAAACAAAAGTATACTGTTAGAACTGGCTATTTCTGGTTGGCTAAGGCTGACGCCAAAGCTAGGCAGAAACCACCATTCTAGTCAGGGCAAGGAAGTCACACGCCAAGATAACCTCTGCTCACCCCCTTGGTAGCTTGGCACGAGCAGTAAGGCTAAACTCGGAGGCAATGTGTAAAGCATTTGCGCCAGCGCACAACAGCAACAACATACTAGGCACACCACAAAAAGGAACTCCACACAAGGTTATTTATAAAATAACTTTTGTATTGTCAAAACATATCAGATAGAATCACACATGTACATTGTGCCAACTGGCACGGGCAATATTTACAAGGGATTATTCACAAGACAGGGCCACATGGACCACTGTCATAATCAGCACTTAGTAGAAATGAAATACTGTCAGAAATTAGAATAAAAGAATATAAAATCACTGTAGCACAAAGTAACAGTTATAAATCACATCCAGTAACTACTGGGAACAGGTACTAGGACCTCACTAGGACCACCTGTACTTAAAAGAACAACCACCTAAGTATCACACAGCATTTAGGGGTCTAGGAAAGAACACGTTACCCATGATGCATAAATATACATTCAGAGGAGTAAGATCAAGGAAGACACATGATGCATAAAACTACACATTCAGCGGTGTTGAGAATAAGGCACATGATGCATCACAAACACATTCAGAGGTGCAGCGCTAGGAGACACATGACGACTAAAACATTCAGAGGTGCAGCGCAGGAAAGGAAGACACATGATGCGTAAAAAACATTCAGAGGTGTAGGACAATACAATAGCGCAAAAATCACATGATGTCTAAAACATTCAGAGGTGCAGGAAAAACACATGATGCAAGAAAACACATTCAGAGGTTAAATAACTATACAATTGCGCAAAACTTACATAAGCCACCACCTGTGGCAGTCCCTAGGCCAACTGGCCTTGTTGGGGCTCAGACGCCCTGTGTCCAATGTCAGGGCGCGCTACCATGCAGCGCCAGTCCAAGAAAAGAAAGCCTAAACGTAGCAGCTGGCACTAAGTGCTTCGCAGCTGTGAAGGCCTGGCACCACTGTGCCCTCTCTGTCCCACACAGGGACTCTCTCCTGAAATTGTGCCTAAACGGTGCAGCTGCCCACTAATTGCTGGGCCGCTGTGAATCATAAAAACTGTGGCAGGGGGCTCTGAAATACAGATGTGCCCCTTGAGCCTAAACTGCACCACACTGAGCCACACAGGCTCTGCAGCAAATCCTCTCTCTGGAGCCCTCTGGCTCCTCAATAAAATGCCCCCCTGAGCCTAGCAGGCTCTTAGAACAACTGTGGGGTCGTTGGAGCCCCCTCTGGGGCTCGACGTCATGAAAATGGCCCCGAGCCTCTCTGGGCTCTTAAATCACCTAGGGCACCTCGAGCCTCTCTGGGCCCGTAAAACAAATCTGCCCACTTAGAGCCTCCGTGGCTCTAAACACAACAATAGGGGCAGGGAGCCTCTCGGGGCTCTACACGCGTTGGGGCGACCCACTGCCAACCGGGGCCGCCCTTGAAGCCCTCGTGGCTTTACACTGACACTGAGCACGGGGGGAGGGGGCGGACACCGACAATGTGTCCCGGCGCCCCTCCCTTGCTTCTGCCCCACTCACTGGTGGCTCCTCGGTGCAGGCGGGCCGTCAGTCAGGCATCTCTCTTCGGCGGGGCTCTTTCTCCTCATGGGAGCCCCGCCTTTACTAACGCCTGCTCCGCTCTCCTCTCGGGGCTCCCTCCTGTGCTAGCGGTGGGGGCAGGCACCGGCAATGTGCCTCGCGCCCCCTCCGCTCGTCTCCTCAAGCCGCTCCTCTCTCTCCCAGCCATTCCAGTCTCCCTCTCCACACGGGAGACCGGCAACGAGGTAGGCAGGCTTTTCTCCTTCTCTTGGGGCTCCCTCACGGTCACGGGAGTCCCGCAACGGCTGCCATCTTCTCTTCTCGGGACACCAGGCGCTGGCCAATCCCAGCGCGGCTAGCCGGTGCAGCCTCCACCGCTGCACCAACCACAGCACGGCCCGCCAATCACAGTGCGGCACGCTGAGAGGGGGGCTCGCCTCTCTGAGCCAATCAGGGCTCAGCTCCTTCGGTTTTGGCGATTTCCAGCCCCGGGCAGCGGCGGTGAAGGGGAATCAAAGGCCGGGTGGGCTCCGGCTCCAATTAATTAAATAAAGACGGGGTGGCGCCTGTAAATTAACTAGATGAACCAAAAATAAGAGCGCTACCAAGCGCTAGAGGACCAACAAGGTCCCAGTGGAAATGAAAGCGCTCCCAGGCGCTTAGTGCAGGGATAAAGCACTCCCAGCGCTAAAGGCAACAATAAAGCCACTAAAAAGTCCTTCAGCAGTCCAGGACCTCAGCAGTCCAGGAGTAGGGGAGGGAGCAGCATAGCCCCCAGCAGGAATGTCCATCAGGTGTCCAGGGGCTGGACAGGGCCCAGGGATTCCCCTGAGCCCCAGCAGCAGCATGCCCCTGGCAGATTCAAGTTAGAAACAAGAACATTTTGGAAGGGGACACAGCCCCTTCTTATACACAGAAAAGTCTTTGAAGTCTTTGTGTAGGCAGTGTGAGAGCCAGCTAGAACTGGTTATAGGGAAGTCCTGTCAGTATCAGGGACAGAGGTGACAGTCACCCAGCGGGGGTGGAGCCAGCATTGTGGTTTGGCAGGCACAGCCCTTCACTATCAGGTGCCTTCTCCTTCCACTTCCCTGGCAGCAGATGCTGCCTTTCATCCATTGGCTGACTCAGACAACCTCCTGGGCTCTCCAGCCCCTGTCACCCTCAAACCAGACAGTCAATCCACAAGCAGGCCCAGGCACTCCTGACCCAGGCTCACCAGCCAATCACACGCCAGACACAAATTACACAAATATGCCAACTTCTAAAAGTGGCACTTCTAGACTAGACACACTCATGCCGCATATACCATTTTGCAGCATTCAGTCTCACGAGTTCTCTCATACCAAACTCGCCCCTGCACTCCCCACACATCAGGAACTACCATGGGCATACATATTCCCCATTCATTCCTATGGGAGGGCAGGTCACTCACCACACATACACAGAGAGCTCAAGCACTTTACACTGTACCGCAGTGAATAAGTGTGCAGAGGCCTAAAATCACCACCACCAGGTTCCAGAAACAGGCTAGGAAAAAGCAAAAAGTCTTGGGGTGAACCTGCCTAAAGGGCCGGGTACAACATATACGAAATAAACTCAAACAGAGAGGAGCTTTGGAGAGGCCCGAGCATGGACAGGAAGGGGGCGGGGGGGGGGGAGCACGCTCACGAGCTGTGCATGCCGCCTGGCCTCTGCAGCATCCCACAGCAGCTCAGATAAAAATAACTCAGAGCTGCACAGTGACAACAATTCATCTACTGAGGATGTAAGGCAGCATCATACGTAGGTGTATTCACCCACTGTAGCGATCTGTGTGTAGCCAGTCCGCAACAGGGTCAAATCAGGGCAGGGCTAATGCTGCGTTTCATCCTGCCCTAGTTGACAACAACGATTCAGAAAAGGGGGTGGTGATGAACAGAGTGTCTGAATTAAGCAGACCACTCTTACCCAGTCCAAAGATCAGGGCTTTATCCATCACCGTTTTTTAGCTCACTGCACCATCCCAGCTCAGAACTTGGCTATATGCAAATTAGTCTGACCCTGGCCCAGTGCATCATGGGAACAGGGCAGACCAAACTACCAAGCCAATTCTTATACTGGGAAGGAAACAAGCTACCGGGGACCGGTTTCTGGCATTTCAGCCGTCTTCGGCCCGGCTTGCTTGAATCCTGATGGTGCAATGAGCTAGGGACTCACATCTGAGTATACCCTTCCACGCTTATGGTGGACAAAAATGATTCAGAAAAGGGGGTGGTGATGAACAGAGTGTCTGAATTAAGCAGACCACTCTTACCCAGTCCAAAGATCAGGGCTTTATCCATCACCGTTTTTTAGCTCACTGCACCATCCCAGCTCAGAACTTGGCTATATGCAAATTAGTCTGACCCTGGCCCAGTGCATCATGGGAACAGGGCAGAGCAAACTACCAAGCCTATTCTTATACTGGGAAGGAAACAAGCTACCGGGGACCGGTTTTTGGCATTTCAGCCGTCTTCGGCCCGGCTTGCTTGAATCCTGATGGTGCAATGAGCTAGGGACTCACATCTGAGTATACCCTTCCACGCTTATGGTGGACAAAAATGATTCAGAAAAGGGGGTGGTGATGAACAGAGTGTCTGAATTAAGCAGACCACTCTTACTCAGTCCAAAGATCAGGGCTTTATCCATCACTGTTTTTTAGCTCACTGCACCATCCCAGCTCAGAACATGGCTATATGCAAATTAGTCTGACCTTGGCCCAGTGCATCATGGGAACAGGGCAGACCAAACTACCAAGCCAATTCCTATACTGGGAAGGAAACAAGCTACCGGGGACCGGTTTCTGGCATTTCAGCCGTCTTCGGCCCGGCTTGCTTGAATCCTGATGGTGCAATGAGCTAGGGACTCACATCTGAGTATACCCTTCCACGATTATGGTGGACAAAAATTATTCAGAAAGGGGGTGGTGATGAACAGAGTGTCTGAATTAAGCGAGCCACTCTTACCCAGTCAAAGATCAGGGCTTTATCCATCACCGTTTTTTAGCTCACTGCACCATCCCAGCTCAGAACTTGGTTATATGCAAATTAGTCTGACCCTGGCCCAGTGCATCATGGAAACAGGGCAGACCAAACTACCAAGTCAATTCGTATACTGGGAAGGAAACAAGCTACCGGGGACCGGTTTCTGGCATTTCAGCCGTCTTCGGCCCGGCTTGCTTGAATCCTGATGGTGCAATGAGCTAGGAACTCACATCTGAGTATACCCTTCCACGCTTATGGTGGACAAAAATGATTCAGAAAAGGGGGTGGTGATGAACAGAGTGTCTGAATTAAGCAGACCACTCTTACCCAGTCCAAAGATCAGGGCTTTTTTCATCACCATTTTTTAGCTCACTGCACTATCCCAGCTCAGAACTTGGCTATATGCAAATTAGTCTGACCCTGGCCCAGTGCATCATGGGAACAGGGCAGACCAAACTACCAAGCCAATTCTTATACTTGGAAGGAAACAAGCTACCGGGGACCGGTTTCTGGCATTACAGCTGTCTTCGGCCCGGCTTGCTTGAATCCTGATGGTGCAATGAGCTAGGGACTCACATCTGAGTATACCCTTCCACGCTTATGGTAGACAAAAATGATTCAGAAAAGGGGGTGGTGATGAACAGAGTGTCTGAATTAAGCAGACCACTCTTACCCAGTCCAAAGATCAGGGCTTTATCCATCACCGTTTTTTAGCTCACTGCACCATCCCAGCTCAGAACATGGCTATATGCAAATTAGTCTGACCTTGGCCCAGTGCATCATGGGAACAGGGCAGACCAAACTACCAAGCCAATTCCTATACTGGGAAGGAAACAAGCTACCGGGGACCGGTTTCTGGCATTTCAGCCGTCTTCGGCCCGGCTTGCTTGAATCCTGATGGTGCAATGAGCTAGGGACTCACATCTGAGTATACCCTTCCACGAATATGGTGGACAAAAATTATTCAGAAAGGGGGTGGTGATGAACAGAGTGTCTGAATTAAGCGAGCCACTCTTACCCAGTCAAAGATCAGGGCTTTATCCATCACCGTTTTTTAGCTCACTGCACCATCCCAGCTCAGAACTTGGTTATATGCAAATTAGTCTGACCCTGGCCCAGTGCATCATGGAAACAGGGCAGACCAAACTACCAAGTCAATTCGTATACTGGGAAGGAAACAAGCTACCGGGGACCGGTTTCTGGCATTTCAGCCGTCTTCGGCCCGGCTTGCTTGAATCCTGATGGTGCAATGAGCTAGGAACTCACATCTGAGTATACCCTTCCACGCTTATGGTGGACAAAAATGATTCAGAAAAGGGGGTGGTGATGAACAGAGTGTCTGAATTAAGCAGACCACTCTTACCCAGTCCAAAGATCAGGGCTTTATCCATCACCGTTTTTTAGCTCACTGCACCATCCCAGCTCAGAACATGGCTATATGCAAATTAGTCTGACCTTGGCCCAGTGCATCATGGGAACAGGGCAGACCAAACTACCAAGCCAATTCCTATACTGGGAAGGAAACAAGCTACCGGGGACCGGTTTCTGGCATTTCAGCCGTCTTCGGCCCGGCTTGCTTGAATCCTGATGGTGCAATGAGCTAGGGACTCACATCTGAGTATACCCTTCCACGAATATGGTGGACAAAAATTATTCAGAAAGGGGGTGGTGATGAACAGAGTGTCTGAATTAAGCGAGCCACTCTTACCCAGTCAAAGATCAGGGCTTTATCCATCACCGTTTTTTAGCTCACTGCACCATCCCAGCTCAGAACTTGGTTATATGCAAATTAGTCTGACCCTGGCCCAGTGCATCATGGAAACAGGGCAGACCAAACTACCAAGTCAATTCGTATACTGGGAAGGAAACAAGCTACCGGGGACCGGTTTCTGGCATTTCAGCCGTCTTCGGCCCGGCTTGCTTGAATCCTGATGGTGCAATGAGCTAGGAACTCACATCTGAGTATACCCTTCCACGCTTATGGTGGACAAAAATGATTCAGAAAAGGGGGTGGTGATGAACAGAGTGTCTGAATTAAGCAGACCACTCTTACCCAGTCCAAAGATCAGGGCTTTTTTCATCACCATTTTTTAGCTCACTGCACTATCCCAGCTCAGAACTTGGCTATATGCAAATTAGTCTGACCCTGGCCCAGTGCATCATGGGAACAGGGCAGACCAAACTACCAAGCCAATTCTTATACTGGGAAGGAAACAAGCTACCGGGGACCGGTTTCTGGCATTTCAGCCGTCTTCGGCCCGGCTTGCTTGAATCCTGATGGTGCAATGAGCTAGGGACTCACATCTGAGTATACCCTTCCACGCTTATGGTGGACAAAAATGATTCAGAAAAGGGGGTGGTGATGAACAGAGTGTCTGAATTAAGCAGACCACGCTTACCCAGTCCAAAGATCAGGGCTTTATCCATCACCGTTTTTTAGCTCACTGCACCATCCCAGCTCAGAACTTGGCTATATGCAAATTAGTCTGACCCTGGCCCAGTGCATCATGGGAACAGGGCAGACCAAACTACCAAGCCAATTCTTATACTTGGAAGGAAACAAGCTACCGGGGACCGGTTTCTGGCATTACAGCTGTCTTCGGCCCGGCTTGCTTGAATCCTGATGGTGCAATGAGCTAGGGACTCACATCTGAGTATACCCTTCCACGCTTATGGTAGACAAAAATGATTCAGAAAAGGGGGTGGTGATGAACAGAGTGTCTGAATTAAGCAGACCACTCTTACCCAGTCCAAAGATCAGGGCTTTATCCATCACCGTTTTTTAGCTCACTGCACCATCCCAGCTCAGAACTTGGCTATATGCAAATTAGTCTGACCCTGGCCCAGTGCATCATGGGAACAGGGCAGACCAAACTGCCAAGCCAATTCTTATACTGGGAAGGAAACAAGCTACCGGGGACCGGTTTCTGGCATTTCAGCCGTCTTCAGCCCGGCTTTCTTGAATCCTGATGGTGCATTGAGCTAGGGACTCACATCTGAGTATACCCTTTCACGCTTATGGTGGACAAAAATGATTCAGAAAAGGGGGTGGTGATGAACAGAGTGTATGAATTAAGCAGACCACTCTTACCCAGTCCAAAGATCAGGGCTTTATCCATCACCCTTTTTTAGCTCACTGCACTATCCCAGCTCAGAACTTGGCTATATGCAAATTAGTCTGACCCTGGCCCAGTGCATCATGGGAACAGGGCAGACCAAACTACCAAGCCAATTCTTATACTGGGAAGGAAACAAGCTACCGGGGACCGGTTTCTGGCACTTCAGCCGTCTTCGGCCCGGCTTGCTTGAATCCTAATGGTGCAATGAGCTAGGGACTCACATCTGAGTATACCCTTCCACGCTTATGGTGGACAAAAATGATTCAGAAAAGGGGGTGGTGATGAACAGAGTGTCTGAATTAAGCAGACCACTCTTACCCAGTCCAAAGATCAGGGCTTTGTCCATCACGGTTTTTAAGCTCACTGCACCATCCCAGCTCAGAACTTGGCTATTTGCAAATTAGTCTGACCCTAGCCCAGTGCATCATGGGAACAGGGCAGACCAAACTACCAAGCCAATTCTTATACTGGGAAGGAAACAAGCTACCGGGGACCGGTTTCTGGCATTTCAGCCGTCTTCCGCCCGGCTTGCTTGAATCCTGATGGTGCAATGAGCTAGGGACTCACATCTGAGTATACCCTTCCACGCTTATGGTGGACAAAAATGATTCAGAAAAGGGGGTGGTGATGAACAGAGTGTCTGAATTAAGCAGACCACTCTTACCCAGTCCAAAGATCAGGGCTTTTTCCATCACCATTTTTTAGCTCACTGCACTATCCCAGCTCAGAACTTGGCTATATGCAAATTAGTCTGACCCTGGCCCAGTGCATCATGGGAACAGGGCAGACCAAACTACCAAGCCAATTCTTATACTGGGAAGGAAACAAGCTACCGGGGACCGGTTTCTGGCATTTCAGCCGTCTTCGGCCCGGCTTGCTTGAATCCAGATGGTGCAATGAGCTAGGGACTCACATCTGAGTATACCCTTCCACGCTTATGGTGGACAAAAATGATTCAGAAAAGGGGGTGGTGATGAACAGAGTGTCTGAATTAAGCAGACCACGCTTACCCAGTCCAAAGATCAGGGCTTTATCCATCACCGTTTTTTAGCTCACTGCACCATCCCAGCTCAGAACTTGGCTATATGCAAATTAGTCTGAACCTGGCCCAGTGCATCATGGGAACAGGGCAGACCAAACTACCAAGCCAATTCTTATACTTGGAAGGAAACAAGCTACCGGGGACCGGTTTCTGGCATTACAGCCGTCTTCGGCCCGGCTTCCTTGAATCCTGATGGTGCATTGAGCTAGGGACTCACATCTGAGTATACCCGGTGGACAAAAATGATTCAGAAAAGGGGGTGGTGATGAACAGAGTGTCTGAATTAAGCAGACCACTCTTACCCAGTCCAAAGATCAGGGCTTTATCCATCACCGTTTTTTAGCTGACTGCACCATCCCAGCTCAGAACTTGGCTATATGCAAATTAGTCTGACCCTGGCCCAGTGCATCATGGGAACAGGGCAGACCAAACTGCCAAGCCAATTCTTATACTGGGAAGGAAACAAGCTACCAGTGACCGGTTTCTGGCATTTTAGCCGTCTTCAGCCCGGCTTCCTTGAATCCTGATGGTGCATTGAGCTAGGGACTCAAATCTGAGTATACCCTTCCACGCTTATTGTGGACAAAAATGATTCAGAAAAGGGGGTGGTGATGAACAGAGTGTCTGAATTAAGCAGACCACTCTTACCCAGTCCAAAGATCAGGGCTTTATCCATCACCATTTTTTAGCTCACTGCACTATCCCAGCTCAGAACTTGGCTATATGCAAATTAGTCTGACCCTGGCCCAGTGCATCATGGGAACAGGGCAGACCAAACTACCAAGCCAATTCTTATACTGGGAAGGAAACAAGCTACCGGGGACCAGTTTCTGGCACTTCAGCCGTCTTCGGCCCGGCTTGCTTTAATCCTAATGGTGCAATGAGCTAGGGACTCACATCTGAGTATACCCTTCCACGCTTATGGTGGACAAAAATGATTCAGAAAAGGGGGTGGTGATGAACAGAGTGTCTGAATTAAGCAGACCACTCTTACCCAGTCCAAAGATCAGGGCTTTGTCCATCACCGTTTTTTAGCTCACTGCACCATCCCAGCTCAGAACTTGGCTATATGCAAATTAGTCTCACCCTGGCCCAGTGCATCATGGGAACAGGGCAGACCAAACTACCAAGCCAATTCTTATACTGGGAAGGAAACAAGCTACCGGGGACCGGTTTCTGGCATTTCAGCCGTCTTCGGCCCGGCTTGCTTGAATCCTGATGGTGCAATGAGCTAGGGACTCACATCTGAGTATACCCTTCCACGCTTATGGTGGACAAAAATGATTCAGAAAAGGGGGTGGTGATGAACAGAGTGTCTGAATTAAGCAGACCACGCTTACCCAGTCCAAAGATCAGGGCTTTATCCATCACCGTTTTTTAGCTCACTGCATCATCCCAGCTCAGAACTTGGCTATATGCAAATTAGTCTGACCCTGGCCCAGTGCATCATGGGAACAGGGCAGACCAAACTACCAAGCCAATTCTTATACTGGGAAGGAAACAAGCTACCGGGGACCGGTTTCGGGCATTTCAGCCGTCTTCGGCCCGGCTTGCTTGAATCCTGATAGTGCAATGAGCTAGGGACTCACATCTGAGTATACCCTTCCACGCTTATGGTGGACAAAAATGATTCAGAAAAGGGGGTGGTGATGAACAGAGTGTCTGAATTAAGTAGACCACTCTTACCTAGTCCAAAGATCCGGGCTTTATCCATCACCGTTTTTTAGCTTACTGCACCATCCCAGCTCAGAACTTGGCTATATGCAAATTAGTCTGACCCTGGCCCAGTGCATCATGGGAACAGGGCAGACCAAACTACCAAGCCAATTCTTATACTGGGAAGGAAACAAGCTACCGAGTACCGGTTTCTGGCATTTCAGCCGTCTTCGGCCCGGCTTGCTTGAATCCTGATGGTGCAATGAGCTAGGGACTCACATCTGAAAATACCCTTCCACGCTTATGGTGGACAAAAATGATTCAGAAAAGGGGGTGGTGATGAACAGAATGTCTGAATTAAGCAGACCACTCTTACCCAGTCCAAAGATCAGGGCTTTATCCATCACCGTTTTTTAGCTCACTGCACCATCCCAGCTCAGAACTTGGCTATATGCAAATTAGTCTGACCCTGGCCCAGTGCATCATGGGAACAGGGCAGACCAAACTACCAAGCCAATTCTTATACTGGGAAGGAAACAAGCTACCGGGGACGGGTTTCTGGCATTTCAGCTGTCTTCGGCCCGGCTTGCTTGAATCCTGATGGTGCAATGAGCTAGGGACTCACATCTGAGTATACCCTTCCACGCTTATGGTGGACAAAAATGATTCAGAAAAGGGGGTGGTGATGAACAGAGTGTCTGAATTAAGCAGACCACTCTTACCCAGTCCAAAGATCAGGGCTTTATCCATCACCGTTTTTTAGCTCACTGCACCATCCCAGCTCAGAACTTGGCTATATGCAAATTAGTCTGACCCTGGCCCAGTGCATCATGGGAACAGGGCAGACCAAACTACCAAGCCATTTCTTATACTGGGAAGGAAACAAGCTACCGGGGACCGGTTTCTGGCATTTCTTTAGCTCACTGTGCCACCCCAGTTCAGACATGGCCATATGCAAATCAGTCAGACCCTGTGCCTCATGGGAACAGTCCAGCCCAAACTGCCAAGCCATGTCTTCCCTGGAGTGGTGGAGTGAGCTAAAGAATGATGATGGATTAAACTCAGATCAGGTGACTGGGGGTGAGTTTTTGATTTGCTCAGGCGCTCCGTCCATCATTCCCTTTGGTATCAATATCGACTGTAGGCAGCAGTTTTCTCTACACGTTTTCCTTCCGCAACATATTGTTGCAGAAGAATCAATTTTCCGCAAAATCCGGTGAAGCATAGGTCCCGAAGTCCTGACAAGCTTTTTGATGGCGTTATGGTTGCACTGACCCTCAAGGTGTCCTTCTCCGTCACTGCGCATTTTTGGGTTGTGTTAATGTGAACTGCCTAAAGCCGAGAATAAAGAACATGGAACTGGAAAGATTTTTGGTAATGAGGTCGTCTGTTGTTCCTGCCACTCTCCCCTCATGCACCATATAGGAAGTCGCTCCTATCCATGTTAAATATCCTTTATGATTTTAAACGATTGCATTCTGTAAACCGTTCACAAATACCCCATCCAGGTCCTTTATTCAAAGTTGTTCTTTTTAATTCAGGGTAGAATAACAAATGCCACAGCTCCCGATTTCATGACCATGTTAAATTAAAATGGGCGTGACTTTTGAAAGACCCTATGTTGCAGTCTATTCACACTGGTTATCCAGGGGGTTTTTACCAAGAAACTATGCATTTGTGCTGGTAGAGTTGTCTGTCCATTAACAGTTGGCATTGCAGTTTTTCTGTAATGCTTAAGTCTGGTGTGCACTTTTATGTTTAAAAAAAGCTTTCTGCTACTTTGCTTAAACAAGCTGTCACCATTGTGTCCCACACAGCACTGGAGGAAGGGGGAGGAACAGCAGAGAGAGTGGGGTGGGGGCAGAGTAGGGAAGGGAGGGAGAACACAGAAGACGCTTGTGACGGCCCATCAAATGACGGCCAGGAGTAAAGTAAAATACTTTACTCCTGGCCGTCGTATGTCCGACTTCACTACGCCTCACCCTGCCCCTCCCCCGCCCTGCAGCACTCCCACTGCGAACCGCCACTGCTTATACAGTATCAAAGCTTGCAAGAGAACCAATGTGGTAAAAATACTTAGGTGCCCGGGGTGTGTTGGTGACTGTACGTATGAAAAATAATGTGCTTACAAGTACAGCTTTTTGTTGTTCTAAACCCAGTCTGGTAATTGGCAAGCTATCTGTTTTGGTCACCTTCCCATTTTAAAGGTGCTCTCTCAGGTGTGAATAAAAACAAAGATTACAAAATACTTATTAAAATCTTTAAACCTCATTAAACCTAAATAGAGTTGTTATTTTTGGTAACAGTTGTTTTCTTAAATTCTGTTGTGGAAAGAAGACTGCTTATTCTCTTTGCATCTGTTATATAACACAATTGCAATTAAACCTTATTCTAAGTTATTGTGTAATATAAAACACCTAGAAACAGTTTGTATAATTGGAAGACCACATTTATGAGTTATTAATTGCCTTAACTGTTGCACAGGAGTCTATAGTGGTACTGCCTAAAGAGAGTAGAGTTTAGACTGATGAGTGATAAGAGCATCATTTGAAGTATGATTGTAACAAAATGATTTATAAAAACAATTTTCAACTAGAGGAAAAAAAGTCACAAGTGGAAGTGACAAAGTGACTCATTTAAGTGTATTTCATGATTGTATTTAGTTTATTTGTTTAGAGCGTTCTTAGAACATTTCGGTTTATTTTGTCACATAGACTATGTACAATTTGGATCTTTGAACTCATAGACTCTGTTAAAAATGACATCCCTAAGTATTGTCCTCTCCCCAAATCGGCACAGAGCACTGGAATTGTCCCTTTTCAATGCATTAGTGATTTTAGCTAATCTATTCCAAAATTGTCCTTTAAATGCACTTTTGATTTAATCTTTTTCAAAATTTTCACAGGGCAGGAGAACCTCCTATCAAATCCTTACTATGAGGAAGGCTCCCTTGCTGAAATTCAGATCGGGTGACTAGTTGAGGGTGTGGCAGTGACTAGTTGAGGGTGTGGGTGGAGCTAGTAGAATAAGTGGGTGGAGCCAGTGAAAGAAGTGGGTGGAGCCGGTGAAAAGTAGGTGTGGCCTCCAACAAACATTTGAGCACCTGTACTTCATATTTTACAAATTAAGCACGGATTTCACATAAGACATGAGATGACTGGTCTTTACAGAGGTTCTAATAAGGACTTCTATGTCATTCCGTCAGTCTCAGCCGACACAGCAAAGCATTAGAGAAAATGAATAAGGGGCTAAGAGGTATACAATGCCTGCTCTGCTGGGCTGTCACTGGCCAGCGATCTCCCACTGTACTCCATCCCCTCTCCACTCTGAAGAAGGTTAGGTTATGTGAGAGACCCCGGTGCGCCAAACTCCGTCCACTCGCACCTGGACAACATTGATTTAAAGGGCACCACATATCCCTAGAATTTTTAAATTGAAATTACATTTTGAATTGAATTACAATTCCCATATCTGGCATCTTTTATTGAAATTGGTACCTGCAGAAACAGGAAAAAAAACAGGAAGTAACGAAGGTGGACCGGGGAATTATGGAAAAAGCAAAGTAGAAAGACTGAGGTCCCATGTAAGGCCAGAAAACCTCTCTGCTAAATTAAGAAGTTGCTTGTAAGGGTACCTGTTTCGAGGTAGCAAGTTAACAAGGATGATATTCTATGTTAAAGGCCCAGGGTTTAAAAATAGGTATATGGACTTTGAGCTGTTTAATTTGATAGCACTATCTTTCACGTAACAACAGACCATAATTCACAAAGAACCTCTGGCTTGCTGAAACTTGCTTAGTCAATGCCTTTAAGTCAATGCCAGATGTTTTCCATCGAAATGCTAACTGGCATTGCAAATGTTCAGTGTGTCCACCGCTCTCAGTTCTCTATAAGAGGCTTATTTAGGATATTTTAACTTTAAATATTGGGTACTATTTCCCATGTTCCTTAAGGTTTAATATATCATGGTTTGCTTCTTGTGTGGCTTTTGTATGGCAACCTATGTCAAAGTAAATTGTCTCGGACTGATTGCATTATGAAGACAGAACATGTTTTTAGTATTACTCTTCAAAAGACTAATTTGCCTTTCACTACTCAAATCTGCTTTCATAATATTTGTGTTAACAGGGTGTGCATGCTTTTTTATTAGGACAATATGTTTTTAAACTATTTAATTTACAGAGGTGAATTTGTGATTTAACACTTACCATAACATGTTTCCTAGTTTATAACAGTTTCTTTTTTAATGTGGTAATCACTTCTTTAAAGGTGAAATTCCCGACCTGTTCCCTGATGATGAAGTTGAGAACATCATTGGAGGAGTGAGAAATGAAGTTAAGAGCCAAGGATTGATGGATACTAGAGAAAATTGCTGGAAATTTTTTATCGACCGTGTCCGAAGGCAACTGAAGGTGAAATTACTCACTTCACAGCAATACCAATGAACTATTAACATGGTTGTAAATGATCAGTAATGTACAAACTCATTGTTATGGAAATCCAATGTACATTAATTTATACACATTAAATCAAACAATACATTTACATACATCAGCAGCAGGATATGAGGGCCTGTAGCTATGCAAAGGATTTATTATAAATGGCCAAGAAAAACAACCAACTCTTTGAGCAGAATAAAGACCTAGCAATCTGAAGAAGAGGATAGTGACCAGTCAGATGCAAGCAAAGCCTAAAAGGAAATTGCCTGCACGAATGGGTGTGAAATTTAATTTGCAGTAAGCAGCCTCGTTAAGATAAGAAATATGGCAATAAAGAGAAGTAATTCGATTTTGGAAGGTGACTGGGAAAGAACAGACTTTTAAATAGGGTGTGCATTGAATCTGCCCATCAATAACAGTCCTTAATAGTTGTGGCACATCACCTGCATTTTGGTTACTCTCTTTTGAGGTTGACACCAAGGTTTGTTGCATTGTTTTAAGTTTCCAATGTTAGATATGACATGGCCATTTTCAGACTTTTTTCCAGACTAAAAATGCTTTGTGTACATTTATTTACTGTCGCAGATAAATAACTAAATGTCACATGATCTGCAGTTGATGGACCTTGTGCTTTTCCAGCTATCAATAACAGAAGAGTCAAATCCCTAAACCTACAGCAGCAGGAGCAAAAAAATAACTCTGTGCTCCTGCACATTGGCAGAGGAAGCCCAGCGTGCAGGACCAGCCTGCGGGGCAGGTGGACTCGATGTCTCTGAATCCAGGAAGTGCAGATGCTTACAAGCTTCTTGTCAGTGTTCCTTGCACAGGTCCACAAACACAGAGGAAGACTGGCAGATAACAATAAAAGAGGTCAGATGATGGAGGTTGTTCCATGGCTGACAGTGGTACACATTATCTGTATAATTTTTGTTGGATCTGGCCCTTTTTGCAGGGTCATCCCAGAACTTTTTGCCTTCCTGCTGTATTTTGTCTGAGCTGTTGTTGGTGGTTTGATGACTCTGGGCACTTTATCACTGCTGTTCAGTGCTAAAGTGCATGTCCTCTATATGGTAAACCTGGTAAGATTGGTCTACACCTGTTTGGCATATTAACTTACCTATCTGTCCCTTGTACGGTGGTATCCCATATACCCAGGGCCAGTATATTAAATGCTACTGGTGGGCTTGCAGCGCTGCTTGCGCCACCCACCAAAGTAGCCTTTCAAACCTGCCTCAGGCCTCTGGCACTGCATGGTCTGAATGTGAAGTTTACTTCCGCTGTGATGTGGCACATAAAGTGGCTGCCACGCCTGTGACTCCCCTTTTACTACATATTAGTCACCCCTAAGGTAGGCCCAAGCTAGCCCTATGGACAGGGTGCACTTTCCGGGGCCTCAGCTACCTGTGGTATCTTGCTCACTTGAGGGCACCAGAGAGAGAGCAGGACAGGGTGGCAACCCACCAAGGTGGTCCCGTTCCTGAAATTACTGCGCAGCTCACACAGTAAGTGCTGAAGCGCAGTGGCTTCAGAGTTGGAGTAGAGGTGCCAATACTTTGTTGCCCTACATCTGTTGGGGGCAATTTGAGTCTCAAGAATGTGTTTGGGGCAATTTGGCTCTCAGAAATGTATTTGAGGCGAGCATATACTATGATGCACTACTGAGGGTAGTGTATATTCTAGTAATTTGGGTGTATTGCTCCCTGATGGAATGTTATCTTATCTAGGGGGATTCACAGTGACATGGTCATAAGATGCACAGGCTGCAAGTGTTTACTATGGTGCTCGCTAATTATGTTTTGCATAATGTATTATGTCGATTGTTCCTAACAGGAGAATGTGAAACTCAATTTCAACACCTATGTCCGCTTTGCATTGTGTAACAATCCTTTTCATTGTTTAGGTTGCCCTCTGTTTCTCACCTGTTGGAAATAAGTTGCGAGTACGGAGCAGAAAGTTTCCTGCTGTTGTGAATTGCACAGCTATTGACTGGTTCCACAAGTGGCCTCAGGAGGCATTGGAGTCAGTCAGTCTGCGCTTCCTGCAAGAGACTGAGAACATTGAGGTAAGACTTCGGGGGGTGCTTTGCTCCTGTTAAACGGTTTCATGATACTCATAGAGCAATTTTCCAGTGGTTTCCCTGGCATTTTGTTTTAATGAGATTCTATTTACTGGAATATTTTGCCTCTGAGCAATAGGAACATGTTGAATAGTTGCCAATGCATGTGCTGTGACCCATACCCAAGGTGAAAAATTGGCTAACCCCCACTGGCAAATTGAACATTTTAAGAAGGTAACCATGATATGGCTCCCAAGAGTACTTGTTATGGTCATGTGGACTATCTGCTATAGGAAAAATCCACTTCTGTATAACGGTCATAGCACCCCTTTTAGCACTGATAGTAACTCCGAACTCAACAACCCAACAAATAACACTCAGTAAGTTAGTGCCCAGTGCATGTTGTTTATTTTAAATAGCAACAGTCCTTTAATACTGGCAAAACGAAACACAAAAATAACAAATATCTAAAAAAAGATGACTGGTGCAAAAGCGAATAGGAACATCCCAAATGGACCTCGGGGTGCACAACAAAGAAAAGTTATTACTAACTCCTTAAATAGAAAAAAAAGACCCTGTGGGTTTTAGCCTCCTTTAGCGATGTGTGCACCAACAGAGCCCAACCCCACTGAAACTGTCCTACACCCAGATAAGCTTATAGAAAGACATACATACGGATAGGCAGTGTTTAATAGGAAGGCCTACTGGTTTTGTCAAGGCCGTGGACCATACAAAAATAAAAAACAACTTTCTGTAATGCATAAACATACCAGAACTTTTGTTGCAAACGCGAGGGGGTCCTGGCCTGTTGGACACAGCATGCTTTGCCAGTAGGACATGGTGGCATCCTAGGTTCTCATAGTTGTTTCTTTCTCTTACCTCCAACCAACCACTTGCTCTCCAGAGCCCTGGTAAAGAAGACCACTGGATCCTGCTCTACTGTGCAGTACACTTCAAAGAATTGATGTTTAAAGTGAGATCAATGCTCCTGGAGCCGTGGAATCCCTCCCTCTTTACAGGGCTCTTTGCACAGCCCAGGAGCTGTCCAGCGGGAATGGTGAAACTACAGTCCCCCGCCTCTAACCAGGGGACACATTTAAGCAAGAGTACAGTGGCACCCTGGGGACCTCATGGCAACCCAACTGGCTGTTGACTCTTTGGATTGAAATAAAAATATGGCTTGCCATAGTTCACCATTCCTGGTGCACCTGGCCCTCAGGGCCTCCACAGCCACATTTTCCATGTGTATTGAACCATCCATAGCCTTTTATTTACTCCCCAACAACCCAGCACTGCATCTCTCTTTCGGTCCTTCCACCACTCCCTACCACCAATCATTATGGATATGCCATGTCTCAATGGATTGGAAACTGCACTAAAAAATCATTCCTCACAACTTGAAAGAGGGGGTAGGCACTTCTCCACTCCTTGCCCTGATGGAAACGTATATTTTATGCCCCCATGCTCAAGCAACTATACCAAATAAATATTTCCAGATATGTGAATGTCTATGCCACTAATACCCACACAATTAATTCATGACTTAACTGGATTTTTTTCGGATTCCATTTTAACCACTCCAGTACCATCTTCATTGCTGCTATACATAAAACATTTCTGATGCAAAACTTGAAGAGCTGTGATGTCTTTCAGTGATTTCTCCCTCTTGGTGCTAGAATATAGTGGGTAAACATCCCAATCTGTCCCCGAGAAGAATGCTGAAAGACTGGGCCTGCCCTGTGTATTGGAGGGAGTGATTTCGGCTGTTTTATATAGCGTCAACATAACCCCAGGATATTACTGTGCTTTAAATAGAAACAGTTGGTTTACAAAGCTAAACTTAACTAATGCACACAGTCAGTAGCATCAATTCTAGAGCAAGCACTTTGGATGCCTGTGGGTGAAGCAGATATCCATCACTGATGCCCTTCTCTTACCATGGTGTTCCAGTGGGTGGTCCCTGTGGTGATTCCAGAGATGGAATTCATTCTGGAGTGGTACTGATGTAACAGGTAGAGTCTCCCCTTTCAAACGATACTTCTCCTGTGAAGATCACTTGATGTAGGCATAGCTGTGCCATCGAGCAAGCTACACACTGAAAGCCAATGGAGGTGCATGGCTCCTGAGGCTCTGAGTTCTATGTCAGCCGGTGCACCACCCTGTTGGATATTCAGAAAAGCAATGTCTCTCGCTGCAGGGAAAGCTCTGCCACTGCAGGTGGACACCAGAAAGGTGGTGCATGCACAAGGGAATTTCAAACTCTGAGTGCTAGGACATGACCTCCTCGTTCTCCTTACTCCATATGTAGTGAGGAGTATCTGTAGGTCAGGTTCTCTGCATGTAAATGTTGGATCTAAGGTCTCCTTTTAGCCTTTCATCTTTCAAAAATAGTAATATGAATACCAATTTTATTTCATAATGACTGCTTATCTAAAGTGCTGAATCTGATACACTTGGCAAATATATTGGGCTTGATAATGTGCCCTTGAGAATTCCAATAGAAGCACTGTCTATGGCTGAAAAGCATTCGTTATAGTTTTGTTATGGTAATAGGCTTATAGAGTTTAAAGTTAACACTTGGGGAATCCAAGGGCGAGGCCTTTATTAGTAATGGCCTCATTGCATAGTCAGCGGGATTTCTTGAGGGTATTCCCTCATAGGAATAATAGCAATACCGGTGAGTGTATTCTGTGCCCGGGGCAATATTATCCCCAACTGTTCTAATTGCTGCAAGTCGAAATGGGGGTGTTACATGGTATTAACACATTTTTTTTCCTGTACCGATCTCCAAAGGTCAAAATAAAGCAGTTTTTCATTCCACAAGTTTCACCAGTGAAATTTGTGCAGGGGAAACTCCAAAGACCTATTGATATTAATGTATCGAGTGTAATTCTGCTTCTAGTGCAAAGTTCAGTTCGCACCAGAACCAGCATTACTACTTGTGATGCTATAGTGTGTTTGATGTGTGCATTTCTGTGCATGTTGCCAGGCACAGCCCCTTCAGGTAAGAGTGGTGAGGGGTGGGAGTGGGAGGTTGATTCGACAGTCAACGACGAGTGAAACCGTCAATTTAGAAAAAAGAAAAACACTTTTCTTGCGATCGCGGCAACGCCGACTCGGCGAGCGCAAGGTAAGTGGGGGCATATTATCAAGAAGGGCGTTAAAATTATCGCCGGTTTAGCGGCAGAAACTGCCGCTAAAGCGGCGATAATGGGCTTGATAATGTGCCCTTGAGAATTCCAATAGAAGCCCATGTTCACACCATAAAATTGATTTCTATTGGAATTTTCAAGGGCATATTATCGAGCCCATTATCGCCGCTGCTAAACGGGTGATAATTTTTAACACCGTTCTTGATAATATGCCCCGTTGTTTTTTTTTTCTTTTAACTTTCCCTCGTCATTGACTGTCGACTCCCCTCCCACCCCACACTCCCGCCCCACCACTCTTACCTGCACAGATCGCGCCTGCACGTTGCATCGCTTCATTACCACTATGCCATCTTCACACGGCTTTCACCTGGTATGTGAGTTGCCGTAGACAAAAATACCTTCCAATTTAGAACTGCATTTGTTCTTTTAACTGGATATAAAGTAACATTTTTCAACAAGCAAAAAAGAAACGTTACATAAATCTCTTGAAGGTTCATCCAATCAGGAGAGCTACGTTAATGGATGAGCCCTATGAATTAATAAGTGAACCATATCACAATTATTGCATGTTCTGTGTTTAATAATACTTTCTTTTTATCTGCATTCCAGCCAACGGTGAAAGAGTCAATAAGTAAGTTTATGGCTTATGTCCACACCAGCGTCAACGAGCTGTCCAGGAGTTACCTGAGCAATGAGCGTCGCTACAACTACACAACACCCAAGTCATTTCTGGAGCAAATCAAACTCTACCAGAACCTGCTGCTCATGAAAGGCAAGGAGCTCACAGCCAAAATGGAGCGCCTTGAAAATGGTCTTCAGAAGCTCAACAGCACAGCTTCACAGGTAGTGGGCTACTCACACCATTGTCATAGGGGCCCAGTATTCAATGGTTGATTCTTGCTGCTTCATAAGATGAATCTTGGGGAATCAGATGCACCAATTGATTCTGCTTTGTCCGCATTATGTGTGGCCTAGCACCTACATTAATGTAAGGATCTCTGTTAAAAGGGCTCATCAGAAGTCCACTTGCCATCCCGCTCCGAATGGGAATGAGAGCTTGAGGGCAGATCAGGATTACATGTTGTCTGGTGGCTACTACTGCTTCCTACGGCTTTTCCTAAACACTTTTTACTGGGCGGAGCCTAGTGAAAAATGTGTGTTAAATCTCTGAAAAATGTTTGCAACCGAGTGGGTGGATACATGAGGGGGTTCCTTGTTATTCCCCATTCCGTTATGACCTATGAATCTCAGATTGATGCAGGAATACAGCAACCAGGAAATACTGCATCTGAAGTGCCATCATTTCCCTGGTCCGGTATAAGCAGTTATGGTGTGAAAGCATGATCATATGTTAGCCATGCGATCAAGGCAGTTTGTGTATAATTAATGTTTTTTAAAATCTAAAACAAAGACGACTCACTTTGAATAATAGAGACTTTGACCTGTTTGTTGTATCAGAACATCAAAGCCTGTAGTGTGGTCTGAACTTTAAGCGTCTTATTCTTCAGCCTACATGTTCGTCCTTCCTCATTAAAGTCCCAATAGAGCGCTTCATATCCATGTAGTGCTACGATGGGGATTCTGTATAATAGTCTGTAGAATCCTATGGCCAACGAAAAAGTAAGGACTGGTATTGACTGGCCTGTAAGCAATGCCGGGACTCTCATCAGGAGGTCACTGCTGCTCGCATCACACATTGCCCGTGCCATGCTGCCAAGGATAGTAACATCACAACTACTGACCATCACACTCCTACAAGTGTGACAATGTGGAGTATATCCCCCCCCCCTACCCCCTCCCCCCAAGGCTTTGACTCACTTGGGCAGCAGGCAATAGTCATGTTTAATGTATATTGAATTAATAATTTAATGTTGTTGTAGTCCTCTCTACATTAGCCAGATGAGGCCACCTTGTGGCAGACTGTCACAAGTGTTGTTGTTGACAATTAAGTGCTGGTGCCCAGCACCGGAAACCACTGGCTCAAATTAAACACCTCCTGCAAGAGTCAATAAGTACTAAACAAATGGAAAACGGAGTCAAGTTACACTTAGACAGACATTTGGTTTGTAGAATATATTGCTTCGATTTTGTTAGGCTTACACTTATTAACGCCTTTTTTCTTAGTAAATGTGTTAGTTCCCATAACAAATGGTAGTTCCTTTACCACGACGTTAGGTCACATACTGACTGATGGTCCTAATTTGAACACTATTTGAAAGTATTCGAATATCTCTTAGTCAGCCCAAAGTGCTCACATCTAATCCATCTGCTCTTTCCAGGCAAGCCTACGTGCAGAGCCATACAAAGAAAACAAGAAGCTGCAAAGGAACATTTTTTGCAATTATATGCCTCAGTTTCAAGACGGTCTCCTGCGGTTTGTTGTGCATAGAGCCAGTGCCTGCTCCCTTTATGTAGCTGTTGTAAGCCTTTTGTAAAACTGGCAGGTTAATCCACTGCTTGTCTCTGCATAACAGCTTAAACCCCCTTAAAGCCTCCATTCACACATGCATACAATGCGTGATTGCTTATTCTCGGCACTGGGTCGTAACTGTAACCAGCTGAAAGTCCCACCTCAATTTCTGAAATCTCAAAAGCTTTCAAAAGGAACGAGAAATGTGCAGCCGAGTTTGTTGACTGTACTGATTATGTACCCCAACATGCTTCGAGTAATTTCGAAGTACAATCGCGCCTTTGTCCTGGTGGAAATCACCTTCAATAACACAGAACAACAGGAAAGGAAAATGGATTAACTGCTGAACGTTTGAGTTCAAATAATAGCTCTGCGATCAGTGTTCGGAACCATATCTCAAGTTTGAGCTGTTACATTAATTTAAAATATATTCTTTTGGAATTTAAAGCAGCACATTAACCATATTAGCATACCAATGCTCCAAATATTGCTTCTAGCTAACAAGATTGTCTCAGGAAAAGTTTTTAAAAAGTAACTCAATTTACTGTTTATTTATATTTAATATATTATAGTCCGTATTCGACTGCATTGTGCCTTTTTCAGTTACAACCTGCATGTTATTTTAATTATCCGAAGTAAAAATGCTAGACCGTGTGTCAAATTGTTTCCATCAAAATATGTTCACCATGCTGCACTGCAATTATCTGTGATGCAATATACTTCCGGTGCAACACATTGTGTAGGTACATAAGGTCGCTTCAGATCAGGTGTCAGCAGTTTATATAGAAGATAAGAGACGTTGGCTACGAGGTTCACGTTATAACTCGTTGGTTTGGGCGATTCAATTCAGATAAACTTCAGACTTCCTGAACTGTTGGCATATTGACAGATTCTAGACCCTTGAGTAATTTTGAAAATTGAATAAAATATGTGTTTACTTATGGAGCCAAGGTGCCTGCATCACTTATGGAGGGAGAGTAGTTGCTGTTGATAGGAAAGCATAGTGCAATTTCAGGTTATGCAAAGGCCTCTAATTAATTACACTTGGGCCTGTCTTACACATAGAGCGCTCTTTCCTGTTTGCATCATGGCACACCTTTAAATAGGTGCACGGTATGTCGAAAATGGAAAGTGCGCCTTATTACAGAGAATGCACTACCCTCAGGGTAGCCAAAGACTCGTTTGGGGTTAGTGATCGATTCACAATGAATGTGAAAGTTCTTGATCAAACAACTTTCATCAGACTTATTCCAATGATAAAACAGTTTCTTAAACCCAAAACGTTGTCTGTAATGATGCTTGAAGATCCACCACTCATCTGAAACTTACAAATGGTATCTTAAAGGAATTGTAATGAGCATGATGCACCCTAATAGATTGTATGGGTTCTGTTGAACTTCTATGAACTGAACGCTATCTAGGGAGAACGAGCTCACCCACTTAAGCATGCAAGCTACATCATTTGCAGAGTTCTCTGCTGTGTGAGAATACTTTCCAGAAGCAGGATGCTACAAAAGTGATTGCAATGAAATCTAAGGGCTCCATTGATTACATGCAGAACAATTGGATCTATAACCATGAACACCATCCACTCCGGATCACCGTCAGACCCCTGCCCCCACCACATCTTCAACAAAGCGAGCTCCATCATCGCACCCCAACTCCGAAAGATCTTCAACAGCTCATTCAAGACCGCCACCTTCCCGGAAAGATGGAATCACGCAGAGATCAACGCCCTACTCAAGAAACCCAAGGCAGACCCAAAGGACCTCAACAACTACTGGCCCATCTCCCTGCTCCCATTCCCGGCAAAAGTAATCGAGAAGCCATCTGATCCCTGTTTCACCAAGCTGGTTTCTTCTGTTTGCTCAGCGCCAAGATGCTCCTTCCGGAGCGATAGTCGCGCTATACAAATTCCAATAAATATCAAATAAATATCAAAAGATCATCAACAGACAACTGACCCGCTTGCTCGAAGATAACAACACCTTGGACTCGTCCCAATCCGGTTTCCGCAGCAACCACAGCAGCAAAACCGCCCTCATTTTCGCCACGATGACATCAGGAACCTGCTGGACAACAGCGAAACCGCGGCGCTCATCTTCCTAGACCTCACGGCCGCCTTCCACACCCTACGCACACGCCTCTACAACGTAGGTATCCGCAACAAAGCCCTGGACTGGATCACCTCCTTCCTCACTGACAGAACCGAGAATCCGCCTCCTGCCATTCCGACCCAAAGCCACCAAGATCACCTGCGGCGTACCCCAATGATCATCCCTCAGCCCGACCCTCTTCAACGTCTACATGACACCGCTCGGCAACATCGTCCGATCTCACAACTGCAACATCATCTCATATGCCAACAATGCCCTGCTGATCCTATCCCTCACCAAAGACCCCGCCAAAACCAACTTCCACGATGGAATGAAGGCCGTCGACAAATGGATAAAGAACAGTCGCCTGAAACTGAACTCGGACAAGACAGAGGTCCTCATCCTCGGCTCCACCCCCTCCACCTGGGACGACTCCTGGTAGCTGGCCTCGCTGGGAGCGGTGCCGACACCTACCAACCACGCTCACAACCTGAGGTTCATCCTGGACTTATCTCTGTCAATGACCTAGCAAGTCAACGCCGTCTCCTCCTCCTGCTTCAACACCCTCCGCATGCTTCGCAAGATCTACAGATGGATCCCCACTGGAACCAGAAGGACGGTCCCCCCTTGCCCTCGTCACCAGCATGCTGGACTGCGGCAATACCCTCTATACGGGAATCATGGCTAAACTCCAGAAGAGACTTCAATGCATACAGAACGCCTCTGCAAGCCTCATCCTCGACGTTCCCCGCCACAGCCACATCACTGCCCACCTGAGGAACCTGCATTGGCTCCCCGTCAACAAGAGGATCACCTTCAAGCTCCTCATCCACACCCACAAAGCACTCCACGACGCCGGACCAGCATACCTCAACAAACGACTCACCTTCTACTCTCCCAACCGCCAGCTTTGCTCCGCTGACCTCGCCCTCGCCGCCGTTCCACGCATGCACCGAAAGACCACTGGTGGCAGATCCTTCTCTCACCTGACCGCCAAGACATGGAACTCCCTCCCCATCCACCTGCGACCGACCCAGGACCTGCTGACCTTCAGGAGACTTCTCAAGACCTGGTTGTTCGAACAGTAGCAGCCCCCCCCCCCCCACTCAGCGCCTTGAGACCCTCACGGGTGAGTAGGGCGCTCTACATATGTTTGATTGATTATATGTATGTCATCTAATGCATTTTAGTTTTTAGTGAGCCTAACAAAGTTAGCCACATGTGCTTCATTTGAATATGTAAATGGAGTAAGAGACCTGGGTCCTTATTAAAATGAATGACCCAGGGGCGTAATGGGCATTTGCGCTCACTTTCTGAGCCCCAGGTGCACTTTGGTATTACAGAAGGGGGTGCAGACACATGTGCGTCCCCTTCAGTACTACCGATAGTGCTGGCGCACTTAAAGTGCCAACACTGCCTTCAAAGGGTGTCCCATTCATTTGCATAGGGGCTTGCCCTATGCAAATGGGTGAATTCCTTCGCCTCTGCACACACGCCATATTACAGACACAGGCACAGAGGCAAAGAAGCTCTCAGGGGTGCACTCACATTGCACCACCTACTAGGTGAGAGCAGCCCTCTGGAGGTGAGAAAGAGGGACCTAGGGACCCCACAGACATCCCCTTACAGAGGGTGCAGTCGCTGACTTCACCCGCCTGCAAGGGGATCTCTAGTCCCTATTAAAAGTGCAGGCAGGTTGCTGCCTGCACTGTGAAAACACGAGGTGGCAGCCGCTCAGTATTGTCATATGAATGCGCTGCCCCGGGGGCAGTGTGTGTTCACGGCTGCACTGGGGGCAGCACATACATCGAAATAGGGCACATTGTCATTGTTCACGCCGAGCACACCTTTCAAAAGGTGCGCCCAGCGCAAACAATGTCAATGTGCAATATGGCCCCAGGTTTGCTACTTTATTTGCATGAAAATTGCACACTATAAGGACCACACTAAATCAAACGTAGCATTCTAGGGACAAGCAAATCATATGAAAAACAGAGATAGGTAGGTACATGCCTGACATGGAACGCGAGTCTTAGCACTAAGACATTTTGCATAATTTGCTTGTTCATAATTATGCAACATTTCTGAACAATTACATGAAATTATGCAAAAACTATGCAAAATGCAAATCAGGCATTTGGAGCTATATTTTCTATATTTTAGTACGAAATGTATCTTTGCATCCATTTTGAATGCAAGATCGCATTTCACATGTAATAAAGGGGAAAAAACACAAGCACTGCGAACGAGAGCCCCTCGCATTCTGGTATTCATATTTGTTTCCCATGCACTTGCACTACATTTTTGCTGTGAATGGTGTGTACATTACGTGGCATGATGTCACAGCGTAATCTCAGGAATTTTGCGTAACAAGAGTAAAGTTTTCTTCTTTAAGCGTCCTTCCAATACTGTAAACATCTTCTGTTCAGCGCTTTGCAATGGGTGCTTCTGATTTGCTAACCCTTTGCTTGCTTGTGATGTAGGTGGATGACCTTAAAGCCAAGTTGGCAGCACAAGAGGTGGAGCTGAAGCAGAAGAATGAAGATGCAGATAAGCTGATTCAAGTAGTAGGAGTAGAAACCGAGAAAGTCAGCAGGGAGAAGGCTATAGCTGACGAGGAGGAACAGAAGGTTGCTGTGATCGCAGAGGAAGTGGGACGGAAGCAGAAAGACTGCGAAGAAGATTTAGCGAAGGCTGAACCAGCACTTGCAGCAGCACAGGATGCACTCAACACACTCAACAGGGTACAGTGACCTGGTTTAATTTTGGACTAGCGAATCTACCTGGCCAGAGGTGCCATATGCAAGGGAAGGTTTGCAGAGATTTTCAACCACATCATCTTTGTCATAACCAGAGCTCCAATGTAAATCCCTTCAATTTATACTGCAGAAGCCAGCCCTTAGTCACAGTTCATAATCCCTTTGCAAATTATCACCATGTTTGCTTTCTCCTCTCTCTTGAATGGGCTCCAAGTCTTTACAGGAAGTCATCTGCAGGTCAACCTAGCCTGATGAACCCAAACACCTAAGCAACACTCTTTTTTCCTCTTACATTGTCCACGTCACGTATGAGTATTCTGTCACCCAGGGAGTCACTCTGGGTGGATTGCTTGCATTCTACTCCCAGTTGACCACTTCTGTCCTCGTGGAAACAGATAGGTCAGTTACTTCTCTCACTCATTTAGGTATTATTTCTCAGTGACTTCCCATTTCTTAGCTCCTTTCCCTCCTTCCCACTCTTGCTATCCCATACACTTCAACCGACTTTCTCTTCCTCTTTCTTTCCCTCTGTCTCCTATTCTTTCTCACACTTTCTTTATTTTTCAGTCCCTCCCACTTCCCCTTCCTCTCTCGTCTTCCCTCATTCTCTATCCTTTTAATCGCATCACTCACCTCTCACCCACATTCATGCGCGTTTTCTCTATTGCAGTCTCTCAGAACCCGCCTTCTTTCTCTCTCTCCCTTTCGCTCTCTCCCCCTATCTCTGGATCTAGTCGGCACCTTCCTGTTGAGCGCCGGTACTCAGAAAGACCTAATTCACTCAGGAGTTCAGAATAAGTTTACATAATTGGAAACATGAGCAATGTCTATACCAGGAACCAGAAAATACTGTTACTTTGAAATGGCCATTGCATTGCGTGCCAACAAAAGCATTTTTTTGCAGTAGACTACAGGGCCATAATTGTAATGGGAATTTCGAATTATCTTGTTCAATGTCTTTAGCTGAAACAAGCCTCGCAGTACAGAAAGCCAGGGATCTGTTACCAGCCTGGCTACGGCCTATGGGGTGATTGGGGTATTGAGGAAAGTCACAGGCTCCAAAGTATAAGTGAGGTAAATGTAGTGAACATTTCTCTGGACTACCTTAGCCATAATACAGACCTCTTTATTCATTTGAAGATTGTTAAAAAAAAAGAAGTCCGTTTGATTATAGAGATGCTTCGAGAACAGTGAGGGGCCGAGAGAGGCAAATTCCTGTTGTATGGATTTAAACGAGAGCTTAAATATAGCAGATAATAGTTTGCTTTATTTCTACCGGTTGCTACAATGCAGTCAGCATGAGGCGCTCATCAAAGCCTGCCCGCTGCATTCGGAGAGAACCATATGCAGGTATCTTTGATTATCCCTCCATTATACCTGCTGCAGTGTCTGTAGGGAAAAATGTCAGCCTGCTTGTACGATAGCAGAAACAATTCAGCCAAGAAACTCTTATAGAGAAGTTCATTTAAAGATAATACCTCTTGGTGAAAGCATCCGCTTTTATCTCTGCTCTCAAGAAAAAGTAATTTATAATCTTTTTTTTTTAATTCAAGACGTTCAGATTTCTTTTTAATAAGATGGAGCCCATTTATAAAACCTGTGTGTTGCTTTTTTTTATTCCAGATTGGATACACCCAAAGCAATTGCACATTTTGTGGCCTTAGAAATGCTCCAGAGATTCAATTGATTCCAATCTAACAAGAGAAGGGCGGCGCTGGCTGCAACAGGGGGGGTTCTATTGCAAGGCGCTCAAGTCATTATATTTAAAATTCAGAGGGCTCCTTCATGCTTCAAAGCTAGTCTTTCAGATTGATAACCCAGGAGCCTGCTCCATTTCTTTCTCAGCACAAAGGAAACACATTCATTTTTGTCTAACAAGCTCATTTTCCTCCTTCCAGAACAATCTGACAGAGCTGAAGTCATTTGGAGCGCCGCCTTCAGCCGTCACCAATGTCACCGCCGCCGTCATGGTGCTCACCGCTCCAGGTGGGAAGGTTCCCAAGGACCGCAGCTGGAAAGCGGCTAAGATCATCATGGGCAAGGTGGACAGCTTTCTGGAGAGCTTAATCAACTTCAACAAGGAGAACATCCATGACAACTGCATCAAAGCTATCCAGCCCTTCCTGAACGACCCAGAATTCAACCCCGGCTTTATCTCGTCGAAGTCATACGCAGCCGCCGGCCTGTGCTCCTGGGTTGTCAACATTGTCAAGTTTTACGAGGTGTTCTGTGAGGTGGAGCCCAAGCGCATGGCTTTGAACAAAGCAAATGCTGAGCTAGCCGCGGCACAAGAGAAGCTAACTCACATCAAAGCCAAAATTGCTGTAAGTTGGAATGGCTATTTTTGCAGATGTGGAAATTAGAATCCCTGCAAACATGAAATTCTTGGATTAGTACACATGTTAACTTTACCTCTCCTAGACTGCATCTTATACTGAAGTGTTGATGCCCACTGTAGCGGGCAATAACGGCTGTTAGTTACCCTCCCTGTTGTTATGGGCTTGAGTCACAGGTGAGAGTATATATCTAGGGGGGTGGAGTTAACAACCAGTATTAGCCCGCAGGTAAGTGCAATAAGTTTATCAACACCCGTTCTCCTACACTCAGCCTAAATTAGAGGATTTGCAGTGGCTCTCACTTGAAGCTTAGGATAAAACTTATTCATTCTCTTGTGGTGCTTTTCCTACTTGTCACAGCAGCTGCCATTAGAAACACTCCTGCCAGGTGTCCTCCCTTGATTTCTGGAAGGGGAGTGTAAGCACAAATCCCACAGAAATGTAGAAAAAAATTGAACATTTGCATTTGTTTAAGTTCTTCCAATTTTCCATGGTTGATTGGGCTTATATTCCCCACTCAGCAATGCAATGCAACGGGAAGAGCCCTTACAGCCGAGTCTTAAACAGCAGCTGCTCTTAGAAGAAGCAGAAGTTTTTCCCAAGTGCTTCAGTTAAGCAGCAGCTCTTTCTCCTGCGCCACTCTATATTCTCGAGAGGCTGTCCTTAGGCTGGGAAGAAGTGGCGGGTGGAGGAGCATGCCACTGGGGACACAGCGTACTGGAGTGAGTTTGCAGCCTCAGAATACCCCTCTGATGGCCTGTTCAGTAGCATTGAAGTCATGATGCTATCAAAAAGAGAGTAATCGACCATAATAGAAGGTAACCAGATCATCACATTGTTATTGTTTCAGCACAAATGCATACAAGCTAGAGCACAGAGAATATTATCTTAGTCTTCAATTTGCCTCCAGTTTGACTAGGAGGATAGTGCTGTTTTTTCAAGATATGATTTTGTTTTTTTAACATAGTTTGATATAGCGCGAACTTGACCCACTATCGGGTATCAGAGCAATTTACATAGCACCAGTTGCGTTACACGAGGACATTCACTTTTGTTAGGCATGGGGAGATTAGGTGATTTGCCCAGAATCACAGGATGTTCAGCGTCATTGCCGAGACTCGAAGCCGGTTCCCCCAATTCGAGGTCAACCGCCCTAGATGTTAGGCCAACTCCTCTCTCCACTGAATGTGTTTTCATTTGAAGATCCTTGTTGTTAGACAGGATGTTGTTTGCAACACTAAACATGAGTATTGATAATTTGCCCTACAGATATAATTTTTACCGACAATGCTACATATATGCACCCAGTCCCCTCAGTTCCTCAAAGGCAACACAAATCAGGCAGCCTGCAAAACACCAAAATCTGAGAAGTGCCATGGAGAGGTAACTTTGAGGCACTTAAAACAATGCTAACCATTTTTAAAGCATGCACTTCAAATTGGATTATCTCGTACTATTTATGAGAGATGTAAGAGCAAAATGGGAAGTTAGGGCGAATGCTAATTTTTGCTGTCAGATTTCTGCATCTGCTGAAATGCTGTCAACAAATGTAACAACATATAATTTTGCCTATTGAAATGATTTAGTGAAAAGTGGATGAGGAGTAAACAATATTTGCAGACAAAAAAATCACAACAGAAATATTAACAGTTATAATTGAGAACCCAACCTGAAGATGGTGGTGACACACTGAGGCACTACAGATGTGCTTACTCTTGATGCCATCAATAGGCATACTGATAGCACACTGTTGCACAAATATAACGATTATTTTCAAGTATTTTTCAAGGCCCTACTACTAGATTCTGCAATAATGCAGGACATATGAAGCTAGAGTAGGTTCACAGCGCAGAACTTAATTCCTCATAAAAATATGCTTATATCACAGCACAAAAGCGCTATATTAAGTCCTTTACTACATGTTAAACATATTCCTATTGCAAAAATTACAGTTTTTGTAACTTTTTACATTAAATTTTTTTCTGTGAAAGTTCACAAACGAATTCCTAAGCATTAGCCCACATATTCTAGTCTTCCCCATGTGTATTCAAGTCAAGTTGAGGAATTGCATTGCAAAAATAGAGGGATATGTACCAAGCATGAAAAGGGGTCTCAGTTCAAGGAGACATGTCTATGACTTAGTTACTTAAGTACTGGAATTAGGAAGGGAGAATTAGAGTAATGAAGATTACGGGTAAGTAATCCACAGAACCACAAGGTTTGGCACCCTTTCCATTAGAGTTTTATCCTAACACTCTTTGTCGGTGCTTGGGTTCAGCAGAGCATCAGCCTGAATCATCCCATCTTCAGAGGTTTACTGAAGCAGATTTGGTTAGCTTCTTCTCACAGACTAGAGTGTAGTGCATTCTAGCATTTTTTACTCTAGACTACCAGAGATCAGCCTGCATTGGAAGATACCTGGAGCTGTACTCTTCAGCTTGCCCTGTTCTCTCAACTAAACATGCTTTCTACTTTATAACCAGAAAAACTCTTCATTGATGAAGGTACAGCCTGAAGTCTGTCCTTAGGGAATTGCCACTCTCTTTCACTTTATATACAGTGTTAGCAGGATATGCAACTCCTATAATGACAAAGGCTGCAAGGGAAACATTATATGTGCCTTTTAAAGAGAAAATGTTTATTTATTATTTTCCGCAAAAATATGCCTTGTAAAATAAACGATCATCCCTTTGTGGCGAAACAAGTTTGTTCTTTAACATCAGGGTCAGAGGTATATGCATTACCTTTTGGTTCAGAGATGCATCTCCAGCAGTGTGCATGGATTCACGATGCATGGAATATTTGTGTTTTTTCTTGAAACAGCTCCTGAATGAAAACCTGGCAAAGCTGACTGCTAAATTTGAGAAGGCCACAGCTGATAAACTGAAATGTCAACAAGAAGCCGAAGCAACTGAACGCACCATCTCTCTTGCAAATCGATTGGTGAGTAATCATCAAAAACAGCCTTAACGCCTTAACCGCAGCGGTTTTTCCGCCGCGGTGCAGGCGTTCTAAAGAGTGGGTGGGGCTGCGTCGGCCGTTGGCCGACGGCAGCACTGGGGAGCGCGTGCTCCCGTCGGCCATCGGCCGAAGGGGAGCACAGAAGGGGTTAATACTGTGGCAAAGCCTATTTTGGTAAACGTGACCCCTAAGCCAATGTGTATAGTTTTATTGCCATACTATTCAATTGCCTTGCTGGAAACTGTAATATGTGTGATAAAGTAACACTTCTTGTAGTTCCCAGATCTTTGCTCACATGGAGACAGAAGCTGTTTCGGTTATTTATTCCTTATAATCCATTGGATTCACCACCCTCAACTACTTAATTTTAGTTTTTTCCTCTCAGTTGGGTCCGGTATGTCTCACGGGTAGGAGGCCGTGCACTGGGGACAGAGGAAGGGGTTGGGCTGGGGGTCAGGGGTCACTCAGGATGGAGCATAAAAAAATAAATAATACCTTACCTTGAGGCCGGGTTCCACGTTTTCTTTGCTCCTGCTCCCCTGTCTCCGACCCTAGGAACAGGAAGCCGGCAGCTAGGCTCTCTCCCTAGGCCAGTCACAACGCTGCAATGCAGCATTGTGATTGCTCTCAGCACTGTGACAGGGTGCTCAACCAGGGGCTGGAGGGGAGGGCATGTTCCCCATGCAGGCTACTGAATGCACTAATATGCATTTAACAATTACATCTAGCAAATGCAATCTTTGGAAATTGTTCATTGTGCCTTTGTTGGGCGATTTTCTGCACCTTGTAATCTTCAAAGAGACATGTTTAATATACCATCGGCCAGAGATGGTTGAGATGTCTTTAATTCGCAGCTCTTTTCTTTAAAAAGAATTTGCCAATATGACAAAAGGAGCTTCTACCAGTCTCTAAAGTGTGCTGTTTAATATTAGCCGAGCGTAGGGCTCCACTATCATTGCCCGTGTGGTTCTCATGGGTGATACAAATCATTCCTGCTCCAGTGTGCACTGTACAAAGTAGTTCTGCTTTGTTTTACTGAGTGCCGACTCATTTTTCAGCTACTTCTGGCAGCACTTTGCTTATTAGTCATGTTTTTCCATTGTACGACTCTTAGCAATCATCTGAATGAGCAAGGTGGAGGAAAAAGAGTAGCCCCTCAAAGTAATGTAATAAATAGTAAGTTATTTTCATCCATGTTTGATTTAATGAACATCAGGGCCGTGTTATGTAATAGAGGCATTGTTCTTGTTTGTGCCATGGTACACCTTTAAACAGGTGTGCTGGACTCAAACAGAAACTGTACATTCTACTGCAATCAATGCACTACCCTAGGGGCAGCTGCAAACCCATGCCTGCCCTGGGGCGAGCACATTAGTGAAAGATAGAGGCGTGGATTGAAGCATCCCGTCTGCCTTTCACTGTACAGGAAAGCAAAAGACACACAATTGATGGACGGAATGCAGAACAAATCAAAACATTCACCCCCAGTCAAGAGATCTGGGTTAAATCCATCATTCTTTTGCTCACCGTGCCACCCCAGTTTAGACTTGGCCATATGCAAATCAGTCTTGACCCTGTGCCTTATGGGAACAGTTCAGCCCGAACTGCCAAGCCAGGTCCTCCCTGGACAGGAAACAACCATCCTAGGACCAGTTTCGGTGTTTCACGCCTCATCAGCCAGGATAGCTTGATTCCAGTGGCACAGTGATCCCGGGACCCACGTCTGGGCATACCCGGCTCACTTAGGGCGAGAAAGCAAAGTGCACACAATTGATGGAACTGGAATGGCACGTGGAGCAAAAAAACAATGGATTTAGGCCCAGATCTTTCTACAGGGGTGAATGTATGACATTGTTCTGCATTCTGTCCATCAATGTTCTTTTTGCATTTCACTGTGCAGGATGATGAGGAAAAATAAGTGCCAGTCCTCATAACAGAGGGCCATTGGGCCCCACCTGCAACCATCAGCTCAAATTAAGAACCGCCTGCACTACAGGAGGGGAGATAAATGGCAAGAGAACAACTAATCATGACATGAAGATGCTTGAAATAGAGAAAAAAGATCAGATACCCTGAACTGTGGTTCCAGAAGAGTGGGGTGAGACATTCAACAAAGTAACCCTAAAAGATCTATCACAGACATGAGAACAGTTCCTCCTATGGGACGATGGCAGATACCTAGAAGAATGCCTCAAGAGAATTAGTATACACATCTAAAAGAATGGCTGAGACAGGCACTCGGGAAAATAATATATGCTGTTTATTAGTCAACGACTAATACAATACATAAATTATTTTAAGCAAACAAAGATAAAATAGGATGAGTTTCAATGAACAGCAGTAGTTATGTGATTGTACCTATCGCACGCCATCCATAACTATACGGATGAATCAGTAACATATTCTAGAAGGGAGCACACTCAAGAAACTTGTTGAACCTCTCTTCCAATTGAGCTGGTTATCAATCAAATTTTGTTTAAAACATTTGATCCATCAGTAAGAGATTTGTCCTCGAACCATGCACCTTCTTTTGCCAATCTAAGTATTGCTTGGCAAATAAACATAACTGGCACAGAATTGACACAAATACAAAATCGAGACACAACTTTATAGTTTTTTTTGTTGAAATGAGGAATAACCGCAAACCTTACAAATGTTAATATTGTTATCCTCCCTATATTCCTGGATGCCTGAGCCAAAGTCCAGCCCATCAAAAACCTCAAACCTTCCCCAGAACTGAGCACACATCTCCACTTGGTGAATCAGTCTCCTTTTTGAAATGGGAGTTTCGGAACCCTCTTGAAAGTCTCTCTTTGACTACCGAAAATGCTGCTATGCCATATTTATGGGGTATACTAAACAAATGCCAGTAATGTGAACATTTGTAAGGAACCCTTGTGACGGCAAGTATCAAAACAAGTTTTATATGGTGTTGCAAATCACCCTCAATAATCTCGCATGGGTTATCGCCTAGAGAGGTAAGCTAAAGTTTCCATAAACCTATTCCATTCGCACCTTTTAAATATTGAAGAATGTAAGGTCCAACCAAAGTTCCTAAACACTGAGTGTGATGCATTACATAATAAAGAGAAATAATCAAATAAGAGAATTGAGCCCACCCTTGCATGTATTCCTGGCTCCTAACTTGGGCTGAGTCACAGCTCCTCTCTGATGATGCTCATATAATTGTCTGAAAACACCTGCGCTGTCAAGCCAAACCATAAAGAGATGGGGGTGAGCCCACCCTTGCATGTGCTCTCTGGAAGGACCTATCAGCTAAACCGAGGCTTACCAAACAATGTCTGCCCTTGAGGAGGGTTTGAAACCTCTATCCATTGTTCAGCATGATCGCCGGTAGCTTCAGCGCCTGGATACCTACTTTGGTTGGAGCGCTGTAAAACGTGTATTAGAGTTTGGAAGCTGTGGAAGCGCAGGCTTATGCAACAGTCCTATTGGCTGCGGAGCTACTGTTCAGTAATTTGCATTTGCAGGCCCTTCTAAGACGGAGTTTGGATTCTCAGTGTATGCAGCACGAAGACCGCTCGAGATCCACACCAAGAGCATGTTTGGCTGCCCAGCTGCTGCCCCATTGGCGGCGTCTTTGATCCGGAGGGAGGCTGGCCTGACAAACCAGCGGCGGCGCATTGTGCCGGGACTACAGCAATCCGCTACATTGGAAATAATGCTTTAAATTCGCCACTGCGCGCTCAGCTCCTGTGCTGGCTCCCCAAGCTGCAATATTTTCTTTGTATGGCGAGGAATATAAACACTTGCTATTGATCAAAGGGGAAATGAACTCATTCGGTGTGACATATAAAGTAAAACGTATTCCGTAAAGGCTGCTCCGCAGCTCCACCAGTTCCATCTTTTGTTATTTAAATGGATCCGTCTTGTCGCTCCTTGGTGCCACATTGCAGAAGGGAGACAGCTATTAATGCGGGGTGCAGGCCCCAGAACTGCTGACGCCGCGGAATTAATGAACTGTGTTTGCCTGAAAGGAATAATATATTATTTGATCTTCGGAAGCTCACTCTAAGGTGCTGCACTTCGCTTTGCTGATGGAGATTGATGATAAATTATACATACTGTACGACACGTAAACACTCTTTTCTTCTTCCTTTTAAGCCCAGTTCACAAATTACCATAGCAGACGTGCTGGCTTAGTGTTATTGTACCTGTCACATCACCAATAGCCTCGCATTATTCCATTACCGTCACAAAGTAATACGCAACTACGGTCGTGCGGCCCTCTGGTTTTATGAGGCGAAAGCTGCAGCATATAATTTCAAAATATTGAGTTCTGTCTAATTGCAATGACTCCCTGGGGATGGCTTTGATGTGCTCTTCGTGCAAACACATGCACACACAAATCCACACAGAGTATTGTGCTTTTCCACTGTAAGCCGGTTGCACCGCACAGCAAGCTTGGGCAAACAACAAAGCACAGACATAAGAAATATGGAAAGAGGTAGCGAGTTGCACTGAGATGAAGCACACATAGTGTGTGCATGTCTGCATTTTGTGTACATTTTCATATTAAAGCCAAATCTTTTGCCTTTGCCAGTGTTTTTTTTTTTTTAAATCTCCAGAAGCCCTAAGGGCAAAGGGTATACCCAGACAATAAAGTCATGCTTGCTCTGCTATATTACTCAAGTTGTACATCAATGATGAAGCCCGCAATAACACAACTGGCCTCAGATTGCTTGTGGTGACATTCAGAGGTGACATGAGTCAAACGCTTGGGATGGAATGGTCCTGGTAGAGCACACCAGAAACTGATATACACATGGTATCTGCTGATAGTGGCACAGGGAACAACAATTGATGGACTGAAATAGTGGCAATGCTACAGGGCAACAAGTGGAGCATGGACCCCCATCTGCAACTGACTTGCTCCTGCTGTGGTTGATTCTGTGGTCCCTGCTGTGGCTACAGCTGCGGTGGACGTCATGGTGGCAGCTTTGGTCACTGCCACTGCATTGGCTTCCGGTAGAGAAGCGTGTATTCTTCAAGGCCCTGTGTTATTCTACAGGGCATTCAACAAATCTTGAGCAACTATCGTCACCCCTTTAGCTTTACTTATCCTCCATCTAGGGGTCTGCGATCTGCAGTATCCTCCTTGGCAGTGGTCCCCATTTTCAAGAAGCCAGCACTGGGGACAGTTCCTTTAGAGTTCTTGCCAGAAAGCGATGGAACTCCCTCCCTATAGCTCTTCGACAGTCCAAGACAGAGCTCTCCTTTGGCAAAAGTAGTAAAACTCGTTTTTTAGGTAGTTCTGCCTACCTCTGTTAGCCCTGTTCACTCTGGTTGCTTCAACTTGGTTAGCGCTGGGACGCTTCTGCTGAAGCAGCCATGACCTTTATATATCGCTTTATTATTATCATTATTATTATTATTTGGTATTATTATTACGATAGCCCCTGCTGTCATTACATCTACAAACATTGCTGTCGTTCTTGGTGTTCTTGCAGCATCTGTAACCGCTGTGGTAGTCACTGTTGTGCCAGCCACTGTGGCTCCTTTGTTGGCAGCTGTTTGTCTAGTTGTGGTCCATAGTGTGGTGGCAGCTGGGGTTCCTATTGTTTCTGCTGTAGTTACAACTGGTGGTTGCTGCTGTTGTGCGTGTCTTTCTTGCCGCTACTGTTGCTGCTTCACCATAGTACCTTCTGAGAAGGTTGTTGCTGTTATTTTTCTTCCTCTATTAACAGCTGTTATTGCTCTTGTTCTGACCATTGTGGGAGATGTTGCTGCTGTGGTCACCGCTGCAGTGATAGCTGTTATTGCTACTGTAGTCTCTGATATGGTGGTAGATGTAGTAGCTGCTGTAGTTCCTTCTGTGGATGCATGCCAATATTATCGGGAGCACACGTCATCATTTGTGCAAGGGAATCTCAGTTTTATAATCACAGAGAGGAAGTAATTTCTTAGTCCCCTCGCCAATAAAAAAAACGAATTAATAAAAAAATAACTGCTCAAACCCACACTGAGAGTCTTTCTCTGCATTCTTTTATTGACTAGCACATACGTTTTAACAAATAGCTAAAGCTGTCTGTTTCCAGGTTAAAAACAAAAGTGTTTAGAATCGTTTGTGCGTTTATAACTACACAAGCATCAGATGACTGTTTCAGTTCACTGAGGACCCCATTCTGTGACAGGTGGAGCAAAATGAATTCACTGAATTTCACTGCGCCTGATTCACAGTGTAGGACCTGGGATCCCTGGTTGGCTGAGGTAGGTACACTAGGCCAAATAGGGACCCTTGTTTCTACGTCAGGGAAAGGAAGAGTACCTTCTCAGATAGACCCTGCTCACCGCCTCGGTAGCTTCGCACGAGCAGCCAGGCTTATCTTCAAGGCAAATGTGTAAAGTATTTGCCACTACGCTCACAACAACCCAATGATAACACCACAGATGGACTCCACACAAGTTTCATAAAAACGAGTTTACATTTACATAAAAAGATATACAATAAGACCACACAATATAAATCCATCATATGCGTATTTGTAATATTCCTCCTGGCCGGTTGTTAGACCAGCCAGCATTTGTAAATTCTGACAATATTAAACTGCACTTCTAAACATTCCACTGCAGTCCTACTGCAATGCTATGCAGTTCGTAATGCTAGAATCAGGTGCTTTGCAATGTAAAGATAATGAAGTTCGTAATGCTAGAATCGGGCACTTTGCAATGTAAAAATAATGCAATGCGTAACACACAATCAGGTACTTTGTTATGCAGAAATAATGCAATGTGTAAGACACTTATCAGGTAGTTCCTTATGCTGGAATAATGCAATGCTTAATAAAGTACTCAGGTAGTTCGTTTGCAGAAATAATGCAATGCGTAATACACTAATCAGGTAGTTCATATGTAGAAATAATGCAATGCGTAACACATTACTCAGGTAGTTTGTTATGCAGAAATAATGCAATGCGTAATACACTCCAGCAGCGATCACGGTGTCTTAGGTGATCTCTCTGACACTCATGCTGACTCCCAGTCACCCTCTGTCAATAGTTGTCCCCACATGGTTATGGTGTAAACAAGTGCAGCTCTGCAGACCGGCCCCGATACTGCCACTCCTCTGGCAAGTATGGGCCACAATACGAGCCGAAGCAGAGGCTCGCACTGCAGGAATGGGAGAGGCTGAGCACATCTCCCTCCGAGCCCGCACCCCACCCAAGGTGTTGACACACATTACCTGGGGGGTGCGACCTCGCTCTCCTATCCTCTTCCAGTGTCTTGGGCCTCCGATGCAATGTTTGTGAATTCCGAGCAGTGGGACTTGGGTCCTCCCTCAACGAGGTTGGTCCAAGGTCCCACTCTGGCAACGGCGGGCTTGTGCCGGCGGCTCAGCTCCTCCGGGGCTGCTGGTCCGGGCCGCTGCTGCTACGAAGATCTCAGGCTACAACAGGGCGCATGCACACAGCGTTGCTGAGACTCACTTGAGCTTCGGGTGCACGATCACAGAGCACTCCTCACAAAGGTCTCAGGCTGCACAAAGCACATGCACACAGCGTCACTGAGACTCACTTGGACTCCGGTGCACACGATCACAGGACAATCCTCAAAAAGGGCTCAGGCTGCAAAAAGCACACTCACACAGCGTCGCTGAGACTCGCTTTGCCTTCAGGTACCAACAATAACAAAGCACTTCTTACGAGGGTCTAAGGCTGCAAAAAGCACACTCACACAGCGTCGCTGAGACTCTCCCTGAAACTTTTGTGTTTCTGAGTTTCCGCAACAGGGAGAAGTTACTTCTGAACACAGCACACAGCAAAGTCCTTTCAAGCAGGGGGAGACAGCACACAGCAAAGTCCCTTTAGCCTCTCCCTGGTTAAAACAGCAAACTGCAGGCCAGCCGCAGAACACACAGCAAGGGTCAGTCCTTTCCTTCAGTTTTTTCTTCCTTGGCAAAGGTTCCTCTTGACCATGAAGTAGCTTCAGTCTTGTTCAATCTTGATCAATCCATTTCTCCAAAGTTCAGGGGCTTCAGCTCTCATAGTTATACCCCTAAATGCCTTTGAAGTCTTTGTGTTCGGGGGGCACTGACCCATGTTCAAACCAGTTCTGGGTGCCTCTCTGCCAGTGACACCTTCTTCCTTTGATTAGTGGGGGTCTGGATTCTCAATCACTCACCATTGTTTTATGGCAGCGACGCAGGCCTCTTCACCTCTAGGGGCTACTCCTCCCCTTACACTCCAGATGCAGGTCAGCCTGTTGCTGTCTAACCTTCTCTCCTGGGTCAAGACATTCCCAAGATCCTATCACTTTCAAATCCAGACAGTCAATCCACAACCAGGTAGAGACACACAGAAATGTTAGAGCACAAAAACCCAGCCACTTATAAAAGAGTGGTTTCTAAACACACAATGCAAAAACCACCTTTATAAAAAGATGTGCTATTACATTGTGAGTTCAGGCACACTAAACCTCACCTCACCTTAAGCCTTTGGGAAGATAGGCTGTTATTACACAGTCTCCCCATTCTGTTCTATTCGCAAGATGGCCTTTCCACAGTGAAAAACGAAACGTAGATTATTTCACTGTCAGGACATGGTATACACCTTAGTACATGTCCTACCTTTCACATGCACTACACCCTGCCCAGGGGGTACCTTGGGCCTACCATAGGGGTGTCTTATGTGCATATAAAGGGAAGGGTAAGGTCTGGCAAGTGGGTGCACTTGTCAGCATGGCAGTTTAACAAACTGCTCGCAGGCACTGCAGTAGCAGACCTGAGTTCCCTCTTTAAGGCTACTTGTGTGGGTGGCACAATTAGTGCTGCGGGCCCACTAGTAGCATTTGCATTACCAGCCCTTGCACACATAGTGCATTTTATTAGGGACTTTACTAGTAAGGCAAACATACCAATCATGGACAACCAATTACCATTACACTTTATACAGGGAGCACTTGCACTTTGACACTGATCAGCAGTGGCAAAGTGCCCAAAGCATCTAAGTTGGCAACACCATGTCAGAAAAAAGGTCTAGGGGGAATTCAAAACGTTTAGGGAACTTTAGCCGAAAAGGGCCAAGTCCAACACATAGTTTGTAGGTTTCTCCACATCCTTTTTTACCGGTTGTGGGAGATGCATTTCCAATATTTTCAGATGGTAATTGTAGCTGGAAAAATTAATTGAGGCTTTTGCTATAGCAGAACACAATGATCATTCCCTGTGTTGGACCTAGAGTTGTCAGGTCACCTAGGGTAGCCTGGCCTAGGGTAAGACAGTCACTAAATAGAGGCACATGTGTAAAGGTTGCACACCACCTAGCGGTAACTCAATGCAATACCACTCAAAAATGACACTACACCTTAATTTTTATAAAAGTAGAAAAAGCTTTATATTTTCTCTTGCTGTCAGTTACTTATTTTCTTAGGTTCATTTGTTGTTTCAAAATCACTTTTACAATACAAATTAAGGGTCACACTTCTTTATCGGATCACTGAAATAATATTGAGGGACAAAATATCGACTTGCCAAAATATCGTGGACAAAATATCGACAGTCAAAATATCGAGTTTGTATCTACAAACAGGTAAGTACAAAAATATCGAGTACAAAATATCGTTAACAATAATATAGATGTAAAAAATATCGACTTTATTAAAATTAATTACTATTAAATTTTAATTACTAAAATATACTTAAAAATACTTAAATTAAATTATAATAATTAAATAATAAATGAAAATAATAAAAATAATTTTTTACAATCTTATTTGTTGACTCTGAACCCTAAAAATACCCCTTTACCCAAAAACCCAAAACTGACCCTGAACCCTAAAAATACCCCTTTACCCAAAAACTGAAAACTGACCCTGAACCCTAAAAATGCCCCTTTACCCAAAAACTGAAAACTGACCCTGAACCCTAAAAATACCCCTTTACCCAAGAACTGAAAACTGACCCTGAACCCTAAAAATAGCCCTTTACCCATGAACTGAAAACTGACCCTGAACCCTAAGAATACCCCTTTACCCATGAACTGAAAACTGACCCTGAACCCTAAAAATACCCCTTTACCCTAAAACTGAAAACTGACCCTGAACCCTAAAAATGCCCCTTTACCCAAAAACTGAAAACTGACCCTGAACCCCAAAAATACCCCTTTACCCTAAAACTGAAAACTGACCCTGAGCCCTAAAAATGCTCCTTTACCCAAAATTTATCAATATTATTTAATTACTAATTAATTATTAATTAACAATAACAATAAAGTAAATATATTAGCACATTAGCTGTAATTATTTTAATAATTAATATTATTTTTTCCCAATTAATTACTTAAAAATAACACAAAATTATATATATTAAAAATTTACTCTAATTAATGTAATTAACTAATTACAATTAATTGATTACCAATTAATTACTAATACAAAATATGTTCAAAGTTATATTAATTAATTAACTAATTAATATTAATTAATTATCAATTAATTATTAATTAAAAATATTAACAAACATATATTAATTAATTAATTATTATTAAATTACTTCCCACCCTATTCCCCTATAAACCCACAACCCGCTACAGAATTACATTACGCAATTATTATAAAAGCAAAATTCATTTAATAAAATATTTTATAACATTAAGACACACTTTTCACACATATTATTACATAAAAATACACTATAAAATATTATATATTATTAAAAATTCGATATTTTTGCTATCTATATTTTATACAGTCGATATTACTTCACTTACCTGAAAAACAATATTTTTGTAGTCGATATTATGTCCAGTCGATATTTTGTCCAGTCTATATTTAAAACTCGATATTATGTCCAGTCGATATTTTGGAGTCGATATTTTGTCTGTACACCTTCTTTATCATGTAAATTCTTCCTCTCCTCCTTACTTAGCTTATGACTGTACTTTTGATGTTATATTAAACATTCACTTCAGTTGAAAATCTTCAGGCTTATACACTTAAATTGGCACCTTGGCACCCAAAGGGTGACACTCCCTCCCTTAGAACAGGTGACTATTTTTAGGGTTCCAATGGACAGGTTCAGTGCACAACACAGCTTATTTGTACAGCCTAAATACTTTTGGTCAAGCAAGCCCAGAGCTACTTTCCCTCCTCCCGCCTCTGAAAGAGAATACAGATCTTTAGCATAATTCCCACTCTTGGCGGCACACAGGGGTTAAAGTAAACGTCACTGGGCAGTTGCCCTCTTTATTCACACTGTTTCCTCACTTTGCAGGGTCAATAGACCTTAGTCTCAATCTCCTCTCCTTCAGTTTCTCAGTTAACCAAATACTGGCTGACTTTGGAGCACCACCCCTCCTTGGTGTCACACGGGGGTTGCCCAGTGAATTAACAGCCCCTCCCTTCTCCACCTTACTTGGGACCAGAAGCGGTAACCACAGCAGCCAGGGCTTCACTCTTCAAGTCGATGCCTCTTTCACAGGCCAGGCCACATGCCCAGCAGCCCCACAACTAAGGAAGGCCTCCTCGAGGCACCAGTGGCCTGGATTTGCCACTCGCGTCCACTCTCTCCACACGAGTGGTCGCGCTTCTTCTCAGGCGCGATGGGTGGTGTCCCCGCGGTCGCCGCCTCCCTCGCTGCCTCCTACGCCGCCCACCTCATCTCTTGGTAGCCGCGCCTCCACACAGGCGCCACGGAGCAGTGTCTCCGCTGGGCGCCGCTGCACACGCTTTCTCCTGCGCTTCCCACCTCACTCCTTGGGCAGCCGCGCTAGAGAACAGGCGCAAAGGAGCAGTGTCTCCGCCCGGCGCCACCTATTCACGAACTCCGCGCCTCGGGGCTTGCGCGAGAGAGCGGTGTCTCCCGCTTCAGCTGGCGCTATTCACAACACTTCTCCAGGGGCGATGTACCTCCTCAGACCCGCGCGGGGTCCCAGGGGCTCCTCCTCGACTACAGCTCCTCAGGGCCCCTCGTGGATTCGCGCTGCGCTACTCACAAGGCTGGTAAGTCAGTCTTTTGGAGCCTTATCAAGGGGGGTTAGAGGAATGTTCAGGAAGGGGCCAGAGGGGGGCCAGCAGGAGCTTAAAGGGCCACTTCCCTCAGGGGTAATGAACCACACCGGGGCTCAGTCAAAGGGACTCAGGGGGGAGCGTCCTCAAGTGGTAAGTGTCAGCCTTAAAGGTAACTAATTACTAATTGTGCGCCACCCTCCCCAGGTCACAGCCTCACTCCTCGGGTTCTATGGTCATCACCACATGGCCGCCCACACACCAGCCTTTTTATAGGCTGACCTCAAAAGGTCCAGAAGGGACCCGAAGGTTCTAGATGAATCCTATTGTGCCCTATGGACCCAGTCCCAGTGGTGGCAGTTGTGGCAGTTAATAGCCACCATTTTGTATGTCAGAAAAAATCCTGTCAGGAAGGCGCCTAGGCCTCAGGTGAAAAATCATGAGGGCACAAGAACAACTATCCCCCAGGCCAACACCATAAAAATCTAGTAGACCCGAAAAGATAGTAAGGAAATGAGGGGCACCCTAAATTAAAGGAATAAAAAACGAAAAATTCTGGGGAAATGGCCAAGTCCTACACGTCTCCCCCCAGCCAAAAGCCAGGGTAGACCGATCATCACCTTGATGGGCTTCCCTGCTTGGGGCGGAAAAAGGTGGACGCAGGCCCGTTACTTCAATGGCATCCGCCAGTTCTTCACCAATCAAACCACCCCACTGGTGTTCCCTAGTGGGATGCGGCCAGGACTGACTTCTAGACAATCCAGAAGTCTCTGGCCCTTGCTTTCTCTCAGAGTGGGGGGCAGTAGCCCTAGGCCCGTTGTACCTTTGGACCACTCTTCTTCTCAACCTAGAGTCTAAACTCTTAGGTTGAACTGGTGACAGGGGCGAGTCCTCCCTCTCCCTGCACCCCCTCTCAGAGTTCCGCACCCTCCCAACTGGAGTATTACCCCTGAGAGTTACAGCCGGGAGGACTCTGATTACAGAGATCCCTCCCGCCAGGTCAGGCAACCCCTGAACCTGGCCACCCAACCCGGGTTCTGCACCCTGTAGCTGGTCCGGTGCCAGAGGAGAGTCCTTCCTCCCTCTGCACCCCCTCCCAGGGTTCCGCACCCTCCCAACTGGAGTAGTACCCCTAAGAGTCACAACCGGGGGGACTCTGATTACAGAGATCCCTCCCGCCAGGTCAGGCAACCCCTGAACCTGGCCACCCAACCCGGGATCTGCACCCTATGGCTGGACCGGTGCCAGAGGAGAGTCCTTCCTCCCTCTGCACCCCCTCCCAGGGTTCCGCACCCTCCCAACTGGAGTAGTACCCCTAAGAGTCACAACCGGGGGGACTCTGATTACAGAGATCCCTCCCGCCAGGTCAGGCAACCCCTGAACCTGGCCACCCAACCCGGGATCTGCACCCTGTGGCTGGACCGGTGCCAGAGGAGAGTCCTTCCTCCCTCTGCACCCCCTCCCAGGGTTCCGCACCCTCCCAACTGGAGTAGTACCCCTAGGAGTCACACCTGTAGGGTCCTTAGTTACTGGTACCCCACCCTCCAGGTCAGGCAACTCCTGAACCTGAAACCCCAGTCCAGGTTCTACACCCTGTGACTGGTCTGAACCCCGAACCTTGGGTACGCTGCCACCATTTGGAGTAGAAGAGGGTCCTAATTGTAGGGCCTGGAGTTCTAACTCTTTTAGTTTGAATTCATGAGCCATCCTCCGCTCTTCCCTCTCCTGTTCTAACCTGGCCAACTCCCATTTCAGTTGCCTCTTTTCTCTCCTGTCTGTGAGTTCTGCTTCGGTCAAGCTTCCTCCGGAGACACTACTGCCCCTCCTAGAGTAGGTCATTGGTCCAGGGAGTAGGTTTCCCACCTCTGGATGAAACAATCCCTCTACCCCTATGACCGTGTCCTGGTCCGTCCCCTCATCCTCCTCCTTCCCTTCTCTGCGTGCTTCCACCCAAGCCCTCAAACTGGTCTGGAGTTCCCCCTTTTTGGCACCACGCTTAAAGAACACCCCCATTTGTTGACAGAAGTCCTTTAGCTGGGCCACAGAATAAGTGTCCAGTTCTTCCAGTGCAAAGTCCATTTTGCTAAGGCAATTCAAGGTCAACACACAAAAAGAATAGAGTTATAAGGGTAACCTGAAGCTACCTCCACCCCACCACCAGGATTAAATTTGGAAAAAGCAAAAGTAAAAATTAGGAAGTCCGCCAGGAGAAAACTCCAGGTATAGGTTAGTGGATTACACTTAGTTACTGCAGAGTAGTCGCAACCACAGTTTTCATCCCACCGCTAGACACCAATATGTTGGACCTAGAGTTGTCAGGTCACCTAGGGTAGCCTGGCCTAGGGTAAGACAGTCACTAAATAGAGGCACATGTGTAAAGGTTGCACACCACCCAGCGGTAACTCAATGCAATACCACTCACAAATGACACTACACCTTAATTATTATAAAAGTAGAAAAAGCTTTATATTTTCTCTTGTTGTCAGTTACTTATTTTCTTAGGTTCATTTGTTGTTTCAAAATCTCTTTTACAATACAAATTAAGGGTCACACATCTTTATCATGTAAATTCTTCCTCTCCTCCTTACTTAGCTTATTACTGTACTTTTGATGTTACATTAAACATTCACTTCAGTTGAAAATCTTCAGGCCTATACACTTAAATTGGCACCTTGGCACCCAAAGGGTGACACTCCCTCCCTTAGAACAGGTGACTATTTTTAGGGTTCCAATGCACAGGTTCAGTGCACAACACAGCTTATTTGTACAGCCTAAATACTTTTGGTCAAGCAAGCCCAGAGCTACTTTCCCTCCTCCCGCCTCTGAAAGAGAATACAGATCTTTAGCATAATTCCCACTATTGGCGGCACACAGGGGTTAAAGTAAACGTCACTGGGCAGTTGCCCTCTTTATTCACACTGTTTCCTCACTTTGCAGGGTCAATAGACCTTAGTCTCAATCTCCTCCCCTTCAGTTTCTCAGTTAACCAAATACTGGCTGACTTTGGAGCACCACCCCTCCTTGGTGTCACACAGGGGTTGCCCAGTGAATTAACAGCCCCTCCCTTCTCCACCTTACTTGGGACCAGAAGCGGTAACCACAGCAGCCAGGGCTTCACTCTTCAAGTCGATGCCTCTTTCACAGGCCAGGCCACATGCCTAGCAGCCCCACAACTAAGGAAGGCCTCCTTGAGGCGCCAGTGGCCTGGATTTGCCACTCGCGTCCACTCTCTCCACACGAGTGGTCGCGCTTCTTCTCAGGCGCGATGGGCGGTGTCCCCGCGGTCGCCGCCTCCCTCGCTGCCTCCTACGCCGCCCACCTCATCTCTTGGTAGCCGCGCCTCCACATTGGCGCCACGGAGCAGTGTCTCCGCTGGGCGCCGCTGCACACGCTTTCTCCTGCGCTTCCCACCTCACTCCTTGGGCAGCCGCGCTAGAGAACAGGCGCGAAGGAGCAGTGTTTCCGCCCGGCACCGCCTATTCACGAACTCCGCGCCTCGGGGCTTGCGCGAGAGAACGGTGTCTCCCGCCTCAGCTGGCGCTATTCACAACACTTCTCCAGAGGGGATGTACCTCCTCAGACCCGCGCGGGGTCCCAGGGGCTCCTCCTCGACTACAGCTCCTCAGGGCCCCACGTGGATTCGCGCTGCGCTACTCACAAGGCTGGTAAGTCAGTCTTTTGGAGCCTTATCAAGGGGGGTTAGAGGAATGTTCAGGAAGGACCAGAGAGGGGCCAGCAGGAGCTTAAAGGGCCACTTCCCTCAGGGGTAATGAACCACACCGGGGCTCAGTCAAAGGGACTCAGGGGGGAGCGTCCTCAAGTGGTACGTGCCAGCCTTAAAGGTAACTAATTACTAATTGTGCGCCACCCTCCCCAGGTCACAGCCTCACTCCTCAGGTTCTGTGGTGATCACCACATGGCCGCCCACACACCAGCCTTTTTATAGGCTGACCTCAAAAGGTCCAGAAGGGACCGGAAGGTTCTAGAAGAATCCTATTGTGCCCTATGGACCCAGTCCCAGTGGTGGCAGTTGTGGCAGTTAATAGCCACCATTTTGTATGTCAGAAAAAATCCTGTCAGGAAGGCGCCTAGGCCTCAGGTGAAAAATCATGAGGGCACAAGAACAACTATCCCCCAGGTCAACACCATAAAAATCTAGTAGACCCTAAAAGATAGTAAGGAAATGAGGGGCACCCTAAATTAAAGGAATAAAAAACGAAAAATTCTGGGGAAAGGGCCAAGTCCTACACCCTGTTTTTAGGTCGATCTTTGATCGACCTATGTTATCTGTTATGTGGGGTTTGGCAAACACACCGATTGCCATTGGTTACTAGCTGTGGCATTCAGAAAGGCTGGCTTTCTTTTGGTACATATGTGTAAAAGCCCTCTTTTGCGTGCTTCATTCTAACCATGGCTATTACACTCAGAGAATATTTTGTTTGGCCATCACACTGTTCAACGTGTGATGGCCCCTCCTCCCTGGTCATTTTCAATTACCGTGTCAAATACAGCTTTCTTTATATGCATCTTTTCGTATTTGCATTTTTTTTTGGGATAACACAATTGAAGCGGGCGTCATGTTAATTGACTATATCTGCCGGCGCCATTGTTCTGCGGTATTTACATTTTTGGGGGGACGAACCAGGGCGCCATTATTTGCTTTCAGTTTCATGGTGAGAGAACTGCCCCAGTCACCTTCAAAGGAAACAGTGAGGCAACAACCGGGCCCCTGCTTCTTCTGCTTCATTTCCGTCTCTATTGTGGTGGCAAGAAGCCACACTTGGGAATTTTGGCAACATTGAGAGTGGGCATGACATCTCTGCAGCAGAGGAGCAGCAACAGCAGCTAGAGGACCGGCTTTTGTGCAGTACCTCCTTGGAACCGGGGTGCCCCTGGAAATTAATCCATAGTGACATGGAAGGGGTTGACATGCTCGCCCTGCCTAGCGGTACCATCGCGTGTAACCTGAGCTGGATGCTCTTCCTGGACAGTCGGTGCAGGGTGAGCACTGCAGGGCTTCCCTGAGCCTCCTTTATATCAGGGTTGGAATGGGCGGGGACTATTGGGTTCTGGCAAGGGTAATTTGCATTTTGGTCGCTGTGTTGAGTTAGCATTTAAACAGTTAGTAATATTGGTGATATCCGAAAATCTCACCCACTTTTGTTTTCCCCTGTTGTCTCCTAAAAGCACAGAAACCTATATAGCAGGTAGGGTTGCTACAAAGTACATAAACTTTATCTTCTTACAAAATGCCTACCTGCAGAAACCATAACCATTTCCATCTGGAAACCCCAGTGATTATCTAATTTAGTTTTGGTTTCTCACTGAGGGACAATGTTTTCAATTTCAACCACATCCTACATGATGTACCACACTACCCATGAAGACAAGCGCTTCATTGACACCCATACGTGTGGTAAACACTATATAAAATGTTGCAATGCAATTGACAACCCGGTCTGCAGGTAGGAACTCTCTGGACGATTATGATGATGCACAACTGCGTCTTTGTGCTCTATTCTGCAGTGTTGTGTGCATGGAGGCATCAGAGCAGAATGACACTGCAGCATTACGCTGTGCCTCTCTTTTGACTGGCCGCTTAGTGTTATTATAGGTCTTCTAGCAAAGCTTTGAAGCAGCTGCTTTTCTACCTCAATAAAAAGATTGCGCGCATGTGCAGACTGTGGGGGCGACCCCACGGTAGCTCGAGGGCCCCACGTTCACCATTTGGTTGAATGGTGCTGTATAGTTTAGAGATTGTTTATTTCTTCTGCTTCCTATACAAATTCTTTCCAAGTTGTCAGAGGGTGTCTTTCAGAACTGCAATGCCACTACACGTGCCTCCCACAAACTCCGAACCAAGCCAGCATACCACAAAATCAGTAAAAGACATTTTAATTGACAATGCCTATAGCTCAAACTCAAGCAAATGCGAAACCAATTTCCATTGCAAATTCTTGTTTTGTGAGGGGGAGCACACAATATAACCCCGTGAATAAAATCTCCCCAACCATACCCTCCGCCCTCGCTCCCTCTCTCCCCAGAGGACCCCACATATATTCACCAACTTCTCAATGCGGCTGTGAAGAAAATCGTTGTTTTGTGAGGAATTACTTTAGAACAACGAAAAACTACATTTTAAATTGCTTCTGGGCCTACCTTTTCCCAATGAAGAAAATCAATGCACCATAAAGAAACTAAATCTTTTAATGTAATATATTGGGCATTCAGAGATTTTGCTTTGTGTTTAGGTTGGAGGACTTGCATCTGAGAATGTGAGATGGGCCGAAGCTGTTCGAAACTTCAAGCAGCAGGAGAGCACCCTCTGTGGTGATGTGTTGCTGATCACAGCATTTGTCTCCTACCTGGGTTACTTTACAAAGAAATACAGGCAAGACTTAATGGACGGGATGTGGAGGCCCTACTTAGGGCAATTAAAAGTAAGCATTCAACTTCCATATTTTGAATAAATTGTGCATGTAGGGCCATATGTGCTTGTATACAAAAACGGCATAACATTTGTATCTCTAAAAGAGTCAGTTGCTGGTATAATATCAAATATGTGCATTTATTTTATTTACCATATTTTTAATTACAATGAAGTTGGGCAACAAGAAAGGAACCCTACAAAATGAATTAGTGATCTTAGTTATTATTATTCATCTTCCATTTTTTACATTATTGTTGGAGTGACCTGTATAAGCAGAATAAAGCTCTATTTTCAGTGCATGTTGAGTTCTAGTAGGAGGTCACAGCTACAATTGATATTTTGCCTAGGAGTGCTACTCTGCTCAGCAAAGTTTGCATAGTAAGATTTCCAAATATGAACATTGTAAACATAACCTTGTTGTCGTTCATAATAATGTATATTATGTGTAGTGATGGTGTAAACATTTTGGGCCTGATAATAGAGGTGGTTGGTTAATTCCAGCCATGCGTAAACCCCTGTTTATGAATTGGTCAGAATTACGAGTTGGAAGGTATATAGTGCAGACAATAATTATCGCATACATTAAATAACTCAACCTTTGTTAAATTTCGGAATGTCAAACCTGACTAAATTTAATGGGGGAAAACCATACGGTATTTACTGTATTATGCGGTTTTTGTGCATTAAACACCTACATCTGCATCTTATTCCCAACAAACCTGTAATAGGTGTTATCTCACCCGATAAATAACATACCCTGTGGTATTGCTATTTATCAGGTGAGCTGAATAACACCTAAACTCATAATCAGGCACTTAGTATATTATCTTGGCAACAGGACTCAACCCTATGAGAAAAAATAGCTCAGATCCCCTGCCTTGATTGCCCTGCAGAGCCCATGCTTACATGTTCCCTGGTGCTCATGTTCAATACATGCTTGTATAAAAACTGGGCTTTTTGCGACCCCTGTCAGCTATTTAAAAGAATTTATGACATCATTAATATCTCATCTCAATACAAAAATGAAATCTTCCAATCGCTGCTCTTCCCCTTCCCACCATAATTAACCACTACAGCAAAGTACTAGAGCCATGCTTTTTGATCTGCTCAAAGTCCCTCCTCTGTCTTAATCCGTCTCTTAATTTACCCCTAATTCAAGCAGCATTTTATTCACAGAGATGGGCTCCCACTCAACCTCTCCACAACCGTCAACGTTTGTTGACAATGTTTCAAGTCTTCTCTGCTACTATTAATTTCCCCTGAAAATATCATCTGGCTGACTTCTCCTCTGATTTCAAATGTTGTCCTGTATAACAAGTGCCACTGTACTCTGAAGTCCTGAAATGTATTGTATATAAAATGCTAAGATTCTGCCTCGCTGCTCACAACCAACCTGATCCTCTGCAGTTCAACTTTCATACTCTACAAATGATCAAGGCTTGTTTGCCCGCTCACACTCTCTGATTTTCTAAATCAGTGGTGTGCAACCGTTAAAAAGCATTGTTGCATTTACTAAACACATTTACCGATTCAGAAAAGTCCTTCTCACTACGTGCAATGAGCTTATAAATGTATTACACATCACTATTTGAAAGGGGGGTCTTGTGGGCATTCGTTCCAAATGGCAATTCGTAACTTGGTTTATCAATAGTTTGCAACTGTAATGTCGGCCTCAAACCACTGTTCAGTTTCTGACAACCAGGTTGGTATAGTAACTGCTTTGAAAAAGGTTAATGGCTGCCTTTGGGTCTCATCCCCTTTGAGAATATTGAAAAACGTTTCAAGGAGAGTAGGTAGTGCTTCATGGGGCCGCTAAAAATTGATAGTGAAAGCTTTTAATAAAACAACTTTTTTAAGCACAAATTGATAGTGAAAGCTTTTAATAAAACTACTTTTTTAAACACACACTTTTCCTTTATGAAAAATGGGCTGCATTAAATAAAAGTTATATATATATTTGCATCCTTTGCTATTGCCAATGTTTATATTGCTACAAAAGGAACAGATTTCTTTGGTCAAATGTATGTGCTGCTGTTAGAAGCTGGACCCTGGCATCTGCTACAGTTTAAAAATAATAATAAATAAACATAATGACAAATGTAGTAGTCTGCTGCCCCTTTCATGCCACCATCTCTGTGATTGTGGACAATCGCGGTGCATTGCAAATTGCGACCTGCCTTATAAATATTAGCTAAGGAAGTCATTCTGCGACCCGTTCCAGTGCATCACTTTTTTAACTGACCTATTTGTACATGATGTCAATTTGCAAAATCTTATTATTTGGAAAAATTGAATGTGCAATCAGCAGCCTCTTTTTTGCGAATGAAATAATAGTGCTTCAGCCTCGGTCTCTAAATATATAAGATTGGCTTACCGCAGCCATGAGTCATTGATACCTTCCCTAGCAACTGTATTTAATACAGCCTACCACTTTATCTCACACACCACTTTTGTCTCCCTCGGTATTGCCGGTCTGCCCTTAATCATTTTTCAAATTATCTCTCTAACCATTACTTCTTTGTAATGTCCCAGAAAAGTGCTCACCCACATCTGTTCTACTTGCCATCTCTCAAACCTTGCTGCAATTCTACTCTTGGTGATTTGATCTCTTCCCTTTGCCTCTCCTTTCACCTATGCTGATAGTTCCACATTGTCCTCCAACTGCTCACCTAGTGCTCAAACTATTTCAGTTTTTGCAAGGCTCTGCAATCCTGCTTGCTCAACTACTTGAAAAGACAAATAATCAGTTTCAGCTGATTCTATCCCATCTTCACTGTCACACAATCTTTTTTTTCCCCTTGATGGCTTTGTTTCCTGTGACAGGAAGTTGGGAATACTTGTTTTCACAAAGTGTACATATAATGCTTCCTCTCTATCACAACTACATATCCAAAGGACCCACCCAGCATCCCATGCCACTCCTTCATAAACACACTTTACTGTAGAAGCTTCAAGTAGTGGAATAGTCTGCTCATGGGTGTGCCAAAATGCATCTTTCCTCCCATTGACTACTTTGCCAGCCCTACAGTTCATGTGCTCTTAGCACTGCCAATACTGGCCCAACTCACTTCACCACCATGAGGGTCCTTTACTTCTCATCATTGGAATGCCCTCTTGCTCACTGAGATCTACACTCTCATTACCTTCCAACAAGACCGCTCTCAAAACTCATCTCCTCAACTATGAATATTGAATACACTGCCTTTCCTGCCTCAATTCTGTCATTTCTCACAAAGCCTTAGCAGCATAATGCATACTATATATTGTGAAGTATTTTTCTCGTGTTGTCCCAACTCTGCATCCTCATAGCTTTAACAACATGGGTTGGTGCTTTCTATGAACAACACTTCTTGCACAAATGAAATTGATGCTCAATTAATACAAACATAATTAATACAGACACATATATGCGGTACTTCAGTTAATTGGCTAGTGCAATCATCGTGCAAGTTGCAGCCCTTGTCCTTTTATTTGATCCCCAAATTATTCATTCCTGGGCTCTATTTGGATTGCATGTACTTCAGTCTTTTGTTTCTGTCTTTTGTAAACAGTTAACCCTTGACAATAGGACCTAGTCTGCTTATACTCAACCAAACTGCACAATAGCATCTTCTTATCTGTGCTGATCAGCGTGAGTTCTGACCTGGCCACGAAGAGGTTAAAGAATCTTTAACCCTCTGCCAAACTTTGAGCCATTCAGCCCAATCACCCAGAGGGTGTAATTAGCAGCAACACACACCTCCGTTAGCTCAGCATGGCCGAGGCACCTGCCTCTCGGGCCCACGGGCATTACAGTATTAAACTCCTTCAGAAAACCTTGTTTGAAAGAGTGTGCAATTTTCAGCTCCTCTGCAGAGCTGAGTGAGCTGTGTTCTGTTTTGATGACTGGACATGCTTAGTATGCTATTCGCACCGTTGTTTGTATATTCTCTCTTTAATTTATGTGCAGCAGCATCAGGAGTGAGGGGGGCTTTTTGTCAAAGCTCTGATCCATCTTTTAGAAACTGCAGACAGTAGCATAAATAATGCTTCTTAATTGTTAATTAAGCTAAAATCACTTCAGCCTGCTCTGGTTGTTCATCACAATGCGAAGCTGATCCAGACACCGGTTTTCTAATTATGCCCTTGTCGTTGTTTACCTCACCTGCCTTTAGGTGCCCATCCCGGTGACCCCTGCGCTGGATCCCCTGACCATGCTCACCGATGATGCTGATGTGGCAGCTTGGCAAAATGAAGGTCTTCCTGCGGACAGAATGTCCACCGAAAATGCCACCATCCTCACCAACTGTGAGAGGTGGCCTCTCATGGTCGATCCTCAACTCCAGGGGATCAAGTGGATCAAAAATAAGTATGGCGAAAACCTTCGGGTGGTTCGGATTGGACAGAGAGGGTAATTGCTGCTTTTTCTTCAAACAAGTCTGTGAATCGCTAATGTTATGTTTTTTCATTTGCAGTGTCCCTTTCAACTCAGAAAACTGTATCCTACTGCACCTATACTTTACGAATAGAGTGGGGTAACAATATGTTTGATTTATGGTTCCTAAAACATATGACCCATATCCGGCACCCTCAGTTGAGGCGTGGGGCATTGGCAAAGCAGTGTTTGACAAAGAAATGCATTTCTTTCAGAAAATTCATGGTTTAGTTGAAGAAAATGCTGCCTATACCCATTTCCAAATGAGCCAAGAAGAAGCAAGTTTGGGATACAAGAAACACATGGCAAAGGCAATAGGTGTGCATATAATGTGCTACGCCATTCAGAAAGAATTTATTTGTGCCTCTGTTTGCAGAAATTAGCACAGTAAAGCCAGACATATATGGCCGAGATACCCGCCACCCCCTCTCAACACAAATCCCCAAGGATGGGAAGACGGAAACAGTTCTGAACTTTTGGAAGGCGGGAAGGGAGTTACCCTTCCCGGCCGTATTTATTAAAATATGAAACAAAATTAAAACATTAAAATAACAGTTTCATATCATGTACAATTTCATTCCACATTACGATGTTCTTGGCTGACCTTAACACATCTCTAATACAAAGGTTCTCCTAGCCGATACTAAACATCCTGCAAATGCATTTCTGAGTATTGAAATTGTACATCCTAACGTTACGGGCCAACGGCAAGGTCGTAACCGGTGTCAGATCCCCCATACCAATTCCCCCCTCACTTGTGAGGGGCGGTCGCACAGCGGACTGTACCTCTGTGCCCACTTCCAATTTCCCTTGTCTTAGCGGGGGCCCCCTGTTAACTCGACGCCATCTTCGTGGTCGTCCGAGGACTCGTGTGAGGTGTCTAGAAGGTAGCGTAGACCCCCCTCCCACCCCACACAACTTACCACATCTGCCGTCGCAGATGTCCGGGCACCGGGAAATTCCGAGGAGAGGTGCGTAGCCCCTCCTCCCCAGGGATGGGGCCTATGGCCGCCTTCCCTCTCCGGCGTCCCCATCCTTAGAGGGGACCGCCTCCCGTTTTGAGGGGCCAATGGCCGCCTCCCCCCGGGCGCTCCCATCCGTAATGGGTGACGCCCAAACCTCTAGGGATCTTCCAATTACTGCTCACCGATCATGACCTTACCGCCCGACCTAAATAAATACGACAATTTAATCTAGGCTAACGAAAAGGAAAACAAGCCCATTTTGAATATCTAAGTATCAACTCTACTGTATAACTGTTTAATTCAATCGCAACCATTTCTGCTGAGAAAACATGTGGAAACGAAAAAATGATCACTTTATTACATACCACACTACCAATTTTTATTCAAGACAACCTGTAAGAGAAACCATATCACGTCATTCAACTTTATTCAAATCAAATCGCTGTCATCAGGGGCTGGTGGGTGGGTCAAAATTGGCTCTTCGTTCCGTCTCGAGCTCACGTGCAACGAGGAGGTGCAGCTTCAGAGCACAGGAACAAGAGGATGCTTCCTTGACTTGTCGCTCCTTTTATCCTTCTTCGGGCGGGCGTAGACCCTCCTCCACTCCGCCTACCGGGCGTGGCTAGCGGTGTCGGTGTCTAGGACAACCCTCTCTTGGGCGGGAAAAGCCGCGCCCCAGCCACGCCGCTTCGGGCATACCAGCCGGGACACGCCTCCCGCCCAAAATGGTTTCCCGGGGGGATCAGGGTACTCTACCATACGTTCGGGGGGACCGAGTGGTCGCCCCTTTCCATATGGCCGAGATACCCGCCACCCCCTCTCAACACAAATCCCCAAGGATGGGAAGACGGAAACAGTTCTGAACTTTTGGAAGGCGGGAAGGGAGTTACCCTTCCCGGCCGTATTTATTAAAATATGAAACAAAATTAAAACATTAAAATAACAGTTTCATATCATGTACAATTTCATTCCACATTACGATGTTCTTGGCTGACCTTAACACATCTCTAATACAAAGGTTCTCCTAGCCGATACTAAACATCCTGCAAATGCATTTCTGAGTATTGAAATTGTACATCCTAACGTTACGGGCCAACGGCAAGGTCGTAACCGGTGTCATATCCCCCATACCAATTCCCCCCTCACTTGTGAGGGGCGGTCGCACAGCGGACTGTACCTCTGTGCCCACTTCCAATTTCCCTTGTCTTAGCTGGGGCCCCCTGTTAACTCGACGCCATCTTCGTGGTCGTCTGAGGACTCGTGTGAGGTGTCTAGAAGGTAGCGTAGACCCCCCTCCCACCCCACACAACTTACCACATCTGCCGTCGCAGATGTCCGGGCCCCGGGAAATTCCGAGGAGAGGTGCGTAGCCCCTCCTCCCCAGGGATGGGGCCTATGGCCGCCTTCCCTCTCCGGCGTCCCCATCCTTAGAGGGGACCGCCTCCCGTTTTGAGGGGCCAATGGCCGCCTCCCCCCGGGCGCTCCCATCCGTAATGGGTGACGCCCAAACCTCTAGGGATCTTCCAATTACTGCTCACCGATCATGACCTTACCGCCACAGGCCCGGATAGTTGACCGGCTATCCGGACCCCCCACAAAACTCCTACCTAAAGGTCATGGCTGTAAACTCTTCAACCAAGCTATGAAGTCTCCTATGAGTAAAGCATTCCCCACCCTGGACAAATGAACCCCGTCCTCTACATACATCTGATCGCCCCTGATACATCCATGTGGGATAGAATGCAATGTATTCGTACGAAACAATCTATCAAGTTTGTTATTCACTTTTTTCACAGAATGATCTAAAGCAGACACAGAACTAGCCCCCCGCCACACCTTCCGTGGGATCATGTGGGACCATGCAATTGTGCACCCCGGGACCCTTCTCGCTAACCAACTTACAGTGGATAGTATCTCCTCGAGAAGTACTCGTCGACCAATGGTCACTAAATCATTGCCCCCAAGATGCACTATGATTATAGATGGCGGTGACCTCGTCCGCCCTAACAAACCCTCCATAAAGATCTGAAACTGGTCAACACAGAGCCCGCCCCTTCCGTAGAAGGTCACCCTGTACCCGTATTCCCCAGCCATGTGAATCATGTCACCTGCTTTGAATACGTCTGCGGCACGCCTCACGTATGAGTGCCCCACGACCCACACCACTCTTTCCTCAGCCGGTGTTCTCTGACCGCTGGTCCCCAGGTGTCGGGTCAACTGCTCAGTCTGCCCCGCCTCGTAAGCTTGCAAAACTGTAAACCAAAGAAAAACAAGAAGCGTGAGTGCTCGACATTAGCTTCACAACATGTGCAACCGCACGTACCGTTTATAACAATTCGAGGACCAACGCCCCAACCGTTTTACATTTTCAACACTCAGACCCCTGGCTGTAGCCTCAGTAGCAGCCCCTATCCGGAAGGAATGGGTCCCAAACTCGCCTGGGTTCAAGCCTGCGGCTGCAATTGCCATCGCAAGCACCCGCTGGAACTGAAACCTCGTCAGTGGGGTGGCGTCGGCGTGCCTCAGTAAGCTTCCCCCCCATGCTGCCGCCCTCTGCGCCAAATATTCCTCAACGCATATCACCGGGCAGATGGGAGATCCGGGAATCCGCTGGACTACTACACAGTCCCCGATCGCTCCCTGATCGCTCTTGGACCTGGCAAACGAAATTACCATTGTGTCCCCCTTAATTTGGATGTGCTCTCGGCACAGTCCCCCCCCCCCGAATCCTGCTTGTTCCGTGCTACCAGCTCGCTTACCCGCATAGCCCCATGGAATGCTAATGCAAAAGCGGCTCGAAATAGTATCGTCTCTGATTGAGATGAACATGTTGCAGGAAGTACGGACATTAACAGGGCCAACCTCTCCAGACCTATCGGGTGTCTTACGTCAACTCTGCGACCCTCAAGGCGTTGCCACCCTCGCAGCGCCTTCTGTACCACAAAAGACGCTGTGGGGTCCTGGATACCATGCGCCCGCGCCATGAAAGAAATGGCGGCCTGGTGCCTCTGTGCTGTGGCCACTGATTTGCCTGCCTGATGTAATGATAACAGAAACTTCAGGACATACTCCTCTTGGCCCCAAAGCTCCCCCCCAGCAGAACCCAAAAAGGACCAATAGGAACGGAACGCCCCTTCGTATGCCTTCCTCGTCCTGGGCGCTAAACTCTCTCCCATGAGGTCTTGTAGTCCAGGGCACCGAGAGACCAGAGAGCTTTGGGAAATGGTGCCGCCACCGGGTCCGCTGAGGGTAGGAAACCCCAGAAGGCCTGCATACGGGAACGAGAAAGCGCGTCAGCTGCATGATTTAACGCCCCTGGCACATGTCTTGCCCTAAAGTGGACGTTCAGCCTCATACACAGCAGAACAATTTCCTTCAGCAATCTCAAGATCCATCTGCAGCGGGCAGCCTGACTATTGATACATTCGACAACGGTCATATTATCTGACCAGAATACTACAGCGCGGTCACGAAACCCCTCAGGCCATGTTGTCAGGGCCACCAGAATAGGGAACAGCTCAAGAAACCCAATGTTACCTGTGAGCCCATTCTCGTGCCACCATGCCGGCCATGTTTGTGCTGACCAATGATTACCAAAAATTGCGCCAAATCCAACACTCCCTGCCGAGTCCGTCCACAACCCCAGCTCCTCAGAGGAAACCGCGGGTTTGCTCCACACAACTCGACCGTTGAAATCCGCCAGAAATGCCAACCATATGCGCATGTCCTGGCGAACCTCCGCCGAGAGCCTTGTGCGGTGGTGGCCTTCCTTAAGGCCAACCATGGCCTGAGCGATAGAGCGGGAAAATGGGCGCGCCATTGGCATTACTCTAAGGGCAAAATTTAGTTGACCCACAACCTGCTGCAACTGATGCAATCTTACTTTTGTCTCACTGATACATGCTACCAGCGATGCCCTGAATTTCGTCACCTTTTCCTTAGGCAAGCGGAAGCACCCCTCTTCGGAATCGAGCTCTATTCCAAGAAACTCGAGCGAAGTAGACGGCCCCACTGTCTTACCGGGTGCCAACGGCACACCAAAGCGTCTCATAAGTTCACAAAATTCATTCAAGGCTTGTGCACACTCTATGTCCCCGGCTGGCCCCAGGAATAGAAAATCATCAAGATAATGCATCACATGTGTAAATCCTGTCGTTTTTGTGAAAGCCCACTGCAAAAAACAACTGAATCTCTCAAAATACGCACAAGATATGGAGCAACCCATTGGCATACATTTATCCATGTAATAGCGCCCTTGAAACATGAAACCAAGGAGACGTTGATCGTCTGGGTGTACCGGGAGCAACCGGAACGCTGACTCGATATCCGATTTAGCCATCAGCGCCCCGGGCCCTAGGCGATTCAAAATGGCGACGGCCTCATCGAAAGATGCGTACCGCACCGAACAAACCCCCGGGTCAATCGCATCGTTCACCGAAAGACCCCTTGGAGCCGACAAATTATGAATTAACCTGAATTCCCCGGGATCTTTTTTGGGAACTACACCCAGGGGTGAACAAACAAAATTAACCACAGGCGGGTTGTCGTATGGTCCAGCAACCCGACCTCGGGCCACCTCTTTACCAATTTTTGCTTGTACCACCGCCACATTCTGCTGCACCGATAGTTGATTCTTACACTGTGCCTCACCCTGAAAATCCCCCGCCGGGATGCGGAAACCATATGAAAAACCATCTCGCAACACCCCAGCGGAGATATGATCTGGGTATTCGTTTAGCCAAGGGATCATCGCCATGATATCAACCGGGGTAGGCAGAGGCGCCCCCTGGGCCACTTTACACTGGTTTGGTATTTCCTCTATTCCCCGTATCACTAGTCTTGGCTCTACACATATTCTCCGGGTGTGAGGATTGTCCACACCCCGAACATTCATGCCTGAATTTACAAGAACCCTGTGGCCTAGTACATTTCCCTCTGTTAAAGCCCCAGCAGACCCCTTTTTTTCCTGAGCTGCCACCATTCCTTGAGTTCCGGTCATTACTTGCGCCTGCCCGAAAGGGCGCCCCTGACGAATGGCCGGAATACTCATTGACATCCCCCCCCAAAGCTGGTGATTTTCCCACACCTGGTTTTTCCATCTTTTGCCATGAAATTGAGTCAAAACAATCCCACGTCAGGGATGAATCGTGCTCCTTGGATTTACGAAATATATTGTCATAAGAAAACCATTGATTCCCCCCATAAGTTTCATAGAATTCCATGATACGTGTCTGGTACACGGCCAATTCCCCCAACAATTCAGGCCTACGTTCCCCCATAATTGCAATGAACATTCCGAATGCTCTGCCCCAATTGCTTATCGATTCCTCTACTCTGAAACCGGCCATCCTGGCTCGCCATACACTAGGATGCAGAAACTCTTTTTGATTCTTCACATGCTCGATCTCATAGTGATCGGTCAACAAGGAAAACATGTTCACATATTTGTCTGCCCATATCCTCTCTTTCACTTCGATCGGGACATGTTGAACAATTTTTTCCCTCCTGGAAGGCACCGATCCTTCCCCCACCATCGGCAATGGCTGCTTACCTGAACCTGTCGTTGTTACTGTAGACCCCGCTGTTCCCACGCCCGATCCGGGTTGACCCACGGGAGCCTGCGGGGAAACAAAAGGACAAGGTGCTTTCGCGGCATCTCGGGATTGCCGCAACTGCTTCATTATTAGCTTGGCCTCTTCGGCCGTGTCCCTCAGAGCCACAGAACCCTCGTTGTTTCTGCCCAGCCATGCCGCCAGTTGGGCGGCCAACTCCGGTGGCATGTCCCCATCGTTCACGGGGGTAACTACGACAGGTATCGGCTGTCCTGCGCCGGGAATCGGAGCGGGAGCTTCTACCGGTCTGGGAGGGCTCGCTGGGGAGGCCTCCGGGATTGGAACCTCGTCCTCACTTGCCCTGTTCCTGGCCCTTTTTCCTCTCCCGGCTGGGACCCCCTCGATGGTTCTCTTTGGCCGTCCCGTACCATCCCGGGCCGCCATTTTCTTCTTCATCTCCGCCATGTCCTTCACCAGCATACGGAGCATTTGCTCGGTGCTAACCTTCTTTCCGACCCTTTTGCCCGGCATTTTCTCGCGACCGACGGACGGTCCTGGACAAGGCTTCGAGCGCTAAAAGAGAAAAAAGAGAAATTACAAACTTCAAAATTGGCTCTTCGTTCCGTATCGAGCTCACGTGCAACGAGGAGGTGCAGCTTCAGAGCACAGGAACAAGAGGATGCTTCCATGACTTGTCGCTCCTTTTATCCTTCTTCGGGCGGGCGTAGACCCTCCTCCACTCCGCCTACCGGGCGTGGCTAGCGGTGTCGGTGTCTAGGACAACCCTCTCTTGGGCGGGAAAAGCCGCGCCCCAGCCACGCCGCTTCGGGCATACCAGCCGGGACACGCCTCCCGCCCAAAATGGTTTCCCGGGGGGATCAGGGTACTCTACCATACGTTCGGGGGGACCGAGTGGTCGCCCCTTTCCATTTGCTTTGCACTCAGAACCATTGTATTATGTCCTTTCAACTGAAGTGAGCACGCTCTGTGCTGCTACCCACCATGGAAGCCAGTGTGAAGGAGTCTGAGGTCTGTCTGACCCACTGTGCCTCACCCAAAAGAGTCATAGTAGGCGGGAGTCACTGTAGAAGCCACGAAAATCATGCTGGGGAGAGTGGGCTGTCATCCTGGTCACCAAGGTTCATGGAGAGATATTTGTGGCTCTGCAAGTGGAGCAAGCAGGGACATATGACAAGGTTCCCAGCATCTCTTGGCTCCAACTCTCTTCTGTGCTTTTCGTTGGCATTGAAAAGCAAAAGTAGGTGGAGTTGTGATGACATCATGCCAGGGGTGGTGTGTACTGGTCTGTTGGTAATACGTTCAGAAGAAATGGCCAGCCTCTCTGTTCATGCTGGTGTCAGATCCTGGCACAGTGAGCTCTCTACATTTGTCTATAAAATAAAAATGTATCCATCTTAGAATGTGACCTTCGCTACCTTCATTAGAAATACCACCATTTATTCTCATAACTGTACATAGCGCACATCGTGAGGGACTTCAGGGTCATAGTTAGTACTCTTCTATGCTCTTACACTGTGTCGCTTTTAATCTTCCAGGTGCTCTTCTCACTGCCCCTGTTTCCTGATGCAACAATGTTTTTTTATTCTAGGAAAGTCACTCCAGGTATCTGTTACACAACACAAGTCCTAAGGGCAAGCCTCTGAGCACTATGTCTGTCAACAGTCTGGGGTCTCTGATGGTCCAGTTCAAGATCCTAACCTGGGCCTTTTTCAGAGCATGGAAACCTTTTGCCTTTTGCTTACTTGTAGTAGTAACAGGATGTCAACGTCCTGATCCTAGCACAGCATTTCCAGTCCCTAAGCACCAAAGGGAGTCAGGAGTCCTTCAGTTTTCTTTTCCTAGATTTAAGATAGAATCTTCTTTTCTTCTAGATGTGTCTTCTCAGCTGTATTAATATTGCTAAGAGGTGATGATAAGGTGGGTCACCCATACCCTGTGCACTTGCCAGTGATTCCCTACACCAATTGCTGACAAGTTGTCCTTCCAAGCACTGGCCTCCCTTTATAACAATTCCCTTCCCTACATACTGCAACCCTTCCTTGAATCTCTCATTCAAGATGGCCCTGGTCTTCCTTCACCTACAAGGATCTTATCCTTTCACTCATCCACCCCAGCTGACAGTTTGAACTGTTTTCCCCCCTACCGGCTACAGGCAGAAAGGCTATGTTGGTTCTGGGCATCAGGGGTTTCTGTTCCCGAGAGTCTTTTTAGGGATCTCCACTTCAAAAGGAATAGCTGTCATTGCCGACCTTTGCCTTGTCATCTGTTCCTGCACCCCCCCCCCCCCCCCCCCCCCAGATGACTAATCGCTGCTAAGTGGTCACAGTTGACAATATTTAAGCTTTACTTGGTCCGAATGCTGTCCCACTGCTCTTCAGGAGGCAGTTCATTAACAGACAGTCTTGGATGTGCGTTTCAATGCCTGGAGCCTGGCTGCTAGGAAGGCTGATTCTAAACCATTTCATGCCAGACAGCACAACGTACAGTTTTAGAAGGTGCTCTTCCCCTAAAAGTTTGAAAGTATCAGCTCTTACCTTTGAATCAGATGTTTATTAAATGAGAAATAACGAAACTTAAATAACTTGAATGAAGTTTTAGATATTTTCGAAGACAAAGTTACAACAAATATGCTTTTATTTTGTAAGTAGGCCTGCTCAGGAAAAATGAATCTTTACGTACACAGTTACAAACCTTTTTCAACTGTTGGCAGAGGGGGGCATACTTTTTCTTAGTATACTGCATGTTCCTCTTTCATATTTTCAGTAACAGTCCTGATGCTTAAAAGCACACTTGAAGCGGCTAAGCTAATAAAGTATACTTTCCTACATAGCCAAGCATTTTTCTTTGCCATGTGCCACTGCATTGGTTTTTAAATTGCAGCTCGGCCAGATGTACAATAGTATTATCTAGTGCCACACACTATAGTCATGTATGTGAGTGGTGTAAATACACACTGCAGTACATGTATGATGTTTAATTTCTGTGCAACTGATGCATTTCTTTCCCCAGTTTACAATGGCTTTACTAGGGAGTTAAGAAAAGCAATTAAGTTTAGCCAAATTAAAAATACAGTCTTGGGGAATGGACAAATGCACTGTGGCCCTGAATGGCGGACATGGCAAAGTGCACAGAGTTATATCACAAGCAAAAATAAAATCCATGAAAGGCAGAAAATCATGAGGACTCTACACAGAAGTAGCCACATTGCTACCCTGATTCTTTAGCCTGTTGTATGTATGGGAAATCACTTGATTCTTTTTTCTTCTGGAAGTGCTGCTAAGATATTGTATTTTCTGAGCACAATTCTATTGATGACTGAAGATGGGAGGGTAGTTACATAGGTCCCTTTACCTCTACATACTGTGTGAACGGCTCCTTGTGTGCAGGCTGAATTTGGGCCCGGATTAATTTTAGAAGTGCAATTTATCCCGGCCGCCCCTGTAGATGCTAATGAAGCTCAGAGCATGTCTATCTTACTTGTATTTATTCTATTATTTGTCACATGATATATCATCTAGAATTGATCTTTAACCCGTTGCCTGCACATAGCCACTGGATTCAATATTATGTACTCCATAACCAGAACCTATTCAAATTGGAACCTAGAGATAGTCCTTGTGCATGGGACACTCCCAGGTTGGGTTTTCAATTTGGTTCAGTAACAGACACTGTCTTCCACACCACGCTGAGCGAATACATGAAAATATCCTTTTGCAGGAACTCTAGAACTATTCCACTTAAATAAACAGTCCTGGAAGCTTGTGATGATTACGCCCAAATAATTTGCTTGTCTATGGAGAGTTCTTTGTTTAAAACATGGAGCACTTAATTCACAATGGTATTTGTATACCCAAGCCCTCTTTCTACCTTTGGTGGTAATGATAGTATGATCATTTTGCACCCAAATTAACAATACTGTAAGTACGGAAGGCAGTGTTACCTTCGGTTAATATATATGAAATTGAAAAGGTTATTACTACACTGATTTCCTCAATTATTTCCCAATTTTTATAATTTTATCTGGAGCCAAAGTCCATCAGGTTTGACTTAGACAATGATTCCCTGAAATCACCTAGTGTGATTCCACCTGCAAAATTGTCAAATGCAGTATTATTGCTTTACTCAGAATTCGCAATTTGGTTGGTAATGAGATCCTTAAATGAAATGTGGGTGTGCAAAATACCATAATTTGTTATCGCAATTTAACATCAGTGATTGTGACGTGAATGTGCATATTTAATTGATTTTACACTAACTTAAAAGTATATTTGCATCGCAGATTGTTTTGGGTGAGTAAATGTGCTCAGGTAGAATGTTTTTTCTATCTCATGTCTGAGATAATTGCAAAGTGGATCAAATATTGGCAGGCACATTCCTACCCAGGGTGATTTCCTTTCAGTAGATGGAATAAAACTATATCCATGGTCTTAACTTGATGGGAGCACTCCCAGAATTGGTGGACAGAAGGGGCTTCCCCACAAGGAAAAATATTTTGCCCAAAATAAAAGAAAACAAGAAAGTGTAAATACACATGTGGAAATTAAAACATCTTACAATTCCAATTGTAAAAATAATTATGCATGTGAATTTTCCAGGCATACTACTGGAATATTTTTAAAATTCTAGGAAAATCAGCACATTATATTAATCAAGGATACAAATCTACAAGTATAGGTAAGTAAGTAAATTCTTTATTGCTCGGTTAATTAAAACCATTACAATGTATAACATTCTGCAGCATTTAAAACAACTATTAGGAAATGAGGAAGGAATAATAAATAGGAAAAGGGGATGGGAAGAGAATTTAAAAGACGAATATAAAAACTATGTTACAAACAGGCTGTCACTCTGACGTTTACTCTGACGTTTGTGAATTGGGCCCTGAGGAGGAGCAACATCAGTTGTAAGTTGTTTTTAAATCACCCGGAAGCTCATTCTAAAGCATGCCAGTAATGGTCAAGAAATGAAAATCGCCCTGTAAATGGGTTACCAGACATTTTACTTGCTATGAGGTATTAGAGACAATTCCTTGATTTTTGGGACCGGCAGCGGTTGCACCTCACTCTTCTGCGAAGTTAAAAGACATGTCTCTCTGGCAGCATTGTCCCTCCTGAGGAGGTTTGTGGTATGGCCTGCAGAAACAGCGTTTTTGTCCTTTTTCCCCCTACATATCTGAACATGGTCAAAACATTGCCTATCTAGCTGTTTGTACCTTTAGTACCAAAAAAAAACATTTCAGAATTACTTCCAGTCAATTTATAGATTAGGGTCTGAAAAATGAATTTAAAAGAGGACATTTTTTTTAATTACCAATGGACACATCCTCGGGGGATTCTTCAACGTATTGAGTGCCAGGATCAAACAATGAGTAGGGGGTTCAGAGACCACACACCAGTTTCGATTAGCAAACCTTTAGAGAAAACGTTGGTAACCCAAATGAATCTGACATTACAGTGTCTGTATAAGGATTAACCACAGAACAATCTTTGAATATAATGAAACATCAAAGTTGTTTTAGAAAACTGAGGGGCATATTTACAAGTCCCTTTTAGTGACGTTGTGGCGTTAGGGGCTTCACCTTATTTCCAAGGCAGCGTTAAGCCACTTAATGTGGCTTTACGCTGCCTTGTCAATAAGGTAACCTGTCACTCTGTATCCAGGGTGAAAGGGGGGGCAATGGGTGTTGCAGTGGGCGTTCCACTGCAACATCCATTGATTTTTACACTGGTCCCTATTTACAAGAGTGGTGTAAATTTGGAGGCAGCGGCAAAATTAAGACCAGGGAAAATGTGGTCTTAAACAGGCGCAACGAGGAGAAATGAGTTTGTGCTGTTTCCATGTGTGCTACGTTATGCAGCACACATAGAGCCAGCAAATTGCCATCGATTGTTTCTGTGCATGAAGGTGACTGTTCCTGCACATAAACAATGCCCAACAAATTATGTTCTACAACTTCCATGTGTGCTGCATTGAGCAGCACACATAAAAGTTACAAAGCATAATTTAAAGATTGTTTATGTTCCGGAAGAGAACAATCTTCCCCTCAAGACAGACACCCTTGCACTGTGGTGCAAGGGTGCCTGGGTTGGCGTTAGGCTGCTAAGTTTAGCGCCAGCGCAGGTCGAAATGCAGGGCTGCACCATACTGTTGTAAATATGGTGCAGCCATGCGTTTCTGAAGTGTCAGAGCGTGGAGTTATGCCAAGGAGGCTAAAGCTACGCTCGGTCACCGCATTGTTAATATGCCCCTGGGTTTTTACCGATCATATGGTAAACATGTCTTTTTGGTACAGCCATGCTCAAGATCTCTTTTTATAAACTCTTTAAAGCGCCTGACTTTCTAGCCCAATGCAAATATTAACTGTAATACAACGCATTAGATATGTTTTGTTTCCTTGCAAAATGTTGATCCAGAGGATATGCTGTTTTCAGGCATACCGTCATATTTCGTAATAATATATATTCCAGTGAGTAAAGTACTCGCTGCTGGAGGATAGGTGATACTGACAAGGTCCACCTTGCATTGCAGCCTCTCATCCTTCCGATGTCAGGCCCATGAACATTAGAAAGTTGGGCCTGGGTAGCCAAGGTGTCTACCTGCAGATCTGTTGCAAGTGTTTCCTTTTAGTTCTTCTGTACAGGTCTGAGCCCTTCGCTTCCTCTTAGAGTACCTTCGCAGACAGGCACATAAGGCTGACAGCTAAATCCCGGCAGCCAGTTCTTCCAGCTTGTAGGACGCATGCCCTGCCTAGACATGTACCCAATCAATGAGGTTTGTTCACTTCCTACTATAAGGTGCGAGCTCTCAGAATTTAAGTCATGTGTAAACTCTGTGAAATTGATATACCCCGTTAGATTAGTTAAATATTTTGTTTTGGAACGCCGAACGCTGTCTTAATTTGGAAGGTAACACATTGAGAAGGGGCGTCTGTCATAAAAGAGTAAATCATTTCAGTGAGTGAGCCAGCTTTACCCCATCAGTGGACACCTCACATGTTTATTGCTTCTGCTGTTTTCCTCTTTTGAGTGGCGGAAGAAGCAGCTCAGCTTTTGTTGGTACCACTGCTGAGAAACGAGTACCCTGAGGCCGGTAATAGTAACACGTGTTCTTGGCCGCAGTACAAAGTCTGCTGCATCAATCGGTACAGGACTCTAGAGGCAGTGGTGAGCCTCATACCTCTCAGACAAGTATGCAGTGGTATCTGCAGTGTGGAGCTGTCTGAAGCTTACTGTAAGTCTACAACCCTCTCCTTCAGCATGTTGCTGTTTCATTTTACTTCTTTTAAATGTGCAATTCTGCCCTTTGAGAATGCTCACATGGGAGCTCTTAACCAATCACATGGGCAGATCATGCTTAGTAGGCAGTCACAGTCTCTGCACCCACTCATATGCTCATGGTCCGATGTAACACGCCAGTACTTCATCTCTCTGCATGCCAGACCACATCATCTCCTAATAGACTGCAGTACTTCATCTCTCTGCTTCTTGGGCTACACCATCTGTCTGTATGCTGTGTTACATCATCTCTTCATAGCCTGCAGTACTTCATCTCTCTGCATGCCTGGCCACATCATCTCCTAATAGGCTGCAGTACTTCATCTCTCTGCTTCTTGGGCTACATCGTCTGTCTGTATGCTGTGTTACATCATCTCTTTATAGACTGCAGTACTTCATCTCTCTGCATGCCTGACCACATCATCTCCTAATAGGCTGCAGTACTTCATCTCTCTGCTTCTTGGGCTACATCATCTGCCTGTATGCTGTGCTACATCATCTCTTTATAGATTGCAGTACTTCATCTCTCTGCATGTTTGACCACATCATCTCTTAATAGGCTGCAGTACTTCATCTTTCTGCTTCTTGAGCTACATCATCTGTCTGTATGCTGTGTTACATCATCTCTTCATAGGCTGCAGTACTTCATCTCTCTGCATGCCTGACTACGACCATCTATTAATAGGCTACAGTACTTCATCTCTCAACATGCTGGGCTACATAATGTATCTGTGCTGTGCTACATCATCTCCTATTAGGTTGCAGTACTTCATTTCTCTTCTTCTTGGGCTACATAACATATCTGTGCTGGGCTACATCATCTCCCAATAGGCTGCAGTACTTCATCTCTCCACATGCTGGGCTACATAATATATCTGTGCTGTGCTACATCATCTCCTAATAGGCTGCAGTACTTCACCTCTCCTCTTCTTGGGCTACATCATCTGTCTGTATGCTGTGTCGCCGGGGGGTGGTGATGGACCGAGCATCTGAATCAATCAAACACTCACACCCAGTCAAAGGATCTGGGTTTAATCCATCACCTTTCTTTAGCCCACTCTGCCACCCCAGTTCAGACATAGCTATATGCAAATCAGTCTGACCCTGTGCCTCATGGGAACAGTCCAGCCCGAACTGCCAAGCCATGTCTTCCCTGCACCGGAAACAAGCTTCCGAGGACCGGTTTCTGGCATTCCAGCCGTCTTCAGCCTGGCTTGCTTGAATCCAGTGGCAAAGTGAGCAAGGGACTCACGTCTGAGCATACCCTGCCACACTTAAGATGGCTGGAATGCCAGAAACCGGTCCTCGGAAGCTTGTTTCCGGTCCAGGGAAGACATGGCTTGGCATTTCGGGCTGGACTGTTCCCATGAGGCACAGGGTCAGACTGATTTGCATATAGCCATGTCTGAACTGGGGTGGCAGAGTGGGCTAAAGAACGGTGATGGATTAAACCCAGATCTTTTGACTGGGTGTGAGTGTTTGATTGATTCAGATGCTCAGTCCATCACCACCCCCTTTTGTACAGCTTTTGGCCACCATAAGTGTAGCAGGGTATGCTCAGACGTGAGTCCCTTGCTCACTTTGCCACTGGATTCAAGCAAGCCGGGCTGAAGACGGCTGGAATGCCAGAAACCGGTCCTCAGAAGCTTGTTTCCGGTCCAGGGAAGACATGGCTTGGCAGTTCGGGCTGGACAGTTCCCATGAGGCACAGGGTCAGACTGATTTGCATATAGCCATGTCTGAACTGGGGTGGCAGAGTGGGCTAAAGAACGGTGATGGATTAAACCCAGATCTTTTGACTGGGTGTGAGTGTTTGATTGATTCAGATGCTCAGTCGATCACCACCCCCTTTTGTACCGTGTATACTGTGTTGCAGCATCTCTTTATAGGCTGCAGTACTTCATCTCTCTGCATGCCTGACTACATCATCTCTTAAAAGGCTACAGTACTTCATCTCTCCACATGCTGGGCTGCATAATATATCTGTGCTGTGCTACATCATCTCCTAATAGGCTGCAGTACTTTACCGCTCCACATGCTGGGCAGCAAAATATATCTGTGCTCTGCTTCATCATCTCCAAATAGCCTGCAGTACTTCATCTCTCCACATGCTGGGTTGCATAATATATCTGTGCTCTGCTACATCATCTCCTAATAGGCTGCAGTACTTCATCTCTCCACATGCTGTGCTACATAATATATCTGTGCTGTGCTACATCGTCTCCTAATAGGTTGCAGTACTTCATCTCTCTTCTTCTTGGGCTACATCATCTGTCTGTATGCTGTGTTGCAGCATCTCTTTATAGGCTGCAGTACTTCATCTCTCTGCATGCCTGACTACATAATCTCTTAACAGGCTACAGTACTTCATCTCTCCACATGCTGGGCTGCATAACATATCTGTGCTGTGCTACATCATCTCCTAATAGGCTGCAGTACTTCATCTCTCCACATGCTGGGCTACATAATATATCTATGCTGTGCTACATCATCTCCTAATAGGCTGCAGAACTTCATCTCTCTTCTTCTTGGGCTACATCATTTGTCTGTATGCTCTGCTACATTATCTCTTCATAGGCTGCAGTACTTCATCTCTCCCCATGCTGGGCTACATATTAACCCCTTTGACGCTGATGACGAGCTCAGCTTGTCATGAAGTACTCCTCTCGTACGCTCATGACAAGCTGAGCTCCTCATAAACCGCGGGATTTTCGAATCTTCAGCGCACAGCTGGAAAATGCGCCGCACCGATGGTGTTAAAGCTGTATTGTGCTACACCATCTCTTAATAGGGTGCAGTACTTCATCTCTCTTTATGCTGAGCTACATCATCTGACTCTATGCTGTGCTACATCATCTATTTATAGGCTGCAGTACCTCATCTCTCTGTATTCTGTAGTGCTTATCTCTCTGTTTGCCATGGTACATCATCTCTGTGTATGCTGTGTTACATTATTTCTGTCTGCTGCACTGCATCGTCCCTCTGAATGATGTGCTTCATCATCTCTCTGTAGGCTGTACTGTGTTATCTCTCTATAGGTTGCAATACTTCTTGGTGTCCTAGACTGTATTATGCCATCCCTTTGTTTTCTGGGCTGTTTCATCTATTTCTTTCTTGGTTGCAGAACGTCAGTCCTCTGTAGGCCACCCTATGTCTACTCTCTGTAGGTTTAAATACTTCATCTGTGAAAGAAGGAATGATAGGGTTTGTAGAGCGCAACAACTGCTCTAACCAGAGTAACCTAGTGCTAGTTGCAGAGAAGCAAGAGCTTAGAGAAAGCCTCTAAAAAGCTCTAATGCATCAAGAGAAGAGGAGAAGTAGAGACAAATATCTCTTTGAAGAGATGGACCTTCAAGTAAGCCTTAAAAAGTGGCTCTAAGGCAATATTCCGAAGATGGTAAGAGAAGGGAATTCCATAACTTAGGAGCCAGGAAAGAGAAAGCCTGGCCTCAAGCTCTTGATGTGTGTATAACAGGAATGCACAACAGACTTTGATGAGTCAAATGAAGATTTCGGTGGGATTGGTATGTTTTGATCTTGTTTTGTATGTAAATCAGGCCTGTCTGTTGCAACGCCTTGAACGTAAATAGGAGTGTTTTGAATTTTATCCTTTGGCTAACAGGTAGGCAATATAGGGTCCTATAACACTGTTGGATTGAGTGACTGTTAGATGTGTCATCTTTGGCATAGTTTACCCTGACTTTTTCCATCTACCTCCTGTCTCTTTGATGCTTTGCTGGATTTCATTTTTGCTGGCTTCGATGGTTTGTGCAATTTGCCACTGCTGATCAGTGTCAAAGTGCAAGTGCTCCCTGTGTACATTGTTATTACAATTGAATCTCCCTGATTGGCATATTTGATTTACTGGTAAGTCCCTAGTAAAGTGCACTGAGTGGGCCAGGGCCCGTAAATCAATTGCTACTAGTGGGCTTGCAACACTGATTGTTCCACACTCATGAGTAGCCCTGCAATTGTAACTCAGACCTGCTACTGCAGTTTCTTTGCACAGTTTTGAACTGCTATGTCGCCCAACCTTCCCTTTTCTTACATGTAAAGCATCCCTGTGGTAGGACCAAGGTACCCTCATGGGCAGGGTGCAGTGTATATGAAAGGTAGGACATGTACAGGTGTGTGCGACATGTCCTGATAGTGAAATACTGCCAATTTTGTTTTTCACTATTGATAGAATATATGTCCAATAGGATAGCATGGGAGATACTTTGTAATATCTTACACGTATAACCTCCCATTTGAGGTTCCGTGACAATTGTAAGTGGTGTTCTCGACTCGCATGAATATGGTCGAGTCTGGTATCTATGAACCGCAAATGACGAGTTTAGTGGGTGTACGCAGTTTCGCTGTACTAACCTAAACCGTTCATCTGTTACGTGGGTATTTCTATCTGTACCCACGGGTTCCATCTTAGATACGGCATCCATTTTGTCTCTTGCCCTCAAGTAGCCAGCGAACGGACGGTGTCCGCTTCGCGACCCTGGGACTCCCAAGATATTTGCGGAAGACGCATGTCTCTTGTAAGTGTCTTTATGATGAGGGGGTTGATACTGTAAGGCAGATGGCGCCGCTCGAGGCCCATCTCGAGCGGCCGGCTTATTGTCTCAGCCGTGCATCTCATTAGGCACGTCCCTTTGATGCCTGTATCTCGTGTTTCCTGATACCTCCCCTTTTACACCCTTTCCGATCTCCCCACTGTTCTCATCTTCCTCTACACCTGTCCTTGTTCCTTCTTCGATCTGTTTTACTGTTGATTGGAATGCGTTAATGGTGAGAAGATGGGTTTTTACAGTTGGGAACCGCCAAATGTTTCCGCACTTATGTTTCGGACCTTGTGTGTATTAAAGCGACCAAAGCGACCCCTCTTGGGGATAATTGTGGGAACCAAGTCGTAAACCTTTGTGTATCATGTAAACCTATGGGCGAATTGTGTATAAAAGGAGCGATCCACAGAACCAATTTGAAGCAGTCTCCACAAGTAGCATGCGTTGTACTTGCCGTGACTTCTGTGTTCCCTGCAGTAAATAAAGCTCGAATCTTTGACGCCGAAGGAAGTGTCCCGTGTCTCTGTCACTTGTACGCCGGAACAGGTCACCCACGAAGGTTTCAGGTGTTGTTCCCTGGCACCGCTGGGTCTTAAATAACCCAGTCCTTCACATTGGGACAAGATGGAGAAATAAAGTTTAGGATCTCTGAACTCAGAATTTAATAACACATATTTTAGGAAAGATGGTTTTTAAATTGTGTGTTTGAAAATGCCACTTTTAGAAAATAGGAATTTCCTTGTTTAACCATTCTGTGCGCAACTACATGATTGTGTATTCACTGTCTGGTTTTGGAGTGACAGGGGCTGGGGATGTTCATTCACTATAGACAGGCACTGGGAGGGGGGTTGAGGTGTGCCTGGCCCTTTCTGGATGACTTAGAGCTGAGCTGAATACACCTTGGCTGCATTTAGAGTAGTGGGAGAAGTTTTTGTTTGCACCTGAATAGGGCCTGTCTCCCTTGGACTGGGCTCAGAACCCCTTGCACAAAGAAGAACAAAGACAAAATAGGGTATAAGTAGGGGACATTAAATCCCAGACATGTAGATCTCTTATAGACTCAAGAGGAACATTTACCAACAAGAAGAGCTGGAGAGCTGTGAGGAAGAGTACTGCCCCTTTTGCTTTGTGCTGTGAGGGGTTGGCCTGCCATTGCTGCTTCTGCCAAGGAAAGGACAAAGACTGGAACTTTGCTGTGAACCTGCTTGAAGATGAATCTCCAAGGGACTGTGTGTGCTGGCCTCCTGTTCTGAAGTCTGAGGGACACAGAGACTTCATTCCCATCTCCAGTGAACTCTTTTGCTGAGAGTTCTGACCTGCCAGGAAGTGCCTATTCCAGTCTTGGGCCTCTGGATGTTATTCCTGCTGTTAGGGGCTGGAAGCAACTTGAAAGAAACAAGAAAAGCAATCTCCAGCACTGTCAGCGAAACCGCTGTGATGCAGCAACCTGCACCGAGGCTGGGTGCACTGCTCGTGAAGTGCAAAATGCACCGCCCTGCCTGCACCACAGATATAGCTCCCTTTGATGCCTGCAGGTATCGACAATCCCGACGCTAGCGTTCATACCAACTTCATCACCCCCAGCAGCTGCCTCCAGTTTTCACGTCACTAATAACTGCTGAGAGTGACTCCATGAATTTGCTGACTTGGCATTGGCTCATCGGAACCAACGCCTTACTGCAGACGCAACTGTCCTGGATTTGACACATCACCTCCTCGCGGACACAATGCCTCCCTCCACCATGGCAGCCAGAGAGCAGGCCTTAACACCAACGCCTCACCTCCACGACACAGTGCATCATCATAGACTTCATTATACAAAGGTACTGTTTACTTAGGGGTCCGCCTGACTCCATGCCTGATGCCAGGCACCTCACGGTCGGCACCGTACTTTGGATGTATCACTGTCACGACAACGCAAAAGCCCCAAGTGGAGGTATTTGTTTTCCACAAACTTTAGTTTTGCAATACCTGTTTTTAAGTGCTATGTCACTACATGCATGTTGGATTTTTGTTGTTTTGGTCTTGTTGAGTTTAGATAAAGATACTTTATTTTTCTAAACTGGTGTGGCGTTTGGAGTACAAATACTTTACACATTGCCTTTGGGATAAGCCTGACTGCTCGTGCCAAGCTACCAAGGTAGTGAGCAGGGGTTATCTAAAGTGTGTATCTCCCTTTTCCTAACTAGAAGCAAGGGTCCCTATTTGGACAAAGGTGAATACCTCTAACAAGTAGAGACCCCTATTTCTAACGGTACATTGTGGAATGTTTAGCACCAGACTGTCTGTCCGCATAGAATTCTCTTTTGCTGCAGGTTGCAACATTTCAGCTCTCTGAGCTCTGCAATATTTCACCTCTCTGTATTTGTTATACTTTACTTCTCAATAGATTAGTGAGTGATGGTGCAAACCTTAGCATATTTTGAGAGAAGTGAAAAATATATGCAAAAACTTGGACCTTTGAGGGGGTAGTGCACATTTTAACATGCACTTAAATTCACATAGAATTGTGATAATCAAGACTTCTAAGTGATGGTGCAAATCTGGGCTGTCTCAACATTTCTGAGTGCAAATCTAAACATGCATTCAAGATTATAGAGTGATGGTGCACATCTAAACATACAGACATAAATGATTACACCATCATCCTTGCACTAGTAACTCAAGTCATTTTTATGTTGGACTAAAACGGGAAAATGGCTTTATGAATGAAGATGCACATTCACAGTTAGCAAAAAACATTTTAATTAATTTTTCAGAAAAAGACTACTATTGAAATTACTTGCCAAAGAGCATTGAAAGCATTTCGGTTAACTTTTTCTCTCAAATTTTGCAGTTTGACAAACAAGTGCTATTTCTATTGACCCAAAGGGACCAATTTTCTTGAATTTATTAAAAGAAGCAAAGGTGCACCACCCATTGTCTTTATATCAACACAGGTAAATTAATTGTCCATATCCAGGGAACAGAAAAAATCTACACCATATGGACTGATATCTTCCAATTGGTTGAGAGAGGGGACACCTGTTTGAATCTTAGGTTTCATATGTAACCCAGGCCACCTGGCTATCTCGATCAGCAAGGGTGTCTCCGGGACCTCACCTTGTTCTCACCGTACATACATGATTTTTCAGAATGGCCCCATGACACTTCATCTTTCGCAAGTTTGAGAACTCCCACACTACTTTTTGTTGACAACACTATATTAGTGTCTCAGACTCTGAGTGGAATTCAGAGCTTGTTAAATCTATTTGATGAATTCCTCTCTTTGCGGGGACTGATAGTAAACTGCACCAAAATAAAGTATATGACCATCAACCAGCATACGTCGTTTACAGTAAAGGTGTTCTTTGGGAGCTGTGACATCGAGAGAGTAGATGCTTTTGACTGCCTAGAAATTTGGCTTTCACCACATATAGATAAGCATTCACTTGAACATGATCACATTGTGTGTGCCATCTTGAAAGAACATTGTGCATCATTTACTAAGTCAATAACTCCAGCACTACAGCTCTATGATGCAAAGGCGGTTGAAACAGCACTCAAGGGGGCTGAGCTCTGGGATTTCCAAAATATCACTGACTTGAGCAAAACTGAAAACAAGTTCCAGAGATATCTAGCTATGTTACCAGTCATCACCTGATACACCTGTTGAACCTTGACATGGAAAGGAGGTCAATCCTAGACAAACCAAGAATCAGGCCTTTCCTGTTTTGGAGGAGGCTGAGAGTAACACCAGAACTAGGCCCATATGCCAAGGCTTTGCCAGAGCTTATAGAGCTGGATACATTCCACAAAACAGAGTGGCTCAACAACATTAAGAAATTGCTCACCTTTCTGGGACTACCTGCTTTGTGTGACTTTTCTCTGGCAGTGGCAGTCCAGTGCCCCCCAAAGAAAAAAATCAAATATCTATACTGGTCGTATGTTTCCTTGGCTGATGCTAACACCACAAATAGGGTCTTACTGAGTAATTTAATATGTTCAAGAACCAGATCTCCCTCAAACCCTACTTAGATTTCATTACCGACCCCACTGACAGGAAGCTTTACATTCAGTTTAGGTTTGGAAGTTTTCCCCTCAATACATTTACGGCAAATGGTCCATTTCCTTCGCACCCCTCTTAATATGTCAAGTCTTCTATGTCTCCAATGAAACTGTAGCACGCGTCTTGTTTGCTTGCCCTGCCTATATTCAACAAGTATTGTCTAGGATCAAGCCAGTTTGCTCTCTCTGTGAGACACGCTGCAGCCTCAAGAACCTTAAGATCGGACCCTAGCCAAATTCTTAGGAAGGGTGTGGTTCCTAAGACGTAAAGATATGGAATCACACTACCAACACCTATAGTTTCAGAATTTGGCAATAGCCCCCATGAAAGGAACTGTTACAGTCTAGTGCATTTAGCGGACCCTTTGAGGTTTTTGTAGAATAAGTGTGCATCCTGTACACAGTCAGTTTCTTACCCACTCTCCCTGTTTGGTTTTTGGCTTTAGACTAAAATGCCAACTAGCACATTAAATTTGCTGCCTTGCAACACTTCAAAGGTCTGCCTTCCCTGAGCCTGTTCCATCTAGCAAAAAAATGTGTCGGCAGACAGGTACTTTGTCTTTTTTTCCCCTGCCCTTATACAACTAGCTGACTCTAATATGTCTTTAAATTTGCTGTTTTGCACTATTCGTTAAGGTTTGCTCATTTCGAGCTTGCTTTATCCAACCGCAATAAAATGCACAGTTCACATTCGATCAAGGCACACTAGAGAACAGTCCTGGGGCTGAACTCTTCTTTTAATGATGTGATCCCTTGATAAATGTTGCTTTTATGTTTGTAAATTCTCTCTTATCCATCATGTGATGTATGCTGTCAAATGTAGGCAAATGTATGATGTGCTGCCGGCCATGGGATTCATAAACTTGCCAGTGTATTGTTAAGCTTTTTTGATGTATTTCTAAGCTATTTTAAATGCTTCTCTGTTGGTAACTTTTATGAAAGAAATTGAATATTGAGAATATTTTTTATCTTTACAATGACACCAAAATGACAAAGATCCAGCGCAGGGAACCGGAGATATGAATTTTTAAAGATTAAATCAAAAGTTGTGAATTCTAGAGCCAAAAAGCTTAACGCACCACTCAAGGCTATCTGGAATAAAAGGACCGGGACAAAGTCGAAGTTTTAGGCTGACCACGATGGAGCCTGGGTAGGATAGGCTGAATGTTATGTCCCGATCAAAGGTTCACCTTTTTCTTGGAGCTTTTTTCTCTTTTACGGGCTCGTAGGCCAGTCCTCAGGATTGCCTTTTTGGGTCTCAATTTCCCACAATGCACCGGCACAGTCCAGGAAAAAAAAACAGTTGCAACTAGTCAGCTCGCTAGATGCTCTCCTTGAGTTTGCAGGTGACTTCTTTCAGTTCTGTTGTACCTGTTGATAATTAGAGAGTCCACTCCTTTTCATTTGAGTCAGGCACAGTCCTTTTTTGTGGAGCCTTGAGAGTGCAGCAGGTGTACCCTTCTGTGGTGCAGTACAAGGGTTCAGCAGGGCAGTCCTTCTTCTTTTGTTCCAGGGAGTGTTCTGAGGAGCTCCTGCACTTCTTCCATATTTATTCTCCAATCTGGGATTGGAGGAGGGGGACACCCAAACCAATAAAGGTAACTTTACCTCCTTCTGCAATGACAAATTCATGTGAAGTGTGGTATATTTGTGACACAGAGTAAATTGTTTTCACAAAAATCAAAATGGAGAAAGTCTCTCCTTGGTGTGTGTCTGTGTAACCCAACCCAGAGGTATGGCTAACAGCTCAGTACACTCACCCTCTAGCCCCTCTCCTTATAAAATTAGAGGACTCCCATTTGGATCAAGGAAGTGGGGGCTGGTCTGGATCCAATGACATCTGTTCTCCTGCCTCTGAAGCCCAACCTATCTCCTCAACCCCCTTCCTCTCCCTGGCTGCTTCAGGAAGCAAATCTCCTCCCACCAAAAGGCTGTAGTTTTACAGCCCCAGGCCTCTTCACACCTACTCAGGGGGAAGCTTGGCTCAGACTGTCAAAAGCTCACCAATTAGAAAAAGCTGCTACAGGACTTCTTTGGGTAACCTCAGGATAGTAAATTCTAAAACAACTATAATCGTTATAATAAATATAACCTTGGCAAGTTGTTGGGTTTATTATAAGCATTATATGATACCTTGAATGAAATTGCGAGCTAGGTCCAGAGCAAAGATAGACTTTATTCAGTTTAATAAAGTCTTCCTCGTGTGAGCCTATGGTCTAGGAGCACAACAAAAAGGAACAACTACTTTGACTGTTTTTTCTTACCTGGGCATATAAAACATCTTTGATATTGTCCCTGCTTTTTATAATTATTCACTCTACCCTTGGGGCACCTAGGACAGACCTTAGGAGTGACTTATAAGTAATAGAGATGCCATTTTGGACTTTGTAGTGATTTTTATTCCAAAATTGAAATTTGACATTGCTTTTTTTTTTTTAACCAGCCTGCAAGACAGGGTTGACTTTAAAATGACACCAGACACCACAGCAGTATACACTTAAGTGAATTAAATGTAAAAACAAAGCGTCTGACAGTGGATCCCTTCTAACTGGCAGCACCTAAATTGTTATTCCTCCATAATTCTGACCTCATATATACTCATGAGGAAATGTGTGCACACTGAATCACACCCACTGTCACAATGTTGTTCCAGACGGAACTCAAAAATTATAAAACAAAAGCACAGGTGAACCACTACTCAATAAGCAGGGAAATTATGTATACAATCTATTCCCAAACGACAAAGTTATTCCAAAGTTTCATTTATTCAGTATCAAAAGGTTTTATAAAAACAGGGTCATGGACATCAGTTGTTGACAATGGCACAGCCAACTCGTTTCGTCCATGAAAGGACTTTTTCAGGGCATTAAATGTTTCCCCATATCATAAAGGGGTAACAGGATTAACAGATATGTGGTTCCAATATCAAGGAATCAACTAAGCAAAGTGAAATTTCAAATTCTTAACTGGTAACGATCCATCGTGTCATTTAGTCAAATCCCAAAGTTGCATTTTCACAATAACAGACAAAAGTCAGTATAGAAACATTTCCTTCCCGCAGTATCTTATGAGAGTAATATATTCAATGGCACTCAGCGAAATACTTGTGTTCCCCGTGTATCACAGCATATCAAGGGAAACTATTGGTCATATCCGACCTAGAGCCTCTTATAAAACTGAGGTAAAGCGCCGTCAATCAATGGCTTACAGCCGATAACGAGCTATCAAGAAGCTTCTGTCCTCTGGTTATTACGCCTGGCACGCTGATGGACCCTGATGGGCTTCTTGATAGCTTATTATTGGTTGTAAGCCATTGATTGACGGTGCCTTACCTCAGTTTTATAAGAGGCTCTAGGTCGGATATGACCAATAGTTTCCCTTGATATGCTGTGATACACGGGGAACACATGTATTTCACTGAGTGCCATTGAATATATTACTCTCTTAAGATACTCCGGGTAGGAAACGTTTCGATACTAACTTTTGTCTGTTATTGTGAACATGCAACTTTGGAATTTGACTAAATGACACGATGGATCGTTACCAGTTGGGAATTTGAAATTGAACTTTGCTCACTTGATTTCTTGATACTAGAACCACATATCTGTTAATCCTGTTACCCCTTTATGATATGGGGAAACATTTAATGCCCCGAAGCAGTCCTTTCAAGGACGAAACGCGTCGGCTGTGCCATTGTCAACAACTGATGTCCATGACCCTGTTTTTATAAATCCTTTTGATACTGAATAAATGAAACTTTGGAATAACTTTGTCGTTTGGGAATAGATTGTATACATAATTTCCCTGCTTATTGAGTAGTGGTGCACCTGTTCTTTTGTTTTATACTTAAGTGAATTAAGTCCACTTAGTTGTCCAAAACTTAATTCCCTACTATATATTAGAGACTTATAGGTAGGTTGTCTTTGCCAATTTGAATTATACCAATTACCATATACCTTAAGGTGACAGAGCACTGGCCCTGGTTAGCAGAGCCCATGGGACTTCAGAGTCAGTAACCACACATATCAGTCAAAAAATGGGTCTGATTAGGGTAAAAGCGATGACTTTCCTACAATTAATAGTGGTAAAGGCTGCATATCCTTTACTAGCAGTGCAGAATCTTGTTTACTCAGGCTCTCTGAAGCGTCGGTCACATCAAGTCTGTGTTTGCTTTTTCTATGTACTGTTTCTGCTGTACCTTTGGGACATTGGCTGTTAGAAATCAAATGCACTGCTGTTGGGAAACTTCTGTTGCTCCAAGCTTTGTAGAGGTAGCAGATTACTATGCAGAGTCAGGTGCATCTGTTGGTGTAAGTGGTCAAATGCATCATGCCTTCTGCTCTACATGTTTATAACTCTGTGTTTTTGTAGGTATCTGGATACCATGGAAAGAGCCTTGGGAGCTGGTGAAGTTGTCTTGATTGAAAACCTTGAAGAAAGTGTTGATCCTGTTTTAGGACCATTGCTTGGCCGTGAAACTATCAAAAAAGGAAGGTAAGTGGATCTTTCCAAGTTATATGAGTAGATTTGACAGTGGGCCCTCTGACAAGCCATGTCTCTGTTTATCATATAGCAACCACAATGCTTTATCAGATGACAATCAAGCAGCGGTCAAGGAGGAAACATCTAAGCTGTATAGGAAGACAGAGCCTGGTCCTGCATGCCAGCCTCCATTACCTGGGCTTAGTCTTGTGACCAGGCCTGGCGCGTTCAGACCTCGCTCACAGTTGCTCTGGGCTGAGGCCATCAACCTCCATCCCTCCACCTGACTGAGGCCTCTCCGCCTCTTCCATGCTGTATTGCTCTTACTTTGACTGTCCTGCATTATCTGCACCTCTTTTTCTCGATTGCTTTTGCTTTAACAACCTTACATTTCTTTATAACCTTTTGCCTCTTTTTGCTCCTTTGCTAAGACTTGCATTCTTTTCACCTTTTTGTTCTTTACCCCATTTCAACTCTCATGTTCTGTCCTTATTTCTCTTGCTTTTCACTCTTCTCTGTAGTCTTCTCTTTCTGCCGTTTTTTGGTGCTCATTTTGCCCTACTTCGTCTGCCTTTCCTGCCTGTTCTTGCAATGCATGCATACCTGGTGCTCCTGAATTTCCAGTCACTTGCACCTCCCTCGCCCAGCTCTGCCCACTGCCACTTGGATCTCCTCTACCCTCCTGGATCTACTTAATGACAGCCACAGCATGGACCAGCCATTACACAAGCATTTCCTGGCTCTGCCTGTCTTACTTGAGGCTGGTCCACGGAGCAAGCCCAGCCCTTTGGTAAATCTCTCCGTCATTGCTCCCTCTCTCCACCTACCTGAGACCTCGCCAGTCCGCACTCTTGACTCTTACCACTTACCTCTGCCTTTGATCTCTTTTCTGCTTTCAATCCTCGTTCTTTTTTACCTTTTCACCTCTTGCCTCTTTTTGCTCTGTCTCTCTTGCTTTGAGATTCTTGAATTCTCTTGCACCTTGCACCTCCTTTGCGCTATTGCTCTTGCTCTTACTGTGCTCCTGCCCTTACTTTGACACATTACATACTTTTTGACTTTTGTCTCTATTTTCTCGTTTGTTCCTGCTTTACCATCTCTTGCATTAATTTCCCTGTTTTGCTCTTTGCCCTGTTTTAGCTCTCTTACTCTTTCCTCATTTCTCCCACTTTTCGCTCTTTCCTCTGGAGTTCTCTGTCTATTTTGTTGCCTCCATTACATGCCTGTTGCCCACCTCTGATGCCTTTCCCACCTTTTCCCACCCAACACGGTTACCTGCTACTCCTGTATTTGTTGCCACTCACTCCTGCCCTGCCCAGCTACACTCAACAAAACACCCAGAACTCCATCCCCATCCCATACCTACCTAATGGTAGCCAAAAGGCATGCCCTTCTGTGCCACGCCCAGTGCCAGGACCCTTGGTCCACCACACTCCCGCTGCTACCAAAACGCTAATTACTTGAAAACCTCTGTGTTTGGAACACTGGGCACCCAGTCCTCCCCAACTAGGACTGAATCTGTGCTGTCCTGCATCTCTTTCTACCTTTCCAGTGTTTCACCCCGCCCACAAGCTGGGGGCTCCGTCATCCCATGCACACAACTGTACCCCACCTGTCGCCCCACAACTTTGCACACATCCAACCTCTGGCATGACTTCTCAACACCAGCTCTCTTCAAACACACCGACATCTGGGACCTACTGCACAACCTCTTCCCAGACCTACTCTTCTTCACTGAGACCTAACTCAATCTGACATCTGCCCCTGACATTGCCAAGGCTATCCCCCACCTACAATATTGCAATACAGAATAGACCTACCAAACCCAAAGGAGGGCTTACGTCATCTACAAAGACTATATAATTTTATTTTTGGGGGCGTTTATTTAGCGCAAATTAGACCCGAAGGTATTAGAGCACTTTACATGAGCACCAGTTACCTTCATTATTTGCTAGGCACAGGGACATTAAGTGATTTGCCCAGAATCACAGTATGTTGAGCATCCTTGCTGGCACTCATACCCAGTTCCCCTGCTTCGAGGTCGACTGCTCTAGCCATTAGGCCACATCCTCTCCCCCAATCAATGTCTCCATTACAGCTGCAAACTCCAGCGACCACCTCTTCTTAGTTTGCAAGCTCAGCATCTCAATCTATACCACACTAGCTGGGGAACTACTCTACTGACTTCCTGGACCCAGATCCAACTTCAGAACCACCCTCACAGACTTCATCACCGCATTGGTGCTCACTTCCAGCTCCTTCATCCTCCATTATGACCTCAACTTCCACCTCAAGGACCACAACTACCCCAACACCACAAACCTCCTGAAACACCTCTTTATAATCAGACTCACCCAACAAATGAATTACCCCAATCATGTAGCAGCACTGTCCTTGACCATGTCTTACCCAACTTCTCCAAAATAATGGTGGAGAATCCCACCCCTTCTCCTGGACTGACCACTCTGTTCTCGATTTGGACTTCCTCTCCTCAACTACTAATGATGCAACTAAACAAAGTTCCAGAGAAAATCTGGATGACTGAATTTTAAATTCTACGCCTGACGCACCAAGACAACTTCGCATGTTCAGTCCCAAATTTCAGCAATCGGATCAGCATCTGTGCTAAAACCATGGCCCCACTCAAAATCAACTCTACAATATGAATTAAACCGCAGGCAAGCTGGCACAGGGATGACCTACAGCTCTCCAGATACCACTGCAAACAGCTAGCAGGCTGATGGTGACACTCCCACAACACCAATGCCAGGAATACCTGCAAACCAGCCCTCCAGAACTCCACTAGTAACTCCAATCTAAAACGTGCTCAGCTCTTACTGAACTGATTCAAAACAGCACCAACAACTCCACAGAGAATTTCCATTATGAAGGATGTCATGTCCCTCACCGCCAGTCACAGTACCTAAAGGTACTCTAAATGTACCCTGTACTGAGCTCCTCCACTACTTAAGCAACAGAATCAGTGCCATCTACAACAACTTTACATGCCAACCACACCTCTCCACCCTCACCATTCTCCAGTCCGCCAAGCTGATCATATTGGATACCACCCTGACTTGCTGGCCCATCATCACCCCTCTGGAAACTGCAACTACCATATGCTTCATCCACTCTGGAGCTCCCTTGGACCCCTGCCCCCATTTCATCTTCTCCAAAGGACTAGATTCCATCCGCAAGGCCCTCACTCCAGTCCTTAAATACTCTCTCACTACAGGTACCCTTCCAAGATGACTGGAAACATGCCATGTTTTACCACTCCCAAAAACTCATCAGTGCACCTAAGGCCTCTCCTCCCCTACTAGGCTAACATTCTGCTTAACATCATCAGAAGTGACTTGCTGAGCAACTCAACGCAAACCACTTGTGGGTCCTTCACAGTTTGGTTTCAGACCTAACCACAACACTGAGACTAACCCTCATTGTGGTCACTAATTGCATCTGTCCAATCATGGACAAGGGGGCACAGCATTACTCATCCCATCAACCTCTCATCCGCATTTGACACCGTCTTCCACCCTATCCTCATCCAACAGCTCCAAAAGACTGGTATTCATGGACCCACACTCCATTGGAACAGTTCATCTTCACATGACCTAGCCAATTATTATTATTTTTCCATATTGCTGGATAATAAAAATCATTAAAAAATAAAATATTTCAATATTACATGTACAAACCATTAAACATATTCAAAATAAAAGATGTCGATTAGCTAGGACCGTTGCCAATTCCATAAAATTCACAATTATTATGCATCAGAACAACAAGTGGTTATATACCATACTGGGACATTGATACCACATATATACATCTTTAACACAGCAGTTAATTGTTTCATAATTGGAGGAACATGTAATAATTAACTAGCACCATAATGCAATTCAATAAAATTGTAAACGCTATGTACCATTGTGCAAATGAACAATAAAGTGCCTCAGTACTTGTAGTCTATAAAAACAGATCTCAAAAAAACTGGGCAACTGACCAGGATAGAGCTATCATATATATTATTACATTGAAGAAAGTAGCTAAAAAGATATCACTGCACTCCCACCAATCTATGAGGATTTTAAATCTGAATTCAGCATATTATCAGCTAGGTTAACAAACTTAGGGGCATATTATCAAGACAGGTGATAAAATTATTGCCGCTTTAGCGGCAGAAAACTGCAGCTAAAACGGCGATAATAAGCTTGATAATATGCTCTATGGTATTCCAATTGAAGCCCATGTTAGATGTCCTTCACATCTAACATGGGCTTCAATTGGAATTCCAAGAGAATATTATTAAGCCCATTATCACCTGTCTTGATAGTATGCCCCTAAGTAAATTGGCCAATTAAATGGTTTGATCTTTCGGATAGACAAAGGATTATGGCTTGGCAGCATGTTCTCACTCCATGAGCTATGAACAAAGGTTTCAGCCGAGATCACTATGCTTGAAGTACACGAGGGTAGACACACACTATGTACAATAGATATTCTTTAGAGAAACCACAAAGTCTATACTGGTTTGATGACCATTGTTAAATTCATCTTTGGGTGCAGTTCTTTGTTGGATATCGTAAATTAAGAAATACATCCCTAATAAAAGGTTATAAATGGACCTGAAGATAGAGCTGAAGCTCAAGTTTCTCAAATGTATTAATAGCAGTCCAGGTATGCTTTGTTTCTGTTAAGGCCTCTTTATCCTGCACAAAAGATAAAAGATTTGTTGATCAGTTTAATAAGTGCCTAATAGAGGCTTTATTTACATCCAAATGTCCAAAGGGCTGAAGATTAAAAGTATGCAAGCTCTCTGTTAAATAGAATCTCCAAACACTTGTAAAATCACATTTTCTAAGTTCTTGCCAACACAAATTTGCAAGAGTGCCGGGGCAGATACAAACAAGGAATATAAACTTTAAAAAAAAAAGAAGAATGCCTCACCAAGTTTTGGATAGTCAGGCCAAATTCCAACTAGATTTCCGCATGACCACTGTTATGCGGAACCTTAAAAATGGACTTAAAAGCTATATTTGGTAATGTATCCAAGAGTTTGTAGTTGTTGCTTTGAAAAATTACTGATCCATAGACCAAAGAAGGAATCATCTTAGCCTTAATAGCTTTTTTAAGTGCTCATGGCTAGAGCATGAAAGCTTGTTGTGCAAATAACTAAAAGCACATATGAGTGGAGTAGTTTTAGCCTTTAAATTGTTCAAGTGACATTTAAAATACACTGTGGTTAAATTTAATTCCTAGACACTTGTAAGACTTCACTGACTCAATCACTGTTCTACTTACTTTCTGTTCTTGCGGTCTTGATTTAAATCCACCTATCAACATGATTTTGTTTTTCTTTGTATTAATTTGTAAACAGTTTCTGTAATATAATTGCTGAAGGATTCTATTAGCCATGGAAGACTTGTTGGCATATGGCTAAGTAGTATGGTATCATCTGCATATTGTAAGCATTTTATATTAGAACCTAAGAAATTTGGAGAATGAGCATTGATGTTTTGCAGGTAGGAAGGTAGATCAGCCATGAAGAGGTTGAAGAGACATGGTGCTGGACCACAGCCCTGCTTAAATCCGCAAAATGGTTCAAAATGCAAGGTCAAACAACTGCCATCCCCCAATTTCACCTGGACCCAAGTGTTTTTATATAGCAGCATAATCATATCTAGTAATTTTTGCGTCACAACTCATGCTGCCAGCTTTGACTATAGCAACTTACGTGACACATTGTCGAAAGTGGCTTTCAAATCGCCACTTAGATGTATAGCTTTTACTTTTGGGATATTGCCCTTTCCACCACCAATGTAAGGCTCAGTTAATTTGTAATTGTTGACTGGCCTCTTCAGAATCCTGATTTATTTATTGGTATTATGTTTGATGATGTGGCCTATTCTTCAAGGTCCTTAAGAAGGCATGATACAAAGACCTTCTCCTCAACATCGGTTATGGCTATAAGCCGATAATTAGCCTGGTTGTCTGGAGGGCCACTCTTATAAATTGGATGTAAACAACTCTCTTTCCATGATTCTGGGACTAGTTTAGTTGCTCCAACTTCTTTGAATAATGGAGTCAGAACTCTTACCCACATTTCTGGATTAGCTTTAAAGGTGGCTTTAGATATACTGTTAGTGCTGGGTGCTCCATTAGATCTTATTCCATCTATAGTCGTTATTATCATTTCCTCATTTATTATGCCTGTTAGCCTTGGCTTTTATTTGTGATGGCTTTCAATCCCGATACAACAATAGTATGTGTCACTTATAATGGATGGAATATTCAGTTGGAGGTTTTTTCCTGTATATATTTCTGGGTGAACTCCATACAGACCTGAGATAAAAATGTCCCAGCTTGATTTGGAGATATTGGCAATATTTACATTCCTGCAACCATTCTCCAGGCCATTAATTGTTCCCCAAAAGAGTTTCATATTGTTAGCTTTGCAAGCATAATGTAGCTTAGACCAAGAATCCTCATGTTACACTCTTATTGCCTTCTAGATCTCCTGTTTGATATACTCTTCTTAAACATTTTAATGAATGCTTTCTGGCAAAAATAGAGTCTTGGTTTGATTGCTTATATCCTGCCCATGTTACTTTATTGGGTGCCCTCTTTTGTAGATAGAGCTTATGCGCATACCACCTATTATAAGAGGGTTTGACAGGGTATCCCCTATCTGTAGGTTTAGATAGATATTTTTCTGTTAAAGAAGAGCTTAAACTTGACCTGATATCTAACCTGGATGTTCCATTTCGAGATTTGCGATGTGCAAATTCTATTTGATTCTCCACAGGTCATTAGTTAGCTTTATGTTTATTCTTCCTCTCCCTCCAATCTTATCAGCAGTGTCTTCCAGGGCTCCTTGGTCAACGTCACGCTTTTCTATATCTACAAGGTCCCGGTAAGTAGCATAGACAAACCCACTGCCTCACCATTATATTCTACACAGACAACATACAGCTCATTCTCACCCTCTCCGAAGACACAGCCAACATTGAGACAGATTTCATTAACTGCATGTCCAAAGTAACAACATTTATCGGGACTAAGTGCTTGAAGCACAACTCTGACAAAACATCTCCTCTGGTCCTTGGCCTAGTGACCCTCAGACCTAGGACTGGCACCCAGACCATCGATCTCCTCTAGGAAGCTAAGGATCGTGATTGATAATCAACTCTTGCTCTTCCACCAGGTCACCAAGTCACCTCATCCTGCTTCCATACTATCCAGTTTCTCAGAAAATTATTCACATGGCTTCCCAACACCCAAAGTACTGTCACTTAAGCCCTGGTCACCAGCTAGCTGGACTAAGGAAATGTCCTCTACATCTGTATCACATTGCAACTCACTAAGAGACTCCGTCCAGGTTATTAACACTATAGCAATTAATCAATCAATCAATCAGGAGTTTATAAAGCACGCTACTCACCCGTGAGGGTCTCAATGCGATGGATGGGGGGTGGACGGTGGCTCGGGATCAGGTCTTGAGGTCCTTCCTGAACGTTTGCAGGGTCGTGGAGCGTCTGATGTTCAGCGGGAGCTTGTTCCAGGTTTTTGCTGCGTTGGAGGAGAAAGCTCCGCTGCCGGTTCTGTTTCTGCGGATGCAGGGGACCACTTCTAGGGTGAGGTCGGCGGAGCGGAGGTTTCTCTTGGCTACGTGGAATGATACGCTTTCGTTGAGGTATTTGGGACTGATGTTGTTGAGAGATTTGTAGGCGTGGGTGAGGAGTTTGAAGGTGATCCTCTTCTCGACGGGGAGCCAGTGGATGCCTCGTAGGTGTTGTGTCATGTGCTCGTGGCGCAGTGTCCCGATGACGAGTCTGGCTGCAGCGTTCTGGATGATTTGGAGTTTGTGTTGAAGAGTGTTGTTGATTCCGGGGTAGTGGGCGTTGCTGTAGTCTAGTCTGCTGGTGATGAGTGCGTGGGTGATGGTCCTTCTGCAGTCGGGGGGGATCCATTTGAAGGTGTTACGGAGGATGCAAAGGCAGTTGAAACTGGTGGAGGCGACAGCTTTGATCTGGCAGTTCATGGAGAGGGAGGAGTCAAGGATGATGCTGAGGTTCCGAGCATGGTCTGTAGGGGTGGGTGGGCTCCCGAGGGTGGAGGGCCACCAGGTGTTGTCCCAGGCGGAGGTGCAGGGGCCGAGGATGAGGACCTCAGTCTTTTCTGAGTTTAATTTCAAGCAGCTGTCCTTCATCCAGGTCGCCACGTTCTTCCTTCCTTCCTGGAAGCAGAGTCTGGTGTTTTCGGGATTCTTCGTGAGCGTGAGGATGAGCTAGGTGTCTACGGCATAGGAAACGATGCTGAGCCCATGTTGTCTGACGATGGCGGCGACGGGGGCCATGTAGATGTTGAAGAGCGTGGGGCTGAGTGAAGATCCTTGGGGTACTCCCCAGTTGATTTCTGACGGTTTGGAGAGGAATGGAAGGAGTCGGATCCTCTGGGTTCTACCGGAGAGGAAGGATTGGATCCAGTCGAGGGTGGCTACTTGTATTCCTGCGTCGTGTAGTCTGGCTGCAAGAGTGTGGTGTGAGACTGTGCGAAAGCTGCGGAAAGGTCTAAAAGGATGAGGGCCGTGGTGTGTCCCTGATCTAGTAGCATGCAGATGTCGGTAGCAGCGAGAAGGGCGGTCTCAGTGCTGTGGTTGCTGCGGAATCCAGACTAGGAGGCGTCCAGGATGGAGTTCTCTTCTATGAAGGCGGTCAGCTGGGTGTTTACGAGTCTCTCTGTGACTTTTGTCGCAAAGGGCAGGAGAGAGATGGGCCGATAGTTCTTCAGGTCTGTTGGATCGGCCGTGGGTTTCTTGATTAGGGGTTTCACCTCTGCTAGTTTCCGATCGTCTAGACAGAAACCTGATCTGAGGGAGGCATTGATAGTGCCTCCTAGATCGGGCGCGATGATGGTGGCGGCCCTGTGGAAGATGTGCGAAGGGCAGTGGTCCGTGGGGGCTCCTGAGTGGGTTTTCTTCATTGTCGCTGTGATGAGTTCGGCGGCAGCGGGATCCCAGGACGTGATGGTCGGCTTGTCGGTGGGAGGGGTGGTGGTGTTCATAGTTGATTTGCTGAAGTTGTCGTAGAGGGCCTTGATCTTCAGATGGGAGTAGGAGCTGAGTTTGTCACAGAGTTCCTAGGAAGGTGTGACGGTAATGGCTTCGCAGGTGGGCTTTGTGAACTGCTGTATGACGTTGAACAGTTGCTTGGCGTTGGTCTAGATTTTGTCTTTTATGAAGGTTCATTTGGTGTCCCTTATGCAATGGTGGTATTCCTTCAGGGCTCTCTTGTGGTTGTTCTGTGCTTCCATGGTTTTCAGGTTTCGCCAGGTTTTCTCTAGGAGTCTGCAGGAGCGTCTGGCTTCTTGGAGTTCTGCAGTGAACCAGGCGGCTTTCAGCGGGCTTTGTTTGGTGGGTGGGCGGATCGGTGCAAACTTGTCGGCACAGCAGGAGACCCAGCGGTGAAATTCCCTGGCTGCAGAGTTGGCGTCGGTCGTGGCAGCCAGACTTACTCTTAAACTTCCAATCCTCACTCACATATCCAAACACCTCAAAGACCTATACTGGCTCCCATATTCCAAAACCTAACCTATAAAGCACCACACAAACAAGTCCCCGGCATACCTGAACACCCGTACTCCCACCTCCATTCGGCCCACCTCCTGTTCGCCCATGCACCTGCATCCGTAGAGTCAGAATTGGGGCTGCACCCTTTTTTTTACCTGACTCTTAAAGGCTGGAACAATCTCCCCTGCACAGCAGAGCTGCCAGCTCGTTCTTAGAATTTAGCAAGAACCTGAATATCTGGTAATTCCAATAGGCTCCTGTCAGGGCACCTCTGCCATTCTTATTGCACCGGTATGCACTCATACCTGACACATGTGCCTTACAAATACACATACCATTACATTACCACACAAGTAGATTCGTTACACGATTTGCATCGATATACAGCTTTATAGGCCTAAGCCTTTCATTATACAAAAAAATACAACTAGCAGTATTTCTTGTTTAGATTACTAAACATCAATTGGGCATGTTTTAATATATCACTTGTTGTGCAATCTTTGTGCACCCGTGATGTGGGCAAAATAGAGCATTGCAAGAACCCTCTACAAATCATCTACTAAGAGGTGTTTCCAATGTAACAGGTCACTAGTGAATATATGAACAAACTCATCATATACTTAACACAATTTTAACAAAGCTGTACTTTTTACACTTAATATCTTGAAAAGCCTTCTTATTTGCTAATTTTCAGACGTGTGTATTCAGTAAATTGATGCTATAAGCTGTTTGAAGACAGAATTTAATCCTCATTTATAGTTTTGTAGATATAAAGAATTGTGCACTATGATCGTGCAACAAATCATTGGTAACCTCGGTTTCACCAACCCAGCATATTAGCCAACCCACTCAAAAGGCTGTAGATTGGTTCTCCTGTTTTCCATGATCGCATAATTAAAAACCTGAAAGCTCTTGCTTCTTTGGGGTTGATCCATGGACTAAACAATTACAAAGGGAAAGTGAGTTATGCAAGAAAAGATGGTCGTTCCCCATAAAAAACCTTCTGTAAACTCTACCAAGATATCATTATGACACGCCTTTATGAAGTAGAAACAATAGTGTACCAAATTCACAGAATTTCTGTTTAGGGATTGTCTGCTGCTTTACGATTAGACATGCACATATCAAATCAATCAATGAATCAACCAGGTGTTTGTAAAGCACACTACTCACCTGTTAGGGTCTCAGGGCGCTATGGGGGAGGGTAATTGTGCAGCTCTGTCAGGGTAATCTGAAGAGCCAGGTCTTGAGGTTTTTCTTGAACTGGAATGGTGTGGGTCTTTGCCAGAGGTGGAGGGGAAGATAGTTCCATGCCTTGGCTGCGAGGTAGGAAAAGGACCTTCCACCCGCTCTGTTCCTGGCATGGTGGCTAGGGAGAGGTCAGCTGAGCAGAGGTTTCTCTTGGGGGCGTGGAAGGAGAGACAGTGGTTGAGGTATTGTGGCCTGATGTTGTGGAGGGCCTTATATGCATGCGTGAGCAGCTTGAAAGTTATTCTTCTTTTCATGAGGAGCCAGTCAACCATATCTGTAGATTTCTCTGTAAAAGGTATTTGATTCTTAGGACCCTTAAATTGTATTGTATGAGAAACATTGGCATAAGCCATGGCTTGTAAAGTTTTTTTTTCAGAGTTTGATATTGTGCAAACTTGAACCGAAGGTATTGGGTATCAGAGCACTTTACATGAACACCAGTTGCATTACATAAGGAAGGACACATTAATTTTTGTTAGGCACAGGGAGATTAAGTGATTTGTCCAGAATCACAGGGTGTTGAGCGTTGTTGCCGAGAATCGAACCTGGTTCCCCAGATTTAAGGACGACCATCTTAGCTGTTAGGCCACATCCTCTCCCAAAAGAAAAGTTCATTATTTTTGCTTGAACGGGCCCTTTGGTGGCTAGTACGGCAACTGTTCATGACTGGACATGATCGGCCTACTCCATGGAGATCTGTCCGATACAGAAGGACTGATGGCATTATCAGCCCGTGTACCAGCCTAAAGAAGCGAGCGGGCAAACATGATCGTTTACATGTGGTGTCAGCTGTCCATACTCTGATTCTTGACAAACGTAGGTCTCTTCACTGACTCCTTTATCCTGAAGCAGAGAAAGGGAAACCAGAGAATAGATCAAAGATCGAAAAACTAAGAACTTGCTGTTAAATAAATTACTGCAAAACACTTCTGTCACTTAGAGTGCCAATATCAAAAGGAAATACAATAAATTGCGATGCAAGAATGAAAGTAAAGTTGACTGCTGAATATATTGCAGGTCCCAAGAAAATGTTTCCTCTTTAGGTTTAGGTAATGTTTTAAATAAAAAAGTGCCATATATGTCGAGAACTCCGTTGAGTGACCATGTTGGATACTTGCTGAAAACCTCAAACGAAAATCCTCTTCTGGAATGCTATATAATTCAGTTCAACCTAACTAACCATTTTTCAGATTTTTGGTATGGACATAATATTTGCTGGTTCTTAAAACACTTGTGCATTGTTCTACCACACTGTTGTTACTGTGCACTCACTTTCTTTTTATGTTAAGTGGTACACTTGTGCTTTACCTTCCTTCAGATATATTAAAATTGGAGACAAAGAATGTGAATATAATGCGAGTTTCCGTCTCATACTTCACACAAAACTGGCAAATCCTCACTACCAGCCCGAGATGCAGGCCCAGTGCACGCTGATTAACTTCACAGTAACAAGAGACGGCTTAGAGGACCAGCTGCTGGCAGCTGTGGTCAGCATGGAACGCCCAGATCTAGAGGAGCTGAAGGTAATAGCAATTCCTGTGTGTGTTTATAGTTGTTCCCTTTTATTGCATATATCAATATTTCAACTATAGAAGCTATTCCAAGGTTATAGAAAGTTTGATGTGTGCATAATTGAGTGGATTGTGGCCATCTCAACAATAGTATCAGGTAGAGTGCGGTACATTATAGTCCTATAGCCACAGCCAAGAGCTATATCAGATATTAAAGGCATTGCACCTGACCTATAGGCCCGAGTCTTAGAGTAGGGCCTATAAAGAGGGAGAGGGCCTTTAACAACCTGCCTGGTCTGCGGCAGAAGTGCTGCAAGGCTATTAGAAGATTCCCTCACTGAAGGGTAGAATGTTCTTGATTACACAGGAAAAGCAGAACAAATGTAATGTTGAAGCAGGAGGACTGTACCTGCCTGAAGTGGAGCTCTCAACACTCCAATATTCAATCTGTCAAAATGAATTATTTCATGAAGAATTCAAGACTCAGCCTGAGCCCCATTGTGGAAGGTGATTTGCTAAGTGGGTATGTGAGATTTTAAAGTAGGATGAGTTGGTTCATGAGGGCTGCTTTGAAAATGAGAAGGGTCAGAGGAGAGTGCTCTGTGCAGTGATGTAAATAGGGCATAGGCAGTGGCCCAGAGATGTAGCCGGGCAGTGTTCATGTATATCTTAGCAGTGGAGAGGGTGGTTAGCAATGCCAAAGGAAATTAGCTTGAACAGGAAAGGATTGGGGGGGCAACCTGCAAACTGATTTAAAGAGAAAGGTGAAGGAAGGAAACAGTAATAGACGTGTAGTAACGTATTTGAAGTACAAGATAACTAGAACTATATGATCATGATATTTGTCCTGTTTCTATGTCCCTCGTTTCCTATCGTGCTTGATTAGTAGATGTGAGTAATGGTTACAATCAAGAGTCTGTATTTAATCATATTTCTACTGTCTGCATACGGCAATTTGTACACAAATACATACAAGTACCATATCTATGATACAAACCAAAGTCTGATACTGCTTGCATGCAGAAATTGTGTATATTGAAAATATAAAATCAATTAAGAGATTTGCAAAAAAAAGTAATAAAAAAAAAAGAAGAAAGGTGAAGGAGTTGTATGCTGAGATAGTGCGCCAACCTGACACCAATCCAACTATTATGTAAGTAGATGTTGAGCACAATTGTCTTGACCATATCAATGACACCTGGGATCTGTATAGGGATCATTGGTGGCTAAGGCATGGCATGCTGCACCATAACATTATATGTTGAACGCCATTCACAGGTTCATTGGTGCTGCTGATATCTATTTGCTGCATAGACATTATATGAAGGAATAGGTTAGATGAGTTAATTTCATAATGAAAAGTCAGGCTTTAAGGCCGTTCAGTCATGCTTCTTAATGCCTGTGTGGGCTTGTTGATAGAAGATGAGTCCTTTAACCTAAAATATGCCCTCCTGATTTAAGATGCTGACTGGAAAAGTCCAACTACTCAGGTGGATCCAAACACTGAGATTCCACTGAAAACTTTGATTTAAACATAAACACGCACTGGCAAAGCCAATCAGTCTGGCCTTTCACGTAGATACAGTTACCTCAAGCCATTACTGGGTATCTTTTCTGAGCCAGACAAAACAGTGTGAAATCTAAAACAAGACTGCAGCCCTTCAGAAATGTACTAGATGTACCTCTCAAGTCAGAAACAACTCCTTAACAAGTCAGTCACAATACTGCAATAACTCACATTGTTACTAAATGTCCTCTTGAGTAAGATGCAACTACTTACAATGTCCTTCATAACGTTGAGGGGGTGTGGCTTCAGCATAAAAATGTACAGATCAACATTTGCTAGTCTAATAAAAAGCTTTGGTATTCTTTCATGAAGGTGCAATTCCGAAATCATTTCCAGGTGTCAATCACAAGACAAATGCAGAAGTATTTATATGTCCCTCACGAGTCAAATCCAAAAGCATTTATATTCTTTCACGAAGGCACAGTTCCACAAGTCATTACTTGGTGTTCCTCACAAGGCAAACGCATGGGAAGTCTTATACAGAGCTACAGTTCGACTAGTCATTACTAGGGTGTCCCTCAAAAATCAGATTTGTATTTGTATTTGTATTTGTATTGGTTATTTGTACAGCGCAACTATCGCTCCGGAAGGAGCATCCTGGCGCTAATAAGACAAAGTGCATACAATTACAGGTACAGAGTTAAATGGTTGTCATTACATACTCATCTGGAAGATTGAAAATCCAGGATTTCAGAAGCTTCCTAAACTGGTTTTCCTGAGTCAGTAGTCTAAGGTGTTTGGGCATTGCATTCCAGGCTTTGGATGATAGGAAGGTTAGGGTCTTACCCCCCTTGGTTTTATAGTTGAATTTGGCCAATTTAATTAGATTTTCTCCTGCGGATCGTAATGTCCTAGTAGGATTGTAATGGGGGAAACGCCTAATGAGGTACTTCGGGCCGGCGCCATTGAATGCTCGAAAGGCGACAATCAGGATTTTAAATAAAATCCTCTTGTGAAGAGGCAGCCAATGTAAAGTCTTTAAGGCAGCTGACGCTGAGGATTTCTTTGGCAGTTTAAGAACAAGTCTGGCCGCTGCGTGTTGTACGCTCTGGAGTTTTTTTAATGTGGTTTTCTTAACGCCGGCCATCAAGCCTTTGCAGTAATCCAAACGTGCGAGGATTAGAGCCACAGTGACAGCTTTTCGTGAGTCAATGGGCAGGAAGTCGAAAAATTTCTTTAATGATTTGATAATACTAAAGCAGCTTCCTGCCACATTCCTGACATGTTGGTCAAATGAAAGCTCGGTGTCAAATAAGACCCCTAGATTTCTTGCTGATACCACAGTTTGTGGGGGAGCAGGAGAGTCTTCAGGCCACCATTTGCTGGGACACAAATGCTGGGACTTTACCATAGGAAGAATCTCTGTTTTATTTACATTGCATTTAAGATGGTTTTTATCCATCCAGAGAAACACATCCTTCAAACAGTTCTTGAGGTTTTGTTCAGCATTGGTAGATCTCTTCTCAAGAGGTACAATGAACTGAGTATCATCGGCATACGATGTTACAAGTATGCCGTATGATTCAATGAGGGAGATGAGAGGAACCATGTAAATATTGAACAGGAGTGGGCTCAAAATAGAGCCCTGAGGGACTCCTGACAATACCTTTTTTTCCTTGGAAAGGAAAGGACCTTATGCAATTGTTTGTGATCTCTCCGTCAGAAATGAGATGATCCATGTCAATACTACCCCCGAGATTCCAATATCTCTAAGTCTCCCTATCAATATTGTATGGGAGATGGTGTCAAACGCCGCTGTGAGGTCTAATAAAATTAGAACAGCGTTCTTTCCTTGGTCCTGCAAGATTTTTATGGAGTCTGTGAGTTCAATCAGGGCTGTTTCTGTGGAATGGTTCGGCCTAAAACCTGATTGTTGAGGATGCAGGATATTGTTGGTCTCTACGTATCTTTTTAGTTCTTTGTATACCATCTGTTCTGTAATCTTGCCCAGAACTGGGAGAAGTGAAATTGGGCGTAGATTGGCCAACTCTGTGGGAGATTTATTGGGTTTTTTCATCAGGGGTTTTACGACTGCTTGTTTCCATTGGCATGGGACTATACCTGTATTAAGAGAGGTATTTACAATCTTGTTTATCAAAGGATTGACCACTTCGATTGCCTGATGAAGAATTCGTGGGGGGCACGAATCGGAAGGGGCACCTGATTTGCAAGCAAGAATTACTTCCCTGGTTTGGGTTAGTGACACTGGTGTAAAGATGCTAAGACTACCAGTTGCATTTTCTCCCTGGAGAGAGGGGACCGAGGGCTGATAGACTTGAGGAACTGGGAAATCCTTTTGTATAAGGTCAATCTTTTCCACAAAGAAATCTGCAATTTGGTTGCAAAGTTCTAAGGAGGGTGGAATTTCCGGCTGTAGGGTTTTTGGATGCGTAAATGTCTTTACGATGGAAAATAATGTTTTATGTTTTTGTTTTGCTTCCTTTATAGCGTTAGTGTAATACTCCTTCTTAGCGATTTTAATAGAGGCTAGATATATTTTCCTCTGTTGGACATAAAGGGTTCTGAGGGCAGGATCGTAGGTTTTACGCCAATTGCGTTCACCTTTCTTACATAATAGGTGGAGCGCTGCCAGTTCTGGTGTGAACCAGGGGGCATTCCTCTTTCCTCTTTTTTCCATTCTACGGGGATGTTTCGGTGGAACGCGTTTTGTAATCTCTTGCTGCATCCAGCTGTGAAAGTGTATTGAATCTTGTTCAGCATTACCGGACAAGTTGGGAGTCTGAGTTTGTATTATGGGTTGAAGTTTAAAACTGTCTTCGACCTTAGTCCAGTTTATATTATTTCCTGACTGTTGACTCAATTTCAATGAGTTTGGGAGGCGTGACGTTCTGATGCTAAAGGGAATCAGACTGTGATCTGTCCAAATTTGTGGGATGGGTGTGCGGTTGTTCAGAAGGGGAAAATTCGTGCATATCCCGTCCAGGATATGGCCTGCTTGATGTGTCTGTTTCGTTACCTTTTGTTGTAAATTGAAAATCTCCAGGGATTGGTGGAAATTAAGCACCTGAGTGTCTAGTTTGAATTCCAAATGTAAATTGAAATCTCCCAGAAGTGTGAAATGAGGGTAACGGAGAAGGAGCTGACCTAGGGAATCGCTCAGTGATTCTAAAAACTTAGTTGTAGTACCTGGGGGGCGGTAAATTAGCCCTCCTGAGAAGGAGGTGGTGTCATTTAGCTTGATGGAGAAACCAAGCCCCTCTGTACCTTGCAGAGGTTCTAAATTGAAAGTGTGACATTTTATATGGTTTCTTAACACCAAAGCAAGTCCTCCTCCTCTCCCCTTCATTCTATACTGCCTAACAATGGTATAGCCGTCTGGCAGGGCTATTGCTAAGTCTGGGTTACTGCTATTCGTTAGCCATGTCTCAGTTATGAGAAGGCAATCCAGGTCCTGCTCAAGAATAAGGTCATTAATGTCCTGACTATGGCCACACATGGAACGGGCATTTAGCAGCCCACCTTTAAAATTTAAAGTGTCGGCAGACGTGGTGGTGAGCGGAGCTGTAGTCTGAACTGGGGGCTCGAGGGAGGTCCATTTGCAGTATTTACAAGAAAAAGGTCCCTCAATCTTACTCATATCCGTGTTACAAGCACAAATATTTGCATTATTGAGAGTACGAAGGTCGCTTGCCTGATACAGAAGAGAGGGGTGAGAAGGACCAGAGTGTCCTGCGCCTGTCGCGTCCTTGGTGCGGACGGGCGCAGACGGGCTTGCCTTTGACGCGCCTTCGGCGCGCCGCCGTCGCGCCCGCTGCGCCCGCCCGCTGCGCGGACGGGAGGTGTTGTCCTTCATATAGTGGTAGAGGAGGGTGGGAGGCGTCGCAAGACTGGAGCGCTGCCCTTCGTTCTCCCCAAGATGGCGTCCGTCCCTGAGTTCGATTGCATCAGCTGTAAATCGCTGTGCGAGGACCAGGGATCGAGTTGGTGCAAGAGCGCGGGTGAGTGCAATGTTTTAAAAGGAAATTCAATCTTCCAGCAGAACACACAATAATAAAAACAATTTAGTTCGTTTTTTTAAAAAGTGCTAGCCTAACCCCCGGCTTTCGGCCTCAGGGGATAATTTAAATGCACAGTGAGATGTTGTGCGCAGAGTAAGAGGCCACTTTTATACCTGGGAGTGCGGGAGGCGTCGCAAGACTGGAGCGCTGCCCTTCGTTCTCCCCAAGATGGCGTCCGTCCCTGAGTTCGATTGCATCAGCTGTAAATCGCTGTGCGAGGACCAGGGATCGAGTTGGTGCAAGAGCGCGGGTGAGTGCAATGTTTTAAAAGGAAATTAAATCTTCCAGCAGAACACACAATAATAAAAACAATTTAGTTCGTTTTTTAAAAAAGTGCTAGCCTAACCCCCGGCTTTCCGCCTCAGGGGATAATTTAAATGCACAGTGAGATGTAAAAGCATTGATAGTCACCGCCAGGAGTCATCTGGGCATTGTACTCCGCGCCGCCGCTCCGGGAACCACAACACCCGGCAGGCCTCGCGGCGGCGCGTAGAGAGACGCGCACGGAGAGCGCGAGCAGCCACAAAAGGCGGGCAGACACCCGCGTCGCGGGACGCGAGCGGGACGCCCGGGGCTAAGCCCGGGCAAAGGGCGGGCCCTCTACGGCCCTCATCGGCAGCAGGAGGCAGGGCAGGGCCAGAAACTCTGCACAAGGCACACAAGGGACCCTACTGAACAAGTAAGACTGTTTTGTTGGTTATACATAGCCCCCTGTGTGTTTCAGGAGGTCAGGCTCCTTGTAATATTCATCATTATGTCTAAAAAGGGATCTGCACCACCAGCTAACACTATGAAAAACTGTTTGGTGCAAACAGTGGAAAAAATTAATCTACAGAGGAGAGAATCCCTGGGACTGAGTCAGTCACCTGACCTACACTGTTTGTCCCCTTCTCTAACCCCCTCACCTGAGGACTCAGTGTCCTTGCAGACTTTCTATGATGCTTGTTTCAACTGTCCCACCACGCAGGAATCCGGCTCCATAAATGACAATGTACTATCTGGATCTGGTCCTGAGGTTCTTATAGTGGAGCTTGGAAATAAATCTGACAGTGATGCGGATCAGGAAATTCGTGCTACCCCTACAGATGAAGATACTTCAATCACTGAACAACCTTCCCGGTTGGACTCTGGGAAAACTAAAAACCTGCCGAGGCGGGGGGGACTAAGATCTGGGACCAGGAGGAAGAGGGTAAACACCCCAAAAGCTACCCATAAGGAAGCTGGAGGGGGAAGTGTTAAGTCTAATGTCAGCCATGATGAGGATTTGTTTGACAGAATTGCTGACTTAATAGATATGAAAATTAAATCCATTGTTAAACCATTGCTTTCTAAAATCGACAAATTACAATCTGAAGTTAAAAAACTGGGAGGGCAGATGAACAAATTAACAGAGGGTGTTGATAATGTCATGACATTGGTGTCAAACCTGGGTAATAATAGTAGAGAAGTTGATGATCACGAGGGGGAGAACATAGTTGACGCCTTAAATAATCCACCACCCCAGCTTCCTGATCAGAAAACTAGTGGTTCTAATACTAATAGAGGGTACGGTCCTTTAACGGTTGAGATACCCCCTGCACATGCTCAGCCAACTGACCCTCTCCAATTTATAGTTGAAGCTTCTCCTGTTGTTCTAGTACTGGCTAATGTACCACCTTTAGAAGCCGGTACTGAAGAATCCCCTTCCTCTCTGTCTAATAAAGCCTTACAGTGGCTTACAACTAATATGAGATTAGCCCCAGGGGGGGGGCAACAGCTGGCTCAAGAGATCAAAACTGCTAAAAGGGTTCCATGGCTGGGTAATCGCCCCAAAAAATTTAAGGGGGATTGCGTGGCAGTAAGCTTTTCACACACAGGCGTGTTACCTAACATTCTCATTAACTTACTCCCACCACAACGCAGGCAGGGTTCTGTTGTACCATTAACCTTGAAATTCTTTTATGGTGAGCAACAGAACGTTACATACCCTAAAACACCAGCCTTTGGATGGGATTCTAATTCTGATTTAAACCATAGATGGGGTCGTGACCATCATCGCAATGTTGTAAATCAATCAGTACCCCTAGCTTATCAGAATCCTTTTGCTCAACCCCTCTTACTGTCTAATTGTTTTGCACCTTTATCATTTTTGGACCATAATGACTGACTTCAGCCAGAACATTCTGGACAGATAGGGAATAGTGTGCCTGTTCTTAGTATGCTTACTTGGAACATAGCAGGTATCAAGACTAAAGCAGATAATGCAATATGGTTAAACCTTATATCTAAGTATGACATTATCGCTTTACAGGAAACCTGGGAAACAAACAATAGTTTTTCTCTTGATGGCTACAGTTATTTTTGTATTCCTGCTGTGGCTAGCACAGCAGGAAGAGCGAAGGGAGGCCTGTTAAGCCTCTTTAAACTTGACATCAAAGGTAGCCTTAAGAAATGTGACTCAGGATCTGAGCATTGTCTTATTGTCGAATTGTCTCGTGCGGAATCTCCCAATATTTTGTTTATTAATTTTTATAATTCCAACGCTGCTGACTGTACGTCATATAGTCTAGGTAGATTGGATGATTTTCTGTCAGTCTATAGCGAAGATGTTAATGCATTTGAAATCATCTACCTAGGGGATTTTAATATACACCCTTGCTCACTTTCGTGTGTTTGCGATGACACAGAATCCCCTCCTAATTGTGCAATGGTCCATCTTGAGCATAATAAACAGGGGGGTTGTCTAGAAAACTTCCTCGCAAGATGGAACCTATACGAATCCAGTTGTGGGGAGGGGGGGGGTCAGGGCCCCTACTTTTAAGGGCTCAGACAATGGCTCTATTATCGATTATATTTTTATTTCTGCATGTTTTTTATTCAAAGTTTTAATGTATAGAACTGTGGTATCTGCCTTTAGTGATCATAATCCAGTTTCCATGGATCTAGCAGCGAGTGAACTTTTAGGGCGAAACCATGGTCCTTGTTATGAAGAAAGAACACTTAAAGTTAAGGACCAGGGACGTAGACTGAAATGGGATAGTATAATCCCAGAACCCTTTGTTCAAGAAGTTCTTTTAGAGGCAGAGGAAGAGGTCGGAGTGTGTTTAGCTAGTGAAGCTAATGATGGGGAAGTGATCCTTGCATTTAGTAGTATATGTAGCAAGATAAACGACAGGCTCTCTGTGATCAGTAAACCCAAGCCGAAACCTCTTAAAAGATGGTTTGATCACAGATGCTCAAAAGCACATTCTGCATTGCTCAATGCTCTTAAAACTGTTCCAAAAGATCGTGACCTCATCAGTACTAGTAGAGCTTTATACAAAAATGCCATTGCAGAAAGGAAAAAACAGCTTAAAGATGAAGCCTGGGCACAACTCACAGATCCAGCTATAATAAAAAATAGTGGAGAATTCTGGAGGATTGTCAACCAACCCCTTCTCACAGGGGAGGATAACTCCCCCCTAGAAACTAATATCCCTGATGAGGGTTGGATTAAACACTTCAGAGACATCTACTCAGACCACTATAACGCAGAGAACAGGGCACAGGAAGCGACTACTATTCCAAAAGGGAATTATTTGCACTTTGAAGTTGAGGAAGTATTAGCTGCTATTGATTGTACCCTGACTAAAAAGGCACCGGGACCAGATGGTGTTCCTGCTGATGCCTTTAAATGCTTCCCTAACTTCTGGTCAAGACTGCTTTGCAGGGTCTTTAACGCTTTAAACCGTGACAATATTCCTAAGTCATGGAAAACATCAATAATTATTCCTGTTTTTAAAAAAGGAAATAGGCAGGATCCTGCATGCTACAGGCCAATTTCACTGATAGACTCCTCAGTTAAGATTCTAGGGAGAGTCATATTAGTGAAATTGAATGAATGGGCCACTGAGAACAACATCTTGAGTAATGTGCAATATGGGTTTAGACCCAAAAGAAGTACCCTGGATCAGTGTCTCAATCTCCACCTGCTGATCGAGAAATATACCAGGGCTAAGGATGGGTCCATGTACCTTGGGTTCATGGACCTCTCCTCTGCGTTTGATATGGTCAACAGAACTAAGCTCTGGGGAAAATTACTTGACATGGGCCTGGATAGATCCATAGTCAATTTATTGGCTGACCTCCATTCTGGCCTTACCGCCAAAATTAGAGTATCTACTAATGGAAGGTGTACAGATGTTTTTGCATCTGAAAGGGGAGTCAGACAGGGTTGCATACTGGCACCACTGTTGTTCACGTTATATGTGAACGCCCTGGAGCCTGCCCTCAGGGGCGTTACAAGCGACATCCCACGTGCAGGGGAACAGGGAATACCAGTTCTCCTTTACGCGGATGACGCGGTTCTTCTTGCTCGAACTGGGGTGGGGCTTCAACGACTCTTGGATGCCTTTGAATCCTTTATGGGTTCCCTTGACCTGAAAATAAATGCGAAAAAATCACAGGTTATGCTCATGAGCCTGGCCTCAAGGAAACCTTTTCATAAAACCTTTTTCTGTGGGCAGGAAAAGCTTGCACGGGTCTCCTCTTTTCCCTACCTGGGGATCACCTTTGATGAGAAAGGTAGCTGGGGTCCTCATGTAAAAAGCAGAGCAGCCATGCTGGCCAGAACATCCGCTGCCCTCCATGGGTTCTCTAAAAAACTGGGGGGTAGGCCAATTGCAGCTGTCAGTAAAATATACAAAGCTAAATGCATTTCAGTTGCATCATATGGTGGCTCATTGTGGGGTCATAGGGGAGTCGATCCCATACAGACAATGGAAAATAAATTTTTTAGATCTGTTTTGGGCGTCCCACAGTCAACCCCGTCCTATACCGTTCATATGGAACTGGGGGAAGGCTACATCTCAGATTTGATTAGAATTGCACCTTTAATCGCCTGGCTCAGGATGTGGCTTAATACAGAGATTCCTCTAAATCATACCATAATGAGGGACTGTTTGACCCTAGATAATGTACATAGGATTAGGTGGTTGATGTATATTAAGGATAGTTTTTCGAGGTTGGGGAGGCCTGAACTATACTCTGTCATTGATTCTATAACATCCAAAGATATTGCTTACACCAAGGTGGCTATGAAGGAGCTCCTATCCCTGGAGAGGGAAGAAACTGAGCTGAAGAAACCCTGTGTCAGGGCCAGCTTATTGTTGGCTATACCCAACGGTCCTGACAGTTTTCTTAATGTGGTGACCCATCCCTACCACAGGTTTATTTTAACTCGTTTTCGATTTAATTTGATACATTTTAACTTGGGTTTTTACCCCGTTTGGAGTACCCCTGAAAAGGCACCGCCCTGTTCTTGCGATCATTTCTCTGAGCAAAGTACTATGCACTTTATAATGTTCTGTAGTTTTTACAATGAAGCTCGGAAGTTGTTTCTTGTACCTATACTCAAGGAAGCAGGATTTATTTTAGTCAGACCTGCTCTTATTTATTTGCAAATGTTACAAACTCCCAGGATTATGTTTCATGTGGCCAGTTTCCTGGTGAGAGCTATAAGAAGCAGGAACATCAGACTTAAAAATGTGTCTACCTCCTTTAATAGTATAGACCTGCACACTAGTTAGCCTGTCTGCTGGTGACCATCGGTCAAGAATTTTAGAATGCATTGTAACAGGGCTAGTAGTTACCCTTTCCTAACATTCAGTTGGGGACACACCTAGTAATTTTTTAAACCTTTTCTGCACTTTAGCACTTTGCACTTTGTATAAATTTTTAGTTACGAAATGTAACATGGTGTACGTTGGTTTTTTAAACATGTTAACCCTAAAATGTTTTTTAACTGTTTTTATTGTACTTGTCATTTGTGATTTTATGTATATATTTGCCATTGTCTTTGTATGATATTAAGTTATCGCAATAAAGTATTTTGACTGACTGACTGGCATTGATAGTCTTTTGTGAAAGTGCAATTCTGTAAGTCATAAGTAGGTGTCCCTCAAAAGTCAAATACAAAAGCTTTAAAATTGTTACTTGTAGCTGCATTTCCACTTGTCTTTACTACATGTGTCCCTCAAGTCAAATGCATTGATATTCTTTTTTGAAGGCGTAGTTCCCCACAAGTCATTAGTAGGAGTCCCTCACAAGTCAAATGAAAATACTTTGACATTCTTAGATCAACTCACAGATCACTAGTCATCTCTAGTTGCCCCTCAAAAGTGGAATGGAAATGCACTGAAATCCTTTAATGAAGCTGCAGTTCCATAAGCTGTTACTGGGTGGCCCCTCCTAGTCAAATGCAAAAGCTTTGAAATATTTTCATAACGCTGCAGTTCCACTTGTTATTAGTAGAGGTCCAGCTCCAGTCAGAACCCACTACTTAAAATGACATACACTAAGCTTGAGGGGGTGTGGCTTTAGTGTATACATTTGCACCCAATCTTTTAACCAGTTCTGCTTGTTTTCTATAGGATTCATTATTTGCAAAAGCTAGTTCATAATGAGTCCAAAATAAAGATTTCAACACATTTCTTGTGTATTTTTTTTTAAGTTTGTGATCATACCCTACTATTTATAGGAACTGGTATTCACTGGTAAGTACAACACAATTAAATAGCTTATTTGGGTTGTTCATGTTTTGGTGATAAGAAGGTTATACATGCTCCTCCTAGGAGTTTGAAATTACTTGCAAATAACGACCTGCACCAAGTTGAGGGTGTGTGACTTTAGTATACAAATGTGCATTCACACTTTGCTGGTTTAAACAGTTGTGTTTGCTTTCCGTAGGATTAATTATTTTTCAAAGTTTGTTCATGATAATGAGTCCAAATTAAGTTTCTGATCACACCCTGCTATTCATAGGAACAATATTTACTGTAAGTACAACACCATTAAATAGTTACATTTGGTTATTTATGTTCTGATGACAGGAAGGTCTTGTGCACTCCATTATTTTTGTACTCGCCCTCTGAGGACAAGTGGTGTTAGTGCAGCCTTATGAAGCATCCTCTCGGTGATGAGTGGTGTAAATGCAGTCTTATTGAAACTCCCTGCAGCCTTGTGATGCTCCCTCCAGTGGTGTGAATGCAGCTGTGTGAGGCTCCCTGAAGGGGAGTGAAACTATTGTGTGCCGCATTCTAGAAAGGGGGGGGGGGGGGTAGCTCAGTACCAGGAAGAACACCGGACATCTGCAAAATTCTTTGATTTTTGTGGAGTGTTTTCTTCATACTGAGAGTGCTTGTACAACACTCCAATAAGGGAGATGCTGCTCCACAAGTAGTTACTAGAGGGTTCTCTCAAGCCAGATACAAGTGGTTAAAATGTAAATCATAATGCTGTGGGGGTGTGGCTTTAACCTAAAATATTGCACATACATCAGATACTCTAGTGACTTATGCTAATTTTCTGTAGCATAAGAAAATATACCAAAGCTGGCTTATAGTGAGGAATTAACATTGTAATTTATAATAAACGTCTTGAGAGTTATGAAAATAGTTGATGTAAAATCTACTATATATAGGAACTATCAGTAATTGTAAAGGTCAATTGTCTAATAATTTCTGCATTTGGGTAGCTATTCTTTAGGTGTATGTGTACATGTTCAACGGCAAAATGCAGTCACTCAAAGGGAAAGCATCTAATGTCTGGAGTGGCCTGATTTGTTGATCTATACTTTTTTCTGAGGTGGGATGGAGTATAATTTGAGTGACATATCAAAAGACCAATAGTGAAAGAGTGTTGTTTGGGAGACCCTCTACATACATGTATTTTCTGCATGTACAGTATCAAACTTGTGTCTATGTTATATTTGCATTTAGCAAATGGCTAGATGTCCAATGGGATCTGCTCTCATTTAAGATAAGTTGCTAAATCGAAATAGAGTGTTTATTTTGCTACCAACTTGAGCTGGCCTAGAACCTGCATCTAGGAATTGAATGGATATTCAACCTTGTTCCATATGGTTGAATTATCCTAGATATCACAATGCCCAAGTGTCTGGGGAAGTAAGAATTAACAGCCTGATTCATCAAGCTGTTTGGCGCTCGCAAAGGGCCAGATTCTCAGAATCTGGCCCTTTGCGAGTGCGATTTTTGCATTTGGGATTCAGCATCCCAAATGCAAAAATCGCTAATTGCGATCTCGCAATTTTGCGAGGAATTACATTTAAGGAATCTCTATTTGAGATTCCTTAAATGCAATTCATCATCCAATTTTTTTTTGCGAATTCGCAATTTCTGGCCGCAATTTACCGCGAGGTCAGACCTCGTGGTAAATTGCGAAAACTCAGAAGAATGCATTTAAATGCATTTTTCTGAGTTGCATGTTACACACACACATGTCCTTTGGACATGTGTGTGTTCAACACCTGTGTAAAATTTCATTTGAGGGGTGCTACAGGGTGTCCTTTGGGCACCCCTGGCACCCTTCAAATCGCTATCTCATTTGCGATTAGCAAATTGCTAATCGCAAATAAGGAATACTCCCCATTCATTCCTATGGGCCTTTTGGCCCATAGGAATGAATGGCGAGTTATTCCTTATTTGCGATTAGCAATTTGCTAATCGCAAATAAGGATTATGTAGGAATCGCATTTCTTTATGCAAATCCTACATGAATCCCGCTTTGCGGGTCCTCAATAGCGATTCGCTATAAATCGCTATTAGGGGCTCGCAAAACGGGAGAATGATGAATAAGGCTGTAAGAGACTTACAGCCTTATTCATCATTCTCCCGTTTTGCGAGCCCCTAATAGCGGGAGAAGGATGAATAAGGCTGTAAGAGACTTACAGCCTTATTCATCATTCTCCCGTTTTGCGAGCCCCTAATAGCGATTTATAGCGAATCGCTATTAAGGACTCGCAAATCGGGATTCATGTAGGATTTGCATAAAGAAATGCGATTCCTACATAATCCTTATTTGCAGCAACAGACGACATTCGAACTCTACTGGACAATGGAGACACAGTCGCCCTCATCCTCCTCGACCTCTCCGCAGCCTTCGACACAGTCTGCCATAGCACCCTTCTACAGCGCCTCAAAAACATCGGAATCCAAGGAAAAGCACTGGAATGGATCACCTCGTTCCTCTCCGGAAGAACCCAGAGAGTCCGCCTTCCACCATTCAAGTCAGAGGCCACTGAAGTCATCTGCGGCGTACCTCAAGGGTCCTCACTCAGTCCCACTCTCTTCAACGTTTACATGAGCCCCCTCGCGGCCATCGCACGCCAACATAACCTCAACATCATCTCCTACGCCGACGACACTCAACTGATCCTATCACTCACCAGAGACCCTAACACGGCCAAAACCAACCTACACGAAGGAATGAAAGAAGTAGCCGAATGGATGAAGCACAGCCGTCTGAAACTGAACTCAGACAAAACAGAAGTCCTCATCTTAGGTTCCTCCCCCTCCGCCTGGGACGACTCTTGGTGGCTAGAGGCCCTTGGAAAAGCACCCATCCCGACGGACCACGCACGGAACCTGGGCGTCATCCTGGATTCCTCACTCTCGATGAACAGACAAGTCAACGCCGTTTCTTCATCTTGCTTCACAACATTCTTCGCATGCTCAAAAAAACATTTCGCTGGATCCCTACCGAAACTAGAAAAACAGTCACCCACGCTCTGGTCACAAGCCGACTGGACTACGGAAACACCCTCTACGCCGGCACCACCGCAAAACTCCAGAAAAAACTACAACGCATCCAGAACGCCGCAACCCGGCTCATATTAGACATCCCGCGTAAAGAACACATCTCTGATCACCTGAAAAACCTCCACTGGCTCCCCGTCAATAAGAGGATCACTTTCCGGCTCCTAACCCACGCACACAAAGCACTCTACGAAATCGGACCCGAATGCCTCAACACACGACTATCCTTCTACACCCCCTCCCGCCAGCTACGATCCTACAACCAAGCCCTTGCCACTGTACCCCGCATCAACAAAACCACCATGGGAGGTAGATCCTTCTCCTACCTAGCAGCTAAAACTTGGAACTCACTTCCCACTGACCTTCGCCTTACTCAGAACCACCTAGCATTCAGAAAACAACTCAAAACGTGGATATTCGACAAGTAACTCCCCGCCCTTCTCCAAGCGCCTTGAGACCCTCTGGGTATGTAGCGCGCTATATAAATTTTTTTGACTTGACTATATCAATCAATCAATCAGAGTACTTGTAAAGTGCGAGGGTCCCAAGGCGCTGAGTGGAGGGGGGTGCTGCTACTGCTCGAAGAACCAGGTCTTGAGGAGTCTTCTGAAGGCGAGTAGGTCTTGGGTCTGCCGTATGTGGGTTGGGAGGGTGTTCCAGGTCTGGGCGGCGAGGTAGGAGAAGGATCTGCCTCCAGAGGTTGTTCGTTGGATGTGGGGGACAGCGGCAAGGGCGAGGCTGGCGGAGCGGAGCTGGCGGGTGGGGGTTTGGAAGCTGAGTCTGCTGTTCAGGTAGGCTGGTCCGGCGTTGTGGAGTGCTTTGTGTGCGTTGGTGAGGAGCTTGAAGGTGATCGTCTTGTCGACGGGGAGCCAGTTGGGTCTCTCAAGTGGGGGTGATGTGGCTGCGGCGGGGGACGTTGACAATCAGCCAGTCGGAGGCGTTTTGGATGCGTTGTAGTCGTCGTAGGTGTTTGGCTGGGATTCCTTCGTAGAGTGTGTTGCCGTAGTCCAGTCTGCTGCTGACAAGGGCCTGTGTCACTGTTCTTCTTGTTTCGGTCGGGATCCACTAGTAGATCCTGCGAAGCATGCGGAGGGTGTTGTAGCTGGAGGAGGAGACAGCATTGACCTGCTTAGACATGGAGAGGGAGGAGTTGAGGATGAATCCTAGATTGCGTGCATGGTCCGTGGGTGTTGGTGATGTTCCCAGTGTGGTCGGCCACCAGGAGTCGTCCCAGGCTGAGGGGGTGGGTCCGAGGATGAGGACCTCCTTCTTGTCCATGTTCAGCTTCAGACGGCTGCTCCTCATCCAATCGGCGACAGCCTTCATTCCCTCGTGGAGGTTGGTAATGGCGGTGTGTGGGTCCTTGATGAGGGAGAGGATGAGCTGGGTGTCGTCAGCGTAGGATATGATGTTGACGTCGTGATGGCGGGCCACTTGTGTGAGGGGGGCCATGTAGACATTGAACAGCGTTGGGCTGAGGGATCTATAGACTTGTCTTCAGTGTTAAGTTACAGTATTGCATCAATTTTCCAGTGAAGGACTGTGGCAGAGGCCATTTGTGTACATGATACAGCGCCTTATTTAGTGTTACATTTTCAGTAGTTGGATGGAGGATTTGTTGTTGGGCGCTTTTAAAAACTGTCCTGAATTTGACAATCACAACAAATTAAAGAACTATAAAGTTTAAACTGAGCACTACAATTTGTGTTTCATTTGTTCAAATGATGCGAAAAACCAGTAGCAACAACACTTGTAGCATGCCGTGCCTCAGGCTTAGTCAATGGATTCATTTGATTATTTCAAGGCTGAAAAATCTATCTACTTGTTGTGTTCTGGGTCTCTGCCAGTGAGTTTAGGAAGGCTTAAGGTCAGAAGAAGTTAGAGACCTGGGCAAGAAATGGGGACCTCAGTAAAGTAAGACAATTCCTTTGTATGTTTGGCACCAGATATGCAATTAAAATATTAGAACAGCGCATGCCATTCACTTAACTCCAATCACCTTGGAAGCAATAGTTCAAGGTCACTGTGTATTCCAGATGGCCTGAAATAAGCAGCTCTTGAGCTTATGACGTTGGGTTTCTCCAGACAGGTTTCAGCTTTCAGGTAAAAAGGTTTTGGTCTGAACTAATAGTGGTCTGCATCCATTGGTAGGCTAGAGATCGATAATAGAAGCAGTTAGGGATATTAGAAATTTCTCATCTAGGAAACCTTTAACATCTGTACGTTCATTTTTAGCATTTTAAATCTGTTCACTTGAATTTTGAGAATCAAGATTCTTAACGTCCACTAATTCCATTGCTTGTATGAATTGTTAATTTCATATTTCCAATACTATTTTGCGTGTTTTATTGATTTTTGCAAAACGAAAAGGGAACTGAGCTACAGCTCTTGACAAACTGACATACGAAAAAAGCATAGTGCATGGATTACATGTTAAAGATGCTCCCATACCATTCATCACGGAACAAATAATCTGTAACTTGCAAACAGGGTCTTCTGAGTTTTTTGGTGACAATTATGATTCTTGAAATTTGTAGTGTATTGGTTTTGACTCGTGTTGATCATTTATTGTGTTGTGTATTCGGCATGGTGAGGATTGATCTAATACTGCAGTCTGGTTTCAGTCTGGTTTCGGAGTGACAAGCACTGACTACTAATTGGTTGTGTCCACATTCTGAGAAGCATTGATTGACCTGCATATATATTATATTTTATGTATTTTGTGATATTTCTATTAATTGTGACTAATAATTATCATTTCGTGTTGTGTGCATTCTCTGCATCGGTCATTGATATTCTAACATGTTTGTTCCATGTGACTCGCATTTATTGGGTACACTGCGTGACTAGCACTTACCTTCCTTCTCGCTTTGGGGTCATTGTGACAAAAACTGAATTTCTTATTTGTTGTGCATTCCCGGAGGTTGTGCCTGATCCTCTAGCTTCTTCTCTAAGACCCTCATTACACAATATTCTTTAATGCTTTTTTTGCATTAAGCTTGTCGGTCATCCATATTGTAATGTGATGTGTATGGAGTGTACCCAGCAATTATCTTCTAATGCACTTCATATTCATTGAGATGAGCACTGATGCTCTAATGTTCAGCTAAAGTAATAGCCAGGAAGGGATTCATCCAGAGACACGACTGTCCAGTGTATTCAGGACAGTGGTCTATGCGTAGGAAAGGCTCGGATGACGCATGGAGTTATTAGAGTAATTGGACAATTTACGTTCATTCAGGGAAGTAATACTTTAGGTACATAGCAGCATCGGGAAAAATCACTCAGACTGAAGACTTTAATTGAACATCCATTTTAAAGTCAATAAAGAGTCAGGCATTAGCACTGCACGGCCTTTAAGTACTCTGTTTATTATCTGTCCCTTTTAGCCTTACAATCGGAGGTAAGGTCACATAAGTACACATTTAAGCATAAAAGCAATGCCGGTGCAACGGCCAACGTCACATGGGCATATGATGGGAATATCATTTTAGCTACAATTTAACATGTGTACTTTCGACCAAATATCAAATTCGACAGATAATCATTGAAACGGGACAAATAGGCTCATAGAATTGCTTTGAATGAATATTGAAAGAAGTTGTACATGTTAGTTGTTAGGTGCAGGGGCGGCCTTAGGCATGTGCAAGCTGTGCACCTGCACAGGGCCACCAAACCCCAGGGGCCACCACGCCAATATATATCCTTTATATAATAATCCTCCGAGGATGGATACATATTTGCGTGGCGGTCCCTGGCAGGGATTTGGTGGCCTCCGGCTCTGTTCCACTTCCAAACACCCTGACCCCCCCTCTTCACTGGCCTCCACGCTCCGCCCTGCCCGGACCCCCTCTTTCGGGACCCCTACCTACGTTCCCTGCCCAGAGCTGCCATGAGCCTAGAGCTGCCCCTGTTAGGTGTATTTACATAGAACTCGTACCCCCGAGGGTTACATGGCGCTAGCATCAATTTAGGAGTGATGCAGCGAGGTGTGGTGAGATTATGTAGACTTCCCGCAGCAGCACACCCTAAAAGATCAGGGGTAACAACTCCGTGTGGGCGTGTGTTAGCTAAAGGATGGAGTGAGCAGCCTGGTTTTCAATGCCGTATTGAAAGATGCCAGGTCAGGCTTACATTGCAGTTTAAAGGGTGAGAGTTCCATTCACTGGGGCTAAGCTAGAGAACCTGCGACCACCGAACTTTCTCAGCGTTGTAGCTCTCGGCATTTTAAGCAGGTTAGGCGTGGAGAAGTGTCCATGATGGATTATATCTAGAAATTCTTATGGATAAAAATAGAGGGGCTATGCCATGAGTGACTTTAAAAACCGAACAGCGGATTTTAAACTATTCGTTGGTTTATTGGCAGCCGGTGGAGTTTTGCCCAAGGAGGAGTGGTAGTAGTGTTTCTTGATAGGTTAAATACCGATCTGCTGCCTCATTTTGTACGAACTGTAATTTAGCCAAACCCCCATAACGGAGTCCGAAATAGATTGAGGTGGCATAGTCCACCCGGAAGCCAATTACTGCTGACATGATGGTCTTTTATCTATCCAAAGAAAAATATGCATGTCATTTCCTAACAGTTCTTAGAGAAAAAATGCACTTTGAGACAGCAGCAATAATATGTGGACTCAAGGATAACCGAATGTCTAAGATAACTCCTAAGCCTCCTTGGGTGTAGAGAGGAGTCCCATCTCTTGTGGCCAATGCTCTTGTGTCCAGAGCAGAGATTGACGTTCCTTAATACTATTTTAGTTTTATCTACGTTAATTGTCAAGTGGTTGATCCTCATCCACCCGCTTATAAAACACTTACGGCCTGATTATGCGTCTAGCGGCCCACAGACCGTCAGACTCATGGTGGCGCGACAGTGGCAGTCCGGCCACCGCCACACCGGCAGTCTGACTGCCCCATTATAAGTTGGGTGGTCAGACCACCATTGCAGCATCGCAGCCACCAGAGAACTGACGTTCCCTAGTGGTGGGATGGCGGTCAGGGCCTGAGTAATATGCTGGTGATGCTGCTGCAGCACCGCCAAGCATATTACGAGTTTCAAGAATGACACTGGTGTCATGGAGGTTTTTCCTCCATGAAAAACTAGTGGTCCTGAAACAAAGGGGGCCCTGTTGCCCAGTTACATGGGGATGCATGCAACATGCGCCCCCCTGTTTGTATGCACACTAGTTCCTGCACAGCAAGGACTTTACTGTCCATGCCGTGCAGGAACTGTTTCTGGCGTTCCCATTGGGCACCACCTTGGGAATGCTAAAAACAGCCTGCCAGACACGAGGAAACTTGTGGAGGAAACTTGTAGTCTGGTGGGTGGCTCGACCACGGGTGTGGTGGTGCGGGCTGCCGGCATGGTGGTTCGCTGCTACACCGCCAATCTCCTAATCGGGTCCATAATGTCTTGGAAAATGCGTTCATAAACAAATGGAGGAACGGGGGGCTTTTAAGAGATAGGTCCCGCATACATGCCCATTAACATGTAGACGATATCCCGTGGGCTGAGGTGGGCCAATAAGTCCCTGGGACCATTGACTTCTGTTACAAATACCCCCCCTCCCCTGGGTATACACTTATCATGACTCCCTGAGCCTGGGTATACACATACCATGACTCCCTGAGCTCTTACCCCCATGCACCCACCAGATCCAATTTGACCGGCTGCTGCACATGAAGGCTGTTTTCCTTGAACGTAACAGACGGTCTCTGGCGCAGGCCCCAGCCTATTGGCCTTTCTACACCATACTATAGGCGTATTAGTGATTATCCCGCCACCCCAGCAATGTCTCTCCAGACAAGACCCCATATTTGGTACATACTATTTTTGGGTCGTGTCCGACACACCTAAGATGACACGTGCATTATTCCCTGTAATTAGCAGGCTGTACATCACTCCAGCATGGCAAACCTCCAGTGCCTCTGCTAGCATCTCAGGCTGCATTTGCTAACACTGTAGTGGTCTCTCTGCCATCTTGTTTGCGAACAACATGTAGTTCTACAACGTTTTCGGGCGACCATAGATCCATACAAGATGGCACCCGTTTGAGCCCCTGTGGTTACTAGTCACTACACCACTTCCAAATGGCAACATCACAAGTCCCCTTTCACTCTCCATTATGACACAGATGAGACTGAATGAATGAATGAATAATTTATTGCGTGGTTACTCAAAACCATTACATTAAAACCAAAGTACAAAGCTACAAAAGTTAAAAAAGGATCAGAGAAATCATCTTCTTTAAAACAAGTCGGTATGCTCAAGATCTGGGGACTTGTAAACAAAGATGGTTAGAGTCTATTTTCTTGCGGAACGACATGCATCGGGTAAGGCTCTGGACGTTTAGCTCGTGATGGCCATCAACTTGGAACAAGTCTGTTGAATGAATTTGCCAAATGTGGCCATCTGTGTAACTGAGTTCAGTGTGTACAATTGATAGACCGCCTCCTTTGTGGTTCGCGTCCCCAGTTGTAAGATGATGGGCCTGAGGTAGAGGCAACGGGCTGTGCGCAGGGCCGGGCAACAAAATAGGAGGTGACCCAGGGACTCCTGTTTGTAGTTACAAAGCCTGCACTCCTTGTTCCCTAAGCCTGTTCGTTCAGTGGGATATAATTCTTTGAGGGGCAAGGGGTGTAATCTGTAGGCTAGAATTTTATTTAGAGCTGGGCGGCCCACTGCCTGCGTAAGATGCTGTTTAGCGTTGTACGCCGTGTGTGGCAGGCTTTGGGTCTCATGGAAACCTCTTTTTGCCAGGGACTCCAAGTCGAGTGCGCAAGAGAGGAGGCGGACTTGTTTTTTAATTGCATTTTTAATAGCACAATAGTTGACTTGCTCAGAGCCCCAGTTCTCCGTGGCTAAGCTAAGGGAGTCCTTTGTCGCAGTGAGGGTCGCTGACCAAGGGTTCCCGGGTTCCTGAAAAATAATTTTTAAGACTCCCTTCAGTGTTTTGTCGTGTGCGGCTGTTGTGAGATAGTAATATTTGCTCAAAGCAGCCATCTCTTCCAACTTTTGTTGGTTCAAAGAGAATTTGAGGCGTACAAGGGTGTTTCTGGTACACGCAGGTAGGTGGAATAATTTCTTGTATGCGCTGCAGTTAATTTTTTCTAGATCTTTATTTAGTTTTCCAGGGAACGCTTGTTGAGCATAATTAAGGGCTGGCATTAGTTTTGCCTTTAGTACTCTTTGAATAGCCATTGTAGAGGGGCTATGTAAGGAAGCTTGTAGTTTGCAAATGTCATAGGTAATTGCTTTCCCTTTAAGTTGGATTTTCCTTAGGTGAACGCCAGGTAGCCCCGATTCATGGTACCAAACGCCCAAATAATTGTATTGCTGCGTACAACCCAGTGTCAAATGGCCGAGCCTCCATTTAGCTAGTTTTTTTCCCGGATAGTGCCCAAAGATGACGATTTGGGATTTGGCTGCATTGGCCACCAGCCTGTTTTTGTCGTTGTAAATTGCCAGGGCTGATAGCGCCTTTTGTAGGCCTATTTTTGTATGGTCCAGGAGTACCAGGTCGTCGGCATATTGCATGAACTGGATTTTAATGCCCCCGATTATTGGTGTGGCTAAGGCTGCGCCAGTCAAGGCTTGATCCATATCTGCTGTGTATAAATTAAACTGCAGAGTTGCTAAGATCCACCCTTGTTTTAAGCCACGGTCCGTTTCGATCTTCTCTGATGCAGAGTCGCTTGAGAGCTTGATTCTGACCCACGTTCTTTGGTACAGTGACTGAATTGCTTTCAACAAGGCTGGGTTGATGTTCCAGAGTTTCACTTCTTCCAAAGAATTGCCCGGTCAACCCCATCAAACGCTGCTGAGTAGTCGATAAAGCAAACGAAGAGGGGGAGACGTTTGCTCAGCCGTGCTTGGTGGGCTATATAAGAGAGTGCAGTTATATTGTCCACGGTGGAGGCCCCAGGTCTAAATCCTGTTTGGGAACGGGGCAAGAGTCCTTCTGTGCTTGCCCAATTTGCTAAGTCCGCCAGGATGGTGCTCACGTAGGCCTTGCCCTCGATGCCCAGGAGGGCGATCAGGCGCTAGTTGGACGGGTCTGATTTAGGCCCTTTTTTATGTATTGGGTGCAGAAGCGACCCTCTCCAGGAGTCCGGGACGTCCCCCAGGAGCCAGCATTTAGTATATAAGTGGGTCAGATTTTCAGACCAAAATTCTATATTCGCCTTGAACAAAGAGCCCGGGAGGCCATTGGGGCCTGGTGTCCCATTTTGTCTGATTTTTTTTTAGGACTTTGGATACTAGAAATTTTCCGGGAGCAGCCTTCAAATGTGCAGTATGATCTGACTCTTCCCTTTCTGCACCTACTTTGTTTGAGTGAGATCCGGTTATTTCTTCTTTATACAAGGCTTTGACGTGGGCAACCCAGGTCCGTGCATCGAGGGAGTTTTCTCTATGGTTTTTCCCTTGGGTTAGGTTGTTTATGTAGCTCTAAAACTCTTGGGATTTACACGGTCTAAGCAAGTCGAAGATCTTCAGCCATTGTCCCTCGCAATATTCGCGTTTTGCGGCCCACACGTTCTTTGAGTGGCTTTTTGCTGCTTCTTGTAGTAGTTTTTTGTTCGAAGCTGTGCCACTTTTCCGGTGTGCTTTTCGTTTTGCATTCAGGTGTTTGGTGCTATCTTTTATTGCCTTGTTGAAGCCAAATGAGAGTGGTGGGTGCCTGCGGTTTATGTGTGCGCTATCACCTTGAAGTAGAGATGCTAAGTTCCCAGCGGTTTTATCCCATTCTTTTATTTTTGCCCCCGACTTATGGGAGCTCGGTGGCCAACCTGCCCAAGTGTTTGTCCATTTATTGAACGTGGTGATTGGTACTGGCCCCCATTTGATTCTTCTAGGAAGCTTTGACAATTCATCGCCGTTTGGGGCCCCAATGCGATGTATCCTATGACAAATTTCTGATGTCAGAGTCAGTGTGAGGATAGGAGCAGCGTGATCACTTTCATTTCGCTGGTGCACTGTATAATTTGACAACAGGGATTGCAGTTTGTCGCTTAAAATAATATAATCAATCGTTGTTTGATTGTTGTATGTTGGGGCAATAAAAGCCCCAGGATTGTTCTTTAAGAGGACAGAGTGTGCTGTTGCCAGATTGTGAGATTTTAATAAAGCATTCAGTGTGTTGGTGGCTCCAGAATGGTGATTTTGTTTGGCGGTAATCCCTATGTTGTGTATATTGAGGTCGCTAAGGATGATGCAGTCTAATAAAGGATGTTGTAATAACAGAGCTTCGAGCTGATTTAATAATGTGGGCAGGTTGTCCTTAGCTGTAAGCCCATGCGGGTTGCGGTAGATGTTGATTAGCAGAATTGGGCGTGGCACGTTGAGCGAATAAGGACCTTTCAGGATGCCCTCCAAGAACATATTTGGTAAGTCTTTTATTTCCATAAATTCAAGGTTCAGCGAAAGCTTGATGTAAATGGCTATCCCTCCTGAAGGCCTTTCACACATGAGACTGACAGTGCTTATAGTTGCGGCTCAGAGAGGAGCCAGACACCTTCCCAGGAGCCCAGAAGCGAGTAGGTCCCACACAGGAGTGCACCCATCAGGTAGTGAGTAATATGTGCCCATCCTCGGCACTCGGCCTGCCTCACAAGAGGCCATGCGATACTGGCAGAGACACTATGCCTGCATGAGCGTTCTGTTGCGGTACCTTCATTGTTGCCAGTAGGTTTGGCGCACCTGCTGCCTTTAACAGTACTAAGCGAGGTACGCAACAATTTATTGCCGGACCACCTTTGCTGCCCAGAGGCCTGCCACACTGCTGCCCCCAATAGTGCTTTGGGTGGCATGCGACGTCCCCGGCACTCGGCTCTCCTTACATTAGTCCACAATGGCAGAGTAACTATGCCTGCCTATATGGACATAATATTGCGGGACCCCTAGAGTTGCTCATAGGACTGCCACATCTGCTGCCCTGACAACACTTTGGGAGGCACGCAACGCATACTAACACTGTGCAGTCGCCATACCACCACTCCAGGAGTGTCTCTGCTTACTGGGAATCTAGGGTTGTAATGCCAACATGGGGGGTTTAACAGATCCGCAACCGTATCACGGTTTAACCGCCATGGGCTGCAAGCCACATGACTGCCACACCCCGACCCCTGCCTGCACATATGGAGGTTACGAAGGCCTCACAGTAATTGTTATCTCTGGCCCCCCTTTTTATGGATCCAACCTCGTAGGACCCAACCTGGTAGGCCCCACACGGCCTTGACGACATTAATTCCAACTAACACAGGTGTCTACGCTTTGTAATATTAATAATAATAATAGTTAATTTATAGAGCGCCTGGCTACCCCCAAAGGTGTGTCCCAGCCCTAGAAGCACATCAGCAGAAGTAGGAAGATCCCGGACTACAGTTTGTATAGCCAGGTTTTCAGGCCTCTATGAAAGATTTCTCTGAGTGTAACCAGAACGGGAGTGTGTTCCAGTTTTTGACAGCTAGGTAGCCAAATGAGGGAGTGCCCATCTTTGCCTTTCTTATCCTAGGAATCTTGAGTAAATGCGCTTCTGTCGGTCTTAACTGTTGGCTAGGATTGTGCAGGGTGAGAAAGTTGTGCAGGTACTGGGGCCTTTCCCATGTATGCTCCTATGACAGAAACACATGGCTTTGAAAATAATTCTCTTCCCAATTGGCAGCCAATGAAGGGAATCTAGGGCTTTCATCAACAAAGCACGGCTTGATAGATTAAGAACAAGGCGTGCCGCTGCATTTTGAATTAATTGAAGGCATTTCAGACAGTCTTTTGGTGCACCCAGATATAAGACATTTCTGTAGTCAAGTAGGGAGTTCACCAAAGTGTGGACTATGGTTTTCCTTGCTGATACAGGAAGGATGTCTAAGGTTTTTTTAGCATCTTGCTAAAGCATATCCCTGCCACCTTTCTGGTTTGAGACTCAAACGAGAGTTAGGGATCAATCCACAGTCTCAGGTTCTTCACCTCTGTTTTGTGTGCAGGAAATGGGCCCCAGTGTCTAGGGCCATCAGCCTACACCTCAGATGGAGGGGGATTTTCCGACGATCATGACCTCTGTCTTAGTACCATTCAATTTAAGGCAGTTGTTAGACATCCATGAGGCCAGATCATTGAGACAGGAAGAAAACTGTAACGCTGACTCACCAGAGTCTTGCGCCAGGGTTACCACAAGCTGTGTGTCGTCAGCATATGACACCATAGAGATCTTGTAATTGTCCATAATCTCAGCTCGTGGACCAATATATACGGGCTAAAAAGGGTGGAACTCCGGATAGATCCCTGTGGGACCCCTTGACAGAGTGCAGGATTTTTGATCAATGAGGGTGCTGTACAATTTGGAAACTACGATCTTCCAAGAAGGACTGCATTCACTGTAGTGCTACCCAATCTAGTCTGCACACCTGTATGTGCCAAAGAAGAAGTTTATGGGATACAGTGTCGACAGGACCAAGGCCACCGTCTGACTGGCATCCACCCGTCTCCGTATAGTCTCTGTTGCAAAGAGGAGAGCAGATTCAGTTGCAAAGGATGCTCTGATTGTGTAGGATGTAGACGGTTGTGTGAGTTGATATGTTTCACTAATTGTTTATTCACAACCTTTTCAGCGATTTTAGATATGTAGGGGAGAAAAGAGATGGGGCGTCGATTATCCAGAATCTCAGGGTTGGAAGAGGGTTTTTTCTTTAGAGGTATAACAGTTGCATACTTCCATGACTTAGGAACCTCTCCACAATTAAATGATGTGTCAATTAGTTGCTGTATCTTAGGTATTATCAATTCAATGCCCTCCTTTATTCTGTTGGGTGCCGCTGGATTGGCAGGGGAGCCTGATTTGATTTTTAAAGCCACTTCCTTGAGTTCTATCATAAGGGTGGGGCAAGGAACTTCCACATGGATGGAAAACCCAGCTCGGTAGATTTCTCTTTCAGTTCAATAGGGCATTTACGGGCTTCCTCCGGGAAGGAGTTATATATACTAGATATTTTTTGAAAAAAGAAATCCGCAATAAGATTGCACCGCTCTTCAGAGTTGGTCGGTGTTGTGAGTGTTCTCTCAAGAGATGAGATATCTTTCAAAGTGGTATACAGTTCTTTGGATGAGTTTTCTGCCATGTCAATTTTCTCCTTGTAATACATATTGCTCCTCTTTTTGAGAAGGGAGTCGTACTTGTTTTGTGCTGTTTTATAAGCTTCATTCGATTCTTTAGAGAAAGCTATTCCCCATTTGTGTTCTAGGTGATTACAGCCTTGTTTAGCACTTCTCAGCTCTCCGTTGAACCAGGGGGCTGATTTAGACCCCCTCTTATGTGTATTTGTGGTCCAGGGGGTTGCTTCATCAAGTGCTTCCGTGATCCACTTTTCTACTGACACATTGGCCAGTTTAATGTTGTTACTTAGTAGAGGTGGAGTTTTCTGAAGTGCCCTGGAAAATATCTTGCAGTTAAACTTGGACCAGTTCCTACGTGGGAGGGTAAGGTCTCTGTTTTTTATAGAGCGTGGTTGAGGTAGGGGTATATGAAATTCTATGAGGTGGTGGTCAGACCAAGGGACAGGGGTCAGTTGTTTCACCACCAGGCCTGGAGGGTTCGAGACAATGGGGTCCAGCAAGTGGCCTGCACAGTGTGTTGGTGCCATGTATTTAAGTTCTAATTGTAGGCTGGCCAGTTCTTTACATAGGGTTTGTGCCTCGGTTTTGACGTAGTCCTCTTTGTGAAGATTTAGATCACCCAGAACCATAAAGTTAGTGTATTTAAGGGCTAGTTGAGTGGCCAAATCCGTAAGATTAGTTGTAAAATATGTAAGCAGCCCAGGCGGGCGTTAGATTAGGAGACCACTCATCGCAGTCTCATTTGCCCTCTTTAAGCTAAAAAAGGCCACCTCTAAGCTTCCATTTGAGCTTTATCAAGCGTGCAGTTGAGGGATAAGCGAAACATTATGGCTATTCCACCTCCGCGCTTTAGAGTGCGATCGTGTCTGATCATGCCATAGTTATTTGGGAGTGCCTTTAGTATGTCGGGGTGGAGACCTCCCTAAGCCAGGTTTCAGTGTGGAACATGGCATCAGGCTGGTGGTCAGTCAAGGAATCATACATTTCTATTTTATGTTTGATGAGGGATCTGCAATTAATAAGGGTGAGCTTCATGTGATCTTGCTGAGGTGTTGTATTGCAAGGTTTAAGACTGAAAGGGCAGCTGGTACAGCGTATGATCCCCTCACTTACCTGCAGTGAGTGATAACAAGCTCCAGTCAGAGGCCTCTCAAGTGTCCGTAATACGCTGCCAGAGTATCGCAAGGGCTGTGCGGGTGCTAAAGGGGCACAGTGGGTTGCCCCTGGCCCCGGACGGCCATAAAATGTATAACATAACATGTATAACACATCCTAGTCCTATAATTAGCACACCTATATTTGCCCTCTTTAAGCTAAAATAGGCCGCCTTTCAGCCTCCATTTGAGATTTATCAAGCGTGCAGTTGAGGGATAAGCGACAAATTATGGCTATTCTACCTCCGCACTTTAGAGTGCGATCTTGTCTGATTATGCCATAGTTATTTTAGTGTCTATAGTATGTCGGGGCGGAATCCTCCCTGAGCCAGGTTTCAGTGTGGAACATGGCATCAGGCTGGTGGTCAGTCAAGGATTCATACATTTCTATTTTATGTTTGATGAGGGATCTGCATTAATAAGGGTGGGCTTCATGTGGTCTTGCTGGGGTGTTGTATCGCAGGGTTTAAAACTGAAAGGGCAGCTGGTACAGCATATGATCCCCTCACTTACCTGCAATGAGTGATAACAAGCTCCAGCCAGAGGCCTCTCAAGTGTCCGTAATATGCTGACAGAGTATCGCAAGGTCAGTGCAGGCGCTAAAGGGTCATAGTGGGTGGCCCCTGGCCCCAAACAGCCATAACATGTATAACATAACATGTATAACACATCCTAGTCCTATAAATAGCACACCTATACTTGTGCACCATCCAAATAGATTCACCATAATAGGGGCACCATACCTGGTGAGATCCGATACACTTAGCAAGTTAACACAAAGACTTATTTGACTCCTCACCCTCTGCATGGTGGCACTATGAGCATATGCAACATTCTTCTGCCAATAGACGCTCTATCATGGACTCTACCTCTCCTTAGGTTACTCAATTCCACTGTGGATACCCTGGCTGAAGTCTCAGTCCACTGCCCCAGAGGTGAGTTCCCCCTCACAGTCTCTTTTCTTCAACTCTCCCCCTTCCAAGCTAGTTTGTCCTTGTGCGCCACTGGTGAGGCAGTAGGGCTCTGCCATCCACAACAGGCAGCACAAGTAGTTGTATCATGCCAGTTCATTGAGTCCTCCATAGACAGAAACAACTGGTAGGTAACTAGCATGTTTTCTACCTGTTTCTCACTCTATAAATTATAAGACACTGGGGGCTCTCCACAGATTTTGTCTAAAATATGACCACTTCAAGCCGCATGTACACATCCTGGATTATTGAGCTCTATGTTTTTAAGTTTACTTGAATTTCCATGGCTATTTTGTGATTGTTTGATAGCTATGTTTGTCTCGGCTCCCTATTTCTCCACCCTCCAGGTTCGCTAGAAGGACGAACCACCCTGCATTCTATGCTTGCCCCCCTTCTGGTTTACCTTGAGTCCGTTCAAAAGGGACGATACATTTTAGGACACCCCTTTGATTGTCACCTTCATTTAAGAGAAGATAAGGTTTTCTCACCCAGTCCTAAAGAAACGCCACACATCCACGAGGAGTTTTTAGGTGTGAAACATGTCGACATTTTAACCACCCACACTCTTCACTGAGCTGCAGCAGGTCGAATTACCCCTGCCAGCCAAGACTCCTGTAGTCTAGTCTTTTAACCATAGCAAAGTGTCCAGTTAGTAAAGCTTCCCTGGAACATTCATAGCTATTTTAATACACTCACTGCACCCACTCCACGCAACACTCGTCGCCCCTCCACCTCCTCCATATAGGGCTTCCTGGCTTTCAATTCTAAAGACCTCTGGCAAGGAGCCCCCCTGCAGGGCCCGTTGGGCAATGCAGTGCCGGCCCAACGAGGAGCTGCCCTATGACGAAGCATGACAACTCTCAGGGTGTATAAGGGCCCTTGCTCCATATTGGAGCTCTCGCCCCTTTGATTCTTCCCCTACCTGGATCCTTATCCCATCTCCTCCACCCCCCCCCCCCTTTTTCTTTCCTCGTTCGCTCATCCCCTATCCTTAGGAAGTGTATACCACTTTTTGATCTACTTGGAAAATGTGTTGCAATGAGGCATTTTCATCTAGTTAGAGAAATATTTGAAAATCATCTGCATAGTTATTCAGTGACAGCTTCTTTCAAGCTGTTTTATAAGGGTCCTGTTAGAAATGGAGTTTCTGGATGGCTAGGGTATACACCTAAGCCAGGTGGAACCCACCACTCTAGTCAGGGTGGGGAAGTTATACACCCAAGATAACCCCTGCTCACCCCCTTGGTGGCTTGGCAGAGCAGTCAGGCTTATCTCAGTGGCAGTGTGTAAAGCATTTGCACAACATGCACACACACTAGTGAAACACTGGGCACACTACAAAAAGAGACTCCACATAAGGCTATGCACAAATATCCTTCGTATTACAAATACAACACCTTAGACCATAATCACATAAATCACTGTGCCACTAGGCACTTGTCACAAAGATGCATATAAACCACATAAGACCACAAGCACATGTCTCACTGTGCCACTAGGCACCTGTCATGACATCACATAGATTATACAAATCACTTTGCCAAGTTGTCATAACCACACCATTAGTGCACTAAGGCACGTCCTTGCCAGTTGCACAGGTAAGAAAACATTCTGAAGACATTAGTTCTAACAATACCTTTCACCATATTATGCAGTTCCTGAAAACATCATGAAGACATTAGTCATATGTTCATAGAACTCTTTAGCTCTTATTGTGCATGAATCACCCCATCCATTTCAGTAGCACCATTTGAGCACCTTGGGCACTGGGACTCCTATGTCCCCTTTCCCAGAGCTTGTAGCTTGGTAGGCCCTTCAATGCGAGTCCCCACCGGGAATTCGCACTTTCTTTGAATGGGGGTGGTGAGGCCTCTCTGGATTTCCAGCCAGCTCATAAAGTGCTCAAAAGGCAGCTGCCCGTAAGTGTGGTAGAGCTGCTACACATACTGCAACTGGGGTAGCCCACAACTATGCGGTGCAGCCCTCACTACTGTTGGCTCCCAGTGCCCGCCACTTCTGGGGTGGTGACGTCGGAGGCCTTCTCAGGTCCTGCTGTGGCAGGGAGGAGTGGAGCTAACCACCTGCTGTTACCCACACTGCTCATCCTTCCCCCAAGGGTACAGGAGAAACTCCGGCAGGCCTCCTTGAAACTGAGTTGGCCCCGCAAGCAGCAGCAGACGTCTCGGCTACAGTGCAATCTCTCTTGCTGTTGCGTCTTTTGGGCTGGGACCCTCCTGCTCCCGGGGATGGGTGGGCCACCATTTGTTTTGGCAGGTTGCTAGGCAACCTCTCCTGCTCAAATGCCATGCGGAAGTCGCTGTGGCCAGTCCTCTTCCGATCGGCACGACCCTCGCTGTTCCAGGTGGGGAATAGGAGGAATCACTAGCTGTCAAGAGCGTACGCTCTCCCCTCCTGGGGCTCTGCACACAGCCCCCCACCAGGCGTGATTAAGGAAATGCCAGCCAATAGTGTTCATGGCAATTGGAACACCAATAAAGAGCCCACCACACACTTTCAGCAGGCCCTTCCCTGATAAGGATAAAGAGCACCACGCTCTTCACGCACATCTCTTCTTTTTTGAAAGTGGTAAAGAATCCAGCACTCTAGTACACACGGGTCCCTTGCAACAACAAAAAGATAAAGCACACAGAGAGTTTGCAGTACCAAGCACACAAACCTATGTGAAGGTAAATCTCAGTAGAATGAACCACCTTAAAAATGTGGTATGCCTGAGTTTTCTAGAACAGGAGGCAAGCACACACAGGCCCTAGAAGAGTCCTTCACAAGCAGGATACCACAGCAGGGCAAAAAGAGTCAGTCCTTTTCCTCCACCACAGACAGAAGCAGCAACTGCAGGCAACCCCATGCAGCACACAGGAAAGTGGCAATATTCCTCCTTACACCTCTCCAGCTCTTCTCCTTGGCAGGGTCCTCTTGTTCCTTGAAGTAATCTAAGTCCTGGGCTTTTAGGTGTAATACTTATACCTCAAAACGTCTTTGTTCTCCTTGTGGCCAGGGCCTCTAAACCCAGTCTAAACCAGTCCTTTCCTCCCTGGTGCAGCATGACCACAGAGGCAGCATTGTGCAAAAGGGGACACAGCCTATTCAGGTGTAAGCAAAACTCCTCCCACCAATCTAAATGCAGACCAGGTCTATTCAGCCCTGCGATGAGTGACCCAGGCAAGGCAGAGCACACCTCAACCCCCCTAGTGACTGTCTAGAGTGAATGCACATCTGATCTCTTGTCACTCACACACTAGACGCTGTATACACAAACAGCCAAAGGCACACAGAATGGTGAAGTAAGAAAAGGTAGCAATAAATCAAAGGGTGACCTAGGGCAATAAAGGTCCAGCATACACCCACTAATATATAAACAGTGAATCGAGAGGTATGCTGTTCCTAGAAGTGAACAAGAGGATCCTCATCGGTAGGGACCCAAAATGTGGGAGCCTAAGGAGTCAAACTGCACCGGAGTCATGTGACGCACAATGGAGTATTGACCGACTTCCTGTCCAGAGTGCAGCTGACCTACCCTCCGAGAGTCTGGAGGGTAGGTCAGCCGCACTCCGCGTACCGAGAGTCCGGAGGGTAGGTCGGCCGCACTCCACTTACCAGCAGGAAGAGTCGGTCGAGACGCCATTGTGCGTTACATGACTCTGGAGCAGTTTCACGTCTTGGGCCCCATAATTTTGGGTTATTACTGATGAGGATCTTGCCTGTTGAAGACGCACTGGCAACAGATGATGTATTTATAATGGGCATGGTGAACAAACTCTAACTTATAGATGTGTACCACCCCCCCTGATTTTGGAGTAGTAAATAGTTATTTTAGGTCCTAAAGAAATGCCACGATCATTCCTGACAATTTAGGGCTTGAAACATGTCGACCACCACCTACACTTAAATACTTGACAAGACTATTCTTGTCTATTTTTATTGATGACATGGAATCCACCAATTGAAGTTAGTTCAGTGGGCTTTCATACTTATTTTCAATCCACACACTCTTCACTCTCTACTCACCACTTAAATACACCACACGCCCCATACAGACACCCACTTTATCTAAGTCTTAGACGATGGTCTAAAAAGATCTCTGGTGCAGAGCCCCCCTGCGGGGCCCATTGGCATTACAGCGCTGGCCCAACGAGGAGCTGCTCTATGATTAAGCATGACACTCTTTGGGGTGTATGAGGGCCCTTGCTCCTTATAGGAGCTATTTCTCTTTATCTTTTACTTCTCTGAACAGCATACCTCTTGATTCTCTGATGTAAGAAAATGCCAAAGTGGCATTTTCAAACACAGGATTGAAAAAACACCTTTAACAAATGGTGCATTATTAAATTCCGAGTTCAGAGAGTCTAAACTTAATTTTCCTATCTTGCCACTACTGCAAGTTACACCTGTAAAACTGTTACAGTGCAACTCCAATGATAAGCCTATGGGACAGATAGACTTTCAACAGTGTAAAACGAATTGCACAGTGTTTCACAATCAGGACATGTCACACACACTAGTAAATGTTCTACCTTTCACATAAACTGCACCTTACCCACGGTGGTACATTGGACCTACCTTAGGGGTGCCTCACATGGAAGGAGAGGTAAGGTTTGGGCCTGGCAAGTGGGTGCACTTGCCAGGACAACATGTCAGTACACAACTGCTTGCACAGAAACTACAGTGGTAGATCTGAGATGCATTTACAGGGCTACTCATGTGGGTGGCACAACCCGTGCTGCAAGCCAACTAGTAGCATTTAATTTACAGGCCCTGGCACACACTGTGCACTTTACTAGGGACTTACCAGTAAATCAAATATGCCAATCATGGATAGGCAATCATATCACAATTTAGACAGAGAGCATATGCACTTTAACACTTATCAGCAGTGGTACAGTGCTCAGAATCCTATGGGCATCAATTTCAGGGTCAGACAAATAGGAGGCAAAAGGCTAAATGTTTGGGGATAAACCTTTCAAAAGGGCCAGGTCTACCATGGTCTCATATGAAATAGTAGTGTAGAAAATGCAGATTCCATGGGAAACTCCTCATTTTAGCTCTATTCTGTCAGCTGTAAAGAGAGATAGAATGAACTATCAGGTTGGATCAGATTTAAAGGGCCTTGTGCATGCATGCCAGTGAAATGAATCTACACACACACTCACATGCACACACACACAGACACACACATACACACACACACTCTCTGTCACCCTTATTCTTGCTCCCTCTCCTACTCTTGCCTTTATACTCCCTCTCTTATTTACCAAACGATACACAATTGCGTTCGCCAAAGAACAAAATTTACTTCAATAATTATGACCTTGTTTTGTAAAACAAAACAAAAAAAATCCCAAATAGGTTAGGGTGACATTCTCATGCACTATTTGCTCTCAACAAAGAAGAGAAAGTTGCTTTCAGACACTGACAGAGTACCATGATTGAAAAAATGGAAATTAGTTCATTGTTACCTACCAGGTGTTATAAACAGTATTACAATTACATCAGATCAGAGTTTTAATCTCTGCAATAATTCAGCCCATGACATCGAAAGTGTGAGAGTTAATTCATTTCTTCTCTGGGTTATTGCAATAATGTTCAATTTAGAGATAGTTCATTTTGATTTTGTGCTGACATTGTTTTCTGAAGATTAAAAAAATAATTTGTAAGATTTGGTTTCAAGTGAAGTTTGAACTGTGCCATGGCAGTGGATTATGCTTATGTTAAGAACTTGAAAATTAAATGAGTTCACCCTCAAAGGGTTAGGAATATGAGTGTCCACCAAGTGTTGATAACCATCCCTGGCGTAGTGCCGCTACTTTTAATTTTCCAAATCTTAACTAGATTTGATATTTATCATTATATTATTTTGGATTATAGTTGACATACAGAAATATATATATATTTGTTTCAAATAAATAAAGCGAGGGATTAGTACTGAAAGAGATTACGCAACGTGCAAGGTTGCATCAAAATTGTATAGGGGTGTCATCTTTCTCAAATACAAATTCTGCCCTATTCTAGATTTTGCTATTCAGGAAGAGGCAAGAGCTGGTAGGTGAAAATGATTTTGTCTAAAATTCCCAGTATTATTTTCTAACATTGAACTTACCCATTTGTTAGCTTTAGTAGTCAGTTAAAGTAATTTAGGGAGCTTTCAAATACTTGTAAAGCTGTTTCTACCAGTAATTGCTGATTTAGGCTTATATTTTTTTAGTTTTTACTGGCATAGAGATACATATATAAGCCAGGTTGCTATACCAGCCAGATGGAAACCTTAGATATTAGCTACCGAACCTTAGTCCATCAGTATTACTGGTGTGCTCTTTACACGATCTTTCCATTGCACACCTAGTACTTTACTGTGCACACATGCTATTCAGCGAATACAAATGAATAACCACTCGCAGAGGAGTAGTTTAAAGGGATTTGTACAGATGTCATGGTCAGTTTCTAGCATGATCTTACCAGTTCTTGTTTCAGAATTGGTGATACACCTAGACCCTCTAGACAAGCACCAGAATGAAAGCACAATTCAAAACTGACCGCCACAAAGCGAATTTAAAGGAAAGTATAAAGCACATATTCAGATAAATAGGGCATCCCCCAGATAAATGAACTTTAAATGTTAAAATACAAGACTAAATTGCACATAAGCTTCCACTAAACCCCCAGTAATTGAAACGACAGGTGTCCTGGTCTCTTATCATCATGTCCAAGGTTCGCCTTCGAGCAGTGTTCTGAGTGCTTATAAAGGGGTCATATATGTGCTGAGAGCCCTGAATACAGAAATATTGTTATGTAATTGTCTCTGTGTACTGCAGTGTAAGTGTTGTCTCACAATTGTTTGATGAATTGAAACACGTCATAAAATAAACACATTAGAGGAAGAATTCAGTTATGTTTTGGTTAGATATGGTCACGTAGGGGCAATTAATCCTTCATTCTTAAAGGATTAAGAGTTGAAAACGTTGGAAAAAAAGCCAGACAAAGAGGAGAGTGGTTCTGGAAATATGTGAGTGGCCACTTAGTTGATCGGAAGCTAAGTCAGGACCATCCAGCTGTTAACAGGCTATCATTACTGGAAGAAAGGTGACTGTCCTATTCATTTACAAAATAAATATGCAGTTGGGTGTCCTCATCATGGAAGTGGTATATAAAGTTGACACAAAGCTATGAATCCAATGAAAGGGTAACCCATATATTTACTTAGTTGGATAAGTAAACAGTGAAGACATTTATGAAAATCATATGAATATACATATTTGGGAAGCAAAAGAGACTCTGTGATGTCTTGTGCACAATAGAAATACGTGGGACAGCAAAGGGCAGCTATATCAATTTTGTCCTTGAATAAAGTAAGTTAGTGCCAGTGTTATAACTGCAATGTCAAATGTCATTGGTAAGCGTACGTAACAAGGGAGCAGACATTGCGATAAATGGACAATGAAAATAATGTTGTCATTCACTTTATGCAAAATCTCGTCCATGCCATTCCACTAAAGGGGGTGACGTTATTGAAATTCCATGATCAATGTGTGTTTTGAGAGAGGTAAAATGGATCAACATATTGAAAGCATTCTCTTTGTACAGGGGCCTCTTCCCCCTTTGCAGACAGAGCCTTCCTATCTCAGACTATATATTGAAATGATCCATAACACTAAGTAGAATGGTGTGACCAGGTGTGACCAGGTTTGGACTGAACTGCCAAGATTTCTTGGAAATGCTTTATTGATCATGCATGAAGTTTCATTTGACTAATAGACTTGTGTTAAGTATGACCGTTACAATATTATAATAATATTTAGTGCAATGTATAGTTTTCTACAGAACCTTACTATTCTGCCGCAGCGCTAACGGGGCGGGGCGGCCGCATGCTGGTGACAGAACCGCTCCGTCACCAGCCGCGGTTGAGCTGTGCTGGTGACGGAGCGGTTCCGTCATGGCCCGCCCCGCTCAATAGAACGGCCGCGCAGGCGCGAAATCAGCGCCGCGCAGGCGCGGCGGCCGGGCCATGACGGAACCGCTCCGTCATCAGCACAGCCCAACCGTAGCTGATGACGGAGCGGTTCCGTCATCAGCAGGGGAGGGGTTAATACTTGGCATGTGCCTATGTCAACAATTTGACTCTACCATTTTATAGATGTTAACTTTTCTAAGCAACTGTCAACATTTAATAAATACAGACAGGTTTCCTAAATTCTTATCATTTAACAAATTTAAACTTGTACTTTTGGGAACTCATGCTATGTTGCAACATCCTTCAGCAGAACATGTTTCATGTTCTCACCATCTTACATTTCCTTGACAGTCAAACCTCACAAAACAACAAAACGGATTTAAGATCACCTTGAAAACACTAGAGGATAATTTGCTTTCTCGCCTCTCTTCTGCTTCTGGAAACTTTCTTGGGGACACAGCCTTGGTGGAGAATTTAGAAATCACCAAAAAGACAGCAGCAGAAATTGAAGAAAAGGTAAGAAATTTATTTTTGAAAGAAGCTATGTGAACAAAAACGTGTGACTTGGTAGCAAGTGCTTGAATAGTGAGAAGGGCTTGATGAATGAAGATAGCGTGGGGGAATTACAATACAGTTTTGCATGGTGCTAATAATATGCTCTTAATGGTACATAATTTAGTGCTTTGTGCAAACATCTTTTACCACAGCATTGCAAAAGAACACATGCTTTGATGGTACTATGTGACTAGAATGTGTGTGCCTATTTGTTTTGTGGCACTTCGTTGTAGTAGTGGTGTGTGGTAGTGTTTTGGTGCTGTTGCGTTTTTGTGCTGCATTGTTATATTGTAGCGTGGCCCTTTTTTGTACTGTAGTTGTCTTGCATTCAGTTTTCTTCTGAATCAAAACGGAGGGAGGAAGATGCAGGAAAGGGTCCACTCAGCTTCCAAGTGTAATCCAATATAAATCAGGCAGTGAACCACACCCGTCTAGGTGCCAGAGTCTCAAAGAGATTATCTCAGAGACTCTCAACCACTTCTCACAGCCATAAGCAATATTATCTCAGTTGGAGTGATGTAGTGGGTAGTATCATCATCGGGTCTCACACCTGGGTACTCTGTTCCCCAGGTGAGCCGTACCTCCACCAGGAGGGAGATTGTCTGGGTGAAGACAGTGGTGGGATCTAAATAATCTGGGTAATATTACCTCCTATATCTATTAAAATGGTTTATTTAGAAGAAGGGATGGGAGTAAGGTTAAAGACTGAGAGATGGTGTCAGACGTATTACTGGTCCTTAACATCTGATGTTCTGGTCGACATGTTTGGCCCTATGGGTCCTTGGCCTTCATCAGGCCCTTGTGAAGTAGATCCCTGTCATTAACAGTGTTCTGAGCGGATAGTCTCTGTCAACTTATTTATTTATTTTATTTATAAAGTTTTATATAGCGCAAACTTGACCCAGGAGGGCACCAGAGCGCTTTACATTTAAGATTGTTGCGTTATGAGTTACATCAGATACAAGAGCATAGTAAGGTACAGTACACATATACAATGTTTCAAGAATTCATAGTATGGAGGGGAGGAAGGAATAGTAGTGGGGAGACAACGAGGAACTGTGCCCAGTGTCCGGCTGGGTAGGTGACGGTCAAGGGGTAACCAAGGCCAATCTCCTCATTAGCTGTCTAGCAGCTCCACCGGGCATCAGCCATGTAGCTCAGGTCTCAGTTTTCTAGAAAACCAATTTTTTGTTTATTTGCGAAGGTTATATAGCGCTGTCTAGACCCGGAGGTATCAGAGCGCTTAACCAGAGGATCGTTGCATTACAGGGTACATCTAAAGAGGTTTTTATAGTGCTGGCTAGACCTGGAGGTATCAGAGCGCTATACCAGAGGAATAATGCGTTACAAATTACATCAGTTGCAATAGTGTAGTAATGTACAGTAAACAAGCAACAAGGTTAAGAGAATTTGTAGGAAAGGAGGAGAGGAAGGAGCCTTAGCAGGGAGACGAGGAATAACTGTGTCCGATGTCCAGCTGGGTAGGTGATGGTCGAGGGGGAAACCAGGGCCAATCTCCTCATTAGCTGTCTAGCAACTCCACCGGCCATCAGCCATGTTGCTCAGGTCTCAACGTTTTGAAAAACAGTTTTGAATAGGTACATAGGCTACGAGGTTAGAGGTACCAGAAGGATTTGGGGTGAGGGAGTAAAAACAAACCAGAGAAGGAGCTTGGGCTACCATATAGGCCGATGGGGATGTGATCAAAGTCTGGTTGGAGTCCAGTGGTGGGGAAAAATGTGGCAGCCATCATCTTGGGGTCTGGCCAGGCATTCTGACCTTGGTGTTAGAAACAGCAGGTACCCATCCTGTGATGGATCAATCAATCAATCAGGGAATTGTGAAGCACGCTACTCACCTGTGAGTGTCTCAAGGTGCTGGGGATGGAGGGGGGGGTGCAGCTCTGAGTTAGCCGAAAAGCCATGTCTTTAGGATTTTTCTGAAAGTGTGCTGAGTGGGGGAGTGTCTAATGTTGACTGGGAGCTCATGCCAGGCCTTTGCTGTGACTTAAGAGAAGGGTCTTCCACCCGCTCTGGTTCTGCGTATGCGTGGGGTTTCTGCTAGGGCGAGGTCTGAGGTCTGCGAAGTGATGGTTTCTTTTTGGTATATGGAAGGAGACTCTTTCGTTGAGGTATTTGGGTCCGGTGTTGTCGAAAGATTTGTGGTGTTGGTGAGCATCTTGAAAGTTACCCTTCTCTTGATGGCAAGCCAGTGGAGGTCTCGCAGGTGTTGGGTGATGTGTTAATTTCGTGGGATGTCAAGGACTAGTCTGGCTACGTTGTTTTGGATGATCTGGAGTTTGCATAGCAGGGAATTGTTGATTCTAGCATAGAGGGTGTTCCCGTAGTCCAGTCGGCTGATTATGAGTGCGTGGGTGACGGTCTTTCTGGCTTCAGGGTGGATCCACTTGAAAATCATCCAGAGGATGCGGAGGATGTGGAAACAGGAGGAGGCAACATCGCTGATCTGGTAGGATCATTGTTCCAGGCGTAGTTGCTGCTTATAACTGAAGCGAAAGCAGAAAAATTACCATACCAAAAATGTTGTCTACACATTTATCATTTCACAAATGGTTGTATACTTTTATGCCATATGTGAGAATAACATGTGACTGGCCCCAAACAATGTGGCTTCAGTGCATACATGCACTTGTTTTATGGCATCTTGTTGCTCCTTGCAGTATCCATGCAGTGTTTTTGGCATGTTTCTGTTCCATTGTTGTGTCTGCATATGACGGCTTCTGGCTAACTTTACCTGTTTCGACTATGTTGTTGTGTTGAGCTTATTTTTGTGTTGTTATGTTGCTTTGTGCTGTGTCATTGTGCAGTGTTATATTGCTTACTTTAGATATGTCAACAAATGCTGCTGCACGTCCTATCTAAACCAACACATATGTAAGGTGGAAAAATACCATACCAATTAGCCCCTAAATGTAGCAGGGACTGGCCTTAAACTAATACTTTCAGTGCTCATGCTCATGATATATGATTCAGTCCCTCACTCCACAACAGAAGTGCAGAAATATTAAGGAGACATTGATTAATTATAGTGGTAACCGCACAGGAAAACAATTGCGTTCTGATTACACACACACACACACACCCACACACACGCACACACACACACACAGAGCCACACACACACACACACAGAGCCACACACACACACACAGAGCCACACACACACACACAGAGCCACACACATACACAAACCCACACACACACACGCACACACACACACACACTTATGTAAATCGATTGAAATTGCTTTGAAATCCCAAGAAGGCAATTAAAGAAAGCTACATATGTTGAACTTATGTCCCTATTAGCCCCTTAATAATAAGCCTGCTACCATTTACAATGGCACAAATTGTAACTCTGTCAGTTCCTTGCTGTTTTTCATGGGAATTCATCCTGCGCTAAAGTATCTTGAAATATACCTTCATTTAGAATAGAGAAGAGGAGGTGCTCATCTTAAATCAGGCCCATGGATTTTTATGAAGAACAGAGAGAATCTCGATGACATCCTCTGGTAAACTCTAAAGTTCCACTATTTTTTATCAATCTCAGCTATTTTAAAGAAATATGTCATAATCCTCATCATGTCCTGAGGATGGTCCTAGACTAGAAGGGGACCAAAATGCCAACAATTTGTGAGCTCCACAGTGTAGTACTTAATTTGGATTAAGGAAGATAGTGGATGCTCACTTTCCAACACCAGAAGAGTTTTATTCCCTCCATATTTTAGCCCTATTGCCCTAGGGCTCGCTTCCTGTGTAGAATGAATTAACTAATTAAAAGAAACTTGTAGAGCGCGCAGCTACCCGAAAGGGTCTCCCAGTGCTGGAACAGACAGCTAACAGGGGAGCATAAACCCAAAAGCATAACCACGAAGCTCAGTCAGGGCAGTTAAAGAGCAGAGTCTTCAGGTTCTTACGGAATGTGAATAGAGAGTGGCAGTTCCTGAGAGCCATAGAAAGGAAGTTCCAGAGTTTTGGGCCTAAGTGTGAAAAGGAAAGGCCATTCATGCGGGCCAGGCGAAACCTGGGCATGGTACACAGGGCGAGGTTGGCTGATCTCAACAGCCGGGTGGACACATAGGGTGACATCAGTCCTTGGATGTATGAAGGGGAGAGGCCGTGCCTAGATCAAAACATATAGCATAAGGCCTTGAATTTAATGCACTTGTAGACCTTAAGCCAGTGTAGTTCATGGGGAAAAGGAGAGGCAGAAGTGTATCTAAGCAACCAAAAGAGAAGGCAGGCGGCAGCGTTCTGGATAATCTGCAAGCGGTTGATCACAGATTTATTGCTGCCCAGACACAGAACACTCCTGTAGTCCAATCTGGACGTTACTAGGGCCTGCAAAACTGTTCTTTGGGTATTCAAAGGTCACAGCCAGAGGATTTTCTTAAGCTATTTGAGAATGGAAAAACAGAAGGCTGTGAGTTTGGAGACCTGCCTCTTCAGTGAAAGGTTCTTATCAATAATGAAGCCAAGATTCTTAACTTTAATAACTGATGTGGGTAAGAGTCTCAGAGAGACAGGCCAGTGGTTTACTCCCCTAAGTTTGGAATTTATGCTCAGAGTCATGACTTCTGTTTTATTACCATTAAGCTTTAAAGCATTTATGTTCATCCAGCAGGTGAAATTAGTCAAACCTTGCCTGAGGGGGAAGGATCTAGGTTCTGAGCATTCGATAATGAAAATATAATCCTGTAATCATCAGCGTAAGGGAACGAGGTGAGACCTGACTCCTCGATCACATCCATCAAATAGCGAAGGAAAATGTTAAAAAGCAAGGGACTCAAAATGGAGCAGGCGGAACCCCAGGGATCAGTGAGAGGGTCTTGGATGTGTTATTAGCTGATGAAACCTGGAAAGTACAATCATTCAGAAAAGAAGACATCCACCTCAGGGCCAGGTCCACAATGCCTAGTGCCTCCAATCTGTCCAGCAGAACACTGTGTTGAAAGCTGCACTTAAATCCAAAAGGATAAGGGCAGCCGTCCCACTGGAGTCTAGTTCCTGCCTAAAGAGTTATATGACTCCAAGTAGGGCGGATTCTTTACTATGGCCTGCCCTAAAGCTGGACTGAGACAGATGAAGCAGATTACCAGAAGTGGTGAAAGAGGAGAGTTGAGTATTGGCATGCTATTCTAGGATTTTAGAAAAGGAAGGGAGAGGAGAGGGGGATAGGCCGAAAGTTAGACCAGCAGAGAGGGTCAAGATCATTCTTCTTGAGTAGAGAGAGCACCACGGCATGCTTCCAGTGCTGGGGAACATAGCCCGTACTCAAAGAGGAGTTGAGGAGATGAAGAATTAATGTGAGGGCAGCATTGTCAGTCAGTCTGAGTTTAGACAGGGAAAGGGGATATATCGGAGAGCCAGACTTGATAGTATCAAATAAAGTATGCAATTAAGCTAAATCCAAAGAAGGCCAGGCCTTGATTTCCAGGGGTTCTTCTGGATTATCGTTAGATTTATAGGCAAGTGCTTGAGTGGCAGCAGATGGAGGACTCACTAGAGTGGGAGCATCTGCTTCTAACTGGTGATTGATTAACGTTACTTTGTTTAGGAAAAAGGTGCTAGCTCACCACACAGTAAGGGAGGGTGGTGATGTAAAGGTGCTAGCTGCTGAAAGTTCATTCACCACTCTAAACAAAGTCTATTGGCAGTGTTGGGCGTTGGTGATCTTCTCTGTGTAGTAGGATGCCCGGGCAAATTTGCAGAAGGCATGATCTTTTTTCAAGGCATCAACATACTCTGCCTTGGCCTCAGATGCATAGTGCTGCCTCCAGCCCCTTTCTAAGATTTTACAGCGTTTTATTTTTGCATCGGAGGCAATATTAAACCAAGGGGCAAGGGGACATAATCTGCGGAGTGTTATGGGTGCTAAAGGCAAAATTGCGTCAGTAGCCTCCATTAGCCATTGATGCACAGCAATTTGATCGGCATCAGGATTGAAGTTGAGGATAGGAATTGTGTTAAGGTTTCAATTATTAAGCTCAGACAGGTCCAATTTAGCCCAGTGTCTGTTTGTGGGGTGTGGTGCAGGTCTAGCAATGAGAGAACAGGGGACTAGGATATTAAACAGTACTGCATAATGATCAGTCCAACTAAGTTGGAAGCAAGGGTCAACGAAAAGGGTGGATAGATTGGAATAAATGGGGCCTAGGAGGTGGCCCGCAATATGAGTAGCTGTAGAATTAAGAAGGGAAAGATTCAGTGAGCTCATATCGTCAATGAGGGTCGAGTCTAGTTTGTTTTTAGGATCCTCAAGATGTATGATGATGTCACCAAGCAAAATAAAATTGTCTGCCTGTAAAACATGTGGACCTCTAATAAAAGAGAGAGGGACCCCAAGACCAAAGGGATAGGGTTCCACAATTGACACAAGTCAGAATATAATTCCCTTTGGGTGAATTACCATAGAAACACAAATTCTTACAAACATACACATATAAACTCTCAAATCATAACAAGGAAGCAATATAAAAGATATTAAAAAAGCAGAGAAAGCACTATAATAAAAGTATATCTGCACAGTTTATTAGCATACACTATATTTTGTTAAAAATGGGAAACATATACAAGACGGAACACTATAAAAAAAATAAATCCAACATTCCTATAAAAAAAGGAGGTACAAGTAAAGGACTAAATTCCAACAAAAGCTCAGAATTTTCCTTAATCTGTTTTTCACGTATTACTCCTTGTGCATCGACGCGTTTCGGCGGTTTGTTTAATGTTTAACCACCTTCATCAGGACAATTACAATAAATGTTTCCCAATGGTTCTCAATTGTTTTAAGTCAATCAAAATAAGATCAGGGGTACTCTGCCTCCTTCTACGTCTCAAAAGATATTCTTCCAGCGAATTATCTCTTCAAAGTTAAAATAATTTTATCCTCCTAATGTATCTTGATAGTGATTAGGGGACCACGACACTTATATTCTGCGTAGTTTCGAGACTTAGTAACTGACAACATGTGCCAATATAGATATAAATGTGGAATGATACAACCACGCACGCGGTATCAGTGTGGTCGTATATACACACTCTGTCAGGGTTTGTGTATAAAATACCCTTGCTAATCGGGAATCCCAGGATCAGGGAACCATTAGTCACACGTGAAATTACCAGCGTGTAAACCCTCTCGGCGCTCAGGCAAAAGCATCCCGCGTGCTGGCAAACAAAGCTGGAAACGTTTGAATTCGGTCGCAAACATTAATACATACCATTCTGATTCGAAATTTGGAAGAGATGCCCCTTTCAAATACCGAATAAGTATTTGGCCTGCAAACCAAAATTGCTGTTCGATACAGGCTACCAAATCTCAATTTGGGTTTGATACATACCAAAATACATGTGGCCCACAAACAAGGTTTTTGAGATGGCATGCACCCTAAAACTTTAGAAAGAAATATCATTTTCTACGTGTAGGATAGTGCTATGTTAGGTACTGTTGATAGGCATGAGAATATTATTCCTTAAGACTACTCTTTTATGAACCTTAATAACCCCTTAAAGCTTTCTATTCCTGAACCCTAAAAGATGATTAGTACCCCTTAATGTGACCCATCCCAAAACTCTGAAACCCACTACTACCCCTTAGTGCAATCTATTCCTGAACAGTACCAAACCTTTACTATTCCTTAACACTACACTTTCCTCAATACTAAGACTCCTTACTAGTTCTCCCTGCCCGCTTACCTACCTCTGTGTCAGAGCAGTCCTAAATTTGTAAGTGTTTTAAAACATTCATCTCATCAGGTCAAAGACTGTGAAATAGAAAATGATAAAATCCCCTTTAACAGCATAATATTTTTATACATATTTTATGTGTTCAAGCCCATTACATATTTGGTGTGACATGACAGCTCAGTTGTTTTTATGACTTATTTTGGCAAATTCTTTCAAATATACATAGAGTGGGGCAAAGGCTCTGCCCTAAGGAGTATTACTCTCTCACTACTGGCTGTTTGGTGTATCATTCTGCCTTCTAGGAAGTTCTTCCATTGGAGTTACTTGAGGGACCGTTTCACATCTGAAATGTGTACCTAATCATCACAATGGTTTACCACCTCCATGCATTCTAGGAAGACACACATTATTTTCTTGATGCTTTCTTCCCAAACATTTCCAAAGACAATAAGGTTGACTTTAATGTGCTAAATATAATTTGCGAATGAATGCCTGCTGTTTCCATGTGTTAACACAATTAAAGCCAGACCTGTTGGCTTTCTCAGTGTTTATTGCCAGGAGAACGCATTTCCTATTAAAGTCACTCAAACACAGGCCTGCTAAATGTGTTTTTTTCTTTGGCGACCTTTTTGTTATACTTTGAAGACAAGATACAGATGTCTCAATTCTCCTTGGTAACACTGTTTCTGCATTACTTACGGAGTAGCATTTCTACAGTCAGTAGGTGCAATATATATGCTGTGGACTAAGCTCAAGAGAGCTTTGAGCAGGATACATAGCTACTAAAATACGTGATCTATGTGGAAGGTTTCACATGGTCAGCGACTGGCTGCCGCCCCCCTCCCAAATGACCACACCAACTCCCGGACATGTGAACACAAAACATGGTTATCTTTGGAAGGCGGGGGATCGCGGGACCCCCCGGCCGTATTTATTAAGTTATAAAATTGAAAATTTTAATAGCATGATAAATACTTTATACAAAAATCAGCAGGACATTAGATACAATGTTGTCAACAAGTATGAGAGACTAACCTTAACAGAGACTCTAATACAGGTTGTTTCCTAACCGAACTAACATCCTAAGCTAGATTTTTGTATACTACATTTCTGGCCATATGGCAAGGTCGCTAACCGGTGTCAGGTCCTAGTAGCTGCGCCTCACCTAAAGATGTGCGCATGCGTAGCCGGGCCTGGTACTTACCCGGTCCACGCCGTGAACTCCATTTACCCACTAAAGGAGGGCCCTTACTCTGCGCCATCCGGTGACGTCATGAGTATGCGCGCGCGGGGTGGCTACCAGCCTAAGGGAAGCGTGACTACTCCAACCAGCGCCCCTTTGAAAAGCAATTACCTTGCCCCTGAAGTTCTATGTGGTGCCAAGGGCACCTCCCCTTGGGCGGGAACCTCCATGGGATGATGCCCGCCCCCTCAGACCTTAAAATAGCTGCTCACCGGTCATGACCTTACCGCCACAGGCCAGCATTGTTACCCGACGATCTGGCCTCCCCCTACTCAGGAATTCACCCAGGAGTGTGTTCACCCAGCATAACCCTCCAACCAGGCCCAGAGATTATTAGACCAAAGGACATTCCCTGACTCTGTTAAATGAACCCCATCCTTCAGGTAGAACCTTTCGCCCCATATACATCCATGTGGAATTGTCTGCAACCGGGGGGCTCGAAATAGTTTGTCCAACTGAGTATTGATCCTCTTTACCGAGTGATTCAAAGCCCTGACCGAGTCCCCCCCTCGCCACTGCCAACGAGGAATAAGTTGAGACCACACTACAATGCAACCCGGGCAAGTCTTGGCCACCCACCCTGCCGTGGAGATGATCTCTTCAATCAGGATGCGCCTCCCTAACTTCGCCAGATCATTCTCCCCTACATGGAGTATTACCACCGACGGGGTGGAGGGCTGCTGAGCTAAAAGTCCCTGGAAAAAAACCCCTAAACTGACTGAGGCACAGGCCCCCCCTCCCAAAGAATGAGATAGTCAGCCCTTTACGCGCCGCCCTTTCCTGACGGTCTCCTGAAAGAAAAACACGCTCAGCACGCCTCACGTAAGAGTGGCCAACAATCCAGATAACCTTTGTCTTGTGTCCATCCTGTTGCTCCTGTTGTGATGGTGCCGTTTGCTGACGCCCGGTGGTGAGTTCCTCCCCCGCGTCACAGGTTTGAGAAACTGAAAACCAAAACATACCAAGCGTGAGCACCAAGTTGTTACAACAGGTCAATTCGTACATAACGTTTATAGCACTCTGATGTCCATCTCCCGGTGCTCTTCACATCCTCAGCTGAAAGACCCCTTAATGCCGCTTCTGTCGCAGCCCCTATCCTAAAGGAGTGGGTACAAATTCTCTAGGATCTAACCCTGCCTGTCTGACCGTTAACTCAAGGACTCTCCTAAACTGGAATCTAGTTAATGGTGTCCCATCAGCGTGACACAACAGTGCACCCACCGCCGTGCCCCCCGCTGTCCGTGGAAGACCTCCACGTGGGAGACCGGACAGCAAGGATTGGCCCGAGCCCGTTGGAGCACTATGGTGTGACCCCGAGATTCCTGATCTGTCTTGGACCTCTGGATTGTCACCCACATAGTATCCTCTCTGATGGTAATGCTAGACCGCTGGAGGCCACCCAATTTATCCACTCTTGATCCTGCCACCAGTTCGCTAATCCTTAAGGCCCCATAAAAGGCCAGGGAAAATGCAGCTTTGAACAGGAGGACCTCCCACTGTGAGTTGCAGACCTGATGCAATGCCTCCAGTAATGATGCCAACCGGGCCAATCCAATGGGCCTTCTCGTATCTGTAGAGTGTCCCTGCAGCCGGCGCCACCCCCTCAAAGCCTTGCGAACTATAAAGGTATTTGTGGGATCTCGCATGCCCTTAGTCTGTGCAAAGAAAGAGACCGCTGCCCTATGCCTGCTTGCCGCTGTCACGGAGCGCCGTTCCTTGTGCATCCATTCTAGATAGGCCTCAAAACTGGCCTCCTGTGCCCACTTAACTGCCCATTCCTGACCCAAGAAATTACAGTAAGACAAAAACGCCCCTTCGTATGCTGTCCTGGTCCTGGGTGCTAAGCTAGCAACCACGAGGTCCTGTAATCTGGGGCACCAATCTGCCAAAGAACTGCCGGGAAGTGTGTTGGCGAGGGGTCTGCTGCAGGAAGATGTTCCCTGAAGACCTGCATTTTAAAACGAGAAAGGGAATCGGCAGCATTGTTGAGGATGCCAGGCACATGCTTGGCTCTGAAAACTACATTCCACTTCAAGCATTGCAACACAATCTCTTTTATCAGGCGTAGTATAAACGGACAGCGAGCCCCTTGCTGGTTTATACATTCCACCACTGTCATGTTATCCGACCAGAACACCACTGATTGGTTACATAAATGTTCTGCCCAGACCTTCAATGCCACCCATATCGGAAAAAGTTCCAAGAAGCCAATGTTGGTTGTCAGACCCCGTGCTCTCCATTCTTCCGGCCACCGCTGGGCGACCCATTTGTTCCCAAGGATGGCACCGAAGCCCACACTCCCAGCCGCATCAGTCCACAGGCCTAACTCTGCTGATGTAGCAGGGGGAGCTGACCACACTACCCTGCCATTAAAGCCCCCCAGGAATGCCATCCAGATATGCATGTCCTGGCGCACCTCAGATGACAGCCTAGTGCGGTGGTGCTTCTCCCGCAACCCCTTCATCGCCTGAGCAATGGAGCATGAGAACGGGCGGGCCATAGGGATGACCCGTAGAGCAAAGTTCAACTGCCCCACTACTTCCTGCAGCTGCTGCAATGAAACCTTGTTTTTACCTAGGCATTGGCGCAGAGCTGCCTTAAACTTCGACACCTTGTCCCTGGGTAACCTGAAGCATCCCTCCACTGAGTCAATTTCAATGCCCAGGAATTCCAGGCAGGTGGCTGGTCCAACCGTCTTCCCTGGTGCCAGCGGGACCCCAAAAGCACGCATGAGCACGCAAAATTCCTGCAATACCCAAGCACACTCCTGAGAGTCCGCCGCCCCCAAGAAAAGGAAGTCATCCAAGTAATGCATGACCTGTTGGTGGCCAGTAACCTGTCTCATAGCCCATTCTAGGAATGAGCTAAATGTCTCAAAGTATGCACATGGTATGGAACAGCCCATCGGCATACATTTGTCCATGTAAAACTTGCCATCAAAAGTGAAACCTAAGAGGTGGTGATCCAGGGGATGTACCGGAAGAAGGCGGAAAGCAGATTCTATGTCAGATTTTGCCATTAATGCACCTGTACCCAGAGCACGTAGTAAATCAACCGCCTGATCAAATGAGGCATACTTGACACTACAGATCCCCTCATCAATTGCATCGTTCAAGGATGTCCCCCTTGGGGCAGAGAGGTTGTGGATCAGTCTAAATTGGCCCCTTTCCTTCTTGGGTACTACCCCCAACGGAGAGCACACAAAATTGGGAACCGGCACCTCTTGGAAGGGGCCTGCTATCCTGCCTAGGGACAACTCTTTGGAAATCTTAGCGGCCACCACCTCTGGGTTCTGTGTTACTGAAAGCTGATTCTTGCAGTGTGGGCTACCAGTGTAACCCATTGCTGGGATCCTAAAACCTTGAGAAAAATCTTCCTGCAATAGAGTGGCCGCTGTGCGATCAGGGTATCTATTCAACCAGGGGATCATTGCAAAAACGTCTATTGGCGTTGGAGGGGCCAGCTGGACTGAATTACTCATGCTTCCCTCTACCCCTGTGACCGTGATTACCTTGCTTGTTCCTACACGTTGTCTCGGGATGGGATGGGTGACCACAGATTGAACACGCATGCCTAAATCTACAGGTACCTTGGGGCCTTGAGCAGGAGCGCTTGTTAAAGTCCCAACACACCCCTTTCCTCTCAGACACCCCCCCCCTTATTCTTCCCGGGGACCTCATTCCCCTGGTATAACCGAAAGGGCTGTTGGGGCCTGGCGGAGAACACCCTGGGAGCGCTTGTAGACTGTGTAGGGGCCGTGTCCCCTGAGAACTGCTGGTGCCATGACATGGAATCCACCGTGTCCCATGCTAGAGATGTATTAAACTCTTTGGCCTTCCTGAAATTAATATCATACTCCTTCCAGGCATCGCCGGTATACTGATCGCTCCACCTCACAATCCTACTCATGTAGCAAGACATAGCGGCCTGGACATTTGGGGGCCGTTCGGCCGTGATCGCAGAAAGGACAGCAAAGGCCCTGATCCAATTCTTCAATGTTTCCTCTACCTTGAATCTGGAGCATTGAGCCCTCCATTCACTTGGATGCATCCATTCCTTCATTAACTTAGCCTGTTCCATCTCCCTATTGTCCAACAACAAGGAATAAATGTATACATACTTCCCCGCCCAAATCATTTCCTTCACTGCCTGAGACACATGTTGCCCTAAGTTTTCACTCCTGGATGGCACAACGCCGTCCCCCAAAAGGGGCAGCGCCACCTCCTTACCATTCACGGGCGCCTGTGTTGGTGGGACACTATCTCCACTTGGCTGGGCTGAACTGGAACCTGTAAGTGAAGAAGATAAGGGCACCGCAACACTACCAGCCGCTGTTGCAGCCTTAATTTTTTCTACCAATTTAACTGCTTCAGCCGCATGGTCGGCTGAGGGAAGACACACACCCCCTTTACGAAGCCAAGGCAATAATGCTGCTATCTGAGACTCCAACTCAACAGGGACTGGGTCCGGACTGCCCGCCGGCACATCTGGGACCCCAGAAGGAACATCTGTGGGTCCAGGCATATTAGGCAATGGGGCCGGTGGCGATGGCCCACCCGGGACCGGTGCCAGTCCCCCAGGTGGAGGGGGAATAGGTGCTGCAGGAGCAGCTGGAGCAGCAGGGTGCACCGGTGCCATTGGTGCTGGGATCGCTGGCAGTAGTGCCACTGGAGCTGGTATCGTGGGTACTGGTACAGTGGGAACTGGTTGTAAAGGCACCGGGGTTGGGGAACTGTGCCTGGGCTTCTTTGCCCTGGATTTCTTAGGTGGGATAACAAAATCACCCCTTGGCAAAGGAGCCGTTCTCTCCCGTACTGGCCTCCCTGATGGGCCCGGGGGGTCAACAAGTCTATCATTTATGCGGGCCTCTTCAACCTTACCCAATCTTTCGCTAATTTGAGCCATTTCCCGCATCATGGCCTGCATCATCGCCTCCATGCTAGACCCCCTTTTACCACCCCTTTGCCCTGGCATGATTCGCCTCTGCCCTACTCTCCTTATCATGGTTGGAGGTATTTCACATATTTTATGAAGACTAAAGTAGAAGGCGATAGCTGGAGTTTCCTAAGTAGGTCATTCCACATTCTTGAAGCATTAACAATGTAGGCCTGCATTTGTGCGCTCTTTAAAATTCTTCTCAATTATAAGTCGGCAAAGGGAGTCAGAGCAGGTGTTTAGGACACCACAGGAGAAAGGGAGTTTTCTTGCAACACAGTCTGGTTAGTTTGTCCAAATTGCCTATTACGCCACGCTCCACGTCCTAAGCAGGACACAGCTCCGAATGTAAAGGCATCGGAGCTATTTTCAATATCCATCTCGACGCATGTGGTTCAGCTAGGGGAAGGTACAAGGGGAGGAAGCCCCAAGTTTTTAAAGCATTAAAGGCACTCTCGGCCAGCCATGGGTTGGTGGATATGTGGTCATGTAAAAAAGCAGGGAACCCAGAGTTCACTTATTTTTCATGTCCGCATGGGAAGTACGTTAGGCTCCATTATTGTTTTGCTTGAGCCTCTTTTATTGAGGGAGCACACGTTAGGAGATTACCTAAGGTCCTGTCAGATCATAACCCTCTGGTGTTGGATATTGAGGCCCCGGGTTATGCAAAGATATTTACTAGGTTAGGGGTTGGACCTGGCAGGTTTTTTACATAAATAGGTTCATATAAATAGGTTCAGCACATCAAGAGAAAACGTTTGGGACACATTTAAATCAGGACTCAGGGGAAAAAAATAAGCTTTGGTGGATTTTATAGAAAAAAAAAGAGGGATGAAATATATGCACTCACGGAGGAGCTGAGTAACTATGAGGAAAAGCATATGACAGCCATATTTCAAAAACAGACGGAGCTGCAAACACACTTAGAGTTAAAAGTAATTAGGATCAAGGCTAAAATTGATGGAATTTTCAACAAAAAGTGTCGGAAAGGTTCCAAACTGGCATGTGGGATAACTATGAGTATGGCGAGATGATGGGGAAACATTTGGCAATCCGACTAAAACAAAGGGCAACAGCAAATAACATCTTAAAGTTAAGATGTAAGGATGGCAAGATAGCTACAGATCTCCCAGACATATTAAAATGAATCATAGATTTTTACCAAGATCTGTATGGCTCTAGGGATTCTGGACCAATGATAACACGTGCAGTAACGGGGAATTTTCCACCTCAGATCTCGGAGTTAGAAGAAGACATCTCTTGGAAGGAGGTCCCTGAGGCATTGCACTTGATGGCTTCAGGCAAGGTGTCGGGTCCGGATGGAATTCCGATGGAGATATATAAAGCCTTACAGATAGAACCGGCCCCTCTTCTGCTGGACTTATTTCTAGCTGTACAAAAGAAGGGGATCCTGCTCCAATCATGGCAGGCGACCAATATAGTGATATTTTTGAAGAAGGGAAAGGATGCTGAGGGTCCTGCCTCATATAGACCAATATCATTAATGAATACTGATGAGAAAATATACACTAAGAGTATTGCGCTCAGACTTTCAAAGATAATTGCTTCCCTAGTGAGCCCATGCCAACATGGCTTCATTCCGGGCAGAGGAACAACAGACCATGTCCGAAGGGTAATATCATTATTTGATATAGCCGAAGCCACAGGTGAACAGATGTCTTTGATACTGTTGGATGCGCAAAAAGCGCTTGATCAAGTAGAATGGGCATACTTGTGGCAAAACGTAAGATCTAATGGCTTTGGCCCTCGAATATGAACTGCCATTCAAGCAATGTATGTTCAAGCGTACGCAAAAATACAGCTAATGGCGAGGGAGTCGGGTAGGGTTAAGATCACTCCTGGTGCGAGGCAGGGCTGTCCCTGCTCCCCTATCCTCTTTGCGCTCTATAAAGACCCCTTAATTGGAGCTATGCTGAATGACCAGGCAATCAAACCGATAGTGGTTCGGGCTACAATACCAAGGTGCTAGCCTATGCCGACAACATTGCGGTTGTCACCCCCAACCCACTAGGCGCAATAGGCAGGATTTAAATGCTGGCCTCAGAATTTGGAAGGCAGTCAGGTTATAGCCTAAATACTGATAAAACACAAATTGTTTGTGCCAGGACCATGCAATGTCCGGATCCTTGGAGGACGGAGGCTGCCACGTATCTAGGGATGACTATTGCAGCAGATGTTGGGACAATCTGGGATAGAAATTCGGCCCCTCTTTTTAAAAAAATGGGGGGAGATTTGAAGAGAATGGATAATTTACATCTATCCATTATTGGAAGAGCCAATGTCATAAAGATGACAATGTTCTCTAAATTTTTCTATCTTCTCCGTTGCAAATCTGTGGTCTCACAGCCAATTTACCTTGCTCGTATTCCGCTTTTAGACTGCCTAACTAAAAGACAGCACCGAGTTAAGGATCTGTATGCAATGTTGATGGAGGCCAATCCTGATGACATAGCTAAAGTAGAAAGTGGGTGGGCGGTCAAATTGGATAATCAGGATGTAGATCTGTGCAGATCGTTAGAACTGTCTTAAAAAGTATTCTTATCGGCTAACCTTAAAGCCCAAATCTTTAAAACGGTATTTAGACTCTATTTTACGCCGGCTAAACTGTGGGCGTGGGGGAAAAGGGATAATAATAAGTGCCCTAGGTGTGGACAGGGCCCGGCCGACATGGTTCACATGTTTTCCGATTGCTGTAAACTAGATGCATTGAAGGGGGGGATTGAAATGTTTCTATGTCAAAACTTGGGTCGGTCAGTCCAATTAACTTCAACCTTGTGCTCTTTGGCTTTGACGACAGTCTACAACTAGAATTGACCCAAGTTTATCCTTGCTTTATGGCAACAGCCATCTTTAGTATAATGATTGCTTCCAAGTGGAAGGATGAAGACCCTCTGACATATCAGGAGTGGTATGCCAGACTCTTTCATGTGTTCAATTTAGAGATGGCATTGTATAAATGTAAGCGTAGGAGAGGGAAGGAAAGGGGTCGGCTAGTCTGGGGGCCCCTGATGGAACAGTAGTTGATATAGCATTGTTGAACATTCGGTCGGGTAGCCTGGGTCTTCATTTATGTATTTCATTACCTTTTCTTACATATTTTTTATAGCATATCTAAATTATGTAATGTATTTGGTTATTATGTCCTTCTGAATGATTGCATTACGCTCTATTTTTCTCGTTTTTCTTCGGATTTGTGTGTGTTTTTAAGAATAGACTGTAAATTACTGCTTCCTGGAAATACATTTTTTTTTTTAAAAAGGAGCTGTTTTATGGTATAGTTGTTGTATTGATATTTCCAGTGATTGAATGAGTTTCACCATGACCACTTTCAGTGGCACCAGTGTGATATCAGGGAGGCCAGCTGAGTACAGCATTACCTCTGCCTCTATCAAAAATATCCAGGTTTGGATACGTTGTGGAGGCTGTGTCGAGGATGCTGGATGTTGTTGTCCTGTGAAACTCGGATCTATTATTTTGTGTTGTTACCATATTAGCAGAGGAGGATTCCTTGTTGAGTAACCAGTGCTTATAGAGTCTCAGTGCAGAAGTTGAGCAGCACTGGGTTTGACTAAAGGTGACTAGGAGTGGGTATCCAGATGAGTTCATTTCCGCTAATTACTATTCATCACAGGGCAAGACGGTGAGCCTTTTTAGTATGAGTTATTCGATGTCCTTGACTGCGGTGAGGGTTTGATGAATGGCTGTGTTCAAAGCTGCCAAAAGGTAGTACAGTTGTTTTGGGCAGTAATACCCAACCCATTGCCTCACTACTACTCCTGAAGTAAGTACTAGACTGATTGGTTGTAGGGTTGGTTTTTTTGATGCTGGTGGTGATGTTCTTGGAGTTGGACTGTGTCACCTGTGTTAAGGAATTTCCACAGCAAGGAACGGGGATTGATTGGATGAGATAGCAAAGCCGTCATGCTCAAGGCTTGTTTAATGAGGAGGAATAGGATCAGGTTTGTATTTTTGGATGATGGGAAGACGCTTGCATGGAGAAATACCGACTTTGTCAGGGAACGTTATGTGGGTTTGCAGGACATTTTGATATTTGATTCTGTAATTCATGCGATCTACATGGACAGTGGCTTTTAGGGAATGTGTCACGTTTACAAGATATGTGATGTCCGGGTAGACCTCTTGCTTGAAGGGGTATCCATGATTTCTGCTGGATGAAACCCAAGCAATTACTGTTCATAAAAACTGAGTTCATATTTCTGGACTGATATTCCATTTCTAGCACTTTGTGTGAGAATATCACCATTAATTAATAATTACACTCTCCCAAAAGCTTCAATCGACTCTGTAGGGATATTTAAATACACAGCGATTTTGATCCATATCTTGCATACTCTGTACCTTCTCAAATAAAATATGTAAACCTTTTCTCCCCTAAGGTGCTGGAAGCCAAAGTGACTGAAGCGAAGATCAACGAGGCGAGAGAGCACTACCGCCCGGCTGCCGCCAGAGCCTCCTTATTGTACTTCATAATGAACGACCTCAATAAAATACACCCGATGTACCAGTTCTCCTTGAAGGTAGGTCTGCTCCAAGGCACTCAGTGGTGAATAAGTCCCCAGTGCACTATTAAACAGATGCATTACTTCAATAAGCATTGAAAAGCTTTAAAAGGACATTTATTGGTTTCTTGGTTTAGTTTTAATTTCGAGTGAGAAGCAGATCTAAACTGCCTTTCATTGAGACGCTTATTTTCAAGAGGAATCGGTAAGTAATTCTAATTCATAGCTTCATAAACTTTCCAAGGAATTGGTCCCTTATGACAACAAACACTCAAAGGCCTTAAAGGCATTCTGTTTGCAACGAGTGTCTTACTGCGAGATGGCATCATGTCCGGTCTTTCAACGACATGCATTTCACTGTGTACATCTGATTCCAAAGAGAGCGTGCATGAGGTGTGTTCAGGGACACTTCCCCTGTAAATCTTACTCTGTTCCCCTTTCAGAACACCTAAAATCATGGCCCCATTCACCCGTAGCACCTTCTGATATGAGGTTCAGTCGCTGTGCTTGGTAACACTGCATCATGCGGTCACGCTTGGAACGTTACTGGCAATACATATTTAATCTTGGTTACCGATAATGACACCGCTGCCTAAAAAGCTAGCATAAACTGAAATGCTAATTCTGCATGCAGGATATTTATGTCCCTCCGAAATATTAGTGGTGTTTTAAAACACTAAAGGCCTCGTTCCAAGTGGCCCGTAATTACATGCACAAATTTCAAATTGGAGTGTGTGCTCGATCCGTACTGGTGGAACTGATGTAATCATGTTCAAAGTTTGAAAGAACTTATTCTAATGCAAAACAGACTCCTCCATGATCAGGTTCTCCAATGACACACGCATACTGATCATTTAAAAATAATGTTTAGCTCTGAAAGCTAAATAAATAAATAAATAAGAGAAAACATATTAGACAGGTCTCTATTTGCGAAGCCCTCTGATTGGCTACACACAGGAATGATGGCCTTCAAGGAGAAGCAGACCACCAGCCCTATGTTTTCGATTCCAAATGGAACTTTTTTTGTAGAAGCAGCCGTAGAAGCAGCCCATGTTCCTTGATGTAACCAGTGTTGCATTAAAAAAAAAAAAAAGTTTACATTTGTAAAAAATATTGGGGGTTAGACAGTGTTCCCTATGAAAATCACATATCACCTCTTTTTAAGGAGTTTGTACCTGTTCAGTGGTTTGCGACCAGAATTGCAGTGAATAAACATTGACTCATTTGTACATTTTAAGGACAACTCCTTTCTACCTTTCCAAATAGGGATTTTGCGGTAACAAACCCAGTGATTATGTAAATTGCAGAGTGCACAATCACAAAATTCTTTAGTACAGCTGTCCCTAAATTCTTGATTTATTTTCATTTTATTTGAATACCGCTCTGGTTCCACGTTGATCAGTGTCAGGTTACCAGACCTTTGCTCTATGAGATGATGCTGCTTCTAGCCAGGCAAGGTTTGACTGTTGTTTGCTGTGACCTGCATTGCTTTTCCAATCTTTTTGAAGAAGAGTCATAGTCTACCTGCATGTGTTCTTCAAGCACGGGCCAAACGATTTTAGTTGCCGAAGCACATTTCCCTGCATAAATGTAGTGTTTACAATTCATGTTTCTTGACTTTTTTTTTTGCGTACTTCTTAGTGACCAAATATATCTTATGTTAACAATGGCTTCTCATCATAGGTCACACATACAGTATTCCAATTTTGAGTGCTGTAGCTATACAGGTTTAAAGAAATTATTTTCTCAATGCTCTGGAGAATGCGTGTTAAGAAAACCAAAACCACCAATAGGGGAAAGCCTCCTTCTCAGCTCCTGTATCTCATTCTTTTTTAGGTCTAGTCTACAAGGTGGCACAAGATGTCTGGTTGTGAAAGGCCTTTTTGTGGGTGTTGGAAAACTAGGCAGTATCTGTGAGGCCTGCACAAATATCATGTCACATTTGTCCTTCACTGGGAACCAAACACCCTAGTGTAGCACCCGACTCTCAGAGGGTAGCGTTGCAGAGCAGTGTAAGGCTTACTCAAGGGAGGTGGTGTGGGCTAGTAATCACCATTACAGGTGTGCAGAAATAACACTCAATTATTGATTGTGCAGTCTGTACTTTGCTTTATAAAAGTAAGAGTACATTTATTAAACACACACACTATTTAAAACTATGCACCAATTTACAAATATACATTAGCTGTTGGAATTACTTTGTGACATTGCATAACAGCTCTACCCCTCTTGCAGAGGGGGTGGGTTCTAGTACCACCACTCCCACTGATGCACATCATCTTGCCCCCTAATGCAGTGGGTTGACACAACCTGGAACAAGGGCCTTGCCAACTGGCACTGAGACACTGTGTGTGTTTGAGACACTGTGTGTGTGAGACACTGTGTGTGAGACTGTCACACTCTCTACTATTCACTCTCTACTCACTCTACTACTCACTCTACTACTCTCTAATACTCACTCTCTACTACTCTCTACTACTCACTACTGTGTGTGAGGCACTGTATGTGTGTGTGAGCGTGAGACAATCTCTACTCACCCAATGGCCGACGGCAGCAAGGAAAGGGTTAATAAGTAGTGCTTAATCCCTCTGCCCCCACTCTGTCATAACACTTATCATCCGGTTTAAAGCTCGCCGTGCTTACCCCCCCTGTTCCCACTCTGTCCTACCACTTATCATCGGGTTCAAAGCACGCCGTGCTTACCCCCTCTGCCCTCGCTCTGTCCTAACACTTATTATCAGGTTCAAAGCTCGCCGTGCTTACCCCCCTGCCCCAAGCTCTGTCCTAACACTGATCATGAGGTTCAAAGCTCGTTGTGCTTATCCCCCTGCCCCCACTCTGTCCTAACAATTATTATCAGGTTCAAAGCTTGCTCTGCTTACACCTATGCCCCCGCTCTGTCCTAACACTCATCATCAGGTTCAAAGCTCCTTGTGCTTGCCCCAGCTCTGTCATAACACTTATCATCCTGTTCAAAGCTCGCCGTGCTTACCTTCCTGCCCCCGCTCTGTCCTAAAACTTATCATCAGGTTCAAAGCTCGCCGTGCCTACCCTCTGCCCCCATCTCTGTCCTAAAAATGGTCATCAGGTTCAAAGCTCGCCGTGCTTACCCCCTGCCTCCCACTCTGTCCTAACACTAATCATCAGTGTCAAAACTTGCCGTGCTTACCCCCTTACCCCTGCTCTTTCCTAACACTGATTATCAGGTTCAAAGCTCACTGTGCTTGCACCCGCTCTGTCCTATCACTTATCATCAGGTTCAAAGCTTGTCGTGCTTACCCCCTGCTCCCGCTCTGTCCTTACACTTATCTTCAGGTTTAAAGCTCACCCTGCTCACCCCTATGCCTCCGCTCTGTCCTCACACTCATTATCAGATTTAAAGTTCACTGTGCTTGCCTACCGCTCTGTCCTAACACTTATCATCAGGTTCAAAGATTACCATACTTACCCCCTTGCCTCCCACTTTGTCCTAACACTTATCATGAGGTTCAAAGCTCACTGTGCTTATCCTAATGCCCCCGCTCTGTCCTAACAATTATAATCCGGTTCAAAGCTCGCCGTGCTTACCCCCTGCACACATATCAGGTTCAAAGCTTGCCATGCTTACCCCCTCCCCCGCTCTGTCCTAACGCTTATCATCAGGTTCAAAGCTCGCCGTGCTTACCCCTAAGTCCCCGCTCTGTCTTAACACTCATCATCAGGTTCAAAGCGGGCCGTGATTGCCCCACAGCTCTGTCCTAACACGTATCATCAGGTTCAAAGCTTGTCGTCCCTACCCCCTGGCCCCCACTCTGTCCTAAAACTTACCATCGGGTTCAAAGCTCGACATGCTCACCCCCTGCCCCCGCTCTGTCCTAACACTGATCATCAGGTTCAAAGCTCGCCTGGCTTTCCCCCCTGCACCCCGCTCTGTCCTAACACTTATCATCCGGTTCAAAGCTCGCTGTGCTTACTCCCTCTGCCCCCGCTCAGTCCTAACACTGATCATCTGGTTCAAAGCTCGCCATGCTTATCCCCCTACTCCCGCTCTGTCCTAACACTTATCATCAGGTTCAAAGCTCGATGTGCTTACCCCCTCTGCCCTCGCTCTGTCCTAACACTTATCATCCGGTTCAAAGCTCGCTGTGCTTACCCCCCTGCCTTCCGCTCTTTCCTAACACTGGTAGATACAATAGCAATGGTCAGAGTCTATCGATTCACTGTAACATCAAATGTAGTACAAGCATTTAGTCAGGTGTGAGCGCATTGAAATGCTAGTATTTGATATTATTTGTGTTGTTTTCTCCATATGAAGCTCCATACTATTGCAATTTATATGAGAGCTGTGCCCTCAGGCATTTGTGTGATTCATTGAAGTAATTGAATGACTGTTGGACAGGCCACAGAAAGGGCTCGCTCCCTCCCAGCATGACAGGGCCCGAGCCCCGGCCCTCCAGGTGTTACCCACAGAAGTACCCCGCACCCCGTCTCATACGGGGCTCCTGCCCCCGGACATCTCTGTATCATGGGGCCGAACCACTACCGGGCCTCGCCCGGCCCGGCCGCCATCTTGGACACTGCACCACGAGGCCGCGTGGCCTCAGATCGACCCTAACCCTGGGCCTGGCCAGGCCCCGACATCCCGGCACCACCATCCACCCAGGAGGTGAACGGACCACTTGGCAGGTCAATGGGAGAAAGAAGTGTCGATGGCTCTCCCCCACGATCGCTGGAGGGGTTCTCCCTGGAGACCTCTCCCCTTGTCCTCGGCCGACCCTCCCGGTCCGTCTAACAATGACGTATCTTCTATGTTTGAATATATTGATATTCCATAAACCTTGGTACTCATTGATTGAAATTGGGTACCTAATCAACAATGTCCTAAAATAATGAATAAAAATATAAGCACACTTTGGATGTAGCATTTTTTGCTCCACACCTGACTAAATGCTTGTACTACATTTGATGTTACAGTGAATCGATAGACTCTGACCATTGCTATTGTATCTACCTTTACTGACCCAGGTCAGAGAGTTCTTATGGTATACCCCATTGAAACTCAATACTTTCCTAACACTGATCATCTGGTTCAAAGCTCGCCATGCTTATCCCCCTACCCCCGCTCTGTCCTAACACTGATCATCAGGTTCAAAGCTCGATGTGCTTACCCTCCTGCCCCGCTCTGTCATAACACTTATCATCCGATTCAAAGCTCACCGTGCTTACCCCCTCTGCTCCCGCTCTGTCCTAACACTTATCATCAGGTTCAAAGCTCGCGTGCTTACCCCCTCTGCCCTCGCTCTGTCCTTACACTTATAATCAGGTTCAAAGCTCGTCTTGCTTACCCCCTCCCCCGCTCTGTCCTAACGCTTATCATCAGGTTCAAAGCTCGCCGTGCTTACCCCTAAGTCCCCGCTCTGTCTTAACACTCATCATCAGGTACAAAGCGGGCCATGATTGCCCCACAGCTCTGTCCTAACACATATCATCAGGTTCAAAGCTCGTCCTTACCCCCTGGCCCCCACTCTGTCCTAAAACTTACCATCGGGTTCAAAGCTCGACATGCTCACCCCCTGCCCCCACTCTGTCCTAACACTGATCATCAGGTTCAAAGCTCGCCTGGCTTACCCCCCTGCACCCCGCTCTGTCCTAACACATATCATCCGGTTCAAAGCTCGCTGTGCTTACTCCCTCTGCCCCCACTCAGTCCGAACACTTATAATCAGGTTCAAAGCTCGCTGTGCTTACCCCCTTGCCCCCGCTCTGTCCTTACACTGATCATCAGGTTCAAAGATTGCCCTGCTTACTCCCCTGCCCCCGCTCTGTCCTAACACTTATCATCAGGTTCATAGCTTGCCCCCTGCCCCCGCTCTGTCCTAAAACTATCATCAGGTTCAAATCTAACCGTGCTTACCCCCTGCCACCCGCTCTGTCCTAACACTTGTCATCAGGTTCAAAGCTCGCCGTGCTTACCCCCCTGCCCCCACTCTGTCCTAACACTGATCATCAGGTTCAAAGCTCACTGTGCTTACCCCCCTGCCCCGCTCTGTCCTAACACTTATCATCAGGTTCAAAGCTCGCTGTGCTAACCCCCCCTGCTCCTCGCTCTGTCCTAACACTTATCATCAGGTTCAAAGCTCGCCGTGCTATCCCCCCTGCCCCTCGCTCTGTCCTAACACTTATCATCAGGTTCAAAGCTTGCTGTGATTACCTCCCTGCCCCCGCTCTGTCCTAACACTGATCATCAGGTTCATAGCTTGCCGTGCTTACCCCCCTGCCCCCTGCTCTGTCTTAACACTGATCATCAGGTTCAAAGCTGGCCGTGCTTATCCACATGCCCCTCGCTCTGTCCTAACACTGACCATCAGGTTCAAAGCTCGCCGTGCTTACCCTCCTGCCCTCCGCTCTGTTTTAAAAATTATCATCAGGTTCAAAGCTCGATGTGCTTCCCCCTCTGCCCTCGCTCTGTCCTAACACTTATCATCCGGTTCAATGCTCGCTGTGCTTACCCCCCCTGCATCCCGCTCTATCCTAACACTGATCATCTGGTTCAAAGCTCGCCATGCTTATCCCCCTACCCCCGCTCTGTCCTAACACTGATCATTAGGTTCAAAGCTCGACGTGCTTACCCTCCTGCCCCGCTCTGTCATAACACTTATCATCCGATTCAAAGCTCACCGCGCTTACCCCCTCTGCTCCCGCTCTGTCTTAACACTTATCATCAGGTTCAAAGCTCGCGTGCTTGCCCCCTCTGCCCTCGCTCTGTCCTAACACTTATAATCAGGTTCATAGCTCGCCTTGCTTACCCCCTCTGCCCTCGCTCTGTCTGAAAACTGATCATCAGGTTCAAAGCTCGCCGTGCTTACCCTCCTGCCCTCTGCTCTGTCCTAACACTTATCATCAGGTTAAAAGCTGGCCATGATTACCCCCCTGCCCCTGCTCTGTCCTAACACAGCATCAGGATCAAATCTCGCTGTGCTTACCCCCCTGGCCCCGCTCTTTCCTAAAACTTTTCATCAGGTTTAAAGCTCGCCTTGCTTACACTCCTGCCCCTGTTCTGTCATAATACTTATCATCAGGTTCCCAGCTCGCCGTGCCTACCCCCCTGCCCCCGCTCTGTCATAACACGTATCATCAGGTTCAAAGCTCGTAGTGCTTACCCCTCTGCCCCCGGCTCTGTCCTAAAACTGATCATCCGGTTCAAAGTTCACTGTATTTACCCTCCTGCCCCACACTTTGTCCTAACTCTGATCATCAGGTTCAAAGCTCACTGTGCTTACCCCCTCTGCCCACGCTCTGTCTTAACACTTCACATCCGTTCAAAGCTCGCCAGGCTTACCCCCTCTGCGCCTCCTCTGTCCTACCACGTATCATCAGGTTCAAAGCTTGCTGTGCTTACCCCCTCTGCACTCACTCTGTCCTAACGCTCATCATCAGGTTCAAAGCTCGCCGTGCTTACCCCCTCTGCCCCCGCTCTGTCCTAACACTTATCATCAGGGTCAAAGATCGCTGTGATTATCCCCCTGCCCCGCTCTGTTCTAACACTGACCATCAGGTTCAAAGCTCGCCGTGCTTACCCTCCTGCCCCCCGCTCTGTTTTAAAAATTATCATCAGGTTCAAAGCTCGATGTGCTTCCCCCTCTGCCCTCGCTCTGTCCTAACACTTATCATCCGGTTCAATGCTCGCTGTGCTTACCCCCCCTGCATCCCGCTCTATCCTAACACTGATCATCTGGTTCAAAGCTCGCCATGCTTATCCCCCTACCCCCGCTCTGTCCTAACACTGATCATTAGGTTCAAAGCTCGACGTGCTTACCCTCCTGCCCCGCTCTGTCATAACACTTATCATCCGATTCAAAGCTCACCGCGCTTACCCCCTCTGCTCCCGCTCTGTCTTAACACTTATCATCAGGTTCAAAGCTCGCGTGCTTGCCCCCTCTGCCCTCGCTCTGTCCTAACACTTATAATCAGGTTCATAGCTCGCCTTGCTTACCCCCTCTGCCCTCGCTCTGTCTGAAAACTGATCATCAGGTTCAAAGCTCGCCGTGCTTACCCTCCTGCCCTCTGCTCTGTCCTAACACTTATCATCAGGTTAAAAGCTGGCCATGATTACCCCCCTGCCCCTGCTCTGTCCTAACACAGCATCAGGATCAAATCTCGCTGTGCTTACCCCCCTGGCCCCGCTCTTTCCTAAAACTTTTCATCAGGTTTAAAGCTCGCCTTGCTTACACTCCTGCCCCTGTTCTGTCATAATACTTATCATCAGGTTCCCAGCTCGCCGTGCCTACCCCCCTGCCCCCGCTCTGTCATAACACGTATCATCAGGTTCAAAGCTCGTAGTGCTTACCCCTCTGCCCCCGGCTCTGTCCTAAAACTGATCATCCGGTTCAAAGTTCACTGTATTTACCCTCCTGCCCCACACTTTGTCCTAACTCTGATCATCAGGTTCAAAGCTCACTGTGCTTACCCCCTCTGCCCACGCTCTGTCTTAACACTTCACATCCGTTCAAAGCTCGCCAGGCTTACCCCCTCTGCGCCTCCTCTGTCCTACCACGTATCATCAGGTTCAAAGCTTGCTGTGCTTACCCCCTCTGCACTCACTCTGTCCTAACGCTCATCATCAGGTTCAAAGCTCGCCGTGCTTACCCCCTCTGCCCCCGCTCTGTCCTAACACTTATCATCAGGGTCAAAGATCGCTGTGATTATCCCCCTGCCCCGCTCTGTTCTAACACTTATCATCAGGTGCAAAGCTCGTTGTGCTTATACCCCTGCCCCGCACTTTCCTAACACTTATCATCAGGTTCAAAGCTCGCTCTGATTTTCCCCCTGCCCCGCTCTGTCCTAACACTTATCATCAGGTTCAAAACTCGCCTTGCTTACCCCCTTCCCCCGCTCTGTCCTAACTCTTATCATCAGGTTCAAAGCTCGCCGTGCTTACCCCTATGCCCCCGCTCTGTCTTAACACTCATCATCAGGTTCAAAGCGGGCCGTTATTGTCCCCCCCGCTGTGTCCTAACACGTATCATCAGGTTCAAAGCTCGTCGTCCTTACCCCCTGTCCCCCACTCTGTCCTAAAACTTATCATCAAGTTCAAAGCTCGACGTGCTCACCCCCTTCCCCCGCTCTGTCCTAACACTTATAATCAGGTTCAAAGCTCGCCTTGCTTACCCCCTCTGCCCTCGCTCTGTCTTAAAACTGATCATCAGGTTCATAGCTCGCCATGCTTACCCTCCTGCCCTCCGCTCTGTCCTAACACTGATCATCAGGTACAAAGCTCGCTATGCTTACCCCCCTACCCCCGCTCTGTCCTAACACTTATCATCAGGTTCAAAGCTCCCCAATGTTACCCCCCTGCCCCCGCTCTGTCTTAACACTTATCATCAGGATCAAAGCTCGCCATGCTTACCCACCTGCCCCCCGCTCTGTCCTAACACTTTTCATCAGGTTCAAATCTTGCGGTGCTTACACTCCTGCCCCGCTCTGTCATAACACTTATCATCAGGTTCAAAGCTCGCCGTGCTTACCCCCTGCCCCCGGCTCTGTCCTAAAACTGATCATCAGGTTCAAAGCTCACCGTGCTTACCCTCCTGCCCCCCTTCTGTCCTAACTCTGATCATCAGGTTCAAAGCTCGTCGTGCTTACCCTCTCTGCTCTCGCTCTGTCCTAACACTTATCATCAGGTTAAAAGGTCACTGTGCTTACCCCCTGCCACCGCTCTGTCCTAACACTTATCATCATGTTCAAAGCTCGCCCTGCTTGCCCCCCCTGCCCCGCTCTTTCCTAACACTTATCATCAGGTTCAAAGCTCACTGTGATTATCTCCCTGCCACGCTCTGTTCTATCACTCATCATCAGGTACAAAGCTTGTTGTGCTTATACTCCTGCCCCCACACTTTTCTAACACTTATCATCAGGTTCAAAACTTGCTGTGATTTTCCCCTGCCCCCGCTCTGTCCTAACACATCATCACGTTCAAAGCGGGCTGTGCTTGCCCCCGCTCTGTCCTAACACTTATCAACAGGTTCAAAGCTTGTCTTGCTTACCCCCTTCCCCCCACTCTGTCCTAACACTTATCATCAGGTTCAAAGCTCGACCTGCTCACCCCCCTGCCCCTGCTCTGTCCTAACACTTATCCTTAGGTTCAAAGCTTGACCTGCTCACCCCCTGCCCCCGCTCTGTCCTAACACTTATCATCCGATTCAAAGCTCGCCGTGCTAACCCCCTTTCCCTCCTCTCTGTCCTAACACTTCTCATCAGGCTCAAAGCTTGCGTGCTTACCCTCTTTGCCCTCGTTCTGTCCTAACACTTATCATCCGGTTCAAAGCTCTCTGTGCTTACCCCCTCTGCCCCCGCTCAGTCCTAACACTTATAATCAGGTTTAAAGCTCGCCGTGCTTACCCCATCTGCCCTCGCTTTGTCTTAAAACTGATCATCAGGTTCAAAGCTCACCGTGCTTACCCTCCTACACTCCGCTCTGTCCTAAAACTGATTGTCAGGTTCAAAGCTTGTGGTGCTTAACCCCCTGCCCCCGCTCTGTCCTAACACTGATCATCAGGTAATAATCTTGCTGTGCTTACCTCCCCTGCCCCCGCTCTGTCCTACCACTTATCATCAGGTTTAAAGCTCGCCGTGCTTATCCCCCTGCCCCGTTCTGTCTTAACACTTATCATCAGGTTTAAAGCTCGCTGTGCTTACCCCCCAGCCCACGATCTCTCCTAACACTTTTCATCAGTTTTAAAGCTTGCCGTGCTTACACCCCTGCCCCCGCTCTGTCCTAATACTTATCATCAGGTTCAAAGCTCACCGTGCTTACCCCCCTGCCCTCCGCTCTGTCATACCGCTTATTATCAGGTTCACAGCTCGCCGTGCTTACCCCCTTTCCCTCCTCTCTGTCCTAACACTTCTCATCAGGCTCAAAGCTTGCATGCTTACCCCCTCTTCCCTCGCTCTGTCCTAACACTTATCATCCGGTTCAAAGCTCTCTGTGCTTACCCCCTCTGCCCCCGCTCAGTCCTAACACTTATAATCAGGTTTAAAGCTCGCCGTGCTTACCCCATCTGCCCTCGCTTTGTCTTAAAACTGATCATCAGGTTCAAAGCTCACCGTGCTTACCCTCCTACACTCCGCTCTGTCCTAAAACTGATTGTCAGGTTCAAAGCTTGTGGTGCTTAACCCCCTGCCCCCGCTCTGTCCTAACACTGATCATCAGGTAATAATCTTGCTGTGCTTACCCCCCTGCCCCCGCTCTGTCCTACCACTTATCATCAGGTTTAAAGCTCGCCGTGCTTACCCCCCTGCCCCGTTCTGTCTTAACACTTATCATCAGGTTTAAAGCTCGCTGTGCTTACCCCCCAGCCCACGATCTCTCCTAACACTTTTCATCAGTTTTAAAGCTTGCCGTGCTTACACCCCTGCCCCCGCTCTGTCCTAATACTTATCATCAGGTTCAAAGCTCACCGTGCTTACCCCCCTGCCCTCCGCTCTACCATAACGCTTATTATCAGGTTCACAGCTCGCCGTGCTTACCCCCTTTCCCTCCTCTCTGTCCTAACACTTCTCATCAGGCTCAAAGCTTGCTTGCTTACCCCCTCTTCCCTCGCTCTGTCCTAACACTTATCTTCCGGTTCAAAGCTCTCTGTGCTTACCCCCTCTGCCCCCGCTCAGTCCTAACACTTATAATCAGGTTTAAAGCTCGCCGTGCTTACCCCCTCTGCCCTCGCTTTGTCTTAAAACTGATCATCAGGTTCAAAGCTCACCATGCTTACCCTCCTGCCCTCCGCTCTGTCCTAAAACTAATCGTCAGGTTCAAAGCTTGTGGTGCTTAACCCCCTGCCCCCGCTCTGTCCTAACACTGATCATCAGGTAAAAAGCTTGCTGTGCTTACCCCCCCCCTGCCCCAGCTCTGTCCTAACACTTATCATCAGGTTCAAAGCTCGCCGTGCTTACCCCCCTGCCCCGTTCTGTCTTAACACTTATCATCAGGTTTAAAGCTCGCTGTGCTTACCCCCCAGCCTCCGCTCTGTCCTAACACTTTTCATCAGTTTTAAAGCTTGCCGTGCTTACACCCCTGCCCCCTCTCTGTCATAATACTTATCATCAGGTTCAAAGGTCGCCGTGCTTACCCCCCTGCCCCCCTCTGTCATAACGCTTATTATCAGGTTCACAGCTCGCCGTGCTTACCTCCCTGTCCCCCCTCTGTCCTAAAACCGATCATCCGGTTCAAAGCTCACCGTGCTTACCCCCTGCCCCCCACTCTGTCCTAACACTGATCATCAGGTTCAAAGCTCGCCGTGCTTACCCCCTCTGCCCCGCTCTGTCATAACACTTATCATCCAGTTCAAAGCTCGCAGTGTTTACCCACCTGCCCCTGCTCTGTCCTAACACTTATCATCAGGTTCAAAGCTCGCCGTGCTTAACCCCTCTGCCCTCGCTCTGTCCTAACACTTATCATTAAGTTCAAAGCTCGTTGTGATTATCCCCCTGCCCCACTCTGTTCGTTCTAACACTGATCATCAGGTGCAAAGCTCATTGTGCTTATACCCCTGCCCCTACACTGTCCTAATACTTATCATCAGGTTCAAAGCTCGCTGGGATTTTCCCCCTGCCCCCGCTCTGTCCTAACACTTATCATCAGGTTCAAAGCGGTCCGTGCTTGCCCCCCGCTCTGTCCTAACATTCATCACCATGTTCAAAGCTCGTCTTACTTACCCGCCCCGGCCCCCACTCTGTCTTAACACTTATCATCTGGTTCAAAGATCACTTTGCTTGCCCCCGCTCTGTCCTAACACTCATCATCAGGTTCAAAGCTCGCCGTGCTTACCCCCCTGCCCCCGCTCGCTCCTAGCACTTATCATCAGGTTCAAAGCTCCCCGTGCTTATCCCCCTGCCCCCCCTCTGTCCTAACACTTATCATCAGTTTCAAAGCTCACCAAACTTACGCCCCTGCCCCACGCTCTGTCTTAATACTGATCATCATGTTCAAAGCTCGCCGTGCTTACCCTCCTGCCCCCGCTCTGTCCTAATACTTATCATCAGGTTCAAAGCTGGCTGTGCTTACCCCCCTGCCTCATGCACTGTCCTAACACTTATCAGTTTCACAGCTTGCCGTTGTGCAGCACAATATCCTTGGTGCAACAACATCAACTTTTGCATGGCTAAACACTTATAAGGTCCCAAAAGCGATACCTATTCCCTATGCCAATGCTGGTTTCCTTTGATTTCTCTCCTGCCAGCGCCTCGCTGGCACTGGCACATGGCGCTGCTTGCAGTTCAGTTAATCTCCCTGTGTTGTCCTCCAAAAACACCTCTTCCTGACAGCTTGTTATTGCCACGGTCTTTGCTCATGTTTGGGCCACTTCCCTCCTGTTGCTGCTTTATGGTCATCCACTCTTAGTCTTGTGTTTTTGGTATAAACAGAGCAGCTTCAGTCTATCAGCTGTTCTCTGTGCTGGCTCATAACATAATTTGTAACAGTTTGCCTCAGCTCGCACATGCCGAGTGCTGCTGCTACTGTCCAGGCACAGGGAGAATCATCATCTTAGAGAGCGAAAAATGCATAAAAACTTGAATACTTGTTCACTGTATTTTTTAGATCACCTATATATACATTAATTAAACACATTAGGATCATAATGCCTGCTTTTTAGGTCTTGCGCCTAGCGTTGCAGTGCACAGCAATGCTCGTGCAGCGCAAGTTCTCTTGTACGGGCTTCAGAAAGCTGACCACACACGCGGCCCCCTATTAGCTTTAGCGTGCTTTAAAAAATAAATCAGGTAAGTCCCGCCTTTGCTCCGCTCATTCCCATCAGCGCTTCCTAGACACCGACAGGCTCCCTCGTTTCCCTAGCTGTCCACATGGACATATGTCCTGTTGATGTCACAGTGATGCAGGTCGCAGGATGATCTTGGCAAGCAGCAGAAGGTGAGCATATTAAGATCTTCGATATGGACTCGCTATGGACATGGCTGCGAGCAGGGCCGAGGGGGTGAGGCTTTCATCAGGCCTGTCACCTTTTGATACCCTCGCCTCCATTAAAAAATGTTTGCCTGTGAAGTGATCGTCCTATTCTCACAGCAGTAAACAATTTCTTCAGGGACATTCCCTCTTCCCTGGGCACTTCCGGGAAGCATCCCCCCAGACACAACTGTCTCATAATACTGCCCTTGTTAGCTCCCTTCCCTGTACATGGGCTTCTCCATAAACACATCCTGTCTTTCAATCCGGGCACTGGCTCCTGCCTGTCATAGCGCAGGATGATATTGGCAAGCAGCAGATGGTGAGCGTATTAAGGTCTTCGATGTACTGTGCATGAACCTGCAGCAGCACATGGGGACACATAGCTGCGAGCAGGGCCCAGGCTTGCATCAGGCCTGTCACCTTTTGATACCCTCCCCTCCATTGAAAAATTCACGTGTGAAGTGATCATCATATTTTACCTTGTCCCAAACAGGGGGACATATTGGAAATAAGTTTGTTCTTTTGTTGAAGTGTATGTTCACTAATATTGTCTTAAGTCTGGTGTCAGTTCGTTATTGTATTGTCCTTTGGCTGGTATGTCTGAAAGAGATACATTCTCGCATAGCGAGGATCACATCCAAAAATTAATTAGTGCACCACCTGTCTTTTCCTCTGCCACGTTAAGTGTAACAGCAAAGACCAAAAATGAATCTGACAAGTTGATCAGATTGAGGAAACAACAAATTAGGACAGACCTTCATGGTCATTTTCTACTATTACATCTACAAGCAGAGACAATACCCACTGGGTTACAAATTAGAAATACTCCCATGGTATTTACTGATGACCCAGAGTATAAGAAGGGATTTAGTGGGATAGAGACCAAATGTAGCAGGGACTTGATGGTCCTCACCATCGAAACTGCACACAATCAATCAATCTGAAGGAACTAGCAGAAATCTCGTTTCTAGAAGCGGCAATTCAAAACAACCAGTTAATCACTGACGCCAAAGGATTGTTAGAAAAAAGAGAAAAAGAGTTACTGGAGTTTAAGGACTACACGGTGACTCAGAAAGGAAGTAAATTCGATCTGGACCCAAAAGACTTTTCACTGGAAGTAGTCTACCCGTACTTGCAACCGGGCTTCTAGACCCGCCCAACGCCGTTTTTTTCAGGATAATCAAGGTCGATCTCGTAATAAGTACTTGACGTTCTCTGATACATCATCATCATCATCGGGAGGTGAGACGGATATGAACGATACAAGGAGTAATCAAAATTACAGAGGAAATCAACAGAATCAACCACAAACACCGCAACCTTTTTTATCCAGAGGCCAACGGAGGGCAAGGGGACGCACTCGCCCAAATTACCAACCATGGGAAATGCGGACCAGACATCAATATTACAGGAGTTAGATCAATCACCTGTGGCAGGGGCTGCATTCTAACAGCTTCGGAAATATCAATTTTAAAGAAAGGATTATCTTATGTCCCGGTGCGACCTATTGATTTCGTCAAAATGAAATTGGAGATTTTGGAATTTTGTCGCAAAATCCGACTAAAAACATTCTTTAAGGACACACCTGAACAAACATCTACGGAAGTGACTGGACTTCGAAACAAATCTTCATTTAGTTCACCTGTTTTTAAAATTCCTAAAGAAATCATTACGTTTGAGAAAACGTTATTATCAGGTATAGCTTCCCTAGAAACCAAAAAACATTATGTCAACTATAACATATCTAGAGAAGAAAAAGAGGATAGCTTTTCATTAAAAAACGACACCAACAGGTGGATATAGGTGGAGCTGTAGTCCTCTGGGACATAAACAGATACAAAGAGGAAGTTAAACTTCAACTGGACGACCCGAGCTGTTCTAGGTTGATCAAGAAAAATCCCACGGACGAGTTGCAAAAATAACTTTTTTTCATCCTTCAGGGAGGTCTGGACCTAGGTATCCTAGGACCCAAGGAATTCTCATTTCTTCAAAATAAACACCCAAGAACACCATTGTTCTACGTCCTTCCTAAAACACATAAGGACCAAAACAACCCTCCAGGCCGCCCGATAGTTTCGGGATGTGCGTCGCTAATTGAACCAGTCTCTAAATACATAGACTTTTTTCTAAAACCCTTCGTTGAAGAGATTCCGGCACATCTAAAAGATACCACGGATTTTTTTAACCAAATAACATCGGTCCCTTTTGATGAATCAAGGCAACTATTAGTGACTATGGACGTAGTCGCATTATATACACAAATACCTCAGGAACAAGCTCTGGAAACCCTTACATTCTTTTTAGACCAAAGGGAACAACCAACACGAGTGCCCACATCGTTCATTGTACAAATGGCTACGTTTGCGCTACAAAAAAAATATTTTATGTTTGACAAGGACTTCTACTTCCAGATCAAAGGGGTGGCCATGGGCTGCCCCTTTGCTCCGGAATTAGCGGTACTGTTAATGGGCCTATATGAAAATAAATTCATCTATAATAACAACCCATACGCCGAGCACATCACAAAGTATACGAAACAGCACGGCGTTTGAAGCTTGACTTACAATTCCTCCTTCTTTCTTCCCCAGACATAGCTGCCACACTATTAAATAGGTGAGTGCCCCGTAATGATGCACATGTGTATGTTGTAGATTAGATGTAAAAATAGCTGTGACTGTGTGGGTTTCTAAGATGTCTGTTATGTCTCTTCCATTTAGAGTGTCTTGTCATTTGAATATCACCTATTGTAGAAGTGCTTTTCACACTAATAAGGTAAGGGAGCTTGGTACCGACAGGTGGTGCTATTGTTAGTGAATCAATTCGGTTTTTGGACGTCATATTCAAATTAGTGTTTGTTTGTTTTTTATAGATTGTTGGTCCTGAGGAGAACCCCGCAATTGGGGGTTCGAAACGCGTCGACCTGTTTTGGTGCCTTTTGTCAACTGGGAATATAGCGTGAATAGTGTTCATAAAGCAGGGTTACATTTCTAAATTGCTTTTATTGTACTGAATTAAATCCTTGGATGCAAAACCATTTATATGGACAGAGAATTCACTATTGACATTAGGACCTAAGTGTATATTTTGGTATGTTAGGAAAAGGGTGAATGTATTGGCCAGTGTGTGAGTTGGATGTGTTGTAAATTTGTAAATTGTATTGTTCATCGAGACCTTGATGTAATGTAATATTGTATATTTGTACATGCACCAAAAAAAAATGCTGTCGATTTGTTTATGAAAAGAATGTTCCACTAGTGAACAAATGAATCAATAAACTAGTGACGTAAGTAAAAAACGGACCGTTATGCTTTCTTCATAATAGGTCAGCATAAATACATATAAGTAATGTCCAGTACTGGCATTTGTGTTGTTCTTTAGTCAATTCAGGCTCAGCCTTGTCGGATCAGAGCCACGACACTGTGTCGTTTTTCTCTTCACCATATTTTCATGGCAGTAAACAATTTCTTTAGGGACATTCCCTCTTCCCTCGGCACTTCCGGGGAGAGTCCCCAGACACAGCTGTCTTATAATACTGCCCTTGTTAGCTCCCTGTATATGGGCTCCTCCCTAAACACATCCTACCTTTCAATCCGGGCCCTGGCTCCTGCCTGTCATAGTATTGTACTGTATACAATAAAAGTACAAAAAATATACACACCTGTTCCACAAGCAACTAAAAAAACGCAGTGCACATGGCAACCCTGGGTTTGACCTCCGTGCCTGTGCACGAATCTTTGGAAGGCGCTGTTACAATTTACACCTTTTGTCTTGAACCAGCACCCACGTATTGTAACAAGGGTCCATGCCATGGGCCACAATGTAAGTGATCAAATTGGGTCTGCCCCCCAATGGCTTGTTTGTACAGAACAGCCACTAATTGTCGTTTAGTGGTCCTTCACAGCCCTTGGCCGCGGTGTCACTGCACTCTGAGTAGGGATTGCCGCCTTTCCCAGGGCAAATATTCACCATCTCTTCACATTTAATATTCTATCGTTTTCTTTCATTTTTAAATGGCCTTACTGTCTTTAGGGTTCATTTGGGCAGCTTTAGAACACATTTTAAAGTGTTTTCTTTTAACATTTACTGTTCAAAGTATGTTACTGATAAGGGGGAAAAATATTGTCTTTATTGTATTTTTTCTAGTTTTTGTACCTGCAGGACACTAACATACAGGTAGGTCATTCTGGACATTAATATACAGGTCATGCAAATATAAAACAAGCCGGGTGCCCACCCTCTGAGACATTTTGATCCCGTGAGACTTTATCCAATTAATATGAAGAACTTAAAGATCTTTGCAGAAGGAGTAACATTTTGTGACAGAGCAGGGAGTGAACAAAGAGGTCTTTCTGGAATGGAAAGCAAGTATCAGCATGGAAAGTGTCTTTTCTTTATGCTAAGCAAGTTAGGATGTAGCAGACATGGTGACCTAAGCTTTCCTTCTGGACTGTAAAGCAAACATTGCCTAGCATGCATAGAAAATTGACAGGAGAGATCTTTCTGGAATGCTCTCCCACGCAGTGATGAATGTCCTACCTAAAACCTACTTACTCATAGATAAAATGGTATATACAAGTAAAGGGCCAGAGGACAACCTGCACCCTCACACAGGACAAGACAAACGTAATTTCTTACCATTCACTACACTGGTAGAAAGCCCTTTGTGCATTCCCCAGCATATGTTCAAAGGTGGCACCAGCAACACGGGGGCAGCGGGTAAAGAGTGTTTATACAGATAGCTCCCTGAGAACTCCCTACTTTGCTACAGCCACCTCAAAATGCTGTGAGCAATGGGTACCACCCTTTGACTGACAGGGCACCAGGATCTCAACTTCTGCTTTTAGAGGACCCAGAGACAAAGCTCAGAGCCACACCAACCAACCGCAGCTAGGCTACATGTAGTAGTGGGAGCCTGTGGGTGTATGTGGGCCACTTAAAAGGGGTTGGAGCCCTCCAAGGACAGAGTATCACTGCCCTGCGATTTTACTTTGATACAGAAGACTCCCACAGACACATGGCTACAAATAAGGTTTACCACTGATAATGCTTTGTCAATGAACAACAAAGCTGCATTTTGGCTATGCTTCTATTTTCTATGTACATAGCTAGTTTGCCAGAGTTCCTTAACCCACAACATGGATTGCCACCAAAATTGAGACTGCCATGGATCACACATTTGGCTGATGCTAATGATTTGGCATACGACAAAAGGCTTACAACACCTATTATGCCGTTTAAATTATTTCAAACTTGATAATGGATTAAGAGCTAACCAATGAAAAACTAAGTTCTTTGAGTTCAGAAAGAAAAGTAAGAAACCATATTTTGTATTAGGTAATGCCATAATTGAAACAGTCACTCAATATGACTGCCTTGGAGTCTAGATTGATACAACACTATCCTGGACTAACTATCTCTCAATTATCCTTATTATCCCTCCACAATGGGGCCACAATGAACTACTTTTGTGGTTGTTTTGGGGAAGACTCCACAACCTTACAATATTTAATAATTTACCTGGAACTTTAAAAAACTTCAAACTAGTCTATGGAACTTACCATTTACTCACTAAACAAGGTAATTAAAGCACATTATTTACCAGACTTTGAGACTATGGTTAAACTTAACAGAGAGGCACGAAAAAGTATCCTGCGGAATGCCTTATTGAGTGCCTAAAGGGAGAAAGATCTCACCTCATTAAAGAGAGACAAACATATGGGTCGGGCACTTGAATCCTATCTGTCGATGCATAAGGAATATATTATCTCTAGTTTGCAAGGTACGACCAAAAGAAAATGCCTAAGGTTCTGACTGCTCTATATACCTATGTATAAATTTGAAGTTGCTGCAATGGAGGAGTGCTTGACGTCTTTATGTTTATAAAGAGGAAACCAACTTTTTAAGACCAGCAGGTATAGACTCCCAAGAACATAACACACACAATCTGGGGCTGGTCGATGGGATCTATGATAGATGTGGTAAGGTCTGCTGCAAATTAATTTTGCTGACAAAGGAAAAAGAAGACGAGAACCCTCAACCACCCTGAGGTGGCATGCTTCATCATACATACGCCTCCTTACACCAGAACAGCTAATTGTGGTGTGGGTCACAACCTCTAAATTAGGAGGAGCTCGTAGATGTATAAACTACCCTATGAGAGCATATGGTGTGGGTTAAACAAGCAGAGTGTGCAAAGTGTAGTTTAGTGAAATCTAAAACTGCGCCCAGTCAGACTCTCAACCTTTGGCGTAGCAAAGGGGGTCGGAGGGGCGGGGGTTTGGGGGCGGTGGCCTCCCATTCCCCCCACTCTTTCCTAGGGCCGTTAGGTGCGGAAAACGCAGGAATCGATCGCCAGCACACCCCCTCCCCTGCTCTTTAGGCCACCACCGTGCGGCAAAGGCTGTGACCGTCATGGGAGGGAAAAGGCATAGCTATGCCACTGCTCTCAACTTTTATTTGGGCTGCCAGGGACACAGTTAAACAAGCATTTGCTATGCAATAGGTCTCGCATTATTAAAGTTTGAGCTATTGGTGTTGCATTCTTTAACAATGCCAATAGCTCAAACTTTAATAATGCGGGACCTATTGCATTGCAAATGCTTGTTAAATTTCCCGCTGCCTACCGTTAACACGTCTGTGAATTTCAGAGATCTTGTTTCAAGGAGCATGACTCCCCAGACCGACCAGTTTTTTTACCCATAAACTGTATTGAGCACTCTAGTTCATTCACACTATTCTGTGACACAATTTTTTTTTGACTGACTTCAACATGGCTGACTTTGAGGGAATTACAGGTAAACCTGTGCAGTCCTGTTTTATTTGTTCTGTACATTTATTGGTTCGAGGTACTCTTTAGAACATTTGGCGCCCTGGTCCTGCCGCCGTCGAGCCGAGCGGACTCTGTCAGAGATCAACGGTGATGTCACCCTCATTTGTTCCCTGATGTCCCATTAGGCACTACGAGTGAACTAACATCCTTACACTTTATTTTGTTTGCGTGAGCGGTCTTCATCCTTAGTGCACAAAACGGACCTTACTTTTAGCTTAACCACAGCAACAACAGGTTAGTCATGAAACATTGGGTGGTGGATGGGGCTGGAAGGTCTGTTTTACACAATCTGGAGATTTTGTTCTTGCCTAAGAGATATAGTACCAGCAATTCTAGCATTTGAGAACGGACGGTGAATGTTTACAGTTTGCTTTTAGGTTACATTTCTATGTTCTCGCTGTGATTAAGTGTAACATTTCAATGAATTGAGTGACTATCGGAAAATACAACTAATTGCTACTTCTGTACAATTTAGTGGTTTATTTTATGTCAGTATATAAAAAGAATATGTCTTGACCGAAAATCCTGGGGCCTCATTTATGAAAAGTGACGCATCGCTGCGTGAAAACAGCGATGCGTCACTTTCCACTGCGCACTCCTTGCGACACCAATGATGCGTCATATTTAATGTATGACGCATCATGTCGCAAGGAGTTACAGATACGTCAGTATTTCTGACGCATCTGTAAGCGCAAAAGTGACGCATTGCTGGAGTGTGTCACAAAAGTGACGCAACTCCAGCAATGCGTCCTTTCACATGGGGAAAGCCCCATGTGAAAGGGCTTGCGTCAGTCTTACGCCTGCTGTGAGGCAGGTGCAAGATTTTGACGCAACCGCATCCTAAAAGTGACGCAGTGAAATCTCATAGATTTCACTGCGTCACTATTACGAGGCTTTTTGCGGGGGAACGCCCCCTCTGCATACATTATACCTGACGCAGGTATAATGTGGCGCAGGGGTTTAAAAAGTGACGCATCTACCTAGATGCGTCACTTTTTAAATATGGCGCAACAAGGCGCATGTTTTACGCTGCCGATGCGTCACAAAAAGTGACGCATCCGCAGCGCAAAACTGACGCAAGGCCTCATAAATGAGGCCCCAGGAAGGGCTTAAAGTGTAAGTCACCCAAGACAGCCATCTCTTGGTCACTCTGCTCCTTCTCTCCCTCTTTGTTCTCTTACATTAAACGTAGGAAATAATAATCCTCAGACAGTATGCACTTTACTGTAAATTATTATACTTATTGTGCAGTGCCAAATTCAGGGACTGGAAACATTTATCATGAACAAACCATGCATCAGGTAAACTTGTGTAAAGAAATAGGTGCTACTATGATGTGGGATGATGCAACTATTACCAATCCAGGGTGGCGCCTAATCCATCAAAGTGAGAGCTGCCCTGGCTGCAGTGTACTTGCACTGAGCTCCTTGCACTAAACGGCGTCGCAGTGGGTGCGGCCTTCACTCAGTGAGAATCATCAGTTCTCCCCATGCATATTCTCTTTTCTCTAACTTTAATTGGCCTACTCTGTTTCTCTTGTAGTTCTCCTCCTGTCTTTCAACCCTCCTCTCTCCTATTACACATCTGTCCCCCAGAGTTCGCCCCTCGGTGCAGGACCTCTCCCAGAAAGCTGCTTAAGCACTGCAGGGAATGCATGCTAATTTCCACAAGCATACACACACTTTTTGTAGGCCCCACTTGTTTATAAATGTAATTAAAGTTTATCAATAATTTAATGTATTACTCTTCAAACCACTCCTAAGAGTTAAAATACCATTTTCACTGCCAAATCTGCTGCCAGGCTTGGAATTACTGCCACACAGTCAAGTGTAGTAATGTGCGATAATATGCTGCAGAGTTAAACACTTATAAGTTCCCAACAACGAGACCGATTGCATTGCAAATGGTTGTCTAAATTTGATATATACACCATTCTTTAAGAAAAAAATGCCTGTATTTTACCAAGTAAACCAACGTAACATGGCCATTTAAATAAAAACGATATTTACCTTTTTGCTAACATCTATCCATTCATATACCACACATATCTATTCAAGTACCTACTCATCTATCGTCCATAATCCATCCTTCTCCGATTATTCCACCTATATGGCACTAACCCACCCCGATGCACAGCCACCCCCCTTCCATGCCCACTGTCCTACTACCCGTGGCCTTTTCCCTTCCACACTGCCTGCCCTCGTATCGATTTAGTATTGACAGTCACCCACAGTGTGCAGAGGCCATGTTAGCCAGGAGAGTGCTGAACGAGGGCGTGCTCGTGAACATGCTGTGGGTGCTCACACAAGTGTTGCCAGGCAGGGTACCAGGACTTCAGGTGTGCGGGGTGAGTGTTTGAGTTTCCAGTGACGGGACTGGGTGTGAGAGCCCCAGGGCTAGGGTGACCAGAATTTTAAAGTAAAAAACCGAGACATTTAACAAAAATAGAAGAAGGACTACAATTTATCAACTGAGTGCACAGAATGGCAGTGCTCCTTAGAAGAGAATTACAGAAAAGGTAGTAAGAACATAAATAAAATACCATTGTTGAAGTAGCATGCCTGTTAATTAAATTGCTTTCGTATAACAGCTGCTAACTATTCCTGCTTTGCAAAACAAAAAAGGATACCTCCAACCGTTTTCAACCAATCCTCTCTAAAACCCGAGGCATGAGCTAAATTTCCTGAAATCTCCTGGGACAGCTGGTGAAAACCTGGGACTGTCTTGTCAAATCCGGGTTGCCTGGTTACCCTACCCTGGGTGGCAGTGGTGTAACATAGGCCCCGCAGCCCCTCGGTGCGCGGGGATCCCGAGCTCCGGAGGGGCCACTTAGCACAGTACTCTGGCCTGAGGGCTCATGACTGACTCCAGAGGGGAGCCTCCATGAAATGTGCAGGAAGCCCCCTAAAGTTTCGTTATGCCCCATGGCAGCTATGCCTCCAGAAGTCTGGCGGTGTTGTGAGGAGCAGTATGGAAACTGACATGCTCAATTACACACTATGCACTACTCTGTGAATGTGTGTGTCTGAACAAGTTGGTGTGCCTCTGTTCGGGAGTGTGTTTTAGTGGACATCTCCTCTACATGGCGTGTGGTTTAAATAAGATGTAGTATAAAGATTTTCATCTTTCTTTTTGTGTACGTGTTTCCCTGGGCATCTTAGTGTAAACGTGTGTGCGTTAGTATTATTGTGTGTAATTGTGTTAGTCTCTATAACGATACGTGTGTATCTTTCGATTTGTGTATATATATATATATATTTGTGTGTGGGGGGGTCTTTGTAAGTGAATCTGAACTTGTGTGTTTTTCCGATTCAGCGAGCATGTTAGATGTTTTACAAAGGAGAGATCTGCATTATTTTTGACATTTATTGGTCAGACACCCCTCAGAGGCGACCCAAACAGATAAACATACAATAAGTGTGACTGTGCCGGGCTGTGGGTTGAGAGCAGAGAGACCACAAACCATAACAGCATAAGCCGGGTAGAGAGCACGAAACGCCGACAGCGCTGCCACCATGGGGAAGAAACAGAAAGGAAAGTAGGAGGACAGGTAACCGCTGTCCCTCAGCCTTTAGGCACCTTCATCCTGACCGCCATCTTCCTCATCACCCGCAATTCGTGGGCAGTGCCAGCATTTTTGTTCCCATGCGCTGCATTAGGGGTACCAACCTCGTTCTTGTAGCACACCTTTGCCTCCCTCTGCTGATCTAGAATCCCTCTCCCCTTATGGGGAGTAATGACATGCGGCCCAAAAGGTTCCTATAAGTTTTTTAGACTATCCAAGCCCTCAAAGACGACATAAACACATATGAGGAATTGAAACCAAGACCCGCAAGCATGATTAAAATATATCAAAATCTTACTGTGGCCACACTCCTTTTAAGATTACCAAATTGCAGCTGATATTTCACTTTAGGTCTAATGGGACTACATTGGCACAGAGTGACAGCGCTTTTTGGGTATTGCGCCTAGCGTTGCAGTGCGCAGCACTGTCGCTCAGCGAGAGACTTCTTGTAGGGGTTTTCAAAACTAACCTAGGAAACGCACACGCTCGTGCGTATGCTATTTGTTTTGGCCCACGCTATTGGCTTTGGCGTGCATCTTTTTAACAAAAACAGCAAGAAATTGGCCAAAGGCTGGCGCACTGCTCCGCCCATGGCCTATTGGTGTTGGTTACCCACACAGCCGCCTTGTGGTTTCAATTATCGTGCCCAGACACAGGCGCGATAATTGAAACCAGATGTCTTGCTGTGGCACGCGTGCACCAATCGCAGGCTTGTTCTTTTTTGGAACCATTTCACAGGGAAGCAACAGAAGGAAAAAGAGGTTCTGAACCATTTCTTCAAGTCACGGTTTTCAGTAATTCTTGCATGCTGCTTTTTTATTATCTTCATGAAAAGTTTGCCTAAGTCCCAGCTTTAGACTGATCCTCTCATCTATCCAACAAGCAGACCTCCGAGTGTTTTCATTCTCACTGCTGCAGCTCTTTGTATAACTTGCATTAATGTCACTTGTACTTCTTTCTTGTGTCCCTAATGTACTGCGGTGTTTATTGTGCACACGAAAGAGAAAGTATTCAACCCAGACGCAGACATATGCTGAATTCACATTCAGCAACACATACACACAGATGCCAAACACACACACCCACTAAGCAACACACACAAATAGATGCCGAACACACACACACACAGCAACAGACACAGACTCAAAAAGATTCAGAACACACTTCCCCTGCAACGCACACACAGACACAAATCGATGCCGAACAAACCCGCTCAAGCTATTAAGAAACAACAGCACAGTCTTAAACTAGAATAACTCAGGAAACAAGCCTAATTTACGGATGGGGCACTAGAATAACTCAGGAAACAAGCCTAATTTACGGATGGGGCATTAATCAAATTTAAAATGCCAATCCCAAGTCCTGAGTGAAGTCCAGGTCGGGCACAGACTCTAGTTTAAGCACAACTCCCTGTTACGACCCAGGTGTGAGGCAGGGGCACCGGCGGTTAATGTCTGGCAGGCTCCTGCCAGCTCAAACCTGAGACACGTCGTATATGCGCCTTATGTGCAACTGGAATTAGGGGTGTCATTCACCAATATAATATCAACCCATCCACACCTCACGAAAAGGGGTGGGGCCAAGCTGTGCATCGAGGGAACACTGAATTCTGCGCAATGAACATTGGCGGAGTGTGCAACGCCCCGCAGAAAACACACACTCTGCTGGACTATAGTGAGTCGAGGCTACATTTTTCTAACTTGTTTATTCCCAAGAAATATAGAAGAAATCTACTGCATACGCCTTTATGCGATGTAAGCTGATGGAAATGACTTGGAGTGCCTGTACTACGGGAAATGACGTCCTTGCCTGTCTGTCCAACCATATATAAACACATGCTGCGCCACACTGCGCCCTCTGCTCACCTAAAAAATAAACGTTAACTTTGATCCTAATGCTCTGTGTTTAAGTGCTTACATCTCTAGACACCAAGAATTACAGAAGAGGTGGTCGGTTTTCTTACCAGCTGCTTTAGATGCAAAGTACGTAATCTCACCCATCCCTGAAGGCCAAGTGTACATCTGCATTCAAAAATTTCACTGCCGGCGTATGCCACTGACGGTAACAAGCATTTGCAATGCAATAGGTCTCGCATTTGCGAGATTTTGAGCTATTAGTATTGTAAATGACAATGCCTTTTATTTCTGTGTTTTGAAAACCTGCAAGCAACGACTATAAGTACAAAGTGCACATAAATAAAAAGTATTGTCATTTACAATGCCAATAGGTCAGAGTTTCGAAAATGAGAGACCTATTGTATTGCAAATGCTCATTTTTAATTCTTTCTGTTCACGCACACACTACTCATTTTTTTAAAGTCTGACAGTTGTGAGGTGATGGCTTTAATTATCCAGTGGAGTAATCTGGTCTGTGTAACCCAGCTAACTAATTAAATTGCAGCACGTTTTTTTTTTGAGAAGCAGCATGGCCTCTAGTTATGAAAGTAGCACCAATCATATCACTTACCAAGAAAAGTTAATTTGATATGTGCCTCGATTCAGAGGCTAATAAAATCGGGAGCTTTTATTGCTTACAACCTCATCTCGTCTTCATCTAGCTATCCATGTCTTTGCGCTTTACGAGATGACACTGGATCAGGAGTAACTCAGATGTAGACATACATGTTCATTAGTAAAGAGTCAGTGCACCAAGATTGAATGGCGGCTCAAATGTGGCTGAGCAGGTACTTTCGGTGCAGAGTAGCATTTTAATGCATTTACTTCCCGATCGACAAGTGCCTTTTTATAGACCCGTCTTATTTTCCCTAGCCGATCGTGAGATTGATGGCACTGTACACCCAACCAATCTTCACTTACACGGTTGCTTCTTCGGTCAATCTAAGAGTAAGGATGCTGTATTAAATGTGTCATCGCTTAAACAACACCTCTGAGTGTAGGCAACTCTTTACTAATCTCTTAATAAGGTCCCAAAAGCAATACCTATTGGCTAGGCAAATGCTGGTTTTCTTTTTGGTGTAGCATTTTATGTGTTTTCCAGCTCTCTCATGTGCTTCTCCCACAACAACCTATGCCACCTTGTCTTCGTGCTGCTCTTTTCAAGTGCTTCTTTTCTCCCCCGCCCAAGCTTTATTTTTTATTTTATGCCCCCCGCCTACTCGTCGTTGCTTGCCTCCACCTGCCCCTTGCACTCGCTTCTCTATCTCCCCATGGCCCTTTTTGTAATGTAATTTTTTTTTTCAAAGGACATGGCACGTTTGTGTTTACAAACTGCTCTTCTGTGCCTCTTAATTTTCTTTGTTCTTCCTTTTGGCCATTGCTGCGCAGCATCAGCAAAAAAAATTGCTGTTGCAGTACAACATAACAAAAAAGCACTGGCAAAGCCACAGGATCCCAAAGGTCAGACCTTCTATCTTTGCCAAATATTTGTTTCTTTCTGTCTCTTGTGATGATCCTGCTTGCGCTCCTTTTAACACATTGCGTGTGCTGTAATTTCATTTCCTCTTCTTATTTCCTGGAGTTCAGCAGGAAAACTGCAATTCGGATTCTTTCTCCCTACTTACAGTGCTTTATTTATGGCAGGTGCAGTATTATATCGTAGCAAACACAAGGAGATGATGGACGGAGCACTGAAACTTTTCAGACACTCACCCCCAGTCTCTATTTGATCTGGGTTGAATCCCTCATCATTCTTTACCTAACTTCACCACCCCAGTTCAGACCCAGCCATATGCAAATAAGTCCTCATAGGAACAGTCTATTCAAGGCACACTTATTGAAAACTTTAACCAATTTTGAATCCCAAATGTGATTTTTTTTCTCGTTTCCCCCAGATTAAAATTACAATTTTAGTATTTTGACTGTGTGCTGGCCTAGAAACAAAAGGATGCAAACCGCCTAAAGAATGCATATTCTTTTCTACCATGTGAATTAGGAGAAGTATAAACCCCAGGTAGCTAAGTGCAGATGGGGGTGGCCAATTTATGACATATGTTTTTGACGCTAAAAAAAGAATCTCGGAGAAGTGTGATTCCACAAGATCGCGATGTCAGCCAAATGTGTTAAAGTATTCGGAAAATGATGCAAGGGGCTGAGATCCCAGGAGTGGCCATTATACTCGTTCTGTCTAAAGTCTATGATTCTGCAAATACCGAATCAAGGTACAAACTCCTGGTTTTAGGCATGTAAAGCCTGCTGCAAATCAGGTAGTAACATAGCAAACATGCCCGGTTTGTGCGTCTTGGAATTGGAAATTTGCACTTGCTTGTAGTGTGATATCTCCCATTTCAAGGTGTGCAAAGCATAATCTTGATCTTACTGCTGCATGATCGTCAGAGCTCTGACAATTTCAAATTCCTCTTGGAGTATCCTATTATGCGGAGTTTTCCCATTACTACCTGCATGATTGTGGCAAGGTGTGTAATTGACTTTCTGGTATAACAAATTTAGCAAATGACGATGGTGCTACTTGTAGAAGAGATGGCTGCCTTGAGCATGCAGTGATCTACTGCAGGACTCGTGATCCCCAAGCGTCTCTTTTGCACATCACCGCTTTATAAACTGTGTAATGGAGAAGTTTCGTGTGTAGTCTCCTCATGTCAAGTCTGATCAAACATTGTCTAGGATTTGTTTGCTGCTATAGGTTTATAAGCAGGCAAAAACCATATATAGATGACTTCCTTAACGTGCATCCTGATGACGTCACTGGATATTTTGCTATGTCTATGATTTTTATGCTGTGCTATCAATTTTTGCATGCCGTGTACGCTGCATAGCTGGTCATACAACAATTTTTACGCAATAGAGGTTATGTACTTAGACTAGTTGCTGCTACTTAAAGGAAAAGAAAAGTTGCGTATTGTAAATGAGTTCTTTTTTTATAGATAAAGTTAATCATATTGGATTAAATTACTCAATGTCCTTTTTCTTATTGAGTCAGAGTTAATTCTGGCCTCTGTGGGTCTGGGACAGCACTGTCTTCAATGTATTACTTCCTCGTAGAATGGGAGGCCTCCTTTAAAGAAAAAGTGATATTGAAATCTGTTTCACTGTTTGAACCTTTTCAATCGCAATATGGACTTTTAAAACATTTAGGTAATTATTATAACGTTTAAAAAGTGTAGCTTGTTTATAAAAAAAACTCCTAAAATGCGTTACAAGTTTTACAAACAGGATGAAATATTCGACTAAATATTGCATTTCTTTAAAACATCTTCTTTTGCAAGGGAAATTGCTGCTAGTATTTTGTGAAAGAAGGTGCAACGTTAATTTGAAAATGTGCACCAACCGAGCAAACAGTAAAAAGGTGTAAAACTCTACAACTGAATTAAATTGTGTACTTTTTAATTACGAATGGATTTCAGTTTAAAAGAAGATGGAGCAATACTTTGCAGACAGTTTGCTATCTTACAAAACATGATTGTGGAATCCGAGAGAGATGCGAGCCCTAATTTTCCCTCTCTCTTTAGAAATGTCATACTCAGCATGGAACAGGTCACGCACAACATTTGAAGAATAGACAACTAAAGGGACATGTCAAAGGCGTCTGCCGACACACTCCGTAATGCTTTAATAGTGCACAAAGATGCGAAGCAGATACTAAATACAGGGTACATTGCAAGAACATGATTTCAATAGAAAGTGTAGAAAGACTTATGAGGATGCCATAGTTCTGCATGCCAGTTTAACTATTCATGGTATGTTAGATATGAATGGCACTGTCACAGCACCAGACAGAGAAATGAAGAGGATCCAATTGCCAAACATTTCTCTTGTCCAGGACAAAACGTATGCAACATCAGCATAACAATCCTGAATTGGAAAATGAATGCAGAGGTAAAGAGCTGAACATAATAACTCAAATTATTGTAACTAATTGATGCTGATTACACACATATAAATGATTTATATCAGATTATACAACTGTGAGTCCTTTATGTCGATTCCCTTCTATTCCATGCTTTATAAACTTAAGTAAATTCACTGTCCAAGGGTCAACGCTCATTGGTCTTGTATTTGGTCCACACTCAACAATATACTTTCCACTGATATTTCCTTTGAGATTTTACTTGTCGTTTGGGGCGGACTCTCCCCTATTTGGAATGTTCAATATAATGTTTGTAAATTTATTGACCTTTTCATTGCTATTTCCTTCCAGACAATTACTACCAATTGGAAAGACACCTCAAAACTTGCTTATAATCAGCGACGGCCCGTGGAGGGAGTTACGGTGGGGCAGGAGGGCGGGGAGGGGGAGGGGCAGGGCGGAGGTTGCTAAAAACCGGCATATGGATAATTGCAGGTAAGTAAACAATTTAATTAATAAAACGAATTTCGTAGTGCGCCTTGCATCGCAAAATGCAATGCAGTGCGAGCTACGAAATTCGTTTTATTAATTAAATTGTTTACTTACCTGCAATTATCCATATGCCGGTTTTTAGCAACCTCCACCCTGCCCCTCCCCCTCCCCGCCCTCCTGCCCCACCGTAACTCCCTCCACGGGCCGTCGCTGCTTATAATGCTTGGTGGAATTTGTTGCGTCATCACCAGAGACTTGATCGTGCCTAAGCTACAACTTTACCTTTATTAATCAAAAGAGATTTGTTATGGTTACCTTTAACTGATTACCTCTCCAGACTCACTCCTTAAACGATTTCACTTTTTCAAATTGTTATTTGATATTTACAGGTATTGATTGTATCTTCTGAGTTGCCTTTTTGTTTCTCTCCCTCTTCTTTCTTTTCCTTTTCCCCTTCTGCAAAAATACCCACAAAAGCTTTGTTTATAGGTATATTTTTACCCTTTCTCTTTTGGGGTGGGTATCCTAATTATTTCTGTACATTAGATGCTTCATGCTATTTTTGATTGCCTAAACTCTGTAATGATGTTTTACGTTGTTTACTTTTACTCAATAAAGCTTTTTAAACTCAATAAATTTTAATAAAAAGTATTTTTTACAAATGGACCCCCTCCTTCTCTGCCAATAATTGTTAATCACGACTTTCCAGCTCTTTTATTTGCACATGGTGCAATTCCCTCTTCTTTGCTCACACTTTTTCAGTTATAATCCAAATAGGTCTTGTGTAGGACATTCAATTCATTGTCCTCACCCTCCTACAGGGAATTGTTCTGAATTGCAGGCGAAAGTTGAAAATTGTTCATACCAATCCTGTAAATCTGGTGTACGCAGTTCCAATCCGTCTCAGCTGTTTGTAAATAGTCTGAGAGAGGGCTATTTGCGTTCTATAGGTTAGCCTCATCAACGAACCAGCAATGCCATTTGCTGATTGGGCTTTTGTTAAAGCATTAGTTACTTACTTTGAATCATCAACAAAACAGAAGTGATGCAATACTTGAATAGTATAATATATCCACCAGATTCAGAGGCAATTTGAAAACAATGCCACTCCAGTGCTCACATGCTCTTTTTTTCTTTCCAGGCCTTCAGCGTTGTGTTCCAGCAGGCTGTTCAGAAGTCCCTTCCCGACGAGGTCCTGAAGCAGCGGGTTGCGAACCTCATTGACAGCATCACCTTCTCGGTGTTCCAGTACACCACCAGAGGCCTCTTCGAATGCGATAAACTGACATACACCTCCCAGGTCGCCTTCCAGGTAAACATACTGACACCTCGCATGAGAACAAGACCGGTGCTCTCCTCAGAGGACGCACGGTTGGCTTTGCACCATATTTCGAAGAAAGAAGTGATCACACTTTAATCTTTCTATTTCATTATTGTGTGGAGCGTATTTACACAGAGCAGTGACCAAGAAAGTCTTGGGCTAAATAGCAGCATCCAGGATGCTTTGCGCAGCTAAATACCAATGCAGTAAGAGTAGGTCAGTCGCTTCTACTGCTGCTAAGATGACCCTGGTTACTTCCAGTGTGAGATTTGGGCTATATGACAAAGGGACAAGGTACCCAAGGGATGCAGGACTCAGGAGGAATCCACCTTTTTGCCTTATGGTTGTGCATACTCTCGTTACACTAAGCAGAAGAAACTATTTTAAAACTTTAACTTAAAAGAAAAGGCTCTGCTTTTGGTCTCTTTCCTCTGCCACAATGTAACAGCCCCGGAAGTGGGATAGGACCTGTCCATCCAAGTTGTCATTATTTAGCAAGGTTAAGGAATGATCCATAGTGGGTTCACTGTGGCTGTCAGTTGTGACCTGACATATCTGCTCTGTCAGTGATGCTTTCTGTGTTCACTGCAGCCCCAACGCGTTGACTGACAGAAAGTCAATACTTCATGACAAACATGAATGATTTGTGAACAGTTACCGTCAGAAGGAGGTGTCTACATCAAGTTGTGGTACCATCCAGGACAAAAAGCGTTTGCAGAAGGGCTCTTAGTGCGAGCAGTGACTGGACAAGGTCTGGCCAGATCACTTACAGAGGCGGCAAACTGCACCACCAGGGCTGATGCTCGGCTTCTGCAAGAAGCATTGCAGTTCACAAGGCCTCACGCCATTCACTGGTTAATGCTCCAGCTCCGCGGCAGGCACTGTTACGGCATCATGTCTTGTTCGCAAGACCAGTCACACGAAGCATCCCAAATACTTAGAACACAAACGTATCCTACGTGTCTACTATCATCTGTATCTGTAATACACATTTAGATTCACAAAGCAAATCTGTAAAGCATATTTTTGTGCTGAAAAAGTTAATGTGTTAATTTCCTGTGGCTTATGAATATTTTCTGGAGATTCTGTAGCTCCGTTTTCAGGCTAAGACAAAGATTGCAAGAGCATCAGAAAGGAAATGAAAACGATTGAAACCAAAGAGACGGACGTTACAGCTGCTGCTGTAAGAGGAGCTCCCCGCACTTTGAGAAGTCACAGTAATAAGGCCACCAACACAGTACAAGGTCTAGTAAAGGTCTCGGTAAATGTGTCCCTTGCTCATCCCTTGGTAGCTGGCTGCGAGCAGTCAGGCTTAACTTAGGAGACAGGTATGTAAAGCATTTAAAAACACCAATACACTAAACAATTAAGACACAACACACAATAAAAATCCCACTTCAATTTAAAAGAAGCATTTGCAATGCAATAGGTCTCGCATTTTCAAGAGTTACATCTATTGGCGCTGTAATGTGTTTTACCTATGTGTTTTTCTTTGGAGTGTAGTGGACGCATCTGGTGTGGAGTGGAATTATATGGGTTGTATTGTAATAATTGTTGTATGATGTGTAAATCTGTTGTGTGTATTGGAGGTATGTGGTGTGTTATGGAATGGTGTTGGTTATTTGAAATATGTGGTTTGGTGTGGATTATGGGGTGTGTAATGGAAATGTGTGGAGTTGAATTGTATGATGTCATGAAAGGAAATAAGTAATGCATCTGTTTACGAGTATATTTAAAAATGAAGAGCACACACTGTATTTCCCAGGAGACACAGGCCCAGGACACACAAGCTCTAGGGAGACACGTTTCTGATAAAACCTTATTTTTAACCTAATATAAAAAGGGTGTGAAGGTGTGGCTTAATGGCTACGGCAGCTGATCTTGAAGCAGGGGAACCAGGATCGAGTGTGGCATTGGCTCACACATCTGTGATTCTGGACAAATCACTTAATCTCCAGTGCCTAAAAATGAACGTGTCCATCACTGTCAAAGATGTACGGTGGCACATGAATGGGGTTCCCTAAATATAGTAATGCGTAGGTGAAGTCTACTGCATGCAGAACAAACGGCAAATATAAAGGCCCAGAACTGTGAAGCGGGGTGTCTGGGTTAAAATTACTGAGGGGACTACAAGGTGTCGAAGTACTTACTGGGTGCCTCCAAATATCAATGGGCACAGAGTGGGAACTTCCAGTCAGTCCCCATATGCCATCACTGCTGGACAAAGACTGTCCGAGAGCAAGCGTGGACAGATACCTTTAGCTGTCAATCACTGCAATTCAACAATCGCTGCAACTCGACAGGCTCACTTCAACCAATCAGTTCACATACAGGTATGCAAGGAAGCACAGGGGTACAGTTCAGTCTAAGATATTGATGTAGTCTGTTGCTATTCCCTAGCTCATTGAGTATGTGTTGGACACGCAGAGCAAAGAACTATTTATCAATAAGTACCGTTATGTGCTCAATATATTGTTTGAGGTTGGACATGGCCAACTGGGGATTAGGGGCGCTCACGGCATGCGAACCACATCCCACTTCCGTACACGGCAAGACAACATAAGAGGGCAATGGGCAAAGCATACTTTCCTCCCTCTGTTGTATCCATGTCCCGTGTCTCTTGTACAGAGTTTTGCGCTTGATAAATAAACATATATTTAGACAGTCAGCATGCACACAGAATCCATATATGCTTAAATGCCAATATTAAAGGTGAGCGGACTGCGTTATTCGTCGACACTGGTGATCACCTTTTAATAGATCGGTATGTGTGTATTCAAAGCCACCTCCCATTCTGACAACACAAAGTTATGGTCCGACAGCAATACAAATAGAAATGGAACGCCAGTTAAAGCAGAGAGATGTGAAAGTGCTGATACTGATCATTAGTAAGCACTGGGTATAAATACACTTGCCCACCCACCAACCGAACCAAATTGCTAAAAGAACGGGTGGATTTGGTTATTGGTGGGTACTTGATTATTACCAAACGCTAGATGTTGACATACCCCCCCCCCCCCCCCACCCCCCCACTGCTGCTCGAGCAGGAAAGGAGAGTATGATTATAAATGGAATAAAGCTTGTTCTCGATATTATAACTTTGTGGGTTCCAACACATTATCTGATGCCCCCAGTAGTTGAAACTGGCCGACTAAGAGAGCGCTAGACACATGCTTTGGGCAGTAAAGTGACAGCTACTGATCAGTATATGTGTTGCACAGCTAACAACTAATTTTAGTACCCACTGATAGTCAAAGATCAAGATTTAATGGCAAATTATTGATAATTCGATCTGTACTGATAAGCAATAGGTATCTATGTTGCCTCACCTATTCCATCGCTGTTGAAACCCTACAGCGTGGGTGAGTTGAGCTTGGGCCTCTTGGCGAATGGTGGGCCCTGCTCCACCACATTCTCTGCCATCCTCGGTCAAAAGGTGCAGTTTCTTCTAGCGAACAAATTGGCCTAACCCCTGTTGAAAACCTCTTTGTGGAGAGAGTGAAGGGGCCTATGCTAAATCTTTACTCTATGTGAAACAGTAGTTTGATTACCGCCATTGTAATATTTTAATTATGCAGACACCAGTCCAGTGGCGTCACGCCCAGAGCTGCAGAGATTGGAGCTGGGCAATCCGGTTCGAGTCTTGGAGCAGCTTAAAATCCTGTGAATCACACTATTGTTTTAAAAAAGGCAATTACTGAAGGCCATCACCAATTCCTGAACTTAGAATGCCTATATCTGCTAAAAGCAGCATTAGGTAGAATGGAACACTTCGTGGAGTAATAGTTAGAGCTGCCGGCTTTGGAGCTGAGGTGCAGGGTATGAGTCTCCACATCGACTCAACATCCGATTCTGCACTAATCACTCGATTTACTGTACCAAACGTAAACAAATAATTTAAGCAGCCTCTGCCAAAAGTAGACAAATAGCCTAAGTGGCCTCATGAAAAGTGCACCAATACTTATTGTAAACAAGCAATGGCCAATGCAATAAAACATGTTAAAGCCAGTAGCAGCCGATAGAACCGGAGGGAGAGTAAGTTGCCTGCACAGGAGCCACTGAAAATCCATGAAACAGAGGAAGCAGGACACAAACCCTTGCAGGCCGTACCTAACAAACAAGCCCAATCGTCCTTAGAAGAAGTTCAATATGCCACTAGAAAAAGCCTGAATGATGGTGGAGATCGAAAAGTGTAAAAAGCCTAATTAAAAAAATACAAGCAAGAGCAGAGGAGCCACAGTGGGGTAGACAGCAGTAAAAAACAGGCCGCAGTAATACAACTGTGCCATTAAGAGGAGATGTGAGGAACAATGCTATATTTAAATGTAAGCAGCTAGGGTGCTGAAGTTAAACATAGACAAACAGGAACAGAGCGGGAAACCAAGAAAAAAATTGTCCCCCAGAGAACACATAAAGAGCTATAGCGGAATGAGACAGTACTAAGTCCCTGCTCTGTCCAAGGAACAAAAGAGAATGGAGGGACAAAGAGGCAGGACTGACCACTAGTAAGCAAGGATGTTTAAAGGACACTGACATAGACAAATGAAAGCACTGGCAAAAAAGGGGAAGGACTAGAAGCACACTGATCACAGCAGGTCTCAAAGAGACAGTCCATGCACTGTCTAGCTCGACCTAAAAATGGGAAGTATTTTTATCTTTAAAATGACTCCAAAACAACAAATATCCAATGTACGGAACCTGAGATAGGAATTTGTAACGATTAACCCCTTTATAGTGTCTAAAAACATACAGCACTCACTTGGGACTTCTGGTCGTGATTGACCAGGACAAAGTCAAAGTTTGAGGGGGACCGCATTAGAGCCCTGGTTGGATAATCTAAGCAGTAGGCCCAGGTCAAAATGTAACCTTCACACTTAGAAACTTTTCTGAAGCTTTTTCTTCCTACGTTGGGCTAGGAACTTCGTCAGGCCAAATTCAGTACAGGTTCGCCAGCTTGAATTTTTGCGTGGCCCAAGGCAAATCCTGAAAGTCTGGGGCTGTAGAGCTTTCAGCGAGACAAAACCAGAAACCCAGGCCAATTCGGGGGAGTGAACAACTACCTCCACGGACCCATCTTCCACATTGTTGAGGGCACTGGCTCAGTCTCCTCCTCTTCTCCCTCATCTGTGAACAATAAAATGATCATGTCTGCTCTGTCCTGGTAGGGTTTCAATCTATTGACATGCAGTACCGTACAAGGGCTCTTGGGGTTTTAAGGTTGACCAGGTAGGTAATCTCACCCGTCTTCTCAATGACTGGATAGGGCCAGTCCACTTCTTATGGAGAGCCCTGGAAGCTGCAGGCTCCAACACCTACACCAATTGTCCTGGAGTAAACTCAGGAATGCAGTTTACTCATCGTACCAGTGCTTCATGAGCTCCTGGCTGGCCTGCAGTTTCCTGCCTGCCTTTTAAATGTACTCTGCCATTTGGGAGACCGCAGGCCCAGCACATAGTCAAGCTCATTGTCCTTTGCATCCTTGAGAGGCTTTTTCAACGACTCCAAACAACAGGCAAATGGGTGCCTGAATAACAGCTCAATGGGACTGAAACAACCTCTTTTTGTGGGACCTTCCTGTAGGCAAACAGTAGGCATGGGAGGAGAACATCCCATCTCATCTAGAGTTTGTCAGGCAACCCATTCATCATGCCCTTCAGGTTGTTATTGGTCCTTTGGATCAGACAATTTGTCTTAAAGTGATACGGGGTGGTGACATTTTAGGTAATACCACATTCTTCCCACGTCACCTTCAGATAGCCAGCAAATTTATATCCCTATCTGAAACAATCTCCTTTCTGAAACCCACTTGGGCGAACACATCCAGTATGGCACAAGTGACTTTAGAAGCAGTGACTGCTCATAGGGATATTGCCTCATGTTGCCTCATAGTGTGGCATGGTCCACCACCACTAAGATATATTTATTCCCTGATTCAGTGGGTGGTTCTAGGGGAACAACAATGTCGGCCCCCATCCTCTCAAAGGGAGTCAACCACTAGCAGTGGTATCAAGGGAGCCTTTGGCTTGTCCCCAGTTTTGCCTCTGGCCTGACAGGTGACACAGGAGCTACAGAACTCCTTTATCGTCTTAAACATATGGGGCCAGTAGAAATGGTTCACCAACCTCTTCCAAGTCTGGTTCTGCTCCAAATGTCCTGCCAAGGGAATATCATGACCTAAAGTCAGCATGCACTCTCTGTGCTTTTTGGGACAGCTCCAATCTCCTAGTGGCCCCTTCCTTAAGGGTTATGACCTCAGAATAGAGCAGTCCAACTTCCCAGTAGATTCTGTGGAGTCCTCTATCATTTACCTCCTCTTGCTTTAAGTCAATCTGCCTCAAGCCTTCAAGGGTGGGACAGTCTCTTTGCCCTTGACAAAACTCCCCTCAGAATCGGATTTCTGCTGCATATCTGAGTACCCCTGTCTGTGGGTGCTTGGCCCATTGTTACAGGGTCCAAGTGTCCAGAATTTCCCTTCTGGATAGTCTGTGACCTGGTCATAGCTGATACCCATGCAGGGAGCTTCAATATTCTCATTTGGAGCTTTCTCTCCACCTCTGACCATTCAGATGCTTCGAGATTATTCCCCATTAAACACTGTACTGGGAGGACAGAAGGCACAACTAACTTCATAGGGCCTGTCACACCTCCCCATTCAAAATCCACCACAGCCATTGGATGGAGTTGGGTTCTGATGTCTGCATAGGTCATCTGGTGGAACTCACCAGGTATAATCTACTCCTGAGGAACCAGGGTGCTCATGACCATAGTCACACTCGCCTCTGTGTCTCTCAGAAGCGAGACAATTGATGGTAGGCTTCTGCCTGTATTTATCCATGCTTGGAAGTAAGGTGGCTGGGATTGCAATATCCACTTCACCAAGGGACAATAAGGTTGCCTCTGTCACTCCCCTTCCTATCTTTAAAGAAATCTCCACCCCACACCTACACTAGCCAGCCCCTGGGCCTACCCACCAGAAGTGAGCTCCTGTGTGCAGACAGCATCTCCTTTCTTGTGCCATGGCTGATTACTGTCATAGCACTTTCCCACCTTTGAGGGATCAAAGAACCTACCAAACATTCCCAAAAAACCCTTCCCTTAAAATTGAAGTGGTTCGCCCCCCGTTCAGGTTTTTGTGGGTCTTCTGAGGACCCCTTCTGTTTTCAACCTTCTTTCCCCTGGGGGAGAGGGGCTGTCCTTCCTTCTTGTGATCACCCTCCTGGTGCTGATTAGAAACCCAGGTTCTCACTTAATCATCAGCTGCCCAGGCTAATTCCCTTGGAATAGACAGCTTAGATTCTACTAGGTACTGGTGTAACTTCTCTTGCACACAATGAGTCCGTATGTGCTCCCTCATAAACACATTGTACAGCCCCTCATAGGTAGTTACTTGATTACCATCAATCCAGACTCCTAGTGCTTTTTCTGAGTGGTCCACAAAGTCCACCCAGGACTGTGTGTTGACTTTCTGGGTGTCCCAGAATTTCACTCTGTACTGCCAAATTTCTCAATTAAATATCTTCTCATGTGGGTGTATGATTTAGCTACATCTCTAGGAGCAGGAGCGTATACCTCCCAGCTATAGGGATTAGTTCCAAAAAGAGTGAACCTCAATGCTCGGGGTGGACCTCCCTCTTCTAAAGGGCCCTCTCAAATGCTGTGAGCCATTTGCCAATGTCGTTCTCCTGGCCTGGGATTAAACCAACAGCCCGGGGCATCTAAACCTCTTCTTCAATTTTGCTGCCACCATTTTGTCACTCCACCACCCTTGCCCACTTCCTCTCACCGAAGTCTAGCTCTCTTTCACTTAGGACTAGCTCCCTGACACTTAGGGCCAGCTCCTTTTCCCTTAGTTACATCCCTGGCTCCTGTGTGGGAGAACCTCCTCCTCCCCACCCCTAGCTGGATTGGCAAACCTAGCACTGATATCACCCTCCACCTGGGTGATTTGGGGGGATGAACCCTCCCCTCCCCTTCATTCTCTGGGGCTGACCTGGCCCAGGCCTACACGGTGCTAACCAACTCTGCCTTCCTAATCTTGCTAGTTGCCGGTAGCTCCCTAGCCCTACACTGAACCTTAAGCTCAACCACTATAAGTTTAGTCAGATCTGACTCCTTGGGATCCCTAGTTTTAGGTCTCAAAACGTGTCAATCATACTTAGAAGACATTTCGAAAAATTGAAACACTGGATCAAAAATCAGTTTAGTCCAAATTTTCAAACATTCAAAAATCAAAAGCTTTGTTCTACGACAATTTAGTGGATTTTTAAAGATCTTAACTCAATTATGGTATGGTATAATTTGAACCCAAGTCGGTATGCCACCACTGTCACCAAATATTGGAAAGTGGGTTATTGGTAGGGGAGTAAGTATACACTAACCACTAGCAATAAGGCCACCAACAGAATACAAGGTACAACAAGCTCTTAGTAAATAAGTCCCTTGCTCAACCCTTGGCAACTGGCTGCATGCAGGCAGGCTTATCTTAGGAGACATGTATGTAAACATTTAAAAACACCTATACACTAAATAAATGAGACAAAAAATAAAAATCTCACACCAATTTATAAAAATAGAATATATATATTTTTTTAAATGACAACAAAATGTCCAAATTCCAATGTAGGCAACCGGAGATATTAATTTTTAAAGATGAATCACTTTATAGTGGTTAAAAACATATAGCACTCACTTGGGACATATGGTTGTGCTTGACTGGGACAAAGTCAAAATTTTACCTTAACACTTAGAAACTTTTCTGTAGCTTTTTCTTCGGATGTTGAGCAAGGCACTTCGTCATGCCGGATTCGGTGCGGGTTCACCAACTTGAGTTTCTTTGAGGCCCCAATCAAATCCTGGAAGTCTGGAACTTTCAGCGGGATGATCCTGAAATCCTGGCCGGGTCATAGTTGAAGGTGGCCGGCTTGACTATCAATGCCTAATCGGTCATCATTTAATTGAGATTTATTACAAAATTTCTCAAAACTTATCCAAATATCTGCAAGTCCTTCCAGAAGGTCTCCTTGTAGGTTCAGAGTGACCAACACACCAATCCAAAGGTCTGGAATCTCATAGATGGCCTTTGGGATGTCTGGACTACAATTCCCACAGTACACCTAGCCAAATCTTTACAGGTCCACAGGACACCCTCCAGGCTGTGGATTCTTGGTGGCGATGATGCAGGTGGGCTCAGCTAACCTATAGCTTGCAGGGAGTCTACTCCTTAATCCTTCTTGAAGCAAAGCACATTCCTCAGGGCTGTATTACCAGATTGTGCAGCAGGCGCAGTCAGAGTACAGGTCTTTGGGTGCAGACCCAGATTCTGGCAGGGCAGTTCATCCTATCCTTTTTAGTTTCAGGCAGCAGATCTGAGAGGCCATGCACCTCTCTCATATTCATCCAGTGCTCTGAGCAAAAAAGTAGGGGGTCGCCCCTGTTCAATGAGGTGCAGGGTGCTTTCCAAAAGCATGACAGCTTCCTCCAAAGGGTGGCATCTTCTAGTCCCACAAAGCACTACACTTCCAAAATCCAAAATGGATGCTTTATCTCTGGAGGAGTTAGAACTGGCTAAACCAACCTACTGGTATGGCTCATTTACCTGAAACCTTCCCTCCATATTACATTTTAGCCCTGCCATTTGGCAAGAGGTGGAGAGCCTGGCTGGCATTGCTTACTGTTCTGCTATCTTATGAACCTCGTGTTTATTACCCATCTCCCAGCCTGGCCTGATCTCTGCACCTGGTAGAGCTGACCAAATCAGGGGAGACTGCTAGAAGGCTGGATTGTGGCTCACAGAAAAAAAAATTATAATTAGTTATGACAAGTTCAACGATGAGAAGTTGTTGAATTTGTCAGTACGAATCTTTTAAGGCCTTGAATGACAATTCACTCCTTTACTAGTAATAGTTATACATTTTACTAGTAATATTTATACTTAAATAAAATATTGTAATGTTAGCCTATGGAGCATACAGCGCTTAGAGACAGTTGGTGATAATGCGCTATATAAATGCAAATTACAATTACAATTACAAAATGAAATGGGCAGTTTTTCCTTTACCAGGGCATATACAAGACCCTATATAAGGTACCTGCTTATGAGTGACCCCACTCCGCAAACATACTCCTGGGATACCTAGGGGAGACCTTGGGGATGCCTAAGATGTAAGATAAGGTAGATTAACACTTTTGAAGTGCCCATACCACCAGAGTCGAAATTTCATACAATGAACTTTTAAAGACACTCTGCAAAGCAAGGCTGCCTTTAAAATGACAGTAGACATACAACAGTGCACACATGCAAGTGCAGGAAATCTGCAGGGCCCTCTAAACCTCCAGGCCCTATTATATACTAGGGACCGATAGGTAATTTGAACCCCCTGCCCTATAATTTATAGAGGACTTATAGGGCCTGTCAGTGTCAGTTGTAATTAGCCCAACTTACAATAACTGACTTCCCTGCAAGGCAGGGCTGCGTTTAGAAGTGACAGTGGGCCCACAGCTGCGCACACATTCAAGTGCAGGAAATCTGCAGTGCCTCTAAACCTCCATGCCCTATTAAATACTTGGGACTTATAAGGTAGTTTGACCCTCCTGACCCTTTTATCTACTAGGGACTTACAGGGGTCTGCCATTGCCAATGCAATCACATGCAAGTACCATACAACTTTTGAACTGGGCACTTGCACAGGGCCTGGTTAGCAGAGCCCAGGGCAAAGTCAGAATCAGTTACCAGTCAGCAAAAACAAATGTAGGTGAACACGGCAAAAAAGATGACTTCCCTGTGGCAAAAAAGATGACTTCCTAACAGGGACTTTCTCGCCACTTAACGTGTTGCAAGCAAAATAAAAATAGGCAACTTTTATTAAGTTACAAAGTCTAAGGAAAACTGTGTGCAAAGTTAAATTGTAAGAAAATCAAACATCCATATCAGAGACAATCAGCACTTGTGAGGAGGTATTGTCACAAGGAAAATATTGCCTGTTTGCAAAGAAAAAAATGAGCAAGGGCATAGACATTGTAGACCAATAAGGAGGAAACATGCAAGTCTAAGTTTACTTAATAAAACTTTGTACACCTTTATTCCCAGAGATTTCTTGTTTCTTGGAGCTCAACCTACCGAATTACCCCATTTACTCAGTCATGCAATCACATATTCACCCATTCATTTATTATTGCGCTCTTTTGCTACCTGAGTTTGATAATTAGATGCATTATCGTGTTTTCTCATATGATTTACTGTTGATTCCATCCCTTATCCACCAGACCAGAGTTAAAATGAACTAAGAGCTGCTTGTCAGATAACATAATAGATGAACATTTTTGATAACTGTTTTGTTCTGTGCAATACAGGAGTGAAGACCTTTTGAAAAGCTCTTTCATTGTTCCCCTCACTGAAGATACTGCTTTCAGATTGGAATTTCAAACATTGCTCTAGTGTTGTTGGCTACCTAATCATCACAATCAAAAAAAGATTTTATATTTTACTGATTGCAGGATTTATCTATGGTTCTGGAATTAGCTTTTATGGAGATGCAGCTGACAAGTAGAGATTCAATGCAGTTTTTTTCAATCAGATTGTATTTTGAGTTCCAAATTGCCATGGGGTGCATGCAGCTACAAAATGGAGATTGACATACTCCCTCACTTTTCAGAATTGCCTTTGTTTCTGAGGTTATTTGGGCCACATCACATGCTTCCTGCAAATGCAGCCTTCTAATGGTTCCGATCTGATAACAGGGACTCATTTTGGCTATGCCATCATTTAGCAGAAACTGAGATGATGCCTGGTCTCTGCTATTTCTGCCTCATTTCTGGACTAGCTGGTTGGTTATAGAAGACATTTAAACATATGAGTTAGACAAAAAATCTCACCCTGTTAATTCTGATATTCTTAAACAATTACATCTCTTTGAGTTACTTTGTTATTTGGGAGTAGATGTATCAACATACCCTTTTGCGATTTCTAAATAGCGATTTTTAAGGAATCGCTATTTGTAAAAGAATTCGCAAATTACCACCAACTACAAGTTGGTGGTAATTTGCGATTTCTTAAACAAAATTCGTAAAAATGAAATGCTTCATACATAGCATTTAAGAAATCGCAATTTGCGATTTCTTAAATGCTTACGCAATATTAAGGAATCGCAAAATTTGCGATTCCTTAATATTGCGAGGTTTTTTGCATGATACATACCATTTACCTATTTTTTAGTCGCAAACGCTGTTTTTTAGCGAGTCGCAGCGTTTGCAACAAAAAAATAGCCTGATACATCTGGCCCTTAATCTCTTAATTGCAAAGAGATGTGAACTAACAAGAGCGAAAATAAGTGGACAAGATGTTAAATTACAGCTTCAGTAACTTTTTTTTTGGGTGATCTCCACAAAGCCAAGCGGGGTGCTTGCTATTGCATTTGCTCATATTCCTGGCATGTCAGTAGTAAGGTTTGGGGAAAACATTGTTCCTGTTTTTTGCTTCAACAATGAAAAAAATGTCCATAAGGAGAAATCCTTCCTCCTAAACCAACTGAATTTTAGGTGTGTTTGGTGCTGACAGCCACATGCATCAAGCTAAAAACCAGTCGCAAACGGGCAGATTCTCAGAATCTTCCCCTTTGCGACCGGTATTTTTGTATTTGGGATGCATCATCCCAAATGCAAAAATCGCAATTTAACGAATCTCTAAATTGCGATTGCATTTAAGGAATCCCAAATTGTGATTCCTTAAATGCAATGCATCAAAGTCAAAAAATTAGCGATTTCGCTAATAGGAGTAGCAAATTACCATGAAGTTCAACTTCATGGTAATTTGCAAAAACTTTTAAAAATGCACTTTTGTACATTTTTCAAAGTTTCATGTTGCGCACACACATGCCCTAAGGGCATGTGTGTGTGCAACATATGTGCACAGATCAATTTCAGGGGTGCAACAAGGTGTCCTTTGGACACCCCTGCACCCTTGAAATTGCATTCTCAATTTGCGATTCGCTAATTGCGATTCGCAAATTGAGAATGTCTTCCCACTCATTCCTATCGGCCTCTAGGCCCATAGGAATGAATGGGGAGGTATTCCTTAATTGCGACTCGCAATTTGCGAGTCGCAATTAAGGAATATTAAGAAATCACAATTTTTTTGTGATTTCTTCATGCATAGCCTTTTGCTATTCCTTATTAGCGAAACCTTATTTTTCGCTGATAAGGAATCGCAAATGGCATTGTTGATGCATGTGGGCCAGAGTCCCTAATCTGCACACGAACTACAACAATTCCTAACATGTAAATTGCTAGGTTAGGGTGGAAAAAGTCACAAGGAAAGATAGCTAGTCCTTCAGTAAACTGCAGTGAAAAATATGTCCGCCTGGTGTTTTTCTGCTGTTGTATGTATTGTTCGTCCCATTAATATCCACATATCCTGTTTTCACATTCAGCATCTTCTGTGCACAGAAGACACTTTTTTCACAGTTGTATGATGGAATGATGATTCTATAACCCACGCATGCCTTAACAACGCCGTCTTAACAAGGACCTCGTCTTTACCACTCATTCCTTTATAACCAACTATATTGTAAAGGCATGATTGGTAAAGGTATATGCGTAGTAAACATCACACCCCAGCCCCGCCTCCTCGCCCTGAACCATCAAACCCAGCCCCTAGCACTGCAATCTACCCGCCCCTGCACTAAAAATGACCCCAATCCCCCATCCTGAGCCCTAACGATTTCCAGCCGAAAAGAACGACACCAACTCCAGCCCCTGGCCCTGAACCATAAAACTCAGCCCTAAAAATTACCCTGACCCCAGCCCCCCACCCTGAGCCTTAAAACCACCCACTGCCCTGAAAACTACCCGATGACTCTACTTACCAAGCCACATCCATCCTGTTCCTCTCCCTGACCATCCGCTCTGCATCTAGAGCGCCGACTGCCTTAACCACGCCTATGCGTGGCTAAGGCATAGGCGCGGTTAAGGCAAGTGTTGTTCGGCTTGAGTTGAAACGGCACGCATGGTTAAGCTTGCGTTGTAAATGCCGTTTCACTTTATTCACACCTGGGTTTAGCTTAAGTGTAGGTAAGCTCTATGAATCAAACTGTAAGAATATGACCTTGATGTATGGGAGTAACTTCTCTTGTGTCTATAGAATGCACTGAATATGACGCAACATTCTCAGCTCCCTCTCCTGCGGATATTTGAAATAAAGCCCCTTGGGATTTAATGCCCCGAAGCGGAAGGAACGTGAATTTATAGACTTTATGACCTAAAAGTATCTGCAGGATTGCGGTCTCCTGATGCCTAAAGTTCTTTAAAAATATAAGGAACAGAATGTTCCCAGATCCTCCACCAGCGATGAGGTAAAGAGACTGCACAATAGAAAGTCATTGTTACAGGTACCTCATTTTTCATTGTGCCAATTAACTTGATATTTTTCACAGAGAAAAAAATACGTATTCAGAGTGCAGTTAATGAAGGTGTCTGTTCTACATTTAATTCTCTTTCTAAAAGTAGTGATGTGATTGTGTATAGTAGAGCCCGTAAAAATATGTATGTGCACTTAAGACCCGCATTAAGTGCTGTTTTCAAATATGCATGGTGCCACCACAGCTGGAGTAAATATGTTCTTCTTGTTTCATACTCTAGATACTTTTGATGAGTAAAGAAATAAACATGGGTGAGCTGGATTTCCTTCTTCGGTACCCTGCACAGCCAGGCCTAACAAGCCCCGTTGATTTCCTGTCCAATCAGTCCTGGGGCGGCATAAAGGTAAGCAGTGTTCTGGTTACTTTCTAAGCAATGGATTTTCGTTAAAAATGTGATGATGCTTTAACGTTCTCCTTCTTAATATAGCTAATGCTGACCTTTGCAAGGCTTGAAACCTAGAAATGCTATTGAGTGCCGTGGTGAGATTGTCGTTGTGACTGACTTAGCGGATACTTCGAGTTAGGGTTAAAACATTCCTGAAATCAGTCCTGTAAGCCAATTAATGTACTCCCTAAGGGGCACATGCATCAATGAAAATTGCATTCGCAAAGGGTGCGAATCGCAAAATTCGCCCGTTTGCGAATGCAATTTCATTATTTGGGATGCATCACAATTTTTGTATTATTCGCAATTTAAGACATCGCAAAATTGCGATTTCTTAATTTGCAATTGCATTTAAGGAATCTCAAATTGAGATTTCTTAAATGCAATGCATCAAACAAAAAAAATGTGTGATTTCGCTAATAGGGGGAGCAAATTACCATGAAGTTGACCTTCATGGTAATTTGCGAAAACTTTGAAAATGCACTAAAGTGCATTTTTCAAAGTTCCATTTTACACACACACATGCCCTTGGGGCATGTGTGTGTGCAAGATGTACTTATAGGCAGATTTCAGGGGTGCAACAGGGTGTCCTTTTGACACTCTGGCACCCTTGAAATTGCATTATCAATTTGCGATTCACTAATTGAGAATCGCAAATTGAGAATGTCTTCCCATTCATTCCTATAGGCCTCTAGGCCCATAGTAATGAATGGGGAGGTATTCCTTAATTGCGATTCGCAATTTGCAAGTCGCAATTAAGGAATTTTAAGAAATCGCAATTTTTTTTAGCGATTTTTTCATGCATAGCCTTTTGCAATTCCTTATTAGCGAATCCTTATTTTTCGCTAATAAGGAATCGCAAATGGCATTGTTGATGCATGTGGGCCTTAGCCCTCATCTGTGCATCGAACATCTTTTACACATATTGCTCACTTTTAACATATGATCTGTAGAGATTTCTTCCCTTTTTATTCAGCAGATTGAAAACTAATTTAAAAACCTAGGGCCACATGTATGAAGCTATTTCACATTCACAAACAGACCAATTAGCAGAATTGGCCTTTTTGAAAATGCAAAAAAGGCTTTTCCTATGTATCAAACCCTATTTTGTGATTCAGTAACATGTTATCGAATCACAAAATGGGTTTGCGATTGGTATTCCGAAGATGCGTGTTTAGGGCGTCACTTCCCAAATACCAAATTGCAGCAGTATGTATGAATGTTTTTTTAAGAACAGGCAGTGGTCCAACGCTTTAAGTAAAATGGCCTGCATTAAAAAAAAAAGATTGCTTTATTGAAAAGCAATCACAGACATGGTGGTCTGCTGACCCTAGAAGGCCACCATCCCAGTGACTTTAGTGTTTCCAAGGGAGTCGCAAATTGTGACCTACCTCGTTAATATTAATGAGGGGGGTCAATTTGTAACCCCCTAGGAATCGCTAAATTAAACGTTATCAATTTCATACATTAGGAATATCGATTAGCTAATTGCGATTCACAGAAAATCGCCATTAGGTAATCACTATTCCTAATGTTGATACATGTGGCCCCTACTTTCTAATGTGTAATTCCTCATGCAGATGTCATACATGAAACCCTGCACAGGTGCTAGAGTGGATCCAGGAACGTTTTTACCAATGTAAAGTCACCAGTGCCAGGTGGCTTGGCCAGTGTCAACAACAGTGTCACCTGTCTTCATCAAAGTGATGTGACAGCATTCATATGGCACCATTGAGGTCCATGTGTTTTTCTGCACTTCCTCAAATGTGGGATCTGGGGCCGCACACATTTTTTCTTTTGTATTGTTGATTGTTCATACTATCCCTTCATTTTTAAGGAAAGGCGAGCACCAATATTTAAGTGTATTTTGTTCTTGGGGAAAGACCATGAGACAACATCATATAACTTGTGCCATTGAATGCATCTTAAAGTGCTTTGTGAGAGGGAAGCAAAGCTTTCTCAGAGTATCCACAGAGGATACGTTAAGGACCTCATTGAGATCAAAGACTTATTCTCTGTCTTAGTATAGGCATGTGGAAATTGTATAGTGCTATTGTTAGATTTAGGGGTCACTAGTTGGCACAGGTAGGTACTTGTGAGAAATATGAACCCTTGCCTCTAGTCAGGGTAAAGGGGATACACTCCTAAAATAACTGCTGTTGACTCCCTTGGTAGCTTGGCATGAGCAGACAGGCTTTTCTCAGAGGCAGTGTATAAAGCATTTGTGACCACATACAGTAACCCAGTGACAACACTACAGATGGACACCACACAAGGTTTTATATCAAAAATAAGTATACTTTATATAGATTTACCACAAGACCATAAACAACAAAAATACACAATACTGTTACTTTAAGATGGTAGTTTTAGCTTAGTTCAGTTCAGTTCTTAAGATGCAACACATTGCGTCAATGTACCTTACGATGCGATGCGCTTCCACGACAAGCAATGTCGCAGTGATGGAAATGCGGCAAAGTTCCGGTGCAAAGAAATAAAGATGTGAAGATCTTCCAGAAGCGGCACGCTTCTCTGAGGATGCAAGGTGTCTCGATTCAATGCGTAAGCTGCAGCGGCAACACCCCTGTTCCGTGATACGACGGCAACAGCTTCAGCTGCGACACTCTTCTCTGGCGTTGCCAGAAGCTTCCGCACAATGCGACAACTACAGCGGCGACATCCAAGATGCGACGGCACCAGCTCCGACGGCGGGGCGCTTCTCCGGGGATGCGAGGCGCTTTTCTTGATGCGGTGCAATACGACAGCTACAGCGCCGACATCCACAATGCGACGGCAGCAACAGCGACGGCGGCATGCTTCTCCCTCGTTGTGAGACTCTTCTGTTGATGCGGTGCAATACGACAGCTACAGCGCCGACATTCACGATGCGACGTCAGCAGCAGCGACTGTGACACACTTCTTCCTTGTTGAGTCGCGCTTCCAGCTCCTTGCGACACGCAGTTCTTCAGAAGGCCCAAAACAGCAGCAGGTACTTCCAAAAGAACTCTGGGGAGCTAGGGGGTTGAAGTCTGTTGTCCCTGAGACTTCAGCAGGAGGAAAGCTCTTTTCCAAGCCCTTGCAGATCCTTCACAAGTTGAAAGTAAAGCGCACAAAGTCCTTTCTCCTCTCTTTGGCAGTCAGGCAACCACTGCATGCCAATCCCCTAAGCAGCACTTCAGCTTAGGAATAGTCTCCCCCTCAGTTTCTTCCAGTTCCTCTCCTCAGCAGAGGTTTCTTCAAATAGCTGCTGCTCATCCAAGCTGCAACGTGTTTCATTCCTTCTTGGAAGCTGAGTCTGGTAGTTTCAGGGTCCTTCATGAGTGAGAGGATGAGCTGGGTGTTGTCGACCTAGAATACCATGCTGAGTCCATGATGTATGACGATGGCAGCAAGGAGGGCCATATAGATGTTGAAGAGCGTGTGACTGAGCGATGATCCTTGGGGTACTCCGCAGTTGACCCCTGTGGGTTCGGAGAAGAAAGGTGGGAGTCTGATCCTTTGGGTTCTGCCGGCGAGGAAAGAGCAGCGCCAGTTGAGGGCGGTTCTCTGTATGCCGGTGTCGTGGAATCTGGCTGCAAGAGTACAATGGGAGATGGTGTTGAAGGCTGCGGAGAGGTCCAGTAGGATGAGGGCTACGGTGTGTCCTTGGTCTAGGAGTGTGCAGATATCGTCTGTGGTGGCGAGGAGGGTGGTCGCGGTGCTGTGGTTACTGCAGAATCTGGACTGGGAGGAGTCGAGGGTGGCGTTCTCTTCGACAAAGTTTGTCAGCTGGGCATTGGCAAGCTTCTCAGTGACTTTGGCTGAGAAGGGAAGGAGAGAGATGGGTCAGTAGTTCTTCAGGTTCGTCGGGTCTGCAGATGGTTGCTTGAGGAGGTGCTTAACTTCTGCACGTTTCCAGTCGTCGGGGAAAGTGCTGGATTCGAGGGAGTCGTGATGGTGCATCGTACGTCGGGCGCTATGGCGGTGGCGGCTCTGTGGAAGATGTGCGCCGTGCCGGGGTCCGTGGGGACTCCTGAGTGAGTGCTCTTCATGGTGTGGTGATATCTTCACTGGTAACCGGGATCTAGGCAGTGATGGTGGGCTGGCTGTCATCGCTGGAGGGAAGGGTGGTTTCTGGAGTCTGTTCGATGAAATTGTCGTAGAGGACCCTAATTTTCAGATGGAAGTAGGAGCCAAGCTTGTTGCAGAGGTCCTGGGAGGGGGTGATGTTCATTGTTTCGCTGGGGGATTTGGTGAATTCCTGGATGATGCTGAAGAGTTCCTTAGAGTTGCTGGAGTTGGCGAGGATCTTGTTCTGGATGAAGGTCCTTTTGGTGGATCTGTTGCATTGGTGGTATTCTGTCATGGCATTCTTGGTGGTTGAACAGTCTTCCGAGGATTTGCTGTTTCTCCAGTTCTCATTTTTAATTTGTAATATAAAAAGTGCCAGGGCTCTCCTCACGAAGCAGCAGTAACAGGATAAATATGCTGGTGCATACTGCCTCTTGACTGGAGCCCCGGCACTTATTATTCTGTAGAAGATTTGGCCTAATGGCTAGAGCTTTTGATTTCGAAGCTGGGGAACCGGGTTTGAGTCCCAGCGTGGCTCAACATTCTGTGATTTTGGGGAAAATCGCCTGCTTTCCAAATGAGTGTGCCCTTAATTGGTTGTGTAAGCTCTGGTGCTGAGGACTAGATGCCGGTGCTGAGCACCGGATAGCACCAACTCAAATTAAGCACTGCCAGTTCTTTTCGAGACATCTGCAGGTGCGTCTGGATTCTTGGAGGTTGGCGGTGAACCAGGTGGCCTTGCTGGGCTGCTGTCTGTTGGGGTTACATAGGAGTGTTATCTTGTCTGTGCCGTTGGCGATCCATCTGTGGAGTTCTTTGGCTGCGAGGTTGGTGTTGATCGAGGTGGAGGGGGCATCACGGTTGAGGGTGGAGTTGAGCTGCTCCTCTGTGACTAGTTTCTTTGTGGGGGTCGGGTTGCATATTTGGGTGCAGTGGGTTTGTTGACGTGGAAGTGTACGCTATGGTGGTCCGTCCAGGGGGGTTGCATGGTGTGGCTGAAGTAGACATGTTTACCTCCTGCGACAATGGTGTTGAGGGTGTGTCCTGCCTTGTGGGTGGGTTTGGTAACGAGCTGTTTCAGTCCGAGATTGTCGACGTTGTCCAGGAGGGTGGCGGAGTTGGGGTCGCTGAGGTTGTCGAGGTAGAATTTAAGGTCTCCGATGAGCATGTAGTCCATGGAGGCGATGGTGTGGGGCGCAATGAGGTCGGCAATGGTAGTAGTGAACATGGTTCGAGGTCTGGGAGGTGTTTGGTGGTGGGTGGGCTGTCGCTTGTGCTGGAGGTGGAGAGTCGGAGGGAGCTCTTGTGTGCGATGGGGAGTCCTCCCCATGGGTGGTTGTTGCGGTCCTTCCTCTGGATCTTGTATCCATCAGGGATGGCGGTGGCGATGTCAGGAGCGGAGGTGGAGTTGGTCCATGTTTCTGTGAAGAAGGCGATGTCTGGCGAGAGGGTGTCGAGGAGGTCCCAGATCTCTACGGCATGTCTGTGCAAGGAGCACACGTTGAGGAGGATGCACCTCAGTGCTTCAGGGGTGCCGGCGTCTGGCGTGGGGGTGACGGCTGTCGGGGTGCGGAGGGTGGTGAAAGTATGGTGGCAGTACTGGCCGTGGGTGGTGTTAGGCATGGGCAGCTGGTAGTTGTTGCTCCTTCAGGAGATGAGTGCGAGGAGGGCAGCTGAGTCATAGCGGTGGGTGGTCGGAGATCCATGGTCCCTGGCACTGGTCGCGTTGGAGTCGCGGACAGGCGCAGATGGGCTTTGCCAGTGGCACGGCCGTGCAGCCGCCAACATTAAATAGGGAAGGGGGAGGGAAGAGCAGCTGGGAGGCGGGAGCTGGAAAAGGCAGGGGAGAGGGGCTGAGAAGACAGCAGCTGCAAAAACAGGCACAGGGAAAATACAGGTACAATTACAACACAAATACAGATACAAAATAAAGGCACAATAAGAGAATGGGCACGGAGGAGAAAACAGGTACAATTACAATATAGATATGAAATAAAGACCTAATAACAGAATGGGCACGGAGGAGAAAACAGGTACAATTACAATACAGATATGAAATAAAGGCACAATAACAGAAGACAGAGAACAACAACAAAAGACAGAAAACAGACACAGGGAATAAAACACAAAGCCAGACAACAGCAGACCAGCAGAAGAGCAAGGCTCTCCCACTGGACCACCAGGGATGAGACGCAGGGGGGAGCCTGCGGATGGAGGAGGGCCTCAAACACCTACCTTAGCAAGGCAGCAGCAGTGGCGCAGCAGCTGAGCTGCTGGAGGAGAGAGCGGATCTCTGACCAGGAGGTCAGAGGTCTTAACCTCAGAGGTAAAGTGCAGACAGTGTTTGAGGTGTAGGATGTATGGAGTGCAGGAGCCTTTCAAGTAGAGTTGTACATCATTAGCATTAGCATTAGCATATTGGGGAACTGTGATACTTTTATAGGTGTATAAGCCCCAAGGTGCCCCATGTAGATGTTAAAAATGACAGTGAACAGTATGGAACACGCAGGAACTCTGTAGGTGATAGAAGTAGTGCTATAGGATTAGAGTAGTAGTTCTTCAGAAAGGAGATATACGAAGCATAACAAAGCAAAGCAGCATACATCATTGTCCCACCATGTGAGGAAATTTAAAAAGGGGAAATGCATTCATCGTCAGCTTCAGAACTAGTTTCTCAATTGCAACCCATAACTTCACAGGTGGGCTTCTGAATTGCTTGGCACTCTGCCTCTCAGATTGAGAACTTTCATTAGGCAATGCAGAGCTTTTTTGTGAATTCTTCTTCAGATGCGGTGCTAGTTATTGTACATATCCTTGATAGAGTGATGACTAAATTTCTTTCAGTGCATTTCCTACTAATGCAATGTAATTTGAGCTTTCGATTACCTCAACAGATGACTCAGCTTTTGAAGCCTTTGCATAACATTTTATTTAAATATTAATCCTAGAGATAACATTTCTTGTAAGGTTAACAAGAAGGAGAATGAATTGCAAACTGTATTTTGCTTTACTATTGGTAGTATTTTTCGAGTATAAATTACCTTGAGGATGGAACAATCTTTCCTCCTGAAAGTTTTGACTAATTTCGACTTGAAGCTACGTGTGCCATTACCAACTATCTTTTTGTCAACAAATTCAAATAAGGTTAGAGAGAGGTTGCTCAATCTGTATCCTTTGAAAGCACTAAAGTATATTTCAGGAAGAGATATTAGGGGTGGTTGCCATATTAGGGCGTAGTAGCGTCACCCCCTTGTATTTGTTGCCCACTCAGATCCAGTTGTAAATTAATCTAAGATTGATTTAGTTTATGGTGTTTCTTCCCGGCTGAGCCATCGCAATATTCTCGTTTCAGGGCAGGTGTCATTGTCATTTAAAATGAGTGAGAGCGCAGGGCAGGCAGACATGGGTGGGGCTTCACTGCAGGCTTGGTTTAAAGTAAAGTGTGCGTGATGGGTTGGATGGGTGCCTATCTGCGCCCAACCCTACATGCGCACTTGAGGCTTCTCCTATGTGCATTTTTAGTAAGCATGGGGGGGTTGCTGCTGCATCCCCTCAGTCTCCTGAGGAGCGCAGAGTGTGCCTGCTCCAGCTAAACCCGGCACAGCTTCCATGCCATTTGATAACATAAAAAGCAAGCAAGCAGCGTCTGAAGCGTCTGGATAGGCTCAGACACAGGCAGGTGGTGCAGTAGGCTGAATTTGTAGTTGTGGTGTGAATACAAGAGTTGACTATGAAAATAAACCGGCCACGTTGGAGTTTAGCACTTGCTTCTTTTAAAACAAATGTTATTAGCTTTTATCATTCAGCAAAATACTGGCACAGTTTCATCCAGCCAGGAAATATCCACAAATCACAACATAGGGTCCGTCCCAGTGAGTTCGTACGTCCCCCCTCCAAGTCTCTGCTTATCTTATGACTGTTTACTACGTTATGCAGTGCTTGCTGTACTGGATTCTCAACAATGTTAACAACCTAACAATACCCCCCCCCCCCCCACCTCCCCCCTACTACTCTCCTCTCCCCCCTCCCCTGCTGCTGCCGACCTCCCTGCCACGTTATCTCTTGCTGCGAACATGGTCTGGGTCCCATTCATACTCGCCACATCCTTGTCTGAAAACAAGACTTGCTTGTTTACTTTAAAGCAAGAGCAAAGCTGATGTGGTGTCAGGAAAATAGACCATTGTGTGATTCAAGGCAAATCACGTAATCATCCTGTGCGTAAAAAAATAATAAAAGAATCTGAATTTGTGTAATGTAAGGACTTTGAGTGCTCATGTACAGAGCTCCAATTCCTTCAGGTCGTGTTTGAGCTATATAAATCTGCAAAAAAGAAAGTTGGTCGGCATAACAATTGGGAAAATGCAGATTCTTATACTGAATTGAAATATTTCAAAAGCTTTAGGGTTCTGTGACAAATGGCCTCCAAGGCATGCATGTAGCTGCAAAGAAGTTAATATACTCTGCACATGTTGCAGAGCAGCAGGTGGAAGAAAGCCCATACTGGCAGTATGCATTTTTGACTTCTCACGCCAGTCCTCCCCTGGCTCTAGCTGATCAGCTAATGGGTAGGCTGGCAAGCAGGCCTCGGCTATTGATTGGCTCTATCAAACTAAAACCCAACACCTCCCAGCCAATAGAACATCAATGAAATACTCCAGCAAAAAGGAAAGGCTGGCATGCGACTGTTCCGAGCAACTGGATGAAATGTGCTCGAAGGCCGCACGGGAAGAATCGGTTTACAGTAAAGCTTGATAAAGGGGACACACATCCGAGCCCGTCATTAAAAGCTCACACGAATTAAAGAAATACAATGAATGACACTATCTGATATTTGTTGTTACAGTAAAGAAATAGCTAGATTACAGAGAGCATCACTAATTTGCAAAAACATAATTCCTTCTAGTTACCTTGAATCTTGTTTCTAGAGATGGATATAAATAGTTTAACCTTTTCCAGCTCTCTGCACTAAAATGTGTGTTAGGTGTCTGCTCGTGAGCGTGTTTTAATGCAACCCTACTGTGGTTACTCAGCTTTGCTTCCTGTTCTCTCATAACTCCATGTGAGACATGCAGTGAAGGCACATCACCAGTTACACTTCACCCACAGTAAATGCATATCACCTGCTCATAGAACCAACATTACTCCAGGTGCATGCATATCACTCACAGCCCACACACAGCAGTGCCAATCCCTGCATTAAAATCACTACATCTTAAAAAGCCATATTTTCTGGTCATTGCAACTGACTGCACTTTGTTATATTAGCCCTTTTCTTAGTTTTTTATAAGGTAAATATTCCGAAATAAATGCTATCCACTTTTTGTTTGGGTCTGATAGTTTCCCGTAGTTGTAGCATACTTCCGAGAGGGCGAGCCTAAATGTCATCATTACCAACACGCAACACAGGCCAGAGGATGATGTTGGAAATTTCATCCCTTACCATCAGCATTCTCGGACTCACAATGGAAGTATATCGGGTCAAGGTCTATGGTCTGTTGTGCCATAATTAAACGCTGCAGTGGTGTTGGAACAATGTTCATAGTCAGGGTGCTTCCGCCAATGTTGCATAACTGAAATCATAAGGATTGTGAAAAACCCAAAGGTAGCAGAAGAGCTGCTTTTTCATCTGGAACGTTGAAAGGCTGTGGTATGTAACTGGTGGTTGTGCAGTTTGGGGCACTGTCGTAAATATAATGCTAAAGGATGGTGAAGTAGTGCACTCTCATAGACAGATAGCACAGTTTCACTGTAATGGATATTACATTTTCACAATCATGCAATTCTACTGATAATATTATAAAGCAATGATTTGCCCACTCTTTAAAAAAAAAAGCGCCCCAATCTTCTTTATGATAGTCGGCTCGCTCCCTTTGCTTGCGACATAACACTCATCCATGACCTTTACTCCTCACCACTTTCAAATGTCACCAGCCGTCACCGAGAGAAGTGTACTTATTATTTTCCCTTTGAATGAATTATTGGGATATGGCAATCACTTGTTAGATGTTATCTGGTATGATAGTTGCTTTGATCAGGGAGTGCTATAAGTATGTTAACTTTGCATGGACTTTCCATCGCATAATACACAAGGATGCAGAAACGCGTTTTCTGATAAGGCTATTTTATGAGATGAGGAGATTGGTAAAAGATATGCATGGAGTTTTCCAAAGCTGTTTGCAAAACAATGTTCCATTGATTCTGATGCTAGGGTGAGACCTTTTTTAGGTCTCGCCTCTGCAACGCGCATGCGTTGCAGAGGAAAGTGACCTCTTGAGATGGATGCAGCTTTTCAGGCAAAAACGTGCACGTGTTGCATTGCTTTCAATGCAGCGTGGGCACGTTTTGGCGATTTCCTTGCGAGAGCGCGCAGCTATATTTAGTTTGCACGCTCCCGCAACGCTGCTTGCTCTCGGCTGCACCCCCCTCACGCGCGCCTGCGCGCAATGTTTGTTTTTGTGTGCATTGGCTGAGCGCGAACACAACTCTCGCTTCTCCACCTCGCGCGCGGCCAATGTTTAGATGGTCGCTGCAAGAAGTAAATGCCTGCTCTGACGATCTAACTAGCTTTAGATGGGAGGTAGTTCACTATCCAAAAGACTTCTACGCCAAGTTGCCTCTAAGGATGATACTACTTCTCCCCTCACCTTTCAAATACGGGAACTTTCAGAACCATCTCACAGCCACAGGGTGATTGCCAAAGCATCGTGAATGCTCGTTCTGATTATACCAATCAGCATAATGCAAAAATCCCAGCCAATCCGCACACCAATCACGGAGGTTCAGGTCGATCAGCCAATCCCACAAATTTTAGAAGCAAAACACCAATCGCTCTCTAGGTAGCTGTGCTTCTCAACGTTTTTAAAGAGCACTTTATATTCAACAAAGCCTACCACAAAATTGTTTTGGGATACGACATTATCGTGCGAGAAGTTGTAAATCATGCATTTTCAAGAGATGTTGCAGCAAACTAAGAATACCGATGAATCGTTCCTGCTTAGAAACTGCGATGAATTTGCAAGTGAACTGATCTACAATATATATATATATATATATATATATATATATATATATATATTGAAGCTCGTTGGTCTCCCTCACAGCTCGGAAAGAAGACTTGAAGCACTCCGGGTATGGCAGCAGATTTTATTTACAGCATACGGCAAAAGATGACAGACGCGTTTCAGACAACAGTCCTTCCTCAGTGTCGCCGACACACAGTTTGCGGCACATTTTTGTAGACGCCCCCATAGAAACAGTGTACATCGAAAATGACCAAATAAACACAACTCTTTTTAGGAAAAGCACGGCAACCAACAGTATCTTACATGCCGATAGCTTTCATCCAAGGTCTGTAATAAACAATATTCCCTTTGGAGAATTTATGAGAATGAAAAGAAACTGCTCATCAGAAAAGGAAGCCAATAACCAAATCTCAAAATATGCCTCAAGATTGGAAGCAAGAGGCTATAAGAAAAGCATCCTAAAGAAAAACATGGATAAAATCAAGCAAAGATCAAGATCAGAAACTCTGATACAGAAAAGACAAACCATTTCAACCAAACACGATCCTCCAAGATTAATTTTGAGTTACAGCAAAGAGGCACACAAAATACGAGGATGTATACAAAAATACTGGCCATTATTACACCAAGACCCTGACTTGAAGAAAATATTGGGAAATGAGCCAAAGCTAACCTTCAGAAAAGTACCATCATTAAAAAACATGCTCGTACACAGCCACTTTGAAAGTAAAGACACAAAATCATCGAATTGGTTGAAAACACAACAAAATGGTTTCATCAAATGTGGACATTGCAAAGCGTGCAAAATAGGCAAAAATACAAAATATGTCAGAGATCCAGATGGCCGACAAATTGTGATAAAGTCGAAGATCACATGTACTACTCAATATGTAGTATATGTGATACAGTGTGATTGCGCACAAATGTACATTGGGAGTACAGTTTGCACTTTGAAAAAGAGAATGCTCGAGCATATAAGAGCTGTAAAAAACAAAGACATGTCTTATGCCACAGCCAAACACATGCTTGAGTGTCAAGAAGGAGATTGGATGAAAATGCAATTCTACGGCATAGACCAAGTAGAAGAAAATGAAAGACTGGGAGATCGGAAATCCAAACTACGCCAACTGGAATCAAAATATATCATCCGAATGAAAAGCAAGATCCCGAGGGGGATGAATTTGGATGAGGAACTCTTTGTACATTTGTGAAAGATGACGAAAACACTAATATTCCTGGAACTGTACAATGAACAGAACAAATATTATTGCAAGAACTGTGGGTAAAAGAGGGTTGAGACTCAGTAACACAAAGGATATTCTTAGGTACTATACCTACAATTTCAAACCGTGATTTCATACATGCTGAGTAATCAGAAACACATACTGTAAGCATAACCACCATACAACTTAGGATACATAAATGGTACTATACCGAAAATGTAACCAAGAAAGATTCTCACCTGCCTTGGTTTTCCTAATTTCTAATTGGTTGCCTTAGTATTGTGTTAATGTGTTATGTAAACATTCTGAAATAATTTAAACACTGTCACTTAAGGTGTTTTCCGTTGCTACCTTAAAAAAACTACCAATCCCAGAATTCTATGGGGGAAGGTCAAATATGCATAGCCTTAAAAACTGTGGAAAGAGTAATGTCACCTACTGTGAGAAAGGGCGCATGCCCGAAACGCGTCGGTGTGACAGACTTATGGAGGAGTTTGCTGAATAAACATTCATTACTTACAATTCCCGAGTGCAGCGTGTTAATTTTGCGGAAAAAAAAAAAAATATATATATATATATATATATATATTGAAGCTCGTTGGTCTCCCTCACAGCTCGGAAAGAAGACTTGAAGCACTCCGGGTATGGCAGCAGATTTTATTTACAGCATACGGCAAAAGATGACAGACGCGTTTCAGACAACAGTCCTTCCTCAGTGTTGCCGACACACAGTTTGTGGCACATTTTTGTAGACGCCCCCATAGAAACTGAGAGCGGACATATTTGCAGAAGCATTTGACGTGATGCCAAATGTAGGTTAAACGTGGCAGCCATATTATACAAATTTCATGAAGGCAAAACGTTAATGTTAAATCATATTCAAATGTTTAAGATTTCTATAAATATAAATATAAATCATAACCTTGGTACAGACTATTCACCACTGCCAGAAAACAAAACCATATCGCCGTGGATCGGCATTGAACTGGCAGGATTAACCAAAGGAAATGTTCCTCTAACATCAAACAAGTGACTCACTGCACCTTAAATACCAGTGACAGAAAACGATCTAGCCGTGTATCGGCATAGCTCCGGTAACATAAAATAATATGTATTCCGGAGAATAACCTGTCTAAAAATATATTTGATCATACTTATAAAGTGCAGTATTTAGAAAAAATACAGTATTAGGAAAAATATAGTAGATCACATTTCGCATAATTCATTTACATAGGATAGAATACTAGTTCGCTTATTCCTTATTAGTATAATTACTATCCATAAAATGATGCATGTGACTTTTTCATGTAGTGATAGACAGGTGGAAAAAAAAAACACTAATTCAAAGCATACAGGAAACTAGAAGATGGGAGAATATATATACATGCTAAATCTGGATTCAACAGAAAAACTTAATAGTACAGAATGGGACATTTCTTGATTTCTTGATTTCAGGAAAGGTTACGGACAAAAACTGCATCAGATTCATGGTGGGGTCAGCTCATTATCTACCCAGGTGCACTGTTAATTCTTCCCCTACATTCAACCCAGATGGGTTCTTGGTTTGTAGATCTATTATAAATCTAGACTCCAGTCTACGTAGACTTAGCAGTCTATCTCCTCCTCTGGGGTGTAGGGGCACATGATCAATGCAAAAGTAACGCAGCAATTCCCTGTTGCTGCCATGTGTTTTGGCAAAGTGTCGGTCAACTGGATAGGTTGCATCCTTATTTGTGATTGCCCTTTGGTGTTCCAGTATACAGAGTTTTACGTTGTTAATAGTACTTCCGATATACTGTAACCCGCAGGGACAAACCAAACAGTACACTACATATGGAGTTGTGCAGGTGATACATTTATTTATCATTCTGGGTTTGCTGAGACCAGGTACCTTGTATGTTAGAGTCCTTCTACTGTTCTCACAAGCTCGGCATTTCCCACAGGGAAAGAACCCCTTCATGTCTTTCAAAGTGCCCACAGGTTTCGGAGGAAGTGGCATAAGATGACTCTGTACGAGGTTATCCTTGATTGACTTTGATTTTCTGAAAGTCAACAGGGGTTTGGCTGGGACATCACTTCCTATGATGGGATCTGTTCGGAGGATGTGCCAGTTCCTTGTGAGAATCTGTCTTAATTGATTTACTTCGTCCGAGTATGTGGTAATCAAACGAAATTTTGTCTTAGGATCTGATTCGTCAGCAGTTGGAGGTGTCTGAGCTAGTAGATGTTTCCTAGGGATTCTCAGGACTCTCCTGAGTGTATTATCTAGGAGAGATTGGTCATAACCTCTAACTAGAAATCTAGCTATGCATTCATTTGCTACTCTGACGAACTCAGATTCCAAAGAACAATTCCGTCTCAATCTTAGTAGCTCCCCATACGGGATGCTACGAATCAGACTAGGGGGGTGGCTGCTTCCAGCATGCAATATGCTGTTGCCAGCATCGGCTTTCTGTAGAGACTTGTCTCCAGTTTACCTTCGTGCACAAAAACCCTTAGATCAAGGTAGTGTACCTCCTTCCCACTTATGTCTGATGTGAATCTAAGGTTCAAGTCGTTTTTGTTGAGACCCTGAATGAATTCCTCTGCCTGTGTGGTGGAGCCCCTCCACACCAGGAAGAGGTCGTCGATATATCGACGCCATGCGATGACATGATTAGCCCATCGCTGGTTTTCACCAGCTAGGGCAACCTGCTCCTCCCACCAGCCTACGAAAAGATTCGCGTAGCTGGGGGCGAAGCAGGTTCCCATCGCTGTGCCGCTGGTTTGCCTAAATAAATCATTCTGGAAGAGAAAAGTGTTATTTCTTAAACAGAAATTCAAACATTCGATTAAGAATTTCCCATGCACCACATATTTCGCTGATCTCTTATCCAGAAAGTATTTGATGGCCTCTATACCTTGGTCATGTTGGATACTGGTATAGAGGCTGGCTATATCCAAAGTAATTAGCACATAAGATGGATCCCAGGTAATTTGATCAATGTGTCCAATAAAATCCTTAGTGTCTTTAACATAAGATTGTAAGTCAGTGACAAAAACAGAGAGAAAAGAATCAATGTATATAGATAAGTTCTCCGTTAGGATCCCCTTTGAAGAAACGATCGGTCATCCTGGTGGATACTTGGAGTCTTTGTGAACCTTGGGTAATTGGTAAAAGGTCGGCAACACAGGTTCTGGATTTCGAAGAAAAAGAAACTCATCAGTATCTAACATTGATTTATTGTGCCATTTAGTTAATAGGTCATGCTGTCTGTGTATTCATCTTTATTGATCTTTTGATAGTTTCTTGGATCTTGCAGTTGTTGGAATGATTCCTGACAATACTGGTTTCGAGTTAATAAAACCACGTTGCCCCCCTTGTCTGAGGGTTTCACAACTATCTCTTTGTTGTTATGCAGGTTGGTCAAAGCTTCAGATTGTGCCATAGTTAAATTGTTATTTCTCTGGGTTCTTTTTCTACTAGAAAGTCTATGATGGATCAGATCTTGTGTTACTGCGTCCGCAAAGGTGTCTATCGCATCATATGGCATCTGCGGATTGAACTGTGATGGAGCCTTAAAGTTCGTTATGGGGGATTGTTGTTCAATGCTTCCCACATCCGACGTTCTGATGTGAACATCAGCAATTTCTACCTCGTGTTCGGTTTGAAGCTCCTCCAATACTCGTGCCGTATTAAGATCCTTGATGGATAGGACATCAGTGGGACACGTTGTGACTTTCTTTTTTGTTTTCTTTGTGACTTCAGTGCGTGGTTTCAATTTATGGAATTTGTGTAATTTAATCTTACGGGTCAAATTGAACAAGTCAATACGAGTTTGGGTGTATTCAAGTCTTTTATTCAGGCAAAAACTCAGCCCCAATTGCAAGGTGTCTTCCTCCTCTCGTGTTAGAAGATGTTCCGTGAGGTTAACTATTGTTGGACTTGAATCTACCATTTCTTGCCTCTTTTCTTGCGCATAGATTGAGCTGCCGCTCTGCCCCTTCCTCTTCCTGTGCCAACCACCTCGTCGGGTTCTCGGTCGTTTTCGGGTGGTTTCAGTTTTCCCCCCCTGATATATATATATAAAGAAAGTATCTTTTCACCAAATTATATTCAGTTGCCATTATTCTGAAACAAATTAAAAAATGTGTCTGAGATATTATTTGACAAAGCTGATTCTCCATACGACAGATCCCTAATAAGAAGTGCACAGTTCAACATGGCTGCCATATATTAACTTTCTTGAAAATAGTTGCGGAACACATTCACACTTTTATCTTAATTGATTTTGTTGGATTTAACTGGCATTTTGAAATTAGACTTCTCTCCCAGCAGCCTACGTAGAATTTAGTCAAGAGGACTTGGTCAATGTTTTGGACTAGTCTGTTTTAATTTTGAAGCATTTTTTTGAAACCTGTAAACCAATATTAATAACATATTTCATAGGCGTTAAAAAAATCAGAAACTTATTACCGGCCATTCTTTACTTCATATTGCTTGCTTAATAATAGTAATTGTTTTTTTATAAGTAAATTGTGTTGTTTCTGGAAAGAATCTTGAAAAAATGTACATTTATCCACCATCAGCATCCTAGTGGAAGGAAACCGCTCTAGTCAAAGATGGAAGTGTCGTTTTTGTCACCCCATCGAACAGTGCATACTCAAACGGACGGACCTCTTGACCGCTGCACGTTTCTTTTGCAATTAGCATGTTTCGGCTAACGTCGCTAGCGATATTAAGTGTGGTTGCCTTTCGTTTTTCATAGACAAGATTGTGAGTCACGTGGGGACATCCGCCAATGTGTTCTTATGTTTATGTCTGAGAGACCGGAAGCACAAAAGACGTTTTTAAATGTTACTCGAAAGATTTAGACTGAGGCCGTTCTGTGCCTTGTGAGTATATACGGTTTCAGGAGAAGAGTTCCTGTACGTTAGGCAGTGCGGCTTCAAGGCACGAGCATAGGGCTTCTACTGTCACTGTTGACAACGACGATGCTTGGAGATTTAACACCTATCTTCTAAGTACGAGCAAAAGGTTGGCAGCTCGGCATCATCATCTTCCTCCTATCAGTGGCAACCATGACCTGGGTTCCTGGAGAATAAACATCTCCTTTTTTTATGCACAGACACTGGACTCGGAATCAGTCACCACTCTCCACCCATTGCCAGCCAAGGCACTGGATCTGGGAGGCTGAACACTCCCTCTCGGATAGCTGCATGCAATATTTGTCAAGAACGGGCTCCAAAGGAACTTGCAGCATGTCACAGACAGAAGGAACATGTTGGAACTGTCAAAATCAGGTGCATTTGAACGTATTTTTCTGTCCCACTTGCAGTGCCATTCAGCCTCCAGACCAATCCAAGGATTACTTTCAGATAATGAACAGGTGAGACAATTGATGTGTCCAGTAGGTATGCCACATTGTTAGCATTTTATTTCCGCTTTGTAGTTTTCTTGGTCTGATATTAACAATGATAATAACTATATAAAATATTGGAATTGGTTGTATTTGTTGCCTTGTGGAATAGGCAGGTTACAGCATACGCATGACCTGTGAAACGTAAATAAAGAACAAATAATAATATTGTCACGTCCGTCAGAAACTGTTTCTTATAACACTTTGTGGCTCATCCCCAAATATCCACGAGATATAATTATAAATTGCAATCCTAAAAGATTGTCCCAACTTTAATATAAAATATAAGAAATCGGTTGGCCACCTCGACTAGTGGGTAATAGATGTAAGGCTATCAAAGTTTTTCTGAAACAAATATAATTTCATAGACTAAAATAATAAGCATATTAAGATCTCGGGTAGCTAAAAAGAGCAATGTGGTAACATGCAAAGAGTCCTGCAAGTGTGTTGAATACATTTTGTTTGGCCGCATCTCTACCATCCCGTACAATATTCTACAATCAAACCAGTCATATTTCTTTTTCTCCGGTGTCTTTATTCTTCCAGTGTTTCCTTTGCCCAAGGGAACGGGGTAAATAAATTGTAAAATAGTTTTTTGGCCCCACCTTATAACTCTCCCGAGTTTATTTCTCCTTATTCCAAGATACCTCCTTCAGTTTTGCTTTTATGGCGTATCTGTCTCAATTTTCAGAATTCTTAAAGGAAAGAAGTCACGTTTGCAGTTATGTCTGGTATTGTTCATACAACAGGAACATCAGTTTTGTGCACTCTTGCTTTCGCTTCTTCTTTTTAGTGATTCCAATAGTCTGAATTTCACTTTGGTGTGTTAATGATAGCCATAAAGTTCTGCAATAACTCCCTTTCCCTCTATCACATTCACTTGTGTCATCCGACATGCCTGCCCATCTTTTCTGAGTTGGATTCAGTCTTATGTTGTTTACAATGGGAGCTTATCCAGATCTTGCAGATTGCACCTCTTCACCCTACATGGATAAGGCATCCGAAGTTAGTTGTAGGTTCTTAAATGATAGAGTCCATCAGAAGTGGGCATGAATCCATATTTTGCGCCATTATAACAACACTTAATTTTCCTTTTAGTCAATCCTTTTCAGCCCTAAATCAATGAAAACTGTTTTAGTGGAGTATTCCACTTTGAAATGGGCATGTTTGATGTGTCTGAGAGAGTTTGTTTGCTATACAGGCAGACAGAATCCTGCTGAACAGGTCAACAAATAAATCGGAATTACATAAATTCCCCAAATCAATACGCAGCTCAACACAAAGCACAAACAGATTTTCAATTATCACGGAGGTATGTGGGTTGGCAAAGAAACCACTGGATTCCAACAGTTAAAATTGTGTCTGCATCTGACATCAAGGAAGCCAACATGATTTATACAGTATAGCGACACTCTGGACCTTGGCACTTGTGTAACTTTGAGGGATCAGGTTTTGTGAGTCGTGCATTGAATTGACTAGACGGTTTACATATTCTTTGAGGCAGGTGCTACTGTGACATGCAAAACAACTTTTACAACGAGGTTGTTACATTGTGTTACCTTTACAACACGGTCGTTATAACAACCGCATTGTTACAACGCGATGCCATTACATTGAAGGCATTAGATCGACTTGCTCTACTGGCGAAGGGAAATGGCCACTACAACGCAGCGTGGTTACGACAGCCTTCACTACGCATACCTTTACTACGAGATACGTAGAAAAGGCATGTGTGGTAAATGCTAAAAAAAGAACAAGCATTGGCATAGCCAATAGGTCTCACTTTTGGGACCTTATAAGCATTTAGTTATGCAGCACAATATCCTTGGTGCAACAACATCAACTGTTGCATGGCTAAACACTTATAAGGTCCAAAAGGCGAGACCTATTGGCTACGCCAATGCTTGTTTTAATATAATGTGTCCCAGCATATTTTCCTGTAGTATGCCTTTCTGTGTTATCTGGCATACCTTAAAATTCATTATGGATTGCTGGGGAGACACTTGGAAGAACAATAATTCGCAAAGTAAAGCTATGCATTAAATGTAAATGGTACGTGCCTTCAGTAATGGTGGTTCTGGTGGATGCAGTGTTCCATTCGCGGATTCTTTATTGTTCACCCACCTCGCTTGATCTTTCTCAGAGTATTCTGTATTCCATTTCACTGGACATATCTGAGATCCGAGACAGTGGGTGCAACAGTGCCTTTCACCTTAGGGTCCAGTCTATGTTATGGAAAACTAGTACAACACATGGGAACACTTGGGACGTGAGTAGCATTTACTGGTCATTGGGAGCATTATAAAAGGTTTCAGGCTCTCAGCACGGTGGATGAGTTATTTCAGCGATAAAAAGCTTGAAATGAAACATAATGTGTATCAAAACCAATGTACATACCCATTTCTTTTAAAGACGAGAAGAGTTGATCAACAAAGCCGATTGTCTAAGGGCGTGTGAAATTTTCATAATTTGCTTTCGTGAAATTATGCTAAATTATGGAAAATGCAATCTGTCATTTCGTGCTATGTTTAAGTGTGAAATGCATGCAGTACATTTTTTACTGTGAATGGATCACAATTATGTGAAGTGGCATAATGGCAATATTTCTGGAATGTTGCATAACAGGCATGACTTGAAGTTGCGTGAATTAGAGCGGACGTATTTAAATTTCACCCAGGCCTACTATTTTCTAGGCGAAACTACTACATCTTAAGCATATGGACACTGGATCATGCCTTCACTGTAAACGAGGACTCTTTTAAACTTTATTGTCTTGCTGTTACCCTTGACACTAAACAGGACATGTAAAACTATCAAGTACTCGAAAAGGAACCTGCAAATGGACAGCATACTTCTCATCAGCTCGAATCGATTGCCTTCCTCTCACCTGCTCAAAGCCAGTAAACAGACAAGGAAGGGGACTCAACCTCCTATTTATTTCTCTCAGGATAATTGAAGTGGTTGGGTAAATTGTTTGAATGCTAAAAACCCATTTGTCAATGATATTACTACTATATCAAACAAATAATGATTGAGCACTGTAGCAAATAATCCTTTTTCTATTACTTATTTAATACATTTTTAAAATTGTAAAAGCTGAGTTGAATTTTGTAGCACTTGAAGCTTGTTCAGTGAGAGAAATAGACAGAGTATGCTCTATAAAAAGCACAGATATGTCTGATAGTGCTAATATAGGTAAGTATTCTGTCTGCTTCTTCGATAGATGACCGTAACTCACAGCGGTGCAAGCAAAACAGGTCATTCCTCCAAGGGCATAATGAATTAAAACATGAATAATGAATGTTGCGGATGATTACCCATGCATAGGTCATGGGCGCCGAAATTATTTTCTCTCTTGCTGGAAAGCGAGTGGCAATTTCAGTCGCCATTTTGACACGGATATCATTGAATACAGATTAAATAAATGCCACATTTGTTGGCTTGTTGCTGTTCAGTAATTTTCATGTCAGTGACAGGTGTAGCATCTTCTGCTTGGCAAGCTGGTATTGCTGTTCTTATTTTTGCAGAACTGTAAATAGCAGAAGCGAACAGTTTCTTCACTTATTTCAGCTGGAAAGTTTTATTTCATCTGCTGTCACTGCTGCATGCTGCGTTGATCACTGGTAGGAGCTGTGTTTTCTTATTTGATTATATACCAACTGGGTGACCAAAAATGACACTTCGAAATCTATTTCTGACAAGTCTTTGATATGAACTGAAACACAAGAATCTCTCAGTTTTTAAACCATATTTCCTCTTGTGTTGTTACTTCAGGTCTGTGCTAGATCCAGAGGGGATGGAAGCAATATGCACCAAGAGGGGTACATCACCATCAAACAATCCTTATTCGGCTCATTAAAACCATAAAAGAATATATAAAACACAAATCAAGAATGTACAAATATTTATACTTAGCAGCAATGTAGATCAAGATTCAATACATTGATTCATAAAGTTACTTGTGCATGAAAATGGGGAATATTAAGAACAATTTACAAATAATCCATCTTCTAATGCATCAAACAATTCTTTTGTTAGGCAAGAATTATACAAATCAATTTATAAAGTGCATTGTGCATAAGGAAAGGGAATATTAGGAGGGAGGGGTGTCTGTGAGAGTGATAGGTCCCACGTCAGTGGATCACTGCAGCACTGGGTACCCACGCATGCGCTGTCTAACATCTGGGAGGGGCATCGCTTCTGTCAGCATGGGGGGGACGACCCTCGAGCCAGTGCCATGGACTGGGACGTCAGGGATGGGAAAGAGGGAGGGACAGGGTGGATATTATTTCTCCAAACATCAGTCAACGCTGCTGTTACTGCTTTTGGGTTATATTTGTTTTTTACCTTTAACGTCTGTTCAATTGCCCATGCTGAATGACCTGAATGACTCTGTACGGCGTATTAAAGGACTTGCGCTGCTATGGTATTGTAGCCTCTACCTCCGGCAAGCTGGATGGACTGTAGGAGACCTATTTGTGCCTGATTTAACGATGTCACTGACATGCATATAATGTTTAGTACTTACTAGATTGGAATGTCTTCTCAATGTCAGTAGTTGCTCCAATGTATAGTTGGCCTTTTACATTGTAAGTTGCCTTTCACGGTGATGTAAAATTGAAATCAATAAAACAGATTTAAACAACAACAAAAAAAAGGAGGGGGAATATTAGTGAGGGCCTACAAATAATCCAACCCATAATACATCAGACAACTCATTTATCTACCGCTCAATGGCAATACTAAAACAGATTAAAATAGAGAGTAGGTCAAAAGAAAAAGCCAATGCAGGCAGGTAGAGAGTGGCTTCTTACTAGATCTGAATGACTTGTGGGATGCTCTGCCCATCCAGTATAAAATGTAACACATGAGTGAGTTTCACATGTTTTTCTCACATGGTAATGCTTGATTTGCTGTTGTGGAAAAATAAGGATCCTGTTTTATGTCTGTCCATGAAATAGTGGGCTCTTCTGACCTGCCTCAAAACCTGAGCTTTATTAGCTAATATATTTCTAAATTATACTGTAATAAGGACGGTTTAGCCTCATTAGAAGTAAAGTCATTGGTAGGAGAGGTTTCTTGAGGAGGCAAGGCATGCTCTTGATTCAGCATGGGGCAGGAAATACTTTCTAGGTTTGCTTTTAGCTCCCAGTCCGTTCCTCTCCTCCAAGAACATATAAAGGACACTGCCGGATAAGAATACCAGTTGCAATGAGTGTTGGTAGATATCAGTAACTGATGAATAGCAGGCAACGTTGAATACTGCACACCAAATACATTGTATTGATACACTTTATAGTTCTAGTCAGAAGGCACTTTACCCCCCCCCCAAATAATCTAAGGGTATAGTATTAAGAAGGTGGCTTGTTAGTAGGGGGTTTCGATGTACAGGAAGGTTTAACTCATGTATGGAGCCCTTTTTTGCCTCTTTGCGTTCTTGCCCTAGATACACTATATACATTCTGCTATATTCATGGCATATCAGCGTGGCTAGGTGAGTTAGGCACAACACAAATGGCACGGTGGTCTATGCTTTCACTTCCTACACTGAATTTATAACACTAAGAGAGGGCAGGGCCATAGCTTTAATCAGTGTAACAACTACAGAAAATACAGGAAATTAATGTAACATGTTGCAGTGTGCAACATTAGCAAAGTTGCCACTTTGTTGCCTTCGTTCTCCTGTGCCCATACTGGTTGCACAGGGGTTCCTGTAGCAGAGACAGCTTTCCGCCCTCCTGGGGGAATGTGCTAATGATTTCCAGGAAATAATATAATAGGGGCTTGCTTTGTAAGAAGTTGTCAACTCCCTTCTACTGGAATCCATATGACTCCTGGCCCAAAAGGCGATCTTCAAAGGAAAAAAAACACCTTTGAAGGGCAAATGAGTAGCCCTTGGGAGAGTGGCTGCTCCATTGTTCAGACAGACTGACTAGCACTTGGAAGAGGAGAGGGGAAATAAGTTTCCAAACTTTTTTTCCAGTGGTGTGTAGCCCCCTTGGTAGCCACACCTCTAGGTTGGGCTAGAAAGCTCCACACTCCAGGAGAGGGGTCCTACAATATTGGGAGTGTTCGGAATGATGTATCATGGGATGCCCAGATGCTACACTTGACAGGAAGTGGTCATCAGGTGGAAGCGATCTTGGTAGCTCATTAGCCACCAACCACATCTTAACTGAACTGGAAGAAGGATTGAAGGAATGCCCTGCTGCATAGTTGAACCAGCAAAGTGAGACTGCACGGGCGTGGACTGCATCTGCTGAACCTGGTGGCTAGTAAAGGAGTGGGAGGGTGTCTGCTGTGTCCTGATCAAGGAGAAGCCTTCTTCAAAACCCAGCCAGAGCCAACATACTCCAATGGTCAGTGAGCTGGCCTCTTGTTTACCGCAGATGGACACCATAGCTTAGAAGCGTGCTGGGGCAAGTGGTACAATGTTTTCAAACCACGATTAACCGCTGCCCTGCAGCACCAGAGGCCAGGTACCGGCACACAAAGTTGCATCCGAGTTTGCTGAGCCCGGCAGCCGAGGTGCAGTTGGAACCCCAGAGAATGAGTTATCAACCCTGTAAGGATTGACCTGTGACGTGATGCTGAGATACCAGTAGTGCAGTGGTGAAAGGGCTTCTGCCAGCACTGACAGGGCTTTGAGATACAGCAATCTTGTTACCAGGTCCACCTCACCCCTCTTGTGGATGGAACAGTAGCCGCAGCAAGTTGGAAATAAACACAGAACCTAATCACCTAACTCCATTACTTCCTTACCAGTGAAAGTTCCCCAGACCTCAAATCAGTGCCACATCCAAAGGGTAGCAATACTGTCCCAATATTTACTCTACTAAATATCTCCATTGCTCAGATTCTGACGGTAGTTTGTGTAAGAAGTCCCGACCTGAACCACCATCTTATATCCTGGTTACCCAGCTGATGCCACAATGTCCTTTGCCGTCAAGTCTCTTCACCTCCAGGAGGGCTCTCTTCCGAGATAATGTCTTAGGACTGAAGTCAAGAATGAAAGGGAGCTTGTCTGAATCCAGCATCGCCTTCCTTGTTTTCTTACAGCTCACAGTACTGCCTCTCAGCTCAGCATCACAGTACCTCCTAGCACTCCTTTGTTTCCCCGAGGTTTCTGAGGCTGCCTGGAAGTACCTTTCACAGAGGGTTGCAGCGGTTCCAGCTCCATGTCAAGCAGCTCACTCGGTACCTCGCATATGTCCTCCTTCCGGGTTTAATTTTGGATACGCGTAGAGACCCTCCGCACTCTCAGTTGGGGATGGGTCCCCTCTGAAGGTTATTTAGGGCTTGTCCAATTGCCTCCCCTGGTGTAAAACCCCCAATCACGCTTACAAGGCAGTAGATGATACATAGATGACACGGAAGCATTCACAACAGCAGAGGGTTCAAAGGAGGTGCTATCGAAGATTGTACTGTAGAAGCTGTTTATAACACTAGATTATAAATGGACCGACGCCATGTAAGCGCACGCACGCCTTCTCCCATATGCAGTAGATTTTGGTTTCTCTTGTCTTTTGGCAAATCCTGTTGAAAAGAAATATTGTTGTAGTGCAGTTATGTTTTTTGTACTCTGATGTAATTAAGATAGTCACTCTATGCACTCTGTTATGTGGTCATCTTGCCCTTTCATCTCTTTATAAACTTTATAAACTGTGTAATGAACAGTTATTTCAGCAAAGCTACTGTTGATACAAATTACTTCACTTTGTCACATTTTGTAGCAAGTTATTAGTGACTATGAGAATATTTATTTTAAAGGCTAAGATTGCCTCTGTTTATACTCTAGTTTTCAATGTCTCAGTCACAGGCTAAGGTGACAGAATTGGGACAATATTGGCACCAGGGGCAGCAATTATGTCCTAGGGCGCAACCCTGGCATCACTTGACGCCAACTATTCATTGCAGGAAACTGATTCAGAAGTGGTGCTTCCTTGCCTTCCCATTTATTTTTGGGGTTTTTAGATTCTCTTGGAGATGCCTAATGGTCACAAATATTCATATTCTATTTAACCTTTTTCTTTATATTTTTTCTGTTTTACTTCTTATCTTAAGACAGTATTTATTTTAAAGATTTCTTGCAAATTTAAGAAGCTGATGTCTAAACCTGACACCCGTGAATGCAGTACATGGTGATTGGGTTCTCCGCATGATAACAGAAAATACAATTATTACTTAGAATCAATTTCAAGTCCCGACACTCCCAGAAAGGAAATTGATGACTCAGGAAGCTTTGCTGCTATCTAACCAATGAGACCCCGGTAACCTGGAAAATCCTTGTTTTTGCCACTAGCAGAACTGGGACTTCCAACAGAGTTCATGGTTGGACTGTCTGAGGTCTCAGAACGAGCCCCAGGCTTCTAGACGCAGACATTATTCACAGAGGAAACACAAAGAAGCCTCCATCTATGGACCGTAAATAAGATCTGGGGGGAGCTATGTAGTCGATTCATAAGCTGCTTTGGGAGAAAGAGATAATTGCCTCTAGTGCCAGAATCTCAATTTATGGCATAGCCTGAATCTTTTTCAGGGTAAGATTCTATCTACAGTGACCCAAAAGGAACACTCAGATACTTCAGCCCCCTCCCCCTCAGCAGCTATTTCTATCTGAAGTGCAGAATGGCAGACAGCCACTCGATGCAGAAGGCGGTACGGGAAACCTATGTTATGGCACAATAAAGACGACCTAGGATGCTGCATATAAATGAATATAAATGAATGAGAGAAAGACATTTGTATAACAATACATTACCTCCTTGTTAGTCTTCCTCGCCACATGACTAACAAAGTGAGCTTTAGCTCCACACCAGAATCCTCCAAAGCAAAAAAGTCAGCCTCCCATGCCTCCCATCCCTTCCCAATATGGCCGACCCATTACACCCTTGACCTCTATAAGAGGCGGGCTGGCACAACCCTTCAGCCTGTTTTTTTAGTTCTGCACTGCAAATTCTCCAGAGCGTGCTTCAGGTAAGTGGTGCCTCTTGTAGCAGGTACTTGGGTCCTCGGTTGGTGGTCGTGCTCTAGCGGGCTCTGGGGATCTAGGACCCCCCTACCCCTTCCCCCGGTTTCCTGTGAGGGCAGGGTAGGCTGTGCCCTAGCGAGCCTAGGATTTACAGGCGGGGCGGCCGGGGTGGTCTGGGACTCTGCCTTGTGTAGGCAATGTCTTGGGGGCCTTTGTTTGTGCTGGGCGTTTGCTCCTTTGACCTGAGATTTTTATTTTACCCGTGTTTTCCCATCTCCCAGTCTCAGGCTGGGAGGACGGGGCGTGGTGGCCTCGGCTGTCACAACCTGCCCCCTAACACTGACTCGTGCAGACGCGCTGCGTCCGGGTCTGTTTTCTCAGGGTATTCCTGGTGCTGGGCCTTATTTTGGCATTCCTGTGCCCACTATTGGCTTGGGGGTCCGGGTGGACCGTTCTACGGTTCCCACCCGCGAGCCCCGTTGGGTTATTGCGATGCCCATGGCGCTCGCTGCGGCCCGCGCAGTGTGGTCCACATGGGGCTGGCACTTGGCGCGGTTTGCAGCTGGGCTCCGCTTCCGTTTTTGTGTTGGGAACGAGCTCTTAGGCGCTGCTGGGCTTACCTGCTTGTCATCTGGGGCAGGAGCAGTCTCCAGGCGCTGGCTTGTTCTTTCCGCTCCTAGGGGATGCTTCATGACTTGACCGGCTCCGGCTGTGGACGGCTGCATTTGCCTCAGTTGGCCCCAGGTTGTGGTTGGAGATGTCTTACATTAGCGCATGCGCACCTCGTTTTTCTCCCGCAGCCGATCGGACTGCCTGGTTTGCAGTTGTCGTTGGAGGTGGGCAAGTGCTGTTGAGTACTCTCAGGTCGACTCGTCTCCTCTGCCTGGCATTGTTTCTGGGTGTTTGTAGGTGGGGACGGGTTCATGGGCGTTTCTTACTTCAGTCTTTGTAGTGACTCACTTGTTCCTTCCGTTACTCGGGGTTCATCTCAGAAGTTTACTCTGGTCAGGGGATGTTTACCTTGCTTGCCTGTACCCTTTGGCATTTGACTGACGTTATTCACGGCACTGGTGCAGCCGGTCCCGCTGTCGGTGGACGTCTATCTCCCTCTCGCTCCTGCGGTCCCAAGGTCTGCCTTGCAGTGTTTTTTTACACTCCTGTCTTGGACCTGAGTGCTGCGTGTTCAGTGTGGCTTCTATGTTTTGTGGGGGCGTTATATACCATCTTCGGTCTGTGACATGGTGTTCTTGTGTCGGCATCCTCATCTGGCCAATACGGGGTTGCCTTTGTTTTGGCATGTTGTGGTTGAGGTACCACTGTTTTCTCCGATCTGTTCTGGCACAAGGGTTCAGTTCCTGCCTTTGCCCTCCTTATTTCCCTTTGGGTACATGTTCAGTTATTGCCTTTTAGGCCTATTACTCCTCCTACTCGTCCGCGTCTCCGCAGTTTACCTTCCCGGTGTCACGGGTTGTCTTGGTGGAGCCTGTTCGTGGTTCTTGTTTTTCCCTTGGGACTCTCTCCTGTTGTCTGCCCCTCTTCTGCACTGTTGTCGCGGGTGCCCTCCTGACCACCCCCCCATGGCTGTCTTTCTCTCAGACAGTGCGTGCAGCACCCTGAGCCTGTTTCTCCATCCGGGGTGCATGCCAGTAGGTCCCTGTGTTCCTCCCCGTGGGTTCCCGGTGCCCGAAGGGGTTCCGGGTGGCGGGGTGTTTGGTGTTCCTACGGGCTACGGTGTGCAGTTCCTCGCTCCTGTCTTCTGCCCCGCGTGCTTGTGTGGCCCAGTTGCCTGTTTTTATGGGCTCTTCTTGGACTTGACTTTTCGTCCCGTTCCTTTTGGCTCTCTGGTTTGTCTTGTGCCTCGGTTGGCATGGGCTCTCACAGGACTAGGGTTCGGTGTTCTGCTTTGGGTCCCGAGGTCGGTGGTTGTTCTGCCTGTGTCCTTTCCGCCCTAAACGTGTCTGCTCTTGTCTCCCACGTGTGCTTTCGTAGTTTCATAAGGTGGGTTTGGTTCATGCAGTGCTTTTGGGGAGAGGAGCTGGCCAAAAGGCTAACACGGTCGTCCATGTATCTGGGGTTAGGGGTTCGAGTCTGGGCATGAACACATAACATCCTGTGATTCTGGGCACATCACTTGATCTCCCTGTAGTAAGGGTGCTGTGTTGGAACTGTCTTTTGCCTCTCCTCGCGTCCTGGGTGGCCTCTGTTTCAGGGTCATTGATCCTGCCTCCTTCCTTGCCGCCCTGCTGTTCCCGGTTTTCAGTTATGGGAGTCGCCAACTCTTGCCAGGTGACGGTTGATCTTTGAGTGGGCTGCTGCCTTTTGATGGTGTTTGCTGAGTCAGGTCGGGGATTCGGCTCGCACTTTTGCTGCTGTAGGTCGTTGGCCGGTGCTTTAGTGGTGTGGTTAGCTGTATTTTGGGTCCTCCCCGTTCAGTTGGGACTTGTCCCTCTTCCTCTCATATTCTTGACCTGTTTCGGGGTGGTGGCATGCTGTTCAAATACCGGGCGCTCACCCTTGATTTGTCCTCTGCCCCACTGGTTTCGGGTCCCGTCTGGGTCCCGTGGTTGGGGGTTATGGTGTTGCTTTCGGCTTCTGCTTGTGGGTCCTCTGGGCTGCCAGGTCCTGTGCCTCTGTAGCGCAGGCTCACACGGGATTAGGGTTCGACTCCAGCCTACGTCTTCCTCTGTTTCCTTGTGGGTGCCTTTGGTTGTCACTATGGTCTCCCTGACCCTCGGTTTCCATTTGGCCGTTGGTTGTGCCCTGCGGAGTTGGTCCTGTCTGGGTTGGTTGTTGTTGGTGGTGCCCACTTCTTCACCCTTCTTCTGGGTTGCGGGCCTGGTGCTGGGTTCCCTTCCCTTCCTGTCGGCAGGTAGGTCCTGCTGTCTTCTTTTTCTGGTGTCCCTTTCCTGGGTGATTGTGGCCTTTTTAACCTCTGGGGCTGAAGCAGGGGCTTGTTCCCGATTTGCATGTGGTCGGTGTCTGTCTGGGACTACCTGGTGCGTTGGGCTAGTTCTCCTGTGGGGCCCATGTCTTGTGTGTGTTGTGGCTCCTTATTGGGCCGGTGATCTGCCTTCTGTCGCCCATTCCATGGCTTGTCTGGGTTTTTCCCAGGTCCTCCGGGGGCTTCTTGTTATTCTCCTGGGCGGTTTCTCCCTGCTTTGTGATCCGGGGGGCTTGCCTGGTTCACCACTGTTGCCTTTTTAGCACGATGGTGCTATCCTTGCCTGGGTCGCTTTTGGTCCAGTTTGTGCCCCCGGTGTTGGCTCTTCGGCCTTCTCGTCCGGGCGCTTTCCTGGGGTCTCCTTTCTTCCAGGAATTCTGGGCTTGTTTGGGCTGGCCTGAGCATTTGTCCTATTGATAATGCTCTGGGGGTATCTGCTGCTGCAACTTCTTTGTCCCTGGTTTTGTGGGTCTGGGGCCTGCTGGCTTGGGTGGCTCCCTGGGAGTGTTGACATGGCTAGGGCTTGTTTCACCCAGCTCTTCTGTCCTTCTCACCTTGAGTGTGTTGCTGCCTGTGGCTTTTCTTCCTGGTGCGTTCCTGTTCCTGTCGGGTCTTTTGTTCGGCTGGGCCGGGTCTGGTTGTTGGCTGGCTATGTGGCCGCCTGGGTATTGGCTTCAGCGGCTCGCTTCCTTCTTGTGGGACGTTACTGGGTCCATTTTTGCTTGGTCCCTGTGTGGGGCGGTCTTGCTCCTCTGTGCTGCGTTCCTCTCCCTGCTGGGCTCTGTGCTTTCTTCTGCATGGTGGCCTCTGGTGGATGTTTGTTTCCTTTCTGGTGGCTTGGCCTTGGGCCTGGTCCCTTCAGCTCTTCCGGCTCCATGGGTGGCCTTGTGGGCTTTCCGCTTTTCGCTGATTGGCCGGTTGGGTTCCCTTAGTGGCCGGGTCTCTTTCGGTGTTGTTTTCGGCACCTTCCTTGGTGTTTTTTTTGCTTGTACCTGCCCGGGTCCTGTCCTTGGCATCACGCTCCCTTCCGGGGGTCCTTTCGGCGACTGGGGTCCGTTTCATACCTGTTTGTTTCCTAACAGGTGGGGTTGTGGTGACCCTAGTTTTTTTGTACTCCTGCCAGTCTGTTTGATTGTGTCTGGTTCCACTGCCCCGTTCCTCTGGTGGTTTCGGCTCTCTCACAGTTGGTGGTCCACCTTGCTGTGTTTCTGTCAGACTGTGTCTCTTTTCTGCTGTGGTTTTTGTTGGGTTACTGTGGTGGAGATGCCCTTGTTTCCTCTGCCTGGGCTTCTGCTCCCCTCTCGTTTTTGGCTGTCTGTTAGGCAGTCTTGGTGTACTTGGACTAGCTTGCTGCTCCCTGTTCGGGGGCCTGTTTGCTGTTGCTTTTGGCTCACTGCGGTCTGGTTCCTTGCCTTCTATGTCATCCTTCGGCCTTTGGTTGGGGCGGGCTTTCTGGCGGCTCTTCGTTTCTCGGAGGTTTGGGTTTTCCGGCCCTTCTAGTGTCTTTCTGTCCCGGACTGGTTCTTTCTGCTCATGGTGGCCTCTCTTGGGTGGGCATTCCACTCGTCTGTTGGGTTTGCCCTCCTTCGTGGGAGTCCTTTCTGGTCTGTTGGTTTCTTGTGAGTTTCCGTGAAGCCGCTTGGCTTTGGTATGTACTCACTTTGTTAGTCATGTGGCGAGGAAGACTAACAAGGAGGTAATTCCCCGGTTACTTACTGGTAATATTCATTACTCCCAGTATAGACTTCCTCACCACAAGAGTTTCCATCCCTTCCTCCCTGTCTGGCTATCCGCTTTATGTTTATGCTTGGTAGTTTTAGGCGAAGCGTTGGGCCAGCCTGCCTCTTATAGAGGTCAAGGGTGTAATGGGTCGGCCATATTGGGAAGGGATGGGAGGCATGGGAGGCTGACTTTTTTGCTTTGGAGGGTTCTGGTGTGGAGCAGAAGCTCACTTTGTTAGTCATGTGGCGAGGAAGACTATACTCGGAGTAATGAAGATTACCAGTAAGTAACCGGGGCAGTTACCACTAAATATGCCCTGAGGCTCAGGATGCCTGATGTGTTGGGGTTCGTAAGCAGAGTTCAAGGCGTTTAAGATACTTCACAAATGCTTAATTGTTTTCGCAAACTCTCAGATCAAGGAGTGTGTTGCAAACCTTAGGAATTTTTTATGAAAATGACCTACTTTTACAATAAGCTCACTTTATTAGGCCTGGTCTAAAGACAGATTTAGCAAACCTTACAGCCTCATGTTTTCCAAACAAACTTGAGGTGGAGGTACTGCAGTTGGATGTGACTCAAGAGGGATGTTGAGTAACCACATGGGGTACTGGAGCTTATTGATAGACTGGTTACGCAGTTGCTTCTGACTTGTGAGGGATCTCTAGCATTGACTTGAGGTGCTACAGCTTATGGAAAGTCCAGACCTGTTAGCTTTGCCAGTGGTTGTTTTAGAAAACTGTAGCAGACGTGGAGGACTGGAATGGCAATTCTGAGAAAGTGCGTTTCTCTTATATGGAGGTAACAAGAAGAGAAGGCCAGTCCTACAGACTGCTTGATGGCAGATGCAAAAAGTTTAACATATATCTGTTTTATTAACTGCGAGTGAGTACAACTAAACAAGTTGAGAGAAGTTGCTGGTAAAAGCAGAAAAGTCCAAAAGGATTGCACTATTGTGAAAGTTTTAAAGTTGTGAAATTAGATTCTTGGATAAATTCAGGCATATTTAATAAATTAGCATTGTCTAGCCAGCTGGAGATAATTACATGCATGGCTCTCTAAATGTATCTCAGGGGGAACAATGGACAACATGTACACTGGCATTATACACACTGAAAGCAGGTAGATGAAAGTTTGTATATTTGAACTTTGAAAGACAGCATTTCCAAAGCACAAATCTGTGTTCACGATGTGTAGCATAGGTTTTGTTCTTTAAGGGTTACCTTCCAGTACAAAATGAAATGCTTAGACATAGTACATTATTTAAAACTTTACCACGGCTGCCAGTGAAGGGTGCTGTGCAGTATAGCACATATGTAAAGTTGAAAATGTTTCAAGAAAATAAACCTTTGCTCCAATGTTACACCTGGCTCAAGGAGGTGTACACTTTTGTAGAAAATCATAGCCTATCTTGGGCGTGGCTTAGACTGCAAAGAAGATGGCGGTGTGAGCTCCCAGCTCCGGCTCGACGGGACACTACATATTCAAATTTCAATTGACTATGTAGCATAGTACACAACCAAAAATTGGAAAACCGATAAACAACAAGGAGCAGAAATGTGAGGATGCAAGAAGAAATACCGCAACAGAGGAACCACAGAGTGCAGTTTGACTTTTTGGCGACTGGGACAACACAGCAGGATCCGTTGAAAGGTACCCGTACCAAGACTCCTGAAGCTCCAACCAACAGTCCTGTATTCTCGGCCCGGAGACTGAATGATCACCAGCTGCACCCACCAGAAAGGTAAGCCTTTTTTAAAGATTTACTAAGTGAGGATTTTGAGTAACCTCATAGGCCTGAGGCGAAGATGGCGCCTCAAGTACAGCTCCTACAACGCAGACAACAAGCGCAATAAGACAAGTCACTACCAGTGATTACCATATTCTCCTATTTACCTCTTTGGCACATTGTTTACCCTGCGCAATTAAGAACTGGCTTAAGGATTTGCTCAAGAGGCTAAGCACTATCACCGAGGGCTGTTGTAAACAGAGGCTTGTTTACAACCACAGTGCCTGACCTTAAGATGGTCACCACACACTGACAAATGGCTATCCTCGAGGTCTCTCGTACACTAACACACGTGCTTGGGTAAAGTCTTACGCCCAAACTGATTTAACTATATTTAAAAGACTAACAACTCTGGATGCGAAGTACTGTAATATACGGAAATATAAAACAAAATAGTGTGAAGCAATGTAAGAAATATAAAGTATACTACAGTGGGGAATTGCAAGGTGCAGACCAGCTTACCAGCACTCAGAGATGACATTTCAGGACAGGTTGTTAAAGATCAAGATTCACCAAAAGTAAACCAGCAACACTTCACCTCGCGTTGATGTTACGTAGGCATAGGTGTCTGAGAACAAGATGACATTCAATGAGTAATTCCAATAATTCACCCAATAGTCGTGGTATTTGCCTCATTACTCCTCTCAGTCACGGTCTGCAACGCAACTTTGTGTTTTACTCCATGCACTCAAGGGTCATTAAGACACTGGGCCAACTTTAGAGGCAATCAAATACCATAAGCAGATCACTCACTAAGCAAATAGAAAGCCACTGCAACACTGGCTACTCCAGTTGCATATCTGTGAACATCTGTGCGTTTTCTACAGTCAAGGTGCTAGTTGGTCTATTGGTCTGAGTTCATACTACTCACGCCATTTACGCCCTAAACATATTGAGGTATACAAGGCACAATGCAACAGTGTGATCACCTGCCAATACCAGTTTTTATTAGAAAATGTAATACAAGGACTCACACCCACTCAGAGATGGTGGAGAAAGAAAATAAGACAAACCTAAAGAGGGTTAAAGCAGATCCACAGAATACAGACAACCCGTTCAAAACCAATCAAGACATTATTACAACAATGGAAACCATCTTAGCGAAACTAGCGGAAGTCCACGAACTGCCAAAATCTACCAAAGAAAATACAGATTCCATGCAAGTTGAGATCTCCGCAATACACAAGGATATCGGAGATACCAACAACAGGATCACTGAAACCAAGAATAGAATTAGCCAATTGGAAGACAAGATGACTGACACGAAAAAGACAGTGACAAAGCTCAAAATCAACTCTCATACCCTCAGCAAACAAATTTCCAAATTGGAAGACTGGAACAGAAGAGGAAACCTACCTATATTCGGAATTCCGGAAGGAAGTGAGGATGAAGCAGGTTCTTGCATTATGTTTCTAGAGAAATGAATACCGCAAATAACCAAACTGACCTTTGATAAACCGCTGGAATTTGGTAGAGCCCACAGGGTCCCATCCAGGAAATCTAAAGGCACATTACAACCCAGACCCATTGTGTGCAAACCACTAAAATACCAGCATGTCGAGCTCATCCTTTCCGTTATGAGGAAACAAAATCATATATTGTGGAACAGAAATAATATTTTTATCACTCAAGACTACTCGAAAGCCATAGTCAACACAAGGAATAGGGTTCTGGCTCTTCGATCCAGGATGAAAGAAATGGGTCTCCAATATTCATTTACAGGTCCAGCAAGGTATTGTGTGGTTGTCCATGGCATTCCAGATCTCTTCTCAGGTGGTACTGCTCTTAAAACGTTTTTAGATAACCTTGGAGATCCAACGATGGACACTATTTCCCAAATTGACCCCACAAATAAGAGACAATGCTGAACCATGAGTAGACAACTCAACATAACACTATAACGTTGAAGTAAGTCTCTAAACGTCCTATGAAGCACACTTCAACTCATAGGGTTGCTATTATTAATAGACAACACTGATCCCGGTCACCTAGCCTACAAATTTGTCAGTGTCGATAATTCAAGATGGTCCCTGCAATTCTTGCTAAAATAATAGTTGTTATATCAGCTGAAATAGAGTTATGAAATAGTAAAGGTGCCTACATCGTTCTAATACAGACTTTGTACTAACAAAAGCCTAGAGAGGGAAAAAGGAAGCTAGTTTCCTACTCCTAACTTGGGAACTCCAAAGATTCTAAGCTTACTATGATTCTAGGTTTCTGATGGTTAAATGGTTACTTATGTCAGTTTACAAGTTATGTGATATATGTGAGTTATGTGATAGTTCGTGACCAGTACTATCCTTCTCTGGTCTGCCCCGTAACAGAATACTCACGTTCCTTGTTGAACCACAAATTAGACAAGTATGATGTTTATTACAAGCACTTGTGTATAAGAAGTGACAGACATAAGAAGTTACAGACATGAAGTTACAGATACGAAGTGACAGACATGAAGTTACAGACATGATGATCATAAGATTAAGCTTTTGTTTATAAGAATTTACAGACATGAGGACCTCAAAGGCGTAATTACGATTTCATCTATAGTTTCCTACTATAGCCTTGTTAGACCGCTTTACCTAGATATTTGTCCCTGAGAGGAAAGTGTCTTCTTGTTATCACCATGTCTTCTGTTCATATGGGGAGAGGGACGGTGCGATAGAGGGATGAGGGGAGAAGGGGAGATTCCTGATTATGTTATGTTATATAGTTTGTAATGCGCATGGCTGCCCCAGCAAAGGGGCGTCACAGTGCTAGGTACAGACAGCAAGAGGAAGACTGGCCAAGCCAAACCCCACAGCCCATTAATTGAAGAATAGATATGTTTTTATCGCCTTACAGAAAGCTGCATGATCATATATGCTTCTGATGTTCACTGAAAGAGAGCTCGAAAGTTTAAGAGCTAAAGCTCGAAACAAGCAACCTCCGACTCTGGCTTTCTTACCAAGGGGAATGACCGCTAGGTGCTGATTAAAGGAGCACAGGAGTCGAGTTGGCGTGTATGGTATAAGGAGGTCTGCAAGGATTTCAGGGGCTTGTGCATTAGGAATCCAGTGAGTAATGCACCGAATTTTAAAAAGATCATGCTTTTCCTCAGGGATCCAATGAAGTCTATTGATGAACTCTGAGGTATTACAAGTCCTGGGGAGCCCAAACAACAGTCGAGCTGCCGCATTCTGTATCCTCTGAAGACGCTGTGTCTCTGAACTATTAGCTCCTGATGGGAACTCCCAACCCATTAGGAGTTCGAAACGCGTAGACCGCCAGTTTACACGGCAATAGATCTCAAATGTATTACATTTTTGTTGAAAACACAAAAATTCAAAAAAGTATTGTTTATGGTGTTTTGTATGCTTTATGTAAATAGACAATTTTTCCCTATGTTTGCTAGAATGATTGAGTGAATGTGGAATGTATGGATTGACTGGGAAATAATGAATGTGTTGTAAATGCTTTGGATTGTGTACATTTGTATTTATTGCTCATTGTATATAATGTTCTTTGATTAGAGGGATCGAAGAAATTGTGTAAAGTTGCATCAAGTAATTTACAGATGTGTTTAAAGTGAAAATAATAAAACAATGATTTATTCAGACTGTATCACTAGTCTTAGAACCCACATTTTTTTTTTTTTTTTTTTTGGGGTTCAACCTGCTTTATTGGAGTAAACAGAGTATGGTACACAGCTTGGTCCGCCTACAACCCGGAGGCTGGCAGCAAAAGTTATGAACAGTACACAGCCCAGAAGCCGGCATCCCGGGGGCCCGGCGGCGTATAGAAAAACATACATGATGCTGGTTCTGCAGCCCGGGGAGTAGGACAAGCAAGGATGAGCAGCAGTTGAACAGGGTTTTGTAGTCGAGAGATGAAATCCCTCTCCTTTATTTTTTTTCCAAAACAGGAACCTAAAACTTCCCAACTCAGGTAATAACTACGAGGCCGTATGTGACTGTACTAAAGTGCAAATGAAGAGCGATGCAGCAAGGTGGGTCAGGCAGGCCGCAGCCCATGGCGGAACTGATGTCCGGGACTGCTATCCCAGTGTGGCAGAAGTCTGCAAAGGTATGTCCTATAGATGCAGAAAATAACTCGGGGTGTCATCTAGCAAGAGTGTGAAACGGGCTGTGGATGCAGCAAAAAGAGAACATTCATGCCCAAAGAGGAGGGGGGGTGTGGGTCAGGCCAAGACAGGGCGGCCTAGTTCATTCAGGACGTTGCAGGGGCATGAGAGCGTGTGGGGACGAGGAGAGTCAGATGTCGCAGGAGGTATCAAGGGGCTGCGATCCGGGAGAGGTGCCAGCGCGCTGAGGAGGGGCAGGCAGGTCGCCCGAACGTGCATCGTCGTCCGGGCGCGTGAGTGGTTCCCAAATATCTCTGGGCCTGCAAGAGAGGGGTATCAATTCGGCAAAAGTGGTGTGTTGGTCTTGGCAATATGTCAAATCTGTAAGCCAGTCCTTAAACTTAGGCGCTCTTCCTCTACCCCAGCGGCAAGCAACGCGTCGCTTGGCTAAGAGCAAGGCGGTGTCAACAAATTTCCGGCACCCTTTAGGCATTTGCATCGTGTATCCGAGGATGGCAACCAAGGGGTCTGCGGGCACCGCCTCACCCACCATCTCCGCAATTGCCTCTACAACCAGCTGCCAGTAATGAGCAACCTGAGGACAGTCCCATGCCAGGTGCAGGAAATCAGCATGGTCAGCACGGCAGCGTTCACAGCGGTCGCTGTCAGCCAAACCAAACCTATATTTCCGAGTCGGAGTATAGTATATCCTCTGAACATTATGAATTCTCGAAGCAGGGGATTGAGATGCGTCTCGGGATGTTTAACGTATAGTGTGATATCATCAGCATATAGGGACACATCTATTTGCCGTTGCAGACATTGCACTGCTCCCTCTCGGTGTAGCTGCCGTAAACGACAGGCGAGCGGTTCGACCGCGATGGCAAAAAACAGGGGAGAGAGCGGGCATCCCTGCCGGGTGCCTCTAGTAAGTGCAATAGGTAGTGACAGGCGGCCATTGATAAGCACCCTCGCAGTGGGGTCCGTATACAAAAGTCGAACCCAAGAGAGAAATAATTTGGGAAAACCCATGCTGGCTAGAACCGAAAACAGGTAAGGCCATTCGACCGAGTCGAATGCCTTAGTGGCATCCAGGAACACGGCTGCGACAGGGATGTCGGGGTGAACCGTGCGAAGCAAGGCACAGAGGGTGCGAAGATTATGGGACGTAGACCTTCCCCCCACAAAGCCAGACTGATCAGGTAGGACCAGCCTGGTCATGAGCAGCGACAGTCGGGTGGCTAAGACCTTGGCTAGAATCTTGACATCACAGTTTAGGAGGGATAGTGGTCGGTATGAATCACAGGTGGTGGGGTTTTTATCCGGTTTCAGAAGGGAGGTGATGACCACCTCACGCATAGAGCGGGGAAGTATCCCATCGGCTAGGGATTCCGTGAAGACCTCGCGGAGCACTGGCGCCATTATGTCGACGTAGGTTTTATAAAATTCAGCCGGTAAGCCATCGAGCCCCGGCGCCTTGCCATTCCGAAGGGACATGATGGCCTCACGAACCTCGTCTAGCTCGAAAGGAGCCGCAAGAAACTCCCTGTCCCCATCGCTGAGCCAGCACAATGCAACCTCGTTAAGGTATTCAGCGTATGAGGTGTGTTCCACTGCCGTAGAAGTATAAAGTGAAGAGTAGTGTGTTGTGAAGGTGGACAGTACCTCTGCCGGGTCCCTGACTACAGTGCCGGTGTCGTCAGTAATCTCAAGTATAGTGTTGTGCACCCGTGATGGTCGTGTGATTGCAGCGAGCACTTTTCCAGGCCTATCACCCTCACAATATTTCCGAGCCACCCAGTGTTTGCCCCGATATTTCGCCTCCCTGGCTGCCTCCTCTTCAAACTTTGATAGTGTCTCCCTAAAGGTGGCGTGAAGGTGTGGGTCAGAATTTGTGATCATGCGGTGTTCCAGAGCCCGCAGGTCGCGCTCCAGTGCAGCTATGGACTGTAGGATATCACGCAGCACCCCGTGACTTTTGGAGATGCAGAAGCCCCTAATGGTGACCTTAAAAGCCTCCCAGATGTGTTCAACTGACTCTACCGAGCCTTTATTTCTTGGGAAAAAATCCACAATCTCCTCACCCAGCTCAGTGCAGAAGACATTGTCCAAAAAGCACATCAGGACGCAGTCGCCACTGAGGACGTGGATCGTCCCACCCAGGAATGCTGAATTGCATAGACACAGGGCTGTGATCGGAAAAGGTTCTAGGCAGGTGCTCTACTCTTACCAACTCTGCAGTAACCTCTCTGTCAACTAGAAAATAGTCGAGACGCGCCCATGTCCCTGTGTGTGAGGTAAAGTGTGTCCCTTCCCGCCCCTGGGTATGCAGGTGTCTCCAGGCATCTAAGAGTCCACCCTCCTCCATGATTCCCTCCAACGTCTCCCTAGACTTGGGCTTGTAGGAGCTAACACCATCCGCCCTATCCATGGGGGGCACTAGTGCGAGGTTGAAATCTCCACCCCACACAACATGTCTTGCCCCAACAGCTACAATCTTCCCCCACAACGTGGAATAAAAGGCAGGAGTATCAACATTCGGTGCGTACATAGATACAAATACATAGACATCACGGCCAATTCTTCCCCACAGTAAAGCATAACGCCCTTCTTTGTCCACCGTCTCTCCGAGACGATGAAAAGGCACTCCGCGGGCAATGAGCACCGCAACCCCCCTTGCATATGTCGAGTATGAGGAGAAAACACGGGTACTAGCCCATTTTGTCGCAAACGTGGCAGCACCCTGAGCAGGCAGATGGGTCTCCTGCAACATAACAACTTGCACATGATGTCTGTTCAGATAGGCAATTATATTTCTGCATTTCTTAGCATTATTTAGACCCCTGACATTCCACGATATGCATGTCAATCTCGCATTTGCATTCGATACCGCCATAGATACAGCAAGTCTATATGTGAAAGCGCCCGAGGGGCCCTAGTGATATAGCCACAGCCATCCCGCCCGAACCCAAAGAAACACCATATCAGCAGATAAAGATACAGTCTAAGCAACAAAAGCCTCGTAAAATCCAACCTCCCCCCACCCACCCCAGCATCCCAAACATGCCAGTAGCCATGGATCCCCCCCTCGTAGCCCCGCCCCAACCTCCCTTTCAACCGCAACAGCAGCAAAAAAAAACACAACCATGTAATGGGGAGCACCCAGTAGGGGTAAAGCATAGAGTGCGTACTGCCACCACCTGGTCCTTAGCTCCAGTACTGTACTACCCTCGGTGGAGACTAAGGCCAAGGGAGTGGTCCTTGGCGTACATTACCACTGGGGTGCAGTGTCCATGCATGTCCATCATTCTCTCATCACTCCAGCTACCAAAGTTCCATACACTGTCGGAGAGACAGCAGGCGTGGCCGACATTGTGCACATATCCCGCAAGTACAGTTAGTCATCTCGTTGTTCAGGGGGTAAATCAGCATTCTCCAGGTCCTCTGCAGGCACATTCCCGCCCCTGCGCGCTGCACGCACAGATTTCAAAAAATCTTCTGCTTTCTGCGGGTTAGTAAAGAAACGTTGCTTACCCTGATGGGTAACTCGCAGTTTCGCCGGATATAGGAGGGCGTAGTCAATTTGGGCCTCCCGCAGCTTTTTCTTTACGGGCAGAAACTTGCGCCTTTCGTCCTGGACCATCGGTGTAAAATCAGGATATATTGAAAAAGCGACCCCATTATACTGCAGTGATTTCTGAGTGCGGGCCGCACGGAGGGCCGTGTCGCGATCCCGATAGTTCAATAGCCGTGCTATTAGAGGCCTAGGAGGTAAGCCAGGCTGGGGCATTGGTGCCAGTGATCGGTGGGCCCTCTCCACTATAAGCTGAGGAGAAAAAGCGTCCTCTCCGATGGAACCCCTAAGCAACTTTTCCACGTACAGCTCCATTCTGCCTGTGGCTGTGGATTCCGGCACATTTGTTATGCGTATGTTGTTGCGGCGACTGCGCGCCTCCAAATCTTCGTTCTTCACCGCTATGACACGTAGCAAATTGTCCATCCTGGCCAACTGCGACGTATGGGTCGCGGTGGTGTCTGTGTTGTCGGAAATCCGCTGCTCCGCAGTCGTAATGCGTTCCTCATGGCGGTCAACCTTGTGCACAAGGGCATCCAATCGAGCCGTTACTCCATCCACTTTTTCCACGACAGTGGCAAAGCCCTGTCGCATCTCTTGGATCAGACTCGTGAGATCCGCCTCAGGGGCCGGGGGTGGGGGGGGGGTGGGTTGTGGAGGAGATGTGCTAGGTCCTGGGTTCATCTGCGTCGATTTAGCGCTTCTGCGAGCATTGTCGAAGCTCAGTTTAGGCTGGCGGTGTTCAGGTCGCCCCATGGCAGCTCCCAGCGACAGTCCACAAACCCGGATGGGCAGTAGCTGGGCAATTCAATGGTCTTGAGAAGGAGTGGTCAGTTGGGTGGGGGCAGGATGGCCCCACCGCAGTGTATTTTAGTAGAGTAGAACAGGAGAGATGTCGGTGAGCCCCGTCGGTTTGCGCCCCCCCAGGCTCCAGAGAAGCGTCAGTGGATGTACGAGCAAAGATGCGCAAAGCACTTAGAGGACACTAGTGGCGTAGGGTTGATCGAGACAAAGCCCAGGCCTCAGGACCCGTGGCAGTTCCAGTTCAGTAGGATCCGGGCCAGCAGGTCAGGCAGCGTCGGCCAGCAGCGAGGAAGAGAGCCCCCCCGGGGATCGCCACACAGAAGGGCAATCCAGGGCCCCCACGCAGGACGGAGACACAGCGAGCCCCCGACCCGACAGTATCCTCTGGTGTGGCCACGGTGCAGGGCCAGTCGTGGTAGCGAGGCGGGAATCAGTCCGGGCAGGCCGCAGCCCCGTCCAGCATGGGAGGAGCAGCCCCCCCCTAGCACCAACAACAAGGGTCTAACAGCGATGGGAGGGGGGGACTTAGCTCGAGGCAGGGCGGCCAGGCGTCTCCTACCTTCGCGGCGATCGCCGCACGCCTTCCCAGCAGGGTCGCAGGCCGTGGCGGCGAGGTGCGGCCTGTAGTCTCGTGGCGATCCCCAGGGTCGCGTGGATACAGCAGCCGGTCCGGCGCCTGCCCGAGCTCCAGTGGCAGAGTCGATCAAACTGCTATCGTCCGTATCTCCGGTTCCGGAGCACGCAGAGCCGCCAAACTTGGAGCCAGTGTGGGGAACGAAGCTGGACTCAGGATCTGACCTTTTTGGGGTGAATTAGCACCTCGTGGCGCAGGATCGGTGAAGGATTATGTGCCAAGGAACGGGAGCTGCGTGTCTAGGCAGCCATTCCGTAAGCGCGCCCTCTAGCGCCCCCTTAGAACCCACATTTGGTTTGATTTCAATGTGCTGTGAGGAATAACAGGTTTTTAGGATAACAGCATTGGCGGTTGTTTTGTTTATTATCAGGTCAAGTCAAGTCAAGTCAAGTCAAGAAATGTATATAGCGCACTACATACCCAGAGGGTCTCAGGGCACTTGAGGAGGGGGGAGGGGGGGTACTTATCAAATATCCAGGTTTTGAGCTGTTTTCTGGAGGCTAGGTGGTTTTGGGGAAGGCGGAGGTGGATGGGAAGGGAATTCCAGGTTTTGGCCGCTAAGTAGGAGAAGGATCTTCCCCCCATGGTGGCTTTGTGGATGCGTGGAACAGCGGTGAGGGCTTGGTTGGACGAACGCAGTTGGCGGGTGGGAGTGTAGAAGGAAAGGCGCGTGTTGAGGCAGTCAGGTCCAAGTTCGTAGAGGGCTTTGTGTGCGTGGGTGAGGAGACGGAACGTAATCCTTTTGTTGATGGGGAGCCAGTGAAGGTCTTTCAGGTGACCGGAGATGTGGTCTGTGCGGGGGATGTCTAGTATGAGTCTGGCTGAGGCGTTTTGAATGCGTTGGAGTTTTTTCATCAGTATTGCGGTGGTGCCGGCGTAAAGGGTGTTTCTGTAGTCCAGACGGCTTGTAATCAGTGCGTGGGTGACCGTTTTTCTTGTTTCTGTGGGAATCCAGCGAAATGTTTTTTTGAGCATGCGTAGGATGTTGAAGCATGATGATAAGACGGTGTTGACTTGTCTGGTCATCGAAAGAGTGGAGTCCAGGATGATGCCCAGGTTTCGTGCGTGGTCCGTCGGTATGGGAGCTTTTCCTAGGACCGTTGGCCACCAAGAGTCGTCCCAGGCGGAAGGGGATGCACCTAGGATGAGGACTTCCGTTTTGTCCGAGTTCAGTTTCAGACGGCTGTGCTTCATCCATTCGGCTACTTCTTTCATCCCTTCATGAAGGTTGGTTTTGGCGGTGGTTGGGTCTTTGGTGAGTGAGAGGATCAGCTGAGTATCATCGGCGTAGGAGATGATGTTGAGGTTGTGCTGACGTGCGATGGTTGTGAGGGGGCTCATGTAGACATTGAAGAGGGTAGGGCTGAGAGAAGATCCTTGTGGAACGCCGCAAATGACTTCGGTGGCCTCTGACTTAAAAGGGGGGAGGCGGACTCTCTGAGTTCTTCCAGCGAGGAACGAGATGATCCAGTCCAATGCTTTTCCTTGAATTCCGATGTTGCTGAGGCGTTGTATTAGGGTACTATGACAGACTGTGTCGAAGGCTGCGGAGAGGTCGAGGAGGATGAGGGCGACTGTGTCTCCGTTGTCCAGTAGTGTTCGAATGTCGTCTGTTGCTGCGATGAGGGCGGTCTCGGTGCTGTGTTTGGCTCGGAAGCCAGACTGTGAGGAGTCGAGTGATTTGTTGTTTTCGAGGAAGGCGGCGAGCTGATTGTTGACGGCTTTCTCAATGACATTGGCAGGGAATGGGAGGAGCGAGATGGGCGGTAATTTTTGAGTTCGGTGGGGTCGGCTGTGGGTTTCTTCAGAAGGGCGCTGAGTTTGGCGTGTTTCCATTTTTCTGGGAATGTGCCTGAGTTGAGGGAGCAGTTGATGACGTCTCGGAGATGGGGTGCAATAATGGAGTCTCCTTTGTTGAAGATGTGATGGGGGCAATGGTCTGTGGGGGATCCAGAGTGGATGGAGTTCATTAGGCGAATGGTGTCTTCTGTGGTGATTGGGTTCCAGTTGAGAAGGTTATTCGGAGGGGGTACAGTTTCGGGGGAGAGAGGGGAAGACTGGTTTACGGGTTGGTTGTCAAAGCTGTTATGAATGTCGGCGATTTTGTCATGGAAGAAAGAGGAGAGGGAGTCGCAGAGGACTTGAGAGGGGGTGATGTCGTTGGAGCTGGCGGTGGGGTTGGTGAATTCTTTGATGATGTTGAAAAGTTCCTTGCTGTTGTGGGCGTTGGTGTCTAGTCGGTCTTTGAGTGCTGATTTCTTGGCTGTCCGGATTAGTTGGTGGTGTTTGCGGGTGGCGTTTTTGAAGGCGGCTTGGGTGATAGTGTTTGGGTCTTTTTTCCAAGTTTTTTTAAGGGTGCAGCAGAGTTTTTTGGATTTCTTAAGGTCATCATTAAACCATGGGGTGTTCTTGCTTCCTTGCTTGACTTGATGTTTTTTCAAGGGTGCTAGTTTGTCGGCGGTTTGGGTTAGCCAATGTGTGAGGTTGATGGCGGCTTGGTTAGGGTTCGTCGAATAGGCAGGGGTTTTTTGAAGAAGTGATGTGGAGATCTGGTCGATTGAGATTTTGTTCCAATTTCTTCGCAGAGTTGGTTGAGGGTGGTTGTGAATCGTGGTCTTGTTGTAAATGAAGTGGATGCAACTGTGGTCCGTCCACTGGAGGGTTGTGGAGTGAGTGAAGGAGATATGCTTGCTGGAGGTGAAGATAGGGTCGAGTGTGTGTCCTGCGTAGTGTGTGGGGGTGTTAACAAGTTGTTTGAGTCCGAGATTAGCGAGATTGTCCAGGAGGGTGGTAGTGTTCCTGTCGTTGCTCTTTTCCAGATGGAAATTGAGGTCTCCCAGTAGAATGTATTCTTCTGAGGGGAGGGCGTGTGGGGTGATGAAGTCAGTAATGTCTTCGCTGAATTGTGTACGGGGTCCTGGGGGTCTGTAGAGGAGGGTGCCTCTGAGTGTGGTCTTGGGGTCGGTGTGGATCTGGAAGTGGAGGTGTTCGGCAATAGCGAGGTTGTCTTCTGAGCTGGTTGAGACGCGGATGGTGTTCTTATGGACGATGGCGATGCCTCCTCCTGTTTGCTTGGTGCGGTCCTTACGGATGATCTTGTAGCCGTCCGGGATGGCGATGGCGATGTCTGGAGCTGATGAGGCATTCATCCAGGTTTCTGTTAGGAAGGCGACGTCCGGGGAAAAGGTGTTGAAAAGGTTCCAAAGGTCGATGGCGTGTTTGTGAACCGAGCGGGTGTTGAGAAGGATGCATTTAAGGTGGTAGGTGTCGGATCTCTGCTTGGATATTGTGGATTTGGTGTGGGTCTCGCAGGAGTCGTACTTGCAGGATTGGCAGGTGAAGGGTCCATGGGTGTGTCCCGGTGCGGCCTGGGCACAGTTAGGGAGTCGGCCGGGGTTAAGTGCTAGGAGGGTGGATGGGTCGTATGTAATGCGGGAGGGGTGGGTGAAGCGGGGACCAGGGGGTCTGGCGCTGGGCGCGGTCCAGGCGCGGACGGGCGTAGACGGGCTTACCTTTGGCGCACCTTCGGGGCGGCCATAGCGCGTGGACGCTGCGCGTTGGGACATCAGTCTTATATGGATAGTGGAGGGGGCGGAGCGGGGGAGGGGCAGCTGGGTGGCAGGAGGTGGGCTGTAGGTGCTGGTTAGGCACAACAAACAAAATGGTGGGGGGATCAAAATTCAGCCTGGGCGAGGTTGGGGCGCAGGGAGGAGAGACGCTGAGGGCTGTGGCACCGGTGCAACGCTAAATATGAAAAGCGCGTAGTACAGCCAATCAACAATGCAAGCTGAGCGCTAGCTGACAATGAATGATACAATGACGAGGTGCAAGTTTACACTATCGGAGTTAAATACACAATGCAATTTTCAAACACACAATGTGCAGGTATGCAAAGCGCCAGCAGTGGCAGGCAAAATAATGGCGGGCAGGCGTATAGCGGTACGATACCAGTAACAGTCTCTGTGAAGCGCTGTGGCAGTCGGGCAGGGTGCAAGGGGAGCGACCGCTTCCTACGTGGTAGGAGAGGTCACAGAGGAACAGCATGCAAGGCAAGCCTTCTGAGTCCGTGCGGGGGAGGGGCAGCTGGGAGGTGGGCTGTAGGTGCTGGTTAGGCACAACAAACAAAATGGTGGGGGGATCGAAATTCAGCCTGGGCGAGGTTGGGGCGCAGGGAGGAGAGACGCTGAGGGCGCACGATGAACTCCATCCACTCCGGATCTCTGACCGACCCCTGCCCTCACCACGTCTTCAACAAGGCCGACGCTATCATCGCACCCCACCTGCGGGACATCATCAACACCTCCTTCGACACCGCTACCTTCCCGGAGAGCTGGAAGCACGCTGAACTCAGCGCTCTACTCAAAAAGCCATCGGCTGACCCCACCGACCTCAAAAACTACCGCCCCATCTCGCTGCTCCCGTTTCCTGAAAAAGTCATCGAGAAGACCGTCAACAAGCAGCTGGCCGCCTTCCTCGAGACGAACGGATCCCTCGACCCCTCGCAGTCTGGCTTCCGGGCCAACCACAGCACAGAGACCGCCCTGATCGCAGTCACCGATGACATCCGAGCGCTGCTCGACAACGGAGAAACAGCGGCCCTCATCCTCCTCGACCTCTCCGCGGCCTTCGACACTGTCTGCCATCGTACCCTAGTACAACGCCTCAGCAACGTCGGAGTCCAGGAGAAGGCACTGGAGTGGATCATCTCCTTCCTCGCCGGAAGGACACAGAGAGTCCGCCTCCCTCCGTTCAGATCTGAAGCCACCGAAGTCATCTGCGGCGTCCCTCAAGGCTCCTCGCTCAGTCCAACCCTCTTCAACATCTACATAAGCCCCCTCGCAGATATCCCACGCCAGCACAACCTCAACATCATCTCCTACGCTGATGACACCCAGCTGATCCTCTCCCTTACCAACGACCCCGCCACCGCCAGAGCCAACCTTCACGAAGGGATGAAAGAGGTAGCCAAATGGATGAAGAACAGCCGCCTGAAACTGAACTCAGATAAGACGGAAGTCCTCATCCTGGGATCCTCACCCACCGCTTTGGACGACTCCTGGTGGCCCCCCGCCCTAGGCAGCGCACCCAAACCAACAGACCACGCACGCAACCTGGGCTTCATCCTGGACTCCTCCCTCTCCATGACCAGACAAGTCAACGCCGTCTCCTCGTCGTGCTTCAACATCCTGCGCCTGCTACGTTAGATCTTCCGGTGGATCCCCACCGAGACCAGGAAGACGGTCACCCAGGCCCTTGTCACCAGCCGTCTGGACTAGGGCAACACCCTCTACGCCAGAACCACCGCCAAACTCCAGAAGAGACTCCAGCGGATCCAGAACGCCTCAGCACGACTCATCCTGGACATCCCCCGTCGCAGCCACATCTCCGGACACATGAGAGATCTGCATTGGCTCCCGGTCAACAAGAGAATCACCTTCCGTCTCCTCACCCACGCACACAAAGCCCTACACAGCCAAGGCCCAGGATACCTCAACAGCCGCCTCAACTTCTACGCTCCCAAACGCCAGCTTCGATCGACCAGCCACGCCCTCGCCGCCGTCCCCCGCATCCGTAGAGCCACCACAGGGGGACAGTCCTTCTCCTACCTCTCCGCCAAGACATGGAACTCCCTCCCCACCCACCTCCGCCTGACCCAGGACCACCTCGCCTTCAGGAAGCAACTCAAGACCTGGTTGTTCGAGCAGTAGCAGACCTCCCCCTCCCCCCAGCGCCTTGAGACCCTCTGGGTAAGTAGTGCGCTATATAAATGCAATGATTGATTGATTGATAGGGCTGTGGCACCGGTGCAACGCTAAATATGAAAAACGCGTAGTACAGCCAATCAACAATGCAAGCTGAGCGCTAGCTGACAATGAATGATACAATGACGAGGTGCAAGTTTACACTATCGGAGTTAAATACACAATGCAATTTTCAAACACACAATGTGCAGGTATGCAAAGCGGCAGCAGTGGCAGGCAAAATAATGGCAGGCAGGCGTATAGCGCTACGATACCAGTAACAGTCTCTGTGAAGCGCTGTGGCAGTCGGGCAGGGTGCAAGGGGAGCGACCGCTTCCTACGTGGTAGGAGAGGTCACAGAGGAACAGCAGGCAAGGCAAGCCTTCTGAGACCGTGCGGGGGAGGGGCAGTTGGGAGGCGGGAGGTGGACTGTAGGTGCTGGTTAGGCACAACAGACAAAATGGTGGGGGGGATCAAAATTCAGCCTGGGCGAGGTTGGGGCGCAGGGAGGAGAGACGCTGAGGGCTGTGGCACCGGTGCAACGCTAAATATGAAAAGTGCGTAGTACGGTCAATCAACAATGCAAGCTGAGCGCTAGCTGACAATGAATGATACAATGACGAGGTGCAAGTTTACACTATCGGAGTTAAATACACAATGCAATTTTCAAACACACAATGTGCAGGTATGCAAAGCGGCAGCAGTGGCAGGCAAAATAATGGCAGGCAGGCGTATAGCACTATGATACCAGTAACAGTCTCTGTGAAGCGCTGTGGCAGTCGGGCAGGGTGCAAGGGGAGCGACCGCTTCCTACGTGGTAGAAGAGGTCACAGAGGAACAGCAAGCAAGGCAAGCCTTCTGAGTCCGTGCGGGGTAGGGGCAGCTGGGAGGCGGGAGGTGGGCTGTAGGTGCTGGTTAGGCACAACAAACAAAATGGTGGGGGGATCGAAATTCAGCCTGGGCGAGGTTGGGGCGCAGGGAGGAGAGACGCTGAGGGCTGTGGCACCGGTGCAACGCTAAATATGAAAAGCGCGTAGTACAGCCAATCAACAATGCAAGCTGAGCGCTAGCTGACAATGAATGATACAATGACGAGGTGCAAGTTACCAATAATAAATATTTCTGATAAAGTAGTGAGGGACAGTGGCGTTGGAGAGGAAAGGTGGATAAGTGTGTAACTCAATGAAGCAGAATGTGAAAAGCATTGCAAAGCTTATAGGTCTTGCTTTCAACATCTAAGTGTCTTTAACAATACTTTCCACGGTGGCTGCTGGTGGATGAACACACAGGGACTGGCATCTTGGAATGATTTTTGTCATGAAGAATACCAAATTGGCTGTCCATAAGTCCTCCTGCATGCACAGGCGCACAGGCACCTATTTTGGAAGGATGTTTGTTACACCTTGACAAAAACTATCCCAAGATGGCCACACACATGCACTAGTTACCATCTCGGAACAATTTTTGTAATATTATGAACAAAAACCAAGATGGCTAACTTCGCATTCACACACACATGCATATTCGTGGGTGGTAATCTTTCATTGATTTCTGGTACACTTTATATTATTAATTTAATAGTCCAAGATCTCCAACAGAAATTTTGGAAGAGTAATTTAAAAATAAAAAAATGTCTGATGACAACAAGAAATAGGTACAGAAACCGGATTGGTGAGAGAGAACTGGATGAGCAGATGGGGGACACAACAAGGTGATGTGGGAGAAAAATGTGGAGGAGAAAGTGAAGGGGCAGGAGAGCATTGGATATGCAAGTAGTTTAGGGATCAATTTCATGATAGAGAGGGTGTAGGGACTGGCACATGAGAGGACCAGATTAGTGGTAGTGTAAGAGGCAGTGTTTTAATGGCAAGGCCCTGCTGTTGCATTTTGCTGACATCAAGCCACAAAAAACAAACATGCGTAGTAAAATGAAGACAAAAGGTCCCTGGCATTACATATGGAAAAATACCCAATTACGCAAATGAAAATTTGTAATAAAGCAGTACTCCACTGCGTGGGCCGCGCAATATGTTGAGAGCAAAACCATTGAATAAATGACAAGGGATGAATAAAGTTATCCCATTTAAGTAAGAGACAGAATTGAACCCTAATGCATGTATACTATATGTAATCGAATTCTGTCTCTAGGGAAGACTACATAGGGATTCATCAGCTGGTTAACATGGCATCTAATCCAAAACGTCCACTGGAAGTGCTGGGTTTGTTAAATGGGTGATAACTCTACCCAGTTCATGACATTAAAATTCTTTAAAATTTATATTAAAAAGGTGACACGAATAACAATCATTGGCAAAGGATATGGGTCCCAGCTTCTGAGCTATTGGCTTTGCCATTGTTTGTTGGTAGTGACATTCGATCAGATGTCAAGATGTATGCACATACTTGGCTGTCAATCTGGGAATGGGTTTTTTTAATTTGAAAAGTTCCATTCCAAGCTTTGTGCAGAGGGGCACAACTGTATGTTGACACATGCACATGTGTGTGGGTTGAAACATGTTTACACTTCGACATGACACTAGGTGTCAAGTTTTTATTTACCACTTGGCAGAAAACGGGATTTCTGGTTGTCAGAGGTATGCACCCTGTCCATGTAGGGACCATCACTCTAGTCAGGGTAAGTCAGATACACAACCTAAATAAACCTCACAGAGCAGTCAGGCTTAACTTAAGAGGCAATGGGTAAAGTATTCGTTCAAACTTTCATTACAGTAACCCAGTGAAAACACCACAAAAAAGACTCCAGACCAGTTTAGAAAAATAGGGAATATTTATCTAATTAGGAAATACAAAAATCCAATAAGTATTTCTCAAGTTAGAAATATTAAAGAAGGTATCCAATCATAGTGCTGCAAACACATAAGTTTCTATTAAGTCCTTTATAGTAATGCTAGGAAAGGCATAAGCGGTTTCCCCAATAACAGAGCATGAAAGCAGTGCTCCAAAAAGTATTAGGGGCAGAATGTCATATCAGGTTTATTAGAGACCAAACTAACCAGTCGGTTTTGGGCCGCTCACGTGATTGCAGGTCAGCGTTCACAGTACCTTTCCTCGGGGACATTAGCGATGCAGTGACGAGCTGCAACTGAGTCTGATGCGGCTGTTGCATGCAACGTGGGCTGTTGCAGAGGTCCTTCTTGGTCAGGACCTATGTGGGGATTAGAGCTGTGCAGTGATTGGCCCTCCTTCCTCCAATGAACGCAGGGTGTGCTGAGCCATGCTGAACTGCTTCTGGCAATGTGGCTTTGGAGAAACCAGGTACACGTGACAGTCTGCGATCAGCAATGTGGACACAGGAAGTTTCAAGTCGGCGCACAGTGCTGGTTCATGCTTGTCTTTGTAAAACGGCTTCAGGCACGCTGTAAGATGCCCAAGACTGGCCATGGGAAAATCTAGTTTGGTCGAACTCACGATTAGCCGAGTCTAACATCTGTTATTGTGCGAGAGAAGTCTTTTATGGCTGTGAGACTTTTGTGAATACGGGGCAAGCCAACAAGCCCTTGGTGTTAATTTAGGTTAAGAGGTTGTAGAGTCGGTTTAGTCCTTTGAATTGCAAGAGGCAGCCGGCCAGCACAGCAGAACAAGTTGCAAATTGGCAGTCCCTACTGATAGCTCAGCAAACAGCAGGCAGCAGGCCAACATAGGAGAGCAGTTAGCAAAGTGGTAGTCCCTTCTGGCAGCGCAGTTCCTCTTCCTGGCAGATTCTCCCCAGGACCCCAAAAGTGAAATGAATTAGGGGTGTCAGGGGTCCAGTATTTATACCCAAATGTGCCTTTGAAGTGTGGTAGACATCAGAGAGGCCTTTGAACCTCACAAGATTCCTGCTCTTCCTACACTGGCTACAGCCACACTACAGGGGAGTATACAGGTCTTTGTGTGGGGTCGGGCACATCCCTATTCAGGTGCAAGTGTTCGCTTCTCCCTCCAAATCTACCTCATGAAGGCCCATCAGCCTGGTGATAGGTGATCAGGATCCAAACATCATGCCCCAACCCCTTTGTGTGACTGTCTAGAGGGATTGCACAAAGCCCAGCTGTCACACTAACCCAGTAGTGTATTCAGAGTAAGGCATAGGCACGGAATGGTTCAAGTAAGAGAATGCAATTTTCTAAAAGTGTCATTTTCAGAACTGCAATTTAAAAAAAGAACTTTACAAAAAAATGTGTTTTTAAATTGTGAGTCCAGAGAAAACCTAATTCCATTTACCTTTATGCTTCCGATGGAAAACTACACTTAAAAGTAGTTTTAAGGCAATAGCCATGTCAATCTATGGGAGAGATAGCCCTTGTAGTAGTGAAAGCGAATTTAGATGTTTTTCACTACCAATACATGGAAGACTCAAATGTACATGTCCTCCCTTTTAAATACACAGCTCCCTGCCAGTGGGGCTTCCTAGGGCCTACCTTAGCCTCTTAAGCGCTGCTGACGGCCAACGGTCGTCACGAGCGCTACCTCCCCAGTGCTGCGCACGACCATTGGACGTCCATTCAGCACTAGTTCCAATGGACAGCGCAGCACTGGGGGGGGGATATTTGCGAAGCAGCTAAGGTGTTAAGGATGACTTAAATGCAATTAAAAGGATAGTTTGGACCTGGCAAGTAGGTTAACTTGTCAGGTCGAAATGGCAGTTTAAAACTGTGCATACATGTTCTGCAGTGGCAAGCCTGAGACAGGTTTAAATGGCTACAGAAGTGGGTGGCACAATTAGTGCTCCAGACCCACTTGTAGCATTTAATTTACAGGCCCTGTTCACATATAGTGCACTTTACTAGTAAATTATAAGTAAAGTAAATATGCTAATTTTGGTTAAGGCAATGTTACCATGTTTTAAGTACAGAGCATATGCCCTTTAGTACTGGTTAGCAGTGGTAAAGTGTCCAGAGTCCTAGAGTCAACGTAAACAAATACAGCAAAAAGGAGAGGAGGAGGCAAAATGTTTTGGGGGTTACCCTGGAGAAAGTGCCAATTCAAGCATCATTCAAACATGGTTGATAGCCATGTTAGAATGGTAAATTAAAATAAAAAAATAAAAAAAATGTGTGTGAATTGCAAAAAAGAAAGTGAGGGCCAGTCACATTTTGAAGTTGCTGACCCTCAAAAACAAAACAGGGCTAGCATGATGGCTTTGGCACAGATTTAGCTCATAATGTGTAATTCAGTGAAGCACATAGACTGTCCAGTAATCACTACAGATGTAGACCATGAATGCCCATTCACAATCTAGGTCAGCACCAATCCCTGTAGGGTCTCTTCTGTGAGAGGCTACATTTGAGCAGATTCTAGGTTCAGCTAGACAGTAGTTCTGCATGCTCAGCCCTCCTACTCATGTGCTTACATGTTTGTGTATAACAAGCCCAGAACTTCTTATCCTGCCTGCCCAGCTGCAGACCTTATCTTAAAAGGCAAACACTAACAGTTAGCACTCTAAATCCATTTCAACCAAATTTACCCTGAAGGAGACCCAGTTAATGAGACCCCTTCACTGTAATAGTCCAAATGTGGGCAGTCAAAAAATGAAAAATAAAGGGTGATTAAATGTGCGGAACACATTTACTGCACTGACCTATTTTCTCTGAGATTGAACAGTAACACTTCCTATTCCTGTGAAGTGCTATGAAGTCTGTGCATGAAGTAAAGAGCAAACATTGGAAACAAACATTAGTCTTGATTTGTAAACCATTGCTTGTTGTTGATTACATTAAGGGGCAAGGCGTGATGCAGTTGGGAGAGAGCGAGAGAGAGACAGAGGCCAACCAATGGTAGGTAAGTCCAGAGGAGAGAGAGGGAGAGATAGAACAAAGAGAAAGAGAGTAAATGAGCAGCATGGAAATGAACCAGAGTGAGGGAAAATATAAAGACTAAGCAGAGAGAGAGTGAAGACCTAAAGCAAGGCAGTCATGTCAGAGGAGAAACATGCATGGAGGCATGGTGAGTCCTTGGGGGGAATAGAGATAAAGAGAGACTGAGTCAGAGGCAGGGTACAGAGGTAAACAAGCATTGGCTTAGCTAATAGGTCTCGCCTTTGGGAACTTATAAGTATTTAGTTATGCAGCACAATATCCTTTGTGCAACAACATCAACTGTTGCATGGGTAAACACTTATAAGGTCCCAAAGACGAGACCTATTGGCTATGCCAATGCTTGTTTTTAAATTGCGCATAGACATTCACTAGGAATAAGACGTATAGAATAGGAATTTCCCAGAGCCAATTTTAACCACACCACCACCTCTCCCTTCAACCCGCATGGAAGGGCATTCAAATGCGCCATGGTAAACGCCAGGCCAGGATGAAGTAAAAAGATACCCGCTTGAGTTCCGCTTTTGGAGGCTTGCTGTGTACTGCAGTGCCCGCTCAGCAAGGAGCAAGCCAGATGATGAAACATGCCACCTAAGTGGGTGAGGGTGATTACATCCCAAGAAAGGGACCAACCTTTTGGTAGGTTCACCCCTAAACTTTTTGCTTTTAAAAGTGACCTGCTGTTAGTTTTTTTTGGTGTGCGCACTCTGAGTGCATGTGGGGAGACTGGTCTGTCCTCCCATGGGAATGCATGGGGGATATGTGTGTCCATGGTAGTTCCTGATGTGTGGGGAGTGCAGGGGCGAGTTTGGTATGTGCGAACTCGTGAGATTAAATGCTGAGCAATGGTGTGCGCAGATTTAATGTGCCTAGTGTAGAAGTGCCAATTCTAGAAGTTGGCATGTCTGTGCAGTGAATGTGAATTAACTGTCTGGCTTCTGATTGGCTGGAGCTGGTTGGTGTGCCTGGCTCCAGGAGTCAGGATCGGTGTGCCCGGTAATGAATGGGGCGATCTGCATGTTGATGGCAGAGAGGAGTGTACCTGGGACCTGAATAGGGCTGGGCCTTCCCTCCACAATGCTGGCTCCGCCCCCTGTGGTGCGCCTGATGTCCCTAGCCTGCACTGTGAACAGGAAGGGGCTGAGCACAACAAAGTGCTCCAAAACCAGTTGCATCTGGTTTTCCCTTAACCCTGTGCTAGGAGACAAAGGATACAGGTGTATAAAAAGGGGTTGTGACCCAATGAAAAGTGTTCTCACTGATCCTATCTTGAGGGGGGCCTGCTGCTGCTGGGCGCCAGGAGGTCCCACCACTGGGGACTGCCTCCCTGCCTGGAGTGCCCTGTGAGCTGGCCCCTGGGCCCAGCCTTTTCCCCCCTGACTTCCTTCCAAGACTTTCCTGTGACTTTTGTTCTCCAGGCACCTGAAAAGCGCTGGACTTTGTTGCTAGGAGCGCTGTTATTTAAGTTTCCAGGAGGAGAGAGGAATGCGGAGACTCTGCAGCATAAAGCTGCAGCCTATTTTGAGGGAATCCCGACGTAGGGATTCCCCCGCCCTTGTGCACTCCAAGCGGGTGCCCACCCCGCAGAATTGACGCTTGTTTGGCTGTTCTGGTTCAGCAGGTGCCCACCCTGCATTGTGGACACATTGGCTTTGCATTCGTGTCTTCCTTGGCAGGAGCCTGCTCTGCTTTTTGCCGCTGATTGTTGGTGTGAATCGCGGGTGCCCACCCCGCTAGTTTTCAACCTTGGACCTGCGTGGGTACCTACCCCGTGACTTTGCCCCCATTTCTGCATTGACTTACACGGGTGCCCAACCCGTGTCTCACCGCCGCGGCCCGAGCCGCGAGAGGAATCCCCTCCGGGCCGCTGCCTAGCGTGACCCGGAAGTGAAGGGGAAGAACCGTAAGCAGGCGGGTTGACCCGCGGGACTCCCGGGCTAGTGGAGAGCCCTGCGTGTACCTGGGAGTGGAGCCTGGGCCTGGCGGGAGCCTACTCACCCTACAGATTGCCATTCCTGCACCCTAGTGTTGTCAGATGAGCCCCGCAGCGTGGAGCCTATCCCGCGCTGGGGATTGCACCTGCCGCAAGAGTCAGGCGGGAGCCAGAAAACTACGGAGACTCCCCTCTGTGGCTTGAGGGAGACCACCTGAAGAGGAGACGGCCCCGGTGCAGGAATACCTGAGACAGCCTTGGTGAGTGAGGCAGGGCTGAGGGGGGCGCCGTGAGGAAAGTGTTGTGCCTAATCGAGGCACAAGGCAATTGGCCCCTCAGAGCGGCCCCGTCTTGCAGCAGGCCGCTCCAACGGTGGGCAGAGTTAGTTCCTGGGCACCAGTCCGCCCCCCGTTCTGGGCAAATTATCTATTTTAGAGCCCTCGGGTTGCTCCACCTAGGGTACAGCTGTTTGTTTGTAGAGCCTGTGCGTGGCTCCAATGTTGAGGGGCATTTTTGCTTTCAAGAGTCTCCCGAGAGGGGCTCCCAGGAACAGTTGTGCCCATATGTACTTTGGGGGCATATGTTGTTTAAAGGGCCCGGTGAGGTCCTCAGGGGTCCGTGCTACCCCAGCCTACGCACCCGTATTACAGGAGCCAGTGTGCTTCAGGGGACATGATCTCCAGAGCCTAGAAGGCTCCAACATTTGCCGCAATTTGTTTAAAGGGTACTGAGAGCCCTTACAGTATTTTTTCCTACCTCACAGCTGCCCAGCAAGTAGTGGGCAGCTGCACCGTTTAGGTTTCTTATTTTAAGGGGACATGTTCTTTGGGATTCCACAGCTGCCCAGCAAGTAGTGGGCAGCTGCTACATTTAGGCCCTAAACTCTTACACACTCTTCTTTTGGCTGCCTGCGCAGCCTGCCCTGACACTGTTGGACAAAGGGCATTTGAGCCCCACGGAAGGCCAGTTGACCTGGGGTCAGTATCTAATGTGATTCTTGCGCAAGGTGATTGGTGATTTGTGTTACATTGACAATCACCTAATGTGATTTATGTGTAATGTGCAATGCCTTTATGCCTGTGATACCTCTAACTGTGTTTTCATGCTTAGGAGGTTGGTTTGCCTAGTATAGTTTATACTAGTGAGGTTATGTGTCCCTGCGTGATCTATGCCTATGGTGATTAGTATTGCGTAGTGTGTACCTACCTTTTACCACTGGTTACTGGTTGTGTTCTACAATTGTTATTTTGTGCTACAGTTATTCTAAGTGCTATTTCTACTAGGTGCTGATTCTGACAGTGGCCCACGTGGCCCTGTCATGTGTATATAATCCCCTGTAAATACTTGCCAGTGCCAGTTGGCACAGTGTATCTGCGTGATTATGATCTAATGTGTTTATGGAAATACAAAAGCTATTTTTTATATATATAACCTTTGTGTGGAGTCCCTTTTTGTGGTGTGCCTAGTGTGTTGCTGCTGTGTGTGTGGGTTGGCAAACGCTTAAAACATTGCCTCTGGGATAAACCTGACTTCTCGTGCCAAGCTACAAAGGGGGTGGGCAGGGGTTATCTTGGCGTGTTACTCCCTTGCCCTGACTAGAGTAGTGGTTTCTGCCTGGCTTTGGCACAAGCCTTAGCCAACCAGAATCACATACAGTGGCATGGAGAAACAGCACACTACACTTATTTATGGATTTATCTCTGGTGAAGATGTGCGCTGGACCATGTAAAAGATTTCCTCTTTTTCCTCTTCTTGGTTATTCAATTATACCTGTTAATGGACATGTTGCTGTACATGTGGGAGACAACAATATCAGTATTGGCCATCAAGCAGTTAACTGCACTAGATGCCGTCAGCCTCACAATTTAGCACGGGACTCACAGTTTGAAATCAGTTTAAACACTCACTCCAACAAATGTCGCACCTGGTGATAAGGGCTGTAACTTATCACTAGGCTCTAGCCCTTAAACCGGTTGTGGCTCTTCAGTTCATTACTGCATAAGGGACCAATTCAGCACACACTAGTTAATGGACGCAAAGGTTCAACCGTCTTCAAGAATAATACATTTCCATACTTGATCTCAACAGCTGTCTCCACTATGCATGCAGTGCAAAAATGTATCCGCTGCTGAGAACTGTCACAACCTGCAAACTCTCCTCATGGAAAGGCACACTGGTGCAATAAGGTGTTGGGTCAAATGAAAATAGGAAGTGCACTTTTTGGATGAAAAGCTCTGAACATACATTTGAACTTTGAAGGTGCAAGACAGCAGGAGAATTAGGAATTGAGGGCAACATTGGGTGTTCGGGCCATGGTGGATGTAAACTGTCTAAACACTACAGCCTGCTGTGCAAAGCTCCTTCTGCATCGGCACTGAGCATTAGGATTGGCCATGGCAAATGCGTTTGCCATAGGAGAGGTCTAAATAATGAAGTATTGGTGAAGCTAGTGTTTGCGTCTGGATTTGAGGTGGGAGCTATAGTGGCGACAGCGTCCGCATTTCAGTTGGTGAAGGTGGAAGTGTTGTGGCGAGCCTTGTGGTCATATTGTTTATACCACTCTTTTTTCGGGCAGAAGAGAAGTGTGTTATACGATGCTGTGTGTAGTGGCCTGTAAAATAATGTGGTGTGTAGTGGCTTGTGAAATGATGATGTGCATGGTTCTGGCCACCCCCTCCTAGTGGACTGTTCTACCTTTGCGCAGCTCGGGCTCCCAATCGGTGACGATGAGTGGAGAGTGCTTCCTGTGGTGGATGAGCCAAAGGGACAACATCTGCATGCTCTGCTGCGAGTTGCTGAGCTCCAACAGCTTCTTCTCCAGCGCTACGGGTTAGATGACGGTTTCCCTCTTATAGTTGTTATCTGTCTGTGTCCCAATTTCCCCTTTCATCTGAGTGGCCACGCCCGCACTGCGGCTGATTGATACCAGCCAGAGACATCCTTGCACACAGCAGCTGCTCCACAATAGCAGATGCAGAGTTTATCAGAAGAACCAGACTGAGTCTACAGAGGGTTAAACAGGCCGCCAGAAGAACCTGGATCGGTAACAACCTATTGGCCCTATCTTAGCACAAGATGGTGTCTCCAAAAGGACAATCATGTTACCTCACCTCTCTCTCATACCCAACCCAGCACACATCAGGCAACACGTCAAGAACTGCTTAGCATTAAGAGTTCTTGGTTTTATAGGCCCAAGCATATATTGGGGAAAACCATACTACAAATCCCATCATGCCTTGTGCTGCTGCCTGCAAAAAAATGGCCTTAAGCTAGGGACGGAATGTTCAGTCATAGTACAGCTTGGGGGTATTCAAAAGGGCCTGGAAACAGCCACAGCACCACTGCTTGAACGCAAAGCCTCGGAACCCCACCAGGTGCTTTAAATACTATTGTCTGCATGGAATGGCTCCAGCAACAGAATTTAAAGATGATGGCGGCATGTGGAGAAGTGTGAGGCTAGAAAAGGACACAGCTGGTGGGCAGGAAGGAGTTGAAGGGACAGAGGACCCGGGGGGTGGGAACTGGGACCATAGCACAAGGGACAACGTTTCAGGTGGGGCTTGAGCCCAGAAACAAGGGGGGAATGTGAAGAGAGATTAGAACAGAGACCAAAAGAGCAAGTGCCAGCCCGTTGGCAGAGAGAGATGGGACCCGGGGACGGTCGAGGCCCAAAGGAGAGAGTAGGACAGGAAAGAGAGCGAGTATGCCCCTCGGTGAGGCATGAAAGAAGGTGAGGAGCAGTATGAGATGAGACCACAGTACTGAGGAGAGTGACACAGAGTCATCTTCAGCTCCGCAAGCTTGGCCGTCTTGCGACATTGTGGGAGAGACCAGTCCGGCGCTAAGGCAGAGCGGGAGGAGCGAGAGGGAGGGAGTAAAGTGATGGGTGGGGCGCATTGTGCCTACCTGCAACCGTGGCTCCTTTTGGAACGGCCAATCCGGACTGGATCACGGCTTGTTTCTATAACACGCCTCGTGAAGATAAGAAAGTGCTTCACGGCAGCCTTGGAGCAAGTGATCCAGTTCGGAGGGGCCTTCCCAAAAGGTGAAAGGACGGCAACAACAAAAACTAATTTCCAATAGCAGGGCACCGTTTAGCATAAACAGTGCCACCAGCTAACGGAAATGAGGGGCGGGGCTACAAGCCTCCTTCTGAAATCCCTCTCTCACAATATCTCTCACCAGCGAGCAACGCATGCGCTGCAATGCTAGGCGAGACCTAAAAAGAGACAAGCTAGAAGGAGTAAAGCAATGACAGAGGAGACTGAAGACGTGGCGGCGGGGTGCAGGAGCAAGGCCATTGATTAAAGGAAAAAGGAAAGCTGGCGCACAGGGGAAAGAGAGAAGGGTACAAGGTATGTGTGCAGCGGCACAAAGGAAAAAGAAAGCCATGTGCTTCTATCGAGTGATATCTGTCAACTGTAATTGACTGATAATTGTGAAATGGTGTAGTAACATGCAGATACAAATATTTCTGGAAAGATATAAATCATCCAATTGAAAGATGGCAAAACCACAATTCTCCAGATGGAGAACAATGTCAAAAACAGGAAGGAAGAAATCAAATGAGGTGTATGTAAGGGAAATAGAAAGAAAGTGGCAGACCTACAGCTTATAAAAAGAAAATATATTAGTATTGGTAACAATGCGCCTGCCCCATGCGGCTAAAGCTGCCTGCAGCAAGACTACAAAAATGAATTACTATCGTTAATAGATTAAAGTAGTATTATCATTTGTCCAATTCATTAGCATTTCCAGTAATTACTGTGACTGCCTCGCTCCAGGTCATTAGGGACACTGTCACCACTCCTGAACTTTCCACCAACAAATCATTAATTTCAGGTGTGTTAGTCTTATTAGTTCAATAGAAGCAAAACAAGAGTACATCCAGAATTCATTAGTCCAAAACACAAAAGTACACAAAAGTCCTGGACCGTAAACAGTCTCTGTAATGACCTGGAGGAAGGTGGTCATCCTACCAGTAATAATTACATTTGTCTGCGACATACTTTCTCTTGTATAAAAAACAGCAAACATAGCTTTAAAAAATACAAGCAGCAAAAAATCAAGTTATAGTCACAGTCACTTTCTGAGTAAAACATGCATAGCATCCACAAAAGGAGAGCTGCTCTGAGCTACCTTGAGTGGACAGTAGCTCTATGGAAAGATCTCATTATCTGTGGATATACAGTTAAGCCACACTCTCCTCCTTCAGTGGAATGAGGTGTGAAAAATAATTCTTCTTGAGTAAATGCAGTTCCTGTAGCAAGTGTTTTCTGAATAATCCGAGGCTGGAGATTTCATTCTGGAAGCGATTCAATCACACAGTCCGCATGCAGATTGCTACAACCTGTGTATTCTGATTATGTCCTCACAACAAAATGTATATCTGGCAGATGAATACAGAAGGGCAAACTATCTGAATTGAATGCAAAATCTATTTTTCTGTTTTTCAGTAACCGCAAAACAGTGGAATCTGTAAATAAATTATATTTTATGAAACTTGACCTGCATGCTTCTTGGATATGGACCGAATTAATGTACAACTTTATCTAGACCCTTCTGATTGGAAATTGGTGTTAAAAATCTGCACTCAGTGTGGATCATGGGCAGTCAAGAAGGCAGTGCATTGTACTGCAACATTTATATAGCACTTGCTAACCCTATGTGGGCACTGAATCACTTACCGACATGGGCAGCATGCTACATCATATCCACCGCAATGACCAACTGTTTAATTAGTACGGCACCATTGTTTTTGTTAGGATGTTACACAGCTCCAAAAAACGCTGGTAAACGAACGTCAAATATGAAACATATCAACATATGAAATAAAAAGTGTTATTTTGCAAATGCTACCACCATACAGGAGTGGTGGACTTTGCACCCAGCTTGGCTCGCACATTTGGTGTCATCACAGCCATGCTCTCCACCCTCCGCTGGCTTCCCATCGAGGCAAGATCTTTCTAGAAAACTACCTGTATCACCCACAAAGCTTTGCACTCCTCCTCTCCTCGCTACCTAGCGAATAAACTGAAACTCTCTGAAGGCTCTAGACCATCACGTAATGCGGACAATTTACTGCTGGAACCTCCCACTTTCAAGAAGGAAAGATCGATGGCCAAATCCTTTTCAGGCAACGCAGTGAGAATCAGGAACTCACTTCCGCCTCAGCTCCTGACCACCACCTCCTCCCAGGCCTTCAAAACTGACCTCAAAGTTCTCCTCCTTCAAAGACACTTCCAAATTTAATTCACACCCTCTCTATTACCTTAAGGAAGACCTTCCATTATAGTGAATCCTTTTCTCCATGACCTTGGAAGTGCCTTCCCAGTGTGTTCTGCCATTTATTGCAGTATTATCCTTCTACCTGTGTTTGGTACTCTTTTGTAACATGCACACGTCACTTTTCTCCTGTAACACACTGTTTGCTACCTCTTACATTTTGTTTGCTTTTGGTACTTGCACAAGTGCCACCATTGCCTACGTAACGTTTGTTCTTGTGTTTGAGTGTCTGCCATATATTGCAGTACTATACCTCTACTTGTACTTTGTACGCTTTTGTAACCTGCACACGTCACTTTTTCCTCCTGTAATGCACTGTTGGCTACCTCTTGTATTTTGTTTGCTCACAATTGTCACTTTTGCCTCATGTAACTTAACGTTTGCTTTTGTATTTTGTTCACTTGTAATGTTCTCCTCATGTATCAATTCTGTTCCTTAAATGAAGCGCTCTGACACCTTCGGGTAAAGTCTGCGCTATATTAAAACGCATAAAATAAATAAATAAAATCACAGGCTGTGTTGTGTGGCAAGATATGCTTCTCCACTATGCTATTGTTCCTATGTTGGCAGCGAATGATGCACAGCTCCTGCCCCATATTCAGGTCTTTGAGCAATTAGATTCAGTTGTGTCCACTCCACTTAATCACATCATACCAGTAACATCACAAATGGAACGTGCTAAAATGTCAACTTGTCGTGTTTTGATCTAAAAATCTTAAAATTGCTCTGCTTAGGAGCTCCATAAAAGGGGACACTGACCTGAGACATATTATAGTGGATGAGGTTCTTTTGGAGTTCCCTAGAGTTTGAACATTCACAGACAAGTTGCTGCGACTCCACAAAGGAGTTACACTGTGTGCAAGTGGGTGCTCTGGTTTCAATACTCTATCCGATCTGATCTACTATTACTGCAGTACATGGAGTGGACGATATCAATCTCATAAGCTTGGTCCAGGCTGAAGAGGTATGTGAAAGAAATATGTTGAGTCACACATGCTACAATTGTTGTTAGCAAGAAGCGCACGTAAGCAGATTAACAACTGTATGCATGGCATTCATCCTTTTTATCCCGCCACCCTCTCATTATTACCCTTTCTTTGAATTTTTAGTTTTAGTTAGGCTAACTAGGAGGTTCTTACACAAATGCATATAGCTACAGAATCCTCACTGATGAGTAACAGTGCCACTCAGATCAAATGAGCCTCAAGCTAAAAAGTAGTGTATTGGTTAGATAGTACATATGTTTTAAATTTAACATAGATTAAGATGTGCATTCATTGGCACATACACTGTATGAGATACCTCCCTAAGCTCCTAAACGCGAGCGGCGTGGAGTCTAGCATATTTACCGAAGTACAATGCCCACAGAAACTGTTGAACATGGCGCTGCACTTAGCGCCCTTTTCTATTTCATAAATAATCTGTATAATGTCATCTGTTGTAATTGCTATGTCACTGCTGTTTAATGGCAAAATGGTTTAAAACTTCGTTTTTTGGATGCTACTTTTAGTTTTTTTGTCCTTCTTTTATTATATGGTCATTGGATCAGAAATTCTCTAGAATTGGTTAAATTGTAATAATAATTGTCCCTTGTTCAAAAAAGACAATATGCACTTGACATTAGGTAACGATACTTGTACCTCTTGATGAACTGCCGATTAAATATTGAATACTTAAGAAAGTTGAATAATTTATCATATCATTCTGTGTCTGATGCTATATTTTTTGGGTTAAGCATAATCCCTTTTCTGGTTCACCCAAGAAAACACCACCAAATATTAGGCATAATCTGCCTGCTATGGATTTTTTCAGAAACCTATTAGGAGAGATACGTGCCATGCTGTGCTAAATTTTATTAGGTGTGCTTCGGATTAGAAATCGTTGTGAGCTGGTTTAAACTTTAATTGAGGCCTGTTTTAAAAGAAATTTACCTTTGCCTGAATTTTTGTAATATTTATTCAATGTAATTTCAAATGCGTTTACTGTTGATTGCTATTCTTATACTGAATTATATTTACGTTTTGTGTCATATGTTTTTTATGGCATTTTGCCGAAATAAAGATGCAATGATGAGGCTCCAAGTATTAAGATGCGTCCATAATCAACACCATGATGTGCCGTGTTATAACTATGCAATAAATGTCTGCATGCTATTGAAGTCTAAAACAGAACTATCTGCACATCTTCAGGCTTTGTCCTCTATGGACGAATTCAGAAACCTTGATCGTGATATTGAAGGTTCTGCAAAACGTTGGAAAAAGTTTGTAGAATCTGAATGCCCTGAAAAGGAGAAGTTTCCTCAAGAATGGAAGAACAAGACTGCTCTCCAGAGGCTGTGCATGATGAGAGCCATTCGGCCAGATCGTATGACATATGCCATGCGGTGAGTACTAACGCTACAGTAAATCAACAATTTGAAACAATTATTGGGAATGGTATTTTCGATACAACGAGGGTAATGCCGTGTAAATTCCAACAATCTTATTGTTACATGGGGCGCACGGTGGGGCGTGATATTGAAAGTGTTATCTGGCCCCCTGCGCACTGGGAGGTAAGGTCAAGTCTAGCGGTTAGCTTACATCCCCTCTTTCACTGATGTTGAAGAGATAGGAAGAAAAGAAAGAAGGAAGAAGAGACCCTAGGGGTGGGGGAGGTATGGGGGGTGGTGCAAATCAGTCAGAAGATTCTTTGCTAGTAATGGCGTGTAGTCTTTTTATGGGGGTTTTAGGGTGATCAGGAGTTTGTCCAGAGCGCTCCACATGTCCCCTCCAGAGTGGTGGCATGGCGAGTGGTACGTAGCTATATTATCTGCCCCTCTTAAGAAGGTGATCCAGTTGAGCCAGCCGTTGGAGGTGGCCTTCCCGTCCTTCCAATTTGTGAGGATTGTTTTCACTGCTGCAGTTAGGAGTAGGTCGATCAGGTCTCTGTCCTCTTTCGCTTTGGGTTTGGGGGCTATAGCTGTCGCAATGAGCTCTGTGATGTTACCTTGCATGCGGTGGCCAGTCACGTCGGATATGAATTGTCTGATTTTGCCCCATAAGACTCTGACTTTGGAGCAATTGAGGATCAGTTGTTTTAGGTCTCCCTTCTCTCTGTGGCTGTTCCAGCACGTGTCATTTTCTCTAATACCGGCTGCGGCTAGACGGGCTGGAGTCCAGAGCAACCTGTGAAGCAGCCAGTATTTCGTTTGAGCTAGCTGTGGGGTAACCTTATAGGTCTACTTTATAACTGAGAGTGTCTCTTCAGTCACTGATGAGATTAGGCACTCTTACATTCATCCATCCACTGATGTATTCCTGCGTTAACCCTTTTACCCCTCTACAGCAAAACAGACTCAAAAACGCAACTAACCTATGAAATATAAATTAAAAGAATATAAGTTGAAAAAGAAAACATCCCACCACTTAAACTTGGCAAGCACATTCTTGCAACACAGAAATAAAAAAAACTGCAGTGGATGACCGTCTTGCAGTGGTATTTTACGTAGAGTCTCATTGTTTTCAAGTTTCAATATAGCTGCCACATTTAAAAGTATAGTGTCCATCTTGGAGCCAAAAACACATTTCAAAATGGGCAGTTAATAAACTTCGCACTGGGCAGCCATCTTTGATTGCAAAATTGTATGGTGCATTACTGTTGTAATGATCAAGAAATTAGTTCAACAGATAACGCACATATCTTACTAATATTCACATCTGTAGTGGTTTGTCATCTCTTACTCGCCCCCTTTTTTTTTAGAGGAAATATAACATTTTGATCAAATAACCAAATGTATTAGGAATTAAGTGCTCAAGATTCATGGACCGAAATCGATACTGATGCCAATAAATGGAAAATAAAATATATGTTATATTATGAGTTCGTTAAAAATAAATAAAGTGATATATGGGTCGGAAGGCTCGTACACGCAAAAGTGCAAATTCTCCAGTATTTGGGGTGTCTTTCATAGATTCACATGCCTGAATCATTCCCCGTCGTCGGAGTGGGAGTCCCACGGTACATAAAAAAGCAATAAAATGCCATAATAACATAGGAAAAACCAGTAATTCCCAACCAGGAAGTAAAGTAGCCAAAGCTACAGGAGAAAAAACTTCCACACTCATGACTATCCTAGTCATTTTGTATAGTCCAAACTACAGCCAATCAGGCGACAGCACCCACCAGAAGGTTCTCCCCAGAGGCTCAGGCTCTCAGATTTTCTACTGCACGTCGTGTGAAGGGAGTCCCCCTGAGCTCTGCTCAGTTTTCTTCTTATTCCAGTTTGGATTCTTCTTTTCAAGTATGTCTTCTAAGAAATCTTTATTTAGAGCTTGTGACTCTTGGGGTAAGCTCCGGCTTTTTAAGGAGGATCCCCACAAAAAGTGCATATACTGCCTTTATACTGATCATCAGGTCAAGGACTGTAAAATTTGTAGAACCTTTCCTCAAAAGACCTTTAGGGATAGAGAGGGTCGCCTGCTTTTGTGGCTACAAAGGCTTAAGAATTTAGATAATCCAGCATCTGAGGTAGGCAGTATTGCCTCTGGTTCTACTTCAACCTCCAGGAAGAGGCCTGTGACTGAGGGGTTAACATCCCCTGAGGCTAAGGTGGCTAAGAAATGTCTGCCATCTAAGTGGTGTGACAAGCCTTCTACTAGCAAGGCTACTCCCCCAGTCAAGGAGAAGGTGAAACCATCTACACCCCCTCAAAAAGCTTCCAGAAAATTGCCTCTGACCTCTGAGAGAAAGTTGCCTCAGATTCCTCCACTGTCGTCAACGGCGCCATCTTCAACTCCTTCGTCGACGAGGATCTCCATCGACGCTACATCTACGTCGACGGTAACATTTTCATCTCCTAAGCCTCATATGATCATATCGACGGCGGCTTCTTGCCTACTATGGTCTATGTTTCTGTCAGACCTCTCTCGTCGACGGCGCTGCTTTCTTCTGCCGTCGTCGCCGCATCATCGTCGACTCATCTGAAGAAGATCCCGTCGACGAGAGTGTCGACGACATCTTCGTCGATACCTTCTCTTCCGTCGACGAAGAAGTTGTCGTCGGCGGGCTCGTCGGCGAGCTCCACTCCGTCGATGACGATTCCATCATCGATGAAGATAATCCCGTCGACGAAATCCGTCCCGTCGACGAAGTCTGTCCCGTCGACGAAGTCCGTCCCGTCGACGAAGTCTGTCTCGTCGACGAAGTCCTTCCCATCAACGAAGTCTGTCCCGTCGACGAAGTCTGTTCCGTCGTCGAAGTCTGTTCCGTCGACGAAGTCTGTTCCGTCGACGAAGTCTATATCGCCGACGACACCAACACCGTCGACGGACCCTTCATTGTCCACATCGACGATGACCTCGTCTACAGCTAAATCCACTGTAACGAATCCGTCAGTGGTGCCAACGTCGACACTGCAATTATCCTCTTGCACCGCTTTACAGGTCTGGTCACCTTCTACGGTTTTTCTGACACCCAAATAATCTTTGCTTCAGAGGCGTGGGTCGACTGTGGAGCTCTCACCCCTGCATATTTCTCCACAAAAGGTACCTCTGCAGGTGCCTGATAAATTTCTGGATTCTGAACACAGCGAAGACGACTCAGACATTGGGGAAACCTTGGTACAGCAACTAGTCCGTCCGGGTTAAATATCAGGTACCAAGATGACGAACAGGATGATCAGCAATCACCTGAACATAGGCTGTCCCCTGTAACAGATGTCCCTGCCACGCAGGTGCCGATCGCTTTGCTCACCAAGCTCCAATACATGCTGGATGACTACTACAAACGGTTCCCACCATCAGAATCTACAGGCTCGGTGCCTCCTACACCAGCTACGGAAGCACCTATACCAAACGTTCGACCGCTAAAGTCACCTCCACCTTGGCCGTCCACTCAGCCTGAGGATCAACAGCTTTCAGATGAAGATGACCAGAGAGAGTAAGGCAAAGTGGATGATATGTCAGAGTGGGATGAATATCAGGTGCAAACTCCCTCTCCATCACCTCAGCCTACCTCGGACTCACCACCAGTAGACGTGGGTGGTTTCCACCTCTTGATGGAACGGGATACTAAGCGTTTCCATATTGATATGGAGCAAACAGAGCAAGAATGTTTTCTTTACGATTTTAAAGACCAGCCTAGAAAAAAAGGTCAAATCCATACCGATCATTGACTTTAGCTGGAAGGAGGGTATAAAGGTAATGTCTACTCCAGCATCCATTCCTCCGGTCTTGCTACGCATTGAGAAAAAGTACAAGGCTCTTGGAAAGTCACCTGCGTGTCTTATAGGACAACCGAAACTGGACTCAGTTATCATCCAGGCGGCGCAAAAGAGAGCTAGAAACCCTTCATCTCCAGTGGTAGCCCCACCGGACAGAGATGGCAGGCGCCTGGATGCCATTGGAAAACGAGTTTCAACGATGGCAGCTACCACAGTCCGGGCTGCTAATTCTTTGGCCATCCTAGGCAGGTATGACCGGCAGATGTGGTTGGACATAGCTCCGTACATGGACCTCCTTCCTGACCCTTCTAAATCTGAGGCGCTGAAGATCCTACAGGAAGGAAAAAGAATCTCAGAGGAGATTATTGATTCAGCGGTTGACGTCGCCTCAACTGGTTTCCGGCAGCTAGCTGGTGCTGTTGTCTTGAGTAGGCAGGGATGGCTGCGATCTACTTCTTTCCGTCAGGAGGTACAATCTAAGGTATTGTATATGCCTTATGATGGTGAATTCCGGTTTGGCCCGAAAGTTGAAGAAGTCTTACAAACAATAAAGAAGGATACAGAAACAGCGAAATCCTTGGGGACACTTCAATTTCGCAAGCCACCCTTTCGAGGAGTGAGAGGACGTGGATCGTTCTGAAACAGAGGTGGATACTCACAACAATCTTCCTACAGACAAGGAAATCAGCGCTACCAGACTCAGCGCTATCAAACCTATGGCCAGAGAAGAACTACTTATTCCCAGAACAAGGGAAAAACTACCTACCGCGGAAAGGACACGCGCCAATGAGACCCGTCACCTGCCACCACTACTACCCCACTCTCGAGAAAAAGTTGGGTGACAGATATCAAAATTTTACTCAAATTGGCTATCGATAACATCAGACAGGTGGGTCCTGGATATTATAGCCAAGGGCCACGCTCTAGAATTCGACCATTTTCCTCCGAATGTCCCCCCAAAAGGCCCACCTCCAGCTCACCTGGAGGAGCTATTTGCCCAGATCAATTTGATGCTACAGAAAGGAGCAATCGAGAGAGTACCTCAACATATGAGGGGAATAGGATTTTACTGCAGATTTTTCCATTTCAAGAAAAAGTCCGGAGAATGGCGTCCGATTCTAGATCTCCGTGCCCTAAACAAATATTTGAAAAAGTTAACATTCAGGATGTTGTCACTTCAGGAAGTACTGCATCTTCTAGCAGCGGGAGACTACATGACCACCTTGGATCTCCAAGATGCATACTTCCATATCCCAATCTTACGTCGCCACAGAAAATTCCTGCGATTCAGAGTGGCTGGCAGGATTACCAGTTCAAAGTACTTCCCTTCGGTCTTCGCTTGGCGCCAAGGGTATTTACAAAGGTCTTAGCCCCAGTGGCAGCTCACCTCCGGCTGGAGGGGATTCAAATATTTCCATATTTGGACGACTGCCTTATCAAGGCCAGTTCTTACAAAGAAGCAGAACACCATTTACAACGATGTCTGAACCTTTTTCAGTCCCTGGGTCTCTCCATCAACTTCAGCAAATCTCAGTTGATACCATCACAAAGACGGGCTTTCTGGGAGCAACCTTGGACACCCAGTTGCTCCAAGTCTTCATCTCGGACGAGAGGCAAGTCAAGATACAAAATATGGCCAAAAATCTGCTTTCAAGAAAGTCAGTTTCAGTTTGACAGTACAAGTCTTTTCTGGGGATGGTATCGTCATGCATTCCATTAATACCGAATTGCCGACTCAGGATGAGGCCTCTGCAGGAAGAACTGAGCTTACAGCGGCTACAGGTCTCCGTCCCTTTCGAGGATCTCATTCAGATCACACCTCACATGCGGAGGTCCCTCCTCTGGTGGAAGCAAAGAAAACATCTGCAACAGGGTTGCGCTTTCCTCCAGGATGCGCCAAGTTTGACAATCACCAAGGATACATCCCTCAAAGGCTGGGGAGCTCATCTTCAGGGCCTAACTATCAGCGGCAAGTGGAGCCCTCAACAAAGGCGTTGGCACATCAACCGGCTTGAGCTGAGAGCCATTTTCCTTGCACTCAAAGCATTTCGTGCAAACCTCCAGGATGCCAATATGTTGGTACGCACAGACAACACAACGAGCATGCATTATGTAAACAAGCAGGGAGGAACAAGATCACTTCTGCTTTCTCAAGAGGCCCAAAGGTTATGGACATGGTCAATACAACACAATATCAATCTTCAAGCATTGCATGTTCCTGGAACGGAGAACGTCTTGGTCAGACTATCTCAGCAGGACAACCGTACCCACTCACGAGTGGGAACTTCCTCAGCAGACCGTGGATCGGATATTTCAACTATGGGGTCACCCAGACCTAGACCTCTTTGCAACCAAGACCAACAGCAAATGCCGATTCTTCGCAAGCTGGCATCCCCACAAAGACTCTCAGGGGAATGTGTTTTCGATCGACTGGTCTCTGACATATGCATACGCCTTTCCACCAATTCCGCTAGTTCCCAGAGTCCTGCGGAAGATGAAGAGAGAGCCATGTCGGCTTATTCTAATTGCTCCCAGATGGCCTCGCCAGTACTGGTTCATGGAGCTCCTTCTCCTATCGGAGTGCAAGCCGATTCAGTTGAGTCCAATTCCGGATTTACTCTCCATTCAGGACGGACAGATTTGCCATCCGGATCCAACATCGCTGAAATTAGCGGCCTGGTGCCTGAGTACAGTGAGTTTGCCCTTCTAAACATCCCTGTGGATTGCAAGGAAGTGCTAGCCAAGGCAAGGGCACCTGCTACCATAAAGACCTACAGTCTTAAATGGAAACGTTTTTGTGTTTGGTGTCGTTCAGCTGGAATTCACCCCTTTTCAGCTAAACCAGAGGAGATCCTGCCTTTTTTCCTACATCTGGCTCGCTCAGGGTTATCTCATGCTACCCTAAAAGTTTTCCTGGCAGCGATTTCAAGATATCGGCAAGATGGGACCAATTCTCTTTACTCTACGAGAATAATACAGCAATTTTTTAAAGGCCTTTTTAGAATGTTCCTTCCAGTGCGTCGTCCACCTCCATCGTGGCATCTCAATGTAGTTTTGGCACAACTCATGCGACACCCATTCGAACCCATCCACAGAGCAGATCTGAAATTCCTTACGTGGAAGGTGTCACTTCTACTGGCCCTAACCTCCTCTAGGAGAGTCAGCGATATCCAGGCTTTTACTATTCTACATCCTTTCTTACAGTCACAAATGACTCTGTGGTGCTCCGCACCAATCCGAAATTCATTTCAAAAGTGCCTTCGGATTTCCATTTGAATGAACCGGTGGTTTTAAAGACATTTTTTCCTAACCCTCAAACACCTGCGGAAAAGGCATTGCATACTTTGGACATTAAAAGATGTCTAAAATTCTATTTGCAAAGAACATCTACATTGCGCAGGTCTGATCAACAATTTGTCACTTATGGGGCAATTTGTAAGGGACAGACAGTTTCTAAACAAACTATTGCAAGATGGATATCTGCAGCTATTGCATTTTGTCACGCACAAGCAGGAAGGCCTCTGCAAGCAGCTCCTAGAGAGCATTCTACAAGAGCAGTGTCTTCCTCTACGGCATTATTTGCTGGAGTTCCACTTCAGCACATCTGCAGAGCGGCAACCTGGGCCAGTCGCCATACTTTCACCAAACACTATTGTTTGGATGCAGCCAGCGAGACCGATGCTTCAGTGGGTCGAGCAGTTCTGTGGAATCTTTTCATCTAAGGTGAGCCTCTGTATCCCACCTCCTATTCCTGCTGTCAGACGCTTGTTATGTTTCTGGTATGCATATGTTCAAGTGATTGCGTTCCACTATGCTTTTACTGATGTTCTTTTACATATTGCATTGTTCTGTGCTTCTAGTATTGACAAGCTTATGCTGCCATTAGCGTCTGCTAGCACGGATATGTACTGCTTTCTACTCTGATTCAGGCATGTGAATCTATGAAAGACACCCCTAATACTGGAGAAGAACAATAGTTACTTACCTGTAATCTGTGGTTCTCCAGTACTGGTGTCTTTCATAGATTCACATGTAACCCGCCCACCTCCCATCAGAGGCTCCTAGGCTACATTGGTTTACCTTCACTCCTTGCGAGAAAATCTGAGAGCCTGAGCCTCTGGGGAGAACCTTCTGTTGGGTTCTGTCGCCTGATTGGCTGTAGTTTGGACTATACAAAATGACTCGGATAGTCATGAGTGTGGAAGTTTTTTCTCCTGTAGCTTTGGCTACTTTACTTCCTGGTTGGGAATTACTGGTTTTTCCTATGTTACTATGGCATTTTATTGCTTTTTTATGTACCGTGGGACTCCCACTCCGACGACGGGGAATGATTCAGGCATGTGAATCTATGATAGACACCAATACTGGAGAACCACAGATTACAGGTATGTAACTATTGTTCTTCAGTGTTAATACAAATATTTAGAAAATTACCTGAATCATTAAGTTATACATATCTGGTGACAGTAAAAAGTGTGGTTGTTGCACAATGAATCTGACAACGTTACAGCACGTTTTGGGATTCTGCATTTAAGGAGTCTTAGAGCTGACTCATGTTGTTCTAAAAACTGTCTAAGTGTGGTGCCATGTATTACAGGATCATTTTAGAATGTTATGTGGTCGAATGACTGCACCTTTTAGTACAGAGCTATAAAAAAGAAAACTGCTGAAAACCTTTGTAGTGGGTTGTTCTTAAAGACTCCTAATGTCAATTGAAAATACTTTCCCTCATTGAACTATGCTCTAAAAGGCTGCAGAATGGAAAATGAGGATCTCAAATTCAGGAAGTTTTTTTTAGAATGAACTAGAGGGGAGTACAGAGAAAATTGTCATTACACACACTTAAACGATAGTGACATCATTTGGCCTTTCACCTGATGAATTCAAAGCAATTATATAATTGAAGGGGATGTACAAAAGCCTACAGGAAGAATGTAAATGAATTAAATATGTGTAGTGAAAAAACGCAATTAGAGTTACATGTCTACAGGTCTACAAAACAAAAATCCACTCCTGCAAAACAACACTTCCTGATGCTATTCGCCTTAGCAGAGCGTTGAACAAACTCCTTAGATTACCTAGAGATGAACCCCTGTTCAACATATCTCCCCCTATTGATGTTAAGAGGTCAGTGGAAGAAAACTACCTAGAATTTGGGAAGAGCATTAGAGCAACCATAGACCAGATTGTCCCTATTAAAGAATTAAATAATTTACAGAAACTCACAGCTCCTTGGTGCAGTGCCGAGCTTAAGGAGTTACAAATGTTCTGTAGAATAGCAGAGAGGAAATGGCAGAGGTTTTATGAGGAAAAAGTTAACCCTAAAAGAAGCCAAATGGAAATATAAGACAGGGATTGCTAGAGCTAAAGAGTACTGCTACTCTCGCGCTATCTTGGATGCACCCAACGGCAGCAGAAATGTATTTAAAATAATGATAGAACTGTCTAAACCAGAATGCCCCAAAAATATTTTTCCTGCTTGTTAGAAATGGGGGTTTCTAGTTGACTGAGGTAGGTACCGTTGTCCAAATATGGGCCCTTGCTTCTAGTCAGGGTAAGGGGGATACACTTCTAAAATAATCCCTGCTCACCCCATTTGTCACTTGGCACAAGCAGACAGGCTTACCTCAGAGGCAGTGTGTGAAGTTTTTGTGCACACATACAGTATTACAGTGTAAACACTACAAATAGGCACCACACCAGTTTAGAAAAATAAGAATTATTTATCTAAACCAAAACAAGACCAAACAACAAAAATCCTCAATACAGTTATCAAGTTAGCCCCAAGAATCGATTATTTACTCAATTGAAGTTTGTAGCAACAAATAACTCCACCTGAAGTTATTACGACATCGTGACAGATACAAATCCCAAAGTACGGCGCCGACGCAAGGTGTACGGCGTCGGGCGCGGAGTCAAGCAGACCCACAAAGACCAGTACCTTGGAAACGATGAAAGCAAAGATGTTGCATGGCGTCGTGGAGGTGATGCTTTGTTGGTGCCGAGCGGTGTTGGTTCCTTACGACCCCAGGAGAGGTGAAGCCTTAGTTCCTTACTGCAGTGCAGAGTAGGTGAGACAACTGTTCCTTACTGTGTCGGGGAGGTGACGTCACGATGGTGGTGAGGCATCGGTTCCTTATGACGGTGCAGTGTTGATGGATTCAGGAGTCACCTATGTCGAGTATCGCCTTTGCGTTGATGAGGCACCGGCGTCAGTGAAGTTGAGGCTGCATTGTGCGGCGTGGCATCAGTAGGCGCCGGGCCTAGAGTGCAAGTCTAGTACGAGGGAAGAAGTAAGTGTGGTGTAGCATAGGTTTAGTTTTTTATTTCCCAAGAATCTAACCAAGATTTCTCTTAGGGTCTAATTAGCTCCGTGCCTTGGTTTTAGAATGAAGGAGGTCTGGTATCTCTGTCTCTGGATGTGATTTCCCTAGGGGAGCTTTGAAACACTGGAGCTGGATTCTCAGCGAGAGAAAGGATCGCTTCTCGATCAGTGCGTTAGCTGGAGGGACGACTTCCTTCCGCACTTGCTGTAGCGAGCTGCGTTTGGCAAGTAGATAGTTGAGCTGCTCCGAACCACCGTATGCTTGCTAGGGCACGTGTAGGCATATTTATACCTTGAAGGTGCCTAGTTTGACGTAAGGTCAGGCATAATAACGTCATCAAAGAATCCCAAGGGAATGGTAGTTCTTTGAAAACTCCATAATTTCTTGGACAAATCAATATTCAAGCAAGGGGATGTGCCTGACTGCTGAAGCCAAGTTTTCCAAGAAATCGTTATGGCTTTTTGGAACGAGTGGAAGTAGCCATGCCTGTATTTGGACTGCATGGGTTATGTCTAAATATGGTTATAATTTCTATGCCTATATAAGGGCAATGTGAATTGTATCTATATAAGGGCATGAATTGAGAGATTTCGCTCAGATCCTAAAACGCTGTACAACAATCTAACCTCTGTATTCTACTCTCAATAGTGCAAACTTGAAGCAGAGAAATGTATTAGAACAGCTTGAGAATTTAACAGAGGACAACTTCAGAGACTTGGCCATGACTATATCTTCTGGCTCTCCTCAAGACCCTTTACCTCATTGGATCTGGAAATAACTAGCGGATAAACTTTCCACAGCTATGGCACATCTGAACAGCGGGGTGGTTCCAGCACCTTGGACAACATCAATTGTTACTCCGCTCCCGAAAGAGCGATCTTTATATCCTTTTTCTCTAAGCAACTATAGACCAATATCTCTTTTACCATGTCCTGTGCAAATTATGTAAGGTTTCGTTAGTAAAACACTCCCTCACTATCCAGAAGCTAACCAGATTTTGGAGGAAGAGCAATTTGTGTTTCGTCCAGTTCACAAAACAGAAACTGCTCTGTTCACTGTTATGGATAAACCTAGAATGCTAGCAGACCAGGGTCATACAGTAATACTGATCTTATTAGATGTGTCTGCAGCTTTTGATACAGTCAGCCATAACATTCTCCTTCCAAGACTCTCCTCATTTGGAGTTGGTGACACAGTGGCAGCACTCCTGTCTGTCTGCGGAACAGCAGGATGTGTCCCTCCCTCCATTCTGTTCTGAATACAGGGCCATCAAACATGGTGTCCCACAAGGGTCATCAATAAGTCCCATACTCTTAAATATCTATATGTGCCCACTGATTTCACTCATCAAATCATACAAGGTTAATTTGGTTAACTATGCTCATGATACCCAATGAATATTGTCATTGAAAGGAGATCAATCACTGCCACTAGACACGTTTCATGAGTGCATGTATGAGATTGCAGTTTGGCTTAGATCCAACTTATTGTAGTTTAATGGAGATAAGGCAGAGATGCTATGCTGTCCACTGTCTAAGGTTCCAACCCCACTTCCACTCAACTTCTGACCTGTGTCATCACCTACGATTGTGGTGTCCTCGAGACAGGCAGAAACTTGGTGGTACTTTCTCACAGGAAGCTTAGCTTGGAAGCTCATGTCAATAAGACAGCAAGGATCTGCTTTTCCTTACTCAGATCACTTCGTAAGATTCTCCCATTGCTTCCTATTTCATCTAGAGTACTGGTGGTTGTACTGTGATTCTGGGCAGATTGGATAATTGCATTAGGAGCACCAAACTACCTAATCAAGCGGCTCCAGAGAGTTCAAGCAATGACAGCCAAATTGGCCCTGAATAGGCCGATAAGGTTCTTTGTTTCGCGATCTCTGAAAGATTTACATTTGCTGCCATTAAAGCAAAGAATAATGTTTCAGTTCCTCAGCTTTTTTTTAAAATCCTTTCATGGTACTGAACCAACCCTACTGCAGAAGAAACTAAAATGGCATGGCCCGATAGGTGCTTACACTCTTCCTCAGTCAAGATGGTCATTGTGACCAGATTCAGAAAAACTAGATTAGTTGGTCAAGCTTTCATGATTGAAGCAGCTCGACTAAGGCATGAGCTTTCAGCTGCCCTGAGATTCTTTGCTGATCTAATACACTTTAGGAAAGTGCTTAAAACCTGGCTCTTTCAAAAAAGTTAAATCGCGTTTCAGGATTTTAATCAAGTACGATGATGCGGAATACTGCCATACAGAGAGGCTTTTTCTCTCTTTTCACCAATGCGTAATACAGCACCTGCATACCTGTTAGGTGTCAGTGCGCTTAAATAAATAAATAAAATACCAGACAGCTAATTAGATGAAATTAAATCAAATGCTGAAGTCTTTCTATCATTTGAAATATCAGTAATTAAATTTAAATTAAATTACAGGCTGTTTCAAGCAGCATTAAAGCAGTAGTAAACGTAAGTTCTAGATACCCATATAACTCTGTTAATCTTTACTGTTCTTTTGCATTCGGAAGCCAAAGTCTGAAAACCTTACTTTTCTGCTACGCATACATGCACTATATGCCCAATAAATGCTATCACCATTTTCACAACTCAGGACCAATAACAAACAAGCAGTGACAACGTCGATAGGTTCCAGATCTAAAATGCTGCGCTTGACTGTGCTTTTAATCAATTACTTGCATTCACATTCATCAACACGCCTGGATCATAATCTTGGAATATTTTTTTAAATGATAAAAAAGATATTCTAAAATAGCCACAGATACACATACATCATGACATACTCTTTAGATAAGCCTGACGACTCTGTGCCAAGCTACTGGAGGGTGAGTGCAGGTTATCCTTTACTGGGTATCTAGCTAACCCTGACTAAAATTGTGGCTGCTATTTGGACAGGGTGCATACCTCTGCCAACCAGAAACCCCATTTCTAACCACATTTAAGTCACAGGTGAATTAAATATGTCAAATGGGCATAAGCCAATTAAACCATGTTTAAAGGATAGAGTACAAGCATGTAAGAACTGGTTAGCAGTGGTAATTTGCAGAGTCCTAAAACCAACAAAAACAGATTTGTGGGGAAAAAAGCAGGTGGCTGTTGTGGACTACTATATCTTTGCTGTACTGGTGCTAGTGGGCATGACCTTGATCCTACTAATCCTGACCTCCTGGTCCTGCTCCTTTAAGTGGTTCTGTTCTTCAACGTTGGTGACACTGGCCCTCTTCCTCCTGTTGGTTTTGCCAGTTCAGATACTGTTGCTGGTCCTCTCCTGCGGGTCCTCCTCCTCATCCTCCTGGTTGTTCTCAAGCTTCCTCTAGTCTTTCTGGCACTGCATCTGGTTTTCATGGTCTTTGTCACTGGCGGTTATGACTGGATCTGCTGAGTAAATGATAGTTGAGAATGAAGTCTGACTCCCAAATACCGAACAAATTCTACCAGCAGCAGGAAGGGGAACCAAGCTCTCAAGGCTAATTAATATTTGTCTAATTTTCACGGTTAGGGCACAAAGTTAGCAGTTCCATGTTTTAAGAGTTTAAGATGATTTGGGGACATCCAGGTAGCAATGGATATCATGCATTGTTTAAATCTGTCTTTGGTTAAGCCATCATCATCACTCAAATCAAGTGAGTGCTGTCTGCGTAAGACAACACTTCATAGGCATAAACCTTAATGGGTATGGCCAAAGGGGCCATATAAACATTAAAAAGCTTCAAGATATGAGGAGGACATGCTTCATTAGGTGACCCTGAAGAGCATTTGTTCAATAATTCCAGCATCTTCCGGTCTGAGATGGGAGAAAATGTTGCAGTGCTACAGTGGACTGGTGCCATTGATGCTCATCAAAAGAGCTTTGTATAGTCATGATCTGACCTATAAAATAGAGCACCAGAGAATCACAGGCAGCCTGGGAATGATTAACATTTGTTTTGTCACCATTCATTTTACAATTTTAAATATTTCCCTGCTTGGGTACTTACTACTTAGCAGATGAGATCTTCATTGCGTTATAGGTCAATTTGGCCAATCTATTCCCTTTATGTTATAACTTAATGTAGTTCGGGTACACCTCTTTATCCGCGCCTGTTAAATTCAGGCTCCATTTTTTTTCAAGCTGATGCCGATGACTCCTTAATGTTTGGAGGCTCAGAGTAAACCAAGCAGCATGATGTGTTGTAGTGGTTCTTTGAATTGGTTGTAGGGGCGTCAAGATATCTATGGTTGAAATAATCCAAGTCTGAGTAAGGTTGCAATCCAATGATACACCACCTGAAAAAGAAGGTGGATGAGAATTAAAATGATGGTCAGTCACACGATACCAGGGCCAATTAGAAACATTCTTAGAGGTTGTTACATTTTATGGCCACCCAAATAGAAAATCAAAGCAGATCAAAGCAGCGGTAGTTGAGTTTCAAAGAGAAGGTTCAATAAGTTTCTAAATATTAAACCTAACACATTCCCTGCAGGGTGACTGGTTTGGTTAAGTAATTCAATAAACTTGAAAGCCTCAAACTCCTCCAAAACTGTCCTTGTGTTACACCTGTCAGCCTTTGGGTGGTCTTTCCACAATTATTTGTCTCCCTCCACCATTGTTTCTAATGTCGTTTTAGTTGGCATTAGGATTTTGCACCCTTTACACTGCTAACCAGTTTTAAAGTGCATGAGCTCACTCCTTAAACCATGGTAATATTGGCTTATACCCTATTGGCATTTTCAATTTACTTATAAGTCCCTAATAAAGTGGTACTACATGTATCCATTTTATTTTATTTTTTTAAAATAATTTTTATTGTAAGCATACCTGTACAGGCCTTTACATATAGAAACAGCATCATAAGAGCGAGCAGTTATACAATGTGGTTTGTCGGACAGTACACAGCCGTTATGCCCACAGCCCGGAGGTTGGGCGGCGATGATGTCTCTGCTCTTCCATGCCTGACGTTCGAGATAGAGGAGTGGATGTCATTCGGATCTTGTGCATGCCTACTTTTATAGTCCTACCCAACTGTGCGCAAATACCCCCAACTCCCACCCCCTGCGCTAATCCTAGAACTCCCCCCCCCTTGCCCCATCCCACCCACCACCACCCATCTAAGGCTTCTCTAGCGGATATTCCTGGAGTACTGGCAATAGCCCCCCTGCATAACTGCTGCTCCTGGGCACTCAGCTAGCTTCCCCCACCCTATCCTCTTCGGGGGCCTCCTCCTCCTCGTTAGCCTCGCTATCTCTGAGTGCTTGAACCATCACTTCCCACGAGGTCGCAGTGTCTGCCGCAGTTTGGCTAGGGGTCCTGCGCGCAAGCTGGTACCTATGTGTGCTGTCAGCCGCCGCCCACTTTAGAAATTCCTGTCGCCACCTCCGTGGAGTTGGTCCCACCTTCGCCTTCCAGTTCCTAGTGACCTCCCTCTTAGCCACCATCAACCCCATATCGATGAACTTGCTCGTGAGTTTGGTCTTGGGGGTATGGGGAAACCAGTGCAAGAGGCATTCCGCCGGTCCATAGTCTATAGCCCTATCTGTCACCTCATTCAACACCTCCCCTATTTCCTGCCAGTAACCCCGTAGGGCCGGGCACGCCCATAGCATATGCACTAATTCCGCCCCTTCCTCTGGGCACCAGGGACAGGTCGCTGTTGCCGCACCGAAATACCGCTTGATCCTTCCCGGGGTCATGTACGCCCTGTGTAATATGTAATAGTGGATTAGTTGGAATCGAGCGTTTCTGGTGCTGTTGCGAGCCCTACGGATAAGCTGTGCCCACGTTGTATCAGGTATGTCGTTACCCAGGTCCGCCTCCCACTTGGCTTTTAGGGTTGTAAGAGGGGGAGCGGTCTCTCTAACCATTCGGTTGTATAGGCACGTTACCGCCTTGACCGTGCCCGCCGCCATCATAGTGTACTGGCACGCCGCCGCCGTCTCAGGTTCCTCAAGTCCAGCACCCCAGTGGGCCTGCATTGCTCTGGTTACTGCCGCATGAAGCAAAAATCCCCCTCTCGGGATATCAAAGCGGTCCATTAACTCCTGGAACGGGAGTAGCGCGCCATTTTCGTAGAGGTCCCCGACCACCTGTACTCCCGCCTCCTCCCACCCCTGAAGCTGCGACCAGTCGCCGCCATGTGGCAAGGCCGTGAGCATGCCCAGAGGGATCTCCGGTGCATATGGGCGCCGAACCCCCGCCCTCCTCTGCACTCTGTTCCAGCATTGTCGGTACGTGCGCTGTTCTAGCGACAAATCCCGACTGTCCAGCCGCTGCTGGAGGGTAATATACGCTAGGACGTGTCTGGGTGTTCCCCGCAAGCTGTCGTCCTCCGGGCCCCGATATACTCTCGCTACCTCCTGCGTGAAGATCTGCAGTTGGGCTGCTAGATAATAAAGCTCAAAATCTGGCACCACCAGTCCCCCCTCATCTTTCGGGCGAGAAAGCGTGGCGAGCGCCACTCTGCATCGCCCCGCTCCCCAAATAAACGTCGTTATCAGAGACTTAAGCAGCCGAAAGAAGGAGCTGGGTAGCCAGATCGGGAGCGTCCGGAAGTAGTACAACAGTCTCGGCAGGGCAACCATCTTTAGCAAAGAAATCCGGCCCACCACCGATAGCGGCAACGTGGCCCAAAAGGCCATACAGCCCCGCAGTCCTCGCACGCATCTCCCCAGGTTGCCCTCAAACAGGGCCTCCGCCGTATGATAAATATGGACCCCCAGGTACTTGATGCAGGTAGGTTCCCAGGCCGCCTCTGACCGGTGTTGTGGCTGTGCTGTGCCCTCCTGCAGCGGGAACAGACTCGTCTTGGGCCAGTTGACCCTCAGGCCCGACAGTTCTCCGAAGCTTCCTAGCAACGCTTCCGCTCCCTGCAGGTCCTCAACGCCGTCGCGGAGGAATAGCAGTAAATCATCGGCATACAGCGAGATAAAATGCTGTCCGTCTCGGGCTCGCACTCCACGGAAATGCCGTCCCGTCCGGGCCTCAGCCGCCAGCGGTTCTATAGCCAACGCAAATAGAAGCGGCGAGAGGGAGCAGCCCTGCCGAGTGCCGCGCTCTACCGGGTAGCGGAGGGACACCATCGACCCTACCCTCACCCTCGCCAACGCCTCCGCATATAGGACCTTCGTCCAATGAATATAGCCCGTTCCTAGCCCAAACCGCTCCATCACAGCATAGAGGTAGTCCCACTCCAGGCTGTCGAAGGCTTTCTCAATGTCGACCGAGAGGACCAGCTCCGTCCCAGCCCCGCCGTCCAGCCCGTCCATGAGACGGACAAACCTCCTGACGTTTTTGGTGGTGTTGCGCGTCGGTATAAAGCTGTTCTGGTCGTCGTGCACAAGGCTCGTCATGTGAGGTAGGAGCCTCGCCGCTAGTATGGAGCTCAGGATCTTATAATCTGCGGTGAGCATGGAGAGCGGTCGATAGGACGCGGGGTCACTACTCTCTCTGCCGGGCTTCAGCAGTGGAACCACTAACGCCTCCCGCATTGACTGAGGTAGCCGGCCCGCTTCCTTGGCCTCTTTATAAACGTTCAGTAGCCGCGGTGCCAGAGCGTCTAGGTACTTACTATAGAACTCTATGGGGAGCCCGTCAATACCCGGCGATTTGTTCCGTGCCATGCGCCGCACCGCCGACTTGATCTCCCCCAGCACAATGTCCGAGCCCAGATCCTTTGCCTGTTCTGCCTCTAGCCGAGGCAGGGGCAATCCAGATAAGAAGGCTTCCGCCAGCCCCGTCCTGTCGCCTGGGGAGCTCTTGTACAGTCCCTCGTAATACGCCTGGAAGCCGTCGACTATGCCCAGCTGAGTGTGTTGCACCGCGCCCGCCGCATTCCTCAGTTGGAGTATGGGAGCGCATCGTCGAGTGGGGTTCGAGAGCCACGCTAGGAGGGTGCCCGCCTTATCGCCTTCCACGTGGGAGCGCAGCACATAACGCTTATAGTCGAAGGCTCGGAGCCTCTCCACTTCAATGGCTACTGCCTCCCTAGCCGAGCAGAGCGTCTCCTGGAGTTCTGGGCGCCCTGGCCGCTCCTTCTCCGCCTCCCTCAGCCTGGCATCCGCCTTGGCCAAATCGCCCAGCAACACCTTCCTCACGCCCACATAATCCCTAATACAGATGCCCCTGACCACTACTTTGAAGGCGTCCCACTCCGTCGCCCTAGTGGACGCCGTACCTTCATTCTCCGCGAAGTATTGAGCCACCCCCTCCGCTAGGGCCGCCCCGAAGAGGGGGTCTTCCAGGGTCACAGGCCGCAGTTTCCAGGTAGGGACCCTGGGTGGCTCCGCCACCCACGCTAGCTGGATCAGGAGCGGATTATGGTCTGAAATCGTTCTCGTCAGGTACTCAGACCCCGTAACGTATGGCAGCACCCCTCGGGAGCAGAGTATCGTGTCCAGATGGACATGTAAGTCGTGGAGCCCGGAGAAAAATGAGTAGTCCCGGTCAGTCGGGTGCTGCCCGCGCCAGACATCCACAAGTTCCCAGCTCTCTTGCCACTCCCTTCTGCCTCTAGATAGCCTGTGGACCGGGGAATCGTGTAAGGGAGGGTGAGACCTATCTAAAGAGGGGTCCGCAATGGAGTTAAAGTCGCCCCCCAGAAGGATCGGGCCCGCCAGGGAGTGAGCTAGCTGTCCCGAGAGCGTTGCGAGGAAAGCCAGCTGGTCCACATTTGGGGCATATATACTAGCTAAGATAACCTCTCTACCTTCCAGCTTCCCCTCCACCACCACATACCTCCCTTCCTGGTCTACCCATTGGCGCGTGAGCTGGAAAGGTGTGCCTGCTCTAATCCATATTAGTACCCCCCTAGCATAAGCTGAATAGCTGGTGTGGAAAACCTGTCCCCGCCATCTCCTCTGTAGCGCCGCCCCCTCCTGCCGTGTAAGATGTGTCTCCTGCAGCATTGCGATGTGCACTCCCCTTCGTACCAAATAGGCATGTACCTTGTGTCTGTGCCGCATAGTATGTAGGCCCCGCAGGTAATACAGTTCAACTTTTGCGCATTAGCCATTGTCCCAGTGGTCCGGTCGAAACCCTCCCTCCGGTTCTCGCCCTTCGGTGGTGGTGGTGCCCCCCCTGAACAAAACAAAACATCCCAACAGTCCTACCCACGGTGTACCCAGGGTCAACACCTGCAAGAAGAACAAACAATCCCCAACTGTGGAACCCCCCCCCTCCCCCAGAACAGGCCCCAATATCATGATATCAGTCCCCATCCAAACTCCCATACCTGATTGACCCAGGTCTCAACTACACAGCCGCAGCTGTGGGTGCCTTAAGGGCCTACGGAGCGCGGACTCGGCCAGAGGGGGGCTGCGCCGCCTAGCTCCCTGCCCCCTCCCCAATTACCCATGCCCTCCCCGCTCTGAGCTCCCTGGTGTGCCCCGGTCCCCGCTATACTCGTAGGCATGGGTTCCCCTCCCAGCTCCCAAACATTACCCATCGTCTTCTGCCAGTATTTCAGACATTCAGGATCTCGTCCGCCGTTTGCGGTGTCACCAGCGGCCCTCCAGTCCGATGAATCCCAGAGAGGTCCGACTCTGAGCCCGAGGCCGATACATGAGTGTCCGAGTCCGTGGCCCCTCTGGAGTCGGGCCCTCTGCCCGTCCAAGCTTCTCCACTTCCAGTAATGCGGCCTGCCATTCTGCTTCAGTCTGGGAGGCCGTCGGCCCCAGCCTCCCCCTTCCACGCTTCTTCAGCCTCTTTGATTTCCGCAGCCGTGCTGGTGAGCGCTCTCGCTCCTTCTCCCGTTCCTCTTGCGCCTTGGCTCCGTCGGTTCCAGCTTTGTATGTCTCCCACCAGTCCCAGGCCTCCGCCGACGTGCTAAAGAAGATCGCCTTGTCGTCTACCACCACTCGCAGCCTGGCAGGGAAAAGTAAGGAGTAGGCAAGCCCTTCAGTCCGCAGCTCTTTTTTGATTGTAAGGAAGGAGGCCCGCTGCTTCTGTGTCTCGAAGGTGAAATCCGGAAAAAGTGTGACCCTGCTGTTCGCAATCTGAATGGGGCCATCCTCCCGAGCCTTCCGTAGGAGGAGATCTCTGTCCCTGTGGTGAAGCAACTTGGCTATTATCGGTCTGGGCGGGAGCCCGGGCTTGGGAGGACCCGAGGGGACTCTGTGAGCCCGCTCCAGAGTGAAGAATGGCGAAAGTCCTTCCGGTGCCACCACTGTTTTTAGCCATTCCTCCATGTAGGCAACCATGTCCTTCGCTCCCTCCGTCTCCGGCACGCCTACGATCCGCACATTACCGCGCCGGCTCCTATTTTCAGCGTCTTCCGCTCGCCGTTCCAGGGTGCGTATGCGGTCTAGGGCCTCCGTTAGCTGTCTCTCGGTCACCTTATGGGCCGGCGCTAGCTCCTTGATCACTGTTTCGGCATCCTTGACCCTGTCCTTTAGTTTGTCGTGGTCCGCCCGGAGCAAGCCCAGCCCCGACGCCACCTGCGCTATATCGTTGTGGAGCGCATCTCGAGTGGCCGTTATGGCATCCAATATTCGGTCTTGCAACCGCTGCAGGTCTGTCTGCTCGGTGGGGCCCCCCTCCGCCGCACCAGATGTTGCCGCCTCCTCCGCCTTGGTTCTTGGCTTCCCCATTGCAGTAGGCCTCGCCGCCCACTACCTCTCCTGCAGTCTGCGTTGCCCCGGGCCTCTGCCACGTGGCCCTCTCCTGTGCGCTATGGGGTCGCTCTGCGCTGAAGCCCTGCTCCAGAAGTATCGTCCGCCTCGCAGCAGCACGTCCCCCGGGGCCTGTGGCAGCCTGTCCTCTCCCCCCTGGGCTAGTGTTCCTGGTGTACTTCGCCACAGGGGACCCGGCGCCGCCGAGGATCCTTCGCTGGTTTTTGGGCCCCTCCGCTATGCCCCTGCACACCTCTATAGCGTCCGCAGCGAGGCGAGGGGGGGGGAGGGGGCCCCGAGTTATGGCGCACCGTGCTTCGTTCCACGAGGTGCACTGCTCTAAGTGGCCCCCTCTCACCTGCTGGCGTGACTTGGGCTCAGAGCTGGGACGCTGGTCTGTTGCTCGTCCTCACGGCGGTGGGGGCCGCCTGCCCGCACCATCCGCTTTGGCTTCCCCGGGCGGATACTCTCCTCCCGCAGTCGCGGTCTCAGCGCTCCGCTGCCGAGGGTGAAGGAGCGGCTTCCACAGCGGGAGTATCGCCGCCGGGGCCCCCCGAGCCGGTGATCGCGCCCTGTGCTCAGGCTCCGGCAGCGCGGACCTCTGTCTGTCCCCCGGACCCTCAGGGCTCCGCCGTGGCCGCCATCTTACGTGCCGCTCTCGATCTCTCCGCCCTGGTGGCCGCCGCGATCGGCGGTCGTTCTCGCCTCTGCTTAGCCGCTGGCCGTTCAGATTCCGCCCAGCCAGTCCCCGTTAAGGCTCGGATCGGCGCCGGGGCACACACTGGCTCTTCGGCCCCTTCTGCAGGATTATTGTGGGGAATAGGCACGGAGCTCCGGGCTCACGCCGCCATTTCCCTCGGCGCTCAAGCCACGCCCCCCGTACTACATGTATCCATGGTCTGTAAATTAAATACTACTAGTGGGCCTGCAGAACTGATTGTACCATCGACTTAAGTAGCACTTTAAACATGTCTCAGGCCTGCCATTTCAGAGTCTGTGCACATTTTCAACTTGCCATGTCAAGAAAAAAAAGCTTTTGCCAAACCCAAACCTTCCTAATTGATACATATAAGTCACCCCTAAGGTAGTCCCTGGATAGCCCCAAGGGCAGGGTGCCCTGTATTTAAAAATCAGGACATGTACTTTTAGGATCACTGACAAAATATCGACCTACAAAATATCGACCTACAGGAATATCGAGTCAAAAATATCGAAGGCAAGAATATCGACATCCTATCTACAACATGGTAAGTACAAAAATATCAAAAATATAATATAGATGTTAAAAATATCGATGTTAAAAATATCGTTATTTTTTTTCTTTTAAAATATAAATGTAAAATAAAGTAAATAACACAAATAAATAAAATCTACATAGTTAAAAGTATCTAATAATGTTTAAAATTAATAAATATTACATATATAATAATATTACATTAATTAAATATATACAGTAAATATATAATATATATGTACTTAACAATAAGTTGTAATAATTATTTTACTAATTTATAAATTAATAAAAAATATTATAAATTGCAAATACATTTACAAACATAAAACAATAACATAAATAAAATTTAAAAAATATAAAAAATTAATAGACTTTTAATATTTTTAAAATTAATTATATAAAACGTTGGATAGCGTAAGGGTAAAAATGACTATTCCCACTCCAGAGAGTGCAACAGTCGGGATAGCGTTGGATAGCGTAGGGGTAAACATTGCTATTCCCACTCCAGAGAGTGCAACAGTAGGGAAAACATTGGATAGCGTAGGAGTAAAAATTACTATTTCCACTCCAGATACTGCAACAGTAGGGAAAGCGTTGGATAGCGTAGGAGTAAAAATTACTATTCCCACTCCAGAGAGTCCAACAGTAGGGAAAGCATTGGATAGCGTAGGGGTAAAAATTACTATTCCCACTCCAGAGAGTGCAACAGTAGGGAAAACATTGCATAGTGTAGGAGTAAAAATTATTATTCCCACTCCAGAAAGTGCAACAGTAGGGAAAGTGTTGGATAGCGTAGGAAAAAAAAATTACTATTCCCACTCCAGAGAGTGCAACAGTCAAGAAAGCGTTGGATAGCGTAGGGGTAAAAATTTCTATTCCCACTCCAGAGAGTGCAACAGAAGGGAAAGCGTTGGATAGCGTAGGGGTAAAAATTACTATTTCACTCCAGAGAGTGCAACAGTAGGGAAAGCGTTGGATATCGTAGTGGGAAAAATTACTATTCCCACTCCAGAGAGTCCAACAGTAGGGAAAGCATTGGATAGCGTAGGGGTAAAAATTACTATTCCCACTCCAGAGAATGCAACAGTAGGGAAAACATTGGATAGCGTAGGAGTAAAAATTACTATTTCCACTCCAGATAGTGCAAGAGCAGGGAAAGCGTTGGATAGCGTAGGAGTAAAAATTACTATTCCCACTCCAGAGAGTCCAACAGTAGGGAAAGCATTGGATAGCGTAGGGGTCAACATTACTATTCCCACTCCAGAGAGTGCAACAGTAGGGAAAACATTGGATAGCGTAGGAGTAAAAATTACTATTCCCACTCCACAGAGTGCAACAGTGGGGAAAGTGTTGGATAGCATTGGAATAAAAATTACTATTCACACTCCAGAGAGTGCAACAGTATGGAAAGCGTTGGATAGCGTAGGGGTAAAAATTACTATTACCACTCCAGAGAGTGCAACAGTAGGGAAAAGATTGCATAGCGTAGGAGTAAAAATTATTATTCCCACTCCAGAGAGTGCAACAGTAGGGAAAGTGTTGGATAGCGTAGGAAAAAAAGTTACTATTCCCACTCTAGAGAGTGCAACAGTCAAGAAAGCGTTGGATAGCGTAGGGGTAAAAATTACTATTCCCACTCCAGAGAGTGCAACAGTAGGGAAAGCGTTGGATATCGTAGGGGGAAAAATTACTATTCCCACTCCAGATAGTGCAACAGTAGGGAAAGCATTGGATAGCGTAGGGGGGAAAATTACTATTCCCACTCCAGAGAATGCAACAGTAGGGAAAACATTGGATAGCGTAGGAGTAAAAATTACTATTTCCACTCCAGATAGTGCAACAGTAGGGAAAGCGTTGGATAGCGTAGGAGTCAAAATTACTATTCCCACTCCAGAGAGTCCATTAGTAGGGAAATCATTGGATAGCGTAGGGATCAAAATTACTATTCCCACTCCAGAGAGTGCAACAGTAGGGAAAACATAGGATAGCATACGAGTAAAAATGACTATTCCCACTCCACAGAGTGCAACAGTGGGGAAAGTGTTGGATAGCATAGGAATAAAAATTACTATTCCCACTCCAGAGAGTGCAACAGTAAGGAAAGAGTTGGATAGCGTAGGGGTAAAAATTACTATTCCCACTCCAGAGAGTGCAACAATAGGGAAAACATTGGATAGTGTAGGAGTAAAAATTACTATTTCCACTCCAGATAGTGCAACACTAGGGAAAGCGTTAGATAGCGTAGGAGTAAAAATTACTATTCCCACTCCAGAGAGTCCAACAGTAGGGAAAGCATTGGATAGCGTATGGGTAAAAATTACTATTCCCACTCCAGAGAGTTCAACAGTAGGGAAAGTGTTGGATAGCGTAGGAATGAAAATTACTATTCCCACTCCAGAGAGTGCAACAGTAAGGAAAGCGTTGGATAGCGTAGGGGTAAAATTTACTATTCTCACTCCAGAGAGTGCAACAGTAGGGAAAGGGTTGGATAGCGTAGGGGTAAAAATTTCTATTCCCACTCCAGAGAGTGCAACAGAAGGGAAAGCGTTGGATAGCGTAGGGGTAAAAATTACTATTCCCACTCCAGAGAGTCCAACAGTAGGGAAAGCATTGGATAGCGTAGGGGTAAAAATTACTATTCCCACTCCAGAGAATGCAACAGTAGGGAAAACATTGGATAGCGTAGGAGTAAAAATTACTATTTCCACTCCAGATAGTGCAAGAGCAGGGAAAGCGTTGGATAGCGTAGGAGTAAAAATTACTATTCCCACTCCAGAGAGTCCAACAGTAGGGAAAGCATTGGATAGCGTAGGGGTCAAAATTACTATTCCCACTCCAGAGAGTGCAACAGTAGGGAAAACATTGGATAGCGTAGGAGTAAAAATTACTATTCCCACTCCACAGAGTGCAACAGTGGGGAAAGTGTTGGATAGCATTGGAATAAAAATTACTATTCACACTCCAGAGAGTGCAACAGTATGGAAAGCGTTGGATAGCGTAGGGGAAAAAATTACTATTACCACTCCAGAGAGTGCAACAGTAGGGAAAAGATTGCATAGCGTAGGAGTAAAAATTATTATTCCCACTCCAGAGAGTGCAACAGTAGGGAAAGTGTTGGATAGCGTAGGAAAAAAAGTTACTATTCCCACTCTAGAGAGTGCAACAGTCAAGAAAGCGTTGGATAGCGTAGGGGTAAAAATTACTATTCCCACTCCAGAGAGTGCAACAGTAGGGAAAGCGTTGGATATCGTAGGGGGAAAAATTACTATTCCCACTCCAGATAGTGCAACAGTAGGGAAAGCATTGGATAGCGTAGGGGGGAAAATTACTATTCCCACTCCAGAGAATGCAACAGTAGGGAAAACATTGGATAGCGTAGGAGTAAAAATTACTATTTCCACTCCAGATAGTGCAACAGTAGGGAAAGCGTTGGATAGCGTAGGAGTCAAAATTACTATTCCCACTCCAGAGAGTCCATTAGTAGGGAAATCATTGGATAGCGTAGGGATCAAAATTACTATTCCCACTCCAGAGAGTGCAACAGTAGGGAAAACATTGGATAGCATACGAGTAAAAATGACTATTCCCACTCCACAGAGTGCAACAGTGGGGAAAGTGTTGGATAGCATAGGAATAAAAATTACTATTCCCACTCCAGAGAGTGCAACAGTAAGGAAAGAGTTGGATAGCGTAGGGGTAAAAATTACTATTCCCACTCCAGAGAGTGCAACAATAGGGAAAACATTGGATAGTGTAGGAGTAAAAATTACTATTTCCACTCCAGATAGTGCAACACTAGGGAAAGCGTTAGATAGCGTAGGAGTAAAAATTACTATTCCCACTCCAGAGAGTCCAACAGTAGGGAAAGCATTGGATAGCGTATGGGTAAAAATTACTATTCCCACTCCAGAGAGTTCAGCAGTAGGGAAAGTGTTGGATAGCGTAGGAATGAAAATTACTATTCCCACTCCAGAGAGTGCAACAGTAAGGAAAGCGTTGGATAGCGTAGGGGTAAAATTTACTATTCTCACTCCAGAGAGTGCAACAGTAGGGAAAGGGTTGGATAGCGTAGGGGTAAAAATTTCTATTCCCACTCCAGTGAGTGCAACAGAAGGGAAAGCGTTGGATAGCGTAGGTGTAAAAATTACTATTTCACTCCAGAGAGTGCAACAGTAGGGAAAGCGTTGGATATCGTAGTGGGAAAAATTACTATTCCCACTCCAGAGAGTCCAACAGTAGGGAAAGCATTGGATAGCGTAGGGGTAAAAATTACTATTCCCACTCCAGAGAATGCAACAGTAGGGAAAACATTGGATAGCGTAGGAGTAAAAATTACTATTTCCACTCCAGATAGTGCAACAGCAGGGAAAGCGTTGGATAGCGTAGGAGTAAAAATTACTATTCCCACTCCAGAGAGTCCAACAGTAGGGAAAGCATTGGATAGCGTAGGGGTCAAAATTACTATTCCCACTCCAGAGAATGCAACAGTAAGGAAAACATTGGATAGCGTAGGAGTACAAATTACTATTCCCACTCCACAGAGTGCAACAGTGGGGAAAGTGTTGGCTAGCATTGGAATAAAAATTACTATTCACACTTCTGAGAGTGCAACAGTAAGGAAAGCGTTGGATAGCGTAGGGGTAAAAATTTCTATTCCCACTCCAGAGAGTGCAACAGTAGGGAAAAGATTGCATAGCGTAGGAGTAAAAATTATTATTCCCACTCCAGAGAGTGCAACAGTAGGGAAAGTGTTGGATAGCGTAGGAAAAAAAATTACTATTCCCACTCTAGAGAGTGCAACAGTCAAGAAAGCGTTGGATAGCGTAGGGGTAAAAATTACTATTCCCACTCCAGAGAGTGCAACAGTAGGGAAAGCGTTGTATAGCGTAGGGGTAAAAATTACTATTTCACTCCAGAGAGTGCAACAGTAGGGAAAGCGTTGGATATCGTAGGGGGAAAAATTACTATTCCCACTCCAGAGAGTCCAACAGTAGGGAAAGCATTGGATAGCGTAGGGGTAAAAATTACTATTCCCACTCCAGAGAATGCAACAGTAGGGAAAACATTGGATAGCGTAGGAGTAAAAATTACTATTTCCACTCCAGATAGTGCAACAGTAGGGAAAGCGTTGGATAGTGTAGGAGTCAAAATTACTATTCCCACTCCAGAGAGTCCAACAGTAGGGAAAGCATTGGATAGCGTAGGGGTCAAAATTACTATTCCCACTCCAGAGAGTGCAACAGTAGGGAAAACATTGGATAGCATACGAGTAAAAATGACTATTCCCACTCCACAGAGTGCAACAGTGGGGAAAGTGTTGGATAGGATAGGAATAAAAATTACTATTCCCACTCCAGAGAGTGCAACAGTAAGGAAAGAGTTGGATAGCGTAGGGGTAAAAATTACTATTCCCACTCCAGAGAGTGCAACAGTAGGGAAAACATTGGATAGCGTAGGAGTAAAAATTACTATTTCCACTCCAGATAGTGCAACACTAGGGAAAGCGTTGGATAGCGTAGGAGTAAAAATTACTATTCCCACTCCAGAGAGTCCAACAGTAGGGAAAGCATTGGATAGCGTATGGGTAAAAATTACTATTCCCACTCCAGAGAGTTCAACAGTAGGGAAAGTGTTGGATAGCGTAGGAATGAAAATTACTATTCCCACTCCAGAGAGTGCAACAGTAAGGAAAGCGTTGGATAGCGTAGGGGTAAAATTTACTATTCTCACTCCAGAGAGTGCAACAGTAGGGAAAGCGTTGGATAGCGTAGGGGTAAAAATTACTATTCCCACTCCAGAGAGTGCAACAGTAGGGAAAGGTTGGATAGGGTAGGAGTAAAAATTGCTATCCCACTCCAGAGAATGCACCAGTAGGGAAAGCGTTGGATAGCTTAGGGGTAAAAATTACTATTCCCACTCCAGAGAGTGCAACAGTAGGGAAAGTGTTGGATAGCGTAGGAATAAAAATTACTATTCCCACTCCAGAGAGTGCAACAGTAGGGAAAGCATTGGATAGCGTAGGGGTAAAAATGACTATTACCACTCCAGAGAGTGCAACAGTAGGGAAAGCGTTGGATAGCGGACGAGTTAAAATTGCTATTCCCACTCCAGAGAGTGCAACAGTAGGGAAAGTGTTGGATAGCGTAGGGGTAAAAATTACTATTCCCACTCCAGAAAGTGCAACAGTAGGGAAAGCATTGGATAGTGTAGAAATTAAATATAACAAACTTATAAATAATTGTTGTAAATACAATAATTAAAATATGTATTTTTACATAACTACATCATTTGCTAATCCCCATTGATAATTACTAAATACATACTTACAATTAAATAATTAATTAACAATAAATGAACAATAAATACAAATAGATATTAATTAATAAATATAAATAACCAAATAATATTGAACTCTAAAATATATTTCTAAACAAAAAACATATTCATTATGACAGATTTATTAACAATTAAAAAATGGTAAACAGTACATTTATTTTTGAATAAAAAATATTTGTTAATAAAAATTAATTTCCAATTAATAAAATACATTTCCAATTAATACAAATTCAATAACAATAATGGCTTATACCTGGGTCTCCCGAAATACCTGACCCAGCGCCCGCAAACTGTGCAAAACGCGGCAGCAAGGCTGATACAGCACATCCCTTTTAAACAACATGTTTCTCCGTATCTTCGCTCACTACACTGGCTGCCTGTGGCGAGCAGAATAAAATTTAAGGCTCTTACTCTGGCTTTTAGAGCACTACATGGAAATTGTTCGAACTATCTAAGATCTCGGCTGCCCAGATACACCCAGGCCCGTTCTCTTCGATCTAACTGCCGGGTCCAATTACTCGTGCCACGAGTCAGAAGGGCTCGACTGGGGGGTCAGACCTTTTTGGCAAATACGGCACGGCTATGGAACACCTTGCCTACTGCCCTCCAGAGAGCACCCTCGGAAGCCAGTTTTAAGAAACAGCTGAAGTCGTGGCTCTTCTCTCAGAGAGGCTAAACATCCTCCTCTCTGCGATTCTCGCTCTGCCCTGCTCTCTCAGCGCCGGGACACCTCCTAGTTGAGGTAGCTGTTCGCGCTATACAAAACTCTGTATTATTATTATTATTAATAAACATTATTATTTAACAATTAAAAAAAATATTTTCCAATTAAAAAAATTATTTACAAATTAAAAATTGTAATTACAAATAACAAACCTTAATTACCAATTAAAAAAATTAATTGACAATTAAAAAATGTAATTGCCAATTACAAACCTTAATTACAATTGAAAAAAATAATTGGCAATTAAAATATATAATTACCAATCACAAACCTTAATTACCAATTAAAAAAAATGATTGCCAATTAAAATATGTATTTACCAATTAAAAACCTAAATTTCCAATTAATAAAATTAAATACCAATTAAAAAATGTATTTACAAATTACAAACCTAAATTACCAATTAATAAAATTAATTACCAATTAAAATAATTAATTACCAATTAATAATAATTAGAAATAAAATATTTATCAATACCAATCCCAAAAAAATATTTACTTAATTACAATTAAATTACTTCCCACCCTATTTCCCTATAAACCCACAACCCGCTACAGAACTTAAACGCAAAAAAATTTAAAAATTATTTTACAATTACTAAAAATATATAATTCATGTAATATAATTAAATTACTTCCCACCCTATTCCCCTACAAATCCACAACCCGCTCCAGAAATAAAAAAATGAAATTAAATTTAATATAACATTTTTTATATGTAATAAATAGTACACATATAATTTTAAACAAATAAACTACTTAACAAAAACATATAACACATACATATAAAATACATAATAAAAGACATAACAACAAACAAATATCGATATTAGTAACATCGAAATTAGTGACATCGATATAATTGATATCGATATTACCAACTTCGATATTACTTACATCGATATAAAAAAATTCGATATTACTTACCTTAGGGTCGATATTCTGTCCAACGATATTCTTGTCCTCGATATTCTTCACCTTCGATATTTACAACTCGATATTATTGTAGGTCAATATTAAGGAATCGATATTTTGACTGTGCACTGTACTTTTAAGTTTTCATGTCCTGGTATTGAAAAACTCTCCATTCGTTTTTCACTACTGCAAAGCCTGTCTCTCTGATAGGATACCTTATCACATTTTATAAGTGTAATTTCCAAATGGCAAGAGATAACAGGTTAATGTTTGGTGCCTCTTTACAATTTAAAAAATGCCTCTTTTAGAAATTCAACACAAGCAGGTGATGGACGGAGCGCTGAAACCTTTCAGACACTCATCCCCAGTTACAGAACTGGGTTAAATCCATCATCATTCTTTAGCTCACTTCACGACCTCAGTTCAGACCCAGCTATATGCAAATCAGTTTTGACCCTGTACTTTATGGGAACAGTCCAGCCCGAACTGCCAAGCCAGGTCTTCCCTGAACCGGAAACAAGCATCCTGGAACCAGTTTCAGGGTCACACCTCTCATCAGACAGACTAGCTTGAATCCAGGTGCAAAGTGAACAAGGGACCTACGTCTGAGCATACCCTGCCAACTTAGGGATAACAAAGCAAACACAAGGAGATGATGGATGGAATGCTGAAAAATTTCAGACATTCACCCCCGGCTCATAACTGCCAAGACTGATTGCATATGGCTTGATGGCCTGGTAGTTCGGGCTGGACTGTTCCAATTGGGTGCAGGGTCAAGACTGATTTGCATATGGCTGAGTTCAAACTGGAATGGCATGGGGAGCAATAAAACGATAGATTTAGGCCCATACCTCTGTACTGTGGTGAAGGTATGAAATTGTTTTGCATTTTTTCCATCAATTGTTCTTTTTGCATTTGCATTTGTCGCCATGAGTGAGATGGGTATCCCTAGACGTGGGTACTGTGCTCTCCATACCACTGGAGTCAAGCTGTCCTGGCTGATGAGGAGTGAAACCCTAAAGCCGGTCCTAGGATGCTTTGCTTCAGTCCAGGGAGGACCTGGCCTGGCTGTACGGGCTGGATAGTTCCCATTGGGTGTAGGGTCAAGACTGATTTTCATATGCCTGGGTTCAACCTTGAATGGGATGGGGAGCAAAAAAATTATGGATTTAGGCCCAGATCTTTGTACTGGGGTGAATGCATGACATTGTTCTGAATTCTGTGCATCAATTGTTCTTTTTACTTTTAGAAAGTTGGCATTTTCTTGGCTTAGCCATTTGCTGCCTGCAACCTGTCCTCGGTCATATGGCCGAGATACCCGCCACCCCCTCTCAACACAATCCCCAAGAATTGGGAAACCGGAAACAGTCTGAACTTTTGGAAGGCGGGAAGGGAGTTACCCTTCCCGGCCGTATTTATTAAAATATGAAACAAAAACAAAACATTAAAATAATAGTTTCATATTATGTACAATTTCATATTCACATTACGATGTTTGGCTAACCTTAACCATATCTAATACAACGGTTCTCCTAGCCGATACTGAACATCCTTCCTAAAATGCATTTCAAATTGAAATTGTACATCCTAACGTTAAGGGCCAACGGCAAGGTCGTAACCGGTGTCAGATCCCTAAACCAGAACTCCCCCCTCACTTGTGAGGGGCGGTCGCACAGAGGACTGCACCTCATGTGCCATACCAATTCCCCTTGTCTTGACGGGGGCCCCTGTTAACTCGACGCCATGTACGTGGTCGTCCGAGGACTCGTGTGAGGTGTCTAGAAGGTAGCGTAGACCCCCCTCCCCACCCCACACAACTTACCACATCTGCCGTCGCAGATGTCCTGGCCCCGGGAAATTCCCAGGAGGGGCCCGTAGCCCCTCCTATCCAGATAGGGGCCTTGACCGCCTTCCCTTTCCTTTAGGCGTCCCGTCCTTAGAAGGGACCGCCTCCCCGTTGAGGGGCCAATGGCCACCTCCCCCCGGGCGCTCCCATCCATAATGGGTGACGCCCCCCCCTAGGGATCTTCCAATGACTGCTCACCGATCATGACCTTACCGCCCGACCAAACAATAAATACGACGAGACTATGACTAAGAGAAAGAGACATTCCTACTTTAACAGATAAAGTATCAACGCTCTAAAACATTACTAATCACTCTGATGCAAATCTTTAATAAAGCTTACTGCAAAGAATTAACCACTTTATTGCACCGAATCACAAACTTTATCCAGAAACAACCTGCAAGAAAAAACAGCTACTACGTAAAAAACGACTTTACACCACAACAACTTGATGTCCTCAGGGGATGGTGGGTGGGTTTCAAAGTTGGCTCTTCGTTCCGTCTCGAGCTCACGTGCAGCGAGGAGGTGCAGCTTCAGAGCACAGGAACAAGAGGATGCTTCCTTGGATTGTTGCTCCTTTTATTCTTCTCTGGGCGGGTGTAGACCCGCCTCCTCCCGCCTCCAGGGGCGTAGCTGGCGGCTTCAGTGTCTAGGACAACCCACTCTTGGGCGGGAAACAGCGCGCCCCGGCTACGCCACTTCGGGCATACCAGCCGAGACGCGCCTCCCGCCCAAAATGGCTTCCCGGGGGGATCGGGGTACTCCACCATACGTTCGGGGGGACCGAGTGGTCGCCCCTTTCCATATGGCCGAGATACCCGCCACCCCCTCTCAACACAATCCCCAAGAATTGGGAAACCGGAAACAGTCTGAACTTTTGGAAGGCGGGAAGGGAGTTACCCTTCCCGGCCGTATTTATAAAAATATGAAACAAAAACAAAACATTAAAATAATAGTTTCATATTATGTACAATTTCATATTCACATTACGATGTTTGGCTAACCTTAACCATATCTAATACAACGGTTCTCCTAGCCGATACTAAACATCCTTCCTAAAATGCATTTCAAATTGAAATTGTACATCCTAACGTTAAGGGCCAACGGCAAGGTCGTAACCGGTGTCAGATCCCTAAACCAGAACTCCCCCCTCACTTGTGAGGGGCGGTCGCACAGAGGACTGCACCTCATGTGCCATACCAATTCCCCTTGTCTTGACGGGGGCCCCTGTTAACTCGACGCCATGTACGTGGTCGTCCGAGGACTCGTGTGAGGTGTCTAGAAGGTAGCGTAGACCCCCCTCCCCACCCCACACAACTTACCACATCTGCCGTCGCAGATGTCCTGGCCCCGGGAAATTCCCAGGAGGGGCCCGTAGCCCCTCCTATCCAGGGAGGGGCCTTGACCGCCTACCCTTTCCTTTAGGCGTCCCGTCCTTAGAAGGGACCGCCTCCCCGTTGAGGGGCCAATGGCCACCTCCCCCCGGGCGCTCCCATCCATAATGGGTGACGCCCCCCCCTAGGGATCTTCCAATGACTGCTCACCGATCATGACCTTACCGCCCGACCAAACAATAAATACGACGAGACTATGACTAAGAGAAAGAGACATTCCTACTTTAACAGATAAAGTATCAACGCTCTAAAACATTACTAATCACTCTGATGCAAACCTTTAATAAAGCTTACTGCAAAGAATTAACCACTTTATTGCACCGAATCACAAACTTTATCCAGAAACAACCTGCAAGAAAAAACAGCTACTACGTAAAAAACGACTTTACACCACAACAACTTGCTGTCCTCAGGGGATGGTGGGTGGGTTTCAAAGTTGGCTCTTCGTTCCGTCTCGAGCTCACGTGCAGCGAGGAGGTGCAGCTTCAGAGCACAGGAACAAGAGGATGCTTCCTTGGATTGTTGCTCCTTTTATTCTTCTCTGGGCGGGTGTAGACCCGCCTCCTCCCGCCTCCAGGGGCGTGGCTGGCGGCTTCAGTGTCTAGGACAACCCACTCTTGGGCGGGAAACAGCGCGCCCCGGCTACGCCACTTCGGGCATACCAGCCGAGACGCGCCTCCCGCCCAAAATGGCTTCCCGGGGGGATCGGGGTACTCCACCATACGTTCGGGGGGACCGAGTGGTCGCCCCTTTCCATATGGCCGAGATACCCCCCACCCCCTCTCAACACAATCCCCAAGAATTGGGAAACCGGAAACAGTCTGAACTTTTGGAAGGCGGGAAGGGAGTTACCCTTCCCGGCCGTATTTATAAAAATATGAAACAAAAACAAAACATTAAAATAATAGTTTCATATTATGTACAATTTCATATTCACATTACGATGTTTGGCTAACCTTAACCATATCTAATACAACGGTTCTCCTAGCCGATACTAAACATCCTTCCTAAAATGCATTTCAAATTGAAATTGTACATCCTAACGTTAAGGGCCAACGGCAAGGTTGTAACCGGTGTCAGATCCCTAAACCAGAACTCCCCCCTCACTTGTGAGGGGCGGTCGCACAGAGGACTGCACCTCATGTGCCATACCAATTCCCCTTGTCTTGACGGGGGCCCCTGTTAACTCGACGCCATGTACGTGGTCGTCCGAGGACTCGTGTGAGGTGTCTAGAAGGTAGCGTAGACCCCCCTCCCCACCCCACACAACTTACCACATCTGCCGTCGCAGATGTCCTGGCCCCGGGAAATTCCCAGGAGGGGCCCGTAGCCCCTCCTATCCAGGGAGGGGCCTTGACCGCCTTCCCTTTCCTTTAGGCGTCCCGTCCTTAGAAGGGACCGCCTCCCCGTTGAGGGGCCAATGGCCACCTCCCCCCGGGCGCTCCCATCCATAATGGGTGACGCCCCCCCCTAGGGATCTTCCAATGACTGCTCACCGATCATGACCTTACCGCCCGACCAAACAATAAATACGACGAGACTATGACTAAGAGAAAGAGACATTCCTACTTTAACAGATAAAGTATCAACGCTCTAAAACATTACTAATCACTCTGATGCAAATCTTTAATAAAGCTTACTGCAAAGAATTAACCACTTTATTGCACCGAATCACAAACTTTATCCAGAAACAACCTGCAAGAAAAAACAGCTACTACGTAAAAAACGACTTTACACCACAACAACTTGCTGTCCTCAGGGGATGGTGGGTGGGTTTCAAAGTTGGCTCTTCGTTCCGTCTCGAGCTCACGTGCAGCGAGGAGGTGCAGCTTCAGAGCACAGGAACAAGAGGATGCTTCCTTGGATTGTTGCTCCTTTTATTCTTCTCTGGGCGGGTGTAGACCCGCCTCCTCCCGCCTCCAGGGGCGTGGCTGGCGGCTTCAGTGTCTAGGACAACCCACTCTTGGGCGGGAAACAGCGCGCCCCGGCTATGCCACTTCGGGCATACCAGCCGAGACGCGCCTCCCGCCCAAAATGGCTTCCCGGGGGGATCGGGGTACTCCACCATACGTTCGGGGGGACCGAGTGGTCGCCCCTTTCCATATGGCCGAGATACCCGCCACCCCCTCTCAACACAATCCCCAAGAATTGGGAAACCGGAAACAGTCTGAACTTTTGGAAGGCGGGAAGGGAGTTACCCTTCCCGGCCGTATTTATAAAAATATGAAACAAAAACAAAACATTAAAATAATAGTTTCATATTATGTACAATTTCATATTCACATTACGATGTTTGGCTAACCTTAACCATATCTAATACAACGGTTCTCCTAGCCGATACTAAACATCCTTCCTAAAATGCATTTCAAATTGAAATTGTACATCCTAACGTTAAGGGCCAGGTCGTAACCGGTGTCAGATCCCTAAACCAGAACTTCCCCCCTCACTTGTGAGGGGCGGTCGCACAGAGGACTGCACCTCATGTGCCATACCAATTCCCCTTGTCTTGACGGGGGCCCCTGTTAACTCGACGCCATGTACGTGGTCGTCCGAGGACTCGTGTGAGGTGTCTAGAAGGTAGCGTAGACCCCCCTCCCCACCCCACACAACTTACCACATCTGCCGTCGCAGATGTCCTGGCCCCGGGAAATTCCCAGGAGGGGCCCGTAGCCCCTCCTATCCAGGGATGGGCCTTGACCGCCTTCCCTTTCCTTTAGGCGTCCCGTCCTTAGAAGGGACCGCCTCCCCGTTGAGGGGCCAATGGCCACCTCCCCCCGGGCGCCCCCATCCATAATGGGTGACGCCCCCCCCTAGGGATCTTCCAATGACTGCTCACCGATCATGACCTTACCGCCACAGGCCGGATAGTTGACCGGCTATCCGGACCCCCCACAAAAAACTCCTACCTAAAGGTCATGCTGTAAACTCATTAACCAGGCTACGAAGTCTCCTATGAGTAACGAATTCCCCACCCGGGACAAATGGACCCCATCCTCTAGATACATATTGTCCCCCCTGATACAACCATGAGGAATCGAATGCAATGTACTGGTACGGAACAGCCTAGCAAGCTTGTTATTCACCTTCTTCACAGAATGATTTATAGCAGACACTGAATTAGCCCCCCGCCATACCTTTCGTGGAATCATATGGGACCATGCAATCGTGCACCCTGGAACTCTTCTCGCCAACCAACTTACTGTGGATAGTATCGCCTCGAGAAGTAGTCGTCTACCAGTGGTCACCAAATCATTGCCCCCAAGATGTACTATGAGTATAGATGGCGGTGACCTTGTCCGCCCTAACAAACCCTCGAGAAAATGTTGAAACTGGTCAATACAGAGCCCGCCCCTTCCGTAGAAGGTCACCCTGTACCCGTATTCCCCAGCTGCGTGAATCATGTCACCTGCTTTGAATACGTCCGCGGCACGCCTCACGTATGAGTGGCCCATGACCCACACCACTCTTTCCTCAGCCGGTGATCTCTGACCGCTGGTTCCCAGGTGTCGGGTCGACTGCACAGTCCGCCCCGCCTCGTAGGTTTGCGAAACTGTAACCAAACAAAGACAAGAAGCATGAGTACATGATATCAGCTTCACAACATGTGCAACCGCACATACCTTTTGTAACAATTCGAGGACCAACGCCCCAACTGTTTCACTTTCTCCACACTCAGACCCCTGGCTGTAGCCTCTGTAGCAGCCCCTATCCGGAAGGAATGAGTCCCAAACTCGCCCGGGTTCAAGCCCGCGGCCGAGACTGCCATTGCAAACACCCGCTGGAACTGAAATCTTGTCAGTGGGGTGGCATCTGCGTGCCTCAGCAATGTCCCCCCCATGATGCCGCCCTCTGCGCCAAATATTCCTCAACGCATGCCACCGGGCACATGGGAGATCCGGGAATCCGCTGGACTACAACACTGTCCCCGATCGCCCCCTGATCGGTCTTGGACCTGACAAACGAGACAGTCATCGTCTCCCCTTTCACTTGAATGTGCTCTCGGCACAAACCCCCCCCCCCGTATCCCGCTTGTTCCTTGCCACCAGCTCGCTTACCCGCATAGCCCCATGGAATGCTAATGCGAAAGCGGCCCGGAATAACACTGTTTCCGACTGGGATGAACATGTTGCAGGGAGTACGGACAGTAACAGGGCCAACCTATCCAGACCTATCGGGTGCCTTTCATCTACTCTGCGACCCTCTAGGCATTGCCATCCCCGCAGCGCTTTCTGTACTACGAAAGACGCTGTAGGATCCTGGATACCATGGGCCCGCGCCATGAAGGAGATGGCGGCCCGATGCCTCTGGGCCGTAGCCACCGATTTGCCTGTCCTGCGTAATGACAGCAAAAATTCTATGACAAAGTCCTCCTGGCCCCAAAACTCCCTCCTAGCAGAACCCAAAAAGGACCAATAGGAACGGAACGCCCCTTCATATGCCTTCCTTGTCCTGGGTGCTAAACTCTCTCCCACGAGGTTCTGTAGTTCGGGGCACCGAGAGACCAGAGAGCTTCGGGAAATGGTGCCGCCACCGGGTCCGCTGTGGGCAGAAAACCCCAGAAGGCCTGCATACGGAAACGAGAAAGCGCATCAGCAGCCTGATTCTGCACCCCTGGTACATGCCTCGCTCTAAAGAGTACGTTCAATTGCATACACAGTAAAACAATTTCCTTCAGCAACCTCAGGATCCACTTGCATCGTGCTGCCTGACTATTGATACACTCAACCACGGTCATGTTATCAGACCAGAACACCACAGAGTGATCCCTAAACCCCTCAGGCCATGTTTTCAAAGCCACCAGAATAGGGAACAGTTCGAGAAAAGCAATGTTATTTGTAAGACCACACTCATGCCACCATGCTGGCCATGTTTGCGCTGACCAGTGATTGCCAAATATGGCGCCAAAGCCCATACTCCCTGCCGAATCTGTCCACAGCCCCAACTCTTCGGAGGACACCGCCGGCTTGGTCCAGACAACCCGACCATTGAAGTCCGCCAGGAATGCCAACCAAATGCGCATGTCCTGGCGAATCTCAGCCGAGAGCCTCATTCGGTGGTGCCCCTCTTTAAGACCGACCATGGCTTGTGCAATCGAGCGGGAAAAAGGGCGAGCCATCGGCATTACCCTAAGGGCAAAATTCAACTGACCCACAGTCTGCTGTAATTGATGCAAGGTCACCTTAGCTTCCTTTACGCATGCCTCCAGCGAAGCTCTGAATCTCCGCACCTTTTCTCCTGGCAACCGGAAGCAACCCTCTTCGGAATCGAGCTCTATTCCAAGAAACTCGAGCGAAGTTGATGGCCCTACAGTCTTGTCTGGCGCCAATGGCACACCAAACTGCCTCATCAGATCACAAAATTCATTTAAAGCCTGCGCCCATTCTGTGTCCCCGGCAGCCCCCAGGAACAAAAAATCGTCAAGATAATGCATAACATGCTGAAAATCCGTCATTCTTGTGAATGCCCACTGCAGGAAACAACTGAATTTTTCAAAATAAGCACATGATATGGAACAGCCCATCGGCATACATTTATCCATGTAATAGCGCCCCTGAAACGCGAAGCCCAGGAGACGCTGATCGTCCGGGTGTACCGGCAGCAACCGGAACGCTGTCTCGATGTCGGATTTGGCCATCAGCGCTCCGGGCCCCAGGCGATTTAACATGGCGACTGCATCATCGAAGGATGCGTACCGCACCGAACACACCTCTGGGTCTAGCGCATCATTAACTGACAAACCTCTTGGGGCTGACAAATTATGTATCAGTCTAAATTCACCCGGGTCCTTCTTGGGGACCACCCCCAAGGGTGAACAAACAAAATTAGGAACTGGTGGCATGTCGAATGGTCCCGCAACCCGACCCCGGGCCACTTCTTTCTCAATCTTCGCTTGCACCACTGCCGTATTATGTAGGACCGATAGTTGATTCCTACATCGCGCTTCACCCTGAAAATCCCCCACCGGGATGCGGAAACCATAGGAAAACCCGTCTCGCAACACCCCAGCAGAGACATGATCAGGGTATTCACTGAGCCAAGGAATCATCGCCATGGTATCAACTGGTGTAGGTAAAGCCGCCCCTCGGCCTATGTCAGACCTGCTTGGCGCTTCCCCTTTTGGCTCTGCACATGGTCTCGGGATGCGAGGACTGCCCACACCCCCCACAGTTGTGCCGAAACTTGCATGACCCCTGTGGCCTTGTACACTTTCCCCTGTTAAAGTTCCAGCATACCCCTTTCCTACCTGTATTACCATTCGACCTTGGGTGATGCTCATTACTTGCCCCCGCCCGAAAGGGCGCCCCGGATGGTTGGCGGGAAAACTCACCCCCGCCCCCTCCCAACAATGGCGCCTTTAACATGCCTGAGTTCTCCATTTTTTGCCAAGAAATGGCGTCGTAACAATCCCACGTCAGGCATGTGTCGAACTCTTTGGCTTTACGAAAGATATTATCATAGCAAAACCACTCATTGCCCGCATATGACTGAGAAAATTCCATAATACGTGACTGGTACACAGGTAACTCGGTCAATAGGTCAGGTCTCCGTTCCCCCATAATTGACATGAATATGCCAAATGCCCTACCCCACTTTCCTATCGTCTCATCGACTCTAAAGGCGGCCATTTTTGCGCGCCAAACACTCGGGTGCATAAGTTCTTTCTGTACTTTCAGATGCTCAATCTCGTAATGATCAGTTAGCAAGGAAAACATGTTTACATATTTCTCAGCCCATATCCGTTCCTTGATTTCCATCGGGATATGCTGAGCCAATTTTTCCCTTCTCGAGGGTACAGACCCCTTCCCCGCAATCGGCATCAGCTGCTTACCTGCGCCAGAAGCTGTAACCGCCGTTGCTGCCGAACTCGTGCCAGCTGCGGGTTGCTCTACTGGAGCCTGCGGAGAAACAAACGGACAAGGTGGTTTCGCGGCCTCCCGAGACTGCCGCAAGTGCCTCATTAATTGCTTGGCCTCCTCGGCCGTGTCCCCCGGAGCCACAGGACCCCCGCTGCTATTACCCAACCATGCCGCTAGCTGGGCGGCCAACTCCGGGGGCATGTCCCCATCGTTCACTGGGGTAACCACAACGGGGATTCGCTGGCCCTCGGCAGGAGCCGGCGCGGGAATCTCCGCTGGTCTAGGAGGGCTCGCCGGGGGAGCCTCCGGAACTGGGACCTCGTCCCCATTTGACCCATTCCTGGCCCTCTTCCTTCTTCCAGCCGGGGCCTCCGCCGGGTCGGATCTTTTCGGCCTCCCCGCACCGTCCCTGGCCGCCATTTTTCTCTTCATCTCTGCCATGTCTTTCACCAACATCCGGAGCATCTGGTCGGTGCTGACCTTTTTTGCGACTCTTTTGCCGGGCATTTTCCCCACGTAGGTGAAAAGGTCCTGACGCGATTTGCAGTGCTAGAAGAGAAAAGAGAGAAATTACAAATTTCAAAGTTGGCTCTTCGTTCCGTCTCGAGCTCACGTGCAGCGAGGAGGTGCAGCTTCAGAGCACAGGAACAAGAGGATGCTTCCTTGGATTGTTGCTCCTTTTATTCTTCTCTGGGCGGGCGTAGACCCGCCTCCTCCCGCCTCCAGGGGCGTGGCTGGCGGCTTCAGTGTCTAGGACAACCCACTCTTGGGCGGGAAACAGCGCGCCCCGGCTACGCCACTTCGGGCATACCAGCCGAGACGCGCCTCCCGCCCAAAATGGCTTCCCGGGGGGATCGGGGTACTCCACCATACGTTCGGGGGACCGAGTGGTCGCCCCTTTCCATATCACTGGGTGTAGTTGGAAGTTGGGGTTGTGTATTTCTCGTAGACAGCCATACACAAGTAAAGTTTAGCTATGACCGGATGTGCCATCACTGGCAGAATAGGAGGGAGGAGCTGGGCCCAGCTTCACTTACACATGACTAGGCTGTGTCCTTTCTTCACACAAAGAACTGCATATCCCTGTAATTAGCCTGGGGCCAGGGCAGAGAAGGCAGGGCCTTTTTGCACTTCCAAGGCATGCCTCTAGAATCTTCTTCCCACTTCAAAGGTACAGCTGTGTATAAAACAAGGACATCAGACACCACCACTTCAGTACACTTCTGGACCTGTGGATACTCTGCCAGGACAAAGGACTGCTGTGTTGCTACAAGGACTGCCATTCTGATGGACTGCTGCTCTAAAGGAACTGCCGCCCTGCTGCCTCCCTGTCTGGGGAAGAAGAACTGGTCTTGCAACTCACCTTGAATTCAGGAACCAAGGGCTTGACAGCTGGCCTCCTGATCTGAGCTGCAGGGACATAACAATCTCCCCAACTGCTCCTGGACCTGTTTTCAGCAGGTTCCTGATTCCCAAGTGGTGCCTCTCAGATCCTGAACCCTTGGTAAGGCTCACAAGCTCTTGAAATGAAGGTTTTGGGTTCTTTGCCACTGTGAACAAGCACTTTTGCACAAGAACTGAGCTGCTTGCATCGAAAATCAGAGCGAGGCACTGCCAGCCCATCTCTTTGCACAGCAGCATCGACAACCCAAGGAGGACCACCAGCAATCCGCCCGTTTGTGATGCTCTGCCTGCTCTTTGTGCCATGTTGACTATCTCACATGACGCTCTCCTTGCTCCCGGTGATCTACTCCAATGCAAACGGGACACTTGGCACAAAACTCGAGAAGGTAAATTTCATTGGGTCTAATCTGGGACTGTATCCGACCTGGGCTTCATTGCGTTCGGACTGAACTTTTGACTTTGACCTGTCCAGCACTACCAGATAATCGCTGTTGGTGCTATATGCTTTTTGGTGAAATTTTACAGTTTAGGCTTTAAACATTCATAACTCTGGTTCTGCTGTTTGGATGTTTATTGCTTTAGTCTTCTATTATTTATTAAATGTTGCTCTATTTGTCTGACCTGGTATGGGATCTTTTTGTGTAGTGTTCTAACTGTTTTACTATTTGAAATCTAGCACAGATACTTTACACCTTGCCTCTAAGTTAAGCCTGACTTCTCTGTGTCAAGCTACCAACGTGTGAGCACAGCTTAATTAGGGTTTTGCTTGTGCCTTGTCCTGACTAGGATTGTGCTTGCTGCTTGACCAGGGCACACACTGCAGTCAACCAGTAACCCAATTTCTAACACTGTGCCATGCAATCGGAAAATTAATCTATATGATAGTTAACATCTACTAAAATTGTAAAATTGGCTGCTCTTATGTAATGAGGTGATACAAATTTCATCAGTTCCAATAGAAAAATGGAAACATAGCCCAGTGCTGTATATCTAAGGGCACCTGAAAAACTGAAATGAAAAAAAAGAGCTAAAGTAGAGATTATTCCCTCCACCTTGTTAAGAGAAGTGGAGGGTGACATAAAACAGGCAACATATTGTTGAAATATTATTGCAATGCCCCCTGCCATATGGCCAATCAATTGCACTGCCATCTTTCTACTCCCACCTCACCCTACCAAGTAGGAAAAGAGGTTGCATTGACTGGAGCCTAAAAGACCAGTGAGTTTTTACCATTGATTGCACTAAGGGTTTCCTGAGGATTACCAGCTTTGTGTGGGGTATGTAAGCAGCAGACCTACCAAAATCTGTAATTGCCCGTAAAATATTCACCAGAGGGCATAACAGCTCATTCTATGAGAGACAAATTCTCCATATCTGTATTGTCTTGTGGAGGGTGATTTCCTTTATGTGACATCTGCTGACTGACTACATGGTCATTCCTTCGTACTTCGGTGATGTACAAAGACTGCACCCCCTGCCTCAGGAAAGAGCTATAGAGAAAATATTTACAGACCACTGTGGCACCTGGGGGTTTATTCAAGAGCTGAGGAATCTACAGGTAGATAGAGCATCTACCAGAAATATCATTCCCTTAGGTAAGTAACTTTTTATTCTAGAGCTGCATTCTGTTTGATACAATTGAGTTATTTATGAATGATCCAAACAGACTCAAGTTGACACCTCTTAATATTGCCATTCAGTAACTGATCTGTGAGTCAAGACTCTCCCACAGGTAAGAGCTTGGTACATGATAAATTATGGAAAAGTGGGCAAGTGCCTAATGTTGATTCTACTGTACATTTACAGAAATTGGGGATATATTATATTTTTTGGGTATTGTGTGTGATGAAATAAAATTGCTATTTTATTTTCCAACAGTGATTTTGTGGAAGAAAAGTTAGGAAGCAAGTATGTGGTTGGAAGATCATTGGATTTTTCTACCTCTTTTGAAGAATCAGGACCTGCCACACCAATGTTCTTTATCTTATCTCCAGGCGTTGATCCTCTGAAGGATGTCGAGAAACAAGGTATAGTATATTAGATGTTATTTGACATCGAAAGGAAATATTGATCAAACCGTGTTTTAGGTATCTTTGGCTATGATGTTTCAAAGACCTGGCATTCTTAGCACCTAACTTAATTATTGGCTTCAGTTCTGACCTCACACTAGCATCGTTGGTACCATTATATACGACACCACAATTCTCACAATTGAAGACATCACTTGATACTATTAGATAGCAATTACCAGCTGTTAATGTCATTGTTGTTAAGATTAATAGGTAGTGAAAATATAAATCATACCTGTTCTAATAAATCATTGGAAAGAGGTACAACATGACTCTTTTCCTCATAAAGAAATGTTTGTTTTGTACACTCTTTCATATCTAAATAAATGTGAAATATTTGTTGTTAACCAAAGGTTTCATTGTCATGATAATATATTCAAGACAAATATGTTGAACAAAGGACCACATACTATTTTGTTACATGTATGTGACCTTCCAATTACATTTTTAGCCTCTGCCATCTCTCTATGTAAATGTGAATGTTTCCTTTTACACTTTATATTCACTTCTGTGGTTGGGGATGAGAAGTAGCCTGCAATATCTCCAAGTATGTAATTTAAAAAAGTTACCAAGGTTTTACAGCTGTCATTTCATCCATAACCATGACATTTTGTAGATTTCAACATTTAAGGTTTGATGGCCCTGGTCTATTGACCTACATCATTGATTAATAGTTAAATCTAGGTAACCAAGTGTTACACATTTGCTCACTAGACATTGTTCATGATTTAGTCATTGGGTTATGTAGTAAAGAGTGTTAAAAATTAATAGTTCTAGAATAAGAACATTATTGGACCAAAGAAGGATTTTGTAGTATGCTGGCCCACATATTCAAGTAATAATGTAGCTGGGGCAGACATAGTTGAATTAAGTGGATGGTTTATTAAGTCAATAAGTAAGATAACAGGAAGTAGAGGTCTGGAACAAGCAGCCCCACCAGGAGCAGCCTCCTAGCTGCTCAGCCCATCTCCCAACTGACAACACTCACACCAGGCACCCAAGCATTCCATTCATGTCAATTGCCCTAACATTCTACCCGGAACACTCACACTGGCTGAGCAGCTAGATGGAGAGGAGTAAAGGAACATATGTACAAACCTGAGGATACTACAGATTTCTGGTAGCAATTTCTATTTTAAGAGATAGACGTGGAAGGGTTCCTATTTTAAGACAACTAATTGCGCAGTTTCTGAAAGGTTTAGTCAGTATATTGCCTTTGATTCTGTAAACTCCAATTCATCATGATTTGAAGTCGGTATTAGTTCCATTGGCAAGTCTACTGGTTGAATTGATAATGCAGCTGTAATGTTTTTACTTTTGACATTAAAAGCACATTTCTAGCACATTTCTAGTAGCCATTGCATTCATTAGAACATTACGCAAATATCAGAGATTACAAGTTCTCTTTGCCTTTTACAGTTGTGACAGAGGAGAAAATAGCATTTTATTGGATACTTGCCTTTTTATCAAGTGTTATTTCTGATAAAAGTTAACCTCTACCTTCAAGCAGCACCCACCGCAAGGTTAAAGATACGGGCGGTCACATCCTAATTGGTATGGAGGGACCGCCGCTGCCCCTGCGGATGGTCCCTCCACCTCGGGGGTTGCGACGGACACAGGTCCATCCGCCATCCTAATGACCCCCTTAGTTTGAAAAAGTGTTTTCTTATCAAATTTTATTCATGTATTCTTTAATAATTTAAAAGTTCAATCATGTAATCAGTTTTTGTAACACCAATTACTTTATTGGCTGATGCAATCCAAGTAAACTTGTTATAATTCAATATTTTGCTGAATCATCCATAATTTGCAATATTATATTGCTTAATGATAAATTAGTCCCAGAGTCCTGCCCCCTCTTTCTTTGCTGCTGCAGCAGCAAGTTAAGTGTTTTTACTTTCTCTATATTGATTGTATATTAATGCGAGTTTTAGCTACACGCGACTCTTGTTTATATCTAGTGTTCCGGCGCTGTGATTGTTAAGGGCGCGCAGCCCACGAATGTTTAATTCAATCGTTTGTTCTGTAATTGTTTTCCTTTAATTGGGAGGCTTCGGTGCTTTGAGGGGCTTAACGCGGGTCGCGTCCTGCTTTCATTGATTTTCCTCGGCACTTGCAGGCAGCACTTTCCCGTGGAGCAAGAGCGGGACAGACGGGCACTTCGCGATTGAGGGGGCAGTCCGCATTTGGTAGTCATGTGGTCCGCGCATGCGCGAACTCCCGTATCGTTTTTTAAATTGCCGATCGGCTTTTCGCGCCTCACGGACCACTCCTGCCTCTACCCTCAGTACCTCTGAACGCCTAACGGGGCGCAAAAGCGGTACAAGGCTCTGCCTTAGGGGAAATAGGGGTGGCTCCCTCCACAATTACTTTTTATACACTGAGGCAAGTTTAGGCTGTAAGTTGATCTGTTTGTGGTGTTAAGCCTGTCAGTGTCACAACTGGGCTTCCCCCCGAAGTTCCTCGTTCCTCCAACCTCCTAGATTGCACAGATGGCGTACTACGCCGAGGAGGGCAGAGTATGCAGATGATGTGAAGTATGATGAGGTGCCATATAAGCATCACCTGGAGGAACAACTTGTGGAAGCCCTTGATTCCCACGTCCAGGGTTCAGTGAATAAGGCATTGATTAAAGCATTAAAACCTTTTATGCAACCTTTACAAAATTATTGCAAGTTTAAGTTTAAGTCTTCCCATGGCGGACCATGACATCATCAATCCTCTGAAGAGCTTGCCAAGATGGCAGTGAATGTCCTTAATGACCATGGGGGCTATGGGAGTTCTCATCCGTCATCTAGCGCATCCTTGCAGTACCAGAGGAATGACGATGACACCTCCTCCTCACTCCTTGACATTTCTGATTCCGATCAGTCGGAGGCGTCTAAGAAGGCACCGATGGAAAAAGCGCAAGTCGCAGCCCGAAAATTCCCTTCCTCCCAGCAAAAATTTGCTTTTCAACCCCAATAACATAGTACATCCCAGATCCACCCAGTGGTTACCATGTGTAGAGGTGGCACACTACGTCCAAGGCAATAAACGGCTGGGCTTTGAGCACGAGGTGCGTGCTGTTGTGAGATCGGAATGCCCCAGGCCAGCCCTATTAGGCCAGGTGACAGAAACCCCAGAGCTGGACCCCAACATGGCCACATTCCTCAAAAAATTCTCTAAAGACCCCAAGAAAGGATTGGACAGGGCATGGAGGGGCTGTCAGGACAAACTCGTCGACGTGTGTGGACTCCTCACGAAAATATTGAATGCAGCGGTGCAGGCCAAAGAGTCCAACACACCACTGGATACAACTGAGGTCTTGGAATGGGTGCAGAGGGCTCTCTGCTTTCTGGGTAATGCCAATTGTGCCATGTCTACGGAACGGCGGCATTCTTTTCTCATGCAAATCAACCCACAGCTGGCAGATATGGCCCCTCGGGAGGCGGGTATCATGGCGAATGGCTTGCTCTTTGGAGATAAGTTCGTAAAGGAATTAGGGAAATACATCTCCACCTTTTCATCTCTTGACAAGGTCCAGAGTGACATCAAGAAAGTCTTCAACGCTGGCCTTTTTACCAGGGCCGGTCGCTACAGGGGTCGAGCGTCCGGCCGTGGTTTCAATCAGACCTCAAGAGGCTCCGAGCAATGCGGTCGTGGGGGCTCCCATCGCTCCAACTTTTATCCCACCAGAAATCGTTGTGGTAGAGGCAGAGGCCAGAAAGGAGGATACAGAGGTCACAACAATGACAGAGACTCCTCCTATTCAGGTAAATGTACTTTAAGGGGGAGTGGTCAAAGTGGGGGGGTCGGATTGCTGGGTTTGCCCACAGGTGGAGAACTCTGACAAGCAACCCTTGGATATTACTTTCTTTCTTTTCCATCTTTATTTCGACATAAAATGTCATAAAAGAGATCACAATACAATAACAGCAGGAATCATTAAAAATTCTCTAATAAAAAACAGTCACATTCCCATAAAATGAATGTTCATAAAAACATTTTCTACAAATATACAGAAGATCAACTGAGGGTCCCACTCCTCATTATACCTTAGTGGGCCTTGGACTAACCAGCGATACACTGGGGCTTATTTTACCACATAATTTCTTCTGATGTTCCACATAGCAAATAAGAATTTACTTACAGCAAAGACAATTAATGGGGATAGGTCAGTTTTTAGTATTCGATAGGAGTGGAAGCATTGCCTAATCCCCAAGTTTCTGCATATAGGAATAATCCACTTCCTCCTAGGCTTCCGATAGGAAGGACAGAAGAACATTACATGAATATCATTCTCCAGTTCCTCAGTACATGCTGGGCAGTTTTTAGGAGAAGATGGGCACCATCTGCAGGTAAGGGCTCTGATTGGAAGGGAGTCGTGTCTCCATTGGAGGATCAGCTTCCTAAGGCCAGTAGGACTGATATCATCCAGCACAGTCTCCATTTTGTACTAATCTTTCGTTACTATAAATGTGCTGGACAATGACCCAGATGGGCATTCGATAGGCGAGGAGACAGATTATAGTCAGAATACATATTGCCTAAGTCTTTACGTGTTATGTTTCTGCAAGCCTCTTCCGGGTTAATCCACAGTGAAGGGCAACCTAGTCTCTCAAATTCCTGCCTTATATATTTTAGCCAGGGAAGTTTCCACACTTTTGGGAGTTTTAACAATTCCGAGAGTTCTTCCCTGTAACTAGCAAGTTCGGGGGTTACCCACAGGCGCCTCCAAAAAGTTAAGGGCTTAAGGCCCAGTTCCTCTTTTAGCGCTCTCAATCCCAGATCAAGCCTGAGCGTTAGGAGGGGTGTACTAGCCGGCAAAGATGTCAACTGCCTAAGAAACTTATTTTCCGTGGTTGTAATTGCAGAGGCACAACTGTGGCCCCACAATTCCCCCCCGTAAATTATTTCCCCGCGAGCCTGCATTTTGTATATTTCAAGTGGAGGCCCGATAGGTTTAGTCGTGGCTTTGTTCCATAGTTTGAGAATCCCTCCCGCCTTTTGAGATAGCTTTAACTGGGATTTGGTCTGATGTTGGGCCCAGGTCATGTTTTCATTGAGAGTCAGACCCCGATATTCAAACGTCTGCACTCTTTCCAGGGGGACACCATCTATAGCAGCGTTTGTGCGGGATGTCTTCGGCGGATTAAAAATCATAAATTTCGTTTTGGACGTGTTTATTTCCAGCCCCCGGTCCTGGCAAAAAGACACAAAGCCATCCAAGACTCGCTGAGTACCCATTGGTGTCTTAGCAAGCAACAGGGTATCATCTGCGAACATAATCGCAGAGATCCCTGTACCAGCGAGCCTTGGGGCATCTCTGTTGGGGACTGCATTCAGATGGGGGATGACTCCGTTCACATAGAGGCAGAACAGGGTTGGCGCCAAAACGCAACCCTGCCTAACTCCCCTGCCAACGGAGAAGCTGGATGACAAATTGCCTTCTCTCCCACACCTGACCCTAGCGAAATTATGAGTGTGGAGCCGTATTATAATGTCCAGAAGAGGCACTGGCAGGCCTAAGTTCTGTAAGACGCTCCAGAGTTTCCTGCGTGGAACCAAATCGAAGGCCGCACGCAGGTCTACGAAGACAGTGTATAGAGAACCGCCCTCAACCTTGCTCGTTCTAAAACCCGCCTGGTACTGGCTTAAGATTTCAGAGTCCTCCATCCAATCCAGGAGGCGGTCCAGGATCAGCCTAGCGAAGAGTTTCTGAGCTACATCTATTAGGCTGATTGGCCTGTAGTTGGCTGGGAGCAGAGGCGACCCCTTCTTAAAAATAGGGACTACCTCTGCTCCCAGCCAAGTACTTGGGATCACCATACCTCTGAGGATTGCATTAAAAATTATTTGGAGGTAGGGAGCCCAAACCCCGGGTTCATGTTTATAAAGATCTCCCGGTACCTTATCCAGCCCTGGTGCTTTGCCAGCAGGGAGCTTAGATATAGCATCCAGAGTAAATATAATCTTGGACGAGCCATCGACATGGCTGATCAGCAAATCGCCTATCGGGCCCTCAGTGCCAAAATTGTCCCCCTTATACAGAGAACTAAAGTGTTCTTCCCATACCTCTGCTGCAATATTCGGCATCACTGCCATCTCTGGTTCTACCCAGCCTGTAGACACAATTTGCCAAAACTTCCGTGCATCCCTACCCGCTAGGGCTGATGTTAACTCATCCCAGTTTCCGTTCCCCCACTCAGCTTTGCGTGGTGGATTAGCTGGCGGTGTGCTTGACTCCTGTATTGAATAAGATCCCTGTTGTTGTTCTCCTTCAAAGCACCAAGGAGTTTTGCTTTCGCCAATCTGCATGCTCTGTTATACCAGGATGGCTTCATACCTACCCCTTTCCAACTGGGACCTGGGGGATGTAGAATATCTGCAAGACTATTAATTAGTGACTCATTAAATTCTCCCAGTCTTTCTTGAAAACCAATTGCAGGTTGCTGCTCAATAAGAGCAGCTACCTCAGCCAGTACTGGTATGACCCTGCCATACAGTTCATATATTCCCTCAGGATTATCGACCAGCTTAGCCCATCTTACCCTTCGTCTGTTACTTGCCAGGGTAGCCCTGCTAGGTGTACCAGACTGCGCTAATGCGCTACCTTTACACACGCCTGGTACGGAGAAATCCAAAATCAAGGGGTTATGATCGCTCTCTCCCCTAGCTACGACCCTAAAGTCTAATACTCTATTCCAAGCCCTACACTCGACGAAAATGTAGTCAAGTTGTGCCTCCCTCCCTATCTTGTTAAAGGTAGGCATAAGGGGGTTATCAGATTTTACACTGCCGTTACATGCCCTGATAGAGTGAGCCAACGTCAGGGATGTAATTTGGACGGCCAGAGGGGCCCATGACCTTGCCGCGGGGCCTGCTAGGTGTGGAATTTTCCATGGATTGTCTTCCTCCTGATTTACGGCGTCCAACAACCCCTCAAGTGGCTCGAAGTGAGAATTGAGATCACCTCCCACCATGAGCGTAGCACCCTCCGGGATCCTAGTCAAGACAGTGGATAGGTCTTCAATGGTTATTGATTCGGAAGAGGGACACAAGGGTCTAGAATAGACATTGACCACAGCAAGTCTGGGGCCAGTCTGCCACTCCAGGATCGGACACTGGACATACTCGGTTCCTGTATCCAGTGTTCTAGCACTGCAACCCAAGTGGCTAGCAACCCAAATTGTTAACCCCCTGACGGTCGACCCCTTCCCCCCCATCTGGCAGGGACTGAAAATGAGGCAAATCCCACACGAAGTTGCTCTTCCCTCGCCCATGTTTCCTGGAAGAGACAAATATCGTTCAGATCTACGAATGAGCCCCACTCGGGGCAGGGCAGCTTGTTACCCAAGCCCGCTACATTCCAGGAAAGGATTTCTAACAGAGATGGATCATGCGGGGTTTCAGGTGGTTGTATAGGGCATTCCTCATAACTGTTGCTCACTGGGCCAGGGGGTACTTGCCCTCTAGATGGTTGGCCGCTCTCAGGGATGTCTGTCACTGAACCCAGCTGCACTGAGTGGGGAGCCCCCCCTTCTCTTCCCCCGTGTTATCCTCCCGGTGAAGTCAATCAACCTGCTCAAGGGAGCTATACCTATTGGTACATGCATAATCATCTAATGTGGGTGCATCATAACGGGTGTGCCCGTGCCTTCTGCCTTGAAAACTTGGTCCCACCAATGTCCACCCTTCGTCAATCCCTGAATGGAATCAAATGTTTCGTGGGGGGTAGAAAAAGGATAGTGGGAGGGGCTGAATAGTTGTGTTTCCCGAGCTACCCCGCCAGTTGTAAATATAAGAAACAATCTGTGGGTCTCCGAAGTTCACCAGGATACAGTCGCCCTTGATTTTCTTCGCTGTCTTTCCCACCCAGGCAACCCTTCTGACCATCAGCAGGTTACCTCTCACATTAGGGGCCAGGGGCCAATGGATGTTCAGCCAATTAATCACTTTGTTTTTTAGGGAATCAAAGGTTTCTAGTGCAGAGTTAGTAAGCTTGGGGACCCCACTTAGTATTACCACATGAGATGCTGCCTCTGGGGGAAGATTTACTACATGTTTCCAACTTAAGCTACCTGGGTCCTGGGTAGTGCGATCACCAGACTTCGCTAGCCTAGTTGGATTTGTTTTAGCTGCCAGGTTAGATTTCCTTGCTAAGGAGGGTGATTGGCTGAGGGAAGGTGCTGGCGGTGCCTGGGTAAGAATTTGGGGGTTGGGAAGGAATAAAGATACGCCTGCTGGGGTAGGGACGGTTGCTATCACGGAAGTTGCCACACCAGCAGAGTTTAACGGAAGGGGACCACCCATATTCATATTCATTGAGGGCAGGCTTTGAGTACTGCCTATACTCCTCAAATGACCCTCAATACCCTCAGTAACTGTTTCTATTTCTTTTAGCCTAGCCTCAATACAATCGAGTCTGACCATCAGGGGATCTAGAAGTTTCTTTAAAGCTTTAGTGAGGGCATGCATTGACTGTTCCCCTCCAGCACCCGAACCCTCACCAAAGACAAAAGAGGGAGGATGTACTACCAACCAAGTTTGCGTGGGGTCATTTGGATTAGGGTTAGCATTGGGACTTAAAGTTGTAGGACAGTCCATGCTTTTATTATTTTGGGGAAGATCTAGTTTAGCCCTTTTTCCTCCATTAAACTGCCTCCCTCGTTTCCTTTTCGAGACAGCTCCCTCCCGCAACCCCCGAGAGCAAGATACATTTGAGTCACTCCCCTTATCCAAAATAGGTACTGCCTCGGGGATAGAAGCAGATACACTTAAGCTCTTGCAAGACAGATTCGATTGTTTGATCTATACTGTCTAAAAGAGCTATGTGGGAATCATCCACCTCCTCAGGTGTTCTAGCAGACGCAATTAGCCCCAAGGAGGATCTTCTGGCGCTTTCAATGCCATCCGAGAGCCTTCTTTCTAACATGGTTAGTTCGTTATTCACCACAGTGTTGGCTCTGATAAGAAAACTGTCCAAAGTACCAGCAACCATGGACGTAGATGCCGTGGCTTTGCTTCTCATCTCCCTTCATGACATTGCCTCGTTATTTTAGTGATACACTATGCAAGGACCTAGAGGGGGGGCCCGGTCCGGTCTTGCCCGTGCTTGAACGGGCTTAAACGGGCCCGCCCTTTGCCCGGGCTTCGCCCGGCGCACGCCCGTGCGCGTTCCGCGTGTGCGAAAGTGGGCGTACCTTTATGTGGGGGAAGAAGGGGGCGGGAAGAGTCACAGGTGCGCCTGATGGACTGCATGCACTGACCACTGGGACTCACAGTCCCGCCCCCTCCGAGGTGAAATTCAGTAAGTCAATCCCCACTCTGGTTAACCAGGGAACTTCTGGCATGTCCTTTAATCCTTGTGACTGGAAGCACACACCAGGAAACGGCTGCGAGCGGCTATTACAGACAATTCAAGTTTTTTAGATAGTTTTACAGCACTCTCAAACAGGCTCAAGTACCTCACCCACTTCATTTTACCCATGTAGAGAGGTCTTTCATAGTCGACGAAGTTGCATCTCTGATGCAGAAAGGGGCTATTGGGCGGACTACTCCACATGCTCATGACTTTTCCAGCACAATGTTTCTCGTCCCCAAAAAAGATCAGGGTTATCGTCTGGTGTTGAATCTAAAAGAGTTCAATTCTTGGGTCAACCAATCCCCTTCTGGGAGTAAATCTCAGAGTAAGTGTATGCCCTCCATGGAGGGCATGCACTTACTCTGAGATTTACTCCCAGAAGGGGATTGGTTAATGTGTCTCGATCTAAAAGACGCCTATTTGGCAGTTCCTATATTTCCACCCCACAGGCGGTTTCTGCAATTTCAGTGGGGAGGCGTTTGGTACGAGTACGCTGCTCTGCCATTCAGACTCTCGTCTGCCCCATGGTGTTTCATCAAGCTCCACAGGCCAGTAGTGCAATTTCTGAGAGAGAGGGGTGTCAGGCTTACCATCTACTTAGACGATATCCTGATAATGGCCCAGAGTATCACTACAGTTCTTCGTCATATAGCCCTGATGACGCAACTACTTCAGGAGTTGGGGTTCGTCATCAATGTGGACAAATCTGTCATGACACCATCTCAGTCGATGGAGTTCCTGGGGTTCGAAGTGGACTCAGTCTCGGCTCAACTTTTGTTGCCTCTCAAGAAACGCATTGCCATCAAGAAGGAGTTGAAGGCTTTGTCTGCTCAGACTATATCATTGAGGACCTTGGCCAGACTGGTGGGTCTGCTAGCCTCGTCCATTCAAGCTATTTTTCCGGGTCCCCTTCATTACAGGGAACTCCAGAGGTTGAAAAATGTACATCTATGCAAAGACCTCAGTTATACGGAACAGATTCTGATAATGCAGGAGGCGAAGACGGAGATCTCATGTTGATTCTCTCAGTGCCAATTCAGACACTGTGAAACATATTGTGAAAAGTATAGTCTTACTTCAACGGAGTGGACAGTTGTAACATTGTATATGTACATCTATGCAAAGGCCTCAGTTATACGGAACAGATTCTGATAATGCAGGAGGCGAGGACGGAGATCTCATGTTGATTCTCTCAGTGCCAATTCAGACACTGTGAAACATATTGTGAAAAGTATAGTCTTACTTCAACGGAGTGCACAGTTGTAACATTATATATATCTATTGATGCCACTATTACATAGTGCCAGAAGTAACAAATCCCATCCACTTGAGGTGGCCAAAATGCAATGGATTCAGAGAGCGACATTTTCACTTTCACCCCTTTGGAATTAGGTAATCACTGAAAAATTATTTCCGATATGCAATTATAAAAGCTTCCAAAATGACTCCTTGCTTATTAGTTAAATCATGAAAAGTTAAAATAATTTAAATATATTTACTTTTTTGAGTTCCACCTGAAATTCATCTCTGGCACTCTGCAAAAATTAGAGCTGACTACATAGTTCTCCAAAATTTTGGCATAATCAGTCTTGAAGCCTGTAAGTACATCTATCAAAGTCCAGCATACAGATGTACTAATATTTGACACAGTGTACTGCCTTGCTGTTAGATCTGATGGCATCAGGGTGGTCTTCCCCCAAACCTTTTGCCTTGCTCCTCCATTTTTGTTGGTCTTGTTTTTGTTGGCCTTAGGACTTTACCACTGGTAACCAGTGCTAACGTTTCTGTGCTCTCTCTCCTGTAAACATGGTAAAATTGGCTTACTCCCAGTTCGAACATTTAATTTATTTGTAAGTCCCTAGTAAAGTGGTATTGCATGTACCCAGGGCCTTTAAATAATTACTACTATTGGGCATGCCAAACTTTTTGAGCCACCCACTTCAGTAGCCCTTTAAACAGGTTTCAGGCCTGCCATTGCAGCATATGTGTGCTAACCAAAAATGCAATTTTTACCTGGCAAAATAAACCTTTTTCCAGGTATAAACTTTCTTTTTGAATACTCAGAAAATCAGCCCTAGCTACAAACAGCCAATAGGACAAGGCGCAGTGTATTTAAAAAGTTGAACACGTCCTTTTAACTTATACATATCCTGATAGGAAAAAACACCTAAATCCAATTTCATTACTGCAAGGTATACCTCTCCCATAGGGTAACATTGGGTTACCTTATTACATTTAATAAATGATTACTTTCCATTGGGAGCAGATGGGAATATCAAGTTTGGTGTCAAAGAATTGTCATTTAAAAACCTATTTAATGGTGAAGTTGTATTAGAAGTCACAATTCTGAAAAAGCCATCAATATAACATTGACATTTACTTGTCCCAACCATTTAGTGCCTACGGTTTGTATCCTGGGTCATATGACTAGGTGTAGCTGGTGTAGAAAGTGGGTTATTGTTGCAGTAACCCCCCCAACTTGTTGCGAGATTTCTGATGCACTTTGACTTCATGTGCCCTGGGTCCCTGCCAATCAGGTTCACAGGGCCTGTGTTCTTTCCCAAAACTGTACATTTGTACCCCCAATTGGCTCTTCTCTAGCTACATGTAAGTCCCTTGTAAAAAGTACCACGGGCACCAAGGGCACACTGACCAAGGAAGGCCCTAAGGCTGCAGCACATATTATGCTTCCGTTAGGGGTCATGTACCTTAACACACACACACATTGCCTTTGTAAGCTGCATGCTTTGATACAGAGAAAAGTGAAGAGTTGGCACGGTATTGTCGGGCATCTCTAAACTTAATTCAGTCGCAACAGCCTTAGTCCATCTTCACTGGCTACCGGTGGCCAAGAGGATCCAATTGAAATCATTATGCATTGCCTTTAAATATCTTAACAACATGGGGCCAACACAGCTGGCGAAATTTCTAAAGACATACACTCCGGCTAGACCCTCAGAACTGCCAAACTAAGAAACCTAATTGTTCCTACAGTCAGCAGGGTTAGGTGGGGTGGTAAGAGTTTCACATCTACAACTGCTAGCCTATGGAACTCTCTGCCCACCACGCTACAAAAAGAGCCCAGCCTCCCAAAATTTAGAAAGGGCCTTAAAACTTGATTGTTTACAGCATCATTTTTACTCCTCTGTCCATTCTGATTGGTATATATTAAAGGCAGCGTCAGACACCCCAGGGTATTTGTTGCGCTCTATAAATCCTTCAGCATCATCATCATCATCATGTCTGCAAACCACTGCCTATGGTATAGGTGAGACACCCCTCTAGCTTGGTGCACTATACCACTGGTGAGGGTACAGTTGCCTGAGCACTGCACTCCTACAGTGTCTAAGTCCATTCTCAGCCATGGTAAGTGCAGTAAAGCCGTAAAGAGTATATTGTCTGGGAGTTTGTTATTACGAACTCCACAGCACCATAATGGCTTTACTGAATTCTGCGAAGTATGGTAGCAAATATCTCAGCATAATAAACCCACACTGATGCCAGTGGGCATTTATTATACCATGCACTCAGAGGGCATCTTAGAGATGGCCTCTGAAAATCGACCAGCCTCTGGTGGGTACTCTGACTGGTAAACACAGCACAAGACATGTTTCTGGACCCCTGGGGTTGGAGCCTTTGCTCCCTGGGCCCAGAAACAAAGCCCTTCCTGGGCGGAGGTGGTCACACCTTCCCCAGGTCAGGAAGAGCCATCTGTGGCAGGGGAGCTTCGAAGGCCAGGCTGCCTTTGTAATGCGACCCCCAGCCTCTGCTGCTTTAGGAGCAGGCCCCCTTCCTGTCTCAACCTGTTTTGGAGGGAGTACAGGCAGGAAAAATTAGAACAGCCCAGAAGGTGTGCTCACCGCTGCCAACCCCACCCGTCAGGTGGGGAGGCGAAGTGAAGCACACTCTTCAGTCCCCGCCATCTTGAACATGGCAGCCACTCTCCAATCAGGGTTAGGGATTGCACCCACTGCCCCACATGAGGGGAGCGCATCCAGGATGTAGTCACACTAAGATCAGTATCCCATTTGCTTCTGACCTCGAGACCTCTAAAACACCCCCTAAATACAGTATTTAGGGGACATCCCTGAACCAGGAAGGCAGATTCCCTCAACCTCTAAAGAAGAAGGACAAAAGACCATGACCTCCAGAGGAGACTGCAGAGAAGAACTGACTTGGCCCCAGCACTACGGGCTTGACTGCATTTTCCAAAGATCCTGCACCAAAAATTGCCTTCTCCTGCAGACAGTGACCTCCAGAATACCACAGGATCTCCTGTGAAAAGCTGCTCTGTTCAACAGAATCACCAAAGAAAGACTCTGAGCCTACTGAGGGCAAAGAAACCCGACACCTGGAACCACCACTGCACCCGTCGCAAATGTCTCAAGTCTGAGTGGCCCGCTGGTCCCAGCGGGGTCCCCCTGTGCTCCAGAGTCCGAGTCCACCATGTGTTGACCCTGCTAGGACTACGTCGCCTGCAGCCTCTACACAAAGCTCCCCCAACCGCAAGTGACCCGTAAGGTGAAACTTAACCTCAAAAGACACCCCTGCATCCAGCCGCCCTGCACCCTTGAGAAGAGCACCTGAGGTGCACCTTCGTCCCCAAGCCCTCAAATTACCTGGCCACCTGTTGGTTCCTCTCATAAGACTTTCTGGACCTAGCCTGCAGTCAAAATCCAAAACCAGCAGCTCCTTTTGAAAATAAAAGGGCACCTGACGCCAAATCATCACTCTGCACCCTGCAACCAATGTGCCGCTGTAGGTGCACTTTGTGTGCTAACTTGAACCCTTTTGAGCCCTGAATTTAAGCCCAGGAGCTTTGCTCCATCAACCTTGTGGCCCGCTCATGAGCAGCCACCGACCGGTGGCCCCCTATCTCCCTTTGGATAGCAGTGGGCCTCAGCACTCTGCACCTGGCCATCCTAGTGCCACTAAGGGTGCTCGTGGAGTGCATCCTTGACCCTGGGGGAAATCTTGCTTTAAACCCATAAACTCAACTCCCAAAACCAAGTACTTACCTGTAAACAGATAACTTAATTCCCTCCTATAGGGTTACATTGACTGCTTTTCTGTGAAAAATGTTCTAAATGTGGAGTTGGAAAATTGTATGAAAACTTAAGAAACTGTGGGGCAGATTTACAAGCCCCTTGCGACATCTTTACAACATCATTGCATCACTTCTGTGACGCAGCTTCTTCGTAAACAATGCAACACTATGTGGCTCTGTCACTTTTACGACGCCACTGCGTCAAAACCTTGCGCCTGCACAAGGAGTGATGCAGCATTTTAGGAATAGGCATTCCTAACCATTGCTGGAGTTCTCCAGCAATGCCCAGCCTTTATGCCAACAAGATGCGTCACACATCTGTCTATCCTTGCACCACGGTGCTTTGCATTGTAAATGCGGCGCATCCATTGTGGCGAAGGTTTTTTTTCTGTGTCTCAATTTAATATGCAGGGATGTGCCAGTTCTTGTAATTCTGCCCCTGTATATTTACAAAAACAGATTGGCGCACCTTTTATTTAGGAAATTTCGCACTGTGATATCTAGGCATATGACACTGAGTAGAAAAAGTAATTTGAAAAGTGATTTAAAAAGTAATCATACAGTAATTGGAAAGTAACCGAAAAGTATTTTCAACTGTTTCTAAATAATTGACCTACCTGTATCCAAACCAATTCCTTACAACTGCATTCAACTCTATTATTCCTGCAAAGTATTATTTCACTTACCTGTACCAGGCGTGTTTGATTCTAGAAATAAAATACAACTAAATAATATTTTTATACAAACAAATTAGTCTGAGTTCAGTCTCTGAGTGTTTGACATCATTTCTTGCCTGAGTGTGTACAAGAAATGCTTAACACTATCTTCTGATAAAGCCTTACTGTTCACCCACATTATCACAAATAGAGAGTATGGTATTATTTACTATTAACTCTGCCTACCTTTGGGGATCCACTGAACTCTGTGCACCCTCTACCTTTCTTTGGTTCTGTATATACAGAGCCAGCTTCCTACTGATGGTATTTGGTCTCTGTTTTACGGAGTTGCACCAGCACCTAGTTAACAGTAACCTGACTGACCACAGAAGGGTTGCTGAGGAGGCATACTTCCTTGCTATCACCAGAGTGTCCAAAAGATATCTGGGGGTGAAGGTTGTGGGGTAATCCCACAGTGGTGGATAGGGTTTCCAACAGAAGAAAGAGGGATAAGAAAAACTTAAAAAATAAGACACTCTCAAAAGACCACCAATATAATTCTCAAGGGAGTATTAGTAACCAGTCCCAATGTGATCATAGGCAGCAGGAAATCCTTAAATTAACCTGTGCTCACCCTCTGGTAGTTTAGCACAGAGCAGTGAGGCTTAACTTAGAGGTAATGTGTAAAATATTTGAGCAACACCTTAAACAGTAAAACAGAGGAAACTCCTCACATAAAAGATTCTACACCTGGTTAGAAACATAGAACATAATTTAATAAATACAACAAGACCAAAATGACAAAAATCCAATAAGTAGAACTTGCGATATGGTTTTTTAAGGGAATTAACTGTGAAAAATAACTTAGAAGCAATAAGCGCTTGCTTGGGATAACTGGTCGCACTCAACCGGGACAAAGTCAAAAGTTCAAGCTGACTGCGATGGAGTGTGGGCTGGATACAGGGATGCAGTGTTGCCTGCTGAACAAAAGTGCCTTGATCCTGGCTGTGTCGACATCGAAGATGCAGGCTGCAGCTGAAGCGATGCAATGCAATGCGTCGGTGGCCATCCACGCATTGAGGGCGATGCACGGGTCCTGATCTCCGTTGCAGCAGTGATGCGTCTGCTCTGATGAGCTGCGATGAGGACATTTTTTGTTGAGGATGTCATTGATGGAGATGCACTAACCTTTTGCAGTGGTGGTTCCAAAGGTGATGCGTCGGGCTAAAACGCGCAGCGAGGGTGATGCGCTGGTTCTGGACACCCAAGAGGAGCAATGCGCTGATTGCGAACCACACAACTGGAGTGATGCCCCAGTTCTCATACATACAACTGTGCTGGTTCAATAGAGGATGCATGGGGTTTACTGAATCAAGCACCTTAGGACTGACTTCCAACGGTTCCGGACTAGGGTGACACCACTTAGCAGGAAAGACTCACAGATAGCAAAGTCCAAGTGCAGAAGCAGGTAAGTCTTTTATATTCCTGATACTTCAGATGAGGTCAGCCAGCTAGCCCATGGAGCCACTCTGGGTTCAATTGATGTTTGTCCACTCCTTCTCAAGCTGGATAAGAATTACAGGCAGCAGAGCAGCACAGCAAGGTGAAAGTCCTGCAAAGCATCAGTCCAGCAGAGTGGCAGTCCTTCAGCGGCACAGCAGTCCTTTTTCCTGGCAGAGTCTTAACAGGTCTAGAAGTATACTGAAGTGATAGTGTCTGAGGTCTAATACTTATACCTATTTGTGACTTTGAAGTGGGGGGAGACCTCAAAGACAGGTCTTTCAACTGAACAAAAGTCCTCCCTTGCTGCCCTTGGTCCAGACTCACTACAAGGGGGTATGCTGCCTTTTGTGCGGGAACAGGACACAGCCTATTCAGGGTTAAGTGAGGCTGGGTCCAGCTCTTCCCTCCCATCCTGCCAGGATGGTCCATCAAGTCAAACCTATGCTCCCATTGTGTGTGGCTGTCTAGGAGGAATACACAAAGCCCAGCTGTCATCTTTGCCAGATATGTATCAGAGGAAGGCAGCAGGCACCAAATGATAAAAGTAAGAAAATGACAACTTACGTAAAGTGGCATTTTCAGAACAGCAATTTAAAGTCCGACTTCACTTTAAGTTGTGTTTTAAATTGTGATTCCAGACACACCAAATTTGGAATGTCTATCTCTTCACAATTGGGGATTACACTTAAAACATGTAATAAGGTAGTCCCAATTCTAACCTAGGGTAGAGATAGGCCTTGAAGTAGTGAAAAACGATTTAGAGAGTGTTCCTACCTGGACATGTAAAATGTAAAAGTACCTGTCCTGCCTTTTTAAATATATTTCACCCTACACTCTGGTTTATGATGGATGGCAGGGTATACAGTGCCGCACTAATACCTGTGTACTATACAATGTAATGGAAACTCGGTTGACGTTTCCTAACCGGTCTCATAAGACTTGCCCACCCCTCAAGACCAGCCACCATTGGTGGTCCTTAATACAACAAAAGCACACACAGTAAGAGAGGCACAGAATATAGAGACATCTAGACAAGATTTTGGTTAGTCCATAGGCCAGAGCAAGGTCACGATGTCAGAGGCAAATCATTCTCAAAGTAGTCATAAATCCTTTTATTCGTCTTTTTTTTGGGTTAGCAGATTGAACACAGCCAACGCGTTTTGCCTATGCAGGCTTCTTCAAGGCAAAAATGTGGTCCAAGATGGTCCAAGATAATCAAATTTTTGCCCTGAAGAAGCCCGCATGGGTGAAATGCTTTGGCTGTGTAGCACAATCTGCTAACCCAAAAAAAGACAAATATAAATATTTATGACTACTTTGAGAATGATTTGCCTCTGAAATCGTGACCTTGCTCTGGCTTATGGACTAACCAAAATACTTTGTCTAGACGTCTCTGTATTCTGGCCTCTCTTACTGTACATTTCACCCTACCCTGTGGGCTGTCCAGGGTCTACTTTAGAGGAGACTTATATGTACAAAAAGGGAAGATTTGGGCTTGGCACGAGGTTGATCTTGCCAGTGTAAACTGCACACTCAGACTCTGCAATGGCCGGCTTGAGCGATGGTTAGAGGGCATTTTAAGTGGGTGGCACAATACGTACTGCCGGTCCACTAGTAGCATTTAATTGACAGGCCATGGGCACATATAGTGCACTTTACTAGGGACTTACAAGTACATTAAATATGCCAATTGGGGATGAGGCAATATTACAATGTTTAAGGTGGAGAGTGCATGAACCTTAGTACTGATTAACAGTGGTAAAGACCAGAGAGTCCCAAAGCCTGCAAAAAAGAGGTCAGAAAAGTGGACCAATAGTTAGGGAGAAGACCATTCTAAGGCCATCAGGTCTTACAGTTATTTATACAAATATACGGAAAGTTTAAAAGATTGTACATTTCATATTTTAATAAAATAGAAGTTCACAAACTGAGTAGATCTTTATATTGATGAAGGACACTGTCAAGGTGTTTTAGTTATATGTCGAAGGAAAGAATCATTAGTAATGTACATTGTAAAGAAATGTGTTGTTGCGTCTTTGTCTATATGGCTCAATCAGAGTGGGATTCTTTTCTGCTATGTTGATAAAACTAAATTATCGCTATGTTTCATGGTAAGAGTACAAACGATTACAGCATTACATTTAATACAAATATTTCTTTGACTTAGATTGTAAGTCTTGCTAAAAATGATGTTCGAGAGATGCAAAAAAATACACTTAAATGGAAACTGATGAGGCATGATAGCTCTTGCGAGATGAAAGATGGCTGTACATGAACTCTTTAAGCCTTGTCTTCATTTAGTCACATCTTTGTAATTAAAGCAAATCAATATTCTTGTTAATTTTTCAAGATAAGTCCTTGAGGGAAAGGCTTGCACTGGTATTTGATTTATTTCCTAGTTCAAGAAAAATTATGCTAAATCTCAAAGGATAATACTATGTATATTGCAGAAGGAAAAAGCCCCAAAGCCAATCTCTGGGGCTATTCATAGGTGTAATTTGAGTCCCCTTGAAACCATTACAGCTTTAAACTTAATAAAAATATTTCTTTGACTTAGAATGTAAGTCTAGCTAAAAATGGTGTTTGGGAGATGCAATCAAATATACTTAAATGGAAGCTGATGAGGCATGATAGCTCTTGTGAGAGGAAAGATGGCTGTACATCAACTCTTTAAGCCTTGTCTTTATTTAGTCACATCTTTGTCATTAGAGCAAATCAATATTCTTGTGTATTTTTCAAGATAATTCCTTGATGAAAAGGCTTGCACTGGTATTTGATTTATTTCCTAGTTCAGGAAAAGTTATGCTAAATCTCAAAGGACAATACTATGTATACTGCAGAAGGAAAAAGCCCCAAAGTCAATTTCTTGGGATATTCATAGGTGTAATTTCAGTCCCCCTGAAACTCAGAATTTGCATGTGTTGCTAAGTATCATAAAATGCCTTTTTCCTATTTTCTATCATTCTCATTGAATCACTTCTTACACAACATTTAATTTTTTTAAGTTTCTAAATTAACTACTTTATAATTTTTTGCCTTAAATTCAAATACTATAGAAATAAAAGAAACTCATAATTTATAGTTTGCATGCTACATTGCAGTTCCATATTTGTAGTCCTTACAGTTTAAAATGTGCATCTAAATTGATGGATTCTGATATCCTCTGCTTGCCCAAAATCGAGGAAAACGTGTTTGTTTAATGTACTCTCTCTAACATCAAATATATTTTTGCACAGGAAAGAAACTTGGATATACTTTTGACAACATGAATCTCCACAATGTATCCCTTGGACAAGGTCAAGAAATTGTAGCTGAGCAAGCCTTGGATTTGGCTGCCAAGGAGGGGCACTGGGTCATCTTGCAGGTCAGAATATCCTCTTGACTCACAATGCATAGTAAAGCAGCTGAAGGGCAAGGTTCTATTTAATATCTAGAAGATTATTTGCACCTAAAATAATATTTTTACTCATATTGCATATTAATCCTGAACTTGTTTTTGTTGAATCGCTTGATTGCTTCAAATAACAATGTTTATAGAGGAAAGCATATATTAACTGACCTAGCAGGCCCTCGTATGAGTAATGATTATTAATTATATGAGACAGCCAGCTGCAGGCAGTTGAAAATGGTACTTATACCTTAAATTATTTTAACTTTATTTGCCCTACATGCATAGGTTTTTAAGGGCTAGGAGAATATGATACAGTTTGATTTAAAAGCTGTGTCACATACTTATGCTCTGAATGACACATCAAATTGTCCAAAATGAGGACAATGAACTGTTCAGCAATAGTCCAGTTGGTACAGCTGGCCACCTGACCTTCACTTACCACTCACTGCACTTACCATTTACTTCACTTTGCATACTATTTAAGGATAAGAACTATTTAAGGATAAGAGATCTTTCAAAAGCCAAAATTCTTTATTTTCTCCTATCTTCTCAGGCTACTCTCTTTATCACAACATTCAACACTCCTGAGGCACCGAGAATCATATATTTCTACAAGAAAGGGTTTAGGTCCTTGTCGTCATATGGCTATATTTTCTTTAGGGATTCTGAAACTATATGCCTGCTGGAGTGTGTTTGTGGGAAAGAAAGTTGTGAGAAAGTTTGAAGCTGAAAGCATACAAAAAGACTATGATTGGTTCACAGAACTGTCTTTTTCAAACATTAACTTCTGTGTCTTAGTCAGATACTGAACTCTTAGCCTGCTCATAATATGAATCATTAGCAGTAGGGTTGTGTTGCCTTTGTTCTCTCAGCCTCTAAAAAGAAATGGGCATAGCATTTTGCAAATATTGGGAGTAGGTGAGTGTTTTAGTTGGCACCTAAAATTCCAAGGGCTTTTGCTGTAAAGTTTGGGGGCACCGGTTGTAAAGGAACTGAGGGAGAATTTTGAGATTTTTGGAACACATAGTGGTAATTGTGTTTATATTTTGTTCAATAATTAATTGTTAGTTAAGGTATAACCTCTGCTGCACCACACTCTTCTAAGTTGATTCTCCATTTCACTTAAAAAATGTAAAATATGTTGGAACTTGTGGCAATCCGCAACTACAGGTTCAGTAAATGTTGTTCACTTGCATTAAAAATAAATAGTATGTGGGATAGATTACTGTCTAACAATGGAAGCATGGTGCCTGTTTATTGTCTTGTAGTCTTAAACATTAACATCTTGACTGTTAGCGGATGGTTGAGTTAGAAGAGCCTTATAATACTCCACCATTGCATTTAGATCTACTTCTCAAAACCTATCTATCATCCTTTGTGAAAGTCATTAACAAACAGAAAACGTTATAACTGGTGCATTTTTACCCACACATTGGTCACGATCCAATAAGCTAGGTCTTAAAACCTGTAAGTTTAGTTCTGCCCTAATACTTCCTCTTTTTGGTGAACATTTTTGACTTCCAAATGATTCACATAAAAGTCCAACCATAGCTCAAAGAAATCCATAATGATAAAGTTACATTTCTTATACAATAAAATATTTTAAATATATTCAGGCAATGTTTCCACTAGTTAAACACATCTGCCTGCATAGATCTTCCCTAAATATGCATCACTCTTTCAACCTTTTGTTCCTCTACGGGGACATATGTTCCCTATGGAGGAATACCTGCCCCACACCGATATTAAGTAACCCGTGGTGAATGACATAAGGTGAGCATTGTAAGTGCTAATTTATGAATGATACAGGCCATGGTTTAGGGTATTTAATGTATTCAGTAGCAAAAAAGCTGAAGCAGTGTTATGTTATCACATTTGACACTGATGAATGATTGCTTTGAACTTTACTGGAATGTGCAGTTTTTATGTGGAATCCTACCAGCTTTGTAAAAGTATGCAAAGAAGCTGCAGAACTTAACAGGACGCAATACCTAAACTGAATAAAACAACAAGACAACAAAACATGCCAAGACTTAACACGATACAAAAACAAAACAATAGTGAACATTGCTATTTCAAAACAATAACAATATAACCTCACTACAACACACAAACAGATTGAATTGCCATAAGACAGCACAGTAATCCAACACAAAAACAACACATCACTATATGCACAGCCTCTATACATCACAAATATAATGAAATGCAAATCAATAACAACACAACATAAAACAAGATCAAAGTACACCAATACAAAGATACATCACATGTGCAGCACATTAAAGACACCACAAAACACACAACACACAAAAACAACACATCAACTCAGCACACCAACACAACACAACCTAATACAACCCACAAAACGCAATTTACTTGTATTGTGTTATGTTGTAATGTTTTCTGATTTGCTGTATCATGGAGATTTGTAATGGCATAATAATTTGTTGTTTTGTATGTTTTATTTTCATAATTTGTGTGCTGGTATGTTTTTAGGGTGTTTGTTGTTTTGTTTGGATATTGTGTTGGTGTGTTAATGTTTTGTGCTTGTGGTCTTGCATTGCCATTGTATTGTGTTGGTGAGTTTTTGCATTGTGTTTCTGGAGTTATCATGTTATATTGTGCTTTTGCTGTGTGTTTTGTTGTGTTGCATTGCTTTGTTGTAGTCTGGATTTGTGTGAATGAAATACTATGCACTGTTTTTGTGCTGTTGTATCATAATATCTCTGTTGAGTTTGTTCTGATTCAACAGCCAGCCACATTCTTGTTACATATTACCACTGTAACAAATCTGCTTTTATTACACAGTGGTAAAAGGTGATGGCACCAAGCATTGTGCTATTTCACACCAACCAATATGTCTTATGATATGCCCGGATGTGTCACATGCATACTTTAGCCTGGAAATGCTCTTAATTCTGACTTTTGCATAGGTAAATTTGAATGGAATTCTTGTGTGGAAAAATATTTGCAAGAATTATGTGAATTCCGACAAAGTTACATGCGAGTGTGGATGTTAACCTGGTAGGCACACAGAGAAAGATTCACATATCCACCCCTAACATCAGTTTTGCAAATAAGATCATTAGCATTCACAAACTGGCTGTTTTGGTCACCTAAGTTGAATTTACGAGTGAAAGTTACATTTTAGGATTCAAACCCTGTTTAATTAATATATTTACTCTGCTCAGGTAAAATGGAATGAGTTGACTATAATATTTAGACAATATTATCTAAGGGGGGGGATTGCATCTTGACTTGAGTGAAGCTTTCAAAGCAAAGCTAAGGTTCCTATATCACCCCACAGTAAACTAATTTGGGAGTGCCATCTATGTTGCTACAATCTAGATTGTCTGTGTAACTCAGAATATTATGTTTTAGATCTTTAGTTTTCATATGGTATTACAGTAGAAGGTTGCTTAAATGACGATGTAGATTTACCAGAGCCTGGTGGGTAGTAGTAGTAGTAGTATGAGCTTTATTCAATGAAAAAATATCATAAAAGCATGTACATTAAACATTCAGATACTAAAAAACATGTGACATGGTAAAAGTGCATCATACTATCGATTACAATATGAATTGCATATAAAAATCCATACATTTAAAAGAAGACAAGAGGTAAAAGAGGGCAATCCATTTCACAAGCTAAAAATATTGGATCAGAACCATAAAGGCTATTGCACTAGATGTTATTCACTCAGAGCCTTGATCTTATTTTATCTATCAGCCATGCGCATCAAGGCTATTGGGACATGTCACATTTTTTGCATTTATCTTTTTTCTTATCAACCATGCGCATCCCAAAAACTTAGCTACTCCACAAATCAATGCTAGTGAAGAAGTGTCAGTTCTTAAGATGCGAAGTGCGGCACGGTGATCCATTAGGCCTACCATTTTACAAACTGGTTTGAGCAATTTGGCTCTAGCCGTTCTGTAGGCCGGGCAAGCAAAGAGAAAATGGGCAATAGACTCATTGTGATAGGCACAGCCTGGGCAGGGCAATAATGTTGGATTAGGCCCTTTCCAAGATGCTATCACACTATTGAGGGGGAGGGTCCCTAATCTCAACCTAATATATAGGACCCTGTCCCTAGGGACCTGTATAAAGTCTAGGCAGATGGATTTGTGTTCGAAGAACCCCTCAGTGAGTTTCCCTATTTTGGGGTTAAATAGCTCTTGTGTCTGCACCCAATCCCAATAGACACGCTTCAGTTCCTGCTTTGAGGGTGGGATCTGGCTACCCAAGCCTCTTTAAGTCCAATGTCTATTAGAAGCTGTCTAAGGTTGGCTATCCATTTAATACTGCTGCCTGTATCAGCTGATACCAATTCATAGAGGGCAGCTGCATATTTGGACAACTCTGCAGTCCTTCTTATGCGCGCCCAAAAGAGCAGGGGACCAAGGCGTGCAATATTCTGGATGGAACACCTTCCCATATCGTAAAATAAGGGCTTCAACTGGGTGGAAATAGAAAGGGAAATAAGGTCTCTTAGAAACGTATTTTCCGATTTGGCAAGCTCGCTGACATTCTCGAAGTCCCATAATTCAGCCATGTGTAGGGCCTAAGGTAGTGCTTTACCGTCATAGACCGCAAACGCCGGGGCAACTGGCCTACTCTCAGATTGGTTTTGTTCTCTGACGATAGCCCCGGACACCTGCTTATGGCTTAGGAGCATTTTGGCAAGATGGGGACACCATCTCATGTTCTTAGAGACACAAATTCCCAAATAGTCAAAAGACTCGACTGTGTCTAAAGGGGTATCGTTCAGAGTAATGTCATTTCTAAAACGTTTTGACAGGTTGATGGTCATTAATTTGGTTTTGTTTGTGTTGATTATCAACCCACGGGAATTGCAAAAGAGGCTAAACCTATTTAAAAGTTTCTGGAGGCCTCCCGGTGACTTAGAGATTAGGAGGGTATCGTTGGCGAACAGGAGGGTTGGTGTCTTCTCTCCTGCCAGAGTGGGAGCATCAGCTGGTTCCTCTTTGAGATGGTCTACCACCCCGTTGATGAATAATGAAAACAGGGTGGGGGCCAGCATGCATCCCAGGCGAACCCCCCTGTTCACCACAATCCTCTCTGTCAGTTGCTCCAGTGATCCCCACCTAATTTTGGCATAGTTGTCATTATGCAGGCGTATTATGATGTCAAGGATCTGAGGGGAAATGCCCAATTTTTGAAGGACCTGCCAGAGTTTATCCCGAGGCACCAGGTCAAAAGCGGTGTTCAGATCTATGAAGGCCAGGTACAAGCTGCCTTTCCCTAAAAGCACTATTTTCCAATAGATCATGAAGAATCTAAACACCTGTTCCATTGTTCCCACCTTTTGCCTAAACCCCGCTTGATAATGGTACAGGATGTTTCCATCCTCCATCCATGTTCTAATCCTCATGAGGAGGACCCTGCCAACCACCTTTTAAATCACATTGATTAAAATAATCAGTCGGTAGTTGGCAGGGTCCTCCCTATTCCCCTTCTTAAAAATTGGAACGACCTCCACTCCTTTCCAAGAATCTTGGACGGGGGATCCCCTCGCTATTAGATTCATTATCACTAAGATAAAAAGAGCCCAAGGCTTAGAATCGTACAAAAGCAAGTCCCCGGGGAGACCATCAGGTCCCGCAGCTTTTCCGGGAACAATGCTATTTATTGCTAGCTCCACCTCTTGGAGCTTAAAACAATCCAATGTCGAATGGGCACCAGTGGGCACCAGTGGAAGTTGGGGAGGGCTCAAAAACTGGGGGTGGAAGGCATTCATCTCCCGAGTACAGATTGGAGAAGTGCTCGTGCCATTGCTGGCCTGTAATATGGTTAGGGATTGGGTCAGATCCTTTTCTGTTCCCTCTATTAATTAAATCCCAAAATAGTTTTGTGTCCCTCTACTTGGAGGCATGTTTTAATTCCTGCCAATGAGCCTCAACCCAATTGTGTTTAGCTTCCACCTGTGCCTTGGAATACTCTTTTCTTGCTATTTTAATTCTTGGTAGGTCTTTTTTCCTGACCGCAAGAGATAAGGCCACACTCTTTTCCCTACAGCCCGAGGAGTACCATAAATTGATAGGCCTTGCTTGGTCTCGCCTTGGGGCTAATTTCCCTTCAACAATAAAAAATGAACGCAATTTATCAATTGATTCCTGATAAAACTGGTGTAAATTAGGTTGCTTCCCCATTTCGCTACAAAGCACCACAAGTTCCTTGTTCTTAGACTCAAGGACTTCCCTGATGCTTTGCAGTTTATATTCCTGTTGGGAGACTTTAAGCCATTTAAGGCGCCTATTACAATTAGAGGGAATTACCTCTCTAGTTGACGTTAAAGGAGGACTATATGCCTCTATACCAAGGGATCGCCAAACATTTTTAATTTGTAGAAAGTGAGGGTTATGGTCGCTGTCTATAGAGGGTTTAACTGCCATATCCTGGAGGTCTCCCCATATTCGGACATCAATAAGAATATAATCTATTCTGGACGGGAAGCATATCCTATTAAAAGTGTTTGCTCCACTTAGATCAGACCATGTCCTCCCAGTTACAGCTCTTAAATTAAATTCCAGGGTGAGGGCATTGATTTGAATAGCCGTCTGGGACTACTTCTTAATGGGGTCTAGACTAAGGGGTGGGATAGCCCATTTTGCATCCTCTTCGGCAACAAAATCCTCATCACTCAGCTGTTCGAAAGTACAATTAAAGTCCCCTGCTACTATAATATTGGAATGTGTCGGGATGAAGGATAACATACTTTCCAGGGCTGTTATAGTGGCGGATGACTGGGCGCCTGCAGAGACTCTTGCATAGATGTTGAATAGTTTTAATGCTATGCCGTTGGATGCTCCCTGACAGTTAAGTGCAAAATGTCCTGTGACAGACAGGTGTGTGTGACAATCGTTCAATTCAGGGAAAAACTAATATAGATTTGTAAACCCCCAGAAGGACGACCCTTGCCTGAACTAGTTGCCGGAATAAAATTAGAAGTATTACCAGATTTATGTAAGGGGGTTAGACTCCATGTCTCCTGGAATAGACATATCTCAAACTTTTCAACAAAATTGTTTCATTCGGGGAGCAATAGATTCTTTTCTAACCCGGCTACATTCCATGGTGGGTAGAAAATCGGTATTTTATTAAAGATACAGAGAATAAGATTAGCTAATATCCTTTTATTGTCCCACTCACAGTAGCAACAATAGAAAGAATTTTGATCTTTTAAAACATTCTGAAGAATTTTAAGGTTCAGGAACATGCACTCATTCATCTTAAAATGCTGCAAACATGATGAATCAATCAATTAAACTTAAATGTCTCTTGAGGCTTGTGGAATATAATCCCATTAAAAAAAAAAAATCCAGATTTTCTACCTGCGAGGCTGTGGAAAATCTGCATTTTAAGTCAAGCAACCGTGGCTAACATTATTTAAATTCAAAGCCCTGATTAAACATTATCTATTTCACTCACCTCTGACTTGTTAACATAAATATTATTTCATTTGACCAATCTGCTGCTCTCAAAAGATCCTGGAAACTTCCGTCCATCACAAAGGTTTAGATGCAGACGTTTTTTCATACTGAATGTACCCAAAACTCATAGTCTTCCACATCTTCTTCACTTATTTATTCCTTGACAAAGCTTGTGAATGTTGCAGGCAAAACTGGTCTGTGTTCAATCATTTCCTCCTAAGTATGCAGTCCTGCTTTCATATTCTTTCAGGCACCCAATCCCACACACAACCGGATTCACAAAAAGTAAACTTACACTTTTATTAAAGTTTACATTTGTTTTGGATTTCACAAACTCCAATTTAATAGTAAGTTTATGACTGCACAGGTTCCGCAGTTGGGGTGGGGAATTCCACACATAAAAAGATAGCTATGTTGTACCATTTTATGTGCGGATGTTTCCGCCCTGACTGTAGAGCCTCTGCAGCCATAAACTTACAATTTAATCTGAGTTTGTGAATTCCAAAACAAACTTAAACTTACACAAAAGTGTAAGTTTACCTTTGTGAATCAAGCTCTAAGTCTTCCTTCTCCAGTGTCAAACTCAAGAACTTCGGTAACTCACAATTCAGTATGTTCACAAAAATCCACTCTGAATGGACCCCAAATGTAATTTATCCTTAGAATGCTGTTCCTTTCCAATTTCCAATTGCTTGAATCCCTGAAGTTTCTTGAAAGTCAAACTACTACACCAGGGGTCTCCAAACCGGTCCTGGAGGACCGGAATTATACCAGATTTTTAAAATTACTACATGTATCTCAATGGGGATATCCAAAAAATCTGGCATGGATCCGGCCCTCCAGGACCGGTTTGGAGACCCATGTACTACACCATTGCTTTACCCAGAAATAATGGAGTAAGAACAACAGATATTCTTCAGGTCAAACAGTATCCCTAAAACACCTTTGCAAGATATGCAAATCCTCGACTGGGGCCCCCCCATTTTGTTCTTATATCTCAATGCTGGCACGTTGTTCATGTGAAAAAATACATACCACTTTACCTTGTCCTGTGTGAGCTAGCGACTGCAAACAAACCTACTTACAACTCTAAACAATTGATGTGCAAGTTCTTCTCTTGAAATGTCCAACGTCCAACTGCAGATAGTACTCCACATCTCATGCCCCACCCGTCCAAACGCTCATTCAACTCTATCGATATCTCCCACGTTTCTCAAAAATATTCCTGCGATTCCAAGTATTCACATTTATGAGTCACTAATTCAGCTCCTCCATTGACTCCTGATCCAAGAATATCCTTTGTGAGTATAGCCAATTCAATCTCAGATATTTCATTTTCAATCTCTTTGGCACCTGATAGTAAAAAGGGCCTGGGAATATTGCGTGTATTGTTGATGAAAGTAAACCTAAAATTGATGCCAACATTCTCAATGTTATTTCTTCTTTTTATACAAGTCTCCCTAATTTCTTCCTAGTCTTTTTGATTCCTCCCTTGGTTATCTTAGCTTCGTGTGCACAGTATTAACCAGAAAACCACTGGACACATATACCTGTATTTGTTTTTCTCCAAGAATATATCCTTACAAACCCTCGCCTTTGCCTCTATTATCTCTCCTTTTGCAACTAGGACTTCCACTTGCTTGTTTTCCAATATCCTTTCCTCTTCCAAGAAGAAAAACTCCTGAGGTACTATATTTTGAGATGGTAAATCTACAATCTCTATTGTGAATCACCTCACAGTCTCGAAAACCCAAGGATCCTATGTTACCTTCATCCAGTTCTCAATAATGTGGGCTAGTGTGCAACCCAAGTTTATTGGGATATCTAAATGGTCTTGTGCTACACTTACCTGTTGAACTCCCTTCCTGGCATCTTTCTCCTCTTGAATATGTCCCTCTTATTCAGTGTCTTTGCAGTAAACACCTCTGCAACTTTCTCAACCAATAAGGGTTCTGTCCGAAAGGCCTAATTCCTCTGCTTGTAAAGGGTCTAGATGTATTTTGTTCCTGGCTGTGAATCCTGCGTTCTCCCACCCCTTTTAAGAACTCTAGCACCAAAACACTTTTTAATGTCCTTCTGAGAATTGTATATTGAACTTAAAGCACCCACAAATCTAGCCATGGTTTTAATAACGTTATCTCTAAAAAGACAACCTTGATATGGTTCCCTTCTCTATTAGAATGTTCAATTAATTTATGGTCTATTTCGATCAGCATGCTTTACCTTCTCTCATTTGACAAAGCCAAATTCGCATTTCCCAGAAGACAGATTGCATGCAGCACCCACTCATGCAATTCCTCTGGATCCATAATGCCTTCATTAACATATACCTCTCTTCCCTCTCAAAAATCTTGGTCACGGGCCAGTGATATTCAGAAGTTAGTACTGCCATGGCTGACCTTAAGCATCTGTCCAGACCTTTTTGTGGGTCTCTGCCACCTTTTCTTATAAACCTCCAAACATTTGACTCTAATTCTGGCATCATTACAATTTTATCAGGTAAAGTCAGTCTTGAGAAGTCAGCCCATTAGTCTAGTTCTCACCTCCCTTGGTATTTCTCTTCACCATGAATATGCCCCATACTGCACAAAACGAGGAGAACAAAACCATTCAGGGAGCAATGGATGCTTTATCAGAAAAGGCTCAAACATTTGATTACGTAAATGTAAAATTATTTTTTCCCTGAGTGGCCTTACCTGCAAACTCATAAGTTGCTTTACCTCAATCACATCATCATTTCAATCAATATCAGAGGAACATGAAAAATTAATTTCCATATCCTCTGTGCTCCTACCTGACTCACTGCTTTTGGGAACTTTTTTGGGCTTTTGGTCTGCCCATCAACGATACCCGTCACAGTATCCATTCTCTGTGCTGACTGCTTTTCATAATTTTCACTTTGCATGGTAAATCAGAAGATACATCTTCTGATCTTCTCTTTCTCTGACCCAATCCAAGCACTAAAGGTTGCCCCATTAGTAATATTCAAATAGGGGGAAGTTGTAGCTTCCCCTACTTTTTGTCCTAAACTGGGCCATAAAGGTTTCAATTTGTTATCAATGGATTCAGTAATCATCCTAACCACATTTCCTAATGCTTTGTTTATGTACTTTTAATGTTGTCCTCTATAACTTGTTGTTCATTACAGTCTAACATCTCCAACATTTTTCCTTGACTGATAGAAATATCCAATTGCTGAATACCTGTCACCCTCAGTTGCCCAATCCATAAAAATGGACCCTCTCTTGATATTAGACTTGCGACCCAAAGTCTCAGAATTTCAAGCATTGTAGCCTTTTGTTCCACATATAAATCAAACCGGTTAGGAGAAAGTATAAAGCCTTGCGGAACCCCATTTTTCACTGATTAAATGATTGAGTTGAAAGCTTCATGAATTATGATCTTGAAAAGAGTAATGAAGTTCAGCTCAGTATAGCTCCTTCAATAAGGTAACTATTTTCAAGATTGATGAGAACACACAAGAATTTCACAGCACATCCTACTTTTCACTTACTAAAATCACAGGGGGGGGGGGGGTTCTGTAGTTTTAGAATTGTAGCAGTACAGAAGAGAACTGTTTTTGATCTATAAATTCAGCCTGCTGCACAGGAGAATGAAAGATTGTAGAGCTGATTTGTTTAGTAGCATGTATCCTATTGCTGACACATTTTATGAGCTATTTTGCCATTCTAGTTCCTGATTAGATGTTTGTGATCGTTACTTTTAGTAGTCATTCTACACACTAAATATCAAGCAAACTGGAGCCATTCAAAATGCAGCAGTTTCATTTTTTACCAATGTCTGAAGTGCAGTGCGTTACTTGTTATGTTATGTTTCCAGTTATTTGGAGATCCTGTAGGAAAATAATCAAAACTGTTGTGGACATGCCATAATTTTGTTAGACTAGCAGAATGTATATGTGTGGTGGCTTTGTAATCATAACAGAGAAAATAGCACATGTTGACTCCTCTTTTGTGACCACATGCTACAGTGGTTCGTCTTCTATACCTTGATTCCTGATTGGAGAAGGAGGAACATAATCCATATTCTTGTTCATACAGATCTGAGTCCTATATTACTATAGACATGTTCCTTTTTTGCGTAGGATTTCCACACATTCCTGGTCTTAGGGAAAGAAATTTCTAAACCACTTCTAATCAGGCCCTTGATCCTCTCGCTTTGTGGGTCAGCAAGATGGTACATTTTACCAAAACCAGGATATCTTTGAGTTTTCTGAATATTGTTTTGCGTTTTTTGTAAAACAGTACTTTGTACTCTTGTAGCATGTTTCCTCTTTTAAGCAGGAAAAATGATGCATGTATTTCAGACCCATTCTGTTCACGCAACACAACAAAAATCCATCTGCTTGCTGTTTTTTTCATTTAGACAAACAACAGTTATTTTTATTCAAAATACTGTCTTTCCGTTTCCAACATGATGCAAACTCTTTCTCATTTTAATATGATGTATATAGCTTCTGATATGGGAGAACATTTATCATGGATATCTTGAATTATTTCTTCATTTAGAGGAATAGCAATTATGATTTACCGTTTACGCTATTACTAAACTGTAAGCTATCTAAGTTACGAAATTCCTACACTGTGGTCTTCTAACAAGATCTACAGATACTATTGGAATCTGTGGTTACAGTGTACAATGGGATCCCACTACAGACTGGGTTGGTTGATGCAACCAGGTCAATCTCCTGTTACCACCACAACCAAATAGCCCTTTTTTCTCTATCTTGAATGTCCGACTTGCAATTATGAATTATTTCACCATGCTGCACAATACCTGCTTACACTGCAATGGGCAGGAATGCACTATATTCATGAGACACAGTGCATTACTGTCCTTTCAGCTAGTGCTGGCACACAATTTGGTGCCTAGCACCAGCAAAGGCGCCCATGCACCACGATGCACGGATGTCTGTGCTTTTGGCAGGATTGATTGTGCAGGAAGGGACAAGTGTCCTGAACAAAAATAATCCATGGAGGTGTTTTCCTTGTTCCATGTGTGCTGAAAATTACAACACGAAATGAAAAGAGGAAATAGCAAGGAGAAATGATGGTCTGGGCACAGGCTACTTGTAATTTTAAGCCCCCCAGCTCAGAAGTCTTCATATATTGAAACATAACTACCCAATTGCCAATCACGACAAATCATAATTCCGCCAATGTTGTTCATGCAATACATTATTCTTCTGATGTGATGTATGGTCAGTATGATGTCAAGGACATAAAGAGTGTAAGGCAGTGAAGGTTGTAAGGTATTACAAGATGCCCACTAGCCCTCTAAGGGTGAGTATTGCTTGATTGATTAGTGTAGGAAACTGGATTTATAAATCTGCATGAAAAGAGAGGACTCAGCTGTGTCGGAGATCACAATATTCAAATTTATATCAAGCATCACAATATTCAAAATCCTGAGCTTACAAATGTTGCAGCCCCTATGCACTATGTGATTTCTTAAATTGTATGTAAGTTCCTAAACTCTGCCCATGCTTACTGGCAGCTTCCTCCAACCAAAGACACTTTCACTCCCATGAGAACAGTCCCCAGGTGCACTGGCAAATTATGCTACCAATTAACGTTTTATCCAAAATAATCCAACGTGACTCAAAATATATGAATATTAATTAAATGCTTTCTAGATGTTGTCACGAAACGCTTCTCATCATGAGTCTTCAACACATTTCATGATGATAATACAATTGTGTTGTCAGATTGATTGTTTTAACTGTTAATCTTAATTGTTCCATTACTGTTCAAAATCTCCAGTGCGTTTCAGATCTCTCTTGTTCTTCATCTTGGGGACATTGGGAAATTATCTACAACATAAAACAAAGCCAAAATCACTTTTAATACGTTATGTACAATAATTAAAAATAATCATGCATTCTACCAAATATGCTATTGTACTTAAAAACATTCCTTGCTAGTCAAACACATGGGGCCTTATTTATGAAGGACTTGCGCCACTTTTACGTGACTTTTAAAATGGGAAAAAGACACGCACCGGTGGCGCAAGGCCTTCATAAATAAGGCCCATGATGCTTAAACCGTATTGTTTGATGCATAAATGGGTCTAAACCACTCTTTAGTATATTGTGATAAGCTAAAAAACAGTGACAAACCTTTAAAATGTGCCCACCATGATCATGTCTTTGACCGCATCACTTGGCATTTTCTTCCAGTCCCTACTTTTTTCAAGGTGCTGCAACTCCCTTACCTGTGCTCCAAAAGTGCCCCCCCCCCCACACACACTTTGTGGAAAGGCTTTCTGTATAGCATTCCACAGGTTCACATAGGAAAAAGCTTTGCCCTGATTATCGCAGGTCCACTGCCAAAAGTCCAGTTAACACTGATGTTGCAGGTTTTCTACCCAAAAAAGGATGCAGCTGTCTCTATTTATAGTGTTTTAGCCACTTTTACACCCTCAGTGAAAGAAATACTAAAACCTTGAAGGCTTTTCTTGGTAAATACGTAAACCCATTCTCCCTTTGAGGATCAGAAAGTGGTTAAATCACTTACCATCAGAGCAGCATTCGAGCTCTAGGAATTGAAGGGAAAGCATAGACATGTCTCCTGAGCCAATCACCAGGCAGATGGAATATCTTTCAGGAGGTAGTTTTCAATCTTCTCCGATTCTCAACTTTGTCTTGAGATTGGTTCTGTCAGTTCTTATAAAATGCAGTCGGCTGTGCTTTGGCAAATTTCACTGAGCAAATCCTACGAGAGTTCCTGCACAATCTTCACACATGTTCTGCTGCAAAAAAACCCTAGATTCTGTTTGTCATTGTTGATTCACTGAAACAACAGGCCCATAAATTTTTTCTTGAGTTTTCTCAAAAAGTGGAACTGAACTTGGTCTAGATTTTGTTCACTTTCACTTTTTCTGTCTCCCTCTTCGTCCCTTTCTATTTACTTTTCCCAAAAAGAACCCATTGACGTCAAGACAGATACATAATAGAATTGTTCTGGCAGAAATGAATTACCAATCCATCTAGAGCCTACCTGTATTCTATGCAAAATGCAGTAGGATTTCCCAAAACTTTGTCTACATATTTGCTTTTACACTAATAAAATCCTACAAGTTAGCCTATTCTTTTCTCCCCTCTTTTCTGTTGCCACAACATGTCACCTTTTACCAGATTGAAAGCCTAAAGGAAGTTTTCTACCCACAATGCATCTTACTTGAGTGGGGAATAGGTATACCTCTGTTTGCAGCTCTAAGAGTCTTGTACCTTTGAGAACCGCAAGGTGTGTGGGTGGGCTCCTTTAAGACTAGGCTTGCATATCTGTTAAGAAGACTCATTGTGCCAGATAATGCTTCCTTTCTAAACCCTACCATGTTCCATTAGAATCCTCAATTCATGGTGGCTTATTTACAGCCCTTTAAGTATCCTCACAAACCCTGTATAGACATTTTTCTACACTGCCTGCTGCCTACGTCAACTTTGCCTTGGCCTTTAAATATGAAGGAAGAGAATGTGTCTTAACTTGCTGTATAGTGACATCAATTTACCATGCGTATATCCATGCCAATAGAGGACTAGAAAAAGGGTAAGCTACCAAGAAAGCTCTCACCCTCCTCAAACCACTCCCCTTCCACTGTTTACTCTTACCTCCTTCCAGACATGTTATCTCCCTGCGTCTCCTCTGTTTTTGTAAGCTCTGTACTCCCCTCTAATTAAAGTCATATTTCACTAAAAACTGTCTTTGCCCTCTTTTTCTTTGAATTTCTCTTATTTGATCCTATTGTGTCACTCACTCTCCAATTTCATGATCTTCACTGACCCCTAGTAATGCTTTTTGTGGTTCTCCTTTTAGTCTTTCTTTTCTACTTTTGTTACACTCTAAGCTGACGCTCTCTTTTACTACAAGACTCTTTTGTCTGTTTCTACTCTCTGATCACCACTCGGTTGTTTATGCACGTCAATTTACTTCAACTCCTTCCTCATTTTCTATCTGTCAAGTTTCAAGTAACATTCACATATTTCTCATCCTCTCTCAGTTTGTTCTCTGCTTTTTCTCATTTCTGTTTCCCTCATATGCACATGGTTATACTCCCCTTCAGCTCTGTTTTTGCAAAGTATACTTTTCATTGTGTGGTCTGTTTACCTCTCCTTACTCTCTAATTTCTCCCTACTGCTCTGCCATTGCCCCTAAATCGATTTAGTTCTGTCTCAGATTTCCTCTATTACTGCCACAGATTCTCTTGTTTTCTCATCCCCTCCTGTTCCCATCCATCCACCTTTTTGACCTAATATATTGTGCGAAAGTGTTTTATTAGTTGGGGTGGATGGTAGTCCACTATAAGTAATAATGTCACTATTCTTGCTAGGTACAGTAAAGGTTTCATTAATTTAAACATGAGCTCAAGTCCTGGTAACTAAGGCACAGAGCAGACAGGATTAACTTAAGAAAATATGTGAAGCATTTAGAAGTACAGTTAAAAAGTGACAATCAGAACAAAATAAAAATTCCACTCCAGTTTAAGAAAATGGAGAATAATTGAATGGACAATATGAGACCAAATGAAAAAACTCCAATGAGGGGAACTGGAGATATGAATTTTTAAATGAAAATAGTGCCAAAAACTTTAAGCATCAACCCCCATCATCCCTGACTGGGACTTATGCACAATTTAAGGGCGACACTGATGAAGCGTGCGTCAGATACAGAAACCAGAACACGTTGAAAGATGTGCCCTCTGACTAAGGGCCTGATTAAGAATTTGGTGGACGGGTTACTATGTCACAACACTGACGTATATCCTGTTCGCTGAAATATAAATTATTTTTTGCCAGATGGGATATCCTTCACTAGTGTGACGGAGTAACCCTTCAACCAAAATCTAAATCAGGCACTTACAGCCTGATTCATGAAGTAAAATTGCGCCCGCAATCGCTGCGAAAATGCAAATGCGGGCGCAATTTCCGTAATCGGCATTCAACATCAAAATAGCGAATTCGCAAACACATATTTGCAAATTCGCTAATATATTCGCAGAATCCCAGCAGGTGAGCATTAGCGAATCGGAAATAGCGACACACCACGGATTCTGCGAAAATAATAGCGAATTCGCAATATAATCGCAATCGGTATTCAAGAAAAATCGCTATTAGCGAAAAACCCAAAAATCGCTATTTGCTCCGCGCAAAATAAGGACAGCTCAAAGCAGGTGGTAACCATGAAAGCCATGCAAAAAAAACATTCAAAAAACCGTTGTCCTATCACCAACAGGTACTGGCCTGACCAATCACACATAAGGACCATCATCATCAGCAGCATTAGGAGTCCCACAATGCCAGGAATGTACATGGTGGTGAGGCGTCGAAGGCTAGAGCGATTAGCACGGAGGAGACGCAGGATCCAGGACAGGATATTCCGCCAGTGGGTCACCTTGCTGGGCCAAACCAGAGAGCAGATATATGCTAAATACAGGCTGAATGGGGAAATGATAATGCAGCTAATACAGGACCTTGACCCCCTGATGCAGCACCCAACAAGCCGTACCAATGCTGTGCCTACACATGTGCAGGTATTGTGTAGCCTGCACCTCCTGGCCTCCGGGAGTTTCCAGGGGATAGTAGCGGCTGCTGGGGGGATATCCCAGCCCACCATGTCACGCTGCCTCCACACTTTTGTTGACGCCATGCTCACCCAGCTACACCGTCACATCAAATTCCCCGCCAGCCAACAGGAATTGGACATGACCAAGCTACAATTCTACAATGTAGCACATTTTCCACATGTGCTCGGATGCATAGACTGTACCCACGTCGCCATCTGCCCACCAGCTGGCATGGAGTATATGTTCCACAATAGAAAGTCCTACCACTCCCTCAACATCCAGATGGTCTGCAATGCTAAGACATACATCACTGACATTGTCGCACAGTACCCAGGGAGTACCCATGACTCCTTCATTTTCCGGCACAGCGGCCTCCACACACGACTGGTCAGGGGAGAGTTTGGGGAAGGACACCTACTTGGTAAGTACACTTTGTTGGAAATGTCACATTGCTAAGATGTAACAGCGCAGCACAGGCAATCACCATCTGCTCCTCTCATTCAGGTGACAGTGGCTATGCCCTCCGTGAATACCTCCTGACCCCATACCTCAACCCTGCTACACCCCAGCAACGGCGCTACAATATTGCACACATACGGACAAGGAATTGCATAGAAAGGACATTTGGCCTGCTCAAGAGCAGGTTCCGCATACTGCACAAGACAGGTGGGGCCATGTATTACAGTCCTGAAAAGTGCTGCCGCATTGTGGCTGTCTGCGCAATACTACATAACATTGCAACCAAGCGCCGGATACCTGTTGACATCTCTGGCAGCGAATCTGAGGGGGACAACCGGCCACCTGCACATGCGCGCCATGCACATGGGGAGAACCCAGCAGAAGGGCACCGACGTCGCAACCACATCACAGTGAACAGTTTCTAGTACAACCACTTCCATCACCCCACAAATCAACAATGCATGCAAAATGTAATGATGACACAACGCTAATGTGTGTAGCAAAATAAATGTATTTGTTCAATTCACAAAAATAAAAATAAGGTTCCAGTCCAAATAACTACAACAAACAGTATTACGCCATACTGCTGTGCATCACTACATGGCAGGCTTAACCTCAGCCTGTGCCATTGATATTCTGAAGTTCTCAGGAGCGCCTAGTGCGCGTTGCGCCATAGCGCCTCTGAGGGGCATCCTCCTCCGGGGCTTCAGGCAATGGCGTGGGCCTGGTGCTGCGGGTGTGTGGTGGGACCTGTGAGGCAGACTGAGAGCTGACGCTGGACGCCCCCTCACTCGCATCATCACCCCCCCACAACAGATGGAATAGCTGGAGGGTGAAGTGCAATGACGGCCGTGTTGAGGTGCTCCAGCACCCTAGTCATGTCCTCGCTGCACTGTATTGGGAAACATCACTTACAACGCAACTTTTACAACGACATACCATAACAATGCAACTTTTACATCGCAAAAACTTTTACAACGCATGTATTTACAACGAATGTTTTTACAACGCAGGTACCTTTACAACGCATACCATTACAACGTAAGAATTGGTAAGTATATAATTATATTTTAAATGTTATATGTTTGGGGTAAAGGGGTATTTTTAGGGTTCAGGGTCAGTTTTGGGTTTTTGGGTAAAGGGGTATTTTAGGGGTTCAGGGTCAGTTTTTAGTTTTTGGGTAAAGGGGTATATTTGGGGTTCAGGGTCAGTTTTTAGTTTTTGGTTAAAGGGGTATTTTTGGGGTTCAGGGTCAGTTTTCAGTTTTTGGGTAAAGGGATATTTTTGGGGTTCAGGGTCAGTTTTCAGTTTTTGGGTAAAGGGGTATTTTTGGGGTTCAGGGTCAGTTTTCAGTTTTTGGGTAAAGGGGTATTTTTGGGGTTCAGGGTCAGTTTTTAGTTTTTGGGTAAAGGGGTATTTTTGGGGTTCAGGGTCAGTTTTTAGTTTTTGGGTAAAGGGGTATTTTTGGGGTTCAGGGTCAGTTTTTAGTTTTTGGGTAAAGGGGTATTTTTGGGGTTCAGGGTCAGTTTTTAGTTTTTGGGTAAAGGGGTATTTTTGGGGTTCAGGGTCAGTTTTTAGTTTTTGGGTAAAGGGGTATTTTTGGGGTTCAGGGTCAGTTTTTAGTTTTTGGGTAAAGGGGTATTTTTGGGGTTCAGGGTCAGTTTTTAGTTTTTGGGTAAAGGGGTATTTTTGGGGTTCAGGGTCAGTTTTTAGTTTTTGGGTAAAGGGGTATTTTTGGGGTTCAGGGTCAGTTTTTAGTTTTTGGGTAAAGGGGTATTTTTAGGGTTCGGGGTCAGTTTTTAGTTTTTGGGTAAAGGGGTATTTTTGGGGTTCAGGGTCAGTTTTGGGTTTTGGGGGTACAGGGGTACAGGGTAAAAATAAATTAAAATTAAATTTAAATTAAATTACATTAAATTATATTTTTTTTAATTAATTTATGATTATAAAATTAATATATACTTACCAATACTTACGTTGTAATGGTATGCGTTGTAAAGGTACCTGCGTTGTAAAAACATTCGTTGTAAATACATGCGTTCTAAAAGTTTTTGCGTTGTAAAAAATGCGTTGTAAAAGCATGCGTTGTAATAACATGCGTTGTATCAACATAGATCCCACTGTATTATTTGGTGCTGCTGGGTCAGGGAGCGCCGCGCCAACAGAGAAGTAGCATTTGCTGCTATATAACTTGCCCTGCTGTAAGTGGCCAGCCGGGTCATAAGTTGGCGGTGGCGCCGGCGTGCTCCACTGCGCTGTCTCGACATGGCAGCGGTGTTGGCCTCCATGGCTGCAGCCATGCGGGCCATTCCATCTCCCACACCTGCCATGGCTGCAGTCATGTTGTCCATGTGGCCTGCAACAGTGGCCACATTGCGCCCTATCATATGCAGCTGCAGCTGTATAGCTCCTTGCTGCTGTGTCTGGCGCTGGTGAATCCGAAGCATCCATCTCTCGACGCTGAGCCGCACCAGTCCCTGATCATTGGCCCACCTGCTAGATGGTGTGGAGTGCTGGCGTGACCTGCCACGCCTGCCCTGCTGGCCTGAGTGTGTGGCTGGCCGCTGTGTGGACACTGGCGCAGCCCCGGATGTAGAGGCAACAGCTGCTGGGGGTATGACCGCAGGTGTTGCAGGTGCGCCAGATGCAGGGGGTGTGACTGCTGGTGTGGCTGGTGTAGAAGATGCAGGGGGCACAGTGGTGACTGCCCTGGCTGCGGCTCTAGGAGGAGCAGCGGTAGCAGGAGGCACAATGGTGGCTGGCCTGCCAGCGGCTGTGGGTGCTGCACCAGTCGCAGGGGGGACGCTGCAGGTGGTTCTTGCTGCTGGTGTTGATGCAGCGGCAGGGGCTGGTGCCTGGGTTGGTGGTGGCACCTCCTCCTCCTGGACCCCCTCATCGATTTGCAGCCTTTCGCTGTCGCTGCTATCGCTACCTGTGGGGGTAAGTGGTGGATCATTAGTTGCATGTATCTGGCAGACGTGCAGTTGCTACATGCATGCTGGGTGACATTCCCTGAATGGCAGTGGCTTTGTGTGCTTTGGGACCTGTCTGGCTGCATTGTGGTACTACAACATTGTGGCCAGACTACATCTCCCACAATGCTTCAGGACATTCCTTGATGTGCAACTATGGCATGCCTATGGGACAATCGGGGAGCCTATTTGGTCATGGACATCCATAGGGGGCAGGGTCGCAGTCGCATGCCACTTACCTTGGGTGTCTTGGGTGGTGCGGGATGAGTCCAGTCTTGTAAATCCGACACAGGCCTCCTTCTCCAGGGTGTCCTCGACCTGGTCCTCCATGGCAGTATTGGGTGGTACAGTTGGTCCTCCTCCTCCAGTGCCCGAGGACTCCCCAAGGCGCGCCGCCACCTTCTCCTTGGCACGGCCTCGGAGGTCGTACCAGCGCTTCTTTAATTCCTCGAGGGACCTGTCCGCCACTCCCACGGAGTTCACAGTCGAGGCTATCCCCTGCCAAATCCTCCGCTTCTCCTGTTCAGGGACCCTCCTAGAATCTGTGCCAAACAGTCTGTCATGGTTTGCCACCACCCCCTCTATGAGGTGTTCAAGCTCCTGTTCCGAAAATTTTAATTTTCTTTCGCGCCCAGACGAGCTGCTGGTGCCAGGTGCAGGATCCTCAGCCATTGTACCAGGGTTGTGGTTCTGTGGTTTTCTCCTGAGTAGCTGCAGCTCTCCAAATTGCTCCCTCTCTGTCAGCCTCACTGTGGAGAATGGTGGTGGGAACCGGCAGCTTCCTGGTTGTGATGTCATCACTGGGCTCGAAATGCAACTTCCCGGTTTCCCGATCTCGCGAGTTTGCGATCTCGCAAATAGCGATATCGCAAATAGCGATATCGCTATTTGCGAGCTCGCAGTCCAGGCGCGGGTAGCCGAAAATAGCGATTATTCTGCGATTATCGGTCATCGCTAACGGAATTTGCGATCGCGTGCGAATCGCTTTTTTTTATCGCAATTCTTCATGAATTCGGATTTGCGATTTCTGAATAGCGATTCGCTTTTTTTCGCTATTACAGAATCGCAAATGCCGATTTTCATGAATATGGCGGTTAGTCTCTGAAATGGAAGTAAAAATCCTCAGAAGGGCACGGCAGCAAGCTATGATGGAGAAGACCTCCCTGAGGCCATACAGTTGGACTTAGTCAATTTTTGGAGCTTTAATTCCTCCAGTGGGGCAGGGTTGCAAGTTTCAGCTGAACAGGGGTCCAAGAGATTGGATTCCCTCTCCATGGCATCCCACTGAAACAGATTTGGTGCTGGGTAAAATCTTCATGCGGGATGAACCTGAATCTCTGTTATGACGGCAACACATCTTCACCGTGTTGACGTGGCAGATATACCTTGGTCTTCTGAAGGTCTTTAGAACCAAAAAGTTTATAAGTCCAAGGTTGCCAATGATGTTATGAAAATTCCACTTTGACCCAGCTAAGGGTAACAGGACCTCAGGCACAGCATTTGGGGGCTAAGGCTCACTCTAGTAGAAGCCACCACCAGGGCAGCTTCGGTGGAACTGGTCAGTCAGGCTCTCAGGAAAAGGGCTGGCATCAATGAGCTTGTTGTGTCCCTGTAGCTTGACAGGAGGTCAGCCAACTGACCTTTGGAGCCTACTTCTTTGTCCTGGGATCAAGCAGGCTCTGGTCTAGTCTTTCAGGTCTCCTCAAAGGTCCAGAAGAAGACAGAATCCTTCTTCTTTCTTCCACAGGCATAGTAGGTGCAGCAGTTCACTTGCGGCATTTTACTTACAGACCCTGGCTACACATTGTACTATATACTGGGGAGTTATAGGTAAGTTGAATTTCCTAATTAGATGACAACCAATGTAAACATGTTTTAGGGGTAAGACCACGTGCACTGGGGCGTGATTAGTGGTGTCCTAGTGCACAGTCAAAACACTAAAAGCACCGCTCCAAAACATAATGGGCGTGATTATTCAAAACAAGACATTTTTCTACATGTTTGTAAATGTAGCTCTAACTGACAGGCAATGGAATACAGTAGGTGATCAAAGTCAAAAGTCAACAAATTACTGGAAGGTTCTCTGGGTTCTGAGAGTGACAGTGGATGGTTACAGCCTTGTGATGTAGTGTTCTCTAGAGGGCTGTGTCTTCAGTTACTTCCTAAATTGGAATAGAGTTTGGGCAGGCTTTCATCACAAAACATGCACTAACTTACTTGTATACTTATTTCTCACCCACGTACTTAGCATCCAATAATCCAACCTCTCCCACCAAATAACCCACACACTTCACCTCCTAACCACTCACTAATTCATTTACACATTCATCAGTTCATCCATCCAACAGCCCACTCCCACACCCTATCGCCACTCACTTACTAGATCACTCACTGGCCAAACCAATAACCCACTCAGGATACTCTTTCAATTTTTGACATCACAAAAAGAAGCTACAACTCAGAGCTGATAAAATGTTCTCAAGGTTTGAAAACGTACTGAGAATGTTCAAACAGTTTGTTATACAATTTGCATGCCAGGAATGCAGCCACTTCTCACTTCAGAGAACAGATTCATTTTGTTTTGTTTAAAGCATGAGTAAACCTTACAGAAAACCTATCAAAATGTATTGAACTACCTTTGTAACATTTGCCTTTGTATTAAAAAAGCACAACTTTGAAGGCAGAGATTAAGTATTATATTGATGAACATGACAACCCAAGGCTTGAAACCTGCAGTCATGTTTTCAATACTGAATTTGTTCTCATTGACTCACTTTGTCTGCCAGTCTTGCTAAACAGTCCGCATAATATTAAAACTGGCACTTAATGTGGAATTTTGATTGGTGCTTCTCTGGCCTTTTTTCAGATAAAAGATTTAATTATTTGATAAAAACTACACTATGAACGTATTCTTGGTACACAAATCTTTCCTGGTCACGTATTTCATTTTTTCCACATGAATCTATTGCGTTAAAGAGTTATTTGTTTTCTTTATTTTTTTAACAACTTATTTATTGCTATCATACCAGGTACTATACAGAGCAAATATTACAGAGGTGGATATAAATAGGAGATCAATTACAACATGTACTCTTTAATATTATATAATGTTTATCCTGCAGTCTTTACCCAGCATGACCTGTACCCAGCAGTCTTTACAACACACTCAAGTAGCACACAGGTACATGACTTTAATTTGGTTTTACATTAACTCTGCATCCTTTATCATGCAGTACTTTACTATGCAGGTATTTCTTTTTTAAATAATGTTATTGTAATGTTATTTAAAGAATACAAAGTGTTAGGTGAGGCTAGATTTAAAGGGGAGTAAGTCTGATTTTAGGGTAAATGGGCGAATAGAGGTAAAGGGAAGTAAAGGTGATTATTGGGTTATGGGGCACATATCAGTACAGGGGGAAGTGGTGATTTTTGGGTCAAGGGATGGTAGAGGTAAAGACTGATTTTAGGGTTACAGGGAGAGTAGAGGAAAATGGAGGTAAGGGTATTTTTAATGTAAATCGGTGGGTAGGGAATAAAGGCTTTTTTTCAGGCTTAGGGATGGCTAGAGGTAATAGGGATAAGGGTATTTTAGAGTTAAGGGATGGGTAGAAGTAAATAGGTGTAGGAGTGATTTTGTGAATAAGGGGTGGGTATCTGTTAAGGGCACTATGGGTGACTTTATAAATAAAGAATGAGCAGAGGTAAAGTGGGGCCTGGCAGAATTTTGGGTTTATGAGTGGGTAGATCTAAGATTAATTGTAATGTTAAGGGTGGTGTAGGAAGCTGACTCTGTATATGGTATACCAAAGTAAGGTATAGTGTGCACAGAATCCAGTGAATCTCCAGAGGCATTACAGAGGTCAAAGTAGATAGTACCTCACTCATTTATTTGGTTGTGCTGTTGAGCAGTCAGGGGTTCCAAGAGGCTGTGTTAAGCATTTGTTGTACACACTCACACAAGAAATGATTACACACACTCAAAGACTGAATCCAAGGTCAATTGTTTTGTATAAAAATATTACTTTGTTATTTTTATTTCTAGAACCAAGAGAAACTCAGTTGCAGGTAAGTACCAGTTTTAAAATAGCAATACTTTTCAGGTACAGAAAAATCTGCCCGCAAAAGTAATGAAAATACTTTGCAGTGATGCTGAAAATACTTTGTGGAGTCAAATCAACAGTAGCAGTAACTTAGCAATGTGAAAGGTAGACACTTAGTGCAATACCTAGAAATTCAATGCAATCCTATGGGAGGAAAACAGTTATGTACATTTACAGGTAAGTACTTGACTTACACATCCAGTCTTTGAGGTTTAGATCAACACTGGGCAAGGGTCAGATCAAGATAGGTACTGCACCACCACCAGCAGCATGGGCCATCTGGGTGCAAAGGTCACTGGGCGCAAAGTTAGTCAATAGAGACTGGGGCACCCATGAGATGTACTGGTTGCAGGTAAATTACCACGGTTTTGGGGCACAGGCCCGGGGGCTTAGGCAGGAACAGGGGGGGGGGGGCACAAGGCAGCACCAAAGCTACACCAGCAGCAGCACAGTGGTAGTCGGGTCAGGGTGCAAGCACAGCGTTGGTTGTCCAATGCAATCCTATGGAGATTATTCCTAGTGGACACAGGCTGCAGACATCAAACCGGAGCCCAGGCAAGATGAGATGTTGGGGGTCACAGGGGCACCACTTGTCAAGCTCCCCAAAGCCCAGGGGCTGCAGGTGCAGGGGTGCCTTTAGATGCCGGATTTCTCCTTAACAGGCCAATCGCGGTTGGGGGTACCCTTCGGATTCACAGTGCAGGCGCCATTGTGTAAAATAGGAGAGGTCAGCCAATGCTGGGTTTGAGGTCAGGATCCCTGGCGAGACTTCTCTGGACATGTGAGCCAATCAGACTCGGACAGTGGGTGTCAGGTGCAGAGTCGGCAGGACTCGTTGTTCCAGATGGCACAGGAGTCCATGGAGTTGATTTCTTCAGGACAAGACCACTGTCCACGGGAGATTATAGTCTTTTTTTAAGGCAGCAGTCCTTCCGGGAATTTCAAAGGTCCCTGGCAGCAAGACAGGTAACTTTTTTGTCTTCGAAGCTGGGGACAGGCTTGTAGGGCTGGGGCCAAGACAGTCATCATCTTCAGTCTTCTCTACAGGGTTACAAAGGGAAAGGGGTCCCAGGATACTATAGAGTGCATAGTAAAAACAGCTTAGTGACAAGATAAAGAACACATAAAATCAACTGGAATGTACATTGTTATTTAATCACAAAATACCAATGCATAAAAACTTGCGCACACAACATATGTTTGCATGATAACAGATCTTAGCGCCCAAAAGAGGGGGAGTGGGAATAGAAGTGAGAGTGATAGGAGGTAGTGCAGGGTACGGTAGTGCCCCTCACCCTTAGGCAAAATACTAATCTCCAAGCCTTCAGGAAGTCTTTAAAGACACACCAGTTTCTGACAGCGTAATTTTGCATCTTTCATGATTTTGTCCTGGCTCTCTGGAAGAACACAAGCGCGGAGATACCCCTTCGGGGGTCGAGTCCTGCGCTATACAAGCAAATAAAATAAAAATAAAAAATAAAGGTAGTGTAATACAATATAGGTCAACCGTCCATATTCAGAACCCTACTTAGAAACTGGCTTCAAACAAGAACCAAAAACAAATACAAATAGATGAACAAAATAATTTTTAGGGTAACCATGCTTCTAAAAAATAGCAGTGCAATTTCAAGCTCGGACTAGAGGCTGGGAGATGGATCAGTTGTCTACGTTTCGACCCCACAACAGGGTAGGGACAAGTGGGCCCCTACAGGAGGGTCTTCCTCAGGACAGGGGAAAGGCTTGGGCAGGCTTTCTAAAGCAAAAAGACAAAAAAAAAAAAACGAAATCAGAAAAAGACAGGTCCCCTAGGGATCAGGGGTACATGGGCTAATGGTGGTAAGCACGAAGGAGAAGTGAATTAAAATAACTGAATAACTTGGGACTCGTAGTATCCTACGGGTGGATGGCATAAGTCACAGTCTGGGGTAGATCTGGAAGATAAGTAAATATACCAATATAACCAAATAGAACGTGCCCAAAGAGTGGCCCGTTATTGGCTCGAAAACAAGCGTAGATCTACTTACAGAGGAAACACTTGTGTATATCAACATTCTCATGGGGAAGGCATTAATCAAAAAGCGCCGCCGGGGTGCAGTCAGCTACCCGCGGTATCTGAGGAAATAAATAAAAGACCCAGTGTAAGTTGCTAACCGAACCGAGTCTGGTGTCTGAAATCAAAAACAGCCGTCGGGCGGAATGGGTGGGCGGGAGACATACCTGAGTGCTTTCTTAGTCGCGCATCGCCATCAGTCGTGTCATCACAGAAGCGAGGGAAGTGCGCCTGTGAAACACTACTTAAAAACCCAAAACTGACGGCCGGCGGCGTGGGTGCACGTCGTGCTCACACCAGATGTATGGAGAAAAGTGAGGAAAGACTGAGTGACGTCTTGGTGCGATTATGTAGGTTATCCGGAGTATGTGTAACTATCACAAGATAGCGGGGCGAGCATAAGGGAAGGCATAAAGCATTCAAGTGCATGGGCATGCTCAAAATCGCAAGCTTGTCGAGAAAGGAATCACACAAAAAGGTAGTTAACATGTAATAAAATGGATGTTCTGGAGCTACTTGTAATGTGCAAGTTGAAGTTGAAGTTCCGCTCCCTCAGCCTCTCATTCCTTCGAGATGGTGCATCCTGCACGGGACAGCACCTGTGTCATAATATTGTCCAACAAAGGCCGAAGCTTCTCAAGATGCACTCGACAGTGCGTCTCCCATCCGGCATCACGGTTCAGCCCGCCCAGCCATCCAAGTTTGTTGTATTGCCTGACACGTTTCTGTGGCCAACGTACCACTTCATCAGAGGCATTTCTCCTGTACACATTGGAGTGCACTTTATACTGCATGCTGATTAGTTTAAACCCCTCATGGGTTCAATTACATACTTAATTGCTTCATGCAGCATGCTGAGATGTGTAGTCACATTGAGCTTTCAGTCAACACCGATAGTAGGTTCCAATGCGTACAGAGTTCGGAGAGTCAATTAAAATCCTTAGTAGGATCTAGATGTGATAGGAGCAGGCACTTTTCATCAAGATGCACTGTGCTGGAAATCGGAGAAAGAAGGTTCCTCTCCTTCAGCCTCTCATTCCTTCGACATGGTGCATCCTGCACGGGCCGGCACCTGTGTCATAATATTGAACCACAAAGGCCGAAGCTTCTCAAATTGCACTTGACTGTGCGTCTGCCATCCGGCATCATGGTTAAGCCCGCCCCAGCCATCCAAGTTCGTTGTATTGCCTGACGCGTTTCTGTGGCCAACATGGGAGTCCATTGTTGGTAAGACAAAAGGACATCATTTCGAGAAGCATTTTCGTGTGGCTCAATAAATTGAGGGACCTTGATGTAAAAAAATTCTTGCATGCTTTGAGACCATCATCATGAATTATTGAGATGTGCAACGAGACTACGTTGACCGTAACCATGATGTAACTTGGTTTCCATGGGGTGTTGTTGATCCTGTTCAGAAAATCCATGGAGTCTCGGATATACGATGGTAGATTTGCAACATAAGGGAAGATAAAAATGCCTATGAACCTTGAGGTGTTTTAAAGAAGAGATCCACACAAGCTGACAATTGGGCAGCCAGGAGGAATTTCAAGACTCTTATTCACCTTACGCAGTACATAGAGTGTTGGCATGATGGGATGGTCTACTTTCAGGTATTGTAGCTCATCATTATTTATAAGGCTATCTATATATATATATAGCACCTGTAGAAATAGCTAGTCATTAATTTCGTCTGGGAGAAATGACTCTTTGCATAATAATACAATGGAAGCATCTCATTTAAGATATCCTATCACAAGATTGCCATAAGCTAGAAAGCCTCATATGCACTTCATCTAAGCTTCCCTATAGCCCAGACAAGGAAGCCTTTACCTAGGCAAACCATTTGTGTACTCAAGCTATCTTTTTCTGATCATTGAATAATCTATTCTGAGATCTAGATTTTCTCTTAGGGAGATTCTTTATGTGATGGATAGGGCAACATTTGAAATGTCAAGACAGGTCACCTTATAAAAATACACGGATACATTTACCCAACTGCCTCTACAAAATCGAAAAGAACAAAATCAAGAGAAACAGCTAAAATTGTTATTTCAAATTCATTTGAAGTCAGTCTTGCCAACTGGTAGTGGAGAAATCTAAGGAAAATGGTAGAAAGAAGTGAAAAGCCTTTAAGTGTTCAGGTGGCCCATATAGATGCACTGTAATAAAAGGTTATGACAGTCTGTGAAAGGACAACGTTGAGCTGCCATTGGGGGTATGGCCAGGTGGAAAAAGTTTACTTCCCCTTCTGAATATCTCTAGGAGTTTTTTTCTGTTTTAATCCTGTTATGAAGATAGACAGGCTAAATCACACTTCTAGGTGAAAAGTCTTTGTTTCTTGTTCCCAGTTAAGGTCAGCCACAGAACGAATCCAGAGTCCCTGCTTTTTGGATAGTAACACTTGACTACCCAGGGTTGTGGTCAAGAAGGCGACTACACCTGACATGCTCCTCTGAGCTCCAACCTAGGCCCTGCAGTAATCCTGCCTAATCCTCTGCAACACAGGATGATGATGCCTGCCCTGATGCACGTTTCCTCCCAGGGGCCCTGGAGGGCGTAAACATATGCTGAAAATGCCCGAAGAAGACCAGGACCGACTGGATTGAATGGACCACAGCCCAGGGCAGCCCGTGATGGTGATGTGGCTGATGGTAGACGCAGGCCTTGAGGGAAGCCTCACCGTAAATCTAATCTGGATAGAGGCTGCAATGGAGCTGAGGCCCTGAGTCAGGCAGAGCCTGCTGCCATGGAACTTGTGTAGCGTGGCCTGCTGGGATGGTGATATAGCTCACTGGCAAGAGGAGGCAGCATGCTTTGACTGCGGGGATCTGGGCTCGACAGAACTGATGATGATTGCCCTTTGGCCACTGGGACCTTGTTGACTGTGAGCTTCGTCGCAGCTGGGATTGCCCATCACACTTGATGGTGGCCCAAGGGCCTTTGGCCCCAGCGGGGAAGGCCCTAACACAAACTGGCACATCCCGTTTGCGGGGCCTGACTGCTGCCGGCCTATACTTTGAACTGTTAGTTGGTGCTAGTTTCTGGGCTTAGTGCTCAGTGAACTAGACCCGCCAGTGCAGCTTTAATGGCACCTAACACCACTACAAAAATATTTAGTTTGAGACTAATTTATGGTCACTGGCTGCATTAGATAGAGGGCACAGGGGGTAATGACTATTCCTGCAGAGGCGCTCTGGAGTAAGCCTGCGCTGTCCTCATCACAGGGGATATAATGGTTAAGCCTAAAATCACCAATACCTCCCACCTACCCCTATAAAGACATAATGGACTACCTAGTTGCACCACCACAAGGGGGGAGAGGGAGTTGGGGCGCCCCAGAGTCGCCTTGAAGCCACCCTTTAAAAACATTGAAAGAGTATTACAGCAGTCCTGGATACCAAAACCACATAGGAGACCAAGATGGATGTGGTGTCCCTGGAAGTGAACCTGCTATATACGGACCACAGTACTATAATGCGACCTACGCTGAAAGAGGTCCACACTCAAAGACAGGGGCTTAGAACCATCTTTACAATGGAGGGAGGAAGATGCAAAGGGCCTCTCGAGATGCAATAATGTTCACTTCATGGATTTTCCATAACGGCCCAAACAAAAAACTTTTCATTGAACAATTGCTGATGTCAACTGTACTGGTTGGGAAGGTGCCGAAATTCTTCTCAATAGAATGGGCACGTTGATTTCATAATGTGGTAAACTCCACCATCGAGGGCCCAGCCGAGACCTGTGATTCCGAGGCTACTGAACTACAGATACAAAAAATTTCTGAACAAAAGGCTCATCACAATTTGAAGGCATTGTTATCACCGCCTACCAAGACTCAGTGATGTGATTCCTACGCAGCAGTGAAACAGCAACTACGAATGCTGACCCTGACTCACACACTCCTCTTCCTAGCCAAACTGAGGGTGATGGTGGACGACACATCACACTTCTTTGAAACACCTGAAGAAGCATGGGTGTGATGACATTCCAAAGGTATAGAGGCACTGGCGGCCACTGATCAGTGAAGCAGTGAGTGGTTGAGACGAACAAAGCGCAGGCATCCCATGCGAACATGCATCTGCCCAACGGCTGAACTGGTAACCAAAGAGAAGGCATAGGTGGTGGTGGAGGTGCTGCAATATAGCCAAAACTTTTTTGCTGTCTTGCAGTTAGCCTCTGTTTCAGACTCTGACTCTAATGAGACCCGAAACTCTGCTGAAGTGGACCGACGGGGCCTGCACTACTGCCCAGATTGGCAATCAATCAGGGTTGGTAAAGAGCAACTACTCACCCAGGAAGGTCTCAAAGCATGAGGGGTGGCTCCGTTGAGTGCTGGGATCATCCGAAGAGCCAGGTCTTGAGGTCCTTCCTGAACTGGGACAGAGTGGGGGCTTGCCGGAGGGTGAGGTTGTTCCAGGCCATGGCTGCGAGGTAGAAGGAGGATTTTCCTCCCATTCTGGTCCTGTAGATGCATGGGACGGTGGCTAGAGGGAGGTCAGCCGACTGTAGGTGTCTTATGGGTGCCTGGAAGGAGAGGCGGTTGTTAAGGGATGTTGGTCTGGCGTTGTGCAGGGCCTTGTATGCGTGGGTGAGGAGACTGAAGTTAATTCTTCTTTTGAGTGGGAGCCAGTAGAGATCGTGGAGGTGTTGGGTGATGTGGCTGCGACAGGGGATGTCTAGGATCAGTCTGGCTGCGACTTTCTGTACGGTCTGGAGTTTGCGAAGGATTTGATCTAAACTATTGGGACACTCATCGACAGGGGTCTGCTTGGCACAGGCGTAGATATATGAAGCCTCTAGGGTTTGCTGGGTGGGTGGTGCGGGAGAAGTAATAGGGTATCATAGCCATTAATGAGGAACTAATTGGCCAAGGACCACAAAAGAGTCCTGAGATAAATCCCCCTCTACTGTAATGGACATAGGTTACACACTAGTGGCCTAGTTAGCCGAAAAGTATATGCTCTACTGGCATGGTTGTGAACAATGAAGAAGAGGCTTGTTATACTAATCACTCAGCATTTTGTAATCGTTTAAACCAGTATGCTGTTTCAATTGTTGTCATGCTACAGGAGGAGCCTTCACAGATACCTCCCCGATAAAGCCACAACTGACAAATGCACAGGTAGGCATAAAGGACACTTGAGGGGGATTTGCACTTAAAGGATTCAATACATCCAGACCCGAGGTTAGGGTCTGATGACACTGACAGAAGCCCAAGAGGGGAACACCGACAATTTCTGTTTGTCACTTCACTAGAATTTACTGACAAGACAGTATATCTTAGAGGGGGGGCTTGGCCAACCCCTCTAAGATATACTGGATACATAGCCTCTTTAGACAGTGTCATACACATATAGCATTTCTACAGAGATACATTTGATGCAAAGTGAACAAGAAAAAGCATGTGAAGTGAAGGGGACAGATTTATGGCACTACTTCTTTGGCATACGTGAAGCGGATATGGTTCTGGATTGCGCCAAGGGTAGCATTCTTTTAGGAAATGCACCAATCAGACACTGAAGACAGATATGTGATAGAAGAGGGTCATCTGGATGGAGCCCTGCTAATGCTCATGATGATCTATGCCCTGTATACTAATCACTCACTTTTGAATTGTTTAATCCCTTCTCTCTTCTGAGATCTACGAGTAACCTTGTCTTTGGGGAAGAGATTTCAACTATGTCCCAGACGTATTCAGGGATCGCTCTTCCCTCCAATATGACGAGTCATTTGCCACAGAGTGACAGGTCACTTTCAACACTGGATGGATGTAGAAGGGTGCATACCATATGGTGATTGCAACACCTTGACAGTATGGAATACTTGTTTTATTCCCCAGGACATGACATCCACACTAGGTTAGACCTATTTCTTTGCAATGACACACTGGGCCTAAGGGGAGTAAAGACAGACTATTTAGTGAGCCCTGTTTGGATCACTACAAATGACACTGAGATGGGAAAGAGACAGCTCCAGTTTTTAGACTTGGAGCCTGCAGACCAAGGCCCTGCAAGATACACCATTTCGGGGAGCTATAGGAACACATAACACTCATTACTAATTGCCGGAGAGGGATGCCCCCAAATTGGTTCAACTTGGGCACTATATTGTCACTACGTGGGGGAGTAAGGCTTTAAATAGAGAGTTGCTAAACTTGGAACAGACTTTGCGAGAACTTGAGTCCAAGACACCCCAGACTGAAAAAGTGGGGTGGCTCCCAGAGCTTAGAACAGGACATACGGCATTAAAGTTGCGCCTAGGAAAACTGGACTACAGACAACACCTTGCCTAACAACATGGCGAGGGAGAACGGGCAGACTAATTACTGGTCTGGTGGCTGCAGGGAGACCAGGTCCACCAATAGGAGCCAACAAGACAAATGACGGCCTCACACACAACACATAGATAGCCACCAATGCCACATTGGTTGAATTACTATAGTTCTTTATATTCAGCAAATGAATGCTCCGCTGCTGACCAAATACAGGATTATCTAAATGATATCCCCTTCCCTTGCTTGAACCCACTTCAGAGATCTGAAATCAATAAACCTCTCTAAATAGAGGAAATTAGCTTGCCCACTACTCAAATATCCCGCAACAAAATCCGATGTACTGACGGCCTGCCCATAGGATATTACGCCACTTATAGCGCATTACTCTCTCTGAAAATGCGGGAAGTTTACCATGAAGCGAGGGAGGGGGGACAGCTCCTGGAAACACTCCGGGAGTAATTGATAGTTTTACTTCTTAATTTTGGGCTCAGCCCAAGTTTAGCCCAACATGTGACCCTACAGACCAATATCGCTTTTAACTCTTTGGCTGCTTCGAACGTTCTGCGCCAGTGCTGAACGTTCATAGAAACGGGTGGGGCCGCGTCGGCCAACGGACGTGCGCAGCACTACCGAGGTAGTGCTTGTGAAGACCGTTGGCCAACGGCAGCAGCCAACGAGTTAAACCTGGATTACAAAATACTGGGGACCGTGCTAGCCAACAGATTAGTCCCCATAGTCGAAACACATTTGTACAATACCGATCAAAATGAGTATATACCAATAGGGCACACTTTTCTAAATATGCGTTGACAACTAGGCCTGGTGAATACAAGCTCAAGGGATAATGGAGTACACTTAGCGTTTTGGCTTGATATAGAAAAAGCGTTTGCTACCTTGGGATGTAAATATTTAGTGCTGGTACTAGAAAGTATGGGTTTAGGCCCAAGTTATTTTAGCTAGATAAGGACATTATACAGCCAACCAATGGCCACATTTAAGATGGGACAGACGATTTCAGAAGTTTCGACATACACAGGAGCACCAGACAAGGATGTCTCCTCTTGTGGCTAATATTTGCTCTTGCCATGAAGCCCCTGGCATTCAGACTACACCTCCAGGGCCATAACTGGGGAATACCCAGTTATGGTGGATGGCACATTATACGCTGATGATGCCTTGATTTATTTGCGGTGTGCTAATAATACACTCCCAGATTTGATAGAGACCCTAGATTCGGGAACATATCGGTCTTCCGGGTGAACTGGTGTAAGTTCTGCCTATTCCCACTATCTTAGCTACTGGAATATGACAGAGGGACCTTGACACCATCCAGACTTGACCGACGCTTTGATATTTTTAAGTACCTGAGAATAGAAATTTACCACACAGACAATGATTTCCTGGAGGATAATCTATATAAGGGCCGCAGCTCAATACAGATCCCTTCCATTTTGAACATCACTTCCACTATCCCCGCGGGGTCGGGTGGCGATTGCCCAGATATTAATACTGCGGACACTATTTTACTTCTTTGAAGCCCTGCCAGTATTACTCCCTACACACTTCTTCAGGGAACTAGACAAACTCCTTTCGGATTTGATATGTACAAAGAGTAGGAATTAAGAGGGACTTCTCAAAATGCAAAGCCCACTCTTGGGGGAAGTGCCCCCAATTATGAACATGGTGGTAGGCCACCCCCACCTTATCACCTCTTATTTCCAGACGGATCTACCGTTGTTAAAGGTTGTAGGCCATGCAACACTGTGGAAGGTGCCAGGAATAGAATTTGCGGGAGATGTATGTGCAGTGGACATCATGCAATATTTTCAAGAAATCAGAGACACCTGTGAAATACCGGCAGGACAATTCCTAACATATAGTGCCGTACAGCCGGTGGTCACCACACAGTGGGGACAGGAGCGTTGCAAACCTACCATATCACTTCCACTACAAACAGTACCCTCTCATGGAGGCACACGAAAAAGTATAACTGCCTTACGACATATCACCATAAGCTAGACAAAAGGGTTAAAGACCGCTGGGCAGCAGACCTTCAAGGCAGAACTCACTGATAAACAATGGGCTTGCACCACGCAACAAGGGAAGGAGGTTTCATGGAACCCACGATTCCGCTATTCACAATTGAAGTACTTGCACCAGGCAAAACTCTCGCCAAAGTTTGTAAAATGCATGTTCTCCTGGGCAACATCAGAGTGCCCCATATGTTATTCACCTGACACAGGATTTTTCCACATGGTGTGGGACTGCCCGATGATGCGGAATGCATGGGGAGAGGTCACATAAATCACTTTGGCCATGGAAGAGCCCATTGTGCTGGGCAGGCCCAAACTCTGTCTGCTGGGCCTTCGGGCCAATGCTAAAGGGAACAAATATCCACAAAAATCCTTGATTTAACCTTTGTGCTATTTAAAAGTCAAATTACAATGTCCTGCTGAGCCTGTGACATGAAATGTTGGCTCAGCACCCTAATGAAAAGGGAAAGGGTCGAAGTAGACGTCATAACCAAAACCGAAACCCGTGTTTGTAGGGGAACAGGTTTAGTGATCTGAGACATATATATGAAGGTCTTGGAAGCATAAAATGACCCAATACCGCCCTGAACTCATCACAAAACATCACACACTGTGTGGGCAGCTGATACCCGTACCACATGCACAATCACATATTATGTCGGAGTGGGCCTCCCACCAGGTATTCCTGATAAATATATGGAACTCAATACTCTCCTCAAAGCGTACATTAAGATAACAACCATGGACGTGTTACCCCAGCGTCCTCAACTCCTCAAATGTATGTGCTACTAATCAACACATGCTCAATTTGTTATCTTAATTTCAAGCAACTGCGTTATTGTCAACAGTGAACGTTCAGCTCACTGAGCTGGGAAAAGGAACATGTCCGGTAGGATTTATTGGACACCTTTGATGAATGTGATGCTAACACGCAAACAGCCGCCAGTCCCAAATTGTATTTTTACAAGTCAATAATTGGAACAAAAAGATTTTATACCTGGAGCAGGTTTTCGTATTGGGAAGGATTACTCAGTTTAGAAAAGATGTGACGGCGCTCTTTGATGATAGATAGGACCTGCCTCTGCCCAGTTCACACTGCTTTTCACTTTGAGTAGGTGTTTGTTAATTACAACTTGGGAGTAACTTAAACCAGAATTTCCAGCAGTCAGTGGCACTTCTGTAAAAAACTCTGTGAATCGACCCATTCTTGGTGCAGCGCTATATTTCCCTCCGTGGTTCCTTTACTCGTACAGCGGTTGGTTTCTGGCACTTAACCAGGTAGGTGCCCGGCAAAGTTACAAGGCGATGGGGGCAGGTTCAAAGGGCAAAGCAAAATGTTGATAGGTAGCGCAATCGCGCGCTACACAAGATTGGCAGCCAGCCCAGTACTTGGGAGATCGACGGGGGGCCGTGCGGGCAAGTAACGCCATCATTGAAAGTCCAGCTTTTGGGCAGGGGGGACGTCGTCCACCCGGTAAAGTAAGTGGGGGATTCCGTCCACCCGCGTGGTACCCTGACTGGAGCCCTGACTGTGACACAGATGCAAGCCTGTCTATGTTACAGATCGGTTTTGCAGCAGCATTTTGAATAATCTGGAAGCGTGCAAATAAATAATCCAAAGGAACCCATAAACAGGACGTTTTCATGATCCAAGCTGCTGACAATCGGTGCCTGGACATCGAAACAGTTTCCTGAGAAGTTTTAGCAGATCAGTGAATTTGCCACAAGGACACAGCACCTGCTCTTCGAGAGTGATTGGTCAGTGATTAGTCCTACGTTTTTTGCCGCTTTTTGGGGTATTTAAGTGGTGCTAAACATGGAGGGCTACCAAGAATGTTCACATTTTTTCTGCATTAGGTTTTAAATTATGCACCATCATCCTGCTGGCCACTTCTGAAAGAGACCTTGCCAGGTTATTCTTTGAACTGTCTGATTGTCACCTAAAGGATTTAAACCTCAGGTTTACAAAAAAGGAACATAATAAAATGTGTTAAATTTTAGAGGTCAAGTCATGCTCTGTCCCTCGGAGCCTCGTGATACCCATTCATTAAGCAAGATTGGAATAAAAAGTTTGACCTGAGCCCCAAAAAGTATATGGGGAACTTCAGTGCCAACGAGTTTCTGCACAAAATTGTAAGCTTGCATTAAGATTTCATTAAACACACTTCATGTTTGGACTTAGCACAGCAGTTTAACTCTGATGAGCTACATAACTTGATTGCAAGGGACAGAGGGGCACATACATCAAATTCATTTTTGCCATTATCAAATAGTGATTTTTAAGAAATCGCTATTTATTAATCGCAATGAGTAATGTATAAAAACAGGGTGCAAATAGTGATTCTCTAATTGCGATTCCTTAAGAATCGCAATAAGGGAATTGCTGTTTGCTCTTGCGACTCCATTCTTTCCTATGGGCCTCAAAGCCCATAGGTGGGAATGGTCATGCATTGTCTAAATTGCGATTATCTAATTGGTAATCGCAAATTAGGTAATGCAGAGGCAAGGGTGCCTGGTTGCCTAAGGCCCCCTTAAGGCGCCCCAAACAAAAAAAATTGCACATGTAAGGCATGCACATGCCCTTAGGAAAATGCAGTTTTGTGCATTTTTCAAAGTATGCACATGGTTAACATCTACTACCAATTGATGTTAATTAGTGTTTCCTAAATGCACAGTTCGCATTTAGGAGAGGCTTCTTGCATGTGCAAATTCCGATTCCCTATTTGCTTTCACACTCTAGGTAATCGCAAGATATTGCGATTACCTAAATTGCGAGTCAAAAAACTTTCATGCATAGGAAAAGGCTATTTTGTGATCGAAAATGGCCTATTTGTGCGAATCGCAAAGGTGCTTGATGCATGTGCCCCAGAATCTTGAGTAAACTTTAGCACCATTTTCACTGTCAGGCTGTTGTGGAATTGTCCTGATTAGAAAGAGTCTGCACCCACTGGAGAGGGCTCTGAGTCAGAGGATGTTGACATTTTTGCATGTCGTTGAATGACTATGGTTGCTGAGTCACACTCTACAGAGGGGCCTACCCAAACATACTAATGCAGAACAGCGCTCGAGTGCTCGACCCTGGAAGGCCTCCATCTAAACAATGCAATTTAGGAGAAAGATGAACACTCAGATGCATTCACAATCTATAGGACCGCAGCTTTTCATGGTAAGCCTAAGGATCCTAGATCTGGGATTTCAAGTGCATCATTACCAGTATATCAGGGCTACCAGGTGGTCCTGTTGGAGCTGTATCACAATGTCCCCTGAAGTGTAACTGGGTTTGGCCACATTGTGTGATAAGATGGCAAACCATTAAACTGGGCCAAATAGGAAGCAAAATGAAAAAATTATTTCAGAACTTGCTTGACTCTCTCAGTTAGTAAGGAGCCAGGGCAAATAAACCAAGGCCTTCCTTATTCCACTGGCCCTGGTCGAGATGTCTTTTGAGAAGTGAGGCCGGACATTTTCAGTTCCCTCGGCTCTAAGACCTCTTCAGATGGCGCTCCTAAATAGGTTTTAGTTGTTCTTCGGAACTGATATAACGCCTGGGCTGACACTATGTCCTAGATGTCTGGTTGAAGATGGCTCAGTACATGGCAAAGGGTAGAATACATCTGTAAGCCAACATGTTTCAAATGGCTTTCTGACTGCAAGCAGGGAATAGACGAGGGTCTAGAAGGTGGTACGCATGAAGCCCCATTCTCTAAGGATTGGTGAACAGAGCCTAAATGCAAAATAACATCAGCACAATGAGCTACCTTGTAGACCTTGCGATCCAAAGACTACTTCAGGGGGTTTTGCATGTCAATTTCCCCAACAAACAACCTGTCATGGTGATGCTGATGGTAACACATAGAGGGCAGTAAATGGTCAGTTAGCCTCTTCCACAAACACTGCATCATATGCAAGAGGATCGGTCAGTAGTCAGTGTAACAGATTAGCAGTTTGGAGATTACCAGAGCCTGATAAAATGGTTCTCAGACTTTTATTTTCTGTTTGACACTTGAAATCTTCAGATGGTTGAGTCCATGAATTCATCACAGCTGAAGGTGTGTCTTCCTGAAACAAGACTGACAATATGTTAGATGAAACGTGTCACAGCTTATTGGTGCATAAGTATCTATTATATTAAAACCAGGGTTCTTAATGCCCTGCAGTAACCCTTGGACAATGTGATGGTTGTAGTAATAAAATACACCCTTCAAGGCAGTTCCCAAGAACTGAGATTTTTGCATTGGCTCACAAGACCTGAACTCGGTAACTAAAACTGACACACACCTAGTACTTCAAGCTGAACAGCTTATCTACTGGCTAGAGGCTGCCATGATCCTGAGTACCTTTGACTTTCCGTGTACTGACACATCACCCTGACTGAGGGTATAAATGTGTTGTCTGCGTTATCCAAACCTTGGTGGTCCCTTCAGTTTGAAGTACTGAAAAATGTACCAGCTACATTTCATGGACTTGTCAGCAGGCCCTGACAGAATTAAAGAATCATATAGCTACCCATTGGTTTATTGCTCTAAGGGGGAAAAGCTGGTGTGACTTGGTAGAGGCTTTCAGGCTTTGTGCAAGGCAGACCGGACTGTCAATAATTTGCCAGATAGGGCAGAGACCTGTCCTGTATCATGCCCACCAGTTTAGCTCTGGGAATATTGTGTCTGTCTAATCAAATATCAAGGCTATCATAGACTGCGAGCCTTCCAAAACTAAGATAAATGGAGAGAAATCAAGGCCTCATTGATTATTTTGTTTAGTTTGTGAAGACTCATGCACACTTTGTGGCCCTCTTGACAGAGCAGGCACCAAGAAAACAAGTACAATTTAATGATTTTACTCTGGGATGTCCGAGTTCCACTGATATATTTAAGGGAAATCTGAGCTCAACTTTGGTGTTGAATGCCCCTGATTACAACACAGAAGTAGGATCAGATTCAGTAAGCACTCACATTCTCATTGCATCATGTAAAGGAACACAAGTGCTTAAGTGACATTTATAAATCCATGCAAATCGGTGTTAGTCTTGGCACCATTGGCCTGGGTCTCCATTCCATTTTTTGCTGTTGCCTCCTGTGTTTTTGCTCGTCTAAATGTTTTGGGCAATTTGCCACTGCTGTTCAGTGCCAAATTGCAAGTGCTCCCGTTGTAAAATTGTCTTTATGGATTAGTGATTCCATGATTGGTTTATTTCACTCCCTCGTCAGAACCTAGTACAGTGCACTACGCGTGCCTGGGTCGTAGGAATCAAATGCTGCTGGTAGGTTTACAGCACATGTTGTGCCGCCCATGGAAGCAGTTGTAAAACGTGGCTCAGGCCTGCCATCACAGAGCCTGTGTGCAGTCCCGGACTGCCGTGTTGACGTGGACAGTGCACACACTTGCCTGTCCCCAAACCTTCCCTTTTGTTGGCTTGTTAGTCACCCCTAAGGCCGGGTCATTGTACGTGAAAGGTAGGACATGCCTGATGTTAGTGGCGTGTCCTGACAGTGAGATGCCGCCTAGTTTGTGTTTCACTATTGCAAGGTTATCTGTTTCCATTGGCCAGGATTGGTAGTTCGGTTACAACTTCTTATAAACATAACTGGCTCGGGGAACAAGATGTAAAGAAAAGTTTAGTGTGCCTGAACTCAGAATGACAAAACGCATCTTTCTGTGAAGGTAGTTTTTTTCATTCTGTGTTTGAAAATACCACTTTCAGAAAGTAGGTATTTTCTTGCCTAACCATCCAGAGAGCCTCTGCTAGGGTTTTGTATTGCATGTCTGGATTTTGAATGACAGGTGGTTGGAGAGGGCTGTGGCTCTATAAGTCTGATGGGTCCGGGATGGGCTGAATAGGCCGGGGACGCATTTAGGGTAGGGGTAGGAGATTTCCTTCTCACCTTAAGGGCCCGGTCTGCTTTCCACCAAGCCGTCTCCACCTCCTGCCAGGAAGCTGCATCAGTGAAGCGAGAACTGGTTTTGGCTAGGTACAGACACTCTCTGCCTTCAGAGAACAAAGACTTGTGTAGTATAATTATTGGGGCCGAGACCCCAAACTTCAGATCACTTCTGGAAAATCAAGAGGAAACCTTTGCCAAGGAGAAGAGCCAGAGAAGCTGAGGAGGAATACTGCCCCTGTGCTGTTCGCTGTCTTGGGTTGGTCTGCAGCGGCTGCTTGCTACCAAGGAAAGGAGAATAAGGACTTTGCTGTTTTGCTTTGTCACCTGCTTGAAGAAACAAGATGTCCAGAGGCTTTAAACTGAGCTTGCCTCCTGTTCTGAAGTCTCAGGAACACAAAGACGTCACCCCTTCTGTCTTCCTCCATCTGGAACTGCGGTTTCAGCTGCTACAGAAGGAACTGGCAACACCAACACCAGTGAGCAACGCCGTAACCTGCCCGAAGTTGTCAGCGCTGCTCTGACTTGCGACATGGGCCCATCGCCTGCTGCTGTGCCGCAACGACTCCGAAACCGACTGTGCCATCACGGAGCCGATCCTCAAAGTGGGTGACACTGAATCCATTGACATTGCGACATCGTAAGGAACAGTGGCTTCGGTGCCATCGTTACATTACCTCCCCGATGCAGTAAGGAACTGTCGTCTCATCGCCCCTGCGCTGCAGTAAGGAACAGTCTTCACCTCCTCGGGGGTCGTAAGGAACCGACACCTTGCAGCGCCTATGAAGCCGCACCTCCCCGATGCTGTGAGCTGTCTTTGTGTTTCATCGCTTTTCCAAGGTACTGTTCTGTATGGGCCCGACTCCGCACACCTCGTGGTCGGCCCCGTACTTTGGGATTTTTACAGGTCACGAAGTTGTTATAACTCCAAGTGGAGGTATTTGTTGCTAGAGACTGCATTTAAGTGAATAACCTATTTTTGAGAATACCGTAATAACTGTCCTATCGATTTTTGTCATTTGGTCTTGTTTTGAGTTTAGATAAAGATTACTTATTTTTCTAAACTGGTGTGGTGTCCATTTGGAGTGTTTTCACTGTATGTGTTCACAAATGCTTTACACACTGCCTCTGAGATAAGCCTGTCTGCTTGTACCAAGCTACCAAGGGGGTGAGCAGCGGTTATTTTAGGAGTGTATCCCTCTTACCCAGACTAGAAGCAAGAGCCCCTATTTGGACAAAGGTACCTACCTATGCTAACTAGACACCCCCATTTCTAACAATCGATCTTTGTGTGGCCTTGTGTCACTTTCCCCTGCAATGTAAGACAAGGCAGTGCCTTGTTCTGCCTTGTGTTACCCTACTTCAGGAAAACATTACAGGAGTGGAGCATGGGAATTCATAAGCATCCACCCATGTATTTTGAATTAAACCCATATTTATCAAAATGGTGCCACATAACAAGGGGAAACATCTTTATCTTGTCTTGTTACTTCCTCTTTGAATGTGTTCTGCATTCTGTAGCACTATCCTGAACATAACGCAAGCACCCTTCACCATGGCGCAGAGCTGCATAGGTTGACACTAGGCAGCCAAAAGTACAGAAAGAGAGCTGAACAGCGCTGTATCTTGGTCAATATGGTGCAGTTCAGCTTTCTCGTGTTCACTCAATGCTGCACAGCAATTTGCCTTACTGCACTGCATTGCCTGAATGGCTAGTAAATCTTTGTGGAGGGGACAGGCAGAGCCATCTAAATATGGAGTTGGTACATTGTAATGATAACGTTATGAGCGTGGGCAAGCAAGACAAATTCATGAAAGTAATAATTTTCTGCACAAAATAGGTGGAAGGCAGCGGTGATGGACAGGGGTCACCGTAATTGGGTCGTTGGAGAAACTAATGCTATAGTTGGTGGGGCATATTGCATGTTTTAGACCGACCACAAACACTCTAGTTGATTACTTTTATGTCTCTCTTTCTACCTGTCAAAGTAGATAAAAGAAATCCACCTTACCATGTTTTATTTTAATAGGAACTATAGATTTCTGGTATCGTCCGAGGCCCATGTATAACAGACTCTGAAAAAATAAGCATTTATCTTGTCAATGCACCGCTTACCTCTGTAGGCTGCTCCTAATGTAGACACTGATACCCATCAAATTAATCTTTGCTCACTCATAGGTCAGCTGTATTAGTGTAGTGCAGCCTACACACTGACAGAGAAATCAGTAATGAAAACTGCACTACCCACAATGTATCCTTATCAGTAAATATATTATCACAAGAGGAGATAGAGAAGGAAAATAAAGAGATGCACACTGTGAGAAGTTGTTCTGGCATATGCTGTCCTCTAGTTATAGTGGGCCCCTTGCACCAGTCCAAACAACCCTTATTGATGATAGTTTTAAGACAACCTTTATTGAAAGCTATCCTAGTGGTAGCTATGGAGAGCAGCCTTCAGGCTAAGTCTTGAAGCAGTGTAAAACATCGTGATATACCAGATTATAGCCTCTTGAATGTCTTAATGAAAGGAGAACCACACAAGGTATATATATAAAATATGTGTATTTATTACTAAACATTCTCTAGTAATCTGTTTATGAGATTACAGAGCAAAGTACACAATTTAAATGCAATAGAACTTCAGTAAATAGCACAATATACACTGGACCATAGGGGGGACCAAACCATATATATTAAGAAAGTGGTATAAGAACCATGACTTGACTAGACACAAGGGTTAGAGCCTTTAGAATCGCTGGGACCCCAAGGAACCACCCAGGGAAAGTGACACAGGGGACCCAAGGGGGACACGTGCAGTGCGAGTACACAAGCAGCGAGTGCCGCTAGCTTCTTTGGGGAAAGTCGCAGTTGGAATTTTAAAGTTTAAGGACACTTAGAAGAGGACTTTGAGCAAACCCCTTTAGACTTAAGAGGTTCTAGGGCTAAAACACCCACTGGAGCACGGAAGTACTCAAGTTATTTCACCCAGGAAAGCCGGGTGCATAGGTGTCAAATGGTGTCGGGAATCGTCATTGATTTCAATGGCGATCTGCTGCAAAGTGCTGCTGCCGTGGAGAAGATAGGTGTCCGGTGTGATCCAAGCCTGGATCGAAGATGTGAAGAACCTGAAAGCAGAGGGGATAGAGTGTGGGTCACTTGCCAGTGACCAGGGGTTCGGTAGACGAATGCCCACCGATGTCGGGTGTTTCAGGTGTGAAGAGGTGAAGCTTGACTCTGCAGCCACGAGGACCAGGAGGCGTCATTGACAACTAGGAGCTGGATTCGAGCTGTCTCATGTAGGCTGTCGAGTGCTGCACTGTCGGCGCTCGGATTGAACACACCAAGCCTTGGCAACAGCAACCCACGCAGAAAGAGAAAAGATGCTTCGGAGTAGACCAGCAATGTCCAGAAGACTCCCCAAGCAATGGAGAGTCAGGGCACATCTGGAACAGCAAGGGAAGCCCAAGGAAAGTTAAAGTTGCCTTCTCAGGGACCCACGAGTCAACAGACCAGGGATCGCAAAGGTACCTCGAGAGAAAACACAAAGGGCCGGCTTACGGAACACTCGTGGAGTGTAGGCTGGCAATCTTCCGTTGAAATGCTGCTCGGGATGGGGCTTCAAGTAACCCAATGCACAGCCTCAAGGATTGTCGAGAAGCCAATGCATGGTGTCCAGGGGTTCCGGTGCCATGGTACCCACGAGGGCTATGGGTCTCAGCTTTGCTGGGGACTTGGGTCAGCCTCTGGAAAGTCTGGAAACCCACCTCCTGTGTTGCAAATATTTCAGAGTCCGGCGGGAGCTGTGGAGATGCAAACTGGTCAGATGCTCAAGGCTCAAGGCTCGTCCTTGAGCCCGACTCTTTTCAATGTGTACGTCTCCACCCTGGCGCCAGTTATAAGATCTTTCGGCTTTAATTGTAACATCATATGCAGACGACACACAGACTGTAGTGTCGCTGCTACCGGGCGGAGTGGATGACACAGCTGACAGGTTCAGGGACTGTATGCGTGAGGTTAGTAATTGGATGGCAGAAAATTTTCTTAAATTGAATTCAGCTAAAACTGAAGTTCTGCTATTTGGGGCTAAGGATAATTTCTGGTCCCCAAGATGGTGGCCCGAGGAAATGGGGTCACCCCCCTCTCCAGTTACTAAGGTCAAAAATCTGGGCGTGCTGATGGATGATACTCTCTCCTTTAAGCCTCAAGTTAACGCCCTGTCTTCTTACATCCACTATGTCTTGAAAACTATACGAAAAGTGCTCTCTTTTATACCTGACGAACATAGAAAGACCGTAGTAACGGGATTGGCAATATCCCGCCTAGACTACTGTAACGTTTCAGAAAAGGGGGGGTGGTGATGGACAGAGTATCTGAATTAAGCAGAACACTCCTACCCAGTCAACAGATCAGGGCTTGATCCATCACCGTTCGTTTTTTAGCTCACTGCACCATCCCAGCTCAGAACCTGGCTACATGCAAATTAGTCTGTCCCTGGCCCAGTACATCATGGGAACAGGGCAGGCCAAACTACCAAGCCAATTCTTTTACTGGAAAGGAAACAAGCTTCCGGGGACCGGTTTCTGGCATTACAGCCATCTTCGGCCCGGCATTCTTGAATCCTGATGGTGAAGTGAGCAAGGGACTCATGTCTGAGCATACCCTTCCACGCTTATGGTGGACAAAACGATTCAGAAAAGGGGGGGTGGTGATGGACAGAGTATCTGAATTAAGCAGAACACTCCTACCCAGTCAACAGATCAGGGCTTGATCCATCACCGTTTTTTAGCTCACTGCACCATCCCAGCTCAGAACCTGGCTACATGCAAATTAGTCTGTCCCTGGCCCAGTGCATCATGGGAATAGGGCAGACCAAACTACCAAGCCAATTCTTTCACTGGAAAGGAAACAAGCTTCCGGGTACCGGTTTCTGGCATTACAGCCGTCTTCGGCCCGGGTTGCTTGAATCCTGATGGTGCAGTGAGCAAGGGACTCATGTCTGAGCATACCCTTCCACGCTTATGGTGGACAAAACGATTCAGAAAAGGGGGGTGGTGATGGACAGAGTATCTGAATTAAGCAGAACACTCCTACCCAGTCAACAGATCAGGGCTTGATCCATCACCGTTTTTTAGCTCACTGCACCATCCCAGCTCAGAACCTGGCTACATGCAAATTAGCCTGTCCCTGGCCCAGTGCATCATGGGAACAGGGCAGACCAAACTACCAAGCCAATTCTTTTACTGGAAAGGAAACAAGCTTCCGGGGACCGGTTTCTGGCTTTACAGCCGTCTTCGGCCCGGCTTGCTTGAATCCTGATGGTGCAGTGAGCAAGGGACTCATGTCTGAGCATACCCTTCCACGCTTATGGTGGACAAAACGATTCAGAAAAGGTGGGGTGGTGATGGACAGAGTATCTGAATTAAGCAGAACACTCCTACCCAGTCAACAGATCAGGGCTTGATCCATCACCGTTTTTTAACTCACTGCACCATCCCAGCTCAGAACCTGGCTACATGCAAATTAGTCTGTCCCTGGCCCAGTGCATCCTGGAAACAGGGCAGACCAAACTACCAAGCCAATTCTTTAACTGGAAAGGAAACAAGCTTCCGGGGACCGGTTTCTGGTACCCTCTGCAACCGGTTTGAACTGGGCTATGCACACGGACACCAAATGTGCCCCCAATGCTGACTTCAAAGAACTCTTGGAGTGCACCCACCCAGCCTCAATACACTAACGCCTGTCTGGGAGGTAGTGACACCTCCCTCTGAAAGGAAACCTATTGTCCAGGCCTCCCCTGCCGGAGTTTCATCCAGCAGCAGGAGGCCAGACTCGTGTCTGTGGCTGTGGCATCCATTTTGTGATGCCAGGGTTCTTTTAAACTGGTACCGGTTGTACCAGTGTGGACATGTCTATCCTTCTAAAAGGGTGGAATCATACCCCGCCGCCAAGACTGGCGGGGGTATGATTCCAAAGTGTTCGACACTAAACTTGACATGTTTGCCTGCAGCCATTCCAAAGTTAGCATTTACCGCAAGGTTATAATGCACTTAAGAGTATATGGTCTGGCTGCAACACAGAACAACCCCAGAGAATAGATTCCGAAGGCTGCAGAGGGGCTCTGGTCATGCATGGGCACCCTCTCACACAAAACCCAGCACCCTGTCTTCAGGATTGAAAAGGCCTGCAATAGGGGTGACTGATTGGTTTATATGAGTAGTGACATAAGGTAGATAAAGAGAACCTATATCTAAGTAAAGGGTGCATACACCACCTTACGCAGGCTGCTGTAGCAGACCTGTGGTGTCATTTTGGAAGGCTGCCCAGGGGTTGCATAATACATGCTGCAGCCCCTGGTAGGCCTCTGGGGTACATATGCCCTGGGTACACGGTGTACCATTCACTAGGGACTAATAAGGGTACCTCAGTACCAAAACTGGAGTGTACCTAAAGTACATGGAATCATTTTAGAGAGGAAGCAGCTAGGCTGGGGTCCTGGATAGGAGGTCCCCAGCCAGACTAAAGTCGAAAAACCAGTGAAACATCAGCAGAACGTGGGGGTAACTATAAAAAGCAGATCCTACTCTCCTACACACACCATACGTGCTTCAAACTGTTAACACATTTAACCACAATGAGTACCTGGGAACAATATATTCCATATTACATGTCCCTAGGTGAGAGACCAGATCTAATAGTTCTGCATAAGGAGGCCCCACACACGTATTGTAGTATTCTTCTTATAGGCTTGAGGACTCAACCTCATGAGTGTAAGGTAGTTCCATATTAAATATTATTCCTGGATAATTACAGGGTTGCAGCTAAATATACCTCAGGGTAACCTTATAGGAGAGGATGTCTATGGGTGCTATGACCCTCCATCCATTAAAGCGGGTGTGTGACCATCTCACCTATATTACTACCTACATGTTTCTGCCCAAAAACTAGCCTAACAGTCTCAGGCCTTTATCAGGGCAATTACTAGTAGAGATACAAATCCCTTGAGTCTACACACAGGTGGAGTGAAGACTTCATACCTTATTTGCATGGAGCTGATCACCCAACTTGTGCAAATAGTTACACCATGTTAGATGCCGAGGGAGGAGGGGAATCGAGGGGGCTTTTGTAGTCACACATTCGTCGAGGAGCAATGTTCATTTGTGTACCTACATTGGTTCTCCCTGGTCTGCCGAATGTAATACGAAATATAATTTACTTCCAGATGTACCTTTTGACGCCCCATACTCACTGTAGTTAGATCTTTTTCAGTAAACCTTGCAGCATTGGTAAACAGTTTTGCACACTCTTTCACCTGGCTCAGTTGCTTACTGTGAAGGTTTTCAGTATCTTCCAGTAATACTGGGTGAATTTGGCTAGACCATACCTTGCTGGTGATAGACAGCACAGGCAGATTGTACACAAACGTATGAAATGGCATTCATCACCGAAATGTGACCTTTCGTCTTTGAAATTTGTAAAAAGAAGTTGCACTTTCACAGACATTTCAATAATTGTATGAAAAAGGGAGACCTTTTTGTGAAGGTATAGCATGAAAGTTACACTTTTACGCTTTGAAATAGAAATAATTCTGTACAATTTGACAGTGAATCTTGGTTCGTGCAAACCATAAATTAGCAGCTAATGCAGTGCAAAGGAGAATAAACAGCTGTCACCACAATTTGACGCTGCCACAATCTTTCACAGTAAGCAGCCAGAACAAGTACATTACTCAAAGAGAGCTCCCAATAAGTAGACACAGGTGGGGTCAGATTGCTTTAGGTGTGGCATGGATGCAATGCTGCAAAGTTGAAGATCTCACTTCTAATATTTCCTTTAGATTCGGCTTAGTTTGCTTGTAACTCAGCCATCTCTAGTGTTCTACTGGCCAGGTGTTTAAGGCCTCCTTGAAGTGGATGTGAGAGGTTTACTTTAAGAGTTGGTAAGATAGATCTCAGCAGCAAGAGCTCAACTCTCTGAGCTGTGTCTATCTATCTATCTATCTATCTATCTATCTATCTATCTATCTATCTATCTATCTATCTATCTATCTATCCATCCACCCATCCATCCATCGATGTATAGATAGATAGAAAGATAGATAGATAGATAGATAGATAGATAGATAGATAGATAGATAGATAGACAGATAGATAGCAGACACCTGCCCATAAATGCACAAAGCACAAGAGCGATGTGTGCAAGTCTCACTTCCTCGAAGGCCATAGTTCAGATACTGCATCCCTGAGAAAATGTAGCTTCGACAGATGCATTGTACGGAATAATTTATCAAATGGCTAAAAATACAGTCGTTTTGAAGGAGCACTCAAATAAATTAACAGAGCACAATATTGTTAAATATTGCCTGCAACTCTATAACTATTTCAGACAACTCAACACATCTTCTTATGGGATTTCAGATGATTTAATATATTTAAACATCTAATTTACCCTACATTTAATTTTTCCACCCAGACTCTGTTTATGACTAAAAATCAACTTGGATGGGGCGGTGGGCTTAATACAAATCTCACAATCACAGGCCATTGATAGCTGAGCTACACACATCTTGCAGGTGTAAATGTCAGTACTGTCTCTCAGTTTACAGAAACCGTACAGGATCATAAAGCAGAACGTTCAGACCAATATTACATGCTGAATCTAAGACAGCAGTAGTAACAGTATCTATAAAAGCAATATAAGAGATGAAGGGGCAGATTTACAAGTCCCCTGTGCCACCGGTGCGTCACACCAGTGTGTCCCTTTTTGTGACGCACCACAGCGCATTTCTCTGCCCCATATTTACAAATACAGGAAAAGCCACCCTACTTAGCTTTTCCTCTCGTTGTAAATACAGCCCCTTAACACGCAGCAATTTGCGTGAAAGGGGCGTTCCATGAGTGTTGTTTTGGGTTTTCCCACCCAACACCCATGGAACCAGACAGATTTCCAGATTTATGAGAAATCGTAAATCTGGAAATACGTCTGAATGCTACCCCAGGGGAGGTGTAGGGAGGTGTAACAAGGAGAAATGTATTCATTTCTGTTCGTTTTTTTCCCCTCTTGTTTCTGTGCCTGCTGCACTCTGCAGCACACGTAGAACGAGGATATCACCTGTGGTGATTGTTTATGTACAGGAAGGTATACAGGAATTGGTCTGAATGTTAAAGGCATGGCGGCTAAAAATTCATATAAGAAAAATCCTTTCTCAGGCTTTGAGGATCCAATGGTTCGATAAGTATCTTACTGTTAGGGTATCTTACTGTTAGGGTGATCAGAGCAATCAATTCCCTTCAGTTAACAAGGGTCCAGAATCCACATGTTTAAAGGTAAGCAGGGCATAAAAGGCTGTGGTACATTAGCCAAGGTCTCCATGGGTTCGATGCAAAATGAGGATTTGTATTGACATATGGGCAAAGGATGCATAAATCTTTCATATCACAGACATAATGTTACACATCTTCCTAATGCGCACAAGCAAGGAAACAAACAGTATAGCACACAAATAAACAATGTGCACTGGCAGCCGTCAGGCATGGTAAGTGAAAAAAGACAAAACGGGGATCAAGCTCTGGAAATTCCAAATTTAGCTGCAGTCTTCATCTATTATCCAAAATGGCATTTCAATTACTCTGTGATCAAGTTAATTTAATTCTTGGGCGTCTCTTCATTTTCATACATTGTTGCTTCACTGAGTTCGGATCATGTACTAAATTAAATAACAACGAGCCTCTAGACCGGAGCGGTATGTTAATCAAGGTTTGGGAGGCACTCCTATTGCATGCTAAGCACCACTGAGACTTTTTTGCTCACTTTTGCATGAACAGATAAAAAACTTTCTAGCGTATTTAACTGTAAATAAGCATCCTTCTTCACTCTGACTGCTACCTCTCTTACAATTTACCTGCGATCACTGCTTGTTTCTTAAAGGCGAGCGTATGTATTTAAATATATATATAAAATTATTATTTTTGTGATTTTAAATATATAAAGAGCCCTCTGTGCGCAGAAAGCGACAATCTGTCAATCCTTCTAAATCCAATGTGACTACAGCGAAAAAATCGATGCAGTAGGTTTGTGTTGTTACTTCTGTTAAGCACCCGTAGACTATGCATCATCAACATGTGAAAAGCACATAGGTATCTCATGGTGCATACTATTGAGTAGCTGGCTCTTAATAGGAAAGAGATCCTAAATAAAGGAGTTAGGGGGCTCATTATGATGGTGGGCGGACATCAGTCCGCCCGCCATCATAGCGGTGCTGGGACCACCCGACAGACGTGCGGCGGTCTCACCAGCCCAATTCGGATGCATCCGCCAGTATGGCGGGCGTATCCTGTCCTTTTAACTTTGCAGATGGTGCTGCTGGCTGCAGCACCGTTCGCAATGATAAAGTGCCAAGATGTGTATTACCATGCACAACGTGGCAGGCACCACGTGGTGCCTGCCACCTTGTGCATGGAAATGTAAGGGGGTACCATGGGTACCCCCAGTGCACCTACACCCTCCCACAAGCAGAGGAGGCCCTCAACAGGCCCACAAACCCAATCCCTGCTACCCTTTCCATGGCAGCATCGCTGCCATGGAAAGGCCTCTACCAGGGCACATCCTAATATGGTGGACGGTGCCTGCTGGGCAACGCCACCATGTTAGTCGCCCTTTTCCTCCTGCCAGGCAATCGGTGCGATTGCCACCGGCGGAAAAGTGGTAGACGGATTTTGCCTCTGCCGCGATAACCACCGCCATCCTAATTTGGTGGTGGGTAAATCTCATTGTGATGGCGGGATGATCGTCTCCGCCGTCCTCGCTGTGGCGGCCCTCCCACCATCATAATGAGACCCTTAGATCTTCCTCCACTAAGACAGCTATCTACCTCTACCTCTACCTATCTCCCAGTGTAGACTGAGTCCCAGACCTCACATAACCCCTGCGTCCTCAAATAATCAGTGTAATATTTTTAAATCATTCGTAGCTGGAAGGTTTATGGTCAACTGGACATTCTAATGGTTCTTTATTTCTTCTTCAATCATATGCTGGTGATTAATTCTGCCTCTCATTGGGCCGTTACCCAAAGAGGCTACAGACATCTATCCCTTTGCCTAGAAGAAGAAGACATATTGCATTGATTTCTCACTGTTGGACTGTTGGGCAAATGGCTTCTTAGCATCTGCACACAATTACAGTGTATTGGCTAAATTAGCAAAGATCTCAATAACCAGGTTGTGGTTCCACCAAACAAAAGTATCCATACCTCTCACAGACTCCCTGTGGGTCTTAACCAGTATGGTCCAGCCACCCTGATGTTCCCTCCAGCTCTATCAACGTTAGTACTCTAAATGGGAGGTGATCTACCCAATGTATGCAGCATGCGACACTGTCAGGACCAAGGCCATGCATGGTTTTACAGCCATGCAGCAAGGCAGGTCCCCATTTAAAGGATCTACTCCAACATCATTGTTGTCGCCCATAGCATGCCAATAATGTAGCATGGCCGTAAACAGGACAAAGGAGAGGTATTGTCCCACCTATGTGTGCTGGGGATGGTAGCCTATAATGCCCTTTGGCCAAAATATAATGCTCCTAATGGGTTTGTATTAGTAGAGCTGGCCATCTTATATATAATTTCTGACGCAAGGTTTGTTGATTTTGAAAAATCACTTGTGTGTCAGAACTCAGTTGTTGAAGACACTATCTTTTCAACTTGGTGCGATTATGGAATGAGTATCGAGGAATTCAGTTTCTGGCCATGTTAGTGGTCATGGTATTAAGACAACTAGTAGTATAATGTACAATGTCTACCGTTCTATTTTTGCTCATTTGATCTGTCTTTAATCCAGAAGTAACCCTCTTGCTCAGTAACCTCCACTTCCATCTCTTTTCCCAAGACACGACTATAAGTGCAAAAAGATAGTCTTGTTGAAAGTGGCGTCACAAACTATAGATTGTATTTGTAGTTCCCTGCATTTGATGTGGTCTCACACTGCGACACTGTCCAATCTCCCCCTTCCAGAACATCCACCTGGTTTCAAAATGGCTGGGCACGCTGGAGAAGAAGCTGGAACAGCACAGCGAGGGAAGCCATCCGGAGTTCAGGGTTTTCATCAGCGCTGAGCCTGCCGGATCCCCTGATGGACACATCATTCCCCAGGGGATCCTGGAAAATTCCATCAAGATCACCAACGAGCCTCCCACGGGCATGCACGCCAACCTGCACAAAGCGCTGGATAATTTCAATCAGGTAAAGTGCTTCGTGGCAGGAGCCTAATAGCCTATGTGTGGGCGTCGTGTGCTTATGGCTCTGTCAGTGATTGGTATTCATGCACTCTCACAACATCCAGACACGACATCTTATTATTTTTGCCTGCACAAAGAAAATGTTCTCATCACTCCTAATTCCAGCTGTAATGCACAATACTACACCTTAAACACTTTGTTTCTCACTTGTCTTTCTATTCAATATATCTTATGCAAGGTATTAATTCAAAAATATATTGTTAAAAGTAACGTTATACATAGATATTCTGCATTATTAAAAGCATAATGAACCTTGTTAAGTGATATGTCAATAACATAGGATGTTCTCTGATGTAGAACTTTTATATCAGCGGAGTATCAGCCTCTTGCGTAAGAACTGTAAAGTGTGGAGTTTCCTGTTGTGCTTGGATATTTTTTTATGTTTATTAAAAACCACACATGCTCAATTTGTTATAACAGCTGTGGGCGCAATGCACGATGTTTTATCCATATGTCAGTTAGACTGATACCTGAGAATCCTAGGGCATAACTGACAAGCCTGTGTTGCATTCTGAGGTACCACTTACACATGCGGATATCCTTCTGGGCCAATGACAATGACAACATTCATAAATGACGCCTTGGACAGTGGTTCTGAGCTCAGAGTCGTAGGGGGAGTGATAGAGAAAATGGAAGGAAAATCAACATTTTGAATGATCTCATATTCATTAGCTGCCACACTGACTTTTCCACGCTTCTCTGCCCTTCCACATTTCCACTAGAATGATTTAAGTGTGCAAAGTGTAAAATGCATAAAAGGCCCATCTGGTGAATTATGTCTCAAAGCATCTCAAATTCCAGCTGATGACATCCTCGGGCCTGTTGCTGATGTTAGAGATGCAGGACACTGGGTGCCCCCATTAAGAATGTACCCCTAAGTTTAGCTTTTTCATAGTTTTTGTAAGGTGTGCAAAATCCTTCTTTGAAAATTATTTGCCACAAAGAATATTGTAGATTGGGTAGATACATGCCCATTCAATGTTAGGAAAAAATGTGCTTCCTGGAATTTAATTTGAGTAGCAAACTTGCATGTTTGTTACAAAACACAGAGAGAAGTTATGTGTGCTTCGGGTTTAGATGAGTCACACTAACTGTTGCAAATGGCCACCAGGTGCAGGCTCTTGATTGTGCTTCTAGAGATAGTCAATTTCTTTCTCATTTATGTTCTATGTGCTCAAATTAAATATCGCGGTTCTTGATTGGATGCCACTGCAAAAGGACTTACTTATATTATGTTAATGGCATTTATATACCGCACAAATACCACTGGTCTCATGGCGCTTACCTGAAGGCTATGATAACTTGTTACTCCCAAGAATTTTTAATTAGGAATGTTTTCAAACTTTTTTGGAAACTCTCTGGCAATCCACTCCAGACCTGAGGTATCTAGACTGAAAATGCCCTGCTTGCCATGGTTGCTTTACCAAAGCATGGGCGGGTCAGCAGGTTTGCCTCAGAAAACCGTAGGCAACGATCGGGCACATAGTGCCTCAAACGTTATTTTATGTAAGCTGGCACAGTGTCTTACAATGCCTTGTGTGCAATACATAAGCCCTTAAGCATGGCTCACTGTTTAACTGGCATCCAATGGAGATATTGCAGCAGCGCAGTTGCATTCGGCCATCTCGGTAGCTTAAGTATCAATCTTACTGCAATATTTATTGTCACCTGGAGCTAGCCCAGCCACCTCTTGGGAAGGCCGATGTACAGAGTATTTCAATAGTTCAACCATGACACTATCATTGACGACACCACAGTCCACATATTTGAAAAGGAAATAACTGTAACCCGTTTCTGGAGCTGTCTCAAGAGACCTGTTCTTCTCCCACATACCACCGCCACTTGCTGGACATTGACAGGCTACTGTTCAGCCTAATCCCAAGGCTTTTAGCTAATGGACACGTGCATAAGGGGGATCCTAGTTCCAGGGACAGAAACTGTCAATCCAGGGATTTCCCTTCCTGGTGATTGCCAGCAATTGAGTCTTGACTGGATTGATCTTCAAAGCTGGTATCCAGTTCAGGGTGAACTGCAAGATGTTCTGTATGTTCAACCACGACTGTGAAGAGCTCTCAATCTGCAAGACCAGGTGAGTATCATCCGCATAATTGAACAGTTGTTAGTTCAGCTGTGCTAGTGCTGTAATCAACAGCTATAGATAGATGTTAAACAGCAATGGGGATAATGCAGATCCCCGAGGGACTGTCCAGACTAGCAACTCCCTTGCCCTGGAGACATAACCACCCATCTTCACCCTCTGTGAGTGATAACTCAAATTAAGGATCTTAGTCACGTGCTGTTACAGAATCTAAGCTTGAAATGGCAGCAGAGATACTGGACGATAGTTCCTTAAGTTACACGGGTCGCCCTTGCCTTCTTCAGCAGGCGGCTTACCATGGCTCTCTTGAACCTAGATGGAACTTTACCGGTCACCAAAGAGGCATTTAGAAGAGACAGAAGCTCAACCCCCATAACTGTGAAGACTAGCTTGAAAACCTCTGGCGGGCAGGCTTCCTCCGGTGAGCAACATTTGAGCGCAGCCAGTATTTATTTTATTTTAAATATTTATATAGCGCAACATATACCCGATGGCGTCAAGGCGCTTGAGGAAACTACATCAGGTGACCGATTAACTGAGCAACAGCTCAGACCAACTCCAGGTTACAAGCAGAAGAGCCAAGTCTTTAGGTCTTTCCTAAAGGATAGCAAATCGGGGGCATTTCTCAAATCGAACGGTAGCTTGTTCCACCATCTAGTGGAAATACTAAAAAAGCTTTTACCACCCCATCTTTGAAGACGGAACGTGGGTTCCTCTACTAACTTCAATGAGGTTGATCGCAAAGTTCGACATGAAAAAAGCTTCCTCACAAAGCATGGTCCAACGCCCTGTAGTGACAGTAGCAGAAGTGCAGATAACTGCAGACCCTGAAAAGGAGGTATGTCTACCGGCAATAAGGAGCTGGGCCACAATGGAGGGCCTCTTATCTCATTTTGAATGTCTCTGGTCTTGTCCATAAAAAAGTCCCGCATCCGGTTGCAATCACCTGGGTCTGCCACTGGGGCCTTATCTTTATTCTAGCTTAACTATCTCAGCACCTTAACGGTCTCCTTTTGTGGATCCCGGGTCTCAGCAATCTGTCATTAGTAAAAGGCTGCTTTAGTTGCCAAGATAGCTCTTTTATAGGCACCCCACTCGTTTTTTTATAGTTTCTAAAAACATACGCTCATAGTGCTTACACCATCTCCTTTCACACTGACAAAGCTTCTGCTTCCTCTCCCGTAATAAGGGGTTGTACCAGGGAGCATGCATGGTCCTATCCCTTACTCTTTCCCTCCATGTTGGTGGCACCTTATCTATGGTGCCTTGAATCCAATTCATGAACCATGCACTTTCCCGTTCCACATCCTCTCCTTTATTTGGGGTGGGGGTGTAATAAGACCCGTTGCCTGTCCACCAAATGGTGTTTATCAATTTTAGACCAACTGCATACTGTACACCAGACTGGCAGACAGCATGCCCGCTGAGTTGGCAGAGAAATATCAAAATTAAGTTGATAGTGAACTTACCAGCCAAAGGGTTCAATCGCTGCTAACCTGGCTGTCTGCTGAGTGGACCATACCAGGTCCAGAATCTGACCTTTATCGTGAGTCTGTATCTCAACTAGCTGTTCTAAACCCAACATTTCCATCCCTTCACTGAAAGCAACAGGGGGTCCTTTGGGATAGCGTCCCACCAATAATTGATATCCCCTACCACTACTATCTAGTTATATCTGCAGCTCACAGCACTCATCAGTTCCAAAAATTATTGATTAACCCGTTCGGCGCTTGTGACGGAACCGTTCCATCACGCGCCTCGGGTGAGCTGTGCTAGTGACGGAACGGTTCCGTCACGGCCCACTCGACACGCGTGCGCGGTGCTGATTTCGCGCCTGCGCGGCGCGTTCTATTGAGCGGGAGCGTTCGTGACGAAACCATTCCGTCACTAGCACAGCTCACCCGAGGCACGTGACGGAGCGGTTCCGTCACAAGCGCAGGTGAGCCGTGCAACCCCCCTCCCCCCCACCCCCTAGCACTGCGGCGGAATTCCCGCCGCAGTAAAGGGGTTAAACAGGGGTGTCATATAGGATATAGGGTGGGCGGTAGACTACCACAATAATCATACTGCTGGATTTCAGCTTTACTTTCACCTCCAAGACCTCAGCCCCATCCGTGGTTTCAGGGACCACTATTCCTGTAGTGAATCGCCTCTGGGGGAGAAATGCAACCTCTCCCCCTCTCTTCCCACTCGGTCGATTATGTGCAAGAAGGTGATGATAATCCGATGGCAGCTACTATATCCGGTTCTGACTCTGCCTCCAACCATGCTTCAGTCAGTACCAATAAATCCAACTCCTCCTCCTGCAGGAGCGATAAGATTTCCATATTATGTTTGTGCAAGAAACATGTATTTAGCAGCGTCGCCCTTCGCTCCCCATCCGAGTCTTGGTTTTTAGTAAAGTTGTCATGCTGGTCTTGCCGCCATCCTACTACTCCCTCGACTGTACTCCTGCCAATCTGTTCTGCCTCCCTGCTTCTCTACACTGGTGTAAACCAGGATAAACCTCATAAAGCTTCATTAGTCCTTCTACTTTTAACCTTTCCATCACCCAGCTAGGTAGTGGATGGGTGGCCCCTACCTCTCTCGCCTACCTCAACTCCTTAAAGGTGGACATAAAGGGTTAGCCAGGGGATCTGGCCCTTGATCCTGTTTGTGTGCGGACAGGCACAGACAGACTTGCTTTTGGGACACCTTCGGTGCAGCCACGCCAACCTGCCTAAATAGGTACTTGCCCCACACCCACCAATCAGCTCTGCTCAAGCAGCAGCTGACACCAAAAACTAAATGTCTCACCGGCACACAATCAAAAAAAGGCAGCCAGGAGCGGGAGGGCGAAAAAAGCCCTGAGCAATGTGCAAAGTGCAAATTCAGCGGTACATGAATAATAGTTTAAAATTCAGAGCGGTTTCAATTCGATTTAAAAACATACAGCCTGATTCATGAAAACCGGAATCTGCGATTCTCAAATTGCGATTAATTGCGAATCGCAATTTAGAAATCGCAGATCGGTATTCATGAATTTTTGCGAGAAAAAAATGCGATTCACACGCGGCCGCAAAAAGCGTTTGCGATTATCGAAAAATCGCAGAATAATCGCTATTTTGGGCAACATCCGTGTAGGATTTGCGATATCGTAAATAGCGATATCGCTAATTGCGAGATCGCAAAATGGGAGATCGCAAAATCGCGAGATCGGGAAAACGGGAAGTCGCATTTCAAGCACAGTGATGACATCACAACCAGGAAGCAGCCAGTTCCCATCCCCATTCCCCACAGTGAGGCAGACCTCGAGGCAGCAACAGAGTCAGCTCCTGCAAGGACACCTGCAAACTTGGAATACCACTTCCAATTCCACTGCAGCAATGGCTGAGGAGGCAGTACCTTGGCCCAGCAACACCGGGCGCAAGAGAAAACTGAAGTTCTCCGAACAGGAGTTGGAGCACCTCATCGAAGGGGTGGTGGAGAACCACTCCAAACTGTTTGGGAGAGAGTCAAGGAGGGTGCCCGAGCAGGAGAAGAGCAGGATCTGGGTCGGGATAGCGGCCACAGTGAACTCCGTGGGCGTGGCCGACAGGTCACTTGAAGAACTAAAGAAGAGGTGGTACGACCTCCGAGGTCGTGCCAAGGAGAAGGTTGCCGAGAGGTTGGGAGAGTCCCTGGCCACTGGAGGGGGAGGACCTACAGTCCCTCCAAACACCCCCATGGAGGATCGCGTCGAAGACACGTTGGAGGCCGAGGCGTGCATTGGGGTCACCAGATTGGACTCATCCCGCCCCACCCAAGAGAGCCAAGGTAAGTGGCATGCGACTGCGACCCTGTCCCCTATGAATGTCCATGACCCTATAGCCTCCCATAATGTTCCAAAGTCATGCCATCGGTGCACATTAGGTAATGCCCTAAAGCATTGTGGGACATGTAGTGTGACCACAATGTACAAGTACCCCAATGCAGCCAGACAGGTTCCAAAGTACGCAATGCCATAGCCAGTCAGGGAATGTCATCCAGCATGCATGTAGCAACTGCACGTGTGACAGATACATGCAACTAATGAACGTCCACTTCCCCTCACAGGTGGCGCACACAGCAGCGACAGTGACAGGCTGCTCATCGATGAGCAAGCACTGGATGTCGAGGAGGTGCCGTTACCAACACAGCCTGCACCAACAGGCGCAGCACCAACCCCTGCAGCCAGGCCCACGACATCTGTGCCTCCACCGTCTGGCGCAGCACCAACCCCTGCAGCCAGGCCCACGACATCTGTGGCTCCACCGTCTGGCACAGCACCAACCCCTGCAGCCAGGCCCACGACATCTGTGCCTCCACCGTCTGGCGCAGCACCAATCCCTGCAGCCAGGCCCACAACATCTGTGCCTCCACCGTCTGGCGCACCATCTACGCCTAGCTCAACTCCACCAGCAGCTGGCACATCCACATCTGGTCCAGTGAAAGCGGTGACAAAGCGGCCACCCACTGTGGCCAGCCAGCAGAGCAGGCGTGGCAGAGCTCGCCTGCAGAACAATGCCCCCAGCGCCAGGAGGGGGATGGAAGTGCGCTTGCCGAGCATGGGTATAGAGCGTAGAATGCTACGCATTCACCAGCTGCAGGCACGCCGGCAAGGGGCCATACAGATGCAGCTGTATAATATTGGCCGCAATGTGGCAGGTGTGGGGGAGAGGATGGACCGCATGACGGCAGCCATGGCAGGTGTGGAGGAGGGGATGGACCGCATGACGGCAGCCATATAGGCCAACACAGCTGCTCTGATATCCCAGCGCAACATGGCCCGCCGCCGCCACCGGCAGCTACTGACGCGGCTGGCGGCTTACACTCGATCGAACTACGTGATTGGGAATGCCACGTTGCAGCTATCGTGCCGGTCCCTGGCGCAGCAGCAGCAGCTAATTCAATGCTGCAAGGATGTGGCCAGGGTATTAGAGCACCTCACCACTGCCGTTATGGCACTTCATCCCGCTCCACCTGGCAATGTCGGGGACGATGCCAGCGAGGGCACCTCAAGTGTGAGCAGCCAGTCTGCCTCACAGGTAGGGGTGTTGAGACGTAGCACCAGGCCAACTGCAGGGTCACGTGCGGTGGCTGAGGAGGAGCCGGAGAGGCGCTTGGGTGCTTCGCGCCGGAGGCGCACCTGACTAACATGTACCTTTACAGGCACAGGCTGAACACTATAAGCCTGCCCTGTGTATTGGACGCAGAAGTATGGGGCAATACTGATTGCATAGGAAGGATGGCAACTTGCACTATTATTGTGAATCAAACAATATTATTTATTATAGCATCACACATTGGCGTTCTGTCATTATTTCAATGTGCATGCAATTGTGATTTGTTGGGTGAGGGGAGAGGGTGCACTAGAAACTGTTCATTGTGATGTGTTGCCTGGTCTGTGGCCTTCAGCTGGGTTCTCCCCGCGTGCATGGCGCACATGTGCAGGTGGCCGGTCGTCCCCTTCCGATTCACTGCCAGAGATGTCTACAGGTATCCGGCGCTTGGTAGCAATGTTGTGTAGTATTGCACACACAGCCACAATTCGGCAGCACACATCAGGACTGTAGTACATGGCCCCACCTGTCTTGTGAAGTATGCGGAATCTGCTCTTCAGTAGCCCAAAAGTCCTCTCAATGCAATTCCTTGTGCGTATGTGTGATACGTTGTAACGCCGTTGCTGTGGTGTAGCAGGGTTGAGGTATGGGGTGAGGAGGTATTCACGCAGGGCGTAGCCACTGTCACCTGAATGAGAGGAGCAGAGGGTGAGTGCCTGTGCAGCGCAGCTACTTCATCGCAGTGTGACATTGTGGAACAAGTAGGTGTCCTTCCCCGAAGTCTCCCCTGGCCAGTCATGTGTGGAGGCCGCTGTGCTGGAATATGAATGAGTCATGTGTACTCCCCGGGTACTGTGCCACTATGTCCGTGATGTATGTCTTAGCATTGCAGACCATCTGGATGTTGAGGGAGTGGTAGTACTTGCGATTGCAGTACATGTACTCCGTTGCAGCTGGTGGGCAGATGTGGATGTGGGTACAGTCAATGCATCCTATCACGTGTGGGAAATGGGCGACATTGTAGAATTGAAGCTTGGTCTCATCCAATTCCTGTTGCCTTGTTGGAAATTTGATGTGGTGGTGTAGCTGGGTCAGCATTGCGTCAAGGAAACTCCCTAGGCAGCGGGACATGGTGGGCTGGGATATCCCCCCAGCAGCCGCAACTATCCCCTGGAAGCTCCCGGAGGCCAGGTGGTGCAGGCTACACAATACCTGGACATGTGTTGGCACAGCATTGGTCCGCCTTGTTGGGTGCTGCATCAGGGGGTCAAGGTCCTGAATTAGCTTGATGATCATTACCCCATTCAGGCGGTACTTTGCGTATATTTGCTCTCTGGTTTGGCCCAGCAGGGTGACCCGCTGGCGGAATATCCTGGCATGGATTCTGCGTCTCCTCCGTGCTGCTTGCTGTAGCCTTCACCGCCTGACCACCATGTACATTCCTGGCATTGTGACACTCCTTATGCTGATGCTGCTTCTCCTTAAGTGTGTTTGGTCAGGCCAGCACCAGTTGCTGATTGGCCAACGGTTTTTCCCCCCAAAATTTTTTTTTCACAACCAATTTTATTGAGCATAAGAGTATCAGGAATGTGGTATCTTCACACACCAAGATCACCACAACAGTATCAATATAATGATGACATAGACAGTAATGAATGAAGCAAACGCCAATGAAGCTCAGCTTTAAAGATGCCCTAGCAGCCAACTCTAAACCCCAACTACACCCCCCCCGTACCCAACACCCCCCCCCACCACACGTGTACAGAAAGCAACACAAAGGAAATGTACAAAGAATAAGCAGGTATAGCGCAACCAGGGCTTTGCCACTTGAGGCCAGAAGTATCACTGCGGTCAAATGTCCTCCTCCTGCTCCTCCGGGGGTTCCAAGGACAGGCCACGGTAGTCGGCCCACCGTTTCCAGATTTTCCCCCCAAAATTTTTTTACTATGGATTTGATGGTTACCACCTGCTTTGGGTTGTCCTTAAATTGCGCCTCGCAAAATGCGATTTTGGAGTTTTTCGCTAATTGCGATTTTTCATGAATCCCGATTGCGAGGAATTTGCAATTTCGCTATTTTTTTCGCAGAATCCGTGATTTCTCGCTATTTCCGAATCGCAACTGGTCTACTGCCGGGATTCTGCGAATCTTTTAGCGATTTCGCAATTCTGTGTTAGCGAATTCGCTATTTTCGTGGTGAATACCGATTGGGAAATTGCGCCCGCGATCGCATTTTCGCAGCGATTGCGAGCGCAATTTAGCTTCATGAATCAGTCTGATAGTTAACAAGTATCAACCTCCCAGGTGAGTGCGTGTCTGCTCCAGACTGCCTAAATATGTCCCCCCAACTCCCCCGAAACCCACCAGTCACCTCTACTCAAGAAGCGCTGATGCCAAAAAAGAAATCTCTCAACAGTGCCCAATCAAAAATAATGCTCCGGGTGGGAGGTGTGTGTGTGTGGGGGGTGGGGGAGAGGGTGGTAAAAAAAGGCCTGAGAAATATGCAAAGTGCAAATTCAATGGTACATGAATAACAATCTTACAGCCTGATTCATGAAGCTAAATTGCGCTTGCAATAGCTGCGAAAATGCTATTGCGGGCGCAGTTTCCCTAATCGGTATTCACCACGAAAATAGCGAATTCGCTAACACAGAATTACGAAATCGCTAAAAGATTCGCAGAATCCCGGCAGTAGACCAGTTGCGATTCAGAAATAGCGACAAATCACGGATTCTGTGAAAAAAAATAGCAAAATCGCAAATTCCTCGCAACCGGGATTCATGAAAAATTGCAATTAGCGAAAAAAAAAACCAAAATCGCATTTTGCGAGGCGCAATTTAAGGACAACCCAAAGCAGGTGGTAACCATTAAACCCATAGTAAAAAAAAAAATTGAAAAACCGTTGGCCAATCAGCAACTGGTGCTGGCCTGACCAAACACACTTAAGGAGAAGCAGCATCAGCATAAGGAGTGTCACAATGCCAGGAATGTACATGGTGGTCAGGCGGCGAAGGCTACAGCGAGCAGCACGGAGGAGACGCAGAATCCAGGCCAGGATATTCCGCCAGCGGGTCACCCTGCTGGGCCAAACCAGAGAGCAAATATACGCAAAGTACCGCCTGAATGGGGCAATGATCATCAAGCTAATTCAGGACCTTGACCCCCTGATGCAGCACCGAACAAGGCGGACCAATGCCGTGCCAACACATGTCCAGGTATTGTGTAGCCTGCACCTCCTGGCCTCCGGGAGCTTCCAGGGGATAGTTGCGGCTGCTGGGGGGATATCCCAGCCCACCATGTCCCGCTGCCTAGGGAGTTTCCTTGACGCAATGCTGACCCAGCTACACCACCACATCAAAATTCCAACAAGCCAACAGAAATTAGATGAGACCAAGCTTCAATTCTACAATGTCGCCCATTTCCCACACGTGATAGGATGCATTGACTATACCCACATCCACATCTGCCCACCAGCTGCAACAGAGTACATGTACCGCAATCGCAAGTCCTACCACTCCCTCAACATCCAGATGGTCTGCAATGCTAAGACATACATCACGGACATAGTGGCACAGTACCCTGGGAGTACACATGACTCATTTATATTCCGGCACAGCGGCCTCCACACACGAATGGCCAGGGGAGACTTCGGGGAAGGTCACCTACTTGGTAAGTACACTTTGCCCACAATGTCACACTGCGATGAAGTAGCTGCGCTGCACAGGCACTCACCCTCTGCTCCTCTCATTCAGGTGACAGTGGCTGCGCCCTGCGTGAATACCTCCTCACCCCTTACCTCAACCCTGCTACACCACAGCAACGGCGTTACAACGTATCACACATACGCACAAGGAATTGCATTGAGAGGACTTTTGGGCTACTGAAGAGCAGATTCCGCATACTTCACAAGACAGGTGGGGCCATGTACTACAGTCCTGATGTGTGCTGCCGCATTGTGGCTGTGTGTGCAATACTACACAACATTGCTACCAAGCGCCGGATACCTGTAGACATCTCTGGCAGTGAATCGGAAGGGGACGACCGGCCACCTGCACATGTGCGCCATGCACGCGGGAAGAACCCAGCTGAAGGCCACAGACGCCGCAACCACATCACAATGAACAGTTTCTAGTGCACCCTCTCCCCTCACCCAAAAAATCACAATTGCATGCAAATTGAAATAATGACAGAACGCCAATGTGTGATGCTATAATAAATATTATTGTTTGATTCACAATAATAGTGCAAGTTGCCATCCTTCCTATGCAATCAGTATTGCCCCATACTGCTGCGTCCAATACACAGGGCAGGCTTATAGTGTTCAGCCTGTGCCTGTAAAAGTGCATGTTAGTCAGGTGCGCCTCGGCGCGAAGCACCCAAGCGCCTCTCCGGCTCCTCCTCAGCCACCGCACGTGACCCTGCAGTGGGCCTGGTGCTACGTCTCAACACCCCTACCTGTGAGGCAGACTGGCTGCTCACACTTGAGGTGCCCTCGCTGGCATCGTCCCCCCGACATTGCCAGGTGGAGCGGGATGAAGTGCCATAACGGCAGTGGTGAGGTGCTCTAATACCCTGGCCACATCCTCTCAGCATTGAATTAGCTGCTGCTGCTGTGCCAGGGACCGGCGCGATAGCTGCAACGTGGCATTCCCGATCACGTAGTTCGATCGAGTGTAAGCCATCAGCAGCGTCAGTAGCTGCCGGTGGCGGCGGCGGGCCGTGTTGCGCTGGGATATCAGAGCAGCTGTGTTGGCCTCCATGGCTGCCGTCATGCGGTCCATCCCCTCCCCCACACCTGCCATGGCTGCCGTCATGCGGTCCATCCTCTCCCCCACATCTGCCACATTGCGGCCAATATTATACAGCTGCATCTGTATGGCCCCTTGCCGGCGTGCCTGCAGCTGGTGAATGCGTAGCATTCTACGCTCTATACTCATGCTCGGCAAGCGCACTTCCATCCCCCTCCTGGCGCTGGGTGCATTGTTCTGCAGGCGAGCCCTGCCACGCCTGCTCTGCTGGCTGGCCACAGTGGGTGGTGCTGTGTCACCGCTGTCGCTGGACCAGATGTGGATGCGCCAGCTGCTGGTGGAGTTGAGCTAGGCGTAGATGGTGCGCCAGACGGTGGAGGCACAGATGTTGTGGGCCTGGCTGCAGGGGTTGGTGCTGCGCCAGACGGTGGAGGCACAGATGTCGTGGGCCTGGCTGCAGGGGTTGGTGCTGCGCCAGATGGTGGAGCCACATATGTCGTGGGCCTGGCTGCAGGGGTTGGTGCTGCGCCAGACGGTGGAGGCACAGATGTCGTGGGCCTGGCTGCAGGGGTTGGTGCTGCGCCTGTTGGTGCAGGCTGTGTTGGTAACGGCACCTCCTCGACATCCAGTGCTTGCTCATCGATGAGCAGCCTGTCACTGTCGCTTCTGTCTGCGCCACCTGTGAGTGGAAGTGGACGTTCATTAGTTGCATGTATCTGTCACACGTGCAGTTGCTACATGCATGCTGGATGACATTCCCTGACTGGCTATGGCATTGCGTACTTTGGAACCTGTCTGGCTGCATTGGGGTACTTGTACATTGTGGCCACACTACATGTCCCACAATGCTTTAGGGCATTACCTAATGTGCAGCGATGGCATGACTTTGGAACATTATGGGAGGCTATAGGGTCATGGCCATTCATAGGGGCAGGGGCGGCTCTAGGTTCATGGTGGCCCTGGGCAGGGAGCGTAGGTAGGGGGCCTCGGAAGAGGGGGTCCGGGTGGGGCGGAGCGCGGAGGCCAGTGAAGAGGGGGGTCATGGTGTTTTGAAGTTGTATAGAGCCAGAGGCCACCAAATCCCTGCCAGGGGCCCCCACACAAATATGTATCCATCCTCAGAGGATTTATATATTAAGGATATATATTGATGTGGTGGCCCCTGGGATTTGGTGGCCCTGTGCAGGTGCACAGCTTGCACATGCCTAAGGCCGGCCCTGGTAGGGGACAGGGTCGCAGTCGCATGCCACTTACCTTGGCTCTCTTGGGTGGGGCGGGATGAGTCCAATCTGGTGACTCCAATGCACGCCTCGGCCTCCAACGTGTCTTCGATGCGATCCTCCATGGGGGTGTTTGGAGGGACTGTAGGTCCTCCCCCTCCAGTGGCCAGGGACTCTCCAAGCCTCTCGGCAACCTTCTCCTTGGAACGACCTCGGAGGTCGTACCACCTCTTCTTTAGTTCTTCAAGTGACCTGTCGGCCACGCTCACGGAGTTCACTGTGGCCGCTATCCCGACCCAGATCCTGCGCTTCTCCTGTTCGGGCACCCTCCTTGACTCTCTCCCAAACAGTTTGGAGTGGCTCTCCACCACCCCTTCGATGAGGTGCTCCAACTCCTGTTCGGAGAACTTCAGTTTTCTCTTGCGCCCGGTGTTGCTGGGCCCAGGTACTGCCTCCTCAGCCATTGCTGCAGTGGAATTGGAAGTGTTATTCCAAGTTTGCATGTGTTCTTGCAGGAGCTAACTTTGTTGCTGCCTCGAGGTCTGCCTCACTGTGGTGAATGGGGGTGGGAACTGGCTGCTTCCTGGTTGTGATGTCATCACTGTGCTCGAAATGCGACTTCCCGTTTTCCCGATCTCGCGATTTTGCGATCTCGCATTTTGCGATCTCGCAATTAGCGATATCGCTATTTGCGATATCGCAAATCCTACACGGATGTTGCCGAAAATAGCGATTATTCTGCGATTTTCGATAATCGCAAACGCTTTTTGCAGCCGCGTGCAAATCACATTTTTTTCTCGCAAAAATTCATGAATACCGATCTGCGATTTCTAAATTGCGATTCGCAGTTAATCGCAATTTGAGAATCGCAGATTCCGGTTTTCATGAATCAGGCTGTAAGATTCAAAGCGAAGTTTGCAAGTATCAAACCCCTCATGCATACACTAGTTTCAATTTGGACCCCCGTTTTGTTTGCTCTTAATTAATAAATTATATAATTCTCCCATTAAGGAACCACGTACCTATTTAAACAGCTATTTGCATGAATATATAAGATCTTGCAAGAGCTGCCGGATGAGAGCAGATGCCTTGTATGTATTTTCAAATATTTGCAAACATGGATGTATATGTACAAACCTTTGGAAACGCAATGACCACGGACAGCCCTAGTTGCCGTAGAGAAAGTTATGTGTTTGGGCTACTGAGGAGAGACTGCGTCGGATCGTTAAATGATTAACTCCTTTGCTAATGAGATGAACGGAATAGTGTCAAATCATTGTAGGTGCACAGTATATAATACATGTGTGTGCTTGCGAGCAAGCACATCTGTGAATGTGTGCCTGTACCTTCACCTTTCCATTTAGACTAGCCTAGACCTAGGTTATCACCAAATGGCTGGAGTCCGCCAGCGACAAGATCGCCCCTTTTAAGTTAATTAGAACTAAGCGCCCCCACGACGCACATCGCTGGTTCTCAGACAGCCTTAAAACCTTAAAGCTGGGACTTCGCCAGGCCGAGCGTCACTGGCGTAGAAACTACGATCCTTTAGAAAAATTTCACTTCCTAAAATTATCCGGAGAATACAAACAGGCAATTTCAGCCGCCAAAACTGCCTACTTCTCCACAAAAATTCTCAACTCCGCGCAAAAATCTAAGGATATTTTTGCTATTGTGGAGCTCTCTCACCCGGACAGGGTGACCATCAAACCCCTCCCATCTCAGGTACTCTGCGACTCTCTTAACTGCTTTTTTGTTGACAAAATTAGCAAAATCAAAAACAGTATTTCCTCTGGTCCCCCGGCGCTGTCCCTCCCGGAGGTTGCCCCCTTTCTTAACCCCCTCTCCTTGACCCAGCTCCCCTCTATACCCGAAGAAGACTTCCTCTCCCTTCTAAACAAAGTTTCATCTGGTTCCCCCACTGACTGCTGCCCCCCGGCGATTCTCCGGGCCGCTTTCTCGGCCTGCCCTACTCCTCCATTAACTCTCTTGAACAATTCCCTCCTGCTCGGCATGGTCCCCAGTCAGTTCAAGAATGCAGAAGTGGTCCCCATATTAAAAAAACCCAATGCCGACCCTTCGGTATTGGGTAACTTTCGTCCCATTTCCCTTCTTCCTTACCTTAGTAAGGTACTTGAGACACATGTGACCAGCGCCCTCAGCTCTTTCATTGAGGACTCCAACTTTCTTGACTCCCAGCAAGCCGGGTTTAGACCTGCCCATTCGACAGAGGCGGTTATCCTCTCTGTCATGGAGGAACTCCGTAGAGGCGCTGACTCCAACATCAGTCAAGCCCTGGTGCTCCTAGATCTGTCGGCGGCCTTTGGCACGGTCGACCACACCATCTTAGTCGACCGTGTCAAAGAGGCGGGTATCACTGGAACGGCCCTTAACTGGGTTTGCACCTTCCTGGCGGACCGCCACCAATCAGTCCGTCTTTCCCAGTTTACGGCAGGCAGGACGAGGGTCACCTGTGGTGTCCTACAGGGTTCGTCCCTGTCACCCCTTCTTTTTAACCTGTACCTTTCCCCCCTGATCCGCTCCCTCCGCGGCAGGAATGTCACTGCATTCAACTATAAAGACGACATTCAGCTCGTTTTCAATCTCGACTCCTCGGATGAAGCAACCGACGATTTCCGGTCCACCCTTTGCCACATCAGTAATTGGATGGGCGTTCATCATCTTAAACTTAATCCCGACAAGACGGAGCTCGTTCTTGTCGGAGGCCCATCCAATCCCTGGAACTCCACTTTTTGGCCCCTTTCCCTTGGTTCCCCCCCCCTTCCTGCTGACAAAGTGAAAAGCCTGGGGGGTTACATCTCCCAGGACCTCTCAATGAAGCACCAGGTCAGTGCCACTGTGTCTTCCTGTTTTTTCCAGCTTAGGAAGATCCGGAAAATCGCCCACTTTCTGACTACTGAGGCCCTCACCCTAGCACTGTTGGCATTAGTCATCTCTCGGATTGACTACGCCAACGCCCTGTACGCTGGCATCCCACAATATCAAATTAATAGACTACAACTGATACAGAATCAGGCAGCTCGCCTGATTTATCACCAACCAAAACACCACCACGTCCGTCCCCTCCTCAAAGCCCTACACTGGCTTCCTGTCTCAGAGCGCTGTAAGTTCAAACTGGGCTGCCTGACTCATAAATCTTTGGCCGGCATTGGTCCCTCCTTTATTTCCTCTCTCCTGCATCCTTATGCTCCCTCTAGGCTCCTCCGCTCTTCTCATCTTGCGCTCCTCCAGACTCCCCGTTTTAGACGCAAAAAACACGGAGGCCTCAGATTCTCCTTTCTGGCACCTTCATTCTGGAACTCCATCCCGCTGGAACTGAGACTCTCTCCTTCCTACCTTCACTTTAGGTCTCTCCTAAAAACTCATCTCTTCCGTAGCATCTACACATAAGCCTTCCCCCTCCCGCCCTCTGCCTCTACCAAACAAGTGATCAGCGCCAAGAAACCGTCCGGTGAATGCCGCGCTTTATAAGTAATTTTTACATTACATTACATTATCAATTGATATGGTTCACAGTGAAATAGTGAGCCATGCTAAGCACACGAGATTTTATTCATAAAACTACCTACGGACAGGAAAATAAATATAAACCTGCTTCAATTTATTGATATCTGTAAGAGACACGTTAATGATAGATTCCTTACCTCAGAATATCCCCAGGCGTCATACTAAATCCGGATTTTTTTTGCGTAGCAGTACCCATGCGCGTCGGTAGGCATCGTCCGCGGCTCAGAGTCCGTCGTCGGCGTCGTGATTATGTCGTCGGAGTACTTAGACGCCGCCTCCGCGCTCTGACGTCAGTTCTTCTTTTTTCCCCGCCAGCAAGCGCAGATCCGGAAAAAGTTGTACCCTAGTCAAATTTTGACTAACTTTTTACGATCCTTTTGATCTACTTTCGAAGTCTCTTGACTCCGACTGTGCCAGTAGGGATGCCCGGGTTCAAGCCCTGCGCCGACTGCAACCAAATTATGTCGGTTACCGACCCCCATTGCCAGTACCTGCACTGTCTAGGCCCGGACCACGACGACTGCCGGGCCCTGACGTCTAAAGCTAGACGGGAGCGGTCCCGTAAGCAACTCGAGCTTCGGCAGTCCGCCCCGCGCCGCTCGAGGTCCCTGTCCGAAAGGAGGTCGAGGGACCGGTCGCGGGGCCGGAGTCACCACAGTTCCGGGAGTCGTCATCGGTCTTCGGGCTCGAAGTCCTCAGGTAAGAGGCACAAGAAGTCGAAGAGGCACCATCGCTCTTCTGACTCCCCCCGACGCTCGCGCGATGCAGCCGGGGGTTTGGGCGACACCGCCCACGCAGTTCCGCTGGAGCCACGGCCTGCTCCATACCCACCGGTCCCTGGGTAGCACGCGATGCCGGGGGAGATCGAGGCCTTCCTCTCGGCCATGAGGACGCTCACTTCTCTGTCGGGTTCCGCAGCGCCTTTGGGCCAAGTGGCCCTGACTGGGTCCCCCAGCAGGCCGGGTGCTTCGGCCCCGGCGCCGTCAGGTGCTTCGGACCCGGCGCCGTCGGCGACTTCGGTCCCGACGCCGCAGGGCCCCACAGGATCCGGATCCGGGACGCCGCCGGTCGACCTCACGACCTCGCCGGCGCCGGCCCCAAGGATGTCGCCCCCGACGCCGTCCCAGGACGACGCCGTCCCTGGTCCAACCCTCAATTCGGATCCGGCATCGGAGCGGCGCCGTTTGGAGATTTCTATTTCTATGACCCGGCCCCATCCTTTGAGCCGCAGAAGTTGGCGATGGGTGACGAGGGGGATTCGGAGGGGTCTGAGGACCTCTGTCAGTCTTCTGTGGACTAGACAGGAGAGCTTGGGGAGGCCAGTGGTCTGGACACTTCGCCCAACACTGGCTTTGTCTCCCCTCCTAGCGTGGCTACTGAGGAGGGGGCTGCTTATAGCGTGGTGCTGATCAGGGCGGCCAAGGCCTTGGGCCTTGATCTCCCCGTCGTGGCCGTGAGGACTAACCTCCTCACTGAGGTCCTTAAACCGCAGTCAAGATCGGCCGAGCCTCTGCTGCCTATTAATGAGGCCTTATCAGATGTTCTACTGGACACTTGATCCAAGCCCGCTACAGGTCAGCCTGTGGATAGGAACGTGGTCAGGCGCCACCGCCCGACTCCGGGCGACCCTTGCTTTCTGTCTACCTACCCCACCCCCGAGAGCCTGGTTATCCAGGCCTCTAATTCCCAGACCGCATTCCCGGAGGCTCCCCCCTATCGGGAATCCAAGAGGTATGAGCAATAGGGGAAAAAAGTTTTCTCCTCCCTGAGTTTAGGATTACGGTCAGTCAACACTGCATGCCTCTTGGACCGCTACACCCACTCTCTGTGGGATACGGTTGCAGACGTGCTGCCAGAATGCCCGGTGGAGGTCAGAGATAAACTCGGCCAACCCCTTGTGGAGGGACGAGATGCGGCACGTTATTCCATCCGGTGTGGGCTGGACACTACTGACTCACTGGGCAGAGCGATGGCAACGACGGTGGCGATTCGTCGCCACGCCTGGTTGAGGTCCGCCAACTTCTCGGCTGATGTCCAAAACACACTTATGGACATGCCGTTCGATGGCCGTCGCCTCTTTGGCGACAAGGCAGACCATGCGCTTGAGCGCTTTAAGGACTCCAGGGCTACGGCCAAGCACTTTGGCCTCTCTGTCCGCGCCAGCAAATGGCTGCCTTTCGCCTCTTTTGTGGCCAAGGAAGGGGTGCCCCCTCACGTGCTGCCAGCCATGGGCCGCAGACAACTATCCAGCGCGGTGGCGGATGTGGAAACCGCCGTGGCAGCGGTCGGGGACAACAGCGAGGCCAGTCCACACTTGCCCCTGCAGCATCCGCCTCGAAACCCTCCTAGTCCGAGCTTTCAGGCCCATGTGACGCCAGTGGGGGGCAGGGTTCGCCATCACCACCTCCACTGGCGCACTGTCACATCGGACAGGTGGGTGCTGCAAATCGTCCGAAGGGGCTACTCTCTCCCCTTCGAGGCGACCCCTCCAGCCATGCCACTGCAGTGCCACCACGTGTCGGGGGATAACTTGAAACCTCTTCAAGAGGAAGTTACGGCCCTCTTGCCCAAGGGGGCCATCGAGCACGATCCTGGGCCAGAAGTAGGGTGTGGTTGCTACTCCCACTACTTTCTGGTACCCAAGAAGGGCAAAGGGGGCCTACGCCCTATCTTGGACCTTCGGAACGTCAACGGCTTCCTCCGAAAGGAGATGTTCAAGATGCTGACATTGGCTCAGGTCTTAGCTGCCCTAGACCCTGGAGACTGGATGGTAGCGTTGGACTTGCAGGACGCTTATTTTCACATCCCCGTCCTGCCGGCCCACCGGCGTTACCGGCGGTTCACGGTAGTCCACGAGCACTTTCAGTTTACCGTGCTCCCCTTGGGCCTTACCAGCGCCCCCCGGGTGTTCACGAAGTGATGGCGGTGATCGCAGCTCATCTGCGCAGGCTAGGGGTTTCAGTCTTCCCCTACCTCGACGACTGGTTGTTGAAGGCGGGCTCGCCCCTGACAGTCGTCAGCCACCTCCAGACTATGGCCGACCTCCTGCACCTGCTTGGGTTCTCCATCAATGTGCCAAAGTCACACCTGTGTCCCTCACAGAAGCTCCTCTTCATCTGAGCGGTTCTAGACTCTGCTCAGTCTCGGGTTTATCCTCCCGAAAAGCGGGTTCGGGATATTCAGGCTCTGATTCCGATCTTTCAGCCTTTATCCCGAGTCTCGGTCAGTTAACGCTGCTGCTTCTGGGGCTGATGGCCTCCTGCATCCTGCTGGTGCATCACGCCCGGTGGCGGATGCGGGCTCTGCAGTGGGACCTGAAGTTTCAGTGGGCCCAGCATCAGGGCAACTTGTCCGACCATGTCTTGATCTCGGAGGGCACTGCAAGACAGTTGCAGTGGTGGCTCACGGACCGCGATTGGGTCAGCGGCAGATCCCTCTCCCTACCCCAACCGGAGCATGTAGTTGTGACAGACGCGTCCCTCCAGGGCTGGGGGGGCCACATGGGAGAGGCGGAGATCAGAGGCCTCTGGTCTCCCGTGGAGTCCCAGCTCCACATCAACCTTCTGGAGCTGCGGGCGATCCGGCTTGCACGTAAGGCATTCCTCTCCTCTGTCCAGGGGAGTGTAGCGCAGGTGTTCACGGACAACACCACCGCCATGTGGTACTGCAACAAACAGGGCGGGGTGGCGTCGTGTACCCCATGCCAGGAGGCTCTGCGCCTCTGGCACTGGCTGGAACATCAGGGCAGGCTCTCTGAACGCCAGGGCGGACGAACTTAGCCGTCGGTGCATGATGGATCACGAATGGCGTCTGAACTCGGACGTGGCGCAAGGCATCTTTCAGCAGTGGGGAGAGCCTTGGTTAGATCTATTCGCCACAGAAGAGAACGCGCAATGTCATCAGTTTTGTGCATTGGAATTTCCAAGGCAGCACTAGCTCGGAGACGCTTTTTGTCACGAGTGGAGTTGCGGTCTGTTGTACGCCTTTCCGCCTATACCACTTCTGCCAGAGTGCTGAAGAAGATCAGGCACGACCGGGCCCAGGTTATCCTTGTGGCTCCGGACTTGGCACTAAGATATTGGTATCCAGAGCTACTCAGCATGTCTGTCGATCCCCCGATTCATCTGCCTCTTCAGGAGGACCTTCTGTCGCAGCAGCAGGGGACGGTCCTCCACCCGAACCTGTGCAGTCTCCACCTCCATGCTTGGAGATTGAGCGGCAACAGTTGAGGCCATTTGACTTGCCTCCTGAAGTTTGTAATGTGATTCTGGCAGCCAGGCGTCCCTCCACAAAGTCGGTATACGCCTGCAAGTGGAACAGATTTGTGGCATGGTGCACAGCAAAGGCTGTGGATCCACTCTCTGCCCCCCTTTCTGAGGTTCACCTCTTCCTTCTTTCTCTTGCCCAGCAGGGCTCTGCTCTGGGCACTATCAAGGGCTACCTTTCTGCCCTTTCCGCCTTCTTAAGGCTGCCTGATCAGCCTTCTTTCTTCAAGTCCCCGATTGTTAACAGATTTTTAAAGGGCATCACTCATATGTTCCCTCCTGTTCCTTTCGTGATGCCCCAGTGGGACTCGAACCTGGTTCTAACTTACCTGATGTGCGCTACTTTTGAGCCGCTTTATAACTGTCCTCTCTGTCTTCTTACACTTAAGACTGCTTTCCTGGTTGCCATCATCTCTGCCAGGAGAGTGAGTGAGCTCCAGGCTCTTTCCTCTAAGCCTCCTTTCCTTTCTGTCCATCCGGACAAGGTTGTGTTGCGGACAAGACCCTCTTCCCTGCCTGGACAGCAAAGTCCGGAGGGATGGCTTCTTTAGCCGTTCCGTTCTCCAGGACTTTCTGGTGTGATTATTGGTTCGCATACCCACCACCGGGGTTGGTATTGCTGGGGTATCTATTTTAAGGTAAGGAATCTATCACTAACGTGTCTCTTTCAGATGCACAAGTTACTACTTGTGTAACGATATATCTGCAAGAGACATCAGTTAGTGATAGATTCCTTACTGACCCACCCATCCTCCCCGTTCTGCGAACCGATATCTAGGGTTAAGGTCATCCCCTTTCAGGGCCTTAGTTTCATTGCACCAGTGTTGGTTTTTATCATGGCTCTGCGTTTCTGGCGCGGAAAAGCTGTGTATAAGAATTGACGTCAGCGTGCGGAGGCGGCGTCTAAGTACTCCAACGACATCATTACGGTGCCCACGACGCCGATGACGGACGCGGAGCTGCGGACGACGCATACTGACGCGCATGGTTACTGCTACGCAAAAAATGTCCGGATCCAGTCTGACGCTTGGGGATATTCTAAGGTAAGGAATCTATCACTAACTAATGTCTCTTACAGATATATCGTTACACAAGTAGTAACTTGTGCATTACTTTTACCAATTTTGAAAGTGTGAAGTGCAGACCCTTCCATGCTTCATTTGCTTTTCCTCAGTTTTTCATTTTTTTGGACTCATTAATTTTTACCTTCTGAACCACACCATTCACAAATCACAGTACTTTGCAGAGTAACAGCAGACCACTGTAGCTATCCTGCTTTAACTCTTATCTGTGTATATATCCTGTCTCATTTTTTGTTTTCCCTTTTATTGGTAATATTTACTCATGCCAAGCATGTCTGGATCTAGCAGTGCAGTAAGATCAAGTTGATTAGATGAGTGGGCTGCAGCAAAGAGTGCAGCGCCTGGTGTCCATTTTCATCTTCAATGACCCTGAATTAATAATGAGTATGTGGTATATTTCTCCTGTCTTTTCTATACACTGTTTAACTGTCCATTTATGAAAGTTCTGTTTCCCAAATGGACAATTCCCAAATCTCACAAAGGGGTTACAGCCCACCTATCTGTTACTATTGGTTGACTTTATTGCCACTCTCATTTTCTTGCATCTTATTCAACGCTTCCCTTCCCCTTCTTGTGTTTGCCACACACGTGGAGCACATCCTCTTTACATCCTTTTGGTTCCTGACATAAACTGCAACTACTCACATTTATTGAACTACTTTTGTGTTTTTTATTAGGCACTCCATGAGAATGCACAAATATCGCCCCCCCACTCGCTCCTCCAGTGATCCCCTGGCCCACGCGGCACTTTAAATAAAATGTTTGAACTTTCGTTTTTTTGTTGACGGGCTTTCCGGCCGACCTTTGCTGCTAACCACTAGGAATTCCAAAAGTCATTTAGTGTGACTCAGTTGATCCCATGTCCCTGCCCACTTTCCTCTGATTCTTGCCCACCTGTCACCCACCATCTCCTCACTCACCCCTCCATTGCTTCCTCACCCTCGAGGTCCTTTTCATGTATTATTTCTTATTAAGAGGGGCATTTTACATGGTCTGGGACTGCCGGCCACCCCCCGCCTTAACACACAGACTACGTTACCCATTTAACAAGTCAACACATAATTCTTTGGAAGGCAGAGACCCCCTGGCCGTATTTATTAAAATATGAAACAAAATTAAGATTTTAATAAAATAAACATTTACACAATTATTAAATGCAAACTTCAGAACATTAGATTTACATCCATTTTGACATGATATGATGGGCTAACCTTAACAAGTAGCTAATACAGCATGGTTCCTAACCGAATCTAACATCCTGAAATTAAAATTTGCATTTTTAATAATTTCTGGTCGGTGTAGGTAAATTTGGGTGCTGGCCCTCGAGTTTATGTTTTGTTATTTCTCAGGATTTCAAAAGTAATTCGATTAATGGCTCTGTGTGACTCATTCAGGCCACATTTGGAGGGTTTGAATGAGTAAGGTCATGCATATTTATTCTGTCTTGGTCCTGACGGCTCCCGCCTCATCCCGGTCATAAACACGCATACTGCTCAGCGTCCATCAAATGTATTAAAACTGCCCGAGCAGGCGATACTTTCGCTCAGGCGGGAGCATCGTCAAATGAACAGAAAGCAGCGTCGCTCACCTTTGCCTGAATCCATCGACTAAATGACTCTTAATCTATTTAGCCGCCTCGCTGAGCCTTCTCCTATCAAGGAAAGAATGTGATGTAAAAGCGCATAATCATGCCAAGGCATTGCCTTCTGAACCACACCGTCTAAAATCAAAGTACTTTGTACAGCAAAAGCAAACAGCTGCATCTGTCGTGCTTTAACTCTTAATTGTCTACATCTCTTTCTTGTTTTCCCTTTGTTTGGTAATACTTACTCGTGCCAAGCATGTCTCACTATGGCAATGCGGTAAGGTCAAGTTGATTAGATGAGTGGGCTGCAGCAAAGAGTGTAGCGCCTGGTTATAGCGCCTGGTGTCTTTTACATCTGCAATGACCCTGAATTAATCACGAATATGTGGAATAGTCCTCCTGTCCTTTCTACTTACCATAAGTGAAGAACACCTTTTATGAAATCTCAAAACCTAGAGAGCTTATTTACTGGTATCTGAGATCTGGTGATTTTGTGAAACATCTGTCCGACAAATGCACTTTAATCACTGTATAGGTGCACTGTTGTATGGAGAAAGATAAAATAGACATGAAAAGTAATATATATATATATATATATATATATATATATATCAAGTCAAGTCAAGTCAAATAGGCTTTATTTCGACATAAAAAATATCTTAAAAAGCATACATACATGATGAATTCAATTTTAAACATTACTAGATAAAATACATAAAAAACCCTTACATACTAGGAATCAACGTTTTTTTCCTACAATTTCTAGAGGGGGAATTATTTAAATTAGCTAAAAGAGTTAGGCCGAAAACAGACCATAAGTTTAAAATCATGATTAAACAATTTGCCTAAGTCTTTTTGACCGAATCCGCCATGCCCACCCTAGGTATTTCGAGGTGGCGCATGCAAAAAATGTACGAGTGTCTGTAAGTAATATCCTTAGTGCCACGTTACAATGTCTGGTGCCCAAGGTGAGACACATTGGTTTGATCCATTTCATACGAGGAACCTTGTAGGCAGGGCACTCGAATAACAAATGGGGGACAGATTCACGGCGCTGAGGGCAGAAGGGGCACCATGGAGCAGTCTGATATGGAATTTTCCAGTGGCATGTGAGCTCCATTACAGGGAGAAGACCTACTCTAAATTTAAAATACAGGGATCTTTCCCATGGGGCAGAGATAATGTCCAGATACAGTTCTCTGATGGGGACATCTTTAAACTCCACTAAGGTTCTAGTCGACTTACAGGTCGTTGAAGAAGAGTTTCTTTTGTTTGCCACCCATGACCAGTAGAGTTGTTTTAACGTAGATTTGGGCGGGGCTGACTGTTGGTGCCATGCTTCTTCCAGCCCCAGGTTGGCAAGTAGGGCCTTGATGTCCCTTAGCCATTTTATTTTTGCCCAACCTGTGGATTTGATTATCTCCCGAAGGCCATCCGCATAACTTGAGAGCTCAGGCACTCTCCAGATGCGGGCCCACAGTAGCAAGGGGCGTAACTTTGCTTGATCTTCAATCGCCCGACAACCCATGTATATATATGATTAGTTGGTATATAATGTTGCCATCGAGAACATGCTTTCATTGAAATGCATGAGGAATTAGTTTGCATCCTAAAGGTTCACTCAATCATCATTCGGTGTCATCATTTTTTTTTTTAATTTCCTATATATTCTTTATAGAAAGCAATCCTTTCCCACTACTTTTGTCCCAGCAATGCCAAGGCCAATAAAACAGCGTTTAATGTGATATTACCGCATCTGTGAATACCTGCTGTTCCATGCGTTGGCTCTTCAATGCCAGACCTATTTGCTTCCCAATTCTTGTTTCTTTTTATTTCACCATATTTTCACCATACACGTTAGTCAGTTTGTGACAGCGGTGATATCGAAGTAGTATTGTCTTCCCTCTCTGCACTGAAAATCAAACAACTGTTGCTTGTTAGCAATAGCAGCAGTCAAACCGTCCATAATCGGGATGTTGATAGATTCTTGTACTGTTCTGTCTGTCTGTATGTTTGATTCTCCTTTATTTATTTATATTTGGGGGTTTACAGTCTATGCACATGTAATTATTAGTGGATAGTTAGCACTGTAGTATATGGGTAACGAGTTGTAGTAATGACATTTTCTGTTTATTTTCCCCCTAGGCTGATTTAAGTTATATGCATTTAAGTGAGGATACTGCTAATGTGACAACAAACACACAAAAGGGACTAGGCGAAAGTGTTGCATTTGTCGTAGCTCTTCCAATCGCCTGGGGTTACATTCCAGCGCATCTCGGGTCTAGTCTGAGGTGGCATGGTTGGCAAAAGAACAATTGGGTAGAATGTTACCCCCAGTGCTTGCAGGTGGTTATTCCTCCATCACCTTTTGTCTGTTTGATGCACTGCAAAGTGAACTTGGGCTCAAGCGGGACTTCAGTACATATTAGAATAAAGCAGAAGCCATGGAATGGAATCCATTGTTTTTTAAAAGATTTTTCTAGCCGCACAGATCCTTCTGGTTGGTGTGCAGCTGGAAACATCTTTTGGGTGTAAGATCTTGGATGGTATGATCCAGGATGGTTGGACCCTAAGGATCCTGGTTTCCCTATCTTCTGGCAGGCCCAATGGGAAGTGGATTTTTTGTGCATTTCTTTTGGACTACTTTGTTTCCTGTGAGGTGTGCAACCTATGACTCGTGGGTGGCATTATGTCCTGAAGATCAATCAATATATGTGCTTGCATTGCTCGCGATGGCATCGGTTTGACTGGTGAAATTGCTTTTTCTATGCAGGACACGCTGGAGATGTGTGCCCGGGAAACCGAGTTCAAGAGCATCCTGTTCGCCCTCTGCTACTTCCATGCAGTCGTGGCAGAGAGGCGCAAGTTTGGCCCTCAAGGATGGAACCGCTCATACCCGTTCAACACAGGAGACCTTACAATATCTGTCTATGTACTTTACAACTACCTGGAGGCGAACGCGCAGGTTGGTGTAGCATTCAGACCCACTTTTTATTACCAGACTACTGTAGCGCTGCACTCGTTATTTCTGCATCTGTAAAGGCACATTTCTCAAGTGCTTCTCATCAAACACAGTTGTTTCCCTGCGTTTTTACCAACTGATTAATACATTTTTCATTCCACTTTTAGATGCACTCCATCCATCACCATCAGATTAATGTGGCAGGATTACTTATATGAGTAATGAATGTATACATTAAAAGCGGAAATGTGATTTTGCCATCTGTCACCTTGTTCTCGGGAGATTAGTTTATTTCTTTTCAACAGTCTGGTGCGTTTCTCTGTTGCCAACTGATTCCTAGGCATTTTTCTCCATTTTAGGTCTGCTACTCACTATCACCAGCAGCAGCCAATGGGACGTGTGAAGCTGCGTCCTGACCTAAACTTGGCCCCTGGCTCGTATGCTGTAGAGATTAAGTTGTGGACAAAACCAGTTTATTTACTATCACTCACTTCAGTTTTTGTTCACTCTCACCCGATTTTTTTTTTACACACCTGACTTATCTTATCTTTTATACATACTGTTAGAAATGGGATTTCTGGTTGGTTAAGGCTTGCGCCAAAGCCAGGTAGAAGCCACCCCTCTAGTCAGGGCAAGGGAGTTACACGCCAAAAATAACCCCTGCTCACCCCCTTGGCAGCTTGTCACAAGCAGTCAGGCTTATCCCGGAGGCCATGTGTAAAGCATTTGCGCACGCACACAGTAACAACATCCCAGGCACACTACAAAAGGAACTCCACACAGGTTATATCAAAAATTGCCTTTGTATTCTCATAACATATTTAGAATAGTAATCACACAATATACACTGTGCCATCTGGCACTGGGCAATATTCACAAGGGATTATATACTCATGACAGGGCCACATGGACCACTGTCAGAACCACACAGAGCGAACTTGGTAAAAGTAAAATAGGTCATAAACGTACAATGAGTAAACACTGGTAATCACTGTACTTAGCATCAGCCTGTAATATAAACCACATTATGCACAGTATCACATCAGGCGCTAATTACATTCTGTGCCAACCTCACCAGCATAAACACATTATGCAATCCTCACAAATCTAAACGCAGTAGACCCTAACCTCCTAAGTATAACTCACATTAGGGGCGTAAATCACACAGTGAAACATAATCACTAGCAGAAACTGTAATATGCAAAACAACTTCATAATCATAAAAAAACACCTTTAGAGATATAAAACATGGTGCGTAAAACATACTACACACAATACATTTCGTAGCACCACATCACATTAGGGCCTGGTATCCTACAAATCTAATAGTCCCCCTGACCACCTAGCCATTTCAAAAGGGGACTAAAATGCCCTGTGTCCCAAAAGTCAGGGCGCGCTGCCAAAGCACCACTGTACAAACCTGAACGTAGCAGCTGCCCACTACTTGCTGGGCAGCTGAGAACCATAATATGAGAGCCTAAATGATGCAGCTGGCACTAATTGCTGCGCAGCTCAAAATAATGGGGAAGGCCGGGCACCTCTGTGCCACTTCTGTCCCTCTCAGGGACTTTCTCAAGAACTGCGCCAAAAATGTTGCAGCTACCCATGCTGGTGCGGAGCAGCTGGGTATAGCGCAAAAGGGGGGCCCTGGCACAACTGTGCCCTCTGGGCCTTGCTGGGGCTCTGAACGCACTATTGCCCCTGTTGGAGCTACGCACGGGCTCTGAAAATGAGTATGTCCGCAACATTGCAGCTGACCCCCTGCAAAGTGGGGCAGCTGGAGAATGATGCCAACACATGCGGCACGGGCCCTTGGGACCTTGGACCCCCCCATGGGCCCTTTAAAACAAATTGCCATGTTGGAGTGGCCCACTGCACAAACGGGGCCGCTCTGACCGGGTGCCTCTTCTAGGCACCATTTACTGCGAGCCCCACTCACCTGGGCTCTTCGCTGGCATCGGTCTCCTCTCCTGGATGGCGGGCAGGACTCTGTCTACGCGGGCTCTGGAGCTGCACCTTCCACTTGGGGCTCTCTCTGCTCAGCCCGCTTGGAGTCGCGCCAGCCTTCCTGCACCTGTGGGGCTTCCCTCACTCATGGGAGCCCCGCACTTGTATCGGCGGCCGCGGCCAACGCTTTGCACTTCACCCGGGCAGCGGGCGGGGCTCTCTCTCTTGAGAGCCTCGCTGGTGTCGGCACTTCTGTTCACCCAGACCCCCTCCTGGGACCCGGAGCTCCCCTTCCATGCTCCGGGAGGTGGGGTGGGCTCCCATTCTCCCTTGTGCTGTACAACCCGGGGCTCCCATCGGCTCAAGCGAGCTCCACACCAACACCGCACAGCTTCCGGTCTTGCCGCCCACGTCACAGACCGACTTGCCTGACTTCAGGGCAGGCTCGGCAGGGCAAGGGCGGCAATTTCGGGGTAGGCTCCCTTGAGAATAAAATAAATGTAGAAAAAGGTCCTGGAGGCACCAGGGGGCAATGTACCGCCCAGGGGCAAGCACACAGGACCCTCCAGCAAGGAGGCAGCCCCCATGGTGGTCCCTCCTGGGCCCCACCAGCAGCAAGCCCCCCCCCTGTCAGGATCCAAGAGCAGAACATTTACATGGGGTCACAGCCCCTTCTTTTATACCACATTTCCCTATGTTCTAAAAGGTGCTGGGTCTGGGGGAACCAGATACAACTGGTTCAGGAAGGAGCTCCTGAGCACTTTGTTTTGCTCAGCCCCTCTCTCCCTTTCACAGGACAGGCAGGGACATCAGACGCCCCACAGGAGGTGGAGCCAGCATTGTGGAGGAAAGGCACAGCCCCAGGGGCAACTCCTCCCTCCCAACTACATGCCGATCTCCCTATTCATTTTGAGGTTATTCGATTTTACAGCTGCCACTAATACAGTCCTTTGCATCCTCATGCAGCTGTCCTCCGGTGTATCCCAAAGTTGGGGTAGGCCAATTTGGTAGAGGAGAGCCTTTACATGTACCAGCCAGGTTATGTTCTTATTCTTTAACTGTCCCCAAATGGTATTGAATTCTGCTCTAAACGATACAAGCTCCGGCACAGACCAGAGCCTTCTCCAGTAGAGCAGAGGTCGTGCAGCCACCAAATCATTAATGGGTTCCAGGCCCAAATCCAAGCGTAGCGGTACGAGGGGCGTACTTGTGGAAGAGCAAACAGATGTCGCATGAAGGCCTGCTCGACTTTCAGTAAATTACATGCATTTGTGTGTCCCCAGAGTTCTGCAGCGTACAAAGCTGCAGACCTAACCTGTGTTTTGTATATCTCAAGGGCAGGGGTAACAGGTTTGAAAGTTGAGGCTCTGTGAAGTCTGCCTATGCCTCCCATAATCTGTGCAAGTCTCAGGGAAGATTTAGAGGCCTGGTGGTCCCATGTAAAGTGCTCAGTCAAAGTCACCCCCAGGTATATAAAGGTCTTGACTTGCTCTAGTGGAGTTCCATTCAGTGTGGGATTTGGGCGGGTGTGCTTTGGGGGGTTGAAGATCATGAACTTGTTTTTTTCCAAGTTGACCTCCAATCCCAGCGAGGCACAAAAGGAGACAAACCCGTCGAGGACCCGCTGGATGCCCGATGTCTGAACAACAAGGTGTCGTCCGCAAACATCAGAGCGGGCACCCTACCAGTAGCCAGGCGTGGAGCATCGTTGTCCCTGACACAATTAAGGTACAAGCTGAAAAGAGTGGGGGCCAGTACGCAACCCGGGCGTACGCCCCGAGTGACGAGTCAGGTCACTGTTGGTATTTTAATTCATTCCATTACAGACACAAAGCAGCCACGTACGTGCGTTTCGTCCTCCATGAACTTCCTCAAGGCTTGAGTTCAAAAACCTTATTGAGAGTTCTTTCAATATCCTATAGTTCATTCAAAAGAAATCTGTACGAAAACTTCCAGTATAATTTGAGTCGAAATCTGTATATCCAAAAATATGGATGAATGGTAAATCCAGATTCAATTCATGATCATTTAAGATTGTGCTCCGTTTTCAATGAGTGAGGACCTTGATAAGTATACTCTTTATGGCGGTTCATTCGTAGTAAAACTCTCTGTCAGGAACTAGTGTTTGACGTGCATTTTAATTACCCTCCCTGTTAATTCGCTGTTTTGCCAAGAACATACCTAGGTGCCCAAAACCAACGTAGTTTATATCAACACATGTAAATATCAATGTTATTGATCCTGTAAATATAAAACATGTAAATTGCAGGAACTTTACAACACTGCCCTGTGAACATCCCAAAGACACTTTGGAGTGCAGGCAGCAGTTGTAGACAGCAATGTAGACTCTATCCAGTGTATACCATTGGACCACACCTTGGGGGATTTTAGGATTGTGGATTTAAACATGTTACTTGCTGAATAGACACGTCTTAAGAGACTAACAAAGCCTGTCTAGATCCAGGTTCTCTCAGATCATGGCTGGAAGGCTTTTCCACAACCATCTTCCAATGATTGACAGCCAATCGCTATCTGGCCTCAACTTCTTAATTCTTGGAGAAAAGGCGCTCAGGATGTTTGTAGTGCTGAGAGAAGTGAGCCACTGGATAGGAGGCATATCAAAATGTACATTATGCTTCATTGTTAAATCGGTGCAGGATATCAATCAATAATGTCTGACTTTGAAAGTAATCTTGATATACGACCGTACACAAGGCTATAGTTTCTCCAGATCAAGGCTCAAGGTTACAATAGCAGAATGATAAACAGACTGGCAGAATGAAAGACCAGGCACAACAAGGCAGATGGAGACAAAGCAAAAATACACATAGAATAACATTTTAACAAAGAACCAGAACCACATAGGAAAAAATATAGCAATTGACAAAAGGAGACTATTAATTGAGCCACAAATGAAACAAGTTCTATTACATAAGTAGAACCATTAGTGATGTCCTTAATGTTGTCATTTAACACTTCTTGAATGATGTCATATGTGAGGTCCTGACCAGTGCATGACTGCAGTTACAGTTATGGTTTGCTCGCCTAACAATGATTTTTTAAGTTTTATTTTCGTACAATAATTGCATATTAACTCTGTTCTTAGTGTATTTTTTCCATTGAGTTTCTAAGGTTGTTTAAATGTAAGATATATATTCTAACCACAACTATATTTTAACTGTGTTTGTTTAAGCGAATTTCTGAGAATTTTATAAACATTTATTAAGGTGTTACAACTACAGCTAACCGTTTCTGCATTTTCACATTGTTTGGTGTTTTTTTTTCATCATATACTAAATCCAACAGTGGGTGGGAACGGATCCTCTGACTAATCAACCACAGGTGCCCAGCTCCACAGCCTTTGGTTTTGTACAGCAGAAGTTGGCTGCAGGGCTTCGCATATTGTCAGGTCAGTCAATCAAATGGCGGTGGTTGCGCTACCCCTATTGTGGGTAGACCAGTGGCGGCTGGCACAGGCAAGAGCGATGGGGCAGTTAGGTGGGTCGGGCAGGGTTGGTGGGGGTCAGGGAAGTCGACAGATGGCAGGATAAGTAACATTAAATAAAAAATAAAAAAAACACTTACCTTGCGCTTGCAGCATTGGCGAATTTGTGATGAAGTGAGTGCAAGATAAGTGGTTTTTATTTATTTTGTTATTTAATGTTACTTATCCTGTTGTCTATCAACTTCCCTGACTCCATCCCCCGACCTGCATCACTGCCCTTACCTATGCCAGCTGCCACTGGCGTAGACATTGGCAATGCATAAATGGAGACGGACCCAGGGCCTGGCGGCCCTGCAACCAACCCGCCAGGAGCTACAGTTGCATATAGCCTTTGGATGTGTGCAGCAGGAGTTGCCAAAGGGCCTGGCCCAGTCTCTGCGACCAACTAACCATAAGAACCATAAGAAACCTTTTATCTTTTTGGGCTAATAAATAATTATTATTATGGCCTAGCTTTTACCCACGTTAAGGGTAGGGTATAAGGCTAGAGCATAATACAAACAGTTATTGCAAGGGAGTAGTAGTAGCTGCTTATCCCTCAGACGTGAAGTCCGAGTGCTTTTTTAAACCATGCTTAACGTAATGTAACACAGTTACTTTCCCACTGGGCAGTCTCCTCCTTGTGGGCGGAGGCGCATTGCCGCATTGCTTTCTGGGAGTGCGAGAAGCAGTCACATAAATTGGTATAAATACAATTTTATGTCCCTGCTCCTCGCACTGCGAGAAGGCAGAAGGGTTTGGTTGGGGACAGGCGGGCGGTCGGTCCTGCAACAGGGCAAGGGAGGAGTGGCTAGCCCAATATTGCGGGCCCTGACTGTTTGGTTGGCCCCACCAGTCATGCGCATGAGAAAGTGGCCTCCCCATAGGCGCCTGCCTGGGAGCCGTCCCCACCAATCACAACGCTGCCATTGCAGCATTGTGATTGACTTAGGGTAGGAGGCTGCCTGCTTCCTGCGAGGAGCAGAGAAGCAGAGACAATGGAGGACTGGATCGGGCCAGCTAAGATAAGTTATATATATACTTTTAAATTAAAATTAAACACCCACGCGATCCCCTTCCCGCGTTACCCACCCACCCACGAGTCATGCCGGCTGCGACTGCTTTCCCAAGCCCCAGAACTTTCTCAGGAATCCTAAATAATGCACCTTTGCATGAAAGGTGAAATATTGCTGTGGTGACAATAGCTTGGAAGCTGTCTCTGTGGTGCCAAGAAGCCTAGCAAGCTCCCAAGTTTGTTAATGGAACAGATTAGAAAGGTCGTAAACTGATTCCATCAGTCATCCGATTTTTGCCTTCATCATGTGTGGGTCTCTTTCCGTTTGCTTCTTTCCTTTTAGGTGTGTCTCTCACTTGTATCCTTGATCTGTCTGCCTCTCCCCTTTTCCCTCTTACTTTTCTGCCTTCTATCACCCCAATTTCTCAGTTGGTGTCTGCCCCTTTTTCATTCGGTGTGTATGACTCTTGGTGTCACCTCTGCAATCCTGATTATTTTTTTCTGGCAAAGAGCTCGGCGGCAACCCCAACCCCCCCCCCCCCCCCCCCCCCCCCCCCACCGGGGCGGCAACCCCAACCCCCCGGGGCGGCAACCCCAACCCCCACCAGGGGTGCCTTCCGAGCACTTCGCAGGGCCGGTTTTGGTTCCCAGTCCGGCCCTGGTTTTTTGTGGCTATCACGCCATCTTTTCAATGATTTGATCTCTCGTTTCAGCTGTCTTTCCATCTCAAACGGTCTGCTCTCCGTCAGTGAATATTTCAAATGTTATTTACTCTTCTGTGAAGTGCCCTCCACCTCTGGGCGCATGAAAAAGAATGAGCCCAGGAGAGGGGGAGGCAAGAACGAAATCATCTTATGTGAGAAGGATATTTGCTCTCAAAACCTTGTACTTGGGTAATTTGCGTTTCTGCAAAATTCGGAGGCATGAATGCCCCCATCACAGATGACTAGATAACTGTTCACTCTAAAATTGCTCCTTGTAGGACAATCTTTTCTGTGCAATCTAATCAACGGATCCTGGCTTTGTTCTGATGTGAGGCTGGTTGTACTTTAGCTGACCCAAAGAGTGCTTTCGCATGAACCAATGCGTACTGTGGGAATCCGAGTATATTAAAGCGTCTCTCTAATGTTCTCCACTGATCCTGTTAGCCGGGTACACAAAATTAAATGCATTCTTTTTCAAATTGAGCTCGAATGGGAGATCATAAAATGCAAGCCGCCTTCATCCTCAAGACATACTTAGTTTACCTGTGGTGCGAATATCATCCTGGGATGTTCGAGGCTACATTGATAAACTTATTATTTAATAGCTCTCACCGGGTGACAATTTGCCACGCCTCCTTTGCTGTCCTGTGTGTTCGCTGCATGTTGCATTGGCCTTGATAAAAGGTGGAGCACTTTCAGACTGGTTGAAGATTTTGTTGCATTGAAAGCACCCACGTGAACCTGTTTCCTGAACTTGATCCTGTTAATAATTGAGGTGGTGTCTCATTGGGCAATGAGGAATAACTAGGGGCAAACCTTTTTCCACCCGGTTTGTATGTGTTGTGCTCTGTTTACAAATGGCTTTGCCTAGGAATAAATGGTCAAAATCCGAGCATTTATAATTTCAGCCCGACAAGCAAATTGGGGGAATAATTGTTTGTGTCCAATCTTAAATCAAGCGCCAGTGGATAAATGAACTAAATGGTTGCTTAATTATGAGGGCATACAAGAGAAGAGACCCCTCTTCCTTTACTCTTGGTCCATGCATATATACGTCATCTGATTCTGTATTAGGTGCTTGCTGTCTGGCTTGCGGTTGTATATGTTGCACATATAACAACGAAATCTAGTTAAGATTCGGAATTGGTTCTTGTTCCTCTGTCTGCAGGCCAGCTTCTGTGCCAGGCCACTCCACTTTATGTTTCCGTGTTTGCCTCACATAAAGCAGCCCCGAAGCTCCTTCTGTCCACAAGATGGCTTTTATCTGTTGTACCTCCAATCTCCCAACGATCAAGAGCCAGTCTGGCAATGTAAGAGCTACCATCTTAGAGTCAGGTGCTCCTTGGGCTTTCTGTAGATTCAGGTTGTTAGAATACCCTAGTTGGCTGAGGTAGGTACCTTAGGCCAAACAGGGACCCACGAGCCGACAACGTTAGGGAAAGACAGGTCGCCTCTAGAGATAGCCCCCGCTCCACCCCCTTGGTAGCTTGGCACGAGCAGCCAGGCTTATCTTCAAGGCCAATGTGTAAAGTATTTGCAATTACGCTCACAGCAACCCAATGATGATGCCACAAATCGACTCCACACATGTATATGTTTATAAAAAGACATACAATGCGACCACACAATACTAAACCACCATATGCATTAGGGTAAAGCTCCCCCTGTCCTATTACTATTGAGCGAAACTAAACAATCCTATTTAATCCTAATTTTGTAATATGCAGTTCGTTATGCAACAATCAAGTATTTCACAACATAAGAGTAATGCAGATTGTTATACGGCTATCTGGTGATTTGTACTGTTACTGTAATGCAGTGCGTAATGCAACAACATGGTAAACTGTTATCACGCCATTCGTTATGCGAAACTAATACGTTGCGGAACACATCTATCAGGCAGTTCAATATGCAAACCTAGTGCAATGCGTAACACACCTATCAGGCAGTTTGTTATGCAAAACTAATGCAATGGCCAATACGACAGAATGTTCATTGTGCAGAAATAAGGCAATGCGTCATACCATCATCAGATACTAATGCAATACGTAAGTTACTCCAGCACCGCTCACTGTGCCTCCGGTGGTCTTCTCACCACTAGTGATGCTTGTGGTTAGTCTCCAGCCACAGATGCCCCCTCCACAAGGGTAAGATAGAACACAGTGAATGCAGATTTTCACTACGGCCCCGGTGCTGCCACTCCCTTGGCCCACGGGCCGCGATCCGAGCCGAAGCAGAGGCTCGCGCTGCAGGACAGAGAAAGAGGCTAAGAGCGTCTCCCTCTGAGTACACGCACCACCCCAGAAGTCGACACACGTTACCTGGGGGGCGTGAACCCACTCTCCTCTCCTTGTCCAGCAACTTGGGCCTCCGATGCAATCTCTCTGAATTTACGGGCAATGGGAAGATCCCAGGCTGCACACTGCACCCACACTCCGAGTCAATGAGACTCACTGGACCCTGGGTGCACGATTACCAGAAAACTCCTCATGAGCGTTTCAGGCTGCACACGACACATGCACACAGCGTTGCTGAGACACACTTGATCGTCTGGCGCCCCCGATCACAGGACACAACTTGCGTCAGTCTCAGGCTGTAGAAAGCACAAGCACACAGCATCGCTCGAGGCACGTTTGATCTTTGGCTGCCCTGATCGCAGGGCACCTCTGGCGAGGGTCTCAGGCTGCAAACAACACATGCACACAGCGTTGCTGAGACATACTTGCCCTTCTTGTGTGCGCAATCATGAGCCAATCCATGCAAAAGTCTCAGGCTGCACCAAGCACATGCACACCGTGTCGTTGAGATTTACTTAGCTTCCCGGTGTACACGTTCACATGACAATCCTCTCAAAGGACTCGAGCTGCACCAAGCACACGCACACCACGCCGCTGAATCTCGTTTGGAACTCCACTTGCCCAAGATCACAGGGCACAACTTACGAAGGTCTCAGGCTAGGCCGAGCACATGCCCACAGCATCTCTGAGAGTCTTCTCTGGAAACTTTTGGGTTTCTGTGTTTCCGAACAGGGAGCCAGCTCACCTCTGGCCCTTGGGGACAGTTACATTAGGACACAGCATACCGCAAAGTCTTTCAAGAAGGGGGACACAGCACACAGCAAAATCCCTTTAGCCTTTTCTTGGTTGAAAGAGCAAACTGCAAGCCAGCCCCAAATCACACAGCAAGAGCAGTCCTATCCATCAGTCTCTTCAGTTGACTCTTCCTTGGTGAAGTAGCTCCAATCTTGTTCAAACTGGATCAAGCCATTCACCACAATTCAGGGGCTTCAGCTCGCATAGTTATACCCCTCAATGGCTTTGAAGTCTTTGTGCTACAGGGGGCACCGACCCCTGCTCAAACCAGTTCTAGGTGCCTTCCTGCCAGTGACACCTTCTTCCTTTGATTAGTGGGGGTCTGGATTCTCAATCACACAGCAGGAGATGGGACAATCGTTTTATAGCACCAGCCCAGGCCTCTTCACCTCTAGGGGCTTCTCCTCCTCCTACACTCCAGATGCAGTTCAGCCTGTGCTGTCTCACCTCCTCCCCTGGATCAAGACATTCCCCAGATCCTATCGCTTTCAAATCCAGGCAGTCAATCCACAACCAGGCAGAGACACATAGAAATGTTTAAAGCACAAAAACCCAGCAACTTCTGAAAGAGTGGCTTACAAACAAATAATGCAAAAAACATCTTCATAAAAAGATGTGTTATTGCAGGGTGAGGTTAGGCATACTATCCTTCACCTATCCATCTTAAGCCTTTGGGAAGATAGGCTGGAAAACATTTTACACAGCCTTACCATTCTATTCTAATAGGCAAGATGGCTTTTCAACAGTGAAAAACGAAATGGTGATTATTTCAGTGTCAGGACATGACACACACCTTAGTACATGTCCTACCTTTCACATGCACTACATCCTGTCCAGGGGGACTCTAGGCCTACCTTAGGGGTGCCTTAGGTGCACAGAAAGGGAAGGGAAAGGTCTGGCAAGTGAGTGCACTTAACAGAACATCATGGCAGTTTCACAAACTGCACACAGGCAATGGCAGGCCTGAGTTACCATTTTAAGGCTACTTGAGTGGGTGGCACAAAAAGTGCTGCAGGCCCACAAGTAGCATTTGCATTACTAGCCCTGGCACACACAGTGCACTTCATTAGGGACTTCACTAGTAATACAACATACCAATTATGGACAACCAATTACCATTACACTGTACACAGGGAGCACTTGCACTTTGACACTGTTTACCCGTGGCAAAGTGTCCAAAACACCTAAGTTGGCAACACATGCCAGAAAAAAAGTCTAGGGGAAAAGCAAAAAGTTTAGGGAACTTTAGCCAAAAAGGGCCAAGTCCCACACAGGTCTTCAACAATCGTAGCCACACCTCCGCGTGGCATGCATTCATTGCATGGAGAGGAATTACCCACTGGGGCCTTGGGGAGTATTTGAGCAACCTAGCGAGTAGGCAAAAAATGAGTTTTCTGTGGAACTGGTCAAGAATAATATGAACCATTACCGGCAAAATATTAGAAGGAATAGTGGTCAAAGATAAAATTTTAATGTAAATGGGGAAAAGGATGAAGTCTAAAATTACTGATTGCATATGTCATGCTGAGTCTGGCACAAAGAAAACATATTTGGAAGCAGCAGCATTCATTTTTCCAATCATCCTCAATGTTTAAAGACCCTTGAGAGTAGATGGACAACATGATAAAGTTGCCTGCCTAGAGCATGATCAAGCAAGCCATTGTAGATCAGTGCCCAATGACACTAAAACATGAGTGTATTTTAGCGACCAATCATGAAATTGCGTTTTGTAACGTAAAAGCTGGGCACTGAGAATTAAGTTGCTCCCAACTATAAAGCAAAAGCACACAAAGTGTATCTTTACTTGGACCATCTATGTACAAATTGGCATCACATTACTTACAGATATTTCTATTTGCCAAGTATGTGGTTTGGTGGTAAAACAGTTCTTCAGTTAGAATAAATTAGGCCTTAAAAGGCTAAACCATAACAATAACAAATAATTATTTGGAGGTCTTAAGCGTGTAAGGCAATGAGAACAAAACTCCATAGAGTTCAAATGGTTTATGCCACACTTGGACCCAAGTATGAAAGCCAAATAGCTGGTGACTGTAAGGAATCAGGTTGTCGGTTGATGAGGGATGGAAACCCCACTCAGAGAACAACCACTTTCCTTGTGAACGTGAACCACCAAAGTCACTAAATTAGCCTATGCTAAACCCTCTGGTAGCTTTGCACAAAGCAGTCAGGCTTAACTTAGAGGAAAAGAGTAAAGTATTTACGTAGCAAAAAAACAGGAATAAAGTAAAAACAAAACACAAGAAAAATCTCTAACCAATTTACAAAATTAGAATAAATTGTAATGAACTAAATATTAGAATGACAAAAATCCAAACTTTAAAGTTTAAGGTAGATATAGTTCCTAAAAACACAAAGCACCACTCGCGGTCATCTGGTTGTGCTAGGCCAGCGAAAAGTCAGAAGTTCAGGCCAACCACAATGGAGCGTTGGCCAGATACAGTGACCAGGTTAGTCTTGCTGAAAAAGTAACCTTCTCACAGCCTGGTGCAAAGGGTTCAGTTCACTATGGATGAGATCGTAAGGAGCAGGGAGAGAGTCATGGATGTTGCTGCTGTAGTCAGGGTCACCAGAGATTCACATTGGTAGTCGTCACCGGCAGCAGAGTCTCTGCGCGAACAAGACCATTTGCGGTTACAAACAGCCTAAAACTTCAGTATTTCACCTTTCTTCACAGGAGAAGCTGAACCGACACCAGCTAAAGGTTTAAGGCCTGGGGACCTGGAAAGGCTCCTCTTGGAGATCAGGAACTCAGTCCTGCAGAGGCATAAACAGGTCCAGATGCAGGTCCAGGCAGATCCAGTGCAGCAGTTTAGCTGGGCAGTGGCAATGAGGCATCTGGAGTCTGCTGTGTCCCTGTAGCTCAGACAAGAGGACAGCCAAGTTACACTTGGAGTCACTCGGGTTAGCCTGGGATGATGGGAGCAAATCCAGTCTTCCTTCTTAGAGAGCAAGGCAGTCCTCAATCAGCAGGGCAGTCCTCTGGTAGCAGCAGAGCAGCCTTTGGGGGCAAGGCAGTACTATTTTGTAATGTCCATAGGTCCAGGGAGAGTAATGACGAGTGGCTCAGGAGATATAATATTTATACCTGGTGCAAACCCTTTGAAATGAGGGTATTCCCTAAACTACCCCCACCTCTGGTTTTAGGAAGTTCTCTCCTTCCCCTGCTAAGCCACCAATAAGTCTGGGGTTACAAAAGACTAGTGTAAGGGTCCTTTATGTGTGTTAAAGGTAAGCCCCTTGAAGTGTAAGGGGGTGGGCACAGCTCCTCCCTCAGCCATACTGGCAGGATGGCTTATCCTGTCCACGCCTAAGCTCCTTTTGTGTCACTGTCTGGTAGGAATACACAACTTCCAGCAGCAGAGCTCTAAACAGTCATGTAACCCAGGATACTGACAGAAGGCCCAAATTGTTAGGGCAGGAAAATGCCAACTTTCTAAAAGTAGTAATTTCAGAATTGTGACTTAAAATACAAATTTACCAATAAAGGGGATTTTGAGTTACAAATCTGGCTGGGAGACTTCTGACATTTTGCACCAAAATCTGCAGTCGTTAGATCTCCAGTGCTCTTGTTTGCAGATGTTATTCTTCTTCTCTCCAGAACTCCCTTTTGGAACGCTGTACTGCCTTCTGCAAGTCTCGGGGAATAGAGATAAATTGTACAAAATCTAAATTTATGGAATTGATTCTCCACTGCTTCTTCAGGGGTGGGGTGGTGGTGTAGGGGCACCAGTGGAACAAGTGAATAACTTTGATTACTTGGACATCAGGCTTGTCAATATTCTGTCCTGGGCGGTCAACATCCATTTGTACGTGGTCATTAAACCGCGTACCATTACTACTCAAGCCTTACAGCACATACGCTGTAATAGCACGTAGCCATTTCTACGCATGTTATTACATTGCATGCGCTGTAACAACACATGCTTTGTGATGCGAACCACATCATTGTAAGGAAACGGAGATATTTCCTCACAACGACGTGTAACAATCACCGCCCCTCTGACGACGCACGGGGAGAGAGAGGTAAGAGGGGCTGTTTTTAAGGGTTTAGCGTAGGGGGAGGGTTGTGCAGATGGTAATCTTTTAGGATTAAGGGTAGTGCTGTGTTTGAGGAGTAGTGTTTTGGGGTTAAGGGTAGTGTTGGGGATGTCGTGCAAGGGAGTGTTTGGGTGTGGGACATGGCTGGGGGTCGGGGGAGGGCTGTGCAGGCGGTAGTGTTTGTAGGGTAGTGTTTTAGGGTTTAGGGTAGTGTTGGGGTGTCGTGCAGGGTAGTGTTGTAGTGTTGGAAGCGTACTGGGGGTCGGGGGAGGGTTGTGCAGGGCCGAGTGCTTTAGGGTTTAGGATAGTGTTGTGGTGTTAGAGTAGTGTAGGGCAGTGTTTTAGGGTTTAGGGTAGTGTCGGGTGTCATGCAGGTTAGTGTTTGGGTGTAGGGACAGGACTGGGGGTCGGTAGAGGGTTGTGCACGGGATAGTGTTTTAGGTTTTAGGGTAGTGTTGTGGTGTTGTGTAGTGTAGGGTAGTTGTTTAGGGTAGTGTAGGGGGTCGAGAAGGGTAGTGTTTGGGAGTAGGGACATGACTGGGGGTAGGGGCAGGGTCGTGCTGGGGTAGTGATTTAGGATTTAGGGTAGTGTAGTGGTGTTTGAGCAGTGTAAGGTAGTGTAGAGTTTGGGTGTTTGGGTAGTGTTTTAGAGTTTGTTATGTGTAAGGTAGTGTATTTGTATTTAGTATTTAGTGTAGTGTTGCAGTAAATGTCTAGTTTTATTACTGAGCAAGTTTTTAGTTCACATAGATTAACACTTGCAATGTAAAGGTATGCAAACTAAAAACTTGCAAAGTAATTGTATATGCTAAGTAAAAATTTTGTAGTAAAATGCTGCGAAGTAATATTTGTTTTTATTTTAGAGGTTTTCTATAGCGCAAGCCAGACACGAGGGTTTCGGAGCGCTTTACAACATGACGTAGCGAAGACAAATGCATAATAATGGCGTGGTGGAAAAATGCAGAAGTGTGGCGATAGACAGTACACTTCTGCTTAACGTCAGAGGTGCGTCGTTGAGGTAGAGAGGTCTCATGATCCGATAAGTAGGATTGCGGTAAATAGGTCGGGAGTTAGTCTCAAAGACCAGGGACCGCAAGTCTAGTGCTGGAGTTGTTTCTTAGCCGTGCTGAAGGATGACCGGTGGGGGGCGCGATGTCCGGTGCCTCCCAGCTGGGTGAGTCACGTGATTGCGTTCGGGAAGGCGCGGTTGAGGTAAAGTGTTTTTAGGCGGCTTTTTAATTTTGCAAAGGAGGGGGTGGTTCTGATGTCGACTGGGATGGCGTTCCAGATTTTTGGAGCGTTGCCAAGAGGCTGTAGTCTTTTGTTTACGTATTTTCGAGGGGATGAGGAGGAAGGCGTTGGAACTCCTGAGGCTTCTTGTTTTGCCGGCTTTCTTGAGTTTGGAGGCTAGGTATTCCGGTTTCCCTGTGTGCAGGGCTTTGTGTGTGAGACATGCAGTTCTGAAGCTGGCTCGCTTTTCCACCGGGAGCCATTTTAGATCTCTGAGAGCGGGAGATATATGGTCAAATATTTTGATTCCGGTGACCATTCTGGCCGCTGCATTGAGGGTGGTTTTCAGAGGGGCTAGGTGTGCGCTAGATGTGCCAGTGAGGACTTCGTTCCCATAGTCCAGTCTGGACAGCACCACGGATTGGGTGGCTTGTTTGAGGTCGCTCGGAGGAATGTGGGGTTTGATTTTGTTGAGGAGCTTCAGATTGAGGAAGGCGCTCTTTGTTCTTGATGTGACTAGTCATGGATAGTTTGGGGTCAAGGGTGATTCCCAATGATTTTACCGAGGATGCCAATTTGAGATTTCCGTTAAGGGCATCAATTGCTTTCAGCCATTCGACGATTTGCGGGTTTTCTTCCTTGTTTGAGATGAGTAGGATTTCGGCTTTTCCCTGATTGAGTTTGAGGTGGTTCTTTGATAGCCATTCTTGGACTTCTCTGAGAGTGTTGTTGAGTCTTAGGATGTTGTTAAAGGAAGAGGTTTCCAAGTAGATTTGAGTATCATCTGCATATAGATGAAAAGGGATGTTTGCTTTTTAAAGCATGGAAGTGAGGGGTTCCTTGTATATGCGAAATAACGAGTCATATTCATCCTGAGCCCCTCAGATAGCAAAATGCAGAGTCGTATTACATCAAAGGACATCTGTGGTGGCAAGGAAACATAAGGCTACATCCAGTGGTACGGTCTCCCCAGCACCTGATGTTTATAGGGACTCTGCTCTGGGAGCCACATATGGAGCAGAGATCTGGGCTGTGCTGACTTGTTCCTTCTAGCCCAAGCTGAAAATAAATGTGTCAGGTCATTGCTCTGACTGCCTTCAAGTACACTCCTGACACAAGTACACAGAGCCATAGCGGGCACCGGGCAATCCCCCGGTGCGCCGTACGGGTGGGGCCCTGTACCAAAATCGGCCGAAAACCGGCCCCAGCAAAGAGCTCGGCATCACCTCCAAACCCCCGAGTGGGGAGGGGGGCCGGCCGAGCACTTTGCCAGGGCCGGTTTTGGTTCCCAGTCCAGCCCTGCCCTTACGCATTGATCTAATGATGAACAAGGTCGATTCCGTGGCATTTTTTAAATCTCTGATGTACTGGATGCACGTATTAAGTATTTATGTAAAGTTACTAAAATGAAGGAAGTATGGTGCCCCCCAACTGAAATGAGTAGAGACACAGCCAGAAAGCTGAAGGAATAATTCTGGGAATTCACACTAACTAAAATACGGAACCACGAAAAATGGGGGAGCATCTTTAAAAATTCCTCTAATTTAAACGTATGCCCTTGTTCAAGCCTTACCTGGATTTAAATGATGATTTTAATATGGGTAATTTGTCTTACATTTCCATGTTTGAAAGCTTGTTTATATAGTTTCTATGGCTTTATTACACCAGAATAAAAAAATTAGATGGGATATAAGGTGGAAACTTGCTCTAGCACTGTAGAATCAATCGACTAAATATCAACAATGGAACAGTCTAGACCTTTCAAGCCACGCCTTCTTTGCTTCTTCTATAATTATAAAGCCCATTAAGTCATATAAGAATTGCACTAATGCACTTTGTATGACAGCAATTCGGTCTTAGTCCTGTATCACCTGACTTCTTTCCTTTTTATGGTCATAGTAACTGTGACTACTAGAAGTATTATTTATGCACTTTAGTTTACCAGCAGCTTAGTATCGATTCAGTACAAATTCTCTAAAATTGAAATTATGACTTAAAAAAAAAAAGTCTGGTTATCATTACATAAATGAATTCAGGCCAAAGAGCATGTACAAATTCCACCATAGAACATGGCCGACCACGTCTACGGGTTGTGTCTTGCCCTGTGACTTTGTGCCACTATGATAACAGAGAATCATTGTATGAAAAATTGCCTTGCAAAGAAGTATACTAAGATTAATGTACTGTGTATTTACAATGATAATAAATTGTACTTTTATTCTTGTTTTTATGTGTAACATTTGCGGCCTAATGGCTGAAAAAAAGTTTTCAAACGAAATCACAATTCATGTCAAACAACATATATATTTCCAGTCCCAATCCAAAATTAGCACTTGGTAATTGTAATAAGGTACCCCATTAAATTCAGTTAACGGAAGGGGTGAAGGACAAAAGTTTGAAGGAATGGTATGCCAAGGATTTCCGGTCTAACATTGACTTTAGGAGGCTAAATATTGTTGTTACGCTGTATTCGCTCCCACAATAAAATGCCTTTTAGGTAGAAGGTAGTCATACTATAAAATATACATTTTTACGCCTTTCCCTGACCTTTTGGCTTTGTGCTATGATCTAACTTTCCTTTCTGTAGCACCACCTTGGGCTGCTGTCTTACTGTTATCACAGCTGTGTATCAGTGGTTAAAACGTGTAGTGGCTCTGAGCTGGAACTGCTTCCTGATGTCATACTCTAAGATATGTACTCATAATTCCCTGATATGTGTGTGAGAATACCACATGTGCTTAATACAGGTGGTATTACAACACAGTAGCACATTTACAGGGTGCCTGAATTCTGCATCATTCTTATTTCTATGCCTTTGATTGGGAATTAATATTGCACGTTTTTCTCCCATTTCAAGTTTCAAAACTCAGATTGTAAGTTATTTGCCCTGCACAAACGTTGACATATTTCACCTAATAAACTTCATGGGGGAGGGGCACACGATGCAGTAATTCTCTCACATGTCGGATGCCCTATTCTAGGACCAAACTTTATTTGTATCCTATGAGGGTCTCCCTAAAGGTCTTTACACACTAGCTTATGGAAGCTGTAGATCACATGATATGGCAGGCCTTTATTCTTGTCATTCCGCTAAGCAAATATTGGTTGTTGGAGACTGCAGAAAGAGGCTTTGAATTCTTGCAATTTCTCCCTCCTCTCACATCACAAGACTTTAAAGCAATCCCTGAAGGCTGCAGTCTTTATTTGAAAAGTGACAAGCTCAAAAATGATGTGTGGTGTTCCTCAAAAGTGTTAGTTTTTTTAAACCTCAGTTTTTTCTAAGCATAAGGTCCCAGAGGGAAAATGAATTTATGGTCCATGACTAAGGTATGCCATCACACTATCCTGTGCCAATAGAGCCTGTCTTTCCACTGTGTCTTAGGTTAATGTCTGTATTGGAATGGTGCGAGTCCCTTCTCTCTAGTAGAATGCATAACTCATTGTGCACTGTGGTACTTAACTTTCAGGGGTATTTCCTCCAACTCCCTTCTAGTAAGCTACATTATTAATCATGCTAAACACATCTATTCTTTTCTTTGACACGCTGCATGTTCTGCTCGGCTTCCAGGATTTCTTCACCGTTTCAGAAAATGTACACTCTTATGTGGTAAGGCTCTGACCGTCTTTATGCCATGTTCACCATCACCTTTTATAGATTAGTATGCCTGCTTGCTGTCATATTTTTTGTATGCATTCTTGGACGCCATTTAAAATGATAATGATTCTTCAAACTCTGCATAAAGCAGGCTTAAGTTTTTGGTAAGGTTTTGTAGAATAGCTGCCAGTGGGCTTCTTGTCTTTAACCCTAATGAAGACAGCAGAGCCTACATGTTGGTTGCCTTGGCAAGTGAAATATTTTCTATGTAGCCTCTAATTAAGTGTCATAAATGTAGAGCTCAATGACATAGAAGTATCAATTATTGTCTTTGTTTCATTTGTCAAAAACAAATCTTTGATCATTTTTAAGACAATATTACAAACATCTCAGATTTAAAGTCACCATTAGTGGTACTCATTAGTCCATAAGTACTATTACTTACATCATGTCTAAACATATGTGCTTAAATGATTATTTGTACTCTTTTCCCACTGCCGAAAAATAACCTATTTTTCCATTTCCTGACCAAATTCACCCCTAAAGAATGATAGCTCTTTAGCATGTTACGCTATTTTTCAGTTTACCCCTAAATGCCTGAGAACCAATACCTCAAATTATTGTTTCAATATTCACTATCATACAAGACTTTTCCATGGCTCTACTTATTTAAACACTGTGGGTCTTTAATTTCATATTTGCTTTTTGCAGTATATGTTGTTGGCATCTTTAAATTGTCAACCAAAGATTTCAGTTTTAATGAGATTTAACTGATTTTTAAACAATTGACTGATCAACTATTATTTGCCTTTCTTGTAAACAGGGTGATTATTTTCAGTTGGTTTTGAATTTCTCAAAAATGTATGGTTCACATCCAACAAGTGAAGATCTTCCTAGGGTACTCAGGCGTTTCAGTGACAGATTTCCCCTGGCAAGAGTTATTCTGTTGAATGAGTCTTATTTCTATTGCATCATCCGACTGATAACCTGCTGAAATGAAGCTAAAAGATTGGCTTGGTAGCAAAGCCCATACAACCCCCCCCCCCCCGACAACTACTTTCCTCCACGGCTAATCTTCTCATTGTCCCCCGTACAAAAAAAGCATCCTGGGTGACAGATCCTTATTCTGCGCCACTACCAATCTCTGGAACAAGCTTCCCCACCACATCAAGACCAGTCCCACCCTGCTCACCTTCAGGAAGCAAATAAAGACATGGCTTTGCAATCAATGACACGTCGTGTTTACCCCCCTTGGATCCACTCCTCAGTGCTGAGACACCTATGGGTAGTTGCGCGCTTTATAAATTGCATAAATAATTAAAATAAATAAATAAAGCTCTCTGCTGGGATAAAGCAATATTTTATTTTTATTTTGAGGTATATCAAAATTCTCTGAACCTTTTGCACGTGGAGTAAGTTGTCACCCGTGGCCTCTGAATCGAAGCAATAGAAACAAGCCAAGGGATATTGCAGAAACTCATCTATTTAAAAAGTACAGTGTCCTAACCTCTTAATATTAGGCACATTCCAGTAATTTTAGATTTACGTTTCAGTAGCCCAGGTCTATTCAACAAGGAATGCCATCTAATCATCACAGCTGCCCACACTAAGGTACCCCATGCGGGTCTGCTGCCTGTCAAAGTCCTGCAGCTAAGAGCTGGCTGCTTACAGCAGCATGTAGCATGTCTTTCACTCGTCAACATCATAACAGCAAACACGTGGGTGTACTGCACTGTATGCCGAGAGTAAAGTGATTTAGATTGTTATTCTTCAGGTCAGGAAGTCATCATCAGTACCCCCGACAGATGACATTGATGTGTGGGTGAGTGACGTCAGCAACCTGATTATTCACCCACATGAATGGCAGCTCAGTAGGGACCTTCTGCTAAACCAATTAATGGAAGGAGATTTAAGAGGAAGCTGCCTGTGCACCTGCTTGCAATCACATACACACAAGTGCAGGCCGCGGACTGGAAAAAAATCACATACTGCCGTGTAGTAACCTCATTCAATTTTGTACATTGTTCTCCTAATGTATTTGATGTGTTGACTTTTCCAGGCCGTCAAAAAGCTTGAATCGATGATCGAAAAACCCAGGGGCAGATTTACAAGCCCTTTGCGCCACTTTTGCGTCACTTTTAACATGGGAAAAGTGACGCAAAAGTGGCGCAAGGGACGTGTAGATATGCCCCCAAATATTTGGCAAGCCAATTCATTCTTTTATTCTTTGTGCGGGAATCTTCCGAACAGACAGAAATGTCTAATTATCAAAATGTGCATAACAAGCCTCTCTCTCAAACCTTATTTATTAGTCCTTGTAGCATGGGTCATCGGAAGATAGTGTTCCTGACATAACCATCCCCAGTGGACATGAAGTAAAATATTCTTACTGTACGATTAAAATGTATTGCCGCTTAAATGGTCGAGTCCGTTCCCAAATATAGGAACAAGAATACTTACTGGCTTGGAATTAGAGTTTAAGGCACTCTGGGTATGGATATGGATTCCAATGGCTATAGAAACAATGCGTGTTTTAAGCAGGCTTCTGAAAAGTTGGCGATATCATTATAGAACATAACTTTTTGTCATGATGTGTGTGTTTCTTTTCACATTCCTTATTTAATAAGATTGAGCCCACTTTAAAATGCGATTGCTTAGTCATCAATCAAAAGAGCTAATTTTCCTTCCCAAAACATGATCATAGTTGTGGACGTATTTAAAGTTAGTTTACCCTCAGTCTGTAAATATGCAAAACACCGCTATTACTTTTTGCAGCAACAATTGTATAGTAATGGGTACGAGGAATACGTCCCATTAAGTGGATATTGACACAGTCCTCAGTTTTCCACGCCTGCTCCTCCAAGTTCTAGAGTGGTTACCTATTTTAATTTTAAGTGATCTGCTTCTGGTCTAAATTTGCAACTTTCTCCACACCCACAGAGACAATCTTTCCATTTTGTTCTTTTTACTACTTATAAATAACGAAAATGTTTAGTAGGCAAAAAGTTACGTTGAATCGTACTGACAAAGATTGCTCTAGGTGACACAAAAATGTAGAAAGACAGAAAGCAAGCGGTAATATTTTGGTTGTATGTTAGAATCGAAGCGAAGTGTAGTATTTGGATTGTTTGTTAGAATTGATGAGTTTGAAAGCTTTTCTTAAATTACATAATCACTAGAAGCTTCAGTATTTAGGTCTGAGTTCAGAATGCTAAAGACAACTGTTACTTGGCAATGCGCTATGTTTAGACATCACTGTGGGCTGATTTTACAACTGAGCTGCAACGAGGCATTTTTTAAAACAATCCAAGCTAAAGTTTAAGAACACAGAATTCCATGTTTCAGTCATTTTCTGTTTCACAAATATTGAAAAGGTTTGGCAGGCAATGGTATTGTTTATATTCATCTTTGTAGCAAGATAACTGGCCAGTAACTCACCCATGTATCTCCAGACAAAGCAAGATCCAAAAAGCTACTGTGCAAATTTCATTTTACTTGCCGCAGCTCCTTAGCAATTCTCTGCAGGGACCTCCTTTCCTGGTGAGAGGATAATTCAGATTCCAGGCCTCGACGTGTGTGGAGACCAACCAAAAAGGGTGGAAATATGTGAAAATGATTTTAAAACGCAGGTGCCAGATCAGATAAAGCAAGTTTGGGAGGTGTTGTTTTAGGATGGCGTTTGGGACATTATTTTAGGCTGATTGTTCTGATGCACAGTTGTAGAGCTTACGTAGTGGTACTTTCAGTAGCGGTCGCAGGGTGGATTGTTGCCGGGCGGTGACGTGGGGCGGGGGAGAGGCAGTGTGGGGGTAGTAAACTACAGAATACGGCCAAATGCAGCAAACATATAAATAAATAAGATACATTTTGTTGTGCGCACTGCATTGAGTTTGGTGATGCAGTGCGTGCAACAAAATGTGTTTTATTTATTTATGTTTATTTACCTGTATTTGGCCGTATTCCGTAGTTTACTACCGCCCTCCCCCACCCCCCTGCCCCACGTCACTGCCTGGCAGCACTCCCACCACCGACCGTTACTTGGTACTTTATCACCAATGCCAGTTCAGGCCTGCCAACACACATATGGCTACCATGTGTCACACAATAATGTCTATTTTCATACAGTCTCCTGGTCGAGAACTGGAATCCAATGGTGATGCATCAGCCACACTAAAAAGATTTATTGACTACCAATACAAAAAAGAAAAGAATCTTGTTTGAGACCCTTTTGCAACTCTTAAGAACATATAAGGCTCTGGGCCCTAAATACCTCAATGCCGGATTCAACTATCATAAGACCCTGGGAACATTGAGATCCTCAAGTGCCAATTTGCTGAAGCCCCTGTCCTTCAGATTAAAACCTTGAGGTGGAAAGTGCTTTATGGTACTAGGTACCAAAGCTAACCACCACCTGCCATATACCACAGATTTATAGACACAGAAGATGCCTTTATTAAAACTTTGACGCCCTTGCTTTTCCAAGTCCCAGATGTACTCTGTCACACCATGACAAAGTTTTACAGTGCTACTTAGTATAGCACCAGGATGCTCATCTACGAGTGGCAGTGCGCTTTAGAAATGCTCCATTCATTCATTCATGGTGAAAGGAAAGGTGAGCTGAAAACCCCTGCACTGAGGGTATTTCCAGCTTATGTGTGGAGTTTCTACACAACTGAGAACAACCCCAGATACTCTGCTCACCCGAACCCCCTCCAAGTTCTCTTCCCAGCCTCTCACATGGTGAACCATAAATACATTAAAGATTATCAGGCCTGCAGTGGTTAATATTTGTTTTCACTCAAACTGTATTTTAACGTTCTTGGGCCATATCACATAAAGTGAACACTGAAAGCATTAGCTTAATACTATGAGTCGTATTGCATAAAAAGAGTACTGTGAGCGCCAAGTTTAGACTCTGTTTGTGCCACAGTTTTGGGGTGACTGGTGTGTCTTAAGTAGTTGAAGAGCGGTAATAGTCTTACACCTTATCTAATGGTATGTAGTTAGTTGCCAATGGAACTTTACATGATAATGCTGCTTTTGGCTGGAAATGTGTTGTTATTTCTTAGGTAAATAATATAACAGAATCACATACACAAAGAAACACTTATCACAACAAAACATTCAACAAAAGAATACAAAGCAACAATTGCTGTAGAACACAACAAAATAGCATTACAATAATACAGCACTAACAGTAGTACAAAAAATTAAACAAATGACAACCTCAACAAAAAATGATTAATTAAATACCAATGTTCATGTCACACATTATAACCTCTGGAATCCTGTTCTCATAACATAGTGTTAATAGGAGTCTGCACCAAGTACTGCTAAACTTACCATCAAGGACAGGCAATAGTGCCAGGCAGAAATGTTTTGTGATCCAGCTCATGGTCTCGGCCACAGCCTTGGGTTGGGTGGTATCTTAAATAGTTTAAGAGCTGTAACAGCGGTATTTTATCACCTTAGACAGAGAAAAAGGGATGTGAAATTTATCTTAGGAACGTTAAAGGAATGTGCTACTTTTGTCTCGAAACAAACGAGCATCCGTCATTAATTCTAAGAAAATACAGAGCTCAACAAATAAAAGCATAATAATAAGGAAATAACACAACAAAACAAACTAGACCGTAGCACAACAGTACAACATAACAATAACAAAATGCAATAAATACAGCATAATAACACAACACCACAAAAACAACAGGACACATCACTGCCACAGCAAATTGTAACACAAAAGATATGCACAAATATTCTTGCCATGCACTTCCACCTCCACAAATCCGCTTTCAAAATACTTTAGTAAACAGTGTTTGCAGCTAGCACTACCTTGCTTGCAAGGACATGTAATAGCACGAGCAAAAATGTTTTGTGATTTAGCTCAACATCTTCAACGCCTTCTTTGCTGTACTGAGGTGTTCTATTCTTTAAATGAAAGTAGTGACTTCCACCCACCTTTTAACGTGCTTCTCCCAGTGGCAGAGTGTTTCTTTTGCTAGCCACTACTAATTATGGACCCTAACCACCTATGCAGCAAATTAAACACCTTATTATGATTAATGTATGAATGCAAATCATTATTCAAGGGCCCATTGAACCAAAGGAGGAAAGTCAATAGTGAGTCAAGAAGGAAAGAAAATGTGATGTTACCATGCTTTGCAAACAGTTGCCCCATGTGCCGATATTCACCGTTTTTTAATACACTCCCTCTCAAAACCCGTTCTGGGGGACACAGGGCAAATACATGTTTCTTGTACAGAATCGTCATGGTTGCGGTTGTTTGTCACTGGTTTCCTCAGGTCCTTCCAACTATGTTTCTGCGAACTGAGCCCAGTACAACACTTTCAGCACTGGATTCGCAATGTGCTGAGGGCGAGCAGTGGTAGACTTTTCAGGAAAGTAGTTTGGGGGCAAAAGCTCAAAACTCAACTTTCATCCAACCAGACACAATAATGTAGTGTTAAGCCCAGTGCTTGTCTTTTTGGGTAAGAAGAAAGTACTTTAATCAAACAACAAAAGTAAATACTACACAACATGTTCAGCCCCCTTTTCTTTAATGTTTATCTGCAACCACTGGCGAGGGTAGTAGAGGCCTGTGGAGTCTACGCTGATGATACACAGCTAATGTTTTCAACCAGAGACCACTCAGACAATGGACTTGCTAATCTCAAAGCCTGCCTCTCTAACATTGTATCGTGGATGACTTCTAATACCCTGAAGTTGAACACCGATAAAACTAAGGTGCTGTTCTTCAACCAAAAATCCCCTTTGCTGCCATCCATGTGGTGACCATCCGAGCTGAACCCCCCCGACCCGCCTCCCGTCAAATCTGCTCTGAATCTGGGCTTTCAAATGGACAACGAGTTGTCATGCAAAACCCAAATCCATAAAGTCACCTCTGCCTGCTTTGGCAAATTGTGCATGATAAAAAAGATCTCCCCCTACCTGCCCAAGGATTCTATGAGGACTATCGTGCACGCTCTAAATACCTCCCATCTAGACTATTCTAATAGCCTATATGTGGGGGCTCCAGCGTATCTTCTCCATCGGTTGCAGATTGTTCAGAATGCTGCGGCCAGGCTGATATGTAACATCCCTTATCGCCACTCTATCTCCCCTTACTTAAAGAACCTTCACTGGCTCCCGCATCTTATCTTATCCAGTTTAAAGCCCTGGTCTTGACTTTCCGGGCTCTGAATGGGAAGGGACCAGGTTATCTCAGGCGCAGGCTGAAGCTAGTCCATTCATCTCGAGCCCTTAGATCCAACCATCTCCGTCTCCTGCTCCCCCGCGCTTCCATCAATCAAGAAAAGGAGGCAGAGCTTTTGCGGTGGTCACTGCAAAGCTATGGAATTCCCTTCCGTTAAACCTCAGACTGATCGAATCAGAATCTCAGTTCAGGTGCAAATTGAAGACATGGCTGTTCTCCAGCTACTAGGTTCTTATGGTCTCTGCCGCTGCTGTCCTCAGCGCCAGGACACCCCCGTTGGGGGTAGCCGTGCACTTAATACATTTCATAAATAATACATAATAATAAAAATGCAATGCAGGGTTATAATACATGGAATTCTGTAATCCTTATATAAATGTCAGACTGTAATTTTTTTATAATCACTGCCTTGTGGCGCACCCATTCACCGATTTTGTTAGAGCTTGACTGTTATAAGTTATTACAGTTGAGTTCTTTGAGTTCTGAGATCACAATGGGTGCTGCCAGAGCCAGCGCCCTAGGTGAAAGGCAGGTCAGGTCACGGAGCAGGCATTTTAAGCTTTTATGTCTTCTGCTCTATGTCTCTAGCTTAGAAATGCAAGCAGAGAGAACATGATTATTTGTTGAACTCTTTAGATAGTTAGAGAAAAGGTAGAATATTTCTGCATCTTTCTACCCATTCTGAACTACAGAACCTTTTTTTGTTTAAAAACAGACTTGTATTGGATTGTTTCTAATACCTACTAACGATTGGTAGGAGTGTGAGCTGCTTTTCCCATTTCACTCTCTTGGTTGACTCAGACCGACTCTCTTGTAATGATTGTAACTGGAACACCCACCCTCAACCCGACGTGGGACGTATTTTACGTGGGAGAGACTCCGCTGAGCGCACTCTCCTCTCTCAGAATGCTGTGACAGGGGATCATCTGAAGGCAGTCCTTCTGAATACTAGTTCCATAACAAAAACACGAGCTACAGCTCTTTGACCTCCTCATTGAGACTAAGCCAGATATTATGTTTGCCACTGAGACATGGCTCAATGAGGGCTCCAACCCGACCATTGCTACTGCCATCCCCCCGGGGTATATGATAATTAGGAAGGATAGACCCGGCGGTAGGGGTGGTGGTGTGGCGATTATACATAAGAACTCCCTCCCCTGCCTGCCATTACCCATTGCAGAGTTAGAGGGGGCTGAGAGCCTTTTTCTCCCATCTGACGGTTTCTTTTCACCAGTCTACTGCTGGGGCAGTAATATACCGTCCACCAGGCCGGCTGAGCGGTTCTTGGAGTCCATTGGCCATGCTATCTCCCCTATAGTGGCTATGTAAAGTCAGTGCCTGGTTCTTGGGGATTTTAATATACATTTAGACCAATTAGCATGACCCAGAGTCCAGGAAGTTGTGTGAATCCCTTAGTATCTTCAACCTGACTCCCTACATCTCGCTCCCCACCCACGAAAAAGGCCATATCTTGGACCAGATCTTCTCAACAACTAAGACTGAAACAGCTGTGCCCCTCCTTATTATCTGGTCAGACCATTTTTTGCTCAACTTTAAGATAGACAAGGCACCAGGAAGGTCTTGGTCCTAGTGCAAGCAAGCGGGCCAGTAGCTTTCGATCTTTTGAGAAGCTAACACCGGCAGCTTTAGCTAATATACTTAGTCGCAGTCCATGCCCATCAATGGCACCCTAGAGTATGATGTGCTCTCACTGGAAGGCTAACTCCTGGAGTGTTCTTCAATATCAACAAGAGAGGTAGGGCATAGACACTCCTGTACCCCAGTTAAATATATATAAACAACAAAGGAGTGAATGTGATACAAAGGATAATAAAACTCGTGACAGTTAAAAATTAGAAATTAAACTCCGCTGTGTGCTGCACGCGTGATCAATGCTCACACGCTTGCAGAGCACACAGCAGGGTAGTCTCAAAGTCCCTGTATGGGCCCAATAGACTACACAGCGGAGTTTAACTCCTGGAGTGGACAACGCATTTAGCCCCGCCAAAAATCTGAGTAGCCAAACATGGTAGAGCCTCGGCTCTGTGGTTCACAGAGGCACTAAGGAAAAGCAAAAGCGTGTGTATGTCTTGAACGATTTTGGAGTAAAAACTATGATGCTTTGAGTAAAACCACCTATAAGTTGGCATTTAAAGCCCACTATGCCCGAGTACATGAGAGAAAAAAATCCTTTTTGGCCTCTAAAATTGAACTATCTGGGAACAGTAGTAGGGAATTGTTCAAGATTGTAAAGGACTTTTCTTCCCCAATGCTATAAAAAGCCCCTTCGCCACTACCTATGAATGGATGAATCATATCGTGCAAAACTTTTATAATGAAATAAAAACCATCCAGGATTCGTTTGGGGATTTGCCCCTTGATAGCAAGGGCAATTTTGGCCTGTACTCCCCTACATGTCCAATCTAACTTCGTAGAGGCAACCCACGTTTTACATCCAAGCCGGTCAGGGTTTGGAGTCAACTTTAGTACGGAGACGGCCTTACTGGAAGTCTCCGAGACAATCAAAATTACTCTTGATAGAGGATGTAAAGTTGTGCTGATACTATTGGACCTATCGGCGGCTTTCGATTCCGTGCTCCACGTTCTACTTCTGCGCAGACTTCAGGACTGAGGCATTGGGGGAACGGTTCTTAGGTGGTTCTCCTCCTTCTTGGAAAACTGCCAGCAAACAATTTGGCCTCCCCCCTTCTGGCCCCTCATTCTTCCATTGAATATAGGAGTGCCACAGGGCTCTGTTTTAAGCCCAACCCTGTTTAACATGTATATGACTCCCCCTTTGCACCCCTAGCAGAACAGCATAGAGCAAAAGTTATACCTTACGTCGACGACACCCAGTTGTTGTTTACCTGCGAGAAAGATGAGGCGCTAAGAGGAAACAAAATCAGCACGTGGTTGGCTAAGGTGTTCCTGGTTCAAACAAACTCAACTGCTATGCAACTCAGATCAATCTGAAATTATCTTTGGACACACTCCAGGCAACGAATAGCACCAATGGTGGCCCCAGAATCTGTCCCCCTCATAAGCCCATTTACCACCGTAAAAAATCTCGTGGTGAAACTGGATGAAGATATGTCCATGAAGTCCCAGGTCCAATCTGTGGCTGGCACTTGTTTTGAGCTGTTAAAAATGATGAGGAACTTCTTCCCCTTGCTTCCTATCTCCCATAGGAAAACAGTGGTCCAAGCCTTGATTACGTCAAGGCTGGATTATGTCAACGTGCTGTACCTGGGCCTCCCCGAATACCTACTTGTCTACCTGGTGGTACAAATCGTGGTGGCTAGGGCCGTACTTAGGATCAGATCGAGGACACACATGACCCCCTGCCTAAAGTCCCTACACAGGCTCTCAGTGAAAAAAAGGGTTCATTTTAAAGCCCTGGAGCTAGCCTTCAAGGCTTTCCACAACATTGGAGCTCCCTACATCAGGAATACAATTTAGCTCTTTACATCCTGAACTGTGTGGTCTTCGACGCACCACCTGACGATCGTACTACGTAAGAGGAGACGCTCCTTTCAGGTAGCAGCCTCAAAGCTATGGAACAGCCTGCCTCCTTCCCTGAGATAGGTGCAGGATCTTCTTAGTTTTTGGTGACTTTTGAAAACCCGGCTCTTCCAACAGTAGAGGATGCGCCTGCTTTTGTGTTGACACTGCTCTGTCAAGGGGTTGAGACAGCGCCAGGACACTCCCTGGAGTAGCCGCGCACTCTACAAATACCCAATAACATAACATAACCTGTTTACAACAAATATCTAACAGGTTTTTGGTATGTTTCATTTTGCACTAGAGGTTTTATTTGTATTCTTCATATTTTCAAACCTGCTTGATGTTTCATATAAAGGAGCTGCGTACCAAGGTTTTTAGTTGTTAGTGGCAAAGGCGACCATGTTTTATATGGGATAAAGTACCTACAGGTGTACATGATAAGGATATTTTAAGTCACCTTCGGCCTAGCTCCTCTATATGTTTATGGAGCTCCTCAGTGACTTGAAAATATCTGTAAATGGTACAGCAGGGGGTACCTTATCCCTTATATAATCATTTGCATCTAACAGTAACACACTGCACTACCCCTTTTGCTAGCTGTACTCTTGTTCCTGCTGTGATTGAGTTTCTGTCTCTCTAGTTCCCACTGCTATACTGAGTAGGAAAGGATTAGACATAGGTGAGAATACCTCCAAGCACTGTCTCTCTTTAGTGGAGCAACTCATCTGATTGCCTTTTTCAACACTTGATTAAAATCGCTTATGCAGCACTTTGGTCTAGCTTGTGACTGTGATCAGTCTTGCTAAAGCAGTAACCAGAGATAGACAATAAGGGGCAGGCCTAGCCTAGAACTTTTGCCATCTTGCACAGCAGATACTGCAGTAACACCCTTTAACCCCTCCATCTACATAGTGCTTTGGAATACATCATCCACAAACCCTTGCTTACTAAGCCCTCATTGAATTTCTAAAGGTAGCTCTTCTTCCATCCTCCCCACTTCTGTGTATAGGTCTCCACTCTCCAGCCACAAAAATTCAGGGAATACACTTCTACTGTCTGGGAAACTTATTTTCGCCCTCTGTTCTCATGCTCCAACTTATACCATGTTATACCAGGGGCACCCAAAATGTATCCCACTGGTTTCAGTACTCAGACTCACACACACACACACACAGTCCTACCACCTTATCTGTGGTGTACACTCACTACACATACAAAGGCTCAACATGAACACAGCTTGTCATTGCAGGGTTTTTTGTCTCACACAAATACAGACCTTTACTCAAGATGGGTCAGTAGACCTGGATACAGGGAATAAGGTTTGGTCATGCTATAAATTCACAAAACATGGTATGCAGCTACCACTGGTTTAGGTGACATACCCACGACAAAGACAGTAGTTAGTTGCCTAATATGAGTACGCTTTTTGTGAATAATCCCTATGGGCAATAGGACAGGTCCTGGACTGCACATTATTGCGGATAGGCCTAGGCTTTTGTGCACAGTGATCATTAGCATGACAAGTTCCCTTTTCATCTAATTAAAGAGGAGAGACTTGCGTCTCTGGAGATTTACAGAAGGCGCTTGGGGTGAGCCAACCACGTATCACAGAGTTGTAAAAAGGACCACCGAATTTACAATCAATTTCAATACCCCTTAGTGGACATCATTCTACCAGACTGAAAGTAATAAGGATGTAAACACTTAAAATATGACTTGTATAAAAAAACAAATTTATTATTTATTATAAATTGTTCTCTGTTCATACCGACTTGCGGAGCAAATACATACATTTATTCATAAAAATTATGTTAAAAATACATGATCTGACATAAATCAAAATATCGTTTAAAAAATACACTTTTCTATACAACAAGTTTATCACACAAACAGAAATTGTCGACGCGGCGTTTCGGTGATATTATGTCGTCACCTTCTTCAGGACAGTATGTAATTTAAAATCACTCAAATGTGAGCTGTTGGTCGGTCAATCGCTTTTTTTTTAAAAGGGAATTGGCGATATATAACCGTCTTTGGGTTCTCACGATTTCTAAAAACTTTCTTTAGTCAAACTGTTTCTTAGTTGGAGTGGGTCAATGATATTCCGCTGCTCCGTTGATATAAATAAACAAACAGGCTGCCTGGGATGTTTTACAGGTGAGTCTTATGCAGAGGGCGGTCTAACCTTCCACAACCCGGTATTTCAGTGAAGTTATTTTTATTTCTGACCTCCAAATATGTCTTTAGGGGGCCTGCTCTCGCTTTTGGAGCGAGGCTTCTCTCAAGCGTGCAGGGAGTGTTCTTTTTTTACTTTAGAACAATTCTCCTCGTGCTTTCCGGGTGTTCTCCTCGGCCGTCTTGCAAGTAGTTTCAAGACGGCCGAGGAGAACACCCGGAAAGCACGAGGAGAATTGTTCTAAAGTAAAAAAAGAACCCTCCCTGCACGCTTGAGAGAAGCCTCGCTCCAAAAGCGAGAGCAGGCCCCCTAAAGACATATTTGGAGGTCAGAAATAAAAATAACTTCACTGAAATACCGGGTTGTGGAAGGTTAGACCGCCCTCTGCATAAGACTCGCCTGTAAAACATCCCAGGCAGCCTGTTTGTTTATTTATATCAACGGAGCAGCGGAATATCATTGACCCACTCCAACTAAGAAACAGTTTGACTAAAGAAAGTTTTTAGAAATCGTGAGAACCCAAAGACGGTTATATATCGCCAATTCCCTTTTTAAAAAAAAGCGATTGACCGACCAACAGCTCACATCTGAGTGATTTTAAATTACATACTGTCCTGAAGAAGGTGACGACATAATATCACCGAAACGCCGCGTCGACAATTTCTGTTTGTGTGATAAACTTGTTGTATAGAAAAGTGTATTTTTTAAACGATATTTTGATTTATGTCAGATCATGTGTTTTTAACATAATTTTTATGAATAAATGTATGTATTTGCTCCGCAAGTCGGTATGAACAGAGAACAATTTATAATAAATAATAAATTTGTTTTTTATACAAGTCATATTTTAAGTGTTTACATCCTTATTACTTTCAGTCTGGTAGAATGATGTCCACTAAGGGGTATTGAAATTGATTGTAAATTCGGTGGTCCTTTTTACAACTCTGTGATACGTGGTTGGCTCACCCCAAGCGCCTTCTGTAAATCTCCAGAGACGCAAGTCTCTCCTCTTTAATTAGATGAAAAGGGAACTTGTACTGTTTTCTACTTATAACCCCCTCCCTTTTCACTAAGGGTTTCTCCTTCCCAATTTGAAATCATTAGCATGACAACATTAGCATGACATCAGGACCAAACATAAACGTCTGAATACCAGTTTCACATGCAGTCGTACACTTGTGGCAGAGGTACACACCCATTTACAATGCAGGCAACATTTCTGTCCCAATACTCCTTCTATCTCAACTTTAAAAAAAAACTTGAAGTACTTACCATTCTGTCTCCCAGGGACATAATATTGTTGATTTATATTTCAGAGGCTCCATCTACTTCAATGGGTGCTGCCAAGTGACACAGCAAGAAATCTGTGAGATTCACTAAGCAGGAAACCAACTGCAACACAATGTAGTCTCAGACATTTTTGTTTGTAATGCAGAAATATGCAGTGTTCACACAAAACACTGCACCACTACCCAAATCAGGACATATTGCTGAACATAAAGACCCTACTAAACATAGCAGTTATTCAAATGGAAGGTCCGACTACAGGAGTACTTTATAACATGCCTTTGTGAATCCACCCCAAAACATCAAACACCCTATTAGTACTAGTACAAAGTCCACAGTCCTTCCTTTGTGTCCTACCTGTAGATGAATAATCAAATTTGATTCCCATTTTAGATTTGTATGGCCAACACATAAAGACATAGGGAAGGTGTAAAAGAGTACTACAAGCATACAACTTTACATACTCAAAAATGTATTTGAGGTTGATTCTTAACAGCATTTATAAGTATGAGAAGTAGTACTCCAGAAGTACTCTTTTATGTGGTCTTAAATGCCTTGGTGAATTGGCCTGACACATCCATCTGCTTATTAGTAAAAGTGAAAGGAGTGCATAGTCCTTTCTATTTGTACATGGCTTTTTCCAGATCTGTGACTGGGGGTGACTTTCTGAAAGATTTCAGCACTCCGTCCAACATCTCCTTTTGTTTGCTTTGTTCGCCCTTAGTTGGCAGGGTATGCCCAGACTTGGGACCCTTGCTCACGTTGCCACTCGATTCAAGCTAGCCTGGCTGATGAGGGGTGTTACCCCGAAACTGGTTCCAAGATGCTTGTTTCTGGTCCAGGGAGGACCTGGCTGGCAGTTCGAACTGGACTGTTCCCATGAGGCACAGAGTGAAGACCGATTTGCATATGGCGGTGTCCAAACTAGGGGGGTGAAGTGAGCTAATGAATGATAATATATTCAACCCAGATCTGTGACTGGGGGCTAGTGTCTGAAAAGTTTCAGCCCTCCATCTATAATCTCCTTGAGTTTGCTTTATTCCCTATATACACAATGTTATTTCCATTTTAGAGTTATTGTGGCCAATTTACAGAGGCATGTAATAGTACATGAAATACTACCACAGGAGAACCACTTTATGTACTCCAAACTGCCTTTGCGAATAGATCCTTATGTGAATAGGTCCATAATATCTTGGGATGAACCAATTTCTCAACCTCATCTACTCCTTCTCAGGATTACCTCCTAAATTTTGGAATACCATTTCTTCAACAATCTTCACTATTCCTCTTTACTGTTTCAGAAACGACTTAAGAAGAGTGCTACTCCTGCCTCAATTCCAACAAGTTTCTTTACTAATCTCTTCCAAAAGTTCCGGCAAGGGTCCACAATTTGTAACATCTTATTCTTCACCACTTTTCTTACCTTCTTGCATTTTTCATGACATCTGATCCATAACTCATCTGTGGAGTGCACTTTGATTGGACATCTAATTTAGTCTATAGTTTGAGCATATTTCAGTTTAATTTTCTATACAGTAGTCAAGTCCCGGCCCGACTGATTGAGACCACCCTGTCCGAGACCTAAGTAACTCCCCTTGACTCTGGAGTAGATGGATCAACTAGTCCAGTCTGGATAATTACAGAACTTGGAATCATTAAAGTAGACTTTTGATAAAAGACAACGCCCTGAGGAAGCCCTAGGCTTATGGGCCGACAGGGGGTGAAACAAGTGTTGGCTGTGCCTCAAAAAATCTTTCTTCTTTCATTCTTTTCTGAATGACTGTGAAAGTTAAATAGTTTCTGTTCAAATAAATGCTGGATTCAATTCAATTCAATAACTTTATTCAATCCAATACAAAAATAGATCATATAAGTACAGTACGGGTTAATATTAACACTACATAAAATCTTAGTAGAGAATACAAGATTAAAGTATGATTAAGAAGTCCGAGTTATCAGCACTTCAAACCTAACATTATCCAGGAAACAAATTAATTAGTTAATACTACAGGTAGATGGAATAAGCTCTAAAAACGTCACTCAAAGTCTGCCAGGTTGAAAATTCTCTACTTCATTATTCACAGTGCGATTAACAAGTCAGAGTGCAGAATTCCTATCTACCAACATCTTCCCTAAAATGTATAAAACCTACGATTTCTTAAATTAATTATACATAATGTGACCATCAAACTTATAAACTTTTAAAACAGGAACAAATTACCTTATAAAAATACATTTATTTTTAAAAGTTGTGACATTTCCCCCCTCAAGATTCCCTCCTATTAGCTCCATAAAGTGCTGAGTGATAAGTTATATAGGTCAGATAAACTCTTAGGGGCAGATTTACAAGCCCCTTGCAACACTTTTACAACGCCGTTGCGTCACATTTGTGATGCAGCAGCGCTGTAAACAATGCTTCATGTTACAACACATTTACAATGTGACGCATCAATGGAGATGTTCACGTAGTAAAGCCCTGCGTCACATTATACCTTCGTCAGGTTTAATGTATGCAGGGTGGGCCTTCCGATGCTAGAAAGCCTCGTTAAAGAGCATTGCTGGAGTTGCATCGTGCTTGAGACACGACTCCAGCAATGTGCTAATAGATGCGTCACGCATCTGTCCATCCTTGCGCCATGGTGCGCCTCATTGTAAATACGATGCGTCCATGGAGGCGCAAGGGTTTTTTACGTGACACAAATTATCTAACGCATCTCTGCTAATATGCAGAGATGCTTCACTTCTTGTAAATCTGAACCTTAGAGTTTCTGTGGCTTCTCAGCTGAACACAGTTTTCACCTTCTCATACAGGCCCAGAGAAGCACAGCTAAGGAGAAACAAACAAATGGATCAATACATTTTTTAAGAAAATACAAATCAAGGCGGCATTGAATAAAATTATAACGTCTTGAGAGGGGTAAAATATATCTTTATCTATGTTACTTATAGGAACCACAGAAGATAAATAAATGAAGGTCCGATTTCTCAGAGGTATTATTACATGGGAAGTTGTCAGTTCGTTAAAGCCATAACTCGCAGGAAAACTCAGCTTCAAATGGATTAACTTCGTACGAAGCCTCATCAGGATGAATCTATACTGATGGTTTCTTACTTTTTCTAAATACGAGTACTCCATTAGAGGTGGGGTCATTTGGTATAACATTACAAAGGATGTCACATCGTTTTTCCTTTCTTTCTAGGCTTTAAAAAATGCCTTTAATCTCATTTTCGGAAATTTAGTGCAGGAGCTGAGGTTCCTGGATAAATCAGCTAATCCTAAAGAAGTCCCGTGGTCCTTGCATACTACAACCAAGTAATATTGTGTACATTATCCAATGACAAGCAGCTTTTTATTATAATTTGAGTTAGGTTGACCATGTCCCTTCTCCAAATTGAGTGCCATAGCAAAATAGGTGCAAGTCTTATGGTATCTTTCACATATGGTAAACTAAGTTGTAGATGACAAACAAAATTAAAGCAAGAACCAGGGAGGGACACGACCCTTTTAAAGAAACCACCCTCTAACTTTTTGAGAGAGTCTCTTGAAGCAGTTCCCCAGACACCTACACAAAATGTTGCGCCGCAGATGGTTTTAGCACTATAAACTTTTTTTCAAATTGGTTTTGATCTCCTTTTTAAATAACGCTAAAAACAGCTACTGTGCTTCGCTCCGTTTCTAGGGCCCAGATTTCCACCGTATTTGACCAAGATTGTTTTTGATCTAATAGGGAAAGGTGTCCTCCACACCTAATTTTCGGCTTTCGATATAAAATAATGGAATTCTTTTGGAGGGCGCAACATCTGCTACTAATACAAATGATTTAGACTCATTTACGCTAAAATCCAGTGATTTCATAAAGCTCACATAGGCCCCTAAAAGGCGTTGGTACAGCTACCCCAGTCCCTATTGTCCACGTAAGCCAAAATCGGAGGTGTAAGAGTATTAAAAGAGGGGACGACCAATGTAGAACCTGCAAGAGTGGCCTCAACCCTATTTGTATTGATAAAAATTAAAATGGGGGCAAGGACTCAGCTTTGTTGAAAAGCCCCTCATAAACTTTAAGTTTTGTGTGCATTTCCCGCTTTCACCATAACGCACACATACTGTAGCTTGAAAATACAACTGGGGAATAAAGGTGATTAATTCTGCATCAATGCCCATTGTTTTCATAATATTCCAAAGTTTAGAATAGCTGTACACAGTTAAACGTGGCCCTTAAGTCCATAAAGGCCATGTATGTCTGACCACTCTTAGCTGTGGTATGTTTAGCAATGGTCAGGTTCAGGTTCTAACACTGTTTTATCGTCCCTCTACACCTTTGGAAGCCATATTTGGCTGGAATCAGGATGTTTTTCTCCATAGCCCACTCTTCCAGCCTATTTAGGAAAATACAGCCCATCAGTTTCGCGGTGCTATCCAGGAGGGAGCTAGGTCTGTATTTCTGGGGTTTTTCTTTGTCTCCCTTTTCATAAATTGACACAATTATACTAGTTTTCTGTGAGGTTAAGGGACCCAACTTAGATATGACATTAAATTCATTGGTTAGGAGTGGGGCCCACAGATCTTGGTGCTCTAAGAAAAAATCAGTAGGGACCCCATCTGGGCCTGGGGCTTTAGTACTGCTGCACTCACCCAGGCCATTTCTTACTTCATCCAGATTGAATAACAAGTACTCCATTGGGGCTGGGGCTGCGCTAGTTGGGTCTTTCGAGGATTCGTCCACAGTCCCAAAAATCTGTTCAAACTGAACCACCCAATCATCGTTGCTAACGTGAGTCCAGTGTAATCTCTGTGTTATTGTTTTAAAAAAGGGAGCCTTTATCCCCTTCCCAAATTCCCTGTTGTTCTTAGTAGATGCTGCCTGTTCCAGATTCTCCCTGGTGGCTTCCTTCAATTCCCTTTCCCTAGTTTTCTTGGCTGACTTATACGTCTTGTGTTGTCCCTTAATCAGGACGTGATCTCTAGGTTGCGCTTTGGAAGCCATGTGCAAGTCTTTTAAGGATTTTGCACAGGCCTTTTCATTGCTTCACTGGGGCCTTGTTAGGAGGTTTGAACCGAGTCAAGGGAAGTTTGATTTCCCCAAGTTATTCCAGGAACAGTGATGGCAATGAATAAGGGCAAAGATCAGGATCCAAACCATGGGTACTCACAAACTTTCTATTGACGGCCAAAATGACAGTGTGGTTTGTGGCTGAGGACCGCATTGGTAGGGGTGGGGTCAATGGAGGACTAGATAAAAAAGATCAAACCCGTTAAAAAACATTAGAGAATGCGACAATGCTTTATTTCAAAAGCAGATGCAACTACAAAGAGCACATTGTGATAATATTTTTTTATTGGCAGACAATAGCAATCTTAAGAGGCATTGCATATCTTCATACACATGCGGGGAATGAGATTTTGGTATCAATTTATAATCAATTTAATAGTTTATCTCATTCGTAATTTTTGGACCGCTCGTATCTGTCATTGAGTAAAAGACCACCCCCACACAGGTTTAGTTCTGCCCCATTAAATGACGCCACTCTAAAGGACCACTTACAACTGATAAAGTTTAAGTATTTTTATATAAAATCAAATTGAATGCAATTTACAATCCTTTCAGGATAAATCTCAATGTATACAAAGAATACAAAATCAATTCCAATCTCAGCAATTTAAAGCTTCGATGTAGAGTGGTTCTCTTGCGTCATCTACAGAAAGAGAAAATAATCAAGTTAAATCTGTCCCTACTCTATACTAGGTGACATCCCTATTTGCAAGTTTCTTCCCTAAAAAGGTGTCAGCAGTTTGACTTCCAAAGAAGTTCAAACTCTCTTAACCTCTAAAGGTAACTTAAGTTTAAGAAGCAGTACCCTCTCTGCCTACCCATCCGCTCTTCCAAGGGTCCTCGGCCTACTGCTCCCTTGCGCTCTGATCTCTCTCAGCGCATCTGCTCAAGGCATCTACCCTTGCCTCGCTCTGAGCAATTCCCCTCGCTGTTCCTAATCTCCAATTGCTATCTTCTCCCCGGGGTGCTGTCCCTAAAATACACAATCATGGTGTGGGTGGAACGCCCCTTGACGCCCACCACGGACTTTCCCCGATGATGTCAGTTTCTGGCTCTTTCCATTACTTCATTTCTTCGCGTCGTCCGTTAGGTTGACCCTTCTCCTTAGATGTCATCTTCATCTTCTCGTTGGCGACTTTTAGTTGACACTTTCATCCAAAATCAGATAACCTTAAACAAGACCTTAACATTACAACTCTTTCTCTGACCTTACGAGATCCTGTGAATGGTCATTCAAAAACAAAAGCTCAAATTCCAATCGCCTCCTCTCATGTTTAGGCAATAAACTTCGTTCGACATTTGTCACCTTAAATCTAACAAATGCTAGACTCTTCGGCTCGCACCTTCATGTGAAGATTGTTCACGACTCCTGTGAGCCCACTAAATTACATACATTGGACTATGTTCCTGCGAACTCTTGGTTAGTCAGGTTATAATCACAAATGACCTAAACTCTTCTAGCATTCCTACAAACTTCTTCTACACAGTATAACCTTTAACATACATTTACATGTGAACCCTTTTAGCAATTACGTTTCTTCTAAACGAATACGATTTTACATAGAATATAAAGTCGCACAGAATATAATCTCATACATAGAATATAAACCCTATACATGGAACATAACTTTATTCTCATTGATTACATCGTTGTGTGTATGCTCCTTGCACATTTCTCCATGTTACATTTCTCGCCGTTTCTGCATTTAAAGTTACACACGTACATGAACTCTACTCTGCACGTTCTACTGTTCGTAAGCACTTCTACATTAGCCCACTACGTATACGGCCTTCTAAATCTAGTACATTCTAAAGTGAATACAGTTATACATTTCCTATACCATGATATCATTTTAATTGACTTTATGCTATAGTCATCAACTTCACATTACGATATGTATTTCATTCCTACGTTTATAACATATACGTCTAAATATGATTACGATATACTTTATATTCAAATTTCGCTCTCTCAGTTCCCCCCTTTGATGACTTTTAGGAGTCATCACTAAAAGCAATTTGAATAACCCTTATACAGAACTAGTTACATCATTTCCTCTTTTCATCATTTCAAGTGCTCTCAAACTTTTATACTGTTGATCTTGCAAAACAGCTAATCTCTTTTCTTGTTCCTTCATCGATCTTTGTAACCTGTTCGTCTTATACCATTTATATAGTTTCACAAATCCTAACAATGAGATTATACAAATTAATACTATTAATACAGGTTTTACTATATACCATATAATACTTTTGCCAAGGTTAGCAAACCAACTCCCAACTTTTCCTACTCCATTACCTACTTTTTCCCAAACATTTATTTTTGTCAAATCTTCGATTTCTCGATGAATCTGTGTAATGTTTCTTATAACCTTCTCTAGTGGTTTTGAATTATCAGGAATATAAGTACAACATTCCTGAACCTTCAAAGCCTTGCAAACTCCGCCTTCTTTTGCTAATATCACATCAAGAGCAAGTCGATTCTGAAGAACCATTGCTCTGATCGATTGCATCTCACCTTCTATTAGCATTAATGATCTTGCAGTACTTGCAGATAATCTATCTACGACTGTAGCTAGTCTCCTGATCTTAACATCGTTAAGTATTAAACCCAACATAGGAAACATCGCTCCAAATACGTCTCCTACTACTTCTGCTTCTCCTACTTCCCTTTTCATTCTTGTCGAAGCCTTTCTTTCTATGATCGCTAAATCCTTTGCATGATATATTTTGGGGAAGACAATTGCCAAGTAACACGAACCATACCAATTGTCAGGCAGTTTTACATAGGCACTTCTCCCACATACAAAATATACATTAGGAATAGCCTGCATCCCTTTCATAAAATCTTTCGTGTAGTACTCTAATTTAAAAGAGTGCTCGCAACTAACTTCACCTACGAATTCACTCTCATAATATGTCTTGCTTCGAGTTAAACATAACTTTCCTTTCTGCGTTCTATCCAGTGCTATTGGACCATTGCTACCTTTCCTTTTATGTGCCTTCTCTTCTTCGGTCCAATCAGTTTTCCACTGTCCTGACATTTTTAAAATCTTCTGCCTTCTGTATCGATCATCTACTTGTCCTATAAACTTCTTTTCTACCTCTGACACTTTGCAAGTCAGATTATTTCTGCGTGCGTATGATGTATCTAACGTATCCCAAGGAAGGAAGAATTTGGCTAGTCTATCCTCCTTTTTGTAATAGTCCCATTTATTCATTTGCTTATAATTCGGGACTTCAGGCAGTACCGAATCATAATTCGAAAAGTAGTACTCGAATCCTTCTCTACCATAAAATATACTAAGCAGTAAGCTACATGTTATCCCATAAGTCAATGGGAGATGATGATATCGAATGCCCTCATCTACAGAAGCCGGCAATTGCATACAGACGTAGCAATCTTTGGCCTCCATGGCATCAATATATTCGTATAATAGTTTTGCATATGCGTTTGACCTAAAGTTTCCCTGTGACTCATCTACATGTAATCTACGAGTTTCATCTGCTAGTAACGCCTTTTCACGTGTAAAATTGCTCTCCTCCTTCTTTCCCACAAGAGCAGGTTTCAAAGTCGTTACAAATTTTACATCTGCTATTTCTTTATCGTTTTCATGTCCTACTATGTATGATATAGTCACTACTGTAATTATGAGAAATATCACTACTACTATAAGTGTACCTACTATACATTTGGCTTTTCGGTTTGGGTTGCCGTTCTCCATGTTGTCAAAACAGCGTGACTCTTTCTTTCGCGAAAAAGTTTATCAGTTCAGTCCTTTGTTTGCCTTGTTTTCTTCTCGTTTGTAAAATTCTTTTTATCAACCAAAGTCTCTTTTTCGCAACAGTGTCTCTTTATTTTTAACAACAGACAACCCTAACCCTTCTCCGTCCTCTAAATGTAAACCCTAATTTTATTCTTCTTTCCACTCGGCGCTAAGTTATCTTCTTCTTTGTAGCTTATATACAAAAGTCTTTTATGCATCAACAATTATTCTTGGACCTGCAGCTCTTGCAACAAGTTCCAATAATTCAAAACGAATGACCTTGTCTTCTTCCTCCGATATTTGATGACCAAAGGTTGGGAATTGTAATCTGTTCAACACTAAATCCTTAATCCGACTCAAGTATGGGGGTATGGGAAGTGTGAAAGTCAGTAACCCCTCAGTCTCGAGTCCAGGCGTCAACATCCATATCTCCACTGCCACAAATGGATCGAGATCGATTACTTTCACACTCTTCACTCTCCCAGATTTCTGTCCCCAAGACATCTGCTAGATAAGTCCACTCTGGGGTGGCGTACCTTCTGCAGGGCACACGTACCCTTCTCGACCTTCGTGGACTCTCAGTTCCTGAGTCTGTCGTTTCTTCCTCCTGATCCGATTCTTCAGCGATCGGGACAAGAGTTCTTTCTTGCTTTTCTTCCGAGCTTGGCCTTTTCTTTCTCTCCGGCCAACTGGCTTCTTCACTCCTTGTTCTTCTGCTCCTTGTTCTTGGACCAGTCTCTTGGTCACTCACAGCTTGTTCGGTATCCGATTCAGTTTCCCAGTTACTCTCTTCTCCTGAGGCGACTTCGGTCTCGCTAGTGTCTTGACCTTCGTCGACTTGTTCTAACACAGTTTCAGCCTCTTCGGTCACCTCCACAGCTTGGCATTCCCCCTCTATGGCTTCTCCGTTTTCCGCTGGATTCTCATCCGAGAGAGGAGCTGTTTCTTCTAGAGGTGTTGGCACTCTTCGGGTGTGTGAGGCATGTATCCAGTTTGGCAGGCCTCCACACTTCACCGCTGTGTTCGTGACAAGTATGACTTGAAACGGTCCTCGCCAACGCACGTCTAAGCAGTTCTTCCTGACATGCTTCTTCACCAGGACCCAGTCTCCAGGACTCAGGTCATGGCACAAGTCTTGTGCTGATGGAACCTCTGCAGCCTGGACCTGGAGGGACACAGAATTAATGGCATCAGATAGTCCCTTGCAGTAGTCCAAGATCAAGTCGTCTGTGATGTTCACTAGCGCTGCAGTTGGAACCGATGGCAATCTCATAGCTCTCCCCATTAGCACTTCATGTGGAGAGAGACCTGTTTTTCTATCAGGTGTGCTACGTATGCTCATAAGAACCACTGGAAGTGCGTCTGGCCAACTCAGGGACGTCGATGAACAAACTTTAGCCAGTCTGGACTTGATTGTACTGTTGATTTGTTCTACAATCCCTGAAGCTTCTGGTCGATAGCTGCAGTGTAGCTTCTGATCAATATTCAAAGCTGAGCACAACATCTTCACTATTTCGCTGTTGAAATTAGTTCCTCTGTCTGATTCCAAAGAGGATGGCACCCCAAACCTCGGTATTAACTCTCTAAGTAACAGTTTTGCTACTGTAAGTGTATCGCATCTACGTGTAGGGTAAGCCTCAACCCATCTAGAAAATATGCAGACAATCACTAAAACGTATCTGAGTCTGTTGCATGGAGGCATTTCTATAAAATCAAGCTGCATTCTATTGAAAGGCCCCCCAGACCTTCCTATATGACTCAATGTAACTGGTGTTCTCTTTCCCACGTTTAGTTGCTGACAAATCGCACATCGCTGACACACTGCTTCTGCCGCTACTCTAAACTTAGGATTAAACCACGTTTGTCTGAATACTCTCACCATTGCATCTCTACCTATGTGTGCTGATCCATGCAATTTCCTTGCCATTGGACTAACAAGCTCGTTTGGTAATACTGCTCTCCCATCGGCAGAAACCCAAAAATTCATTTCGCTTTTCTCACAACCCGCTGTTTCCCAGCCCTTTTTCTCAACATCTGGTGCATTCTCCTGAACACTCCTTAATTCATCCCACGTATCCACTGTGTCTAACAACATGGTCAATTCAGTTCTTTCCTGTACTCCCCCCACTTTCACATTAGTGTGAGAATATCCTTGCTCTGCGCAATAACGCGCTACTTCATCAGCATAGCGATTGCCCTGCGACACAAAGTCTACGTTCTTCGTGTGCGCGGCAGATTTGACAACGGCTATGGCTGACGGACCTTGCAATGCTTCTAACAATAATCTCACGAATTCTCCATTCCTGATGGGAGAACCCGAGGAGGTCATGTAACCTCTTTGAGACCATAACTGCCCATAATCGTGAACTACCCCGAAACCATACTGGCTATCGGTGTATATGGTGACTCGAAGTTTGTCGCCTGCTAAGCAAGCACGAGTCAAAGCCACAATTTCTGCTACCTGTGCGGAGTGTACTCCTTCCAGGCAGGCGGCTTCTATAACTCTGGTAATCGTGCAAACTGCATAAGCTGCTCTCAGCTGACCGATATCGTCTCTTACACATGAACCATCAACAAAGAAAATTTCATCAGGGTCAGTCAATGGCTCATCTACGATATCGGGTCTCGGTTTGGTGCATAGTTCAGTCACATCGAGGCAGTCATGATCTGTACAATTTTCATCTTCCACTTCATTCGGAAGTGGCATCAAAGTTGCAGGATTCAAGACAGAGCATCTTTTTAGGGTCACATTCTCGGCAGCCAGTATGACTTGCTCGTAGCGTGTGAGCCTGCTATTCGTCAGATGCTGAGTCTTAGTCCTGGTCATTAATAATTCCACAGAATGCGGTACGTACACCACTAACTGATGTCCCATGACCACGCTTTCAGATCTTTCAATGCTGACACCCGTTGCAGCTACGGATTTGAGACATCCGGGCAACGCTGCGGCTACTGGATCTAATGTAGCCGAAAAGTACGCTACTGGCCTACGCGCATCTCCGTGGATCTGAGCTAAAACTGCTAAAGCGCATCCCTCTCTTTCGCAGCAGTAAAGCAAAAATGGTTTTGTATAGTCAGGCATTCCTAAAGCCGGGGCACGACATAAGTCCTCCCTCAGCTGCAAAAATGCCATCAAACAGTCTTTGTCCCATGGTACCGGATCACTCACTCCTTTGTGCGTCAGTTGTAATAACGGCTTTGCCTTCAGTGAGAAGTTGGCTATCCACTGTCGACAATAACCGACCATACCTAGAAACATCCTGACCTCTCTTTGTGTTGTAGGCGCGTTCATTTTCATAATCGCCTCTATTCTGTCTGGAGACACCTTCCGTTTCCCCTTTTCGATCCTGTGACCCAAGTATTGCACTTCGGTCTTACAGTATTGCAATTTACTTGGTGACACCTTGTGCCCGTTCTCGGCCAAGTGATTTAACAAGGTGATGGTGTCTATTCTGCAAGCTTCCTCTGTTTCTGACGCAACTAGGAGGTCGTCTATGTACTGGACTAGAACTGAGTTCTTGGGCAGTACTAGACTTTCAAGATTTCTCTTTAGAAGCTGGTTAAAAATCGATGGGCTTTCTGTATACCCCTGAGGGATACGACACCATGTTAAAACGCGATCTTCCAGCTTAAAAGCGAAAAGATACTGGCTCTCTTCATCTAAAGGAATCGAAAAGAAAGCCTGACACAAATCTATCACTGTAAACCATTCAGCTTGGAACGGTATCTGAAATAATATCACTGATGGATTCGGTACCACTGGACAACATGAGACAACAATATTATTAATCTTTCGAAGATCCTGCACTATTCTGTATTTTCCACTAGGTTTCTGTAAACCCATAATCGGTGAGTTACATGGACTACCCACGATCTCCTTCAGTATTCCCTGTTTAATCATGGATTCGATCACAGGCTTTATTCCTGCAATCGTCTCTGGTGTCAACTTGTACTGTGGTGTCCTTGGGTACTCAGCATTGAGTCTTACCAAGATCTTTACTGGTTCTACTCCTTTGATCAAGCCTATTTCTTCTCCAGTAAAATCCCACACCTCAGCTGACACTTTCTCCCTCAAGTCTTGTGGAAGCTCCTCCACTGTTAAGGTAGGATATAATTCCACACATTCCTGCGAGTTCACAACCTTGAAATCGGCATCTTCATCGTTAGTCTGTACTTCTACTCCTTCAGGTGTGCAATGTATTGTGCAATTTAGTTTACACAACAGATCTCTTCCTAGCAAGCACACCGGGCTAGAATCACAGATCACAAACTGATGTTCGTCACTGTAATTCCCTATCTTTACTGACACTGGTTCTGTCAGAGGATTCGTCATCCTCTTGTTTGCGACTCCTATCACCTGAATCATTTCTCCTGATATTGGCAGACCTGGGACTACCGCTGATCTCAACGTGGATCGAGTGGCTCCCGTATCCACCAAAAAGGTTGTAGGACATCCGGCTACTTCAGCTTCTACATATGGTCCTCTCTGATCTACTTCCAGGGCTGCTCCTAAAGTACAGTCTTCTTCCCTATTCACTCGTTGCCCTGTAAGAGGATCAACGTAGTAGCATTCTTCTCCTCCTACGAACAATGGCATTTGTCTGTAGGTTTTCCCTCCATTCGCAATTCGAGGTGGTTGAGGAAACGGGGCTCGAGGAGTCTGGGTCCCCCCTTTGATAAACTTTCCCTTCGGGACTGTTGCTCCCTTAACCACGTTATTCTGTACCTCTTCCTCCTCCTGTTCTAATTCCCCTGTCTCAATATTATAAGGACACTCGCGTCTCCAATGTCCCACTTCGTTACACTGATGACACCTGGTTGTCCTTTTCAGTGTCGCGATATCCATTCTCGGTCTCGGTCTTTCTTCCTCTTCCCTGCTCTGGTTATTCTGTTTCTTTGCTTGCGCTCCTGTTCCCTGCTGTCGCTGTCCACCCTTTCCAGCTGCTTGCATCTGTACTAGCATTAACTTTTCCTTGAGCTTCTTCGCCTTCGAGTCTATCTCATCGCTACAGTATCTAGCATACCTCAGAATTTCGTCTAAAGGTTTGTTCTGCCAACAGATCAAGTGCTGTTGAATCATTAGGCTGATGTCTGGTCTCAGTCCGAGAACAAACTTTGACACAAACTGTCCTATGTCCTTAGGATCCATTACGTCCAGCCCACTATACTGTTTAAATGCTTTCAGTAACCTCTCATAGAACTCGTGAACTGTCTCTTTAGGCTCCTGAGTTGTTCGATCTATCTTAACCCAGTCTATGTCTTGCACCGGCACTTTCTCTTTCAGCCATGTTATTACCCTTTCGTATTTTTCCATGACTCTGTCTGATGGACCACCTGTCTGTGTATCTCTCTGAGGCTCACAAGTGGGCCACTCAATACTAAGTTTGCATGCCGTCCACAAGTCTCCGGGTACCACGATATCGAACAATGTGTTCAAATCAATCCAGAGAACCTTAGAGATCTTCACGAATCTCTCTACCTGCTTGTACCACTCAACGGGATTTTCTCTAAGTTTCGGGAAGGAATTAGTGAATGCCGCTAAATCCCCCCTACTCCATGGTACATGCACGTAGTTTCCGTTCGCGATTTCTCGCAAAGGGAAAGCTTCCATTCGCATTAGGTCTGTATCCTGCGACTTCACAAGTGTACTCCGTCTGACAGATCCCTTCTTGGACCATCTTTCCTCCCATCTATCCAGATCTCTCCAAATTCTAATACACATGACCAATTCCCTTATGTGTACTCTCAGCCCAATCGTTCTGCGCTCATCTAAGTCTAGATCTGTGCAATTCAGCCTATGATTGGCCTGCAAAGCCTTAGTTCGTGATATGTCTATCATGTACTTGTCAGCCAGTTCAGATAACTTTTCATGAGCTGCTCTTGCCTTTCGAGTAACATCCTTGGATAAAAACAGTATCTCATCTGGAGCGTACAGCTCTAACCTCTCGATTGTCACTGTGCCGTCAATTATTTCATCTAAGTCTGATTTTAAACTCATTACATCTATGCGTCTTGCTTTTATTTCGGCTTTCAGTACGTCTGTCCTAGGTTGTTCTCTTACATCCCTCTCTCCTCCACTATGCGCCCTACGCCTGAGCACAGGTGAGTTATGAGGAATCTTTCTTCCATCTCTTTGTTCCCACCTCTCTAAATCCCAAGCCTTTCCGTCTTCCCTTGGGGTGTGGTGGAACAATACTCCATCCTTCAACCCTACACTCCGTCTTTTCGGTTCGATTTCTCCAGATACAAGATAAGATCCTCCGTGCTGTTCTAAACCACTGTAACTCGCTTGCCGTCTGGTATCGCTTAACAGACGATAAGGTCCTTCATGGCTCTCCATGCTCCCGCGATCTCTTTCGGGATCACCGGATGTATGGCGAGACGTTTCGCGGCTCCCTAAATTCTCATGACTTCGTCCACTATCACCGGATGCATGTCGAGACGTTTCGCGACTCTCCATGTTTCCGTGATTCCAATGTTGAACATTTTCATCCGGAGTATGGTGTGTGCATCTGAAAGTGTTCCGATATTCCTGCGTCCTTCGTTCTCCCTCATTGAAAGTGACGCGGGGCACTTCGCCACACCCTGCACTCCTGTCATCGCACATTTGCCTATTGCCACTAATGGTAGGGCAATTATCTCTTCTGCCTCCTTGACTCCCTCTCTCCCACTCTGGGCTGCTTTCGCCAGCTCCACAATGAGAGAGGACCTTGTTATCCTGGTCTCTCCATTCAGCTCCTGTTTCTAAACTTTTATTCCTAGCCTCCTCAGCAGTGTCCCATTCTTTCAGATATTCCCTTAATTCCTTATAGGATTTCGGTTTTGGTCCCCTCAAATCCATCGATCCTCTCTGATCTCCTTGTTCTATCCAGGGACCCGTTGCGGAATCTAATGGGGTACTCCGACTCACTGGTGCTAATCTCTGTCTTTGAGGATTCATCGTGGTATTCCTATTCTCCATCTCTGCCCTTTCCCTGTCCCATCGTGCCTGTTCCTCCTGCTGGACCCCCTCTGGGTTGTAGATTGACACAATAGGGCCTATGGTAACAGGTACTTGTAAAGCGTCTGGCATTTGGTACGACCTCGCACATTGCGTCTCTGGCACTTTCTGGACCACGAATCTTCCCACTACTCTCTGTTCGGAACTAGTTTGGGGTATTTCCTCACTCTTGTTGGAGTCCCACTCTGTTACTGGGATCGATTTATATTCTCCCCATCTAGCTCCGTCCCCTTGCTGTAATATGGGACTTGCGGATTCACCGCTATACGGAGGCGGTCTCTCTGTTAACAGTCTCTCTAACAGTTCTTCTTCCGTTTCGCTATCCTCGTCTTCCTCTTCTAGGGGTTTCTTTTCTCCCGTAGCTTCTGTCATGGTGAACAGTTTGTCTGCTTCTATCTTTTGCACTCTCCACTTCTTAGCTTCCTCATCCCATTTAGCATCCTGTAATGCCTTTACTGATCGTCTCACTCTTTCTTGACGCCTCTTTACGCCTTTTGCGTGTGCTGTTTTAAACCATGCACTAAGAGCTTCGAATTGTGTTGGCCTCGGTAGAGGTCTTGTTGCAAGCATTACCGCTTTCAATTGGTTCAACACGTCTAGCTTAAACGTTCCGAATCTTGGAAACGTCAATTCCTTTTCTCCTTCTGTTAGCCTATTCCACTCGGAAATCCATAATATCGAGTGTAAGCCTACATTTACTGCCATATAATAAGCTGGTGTGCCTTCTGGTGGAGCTTCTTCTCCGGCATATAAGTTTCTTCTATTCTTCCTAAAGATCTTTCTTAAACCCTTAAAGCACTTCATTTTTGATAATCTACGATTTTTCTCTTATTAATTCTCTTCCTTATTTACGTCCTGATGACAACCACCAATCCCGGTGCGACTCTCGCTAGTCAGCCTATCCCAACGCTGTTCTATGCCAACTGACCAATCTCAGCGCGACTCTACGCTGACGTCACTTGTTCTCTCTGCAGCAATTTCCTTCGTTCCTCAACTCGTCTCACGATCTCACATGCGTTTCATTCATACGCCGAAAAATGACTACTTCCGTCCAAGCGATCACTTTTCTCTGACTGTACGGCCACAGTCTAACTGTAATTGTCACCTCAACTGGCGAGACGTCTTTCCTTGTACGGTCAGACGTTCACCTCACTGATAGGTTACTTTCACACAGTAAACGTACGACCGGCATGCGTTTACTCATACACTCACTCAAACGCTCCCCCTATCATCGGTCTGCGGGTGATCAATGGTACCTCATGACCCCCATTAAATGGTAGACAAATTACTCTGGGTGTTCGATACACCCGAACCACTTAAGCCCTCTGGACATAAGATTTTATCCGGTTGCGCGCGCTCACAACCTTCCCTCAATCACACTACAGGCATTCAACTCCGCTTGACATTACAACACAGGAACAACATAAAACACCGCAATCTTACAACGCATGACCCTTATACTCACTCTCGACCGATTCTGCTGCTTTTCTCTCGACGCACCTTCTTCGGCAGGGATTCTTCTTCTGGTCGTCGATGACTAGGGACCTTGGGGTAAACTAAACCTGGCCTAGGTTGTCTTCCTCAAGAAGATAACCATCATTACTCTGCTACCAACTGCGGGGAATGAGATTTTGGTATCAATTTATAATCAATTTAATAGTTTATCTCATTCGTAATTTTTGGACCGCTCGTATCTGTCATTGAGTAAAAGACCACCCCCACACAGGTTTAGTTCTGCCCCATTAAATGACGCCACTCTAAAGGACCACTTACAACTGATAAAGTTTAAGTATTTTTATATAAAATCAAATTGAATGCAATTTACAATCCTTTCAGGATAAATCTCAATGTATACAAAGAATACAAAATCAATTCCAATCTCAGCAATTTAAAGCTTCGATGTAGAGTGGTTCTCTTGCGTCATCTACAGAAAGAGAAAATAATCAAGTTAAATCTGTCCCTACTCTATACTAGGTGACATCCCTATTTGCAAGTTTCTTCCCTAAAAAGGTGTCAGCAGTTTGACTTCCAAAGAAGTTCAAACTCTCTTAACCTCTAAAGGTAACTTAAGTTTAAGAAGCAGTACCCTCTCTGCCTACCCATCCGCTCTTCTAAGGGTCCTCAGCCTACTGCTCCCTTGCGCTCTGATCTCTCTCAGCGCATCTGCTCAAGGCATCTACCCTTGCCTCGCTCTGAGCAATTCCCCTCGCTGTTCCTAATCTCCAATTGCTATCTTCTCCCCGGGGTGCTGTCCCTAAAATACACAATCATGGTGTGGGTGGAACGCCCCTTGACGCCCACCACGGACTTTCCCCGATGATGTCAGTTTCTGGCTCTTTCCATTACTTCATTTCTTCGCGTCGTCCGTTAGGTTGACCCTTCTCCTTAGATGTCATCTTCATCTTCTCGTTGGCGACTTTTAGTTGACACTTTCATCCAAAATCAGATAACCTTAAACAAGACCTTAACATTACAACTCTTTCTCTGACCTTACGAGATCCTGTGAATGGTCATTCAAAAACAAAAGCTCAAATTCCAATCGCCTCCTCTCATGTTTAGGCAATAAACTTCGTTCGACATTTGTCACCTTAAATCTAACAAATGCTAGACTCTTCGGCTCGCACCTTCATGTGAAGATTGTTCACGACTCCTGTGAGCCCACTAAATTACATACATTGGACTATGTTCCTGCGAACTCTTGGTTAGTCAGGTTATAATCACAAATGACCTAAACTCTTCTAGCATTCCTACAAACTTCTTCTACACAGTATAACCTTTAACATACATTTACATGTGAACCCTTTTAGCAATTACGTTTCTTCTAAACAAATACGATTTTACATAGAATATAAAGTCGCACAGAATATAATCTCATACATAGAATATAAACCCTATACATGGAACATAACTTTATTCTCATTGATTACATCGTTGTGTGTATGCTCCTTGCACATTTCTCCATGTTACATTTCTCGCCGTTTCTGCATTTAAAGTTACACACGTACATGAACTCTACTCTGCACGTTCTACTGTTCGTAAGCACTTCTACATTAGCCCACTACGTATACGGCCTTCTAAATCTAGTACATTCTAAAGTGAATACAGTTATACATTTCCTATACCATGATATCATTTTAATTGACTTTATGCTATAGTCATCAACTTCACATTACGATATGTATTTCATTCCTACGTTTATAACATATACGTCTAAATATGATTACGATATACTTTATATTCAAATTTCGCTCTCTCACACACTTTGACCTCAATTCCATCACAGTCAGTCTCTCTCTCTCAATCAGTCTCTATGCCAGTCAGTCTCTCTATCTCTCTCTCTCTCTGTAAGTAAGTCTCTCTCAGTCATTCTCTCTATCAGTCAGTCTCTCTCTCTCTCAGTCAGTCTCTCTCTCAGTCAGTCTCTCTCTCAGTCAGTCTCTCTCTCAGTGAATATCTCTCTCTTAGTCAGTCAGTCTCTCTCCCTTAGTCTTAGTCAGTCAGTCTCTCTCTCTGTCAGTCAGTCTCTCTCTCGATCTGTCTCTCTCTCTCTGTCAGTCAGTTACTCTCTCACTATCAGCCAGTCTCTCTCTCTCTCTCTCTCTCTCTCTCTCTTTCTCTCTGTCTCTGTCAGTCTCTCGCTCTCTCTGTCAGGCAGTCAGTCTCTCTCTCTGTCAGTCAGTCTCTCTCTGTCAGTCAGTCTCTCTCAGTCAGTCAGTCTCTCTCTCAGTCTGTCAGTCAGTCTCTTTCTCTCTGTCAGTCAGTTTCTCTCTCTGTCAGTCAGTCTCTCTCTGTCACTCTCTCTCTCTCTGCTGATCTCTCTCTCAGTCAGCCAGTTTCTCTCTATCAGTCAGTCTATCTTTCCCTCAGTCAGTCTGTCTCTCTCTCTCTCTCTCTCTCTCTCTCTCTCTCTCTCTCTCTCTCTCTCTCTCTCTCTCTCTCTCTCTCTCTCAGTCAGTCTCTCTCTCTGTCAGTCTCTCTCTGTCAGTCTGTCTCTGTCTGTCAGTCAGTCTCTGTCAGTCAGTCTCTCTCTCTCTCTGCCAGTCTCTCTCTCAGTCAGTAAGTCTCTCTCTCTCTGTCAGTCAGTCTCTCTCTCTGTCAGTCAGCACATTGTGATAATATTTTTTTTATTGGCAGACAATAGCAATCTTAAGAGGCATTGCATATCTTCATACACACTTTGACCTCAATTCCATCACAGTCAGTCTCTCTCTCTCAATCAGTCTCTATGCCAGTCAGTCTCTCTATCTCTCTCTCTCTCTGTAAGTAAGTCTCTCTCAGTCATTCTCTCTATCAGTCAGTCTCTCTCTCTCTCAGTCAGTCTCTCTCTCAGTCAGTCTCTCTCTCAGTCAGTCTCTCTCTCAGTGAATATCTCTCTCTTAGTCAGTCAGTCTCTCTCCCTTAGTCTTAGTCAGTCAGTCTCTCTCTCTGTCAGTCAGTCTCTCTCTCGATCTGTCTCTCTCTCTGTCAGTCAGTTACTCTCTCGCTATCAGCCAGTCTCTCTCTCCCTCTCTCTCTCTCTCTCTTTCTCTCTGTCTCTGTCAGTCTCTCGCTCTCTCTGTCAGGCAGTCAGTCTCTCTCTCTGTCAGTCAGTCTCTCTCTGTCAGTCAGTCTCTCTCAGTCAGTCAGTCTCTCTCTCAGTCTGTCAGTCAGTCTCTTTCTCTCTGTCAGTCAGTTTCTCTCTCTGTCAGTCAGTCTCTCTCTGTCACTCTCTCTCTCTCTGCTGATCTCTCTCTCAGTCAGCCAGTTTCTCTCTATCAGTCAGTCTATCTTTCCCTCAGTCAGTCAGTCTCTCTCTCTCTCTCTCTCTCTCTCTCTCTCTCTCTCTCTCTCTCTCTCAGTCAGTCTCTCTCTCTGTCAGTCTCTCTCTGTCAGTCTGTCTCTGTCTGTCAGTCAGTCTCTGTCAGTCAGTCTCTCTCTCTCTCTGCCAGTCTCTCTCTCAGTCAGTAAGTCTCTCTCTCTCTGTCAGTCAGTCTCTCTCTCTGTCAGTCAGTCTCTCCCTCAGTCTGTCTCTCTCTCCGTCAGTCATTCTCTCTCTCTCTGTCAGCCAGTCTCTCTCTCTCTCTCTGTCAGTCTCTCTCTCTCTCTCTCTCTCTCTCTCTCTCGTTGTCAGGCAGTCAGTCTCTCTCTCTGTCAGTCAGTCTCTCTCAGTCAGTCAATCTATCTCTCTCTTTCTGCCAATCTCTCTCTCTCTCTCTCTCTCAGTCTGTCTGTCAGCCTCTCTCTCTCTGTCAGTCAGTTTCTCTCTCTGTCAGTCAGTCTCTCTCTGTCTCTCTTTGCCAATCTCTCTCTCAGTCAGCCAGTTTCTCTCTGTCAGTCAGTCTATCTTTCCCTCCGTCAGTCTCTCTCAGTCAGTCTCTCTCTCTCTCTCTCTCTCTCTCTCTCTCTCTCAGTCAGTCTCTCTCTCTGTTAGTCTCTCTCTGTCAGTCTTTCTATCTCTGTCTGTCAGTTAATCTCTGTCAGTCAGTCTCTCACTCTCTCTCTGCCAGTCTCTCTCTCAGTCAGTAAGTCTCTCTCACTTGGTCAGTCAGTCTCTCTATCTCAGTCAGTCAGTCTCCCTCTCTCAGTCAGTCGGTCTCTCTCTGTCACTCTCTCTCTGTCTCTCTCTGCCAATCTCTCTGTCAGTCAGCCAGTTTCTCTCTGTCAGTCAGTCTATCTTTCCCTCCGTCAGTCTCTCTCAGTCAGTCTCTCTCTCAGTCAGTCTCTCTCTCTCTCTCTCTCTCTCTCTCTCTCTCTCTCAGTCAGTCTCTCTCTCTGTTAGTCTCTCTCTGTCAGTCTTTCTCTCTCTGTCTGTCAGTCAGTCTCTGTCAGTCAGTCTCTCACTCTCTCTCTGCCAGTCTCTCTCTCAGTCAGTAAGTCTCTCTCACTTGGTCAGTCAGTCTCTCTATCTCAGTCAGTCAGTCTCCCTCTCTCAGTCAGTCAGTCTCTCTCTCTGTCCGTCAGTCTCTCTCTCTGTCACTCTCTTTCTGTCTGTCAGTCTCTCTCTCTCTCAGTAATTCAGTCTCTCATTCAGTCAGTCTATCTTTCCCTCATTCAGTCTCTCTCTTGCGCTCTCTCTGTCAGTCTCTCAGTCAGTTAGTCTCTCTCTCTCTATCTGTCAGTCTCTCAGTCAGTCAGTCTCTCTCTCTCTCTCTCTGTCAGTCAGTCAGTCAGTCTCTGTCAGTCAGCCAGTCCGTCTCTGTCAGTCAGTCATCTCTCTCTCTCTCAGTCAGTCCCTGTCAGTCAGTCGGTCTCTCTCTCTCTCTGTCAGTCAGTCTCTCTCTCAGTCAGTCACTCTCTCTCAGTCAGTCTGTCAGTCAGTCTCTCTCTCTCTCTCTCTTTCTGTCAGTCTCTCTCTCTCAGTCGTTCAGTCAGTCTCTCTCTCAGTCAGTTCCTCTCTCTCGGCCAGTCTCTCTCTCTGTCACTCTCTCTCTCTGTCTTTCTCTGCCAATCTCTCTCTCAGTCAGCCAGTTTCTCTCTGTCAGTCAGTCTATCTTTCCCTCAGTCAGTCTCTCTCTCTCAGTCAGTCAGTCTCTCTCTCTGTCAGTCTCTCTCTGTCAGTCAGCCAGTCTCTCTCAGTCAGCCAGTCCGTCTCTGTCAGTCAGTCAGTCTCTCTCTCAGTCAGTCACTCTCTCTCAGTCAGTTTGTCAGTCAGTCTCTCTCTCTCAGTCTTTCAGTCAGTCTCTCTCTCTCAGTCTTTCAGTCAGTCTCTCTCTCAGTCAGTTCCTCTCTCTCGGCCAGTCTCTCTCTCTGTCACTCTCTCTCTCTGTCTCTCTTTGCCAATCTCTCTCTCAGTCAGCCAGTTTCTCTCTGTCAGTCAGTCTATCTTTCCCTCAGTCAGTCTCTCTCAGTCAGTCAATCTCTCTCTCTCAGTCAGTCAGTCTCCCTCTCTCAGTCAGTCAGTCTCTCTCTGTCACTCTCTCACTGTCTCTCTCTGCCAATCTCTCTCAGTCAGCCAGTTTCTCTCTGTCAGTCAGTCTATCTTTCCCTCCATCAGTCTCTCTTAGTCAGTCTCTCTCTTAGTCAGTCTCTCTCTCTCTCTCTCTCTCTCTCTCTCTCTCTCTCTTCTCTCTCTCTCTCAGTCAGTCTCTCTCTCTGTTAGTCTCTCTATGTCAGTCTTTCTCTCTCTGTCTGTCAGTCAGTCTCTGTCAGTCAGTCTCTCACTCTCTCTCTGCCAGTCTCTCTCTCAGTCAGTAAGTCTCTCACACTTGGTCAGTCAGTCTCTCTCTCCCAGTCTGTCAGTCTCCCTCTCTCAGTCAGTCAGTCTCTCTCTCTGTCCGTCAGCCTCTCTCTCTGTCACTCTCTTTCTGTCTGTCAGTCTCTCTCTCAGTAATTCAGTCTCTCATTCAGTCAGTCAGTCTATCTTTCCCTCATTCAGTCTCTCTCTCTCTCGCGCTCTCTCTGTCAGTCTCTCAGTCAGTTAGTCTCTCTCTCTCTATCTCTGTCAGTCAGTCAGTCAGTCTCTGTCAGTCAGCCAGTCCGTCTCTGTCAGTCAGTCATCTCTCTCTCAGTCAGTCACTCTCTCTCAGTCAGTCTGTCAGTCAGTCTCTCTCTCTCTCTCTTTCTGTCAGTCTCTCCCTCTCAGTCTTTCAGTCAGTCTCTCTCTCAGTCAGTTCCTCTCTCTCGGCCAGTCTCTCTCTCTGTCACTCTCTCTCTCTGTCTCTCTCTGCCAATCTCTCTCTCAGTCAGCCAGTTTCTCTCTGTCAGTCAGTCTATCTTTCCCTCAGTCAGTCTCTCTCAGTCAGTCAATCTCTCTCTCTCAGTCAGTCAGTCTCTCTCTCTGTCAGTCTCTCTCTGTCAGTCAGTCAGTCTCTCTCTGTCAGTCAGTCTCTGTCAGTGAGTCCCTCTCTCTCTGCCAGTCTCTCTCTCAGTCAGTAAGTCTCTCTCTCCGGGTCAGTCAGTCTCTCTCTCTCTCTCTCTCTCTCTCTCTCTCTCTCAGTCAGTCAGTCTCTCTCTCTGTCAGTCAGTCTCTCTCTCTGTCACTCTCTCTCTCTGTCTCTCTGTCAGTCAGTCTCTCTCTCTCTCTCTCTCTCTCTCTCTCTCTCTCTCTCTCTCTCTCTCTCTCTCTGTCAGTCAGTGTCTGTCAGTCAAACAGTCTCTAAGTCAGTCAGTCACTCCGTCCGTCTCTCAGTAAGTCAGTCTCTCTCGCTCTCTCTCTCTCTGTCAGTCCCTCTCTCAGGCATTCGCTCTCTCTCAGTCAGTCAGTCAGTCAGTCTCTCTTTCTACTCTCTTTCCACTTTCTCTCTCTCCACGCTCTCTCTCTCCACTCTCTCTGGGGGGCCATGGGTACATTACCTGCAAGGTCCGCAGGCCACCAAGGAAGGCCTGCCGATCCGCTGGCCATACTATGAGTACCACGGATCTAAACACTGTAGGGCTGTTTCCAGCTTACATAAAATCTGTGGAACTTCTTTCGCCTTGTCAATATGATCCCATTTTAGATGGTAACCGTGCTTTTTAATTGGCTTTAATACCTTTACTGTTGGCAAATTACTAGCACCCGCCCAAAACATCACTAAAAACAGGATTGTGGCCCCATTCCGCACAGTAGATAGCTGCAACATACCACACAGCACCCAGGTACACTCGATGACCTACCTGGAGTGCTTTCCCAGGACTCTGTGACTCCATCTGAGGCTTCCGGACCGGTCCCTGCCTTGGCGCTGGGAGTGGCGCGAGGTGCCGGTCGCCATGGCTCCGAGGGTGGGGTCGATGCCCTGAGTTCCCAGAGGCAGAAAGACCAGCCTCGCCGGGGACGCCGGCTTTGCCCCAGGCTGTATTCCGCTGCACAACCAGTGAATAAAGGAGAAGACTCTCAGCGAAGTGACTCAAGACCCGGGGCAGCCCCTCAGCAGGATCCCGGTTGCCAGCGACTTCACACCTGGGCTCCTGATACGGCAGCAGATTGTGCTGATCACCAGGAGATGCTCCGGCCTTTGGCCCAGCAAGACGCCCTGAAGAGTTGAGGTGGTGAGTCCAGGTGCCAACCCCTCACTCAGCTGGGACCATAACCCCCGGGTCTCGTTGGACACACCTTGGTCAGCGGTGGGTCCCACAAAGGGCCTCCCTGACACCCGGATCCTTTGCTGCAGCCTGAACTTTGCACCTCCAGCGGAGACTCTCTTTGTAGTGCTAGCTGGTCCGACTGATATTCACTTTTCACGACCGTTAGACGGGCTGTAGTTGCGGCGGCCGGCGGCTGCATACCATGCAACATTTTGTGTGCTGCTGTGGACCCTTCAGCGATCTCCAAGACGAGAGGTGGTATCGTATAGGTGAATCGTGGTCCGGATGGTGTGACGGGAGGCATTTCGGCCTTCAACACTGTGAAGCACTCCGACACCCAGCTGTGGTGGATCATGCTACCACCTGTGCAAAGAGGGCCCTTCCCTGTGACTTTGAATGGTGGTGACCTCACTGAAACACATAGGTCGCATTGGATCTCATAGCGGTCGGCCAGCAGTTTTGGGCCTCTAGTGGGGCACTTGGGCCGGTCCCGGTGAGGTTGGGCTTACGTGGAGCTGGTCGCGAGGGACACTGCTGATGGGACCCCCCTGCCATTGAGGACTTGGGTTGTGCCAATTCCACTGGCTACAACGACTTACCTATAAGGCTTTCAGGGTTGGGTCTGCTTTACCGTGAGTACTCTGCAACCAGCCATAAACGTGACGCCCTGGATGGGACAGACTCAGACCTGCTCCATGCACAAGCCTGCCTTCTCCCCGGAGCAGCTTTGCACGGATAATGACCCCTGACTTCGTTCCCCTGCCTCTTTAGGCCTGTAATAGGTCGTTGCGGCCTTCCCTGGGCCCCGATAGCACACTCACCTGCACACCTGAGGAGAGCCCTTACGGTCTATTAGAGGGGCATTCTTCCACACCGAGGGAGGCTCCCTGTTGTTGCACAAAGATCAGACCCCTGAGAGAGAGTGTGGGGCCATCAAATTGACTTCCATTGTGCACGGTGAGTCCTACCACACCCTCCCTTAGGCTGCGAATACCAAGAGCACAGGAGCTATGAATATGATATCCGCCAAAGGCAGGAAAGACAAGTTGGCCACCAGAGAAAAATCACCTAAAGACCTGTTCGCCAAAGCACAAGGAGGAGGGCCCAAGGACACGGAGCGACTGAGCCCAATGGCGCAGATGGCGGCCTCAGCAGAGGCACCAGTGACAAGGGCCTTCTTGGAATCCCTCTTCGTTGCCCTGCTGGACAACCTCCAAACCGTAAAACGTGCTCTCATGGCAGAAATCAAAGACATCCGCAAAGTCGTTGACGACATTGGGTAGAGAGTGGCAGATCTAGAAGATAAGAGTGACTCCCGGGACACCGATCTGGAGGCTATCAACAGGAGGTACTCCGCAAACATGAAAAACAGGTTGACTTGCAATCTCCTCTAGAAGACCTCGAGAACCGCTCCCGTCACCACAACATCAGGATCCGAAGGGTGGGTTCCAATGAGGAAGCCGGCGATATCTTTACATATGTGCATGAGCTCTTCAATCATATCCTAGGCAACACCCCAGATGCGGATTTCAAACTAGACCGTGCACATAGAGTAGGCCCTCTCAGAACAGCAATGGCACCACCAGCCGACATCCTGGTTTGTGTCCAAGACTTTCACACCAAGGAGGAAATCCTGCTTGAGACGCCCCCCCCTTTACCAATTTCCTGCTGCCATCACGCTCCAGAAACATAAAAACTTTCGGTCCAATACCGAGGTCCTCCGCCAACGCGGCATCTCCTACTCCTGGGGACACCCGTTTTGCCTGGTGTTCCGGCACAATGGCAAACTGTACTAGCTCTGCTCCCTGTCTGAAGCAAGCAAACTGCTGGGGATCACTCACCCAGAGGAACCGGATGGGGGGGGGAGCGCCCTGACCCCGGACCCAACGATGGTAGATGGAAATGACAGCAACAAAGACGTTGCCGCCACATTCAGCGTCCGGACCCCGCAGTGGTCAAGATGGAACAAATGGCCACTCAAGAAGCCTTACCGGGGACCCTAACCAAGGCGTCTAACGAGTGACTGTACCTGGTCATCAGGATGTATCCTTTCTTCCTGACTTTTAGGGGTTGGAGGGGAGGGGGGTTTGGTCTAATATAAGCCACACAAGCACCCAACAGATTTCTATTCTGATCATTCTTGGATGACGTATATGACTGGTTTTCGGATTCATTTGGGTGCTTGTTGCGCCTTTTTGTCTTTTTTATTTCAGGTATTTGGGGTCTCTCTTTCATCTCTTTATTCACTCTCTCTTTTTCTTTCTTTCCTCTCCGAAGCGAACCCCCGGTCCACAGAGTGCCCTTATGCTTCTGTTCCCACATCAGTGAGACGCGGAGTCCGCCCTAAGCCCCATCAGGGCTCTGGCCTGGCAGAGGCGCTTGTTTGGCGTTGCTTCCCCCCTGAGGCCTAGATGCCGTTGTCCCCAGTTAAAATTCTCACTCTCAATGTGAGAGGACTCAACAATCCTGTCAAACGGAGGGCACTCCTATCATACTTGGAGAGTACCGGGGCAGACATCTGCCTCCTTCAAGAGACACACTTGCTCCCAAAGGATTGTTACAGACTCCGGTCCCGCTCCTTCCAGACACAATGTTTTTCCTCTAGACCCACTAAGACTGCCGGGGTCGCTATCCTGGTTTAAAGGGGCTTCTAGAGGAGAGCGACACTGAAGGGTGTGGAGATCAGCGGTAGGCTACTCATCCACTAATTTACCATAGGGGGACACATCTTGACAGTGGGGTCTATCTACGCCCCTAATGACGGACGAGAACATTTCCTACACGATGCACTCACTGAGGTCATGGCAACTTATGATCAACACATTCTGATAGGGGGAGATCTTAACCTGGTGTTAGCTAATGACATGGACTGATCAGAGCAGCGTACCACCCAGGTTGGTGCTCTCTCCTGCGCAGGGCTTACCAGACTACGAGATCTGGGCCTTTCAGACCTGTGGAGACACCACCACCCTCAATCACAGGTATTTTCATTTTACTCTAACACACAGAAGACATATGCCAGACTGGACTACTTTTTAGGCTCAAAATCTCTTCAAGACACCACACGTTCGGTTGATATACTGGTGGCGACGCAATCTGTCCACGCCCCAGGGGTGATGACTTTAACCCTTCCACAAATACAGCGGCTGACAAGGCACTGGCGGCTCCGGGACACCCTACTACACCGGCCAGACACAGTCGCTCAGATACAACGAGCTCTCGATAATTACCTAACGCATAATCATAATCCTGACACGGCCCTTTCCACTCAGTGGGTGGCCGTCAAGGTGGTAATTTGGGGAGAAATCACATCCATCTCATCCGCTGACAACACGGATCGCAGGAAGAAACGGGAGGAACTGACACCAAAAGTATGAGAACTCGAACAGATTCACCAACATACCAGGGCACGAGTGTCTGCAGACAGCTGACCGCTAATCAGATGCAACTGGCAGCTCTAGACCCGGACAAGGCAGAATTCGCCGCAATGTGCCTACGACACTCCTTTTATGTTGGTGGGGACAAATGAGGGCAACTACTCGCGCACAAGCTTTGGTGGGCTCGGCAGCGAGAAGGGGTTCGGGAGATTAGGGACTACATAGGAACACTGCACTCAGACAACACAGCCATTGCTGAGACAGTCCGCGATTTTTACGCACAGCTCTACAATGAGCAGCCCACGAAGAAGGCAAATATTGATGCCTATCTCACCCAGGCTCACCTGCCCGTTCTCGCGCCGGAACAGCCGGTCCACATAGAGTGAGAGATCAGACCAGAGGAAGTCATATCCACCATCGCTCGCCTGAAATTGGGCAGGTCACCGGGCCCCGATGGCTACACCGCGGCCTTCTACAAGCAGTTCTGCTCCACGCTTACCCCTTTGCTCACCCAGCTTTTTAACTCTTTTGCGACACCAGAGGCGATCCCCTTCTCCATGTTAGAGGCGGTGATCACCGTTATTCCCAAGCCCGGGAAAGACAGCACGATCTGTGGGTCGTATCAGCACTTTTTGCTATTATATATTGACCTGAAACTATACACAGAGACACTAGCCGTGCGGCTGGGACCCTACATGCAAGGGCTTGTGGACCCCGACCAGGCTGGGTTCATTCCACAGAGACAAACGAGTGATAACACCAAACGGGTCATGTATCTTATATGAAAGGCCTCCCGCCATCCCTGGTGCCTACATGCTTCTAACCATTGACGCGGAGAAGGCCTTGGATCGGGTCCACTGGCCCTAACCCGAGCAGGCACTGATACTCATCAGAATAGGAGACAAAATGCGAACACACATTTTTAACTGTTACTGCTACCCCACAGCTACAGTACGAGTCAATGGTCACATGTCCACGCCGTTCCCGATACGTAGGGGTACGAGACAGGGGTGCCCTCTTTCGCCCTTGCTCTTTGCCTTCTACATGGAACCTATTTCAAAGAGGGTCAGGAACCACCCCCGATCACGAGTATTCACTTTGGTGGGGACACGCACATCATAAGTCTGTATGCGGATGATGTGCTGGTCACTCTCGTGAACCCTTTGGCTGCCCTGGGGACCTTCCTGGAGGTATTAGACCCATTCACGAGAGCTTCCGGCTTCAAGGTTAATTTAATGAAGTCTATGGTGCTGAATTTCTCCTTGCCTCCACAAGTTCAGTCGGACCTCCAAGCCCAACACCCCCTGCAATGGTCCAATGAGACAGTACCTTACTTGGGCATTCAGCTGGCTCCAACTTTGCAAGCCAGGCAGAAGGTCAATAACTCCATCCTCCACACACACATTCGCTCCGCACTACAGAAATGGAATGACAACATTAACCAATCTCATGGCTAGGTCGTATAGAGGCCATTAAAATGTCAATTCTCCCCAAAATTCTGTACTTCTTCAGACACTTCCTCTGCCCCTCCCTACTGGCTGGCTACAATTGGTACAGTCAGACTTCTCCCTGTTCATCTGGCAAGGCCGTAGGCCGAGAATGAAACAGCTAGTGAGTTTCCTCCCACCTCATGAGGGAGGCCTCGGAATTTCAGATCTCACGCTTTAGTACTACACCACGCAGTTACGACACTTAGTCAATTGGAGCCGAGCCGAATCCGAGAAACACTGGCTCTTCCAAGACCGGGCAGTAGCCGGTACATCCCTTATGAAAATTCCCTTCCGCCCGAATCCTCACCGCCCACCCAACTTATACGCCTCACAGGTGACTCGCACAACCCTTGAGGTCTGGGATCGGACCAACACATGACACACCCTGATGACCTTCCCTTCTCCACTCACCTCCCTCTTCGATAACCCGGACTTCAGCCCCGGGTTGGCATTGCAGGCCTTCTCGCCATGGAGAGAAGCTGGTTGCTGAGCCTTAGGCTTCCTATTCGACAAAGGCGATATTATACCCCTCTCGCAACTTAAGGCCGATTACGGCCTTTCTGAATCTGAGTGAATGCACTACTTGCAGGTGTGACATTGGGCCATGCATTCTGACAATCAAGCGCAAGCGTCTAGGCTTCTCACCCAGTATGAACTATGGCTCATCACAAGGTCCTCAGATAAGAAGTTAATCTCAGACTTATACAAACAGCTCCTTTCCAGATACACCCATACCTATCACGCTGGAAGCGCATTAGACGGGCCCTTAGCTCCAAGGAATGGGAGGGTGCATGCCACAGAGCGTGCCACATAGTGACTCATGTTGGTCTAACCAAAACATTCACCAAGCTAGTATACTATTGGTACTACACCCGGAACGACTACACCAATCCGATGCCACTCAGAGCCCAGACTGCTGGAGGGGGTGCGGGAGGAGGGGCACGCTGACTCACCTTCTATGGGAGGGTGAACATCTCCAGACTTATTTGATGCACGTCCTGGATGAGATCAATAAATACTTAAATACAGAACTCCCTAGGTTCCCTGCGTATGTTTTGTTAGGGGTGCCCAACCCACTCACCTATCCCCTGAAGTCCAAACGAGGGAAACAGATAGCTATAGCACTGTGCCCAGCCATCCAAAACATACTGATACACTGGAAGACAACCCGCATCCCTGCGCACACATGGTGGTACCAATGACTGTGGCACATGCTAGGCATGGAAAAGATTTAACTCACTTTGGCCAGGAAGGGCACCTCTTTTGGCGACCATTGGCAGCCGTTCCTTGCCTTGTTAGCCCTAGAATTTTGGGAGTTATATTGCTCAAAATATTTACACCTCCTGCACCTCACCACACATGGACTCCACCACATAGTCTACCCTAGTCATGTGCACGACAACATGTCCAATGTAGTGCTATTCCGTAGTAATGGATCGGGGGAGGTGGGTTCTTTCTTCATTCTCCTTTTCTTCCCTCTTCCTATTGGGTGGTGGGTGGGAAAGTTTGGGTATGTGTTTGTCTGTATTTTCAATGCATGTATTGGCAGACCCGGAGGGCCCTTTGTGGCTCGCTCCTGGTCTATTTCCTTGCATTGTTCAATAAAAAATATCTAAACCTAAAAACAGGATTGCGTGGCCATTTAAAGTTGGAAAGTTTAGTGTCTGTTTGCTAAATGATTCCTCGAAGAGACTCAGAAGCTACTACAAAATCGATTGTGGACTCATACTCACTACGGGAAAGAGTTTTTACACAACCCCCTGTGTTTAAATCTACCTTGTTAGTTATTTCCAGATTCCAAGTGGATAGCATCCGATTTAGGCTATTACCATATTCATGATGTGTAAATGGTAAATTGCATCACCCTCCAGGTCCACTAAACCGCAAACCATGTCCATTGAGTCTTTACATTGCTGGACATTAAAATCACCTACCCACAGACTGTTATTACATTTATTTTGCAATGCTCCACTGATTTTATCAATCTCTTTTTCCAATAGAACTATCACCAACTACATATTCCCACCAAAGCTGTTACTATAAATGTTTATCTGAAGGAAGTACCAATTGTTTTCTCCTTCAAATACCAAAAAATGAAAATAGGGAGATGGGCATTCAAGCTTGTATACAATGTATTTCATATTAAAGTCAATAGACCACCTTTGGCTCTACCTGTCCAGGCTGGGATTGATTCCGCTTGATACGATCGGTACCCGTCTATAAATATAGGATTTATTGCCCAAGTCTCCTGTAGACATAATATATCCTGTTCCTGCCAAATACACATCCACTGTGCGTTACCCATCTTCAAACCAAGGCCTGCAACATTCCAGGTTGCAATTTTGATCGCTGGTTGACATTGACACCTATGGAGATATTGCTCCTCTTTGCTTTTTTGCCTCATTATCATCGACTAAGTTATGATTTAGAACACTAGGGGGCAGTCAGTCTCAAGACTCCAGGTCAGTCAAAGGAGCAAGCGATTCTCTGCTCATGTCCATGTTCTAACAGGTCTACCAGGACCTTGGATTGCAAAAGGGGAAGGACAGGCCATACCAGTAAGGCCTCTCACAGATTCAATAGATGATGGTTACATCGATTTATAAAAGTAATCCAGTGGGGACACAGTGATCTGAGTACCGTATAAAAAAAATTGAAAATTCCCTTAGCAAATTCCTTACCACATACTGGTAATCAAAATTGACAACCACATAGTCCCCCATTACCTCTTTTGCGGAGTGGCCCACCCATCACACCCTGCTTGCCATAATGATATGTCTATCCAAAGTGCAGCCCCTTATTACATGACGTCTTGCATGGGACGACATCCAGTAGAGTATTTTAGCTATTAGCTGTTCTGTTGCTTCCCTTTGGCCCTCTCTCGCCTTTGGAGCATTTACCAGGACCTAAACAGCAGCAGGGGGAGATCTAATGTTTGAAACTGTTTCCTGCTTTGCCCTGTAGCTCCCACAGCTGTCCTTGATACCACTTCCCTTTCTCTTCCCTCCCTGATTTAATTACAACTTTAATTGACAGGAGTTCTCATTGACTCCATTATATTACCCCCTGCAACGTGTTTTTGGGGTACATGAAAAGGGCAAGGAGGGGTGGGGTAGGATAGAGGCATCTGGTACCAGCTGTGGGCTCGGAAGATTAGATAAATCGGGCACAATTCCCCCCCCCCCCTATGGTATTCCCTTGTGCCTGCAGGGCTCTCCCTGGAGATGGTATACGTGGGCCCCTCTCACTTGTAATCCCATCTTTAATGAGGCTATTTAATCTTTCTTCAATCCTCACCAATCTGTGGGTGAACGGCTGGAGCAACAAACAGACCATGTTTTCTAATCTAATATATAAATCCTCATTAGTTGACAACAAGAAGTCATCATCAGACGACGAGAAGTCCATGGTCTTTGCCTCCGGGGTGGTTTTGATCGTTTTCAGGACCTTCAGATTTTTGACTATGGTTTCCCAGCTCCTCTTTTCCTCTAAAACGCAGGCTCCATTATAGAGTCTGAAGATACAAGGGACCTAACTTAAAGCAAAGTTTCTGAGGGGCAACTGGAAGGTGCACAGAGGTCCTCCCTCGCATCCATTACAGGCTGCACCTCAGGTTAGCTGCTAACAAGTCCGTACCTTTCCTGCCTTCCTCCAGTGAGAGGCGGTGCTCTGTCAACTCAATCTCCTGTGACAGAATGTTTGCTGCCCTTGGCTAGAAGGAATCGAGGGTATTCAATATACCCCCTCCTGATTTTTAGTCTGTCACCTTACTCTTACCGATTATGAGTAATCCGCTTCTTTTGGTGGTCCAAGTTGTGAACTCTCCCGAGAAGCACAGCTTAGATGGAAGGCCCAGCTCTGCCTCTTCCTAGCGAGGATGGGTGTGGGCGGACCTGCCCTTGGCCCAGGCTTTGTCCGGGCAAGGCCCGGGCACCTCCCTTGCAGCTAGACCATGGCGCACTTTTATGCCTGGTAGCAAGAACAGGAGTTGATGGGAGCTGTAGTCTCCCCAGCGGTGCATGAACTTCGGCACACAGGCTTCACCCTGCTGAGCAGAAACAAGCATCAGGCATCAGGTGGGTACTATCCCTTTGGGACTGTGGCGCGCTTTCATGCGGGGTAGCAATAGTAGGGGTTTATGGGGGCTGTAGTCTCCCCAGCGGGGCAGGAACTTCTGCGCACAGGTTTCACCCCCGGGTGGGCAGACACATGCGTCAGGTGGGTTCTGCAGCTCCTTGACGCTCCCTTCTACTGGATTCAATATAAGGATTCTTCCTAGTTATTACGAATATTCTTACTTGCCCTGGTACACTTCCCTGCTATGGAATCAATGGGTAAGGGGTTTCTCATTACCAAGGACAATTGGCCTCATAACTGTCCTCATTAGTTTGCAGGAGGGCACAATAACTGGATCCATTACCACTGTACAATAGTCACCCTGCTTAATGTGTTGTAACCTTTTATTTTTTATTTTTGTCATTCTGAATGATTTTATGTTTATTCCGAAGAGCTCTGACACCCATGGCACTCTTTCCAGTTCTATAACATGTAAAAATCAATACATAAATAACATATTTGACATGAACTGAAAGAGGGTCCTGATGATTGTCCACTCTACTTGTCTGAGCTCGATTTTTAACAAGTTAATTACGTCTCTGTCCCAATGCCAACATATGAAGCTAATTTCCTGTTTTTGTTGTGGTGGGAAGGTGCTATCAGATATACCAGTAGGCTTCTTGCCGATGGATGGATTTCAATTATCATGTGTTAACACTAGTCCATAGTTGGTTGTTATTTAGCCTCTGGAATACCATTGATGTTATTGTCATGATGAAGTATTATTGTCTTCTTGTATCCAATAAGAGTAGTTGCTTTGTGTCTGACATCGCTGTAATGCAGTTTAATGGATAGCATTGGTTTACCCAATAGAAGAGATGGTTGAGTCTAAGAGTACAGATTTTTAAGAGTGTGTTCTGGAAAAGCTGCAATGCAGTGGAAACTACTGTGTGTTTACCTACACTGGCATGCCCCTCCCCATCAGCCTTTCCTGAAACCCATGCAGTGCCTGAAATAGAAACATAGATATTATAAAAAGGTAAGGGGATCTGCCCATACCCCTGCCTAATGAAACGCCACAGACTTGACCAGCCCTGTCTTTGCGTTACACTACATTTTCAACCTTCTGTTTTTCCGATGCCTCTTCGAAACTTCTATGATAAACATTACCTCTTTGTAACTGCAAATTTAACCTAGAAAAACTGTTAAGGTGTTGTTTCAAAAAGCTGGAAAAGGAATATTTTCCCACAACGCTTGGCTATAGTGTGCTGTGGCACAGTTCTTTAGAGAAGCATATCTTGTGTAGGCTAACAACTTTACACAATATGCAACATGATTTAACTGGCTTCTGTGACACCATTTCCCATCCATGTTTCTGCAGGTCCCTTACGATGATCTGCGCTATCTCTTCGGTGAGATCATGTATGGTGGCCATATTACCGATGACTGGGATAGACGTCTCTGCAGGACCTACTTGGAGGAGTACATTAAACCAGAAATGATGGAAGGGGAGCTCCTCCTTGCCCCAGGATTCCCCATTCCAGGCAATATGGACTATAATGGCTATCACCAGGTAACACTTTATTTCCATCATTCCCTTGGCTGTTCTTGGACAATGTGTGGAAAATGTTAGAATGTGTTTAATTTATTAGTCGGTGTAAGCATCATTGCCTGTAATATATTTCCTGTTGCAGATATTTTAAATATCATTTGATATTTGAAACCCCCTGTTTTTTGCTTATTAAAATATAATTAAGTCTGACCTTGAACTCGGAATGGAGGCAAAGAAATGTGCCTAAAAATATATGTGTATATATCTCTATATATATATATATATATATGTGTATATATATGTTCTCTGTAAAAACCATAGGTTTTACACGTTATAGTTAGCTGTCATTTGAGATGTCATCAGTGATGTCATGAGTGATGTCACTGACCATGTCATGAGTGATGTAATATGTGACGTCATCAGCAGTGCATTGCGGGTGCGCGAGTTATAATTAGCTGAACTAACTATAACGGAGGAATTTCAATGGTTGTGTATGAGTGAAATGTCCAGCTAACTATAACATGTGTGAAACCTATGGTTTTTTCAGTGTAGATAAATAAATAAACATAGATTTTACCATAAAAACCTAGTCTAAAATTATCCATAAAATCCTATTGTTAATTTATATTACTGTACCCCATTGTAATCATGTATTTATTGCTCCATACGTGGACTTGATATCTGTTGATATATTTAATTCTAAATGATGTTTTGTGGCCGTGTGCAATTAGCTTGACATGACAATACCATGTGAAACAAATTTAAAAGTGGAATTTGATTAGAAAGTGCTAGTGCAAATATCAATACTTGTTCGACAAAAGCCTTTGTCGAGAGTTACTTAAATAACTTAAAAAATAATGAATTAAAAATCAAGATAAAAGCCTTCATCTTGTTCAGTCTTCTGTCGACCCTGAGGCTAAATGTAGCTGCATATTTGTAGTTTCTACCTTCTAGATACAGTTCATTTTTATTCGATTATTTTTTTCAGATTTTTCAAATAAAGCTTTTTCAAAAAAAAATGATGGAGATCTAAATGCACGATAAGAGCCTTAGATATTGAATGTTAGAGACATGTGTAAAGATCTTCTGTTACGTTCAGGCCATTGGGGCTCTGGGAGTGCAGTTCCAAGATGTATCGGGTTTCTAGTTTTCATAGGGTTCTACCCGGTCACCACCCTTCTATTAAAGGGTACACAGTCAATTATATAGTATTTCAGATGTTTGGAGTCTGACTGATGGTGTTCTTTAAAGTGGCGGGTGACTGGGTACACAGGTTCTTGATTGTTCATAGCTCTGATATGTTGTAAAATCCTCTTGTGCCCCTGTAGCTTGTTACTTCCCACAGGGGCATTTGAGGACATACACAACAAATTCAGTCTTACATGACAGAGCTTTATTGATAACTTGTTCTTGCGTACTAAAGGCTTTTTTGTAGGTTGTGGTATTGATGCCAAATTGGCAGGCTTTACAGGTTCTACATCTGTAAAAGTCTTTTCTTTGCCTTTTTGTCTGTCCATTGGGTTATTTTGGACCAACCTATCCCTCATATTAGGAGCGCTTCTATTGGTAATTGAGAGCTTTGTGGGTAATATGTGACCTAGAACAGGGTCATTTTTAACCAGTGGCCAGTTTCTTTGGATGATGCGATTAATTTCTTTGTTCTGTTTGCTATAACCCACTATCACCCTAAAATAGTCATTAACCCTTGTTTTTGATGTATCTGGTGATCTGGGGGCATCATCTGTTATGTCTATCTTATCACCTAATACATCGAGTTTTAGGAGAGTGTCCCTGTTGGTCAACTTACTTTTGGATATGGCGGAATCAATACACCTTTTGGTATAGCCCCGTTCGAGGAACCTAGATCGACTGTTTTGTTGAGCTTTTTGTTATTCGCATTTGGTGCTACAGATTCTTTTCAGTTGAATCATTTCTCCGTATGGTATACTTTGAATAAGATGTCTGGGGTGTAGACTACTAGCATGCAATACTGCATTTACTGTTGTAGGTTTTTTGTGTATTTTTGTTTCAATTTTACTCTTTTCAATGTATACCTAAAACAGCACATCATATCTTTTACGAGATCATGTTTCCAGCAGGTGAAATGGAAAGCGCTTCTCTTTCTTCCATTGCTGTACTTGCATATTTATATCAAGCTGTAACTCACATCACTCATTCCCTTTTCCTATAAAGTAGCATAAAGCAGAAGGCTTGAAGGGCCATGTTGTGCTGCCCCTGGAACAAAGCCTTTATCATTGCAGATCTTTTCAAAATTATCTTGCTGCTGTCAGCTGGCTTGTTACAGCTGGCAGCAATATAACATCAGGGAAACTACAACGGCATTGCAGTCAATAAAATAGAAAACCAAGCCAAATTAAGATTTTCCAGCAGAATTTGCATAATGCAAAACAGGCGCTATTTTTGCCTATTTTTAAAATAGGCAAACTATTTTATGAAACACTTATTGTATGTAGTACGTAAGAGTGTTAGACTAGGCAAAATGGTAGTATACGCATAAATATGTTCAGATGTCTGTGTTTCTCCTTGCACATAATATATTATTTTGCCTTCTGAGTGTTGAAAGCCGGAGTCCCAGTCCCACACCACTGTCACCAAATGCAAGACCCGGGACTCCTCACTCAACATTAGGACAGGTAAAGACATTGTTTGCTCACCCCCTTAGTAGCTTGGCACGAGCAGCCAGGCCTATCAAGTTCAAGTTTAAATACTTTATTCGACAGCATTGTCATAAAAGCATGTTTCCCTAAACTAAACAATATAAATACTACTCTAAAATTTTAAGATCAGCATAAAATACATATTAAATACCATCAAATTACAATGTGCTGACGAATACTTCAATTTATAAAATTCATACATTATAAAATCCGAGTCACAGTGCAAAATCTTAACTATTGGGGTTGTCCTTAAAATTACACATTCCATTTTACATAATTAGTTACAGTTTAAAGTGCGCGTGCGTATTATCCAGGCCCATCCCAAGTATTTGGCTATGGCGATAGCAAGATTGGGGGCACAATTTGATCTTAATATTATTTTTGAATCCAAGAACTGGGATGCCAACATGGAAGGTTGACTGGTAGTCAAAACAGTATTGTATATCATGTCCCAATACATCTTTTTCAATGATGCCTTAGATGGAAAGGCCTGGGGATCAGCTACAGTCCACAGATGGTCTAGGTGCAATTTTTGGAGCAAGGTTCCTAATTTCTTTAAGCCAGGGTATTTTATGAAACCGATCAGAGCTAATAATGTCCATGAGAGCTGATGCATAATTGCCCAATTCAGGAGTAGTCTTTATGCGCCTCCAATATAAAAGACGACGCAATCTAGCCATATCCTTGATCTTCTTCCTCCCAAGGTTGTATTGGAGCGGGATCGAGGGAGTGCTCTGCGGGACACCAACCATTCGGCGGAGAAATTTGTTTTCTGCAGTAACCAAAGTACTCAAGTTGGTGAAGCCCCATAGCTCTGATCCGTAAAGGCAAGCGCCCAGCACTTTCATACTATAAATCTCCATTATAGGCTGAATGGGTTTTGTAAATGAAGATTTATGTTTTTGTGCCAGCCAATTGATTGAACTTTAGCACCACACAGTCCATATGAGATTTCCAGTTCATGTTGGCCTGTAAAGAAATACCTAGATAGGTGAAAGCATTCACTTCCTCCAAAATAGATCCATTAAAATGCATTTTTCCCTTAAATTGCTTTGCAGGATTCAGGTTCATAAACTTAGTCTTTGTCGTATTTAGTTCCAAGCCCCAAATCCGACAGAAATCTCCAAAAGCGTTGATTGTCTTTTGTAAACCACTAGGGGTCCGCGAGACTAGTAAAGTGTCATCAGCAAACATTAATACTGGGACCCGCTCCCCATCTAATATCGGGGCATCTGTCGGAAATTGCTTTAGAAAATCTACTATGCCATTGATATAAAGGGAGAATAGGGTGGGGGCCAGGACGCAACCCTGCCTGACCCCACGTTCCACGGGGAAAGGTTCAGTAACGTCTCCCTGTGCTCCCCACCTAATCCTGGCGTAGTTGTTTTCGTGCATGCGTACAAGCAAAGTCAACAGTTCGGGGCTTATTCCGAGATCGCGCAAAACAATCCAAAGTTTTTGTCGGGGCAACAGATCAAACTCTGACTTCAAGTCAACGAAAACAGCATATAATGGTCCATTTATCAGGGTTACATTTTTCCAAAACAAAGTTAAAAAATGGAATACCTGGTCAACAGAGCTAGTTAATGGTCGAAAGCCAGCTTGATACGGGGACAGGATATCCTTATCGTCTATCCAGGCTTGAATTTTATTTTTAATCATCCTGCCCATCAATTTTTGTGCCGAATCGATAAGGCTAATGGGCCTATAGTTACTTGGTAAAGCCTTATTCCCTTTTTTGAAGACTGGTATTATCTCCGCACCCTTCCATGTTGGTGGGATCATTGCTCCTTGTGCGATAGAATTCGCAAGCCATACGAAATATTTACACCAGTTGGCTCTGTCAGATAAAAATACAACCGCTGGTATTCCATCAATTCCTGGTGCCCTACCTTTAGTTACCCCATCCATTGCCTCGTTTACATCTTTCAGTGAGAATATTCCATGACTGTAGAATACTCTTTCTGGGGGCAATTCGGTTGATTGGGGCAAATTATCAGCATATTGTGGTTTAAAAAAATCCACCCATGCTTCCTTCGCTACATGGTTTTTTGGGCAGTCTGCTATTCCCCCACTACCCCACTTTAAGATGGCCCAGAACTCTTTCTGTTGTTTGGCTACACATGCCTTCTTAAGGTCTAACCATAAGTTCTCATCCCACAGTCTTTTTGCCCTGGTTTGGGCTTTCCTGTAATCATCCCTGGCCTTTAATACACCTACTTTAGTCCTCAATGCTAAACTGAGGTTCTGTCGCGCCTTTCTGCATGAGTGGTCATACCACCCTCTTTTTCTCGGGGGACCAGCACCCTTCCCCTTCTGTGTTTTTTTTAGGAAAAACCTCTGTAAATTAGTAAAAAACATTGGCTGTGACTCTTCAATAAGTTGGTTAAAATGTAATTCATTACAATGGATCTGTAGACTGCTAACCTCTTTGCTAACTACCTCCAGTAAGTCCTGCATATCCCCGGGATTATCTACCAAAGTTGCCCATTTAATATGACGGAGATTATTAGTTGGGATGACTTCTAATGTAGTAACACCCCTTTCCTTGTTAGATGAGCTTTTAGCACAATGGGTTGTGATCACTCTCCAATCTCGATGTCACTTTCATGTCTTCTACTTTGTGCCAGTTTCTAACATCTATGAGGATGTAGTCCATCCGACTACTTGACCTCGAGTTATCAAAGGTATGCGTGCCCTGCAGGTCTGAGGGGGTGCGGCCATTTACTGCCCTCAACCCCCTACCCAAGCACAAGCTCTTCACCTGAATTGCTACTTCTGTCCATTTCTTTACCATCGGTAGATCCAATTGGGGAACTCCCCATTTGGTATCTTCCTCTAGGGCCAGTTCATTATCCTCGACTCCTAGTGGCTCAAATGTTGTGTTCAGGTCTCCCCCCACTAGGATAGTATAATGGGTCGGAAGGGTCTCTAGATCATTATCGAATGCACCTAACACTTCCGAGGCTTTGCCCCCTTGGGTTCCCCTGGCATAGATATTATATAAGACCATATTATGGCCATCTTGCCAGGTGATCACAATTGGGAGTAGGTCACAATTGCTGGCAAGCCTCTGCTTGATGGTGCATTGTAGGGATTGCCGTACCCAAGTAATTAGACCCCCTGAGGGCCGCCCTTTAGTATTCTTTTTTGCGGGGACAAAGAAATTTAAGAAGCCCTGGCGAAAAACAGGTGCCACTGCCCAAGTTTCCTGTAACATGATAACATCATGGGAATCAATAAATTCACACCATTTGGTGGTTTTAAGTTTATGGTGGATTCCCGCCAAGATCCAGGAAATAAGTTTGAGACTAGCTTTCGTCTGATTAGGCCGCTCTTGTAATGAGGCACCCTGCTTATGGTGGGGCAAGGGAAGTGTGGGACTAATTTCCCCATTGCTTGTAATGGTACGGGGATTTGGTGGCAAATGCTCTACTGTGTTAGGGGGATCTACACTGTGCCCAGATGTCTTACCTTCCCTTTGATTTGTTTTTAAAAGCTTTATAAGGACATCATTTCCACTTTCTTGGGGCTCTACAACATTATTCTTTACTATGCTCGTCCGTACTTCCAGTCAATCACACTCATTAAGACCAGAAAGGGCCGAGAACCTATTTTCCATCGGAATTCCCCAATTATTCCTTATATCAAGGGTTCTGGCTTTTTTTTGTACAGGGATCCATTTAGTTTTCAACATTGTTGGGTTTAAAGTATTCCCTCCTCTTTTCGTATAAAAGAAGTCCAGTGTTAGTGGCACTATTTCAGTTGATCTACGCTGGGGGGGTATATATTCGCTAGAATGTTTGGCAGCACTTCTGGATCAGACAGGTGTAGCACCACACAATCCCCATTAAATTTTTTAGTGCCACCCCCGATCCATTCAACTCTTCTAGCTTTAACTACTTCTTGCGCCAGCTGGTCCCTGCCTCCCGGGGTAAAAGCCATATTCCTAGATAGCCAATGTAGTGAATTATTTATCAGGGATGGGATGTTCTCAACTTGCCCTGGTTCCAAATGGGGGACATTTGCCAGCACCAATATTAAAGGAGATGCCTCTACTATTAATTCTACAGGCCCCTTCTCTGGGTTAAAATATACCCTGCTGTCCCTTTGTCTCAGCCCTTCAGAATCTCCCTGGTTGGTATGTAAATCCCTGGGGCCCTCCCTCCCTAGGTCAGTGCTCTCCGTGGAGAACAGGGGAGTATTTTCAAGTAGTTCTAACCTGGGGGCGGTTTGGGTATTTTTTGTTTCAACTATGAGTGTTTTCGACGTTGGAATGTTCGCTTTCTCTTCAAGTGATTTTTGCAGGAGACCCCCCAGCCTATTTACCTCTTCCGTAAGCTGGTCTATTTTAATTAGAAGCGGCTTGGTTATAGTTTTAATCTTATTATCTAAGGCATTTAGCAACTTCTTGAATTGGTCTTCATCCAAGTGTACCTTTCCTTCAGTAATTCCCCTTGTATCCTCTCCATTATTGTCCAGAGGGGATGCATCAGGACGCTTTTTACTTGATCGAAGGCCACCCCGTTTAGATATGCTCTTCTCCCCTTCCTTCACTACTCTTGGTGCTGGGACCGGTGCAGGGGCCTCCTCTTCTAGGAGTATTAATTCTTCCTCAGGTGTGCTCTCGGGTACTGAATCAGCAATGGCTACTGGGCGCTGGGTCAGTGAATTGTTCTCCGGAGTCTGGAACACTTCATTACTAATATCAAGAGCAGGAGTAGGTAAAGGTGTATTGTCAAAAGGCAGTTCAGGAGAGAGGCTCAGCCCCAAGGATGATCTCCTGTCATTATTAATTTTGGCAACTTTCTGAACCATATAGTTGTCTATGGTATTAAGAAGGACAGTCGATTTTGCTTTAGACATGTTAGGAGGCAGATATATCGAGTAGCGTCTATATGAATCCGTGTAATGTAAAACACTAGGAGGTATCACAATCACTAGCAGTTCCAATAGGGAGAAGATAACTTACTTGAGCAATTTGGCCAGGGGTCAGAGCCCTGTCCCTGTCTCTTCCTGCCGATGAGGGCCGTAGAGGGCCCGCCCTTTGCCCGGGCTTAGCCCCGGGCGTCCCGCGAAGCGGGGTGCAGCGCTGCTTATGTGCGCCTCCTGGCGCTCTCACGGTGTCACAGAGCGCGCCGCCGCATAGGCTGCCGGGAATTGTAGTCCCGGAGCGGCGGCGCGTGTACTCAGCAGTAAAATGACTCCTGGCGGTGGCAGCGTGCTTCCGAGTACCTGGCTGCCACAGTATGACTCCTGGCAGTGGCGGCGTCTCACAGGTCTCACAGGTAAGTGGCGGTTTGCTCTCCTTCGTCTCCCCCACTCTGCCGGATGCAGCGCTGCTTATGTGTGCCTCCTGGCGCTCTCGCGGTGTCACAGAGCGCGCCGCCGCGTAGGCTGCCGGGAATTGTAGTCCCGGAGCGGCGGCGCGTGCAGTCAGCAGTAAAATGACTCCTGGCGGTGGCGGCGTGCTTCCGAGTACCTGGCTGCCACAGTATGACTCCTGGCGGTGGCGGCGTCTCACAGGTCTCATAGGTAAGTGGCGGTTTGCTCTCCTTCGTCTCCCCGCCAGGCCTATCTTCAAGGCATGAGTGTACAGTATGTGCAACCACACTCCCAGCAACCCACTGGTGACACCACAAATGGACTCCACATGAGTTTGATAAAATGAGTATAAACTTTATATAAAAAGGTATACGATCAGACCACACAATACAAAATCCAACATATAATAAAGGGTAATATTTGTTCCGGCTGGCTGGTAGGTCCAAATCCCAACCACCGCTTTCAAAATCCTATGCTGGTTGCAATGCTAGATTCACACACGTTGCATTGGACAAACAATAGTGCGCTGCGTAACGTTACAATCCTGTGCTGGGCAAAGGAGAAATAATACAATGTGTAACAATACACGCAGGTACCTTGCAATGGGAGAAATAATGCAATGTGTACTGCTACAATCATGTACTATGCAATGAAGGACTAATGCAAGGTGTCACACCCCAATCACGTACTTTGCAATGAAGAAATAATGGAATGCGCACCGCTACAATCATGTACTTTGCAATTAAGGAACAATGCAATGTGTGGCTACAATCATGTACTTTGCAATAAAGTAATAATGCAATGCGGGCCGCTAGACTCCTGTAGTTTGCAATGGAGAAATAATGCAATGCGTAGCACCACAATTGTGTCCTTTGTTATGCAGAAATAATGTCAGGCGTCATAAGACAGTCTTGCAGTTCGTTAGCAGCAATATTAGCAATGTGCATTATGACAATCAGCCCCTTGTATAACAGTTTCCCCCCACACGTATCAAAGATGACATAAAGTACAGCTTCTCACTCCGGCCCCAGTACTGCCACTCCTTTGGTCAGTACGAGCCCCAATCTGAGCCGAAGCAAAGGCTCATGTCTCCAGAAGGACTGAGAGGCAGAGAAAGTGTCCCTCTGAGCCCGTACCCCGCCCAGTCCACGTTACCTGGGGGCGCTACCCCACACTCCTCGCCTCCTTCAGCGAACTGGGCCTTCAGTGCAGAACTTTTTCAATGGGCCTCAGCTTCTCGGCCTGCTAGCTCAGCTCCTCCGGGGCTGCCGGTCTGGGCCACGACTCTTAAGAAGGTCTCAGGCGTCCGCAGGGCACACTTACCCCACGCCTCCGAGATTACGTTTCTCTTGGTGCATGTTCACCACATCACCCTCTGGGTCTCTTCTGGCACAAAGCCACACACACAACGCTGATGGAACTTCACGTTGACTCCGAGTGCACCTTCTCCATGCACTCATTCCTGCGGTTTCAGTTGGCACCAAGACACACACACCGCGCTGCAGAGACTCACTTTCTTCCGGTGCACACGATGATCAACCGATCACCTCCACAGTCCGAGGATGCACCAAAGCAGGCACACTGCTTCACTGAGATTTACTCCAACTCCGGTGCCCCAATATCTTCACCAACGCCTTCGGCCGCACCCCGACACGCTCACCGTGTCCGAGCCTCGCTTCTCCTACCGTGCACTCGATGACCAGGCGCTTTTCACCAGCGACTCTGGTGCACCCCGACACGCACCCTGTGCATCCAAGACTCACTCCACTTCTGATGCACACGTTGAGCAGCTGCTCCTCATTAATGCCTCCTGTGCACCATGACACGCAACCAGCGAGTCCGAGTCTCACTTCTCCTCCGTGTGTCCCAGCAGTATCTTCAGTTGTTCCTTCCTTAGCAGAGGTTCCTCTTGACCATAAAATGGGTTCAAGCCTTTTAAGTCTCAATCCATTTCTATTCCAACGTTCAGGAGTCTCCGTTTTCATGGTTATACCCCTAGATGTCTTTGATGCCCCTGCCTAAATCAGTTCTGGGTTTCTCCCTCCCAGTGTCACCTTTCTCCCTTTGATGCGGGGGTCTGGATCCTTAATCAATCAGCGGGAGAGGGGTCCATTGTTTTATAGCAACAACCCAGGCCTCTTCACCTCCCGGGGCTTCTCCTCCACCTACTCTCCAGATGCAGGTCACCCTGGTGCCATCTCAACCCCTCCCTGGGTCAAGACCTTCCCCGGCTCCTCTCACCTCTCAGATCCAGACAGTCAATACACATTCAGCAGAGACACACAGCAATGCTTAAAGCACAAAACTCAGCCACTTTCTATAAGAGTGGTTTCTGAACACACAGTGACAAATCCACTTTCATAGAAATATGTGGTATGACACTGTGAGTTCATACATACTTAACTTCGCCTCTCTATTTTAAACTTATGGGAAACTAGGCTAACAAACACAATACCAAGCCTCCCCCTTTCTGTCCTATGAGCAGGATGGCCTTTTACCAGTGAAAACCAAAATGGAGTGTTTTTCACTGTCAGAACATAGCACACACCTCAGTATATGTCCTGCCTTTTACTTACACTCCACCCTGCCCAGGGGTTACCTGAGATCTACCACAGGGGAGCCCACTGTGTACGCAAAAGGGAAAGTAAGGCCTGACAAGTGGTTGCACTTGTCAGGACAACATGCTAATTTAGCAAACTGCTTGCAGGCCCTACACTGAAGGCCTGAGTTTCCTTCTCTGCCCTCCTTTGCATTACTAGCCCTGGCATACACAGTGCACATCACTAGTGACTTTACTAGTAAGGCAAACATACCAATCATGGCCAACCAATTACCATTACACATTGCACAGGGAACAATTGTACTTTGACACTGATCAGCAGTGGCAAAGTACCCAAAGCATCTAAAAGCAAAGGAGGTAGAAGCAAAAGGTCAGGGGTAATCACTCCAAGATATGCCAGGTCTAACACTGAGGCAGTGCCAACATTTTTTGAGGGGAGGCGTTAAAGTGGCGGAACAAGGAGAAATATTTGTATTTCTCATCTTTTTTTGCTCCTTCTATGTGTACTGCAATTGTGTGTTTTTTGCATTTTGCAGCACACATAGAGGTAGCAAAACACCATAAGTGATTGATTTTGTGCAGGAAGGCGCCCCTCCCTGCACAAACACAATCATCCGTGCAACGCAGGCACCTTTGCACTATGGTGCAAGGGTGCCTGTGTTGGCGCATGGCTGCTATATTAGTGCCGGCTCCGGGGAGAGCAGGAGACCACAGGGGTGTGCTGTATTCCCTGACGACTAAAGTTAAATCCGGCTCCCCGGACGACCCCATGAGACCCAATCAATTTCGGGAATTTGCTGAAGGCTGCTATCCTGCTCTGCATGGCCTTATTAACTTATCCTTCAGCTCGGGTAGTGTTCCTAAAGCTTGGAAACAGGCGACGGTTATTCCAATCCTTAAAAAACCCGCCCTTGATCCTACCAAGCCTGAACACTACCGACCTATATCTCTCCTTCCTTGGCCAGCTAAATTGGCAGAAGCTCACGCTAATGCTATATTATCTTCTCATCTGCAGGAAGCTAATATATTGGATAATTCCCAAAATGGGTTTCGTGCAGGCCACAGCACAGAAACTGCCCTTCTGGCTGTGGTGGAACACATCAGGCATTTGTTGGATCTGGGTCAGACGGCGGCACTTATCCTTCTGGATCTCAGTGCCGCATTTGACACTGTGTCTCACCAGATTCTGCTACATCGCCTGATGGAAGCCGGAGTCGGAGAGGTGGCACTGGAGTGGTTTCGCTCCTTTCTTAAGGATCGTGCCTTTAAGGTTTCCACTCCCCCTTTTGTTTCTGCCTCTCGCCCTATACTCCAGGGTGTCCCCCAAGGGTCGGCCCTAAGCCCTACCTTGTTTAATTTATATGTCCAGCCATTAGCGGAGATAGCCCACAGCTTTGGTCTCTCCTTAGTGTCATACGCCGATGACACGCAGCTGGCGGTGGCACTCAACGGCGATTCCAACATGGATGCCCCCACCTTTCAGTCAGCCCTAAAAGCTGTGGCAGGCTGGATGGCAAACAATCGGCTTCAACTTAATGCCTCTAAGACTGAGGTCATTATTTTTGGTAGGGAAAGTGAACTATGGGGAGATCAGTGGTGGCCTTCCGATCTTGGCCCTGTCCCCTCCCCTGCGGCAGAGGTTAGAAACCTCGGGGTGTGGTTTGACAATAAGCTTTCTTTCACTTCCCACACAAAACGTGTGGCCGGTACTTGCTTTGGTACTCTGCAGTGTCTCCGACCTATCTTCAAGTTTTTCGATGCGGAGACTAGACAGATTATTGTTCAAGCCCTGGTTCTTACCAGACTGGATTACGCTAGTTCCCTGTTTTTGGGCCTAAACCAGGCTGAGCTATCTCGCCTTCAGAGGGTTCAGAATGCGGCGGCTAGGATGCTTGTTGGCCTTCCAAAGTTTGTCTCGGCTCGTCGGACCATTCAGGATCTTCATTGGCTGCCGGTGGGGCAGAGAATTAAGTTTAAAGCTCTTTGCTTAACTTTTAAAATTCTCAAAACAGCCTCCCCTCCTATCCTTGCACAGACCATCCAGCACTATGTCCCTGCCAGAGCTCTTCGCTCTGCCGGATCTAATCTGGCTATAGTGCCACGGTTTAAAAAATCTAGGATGGGCGGCCGCTCCTTTTCAGTGTTGGCAGCATCCCTTTGGAACTCTTTGCCGGCCCCATTGCGCTCCATTCCTGAGTTGCTTCCTTTCAGGAAGGCACTTAAAACCTTCCTTTTTGCTACAATTTAGGCTCTCCTTTTATCCTCTCCTTTTTTCTGCCGTGTTGTGTTATTATTCTCCAAGCGCCGGGACGCCACTTTGCTGCGGCATCCGTGCGCTATACAAAAACCATATAACATAACATAACATAACATATTCTTGTAAATATGGGACATCCCTGCATTTTTTAAATGACGCAGCATGGTGCAGCAAAAGTGTTTGCGGTGCCGCGCTGTGCCATTTTTCACTGTAAATATGCCCCCAAGAGTGGAGTTAGAACAGTAAATAGCACAGTTCTACAGTGGTTTAGAAATAAGTTTGCCTTCAAAATCTCCTCCTATATTTCCATATCCAAAATTCATACAGATTTTAATGAATGGTCACTATTTTTACAATATGATTCTTTATTTTTGTATTTTCGACATGGATTCCTATGATGTATGCTGCAGATGAATTGCCAGGCAGGCATTTTTTTGATTTTCCTACACAGACAAAAGCAGCAAGCACTGGTGAAGACTGTAGTTCTGACCTTTAGTTAGGAGAAATGAGTTGTAACATTTGGGCAGAGATGGGTATTGCCCCTAGTTCTCCTAGAAAGAAAATCCCATAATAATGCAACATTGTGGGCTATAACTATATTGAAGCTCAGGCTAGGGGGCATTTTCTGAACAGACTACAATATCAGAGTTACACTGTTCTCTTAAAGTAGAGTATGAAAGGAGTCTGAATATAATTGTTGTATTGTAAGTGGTGAACTTAAATGGCATATACAGCAAAATAATGCATAGTAGATACCTTTGGGACAGGGCAGTATTTTTTTCATTCTTTAAGTAGTTCTATGTGCATGCATCATTTTACTTTGTGAACAAATTATCATGTAAATCCCATAACATGGTATCATGATGGCAAAATAAAATAAATGATCACCCAGTAGCAATTTGTGAAACTGTGTCTTTCTGATAGGCAAAGGCAACAACACAGAATGCACTCCCTAACCAAAGGAGCTATAAATTAACAATTAAGATGTTGTCATTGTTATAAATAGGGGTCTCTAGTTGGCAGTGGCATTCACCCTATCTACGTAGGGATGCTTCCTTCTTCTCAGAGTATGGGAGTTACACACTCAAGTAATTCCTTGGTAGCTTGGCATAAGCAGTCAGGACTATTCCAAAGGCAATGTGTAAAATATTTGTCTATAACACACTAACACAGTGAAGACACTACAAATGGACACCACACCAGTTTAGAAAAACAAAGTATCTTTATATAAACCAAACAAGACCAACATGACACAAATCCAACATACAGAACTGAAAATATGATTCTTTAAAAGTTCCAAGCAATTCTGTTCAAAGGACTCAATGGATGCAGTGATTTTTAGATGCATCAAAATCCACAAAGAAAATCAGTCGCAGAAGAGGGAAGTGTTAGATCTGGGGGTCTCTAATTGGCAGAGGTAAGTACCTTAGACCAAGTAGGAACCCTTGCTTCTAGTCGGGGTGAAAAAGTACACACAGTAGATAACCCCTGCTCACCCCCTAGGTAGCTTGGCACAAGCAAACAGGCTTATCCCCAAGGCAAACGTGTTTAATATCTGCACTTAACACAAACAATGACCCCCAATCCACCGCAAACTGAGACCACACAGGTAAGTATATATAAAAATAACTTTATCTGGTTTATGCAGGGAAAATCAATAGTTACTCGATGGGTACTTCATTAGCAATTGGTTACACTTAATCCTTGATGGTTGCACTTTATCAGGAAGTTTTCAATGTAGGAAAATAGTCTCCAGTCTCTTCAAATTCATAATAAAAATAATGCCAAGGTAATATTGGCCCCAAAGTCAGCCCTTTACTGGTTATGCCCCCAAGCCCTGCGAGGGCGCCTCACCGACTATTCCTTAGGCACCACTGTGCCGAGCAGAGCAGACTTGTACTTAGGCCCGGCCGGTCCCAGCAGCCCTCCGCCCGCTCTCAGCACGTCCGGAAGCGGCGGGGAGCTAGCTCGGCTCTCCGAGCAGGGACAAACAGGCCACGGGCAGAGAGCACTTGTGTTGCTCCCTCGGCGAGGGCGGGTCTCCCTTCCGCTTCGAGCGCGGCTCGAACGATCGTCCACAGGCTTCCTCAGGACCGACCAATGAAGTCGCGGCTCCACAGACGAGCCTCAGTGTGCACCCGGGAGTCAGCCAATGACAGCGCGGCTCCCGGGACCAGCCCCTGACGATGCTGAGCCGGCAGCCAATCAGTGCGCGGCCTCGGTGATGACGCGGCGGCGCTGGGCCAATCCCAGCTCAGCGTTACTGGATGGGCTCATTTCTTTTGGCCAATAGGAGCGCGGCGGATTCGGTCTCCGTCTCCGCGGTTCCGGCCAAGGACGTGGAATTTCTTAGGGTGTTGCTGGCCACGTGCCGGGGCGATGAACAGGCGGCAGTGATTTACGAGGGCACAGGTCACAGCAAGATCGCCCTCAAGGCCTCACGATCGTATTAGGACAGAGCTCACGAGGGGAGGCACCACGGACCCCCACCCTTCGCAGAGTATGTGCCGATGAGCACTCCGATCTCTGCCCACGATCAGCAGCTGGACATAAATCCCGCAGCCAGCCAAAACAGCAAGATCTTCACAGCGTTTTCAGTTGCAATGGAACCTTTTGACCCTGGGTTCCAGGACAGGAGGCCAGCTCTTCTCATGCCCTTGGAGATTCAGTTAAAAGACACAGCACACAGCAAAGTCTCTGTGGGTCAAGCAGGCAGGGTCACAGCACACAGCAAAGTCCCTCTTCTCCTCAGCTTCAGTTGGTCAGCAGAACAGGTCAGCCCTTAGAGCACACAGCAAGGCAATCTTCCTTTAGTTCTTCAGCGGTCCTTCATCCAGCAGAGGTTCCTCTTGATTGTAGAATCTAATTTACTGTTGTCAGGGGTTCTTTCTCTTATACCCCTAAAAGTCTTTGAAGTCTTTGTGAAAGTGGGCCCTGAGCCCGGTCTAAACCAGTTCTGGGTGTTGCTGGAGCCCTTGGGATTCCTGGCTTCCTTCTTTCTTTCAGTGTGAGGGACAAAGGTGACAATCACCCAGCGGGAGGGGGAGCCAGCATTGTGGTCAGGCAGGCACAGCCCTATTCACTCCCAGGTGCTATCTCCTCCCACTTCCCTGGCAGCAGATGCAGCCTTTCAACCACGGGCTGACTCAGACAACCTCTTGAGGCTCTGCAGCCCCTGTCACCCTCAAACCAGACAGTCAATCCACAAGCAGGCCCAGGCACAAAGAAGGGTTAGACAAGAGAACACCCACTTTCTAAAAGTACTATTCTCAAACACAGAATTTAAAAACAACCTTGCCTAAAAGATGTGTTATTAAATTCTGAGTTCAGGGATATCAATCACTTATGTCCCATCTTGTTCCTGTGGGAAGATAGGCTGGTATCCATTGGGACCAGCCTCCCCCATGTTAGTCTATGGAGCAAGATAACCTTTCAGCAGTGAGCACACAAAATGGCTGCTGCTCACTACCAGAGCATGTTACCTGCACTAATACATGCTCTACCTTACCCATACACTGCACCCTGCCCAGGGGGGTACCTTGAGCCTTCCATAGGGGTGACTGATGTGCACAGACAGGGAAGGGTTAGGCCCAGCCAGAGGGGACACTGGCCAGGCGGACATGACAGTCCACTGACTGCACACAGGCACTGCGCTGGCAGGCCTGAGACACCATTCTAGGGCTACTTATGTGGGTGGCGCAATCTGCGCTGCAGGCCCACTAGTAGCATCTGTCATCACCAGCCCTGGCACACACAGTGCACTTTACTAGGGACTTCATGGTGATACAAATATGCCAATATACCCAATCAATATGACAATTTACATAGGGAGCACTTACACTCTGGCACTGATCAGCAGTGGCAGAGTGTCCAAAGCATCTAAACCAGCATAAACGAAATCCAGCACAGCATCAAAAATACAGGAGGCAGAGGCAAAAAGATGGGGGAAAACCACGCCAAGGGTGTCAGGTCTAACAGGAAGCATTAGAGAAAGCAGCAATGTGTCGATAACTGAGTCCCTGGGAAGACGATGCGTGAGTTCTGCTGCATGCAGGTGAAGTGTTGCATCGAATCTGGACTGTAAATGGAAGCGATGTATCGAAATCCAAGACGATTCTGGTCTGCAGATGATGCAGTATAAAACGTGGAACACAGGTGCGATGCGTGAAAATCCGGATGTGCTGGAGGATGATGCAGCAGCCGCAAACAGGTGCTGCTTCGATTTCTTCAGCTGCACAGCAGGTCCTGTATCAGAATCACTGCAGGGGTCTTAGACTTCAGAGACACGATGCACTGAACTTGTGCTTTGGTAGTTTCTTTGATCGCAGGCAGGCACTGTGTCGGTTTCTTCAGCCTTAAGGCAGCCAATCGTGGAAACTTTTCCTGCATGGCAGTGATGCATTGAAAACCAGTGCTAGAAGGGCGAAGTGTCAATTTGAAAGTAGCTTTTTGCAGAAGGAAAAACCACCAACGGCCCAGAACTGGATTTTGCACCGCTTGGCAGATCAGAGCTCCCAGCAGTGGAGTTCATGGATGCTGCAGGTGAAGTCTTTGATGGCCCTGAGATTTCTTAACAGGAGGCATGCACACACAAGCACTTGGAGAAACCTCCCAAGCAAGATACACAGCAAAGTCCAGTCCTTTTCCTCTCCAAATCAGAAGCAGCAACTGCAGCAACTGCAGCAACTGCAGGCCACCCCAGCAAAACAACACACAGCAAAGGGGCAGTACTCCCCCTTACAACTCTTCAGCTCTTCTCCTTGGCAGAGGCTCCTCTTGATCCATAAGCGTTCTACAAGTCTGAGATTTTAGGTCTAATACTTATACCCATTTTGGCCTTTGAAGTAGGCATTCTTCAAAGGATTGATTGTCTTTGAATTGCACATGTTCTTGTTCTGCCTGGTCTTAGCTCCGAAAACACTCCAGGGGGGGGGGGGGGGGGGGGGAGACAGCATTGTGAGAGGCCAGGCACAGCCCATTCAGGGGGTTGTGACTACTCCCACCACTCTAGCTCAGGAAGGACCATCAGCCTGGTGATGGGCATCAGGATATGCAGGGCACACCTCAACTCCCTGTGTATGACTGTCTAGAGTGAATGCACAAACAGGCACCTGTCAATCTAAACCAGACTTTGATTCCAAGGCAGGCAGAGGCACAAGATGGTTAAACAAGAAAATGGCTACTTTCTAAAAGTTGCATTTTCAAACACAATTTTATAAACATCTTTACTAAAAGACATGTCTTTAAATTCTGAGCTCATAGACTCCAAACTCCAAATCTATAGCTGTTCCCAATTGAAGTTACACATGTTAAATGTTACAAGGCAGCTCCAAAGATAGCCTATGGGAGAGCTAGTCCTTTTGCAATAGTGAAAAACGAAATTGGCAGTGATTCACTATCAAGACATGTAAAAAAAAAACAGTACATGTTCTACCTTTCGCATACACTGCACCCGACCCCTGGGGTGCCTTGGGCCTATCTTAGGGGTGCCTTACATGTAATAAAAGGGAAAGTTAGGGCTTGGCATGTGGGTGTACTTGGAGGGTCGAAATAGCAGAATAAAACTGCACTCACTGACACTGCAAAGGCAGGCCTTAGACAAGTTTACAGAGCTACTCATCTGGGTGGAACAACCAGTGCTGCAGGCCCACGAGTAGCAACTGATTTACAGGCCCTGGGCACACCAAGTGCAGTTTACTAGGGACTTTCCAGTAAATCACATACGCCGATCATGGAGAACCAATCAGAATTACAGTTTACAGAGGGAGCACTTGCACTTTAGCACTCATCAGCAGTGGTAAAGTGCCCAGAGTACAGAAGCCAGCGCAAAAACGAAGTCTAGCATAACATCATAAATACAGGAGGTAGAGGCAAAAATATGGGAACCCACTTCAAGGATGCCAGGTCTAACTGTCATGTTAGCAAAATAAATAAAAACAAGTTACTTTCCTTTGCTAATGCCATTTCTGGTAAAGCCTCTTGATCTTGAATTAGTTCAGAAAGGAAGCCCGATTGAGGACAATACAGTGCAGAAGCTAAGGGCCAGCAATGAAGACATTTTAATTTGCTATTCTGATAGAGACTTCTAGCTGCAGATTTCTCACCTTCTGAATGTTCCCCGGGTGTCAGAGTACATCTGGAAACTTTTCAGCAGTGCATCTTCACACCTGTATGTGGCACTCTGTGACTCTGATGCCGTTCAATGCGGGAAATTACAAGCTGAGACTATTTAGGTGCCACTCCCACTCATGGATGTCAGTTTCTTGTTTTCTGAGCCACCAAACATAGATCAGGAGCTCCTTGTCATCTCTTTAAGATCCTTTTATCTCAGAAAAGTCTTAAAAAAACAGTGTACAAGGGAAATGTCACTTTTCAGAACTACGGGTTTTAAACCCTATAAGGACTGTTATGTCTGTGACTGATTATCATTCGGTGACTGGGGTCGAGTCACGACTCCAAGGCCTGCAGTGATTGTGCGATAATGACCTCAAAGGCAAGACCGCTAAGCAAAATTCTACATCCAAAGACTCCACGATGAGGCCAGTCCAGTCCAAAGATAAGTCCTGATCCATTCCAATTCCTGATGCTGCAGGAGTAATTCTCAGTCCAGTCTGTGCCCAGATCAAAGTCCTCTGATAAGTCTAAGAAAAGCACAAAAAACCTAAGCCAGAATTGGCCTCTGCCCACCACTCACATTCCCCTGAGAAGGCACTAGGATGACACCACACATTTTGACCTAGATCCTAAAGTCGATCCACATTACAACCTATTGCGTAGCTTGTTCTAACACAACCCAAATTTCCATAGCCGTCTGGTACTTCCAAACTGATCATGGAGTTCCACAAGGCAAAGTTCCGACTCTTCAGATGCGTGCCGACTCCCTCTGGCATGCTTCAAGCCCACCGAGCTGAGAGGAAATCCGTCTGGAATACTGCAGGTGGGTTCGGCTTCGGATCCAGTGGAATGCTGCGAGTCCTTATGGGACATGCCTCCAGTTCTGACCGCACAACCTTTGGCATGGTCCACAGAGGTCTCCATGACATTGACACCTACACTTTTTTGCTGATTCTACTCCTGCCCTGAGTTGTAAAGAAGATCAGGACCCACTGGCCCAAGTCATACCTGTAGCTCCGGATTGGGCATGGAGATTATGGAATCTAGAACTCATGGGTTTGAGCATCTGTACTCACATCAGGCTGTCCCTCTGGGAGGATCTGCTATCACATCAGTAGGGCAGGGTTATGCACCCGGGCCTTTGCAATCTCCATCTTCATGCTAGGCGATTGAGCAATGACAGCTGACCACCTTTGACCTTCCTCCTGCGGTGATCGATGTCACCTTGGCAACCAGGCGCCCCTTGACAAAAACTGCATAAACCTATTGTTGGGACAGATTTATGGCTTTTTGGGGTACTCAGCAGCTAGACCCCTTCCACACAAAGTTATTAGATGTTTTGTTATTTGTTTTTGGCCCTAGCCAGATAAGGCTATGCTCTGGGTACACTTAAAGGGTACCTATCTTTTTTTGTGGTTGCATAATCAGCCTTCCTTGTTCCAGACTCTCGTTGTTTTTTATTTTATAAAAAGGATACATTTGTTTCCACCCTCTTACTTTCTCATGCCACAGTGGTATCTTTGATTTAGTCCTTACATTCCTGATGTGCACTCCCTTTAAGCCACTACACAGCTGCCCCCTACAGCTTCTCACCCTCAAGACAGTGTTCCTCATCCCCATTACATTGATGAATTGTGTGAGTGAGCTTCAACCTCTCTGTGTGAATCTCCCATACACCACCTACGTCCAAGTGAGCTGGATTGAGGCATCTTTCTAATCTAAAGTTGGAACGATGTTCAATGTCAGTCAGAACATCACCTTGCCAGAATTATATGCGCCACTTCACCCCTCTAAGGAGAGTCTCCATTACTTGAACCACAAGAGAGAGCTGAACTTTTACATGGATCGTACCACAGACCATAGGATGGATGATCAACTGTTTTTGGGGTTCTCAGGAGTTAAAAAGGCAAACCTCTGCAGAAGAGAAGCATCTCCTGCTAGATCGTGCTGTGCATTAAAATCTACTATGCACAAGTCAAAAAGCAGCCGCATGCCAGGACCTGCAAACAACCCCCTGCAAGCAACCCACCCCAAATTCACGCATGGCCAGTCCCTTAAAGCCAGCCAACTTGGGAAGGTGGCCACTGGGGGAGCCTGAATATACCTGCAACCTCAGCCAGCCCCCCCCCCCCACATTGGTAGCTGGCTTTGCTACCTCTCGCAGGGAGAAACTAAAAATGCTGTTTGCCTGCCTTCACAGAGGGCTGGGAAACAGATGAAAAGACTGCTCCCAGAAGGTGGAAGCATTTTTCATGCTCCCGCCCGCTGGGAGCAGACTCACTGCTTGCTCTTGTGAGGCTGGAGCTTTCAAATTGCTCCAGCCAAGCGAGAGCAAACAGAGGCTTCCCTGCCTACACTCGAGCAGGTAGGGAAACTGCACTGAGGGACATAGATGAGCCGACCCTGGGAGATGGGGTCCCCAGGGCCACTAATTGCTCTCCCAAATTTGTTCATGCCTAGACCCGGTAGTTGGGGTCACCAGGGGCCACAATTGGCCCAGGAGGGGGGCCGAGTCCCCCCCCCCCCGGTATTCTAATAGACTGGGCCATGAGGATGGGGTCTCCAGGGCTCAAAAAGACCTGGGTTATGGCCCCCTTAATGCCCCGGAGGGTGGCAATACCTGAGGCCAAAAGCAGACTGGGGAGGGGAGCTGTTTGGGCCCTCCTCCTCAGCAACCATTCCCCCCTCCCCTGGGACCTGGCCCACCCGGGAAGCTTTATTAAAAACATGCACAGGAGACTATGCTTGTTTTTTTTTTTTTTGCAGCGGATTCGCAGGTCCACCTCAAATTTGTGGCAATTGTTTTTTTCTAAATAGGTTATGGGTCCCCAGCGGAATCTCTATGGGACCCTACCACCAGGACTAGGGTGTTGTTGTATCCCTACCCCTCCCTCTTTTGTTGTTTTTCTGTGGGTTTTTTTGGGACTCAGGCTCAGTTCCGAACCCCAAGATGGCTGCCATCACTTCCTGGTTCAAGTGTTTGGCAACCAATCAGATCTCATCAACAGATCTGCGGATCCATGGAGAATATGCATCCCTTGATATCTAGATTTCTTTTTCCAATAATATCTAAAAAACTACTGAACAGATTTGCCCCAATTTACAAAGCACACTTTCTGGACCAACAACTAGCTTGCTTCCAAACTTGTAATTAAGTTCAGCAAATCAGGCTGTAGTCATGTTTAACTTCCCTTTGGGAAATAGCAGGGGAAACATGTTTTGGGACCTTCATTTTTCTCCTCTGCCGCTAGAAGATTCACCCTAAAGCTTTTCAGACAGCTGCGGAAGTGTTTGGCGCACAATTTTTAAAATTTTGTGAAGATTTGTCAAATGGTGCTAAAGTTATTAGCAAAGCAAAAAAAGCTTTGTCTCTGGAAATTAGTTCCTAGGTTATATATTTATGTATATATGTGTATACTCATCTGGCATATATAAACTATTTAGTTGTAAAGGCATATGCGCAGAGATGGATGCGTGGTAAAGGTATTGCTTAGTCATTACCTTGCTGTAAAGGTTGTTTCCCCTCTTTCTGTGATAGTGCAGACTGTGGCCTTCTGGATTATATGATGTAATTAAGATGGAAGGTGGTCAGATATCTTGGAATGTCTGGGTTATACAAGCAGGCCATTCAAGTTATTTCCATATTCAAGCAGTAGAGTCTTGTTCTGGTCTACGGCTGATATCCCAATGGCTTCATATATTGCCTTTGTAGGGAAAACTGCGTTTCATGAAGCAGCCAGAAACTAAATCACCCTGCGGTTAACTGGCAGCAAGTACATGATATTCTGGTAGGAGTAATACAGGTTGGGAATTAGGAAGGAAAAGCAATGCAAACCTAGGATAAGGATCAAAGAAATAATAAAGATAAAGAAAAATATGTTTACAGCTTTTAAAAATAAAAATAAATATAACAACATATACTCACATTGTCTGCACATCAGGAGCCTTCCTTCTCAATCACATTACGTCTACTTAGACCGAGGTTTAAGGAATTTTGTGTCGGAACAACTGATAATCGTAATGACACACATACCCACTACAACATGGTAAAGATAGTGATACGCATGTGCTCAGTGTCAAAAAGTCCAGCCTGTTCCACTGCAATAAATATATAATCTTGGAAGAAAAACAAGAGAGGGCCATCTTGGGAAGTAATGAAAAAAGGGAAAACGTGGTGTAACAGTGAGTAAAGAAACAATAAGTGATATACACACACTCTCACGTGGAAACAGTTTGAAGCTCAATGTGCATGCATGGGGTCTGACTGCGTGCATTAACTATAATAGCGCGCTTTTGAAGGTCAAATACTGATCACGAAAACACAAGGAGTTCCTCAATATGGCGGCCCCTGCGCTCAGTCATTCCTGATGTAGGGTTGCATTGGAGCTGACAGAATGAGGTTAAGGACCTATGCTCTCTCTGTACTGAGTTGCAAATGCCGGAGTTAGCATGCTCTTACGGCTTGCATACCTCTTAAGCTTGCAAAATGATGAAAATAAGAAAAAAGTCTTAGTCGAACTCTGGTAAAGAAAACTATGTAGACGTTCTATATTTGTTATTGAATTTTTCTAGAAGGATTTTTTGTAGCTTCAGCCCAAAAAACAAATTGAAGAATATGATTTCTGTGATGCTGACATACTAAATTGAGCAAGATTCAATTCTTAGAGAAACACGAATGCCAACTGGACGTCACTGCAGAGCAACCAACCAATGAAATTATGGTTGTATATTATTTTTAAAGTGAATGCTCCCGTCGGATCCCGCTTCCGGCCCATATCAAGTTTAAATATTACTTCATAATAATATTCAAGACCCCCAATTCCAAAAAGTACAGAGGGGCATAATAACAAGGAACAGGGAAAATTAACGCTAAGTGTGCTCAGCGTAAATTTTTTTTTCACGCCCGCTATCGCTGGATAATATCGCCTGGTTACCGCGTTATTAACAACGCTAACCGCCTAGGCGATAATAAATCCAGTGATAGCGGCCTTTTGGGAGGTTATCGCTGGTAATGCAGCAATAAAACTACAAGGATAGGGATATCCTTGTTGATAGCCCATGGTGGATTTAGCCATGTAATCCTCCTCCCATTGGATTAGATAGCTAAGTCTGAAAATTAGCAGACGTAAAAAAGCAGCGTTAACCGTGGTTAATGCTGCTTTTTTTGTCTCTAACAGGGTTAGCGTGAAGCTTGATAATAGCAGAAATGTCGCCTAGCGACATTTCTCCTATTATCTTGCTCTGGAACGCCCACTTTGCATCTCATTAGAGATGCAAAGGGAAGCGTAGTGAAAAAGGGTGCTAACATGCTATTTTGCATGTTAGCACCCTGTTGTTGATAGGGCGATATTTTTATCTCTGCTTCTTTGGTTTTTAAAGTCAAAAAACGGAGATAAAGCCCTTGTTAATACGCCCCAGACTGCCTTGAAGAGAAACAACCTCTCCCTTAATCTCAGCCACAGGAGTACACCACCCTTCCAAGGCTGCAGATCTAAAAGAACACAGAAAGGACAAGAATAAAAGACCTCCTTCATGTATACAGTCAGGCTGAAGGTCGACCTCCTTACTCTTTCAGAAGAAACATATGGTTCTCCTTTCCATGCATGGTCTGCCTCTAATGACTTAGCGCTATCCATCATGGGGCGGACTGTGAATTACCTGAATCTTATGATCGCCAGATGGGCTGGACTGCATTAAAGGCTCTGAGGCCGGATCCTAGATGATTTATGGCTGATACCCTGCTAATATAGGGCTACTTAATAATAAGAATAAGTGTTTTATAAAGCGCACAGTTACGTCCATAGACGTGCTCCAGCGCTAGGGTGTCCTGTCCACTACCATGAGCATAAACACTAAACACTGGACTAGATAGACCTATAAAGCCATGTTTTCAGCTTTTTTCGAAAAGAGGCTTTTTTCGAAAAGAGATCTTTGACTTCTGTCTAAGTGAAAGGGGTAATGAGTTCCACAGTGTAGCCATTTAAAAAGCTGAATGAGCATCCTCCGATGCATGATTTTATAACCCTAGGAATGAGGGCAAGCTGAGTATTGGCTGATCTGAGAGATCTTTTAGGAAAGTAGGCTGAAATCATATTCTTCAAGTTGCCAGGGCCTTTTCCATTAAGAATTCTATGGCTATAGCACAGAGCTTTGAAAGAAACTTGTTCCTTCAATGTGAAACAATGTGATTTGCTAAGGCAGGAGATGAGGGGGAGTGCCTAGGCACGTCCAGCAGCAAACATGTTACCATATTTTGTACCCTCTGGAGTCGCATCCAATGGCGGCACATGCATGGTAAGCGCAGTGGGGTGGGGGTGGAGGGCGTGGCAGTGACAAACGACGGAATAGAAAAATAAAATAAATAAAACCGCTTACCTTGCGCTCGCTGAGCGCAAGGCAAGTTGATTTTTTAATTGATTTATTTTTCCTATTCCATCGTTTATCACTCTCCCCCGCCCCGCCCTACCGCGCTTACCTGCACGGGCTGCGACTGATTACATCATGCATGCCTGCAAAACTCCAAGATATAGAACATTACAGTAGTCCAGTCTAGGATTGATAAGATATATTAAATGAAAGGATCCACCTGTAGGTGTAACCTTTCGTTTAATCTAGCTTGCCAGAGGAGGACGTATCCACCTCCAGTGCCCTTCTAGGACACTACCTCTTCACTCCCTCTATTGTTTTTTGTAGGATTGATAAGAGACAGGACCATAGTTTTCCTGGCTACTTCTGACAGACAAGACAGCATTTGTTCCAGGGATTTTAATGTACTGAAGCACTGTCCTGCGAAGTTTGTAATTTAGCTTTCAAATTGCATTTTAGAATCAAACCTAATGCCTAGATTCCTCCTTTAGGCAAGGTGTCCACACACCATGCTGTGGACCAAATAGACGGTTGTTTACCGTGGACCAGAACCTTAGTTACATCTGCATTTAATCTGAGGCAACTGAGACTCATCCAATCTGCTTCCTCAGTTAAACATGACTGGAATTGTGCTGACGGATCGAAGGAGTTTTGGGACAGGGTGACTACTGTGCATAGGACACATTGGAGAGACCATATCTCTCAACAATGTCTGCTAAAGGACACATTTAAAGATTAAAAAGCGTCGGGCTCAGGGTAGAACCCTTAGGCACTCCCTGCTTCACTGTAGGTGTTTACATTCCCTCTTGTTAACACCACTAAGATAAAAACGTGTTTTGAAGCTGCCTTTTACAGGATTCCTGTTTTGCAGCTTCTCCCTTCATTTTAGCCAGTGACTCTGGCCCCTCATGTGCACGTCTTAACCTCTCATATTCACAGTGTGTACTGCTGCTTGAGGAACATCGCACTTAGCCTGGCAAGCCCCTAAAAGCACATCCACTGTAGGCCACTCAACTCTTCTCAGTCATCTTGTGCCCACAACCTCTTCCTCCTGCACCAATTTGCTCCCCTGCTGTGCTCACGTGACCCACCAGCTGTATTCATCACCTGCTTTACAAGTGTTCTCGAATGCTTGGTGTACCTACCACTCCATTATATGTTACCTGAGCGCTGTACAGCAATACTCTGTCCCTCAGTCCAGGTTCATAAAACGACCTCAACAAAGTAAAATATTCACATACTCTTGCAGTGTTTAATTAAATGCTATAAGGCAAGTGTATTCAAAAACATTTCCGCAGATGTGACAAGGGATGCACGTGCCCTTAAGATTCAAACCTGAGGACATAGGACTCCATTTTAAAAGCTCTGATTGTTTTTGTCCTTTCAGGATGCTCCATGTCTGTATACTTTGGATGTCTTGTTACAAGTAGCTCTCTCTTCCCGTGTCTTGATGTCACTGCCTTTAAACCTCTCCTCTCCTGCAAGGGTGCCTGATCGCCATTATTGTGGTGCTTGAGAGTTGTGGCCCAGATGAATGCCTCCAAAGGTCGTTGTGCTGCAGCGGGGATTCTATTATTTTCAACTGACGTGAGCAGAAGTGTGAAAGGATAAGGGAAAGAAATGTAAAGGAGACGTGCAGGGCGGCTGCTTGGTATTCTGCCCGCTGCTCCGGCCGATCACATCAGAGAAGGCAGCGGTCTGCAAATTCAATTATTGACGACATTAACTGATCTCCTTATCCGTCTCTGGCCCATACTGTAGGCCAGGCGCATTTATAATGATAAATAACCGAATGGTATACCGCACTCATCAATTCAGAAATACCGCATTGAGAATCATTGTGACTGTTTAATTCATGCTAGGGAACTGGGAGCGTGCAAGGCGGGCAGATATGTTGTTAATCAAATGTGGTAATGGTTGCAAACAAATCCACTCATGTTCCTCATTTAAGAAATGATATTATGTGTGTCACATTTTATCAGTTTAATCGGATTCTGTTCTGGTCTAAGTTCTGGAGCACAAGGCGCCAGTGCCAGATCTTACACGTAAGCCCAGTGCTCTATTGGCGCTGCCTATTAATAGCAGCGATTGGTGGGGTTAGTGAGAACGTTTATGATTCATTGTTTACGAAGTCACATTGCATCTGCTCTGTGCTTGCAGTATCTTGATGATGTGCTGCCTGCTGAGTCTCCATATCTGTATGGACTTCACCCAAACGCCGAAATTGGATTCCTCACACAGACCTCTGAGAAGCTGTTCCGCACAGTACTGGAGATGCAGCCGCGCGACAGTAGCATGGGGGAAGGAGGAGGAGCTACCAGAGAAGAAAAGGTAAATCAATTTGGTAAAACTGTATTCAAATTAAGACTTGTTTCCTCTTCATTTTGTACCGAAAAGAAATAATGGATTTTAGAAATAATGAATCTTTTTGCCAGCAACAGATCAAGAACAGTACTCCGTAAAATCATTTTAAATAGTCCTAGGCCCGAAATGTCATAGTCTATAATTTTATAGTCAGACATTTTTCATTGGCTTGTCATTCCTTTTCAAAACCTTAATGTGAATTTCTTTCTAGCACCAGGAATTTCCTAGAGCGACGGGAGAGCCTCAGGAGATTGTTGTGTCAATGCACATACACTGAAATACCTCAAGATGACCATCCTATTTGCATTAACTACTGTTTTCATTTGTGTTTGGTGAGCTATCACTAGTTATTGTCTTTGGTTTAGGTTAGTTTATAATCACCGCTTGAGAAAGGCTTACACAAATAGCAACAGATTCCCCAAACATTGTGTGTCGATATGATGGAAGATATACAATGAACAAGGAAAATGTAAATATTATACTTTGGCAAATGTTTTTACAATCAGCCGAAATAAACACTATTCTCTGTGACTTTAAGTAGTAATCTGGAAGGGGTTTGGTAAAGTCCCCCGTGACATGATAATTTAAATGTGCTGCTGTCTTTAATGCTGAGTTTTAGTTACATAATGTTTGACTTCCAAAGAACACAAATTGTGCTTGATGTTTCAGGTCAGTGTAAACCAGTTGATTACATTTGTGGAAGTGCTTCCTTAAAAGACGGTCCGACTAACACTAAATAAAAAGAAATGTTTAAAACAAAACTCCTAATTTCATGAATATTGTTGGACTTGGCCCTTTCTGCAGAGTAATCCCGAAACTTTTTGCTGTCATTCTTTCGAACTCATTTTTGTTCGCCTTTAGGGCTCTGTGCACTTTCCTACTGCTAACCAGTGCTAAGGTGTTTGAGGTTTCTCCTCTATACATGGTACATGGTAGAATTGGCTTACCCCCAATTGGTATATTTACTTTAGTTTTAAGTCCCCAGTAAAGTGGTACTATATGTACCTAGAGCATGTAAATGTTATGCTACAAGTGGTCCTGTAGCACAAACTGCGCCAACCGCTTAAGTTAAACATGTCTCAGACCTGCCATTACAGCCTGTGTGTGCAGTTTTAAATGACCATTTCGACCTGCCAAAATAAAGTTCTTGTCGGGCCCAACGCTTCTTTTATAGGGCATATAAGTCACTCCTAGGGTAGGCCCTGAACAACCCTGAGGACAGGGTGCAGTGTAAAGTAGGATATGTATGTTTAAGTAGTATCCTAATAGTGGAAAACTCTTAAGTTTGTTTTTCTCTTCTGCAAGGCCTTCCTCAGCCATAGGATAGCATTGGAATTACCTTATTACATTTAATAAGGTGCAACTTCCGATTGGGAGAAGGTATATAGGTTGGTTGAGTTTTGGTTCCAAAGAATTGTAATTAAAAAGCCAGCTTAAATGGTAAAGTCAGATTTTTAATAACAAGTCTGAAAATGTCAATTTTAGAAAGTTGACATTTTTCAGTTCCAACCATTTGTTGTCAGCTCCCTGTATCCTGATTCCAATGACTAGGTGGAGCTGGAAGTTGTTCTGAGTGTATTGCTCCTAGACAGTGTGACAAAGGGAAAATAGATGTTGGCAGGGTGGGCCACTCAGAGTTAACGAGGGGGAAGAGCTGCTACCTACCACACTTTCACATCACAAAGGCTCTGCCTGAGCACTCTCACAAAGGATTGTCAGTAATTTTTTTTATTTTTTATTTTAAGGAACTTATAAAGCGCACTATCACCTGGCAGGCATCCTGGTGCTGAGCAGCTCAAAGGAGTGAGAGTGTGTACAGTATAGCGGCACTAGAGTGTAGGAAATAGCCAGGTCTTAATGGCTTTTCTGAAATGGAGTAGCACCTGAATTTGTCTGATTTCACAGGGCAGACTATTCCAGAGTTTAGCCACTGCAACTTTAAACAGTCTACCTCCCATTCTGACTCTTCTAAATTTAGGTATCCTCACCAGTCTTGCTGAAGAGGAGCGAAGACTCCTAGAAGGAGTGTACCAGCCAAATTTTTTACACAGGGATAGGGGACCGGTCTCATGAAGAGCTTTAAATACAAGACAGAGAGATTTAAATTGTGCTCTCTGTCTCAAGGGGAGCCAAAGGAGTGTTGCTAGGGCTGCTGATGCTGAGGCTCTTCTAGGAAGACCCAGTACTAGTTTGGCAGCTGCTGACTGGATTCTCTGCAATCTATCCAGCACAAATTCAGGAGAATTTAGCAGAAGGGCATTGCAGTAATCGAGCCTGCTAAGTATTGTACATCGTGCAACTTGAGCCCGAGCCTGAAAAGGGAGTATAGGATTTTTTTTTCGGAGAGACCAGATAATTGCAAAACAAGAGGCCGTCTTCTTAATTACCTGAGCTTCTAACGTAAGTCTACTGTCAAATATAAAGCCCAAGTTCCGAGCTGTTTGCACAGGCTGTATTGCCGTTGGCGTTTCCGAAGGCCAGAAATTGTCTGGAAAGGGGGGAGGAATCTTAGATGCTGCACAATAAATCTCCTCTGTCTTTCCGGCATTGAATTGCATTGAGTTTGGTCGTAACCAGGAAGCCGTATCCCGAAGGCACTCATGAAATACCTCCCCAGAGGTCACGTTCTCACCCTCCATAGAGAGGATCAACTGAGTATCATCTGCATAATTTACTATGCTAATGTTGTGTGATTTAATAACATCAATTAAAGGTCTTAAATAGACATTAAATAAAATAGGGCTGATCGCTGAGCCCTGAGGCACCATGCTGTATATCAGAGAAAGCAGTCTGAAATGGGGGAAGAGACACTGCTTGCTGTCTGTCCTGTAGAAAGGAGCGGAACCACTGTAAGGCGCAACTCCTCACTCCGATCCCACTCAGTCTATCCAGCAGGAGTATATGATCTACAGCATCGAAGGCGGCAGACAGATCAAGCAGGACCAATGCCGCTGCCTGACCCCTGTCTGTCCGCCTCCGAAGCTCGTCCATGACCGTCACTAGTGCTGACTCGGTCCTGTGCGCTGGTCGAAAGCCGAATTGTGCCTCCTCCAGTACGTTAGCTTGTTCCAAATATGCAGAGAGAGCAGTACTAATGGTACGTTCCACAGTTTTTGAGGGGAACGGTAGCAAAGAAATGGGCCTATAGTTTTTTGCACATTTCGGGTCTAGGGATGGTTTTTTCAACAGAGGAGACACCAAGGCTTGTTTCCATTTGGAGGGGACACACTGGTAGTTAAGGACTGATTGCATTCGAGGCGGAGAGTGGTAAACAATCTGTTGTGACCCCAGACAGGTGGGGCCAGGACAGGGAAGAAGAGGTTTGCCTGACAACTCCCTGAGGTGAAACCTCTAAAAGCTCCGTCTGCTTCAAAATGGGCATCAGGTGTAAATATTGGACTTCAGACCCCAGCCGTTCAGTACACATTTGGACCTCTGGAAGACTGCTAGGAAGAAGGACTGCTGTGCTGTTGAAGGGACTGATGCTCTTCTGGACTGCTACCCTGAAGGACTGCTGCTCTGCTGCCTTCTTGTCTGGGTGAAAAGGAATGGACCTGCAACCTGCACCCAGGACTACCAGAGTTACTCCAATGGTTAGTCTCTTGTAATCAGCTCCTGTAGTCTGCAGCTGTGAATACTACTCTGTGAGGTTGTGCCAACCCAATTTGGAGCCTTGGAAGTAGGCCTGAAGTTGCTCTGCCAGCCCATCTGTTGACCCAGTATAACCAATGCTTCTCCTCTACTGTGCGGTCAACCATGAGCAGAACCAGCACATCACCTTTGCTGAGTGGACTTCTCCATCGCACAGAGCTTGCATCATCATCGCAGCCCACAGCCTCATCAGAACCACTGCTGAGCGGCTCATCCCCGACGCAGTCCCTTTCATTGCAAGCTCGTCATCAATAGCAACCTCAATGATGACGCAGGACCTTGCATCACAGCCTTGCAGCTCTCCAGAACCGACGCTGCGCAATGCCTCTCCAACCTGGACCTCGCATTGTCTGCTGACACATCCTCAACATTGGCCCTCCCAGTACTCCACAACCAGGATTTAAGTTACTCTTGTTCAGCAGACCTAAATGGGTCCCTACAGTGGGCCGTTGCACCAATTCGGTCAGACTGAACTTGTGATTTTTTTCCGGTCGAGGGTGCCCTGATATCCACAGTTGGCCATTTGTGCTTCTTGGCACGTTTTCACTGATATGTTTTAACTTGCATATCTCCGACTCTACTAATTAAATTTGTGTTGTTTTGGTCTTGATTTATTAATAGAATTTACTCTATTTTTCTAAATTGGTGTGAGATCTTTCTTGTGTAGTGTTTTCACTCTGTTCCTGTTTGAAGTGTTGCACAAATACTTTATACATTGCCTTTACATTAAGCCTGACTTCTCTATACCAAGCTACCAGAGGGCTAAGCACAAGCAAGTTTGGGGTTTGCTTGTGATTTCAACCTGACAAGGATTATGATTGCGGTTTGAGTATGGTCTCACCCCCTTCAACCAGTAACCTAATTTCTTGCAAATATGAAATAACCATTCCTGACTAAGGCCTAAGTGAAGTCTTGTGGACACTGTATGGAATGGAAGTGTAAGGCTGCTGAAGGTCAAGGGCACAGTTTTAATATGAACTGTGACTGAGACTCCTAAGAATCTATCCAACGAATGAAAAAATTGTTTCTATAAAAGAGATCTCTAATCCTCCTTTGGGCTGCTGTCTCAAGCATGTCGGCCTTCTACATTGAAAATTCATGTGATATATATGAAACTACTAGCCAAGCAAAAAACAGTTAAGTAAGTATATTAAAATATCCAAACATGGTTATTAGCTAAGTCAAACACATTTAGAAAATTGTTACAAAAATAGAGAAACTTGGATATAATTATTGAAAATTACAAACAGAATAGTTATGCCCCATAGGAAAATGTAGGAAAAGAAATTCAGTGTTATCATATGCGAGATTTAAAGAAATCAGAAGAAATTACAATTGTCCATGTGGTTATCTAAGGTTTGACCTGAGTTCTAGCTTTGTGGTTCACCTGTGAGGGAAGGTGGCTGCATATAACTTAGTGGCTTGTCCTGTTAAAGTTTAAACCTTCGGTTCCGGATGGAAAATACCTCCTGCAGAGCAAACCTTAAGATTCTGTCCAATAGAGGAAATTCTGAGATCAAATACAATTATATCATGCTCCGATTGTAGCTTTGAGATGTGCACACCATATCAAGTGGAAAAATATTGCAAATTGATGCTATTTGATTAAGTCCTTTTCAATAAGATTTTGCAGGTAGCCACCGGTCCCTGACTGGACATTTTTCACATAGTTCAACTGGTCCCTGACTGGACATTTTTCACACAGTTCAAAGTTTAGTTATAAGTTCTCGCACTGGTACTAACTTGAAGAAAATCCTCAGATCGTCAACTCTGGCTCCTGCGTCTCCATTCCAATACCGGCAATGGAAGGAAGTTGAGCTAAAATACCAGAGCAACAAGAAAGTTCTAACATCAACCGATCTGAATTTCATGCTTCCAAGCAACATTATCTTTGTGCACCTTCCAGATTTAGGAGTTATGTTCTACAGGGGAAGCTGATACTCTGGCAACACCTCAACCCCCTTTAACCTTGTGGATCATCAGTAAATGAAACCACCTTTCTTTAAACAAAATTCTGGAGGCAGGCTTCTTACAGACTAGGAGACAACTCTTTCCATTTGTGTCTCTAGAAGCCAGGCAAAAATTCCATAGTGAACTGGTCACGGAAGGCTTCTGTCTTTCTGTTTAATTCTAGGCACATTCTTCCTTTAGAATTGGTTAATCCGGTTGTTTTAGAGAGTAAACCAACAAACCATTTGTAGTGAGATGTAGCTTATTCTTTTCAAATGTCAAGGCATCTCATACTCAATTCTTCAGCTAATGCATGAAATTCCTGCCCTAGGTGCTTGGCTTATGGCATTACAACTTATCCTACAGTTTCATTCAAGTTCTCGATAAGGTAGGAATTTTTTTAACTTCCAAATCACAAGGACTAGATGCCTAGAGTCCCTGACAAAGACTAGACAAGTCGGGTCATTCCACTCTGAGGTTTTTGTAGTAAACTTCATGGCTCCAGTAGGGGTGCCAAAACCAGATATCCGACATTTTGGAACCCTACTCGGCTCTCCACTTTACACTTAAACATTTTAAGCTCCGCTAATGTGACTAAGTTCAAACATATAGGACAGGAGCTGGTCAAAGATAAAAAGTGATCTCAGTGGTAGAACAAAGTTGGCAGCTAAAATTGTAAGTTCATCCCAATCCGATCTTTTTGCACCAAAATTGAAGGCTTTAGTGGGACTGCAAAACAAACATAAATCGCTTTGTGCAAACTATTTCTCCTGCAGCATTTTTTCGTACCTAGTTGGAGGGTTTTAGTTTCTGGAAAAGCAACAGAAGTCATAAAGTAACATTGCTGACCAGGAAGTTGAAGTTGAAAGTTCTTCATAGAGTGCACTGCGACCAAGCGGCTTCCTGGCGCTGGAGTTTAGACTGGGAATCACAGAAGTTTGCCAGGATAGAAACAGCAGGAGTACGCTTGCGAAAACAGGAGCGTCTTGAGTGCCTTGCGGAAGTGAGAATAGACAGGGATGGATCTAATGGACTGCGGGAGACTATTCCAAAAGCGGGGTGCTAGCACGGAGAATCTAGTACCACCAGTTTTGGATCTGCGGAACCAAGGGACATTAAGGCGAACCTCTAAGGTTTTACTCAACTTTTGCTCCCTCATGGTCGGCCCAAAAAGAGCCCTTGGACCCAATGACAATCACCCCATTGAATAACATCAACTTTTCACTGCACCATTGTTTTTAAAGAAGGTTTTGATTATTTTTGTTAAAAAATCCTATTCCCTAAATTAGCTTGATATTATTTTATTCAGTACATTTTTCTTCTATTTACTTAAATTGATGTAGTAATTCTATCTGATTTATTTCTCTTAGCTTTAAACATTTTTGGTGCTGCCAAAATACTGTAAATACACATTTTCTGAGAGAAGTCTGTCAATTGAACCAAATATACCGAGTACAAATTTTATCTTTGTGAGAACTCACCTGCATCTGACATCAAGACTGAGGCATTTCTCTCCATAGTTATCAATCTGTTTCTCCAGGCTGTCCAACCCCGTCGAGAAGCAGGAACAATTCCTAACCTACCAAAGAAAAACTAAACGGAGAAGAAAAAGTAGCCTAAATGCGACCACCACTCATAATTAAAATAGAAATGCACTTCCTGGAACATAGCTGACCTGCTATCCAGATTGCTGTAAGGAGAATGTTTTTTTTTTCTTTCCACCTGAAAGCCCCCTGAAGCAATGTTCACTTATTAAAGAATAAAACTTCTGGAAAGGGAAGCAGTGTTTTCACGACTCACTGTATTACAAGACGGTATCTCTTTTATCCATGAACTGTTGATGTCCTATCTTATTACAATACCCACAATTGAATCAGTTCTGACATTAACATTTGTAATCCATAACATTTTCTCTGCCGGCCAAGCATTTTCCTTTTTTTAATGTGGTGCTGATAAACAACACGTCTGTTTATGCACTTGACATTTATCCCGTTGTTGCTTTATTAAGATTACTATGTTTCACTTATAATGAATTTGATTAAATAGTATCCTTTCGTATCAATTTTGTTGTCACTCTTAAATGTGCTGTGGAACGAGTTGTGTTTTCGGGATATTGATATTGTTTTTCAAGACCCCAAATGGAATTCCTTTTCAATGTACCTAGTTTAGTAGGACCACATGAAGGACAGTTAACGGCATCCCCAGTGACGCACGAGTCATGAGCCTCCTTCACAATGGGGACATAGAAGAAATATATGTTAATAATAATTTCCCAGAAATGCGTCCCAGAAGATCGCAGAAGCCAGTTAACATGACATTAAGGTTCAAAATGTGCCAAACATATTCGATACTTTTCTCATCCATGACGTGTGTAGAGTTTTAACATCTGATATCATCCAGATTACCATTATCTTCAGCAAAGGGCGTTTCCTTATCAAACTGGGGGGCATATTATCAAAAAGGTGTTAAGATTATCACCGCTTTAGAAGCGGGAAACTGCTGCCAAAGCGGCGATAATGGGCTTGATAATATGCCCTTGTGATTCCCATAGAAGCCCCGGTTCACACCAGAACCTAGACTTCTATGGGAATTCACAAGGGCATATTATCAAGCCCATTATTGCTGTTTAGGGGCAGTTTCCTGTCGCTAAAGTGGCGATAATTTTAACGCCGTTCTTAATAATATGCCCCACAGTTTTTAACGCTCCACTTCAACTGCTAAAAAGGAAACATGTTTTCGGGAAAGCAAAGACCACAGTACCCGGATCTTTGACTACACAACCATTTTTCACGGATTTCACAACAAGTCTTGAGAAAGGCCCAGGCCTTTGTGCCACAAAGGGGCGAAGAGCATGCTAGGTGTGCATCTTTGCATAAAAAAACAAGAATACAAGTTTTCAACGAGCGACTCTGCCACCTAATTGCGCTCACTAATATATAATATGTCTGTTCTCCTTTTGCTTTATTTCTCTTATCTGACCTAGACAGCATACCAGTACGTGCATGGTGTTGCGCGCCGTGATGTCACTTGCATACTGCCTAACTAGGGTAGTCCCCCCATGTTGTTTTTTAGGACTTGTGCCCTGGGTACAATCCCCTCTAACTCCAAGCTACCATATCGTAACAAAGCCCACTGGAAGTGGGACGTACCCACTAAGGCAGGGTTCTCTGGGCAACCGGATCCATGCCATATTTTCAGCAAATCACCATTTACATAAATGTAGTTATCTTAAAAGTCTTGCATGGAATCCACCCACCAGGACCGACTTTGGAGAACTCTGCACTGTGGGATGCTACAGAACATGCGAAAGACGCCACCGTGAAATAGGGCAAGAGATAGAATAACTGGTTCCGGAGGCCTCGCCTTTTACTTGGACTCACTATACCATTGGTGTAGCCTTGAAGTCCTTTCAGGAGTAGGTGTCTCCGAGGCTATCCATCCTGCTGTGTATGGTCTGAGAGTGAATGCCCGCTGTGTGGGCAGTGTTGGGTAGCATGCATGTGGGCAGTTCAGAAATGAAGTTCGACGTGGATGCAGTTTTACTGCGGTGCATTATTCCTGCACCCATACTGTGCCATATAGGGAACAATGTATGTGCCAGAGTGCAGACACAGAATGGATAAGGGGTGATATCATGAGTCTGTGCGTTTCTTTATCACTTATTCAATGAATACATTAACTCAAACAGTGTTTGCAGGGCCGGCTCTAGGGCGGTGCTATCAGTGCCACCGCACCTGGCACTGACTTGGTGTGGGGCATCATTTTTGCAAGTATATTTATCAATTTAAAAGCACCTGCTGTCCGTGTTGGCCTCCAGTAATTTTCAGGAATTATTTTAATTGTCAAGATAACTTAGTGATTAATTGACTGGAGGTTTGTCTACTGGAAGTTTTGACTCCTCCTAATGTAGCGCAGAGGGTTAACATGCCTGCTGCTAAGAACGTGTACCATGCAGATAACAAAGTGCATATAATGTAAATAGGGCAGAAGGTTACTGCTTCGGCCAGAGAATCCTTTTTGTTACTTGTCCTTTATAAGTCAAAACCCTGATATAGCGCATTGAGCTATTAACTGTCATCAAAGTGCTGCATGCAAACTGCAAGTAATATTTTAGAGCTATATGTTTTTTTGCCCAGTTTTTCACTATTCTAACCTTGCCAAAAGGGTTAATTCGGATAGAAAACAATTCTTTTTATTAAAGAGAACCCCTAACAATGGTGTTATGATTTCAATTCTGAATGTGTGCTTTTCCAGAGTAAGGACTCTTAAACTATATTGCCCACCAGTGTCGATGACATGTCACTCATACACTACACCTGGTAGTCCTGTCTGATATTAAATTTCCCATACAGCGATTTACACACATATGATTGTCTGCGCAATGTGTGTGTAATGTAAAGTGCTATGAGACACTGTTATGAGTGGTGCTATAAACTAAATGAATCTGAGAGACAGTGGTTATGGAAACTTGAGGGGCACTTTTAAAGGGTGCTAGTGAAGGAATCCATGGCAGTGGGGGTCATGGGGGGGGGGGGGGCGGGGGCGCCAACAGACATCGTTGCACAGGGCGCCACCACTGTTAATGCCGGCCCTGAGTGTCTGAGTTAGTGCACGAAGAGCAGAGCTTGAAAACGCAGGGGCATCAATTGCCTCTTTTCGTTTCCCAGTTCTGTTAGCAATAAAATGCACTAATTCGCACATTTCCCTAGTTAATATATGTGCTGAAGACATGACAAAATACACAGAAGCCTCCTGCTTCAGCACAACGCAGAAAACTGCTTTTAGTGATTAACCCAGATACACCCAATGCATTAATCATACACTCAGTGCACTATTCATCAGTTAATGCACATTTTATAGAGTTGTGCTTTACTGACAATATCGTGCACATACTTTTGCCAGATTCTCAGTTGATAGCTATAACTGAAGAAAAGTTCACAATATGCGAACCTGAACTAATCAGAAATGAGCACATGTGCAAAACGTGAGGATTAGGCATACAAACGACAGAGATGTGGAGGTAGGTCTGACAGATTAAGTCACGCAAAGCAATGTTTGCACCGGTGCACACTGTTCTTGTGGGCCTCATCTTGAATGTGTTTGTTAGTGCAGAACCTATTTTTTCACTTTCCAAGTCACATACATTTTACTCTGAATTTCTGAGTTAGAGGATGCACAGCAGACAGCATCGCTCACACATACACAGTGAGCAATGATGGTCTCTTTCCACTTCTGTGCTGCCCTGCACAGCATGCACCAATTTAGAGAAAATGTAGCACTTTAAAAAGTGGCATAACATAAAAAGAGACGCACAGATCAGCCCTGCGAGCCCTTATGTTACAGCTCTGGGCTGTCTTCTGTGCATCGCCTCTCTGACAGCAGATCTTTAGAGAACCGTATTCCCGCTACTCCTTCTGGCTTGCGCACTCTTCCAGGTGTAAGTCTCCCCTAGGTTGTAGAAACAAGGACCCCACATAGATCATTCTGGGGAACAAACGAGGCAGAGTGCTGTACGAGAGAAATCGTCTGGCGACGGGGCCCAAGGATGTAAACCGAGGCAGCTTTCAAATCACTGGCGCATCCTTAGTCTGCTAAGCTTGCTGTTCTGCGACACCATCCGTCAACATTAAGGGCTCCGCGCTGCCAAAAGCGTGCACAATTTGTAAACAACTGCTTAGGAAGTGGGACATTTAAGCCCATTATATTTCCTTCAGACAGTTGTTTTGAATCTGGAGAATAGGAGGGAATTAAATTGCCTTAAACTGTCCTTCTCCTGCTGACAGAGTAGCAAATGCTGCCTTCTCAGATGTTTCAGGTGCTGTCTGGATGGTGTTTCCACCCCAAAGACCAATATAACTCAAGATTGTGTTGCTTTAGCTACGGTCAGCAGCTCCTTTATTAGGTCTCGCTAGACCTATTGCTGCCAATATCCTTGTCAAGCGACCTAGATCTGGCCACGAGCGCCGATTACACATCGTGACCGCGCATGCCCCGCCCCCCAGCCGTGCACATCTTTTGCTCCACATTCACACTCACGGAAGCACACATACATATACACACACACACATGCACACACGCGCGCACACACAGACACACACAGACACACCCCCCCACTACTAAGCACCACTTACCACATCAGCGCCTCAGCCGCCACTCCTGTGTTCTGCTGCCACCGCTCCTCTGGACCAGCCATCCACTCCGTGGGCGCATAAGACGGAAGTCCCGCCCCACGACAGCCGTGAGCGTGCACATCCCGACACCGGAAGTTCGGGAGAGTGCACGCTCACGGCTTGTTCCTCTTGTTGAATTTATAATTGCATTCTGTCCTCTTCACCCAATCAATACATCCTGATCAGCCAATGCCCACTGACATCAGACGGATCTCCACACTGTCAGAGTGTGGGCTTTGAGAATGGTAGTGACGTCACAGCATTCATTGACGGACCCTTTCACTGAGACTAGCACACGGGCACGTGCACACACTCACCTCCTGGGGGCGCGCTGCTCTCCTCTCTTGAGGTCGGCAAATCACTCATAGCCGCGCCGAAGGTGGACCTGAACAGCGGGAACAAAAAGCCCTGCAGCTGCCTCCTGCCTCGGGAAGTAAAAGCGTAAAGAGGACAGCGGGGAGTGCCTCTTGGCGCCCAGCCCACTCACACAAAGAAGGCGAAAATCACAGGTATGCGAGAGGGCGCTTTATTTGCAGACTTTGCCCAGCCCAGCCTGTTCTCTGCGAGAAATGGGAAAAAATCTCACTGCGAAGTGCCTCTCAAGGCCGGCTGCATTCCTTCAGCGCCAGGGCAAGGTCCGTCCTCGAGTAGGCCCCAGGCACATCTCACCCCGCCACGGGCCCAGAGCAGCTCGAGAACCGACTGCTCTTACTGAAAGTGCGTGACCTGAAGATTCCCATGTGCTCTTAAAATAGACGCCATTTATTTTACGCTACCGAAGAGACGGCTGCCAGGACTGCAGAGCAAGGGCGCACCTACAGTTGGTGCAGTGGCACCGGGCACCTTGAACCCTGCCAGTGCGGTATTTTACTATAAGAACAGCAGTTATAGTTGGAACAGTCTTTGGGATAAGTTTCTTCTTTTTTGTGGTTTAATGACTGACTCGTGTACACTATACTTTAATGGTGTCACTAAGACTCTCCACAGGCCCCTAGAACCGCTGCAGTAAGGGAAGTATAACTCTCATTCACCTTACAATAACACCAGAACCTTCGTAGCTTTTTTTACGGACCTTGTATCTTTCCTCAACGCACTAAAGTGCCTAGAGCACCTAGGTAGAACGTGCGCTCCATGCACATATTTTATATATCCTCTATTTCCCCGTGTAGTTGTTATTGTCTGCTGCTAAGGGGAACTTTCACCTAGTTCACGTTTTATTCTCCAACATTACTTTGTGACCGGGGCTAAAAAGGATGTGCCTTCTTAATCGCGTTGTTTCTTTTTAACCATTAAATCTGCATGTAACTTTGTAGGTTTTTTTTACTTGCTGCAAATCAGTGTGTGTTTTATATATTTTTTTGTTTTGTGCATAGGTTTAAATAGTCTTTGGGATCAACTTCTAATTTTTCCCTGGTTTAATGTGTATAATAGCCCTGGTAACAGCCCATAAACATCCTGTTGTTACTGGGGGCTTGTTCTCGCGTTTCAGCTCGTTTTAACAGAGCCTTTGAGGAATGCGCTTCCTCGAGATAAGCCCAACTCAGGAGGCGCTTTTGTTCAAAATTGTCTACCTATAGCTGCTAAAATTTGAGATTGCTATATGTGCCGTTTTTCCCCTACCAACTGTGTGAATATCGGGTTATCATTTATATATATTTCCAGATGTTGCCTAGTTTTGGTCCGCTAGGTATTATTATTTTGGATTACATTTTATTTTTATGCTATGCTCTTTTTGTATTTTGCTAAGCGGGTGATGTTCATGAAATGCAAAAAGTTACAGCCCCTGCCGATCAGTTGCATTCTTGGCCAAAACACACACTTTTCTTTATTAGAGCGGTTTAGTGTGAGCTGGTCGTCTTTTAAGAGATTACATATAAACTTGCTGCTTGGTGTTTATTGCTGCACCCAGTGCTCCTGAAATTGTATGCTTTATATGCACAAAAAAACAAATCACCTCAAAGTAGCTCCGTGGCTTTGTGTCCGTCTTTCTGGAGCCGCAGCTAAGTACTTCACAGGTTTTTAAAGTATAAACATTGTGTGAATTTACTCTCACATCAGTGCCGCAAGCTGGCAGAAAACAGTGACTAAATACCGTTTACTTTGGATCAAGGTTATGCAGAGACTGCTGCACGACAAATAGCTCTCTGCTTCCTTAGCTCGGTTGTGCTTGAGTTGTCCCAAAAACATGCAGCTCCCCATTAAATGCACCCACCCTCTTGTGTGGTAGCGGTGTGAAGAATGCCCTGGGCAGTCACTCACTCCTGGGCTCTTAAATGCACATATTTTTATTGTCTATTATTTTGGGTTTGAACACTTTTATTTGTTGTTTTTATTTTGTAAATATTTATTAGCATATGCTGTAAAATGCCCGTCTTTCCCCATAAAATAGCTATTGGTGCAGATATCTGAAGCTGTCCCATGTTAGATGCGAACACTTCATCCAGCCGTATCTTATATGCTAGGATACTTTAGAGTTACTGTACATGCTGCTAGAATGCTAGTGCATCTGCGCGCCACATTATTCAATACCGAAGGAGCCAGTATAGCCTTTCATCTTGTCCAGGTCGATAAGTAAAAACCAGCCCACCGGAATCAAAAAGTAATTAAGCGGGCTCCATATATTTTACCGGCGCGGCAAGCTTAGTCTTCCCTTCCCAACCCGGAGCTGTAAATGGTCCTTCTTGTACTCCCTTGGAGACCCTGCCGAGTCTGCTCTCTTCCTATGATACCAGCAGAGCCAGCATTCCTCACTTTTTTTCAGGAAGCCCAATACGACGAACAAACCTGGCAACCGCAATGGCCTTTAAATATTAGGCCCAAAGCACTGCCATTACCAGGCCCAAAGCAACACCATTATCCGGCCCAAAGCAACGCCATGTATTTTGCCCAAATGTTAATGTTAGTGCACACAAGCCTTGGTAGAGCAATAGCAGCGAGCGCTCTCCTCAGTGTGGCACACTTCTCTGCTGCACACTGTAAGCACAGATTTTATATTTCATCATTATTATTATGAGCCTGAACCTGTTTTTCCCTGTGCAGCTGTGACTCCCTGCTGCTTAGGGACATTAATGTAGTTCAGGTTTTATCTTCCAACGTAACTGTGATAGGGGCTAGGAAAGCTGTGCCAGCTTGGCTTGGTGTTAAGGCCGCACCAAAGTACTTTGCAGGTATTCTTACAATTGTGTGCTTCACGGGCACAAAGAAACCAATAACTTCAAAGTAGCCGCGTGGCTTGACGTCAGTCTTCTTGGAGCCACAAGTAAGTACTTCACAGGTGTTTACAAATAGCATGCATATGTGTAAAAAGCTGTATTGTTTCTGTTAATTAGAGGCCTTGCATTTCCAATGTTTTACTTTGCTCTGAATCTATTACATGTGACCAAACTCTCTTAAACAAGCAGATTTCTCACAATGCATGTTAAGTATTGAAGCGTGACGCTTCACTAGCGCACGCTTGGCCTCAGTCATTCCCTCCCACTTGCTGGCTCCCCTGCTCCCCCACCCGACTTGAAAGGAAGCCTCGCATTCCAACATTTGTCTCTCACACCACAGGCTGCTGCTCCCCCGTCTTTCCATACTTTTACCTACCCCAATCTACCCTCATTTCCCAGACTTCCACTGAGCTCCTCTTTCCCATATTCCCTCCTTCTACCAAGGTCTCTTTTCTCTCACCTCCTGCCATTCCTAATATCTTTTCCTCTGGAAACTTCCTTCTACCACCCTCTGTTCTGCGAGCCCTACTTTCTCTCTTCACTCATCTCTTACCTCCCGCTCCTCTCTCGCGTTGGCCTTTCACCCCAGCCCTTCTTGCCCTTTCCCCCACTCTACTCAACCCCCTTCCTTCTCTCTGTCTTGGGTTGTTTCCTTATATCTAGATTATTCTCTCCCTCGTCTTTTCACCTCGTTCTCTTTTCTCACCTCCCTAGCTTGACTCCGCCTTTCGCAGTTTCCTTCCTTCCTCCCACTGTTTCCTTCACTCCCAGTGCATTTCCTCACCTCCTTCCTTCTGTCATTCACCTTTTATCCAAAGTCTTCGAGGTTTTCCTTCCCTTCTATGTGTACTCTCTCGCTCTCCTCGCTTCTTTCCCTTTTGTTACTTTTTTCACCTCCCCGGTGCATTTTCCTTTCCCTTCCAACCTTCTACTTTTCCTCCTTTCCAACAAACCCGTTTTTCAAGTTCCGTGTTATTATTGAGCACAACAGTCGGGCTCTGTCCGTTATCTTGCCTCTCTCCTCTCAGGTTGTCCCTTTCCTCCTGCACACACTCCCGCCCCTCCCCCTCCCAATAACTCCCTTGCACATAACATATCACCACGGCTTGGCCTAAACTGGTTATTGAATATAAGCACCGCATCACTACACACTGTATGATACCTATTAATGTGATTATTGTGAGTGTCGGCATTATTCCTGTTGTCACTGTCACCGTGATGCGAGTTACTTTCAAAGTTACAATTGAGTTCTATGTTGAGATGTTTACAGCGCCGTGCCGCCATTAGTGTGCATCGCAGAGCTGTGCTGCGTACTGTTTTATTATGGTCATTATTCGTATTACTAATTCCATTACTGTTCTCCTGTTCATGTGGTATACCATTATAATTGGTATACTGTAGTATAATATACTGAGTATACTTTCAATATTTCTGTTAAGTTTTTGTTTCTAGCACAAGTAGAAGTATCTTTCTGGGGAAGTATGTGTCCCTAAGTCCGCTGAACTTGCGCGAATGATACATGTAGGCTAAAAGCAAGGCTACGGGAATTATACCATTGTGCGGTCGCGTGATTTTCGCATAATTATAGATCTTCCGCATTTACATTATCGTCTGCATATTTTAACAACAATATTTTTTGTTTCTAGCTCAAACGGTTCCTACAATACTAAAAATGCAGCTGCGTGGTGGAAGGCCCTTTTCAAAACTTGTTAACCGCGCTAACTCTTACATATTCACTTGTTCAGAGCACTGTGTTTTCACCGATCACTTTCGGTCACCCGTATTTAACTCAGTAACCAGCAGGCTTAATGTGCGGCATCACTTGCACCGATTGCCGCGCTGTTTCTTGTTAGGCTAGGCTACATTTTAATAATGCTTGTTTCCAAGTCCATAGGTCATTTATTTTTGTCTGTGTCGCACATCTAAAGACACATTTGCTTTTTTCAGCAAGATTCCTTCTCTTTGTTTTGAGAGCTCACTCACTGATTAGTGTCACAGATCCATTCAAGTTCTTAACCCTCACGTTTGTGTGTCCTAAGCACATTTCTTTTTCTCCTGTTTTCCGCACATAAATGCCTCGGAACACGTGAATTCACTCGGGTATTTTTAGATCCAGTATTTTCACCCACACGCTTCGCGCAAAACGGGGCGCCCTACTCTGCACCTTCTCCTAGAGTCTTTTACTGCTGTAGTTTTGTTTCCTTCACCCCAGACGTAGCATTTTGCTACAGTTGAATGTTTTTGTCTTGCTCGCAATCTGTCTTCTTGGATTCAGACACGTATTTCATTTGTTTTACTTCCCAGAAAATCCCCCCTGATAAAGAGCTTTTGCTCGTTTCAAAGTGTAATTAGCATCAACACATGTGATGAACTGTCCTATGATTTAATCGGACTGTATTTACAAGGATTGAACATTTACGTTTCATATGACGTAATACGGAAAAATAAATCCACGACTAAACTACAGATATCTTTGAAAGATTATACCTGTCTCATTGAATTTCTGTAAAAGCGATTCTCGTCGCCTCTGGAGTGCTTCAGATTTTAACCCTCCCACACCAACCACCACCACGTCCACCACCACCATGTCCACCATGTCCACCACCACCACCACCACATCCACCAACACCACGTCCACCAACACCACGTCCACGCCCACCACCACTATCACCACCATGTCCACCACCACCACCACCATGTCCACCACGTCCACCACCACCATATCCACCACCACCACGTCTACCACCACCACATCCACCACCATCATGTCCACCACCACCACCTCCTCCACCACCACGTCCATCACCATGTCCACCACCACCATGTCCACCACCACCATGTCCACCACCACCACACCCACCACCTCCACCACCATGTCCACCTCCACCACCACGTCCACCACCACCACGTCCACCACCACTACATCCACCACGTCCACCACGTCCATCACCACCACATCCACCACCACCACATCCACCACCATTACCACAACCACCACATCCACCACCATCAAGTCCACCACCACCACCTCCTCCACCACCATGTCCACCACCACCACACCCACCACCACATCCACCACCATGTCCACCTCCACCACCTCCTCCACCACCACATCCTTCACCATGTCCACAACCACCACGTCCACCACCACCACGTCCACCGCCACATCCGCCCTCACACTATCTATCGCACTCACTATCTATCACTCAGCACCACCACAGCATCACTCAGGGGCACCACAACATCACTATGCGCTACCACAGCATCACTGAACGCCTCAGCATCACTCGTCGCCACCACAACATCACTCAGCGCCACCACAGCATCAATCTGTGCAACCATTCAACAACAACTGGTTCAAATATGTTCTCTCAATGTTTCAAGCTTTATTACAAATGTCATAAAAAGATGTTAATATTTCACTTCTGTACTTGGATTTTCGTCACAATAAAATACACTGAACATAATCTTCACAAAAGTTATTTACAAAAGTTTAAGCTATTGCCATTATAAATTACAATACATTTTATTTAAGTATTAATTATTTAAAAAAATTCAAAGCCATTGTTATTTGTAATATCAATACATCTAAGTCACGTAAATACAAAACATGTTGCATTACAAATGCTACAGGTGTCACATTTGCAAAAGTTAACAGTATTGGCATTGTAAATGACAAAGCTATTAATTTCGCTATTTTCAAAATCAACACATAAATAAAAAATGTGTAATTTACAATACCAATAGCTCAAATTTTCCTAATGCGAGACCTATTGCATTGCAAATGCTTGTTGAGATGTAGCTGTCCATGCGTAGGCACATTTGACCCCTGCAGGATTTTGGAATAATGAAAAAACTCATACCCCGTGGCTGCGAGAAGTTTGATAATCAGCAGAGGGTTGGACATCAGGTTATTTTTGTCAAACCCTCTGCTGATTCAATGGATATATGCTTTGTATTGAGAGCCTCGCACCGATGTTCAACCCTTTACTGGAGATTTATTTTGCAAAATTGCATGTAGTTTAGGGATATCTTCTTGTGCGTTCTCTTTTTATTTTTTTTATTTTTCCAAGTCAGCAAAGGAACACATAAATGACAAGAATATCCTAAGAATATCAAAGGCTAGGCCTCTAACTTTGGCCAAAGCGAGCTCCGATTCATGAATCTGACGGATAAGGAGGACACACCATCCGATATCCTTGGGGGGATTCACCAAGACCCATGATCTCGCAATACAGAGCCAGGCACACACCAGCATCATTTTTTTTAATTTACGAGTGGAACAGGTCATGTTACACACATTCTTTTACTACATAAGCCATTACAACGCATTCATTACAACGACTTGCTGTAGGGGGATGCTGGATGTTGGAATAGTATAATTTACTATTCCAACTCCAGTATGTGCAACAGTAGAGAAGGTGTTGGATTAAAAATCCAACACCTGCTGCCCTCTTCAGCAAGTCATTGTAACAGATTGTGTTGTAATGGCATGCGATGTAACAACGAACAACGCGGTCGTTGTAATGACTGCTTTGTAATGACGTGATGTTTAAACATTGTTATAAACAAATTTAGAAGTTTGCAGCTAAAATATAAATAAAGTAAATAAGTATTCCGTAATTTACATATTCAAAATTCACAGAGCAGACAGGCTTAAATAAGGAAATGCCTTAGAACCTTATTATGAGTTTGGTGGTGCAGGAGGGGGTCTGCTCTACTCCCGCAATGCCAAACCCATGTTTGAACCGCCCACCAGATTAGGGGTTTTCTCCTGTCTGGCAGGCTGTTTTTTTGCATTCCCATGGCGGTGCCTATGAAATCGGCCCCACAATGGGAATGTCAGAATCAGTGCCTACACAGAATGGATTGCTGCAGTCGATGCCATGCAGGTACCGATGTTACAATATCCCTTACCAGCAACCTTTTCATTTCTGAAAAACTGCCATTAAAAGGTATCGTAAAAGGATTGGGGGCCCGAAAGGGCCTTGTCTATCGCAGACCACTGTAATTTGGGCGGGGGGCATATGTAGTACCCTCACGCATCTCTATGCACCGTGTGCCCTGCACAACATGGGCCGTGGCACATGGATGTGCAGGAATTGCTCCTTTACTCACAGGCTTGTGTCGCAGCCCCATTTCTTGGCCGCAGCACAAGCCGCCATGGAAAGGAGCTCTTTGTGACCACCAGCCTTGTGGTCACATTGTAATTGGGTAGTTGAACCCCCACCTGCTTGTCGGCCAGGCTCCTGACAACCACCCACTATCCTAATCAGGGCCTATGTCTCTTAAATATATGTAAGCAGAGCAAAACAGCAAGCTGTGCCAGAGATTGGTTACACAAGGTCAGACAACTGTTAGACGAAGTCCTGGTGAAGGCGTTGACTAATGGCTGGAAAGCTCAGAGCGGTAGAGATTCAAAATCCGTACTAAAGCAAGGTTCCTGGCCTGAAGGTTTTATTTGGCGCCTTTGTCCAGTGAAGATTTCAACCTTTGGACTTTTTGGGTGCTTGTATTCCTCCACCAGGGCAATGCTGCAAGCTGTAGTGCACAGGGCTCCTTGAGGCTAGACCCTTTCGATGCCACATCTCGTAGAAAGGGATTTGCTGCTGCGGAAAAGCTCCAAATGGTAGCAACCTGAATCTGTGGCCTAGCGGCAGTGCACCTTTGTTGCATTAGCTTGCCACATTTGTCCCAGACCTCTGGAGGTCTTTGGAGCCAAAATTGTCTAAGTCCCAAGTTAGAAGGAGTCCACTTTGATGGTTTGGACAAGAAAAGAGGAGTATGGATGACATTAGTTCTGTTGCGAATGTATGATGCGATCCAGTCTAGAGCAGTCCCCTCTATGCCGCATCATAGACTGTTATGGTCAACAGTGACAAAGGCAGCCAAGAGGGCCAAGAAAAGTAGGGCAGCAACCGTGTTGCAATCATCTGTGTTCTTCAGTTCATCTCAGATGGCAAGGAGGGCAAATTCTGTGTGCCTTCCCGGACAGAATCCCGTTTAGAAGTCTGAAAGTTTGGCATTGTCTTCAATGAACTGTGACATCTGAGCGAACGCTGCTCTTTCTATACATTTGCCCAGGAAAGGTCCATTTGTAATGTGTCTGTAGTTGTCAGAGTTCAGCGGGTCCAAGTTTGTTTGCATCAGTAATGGTCATATGTATGAGTTTTTGAGTTCTTCTGGAAATTTTCCGGTAGTTAAGGAATCTTTGATGATTCTTCTTACTGGAGTGACAGTAGAGGTTGCGAGAAGAGTTGTCTTGAAAGTTAGTGTTGGACACTGGTCAGAAGGGCTGCCGGCAGGCCTGCTTGCTTTGATTAGGTCCATAAATTCATCCTGTGAAATGTGTTGCAAGGAACGGAGACGCTGGGCTAGAATATTCTTGGGATCTTGTTTTGGAAAAGGGTCAGCGTAGGTGGTTTGTCTTCATTTTAATTATGAGTCCAACGTGTTTGCTTTGTCCATGTAATGATTTGCCAGTTTGTCTGTGAAATCTTGAGTAACAGGATGAGCTCCTTCTAGGCAATTTAGTTTACTAAATTCATTGAGTATTTTATGGAATTCTTTATTTGCACATTTAGCATTTTGAATACTGTCTAAATAGTACCTTTTTATTTTTTGTAGCTGTTCATTTTCTGTAGGCAAAGTTTGTGTTGATTGACGTCTGTTTTGAGCCAGGCATTGTGCAGATTTCTAATTTGTTGTTTTATGTCTTATTTCTCTGTATTTCTCCAAGGCCCTTGTTTTCTTTTGTTCTGTTGTTTGGTTTTGAGTGGCATCAGGATATCAAAAGGTTCCTGTATCCACTCATATAATTTTTGAACAGAATTTACTGTTTCCAGATCTCTACTGGATTTTAGTTGTGTTTCTAAGTGTTCCAAATTGAGTTTCGTCCACAGTCGATAGGTGGATGCACATAAGGTGGTTTTAGGTGCGCCGATTCATGTTGTTTTATGCTGGAAAGAAAGCAAATGGTGGTCTGACCACGTGACTGGAGTTATAATTTGAAAGGTAACTAGTTCAGTATTAGCAAAAATGACATCTAGGATGTGTCCAGCGGATCACTGAAACAATATCGATAACAAAAATATAGAACTACCATAATATCGAGTAAAAAATATAGAATGCCAAAATATCGACTTCCTATCTCCAAACAGGTAAGTACAAAAATATCGAATCAAAAATATCGATGTAAAAAATATAGTTAGTCAAAATATCGATTTTTTTTAAATGCTTTAAAGTAATTGAAATTAATGAAATAATAAATATAAAAACTTAAACATACTTAAAATACTTAAATACTTCAATAACCTTAAAATTGATAAATAATTAATGTAAGTATAAAAAATATAAAATATTTTTACCGTAGGATAGTGGAAAGGGCAAAACTTACTATTACCACTCCAGTGAGTGCAACAGTAGAGAAAGCGTTGGATAGCGTAGGGGTAAAAATTATTATTCACACTCCAGTGAGTGCAACAGTAGGGAAAATGTTGAATAGCGGGAGGGTAAAAATTACTATTCCCACTCCGGAGAGTGAAACAGTAGGGAAAACATTGGATAGTGGGTGGGTAAAAATTACTATTCCCACTCCAATGAGTGCAACAGTAGGGAAAACGTTGGATCGCGGGAGGGTAAAAATTACTATTCCCACTCCAGAGAGTGCAACAGTAGGGAAAGCATTGGATAGCGTAGGGGTAAAAATTACTATTCCCACTCCAGAGAGTGCAACAGTAGGGAAAACGTTGGATAGAGGAAGGGTAAAAATTACTATTCCCACTCCAGAGAGTGCAACAGTAGGGAAAGCATTGAATAGCGTAGGGGTAAAGATTATTATTCCCACTCCAAAGAGTGCAACAGTAGGGAAGACGTTGGATAGTCGGAGGGTAAAAATTACTATTCCCACTCCAGTGAGTGCAACAGTAGGGAAAGCGTTGGATAGAGTAGTGGTAAAAACTACTATTCCAACTCCAGAGAGTGCAACAGTAGAAAAAGCGTTGGATAGCGTAGCTCCAGCGAGTGCAACAGTAGGGAAAGCGCTGGATAGCGTAGGGATAAACATTACTATTCCCACTCCAGAGAGTGCAACAGTAGGTAAAGGGTTGGATAGCGTAGGGGTAAAAATTGCTATTCGCACTCCAGAGAGTGCAACAGTAGGGAAAGCATTGGATAGCGTAGTTGTAAAAATTACTATTCCCACTCCAGAGAGTGCAACAGTAGGGAAAACGTTGGATAGTGTAGGAGTTACATTTACTATTCCCACTCCAGTGAGTGCAACAGTAGGGAAAGTACATACTTCATATATTAATTTTCAAAAAAAATATTAATACCAATTACAAATTAATTAAAAATAATTACCAATTTAATATATTTTAATAATTATTCAATTACAAATACAAATAAAAATATTTAATGAAAATCTTTACCTATTATACAAATTAATTACCAATTTACACTTAATTAATTAGCAATTGAAAAATAATTAACAATGAATAAAAAAATACCAATAAATACATTTAAAAATGTACCTAATTACAATTAAATTACTTCCCACCCTATTCCCCTATTAACCCACAACCCGCTACAGAAAATAAATTAATAAAATAACATAATTATCAATTAATCAATGAATCAAAATCAATTACCAATTATATTTTAATTAATTACCAATTAAAATTTTTAATAACAATTAATTCAAAATAAATACCAATAAATAAATAAAAAAATTACATAATTATAATTAAATTATTTCCCACCCTATTCCCCTAAGAACCCACAACCCGCTACAGAAAATAAATTAATAATATTAACATAATTATCAATTAATCAATTAAATAAAATGAATTACAAATTATATTTTATTTAATTAACAATTAAAAATTAATTATCAATTGATTCAAAATAAATACAAATAAATAAATGAACATATTCAAATAATTATAATTAAACTACTTCCCACCCTATTCCCCTATAAACCCACATCCCACTACAGAATTATCTTAAGCAAAAATTAAATACCATACAATTAAGTAATTAAAATAAATTATAAAATAAATATACACTTTTCACACATATACTAACATAAAAAACACTTTAAAAAATTCGATATTTTTGTTGTCTGTATTCTGTCCATTCGATATTTTTGTTGTCCATATTCTGTCCATTCGATATTTTGTCCATTCTATATTTTGAATTCGATATTACTGCTATTCTATTCGATATTTTTGTAGTCTATATTCTGTCCATTCGATATTGTGTCCATTCTATATTTTTTATTCTATCCTAATGCAAATCGATAATTAAAACTTGATATTTGTATACTGTGTCCTGCATTGTGTGTGGGGTTGAGGATGAGCTGATACAGGTTCAGTGCTTCTAGGCAAGCGAATATTGTTTTTGGATGGGGCATACTGGGTTTGTAAAACCAAATGTTGAGGCAACCAGAATGTATAGGTTTGAAACCACGTCTAGAAGTGTGCCTGGGCAATGTCGCCTTGCTAGAAGGAGGTCTGTAAAGGTGCAGGGAGTTACAAGAGCATTGCATCTGGTGGAATGGGCCTCCCAATCTTTTATTGAGACGTCGTCCACTTTGTTGATATATAATGTTTGCCTGAACATAACAGCTAGGCCACCTCCCTTTTTGCCTATATGATTTTGGGTGATTGTTTGACAGCCTGGAGGAATGGCTTCATGCAGGACTGGAGCCATATCATCTCCCAACCATGATTCACTTATGAATAGTATATCTGGTGTTACATCAGTGAGACAGTCGTAGATGTGATGTGTGTTTTTAGAGACCAATCCAGCATTTATTAGTAGTCAATTTAGAGATTGTGCTTTGGCAATAGTGTGACTTTGTTTTGTAGAAGAGTGATCAGTATTGTGTGTGCATAAAGCAGGGGTGTCCTAAGTGCTGGTATTAGCTGTATGAGGATAGCAATATTGTAGCTTTTGTATATCGTGTTCCTCGTCCAACAGGCTAAGAAGGCATTTTGACGGGTCTGCGTGTGTAGGTGGTGGAGACGGTGTTTGAGAGTGAATTGGTGCGCTGTGTTGTTTTTGTGGTGTAAACTTGTTGTGCAGTAGACATGGAGAAGTGAAGTTGTGTGGTGTGGTGAGCTGCTTATATTATTTGCGTGTGTGTAGGGTGGAAGTTGAATAAGTCAGGGATGGTGGTGCAGCATGTGGATCATTGAATGGGACTCTAGTGGGGGTGTCATAATTGAAACATACCCCGAGAGCGAACTTTTATAAAAAATAATTTTCCCCGCAGCCTGCCTGTCATAGTGCCACATAGAATTTCAATTTTGACAGGCAATTGTTGAAATTCTGGACTGGTGTAATTAATTGATGCAAATAGAAAAAAAAAGATGAAAAAAAAGAAGAGTTCTCCCAGTTAGTTTTAGGTCCAGAGGGGGGAGAGACTGGAATGAACTAGGCATAAAGGGTACCTCTTAAGAGACCTATATTGCTTTTGTCACAAGAATATATCCAGAAAACATTTACATAAGAAAGGCTGCTATAGACAGAAGCCAAGACTTGTAGATATTACAAAAACATAATTTTATTTTCTTTTTCTTTTGTCTTTTTTGGATTTTACTATTTTAGATATTTATACATGTATACATTTTATCTCATAACAACACAATCAGAAATTGATAAATATTCATTACACATTTTATAGGTTTCAAAAAGTGCAATTGAAAAAAGTGTGCCCCTAACAGTGTCGTGTCATACTAACATACATACTCTCACACATACCGGTCATACATCTACATTCACTATTCTCTATAAAAATACATAGAAACATGGAAACAGGACTTCACAAAATGAAACTGTAACCCAAAGGTGCATATGGTGGTTCAATGTTGGTACATGAAATTAGGGATTCCACCAATTAATCATTGATCTGTGTATTATTGATCAATCCTTAGTGCATTGTCCAGATCTTTTTGGGGTGTACGGCCTACGTACGTTTCGGTGATAGTATATGATTGGATAACCTTCCTCAGGGCCAGGATAAATGAACAAAAAACTGACATATACAATGGACCAATATACAAAGGTTAAAAAGAAGGGGCAGTGCGTTTTTTTTCCTTCTATTTCTAGTCAAATGAGTACAATTTATATGCACGAGCGGAGTTTTGGGTCCACTCCTACAGCTACCGGTGGGGTAATATCTGATAAGCAGGATAGGTCGATATTTTAGAGTGTTCCAGGAGTTGATTGTAGACTGGGTGGCAGCGTATATTAATCAGTTAGACAATGTACATTTTTATTTCTTCACACAGTTCTGGACATATTATTCTGTAGGATTCATAAGCCAGAATTTATTAGAGGGGTTTATCCTCTCCACCTTCAGTGATGTGGAAGTGGCTGTAGCAGGGGGTCCCGAGCGTGTTCGCACAATTGATGCAAATACAACAGTGTTTTGTCTTTGTTTTTGATTAAAATATGTTTTTGTAAAATGTTTTTCATACAATTTTGATTTGTACAATATACTGAATGAAATGTGTATTCCTCCTATGCATCAAGAGCAGTTTGATATCTAGGCATATCACACTGAGTAGAAAAAGTAACTTAAAAGGTAATCCCATTAGTAACTGAAAAGTAATTCCAACTGTTTTATGAACAAGTGACTTACCTTTAACCAATCCAATTGCATTCAAACTGTATTTAACTGCGTTATTCTTCCAAAGTACTATTACACTTACCTGTACCAGGCCTGGTTTGGCTCTAGAAAATAAAATACAACTAAATAATGTTTTTCTACAAACAACTTGTTCGGAGGTCAGTCTTTGAGTGTGTGGCATCATTTACGGCCTGAGTGTGTACAATAAATGATTAACACTACCCTCTGATAAAGCATTACTTCTTGCCCACTCTACCACAAATAGAAAGTAAGGTATTATCTACTTTTACTTCTGCCTACCCTTGAGGATCCACTGGACTCTGTGCACACTATACCTTACTTTGGTATAGTATAACCAGAGCCAGCTTCCTACACCTATGTAAAAGTCAACCTGGCTACATTGACAATATCCTTTGGGGCCTAGTCAGTATAAATACATGTTTAACATTCAACTTTTACATGTCCCGATTTTTAAATAGCATTATGAACTGTAGGGCCTACTTAGGAGTGTCTTATAAAAGGAAGGTATAGGTCTGCCAAAAGGGATTATGTTAAAAAGTCAGATTTGCAGTTTAAAACTGCACTGCCAGGCTATAATGTTAGACCTGCAGTCATGTTTGCACTGTCACTGTAGTGGGCAGCACAATGAGTGCAGCAGTTCACAAGTGACATTTAGCTTGTACGCCCTGCTTACACATTGTACCATGTACTAGGGATTTCTAAGTAGGTTGCAAATAAGGATTACAACCAATCTCAACATATTTTAATGATCATGGCACATGCACGAGGGCGTGGGTTTCAAAATCCCAGTGCACAGGCTCAGAAAACAAATGCTTTAATCTAAAGGAATGGGGGTGGCCATGTAAAAAGTGGCATTTCCCTACACTAGTGAATATACAAGTACAATTATCTTGCTGGAGATCTGGCATGCTGTTTAAAGAAAGAGTAGGTGAGCACATTTGATGGACAATACATTGGCCTTCCCAGAAGAATTTAGAAATGTGGCTAGTTTCTACACATATAGACCTGCGAAAGAAGAGTATCTTAGAAAAAACAGACAGCAGATCTGGACAATTCCTCCTGTTGGCTGCAGTGAAAAGCATACTTTTGCACGAATAGCATTCTTTTGAATTAACTTAATGTGTAAGATATACATGCAGCATGTCAAACCTAACATCCACAACACTACAATGAACAGGATGTATAAATGTTTTTGTTCACAAACTAATGTACCGTTTGCTATTATGGCCAATCAATTTGAACTATTCCACAGTATTCAGATTAATTAAAGTATTCCATACTCCACCACGTTTTTGTTACATCTGATGCACTAAGTTTAACTGTTATACATTGACGTTGGTTCTATTCTCAGTCTGCCACAGGACTCAAGCCATACCATACTGATGAGACAGACATTAATCTGGGGTTGCTTGGGATCCCATCTGGAGGGTACCTAGACTGACAGTTTGGACTGTTCCTATTAGAGCTCGACCATGTCTGATTTGCACATGGCAGGTCTCTTTAGAGTGGCATAGTGTATGAAAAACATTGAACCCGAAGTGGGCCATGAGCAATCGCCAGTGTGGCTGAGATTAAGGCCACCATTCCTTCATGGTATTTGTACACATCAAATAATAAGAACAATTAAAAAAGAAATTGAATTGGCGTACCTGACTCTTTGTGTAGGCCACAGTAATTTGGCACAAATACTGCCATTTGCATAAAGGTCTGATGCCCCATGTGTGCTACAGTGTTCCCTAACATACATGTGCAACTTTAAAAGTGTGGCCTAGGGAATGCCATTGCATACCTAAACTATGGCATTGAGCGGGGGCTGGCTCATACAAAATGAATCATATACACAAAGGAGCTGCAGAGGGAAAAAGATCAGGTCGGCTCCCACTCACAATATTACACGAAAAGACCTGATCTTTGAGGTGAACTGAGTACTTGGAACTCCCTCCATCAATGTATGGTCACCCAGATTTGTGTGAATGAATTAGGGCTTCGTATATACCGTCTGTTCTAGGGGGTCCATGGTCGCCTATTGTTTTCTAAAAAACGTGTTATTGAGCTCTATCTACCATGGTCTGTTCCATTGTCTAGTGTGGACGATGGAACATAAAAAGAACAGAGAAAAAGGTTGACAGTGCCTCACGGGAGTAGCACCATGGGAGTTTGCAGATTGCTTCTCACCTGCACCCTCAGGTTCTCATAATTAGGAACTGTCAACACGTAAAAGAAAAGTGTGAAAAAGTCAAATTAAAAACGATGTGCTCAGTGTGGTGTATCGGGATGCCATCGCGTAGGATGTCTTATCCACGTGCCTGACTGTACCAACCCTATAAGGAGTAGCAAGATCTGGACTTGAATACCGCTATTCCAAATCTAATAACGAGCTTGACATCCACTGGCTATCCTACTTTATTATGTGCTGTGGGTCTGTTCACATTAAAACCAAGACACCCTGTTGCCTACTATCTGTTTAGTTGTAGAGGGCCAACATGTTTCTTAGCCAAAGGAAACTCACTGCAATTTCTTCAGGGCAAGGGTCAGTTTTCGCCACACTGCACCGATTTGTGTATATTTTTTACCTGCGGGAGACAGAGACAACATGGGCAACTACTTGGTAAATATATTCTCGAGATGAAGGTGGCTTCCACACATACCAAAATAGTTGCTATACTCAGTGCTGTCTGTAGTATGTTGTATTATGTTGTCTCTGTCTCCTTCAGGTAAAAATTCTACAAAAATCGGTGCGTTCCATCGTCCACACTAGAGGGTGGACCAGACAATGGGAGATAGAGCTCACTAACACGTTTCTTAGAAAATAATAGGTGACCATGGACCCCCTAGAACAGACATTGATGGAGAGAGTTCCAAGTACTGAGTTCACCTCAAAGATCAGGTCTTTTCTGTGTTGTCATACAAAATGAAACCATTTTTGAAGTGTATTTAAAAGCCTACTTTTTACACTAACTGAGTCCTCTGTTGGTAGTGAACTGGAGCTCATCATGCCTGTGTGTGTAAATGAGAGGAATGTAAAAAAGAAATTAGCATGATGCATCAAAGTGTTAAGATTAAAAGTGCTTCCCTACTGTATGAGTTGCACTAGTTCTTTCGCATTTGTAAAAGCTTGCTTAAATATAAAAGTCACATTTATAACACGTTGGCTTTGGGAAGACCTAGGAAAATCACCTACTCATTCTTGTAATGCAGCAAAGTGATCCCAGAACCAGAGCAAACTTGTTGATGACGTTCTTTGTTTGTACTGCTTGTTGGTTTTGGTCAAAAAACGTAAGGCTTGAACAAGAGCCCGAATTGTGTAATCACAAGGCACTCCCCAAGCTACATATTCCATGACTTAGGCACCACATCTATAAAATGTCTGTTGCCGACAAAGACCTCAGTGGTAATGTAGTCACCGTTTAGAGTCTCCTGGTTTAAACAAGTTCTTTCTAGCACGAGAATTCGGGTAAATGGTTTAAGCTGCTACCGAGATCCTCCTCAATTGCCTAAAACCTTTCTTTAGCTGCGTTTTTTTCTAATGATGTTGTTAATTTCATCAAAAGAGCTTGACTCTAATTATTTAAGGAAACCTCCAGGTGCCATTGGACAAAAACACCTTTACCAACTCCAATATAAACTTCGGACTAATTGGCTTTTATTTTACAGAAGATACATACATTGTGTAAATCAGTGCCTAGATCCTTTAGGCTATTTAAATAAATAGCTCTAGTTAAACATGAATGGATATACTCTACAATAGGTGGTTTAGATTGGAACTTGACGATTTTTCTTTATCTTTACCAGGAAAAATAATCGTTTATGAGGTGGGATCAATACTTGGTGAGCTGATTTGTGAATCAGAACATGCACAGATGTTAACAATTGTTGTTTTCTGTCTCTTCTGTAGGTCAAGGGTACATTGGATGAAATAATGGAGAAACTACCAGAAGAATTTAATATCCCAGAACTGATGTCCAAAGTGGAGGAGCGAACCCCTTACATCGTTGTGGCCTTCCAGGAGTGCGAACGCATGAACAGCCTAACCAGTGAAATTAAACGTTCACTGAAGGAACTAAATCTCGGATTAAAGGTATATAAGAGATGTTGAGTTTCTGTACATCTAATTTCTTACAAATATACCCAACCCTTTACAGGCCAATACAAAACTATATCTGTGTGAAATAATACAAATACAGTTTCAAAGACTGAACACTAGGGTGTCCAGATTGGTCCAAGAGAGCTGCATTAATTCCCTATTTTCAGAACATCCACATGCTTTGTAAATTAGAACAATTTTGAATGATTTTAGTGAAACATAGTTTATGTAGATATCCTAAAATTATGGTAAAATTTCTACTGCCCTTGCTTACTTTAAACTACTTGAAGTACATTGATATATCCTAAAACCTTACACCATCCATATGTAGGGGGAGGGCTACACTGTCCTGTAGAACTTCAAAACTGAATAAATGATTGTGATGACAGATAGGAACGTTGTTATAAGACTGTTTGATAGAGTGACAAAAATAGCATGAGTAGAGTTTAATTTATTTTTTTAGTTTTAAAGATAAACTTTTATTTGGCAGTTGATATAGTTTAGTAGAGTAATATACAATCATGTAAAACAATGTAATTATCAGAGTAACATAAGAAGAAATGGAAAAGAGAAAAAATAGTAGAGGAATGGAAAAAGAATACAGGAAATGGAACAGAGATATAAATACAACTGTATCATATTTAAAATTACATACACACAACATTGTGCTAAAAGTAATGCAAAATGTACATTAATAATAACACAGTAAGAAAGAAACAGCATATATCAACTGTGCAAACCTCAAGAAAAGTGTCAAGGAGGCTTGGCTACCTCTTCAATCCGAGGATTATGCAAATTGGTGAGTTTTGCAGTAGAGTCCAGGAAAGTCATCACAGGTAACCAGAGGAAGTCGCTTTTAATGTCCTGTTTTAATAATGAGAGATATCGAGTTTAATTGTGAGAGATATTGAGTTGACATGCACTCTGTCCATTGACTAAGGATTATAGCAAACACCATACCACCAGGATTGGAAAAATATATTGAAAGACCTTAGTAATCTGCTAAAAAGCACTGCAAGAAGTAAATCTAGAACATCAACTTTAGCTGAATGAGAGGACCAGTCGTCTGAAAAACTACCTAGAACTATATTTTTGAAATTAAAGGAGATTTGGGTGTGAAAATAGAATGTATCTGTTTCCAAAATTTCAACCAAAATTGATAAGTAGAGGGAAAATCACATAGCCTATGTTTTAGGTTTGAGAATGTAACACAGCATAACCAATAAGAAGAGGTATTATTTGGATTTATCATGTGTAAAGTGGCTTGGGTAATCAAGTCTATTGTAATAAAAAAAATAACGTTTGAGTGGTATTAGCTGCCCTAGATGATTTCCGTAACTTAAGTCAAATCTTGTTTCACAAATAGATCAAAAAATAAATGTTTAAGTCATTATTCCCTTTTCAATTCCACTGCTGTCATCTGAAGAAGTGGTTATGTTATTATAAATGTGGCATGCCGATGGAAAGCATAACAATGACGTAGCTAAATGGGGGATAGAAGTGGTAGGGACGGTAGTATGTGAAAGCTGTTGATATGCTTGATTCACAGAGATTAGTGACATATATTTAGTATAGTATGAGGGAGGAAGGAAAAACACACTTGAGCTTGTATAAAGGGAAGGCAAGAATCCTTATGAACTAGCTACTGTACCCATCGCAGACCTTTCTCTTGCCAGGACTTCCCAAAAACAGTTTTGCATGTTTGTTATGCCATATTGAGGAGCAAATACATTTTTCTCTGACAGTATAATAGGAGACTGAATGGAGACAAAAATAGGACGTAGTAGTTTACAAGCATTTTGAATAGGGAGGGACATAGATAGAGGATTCTGGGTAAAGGATACAAATTCTTGAAAACAGAAAGGATAAAGAAAAAAAAATTATAAGATTCACTCATAGGAGAGGTGAGATACAGTCATCTATAGCCAAAGAAAAGGAGACCTGTGTCCGAAAAAATGCTAAACGATAAGAGTAAAAGTTAGGGAAATTGACTCCCTGCATATGTTTAGGATGCTTTAGGTTTTTGACGGGGCGGGTGTTGTTTTTTTGCTATCCCCCAGCCAGGAACACCATCAAGCGCTTAGGAATTTGGCTTGACGGCACATTATCCTTCGGACACCAGGCAACCAAATTATCTGCCACCTGCATGGGCATTATAAGACTCATCCGAAAAATCCTACCTCTTCTCCCCTACAAGGCCAGACAGATCATGGTCCAGGGCCTAATCCTCTCCCGGCTGGATTTCGGAAACGCCCTTCATCTAGGCGCCCCTGAATCAACCTTGAAAAGACTCCAGGTGATTCAAAACTGCGCTGCCCGCAAACCTCTGCGCATTCCCCGACGCCAATCAGTGAAATATGAACTAAAAGCCCTCCACTGGCTGCCAGTAAAAGACAGGATCAATTTTAAAAGCATGTGCATTGCCCACCGTGCCTACTGGAGGAAAGGAGCAATCCTGAACCATACCTTGTTTACCCCCTACCACCCCAACAGACTGCTTAGGTCGACTCATACCTTTCAAGTCATCAGACCCAGGTTCAAAAGAGAAAGGAGTGGAGGAAGAATGTTCTCAACAAATGCGGCAAGGCTCTGGAACTCCCTCCCAATCTCTATTCGTTCAGAACCCAACCTTCTGCACTTCCGGAAAAAACTAAAAACCTTTCTCTTCAGCAGATAAAATTGACCCGCCCACACACCTGTATTTGGCTAAGCGCTAGGATGCCTGCGGGTAGCTATCGCGCTATACAAAAACCATATCCAATCCAATCCAATCCATGTCGACCTCGCAAACTAACCCTCTTTCCAGGTCTAAACCTTACTTTTTAATACATATAAGTCACCCCTAGGGTAAGCCCTACACAGTCCAGAAGGCAGAATTCAGTGTTTTTGAAAAGTTGGACATGTACTTTTACGTTTTACGTGTTCTGTTACTGAAAAATTTAATTTAAAAACGCTCTTTACTGGTCAAGTCAGATTTTTTATCACAATTTGGCATTTTCTGTTCCGAACTATTTGGTGTCTGCTGCCTGCTTCCTTGGTCACATAATTAGATGTAGCTTGCAAATGGTCTTTGTGTAGTGCTCCTAGACAGTGAGACAGAGGGAAGATAGGTGACGTTATAATGGACTACTCTCAGTTAACAAGGGGGGAGCATGTCACCTACCACACTTGCACATCCTAAATGCCCTGCCTAAGCACTCTCAAAAGGGTTTGACACTGGTCTTTTGTGCCAGGGCCGGACTTGCCATAGCGGGCACTGGGCGTTTCCCCAGTTGGGAGCTGGTTTTGGGCCCCTGGGGAACCATTTTTGTTACAGAGCCGCTTTTTCAGCTTTTTGTTACAGGGCCGCTTTTGCAGCATAGCTGCAACATCGGCCCCTGTAACACAATCAGCTGAAACCGGCCCTAGCTAACACCTCAGCCACACTCCAATCCCCCACCCCCGGGGTGGGGGGGGGGGGCACCGAGCACATTGCCAGTGCCGGTTTTTTTTTCCCAGGACAGCCCTGTTTGTGACCCCAGACCAGCTGGAGCCAGGACAGGGAGGAAGGGGAAGCCTGACACCTCAGGGGGATGGAAACCTATAGAAGCTTCCTCCACTATTCACTTATGAATTTCATCAAGGATTTTTCTTGGTACAGTACTATTAACCGAGTAAACAGATCCAGACATCGGTTAATATCGAGTCACCTGGTCCACGTACAACTTATTTGGCTAAGATTACGCACACGTATATTAAAGCAGTGTTTGTCTAAGGTAGCTGTTCGCAGTACAATGTCTCGGTTCAAGAGAGGAGCACATATCCCTAGGCATGTATCCAATTTGAAAGCATTTCCCTCCCCTTTTTGAGAGGACTGTATGTACTGGGTCTGGGTCATCTCCCAAATACAAGACACAGGCTACTGCCCCATGGGGCTAGAAGAGCGGTACGCCTTGGTTTAGTGTCCGTAATTGCTGGTGGAGACATCTTTCGAACAGTACCATCGATTTTCTACATCTTGGCAGGGTAAAGCAGGCTGAGTGCTAGGTGACATGTGATACAGCGCGTGCAGTACACCTGTAAAAATTGATATATGTCAGGTCAGCCGAAAGGACTGTGAACGGAGCATACAAACAGACGGTGAATTGAGACGGCTCTGTGGCCCTGTTGTGCTCTTTGTCTGAGGAACAATATTAGTAGCTGTTTCAGCGCCTCAGACTCCGAGCTCCAAATTACTGAAGCTGTGCAGTCGTAGAGATGTTTACTTCTTAATTTGAGAAATAGAATTATGTCCCACTATGCCTTTATATCTAAAGGAGCTGTTTTGAAAATACCTTTACTTTGTAAGTGTTTTGATGTATGTTGGTCACGTTGATGCCCTTGTTCTTATCAACTAGGTTCCAAAATGTATTAAATGTAAGCACACCACGCGTTTGATCACCTATTCCAGGGTATTTACTACTGGATACTTTCATGCTAAGGTTGCTAGCACTGTGGTTTCATTTGCCCGATGAAGAAACTGGTCACAAGTTTGAATTCCAGCAATGCTAGTGATTGATTAATGTAGGGAGCATGAAGAAACAGTGCACCTTTAAAGTTTGATGCCTTTCCACCCATAAAACAAGATACACTATAATTGAATCGGTTTTAATGATCAAAATGATACAGGGGACCCTTTGAGTCTATGATAGACTTTACGATGCTTGAGTACTGTATTTTGTGGCTTTTTAGGAAAATGATAATAAAAAGCAAACAAAATGATACTCCTTGTTGACTCGAATGGATCTAACAATGGGCTATTGAATCCCATTTTGGTCTGGATGCATGCACTCTTGCATAAACCTGTAGATTATTCTATTCACAATTAAAGTGAGGGAAAAGGCAGCCTTAACATCTCTGCATTTGGACCAAAAACAGACCATGCATTCTGGCCTTCAATCCTCCCCACACACGTCTTTCCATAAGCACCAGGGCAGCTTTTGTTCCTGCCTAACTGAGGTGTCAAACAGGACCTCCTCACACTCCTCCGTGCTTACATTGTCATACCTGATGGGTATGGTGTACAGGTGTAGAGTGGCGCCATCTATACACATTCCTATGCTAGAAGTTTCTCAGTGTCTTATGCTAGTGCCTTATTCTTTCCCAGGGTGATATTCAGAATCTTGCACGTTATTGTGGTTAAATGTGCAACACTCCTTCTCCTCTCACACTAAGTAGAAAAAGGATGTATTGTTCACAAGGCACTGGCACTTTCAGAGGTCAACTGGGCATGCTATGGACCATACCCACCATGACAACGCTGTTTTAAGACATCTTATATTACTATCCACGATTCCTCCAAGCAATGCTCCCTGAAATCTTGTACACTGCAACTTCTTCACCAAGTGGTAACAAGGCTTCAAACATGTCTTGTTCTTGGGACTGCTCTACCTCACTCATCCTAACACAACCCACTGAACTGCTATGTCAGTAGCTCCTATTTGTAAAGTGATGAAAATCTCTCACCTGTGCACTAGAAGTGTAATACTGCTGATGGGTCCAAAATCAAGCTAGAGAGCTGCTGACCCTTCCCAGGGAGTTTGGGACTTTTTGGTCTGTTTCAAACTCTGGACAAAGTTTAGTGCAGCAAACTTTGCCCAGATGTTTGCAAAGGCCAGGGTTGGTTATTCAGTGAGTGTCTACGCTGAGAGGAATGTGCTTCAATAATTGTATTCTATTCGTTCCAAGTTATATTACTTAAAATGTCTTATTCCTCGGTTTTGGATCAGGAAACCTCACCCACTCTGCTGTGGAAAGTTTCATCATAGTAACCTTACTCCATCATGTCTAGATTGTACTGCTGGGGTGACTCAGCCTCCTGTTGAAGGAGTTCTTACTAAAGCAGCTCTGAGTAATCATAAGGATCCAGATGTCTAACATTACAATACAGGGATGCTGAAGTAATTGTGGTCACCGTGCAAATGTATAGTTATGGAACATACATTAGCTAATCCACTTTTGCAAGTCCCTTAAATAATAATCTTCTGCAACAATAAAACTCTTGAGCCTACGTAAAAGCGAGCAAAAATATTTGCAAACGTAGGCCTCTGACTTGACAATCATTTATTTTGTTAGGCTGAGAAAGTCCCAAGCATGAAATAGGTTTGCAGCTTTTGTTCTGAACTAAAGACCTCTCCACTCCCACAACCCAAAATTGCATCCACCGCGCTCTCATTGACATCATTTAGAAGTTGCCACGGATCGCAGCTGCCCACTACCTGGCCCCTGGCTTCAAAGGTAGCAGAATCAGTACCAAGAAAACACAGGGGCAACTTGCTTTAATGAGTTCTGGTACACTATCCATCCTTGTTTTATTATTCTCTCTTTGGTAATGAAATATGGAGCTGGATCCTGAGGTAAGTAAAAACTAAATATTTTAACATTAATGTAGTGTGTTACTTTGTGTAGGTGAGGAATAGGACACGTTATAACACATGTGTTTACAACGCATACCATTACAACGCGGTCATTACAATGACTGCGTTGTTACGACGCATACCATTAAAATGCAAGTCATTACAACGACTTGCTGTAGGGGGCGCTACAGTTTGGAATAGTATAATTTCCTATTTCAACTCCAGTCTGTGCAACAGTAGGGAAGGTGTCAGATTTAAAATCCAACACCTTCTACAGCAAATGTTTGCACATTTTGCGTTGTAATAGAATGCGATGTAACAACACAGTTGTTGTAATGACCACGTTGTAATGGAAGGCGTTGTATCGACTTCATTGTAAACGATGTTTCCTATAGGTGAGTATATGTTTCTTTGAGAGGGAGTGTGCCTGTGTGAGAGTGAGTTGTGACTGACAATGAGTGAGGCTGACTGTCAGTAAGTGAGCATGAGTGAGAATGAATAAGAGTGAGTGAGAGTGAGAATGACAGAGTAAAAATGAGTGTGAAGTAATGTGAGAGTGTGAGTGAGAATGATCAAAAATAAGTGAAAGTGAGTGTAATTGAGTAGAATGAGTGAGAGTAAAAGTGAGTGCAAGCTAGTGTGAGTGAGAAAGTATAGATGTGTGTGAGTGAATACCAGTGAGTATGAGTGAACATTTAATATTATGCTTGTAAGTCTCCCATCGGCCCAGGCATACTGAAGGCAATTCTTGGCTTAGAGAGGCACTCATGGCAAATTACTGAAACTGTAATATTGGCAACAACTCTTAGCATGACAGGCACCTCTTGCAAAATATTGACATACGAAAGGCGATATTTGGCACTGGAATACCAGAAGTGATTGTTGGTACTGGCATACTAAATGTAATACCTGGAATTTGGGTAACCTATAGCAAACATACTGGTACTGGCATACTGTATTTTTTGGCATGGGGGCCCCTGTGAAAAAATGCTGAAGGTGACATCTTTGAACAAATTCTTGCTTTAAGTGGCATCATTGGCAAAGTGCTGGCACTCACACATTGGAGATAATAGTTGACATAAGGGAGGACAATGGAATTTTTTAAGGGGGCAACAGTGAGAAAATGCTTGCAGTGACATGCAAGTGGTAGTTTCACCCATGGCATATGTGCGGCATGAATGAAAAAATTCTGCCACTAGTTTTTTTTATGTTGTTGGATAAGACATCATGGCCATGGCGTTTTGCCTTCACTCTGATTTTTGTTGAACTCATTTTGTTGGCATTAGGACACTGTGCTTGAGATCTCTCCTTCAAGCAGGGTAAAACTGACATACACCCACTTGGCACATTTAATTTACTTATAAGTCCCTAGCAATTGGTACCACATGTACTCGGTGCCTATAGAATAAATTCTACAAGTGAGCTGCAGCAAATATTGTACCACCCTCTAAAGTAGCACCGCAAAACATGTCTCAAGCCTACCATTGAACCCTGGAGTGCAGTTTAACCTTTTGCCAGGCCTAAATCATCCTTTTTATTACGTGTACATCATCTCTATGGAAAGTCGTAACCACCCCTAGTGCAGAATACATGGTATTTAAAAAATAGGACACAAGGGTTTAAGTTTCACAATTCTAGCAGGGAAAAACTCCAGAAGTCGTTTTCCACTGCTGGAGGTCTATCTCTTCCGTAGATTACACTGGGTTAATTATTACATTATTAAGTGGTAACTTAAGCTTGGGACCAGAAAGAGAAATGTTTCTGCTCAAATGACTACTAATTTAAAAAACTCTTTAATGTTAAAGTCAAATATCAAGGTACAATTTTTAGAAAGATGTCCTTTTTCTGCTCAAACCAACTATGCCTTTCTGCCAGTGTCCTGGATCACATGACTGTGAGTGTCTCTCTTGTTGTGGGTTGCGTAGTCACTCCAGACATTGAGACAAAAGAAACCTAAGTGTGAGGTGAGGGGGTCTTCCTGACAGGTTGGCCAGGGGAAGAGTTGTGCCCTGCCCTGTTTACACTTCAAACGGTTTATCAGCACACACACATGAACTTGACACCACGCCATTCTTGCCTTTTGCACCTTAGTTAGGAGTCAGGACCAGGGGAAGGGTAGGAACTGACCAGAACCAGTTTTGGGGGTAGGCCAGGGATTACTTTCACAAAAAAGGCTTGCACCAGGAATGAAAGAGGGATCTTCAGAACCTCTCATCAGAACACGCTTGGACCTGTGGAAGATTCAGAAGTAAGACTGCCCTGTGGTCTGAAGAAGGAATATTGCCTTTAACTGAGGTTATCCAGAAGGAACTCCAGGGGTCCGTTATTTGACCTCCTTATTGAGCTATAGAAACACAACAAGTTTGCAGAGGACCATGTGCAGCTGCCCAGCTGACCAGCACAATCTGAACCTGCCTGAGCACTGATCTCAAAGACATGCCCCCTGTTCCTGGACCATTGGCTTGCATCAGTGTGTAATCCTCATTAAGGACGTGAAGATACAGAAGTGTTGGGCTCCTCGCGACCTCCAAATTTACCACTGCACACTGAGACCACTTGTAATGACCCCAACCTCTGGTGGTACCTGCTCTTCCCACCACTAGCCACAGCTTGTGTCGATCACCAATGCAAGCTTCCAGTGATGACCAGCTCTTTGCTTGAGGGGTAATACCCTGAAAACAGTCCCAAGATGCTTGTTTCCAGTCCAGGGATGACCTGGCCTGGCAGTTCGTGCTGGACTGTTCCCATGAGGAACAGCATCAAGACTGATTTGCATCTGGCTGGGTTCAAACTAGGGTGGCATAGTGAGCAAAAGAAGGATGTATTAAACCCAGATCTTTGACTGGGGAGGAGTGTTTCAAATGTTTTAGCACTCCATCCATCATCTTGTTGTATTTGCTATGTTCGCCCTAAGTGGCCAAGAGTATGCCCAGACGTGGGTCCCTTGCTCGCTGTGCCATTGGAGTCAAGCTATTCTGGCTGAGGAGGGGTAATACAATGAAACCGATCTCAGAAAGCCTGTTTTCGGCCCAGGGAGGATCTGGTCTGGCAGTTTGGGCTGGGCGGTTCCCATTGGGCGCAGTGTCAAGACTGATTTGCATATGGCCGGGTTTAAACTGGAATGACATGGTGGTCAAAAAAACATTTGAGGCCCAGATCTCTGTACTGCGATAAATGTAAGACATTGTTCTGCATTCTGTTCATCAATTGTTCTTTTTGCATTTGCCACCCTGAGTGGGACTGGTATGCCCAGAAGTGGGTTTTGTTCTCTCCATGCCACTGGAGTCACGCTATCCTGACTGAGAAGGGGTGAAACCCTGAAACCCATCCTAGGATACGTGTTTCCAGTTCAGGGAGGACCTGGCCTGTCAGTTTGGGCTGGACTGTTCTCATTGGGCGTATGGTCAAGACTGATTTACTTATGGCTGGGTTCAAACTGAAATGGCATGGGGAGCAAAAAGACAATGGATTTAGGCCCAGATCTCTGTATTGCATTGAATGTAAGACATTGATCTGCATTCTGTCCATCAATTGTTCTTTTTGAAATATGTCAAAAGAGGAATCTTCCGAATTGTACTTCAAAATCTGACTCCATCATAATTTAGGATTTTAATTTCGGATTCCAGAGACACCAAACATGAACCAGTTATATCTGTTAGAAAAGGGGTCTTTACTTGGCAGTGATTTTCACCCTGTCCAAGTAGAGACCCTCACTCTAGACAGTGTAAGTAAGTTACACACCTAAGATAACCCCTGCTCACCCCCCTTGGTAGCTCGGCACAAAGCAGTCTGGGTCATCCCAAAGGCAATGTGTAAAGTATTTGTACACACACACACAAACACAGTAACACAATGATAAACACCACAAAATTAATCTGTACCAATTTAGAGAAATAGCCAATATTTATCTGAACAAAACAAGCAAAATGACAGAAATCCAACTTACAAAAGTCAAGATATGAATTCTCAAAGATTAAATAAAGTTCAGAATTGAAAAATAAATGGTTGCTCTCTATCAGGACAAAGTACCTTCGAGTTGTCAAAAATAAAAGACGATGCGAGGCACTGGGAGGGGTGAGGCGCTGGAAAAGAGGGCGCTGGGTCAGTTCCTTACTGCTACAGGGCAGATGATGCGTCGGTTCATTACTGCTAGGCAGCGGAGCTGATGTGTTGTTCCTTTGTGTTGCAGGAGAAGCGATGTGCTATTTTCAGACATGCATCCTTGGTTCCTTACTGTGGTGTGGTGTCAATTAAGAAAGTATTTACAACAAGGGGTGGTGAGGGACAGAGTCTCTGAATTAAGCAGAAAGCTCTCACCCATTCAAGAGATCAGGGCTAGATCCAACACCGTTTTTTAGCTCACTGCACCATCCCAGTTTCAGAACCTGGCTGTATGCAAATTAGTCTGTTCCTGTCCCAGTGCATGATCTTTGGACTGGGTAAGAGTGGTCTGCTTAATTCAGACACTCTGTTCATCACCACCCCCTTTTCTGAATCGTTTTTGGCCACTATAGGTGTGGCAGGGTATACTCAGACATGAGTCCCTTTCTCACTGCACCATCAGGATTCAAGCAAGCCGGGCCGAAGACGGCTGAAATGCCAGAAACCGGTCCCCGGTAGCTTGTCTCCTTTCTGGTGAAGAATTGGCTTGGTAGTTTAGTCTGCCCTGTTCCCATGATGCACTGGGCCAGGGACAGACTGATTTGCATATAGCCAGGTTCTGAGCTGGGATGGTGCAGTGAGATAAATAACGGTGATGGATCAAGCCCTGATCTTTGGACTGGGTAAGAGTGGTCTGCTTAATTCAGACACTCTGTTCATCACCACCCCCTTTTCTGAATCGTCAATTAAGAAAGTGGCACCTAGGTACAATTCATCAAAAGTCAAGTCACGCTATGTGGATTCCACAGCATTGTAGTAGGTGGTGTGTTTGAGTCAGGGCGATGCGTCATGGACTTTAGTGATGTGGTGCTCGAGACTCACATAACAGCAGTTCTTGGAAGGCACTGGGTGAAAAGCTGGGGCCTATGTTGTGAGCCATGGTTGTTGTGTCAAGCAGGAATGACCCTCAGGTGCAGGCAGCAGAATGCCTCGAGTTTTGGCGGTGGTGTGTTAATTCCAAATGATGGTGGCCTTCAAGTTACCCACCTGTTGAACCAAGCACAGTCTGCAGGGTCAACCCCAAAGATTTTGCCATCACCCTGAAATCGATTTTGTTAGCTTTAGGACTCTGCGCACTTTACCACTGTTTAGCAGTTCTAAAGTGTTTGTACTCCCTCCCTAAAAAATGGCAAACTCGGATTAAATCCCATTGGCATCTTTATTTTACTTATAAGTCCCTAGTAAATTGGCGTACCCAATACTCAATGCCGGCAAATTAAATGCTATTAGTAGGCCTGCAGCACTTATTGTTCCACCCACTTAAGTAGCCTCTTAAAATATGTCTTAGGCCTGCCATCACATCCTGTATGCAGTTTTAAACTGCTAATTCGACTTGGCAAAATAATCATTTTGCCAGGTTTAAAACTCCCTTTTAGTACGTGTAAGTCACTCCTAGGGTCGGCCCTCAACAGCCAACACAGGTTAATTTACTTACTTTTTGTGGTTCACCCTGACAAGGAATGTGGCTGTTGCTTGGGTAGGATTTCACCCCCTCATCCAACAACCCAATTTTTCATAACACACTTGCGGAGATGGCTCATGAGATCAAACAGATATTTTAATAAGTAATTTGCACATAACGTTTTATTGCATTACCAGATACATACAACAGGGATGTTCTTGCTTGAAAATAACAGTGTAACTCTCAGACCTGGGTTCTTTTCATGGTATATTCTGCAGAAAAACTGTGTGTTCTTGAAAGCCTCACACCATATTCTCCCAAATGGACCTTTGGAGAAGATGAATGAGTGTTCATTATAGTTTAGTCTAGAAGATACATCCATATATATGGGGTTGAAGGCCGTTAGCTCTATTGAACTCACAATTATTTAGTTGCTGGGCTTCTACCACTGAACACAGTTTAACATTTTGTTCCAACACAAGAAAAAATTCGTACTCATTTATTTACCACTTGTGTAGTACTGGGTTACTATTCACTTAAAGTGCAGCAGGAACTGTGTGGCCGAAAATGTTTTCTGGATTCCATGTTTTCTAAACTTGCTAAAGAAGGGGTACCCCAGCATTCATCCATAATTGTGCCGTATTTCTGGGACCCACTGGCTATGCAAATATTTCTCGTTTAGGTTATTAGTATGCTAAAGTATCAGTTGTGGATGACTTGAATGTCTGACATGGATTTTTCACTCACAGACTAATGTTGGAAATCTATTGCACACAGAGCGATACAAACAGGTTACCTCTCCCAATCACTTAAGAAAGAAGTAGGAATGCTATTTTATGTGGCAAAAGGGGACAAGACCTTATAACTCCCACAGTCCACTGGTGAATTGCAGTACACCATAACAATACGGTGGCCAGTTTTGGTAAAGGCAGGAGTGTGTGCTTGCTCCCCTTTACTGATTTGTTTACACACATTAGAAATACCTCTCACCCTTATTGTTCCCTGGGTTTGTCAGAATTCAATGATTTACATTTTACCTTAATGCTAACCAAAAAGGGTATGATGGACACTATATATCGTACAATTTATTCTTGATGTGTCTAGCCTTGAAAGTATCTCCCCATTTGAACAGGAAAAGAAGAGGGGTATACCCCACAGCCTCTCCTACGCAGTGGGGCTCCAGTACAATGGTTGCACTGTTTAGGTTGCACTATTTTTAGGTCTTGCTCAGCGATGACTTTTTTTGGTACTCCGGCCTCATGTCAACATAAACATTCATGCATAAAAAAAATACATGCATATAGGTACGTAGAGGAGCTTTGGGTCATCCATCTTCATATATTGTACTTCAAGTGTCAGTCACATTTTGCTTCTGCCTAAGACTGCAGAAAGCATGGGACAATGTGTCAACGCTCTTGCGCCATCAACTGTATAGCTGTTTGAGTGAAAGCATTTTCTTCATCAAATGTGCACATCCGCCTAAAGAAATAGTGCACCTCAGTGCCAGGGCAGGTGGGCCAAATGCAGTAATGGTTCAATTTAAAAAAAATTGTATTTGAAGGAATAAGCCTGCGGTCGCTGAAGGGTGTAGTTGTTCCCTTTTTCTTCTAGCCGTTTTCATTTCGATTGCATATGGGTACAAAAATTTAAAAATAAACATTGCTCTCGTGCTACAGTCATACCTATTGATTTTGCTAATGCCTGTTTCATTTTTTCCAGTTTTGCTTTTTACAAGAGGCTGTCATCCCCATGTTTCTTATTTTCTTCCCTCTTCTTTTTCCCTTTATGTTTTCCTAATCCCTTCCTTGCCTATGTTTATGCTTTCAGATTTGTTTAAACGTTTTTACTATATAGTTTTTTTTAGTACTATAATTTTTAGAAAAAAATTGTTTTAAAATAAAATAATATCTCCATTTTGTCACTGAATAACTTTCCCATCTTTGCAGAAAATGCATCAAGCTACACCCTCTATATGTTTCATAGTCTCTAAAACCCTTGGGTACGTGCAATGTTTTAGCATCTTCTAGTGAAGTCAAGATGACCTCATCCTTGTGTTGGTTTCTTAACTCAAAATATTGAAAGCTTGCACGTCTTTAGTGGCTCTATTATATATGATCCAGCCCCCATCAGGCTGATATTTATGTTCCCAATTATTTTAAATGGATTTTCTTTATTTACCAGTTTATGGCTGTTGCTTTAGAAACACTGTTTCCCCAGACAGGTAAGCAGAAGTGATTTAGTGCTCCAATCTAAAAGCAGCAAACAAGATATTATTGTAAGTGAACAACGTGTAGCAATTAAATTGTATTCAGCGAAATGTATGCTGTTGTATATTGGTTGAACCGGATGAATAGAAGGATACGGAAGGGAAGCAGTGCGTCTTTGAAAAGTATGTTTTGCAATAACTTCTGTGTCAAGAAAATCAAGTTTAGATTGTTAAAATGTTATTGAAAAATGCACCATAGGAATGTGGACGAGCAGGATGTGGAAGGCGGCTGCGCTTATTAGGTTGGGATTTTTAAATGCCACGTTTCACTTTATAAACTGCAGTCTCCAAGCAGTGATGCATGAAAGGATTTCACCTAAGAAAAATGCAGGGGTAAAGTAGAGGATTTAAAATGTTTCCTTGAAATGTCCAACTCCTGAATACATTAAATGTGAAGTGAAAGCCCTCCGGCAAACGGATGCAAAGGACTCTGAGGGGTCTGGATGATAGGGAAGGGTATCATTTCATTTTCACAATGTGGTTAATTAATTATCGCTCAATGATTAGAGCGGCAGACCCTGATGCAGAGGTCTAGCCCGGGACCAGGGTTCAATTCCCCGCCTCGGCGGGTCTTGGGCTCTAATATTCCACAGACCTGATAATTCTCGCCTCGGTGCCTATTCCAATCATGGAGTCCCACTCTGCAACTCTGGGCAATAGCTTGCTTAATCTCCACAACGGCCCCCACAACGCTACGGATGCCTGGCCTCCACCTTGGGGTTGCCCAGGAGTGGACGCCTCACAGGGAAAGCCAGGATGGGTTCCACAGCGGTATTCGTACAAGGGCCTTGAGACCCTTGCGGGTGAGTAGTGCGCTATACAAGTATCAATTTACATTTTTTAATAATGGTAAATGACACTAATCTCAATGTCTGACGTACTTAAATGTACCCTTTTTGCACAGGCAGGCGTCCTTTAGCCCACCACCTTATTTTGCGCCCATGTCAAGTAGCAATGGCTCTGCCAGGGAGAGGCAGGAATGCAGTGCCTCGCTTTTAGTAATGGTCTTTTTTGGGCCATATTACTGACAGTTCTTGGACATGGGCGAAATTCAAGTCCTCACTTACAATATTTTGACGCACTGCAGCACAGCAAGCTTTCCTGCTGCACTGCTGTGCATCAAAAGAAAAGGAAAGGACAGGAATGCGCCTTATCTAGAAGATAAAGCGCATTCCTGTCCTTTTCGCCTGCGCTGGCCCACAATGGACTGCCATGCACCAAAGCATGTACCATGGTGCAAGGGTGTCTGCATTGTAGGGCTGATTTTCTTTGTGTAGGAAGAGGTACAAAAACAATCAGCAGGTGTTTTCCTCTTCTATGAGTGCTGTATAATGCAGCACACAGAAAAAGGAAAAATGAGGAGAAATAAAGGTATTTTGCCCCTTTGCAACTCCCGAAAGCCTCCCCTAGTAGGTGTAGGAATCTGGCGCATTCACAGGTGTACAAAACCTTATAAATCTGGGAATGTGTCAGGTTCCACCAATATTGCGTAGGAACGCCCACAGCAACACCCATGAAACGTCCGCTACACAGAGAAAAATGAGTGAAAGGTGGCCGTATTTATAAGGCCATGAAAATCTATGCAAGGTGGCTTTATGTGACCTTGTAAATATGGGCAGGCAAAAACAAATTGACGCACCATAGGCGCAATTGGCTTGTAAATAATCCCCCCAAACATCTCCACAGACAGACATTAGCACAGTTCAACACAATTGACTGGTTTCCGTTAGAGTCCAAAATGTAAATAATAAAATCGGGGAAAAGAGATGGAAAGAATAACAAGCATTTGCAATACAATCACTCTTGCCTTTGGGACCTTATATGTATTTAGCTATGCAGCAAATTAGCCTGGTTGTTGAAACATCTACTGTTCTTTATTATGGAGGGAAAGTAAGCACCAAAATGCATGACACGCCAGGTATGGGAACACATGGAGAGAAATATTGCCTTTCAGCAGGAAATGGTATATTCCAAAGCTCTGTTTTTAATATAAAATCAGGGCCTTAGGTGGTCATATCACTGAAAATACAAGATTTGAAAAAAATATTATTGTCTACGGGTGCTCGTGGAAGACAATTTCTATGGACTGGAATCTAGAGATTGCTAAAGTGATTCTGGTATTTTACTGACCTCTGCTGGTCGTTTTCTATTAGGAAAGTTAAATAGAGGCACTCCGAGAGGGCAATCATAGTGCGGGGACCCTTAGTTAGGAACAACCATTTGCGCTTTAAAAATTCTCAACATCAACCTACCTGTGGGCAGTGACAGGCCTTCTTGACTACCTGCAGTCTCACTGATACTTTTGTCTGCGAGCCCCAAAGATGAAGGCCTATGAGCCATGGGAGTGCCAGTCGCGTATTTTCCTAAAGAGTTTTTGCAGGTGAAGGGAAATGGGCTAGACTCCATCCCTACCTCACTTGCCCAGGGAGCAAGGCCTAGGTTGCCAGAGCTCTAACTCTGTCCATTCCTGGAAACCAGTTGCAGACCTGTCCTTAGTGCTAGGGCTGCAAACATCCCCGCGGGCATATATGACCCATACCTTAACTCCTGTCCAGGCTTCTCGTCAGTGGACAATCGCCTCCAGGTCTTGAGCACACGGCACCTGCACCCCGGCCCAGGAGCCAGCTATGGTAATAGGTGTAGAACAGTTTCTCACTCAAAGTGACGTGGAAGTGGGAGCAGTTTTTCTCAAGACACAGGGGATTGCAAGAAGAAGCTAACACGTGCGGATGGAAGTGAGTGCGATTGTCATGATACTTTGGTGTAAGTGACCAGCATGTAGGTGCCTGTGTGGGTGTGAGAGAAAGAATGTTTGCATGAGTGTGCATGAGTGCCAGTGTGAAGAAGCATAAGAGTATGAGAGACTGTAAGTGTGTGTGTGTGAGTATGAGTGTGTGTCAGTGTGTGCAAGTGGGAATGTTATTGAATTGGGGTGTCTGTGTTCAACACAAAATCACATTATGAAGACAACATACTCCTCGTTCTAACAACTGCAGATAAGTGTCAAGCCCTGTAGACAAAAGGCCAACCAGTCAAAATCTGTGAGTCACCATGTGGCATGTCTACTGCTATCAGATCTGACAACACTGTTCACAAGATAACACACTAGTACTGTGTCAGCTTCCAGCACCAGGGCAGGCTCTCTCGCCTCATTTGTGAGGTCAGATTGGCCTGGCATGGCTGCAGGTTCAAACACTCACACACTCACACTCTCTCTCTCTCTCTCTCTCTCTCTAACAATGGTAAACGACAATCTACAGTAGCAGTCTTTTAGCCTTGGTAGCCTTGATCCTTAATTGAAGTTCTGCATTTATTTATTTTTACTGTGGTTTCCCACTTCCTCATCAACTGATTCTCAATATTTTCAATATTTCTACACACTGTTTTGTGATGTTGGTATGTAACAAAATAAGACCCAGGTGTATTACTCAAGTTAAGAGAATTTAAATCCCCAGTTTTTCAGAGGGACTTTACAGGATTGACAATTCCACCATGCTCAGGTCAGGAAGACTCTCTCTGGGACATGTTGATATAGGGCTTTTCAGAGGAGGTCCAGGGGAGCAGGGCCATTCCCGGTACTTTTGATTACCATTATGTCGTAGATGATATCCATTACATTGTAAGTATATTCTAAGTATTTTTATCTCATGTGGGTATTTGGAATGGCTGCAGCTTTCCGGTACCTAAATTGACCCCGTGCGTTAAACTTAAGAAATACGGCTGCCTGTGGTGTGGTAAGTGGACGGCCCCTCAGTCCTGCGTTCTTTCACACTCACCCCCACTCCACTCATGGAGACCCCCGCTGGAATCCTTCCCTCCTGGCTGTCACCTCGCGTCATTTGCGGCGCCAGGAGTTAACGTATTTTTGGTCCATTTAGGAATTATTTCTTTTTACTGTCGCTATACTTTTGAAATAGTTGTGTTCATTTTCAAGATTTTCTGTATTGTGGGCATTTTCCAAAACTGGCGTAAGAACACTTGGTTTATGCAGCCCAACTGTTGCTGACTGGTGCAGGTGAATTCTCAGATGTACCCTCTTTGTGCTGCCTGCCATGAGGGATAAACGCTGGGAAGATCGAATGCTTCGCTGGTAGACCAACAAAGTACTTGTGCCACCATTGGTGATGCACTGTGTTTTTCATTCACTTCAATGCCTCAAAGCCCTGATGGGGATGCAGGCACCAGCCTGCATTGGGAATGTTTATAAATGCTTTTGGGGCACAGCAGTCTGGCTAGTCAGGTCGGCCAGTTACATTGTGTCTGCGTACTACATGTTTTACACGTGCATCTCTTCTAAGCCTCACCATAGCCCTCTCTTTCTTCTTGCCATTGTTTCTGGCACGTCTTTGTTTTACAATAGCTTTTTATATGTGCCTGAGAGCAATCTTTAAAGCATTTCCAGAAGCTGTAGCTGTGCACGCAGATGGGCCACGAGACAGTAGTTCCTTAAAAAACAAGAATGCTCAGTGCAAAGCCTGCTGTAAGCTGCTTGGAGATTCTGCAAGCTGTTTTGATGCTATAAAGAACTGTCGGAATAGAAGGGCCATGTTAGCTGTAACATAATAACAGCACACAATACTTGATTATTAACAAATGCTTTACAAAATAGATAGCGCTTGCTTTCATTCACTGAACCAAGAAAATTATGTTTACGCTTGCTGCTTCCATTACTTAAGGAGCACTGCGCAGCATAGCCAACATTGCGCGAGACAAAAAAAGAGTGCGATCCCCCAGCCAATCCCACGATAAACAAGCATTTGCAAAGCAATAGGACTCGTTATTGCACTGGAAATGGGAGGGCGGGCGTCCAAGAAGGCACGAACGGGTGTGGTCGGTGATGGGGAGTTAAAGAAATCACAGACTGTGGGAGGGGGCTGAGGAACACAGGGAAGAAAATAGTGTTGTTGTAAAGGGGCCAATAGCCAGGGAAGAATACAAATCGCAACATGGCCATCAGGAGGAGGGACTAACACTCCTAAAACCAATTAGATGGCAGCATTTAGAATCTAAGCCAATCAAAAAGCTGGGTGGAGCTTCCACGATGCGTCCCCGCTATAGTATATAGTGCATGCCTCGCAAAGCGAACAGCGCATGCGCTGCAACGCTAGGCGAGACCTAAAAAATTATATATCATCAATGCACAGATGGCATGTAAAGGAGATAGATGAGATGCCACAGAGGAATATTGTGTGGAAACCCTTGCGGTATATCTAAATGCAGAGGGAGTCAAGGGAGAGCAAGGACCAGCCTGAGAACGATGAGTTGGCAGGGTAGGATGAAAATCAACCTAGATGTGATCCCCTAAATCAGCAGACGGACACTTAGGGGGTCATTATGATGGCGGATTCCCCGCATACTCCGGGCCGGCGGAAGCCACCGCCGGCCCGGAGTATGTGGGGAATCCGCTGAGGAGGCCTGAAAGACCCACCGCCAAATTAGGATGGCTGGTGGGTCTCACGATCTGTCCTCCACTTTTCCGCCGCGGTCGGAAGGCGACCACGGCGGAAAAGCACTAACATGGCTGGCGGTGTCTATCAGACACCGCCAGCCATATTAGGATGTAGGGAAAGTAATGCTTTTCCGCGGCGGCTTTTCCGCCGTGGAAAAGCATACGGACATTCACTTTGGGGGCCCGTTGTGGGCCCCCTGGGTGAAGGTTACGTGGGGGGTGCACATGGGGGGTACCTATGGTACCCCCCTGCCTTTGCGTGCACGAAGCGGCAGGCACCGCGCGGTGCCTGCCGCTTTGTGCATGCAAATGCACTGCTTTCATTTTTTACATTGCGGCAGGTGCTGCTTCAAGCAGCACCCGCCGCAATGTCAAAGATACAGGATGTGACCGCCAGGGTGGCGGTCACATCCTAATTGCCATGGAGGGACCGCCGCTGCCCATGCGGACGGTCCCTCCTACTCAGGGGTGGCGGACGGACGCAAGTCCGTCCGCCATCCTAATCGACCCCTAATTGTGTGAAGTGCATCAGTGCTGCTGTGAAATCAGGTACGAAAAACACCATGGTACAGGATACATAATTCCTACAGTTTCTCCCTTGTAAGTCAGTTTGCATACTGCCCTAACAGTCTAACAGCTTTGCTACGGATCTCATCGTCTGTTCTTTGTATTTCCGTCTTAGAAATTGTATCTCATGTTTAGTAAATGCAGTGAATTTCAAATGTGCATTTTTTAAAAATATATTTTTTTATTAAACAGACTCGACATAGAGGCACAGTTAGACAATATTCAATAATGGGTTGACAGTGAAATCAAATATGCATACAAATACAATTGTATAGTTAGCTGGAAATCACAGGGAGGGGGGATCATCACTGTCAATATCACGGGGAGGAGTACATATGTTGCCGCGGTATTCATTCCAGGGGGCCCATATCTTAGGCCATTTTTGGGGGCAGCCACGGGCCATGTAAACTGTCTTTTCTCTTAGCATACACCAATCAAGGTCTTTCTCCCAATCTACAATCGTGGGTGTATGTGAAGCCCCCCAGAGCTGCGCAATATTTCTTTTAGCGATCATGCAGCCGAGTGTGACCCATTGCGTGGTGTAAGTGTTGAGGTCGGTATGTTCCCAGATGTTAAGGAGGCATCTAGGAGCTTCTGGCTTAATTTCTACCTCCAACGTTTCACTCATGACTGCTTGCACTTAACGACAATACTCCTGGATCGGCTCCCCATACCATATTATGTGCATGAATGTGCCCATTTGTGTGCATCCCTCCTACAAGACCCATTCATCAGCCCACCCATGTGTTCCATTTGGGGACCTGTTATGTAGATTCTGTGCAGAATCTTTAGTTGCACCAGTCGGAGGTGTGCCGGGATCGCAACAGTTTTGGGGGAGGAGATCGCCGCTTGCCAGCTTTCATCAGCTAATTCAATGCCGTCTTCAGTCTATTTTTCTCATAGTGTCAGTAGAGGATCTACCATATTATTAATGAGTTTTCGATAGGTTAGGTAAATACCCTTTTCAGGTAGGTAGCAATCTAATAGTCTGTTCTCTAATGGGGAGCTATCTGGTGGAGTGGAGTCACGGGGCAACACTGTTTGCAAAGCGTGTAGGACTTGCAGGTATCGAAAAACTCAGAAGCCGCCAGAGCATATTGACTTTGGAGAGTGTCGAAGAGTTTCATGCCTCCTGTGTCCCAGAGGTCCCTAATGTAAGAGATGCTGATTAGCTCCCATTTGTCAAAGCCTTTGGAGTTTCCTAAGTCTCCTAGTTTTTGTAAGTCCCACAAAGGTGTGGCAAGAGTCAACTTATTGTTCCAGCCGAGCGACTTGCTTTCGGAATGCCAGATTTTAACCGTGTGGTTGGTAGGGCCAGAGAAGGGGTATCTGTATGATTTAGAGTATAGTGCACTGGAGTTGGTCCCATTCGGAAGAAGACAATGATCCATAAGGAACCCCTGGTCGCCAGGGCGACCGTATTTGCCATGATTTATTGCTGCCAGGTGTGCTGCCCAGTAGTATTTTTTAATGTCAGATAATCCGATGCCGCCGTCATATCAGCTGAGTGTTAGTTTTTGTAAAGCAATACGCGGTCTCCCTCCCAGAGAAGGTCTCGCTGGAGCCCTTCAATTTCTTTAAAATACGAGTTTGGGACAGGGTCAGCCGAGTTTTGCATGGCATATAGGAACGGGGTAGGGACATCATTTTAAATAAGGCCACTTTGCCCAATAAAGAGAGCGGGAGTTACTTCCAGTTTGCGATGTCACATTTGAGTCTTTGCAGTGGGGGAACCAGGTTACAGACGTATCTGATAGAGGGGTCGAGGGAAATGAATATGCCTAGGTAGTTAAAGCCTTCTGAGACGATCGGTACAGGGCAATTGCGGGGTTAAGGAGGAGGGCCCCCCCAGAGAACATATAGAAGAGATTTTTGCTAGTTGACACAAAACCCAGAATACCTGCCAAAAATGTCAAGGATGTTGAATACAGCAATCAGGGATCTCTTCTGGGACATGAGATACAGAAGGATATCATCCGCATATAAAGAGATACGGTTATGTAAGAGCAGAGAGGCGCACACAGTGAAGTCAATAGTATAAGGGAGTCCAAAATGAAATGTAGATCTTCAGTTCTTATTTGTAAAAGTTTTCTTTATTTTCATGTACAGCGGCACAGCCAACGCGTTTCATTCCCATTCGTGCCTTGGGAATTTCATCAGGGCTGCAAAAATACATTGACATGTATAAGTATTTATCAAATGTTAAAAAGACATTTACCCAAAAGGGGCATCAGTCCAAGCCAAATTGCATCAACGTGCGCACCCATAGATCCAGATACATTAACCAAGTTATGCAATTACTGACGGTCAATTTCAAATTTAAAAATACCCCGTGAAAGCATATACCCCCTCACCGGTACTATGCTTTCACAAGGCCAGTCCAAGCCAAGATGCTTGATCCTGATTAAAAACACCACACCATGCCTATTGGAGAATTAGGCACCCGAGATGTGCAAGTATTCGGGCCATACGGACCCTTAGAAAAGAGAGAAAGGAAGAAGAGTGGTGATTCAGATGTCCTTATTCCCAGTATGAAAAAGTAAATAAAGATCAAAGTGAAAGAATGTGATCCGACTGCCCTGTGCTCAAGCTTGAGATCCAAGATTTGTAAAAGTGAGAACCGAGGAAAGAGGGGGGATCCCTGGTGAAGAGGTCCAAAATGCACAGGTCAAGTGACCCTGAAATGCAAGAGGAGATGGTTGAGAGAAGATAGACGCTCACCATGTATTAGTCAGTCTAGTCTGTGCGGTTTCTCTCGAGGTCGTACTTCTTCGAGAACAATTTGAAGGACAGTCACAGTAGGTCACAATGTGTACCTATAATGAAAATATTATACGAAAGTGCGTAAAGACAATGTTAATTACAGATTTGGTTTCTCTCATGGGAACATTGGGTTCCAGTTTGTAATGATGAAAAAGAAGGGAACGTCGAAATAGGAAAGCTGTAATGAGTATGATTTAAGGTAGTTGCAAAGCAGGATAATATGAGGAATTGTAGGAGTCTAGAGTACTGAACTATCTTTTAGGCCACAAAGAGACTTTTGTGGATATTATTGATGGAAGATAATCAACAGGGCGATTAAAATTATCCCATTTGGAGGAATATATCAAAAATGAGGGTATATAATACCTGCAGAATGCTTTATGTTATGTCCAAGTGGAATGAAGATCCAAGTTCCCACGAGATATCAGGTCACTGTCACTATGACAAACCAATAAAAGTAGAGATTCCGGACCCCTGTACGTAAGAAGGTAAGCGGATATGTAAGCATTAGTCCTGTATACATATATATTAAAAACTAAATCCTTGTAGTCATAGTCCTACATATATAGAGAAATAGTTATCACATTTAAATAGGTGTCATGGACCAATATGTGTCTTTTGGTCCCATTTGATGTCCCCATTCGAAGTAGCCAGTTGTAAGCCCCCTTCTGTTAACTATGTAAAGTAGCAGAACATAAGGCAATAAAACCTTTTTAGATATCGGTTTTATTGCCTTATGTTCCTTAGACAGGGCTTGTGGATGTATAACAACGTGATATTGCTATTTTTTGTATGCCGACCTCAGGGAATCATATGCTGCCCAACAAAGGAGCGTAATTATTTAAAGACCTCTCAATAAACTATACTGTGACTCTGCTACTTTACATAGTTAACAGAAGGGGGCTTACAACTGGCTACTTCGAATGGGGACATCAAATGGGACCAAAAGACACATATTGGTCCATGACACCTATTTAAATGTGATAACTATTTCTCTATATATGTAGGACTATGACTACAAGGATTTAGTTTTTAATATACATGTATACAGGACTAATGCTTACATATCCGCTTACCTTCTTACGTACAGGGGTCCGGAATCTCTACTTTTATTGGTTTGTCATAGTGACAGTGACCTGATATCTCGTGGGAACTTGGATCTTCATTCCACTTGGACATAACATAAAGCATTCTGCAGGTATTATATACCCTCATTTTTGATATATTCTTCCAAAAGGGATCATTTTAATCGCCCTGTTGATTATCTTCCATCAATAATATCCACAAAAGTCTCTTTGTGGCCTAAAAGATAGTTCAGTACTCTAGACTCCTACAATTCCTCATATTATCCTGCTTTGCAACTACCTTAAATCATACTCATTACAGCTTTCCTTTTTCGACGTTCCCTTCTTTTTCATCATTACAAACTGGAACCCAATGTTCCCATGAGAGAAACTAAATCTGTAATTAACATTGTCTTTACGCACTTTCGTATAATATTTTCATTATAGGTACACATTGTGACCTACTGTGACTGTCCTTCAAATTGTTCTCGAAGAAGTACGACCTCGAGAGAAACCGCACAGACTAGACTGACTAATACATGGTGAGCATCTATCTTCTCTCAACCATCTCCTCTTGCATTTCAGGGTCACTTGACCTGTGCATTTTGGACCTCTTCACCAGGGACCCCCCCTCTTTCCTCGGTTCTCACTTTTACAAATCTTGGATCTCAAGCTTGAGCACAGGGCAGTCGGATCACATTCTTTCACTTTGATCTTTATTTACTTTTTCATACTGGGAATAAGGACATCTGAATCACCACTCTTCTTCCTTTCTCTCTTTTCTAAGGGTCCGTATGGCCCGAATACTTGCACATCTCGGGTGCCTAATTCTCCAATAGGCATGGTGTGGTGTTTTTAATCAGGATCAAGCATCTTGGCTTGGACTGGCCTTGTGAAAGCATAGTACCGGTGAGGGGGTATATGCTTTCACGGGGTATTTTTAAATTTGAAATTGACCGTCAGTAATTGCATAACTTGGTTAATGTATCTGGATCTATGGGTGCGCACGTTGATGCAATTTGGCTTGGACTGATGCCCCTTTTGGGTAAATGTCTTTTTAACATTTGATAAATACTTATACATGTCAATGTATTTTTGCAGCCCTGATGAAATTCCCAAGGCACGAATGGGAATGAAACGCGTTGGCTGTGCCGCTGTACATGAAAATAAAGAAAACTTTTACAAATAAGAACTGAAGATCTACATTTCATTTTGGACTCCCTTATACTATTGACTTCACTGTGTGCGCCTCTCTGCTCTTACATAACCATTGGTCTGATATACATCCTTGGCAGCGGATGGTGAGAGTAGCCGCACCGCCTAATAATTTTGAAACAGACGAAGTGGATGTGCGAAACCTTGGTCAGCTGCTGGTTGCTTCTGTTTATTGTTTAGTATAAAGAGATACGGTCTTCCCAGTATGCCGACTATCACATACCGTAGATCATGGCATCGTTATGGATCCATGCCGCAAGAGATTCTAGGGCCAGATCGAACAATAATGGAGAGAGGGGGCACCCCTGGCAGGTCCCCCTGCTAAGTGTGATGGTCTCTGATTTTTTGTTGTTCACGACTATTTAAGCTATTGGCACGCTATACAATAATCACACCCAGCTGCTGAATGTTGGCCCAAATCCCAGTTTTGCAAGCACGGCGAAAAGGTAAGGCCATTCCAGTGTAACAAATGCCATAGTGGCATCTAGGGAGCTATAATTGCATCTTCACGTACAGTCGGTACCCTGCCCAGGGCCCTGTGCACTCTGCGCAGATTAAGAGCTGTGTTCCTCCTTGGCATAAACCCGACTGATCCTGGTGTACTAAGTCCCCCATTAACTTGATCAGCCTATTGGCAAGTACCTTAGCTAGGATTTTAGATTCTGCGTTTAGCAATAATATGGGGCGGTAGGAGACACAGTCAGTTTTGGGTTTCCCTTCCTTGTACATTGTTGAAATTCTCAGGTCTAGTGGCAGTGATCCCTGCTTGAGGCTGTCTTCAAACATGGACTTCAAATATGGAGCTATTTTATCTGGATGGAGCTTATATAGTTTGATTGGGATACCATTTGGGCCCAGGGTTTTACCCGAGTGCAATGCTCAAATCGCGATTGCTATTTCATCCGCGGTGGGTGCACTATCCATAAATGTTCTGTCGGTGTCCGAGAGCGTAGAAAGGGAGATATCTTTAATAAGGTCCGAGGATTCTGTCTCTGTGTATGGCGCCACCGAGCTGTAGACTGTGTGAAAGTGGGCTGCAAAATTATTGGCTACGTCGTTGGGGTCTGTTATGGGGCACATGTCAGCGTCTCTAAGTTCTGGAATGAGCCTACTGGCATGCTCCTTTTTATCCAACCATGCAATTAGTTTGCCAGCCTTGTCTCCCCAGTCATATATCCGGCCCAGCTTTTCTTGTCTAATTATTTTGGCCTGGTCAGTGACCAGCACCCGGTATTCATCCTGTCGTAAACGGAGTGAGTGAAGGGCTTCAGGAGTGGCATCAGAGAGTTCATGTCTTGTTCAAGACGGTAAATCTCTTGTTCTATGTCAGAGATGTCTTTTATCCTGTCCTTTTTTGATCCTGCGATTAGGGAAAGGGCTTGGCCCCAGACCATTGTTTCAAAGGCTTCCCATAATATTTGCAGGGACTCAACGGTGTGTTCGTTCTCCTAGAAATAGTCGTCGATGGATTTACTTAGGTCTTTTCCGTATTTTCGGGTTTTTGAAGTACCAGGGTTTTTTTCGGAGCAGCGCGTCCTACTTGTGTGTGGTCTGGGACTATGTGGACCCATAAAGGGGAGTGGTCGGAAATACCTCTGGCCAGATGTCGGATCTCATGGATAGCTGTGACTTGTGGAGCCAGGACAATTATGTAATCAAGGCGGGAGAGACTATTGTTTGCCCCAGAATGAAAAGTGTGTTGAATCTTGTCCGGATTGTATGTTCTCCATCCATCTACTAACCCCATCACCTCCAAAATACTGTGAAAAGAGTGTGCGGTGTAGGGGGTTGTGCGAGGGGGGGTGTCTGTCTAGTGAGCCAGATAATATTGAGTTAAAGTCTCTGCCGATCACCAGGTGCCCTTCAGGCAGAGTTAGCAGCAAAGCACTGAGGTCAGGGAATGTCACAGCCTGCAGGCCTGGAGGCACGTATGTCAACATGAAAGTGATGGTTCGGCCCTCCCAAGTGCCCGTGACCCCGCTATATCTGCTGCGGTCATCTACACAGGTGGACGTGAATGATAGGGGGAATTTTTTTTTTGCATGATACCCACCCCCCATGAAATTAGACACAAAGTCCGCGTGCTGCACCATTGAATATCCCCATCTATGCATAGCCTTGCACGTGTTGCCTATGAGGTGAGTTTCCTGAAGTAGTACTATGTCCGGTGATAATCTCTTAATATATTGCAATACAACACTTCTCTTAATCTTGTCCCCAGCCCGTTAACATTCCAACTTAAGATTTTGACTTCTTTGTTACACTGTACTCCCATTGACAGGTACGTAGGTTGCAACTATTAGCATCACAATTATGCACTGTACCAGAGAGATAACACAAACAACAGTAAACAAGAAAAACCAATCCCTCACAACAACCCCCCACCCTGCTCCCCTGCACTCTGGGCTCAGAACTGCCTATGATTCTTAAATGCAGAGTGCCTGTCGCCCAGTAATACTGCTAAGAGAAGAATGTGGGGGGAGACCTTAGCGCCCGTTAACACCCTTTCCAACCGTTACAGATCACAGGTGCGTTACATGGTCGATACTCGGACCACAAGCTATTAAATACTTTAATACACTGGCGTATTGTTCAACGTCTTCGAGTGACAAGAGTGCGTGAGCGGAGCTTAACTTATGGAGGGAACAGGCGGATCAAGGCCATCAAAAGACGTCCAGTGAAGAGACATTATCTATCTCAATCGTCGTTGGAGCTTCTTTCCGGTGAGGTTCTCCAGCTGTCCAGCCAGTCAGATGCTAGCTCTGGTAGGTCAAAGAAGCGCGTTTTCCCATTGATCTCAACTCGCAGACGCGCAGGGAAGTGATCTTTCAATCACAAACAGCTTGGACAGGCCCTTCGGTTGCAGCTTCGTTGTGATCAGATTGTCAATAAACAGGTCAGTGGCGGGACCCTCCGATTTCTCCGGCACTCCAAGAACGCGGATGTTGTTGCATCTTAAGTGTCCCTCATAATTGTCCATCTTGTCCTCTGTGAACTTACGGAACACTTGAAGCTCCCTGACATCTGTTTGCGATTGCGAAGTGTCTTCCACAAGGCTGGTGGTGGTGAGCTCCGATTGCTTGACCTTTTCTCTATATGTTGTAGGGTCAGCGTCACTTCCGAGGAGAGGGTGTCAATGGATGTGCGAACCCCTGTGTTAGCTGCCATTAAGTCCTTCATTGAGGGCTTAGTAGGATGTTGCTCCACCCCGCTCCTCTGTCTGTCGCCAGTTCCCTTCCGCTCGGGCAGGTCTGCCTTCGGACTGGTGTAACAATCCAACCTGCTTTGTTGGGATGTTTTTGCGCCCTTTGCGGTGGCCATGGTTATGGCTTTCAAAGAAAAACCAAAGGAAATGATGGACGGAGCGTTGACAATACAAGCACTCACCCCCAGTCAACTGATCTGGGTTTAATCCATTACCGTTCTTTAGCCCACTCTGCCACCCCAGTTCAGACATGGCCATTTGCAAATCCGTCTGACCCTGTGCCTCATGGGAACAGTCCAGCCCGAACTGCCAAGCCATGTCTTTCCTGGACCGGAAACAAGCTACCGAGGACCGGTTTCTGGCATTTCAGCCTTCTTCAGCCCGGCTTGCTTGAATCCAGTGGCAAAGTGAGCGAGGGACTCACGTCTGAGCATACCCTGCCAACTTATGGCGAACAAAGAAAAACCAAAGGAAATGATGGACGGAGAGTTGACAATACAAGCACACACCACCAGTCACCTGATCTGGGTTTAATCCATCACCGTTCTTTAGCCCACTCTGCCACCCCAGTTCAGACATGGCCAAATGCAAATCAGTCTAACCTTGTGCCTCATGGGAACAGTCCAAACCCGAACTGCCAAGCCATGTCTTCCCTGGACCGGAAACAAGCTACCGAGGACCCCTTTCTGGCATTTCAGCCTTCTTCAGCCCGGCTTGCTTGAATCCAGTGGCAAAGTGAGCAAGGGACTCACATTTGAGCATAGCCTGCCAACTTATGGCGAACAAAGAAAAACCAAAGGAAATGGTGGACGGAGCATTGACAATACAAGCACTCACCCTCAGTCAACTGATCTGGGTTTAATCCGTCACCGTTCTTTAGCGCACTCTACCACCCCAGTTCAGACATGGCCATATGCAAATCAGTCTGACCCTGTGCCTCATGGGAACAGTCCAGCCCGAACTGCCAAGCCATGTCTTCCCTGGACCGGAAACAAGCTACCGAGGACTGGTTTCTGGCATTTTAGCCTTCTTCAGCCCGGTGCTGAATCCTTGCTTGAATCCAGTGGCAAAGTGAGCAAGGTCTCATGTCTTGGCATACCCTGCCAACTTATGGCGAACAAAGACAAACCAAAGGAAATGATGGACGGAGCGTTGACAATACAAGCACTCACCCACAGTCAACTGATCTGGGTTTAATCCATCACTGTTCTTTAGCCCACTCTGCCACCCCAGTTCAGACATGGCCATATGCAAATCAGTCTGACCCTGTGCCTCATGGGAACAGTCCAGCCCGAACGGCCAAGCCATGTCTTCCCTGGACCGGAAACAAGCTACCGAGGACCGGTTTCTGGCTTTTCAGCCTTCTTCAGCCCGGCTTGCTTGAACCCAGTGGCAAAGTGAGCAAGGGACTCACGTCTGAGCATACCCTGCCAACTTATGGCGAACAAAGAAAAACCAAAGGAAATGATGGACGGAGCGTTGACAATACAAGCACTCACCCCCAGTCAACTGATCTGGGTTTAATCCATCACCGTTCTTTAGCCCACTCTGCCACCCCAGTTCAGACATGGCCATATGCGAATCATGGTTATGACTTTGTCAGTGCATCAGGCCAACAGTGCGCTGGTTGATGTTTCCGGTGGATCTTGTCCGCCACTCCAGAGCGCCAGCGCGGGACAATGAACCAAAGCCAAGTGGGGGAGGGCGCTCAGGGTGTTATTCGCAATTTAGGCTCCCTTACTGGTCCTTGCAGTGAGCTATGCGCCCTATGCGAGCCGCAGGGTCTTCTTCACCCCTGGATAGCAAGCACTGCGTGAATAGCGTCTGTTTCTTATATCCCAGAACCCAGGACCACAAAAGTAAGCATTACTCCATTCGGCATGGGCCAGCAGCAAAGGCTCATTTGGAGGAGCTAGAAGGGGGCGAGGGAAGGAGAACGAGGGGGAATGCACTAGGAGGCCCCCGGCAGCTGGCACCTTCGGAGTAAGAAAGTCAATAAACGCCAGCTCCGCACTTCACAGATTTAACCCCTCCTGAGTCTCCTCACCCCTTGCACAGATAGTCCTCCAAGATAGAACCAGCGTTGAAGTCTGCCTCAAAAGGAAAGGCGCAAACCATCGATGTTCCGGGGTCCAGTGCAGTGATCGTCACAGGCTGATATTTTTGCTTGAGATTGGCGGCCTCCTCTGTATGGTTTAAGGGGGTGGCCCACCGGAAGTCTAAGGTCTTGTTATGGCGGGCACAGCCGCACTGGGTTTCCGTCCGCACCACCAGGGGGCCCCAGACGATGCTCCACACAGTCTCAGCCCCATGCAAGGTCATGGATGGTGGCTCATGGGGTTTGGCACTGCCACAGTTCCTGCGCACAGGATCACTTCCCCTGTTGATGGCCGCCCAAGTCTCCCGGTCCAGTCGTCGGGACCCAGCCTCGTCGTGACAGGTCCGGCCTGTAGACTTCATACAGCGGGCCGGATCATGGGTTTGCGGCGTCATCACACTCGGGGTGCTTTTGGATGTTGGTGTGCCTCATGTCAGAGTTCTTCCAGCCCCCCCAGGGATGGGGGAGGGGGAGCCCGCCAGCTCACTCGGCGTCCATGACGGCAGGCGCTTCCACGCAAGGTCCTGGCTTTTCTGCTCAGAAGGCCTCAAGCGCCGATGCGGATATTTTGGGTCCCAGACGTTTGTTCGCAGTTGAAACTGCAGCAGTGGGCACCGATACTCCTCCGGTGTGCAGACCCAACACTGGGGGATCGGATTAATGCGGCGGATTGACGGAGCTGGTAAGGGGGCTCCGGAGAAGCCTAAGCCATGTTGCTTCACTGCGAAGCCACACCCCTCCAAATTTGTATTCTTAATCTGCCCTGGATGGAACCACTTAAATCTGTAGTTAGATTGACAAAGCAAGTCTATTCTAACTGGGCAGGCCTAATTTGTCTACTACCAAATTTGATCACCTGGGATACAGTTAATAAAAGGTACTGGGATCGCTTTTATAATTAGTTAAGGCTTAACAGGTTACCTTTTAGAATCATTGAAACAGGAACAACATCTACATCAAAACAGGGAAATATCTGAAATATCCATTGTCAAGCAAGCATTGCAGGCCAACCTTAGGAAAGCTAGTTCACCCAGTCAGATTAGTGTTGCTCCTACTGCTTTGCAACGTCAATGGCTTCAAGCTGATGTTCGATATTTTATAGTCTGAGATCCATGCAAATTTGCAACTAGACCTGCACCTAGGTTATGGCATTGCCTTAACGGGTATTTCACCACTTGATTCAATCTGCAGCACAGACAAAAGCTACCCCTCCTTTGAGCTGGAGGTTCAACAACTTCATTTTGATGAAATAACATCTGTGAGCCTTGGTCCCTGTAATATCAAGTCATATTCACCCGGATTTAATGGCACCCCGGTCTGCATTTTCTGGTGGCTGTAAATTGCGCCATTGTAATGGAAACTGAAAGCTTTTTAAGTAAGATGGCCAGCCAATCAGATCTCACGATGAGATGTGTGGTTAGGCTCCGCCCAGATATATATGTGTTTAAGAAGTTAGTTTTCATAAAAACCACTGGAGCAATTTTCACCAAATATAGCAAAGGATCTTCTGCGTACCAGTCCCTACAAGTTTGGTGTAATTCAGTTCAGCGGTTCGGGCTGTAGACTTGTCAGAACGTCCTATGGAAATTAACATGGGGAAAACACGTTTTCGGACCCCCCTTTTTTCTCAGCCCCCACTTCACGAATCCCCCCGAAACTTTCAGGGAAGGAGCGCAGCGGAGCTGGTCAAAATTTTGAAAAATTACACGCAAATTCCTCAACTGGCGCCAAAGTTATTCCCAATAGAATGTTGCAGATTTCCTATGGTAGCTAGGTCCTAACTATATATACCTACTGGCTATTGCTAGTAGGTAATATATATATATATATATATATATATATATATATAACTTCAGCTACGTCTCACGGCCCGATGTGTGTCTGCAATTAGGGTTTGGGCGTAGGGGACTCAAGGGCGCCCTGGACTTAACAAGCTGCTGGGGTCTCAAAACAAACATCAAGGCCCCCCTTTTGCCTGGCAAATTCAGTGCTCACATGATCTTTATTTCTCACTCTGCAGTGCCTACACAGGTGAATGTTGGAACCTGTAGTCAGTCGAGTCAGGCTACAGTTGTCCTGGATGGAGTGTGATTTGCTGATCTCCCGCCAATGGGAGTGCCGCAGTACTACAAAAGAGGGAGCAGTTTCAACCCTGATGCAGTAGGCATCTGACGAGGGCAAACCAGCCGAAATGCATTATGCCGCATCTTTGTTAAATAAAGGACTCCCAACGACAATCCCTGCTGTGTCCTCGGATTACTTCTTCAAGTGGTCGTTTATGTGATAATTTCCGCGCTTGCCATTAGCGCGATACGAGGACCCTCCCAGCTAAGTGTCCGGAATGAAACTGGCAATTTGGAACTGTGCTCAAGGTATTGAATAACTCTGTGACCACCACAAGTTCAGACCGGACGAGAGGCCGCTGCCGGGAGCAGACCGTCAATGCACGGGGAGGTGAGCTGACTTCAGCTATGTCTCACGCCCCGATGTGTATCTGCAATTGGGGTTTGGGCGTAGGGGACTCAAGGGCGCCCTGGACTTAACAAGCTGCTGGGGTCTCAAAACAAACATCAAGTCCCCCCCTTGTGCCTGGCAAACTCAGCGCTCACATGAGCTTTATTTCTCACTCTGCAGTGCCTACACAGGTGAATGTTGGAGCCTGTAGTCAGTCGAGTCAGGCTACAGTTGCCCTGGATGGAGTGTGATTTGCTGATCTCCCGCCAATGGGAGCGCCGCAGTACTACAAAAGAGGTAGCAGTTTCAACCCTGATGCAGTAGGCATCTGACGAAGGCAAACCAGCCGAAATGCATTATGCTGCATCTTTGTTAAATAAAGGACTCCCAACGAAAATCCCCGCTGTGTCCCCGGATTACTTCTTCAAGTGGTCGATAATGTGACAATGTTCGCGCTTGCCAGTAGCGCGATACAAGGACCCGCCCAGCTAAGTGTCCGGAATGAAACTGGCAATTTGGAACTGTGCTCAAGGCATTGAATAACTACGTGACCACCAGAGGTTCAGGACGGACAAGAGGCCACTGCAGGGAGCAGACCGTCACTGCACGGGGAGGTGAGCTGACTTCAGCTACGTCTCATGGCCCGATGTGTGTCTGCAATTGGGGTTTGGGCGTAGGGGGCTCAAGGGCACCCTGGACTTAAGAAGCTGCTGGGGTCTCAAAACAAACATCAAGGCCCCCCTTTTGCCTGGCAAACTCAGCGCTCACATGAGCATTACTTCTCACTGTGCAGTGCCTACACAGGTGAATGTTGGAACCTGTAGTCAGTCGAGTAAGGCTACAGTTGCCCTGGATGGAGTGCGATTTGCTGATCTCTGGCCAATGGGAACGCCGCAGTACTACAAAAGAGGGAGCAGTTTCAACCCTGATGCAGTAGGCATCTGGCAAAGGAAAACCAGCCGAAATGCATTATGCCACATCTTTGTTAAATAAAGGACTCCCAACGAAAATCCCTGCCGTGTCCTCGGATTACTTCTTCAAGTGGTCGTTTATGTGATAATTTTCGCGTTTGCCAGTAGCGCGATACGAGGACCCGCCCAGCTAAGTGTCCGGAATGAAACTGGCAATTTGGATCTGTGCTCGAGGTATTGAATAACTACGTGACCACCACAAGTTCAGACCAGACAAGAGGCCGCTGCCGGGAGCAGACCGTCACTGCACAGGGAGGTGAGCTGACTTCAGCTACGTCTCACGGCCCGATGTGTGTCTGCAATAGGGGCTTGTGCGTAGGGGACTGAAGGGCGCCCTGGACTTAACAAGCTGCTGGGGTCTCAAAACAAACATCAAGGCCCCCCCTTTTGCCTGGCAAACTCAGCGCTCACATGAGCTTTATTTCTCACTCTGCAGTGCCTACACAGGTGAATGTTGGAACCTGTAGTCAGTCGAGTCAGGCTACAGTTGCCCTGGATGGAGTGTGATTTGCTGATCTCCCGCCAATGGGAGCGCAACAGTACTACAAAAGAGGGAGCAGTTTCAACCCTGATGCAGTAGGCATCTGACGAAGGCAAACCAGACGAAATGCATTATGCCGCATCTTTGTTAAATAAAGGACTCCCAACGAAAATCCCTGCTGTGTCCTCGGATTACTTCTTCAAGTGGTCGCTTATGTGATAATTTTCGCGTTTGCCAGTAGCGCGATACGAGGACCCGCCCAGCTAAGTGTCCGGAATGGAACTGGCAATTTGGAACTGTGCTAAAGGTATTGAATAACTCCGTGACCACCACAAGTTCAGACCGAACAAGAGGCCGCTGCCGGGAGCAGACCGTCACTGCACGGGGAGGTGAGCTGACTTCAGCTACGTCTCACGGCCCGATGTGTGTCTGCAATAGGGGCTTGGGCGTAGGGGACTCAAGGGCGCCCTGGACTTAACAAGCTGCTGGGGTCTCAAAACAAACATCAAGGTCCCCCCTTTTGCCTGGCAAACTCAGCGCTCACATGAGCTTTATTTATCACTCTGCAGTGCCTACACAGGTGAATGTTGGAACCTGTAGTCAGTCGAGTCAGGCTACAGTTGCCCTAGATGGAGTGTGATTTGCTGATCTCCCGCCAATGGGAGCACCGCAGTACTACAAAAGAGGTAGCAGTTTCAACCCTGATGCAGTAGGCATCTGACGAAGGCAAACGAGCGGAAATGCATTATGCCGCATCTTTGTTAAATAAAGGACTCCCAACGAAAATCCCCGCTGTGTCCCCGGATTACTTCTTCAAGTGGTCGTTTATGTGATAATGTTCGCGCTTGCCAGTAGCGCGATACGAGGACCCGCCCAGCTAAGTGTCCGGAATGAAACTGGCAATTTGGAACTGTGCTCAAGGTATTGAATAACTCTGTGACCACCACAATTTCAGACCGGACAAAAGGCCGCTGCCGGGAGCAGACCGTCACTGCACGGGGAGGTGAGCTGAATTCAGCTACGTCTCATGGCCCGATGTGTGTCTGCAATTGGGGTTTGGGCGTAGGGGACTCAAGGGCGCCCTGGACTTAACAAGCTGCTGGGGTCTCAAAACAAACATCAAGGCCCCCCTTTTGCCTGGCAAACTCAGCGCTCACATGAGATTTATTTCACACTCTGCAGTGCCTACCCAGGTGTATGTTGGAACCTGTAGTCAGTCGAGTCAGTCTACAGTTGCCCTGGATGGAGTGTGATTTGCTGATCTCCCGTCAATGGGAGCGCCGCAGTACTACAAAAGAGGGAGCAGTTTCCACCCTGATGCAGTAGGCATCTGACGAAGGCAAACCAGCCGAAATGCATTATGCCGCATCTTTGTTAAATAAAGGACTCCCAACGAAAATCCCTGCTGTGTCCTTGGATTACTTCTTCAAGTGGTCGTTTATGTGATAATTTTCGATCTTGCCAGTAGTGCGATACGAGGACCCGCCCAGCTAAGTGTCCGGAATGAAACTGGCAATTTGGAACTGTGCTCAAGGTATTGAATAACTCTGTGACCACCACAAGTTCTGACCCGACAAGAGGCCGCTGCCGGGACCAGACCGTCACTCCACGGGGTGGTGAGCTGACTTCAGCTACGGCTCACGGCCCGATGTGTATCTGCAATTGGGGTTTGGGCGTAGGGGACTCAAGGGCGCCCTGGACTTAACAAGCTGCTGGGGTCTCAAAACAAACATCAAGGCCCCCCTTTTGCCTGGCAAACTCAGCGCTCACATGAGATTTATTTCACACTCTGCAGTGCCTACCCAGGTGTATGTTGGAACCTGTAGTCAGTCGAGTCAGTCTACAGTTGCCCTGGATGGAGTGTGATTTGCTGATCTCCCGTCAATGGGAGCGCCGCAGTACTACAAAAGAGGGAGCAGTTTCCACCCTGATGCAGTAGGCATCTGACGAAGGCAAACCAGCCGAAATGCATTATGCCGCATCTTTGTTAAATAAAGGACTCCCAGCGAAAATCCCTGCTGTGTCCTCGGATTACTTCTTCAAGTGGTCGTTTATGTGATAATTTTCGATCTTGCCAGTAGTGCGATACGAGGACCCGCCCAGCTAAGTGTCCGGAATGAAACTGGCAATTTGGAACTGTGCTCAAGGTATTGAATAACTCTGTGACCACCACAAGTTCTGACCCGACAAGAGGCCGCTGCCGGGACCAGACCGTCACTCCACGGGGTGGTGAGCTGACTTCAGCTACGGCTCACGGCCCGATGTGTATCTGCAATTGGGGTTTGGGCGTAGGGGACTCAAGGGCGCCCTGGACTTAACAAGCTGCTGGGGTCTCAAAACAAACATCAAGACCCCCCCTTTTGCCTGGCTCACTCAGCGCTCATATGAGCTTTATTTCTCACTCTGCAGTGCCTACACAGGTGAATGTTGGAACCTGTAGTCAGTTGAGTCAGGCTACAGTTGCCCTGGATGGAGTGTGATTTGCTGATGTCCCGCCAATGGGAGCGCCGCAGTACTAGAAAAGAGGGAGCAGTTTCAACCCTGATGCAGTGGGCATCTGACGAAGGCAAACCAGCCGAAATGCATTATGCCGCATCTTTGTTAAAAAAAGGACTCCCAACGAAAATCCCCGCTGTGTCCTCGGAATACTTCTTCAAGTGGTCGTTTATGTGATAATTTTCGCACTTGCCAGTAGCGCGATACGAGGACCCGCCCATCTAAGTGTCCGGAATGAAACTGGAAATTTGGAACTGTGCTCAAGGTATTGAATAACTCCGTGACCACCACAAGTTCAGACCGGACAAGAGGCCGCTGCCGGGAGCAGACCGTCACTGCACGGGGAGGTGAGCTGACTTCAGCTACGTCTCAGGCCCAATGTGTGTCTGCAATTGGGTTTGGGCGTAGGGGACTCAAGGGCGCCCTGGACTTAACAGGCTGCTGGGGTCTCAAAACAAACATCAAGGTCCCCCCTTTTGCCTGGCAAACTCAGCGCTCACATGAGCTTTATTTCTAAGCATGGGCGAATTTTGGGAATCTCGCGTTCGCGAATTTTGCGGATTTGCGAACTCGCAATCCGCAAAATCCGCGAATTCTCGCGAATTTGCGGATTTTTTTTTTGTGTTCGCGCGGGTTTCTGCCAGTTCGCAAGGGTTTTTGTACAATTTCGCAAACGCGAACTTACCTGTCGGATCGCACTTTTGCGAACTTGTTGTTTCTACGTGTCCAGCCTGTTTGGGACACTCTTCTTCATCACTGCCACCCTCTGTCACCACTGCCACTCTCTGACTACTCATGCCACCCTCTGGCCCACCCATGCCACCCTCTGTTTCATCACAGCACCCTCTGGTTGTCCAGTGTACATTATTGTGGCAAAGCAAAGCACACCTTCCCTGCCTCAAGTGACCTGAATTAATTTGGGGCTGATTAATGTGTCACAGAATATTTTTTTAGCTGGCACCTGCTTCCTTAGTGCTTCCTGATTAGTGATCTTTTGCACTTGCTAAGTGCTTTCATTGTTGCAAAATTAGTTACAACACCTGCCCTGCCCCAACTGACAATAATGAATTAGGGGCTGGTTAATGTGTCACTGGATTTGAACTTCCAGCCTGGCTCCTGCTTGTCTCCCTTAGCTGTAATTCAGGACCTTTGTGGCATATGTGTAACTATTCTGAGGGTCAGAGCAGGGTCACATAATAGTTGCAAGTAGGCAACTGAACTCTGGAGGGGCCCCTCAGGAAGCACTACAGGAAATGGCTACTAATGATGAGCTTAAACTTTTGAACCTGGTAAGTAGTTTCAGTTTTGCTAAGATCGTATTTCTGCAATTTAGCGCTTATTCGCGGGGCGCGAAGTTGAACTGGGAAGCCGCGAACAGTGCGAGCAAGCCATAAAATCCGCTGCTCGCGTATTTGCGGATTTTGCGGGAAATTCGCGAATCTCGCGGATTGCGAATTTACCGAAAATCCGCAAAATCCGCGAGCGGAACGGATTTTCCGCCCATACTTATTTATTTCTCACTCTGCAGTGCCTTCACAGGTGAATGTTGGAACCTGTAGTCAGTCGAGTCAGGCTACAGTTGCCCTGGATGGAGTGTGATTTATGATCTCCCGCCAATGGGAGCGCCGCAGTACTACAAAAGAGGGAGCAGTTTCAACCCTGATGCAGTAGGCATCTGACGAAGGCAAACCAGCCAAAATGCATTATGCTGCATCTTTGTTAAATAAAGGACTCCCAACGAAAATCCCTGCTGTGTCCTCGGATTACTTCTTCAAGTGGTCGTTTATGTGATAATTTTCGCGTTTGCCAGTAGCGCGATACGAGGACCCGCCCAGCTAAGTGTCCGGAATGAAACTGGCAATTTGGAACTGTGCTCAAGGTATTGAATAACTTTGTGACCACCACAAGTTCAGACCGGACAAGAGGCCACTGCCGGGAGCAGACCGTCACTGCACGGGGAGGTGAGCTGACTTCAGCTACGTCTCACTGCCCGATGTGTGTCTGTAATTGGGGTTTGGGCGTAGGGGACTCAAGGGCGCCCTGGACTTAACAAGCTACTGGGGTCTCAAAACAAACATCAAGCCCCCCCTTTTGCCTGGCAAACTCAGCGCTCACATGAGCTTTATTTCTCACTCTGCAGTGCCTACACAGGTGAATGTTGGAACCTGTAGTCAGTCGAGTCAGGCTACAGTTGCCCTGGATGGAGTGTGATTTGCTGATCTCCCGCCAATGGGAGCGCCGCAGTACTACAAAAGAGGGAGCAGTTTCAACCCTGATGCAGTAGGCATCATCTGACGAAGGCAAACCAGCCGAAATGCATTATGCCGCATCTTTGTTAAATAAAGGACTCCCAACGAAAATCCCCGCTGTGTCCTCGGATTACTTCTTCAAGTGGTCGTTAATGTGATAATGTTCGCGCTTGCCAGTAGCGCGATACGAGGACCCGCCCGGCTAAGTGTCCGGAATGAAACTGGCAATTTGGAACTGTGCTCAAGGTATTGCATAACTCCGTGACCATCTCAAGTTCAGACCGGACAAGAGGCCGCTGCCGGGAGCAGACCGTCACTGCACGGGGAGGTGAGCTTACTTCAGCTACATCTCACGGCCCGATGTGTGTCTGCAATTGGGGTTTGGGCGTAGGGGACTTAAGGGCGCCCTGGACTTAACAAGCTGCTGGGTCTCAAAACAAACATCAAGGCCCCCCCTTTTGCCTGGCAAACTCAGCGCTCACATGAGCTTTATTTCTCACTCGGCAGTGCCTACACAGGTGAATGTTGGAACCTGTAGTCAGTCGAGTCAGGCTACAGTTGCCCTGGATGGAGGGTGATTTGCTGATCTCCCGCCAATGGGAGCGCCGCAGTACTACAAAAGAGGGAGCAGTTTCAACCCTGATGCAGTAGGCATCTGACAAAGGCAAACCAGACGAAATGCGTTATGCCGCATCTTTGTTAAAAAAAGGACTCCCAACGAAAATTCCCGCTGTGTCCCCGGATTACTTCTTCAAGTGGTCGTTTATGTGATAATTTTCGCGCTTGCCAGTAGCGCGATACGAGGACCCGCCCAGCTAAGTGTCCGGAATGAAACTGGCAATTTGGAACTGTGCTCAAGGTATTGAATAACTCCGTGACCACCACAAGTTCAGACCGGACAAGAGGCTGCTGCCGGGAGCAGACCGTCACTGCACGGGGAGGTGAGCTGACTTCAGCTACGTCTCACGGCCCGATGTGTGTCTGCAATTGGGGTTTGGGCGTAGGGGACTCAAGGGCGCCCTGGACTTAACAAGCTGCTGGGGTCTCAAAACAAACATCAAGGCCCCCCTTTTGCCTGGCAAACTCAGCGCTCACATGAGTCAGTCGAGTCAGGCTACAGTGATTTCCCCATGCAATTTTCAATAGGACCTTTAGCCGGGGCGTCAGCCCGAACGGCTGAACGGAATTACACCAACTTTGGCAAAAAGGTAGAGTTTGGTTCGCAGATTACCCTTTTGTTAAATGGTGTAAATCTGTTCAGTAGTTCCTGAGAAAATCAAAAGCAAAATCATGGATATATCTATAGACGAAGTACTGTACGCGTACAGGACGCATACCTTCCAGAGCACGAGCTTTATGTTAATTGGCTGTCAACACTCCAAACCAGGAAGTGTTGGCAGACATCTTGTGCACAAGAAAGCAGCAAAAGAAACACGAAAAACACGCAAAGGGGGCAGGGTAGAAACACTCCTGCTCAGGGGGTCCCACAAGGACCCCAAGGCCCAAAAATATATGTATATATTTTTTTAATCGCGAGATACGCGTAGGTACGCGTACCCAGTGAAAAAAAAAACCTGGTCTGCTTTTTTTTCAAATTAGCCCCCGGCGGACTAAATCCCGGGGGCTTTAGAAAAAAAAGTGTGGGGGGCCCAATCCCCCCCCACACTGCCCCGGGTCAAAGTAAGTATAATAAGCGGGGGCACACGGCTTCCCCGCAGCCCCGGGGACCGCCACCCCTAGGGCTTGCATATGTATGATGGGGGCCTCTAAGGCCCCCGAGCCCCGGGGACCGCCACCCCCGGGGCTTCATTATGAAGTATGCGGGGGCTCACAGCCCCCCGCAGCCCCGGGGACCACCACCCCCGGGTCTAAAAACCTATGTGGGGGGCTCAAGCCCCGCAAACACCCCGGGGACCGCCACCTCCCCGGGGCACTAATATTTAAAATAGGGGGGTCCGTGATGGACCCCTCAGCCCCGGGGACCACCACCCCCAGGGCTTTACAATTGTTGGGAGGGGGGCCGCACGGCCCCCCTCCTGGAGCCCTCAATGGCCCTGGGGACCGCCACCCCCCCAGGGCCAGCTCCTGCAGTGTCCCAGGATGCCTACCCCCGGGACACTGTTGTTTGCTATGGTAGGGCGGGAGCCTCGCGGCTCCCGCCCTACCATAGCAAACTGCTTTGATTTTTGAAAGAGAGAGCAGGTTTCCTGCTCTCTCTTTCAAAAATCAAAGCCTATTGCTTTTCTGCATGGGGAGCAGCACGGTGGCTGCTCCCCATGCAGAAAAGCAATGCCGGCTCCCGCAAGATGCAGGGAGCTGGCAGGGACTGTGGGGGGCTTGGGGACCCCCCCATGGTCCCCAACGAAGAGGGCAGGCTCCGGGGGATGGGGTCCCTGGGGCCATAAGTTGCCGTGGCCCCCCTTCACTATTACATCTTTTTTTAAAGAAAGAAAGATTGACAGGCCCCGGGGGATGGGGATCCCGGGGCCTTAAGGGGGCATAGGAGAGGGGCTATGCAGCCCACCTTCACAAAAAAATAATGGAAAAGTTGGCCATGCTCCGGGGGATGGGGTACCCGGGGCCAAAAAAAATTAAAGTCACAGCACTCCGGGGGAGATTAAGTACTCAATTTAATCCTCGTAAAGTGAAGAAAAGCATACAGCGTTTTGGTGTATAAATGCCTTTATCACAATGTTGAGTACATAGCACAATTTATACATAGACATAGTGAGAAGTTTAACAAGGCAGTTAGGTCACCATCTTGAAAGAGAATTGTTCGGCATATTAGTGCATATGGCAAACACATTACTTCCTGGTAGTCTACCTACGTTTGGCAGTCAGTAATATTAATAACTGTTACATTACAGTAATATCATTTACGTCTACTCAAAAATCGTGACAGAATTGTGAATTTGCGCAACATTTTAAAAAAATACAAGCACAGGCTCCTGAGCTTATTTTTTAAAAAGCCCCTGGGTGAGCCAGGTCCGGGGGTAGGCATATATATTTGAAAAATAAAAGATAAAATAAAGGAGGGGGCTCACGGGCCCCTCTCCATAGGCTCTCATACACACACTCATGCAGTCACACAACCAGTGACAGACCAACTCAGACACTGATATACCCACTCACAGACCCACTCAGACAGTCACGCACCCACTCACAGAACCGTTCACACACCCACTCACAGACCGACTCAGAAACTTTCCCATGCACTCATAGACCCACTTAGGCAATCATATACCCACTCTCAGAACAACTCACTCTCACAGCCACTCACAGACCCACTCAGACACATACATCCACTCACAGACCCACCCAGACACTCATTCACCCACTTACAGACCCACTCATACACTCTTACACCCACTCACATAAATACTCCCAGACTCACAGACCCACTTAGAGACCCATTCACAGACTCACTCAGAGACACACTAACCCACTAACAAAGCCACAAAGAGACTCATGCACCCACTCAGAGACCCACTCAGACACTCATGCACCCACTCAAACATTAATTCCGACACACACACACCCACTCTCAGATCCACTCAGAAACTCACACACCCAGTGAAACACTTATGCAGCCACTCTCAAACCCACTGAGACATCCAATCACACACCCATTGAAACACTCACACACACACTCTCACTGAGATACTCATGTACTCACTGACATGCTTATTCTCAAAGGTTACAGGTTATAGTTAGAAAATAAAATAACAAAAACTTTGGGAATTCACTTAAAAAAAACAAAGTTTACAGGGACTTTATGGTTAGGAAATACCAATAAAAAATGGTACAAAAGCACCACAAAAACTCAAAGTATACCAGGACGCTATTATTAGCAAATAACAGTTAAAAAAAACCTTAGAAATTCTCAGAGAAAAAAAACAAAGATGACAGGGACATTATAGTTAGGCTCAGCTTTCACTAGTACAAAACCAGTGAAATTCAGCAGTTATAGTTACCTGAGCTAACAATAACTTAACGCCCCTGCAATGCACTGCTTATGACCTCACATATTTCATCACTCATGACATTGCCATTGAATATATATAAATATACGCACACACAAACACACACACACATCTAGTAGTTATAAAATAGGCCTGGGCAGTGAGCTTCACTCCATTTGCGGAGTTTGCGGAGATTTTGCACTCCGCAATCCGCGGAGCTCGTGGATTACAGAAAATTCTGCTTTGCCATGTGCAGCAGAATTTTTTCCCCACTTGCGATTGCGACCGGTAAGTTCGAGATCGCGCTAGGTAAGTTTGCAAACACGAGCTGCCACTCGGGTAGAATTTCTACCCGAGTGATAGGAATACCAGCACAAACTGCAGTTCGCACTGTACTCCTCCACTTGTGGAACTGAGTTTTTTTGTAACTTCCGGGAGTTCCGCATAGCAAAACTCTGCCAAATATGCCCAGGCATGTTATAAAATAGCCTGAACTTTGATGCAATTGGTTTTTGGAAGATCCTCTAACAGTATATGTTGATAGATGCATGCATTCTACACATATGTTAACAAGCAACATAGTACAGTGTGCAGTCCTATAAAAAAAAATCAAATTGATTATGCAACAGTCTAGATTAGAAGCAACGAGGTTGACAGTTGAACTTTTCAAAGATGTATTTGTGCATCATGCCAGTTATCATGTAAAGTAACATTGCATTCCAGACTACATATGTGATGATTGCACCCTCTTGGTCCTCACAGGGAGAACTGACCATGACCAGTGACATGGAGAACTTGCAGAACTCCATTTTCCTCGACACCGTGCCTGATTCATGGACGAAGAGAGCATACCCTTCAATGTCTGGCCTTGCTGGCTGGTTTGTAGATCTTCTAAGCCGAATCAAAGAGCTTGAAACCTGGACAGGGGACTTTGCCCTTCCGTCAGCAGTGTGGTTAGCAGGTTTCTTCAATCCCCAATCCTTCTTGACTGCCATCATGCAGTCCATGGCTCGGAAGAATGAATGGCCACTGGATAAAATGACCCTACAGTGTGACGTGACAAAGAAGAACCGCGAGGATTTCAGCAGCCCACCGCGGGAAGGTGCCTACGTACATGGCTTGTACATGGAGGGTGCCCGCTGGGATACACAGGTACATATCTGACTTTTTTCATGCTTAGGTGAAATGTATTATTATTTTTGTATATCTGTGCTGTGTGAGAAAGAATGCAATGACCTTCAAACAGTTAAGATAATGTCTCTGCATTTAACATTTTATAAGAGTTAAAAAAAATCTAGAAGTTTGATACTACCATTAGGCACTTGATGAAAGGACTGATAGCCCGAATGGTAGTCTCAAGTGGGCTTCTGTTCTTGTAGCCTTCCTCCATGTGATGTTTTACACCATGCTATTTCCGTCATAAATGCACTACATCCGACTCATCATTCAGACTGACAGCAATAGACTGACTGTGGGCACATACCATTGCTGGACTCTCTTGCCTTAAGCAGTCTGTGACATGAAAATGGGATAGCCCTAATGACCCTTCTTCCTATAGGCTGGTTAAATACAAAAAACAGAGAAGTGCTGGGAAGTAGGGAAAGATAAAGCTAATGTTAATTCTGAGGATTACATCAATTAATCATAGCCACAGCTCGAAAACTACGAGATCTTTCTTTTAATGGATCTCCCCAAGTATTCAGATGTTATCCTGATAGACATAGAGTTGCTACAAATTGTGATACAAGCAACAAACCAATTATGTTATATACAGAACATTAAAAAAACAATAATACAACACATTACACAAACTCAATACAATGTCAAATTCAGTCCCTATGAGGAAGACTCCTATCTTCCACACATCTATCCATATGAGGCTTTGCATCCAATTCCTGCACAATCACTCTCAACAATAGTCTCTGGGGTCCGTGTGTATTTGCAAAGCAAACAGTCATTGACCTTAACACAGCACACAGTGTATTTGATACATTCAATAATCCAGGCCTTCCAGAGACTTTGATATTGCAGTGGTGACGCGTTTCGGCCTTTCAGTTATCGGCCTCTTCAGGACATAATGTAAGAAGGAGTACCTATACAACAAATATATACAAAAATATATACATGATTTACACAATTAACCACAATATGGTACATGTAGACTAAAATAGTCCCAAGTATATGAAACCAACTGTCCGGTTGCTTGTGATGGAAAATGTATTAATTAAAATTAAAATACACAAGTATCAGGGTAACCGGAATATCTAACCAGTGTTCAAGAGCAAAAGAAGCAGTTATATCATTATTATTACACGGCAGGAACGGGTAGTCACAAGCAGTCTGGTCATGAGCAGTCTCCATTAGGTGTAGATGCTGCACCCTCACCAGACCGTCTCCGGCTCTTTACCTCCCTGACAGCACTGATATTCAGCCCCAGATGCCAGAGAAATTGTCAATAACAAACAAATCATGACCTTGGAAATCTAAACCTTTACCAATCTGAAGATGAGAGTAGCTGTTCATTATTAGAAATATGTTTCGAAAATGAGATTCCCTTTAAACATTTTTGACTGCTGTCTTGCCTAAATGTCCTAATGCTACATGTATCTAAGATTGCCTCACACAATCTAGCTTACACCTAACACAGTGGCCTATTCAGACTTGAAAACAAACCCTGTGCGTACTTGAAAACAAACAACACCAAGGGTCAGATTTATCAAAATGTCACACAACACAATGCAGCAAGACAACTGGTTGCGCTGCATGACAGAGAGACAGCAAGAATCCATATCTACTGAGATATATCATATTCCTGCTTTCTTCTAGCACTGGCGCCTAAGAGTGCTGCCTAACGCCAACGCTGGCCCCCTTTGCGACATGATGCAAAGTAACTGCAATACAGGCATGTTTTTTTGTGCAGAAATGGGCACTTTCGTGCATAAAAACCATCCTTAGAGGCATTTTTGTTTTTCACTTGTGCTCCAGAAAGCAAAGCCCATGCTCCACCCATGGAAAGCCTTACCAATGCAGAGTAACTTAAGGCAGCGATTAGCGATGCCTTGCATTACTCTGGTTTACTAAGCCATAGAGAGCCATGCAAACTGGCTTTACGTGGCTTAGCAAATCTCACTCATGCCCTTTTGCTCCAATGCTTGATGAAAGGGCTTAGTAAATCTGGCCCCAACTGTCGACTTCATTTATTCCTGGCCCAAAAACATTTAGGGCCTCATTTATGAAAAGTGGCGCATCGCTTGCATCCCAGCTTGAAAACAACGATGCGTCATTTTTCATTGCACCGTCCTTGCGACATGCGGGATGGATCAAGTTTACAGTATGACGCATCATGTCACAAGGAGTTACAGACACGTCAGTATTTCTGACGTATCTGTAGGCGAAAAAATTACACATTGCTGGAGTGTGTCACGAAAGTGACGCAACTCCATCAATGGGTCATTTCACATGGGCACGTCCCATTTCAAATGTGCCTGCATCAGTCTTACGCCTGTTGTGAGGCAGGCATAAGATATTGACGCATTTGCGTCCTGGAAGTGATGCAGTGAAATCTCATAGATGCGTCACTTTGTAAATATGACGCAACATGGTAAATTTTTACCCTGCTGGTGCATAACAAAAAGTGACGCACCGACAGCGTAAAAGTGACGCAAGGGCTCATAAATAAGCCCCTCAGCCTTCATAATCATCTGCAGCAAAGAGCAGTTTTGGTCAAAAGACTAAAACAATTTGTACTTTGTCTTCTGTAAATGAATGAATCTCTCTGTTACATTTTAAATGATAGCATACTATAAACATGTTTTTCTGCTTCATTGAGCTGGAAGTTGCAAAGGTTGGAAAATCATTTAAAAGTAGTAATCTGACATTCCAGTGACAATTCTAGTGTATGCTCATTAGCTTAAGTACAGAGTGCATCCAGACACATTCTATCTCTCACTTGCTGTCTCTCTCTGTTTAAGTAAACTATCATTGAGCTTCTCTGGAACTTTATGTCCTGAGAGAGGAATCAGAGTGTTTTAGCAATGTATGGAGGAGAAATAATCATTGTCTGGAACATTCTTGCAGAAGGGCTGTAGCTAAAAATAGTGAATGACTCAAAAAGGATGCAGACAGTAGAAAGGAACACAAGTCAGAAAGAACACGCCTAAAACACTAATACCTGGTGATTTTTTTTGCATTAAATTGGTAAACTATTGCTTCTGTTGTTTACAAAGCATACAACCTTGTTAATTGTTCTCAGGTGAAATATTATTACTAATTTGTTTATATTCACACCATGCTGTACAGTGTTGCGGCACATCAGCTGGTGACTGTGCTATAGAAATATGCAAAGAAATATGACAGAGGGATAGCAGTACCTTACAGGGCTTCCTCCCTCACTTCAACAACACTTGAGAGCGAGGAACAACTCAAATATATAAATTTATTGTGGTATTTCTATGCCTGGTAATGTTGTTCCACATCCTGGGTGCATAGATGAAAAAGGTCTTCAACCTTATTTTATCTTTTTTTCACACTTCTTAGTTTGCAGTATGATGGTATCCTGACTATGTGTGTGCTGAGAACCACCAGAGATGGTGAGGTTGTCTGAAAAATAAGTAAGGGTTTTGGTTATGATGGCTTTGTAAGTGATAGAGCTGGTCTTTAAGATAGTTAATTCCGGCAAGAGAAGCCAATGGAATTACATTAAGATGGGGTTGATGTGCTCATATTCAGGCCCCGGATGAGACGTACTGCCACATTTATGAAGCTCATAAGGGTGCTAGTCAGTGGCAGCTCTTCCACTTTGGCAGAGGTGCATTGCCCCACAAAAACGGCAGGAAAGGAATAGTAAAATGATAATTCACACTTTTTTGTGTTTTATTTCCTGCTGGGTGGGCCTGGGAGTGATAGGCACTGAGAGGAGTGGTAGTGTACTACCATCACTGGGCATGATGGTTTGGCCGGACCTTTCAGGCCGCCCAAACCGTCATGAGAAGGGAAAGCTTTCTCCAACCCGCAATGCAGCCAGGTTGGAAAGAGCAGGCACAGAGTCACAGTCTGTCTTGGAGTGCAAATTGAGGGCACTCAGGCCTATTCTGAAGCTACTCTCATGCATGAGAGCAGCTTCAGAAATAGCTGCAGGGCATTCTGAGAGCCTGTGCTTTCCTGCAGTGAAGAGGAGCAGAGGAAAGCGACAGGGTTGGCTGCAGGCAAGTTTTTTTATTATTATTGGTTTTTCCCCCACCCGGGGCCCTTATATGCCCCCCCCCCCCGCCCACCGCTCATCCAGCACCCGAGCTGCTACTGGTGCTAGTGACAAGTGTGTGAGGCTTTGGAGCAGGGTGTTTACCATCATCCGAATGCAACAGTATGAGGGCTTGAACAACAGTTCTGAAGTCATATTCTGAAAGAAATGGTTTCACATTCTTTAGAAGAGAGAGATGGTATCAGGCATTCTTAGTTTTTTTTGCAATGTATTTCTTGAAGGCAAGGCTGGTGACCTAGCAGAAAACAAGTGACAATGCATTTGGTGATAGCTGGGGTTAGAAACCATCAAGGTTCAAGTCATTGAGACAGGTTTGTGCTGTTTCTTGTTTGTGGAAAATAATAGGAATTCTTTCTTGGTTGGGTTGAGCCTCAGGTAGGCACCACACATTGAGGTCTGGTTGGTGTGCAGGCAGTGTTTGAGAAGTTGGATGTCTGAAGTAGAAGGGGAGATTTTTCAGTAGTAATGTATTATCGGTGAATTTGGTGAATCCTAATGCTGTTATCTGTGAGCAGAGAACCAAGTGACTACATGTAGACTCTGAAGATGACAAGTGATAGTATGGAAATCTGGAGCTGTCTGTAGGCAACAGGGATCATATGGGACCTGGAAGTGCTCCTATGAACAAACTGGTATCGTTTGGAAAAGTCAAAGAAGATCCAGTGAAGGACGTTGCTGCTGAATCCCATTTGAGACTCTGGAGTGTGTATGATGGTGGAATGACCAACTGTGTCAAAGATAGCTGAGAGGTCCGCCAATTTCAAATAGCAGGTGTCAGCGTCATCTGTGAACTGAAGGGTATTGTGTAAGATGTGTAAGGTAGAGGTCTACGTGCTGCAGAGTGATCTGAAGCCAGACTGCTAGTGATGCAGGACATGGCTAAATGTTATTAATGTGATTTTTCCAATGGCAACACCACCTTGCCCTTGTTATTCGTAAAGTCAATGGAAGATGACAGAACTTGTTGCCCTACCCCAAATCCTGTACCTTGAAAGATCTGAACAGCATTGGCCTATTCAGCATGAGGACCTTGTGATGTGGCTAATGTGAGCTCTCGCAGTTCAGCGCACCTGAAGTGAGTTTGGGTTTCCCTTTATCTCAACCTCCAGTACTCTAAAAGGTGGCTGGTGATAGCAAAGTGACTATTTTTCAAAGATTGGTAGTGAAGTTTCTATGTAGTAGTTCCTGATTACTTCACAGGTGGATCTCCCCTAGTGTTGTTGAGCTTTGCTTCGGCAGTTGCCATCAGAGAGCAATGTAATGCCCCCCCTGCTTCAGATGCTATTGTGCCTGCATGGTCTCCAGGTCCACATGCCTCCCAAAAACTCATATAAATGGTATTCTCCCAATCTCCCACTCCACCCGTAAACAAAAACCCTCCCCATCCCACTATTGTGTATCGCAAATCTCAATAATCGGCACCGTGAACTCTCCCACGCCAGCCTTGAAACATACTCCTCCTCTCCATTCAAAAATGTTAAAAGTACCTAGTGTCTGGCCACTCACTACCATGATCCTTGAAAGACCCTCCCCATCCACTTCAGAATAATTAAAAGATCCCAAAACCTAGAGACGTACCATCCATTGCCAACCCTCCCTGAGTGAAGTTTCAGCACTGCTTTGCTGTAGGTTTCGGCCTGCAGAGACCCACAACTGTTAGAACAGTTAACAAGGCAAAGAGCCACCACATTCTCCTGACTGTCAGTTTAATGGAAGAAGTGGGATCGGTGTTTGTATTAAATTTGCCTTTTCTGCAGTCACCACAGTTGTTTTAACCTGTTTCTGGATCATTGTTTGCTGGTTTTAGAACACTGTGTATTCTGACACTGCTATTCACTGCCACAGTGTGTGTGCTGTGACCCTAAAATGATATTGGTAACATTGATTTCACCTAATTGAACTATTTAACTGCTCTTTAAGACCATTGTAGGTGTCCCCAAAAATGCACCAAATGTGGGGAAGTTAAATGTCTTATTAGAGCTGCAATGTCTATTTAAATCACCCACATGTATAATAAAAATGTCTGTCTGGCAGGATAATCTTCATTCTGTGTGTGGACTGTAGTTTATAGTCACTGCAGTGAGTGACTTAGGGCAGAGAAAAGTGTTTATGTCATGTAGGGAAGCCTAATTTTATATATTCATAAGTAACCCATAAAGTGGGCCTTATAAGCCCAAAGTGCAGGATGTTACCAAATAAAAGTAGGACACATTACATATTTCGGTTAGTGTGCTCCCATAAAGAAATAAAACCTAGACACTATCTAGTGTGCTCCCATAATGAAATAAAATCCAGACACTATCTTACTGTGTAGCCCTTGCTACACTTTTCCCTGTACATGCCTATGGGCTAGACCTGCCTGGTGGCTGAAGGATTGTCCTATATTGAAACATGTTAATAAAGCATAGAGGAAATAATACAAAAAGAGCTGGGGGGCTCTGAGATAGAACTGAGTGACAGCATTTCTTCAATCACTGTTGAATGCACAGAGTAAATCTGGAACCAACACCTTTCCAGAACAATGCTTGGCCTCAGAAAACTCTATCTAATGATGGTCATGCTGGAAGAAAACAAGAAGACTCCTGATGTCTCCGGACTCCTTCAGGAAGAAGGTTAAGCGTTAAAGGACTCAATGATTCTTCACTCCAGCTAGCACTCACGGATTTTCCATCATACATCTGCACAGAAAGGGATATTACTTGATTTCCCATCATTCAGCTGCCGGGAAGTTATCACTGAATCTCTCATCATCCATCTGCACTGGAAGTAACATCACTGGTTTCCCACCTAAACTGTATTTAAAAGAAGAAGCAGAGCAAGACGGCTCATTTTCATTATGCATTTGCACTGGAAGTGACATCACTGGATTTCCCATCATCCATCGGCTCAGAAAGTGACATCACTGACCCCACATCATCCAACTGCACCGGAAGTAACATCACTGGATTGTCTATCATCCATCTGTAAATGAAGTGATATCACCGGATTTCCCATCATCCCACTGCACAGGAAGAAATATCACTGCATTGCCCAATCAATCAATCAATCACGGCATTTGTAAAGCGCGCTACTCACCCAGGAGGGTCTCAAGGCGCTGGGGGAGAGGAGTATGTTACTGCTCGAACAGCCAGGTCTTGAGCTGCTTCCTGAAGGAGAGATGGTCTTGGGTTCGCCGAAGGTGGGTGGGGAGGGAGTTCCAAGTCTTGGCTGCCAGGTAGGAGAAGGATCTTGCTCCGGCGGTGGCTCTGCGGATGTGTGGTACGGTGGCGAGGGCGTGGGTGGTCGATCGTAGCTGGCGGGTGGGCGTGTAGAAAGTCATGCGGTCGTTGAGGTACTTGGGGCCCAGGTCGTGGAGAGCCTTGTGTGCATGGGTGAGGAGTCTGAACGTGATTCTCTTGCTGACGGGGAGCCAGTGCAGGTCTCTCAGGTGTCCGGTGATGTGGCTTTGTTGGGGATGTCCAGGATGAGTCGTGCGGAGGCGTTCTGGATGCGTTGGAGTCTTTTTTGAAGTTAGGCTGTGGTTCCGGCGTAGAGGGTGTTCCCGTAGTCCAGTCGGCTGGTGACGAGTGCCTGGGTCACAGTCTTCCTGGTTTCTGTGGGGATCTATCTGAAGATCTTGCGGAGCATGCGCGGGGTATTGAAGCATGATGAGGAAACGGCGTTGACTTGTCTAGCCATCGAGAGGGAGGAGTCCAGGATGAAGCCCAGGTTGCGTAAGTGGTCCGTTGGCTTGGGAGCGGTGCCCAGGGCAGGGGGCCACCAGGAGTCGTCCAAGGCGGAGGGTGATGATCCCAGGATGAGGACTTCCGTCTTGTCTGAGTTCAGTTTCAGGCGGCTGTTCTTCATCCAGTCGGCGACGTCTTTCATCCCTTCATGTAGGCTGGCTCTGGCGGTGGCGGGGTCGTTGGTGAGGGAGAGGATCAGTTGGGTGTCGTCGGCGTAGAAGATGATGTTGAGGTTGTGTTGGCGTGCGATGGCTGCGAGGGGGCTCATGTAGACGTTGAAGAGGGTTGGGATGAGTGAAGATCCTTGTGGTACGCCGCAGATGACTTCGGTGGCCTCGGATCTGAACGGGGGGAGGCGGACTCTCTGGGTTCTTCCGGCGATGAATGAGATGATCCACTCCAGTGCTTTCTCTTGGATTCCGATGTTGCTGAGGCGCTGCACTAGGGTGTGGTGGCAGACAGTGTCGAACGCCGCAGAGAGGTCCAGGAGGATGAGGGCCGCTGTTTCCCCGTTGTCGATCAGGGCTCTGATGTCGTCGGTGACTGCGATCAGGGCAGTCTCGGAGCTGTGGTTGGCCCGAAACCCGGACTGCGAGGGGTCGAGGGATCCGTTCGTCTCGAGGAAGGCGGCGAGCTGTCTGTTGACGGTCTTCTCAATGACTTTGGCAGGAAAAGGAAGGAGCGAGATGGGACGGTAGTTCTTGAGGCCGGTGGGGTCCGCCGTTGGTTTCTTAAGGAGGGTGGTAAGCTCGGCGTGCTTCCAGCTCTCCGGGAAGGTGGCGGTGTGGAAGGAGGTGTTGATGATGTCCCGGAGATGTGGTGCAATGATGTCGCCGGCTTTGTTGAAGACGTGGTGTGGGCAGGGGTCGGTTGGTGATCCGGAGTGGATGGAGTTCATTGTGCGGGTGGTGTCTTCGGTGCTGATCGGGGTCCAGTTGCAGAGGGTGGTGGTGGCGGGCATTGGTTCGGTGGTAGGGTGCATGGTCTGTGCGTTGAAGCTGTTGTGTATGTCGGCGATCTAGCGGTGGAAGAACGAGGCAAGTGAGTTGCAGACGTCTTGCGAGGGAGTGATGTCGTTGTTTCCGGCGCTGGGGTTGGAGAACTCTTTGACAATGCTGAAGAGTTCCTTGCTGTCGTGGGCGTTGTTGTCCAGTCGTTCTTTGAGTGCCATCTTCTTGGTGGCGCGGATCAGCTGATGGTGTTTGCGGGTGGCGTGCTTGAGGGCGGTCCAGTTGTCTGTGGTCTGGTCGAGCCGCCAGGCTTTCTCGAGGGTGCGGCAGTTCTTCTTGGAGTCCTTGAGTTTGTCGGTGAACCAGGGGGTTTTCTTGCTGCCGGGTCTGCTGGGAGGGTTCTTTAGTGGTGCGAGGTCATCGGCGCAGGCGGTCAGCCACTTGGTGAGGTTGCTGGCTGCTTCGTTGGGGTCCGTTGTGCTGGTGGGAGTGTTCTGGCTGAGGGAGGTGGTGAGCTGCTCGGCGGTGATCTTGCTCCAGCTCCGGCGGGGAACCTGTTGCGGGTGGTGGTGGATCGTAGTTCTTCTGAAGCTGAAGTGGACGCAGCTGTGGTCGGTCCAGTGGAGTCTGGTGGAGTGGCTGAAGGAGATGTGCTTGCTGGATGAGAAGACGGGGTCAAGCGTGTGGCCGGCGTAGTGGGTGGGGGTGTTCACCAGTTGCTTGAGTCCTAGGTTGGCGAGGTTGTCCAGCAGGGTGGTGGTGTTTCTGTCATTGTTGTTCTCCAGGTGGAAGTTGAGGTCCCCTAGGAGGATGTAGTCGACGGAGGGAAGGGCGTGCGGGCTGATGAAGTCTGCGATGTCTTCGCTGAATTGTGTGCGTGGTCCCGGGGGTCTATAGATGAGGGTTCCTCGGAGGGTGGTCTTGGGGTCGGTTCTGGAAGTGGAGGTGTTCGGCGGCGGTGAAGGTTTCGTCGGAGTTGGTCGAGATGAGGATGGTGTTCTTGTGTACGATGGCGATGCCTCCTCCCGTCTGGTTGACGCGGTCCCTCCGGGTGATCTTGTATCCGTCCGGGATGGCTATGGCGATGTCGGGCGTTGAGGAGGCGTTCATCCAGGTTTCAGTGAGGAAGGCGACGTCTGGTGCTGTCGCGTCGAGCAGGTTCCAGAGTTCCACGGCGTGCCTGTGGACGGAGCGGGTGTTGAGCAGGATGCACTTGAGGTGGTTGTTGCTGGTGTCTGGCTTGGCGGGGGCGGTGCAGGTCCGGAGGCAGGTGAATCGGCAGGCTTGGCAGGCGAAGGGTCAGTGGGTGCGTCTCGGGGTGGCTCGGTAGCAGGCGGGGTTCCGGCCAGCGTTGAGTGCGCTGAGGGTGGTGGGGTCGTAGTTCGTCGTGTGGGCTGGCGTTCTCAGGGGCCAGGGGTCCGGGGGCTGGGCGCGGTCCAGGCACGGACGGGCGCAGACTGGCTTGCCTTTGGCGTGCCTTCGGCGCACAATCGGCGCTTCCGCTGCGCGCGGTCGCTCCGGGGGCGTCATAAGAGGGTAGGAGGGGAGATGGGGAGGAGGGGTCAGCTGGGAGGCGGGAGGGAAGAATCCAATGGGTGTGGGGGGGTGGCGGGGCCGCACGGGAGGCAGCGGCGGGAAACGGGGCTGAGGAGCCCGGCGGACGAACCACTCACTCGGGGGAACAGAATGGAGAATGGGGCGGGCAGGCACACGGGCACTCAGGAAGTCCAGGCGGGGGTACAGAAAATAGAGAATGGGGCAGTCAGGCACACAGGGGCACTCAGTCCAGGCGCAGGCAGTCCAGGCGGCGCTCGAACAGGGTAAGAGAGCGCCGATCTGGAGGGAGGAGCAGGAGGCAAGAAGACTGGCAGGCGGAGCAGCAGCGGTGGGGAAGTGACCTACCCGAGGGTTAGGGTCACTCATAATCCATCTGCACAGGAAGTGGCATCATTCCTCTCCACTTCCAGAACTACTTAATGGCTGCCACAGCATGGACGTGCAGCAAATACACACAGCAGTCGCGCTAAAGGCAACACCATCTATGGCTGTCCGTGCCTTGACCTTGCCCAGTGCTAGGAAGCCTTGTCTTCCCACCGTTACCATGCTGCGACCCTTCCTGCCCTCAACTCCACTGCTCCACCCACTGCTGCCTCACTGCACCAAACAACACCCTGGGGGCATTCTCCTGTACTTCCTGCATGTTTTCATGCACTTACCCCAAACCAATGCTTATCGCACTGACAGCACCCATCACCTCCCTCTCTCACAAAGTCCTGCAACCTCCCATACAACACTTGCATGTGTGCTCCTCAACACCTGCTCACTAACCAAACACACCACAGTGATCTGGGACTTGCAGCATGACAATGCCCCTGACCTACTTTTCCTCATGGAAATCTATCTGAACCCTGCATCGGCACCTGTCATTGCCACAGCCATCCCCTCTGGCTACAAAATTGCCAGACAAGATGGACTTCACAAGCCCAGGGGCGGAATCATCATCATCCACGAGAACACCATCCACTGCATCATTTTCACGAACATGTAATCCTCCAATATGGATCACAGCCAACTTTACTTAAGCAGCACTCTCGTCTATAGACTACTGGGCCCGGGAACCCACACTACCGCCCATGTTCCCACTACTACAAATGGTTTTTGACGCAAAGCCCTCTCTTCAGATACAATGTGGAAAATGTTTTAGAATATGTCTAAGCATAGTATTTCTTATTAGAAAGGTTCCCTGCTGTTACATAACCTATGCTAGACTTGCCACATACAGGATGGAGGACATTCTTTACGTGTTTCTTGTGATCACAGTGACTCCGTTGTTTCTGCACCTTTCTATTACATCAGCTTTCTATACATCCCCATCCTTTAAGTCTCCACCAGAGAAGATTGTTGAGCTCTCTGTCCAATAATGAAAAATTCTCACCTATTGGCAAATGCATTTTTACATTGCAAGTATCTGTGTTTACAGTTTTCAAGACCTGCTGTCATATTGCAAGTAGTCTACCCAACACCCTTTATTATGAGTTTGCTAGGTCAACACTCAGAACAGTCATTTTTTTTAAAAAGCAAGCCAAGGTCCCCCATGCAGTGCAACCTAATGCTCTAGATGAAGAGCATGTACTGAATTTCATAATGTGGTATTTTGAGAGACGTTCATGACTTCAGCGACCATCTGGATTACAGGACAGGGATTCTACAGATGAATCCCTCTGGGGGCTAGGATCTGGAGGCTTGTTGACTTTGATCAAAGACAGCCTGCGTGTGCTTCCTTGTCATGCTCCAGTTCACCACCTCGCATGGGAGAAGACCCTTGAAGCATCCTCCAGTTTAACCTTGATGTCTACCCTCTATTAAAAGAAATTCATGTTTTCTTTGAAATTAGAAATCCAGTACAAGGAGCATTAAGTCAGTTAAATAGAATATTTCATCTGGACTTGGCAATTTAATCGAATCCATTTGGGGACAAATGATAAGCCTCTTATCTTTTCAGTTCAAAATAGTACAGAGGATGGACAATTAGTAGAGGCTCTAATGAAATAATTGTCCATTGATTAGGAATGTTTTTGATAGCCTTTTCATACGACACAGCCATGTTGCAGCCATTAAGTGTCTTTGAAATGAATATTATTATGAAGAGTAATAGGAATGAATGAACTGTGATTATCCAACAAACTGCTTTAGCAGCAGAACAGAAATTAGCCTAAAGTCAAATTACAAAGGTGGTCTGCCCAAGTCTTGCTTTCCGGATCACACCAACTGCAGCACACGTACAATTTATTTGACATCTATAAGCCTGTACAAAGTTATTTTAATAGCTAATGAGGCAATATCACTTTCTCATGCACCAGAATATGCAAATAATGTGCCATTTACATTTAAAACGCATCACAGGCGAAAGCAGTGATAGATGTACGGTGGGACCAGCCGCAAAGTAAATCAAGTGAAGTGCGGATGTGGTTAGCCCACTGAAGCAGATTCACCATGGGTAATCGTCTGCAGCAAACTCCACATTAACAGTGTCTTTTGAGAAGTGGACCAGATGCTTGGGATAAAATCGTCATGGCATGATCTCCCTTGCTACAGAATTCGTTTTTTAAATTAAACTAATAGACTGGTGAAAAGGGCAGCAGGAGTTTGGACTTCCACTTTTTGGCCTGATAACAAGGGTGTAAGAGCAGATCTGCATGGCATGTTTGCTGGCGAGGGCACTGTACCAGTGAATTTGTTGTGCTGAATGTATCTATGCTCTCTAAGTAGTTTCAGGAGGAGGTATATGTTTTTATGCTGTAAAAGCAGAGAAGGGTGTCAATCATTTAGCTGTCAAAGATTTGTAGGTCACTGTTTAATGTACTATTTTTCTGTTTATAAAGAGAAAAATTATGCTGGAAAAAGCCCCTCTCCGCGGGGTCACCCCAAACCTTTTGTCTTCCTCCTCCACTTTTTCTGACCTCGTTTTTGTTGGCTTGAGGACTCCATGCACTTTACCACTGCTATCCAGTGCTAAAATGCATGTTCTCTCTCTTCTAAACATGCTAATATTGGCTCATACCTAATTGGCATATTTAATTTACTTATATATCCCTAATGAAGTGCACTACACATGCCCAGGGCCTGTAAATTAAATGCTGCTAGTGGGCCTGCAGCATTGATTGTGCCACCCACTTAAGTAGCTCTTCAAACATGTCTCAGATCAGCCATTACAGATACTGTATGTGCAGTTTTAGACTGCCATGTCAACTTGGCAAGATAAACCTTAAATTACCATACCAAAGGTGGGCCTTGGACAACCCAATGGGAACGGGTGCAATGTATTTAAACGACAGGACATGTACTTTTAAGTTTGCCTGTCTGGGTAGTCAAAAACACTTGCATTAGTTTTTTCACTACCAAAATGCCAACAGGCTAATGTTAGGATTGCCTTAGTCCAATTTTTAAGTGTAAGTCCCAATTGTGGAGTGAACTTTCGAGTTTGGTGTCTCTGGAATCACAATTTAAAGTTCAAACTTATGGTTAAGTCAGATTTTAAATTACAATTCTGAAAATGCCTCTATTTTACAAAGTTTTTTTTCGTACCTAGAGGGGATGGCCTAAAGTAGAAAACAACAAGATAGCATAGTCATAACATTTATCACAAACATTAATTTTAACAGCAAACCATGAACCAGTTATTTGGTCTGGAGTATTTATTAACTCAATTTTTCATTTTTTCAAAGAACGAGATCATTTGTTTTTATAAAAGTATTCAGAACAGAGGAAACATAAATATTTTGACAGTTAAACAAGTTATACACCAAGTACACTACAATACATATACTCAAAACCAGTCATGGTTTTACCAAAGAAAACGCAACCTCAATAGTAACCCATTAACCACATTGAAACAAGGATTAAGAAGTTGCTACCAGCAAGAACAAACTTTAAACATCTAGGGATCGTCTAATTTGCACTTTCGGCTGTTCCCTTAGAAGCAATTTAAATCTAATGGATGTATTCCACTGGTGGAAAGTGCTGATGTGTTTCGAGTCCCAACTCAATTTATGGAGTTCTCTTCAGGGCTGTGACTGGGTACGATCTAAGAGATCAAAACAAGAAATAAAATAAATTGGTGCTGTCCCTCTCCTATATTTATTATGTAATTTTATAGTTGTGAAAAACATACTTATAGTACCTGTTATTAGAGATTTGGGGGAGCCTGTATTGAAATCTCTGTAAACACGGCTGAAAAGTGTCTTTGTTCTACAATGAGGGAGTGAAATGTATTAAAGATACATATGCGTAAAGCAAATTGTTTGAATTAGAAGCAGAGCAACGCTGCCGTAAGCTTTGTGACTTACTTGTCAATGGCTATGGAGGTTAATTTTAACAAGTAAATGTGGCAGCAGTACAACGGTATGTCAATTTACTGGTCTTGCAGCTCAGTTTTAGGTCTTTGGCATTCTCCTCGTGAATCCACAGTTACCCGGAAGCCCGGGCTTCTGGTTTTTGAGTCAATGAAGGTGTGTGGTCCTGACTGTAGGGAATATTGCATTCTGGGTGTTGAAGTATGCCCGCATCAGAGCGAGCTACTTGATTTTGGTTTCTAAATTGATGATACACAGTAGTATGGATATCCGTGCGGCGGATTCTTATGTTCTGTTATAAGGTATTTCTTGAGCTCACGGCTACTCCATGGAGTGTCTTGGCTCTGTCTCAAAAACCCTTGACAAAGCAGTGTAAACAGAACTATATGTGCCTCCTCTACTGTTGGAAAAGCCAGATTTTCAAATGTCGCCTGAAACCTAGGAGATCCTGCATCTGTCTCAGAGAGGGATGCGAGCTATTCCATCGTTTTGCGGCAGGAATCTTAGGTACTTCCTTTCTTCATAGAGGGATTTGTTGAACAAAGGTGCTGAGGGACTGGGCCTTTTCTTTTTGCTTTGGAGAGGAGCAATGTTATTGATTTCGACTGCAAGGACTTGTAGAAAAAGAGAGAGACATGTGCGTTTCCATACTAGTATCGATGCCCGGATGGCTGGCGCAAGTCGCCTATTAGTTCCCATTCTGAATAGTTACCAAAATAAAGAGACGGGCGCTGGGAGCAGGAATCACAAGAACAGAGTTTATTTCTCATGAGGAGAGCCTGTCATTTCAGACACGAAACAAGGTGTCATCGGGAGGTGCTCTAACAAGTGAGCTGAGACTCCGTCTTTTATACCTTACAAAACACTTGGCATTACAATCACAGCATTGTGAAACAAAGAAAAGACATCCCCATAATCCTCGTGTCAATCCTACCCCACATGTGTTCACAATAGGGACCCTTGACTTGCTGATAAGAGGGGAGGGCAATCACGCAGCTGAGTGTTCCGTCAACTGTTTAGAATGTGTGCGCCTGATCATAGCCCAGGGGGTGGGGTGGCCAGGATCAATAGTGGGTCCTTTGAAGAGGAGTGACTTCATACAAAAAGGGCAGTAAATGGTATCTCCTGGCTTAGGCGATGGCCTCGGACATGTGTGGTCAGTCGGACTCGGGGGAAGGGGTCATCAAAGCAGTGGTATTCATGCCGCGTGGACAATCAAGTGCGGAGGGAGGGCTTGTCAACAGAGGGGCATTCATGGAAGGAAAGGAGGTGTTGGTCAGGCGCGGCCGTGACTACCAAGGACAGGATCTTGCAGAAGGAGGTTTATGACTTGCCCGTGTGAGGGAGAAGGGGAAGGGGGAGCCAGGGTGTGCACAGGGACAGAGTCGCACACAGAGAGAGAGAGAGAGAGAGATCTTATGACTCATGCATGAGAGAGCGGTGGTAGTCAGGTGCAGCTGGGGAGGGCTATGTCAGCTGGGGCGAAGGTGACCTCTTCAAGAGTGAATGGGGGGTTTGCGTGGGTCAAGCAGAAGGGCTGCCTTTCAGGGCAGGGTCGCACAGAGGGAGAGGGTTTCATTAATCCATGCATGTGAGAGAGGGGGGGGGTTCAGATACGCGCAGAAGGGAAGCCGGTGATTGTAATGAGCAGGAAAAAGGGCCAGGGTGCTTAGAATGGCTGTCATGTACGCATGGGTACAGGCCTTTGCTGGCAGAGTGATGCAGTCAATGCTTTACGGTATTCATGGTGCATGCAGGGAGAGGAGTGGGAAAAGGGAAATGAACGTTGCTTATGTACATCAATATTTCTAATTTTCTACAGTCGCCCCTTTTTACATAGCAATGTTCATTTTCGTAATCGATGAAGGTACATATAAACATGTGCCGTCAAAGAATTAGCATTTGTCAATACTAACATATGGCATATAATCATGGACAGTTGATGTGTTTGGCAGAATGCAGCACATAGGAGATTGCATTTGTCGAGTTCCTGTTATTTCAAAGCATTACATAGCATAAATGTTTCTGACTAAAAAAATGTGGCCAATGAGCATTTTGACCAAGTAGTTGAGGGCGGAATTCAGTTCAATACACAAGATCTCTTCGTCACAGTGTCTTTTTAGTAGTGAGCCATCACTGGTAGGCTCTAGTCCGTGTCCTTTTGTTGGCGCTGTTGAGCACCGGCGGTGGAGCTATGGGTCCAGCTCGGATTTATCCTTACAAGCCGCAGGGTGCGGTCAGTCCTCTGCTGTTAGACCACAGTCCTGTTTCCTAAACAATCCGTTTGGCGGCGCCTTATGCTCGGCACCTATATTTCTGTGGCAACACCCTATTCCCATTTGAATGCAGTTCTTCCTTTTGGCAACAAGTCACGGGGAAAAGAGGGTGTGTGTCGTTCAAATAGTCGATAGGAGAGAGAGTGGAGTTGGGTCGGAGTTCCTGGGATACACAAAAGGGACCAGGGGAGCAAAGGATAACAAGCAAGCAGGCCCATCAATCGGGCCCAAAGAAAGGGGACGGAGACTCCAGGCACACGTGGGTTTAGCAGACGGAGGGCTTCAGGGCAGCCCGTCATTTTTCATTTTCCACGTTTGAAATTGCTGTCTCGTCCCGTATCTTGTCGCTCTGCAGCTCCACCTTTGGTCGAGGTCGCATGTATCTCAAGATCTGCAGCCAGGCACGTCCGACCCTTCTCCTCCGGTGATCGCAAATCTTTGAATAGGTACAAAACAAGTTTTAGAGAACTGACAGAAGAAGTCATTTATGCAGGTGAATTCCTCCCTCATTCCTGCGCACTTGGGAGATACGCTCATCGACCACAGTCAGAGGTCTATCACCAAGCAGTGCATATGTCAACATTCCTACTGTGTTCATGCCAAGGGTATTCGTCGTCTATTCATGACATAAATTTATAGAAATAATATTCCTATCAACTGTGCATTTCACCAATTTCAACATTTTGGAACTTTCAGTGTAGACTTGCCTTTCAAACCCAAGCCTTTATCAGTCTAACATTTCCCTTCAAGGCTGGCTAACCCTTCCAAACAGGGCGGGGGCGCTATCATCGAGAGTCAGGTAAAACAGGTTTTTCTTGAGGGACGACAGTCGCTCATGGTCATCATGTTTATACCCGGGACAGCAGCTGGGGTCTATCAAATGGGGCGGGGATGCTTCGGGCGCTCGTGCTTGGGTGCAAAAAGAAGGGGGGGGGGGTGATCTGGGCGTTGGGGGTCAAGCTGAACATTGGCGTTCGTCTCTGATGAACAGAAAAATAAGGTGCCATTGACATACAGTTCCCCTATAAAGGCCAGATTGGGGGACCTTAGTCGTCTTACCTGTCCTTTCTTTCTCAGCCAATTCGAGTTCATTCATTTTGCAGAAAGGAGAGGTAGTAATATGGCGATATACAATCATTTTTAGTTTTCGGTCAATTTCGCTGAACGCCTTCGCGTTCAATAATTACCCACTCAGACTGGTGCCTGCGAGGCACGATTTTACCATAAAAAGGAAGATGAAATAAGGAGACTCTCATAGAGTGAGAGTCGTCCGCAATCTAAACGATCCATTTGGTACACGCATGACATGTAGAGAAAGATAGAGAGAGAGACAGAGAGAGAGAGAGAGAGAGAGAGAGACGGGTACAAAAATAGGTCATTTAGTGCGTTCATAACACAGAACAGTAGGGGGTCAGGTAACGGAGAGACGTAAACAAAGAAAGAACACAAACCCCTACGGTACACACACACACAAACTCAGACGAAGGAAGACAGTACATGTATTACATATATAAGACATTCACAACAAAAACAGAAAGCAATAGTTGGCCAACAAGATCTATATATTTTTTTTTTATATCCTATTTATCTTTTTACTATCCTATTTACCTACGTGCTTAGCTCTTTCTACCTTTCCCTCCCTTTTCCCTCTCGCCTGTTATCTTTTCGAGCGTTCTCAATTGCCAATACTTACACCTTGGTTAGTCGATCAGAAATGAACCTGGTCGCGCTATTTACCCATGGTTGGATTTTAAACCATTCTCCAGTTTCTTCCTTTTGTCGGAAGTTCTTCCGGCTGAGGCAACGGCAAGTATTGATCGGGAGAACAGCCGGACAGCTTGGCTAGATCTATAAGAGTGTGAGAAGGGGGGCAGTACATTTTGAACATCAGCAACATTTCTAACTTCCCAGATGGGTGCAGTCTTGGTAACCCTCACCCGTGCACTTTTCTTTTGTCCTTTCCCTACCTAGTCAAACGTCTAGTTACATTCTCTAACGTGTTATTTCGAGCCAATTTTTCGTCATACAGTACCCGTCAGGTCTCTATGTCAGTCCATCCTCCCAGTCGCTATGTTCTAAGGAGGTACAGTCATGTCAAGTCTACGTCCTTTTAAAAACTTATTGTCATAAGGACCATGCTCATATTCCCTTCTTCCCTTTCTCGTCGGTGGTTCGGTCATCGTCCTCCCATACTTCAGCCGAGGTTCCGACGTGACCTGCAGAAGGGAGGAGAAAGAAGGGGGTGGGGGGCAGCATTCAAACCACATCAGCATGCAGTAATCCGGAAATGTTTTTACCTACCACATACTCGACCTATCTCCACGTAGTGCATTTCTTTGCCATCTCAGCGTTTAAGCCTAGAGGGACCAGAAATGTCAGATAGATAATCACTGACGATCTGCGTATCTACATGAGTTGCTTGGTCGTAACCCCTTTTGGTTGGGTGCAAGGGTGGCGGTCGGGTGGCATTTCTGTGGTGTCGCTTTAAGGCTTCTAAAACACTTTTCCGGCTGCCTGTGACACCTAATGTAGCTTCTAAATATCGGGTCCTTTTTAACCTTCAGCCTTCATCATACTTTCTCGTTGCTCACAGTAGTAATACACTCAAAACTCATTAATGCAACCGCTACAACTATGCTTTCGTTTTCAAAAATACCTTTAATAAAAAGTGCTGGTGTGTAAATACAGGCCTATAACCCAGTGGACCGGCCACGGAGCAGATTGGAACTGTACATAAGAAGAACGAAGTTGGTGGCAGTTCATTGCATAAAGTGCGGCAGTGCAATAAAATCGTATAAAACTTTACTACAGAGCAAGCATGATGCATGTCAAGGATTCAGTCATATTAAATTAATTCATTATCCATGTGCTCGTTCACTGTCTAAATTACACCAATTCATTGTTCCCATTCATAATAAGTACCCACCCTAAATCAGTTCATTGTCAAAACACATGATCAATATCTGTATTGCTTTCTTCTCTAAGCACATAATCACTATCCATCTTATCGACTTTCATTGTCCAAAAATGCATACATATCTCAGAGCATCACTATTCGAGCAATCCAGGTGAACAGGGAGTTCGAAAGTTTTCGTTTCGTGTATCGGCGCCATTTTGGGCGAGGTCAGGCAGGTTCCGGTATAGTCAGAATGTCTCCAATGACTCATGGTCGGACCAGAACCTTCCGTTGGCAGTTCAAAAAGTTTTTCGCAATGTGGTAACAGTCTAACAAATGGACCATCAGTCAAAGAGTGGGGAGGGCAACAACAATTTTCCTACCGGGTCATTCTGGTGTTCCACCGGAACTGAACAAGTCTGTACCTTGGCTATGTTTTAGCCATTTCCAAACTGAGGCTGGCGCCGGCAGGAGTGTGTCCATGTCGCGGGTCCCAGTGAGGGGGATGGGGGCACCCATGCAGAGGGGTCGGGGGCCCCCCGGCTCTCATAGAATCTTCAAGGTTGAGGAGAGATGGCATGGGGCGTGTGCCCGCCCCAGGCAGAAAGACCGCTTTTCGATGTGGACCCTCCTTAAGTAAGAGCGTTGGGGTGTCGCTGGAAGCCTCCACCTGGAGGGAGGTGGGGGAGGCTCGTTCGCGCCACCTCCCCCTTCCAGCGACCCCTCGCCGATCCTCGGCTCCGCTGTTTCGATATTGGCCGTGCCGGCTATTGAAGATGGGGGGGGGGTCGGTGGCTGAGGCAAGACAGCCCCCCCCCCCCCCCCCTTTTTGACATGTGGTGGGACTACCTCCAACTCTCCAGGATTTTGACATGTGGCGGGACTACCTGTAACTATCCAGGTGTCGGCATGTGGCAGGACTACATGTAAGCGCCGCCGTTCTTGTTTTGGCTTCGGCCTTCTTCGCGGGCCGGTCCAGGCGAGAGACAGAGGGGGGGGGTGGTCGGTGGCTGAGGCAAGACAGCCCCCCCCCGTGGCCTGCAGGGCAGCAGAAGAGGAGAGAAGGAGAGGCCATCACGGTTTTCTGGGCCGTCCGCCCCAAAGCCTCCCCTTCCGACTGCGGCCAGGCGCGTCCCGCATGCCTCGAGGCCTCGCCTACCGGATGGGCGTAACCGCGGACCTGTGGCACTTCGGGAGTTTCCGGAATGGGGGTAGGTACCTGTTGATTTGTATCTATTTCATGTGACCGTTATTTGGGCGTGGTGGGCAATGAGGCAGACATGTTTAGGGCAGGAATAGGCAACGGAACCTAGCTACCTCGTGGCTTGCCTTGGTGTCAAGCTTGTCTTCCCTCGCCATTTTTATGTTTCTTATTACGGGTTATTTCTAACGTTTCTTATTTTATTTTTAGCGAAGTTGATAACTCCTCAGTGGCCTACTGATTTCGCTCAACTCCTTTTCTTGTATTTTTATGCCATAGCCTATTATAAGCTATATCCACTAGTCCACACTTAATGAACAGGTCCTTATTAGGTGTGCCCTCCAGTGGAGCTGGATGGTTCAACTCTAATAAGCGGTCCGGGCTAAACAGGCTACCAACCAGTGGGGAGAAGATAGGCATGACAGGTTACAACGGGGACAAAGGTCTGCACTACCTATCTTATCACGGCGGACAAAGACTAGACAGAATATTTCTATTCTACGTTGTTTGGAGGCCGTGAATACCTCAAAAGAACCAATACCGAACACTTAATGTACGGTCAATCAAACAATCAGTGGGGAGAATAAGTGGGTACGAAAAGTTTGCGTTACCCACTCTTTCTCTACCTGCAAAGAGAGACCTTGTTCTTCCCTGTTTGCAGACAAAGAATCTCCAGACAATAATCCACGAACGATAGTTCGGGAAACAGTGGGGGAGGAAGATAGGCACGACGGATTACAATGGGGACAAAAGTCTGCGTTACCTATCCTTCACTGCTTGCAAAGAGAGAGCCTGTTGTTTTCTCCGTTTGCAGACGGTGAATCTCCAGAGGGTTCAACAAAGCGTAATACTAGTATTATCCAAACCAAACAATTAATTCACAATTTGTCGCATTTACGTGACCTTACCCGGACCGGACCGTGTGGGCAGTTCTTCGCCTTCCTCCTTCCAGCGCCCGATCGTTCTCTTACTCCATGATTTTACCGCGGCAATCCTGTGGGATTCCAGTCAGGACAGTGGGTCACTCGAGAGAGGTCCGTTCGGAATTGGTGAAGTTCATTCAATCGGAAGCCGGACGAGGGCCCTCTCAAGGCAGGTATACTCCGATCATTTAGATGTTCACCTCATCGTCTGGATCTCTCTCATTGGACCTTATGTCACTGATGGACCCCGCGTTGGGACGCCAATTGTAGAAAAAGAGAGAGACATGTGCGTTTCCATACTAGTATCGATGCCCGGATGGCTGGCGCAAGTCGCCTATTAGTTCCCATTCTGAATAGTTACCAAAATAAAGAGACGGGCGCTGGGAGCAGGAATCACAAGAACAGAGTTTATTTCTCATGAGGAGAGCCTGTCATTTCAGACACGAAACAAGGTGTCATCGGGAGGTGCTCTAACAAGTGAGCTGAGACTCCGTCTTTTATACCTTACAAAACACTTGGCATTACAATCACAGCATTGTGAAACAAAGAAAAGACATCCCCATAATCCTCGTGTCAATCCTACCCCACATGTGTTCACAATAGGGACCCTTGACTTGCTGATAAGAGGGGAGGGCAATCACGCAGCTTAGTGTTCCGTCAACTGTTTAGAATGTGTGCGCCTGATCATAGCCCAGGGGGTGGGGTGGCCAGGATCAATAGTGGGTCCTTTGAAGAGGAGTGACTTCATACAAAAAGGGCAGTAAATGGTATCTCCTGGCTTAGGCGATGGCCTCGGACATGTGTGGTCAGTCGGACTCGGGGGAAGGGGTCATCAAAGCAGTGGTATTCATGCCGCGTGGACAATCAAGTGCGGAGGGAGGGCTTGTCAACAGAGGGGCATTCATGGAAGGAAAGGAGGTGTTGGTCAGGCGCGGCCGTGACTACCAAGGACAGGATCTTGCAGAAGGAGGTTTATGACTTGCCCGTGTGAGGGAGAAGGGGAAGGGGGAGCCAGGGTGTGCACAGGGACAGAGTCGCACACAGAGAGAGAGAGAGAGATCTTATGACTCATGCATGAGAGAGCGGTGGTAGTCAGGTGCAGCTGGGGAGGGCTATGTCAGCTGGGGCGAAGGTGACCTCTTCAAGAGTGAATGGGGGGTTTGCGTGGGTCAAGCAGAAGGGCTGCCTTTCAGGGCAGGGTCGCACAGAGGGAGAGGGTTTCATTAATCCATGCATGTGAGAGAGGGGGGGGGGGTTCAGATACGCGCAGAAGGGAAGCCGGTGATTGTAATGAGCAGGAAAAAGGGCCAGGGTGCTTAGAATGGCTGTCATGTACGCATGGGTACAGGCCTTTGCTGGCAGAGTGATGCAGTCAATGCTTTACGGTATTCATGGTGCATGCAGGGAGAGGAGTGGGAAAAGGGAAATGAACGTTGCTTATGTACATCAATATTTCTAATTTTCTACAGACTGTGAGGCATTGGGAGGTGAATTCCTAAACATCTAGGTTTGAGTCTAGCCTTGGAAGTGATAGCAAAGCTGATTCATACAGGGTACCAACGTCAATATTTTTAGTGTCACGGAACCAGGAGGTAGCCCTCTTAGGTTGGTCGAGAGTTATAGAGTGTGATAGGTGAAGAGAGAATGGGATGAGGAGGTGGCCAGACCAATCTACATGAATAGGGGAAGCGATAGTAAGCATGCCTGCTTTAGAAATAACAAAGTCCAGGATTGAGCCCTTAAAGTGTGTTGTTTCCGTGCAGTGTTGGATAAGATCGTTTGCAGAGAGGAAGGTGCTCAGCAAATTCTCAGAAGAGTCTTGAGGCGAGCCCCAATGGAGATTGAAGTCACCTACGAAGATCTGATTGTCATTTTGCGAGTATTAGACACTGATGAAGCCAAGGAGTTCCTCTATAAACGAAGGGCCGCTACAAGGCGGGTGATAAATGGCATGGAATCTGAGGGGTGAGCGGTGGTGCGATTGAAGCTCAAGAGATAGGCATTCAAAAGTGCAGAAGGAGCTGTTAGGAAAAGCCTTAAGTTGAAGGGAGTTCCTAAAGATGACTGCAACACCTCCCCCAACTTTGTCAATTCTGTCATTTCTAAATATAGAATAGCCTGTGGGTAATAGGAGATCAAACATAGAGTGAGAGGTATCGTTGAACCTGGTCTCTGTGAGGAAGAGCATGTCAATATTGTGAAGGATGATGGTATCAGAGAGGTTTGTGTTTTATTGCAGATCTGCAGTTGTGGAGCAGACAGCGCAGCTCTGTCGAGACTGCTTTGGTGACAGGGGCACTTGGGCCATGAAAGGTGATAGGGATATTGTACTTATACGAGGGTGCTCGGGAGGGTTTAGGTGGATGAGTGGTTCTGACAGAGGAGATGGTCGGAATAGTGTAGATAGTAGGGTTACTTGGAGATGAAAGTGGAAGAAGGGTGGCGTTCGAGTTTGCGATGTTTGCAGACGACAGGTTATGCTTGGCTATTATGGAGTGTGGGGGTGAGGTGCATCTCGTGGGAAGGTGAGGGTTTTCCAAAGGAATTGAGGTATATCGAAAAGTGAAAATCTTGGAGCTTAAAAGTGAAATGGTAGCTTCAAGTTGGGAGATGGCGGTGATAAGAGAGCCTAGCTTATTTTCCACAGAGAGTAGGGCTAATGCACAGAATGTTGGGTGGCTCAATGGAAACAGGGGGGGTGCAATTGGCGGTGGACAGCAAACGCGCGCCACAGGGCAGACCAATCCGGGGCATTGCTGCTAACTGAGGGCATTTTTAAATATTGTTTACTACCTCGCACTCACACTTAAGGGCTTAGTGGGTCCCTGGTCCACCACGGCCTTTCTTGGACCGATGGCGTGGAGGGACATAGCTCCTCCCCTTGACTGCATCATTCCCGGGGGAATTGGGGTTAAAGGGGGAAGGCTGCGGGCCACGCAGAGACAGCAAATGGGCGCCGGAGGGCAGACCTGTTTGGTTTTTTAACATTGCTGCTAACTGACGGCATTTTTGTCAAAGATATGTTTATTAACTTTCGTAAACAAGACGTGGCACAATCCGCCCAAGTACCCACGCAGGGGCGACAATTCAGTGAGTAGGCAGTAAATCGAACGCAGAGGAGACCGAATGTGTGAAAGAGTCACACCCCAGCTGCATTGTACCTAGCTAGTTACAGTTCACAGATTCTGGGAAAAAAAGGGGTGCTTCGAGAAGTCCTCTTTCGGTGTAGCGCAACGATAAATCCTCTAGCGTCTATCCCTCCAAGGAGGAGCTAGAGCGTCCGATGGATCCGCCTAAGGGAAAAGTCCACGCTCAACAGCTAGCTGAGTCTCCCCCCTGGGGTTCAAAAGCAACAAATCGAAAGTGAAAAGACACGAAGAAGCAAGGCGGTAGTTACAGCCATGTGGTAACAGTAAACTGAACTCCCTCCCTCCCTCACCCTCCCCCCGAATTCCCCCCCCCTCCCCTCTGGTGGTGATGGCAGTAGTGTAATCGGAGTCCTGGAAGTGGGCTGACTTAGAGCTGGAAGAGGTGTAGGGCTCGCACTGTGGGAGGACAAACTGCTGAGGGAAACCCCCGGGACAGAAAGGCAACCAGTGGCCCCCACCTGAATTCAAAGTTTTTGAAGTCCTCTCGGAAGATATCTGACATACGTTCCATACTGAGGAGCCTCCACAGACGAGAATGCCACAAGGACATCGCTGGTGCCTCTCGCTTCTTCCAGGCCGCTGCAATAGTGGTTTTGGCCGCCCCTATACAGAGCCACATAATTCTTTTGTCCCCCCTCGTCTGATGCTCTAGCATAGGGTTGCGAACCCCTAAGAGAGACCCAATCATGGATGTCGGTATAGGGTACCCCAACATGTCCTTTATCTGCGCCAGTATTTCCTTCCAGAAGGGCCTGATGGCAGGGCAGTCCCACCAGATGTGTTGGAAATATCCCAGGAGACCACACCCCCGCCAGCATCTGTCTGATGTGCCTGGGAAGATTTTGGCTAACTTGGAAGGGTACAGATACCAATCCATCATTGTCTTTAAGTGTGCCTCCCGTAGGTCCGCTGATTGGTTAAATTTGAGGATATCGGACCAAAGGTGCGACCACTCTGTGTCAGTGATATCCCGCTGGGTCAGTCCCTCCCACATTGACATGTAACGGGGTCTGGGGGCCGGCGTTGAGGACAACAGGTGTTTGTACAGGAATGAAATGGCACCTTTCATGTTGGTGGACGTCACTAGGAAGGTTTCAAATTTGGTGAGGGACCTGGTCGCACCCTCCCGCATCTGGGGACCCTGGGCCCAGTGTAGCATCTGTGTATAATGGAAGCGCTCGGTGTCCCCCACCCCGTAGTCTCTCTTGCAGTTCTCGAATGTGAGGGGATCGTAGTTGTGGAACAGATGGGTCAGAACCAAACAGCCCCCCTCCCTCCACACATCAAATGGTCCCTCATGAAGCGCTGGTGGGAAGGCCGGGTTGAAATGAATGGGGGTAAAGGGCAAGGGGAAGGAAGTCCAGCCATCCAACCGGGACACCGAGTCCCAGACTTTTAAAGTGGTACGTGTGGGGGTGCTGAGGTAAGTATTCTTGGGCCTGTCCTGTTTGGCTCGCCAGATGAGATCCCAAATCGTTCTACCCGCTACACTGCGGTCCATATGGAGCCAGTGCTTCTCTGATTCCTTCTGTGACCATTCGGTGAGGATCCTAAGTTGGGCTGCTTTATAGTAAAGGTGCATGTCCGGCAACCCAGCCCCACCCTCCCTCTGGGGGCGTCGAAGCAAATGAAAGGAGAAGCGGGCCCGCCCTCCCTGCCAAACAAATTTTAGGATCATGCCCTTCACCCTTCTAAAGAAGTCCTTGTCCATGTCTATGGGGAGGGCTTGAAACAGATATAGCAGTTTGGGAAGGAGGGTCATTTTAACGGCATGGATCCGCCCCAGCCAAGAGAGGAATTGCGGCATCCACCTCGTGAGGTCCGCTTGAATGCGCGTCAGAATAGGGGGGAAGTTAGCCCGGAAAAGGTGCTCCACTCTCGACGTAAGCTATACCCCCAGATACTGAAGCGAAGAGGAAGCCCAGGACAGGGGTGTCAATGTCTTGAAGTGACAGGCCTCAGCTGGGGAGAGAGTGATATTAAGGATATAAGATTTGGACAGGTTGACTTTGAAGCCCGCCGCCTCCTCAAAGCGGCTCAAAACTGCCTGCAAGTGTGGGAGGGACGACGCCGGCTCGGAGAGGGAGAGGAGGACATCATCCGCAAATAGGGATATTTTATGGACCTCACCCATAAATGGAAGCCCTTCAATGCCCGGGTGTTCTCTAACGGCTATGGCTAAGGGTTCAATACTGAGGGCAAACAAGAGAGGGGACAGGGGACATCCCTGCCAGTGCCTCTGGAGTGGAAGAAGGGAGCAGATTGGACCCCATTCACCGCCACTCTAGATCTCGGTAACCTGTAGTTGGCCTGGAGCATTTGAATAAATTTGGGGGAGAAGCCAAACGCCATGAGTGTTGACATGAGAAAATTCCAATCGACGCGATCGAAGGCCTTTTCAGCGTCGAGGCCGACCAATACGGCCGGTATGTGAAATTTGTTCGCCTTATCGATGAGATGAATAATGCGTCTGGTGTTATCGTGCGTTTGGCGGCCCGCAATAAAGCCGGATTGGTCGGGGTGGATGATGAGTGGTAGAAGGCTGTTGAGTCGTGTAGCTAGGATAGAGGAGTAGAGTTTGGCGTCTATGTTCAAAAGGGCAATGGGCCGGTAGGAGGCGCAAAGGGTAGGGTCCTTTCCCGTCTTGGGGATCACCGAGATCACCGCCTCAGCCATAGAGGTGGAAGTGTCCCCATCGGAAGCCATGTGGTTGAATAACCGAACCAGGTGGTGGCCTAGGTCGGGGGGCAAAGGTTTTATAAAAAAGCGCTGTGTACCCATCCGAACCCGGTGCTTTGTGGGGTTTCAATGCTTTTATAGCAGAGAGTACTTCCTCCAGCGTGATTGGAGCCGTCAGCTCGTCATTCCAGGCTGGGGAGACTTGCGGGATAGGCAGGTTTTGGAGAAAGGCCTGTTGTGCAGCAGGGTCCAGGGCGTCAGAAGAGTACAGTGCTCTGTAGAACTCCCCGAAAAGATTCGCTTTGTCCTCGTCTTTGTGTGTGAGTGCTCCTGATGTATCCTGTATACCCCCAATGTACTCCCGCTCCCTTTTGTCTCGCAGCTGTCTCGCGAGGTGTTTCCCCACCTTATTGCCTTGGGTGTAGGAGAGGTTACGCAGTTTCAGAAGAGTAAACTCGGTTCGGTTATTGTAAATAGCCTTGAGTTTGCCCCTGACGGCCGTGAGATTCCTGAGTCTTTGTCTAGTAGGTGCGAGTTTATGGGCCTTTTCAATGGATGAAAGTTCATCTTCCAGATCTTCCCTCTCCTTAGCTCTACGTTTATTCAGGGCGGAGTTGAGGGCAATGCACTTACCCCGGACCACCGCCTTAAGGGCATCCCATGTGATGTATTCTGAGGTGTCTTCTGGGTGATTATGTTCGTAGAAATCCTTAATAGTCTCCCTCAAGAGGGTGCATGAGTCCTTATCTCTAGTAAGAGAGGCCGGGAAATACCAGCGCGCCGGTGAAGGGGCATTACCTAACCAGGACAGGCAAATAGAATATAAGCCATGGTCAGAGACCGATATGGGAAATATCTTGGCCTCCCTGAGGTTGCCCTGTAGGGACTGGCTAGCAAGGATGTAATCCAGCCTGGAGTAGGAGCGATGAACATGGGAATAGAAGGTATAGTCTTGGGTGTGCGGGTATAGGGCGCTCCAGGTGTCCAATAACCCCATGTCAGTAATGAGCCCTTGAGTATCTGGATGGAAAGACCCCAGACCGGAGCGGTTAGCATGTGTGCTGTCAAGTGTGGGATGCCATACTAGATTGAAGTCACCCAGTACGAACAGGGGGCCTTCAGCAAAATCCGTTATTTTACCCAGTAGAGTAGTCAGGAAGGCTCTCTGTCCGCTGTTGGGGGCATACAGCGTCACAAAGGTGCATATCTTCCCCTGCAGTCGGCCTTTAATCATCAGCCACCGGCCATCTTTATCATTTAGTATATCCAGAGGCTGGAAGTGAGCAGAGGGACGAAATAGGAGTGCCACCCCCCTGTGTTTGGTGGGAGCAGAGGACCTATAGATGAGGGGGTATGCCTTGTGCTTCAGGCGGTAGTCCTCAGTTTTCATTAAGTGGGTTTCTTGTAGTGCCAGAATGTCTATGTGGTGGTCTAAAATGTATTTCCATACTTTCTGCCTCTTCTGGGGCGAGTTAAGCCCCTTCACATTCCATGTACCTATTGTGATTGGCATGACAGCGTGTGCACTTGGGGGACCATCTGAACTAGACCACACGGGTTCCCGGATGTGCACCACCCGGCAGTGCGCCCCTCTCCCCCTCCCACAAGCCAGACATCCTCCTGGTCGTCATCATGGGTGCCTCTCCCCATATGGTACACTGAAATGCTCCATCGCTCCCCCCTCGTTCCCAGCTCCCTCGGCCCCCCCACACTCCAGCTCCCGCCAACCCAGAAAAAATGAAGTAGTCTCCACCAGCTTCCCCTCCCCCCCCCTCCCCTCCCCCAAACAAATAACAAACCGGTCAACCATAACCAAAGTTGTAGAACCTTGCGCGACCACCCCTTGGGGCGGCCCTTCCCACTCATAGGTTGGTGGGAACTACGGGCCCTGGGGCCCGGACCGCGCGGTATCACAGCGGTGGAAAGTTAGAATCATTGGAACAAGTGGGCACTTACAGTTCGGTCCATGCAGCACAACGTCCGCCACCCAGGGGAATAAGGCCGTCCTCATTAGCCCATTCGGCCTGGAAGTATCCACGACAGTCAGAGGTGGCTCGCCATGATTGTTGCATTCGGTCCGTGAGGTGAGAAGAAAGAAAACAGCCGCTCAGTAGGCCGTCAGCCATTGTTCTTTTTCGTTGATTGCGTCCAGGCTGAGGTGGAAGCTGCATCCCTCGGCGGGGACTTGGATGTTTCCGGCACCGGGTCGCCCTCCTCCGATGGCAGCCCCAGGAGGCGCAACCCCTCTCCCAGGGAGGTGAGGTGATGTCTTTTGTTGTGAAGTTCAAAGCTCAGACCAAAGGGGTATGTCCACCTATATTTAACCCCGTCGTTGTGGAGCTTGGAAGTGATGGGTCGGACAGCCTGTCGCCTTGCCAGTGTGGATGGGGCGATATCCTGAAACACGGCGCATGTAAAGTTCTGGAAGGTAATGGAGTCTTTAGCCCTGGCAGCCTGCAGAACTTTCTCCTTCACCTTGAACGAGTGAAATTTCGCTAGGACATCACGCGGACGCCGCCGCTCACCCTTTGGAGGGGGGCCCACTCTGTGCACCCTGTCCAGCTTTATTTTAAGCACCGTAGGGTGGAGGATTTCCGCAAAGAGGCCCTCCACGAATGCCTCCAGGTCGGGGCCTTCCGCACCCTCCTCCAGGTCTTTGATACGGATATTTTCCCGCCTTGCGCAATTTTCCAAGTCTTCGGACTTTAGCTGCGCCTGTAGGAGCTGCTCCTTCAAGGATCTGATGTCGTCCTGGCATTCCCCTAGAGCCTGACTGTGCGTTTGGTGGCCAGCCTCCAGGTCGAGCACCCTCGTACCCACGGAGTCTATATCTTGCTGCAAGGAGGTCATGCGCTCTGTGATATCTGAGCGAAGTTGGTCGATGGAGGACTTCATGTCCTGGCTCAGCTCCTTTCTCAATTCCGTCTTGAAGTCCTTAAGTAGGGATTGAAGGTCCGCCTTGGAGAGGGCCATGGTGGGTTTTTCCGTGGAACCCCGGAGCGCCGGTCTGGCGTCAGTTGAAACGAAGAAGTCCGAGACCTTGCCAGATCCTCTAGTCGCGCCCCTTTTCGGCGGCATAGGGGGTAGGGACGCTCCCTCCGAAGCAACCACTCACGCCCTGCGCGATCTCCGCGACCCCTAGACCGCAACTTTGGCACTGCCAGCGTCAATAGAATATAAGTCTCTGGTGGGCCTCGGCGGGTCCGGCGGGCCTGATGGACTCGGCTCAGCCGGCGCTTCCCCCTCCTTCACTAGGTTCGTGGGCCAACAGGGTGTTCAGCGCAGCCCCTCGATCCTTCCCGGTGTTTCCCGGCACCAGTCCCGCAACCCCGCCTCCACTCCAAAGAATCGCAGTTTTTTCTAGGATGCTGGCATACCTCGGTCGTCTGCTTAAGGCTGGTGGGAGCTGCGCATAGAGGGGAGGTGGGCGTTAAGATGCAGGGGTCCCACAGAGCTCCTCGTGCTTCAGAGGTAGCAAGTTTGTCCCGGCGGCCGCCATCTTAGGGTCAGGCATCGGGGGTGCCGTCCCTGGGTGTCCCCGGGCCGGCCCAGCAGAAAACGAGCAGCCCTGGAGTCATCCCGGTACCTCGCCGTTCCGGAGGTCCACAATCCGCCCCCCTGGGCGAGTCTGACATTGGACGGGGCTCCCGGCGATCCTCCCGGATTACTCTCCGGCCGCCATCTTGTCTGCTGGAGTCCGCACCGGAACGGGTGCGAGAAAAGCGGGTCTCCGGGGCTTCTACCGTCAGGACAAGTGCCGCTTACTGCTCCCTGGGCATTCCGCCGCTCAAACCGCTACAGAGCGGCGAATTCCGTGCCTCAGGACCGCTGAAAAGGGCCCGCTGAGTGCCGCGCGGACCGGGAGCCAAAGCAGGTCACGTCTGCTCGGCCATCTCGCCCGGCCACGCCCCCACTGAGGGCATTTTTAAATATTGTTTCCTACCTTACACTCGCACTTTAGGGCTTAGTGGGTCCCCGGTCCACCACGGTCTTCGCGGACCGATTGAGTGGAGGGAATTAACTCCTCCCCTTGACTGCATCACTTCCGGGGGCATTGGGATTAAAGGCAGATGGCTTGCCGGCCACGCAGCCGATGGCGTGCCAAAGGCAAGCCCGTCTGCGTCCGTCTGCGCTCGGACCAGGCTCAGGGCCAGTCCCCCTGGCTCTTTTTCTCCAGAGAGGATATGTTACTCCAGAGCCTTTTTTTTGGACCTTAACCCTTTGCGGGAAGTGGCAAATTGCCCTCGGCTGTCACCTGGCAACTACCGAGAAGGTCCAGTAGCCCTCTGTACTAATTGCTTATCGCCTCTTCCACAGAGTATATCTCTCTTACGGTCGCCCACTCGGTTTTTAAATAGCCACACCCAATGTAATGATGGACTAAGTGAGTGGAGGCCAGACAACGTGTTGGGATGGGGCCCGCCCCTCTGGGTCTGTGGTCTGCTTAATGTAAGATCTCTCCCCAAGCACTCCACAGAAATACAACTGTTGGTAGAGACGCACAGTCTAGACATTTTGTTTATGACCGAGACCTGGACCAGGGAAGGGCTGGTGATGGAGCTTGATCCGGCATGCCCAGTGGTATACAGATCTTTTCATAAATATAAACCTAGATCTAGGGGTCGGGGAGGTGGGACTTGAATTATCTTCAAAGAAACCCTGGATATCTCCCCACTAGACATTGATGATGTCCCTGGTGCGGAGCCTCTAGGTTTTTCCATTTAAGAGCCGACAGGACAGCCCCTCACTGGTAGGGTCTGTTACAGACCACCGGGGGTAATGAACGTGCAACAGCAGCATGAGCTGATCATTGTAATTAATAATATGGCCCTTACCCATACTAGACTTATGGTCTTGGGGGATTTCAATCTGTGGACCAATGGTAGGCTGGATATAGCATTTAACAACCTTACACAGTCTTGCGATAACATGAGTCCGAGACAATGGGTGTCTTAACCGACTCACACACGGAAGGGAACATTTTAGACATGATATTTGCTGAGGAAGGCCTTATCACCATGGGGAAAACTCTGTTAGTGGGATGGACGGACCATCATCTGGTTAATTTGAGTGTGCAAATCGTGAATCAGATGAGGCCCGTTAAGGGGCATGAAAGGACTTTCCGTGGTAGAGACTGGAAAGGATTGCTGAGAAAGGAAAAAACGGGCCCTCTGTTTGATCTAGGATCCCTAGTTAATCCCGAGAAACAAGTCACAGAAAACTATAGAGCTCTCTGTGAGCAGCTCACCAGGAAGATTGACCAACTTGCTCCTTTAAAAGATATTAGAAAAAGAGGGAATCCCTCAGCCCCCTGGTACATGGACAAACTTAGGAACCTGAAACTGGCCTGCAAAATGGCTGAAGGACAGTGGAGGAAGAACTATGGAGAAAGAGATAAAGCCAGCTGGAGGCTCACTTTAATAAAATATAAAAATGAAATAGCCACTGCCAAAGCAGAATATTTCGCCTCTACTATCCTCAAAAGTGCCAATAAATCGAGGGATATCTTTAGGATTGTGAGAGATATGACTCACCCTGACTCTATTAACATTAAAATCAAACCCACACAGGAGCTGTGCGATGGTCTGAATCTCTTCTTCCAAGAAAAAATCAACACGATCATGGAAGGTCTGAAAGGTATGACCCCACCCAGGCAGCCAGACCAGAAGAAGGGTGACAGTTGTGATGTTGGGACGAGGACATCTGCCCGGTAGTCTCAACGGTCATCATGGATATTTTTCTGATACCCTCGAAAGAGGAGTTCACCCGAACGGCCCTGGGTATTGCGTCTGGGTCACCCTTGGACCCCATCCCCCATAACATAATGAAAGCAGTCGCATTAGAGTTGTTCCCCATTCTGCATAAACTGTGCTGCCAATCGCTCATCAATGGATTGGTACCGTTCAGTTGGAATCAGGCCATTATCACGCCACTTCTGAAAAAACCCATCTAGATCCTGGATGTTACAAGAACTACAGGCCCATCTCCCTCTTACCTTATCTGACCATGATCGTGGAGTGTCTGGTCAGTAGTGCCCTGTCTCTCTTTTTGGAGACAAATAATAAATTGGCTGAGGAACAATTTGGGTTTAGGCCGGGTCATGGAACGGAGACAGCCTTGGTGACCGTCTTGGACAATCTCCGAATGCGGGCGGACAGGGGGCAATCGGCAACTCTAGTATTGCTTGACCTGTCCGCCGCATTCGATACGGTCAACCATGATAATCTTCTGACAAGGCTGGAATCCATAGGAGTGACAGGTGTGGCACTAGGATGGATGCGTTCCTATCTATCTGAAAGGTGGCAAGTAGTAGCGCTCCCTCCATTCCAATCACAATTTGTAAAAATCAAACATGGTGTTCCACAGGGGTCCTCCATCAGCCCAATTTTGTTTAATGTGTACTTGCGACCATTGCTGGGGATCATCAAAATGTATAATATCAATGTGATTAATTATGCCAATGACACCCAGCTCATTGTGTCCCTGGATGGTGACCAAACAGATTCATTGGAAAGCTTTCATGCCTGCATGTCTAAAATGGCAAAATGGCTGAAGGGCAACTCGCTTCAATTTAATAGTGAAAAGACAGAGATTTTACACTGCAAAGTGGTAAAGATCTATTTAGGATTGCACAATGATTTCTGGCCAACAAACATAAACTGCTCGCTGGCACCAGAAAGCTTGGTACGCAATCTGAGGGTCAGTTTTAATGAGAAAATTAACTTGGAGTCACACGTTAATAAAGTAGTAGGAGCTTGCTTTACTCTTATTCAAGGACTGCGTAAAACACTACCGTTGCTGCCTGTCCAGGCAAGAACTGCAGTAGTCAGGACCATTATTTTAAGCCGCCTCGACTACTGTAATGCCCTGCTTCTGGAATCTCCGGGGTATTTGATTTCCAGACTCCAGAGTGCCCAGACAGTTGGAGCCAAGCTTGCGCTGAGCCGCCCACATCGCTCATCGACAACACAGGCTTTAGCGGAGCTTCATTGGCTCCCAGTAGCGCAAAGGATTTTGTTTAAATACTTGTGCGTAACGTTTAAAGCACTGCGTGGACAAGGACCAAAGCTGATCCAAGCCAGATTTCAATGGTACGTACCCACTCTCAACCTTCGCTCTGCATTTGCCTACTAGGTCAGGATCCCAAGGACAAAGAGAGCAACTGTGGTGGGAAGAGCCTTTAGTGTGGCGGCTGCCTGCCTTTGGAATAGCCTTCCCTTGGAAATTAGGAGCACACAGAACCTAATGCCATTCCGCAAGAAAGTAAAGACCTGACTCTTTCCCAAAGTTTGCCCCGTGAGTCTTTAACTCTATATCAGTGGCGCCCATCTAGTTTTATCTGTCTAGTATTCCGGTCCTTCTTTGCTGTCTCAGCGCCAGGATGCCCGCAGGGTTACAGTGCGCTCTACAAATGGTAAAAATAAATAAATTAAATAAATAAATAAGGCAGGGAGAGGTGGGGGGACGGGAGGGCAGTTGGGGTATAGGGTTCATAGGTGGGGAAAGGTGGTGGTTGAGAGCGGGCGTTGGTGCATCAGAGGGGAAAGGAGAGTTGTCTTTGTTGGCGTTGCAAGGAGGATAGGAATTAAGGACATATTTAAGGGGAGATAGGTGAGGATCGAGGCGATGGGGCAGAAGCAGAGGGGAGGAATGTGTGGAGTCATAGGAATGAAGATGGTTTGGGAGGAAACAAGGGGAGGTGGTTGGAGAGGTCCTGTCAGATAGGTGAGGTGGCTGTGAGGGAATCGGCATCCGGCAGAGTGAGGGTGTTGGGAGATAGAAAAGTTGAAGCAAGGAAGAGGTTTTGCTAGGTCCGGGGGAGGGAAAGGGAAAGGGTTACCAAGGGGAGAAAGGGGGTAGCACAGCATTGCTGGAGGAGTGGGGGAAGGAGAGATATGCAATGGGTTTGTGGAGAAATCGGGGGTGCATAGCAAGGGGAGGAGGAGGTGGAGAAGAGGAGAAGAGGAGGGAATAAGGGAACGTAAGGAAAGTTACCTAGGGGAGAAGGTTGGAGGAGAGATGGACTAAAAAGGGGGTGGCAGGTCGGGATGGGGGGGAGGAGATTAGATTGGAGAACCGGGACGGTGCAGATAGGACGAGGAGCGTATTAGCTCGAGGTAAGGCTAAAGTGATGAAGGGGGGCATACGGTGAGGGGGAAGAATAGGAGAGGAGGGCACAGGGAAGAGGGTCGACCTGTGCCTCCCGACGGTGCAGCCTATTGGAGTGTAGGAGGGTCAGGGGAGGAGAAGGGAGTAATGAGTAGAGCTAGATGAAGAGTCAAGGGATAACCCGGTCACAGAGGAGGGGAGTAGGGAAGGGAAGAGGTGGTCAAAGAGAGAGACAGGTGTCTTTGGCTTGGACCATGACAGTTCCGTTGTTATAGAGTGAGATAGTGAGGGAGCTGTTGAAACACGCAGAGGGGGACAATTTTAGCTTTTTCTGATGAGGGATAGAGGAGGAGGTGACGTTAAGAGAATTATGTAAGCTGGTGGACCAAGAGGAGATGTCCTGAGTGAAAAAAATGAAATCGTTTTTGAGCCTCCAATAACGACCATTGAAAACATTGATCAACAAAAAGTGAATCACGGAAACATTCAATAGTGTTATGCTTGAATCGTTTTGCTGAAGCTTTAGTCAGGTTGGGAGGATAAATAATTTGTAGCAATTAATTCCAGACTTAACTCGAGTGGTGCCCATGTTGGGAAAATGAGGAGGAGGAGGAGGGTGGAGGGGGTATGAGAAGGGTGTTACTAAGAAAGCGGTGGCGAGGAGAAGTATAAGGACAAAAAGGGGGCACATATTCTAGACGTCAGGTGAAGATATCTGAACTAATGTGCAGTCCAGGAAGTGAGGCGATTAGGAACAGGTTGTTACTTCAGAGCAGGAGAAGATGGGGGGCACAGATTCCAGTAGTCGAGAAAGCTTTACTGCTTGGGAGCCTCTATGATTCTGCTGGTATTTGATGGGCCCTTCATCTAGGTAATCACATAATATACATGGAGCCACCTGGCACTAGATCATATTTACAAGGGAATCGTTTACATATGACAGGGCCAACTGGACCACTGTCAGAACCTTCACAAAGCGAACTTAGTAAAAGTAAAACAGATCATAAAAGTACAACCAGTAACCACTGGTGATCACTGTACTTAGCATCAGCCTGTAACATAAACCACATTAGGTGCCAAACGCTTGGCACGCCCATAATCTCAACAGTCTAATATTGGACCCAAACCTATTAGGTATCACTAAGATTAGGGGCATAAAGCTCAGGGTGGAACAAAATCTCACTAGCATAAACCATAATATGCAAGACAACCTCATAATCATAAAAAACACATTTAGAGATAACCAGAACAGGGTGTTGGGGCTGTGAGCGAAGGGCACTTCCAGGAGTGCAATGTGAAAGGAGCACTAAATCTGCAGAACACAGAGCTTGATGGGCTGATACTAATGTTGTTTAGTTTGAGGTGGTTGCGCCTCAATAGCTGTCAAGAACACAATTAGTTTTGCTAAAGTCTCTTTACATTTTTGAATTTCAATAGGTGCTGTAATGTTCATTCCAAATACATTAATACAACTGATCTCTTACACAGCTGCATGCATACATTCTCATTAGCATTGTTCCAATCATGCTTCAGATGTGACATTTTTCTTTCCCCTGCCTACTCACCAACATTCAATTTAATGTTACTCTATAATTTGTCTACTATTAAAATTGTCCTTTTTAAGATATCAATTGGAAAAACGGTACATGCAGCCTTCTTGAAAATGTTGTTACCATGGTAATTCATAATCAGATCTGAAACAGTTTCTCCTTTAGAGGAAACAGACTTGCAGTCCACGTTGCAGGAAAATTGATTTCTCAAAGAAAGCGTTTCCAAATAGAGAGGCCTAGTTTCAAAATTCTTGCTTAAAAAAACACTGTAATACTATGTTGACTTAATACATTTTATTAAAAATCAGTGTAAACAAATTGTTGCAGGTCTCCATCATAAAAAGTGCCAAATGAAATGAATATGCTGTATATGGAAGCATTTTAACGAGTCGTATATAGTTGCCCTGTTTTACACAATAAATGCATTTCTTCAGCTGTGTTCGCAAGTTGTGTTTCTTTCTGTACTCGAGCACATGGAGCAGATTTTGTTCAGGAATGGACTCGCCTATTTTGGGGTCATGAGACCTGTGTAATAATTGTATGTTCTGCCTTTGATACATAATGACCTCGTATCACAATCACATCTTTATGTGATTAAATTTCTTTCATTTGTAAACTGGGAGCTTTGAGGAGCTGAGACACCAAAGGATGAAGCACGGCTTAACTATATAAACAACTATGCCAATTTAGTACTCAATTATGTTTTCCTGCTTGAGACCAGAATAGTAACTATTTCTACGGTAGATTGCTGATGTGTTATTTGATCTGGGTGGCTCTGAGAACCTGTGAAAGAACTGTCAAAGCTCTGTGACCCCAACAAACTACTGACCAACATGTATAAGGGAATCGCTACAGAAAAGGCAGCTGGTACAGGAAAGAGATGTGCGCCTGCCTTGCCATGTCCTCTCCAGGTAGGTTTCACACTAGACAGTTACATTTTCACAGTGCCCAAAAAAAGGAGCAGGACATCCACTGAAACACAGCAAGTTGGGGACCACAGGCCCTGGAAAACCAGTGCATTTATTATTTTGGCTGCCACGTCCTCAGAGACGTCCTCCAGTCACAAGGACTCTCTGCCCAGTTGGCATATCTGGGCAAACTGTAGCGCAGTGCTCAAGGGGGGAAATGAGGTGCATTGCTACAAGGTTGAGTATTTATCTCACCATAGGCTCGCCAGAGGACATCCTCCTCCCAGGTGGTCACCCTACGAAAAAAGTTACATCCTTTCTGGACCCCCCTTGAAAGATGCAGATAACACAAGAGTGCAGTGAAGATGGCAAACCCTTCCAAAGACTTTGACCATTTTGTTTTGGGATGCCTCAGGTGATCCCGGCTTCAACCTTGGGCCCAGCCTTTATTTAGCTTATTAAGCCTGGTGAGCTTTGAAGCGTGAAACTCACAACAGGAGTAATCACAACATGTCAAGGAGGCTAGCAGCATCTCCATTGTATTAGTTGACCAGTTGCCCACTGGCCCTAGCCATCAACCATTGTTTCTTCCCAAACATGAATTAATCCTATTCGTCTACTCACCCTTGCATCGCACTGTGTGGATGATTTGTCTCTAGTTAGTTGCACTTTCAGAGTGAACTGTGCAAATTCGATTAACTGCCCGCAGTCCATCAGTGAACAACCCTACCTACAGAATCAGTTGCTTGAACACGTGCGGTGAACGGTGCTCATTGGATCTGATAGTAAACGGTATAGCTACGGACTGATGCTCACACCTGGGAATGAACATTGCACATTCAGGGGCATAGGTATGAGAAAGTCACGCAGAGCAGCAAGTCACCTTGCTGCATTGCGCTGCGTGACAGGTAAAGGACAGGAATATGCTGTATTTAAAAGAATATCTCGCAATCCTGCCTTTGTTCCTGCACAGGCGCCATTTTGGCTGCCTATTCCCAATGCAGGCACACTTGCACCATGATGTAAGGGTGCCTCCATTGCATGCTGGATGTTTTTGTGCAGAAAAGGCACCTTCCTGCATAAAAAACATCCTGAGAGGGATATTTCCCTTTCTATGTGTGCTGTAGAATGCAGACGAGGGGTAAATCAAAAATAAAATTCAACTTACCTTCTCGCCACATCGTCCTCCTTCCGTCTCTCCTCTGGCCAGAACAGGGCACAGGAAGTACCTAGTCTGAAGCTCCCCTGAGCCAATCACAATGTTGCATTGCAGCATTGTGATTGGTCAGAGCCCCAAACCACGGCACTCAGACGGGGACAGGGAACCTGGGCATGCCCTTCACTCAGGCTGTAATGCAGCCTCAATGGAGAACATGCTAAGAGCGCATGAATGCTTGGCCGGACCCAGATGGCCTGCCAAACATTCAGTTCACTTTAGGGAGTGCAAACCACTCCTCCCCTCCCCAGCTCTGGTAGCAGAGCAGCCCCGCCCCGCTCGGCTAAGATGTTGCACCTGCAACAGGAAATAATAAAATGATAATATCTTTCACTTATCGTCATTTTATTTCTCCTTCCACTTCTGAAAAGCAGTGGAGCAACGCTCCTCCGCCTTACCGGAGGAGCTGCCACTGAGCACACAGTAAGAGTAAGTAACAAAGACAAATACAGCTATTTCTCCAGGTTGCACCTCCCCGAGAAGGCATATGGTCTACCACTTTTGGTAAATCTGAGAATGCATCAAAAACCATGGGAGCTGCATGGAAACAACCACACAACATTCATGGAACACCTTCCGAGAGCAGAGTAACGCAATGCATCAATTTGGCCTGTGTTGCCTTACTACAACACAGGCCATGCAACATGGTCAGCGACTAGCTGCCGCCTCCCCCCCAATCCGGCACCCAATACCCAGGAACGTGGACACGAGACGTCTTTACTTTTTGGAAGGCGGGCGCTAGTCGCCCGGCCGTATTTATTAAAGTATGAAATTAAAAAAGGTTTTAATTGCATAATCAACAATTTATACAAAAATTCAGCAGGACATTTAGGTACATACTTCTTAGCAACAAGTTTGAGAGCCTGACTTTAACAAAACTCTAATACATGTAGTTACCTAACTTATACTAAACATCCTCATCTAGAATTTTTGTACATTTCTGGCCATATGGCAGGGTCACTACCGGTGTCAGGTCCTACAAGCTGCGTCTCCCCTCTGGATGTGCGCATGCGCAGTGTTACCCCGGGAATTGCCCGGTCTACGCCCTGAACTCCATTTACCCACTAAAGGAGGGCCCTTACTCTGCGCCGGTGGCGTCATGAGTCCACGCGCGCGGGGTGGCTACCAGCCTAAGGAAAGCGTGAACTACTCCTACCCGCGCTCCTTTGCTTTGCAGCATCTATTACCTTGCCCCTGGAGTTGTGGGAGTGGCCCGCAGGCTCCTCCCCCTGGGCGGGAACCTCCATAGGATGATGCCCGCCCCCTCAGACCTCAAATATGTGCTCACCGATAATGACCTTACCGCATGCCCCATACCTAATAAATACGACGACCTATGGGAAAAAATTCTAAAGGACAGCTACACTGGCTAATAAATAACAGTATCAACGTGTAGCTAAAAAGGGAAAAAAGGCCTAACGACACATGGCATTGCAATACAATTCGCTTCAGACATGTTTCGCTAAATAACAGTATCACGTATAGCTAAAAAGGAAAAAAGGCCTAAAGACACATAGCTTCAAATACAATTCACTTCACACCTGTTTTGCTAAAAAGGGATAAAATTCCTAGACAAAAGCATCAACAATATACCAACAGTTCCACCTCTGTTATCCTGTGAGACCCGTGGACCGTACCCTCAAAACTTACCATTCAATCAGACATAAATCTGCTACAAAACTTTTCTACCAAGGGATGGTGGGTGGGAAAACAAAGAAGCCCCGAGCGCGGGGCACACCGTTACGGCGAGGGAGCGTCCAGAGACAAGGGGGTCTCCTGGGCGCTCCCTATCTCTTTATTCTCGAGGGGCCAGGTGGCCCCTCCTATTGCCCGCCCCCCCTGACCCGGACCCACTTCCCAGGATCCGGGTCAGGGAGGCCGCCAGCCAATCGGCGGTGGGTCGCGCCCCCCAGGGCACGCCCCCACCGCCGAATGGCGACAAAGGAGAGAGTGGGGGCGACGGTCGCCGCGCCGCCATGCGTGCGGGGGGGCCGAGGGCCCCCCCTTTTCACATGGTCAGCGACTAGCTGCCGCCTCCCCCCCAATCCGGCACCCAATACCCAGGAACGTGGACACGAGACGTCTTTACTTTTTGGAAGGCGGGCGCTAGTCGCCCGGCCGTATTTATTAAAGTATGAAATTAAAAAAGGTTTTAATTGCATAATCAACAATTTATACAAAAATTCAGCAGGACATTTAGGTACATACTTCTTAGCAACAAGTTTGAGAGCCTGACTTTAACAAAACTCTAATACATGTAGTTACCTAACTTATACTAAACATCCTCATCTAGAATTTTTGTACATTTCTGGCCATATGGCAGGGTCACTACCGGTGTCAGGTCCTACAAGCTGCGTCTCCCCTCTGGATGTGCGCATGCGCAGTGTTACCCCGGGAATTGCCCGGTCTACGCCCTGAACTCCATTTACCCACTAAAGGAGGGCCCTTACTCTGCGCCGGTGGCGTCATGAGTCCACGCGCGCGGGGTGGCTACCAGCCTAAGGAAAGCGTGAACTACTCCTACCCGCGCTCCTTTGCTTTGCAGCATCTATTACCTTGCCCCTGGAGTTGTGGGAGTGGCCCGCAGGCTCCTCCCCCTGGGCGGGAACCTCCATAGGATGATGCCCGCCCCCTCAGACCTCAAATATGTGCTCACCGATAATGACCTTACCGCCACAGGCCAGCATTGTTAACCGACGATCTGGCCTCCCCCTGCCTAGGTCTACCCGACAAAGTTCTCCCTTTAGTAACCCCTTCCAGCCAGGCCCCGACATCATCAGACCACAGGACCCTCCCTTCCTCTATCACATCCCGTTACCAGGCAGCGCCAATACACCCATTACCAGGTAGAACCAATACACCCATGTTGGATCATCTGCAAGCCGAGTGGGGGCTTGAAATAGTTTGTCCCACTGTGTGTTGATCCCCTTTATCGAGTGATTCAACACCCTGACCGCGTCCCTGCCACCCCGGGATAAGTTGAGACCCTACTACTGTGCCACCCAAGTCCTGAAGACCCACCCACAGTGGAGAAGAACCCATCAATGAGTATTCGCCTCCCCAGTTTGGCCAATTCAGCCCCCCCTAGGTGAAGTATCACCGCTGACAGGAGGTCGGGCTGCTGAGCTATAGGTCCCTGAAAGAAGCTCCTGAACTGACCATGGCACAGACCCTCCAACCAACTCTTCCCTGTCCTGCGTCCAGCTTGTTGTTTGTGCTGGCCCATTGTAGCTCCACCACCTCTGGTGATGAGTCCCTCCCCTGCGTGACAGGTTTGAGAAAACTGCAGCAACCAGGAAAAGACCAAGAAAACATGGGTGACAAATTCCCACTTCCACCGTAGGGAATGGGTAGCACTTACACCTGCCAGGAATACCTGGGCCCTTGGTGTCCTCTTTCTTGACGTTTGCTTCCCCTTTTTTTGTCCACCAGCTGTTGATGTTGCGGTGTGGAGCACTCCTCCGATATCCGCCATGGACCCAGCCGTGACTGACGTAAGCATCCCTTGGGCTGTCCACCTGTTGCAGCCATTGTAATGTGGGGCACTCCAGGTATTCACCATGGACCCGGTCATACATAAATTGGAAAGATAGACACACGCCATTAGTGTTCCGGCAATAACTGCTGTACACGCATTAAACTTACATTACCATCAGTCGCTAAGTTTTAGATAATCTTAGTGCCAGGTCACCACACATTAACACGTCGACGGAAAATGTTAACCCTGGTAGGCTGTAAAATTGGCCTCCCATTTTCACAATCATTGTTACACGAGAAAGTTGTGCTGCGGGCGAGGACATCGCCTCTTAATCCTGGTTTTCTACCCACGTCTCCATGCATAGGATCTTATGTGTAAAACAAGACAGCCTATTTAACAGTGCAGCATCCCAGTCTTTAGCTAAAAGAATTAGCACAGCCCCATCTCCGCCAGGCCCTACGCTGGCCCAAGGACCGTTTCCGCTCGCCACCTTGGCTTCTGGGAGATATCATCCCAGCCAACCGGACATGATCACATGGATCCCCAGAACTATCCGATGCCGCAACCAGGCTCTTGGGCACCTTTTAGGTGGGACATCAGGGCGTGTATCACTATCAGGACCCCAAGTAGTCTGTCCAAAGGCTCTAGGCCCTGTCTCTATGCCATTCGTGGTTCCCCCACCATGTTATTAATACGTGGCTTTGGTACCCCCCTAGAGCTCAACGTATATGGTGCTAAATTACAGTGTGCTATATAAGTTTCCACACTGTAAATATTCGGCTCAAATCTCATCATAGGCTCAACGTATCTTGTGCCAATTTACTTGTGTGTGAAATAAGTTTACTGACTGAACTAAAAGGGGTGTGTTTAGTACAAATACACCTATTTGTTGGCATACCCCTGTTCTTTTCCATTTACTCATTCATGAGATTAAAGACTGGTAAAACAAACTGCTCTATATTCCCTCATGACTTGGCTGAAGGCTGCACGCAATACAGCTAACCCTCACTAATAATGTTGACTTTAACCTATCATCCATGAAGGGTCCTATGGACAGGTGCAATGTTTGGACTGGTGCAATGCCCCCCCTAGAATAGTCACCAGCACCTCATATGGTGCTTACCTCCACAGTGCAATAAGCCATTGGTTATACCTTATTCGTGAATGGTTCCATGATTGTTCTAACTATCACCTCAGCAGACACCAATGATAGTCACTCTAGAGCGTCAAAATTTGACTTAGGTCAATGGCCGTTCTTTGCGTAAGCTAAATAAGCAGCCACCATGGCTTGGATAAAATATTGCAAGTGCCTGGAGCACATCAATAAAGGAGCCCAGGGATGAACACAAAAAGGCATATGTAACCCGGGCATCACGGATATTAAGGAATGTATTTAACGCCCGCACCCGGGTGATCCAAGGAAACTTGTAATCACCGTGCCAAAGTTTTACAAACATGGGATAGTGATGTGCGTTAATCCCCAGGAGGACCCCAAGAGAAGGTGGGTATACCCTTTACGTGAATCGTTCCACGATCGTTCCAACTATCACCTCAGCCGACACCAATAATAATAATGATAGAGTGTCAAACTTTAACGTATGGCACTGGTTGTTCCTTGCGCAAGATAAATAATTAGCCACCCAGGCTTGGATAAATTATTGCAAGCGCCTGGATGACATCAATAAAGAAGCCCAGGAATGAACCCAAAGCGCTTATTTTTCCCGAAGGACCAACGCAAGTCCAGGCAAGGTCTGAGCAGGGGGGGGATTATTTTGAAAATGTCCCCAGTACCAAACATTCTATGCTATATGAATGCATTATACGCTCGCTGTGCAGGGGGATCCTCCCGCACGATCAAATACAGTCCACTACTAAACCTGCATTCCATACATACGCATTGGTGAAATCCTTGAGATACCTGTACAGCCACTTATAAAGCTGTAACCCCAATATGCATTGATAACGGTGCCCCGTCTCCATCTCCATGCCCCAATGTCCTATGGAGCAGACGGGTAGGTCCTGAATCTCGCTAAAGGCAGTGCCAGCTGCGCTGTGTTTAAAACTCATCCTTCCCCCCCCTTTGAAGTTGCTTAATAAAATTAGTACATGGCCACAACCTACCTCACACATGGAATCAGTGTTTAAAACATTACCCATAGCAATCTGAAAACCTGATAGCCATGGTTTTTTCATGAATCATGAATAAGAGCGCCGTACAAAGCGCCAGTTACCTTACCTAAAGAACCTTCTCTGTGAGACCCCACAACCCTCTTTAATTCACCACAGGATGTATCGAGGTTCGAACCCGCACCCCCCGCTCCTTGTCCTGCCATATGTTCACCTCTTAACACTACGAGGTCTTGTCGTACAAGTATTCATGTACCACCCCAATACACAACATGCACTTGAAAGATGAACAGCCCGTGTTCAGAATGTTCAGGTTCTGTCCACCTGGAGGTGAGAAAGTAAGGCAGACACGCTAGGCCTCCTATTGGATGGGTTTCTCTTTCACAGGAATGAGTCATATGCGGGTACCACATCGAGTGCCAAGGTTAGAATGCACTAGTAATATGGTGATAATGTTGACTTTAACATCACATCTGGTGTGTTTGTGACGAAGTATTCCAATCGCTAAACACTAAATCGGGGCCTAAATCTAGCGCTGGCAAGAACAGCAACGATTTCTGTACACCTGCATTATTTTAGATAAGATATTTGAGACCAATCAAAATACAGCGGCTCAGGGCTTTCCAGTGGATGCAAGGCAGCTGGAAATAAATGATGGAAACTGATGGGCTCAGCAGCCCTTGGTTGTAATATTCGTTTTTCTAACTACACGGTGTTTATAAAGTTAGTTTGCCCCTTTCAACAAGCGGTATGCCCACTGTGTTCCTTACGTCTTGTCTCGGCTTCCCTTAAGCCTGATAATGCTGCTCGCTCTGTACTATAAATGTCCTCGCTCACTCCAGGTAAGATGGAAAGAGAACACTATTAGTCGAGGTCAGGGGTTAATCGCCAAAATTAAAAGGGCCATTGATTGGAACGAAAAGGTTTACAAAGTAATTGTTAGGCAGCACACTGTTAATTTCAAGTTCAGATCCCAGCGTATCACAGCTGCTGATTTATTCCTGTCAGTAGGCTTGAAACCGGAAAAACAGGAAATGTCTTTCACTGTGGGACATGGCAGTCGTCTTAGCAAATGGTTTCATCTGAAGGAAGTTTCTATATCTGCCCTAGGATCCATCTAATTAATACCGTCATGATGAGTGTTGATGAGTAAAGACCAGGGAATGAAACAGTGCTTAATCGTGGTCTGCTGCCCTCCTAATCTCGTGACGACTTGTTGAATAAGTCCTTCAGGGGCTCTAATTAACTAATTTTGCGCGGGAGTCGCCTGCAAACCCACCGAAGACGCACACAATTAGAATTAAGCAGCCGGTTACACGTATTGATCGGTAGATCATTGCAGCCCAATGCGGCCGAGTTCAGTTCCATGAAGGAAGATTGTAGGAAAATATATTTGTTTGTGTCACCGCTGCTACGTGAAAGCCCAGAAGTTACAGTGTCTCCCGCAATTACTGCACAATACAGCATTAATGTGCCCTGCAGGTTTCCCAAATGCCAGAGGTGCATACCTAGAGCTGCTAATCAATAACACAGTGACCTAGGCTCAACCCACCTATTTTTATGACCCTACGAACATATAAATAAACAACGCATGTGCAACGGGCTTCTGATGTTACTTGTTGTATCATCCTTCTGGCTGCACTGGCAGAAACTCAAAAAATACCAAGTCGGGCAGCAGGCTATAGTAAGCACACACTTTTTTGAAATACAATTCTTTCACTTCCCGTACCTGAATGCATTTTATTTTATGCAGACACACTCTTTGGCGTCGTTATAGAGACTCGGACCCAGACCCCCGGGACCGAGGTCGAGCGCCCTAGCCGTTAGGCCAACTCCTCTCCGCCTTACGTGATCGTGTGTCGCACCAAATAAGCGATTATAAATTAACAGCTGCCTGATGCCGAAAGCCGAGTGAACTCCAGTACCTCAGCCAACCTGAATGTATCACTTGGCCGGTTTGAATCCCGGATAGTCGGTCACAGATGCATATTGCAAACCGCGACCATTCTTTACACCCCCCCGCCCCCCCCCCCCCCTCCACCTATTAATTGTAATCAATGCTCCCAGTCACAGTCCAGTTAAATTAAATAAACGTTTGAAATTTTCACGGAGGTGGAGGAACTAGAACTTGGGCCATACAAAAAAGAACCAACAGGGGCAGAGAGCGTCTGATGCCCGCCCCCTCTGTACTGGCTCCCAGCAACAAACCCCGGGCCCCGTCCTGGGCAAAAGTACCCGCACGTTGAACCCGTCCCTTAAGCAGCTGGCCCGTCTATGAAAGAACACATCCCCACAATGAGGCCCGAAAACCCCATGTCGCCAACCATGTGCACGCTCACCATTTTAAAACTGGAAGCGGTAGGTGGAGGTGGCTGCTCGCACCGCCGGAGACCGACACAGCTGTTCCCCCAAGGCGCGTAGGCTTCTCCGCCGACTGGACCAGCTGCTCCTCACTCTCGCGGATCACGGATCGCTTTAGCCTCCATGCATCGATGCAGTGGCGGTGATCCTTTGAATGGTCACGACGCCACCCGCTCATACCTGCAAATAGAAAGGGAAAAAATTAAAAAAAAAACAAAGAAGCCCCGAGCGCGGGGCACACCGTTACGGCGAGGGAGCGTCCAGAGACAAGGGGGTCTCCTGGGCGCTCCCTATCTCTTTATTCTCGAGGGGCCAGGTGGCCCCTCCTATTGCCCGCCCCCCCTGACCCGGACCCACTTCCCAGGATCCGGGTCAGGGAGGCCGCCAGCCAATCGGCGGTGGGTCGCGCCCCCCAGGGCACGCCCCCACCGCCGAATGGCGACAAAGGAGAGAGTGGGGGCGACGGTCGCCGCGCCGCCATGCGTGCGGGGGGGCCGAGGGCCCCCCCTTTTCAGATTACCTTTGGTGGCTTCATAAGTTGCATTTTGGGCTTGCATCACGCACTCAAGTTGCATGGTGCAAGAGCTACACAAATCCCCTCATAAATATGCCTCTCAATTCAGTTACTGCATGCTGTGAGTGCACTGTGTCCATCTGATTCTGGTACTTACACCCTTTATACGAATGACGCTTATTTGGATTGGAGCATGCTCTCCTTTTCGATCTGATACCTGCATTCTGAGTCCGTGGCGGCCATCTGATCTTATACCTGAACACGTTGACAAGATTCTTGCACCCATCAAGTGAACTGTGTCGGTGTTATCCAATGCATAAAAATATCAATGAGTGAAACGCTTGAAATAATCTGAGCCCCTGGCAATTGTTCAAGATCCCATCCGTAATAGTTAATGCACTAGGCCCTCATGTCAGATAAATGGTTACGCAGACACCCAAAGTATAGTGCTGGAACTGGACCAGGGCACGTGCGCTCGGCCCCTTTTATTAGAAGGGTCCCCTGACCGGTGACACCTGTGATGAATGGATGTGGGGTGAGTGTGGAAGACAGCTCTCAGGGAGTGGCTAGTGGAAACACAGTGTAGAAACACTAGACCGTGACCAGCCAGGCACATCAGTATGGTGGTCCTTTGGCTGCCATAGCGATGCTCGCCACCGCCTGCCACTGTCACGCCAATGTCCATCACCCCTGTATTCGAGGGAATTATTGCTGGTGGATGTGCACACAGCTCGGCGAGGTGGTGGCAGGGGTAGTAACAGGACACTGGTTGTAGCATCCCACAGATCTGAAGAAGGATCTATGTATGAGACAGCTAAAATGATAACCGGGCTCTATCGTTTTTAGATTACCTCAGGACCTGTGCGTCATTGCCGGATTGTGTGGCGCGCGACTCAACATAAACCTGAGGCTTTATGATTGGATCTCTATTCGAGTGTCTATAATCTGCACAGAAAAGATAAGATGTTTTTTTTTTCTGAATTTTCGCAGGTTCTTTCTTCTAAAAAGACATCAATACTACATCTCTTGAAAGCATCGTCTTTCCGGTAAAAGTAATTGTATGTCACATAGGCTTTCTCCATAATGAAATTTCAGTCAGATGGTATCTGTTCGTCTTCGCGCTCACAATGGCGTTCATTCAGACCGCGCACTTAATGGAAATGTTTCCTGGTCTAGGAACAACGGACGTGCATAAAGCGCACGACGATCACCCAAAAAGGGGCAAGTTGTATGATTCGAGTGTTTTCCAGTTTTTTTTTATTTTATTCAGACACATTGCTGTGCGCATAAGTAAATGCTGACACCTGTGAGCCTACTTTCATAAAGAACATCGTATTTCATTACACATGTATTTTATCATTCAAACGTCAAGGACAAGGCTGCAGATATTCAGGAAGCAGCAGTGTTTGACATTCTGGACTATTTCCAATACAGGTTTGATGTCGCTTGGGGCGCCAGCAGCACTCTAAAGTGTCACAGTGGCGATTCATTTGTTGCTTGCTGTGCAATCATTTTTAATCCTCCACGCCTCTGTAGACTTTGTCTCTGTGCAGGGTCCCGGAGGTAGGTTTGATCTTAACGGGGAATCGGAAGTGTGGGCTCGATGACCTATATATGTATTTGGACAGGACCAAATAGGAATGTTTGTGTAGGACCCATAGGTTTCCCTTAAAATGAGTTATGTGAATTTCAGCGGATGCAAAATTTCTGGTGATAAGTGACTTTTTAGGCATTAATTATTAAATGCATTTCTTTTGAAAACTTCTGCATCAGTAGTAATAGCAGCATTAAATGACCCTCTTTAGCTGTTTCCACTAGATGTAATGTCCAGCCACACAGTTGCTGACCTGGAGCGCTACATACTTGGCAGACCTGGGACTTCTTGTTCTAACTGTTAATTATGCCAAGGATTCAGAAACGCATCCAGCGTCAATCAGGAGCCAGCTATCTGCTAATTTGTGTACATAACTTCTTATGAGCGACCGCAGATGTGTGTGCACTGTGTAAATGCAGACATGTAATTGCACATTTTACTGCTTTGACATGACAAGCTCGTGAGGATGTGGTTCCTTTTTTGGACGTCTTCATACTGGGTCAATAGCCCTTTTCATAACCCTTTCTGCACACCTAGGTTTATCTTACGAGGGCTGGACACAAATAGCTGTCAACATTTCAAATACATTGGGGCTTACTCAAGATACGTACTATGACTTTGGATAAAAAAAAAAATTTCTGCAGTCATACATTTGAGGTTAAAGTGAGAAAATGAATGTTTTCATGGTGGGAGCAAGTGCGGTGGTTAGTCGGATGAATGTAACCAGTCTCCAAATCAATGAATATTCACCAATATTCCCAATGAGTGTAAACTCCTGGAGAGGCAATGGAGGCAAGGCTTACTCAATCAGGCCAAAATTAGATATTTAACTTAGAGAAAAAAATATCATAGGCTCATTAGGCAGGCTAAGGCAACTTACTATTCAGTTAGAATTGGAGCTGCGGGTAGCTCCTCTAAGGAACTATTCAAGATCTATAAAGAGATCTCTTCGCTAGCAGCCCATACTGTTGATGCCGAGGGCTCAGTTGATTCTTGCAATCGTATTGCAGCTTTTTTCTCTGATAAAGTGGGAAAGGTATACTCCTCCTTTCCGGGCCCCAGGAAAATGGCGACAGAATTCAAGGAACAATCGGGAGAGCTGGGGAAAGGTTTGAGGCTAGACGGCTTTATGATCCCTCCCCCCGAGGCTCTGTGTAATATCTGCAGGGCCGTAAAATCAGGCTCTCCTAGAGATCCTGCCTCAGCCAAATTGCTAGGGGAAAGCGCTCTAACTCTTGAGCCATATATTAGGCACCTTCTAAATGTCTCATTCAACAGGCACACAGTGCCGGCAAGCAGTAAAAAGTCGGTGGTTCTGCCACTTCGGAAGAAGCCCAACATCAGCTCTGAGAAATTGGATAATCTCCGGCCTATCTCATTTCTACCCTATATGGCAAAGGTAGCAGAAAAGGTTGCCAACTCCCAGCTTATGGCTTTTATGGAAGAATTGCAATGTGGCGTAGGATTTGGGCGTGCACAACCTTTTTATCCTCAAAATTATTAAATTGTTTCCGTGCTACCTAGGAATCACTCCCCGCCCAGAGTGTGGTCATTAAATCTGGTAGGTTGCAGTCCTATGGAATATAGGGCTGTCTCCCAGGGCACTGGGTGTGTGCTGTGCTATCCAGCTAGTGTTCCAATAAACAAAATTATATTCGATATTTGCTGCAAAATTTCATTTATTCTTTCAATGTCTCCTTATTCAATGTTCCAATCACATTTTGTTTTCCTTATATGTCATCCTGAAAATGCTTTCTTGCTGTACATCACAAGTATATTCCTCTCTCCAATGCATTTCGGTGACATTTTCGCCTTCATCAGGGAAACATTCTAAAATATATAAACATACCATTTTTACCATTTAACCTACAGCCCTGGGTGACAGCCCTATATTCCATAGGACTGCAACCTACCAGATTTTATGGAAGAAGCCAACCTCCTGCATCACACTCAATTCGGCTTATGGTCATTACATTCCACAGAGTCAGCCTTACTTATGGCCATGGAGACTATTAGGCAGGGAGTAGATGAGGGTCAGACAAAGGCGCTTATTCTCTTAGATCTGAGCGCCGCCTTTGACACTGTGTATCAAAGATTGGGGTTGTGTCCTATGATGTGGCCGGGTAGGACAACATGAAATGCTTAAGGATAAGAAGGACCCGGTCACTGTTTTAATCTGCTATTTTATTTTGCGAAGAATCACACCCTAAGGTAATTAATCCTTGGATGTTTTAACTTTCAAGTAGTTACAAATTTCAGCACATTTTTTCTAAAAAAAAAATTTGAAACAAAGTCTGAGGTTACGTTGTCGTGCACAGAACATATATTTACATATACTGTAATCTTATTCGCAATGAACATAATAGAAAAATATAAATGAGTGCTTTTTTTCACAATACAAAACATTTATCACAAACAATTATTTCTGACTTCAAGGTTGTACCCTACTCAATTCCACCAGGTTTTGAAAATGCCTTTGACACTGTGGCACTTTTCACCTTGCTACAGGGTCTGAATAGAGGTGGTGTCTCAGGATCTGCTCTCAAGTGGATACAATCATTTCTGATGGGACGTAGTTTCCAAGTTAGGCAAGGTTCACATTAGTCTGATTCTGTTAATCTAGACCAGGGAGTGCCACAGGGATCTGCCCTTAGCCCTACCCTATTTAATGTATGTGTATCCCAGATGGCTGGGCTAGTGGAGGGCTTTGGAGTGAGAATTGTGTCATATGCAGATGACACACAGCTGGTCATCTCTTTATCACTGGCGCCCGGTGTTGATGCATCCAACTTCAGAGCATGTATGCAGGAGCTTGCCATTTGGATGGCGGACAACTGCCTAAAGTTGAATAGTAGCAAGACGGAGGTGATTGTGGTGGGCGGGGGCCCCTCTAAGTGGTCATAGGTGTGGTGGCCGTCGAATCTGGGTCCTGATCCAACACCAAGCCCCTTGGCTAAGAACTTGGGTGTGTGGGTAGACTCCAGCCTAACGTTTGAATCCCAGATCAAACTAGTGGTGGGGAAGGGATTTGGTGTCTTGAAAAGCATGCAAAAAACCATGGATCTCCTCCCGATTGAGGCCAGGAAGGCGCTAGTACATGCACTTGTTACGTCACGCCTGGATTATGGCAACATTTTATATCTGGGTGCTCTGGTTAAAAGTTTGAACCGGCTCCATGTGATGCAAAATGCTGCTGCATGTTTGTGCTAAGACGGCTGAGGCGGACTGACTCAAAAAGAGTATTAAACACTCTTCACTGGCTTCCTGTCAGGAAGAGAATCATGTTCAAAGCGCTCTGTTTGTGCCACCGCATTGTCCAAGGCAGGGGCCCCAGAGATCCTCTAAGTCTCATCGCCCTATATAAGCCCGCACGGTCCCTTAGATCTAGTGGAGCGGGTCTGGTACTCGTTCCAAGAGTGAAGAGGGATCGGATGGGTGGAAGGTCTTTTAGGCTTCTGGCGGCCAGGAGGTGGAATGAACTTCCCCTTGAGCTCCGGTTGGAGCCATCGGAGGGCAGTTTTAGATCAGGGCTTAAAACGTACTTGTTTTGAAAATAGCGGACTCCGCTGACATTGTAGGGAAGGGGGGTTCACTCAGCTACTCACTACAGCGCGGGGACACGCCTTCTGGCGTAACCAGGCGCTTTATAAGCTCCCTTATTATTATTATTATTATAAACAAATTGCAAATTTAAGGTTAATGCAATTACATGAAAGGCTGTAATAGCTGTGCAAGTTGGGTGTGAAAAGGAACCAAGCTACCCTACTTCTTTGGAGGGTATGTGTAGATAATTAGTATCCACAATTTTAGCCCCCCTGACTTTTCGTAATTGACTACCTGATTTCTGGGCTTATACTATGAGCTAGTTTCACTACCTGGTCTCACTGTACGTTAACAGTAAAGGGACTGAGTGCTAAATTCCAGTGTCTGCTTTGCAAGTTAAGGGTACTGACGCAAAGCTAGGAAAATAGGTTCTAGGCTGGTTGCACATGAATATGTGAGCACACAAACAGGTACCCTATTGCTGAAGGGAATCTTCAAGGATTGGTACTGACCTGGGGTAGGCTTTTTATTGGGAGTGGGCATTCATAGTGTAGGCCTGTAGTGCTTACTGAAAGTTTAAGGAGCTTACCCTGTGTTACATAATATAGGTGCAATCTACTCTAAAGATGAGTTTCACTCCACTATGGTCTACAAGGTCCAGCGAGGTACCAATCTAGGGGTAAACATGTACCCTATGTGTACATTTATAGTCCCTAACATCATATCTACACCAAATATGACATGTTAAGAGTTGGCATCTTTCCCCGGTTCAGCTCATATCAGATTCCATGCATTTGTCCCCTCCCCCTTCTGGGTCAAGTTAATTCCTCTACTCCCCAACAGAATGATCAAAGTCCTTCCTACACAGTAGAGCAATTAAAAGTATTTGACTTGGCTTGTGGGAAAGAAATGGATGGGGAGGAAGTCTTCATCTGTTAATTAGCTGGTCACGATGCACCTGGGCTGGGCCAGCCAATTCCCACAGAACCAAAGGAGGAAGGCCAGACCTCTAGAGGGGCTTGCCTTCAAAGATTTGGAGGGAAGTGATCAGGCAGCTGTGATACTAGGAGTAGAGCCAAACCTCTCAGGGGAACTCTTTTCATAGACAACCTGAGGTTCCACATGTTGGATTGTCCCAATATGCTATGCAGTAGGGCTGGGATATGGCTGAAGTGATGACGTGCCCACCCTCACAGCATTGTTAATTAAAAGAATGTGATGTTCTAAGAAAAAAAAGCTACCCTGATTCAGAAAAATAATTTTTGTAGTACTGTCTACATTTTTGTTGATCCAGCAGACACATATGGAATCTCTTCATTCAGGAGCAGGAACAATAATCCTCACCCACCAAGGTGACATGCTTCATCATAGGGTTCTGTTCCAAGCCAGGTGGGGAGGCAATACCTAGCAGACCGCTTACGGGGGCCCTTTGATTGAGATCTTTTTGCTGCACAGGATAGCTGCTGGTGTGTCAATGATGATAGTGTGTGCTGTGCCTAGTGAACATTTTTTACTTTTTTATAGATCTCCCTAGGAATTTACTTTTAATTTAGGGGAAGGGGGACTATGGGAACATTAAAAACTATGTGGAGCAATTGAATGTTAGTTATTCTATGGTCCCGCTCCTTCTGTCCCCGTTTCATGCCCTGTTGCCTCATAAGATCAAGTGGCGTTTCTTCAGTATGGTCTAATACTGCCCTACTATTTGAGGACAATTCCTGAATCTGTGTTAATGTTGTTACCCTGATTACACTGAATGATGTGTGTTTCATCGAAAATGAGTACCCCCTAGATTTGGTGACTGGAGAGCGACCTGTTGGAAAACAGACATTAGTAGCATACATATAAGCATTATGCATTTGCAAAATTAATGTTGTCACTTCTTTATAAAGTTGAATATATTAATTGAAACATCATTCATAGTGAGAGTGTAAGCATACTCATGCAAATCACTCATGGCCACTGCAGAATGTGCGTAAACTGAATCCGTAATGTGTCCAAATGTCAGCTTTGATCGTGAAAACAAGCAGTCTTAACACCATGCCATGAATTATGGGCCCCTTTATTATACGGATGAGCTAGGCACCCACATGCAGTAATTGTATATAAAAGCAAATTGAGGAAATCATGACAACCGAAAGGCGAGACTATGCTGCAGAGTTTCACCTTATAGTGTGTCACTTACTCTCAGAATGTGGTGTGCCTGCTGGTGTCCGACCTCACACTCTCCAGTCTTGAATGATGCCAGCCTGAGATGCGATGCATTGGTCTTTTTTAACTCCCTTCGTGATGGATTAATTGCAGACAGACGTCTGTCCTAACCCACATGTAGGCATGTGAATCGGTGTTCCTTGATACAAGCAGCGGCGATGAATAAAAGGGCCACCATATTTGAATGTATAGAATCATGTTAAAGTTGATATAATCTGATCTATTGATCATTTAAATATTGACATAGTCAGGTGATGGTGCCACTGATTTGTTGCATTTATTGAAGCTAGATATTGGTCTATTCATACTGCCCCAAATGAGGTTAGTCATATATGGTTGTTTATATATAAACTTGCAATGTACATTGTAGTTAAAGACTGTGGCGGTTCTGGCAATAGACATTACCATCCTAAAACGTAAGGTCCTTCCTTAGCTGTATTTTGTTTCAAATGCCCGCCAGTCATGATCATCAGGGATCAAACTAGGTGATTCAGGTGCAAGAGAAAGCCTAATGTTTTGCTTATCGTGTATCATAAAATAGATATTATTTAGGCAAATTGAATACTTTAGCACATGGAGTCACAATTGCCATGATGTTAGAAAATCTGCGTGATGCTTCAGGTAAGTGCTGGCATCTTAATGTGTAAGAGTTATATTCTCTCTTCTCTATGTCAGATTCTCTATGAATCAAAGACTCCATCCCTCAAGAGGTCTCAGGTGTTTATCAATATCTTTGCCTGGTGAAAACATTTCGTGTAGCTGGTTAATGCATAAGCTGTTCCCCGCTAGGTACGGCCAACCCAAAATAATGCCTTCCAAAAAATGCAGGGATGAATAACTTATCAGTCTGCTACTTAGGTCTTTCATATAGTATATCACGTGATAAAAAATAATAGACTTATTTCTATGCTATCTTCTTTGTGACCTGATATTTTAGGGAATATATTCTAGCAGATATGCAGATTGAATTCTAGGGATCATAAAGTGATATTAGAGGAATCACACAAATCTCCTTTTCTGCAATTCTGGGTGTTGGATGCACAAAATCCAGAATATTAGCTCAACAAACCTACAAGTGTGCAACCTCAATAAAATGATGCAATCCCACCAGTACTGGCACAGTTTTCCATCGTTCTGATGCCGACACCTTAAGTACCATTGACCTGGGTAATAGTAACACCATTTTTTACAGTGCTAAAACAGGTATTCTGTCTGGGCTAGCAATTTGGGGACTAATGAATATGATTCACCCATGGTCACAAGTTTGAATACAGCAAACACAAGGAGATGATGGACGGAGCACTGAAACTTTTCAGACACTCTCCCCTAGTCACAGATCTGGGTTGAATCCATCATCATTCTTTAGTTCACTTCGCCACCTCAGTTCAGACCCAGCTATATGCAAATCAGTCTTGACCCTGTGCCTCATGAGTTTGAATAGAACCAGTTCCACTCTCCCTCTCAGTCTCCAAGGTTGGTAGCAGGAATACTGGTGAGTTACGTAACAACAAAGGTTTGTAATCTCTCAGTTTTTGCAAGATGGCCCCACAGAAGTGAAGAGGCTCTCTAGAAATACATCTGTTATGTCATGCAGTTTAAATTTTTTATGCTGTGATTTACCGCCATTGCTTTTCTGCTGGAATTGTAGGTTCGAGCCAAATGTTTGCTTACCTGTTTCTAAAGTCAATCTTCATTTCTTTCCCAGGCTGGAATAATTACTGATGCTCGGCTGAAGGACTTGACACCAGCTATGCCTGTAATCTTCATTAAAGCCATACCTGTGGATAAGCAGGACACACGCAATGTCTACGCCTGCCCTGTCTACAAGACACGCCAACGAGGACCAACTTATGTCTGGACTTTTAACCTTAAAACCAAAGAAAAACCCTCAAAGTGGGTGCTGGCTGGGGTAGCTCTACTATTACAAATTTGAATGTCAGACCCTTCCTCAGTTAGCACAAGTGGGCATTTTCTTTGCTGCAGTTTAATGCTGCTCTTAAAGACTGTTTCACAAATATTTCTACAGTATTAGCTGAGCACTGACACCCTATGTATCACTATTTAAACAGAAAAATCTATTTGTAAATGTTTAATTTTCTAATAAAATATTTTCTTAGTGGCCTTATGGTGCAAGTGCTTTATATATATTTCTTCAGCTTAATGTCTAGACAACCCCATGTTTTGCTGCTAGTTTATTCAAGTGTATATGGTGTGATCTATGTTCAGGAATAGATAAATAGTCTAGCAAACTATCAATACCTTTTTGAAAGTCTTTTTCACCTCAAATAGACTGTTATGTTATGACTTAGTTTTACTATTAGCGTAAGGTAATACCAGCACTGCATGTGTGCAGTAACTTGCCCAGAACTGCACACATGCAAAATAACCTATCAGCAAAGAGATCAGTCATTGAATATGTATGAACAGTAGACTATGTTTTTACCCAGTGGCGATTGGCTTACGATTTTTGTTGAGTCACTAGTACAGCACTAACAGTGCTTTGTGTATGGCAGTGAAGCAGCAGTTTTGGATTTGGCCCTTTCCACCGGGTCAACCCCCAACTTTTTACTTCCGCTATCCTATTTTGTCAAACCGTTTCTGTTGGTTTTTAGAACTCTGTGCACTTTAACACTGCTAACCATTGTTAAAGTTCTTGTGCTCTCTCCTTAAAACATGGTTGAATTGGCTTATACCAAACTGACACATTTAATATACCTGTAAGACCCTGATAAAGTGGTAATGCCTGGACCGAGGGCCTGTAAATTAAATGCTACTAGTGGGCCTGCAGCACTGATTGTGCCACCCACTTAAGTAGCCCTTTAAATATCTCTCAGGCCTGCCATTGCAGCCTATGTGTGCAGGTTTAAATTGCCACTTTGACCGAGCAAAATAAACCTTTTGTCTGGCCTAAACCTTTCTTTTTAATACACTCCTACGTTAGGCCCCTGTACAGCCCAGACAGCACAGTGCAGCATTTTTAAAAAGTAGAACATGCACTTTTAAGTTTTACATGTCATGGCAGTGAACAACTCTTTAAGTCATTTTTCACTACTACAAGGCCTATCTCTCCTATACTATAACACCGCAGTTACCTTATTACATTTAATAAGCTGTAACTTTCAATTTGGAACAGGTAGATAAATTGAGTTTGGCATCTAAAGAATTGTAGAGAAAAGACCTTTTTAATGGTGAAGTACAATTTTTAATCACAGTTCTGAAAAAAGTAAATTTGAGAAAGTAACATGAAAAATATTGGGGTTGCCCCGTCTCCCTCAGAACCTGGGTGTATAATGATACATGCTAAAAGTTGTTCTGCTAGGTGTCGCAATTGCTTTGCATGATCGAACTGGTGTTTACAATTTCATCAAAGCATATAGATCAAGATATGGTGTACATAACATTATTGCACTTCCATTATGCAATCGATGAAAGACATCACACAACATAACCATTCCTTATATTGTATATTCAAGAACTTATATATCCAAATATTATACACAGTTTTCTTCATATAGAGCTGTCACAAGACCACAAAGGAAAATTGCAACATTACTTAGTGCAAAAGTGCACAAAGCGCAAAAGTTACACAAGCCAATACAATAATTAAGCAAAAAAGCAAGAGATGTCCATCCTTCTTATATCAACTGGTTCAACATACACCCCTATCTCATCATTAATTTAATTTAAAGGATGGTTGATCAAGAAGATGGACCAATAAGATTTTCATTGATGCTTCGACCCCTAGTGTATGTGTAAGTTGATAAAAATCATGGCAGGTCTTCTTCAGGACTAATAAAACAAGGGCAGCCTATATGGGGAAACAAAACCTCACATAAGAATCCATGTTTCCAATGAAGTAATAATATAAATAAGGAGGGAGACAAAGCGACTCACCAAACTGTAATGAAATTAATTAGGAAGCAGACTTTTCCAGCTGAGGAAGGATTTCAAAACAAAGGATCAGCCTGTATGCACACAATTATTTTCTCAAAGGGAAGTGTAGTGAAACAATGTTTCTCTGTGGGGCAAAATATATAATATTTAATATCATAAGTGGTTTGCTTGTGGTGCTCAAACAATTGTGCAGGATAACTATTGCGACATGAAACGCTCACCACCATGAGTCCATGTCTCCTTCATCTCAAGACGGTGCATCACCAATTGTGTGCCAAAGTCCTTCTAGGGGAGTTCAAAAATGTCAAAATGCCTATAGCTCACGGGATATGTGTGTTGATTAATATCCAGTGTGCATTACATGTGGGGAACTGTGTCTATTATGCAGAGAGGAGCCTAACTCACCCTCCTGTGGCTGAGTTTAAAGGTTTTTTCAGCTTTTCGAGTCACCAAAAGAGTTCCGGAATTTAGCAAAAAAAGTGTGTGGGGCTCATCGTATTGGGAAGCGTGCAATGAGGGAACAGGAGTCGGGAGCAACCTTACAGAGATGACTTAATTTCAATAATGAAATCTTTCAGCGGTGCGTGCATGCCAGACACAGCTGGGGAGATTCACTCCTTATGTAAGGAAAGTGGCCGCTGTCTGCAAGCACGTCTTTCCTCAATGTGCAGAATGTCCTGACACCAACCTCATACTTGTCTGGACAGCTGAGACCACTTGATTCTCAACTAGTAGATGGCTGCTTCACAATGCGTGCACGTCTGAGTGGAGGACATAAAAAAATGTTGTGGCAAAAAGTGCTCTCTCCATTCACATATACTCTGCCTTACATGCCCTAGGTCCCATATGCTAGGGAATTTATAAGTACCTCAGCCCTTGTTAATTGGGGGCATCCAATTCAACATGCAGTTTGTATAGGGTTATAACCCTGGCACTGGGGTCTGGTTAGCAGGTCTCAGTACACTCTCAGATCAAAAACCATCAGCATCAGTCCAAAAATGTGGGAATGAACTTGCAAAAATAGGCATTTCCGTACAGACACTTATTGCAGGTAGTGGGCATAGCGACGTCGACACCGAATGTAAGTGACAAGCAGTGAACAGACCCCCTGGGTGCAAGCAATGGGGACACAAGAGAGGTGCTAGACAGAATTCATGGGTACCTCTGAGTGCCCCTGCTACTCTGCTGTGACGACCTCCAAAACAAAACACGAAAAAGTCTATATCCTTCACTCTTCTATCCCTCCAACATCCTTTTCAATCAAAATAACAGACTACCATGTTCACTTCTCAAATTTCATTTTCACTATACTATTTCACCACTAATCCTTTATGGGTTCCAGATTAGCGTGCTACTCACCAAAAAAGCACTTCAACACCTCATCAGAGGTAGCAAGCTCTATATTAATACAAACCTTTTTCCCTCTTCTATCCTTCCGCTACCCTTCTCTATCCAAATAACTGAATAACATATCCACCTCTCAAATTACTTTCACATTTCACTATACTAATTTTCAACATTAATCCTTGATGGGTTCTGGAGTAGCGTGCTACTTGCCAATAAAGCGATTCAACACCGCATCAGGGGTAACAAGCACTATTTAAATGCAAACCATTTTCCCTTTTCTATTCCTAGCCAACCCTTCTCAATCCAAATACCTGACTAACATATTTGCCACTCAAATTCCTTTCATATTTCCCTATACTAATTCAACACTAATCCCTATGGGTACCAGAGTAGCGTGCTACTCACCAAAAAAGCGCTTCAAAACCCTAACAGGGGTAGCAAGCACTATATAAATGCAACCCTCTTTCCCTCTTCTATCCCGCCGCTACCTTTCTCTATCCAAATAACTGAATAACATATCCACCACTCAAATTACTTTCATATTTCACTATACTAATTTTCAACACTAATCCTTTATGGGTTCCGGAGTAGCGTGCTACTTACCAAAAAAGCCATCAGGGGTAACAGGCGCTACATATATGCAATCCTTTTTTCCCCTCATCTATCCCTCTGCTATCCTTCTCATTCCAAAACACTGACTAATAGCCACCACTCAAATTACTTTCATATTTCACTATACTAATTCACCACTAATCCTTTATCGGTTTCTGTAGTAGTGTGCTGCTCTCCAAAAAAAAGCGCTTCAACACCCCATCAGGGGTAACAAGCGCTATATAAATACAAGCCTTTTTTCCTCTTCTATCCTTCCGCTATCCTTCTGAATCCAAATAGTTGACTAACCGATCCACCACTTAAATTACTTTCATATTTCACTATACTATTTCAGCACTAACCCTTTATGGGTTCTGCGTGCTGCTCGCCAAAAAAAAAAGCGCTTCAACACCCCATCAGTGGTAACAAGTCTATATCCTTCACACTTCTATCCCTCCAACATCCTTTTCAATCAAAATACCCCTCATCAGGGGTGGTAAGTGCTATATAAATGCAATTACAATACAATACAATATTTAGCAGTGGGACTGCCTCTATGACTTGCAGATGTGAGCGAATCTGTCTGGGGAAGCGTGCTCTCTCTTGGCCCAGTGTCTCTGGGTTATAGCTGAAAAGAATGACAAGACGGCTGCAAGCAGACACATGCATACCCGATCAGTGAAACCTCTCACGTCGAAAAATGAGGACAGCCTCCTTACTGTGTGTTCCTTTATCCATTGACACTGAACGTTCATGATGTCAGCTGTATGAGAACACAAGAGCGGGCAGTTTCTGAAAATACTGCATACAATGTGCGGCGATAGGCGTGTGCAGGCATTAGTAACAGTGTGGTCTCTGGCCTCTCAAATGCATTACCGAGGGGACTGCTGCTAGCTAGCAGGTACCCATCTATCTGAGGAATGTGTTAATTTCATGTATTCCCCTAACTATTGTGATTGCAATTCGGGTGTCAGCTAAAACAATAATACACAGCATATTGCAAAACATTATTAGAAAACATTACATATTTTAAGACATCGTTTTTTACAGTGTATGTACCTCATTTTTGCTGGAACATGTACAAATGAAATAGATCAACAAGATTACTACAAAGTTCACTTTTTAATAGACTCGACTGTACGCTGTAAGTAACAGATATTTACAGTGTATCTAGTTTTATTATTACATCTTTTTAATAAACACATTTGCATACAGAGTAGCATCTGAAACAAGAAATTGAGTTCTTGCTGATATCAAGACCTTTTCTTTTTTGTGATTTACTGAATGCATTTGTTATTCACATTCCAAAACTTATTAGTGAAAGTTTCTGTAACTATTGCTCTGGAAGTCAAGGGCCACACTTCCCCCTTTATTCATTGTCCTACCAAAGGGTTACTGGGTTGCCTCTTATTCTTGAGAACATCTGTGGACCCAGCAGAACTGACACATCTCCTCCGCTGCCTCACACAACCTCGAGCAGAACCGATACATCACCTCTGCTGTGTGGACTTTCCTGGCGCAAGGACTTTGCACTGCCTCGTAACCTCATAGGGAACGCCACTGTGTGACGCATCCCCTATGCATGACAGCCTCTACGATGACCCCCGAAGTTTCTTCAGAACCACCCGATGCACAACCCATCTTCGACGCGGGACTTCACATCACCAGACCTCTCGTCAACAGACTCCTCGATGATGTTGCAGAATATCAACGTGCAGCCCCTTGGAACTGAAGCAGCAAGATGTATCTCGGACTACGACCTCTCATTGCCCCAGCTGTGTGACACATCCTCGACACGGGACTCCACAATTGTTTGTTACCAGCATTTAATGTACACTTGTTCTGCGGCCCAACTTGGTCACTGTAGCCAGCCCACATCTCATTTTGATCTTGATTGGCCGAAACATATGACTTTTTCCTGCTCTAGCGCAACCAGATATCTACAGTTGGCGCTTTGTGCTTTTTGGCAATTATTTCACTTACATTTTTTTAATGGCCTAATTCCAGTTCTACTGATTTGATTATTGTTCTTTTGGTATTTTGTTCTTTATTGAAATGTACTCTGAATTGGTGTGAGATTTTCATTGCGTTGCTTTTATTAGTTTTCACTTGCTACATAAATACTTCACACAATGCTTCTAAGTTAAGCCTGACTGCTCGGTGCAAAGCTACCAGAGGGTTGAACTCAGGTTAATTTGGTGTTTGCTTGTGACTTCACCCTGACAAGGGTTGTGGTTTCTTCTTGAGTAGGGTTTCAACGCCCTCAACTACTAACCCTTTTTCTCGCAGGCAGGCAGTGATGTAGTAGTGACAGGGATCAAATAAGCACCCCTTGTGGTTAGCGAATGAGCATTTCATACCGGCCATATCATGGGTTCCTACTTGTAGTGTTCTCTACATTAATCTTTCGATCTGGGATATAAGCACCTGTTGTCCAGTTTTGATTAATACTGTTGTGAGTTGTCATCAAGAATTATGGCTTAATATTTTTGTGTATAATACTAGCGATATCCATCTTGTTCAGACAATCCGGCCTGCACAGGTAAGAGTGGTGTGCCGTGGTGGTGGCGTGGGGTGGGGAGTCGACATTCGATGGGATAAGTATATATATATTTTTTAATAAAACCACTTACCCTGCACTTGCTGTATCTCTGTTAACGCGATGCAGAGAGCACCAGGTATGTGTTTTAATTTTTTTACATTTAGTGTAACTTTTCCCATTGTATGTGGACTTCCCCGATCCCTACCTTGCCCCGCATTATCGCCCTGCCCCACTTGGTAAATTTGGAGTAACCCAAGGCAATGCAAGTCGCTACCTTGCACAGCTCTGCTCTGGGAAGACTTTACATGGGTGGAGAGTGGGTTTTACCACTCATGTTTTTTGGCGTATTCTCAGATTTATCGTGACAAGTAAACCTGGAAATGCATCAGAGTTGTATGCCTTCTCAATAGAGGTGCAACAAGGAGAAATATCTTTATTTCTCCATATTTGTTCCTGCAGCACACTTGGAAAGAGGAAAATGCCTCTCAGGAATATTTTTGTGAAGGAAGGTGCCCCTTCTTGCACAAAAACAATCTTGCTTGCAACGCAGACACCCTTTGACCATAGTGGAAGGGTTCCTGCAGTGACACTTGGCAGCCACATGTGCACCAGCACAGAGAGCGAGCAAGAATGTTCCATATGTTAGTAAATATGGCGCATTCATGCCCTCTCCATTTTATGCAGTGCAGAGCAGCAAACTGTCTATTTCCATTGTGATGTGTCACATCTTGATAAATCTAGCCCACAGTGAATATTTAATGGCATAATTATTTACTAGAAAAGAATATTGAGATAGCAAGTTCTCTCATGGCCATGAAGAACATTGGGACATATTATCAAGGGGGTTTATCTCCGCTTTTTTGGCTTTAAAAGCCAAGAAAGCGGAGATAAAATTATCTCCCTATTACCTAGCTGTCGCTAACACCAGTTAGCGACAGCTAGTAGGAGATAGCAACCATCTTGGGCCCCGCTTTGCATGTCAGTGATATTTATCACTAATGACATGCAAAGTGGGCGTGCCAAGATGTTAGCGACTGGAAACAGTCGCTAACATCGCTATCTCCTATTACCAACTTTTGGAGTTGTTCGCGCTAAGCGTGAATATCTCTTAAAGCTAACACCTGCCCCAGAGCAGTTCTTAGCCATGTTATCCAATGGTAGGTGGATAACATGGCTAAGAGCATTAGCTCGGTAATGCATGAATATCGCTGACTTGTCAGCGATATTCATGCATTGCGGCCGATTTTTATCGCATTTGCGATAAAACTTGGTAATACCAAGGTTTATCTGCGATAAAAATTGCCGCAGGTCGGCGATACATTTATGTCTCTAACTAAGCAATAGCGATATTATCGCTATTGCTTGGTAATATGCCCCATTCTTCCATGCCTTAAAATTGATATCCTGGCAAGGTGTTGGAAAGTTGCTGTCGGATTTTGGATTTTTAACTCAGTGAACATGACAAAACTGGGTGTTCACTGAGGATCTCTCTGTTTACATGTATTTCGATCTCTGAGCCTGGCTATGAGGTTAATATTACTACCTTTGCGTCTTATAAAGTGTTCAGCTACTCCAGGGGGTTTCCTAATGCTAGACTCAGGTAAAGTGAAATACCCCCTAGTTAAAACAACCAGACCTTTAATCCCTTGTAAAACTTTTAAGCTAGAAAAAGGAAAACTGCTTTTAAAGTAGCAACATTATTCTGCAGTTACCCCTGGGGATAGTTTGCCTAATAGCACCCACTTGGAAAATCCTCCCTTACCTGGGTTCTTTTTTCCTCTATCCTATCAGGAATATGTGTGTGGAGAGCATGTGTGTTTACTGGGTGAGGATGGATTGGCGAGTCACTGTGTTAAATGTAACCCAAGCTGATAACTATTCTGCTGGACAGGCCATACTAGTTAATCTCACCTCTCCTTGTTTATCTTTGGTGGGGAGGGAAAGGAACCAGCTCTGATTTTTGTTGAGCTCATACTCCTTCTACTAGATCCATCTCCACCCTTCTGCTGGATGATGCTCAGGGTATCCTGGCCTGGAGTTAATTAACATTAATCTCTGTGGGTACCACCCTGTTAGACCTGGAATCATTGGCGTGAGACTCCCTTCCATTTTGTCGGATTACCTCCTCTGTTTCTGATATGTTTTTGCTGGTTAAATGCTTTGGGCACTGTGCCACTGCTATTCAGTGCCACAGTGCAAGTGCTCCCTATGTTAAATTGATGTACTAATTAGTGATTCCATGATTGGGATATTTGATTTACTTGTCAGACCCTAGTACAGTGCACCATGTGTGCCTAGAGCTTGTAAATCAAATGCTGCTGATGGGCTTGCTTGAAGTCAGAATGTGCTACAAGGGGCTTGTTTAGAAAGTACTCAGTTTGATTGGTGAGTTGTACAAAAGTAACACACTCAGTAGTATCCACAGGATAACAGTATTTTTTGAACAATAGTAAATCAATTAGTGGAAGGGAAGAGAAAACGCAGAGAGCAAAAGGTTAGATTTCAAACAAAGTTTTTACTACAAAAAAGTTTTTGGGGGAGATGGATACAAATAAATCAATTTGAGCAAAAAGTCATGAACCAAGGTAGACAATGTTTTCTCTATAGTTCATAACTGGAAACATCAACTTCTTATGAAATAAGCAAACAACCCAAATTAATCAATAAACAATGGTTGTTAGTTTGTGTGAAAACAACATTGAAGGAGATGACGGAGTGTCGACGTTTCGGTCTAAGCTGCAGTCGTCAAAAAGACCATCATCAGGACGATGTTTATTCAAGAAGTTCGAACGGCATCTAATGTGTTGAACACATTAGATGCCGTTCGAACTTCTTTTCTAAAACGATTCACCTTCGAATTGACTTGCCAGATAGTCGAAACTAGACCAACGGATGTGGTCCGATCCTTAAATATTAAAGAATTAAATCGTGGCTAACAGTTTGTCCCACGTTTTCGATCATCTTGGCATTTCATCATTGATTCCAGGGAGTACTGTCAGCATTGAATAAACATCGTCCTGATGATGTTCTTTTTGACGACTGCAGCTTAGACCGAAACTTCGACACTCCGTCATCTCCTGAAATCTAACCTTTTGCTCTGTGCGTTTTCTCTTCCCTTCCACTAATTGATTTTCTATTGTGCAAAAAATACTGTTATCCTGTGTGTTACTTTTGTACAACTCACCAATTAAACTGAGTACTTTATAAACAAGCCCCTTGTAGCACATTCTGACTTCAATCATACAGTGCCCAAGCCTACAAGGGTTTATTGGGTTTCCCCTGTCCGTAACACAGCTGATGGGCTTGCAGCATGGGTTTTGCCACCCACAGAAGCAGCTTGTAAAGTGTGTCTCAGGCCTGTCATTGCAAGACCTGTGTGCAGTCTGTGACTACCATGTCGACTTGGCAAGTGCACCCACTTGCCAGTCCCTAAACCTTTCATTTTCTTCATATCAGACACCCCTACGTTAGGCCCAAGAGCAGGGTGCATTGTGAGCATAAGGTAGGGCATGCCCTGATGTGTATAGCATGTCCTAGTAGTGAATTACAGCCATTTTCGTTTTTCACTATTGCAAGGCTACGTGCTCTCCTTAGGCCAGAATGGGTAGTTAGATTATTACATTTTATAATCCTAACTGACTAGGGGAACATAGTAGTAATTCGAATTTAGTAAGCCTGATCGTAGAATGATAAAAATACATATTTTTATAAAGTTGGTTTTAACATTCTGTGTTTGAAAATACCACTTTTAGAAAGTAGACCTTTTCTTGTCTAACTATTCAAAGCCTGCCTCTGCTAGGTTGTGTATTCTGGAGTTTCAGTGACAGAGCTGGGGGATTCCAAGAGACAGAATGAGTCAGCCCAGTGGTGAATAAGGAGATTTAAAAGGGAGGGAGGAGTTGCACCTGGGACTTGAATAGGGCTGGGCCTTCCCTCCACAATGCTGGCTCCACCTCCTGGGGTGCGGCTGATGTTTCTGCCCTGCACTGTGAAAGAAGAGAATGAATCATATCAACAAAGTGCTCCAGGGATGTGCTTTCCCTCCACAATGCTGGCTTCCCCTCCTGTGGGGCGCCTGATATTTCTGCCCTGCACTGTGAAAGGAAAGAAGGAGTCCTGTAAACAGAGTGCTCAGGAACTGGTTTGGACTGGGCAAAGGCCCCTCTGTCTTCAAAGAACAAAGAGAAAAGCAGTATAAATATTGGGAGTCAGACCCAAGAACTTTATATCACTTCTGGTAACAAGATACCTTTTGCCAAGGAGAAGAATCAAGGAAGCTGCAGGAGTTTTGGACTGCCCGTCTGCCACTGTGCTGTTTGCTGGGTTGGCCTGCAGTCGTTTGTTTATTGCCAAGGGAAAGGAGAAGGAACTTTTTAAGGACTTTCATCATCTTACAGAACATTCTCCAAGGGCTTGTATTTGTGCTTGCCTCCTGCTGAAGTCTCAGGGACAAAAGACTTCATCTCCAGTTCCCCCCTGAATGTCCTTGCTGGGAATTCTAACTGCAGAAGCTTGCGTGTTGCTGGCAGATGGAAGCGTGACGGCACCGCAGTTGAGATCGCCGCATCGACGGAGAAACGTGCCGCCGCCCCATCTCCCAGGAAGAGTGTCTTCGTCGAAGCTGTCTGCTGTCCCATCACCGGAGAAGCGTGACGCCATTGAGAGAGTCGCCATCGCATCACCAGAGAAGCGTGTCTCAGGGCCTGTCGCGTCTCTGAAGTACAGAGTCGTCGCATCAAGGGCGCCATCTTCTCGCATTGCACCAGGATTGTCGCATCGCATTGAAGCACCATCTTGCGCATCGCAACCGGACCGCAAGCAGAGAACCTACGCATCATCCCCGCACCGGTAAGGATCACAACGCATCCCGTACTCTGCGCAAGCATTGAGGCCCGACGCATCATTTCCCCCGGATCACAGAACCGACACATCTCCCTTTTTGCAAGCCTTTTGTTCATTTTGCGTTACACGTCCAGGTACTTTGTTGAGAACTTTGTTGCATTTATCACCAACTTGAACTAAGTAACTTTTACCAACTTTAAGTCAATCTTAAGTACAGTATTGTGGATTTTTGTCCTTTGTGGTCTTGTGTTAAGTCTATATAAAGAATACTTATTTTTATAAACCTGTGTTGTGTCCATCTGTAGTGTTTTCACTGTATTACTGTGTATATTCACACATGCTTAACACACTGCCTCTGAGATAAGCCTGTATGATCGTGCCAAACTGCCAAGGGGGTGAGCAGGGGTTATTTAGGAGTGTAATCCCCTTATCCTGACTTAGAAGTAAGGGTCCTTATTTGGACAAGGGTGAATACCATTGCCAACTAGAGACCCCCAGATAAAACACACACGCAGTTTCCCATAGAAAAGAGAGCAGGGAAGCATGCTTCCACATAAAGTTATCATGCGGTGAACCAGCAGAAAATATGCCCCCTGGATTGGAATGGCATCCAGGATTCAAAAGTAGCAGACTGCTTGATTTGATGAGTCGGTCCAGCAGGGAATGATAAAAGTTGGGCCTCATCAGCCAGTCTGTTATTCAACACTGTACTATTTTTCTGAGAAGCCACAAGCCACCCTGCTGGAGTAAGCAAAGATCCTGGAGTGAAAACCAACAGTAGAACTGCCATTTCCCCCGCTAGACCTGGAAACAGGGACTGGGCTTGCAAAGAAGTTTCTGTGATGGATTGCCTGCAAAAAGAAAATTGCCAGTCAGGCAGAAGGAGCTAGGCTACAGGTCAACAGAAAAGGGCCTTCAGCATCCCACATCATAAACACAAACTTGCAAGGACTCTGGGAGGCGGCTGTGGAAGGGCAACTGCTCTGAAGCCCAAGGTAACACCAGGCTGCTGCTCGCATCGAGAAAAAAACAACTGCAATAATTGTTTTTAAATATTTCATATATAGACAATTAACACAAATCAAAAATTACTCCATACATCATTGTAAAATATCAGTGCTACCACCCTACCCTTTCTTTTCTTAAAGTAGGAAGTCCTTACTACGTTGTCAGTGCTTTACAGATCTGGCGTCTCTACTCTCTTTCTGAATCATATTACTGTTCCTCAATCTTTGCATTCTATCCATAATACTAAGGGCCTCATTTATGAAAAGTGATGCATCGTTGCTTGAAAACAGCGATGCGTCACTTTTCATTGTGCCTTCCTTGCGACATGCAATGCGTCATATTTACAGTATGAAACATCAGGTCGCAAGGAGTTATAGATATGTCAGTATTTCTGATGTATCTGTAGGCCCAAAAATGACGCATTTATGGAGTGTGTCACAAAAGTGACGCAACCCCAGCAATGTGTCAGTATCGTTCGAGTCGGGCTGGACTTTTCCCATGAGGCACAGGGTCAGACTGATTTGTATATGGCCATGTCTGAACTGGGGTGGCAGAGTGGGCTAAAAAACGGTGATGGATTAAACCCAGATCTGTTGACTGGGTGTGATTGTTTGATTAGTTCAGATGCTCCGTCCATCACCACCCCCTTTTGTACCGCTTTGTTCGCCATAAGTTGGCAGGGTATGCTCAGATGTGAGTCCCTTGCTCACTTTGCCACTGGATTCAAGCAAGCCTGGCTGAAGACGGCTGGAGTGCCAGAAACCGGTCCTCGGAAGCTTGTTTCCGGTCCAGGGAAGGCATGGCTTGGCAGTTCGGGCTGGACTGTTTCCATGAGGCACAGGGTTAGACTGATTTGCATATGGCCATGTCTGAACTGGGGTGGCAGAGTGGGCTTAAAAACGGTGATGGATTAAACCCAGATCTGTTGACTGGGTGTGAGTGTTTGATTGGTTCAGATGCTCTGTCCATCACCAGCCCCTTTTGTACCATGTGAAAGGGCCTGCGTCAGTCTTATGCCTTCTGTGAGGCAGGCGTAAGATATTGACGCAATGGCATCCTAGAAGTGACGCAGTGAAATCTCATAGATTTCATTGCGTCACTTCTATGATGCTTACTTGCGTGGGAATGCCCCCCCTGCATACATTATACCTGACGCAGGTATAATGTAGCGCAGGGGTTTACAAAGTAACGCATCTGCTTAGATGCATCAATTTGTAAATAGATTGCAACAGGGGGCATGTTTTACGCTACCATTGCATCACAAAAAGTGATGCAACCGCAGCACAAAACTGTTGCAAGGCCTCATAAATAAGGCCCTTTGACTACATCGGTCCATCTTCTCTTACCTTTATATAGCAATATTTTACTGCATTTTCATTGACTTGTGGTTCGGAAGTATCAATTTCCTTTTTATCATCAGTCATCTTTTGTGTTTATTTCAGGATATCTGTACTGTGATTCATTCAAGGCTCTATTATTCCTCCAATTAGGTGTTCATTTATTTTTTATAGTTTTACTGATAGCTCACCTGAAAGGAAATTATTCTTTCTTACACATTATTTCCACACTTGTCTAATGAGGCATTTCTCCTTCCATCTGAAAGTAGGGTTCTTTCTCTTTTTAGAACTAATACTTGAATCAGGATAAACATTTCGAACACATCATGTTATTTAAAACTCCTTGTTTTTGATGATCATAATCACTTCAAATTCCAATTATTTTCTTTGTTACAGATTCTTTAAGAGGAAATAACTATGTTATGAAGACGTTGCATAATCTCAAACGTTCTTACTATACATCCTGTATCATTTGATATTGTTTTGTTCATCCTTTCACACATTCTGTTTTCACCATTGCAGAATTAAATAGATATTCGATTATATTTGAAGATTATTCTCATGTTTGAATTTAATTTCTTAATTCTTTTGGCATTTGTTTTTGTTCAATACTTTTTTTATTGACATTACAGTATAGAATGATATCCATCACTTTGAGTAGATGTTTTGTGAATATGGAAAACATACAACAAAAAAATCATAGCGGTGACATGTCGCAGGCCTCAGCTCTAAACAGTACTCTATAGGGCAGCCTAAAAGAAACTCACTGAGTGGTATAGAGTCGTCCAAGTCCTCCTTACAAAGATGTTAGGCGTATCTTAGATGTAGGAGAGGTAGGGTGCACAAACCAAATAATTGCAATCGTTTTTGAAAAGTTGGTGCATGCTCCTGGGGTATCACCCCCTGACTGGGGTGTCCTAATAACAATAAATAAGCGGCGACACTGAAATCAGCGGCGGCCCCCTCGGCACAGCGTGGTACATAGACAAAATATCGATTTTTAAATATCGATATACAAAAATATCGAAGTTTAAATATCGATGGGACAAAATATCGAAGGCAAGTAATATCGACAGTCTAAATATCGATATTAGTATGATATCAGTAATATCGAAGTTGTAAATATCGATGTCAATAATATCGAAATAAATAACTTCGATGTTACTAATATCAATTTTTATATAAATTTAGTGTATATTATATTGTATTTATTATGTTTTATTATTTATTTTTAATGTAATTTAATTAAATATTGTCATATACTACTGTAGCGGGTTGTGGGTTTATAGGGGAATAGGGTGGGAAGTAATTTAATTATGTTAAATTAATTATTAATTAGTAGGAATTATTAATTAATTAATTGAGAATTAATTTTTAATTAATTTTAATTAATTGATTATTTGAAAAATATTTTCTGTAGCGGGTTATGGGTTTATAGGGGAATAGGGTGGGAAGTAATTTAATAATAATTAATTAATTAATATATGTTTCTACATATTTCAATTAATAATTAAATGGTAATTAATTTATATTAATTAGTTAATTAATTAATATAATTTTGTACATATTTTTTAATATTAATTAGTTGGTAATTAATTAATATAAATTAGTTAATTACAATAATCGAGGGCGGTGTTAGTGCTGCTAGATCTTTCAGCGGCATTTGACACTGTCTCTCATAAGATCCTGCTGAGAAGACTGGGAGACCTAGGCATTGGCGGAACGGTTCTTAAGTGGCTCGCTTCTTACCTATGTGACCGCACACAGCAGGTATATACCTCTCCTTACACCTCCTCAGCTAGACCACTCAAATGGGGAGTCCCCCAGGGCTCATCCCTGAGCCCGCTTTTGTTTAATGTCTATTTCACCCCCCTAGCTAAATTGATTGCACGAACTGGGATTAAATCCACCTCCTATGCTGATGATATTCAGTTACTTTTTACCTTTGAGACTCCCTCCGCTTCTGCCTTTGATCCGCTGAAATCCTGTCTCAGAGACATCTCTAGTTGGATGGACTCTAATTCCCTCCGACTCAATGCTGGAAAGACAGAGATCCTGTTTTTTAACTCACCATCCCCTTTGGATTCCAATCTGTGGTGGCCAGCTGACCTGAGCCAAGCCCCCACGCCCAAAGACTCGGTGAGAAACTTGGGAGTGCGCTGGGACAATCAGCTTAGTTTTAACGCTCAGGTCCAAACAGTAGCAGCATCCTGTTTCGCAAAGATCAAGACGATTAACCGGCTTATCAACTATCTGCCGGCAGACTGCCGTAAGACTGTGGTACATGCACTTATAACATCTCACCTTGATTACGCCAACGCACTATATCTTGGTATCACAGCAGGCCTTTGCCACAAATTACAGACTGTCCAAAATGCTGCCGCCCGGCTGGTCGAGAGAATCCCAGCCAGACAACACATCTCTCCCCTCCTCCGAAAACTACATTGGCTACCGATAGCCAAGAGATGTGTATTCAAGGCCATGACGCTGGCCTTTCGTGCTTCCAAGGGCAATGGCTCAGCCCACTTGAAAAGCACTCTGAAGCCGTACGCCAAGGCCAGGACATTACGTTCTAACTCCCTTCTTCTCCTGGAAACCCCAAGATTCAAACGCTCTCGTACTGGAGGGAAAACCTTTGAGGTCTGTGCCACTCAGTGCTGGAACAAGCTTCCGATTACTCTACGCGCATGTCAAACTGAAGCGGCATTCCGAAGGTCACTAAAGACCCACCTTTTTTCCTCATAAGGTTCTCCTCTTTTTCCTCCCCTCACTGTCTCCAAGTTTTACCAGCGCCGGGACGCCCCGTTGGGGCAGCTGTGCGCTTTACAAAACACACAAATAAAATAAATAAATAATTATAGTAATTTTTATATATATATATTTTTTTATTCTTAATTAATTGGGGAAATATTATTAAATATTAAATTAAATTAATTACAGCTAATGTGCTAATATATTTACTTTATTGTTATTGTTAATTAATCATTAATTGTTAATTAAATAATATTAATTAATTTTGGGTAAAGGAGTATTTTTAGGGTTCAGGGTCAGTTTTCAGTTTTTGGGTAAAGGGGTATTTTTTTTTCAGGGTTCAGGGTCTGTTTTCAGTTCTTGGGTAAAGGGGTATTTTTAGGGTTCTGGGTCAGTTTTCAGTTTTTGGGTAAAGGGGTATTTTTAGGGTTCAGGGTCAGTTTTAAGTTTTTGGGTAAAGGGGTATGTTTAGGGTTCAGGGGCAGTTTTCAGTTCTTGGGTAAAGGGGTATTTTTAGGGTTCAGGGTCAGTTTTCAGTTTTTGGGTAAAGGGGTATTTTTAGGGTTCAGGGTCAGTTTTCAGTTTTTGGGTAAAGGGGTATTTTTAGGGATATGGGTCAGTTTTCAGTTCTTGGGTAAAGGGGTATTTTTAGGGTTCAGGGTCAGTTTTCAGTTTTTGGGTAAAGGGGTATTTTTAGGGTTCAAGGTCAGTTTTCAGTTTTTGGGTAAAGGGGTATTTTTAGGGTTCAGGGTCAGTTTTCAGTTTTTGGGTAAAGGGGTATTTTTAGGGTTCAGGGTCAGTTTTGGGTTTTTGGGGTACAGGGATATTTTTAGGGTTCAGGGTCAGTTTTGGGTATTTGGGGTACAGGCGTACAGGGTAAAAACAAAAAAATATTACATTAAATCAATTAAATAACATTAAAAAAATAAAATTACATTAAATAATTAAGTGTTTTATTTATTTTAAATGTATATGTATTAGTTTTAATTTTGTTTTAATATTTTTATTTAATATTTGTAAAATTATATGTATTTTAAAATTATTTTTACATTATTATTAATACATTTAAAAAAACGATATTTTTAAATCCGATATTTTTGTACTACAATATTTTTTTTTCGATATTTTTGTACTTACCTTTATGAAGATAGGATTCCGATATTTTTAATGTCGATATTTTTGTTCCGATATTTTTGTAGTTCGATATTCTGTCTGTCGATATTATGTCAGACATTCGCACAGCGTATAGATATACAATGAAGTATGTTGTCCACTTGAATCAAAGTGAATTGAAAGTTCCAAAAAAGTGGTTGTACCAAATCAACAGCATTTATTCATGGTTTTCCAGTTTTCATAATCAAAAATACAATCCTTCAATGCGAGTGATCAAATCATCGTCAACACAGCATCTTCACAATATTATCCATTCCCTATGCATTGCGGGCTGAGAGCCCTTCATCAGGGGAATATTCTGAAAACATAAAACAGCATTTGATGCCTAAATATGAACACACACCGATAAACAAGCAATATATGCATTTACTAATGGGTAAGAAAAACTGTCAAATCAGAAATGTCATGACTAAAAAATCTCAGTGTTAAAAGAAACGATGTACCTCATAAATCGCCGTAGTTTCTCTTACAGGTGGGAGTGTCTGTCCGCAATGTAACCGAATGTTCAGTATTAAATGAACGGAAAAAATATCAGAACAGCTACCAATGAGTGAAAATTAAGAGCGTCTAGAAACATGCTTTAAGTGAAACAAACGTCCCCGTGTGTAAAAGACGACAGCAATGTGCCTAAAGACTGTTATTATGCATCTTCAACAGCATGAGTGCACCATTACAGGAAGAAGTGCTCAAATCCGAACACTAGTTCAGTGTGCGATAAAAATAAAAGTGAAACATGCGGTGACAACAGGTCGTATGAACGGCATGCGCAGTATTATGCACTTATGGTTCGCGACGGATAAAACGCTTCTCAAGGGTCTCCGAAGTGAAAAGTTTGTTAGAGGGCGGGTGACCGGATATGGTTGTATATGTCCATCAAGGTGAGAAAACTAAAGACGGACTCTTGAGGCCAAGAACAAGCCGCAAAAAGCGGAGTTGCCATTTTGTAACTGTGAAATCAAGGATAGACGGCAAGTTAATAAAATGTGAATGAGAGGAAAAAAGAGGCTGTAAATGAAGGTAGCACGAATAGTGAAAGAGAATACTATTTGAGTAGAAGTGAACAGTAGATCAATAGTGAGTGACAAAGCAGCTGAAATTAATATTACAAGAAAATGAAAAAATGAAAAAAGTGTCAGAATGGTGAGCCAGCATCCCCCTGAGGCCTGTTTGCCTCCCCAAACTAAGTAAATCAGCAATGAGTATGCCTTGGAGGGTTATACTTCCCACTTTGGATAAGGGCAGTCTAATCTATCACTCTGACAAGGTGGTCAGTCAATCAAAAACAGGACCACATTTTTCTGAGATAACCTTTTTACAATCTTAATGCATCCTATTCCAGAGTTACCAAACATAGTAAGAGCACCATTTCATAAGATATTCAAAGTCATATGGTGGCTTATCAAGGGGAAGAAAGAAAGAAAGAAAGAAAGAAAGAAAGAAAGAAAGAAAGAAAGAAAGAAAGAAAGAAAGAAAGAAAGAAAGAAAGAAAGAAAGAAAGAAAGAAAGAAAGAAAGAAAGAAAGAAAGAAAGAAAGAAAGAAAGAGAGAAAGAAAGAAAGAAAGAAAGTAAGACTCTTTATCATAGATTATGTTGAGTTCACAGAAGGTTCTGGGTTTAAATATATCACAGATTATAAGGAAAGGGTTTATCTGTGGTGGTTTTGAAAGTCTGATATTGTCATATACACACATACACATCAGTATTTAGTTTGAGCAAGTAGTCTTGTAGAGAGATCCTTTGTATTGTGCTCATTAGAAATGGTCAATTCAGTGAGTCAAATACCTTTTCAGTATCAATAAACACCAACAATAGTGGAAGTTCAGAATTAACCTGGTGCATCAGGGCACAAGGTCTCTCTTTTAGGAACGAACCCCTAATTGGACTCGCAGAACCATGCCCTCATCACGAGACTGAGCCAGTTGGCTGCTACGCAAGTTAAAATGTACCTATTGATGTTGATGATGGACAGAGGTCTGTAGGACAGGTATACCTAATGATTTTACCACCTCAGTGCAGTCATTCTTACAGCCTTCCTAGCAGTGGAATGTCTTTGTAATCCTATTAATTGGTCGTAAGGCTGTCAGTGCCATTCATTCTCTCACATCACATGCTAGACAGTGAATTGTCAACTTGCTAACCAAAATCAGAGATTCTGTAGTCTATAGTCCTCATCAACCTATGAAAGAAAGTAGACACTTGTTGAGAAATCTTTCAATCAGTGAGACTAACATGATCAATTTTTACTCATATTATTGCATCTAATACTCCACAAAGGCAGCAGAAAGGATCACAATGTCTGCCAGCACTCGGCCTGTAGAGTTTTTCACTATCATACCTATATTATGTGTGCCAGGAGCGTCTTATACCAATCAAGAGTTCTGCCCGGGAGTTCCGAATTGCCATACTGCTGAGCCCTAACATATTAACACCTTCGCTGCTTGAGATATTCCTCTCCTGTGCTGGGCCCTAATAGAAATGGGTGTGGTCATGACGAGCTCAGCTCGTCATGAGCACACGAGCACTGTGCCTCATGACGAGCTGAGCTCATCATGAGCACCGAAGGGATTAACACAGGAAACCGTTCTTTATAAGCAGTTTTTCCAAAGGCAAACGTCATCAAATTCTTCTCTACTTGTATTTCCACTTCACCTGAGATAGGTTATCTGTGCTCCAAGTCACCCACTTCAGATCCCAGCTGTATTCTTATAGATTTAAGAACTCCTGCCTGTTTGGAAGTAGTGATACCTCAGAAGTGGACCTTGAACTCCTCTCTTTCATGGTGACAACCCATCATTTTTCTCAGAATAAATGAACAATTAAGTGGATTTCAATCCTAAATCCTGCATCTATCAGAACCAGTGCACAGAATTGCCAGGACCTACCAACTGTGTGCTGGGTCTGGATTGTAATCTTCAGTGTAAACAGGATGTGGTCCAAGTGATTAAGTGGTGAATAGGAAACATTAGATGATGAAGGGACTAGACTCTAAGACATTAACCAGTAAACAGTGCAGGACATAAAGTAATATACCAGGGAATAATAGAATTTGTTTTATCTATCCATGTCTAACTCTTCAAATATCAGCCATTTCCATCATAATCTGAGAAGAAGCCATTGCTGCTAACCTAGGCTGTATGTCTCAAGTTGTCCAATGTAGAGTATAGAAAATTCAGACATTGAACATGGCTGCTGTATTGTTCTGTCATTGTGTTGTATATTTTTTAATTAGGTTGTTGCTACTATTGACTTTGCTAATGCTGGTGCATTTTAAAAACATATGGCATCTGTAAAGCCATTAAAAGAGGCAAGCTTGAAGAGGCAGAGAGGTGGCTGTAGCGGGATTAGGAATGGAGATTAGATTTAGGAAATTGAGCACAGGAATGTGTTTCAGGACAATATCCACAACATCACCAAACCCACCATCCAGGACCTGGAGCACCGCAAGGGAATGTAGATCATCCCAATCCTCGGGTATGAGTGCTCAAGGTCATCCCTGAACGGGGGGATGGAAGAAAGAGCAGAAGGATGGGAAAAGATTCCATACTAAGAAACCTGAAGACTGATGACTGCAATAGCGCTGGGCGCTCTATGATCGCGCTTCTTCTTTTAAACGCTCCTGTTTACTTATTTTATTTATCTTAGGTTCTCTTCTACCCTGTTTTTAGCGGACAGCTTCTAGGGCCCTTACCTGCACTATAATCGTTTCCCACCGCATTTCACGGGTCCGGTTCCCGGTTCTGGGTGGTGGGCTAGGAACGGGCGCCATCTTTGAGTGGGGTGAATGTCAGGAACTCATCAGTGAGCAGTGTAGTGCTCCGGATGTCCACAGGGACTCCTATTTAAGGTGAGAACCTGTGGGTTTATCCCTTGATTCCATACTAAGAAACCTGAAGACTGATGACTGTAATAGCGCTGGGCGCTCTATGATCGCGCTTCTTCTTTTAAACGCTCCTGTTTACTTATTTTATTTATCTTAGGTTCTCTTCTACCCTGTTTTTAGCGGACAGCTTCTAGGGCCCTTACCTGCACTATAATCGTTTCCCACCGCATTTCGCGGGTCCGGTGCCCGGTTCTGGGTGGTGGGCTAGGAACGGGCGCCATCTTTGAGTGGGGGGAATGTCAGGAACTCATCAGTGAGCAGTGTAGTGCTCCGGATGTCCACAGGGACTCCTATTTAAGGTGAGCACCTGTGGGTTTAGCCCTTGATTCCATACTAAGAAACCTGAAGACTGATGACTGCAATAGCGCTGGGCGCTCTATGATCGCGCTTTTTCTTTTAAACGCTCCTGTTTACTTATTTTATTTATCTTAGGTTCTCTTCTACCCTGTTTTTAGCGGACAGCTTCTAGGGCCCTTACCTGCAGTATAATCGTTTCCCACCGCATTTCGCGGGTCCGGTTCCCGGTTCTGGGTGGTGGGCTAGGAACGGGTGCCATCTTTGAGTGGGGTGAATGTTAGGAACTCATCAGTGAGCAGTGTAGTGCTCCGGATGTCCACAGGGACTCCTATTTAAAGCTCGCCCTTCCGCGCAGCAGACCTGCGCAGCGGACGTGCCTTCGCTGTGCCGGAGTCGTTCCAGAGTCCTGCCCGTCTGCGCCCGTCAGCGTCCCGGAGGCGGACGGTGCGGCGGGCGGCCTGGCAGTGGCTGACCATTATTTTTCGGAGCCAATATGGTCCGCTACACATCCTCGCACCTACGGTCCCTACAAAAGGTATCGTGTAGCTGCTTTAAGGTATTTCCAGGTCGCTATAGAGGTAAGAGTAGATGCCCGGGCTGTGGCTGGTCGCCAGGCACCTTTCCTCGGACCCCTCCCTCTCGGGAGGTGGCCGTGGTGAAGCATCTATGTATGCTTCTTAACACCAGGTCAGTGCGCAGCCACGCGCAGGAGCTCTTTGACCTCTTGACCATGGATAAACCAGTATGCCTGATGCTCACTGAGACTTGGCTCTTCTTCCAACCCGGATATCGCTTCTGCGATTCCGCCAGAATATAGCATCCATAGACAAGATAGAGAGGAAGGAAGGGGTGGCGGCGTAGCACTCGTGGTGAGGAATACCGTTGGGTGTTCTATCATTCCTACTAAGGCTATCAAAGGGTCCGAATCCCTTGCCTTCTCTCTAGCGCTGACGCCTTATCAGTCAGTAAAAGGACTGCTAGTATACAGACCCCCCGGGCCAGCAGGTACCTTTTTCGAAGAGCTTCAGTCTGCCATTTCAGCGTTGGCCTTGAGCGCTGACCACTGTATCGTGGCAGGTGATTTTAACTTTTATATGGACGACGCTCTGGACCCAGACGTGGTTAAACTATCTGACATCACGGCTCCTTTGGGCTTAGTCCCTTTCCTCTCTGGACCGACGCATGACAAAGGCCATACTTTAGACCAGGTCTTTTCCTCCTCCCCTATAGAGGTGACGGCACTTCTACCGGTTTTATGGACTGACCATCATCTGGCTTGTTTTTACATACCAGACAGGAAAAAATCCCCGAGCAACGCCCCTAGACAGATAGGATCTACATCTAGGGCATTTCACCGGGTAACTCCTGAAATGCTGTCACAGGCACTCTGCGAACATCCCTGCCCTCTTACTGGGGTTCTGGAAAGGGACCTGGAGGCCTTGCAGGCCTGGCTTGTGGACAGGCTGAATGACCTGGCCCCTTTGAGGACCTCCCATTCACTGCCCAAACGGGTTTCTGCTCCTTGGTTTATGGGTGCGCTGCTTGCTTCTCGCAGGCAGTGCAAGGTGGCAGAAAGGGCCTGGCGAGCGCAGTATAGCTTAGCCGCCAGACTCGAATACCGTACGATGGTTAAAGCTTACCACCGAGATATTTTCCTGGAGAAAAAGAGCTATTTTGCCAGGAGGATTGAGGATGCATCAAATTTGTGTAAAGAGATCTTCACGATCGTTAGGGAATTTACTGCCCCACGGTCGAGTGCGGCTAAGACTGCTCCCACAGAGTCGTGGGCAGCGGATCTCGTATGCTTCTTTACGACAAAGATTAGGCTGATACAAGACTCCTTTCCACCAAAGCCGATTGGTGCCCTCCATTGCGCTGAGGTTGGTCTAACTCCATCGGTTCCTTTAGGGCCAGTTTTATCTGACTTTCCGCCCATTTCAATGGCTTCGTCTTTAACTCTTCTGGCCAACCTCAAATCTGGATCGCCACGCGATCCATGCCCGGCCAAAGTTCTAGCGAAGATGGCGGCAGTCGTAAACCCGATGGTCAATCCCATTTTGAATCTCTCGCTTAGCCAGGGTGTGGTCCCTTTGGCCAAGAAGCAAGCGATGGTCATCCCCCTCATTAAGAAGCCCGGCTTGGCCCCTGAGGTTTTGGCCAATAACAGGCCGATCTCCCTTCTTCCCTCGCTGGCCAAGACTTTGTAGAAGCACGTGCATAACGTGCTCTCCAATTTTCTGGAAACACACGACTTGCTCCATCCCACTCAATCGGGCTTCCGTCCTAATCTTAGCACGGAGACGGCGCTGTTGGAGGTGTCGGAGGCCATCAAAGAGACGTTAGACCTGGGTGGTAGAGCAATGCTGATCATGCTAGACCTGTCGGCGGCTTTTGACACCGTCCCCCACGAGGATCTCCTCGTCATACTACATGACATCGGTCTGAGGGGGACGGTGCTCAGTTGGTTTGCATCTTTTTTGGCCGACAGACGATCTGGGCCTCCTCTAGCTCTGCCGAGATGCCGCCATTGGGAGTCGGAGTCCCACAGGGCTCTGTATTGAGCCCAACTCTTTTTAATATCTTTATGACCCCTTTGGCGGCTCTGGCCGAGTCTTTTGGGGCCCAGATCGTGTCCTACGCTGATGACACCCAGCTGCTCTTTACCTGTCGGAAAGGAGAGGATTTTGACGGAGAGAGTGTCCGCGAGTGCCTTGGGGCTGTGTTTAAATGGCTCCAACTGAACAGCCTCAAGTGCAACTCAGACAAATCAGAGGTCCTCTTCTTCGGTTGTCAATCCGACCCGGACTGGCGGGTATGGTGGCCTGCCGACATGTCTCCCCCGGGGCGTTCGTCGCAGTTAGCTAAGAATTTGGGGGTTAAAATTGACAACGGTCTGACTCTTAGATCTCAGATCCTTACCCTCACTGGCACCTGTTTTGGGCTTCTCCGCATGCTACGGAAGTTTTCCAGTTGCTTTCCGAAGATCACAGGAGGATTACGGTGCAGGCCCTGATAGGGTCAAGATTAGATTACTTCAATGTCCTATATCTTGGTCTGCCCGAATATCTCCCACAACGGATGCAGGTGGTCCAGAACGCAGCAACAGGGGCCATTTTTGGCCTGCATAGGCGAGTCAAAGTTTCGGGACTGTTGCAGTCGCTTCATTGGCTGCCTATCCGATAGCGGATAGTTTTTAAAGCCCTAACCCTTGCCCACAAGGCCTTTTACGCCACGGTGGCTAAATATCTTCAGAAGAGGCTCGCCGCTTATCGCCCTGCCCGATCTTTGAGGTCAGAGGCGAAATTCCTTGCCATCGTTCCACGTGTAAGGAGGTCCCGTATCGGAGGCCGTTCATTCATGCTCAGGGCCCCTCAGCTCTGGAACACTCTGCCCTTGGCTCTACGCACCACTTCAAATCTGCTGGCTTTTAGGAAGGGCTCTTTTGTTCTGTTGACCCTACATTTTCTGTCTGTTGTGTTGTGTCTGTCTTCTTAGGTTGTCAATAAAGCGCCGGGACACTCTTCTGAGTAGCCGAGCGCTATAAAAGACACAATATAACATAACATAACAAAAGAGCAAGACATACACTCCTTTGGAGCACTAAACAAAAACACAAAATGCCACAAAATGTGATGCTAGCAGTGAAAGGATGCACATTAGCTAATCAAAAGCAAGGGTTAAAATGAAATACTCCAAGGTCAGGAAAAACACAAAAGCATGGAAAATATACTTGAATAAATGATGAGCAAAATGACAATGCCTACTTTATGTTATATTGTGTACAAATCCTCTTGCGACAGAAAGCGAAAGCTGGTGAAAGCTGGTGCAACAGCAATGACCAAAGCTGGCAGGGACAACAAAATAACAGTTGTCAGCATGTAAGAGACAAAAATGTGTTTTCCAGTAACACTACCTATTTTGTCAATAATCTTCCTGAAAAATGCTAATTTTGGGATCCTTCTTTTCGAAAAATATTGGTGCAGGGGTCAAGCATCCTTTTACATATCAATGTTATTTATAACACTGTATCAGACCATGGGACTGATATAGATCTTGGTGGAAGGGTTACTCCATCACAACGGTGATCGATATCCTGTCTGACAACATTTAAATTCTATTATATCCTATTTGAATTATTTTTCGGCCAATTGGATATCTGTCACCGTTGTGATGGAGTAACCCCGCCGCCAAGAACTAAATGAGGCCCTATATCTAATTATTAACAAATCAGACCGAATTGCTATCAATCTTGTAGAATCAGTGATATTAATACTTATCTTCTATTAGCTAAACACCTCACTCAGTTATCACTATCAGAAAGTAATATAACATTTTGTGGCCAGGGTAAGTACATGTTCAAAGAATGTGTACCCTAAAGACTCTGTCACATCTATAAACCCAAGTGTTAGACCACACAACCTTAGGGTGGTCTTTCCCCTACTTTTTCCCTACCTCCCTCCATGTTTCTGACCTTGTCTTACCTGGCTTTAGGACTCTGTGCACTTTACCATCCTTAACCTGTGCTAAAGTACTTGTGCCCTCTCCCCGAAACATGATAGAAGAGACTGACTATTCAAGTTTAGTGTCACTGAACTCACAATTTAAAATCACAACTTATTGTGAAGTTGGATTTTAAATTACAGTTTGCCAAAAGTGGATATTTACTCACTTTAGCCATTTGGTGCCTGCTGCCTGTCTCGGTTTAGTCTGGGTTGGGTGACAGTTGGGCTTTGTGTATTTCCTCTTATAAGCCACCCACAACGGGAAATTAGGTGTGTCTGATGGGCCATCCGGGGAGATGGGAGGGAGGAGCTGGACACTGCCTCACACTTACACCTGAATAGGCTGTGTCCTGTCCCCACACAAAGGGCTGCATGCCCCTTGTAGTGAGTCTAAAGCCCTGGCAGGAAGGAAGGTCCTTGGCGCACTTCAAAGATTTCTTTGAAGTCTTCCCCACTTCAAAGGCACAACTAGGCATAAGTACTGGACCTCTGACACCATGACTTTAGTACACTCCTTGACCTGTGACCACTCTGCCAGGAAGAAGAACTGCTGTGCTGCTGAAAGGACTGACACTGCTGGATTGCTGCTTTTCTGGACTCTTGCCCTGCTGTGCTCTTGCCTTTCTGAGCTGTCCTGCTACCTACTGTTCTTCTGCCTTGGTGAGAAGGACTGGACCTGCATCACTTGAACACAGAGTGACCTAAAGGCCTTGCTAGCTTGCCTCCTTTCCTAAAGCTCAGGGACATTAAAGCTCCAACTCATCCTGCCACAGCACCTGGACTTTGCTTGGTGCACAACTTGCCCTGCCAAGTAGTGCCAAACCAGTCCTGGGCCCTTGGAAGTGGGTATTAAGTGCTGCTTCAACCAGAACCCACGCGTCCTCATCAGAACCGGCACATCTTCCCCGTTGCATGTGTCGGAACTAGTGCATCCTCTTTGATGCGTGGAACCGACCCCACGCATCGCCTCCGGAATCGACGCATTTCCTACTACAGCTGGAGTAGCAGCCCACATCGCATTTGGAATCAGCTCCTTGCTCTCAGAACAAGCGCATTGCTGCAGTTGCGTGGAAAAAATCTACGCATCTTATCCATTTTGTGGCTTAATACAGGCCCATTTGCTTCAGCTGTACCTTGCATCATCCTCAACAATGACGTATCCTGGATCAAGATATTTTGGTTCAACATATCCAAGTGGGTCTTTGTATCAGGCCCGAGCTCTATTGCAGTCGGACTGAACTTTTGACTTTTCTCCAGTTCCTCATGACCAGATAAACCTTTTAAGCACTTATTGCTTCTAAGCACTACTTTACTTTTATTCTTTATAAAATCACATCTAGAATTCTACTTGTTGGAAGTTTGTTGTGTTGGTCTTGTTTTATACATAAAATAATTCTCTAGGGCCTCATTTACGAGGCCCCTTGCACCACCTGAGTGTTACTTTTTATGATGCTTCAGTGGCGCAGGACTCACTCAACGGGAAGCCACCAGCAGGGTCCATGCAGGTCCAGTTAGAAGTGGTGTGCTGTGCTTTTTTGGAAAGAGGGTTTCTTGCAGCTTTTGTGTCCCTGCAGATTAACAGAAGGCTAGCCAACTTGACCTTGGAGGCCGGAGTTCAAGTGGAAGTAGGTCCAGCCCTTGAGGGTTCTCTCTACAGGTTACAGTACATGTAGTTCTCTGTCTGAAGTCTATAGGGATCATCAGGTTGAGTCCTTCTTCTATGTTTTACAGGTCCAGCTTTGTCATGTATAAGGTACCCTGTGGTGCCACTTTTATGCTTGGCACTAACTTGTGGGAGGAGGAGGCTCCTGCTCCCATTGAGAAAAGTTCATTGGGGCACCAGTCCCACCATTGACATAATTTCCTGGGGTTTAGCCCTACACAATCCCACAGTGCCCAACTCTGCCAAAATTCAACATGGCAGAACTTCTTCCCATAGTCAGAGCTTTGGACACCCCATGAGGTGTTTCTAGGGAAATGAGGAATTCCCCTGCAAAACAATTCTGGAACATGTTTTCCCAACATTGGGATTGGTGCACATCTGTCACATGGACAATGGTAGGGGCATGCATTTGGTGTGAGTTACATCTACCTGTGGCATGGAAAGCCCCTTTTAAGCTTATGCAGTTCCCCAGGCCATTCTGTCAGAAGGAAGTCAAACTTCCTCCCATCCAAGGCCCTTTTGTTCCTTTTCCTGGGAGCAATTCACACGTCCCAGCACGCTGTCAGATTACAGTTGGGGATTAACTCTGAAAAGGCTTCTAGAAGATTAAGGTAGGAAAATTACAACTTTCTAAAAGTGGCATTTTTATTTAGCAACTGAAGGTATGCATTATAAGGTGTGATAATGTAATGTGATTTTTCACTGCCAGGATATGTAAAGCTTAAGAACACATGTCTTACATTTTAAATACCATGCACCCTGCCTTATGGACAAAAAGGAAGGGTTATGCCTGGGAAAGATGTATTTTGCAGGGCATATTTGCTTTTTAAAACTGCACACTGAGGCTGCAGGGGCAGGCCTGAATGTGTTTTTACTATTGTTGCTTTAGTAGTGCTGCAGTCAACAGGTGACATTTAACTTACAGACCCCTAGTACTATGGGTACCAGATATTAGGGACTTGTAGGTGAGTTATATATTGCAATCAGGGATTAGCTAGTTTAAAACCCATACAACAACAACATCCAGAAAAAGTGGGGGATGACCATGCAAAAAGGGCCCCTCCTACATATGTTTCCTGTATCAACGTAACCTCTAATTAAATGTATCCAAATCACTGGTGCTACACAACAGAACCAACCCTTGAGTTCAGCATTCGTCCCAAGTGCTTGTAAACCAAAACACCAATGAAATATGCAAGATTTACTAACATTTTGAACTGAGTTTGCAACATAAAGGTGGTGCAAACCAGCACAAAATATTTATTTGGAATACAAAGTTGCCCAAAAGTAACTCAAAGCAGTGTTCTGTGCTTATTAGTATTACTTTGTGCCAGGGAGGCATTCCATGACGTTCTGCTGCACCCACACATGAGTTCTGTGCAAATCCCCATCTACTTACAATAGTACACATAGTATTACAACAACAAGTAACAATTTTTTTGGATTGGTTTTAACTTGGGGAAAGCTTTTATTTCTGCACTGTACAGCACAAATCTAAAGTGGGTGGGGTTTTAAAGTTTGACTAGGCATGATACATACCTATGCTAAACCTGACACAAACTTCTTTGCAGTGTGTGCATAGATGTGTGTGTGGTGCTAGGCAGCCTGTTTTGTGCACCAGTTCTAGGAAGAGAACAGAACTGTACAATATCTTAGTAGATGTGGTGCTGTACTGACACGCAATACAGCACTGCAAGTTTGGTTACTGAGCTGTGCTGTATGACTTTTTAGTAAATCTACCCAGTAGCTCCCATAACAAAAAGTATTATTTAATAAACCTTTCTGGCGCACATGGATAGAACCTCATGGCCAGCTAAAATCCTGTCTCTTAGAGCCAGGCTTGTGTTGTGCTCAAATGAAGTTCTTTTCATAAGAAATTCTACTGGATGTTACCTTGACACAACAAAATGTAGTAAAATGTTATTTGAGACTTGAGACAGAAAGTATCAGATTCTTTAAAAAAAAAGTTGCAAACTCTTGCAAAAAGTACTAAAACGGTCGAGGAATGTTATTATCTATAAGTTGTGGAGAGGGTGAGAAGTTTATGCAGTGGAGGATAAGTGCTGATATCGTAGATGAGTAGAATACTGCTAAATAACAGTGAATGAAGCACAATTGTCTAGTTATATTGCATACATGAGGAGAAAGATCATATTTGTATAGAATAAAGGTAGGAGTAACCACTTCTATATTCCTTGCCTCGTGTTTAAAAGTCTCTCTCAGTTTTTTCTGTCGTATTATTATATGTTGAGAAAAGTGAAACTTTGCTGCTGACCGTGATCTGTATGTAGATTTTGAACCCTTGTAAGATAGGCTCAACTTTCCAAACTTTAGAGGAGTTGAACACATTACACTGAAATATATAAATGTAACATTTACAGAACTCAGAAGTGTAGGATAAAGCGCTATGCCGAACAAATGTTATTTCCATGATACAAATATCACTCTTCAGTCAGAAAACCACAAATAATGGGGATATTCTTTGTCGATTGTTGCCCAATCTCTTCAGTGTGCACTTACATGTGAACAATGTTCCTGCTATGCCAGCCTCTGCCAGTAGGAATGGTCTTCATTTCTGAGACTAGCAACTCATTTCTGTCAAACGCGTTTCAGAACATATGCTGTTGTAAGAAAGCACTCACTCACTTGGCATGGAAACATAGTTTTAAATTTAATTATGACTGATTGCATTATTTTTTCCTCTCTGTACATTATGTTTTCTTCCCAGCCTTGCCGTATTAGATTTATAGCATTCGAAAATGCGATAGAACATGTGTTTTGCTAATGTTCCTGAGTACCGCCTATGAATTTCGAAGTAATGCAAGAATAAGATTTGTGCTCCCACTCAAAATGTACTTTAATGATTGAACTGTCATATTAATTTACAATCTTTTCTAGTGCGCCTTTCATCTGGGAGAGTACTACAATAATTTAATCCTAATGTCATGCAATAAAATCACTGAATGGATATCAAACTACCAGGCGAGAGCAAAGGGGGTGCAAGTCAGCCAAGCACCGAAAGGTAGGGGCAATCATCAAAGACATGGCTGCCTCAGATAAAGTCAGTGGGTCTCGAATGTGTCTGCAGTGTCTGTAAAGTTTTCTTATAACGCCACACGTGCTGGTAGAATGTGTGTGAGCACCAGTTGCATTACAGACGGGCACAGTGTTCGTCTGTAATGCAACTGGTGCTCATGTAAAGCGCTCTGATAACTTCAGGTCAAGTACACGCTATATAATATTAATAAATAAATAAAAAGTAGACTGCAATACTGCACAGGGACTGGTATTCGAGTCTGACATACTCAAAACACCCCAAAGATTCCTGGGTCAGCCTATTTATTGAACAACATACGTCATTAGACATAACCATTTTGAATTTTCGAATGGAGGAAACCGAATATAATGAACTCTACCACTGGTATGACACATTGAAACCCAGGCTGGGGAAGGCATAGCCAGACCCGATGGGGGCAAACGCCGCCCGGAAGACTCCCTCCCCCATCACGGAAGCCCACGAAATGCGGGGGCGACCAGGATTGGTTGCCACAAGTTAGCCTAACCCCACCACCCCCAATCAGGGGGCGAGTTGGCAAGCGGCGGGCGGGGGTAAATAAGGGTGCAAAGCCCTGAGTTAGCACACAAACCACCCCTCTGCCAGGAGAAGAAGGAACGATCTCTGAGGACATCGCACAGGGTGGTGGCAAACAATGAAGACTCCCTTCCCTCCATGCTGCAGACAGGACAGCTGGTACACACACCTTGGATCTTTCAGACAAGTATGCTAAGCGGACCAGCAGCACAGAGGGGAATTCATCGGTCCCGCCACACCAGCTCCTGCAACCAGAATAGCATACCTGGGAGTAGGCGATGGTGCTGGAAGTGAAGACTGCATTGGTCCTGGAACTAGCACGGCCTTCCTGGAGTTCTTGCACTGCACTGAGGGTATACGCGACCAGCTGTGCCCCCGAAGCAGTGGGCGCAAGGCAGGTGAGCAACTTTAACTAAGTAAGAGCATTGGAGAAGGGACTAGCCAGCCTTCAGCAAAGACTCTCCCTGCCACTGCCATTTACTGTATGAGCAGACACTGGGCGGGTAGGCATCAAAGCTGTGCAGAGCAAGTCATGGGGTGATAGCTCAGCACTCAGTAATCTGCCTATGAGCCATACTAGAATCGGGCTGTGCACTGCACATAGTGCCAATATCGGCCACACTCACCAGCCCTCACACAGCAAGATACAAGTTACATAAATAATCAGGCAAGACGACTTTTTGGTGGATAAAATTGCTGCAGGTTTATTAGCATACCAAATATTCCAACATGGTGGGTTATCTTACAGGTGATCCAAAGGCAAGCCACCCCTCGCGACCTACCACCTGATGGGTCAACTTGCATTGTGGCCTTAGCCAGTCGGGGCTTAGCGGTTGTGGTGAGGGGATAGCCCCTCCCACTTCTGGTGTACCGTCGGTCCACCTCCTTACTCACGAGGGGCGGAGCATTCAAGCGACCCCCGGTTGTACAGGTTTTCAACCGGCAGTAGGACAGACGGGGTGCCGTCGCACCTCAGGGTCCACCGCAAAGACTTCCTGTGGATATTAGGCCTCAGCACACTTTGTGCTCCTGAAGAGGGTACCCCTGAGTACCTTTCCGCCTCTGGATCACCCTGTAACTCCACCTGCAACACAAATAAAAAGATCAGAAAATCCTTTCCCCCCACCCTGATTGCGATGGGTAAGCGGTAGGGAGGGTCACAGCATCAGGGTGAGGGACAAAGAGGCCGCCAGGTGGGAGGGGGAGGAATTTATACCTCTCCCTGTCCCCCGAACGGATGTGGCGAGCGGGACCCCCAAGGGGTCTCTGAAGACTAGGCTGCCTAGTGTGCCATCCTGTGGCACTACAGGGGCCGCCCTCTTATGAGGGTCCCCTGCAAGGTTGTCGTTGGTCAGCCCGCATAGTGGCAATATCGGCCACACTCCCCAGCCCTCACGCATCAAGATACAGGTAACATAAATAATCAGACAAGACAACTTTTTGGTAGAGGTTTATTAGCATACCAAATATGCCAACATGGTGGGTTATCTTACAGGCGATCCAAAGGCAAGCAACCCCTCGTGGCCTACCACCTGATGGACCAACTTGCATCGTGGCCGTAGCCAATTGGTGCTTAGCGGTTGTGGTGAGGGGATAGCCCCTCCCACTTCTGGTGAACCGTGGGTCCACACGCCCCCCCCTATGAGGGGCGGAGCGTTCAAGCGACCCCCAGTTGTACAAGTTTCCAACCACCCATAGGACAGATAGGGCGCCGTCGCACCGCACGGTCCACCGCAAAGATTTCCTTTGGATATTAGGCCTCAGCACCCTTTGTGCTCCTGAAGAGGATACCCCTGAGTACCTTTCCACCTCTGGATGGCCCTAACTCCACCCCAGCCCTGGTGGTGGCAACCGTCACAGCCAGGGCCCCCTACTATTCTTACTTACATCCTGCTATTTCTAGGGCCTCTCCCCTATCCAGCAAGAACAGGTCCATGTTTATACTGGACAGATGTACCCCATCGCCCTCGAAAACACCCTGAGAATTTGGCATGTAGCACCCATGTCTAAAGAAGCCTAATCCCCTCTGCTCAGTGAATTACGCATAGCGCAGATGACCCTCCTGCGCGCAGGCTCCATCGCCTCCCCGACTGAGCTCCATGTTACGCAAGCTGGGGGTGATTTTAGACCACTAAAATTCACCTGTCCCCAACTAGTTGCTAATTTTCACCTTGTGGTCTTCTACTAGGGTGCATTACTTCGCCACAATGACCAAACAAATTCCCATTCTTTTCGATTGATCCCTGGCGAACATAGTAATGGTGTCACAACAGGTTTGAGGGAATAAATGTATGGTGCCTGTTATTGGGCACTGCACCCTTTCGTGAAATGACAACTTACTCAGCCTACCTTGCTTGCTGAACCTGCAACCGGTCACAGATGCCCGGTCACTGCTATCCATTGTGACCCTTGATACTTACAGTGTCGGACTACAAGATTCTCTGTCACATGTTTCGCTGTAGTCCCTTTGGTGGATCCGCTGGTACCCTTCTGCATCCCTGCACAAGCTGTGTCACTCACTACAGCCCTTTAATGCCCTTGCCCGTCCCTCAAAGACCCCTGACAGCCTGATGCCCCCCGCAGCTTTGGTGTAGGGTTTTGGGCCCAGCACACACAGTCGGGGTTTCTTACATTTATCTTCCCTAGAGGCGCCAGTTAGTGTGAGTGTCCCTACTTTAGTACCTGAATACCCACTAAATAAATATTATCTAGGTAAAAGCTTAACAGTTCACAGAGCCAAGGGCCCTCCACTGCGTGTCAACACCTGTTGTTGAGTTTTTGACTGTTGATTTTCACTGCCCACATCCACATCCGGACAATTCAAATAAAAAAACTGCCAAACCAATCGCCTACATGGCCATTAACGCGCCAACATGTGTCCAATGAGATTAAACAAATTAGCGGTTTTATTGTATCATCCAGACCCGAAGTGAAGCCAGAGCTGAATGGTCTTAGTGGGGTCAGACTGGACGAGGTATGTATGGCTAATGCAGACCCAAACCTGTGATACAACTTATGTAAATCTCACAGCATGGGCCCGAATGTAGGAGGTATTTCTCTGGCTTGTGCAGGCTCAACTACTCTGCAGGGCTACCCAGGTAGCTCAGGCAATGCCTGATATTTAGCCGCTATGTCATTGCCACCCTATATTTACAACAAAAGGAGCACTACTAGACCTACAACAATCCCATAAGTTTGTTTAGTCAATACTTGTTAGTTGCATAAGATAAATAAGCCACAATTATAGCTTTCTTGCCTAGCCAGCCTGGAGCTAGCCGCCCCCATCCATGGCTGCTAAGGTTTCAACTGCTATGTGGGACATTTCCATCATTTCAATGCCCTTTGAGTGACCTTTAAAAGACTATGAATGGCACTTTCTTGTTAGCAATAAAACAATGAAGATGAGGGAGACATACCGATATCAGTAATTAAGCCCGTTTGACCCATCAGAAACTCTAAGAAGATCAAGTTTTAAGGCTGCTTTTTTGAGATATTCCCAAGCTTGGAGTGTGCATGTTTGAGACAGTAACATATATAAAATACTTTGGGACTCAAAGTGCCTGGTATGGTATGAGACTGACATAGCTCAGATGGAGCAGAGTATCACAGATATACACAGCCAGTCTGAACAGCCAGGCACCGTAAGTACAGGGAATGGGCGCATGCAAACTTTAAGCCTTGCGCGATGTACACCTTGCGCTGAGCGGGGAACCGACTCGTGCCGGCTTCACTTCATTCTGAGCATGCCACTCACTGACCCATGGTGCTGTCATCAAGCTGTACCCCAAAGGACCCTCCAAGCAGCAGCTGTACATAGAGGGAGCACTGTACTCCCTTACCCGGGGACAGGAGGCCCGAATCTACCCCTCTCGAGTCCAGAACACCAACCAGGCGAACAGCCCCAATAGTGCAGAAGAATACTGAAATGGTGCAGTAGTATACTGAAAATGCAACGATTCTGGCCAGGTGGCACATGTGCTTGCGAAGAACAGTCCCTTATAAAATTGGTGCCAACCAAGTACTAGTCTCCTTTTTCTTCTTCTTAAACTGTGAGAGTAAAACTAACACCAACGGTCACACTACCGACCCACAGCGATTCGATTACTGAGCCCAGTATGCCTCCCTGCAAAGCTTCACCATGCGCTACTTGGGCCATGTGTTCCACCTTTACAACATCACTAAAAGGTTTCTTTTAGATCAAAACAAAACCTCCTGTATGCTCATTGGTAGAGTCACCTATTATTGTCATTATTATTAGTGAGCTGCTGATGTGTTACCGTATTGCAAACACGTCACCATCCCAGATTATTGTATGGAAACCCATTTAGAAATTGGAAGAGTATGCCCGTGCACTGTCAGTAACTATTCCCAAAGTGGGCATAAAAGAGCTGGACTGTATCAAATTCAAAGCTGTTCCAAACAGGTCCCCCCAAATACGTTTTTACCAAGGGCATCTGATAATACTGCCGCATGTGCTGTTGTGCACAAGTGCCCACTGTGGCGCCACCGCACCCTTTTGTGCTGTGACAATTTATGCAGTTCACACTGCAACTGACCCTGTTGCTTAATATAGCCCCTTGATGCCCTTGCCTGTCAGTCACAGGTCATGTTGGAGGGGAGAGTCCCACGTACCAGTTTGCATTTCCATCATACCTTTACAGAGGCTCCAGTTTGTGTAAAGTGTGTGTCACTGTCCTGGCAAGGCATACCCAGTAACCCGTCCCAATCTGTAAATGTGGTATTCTGAGATGTTGCTTTGTTCCTTTAATTATGGGCATTTGCATCATCTACTATATTTCATTAGTGTTGTTGACCTCAGTATTGCTGAACATCCTACTACTGAACATGCAGCCTGATTCATCATTGTTAAACCCGGTCGCAAAGGGCCAGATTCTGAGAATCTGACCCTTTGCGACCGGTTTTTTAGCATTTGGGATTCATCATCCCAAATGCAAAAATCGCTATTTAAGAATTTGCATATTTGCGAGGAATAGCATTTAAGGAATCTCTATTAGAGATTCCTTAAATGCTATTCTTGAAGCATTTTTAAATTGCGAATTCGCAAACATTTCCCGCTATTTACCGCGAGGTCAAACCTCGTGGTAAATAGCGGAAATTTAGGAAAATGCATTTAAATGCATTTTTCTAAGTTTCATGTTACACACACACATGTCCTTGGGACATGTGTGTGCGCAACACCAATGTAGCATACATTTCAGTGGTGCTACAGGGTGTCCTTTGGACACCCCTGCACCCTTGAAATCGCAATTTCAATATGCGAATCGCTAATTGCGATTCGCACATTGAAATGTCTTCCCATTCATTCTTATGGGCCTTTGGGCCCATAGGAATGAATGGGGAGATATTCCTTAATTGCGATTAGCAATTTGCTAATCGCAATTAAGGAATAATTAGAAATCGCAATTTATTTAGCGATTTCTTGGTGAATAGCATTTTACTATTCCTTAATAGCGATTCCTTAATAATCGCTATTAAGGAATAGCAAATACTCACCTTGATGAATCAGGCTGTAAGAGACTTTCAAATTGCATCTGTATCCTAGGCCTCGAGAGACATTGCAGTCTGCTAAATCAAACACAAGAGGGTTCTTAACAACTCACGCATCGACTCGCATGAGAGCACTCCCATGTGTGATGAACACAGGGAAGCGAGTTGAAATGCAAATGTACCCGAGATCACTCAGTTGGGTCAAGTGGGAAGCCTGGACTGATCTCCAGTTTTCAGTCTGTGCAGGCCCTGCCCCAGACTGCCAAACCACATCACGTCCTCCAAGGGACCAGTGTGCCCACCTGCCGATATCAAGCCCACGGGGCAACGTCTGTCCCCCATAAGTTTAGCCAATATACTTATCACCGCACAATATACAGATTTCTCAATACACCCTGCCCCCTACTGAAAATAATTGGAAATAAATGAGACATGAGACTGCCGCCCCGCCTCCCATATAATGAGGAGGGAGAGTTACTAGAACTTGGGTGCCCACATTACATTCTCGTAAGAAGTTGGGGCACTTACTTGCATATCTCCTGTGGCCTGCTGCATTAGTGTAGTGTCTTGGAAATATTGCCAACTAGTCAAATGCTAATTATAATGACCTTCGTGCACTTTGATGTGTGTGATTTTGAATCACTTCCTAACTCATTCCTTTACTTTCCCTCCCAGACCATAAGAGTGAGCACATGTATGTCATACCGCTGCGAAATCCTGTCTGGCTTTAAAACACAATTTGTAAATCCCTTAAAACACGTGTCTTCCCAAAGCCTCCTACTATTGGGTCTATGCAATTAAACTTGAGCAATCAGTTGTGGTAGTGAATTCTTAACACAGTTATACATTTGGTCACCGTTCCCGTTGATAAAACACATAGGAATTTGTTAATTCACTTCAAACTTTAAATAAATGGGTATTTCGCCACTGGTTTTTGACGTATGTTCTGATGAAAACAATCAATGATCGTTCTGGGTAAACGGCAGATTGCAAGGTCGAAATAGCCCGAAGTGTGTGTGTGTATTGTATTTATCTAAGACAAATCACTAGAGTCAGCAACTAACACCATTTCCCGACGAAAGTGAAGAGGAACCCATTGTTCCACAAATGTCCATCATTTAAATCTTTTATTCGCTATTTCTGAACAGGAGGAGAAGAAAGAAAATGAAGTGACGCTATGTACAATGTACAGGTATTTGTTTTGTTTAAGATGAGAAACAGATGTCTTTACAACACCCTGTTCTCTCCTCTTTTCTGACAAAATAAAAGATCAGCGCCTTAGGATGTTACATACTCTTCTTATGTGCCGTTGGTGGCCGCTCAGGCCCATTCCTTAGGCAATCGTCAATAACAGTGGTATTGACTGAATCTACAGTTGTTACTTGCAAAAAGCATTGTTCATGAATGAATAATACTAAACCTTGGTATTATATTTAAAGAATTTACTTTTGGGCAGTATCGTAATATATTTAATCTGTCCAGAACGCACACATAATCATAAAGTGTTAATTTAAAGCCTGTAAGAAACGCTTACCCCTAATAATGTCTCTCTCTACCCCCTCCAAATGATGAAAATCAGAAGGGCCCTGTAAGGATCCCAACTCGTGAGATGCATGACCCTATATGCTTGGTGGTGAGCATTTCCACCACTGAGCAGGCCTGCAAGGTAAAATATCGCCCAACTGCCCTGACATTGCCCACCGCAATGCCGCCACTCCGATCGAATCAAGCAACCTGAGGGGACATCGCGCACCTGACCCCCACAGCCGCCCCCGCGTGCGGAAGCTGGGGCCGAGGTAGCCTGTCTATGGAGCAGGGGAGGGCCTGAGTATTCTTGTTGCACCCTACTTGCAGCTGCTGGCTCGCTGAACCCGTGCTGCGACATTGCGCACCCCCACAATCAGAGGCGCAACTAGAGCCAAATTTGGGGGGGGGCTAAGAAAAAATTTGGGGGGGGGCTGAACCTTTAATCAGTAGGCAGAGTGGTGCTGCAGGGGCTCTTAGAAGGGGTGAAACAGCTGCAAGGCCTAATTAACATTCAAATGGTCCTTTAAAGACCTGTGAAACGTTCAGGTGCGGCTCTGTGTGTGCCCGGGATCTGTCTCATCCCGGGCTGCCACACACGACGGGGGGGGGCTGAAGCCCGGTGAGTTCAATGGGTGTTGCGCGCCTGCCCACAATAGTAACAGCCGCGCCCCAGCATGCCCAAAGCTGAGGCTTTCAAGACTCCCGACGCGCTGTGGCGCTCGCGTAAGCTCCTCCCCTTGCCATATTGCACCTGCAAAAACTCCCCTGGCCTCCCAAACAGCCTGAAAGCTTAGGAGGGTGTGGGCGGGTTCGAAAGCCGCATGGATCGGCTGCCGACCCCCGGACATCCCTCCGTCTGCAGGCCTCGGCCGCGGGTATGCGAGCAAGAGCCCGCCTGAGCCTACTGTGCCTCCCGGTTGGAAGCTCCCTCTGCGCCGGCCGGATGGGGCTCACCGTGAGACGCAGGTCCTGGACCTGACGGCATGTACACATGGACTAGATGTGAGCAGCTGGGGCAGACTCCCACGCGGGCATCGCCTCGCGCTGGAATGGGGGGATTGTGGGAGTCAGGGACTGCCCTCCCCGGCCCCACTGCCGGGAAAGGACGGCGGTCCAGGGCCGCTACCGCCCCTGGGTACTCCAGTAGACATGACCCTTGGGCCATACCACGTGGCAGGGGCCCCACCTTGCCCACCCCTGACCATAAGGGGGGTGCCCCTCTATGCCGCTACCTACCCGTGTATGCCAAGAGCTGCTCAAACCCCCTCCCCCCCAAAGGCTGACCGCAGACGTGACTTTGCCGCCCAGCCCTCATTACTACCCCAATGGGGGAGACCGGGCGAGAAGAGAGGGGGGAGGTATACACCAGCTATCAAAACATGGCGGAGGAGGGTGCCTCATGACGCCTGCTACCTCCCTCCCCTGTGGCTGTCCCACTTGGTCGGGGGGGGGGACACCACTGTTTAGTGTCGGGTGCACCATCGCATCTTGCTAGCGGAGCGCACCGCAGGGGCATTTCTACAAGAAACTGGACCCTGGCAGATTCGACTGGCAATGGTACAGAGGCTAGCCGACCCAGGCTAAGGTCCCCCGCCCCGCAGCTGAGAAGGCTGAGCTGCCCACTGCGTTCTTCAGTACCCGGTACCGCCGGCAGGCACAGGAGGAGATGCTCTGCCCCCACCCCTCGTGGCACCCCCTTTGCAGCTGCTGAACGGGGGCCGCAACATCACGGCCGCACCACGCAAAAGCCGCCCCCACTGTGCCAACGCTAAGGTGGGGGCTCACACCACCAGGCCCGCGGCTGGCACACACGCTAGAGGTGTGCAGCAGGGTCCGTCTTCCTCACAGTGGGACGGGTAAATTGCGGGGTCAGAGACTACCCACCCTTTCAGCCATGCTGCTGGAAAAGGACGGCGGACCTGGCCGCCCGAGTCCTCCAGGAGACACGACCACCACAGACCCTGTGCCCTACTACACGTGGCAGAAGCCAACGGATGCACCCCCCCTAACCAAAGGAATGGAGCGCCTCTATGCCATTAGTCGTGTACACCCTCACTGGCTGGCCTGGGGAGGGGTCCTGCAGCCCTTGCCCCCCTGGGAGCTGACCTCCCTCTCCCCACTGTCGGGCTGCCAGTATGGGTAGCGCCAAGGGCCTCCCCTGTCCTCGTTGGAGGAAGAGTGGGAGGGGTGACTCACTCACCGCACAAGAAGCAGCTCTCGGGGGCCACGTCCAAAACGGCATCAGGTGAGGGACAAAGAGGCCGCCAGGTGGCTGGGGGAGGCATTTATACCTCTCCCCGTCCCCTACCCCGGCCGGAAGTGATAAGCGGGACCCCCAAGGGGTCTTGAAAGTCTAGGCTGCCCAGTCTGCCATCCTGTAGCACTAAAGGGGCCGCCCTCTTATGATGGTCCCCTGCGGGGACGTCGTCGGGCAGCCTGCAAACAGTCGGCCGGGCAGCAAGTACAGGAATCGCAGGGCCCTGGAAGATCCATCAGTGTTTCCCAGTAGACCAGGTCCTGCTCCTGTAATATATACTATATTATATCAGAAAAACAATGGTTCCTGTGGTCTAATAATTGTATGATACAGAGTCAGTACAATGCATGATAGCAATTAGTAAAAGTCGACGGTTTGGAAGGGGATGCCAAGGGGAGAAAAAGGGACAGTATACCAGGCTTTTTATCATCAAAGTTTTTGTATTTCAAAACAATGGTTGCTTCTCATCAATGTTTCCGTATTTCAAAACAATGATTACATTAATATAGAATCATTCACATAGTATTTCCAGAGCATGTGCAAAGTGTCCCAAGTGTAATTGTGAGAACCAAAGAATAGGTAAATGACAGTGAGTTCATATATACAGTGGTTTTCTGAGGTACGTAATAATAAAGGGCATCACGGTTATGCAATGGGTAGAGCTGCCCACTCTGGAGCTCAGGAAGTACTGCGAGCCTTAGGTGGGGGCAAGGAACTATTACTAAAGTAAAGCGCTCCAACACATTTGAGGCGAAATAGCACTATATAAGGAATATAAATCTCATGAACGTTGTCAAAGTATCGAAGGCTGGTACTGCTGTGGAGTATAGTTGGTGGCCGCTAGCAGTTTTTTTAGGCCCATTATGTACTCTGTTGAGCCTCTTACTCGCGAATCATGGCAATGGGAAGTTGTATATGCAGGGGGAGGGGCTGGGCCAGATGTGGAACGAAGAGAAACTAGTGCATATCCTGGTATTGAAAGCATATGGTGTCTATACCCCGGCATGGCTCACACTAGAGAGAGGTCTACTGAAAGGGATGAACCCCATTGCCCTGCTCACCGCCACCCGACACCCAGCAATCAAAAACAACCCCATCCTAAGGAACACCAAGACGGCACTCCTAAGTGTTGATAAGCTACTGGGGACAAGCATAAAGAAAACAGAGTTTGAGTCCATATGGCACACCCCTAGAATAAAATACAGGGACAAGACCTTGAACATGCACTCATGGTACAAGCACAGCATTTCCACAGCGAGCAATCTACAGAAGCAAGGCGCAAACTTAACCTTTGACACACTCAAAGAAGAACACAATCTAGACAGCATAGAATTAAGATTAAGGTAGCGATAAGGAAAGGAGGCCTGAACGGACTAACACCGTCAATCCTACAATACGCCACCAACCTTAATAAACTAGGGCACCAAGTCGCACACCTCTACAAGGCACTGTGCTCAAAATCCACCAAACTCAACGACAAAGTCACGACCTATTGGGGAACACTAGGGGGAAGGGTGCTAAGTGAGGAGGAGAGAGCTGAGTTATGGAGATCCACATCTAGGAAAAAGGTCACGGCTACTCTAAACCAGACTAAATTCTGGCTCATACATAAGGCATACTGGACCCCCGCCCGCCTAGCCTCCGTGGGAATCCGCGACAGCGATTCCTGCTGGAACTGCAACAAACAAAGGGGGGATATTGCACACCTACTCTTTCATTGCACCGAGGTTAGGAAGTTCTGGAACGTAATCGAAACACTGATAAACGACATCACAGGGGACGCCATACAACTAGACTTCCACAGCCTAGCACTGGGGTTTACGTCTCCCTCAATCACAACCAAAGAAGACAGAGACCTCATTGACTTACTGCTGACAGCGGCAGTAAAAACAGTTTTGAACAACTGGAAAGACACAGGGAAAGCCACGCCTAAAGCATGGCTCAACTGAGTTACATTCCAAAGAGGGGCGGACACCATAACAGCGACACACTCACCCAAAACACACAGGCAGTCAAATATGTGGGAGTCCCTAGACGACTACCTATCATCGCACAAACCCCCGTAGGCAGTACAGCTGGACATCTAAGCCAAACATTCAGCCCACTTGATAGTGCAAACACCAAAAACCTGTGCCGCTCTTCTCTCTCTCTATCTTTCCTATCCATGGTCGGGGCGAGGGTTTAAGAATGACAATCGATGCGAGACTAGGGGAAGGAGGTCCCAAATGACAAGGCAGAGTTCGAACGACTGGCGACCGGACTAACACCAATAAGACTGAAAAGCTGGAAGCGAGGACCCCCCCTCTTTTTCCTTTCTTCCTCCCATGTATATGTTGTGCTCCATGTAAATATATCTTTTTTTTTCAATAAAAAATTACAGAAATAAAAAAAAAAGAAAGCATATGGTGTTCTGCGATTCCATATCATGGACTACGCAGGCAGGTCCTCATTGCCAGACTGTGAATCCCTAGACATATATTTCTTTGGCCGGTGAACCCTCTTTCCCAGGTAACGTCCTCTATCTTTGTTTGAAATGTTCACTGCAGATGTGGTTGGGATCAATAACATTCCTCAGATTCCTTTTTTTCAGAGGCACCGACAAACTAGACTTGATTAGTGCATGTGCTATATGACGTATACCGCACCCATTGCGAGGCTTCACAGTTGTCTGCAAGTACCCGTCGCGACCCCACCTTCTGACTTTGGCTCCATGAGATTAAAGCCCTCTTTCACCATGGCGCCCCTTCTCACTTCGCCATCACACATAAAGAGTGGGAAGTGTGTTAACTCATGTTGTGCTAGAACGCAGCCGCAGTGCAGCAATGCAAGTGCATCAGAACTTCCACCCAGCCCGTCCTTAACCTGTTGTTTTCAGTGCACACACGCCTACATTTCTCAGTGTTATATGTCCTTTAACAGGCCGGCCCGCGTTTAGTTCAGATTGCAGAGGGCCAGAAGTATATTGGCTCATGGCAGAACACGGGGATGGAGGAGAAGCCAATAAGGCACTCTTTAAACTGTGAATAAACTTGCTGACCAACAAGGCGGAGTTTGTGCCTTTCCCCAGATCGTTATCAGCAGAGGCAGATGATACCATGTGCGAGTGGGAAGGAACTGGAGTTAGACTGCATTCATCCAGATAGTGTGGGTTCAGAACCCACCTTGGCCAGACTGCTTCTGTCTGTTTTAGTTTCCTGCAGTAATTCCAGAAGCCATGAGTAACTTAAGCGCCTCAATTCTGGGCACTAATTCATGCTCATACACAATAGATTTTAAAACATAGCTTCAGACATGACCAGGTCAGCCTTGCGTATCTGATGCTCCTGCATAAAGCAGCCATGTGCCACCTGCTTCATAGTATGAGCAGACTCGGGGGAAAATGTGTGGCAAAGGTAACAAGGCATTAGATAATGCGAGAGCAGTTTCTGTTCACAGCCCGGCGGGTGTAAGCATACTAGTTCTGGATTTGGACTGGTCTCAGGCACAATCAAAGCACACCCCATATGAAAGAAGCATATCAACTACCTTAATGCTTTAAGGAGGCCAAACCCATAACACCCGCTCGCACCAACGCATCTTCCCTTCCAATCAGTTTTCCGTTCCGTCCCTCTCTCGGGGCCTTGGTAGGTGGGGGCACAATGCAGAATTGTAAGTGCTCAAACACATCGTCCAGTAGTGCTGGCAAGAATCGGCACACTGGTGTATAATCCGGGTAACTGTATTTCCAATAGTTTAGGACGCGATCCACTCTCAGTGGTCCCACCGCCATTGGACCAATTTTTAAACACGATATAAGGAGTGCTTTAATTCATCAAAATTCCCACGTTAATTACTCTTCATGTAGCTCAATTAACAAAAAGTCCATAGGCAGTTTTATATGTATACAATTAATACATTATTCCGTCCATTAGGGACATCATCAGAGCTTAAAACATTATTATTCACAGTTAGTTTCTAACAGGATACCCCTCTTGGCAGCATCCGTCTGTCCCTTCAATTGTATGTGTGATCTTTCAGTTGCTCTGTTAAATTCAAAATGAAGTCCATCCGGTCAGTGCGATCCTTCCAGCCAACTGCAATAATATTGTTGTAAGCCCTGATGATATCCCTAATGGACGAAACGCGTCGGCTGACACCGATTATTATGGTGTGATCTGGAGTTATGAAGTGAACATTGTGAAATAAAAAGCATTGATTTGATACTTATAAAACTGCCTATGGACTTTTTGTGAATTGAGCTACATAAAGAGTAATTAACTTAGGAATTTTGATGAATTAAAGCGCTCCTTTCGGATCAAGGTCATACAGAATTGTAAGTGACTGTAAGAGGCATTAGTGTAAACCCTGTAAACACCTATCAAACACAGCGTAAAAATAAATGCTTTTGCCTTGAAATATTCCTCCAAGTTTTTTCTCTGGTACCAAAAAGGCAAATCTTCATCAAGTATCTTTATATTTGAAGGGAAATAAATATTCTGGTGATTATATTAACTGTGTGAAACTTCACACTACACAAGGATAAAGAACTTTTGTCATCTCAATATGTACTGCACGAGGTTGGGAAGCATTAAGGCAAAGAGAAGAGCAGCTAGCAGCAGAAAACAGCTCAGAGAGGAGCTCGTGCTGCTGTCCAGAGTGTGTAAACTTTGTGAAATGAAATGGAATCAATCATGTTGGAATCGTTCACCCATCACTCTTTCTTGGTCGCTAATATACACTCTCAGAAATTACAAGTTTTGATAATTATATCGCTACGAATCAGCAAAGCTATGGTAATAAACTCGGAATGAAAAATACATGCACGTTAAATAGGTAGGTAATAGGTCAAATTTTTCCAGGATGGAATGGCTCTGAAAAAGCTGATTCCAGAACAGAATTTGTACGTGCTGCATCCTCCAACACTATAGTGTCCCGCAGTGCAGATGGCTTGAGACCACTACACAGTGTAGACGCCTGTCTCAAATAACATTACCTATACACCACTGTAAACGTGTATGATTGTTTGTCTTGGTAATGGGTGGGTGGTGGAAAGTGCTCTGACATCTTACAATAATATGAAAAAATAAATATATAGAAAGTAAAAAAGCCAGTGTTATCGTCAGATGGCCACTGCAACCTGCTCCACCAACTGTCAGTACCCATACAGCTACTAACTCACACTGCTAAAAGTGTGTTAATTCAGATTATTCAGCACCCTCATGCTATAGCGAAGACCCGGGTGACAGGTATCGACTTGTTATGGATTCATAAAGGCTCAGTTAACTTATTACACCTGAGAAACGGTATAACAAAGTGATGGAGGGATAGCAGGTCGCATTAAACAAACATCACATTCAGGCTTGACAAATTAGGCACCAGCTCCCTGCAAAGATGAAGGTTGGTACTTTAAATGGCAGCTTAGCGCGTGTCGCTAGTTAACGCTCTCTATGAAAATGTTATCATTATTAAACTTACATTGTTCATAGAAGCTGTGGCAAAGGCAGATGAACAAGGGAGGCAGGAAGTCCACGGACAGCAATTCTGCTCAGGAGCACATTTGCCTGCTTGGGAGAGGAGCAGAATATTCCCAAGAAGTACTATGGAGGGGTTGCATGTGGCACTACATCCAAGGCCCCTGGAGTCAGGCGATTCAACAGTAAGCTGAGTTGCATATAAGGATGGATTTACCGTACCTGCAACAAAAAGATTAGTAGGCATATTAGGCTCCCCAGTAATTACAAATGGCAACACACAGCACCAAATTTGTGCTGGGGTTTTGTGATCAAGCACCCTTCAGTCAACAATGGCTGTATTGAAATACGGTGTAGATACGGAGGAAGCCTGTGGCTAAGTGGGGCAACAAGGCCAATATGGCAAAATAACTCGTAATACGGCCATGGCACAGGTTTATGACGGGCATAATTGCCATCTCTTGCTGCACAATTCCAGAAAATAATAACTTCTAAGATTGTTCTTGTCAAAGGGTAGTAAGATAAACTCCACGGCGAACCCTGGGCAGCCAGCTGGTTTGAAATGATTAAAGGGGCATAGGGGCTCCCTCCCTCACTCCATGAGTCATGTGCCTGTGTCGGCTATTGAGTTAGCTTGGTTTGGAATGATTAATCAACGGGGGTCCCTGGGTACGCCACAAGGTTAGAGTGGTATGGTGGCTACCCCCAAGAGTCATGCGCCTTCAGAGGGAGTGCAGGGCAGCAATTGGGTCAGCTTGGTTTCGAATGACTAAGCAGGAGGTGGCGTTGGGTGCGCCACAAGGTTAAAAGGGCATGGTAACTCCCCCCAAGTGTCATGTGCCTGTAGAAGGAGTGCAGGTTGGCGATTCGGTCAGCTTGGTGTAAAATGAACAATCAGCGGGTGCCCCTGGGTGCACCACAATGTTAAAGGGGCATTTGGCTTCCCCTCAACAGGCTGGTGCCTGCAAAAGGGAGTACAGGGCATGTGATTGGGGTAGCTTAGTGTGTAATGACCAATCAGCGGGAGTCCTGGGTGCGCCACAAGGTCAAACGGATGTGCCCCCCAAGAGTCAGGTGCAGCATCAGGAGTGCAGGATCGAGTCAGCTTGGTGTGAAATGACCATTTGGATGGGGTCTCCTAGGTGCATCACAAGTTTAAGAGGGTGCTGGGTTCCATTAGAATTGTTTACCTCTGAGGCAGAAGCCGGAGGCTTGTTCACTCGTTTTTAAAATTGGTAGCATCTTGTGTTTTGTAACTTTTAAAATTACCTGCACCCTTTACAGAGCTTCCTCTGTCCTGAGCACCCTCCCAGGCTTCCCACTGTCAGCGGATCGAGCGCTGCTACGTGGGCAAGTTCCCAGGGCCGCCATCGCATCAAACGCGAGGCCACTTCCACACGTTAGGCCACGCCCACTTTCTAAACCAATAAGAAGCGCTGTTAGATAGCGCTCACATTAGAATTGTTTACCTCTGAGGCGGAAGCCGGAGGCTTGTTCACTCGTTTTTAAAATTGGTAGCATCTTGTGTTTTGTAACTTTTAAAATTACCTGCACCCTTTACAGAGCTTCCTCTGTCCTGAGCACCCTCCCAGGCTTCCCACTGTCAGCGGATCGAGCGCTGCTCCGTGGGCAAGTTCCCAGGGCCGCCATCGCATCGAACGCGAGGCCACGCCCACACGTTAGGCCACGCCCACTTTCTAAACCAATAAGAAGCGCTGATTGATAGCGCTCACATTAGAATTGTTTACCTCTGAGGCGGAAGCCGGAGGCTTGTTCACTCGTTTTTAAAATTGGTAGCATCTTGTGTTTTGTAACTTTTAAAATTACCTGCACCCTTTACAGAGCTTCCTCTGTCCTGAGCACCCTCCCAGGCTTCCCACTGTCAGCGGATCGAGCGCTGCTCCGTGGGCAAGTTCCCAGGGCCGCCATCGCATCGAACGCGAGGCCACGCCCACACGTTAGGCCACGCCCACTTCCTATCTCCCTAAATGTGCCTTTCACGCAAGCGCAGCGGACGAGCACAGCGGGTGCGCCGTTTGCGCGCCGAAGGCGCGCCTAAGGCAAGCCCGTCTGCGCCCGTCCGCGACGGGCCGGGACCAGGGGCCACAACCCCTTCATTTCCCATCACGCAAACTCGGCATTACACCTCCGAAGAACTCCGCACCTTCAACTCCCAGGTAACTCTGACCTGTGCTCATAAATTCGGCCCACTCGACCTACCCCCTCAATGCAACAATTGCAAGACCCACCTCAAGCCTAAACACCACACGTCAAATAAACAAACGCTTGTACTGTTTTTGCTGAATTGCAGGTCTCTTCCAAGGCACTGCACAGAGCTTTCTTTGTTAATTGACGAACAAAAACCAGACGCTCTCTTTTTATCGGAGACATGGCTAACCCCTCACTCCGATCCTGAGTTGGTTCAAATCCTGGGGCAGGAATGCCAAATCATAAGACAGGACCGGGAAGGTGAAAGAGGGGGTGGTTTAGCCATAATCTTCAGAGACTGTTACACCTGTCGCTGCAACCCCAACCCTTTTCCGGAATGCGAAAGCATGTCATTCACCCTGGAATTTTCCTCTAATATAAGTTTTTCCGGAGCACTTATATACCGCCCACCAGGCACCCCCAAACAGTTCTACGATTCTCTACCCCCGTTAATCGCCGATTTGGCTTTATCGCCCTCCAACTTCACGTTATTGGGTGATCTCAATATACACTTCGATGACCCCAACAATTCCATTGCCAAAAAACTAAGCGGGGACCTATCCGCTCTGCAGCTGCTCCAGCTGGTATCATCTCCTACGCACGCGAAAGGCCACTTGCTGGATCCTGTTTTCAGCAACTGCCCACATCTAAAGGCCTGTCCCCCTATAACGCTTCCTTGGACAGACCATGCACTAGTCCCGCTGCTTTGGACAACTGAAAAATCTACACCCTCTACACCTACTGTCCAAGAAAACCGAAACTGGTCTAAAATACTGCTGGCCCAGTGGACCCTGGAACTGCAAAAAACGATTCCCCTTATCGGTCAGACCCCCTCACAGGCCAATGAATCCTTCAATGAATGGATACAGAACTCTCTCAATACCACGTTCCCCCCAAAGAAAACAGTTTTTAAAAGATCCAGAATCGCAGCTCCCTGGTACTCCAATGAGCTACGGGAGAAAAAGCGCTTTTGCAAGACACTGGAACGCAAATGGCGTCTGGAATATGCGGAAGCAGACAAAACTATCTATAGAGACGCCATCAGGTCATACAAAAAAGACATAAAAAGTGCGCAATCTTTATACTACTCAAATAAGATCGCAGAGGCCAGCTCCAGCTCGAAAGAGATCTACAAAATAGTAAAAAGCCTCACCACCCTCCCCACACCCCCTCCTATAACTGAGAATCCTCAGCTACGCTGCGAAGATCTGGCCAATTTCTTTTCCCAGAAAATCAATCTCATTTACTCTTCCTTTCCACCTACAGAACAGACTGCCCCGACTAAAGCAGCGCCATGTCCCCCTCCAGAACATACATCCAACCACCCTCCGGTGCTGGCGGAATTCCCCGAGTTACAGGTGGATCTCCTCACCTCCCTCATGCACCAAGTGAAGTCGGGTTCCCCCAGAGACCCAGCACCCCCACATGTCCTGGTCTCCGCCACTCAAACCATTCTTCCCACACTGCTCAGAGTACTTAATACCTCGATCTCTACCAGCACAGTACCAGGAATGTGGAAGCAGGCCATGGTAAGGGCTCTGGTTAAAAAACCCAACCTTGACACTAAGAACCTAAACAACTTGCGCCCGATCTCCTTGTTGCCTTGGGCAGCCAAAATCTTGGAGAAACACATAAACAGCATATTAACAACTTTTCTAGAGCAACACCATCTGCTCGATCCCTCCCAGACTGGCTTTCGTCCCAAGCATGGGACCGAGACGGCACTGCTGGCAGTCACAGAGGAGTCCAGGAGAATCTTAGATCGGGGAGAATCGGTGGCAATCATCCTCCTCGATCTGAGCGCGGCATTTGATTCCGTGAACCACAGCATCCTTCTGCAGCGCCTCCTGGACACCGGAATATCTGACAAAGCCCTGGAGTGGTTCAGGTCTTACCTGAGTGACAGATCTTTCCAGGTGTATGAAGGGAATGTCACCTCCTCCAGCAAGCCTCTGAGGTGTGGAGTCCCGCAGGGATCATCGTTAAGCCCGACGTTATTTAACGTCTACATGAGGCCACTGGCTGAGATCGTCCGCCCATTTGGTATCAAGATCGTTACCTATGCGGACGATACCCAGCTGGTGGTCTCCTTGGCACAGGCAGGCAGACCCTCAGCCAATGTAGATCTCGCTGGCTGCATGGAGATGGTCAAGAGCTGGATGACCAAGTCTTGTCTCAAACTTAACGGAGACAAGACTGAGCTCATGCTCCTGGGTCATACCATACTATCTACCACAGACACTCACTGGCCTCCCAGCTTGGGCCCTGCCCCTGTTCCCAAAGACGCCATCAAGAGTTTGGGTGTCTGGCTTGACAGATCCCTGTCGTTCGATCAACAGGCAACAAAACTTTCTGCCACTTGCTTCGGCATCCTGAGAGTTATCAGGAAGATCCTGCCTCTTCTCCCCTTTGAAGCAAGAAAAACCGTTGTTCTGGGCCTGATTCAGTCGCGACGACTACGGAAATGCTTTGTATCTCGGAGCCCCTGACTTCACCCTGCGCAAACTGCAATTAATACAGAATTGCGCAGCCAGAACACTCTTACAACTCCCCCGCAGATCATCAGCAAAACCCGGACTGAGGACACTGCACTGGCTCCCTATAAAGGAAAGAGTAAACTTTAAAGTACTCTGTATTGCCCACCAGACCTTCTGGTCTACAGGCCTGGCAATCAATCTCCCTCTCATTTCACCCTACCTCCCCACAAGACAGTTGCGCTCCACCTCTGCAAATCTAGCCATTGTGCCGCCAATAAAGAAATCAAGGTCAGGAGGCCGCTCCTTCTCCTACAATGTGGCTAAGAGGTGGAACGCTCTGCCCCAGCATCTCAGATCTAATTCTAATATTCTCTCCTTTTGCAAACAGCTGAAAACGCTCCTATTCACTACTTAATGATGGAGCTGAACCTGCCTCCTCTAACCCAAACCTCAGATGGTATGCTTAGCGCTTGGATGCCTCAGGGCAGCTACGTGCGCTCTACAAATCGGAATTCATTCATTCATTCATTCATTCATTCATTCAAAGAGTTAGTTACCTTCGCCTCTAGTGGTTCCTGTAGGGAGGGCACAAGATGACAAAGTTCATCTGTCCAGCGGACCTCAGATAGCAGTAGTCCTTTAGATGGCACGCAGGCCGGGTAGGCGCATCATGTATCCAAGTGTGTGAGGTGCAGCTTCCTCCTGAATGTAGTTGGGATACTAGAGCTACAGGGTGATCATTATTAGCTATTAGTGTACTCCGGGTAACGTAATCACAAACAGTTAAAAGAATATTCAATCAAGGTGTCGATTCTTAATTTAATGTGAATATTCATGCACAATCAAAATGATGAATGAATAACTAAAATTGTCATAACACAAGAAATCTTTTTTGGGGGGTCCGAGGGATAACATTATTAAAGACCTGCAAGAAGTAGTTCCCCCTATAAACATATACAAACAATACATTTCTTGGGTCTGTCAGGACTTGGAAACAGTGAAGGTTTAAGATGAAGTACAACTGTGTCTCAACAAGGAAGCCGAATTGGGAAGCGATCGCTTTTAGGACGAATGCCCTCACTCACCAAAGGTGACATGCTTCATCATTTGGGCTTTCTCCTCCCAGTGGGAAAACCTAGTCCCACTGAGTGCTACGACCACCCCTCTGAGAGGTGGGAGCTCTGGGATGTTTTTGTTATTCCTTAAGAATATGGGAATAGCTAGAAACCCAAACGCGAGCAGGATAGTAGAGTGAGGGTGCAGTGCAAGACAAGAGAAAGATAAAAAAGTGAATTTAAAACTGCCCAATGCAGATGAAGAGAAACTTTATTAACTCATCTGGGCTGTCAGGATTAAAACGGAGTGCTACGCAGTGTGTGATTAGACTGTTAGATTGTGTAAAAAGGTCAACATGTTTCAACCAATGGCCATCTAACAAGTATGTTTGGCTTTCTTCAGGACCATATAAATAAGCTGCTGCTCAAGTGAAAGAAAGAAAAAGGAAGTGTCTGATACAAAATCAGTAATCCTAGGTAGTCAAGCGGTATCACTGGAACTCGTCTAGGAAAAAATGAGATACAGAAGAACGTGATCAAACCAGACTTTGTAAAAGTTCCAGGCATTATGTAAATGACCAATGAGTCATAAGATACAACAGAGTCCAACCAGGTACTCAAAAAAGGACACTCACCCAAATCTGTAGGACAAGTGACCTACAGCCTCAACCTCAACCTGGTAACAACTCAGGGAAGGGAGCCCCTCTCTGAAACAACAGGTAGGTATCACAAAACTATAGTTTATAGTGCATGCGCTAACCTATGTCATTAACAGAAGTGTAAAGGTGATGTCTAAGGCAATCAAACAAAACATGAATGAATTAACAAATTTGTTACTAGAATGACAATGGCACGAGAAAGATTCTGTACTGTTAATGACACAAGGGCTAATAATCCTCATCCCTATCTGCTTAAAAACGTATGTATCAAGTTGCTGACATTCAAGTGAGACAGCCAAAGCCTTATTAATCTATGTGGTAAATCAAATGTGACTAGCTCTGTCTGGCATAAAAGAGACAAGATGTTTAATGCTGGAATATAGAGTTAGACCCCTCCCAGAGGAAGAAGCTTATAACGTGATGGAAAAGGTTGCATGCGTGGTAATGCACACCCTTTTGTAACAATGCACTCGGAAAGGCGGGTACACGCCATGCAATAACCCGACATTGTGTAGTAACCTGAGCTCTAAAATAGGCAAACGCTAGTATATACACCCATATGTATACATGGCCACTAAAACTTGTTCTAGCACCACTAGTGTGACTAACTCAAGATCGCGTCCATTACTGCAACAAAATAAGCTTCACTCACCTATCCGTCGGTACTCCGTTGTAGTACTGAAGTTGAAAACCGAAGGTACAGACGGCGGTGAATGGTGGCGTTTAAATGAGCATGGCGTTAGCCTGCCGGTACTCCCATCGGGTCCCATGATAGTCCAACGTAGATGGGTGTAGTACACGTAGTCGCGCTACGCGAAGCTATGCGTAGACGTTCTTGCACTACACGAGCTTCGCGTAGCTTCACGAGCATTCGTAGTAGCTTGCTGGACCCGTTCGTGAGCCATTTTTCTTGCTCGGGAGCGCGTTGTGCATGTTCGGGGCGCTGTCTGCGTGTTCGGGGGATTGTAGCGTGCAACCTTACCCATGTGGTGGGGTTTGGGCGTGGCCATCTTGTTTTTTTAATTGTCCCGCCCGCTCGCGCCCCATATTTCCTCTTCCGGGTCGCGTATAACGTGTTCGCGTGGTGCACGTCTTGTTTGGGAATGCAACTACTTGTTCACGCTGACAAAGTGCGTGTTCGCGTGAAATCACGCGCGAACTTACCCACGTGGTCGTGATGGGCGCGGCCATCTTGTTTTTCACACTCTATGCTATGGTTCTGGGCTTAGTTTTCTATCCACCTTTTCTCTTTGCAATCTTTACCTATTTTCAGAGTTTTTCTGACTTGTTTTACTTATCATCTATCTCTCTCTGTCCCTAAGTTTATATTTTGCATTTTATTTCTACTTTTCAACTTTTTTTTTAAACATTTCTACTGTTTTATTTTACTTCTTTATTTAAGCTCCTACTTCTTCCCCCTAACTTTTTTTCCTTTTGTTCTAACTTTTCTTTTCCACCTCCACCTCTACCCCAGAACCATGGAAAAGGGGAGCAGCAGAACCGGCTCAAAGGGCAAGGCGCCTGCGCCCAAGAGCCGGCTGCCTTGCGGCAGAATGCGACCTGCAGGGGTTCAGGCCCGGAATCTTTTCGGGGAGGCGGAGGTGGCCGCCCTGGTTTTTTTCATCCAGCGCCACATCCCCTTGACCTTGGCAGCAGGCGGCAGGCCAGGCTCCGGTTACCTCCCAGAGGAGCGACGCCGCCGGTGGGCGAAGGTGCACCAGTCAGTCTACCGTCGCTCGTATATCCGGCGCACCCACCAGCAGCTTGCCCACCGGTGGGCAGACATTCTGGACAGGGAGCAGGACCTGTTGGAGCTGCTAGGTGTCGAGGTCGTGGGGCTTGGTGAGTAGCTAGTAATATTAATAATTTAATATATAATATAGTAGTATAAGCATTGTGTATAATTCTTGGACGAATAAGTAACACGATCACTGGTGCACTTAGTTACATTGCAGATCAATTCCGTCTCAAAATCTTCTGTTATTGTATGACACAGGTGCTTCTCGCCACTTCTCTTACTGGTTTGTAACTTAGCGCTAGCTTGGGCTGCTGATTATTGATGTTAGAGTTTTTAGAGAACTGAAGTTAGTTAGTGCTATTGCTAGAGTCTAGTCCTTACATTGTCCTTTAGTGAAATAGTGGTGGATGGATAGTATTAGTTTATATTTTTTTAATGGTCTGCATGACGCCTCCTCTGTCACTGAATGCTTAGTTAGTTCTTATTTATCCCACCCTCCATAGAACCGGTTTCAAGTTTGTTTACTGAGTGGTAGGCTTAGCAGCAATAGCATGGTCACGTCAGTCAGTAGCAGTTCATATGACGCAAGCAACCAACAATTCCGTGTATGCACAAATTTATGCATGTGTCCTCCATCTCATCTATGCATGTTTGCGGGCAAAAATAAAATGGAAATGCCGACTTACTGAACAATTGGCCCGTCTGGATTCTGGAATAGGTGGTGTAGGTCAGGTAGTACTGGCTTCGTTAGTATATTCTGCAATCAGAATGTTTATGGAACATTTGATTAGTGTTCTATAAGTAGACGGTCTGTGAATCCTGCAAGCCAGTAGTCATTTATACTTCGAAGTCAATTTTATTGGAATTGTTGTTTCCTAAAATGTTTGAGAGGATTTTTAAATGATGTATTTGTTTCACAGCACTTAATGTTTCTCTTTCTTTATTATTTCTTACATGATCAGCACCACCCAGGGGCAAGAAGACGGGGTCCGAGTTGGCGGGACAACCACGAGAGGAACACTCCGAGGATCCTGCTGCTGGCCCCAGTAAGTCCTACAGTGCTTATATTATTAACAGTTATATTTCCCTAACTTTTTAACGCACCTTATTTTTTCCAACCTATTAAGCCTCCTTGCTAATTCAATGTTAGCAAAACCTTCTTTGGTCTTCAATTTGTTTTCCAAATTTTGGGTATCCAATACCATCCCTGACTTTCAGTTCCTTCAAACTGCCTCTGCCCTATGACTCTCTGTGCTACTACTATTAGACTGTGTGTAGCTAAGCTTGCCCTGTCGGCCACTCTTTAGTTAAGGTATTCTTTTGAATAAAGCTGTGATAGAATAGCTGTAGCCACTGGGTCCACTCCTGTCTTTTCCGTTGTCCTCTGTAATCTCTAGTCTTTGTCAATTCCCACCAACAAAATACGCAACCAGATGTTTGCCTACTAATATTTGTTCGGTTAGTATACTACTACTACTGTTGTGGTTATTATTCTCTGCACATGCACATACAGAACTATGCACAAGAAAATAGGATATTGATGTTGGTGATAGGGAGGTTGGACCTTACTTACACCTTACACCCTAGTCACAGAACTTAGTCAGAAGAACCCACAATCCAATGACCGTCTACCTACCTAAGTGTCTCAGTCATAGTCATTTGTCCCACTACCGACCCCCACACGAAGATAGTTAGATATATACCCAATGATTTTTTATTACACAACCCAGAACAGAAGAACACCCTTTCGCTCACTCACTCGTTTCAGTCCACAACACCCCAGACACTCAAAATATACCACAGAGTCTATGTGCAGTTCAAAAACTTTATTTTTTCAATAACAAGTTATGTATCGTTGTAACTTGTAAGTATTTCCATGAAAAACATCCTGCTCCGCCATGCAAAATGAAGAAGATTAAATATTATACATTTTGTATATCTAGTGCACGATAGAGAAATGTGTGAATTGTGGGAGACCCCTCACTGTTGAACATATACTGGTTACACATGCATCTTTCGAAAGCTCACCAAATCTCTGGTTCGTAGAAGGCAATCTTCTCATCTGCCTATGAGAAAAATGTTGCACGTTAGACAGTGAATACAACTATGCCAGTTTTTAGCTGTCATGGCAAAAAGTGCAACATTGTGGATAAGCAAAAGGGACTAACAATACTGGTTTGTCAACCTCGTTAGTTGTATGCAACACTCATGTGGCCTCAAAGGTGTCTTTCTTACTGTGCAACAAGCTGCGAGGTAACATGGGCAAAGCAGTAGACCCGGATCTAAAATGGTTATATGGCTCAGGCAAACTTTCCAAAGACTAGAGTAGGAGTAGAGATTAGATGACCCTAGGGACCATCTAATAAATTGAAACTAAACTCTGTCTAATGTGACTGCTGTACAGTAGGACGCAATTTGGACTAGTTATAACGATTTATGTTGTACGTAACTGTTTTTTCAATCTTCCTTCCTGGTGAAAAAAGTACAACTAGTGAAATAGGGGGAGGTGTGCAGGCATCTAAAAAGGTGTACTTGCTTTTATAGGTGTACAATCACTATCAACCACCAGTGCCGACGGGGCCAGCGGCGATGCGATTGCCATTCAGGAGGGGACAGCGGCTGCGGCACCGGCAGGAGCATCAGTGGGGGAGAAAACTTCAGCGGTGGGCGGTGGTAAGTTATATTCATTACTTATTTGCATTACTAGGTGGAAGGGGAACATTTCCCTCACTGTGCTATGAGTTTTATTAAGAAAGTATGAGTTTGAAGTTGTACTCGACAATATACAATGGTTGAAGAAGACACCCTTTGCAGCATTACCAGTGTGAGTTGAACAAACAAGGCCTCCAACTCAGCTGTGAAAGTTATGGAGAAGACTAAAAAAGTGAGATCGGATGACCTTGCGGGATGTGTTGAACAAAAAAGGTAAAGAAGTGAACTAGGGTGGAAGGAGGAAGGACTAAAGAGATGTAATAATAGGACTACCATAGAAGGATACTTTGGAAGGTTCATGCATGTGGCTGATATGAATCCAATGTATGGGTTGTTGAAGGATGGGTAGAACTAGAAGGTGAAAGAAAATGCAGGCCTGGTTGGGCAAAACAATATGGGTGCATGGATATAGTGGATAGCAAGAATCATGAGCAGAGTTTGTGTTAATGAAACCCAAGGCAAGGAAGGAGTAGACGCATGGGTGGTTGCTGGTGAAAGTGAAACCAGCTAAGGTGATAATAAAGAATGATAGACATTTACTTTTAATGGGTGGATGCCCCCTAAATGTATTGTATTCATCATAGGTGGAGACTGTCACTGGAAGCAGAGTCTTACTTTGAAAATATAAAAGGAGATACCAAAAAGACTGGTGTTCCTCTGTGTACTCAAGTCCACCCATAGTACTAGGGCAAGTATAATGCCGGAAAAAACTTCAACAAATGCTACAGGCAGGGGAAGCAGGAGGATAGATTAGATAGATAGATACTAAAAGTTGACACCAATTGCATGTACTGTGCTTGGTAGTGTTACTATGCCACAATGTACTGTGGAATTCATTTTGAAGAGTTTCAGTTACAATTCTGTTTCTTTTTTTATAGATACTCATACTCCTTCCCAAAAACCATCAAGGAAGGAGTTGGCAGCCAGGCCCGCAAAGGAAACTGCAGGCCATTGTGAAGGAGTACTGCCGGCTGGTGGCTGAGGCAGAGGAGGAGGAGGAAGAGGCGGCGGCAGCAGCTGCTGCATCTTCCAATGCGTCTGGCCCCAGCAAGTCCCCACCTGCAGGAGTACGGCGCCGCGGCATTTAACATCTGCCACCCCCTCACAGCATGGATGCAAATGTAGGTGCCGTGCATTTCGGCAACAACTTCTCCTCCGGGTGGCCAAGCTGGAGGACCAATTAGAGGAGCGCGTAAAGATTTTAGTGAACAACCACCTCAAAGCCCGCCAATTGTAATGGATCCTGTTGATTTGCCCCTTTTTTAATACTTTTGTAGGTGGGTGGGAATTGGGTGTTGGGGTTATTTTTGTGGGACATTCTTTGGACTTGGACATTGGTTGGGGTTAGGGTGGGGATAGGAGTGGGATAGGACTAGGATATTTTTTTACATGAATAAATGTTATGTATTTTCAACTTACACATATGATGTTGTTTTGTGGTGGGGTTACTGTTGTACGTCACAAGGTTTACTCTAGATGGAGGGCAGCGGCCAGTGTTTGATTGAAATACTTTATTAATTGACCACATGTGTAACATGCAAACAGATAGATGCGGTACCCCTCACTCATTTATATTTGTCCTATTAGTACTACCAGCCTGTCCTCCATTATACCTCCCAGCAAACTTCTCTTCTTACCTGTGATTGATGATGATAACATTTGGCACCACCAGGGCTGAATGGTTTCCCAAGAGAACGGAGAATATGCAGTGGTTGTGTGATGGTAGTAGTAGACTAGACACTGGCACTAGCATTGGCAAACAAAAACAAAGAGACAGTCATTTGCCTGAGAGAGAATGTGGGAGAAGTAGAAAAATACAGTACATAAGATTGCCAAAAAAATACAAACAATATTGCAACTGCTAAACGAACTCAAAGAAATCAATGGTGTCGGGGACTGCCATGTACAAGAAGATAACTGTAGTTGTGTTGGAGTCAGTAAAACACAATCCAATTCGTAAACTTAAATGCTCTAAAATTAAATTCAAACAATGCCAGCAATTATTTAGATTTATTCGTTGGGTCACTTTGGGAAATTAATTGCCTTGTAGACTAGTACATAAAGTGAGCATGGGTGAGCAAGCAGAAGAAGATCCTCGCCCTGCCTTGTTGACATTTGATTTAATTAGTGTTGCTTTCACCACATCTGCCCCAGCAAGCGTGTGATCAATTGTTGGTATAGATTTAATGTAGTAACATCACACCTCAATATAAAACCACGCAGCCCGGGGGAAGAGGGTTAGGGTTTGATGAATGGATGGGAACGGGGGTTTGGGGAAAGGTTTGACAAAGAAAAACAGTACGCATGGAGACAACAAAAGCAAAACAATGAAGACGATGATTGATGATCCACTACTACCCAATAAATCTAAAGTTCAGAAAAACAAAATGCATGCATGATGAAGATAAGTTATAACTTGATGGTTACTAAAAAGTGGTACTTAACTACTACTACACAATTCAAAGGAAGTATTTCTTATATATGATATGAATATGACTTTTGCCTAGGCTGTATGCCCTCTGAGAAACCGTAATACCTGCTGTAGCGGGCTGAAAGCTAGCAAAGAAAAGTATGCAATAGTTTAAGTGAACAATCAATTACCAAACACAAGCGTAAAATAAATGAAGAGGAAAAAGGAATCCCAAAAAATTACGAACATGATACTAAAATTAATGTATTATCCAGGTCCAAATGTGTAGTTGTATCTCGTCATTCATCTTTGTCCTTCCTTCCATGGACACTGTGACTGAATATCATTCTTGGGCGCCTCTGGCTGGATGATGAGGAGGATTGGTAAGGTAAGTGTAAGTTGTTGCTCCAAGTATAATAGCACTGGGTAAAAGGCCGGCCTGTAAGTGTTGATGAAAAAAGAAATGGGGTATTCCAAAATAAGTTAACTGGATGAAAACATTTTAAAAAAATCAATTACGGTGTAGTGCAAAAAAGAAAAGACAGTCACAAGACTCGTGAGCGAGAAGATTTTCAGACTGAAGCGGCTTGGAACATTAATTAACTCTACTCTTCTAGTTGCACAGCAGTCATCGAAAAGAACAACAAGATAGGAGCCAGCACAGAACAGTTACAGGGCCACACCACAAGACTGGGCCGTGAGTCTGTGGCTCAAACTCCATTTCCCTACATTTTTCACAGTACCACACAAAAGGCATTTACAGCAACCTAGCATTTGCCAAATCAAGCGATTAAATCAATGCGCCATTGTCAGTCAATCATACCACTATTGTATTCCACTACTGCACACACATGTAGCCTAGGTCTGCTGTGGCTCTTGTTGATTGGTTGTGTTTACCTTGTATTCCACTTCCTGAACGTATTCCATCAATCATCACAGATCAAACTGACTGACAGCTTGTAAAGATGGTATGGTGGTCATCATCATCCAGTGTGGCACGTGTACGTGTTGTCCAACAGATCACCAACAGCAATTCAGTCTATAGTAAGTGACTACGATTAAGTCCAGACTGCACCTGCAGTAGTAGGAGTACAATTGCATACATATTATTAAACAACATGAAAACATTGACCATCACTTGAGACATAAGTATTTTGTTATATTATATTAAACTACTAGCATACTTCTACTTCATGCACATTTGCTCTGTGTCAGCAAGCATCCGATGCAATGTATGGCATCATTCATTTCATATACCTGTCTTTCTCTTCTTTGTGACTGTCAGATCACAGATGCAGCAGAGCCTTCTGAAAGTGATGACAAGTTTAATTTATTTTGAAGCCCTGCTCAAGTTCTGACATTGAAGAGTTGTGTATGCCAGTGCAGACAGAGGTGGTAGCCTTAAGACAGTGATGCGTTTCAGATTGGAAACAAAACAGAAGATGGCTATAGTCACGTACGTTTCACTTGTTATGGAGGGACTGTTAGACGCTACATTATTGTACTATTCTCCATCTCCATCCAATGTATGGCAAGATGGAAATGTATTAAGGGTGAGTCAGGAAGATGGAGCAGGACTGTGAGGAGTGGAGTGCACAGTTAAATGCACAGATGTGCAACTCCAATAGGTAATTTAAAAAGTAAAAGAAAGGATGGTGTTGGTTTTGAAGTTTGAACCAGAAAGACAGATACAAACAAATAAAGGAAGGTAGAATGTAACAATTTAAAAGCCTAGTTGTCAGGGAAGAGGAGCTCGTCCTCAAACCCTGTTGGTTCTTCTGACAGAAGTAGGTCATGTACCCCAGTAGTTATGTCTTCCGACTCGCTCTCCTCTTCCAGCTGCGATTCACATATTTTGTAGTCTGGTGGTATGAAGTGCTGATTCATTTTGATCATGGTTAACCTCTCCACGCTTTTGGGCGAGAGACTGGTCCTTTTCACAGTTACAATGGCACCAGCAGCACTGAAAACATGCTCAGAAGAGACACTTGCAACAGGGCAAGCCGATACTTTATCGCCAGCCTGCTGAGCACTGGCCAGTCGCTTCTTTTCCTATACCAATACACCAATGGGCTTTGCTCCATGAAGACCTCTGTTGTGTCATCCAGATAGGCCTGGACCATCCGCTCAATGTTCAGTGGTGCTCCGGTTTGCTTGTCCTCTTTTTGTTTTTTGACAGCAACGGACTTACCCATCCCTTTCTGTAGAAACCAAGCAGCTATTTTTTTGGTTGTGTCTGATGAATCATATCCTGTTGGTGCTGTTGTTGTTATTGGTAGTGTTGGTGACTACTGGGAAGCAAACGCATTGCTCTCATGCTGTGAAGAGGAACTTGTCTCTGTAGGATGCTCAGTAGTACTTGCACTGTCCTGGGCTGGCACTGGAAGGCCTCTTATTGAGGGCCGTTCGTTTTCTAAATCAGTGGCTTCCTCAGCAATTACAGTTTTGTACTTGGCAACATCCCCTTCTGAAAAAGGAATTACTGCATTACTGTTCACAAATAATTTGTACCGTGGATCCAAAATTGTGGCAGTAATGTAATGTTGATGTGACACAATCTTATTTTGAATCCTTGTATTTGTAGATAAGTGCCCGCTAAGGCTTTCGCCAAATAACATGCTTCAAGTTTTCCTTCAACACCTTCGTATGTTTCAGACGCCTCCTTCAGCTCTTGCTCTAGCATGTACAACAATTGGATAGCTTGGCCCATAGTACAGTGACGTTCGCAGCACCAGCGTAGTGCTCGCGAGGGCCAACGGATGACGGCAGCAGGGAAGGGGTTAAATGTTATGGATATTGCAGCTATAAATAAAAGGGATAGTCTAATACCGACCTATAGAGGCCTTGGCCGAGCCTCAAGAATAGACTATGTCTTCATATCAGGAACATTAGAATGTTATTTAGTCGAAGCAGAAGTTAAAGCATCAACTTTTGGGGACCACAATCCAATCTTACTCTTATTCAGGGTTGCCACTAGACTAGAGGCTAGAAAGGAAATAGGGCGAGAGACCTAGAATCTTCCACAGACAACCTACGAGTGAAATGGAAAGGTATGGATTGCTGTAGAATTTTGCAAAAGATGGTCCAAACCTATCCGTCACTCTGTGAGACCTACCTCACATTGGATGATCCAAACCCAGAGGCAGTTTCTGCATTTGTTCTATTATGTGCCACTAGACTAGAGGCTAGAAAGGAGATAGGGTTAGGGGCGAGAGACCTTGAATCTTCCACAGACAACCTACGAGTGAAATGGAAAGATATGGATTGCTGTAGAATTTTCCAAAAAATGGTCCAAACCTATCCGTCACTCTGTGAGACCTGCCTGACATTGGATGATCCAAACCCAGAGGCAGTTTCTGCATTTGTTCTATTATGTGCAGGTATTTAAAAGCTGATTTCGAGACCTGTACTTGCATCTAGTGCTGACCCTAGGTGGTTTAATAGCATTTGTTCTAGGGCAAATACAGAACTTAAAGCTGCACTATCAGCCTCCCCAAGGGATACTAATCTTATTAGATCACTAAGGCATGCCTATAAAAGAGTGGTGAAGCAGAGACAAGATGTGATCTTAAAAGAACAACGGAGTAACTTGGCCTGCGCTGCAAGGCTTAACAACACAAATGGGTTTTGAGCAGCAGCTAAGTCAATGAGATCATTGGGCAACACACTTACCCCTTTAAGTTGTTATATAACAAGCGAAGCGTGGGTAGCCCATTTTTCCAAAATATATGCTGTTATACCCCAGTGTGAAGAAACTCCTGACAACTCTATTGTCATACCAATTCAAATATCAATATCAGAGGTTGAGTACGCGATTAATCAAAGTCTAGACAATAAAGTTCCGGGCCCGGATCGGCTTCCAATTGATCTCATAAAATCCAGGCCGGAGTTTTGGGCTCTTCTGTTACTTAACGTTTTTAATAATTTGACAATAACTAAAATTCCCAATACATGGTCTACATCTGTAACTGTCCCTATTTTTAAAAAGGGGGACAGATCGAACCCGAGCTGTTATAGACCAATTTCTTTAATTGATAATACTCTTAAGATATTGAGGAGGGTTTTATTTAATAAAATTAGATTTTGGGCTGAGGAGGAAAGTATTTTAAATAGATGCCAGCTGGGTTTCCGAAGTCATCTTGGAACGGTGGAACGGTGTCTTAATTTTAAGTTGATTATTGGTACATATACCATTGCACGACACAGCCCCCTCTACCTAGCATTTATGAATCTCACCTCTGCGTTCAATTTTGTTAATAGATCTCGGCTTTGGCAATGCCTTTTAGATTATGGGTTGGATGAGGACATAGTGTATTTTTTAGCGTATTTACACAGGGATTTAAGGGCACAGGTGAGAATAAGTAAGGATGGGGCAGTTTCAGGGGACAAGGTGGTTGAAAGAGGTGTCAGGCAAGGGTGCGTTCTTGCCCCATTCTTGTTTATCTTATATATCAATGAGTTACATAATCTGTTTTCTGACCTAACCACAGATGTCCCAATAATTAACAGTAATAAACTGCCTGCTCTATTATACGCAGATGATGCTGTTTTAATGGGACGTACACCTAATGCTTTGCATACACTAGTTAGGGGTTTTGTCGATTTTATGAAGGGTTTGAATCTTCGTACGAATTTTAAGAAATCGTTTTTAATGTGTTGTGGCCCCAAAAAATGCCTTATTAATGCTATTGCCTCGGGATCGGGGACCCTGTTATGCACACGCACTTTCCCGTACCTGGGTCTACAATTTTCAGACAACGGTTCCTGGGCATCCCATTTGGCATATGTTCGGACCAAATTTTTAAAGGCAATTAATTTGATTTTAAATCTTCCCCAACTGAAAAGAATTGAGGCAGCTCTGCCCCTTCTTAAAATGTATAGGACACAATGTGTACCCATTATGACTTACGGGGCTGAAATCTGGGGCTTTATAAATTCCAATAGCGCCCAGGTTGAAGAAAACAGATTTTCAGGAGAATCCTGGGGGTACCAATCTCATAATCTACTTTTGTTGCCATAACGAGTTAAAATTATCCTACTTAGAGGACTATATCAGGACCGGCCCAGCCATGTTTTGGCTGAAGGTTTGGCAAAATCCGTCAGCCTCGCTAACAAGGGAAATTATAGTTGATTGCTTAAAATGTGACATGGGAGGAGACATACTGTGGCTTGCCGGAGTAAAGGCAAGTCTAACGCAGGTCAATCTTGGTCACCTTTTCCATAAACAAGATGATTTAGATGGAATTGACAAAAAATCTGTCCGCGATGCCCTATACAAATATTATAGGGACACAAGGTTCGCACAAGAGCTTACTAAAACAATAGTGGCACATTATATATCAATGACAAACGATGACGGTCCCCTCTCTTACTTACCAGCTAGTTACCTTTTGAGAGCTATCACCCGCTGGGAGCGAAGCTTGTTCTTTCGCCTCAGATCTGGCTCATTAAAATATCTGTTGTGTTTTCCCTTAGGTTATCAACCCAACATCGAGGAGCTGTCTTGCCCTTGTGGTAACTTGGGTAAGCAGTCCTTGCTGCATTTCTTGTTTTTCTGTGCTTTTTATCAAAAGTACAGTATGCAACTTTTTATTCAGTTTTTTAGAGTTAGTAGAATAACGGATGTCCAGGTTGCATATGAAACTATTCTTCAGCTTAGGGTTGAAGATCTAATATTTCGAGTTTGTACTTTTCTGAAAATGGCTATCCGCTCACACATTTCTATGAATTAATAAATGGTGGGTCAGGATGTACTATGCGCACCTTTTTTACACCTAAACATGGAAATATGTCTTATGATTGATATTGGATTGAATAGAGTATTATGTATGGTAACTAACAAGTCTGTTTTTCCCCTGCTGCTATTTTTCCTGGATCTTTTTTGCATTTTTGCATTTTTTGAACGTCAGCACTTTTTACACATGATGCTGCTATTCTGAATTTTTAGAGATGATCTTGTGATGATTCATCTAATTGTTTGATGCAATCGAATTTCTTTTGTACATTTTCAAATGTAGTTAATGTGTTTCTTATGCAACTTACTAGTTTATTGACGTCTACCTTTGCTGCTATTTTCTTCGAAACATTTGCACTTTGTACTTTGACACTTTATCGTACGAAGCTGCTACCTAAGGTATCTGTGATGCTTATGCGATGTTTTATTGTACTGTTTTTTATCATTAAAGTCTTTCTCTAAATAAGTTTTTAATTAGTTGATGGTTTAATGCAATTGTGAAAATGTCTGTGCTTACATGGATACTGCATATCCGAATAAAGATCAAACTTGGATACCAGTAAGTGAAACTCATGCTATTTACCAAATGTAACTGGCTTGGTAGATTCCTTTTTTTATAACATTTTTTTATTGACATATGACAAAATTCAGATTAGTGTACAATTTAGCCATGTCTAACATTTTTATTCATTTTCACCCCCACCCACCACCCGTAGGAGGGAGGACCACAGAAAGGAACAAAGAGGAAGACCAAATACATTCCTGTCTTCCTTTCCTCAGTGTCCCCCCTCCCACCCCTCCCCAACCCTCCCCCGGTAGCAACCCACCCTTCTACCCTGCCCACCCACAAAAAAGGCAATAGGGGTCAATGGACCCGTGTGATGCCTCCCACCTCCTAAGTGGCCGTGGTCATCCCCTGTATGTAACAATTCAACCATTAATTTGAGAAAACATATAACATATGGAGCATACGGTATTGAGAAAGTTTGCTTGAGTTCGAGATTAACCATCAGGCAATTCATTCAAGTATGCCTCTGCTTGTATTTCTGAAAGAAAAACCTTTGTAGTGCCTCTAAAGATACCCTTTAACCTTGCGGGGCTCATCAGATAAACCTCACAACCTTTCCTTTGAAAAGGGCTAATCAAAGTGCGGAGTCGCCACCTCCCTTCCACTGTTACGTGGCAAAAGTCAGGGCGCACGAAAAACGAATGCCCCTCTGCACTTCTCTTAGCATCCGGGCGGGCTTTTTCAAAAATGGCTTGCCTTAACAGAAAATTGCAGAAGAATATTAATATAGCCCTAGGCTTAGATTCAGCACCTGAGTTCTTTTTTAACATGAAAGGGAATCGGTGTACTCTTTGAATTTCAGTTTCCCAACACTAATGTGACAACTCCGGAAATGCGCACTTGTGTTCCGCACACTGTAGTCCAGCTTCAAGCCCAACTATCCGTTCTTCCAGGGCAGTTGTTCGGGCAATAACCACTGCACAAGCCTTCGTATTCTTACGAATAGCCCCTTGTATCTTCATGGTAGCCAACTGAGCGCGCTTATGTTCTTGTCGTGCTTCGCTTTGGATGGATTTTAACATAGCATAGAGCACAGAGTTAGTGGGAGATGTGTCCGCCACCACTCCCAGTCCTTCCTGAGCACTCGGACCATCTGATCCAGCTAGAGAAGTGGTAGCATGTAAGTGGTCCCATTGGAGATTGTTGTTACCAGCCTCAGATCCATCACTATCTAGAGCCCTGTCTCCCTGTTGAGTGATTTTACTTGCTTTAGTACGTCTGGGAGTGACCCTCTTAAGTGTATCTCCAGTGTTTGGAGGGCTACCAGTTTCATCTCCAGACATTGAGCCCCCTTCAGCAGAGTTTGTGGTGGTTTCAGAATCTTCGGGGACTGAGAAAAAACTGTCTCCTTCCTGAGCCTCATAGCAGCCCCCTACAGGTCCTGAATGTAATTTTCCTCCAGAGGGAGTGGGGAATTTACCGATTTCACTCAGGTCACTGTCCCGAATCTGTATTGAGCTCTCAGTGATATTATTAATTCCTTGGTTTCCTCCGGGCACAATCACATCAAACATAGCTGATTGAGATCCCAAGGTCACCGTATTGTTCGTGTCTTGCGATGAGTCAATTAGTTCTTCAATATGGGCTCCCTTACCTTTTTCTAGCACTGGCTGCGCGTTATTACAGTTTTCTGCCTCCCCAGTGGTTATTTTAGTATTCTGATGCTGATTTTTACTCCCGGGGATTACTGCCGGTTTTCCCTGCCCGACGCCAGCCACAGTTGGTGCCGGCGCCCGCAAAGCCTTATTTTTATTGTCCTTGCTCCCGTTTTCTGGGGGGTGTGCCTTCTCGATACCTCTCCCCTTAGTTGCATTTTTTTTAAGACTCACCGGCAAAACCTTGGGGGCGCTTCTTTCAGATTTACCGGTCTTTTCCTTTTCTGAATTCAGAACCTGCGCCGACACCCCTTTTCGAACACCAGCCGGTTGTTCCTCCATTGCAAGGGCAGGGATCTTCCCGTCTTTACGAGGTGGCGGCATACGGGCTCCAGACTTGCCAAACACGGCAGCTTCCTGCTTCAGGCACAGATTCTTTGGAGACCACACCCTCCACAGGTGTGCTTGGCTCCGGAGGAAGGTTGCCACCAGTCGAGCCGCCCGAACTGAAACGCTGGAGTCCAGCAGTAGAATCGACATAAGCCTCTCAGGTAAGCTGGACTTTTCCGTAGTACTGCGGTGGCTCTTCCGTGCTCCCTGTTACGTATTCTTTTCTTCAAACAAATCCTATCATTCCTGTATCGTTAGGTTTCCACAAAATCAACCTCATTCCGATATACCATTAGGAACAGGCAGGGGAGACGCTCATTCGGGATCAAGCGGCCGCCATCTTGCCTTCCCTGATCCTGGCTTGGTATATTCCACAAGGACAATGCATAGTGGGGTTTTAAGGTGTGTATGCAGTAGTCGGTAAGAACTGAGATGATTGGGGGTAATTGATAACAGGGGAAGCAAGCACACAGAGAAGTTTGAGCTACATGGGGATTTCCATTTGCACATAGTCAGTGCATTTACCTCTTGGATATGGTCCTTGGGTTTTGTTAAGACCCCACTGCTTTTTCTTGGACAGTGCTAGAACAACCTTACATCCCTCCCAATGTAACAGATTATACCAATTTTCTTCTCCGAAAAGAACAAAAGTGGGTGTTCAAACTGAAGACCAACAGGAATGGGTTGAAAGACGACATACCATGGTCCACTCTGTAAGCTTTTTCCCCACAGATGAGATATGTATAAGAGCCTGTTCCTTAATGCATCCTCTACCTCTCACTGTGAACATATAGAGGATTGTAACTGGTGGTTTGGATTACTAGACCTTCCCACAATCAAGGTCTGCCCAAAATTATATAGATGTGTCTGCTCGTCAACAAGACTGTGTTTGAACGACTTGCACAGTTTAGAAATATATTCTAGATTAGACTCTCCTAGATTATATTGATTAATTGTCCCTGCATTTGGTCACTTCTTTTGAAATTGCCATTTACTTAAAAGAATATTTCCTTCAATTTTTCAATAAAAATTTCTTTCATCACATTGACCTGAAAATAGCAGATGTAATAAATCAATGAATTAGCTGGCAACGTGAATAAAGTTATCAACTATTGCCCATCGATTTAATAGATATTCTCTGTTGCATTACCCGGTTATAACCGAGCCATATCAAGCAAGTGTGCATATAACGTTAGACGTATAGCACGCGCCAGGCCATTAATTTATGGCCATTCATTTGATTTCGCGCGATGCGACATTCTGTCATTATTCCTTTTGATCAGCGTCTAACAACACAGAACATTTGTGTGCATAGCGACAGCAATTCATGCTGCTTCGTTGCCTAGCAGCCACATCAACAACATGATGGTCCAATGAGAGATTAGTATCGCTTAACACGTGTTGGGTAATCCGCCTATCAGCAGAGCGGATTAACCGTAAACACAGCCATCTTTTTAACTCTGTTCTGATTGGACAAGAAAATCAGGTGACAGCGACCGTCCAGGTAAGCTGAACGCAAGGGTCCAGCCTTCTTTTTTCTAAAACCTTGGCCATTAAGCTTAATCACGCTGGCACGCTTTCTTTTATGCGCACGCCCGATGCATTCGCTAGTCACTGGATTCATCAGGCTGGCTTATGCTTCCCAAAAGCGGAAAGTGCCATTAAACATCCAGGACGCTGAGACGCTCATTACCTTTTTCAAAACTGCCTCGTTTAACATCTTTACTAGCAGAATAGCGATACCTCGTTAGGCTTGCTAGTAAGGTAGATTGCCATCTTAAATGGGTAAAATAGACTATGCTGCAATGAAACCTCGAATATGGCTCTGTGATACCTGCCATGTGTTTTATTTTTCAATGAGACCAAGAGGCAATTACATACGAGTTTGTTTGTTTTTTGCTTCCTACACTAGTGCGGTGCTTCCCTCGTGCCCTGAGCCGTTGCCAGGCGGGGTGGAGCCATTTACTCCCACTATCATGGTAAGATGGAGTAATTGAATGACATATTTGTATGTCCACATGTGCAATAACAATGAGATCAATGTGTTAATAAATCAATAACACTTGTTCTATAGCTCAATGGGTAACACAACATGATGCTTTTTTCGTATGTATGTGGTCATTTTACATGTATTAGTCCGTGTCTTTCTCTTCTTTTTCTTATAGTGATGAACATACTTTCTACAAACAAAGGAATACACCTCACATATCAGGTGATCTTTTTTCATGTTGTAGGAAATGCAAATATTCAGTCACTAAAATAAGTTTTTTATCTATCACTTCACTAATTGCAGTAGCATTCTAACGTTTACCGGTCCTGATGAAAGCAATGGACTCGATAGTCCCTATTGCATTGCTGAAACATGTTGACCAATTTGATATCAGAGTAGATATTTGTTAAATCTACCTATGCTGCTTTTTTAATATTGGCGGAGCGAGCATAGAACCTAATAAAGTTTCCTATATTTCTGCTCACTCACCCAATTTTATACATTCTCACTCACTTTTTTCGCACACCCTTTCTCACAGCACTGCAAATCAGTCACCCACCAAACGAATTGATGGGTAGTATGTGACACTCTACCACTGTTTGGCCGCCACCTGGCTCTTGGGAGGTAATACCAACTGACCCCCCCTTGTTTGAGCCAGTGGCGTACCAATTATTGTGAGCAACAGGAATGCCAAATGATGAAGGGCGGTTCCGTGTGGTGACTGATGGATATCCTGTAATTGATCACTGGTATCCAGCAATTCTCTATACCACGGTTAGATGAGTTGACACTGTTCTGTCAGTTTAATGACCCATACATAGACTGGATAGACCCTCTGACACTCTTTTGTTTTTCTACATGTAATTAGGGAATGTGTCTTGGTCTTTAAAATCCCTCAGGCCCTCCTCCTACCTTCTTGTATTCTTTACCAACAAAGTCTGCCAAATTTCACAGAGTTTCGCATGCTGGCTGATTATTGCTCCTCCACCCTTACCAAGGACAGGTGCGAGCATTGGGATATGAAGATGGCACTACCCTGATGCAACACATATTCGTTTGGTGATTTTTTTAATGCCCACTGCCCGAGGGTCGATTTGAATGCTATGTCCATGCACAAGCAGGCGAGGTACCTCAGCGGCTGCTAAGATACCCAGATAGGTCCAACGCCTGTGGCTGCAAATAGTGCTGAATTTATCCATCACTGGCAAAACATTTCAATCGACTGACCTGCTTACAACATACAGCATTACTAGTTCAAATTTCATCGGAAACAAGCCCAGTTTTCTGTTTTAATCAGTTGTTAAAATGTGTGATAATATAATCCGGTTTGACATTTATAGTGGCAAAAAAATAAAATGTTCAGTGTTAGATGTGTGCCACTCACCCAGCCAACATGGGAAGCCTAAAAATACACGATGATCATTCAGTCCAAGGTCATTGTCAATTTTAGCCCATCAAAGAGATTAAAATCCCAATCTGGAGACAGTTAAGGCGGGGTGGGCGGCGGGACGGTTTGGATCACATTTTAGGGTGTCCTTCTCAGTGAAATGATTCTACGTAGTCCACGTAACCCTGGGAATAGCATAAAAATCATATTTCGACGCCACATGAAGGGATTAGTTAGAGGGTCACAAGCCAGCGGTTCAGTCGACATGGACATGGAAGAGGAAGAGTGTTTATTAAAAAACATTGTGTGTGGTATGCTTTTCCACAGTAGAGCACCAATGTAGCCTCAAGCCACTTTCTTCCTCGGTGCCTGGTGGTTAACATCGTCAGTTGACTCAATCTGCATAACTCAATCCAGGAAGGAGCCTCGCTCCACAAGCTGACTAGTTATTTATTTTACGTGTGTAAGGCTGTCCAGAGATGCTCAAGTCCTCAGAGGAAGCAAGAATGGACTGTGATGGGCAGGGAGGAGGGAGCGGGGGTGTCACCCACAGGGTACCCCATCTCATTAAACAATGCAACTGTTGTTCTTCTGCTGCTGCATCTCTGGTGGAGAGCTGCACCAATGAGGTTTGTGTAGACCTATTCTGATCAGTGAATTCTACTGTCCCAAGAATGCCTTCCTCAGTGAGGGTCACGAATGTTTGTGAGATAGATATCAAATACTCTTGTCAAACAAGACCTCTTACTGAATAGAAGGAAGTGGTGATGGTTAATATTTTGTTTTTATGTGGTGCTACGGACTGTGGAGAAAGATAACAAAAGGCACCAGGGCTATCAAGTAGGATTTGGCCTATTATAGCATCTGGACTGGAGAGTGTACTAGACCCTCTGCTCCCACTCCTCCCTTTACCCTTTTGTAGGCTTGAACAATCAAATGACAGAACATGGCAAGGGCCTACTAGCCAGGGAATGCAAGCAACTCTTTCCAGGTGCACCATTACTTCCAGGTGCTTTAACAAAAACATGTATGGAATGAAGCTCTCTTTTCAGGGAATAAAACTCAAAACATGTGAAAAACAGCCTGCCTCTAGCATCCAGGCCAAATCATGCGTGACCTGCAGACGAACCCACCAGCTCTCTCACTTAGGGGCCTATTACAATGGTGGGCGGATCGCCTCCGCTGGGCCGGCGGTAGCCACTGCTGGCCTGGTGGGGGCGATCCGCCCACCATCCATGCCTGATTGACCATCTGCCATATTAGTATGGCTAGGGGGTCCACTGGTCAACTCTTCAACCAGGCGGAAAAGGGGCATAATATGATGGCGGTGTCTGCAAGACACCACCATCCATATTATGATGCAGGCGGAGATCAGCCTTTCCATGTCTGCAGTGCCGCCATGGGAAGGCAGGCAGTTCTTGCATATGGGGGCCCGTTGTGGGTCCCCAGGGTGTTGGGTGGGTGGGGAGTGCATTTGGGGGGTACCTATGATACCCCCCTACATTTGCCTGCACAAGGTGGCAAGGACCACGCGGTGCCTATCACATTGTGCATGCAAATTCACAACATGCATTTTTTGCATTGCAGCTTACAGCACCGCCCGCCGCAATGTAAAAAATGTGGGATTCGAACGCCAGTTTGGCGGGTGCATCCTAATTTGAATGGCGGGACCGCTGCATCCTGGGCGGCCGGTCCCTTGCTCTGATGCGGTGGTGGGCACCAACTCAAACCACAAAAATACCAGATCCCCCAACCCCTTCTCAGTTTCAAGAAGGTGTGATTGCTGCCACTGACACGAGCACTTGTAGACTACTGCGGCCTCCCCAACACTACATCACATACCAACATAACACAGCAACACCGTAACAACATAAACAAACCTGAGCTACTCTGCCCTCTAACCGGTAAAATCTAACTACTCGATTTAGATTCAAATCAGCAAGCTTTATTCGGTTTGTGTAGCAACCAGAAAAGCATCAAATATAGATATACAAACAATTAAATCCAATTACACAGATATAGGCTGAAATATTAGTACATTAAAATCAGTTAAAAACAGTTAAATAAAAACAATACTTTTTCTCGCATGAATAGATTTTAAAACAAATGTCGCAACAAAAAAACAGATCTTGGGGTCTTTCAGTGCAAACAATAGGCTCATAGCTGCATTAGTAGTTTTTACATTATATTTCTTGAAAAAGGGTTTTAGATATAGAAGTGTATAGTTCAGATATATATCACACAAAAGTAGAAAAGGGCATAGTGCACTATTTAGAATGCTCATCACATGGGCATAAAGTGACAGGGCATATTTAATTTCGAGGAATGCAACTAGATGGTGAACAATTCCCAATCTCATCCTTGTTAGTGCATAGCGATGTGAGGGTCTTAAAAATAGTGACAGATAGCTTTCAAAGCCAAAGGTATCTATAATCGATTGATAAAGCAGGTATGTAGTTTGATTCCCCACAATTCTCATCCTACATTCCTTTTTATGGGTCAAAAATGTGTTCTTTATCTCCTGTTTGGGCATGCCTATCACATCAGGTGGACTTTTCTGGATCATGACCATAAATAAATCTCTGTTAACATCCGCTATATATTTTAGCCAAAGGATCATAAGACAATTGTCCAATTGCAAGCAATCTTTGACAATAGATTGAATGAATTTTGTCTCTTCTTTAGACCAAATTGATCTCCATAGCATTAGGGGTCTAAGAGCAATCAAATCTGACAGGTATCTTAGGCCCACTTCACAATGTATTAACTCAGAGGATGCGGATGCAGGTAGGCATAAACGCTTTAAAGCCAAGGGCTATGTAATTTCAACACCCTTCTCCACTTCTGAAAGTGTATTTTAACCTTTTCTATAAATGATAACATTAATATGCAATATGCACTGCCTAGAGTGTTATTGTACCTCTTTTTCTTTCTGCTGTATACTTATATATATATATAAATAACCGTGGCTTGAACGCTGCACTAAACAGAGAAAACCGGGACTTTGGATAGATGCAGGGAGGCCGTAACATATCAAAAAGGCTTATTCAAGATAAAGCAACAAAAAGTCACAAAAAAGACAAAAAATATTGATATATTGTGACTGTAGAAAGAGAATTACCAGACAACCAAGTTGATATCTAAGATCCTTGAGGCGTCCCGAGGATTTGTGACATCTAGTCGCGACTGACAAGCAGACCCCATCAGGCTCCTTGAATAGGATCGTTTTTTAGCATATGTCCAGTACATTTTTAAAGATAAAGACACGGTGGCTACATCGAAAGTCCCCACAAAGTGATAATATGACAATTGAAAACTGTCCTGAAGAAGGTGAACTATCAATTGAATATCACCGAAACGCTGTGTCGACTTCTGTTTTCTGTAATGAAATACATTTTTATTGTTCATGATTTTTATGTTTTTAATAATAAATTGTTTTTAATCTGTTTGTGTAAATAAATTACACACATGTATTTTTGATATATCAAACTTTTGGATTCTCGTGTATTATTCAAGTGTTGGCTGACACAATGAAATTTTACTTTCTCCTGTTGTTATAGAATATCTTGTTTGCATATATATGTTTTTTGCTAAACTGCACTTACATAACTGTACGTAAAACCTTGGGACATTTTTTTGTTTCTTACTTTTATTGTATGCAAAGGTTTTGATTAACCAAGCATAATACATAAATGACTTACTTGCAATGTAGGGAAGCAGAGAAATTAGTTTTTGAAGATTAAATAAAAAATTGTGCACTCACTGCTATCTGGTCACGTGGAACCAGGACAAAGTCAAAGTTTTAGGCACACCGTGATCGAGCATGGGTCAGATAGGCTCACTGCTAGGTCCCGGTCAAAAGTTTACCTTCAGGCTAAGTCTTTTTCTTGGAGCTTTTCACTGGACAACCGGTTCGATTTGATGACAGCGCCCTGCTGCAGCGCGGTGCCTCATTGAACCTCTGGAAGCCTTTGTTCCTTGAGAGCGATGGCAAAGAGCTCCAGATCCTTCAGCAGGACAAATCAGCATGGTCAGGCCAATTCGCAAGTTGATGACAGACGCTTGACTCTCTGCATTGGGCCGGGCTCTTCCTGGAGCTTTTCTGCAAAACATTGCAGAAAGTTTCCATACTTGATCCATACTCTTGTTCCATACTCTTGTTGTTTCTGAGTTTCTTTGGGAGAGAATAAGGGCCCAGTAGCTGTAACCAAGGGTACAGAGACTGAACCTGGATTGCCTCTTGGTGACTAGGACTCAAGTTCCCACAGTGCACCTGCACAGTCCAGGAAAAATCAAGTTGTAACTGGTCAGCTAAGGTGATCCTCTCTTTGCCTTAGCAGGTGCCTTCTTCCAGCTCTGTTGTACCTGTTGCTGATCATGGAGCCCTCTCCTTCTCATCTGAGTCAGGCACAGTCCATTATTTATGGAGCCTTGAAAATGTAGCAGATACAGTCCTTAATGCAAGCCTTTTGTGGTGAAGTCCAGGGGTCCAGTGTGACAGTCCTTCTTCTTCTGATGTTCCAGGCAGGGTTCTGATGAGCACACCCAGCTCTTCCATATGTATCCTCCATTTTGGGATGGCAAGAGGGGGAAACACCCCAACCAATAGGGGTAAAGTTACCTCCCTGTGCCATGACCACCTCCTGTGAAGTGTGTCATATTTTGGACCTAGAATGCACTGTACTCTCCTTTCTGTGTGTGTCTGTTTACCCAACTCAAAGGTGTGGCTAACAACTGACTACACTCCCCTTCCAGCTCCTCTTCTAATCTAGTTAGGAGGGTCTCCCTTCTGGCTTGGGCTCAAGAAAGTGGGGGCTGGCCTGAGTCCTATGACATCAGTTCTCTTGAATTTGAAGTCCAGCTTATCTCTACCGGCCCCTTCCTCTCCCTGGCTTCTCCAGGAATCAAATCTCATCCCTCTAAATTGCTGTATTGTTTCAGTCTCAGGCCTCATCACATCTACTCAGGGAGGAGCATGGCTCAGGCTGCCAAAGCTGGTCAATTAGAAGGGACTGCTATAGGGCTGCTTTAGGCAATGTCAGGATAGTAAGTTCTAAAACTGCTTTCCTGTAATAGTTACATTAAATATAAGCATGGCGCTGTGTTGGATTTAATATAACCATTATTTGATACATTGCATGATTTTGCTAGCTTGCTCAAAAGCAAAGGTAGACTTCATTAAATTAATAAAACATTTCCCATGATGGCCAAAGATTATTTCTTATGGGTCCTAGTGCCAAAACCTGAAATCAGGTCAGGATTATATTACCTACTCGTCAGTGTTCCCAGTCTTATGTAGTGAGTGGTAGTCTCTTCCACAGACTTTCTCTCTGAAAGTAAAAAAATATTCACCCCTATTATTATTCCCAATACTTTTGCTTCTTCTGTGACGCTCATAAAGGCAGGGTTGTAACATGTGGCTTCCAGTTTTCCTTCTCCTGTTGCACATCCTATGGAAAGTACATAATTATTACCCATTAGTCTTGAAAACTAATCAAAAGAGGGTAAAGCGAGGCCCTTGTGAACAGACTAAACAACTTCAGAGGTAAACTTTGATTTTCCCTTGGCCGTCGCAAATTAATAATTAATTAACAGACTTCGTTTAGAGGTCTGGAAAAAAATAGTTGTTCAAAAATGAAGCAAAATATTTATCTGTTCAAATCTTTTGACTTTATTATAGACAAAAATCTGGCCAACATGTGTTTCACAACCTCAAGGTCACGTCATCAGGGCCAAACCATTAACTTACAAATAATATCAATTGTCAGAACTTACTGTGAACAAAACCACTTACAAGCGAAAAAAGAAAGAAAAGGTATTGAACAAAGAAAACCAACAAAAAAAGTGAACCCTCCTTATCAATTACCAAACCTTAAAAAAAATATTCAAATACAAATACTGAGACCTAACGTGTACATCAAAATTAGCAATTCTGTGTCACAAATAGATTCAAACTTCCCTAAAAAAAGATCCATACCAAGATCCTTATCTAGTTGGGGACAAGAACATCTCCACCAAAAGCTAAAGTCAATCACTTTCAATACATCATAAGATCAGTTCTATCATGTGAAAACAAGAATAAAATGAATTAAATTACACAAAATGACACCACAAATTAAAAGTGGAGGCACCCACCCACCAACCAACATCATTACCTTAACATGCTGTTAGACGCAAGTTTGCAAGAAAAATGAAAGAAATGATAGGGAATGTAATAAGAAAGTATTCTGAAACATGCCTACAAGTGCTCATGCTGATAAGGTGTCCCACTCAAATGCAAATCAGAATTATTCTAACTGTGCTCATAATTAAAAACTTCTCAAATAATGCACATTTTTGTATGAAAAACAATTTCAGGGTTTTAATATTTTATCTTTTTTGATAATCTATGAATGATAAAAATGCATCTTAGTCACAATAAATTGTCTGTGAAAACAGATAACAATTAACTGCCATACATGTCAATTCAATGTGTAGCGACTGAGTAAATGGAAATTGCACCTTCAATTGATTACTTACATTAGTTACAAATGGAAATTGTTGCATATTACGAAAGTCGAAAATAAGTTTAGTCAAATTTGTCTCACTCCCTTGTGATGCAGCTGCTAGAATGCAAGTGAAAAATCACCTCTTCTAAAAACATACAAAATAACCTACAAATAAATGCCTTTGTCAGTCTCGACAGAACCAGTAAACCTTAATGTGCTCAAAATCAGTATATCTCTCTTCCAATAATTGAGTATTCAAGCTAAAGGAGTCTCCAACTGGACAGCGCTGCTCAATATTAATGACAGATGAACACGCTCTAGTAACAATTTCTTCATTGTACCCATCTCACTCACCAGAATATTGTTTCCTCAGAATTGCAACACAATAGTAGTCCACTTTAACAATGTGCTGTATCTTCCTGAGATACTAATCGCCACATTCTGCCTCTCTTGGACACTGTTGGACATATCTCTGAATCACTCATTTGAGACAACTGCCATCCTCTAGAAACTTTTAATACAGTAGAGTATTCAATAGTCTCAACCAATTTAGACACTGTCACAATATCCTTCAACAGTTTAAAAAACAAAACATTTACCGGCATGATCACCTACTAACATGTGTTCATGGTGTTCACTGCAGCATCATTTATCCAGCATTACTCTCCAATCGCCTATGAATACATAACCATGTTGGTGAGTGTGCTGTAAAAACTGGTGCGCTCACTATCTGATTGTGTGTCCACATAAAGTAGCCATTTTCTAACCTGAGTGTTACCATTTTCTCATCGCCGTTCATTCCGAGCGCCCCTTCTCAAATTTATACTCTGCACATGTATATACTTACATATCCATCCGTGTGTAAGGCTGTCCAGAGATGCTCAAGTCCTCAGAGTAAGCAAGAATGGACTGTGATGGGCAGGGAGGAGGGAGCGGGGGTGTCACCCACAGGGTACCCCATTTCATTAAACAATGCAACTGTTGTTCTTCTGCTGCTGCATCTCTGGTGGAGAGCTGCACCAATGAGGTTTGTGTAGACCTATTCTGATCAGTGAATTCTACTGTCCCAAGAATGCCTTCCTCAGTGAGGGTCACGAATGTTTGTGAGATAGATATCAAATACTCTTGTCAAACAAGACCTCTTACTGAATAGAAGGAAGTGGTGATGGTTAATATTTTGTTTTTATGTGGTGCTATTTTAATCTTTAAGAGTACTCGCTTCGCTACAGGGGATGCTACGGACTGTGGAGAAAGATAACAAAAGGCACCAGGGCTATCAAATAGGCTTTGGCCTATTATAGCATCTGGACTGGAGAGTGTACTAGACCTTCTGCTCCCACTCCTCCCTTTACCCTTTTGTAGGCTTGAACAATCAAATGACAGAACATGGCAAGGGCCTACTAGCCAGTGAATGCAAGCAACTCTTTCCAGGTGCACCATTACTTCCAGGTGCTTTAACAAAAACATGTATGGAATGAAGCTCTCTTTTCAGGGAATAAAACTCAAAACATGTGAAAAACAGCCTGCCTCTAGCATCCAGGCCAAATCATGTGTGACCTGCAGACGAACCCACCAGCTCTCTCACTTAGGGGCCTATTACAATGGTGGGCGGATCACCTCCGCTGGGCCGGCGGTAGCCACTGCTGGCCTGGTGGGGGCGATCCGCCCACCATCCATGCCTGATTGACCATCTGCCATATTAGTATGGCTAGGGGGTCCACTGGTCAACTCTTCAACCAGGCGGAAAAGGGGCATAATATGATGGCGGTGTCTGCAAGACACCACCATCCATATTATGATGCAGGCGGAGATCAGCCTTTCCATGTCTGCATTGCCGCCATGGGAAGGCAGGCAGTTCTTGCATATGGGGGCCCGTTGTGGGTCCCCAGGGTGTTGGGTGGGTGGGGAGTGCACATGGGGGGTACCTATGATACCCCCCTACATTTGCCTGCACAAGGTGGCAAGGACCACGCGGTGCCTGTCACATTGTGCATGCAAAATCACAACATGCATTTTTTGCATTGCAGCTGGTGCTGCTTACAGCACCGCCCGCCGCAATGTAAAAAATGTGGGATTCGACCGCCAGTGTGGCGGGTGCATCCTAATTTGAATGGCGGGACCGCTGCATCCTGGGCGGCCGGTCCCTTGCTCTGATGCGGTGGTGGGCACCAACTCAAACCACAAAAACACCAGATCCCCCAACGCCTTCTCAGTTTCAAGAAGGTGTGATTGCTGCCACTGACACGAGCACTTGTAGACTACTGCGGCCTCCCCAACACTACATCACATACCAACATAACACAGCAACACCGTAACAACATAAACAAACCTGAGCTACTCTGCCCTCTAACCGGTAAAATCTAACTACTCAATTTAGATTCAAATCAGCAAGCTTTATTCGGTTTGTGTAGCAACCAGAAAAGCATCAAATATAGATATACAAACAATTAAATCCAATTACACAGATATAGGCTGAAATATTTGTACATTAAAATCACTTAAAAACAGTTAAATAAAAACAATACTTTTTCTCGCATGAATAGATTTTAAAACAAATGTCGCAACAAAAAAACAGATCTTGGGGTCTTTCAGTGCAAACAATAGGCTCATAGCTGCATTAGTAGTTTTTACATTATATTTCTTGAACAAGGGTTTTAGATATAGAAGTGTATAGTTCAGATATATATCACACAAAAGTAGAAAAGGGCATAGTGCACTATTTAGAATGCTCATCACATGGGCATAAAGTGGCAGGGCATATTTAATTTCGAGGAATGCAACTAGATGGTGAACAATTCCCAATCTCATCCTTGTTAGTGCATAGCGATGTGAGGGTCTTAAAAATAGTGACAGATAGCTTTCAAAGCCAAAGGTATCTATAATCGATTGATAAAGCAGGTATGTAGTTTGATTCCCCACAATTCTCATCCTACACTCCTTTTTATGGGTCAAAAATGTGTTCTTTATCTCCAGTTTGGGCAGGCCTATCACATCAGTTGGACTTTTCTGGATCATGACCATAAATAAATCTCTGTTAACATCCGCTATATAATTTAGCCAAAGGATCATAAGACAATTGTCCAATTGCAAGCAATCCTTGACAATAGATTGAATGAATTTTGTCTCTTCTTTAGACCAAATTGATCTCCATAGCATTAGGGGTCTAAGAGCAATCAAATCTGTCAGGTATCTTAGGCCCACTTCACAATGTATTAACTCAGAGGATGCGGATGCAGGTAGGCATAAACGCTTTAAAGCCAAGGGCTATGTAATTTCAACACCCTTCTCCACTTCTGAAAGTGTATTTTAACATTTTCTATAAATGATAACATTAATATGCAATATGCACTGCCTAGAGTGTTATTGTATCTCTTTTTCTTTCTGCTGTATACTTTTATATATATAAATAACCGTGGCTTGAACGCTGCACTAAACAGAGAAAACCAGGACTTTGGACAGATGCAGGGAGGCCGTAACATATCAAAAAAGCTCATTCAAGATAAAGCAACAAAAAGTCACAAAAAAGACAAAAAATATTGATATATTGTGACTGTAGAAAGAGAATTACCAGACAACCAAGTTGATATCTAAGATCCTTGAGGCGTCCCGAGGATTTGTGACATCTAGTCGCGACTGACAAGCAGACCCCATCAGGCTCCTTGAATAGGATCGTTTTTTAGCATATGTCCAGTACATTTTTAAAGATAAAGACACGGTGGTTACATGGAAAGTCCCCACAAAGTGATAATATGACAATTGAAAACTGTCCTGAAGAAGGTGAACCATCAATTGAATATCACCGAAACGCTGTGTCGACTTCTGTTTTCTGTAATGAAATACATTTTTATTGTTCATGATTTTTATGTTTTTAATAATAAATTGTTTTTAATCTGTTTGTGTAAATAAATTACACACATGTATTTTTGATATATCAAACTTTTGGATTCTCGTGTATTATTCAAGTGTTGGCTGACACAATGAAATTTTAGTTTCTCCTGTTGTTATAGAATATCTTGTTTGCATATATATGTTTTTTGCTAAACTGCACTTACATAACTGTACGTAAAACCTTGGGACATTTTTTGTTTCTTACTTTTATTGTATGCAAAGGTTTTGATTAACCAAGCATAATACATAAATGGCTTACTTGCAATGTAGGGAAGCAGAGAAATTAGTTTTTGAAGATTAAATAAAAAATTATGCACTCACTGCTATCTGGTCACGTGGAACCAGGACAAAGTCAAAGTTTTAGGCTCACCGTGATCGAGCATGGGTCAGATAGGCTCACTGCTAGGTCCCGGTCAAAAGTTTACCTTCAGGCTAAGTCTTTTTCTTGGAGCTTTTCACTGGACAACCGGTTCGATTTGATGACAGCGCCCTGCTGCAGCACGGTGCCTCATTGAACCTCTGGAAGCCTTTGTTCCTTGAGAGCGATGGCAAAGAGCTCCAGATCCTTCAGCAGGACAAATCAGCATGGTCAGGCCAATTCGCAAGTTGATGACAGACGCTTGACTCTCTGCATTGGGCCGGGCTCTTCCTGGAGCTTTTCTGCAAAACATTGCAGAAAGTTTCCATACTTGATCCATACTCTTGTTCCATACTCTTGTTGTTTCTGAGTTTCTTTGGGAGAAAATAAGGGCCCAGTAGCTGTAACCAAGGGTACAGAGACTGAACCTGGATTGCCTCTTGGTGGCTAGTACTCAAGTTCCCACAGTGCACCTGCACAGTCCAGGAAAATTCAAGTTGTAACTGGTCAGCTAAAGTGATCCTCTCTTTGCCTTAGCAGGTGCCTTCTTCCAGCTCTGTTGTACCTGTTGCTGATCATGGAGCCCTCTCCTTCTCATCTGAGTCAGGCACAGTCCATTATTTATGGAGCCTTGAAAATGTAGCAGATACAGTCCTTAATGCAAGCCTTTTGTGGTGAAGTCCAGGGGTCCAGTGTGACAGTCCTTCTTCTTCTGATGTTCCAGGCAGGGCTCTGATGAGCACACCCAGCTCTTCCATATGTATCCTCCATTTTGGGATGGCAAGAGGGGGAAACACCCCAACCAATAGGGGTAAAGTTACCTCCCTGTGCCATGACCACCTCCTGTGAAGTGTGTCATATTTTGGACCTAGAATGCACTGTACTCTCCTTTCTGTGTGTGTCTGTTTACCCAACTCAAAGGTGTGGCTAACAACTGACTCACTCCCCTTCCAGCTCCTCTTCTAATCTAGTTAGGAGGGTCTCCCTTCTGGCTTGGGCTCAAGAAAGTGGGGGCTGGCCTGAGTCCTATGACATCAGTTCTTTTGAATTTGAAGTCCAGCTTATCTCTACCGGCCCCTTCCTCTCCCTGGCTTCTACAGGAATCAAATCACATCCCTCTAAATGGCTGTATTGTTTCAGTCTCAGGCCTCATCACATCTACTCAGGGAGGAGCATGGCTCAGGCTGCCAAAGCTGGTCAATTAGAAGAGACTGCTGTAGGGCTGCTTTAGGCAATGTCAGGATAGTAAGTTCTAAAACTGCTTTGCTGTAATAGTTACATTAAATATAAGCATGGCGCTGTGTTGGATTTAATATGACCATTATTTGATACATTGCATGATTTTGCTAGCTTGCTCAAAAGCAAAGGTAGAGTTCATTAAATTAATAAAACATTTCCCATGATGGCCAATGATTATTTCTTATGGGTCCTAGTGCCAAAACCTGAAATCAGGTCAGGATTATATTACCTACTCGTCAGTGTTCCCAGTCTTATGTAGTGAGTGGTAGTCTCTTCCACAGACTTTCTCTCTGAAAGTAAAAAAATATTCACCCCTATTATTATGGCCAATACTTTTGCTTCTTCTGTGACGCTCATAAAGGCAGGGTTGTAACATGTGGCTTCCAGTTTTCCATCTCCTGTTGCACATCCTATGGAAAGTACATAATTATTACCCATTAGTCTTGAAAACTAGTCAAAAGAGGGTAAAGCGAGGCCCTTGTGGACAGACTAAACAACTTCAGAGGTAAACTTTGATTTTCCCTTGGCCGTCGCAAATTAATAATTAATTAACAGACTTCGTTTAGAGGTCTGGAAAAAAATAGTTGTTCAAAAATGAAGCAAAATATTTATCTGTTCAAATCTTTTGACTTTATTATAGACAAAAATCTGGCAAACATGTGTTTCACAACCTCAAGGTCACGTCATCAGGGCCAAACCATTAACTTACAAATAATACCAATTGTCAGAACTTACTGTGAACAAAACCACTTACAAGCGAAAAAAGAAAGAAAAGGTATTGAACAAAGAAAACCAACAAAAAAAGTGAACCCTCCTTATCAATTACCAAACCTTAAAAAAAATATTCAAATACAAATACTGAGACCTAACGTGTACATCAAAATTAGCAATTCTGTGTCACAAATAGATTCAAACTTCCCTAAAAAAAGATCCATACCAAGATCCTTATCTAGTTGGGGACAAGAACATCTCCACCAAAAGCTAAAGTCAATCACTTTCAATACATCATAAGATCAGTTCTATCATGTGAAAACAAGAATAAAATGAATTAAATTACACAAAATGACACCACAAATTAAAAGTGGAGGCACCCACCCACCAACCAACATCATTACCTTAGCATGCTGTTAGACGCAAGTTTGCAAGAAAAATGAAAGAAATGATAGGGAATGTAATAAGAAAGTATTCTGAAACATGCCTACAAGTGCTCATGCTGATAAGGTGTCCCACTCAAATGCAAATCAGAATTATTCTAACTGTGCTCATAATTAAAAACTTCTCAAATAATGCACATTTTTGTATGAAAAACAATTTCAGGGTTTTAATATTTTATCTTTTTTGATAATCTATGAATGATAAAAATGCATCTTAGTCACAATAAATTGTCTGTGAAAACAGATAACAATTAACTGCCATACATGTCAATTCAATGTGTAGCGACTGAGTAAATGGAAATTGCACCTTCAATTGATTACTTACATTAGTTACAAATGGAAATTGTTGCATATTACGAAAGTCAAAAATAAGTTCAGTCAAATTTGTCTCACTCCCTTGTGATGCAGCTGCTAGAATGCAAGTGAAAAATCACCTCTTCTAAAAACACACAAAATAACCTACAAATAAATGCCTTTGTCAGTCTCGACAGAACCAGTAAACCTTAATGTGCTCAAAATCAGTATATCTCTCTTCCAATAATTGAGTATTCAAGCTAAAGGAGTCTCCAACTGGACAGCGCTGCTCAATATTAATGACAGATGAACACGCTCTAGTAACAATTTCTTCATTGTACCCATCTCACTCACCAGAATATTGTTTCCTCAGAATTGCAACACAATAGTAGTCCACTTTAACAATGTGCTGTATCTTCCTGGGATACTAATCGCCACATTCTGCCTCTCTTGGACTCTGTTGGACATATCTCTGAATCACTCATTTGAGACAACTGCCATCCTCTAGAAACTTTTAACACAGTAGAGTATTCAATAGTGCTCAACCAATTTAGACACTGTCACAATATCCTTCAACAGTTTAAAAAACAAAACATTTACCGGCATGATCACCCACTAACATGTGTTCATGGTGTTCACTGCAGCATCATTTATCCAGCATTACTCTCCAATCGCCTATGAATACATAACCATGTTGGTGAGTGTGCTGTAAAAACTGGTGCGCTCACTATCTGATTGTGTGTCCACATAAAGTAGCCATTTTCTAACCTGAGTGTTACCATTTTCTCATCGCCGTTCATCCCGAGCGCCCCTTCTCAAATTTATACTCTGCACATGTATATACTTACATATCCATCCCCGTTCAGTGTGTTCAAAACTAGTACGCTCACTGTCAAATAGTGTCTCCATATTCTACCTACTGCATTGTTATTTAACCACCATGCATCCCTTAGAAAAACTTGAAAAAAATATCACATAATGAATTAAACTACATCATGGATATACATTCCTCAAAGTATGTTCATTTCAAACAAATGTTACTTCTATTTCTCATATAGATCAAAAGTATGTACACAAACCCAGTATCCTCATCTTTCCACCTTCTAATTACTCTCAAGTTTTTTTTAATCAACACTAACCGAAATAGACTACATATCCATGTGTCTATTAATTGATTGTTTTCTAATTGAATTAATCTCCTGAAATATATCAATCCTCAAGGAAGTGCTCAAGAATCGAATGAATGACCAGACTGGCATGCTCGGCTCTGATTAACTCACCATAGTAAATGAATTCAGGAAAATGACCAGGCTGGTAGGTTCAAGCATGATTAAAATGCTGCAAAAAATATATTAATTAGAGTTTATAATCCCCAAGAAACATCAGCCTATAATTACATATATTCACCTGCTCAACCAAAATTTCAACCTAGTGTTCATGATCATCTGTTCATAACTTGTCTTTAGTACATACGCCAGGAACTCATTCTTTGAATATGTGTTGGCTTTCTTAACTGCTTACTTAATGATGTGGATAAAGTACTCTTACTGCAGGAAACATTTGTGAATACTGTCAACTTTTTTTAAAAATCCTTACTGCAAATTCTGCATGCTCTCAGTACTTCGACAAAAAGAATGTTATTTTTTTGGTGCAAAGGATGAGCTGAACTAGAATGAAGAACACTATTACCTGAAGTAGGATTTCTGTGAATCTTTCTCATGATCTTATGCTCGCTGACCTCCAGAATTAATTAGATATTGTCAGTATTATGATTTAGGATGAAATGAAAAACCTGTAATGAAAACTCATCTCGCTTCCAAATAATAAAAATACCTTCAATAATCCTCAGCCAAAGTATAACATTCTTCTCAAGCATCTACAATGTGGGCCCTCCTGTATAATCATTCTCAAATGTATTCATGAACAGCAAGGCACACCAGAGCAGAAAACCTGAACCCATCGCAGTGCCCTGATGATATAATTGATCTTCACACAAAAAGAAGTTATTTTTTATAACAAAATTAGCCATTTTAAACAATAACATCATATGATGTGAAAGCAAATTAGCTGGCCTACTATTTAGACAATGATCCATACTCAACAATCCATCATCATGACTAATGCAAGTGTAGAGTGCTTTTACGTCCATAGTAGTCAAAAGTAAATCCTTCTCCCATGGCACTGCTTACCTTTGAGGATATTTCTGTCTGTTCACAAGGGTGCTGTTTTCTCCTCTTTTGATTAGTTGTCATTTTCTTAATGAAGCCTTCAGATAGCTCTCATTTAGTGCAGTTTCAGAGTATTTTATTAAGATACAGAAGGTCACTATGTCCCAGCACATGAGTAAAACAGAAGTCTTAGAGAACTCTCTCCTTAACAAAGTGAGCAAAGTGAATTATAGGGCGGATTCAACAGCATCTTGAAGCAATTTGAAACAATTTTCTTGCATTTGGAGAAACTCATGATAAAGAAATTCTCCAAATGTTGGGAAGTTCAGACTTTAAAACAATATTTAGAGAGAAAATTGATCCCAAGATGTTTACATGTTGATGTATTTCCATCTGTAGGGGATATGACAGATGAAATAGCAGAGAAGTGGCACAAGACAGTGCAAAACACCTCTTTTGATTTATTTGACATGCTTATAGCAAGAGCAGAAATAACAATGGTTAGGCTTCAAAGTGAAATTAACAATTTAAAAAACAAAATTGTTGAATTGAAATGTGACGATCTCACTGTAAATAAATATGAAATTCTTGATGACATTTTGGATAAATACCAAGATGAGATGAGAAATAAGAAACAGTCAAAACTAGAATAAGATGTTTAAGATTACAGTACAGGAAGAATTTACTCTTATGCTAAAAAATATGATATAGTATCAAGAAATACAGAATTGAACCTAACAAAAGGAAACAGTACATCAGGCACTTCTTCAAGCAGTGCAGCAACACCATAACAGACATTGATACATCCACCAGTTCCTCTTTTTCTACTACTAAATCTCCTTTTTTAGATGAGTTACAAATGTTGCAAAAAGTGAAAAGAGCTGCGTCAGAAACTATTAGAAAAAAAAATTGAGAAAAAGTTTCAATCTGAAGAACCAAGAAAGAAAGAGGAAGAGAGAATGGTCAAAGGCATGAAAACACGACTTCAAGCAAGACAGGAAAAGAGCAGAAATAAATTTAGTGTGCAGCTTATCCAAATGTATACTAACAAATGAACAAATGTGGGTTTTGAATTAAGGTTTGAATCATGTTCCATCACAGCATATAGATGTTTAGGCTTTTAAAGTTGATTTGTTCTGCTTTATAAGAAAATTGAAATCGAACTTATCTTTTATTCACCTAAAAAATCCTCTGGAGTGTAGGCTAAGATGACTGAGTGAATCAATCAGTTATCTTAGAGATATTCAAACGTTAATGTCCTTATCAGATTCAATCTCAGTTGAAATAGAGATGATAGCTAGAAATGTTGAAAGTAATCATGATCCACTTATCGAAAGCTGTTTGAAATCTAAGTCTAAGGGCCTGATTATGAGTTTGGCAGAGTGGGAGCGGGCTATCACACCAGTGCCCATCTCCCACACTGCCCAACATGTCTGCACACCGCCCACCAGATTACAATTACATTTGTGGTCTAACGGGCAGTGCTTTGTAGGTCCCAGGCAGGGAGCCTTAGAAAGGCACTGCAGTGGGAATGCCAAAGCCTGTTCTTGACAGCATGGACTGATGCAGTCCATATTGTGGAGGAACTGGGGTGCATTCACACATGGGGAACAACATGTGCCCCTACCTTCATGCCGTTCATGGCCCTGAGACAACAGAGGGCCCTGTAAGGTCCCCGTAGTTTCCCCACTACCACATTTTTCATGAGAAGCTCACTGCCATGAAAACTGTGGTGGTGAGGAAACTTGCAATATGCTTGGAGGTGCCAAAGCAGCACCACTAGCATATTGCGGGTCTCGACCACTTCAAGACCATGCAGCAGTCCCATAGCAGTCTGACTGCCCAACGTGTAATAGGGTGATTGGATAACTGGTGCGAAGGTAGCCGCATCATTAAAATGGGTACGGATTTCCATCAGGCCACCAAACTCATAATCAAATCCTAGGTTTTTTTCAAAATTGTAGAAGTTGGCGGAAATTGCAGAATTTCATTACACAGAATTCTGCTGCGTTAGTTAAAAGCTCTGTAAGATTCCTTGGTGTTCCATGATCGGGCAGCATTTGGCATATCGCACTCCTCGTGTGGAGTTTTTTTGCTGAGAGCTTATTCTGCTCTTTAAAATCATCACAATTGGCACCACGCGGGGTGCTAGAGTGTGCTGGTTCTTTCTACCTCTTGAGTGGAATTTCTACGTGAGATGCAGCTTTCCCAACCCAAACGGCCACGACCTGCTGCATCCGGCCACAATGAGAAATCGCACTAGGTGGTGTTCTACAACTAGGGGATACAAATTCTCGCACACGATCTTTGGTGAGTCTTGCACGTGAAAATACTTTGCCACACGGGGTTAATAGAGTTTCGCTGGTCCTAGCAGAATGTTGAGTGAGTAACCTCAGCATACTTTACCAGCATAGCAGAATTTTTTGCCCGCTCCTACAAAATTGGCCATTGAGGACAACATTCATATTGTTGAGAAATGTGTTTTGAGAAATATTGGAGGTATCAGATTTGATCAAAGACTTTTGAACATGAATAAGACACACAGGGACATCCTAGAATCCTCACAAAATACCAAGAAGATCATTATCCACAAGGCTGACAAAGGCGGCTCTGTAGTAACACTTGATTATGTAGATTGCAAAAAAAAGCTTGGAGGCATTTGTCTGAAACCCAGTGCTATAACTCAGCATATGTATAAATACTCAGCAGAGAAAGAGTTTACACCCCTCTTACAAAAATGGAGGTGATTAGGAATATTGTCAGATAAAGGTGAAATATATCTTAATATCTCTCATCAAAGAATATAAGGGATTTACTTTCTACCAAAAATTCACAAGAATCTAATTCACCAGCAAGGCAGACCCGTAGTTTCCAGCAATGGCTCACTTCGAGAAAAATGTTTGGAATTGATTGATTTATTCATAGCTTTGTTTGTGAAACTTTTACCATCATACATTAGAGACACAGAGACACAACTGATTTTCTAGGAATGATCAATGATATACCATGGGAGAAGGATTTGCTTCAGGCTACTATGGATGTAAAATCCCTCTACACTTGCATGAATCACGATGATGGATTTTTGAGTATGGGTTATTTTCTAAATAGCAGAGCAGCAAATTTGCTTTAACATAGTGAGATGTTGTAAATGACAAATTTTGTTCCAGAAAATAACTTTTTTCTGTGAAGAATATTTATATCAGGTCCACGGCACTGCAATGAGATAATATTTTGAGCCCTAGCAAGTATCACTGTTAATGGGCATGTTTGAGAAGGGTTCAATAAAGGGACAACTGTGGAGATGTTTGATAAGAATGCCCTACGTTGGCTTACGAATATTGATGATATTTTTATTATTTGGAAGGTAAATGATATTTCATTACACATTTTCCATTCCATCTCAAATCAGAACGCTTACAAAATTGAATTACCTTTAGAGGTCTGTGATCATATGATTTGTTTTTTGGACTGTGTCGTACACATTGAGGATTATAAGATCATGTGAGAGAATCACAAAAAACCTACTTCAGTTAATAATACTCTAAATTTGAGTACAATTCATCCTTGGCACGAAAACAAATTACATTCCTTTCAGTGAAGTACTGAGAGCACATAGAATTTGCAGTAAGGATTCGGAGTTTCAAAAAGAAGTTGGTCAGCATTCAGCAACGTTTCTTACAGTGAGGGTTCTCTAACCACATCATTAAGAAAGCAGTCAAGAAGGCAACACATATTCAATGAATGAGTTGCTTTATAAAAATTAGGTTGGAGAAGGGAGTAAGACAAATAAAAACACAAAAACAACTTGCTTTACCTCTAAATATAAGTACGCAAGTGTACACAATTTTGGATTGTCTTCTCCTCTTGTTAGATAATGAGTTAAGCAAACATGTGAAGGACCGTCCAGAACTGACATTCAAATGAGGTAGATAATTAAAAGATATGTTATGTCACAGTGACACAATATTATTTTATGAAAGGAAACAAAAACAGGAAACAATTGTCAATAAGGGGGAGCTAGAGGGCACTAAGCAAGATGGCCACACTTGCGTGAGGCTCTTGCAGTTCCGGCAGTCATCCTCCTATTATCCTGGCCATCACAGCAGTGCGACCCATCAAAGACGGTCACACATGCATCAGAAGTACATAACGATTGCCTGAGACCGAAAAGACGGCCTTTCCCTACCTGGATGATTCAGAAAAGGGGGTGGTGGTGATGAACAGAGTGTCTGAATTATTGGTAGTTTAGTCTGCCCTGTTCCCATGATGCACTGGGCCAGGGACAGACTGATTTGCATATAGCCAGGTTCTGAGCTGGGATGGGGCAGTGAGATAAATAACGGTGATGGATCAAGCCCTGATCTTTGGACTGGGTAAGAGTGGTCTGCTCAATTCAGACACTCTGTTCATCACCACCCCCTTTTCTGAATCGTTTTTTGGCCACTATAGGTGTGGCAGGGTATACTCAGACATGAGTCCCTTTCTCACTGCTCCATCAGGATTCAAGCAAGCCGGGCCGAAGACGGCTGAAATGCCAGAAACCGGTCCCCGGTAGCTTGTCTCCTTTCTGGTGAAGAATTGGCTTGGTAGTTTAGTCTGCCCTGTTCCCATGATGCACTGGGCCAGGGACAGACTGATTTGCATATAGCCAGGTTCTGAGCTGGGATGGGGCAGTGAGATAAATAACGGTGATGGATCAAGCCCTGATCTTTGGACTGGGTAAGAGTGGTCTGCTCAATTCAGACACTCTGTTCATCACCACCCCCTTTTCTGAATCGTTTTTGGCCACTATAGGTGTGGCAGGGTATACTCAGACATGAGTCCCTTTCTCACTGCTCCATCAGGATTCAAGCAAGCCGGGCCGAATACGGCTGAAATGCCAGAAACCGGTCCCCGGTAGCTTGTCTCCTTTCTGGTGAAGAATTGGCTTGGTAGTTTAGTCTGCCCTGTTCCCATGATGCACTGGGCCAGGGACAGACGGATTTGCATATAGCCAGGTTCTGAGCTGGGATGGGGCAGTGAGATAAATAACGGTGATGGATCAAGCCCTGATCTTTGGACTGGGTAAGAGTGGTCTGCTCTATTCAGACACTCTGTTCATCACCACCCCCTTTTCTGAATCGTTTTTGGCCACTATAGGTGTGGCAGGGTATACTCAGACATGAGTCCCTTTCTCACTGCTCCATCAGGATTCAAGCAAGCCGGGCCGAAGACGGCTGAAATGCCAGAAACCGGTCCCCGGTAGCTTGTCTCCTTTCTGGTGAAGAATTGGCTTGGTAGTTTAGTCTGCCCTGTTCCCATGATGCACTGGGCCAGGGACAGACTGATTTGCATATAGCCAGGTTCTGGGCTGGGATGGGGCAGTGAGATAAATAACGGTGATGGATCAAGCCCTGATCTTTGGACTGGGTAAGAGTGGTCTGCTCAATTCAGACACTCTGTTCATCACCACCCCCTTTTCTGAATCGTTTCCCTACCTGGAGACGTGCTTTCTGTAGCTGTCGGATCCTGCGGCCAGGCTCCCTAAGATGGCAACAGAGTGGACTGCTAGAGGCGAGGTCGATGTGATGAGAGCGGGTGGTGAAAACCGGCTGCCTGCTTTGGACCTGCTGCTGAGCCAGGGCCTGCCTGCCTTTGAGGAGGAATTACAGAGTGCCGCCCCCCCTGTGGGCTGCCTGCGGCTGTGGGGGGTGTGCGGTGGGACGGGGAGACTGTGCAGGGGCTGCGGTGCGGAAGAAGCCCCCCGCTGAAATGGGATAGGAGCACTGACCTGGCGAGCCTGCTGCCCCGAGGAAGGTGAAAGACGGGCAGAAGCTGTCCTGCGGGGCAGCGTGTGCGACGCCCAGTCCCTGCGGTCTGCTTTCCCCTCCCGCTGCTGCTCCTCACTGGGGCCTGGTTCTATACCGCCCCCCACGGCTGGGGCTGAGATAGCTGGGGCCTGGGTGGCAGGCACTGTGAGCAGGGCGGCAGCAGACAACTGCAGTCAAGAATCAGCATTATGTGGAGCTCATGCCTGACAGCGCGATCATGGCTGCCATATAGCCCGTTCACAAAGTTTGTGTGCCTAAATCCACATCCCGCCAAACAGCCTGTGCACACAGGCATAAAACCTTCTCTGTGCCGGCTTCATACAAAGACACTCTTGTTGTGGCTGTGTTACCTCGGAGTGGTAGGGCGAATAGGGACCCACTGGGACACTGCTTTCTCACGAGGCTGCACAGACGCTTATGCCTCAGCCCTGAAACCGGAGAACCCACTCACCGCATTTACAATTTACAGCATTCTGCGGGGCTGATGCGGTTGGTCGTGGGCAACGCCTGAGGGAGATGACAACAAAGCGGAAGCAGCCTCTAATATAGTACATGTGGAGCTGGAAAAAAGGGTAATCTAGTCGCAGGAAGCCACCCGCTCTCCCTTTTAGCGTTGCACCAGCGCTCTCATCCCCATTTGTGCCTACAGGACTGTATTAACTGGGGGGAGGACAAGAACCCCTCTGGCATCCCGCTGAGCCGTAGATCCTCCCGTCAGGCAACAATGGGGAAACCGGATGGCAGACAACTGAAGCTCACCTTCGATACCCGGAAGACTCCCCGCTCCCAGACGGAGCCATACGAAGAGCACACCTAACCCTCAACTACACGGTGGAATTAAAGGAACTGCTACTTGCGATGCAATCAAGCCTAACATCAATTGACTCTATGTTGGCCAGGATCGACGGATTGATGCATAAGGTGGACAAACAAGATGATCGCCTGACGGAGGCGAAAAGGTGAATATTTGACTTCTAGGACACGACCAACGCCACAAACACCCGCACACTGGAAATGGATAAAGTTGAAGGTAATAGCTGCCAAGAATGAGGAGCTGGAATCGCGCTCAAGGAGGAACAACCTCCATATTTTGGGGATACCGGAATCTACGGCTACCAGGCAGATGGAGGCATATGTGGAACGCTTGCTGGGTCTTATTTACCTGATCCGGAGGCGTGCGCTCAGTGTTCCGTCCTTCCCACCCTGGTCCGATTGATTTCTTGATGCATCCAGCCCTCAGGTATGAGAGGCTCTTACTCTTGGGAGATTTGAATCTCCACTTTGATGTGACCTCTGATGTGGAGGCGCAAGAGATTCATCAGGAATCAGCAGCACTACAAATGACACTAAAATCAGAGCTCTCTGCACACTGCCACAGCCATCTACTTGGGCAGGCTACTCCTCAGAGTCAGCTTGTGAGGCTCTGGATAGACACATTGTGGAGGCACTTGATAGCACTGCACCCTGGTCGAGTAAAGGACCAAGGAGACAAACCAAATCTGCCCCATGGTTCGGGCCGAACTTCAGAAGGAGAAGGCGGCATGCAAGCGCCTTGAGAGACGCTGGAGGAGAGGTTACTCAGCGGTAGACAGGAGTGAATATAAAAACAGTCTTAAAGAATACCATGTCCTAATTAGAAAGACGTGGGCATCCTACTATAGAGGGCGAATAGAGGGAGCAGAGAACCCGGTTATGGAGCTGTTCTCCGTCTTTAAAGAAATATCTGACCTGTCTAGCACTGCAGCACCAGTGACAGGGTCAGAGGAATCCTGTAACCGGGTGGCAGAGCTTTTTGTGGATAAGGTGAAGAGGATCTACTCCTCAGTCCCGGAGGTGGCCTGAGAAGGCTGCATGGTAGAAGAGCCTCCTATCAACTTAAAGGGGTCGGACTGTCTAACGACCTTCAATGTCCCTTCTTGGGATGCTTTAGGCATAATAGTTGCTAACATCAAATCTGGGTCTCCTAAAGATCCGGCATTTTCTAAAGTATTGAGAGGTAGCGGGGAGCCCTACATTAGACATTTATTAGAGCTATCATTTAGCTCAGGAAAGGTGCCGTAGGCTTGGAAGGAGGCAGTGGTGATCCCCTTGAAAAAAAAGCCTAGCGTTAGCATGGAGCAATTACACAACCGCCGTCCTATCTCGCTGTTACCTTACTTCGCCAAGATCGCAGAGAAGGTTGTTAATATTCAGTTGACCGACCACATTGATGCTCATAAGCTGCTCCATCCCACTCAGTCAGGTTTCCGTACACTTCATTCGACAGAGTCAGCGCTGCTCCTGTCTACGGAGACCTTACGGAACTTTGTAGACGAGGGGCAGGCGGCGGTGCTGATTCTGCTGGATTTAAGTGCTGCATTTGACACTGTAGCTCATCACATGCTGCTACAGTGTCTAAAAAGGGGAGGAGGGGCGGGTAAAGCATGGGAAAGGCTGGAGTCCTTTCTGCAAGATCGCAGTTTTCAAGAGGCACAGGGCCCTTATTGGTCCAATTACATCAGCCTGATACAGAGGGTGCTACAAGGGTCCAGTCTCAGCCCAACTCTTTTTAACCTTTATGTAGCACCTGTGGCAGAGATAACGGATACATTTGGGGTGTAAGTCATGTCCTAGGCAGGCGATACTCAGCTGGTAGTGGCTTTGACACAACCGGAGAAGGAGGCAGCCAGCAATTTCAGTACTTGTCTGCAGGAATTGGCGGTTTGGATGGCGAATAATAGCCTCAAACTGAATGGAAATAAAACTGAGGTGCTGATTGTTGGGAAGGCTCCTTCAGTGTAGACATCGGCATGGTGGCCTCAAGCGCTGGGCACGCTACCCTCGCCTAGCGAGTTAGTTAGGGATTTGGGGGTATGGCTCAAGTTAGGAATTTGGGGGTATGGCTCAATACTAAGATCTCGTTTGAGCAACACACAAGATGGGTGTCAGGCACGTGCTTTTTTATTCTGAGGGGTCTCAAGAAGACACTGGACCTGATGCCAAAGACAGCCAGGAAAACCACTGTCCATGCCTTAATAACATCGAGGCTGGACTATCGGAATGTCCTTCATCTGGGAGGAAATGCAAAGTGTATTCAAAGGCTGCAACGTATACAGAATGCGGTGACACGCCTGGTTCCAATGCTGCCCAAGAGATCCTCCTCAATGAGGGTGTTGGAATCACTACACTGGCTCCCGATTAGGGAACAGGTGTTGTTCAAAGCCTTGTGTATCAGTATCCGAATCATACAGGGTAAAGGGCCCATCTATCTCCACAACCTACTTACCCTATACAACCCAACCCGGCAACTGAGATTTAGCGGGATAGGGCAGGTTAAGGTTCCGAAATTCAATAGAGCGAGGATGGGAGGGCGCTCCTTTCGCGTTCTGGCAGCCCAACACTAGAACAAACTGCCTCCTAGACTCCAACTGGAGACGTCAGAGCTGGCGTTCCTCAAAGAGCTGAAAACATACCTCTTTCCCAAAGAATAGGTCTGGGCTAGGTAGCGGGGGTGGGATGAATAACTTCTGCTGAGGTGCTCTGGTTATAGCCGTAGTGCAGCGCGGGGCCACACTAGCCTAGTGTAACCAGGCACTATATAAATTCAGTTATTATTATTATTATTATTATTACACTATTTGACAGAGAGGAATTCTCGACAGTCTTCGTGGTTGAAAGAGCACACAGCTCGCTGGCGAGCCACCCTCCCCCTGTGGCTCTCCTGCGTCCCATAATAGCTAAAATGCTAAACTACATCGATAGAAACATCGCTCTCTGCCTATCCAGAGAGAAAGAATGCCTCAATTATGAGGGGGCAGAGGTTTCCATATATCCGGACTTCACCCTGGCAGTACAAGAGCGGAGACGCAAATCTCTCAAGGTTACAAAGAAACTTCAAAAACATCACTTCTTCACTCTCCGACAGCACGCCCAAGACTTCATCAAGACCCTGCCCAGGCCACCCGAGGTCGCCCATTCCCTGCGAGACAGGATGAAGACAACAGAGGCGCATCGGACATTGAGTAAACTGGCCTCACCTGCACATGCCATAAGACCTTTGTCTCGACGGGACGCACCCACTGGGCAGAATATCAGGCTCCTAGCCGAGGCAGCAGATGCAATACTCTTGTTGAAGACGACAATCACGTCTCCTGTTCTTGAAGCCCACAGAGCCTACGACCGCAAGTGTCGACCACATGGGGCCGAGACAAGGCATCCTCAACTCAGTGACAAACTGTTATGCTCTGAGTCCGAATTTGCATGCCTATATTGTTCCCCACACTTTGCCCTTCATAATTGTCCAGACATGTCTAGGCCTCCGAGCTTCACCGATCAAAATGACTAAATGGACCTAAGATACCACGCTCGAACACCATCGCCACTGCGAGGAGCACCTGGTTGGCCTCTGGCTGCCACCCACCAGGTGAACCCTAATACTGAGCACCATGGTCGGTTTGTTTTTCCACTATCCCCCGTTGGGACTAGGGTTATGGGATTATTGGGGTGGGGAGCACACAGCACAGCAGGTTGGGGTTGCTGTTGTAGGAGGGGGAGGGATCTGGGTTTGGGTTCTACATCATCTCTTGTTACAGTACTGAAACAACTCCACTGCTTGTTGAATTTACATGCAACCACACACACTATGGCCTACTACGATTTCCTCTATTGCATATATGACATAGTCCCGCCCCACTACACTCCAATATAACTTCCTAACATGAGCGAGAATTAGGCAACCCCCGTAAACGACGTCATATCCTTGAATATCTGGATCACCATAACATTCACTGCACCATGCTGCAGGAAACACACTTGTCTCCTAATTCACCCCCCACCTTCGCCACCCGCTGGGCTAGCCACAGAGGATTCTCCTGCTACTCTTCATATGCCTGGAGCACCTCTTTGTTGGTGAAACACCCACTCCCATACACCCCAATTGGATCCTATGCAGAGCGCAAGGGAGGTACAATATAATGTGGGGGAGGCTATCCGCGCAATCCATTACAATGGTATTGTGTTATGGTCCAAACTCGGACGACCCAGAGTTTTTACGGGTGCTGTGGGGAAAGATACAAGATATGAGAACCACACACCTGCTCTGGGGCGGCAACTTTAATGTTACAATTAACCCCAGCTTAGACAGGTCGCACCCGCAACCACACCACTACACAGCTGCGCAACTAGTCCTCAGCGACATGGTTGAAGAATACAACCTCACGGAAGCATGGAGAACTCACCACCCTTCGACATTTCAGGGCTCCTGCTACTCTTCCCCTCATGCTTCGTGGTTGTGCATAGATTACTGGCTGGTCGATAAGGGGCTGACAACTTGGACGTCACATGCATCTTATTTACCCCGCACCTACTCGGACCACTCTCCGTTATTGTTGACTCTCACCCGCCACAGGAGGAGCCCCCATTTCTAGCATGGCGCCTTAATCCACAGTCTCTACTTGACCCAGTTTTTAAGGATGAAGTTGAACAAGAGATATCAGATTTCTTCCTCTGTAATAATGGCTCTGTGCCTCTGTACTCTACAATCTGGGAGACCGTCAAAATCACCATACGAGGCATCTGCCTAGCAAAGAGTGGCGGGGTGTTGAAAGATATCCGTAACACACTGCACAAATTAGAGTTTGAAATCAAGCAAACTGAGTCAGATATCCAAACCGCGCCCTCTCCCACATTACAAGAGCACTTACGCACACTGCTCACTGATTACCAGGAAACTACAGAACGCAAATGTAAATTTAGGGGAAAATACCACAATGCTCGCCAGTACTGGGAGTGAGAGAGGCCGGTCCGGGTGCTGGCTTACTCCATCTGACCTCTACGCTTCACCAACTCTATATTAGAAATTAAGGATGAGGACTGCCTAACACACAGAAACTCCTCGGATATACTTGCCGCCTTTAAACAATTTTATAAAGAATTGTACTCTTCCTACCACCATACTCCAGTAGACTTTGAATAATTTTTTGAGGACACCGCCATAGCCTGGCTGGGAAATGGCCAAAGAGAGTTTCTTCTAGCACAACATGAAGATGATGAGATTATCTCTGCTATTGTGCAATTGCAATCTGGCAAAGCTCCGGGGCCAGACGGCCTACCGGCCGAGTTCTATAAATGGTATCGGCATCTCATTATCCCGGTACAGAGGCACGTGTTTGAAGAGACTCGAGAGACCGGCATTCTACCCGGACAATGCGTGAAGCTCTCATCATTTCCTTGCCCAAGCCAGGTAAACCACCCACGCACCTAGATTCATACAGGCCCCTCTCTCTTATTAATGTTGATGCTAAAATCCTCGCTAAACTAATTGCAAACCGCATTAGCCCCCTTATGCCAGTGATGGTCCTCCCGGACCAATCGACATTTGTCCCGACTAGAAATATAGCAAATAATTCGAGAACTCTATTCGCCCTACTTCACAACATAAACCCCAAAGAAGATGCAGCTGCCATATACCTTGATGCCACCAAGGCATTTGATTCCCTGGAGTGGGATTATCTTTTCTTTGTCCTAGTACGCATGGGATTTCCTCGCCCATTTCTGGCCTGGATTGACCTGTTGTACACAGGACTCCATGCCACCGTGATGATCAATGGCCTACGCTCTTCCTCTTTCTCACTGGCAATGGGCACTAGACAGGAATGTCCCCTTTCCCCTCTTTTATTCGCTCTGGCTATTGAACCTCTCGCCGGAAAAATTAGACAACACCACTGAGACCACGCCATCATCTGCCCCGAACGGCAGATACTCATATCTTTATACGCAGATTATATAACTCAGTACCTGCGTCATCCTGACATCAGCCTGAATCCCATATTACGCTTATTTATTCTGTTTGGGCAACTATCAGGGATCAACATTAACTGGAACAAATCCCAGATATATCCTCTCACTGACTCCACCACAAAATGTACACCTGATTTTCCTCCTAAATGGTGCGACAACACTCTCACCTATCTGGGAATCACTGTGTCTTGAGCTTGCGATGAACTCATGAGCGCTAACTATGGACGCACCTTAGACTCCATCGCTGACAAAATTGGGGGCTGGATTGTGTTGCCCCTTTCCATAGCTGGAAGAGCAGCTATAATGAAAATGGTCATACTACCCAAACTCCTGTATATATTTGTAAATATCCCAAATGCCCCCAGCCGTAACTTTTTCTTGGCCATTAAGACTCAACTCATACGACTCCTATGGTGAGGGAAACAAGCCACGCTTAAATGGGACATACTCACGTGTCCCTTCAGTGCGGGTGGGTTCTCGGTACCGGATGTTGAACTGTATTTTAGCTGTGCACAGGCACATTATTTTGCATACTGGAAGAAACCCCCCCTTTATGCCTCACCTGGTGATAGAAGAAGGCTACATGAACCCCACCCCTAGCACCGCCTATGTCAGTGCCCCCGAGGTCCCCGGACATCTCACATCTACCACCCTTCAGTGCACCATCAGCGCATGGCATGACCTTGCCAAACCAACTCAATGCACACTACTGTATTCCTCGCTCCTACCCCTCCCCGGACGGCAGGATCTCCCGGTAATGCAGGAAGGCGGCTGCTGCCAGCTCTTCCGCAAACTCTCCATACACACCTGGGGACACCTTTATACCAATGGAAAGTTTAGCATCAGCGACACATTTTTTTTTTAATGTAAACCTCACCCCTTTAGAACTCTTCTATTGCATCAGACTCCGACAGGATGTGAAAGCCATTACACCCAGTTTCCCCCTCGATTCTCCAGTGATGCCCCTGCTACATCGACTGTTGCAACAGGACGCCCCTGCACATGTACTCTCGAAATTATACCGAACCGTACAAGTCAACAGTGAATATGATCCACCATTAGCCCAAAGCAGATGGGAGGAAGAACTTGGTCACCCCATAACTACGAACAGAGGACATATTGCTGTAAACAGTCAGGAGAAATTTCCGCTAGCAGTAGATTCAGAATCATACATTATAAATACATACATCGCTTATAATATACACCAGCACGAATGTGCAGATTGAAGCTTTGTGACAACCCTGGCTGCAACCGCTGTGGAAAGGAAGGGGCTGACTTTAGACACTTAGCCTGGGACTGCCCTCCTATACAATGCTATTGGCTAGAGGTACTTGCTGCATTAAACCTCATGACAGGCCTGCATATCCCTACAGACCCCCTTACTGCCCAGTTAGGTTACACTGAACCCCTCGCCACTAAGGTGCGCAAGTACACCTCCTTGGCGTTGCTACTTGCCAAAAGGAAAATTGCCTGTAAATGGGGAAGAGGGAGAATAACAAAATTTAAGGACTTATTTATTGCCAAGAGCAGTTACACACTTATGCAGAACTTCAACCACCCTCATCACGCCCAAAAGATATCTGGGGCCTGCTGCAAACTTATCTATTGGAACATGCCACTGACACTGACTTGGAAGCCTCATGCTGTGCAACCAGTGCCCCCTGACAGTGCCTTTCATTGGGCCCCGCACTTATCCCACACTGGGAGACATGGGACAATATGGGACACTGCCTCATTATTTATAGGCCGGAAAACCCCTTAACTATGGTTATACCTTTTCAGCTTACAATAGATAAGTGGAGTTGTTTTACTATCTATGACTTAATTGATTGTTAGTGTTTTGCTGCTATGTGCATACAATGATATTCCTGCCATCACAGTTAACGCGGCTGGCCCGGAATGGTTGTAGGCGGTTTGCTGTGTACTTCCCTATCTCCCTATTACACCTATCCTATACACTTGCAATGTCGCTATGCATGCCCGATTGCGGTTGTAGGCAGTATGCTGAGATGTATAATTATTGTTGGTCTTCAATAAATGCTTTAAAAAAAAAAGGAAACAATTGTCAATAAGGTTGGATTTTTCAAATGTGGCATTGTACTCGCTGTGAATTTGCAAATGACAAATAGACACGTTTCTCTGATTATGAAAAGAAACAAGGCAACACAATCACATATTATTTGAGTTGTAACATGAAATTCTGTACTTATATGATCACAAGTGTATGCCTTAAAACCTGTGTTGCAAAATAATTTGTATGGTGGAAGAAAGATAGCAACAACATTTTAGGACATTCAGGAATCCCAATGAGAAGTATCATATGCCAATGCACCTTCAGGACAAAATTCACTATGAAATGGAAAGAGAAATGCTTTGTAGTGATAGAGTCAGTGAAAAGGCTTAGAAGGAAAGGAGATCAAAATCAGAGACTACAAGAGACAGAATGTTTCTGGATTTTCAAGTTATGGGCTTTTTAATTTGATTTTAATAAGGAAGAGGAGTTATCTATTGTTTATTGGGATATTCTACAAGTTAGCTTTGGTTGATGCTTTAGAGCTTCAATTGTGAAAGTGAGACAGTTTTTTGGTTTTTAGTGTGGCATGTGTACTTAAGAAGAGTTATTAACAGATATTCGTAAATACTAGGGGCATCATTATAATGTTGGTCAGAAAACATTCCAACAGACTCCTTGTTGGAATCCTTTCTGACCAACTCGGGTTTGGGGAATCGGAACAACCGATTATGATGTTTCCCAACACCATTCAGTCAGGCTCCCTTTGACTTCAACACAGGCTCCCATTGAAGAAAAGGGCGGTTGCTGAAAACATGGCACCCTGTGGCGGGCACCCCATTGTGCCTGCCACACTGGGCATGGTTGCAAAGGGGGATCCCATGGGTACCCCCACGGGTCCCAACTGGAGGGCTACACATGAAGGGGGGTCTGCTATGAGCCCCCAAAGTTGGTTTCCGATATCCGTTCCGTGTCAGACAAACTGAGTTGGAAAGGCTGTCTGAATTCGACATCGTAACACGTCGGTCGTAAACACTGTCTATAGAGCTGTACGAAATGTCTCTGACCGACTCAAAGTCTCAGAATGCCAGTCGGAAACGAGTCAGACAGACCAAACAGTTGCCTACCATCATAATCGGTCGGTCGGAAATGTTTCAGAGTCGGTCGGAAACATGGGTTCCAACTCGGAATCAGAAAATCCGAATGCCGTTCAGAACCTTTCCGACCGACATTGTAATAAGGCCCTTAGTTGAAATCTTGGCCATGCAGATGAAAATATGAAGAGATGGTCTGATGTATTAAAGGGATTGGGCGCTCTCATCATTTCATTGTTTACAGATTTTTAATCACGGTTAAACTAGCCAGCTTGTTCGTTTTCATGAATTCATTTTCTATAGTGAGTTAATCACGGCTGAACATGTCAGCTTGGTCGTTTATTCTATTCTGTGGACTCTCTTAACGATTGATATAGTTCAAGTGATCAATTCCATTGGAAAACAATCATTGAATTGATACATGGGTATCTAGTCTATAAAGGTTATTGTTCTTTAAAAAAAGAGGGAAGGACTAGGATACTGGGTGTATGTACATACTTTTGATCTGCTTGAGAAATAGGAGTAAAATGCACTTGTGGGACTGAGAAATTTGTAACTTTTGCATTTGGTGAGGAGTGAGCAATAACATATTTTTTCTAATAGAAGTACTGTAAAAAACTTATATGAATGATGTTGTTCAATTTATTTAGTGATACTTTTGTTCAGGGTTTTTCAATTGAATAATGGGTGGTTGAGTAACAATACAGTAGTTAGAATATGGAGACCCACTTTTTGGCAGTGAAGGCACTAGTTTTGAACGCCCTGAGCTGTGCGTTGCCATGTAAATATATACATCTAGAGAATACAAATATGAAAAGTGGGTGCTCTTGATGATCAATGATGAGAAAATGGTAACACTGAGGTTCAAAATGGATACCATATCTGGACACACCATCAGGTAGTACGTGCACCAGTTTTTACAGCATGCTCGCTTTCATGGTTCCATAATGATAGGCAATTTGAGAGTAATGCTGGCTTAATGGTGTGCGGGTGAACGCCATCAACACAAGACTTAGACTTTACCACATTATGCATCAGAGGGTTATCATGCAGGTAATAGCTTAGTTTTAAAAATTGCTGAAGGATATTGTGACTGTGTCTAAAGCTGGTTGCATTTAGCACCTTCGCTGCTAATGGAATTCCCCTCCTGTGCTGCCCCTCATTGAAATGGGTGTGGTCGTGACGGAACCATTCCGTCATCAGCACAGCCCAACCGTGACTGATGATGGAATGGTTCTGTCACAAGCATCGAAGGGGTTAGTTGAGCTGGGCACTATATGATACAATGGTGCTTTAAAGTTTGTAGAGTATGGCTGTTGCATCTCGGATGAATGATTCGGAGATACTATCAATAGAGTCCAAAAGTGGAAGAGTGTGGCGATTAGTATCTTGGGAACATACTGCATACTTGTAAGGTGGATTACTATTGAGATGTATTTCTGAGGAAACATTATTCTGATGCGTGAGATGAATACAATATAGTGATGGTTACTGGAGTGTGATCATCTGTCATTAATAATGTGTGGGGCTGTCCAGTTGGAGACTTCTTCAATTTCAATACTCAATTATTTCAAGAGAGATACACCAAATTTGAGTTCATTAATGCACATTGGATTTGAAGAGATTGACACAGGCATTTATTGGTATGTTATTTTGGATCTTTTTAGAAGTGATTTTTCACTTGCATTCTAGCAGCTGTATCATAATTGCGACTACTAAGTACTCAATTGATGGTGCAATTTCCTTTTAATGAGTCACTGTAAATAGGATTGACATGTATGACAGTTAATTGTTAACTGTTTTCACAGACGATATATTTCGACAAGGATGCAGTGTTATCATTCATTGATTGATGAAATGTTAAAACCCTACATTTTTCATACAACAATGGGTATTGTATTTCTGAGTAGTCTTCTATTAAGAGCACTGTTGGAATAACTCTGATTTGCATTTGAATGGTACACCTTATCAGCATGAGCACTTGTAGGCATATTTCATGGTACTCTCCTATCACATTATTTTTCATATTCTTTCATTATGTTTGCGCACTTGTATCTAACAGGATCTTAAGGTAATGATTTTGGGTGCCCTATGTTTTAGATTTATGGTGTGACGTTGTGTTATTTTACTTTTTTATTTTATTATTCTTATCACATGATAGAACTGATCTCATACATCTATCTGTGTATGGTGTTTGGAATGTAGTTTCCTTCCTCTCTTTGCAGGGATTTTCTTGGCCCTAAAGCATGACAACTAGAACACCAAGGTAATGATTCTCTTTCGGGGAGGTTTGGATCTCTGTGTGACACAGAATTGCTAATGTAGACATTGAGTCTCAGTTTTTTAATTTGGTTTTGTTTTATGATTTGGTCATTGATTGTGAGGTTTCGATTTGTTTGTTGGTTTACTTTGCTCATTACTTTTTCTTTTCTTGCCTGTAACAATCCCTGTTCATTGTCTGTTCTGACAATTGATATTACTTTTTATTCTTTATTGTGTGCTTTTCTAATTAATATTTTACCTTCCTTTACAGGATTTGTGCAGAAAGGCCTGCTTTAGTGATATTCCTCTGCTACCTTTTGCAAGTTTGTTTTCTCAAAGCCTGGGTTAAGGGATGCCTCTCTCCTGCTGGGTTATTGAGAGAGTGTGTGCAAAGGGCTTTTTCTTGTGGCTGTGCAAGAGGCATTAGAGCCCAAACATTATAAAACGTTTTGATATCTGTGTTAAGATTTAAAACTCAATACAGCTCTGACTTTAAAATATCAGCGGTCCAGTGGGATTGTGAATTTCCTTGTCAATTTTCTGGTTCGGTTGCCTAGCAATCAAAAAAGTGAGACGGTGGGTGCCTAGTTAGACTATTTAAGCTAAGCTATGTTTAGTTCCGGTTATCCTGCTCTTTCCTAGAAGTAATGGAGGTAAAAAAGTCACAGAAGAGGGAGCATGCTGAGAAGGATTCATCATCAATGACTTTGCCCAACAAGCCTCCCCTGCAAACACAAATCCAGATGCAGCAGGTCAACATGTTGCGAAAAATAATAAATAAGGTGGTGGAAACAGCCTTTAAGATGAAGGAGAACCCCCTCCACCTTCAGCGAAGAAGTGTTTACCTCATCTGGACAAGAGGGGCAGATATGTTTTAGGGACATACTTGTTGTTGTGATAAAGCATCTTCTGTCCAATCTTTCCTTGCCTCAGTCTGCCGCTTAGTTTGATGAGGAAGATTTCTTATCACAATATAGACACAAAGATTTCCCAATTCATAAGGCCATTAGAAACCTTTGCCCACATGTACTAACTTTTGATGAACAGGACAACTTGCTATGTTGCGTCAAAAAGAGAGAGCATCAATATTCCCTAATGGCTAACATATAGAGCATTTTTGCCATCTTTCTAATGCACTTGTGGCTGCCATGCACCAACTCATGTACCCCTGCACCATGGTGCAAGTGTGCCTGCATTACAATCAGAATTGTGTATGTGCGGGAACACCTTCCTGCACAGAAACAATCCCCAGAAGCATTTTTATCTTTCTATGTGTGTTGCAGAATGCACCAGACGTAGACAAAGGAAATACAGAGAGAAAATACAACTATTTGTCCTCGTATGCCTCACCTGGGAAGGCATAGCATTTTGATGAATTCCAAAGTTTACTAGTCTTCATAAATCTGGGAATGTGCCAAAATCCATGGGTGGATGTGTGGTAATACCCATGATTTAACCATGGATTGCCTTCCCCATGCAGAATAACACTAGGCAGCGACTTGCACTGTCCAGATTTACTATGCCACACAGAGTCATACAAGCTGGTTTTGCGTGGCATAGTGAATCTTACTTAAGGGCTTGTGTTGCATTTCTTGAGCAGGCCTGCCGTCAGTTGGGAAAATAATATCTTAGGATGCGTTGCCATCAGATGCAATAGATAAAGAGGCAAAATCAGCAATCAAGGTGGCATATTCTGCATCCAACTTCATTCTGTGAACATGGAACTTACTCCATGGCCCACTCATGCAGTACAATCCCCGCTCCATGACTTTCACGCTCTAGTGTAAGAATGCCATTAAGATGACTATACCGCATGGTAGAGCAAGAGGTTCTGTTTCTCTGGAAATATCATTTGATAGTCTGTATGCATCTGTTACAACCTCTGAATCTGCAATTTCCACCAGCAGGCATCTCTGATTTGGGAACTGGAGAGTTGAAAATTCTCGGAAGTCCCTTCTAATTCATATTTCATTCAACAGTAACATGCTAGTTGGTACTCGGCTGGACCAGCTACTCAAACACTCAGCTGATGATAGGAAGTTGCTGGCTCCCATCAAACCTCCTTCAAGGGGAAGGAGTTATGGCTTTAGTCAAGCATTTGTAGGATCATCCGGAGGATCCAGTCAGCCATTTCAAGGTAGGGATCGGTGGTCCCCTAATGACAAATCTTAGTTGCAGTCCGCAGCCTTCCCATCCAACCCTGCCTCACAAAAGTCATGAATATCGTACAAAACTTAGAGGAAGGTTCTTGTAGTTTGCGAACGTCTGGAGGGCATCAGTAAAGGAGTCTATAGTACTCTGAATTGTATCCCTAGGGTACACAATAGACTTTCTTTTGTGCCTTCGTGATTTTTTACCATACAACTCCTGTTCCTGGTTTTCCTCTTCATCATCAAGTTCTATCCGATGAAGTGCTGAATTTCCTTGGGAGGGAGCGGTGCAACTGGCACTGGAGTAAGGCAGGAGTCAGGGTTTCTGCACTCTCATGTTTATTGTCCAGAAACTTTCAGGGGGCTTTGGTCCAGTTTTAATTTAAAAAGAGTAAATGCATTCATGACTTACCAAAGGTTTAAGATGCTGACCATTCAATCCATAATTCCTCTAGTCCACCCTGATAAGTTGCTGGCCTCTCTGGGCTTGATGGAGAATACCTGCATATCCTGCTTCATTTGGAATTTTGTAGGTTTCTAAGGTTTTTAATCGCAGGAGAACCCTAACAATGTTGGGTTCGGCCCAAAGGACTCCCAGACTCTGAGACTATTCAACAAAGAGATTAGCACCTTTGGTGTGTAACTTGTTTTTCCAATACCTAAATGATTAGGAAATTGGTGCTGCTTCTTTTCTTTCTTTTTTTAAATAATTTTTTTATTAGTTCATATTACAAATACCATATCACAGATGTATATTAACAATCACAATCACCACTGAGAAGTTTTTTGGTACAATACCATTGACAGTTCCAAAATAAATTATCAGGAACACCAGCAGCAAAATTAAATGTAACCTTATCACCATAACACAGCCTAGAACAATAGCTTATTTCATATATTATATCATCAAATCCCATATCTGAATACCAAGTTTTTGCAGTTTGGTTGATTTTAGGGCATATAAACTATATTCCATATTAAACACATGAAAAGATATAGCCCTCCACATCTCAAATGAAGGTGCTTCCTTTTCAAGCCAGCATGAATCAATACATATATGTGCTACCGCTACAGCTATGAATAACAAATATCTGAATTCGTACACAGATTGATCATTCGGAATATTCCCCGATATCCCTAGTAACATAATTTCCGTCGTAATAGGTATGGGGGTACCTGTGACTACTTGCAAAAACAGTTCCATTTGTTGCATTAATTGCAACCATGCTATACATTCAAAGAAAATATGTACACTATCCGCTCCATCACTTCGACACCTGAAACACTCACCATCATTATTTCCACCCCACTTCATCATTCATTTTGGTGAATGACATAAATCTAAAATGGTTTTGAAGTGTTGTGCTTGTAGATTCGATGATAAAAAAAATTCCTGCAATATCTACAGAATTCTGCATCACCTCTCCATCAACCCCTAGACGTGCAGCCCATTTGAGATCATGAGTAGCTTTATCGTCCTTTTGAGACTCAATTAACATAGAGTATGATACCCCAATCTTAGCCTTCCTTCCAATAGCCTCTACCATTAGAAGCGTAATGATTCCATCATATAGATGATGCCTAACAAGATAATCGCGCAATTGCAAATACTTAAGAAATTCATGATGTCGAAGCTGATTCCTCAAATGAGCATAGCACGCCTCCCCTATATAGATCACCCAGATGTCTAATCCCCCACTTCTTCCAACACAACATCTTATAATCCCAGAATGTTTCCGGGAACCTAGCAGTTGAATCTAGTGGAATATAATAGTTCAATTGTGGAATATTCAGACATTTACATACCCTTTTCCAAGCCTTATAATCTGAAATCATAACCTTGAACCTTGTCTTTTTATAATAGCTTGGCTCGGAAAATTTCATTAACACCTTTCTAGCTTCTTTCCCTAACATAAGTGGATATTTTCAAGGAGCTTCTGCCTCTATCGCATCTTCCCCTGTCAACAAAATACGTATATATTGCAATAAACAAAAATAATAATAAAAACAGAAATTCAGAACGGACCAACCCCCCCTGTCTAACAGTAGCATCATGTATTTAAAAGCTCTCCGGACTTTATGTTGTCGCCATTTGAATCTATTACATATGGATTGTATCCCTTGTAACTGTTTGTTTGTAAGCTAGAATGGTACTGCTCTAAAATAATAAAGTACTTTAGGGAGGACAATCATTTTTAAAGCAGTTCGTTTCTCAACTAGCATCAGATGCAAACATTCCAGATGGTCTAACTGCTGCTTAACCACTGAGATGATACTACCCCAATTAGCCTCGATTAGTTCTAGTAGGCATATTCTGATTTTTATACCCAAATATTGAGCTTCATTCGATACCTGGTTCTCCCCCGGACAGGCCTGATCAGTGCCTACTATCTGCATTTTGGCCGCGTTTAATTTATATCCTGAGACTGCCCCAAATTCTTCTGCCAACTTTTCTATCTCCCTTATATCATGCACAGGATCTGCAGAAGCTACAACAATATCATCAGCATATGCAAGAACACGTGTGCGGTGAAGCTCACATTCCATTGGTTTTTTTCAGGCTACTTTGCTCCAGCATCTGCACAAAAGGGGAAATATATACAGTGCAAAAAGTAATGGATAACAGGGACATCCCTGTCTAGTTCCTCTTTTAATACAAACTTGCTGGGATTCCCTGCCCATGATGCAGATTCTAGCTCTCGGCGATTTATACATACTTTAAATCAATTTAATCATTTCTAGCCCAAACACCATCCCTCGCAAGATACCCCACATAAAAGCCCAAGATATGCGATCAAAACGCCTTCACGGCATCGAGAAATATTAGACCCATCTTTTTATGATGCACGTTAGTGAAGTCAATAAGAGCAATCACTCTATGAATATGATTGATGGTATTTCTACCTGGAATAAATCCGTGTTGGGTCATTGAAACCAACGGCGTAATAACCCTCATTAGCTGGTTAGCTAAGATCTTGGCGTAGATTTTCTCTTCGGTGTTTAACAAAGATATCAGTCGATATGACCCTGGTATATTAGGGGGCTTATCCATTTTTTTAAACACTACAATGTTAGCCTCGTCAAAGGATGGAGGCCCATTCCCCGACTGGGCTTCCTGAAAAACACCCAGCATATAATTTTTCAACACTTAAAAGAGCAGCTGATAGATTTTTTATGGTAATTTATCTGGACCCGCAGCTTTCCCCTGTGCTACCTGTCCTAATGCTGTCTCCATTTCCTTGATAGTTATTAAATCATTCAATAATGCTTGATCCTCAACTCTTATCCGATTCAATACAAGTTTTTGACAAAGATGTTCAATATCTAAATCCTCAGGATCCTGTTGTTTATATAACTCTTGATAAAACTCACGAATTCCCCCCATGATACCCTCCTCTGTTTCAACTGTATTGTCTGCCTCATCAATCATAGCACAAATTCTTTGGGAAGATTGTCTAACTCTTAGTCTTTGAGCAAGACACCGCCCAGTCGACTCTCCATATTCATATCTACTTTGTCTAAACGTATTGTATTGAAGTGCAATTTCCTTACACCAGATCGCATATATTTTAGCTTTTACCAATGCCAGCTTACTATGTATACTTTCTGCGTCTAACCGCTGTCTAAGGATCTTTATCAATTCCAATTCCACTGCCCGAAGCTCATGCAGCAACTGATGAATAACTGCTTGCCTTTGTTTTAATTTAGCTGGCCAAAACTAAGTGCTTCACCCCGTATTCCTTCCTTAAGAGTATCCCATACGATAGGGCCCGAGCCAGATCCCCTATTTATATCAAGAAAATCCCTTGGCCACCTAATCATGTGGTCTCTAAATACCTTGGGCCCGATTCACAGAATGAACTTAAGACTCAATCCTAAACTTACTACTATTTTGGTATTCACAGAATGCACTTACTACTTTTGGCATTCACAAAATGCACTTACTACTTTTGGTATTCACAGAATGAACTTACTACTTTTGGTATTCACAGAATTTAGGATTTTGTCTTAAGTTTGTCTTAAGACAAACTTAAGACAAACTTAAGACAGACTTAAGACAGACTTAAGTTAGGATTTTGTCTTAAGTTTGTCTTAAGTTTGTCTTAAGACAAACTTAAGACAAAATCCTAACTTCTGTGAATACCAAAAGTAGTAAGTTCATTTTGTGAATGCCAAAAGTAGTAAGTGCATTCTGTGAATACCAAAATAGTAGTAAGTTTAGGATTGAGTCTTAAGTTCATTCTGTGAATCGGGCCCCTTGTCATTCAGTAATTTCCTGTTGAAAGTAATTGTCCTTCCACCCTTCCTATGCCTAATTGTATGGAGATCCAACAAAAGGGGATCATGATCAGCCGTAATTCGGGGCCAAACCTGCATTTTAGCTCCGGCTATATTACCGTAGACAAGAATATATAATCTAGTCTCACCAATTTTTTATGTGGGTATGAATAGAATGTATATCCAGGATCAGACTGGTGTAATGTACTCCATGTATCCACTAGCCCATGATCCCTTAATACCTTAATTGCGACCAATATACTTATATTTGGAGCTTAACGTTTGTCCCTCTAAATGGATATTAAAATCCCCTCATAGGATTTATGGGGTGGGCCATATTGCCAATCTGACATTTAGATTTTCCAATATATCAGCTTCATCTACAATCCAAGGGTATGAAAGCAGTCTTTTTGGTATGCAGAACCCTGGAGGACCACAGGGTTTTTTGAGCAGGAAAAAATCCCACCTTCAGGTTGCTCAGATCTTTGAGCCCATAGGGGCCTTATTCCAGACCGATTTGGAGACCGTATTTCTTCCTCCTCTAAAACAGCAGAAAACTAATGACCCACATTCACGTTCTTCTTCAGCTTTAGTCAGCATAAGTAAGACTGTGGTTAACTGTTACGGATGATATGGCAGCAGTTTTCAAACTGGTCCTTTGGGCATGCCTTTGTTACGCGAGTTCAAAATCTCATAAATGACAGCAGACAAGAGGAGTGTGGCAATACAGAAACAGTTAGTTTAACTAAACATTACTCCTTGGAGAACAGTTACAGTGAGGACTGTCTCAATTTACAATCAGTATATGTTGTTTTTTATACAAACGAAGAGGCCATGTTCCAAAGGTGACACAAACAGGGTGTGCACCTCTACAGTGAAATATTTTGTTACACGATCAGCCATTTAAATGCCCATAATTAATACCATGATCAAATCAAAGTGCATTTATTACAGTTGGCTATTTAATCAACATTTCATAGTATCAAATAGCATAAATCAACATAGAATTTAGACATCTTGACGACAAAGTCAAAATTATACAACAAACAAGGTCAGTCCGCTTGAGGTGACGGATGACCAATGCAGTTTGGGACTCTCTGTCCCTTCGTGAGGGGACTCTCAAAAAAACATAAAACAAACAAACTCCAATGTACAGGTGTGAAAAATACACTAAATACCGTCAGATCCTCAGTACATGCCACACATGTGATAGGTTGTGGAGGAGATGATATGATGAACCAAATGCAATAAAATAACATATGCAAAAAGAATCAGGATGGGGTCCATATCTCATGATAATATTCAATGGGGACGAATTATATCGTCCTGTCAATCTATAAATCCACATTCCATGCAATACTGGAAGTGTATACCAAGTTCCATTTATCTTTCAACACTGTGTTGTTGATAAAGCATGCAATACTAAGAATTGTGACAAACCAAGCTCTCGGTGCAGCCGACACTCTAGTACCCCAGTGAGTAACGAGGTGAACATGCCGTTTAATTGCCTAGAACATAATCTGTGATGTAAAAATGAGAAATCAGAAAGTGGAGAAATAATTCCCCTACGAACTTCCGGACTGTAAATATTCAAATTCGTGCAACCACAGCGCTTCTGTGGTGGATGAATGTTGAAAGCTCTGTAGCGGGTGCCAAGAAAAAACAGAAGGCTAAATACACCAAAGTGGCCAATAAAAAGAACCAAGCGATTTAAAAGGGGATGATGGACGGAGCGTTTGAGCAAATCAAACACTCACCCCCAGTCAACTGATCTGGGTTTAATCCATCACCATTCTTTAGCTCACTCAGCCATTCCAGTTCAGACATGGCCATACGCAAACCAGTCTGAGCCTGTGCCTCATGGGAACAGTCCAAGCCGAACTGCGAAACCATGTCTTCCCTGGACCGGAAACAAGCATCCTGGGACCGGTTTCGGATTCATAATCCTCATCGGCCAGGCTATCTTGAATCCAGTGGCCAAGTGAGCAAGGGACCTCGGATGCTTGTTTCCGGTCCAGGGAAGCATGGCTTGGCAGTTCGCGCTGGACTGTTCCCATGAGGCACAGGGTCAGACTGATTTGCATTTGGCCATGTCTGAACTGGGGTGGCAGAGTGGGCTAAAGAACGGTGATGGATTAAACCCAGATCTGATGACTGGGTGGGAGTGTTTGATTAATTCAGATGCTCCATCCATCACCACCCCCCCTTTTTGTACCACTTTGCTTGCCATAAGTTGGCAGGGTATGCTCAGACGTGAGTCCCGTGCTCACTTTGACACTGGATTCAAGCAAGCCGGGCTGAAGAAGGCTGAAATGCCAGAAACCGGTCCTCGGAAGCTTGTTTCCGGTCCAGGGAAGGCAAGGCTTGGCAGTTCGGGCTGGACTGTTCCCATGAGGCACAGGGTCAGACTGATTTGCATATGGCCATGTCTGAACTGGGGTGGCAGAGTGGGCTAAAGAAAGGTGATGGATTAAACCCAGATCAGTTGCCTGGGTGTGAGTGTTTGATTGGTTCAGATGCTCCATCCATCACCACCCCCTTTTTGTACCACAATAAAAACAACCACCAAATGACCAGACTTTTAAAACAGTGCAGACCCTACCTCTGAGTATGTGAGGTATTCAAAAAACGATTCTGTACGAATACTGAACGTAGAGAGTTAAAGAATTCAATGTGGACCAAGAGCCAGGTCTTGGAACATGCTATGGAATAAAAAACAGGAGATTACCAATCTGTGCAGCAGTTTCGACAACAATAGAGGGGCACAGCACATACACCGGTGTCACTTACTTCAGGCGGATTCCATTCTATTGTGAGGCGGCATGCAGTGACAGATGCTGAAATTGCGTGAAAATGGAAGCCGAGTCCAACAGAGGATATATTCACTAAAGCAATACGGACCTGCATGTATTGATTCATGCAGGTGATTGTGGATGCCATATTAGAATGATGCCGAAGTTAGAATCCTGATGCGCTCAATGGCAAATTAGTGCCTGAATGTAAAGTATGCAGGCCATGCCTTTAATGAATAAATACATCCCAGCACCCTCTAATTCGCCCTCAGTGAAGTATTGAATATACAGCAGGAATTAAAGTAGGAATGAAAGAAGTCACAAGAAAATGGAGGATACGCATAAAACCACTCCCCCACCCCCTAAATTAGTATACTGAGTTGCATCAACCAGAGTGGCAAATAACATTGTATTGAACTGCAATGGTGGTTTATAATCAAACAAACCGTTGCACAGTGAATGAAATACACAAAAAGAACTTTGGATAACAATTACAGAAGTTATGCAGGAAATATTTACCCAAGCATAATACAAAAAATTGAGACACTCCCACAGTATCCTCTGACACTGTCAGCACAATGTAGTCATTCATACTAACATGTGACGCTAGATTAAAGTACAGTAATTCTAAGAAGACAGTCAAAATATTGCACTCAGTGGTGCTAAAGAAAACACACCATATCAAGTTTATCATTCATACCCTGGGGATTTGTTGTATTTAGTCTGCTAATCTAGTAGATCTCCCTTTGAGATAGGTTTTTGGAATTGTCCCTGGCGGGAAAGTTAATCAGAACCTATATGACCTGGAATCTCAATTGGGCAATGGAATGTCTGTGTCCAGCCCAGTGTACTGCCAAATGTGAATTTGCGTTGTGGGTGCGGATTCTGCTTTTATGCTCAGTAAGTCTAGTATTTATTTTCTTTCCAGTCTTCCTGACGTATAGAAACCACACAGGCATTTAATGGCATAAATTACATTGCTAGTGTACAGTCTGCTGAAAGATTCAGGGACTTTTTGTGCCTATTCTAGGACGAGCCAGTTGTCACATTGTTGCAATTGGTAGAGTTAGAACATTTCTTGGTGCCTGTGCTCTGACGATTTTTACGTATTTTCTTGGAGGATAAGATTCCTTTGATGTTTCTCAATCTAGTGTATGCAAATAAAGTTTTTTGTTCAAACAGGCCGTGAAAATCTGGCTCCTGTTGTAGTAGCTACCATCGTCTATGGATTGATTTTTTTAATCTCCCTCGATTTGGTAGAGAATTTCAACACAAATACTGTCCTGTTTTGTTTGGCAGTGATTTTCTTTTGCAGTGATTTTTTCGATCCATAGAGAGTACTCGGTGCTCATGTTCCTCCAGGAGTTTAAGAGGGTAACCTCTTGATCAGTAATTTTCTTTTTGGGTGATCAAAGATGTTATGCAGGTTGCCTGGTCAGATGAATAATGCTTAATTCTGAGGAAATGAGAGTAAGGTAAGTTGTTGGTTAAACTTGGAGGGTGGAAACTTTGGAATAGCAAAGCGTTGTCTCTATTTGTTGGTTTTTGGTATACACTTGTTGGTAACCCCATTTCATGGTGCTCAATCCATGCATCCAGAAATGACATACAGGTTCTGCTGATAGTGTGGGTAGACTAAATTCTAAGATTCATGGTGTTCAATGAATCAATAATGTCGTCCAGACTAGATTTAGTGTTCTTCCATACTAAGAAGACATCATCTATATAACGGCAAAAAAAGAGTAATGAGTCTGTCAATTGCATATTGGTGAGTATGTGGTTGTGTTCAAACTTGGCCATATAAATGTTGGTGTGTGCTGGTGCTCCCGCAAAGCCCATAGATGTGCCGCTCAGTTTGAGGAAATAACCATTGTTCTATTCAAAATAGCTGTTATGAAGACATAGGTGAAGGACTTCCAGCAGAAATACATTCTCTGCTCCTATGTTTGGTTGGGGTAGTAATGCCCATTCAATGGACTCCAATCCATCGGAGTGAACAATTGAAATGTACAAAGACACAACGTTGATGGAGCAAATGTACCATTCATTTTCCTCTCTTGGTGGAAGTTCATCCAGGCGCCTTAGGAAATCAGTGGTATCTTGAATGTATGTGCTCCAGGATTGTACAATGGGCTGGAGGAAACCATCCAAATATTGTCATAGTGATTAAGAAATCCCACCACAACTGGAAAAAATGGTCCGGAATGGAGGATCTATCAAACTCTTATGAATCTTAGGTAGCCTATACAATCTTGGTCTGCGGGGAAACCTGGTTGTCAGAAATCCTTTGCAGTGTCATCAGTCCAGTCTAGATCAGCTGCTTTTTCAATTTCTTTATTGAGGAGATCGGGTATTTCTACAGTGGGATATTTATCCAATTGTAAATAAATGGATTCATCTCCAACATGCCCTTGATTTTGGCATTGTAAAATACTGAATCCATCATCACCAAAGCATGCTTTTAACAATTTTCTTTAAAGCAATGTCTGGGTTGCCTGCCAAGGACTGTAATGTGCTATATTCAGCTCGGTTGAAACTGCATCTCTTTTTACTTCTGTAATTCAGTGCAGTCAAATCTTTTTTCACAAGAAATTCAAACATATCAAAGGTTTTATGAAAGGCAGGTGCCTAGTAAGTGCTTTTGGGGTTACAAATGACATTTCTGTGTCGTGGTCAATCACTACTCTTTTTTCGGATGAAGTATTTGGTTTTTTTATCACTCTTGAAACAAGCACCATTACTGTCTTAAGCTGGAATGTAGCGGGTCTTCGTAGTAAGATGAGTTTACCTGAATGTTTAGACTTTGTGACTGATTTTAACATTATCTGTTTACAGGAAACATGGGTCATGGAACCAATTAATTTGAATGGTTTAAAAACATTTAACTCATCAGCCATTCCATCTAGACATGGGTATCTGCATTTCTGTCTCAAATAAATTAACATCCTCCACTGTAAATGTAAATGTCCCTAATCCTTTTTACCAAATTGTCTCCGTCGAGCTCCCAGGTACTTCACAGCTGATTTTATTCAACTTTTATCACAATGCTTGTGGCTCAGATATGACGTCCATTTTGAACCAACTTAACATTGATCTAGAATCTCTAATATCTAAAGGGAATGGAGAGAAAATCTTGGTATGTGGGGGGATTTTAATATCACACTATGTAAAATGTATTCAAGCAAGATTTGTGCTTTGACCTCACTGACTAATGAAGACGTTACCCACTTCACACACTCAGCATATGGCGAAACAATGAATGAGCTTGCCTCCAAATATGATCTGGATTTCAGCAATGGATTTGGGAACAGTCCAGTTCTGGTGCCATGTACCTTTGATGGTAGCATAGGTAAAAGTGTTATTGATTTTATACTCTTTCCCAACTGGTATTTGGCGCTAGTTACCGATTTTAGAATACATGATTTAGCAATGAGCGATAATTTCCCCTAGAGCCTAAAGCTGAACCCCGGCTATGTAAAAGAACAAGGGGATTGCCTTCACATTATGTCTGTAGAGAATATCGAACTCTCGTGACTAAATGCTATACCCTGCGGTGGTCTTTGGTGGAACTGAATGGTTTCCTAGAGCAACTAATTCATCAACAAAGAAATTATGTTTGTTTGGATGATTCGACAGGAGCCCCTGTAATCATGTCAATCGATTGAATCATCAAGTCAAATAAAGTGGGTCTAACTTCTAAACAGAAGAAAAGTAAACGGGAAGCCCTGGTTTGATCATGTATGCAAAGAGGCACATAAAAATTTAAAAAAGTTTTAAACGTACTCCTACGAATCGCTTGGAGGTCCAGCACAGGAGACGGCTGTACAGGATTTCAATAAATTATCGTAATAGAAGTCTGAAAGTGGAGGCATGGCAAAAGTTATAAGACGCCAGCTGTAATAAAAATACTTCTAGCGAGTGGTTAACTCACCCTTTTCTTGTGAGGATAATACGCTTAAACTGGAGGTTGCAGTAAACAAAGAGGTTTGAGTTTGTCACTTCTCAAAGCATTGTGTTGATTCTACAAAGTGTGGTGGCAATAACCCTATAATAGATCCGCTGATGGATACTTAATTTTCCACTACTGCGTACGACTGGTCTGACCTCAATTTTACACTGGTAGAGGTCACTCTTGCTATAAGTGAAAGCAAGGAAGGCAAACACTGGGGCCTGATGGGGTTCTGATCAACCTGTTCAAGGATAATGTGGAGCTTTGGGGTCCCCTCCTGAACCTTTTCTTTAGATCATGCTAGAGTGTAGGGTTCCCTTTCTCATGGTCTGAGTCCCATATTGTACCAATATTTAAATAAGGTGACCGCAACTGCCCGCACATTACAGACCCAGCTCCTTGCTAGATTCATTAGTCAAGGTTGTGGGTCATAAAATCCTAAGAAGACTGCAAAATTGTGCAGATTGCAATAATATTATTTCGGATTTACAGTATGAATTTCCAAAATGAATAGGGATTATGGATCAAGCTATTAATTTGAATTTCTTTTGGACAAGTATGCTTTCATTAAAAGAGGCAATATGCTTCTGGTTTTTGTCGACCTGTCGACCGCTTTTGATTCTGTAATCCATGCCAAGTTTTGGACCATTATGACATCAATAGGTATTGACCTTAACATTGTTAATTTTGTAAGACATGTATACTCAACTAAATGTGCCAGGGTTCGCTTTAGTGTTAAAGGGCAAATGTACACATTCTTTTAGTATTGAAAAAGGCATTTGCCAAGGGTGTGTGCTCACCCCGTTTCTAATTAATCTGTACATTAATAATTTAGGTAACACTCTTGCCAATACATGTTTGGATTTGCCACAAATCAAGCAACGCCCAATACCAATCCTGCTTTATGCGGACGATGAAGTACTCATGGCTCATACCCAATTGGCTCTACAGCATCTTTTTGATAGTTCTGCACACTTTATGGAAAACTTGGGGTTGCAAATTAATATGAATAGAACTTTTGTGATGAAAGTAGGCCGAAGTTCTACTAAGATGCGTGATATATTTATAGGGAAAGATATAATTCCACCAACTTCCACTTTTTCGTATCTGGGTATTTTATTCAACTGCGAGGGGAGCTGGAAAAGTGTCATAAATTCAAGAAGGCAGCATTTCATTAGATCAATTACGGCCCTGTGCAATTTTGCAAGGAAACTGGGCTGCAAACAACCAAAAGAAATGGTAACTATCTATAATGTAAAATGTAGAACCATTGCCACTGAGCTGTGGGGGTATGTAAATGTTGAACCACTACAGCTGGTAGAAAACGCCTTTTCCAAACATCTTTTGGCGCTCCCCACTAGTAGTTCAAATTATGTGTGTCACTCTGATACAGCCAGTCCTCCTTTGGCACAAGATCTGGACTTCAGAATATTTGAAATTAAACAGGGCACTAGTAAAGGACTGTTGCGACTCTGAGTCTGCACTAAAGGTTCCAAGGCTAAAGTTTATTAAAAAATTCATGTCCGATATTAGTCATCTGGAATATTATGATTAACTGGAAACTCTGAATAGCATTATGAGGAAAGCACTTAAAGAAGAGTGCCTAAACCTTTAGGAGAAATTGAGATTATCAGCAAAACTAGCCAAACTATCTGTGAAACATAATAAACTGTTTGGACTACATTCTCAATGGAACCATATCTTTTAATGTTCTTAACGCACAACATAAATTAGTTTTAACATGTTTTAGATTAGATATATTCCACCGTTCGATGTCTTTTCCAAGTGTCATCAATTGGTCAAGTGAATTAATGCCTTGTCCCTGTGATAGCATGTCTAAGCAATTAACGTTCCATATCTTGTTGTTTTGTAAATTGTATACAGATCTGAGGAGATCTGTTATTGTACCTCTAATGAAATCTTTACATTTTAAACAATGTAAGCCTGAGTTTTTACATCTCCAATTACTTCCTAATTTGTTTACATGCATGGCACTAGCATGCTTTGCCAATTCTCTTGATCCATTCTGCCAGATAAGTTACGTTTAATGCTATCAATTTCCTCCTCCAAGTCACGGAGAGTTTGCAACAGATCTTCAATTATTAGGAGTATCAAATCTAGTGAGCATTTATTTAAAATGGCAAACCAATTCTCCATGAATGCTCAATTATGCTCTAATCTAAACATCATGTGCTTGATAGCTAGTCTAAGACCCCGGGGGATCCTTTTCACCTTGTGGTATTGAATGAATGTGGAAGGTGCAACCTTTGATTGAGTTCACAACATGTTAGATACTCTGTACATTAAAAAATTTTGCTTCTTGTATCAAAATGTATATTTCTAAAGTCTGTTCCTGAGTGTATGCTTTGGTGATGGCTTGGTTTTCGGTTATGCTTGAAATAGTCTCGAAAGAGATTGTGTAAACAGTTGGGTGCCCCAATCAAATGTTAGGGAATGTTATAACTCATGAAAGAAGAAATAAACGCACTCTGATTGTGTTTCTTAGTTTAAAAAATCCCATATCTTTTTGATGCTACGGAGTGCACAATCTACACACTTTTCATGATTTTCTTTATACAAAACATAATGGGTTATACAAGTTTCTGGCGTGCCATATATGGTGAGGAATGTTGGTTGCAGCCTTCAGAGTCATAAATAAATTGTCTAATGGTTACCACAGGGAGGTCTCGACCTCTAGCAGACATTTAGTGGACAGTGGATAAGATAAGAAGTGTGTCCATATGTCCAACATGGGGAGTGCGTGATCACTGTGTGTGCTAGGTCCTGATTGGCTATGTGTTCCTAACTCATGTGGTATCTGCAATTCTTATGCTGGTTTAGGAGAGTGCATACCCCCTCAGGCCATGTGTGCTTTATAGTATGTATGTATAGGCATTTATACAGCGCACTACTTACCCGGAGGGTCCCAAGGCGCTTCGACCGCTGTGAAACCCTTCCTGGCTTCCCTGAGAGATGGTCCCTTAATGGGTATCTCCAGGGTGAGACCAGGCATCCCCGGCGGTCTGGTGGGGCCGTTAGTGAGGATGAGGCAAGCTAATGCCCAGAGTTGCCGAGTGTGATCGCTGATCAGAGTGGGCACCGAGGCGAGAGAATTATCGAGTCCGCTGACCCTGGTCCAGAAACCTGCCGCGCCGGGAATCGAACTCTGGTCCCGGGCCGTCCTCTGCTCTCGGGTCTGCCGCCTCTAACCAGTGAGCCACACTACCTCACAAGGAGGAGCAATCTTAGGAGCAATCTTCCCTGACCCTTGTGATGTCACTGCACCTATCTGTTGGATTGATCAAGCGTTTCATGCCCAAGCGTTCGCCTGCCAGCTATGCAACCGTGACCTATCCATCAGCAATCCTGGGCAATCATCTCAGGGCCTGCCTGACTACATATTTGCGAGTCGAGGTTGATGTGGAGTTCAAAACGGGCGATTCTGTCAATAAGGACGGGATCTCATCTTCATCTTCATTGAAAAATGCATCAATTTCCATATTAACACCTTCATTTGTATCCCTTGGTCAATCATCTCCTGTCTCATTGAACCCATTCTTGAATCATTGCGAAGCTCAGATACTGATGATTCTCGTCATAATCCATCAGCTGCAGTAGTGGTTGAACCCGGCCAACTTGTATGAGGTTTTTTTGTGTCCCCCTTCCATTTTCACCTAGGATTCTAGCAGTCTGGTTGGGAGATATGTTATAGAATCTCTCCATTCAGGAAATATGGGGGATATTTACAAGGAAATAGCGCAGCAAGACACGCAATTTAGCAGTGCTGCGTAATTTAAAAAAAACTCATGGATGCTCCGGATTTACAAGAAGGTGGAGCACCTCTTGATTTTCCCTTGTACTTGTGATAAAAAAAGCTGCCAAGTGCCAACACAGACAACCTGGCGCCATGATGCCAGGGTGTCTGTGTTGCAGGGATGAATGTTTATGTGCAGGAAGGAACACCTTCCTGCACATAAACAATCTTTATAGACAATTTGCTCTTTCTATGTCTGCTGTAGAATACAGCAGACATAGAAAGAGCAAAAATGAGGCAAAATAAAAGTATTCTCCTCATTGCACCAATCTAACACCTGCTATTTAGGGGTGTTAGTTTTTGGTGCCTCTTTAGATTTACAGATTCTTGCAAATCTGGGGCAGAGTCAAAAAACAATGGGTCTTGTAGTGGAACACCCATAGCAACACCTATTGCACTCCCCTTTCACGCAGATACCTGCGTGAAAGGGGACAATATTTTCAAAGCAGCGTTTAGCTATGCAAAGTGGCTTAACTCCACTTTGTAAATATGAAGGGAATTGTGCCACCAGAACATAAGAAAAGTGATGTTCCGGTGGTGCAATGCCCTTGTAAATATACCCCTATGGTCGGTTCAGGAGACACTGCCTTCCTCCAACTGGAAGGAGCCAGTCATAGCCCAGGGGGTCCTTGTAGCCTTTGCTCCTCTTTTGCAGAACTAATCAGGCCAGGTCTGCATGGATAATTAGGTTACCACACCTTATTTCAACCATCTGGGAGGCTGCAGAGTCCGATCTTTAGCTCATCATGCCGAGGAGCTGGGAACGTGGGCAATGGAATCTACACTCTCTATCAGCAGTTTATCTTCCAAAGATGGAGAATGAGCTTTCCGACCCTTTGATTTGAGTGCTTCCTTCCTTCATGACAATGTGTCTATCTCCCAGGAGTTTTCATGTCCATCCATGGCTAGACATCTTTGCTTCTCCAGCGAATGCACTTCTAGTGAATTCCTGCTCCTCTCATCTAGCTGTTGGGGCATAGACTGTGTAATGTAATGTAATGTAAGTGCCAATTTATAAGGAGCAAGGAGCATCTAGGCGCCCAGAAAGAACCACCAGGTGTTAGGTAGTTCCTATGCTTACTTGACCGAGACCCGAATTACACTAGGCTTCTGGCAGTCATATCTTGTAGATTAAAGATCCAGGTTTTTAGATGTTTACGGAAATCTATTTCTTTGTCCAGTAATCTCAACTGGGGGGGAAGAGTATTCCATGCTTTTGCTCCCAGTACCGCCAGGGATTTACCCCCTCGAGTTTTAAGTCTGAAACTTGGGACGGTAAGCAGGTTGGCCGTTGAAGAACGCAGTGCTCTGGTTGGGCAGTATCAGCTGAGGATGCTATAAGCATAGTCTAGCCTGTGGGGCGTTTGTATGCTTTCCCTCTATTTATGCTCAGTAGAGTATTTCAAAAGATCATTTCAGACCAAGCAGAAGTGATTTTTTAGACCCAGGGTAGTTCCTTCAGCCTTGGTTCCCTCTGCTTCTCCAGTTGGTGATCCTCTCATCTTTCCAGTCTCTCCCTTTCCTTCCCCCTATGAAATCTGCCATTCAGTCAGTGTGAGCAACTCAGCACCTGCCTCTGTGGGCTTGGAAAGTGAAAGGTAGGAGATTGAAAGCATTAGGTTGCTCTCGAGATATTGCACTATCCATCCACCAAGAGTACACTAGGGGTTTATGAGAGGCATTAGACGGATTTCAATTCCTGGTACTTTGAGGGAAATCTGTAAGTATGGGTGAATTTTGCAGATCTGCGGTCCGCGAATTCATGCAAAATTGCAAAAAAAATCAGCGAATTCGCGGATTTTCCCGCAAAATCACAGATATGTTTGCAATTGCACAATACTTAACTGGAGTACTTTCTACTGCCTAATTAGTAAGTGCTACCTCATTGGGTAAATGTATATTGCTTTTCCTACACTGCAGCTGCGTAAAGGGCCAGAAGATTTGCCTTCAGTGACCCTGTGTGCCTGTAACTTTGCCACCATGCCAAAATGCGCAGAGGTCCCTTGAGTGAGCTGTCCATCATAGGTGGGAATGGGCGGGAAGACGTTTGGTACCACAAGTGTGTGGTGCGGGGCCGAACGGGCAGGGCTGCTATGCGGGTTCACATGCCTTTTGTGTATAAAGGGTCAGAGAGCGAGCAGGGCAGCAGGTGAGGAGAAAGCAGCCTCTTGGCCACAGGAACTACATGGGGATCACGCTTGAGAAACTCATGGATGCAAAGACCTCCCTCGAGTATTACAGCTCATTTTCGACAGCAGATCTGGGGTCAAAGCACACTTGCCCAGCCTCGACCGTGCTCATTTTTTTGGGTGATTAAAACATTACTGACTTTGAGCTTCAACTCGGGCACCTGTTTTATTTGTATCTGTAAGTGCTTCCTGCTGAGGTTTAATTTTCGGGACAGGAGCCTCGTGCCAGAATGAATCCTGCCCTGCATAGTTATCCACAAAGATGCCACTATGATGCACAAAGCTTTCCATCATAGTGGGGAAAGGGGGGGAAGACCTTTGGTAACGAGAGTGTGTGGTGCGGGGCCGAACGGGCGAGGCTGCTATGCGTGTTCACATGCCCCTTGTTTAAAGGGTCAGAGAGCGAGCAGGGCAGCAGGTGAGGATAAAGCAGCCTCCTGGCCACAGGAACTACACGGGGATCACGCTCGAGAAACTCATGGATGCAAAGACATCCCTAGAGTACCACAGCTCATTTTTCGACGGCAGATATGGGGTTACAGCACACTTGCCAGCCTCAACCGTGCTAATGTTTTGGGCTGATTAAAACTTTACTGACTTTGAGCTTCAACTCGGGCACCTGCTTTATTTGTATCTGTAAGTGCTTCCTGCTGAGGTCTAATTTTTGGGACAGGAGCCTCGTTACCTACTTGTAACTATTCTCTGACCCTCCTTCGAGGGTCAGAGCAGGGTCAGAGAATAGTTGCAAGTAGGCAACGAGACGCCGCTCAGGAAGCACTTACAGGGTCACAGAAGGTGCCCAAGTTGAAGTTAATTTCTTTGTAACCCTTTTGTAAATGGTTACAAAGAAATTAGCTTCAACTTGGGCCCCTGCTGCTTTAACCCTATAAGTGCTTCCTGGAAAATGTGTCCCGCTCGCGGATTCGCAGATTTTTCTGCGATTTTGCAAGATTCGTGGATCGCCAAATCACAGAAAATCCGCAAATTCCACGAGTGGAATGAATTTTCGGCCCACACTTAGAAATCTGTCTGGTGCTAATTGTAATGGAAACTCTGTTTTGGAGTTTCTTAATGATATATTTCTAATTGATCTTCCAGTCTCTGCTATTTGTAGCCAATGGTTTGCTATGAAGAGCAAATCGAATTTCTGATAGGTGCCTTTGACACCTTGGCAAACATCTCCTGAGAAACATTTCCTTGAGAAGGCCAGTAGTTCACACTCTAGTACTGGTCTGGGATCTTTCTTTGGGTCCCATGAAATTTCTCACCTGTAAAGTTGCAAAATTTTCTTTTTAGTAGATATCACCTCAGGATAGAGTTCAGGAGCTATTGGTGCCTTATTATCCCATGAGCCCTACATAAACTTTTTTGAGAATCAAGTGGTTTTTAGGTCGGACACCTCCTTTCTTCTGAAATTTGCATCCTCTTTTTATATCTCTCAGGATTTAGTCTTCTCTTGATCTTCACAGGACTCTTTCCATTTACCTGGATAGAAACTTGTCCTTCAGAAAGTCAGACTCATTTTTAGTGGCATTTGGCCTTTCCACCAATGGTCACAACCTTATACCTACTCCTTCAGCAGGTGAGTTAAATCCATAATTTCACCTACATATGTAAAAGCAGGTATATCTTAGCCTTTCTCTATTCAGAGCATACCCACTAGGGGGATTTCATCAACCTGGGCAGCCTTTAATGGTGCCTCATTGATGGACATTTGTGCAGCAGTAACTTAGGGTTCTCCTAATATGTTTATAGCCCATTATATGCTGCAAATGGGGGATGTGCTGTCCCCTTCGCTGTCCCCTACTTTTCTTGAAGTGGTGTTATCAGCACCCACATCACTTTTTTATCAATTAACATTCACTGGGTTTTGCAATAAATTGTGTTTATGTTTTATTTTGTTTCATAAGCAATTTTATTTGGGCTTGAGTATGTGCACATTGCATACAGTTGGGACAAGGAAGATTGATGAGCAGGTAATGCTCAGATTACTTACTAGAAAGCTTCATTACTCTGAGTCATAGTCTTTCTTGTCACAGTCTTCCTTGTCAGAGTCTTGCTTCCAGTTTGGTAGGGATAAAATAGCTTAATATGCATAACTGAAAAGTGATCAGCTTTGGTATTTTTAGAAAGCATAATGATTTACCCTGCCCTTTATGTACCTGACACAGGAAGTAATTGGGTCAACCGCATTAGTAGGGGTGAATCCACATATGTACGCCTGTGGAGAAGAATCAATCCTAAGCACGACAGTGGAACCCTTAAAAGAGAATGCACCTATCCTGATATGCCCAATGTATTTGGAAGACAAGAAAAACATATACATGGCATTTTGTACACAATTCAAGCACCCATGCCAAGGTGCGGTCCTAACGGGACTACACTGATTTCGACAAGGTACAGAGGTGCACCACGCAACACATATGAGTTGTATGTACAACAGAATACAGCCGGCTGTTTTCTGCTGTAGATATATCTCATAGATGTATATAACTGAACAAAAAGAAGATTTGAACTACATCTCTTGAAATAGAATTATATTTTCTGATTACTTTGATTCATAACTAGGCTGTCTGGTTTTAGGTTTAAACCAATAAAGACTGATAAAACCCCACCGGAAAAGAAATATCTCTCACTAGTGTACACATATAAACACTGAAAACATTTCTGCACAAACCCCAACAAAATGCCATTCAAAAAAAGGAAAAGGAGAGTGAAAGAATCACTTTTATTTCTTCCTGAAGGGGCCAATACAATGTAACTTTGTTATATAAGGTAGAAGTGGGAAAACTGGGCTAACATTATTCTGCTTGAGTTTTGTTGTTTAGGGATGTCACTAAAATATTGTTCTTCTTCCTTTGTCAGTTTGTTTTGCGGTCTTTGATCTAAAGATACAGGTGTTAGAAGCATGTTTTAGGTGTTGTTTAATTATTTTATAAACTGCGGAGAATACGGACATATCAAAATCATATTAGATTTTGGGGTATGTTTGAGAATTTCACTGATAGGAAAAATGTATGATTCATAAGAATTTTTCCCAATATGTACTGTCACATTTACCCAGTGAGAATGGGTAAAAACCTTTGATACATCAAGCCCCTTTTCTAGTGAGTAAGTATTGATAGTAGGCAAATTGCCAAACTCCCCAGGCTCTAAACATTCAATGCAAGGTATATTGACAGGTATATGTGAAAAGAGTGCAGTCACAAAGCATCTGGGGTACTGGTGAAAACATGACACCAGACTGGTGAAAACATGGAACACAGTGTCACTTTGAATGCTGTTGCAAAAAGTTCTTACCTAGTTCAACCACGATTAGAGTGATATTGTTTGCATTTAAAGTGATTCAGCTACGTATATGAAAAAGTTGTGATGACCTCTTAAAATTGATACCAGAGCTGAAGTGCTTCCCTGTAAGAGATCCTTGACACTTGTTAGCTGGTATGCTGAAAGCATCATTACAATCTTCAGAGTTAATGAAGAATGCTATTGACTTTTTAGTCCATTCTGGTGCACTATTTTGTTATGCGCGGGATCTAAAATGCAAATATTTCTCATTTTGTGCTTTGCGTGCCATCAAAGAAAAAGTCATCCCAACTGTGTCACTTAGCTAGTTTTCTCAGTCCTAGAGGCCATGAATGCTATATTATCCATGTGGTAACCGTTTACAGAACTTTTATTGAGTGATGATGCCAAAGGCAAGAAATGTGAGGATCTTTGGTCACATATTGATTGTGATTTGAAAAACAAGTACAATCTACTGCATTCTTAGATTTTTACAGGAAAGCATGACTGCTGTAGTGGACATAATAAAAAAAACTAGAGTCTGAAAACACCCTTGTCTACCAAGTGTTCAGCATAGTTGGTGTGGATGTGAAACATCTTCATGAGAGTAGGCCAGGACACCTCCGGGTAACAGAGCGCTCTACAAATGTGATAAATAAATAAATAAATAAATAGGCTGGGCAACACTTTTAGTGACTTTGGCACTGCAGCATGTTCCATGTTAGAGTGCTTGGCACTTGGTAAGCAAACAAATGTCGAGGAGCAATTCAGGAATTTTCATGTTACAATGTCTGAGAAATAGCCCTTCACCAACCATGGCATTTGACGACAATGAAGCCTCATTGTGGTACTCTGCACAAGTTATAGATCCCTTCGGTAAACGGAAATTTTCTCCGAAGTTTCATAAGTGTTGCCTCATTTTTGACTGCTTCAATAACTCTGAGGGCATATGCACCCAGTTCAATGCCTAAGTTGCCGAACCTGTCACAGAGAATCACAATCTTCAGTATTGGCATGGAAAGCTATGTCAGTGGCCAGAATTAGAAAATTGTATACTGGCTATTTTCGCATTGCCTGTCTCAAGTGCCAATGTTGCAAGGGCTTTTCACAGATAAAGGCTTACAAGGGAAGGAAAGAGTGTCGCGCATGACCAAAGACTCACTGAAGAAGGATTGTATGGTGTACTACAATAAGTTTAATTTGTAAAAATGTATTTGGACCTCATATACAATGTACGCACTCTGTTTATATACCATGCACTATCAGTGCAGAAAGCAAGCAATAATAAAAGCAACAAGTTTCATAAACACAGGAAAAACACTGTTTTTGTTGTTTTTAATGGCGTGGAAATGTGTAAACACTGATAACCATTGTTTTTTAAGGTACTGAAATCCCTTGAAAACACTGAAAAAATCCCACCAGAATTTATCAAAAAGAGAAACCGAAAAACAGGAATTATAAATGTTGTGTGATGAGCCTCTGTATCTTGTCTGACTGTGGGGAAGGAGACTATCACTCACTACATAAGAATGTGACAAGTAAGACCATGACTCAGAATAATTAAGTTTAGTAGTAAATAATGAAACTTACCAGAAATTATTCCAAGCAACAATAGTGACTGCAGTGATTTCAGGTGATCACTGACCACTGCTAGCATCTGTGTATTATCCACAGGTTTTGTGGTTTATATCTCAGCAAACCCTTTTAAACGTTTGAGTTTAAGTTATTACTGTGAAATAGAGAAATACTAACATCTGCTAATAGTAGAGCTTTTAGAAATGAAAACTTCAGTATTGAGATATCACATAAATTATTAAATGCATGATGATGATTTGTATTCCCATTCATAGTATTGTTATTGTTTAATATTATTATTATGATGATTATTTTTATAATTAGTATTATTATTACATCATATTAGCAAAGTTTTACATATCCCCAAAGTTAAAAACTCTTAAAGTCCTTTGTCGATCAGTTGTAAGGCCTATCTCTTCCATTGAGTAAGAATGGGCCACCTTTATATATTTAGTAAGTGGTAACTGTGGATTGGGAGCAGGAAGAGCTATGATGCTTAGACTCCAGTGATTTGCAATTTTAAATCCTCAGTAATGATAAAATAAGAATTTATGTCACAATTCTGAAAATGCCACTGTTAGAAAGTTGAAAGACAACACCATAGATAAGTATTCAGGACTCTTAAGTGCACTACAAGCTGTCACTGGCTATTGTACATGAAATCAGAACAACAAGTACATTAATTATTAAAACTAGCATGGTACTTTAAACAATCAGTCCTCAATATATCAATGTATATTATCTTCCAGATAAATATGCAAAATTGGAGAAGCATCCAATGACTTTAATTTTCAAAGATCACTGGTGAAATCAGATGTAATAAAAAGAATTCCAAATGCTTGAATTCAGCAAGAAGATCAAAATAATAGGTCCTCCCAATGCATTTTGTGTTGTTCACAAGCCCTTCATCAGGGGAACCTGAAACATTGACATATTTACATCAGTACAATAATTTCTCTGATACTCAGTATGTGACGCTGGCTTAATAGAGGGCAGGTAAGGTGTACATAATCCATGACAAACATGTCCGACAAAATGATAAAATTACCAGAGAGTACACATTCCATATCCTGTTACAAATTAGATATCTCTACTACAATGGTGTGAGTGCTGAAATGATTCAGAGTGCATGTATTGCGTGCCAATCTCAGCATTTCAAAGGGATTGCCTCCACCACATACAAAGGAACCTGACGCCAAACTATTGTCAAACTAGACAGTTTTGAGCCTTGACAGGGGAAGGGGAAAAACATTCCAGAACCAGATGAGAGGGAAAGAGAGAGAATCCCCCTACACAAAGGCTGGTACCAGGTGTATATATTAGCCTTCCATAGCTCTATTCAGTACACTCCTGTACCTTTGGACATTACAGAATAAGGACTGTCTTGCCATCAGAGGACTGCCTTGTTGCTACCAGAGGACTGCCCTGCTGCTTGAGGACTGCTTTGCTCTCGGGAGGAAGACTGGACCTGCACCCTTTATCCCTGGTTAACATGAGTGACTCAAAGGGTTAGTTGACTAACCCCATGTCTGAGCTACAGAGACCTACCTGCAACTCCCTAGCTGACAGCTGACATGCTGCACTGGACTTCCAACTGGACAGGCATGAACTCTGCTGGCCTCTGCTGGAGTGGGTTCCTCATCTCCAAGTGTTGCTTTCCTTGGTCCTAGACCCTTGGAGGCATCTGTCAAGCTTCTCTTGAAACGAAAGGTGAAGTCCTGAAGTTGTAGGTGCTTCACGACAGAGAACAGGTCCATTTGTGCCCAGACTCTGTCACCCATGAAGACCACCAACGTGAAATTCTGGTTTTCCCTACTGTTCATGCTATGTGTTTCTAACTTAAGTTCAGGTCTGATATGGAGTACATTTGCAACTGTTTTGGGTCCTGTTAGCTACTAGAAATGCAGTTTGTGAATAGTGAAGGACATACTATTTTGAAGGTTTGCTCCATGTTCCTTCAGAAACACACACATGGATCAATCAATCAACTCGGATTTGTAGAGCGTGGATAATCACCTGTGTTGGTATCCACTAGATGGGTTCTTGCTGGGATTATGCGAAGAATAGAAGGAAAAAACAAGGTAAAAGCAATAAAAATGAGTAAAAAAAGGAAGGAGCGGGCATTTAATAAATGGGGGAAAAAGCCAGAACAAAGCAATGAAATTAAGGGAAAAGCAGTCAAAAAACTAGAAAAAAAAGCAAGGAGAAAGCAGTGAAAATGAGGCTAACGCAAAAATGGGGGAAATGCAAGGAGAAGGCACTGATACAACGAGGGTAAAAAGCAAGGAGAAAGCAGTGAACACAGGAAAGGACAAGACAGGAGCAAGAGTGATGCAGCAGCATGGGGAAGAGCTAGGCCTGGGACGTCCTCTCCCAATTGTCACAAAGAACACTGATGCACTACCATTCCCAAAAGCCTAAATGCATCCATGATGTTAAATGTTAGCCTCATTCTTTATGGCCCCACAATGTCAATCTTGGCCCCTCAAATTACTACACACAAATACCATAAGTGCACTGCTAGCTTCATCAATTCACTGGTAGGTAATGAATAGGTTGTCCATCCACCATAAAATATAAATAAACACAACTATTTTCATGGTAATCTAATAACTCCTGTTTTGACCACAACAGTGCCCTTTCCAAAGCCTCCATCAACGGATTGTAATACAAGAAAAATGCAATACGGAAATACATTTTGGTAAAAAGAAAAGGAAAACCATTGCCGACCCACAGAAGTATGCTGAGCAAGCACTCCAAAAGAGGTATGCATAGCTCCTCATAGGGAGAAAGAGAGAAAATAAAGCAATGCTATCCCAACCGCACCTGCTTCTCCACATGCACTAACTAACTTTCTGATCAAATCAATGTCCAGGAGAAAAGGATCGGATGTCGAAACTGGTCAAATCATTCTCAACCATCACCTGTAGGGCAATGTTATCACACTGCGGGCCACATTTATGTTTTGCAGTAGGGCAGCGCTGCCAGTCACCTGGCTGTGCTGCTCTTCATCAAAGTGAAAGGGCTGGAATGGACTGTATTTACACAATACGGTGCATTCCTATACTTTCCCCCTGCGCTGATGCTGTTTCTGCAGTCAAGTGCTAATTCGGGCACCCTCGCACCATGGCCCCTGTGTTGTAGGCAGGATTGTTTTTGTGCAAGAAAGGGCACTTTCCTGCACAAGAGCAATCCATATAGGCATTTTCCTCCTATGTATGCAGCAGGAAGAAGCCCACATAGAAAGAGGAAACAACGATGAGAAATAAAGATTTCTCTTCATTATGCCTGCCCAGGGGAGGCGTAAGATTTTGACGCATCCCCAGGTTTTGAAGTCCTTAGTCCTTATAAATCTGGGAATGCATCAAAACCCAGGAGAGTTGCTTGGGAGCATCCCCCGCAACACCCATGGAACGCCTCCCATGCGCAAAATATATTGCCTAACTCAATACCCATGCAATGTTGCTTTGCATGGTTTCCAAAATCTGACTCAGAGGCCTGCGTCATGCATATACCACTTTGCGTGATGCAAACATGATGCAAGGCTTTTTTAAATATACCCCTGCGTATCTAGCAGGGCCAGACTGGCCGTAGCAGGCACGGGGTGTTTTCCTGGTGGGCCGCTGGTGGGCAGGGGGCACTTTTGGACCCCTAAGGGGCTGTTTTTGTTGCCGAGGGGCAGTTTTGCAGCATAGCTACAATATCGGCCTCCTGTAACAAAACGGCAGCTGTAAGACGGCAGTGGTACTTTCCACTAGCCAAGCTGTTTGCCAGGGCCAGTTTCAATTCTCAGTCTGGCCTTGGTATCTAGGCGCCTCTGGGAAATCTGCTCACTGACTGCTCTTCATTGCTCTCCTGCTCAGTAAATCCACACCATTACTAAACTGGTCAAAGCAAAAGGAACAAATGAGGGACTGAATGCTGAACAATGCAAACATTCCCCCCAGCCAGAAAGATCTGAGTTTAATCCATCGTTCTTTGCTCACCGCGACACCCCAGAGGGCTGGACTGTTCGCATTAGGCGCAGGGTCAAGACTGATTTACATATGAATGGGTCTGAACTGGAAAGGCATGGGGAGCAAAAAAAACGTTGAATTTAGGCCCAGATTTCTGTACTGGGGTGAATGTTCGACATTGTGCGTATTCTGTCCAGCCAGTGGCGTCACTAGGGGGGTGCGGGGGGTGCGGACCGCACCGGGTGACACCAGCATGTGGGGGTGACACCATCTATTTTATGTCTCTGTGTCCAATTAAATTTTAGCTATAATACGACGTCGGCGTCCGGACGTCGATGACATTCGAAACGTCACTCACGTGATGTGGCTGCTCCCAGACCCGCCGTTTTTATCAGCCCGCACTGCCCTCGCCCACCACTACACGTGCCTAAAATGTAAGCACTGCCACTGCTGTTTCTTCGTCTAGGCAGTCCATCATCATCATCTCATCACCACCAGCAGCAGCAGGTAAGGAAGCGCCTCGGGGTGGGGTGGGGGCTGGGCGGAGCGCGACTCCTCTCAAGTGCAGAGGCCCGGACCGTGTGCAGCCAAAGCCGCCCGTCACTGCACCAAAGCAAGCAATGCACAGGTGTGAAAAGTGCATCTGGGCTCCCTCGTGCATGAGAAGCCCTTCCTCAGATAAGAGTGCAAGCAACCTCTCGCAAAGCACTTCGGCGCCGTGGAGAGTACGTGCTATATACACATGCCCGCTTATCATGGATCATGCATGCAGCATTTGACCAGGAATAGGGTGGTTGAAGAGGTGAGGGGTGGGGGTTACTTATTTAGGTTAGTTTGTGTGTGAAGACCATGAATAAGTCCAGCGGCATATTTTCAAATGTTTGTTCTGGATGAAAACATTTCTGTTATTTATGTCATATTTGTATACAAGCAGTTATATACATAGAAAGTTGTTCTCCCAGAACAACCAGTCCTTCCTTCCTTCCTTGCCCCCCCGCCCCCCCCCCCCCCAGGCAAAAGAAGGTACAACTACAAGAAGACACTCTTCTGCCACACAGTGGCTACTGCTGGCTTAAACGCCTCTGGGCGCTAGGGCTTTAGTGTCTCCTCGTAGACTCTCTGTAAAATATTCTTTGTGTCTTTGTGGACCTGGGTTAGGTGCACAGGGATTGGTGATGGCCTACATGGATTTCACGAGTGACAGTTAAGTGTTTTCCCCAGTATAATCGGGGCGAGAGATGCCAGAACATTAAAAGAGTTATTTAACCATAAAACGGACCTTTGTGATACAGTGCACGCATTTTGCATTCTCTATAATGCTCTAAAATGTATTGTATTGTCTGCGGGATATAAATTATATTTCCTTTCGGTCACTGATTGCAGGCTGTCCTTTTCCTCCAGGAGCCGTTTTATTATAAAATGTGAGGCATTCTTCCGGTGCGTGGTTGATTTGTAAGATATCTCTGCGGGTTGGGCAAATGCTGCGGCGATTGGTGTGCAACCTCTGCAGAGTAGTGTGTTCTTTCAACTGTGGCTCAGCATATCCTTTGCAGGTGCTGATAAAAGGAGTACCATTGTAATAGGCGATCCTAGCACCTAGCACCTTGCGCTTAAAATACATATGTCTGTTTGTGTCATTTAAAGATTGGCAGTGACGCCACGCGAGTTGGGCCAGTAAAGAAACATATCACTCTGGGTTTAAACCCCTTATTTCCAGACGCCGGTCAGCTCAGGCACGCGGTCGCTGCTTTCAAACGAACTGCGAACAGACTACAGAGGTGTGCCTGGTAACGTAAAATACAGAAACACCCCCCGATGTTGCAAAAAAAAAAAAAAACGAGGCCCCAGGGGCACGCGCCATTTCCTCCATCGCTTCTTGCACCCAAGAGGCAATTGATCCACTCGGGATGGTGATCAGGCATACTGACCGTGCAGTGGACCGACCACCTCCCCCCCGCAGCTTCCACATGCATTATTATGTGTGTTTAGTGTCTCGCCCCCTTTATACCTCAACTTACTGCCCCCCTATTACCCCCCGCACCCCACCGTGCTTGAGGGTCTTCTTGTTTAGGTCGTTTACCAGGGCCCCTGAGAGGAAACCGGGGAATCAGGTGGCAATTGGGGCCCCAAACCTTGAACTGGTTTTTTTAAAAAACAGGGATCATTCTGCCTAGTGCACACTGGTGTCCCAAAGGATCGTGCATTGTCCGAAGTAATATGTGTGCGATTCTAAATATATGTAAATTCAGTGGCGTCACTAGGGTTGGTGTCACCCAGTGCGGGTAACTCATGGTGTCACCCCCTCACGACTTACCCATGTCACTTCCTTTCTCTGCACACCCGTCTTCCCATATTACCCGCACCCCATTCCCAGTTCCCATGGCCAGACTCTATGAGCAGTCCCTGTGTGCCCTTCCTCTTACCTCCAGCCCCCACACCCCTCCAGCAGTCCCAGTTTGTCCTCTGCACTCAGTTTGTCCTCTGTTTCAGCCCACAAATCCCCTTTCAGCAGTCCCACTATCGCCTTCTGCCCACCCCCTCTCAGCAGTCTTGTATCCCCCATCTATGCACCCTACCCATCTCTGCAGTGCAATATGAAGTGCGCCCCCGTCTGCACTCTGTGGTCTGTATGTGCGCCCACCTGCTCCACAGAACTCCCCTCCTGAATAAACCTAAATTAAAAGAAATCCCACCTTGGGAGTAAAATTAACCCCAAAATAAAGGTACATTTTGGTTCCGGAGTTGCTGTACTTTGGCCCCTGTAAACTTGTTATACTGATTGTAAACATTAATAATCAAAGATCATTTGTAGAAGTGCTTAGATTGTCACACCATTAAGCGAAGCGCTACCATAAGAAAACACAAAATAGCAATTTGTCCCATTTAAATGATGTCTGCAGGCTGGGGTCCCCTATTAGAGTACTTGCCGCACAGACAGCATGGTGGGTTGTGCACTTGCTGCACAGATCTACTGTCTGCCCCCCATGGCACCGACTGAGCTGGCCACCCTCCCAGTGCTTGAATAACTAACAACATTCAGTTGCGTATTAACAACGCGCACTCGTGCGGGCAATTGTGCATGTGGTGTCACTGCATAAAATACCCCCATTTTTATTATGACACCGATCAGACTTTAGTTATTTTGGGGGTACATTTTGCTGCAAAGTAAGACTAGCTCAACAGTGTGGTGTCTGGGGCGGGAAGGGACGTGCAGTTAAAACCAAATTAAAGGGAACATGTACTTGGCACAGTTCTCCTCAGCAGGCTGTAAAGTAGGGGGTGGCGCACATTGAATTTACATATATTTAGAATCGCACACATATTACTTCGGACAATGCACGATCCTTTGGGACACCAGTGTGCACTAGGCAGAATGATCCCTGTTTTTTAAAAAAATCAGTTCAAGGTTTGGGGCCCCAATTGCCACCTGATTCCCCGGTTTCCTCTCAGGGGCCCTGGTAAACGACCTAAACAAGAAGACCCTCAAGCACGGTGGGGTGCGGGGGGTAATAGGGGGGCAGTAAGTTGAGGTATAAAGGGGGCGAGACACTAAACACACATAATAATGCATGTGGAAGCTGCGGGGGGGAGGTGGTCGGTCCACTGCACGGTCAGTATGCCTGATCACCATCCCGAGTGGATCAATTGCCTCTTGGGTGCAAGAAGCGATGGAGGAAATGGCGCGTGCCCCTGGGGCCTCGTTTTTTTTTTTTTGCAACATCGGGGGGTGTTTCTGTATTTTACGTTACCAGGCACACCTCTGTAGTCTGTTCGCAGTTCGTTTGAAAGCAGCGACCGCGTGCCTGAGCTGACCGGCGTCTGGAAATAAGGGGTTTAAACCCAGAGTGATATGTTTCTTTACTGGCCCAACTCGCGTGGCGTCACTGCCAATCTTTAAATGACACAAACAGACATATGTATTTTAAGCGCAAGGTGCTAGGTGCTAGGATCGCCTATTACAATGGTACTCCTTTTATCAGCACCTGCAAAGGATATGCTGAGCCACAGTTGAAAGAACACACTACTCTGCAGAGGTTGCACACCAATCGCCGCAGCATTTGCCCAACCCGCAGAGATATCTTACAAATCAACCACGCACCGGAAGAATGCCTCACATTTTATAATAAAACGGCTCCTGGAGGAAAAGGACAGCCTGCAATCAGTGACCGAAAGGAAATATAATTTATATCCCGCAGACAATACAATACATTTTAGAGCATTATAGAGAATGCAAAATGCGTGCACTGTATCACAAAGGTCCGTTTTATGGTTAAATAACTCTTTTAATGTTCTGGCATCTCTCGCCCCGATTATACTGGGGAAAACACTTAACTGTCACTCGTGAAATCCATGTAGGCCATCACCAATCCCTGTGCACCTAACCCAGGTCCACAAAGACACAAAGAATATTTTACAGAGAGTCTACGAGGAGACACTAAAGCCCTAGCGCCCAGAGGCGTTTAAGCCAGCAGTAGCCACTGTGTGGCAGAAGAGTGTCTTCTTGTAGTTGTACCTTCTTTTGCCTGGGGGGGGGGGGGGGCGGGGGGGCAAGGAAGGAAGGAAGGACTGGTTGTTCTGGGAGAACAACTTTCTATGTATATAACTGCTTGTATACAAATATGACATAAATAACAGAAATGTTTTCATCCAGAACAAACATTTGAAAATATGCCGCTGGACTTATTCATGGTCTTCACACACAAACTAACCTAAATAAGTAACCCCCACCCCTCACCTCTTCAACCACCCTATTCCTGGTCAAATGCTGCATGCATGATCCATGATAAGCGGGCATGTGTATATAGCACGTACTCTCCACGGCGCCGAAGTGCTTTGCGAGAGGTTGCTTGCACTCTTATCTGAGGAAGGGCTTCTCATGCACGAGGGAGCCCAGATGCACTTTTCACACCTGTGCATTGCTTGCTTTGGTGCAGTGACGGGCGGCTTTGGCTGCACACGGTCCGGGCCTCTGCACTTGAGAGGAGTCGCGCTCCGCCCAGCCCCCACCCCACCCCGAGGCGCTTCCTTACCTGCTGCTGCTGGTGGTGATGAGATGATGATGATGGACTGCCTAGACGAAGAAACAGCAGTGGCAGTGCTTACATTTTAGGCACGTGTAGTGGTGGGCGAGGGCAGTGCGGGCTGATAAAAACGGCGGGTCTGGGAGCAGCCACATCACGTGAGTGACGTTTCGAATGTCATCGACGTCCGGACGCCGACGTCGTATTATAGCTAAAATTTAATTGGACACAGAGACATAAAATAGATGGTGTCACCCCCACATGCTGGTGTCACCCGGTGCGGTCCGCACCCCCCGCACCCCCCTAGTGACGCCACTGTGTAAATTCAATGTGCGCCACCCCCTACTTTACAGCCTGCTGAGGAGAACTGTGCCAAGTACATGTTCCCTTTAATTTGGTTTTAACTGCACGTCCCTTCCCACCCCAGACACCACACTGTTGAGCTAGTCTTACTTTGCAGCAAAATGTACCCCCAAAATAACTAAAGTCTGATCGGTGTCATAATAAAAATGGGGGTATTTTATGCAGTGACACCACATGCACAATTGCCCGCACGAGTGCGCGTTGTTAATACGCAACTGAATGTTGTTAGTTATTCAAGCACTGGGAGGGTGGCCAGCTCAGTCGGTGCCATGGGGGGCAGACAGTAGATCTGTGCAGCAAGTGCACAACCCACCATGCTGTCTGTGCGGCAAGTACTCTAATAGGGGACCCCAGCCTGCAGACATCATTTAAATGGGACAAATTGCTATTTTGTGTTTTCTTATGGTAGCGCTTCGCTTAATGGTGTGACAATCTAAGCACTTCTACAAATGATCTTTGATTATTAATGTTTACAATCAGTATAACAAGTTTACAGGGGCCAAAGTACAGCAACTCCGGAACCAAAATGTACCTTTATTTTGGGGTTAATTTTACTCCCAAGGTGGGATTTCTTTTAATTTAGGTTTATTCAGGAGGGGAGTTCTGTGGAGCAGGTGGGCGCACATACAGACCACAGAGTGCAGACGGGGGCGCACTTCATATTGCACTGCAGAGATGGGTAGGGTGCATAGATGGGGGATACAAGACTGCTGAGAGGGGGTGGGCAGAAGGCGATAGTGGGACTGCTGAAAGGGGATTTGTGGGCTGAAACAGAGGACAAACTGAGTGCAGAGGACAAACTGGGACTGCTGGAGGGGTGTGGGGGCTGGAGGTAAGAGGAAGGGCACACAGGGACTGCTCATAGAGTCTGGCCATGGGAACTGGGAATGGGGTGCGGGTAATATGGGAAGACGGGTGTGCAGAGAAAGGAAGTGACATGGGTAAGTCGTGAGGGGGTGACACCATGAGTTACCCGCACTGGGTGACACCAACCCTAGTGACGCCACTGTGTCCAGCAATTGTTCTTTTTGCATTACTAAATTGGTGACAAAGGGTATGGTTTGCCGTTATGTGCTGCTTTCACCATCAAGCACGTGTATATCCAGAGCTCTTTACTGTGCGCGCTCCAGAAGGAAATTCAGTTCACGTGTACACAATATAAATAAAGAATCTTAAACTGTTTTGTAATGGATTTTAGATTTCAAACCAATATGTGCAAACATGCTGAATAACAAGCATCCTAATGGCAGACTTAACACAACGTTTCTGCTACAAGGCACTAACTATTGAACTAAATTTGCCAGTGTTTCCACAGGTCTACCAATGCTGCCGTCTGCTTCAAGATGATTACACACGTTCCAAATCTACAGTTTCCACAACAGCAGTTCTTACAGCCACGTGAGCACTGCATGTGCGGCTCGTGCCCTGGAGCCTCCGTAATTTATGCATACTGTGTTATCAAAATGCTTTCAAAAATTCATTATTCAAAGTCCTTCATGTGAGAATAGCGAGCCTGCTGCTTTTCCGATGGTTGAAGTTTCTCGGTGGAGCTGGGCAGCCCTCAGGTGTTTAGCACAGAAGTGCTAGTAGACCTCAAGACAATAGAGTTGGAAAACGGCTCACGAAACAGCACCTCATTCAGCGGCCACGTGTCCTATATGAAAGCCTGGGTGGAAAGCAGTCATTGGCATCGAAATGGGACGCATGCTTCATATGGCCGGGATGCCCGTCACCCCCTCCCAACACAATCCCCAAGGATGGGAAGTCGGACGCAGTCTTGAACTTTTGGAAGGTGGGAGGGAGTCACCCTCCCGGCCGTATTTATTAAAATATGAAACAAAATTTAAAACATTAAATAAAAGTTTCATAATCATGTACAATTTTACATTTATTACATTTCGATGAAGACATGTTCTTTGGCTAACCTTAACAGATCTCTAATACAAAGGTTTCCTAGCCGAGTCTAACATCCTGCAAATGCATACATTCTAAATTAAAATTGTACATCCTAGCATTAAGGGCCAACGGCAAGGTCTTAACCGGTGTCAGATCCCTACTACCAAAACTCTCGCCCTCACGGTGTGAGTGGCGCATGCACAGAGGACTGTACCCTCATTGACAACTGTAATTTCCCTTGTCTTGGTGGGGGCCCCCCTTTCCACTCGACGCCATCTTAAAGGTCGTCCGAGTTCCCGTGTGAGGTATCTGTAGGAAGGAAAGCGTGGACTCCCCCCCATCCCCCCACTCTCTATCAGCCGTCGCGGATATCCGGCCCCCGGGAAATTAGTAGGAGGGGCATATAGCCGCCTCCTCCCCTGGAAGAGGCCTATGGCCGTCTCCCCTTAGGCGACCCATCCTTAGTGGGTGCCGCCTCCCCGTGGGAGGGGCCAATGGCCGCCTCCCCCCCGGGCGCTCCCATCCATACTGGGTGGCACCCCCCCTCTAGGGACCTTGAAATTACTGCTCACCGATCATGACCTTACCGCCCGACCAAAAAATAAATACGAAAGTTGTTCACCTGCTAAAGAAGGAAAATATTCAGCATGTCTAATTGCATCAAGACTGTTTACTCCTAAAAGAAAAAACAGTATCCTACAGACAGAAGGCACATCCTCAACCTAAACATTCATTTACTTTTATGCAGAGGAAAACGGGCCTATCACAGCAAAACTTTATTGCAAAACAAACATTGCCATAAGGGGCTGGTGGGTGGGTCAAAATTGCTGCTTGTTCCGTCGAGGGCTCACGAGCAACGAGTGGGTGCAGCCTTCAGAGCACAGGAACAAGAGGACGCTTCTTCGGATTCCCGCTCTATTTATTCTTCTATGGGAGGGCGTGTACCCTCCTCCGGTACGCCTACTGGGCGTGGCCATCGGTGTAGGTGTCTAGGACAACCCCTCCTGGGCGGGAAAAAGGCGTGCCCGGCTACGCCGCTTCGGGCATACCAGCCGAGACACGCCCCCCGCCCAAAATGGTTTCCCGGGAGGATCGGGGCACCCAACCATACGTTCGGGGGGACCGAGTGGTCGCCCCTTTCCATTCTTACAATAAGGCAACGAGCACATCGGTCACGAGGGTGCTTATTAAGATGCGCCTATTTGTAATAAAAAACAAACTCCTCCCTGTCTCATTTATCTTTTAGAAATCTTTCATGGTGCATCACAAGTGAAACAAATTTCCATGCAATACAACCATAATGGGCTGACTGCAGAACCATGATTTTGTTGGAAAATATAAGAAAGTCAATAGATTCCCAATTGCACTTAATCGTAAATACTACAGCCATAGCAAATGGAACTTGTAACAATAGGTATAGGCCATATAGGATGAACTTAGATGGTGGATGAGGATGGCTTCACCCCTCGACCTCCCATCCCGCATCCATCGGACACACGACAACATGTAAGAAGTGAACCTCTGACAATCGTGACCCTGGGACATTGCCCTGTTCCAGTCCCACTCAGTGTGGAAGACTTTCTTCACCAACGCTGTAGACTCTCCTAGCACAGAGTCAATTAAAAGTATCTCACCTCCCCACTCTTTCCTCCTGAACTTCGGCTGATGAATTGACCCAGGCTGAAAAAAGTAAGCAGGGCAGTACACTGGAGTGTTGGGCTGTTAGAAATTGGGTTACTGGTTGACTGGGTTGTGAGCTCTGGTCAGGAAACAACCACAATCCTAGTCAGGGTAAGGCACAAGCAAACCTCAAATTAGCCTCTGCTCAACTCCTTGATAGCCTGCCACAGAGCAGTCAGGCTTAACTTAGAGGCAATGTGTAACGTTTTTGCTCAACACTTCAAACAGTAAAATAGTGAAAGCACCACACAAAAAGACCCCACACCATGTAAGAAAAGTATAACTTAATTTAATAAATGAAACAAATTCAATCAGTTAAACCAGAGATTTTGAATCTGAAAGTTTTTTGAGAAGATAGCACCGAAAGCAAGTGCCAATTAGGAATATATTTGGTCATGCTAGGCCGGGACAAAATCACACATTCAGGTCGACCACAATGGAGCATGGGCTGGCTATAGGGACCCAGTTAGGACCAGTGAACAGAGTACCTTAGATCCTGGTTTGCTGAGCGTTTCATGGATCCATGTTGAAAATGTGCCCTGCAACCGCAGTGCTGCTAAGGTTCTGAGATGTGGCGAGGCTGCGGTGCCCGATCCTGTTGCATCAACACCACATGTACTTTCGCCATGGCATGCAATGCTAAGTCCAGTGTTGAGGATGTGGTTTGCAGTAGGGGCAATGCGCTGGTCTCGAAGCTGAGAGGCTGCGATGAAGATTTCGGGGTCGCCTTTGAGACACAGTCGAAGAAATATGTGAGGAGCTGTGCAGAGGATGCATCACGCAGTGGCGGTTCCAAAGGCAATGCAGGTTGCGGTGGCAAAGGAGGTCTTTGCGATGGGTCCAACGCACACAACAGCACAGATGCGTTGGTTCTGCTCTGGGTTGCACCATGCAGCAGAGGAGATTCATCTGTTCCGTTGGATCCACAGAGGCTGGTAGAGAACCTTGAGCCCACTTCCAAGGGTCTAGGAATTGGTTGGCACCACTTGGCAGTGTAGATTCACAGTTGGCAGAGTCCAGGTGAGGCTGTAAGGTTGCTGGAAGTCTATTATGTACCTGAGGCTTAAGATCAGGAGGCCAGCCAAGTAGCTCTTGGAGCCACTCTGAGTTCTGGGTTCAAGGGATGCAGGTCTAGTTTTTCTCACACAGGCAAGAGGGTGACAGCTAGCAGGTCAGCACAGCAGGGCAGCAGTTCCCTTAGAGCAGCAGTCCACCAGAGTGGCAGTCCGTTCAGCAACCCAGCAGTCCTTCTTCCTAGAAGAGTATCCACAGGTCCAGAAGTGTGCAGAAGTGGTGGTGTCGGAGGTCCTTCTTTCATACACAGTTGCACCTTTGAAGTGGGAAGAAGCTACTAGAGACATGCCTTTGAAGTGAACAGATGCCCTGCTTTCTGTTTCCTGGCTCCAGACTAACTACAGGAGGCATGCAACCCTTTGTGTAGGGATAGGACAGCGTCTATTCAGGTGTAAGTGAGGCTGGACCCAGCATCTCTTGACCATCCTGCTAGTGATGGCCCATCCATTCACACCTAAGCGCCAATTGTGCGTGGCTGCCTAGGAGGAATACACAAAGCTCAACTGCAAACTATACCGTCATGTGACCAAAGACAGGTTGCAGGCACCAAATGGCTAAGGTAAAAAATGGCAACTTTCTAAAAGTACATAAAAACTAGGACAACCTGCTCTAGACAAAATCTGCACTACCGTAATTCACTCCTTCCGGAATGAAACTATTTCTCCGCACATTGCCTGTTACAACTCTCGACTCAGCAAGTAGGCAATATCTTGTTGGAATTAAGGTGAGCTGCAGGCAATGATTCACAATATTATTTAGAAGCATCCTTTGCATTGACTTTTTTACACATTGGTTTTTTACTTATGTTTTTAGTGGAAATCAGAGGCCTTTATAGGCATCCAGTGGCTTTACGCAAGGGCAAGTTAATTATGTGGTCACACATTGTTTTCATACCGGAACGCTCTCCTTATAGGTGAGAGAAGGAATGGTTGTCATGTGGTTCGTTGGTTTGCCATATATTCAGATTTTAAATTAGGATTGCAGGAACACCAAATATGAGTCATAATGTAACAGTGTTTCACTACCAGGGCATGTAAACTTAAAAGTATATGCCCAACTTTTTAAATACGCTGCCCTTGGGGCTGTCCAGGGCCTACTTTAAGGGTGTCTTATTTGCATTACAAAGAAGGTTTGCATCTGGCAAAAAGTTTATTTTGCTGGGTTTACATGGCATATTAAAACTGCACACACAGGCTCTGCAATGGCAAACCTGAGACATGTTTAAAGGGCAACTTAAGTGGGTGGCAATAAGTGCTGAAAGCCCACTAGTCACATTTAATTTACAGGCCATGAACACACGTAGTACAGTTTACTGGGGACTTATAAGTAAGTTACATTTGCGAGTTGGGTATAAGGCACAGTTACCATGTTTTGAGTAGAGAGCAAAAGCACTTTAGCACTCATTTGCAGTGGTAAAGTGCGGCGAGTCCTAAGGTCAGCAAAAACACAGGGGCATATTATCAAGAACGGCGTTAAAAATTATCACCAGTTTAGCTGCAGAAAACTGCTGCTAAATCGGTGATAATGGGCTTGATAATATGCCCTTGAGATTTCAATAGAACCCCATGTTCACATCAGAACATGGGCTTCTGTTGGAATTCTCCTGGCATATTATCAAGCCCATTATCGCTGCTTTAGCGGCCCCTATGTCAGTAAAAAGAGGAGGTCTCAAGGCAAAAAGCTAGGAGGAAACCAAACCAAGGATGCCAGGTCTAAAAGGGGCTATTTCACACCCACAGTTTTGCCCTCCAATGCAGCATCACCCTTCGGAGTGGCAGTCTCTTTCGCCAGTAATGCTACACCCTCTCCTATCACAGAGAGCCCAAACAAATTATCTTACTTGTCCACTCTCTCTTATGGGCACCCCTATCAGTGTCCCCTGTCCTCTGACCAATCTGATGAACTGGACCAGGAAGAAAAAGTAAACAGCACAGTTAACTGAGGTGTGAGCCATTTGATGTGCTCATCCTCCTCATTAGCAGCCACCCTCAGAATGGGAGAATCGTTTATCACCCATGAGGCAGGCACTCCTCGCACAGACAACCATGAAAGGTCCTTCTTGCCTTCACAAGCTCCCCTCCCCATGGGCACCGATTGATACAGGAAGTGAAACCAAGCAGGGTGCCCTACTGAGGGACGTGGCCTTCTTGAGTATACATGCTCTCTTCATCAGCATCTCCATTGGAGTGGAGGGCTTTCTAGTTGTAAACATGACAGGCTCTCTTATTGCACAAAGAGCCTGAAAAACATCATCCACCTACCTGCTTGCCCCATTCACACCTTAGAGCTACAGATCACAGACCAGCTGAACAATCCAGCCCAGAAAGAAAAGTAAAACAGTGGTCCAATCGGACAGAGTGTAGGAAGAGAATAGGCTAAATTAATAAATGTTTTCTGTTTTAATTTCAATAACCCCAACTCGAATAATTATAAGATAGGGGTAAGTATAACTTCTGATGGTAGGGAAGAGTACACACAGCAATATAAATTGTCATCACATGCAAAGTAATAAGTTTAAAGGTCTGAATTTCAGATTGTATTGAAAATCAGCATTATAAATAGGCCCGCAGATGAGTAGCCCTCAGGCCTTCGTAGCTTATATAATTTACTCTCCAGCTCCCTCACTGGATGATTGTTGTTTCCTGGTGAGGTTATTTATAACAACTTTTTGTATGGTTTTTAATAAGATGGAAAAATGTTTTTTTTCTCCAATAGATTGCTCCATCCCTACTCATTCACCCAGTCCTAAAGAAGACCAGCTGTTGAGGCTCATATTAGCCCTCCTCCACCCTTTGCCTTGGTTAAAATGTCAACATTTTGTACAACCTGGATTGAATAGTTGGTCCACAGAGGGGCAATTATGATTGAAAAATTACTTCTGTTCAATTGGGATATCCTTTTGCTATGTAATCGTTTTTACAGACAGTCTATTTAATCAACAATATCATATATGTAATGGGTCTATTATCCTTTTCTTTCTTTTTTTTAAGTTTCACACACAGGCACTCTTTCTGAGCACCTTGTTGTAAATCTTTTTGGAGTGACCATCATATGTAAATAATATATTTATACTGCTGATTTTCAATACAATCAGAAATTCATAGATCTAAGTATATCTTTGTGTGTGATGAAAATGTATATTGTTGTGTGTACTTTTCCCTACCTTCAGAATTATTACTTACTCCTATCCTCTAATTAGATGAATTGGGGTTATTTAAATTAAATCAGTATACGATAATTTATTTAGCCTTTTCTCTACCTTCACTCTGTCCAATTGGACCACTGTTTTTATTTTATGTATTGCAATTTACCCAGGGTTTTTGTGTGTTTTTAGATTGCCCCATTTTATGGAATGGCAGAAAGAAAAGTAAGCAGGGCAACCTGTAGCAGCCATTTTACCTCCCTGCCCTCTTAATTAATGACCATTTTATCTCTTAGCCTGCCTCATGGATGTCCGCTCACCATGTAACGCTGCTCTCCACAGCACACATCAGCTAGGCACACAGCGACTAAGGGACAACAAAAAGAGGGGAATATACAGTGCATAAGGGACAACAACAACAAGGAAAGAAGCGATAATCAAGGATCCAGGAACCAGAATGGCAGAAGACGGCAGATATTGACCAGTATGTTCTCCCCACGACTCTCCATACTATCCACTGCAGCTGCAGCAATAAACACATACCTTACCTAAAATCTACTCCATCACCTATTGAAACAGGCAAAGCCACCCATGCCCCACCACTTCCCTTCACAACAACAGACTGAGACTATGGACAGCAGAAAACAGTCTGTCAAAAAACAAAGTGGGCACCCTCCAAGAACTCTATAGCCTAAGAGCGACCACGAGGGGCCACACCAAGAGAGATGCAGGATACCAGTGAATATAGGTGTCAACAGAGGTAGAAAAACACTACACACCTATCCTCCCCAGTGTAACGACCGGATTTTCGGACCAGATAGAATCAGCTCAGTACGACACCACCAATCCAGCCGAAACGTAACCACCTCCCTCCTCAGAACCTATTTACCAAAGGCACCTTGGTACCTACCTGAGGATGGGGAATTAGTAATATACAAGCTTAGATCTTCTAAAATACCACACTCATACCTTATAGTCTCGCGGCAGCATAGGCCCAGACTGGACTACCCTGAGGCAGTTCCGATTACTTACCATTACACACTGATCACAATCAGTGCTCACGCAAGCCACAATCGGGTGGGTATAGGCACTGTATCCCCCCAGTGCTCTCACTATTTCATACATACACAAGCTCTCATTAACGCCACTTTCCCTAGCGACGATCTCATTAGACATCGGGTTCCTCCGGTGCTCTCGCAAGCCACAATCTTGTGGGTATACACATTGACCACGGTCAATGCTCTCATTAACGCCACTACACAACGACGATCACTTTCCTATGAATACCTTCAGCTCTCGCTCTCTCTCTCTCTCTCTTTCTCTATGTTGGGAAGTTTCTCTATCTACTGGGAATATAATATTATAGGTTAGGTGATGGATAGACAGGTCGATCCTCTCACACAAGAATGGCCAAATCACAATGTGCAAAGGTTATTCCCTAATTTAAGTGCTCCTCTACCCCCTTGCTCAGTTACCATTTACCTGGACGGGAGATGCATCCTTTCTCATAACAGCATCTGACTAGAAGAAAGGTTAACTTTATCATAAGAAAACAACAATTACACAATAGTTCACTAAGAACTAGGGTACCTTTATTCGACAATAATAAAATATAACAACAATATAATACTGCAATATAACATATAGCCTGAAAAGCAAAAGGAAAGGATTAGAATGTGTGTGCACACTAATAAGAAAGGGTCGACATCACCTTATGAGTACGAAGTCTGGACTCAGTTGTCATCTGGATTCCCTTCTCGTCTGTGCCTTGGCTCATCTTAGGATCACCCCTGCAGTCACGGATACACATCTGCACCGCTATGCTCCGTCTCCTCTACTTCCCTCCAAGTCACTGGAACCTTCCTCTTATTCTCTGTGTCGTCTGCTGCACTCTTGCTGTTCTGCACTACTCCTCTCTCCTCTCGACCACGGACTATCTTCACCTTCCAACTTCGATCTTATAAATCAGTTTCTGCCGCTCTGGTATTCGGTCGCTCCGCTAACTTCTTCACTCTGTATGCCCTGATCTTAGTATCAAAGCTCGCCAGCTGCTCCAACTAAAATAACTTCAATCTTTATGAGAGAGTATCAGCCCTCGGTCTTTCTCGGACTTCAAAATGGCGACTGTCTGCCTTAAGTTGATTAACTGCAATAATGCTAACGACTAGCTGCCGTCTACTAACTGACTCCTGAACTCTCTGTGCTTTCGCTAATATGGAACCGTGTTCATGCATGGACATTTACGGCCAGTAACCTGCTGCCCACCAAATTCTTGTACCACCCCATGCCAAGGACACGTTCTCAGCCGGCCGGCCTGATGTTATGTCTTCGACACAAAGAAAAATACAATCCTTCGATAAGGGCCAGCCTGAGCTGGTTCTCTCCAAGTGAACACACCTTCTAACTAAAACATTACATTTGACCTAAAAGCATCTCAAGCAGCTGAGGCAGAAAGAAAGATGGAGTCTCTCCCGTTCGAGGCCTACAAGGCCCGAAATAAGCATAACTCCATTAGAAATATACTAGCAACCTTACAAAAGGATGGATTAATACTAATACTAAGGAATCTATTCATTAACATAAGTTTATAGACCCTAAGATGCAGAAAATGGTAGGGAATTACATCAAACACCTGGAAAATAGGCCAGGTCTGAGGTTCTAATCCTCCTATTAGAATGATAGCAGGCTAAAGTCACCTTCACTCAAAAAGGGGCAGAAAACCCGGTCAGAACACCCAGTTACACCGATACAAATTCTGCTTCTATCGCCCTCTGCAGCCTTACATCCGTTCAGACAGCGCTCACACCTTCTCCCTCCCCCTCACTAAGAATCTCACCATCCCTCCTCTTGCAGCACACATCATTACCCCCTCACGACCGCCCTCTACCCTCCTCCTTGCAACAGATTACCACACAGAAAAACGACCATAAAATGGCCCAGATCACCTCTCGCCCCAGGGCCCCACACAAGTAGCAACATTTCCTCAACTAACCGCAGTCCAGGCTATTAATACGATAACACCGACAGACTTGATGAGATATTACTATCTCTACAACAATTCACAGAAGACATCCAAACTCTACATGACATGATCATTCAATAACCCAAGCCACACGCAAAATGCTTTCATCAGCACTGTCCTAGCACCCATTACAAAACATCCCTAGATGGAAAACAGTTCCTCACCTCAATGCCTCATCCCGTCCGATCAGAATAAAAAAAGTCTATCATTCAAAAATCTAGCTTCCCTACTACACTCTTAGGAGCTCCCAACTCCTTCCCCTAATCCTGCCTTTCACGGACAACACACAGATACTGTCCTCAGTCCAATACATCCCTCCCAATGCTTCTAGAGCTACTAGACACATCCACAGAGGTATTGTTGAAAACAATCTCATGAAAGTACCCATCTCACTCGACCCCAACACTACTCCTACCAAGGCCCAGTTAAAATGTATCCTACTAAACTGTAGATCGGCCGCATGTTACGCAGCCGATATAGCAGACCTCCTTCTAGCTAACAAACCTGACCTCACAATTTTAACTGAAACCTGGCTAAATGAATCATCCATGCCCATCCCAGACATACTACTTCTCCCAAACTACTACATCACAAGACTAGATCGAATTGATAGGCCAGGTGGTGGTATTGCCTGCATACATCAGAACCACCTCTCTGTGAACCACTCCAACTCCCCGGTTCTCTCTTCGTGTGAACACCTATATCTGGACATCACCAACAATAACAAACCAATATGCTCACTACATTCATGTTACCATCCACCAGGAAACAACTTTGCCTTCATTGAACATTTAATGGATATTCTTGCCACAAACGCCGGTCAACAGAACATTCAGATATTTCATAGGGACTTCAACCTCCACTGGAATGACCCAGTCGACCCGGAGGTCAATAGCCTCAAAACTTTCCTATCCGGCCTTAACTTATCCCAAATTTGTAACTGCCCCACCCATGAAAAAGGCTCAACCCTTGACCTAGTAATTTCCAAACCGGAATCCACCCAGCTGGAATCGATCCTCCCCTGTGACTGGTCTGACCATTACATCATTACATTCCATATCAATGAATTAGTTGAACTACTCTCTGTCTAAACCCACGAGAACAAAACTCTTGAAGAGGAATCTAAAAAGCGTCAACCCTGTCTCACTAGCAAATGCGAGTCCTATCTTCATGTCAGTTGATGGTCTTAATGATGATCATGACCTGACTAATCATTATTTCGACTCGATGAGCACAGTATTAGACAAGCTAGCTCCCCTACAATTGAAAAGAGTCACCACAAAAGATTCAAAGCCTTGGTATGATGGTAGGCTAAACGAAGACAGAAAATCACTAAGGGCAATCAAACGACAATGGGGAGCAGCACCATCCCCCTAACCACCTCAAATTACTAAGAAGCACAAGAAACTCATATTTCAGAAAATTAGACTACCAAAAGCGGACTTCATCAGTAAACAATTAGACTAAGCAAAGAATCGGCCCAAAAGATTATTAGAAATAATCAAATCTCAATCGAAGGGTGTTTACCACTCCCCCCAAGTCAATCCAGAAACACCCCCCAACTGCAAGGAATGTGCTTACTTTTTCACAACGGAAACAGAAAACATAAAGATAGACCGAATTAATGATCTTTTATCCCATACCGACTCACAGGATTTCCCCACTGGCCCCGCTTTGTCCTTCCGCAAAACCTGACTTCAGAAACAATGCCTTCTGGGCCTCCTTCTACCTCTACAGCTAAGAAAATATCCTAAAGACACACACAGCCTTGAATCCCTCCAATCATTTCACAGACCGGCGCCCAGCATCCCACTCAAAGGACTTCATTCCACTGTTAGTGTCTCTATGCACTAGGATTATAAATACCTCTCTTCTGCAGGGAACCATCCCAGACATCCTCAAAGCAGGTCAGGTATCACCCATCTTAAAAAAAACATAGGCGAACACGTAGGACCTGAAAAACTATCGCCCATTATCCAACATCCCTACCTTGGCCAAACTATTAGAAAAATGTGTCCACATGCAGCTTATCAACCACATTGACTACTTCAACCTGCTCAATCAATTCCAATCAGGTTTTCGAACAGGGCACAATACCGAATCAGCCATGACCCACATATTAGATGACACATTAAAAATATTGGACCAAAACAAAGTCTGTCTACTAATCTTGCTTGACCTATCCTCAGCCTTCAACACCATCAAACATAATAACTTATTAGACCTCCTGAAACATAGAATGGGATTATCTGGAATGGTTCTAAACTGGTTCACTTTCTTTCTTCAAAACAGAACACAAAGAGTCGGGATCAACCAATTGCTGTCAACGCCCACTCCAGTCACTCTTAGAGTACCCCAGGGATCCTCCCGCTCCATGACACTCTTCAAGTTGCTTATGGAACCACTCACCAAGCTTTTCAACTCTTCAAATGTCCACTACCACATGTACGCAGACGACACACAACTCTACATTAAGGTCCAATCACTTGAAGATATCTAGTACCTCAACGCAACACTCCAAAAAACACAATCCTGGTTGGCCAAAAACCACATAAAACTAAACTCCCTCAAAACAGAATTCTGGGGGGAAAACTGGGGTGGCAGAGTGGGCTAAAGAACGGTTATGGATTAAACCCAGATCTTTTGACTGGGTGTGAGTGTTTGATTGATTCAGATGCTCCGTCCATCACCACCCCCTTTTGTACCGCTTTTGGCCGCCATAAGTGTGGAAGAGTATGCTCAGACGTGAGTCCCTTGCTCACTTTGCCACTGGATTCAAGCAAACCGGGCTGAAGACGGCTGGAATGCCAGAAACCGGTCCTCGGAAGCTTGTTTCCGGTCCAGGGAAGGCATGGCTTGGCAGTTCGGGCTGGACTGTTCCCATGAGGCAAAGGGTCAGACTGATTTGCATATAGCCATGGCTGAACTGGGGTGGCAGAGTGGGCTAAAGAACGGTGATGGATTAAACCCAGATCTTTTGACTGGGTGTGAATGTTTGATTGATTCAGATGCTCCATCCATCACCACCCCCTTTTGTACCGCACAATAAGATAGAGTGCAGTCCTAGACCTCATTCATAAAAAGTTTTGGATCGCTGCAACAAAACACCGTTGCAACACTTTTCACTTCGCCCTCTTTGTGACACCATGAATGCGCCGTATTTACTGTACAGTGCTCCATGTCTCAAGGATTTACAAATATGTCAGTATTCCTGATGTATCTGTCGGTGTATTGCTGCATTTGTGTTGCAAGCATGTTGCTATTCCAGCATGCATGGGGCAGGCCTATCTCTATGGCACTGCATCACCCTTTTGCCCGCCATGAGGCAGGTGTAAGGTTTTGATGCAGTGGCGTTCTAGAATTGCTACTCCAAGAGACTTTGTTGCGTGAGAATGCCCACCCTGCAAACATACTATCTGACGCAGGTATATTGTGGCACAGGGGTTCACAAGATCACCCACATGTCTACATGCATCCCTTTGTGCAGAGTCTAGTTTGGCATCCAGGGTGTCTGCTGTCACCTTCCCAGTGGTCAGCAACCCCCAGATGCTCGGTCCACTGACACGGAGGAGCTGCCAGGGTGTTGGCGCAGTTGGAGCTCCATCAGTGGCATCTGTAGGAGTTGGCGGAGTGGTGGTGTTGAGGGAGTTGCCAAAAAGTGTTTTGATGGCCTTGATCCAGCTGCAGCTGAGGTGCAATGACGGCGGTGGTGTAGGCATGATGTACACTATGATGGCCGGTTCAGGAGAGTTCGGGGGTGTGGCTGTAGTTGAAGTTCTCACTGGCGGAGAAGACAGAGTTGAGTGTGTGTCTGGCTATGTGGGTGGGTGCGATGACTAGCTGCTTGAGTCCGATGTTGGCGAGGTTCGCCAGGAGGGTGGTGGTGTTCTGGTCATTGGGGTTGTCCAGGTGGAACTTGAGGTGTCCGAGTAGGATCTAGTCAGTGGACTGTAGAGTCTGGGGTATGATGAGGTCTACAATGGCATTGGTGAATGGGGTTCATGGGCAGGGGGGTCTGTAGACGAGGGTGCCTCAGAGGGCGGGGTTGGGATTGTCCCAGGTCTGGAAGTGAAGGTGTTTCAAGGTAGACATCTGGTCATTAGAGTGCGTGGTCTGTCGGACTGTGCTTTTTTAGACAGTGGCAATACCTCCTCCTCGGCGCTCGGGGTGGTCAGTGCGGGAGAATTTGTAGCCATCGTGATGGTGATTGTGAGGTCTAGTCCGGAGCAGAGGTTGGCCTAGGTTTCCGTGAACAAGGCGATGTCTGAAGAGGTGGCATCGAGGAGCTCCCAGACTTCTGTTGCATCTTTGTGGAGGGACCATACGTTAAGGAGGATGCAGTTGATCCGGTTTGCTGCGCTATTGGTCGGCTGGGTGGCAGGAGGCGCTGGTGTGCTGATGTGGTAGAAGGTGTGTTTGCAGTTTTGGCAGGCACAGGGGGAAAGGGAATTCTACAGTGATGCTACGGTGTGGCATCCAGGGCTGATGGCCACTTGGGTGCTGGCTGCGTAGCAGTGGAGTTTTTGAGAGGAAGTGTCCTTGGTGATGAGCGCAGTCCAGGGGCAGATGGAAGTAGACAGTCTTGCCTTTGGCCCACCAGTGGTGCACCAAGTGTGCAGGGCCGCACAGCAGCCATCGATAAATAGTGTTTTGGGGGGACTGGACATCTGGGAGATGGGATACATTGGAAATGAGATTGGAGGGGGCAGAGATGTGGTGGGGGAGCAGGGATTGTAAATATATATTTTTTTAAATCTTACCTCAAGGCCGGGCCCCTCGTCTTCTGTGCTCCTGCTCTCCTGAGTCTGCTTTGAGGAACAGGAAACAGGCAACCTGGCTCCTCCCCTAAGCCAATCACAACGGTGCAATGCAGCGTTGTGATTGTTCTTGAGTGCCATGACAAAGCGTTCAGCCAGGGGCTGGAGTGGTGGGTATGTTCTCCATGCAGGCTGCAATGCATTGCGAACAGGGAAGTTCGCATGACTGCTTTGGGTGGCCTGATAGGGCTGACCAAACAGTCATTGCGCACTTGAGTGGGCATGCCACTCCACCCCTGCCCTACTCTGAGTAGAGCAGCACCAACAAAGGAAACAAAGCATTAGAATATCAGAGGGATATCACCATGTTATGTTTACTATTCTTGCACTGCTTGAAAGCAGTGGGATGCCACTCTAACGCCATAGCGGAGGAGACGCCACAGGGGATGCGTCACCCACAGGTGTTAGTCTGAGCCCAACTCGACCCTCGGATTGACACTGTGGCACAATCCGCTGCACTCTCCCCAAATCTATGACCGGGCCAGCAGGAGCCTCAGCCAGGTGGGATTTCACATACCCTCGGTATAGCAGTTGCTGCCTACTCCGCTGGGGAACCTCCGGATGCAGGTGATGCAACAGGGCCACTTATGCGTGAAGTTGCAGTGTTCCCACCACACAAGTTTGGCGCAGCTCTGGGGCCTTACCCTCCACAGCATCCGGCCAGCGCAACATCCTCTGGCTTGTGATGCAGAGAGGCACGTCCCATCATTGGTAAATCTCCTCCGTGCACCCCGGTGAAGTGGTTGTGTTTGGTATGCGATGCAGACCTCCCTATGTTGGTGTGCAGGAGCGCCTCTACCATTCACAGCTCCAAGGCGCACCTGGCGGTCTTCTGACCAAGGTCAGCAAAGTGTCTCCATGTCACATGGCAGACTTCACCACCAGGTAAGGGCAATCACCGACACCTCAATGTCTACCTCCACGACCCAGCAACTCCACAGCACCTCTGCATCCAACTCAAGATCCCAGACGCAGGCACAGAGAGGCCTCTGGGCCCCAGGGACTGTCCACGCTTTCAAGGATTTGGCTACCATGGTGTTGCAAGGAGGGTGCTATGAAAAGTGATGCATCTCACATTTTCCTCAGCGATGCCCCTAATTTCATATATAGCCTAATTCTTCATTTCCTCTTCCCCTGGGCCTCTTGCTGGCCATCCTGGAGGTTGGGGGGGTTGGGGAGGTTGTTGATCTGTGCTGCACTTCTCCCTGCCTGCTCCATTCTGCATTATATTGTTTTTCTTTTCTTTTTTTCATTGGAGGTTAACGTATTGACTATTGGCCTCTAGAGGCAAAAAAGGGGAAGTTCTGCTGATTAACATGAGTTTTTTCCCCATAAATTGGCATTTCCACATTTTCCGACCGCTAACGTCAGAAATTGTATTGCCTTCCCGCTAGTGTTATCGGCAGTGTTGGACTTGGCCCTTCCTGCTGGGTCATCCCTAAACTTTTTGCCATTTTCCTCCTATATTTCCTCTGACCTGTTTTTGTTGGTTTAGGACTCTGGGCACTTTACCACTGCTGACCAGTGCTAAAGTGCATATGCTCTCCCTATGAAAGTGTAACTGTAATTGATATTCCTGATTGGTTCATTGGATTTACTGTCAGTCCCCAGTAAAGTGCACCAGGAGTGCCAGGGCTTGTGAATGCCAATACTGCTAGTGGGCCTGCAGCGCTGGTTGCGCCACCCACAGAAGCAGCCTTAAAATGTTCAAGGGTCTGCCATTGCAGAACCTGCGTGCAGTCTGGTACTGTCATGCTGGCTGGGCAAGTGCACACACTTGCCAGCCCCTAAACCTTCCCTTAACTTCATATTAGTCACCCCTATGGTAGGCCCTAGGGCAGGGTGCATTGTAAGTGTAAGGTAGGACATGCTCTGAGGTGTGTGGCATGTCCTAATGGTGAATTACTGCCAAATTCGTTGTTCACTATTGTAAGGCTACCTGCTCCCTTTAGGCCAGAATGGGCTGCTGGAATTATTACACTCTATAATCCCAGCAGGCTCAGGGAACATGGTAGAAAATAATGTTTAGTATGCCTGAACTCAGAATAATAAAATACATCTTTTAGTAAAGGTTATTTTAATATCCTGTGTTTGCAAATGCTAATTTTAGAAAGTTAGCATTTGCTTGCCTAACCATTTCAGCCCGCCTCTGCTGGTATGTGTATCTGACTGTCTGGGATGTGTGAGTGACATGGCTGGGGGATGACAGGTGGTGAATGCAAGGATTACACCTTAGTGGGAGGTAGGAATGGCCCTGGACTTCTAATCAGGCTGTGCTCTGCCACCACAATGCTGGCTCCGCCCCCCTGGGGCGCGACTGATGACTCAGCCTGCACCTGGCCCAGGAAGGGCGAAGCCCATCATCAAGGTACTCCTGGCTGCCCTTGGCCACACAATGCTGGCTCCACCTCCTGTGGAGCGTCTGATGTGCCTGCCCCTCACACTGAAAGCAACAGCCAGAGTACACCCATCAAGTGCTCAGAGACTGAAAGGAATTATGCAGAGGCCCCCTGGCCTGAGAAGACAAAGGAAATGGGGTATAAAAGTAGGAGCCCTGCTCCTTGTAAATTAGATCCTGTTTGTGCTACAGAAGAAACTCTGCCCGAAGAGAAGGACCTGGAAGAAGACTACAAGGAGGAGTGCTGTCTCTGGCCTGTGTCTGGTGCCTTGCTGCAGAAGGAGAGGAAAGAAAAGACTACAAGAGACTTTTGCTTTTATTGAACTTTGTGCCAAACTCTGCTAAGAGATCTCCAAGGGCTTGGAAGAGAACTTGCCCCCTGAACTGCGCCCCAGGAATAGTGGGCGCTACCCCCGTCTGGAAGAGGAACAGCTGCTGTGTATTGCCGTCTCTGCATCACCGCCCTTAAGGACCCGTGCTAACCCCTGTCCTGCCAAGCACCGTAAATTCCTGCCGTCGCAGCTCGCACCGCAAAGGTCAGCCCTGCCTGACCCCAGCACCGTGACTGCCTCCCCGACAGGAAGAAACAACGCAAAGCAGAGGACCTGTCCGGTCCGATCACCACCTTCTGATGCCCCCGCGCCGTGGAAAGTAAAGAGAAGACGGACTTCAGTACGTGTGCCCATCGGGAGGAAGGAGCCCTGCAGAGACCCTCGCAATCCGCTGCACCCCTCTCCAGGCGAACCCAAGACGCAGCCCCTGCCTGTAAGCCTGTGTCCCCTGAACACCGCCAACCTCGAGATTAGTGCTCCTGTGGTCTCCGTGCCGCGTCACCCTCCTGGAAGGCACCGCGACAAGGGACGACTGCCTGGTATCGGCCGCACCAAAGCTTCAAGGACACGAAGGTATTGTGTGCTAAGCGAGCAGCATTTTAGCCCGTGCTGTGTGCTCCCAATTGTATGCCCAGCCTGACTGTCCGCTTCTACGTTTTACAAAACACCGGGCGCATCCTGATAACAAAGTGAACTGAGCCCGTAATGTGCGCTGAGAGTGTGCTGTTCTCTTAGAGCTTGTGCGCACCGTACCCTGCTTGTACGCCCCGCACTGCCAGCTCTGACAGTTCCCGTCTGGTGTTAGGATAGAACTGTACGCCTCCTAGTGCGCTTTGGAAACTCCTTGCCAAGTACTGTGTTCCCCCGAGGCTGGTACGCCTCCCGCTTCACCCTGAGCCTGTGCGCACCGTACCGAGGCTCTCCGAGGCTGGTACGCCTCGTACTGCTGGGCACAGGGTTCGCATCGTACGCCGTCTCAAGCGAGATGCGTGAGGTTTGGTAGGGCTGGCCCAGAAAGTCGTACGGAACGTACCAGGAGCACTACAAAGCGCACAGACCCCCAAAGAAGTGCGAAAGCATGCAGAATTACCTTGAAAGAACCAGATTATTGCATTTAAAGAACTGTGGCGTCACCAAAGTAACTGGAACCATTTCTTGAAAGTGAAATAGACGGTATTTACAAGGCACTGCTTGAAGAGTGTATATGGCCTATTGAAAGTAGCTGGAACCGCTAATTGAAACCTGAAAGACTGTATTTACAAGCCTGATATAAAGATATATATAAAGAAGATATTTTTACAGAAATACAGTCTAGTGTCATTGTGTGGTGGGTTGATGATTATTGTGTGTGATACTGCAAGTGTTTAACCCTATGTACTCCAGAGTTTAGCCTAGACTGCTTGCGCCACACTACCTAGAGGGTGTGCAGGGGTTATTTCTGGGAGTAATCCTTTGCCCTGACGTAGAAGAGAGGGTCCCTGCTTGTCACAAGTACATACCTGCGCCAACCAGAGACCCCCAATTCTAACAGGCAGTTTTCACCACGGCTACCTGAAACGATCGCCATGTAGCGACGTACTGTAAAGGCATTTCTAACAAGGCAATAGTTTTAGGTGCTAGGCCGCGTTAAGAAAACGGCTGCTAACTAACGACAACGCTAGGTAGCAGCAGTTTTTGTACATATACCTTGAGTGTAATGCTCAGATTTACTATCAAACATGTGACAAAATGGATCATTAATTAGGGTTGATGGTAACCAACCACAAGTGATAATGTCAGGTCCAGTAAAGATTTGCGGAAATGTAAATGTGAACTCAACCCATGGAAGCTGTGGCACAGAGCAGATAGGTTTACCTTAAGTCAGGGCATTCTGCCAGTACTCGGAAGTTAAATCAAACATGCTTAGATACTTTGCAGCCCCTACCCAGTCGATGAGCTCATCAGCTCTGGGAATGGAATGTTTTTCAGTCTTGGTGACAGCATTCAGTCCTCTGTATTCCACACAGAATCTGAGTTCTAGGGTCCACCCTTTCAGGTTGATACCACTGGGCTCACCCAGGGTTTACTAGAAGACTCAATCACCCACAGGAACAGCATTTTGGAAACTTCTTCCTTGATGCTGGTCCTTACTTTGTCTGACAATCTGTATATTTTACTTTAGAGAGTTAAGCTGTCACCAGTGTCAATGTCATGTGCACACTACTAAGAAATTCCAGGTTTCACTGAGAACAGTCCAGCAAACTGTCCCTGTAATTTGTGACAACTGCTGTTGCTCTGTCAGTATATGGGAGAGCACTACTGCCACCACCGAACCATCCTTGGCATTGTTGTCAGGTCTGAGATAGGTGCAATCTCTTCTTACGCCCCTCCATCAGTGAGCATGAGCATGGTCAGGTTTGCCTGTCAAAGTGGGTTCAAGATGAGATCACCCTTTTAGAGGTGTTGGGTGGTACCAAAGTGCACTAGGTAGGTGACCTTACCCATATTTCCCAGCACAGTGTAAAGCATGTTCCATTTGTCTTAGAGGGCCCGGGGAGCCTCAGGCTCCACAACCCACACGTTTTGACTTGCTAGTATTCCCGCAAGCTTGCCTTCCGGTCATACCAGTTCTTGGCTGGCCTCCAAGTTCTAGTTGGTCCTCTTCATGTACTCATGAATGGGGGAACCCAGTCCCAGAGCAGAGTCAACAATGTCCTTTTTGGGTTCCTTTACGGATTCTCCACTCTTCTCTGAAAAGACATAAGGGACCGCTGACATACAAACGTTCAAAGAGGCAGAAGCCCAAGCGCTTTTTGTAGTGCCTCCTAATGGACAAATAAAAGACAAGGGAGTGGGACATCCTACTTCCCATCGAATTTCTCAGACAACCTCATAATCATACCTTTTAAGGTCTTTTTGAATCGCTCCACAAGACAATTGGTTTGGGCATGATAAGTGGTGGTGAGCTTGTAAGTCACCCCACACTCATTACAAATAGCCTTCAAGTACCCATACATGCAGTTTGTCCCCCTATTTTGGATGACCTTTTATACTGGAAAACATATACGTAAGTTCCCTGGCAAATATGGTTGCAGTTACTCTCCTCTGAGAGATAGCATGAGGGAACCTAGGGGCATATTACCAACGAGTAGCGATATTTATCTCTAACTAGGCTTTGCAACAATTTTTTTATCGCTAAGCATCGCCGGAAATTATCGCTGAGATAACTTGCTGTTAGCAACGTTTATCTCTGAAGTGATAAAAATCCTCACGCTAACTGCCAAATGAGAGATTATCGCTGGAAAACCAACGATAATCTCTCGAAGTTTGGCGTTAGCTTGATGATAGGGGCTCACAAACTTAGCCATGATATCCACCTCCCATAGGATATCATGGCTAAGTCAGGAAAATACCAGGTGTAAAAAAAAGCAGCACTAACCGTGGTTAGCGCTGCTTTTTTTGATCACTAACAGGGTTAGCGATATCCTTGATAATAGGAGAAATGTCACTTAACAACATTTCTCCTATTATTTTTCTCTGGAACGCCCCCTTTGCATCTCATTAGAGATGCAAGGGGAAGCGTAGAGAAAAAGGGTGCTAACATACAAATTTGCGTGTTAGCACCCTGTTGCTGATAGGGAGATAATTTTATCTCTGCTTTCTTTTTTTTTAAAGCCAAAAAAGCAGAGATAAATCCCTTGATAATATGCCCCCTAGTTCTATGGTTCAACACCAGCAAGATGAACCTGTTTCCAGAAGCTGTTTTAGCATCTAGAAGAACAACAAAGTTGATTCCTACCCTCTCAAAAGGAGTCTCAACCACAGGTAGTGGAATTAGGAGGGCCTGGGTTGCCCTTTTGTCTTGCACTGCCTTGATAGGTGGTTCAGGAGTGACAGAAACAATTTACCATTTCAGACATCTGGGGCTACTAAAAATTGTTGAACAACCTGACTCAGGTTTTGGTATGCCCCAAATGTGTATCATTGGAGTCATCATGAGATAGGTTTAAGAGAAAGGCTCTGTACTGTTGGAGGGCCACCAACATCCCGGTAGCCCAAAGCTTTGGGTACCTTATCCCAGTAGATGCTTTGGAATCCTGTTAGAGATTGGGTTACTGATTGACATGGTTGTAATCCCTGCCCAAGCAGCAACCACACTCCTAATCAGGCTAAGGCACAAACAAACCCCAAATGTACCTGTGCTCAGTTCCCTGGTAGCTTGGCACAGAGCAGTCAGGCGTAACTAAAGGCAATGTGTAATGTATTTGTGCAGCATTTCAAGCAGCAGCATGACACAAATCACAAATGATCACACACATGGTGAGCCGAATAGAGAAAAATTTTAAAAGCAAAAATACAATCAGATGAACCGGAGTTATGAACGTTTAAAGAATACACTGCAGTATAGTTAACTCTGGGCAGTGAACTCCACTCCACTCGCAGAGTTTGTGGAGTTTTCCACACTAAAATACTCTGTGTTTTATAACCTTGCTCACGTTCGTCAACGTCAAATTGATGAACGCAAGTGAGGAAAATCAATCTCCCGGCGAGATTTTTCCTCGTTTTTGATCACCAACATCAAGTTGGCGAGCGCGAGCGTGGAAAATCAACCTCCCAGTGTGATTTCTCAACCCGGGGTGGGGGGGGTCACGTTTCTCATTGCGAGTGTTCGCGTATGCCTGCGACCGCTCGCATTGAGAAACAGCCCACTCGCATTCAGAAATCTGCAGCGCGAGTAAAAATCTACTCGAGCGGCAGAAAAGGAAAGCAGGGACTGCATGCGCTGTGCATGGTGTCGTTCGCGATGATTGCACAGTGCGGACAAGCATCCGGCACTGTGCAATCAACGCGAACAGCATTTTCTATCCTACTCCACCGCTTGCAGAGCTCCGCGTAGTGCAGGGGAGTTTTTTTGCGCTTGGTGGAGTTCTGCGTAATGCCAGTCCACAAACTCCACCCAGGGTTAAGTATAGTGCCTAAAAGCATGAAGCGTCACAGGTGGCTATCTGATTGGGCTGGATACAGTCCCAAATTAGTCCTGCTGAAAGTTTACTTTTTTAACTGTTGTGTCATGAATCCCATTTGCATTGGACAGGACTGTAGGGAGTAAGGAAAGCATCGCTGGCAGTGGGCGACATGGTGCGAGGAGCAGGCCAGGCATCGCAGACTGCTGACTGGTGCTGCACACTAGCAGTCTTCAGGGGCAATCTGTGCTTGCTGTGCAAAGAGACGGGCTTGCAGCATCTTGCAGTGATTTTCACATTCACTGTGAGTGGTGTGGTTCTTGTGTGAACGTGCCTGGTCATAAAAAACCCCAAAGTCTTTTTTTAAGAGACCACTGAGCCACACCATGGGTCCAGGATCTGAGGGCGACCAATTGGGAGTCGCTGAAGACAGGTCCAGGAGCTGTTGTGGAGCTGTTTATGTCCCTGAGGCTTTGATCAGGAGCCCAGCAGACTAGCCTTTGGAGTCACTCTGGGGCCCTGGGTTCAAGAAGGATAGCAGATCAATTTCTTCCTCCCCAGGCAAGTGGGCAACAGGTCAGCCCAGCAGGGCAGTGACTCCTTCAGAGTACCAGTCTAGCAGTCATCTGAGTAGCACAGCATTTCCCCTCGTTCTGGCAAAGTATCCACAGGTCCAGAAGCATGCTGAAGAGTTGGTGTCTGAGGTCCTTCTTTTATACACTGATGCCCTGGTTTTGGAAGGTGGAAGAAGCTTCCAGACAATGGCTTTGAATTGCATGGAATTGCCTACCTCACCTGTCCTGGTTCCAAGCTGGCTGAAGTGACAAAGCAGGGTCATTAGTCCCTTTGTGGGGAGACAGGTAACAGCCTATTCAAGTCTAAGTGGGGATACTCCCAGCTCTCCTGTAACCATCCTGCCAGTGGTGGCTCATTCTGTCACACCTAAGCTCCCCATTATGTGTGGTTTCCTAGGCGGAATACTTAAAGCCTAACTGCCCAGCCATGTGATCAGAGGCAGGCTCCAGGCACCAAATGGCTAAGGTAAGACAATGCCCACTCTAAAAGTGGCATTTTCTGAATTGCAGTTTAAAATCCAACTTCATCATGTTAGGATTTTAAATTAGGATTCCTGAGACACCAAACATGAGCCAGTTATCTCTTTCTATTTGGAAACAACATTAATGTAATAAGGCAACTTCAATGTTATCCTATGTGTGACCTTGAAGTAGTAGAAAATGAGTTTAATAGTTTTTCACTACCAGGACATGTAAGGAAGTAAATACGCCATTTGATTATAATCCAATTCTACTATGTTTTAAGGCGAGAGCACAATCACTGTAGCACTGGTTAGCAATGATAAAGTGCACAGAGTTCTAAGGCCAACAAAAACGAATTCAGCAAGAAGCAGAGGGTAAAAGGCAAACGTTTTTGGGATGACCCTGCATAGAGGGCCATGTTTCACTGGTATCCCTCTGCTCTTGAATATCAGCTTGGTGCTGAAGGAATTCAAGCACTTCATGTGAGAGGAGTTGGCCTAACGGTTAGGGCGGTCGACCTTGAATCTTGGGAACTGGGTTCGAGTCTCAGCAATGACGCTAAATATCCTGTGATTCTGGGCACATCACTTAATCTCCCTGTGCCTAACAAACATGAATGTGTCCTCATGTAATGCAACTGGTGCTAGGTAAAGCTCTCTGATACCGGATTTGGATCAGGTTCGCGCTATATAAAACTCTATAAAATAAAGTAAAGGTTTGGGCATGTTATTTTTGCTTCATAGAATTTATCCATGGGAGGTCCTCTTACATCAGGAAATTCGTGTAGCTGTGGCAGGTCCCTCAGGGTAGATTCTTCCCCTTTAGGATGCTGATCCTGACCCTAGGACTCAATTTCCTTTTGGTTGTGAGAAGGTTAGAGTCTGGTGTTGTTGCGTGCTTATCTAGGTTCCTGATCGATACTGTGACCTTATGCCCCTATTCGGCTATAAATCCATTTATTCCCTATATTGGCATAACCGTTCAAGTGCGATTTTCTGAAAAGTCATCTCTGGCCTCACACGAACAGAGCCACATTCCAGCATGACTCTCTGCTACTTCCTTTGCGACCAATTAGTGCAATGACAGAGCAGCAGTCACTATCTGATATTCCTAGATAACACTCCGAGTTCTTCAACAAGATAAAAACTTAGCAAACCTGGAAATCCCCGCTTGCTATGTTTTGATTAGTAATGGAACTCTAATGAGCAACTGATAACTATCACTTCCTAGTGACATCTTTAATTGACGTCTTATGTCCAGCAAACTTGCGTCAAACCCGGCACCTGTCAGGTATAAATATTACCAACGTTGCCTTAAGCAATGAGCTACTGTTGCTGATGCCAGCTGCCTGCGTGACCCTGTGTTGGTAAATCTAGCACTCTGTCGCTGCAGCCTGCTATCCTGTGGTGGTGAAGCTGCTGATTACCATTATCGCCGCTAAAGCGCGACCTATGGTGCAGTACGCTTGAGGAGCCGAGCAGCCGTCCTCTGCGAAGACATCCAGCCCAGCTGCCCGCGGACGCTGTCCCCCGCCTCCTTCCTCGACGCGCTGAGAGAAGCCGCTGCCTTTCTCGTGCAGAGAAATCCAGTCCCGGCGCTTCCGGTTTACCCTCGCGGGTGACTGGGATATCGAGAGAGACCCCTGAAGGAGATACCAATCCTCCATCATTCTATTCAGAGGTATGGTGTTGACTAAACCCTTAGACGAGAATTCTTGAAACAAACCTTGGCAAAACCAACTTAACTTTAGCTACTTACTTACTCCCCTTTTCACGTGTTAGGCTTAGGTCAGGCACACTGGGGTAGGCTTAGTTAGAAGCACCAGTTGAGTATGTTAGCCTAATGTATATATGACTGTATATATGTTTTATTACTTTTAAACCATTGTATGGCTAAGAAACCATACCAATGCTTTTACAGTTCTATTTCGCAATACTTATCTTACTGTACGTACTTTTTATAATAACAGTTATTGCAATTGTGGCAATACATTTCTCTTGTACGAGAAGAAAGACTGTTCAATAAATGTTAACCTTTATTGATACACGCCCGTCTCTCTATTCTCTACATCTCGTGAAAGTAAATTGCACTAGACTGACTGAGTGAAATACATGTCTATTGTTTCACACGACCCTAGAGATTGACTCTTGATCTGAGGAGCAAAGTTGTCATGTTGCACGGTTGTTGGAAAACTGAATCCCTTCTTGTCCGTGCCAAGGAAGCTGATCACTTCCTATGCAGAGAAGAAAGTTTCCAGTGACCTCTGAGCTAGTTGGTAACACAACCCAATTAAGTTTAGCATAGTCAGTGGAGGCCTGGAATATCCGCAGTTCCACGTTGATACTACTGTTTATGTTATTCCAATGCGCAGGGCCTAGTGGGAAACTAGGAACTACACTACATGGCGCCCAACGTTTTGGTAAGGCGATAAACTAACGCAAGACTTATAGAGTAACTCAGTTGTGCATATTTCACACCCCTTTCTCCCGTAAAAACTCCAATAGACGTCTGGAGTGGGTGAAAGGTTAAAATCGGAACCTCTGGGGCCGCAGTAGATGCGACTTAGCAAGGTCCCGAACACACAGACCCGGATGCTATTATCATCCCGGTCCACTTAAGAAGATCTATAACGTTAAAACTTATAGATAACGGACTGACACCACAAGGTGGTACAGTAGTTTTCGTGATAGAGGCTCACGAGTATCGGCAGACAGAGGTATTCTATTCATGGATAAACTTTCCAGCAGCAAACGCTGCAACACAAGAGTTTCACTATTACAAAATAGAGAAACCTCCGGAAGAGTACACTCCTTTCGAGGAGATTGAAATTCCACTTGAATTTCAAGAGCACCTGCTCTGGTTTAATGGCGCCCTAAAACACAATGATCACATTACCAGGCTCGGTCCACTAGGTAGACCAGGAGCAACGTGGCCGGTTCTAGCCAGCTACACACCACATCCGGACATTGTAAAAATGTCTAGAGATGAGCTGTTAGTACAGCTAAACACATTGATAAAAATACATAGGCAATTAGTCCAATATGTAATGCGGATTGCTACAATCCAGCCAGCTGTTAATACACCACAGCTGACCCCTCATCAGGGGAACACGAATAAAATTACACCACAGAACATACAGTCATGTCTTGGTAAAACACCCGTAAAACGGGAACAAATTCCTTTCTGGTTAGCCCAGAAAATCACTCAAATAGAGGCAGTATTTCCCGATACTACCCCTATTGAGAAACACAGAATCTTGACCATCTGCCTTCCTATGGGAATCGCACCACACAAGGAGGACTGCGACACTTGGGGTACAGTCTTTGCTTCCATTTACACAAAAACACACGGTGTTCCGTCTATGGCGGTAATACCAGAAGTGCTAAAACAGATTCAAAATGAATTTGGTCCAGAGCCCGCTTTAAATCTGGGTATGAAATTACTGAAAGACTTCAAGCAGGTCACGGCTATATTATTAGCCAACGTAAAGGGAGAAGCAGCATCTGTGGCGATTCGCCAGAAATTGAGGGAAACAGATATAAAAGATCCTGTTGAGCTAGCAAAAATCATAGAAAAATGCTATGAAGAATTAGGTAGAGACAGCTTGGGTGGGAAACCAGTAAAGCCCCAACTGCTCGAAAATCCAGAAAAATGATTTATTAAAAATAATTTAAACACTCCTAAAAAGAGCTGGGATGGAAATAAACAATCCACTCCCAAGGAAAAAGTTTTCCAGTCCAGAGGAAGGTCTCCTCGACGGAGAGAAAGAACTCCGACTCGAGAACGCCAGTCTCCCCAACGGGAGCCCTCTGAGAAAAGATATAACCTTAGAAATAGGGATAATATAAAAAAACCTGATAGATATCAAAGTATTGATACACGTCCCTCTCGATCTCTTCCACAGAATTCGGAAAGAAGAGGACGGTCAGACCCAGGAGAGCACACCAAGTCCAAAGACAAGGAATCTGCTCAAAATAAGAAATCTCAATTTCAGAAAAAGAAGGTAGCCAGTATTAGAGTAATCAACCATGCCGAGAATACTGAGGACACAGTTGAAAAACGGGGAGTGGGCATTGACAATGTTGGACAGTGCAGCAGAAATCAGTATAGCGCGCAAGAACTTGATGAGTCATCTGGAGACAGTGGACACGAATGAATACATTCAGGTCGAAACTGCCGACGCCAGACTTAGCGAGCCCCATAAAATATACGAAATAACATTGCGTATAGAGGGTGATAAGACTAGGAAAATTAAGGGTCTATTTTGGGATAGGCTCTCAAAAGGCTATGATATTCTGTTAGCTGAAAAAGATTGGCCCCCGGAGTTTGTCAGGGAGTGCCCTCGTGGCGAAGAAGTGATTATGCCTGCCTTCTCGAACCACATTCCGATTCACAAAAAATATACATATGCAAGGAAATGGGCAGTAGCCCAGGCACCAGCATTGTATAAAAATCATGTAGGATGGGATGAGGAGTCTCCTTCTCACAAAATCCAATTAAAAAATGAACCAACTGCCCAACGGCAGTATCCCATAAAGCAAGAAGCTAAAAAACAAGTCAGGGAGATCTTAGATCAACTTGAGTACCAGGGGGTGATTGAAACATGCACCTCTCAAATGAACAATCCTTTGTTTCCTGTCTCCAAGCCAGACAATTCATATCGTCTAGTTTTGGACTACAGACATCTTAATACATGTTGCAAAACTTTTGCAGTACAAAACTCGCATAGTGCAGCCCTAATGAATAACATAGTTAGGAAAAAATACAAAACGACATTAGACATATCTAATGGCTTCTTTTGTCAAAACATTGCACCAGAAAGCAGATATTTGACCGCTTTCTCCGCATTTGGGTCGCAGAAAAAATTCTGTCGACTCCCACAGGGGTTCAAGAACAGCCCAGGACTATTCTCAGCTAGGGTAACAGAGTTACTACAAATATATGATGATGAGGCATTATCTTACGTAGATGATATCTATCTCACAGACGACGACTTGGATACTCACTTGAAAAGAGTGAACACCATTATACTTGGGTTCGCAGCAGAGGGTTACAAATTCAACTTTAAAAAGTCTCGAATTGCCCATCTGACAGTACTATTTTTAGGGTACGAATTATCAAGTGAAGGGAAAAGCCTAGCGGACAACTTCTTAGAGAAGTGCGCTGTACTGCAAGCTCCAAAAACGCTGAAGAATTTACAATCCATTCTAGGTTTTCTGAATTTCGGAAGAACTTACATCCTAAACTACGCAGAGAGGGTTAAACCTCTCTACGAACTAATTAAAACTGATTTCAAACAAATCAATTGGACTCAAAAACACACAGAAATTTTGAGATCACTGCAAACAGACATGTTAGCAAAAACAAAATTAGATACACGTGACAACACGATCGATCTTGTAATCCGAGTCATCCCAAGGAAGATGCGGATTCACGTACCTAACCTCTAATGAGGGAGAAAAGGTACCCATTTCAATTAAATCTCACTTGTACACACAAGCAGAAAAAGCATTCAGTCACACAGAAAGAACTGTGAACGCAGTGCAAATCGCATTAGCAAATGAACGAGAACTAGCACACGGCAAACGGATTAATATCCTTACAGCGGAATCCGCCTTCGAAGCGCTATTCAGCCTAGTAAATCTGCCTACAGTGTCACTGGATCCGAAATGGATACAGGGTATAGATTCTCTAGGAGCGGAAGATGTGAAATACTATTTCGCCCCGCAATACGAAGAACTGAATGACTTAGAATATGAAGAAGAATATCCTCTGCCAATCGAAATTCTGCCTCTTCCACTATACGCCTGTATAATCTATACAGATAGCTTTGTACAGCATTTTAACGTAGAGAGAAAATCCTACGATGCAGCATGTGCGATCATTAAATGTCGTTGGCTGTGCGGTAAAATCAAACCGAAAATAACAAAAACTGAATCAGTGAAGTACTGTTCGGTTCAAAGAACTGAAATCAGATGTTTAAAGATGGCGCTCGAAAATGCAGAACGCGAATTCCCCACACTTATAGTGTGCGATTCTCATTTTTGCGTCAATTCTTACAATAACAAACTGCAGAGTTGGATCGAAAACGACTACAAAGATGACACAGGTGCCACAATAAAGCATAAAAAGCTCTGGAACGAGGTAGCTCTTTTACACAAAGAACTACAAAAGACTCACGTGATTCACGCACAGAGTCTTCAACGTGATGGCGTTCACGTTGCAGGGAATTCATTGGCTAATACAGCCAAAGCGGAAGCAACTAAACCGGCTTCCGTAGCCACAAAAAAGCGTACAGATAAATACATAGACGGGGAAACCATGCTGGCAGTAAAAACGACCGTAAAAGGCGACTGTGCAGCACTACCCGTAAACTATCCACTCAATTATGCATACATAATCGATGCAAACTCCGTTCCTTTTGCTCGAATCCCTGGAGTGGGGGATAGAGTAATTCCAAACATGAACAGGAGAATATTTTTAATAGCAGACGCACATATGGGTTTGGGTCTAAGGCACAGAGAGATCAAGGAATCACTGACTGAATTGCAATCAGTATTCTGGTGGCCGGGAATGAGTGTAGAACACCAAATATATGCAAACAACTGTGAAAACTGCAATAGGGATCGCAGTAGCGAACCTTGCTACCGGCTACCAGTCAGAAAGAGCGTAACGCTGCCTGCACCCCAACCCGCGTCCTATTAATTAGTTAAGACGAAAAGCACTTTAAAAATGAGGCCTCCAGCACTCGGCTGACGCCTAGAACTGTTATAAAAGATTTGCGAGTCCATATCGGCATATACGCAATTACCACGTTCCATTCTGACCAGGGTCCTGCTTTCAGCTCTCGAGCTTATAAGGAGGCCATGGCTAGCATGGGAATTGGGTTGTGGTATTCTTGTCCGTCATACCTCGGAAAGGGAATAGTGTGATAGAAAGAAAAAACCGGGGCATAAAGCAATCTATAACAGCGAAGGTATTAGGTTCAGGTGCTGGGTGGGTCAAACATTTAATAAGTGTCCAGACTAGTCTTAACAACATGCCAAGAAATTCTCTAAAAGGTTTCAGCCCATACGAACTATTGTTCGGAATTAGAATGCGAGTTCAGGACCTCGATAGTCAGATGTCAGTGGTACAAGAAGAAACAACGCAGTTTGATGTAAAAGACCGTTTGGCTGTTTTACAGGAACTGAATGAAACAAGAAAATCATTAAGCAACATAAAGTTAAAGCAACAGCCAAGTACCACTGACGAGGCACCACCCGCAACAGCCCCAGCAAGGCCTGTCTGGATTCCAAAGATTGGGGATCTAGTCAGAGAAAAGATCGCGGTTAAGAAGGAATTTGGGCCTTCTTACAGAAAAGCAGTACCTGTCTTGGCAGTCACCGGAACAAGATCAGTTGTGCTACCGCCCCTTGCTGGTAAAAAGGAGAACAGAGTCGTGTCCATCGATCTGGTAAAACCACAAGCATGTGGCCTATAATCAACAGTAGGCCCAGTGGACTCCCAAGAAACAACAGAATACCCAAACTTGCAACAATCCAAGAGGTTCAAACTGAAAGACTCATCACATTCGATCAGCCTGCAGTGCACAATGAAGGACTATGCAATAATGCCATGGAACTCGTGCCTCTTGAGACACAGATTGAAACAGTTCGTCAAGAAACAACACCAGTCTACACTAATGTGGCAACAGAAAATGCTACCGAGAGACAGATTGAAAGAACAATCCCATCAATTGACAGAACTGCCTCTGGTTATTTCATCAACTTCGACAACTTCTCTGAAGATCAAAAAGACCCCGAAGTGATGCCAGAAACAAAAAAGTCTTTCAAAGAAAAAGCAACGGAACTCTTTCATCAACTGAAGGAAATCTACCTTATTTCCCCTTGGCTAGAGTTCTGGTTCGGTCTAGGTGTATTTTTCCTCCTGCTTTGGCTCATCATGGTACTATGTTTGGGAAAATTCATTGAAGGAAAATATATTACAATGGACACAGCAAGTCAGAACATCAACCTAGTCCTGAAACCACACAGATCATCCCACGTGAAGAAAAGAGAACTGTCAACAGTAAATGTCACAGCAATTCCAATACCTGGTGGGGTAGTATGGGAGAAAACAGACTATGAGATCTATGGTCCGGTCGAAATCCTGAAGTATCCTCATCAACTGAAGGTTTCCTTAAGTGACTTTGTTACACCTAGTACATTCTCTGATGATTGGGACTTTAACAGTATTAATGACATGATGTCTGATTTAGTAATGTCAGCTAGATTCACAGATCATGATTATCTACAACACGGGTACTCATAGTACGGCCCGCGGGCCAAGAGCGGCCCGGCAAGCCTTCCCTGGCGGCCCGCGGACCTTGCACATATCGTACCGTTTTCTTTTTTTTTAAAGAGTGTCTGTCAACACAAGTTGCAGCAGCGCGACTTGGAGACTGCTGCTCTGTGGGGGCTGGCCGGGCGATTCCTGCCATACTTAAAGTGGAGCTGCAGGGGCCTAAGAGGTGAACAACACAGCCTCATTAACATATTAATGGTCTTTTAAAGACCTGTTAATGCGCTTGGCGGCTGTGTGTGTGTGTGCTCCGAAGCTGTCTCCACCCGGGCGATGGAACTTCACCACAATCTAATTTGCACCTCATCTTTTTTTGTAAATCTTATACGGTGTATCACAAAAAGTACATCCTCCCGCTTATGGAGAAATATAAATTCACACGATGTCGCACTGCCTTATACTTCCTTCCAATGTTGTCTGAATATTATGTGTGCTATTGCCTTGCGTCCTACCTTTGTTTGCCATTAATGAGCAGGAGATCTCTTAATGATATTAATCATCAGTTGTATAGATTGCCCCAAGACATATAATGCTACCATGCGCCCGACAAACATTTAAACATATCACCTGCAGGAGCGTTGTGAACCCCCGCTTTTGCAGTTACACTGGGAGTGGGATTTTTGGGGTGTTTCTTCTGTCTGAAACTCAGCAGACAAATGCTCATAAATAACGCAAGCAGGAGTAAGGAAACAAGAAAGATGAGTAAATGCAAGAAGGAAGGAATATTGAAAAGGTGGATGAATAAATGGATGAATGACTGGGTAGATGTATGGGTGAAAGGTTGAGTGAATTGATAGGTGGATGGATATGTGAAAGAATGGCAGATGGATGGATGAATGAGTGACTAGATAGGTAAATGGATAGGTGAACGGACAGGTGAAAGGAGGGGAGAGTAAAGGGTTGGATGGGTGAATGTATAGGTGAGTTAATGGATAAGTGAATGAACAGGTGGAAGGCTGGCAGAGTAAAGGGGTGGATGAATAGATGGATGGACAGGTGAAAGATGAGAGAATGAAGGGATTAATATGTGGATGGACATGAGATGGGATGGCATAGCAAGGTGGTGGATGAGTTGGTGAAAGGATGAGTGACTAGATGGCAGAGTGGAGGGATGGGTGGATAGAAAAGTAGATGGATGGATGGGTGGATGGAAGAGTGGATAGATGAATGAATGAATGAAAGATGTATGGCAGAGTGGATGGATGGATAGATGGACAGACAGAAGGATGGATGAGTAGGTAGATGGATTAGTGGCAGAGTGGATGAATGAATGGAATGGCTAAAGATGGAATGATGGATTATGAGAAACTGGGTTGTTGGTTAAATGTGGGTGGCCCCTGTTCGAGTAGGCGGATAAAGTTATCATGGAGCATTACGAATTTTAAAATGCTTATCTTTACTCATATTTAACCATGTGAAGTTTAGGAGGGTGCCATGTGCTTTACTGCAGAGTCCCTTGCACTTGAGTCTACTGCATTCAAGACCCTATTAGCTTTGATTCAAGAATAGTTTCTGCCTAATACTAATACACTGGATAATAAATGTGAATTCTTCTTACTGCAGGCAAATTCTGGAACAAATCAAGGAGTGCGGAATCCCTGAAGTTGAGACAAAGTGAGGGAGGGAAAGGGAGACTGGGTGAGGGAGTGAGAGGGAAGGAGGGAAAGGGAAAAGGAAAGGGAGGAAGGGAAAGGGAGGGTGAGGGAGGGAAAGAGTGACAGTGAGGGAGAGAGGGAGGGAAGGAAAGGGAGTGACAGAGTGAGGGAGTGAGAGAGGGAAAGGGAGACAGAGTGAGGGAGTGAGAGAGGGAAAGGGAGGGAGGGAAAGGGGGTGAGGGAGTGAAAGAGGGAAAGGGAGACAGAGTGAGGGAGAGGGAGGGGAAGGGAGTGACAGAGTGAGGGAGTGAGAGAGGGAAAGGGAGACAGAGTGAGGGAGTGAGAGAGGGAAAGGGAGACAGAGTGAGGGAGTGAGGGAGGGAAGGAAGGGAGGGAAAGGGGGTGAGGGAGTGAGAGAGGGAAATGGGGGACAGAGTGAGGGAGTGAGAGAGGGAAAGGGAGACAGAGTGAGAGAGGGAAAGGGAGGGGGGAAAGGAAGGGAGGGAAAGGGGGTGAGGGAGAGAGAGGGAAAGGGAGACAGAGTGAGAGAGTGAGAGAGGGGGAGGGAGGGAAAGGGAGTGACAGAGTGAGAGAGGGAAAGGGAGACAGAGTGAGGGAGTGAGAGAGGGAAAGGGAGAAAGAGTGAGGGAGTGAGAGAGGGTAAGGGAGACAGAGGGAGGGAGACAGAGGGAGGGGGACAGAGTAAGGGAGAGTGAGAGAGGGAGGGAAAGGAAGGGAGGGAGAGAGAAAGAGAGCTAGAGAGAGAGGTGGGTATGCCTGGTCTGGTGGCTCAGTGGACGAAGGTGTCCGCTGCAGGGACCAGTGATCAACCCCATGGTCAGTTTTTTTTGGTTGGTCTAGCCCCGCCCCCTCCCCACTGGCCCGCCCCTACTGGTGCGGCCCTCAGACACAAACCACACTGTAAATTTGGCCCCCGAGAGAAAGTTTGTGAGTACCCATGATCTACAAGGTTCATCTAGTTATGAGCAGTTATTCTGTTACACCCACTATGGGGATCATTACTTGCATAAATCTGCACAGCCTAGAAATGTTTTTATGTATAATCAATGGGAACATTGTTCTACACCACCTAAAAGCAGTTCTAAAGCATTTTTTGAGAAATTTAAATACTTCTCAGGGTTTAACACCAGTGATGCAGAAACGTTTTATTATAAACTGTTAGAGAAAACAGGAATGAAAACAATGCTGACAAATTCTAAATTGATATATTCAGAAGCATTTTATGACAAAATGATGACATTTGGTTTTGATTATTGGAAAAATAATATTGAAACGAAAACAATTTGGGGTACAAAAGATTGGCAGGTGCAAGGCATAGAAGCACTATTTAGAACCTGCATGATACCAGAACAAATGTTGTTTTTAAATGACACAATACACCAAACATCTTGTCTTGGCCTAGCTAAGAACAAAGACCTTAGAACACCGTCAATTCCAAAGCCAATAGCTGAGAATACAACCACAGATATTGAGTTAGACGTGTCACGAATTTTACATTTCAACAGAACACATCCTGATTGGAAAAAATGGTTAATCTGGCCTACAGACACAAATAGCTGTCAAGATAGATTCCTGAACAAAACACAGGGTTTAAAAATGACCAGATTAGACTCAAGATATTCCCAGAGACAACATCCAGGGATTATAACAACATACAGTGTAGGGAAACTCTGCCTAGAATGGCTAACCTCGTCCACACTGGCTGAAATTAAGCAACACTTGTCTTTATTAAAAGATGGTGCTGATTTGCGCGATTTCATTCTTGGACCACGCAAACAGCGTCAAAAGCGTTTCATAGCGACCAGCATCTATGCTGCTTACAACGAGGCTTGGAAAGTAAAGCAAATTGAAACTGCTGAGAAAATACGAGAAATTGATCGTATTAATTTGGAGAAATCACTTTCTGTGGTAGATAATGGGTTAACGACTCTGTCTTCCAGAATATATTCGTTGGACAATATTGTATCCTCTGCCTTTGATGTGATAGACAGAGATTTGCTTATGTTACAACATGGCCAATCTCAATTACGCTCTATTATAGAATTAGGCTGGACGCTGCAAAATCTTCGTTCAGGCTATGTGCCTTGGCGTTTAATCAACACAACGTCATTATTTTCCAGTTTTAACCTTACTGATAAACAGATCAGTTTGGCACAGAAAGGAGCAGACTATACAATCCTGAGCATCGAAAAACTCGAGCGATTACCATTGACAATGTCAGAGAGTCCTGTCATTGAATGGATAATACACGGAATTATCACAATTCCGATAACAACTTTCCGATTTAAAAAGTGCCTTGAATACATACCTGCTGGCCAATATGAACAATTGGGTAAAGGATATGTAAAATCTGTATGGAAATTACCATATACTCATTCTTGCTATAGTGACAGCGACAAAAATGTATTTCTTAGTGGTGAGAACTGTAAACATTCACTAAGCGGTATACTTTTGTGTCAGGGTATTAATTTACACGGAGCATGTGATGGAAATTCAAACAACCTTTCATGCCACCAGCTTGTCACACCTGCAACTCAGATAGAGCCCTTCTTTATGCAACTCGCAAACGGGAGTTACATTCTTAGAACGGATCACAGATGTTGTGGCCTGACGCCAGGGAAAAGTTATCTAATAGAAGTAACGTCCATGGTCAAATGTTGTATGCAAGCATTGTTCCCGAGCGGGCCTCCAGACATAGTGACTCCCCTCTGGCCTCGTCTGAATCTCTATTCTATACGAATTGATACATTAAGCAAAATGAAATCTGTACTTTTACAGACAACAGTGCCTATAACGTCATCTAAAGAGACGTATGATCTTCTAGTCGCAAGAACGGCTACTGAAGTCCATGACCTTTTATCAACAAATTGCCCCGTGCATTTCGTAGAAATGTTTAGCCAACTCCTTAACATGTCTAGTGCAACAAGCATCCCAGGCATATTTAAGACAGTCTTTACGGGACTGCTAACACCCTTCCAGGCAATTTTGGGAATCTTTCCTAATTTTGTGCACTCCATTTTTGGCGGCATTCCACTGTTTTTGGGACTCGTCGCAGGGATTCTATTTTTGACCATCCTGCTTCGTTATGGCAAGCCTCGGCTCAGACATAGCTCCCATGGGAATGGAAGAGACAATCCTAGCAATGCGCTACAGGGACAGGATAACTAACGTCCTCGGATTGGCCAGGCTGAGAGATCTAAACATGACCTGGTTCCTTTCATTCAGACCGATGTGGCAAAATTGCATTTTACCTGTGCTACGGTGTATGCTTTGCGGAGATGAATGCGTGTTGGACATCTGTCTTTCACTTCCATCAGCAGTACCAATGGACGTCGATACTTTGCTCAGTCCAATAACGGCTCACGCATTGTGTTGTCCCCAGCGGCTACCAATCCTGATGACGGCATTTGTGGAGACTCCTGTACTACGACTAGGTGGTATCAGTGGAGCGAGTGACAAAAGCAGCATCACCCAGGTAAAGCCATCTGTGAGCATTGCTGGTCCTGCCTTCGATGACAGCAATCATTCTCACACCTGCCAAGTTACAGCGCTATCTAATTTGGTTGAACTATCACCTGATTTTGTAGACCAATTCTTTGCGAGCCTGTCTGATACGATGTTCTCACCCATAGAGAAACAATAACTTTTAAGAAGCTTTCCGACACACAGCGTTCCCATGAACTCTGAATTCGGCCTTCAGTTTTGATCAACAAAAAACTGCCAAGAGCTTTGGAAGTCTATTTTCTTTGAATTGGACAATTTTTTCTAAAAATTGACCCTTTTTGGCACGAACAATTCTTTGCTTAACGTAAAAACTATTCTTAGAGAACAGAAGCTTCACACTTCTATTTCTAAACACATCTAGAGACATAACAACATAACACCAGCCTCTAGCACACATGTTATTACAATGCATTTTTATGTGATGATTTATCTCGCATTTCTTCTGTCAGAGATACTTCATGTGTAATTCTTTATGCAGAATCGTTCATTGATTTCATATGCAATACTTTTTGAATGATTACTATGCTTTTAAAACAACGTACAGTACCTAAATTCCATGTATTACAAGTACGCCTATTTCGAATGCATTTATGTATTTTGGGGTGGGCAATGTTACACATGCATCTAATTGCTTAGTTTTAGTAATTTTGATGGACATTAACCCGTGGAGTGGGTGTTGCGTGCTTATCTAGGTTCCTGATCGATACTGTGACCTTATGCCCCTATTCGGCTATAAATCCATTTATTCCCTATATTGGCATAACCGTTCAAGTGCGATTTTCTGAAAAGTCATCTCTGGCCTCACACGAACAGAGCCACATTCCAGCATGACTCTCTGCTACTTCCTTTGCGACCAATTAGTGCAATGACAGAGCAGCAGTCACTATCTGATATTCCTAGATAACACTCCGAGTTCTTCAACAAGATAAAAACTTAGCAAACCTGGAAATCCCCGCTTGCTATGGTTTGATTAGTAATGGAACTCTAATGAGCAACTGATAACTATCACTTCCTAGTGACATCTTTAATTGACGTCTTATGTCCAGCAAACTTGCGTCAAACCCGGCACCTGTCAGGTATAAATAATACCAACGTTGCCTTAAGCAATGAGCTACTGTAGCTGATGCCAGCTGCCTGCGTGACCCTGTGTTGGTAAATCTAGCACTCTGTCGCTGCAGCCTGCTATCCTGTGGTGGTGAAGCTGCTGATTACCATTATCGCCGCTAAAGCGCGACCTATGGTGCAGTACGCTTGAGGAGCCGAGCAGCCGTCCTCTGCGAAGACATCCAGCCCAGCTGCCCGCGGACGCTGTCCCCCGCCTCCTTCCTCGACGCGCTGAGAGAAGCCGCTGCCTTTCTCGTGCAGAGAAATCCAGTCCCGGCGCTTCCGGTTTACCCTCGCGGGTGACTGGGATATCGAGAGAGACCCCTGAAGGAGATACCAATCCTCCATCATTCTATTCAGAGGTATGGTGTTGACTAAACCCTTAGACGAGAATTCTTGAAACAAACCTTGGCAAAACCAACTTAACTTAAGCTACTTACTTACTCCCCTTTTCACGTGTTAGGCTTAGGTCAGGCACACTGGGGTAGGCTTAGTTAGAAGCACCAGTTGAGTATGTTAGCCTAATGTATATATGACTGTATATATGTTTTATTACTTTTAAACCATTGTATGGCTAAGAAACCATACCAATGCTTTTACAGTTCTATTTCGCAATACTTATCTTACTGTACGTACTTTTTATAATAACAGTTATTGCAATTGTGGCAATACATTTCTCTTGTACGAGAAGAAAGACTGTTCAATAAATGTTAACCTTTATTGATACACGCCCGTCTCTCTATTCTCTACATCTCGTGAAAGTAAATTGCACTAGACTGACTGAGTGAAATACATGTCTATTGTTTCACACGACCCTAGAGATTGACTCTTGATCTGAGGAGCAAAGTTGTCATGTTGCACGGTTGTTGGAAAACTGAATCCCTTCTTGTCTGTGCCAAGGAAGCTGATCACTTCCTATGCAGAGAAGAAAGTTTCCAGTGACCTCTGAGCTAGTTGGTAACACAACCCAATTAAGTTTAGCATAGTCAGTGGAGGCCTGGAATATCCGCAGTTCCACGTTGATACTACTGTTTATGTTATTCCAATGCGCAGGGCCTAGTGGGAAACTAGGAACTACACTACAGTGTCCCTCACCTTCTTGCCCTACTTCTTGTTTCTGACAACCTTGGCTATTGTTCCTAGCTCCAAGCTCTCTTGACTTCCCTGACTGTGGTATTGTATTGTATTGTATTGCCTACTTGTATAGCGCAAACTGTCACCCAAAGGGTATCCTGGCGCTTTGACTTTTCCAGACCAACAAAACAGTCACAATATTACATTGCCCTGGGGAACAGATGGGACTTCAAGCCTTTCTTAAATGAGACAAATTCCCCCATGGGCCCTAGTGGCCACACACCCAGTCAGACAGGCCCAATGTTTCTAAATGAGTCTCCCATTCCACGTCAGCCTATGTGTTGGTTTCAAGCAGTGGCGGCTGGTGACATTTGAAAGTGGTGAGGCGTAAAACAATTGCCGTACTTCACTGGGGCGAGCGAGTGGAGCGAACGTGAACCACCTACGGGGGGGTTCTTTCTCCCCCCAAGAAAATTTTGAAAAAAGAGTGTAATGTACTGTTTTAAAATATAAGAAAGTCAATGACAAGATAGCTGCTGAGCATTTGTGTGCTTTCATAGAAGGCATCTGGTGTAAAAAAAAAATACATTGACAAAGGTGGTAGGTCCATGCCCAGTATAACAAGTGAGACATATTGGCTTGCCAATGCTTTTTTTTTCTTCCTAATGATGCACAATCATACAGTTTGATTTAATCATCTAGCAATAATACGGCAGTGCCATTCCATACAGATGTCAGATTTTGCAACACAAAAAAGAACATTTCTGGTGCATAATGTGGTTCAGGAAAGGAATGAAAACTGGAGAGTTCAAGACTGCACGAAACATGGGGAGAAGCTTGACCGACCGTGCAAATTGAATTCTAACATTCCATCAACAATTCAAAAACCCAACAATTCAAATCTTCTGCAGCCAGCGCTATGAAGTATTTGAAAGGAAAGGTGAAATCCAGCGCTTTATGAAACTCTGAAATGTGCTAAAATACCATTAACAACAAATTACCAAACCATAACGTGACATAACATACCACATAACACAACATGACCTATCAGACCATAACATCCTAACTTGCAGCACAATCATCTGGATAGAATGCAAACCACAGTGCAGACACGTACTAAGAGCACGGACGTGAAGGGACAGCCAGTCTAGATTAGCTCTGACATATGATGCTCTCTGAAAGCAGAAGGGAAGAGGGTTTTACAAAGCCTTGGCTCTTCCGGTCTGTTGTCCACACACTATCTGAATGTGGCACTCCACACGTAAGTTGTACATCTGAAGTAGGTTCATGGGGTCAAACATGCAAACGACGCAACAAACACATTTCCTTAAATTCCGGAGGGAGAAACAGAAGCTATCGGGAGACCATGTGCTAAGAAACCCACCGTGTTGAATTAAGACACTTTGCTGTCCCGGGTTATGTGAGATGCAAGTAATAAATGGAGGTTCTGCCAGGAGGGGTCAAAACACAAAACATACACAGTTCTACCGTAGGGCGTTTACAGAAGCATGAGGTAGAATCCAGACTGCACAGCCTTGGTATTTAGCATCCCACCGTCGAAAGCGCCGGAGCCAGGCTTCTGAGTAAACTCCCTTGCACTTATTTTGTCACTGTCCAGCGGGAAGTCCTCTATCCCCCCACCCCCTGATTTCGATCTTGCTGTTACCCTTAATTTCTCCCTCACTGTCATTTCCTGATTTCGACCTCACTATAACCCACTGATCTCTACATCACTACCTCCTCCCTTTTCCTTCAATGTCTTCCTCTGATTTCTAACTCATAGTCACTTACTGATTTTTCTATCACTGTCAGGCTCTCATTCCTCTAACAGGCACCCTGATGTCTATCTTTCTGTCAAATGCAGACTTCTTTTCCGACTGCCAGGCCGCGATTCCTCTCAGTGTCACGCCGATTGCTATCTCATTGTCACCCTGGATTTCCCTTCCCTTACGACCGCTAGGCCCTGTCTCCTGCTGCTATCACCACAATTTCAAAGTCTCTGCCTTGTCCTGCTATTACTGTGTCGCACCCTGTTCCTTGATTGGCATGTCACTTTCCCTGCTGGTGCCGTGCGCCAGCACCGGATTTCTAGCACTCAGCCTTCCCGAGTCCTTAACTTAGTGCCACTGTCCGATGTCTCCTGCAAGCTCCCTGTCTGCTCTTGGGTTCTTTTACTGCGCGCGCACCAATCACCTTTGGCCCACTGGCCGTGTAACACATGGAGTGCACTGGGCGCGAGGTACCCGGGTCGGTGCACAGAACCTCTCTTTAGCTGCCACACAAACCCGAAGCCTTTGTTCCCAGGGCTACCGAGGTGAAAAGCCAAAGGCATTAATCCACCACTCCACTGCAATGTTTGACAGCGAGATAGTCTTCTCCAGTCATGGGTGGCATTACGGGCAGGTGGGGGGATTGCGTTGCGAAAGGGATGGTGGGGAGGCAGGAGGGGTTTAATGGAAATGGAAATATATATAATAATAAAGTAAACTTACTGCGTCACTGCCGAGACTCCCGACTCCCGCCGTCCTAGTTTTGAATTCCTGCAGTGCTGTGCACTTCATGACTCATCAGGAAGGCGGCAGACAGCCTCCCTCCCCCGCTGCATTGTTGATTGGTGCGGCCGGCTGCCCCACCCGCGTCATTTCTCTCTGTATGCTGCAGCATACAGAGAGGCCAGGGAGAGTGGGAGGAGTTGCTCGAGGGCAGGGGGGAGCGGTTTTCCCACTGTTGTTAATAATGTCTATTTGGGCAGCCCAGGCTGCCCAAGCAGTCAGTATGAAGAACAGTGGGCAAGCCACTCCCCCTGCCCTCGAGCAACTCCACCCACTCTAAACCAGGAACTTCTGCTTTCTCGCCGTGCAAGAAGGCAGAAACAAATGGTAATAACTACCATTTGTTTCTGCCTTCTCGCACTGCGAGAAAGCAGGGGGCGGTGCCCAAACGCCCCCATAGAGGAGCCGCCACTTGTTTCAAGGATGTTTCTCAACAATCACTGCACTTGGATGGCAGGACTTACAGCCACCACAGAGCCTCTACCTTGCTCCTGTTGATAATTGGCCATTGCCTGTATTCCACCATCCTGGGAGGTAAGGCAGCAAGGGCTTCAATAGCTACATCAGGCACAGAGATTAAAGCCGATTCAGTCCAACTCCTGGTTTTCCCTGGGGAAATTTCCTCCCAAGTCCTCCAATTGCAATCCCTTAGAAATGTCCATCATTAGAGGCCTTCTTGGAAAAGACTGAATCACCCTTTTTATGACCTGGCTTATGACAGATAAGGCACATCTAAGCCTTCAAAGCACCAAAAGATTTCTTTCCTTTGTATCGTCCCCACTTGAGTAGTCTTTTGCAGCCCTTGTGGGAAATCCTTCAATTTATCCTTGTTGCTCCTGAGAGGGAGCGAACCCCCATTCCTAAGATCACACTGCTAGGACATTTTAGACACTTTAATGGTCACCCAACATCAGCTACATTAGAAACTGCCTGATGTTAGATAACTTAGAATCCACTAGATGCTGATGTACTTTTGAATGACAATTAGTCAAGATGTATGCTCCTTCATGATCTGTTTATATAGCCCATCTTAAGTAGTGGTTGCATTGCCTTTTATCCAGCCCTCTAGAGCTGTTGTGAGGGTTCTACTAATTCAGTAAGACTGTGCTTTTGGGCAACATAAGCATCAAACTGAAGGGAACTGAGTCCACTCATACCATCAGAATATGTTGCCCTGATTCCTGGTTTGCTCAAAGTAAGCCACCTTGGCCCGAAACCTCACAGAGTACCTGATGATCTCTGCAACCTCAGTACATGACAACCCTAATTCCCCCAAGGAAATTGTGGAAACTGATCTGCCCTTTCGTTGTTACAGCAGGCATGCCCAAAGGAAGACACAAGAAGTACGTAATTTGGCATTAAAACATTTATTGAAGTAATTTGATTCTTGTGTAAAATATGTTTACTGCATTGATTAGTAGAAGGAAACAGAGCATTGTAACCAGCATTACAAAAATGGTGAAAAAGACAACTATTATAATTATTCCATTGATTATATGAATATATATAATTGTACTCCTACATAGTACTACCTATCCTAGAGAGCATAAGGTGAATGGGTTTCTGCTAGATACCTTGGAATGGTTTAACTCCCCATTTACCTGTGTGCATGTTACATCTGGAAGCCAATCTTGTGTAGAACAGGCCACCATCCCTCTCAGGATAGTGATGAGATTCAGCTGGGCTAGAATTCAGGCATGGGGCGACCAAGACAATCCATGGAAATGGTCCTCTGCTAAACAAAGGCTCGGACAGATTATATAATGAAAACTGGCCCCATTCGCTCTCTGCCTGATCCTGCTGTCATTGTTGATTGTACGATGATATAATAATATGCCTATGAAGAAATGCATCTCAAAGCAAAGCACTTTCTGAGTACATTATCGCATGCAAACCCACAAGCAAAATGTGCTGAAATCATAGTCTAAAAAGATGTCAAGTTTTAATTGGGAAGGCGTAACCAGGCGCTTTATAAATATCCTTATTAAAAAAAATATTGTGAACACATACAAACTGGGAAAGTTAATGAACAGACCCTATTAACCTCACAACAGAGCTTTTAGGGAGACATCTACAAAGTCATCCCAGAATTGGTGTGTGTTTGGTACTCTTCAGGTGTTGGACTAAGCTTCTGCCCAAGGGCATTTCTTTTGTGAGTGTAGGTTTCAGCATCCCCCTCTTCATGAGTCAAGACTGAATTACTTCACAGTATTGGTACTAACTCCTATAGTAAGGCTCCGCAGTACTATTAACTCACACCATGCATTCTCAGTGTTCCTTCATAGGATGAAAAACATTTGTCAATGTCACCCTCCACCACACAGCTAGGCACAATAATCTTGAGTAAGTGGGGGCGTGTGGTCCCTCTGTCGACACTTCAGCATTGCTGTCACCATTTTCTGCAGACCCCAAAACTCCTAAGCTCGCTGTCTTCTTCTCTAAGGCAAGTCTCTTTTCTTCCAGTTGGGTTCCTTCTCCTTTATTACTATGGATGGCAGTTTGGACTCCCACTCCCTTGCTAATTGCCTGTCCCTGAGCTTCAATTGGCAGATAGCCAGTTCAGAAGAGTTTGTGCTGGTAGAGCTCACTTCATTTACAGCTCTGGATGCTGCACCAAAATATTTATATTGGGAAGGGTTGGGCCCTTCTCCGTCGTCCTCTGGATTTGCTTCTTTCATAGAGGGTATCTGTGCTTGGCCAGCTTCTTCCCAGGCCTGAGGGGCTTCTCAAAATACGCTTACTGGCATTCTTGCCCTGTTTCAATCTTCTTTCTCTACATAGGGCCTCCATATCCAACACTGTGAGAGTTATCATGGTTTCCTGATTCACCTCTATGCCCCTTAGACTTTTAAAAGGTGCAAACATTGGAATGAAAAATAATTTATAAACATCAGAAAGGACCGAATCAAAGACATGATGCCATTTAAAAATTAAAAATCAATTTTTGCTTTCAGCTCAACCTAGTATTTTTTAGTAGATTATTATTTGGGGTTGATGTATCCCATCACAAATAATAAATTCACTATTCTTGTTGGGTCCAGTAAAGGTTTCAGTAATTTGAGACTGAGTCAACCCTTGGTAGCTATGGCACAGAGCAGACAGGCTCAAGAAAATGTGTAAAGTACCAACACAATAAAAAAGTCAAAAACAACGCAAATTGAAAATATGATAATGAACAAAATGTCACCAAAACCACAAGAATCTAATAACCAGAGATATGCATTTTACATTTTTTAAATACAGATTGAGCCAAAAAGCACAAAGCACCAACCCTGGGTATCCGATCAAGTTAGACCATGTCAAAGTCAAAATTTAAAGCGATTACAATAGACTGCTGGTTGGATACAGGGACCAGGTTTGTCCCTGTAGAAAACGTACCTTTTAATTTAGAAACATTAAAGAGAACAAGTTGTGTTTGAGGAGTTGTAAGCAGGGCAAGCTGAATCTGAAGTGGGGTTCGAAGATGATGAGTTGCTGAAGAGTGGGGTTCCAGTGCAGTAGTTTATGAAGGCGGAAATGCCAAGTGAGCAAAGCCTGAAGTCCATCCTCAGGAAATGCTCAATATCGATCAGAGGCTGTTTGTCAGCAACCCTGGTGACACCCTTAGCGTTCAACCCTAGGAACTTTTTTGGAAGCTGGATCTGCTTCAGCGGGGCAAGCTGAGGCTGACCAGTGAGTCAACATAGACAAATGGGACTTCGACAGCAACACCAGTCTTTGTTGGGTCTCTAGGCAGAAAGTAGTAAAATAGTTCATATATCCCCATTTTATGGGTTAGACAAGGGGAGCACTCTCTGACACCAGCCAAGTGTTCCAGAAACTCAGGGACAGCACTGGAGGGTTGTGACTCACTCCAGGAAAGCCACCAGCAGAGTAAATGACAAGTCCAGTGGAACCTGATCAACTGGGCTTTGCAGAAAAATGGGCCACTTGTAGCCAACTGTCCCTGGAAGTCCACTCCTTGTCCAAGGTGCAAGTGGGGACAGCTTAAAACCTTAGGGTTGTCCTCGCATGTTTCAACAGGTGCAATTCTTCTTCTGGCTTACTCAGGCCCAGCAGTGTTCTGAAGAACATATTCAGAGGTGCACATTTATGCCTCTTAGCGCCGGGACACTCTTTTGAGTAGCTGTGCGCTCTATAACTACCTTATAACATACCATAACATTAAATGCCGGGCATTAGCCTTTGGATGTGGGTGACCCTTAGCTCCTCACTAACTAATATGGAAAACATTCCCAGGAATAACCTTACCCACTTTTGCAGCAGCTCCTGTGTGCCCCTCTTTCCCTAAATCCAACAAGCAAAAACTGTCTATCCTTGGTCAGAGCTCCTGTGCCCACCATAAATGTGTGCAAAGGACACACAATTGATGGATGGAAGGCAGAAGCAATCAAAACATTCACCCCCAGTTTAGAGATCTGGGTTACATCCATCATTCTTTTGCTCACCATGCCACCTCAGTTTAGACCTTGCCATATGCAAATCAGTCTTGGCCCGTGCCTCATGGGAACAGTTCAGCCTGAACTGCCAAGCCAGGTCCTCCCTGGACCGGAAACAAGCATCCTAGGACCAGTTTCGGGGTTTCACCCCTCTTCAGCCAGGATAGCTTGAATCCAGTGGCACAGTGAGACTGGGACCCTAAATATGTGGCCAGGGAAATGGGAAACCCCTCCTGGTTCACTCAGAAACAATTGTGTGGAAATCTCCTCTCCCACTGGGATTGGTGCCTGGCTGACTAGAAAGAGGAAAGAGGGGCTGTCCTGAGTGCTAAGTGAATTAGGCTCCTGTTCACTCCCTGGATGGTCATCCTGTCAGAGGAACAGAACACCTCCCTACACCCAAGGACTTCGTCTCTGCTCTGGGAGCAAGTTCACAACTCATCAAGGAGCAATTCAGTTTGTATGTAACAGTTGGAAGTTCATGTAAATTGGTTTCTGAGTATTTAGGCAGGCAAAAGGTGACTTTTTAAAAGTGGTCAATATCTGGTGGAACACCACCAGTATTCTGGCGGCACTGCTGAGTTAATGTGTCAACAAGTCAAATCCTGATTATTTTCATAAGAATCATAAACGTAATCATTTAAAATTCAATACCAGTTTCAGTTGATTTACTCATTGAATTACAATAAAGATTTTATCATGAGATCAAAATCAAATAACATAACATAAATGATCATCAGAGTTTGGTATCAATGATATTGGAGAAACAATCCAAAATGTTTGAACATGAGTAACTTAGTAGACATGATTAAAATATTCATAACTTTGCCCAATGCATTTCGGGATTATAAACAATCCCTTCTTCAGGGGTCACTGTGAAAAACAAAAAAACAATTATAACTATAATAGTTAATCATACTAATCAAGTTGCATGCAAATCACCGTCATGCTACAATCAATGCATTTGTTCGAGACTGAAAAGTCTAAATGATCCTTATATGCATTTAAACAAAGCAAAAGAAACCAAAATTACCCAGTGAAAAAGTCTACACACAATGTAACGTGAATCGAAAGTTGTGCACCAAACATGAATGATGTGATAAAAATGCAAAAGAGTGTAAGTAATAAGATTCCTCTAATGTGTTACTCATGTTTAGTAATGCGTACCGAAATCCCGAGAATGGGGAAAAAAGAGATGCAAAATTGTGCTCCGAATCTGAAGGGCTGGACTGACTCTATGGCCGTGATAATCAAAATGATACGAAAACGGACCGTGGCTGAAAATGTATGGAGCCGAGTCCCCTGGGGAAAACAACACGTGGTTGTGGTTAATGATACATAATAAACACTTCTCTGTGTTAAACAACCAAATTACCAGGTCCACTTACTTTAGAGTGACAGTGCAGGAGCACGCTGTATGTAAAGAATATATGCGCTGGTATTCTTGGTCCTGATAATCAAAATCAATGAAAATGTGTACGTCACAAGCAGAGTACCGGAAAATTGAGCACCAGAGAATACCCCAAGTGAAGAAAATGTTTACCTTGTCAAAAAAGGTAATGATGTTCACTGAATGCAGAAATCTGGGTCAACTCGGTAAAACGCCAGTAAGGCGCAAAATACTCATAGTCCTCTCTGAAGAAATTAATCACACCACACTCCTGCCCACACAGAATCCACTGCTGGCTTTACCTCGCATAAAATGTGATGAAGCTGTACGGTCTTACTAGCACTTCTTAAAACGCCGCCGCAAGACAGCGCTGAGGATTCATGCTTATGGAAACAGGACTAGAAAAAACTATGATCGAGCGCCATATTGAAAAATGTGATGTATCGAAACGTACGGTCGACCTAGTACTTCTAAAAACGCCACCACGAACAGCGCTGGGAATTCCTGCTCATAGAAACAGGACTGTCTGAGACTATAGTCAGACGCCATATTGAAGTGTGTGGTGTGTGGTGTGTCCCACTGAATGCCGAGCAGGCAACGAAGCCCTTGACGGTTCTACGGTGGCTTTTTTCACCACCCCTGAACTTTGTCTACTGACAACCAAGGTGATATACTTTGAACTTTCCGGTTCTTTGTGCTACTCGCACTACTAATACCAGGATGCAGAGGCGCGATCCGGTGGAGAGGCCAGCAGTGCCGCGCCCATCTTTGTTTCTACCTTAGGGCTTTTGCGAGCCCCCAAAGCTGACAAGCTTTTTGGAGACGCACCTGCGTGCCGAGCAGGCAACAAAGCTCTTGACGGTTCTACGGCGGCTTTCTTCACCACCCCTGAACTTTCTCTACTGATGAGGGATATAAATCCCGAAACCCGGGCCATGTCTCGGGTCTAGAGATGATTGAACATTCTAGAACAGACTTGCACCAACCAAGGTGATATACTTTGAACTTTCCGGTTCTTTGTGCTACTCGCACTACTAATACTAGGATGCAGAGGGGCGATCCGGTGGAGAGGCCAGTAGTGTCGCGCCCATCTTTGTTTCTACTTAAGGGCTTTTGCGAGCCCCCAAAGCTGATGAGCTTTTTGGAGATGCACCTGCGTGCCGAGCAGGCAACGAAGCCCTTGACGGTTCTACGGCGGCTTTCTTCACCACCCCTGAACTTTCTCTACTGATGAGGGATATAAATCCAAAAAACCCCGGCCATGTCTCGGGTCTAGAGAAGATTGAACTTTCTAGAACAGACTTGCACCAACCAAGGTGATATACTTTGAACTTTCCGGTTGTTTGTGCTACTCCCACTACTAATACCAGGATGCAGAGGGGTGATCCGGTGGAGAGGCAAGCAGTGTCGTGCCCATCTTTGTTTCTCCCACTGAATGTAACCTGCACATCGTACTCTAATACCAACGCTGAGATGTGTGTACTCAATGGAGAAATAACTGAATGCGTAATCAAAGAATGCAAATAGCAGGAGACTATACAGAATAGTAAAGGACGGTAAAATAATCAAAGAACTGACAAGAGAACATGGATGGAACCGAAACGTTGAACAATCACCCACCTGTTCGTAAGAAAAGAAAAAACAAAATAAAATGTGAATAAACTGTTTTGCCTCCAAAAATTGCAAATTTACAATCTATAAATTGCAGAGCATGAAGCACAGTGCTATGTGTTACAAGGCAACGACTCAACAAGCTAAAGTTGTGATCAATGAACAGAGTGATCCTTCATTACTAAGTGTAAAAATTCATAGAAAACACAGCATTTCTTTTCGGTCATTTAATCCTCCTGGCAAGAGTGTCTGTAGAAATTGTATCCACCATACTTCCCTCTGCGCTAGTATTCTCCCATTGTCACACCCAGACTTGAGTTCTAGTACTCCTAAAATAGTGAATTTGAGCTGTGCAATGGTATGATGGTGTTCTAACCAGTGTTTAGCAAAATGTAACTTGATATTCTTGGTTCGAATCGTACTTTTGTGTTCTGTGATTCTGACTTTGATTTGACGTGAAGTTTTTCCTACGTAAAGCAACCCGCAGGGACAATTGATGATGTAAATGGCATTGGCTGTGTTGCAATCTCCATTGTACCTAAGCTTAGTTGGCTGACCTGTATGTGGATGGTTGATGGTGTTGCCTACCATGACAATATTGCAATTAACGCAATTGTAGCATTTGCGCATCCCTGTAAACTGGGATGGTACCATTTTAGTTGTCCTGAGCATTTCTTTAATGTTTTTACTGTGTGTGTATGTAAATAGTGGTTCGTCTGAAAACAAACCTTTGAAATCTGGCTCATGTTTGAGTGATTCCCATCTCTTTTAAATGATCTTTTTGATGGTGAAGGATCTGGTTGAAAATTTGGAAACAAACACATGTCTGTTTTGACTATCTTTGATGCGTGTAGTCAAAAGATCTTTGCGATTTTGTTTTGTGAACGGCTAGCTTCAAAACTGACTGTGGATATCCGAGATTCTTGAATTTAGCACTTTGTTCTACAAGTGCTAGTTTTAACTTCTCTTCGTCAGATGTAATTTTTTTTATCCGTAACATTTGCAAATATGGTAGGTTTTTTGTCAATGTAGGTGGATGGAAACTGATGTACTGCAATACATTATTCTTGTCTGTCGGTTTTGTGTACACTGAGGTTTCAAAATGATGGTCTTGCTTGGTGATCAATACATCCAAGAAGGAAATGCTGTCTTCTCTGATCAAGTGCGTGAATTGTATCCGTTTATTCTTTGTGTTTAGTTCATTGGTCAAAAGTTCCAATGATTCCTTGGAATTGTTCCAAATGAGAAAGATGTCGTCAATGAATTGTCCATAGAATACTAGGTTAGTGTTCCATGCTGTCTCGGAGAAAATATAATCATGTGCAAACCGAGACATGAATGTGTTCACGTAGGCAGGTGCCCCTGAAAAACCCATTGACGTGCCACTTTTTTGTAAGTAGAAATCTTTGTTCCATTGCAAATAGCTATGTTGTAGGCAAAATGTCAACAATTCAAGTATATAAACTTTGTCAACGCAGATATCTGGTAACTGTAGTAAAGCCCATTCACTGGCTTTGATGCCTTCCTTGTGTAAAATGAAGTCACATCAATTGCACAGAGAATCCATGACGTGGAGTACTGCTCGCTGATATTCAGTAGTATGTTGAGAAAATGTGTGGTGTCCTTAACATAATTGCGCCATGATTGTACACATTTTTTGTAAAAAATGATCAACCAATCGACCAGCCGGCGCAATTATGGAATCACACCCTGAAACTATGGGGCGAAACAGTGGATCGTGGAGATTCTTGTGAACCTTGGGTAGCATGTACAACCTCAGTCGTCGTGGATGGGACACTGTTAAATAATTGCGTATACTTCCAGTAATCCATGTCAGTTGTTCAACATTTTCCAAAATTTGGTTTAGAGTATCCATGATGCTTACAGTTGGATCTTGGTCTAGCTTGATGTAAGTTGTTGTATCTTGTAAGTGCTGTAACACCTAACGTTCGTAAAAACTCTTGTCCATCATGACCAGGGCACCTCCCTTGTCTGCCATCTGGAAGGTGAGTCTTCTGTCATTTGCCAATTCATGAATGATGCCTATCTCATGTTTTTTGAGATTCGTGCTGGTTTTTGGATGTAAATTTAGTTTTGCAAAATCATTCCGGACAAGGGTTTCAAATGAATTGAGTGTCTTGTGTGATACTGGTGCCATAAACAAACTCTTGGGTTTTAATGAACGTAATTCCATGTTTTGATCTTCCTCCTCAAAGTCAAAAGTCTCTGATGTTGGAACCACGTAAGTAAAAAAGTGTTTCAATCTTAAATTCCGCAGGAATCGAAAAGTAGAGACCTCTAGTTCTAAAGGGTTTGTATGATATACAGGCACAAAAGATGTTCCTCTGTTTAGAACTTTGAGTTGCTCAGATGTGAGAGCTATGGAGGATATATTTATGACAAGACTTTGCCCTTGCTCCTCAGACTCCGTGCTTCTGCTTCTTTGTCCTTTTCTTTGACCCCTCCTAATCTTTTTGGATCTGGTGGTCGTCCACCAGTTGCAACCCGTCTAAAAAAGACTTTGATTGGCTGAATGCTGTTACTTCTTCTGTTTGGGCACTTGTGCCAGCTGAATCTTGCTGCAATGTAATGGGTGCTCTGGCAGGATCTAATTCATGATCAGACACTACCAATTCTTGCAGTGATGTATTCGGTTTTTGATATGGTTTTCGACGGGCGTACACTTCTGCCCAGGTGTACACCTCGTTCAATTTGCAGTCGATAGTGTTGCGACAGAACTTTCTGAGTTTTCTCTCCTGAATGTCTTTGCCATAAGTATCATTTGTAAAGTATTTTGTACAAATATGACTACCAATGAATTGGATTAGTGTAGGATATTTTAAACATTTCAAGAATGAACCTTTTAGTCGGTTCATAGGTGGAGATAAAAATATTTAATTTAAATATCATTTTCTAATGCTTTTCTATGGAACAGCTAACCCTGCTAGAGTAAAAATAGCTTTTGAGGTCCTGTCATTGAAAGGCAATGTTTGCATTTAACTTTTGCATGTTAGTACCATGCACACTGCCTATTGGGCATTAAGGCTTACTCAGTGATGACTTATTAATAATAAGAAGAGAGTTTTAGGCCTGTCGAAAGGAGGTTTTTTTGAAATGTCAAATTTGCAGTTAAATCCAGCACAGCTAGTTACTATTGGCAGGCCTGTAGTCATTTTTTGCATAGTCACTTTAGTGGTGGCACAATACGTGCTGTAGTCACCTAGTGACATTTCTAATGCGTCTGGGGTACAAGGGACATGTTTTAGGGGTAAAAGATCATGCACTGGGGTAGGGTTAATAGAGTTAATAGGACAACAGCATTAGTCTAAAAAACAAATGGGGTTGATCATGCAAAACGAGGCATTTTCTTAAACAACACAATTCAGGATTTGCGTAGGATAGTTTCTATAAGAAATGCAAAGTTGAGCTATGTGCTACTTTGCATTACTTTGCGTCGAGGGGTCATTCCATGGGTGGTACATGGCCATTCCCATGCAACAATTCATGTGTTTTGACACAGTTCTCTATTTGAAAAAATAATTACAGGGACCTGCTCCAAAATCTTCCACCTCCTTGAGGCAGGATTAATGAGGCGAAATGTTTGAATTTCCCTTTATTTTTCCTGCTTTTCAGTTGTGATGCATTGTACAATACGCATACAAATCAGAAAATGTGTTGAAGGATAGTTTTTGTACTGGAAGGATCTCCTTCAACTACAGTAACTATTCCTTACAAAACCCACACACCATTGCACTATGACTCAAGTGTGTGCACTTCAATTGCTGTGCTGCTAGGGTCATAATATGTAAATATGGGTATATGTCTTTTTGATTGGAGTGTGCTCTCATCAATTTCCTTTCATTGCTGAGTGACTGTGCTGGTCCTACAACACAAACAAGAACTTCTTAGCATAATCAAGAGATGACTTCCTATGGAGATACAAAAGTGGTTGGTTGGTATGTACATGAGTCATGCCCCACATAATCTACTTCTCTCACTCAAATGGCCTATATTTGAAACATTATAAATTAATGATGAAATAAATGCTTCACTTTAGCATTCACCTGACTCCCCTTACTAAATCGCACTACATTTTTCCTTGTGTTATACTTTTCCCATTTGAAACATATGCTATGGATTTTAGCTTCTGGGAATATTTCAAAGTCATTCCATACAGGAGCCAAAGATTTTGCTCTACAAAGTAGGATATCCATAGCATGTATTTGCTGCTGCAGGAGAATGAAAGGGCCCTCATTCAACATCAACATTGAAACGATGAATTCTTGCCTGGACCTAGAAAACTAAAAAGAAAATATTGAAAATATTTATATTTTTTAAAAGGAAACAACTGAACTAAGTGGCAATTTGAAGAAAAAAAGTAACCGGCTTGAGTCTTGAAAGGTACTATGTAAATTTGTGATGCAAATTTTACCTGTCAACAATGTGGACAGCACTACCTTGTCTGTCTAATCTGCAACAGTTTTTGCAAAATGAGAGTGTACTGAAGCTTGCACTAATCTGAGCCTCGAGGGTTGAAAGGGAAATGTGAGCATAAAAAGTGATTCAAGGACCCAGCACACAGGTGAAGAAACAGGTGGATGAGATCCAGAGCAAAAGGAGTCAACATACAGCAAAAGACATCTCGAGCTTTTGAATCACTTCACTTGATATACTTTCAGGGTATATTTACTAAGATATCACAAAGAGATGTAAGTCACCTTGCTGCAATATGTGATAGGGAAAGGACAGGAATGCACCATACTTAACCCCTTCCACACGGGGCTAATTCCCCTGCGGCGCGGGGGGGGGAGGGAGGCGCGCAGTGCTCGTGATGAGCCCAGCTCGTCATGCTGCACAGTGGATCTGTGCATCACCTTGCTGCTGAGCTGCTTGATAGGGAAAGTGCCAGAATGGAAAGGGGCGACCACTCGGTCCCCCCGAACGTATGGCTGAGTGCCTCGATCCCCCCGGGAAGCCATTTTTGGGCGGGAGGCGCGTCTCGGCTGGTATGCCCGAAGCGGCGTAGCCGGGGCGCGCTTTTTCCCGCCCTAGAATGGGCTGGCCTAGACACCGACGCAGCCGGCCACGCCCTCGGGGCGGGCAGGGGCGGGTTTTTCGCCCACCCTGAAGACGGATAAAAGAAGGCGCAAGACCAGAAGACGTCCTCTTGTTCTTGTGCTCCGAAGCTGCACCCCCTCGCTACACGTGAGCTCGGGACGGAACGAAGAGCCAATTTTGAGCGTTTTGATCTTTTTCTTTGTCTTCTAGATACTTCCTCGGAGAGATGCCCAAGAAAGGCGCAAAAAGAATGACGACCGAACAGATGGTGCGGGCCCTTTGCAAAGAAGTGTCCGACATAAAGAAACGGTTGGCGGAGCGAGATGGGGAGGAGGGTTCGGGCACCCCGCCGGCTGGAGGGAGACCTAAGAGGCCGAGAAAGGTTCCAGCCGGTGGGGCCGTCCCGGTTCCCTCTGCCCCGCTCGAGGCGCCGACCCCAGTACCGATGGAGGGGAATCCAATCCCCGTTGTCGTCACCCCGACATCCAAGGAAGACATGCCCCCCGAGCTGGCAGCACAGCTAGCAGCATGGTTGGGGGATAGTAGTGATGGCGCCACGGCTGCCGAAGCACAGGCGCTGATAAAAGGGCTTCGTGAGAAGAAAGAGGCAGCTAGAGTGGCTACGCCGTTGGCGGGGATAGACAAGTCGCAATCGGCAGAAGCTGCGTCCGGTGCAGGTAAGCGGCCATTGCCGATTGCAAGGGACGAGTCAGCACCCTCTCGTAGAGAGAGATTAGGACAACATGTGCCTTTAGCTATAAAGGAAAAGATCTGGGCGGGGGAGTACGTGAATATTTTTTCCCTGCTTGTTGATCATTATGATGTGGAGCATGTAAAAAGTCAGAAGGACTTAATGCATCCGAGTGTTTGGCGCGCAAAGATGGCCGCCTTTAAGGTCAATGAGAACATTGGCAACTGGGGCAATGCATGGGGTATTTTCACATCAATTTTGGGGGAACGTAGGCCCGAGTTGCTTCCTGAGTTTCCCGTTTATCAATCACGAATTATGGGTTACTCGACAGCGTATCAAGGTAACCATTGGTTTTGTTATGACAATTTGTTCAGGAAAGAAAAGGAACATAACAAGAGTTTGACTTGGGATTGTTACGATTCTTTAACATGGGATAAAATGAAAGAATCGGGAATGTTAAGAATGCCATTGGTCGGGAGCACTGTTGTTGATTACTCCCGCCAAAATGTGGGGACGCCCTTTCGACCAAGTACGAGCACCGACGACCAGTCGAGGCCCGCAGGCAATACAGGTAGAAAGGGTTTCTGTTTTAATTTTAACAAGGGGAAGTGTACCAGGCCTCCGGGATCGTGTAAATTCAAACATGAGTGTAGTACGTGTGGGTCGTCCCATCCTGAGTCATCGTGCAGAGCCAGAACGAGTGAGAATGGGGGTAAGGGAGGCGCCAAACAGGTCTAAACTAGGCCGAGGGGCGCCTTTACCAACCCCGATTGATACCTTGGCAATGATTCCCTGGCTCAGCGAATACCCGGATCGTACTTCTGCCGGGGTGCTGCGGAACGGTTTTACACATGGTTTCCGCATCCCGGTAGGGGACTTTCAGGGTGTAGGGATGTGCAAAAATCAACTTTCCGTTTTACAACATGCATCTGTAGTGCAAGAAAAAATTCAGAAAGAGGTTAGCCGGGGACGGGTCGCCGGCCCGTTTAGTGAGCCCCCGGTACCGGATTTCGTTTGTTCTCCGTTAGGGGTGGTCCCCAAGAAAGACCCGGGTGAGTTTCGTTTGATTCATAATCTATCTGCTCCATATGGTCTTTCGGTGAACGACGCAATTGAGCCAGAAGTTTGTTCGGTGCGATACGCATCTTTTGATGAGGCGGTAGCCATCTCGAATCGCCTGGGGCACGGGACGTTGATGGCGAAATCTGATATCGAGTCAGCGTTCCGGTTGCTTCCGGTACACCCAGACGATCAGCGTCTTCTGGGATTCGGGTTCCAGGGGTCATTTTACATGGATAGGTGTATGCCAATGGGATGCTCTATATCATGTGCTTACTTTGAGAAATTCAGTACTTTCCTGCAATGGGTGTTCACTAAGAAAACGGGTTTCCGAAATGTAATGCACTACCTTGACGATTTTCTGTTCCTTGGCCCCGCCGGTACTCCCGAATGTGCCCGGGCCTTAGCTGAATTCTGTGTGTTAATGGATCATCTTGGCGTGCCATTGGCACCAGGTAAAACTATGGGTCCCACGACTTGCCTCGAGTTTTTGGGGATCGAGTTGGACTCAAGGGAGGGGTGCTTCCGTTTACCAGCTAGCAAAGTGTCGAAATTCAGGGCAGCCCTCCAAGTATGTTTAAAGGCATCCAAAGTTACACTGCATCAGTTGCAACAGTTAGTGGGAAAGTTGAACTTTGCCTTGAGGGTGATACCAATGGCTCGCCCCTTTTCCCGCTCAATTGCCCAAGCAATGGTTGGCTTAAAGGAGGGTCATCATCGCACAAGGTTATCGGCCGAGGTCCGCCAGGACATGCGGATTTGGTTAGCATTCTTGGCGGACTTCAATGGCCGGGTCGTCTGGAACAAGCCAGCCGTCTCCTCTGAAGAGCTTGGGCTATGGACAGATTCAGCAGGAAGCGTAGGTTTTGGCGCCATCTTCGGCACGAAATGGTCGGCACAAAAGTGGCCCCTATGGTGGCACGAGAAGGGGCTGACAAGTAACATCGCTTTCCTCGAACTATTTCCCATTCTGGTGGCCCTGAGAACCTGGCCAGAAGGGTTCAGAGATCATTCTGTTGTGTTCTGGTCCGATAATATGACCGTGGTAGAATGCATCAATAGTCAGGCAGCCCGTTGTAAGTTGATTTTGAGGCTCCTCAAAGAAATTGTCTTACTGTGTATGCAACTGAACGTAGTATTCAGAGCAAAACATGTCCCAGGGGTGATGAATCAGGCTGCTGATGCACTGTCTCGTTTTCACATGCAGGCTTTCTCGGGTTTCCTTCCTTCAGCGGACCCGGAGCCGGCACCCTTCCCCGAAGCTCTCTGGTCTCTCGGTGCCCCGAACTTCGTCACCTCGTGGGAGAGAGTCTAGCACCCAGGACAAGGAAGGCATATGAAGGGGCGTTCCAGGCCTATTTAGCCTTTTTGGGGGCAGAGAGAGGAGGACTTTGGGGTCAGGAGGAGTTGGTAGTACTTTTTCTGATGTCCTTACGTAGGGCTGGGAAATCGGTGGCTACGGCCCAAAGGCATCGTGCCGCCATTTCCTTTGTTGCCAGGGCCCATGGCATCCTGGACCCAACAGCGTCTTTCACGGTACAAAAAGCGCTACGTGGGTGGCAACGTCTAGAGGGTCGCAGAGTAGATGTACGACGACCGATAGGTCTAGACAGGTTGTCCCAGTTACTGGTCACGCTCCCGAACACATGCTCGTCCCCGTTCGAGACCTGTTTGTTCCGGACTGCATTTACGCTGGCATTTCACGGGGCTATGAGAGTTAGTGAGCTGGTTGCAAGGAACAAACGGGACGTGACGGGGGGCTTGTGCAGGGAGCATGTCCAGATCAGGGGTGACGCGATGATTGTCTCCTTTCTCAGGTCCAAGACTGACCAAGATGGGAGAGGGGACTGCACGATCATCCGCAGGAACCCCGACTCATCCATGTGTCCGGTACAGTGCTTAGAAGATTACCTAGCACGAAGGGTGGCATCATGGGGAGGGACATTGTTGAGGCATGCAGACGCCACCCCGCTGACGAGGTTTCAGTTTCAACGGGTGCTTGCAATGGCCATTGCCGCAGCGGGCTTGGACCCGGGCGAATTTGGGACCCACTCCTTTCGTATAGGGGCTGCCACTGAAGCTACAGCCAGAGGTCTTAATGTAGAACAAGTGAAACGTGTGGGGCGCTGGTCCTACAATTGTTATAAGAGGTACGTGCGATTGCACATGTTGTGAAACTGTAATCTTGTACTCACGCCTCTTGTCTTTGTTTGTTTTCAGTTGCGCAAGCCTACGCGGCAGGGCAGACTGAGCAGTCGACCCAACACCAGGTCAGCGGTCGCACGTCACCGGCTGTGAGGAAGGAGGTTTGGGTCGTGGGCCACTCATACGTGAGACGGGCTGCAGACGTATTCAAAGCAGGGGACATGGTTCACGTACCTGAGGAATACGGGTACAGAGTGTCCTTCTACGGAAGGGGCGGTCTCTGTATTGACCAGTTTCAGGAATTTTTTGAGGGCTTGTTAGAGCGGATGAGGTCACCGCCGTCCATAGTCATAGTGCATTTGGGGGGCAATGATCTGGTCACCACCGGTAGACGACTTCTCCTGGAGGCTATGCTTTCCACGGTAAGTTGGTTAGCGAGGAGAGTCCCGGGGTGCCTAATCGCATGGTCTCATATGATCCCACGAAAAGTGTGGCGGGGGGCTATCTCGATCCCTGCTTTGAATCATTCTGTTAGAAAATTGAATAACAAAGTGAGTAGGTTGTTCCGTTCCAAGGCATTGCATTCGATCTCGCATAATGGTATTAATGATGACAGTATGTATCTGGGGGATGGTGTGCATTTGTCGAGGGCGGGGAATGAGTTACTCATAGGAGACTTCCTAGCCTGGTTAAAATCTTTGGAACATGACCTTTAGGTAGGAGTTTTGTGGGGGGTCCGGATAGCCGGTCAACTATCCGGACCTGTGGCGGTAAGGTCATGATCGGTGAGCACTAATTGGTAGATCCCTATGAGTGGGCGTCACCCAACACGGATGGGAGCGCTCGGGAGAGGTGGCCATTGGCCCCTCAGTGGGGAGGCGGTCCCGTCTAAGGGCGGGTCGCCGGAAGTAAAGGAAAGGCGGTCAAGGCCCCTTCCTTTGTAGGAGGGGTTACAGCCCCCTCCTGGGGAATTTCCCGGGGCCAGGGTCATCTGCGACGGCAGATGCGGTAAGTTGTGTGGGGTGGGGAGAGGTCAACGATACCTTCTAGATACCACACACAAGTGTTCGAACGACCTTTAAATGGCGTCGAGTCTTAAGGGCCCCCGTCAAGTCAAGGGAAATTGTTAGTAGTTGCACTTGAGGTAAGCCTCTGTGCTGTCGCCCCTCCCAAGTGGGAGGGGTAAGTCTGGTTAGGGATCTTGACACCGGTTATGACCTTGCCGTTGGCCCTTAAACGTTAGGATGTACAATTTCAGTGTTCTTAGAGAATGTTTTGTAGGATGCTAGTTCGGCTAGGAGAACCTCTGTATTAGAGATTATGTTAAGGGTAGCCAAACATCGTAATGTGATAATGAAATTGTACATAACATGAAAACGTTTAATGTTTTAATTTTGTTTTAATAAATACGGCCGGGATGGTCACTCCATCCCACATCCAAAAACTTTAAGAACTGTTTCCGGTTTCCCTCCTTTTGGGGATTGTGTTGAGAGGGGGTGGCGGGTATCTCAGCCATATGGAAAGGGGCGACCACTCGGTCCCCCCGAACGTATGGCTGAGTGCCTCGATCCCCCCGGGAAGCCATTTTTGGGCGGGAGGCGCGTCTCGGCTGGTATGCCCGAAGCGGCGTAGCCGGGGCGCGCTTTTTCCCGCCCTAGAATGGGCTGGCCTAGACACCGACGCAGCCGGCCACGCCCTCGGGGCGGGCAGGGGCGGGTTTTTCGCCCACCCTGAAGACGGATAAAAGAAGGCGCAAGACCAGAAGACGTCCTCTTGTTCTTGTGCTCCGAAGCTGCACCCCCTCGCTACACGTGAGCTCGGGACGGAACGAAGAGCCAATTTTGACCCACCCACCAGCCCCTGAGGACAGCAAGTTGTTGTGCAATAAAGTGAAGTTATAAGTTGGTTTTTCCATTTCGTTTACAGGCTGTGACAGTATCAGTTTGTGGTTAATCATAATAAAGTATGGTGAATACAGTCTAGGTTGTTACGATTAAAATGAGTTGATGTAGTGTTGCATTTCTAGCAGGCTCTTTCGGTCGTAGTGACCAATGTTTTCATAGGTTTCAGAATTGTCGTATTTATTTTTTGGTAGGCGGTAAGGTCATGATCGGTGAGCACTAATTGGTAGATCCCTATGAGTGGGCGTCACCCAACACGGATGGGAGCGCTCGGGAGAGGTGGCCATTGGCCCCTCAGTGGGGAGGCGGTCCCGTCTAAGGGCGGGTCGCCGGAAGTAAAGGAAAGGCGGTCAAGGCCCCTTCCTTTGTAGGAGGGGTTACAGCCCCCTCCTGGGGAATTTCCCGGGGCCAGGGTCATCTGCGACGGCAGATGCGGTAAGTTGTGTGGGGTGGGGAGAGGTCAACGATACCTTCTAGATACCACACACAAGTGTTCGAACGACCTTTAAATGGCGTCGAGTCTTAAGGGCCCCCGTCAAGTCAAGGGAAATTGTTAGTAGTTGCACTTGAGGTAAGCCTCTGTGCTGTCGCCCCTCCCAAGTGGGAGGGGTAAGTCTGGTTAGGGATCTTGACACCGGTTATGACCTTGCCGTTGGCCCTTAAACGTTAGGATGTACAATTTCAGTGTTCTTAGAGAATGTTTTGTAGGATGCTAGTTCGGCTAGGAGAACCTCTGTATTAGAGATTATGTTAAGGGTAGCCAAACATCGTAATGTGATAATGAAATTGTACATAACATGAAAACGTTTAATGTTTTAATTTTGTTTTAATAAATACGGCCGGGATGGTCACTCCATCCCACATCCAAAAACTTTAAGAACTGTTTCCGGTTTCCCTCCTTTTGGGGATTGTGTTGAGAGGGGGTGGCGGGTATCTCAGCCATATGAGCATTGCTTAGCAATATGCACCACATTTCTGTCATTTCCTAGCACTGTTGCACAGTGTGCTGCCTAACACCAAAGCAGCTAATAGGTACCTTCCTGCACAAAAAAAATCCTGAGAGCTATTTTCGTCTTTCTATATGTGTTTTATCCTAACCATGGCAAAATGCGTTGGCATAAGGGATTGGAGTTGATGTAATAAAAGAAAAAAAGATCATCAAGAGCCCAATGGATTATTGCTGTGTTTTCGTGCTGGATAATATTTGATTGGATTGTAATAATTGGTTTGCTCCAAACACTGTTGAAATAGTGTTTAATCCTAGGATTGTGTGTAGGGAAGTGGGGTTTTCTCTTCTCTTATATGGTTTGGAAGCACCTAAAGGAATTGTATTCGATACAATATAATAAGTGGTATTTCTAAATAAGCTCCAGTGTCTCCTGTACACCCAGTGCTAGAGAATCTTGCATCTGCTGAGTTGTTGGCAGCCCCGATTACCATAGCAGAGATCCGGGTTGCAATAAAAGCGCTGGCACGCAATAAGACCCCAGGCTCAGATGATCTGCCTGTAGAATTTTATTCCACTTATGTGGACGCACTGGCCCCGAAGCTGTTACAATCATATGTCAGACCCCTTCTGACTTGGCGTCATACTGACCATTATCGATACTCAATACAGAATATAAAATCCTAAGTGAAATTTTAGCATCTGGATTACTTTCCCTGTTGCCTAAATTAATACACACGGACCAGTGTGGTTTTCTTCCCAAGCGTAGCACTTCTCTCAATATTCGTAGGTTGCACGCCTTGATGCATGCAGACAATGGGACATTGCCATTGGCCAGATGCTTGTCGCTTTATATGCGGCAAGCCTTCGATACGTTAAGTTGGTCATACATGCTTGCATTATTAGTAAAGTTTGGAATATCCCCTGAATATTGCAAATGGATTCAATTACTCCATACTAACCCCATAGCCAGCGCCAAGTTGGGAACAATCATATTGACTGCATATCTTATTTTTAGGGGGACTCGCCATGGTTGCCTCTAGTCACCCTTATTATTTGTGTTGGCGTTGGAGCCAATGGCCTAGTGACTACAATGCGTGATGGCCCCATATGGCATCCTTTACAGACAGCAATACACTCAGTTTCACTTTACGTAGACAATATGCTGTTATTCTTTAAAGACCTTGGCATGGACATACAGCTCATAGCTACTGTTTTCTCGCACTTTGTATCCATCTCTGGTCTACATCTTAATGCCACAAAGTCAGTGGCATACTCCTTCTTCGACGCATACGAGGGAACTCATTTGCAGTTTGGTCCATTGCAGTTTAGGGTAGAACCTAAAATATTCAAATATCTTGGGATACAAATCTATGGGTCCCCCGCTGACACTATTGACGGAAATGTGGTGAGGACTATAAACTCGCTCCGTTCACAAGTGCCTTTTTGGAACACCCTGCCATTGTCAATGGCCGGCTGTTTAGCAGTGTCCAAAATAGTCATGGTACCCAGACTCTTATACCATTTCATGAATATCCCTGTAGTCCTACCGGCCTTGAATTTTAGGTTACTAAATACTTTGCTAATGTCCTTGTTGTGGGGAAAGGGGAGACATAGACTAGTGCTATCTAAGATGCAGCTGCCAAGCACTGCAGGTAGCATGGGGGCACCTGATTTTAAAACATACTATATTGTTGGGCAGCTGCAGTGGCTGGCGTATTGGTTGGTGGGACATAACTTGTTTGAAATAGGTTATACCCCTGTACAATTACAGTGAGGGAAGTTGCAGGCAATGCTGTGTCCCAGGGCCGACAAGATGTGAGACCCTCCCTTTCTGTTGTCTATTACTTTACACTATTGGAAGCAAGCTCAGAAATAAGTCCTGAATCAAAATGCTCCCAACATCTCCCTTTGTGGTTTGCCTACCCACCATGGTGTTTTGCCTAGTGTTCAGGTGCGGGACTGGATACACGATGCATGTCCAGATTAGGGGATTTCTTCTTGAATGGTACTTTGATGCCCCATGGCGAATTTGTCCGTACTAACACGATGCCGGAGGCTGATTCTCACGGATGCGTTGGTTGTGCACTATATGTGGAAGTATTGGTTAGTGGCACAGAAAGAACCCCCTACATTTCAATTACTGCAGTCTCTCCACATATTGGGACATGGGCCCCACCTTGTGCGCTGGTTGTACCGTAGACTGCAAGAACACCTACATATACCACTATTGCCTCTCCGACAGAAGTGGGAACTGACATGGGTGAGGGAGTTAGAAGATGGGGAATGGAACACTGCCCTAGAATATCCCCGATGGGTGTCCCATAATTTTTGGCTGAAGACAATACAGTACTAATACTACACAGGGCCTGTCTTACACTTCAGGATATTCACAAAATGTATGGATGTATGACGTTACAACGCATACTTTTACTCCGCATACCATTACAACGCGGTATTCACAACGCATACCACTACAACGCATAGCGCTTTGGGGTGCTGGATAGTGGTAAGTATAATTTACTATTCTAACTCCAGTCCCCGTGGACCCTAGGGAAGGTGTTGGATAGTAAATTAAACTTACCTCTTATCCTAGAGCGCCCCCCAGCGCTATGCGTTGTAATGGTATGCGTTGTAATGCCTGCGTTGTAGTGGTAGTGCGTTGTAAAAAATGCGTTGTAACAGGTGAATACCCGGCTACTGCACTATGACCCAGATGCACCCACCAACCTGCAGATTTCACTCATATGTTTTTTTTTTTTTTTTTTTTTTTGTTTTTTAAAACCTTTATTTATGAAATGCACAATACACAGCGTCTGCCTACAACCCCGCAGGGCCGGCCGCTATGACATACAAAAGAAGGATAAAAAGGAAGCCATTCGGACAGAACGCTGTTAAAGCCAACTATAAGCAAAGAGTATACTGTGGAGTAGCGAGCGACAGTGTGAGGATAGAGAAAGGTTTAATTTTATGATTTTGTCGAGTACGAATTATAACACTACAAGGAGGGTAGAGGCTACTAAATGACCAGGATAGCTATAGTCAATCGAAGAACACTGAACCCCGACCCCAAAGAGGAGAAGAAACATGGAAGAAGAAGAAAAAGAAGAAAGGAAAAAGAGAAAGAGGGCCATAGAAACAAAGAGAGAACATAAAACACAACCCATCCCCCCACCCTGCATACCAGCGGAAGGCCACGGCCCACCCCCCCCCAATAGGCATGCCTGTCGCCCCAAGAGAACCCCCAAGTGGGAAAGAGAATAGAGAGAGTGAGAAAGAACATCCCACTCCCCAACTCCCGGAAGAGGAGGGAGGAGCCAAATTCAACATATCTCCGGTTCCCCCCCGGCCCTATAAGCATCCCCGCCCCGAGAGTATCAGATGCAAACCAGTAGTGGCAAGCGAAACTGCAGGTGGGGAAATCGAATCAAATTCTAGGAGTAAATCAAACCAAAGGCAGTATCATGCTCAGACAGTGGTAGTCCCAGCTCAACCATCTCATACACCAATAACAAGGAAGAGCGATTTAGCCCTGGCCTAACCCCGGGTACGTCCCCGAATGGAGTCCCTGGAGATAGCTCGCCCCCCTGAAAACCCCAGAAACAACATGGCAGCATATACTAGAAAGTCAATGGAGGGCCTAACATTAGTCTTCCCGGACATACCCGCTGTGCAGTCTCTCCCCACTCCGTAAGATAGTAAAACACTAGCAGTCTAATTACGATAGAGACGGGGTGGGTCATTGCGGTGCGCACAATCCAAAGCGTAGCAGGATAAGTTCCAATCCGAGTCCCATTAGCTCGTCAGTCCCGATATACAAAACAGAGGCCTTCAGCCCTGGCCAGAGCGCGCGATGGTAGAAAACAATACACGATGTGTGCACACAACATTTACAGGAGCAGTTTCAATCCCTGTGCAGCCCACCCGGATAAGCATTGTGTCATTAATCACCCCAAACACGACATAGTAGCGGGCACCCATCGAGGCTAGACATTAATATTCACCCTTTAGGCCCCGGACCCAGACAGAACCCCCCTCCCATCATCAAAGAGCACAGCTATACAGGATAGACGCAGGTTCAATTGGGAAAGAGGCTGCAATTGCAAATCAGTCACCATATCCAAACGATAGACAGTCCAGGTCACCGCCAGCCGATCAAACTAGCCGAGATGAAGGGCCACATCAACCCTGGCCCGATCGACGAAACTTCTCCAGGCATGGCCATTCCAGCGGATACCCGTCCAACAGAACAATGGAGCAAAATGGCCGCTCTCGACGGGAAAGGTGAAAAAGAGAGGAAGATGTGCGTCCCCGGTTTCCATGCAGGAGCAATGATGGTGGAGGCCGAGCCTCGAAGTGCGGAGTGGAGAGAGACATTGTAGCAACATCCACGTCGATGGGCAAGCCGACAGCACTGTTGTCAGTAATCACCGGCGACAAAGTAGGTGCCTGCTGCAACATAGTGTCCAGCCCAAAAACAATGGTAGGCAGCAGAGAGCCAGAGCGCCACCGGTGTCTCGGCGCTAGAATCGCCTCGTCCATTTTGCGGCACAAATCCTTAGTAACTTGCCGACACGTAGTTCTGAGATCCGTGATGGCTACCAGGATATCAGTATAGGTGGGGGCCCGCTGTAATCCCACACAAGACGGCAGTTGGGTCCGTATCCCCGGTTCACAGGAGTGAGTTAGGGCGGGCTAGACAGTATGTCCAGGCAACAGAGAAGCAGCCCTCTCTCCTTCCTCAGAGACCGCCATCTTTGCTTCGGCAATCCGGTGACAATGGGAGAGAGAGGCGATCAAAAATCGGGAATCATCAGGCAGGGGCGCCGGCAGGGGAGCGGCTTGCAGGGCAAAAGAACAATCTATAAACGACCCCCCGCCGCTGGTTCAGAGGCTGCTCCCGACGCAGGCGGTCCCGGTCGCCTGAGCCGAGTTAGCCCTCCGGGTACACCGCACTACAGTACGAGGGGGGGTAGGGGTCTCGTCCCGCCCGTGCCCACCGCACCGGGTCCGGGGAGCCAAGGGTGCAGAAATGACCTCACCGTCTCTCCCCGCCGGCGGTAACCCTGCTGCAAGCAGCGGCGCTTCCAGTATCCGTCTGCCCGGTTCATCGGCATCCCTCGGCGGCCATCAGAGCTGGGTCTCGGGGATGTGCTGGCAAATGGCTTACACGACAGTATCTCCGTCCACACGGCTGATAGAAGCCTCGGAGGAACGCGGTTGTGACCAGCGCGTGCATGCGGTCGTGGCGCCGGATCAATAATTCAGGATCAGTGGCAGGATATCGGTGCGGGAGTAGGAGGCTCGCGGAGCCGGGAGCCTACACGTCCGTCCTGTCGGCCATCTTGGCTCCTCCTTCACTCATATGTTATGATCATGATCTACCCTAGGGAGGTTTTGGTCGGAGGTCCCTCAAGGACTATCTAAACTCATGGGATGCCCCCCTTGGAACACCACAGAGGTGTGCCTGTTAGGTCTCCGTCAACTCCTGAAGAAGGCAAAAATACTACATTGATTTACAGGGTTAGCACTGATGCTCACAAAACAATTATTAACACAGCGCTGGAAATCTCGCACAGCACCACAAGAGGGAAAATGAAGGGAGGAGGTAATTAGATGGGCAGTAGCAGAAGAGGCGACGCTTCGACGCCAGGAATATAGGGGATTGCAGTAAAGACCGATTTCCCTAGAATGGGCTCAAGTAAAAGAGCAATTTAAAGCGGAAGCATACAAAGATGCAGTAGAGGCCCTAGACCCTCTGATAGCTTAGATACAACTACCAGATCCCTGCCTGAAAGAAGGTTTAGACAGGGAGGGTTCCCCCTTCCCCTTTTCTTCTCCCTTTTCCCCCCCAAATACTCAGCTAAATATTTGGATACCATTCAGCTCCCTTCCCCCTCTCTCCCTCCTCCCCATCCCCCCTCCCCTGCCCCCCTCCTGCCCAGGAGCACATTGGCTTAACATTAGCAAGATTAGTCCCCAGGAGACTGTCCCGGCTCAGACGTTTGGGATAAAGCGGCTACGTTTATAGTTAACAGTTAGTAGGGAGGGAAGAGTTGCGGGTGGGATGATGAAGGTGGGTGTTGAGGGAAGAAACTGATGATATACAGAGGTATAAGCTATATTGTTGTGAACCAATTACTCAGATTAAGAATGGTGTTGTAGAATACTCATTTACATACCAAACGACTGTAATCAGCAATGTATTGTCATAATCAATCAATCAATCATATCATTGTAAAATGCACTACTCACCCGTGAGGGTCTCAAGCGCTGGGGTGGGGAATGCTCCTACTGCTAAAAAATCAAGGTCTTAAGGTATTTTCTGAAGGTCAGCAGGTCTTGGGTTTGCTGTATGTGTATGGGGAGGGTGTTCCAGGTCTTGGTAGCGAGGTGTGCCGCCGGAGGTTGCTCTTCGGAAGCGGGGGACTGTGGCGAGGTCGGCGGAGCAAAGCTGCCGGATGGGGGTGTAGAAGTGGAGTCGTCTGTTGAGGTACGTTGGTCTGGTGTTGTGGAGTGCCTTGTGTGCATGGGTGAGGAGCTTGAAGGTTATCCTCTTGTTGACGGGGAGCCAGTGCAGGTCTCTCAGGTGGGATGTGATGTGGCTGCGGAAAGGGTTGTCGAGGAGCAGGCGTGCAGAGTAGCAAGTAATACATCAACAAACAACCCCAGCATATGAGCACCAGACCAAATTGGAGAAGAGCTTCCCAAACATATAGATTTGATCACAAACAGGAAACTTATAGAACAGGTAGAGGAAATTGTTTTACAAACCCTTATCCAAAAGGAGGTAATGCTTGGACAGAAAACAGAAGAGATTTTATTTATAAATAGACGATGGCGTTAAAAACAGCCGATGATAAGAGTAATATAATGTCTTTGTGGTGCTAGCATTAGAGGACATGTGATGAATTCAAGACCGGATGGGGTTCAAAGTGTGTACAGAAAAAGTATATTGCAAGACCTATTCCCATAAAAGTTCAACCTTACTCAGGGCGATAGGGAAGAGAGTAATGAAGGTATTTATTGATATGAGGTGGACAGCGGCTCAAAAGGAGGATCCAGTGAAGGGGAGTAAGATTGGAAAAGGAGGGAAAAATGTTGAGTAAAGGTGGAAAAAATGTTTAACTTGAACTATTCTCTTGGTTACTCAATCCTTCCAAAAAATTGTACGATTTAAAAGTTTAATAGATTTATTGTGCATATAGAGGAGTAGAGGAATTCCTGCAGTGGTGAGAAAGATTTGGTAAGGACCGGGTAAATAACCGATATAGAATGTAAAGTGATGGGCAATTTAAAGGAACGTGGAAAATTACCTAACGTGGAAAATTAGCTAATAATGAAAAAGAAAAAGGACACATTAAGGAATCCTCCAAGATATGCCAGACGGGTAAAGGAGAAGACGATAGATGAAGTAAAATTTGTTGTATAAAAAAAGAACAATGGTACTATCGAAGTTCAGAAAACTGACTCCACCCCTATCCTTAAGGACAGACAAAGAAGGCAAAGATATACATGCTTTTCGTTTATTCAATAAAAAAAAATTCTAAAGCACTATTAAGGTATATTTTTTTTTTTACTGGAATCTAAACTGGCAGCATGGATAAATAAAAATTAATAATGGGGAGCATCATCATTTTAATTGTATCCATCCCACCCCACCAAGATAAGAAAAAGGGGAACCATTTCTCTGAAATATGAAGCACCTTTTGTACGACATCTTCCAAATTGGGTTGAATCGTATTTGTGATTGAGGAAGAATGTTTAATTCGATTAATTTAATATGATTAGAATTCCATTTAAAATCCTTATCCTCAAACATTTCTTTTAAGCAAAATGTATATAATGGGAGAACTTAAGATTTTGTGAAATTTTAATTATAGCCCGATAAGGTAGCATATGAAGATCTGTAAAAGCAGGTATGGAGACTAGGGGATCCGAAACATATAACAAAATATCATCAGCATAAGCTGTGAATTTGATTTCAGAGTTTTTATGAAGAAAACCCTGGGATCGAGGAGAGTGTTGTAAAGAATGAAGAAAAGGTTCAAGAAATTGTATAACAAGTAAAGGGGAGAGAGGACAGCCTTGACACGTGCCCCCCAAAGGGTAAAATAGGGGGATTGGGACCCATTACCAAAAATCAAAGTAGTAGGAGAGGAAAAAAGCAAACTTATAAGAAACAGAAGAGGGCCAAAACCATGTGTCACAATGCACAATGTTCCTCTGGAGCAGCACCCTCCAGAGGCCCACCTTCTGGTAGCTTTGACTCTGATATACTACACACAGAGTATAAGAATGGCCAGATGAGGGAAAGGAAATTAGGGAGGGCACTGGGGGGGAGGGAGACCTAAATGTAAGATGAACCATTTCAGATTGAAATATATTAAGTATCTTTTAGCAACACATACAACATTTTGGAGAACAATCACACTCTAAATTACCTCTAAAAGAAAATATGTGATCCACAAATATAGTCTCTGTTATTTGTCTGTAAGTTATGTAAATAAAGATCAATGAGTTCTCAATGCTTTTCCGAAAAGTTCTGACTGAAATCAGTCCAAATCTTAATAGAAAATGATACTGTTCAGGAATGTTCTGATTGTTCCAACTTCTGTTTACATAAGGTTAACAACGCTCAAAAAGATTATTTGGTGAAAATGTTCATGCATAGTCATCAAAGTCTCAGAAAGTAAGTGCTCGGACTTTTCCTCAGTCTTTTACTTCTATATCCTGATATGGCCTTAAGAGACATACTCAGCCAATGTTATGTCTAGATACATGTTTCCCATAGTCAAATTGTTATTTAAATAAACATTCACAAAATATCTGCTACATGTTCCATTAACATAGATCTATGAGTTATAGGCTACACTGAAATGATCAAAGAATACTTCCTGTTCTGTCTTGTTCTGAAATGCAAGGAAACTCTGTCCACTCTGGCTATGAAGATCCTGAATGCTGCCCTCAGCTCAGAAGAACAGGGAAACACTCTCCACTAGTACACGAAAATGTGCTCCACAAATTACTGGAACTGCCGCTCTGGGCAACTGCCAGGAATAATCCACGTCCGAGACAAGGCCATGGCCGTTTTTATAACATTACGGCAGCCAACGTTGTCTCTTGCAGAATAACCTAAAACTGGTAAAGGACATGGTCAGATACAAAAGTATCTGTGTTTTACACTGAACATCACATCAATATGATTCATGGAAATATTCCTCAATGTAGAATGAAAGACTAGTGTCTATTTCGAATACCACAGCATGTTTTTCCTCAAGCCTGGCATTGTTGTTTATTGCATACCATATTGTTCAAACAATGGTTCTTTTCTGGGAAGTCTTGGTTTGATTCTGTGCTAAACATTTGTGTTTGCATTTTTCGGAGTCAAAGGAAATGCTCCTTTTTACCCAATATATAATCGGATTTTGAGTAGTTAGCCATGGCATACCTAAAATAACTCCGAATTGAGGGGCATCAAATATGTTTATTGTTGTATTGATTGTATACGGTGTATAATGAATGTATTGTTGTTTATTGACCAATGTATACAAAAGATTGCACTAGTACAAACAGCATTGGTAACTAATGTGTTTTTAATTGACTCTTAGAAAAAGAGTATTTTTAATCATTATGTTTTTACAAAATAAAAATCAAGAATAGTACATATATCTACGTGTGTGGCTACATTATATGAATGGTTCATTATAAGTAGGGATGGTTATTGAATTCTGTTATTTGAATATATTGAACTGAGTACACAGCAAGGAAACTTTAGTGTCTAGTGCTTGCATTACCCAGTCCTTTCTGGGTGTTTTTGGGAAACTCTCTCTTTTTTGAGATCGATCATCAATATTCCTCGGGAGCAGTACCCTCAAGAGGCCCACCTTCTGGCAGCTCCAACTCTGATATAATATACACAGAGTATCAGAAAGGACAGATGAGGTGAAGGGAAATTAGTGAGGGTATTGCGGGGAGGGAGACCTAAAAGTAAGATGAACAATGCCAGACTGAAATCTATTAGGTATCTTTTAGCAACACATATAAAACCTTGGAAAACAATCTGACTCTAAGTTACCTGTAAAAGAAAATATGTGACCCATAAATATAGTCTCTGCTATTTGTCTGCAATTTATGTAAATAGAGATCAATGAGTTCTCAATGCTTTTCCAAACAGTTCTGACTGAAATCACTCCAAATCGTAATAGAAAATGATATTGTTCAGGAAAGTTCTGATTGATTCAACTTCTGTTTACATGAGGCTAACAATGCTCCAAAAGTCAAGTCAAGTCAAAAAGGCTTTATTTCGATAAAAAATTATCATAAAAGCTGCATATAAATCACAAATACATCAAGTTTAAAAGCAAAAGCAAAAGCAAACATGAACATACAGCAAAAGTTTTATAACCCAAAAAAGAAAATTGGTTAAAAAGTTACAAGTTTTTTGAGAAAGTTCATTTAGCAGTCAATTTAAAAAAGGAATTAAACAGTTAATTTTAGCCTTTTAGTTCTGATGGACCAAGCCCATGATAAAAATTTGGCTAGGGCGCAAGCATAGGTGGCACAACTATCAGACATTAATATCCGAATTGCGTCCATGTGGCTCCTAGTGCCCAGCTGACGGCATAAATTTTTGAGCCATACCCTCCTGGGAAGGGCATACTCTTCACATTCAAACATGAAATGTGCCACTGTCTCTGGTTTATCTAGACATACTGGGCAAAACTCTGTAGTCTGTGGAGGGGAATTCCATAGTGAGGTAAAAGAATACAAAGGAAGAGTTCCTGCTCGAAATTTAAAGTACAAGGCCCTATCAAAGGGTTTTTCGATAGTATCAAGATACACTTCCCGTTTTGGTTGATCCTTGAACCTCAAGAAATCTTCCGTAAGTCTGCCCAGGGTAGTACTAGTGTTCCTTTGTAGCAAAATCCAGTCCCAATAAAGTTTCTTGAGAGTTGACTTTGGGGGTGAGGATCTGTTTGCCCACGCATCGTTTAAGCCCAGATTTAGTAACAATGTTTTCATATCTCTCAACCATTTGATTTTATACCACCCTGGTAATGACATGATTTCTGCAAGACCTTGCGCATATTTACCAAGTTCCTCCACTCGCCACAGTCGAGCCCATAGCAAAAGTGGGCGGAATCTTGCAAGATCGTCAAATTGGGCGACAACCTAGGTCCAACATTAGCGGGACCGTGGGAGTACCCTGAGGGAGTGACATAATCGCTCTGCAAAATTTCTTCTCTGATCTTGGTAAATCGTTAGTGATGGATGAACCCCAAAGTTCAGCCCCGTAAAGAGCAGAACTGACCCCTTTAGCCGAGTAGATTTCGAGGACAACAGCTATTGGTCTTATTAAGCAGGAGCGTTGTTCTTTCAGGAGGGCTCCTGTTATCCTCTTATGGGTTAGGAGCATTTTGTCCAGATGTGGGGTCCATTCCATTTTGTGTGATAAGCGAATACCAAGATAGTCGAAGACTTCTACCCTCTCCAGGGGTTCCGCATTCAGGGTAGGGGAGCGGACTGGTTTTTTAGGAGGATTCAACACAAGGTATTTTGTCTTGCTTGTGTTGATTACCAGGCCTCGTTTGGAGCAGAAGGATTGAAAGTTATTTAGAAGCCTTTGGAGGCCTATTGGGGTTTTTGATATTAAAAGCGTATCATCCGCGAAGAGGAGGGTAGGTATGCGTTCACAAGCCAGGGATGGTTCATCTGAAGGATGTTCCCGGAGATGCTCAACTACCCCATTGATGTAAAGGGAAAAGAGGGTGGGAGCTGACACACATCCCTGGCGGACCCCTCTCTCAACCGGGATACTACTTGTTTTTTCCCCCCCTGGGCCCCACCTAATCTGGGCAAAGCTATTTTCATGTAGCCTGACGAGTAATGATAGTAAATAATGGGGCAACCCCATATCAGCCAAGACACTCCATAGGGTCTCCCTAGGTACAAGGTCAAAGGCAGTCTTTAGATCGATGAACGTGAGGTAAAGACTGCCCTTGCCTATAACCACGACTTTCCAATACACCATCATTAATCTAAAAGCTTGTTCAATTGTCCCGGTGCCCACTCTAAAGCCCGCCTGGTAGTCCGAAAGGATTTTATTTTCTTCTATCCAATCTAGTATTCTTATTAGTAGGACCTTGCCAACTACTTTTTGACTAATATCCAGCAGGCTGATGGGCCTATAGCTTGATGGATCATCTCTGGCACCTTTTTTATAAATAGGGACCACCTCCGCCCCTTTCCACGAAGAGGGGATAGGGGCGCCCCTACAGATGGCGACAAGTAGGCAATGAATCAGTTTTCCCCACTTCGGGATGTCAGATCGCAAAAGGTCGCCAGGAATACCATCCGGGCCAGCAGCTTTTTGAGGGATGATAGTGCCTATTGCGTATTCCACTTCTTTAATTGTGAAGTCGAAATCTTCAGGGTGGGTGTCCCAAATTTGTGGGAAAGATAGTGGAACCACAATCCCCCCTTCAGGATCACTGGAAGCAATGGGAGTAGAATGATCATCTTGGCGGGTGTAGAGCTTTGAAAAGTGTTTAACCCACGCCTGACTTGGGATATTACAGGTTATCAAGTCACTATCTGGCCTATTTCTAGCTCTTATGGTGTCCCAAAAACATTTTGAATCTTTCTTGGAGCTAGCTTCTTTAAGGGTATACCAATAGGCCTCTTCCCACTCCCTTTTTGCTTGTGCCAGTATTCTCTTGTGCTCTTTCCTGGCTATCTGTATCAGGGGTTGGGATTTGCCTTTAACGGCCTCGATTAAGCGAGTCTTGGCTTTCCTACATGCTGTGGTGTACCAATCATGCATTCCCTTAGTTTTGTGCTGCGACATATTCCTCCCTGCGGAGCCCTTTACCCAAAAAGCTTTGCCTATGTTCTTAACAGCTGCTTCAAAAATGGGTGTTGCCTTATCAGCTAGCATGACTGGGTTAATGCTATCTAGCTCTATTTGTGAGGCCGTAAGAACCTCATCTATACTGGAAAGTTTAACAGCGTCAGTGGCAACTTTATTCCACTTTAGGCGTCTACCACAAGAGGAAACAGTAACCTTGTGTGTGCATTTGGATGGTGCTAACAATGCATCATTGGACCAGGGATTCGTGATAGATAGGGAAAGCGAATTGTGGTCGCTCTCCACAGTCGGTGTAGCTACCATATCTTCGACCAGACTCCAGAGTTTTAAGTCCAACAGAATATAGTCAATCCTCGAGGTATGACCAACTCTGTTGAACGTAGGAGCACCCATCCGATCTGAAGATGTACGGCCATTAGTGGCTCTTAGCCCAAACTCAAGTGTCAGTGCATTTAACTGCACTGCGCTACGGGTCCATCGCTTAATCGGAGGGATGGTGAGTGTGGGGATACCCCATCTGCTATCTTCTTCACCTAAATCGGGGATACCATCCAAGGGAAGTGGCTTGTAGGTACAATTAAAATCGCCTGCTACTAGGGTGTAGTTAACATCCTTGTGGTCTCTGAGCTGCACCTCGAGGTCAGATATTACGGATGAAGTGCACCCATTTTCTGTGCCTCTAGCATAAACGTTATATAGAACTAGGGATAAACCTCTACAGGGGTTGCACAATGAAATACCTAGGATATCTGGGTTATTTATCTGCTTGGATGTTGTTCGGCAGTTGAGGGAAAGCTCCAAAATCCAAAAGATTATTCGCTGACAATGTTCATGTATATTCACCAAAGTCTCAGGAAGTAAATGCTCAGACTTTTCCTCAGTCTTTTACTTATATCCTGGAGGTGCCTTCAGAGACATACTCAGCCAATGTTATGTCTAGATACATGTTTCCCATAATCAAATTGTTATTTAAATAAATATTCACAAAATTACTATCCTACCTGTTTTATTAACATAGATCTACAAATTACAAGCAACACTGGAACGACCAAAGAATACTTCCTGTTCTGAAATGCAATGAAACTCTTTCCACTCTGGCTACGAACATCCTGAATGCTCCCTTCAGTCCAGAAGCACCAGGAAACACTCGCCACTAGTAAGCGAACACGCGCTCCACAAAGAACTGGAACCTCCACTCTGTGCAACTGCCAGGAATAATCTGCGTTCGAGACAAGGGCGTGTCCGTTTTTAAACCATTACAGCAGCTGACGTCATCTCTCGTGCAATGACCTAAAACTGGTAATGGACAATGTCAGATACAAAGGTAACTGTGTTTTTCACTGAACATTACATCGATATGGTTCATGCAAATGTTCCTCAATGTAGAATGAAAGGATAGTGTATATTTCAAATACCACAGCATGTTTGTCCTCAAGCCTGCCATTGTTGTTTATTGCATACCATATTGTTCAATCAATGGTTATTTTCCGGGAAGTCTTGGTTTGTGCAGTATTGTTCCTTTGCATTGGAGAACACTGACACCATGCCATTTAAGGGCCTGCATCATAAAAAGCCAATTAAGGCAATCAAAGGTTTTTTTGCCATCTAAGGTAATAGCAGCTTTAGAGGGGACTCTTAGATGCAAGATGTATAATGTTCAAAAAAGCTCTAGAATTGTCAGCTGGCGCTCTACCCTTAAGAAACCCAGATTGTTCAATACTGATCAAGTCAGAAATCACCTGATTAAGGTGGAGAGCCAACCATTTAGCAAACATTTTGCAGTCTAAATTTGTGAGAGAAATAGGGCGCTAATTGGCACAATTTAATTAAATATTTAATTAGCCCTAATTAACTGTCTTTCTTTGGAAATAAACAGATCATTGCTTCCAAAAAAGTGACGCGAGCTTCACTTTGGGAAATGAAGTATTGATATAATGAGAGGAGATGTGGGAGAAGAATCTGAGAAAAGTAAGAATACAATTCAGCTGTAAAACCATCTGGACTAGGAGCTTTATCCTTAGGTAGTTGACCTAAAGTGGCCTTAATCTCAGATAAGTATTGATCAAGAAAACAACAATCCGCAGAGGGGGAAGAACCGGGAGGAAGAGAATCAAAAATCAAATTCAAGGCAGTATCTAAAGGAGAGGACTCAGGGATATATACATTTTTATGAAAAATCTGTAAAACAAAGCAATATTTCTTCGTCTTTAAGATGATTAGGAACTTTATCATCAATGATATTAACTATTTTGGATTTTTGGGACTTACCCTTCAAATAATTTGCTAGCAATTTAGCTGCTCTGTTGCGGCCACCATAACATTTAGAGTTGATCTTTAATAATACACTGTATGCAGCCTCAGTAGACTTACTGTTGACATTCAATTTAGCCTGAGCAAGTTTCTTAGGAGTATCATCGTTGTTAGAAGTGTAATAAGCATGTTCTAGTTGCTTAATAGGCAATAATAAGGATGAAGATTCCTTGAGAAGTTTCTTCCATTTAACAGCAACATAACCATTGATATAACCTCTGGCTGTTGCCTTGAAAGCATCCCATAAATTGTGAAATGGTATGTCGGAGTAGAGTTAGTATGAAGAAAGTTCACAAGAAAACTTTTAAATTGGGCCACAAAAAAGATTCTTTGAGTAGATAAAATTGCCATCCACAAGGTTTAGAGGGTTCAGATGGGAGATTTATTTAAAAATGTTTAAAAACACAACTAGTGCTTGATTGGATATAATTATGGATCCAATTTCAGCATGAATTAAGTTAGTAAGATGTTGAGGAGTCAGAAAAATGTAGTCAATTCTAGATTTTGAATTATGTGTTGGAGAATAAAAGTGAATTCCAAATTATCCGGGTTATATATACTCCAACCATCAACCAAACCTCTAGATTGGATAGAGTTTGTAAAAGGTTTTTGCATTTTGTTAGGAACATATCTAGAGAGATATTTCCAGTCAATAAAAGGATCCATAATTTGATTAGTCCCCACTAAATTTTGGGTTTGGACAGGAGTTTAGGACATGTGACATGTATTGCCAAAACTGTGCAACTAAATAAGTGGGGCCATAAATGTTAAGGAGAAAAATTGGAGTGCCATTCTTAGAGAGGTGAAGAATAAGCCAGCTGCCATGAGCATCCCTCTCCTCCTTTTCAATATTTAGAGAAAGAGACTTATGAAATAGTGTCACCACTCCATTCTTTTTTTACTTTAGCTGGGGAGCAATAAGCATGACCCATCCAATGCTTCTTGAACGAGTTTATATCACTTTCAGTAGGATGAGTCTCATGTAGCATTGCATTCTTACATTGTGGTGTAGATAGATGCATAGGAACTCTTTGTTTCTTTATAATGTTACATAGAACCTTCACATTCAAGGACACAATACGAATATTACCAGTCATAGAAGGAAGGAAATGGTATTAGGAACATCCATGAGTATTCTAAAATTGATAACAGTGTGAATACATTGTGTGGAAAATAAATAACCAAAACAAACAAGATGATGGACGGAATGTTGCACAATGGCAAAACATTCACCCCCAGTCACAGATCTGGGTTTAATCCATCGTTATTTTGCTCACCAAGCAACCCCGGTTCAGACATGGCCATGTGCAAATCAGTCTTGGCCCTGTGCCTCGTAGAAACAGTCCAGCCGAACTGCCAAGCCATGTCTTTCCTGGACCAGAATCAAGCATCCTAGGATCGGTTTCTGCCTATCAGCCGTATTCAGCAAAGATAGCTTGACTCCAGTGGCATAGTGAGCAAGAGACCCACGTCTGGGCATACCCTTCCCACGTAGGGTGAATAGCAAAACAAACAAGATGATGGACGGAATGTTGCACAATGGCAAAACATTCACCCCCAGTCACAGATCTGGGTTTAATACTTCGTTATTTTGCTCATCAACCACCCCAGTTCAGACATGGCCATATGCAAATCAGTCTTGGCCCTGTGCCTCATGGGAACTGTCCAGCCCGAACTGCCAAGCCATGTCTTTCCTGGACTGGAATCAAGCATCCTAGGACTGGTTTCTGGCTATCAGCTGTCTTCAGCCAGGATAGCTTGACTCCAGTGGCGTAGTGAGCAAGGGACCCACGTCTGGGCATACCCTTCCCACATAGGCTGAATAGCAAAACAAACAAGATGATGGACAGAATGTTGCACAATGGCAAAACATTCACCCCCAGTCACAGAACTGCGTTAAACTCATTGTTATTTTGCTCACCAAGCCACCCCAGATCAGACATGGGCATATGCAAATCAGTCTTGGCCCTGTGCCTCATGGGAACAGTCCAGCCCGATCTGCCAAGCCATGTCTTTCCCGGACCGGAATCAAGCATCCTAGGACCGGTTTCTGGCAATCAGCCATCTTCAGTGAGGATAGCTTGACTCCAGTGGCGTAGTGAGCAAGGGACCCACATCTGGGCATACCCTTCCCACATAGGGTGAATAGCAAAACAAACAAGATGATGGCCAGAATGTTGCACAATGGCAAAACATTCACCCGCAGTCACAGATCTGGGTTGAATCTATCGTTATTTTGCTCACCAAGCCATCAGACATGGACATATGCAAATCAGTCTTGGCACTGTGCCTCATGGGAACAGTCCAGCCCGAACTGCCAAGCCATGTCTTTTTTGCGAAAATAAATAACCACCATGAAGTGAAATTTGCAATAAAAATAAGAATAAGTTACAGATATTAGAAAAAAGATAGAAAAATGAACATCAAAGGTAGGGGGGAGAATGAAAAAATTAAAATAGGAAGCAAAGAAGCAATAAAACAGAAATTCTAAATATGAATAAAAAAAAGAGAGAAGCATTTAGAAAAGAAGAAACTGAGAATAATGAGTAGAAAAAGAAAAGAGAGGATGACAAGAAGCGCAACAACTTCAGTCATTGCCATACTTAAAATCCCCAGGGGGTTCAGCAATAGCAAAGTAGGGTGGATAAAAATGCAAAAGAAAAAGATGGATGGCAGACAGAAGTAAACAGAGGCAGAAGACAAAACCACTGAGACCTTCAAAAGATAAACTTAGTTAGGGGAAGGTAGCAGCTGGAGAAGTACTAACAAGTACAACAATGACAATTCTAGAAGAGAGAAAAGGAAATCATGTCATAAGAAAAACACTGAGAAGGCACTTACCAACATATGACGACAAACTATATACACAAGGTCAGAGGTGGGGGACACATAGGAGCAACACATCTGGGAGAAGGATCCAAGGAAAGAAATTACATTTGTAAGGAGAAAAAATCCAGTTAGTGACAATATAATCGTGCACCTAAACAATTATGCAAAGAAGAGCAGACAGTAACATTAAATACAATAAGAACTGAAAGAACGTGTTTGCAGGCAGGAGGAGAATTCATGATTTCCCCAGCTCCATTGCATCTCTTTGATTCTGAAGGAAACCTTTCTGTATATCTTCTGGGGAGTCGAAGGAAAAATATCTCTCCTTGCAGGTCATTTTAAAGAAACATGGGTGCATAAGGCCATATCGAGCGTTCATGGAGCGGAAGTCAGGAGAGAAAGACAGAAATTCCTTGTGACAAGCTGCAGTAGCACGAGACACATCCTGAGATAAAAAAGATTTTCTGACCATTCCATAACGTTTGTTTCCTTTGCTTAGCTTCAGACAGAACCATCAGCAACTCAGTATATTCCATAAAAAGAAAGATTATTCCTCTGGGGCGACCCAGTGATGAAGACTCAAATAACAGAGGCCCAATGTAGTGGGCCCTGTGCAAATTAAGGCATGTGTCCTCCTTAAGTCCAACTATTTTTGGAAAATGTGTGTTAAGAAAAGCAATCATGTCTGACCCTTCCACCTTTTCAGGAATGCCATAAATTTGGAGATTTTTACGCCTGTTCCTATTTTCCAAATCTTCAGATTGTTGTTTCAAAAGATACATTTCTTTAGACATAGGACATATGGCCTGATTACGATGGCGGGCCATATTATGATGGTGGTGGGAATCACTATTGTTCCGCGGCAGTCAGAAAGACTGACCCCCACGGTCCTACAAGACAGTCCTTTTCCACCCACCTTGCGGAACCTGGAACCAGGCAATCATTGAGGCGGTCAATCAAAACACAAAGCCCTGGTTTCAAAGGCACCTCTTTTCAGGCTATATAATTTTAAAACATAGGCGAGGACCTACAGACTGTAGATTCCATACAATACTCTTTTTTCTTCCTATGAGATATTCGCCAAACGTTTTCCGCCTTTACTTAATAAAGGTTTTACAAAAGACAGTCCCTAAATTATTAAATATATTTCCTTCAACTTATCACAGTGTGAAAAAGAACCCCAAAAGTTTCAAGATAGACAGAAAAAGTGTGAATGGAAAAATGACCCCTCACGTGCGCACCACCAACGAGTTCACTGTTTGGTACTCACCAGTTGTGCCCACTTTTATCATCATCAGCTGTCACTTTGTCTAGAAAAAGAAATAGGTGTCAAAAAGAAAAGAAAAACCTCGGTGCAGTGAAGTGAACAGGTCACATTTCACGATGTAACCATATGTGATTAAGATTGAATAATGCACTATAGTAGCAACCACTTTATTATTCACAAAGTGTATTCTTTCAAATTAAAAACCGGTTGCTATTCATGCATACCGTTTCCAGTGCCATCATGCTTCTTTGCCACATCAATTTTATGCAAATTCTTCAGGGCAAACCACTTTGGCAAGGCACCAGTATTGGACACACCAATCACTGTTATAGGAGACTGCCAATTGTTAAAGCAAGACCAACACAACACACTATATCACTCTCATGACTCCCAATATTTCAAAAATACTTTAATATGCGTTTATATTTATTTATATTTACCTTCAAAAAGCTACTTTTCTGTGTACCAGCTTGTTCTACTGATGTCACTTGGAAAACTCCCTATATGAGTCCTCCTAGTAGATTGATCATTCAGCTGTAATGTCAATCTGAAAAAATGCGAGTAAAACTGTTGGACAACATAAAACGTATATATGGGATAAAAACAATACCATTGAAAGTGCTCCCTTTCTATGTCTCCTGAATTATACACATGGACGAGAATCGAGGGTCTCATGTAAACACGCCCACGATACTGTTTTTTGGTGTAATTGCACCATATGCACCAGCCTATAGCTGGGCATGTACCTTCCATAGCGTTTGTTTCGTTAATGCGTTAGCAAATCTCAAAAAAGAAAAAGCAAAGGTCTTTCCAAAACATTTCTATTTTAAAAAGTCCCTGCTTATTCTCAAATGCCAGCTTCTCAATTCTACCCCCAGTCCTCCTTACCAACCGGGGCCTCATTGAGCGTGTTGTCTCCTCCGGTCATCTCCCAGGACACGCACGCCGCCTAAAAACACTTCCGTGGTTGTATTACTCAATTACTACTGCCTGAAGCATGACTGCCTGAACCCCGACCTCCTAAACCACGAAAGTCTTAACAACAATCTATTCTTTACAACTACTTTTTTTTTTACGACTTCCTTATCAACAAATTTCTTTTTTTTAGTCATTTTTTGTGGGGGGAAAACCTCCAACAAAAACACTAAGGTGGGGTAGGACCCGGGGGAATATTTAAAGACCAAACTCTGGAGACAGTCCCCAATACAGAACAACTACAAAGAAGTACCAGAGGGTCTAAAAAGGGGAAAGAGTTTATAATGGGCAGGGAACAGACCAACAACGAAACAACCCTTAAGCTGACCAGACAGAAGCGTGGTATACAATGACAACTCAATAGATGGTCAAAAATACCCATCAGACACCACTCGGAACCGCCCTTCATCATTTGGGATTTGTCCAGACCATCCATGTAAGTATGTGTTTCCACAGACGTAAGGAGACCAGATGGTTAATAGGTCTCCTCCGCTGTACCAACAAAAGTATGGTCTACCACTCTTTAAAATTAATGAGTGGTGAGGCGTGGTGTGACTGGGGAGTGCAGTGCAATAAACGTGAAAAAAGTAAACATAAAAAAATGTGTTATAAAATAGGATAAGGGAGCATAGAACAAACTTTATTCGGATGATGCTCGCTTGACCAAGATTAAAAATTTGTAAAATGCGCTGTCTACAGATGGAACCAGGTCGACATGTTTCAGCAATACATGGACATAATCGTCCTTGCTTTCTTCAGGACCACATAACAAATGAATGCTACTGCAAATTGTGAAGTAAATAATAAGTGACAACAAGAAAACAGTATAAGACAGACAAGTACACAAGTCACCTGCAGTTTCCAAGTGTAAAGTCTTGTCTTAAGCTTACAGCTAGTGTTGTTCACTGAAAAGTCATAACAGAAAAAGGGGGGTCAAGTGTCAGACTGACTAACCACACATAGAAACTCACATTAAGACTAGGTCCAATCAGTATAGACCTTTGACTGGGTCAGACTGGTAGTGCTGACAAAAACACTCCTAATAATAGTGTAATCAAATGTCCACTATTTGGATATACAATTTACATGCCAAATAAGTATAAAAATGACATCTTACCATAGTTTGTAAGATGTGAAGACCTCACCCCACCCGGCAGAGGCTCAGGAGTAGAGTGAAGCACCGCTCTATAGAACATGTAGAAATGAATCACGACATGTTTATCAAAAGTGTGCAAAAACCTCTATACAATCAACCTTCCATAGGCTAAGGTGTACAAAGGATTTAAAGGAAACGGAGTGTGCCAAGTTATTAATAAACCTGTTTCAGTCTCATAGACCCCGCAGAAGTATTTGCAGAGATACCAATGCCAACCATACATGTAAAATGCTCGTAAATTACTGGCGGGATGCGCCCTGATTAGTGAGCCTACACGTTCTAAATACGTGTGTTAATCGCTGCAGAGGGAAAGGAGCACTCTTACCTAACCGTCGGTACTCCTTGGCCGGCGTCTGAACCGACTGGGGAGGCACCGAACGGCAGGAGTGTGTTCCGTTATATGGACTGCTCCGATTGGTCTGGAGCACACATGGTCTATTGCTTCCATAGTGTGGTAGGCTAGCTCACCGGCTGGCGAAGTAAAAGCGCTCGCTATTGGTGATACAGCGTTACTAAGGTGACGATTATCTGTAAACACAGCGAACGAACGGATCGTTCGTGAAAGGAACCTTCATTAGTTGTCTGACGGTGTGCGGGGTGCTAGTGCCCTCACAACGTTTTTGAGAACATGAAAAAACCATAATCTCTCTCATCAGTTGGATTTACAGCGAAGTAGTAGCGCTCGTCAGTGATAGTACAGCGTTGTCAAGGTGACGACTATTTATAAACAAGACGGGCGAACGGATCGTTCGCCAAGGGTAAAAGACCAACCCTAATGTTGTTTAACATTATGCTGGTGCCATCACCACGTATTTAGGAACATGAAAAAGCAGTAATCCCTTTCATCAGCGGGATTTCAGGCGTGAGAAAGGTTAAGGCAGCTTCATTTCGGGTCTTAAAGGTTGAAATGAGGCAACTCAGTTGGAACATGCTAACAAAGTGTACTGTGACAAGTACAATGTGCAAAAGAGATAATGTATACACAGTGTGTTGGATGGTTGTATTATCCTAGCACATAGGGTTACATTGAAAGTGCCTCAGACCCATATTGAGGTGGTGTAAATAAAATAACTGATCAAAACAATAATACTACAGTTTATGATCTGATTACAGAGTAGACCATGGAATCTCATCATTAAGCCCATTGTGGTGAGTATTGAGCTTCAGGACCCATTTCTGTTCCTTTACTAGGAGATATTTTGCTCCATCCGCAGTGTGGGATGGAATAAAGGGTTGCTCCAACACAGTCCATTGAAAATCAGTTGGCAGGTGATTTGCTTCTAAAAATTGTGTAGTGAGCTTTGTTGCCTGTCTTCTGCAACGGATCGTGCTCTTATGTTCCGATATCCTAATGCGGATTTTACGTGTGGTCATCCCCACATACTTGAACCCACATGGACATGTAATGAGGTAAACTAGTCGGTCACTGTTACAATTGGTGAATTTCACTTGTTTCCAAGGTCTTGATGTTCCTATGTCTACCTCCGTTGTTTTTTTCGTTTGTGGGCAAGCTTGACATGTGCCACAGGGGTGGTGTCCTGTAACTGGAGGGAGGTTCCATAATGAGCCAATGGCCCTGGGTTGCTCTTCAAGGGGTCTTGTATGTACCAACCTATCCTTTAAGTTGGAACCTCTCTTGAATGAGAACAACTATTGGAAAGGGTACCAAACATATGCACGAAAGTGAGTCGTTCCAAAGGGGGTTTAGGTTTAGTAGGTTCCAACAGGGCTGAACGGTTGTTATTCATGGACCGTTTCATAGATTGTCGTACCAGCTTAGGTGGATATTTGCGTGCAACCAACTGGTTACATAAAGTGCTGGAGTGTTTCTTATAGGCTGCAGTTGTGGAGCAATTCCTTTGGGTCCGCAAAAATTGTCCGAAAATCTCCCACACCCTCCGGAAATTTTCTTTATAATGTTTGGAATTTTTTTAATTATTTATATTTTTATTCCTTTAAAGAAATGACCAACCTTTTACGCCAGACAGGGTGCATACGAAACGATTCTAATGTTTTCTTTTTTTTTCTTAACCTATCGCGGGATACATTTTCTGATTGGGCAGAGATGAGTGACGTATCACTCCAACAAAGCGCAATCGTAGTGGTCGTAAGGTGATGGTAGACGGAAGATAGCGGAGAGAAGTGACGTGGTCGTCAAGTCATGGTTCCGTCCGTTGTGGTTCCGGCATTCGTTTGCTAAGCAGTCTTCATTGTTCTCTCCTCGTTGTTCAGGTGAGTCGTTGCTGAAGCATCGTTGTTTAGGATGTTTCCCCACTTCCGTGTATCCGATCACATGTAGGCGCGTACGGCCCTGGGAGGCAGTGACTCGGAGGGTCGCACCATCTTAGAACGGTATGTTAAGCCCCAGCATTAGTTATACATCTCGGCTGCCAAGTTAAAGTGAATATTGATGACTAATGTTCACTAGATATGTAGTCAGGGGAGGCAGCAACTAAGAATGACGCGCCATCTTAGAACGATGTTTTAAGCCCCAGCATTAATTATACACTTCGACTACCTGGCTAAAGTGAACAATGCTAACTAATGATTACTACATGTGAATTACTTTGATTTTTGTTTCTCTCCACCATTCTCATTGCCCCACCTAAAATTCAGGTATAATCATATCAAATCACAAACTCTCTGCTCAAGTCAAATTATATGGAGCAGTGAGTGCACAGGTTTTCAATAAAGTGTATTTTGAATATTATTTAAATTGTAGACACCATAAATAAACAGCAGTTTCTGACAGCGTTCCTTTAAAAAAAAAAAAACATAGGAATGCAGTATTATCGGCAAGATGGAGGTCGACTGAGACCGTAGTGCGTTTGGACCGGCGCTGGAGAAGAAGGTTTACGGTAGCTATATGTCAGACACTGATTTCTGAAAGGCATGGCAAGGCAAAGCATTAAAAAATTGTTTCTGAAGGAGAAGAAAACATAGTGACAGCTCAATACATCTGCTCAGTTTATTAATCTCTGATGGCGCTGGATTCTGCAAATGCATCAAAAGCTGTGGCAAATGCACCACTAGGAGCACACCTGAGGACTCTGGGTTCCCTCATTGGCTTCGCTGTCATCCGCTTCTTGTGCAGTGCTCAGTGCTCAGGTTCTTGTGTGAAGGGAGGAGGCGAAGCGGAACTCGGGCAGCGCACTGTTTGGGACTGTCCTGCGGAAGAAGCTCTCATGGCTCCTAAGAATGCTGGAACGACTGCCACAGCCAAGGCGAAGGCTGCTGCAGCGGCGGCAGCGAGGCAGGCTCGGCGTGAGGATGCCGGGGGTGAGAAGCAGGGGGCCAGCGCTGAGGCTGCTGCTGGATTGAATGCTGTTAATTCCGGAAACGTAGGAGCTCTGAAACGGGGAGCCGCGGTGTCAAGGAGGGGGAGTACGACCGGCCCCACAGTGGCTGACCTCCTTCGACGAACTCCGGCGGGAGCGCTTCCGGGCCAAGCTAAGCAGAGCAAGCTAGGAGAGAAGGCTGCTCTACAGAATAACTTTGCTAACGCTGAGACTGCAGCAGTGCCCAATATTGAAGTAAGTGGGGTTTTGTCCACAGGGGAGGCGGTAGGAGCAGACTTTGTTAGCACAGCCACAGTCACCCAGAATCAGATGGTGGAAAATGCCTCCCCTGCACCTATGCCGACCCCCCAAAAAGTAAATACCAACAACACCAGCAACACTGTAAATGCCGATAGGGCAGATGACGACAGAGCAACCACACTATTGACATCTGTGCCATGCTCGGAGGCGATCCTATCTGGTACAATTGAACAGGTCAGGGTTGTGCATAATCTACAGGGTGACATTCTCAGTGCAAATGAACTAACTAATCCTACTGACTCCCAGACCAATTTATTAGACAAAGTGACAGAGAGAGATGAATTGGGCAATATTAGAGCTGTCGATACAGACGTGGAAAAGGACCCAAGTGACTTCTACTCTTTTTCTGATGATCTTGAGTGGTCCAACGATACTTGCTCTATATCGACTGAGGGGAGTGACAAGGATAACGACCCAGGCCCCCAAAAGACTGTAATAAGAAGAAAAAAGGGGCACCATGGCGCAACGGATCTGGCATGGGACTATACCCCTTCAACACAGCTCACGGTCCAACAATTAACACAACATACGCCGATAAGTTCAGTACATCCTCCTCAGCAAACTGGGGGCTCTGATCTCACAGAGCCACCCTCTGAATCACCTGCAACGCTAGATACAGTTATGGAGACAGTTCTCCAAGCAATTGCAGCGCACAGGGAAGAGACTTCACACGATGGGCATAAAGCCCAGGCAGCTCTCCGTAAGGTACAAGGGGTGGTGCGCAGATTAACGAAAACTGTGAATACATTCGGGACTAGGATGACTGATATCGAGTCTCGCATTGTGTCCAATGAAACTGAGATTGTGGCAAATCATGAGCTAGTTGATTCACATGAGGCAGAGCTTAAAGATGTAAGGTGGAAACAAGAGGACTTTGAAAATCACCTCAGAAGAAATAATCTCCGTGTTCTTGGTATTCCAGAACTAACAGAGGGGGAAGATGCACGCTCTTTCATCATTAAAATATTTCGAGACTCTTTACTGGAACTATCTAGTTGGAATTGGGACTCAGAAATACAGCGAGCCCGCCGGGTGCCCATGTATGCCAAACAGCCTTTGAGATCCGGGGGATATCCACGTGCAATCCTAGTGTATATCAGCAATTTTCTGCTTAGACAGGCAATCTCTGAGAAGGCTAGGCCAGAGGCAAAGAGAGTTAGTAGTAATATCTCATATTTTGTCCGCCCTGATTTTTGCCACGCAACTGTTGAAAGGAGATGGCATCTTCGCCAGTTGATTAAACCTTTCCAGGAAAAGAAAGTGGTGGCATACTTGAACAATCCTGCCCGCCTCAAAATAATTAATGGGGCTGAGACAAAATTCTTTACGTCCGAAATTAAAGCTAAAGAGTACCTAGAAAGTCTCTAATTAAGTTTTAATTTACTCTTTCTGAAGGATATAGGATGATATGAGTAGGCTACGATTCGACATATTGAATAAATTGTATAATTCCTTTCCACAATAAATTCAGAAATCTCACTAATCCCACAGTGACACTAGCTATTTTAGCTATCTTAGCTATCTTTGCTATTAGCTATTACTAACTATTACCTGTAGAGGGGCCTGCTAGTGTTTTGCATTTTTTTTTTATCTTCTTTCTTGGTCTAATGTTGCTATGCCTAAATTGCTAGTAATGATTTTAGCTACCGATTTCTCAAAAGGATATGCTCACAGAATAATTATGTGGCTCTAGCGCCGGTCCGGGGAAGCACATTCATCAAATAGACTCTTACGGAGCCAAACTGCCTCACTTGGGGTGTTGGGGGGAGAGGGTGTTGGGGGGGGGGAAGCAGTAGGAGGGGGGAAGGGTTGACAGTTGGAAGGGGGAAAATGCAAGGGAGAAAAGTGCAACTTCATATGCATAATGAAATTCTTAAAACTAATAAAGAGATTGTTCTTCAAAAATGCAGAAGAGATTGTCTGGGAAGCAAATTGTAAAATATTATGGGGAGGATAAAAATAGGCTCTTGGAATGTGGCAGGGCTTAATGACAGAGCAAAGAGAGCTAGTGTGCAGGAATTAATTAAACAAGGGTCCTATGATGTACTATGCTTCCAGGAGACCCATATTGCGTGGGAAGATAGGGATTTGCTGAGAATGCCTGGCTATGATTTGTTAGCAACCACTACACAAACTTCTAAAACTTGTGGCGTAGCTATTTTTGCCAGGAGATTTCTAGGACAGGCCAAACGCAAGTTGGTTGACGTCTTGGGTAGATGGGTCATTATTGAGTTAGAATCTGGTATTACAATCTGCTCAGTTTACGCTACTAATCTTGACGACGCACGTATATTTGAAGATCTTGAATTAGAACTGGCATCTTGGCCTAGGATATTGGTTTTGTGTGGTGACCTGAATATTTCTCTAAATCATGTAGGATTACCTCAAAACCAGTATATGTCCACCTATGCGGGGAGAAACCCAAGAGTGTTCAGAGCGTTATCTCGACTTAGTGAGAGCTTGGATCTAATAGACATCTGGGCTGCTAAGTGGCAATCTGATCCAGGTTATACTTATTTTTCATTTCCTCACAATACGTATGTTCGAATTGATTATTTTTGGGTTGTAAGTGATCATGCCGTGAGTGCAGAAATAGATAGAAGTCCTAAAACACTCTCGGATCATAATATGCTTACCCTTACTATTAATGTAACGAATCTCCATAGGCCCCGCTCCACCTGGACATGTGATAAGAAACTCCTGGTTAACATTGAATACATTGACTATATAAAGATCTGGGCGAAGGCTTTTTTTTATTGTAATCAGTATGGTGCCTCGAGGTGTATAGTGTGGGACTGCTTTAAAGCCGCTCTTAGAGGAGAGACTATGAGTTTTGTTTCCAAACAAAGGAAAGAACTAAATCTGGTTAATCAACAGCAAATGCAAGAATTGGTCATAGCTGAGCAAGATCACACAGCACACTTAATAAGTGGTAAGGAAGGTGTAGAATCACTACGCAAACTACTAATTCTCAAAGCTAAAATTAATAGGAGGATTAATCAAAAGGCAACAGCAACCTTTCAAACCAGTCGTAATAAAGTATATGAAGATGGCGAAAGGGTTGGAAAGCAACTAGCTTTGTGTACCCGTCAAAAACAGTCACTCAATAAAATCTCCAGTATTAAGTCAAATGGCAGAGTATATACCGAACCTAATGATATAATGGATGTTTTCAAAGACTATTACCAAAATTTATACTGCAGTGAGGAGACCCTTGAGTTAGATGAAATTAGAGAAACCGTGCGGCTTTGGGTAATGGAGTGTGGCTCGAATAATATTCTAGATCCGATCACTAGAGACGATCTAGATAAAGATATCACGCTACTAGAATTGCAATTAGCCCTGTCGGAATTAGCATCTAACAAAGCAGCAGGTCCAGATAAGATCCCTCTCGACCTCTATAAAATCTTGGGCGGAGTCATTACACCATATCTGCTAGATCTATGTATAGGTATTCAGGGGAATGGTAATATGCCAACATCCTGGAAAGAAACCAATATAGTGATATTTCCCAAAAAGGGCAAGCCCCTAGATCTGCCCACCTCATACCGCCCGATTTCCCTGATTAACTCAGACTCGAAAATATACGCGAAGGTCTTAGCCAACAGGCTCAGGAGGGTCATAGAACGTCTGGTCTCCCCGTGGCAGCGTGGCTTTATACCCCATAAAGGAACCACGGATCATACCCGTAGGGTTATAGCATTATTTGACATCATGGCTGCGACGGGGGGCCGGATGTCTATGATCCTCCTTGACGCCGAAAAGGCTTTTGATCGAGTCTCTTGGAAATATCTTTGGGCAGTATTAGAATATAACAACTTTGGGGTTGGTTTCATTAAATCCGTTCAAGCAATGTATCAGAATTCAATTGCTAAAATCCAGACTATGGGCCTCGAATCTGGAACACTCAACATCTTAAGGGGTATGAGACAGGGTTGTCCCTGTTCCCCGATTCTGTTTGCCCTCTTTATAAATCCCCTGGTTTTGAAGCTATTGGCTAGTGTGACAATAAGACCTATTACTATCGGCACGCATGAAACTAAGATACTCGCCTATGCCGATGATGTGGCGGTTGTAACATCAAACCCCACTGAGGCAATTGAAAACATAGAGAACATTACTCATTCTTTCGGTACCATGTCTGGATATTCTCTAAATCGGGAAAAAACTGTTGTTATATGCACCAACAATATTATATTTAATGATTCCAGAAGTGTATCTAATCGTATCTATCTCTCCGCAAATAGAAAACATTAATAAACTTAACTATGACCCCCTCCTTGGTAATATAAAAAGAGACCTCATGAGGGTCAATAGTCTTCATCTATCAATAATTGGTAGAGTACATTTTGTTAAAATGAATATCCTCCCTAGGATACTTTATTTGTTTAGGGCAATCCCGATAATTGCTGAGGATAGGATGATAACGGCCCTCGAATCACAAATATCCAAATTCATCTGGGGGTATGGCTAAATAAGGAGATCTATGAAAACATCTATCACTACCGCAGGAAATAGGGGGTTTGGGTCTCCCAAATATAACCTTCTATTTATGGGCCTCTCTTCTTCAAGGGATGTCTTATCTATTGAATATATAACCAATTAACAACAATTTAACTGATAATGGAATCCCCACAATTTACGAGTTAGCTGTGGAAAATAAAGCAAAGGGACTCTTGTTGAGGCAGTTGGAGCCTTCTTATTACAAGAAGGCCAAGTTTAAAACTATTAATAGCGCCTGGAGGGTATGGAAGAAAGTATCTAAACATATGAATATTCCTAGGATTAATAAACACACACCGCTATGGCATTCTTTCTTGCTCTCTAGGCAAGTTAACAATGACATTGCTAAAAGGTGGGAAAGCTTGGGAGTACTAACAGTGGGTGACTTTATGGATCCCGACCCTCGGGTCAGGTTCTCTAATCTTCAAATAAAATTTAATATCCCGGCCTCTGACCTTTTTAAGTATATTCAAGTAAACACAATCCTTACTCCAAAACTTTCAGATACTTCACTGCTTAAAATCTCTCTATTTGACCATATAGGAAAGAAAACATCAAGGATAGGTACAATCTACGAGTTAATAATGGATCAACAACATGATGACTTGGATAGAACAGAGTCTCACTGGGCAATTAGATTGGCCAACCCAAATGTTGATATCGATAAGGTTCTCTCGCTCAGTGCTAGGCTATTTTTAACAGCCGCACTTAAGGCCCAACTTTATAAGACTGTATATAATTTATACTATACGCCGGCAAAATTATTTGTGTGGGGGAAAAGAATTGATAAGTGTCCCAGGTGTGGCATAGGTCCGGCCCACTTGCTACATATGTTTACTGAATGTCCTAAGCTAACTTCTTTCAAATCAAAAATATCTGAATTTTGGGAGGAGATATTTGGACACAAAGTTTCTATGTCCCCTACCCTTTATGTTTTACGATATGACAATACTTTAGGGCACAGTGAGGAAGAAGAAAGATGCCTGTTTTTGGGTATGGCGGTATACAGGATTATACTGGCTGCCCGATGGAAAGATTCCGAGCCCCCTAATTTTCAAATTTGGCTAACTCGTTTCTTAGGGATATTTAATCAAGAAATGGCAATTTATTCAACAAAGGGCAAAAAGTCCAGACAACGGAGTATTCAACTTTGACAGCCTATTATCACTTGGAAAGATGGGTTTTAAAAATTAGTTGTTTTTGCAGCCTCCCCTGTGAATATGTGAATATGTATTTTTTTTATATATCTCTGTGATAAAAATCTATTTGTTTTATATGTATCTGCATTTATATCTTTCAATGTTATAAAATTCTAATATTCTTGTAATTATTCTCTATTTCTATATGCATTTTGAAGTTGCTAAATAAAAGTTAAAAAAAAAAGGAATGCAGTATTATCATCGTGGTGTCTTACACCAGCAACCCCAAAAACGTTATTATTTGGGAACAATTGTTAAGGAACTCTCTATGCTTTACTCATCTCAAAGACACTAAAGACCAGCAATATACTCAGGATCTTCTTAAAAAATGTGAAGCCCCATACTTTCTACGTATTTTAACCAAAATTACAGTGGTATTATAGACACAAAGGAAATCAATTCTAAAGGTTCAATGTCACATCATATGCCCTAGTCAGTTGTTACAGTAAAATCTTAGCACTCCGAAAACTGATCAGCAACTTTATCTAACCTTATTCCATTCAATGAATTTGTTAAGCCCATGCCAAAATTCCATCAATGTTCTGGGGGTTACCCACTGCCTTCTCGAGTACTACCCAGTTGAAAGTTTGTTTTTGTTCGTGACAGTGTTGCACCAGTTTTGTAGTGAGTTTTCCTGTCTTTATCGTGCATAGGTGTTCCTGCACTCTGATTTTGATTTTTCTGGCTTTAAGTCCTACATATTGAAGGCCACATTCACACATTAGTCTATATACCACATTTTTGGTGTTACAGTTACTAAAATGTGTCAGGAACCATTCTCTCCAAGAATTCAGTATCACGCTCAAAGTTTTTTTAGTCAGGCTGCAAACCGAACATGATCCACAGGGAGAGTGGTCATGTGGAATCATGGTTTCATTTGGCTTCTGTACAATAACTGTTCGGGTATGGAGAAGTTTATCCTTCAGGTTACTCGACCATTTGAAAGCAAATCTTGGCAGTGGCATCTTAAAATCTTTATTAGATAAAAGTGACCAATGTTTCGGTATGGATTGTCTGATCTTAGTTGCTAATGGGTCAAAAGTCATCACCACTGGGACACACTCATCTTTTGTTTTCTCATTTTTCTCCAACAGAACACTGCAAGGAGTATTCAGGGCCCTTTTCTTTGCCTGTCTTATTATTTTCTGGGGATCATTTCTCTGCTTAAGCTTCTAGCTTAATTTCTCGGATGGTTCCATGTATGTGGCAGTGGTGGAACAGTTCCTGCGGTAACGCAGGAACTGTCCCAAAGGCAGATTGTGCCTCAATGCTCTTGGATAGTATGAGTCATATAATAAAAGCGAATACCTGTCTGTGGCTGTTTGATGGACACGAGTAATCAATGACTCCTCATTGATCTGAAAGTCCAATGAAAATATGGTCTGGTGGAGAAGAAACACTGCTAGAGTTCCTAAACTGGTTAAACCATCAGGTTCCCAGTTTAAGGTTTACATGGGCATACAGCAACAGTACAGCTGTATACCTGGACTTGGACACAGCAGGCATAAGACTGACGCACGCACATTTGAAATGGGACTTGCCCATGCGAAATGACCCATTCGTGACACACTCCATCAATACGACATTTTTGCGCCAACATATACGTCAGGAATACTGACGTATCTGTAAACCTTTGCGACATCATGGGTCATACCGTAAAAATGACGCATCCAGCATGTCGCAAGGAGGGTGCAATGAAAAGTGACACATTGCTGTTTTCACGCATTGATGTGTCACTTTTCATAAATGAGGCCCTGAGTGTGGGGGAGAGGAGGAGGGCGGGGGGATGGAAGTGAAGCTAAACCACACCTACAATGTTTCTGAAAGTCAAACATTTTAAACTTCAAAAGTCTTTGCTTGTGAAACTAGCTTCGCACACACATGATCAGGACTCAAAAGGAGAAGGTACGTTGAAGTTATGTTGAATTATATCGCCCTGTAAATGACAGGTACACCTAGAACTGCATTGGTCAGGCCTCCCTACACTTCCAAGTGCAAATTGTGGGCAAGGAATAATATGGCTATTAAGCCTTATTACTACCTATCAGGCATATACACAGATATTAGAATCCCTGTCGAAATCTGTCCATTTTGAAGCATTAAACTGACTATCGGGACTCGCCAACTTAATGTTATTGAACAGTGACAACCCTAGTCTGATTTAAACAAATAAAAGAGTTAAGTATTGGGGCGTGGCTGGGCGCCAATGGACATGGCGGCGTACCCGTGAGGCTCTCCGCACCGGTGCAGCAGATTAAACTATGTAACGTTTCGCGCAAAGCTGCCCGGCGGTACGCCTCTCTGAGGAGCTGCTCACCACGATGTGTCCCTGCCTACAGCTATAAACAACGCCCCAGAGACTTACTTTCAAGTAAACACCCATGATATTGCGGCCGCCATTTTGGAAATCAGCTTCGTGCCGCAATCGTTCCTTTCCCTTACAGCGGGGAAAATGCTTCATTTTCACAAGCACTCTAGCCTCTTCTACCATGAGGAACTCTAACAACTATACACAGTAGCGGCTCATAGCGGCACAGCAACCCTGTTTCACCTCTATATCTCATACATTATGAGGAGGTGTGATTGCGGCCGCCATTTTGATGAGTTCACCTTACTCTTCTTCTTTTATGAGCATCCATGTTCTTACACGAATTGCAGCTATTTTTTTCTGCATCTCTAAATGCACAGTGTTTAAAAAGAAACCTCTCTTCTACTCCTTTGTTTCTCCTCATTTTATCTGAAATATATACCAATATGAGGAATAAGACGCATCAGGGAGCTCAAAAGCCATCAATGATACTGTGGTTTTAGAGGCCTCAGCGTATATGGACTTCAATTGGCCCATGAAACATATCTAGATTTAACCCTTGCCCTGGCTGTATGATTTTATCCAAATTTCTTCATCTTTTTGACTAAGCTTGCTTCTCCTTTTAGCAAATCCACCTCCTACACTTTTTGAGTCCATTTAAATTAGTCCCACATCATCTATTTCTCAAATTAATGGGCAGAACGAAGGGATCAACCTTTGATGCATCTAAGCCAAAACGTTTATTTATCAAAAATTCAACGCTCTTTTCAGAACTTTCCAAACTGGAAGACTCAGGTGTACTCACGTCGGAGAGCATTACTACAGCAATGGATCCCATTCAACCACTATTAGGAAAGTCCAATGTAAAATGCTTGAAAAAGGATCCCCCTTCACCACCTAAATCAACCTCTCCAGTTTCATTGGAATTATTAGTACAGGAAATAAGAGCCCTCAGACCCTTTGTTGAGGAAACCAACTCCAAATTACAATTCCTTTCAGACATTTGGTCACAAATGGATATGAGGCTTACAGCAGTTGAGCAAAATGTTTCCTCCTGCAACGACACCACCAAAAGCTTTACTTCCCTGCACTCTCAAGTATCAACACTTCAAAAACAGATTGAGGACCTTGAAAATCGAAATAGGAAAAACAACATACGTATTCACAGTCTGGTGAAAGGGGCGGAAGGTATGGACTCCCACGCTTTTTTCCGGGTGAGGAAGAGAGCTATCTTTAAGATGCTCTGCGTAACCTTCAGATCTCTACTGGGAAAGGGACCGGCCTACCTCAGGAGCACAATCAGATGGTATAGGCCGGTCAGACAATTGAGATCCAGCAACTCCAACTTTCTGTGTACTCAGAAGAAACGGAAGGCATGTATGGGAGGCAGGGCCTTCTCCTACCTGGCAGCCAACTACTGGAACACTCTCCCCCAGAATCTCAGGTCCTGCAGGGACCTAACCAATTTAAAAAAATTGCTGAAGACATGGCTCTTTTAAACTCACCCCCCCTGACCTTTCTCCCGCATAGCGCTGGGAGATCCTTTCGGGGATGATTCGCTTGCGCTCTACAAATCCACAAATAAATAAATAAATCCTTCCTTCCTAAGATTCTTCATATGCCAGAGGACACTGTGCTGAACATGAAACGTGCACATAGATTGGGTCATGTCCCTACAAGCTCTTTACCCACACAGAGACCACGAGGAGTTATCCTTTACTTCCTAGGGTATACAGATTTGTTGAAAGGTTTGGCAGCTGCTACAGCCATGAACCGGAATTCTTGGACTAGTTCTACACTGTTTTTTGCACAAGATTACTCTAAAGCCACAGAAGCCAGACACAAGTCCTTCTTACATATGAGATTAGATCTCTGTTCCATAGGAGCTAAATATGGCCTCTTTCACCCATATCTTTTTAAGGTTACCTACAACAATAGAACGATGACATATGAAGATCCAATACTTTTGCAAGCTTCATCAATTCACATAAGGTGGATCATATTGAACTTTACACATGAGATGCTATCATTTTTGGGATTGTAGGATATATGATGTTTTGGTCTATTCCTTTATACACTGACAGTTTATTATTATTAGATTTACAGCTTATTGTTTATGTAAATCTTAGTTTATGTTATTGGGTTTTATAGCTTTTATGTCTATCGCCCAATTTTCAAACAGAGATTAAACATGTTCTTCGCTTTTACAGTTATATCTACGTTATGGCGTTAACTTCCCCTGGTCCGGTTCAGTCATCCCTAGACGTTCGTCTGTTCAATGTGGCTCCATCCACCCCTGCCTTCACATTCCCTTTTTGTAGCTATGTTCTTTGTTTTGTCATTTGTTCTTTGGTTTGTCTTGCATTCCTTGGTTTTCTGCTCATTTGGTGTGTCCAATATTTTCAATTCCTCTTGTATTCCTATGTTAATTTCTATACTCATCATTGAATATACAAATTTCACTACCTTTCAATTCTCCCATTACTTACCTATTATATATATCTTCCTTTGTCTTATTATGTCTGGCTCACATTTCTGGCTCCGATCATCTGATTTTTCTCTCTTTTTTTGTTTGATCACTTATCTTTTTCTCTTCTCTCCTTCCTCACTCTTAGCTTTAAAGAATTGGACTTTTGCTTCATGTTACTATTTCATTTTTTTTCCAGATACCTTATGCCTTTAAAATTGATCTCTTGGAACGTTACGGGATTAAATTCTCCTATGAAAAGACATAGAGTCTTAACCCATCTAGCTAAACTAGAAGCTGATATAGTATTTCTGCAGGAAACACATCTTACAGAAGCCAAATTTTTTAAATTAAAAGAAGGGATGATTGGGAAAGGTTTTCTTTTCTCAAGGGGATGGTAAACGTAATGGAGTTATGATACTCTGCCACAAAACACATCCAGTTAAACTCATATTGCAAGAATCAGATGCTGATGGCCGATGGCTGAATGACAAATTGTCGTTAAATGATGTTTCAGTCTCTCTACTTAATGTATATGCTCCTACTGGTGGTGGCGCATCCTTCTGGCACGCATTGGCGAAGATAATTACTCACTGCATTGAAGATAATTTTATACTAGCTGGTGATTGTAAACAGGTCTTTGACCCATTTATAGACAGAAACTCCAAAGTCACTTTTATTCCTAATAAGCCCCATAAATCTTTTGTTCATACTATTACTCAAAATAAATTCCTTGATGCATGGTGTTTATGTAATCCTACTATCAGAGAGTACACTTTTTATTTCCCAGCTCATCAAACTCAATCAAGAATAGATTACAAATGTTGTTTCTCACAATATTTCGCAAGCTCTCATGAATGCAAAAATTGGGCCTATTCTACTATCAGACCACGCACCTGTCCTAATCAGTCTTGACTTACTGCCTAAAGTTAACGCCCCTAGAAGATGGCGTTTTAATAACTCTCTTCTTTTAGACCCAACGTTCTTCGCTTCCTTCATCACCTTCTTCAGTGAGTTTTTTGCGATGAACCAAAGTGATTCTATGTCATTTTCAACTATATGGGATTCTTTTAAACCTTCAGCAAAGGACTTCATTAATGGTTTTGTTGCCAAAAAACGAAAAAATGCACTCAAGCTTGCCAATGATGTCCTTCATGACATGAAGAAATTGGAACACTCATATTATACTTCCCATTCGAAAGAATGTTTAACTGCTCTTATTGATGCCAAACTGCTATCCAATAAAAAATCTACAGACAATGCTTCCTTATACTTGTTAAAAGCCAGTGCAAAATTCTATGGAGGCAAAAACAAAGCAGGGAAAATCTTGGCTAAATATTTGAAAATTCGACAGAACAAGGTATATATCGAATCCATCTATGATGAAGACGCTGCTTTAAAATTTAAAGATGTAGATATATTGAATGAATTTGCTCTCTTTTATAAATCATTATATGCATCTGAAGCACAATCCACAGAACACTCGTTATCACACATCTTTTCCACAATTCAGAAACCCCAAAAAACCCCTACTGATTTGTCTACCCTGGAACTAGATCTAAAACAGCAAGAACTTTCAAAAGATCTCCAATGCCTTAAAAAGGACATAACACCAGGTCCAGACGGTTTTACCGTTGAATTTTATCTTCACTTTTCTAAACTCTTAATACCCATATTGCACTCCCTGATAAATTCTTTTTTCTCCTTTAACAGTTCCATTGGTTCTTTTTCAGAAGCCCACATATGTCTCATTCCTAAGGAAGGCAAACACTCTAGATATTGTAAAAACTACAGGCCTATATCTATGGTAAACATCAATTAAAAAATGTATTCAAAGCTCTAGCTCTCCGCTTAGATTCCTATCTACTGAATCTGTTGGGGAATGAACAATCTGGTTTTGTTAAAGGGAGATTTAAAACTGACAACACACAACTTTTTTTCAATGTTCTATTGAAATCTTCACACTTAAAACAACCCCTTGCACCAATAGCATTAGACGCAGAAAAAGCGTTTGATAGAGCCAAGTGGAATTATTTGTTTTATACTCTTGAATAGTTTGGTTTTTGACCCAAATGTATATCTTTAGTATCTCTCCTGTATTCTAATCCTCGTGCTGCAGTCTGCGCTAATGGCTTGATTTCCCCGCTCTTTAATTCAGGTAGAGGAGTACGACAGGGCTGCCCTCTCTCTCCCTTCCTTTTGAATTTGGCTTTAGAACCATTTCTTTCTAAATTATGCCAAAACCCAAATCTACATGGTTTCCAAACATTGAACTCCCACATCAAACTGACAGCTTATGCTGATGATATTTTTCTTTTTTTTTCAAAACCAGATGACTCAATTCCTGCTTTCCAAGTATGAGATTCTGCCCTTAACTAAATACACTTTTAAATCAGACTTTAGTACTTCTAACTTTACATTGAGTCCCAACTGTATTGAATATTTGGGACTATATTTCACTTCTTAAATTATGTACACAATAGCACTATGCATGAATAAATGCATTCAAAAAATGTCAGAGTTAACCACTAAAGGGCACCCTCTTTATTTATCCTGGTGGGGTCGCTTGGATACTCTAAAGATGATGCTGTCTCCCATTGTTTTAAATACTATTTCCAACATTACAGTTCTCATTTCTGCTAAACTTTCTAAGAAAGTCAATTTCATCCTCTCTTCTTTTTTATGAAATACCAAGAAATCCCGAATGTCTTTATTAAAATTGACCCACCCTAAAGCAAAAGGTAAAGTTAATTTTCCCACTTTTCCAACATACCAGAGAGCATTCCTTCTACGTCAAGCTTCTTTTTGGTTGCTTGATTCCACAGAAAACTGCCCTCTTTGGACCCTAATAGAAAGTCAATTATTATTCTCCTTTTGTGAATACCTTTCCTTCTCACGTAAACCACAGTCCCATAATCACACTGACCTCTAATCTTTTGGAATTAACCTCTCCTCCATCTCATAAAACTATAGACTCATTCCTCAATTCAACAATTTGGCATAACCAAAACTTGCTCATTCAGAATAAACTCTTTTACTGGAAGAACTGGAGCCAGAAGGGATTAGTATGGATATATCAATTATTTTCAAGGTCAGACTTCTTATCCTTTTCTTCACCCAGTCATTCATTCAATTTGCCTGCCTCATTTTGCCACAAATATAACTTACTTAAGAAAGCTGCAATAGATACATATACTCACCTCACTAAAGGACCGATTACGATGGCGGGTGGACAAAGTCCGCCAGCCATCGCATAGTCACAAGAGACCACCAGCCATAGGTGCGGCAGCCCCACAATACAAATCACGATGTGTCCACCACACTGGCGCAATGGGCCCCCCAAAGGCCCCCAAAAACTGCCTGTCTTTTTGCGGCAGCATCGCTGCTAAAAAAGACAGGCATCCTAATGCCCACGGGGTGCCTGGACAGCACCGAAGCCATTGCTCCATTGTACCCCGGGACTGCAAGGCGGGCGGAAAAGGCCCACCTTGCGGGACCACGGCAGACGGTCTTTCCATCCGCCGCAGTACCTTTCCCATTCGCACCGCCATCCTAATTTGGCAGTGGGAATATTCAGGGTGATGGCGGGAAGTCTGCCACCGCTGGGCAGGCGGTCCTCACCGCCGGCCCAGCGGTGGCAGACTTCCCGCCATCGTAATTGCCCCCTAATACACCTGCCATCTCTAATATTCCGGACTTCTACCCACAACTTCATACCTTGTTAAACACAAAACCTAAAGCATCTACCATATATAGGTACTTACAAGGTAAGCATATTGTTAGACAGAAATCTAAAATAGCAGAGTCATAGCAAACTGATTTCAAGACTTCTTGGCCAATATAACTCTGGCAGAACATATGGACTAAAATACGCAAGTCTTTCCGTTCAGCGAACACAACGCAAACATTGTTTTTTATATACAATAGGCTTTTACTAACACCAATGGGTTTAAGTAAAAGGGTTTTGACTATGTCAGACACCTGTTGGACATGTTCCTCCTGAAATGCAGATTTATTACATATGTTATTCTCCTGTCCTTGTACATACTTTTTGGAAACAAGTTTGGAAACAAATTAATTTAATTTTTGGTACTAACTTTCTTTTGCCTTCACTCATATATTCTTCGGAAGTCTCTCATCTATTTGGGAAAATATTACGCTTAATGTCAAAATTATTGATTTCTCGCTAGCAGTTGCTTTTCAGCAGATCACCATTAATTGGAAAGACTTTACAAAAATCTCTTACAAGGCCTGGTGGTACGCCATTTGTCATAATCACAGATTGGACACTTCCTTTGTTTAACCTTTACAATTGGCAACAATGCGGTTACATTTGTGGTTACCTGTTACAATCTATATTGACACAAGTGCTAAACGAATCTCCCAGCTATAACCATCTCAACAAGAAGTTCTTAAACCACCTTGATTCCCCCAAATGTTCCTAAATTCTTATATATTCTAGTGATGTTAATATTGCACTTATTTTGTTTAGCTTTTTCTAATTTTATTAATTAGTCCAATTCATGCAATTTGAATGCAATGGTTTTATTTTGTAATGATGTAAGTTGAGTTTATGTATCGCATATGGACACCTCTACTCTTCTTTATGCTAGGTAATCAAAGGCACTGACCCTTTCAAGCTGGATACCTCGAAGCTTCAGACAACCCAGAATTTTCTTTTGTGGTTTCAAGGCCATAAATTTAGTTTTTAGTGTAATAATTTTTAAGCATTTGGCATCACAGAATTCTTGGAACATGTCTAGCAACTGTTGGAGCCCTCCAGGTGTTCAAGATACCAACACGGTATGGTATGCAAAAATAAGACAAAATACCTTTTCCCCGCATAACATAGGAGCGTCCGTTGGCTTCGCGCTGAGACATAAACAAACATACAAAGTTTGAAAACTTCTGAAAAAGACAACTTTTGTCAGACGTTATGCCTCCCTCAAGGAGGTGTACATTTTCTGGTCCACATCCCTTTCTCTCATTTTAGTACATAAGGATTTGTGTAAAGAAAACATACACGTTTGCATGGTAAATTCCCATGTACCACTACATTACTAACACCTTGAGGCACAAATAATGTAAGGCAGCAAAAGCGATACTTTGCATTACTTTTAGGAAGCGCTCTAGCCCAAAACAAATTTTGTACTCAAAAGTAAATAAAAGATCGACACATTCTACCAGTGTACATTACCTTTGGTGACTTTACAATAGAGCAAAATTATGATATATTTGGTCGTACTTTTCTTCACTGAAGATGAAGAATATGTTGGAAGGTTTTAAAACTGCAGATACATTCACTCTGGAGAATCCTTTCATTGATGCATTGTATATATCTGAATATCCTGTCATGTGATCCCTGCTTTATCCAAAATAATTACCTGAACCATTAAAACAGCAGCAGGAAAAGGCAATAGGATGGGCAAAGGTAAGATACATTTTAGAGGAAGTTGAGTAGAGTAAGGCTTTAAAATTAAATGTATCCACATATTCGGCAGTCAAACGTGCAATGCAATACAAAAGTTTCCGTTTTGATTGTATTTGCTATGCAGAAATTTTGCTAAAAGCTTGGTGTTGAATTAGTTTTCATTCTTTTTCAATTTTAAACTCATTTTTTCCATCAAAGTTCCTATTACCTTTTAAAATAATAAAATACATATTTAATAATACACACAAACACATAATTTAAGTGTCAAACTTTAAATAATTTAAAATTAGTTCCTATGGGATGTCATTTTATTTCCCCCTCCCTTGTTTTATATGGAAGGGTGTTGCAGTACCTGTGAGTGGCCATGTGCTGTGCTTGATTTACTCCAAGGCTGGGCTTAAGGACATTTGAGCTTGTTTTGTCAGCTTTGGGGTGCAATTACTTTATAAGTGTAGCAGTGGTCTTAGTGCCTGACTTCACAAACATGATGGACGATCCTATCCACCAAACCCCTCAGTCCCCTAGCTCAATTATGAGTCAGAAAGATTATCAGCTTTTCAACTGCAGTGTTTTCCTGCTGTCTCTGCCATCAGGAAAAAAAAGAAAACGTACTCTGATGGCCCAACAGAGTATGGGATGTCAGAATAAGGTCATTCAACTGCCCACTCTATATAGAGAGGACAGTGCACTGCCCTTTTTTTCAGTCAATAAGTTAATACCTGGCACTCACAAACAGGAAAAAGAATTTACCTCCACACTCTGTGAGAAAACTCCTAGGTTGTGGGGGTCTTTCCTGATTTTGTAGTTTGTTTCTAAGAAACAAAAAAGTTTGTTGTGTGGTTGTCAGCAGCATGTCAAATGGGCCACATGTTTGTGCAAAGAAGACACCATGTCACTGCTGCCTTTGAAGGCCCCGATACTTCAGCAGGGCCAGTTGTGACCTGTTTATTAGATGGGTTCGGTGGTCAAGACAAAGATGGTGGCGGAGATGGCCTCTGCCATTCGGCTGAACGATGGATTTCTTACAAGGATCTAGAGCTGCCCCTTAGTCATTTGTGGTAGTGTGATAGTATTAGCATATCACTTCCTAAACCCCTCATAATTTTCCCTAAACCCCTTCCATTTAGTAGTAATTATTCCCCATTTTCCAAACACTCCCCTTTTCCCTTGTCACATTTACTACAAAAAAGATACTTATATTTGTGGAGCTCCCTGCCACCTTGGCAGAAATTTCAGCATAAAAAATAGGTCTATGGTTCTAGGCTTGTGAATAATAGTTTGGTGTACATGGTTAGTACTATTGTAATACTGCTTTATAGACTACAAAGTGCAGTTTGTGAATAGGCCCCATAGAATTTGGCACACTCAATATCAACTAAGGTAGCATGATCGGTTTTGTATTGATTATTCCATTAAAGGCCCTCATTGCAAGTGATGTTTACATTTGAAGGAGCTGATAACATCAGTTGCAGGCCCAACTGGAATATAAAGGTTTTTTTTTGCATCACATTTCTGCAGCTTAAGGAGCTGAATCAGGAATTTCCAGCGGAATGGGACCTTGTAATACCAATTCCTCTGAGTATTCCACACTTCTTAGTGGACCCTCAGACTCCACCTCATAATGGTCCAGATTTTCCCCATTGCTGGATTTACCGTACCCCCTGTATCAGTAACTCTTGTGCTGGATAAATTCCATTGAATATCCAGTGGGCAGAATTTGCGTAATTGCGTTACGCAAATCTCCGCGAAACGGTGAAAAATCTTTGCGAACAAGCAGAAATTCCGCGAACATGCGGAATTTCTTGTTGCTTTTTTCCTGTTCACAATCGCTGTTTGCGTGCTCGGGGGGAAATTTCTCACGAACTCGCATTTTGAGATCGCGAACAAGCAAAAAACTTCGCGAAGTTGCGGAACGCTGAATTTTGGGCAATTTCATGTTCTCCGTAGAACGCAAAATTCAGCAAATTCTGCAAATTCCGCAAGCGGAACGGAATTTACTGCCCAGGCCTACTTGTAATGAGGGCCTTTATATTACAGCTAGGCCCATATACATTAGACTACATAGTTATAGTAATTATATGTTGATAAATAACTGTGCATTGATAAAATAATCAAGCATGGCAATGGGCTTAGGCCTAAACCAACTTGCAAACAGGGTGAAAAATCAGGTGGATACAAAATAAGTTCCACTCTATTTTTCGACATGGAACCGAGCACTGCATTTTTCTGCACTACACTTTTGCATGAAATATAGTGACTGTAGGCAGCATGGAACTCTACTTCAGCTTTGCTACAACTTCATAACTAAGTACATGGTAAAAACGTACCTCAGTATTATTTAATGATTATGGTGAGCAGGCATAATATTTATTTGTTTCTGTGCACAGGCGACCAGTTGTACCAACAATAAAGATTACAGTGCGAACGTAAACTATGTAAGGCAGATATATTTAGAGAAAATACATTGACCTTCGGTGATATGCTGAAATAAGGGACTTGGCTGCTGATGTGTGTTATGGGGATTGAACTACGGGTTGCATTCAGATTTGGAATATCTCCAAAGCATTACTAAGAAATTAACTGAACTTTGGAAAATAAAGTAGATGACAAAAACAAATTCACAAGAAGAAGAATGTGTTTTTAAAGTATTCTTGGTCCAGTTTTCTGCCAGAACATTATACATATTTTGAAGGGCACCTACGAAGAGTGTAGAATTCTTCAAAATTAAATTTGACAGAAAAGTAATAGTGTTCTTTTTGACATGCAGTTCGGGCACAATTCATCAAAATAGATTTTTTGGACATGGCTGTAACTGGGAGTTCAAATTTTGATCCGAAGAAACGCATTTTTCTTTCAAACGAATAACTGCAAAGGAGACCCTCTCATGGGAGAAAGTGCTCTACCAGTGACTTCTGCCTTTCATGCTATATTCTTCAATGTTGCAGCCAGGGAAACTGATATTTATATCCACATGCTGTACATATTTATTAGCAATAAGGAATTTCCTAAATGAAGATGGAGATTTTCTTTATATTTCTATATAAAAGTGTGCATAAAGTTAAAGACGACAAAACAGCGAAAGTTCAGCGTTTATTCCAAAGAAAGGCTGGAGGTTTTCATAATTACTTTGTCATGCTGTCAGCTTCCTATCATGAAATTCCCAATGGCACATCTTTTTGAAGGACATAGGATTTCTCTTGTTTTATTTACGTGTTATTTTATTGCTGTCTGTCTTTTTTTGTCTGTTTAGAAGGCTGTAGTTGTGACATAGTTAGTTCCTTGCGAGGCGGTTCTATCTATTGGAAAAGGCAACGTTCCCTGATCCCAATCTAATATTCCTCAGTCACTGCCCCCTATGTGTGTGCTTCATTTTCAGCTAAACAGCAATATTTACACTTTAAAGCTTTCCCTGAGGCACATATAGGGGCCTATTATGATGGAGGATTTTCCGCATCCTCCGGGCCGGCGGAAGCCACCGCCGGCCCGGAGGATGCGGAAAATCCTCTGCGGACCCACCAAAGACCCACCGCCACATTAGGATGGCTAGTGGGTCCTGGTTTCCGTCCGCAGCTTTTCCGCCGCGGTTGGCTTACAACCGCGGCGGAAAAGCTCTAATATGGTGACGGTGTCTCTTAGACACCGTCAGCCAGATTAGGATGGGCTGTGAAACATGCTTTTTCGCGGCGGCTTTTCCGCCGTGGAAAAGCATGTGTAACTTCACTGTGGGGGCCCGTTGCGGGTCCCATGGGTGAAGGGGGGTGAGGGGTGCACATGGGGGGTACCTATGGTACCCCCCTGTACCCCCCTGCATTTGCATGCAGAAATCAGCAGGCACCGCACGTGGCTACCGCTTTATGCATACAAATGCAATGTATGCATTTTTACCATTGCGGCGGATGCAGCTTGAAGGCGCACCCACCGCAGTGGTAAAAATAGAGGATGTGACTGCCAGGGTGGCGATCACATCCTAATTGCACAGGAGGGAACTCCGCATGCCATGCAGAGGTTCCCTCCTACTCTATGGTGGCGGACGGACTCAGGTCCGTCCGCCATCCTAATCGGCCCCATAGTTAGGTGCAGCTCTCTAGTTATGATACAAAGGGGCAGATCTACAAGGTCTGGCGCATCACTGCAAATCAGCAGGGATGCGCCAGAAAACTTGCGCCACACAAAACTACCTTGCGCCACCATGGATGCCCCGTGGCACAGGGATAAGCAGATGCGTGTCATATCTGCCGGTGTAAGGTTGGCGCAGGCCTGGAGTCGTGTAGCGGATGCGACGCAACTCTAGCACTGTTCCAAACCAATCCATCTTTAACATTGTGCATCACGCCTGACGACTGATTCAAGCAAGCGCAAGGTTTTGACGCAGCTGTATAGAATTTGGCCCTTTTGGCAGGTTCACCCCAAAACTTTTTGCATTTTCCTAGCCTGTTTCTGTAACCTGGTGTTGGTGATTTTAGGCCTCTGCGCACTTTTTCACTGTGGTCCAGTGTAAAGTGCGTGCGCTCTCTGTGTATGTGTGGAGAGAGTGGCCTGCCCCCCATAGGAATGCATGGGGATATGTGTGTCCATGGTAGTTCCTGATGTGCGGGGCAGGCAGGGTCGAGTTTGGTATGTGCGAACTCGTGAGATTAAATGCTGCGCGATGATGTGCATGGATTTATTGTGTCTAGTGTAGAAGTGCCACTTTTAGAAGTTGGCTTTTCTGTGTGTAGGAAATGTAAATTGGACTGTCTGGCTTGTGATTGACAGGAGCAGGCTGGTGTGCTTGGCTCCAGGAGTCAGGATGGGTCTGCCTGGTGGTGAATGGGGAGATCTGCATGTTGATGAAGGGATGAGTTGCACCTGCGACCTGAATAGGGCTGTGCCTTCCCTAGACAATGCTGGCTCCACCCCCTGTGGTGCGTCTGATGTCCCTAGCCTAGCCAGTGAAAGAAAGAGAGGGGCTGAGCAAAATAAAGTGCTCAGGAGTTCCCCTGAACCAGCTGTAGCTGGTTCTCCCATTACCTGCACCTTGTTAAACAAAAGATTTCTGTGTATAAAACTGGCTGTGACCCCACGAAAAATGTTCTTGTGCTCAACTTGAAACTACCAGGGGCGTGCTGCTGCTGGGGCCCAGGCTAAGATTTGCCTCCCTGGGCCCTGCACGGCCCCTGGATGCCTGGAAGATCTTTTGCTTAGGATCCCCTTTGCTCCACTTTGCCTCTAAGACCTTTTCTTGGGACTCTGTGTTTGCCTTGGACCTTGGTAGGACTCTCCTCTATTCAATTCCCCAAGGAGGGAGGAATAGCTGGGGCTGTGCAGCATTGCGCTGCTGAGAGGGAATCCCCAGATCAGGGATTCCCCCGTGACACCTGCAATGCTGGTGCCCACCCACCTTATTTTTATTTATAGGAGCAGGTGCCCACCCTGCGTCCTCGTGCATTTTTTTAAATTAGTATGCGGGTGCCCACCCCGTGACTGTTTTATGGGTGGAGTGGGTGCCCACCCCGCTTTATATCTCTAATGTAGTGGGAGCCTACCCCTCGTTTTGGCCTCTGAAGTTCACCGCCACGGCCCGCGGCCAAAACAGGAAGTCAGGCGATGTTTTGCCTGATGGCAGGCGGGACTTCCGGTTTTGTGAGGGAAGTCCCGCACCAGCCGCCAGCACCAAAGAAGTGATGGGAGACTCCAGCCGGGAACCTACCCCTGGCTGGACTGTGCCAGCAGGGAGAGAGAGCCCCGCGTTTGGAAGCCCCGGGTCCCAGGAGGGAGACTGGGTGAAGAGGAGGCGGCCGGAGCAGGTCGCGACCCAGAAATGTGCCCTGCGGGACCCCCATGGTTGAAAGGAAGTCCCGCAGGCGGCCCCAACTCCCGGCCACCAGAGGAGAGCAGAGGAGCCTACCGCCACCAACCCGGTGAGTGTCATGGGGGCTCGTGTGTGTACTGGTCGGCCCCGCCTGGCAGAGGGCTGCCCCAGCGAGGTTAAGGCATGGAGGTTCCTTGTGGGGCCAGTGAGGGCCCCGTGGCAGTCAAGAGCGGCCCGTCTAGCAGCGGGCCGCACCAACGTTTTTGGCATCAGAAGTCAGACCCAGAGGGCTCCAACGACGGGCATGTTTTGTTTCGGAGCCAGAGGGCTCCAACGAAGGGCATGTTTTGTTTTAGAGCCAGAGGGCTCCAACAATGGGCATGTTTATTTCCAGAGCCTAGGTGGCTCCAACGTGTTGCCTGTTTATTTGTTCCTAGAGCCTAGGTGGCTCCAACCCTCCCCATAGTTGTATTCCAGAGCCAGATGGCTCCACCATGAGGTGCAATTCAGGAGAGAGCCCCTGAGAGTGCCAGAGGTGGCACAGACGGGCCAGGCCTTCCCCAGCTGCGCAGCACTTAGTGCCAGCTGCAGTGTTTAAGCCCTGTTTTTGTTCTTAGCTGCATAGCAAGTAGTGGGCAGTTGCAACGTTTAGGTTTTGTGCAGATGGCGCACCCTTGTCTGGCGCTGCATTGGCAGCGCGCCCTGACATTCTGGACACAGGGCATTTGAGCCCTTTCTTAGTGGCCAGTTGGCCAGGGAGACTGGTAGATGTATAGGGCGCAAGGCCCTAATGTGATTATGCGCGAAAGTGATGTGGTGCTGGGAAATGTATTGTATATAGTATGTTTTTCGCACCCTGTGTTTGATACCTCTAGATATGGTTTAGGCTTTTGAGGTTGTTTTACCTATTTAGGTTTGTATTATTGAGATTATACTTCACAATAATGTATGCCCCTAATGTGAGTTATACTTAGGAGGTAGGGTCTAATGTGTTTAGACTAGTGAGAGATTGCATAATGTGTTTATGCTGGTGAGGTTGGCACAGGATGTAATTTGCGCCTGATGTGACTGTGTATAATGTAAAGTTATGTTACAGGTTGAGGTGGAGTACAGTGATTACCAGTGGCTAGTGGATGTAGGTTTCTGATCTATTTTTACTTGTACCAATTTCTGCTAAGTGTTGACTATTGCAGTATCTCACAGGGCAACTGTGCTGGTTCCTATGAAGTTCCACAGCACAAAACAGTTCAGAGCATGGGGACCAAACCTACATGTCCTGTAATAGCTGCTGAAATATATTTCCTCATGTTGCAGCCAGTCAATCAATTTCCTCAGTCTGATGGGACTGAAATGGCCAGTGGTCAAAAAGCCCTCATGGACAATAGGAATGCTCTATTTTCTTTTCTTTATTTGGGGTACATTCAGATATAATTATAATTGAAACTCAAACTGCTGTATGGATTTACATCAACTAATAAAACACACACTTTCTGAGTAAAGTTCTAAGTTTCTGCAAAATTTGGTGTACTTCTGTTCCCCCTATTTTTCTTTCCTGTACCACCTTCAAAAACTTTCTTAAGGAAATTAACATAGGAAAACACATTTTTGGGGATCCCCCCTTTTCCTCTGCCTCATAGTAGCAGATCACCCCATAACTTTCCAGGTAGGAGTTGTGTTGGATGAAGATTCGTTGAACGTGCCAAAAATGCTCTTTCTATGTAAACTCTGACCTAACTAAAACTACACAGTGTTAATATATTTATTTGTGAAGTGTGTCCGTAATGTATTTGTACCATGCCTAGGGGTATTGAAAAAAAGACACAGCAAGTCTTCTTTTGGTTTTCTAACCATTTCAGGGGGAAGAGGGTGCTAGCTCAGCACAGTCTAATACAATGTCTGAAGAAGACATATAGGCCATGCTGATTACATTACAGTCTAGCCAAGCTTCCTGATTAACCATTATCATAACAAATACTAAATTTATTAAATCATAAATGTAAATCAGTCTTCAAAATATGTATTTTACAATTTGAAAAACTCATTTTCTGTGTGTCTCTAGGGACTGTAGTGCCATGTGCGTCTCTGGGTGGGCGTGTGCTAATGGGAAACAATTATGAACTTAAATGTTGTTTATAAATGGAATATGTACAGTGAGTGAGGATTTTGGCTGGAAGAGCCTGGCACCATGCACAAGATGGAAAGAACATTTGGTGTAGAGACACGGAGAAACAGAGAAACATGCTGCAGGTGCAGACATGACAATGTAAGTAATGTTTTAAAAAATGACGAAAATGTAGCTATATGTATAGATAAGTATTTGTTTCTTTGTGTTTTCCTGGTCCCTATTTTCTAATTTACTTTCATCTTTACTTTTTGTCACACACCTTCCTTGTATGTAGGAACCCACAGATTTTCATGAAAATAAAACCTACCTAAAGAAACTGTGGCTTGCTTGAGCAACGGTATCTTTGTTTTGAATGCTTAGAATGGTAGCTAATACTGAAAGAAAAACATGTAAGGCATTGCTTGCTGGAATTCAAGCTGAGAAAGAAATCCAGGGACAAGTATTCTCTTAAATAATAATAATAATAATAATAATAATACAGAATTTTGTAGAGCGCGTGCAGTTACCTCAACCAGAGGCGTCCCGGCGCTGAGGGAGCAGCGGAGAGGCAGTGAAAATGAGGAAAGGAAAGGTGCTTATCCCTGGAAAAGCCAGGTTTTTAACAACCTCCTAAAGATTGCTTCGGAAGGGGCCCACTGCAAGGCCGGTGGCAGCGTGTTCCACAGCTTCGCCGTGCTGGCCGAAAAGGTCCTGCCCCCCAAACGAGCCCGGCTGACTCGCGGGATGCAAAGTTGAAGCAGGGAATTAGAGCGAAGAAGTCTCACCTGAGCGTATCTCGGGAGTCGAGTTTTTAATTAAAGAGGGCACGTTCCATGCAGGGCTCTGAAAGCCAGCGTCAGAGCCTTGAATTCCCACCACAAATGTTATATGGCTGAGATACCCGCCACCCCCTCTCAACACAATCACAAAGAATTGGGAAACCGGAAACCGTTCTTGAACTTTTGGAAGGCGGGAAGGGAGTCACCCTTCCCGGCCGTATTTATTTAAAATATGAAACAAAATTAAAACATTAAAATAACAGTTTCATATTATGTACAATTTCATTTCCACATTACGATGTTTGGCTAACCTTAACAGATCTCTAATACAAAGGTTCTCCTAGCCGAACTAACATCCTACAAAACATTTGACTTGAAATTGTACATCCTAACGTTAAGGGCCAACGGCAAGGTCGTAACCGGTGTCAGATCCCTAAACCAGAAATACCCCCCTCACTTGTGAGAGGAGTGACCGCACAGAGGCGTACCTCAAGTGCATCTACCAATTTCCCTTTGTACTTGACGGGGGCCCCAATAAACTCGACGCCATTTAACGGTCGTTCGAGGACTCGTGTGAGGTGTCTAAAAGGTAGCGTAAACCCCCTCCCGCACCCCACACAACTTACCCATCTGCCGTCGCAGATGTCCTGGCCCCGGGAAATTCCCCAGGAGGGGCCATAGCCCCTCCTATCCAGGAAGGGGCCTTGACCACCTTTCCTTTCCTTCCGGCGGCCTCTCCTTAGACAGGACCGCCTCCCCGTTGAGGGGCCAATTGGCCACCTCCCCCGCGCGCTCCCATCCGTAATGGGTGACGCCCCCTCATAGGGATCTTCGAATTACTGCTCACCGATCATGACCTTACCGCCCGACCAAAATAAATACGACAAGTCTAACTAAGCTACTGAGATTACAAAGCAAACATCACTTATTACCAAGCTTGTATACTGTTCAATCCTTGCTCCAAAACTTTATTTGCAAAATATACTGAAATTAACCAATCTTTATTGCATCTTAAGAAATTTCAGATATCATCACAACCTGTAAGAAAACAGAGAAAACAAAAGATACTATATCAACTGTATTCACAACGAATCGCTGTCCTCAGGGGCTGGTGGGTGGGTCAAAATTGGCTCTTCGTTCCGTCTCGAGCTCACGTGCAGCGGGGAGGTGCAGCTTCAGAGCACAGGAACAAGAGGATGCTTTCTTGGCTTCCGCTCCTTTTATCCGTCTTCAGGGTGGGCGTGAACCCGCCCCCGCCTGCCTCCGAGGGCGTGGCCGGCCGCGTCGGTGTCTAGGCCAGCCCACTCTAGGGCGGGAAAAAGGCGCGCCCCGGCTATGCCGCTTCGGGCATACCAGCCGAGACTCGCCTCCCGCCCAAGATGGCTTCCCGGGGGGATCGAGGTACTCCACCATACGTTCGGGGGGACCGAATGGTCGCCCCTTTCCATATGGCTGAGATACCCGCCACCCCCTCTCAACACAATCCCCAAGAATTGGGAAACCGGAAACCGTTCTTGAACTTTTGGAAGGCGGGAAAGGAGTCACCCTTCCCGGCCGTATTTATTTAAAATATGAAACAAAATTAAAACATTAAAATAACAGTTTCATATTATGTACAATTTCATTTCCACATTACGATGTTTGGCTAACCTTAACAGATCTCTAATACAAAGGTTCTCCTAGCCGAACTAACATCCTACAAAACATTTGACTTGAAATTGTACATCCTAACGTTAAGGGCCAACGGCAAGGTCGTAACCGGTGTCAGATCCCTAAACCAGAAATACCCCCCTCATTTGTGAGAGGAGTGACCGCACAGAGGCGTACCTCAAGTGCATCTACCAATTTCCCTTTGTACTTGACGGGGGCCCCAATAAACTCGACGCCATTTAACGGTCATTCGAGGACTCGTGTGAGGTGTCTAAAAGGTAGTGTAAACCCCCTCCCGCACCCCACACAACTTACCCATCTGCCGTCGCAGATGTCCTGGCCCCGGGAAATTCCCCAGGAGGGGCCGTAGCCCCTCCTATCCAGGAAGGGGCCTTGACCACCTTTCCTTTCCTTCCGGCGGCCTCTCCTTAGACAGGACCGCCTCCCCCTTGAGGGGCCAATTGGCCACCTCCCCCGGGTGCTCCCATCCGTAATGGGTGACGCCCCCTCATAGGGATCTTCGAATTACTGCTCACCGATCATGACCTTACCGCCACAGGCCGGATAGTTGACCGGCTATCCGGACCCCCCACAACACTCCTGCCTAAAGGTCATGTCATAAAGTCTTTAGCCAGGCTATCAGGTCTCCTATGAGTAACTCGTTCCCCATCCGGGACAAATGAACACCATCCCCCAAATACATACTGTCCCCTTTAATACAACCATGCGAAATAGAATGCAGTGTACTTGAACGGAACAATCTACTTACTTTATTATTAATTTTCCTTACTGAATGATTCAGAGCAGAAATAGAAATAGCCCCCCGCCACACTTTTCGTGGGATCATATGGGACCATGCAATTGTGCACCCTGGAACTCTTCTCGCCAACCAACTTACCGTGGAAAGCATCGCCTCAAGAAGAAGTCGTCTACCAGTGGTCACCAAATCATTGCCCCCAAGATGTACTATGACTACAGACGGCGGTGACCTCGTCCGCCCTAACAAACCCTCGAAAAATGATCGAAACTGGTCAATACAGAGCCCGCCCTTTCCGTAGAAGGACACACTGTACCCGTATTCCCCAGCCACGTGAATCATGTCACCTGCTTTGAATACGTCCGCGGCACGCCTCACGTATGAGTGGCCCACGACCCACACCTCCTTTTTCACAGCCGGTAATGTCTGACCGCTGGCCCCCCGGTGTCGGGTCGACTGCACAGTCCGCCCCGCCTCGTAGGCTTGCGCAACTGAAAATCAAACAAAAACAAGAAGCGTGAGTACATCATTACAGCTTCACAACATGTGCAACCGCACATACCTCTTATAACAGTTCGAGGACCAACGCCCCACACGTTTTACTTGTTCAACATTCAGACCCCTGGCTGTAGCCTCCGTAGCAGCCCCTATCCGAAAGGAATGGGTCCCAAAGTCGCCGGGGTTCAAGCCCGCGGCCGAAATCGACATCGCAAGCACCCGCTGAAACTGAAACCTCGTCAGTGGGGTGGCGTCAGTGTGTCTTAACAAGGTCCCCCCCCAGGCTGCCACCCTCTGCGCTAAATATTCCTCTACGCACACAACAGGGCCCGGGGATCCTCTGGATGATTACGCAGTCCCCTGATCGGATTTGGACCTGACAAACGAGACCGTCATTGTCTCCTCCCTGACCTGAATGTGTTCCCGGCACAGTCCCCCCATCGTATCCTGCTTGTTCTTTGCCACTAATTCGCTTACCCGCATAGCCCCATGGAATGCTAATGCAAATGCGGCTCGGAACAACACTGCTTCGTACTGGGATGAACATGTTACCGGTAGCACGGACAATAACAGGGCCAACCTATCCAGACCTATCGGGTGCCTATCGTCTACTCTGCGACCCTCAAGGCGTTGCCACCCACGTAGCGCTTTCTGCACAACGAAAGACGCTGTCGGGTCCTGGATCCCATGAGCCCTTGCCATAAAGGAAATGGCGGCCCGATGCCTCTGGGCCGTAGCTACTGACTTGCCTGCCTGATGTAAAGAGAGCAGGAATCTTACTACAAACTCTTCCTGACCCCAAAGTTCCCCCCCGGCAGTACCCAAAAAGGCCCAATAGGAACGGAACGCCCCTTCATATGCCTTCCTCGTCCTGGGTGCTAAATTCTCTCCCACGAGGTCTTGTAGTTCGGGGCACCGAGAGACCAGAGAACTTCGGGAAAGGGTGCCGCCACCGGGTCCGCTGTGGGCAGAAAACCCCAGAAGGCCTGCATACGGAAACGAGAAAGCGCATCAGCCGCTTGGTTCATCACCCCCGGCACGTGTCGCGCCCTAAACAGTACATTCAGTTGCATGCACAACAACACAATTTCCTTGAGCAGTCTCAGAATCAATTTGCATCGTGCTGCCTGACTATTGATACACTCAACCACGGTCATGTTATCAGACCAGAACACCACAGAGTGATCCCTAAACCCTTCTGGCCATGTTTTCAAAGCCACCAGAATAGGGAACAGTTCGAGAAAAGCAATGTTACTCGTCAACCCGCACTCATGCCACCACGACGGCCATTTTTGAGCCGACCATTGTGTACCCAATATGGCGCCAAAACCCATACTCCCCGCCGAGTCTGTCCAAAGCCCCAACTCCTCGGAAGACACCGCTGGTTTGTTCCAGACAATTCGACCATTGAAATCCGCCAGGAATGCAATCCAAATGCGCATGTCCTGGCGAACCTCTGCCGAGAGTCTCGTGCGATGATGTCCTTCCTTCAAGCCGACCATGGATTGTGCAATCGAGCGGGAAAAAGGGCGCGCCATCGGCACTACTCTTAGGGCAAAATTCAACTGACCCACCACCTGTTGCAATTGATGCAGGTTTACTTTCGTTGCACGAATACATGTCTCAAGGGATAACCTGAATTTTAACACTTTTTCCTTGGGTAATCGAAAACAACCTTCCACCGAGTCGAGCTCGATCCCCAGAAACTCGATCAAGGTCGAGGGACCCACAGTCTTACCTGGCGCCAAAGGCACACCGAATTGATTCATTAGGACACAAAATTCATGTAAAGCCTGTCCACACTCAGAATCTCCGGCTGCCCCCAAAAACAGAAAGTCATCGAGATAGTGCATTACATGTTGAAAACCTGTCTTCCTCGTGAATACCCACTGCAGAAAACAACTGAACTTCTCGAAATAGGCACATGAAATCGCGCATCCCATTGGCATACATCTATCCATGTAATAGCGACCCTGAAACTGAAAACCAAGTAGACGCTGATCGTCTGGGTGTACCGGGAGCAACCGGAACGCTGACTCGATGTCCGATTTGGCCATCAGCGTCCCGGGCCCCAGGCGATTCAACATGGCAACGGCCTCATCGAAAGATGCGTACCGCACTGAACATACTTCCGGGTCTATCGCGTCATTCACGGAAAGACCACGTGGGGCTGACAAATTATGTATCAGCCGAAACTCACCCGGGTCCTTCTTGGGGACCACCCCTAGAGGAGAACACACAAAATTAGCAACCGGTGGCAAATGGAATGGACCGGCAACACGACCTCGGGTCACCTCTTTCCCAATCTTTACCTGCACCACCGCCGTGTGCTGTAAGACCGACATTTGATTCTTACAGTTTGGTACCCCCTGAAAATCCCCCACTGGGATGCGGAAACCATATGAAAACCCGTTCCGTAACACCCCAGCGGAAGCATGATCCGGGTATTCGCTGAGCCAAGGAATCATTGCCATGGTATCAATCGGGGTCGGTAAAGGCGCCCCTCAGACTATATTAGACCTGTTTGGCGCCTCCCTTACCACCGTTATCACCCGTTTTGGCTCTGCACATGGACTCAGGATGGGATGGCTGCCCGCACCCACCACACTCATGTCTGAATTTGCATGACCCCTGGGGCCTGGTACATTTGCCTCTGTTAAAATTCCAACAGATCCCCCTTTTACCTGTGTTGCCACTCGGCTTCGAGTGGTACTCGTTACCTGCACCCGTCCGAAAGGGTGTCCCAGAGTTTTGGCGGGAGGATTCCCCCCCGTTACTCCCTACCAATGGCACCTTCAACATCCCCGTACTCTCCATTTTTTGCCAAGACACGGAGTCGTAACAATCCCAAGACAACAATGGGTTGTGTTCTTTAGCTTTTCTAAACAGATTATCATAGCAGAACCACTGATTGCCCCCATATGCCACAGAATACTCCATAATACGCGACTGATAAATGGGTAACTCGGTCAACAACTCAGGCCTGCGCTCACCCATAATGGAAGTAAAAATGCCCCACGCTCTGCCCCAAGTACCAATGGTCTCGTCGACCTTAAAGGCGGCCATTTTTGCGCGCCAAACACTCGGATGCATGAGCTCCTTTTGACTCTTCACATGCTCGATCTCGTAATGGTCGGTAAGCAATGAAAACATGTTTACATATTTATCCGCCCAAATCAATTCCTTGATTTCTTGTGGGACGTGCTGGGCAATCTTCTCCTTTCTAGAAGGTACAGACCCCTCCCCCGCAATCGGCAATGGCCGCTTACCTGAAGTAGACCCCACGCTTGTCGCCGAACTTGGGCCTGCTATACTTCCAGCCGCCGGAACCTGTGGGGGAACAGAAGATGGCGCCTTCGCAGCCACCCTAGATTCCCGCAGTTGCCTCATTACTGCCCGGGCGTCGTCAGCCGTGGCGCCCTCGCTATCGTTTCCCAACCACGCTGCCAATTGTGCCGCTAACTCGGGGGGCATATCCTCCCTGTTCACGGGGGTGACCACCACAGGGATTGGATTCCCTTCTTTCGGCACCGGGGTTGGCTCCTCTCGAAGGGTTTCGGGAACCGGGGTCTCTCCCCCAAGTGCTCCCCTTCTGGGCCTCTTGCTTTTTCCACCGGGGATTGTTCCCTGTAAAGGCCGTTTCGGTCCTCCCTCCCCGTCCTTAGCCTCAACCTTTTTCTTCAGATCGGCTATCTCCTTCATGAGTATGCGGAGCATCTCCTCGGTACCGACCCGCTTTCCGACTTTCTTGGGCATTCTCAGACGGGATATCTGTAAGACAAAAAGAGAAATTACAACGCTCAAAATTGGCTCTTCGTTCCGCCTCGAGCTCATGTGCAGCGGGGAGGTGCAGCTTCAGAGCACAGGAACAAGAGGATGCTTTCTTGGCTTCCGCTCCTTTTATCCGTCTTCAGGGTGGGCGTGAACCCGCCCCCGCCTGCCTCCGAGGGCGTGGCCGGCCGCGTCGGTGTCTAGGCCAGCCCACTCTAGGGCGGGAAAAAGGCGTGCCCCGGCTACGCCGCTTCGGGCATACCAGCCGAGACTCGCCTCCCGCCCAAGATGGCTTCCCGGGGGGATCGAGGTACTCCACCATACGTTCGGGGGGACCGAATGGTCGCCCCTTTCCATAAATGCTATTTTATAGTCTATTGTTTCAAGGTTTGTTTTGATGGCACAACTGTGCCTCTGGTGTGCCTCCACTATCTGAACAATTCTGCACATTGTTGGACTTAAAACCTGAGCACTCCTAAAATTAATTACACACATTTGGGTATGTAGCCTTTTAGAATGATTGATTTCAGTGGTTTATTTGTTGTCACCAGCATGAGTTGCTCAGTGTCTGGATTTATTTTGAGAAATGTTCTTATTCTGTAGGCTGGGCTGTTATTGCAGCACACACAAACCACATATCAGTGTCACATGCATTGTGAGAAAGTGGATTATTAGTTTGGGTGGATGGTAGTCCATCACTAGTAACAATGTCCCTATTCTTATTCCAGTAAAGATTTTAGTAATTTAAACTTGATCTCAACCCCTGGCATATGTGGCACAGAGCAGCCAGGCTTAACTTAAGGAAATGTGTAAATCATTTAGAAGTACCAAAACAATTAAAACGTTGAAAATTCCCACTCCAATTCATAAACTAGAGAAATAATTAACAAAATGACACCAAAATGGCAAAAATCCAATAAAAAGAACCATTGAGGTGAATGAAAATAACACCAAAATTGTTAACTGCCCACAGCAGTCATCTTTTTGTACTGAACTTTTATCTAGGCATGATTTTAGGCTGGCCACAATGGAGTGCAGATTGGATACAGAAACCAGGTTTGACCTGATTGGAAGTTTTACATTTGGCTTAGTCTCTGAAATGGAAGTCAAAAATCCTTAACAGGGCAAGGGAGCAGGCTTTGACCAATAAGTGCTCAATGAAGCTGGATAACTAAGGGACAAGGTCACTGTGAAGCAGTTGACTTTGGTGGGAAAGCTTGATCAGACAGAAATTCAAAACCCAGGGAAAATCCCTTTATGGCCAAATACTTTAAGCTCTTTCACCCAGTGAAGATTTCTACATTCTACTTGGTCACTTGTTTGAGCTTGTATTCCTCCAGGGGTACAAAACTGCATGCTGCAGTGAAACAGGGCTCCACAAGGCTCGATATCCAAACTGGTGTATTACTCAAAGGGAGTATCAGCTTCTCTAATTCGTTCAGCCATTCGATTACTTTTGAATGGAAGTTATATGATGTTGAACAATCACAGTTACTGTGGGATGAGAGCAGGTAGTTTCGGTCTCTCAGATAGAAATATGTTGAAAGTTATAGAAGGTAGCTTGTAGCCTTCCATTCCAACTTTGACAAACTGAGCAGACTAAAAGCCTTATTGTTTCAGAAGGACATGGCACTTACATCTGCCCATGAAACCTTTGAATTGCAAGTAGTAGGTTTGTCCTCTGAAATTCAATCAGTAATATGCAAAAACCTGCCTCAGCATTTTGGTGAACTTGTGCATCGCATATTTAATGCTTCCAACTCTATGGGTGTAGTACACTCCTTTAAAAAAATCTCGATGAGAAAAATACAGACAACAAAAATAAAGAACCCAAAAATATTGATAACAATAAAATAAAATGAAACACAACAAAAACATTGATATATATATTATCAACAACACAGACATCAATAAAATACATATAAACTATACCAAAAACAATATTTAAACATACAAATAAACTAGTTTCAATAATATATAATAATACAAATATTTAAACATTTTAAACATGCACAAACAAATTACAAAATTAATAATAATAAATAAAACAAACACACATAAAATCCTAAAACAAATAAATAAACAAACCATACAACATAAAAAAATCACAACTACCAAAAATAAACAAACATAAAACTATATGATATTTAAAAAATTTCACATTATTATCTACATATACATATGAATAACACTAATAAACAAAATAAAAGCAAACATTAAACAAATATAATAAATATTAAACACATTTAAAGTTTACAACTAAAAAAATGTAAAAAGCTATCTCAACCAATAAATTTTAACTACACCAACACAAACCAATAGAAGATTCTAACTAATTAAATAAACACTATAAAACAATCAATTAACATAAAATGTACTGTATAACGGACAAACACGGAAGAAGAACAAACCTTTGCGAGACAGAAAATAGAACGAAAAAGAATCACACAAACAACTATTCTGAAAATCTTTCATTAAAGTTAGGAACAAAACTTTGTAACTAAATAAATAAAAATAGCTGAAAAAAATTACGAAAACTATAACATGTTTTCTTTAAATGTCACAGATTAAACTTCACAAAAAATCCACCTAGAAAATTCTGTACAAATATTTACATCCACAAAAATAATAAAATCAACATTACAAAAAATATCTACCAAAGTAAGTTTATGACTTAACTAACCAATAAGGTAAAGGATTTCAAACTAATAAATGTAATAAAAAATCAAAACATGGCTAAAAAATGCTTTTCAATTAACAGCTTCTACAGAAGTCAACAAAACCACAACATCAATGAAAGAAACTTCATCAACTGAAAATAGTAGGTATAATTTTTTATAACAAATTAAAAATAGAGTCTAAATAATCGAAAAAATCTACTTATCTAAAACCATAACATTTTCTTTTATGTTTCAAAGATTACACTTCACTAAAACTCAAGAAACAAAATACGTTTTTCTTTTTAAAAAAATATATGCGACATCAGCGCCATAGGTTCACGAAACTAAAAACCTGTAAATAAAAAAAAGAACACACTCTCACAATGACATGTTCAAACCCACAAGCATTAAAATCAACATTAACTACTACATGGATTTTAATGCTTATGGGTTTGTCCATGCTATTGTGGGATGGTGTTTTTTTTCTTTATAGATTTTCTGTTTTGTGAACCGATGGTGCTGATGGCGCATTTATTATTTTAACGTTAAATACACTATGAGAGAAAGGCAGGGGAAAACATGGCGGTCGTGTCAGGCTCAGGTCGCTAAGCTCCGCAGATCAGCCCACAACAGGGCCTAATTCATTTAATGTAACCCCCACTACCCAAATCACAGCAGAACTGATGTGCCTTACCGTGTCTGGGGATCAGGCAGTGACCGCGGTTGTGACAGCAGGAAGGCAGTGGAGTGGGGATGCAGATGGCTGTACTTGCATTGGTGTAGGGCCACCGGGGAGCTCAGGAAGAGTGGTAGTGCAGCTGCGAGACGTCTCCTCCGGGCTAGTGGCGGCAGTGTTAGCATATGCACTGCACCCTTCTGGTCTAGAGGTCCGGAAGGCTTACTGACAGTTGACCGGGAAGAAGCTGAGGGCCACCCGGCCAGTGTTCCTGGGAAGGAGACCTTGGATAGAAAAGGTAGGAGGGCCAATTCTGTAAATGTAGATAGAGGTAAAACAGCTCTCTGACCTGCTACCAAATATTCCTCCATATTGTTTACCAGCTACTTACTCTACAGAAAAGGATTTCCCTTAAGTACAAGTGTGCAAACCTAAAGTGAAGCCTAGGACGGAGGTACAAAAGATAGGGAAAATGCAGAAAAAGAAAAATGATGACATTTTGGAATGCAAGGTAAAAATTACCCCCTCCCTGAGGTCCTTTTTCAATGTTTTCCCCCCTAGTGACCCTCCAAGAACAAGAGCAAGTTGAGGTAGGGAAGCTTGGAAATAATTTAGATACACAAACAATGGAGCGGGATGTACACTTCAGGAAAGAGGGGCCAAATCAGGAAAATGCCTTAAAAGTTACCAATATATTAGAAGCTGAGTCACAGGCAGTTGACACTCCACAAGATAAGGGCGAGGGGAAACAGCCACCAGATATAACATCTAAGAACTTGGGAGAATGAAATCCCAACGAAGAGACCTCAGTTAGCTCCTTAGAAGCAATGCTCTCTTCATTCATTATGGATATTAAGAAGGGGTTTGCAGTATCAGAAGGAAATCAGGGGGAGATACATGGCTTCTGTGAGGCCTTGGGGAAAAAAGATGGACACTCTATTGGAAAGGATGCAAACACTTGAAACTACAGTGGAGGAATTGGAAACACATTGAAATATTAGTAAAATGGAGCTTCAGGTGCTGAGTCGAGATGAGCAGGGGCTGCAGGAGAAATTGGAACAGCTGAAAAAAAACTCCAGAAGGAACAACTTGAGGGTCTTGAACATTCCTGAGGGGAAGGAGGAAGATAATTTGAAAACTTTTGTGGTGTCATTGATAAAGGCATCGGTTCAGATCGAAGAGACTGAGGCTGACATCGGGAAAGACATTCAGAGAGTACACAGAGATTCTGTTAGAAAAAAAAATAGAGTTAAGCCAAGGAAAACCCTATTAACTGTCAGACATACACCCTAAAGGAATCCTCCTATGCGCGTTAAAATAAAAAAACTCTTTGGGGGGTACTTACCATTTTAAATTATATTAGATCTATCACAGGTGAGCTTAGATAGCCAATGGGAGTTGGGAAAACCTTTGGAAGAATTAAAAGAAGTAGCAGAAACTCACGGCTTAAATTCCCTGTATCCCTGAGAGTAATGCATAACAACAAAATGCACATGATAAGAAGTCGAAGGGAGACATATGATTCATTAGAAGCAATTAAGAAGGGAGCAGCGGGAGGTGTGGGAAACTGAATGACATGTATATGTATATAAAAAGAAGTTGTAGCTTAGGATGATTTTTCTGTTTAAGGGAGGACATAAAGGGACATGTATGAACATAGATAGATAGGCAATTGTCCTTTGTTGTGGGTGCTTGCGGTGCAGGAAAGGAAATTTGGGCTAACATCAGGCCCAGTAAGAAATATGTGTGGGTTCTCCAGGGAAGGGAGAAAGGATGTTGAAGGGGGAAGAGCACTGGGTGGGGAGCATTTTGGAAAGAAAGATAAAAATTGCCTGAAAAAACCTTAGAAAGATATAACATATTTAGAAGAGTAGGAGCATGTGTATTCAGATTCTAAAGTGAAATGTTATTGGGCTACGGATGAAGTGGAGGAGGGACAAGATGTTACAATATCTCAGAGACTTTCCTGCGCAGATTCTGATTTTACACACTTGGTAAAGAAGGAATTTGTTGACCTATTTAGAAAACAAAAATAAGTACAACAGATATAATGTACAGATAAGAGTGCAAACATAAGATGGGTTGAATAGTGGTGAAAAAGCAAGCAAAAATATGGATATCAGAAATGAGAGTGGACAAAGTGGGTAGGTGGGTTAAAGCAAGCATAAAAATAAGGGATAGACTGCTAACATTAGTACGATATTATAGTCCAAATCATGATGACTGTGAGCCACTTAAAAACATGTTTTTAAACTTATTAGAGTATTCAGGCCTGGAAATTGTGGCCGGAGACTTTAACGTGGTAATGGACCTAAAGTTAGATAAGTAAAAGTAGAGCTGTACCTACGCCTAAATCACGAGCCTTTTTGAAAGATATGATGAACCAACATGCTCTGTGTAATCTTTGGAGAGAGAGGGTTGGAAATCTGCAGGGCATCTCATTCCACAATAGGAAATGCAGGCACAAATGTGGATTGTGGGCCGTTACCTTGGCCCCAGGATATTTTTATGTCGAAGTGTGGCAAAACCCGTAATCTCGGGCCTCTTTGTGATACTTCAAGGAAACCAGGCGTTATCCGACTTGAACTTATGTGCTCTGGATTTTTTTGACCTGCATATATTGATCCTTTGAACCTAACTTGAGAATTTCTGAGCCCTGACGAAGTTCCATTCGGAACGAAACGCGTTGTCTGAGGTCTGAATTTTAAACTGATATAAAAATAAAGGATATATTTGGATATACTTGAAGCGTTTTGACTTCATTCTGGTGCACCGTCCTTCTCCTCATGAAGCTCTTTGCACATAAACTCAGAATGACAACCAACATTCCTCCCTTCTCTCAGGGAGAATGGGGGAGAAAGGTAGCATTATATGCGGATGATCTTATAGTTTTCTCATTGGATCTTGGGGTAGCTCTGCCAGCTATTGTAGGCTTTGCTTTAGAATTTGGCAAGGTGTTGGTTTTACCTAGTAAACAAAGACAAAATAGAGGTTATGATATGGAATCAGAGAAAGGAGGATCGGTTGATCAAGAAGGAAATGTGATAGCTGGGGTTAAAAATTGTTCAAGATATAAATGAAATCCCAGAGATAAATCTGGGAAAAATATTTAGAGAGATTGTGAAATTAATGAAGGGATTGGCACATCTTACCCTAATGGTTCTGGAGAGAGTTAATCTGGTTAAGATGGCGATATTGCCAAAACTCAAAACTAACTTTCCTATTTAACACTATACCCCTGCACTTTGCAAAAACACCAGGCGGAACAGAAATGGGAACTACGGAGCTCATTACGATAGTGGTAAATCCGCCACAGGCAGCCTGCCAAATTATGATGGCAGGCGGTTTGCTGGCGGATGGAAATTCCGTCCGCCATGGGTCTGCCACAGGTAATTGTTCAGATTGCCTGGCAGACCCGCAAAACATACCTAGAATGGTGGCGGTGCCTAATAAGGACCGTCCACCATATTAGGGCGCTTCATTTCTGCAAGCCTTGAATGGCCTCCATTCAGAATCTGGTGGAGATTGACTATGGGGGCCTGTTGGCGGCCCCCCTTCTGCAGGGGCACTTCCATACTACATTTGGGGGGCACCCATTTCCCTGCACTATGTAGCAGGCTCCGCATGGTGCCTGCCATGTAGTGCAGGGAAATGCAAACCCTGCATGTTTACCATTGCTGCGGGTGCTACCGCCTGCAGCACCCACCGCAATGGTAAGAATGCCCAATGTGACTGCCACGTGACGGTTGCATTTTGATTCCACGGGCGGGACTGCCGCCATATAGGCAGACGGTCCCAATTCGGTGACGATGGCGGACTGACTCAAGTCCGTCCTCCATCCTAATGAGCCCCTATGTTCTTGGCAATGCTAAAAGAAAGTAAGGCGGATGTAAATGTTTTAAATTTGGAGAACCAATGTACTTTAGAAAAATTACATTAAACGTATTTGCAAGCAATGATGAAGATATGGTACTTCATCAGAAGACGGTCAAAATTAGATTACTATTCTCAGTGTGCCCCTATTTAGGAATCACCAGGTCCCCGGAGTGTCTTAAGAAGAAACTAGAATTACCTATAAGAAATGCAGGTGTAAGAGCCTGGGGTGATTTGATATGTGACGGCAGTTAACCATGGTGTGAACTAAATGTGATGATGGATGGTAATTTTTTAAAGTTTAAATACATTCAATTGAAAAGTTGGGAACAAAGCAGAAAACTGCCTTTGGGTGTGGGAAATGATTTGGAAGATCAACTGATCGTACAACCACCTGGAAACAAGTCTCTTTCTTGTACTGAGAAATACACAACACCTTGGATGGAGATTGCACTTTGTCAGAAGAGGTGTGGGGAAGATACTTGCAGAGGGAGCAGTTACGAAATATAAGGCAAGTATTGTTGCGTAGATTATATCCTATTGTCAAGCCTGCTTTTTTAAGAAGAAACCATCTTTTCTCACGCCACTGGGCATATATAACCCCTGAAAAGCTATCAAAGATGGGGAAAGGAAGACCCACCATATGCGCAACATGCGCATAAAGTGGGTCTTCCTTATGTTCTATCAATGCTCAGAAATCAGGAAGTTTTGGGACAAAATGCAAATAACAATATCAGGTATTTTGGGGCTGCAAATCAATGTAAGCCTATCACTGATCATGTTTGGTGTAATGGAAAGTCTTACGGGTATCCCGAGGGATCTGCTGTTCTACGCTATTATATTGGCTAGAAGAGAAATCTGTTGTAAAAGGGTGGGAGGTACCCCACCTCAGCATTCAGAGTGGTTGGAGTCTTTCTTCTATATGTCTAGGATGGACTTATTAGGGAAAGATTCTAAGAGTAAAAGATTATGGAAACCCCTTCAAGTTTGGGGCGCTGGGGCATGTAGGGTTTTGCAAAGATTAAGGGGTAAGGAGGATATATGAAATATAAAATGTAGATCTGTCAATTATTACACCTTAAAAACTCTCTAGCCCTGCTGTGGGACCCCCGTCTGTACTAAAATCAGCTGCTAGTGTGAAACAAACACCCTGAGAGAGAGAGATATCAGCAGGGAAGGATATGTTTTTGTCAGATGACCTTAGGTGGTTGGTTTTATTTATGAAAAAGGGCTCAAGTAATGGACATTAGACCATGAGGTGAGTGAGTATAAAATACAAGTTTTTATTAAAAAAATGAAAAAGAAAAACATTAAATACAACATAACATAATTAAACAACACATAACTAACACCACATAACACGCTACGCTCAAGAATTTATCCCTGAGTTAGCTGCACTTTATCACAGCCAAAGTGGCAATATATTTATCTCCCCACTCACAAGCTGGTGCAAACAGCCCATAACATCAGTTTACCTACAATAGCAGCTGCCACAGATGACCCCGGCAACTATAGCTAATGAGATGCAGAGTAGGCGTTCCCGTGCAAAAAGCTGTGACAACACCAGTCCGCAACATACTCAATAACCAGTCAGTTCGGCGATAAGATCACAGAACAGGCAATAAGACGCATTAGCAGCAGGAAATTAACACCTGCTCTGATGTGGCGTAAAGTCGGACTACAACCTGCTCCAGAAAAAAGGAGCCAGACCAGAGCCACACCTGAAGAGCAACATATGCCATGGAGACACTGATCATGCAGCACAGAGCCCCAAGAGGGCCACAACACCCACACAGCAACCATCCCCAGCATCCCTCCCCCGACAGGCATCCCCTGGGCAAAGACATGTCACATAAACTGCATGTAATCATGTACAATAAAATCCACCTGAAGTGGCACATTCACAACAGGTAACATGCATGTGTTGTCACAAAAATGAGCATCACACATTACTTTTCGAATTACCAAATAGAAATGTATTCAAAAAAATTCAAAAGAACATTAATGGAGACTCATGGTGGGTCTCCGCTGGACAATCTGTAGGTCACAGCCTGCAAGACAAAAATCCAGATAAGAAGGTGTGTCATGCACCCATCAAATGACAGAGAGAGAGCGAAGGAGAAAGAGCGATACAGAAAGAGAGAAAGAGAGGTAGAGAGAGAGAGAAAGACGGAACGAGGGGGAGAGAGAGAGGAAGACGGAAAGAGAGGGAGGGAGAGAGAAAGATGGAAAGAGAGGGAGAGAAAGATGGAAAGAGAGGGAGAGAGAAAGATGGAAAGAGAGGGAGGGAGAGGAAGAGGTTAACGAGGGGGAGAGAGAGAGAGACAGAGAAAAGAAGAGAAGGACAGGGAGAGAGAGTGCTGACACTGCACGCCTAGGTGTCACTGCTCACCTGCTGCCACTGGTGTGTCTCCAACCTCATGCCGGTATGTACTGCAATTCACCAGGTCCCTCACCTGACACAGATCCCTCATCTGAAACAGAGTCTAGATACATGAATGGCAAAGTACATGCAATTGCACATGCCATTATCGCCTGCCTGCCCTTGTGCACCCAGGCAGCTGCACCCCAGTCCCTCCCGCTGCCCAGCGGTGCATGCCTGCCTCTGGGCACTCAGGCCTCACTGCTCACCTTCCACCACTGGCGTGTCGCAAAGAAGGTCCACCAAGTGCCGGTGCAAGCCCCAAGCCAAGGGCCCGCGAACATTGCACCCTCCATATCATTCAGCCCGGCTCTGCGGGCCACCAGGTCTCACACTTGATTCTGGGTCTTGATTTCACCATGGCAGAGGACATGCCAGTGCACACAGCATCATCACAGGCTGCACATCTGCTCAGCCCCTAAGGTGCCACTAACTCTGTGACTCGCGAGGCAACGCCACATGCCGGTTGGCCAGCACTGCCTGCTGGCTCAGGCCTACACTGTGATCTAGCATGGCTCACAACGATCGTCACCAGTCCGGACCGCCAGGACGGGGCATCATCACAGGCTGCACACCCGCTCAGCACTTAAGGTGCCCCTACCTCAGTGCACCTAATGTCACCGTCCCATGGCGGTGTGCCTGTGCCGGCTGCAGTGTATCCGTTGCTACCAAGTCTATGCCCCGTAAGTCATGCACCCTCTATGATTGAGTATTGTGGTGCGGACGACATCATGTCACCTCCAGCCCTGGGGAATGTGATGTTGCAGGGCCCTAGGCCCTCATGCCTACATTAACATCACATGGATACACCCAGCTAGAGAGTGGAAATGGTGTCGCGCATGTGTGCCTGGCCCTTTTTATGGGCAGGGTCACAAGTCCTGTGACGCATGTGCTGGATGGGTGTGGTGTGGGTGTAAACCAGCCACGAGGAAGTGGCTGTGGCATGCTGACAACTAGACCTGTGATCTGAAGAGCACTACAGGGAAGACCTGGCACATGTAGCGTTGTCCCCCCTGTGAGCGTGTGCATAGTGGGCTTGCCTGGCATATGCCAGTCTAGCGTAAGGGTTTGACAAATGACCCCAGGGCTCTAGGAGTGGTTCCGTACTGGGCTGTGTCCCTGTTGTCGTATCGGTGCCACCAAGACCACATTTGGCAATGTGTCACCCTGTACCCCAAGTCCAACTACATGAGCAACATGGACGTAAGGGGGAACCACTGAGCCTACATTTATCCATACTTCCACACTTGAAAGATCATAGAAAGGACACATCTGTGTGATTATGAATGTTTAATGCACATTCAGTGGAGTGTTGCAGGTGAAGCAGTACAGGGCCATGCAAACCCCACTTTACAATGGTGGCCCGTTGAGGGACAGCCAGTGTCCTTCAGGGAATGACAAGTCCAAATGAAAAGGAAGAGTTCAGTCCGCAGTCAGACTGCTGTGTCATTGTGGATCAAGCAGAATATGGCAGTCCATGTAGAGGTCCAAGGTGAGTGTCGCAGAGTGTATCGGGGGACAGTGGAAGATGATGATTCGGAGGGCAGAACCTAGCAGAAATAGGCCATATTGTGGAGATGAATGCTACAGTTTTCTTCTTACCAGTAAGGCGGTTTCATTCGCATCTTCGTCCTCTACTGTTTCATGTGCCTCACGTGTGGGTGGTGGTGTTCTGTCTCCAGCACTATGTGGCAGTGATACCTCAGGGGCCAGAGGTGGAATTTCTGCCGTACTGTGTGGCACTGACACTTCAGGGGGCGGAAATGTGGATGTAGCGGTAGCAGCAGTATGCATCAGTGCCAGGCCTTGTGGCAGCATACCATGAGGATGGTCCTGAGGTCATTGAGAAACCCAGCTACCTCTCACTGGTGTGCAGCCGTGGCAGCCGCCCTTTCCGCCTGTCTGCTCCATGGTCTCCATTAACCTCAGCCTGTGTCCCAACTCCCGGGTGACATCGCTAGAGCCACTCTGACTGGCCAGTTGTTCTAGTCTCGGAGTCAGGCCTCCAGCGATGTCAGCCATGGTCCATTGGAGAGCATGGAGCAGACTGTGGGTGTTCGCTAGTGACCATGAGTGGTCCCTGATGGGACATAGACACCCACGTATGGCATCTATTTCGGCTGCCATGTGGTCATAGCCTACCCGCACCTGTTCAGCCAGATTCTCCTGGCACCCCAACACACGGCGTTGGAAGGCCATGTGTTCTTTGAGGGGTCCTGGGAGGCAGCCGTGGTGGAAGGTGCTGCCTGCTGAGTGGTCTGTGCAGGGTCTCCTCGTAGCAGATGGGTTGCCCTGCTCCTAGAGGTGGGCTGTGGAGGCTCTCCACGAGCTGTTGGAGGGCGTCGGAGTTGAAGCTGTAGTGGTCCTCTTCGCCATCAGAGAAAAGAGGTCCAGGCTGCTTTGCAGGAGGTGTTGATTCTCCCTCTGCAATGTGCATGGGAAATGCAGTTTAACAATGTGTTCACATGTATGTTGTCGCATTGTACATGTTTTCATACAGACTGCATGACTGTGTACATTGTGGCTGTTTGGGAGGAGCTGCCTATTTGATGGGGGACAGTGAACATTTCAACAACATAATGGATGTGTGTTTGTACTGTACAATATCAACTCACATTTCCCTGCAATGCCAAATGTGATTGGCTAGTTTCTACACACAAGCGGGACCTGTTGTGTCCTGTGTTCTGTTGTGGACGTGCTGCAGTTTGTACCACATTGTTGTCAAAGATGATGTGCTCTGCATGTATGTGTGTGTGAGCTGCATTTCAGGGGAGTCACCCCATAATCTCTAATTTAGCTGCCCCTTATCCCTTTCATGCGGTGTGCCTTTGACTTCTGTGCTTATACAGTGCTGAGATGTTGCATACTTGGGTACATTGGTCTCTTGATGGGAGTTGGGGACTGGTGCATGGTTTGTTGGCAGATGTGCTCTACTTAAATGTACATGTGTGCGATTGTGCCCTTCTCCCCCCATCCTCCCAGTCCCTGGTCGTTACTCACCCTGGTGCTGTTGTGTCCGGTCATGTTGAACAGTGTCTGGTCCTCCAACTCATGCCACCGTCGCCTCACTGATGACTGTGGACACCATTTCCTTCATCTCATCTAGCTCCTCCTGTGGCGCAGGACTCCCACCTTCAGTCTGCATTGCTGCCCTCTGGTTGTTGGCAAGTTTCAGCTTGATTTTGCGCTTGACATCATTTCAGTGCCTCTTGACCTCTTCCATTGTCCTCTTTAGCACTCCGACTGCATTCACCTTGTCCACAATGGACTGCCATAGTCCATTTTTTGTTGCCAATGACGCAGTGGAGGTGACGAACAGTTGTTGATGGTGTTCTACTACCTCCGTTATCAGGATCCTGTTTTCCTACAGACTGAACCGCTTCTTCCTACGCTTCTTCTCCTTGGCCTTCCCTGACCCAGAGGTCCCAGGCTGGTCCTCCAGGGGGCTTGTCGGGTTCTGGTTGTTGTCGGGTTCTGGTTGTTGTTTGGCATTTGTTTGTCTAATTTTTTTCTACTTTTATGGTGATTTATCCCGCCTGACGAGTGTAAATTGCAGGTCTGTCGCTGGTTTTTGCAGATTTTTGTATTACGATTGGCCTCATTGCAAGTTTTTCCGCGTTCATGTTTTGCTTTGAGTTTATCGTGGACATTTGACATGTTGTGAATGCTACGTTAACACAGCGTTATTTTCCCGCGATAGAATGGGATAAGGAGAGATGCGTTAAGCTACTTTTGCGGTAATTATCACACATTCTTGAGAATATCCTCCTACGTCTATCCAACACTAGGACAAACACATTCAACACTAAACTACCAAAACAAGACATAACTAAACCAAAAACGACCAATTAACGTCCTAACAAATCTAACTACACTACTACTACCTGATCCTTACCCTAAAACTACCTTATAAGTAAAATAAATCAAACTTACCTTATCCGACGTAACACAGCACCCAAGCGCGAGGTTCCATCTTGCAAAATGACCTAAAAATGAAACAGACACACAGAAAAGTGACAAAAAGGAAAAAAAATGGCTGTGTAATAAAAATGGAAAAAAGACAGACTCCTCATAGACAAGATTGGAGAAACAATAAAAAAAGCAAATGTATATTTTTATTTATTGTTTATTTTTTTTACAAATAATAAAAAAAATAATAAATATACATTAAATATGATATTATCAAAAAACTAAAAATATACAATTTAATATATATTAAAATGTATGTTTGTTTCATGTACTCACCTTCAAAATATAAAATTACAATAAGACTATTGTAAATGTTCAAACAACATAACAATGTTTTATAAAAAATATATGATACAAAATATATTTGTGAAAAAGAATGTTAATTATTTAGTATAGTAAATATTATTTTTCTATTAATGATATTTAATATACTAAATAATGAAAAAATGTACAAAATATAAAAATGTAAAATACATATATAATTTTACAACAACAAATTATATAAAATATATAAAAAAAATGAAAAGAAATGTAGTAAAATGTTTATGTTTTCCCATAAAAATGATAAATATTAACAATGTCATTGTTTATATTTAAATAAATAACAATATATTTACTTTACTATTACATGACTATACTTCAGAAAATGTACAATTTTTCAAATGTTTAAAACAAATATGTATGTTAAAAAAAGAATTCAAATGTACATGAACATTTTTATAAATAATATATTATACTTTATAATACATTCTGAATAATATCAAAATGTCTGACTCATGTTTTTAATAATGTAAAAAATGGTATAACAAAACTAAATAAAAACAATTTAATTGTGAACCCCAAAAAATACATGTGTTTGGGAATAAAAACATTAACAATAAAAACTAACATACGTCTCCTTTTTTATTTGAATGTACATATACACTCTTTACAAAATTACATAATAAACAATAACATTTTACTATTCCAAAACCAACTAACCTCAGGAAAAATGCTGGATAATAAAGCATAGTAAATTAGTATTCCAACTCCAAAACCAAATAAACTCAAGGAAAGTGCTGGATCGTAAACCCCCAATAATCACTATTACTTACTCCAAATTTAACTAAACTCACCATTAAGTGAGTCCTCCTTGAACCCCTGCACTCATGTAGTGTTTGGTGTTTGAGGCCCTCCTCCACCCGCAGGTTATACCTGCGCCTCATCCCGGTGGTCCAGTGGACCTCTGACTCCCTTCTCTTGCTCCCCTTTCCACCCCCTTCATCCTCTTCTTTCTGCTCCATTTTTACCCTTCAAGTTTCTCACCCTTTCGCTCTTTATATCATTTTTCTTCTGCTTTCTACTCCATTTCATACTTTATTTCTTTCACCCTTTTACTCTTTTAATCTTTCTCTTTTCTTTTTTCACCCTTTTGCTCTTCACATTTTTCCTCTTTTTTTGCTTGCTTCCCCAGTTTTTCCCGCAGCTGCTTCTCCTGCGGCCCCTTCCCCCCAGCGCGACCAACCCAAGCCAGTTCCCCTCTCCGCTCCCGCCTCCCAGCTGTCCAGCCCTCCCCAACCCCTTACTTAACGGCGGCAGCTGCCGGGAGTAGTGAGCAAGACCACTGACTCATTGTCAGTGAAATTGCTCTCCCACCCTCGCAACTCTACCATTAAGTGAGGCCTCTTCTGAGCATCTGCACTCCCGTAGTGTTTGGTGTTTGAGGCCCTCCTCCACCCGAAGGTTTTACCTGCGCCTCATCCCTGGTGGTCCAGTGGGCCTCTGACTCCTTTCTCTCGCTCTGCTTTCTGCCCCCTTCCTCCTCTCCTTTCTTCTCAGTTTTCACCCTTCAGCTTTTTCACCCTTTCACTCTTTATAGCATTATTCTTCTGCTTTTTGCTCTGTTTCACCCTTTATTCCTTTAACCCTTTTACTCTTTCTATCTTTTCTCTTTTTTTACCCTTTTACTCTTCACATTTTTCCTCTTCTTTTGACTGCTTCCCCTTTTTTTCCCGCCACTGCTGCCCCTGCTGTCCCTCCCACCGAACGTGACCAGCATGAGCCTCTTCCCCTCCCCGCTCCCGCCTCCCAGCTGTCCAACCCTCCCCGACTTCAACAAAATGGCAGCTTCTGTGCGAGCACGCAGTGGACAAACCCAGCAGGCATGATGCTGGCATGCCTTAGGCATGCCAAATGCAAGCCCGGCTGTGGCCGTCCATAACCCGACCGTGACCAGCACCAGGAACCCTGAACCTCTGCACCTCCAACAATACTACCCAGCAACACTTCACACCCTCAAACCAGGCCGTAACAACAACTGCAAGCTAGCATCACCAGCCAACACCCACGGACCCTTCAGCTGTCGCTACTGCCAGCACACCTGCAGCTAGGAACACGGACCCAGCACAACCCCCCACAAAAACGCAAACCAAAGACCCTGCAATGCATCCTCACTCCACAAACACGCCACCGAAATCTGGGACCTCCTCAACAGTACCAACCCGGAAGTACCCTTCTTCTCCGAAACCTGGACCAACACCAACTCAGGACCAGACATAACCATCGCCATTCCCCAAGGATACAAGATCTCCCAGAAGGACATCCCCACCCGCCCGGGAGGAGGAATCACCATCGTCCACAAATCCACCCTGAGCGCACTCCCCAACAAGCCCACAGATCTGATGGAAGACCTACACATCAAGATACGACTACCCTCGGAGAAACTCTCGCCTACCAACCCCATGACACCGCACCAACTGCATCACAGACATCATCTCTCTGCAAGCCATCCCATCCGCCAACTACACCCTGCTGGGAGACCTGAGCTTCCACCTCGACAACCAACTAGACCCCAACACCACATCCCTCCTGGACAACGTCCACAACATTGGACTCCGCCAGGTCATGACTGAACCCACGCACTCAGCGGGACACACCCTCAATCGCCCTCTTCACAACAGGAAACTGCATCACTTTCGGCCACCCCACTGAACTCCTGTGGACAGACCACCGATGAATCCACTTCACCTTCAGAACACCCACCATTCACAGACACCAACACCTGCTCCCACAAAGAAACTGGACCAAAATCCTCCCAATCCGGCTTCAGAAAGAACCACAGCACAGAAACCGCATTTCGCTCCACAACAGATGACATCCGCTCTCTCCTGGACAGAGGAGAAACAGTAGCCCTCATCCTCCTCGACCTCACAGCAGCCTTCGACACAGTCTCCCACTGCACCCTAACAGGCACTGAAGCCTCTACAAGGCACGCTTGGCTTGAAGGGGGGGTTCAGATTGTTTTGAAGTTGTTTTTTAAAACTTTTAGAAACTAAATTAGTCCTTCATTTTAAATCTGTGTTAGTTGTTTTTCCTACTGCTTATTTGCACCTGCACTCGCGCCAAAGGCAAGACCATCTACGCCCGTCCGGAAGGGGCTGGGGGCCAGGCACCCTGCTCCTCCTAATCCAGAAAGGTACTCTTACAGTGTGGAGTAGGTAAAACAACTAAAGTCAGTCCGTGGACCGGACTGCAGCCATTATATTAACCCTATTAGCCTAGTCTCTAGTTGTGAGCATTGTCCATTTAGGCTCTGGTCGCACTCGTTCACTTCTCCCTCTGCACACCTATCTATCAAACACTTCAAATTGTTACTGCTTAATTGCAGGTATTTGCCTAAACATGCTGCAGGGTTGGCTATCCTCTTAATGGATGAAAGCCCTGATGTTTTATTTCTCACTGAGACCTGGACGAACGTGGGCTCTGAGCCCGACATCGTCCATGCCCTCCCTCCTGACTATGGAATGCAAAGGTTGGACAGAACCTCAGGCAAAGGAGGAGAAATTGCTATTATCTATAAATATCACCTCATTTGCAGAACACTCTGGAGCCCTTTGCCTGACTGTGAGAACATCCACTTTTCAATAGGATTCTCACCCATGTTCTCCCTCTCGGGTATTTTAGTTTACCGACCCCCCGGACCCATGGGTCAATTTAATAAATTATTACCAGAAGTAGTCAGAAAGTAGCAGGCATTGCCTTGAATTTTACCATTCTAGGTGATTTTAACATTCATTTTGATGATTCCACATTAATTACAGAAACTGAGCGTTCTCATGATCTTGCGGCTTTCCAACTTACACAGAAGGTGTCTCATGCAACACCGAAAGGACACCTCCTTGACCCCATATTCTCCAATGTGGAGGAGTTATTTTGTCCGGAACCAATTTCTATTCCCTGGTCAGACTTTTTTTTGATCCCCTTCCGCTGAAGGCGCGCCTAAGGTAAGCCCGTCTGCACCGGTCTGCGCCTGGACCACGCCCAGCTCCAGAACCCCTGGACTCTGAAGACTCCGCAACACACTACGACACCAACACCCTCCATGCACTTAACCCCGGACAAGAACACACCTGCTACCGGGCCACCCCGAAGCACACCCGAGGGCCCTTCACCAGCCGGAACGGCAGCTTCTCCTGAATCCGACCCACAAAACCACCAACCAACGAACCCAACCACCTGAGGTGCATCCTCCTCAACGCTCGCTCCGCCCACAAACACGCCATCGAAATCTGGGACCTCCTCGACTCAACAGCCCCAGACGTCGCCTACCTGACGGAAACCTGGCTGAACCCCGCCTCAGCACCCAACACCGAAATAGCCATCCTGGAAGGTTACAAGATCGCCCGCAGAGACCGCACCAATGGAACTGGAGGTGAAATTGACATCGTCCACAAGAACACCTTCAGCGTTTCAACCAGCACCACCGACACCCTCAGCACCGCCGAACAACTGCACTTCCAGATTGACACCGACCCCAAAACCACCCTCAGAGGGACCCTTATCTACAGACCCCCTGGACCCAGACCACAGCAAATCCATCGCTGACCTCATCAACATCCACGCCCTCGCCTCCACAGACTACATGTAATGTATGGAATGTATGTATACTTGTAAAGCGCACTGTTACCTCGTTACGTGGCGTCCTGGCGCTGTATACCGCTGGGGAACCCGTCCTGGCTTTCCCTGTGAGAGGGCACCCCCAAGGTGAAGCTAGGCATCCCCAGCGCTGCTGGGGCCATTGTGGAGATTAAGCAAGCTATTGCCCAGAGTTGCAGAGTGGGACCCATGGTTAGCATAGGCACCAAGGCGAGAATTATCGAGTCCGCGGACATTGACCCAAGACCCTGCCGCGTCGGGAATTGAACCCTGGTCCCAGGCCGACTTCTGCTTCAGGGTCTGCTGCTTCTAACCAGTGAGCCACACTTCTCCACTACATCCTCCTTGGGGACCTGAACTTCCACCTCAAGAACAACAACGACATCAACTCCATCACCCTGATCGAAAACCTCGCCAGCCTCGGACTCAGACAGCTAGTGACAACACCCACCCATGCCGCCGGCCACACGCTAACCCCATCTTCTCCGCAGGCCCCCACATCTTCTTCAACCACACCACCGAACCCCACTGGACAACCACCACTGCGTCCATTTCACCTTCAGGACGGCCACCACGCACCGCCACACCCAACAGATGCCACGTCGTGGTGGGGCCAAATCATCCTCGCCCAGACCCACCAGCCGACCCCAAAGAACCCGACACTGCCACCCTTAACGTCCGACAGTGGATCGAAGACTGCATCAACACTCTCGCCCTGCTCAAGATACCCACCAACAGACACACCAGCAAGAAAGCCACCTGGTTCACTGAAGAACTCCAGTCCTCCAAGCATGCATGCCAGAAACTGGAGAAGAACTGGCTCCGCGACCGTTCACTAGACAACTACACAGCCCTTAAAAACCCCACCGGCAGACACCATCAACTCATCAGAACCGCCAAAAGGACCACATTAAAGGACCTCCTGGACAACAACGTACACAACATCAAAGAGCTCTTCAGCATCGTGAAGGAACTCTCCAACCTCAGCTCCATAGACATCCCCCTTCACAGGACCTGTGCGACTCACTGGCCATTTACTTCCACCGCAAGATCGCAGACATCCATGACAGCTTCAACCCCACGACTGCCCCGCCAACAACCAAGACCTCCACCCCGTGTTCACCAGCCGCCTGATCACATGGTCCAACGCCATTGACGAGGACACCATCAAAATTATGAACACTTTCCACTCCGAATCCCCATCTGACCCATTCCCACACCACGTCTTCAACAAAGCCAGCCCAATCATCGCCCCCCATCTCCGGAAAGCCATCAACATTTCCTTTGAGACAGCAACCTTCCCCGAGAGCTGGAAGCAAGCCGAGATCAATGCATTACTTAAGAAGCTTAAGGCGGAACCTAAGGACCTCAAGGACTTCCGTCCCATCTCCCTGCTCCCGTTCTCAGTCCGGCTTCCGCAGCAACCACAGCACAGAAACTGCCCTCATTGCCGCCACCGATGACATCAGGACCCTGCTCGACAACAGAGAAACAGCAGCCCTCATCCTCCTCGACCTGTCAGCCGCCTTCGACACAGTCTGCCACCGCACACTACGAACACGCCTACACGACGCCGGAATCCAAGAGAAGGCCCTAAACTGGACCACATCCTTCCTCTCCAGCAGAACTCAGAGCGCCTGCCTCCCACCATTCCGCTCCACCGCCAACGAGATCATCTGCGGCGTACCCCAGGGCTCTTCCCTCAGCCCAACCCAGTTCAACATCTACATGACACCCCTCGCCCACGTCGCCCGACAGCACAACCTCAACATCATCTCCTACGCCAACGACACTCAGCTGATCATCTCCCTCACCAAAGACCCCCTTACCTCCAAGACCAACCCCCACGAAGGAATGAAGGCTGTCGCCGAATAGATGAGGAACAGCCGACTGAAGATGAACTCAGACAAGACGGAGGACCTCATCCTCGGCTCCAACCCTTCAGCCTGGGACGACTCCTGGTGGCCGACTTCACTGGGAACAGCCCCGACACCCGCTGACCATGCAGGCAACCTGGGGGTCATCCTCGACTCCACCCTCTCCATGACTAAACAGGTCAATGCTGTCTCCTCATCCTGCTTCAACATCCTACGAATGCTCCGCAGGATCTTCAAGTGGATCCCCACTGAAATGAGAAGAACCCTCACCCAGGCCCTCGTCGCTAGCAGGCTGGACTACGGAAACGCCCTCTACGTAGGAACATCAACCAAGATCCTGAGACAGCTGCAACGCATCCAGAATGCCTCAGCACGACTGATCCTTGACATCCCCCACCGCAGCCACATCACACCCCACCTAAGAGACCTACACTGTCTCCCCATCAACAAGAGGATAACCTTCAAGCTCCTCATCCATGCACACAAAGCCCTCCACAACGCCAGCCCAGCGTACCTCAACAGACGACTGAGCTTCTATACCCCTACCTGCAAGCTCCGCTCCGCTGGTCTCGCCCTCGCTACCGCCCCCGCATCCGAAGAACGACCGCTGGCAGCAGATCCTTCTCCCACCTCGCCGCCAAGACCTGGAACACCCTCCCCACCAAATTACAGCAGGCCCAGGATCAACTGGCCTTTAGAAGACTCCTCAAGACCTGGCTCTTTGATCAGTAGCAGCACCTTCCCCCCCCAGAGCCTTGAGACCCTCACGGGTATGTAGCGTGCTTAACAAATGTCCTAATAGATTGATTGATTGATTGGTCCCCCTCCCATGTCATCCCCTTAACCCGGTGAACGCAAATAACGGCACGCAGCTGGCTGAAACTTTCTATAGAAAAGGGGTCTATGCATTAGAAAAGTCTAAACCACCCCCACACTCGCATTCAACGCCAACGCTCAGTTCAATAATTGGATTGAGGGTATGTTAGACCAGATCCTCCCGGAGAAAACCACTGAGGTGCATATAGGGTCTTACAGAACGGTCTGATACACCCCCAAACTTTGAGAACTAAAGCAGATATGCAAAAAACTGAGAGAATTTAGAGAAAAGAGTTTTCCCCAAGCAAGACACAGGATTACAGGGAGGGTATTAAAGTATATAAGATGGAATATAAAAAGGTTCAAACCTGCTATTACAATGCAAAACTTTCCCTGGCAGTCAACTCTCCTCGCAAAACATTTAGCTTCTTGGAAAAACTTTTGAAAGCCCCCACGCCCCCTGATACTCTTGAAGAACCGGATCACCGCTGCATTAAACTCACTGAGTATTTTTAAAACAAGATTCAATCAATCTGCTGTTCTTTCACCTCAATGGATTGTCCCACTAGTCCCTACCCCGAGGATTTTAGCTCTTGGAGCAGGGAACAACCGTTAGAAGCTTTCCCCTTAATGAATGATGAAACACTCCAGATAACCTCTGCACTCGTAAAGAGTGAGTCGCCCAGAGACCCCGGCCTACTTAAAATCTTGAAATTAGTGGCTGAATCTGTTAGTCCCATTTGGACCTAATAAGCTCCTCATTGTCTGCCAGTGTGGTCCCTCTGTTATGGAAAAAAAGCTATGGTGAAACCCCTATTGAAAAAATCTAGGCTGGACCCTGACTGCCTTGGCAATTACCAGCCCATTTCGCTCCTTCCAGGGATTAGCAAAATCATGGACAAGCATGTCAACTCGGTGCGCTTTAGACACCTAGGGCCAGATGTAGGTAAAAGGGATTTTCCGAATTCAGAATACCGAGGCGGGCCGAATCGGTATTCTGAAATCGGAAAACGAGATGTAGGAAACAAACAGCGAAATAATACCGATTCGGTCGGCATCGGTAATGTGAATCGCTACGTACCGATTCGGCACGGACCGAATCGGAAATTACCGAATCGGCTGCCACCGATTCGGAAGTAGCCGAATCGGCTACCACCGAATCGGAAATAGCCGATTCGGTAAAATCCGATTCGGCAATTACCGAATCGGAGGTATGAAAACACACCCATGGCCAAAAAGCTCATAGGAATGCATTGAACAAACCAAATCGGTGAAATCCGAATCGGCTCCTACCGATTCGGTAAAATCCGAATCGGATTTTACCGATTCGGTAAAAGCCGATTCGGTAAAAGCCGATTCAGCCAATGAGGTGGATCCCCCCCTCCCCCACCCAAACAGGGAGTGGCAACCCTGGCAGGTGCAGCTAATTAAGAACTTTCTGGAGAGCAGGCCTGAGCTGAACACTCACAGTGAGCAGCAGTGGGAGCAGGAGGCAGTGAACTGTTGAGAGCAAGATGGCAAACCCCAGTGACAGCCAGAAGGCCAGCCAGAAGAGGAAGCCAAAGTTCAGCAGCACCGAGCTGCAGGTGTTGGTGGAGGAGGTGGTGAGGGTGCACAGGCAGCTATTCGGGAAGCTGTCCCTCAGTGTGCCGGACAGCACTAAGAGGAGGCTGTGGAGTGAAATTGCAGAAAGGGTCAGTGCTGTAGGTGTCACCCCCAGGACCCTTGACGATCTGAAAAAGCGCTTCTATGACATCCGCAGCCTGACCAAACGTAAGATGGCTGAGATCCAGAGGCAAGCAGTAGCAACAGGTGGAGGCAGGAACCCGGCGCCTCCCCTCACAGAGCTGGAGGAACTGGTGTCCAGCACCATCGAGAGGGAGAGCGTGACCGGAATCGGGACCCTGGACAGCTCAGCCAGAGCTACAGCTACAGGTAAGCAGCATGCGCATCATGACACACCCTAGCAGACACCTCCCCATTAGACACAATGCACAGCCAAACCCCAGCCCAGTACTGTAACCAACATACAAGAGTAAAGCATCATGGTATATGTAGTCAGCAGAAGGTAGCAAAATATGGCAGTGCAGAATGACAAGATAGGAAACAGTGGAACACATTCTAAGGAGATGCAAGGACATGTGCAATGCTTTATTTGTACTGACTGTAATACATCGGCACTCCATTTACAAATGCTTCTTTATACCTAGGGGCACCATCAGGCGGAGGACCACAGGCAACAGAGGCAGCTGCAGCAACTACCAGTGCAGTCGCAGGGCCAAGCACGAGTCAGGCTGCCGAGGAGGAGGAGGACAACACCATCGGGCTGGGTATTGAGGGAGACCTGGCAATTGACTATGACTTATTGCACTCCCCACAAATGCCAAGCACACCACCCTTGATGTTCTCCCCAGAGAACTCCCCGACAAGGGACCACCATGCACCTACACCACCTCCTGCCACGATTATGGCTGTGGCTCCAGTAAACCCAATCATGGGAGCAGGGGCTCAGGTCCCGGCCAGCACCACACCCACACCAGTGGCACCCCAGCCCACTCAGCAGGCCGGCAGCAGCAGTACCCGGCGCCGTGCCATTCCCAGCACTGCAGCGCCAGCACCGGAGGGCAGTGTCTTCCTGGGCCTTGAAGGGAAAATGGTGAAGATCCAAAGGCAGCAGGCGAAGTCCATCATGGCCTGCCAACGCCAGCTCCGGCAGCACAACCTGCAGATGGGGGAGATGGTGACAGGTTTCAAGGCCTTTGTAGATACCAACAAGGAGGTAGCAGCAGGTCTAGGCAGGCTAACCACTGCCATTACCCAGTTATGCGGGAGGCTAGAGGAGCATGAGCTCTCGTGCAGGCGGGATGCCCGCGTGCTAAACCGCTCCATGAGCCGCCTTGCTGCTGCAACGCCGCAACTCTGTCAGCGCAGTGCCAACATGGAGTCAAGTCTCACCCAAAATACTGCCGAGTTAACAAGGGGAATGGCCCGCATCACTACGGCAATGGAGGCCATGATTATCTCTAACACTGCCGCAAATCCTGCCCTGGACCTGGGGGATGCTGGGGACAGCAGCAGCCGCAGCAGCCCGGCCAGCGCTGCGTCAGAGCCACGCAGGAGCACCAGGCGCTCCGCAGAAGCCGCTGGTCATCCTGAAGGGGGTGAGGGACACCCCAGTGGGGCTGCCAAGTGCTCAAAGAAGTAGGCTTGCAAGGGCGGGTGAGGCAACCTGGACCTTAGACTTTTGTTTTCCGAGCTATTACACTGTTTTTTTTGTTGCACATCAGTGCAGTAACTGTGTTGCAACAGTATTAAAATTTGCTTTTCACCACAACCATTTACCTGTCTGTGCATCTGTACTCACTCAGAAATAGTTTTCTGTAATCTCCTCACGTCTGTATCTGCCATCACTTGGCGTAGACACCCCAGCTGGCTGTGTCAGTGGCACAGCTTCGTCGTCGTCATGGTCCTCGTAGTCAGACAACTCCACCTCAGTGCCCTTCTTCACCGCAAGGTTGTGTAACATTGCACATACAGCTATGATCTTGCAGCAGGTGATGGGGGTATACTGCCTTGCACCTCCACTCTTGTGCAGGCATCTGAATCGACTTTTCCAGATGCCAAAGGTCCGTTCGACGACATTCCTTGTGCTTTTGTGGGTCCGGTTATACCTCCTTTGGCTGGGTGTGGAGGGGTTGAGGTAGGGTGTGAGTATGAATGAGCGGAGGGCATATGCACTGTCGCCTGGAAGGGAAAGGGGTAACATTACACACATGCATACATGTATTACACCTAGCTACTTTGTGTTATGGGGGTCTGATGGATGATGTGTCTCACCTAGGAGGTATCCTTCACCAAATTCGCCAGCCATCAGCCGTGCATAGATGCCGCTCTGTTGGAAAATATAGGAGTCGTGGGTACTCCCTGGGAATTTTGCTACCAGGTCTGTGATGGTGCACTTCGCATTGCAGATCACCTGCACGTTGATGGTGTGCGTAGACTTCCGATTGCGGTATATGTATTCTGTGTCCGCTGGTGGGCATATCGGAATGTGCGTGCCATCTATGCAGCCAATGATTTGGGGAAATTGTGCCATCTGGTAGAAGTCAGCTTTAGTTTGTAGCAGTTCTGCGTGGGTTGCAGGGAACGAGATGTATTGGTCCATCCTGTGTATCATGGCGTCAAGGAATGTGTGGAAGAACCTTGACAGGCTGCTCTGGGTCACCCCTCCTGCCGCTGCAACTCCACTTTGATAGCTGCCAGACGCAAGCAGGTGTAGGCTGCATAGCACCTGGACGTGTGCTGGGATGGCGTGTGCCCTTGGGGTGGGGTGGTCCAACAATGGTTTGAGGTCCCTGATGAGATCAAGAATGGTGTCAGAGTCCAGCCTGTATCTCTGTAGGGTAGGATCTCTGCCTCTGTGAGCATGAACAGGGTTATCCTCTGTCTGTAGACCTGTTCATTTCTTTGCCATTCCCTCTGTCCTTCCTGCTGTAGCCGTAGCCGCCTCGCAATGACATAAAAAGCTGCCATCCTGCAAGTTGCAATGCATTTTGGGGCTGTTTTTATGGGTTGGAGTTGGTTACCACCTGATTGTAATCCATGGTAAATACCGAGTGAATTCTACCGATTTTGAGCCGAAATCGGTGTTTCTGTGCCTCCCCTACATCTCCCCATCTGTCCGAATCGGGTAATTTCCCGATCGGTGATTCAATCGAATCGGTAGGTTCTCCGATTCGGCTTATGTCCGAATCGGTTTATCTACCGAATCGGTACATTGACCGATTCGGATAATTTCTGATTCGGTGTCACTACCGATTCGGTACATGGACCGAATCGGATAATTTCCGATTCGGTGTCACTACCGATTCGGTACATGGACCGATTCGGTTATTTTCCGATTCGGTGTCACTACCAATTCGGTACATGGACCGAATCGGATAATTTCCGATTCGGTGTCACTACCGATTCGGTACATGGACCGATTCGGTTATTTTCCGATTCGGTGTCACTACCGATTCGGTACATGGACCGAATCGGTTAATTTCCGATTCGGTGTCACTACCGATTCGGTACATGGACCGAATCGGTGTTTGCATCCGATTCGGTGTATTACCGATTCGTTACATATCCGATTTTCGGTATGTACGTATCGGATTCTTTTCCATTCGGTACTCATTCCGATTCGGTTTTCGCTCCGATTTTGACTTTTTTCTTTGCCCTACATCTCGATGGCTGTATACCGATCGGTAAGGGCCCAAAATCGGTATTTTCGGCCGTTACCGATCGGTAACGGCCTACCTACATCTGGCCCCTAGAATCTTTTAAACGTCTCCATTTCTCGCAAATTGGCTTTCGCCCGCGTCAAGGAACAGAAACGGCCTTAGGAAAATCCTCGAAGAAGAAGATTCTTTGGCTGTGATTCTCTTAGACCTCAGTGCAGCATTTGATATGGTTAGCCACTCTATCTTGGTGAACATCTCAAAAGTCTGGGTGTGCCTGGAGTCGCACTAACCTGGCTGCAATCATTCTTGAAGGACAGATCCTTCCAAGTCTTTGAGGCTGAGGCCATTTCAGACCTTTTGCCCCTACACTGTGGGGTACCACAGGGGTTATCTCTGAGCTCTACTCTCTTTAATGCTTACATGGCCCCTCTTGCCAATCTCGTTCTCCCTTTTGGGGTGCATATTGTCACATATGTGGACGACACCCAATTGGTTGTCGCTCTGAACCATGCTGACAGGGCCCTCTACCCGTCTATGTCCTTGCCTCGAAGAGATAAAAAGATGGATGAAACACTCAAATTGAACGGCGATAAGACCAAGCTCTTGCTCCTCGGCAACCCCTCTCTCTTTGAGGCAGACACCATGTGGCCAGTGTGTATGGGCCCTGCACCCCTCCCTAAGCCAAAGATAAAGAGCCTAGGTTTCTAGCTTGATTCAGACCTCAGCTTCAAAACCCAAGCCAGAAAGGTTGTGGCTTCTTGCTTTGGTATTCTAAGAATGCTTCGCAAAGTGCTCCCTTTGCTGCTGTTTCAAGCAAGAAAGCTCATGGTCCAGGCGCTTATTTTATCTTGCCTGGATTACAAAAACGCCCTTTATCTGGGAGCGCCGCAAGGATTCTCCTGGGGATCCAGAGCCGGCAATAGGCAAAACCAGCCTTGATGTCTCTCCACTGGCTCCCGGTTCATGAGAGAGTCTTTTTTAGGCCTTTGGTTCATTGGAGGGAAAGGACCAGCTATCATATCCTCTCTGGCCCAGCCCTATCAAGCTAACAAGCGGCTGCGCTCAGATGAGATCCACCTGGCTAGTGTTCCCAGAATTAAGAGGGCTAGAAGTGGTGGAAGGCTTTTTTTGTATAATGCCACAAACTTTGGAATTCCCTCCCTCTCCAGATGCGAAAGGAACCCAATTACCTGGCCTTACGTAAAGCTCTGAAAACATGGCTCTTCCCCATATGACCCGAGTTGGTTCCAGTTGCTCGGCTTAGTGCTGGGATGCCTCCGGGTAGCTGTGCGCTCTACAAGTTTTGTTTCATTCATTCATTCATGTATTAATTCATCCATTCAACACGCAGACTCCACGAAGCATGAATCCGGGACAACGCACTCGACTGGATCCACTCTGTTCTCTCCAGCAGAATGCAGCAGGTAAGACTCCCTCCTTTCCTATTGGACCCTACACCAACCACCTGTGGAGTTCCCCAGGGTCCTTCCTCAGACCCGCGCTCTTCACATCTACATGGCTCCGATCGCCCCCATAGTCAGAGCCCATGGGATCAACATTTCATACGCAGACGACACCCAACGCATCCTCTTCCTATCCAACGCACCCAAAACAGCAAAACACAACTTTCAAGAAGGCATGTAAGCCTTCGCCAAATGGATGAAAAGTAGCTGCTTACAACTCAACACTGACAAAACAGAAGTACTCATCATGGACCTACACCCCGATGTCTGGAACAACACCTGGTGGTCCCCCGCCCTCAAAAGCCCACCGACCCCACAGACCACGCATACAACCTTGGAATCATCTTGGACTCCAAGCTCAAGATGGACCGCCAGATCAACTCTGTCACATCCACCTGCTTCCACACCCTCTGCCTCCTATGTAAGACCTTCAAATGGATCCCCCTACAGCACAGAATGACCATCACTCATGCCTCGTCACAAGCAGACTCGACTATGGCAACACACTCTACGCTGGAATAAACTAAAACCTCACCTGCAAGCTACAAAACATCGAGAACGCCGCTGCAAGACAGGTCTTCAACCTGCCAAGGCACTGCCATATCTCACAGCACCTGCGCAAAGTCCACTGGGTCCCCATCAAGACTAGAATCATCTTCAAGATTCTCACCAACACACACAAAGACCTCCTCAACACAGGACCAGCATACCTGAACAACCAACTCAAATTCTATGCACCCCAAAGGACCCTATGATCAGCCCAGCTCTCCTACGTTGTGGTCCCTGTGCCAGAAAGACTAGATCGGGAGGCCGCTCCTTCTCCTTCCTCGCAGCCAGAGCCTGGAATGCCCTGCCGCTCCACCTCAGACAGACAACATCACTCCCCATCTTCATGAGAAACCTCAAAACTTGGCTCTCAGACAAACTCCTTACTTGCTTGACTGGAACCTGCACCTCCCCTCTTCCCCAGCACCTTGAGACCCTCACAGGTGAGGAGTTGCGCTTAACAAACACATGTTTGATTGATTGATAATAAACCATAGTAATTTACTATTCCAACTCCAAAACCAACTACTAAACTCAGGGAAAGTGCTGGATGATAAACCCAAAAAATTGCTATTCGAACTCCAAAACCAACTAAACTTAAAGAAAGTGCTGGATTATAAACCAAATAATTACTTTTCCTAACTTCAAAACCAACTAAACTCAGGGAAAGTGCTGAATAATAAATCTAAAAAAATTACTATTCCAAATCCAAAACTAACTAAACTCAGGGAAAGTGCTGAATAATAAACAATAATAAATTACTATTCCAACTCCAAAACCAACTAAACTCAAAAAAGTGCTGGATAATAAACCCCAAAAAAGTACTAATCCAAACTACCGAAAAGAAAACAAAAGGAAAATCCTAAATATTTTAAAAATTACAATTAAGTATAAATGTAAAATATTCAAAAACTATGAAAAACAAAAATGCAAAAAATGAATTTTTTTTATCAAAAGTAAAGATCTAACACCATTTTTTTTAATCTGCCCCCAAAAAATGTCAATACGTTTTTCAAAAATGAATAAAAAATATTTCCGCCCGGTCGACTCTCCGACCGGGCGGACTTTCCATCCGCCGGGCTCCCCCCGCCATGGTAATGTGGCAGGGGGAGATTACAGTGTGGGCAGAGGTTTTATGCGGGCCGATCTCCACCGCCCGTATGACGGTGGCGATCCGCCCACAATCATAATGGGGCCCCTAGTTTGTATAGTATTAAATCATTGAAGAAGAAAAAACTGGGGGCACAAATTTGGGGGCCCATGCTACAACACATGGAGATATCACTGTGAATAGTAATAATCTCCTACGTTCTTTATTTTCAAGTGTAATTTATGTTTGCATCAATAATTTCAACAATTGAATTATATGTATTATATGCTATGAATTGAACAATAAAGGATTATAAAAAAAAGAAAAGGGTAAGATCTGTTCCCATCTAGGGATCAGAGTGTCATGTTCGAGGTTGCCAAAATTACCTGCCTCACCAGGAAGGTTAGGGGTATGGGTGAGATACTGTGAGCTAGCCAGGAATTGGGTCAGCATTTTCAGATGGTGTAGACAGACTGAGTCCCTACATTCAGAAATTCTGTCATACTAAAATGCAGTTCTACCTTTTCTTGTACAGTTGAAATGGATTCGCTGTTGCTCAGGGAGAAACCTGAATCTTTTGCCCAGCAGCAATGCACCTTTGTTGGGTTGACTTGGCAGGTGTGTCCTCCTGGATCTGAAAATCAATCTGTAATTGATCACGGTTTTAGTAAGATTGCATGACAAGTTAAATCAGAAACAATTGCGGAAAAGTGGCGAGAATTCCAATGGCTCAAGGGAGAGTTTAGGCAAAATAAACACATTCTAGAATTATTTCACTCAGTCACTCATAAAGAATTACACAGCAATGTCATGAATGTCATGTCATGTTGGCAGGACTTTTCCAGAAAAGAAGAGGGATAGGCCAAAGGGTCAAATTAGGAGTTATCTCAAAAAGGTATTCTCCATTCCAATTCCTTCATATCCGTGTTTTGTGTTTCTGATGCTGAATACAAATAGGTGGTTCAGGATATTTTCACTGAGTTAGTGGTCATAAACCTGGTCCCCAAGACAGGGTGAATTTAGACAACATGTTGTGGTAGCCCGTTCGTTTTTTCCTGTTCTGCTTTGCTAGCTTTAGAACTGCACGTATCCCACATGCATGCTTTACTGTCAGTGAGACCAAAGGAAACTTGCACAGGATGGCAACCAGTGGCTCAGAAGTTAAATGTCATATTTGGTCTACAGTGTATCTAGTCATGTGCTTATTATGATGACTCTGCGTCCATAATAATAATCCACTTTCTGATAGGCAGCAGATGAGGACAACGTCTTAAAGATAAAATGATTAAGTCACTATTTTGAAAATGCCCCTTTTAGAAAGTTGAGAAAAAGAAGGGGTAAGACTCAAAAGGGCTTATTCAATAAGTAAAACAAAGGGGGGAACCTGGTATACTGATTAGTTCATGCAATTTCCTTACTGCAACAATCACACTATATTCTTTTGGGTGATTACGTCATTTATTTAACCTTTCTTTTTACATAACTTTTATCTTTTTTTTGGAGGACTTCCAATCCTTCCAGTCGAACACAAATCAAAAGACAATTCCAATATTTACAAACATTCACATATTTTTACAACATTTACCACAATATACATTATAAACATTTATCACAAACAAAAATATATTACATAAACCAATGTAGCATTTATAATCTGATCAACACAAATCAATTCTTTGCAACTAATAGTTCGAGATGAATTCTCAAAACTGGGAACAAATGTTATTCAATGTTCCTCAGTACATCGTAACCCTCCAGTATTGGTCTTAATGACTATTACTGTAATTGCCTACACGTTTCAAGCCCAACGGGACCTCCGTGGGCTCTCATCAGGGCTTCTTGATTATAAACACATTGGTGCTGCTCTTCAACCTGGCTGCTGTCTGAATGGTGGGGAAACCGACTGTGATGACCCTCAATTTTATGGGTAAAGCAGCTTTCCAGCGGTCAATATCTTGCAAACCGACTGTCAAATGCGTGAATCAATCTGCCTCGCTCTGTACCGCTATATTTTCCAACACTCTTTGAAGCTATAACATTCACTGCATTATCTACGTCCCCGTACTCTGTAAATGTCCCGCTTCTGACTGAATCTTCAACCAATTACCAGCGCCAAAATTGTTTTCAATCAGCAACAGTTCTCCCCAAACTGCGCGACCTCATTTGCAAGCAGCAGGGGAATTTTCTTATTCTCACCATTTGGTGCTTGCGTCCCATATTTTGGGTTACATGACTCGATGTATTTGGCAGTTAATGTTTGTGTATTACTCCCTGACAGTATTGCAATAGAGGGCCTGGGTGTTGGCAGGATGGGCCATCCTGGCTTCATCGTAGGGCAGAGCTGTCACCTGTCACATTTGCACTTCAAAGACACTGACTCAGCTCACACAAAAGGAGCATCACACTAGCCTATTGTGACTGCAGACAGGCTAGAACCAGGGCGGGGAGGCTTGAAATTCCAAACACTTCAGTGCTGTGGAAAACTACAAAAGCATCTCCCATTTCAAAGCTATCACCAGTTATAAAAATGTGACCCTCAGACCCACTGCTCAGGTTACATATGGACTTGTGGAAGTCTCAGAAGTAGGACTTCCCTCCTGCAAGAATGACTGCTCTGCTACCCGAAGAAGGAAGACTTGATCTGCTTCTAGAACCCAGAACCCCCAGAGTGACTCCAAGGGCTAGTTGATTGGCCTCCTGTTTTGAGCTACAGGGACATAACAAGATTCAGAGACCTGCCCTGCATCTGCCCAGCTGCCCAGATTCAACTGGACCTGCCTGTGCCCTGCTGCTGGCTTCTCTTGAATGAGTCCTGATCACCAAGAGGTGCCCCCAGGTCCTAGACACTCCATAGGTATCAGAGTTTACTGCTCCTAGCCAAACTGTGGATTCCTCAGAACCATCGGAACTCGACGCAGGACCTCACATAGTACCACCTCGCAGCTCCTCATCGGAACGGACTGCAGCGTGATGCAAAGCTCTGCATCAAGGGCAAAAGGTAACATTGTTAGTACGACTAACCTCGCCCATGTACCTATCCCACACTCCATCACGGTGAGCTTGAAGTTATAACTTTGTCCAGATATAGCATGACCAGATAACCACAGTTGTAACTTTGTGCTTTTAGGCACCATACTTACCTCAAAACTTTGACATTTACATACCTCCGGTTCTGCTGATTGGATTTTTGTCAGTTTGGTGTCAAATAATTGAGTAAATTTTTCTAAATTGGTGTAGGGTTTATTTTGTGTTGTCTTTTATTTTAGTTTATTTGGTGCATAAATATTGTACACATTGCCTCTAAGTTGAGCCTGACTGCTTTTGTGCCAGTCTACCAGAGGGTTAATCACAGGTGAGTTTAGTGACTTTTGTGGATCACCCTGATTAAAAGGGCTTACACTCCACTCATCGAAGAACTCAATTTTACACACTACCCTCCCCCCATCAAAAGTTATAACTTATTACATGCAATATGGTAATCCAATATTATCCAATGGGAGAGATGGGCCTTATAATACTGAAAAAGGAATTTAGGCATTTTTCACTACCTGGGCATGCAAAGCTTAAAAACCTGTTTTCCTTTTTAAATACAATGCATATTGCCCAGTGGGCTGTTTAGGGTCTATTAATAGTTAGTCAAAATACTTTATTTGGCTTAAGCCATATAAGTCATAGCTGATAAAAGAAACCCATATACAGTATTACGATTCATGGGATTGAGGGAAACACTTGTTAAAATACTAAAACAAGTATTAAAAGACATCTATACCATAAAAGAGTAATTCAATAATAAGATCGTAACTTTATGGCACTGAACATGTAATTTAAAACAGCATGTATAACGGTTTTATTTCCCAGTCAGTGCAAATAAGTAAAGGCCGCAACATGGGATCTGATTTTAAATGCTCATAATATAGTGCGGAGAATCTGCACTCTTTGTGCGGTGTAAAACGTGCAAAGAAGCAAAAAGTGCATAGTTCTTTGTTCTGCTGGGAATTCACAGTGACAGCGAGTAAGAGATGAAAACCACGCACCATTTACCCGGAAAGCTAGCTGAAAGTGTATAGTTTAGAGATGGAACCGTGTCAGAAGAAACTTGTGCCTCTCATTTATAATAATCTGAAAATAAAAGTGCGAGGAGTATAGGTAAAACCCTAAGAGAGTTTCCTTGCCATATTGCTCTAATCTCTGCCAATGTCCATTGTACTTTTTGATTTAAAAGTGCTTTAGTCTGAGTTAGGGGAATGGTCAACAGACTATACAGGTTAAGCTAACATTTGGGGCACTAAGGGGCATATTACCCACCTACAGCGATATTTATCACTAAGTAGGGTTAGCGGTAATATTTTTATCGCCGCCCTTCACCTGTTTTTATCGCTGAGATAACTTGCTAATTGCAAGGTTTATCTCAAAAGTGATAAAAATCAGGCGAAATGCGTGAATATTGCTGTCAATACAGCGATATTCACGCATTAGCGTGACAAAGCTCTTAGCCATGTTATCCACCTCCCATTGGATGACATGGCTAAGAACTGGTCAGGGCAGGCGTTAGCTTTTGGAGATATTCGCGCTTAGCCCAAACATTTCCAACGCTAAGCCTGTGTTGATCATAGGCGATAGCAATACTAGCAACTGTTTTCAGTTGCTAACATTTTGGCACACCCACTTTGCATGTCATTAGCGATAAATATCGCAGACATGCAAAGCGGGCCCCAAAATGCTCGCTATCGCCTACAAGCTGTCGCCAACTGGTGTTAGCGACAGCTTGGTAATTGGGCGATAAAATTAAATTAAGAGTCCTTCTAAAGCGGCGATAAGGGCCCTTGGTAATATGCCCCTTAGTCTTTCAAAACTTGTTTCAATGTACTTAAGCCCTGGGATATCCAGACAGTTGTCCAGCTTCACACAGGTGTGTAAGATTGACCTGCATAAATGGGCTTCTGGGTTATTCCAGATGATTCTATGCCATAACAGAAGCGGTTGCAACTTGATTTAGATGATTCCAGATGCCAAACGGAACGGACACGTCCATCGAGCCGATTAAATAACCCTTTGCCATCCGGACATATCCAAGTACCCGGACCTGAAGTTACTTTTGGGAATAATGATCTGAATTTTTCGGACATTATATCTTGGGTCTCTGCATATCGGCTATCATGCAATTGTGAATGAGTTTTGAATAGATATATTCTAAACTTTGACCTGACAACAGGCAATTGACTAGCCCCTACGTGGATTGACACTTTACAGACTACCTTTTATAATACATAGGAGCTCTATTAATATTATTAACAGATTTTATTAATCACCTGGATCTCCAACCCATAAAACATTGGATTTCGTTAATTCCCAATATTTTAGTGAAAGTTTTAATAAAATTTGTACTGAAGAAGGTGATGAATATTTTCTATTTCACCTAAACAACTCGTCGGCACTTGTTTTGAGTCAGCCATTTCCGACGGAGCTGGCTGTTTTCTGTATATTCGTTTTGTTAAAAAAATATTTTCAGTATTGTTTATGTATCACAATATGACCTTATGTTCACCCACATACCCTATACACTGTCCCTTTTCTCTTCAAAAGGGTAATCTCTCTTGAGATTTACTATGCAACTTGAAATAACCTTCTATATAATCAAGCCCAACCTCTTCATGGCAAAAAGCCGTCGGGGTAGAGTGTGGAACTGTCAGCAATCTTCTTATAAACCTGTCCTTCACAATTTGTAGAGTTTTGCCACTAATAGACCCCCATAAACCTTCTCTAAATGTTGCAACAGACACACTTACTTTTAAATATACCAAGAATTTCTGTAGGTATTTGTGGCTTAGTCTTTTGGAGAATCTAAAAACTGCATCAACTGCTCTTTGGAATTGCATGGCTCTTACATTCAAAAGAAATTTCCAGTTACAATCTACGCCTATCGGAATTCCCAGACACGTAAGATTTGGAGTTTTCATAATTTCTTTCCCACCTATGAAAAACGTTTTAGTCTTAGCACGTTTGGGACCACATTTCATTACAAAGGACTTTGTTTGATTTGTTTTAGTCATAAACTACTCATAAAATTATTAAAAGCATCTAGTAGGACCATTTGCAGTTTGTACACTTAGGACGGCATCGTCTGCGTAAAGCAGCACAGGGATTTCTCTTTGCGTCCATCCTTAACATGTTATCTATCCAACCATACCAAGAAATCCCGTTAATTATGTTCTTAGGCATACGGTGCCACCGTCTTTATATGGTGCACTTCTGAAATTCGCACACGTTTTCTTCATGTTTCCTGGCCCAGTCGAGCTAGGCCCTTAAACGAGGCCTCTCTGCCTCATCTCTCCTGTCTCCGAAAGCTACACGCATCCCTGACCCTTGCCTTACTCCCTGCCAGCGCAGCGGTGTCCGGCTTGGCCTGGACTGCCTGCCAAATTCATGTTTTGCCTACAGGTATCTGCTCAGCCTCCTCGAAAACACATTCCAGTCTAGTGAAATGGGTCAACATATTCCCGGCTGCAGAGCAAAGGGCCCGGCCTTCCTGTCCTCCTTGCAAGTGATTTACTGAACCCGTTACCATGGTAGGCCTATGGCTCCGCGCATTGCACCAAGACACGTATGCATGTACTAGTATTGAATGGCCCCTGCCCGAGAGACCTTTTACTCCAGACATTACATCCACCAAACATCAGACACCAGATATGCTATAGGTACAGGTTGCCCTGACACTCCAGACATCAGTCTCCTCTACTAGTGCTAAAGTCAAAGCCCCCAGTTTCACGTCATACTAGTTGCACGCGCATACAGGGGAAGGGTTTCTGCTGATTCTGCAACTTTTCTCTATGTATCCACCCACATGTGGCGTATCTTGTGACGTTTCTCTGACATGTATGGTGCACGCCCATGTGTACGCCTCTTTTCACGCCTCCTCTTACGCACATGTGTTCTTATCACTCTCTTTTCATCTGTTACGCCTACTGTATTGGATTCAATTATAAAGTTTTACTATATATAATGTGTAATGTTAATAAAACGTTGACTGTCCCTTCCTGAACCTTAGAGGTGACGGAACATGATGCTCCATCCTTGAGGATAATTCCATTAAAGCCCGTATGACTCAGATACCACAGACTCTGCCTCTCATTTCAATGAGCTGTCTTGTATTGACAATTATACGGAAAAATGCATAGGTAAAATATATTTACCACATAATTTGGCGCCCGAACAGGTACCCCCCCCTTCCCCACTCGCCGGTGAAGTCACGCGGCCTTTGACCCCTTCTACAACCCCAACGGAAAACCGTGCATGTTTGCGGGTTTTCCCGCTATCTTCCCTTGGGTCCACGAGGGAGACGGAGACTGCGGTCCGGCGTCCAGACGAGGTGGTGAGGAATGCGGAGGATCCCGACCAGAGCCCTAGTCGAGAGAGCAAGGTCCGAGGTGTCCGGAGGCCCACCTGTTCCGAAGCGCATGCATAGGAGAATCGTCACCTGACGCAGTCCAGTCCAGTCCAGTTTCCGAGGCCTTCAGTTTCTTGCTTCCCGGTGAGTACCGTTGTTGGGAACGCATCTAGACGGGTTCATTAATTTGTGCTCGGTAAAGACAGATTTGGGTACACAATCTGGTCCTGACGTGTTCACTTAGGTGGATACGGTCCGACGTGTCTCTTTATGAGACCGGTCTGTACTGTTTCAGCAGTGCATCTAGTAATTCAGTATTTTCTCGAGAATTTTCCAGAATATGTGTTTTCTGTGTTTCAGGTAATTTCAGTCCGACATGTTTTAATGTGTTTCGATGTCGTGGTATGAATGATTGTTTACTGTCTATTACTGTGTTTATTGTGTTCACATCCGAATCACTCTAGTCATGCCGCTGTTTTCAAAATTACGTCAGATAGGTACTAGGAAAGGGATACTCGAAGAAGCAGTTCCTGTCCCGCCTAGGGACACACCAGGATATTTTATGTACCACAAACACGGCTTAGATGCTGTGCTGTATTTGGACTTATGGGTGGAGTACACCAAGAATCTGGAAGAGAAGTATAGATAGCCTGCCTCAGGGACATGGGATGCCGATTGCATCATGAGAGTAGAAGAAGCGTTATGGAAAAAGAAAGCCAGACAATCTCAGAAAGATGCCATAGAATTGTGGTGTAAAGAATCACATAGACGAACAGAAAAAGAAATCAGAAAAGCCGAGAGAAGTAGAGAAGAATCCTAAAAAGCCAGAGAAAAAGAGTTACTAGAAGAAGGAGAACAGGTCAGATTAGAACAATTAGACCGCCAAAGAAATGCACTCATTACAGGCATGTATCCAGTTCTGGCCGAGGGCCTGCCCAAGGCGACCCTGGAAGTACCCCGTAACTTGCCACCACCATTGGTTCCGACTAAACTCCGTCACAAAAAGACCGCAGCAGACAATTTCCTTTCTTCCTATTTAGACGATGTAGCTCCAGCATATACCAATATACCCGTACAACCCGCTAATAATGTACCGCAGCATGTTCCGGCCGATCAAGCCACGACCCCTCCACGACGAGATTCACTCCCCTCACCTGCTGTCACTTCCCCTTCTGCTGCTGCTGCTACTGGTCCCCCTGCTACTGGTCCTCACAATCCTTTTTCTACTGATGCGACACAGAGTCAGTCCCCGTTACATGTACCTTTCCCACACCCCATGACGTCAAGTCATGCTCATGGTTCTGCTTCAGGAGGTGCCGTAGGAGGCCAACTTCACACCCCGCCACAATTACATCGAGTGACAATGAGAGAATTAGCAACACAGCGTACTCCGAAAGCGATGCCTCATGAAAAACTTAAACAGTATCTTACGGATTGTAGATATGATCCAGTACCTGGCAAGAAAGGAGATATGATGTTAGCCTTGTTACGACTACGACGTGTTACAGATTATCTGATGTTATTACCAGAAATGCCAGGACATCTAGACAACATATATCATTTTATTAGAACGGGGGAGAGGCCAGAATGTATACGAGAAGCCATGGCATATCAGAAAGTTGAGACACAAGGTTTACTATTACGATTCTTGATTAATTGTTTGATAAGGGAACAAGATCAGACAGGTAGCAATAGTAGCAATACATACAAGACAGAAGGCTGAAGCTGAGTCAGACAAGAATGAATCCTCGGAGGAGGAAGAAATAGATAATCCAGTAGAGAATCAGGATACAATAGCGTACGTAGGTAGAGTGAAATTCCCTAAACAGTATTCTTCTGATAGACTTTTTGACAGACCGATTTGTCTAGAAAATAAGAAACGTTTCCTTTCCCCGATACCAGAGCAATGTTCTCTTGAACATGTTTTTCAAGTTACTGATAAAATATTGAAAGAAAGAATAGGTTATCATGAACTCAATACCTTACGTGATCAGGAACTAGCCCAGTCAGCAGTCCAATGGGCCGGGGATGACAGTATATATAAAGATGATTTAGTAGTGCAAACATTTTTAAGCCTTACTCCAGAAGAACAGCGACTAGCTGGTATATACATGACCCAACATCTCATTACTCTATATGAGAATCAGCAATCCGATCCAGGTCCATTGTATAATTTATTGCAAGACTTACTCCTGAGAAGATGGAGAGGCCTAGGTACTGATTTAATTAATATTATCCTAGAACAACGTCATAAATACAGAACTTTCTTGACTCCACATCTTGTTTCCGTCCCCCCCCCAGTAAGACTGCCATATCATCTAGACAGACAGAATCCTTTACGAGAAGTCCATCCAGTTATGGGTACAGGGGGTACGCTTGAACGCGTATTTGTATACACTCCTTTGACTAAAATGGAATTATTGGAAATGAAGAAAATTGTACCTTGTCACGATAAAGACCCTGCAGGATTTCACCGTGAATTAAAGGACATGTTACTTATGGGAGATTACACATATTCCGACATTCTTAAAATGCTAAAAGTATTGTTGCCATCAGGGATTTACGAAAAACTGAAAGAAAAGGAATGGGAGGTGGGAGATAAAAAGATTATTTGGACTGAATTAGAAGACGAGGAAAATAGACGTACCCCAGGTATAGGTCTTGGGGAGAAAGTTAAAGCACTACCAGGATTATTAGTACAGGTTTTGCCTAGATTATTGGCAGTTAAGAAGGAAGACTGGGATGCAATCTCAGCCTGCAAACAGAAGCAAGACGAAGACACTAGTGATTTTTATTCGAGATTCGAGAAATGTTTCATTATTAATAGTGGCCTGAAAACAAGTAGCGAGTCATTCCCACATCTTTTTGTGACCAAACTAGTCGAGAATTCTTTACCCCAGGTTAAAAACAGAGTGTTAAAAGTCAAAAGTACATGGCAAGCTAACACGCCTTCCCAAATGTTACAGATGTTACAGTACCACCAGAATAGAATTAGAGAGGAACACGATCAAGAACAGAGACGCATGAAAGACACGAAAATGAAAGTACTAGTTGCCCAGTCTGTTCCAGCAGATGGTCAGAAGAGGGGTAACACACAGAACACACAGACTAGTCATTCTACAGGTCCTGTTAAAGGAAATTGCAATTATTGCAAGCAGCCAGGTCACTTCATAAGTGATTGTGCCGTTCTCAGACACAATATTGCCACAGGCAAAACGAAAGAAAGACCACGTCCGCCTAGATTAGAACACGTACAACAGAATATTCCACAGAATCTGCAATCTCCACAGCACGTACAGCAACAGACAGTAGCTGTACCCCAACCCCAACCTGTTGCCGCCACTCAACATGTCACGTCGCAAATGTACCAGTATGCACAGTCAGATTACCCCGATTATCAGCAGTACACATGAAACAGCCTAGAGAGGGAGGTTGGCTTGCCCCTTATCGAGGTTCCTGTAGATCAAGATGGTCCCTATGTACATAGTCAGGTATTAGGGAAAGACAGAAAAATTTTGATTGACACGGGGCGAGCAGAACTACCATTAGTCATGACGAGGTTCCAGGGGCTCCCCTCTCAGGCTCACAGAATGTTTCCCTTGGATTTTCAGGAAAACCTATTGTTAACGAAGTATCACAGCCAGTTCCCCTTGCAGTTGGTCCATTGTCCCGTACTACAGATTTATTGCTCATGAAATCATGCCCTGAAAACCTGCTTGGTATTAAAACACTGAAAGCTCTAGGGGCTGTTATATGTTGTTCTCCGGAAGGAGTGAGATTGTTCCTATGTGACTTTAAGGGTCACTATGTGTTGAGAGATTTTGATGTCAGATTGAAAAATGTTCCACAGCATTTATGGGCGCAAGGTCCAACTGATGTAGGTCGTATGCACTTTACTCCCTATCATGTCACACTCAAGCAAGGTGTTGTACTGCCCCGTATCCGACAATACAAATTGCCCCCCGAGGCTGTAGCAGCCTTGTTGAAAATTATTGACGAACTCATAGCCCAAGGAGTTGTTGTAGAAATGGACTCCAATGTATGTAATTCTCCAATCATTCCAATTCTTAAACAAACTGACCCAAATGCACCTCCAGTCTATCGGCTGGTGATCGATCTTCGAGAACTCAACAAATGCATAGTACCACAGTACCCAGTGGTCCCAGATATTTCGTCACTACTGACTGCCATTGATTCCGAAGCAGCGTTCTTTACTGTAATTGACCTCAAGAACGCCTTCTTTAGTGTCCCCATCCATCCGGAAAGCCAATATTTATTCGGATTCTCATTAAATGGCCGAAGTTTTAAATTTGCACGTGCACCTCAAGGGTTCACGGAAAGCCCTAGTATTTACAGTCAAGCCCTGAAACGACAACTAGACAGTATTCACATGCCTACTGACACTGCTCTACTACAGTATGTTGATGATCTACTGATCACAGCACGGACCGAACGTGACTGCGAGCACGCGTCACTGACAGTCTTGTTTTTTCTTGCCGAAAAGGAGCACAAGGTGTCCCCTTCGAAGCTCCAGTTCTGTGCCCAGCAAGTGGTATACCTTGGGCACTTGCTGTCCAAGTGGGGTAGACAGTTGACACCAGATCGTATCCAGTTGATTGCACATCTGCCACAACCCAAGACTCAAAAGGAAGTACGGGCCTTTATTGGCCTCACTTCATACTGCAGACAATGGATTCCCAAGTATGCATTTCTAGCCAAGCCACTTATACAGTTGACTAAACAGGAGGCAGCGACTTCGACTGTCCTCCCTTGGACTCAGGAACATACACAAGCTTTTAATGACTTGAAGAAAGCTTTATGTCAAGCACCAGTTTTAGCGACACCATGTTACAGCAAACCTTTTACACTTTTTGTCACAGAACGCGATGGCACAGCGTTGTCCGTCCTCACACAAGATCAAGCAGGACACCATAAGCCTTGTGCTTATTTTTCCAGTACATTGGATCCAGTAGCCCAGGCTCTGCCTGCTTGCTTAAAATCAGTTGCAGCAACAGCTCTAGCTATCAGACAAAGCGATTCAATAGTGTTAGGACATCCCTTGACAGTACAGGTTCCACATTCTGTGGAAGTACTTCTGAACCGAACCCAGACCCAGCACTTGACCATAGCACGACTGACAGGTTATGAACTGACATTGTTCCAGCCACACATAGAAATCAGACGCTGCAACATACTTAATCCTGCCACATTGTTGCCCTCGAGTACAACAGATCCAGCACCACATGACTGTGTAGAAGTCATCAATACAGTGACAAAACCCCGACAAGACTTGACAGACATTGCATTACCCGATCCAGACCTGGCACTTTATGTGGATGGTTCATGTATGAGAACAAGCACAGGAGAGTTAGTGGCCGCCTATGCAGTGACCACTGAAACTGAAGTCATAGATACACATCGTATTGACACACTGTCTGCTCAGGCAGCAGAGCTCATAGCTCTGACCCAAGCCTGTATATTAGCCAAGAACAAGAAAGTAAACATATACACTGATTCACAATATGCATTCGGAGTCGTTCACGACTTCGGAGTCCTTTGGGAAGAGAGAGGTTTTCTAACTTCTCACGGTACTAAGATCCAACATGGTCCCCTTATCCAAGCCCTGTTAGAAGCAATACGCTTGCCTACAGCCATAGCCATTATGAAATGCAAAGCACATACCAAAGTCACTGACAGAATTTCCCAGGGCAACGACCTGGCAGATCGTACAGCCAAACTCACAGCTCAGACAGATATTCCGACTGACATGACAAAGACTACACTGACACATTGCCTGACAGTTAAGGATCCCATTCTAGATGTACTCGACATACAGACACATGCTACACCAGACGAAATCAAGAAATGGACTGAACAAGGAGGGATCCATACAGACCAGGGATGGATGACGAAGGGAAGAGCCACATGGTTCCTCCCCGACTCAATGGTTCAAATAATCATTAACACAGCACATAGTCCAGCACACTTAGGAGAGAAAGCCATGTTAGACAGCTTACAGAATCTCTGGTACAACAAACATTTACGAGCAGCCGCAAAACAGAAAGTACGTACTTGCATGATCTGTTGTCAGTTCAATCCAGGAAAAGGTGTCCCCGTGGAACAGGGTGGATTTCATCCTCCTGACCATCCTTTTGAAGTCCTCCAGATGGATTATATCCAGATGGACCGATGTCGAGTATTTAAGTATGTCCTCGTAGTCGTATGTGCCCTTTCCCGATGGACAGAAGCATATCCAGTCCCAGATTACACTGCCCCGACCACTGCCAAACAGCTGGTTCGTGAATTTTTCCCGCGGTACGGTTTCCCCTGTGTCGTGTACTCTGATAATGGACAGCCATTCTCGTCCGTGCTTATGAAGCAGGTGTCACTCCTGTTAGGTTACCAATGGAAGTTCCACTGTGTCCGACATCCTGAAGCCGCAGGTCTCGTAGAGAGACACAATCACACCCTGAAAACCCGTCTTGCAAAAATATGTACTGAGAAAGGTGTAGATTGGATAGTTGCCTTGCCAGTTGCACTCTTTTACATGCGAATGGTAGCTCATTCTAGGACAGGGCTATCCCCGTATGAGGTGGTCTTCGGTAGGCCTCCGAATATGTGGGGGACGCCTATGCCTCGTAGAATCACTGATGTTGACAGTTGTATGCTGACAGATTACCTGGCTTCCTTGATGTCTGCATTACAATCTTGTCGTTCACAGGTCGCGGCTGCCTTCCCGGACAACACCCAAGTAAAGCCACATGAAGTCCGCCCAGGTGATTTGGTCCTCGTACGGAATTTCGACCGGAAGAGTCCACTGGAACCCAGATGGAAGCAGCCCAAACTGGTTTTATTATCTACAAGAACTGCAGTGAAATTGGAGGGCAGGAAAGGCTGGGTGCACTCCAGCCAAATAAAAAAAATACACGGACTGTGTCCAGACCTGCCAATTAAGGACTGCCCATTTTCAGAGACTGATTCTAAACTCCCCCTGTTAGAGAAAACTCCCCAAGAGGAGTATCGTGCGAAGCTGAGGTCTAGTAAGTCAGGCAGCGTTTAATTGTTTAAGTCCCCCTCGGGTGAAGCGGTTAGACAGGTTTCTGACATGTATAGAATAGACCCCAGTAGTCAGAGAGATAGGCGCAACGAGAAAAGAAAAGAACATTGTAAAGTTCTGCACAGCGGATGCATAATTGCCTTGATCTCGATGTTTCTTCTGAGTCTTACGATAATCTGTATAAGTTTAATGTTACACGTTTTTTTCCCTCTTGATTCACATGTACATGTTTCCTCTAATGACACTACGGAGCACACTTTCAGCGACCTGCCTCCCCACGAGTTATCCTATCGATTAGCAATGCGCAATAATACATTAATTCGAATGTTACATCACACTCACCAGACCAGCAATGCCACCAATTGCTGGGTATGTGGCCGACTCCCTCCCTATCAGAAGTACAAGGGAGCTCTGCCTCTCTTTCCTTACCCGTTCACACATAATGGTTCGTGTGGTGCATGGTTTTCTTTAATGTCCTCCCTAGATAGTAAGTCCAAAGTTTCCCAAGGCAATTGGATATGGGGGAACCTGAATACAGTCATGAATAAAGCATGTTTCCCAGATGCAGACGGTCTCCCACAAAGGACAGGGACCGATCTAGAAAATGAAGTGTATGCATTAGGTAACTTTTCCCTCAACCTCATGATCCTGAACGTCCAGTCCGAGACTAATTCGAACTTGCCGTTCATTACAGTTTTGCCAGTGAGGGGTGAATTATGCGTCAGAAAGAATGGCTCAGTACATTTAGGACACAGTGATTGTAATACTGTGGTCAAATTCAGTGACTAAGGAAAGTCTACTTTCAAAGCCTCTCGCCATTCATATTTTATTTGTGGACATACAGCTTATGTTCATCTGCCCCCTGATTGGGATGGGACGTGCTATATTGCATTCCTATTGCCACCTGTTTTCCTAGCCCCGCCTGATTATCACAGAAATCCACATCTCGTTCATGTAAGACATAGAAGGGAGATCAAGATCCCAATTGTCGATCAGACTGAAACTACATTAGAACAATATATAGATTTCAATAAAGGATTCTTTCCATTCATAGGCACTGTCTCAAATAGTAAACTAATTCGTAAATTGACCAGAACATTAGAAGCAGTAGTGAATGAGACTGCTTCTGCTTTAGGTAACCTGACCGAGGAACAGTCTGCTATGAGACTTGTTGTTCTTCAAAGTCGCCTTGTCCTTGACGTCATCTTGGCAGATAGGGGCGGGGCTTGTAGAGTCATCGGATCCAGTTGTTGCGTGTTTATTCCAAATAACGCGCCATCCGTGTATAAGGCCATAACTCGGCTTCATGAAATAGCCCATCAGATGCACCAGAATCCAGGCTCCTGGACTTGGTCCGGTTGGTTATGGAGTGTGATATCCGCCTGGGGATGGAAATTGCTATCGTTCCTAGGAATAATATTGGCCATAGTATTCAGTTGTTGTCTCTGTCTGCAATGTGGGCCAGCGATTTGCGGCTTGTGCGCCACAGCCTGTATTCCCCATCCAAGTACACGTTCCCGTTCTCGAATAAAGAAAGATGAACAAATGATGCTTTATGAACAGATAGATGGTCTCATGAATATAGACATATCCTGAAGGGTGTAGTAGGGTCCAAGGAGGGAATGAGGTAATAGAAATTTTCAGGTAGCTAATGTGTACCCCCACTCGCACCCTATCCATTTCACCCATGTTCCATGTATGTCGTGTAGCTTCTGTTTTATACATGCTAGAAAGACGCAAATACATTTGCGTCCATCCTTAACATGTTAGCTATCCAACCATACCAAGAAATCCCGTTAAATATGTTCTTAGGCATACGGTGCCACCGTCTTTATATGGTGCACTTCTGAAATTCGCACACGTTTTCTTCATGTTTCCTGGCCCTTGTTTTGAGTCAGCCATTTCCGACGGAGCTGGCTGTTTTCTGTATATTCGTTTTGTTAAAAAAATATTTTCAGTATTGTTTATGTATCACAATATGACCTTATGTTCACCCACATACCCTATACACTGTCCCTTTTCTCTTCAAAAGGGTAATCTCTCTTGAGATTTACTATGCAACTTGAAATAACCTTCTATATAATCAAGCCCAACCTCTTCATGGCAAAAAGCCGTCGGGGTAGAGTGTGGAACTGTCAGCAATCTTCTTATAAACCTGTCCTTCACAATTTGTAGAGTTTTGCCACTAATAGACCCCCATAAACCTTCTCTAAATGTTGCAACAGACACACTTACTTTTAAATATACCAAGAATTTCTGTAGGTATTTGTGGCTTAGTCTTTTGGAGAATCTAAAAACTGCATCAACTGCTCTTTGGAATTGCATGGCTCTTACATTCAAAAGAAATTTCCAGTTACAATCTACGCCTATCGGAATTCCCAGACACGTAAGATTTGGAGTTTTCATAATTTCTTTCCCACCTATAAAAAACGTTTTAGTCTTAGCACGTTTGGGACCACATTTCATTACAAAGGACTTTGTTTGATTTGTTTTAGTCATAAACTACTCATAAAATTATTAAAAGCATCTAGTAGGACCATTTGCAGTTTGTACATTTAGGACGGCATCGTCTGCGTAAAGCAGCACAGGGATTTCTCTATCATGGTTTTTTGGCAGGCCCTTTGAGGTAATAGAAATTTTCAGGTAGCTAATGTGTACCCCCACTCGCACCCTATCCATTTCACCCATGTTCCATGTATGTCGTGTAGCTTCTGTTTTATACATGCTAGAAAGACGCAAATACATTTGCGTCCATCCTTAACATGTTAGCTATCCAACCATACCAAGAAATCCCGTTAATTATGTTCTTAGGCATACGGTGCCACCGTCTTTATATGGTGCACTTCTGAAATTCGCACACGTTTTCTTCATGTTTCCTGGCCCAGTCGAGCTAGGCCCTTAAACGAGGCCTCTCTGCCTCATCTCTCCTGTCTCTGAAAGCTACACGCATCCCTGACCCTTGCCCTACTCCCTGCCAGCGCAGCGGTGTCCGGCTCGGCCTGGACTGCCTGCCAAATTCATGTTTTGCCTACAGGTATCTGCTCAGCCTCCTCGAAAACACATTCCAGTCTAGTGAAATGGGTAAACATATTCCCGGCTGCAGAGCAAAGGGCCCGGCCTTCCTGTCCTCCTTGCAAGTGATTTACTGAACCCGTTACCATGGTAGGCCTATGGCTCCGCGCATTGCACCAAGACACGTATGCATGTACTAGTATTGAATGGCCCCTGCCCGAGAGACCTTTTACTCCAGACATTACATCCACCAAACATCAGATACCAGATATGCTATAGGTACAGGTTGCCCTGACACTCCAGACACCAGTCTCCTCTACTAGTGCTAAAGTCAAAGCCCCCAGTTTCACGTCATACTAGTTGCACGCGCATACAGGGGAAGGGTTTCTGCTGATTCTGCAACTTTTCTCTATGTATCCACCCACATGTGGCGTATCTTGTGACGTTTCTCTGACATGTATGGTGCACGCCCATGTGTACGCCTCTTTTCACGCCTCCTCTTACGCACATGTGTTCTTATCACTCTCTTTTCATCTGTTACGCCTACTGTATTGGATTCAATTATAAAGTTTTACTATATATAATGTGTAATGTTAATAAAACGTTGACTGTCCCTTCCTGAACCTTAGAGGTGACGGAACATGATGCTCCATCCTTGAGGATAATTCCATTAAAGCCCGTATGACTCAGATACCACGGACTCTGCCTCTCATTTCAATGAGCTGTCTTGTATTGATAATTATACGGAAAAATGCATAGGTAAAATATATTTACCACACCTTCTCGGCCGTTACCACACTCTGGCTGTAGTATGTTCATCTAGCCTACTGAGTAGGTATATGATTGCGCTATCAATGCCCAATTGGAGCATTATGGTCCACAACTTTAGGTGGACTACCATATCAAAGGCACATGTTAGGTTCATGAATGCAAGATGGATACATCCTTTTTTGGCGGTAGTGTATTTTTGGACTATCAGGGAGACATTTAATGAGTGTTCAACGGGTGCCCAGGCCTGGATGAAAACCAAACTGTAGGCCTGAGGGCCCTCATGACTCTGTAGCCCATGTTTCCAATTTGGCCAATAAAACCCTTCCTAGGATCTTAACTGTACTATCTAGGAGAGATATTGGGCGATGACAGTGAGGTTGACTCTTGTCTCCTTTTATGAAAATAGGGAAGAGGATAGCTACCTGCCAAGTCTTAACCAGGTGGCCTTGTTGCACTTTTTTGATTAGACTTGGTATTAAGTTTGCCAAGAACTGTGGGAAAGATTTGAAATGGTCTGAGGGGCCTGTACTTTCCTGGAGGGACTATTCTCTATGGATACAATTACATCAGGCACTCTTATTAAGATACTTAATTCAAGGGCAGCAGTTGAATCACAATTCTCTATTGTGTTAGGACTTGTGTTCAGAGTCTGCTGTTTTGGGCCGAAGACTTTAGAGAAATGGGCCATTTAGAGAAATGGGCCACCCAGTCTTTGCTTGGGATAACACAATATATTGTTTGAGGGGCTTCATCCAAGGGGTTCAGGGAGTTTTCTACATCTCTTATCTCATTCTTTCTTTTTGGGTTGCTTCTTTGTAGATTTTCCTAGCCTGGTTTATTCCTGGTTGGTCTTGTGGGTGCTTACTCAATGCAAGCTTCAAGAGTCCATGGGCTTTGGAGCAGGTTCATTTAAACCACCTTGGATTGTGGCTGGGTTTTACCGCACCCTTGGTTAATCTGTCTGCCATATAATTGTTCATCTGGGTATATGCAGTTATATCTACCGTTGGGTTTTCATCTTTTTGGAGGATCTTGTCTATTACTGCTTGGTTGTTCAAAAGGCAATCTTTATGGAATGCTTCCTTATCTATTTTGTCCCATTTAATAGATAGTCCTTTATTCTTGCTGTACTCTAATTGGGGTTGAGGGATTTTCAACATAACCCTATCAGGGATTTCTTAAGTACCAGTGGTCACTTATACCTCAGGCCCAAACTTTACATTTCATGAGCACTGATGTTAGTCAGACCCTACTTCAAGTGGTGTAATTACAGTGGCAGAGGGAGAGGCAATATCGATGGCAGAAAACAGTAGCAATGCTGGTACCAATACTAACACCAACACTAATACCAGTACCAACAACCTGTAGCAGGAGCCATGGAAGCACAGTCTAAGCAAAAAGTCACAGCACGAACCACGATAGGAGACATAGCAAGAATGATGGCATTCAGTGGTATTAATCACATGGGATTCACTTACCTCCTCTCCCCAGATCACAAGCCTCCACCTCCACCACACAACAAGACACAGCTAAAGGCAATATGCAGTGCAATGTCCAATGTCCATTGACCAATTTCCAATATCCAATATTGTCAGGTGGTATAAGTGGTAGCTGCTAAGGCCTCACTAGGGAATTTTGGGAAAGACTTAGAAGTAGATTGAGATAGAACTTGAGGCTGAGGATGATACTGGGGCTGAGGGTGGTTGAAATGAGTGGAACCAATCCAGATCCAGAACAATCAGGTAATCAACAGTGGGTTATGGCTTGTTCAGCATGCAGTGCCCTTTCTGCCTGCCCCCTGTACTATGACCGTACAGCCATTGCAGCCATAGTGTCCACAAGTGTACCGCCCTGCTGCACACCCTTATCAACCAACCTCCGTGCATCGTCCGGGGTGCAGTGATGGCACTTGCTGGCTCGCTAACTGTGCTGGGTGGCTGCATTGACCGGCAGTAACTGTGACCGAGAGAACCCACACAGGCCTCTGGTAGAGGTGGTCTCATGCAAAGGGAATAACCAGGGAACGGCCAGGGCAGTCTATGGTAGTTACAGCGGGCTGAACACGTTCCCAGAGGGGCTGCAAGGTATCTCTCCTCTTCCTTTCACTCTCGCGGTGGTGTGGTGGGCACGAGCACAGATGGACGTCAACTCGGGGGAGGAGCCCTATAACTATAAAAACAAATTTAACTGTAAAGTGCTAATTTCAATGTTGAATACCATACACATTTAAAACAAAATTTGTAGTAGGTTATCACATTTAGACACTACAGCAAATCCTCAAATTAATCTATTATGATGAAGTATGTTAGCTTAAATGTTGATGCCATTTTGAATGGCTGTTTTTGCATTTAAACTGTTGTTTTGTACAAGTTTCTTTCTCTTTCTTCCCACTGCAGATGCTGTCGTTTTTAGGCTTTTGTTATGTATTAGACAACTGAGCTTCTCACCGGGAGGATCAGAGAAGGCAGGAAGCGCAACTCATGGGAAGAACGGTCTGAACCACAAGATCTGTTCAAAGTAACAAACCAAGGGCTTTGTTGTGTAGGGCCATTGTGAAAACATGGGAAACAGGGGAGTTTACCTGCTTCTAGTCTTTGCAGAGGAATGATTGGTTTCTGAAAGCAGGGATGAGATGAAATGCTGCAAATTATATTTCTTTGAATTATATTAGCTTGTGTGTCTTGGACTAGGGAGTCCTTGCTGCAGAATTAGGATTCGGATCTTAGAAATGCTTGCTCACTTTAAGCTGAGAAGACCCTTCCAGCCTCTGCTAAACTCCACTGCTTAAGTGCTAAGGAGTTTTACTGCTACATTCCCATTCTCTCATCAGAAACCTTCATTCGGTTTTCTGAAGCTGACACCTTACTTTACTTTGCTTACATTAAATGCCATTTACACCCTATCATCCTCATTCATTTAGATGAAGGATTTTCCTTTATTGAAAAGACTTGTTTCATATTCTTCATTCTTTTTGCTATTCTTACAAATTTTATATTTGATCTTATTCTGAAATATCGCCTTTTAAATTGATAAAATTTAAATACTTACTGAAATAATGATTGATTTGAATTTGTTTGTTAAAAAATCCTTTTAAACTCACACTAAATCTCTGCTGATTTCTGTGAAGCCCCAATTAGACTTCACTCTTCATGGTAACTGATATTGATGGAAACGAATAATAGCTACTTATCCCTTCTCCTTTTTGACTAACAAACGTCCATAAGACCAATGGTGGGTTATTTCTTTGATGATTTTATCCGACGTTTGAGATATAAAAATCCCTGCTCAATCACTTAAAGGATGAATAAGGTGTGGCAAATTGAAATGGTAGTTTAGAACTGCACTACAGGCTGCAGTGGCAGGCCTGAAACGTATTAAAAAGCTACCTTAGTAGGTAGCACAAGGAATCTTGCAGGCCCAATAGTGCCATTTAATTTACGAGCCCCGGTTACATGTGTTACCACTTTACTAGGGATTTACAGTTAAATGAAATTTGCCAATCAGTCGTAATTCATTTGTACTATGTTTAAGGGAGTGAGAACCAGCTCTTTAACCCTGGTTAGCAGTGGTAAAATTCGCTGAGTCCTAAAGCCAACAAAAAACAAGTTCAGCAAAAAAGGAGGGTGCAGGCAAAACATTTGGGGGATTACCACCCACAGTAGTCAGGCCTAACATCTGTCCCTTCCCAGTTGGAGCACTACCCAGCCTCTTAGGAGTTATGGAAAGACCAGCAGTATTCAAGTGGTCTGTCCCAGAATGGTATTCCATTGAAAAGTCCATTCCTTGTAAAGAGATGGACTACATCAGTTTGGGCTTTTTAACCCCAGTGGCATGAGACACCTGAGGGGTCTGTGGTCTTTGTGAAAGCTAAAAGAGACTCCCAAACAAGTATGGTCTCACCTTCTTTAGAGTACAGACCTCACAAAAGGCTTCCCTTTCTATGGTACTCCACCTCTGTTCCACCTGGAAAGTAGCCTCCTGCTGATGAAGGCTAACATTTGGTCTACACCTACTTCATTTCTTGTCATTTCTTGTCACGAGAGGTAGGCGGTACTAACACCTGCAAGTATAGGTCAAACGGGACAGCAAAAAGGTCAGACCAGGCTAGGGGGATTGGCTGTCCCACCTTTAGCCTGGGATCATTAGAAAAGACCCCATAGAGGGTATGACCCGCAATATGCGTAGGACTTCTGACCAGCTGAACAAAACCACAGCAGTCCAGCGTTTCCAGAAGGCCCTGAGTATCCCTACAGGAGGTGTTCTCTAAATGAAAATTAAAATCCCCCCAGGAGAGCAATGTTAGTTCTCTACAAATAAGGTTCTACCAGTTTGCTAAAGTTGAAATTAAAAGATGTCCTCAGGCATTAAATGCCAGTAAAGCTTTGAGTGGGGTGAAGATTGATGGAAAAATAGGAGGCCTGGTCGGGGTCAGAGGGAGTAGTCAAAGCCTGTGTCCAGCAAATAAGGGCATCTCTATAAAAGATTCCCAAACCTCCTCCCCACCGGCCTTCTCTGTCCAATCTGGACAGGGTGTACCCAGATGGAATAGCATCTACCAAATCTGGGCCTGATGCATCCGTCGCCCAGGTTTGTGTGACAAAAACCCAAGTAGGATTTCTGGCTGAGACTAAGTCTGTAAAAGCAATTTTATTCTTAATAATGGACCTAGCATTTAAAAGGAAGCCCTGTGCAACCATTTATTTATTTATTTATTTATTTATTTATTTAAAGTTTTATATAGCGCGAACAAGACCCGTGGGTATCAGAGCGCTTCACATAAAAGTAGTTTAAATATTAACAAGAAGATAACCATTAAACAAACAAATAGATATGAGGTAAATAGTTATATGGCTATAGTGAGTGCTTAAGTAACTACATTCCACTCAGGTTCGTCGATTATAATACGAATTAACTTTACAACATGAGGTTATGTCATTTGTCCTTTTTGTCATACCTTTGAGGTAGCGGTTATATAGTTTCAGGATGTGAGATAGTTGTATGAATTAGTTTTGACAAGAGGTAGCAATTGGTATACAGTTTAGTTACAAAAGGAAAGTCGACAGTATCAGACCATCATTATCTTTCATCTAATTTACTGCAGTCCTTCCCTTTCTGCTAGCATTCGATCTCATAGTGAGACATAACCTTGTCTATATAAGGTATTTACTCATTAAGAAGCTCTTCACTTCTCGCTTAAATTTTGAGGTATTAGGAATCTTCCTAATGCTTGGAGGCAATGAATTCCAAATCCTGGGGGCAGCTCCTGAGAACGCTCTGTCATAAGTTTTTTTCTTTCTGAATATGGCTGGGCGCAGCACCAACTCTTTGGCACTCCTGGCCGGTCTGTTGCCTCCTGATAGCTCAATTTTCTTGGATAGGTATCTAGGAGTATTGTAGTGGAGTGCTCTGTGGGTGATACATGCTATCTTTAGTTGAATTCTGGCCTCATAGGGTAGCCAATTCAACGCTTTCAGGTGAGGGGAGGTGTGGTCAAACTTCCTAGATCCGGTGATGAGTCTCGCTGCAGCATTGAGGCAGGCTTTTAGTGGTGCTGTAGATGTTTTTGGTAGACCTGCTAAGGTGGTGCAACCATATTCAATCCTAGAGATGACTAAAGATTGGATTGCCAGTTTCAGATCTGCTTCAGAGATGAATGGTTTCAATTTTCTTAGGTAGTTCAGGTGGAAGCGGGCGTTTTTTGCCATTGAATTAATATGAGTTTTCATGTCAAGACTCTCGTCTAAAGTGATTCCTAGCGACTTAGCTGAGTTGACTAGAGTCGGGTGCAGTTGAGCGCAGTCGCCAACTTGGTCCATTCCTTTATTTCCGTAAAGCACTTTGGTGGAGAGATTAGTAAGAATTCTGTTTTTTGAGCATTTAGCTTCAGATGATTGGTAGTTAGCCATTGCAATGCCCTTTTTAATATTTCATTCATTCGCTCAATGTCTTCAAGGGAGGTGATCTTTATATATATTTGCGTGTCATCCGCATACATGTGATAAGATACCTGTGAGTTACTGAGAATTGTTGTAAGAGGTTCAACATACAAGTTAAACAGATCAGGGGATAATGTCGATCCTTGTGGGACTCCGATTGAGTTAGGGCAGGATGGTGAAATTGAATGATTGACCAGGAAACGTTGTGTTCTGTTCCATAGGAAAGATTCGAACCATTTCAACACATTTCCAGACACTCCCATCCTGTCTTGTAGCCTGGCCAGTAAAGCTTCGTGATTTACTGTGTCAAATGCCGATGACAGGTCCAGGAGAATTAGCAAGCATGCTTGATTTCGATCAAGAGCCAGTAGCGCGTCGTCGACAATATGGAGGATCGCTGTTTCCGTGCTATGCCCTGATCTGAATCCTGATTGGCAATCATCTAGTAGGGAAAACTTGTTGATGTGTTGGCTCAGCTGGCCCTGCACACATTTCTCAATTAGTTTGGCCAATAGAGGGATGTTGGTTACTGGTCGAAAGTTATTCGGGTCTGTAGCATCTGCAGTAGGTTTTTTGATCAATGGAACAACTTGACCAGTTTTTAGACAGTCTGGGAGGGTCCCTTGTGACAGTGATGCATTTATTATTTTGGTCCAGATTGGCACCACAATGTGGCTGATTTCTCTTAAGCATTTCGCAGGTAGGGGGTCTTGGTAGTGGTTGTTGGGTTTGATTTTCACGAGCATTTTGGCGATCGTGTTCTGATTGTATAATTCGAATGTGTCCCAGTTTGCATTGTTTTTTGTTGTGCTACACACTGTAGTCGAATTGGGATCGTTCGTAGTCAGTGGTTGAATGGGGAGGTTATTTGCTGCGCTTAAGAGCTCCGTTTCCAGCGCTTTGGCTTTTTCCGTGAAAAATGTAGAAAATTCCTCGCTACTTATGGATGTTTTTACGTTTTCATGCGCTGTTTTGGTTAGTTTGTTTGATTGTTGTTTCAGGATTTCAAACAGTTTCCGTGGTCTGTTTTTGGCATTATCCAGTTCCGATCTTATGAATTCCTTTTTGGAGTTGATGATCTTTTTGTTATATTGGTTTCTAATTTTTCTGAGGGCTTTCAGCTCAGGGGATGAAGGGTTTTGTCTCCATTTTCTTTCGGCCATTCTTAGTTTGCGCCTATCTTCGTTCAATGATCCGTCAAACCATGGATTCTTCGTCTTTTCCGTTATTCTTTTTAGTTTTAATGGCATGGTGTTGTTGACGATGTTCCCGATTGAGGTTATATAATGCTCTGTTAACTCGTTTGCATTCTGTAAGTTGCTGGGTGGCTTTAAGTCACTCTCACAGCATTGTACTAGTAGTTCAATATTAGTGTCTCTAGTGTCTCGGATCCATTTTTTAACATTGGCAGGTTGAACAGTCTTGCCCCTTTTCAACATGGGTATCCGGAATGTTATTGCATAGTGGTCCGACCAGTCACATGGGGCTATTGAGAGGATTGATGTATTTTTGATATCTGAAATAATCCAGCCTAAAGGCCCTAAAATCTAGGCAGCTCTCACTTTCCTGCTTCCAGCTAATATTGCAGCCTGTGCACCCTTGATATAGCTTCCTGGAGAGAGGCTCAGGCTCCCATGTATGGTGACAGGGCCGCTCTGCTGGACAAAGATCCAACAAACCCTCTCTGGAGTGACAGATCCTAGCCTGAGTATATACAGTAAGGAGGGCAGCATCCCTGGCCCCTGGCACGGTTAAGGCGCGGACGGGCGCAGATGGGCGTGTCTTAGGCGCGCCCACTGCACGCATCTGCTGCGCGCATCCGCTGCGCGACGAGCCAGCCATGGTATTTGAATAGGTAAATGCGCTAGAGCGCCAAACGATCTCCTAGCTCCGCCCACTACATCTGGAAGGAGCCTCGAGTATATGCCGGCGCCCTCCACAACAAACAGGAGAACCCGCGGTGGAACGGGGCGCTGGCAGGAGGTGTGACAGCAACAGTTAACTAAGGTATCCTTTCAATACCAAAATTTATTGAAGGCAGTTCAAAATCATGGCATGCAATTCAAGTAAAAGCAAATACTTCTAGCGCGTCAGTCTTGACTCTGTGCCTTATGGTAACAGTCCAGCCCAAACTGCCAAGCCAGGTCTTCCATGGAACGGAAACAAGAATCTTAGGACCGGTGTCAGGGTAACACCTCTCATCAGCCAGGCTATCTTGAATCCAGTGGCAAAGTGAGCAAGGGACCCACAACTGGGCATTCCCGGCCAACTTAGGGAAACAAAGCAAACACATGGAGCTGATGAAAGAAGCGCTGAAACTTTTCAAACACTCAGTCCCAGTCACAGACCTGGGTTAAATCTATCATCGATCATTAGCTCAATTCGCCACCCCAATTCAGACCAGCCATACGCATATCAGTCGTGACTCTATGCCTCATGGGAACAGTCCAGCTCGAACTTCCAAGCCAACTCCTCCCGGACCGGAAACAAGCATCCTGAAACCGGTTTTGGGGTAACACTCCTCATCGGCCAGGCTACCTTGAATCCAGTTTCAAAGTGAGCAAACGAGCCACGTCTGGGCATACCCTGTCAACTTAGGGCCATCAAAGAAAACACAAGAATATGATGGATGGAGCGCTGAAACTTTTCAGGCACTCACCCCCATTCACAGATCGGGGTTGAATCCATCATCATTCTTAGGCTCACATCGCCACCCCAGTTCAGAACCAGCCATATGGAAATCAGTCTTGACTTCTGAGGAGCCTGGAATCAAGGTAATCAGGCCCAATCTCCCTTTTTCAGATAGCAACTCAGGCCTCCAAGCAGCAGGGCAATCTTTCTGGCAGCAGGGAAGTCCTTCGTCTGAATCTTCCACAAGTCCAGAAGTGTTCTGAAAAGTGACTCTGAAGGTTCCTTTTGTTATAATAGGTGCCAGCCATTGTGTGGGGAAATTCCCTGGCTTACCCCCAAAACTGGTTCTGGTCAGTTCATCTTCCCCTGAGTTTGTCTCTAGCCTTTTAGGGTGACAAAATGCAGGGCAGGTCTAGTACCAGGTTCCTTTGTATTTGCTGTAAGCAAAGCTCTTTATAGTGTAAGTGGGGTAGGGAACAGACCTCCTCTAGCCATCCTGTCTTGGTGGCCCATCCTGTCCACACCTCAGCCCTTTTTGGCTTACCATCTGGAAGCACTACACAAATCTCAACAGCAGAGCGATTCACAGTCATGTGACCCAGGACACTGACAGTAAGGCATCGTTGGTTTAGGTAAGAGGGTGCCAACTTTCTAAGAGTAGCATTTTCAAAATTGTAACCCAAAATCCAACTTCACCATTAAAGAGGATTAAACAGCATATCTATATCTGCTACCAATCTTAAGTTAGCACTTATTAAATGTAGTGTTAGCCGATGGAAGAGATAAGTGTTACAGCAGGGAAAAAACAGCTTTGGAAGTTTTTCACAAGGAGTACAGGTAGAACTCAAGCACACATGTCCTAATCACTCAACACAGTGCACCCGGACCTAGAAGTGGTTAGGGCCTACCATACTGGTGACTTATACGTTTTAAAAAAGAAGGTTTAGGCCAGCCAAAAAGTTGATTTTCCCATGTTGAAATGACACTTTAAAACAAAACTACTAGCTGCAGAGGCAGGCCTGAGACATGTTTTAAAAGTCTACTTTAGCAGGTGACACAATGAGTGCCGCTGCCCAATAGTAGCATTTAATTTACAGGCCTTCTTACATGTATTACCATTTACTAGGGACTTAAAGGTACAAATAAATATACTAATCAGGTGTAGTCAGGTGTAGGTCAAGCACAAGCAAAGCCAAGCCAAGCACAAGCACCTTAGCTCTGGTTAGCAAGGGTAAAGTGCGCAGAGTCCTAGGAATTACAAAAACGAGTGCATCAAAAATCAAAGATTAAAGGTAAAAAAATTAGAGGAATACCATACCTAGGATGTTAGGTCTAATAGCAGCAACAATGATACTGTATACATTTACAATGTGATTCGAGATTAGTAAAGCAGCACCTTAGTTCTTTAGCACATAATCCATCTTCTGAGTATGTGAACCAATTGAATAAATAGAGATATGACTCAAATTGGAGCTGGATGGCCCTCTAAATGTGACTAAAATATTATAATTGATGTGGGGTCCTCAATTTTGATGTGACTGGATTAGGTTGTCACTTAACAGTAATCTCTTAATTTTGAATCCCGAATATCAATTGTTTTCCGCAATACTTTAAATTATTGCTCATCAAAATAAGCATGTTAGTGTTAAAATGTTATTTGGATGACTTATGTAAAGAACTCAAATGGTAGGTATTTATATCTTGTCGGATTGGTTACTTCATCAAAATGGTGACGAATATCCAGTCTGTCGAAATATAAAGCTTATAGGATACAATGGTATTTATATTTCGACAGATGGGATATCCATCATCATTGATCTAAATCAGACCCTCATTTTCCAAACTGTGCTAATTGCAGTATCATAGAGAAAAAGGTATAACTCTACAGAACGGCCCAGAATACAAAAACTAAAATACAGAGAGCTATTTAGAATGATATCAAGAAAAATGGCATATCCGTGACTCTTTCATTTTGGACATGAATGTTATAGGGAAATAAGAAGCAGCCAATTTGCTAACTTATTAGCCCAGCCAAAACATTCTTTGACACATTCTGCTTGTACATCACAGAGCCTCCATGCGTGACTGCAACCAGCTGTGGAGATAATGGCACATCTCAAAGAACCCTGCTGACAGAGTCACCTATAAGGCAGGCCTCTGCAACAACCAACAGAGCATCAAAGATGCCAAGAGAGAGGCCATCACAGCTCATATCAACACAGCAGCCAACCACACAAAAAGAACTCTTCAACATTATCACAGAATTCTCCAACCTGACAGCCACAGAGAACACCATTCACCTCTCCCAAGAACTCAAAAACACCCCCTCAGACTACCCCCACAACAAGATCACCACCATCAACAACAATTTTGACCCACAGCCCTCAGCACTCAACCTCAGCAGCTTCGGCCAACCAGCACAAACCACCAGCCAAATGATCACCACCTGGTCCTCCCTCAACCGCCAGACCACATCAACTGTCATGTCATCCATCCACTCTGGGGCACCCACCGAGCCCTGCCCCACCTCCTCCTCAACCTCCGATCCAACCTAATCAGCCTACAACTTACTAGAATCATCAATTCCTCCATTTCCACAGAGGTCTTCCTGGACAGTTGGAAACACACAGAGGTCAGACCCCTCCTAAAGAAACCTTCCGCTGACCCCAGCAAACTCAAACATTACTATCTGATCTCCCTGCTCTCTTACTCAGCCAAAATATTTGAGAAAGCCATCAACCAAGAGCTCACCGAATACATGGAACAACCCCAGCACCGAGAGCACTCTGATCTTTGCCACAGACGATATCAAAATCGTTTTTAACCATGAAGAGACTGAAGCCCTGATTCTCCTCGACCTCTGAGCAGTGTACAACACCATGTCACATCACACCCTCATCAAAAAACTCTATAACATTGACATACGACACAACTTGGCCTATGACCAGCCTACATCAACTATTGACTGACTTTTCATTGTCCTGCAAGACACTGATGCTCCTTGGAGCTAGCCTGTGCGCACACCCCATGCATCTGCCACAGCGGGGCAACTCCTTCATTTACATTGCCGCCAAGACCTGGAACAATCTACCCCTCCATCCCCAAACAGCACCCTCCCTGCAGGACTTCAAAAAAATGATTAAGACCCGGCTCCTCAAATGAGTTGTTGTACCCTCAGCACCCAAATACCCCTTGATAACTGACTTCTGTGTTCATGTACCCAAAAAAATAAAATAAGCCTATTTTCTTAGATCCGAGTATGGTGGGCATGGGGTGATGGACACAAAACACATTTGTTTTGCACTGAATTTCTGCCACATGTTATGTTATGTTTTATTCCTTTTTCACAATAGAATCATGGTTGCATTTTAATGTTGGGTTGTTCTTTTTATTTTTTCGAATGCATGAACATGGAAGTCAGTTTACACCTGTGTAGTTATACATCATGTAACAACAGCCTGGGATGGAAATTGTTGATTGATTTTTGATTCATTACATAGTAGCTACCCTGAAGAAGGGCACATGATGCCTGAAAAGCATTGGGTTCTATTAACGATGTTGTACTATGAGAAATGGTGAATCTCCACATGTATTGAAGAAAAGACTGGAAGGGCAATTGTTGAACCTATGGTTGAAATATTTTGTATGAAAAACTTAAGAAGGATTACAGAGCAAATGGGAAGATATAAAAGGGATGAATAACAATAAATTGTTTGAACTCTACTATTTGACAACTAATTTTTCGCAGTGCATCCTGGGTTGAGACCTGAGGAGGAGCCAACCGTATATAATTAGGCTTTATTTAATGCCATTAATATTACATTTTTGAATGCACTTGTTAAATGCACTCATTGGAAGCAAATATACATTGCAAGATAAATTATTTTCCTAAAATATGTGCAACCATCTGCTGGTTTATGGAGTTAATAAATCATTATATGATGTGCATCAATTGGTTGGCAGCTATTGGTAATCTCCCATTCCATTTGTGCGGACTGAAGAGGAAGCCGGCGTGGGAGTCAGAGACAATATCATACGTGGACTTGAAGTTGACCCTACATTTTGGGAAAAAGAACGACGATATTGAATACTCCCATAGAAACTGTAGCCACGCCGGAGGATCGTGTGGGTTGAAAATATCATCACAGGCTAATAAGCACTAAAAAGAAGCCTACTATGCCTTGAAAAAGTCAAAATACAGAGACGAAGAAACACGCGTGAGCATTTAGGCTTTGGAACAGTCAAATAATCTGACATTAAAGAAGGATGAAGACAAAGAACTAAAAAGACTCACATTTATTTTACATCAAGATTTCATTTTCATAAAAACTTACTGTACTACTGTCACATTATATAATTGTCATGTGCTAGGGAATTGTTTGTATATTTGTGTTGTAGCCTAGGCCGCAGAAATTAGGAGAGGTGGGTGGTTCTCCCCTCCCTTTAGCACTGCAGAAATACTAGCTCTCAATAAAACAATTAGTGAATATTTCCAGGGGCCCCTTCACCAGTACTGTATATATTTTGTGCGGACTGAAGAGGTTTTCAAACTAATGTATGTAAGTCCAAGATGAGTTGTCAATAAGTGTTAAAGCCTGATCTATTTCATACAAAATAACAAATAAAATTATGATAACATTTAGATATTTGGGATAACAATTTATTGATAAATTATCCTGGACTCCCCTGCTGCAAGACCTTGTGTACTCTCTGTGATATAATTAGGTTGGGAAACCCTTTTTACTAATGTTGAAACTTCAAATTCACTTTCAAATGCTACTTACCCACTTGTAAAATAGGAAGCACTAGCAGCCAAATACCAGAAATAGAAGAACACATATTCCAAAGCCATTTATTTGGGATTCCATAATCATCATCAACATTTTTGGTCCGTTATTTTCCTTACATTAATTATGTCAATATGTTATTGTGTGCCAATTAGTGTATGGCTGTAATTCAGACAATCATTGCCAACATTGTTAATTTCAATATTAATCAGAAGACTGATTGGCTGGAATACTTGCAGATCAGTGTTACCATATTGAATGTTTCACTGCCATTAGTGAACCTTGCAGTATGAAAAAAGTGGCTCAAAATACATTATATTGTGAGGAGTGGATAGGGTGAAGATCTGTGAATATGTATTCCTCCTCAGAGTGTGGGACCCTGCTATTGCCCCCACCAGCCACAAGACTTACAAAAATCATTAATACCTGATAGACATCGAAAGTTCAATGGGGAGGGGGGAATCAGAAGTGTAATCTGTGGGTCTGATGGGTATAACAAAGATGAGCTTGTGAGATCAAAGATGATCGATCTGGAGGAGAGCTGATGACGTTTTCAGTGGTAAGCTATCTCACAGCCCAGTTTCGAGGTAAGCATGAAGCACAATGAAAATGATGAGTCTCCTCATTTCACCAAGGGAGAGACTTGAAGATACCATTCCACCAGAGCCAGATCTAAGATTGAGCCGTGTTAGACCTGGCATCATGGCATGGTTTACCCTGTCTTTTTGCTTCTACATCCTGTATTTTTTACTATATACTAAACTTCAATTTTGCTGGTTTGTGTACTTTGGGCACTGCTGATCAGTGATAAAGTGCAAGTGTTCCCTGCGTAAATTGTGATTATAATTGCTTATCTATGATTGGCTTATTTTATTCACTGGTAAGCCCCTAGTAAAATGCACTGTGGGTAGCCAGAGTCTATAAAACAAATGCTACTAGTGGGCCTGTAGCACTGATTGTGCCACCCACAGGAGCAGCCCAGTAGACATTTCTCAGACCTGCTACTACAGTGTCTGTGAGTGCAGTTTTAAACTGGCATGTTGACCTGGCAAGTGCACCTACTTGCAAGGCCCAAACATTCCCTTTTACTACATGTAAGGCACCCATAAGTTAGGCACTAGGTAACCCCATGTGCAGTATGCAGTGTATGTGAAAGGTAGGACATGTACTGGTAGAGAAATGCTGCAGATTTCTTTTTTCACTATTGCAAGGTCAAGCTCTTCCATAGGTAATCATTGGAGCTGCATTCTAACATCTTACAAGTGAAACTTTCAATAGGGAAGAGATAGAGATTTGGAGTGTGGGCTACCTGAGCTCAGAATTCAAAAGTACATCTTTTGGTGAAGTTGGTTTTTAAATTGTATGTTTGAAAATGCCATTTTTAGAAAGTGGGCATTTTCTTGCTTTGCCATCCTCTGATTCTGCCTGCCTGTTGAATCAAGATCTAGTTTAGACTGACAGCTGGGTTGTTTGTGCACTCACTCTAGACAGTCACACAAAGAGAGCTGAGGTGTGCCCTGCATATCCTGATTGCTCATCACCAGGCTGATGGGCCTTCTTAAGCTAGAATTGTTACTAACACCTGAATAGGGATCAGCCTGGCCTCTCACAATGCTGTCTCTACCTCCCTGTAGTGTGTCTGGAGAAAGGCAGGATCTTGTGGACAACAAAAACTTTCCTTTGAAGTAGGCCTACTTCAAAGGCTAGAAGGGGTTTCAGTATTAGACCTATAACCCCACATCTTTAAAACACTTCTGGACTGAGAACTCTGCCAAGAAGAAGACCTGAAGGAGGAGTACTGCCCCTTTGCTGTGTATTGCTTTGCTGGTTTGGCTTGCAGTTTAAATTTTTTTCTGTGGGCAGCGAAAGAACTGGACGTTACTTTCTGGAATCCTACTTTCCAGGTTCTCCAATGGCTTGTGTGTGCTTGCCTCCTTTTGGAAGTCTAAGGGCCATCAAAGACTTCATCTGCAGGATCTCTGAACTCCACTTCTGAGAGTTCTGACCTGCTAAGTGGTGCCAATTCCAGTTTTGGGTCTTGGAGGTGGGTCTGCTGCTTAAAGATTTGAAAATCAACACATCGCTCTTGCAGCTCAGTTTTTCCCACCACAAGCCAAGCAGTTGAAATACCAACACATCGCTGCAGTGTGGCAGAAAAATCAACACAGCACCTGTTTGCGGCCTGAAGAACTGTAGCAGCCTGAGTCCAGAGCACAGAGTCTCCAATATTCAAGACACCTTCTCTAACTTTGACACAGAACTTGCTGTGCAGCTGAAGGAATTGATTCATCCCTTGCCTGCGGCTGTGGAAACCGACGCAGTGCCTGTTTCGCCACCACATTGACCCACAACACCTGGATTTTCTCACACACTGCACCTGTGCGCCAAGTTTCCAATGCATCACCCCGCTGAAAGGATTCGTCTCCAGAAATTGATGCATCACTTCTCCATGCAGTAAGGAATTGATGCACCACTTCTCCTGCTCGCAGCAGAACTGATGCTTCTATTCCTCTCGGCCTCAAGAATCGATGCATCGCTGTGGTTTTTTTTAATACTTTCCTCCTTTGTGGCTGTTCTTCATCTTGAATTTTGACACATCAAAGGTACTTTGTGCTAAAAACAACGCATCCATAGAGTTCTAGGACAGAATTGCTAAAACCTTTTCAAAGTGATATTTTGAGTTATGTATGTTGGATTTTAACATTTTGGTCTTGCTTGGTTTAGATAAATATTGATCTCAAACAAATGAGAGCGGCTCTATATCACCAAGAGAGAATGGAGCACCAGGTTACTTAATGTAAAGACAGATTTTCCCTTTTGGTTGCTGGTTATCAAGGCACACTTACAACATCAAGATCTGTTCCAACCGATATTGGAGACTAACACATTCATTCATGAAACATTTGCAAAGGAAACAAAATTAGATAAATATTGGTTATGTTTCTTAACTGGTGTGGTGTCGCTTTGTAGTATTTTTACTGTGTTACTGTGTGTTTTATGTACAAATGCTTTAAACATTGCCTCTGAGATAGGCCTGACTGCTTGTGACAAGCTACCAAGCGGGGAACAAGAGTTATCTTGGGTGTGTAACTCCCTTACCCTGACAAGAAGGAAGGGTCCCTACTTGGACAGAGTGAATACCACTGCCAACTAGAGATCCCTGTTTCTAACAAGCAGTAACATTATGGCGAAGATAGAAGATGAAACACTGGAACCTGACTGTGCCCATGGCCTGGGAACAATCCTCGCCCTGTGTGACAGAGGCAACCCCAGAGACCAAAGAAGTGCTGAGATCTGATGAGGCCATTGAGAACAATTTAAGGAGAGTGGTGAGGGTTCACTTGAAAGCATTCAGATAGAGGAGCTGGGAGATGGTCTGTTGGACCGAGTGGGGCCTAGTGTGTGTACAGGAACTGCCATAACTACATCACACTCTCTTTTGAAGACCGGATCAAATTGGGAGGTAGCAAATAGATATGCGAGTGGCACCTGGCACTGGTATAATTAAAACAAATTCCTGGGCCTAGTGCTAATATATTAAAATAGGGTACATTACATATTGGGGTTAGTGTGGCTCACAGTATAATAAAACGAAAAAGCTATTTCACTCTGTACGCTTTTGAAAATTTAGGCAGACATTTTACCTTATAAAAATGTTCTTTAAGATGCCTTAGAGAGAACTGGCTTAAAACTAGTTCTGCCAATCCTCACACCTCCAGGGCTAAAATACACATCCACATACTGTCAGAGATAACCGTCTCAAGAATAGCCCCTTAACATCATCACTACTTCACGACTATACTTTCACTCGCCCTCTCACCCGCATGCACCATATGGCCGGAACAAAAGATCTCTGAAAAAGAGCCCCTTTACGGGTGCCCGTCAGACATTGCAGCGCCAGTCTGACGAGGAGCAGAACCCATAGAAGACATCTAGCTTGCTAGGTGTGTGAGGGTTTTAGTTCCAAAAAGGGAAATGCCCTTTTCCCTTTTACCTTCCTCTATGCTGCACGCACTCTTGTGTCTTATATTTCCCATCGGGGAACTTTGTACCCCTCTTGTGCTAATATTTTCCTGGACATGTACACTGGACCCCGTTAAATATTGTCCACTCACGGTTCCCCTTCTTGTTGATACACTGTGCGTGGGAGGTCTCCCGCGGAACCATTGAGGTTACCTACAGTAACAATTTACTGATAGGACCATTGGATCCCTGTTTACACCACATTTGGTACTCCAGGGCCCTCCATCTAGAGATTTCCCTCAGATCATAACTTGTCATTAACTCCGCCCGTTCCTACCAATCATGGAGAACGTTCCAGGTCTGAGTTTTGACGAAGACGCAATAGCTGAGGCCTTAAGATCAGCTCCCTCACTCTTCGGGGTTGGAGGGGCCATCGCCTCAGGCTCAACAAATAAAGATTGGGCGACCCTCACCATCATGAAAAAAGAATGGCTCAGGATTACTGTCCATGGGGCTATGATGACCGAGTATTTGAGAGCCAATATCGCTCCTAAGGGACTGATTGTAAACATAATGCCGAGACTCTTCCTTGAAGATGCCCAATTCAAGGTAGATTGGTGCCAAGTCTCGTGGAAATGCACAAAAGACCTGCTTTTCCTAATCGTGAAAACGGCCAAAAGACTGGCAGACGCTCTACTGGTAAAAATCACAGCCATTGAAACAGCTATCAGAGGGACACTAACTAAGACTCCCTTTACTACAAAATTGGCTGAGATCAATCATTAGATCACAGAGTACCAAGAGTTCCTCCTTAAACAAAAAATGACCAAACTACAGAAAGATGTAGCCAGATTCGACAAAGAGAAGGTATATCCCTATCTCAAAGATGGACATACAAACAACAGGAATGGCTACTCTTCTGATGAGAGCTCGGATGCCGGGAGCCAGAGGGGATCCTCTGGCAGTGATTCGAGTGGGAACTACCCTCCCAAAAACAATCGCAATCAGCGATGCAGCAACTGGAACCAAGGGTTCAATAATGGACCTATATTCCATGGGCCACCGCAAATAATGCCTCCCTGGTAATACCCTTTTTACCCTCAGGGACCGCCACAATTCTACCCAATGAACCCCCCTTTTCACGACAGAGGTTGGGGCAGAGGAAGAGGGCGCAAGCGAGGACCCCAAAAGGGAGTACAATGGCAAGATCAGCAAATTACATTATCCTCGGTGGAGACCAGGAGCACGACACGAGGAAGGAGAGTTTGATAGTAAATCACTCTGATAGGACATTAACCCCTTTGGAAACCAAGATTATGGAAAAGGGTCTGGCTTTTGTCCCTACATCGATACCGGACAGCTTCACTGAGATGTGTGAAGTCAAGCAATTGTTTAGGAAGGTACGGCTGCGGTCATTCTTTCATGATAAACCTAAGAATGAGAGAAGTGATACCGGCTTACGTAAACCATCGACTTTTACACCAACTGACAATATGGTACCACCTGAGGTATTAGCTTTCGAGAGGGCAGTCCTCAGAAGTTTGGACACCAGACACAACACCAGCAGTTTTAACAACATGAGCAAAGCTGAGAGACAGGCGGTACAATCCCTGTCCAATGACACAACCATTGTTATCAAGCAGGCGGACAAAGGGGGTGCCACAGTGATCCAGAATAGCTGTGACTATGACACAGAGTGCAAACGCCAGTTAGAAAATACCACCCATTACAGACTTTTGGCTGCAGACCTCACCAAAAGACTAACTGCTACCATCACCAGCCTACTTATGGAGGGTGAGACCAACGAATGGATCACCAAGAATGAAGCTAAATTCTTGCTGACTACTGACCCGGTGATACCATATTTCTACACCCTCCCCAAGATCCACAAGGGACAGACACCGGTCCCAGGGAGGCCAATTGTCTCAGGAAATGGCTCACTACTTGAGCCACTCTCAAAATTCTGTGACTCTTTCCTTCAACCAGTGGTTAGGAAAATACCATCTTTTCTACAAGATACTAGGGATGTACTCCGTCTTTTGGATAACATTGAGGGGAGGGAGGGTGTTGACCTCCTCCTTACAATAGACGTTGAAGCACTTTATACTAACATCCCGCAACAGGCCACCCTAGAAGCCGTTGAAACGACTCTGCGACAGGAAGAGTGGACTTCCCCCAAACCAATCTCCTTTATAATAGCCTATGCAAACTTAGCCTTGACTGAGAATTTCTTCCAGTATGGAACACAACTATACCATCAGATTCGGGGGACCTCTATGGGTTCTACCTTCGCCCCTAGCTTGGCCTGTATTTACATGGCCACGTTTGAAGAAAGTATCATCAGGGCTGCACACAACCCCTTTAGTGACAACATAACACTCTGGCGCAGATACATAGACGATATCCTCGTACTATGGAAAGGAGACCGCGTGACTTGCGAGGCCTTTTGCACCTGGATTATTCAGCAGAATCCATTCCTTAAATTTACTGGCACCATCTCTGATACGGCTATCCCCTCCCTAGACTTGAGCATTAGTCTGATCCCGACTGGGCTTAGCACAACACTCTAGGAATAGCCTTTTGCTATACGACAGCTATCACCCTAAAGCCCTGAGGGACAATCTCCCATTTGGACAATTCCTCAGGGTTCGCAGAAACTGTACCAACAAAGCTGATTTTAAGCAAGAAGCAAGCCTTCTACAACACAAGTTACAGGACAGAGGGTACCCAACCAGGCTCATCCACAACTCGTGTAAACGAGCCTTAAATAACCCCAGAGAAGCACTACTGGAAACTCGCTCTAAAGAGCAAGAAGAACTGATAACCTGCGTCACCAGTTTTACTAAAAACTCGGCTTACATTAAAAGCAGTATAAACAAGCATTGGAATATCATTAACGCAGGTGGTCTGGATATCCCCCGCCCCCGTTTTACATTCAAACGGACATCCAATTTGAAGGATGCTCTGATCCATACATGGCCCAAGAAACAAAACACCAGCAGCCAGAGTACTTTATGGGACCTCCCCCCCGTGAGGGGTCATTTTTCATGTGGGGGTGCACTGTTTGCCCACAAACTCATCAGTGCAAAGAGATTAGTCTCACTGACACGCTCACGTGGCATCTCCAGAGGCATACCAATTGCAACAGCACAAGTTGCATTTATATGCTGACCCATCCCTGCAATAAGTATTATATCGGGATGACCATGAGACAAGTTAAACTAAGAATCATGGAGCATAAAAGCAACATCAGATGCTCAAAGACACACACCAGACTGTACAAACACTACACACAACAGGGCCATCATGCAGACAGTGTCCGTTGGCTGGTTCTACAGTCCCATCCCACTATTACACAGCAGGCCCTCTTTCGAATTGAACAAAGATGGGTCCTCCGGTTAAAACTTGACACAATAGGTCTAAATGATTCTGTGCCATGGGTGTCGCTGGCACGCTAGCTCTGACCCAGAGGTTGCCAGGCAAGCAACACACTATCTGCTTACACGCATACTGCCCCCATGACCATTCACTAATGGCTCCACATCCCTAGGTGTGTAGGTGTTTGGCTTGTCCAGATAACTAGATCCCAACACCTGGTACACGGCTGTGTATCATTAGGATTGATTTGAGCTCATATGGATTACTGAGCCTATGCCAGTCCCAGCGCCTGTATCAACTCCTCATCCTCTAACATACTGACATCACTTCCTTCCCTACACAGCATGACTTGACACAGGGTAGGGTAGTGTGTGGTGACGTCACTCCTTAGTGAGGCATTACCTTTCGGTTACCTTTGGCCACATTACTTGAGACGGTTCACAAGTATGCATGCGGTCGCCTCCTCTGTCGCTTAATGCAAGGGGTCTTGATTCATGACCCTATCATTCGTTCCCAAATGACCCACAGATATTATCGGGCTGCTGGCATGTCACCTCACCATCTTGTGTCTCTGTGGATACAATTAACCATGCGTGTATAACTGGGGGTTCACTGGTTTACCTTTGTTAACATTCTCAAGACAGACTGACACGGGTATTGTTAACCCGATAAACTGCGAGTTCTCCCAATTTGGCCGCCGCAACTCGCCGCAGTATACTGAGGTTGAACTCGGTTGGGTTTCTACTCGTAGCAAGTGCCTGGCGCATGCGCAGTCCGGATCTGCTGCAGCCCCGCCCACCGCGAGCGTGACCATGCGGAAATACGGTTACTACTAATACCGCGGGCATTCCCCATGAACGCTACCAGTCGCTCTCACGCCCTGACCAGGCTCGTGGGGGTAGGTTTTGACGGTTGAGACAGCACACGTATCAGGTAAGTGAGTTGCGCGGCTCGGAGAGTTTGGAGCCCGGTACCTTGTAGTTGACGTATCGGGCTGGGAGCGCTTGTACCATCGAGATAGCTCCGATTCGCTAGTGCTGTGGAGGACGTATGTCCTGAGTTCAAGGAGTGGTTTTTGTATGGGCATTGGTGCCATGCCTGCTGGTTGCGGTCCGCACACGGGCTCGACCCTGACCTTACGCTCGCTATACTGTTCACCTCTGGTGGAGGTGTTTGACGTGGGTAGGGCGAGGTCAGTGTCCGCGATGCTCCTATGGGTATTGTACGGCCACTTGCTTGACCTCCTGACAATTACGCTCACCTCACATGTGTGTTAAGGGGGTATTCTTGAGACGGTTATCTCCCACAGTAACCATCTATGAGCTCATAGCGATCAACTCACCTCAACGCCTCCGTGTGAGTTGGTTCTAAGGCAGCGCATCTGCTGCTTGTATTTTCTTCTCTTTAGGTATCTGACACATTGGTGCAGGTCCCACGGGAGCAGACTGCGAGGCCCCTTAGGGATTCACTTAGGGTAAGCTCCTATCCGTCTGTCTCTCCGTCTCTCCGTCCCTCCAATTCTTCATTGGTTCAGGCGTCTTCACCTTCTTAACATAGCTATACCCACGCCTGGGGGATTCCTGTCACTATTAACATAATTTGTTTATACTTTTTGGTTTTATTGCCATCAGTGTGCCTTTTCAGCGCAGAATACATGTGACCCAGGAAGCAATGGAACATAGTATTTATCATTTTTCCACATTGTATATATTTTCCCTTAGGTCGCACTGCTACAGCAGGACCTGCTGGCCTGCCAACTTATTGACCTCCTGAAATAAGGTTGTAATTTACATTAGGTTGTAATTTACATTCATTCTCACTGTGTAGTACTGAGCACCTAGATCCTGAAGAATTGCCATGACGGCAAGAAACATGTTGACCTGACCAGAGGGTCGTAGATGTCCTGCTGTTAACTTTTCCAGCACATATCTCCCCTCCCACCCATTTTAACCAAGGGTGTCAGCCACTCTAATAAAGGTACCTGTGGACTGACCCACCTTTTTTAAATTTACCACTACTTCACGACTACACTTTCACTCGCCCTCTCACCCGCATGCACCATATGGCCGGAACAAAAGATCTCCGAAAAAGAGCCCCTTTACGGGTGCCCGTCAGACATTGCAGCGCCATTCTGACGAGGAGCAGAACCCATATGATGAAGCATGACATCTAGCTTGCTAGGTGTGTGAGGGTTTTAGTTCCAAAAAGGGAAATGCCCTTTTCCCTTTTACCTTCCTCTATGCTGCACGCACTCTTGTGTCTTATATTTCCCATCGGGGAACTTTGTACCCCTCTTGTGCTACTAGTTTCCTGGACATGTACACTGGACCCCGTTAAATATTGTCCACTCACGGTTCCCCTTCTAGTTGATATACCATGGGTACCCCCCATGTGCACCCCCACCCCCCCTTCACCCTGGGGGCCCGCAACAGGCCCCCAAAGAAAAGACCATATGCCTTTTCGTGGTGGCATTGCCGCCGCGGAAAGGCATTACAAAATGCAAATCCTAATATTGCTGGCCACCATATGAGAGCTTTTCCGCCGCGGTCTCGTGGCGGAAAAGCGGCGGACGGAGAAATGACCCCCAGCCATCCTAATCTGGCTGGGGGTCTTTTCTGTGTCCGGCGCGGTAAATCCGCATCCTCCGGGCCGGCGGTGGCTTCCACCGGCCAAGTGTATGCGTATTCACAGCAATCATAATGACCCCCTTAGTCCTATAGTTTTTGACTTGGAGATGCCAGGCAGGGCCTCTCCCAGTCTTCAATTATTTTTGATTCGATATTAAGAAAAGAGCACAAAAGCATAACAGAAAAACAATTCAATTACATTTACATACAAAAATGTATTGTCACAGACTTCCAATCTCATAGTAGTACACTAAACAGATCAAAGAATCGCTACAGTTCATAAACCAAAGCGGCTAAAATCCCTTTTTATTTACTCTCCATTGATTTTCTACTTTCTATGGCAATCTTGAGAAAGCAACATACATTAAAACAGATCTCAGGACTATTTATTGAAGATAAAGTAATGCCACCCTACATTGTCGAAAAGCAAGATGAATTTATAAAGGTTTAAGATATGACTGAAAAAACTTACTATAAAATCCACACAAAAAATATGCAATAAAGACTTTTCCGACTAGCCATTTCAGGGAAAGGGTGGTAATACCGAACTCCACATACCTTTTGTTTCATAAAAATATACTAGACACCAGATCCTTCCTGACCTAAATCTAAATAAAAGGGAAGTTTTCCATTGGGTCAGCTCTAATGTTAAATACAACGCAGTATCATATGTTGCACACATATAGTATAAAAATGGCAGATAGAATGCTTGCTGGCAGCTTCCAGAATCCTCATAGTTGTAACTAACCCAAGGCGTAGTTTGTGTAGTAGCGTACGTGTAGATACATGTAAGGTACTTCGCACAACGCAAACTACGCGTAGCTATGCGAACTGCATAGTGCACTGTGCAAAATGCTTTTTGCATTGATTACACAGTACAATCAGTGCAAACCGCATCTTGCACAGTGCAAGCAGTAATTTTCTGCCGCTTGAGTACACATACGCGACCACTCGCAATGAGAAACCTGACCTTCCTGCGTTGAGAATCTCACCAGGAGGTTTATTTTCCACGAATCAAGTTGTCGATCGCAAATGAGGAAAAAATCTTACTGGGATGTTATTTTGCTAGCTCGCGGTTCCCAACTTGACGTTGAGGACAGCGAGCTAGCAAAAAATGCCCATGTAGCGCGTAGTTGCGTAAACTACGCGAGTATAGCGAAGTCCTACGCCCAGGCCTAGTTGTAACATGCTCTAAAATTCCAAGATTGAACAATTTTTTTGCAATTTTAGTAATCAGGTGAACAATTCAGAAAGGCAATATCGCCCAAAGTTTTGCTGACATATCTCAACCAAGGTATAGCATAGCCCCTGTCCAGCTTCAGGCAGTCTTCGATAACTGCCCTGTTGAAACTAGTTTCCTTATTACTCCATAAACTGACACATAACAAAAGGGGAGTTAATTTAATACAATCTATTATATACTCTAGATTCAGTTCAGAATGCAGAATAAAATTATCATTTAAGGGCAGGAGATTTAGCAGTTTTCTACAGTTTCCATTCTCTTCCACCTGAACGGGACAGCATTGTGGAACCCCCTTAACCCTGGCTCCATAGGTGGCTGTAGGTAAACATTGCATTGGATAAATTGTAAAGAAAGGGGAGATGATGGACCTACCATCCTTCTTGGCCATCCCTCTTGGTAAGATTAAAAAGGGAATCCACTGCCCTTCCAAGTCTCCGTCGAGCAACGTTTACATGCATCTGCCATGACTTACTTGCACCAAAAACCAGCCCTAAATAGCAAAAGTTAGGAACTGCACTTAGCTGCTTATCACCCAAATGTAATCAAATGAGTGTTAAACCTTGACCACTGATCAGGGATTAAGCATCTCGGTGTGCACAGGAACAGAAGGCAGAACAAAGTGCAGTTTTAGTACCACCATCTTTGTCTTGGAGATGCCAAGAAAGGCTACTCCCAGTCATTCAAGGGATCCTCCTAGACAGAGTGTCCCCAATCACAGTAGGAGGGAAAACTACTTATGCCACCTATAAACCTTCAAGCCCCAGAATGCACTTCCTTGGCTGGGAGATTAATGATGTTGACTCAGTGTGCAACGGCTTGCCTTGATGCCCAGAAAAGGCCAATGGATGTAAACTATTGATCACTTAGCAGGGGTTAACCGCCTAGAAGTGGACAGAAGCAGTTGGCAGAACAACGGGTGGTTTCAGCACATCTTCTTTTTTAACTTGGAGATGTCCAGGAGGACCTTTTTTATTTATGCCATGGATCCTAACCAAGGAATGTTTCAGGATTCCTAAACTAGAACATAATATTAAGGCAGCTCAACTCCTTCTAGGCCTTAATTGTAATGCATCCAATATTCAAGTCTGTGTGTTCTCCTGAAACAGGATTGCATTTATGTAGCAAGGTATTATGTGTCAGATGTATGACACATGTTACCGGTTGCAAAGGGCCCATTGGGACGTTTGCTACCCGTAAAATGCATTTTCCTATGTAGCAACCCTATTTTGCGAGTCGCTATCCTATTACCGTCTTGCAAAATAGCTTTTGCAAGTTGCTTTTAGGAAGGGTCGTGTAAAGGGCATCCCTTACTAATAACGGGTCACACTGGTATGTATGAATGCTTTGTGATCCGGAATGTGGTTGCAAAACGTTTGCAGATTTCAACCAGTTTCAAATAGATGGCAAGCCATTCGCAAATGGGATGGGTTCCCAAGGGACCTCTTTCCCTTTGTGAATGGGGGCACCAATATTTTTTCACAGGAATGGGAGCACCAACATTATTTCAGAGGAGGCAATGGTCCCATTTTCATTTTTATTTTTGAAAATGCATCCCATTTTCCTTTAAGGAAGACGGGCTGCATTTTTTTTTAAACTGCTTTATTTGAAGTTCAAAAGACATACAGATGATGGACGGAATGCAGAGAAAATCAAACATTCGCCCCAAGTCAAGAAATCTAGGTTAAATCCACTGTTCTTTTGCTCATCATGCCACACCAGTTTGGAACCAGCCATATGCAAATCAGTCTTGACCCTATTACTCATGGGAACAGTGAAACCCGAACTGCCTAGCCAGGTCCTCCCTTGAACGGAAACAAGTATCCTGGGACAGGTTTCAGGGCATCACCCCTCATCATCCAGGCTAGCTTTAATCCAGTGGTGGTCTGCTGCCCCAGCAGGCCACCATCCATGTGAGTGCTGGCCATTCCCAATGGTTTGCAAATTGTGAAATGCCTCATGAACTTTAATGAGTAGGTCCTTGCAACACATTTGGGAATCGCAAGCAGTGTCTGAGACACTGCTGAACATCAGAGTAAGACCTGGCATTTCTTGGCGTGATTACCCCTGATTTTTCACAACTACCTTCTCTAGTTTTGGTGCTGTAATAGATTTTGTTTTGCCAACTTAGAGGCTTTCGACACTTTGCCACTGCTAAACAGTGTCAAGCGTAAGTGCTCCCTGTATAAAGTGTAATGGTAATTGGTTGTCCATGATTGGTATGTTTGCCTTACTAGTAAAGTGCACTATGTGTGCCAGGGCTGGTAATGCAAATGCTACTAATGGGCCTGCAGCACTAATTTTGCCACCTCACAAGTAGCCTTACAAAAGGGAACACAGGCCTGCCATTGCATTGCCTGCATGCAGTTTGTTAAGCTGCCATGTTGTTCTGACAAGTGCAGTCATTTGCCAGACCTTACCCTTCCCTTTCTATGCACATCAGAAACCCCTATGGTAGATCCAGGGTACCCTCTGGGCAAGGTGCAGTGCATCTGAAAGGTAGGACATGTACTAAGGTGTGTGCCATGTCCTGACAGCAAAATCATCTCAATTTTGTTTTTCACTGTGTAAAGGCCATCTTGCCCATAGGATAGAATAGGAAGGCTGTGTAATATATTTTCCAGCCTATCTTCCCAAAGGCTTAAGATGGAAAGGTGAGGTTTAGTATGCCTGAACTCACAATGTAATAACACATCCTTTTATGGAGGTGTTTTTGAATTGTGTGTTTAGAAGTCACTCTTTTAGAAGTGGCTGAGTGTTTGTGCTCTAACATTTCTGTGTGTCTCTGCCTGGCTGTGGATTGACTGTCTGGATTTGAAAGCGATAGGATCTGGGTAATGCCTGGACCCAGCAGAGGAGGTGAGACAGCAACAGGCTGACCTGCATCTGGAGTGTAGGGGGAGGAGAACTCCCTAGAGGTGAAGAGGCCTGTGTTGCCTCTATAAAACAATTGTCCCATCTCCTGCTGAGTGATTGAGAATACAGACCCCCACTAATCAAAGGAAGGAGGTGACATTGGCAGGGAGGCACCCAGAACTGGTTTGAACAGCGCTCAGTGCCCCCTGAAACACAAAGACTTTAAAGCCATTGTGGGGTAAAACTATGAGAGCTGAAGCCCCTGAATTTTGGAGAATGGCTTGATCAAGATTGAACAAGACTGTAGCTACTTTGCGGTCAAGAGGAACCTTTGCCAAGGAAGAAACAACTGAAGAGACTGAAGGAAAGGACTGACCCTTGCTGTGTGTTCTGGAGCTGGCCTGCAGTTTGCTGTTTTAACCAAGTAAAGTCTAAGGGGCCTTTGCTGTGTGCTGTGTCCCCCTGCTTGAAAGGACTTTGCTGTGCTGTATCCAGAAGTAACTTATCCCCAAGGGCCCGAGGTGAGCTGGCTCCCTTTTGTGGAAATACAGGAACACAAAAGTTACCAGCAGAGTCTCAGCGGCACTGTGTGTACGTGCTTGTTGCAGCCTGAGACCCTTGTAAGGTGTGCCCTATAATTGTGGGCACTTGGAGCTCAAGCAAGGATCAGAGACGTGCTATGTATGTGCTTTTTGTAGCCTGAACCCCTTTGTGAGGATTTTCCAGTTATTGTGTGCACCTGAATCCAAGTGAGTCTCATCGACACTGTGTGCATGTGCGTTGGGCACCCTGAGACCTTTGTGAGGATTTACCTTGTTATCGTGTGTACCGGAATCCAAGTGAGTCTCATCAATTCTGTGTGTGTGTGTTTTGTGCACAGTGAGACCTTCGTGCGGATTTGCCTTGTTATCGTTCACTCGGAGTTAAAGTGAGTCTCAGTGATGCTGTGCGCGTGATCTTCATGCAGCCTGAGACCTTCCTGTGGAGTGCTCGGTGATCGTGCACCCGAAGCTCAAGGAAGTCTCAGCGACGCTGTGTGTGGGCCCTGTGGCGGCCTGAGATCTTCGTAGCAGTGGAGTCCCGGACTGGCAGCCCCGGAGGAGCTAAGCCGCTGGCCCAAGCCCACCGTTGCCATGTCCCAGAGATTGCATCGGAGTTCCAAACCACGGGGCAAAGTAAGGAGAGTGCGTTTGTGCCCCCCAGGTAACGTGGTTGACTCCTGGGGCGGGATGCGGGCTAAGAGGGAGACGCTCTCGGCCTCTCTTTTACTTCAGCAGTGTAAGCCTCTGCTTTGGCTCCTTCGAGGCCCGTATTGCCAAGGGTGTGGCATTACAAGGGCTGGAGCGCAGAGCTGCCCTTTTTGTGTTATACCATACCTGTGTTCGGGTCAACTGTTGTCAGAGGCTACCTGTGAGTAAACACGAGTGGTGGAGAGACCTCCGGAGACACTGTGTTCGGTGCCGGAGTGTAGTACAGATTATTCCATTTCTGCATACCGGAGTTCCTGATTGTTGTATTACACATTGCATAATTTCTGCATAACGAAGTATCTGATTAGTGTATTACGCAGTGCATATTTCCTGCATAACAAACTACCTGATTAGTGTATGATGCATGGCATTGTTTCTGCATAACGAACGACCTGATTAGCATATTACGCAGTGCATTATTCTTGCATAACAAACAACCTGATTCGTGTATTGCGCATTGCCTTACATCTGTATGACGACGTACCTGGTGGTTGTATTACGCATTGCATTATTTTTACATTGCAAAGTACCTGATTGTCGTGCTATGCATTGCATGATTTTTACATCGCAATGTGCCTGATTCTAGCATTATGATCTGCATTACATGATGTTAGGATTATAGTAGAATGTTTAGAATTCCTCATTAATATCGCCAGAACTTTCAAGGGCTGGCTGGCCTAAAAACCGGCCAGGAGAAATATTAAAAATACGCAAAGCTATGTCTAACTATAGGTGTACCCAGAAAAAAGCAAAGATAACTTGGGATGACAATAGGTGGCAGGAATTAAGGGAGGCCTGCGCCATGAAATATTCCAAATATTTTTGGGATATATATAAATGAGACAGTGGAGGACAGGCTCAGCAGCCCCAAAACCATGTTTTGCAGAAGGATTGGGTGAATCATTTTAAACCTCAATATACTTCAAACCCAGCTGAAGACGTGGGTGATATCGCTAGAAGTCCCTACCAGGATAGGGTACTTCAGTAGGGCCAAAGTAGAAACAGCACTTAAATCAATAATGACTGGAAAGGCATCAGGGCCAGATGGTATCCCTGGAGTTGCCTTTTTACATGACAAGGACAGATGGTGCTGATACATTTTTTTCTGCTGACCAATGCCATTGCCCAAGGAGCCCCAATCCTGGACTCCTGGAAAGGAGCAGAAATCATACCGGTTTTTAAGAAAGGAGAAGTCATGCCCAGGGAACTACATGGCAATTAGTTTAATTGACTGTATGCAAAAGGTAATGGGGAGACTGGTGCTTAATGAAGTACAGGAGTGGATTGATGAGTTCAAGGTTTTATCACCATTGCAAGCAGAGTTCCACGCTTTTACTAGCACCATAGATCAGGTGTTCAGGTTTGGTGTTGATTTATTGGAAGACAGTGACTCTTGGCAAGAGTAGTTTATATGCCGCTTTCGTTGACCTCGTACCCCGCACCAAACTCAGGACAATCCTAAAAGAACTAGGCATTCCACCTGATTTACTATCACTTATTATTAGACTACACGAAGACAACATTGCCAAAAACAAATGGGGTAGGCAGAGGGAAGTCAACAAATCGTTCCTGTTGAAAGAGGTGTGCGCCAAGGATGCGTTGTGGCCCCAATGCTATTCTCACTATACATCAATGGAAAATTTAACTACATGAGCTTCAACCCTTCGGATACCCCAGTATTAGCAGAAGGAAAAATCCCCATATTGATATTTGCGGACAACAGATTGATTATCTCCAAGACCCCAAGTGGACTCCAAAAGGCCTTAAAAACCTTTGAGGAGTTTTGTCTACAGCGGAGCTTTGAGGTCAATGTGTTGAAAACAAAACTAATGGCCTTTAACACGCATAGGGCCTATAAGGGGGGCATCCAAATGAATAATAGGCCACTAGATAATGTCAAAGAGTTCACCTATCTAGGGGTTAATATTCAGGACAACATGAAATGGAATCACCAGATTGACTTGGCATCCCTTAATCATAGGCAATTGTCGGGAGTGCTTCATATGGAACATAATACATCACACACTAAGCCCATCCGCCCAGTACTTGAGATTTATAATTTGAAAATCATCAGCTCAGCCCTTTACGGTTTGGAACTCTGGGGGTGTGAGAACCTATCCACACTCACATTGTCAGAAAATAGGTTCCTGAGGAATATCACGAGGTTAACACAAAGTCCCCTAATGTGTCCATTATTGCAAGACCTAGGGAGAAAACCCATTGCATCTATAGCTAGGCTTCGACCCCTTCTGTACTGGCAAAGACTTTGGACTACACCTGAACTTGTAGGATATGCGGCAGGGTTTCAAGATATAATAAGGGCTGACACTTCAAACTGCATAAAATGGTTATGGGTGGTCAGAGATACATTATCGAGTCTCGGTATGATTTCACTTTGGAATGATCCAATAAACTCCAACTTCCTCTGAAAGAAAATTCTGAAGGATAACTATTAGGAATGGATCCAGCTTAATATACTTAGAACTAGTGAATCATCTTCCCTTGCTTGCCTATTTTTAGAACATAAAGTTACCCGAAGCTGGAGTCTTACTATCAAATCAAAAACCGCTTGATCGGAAATTGTATTTCCAGTTCAGGGTAGGCACAGCCCCAGTTAGAGCATTCACTTGTAGATGGCATAAACACAGCATTGATGTGTGCCCTGTATGCAAGTCCAGCATTTAAACTATGGCTCACTTACTTTTTGTTTGTGCTGGTTATGCCGCTCCGTGTCATGTCTGGCTCTTACCAATTTGTAAGCTATTGGCCACCAGAAGGGTTAGCGATGCCGAGAGAATCCTACAGACTGACACATCAGCAATGCTTGTCGTAGTTATGGCATAGTATCTAGGGTGGTCATGGTCACTAAGGTCTAACATCCTACGTTTAGGCAAGGATAAGCAAGGAAGGGAATAATCTCACTAACTGAGCTGCTAGAGGAGATGTAGGACCAAAACAAGGGTCAAAGATGTCTAAAACGGGCAAGTAAGATGTCATTTAAAAATGTTTAAAATTATGTTTTATCGTAATGAAATTGTAATGAAATTTTTTAACAATTTTTTAAAAAGTGTACATACTCCAATTCCAGCTTTTAATATATGCGAACGTTTTTTTATGTATTAAACGCTTTTATGACTTAATCTGTTGAATAAAGCTATTGGAATTGGAATTGGAATACGCATATGTTGGGTTTAAATTGTTTGGTCTTATCGTATGTCTTCTTGTAGAAAGTTTATAGTCATTTTTATAAAACTCGTGTGGAGTCTATTAATTTGTGATGTCATCATTGGGTTGCTGTGAGTGTGGTTGCAAATACTTTACATATTCGTAAAGCCTGGCTGCTCGTGCCAAGCTACTAAGGGGGTGAGCTGGGCTATCCCAGAAGGAGACCTTCCTTTCCCTGACGTTGAAATGCGGGTCCCTATTTGGCCTAAGGTACCTACCTAAGCCACCAAGGATCCCGGGTCTAACAATCAGGTTTTACGAATCGCGAATTGCGAGTCGCTAGAAATCCCAATTTTCAAGGCACTAAATCTGGCAGTCGTACATGTAGCCCTATATACTTTGGCTTCACCCCAAATATAGGCCTTTGAGCCCAGCATTAAGTTTCTCCAGATCAAGTTCTATTGAAATGGTGGTAGGTTGATAAATGGGATTTCCATAATCCACTCAGATTGGGTAATTTTTATGAGAATGGTGAGCTATGTAGACAGGCATGCACTAAAAATTGTGACTAAGACGCACAGATGAAATTGCCTTGACCCAGCTATTGCACTGGGCTGGAGCAAGAAAATCAACTAATACCTATTACTGAATCAGAAACATGTCCAAGTGGGAAAACAGACATAGGCATTGAAATTCAAGAACAAATGTATACCAACATATGGGCTGGAGCGACACAATTATCGACTTAAAAGCAGCATAAAGATAATGCATTTAAAATATTGACAAGGAGGTATTTTGCAGTGAAAGTGCAGTTCTGCACACACTATGGCCCACGTATTGTGGTCCTCTGAATGCATCTAACCGTGGTGGAAAGATGTACTGCAGTGAATCAAGTTGATCACAGGAGTTGATCTCTCTATAGATCCTACTATCCCTTTGTATGGTGGACCCAGTAAAGACAGTTTCTACTCACCGACAATTATGGGCAAGCTAACAACAAACCTATTGTTAGTGGCTAGGCTTAACTTGGCACACTTTTTGAAACACCAGTAACTTCCTCTTCCCCAAAGCTGATAAAAGCATGGGACATTTATATCATGGAAACGTTCTTAGATATTGTCCTTAATAGGGTGTGCAAATTCGAGAAAATCTTGGTGGAGTTTAAGACCTACAGCGAGCAAGATTTAATAAATGCTGATGCCCAGTTTAGTATGCCTAAAGTAGTCCAACAATCTCACTTGGGCGATATGTTGTCCTCTTCTGATGGTTCTATTACTGATGGAATAACGAAATATATGGGGTTTACACAGATACTAATTGACATTAACTACAATTCAATATTTAAAACTTCAAGATTGAGAGTAGTGGTCTGTATTAATGTTATGGTATAAATGAAATAATTGCATCTGCAACTAATAACTTGAATAAAACGTTGTTAAAAAAAGATACATAATATTGATAATTTGAGAGATGAAAGAGAATCAAGAAAAATTGAAAAGGCTAATGTGCGGGGGCTATTTTTTCTACAAACCTTGCTGGGTCATGGTGAATAGTTGATATTAACGGAGAATCCTTCTGCAAAGAGTATGTGTTATGTCTTCCCTTCTCTTTGTGCCTGCCTGAATGATTTTTGTAATTGTTGAGAATGTCTGATGCATGTGGAATTTTTGGTGTGGTTGTTCCACGTTGGTCCGTTGGGAAAGCTCATTCCAGCATAGGTTGAGCAAGAGTCATCATGCGCCTGGTAGTGTGTAACATGGAACTTGGCCTGGAGCCACTAGCTGGTGTTACTGTGAGTTGCTAATTTAAATTAAACTGATTTTAGTAATCTTATATCTTACCTGCAACTGTGTGGACCATCTCGGCAAATTAACTTATGGAATGTATTATTTCTATCCTTTAGTTCTTGTTTGATTATTTTATTGTTGTAATGAGTGGCTATTTTATCTAAGCGCGAAAACACTATATTTAAATTGATAGACTTGGCTGAAGATTCTAAATTACAAAACAGAATATATCTGAAACATTGTGTACATTATCTGCTACTCAACAGAACTGGCGGAAGGAGGGTATTTATGGTAGATTTTGTATAGAAAAATATAGATGGAGTGAAACAAACTGTTAGTAATGCGTGGAAGGACGCTGGCACTTGTTTTGGGGAATTTTCCTACAGAATATAAAAAGAGAGAGTGCACCCGATTTTTAGCGGACCTTTATTGTATATAATTGAATAACCATCTGGCTAGCAGGCAAAAAAAATCTCAAGACACCAACAGTAACTAAACCTTCTGTTGCATACACAATGCTACCTAGTAATACTTGGGACAATCAGCAAAAATGCCACCTGCGTTTATTTGAGATTTTCGGAGGCAACATATTTGTTTATTTTCACAACTCTTCGATTTAACAGTTCTGCTAACCTGGAATAGACATTGCTTGTTTATGCTGATTGATTAAGGTCCTAGCAGGTTTCCCATGATAAATGTTGGCAGGCCAAACCTGACGGAATTTATTGAGGGGATAAGTAATGGAAAAAAATAGAACATATGCCATATTTGGTGTGTTAAAAACAATTCAGCGTGTTATGCCTCATTTCCCTGTTGAAAACACTCAGGGGCATATTTACAAGCCACTTGCGCCACTTTTGTGTCACTTTTCCCATGTTAAAAATGACACAAAAGTGGCGGAATGGGCTTGTAAATCTGCCCCTCAATAGACATCATTTAGCGCACATCCCGCGATAATGGTATTTACCATGTGTGGTAAATACCCCTTCCAAACTTGTAAACATTTTAAGGCCTCATTAGGAGTCATTGCAAAAAACACAGTTGATGGACAAAATGCAGAACAATGTCTTACATTCACCCCAGTACAATGATCTGGGCCTAAATCCTTCGTTTTTTTGCACTCCACACCAACCTAGGTCAGACAATGGCTATATGCAAATCAGCCTTGACCCTGTGCCTCATGGGAACAGTCCAGCCCGAACTACCAAGCCATGTCTTTCCTAGACCGGAATCATTACGAGTCAGGCAGAGCAGAATTACCTAATGGTATTCGGCTCTGCTTGAATCTAAGAGGGTCAGATTTCCCACAACCATTCTTTGCAGGTCTGAGAGATTAAGATGTTAGTTTTAACATGCGGTAATTCCACACAGAAAAATTACCTGAAACATTGGCTACAGAAGCAGCCAAGCCTCATTCCTTCTTTTTTCCTCTGTCACGGGCGAGCAGAAATAGCTTTCTCACGCATACTCCCCTAATTCCTCTTCCCCATCCCTAATGCACTCACTGGTTCCCACATATATTTATCTCGTGTTCAGGGCAGGTAGTAAATGTATGCATTAGACCTCATTGAATTGGGAATTCCGAGAGGTATTTCCACCGGAGAGAAATTAGTTTCATAAGGCAATTCCCCATCCCATTTGTATGCAAATTTACCTGGGGTAGGGTTGAACGTGTAATATATAATGAACACCGAAAAAACCTAAGGGGTATATTCACAAGAACGTATGATAACTTCCGCACGGATAGCGTAACGCAACTTTCAACATTGCAGGTTATCGTGGGAAATTAACCCCGTGTCAACGTGGATAAACACTGCAACGGTCTGCATGAAAATCAATGCCACGCCTCTAAAATGCGATACGCGGATGCTAAAGAGTATGTGATGAGGGCAAACGCCGTACAAAAAGTTGCAAAAGTCCGCCACAGGCTGGCAAATCCCATGCATCTTGTGGGACAATGCACCATAAAAACCACAGAAAAAATACACCAGAAACAAGCCAAAGCACGTAGCACCATGGATGCACCCTGACCCAGCGCAGAGGCCAACTTGAACCCCACAACCCCCACAGACTACCAGCAAGGAACAACGGGGTCAGGGAAGGCCAAGGAGAAGAGGAAGAGGAAGACGGGGTGGGGACCGCAGGAAAACAAGACCAGCGTCACGGTGGTGACAGAATTCTACCGGCAACTGACCCACTAGCAGACCACCTGTATTGCAGTCCAAGAGCCGAGGAGGCCAATCCAGGAGGCATGACGTGACTACCTAAACCAGGCACCAACCTGCTGCAAATAGGAAGGCAGCAACGGCGACAGGAGGTGGCAGTCCAGCACCCTGATGGAGTTGGCGGCCGCAGTTATCAGTGTGGAGATGGTGTAAGGAGTAGGGAGTACGGACTCAGCCTGAGAGGACCTGACACAACATCAACAGGGAGTGTCACGAACTTGGACTGGGTGGACGGGGGATGGGCACAATGGCATACATGTACAACGAGGCATTGCACACTGCACACCCACAAACACCCAGGATCATGTTCCAGATTCCCTTGGCACACTGCAGTACACACATATAGCATGAACAGCACATCCACATTGACAATAACGTGGAACAATGCGCATTGCCGACACTGTAGAACTGAGGACACAACTGGCTCTGCACATGCAAAGAAACATGTCCACTACATCTGACAGTGCCAGAAACAGTGAAATGGAAATGTACTCGTACGACCTCACATCTGTCATGTAGTCCAAATGTACACTGTCCCGCAGAAGAATCCAGCACCCCCAGACAGTCACAATGTACATTTCCATACAGTCTGCATGCAAACTAGCACAATGCGCCACACGCACCTTCCCTTCAGATCGCAGTGGAGCACAAAACACCTCCAGCAGAGCACAGTACACAACACATCAGTGATGCCCGAAAGGACCACCACACCATCAACACTAACACCCTACAACAGCCCATGAATATTTCATGCAACCCCCCAGAAGGGCCCGGCCAGCCAAACAACTCAGGGGTGAACACCGAGCCTCCAACAGACCACACAGCAGGAAGGACTCGCAAGCACAGCTGGATCACAACACTTCACCCACCCACAAATGGCACCCCAATGCCACGTGTCAGCACGGCAAAAGGAGGTGGCCCAGCAGGTGTGGGTGGGGGCCGAACTCATGGAATGTGAACCAGAACACATACGTAGGGGTCCATCACCCTTCAGGGCCCACCCACACCCCACTAAGGAGACCCACACTGCAATAGAGACACATGCAGGTACACATTCACAGCACAGAACCACACCCAGGGGCACTTAAATAGCAGTCACACACCCATTTTGGCTCTGCGTATGACAGCCCTGGACTACTTCCCTAACGAATTGAGTGGGTTACGACTAAGCTACATGTCCAACCTCCAACCAGCTGCCTGCAATGACATGTCCGCATCTGATGTACACAGCACAATGTAATGTTGTAGGGCTCAGGGCCCACATGCATACTACAAGACCACAGGGACACCTGCAGATATCATGTAGAACTGGCTACGGGCACATGCGCCCTGCCCCTTTATTGGCAGGTCCACATTTACAGTGACGCCTGTGCTGGATGTGTGTGGGGTGAGTGTAAGCCATTCCGCACAGAATTTCCAGTGCTGGCAACCACTTGAACATTGGACACCAGTGCAAGGGAAACAGAAAACACATGCAATACAGAGTCTACCGCTGAGCAACATGGAGGGATCCGGAGAAAGTCCAGAGGACAGCCAACATGCAAACAGAAGTGTCTGTGAGTTGCAGTGCACTGGGGTTGGGACACTTGAGATGAGCGTGCTCATGTGATGAAAAAGTCTCGATTGTGTCCCTTTGACTTATTCCTGATGCAGATGCAGTGGTTTGTGTTAGACCTGCATCATCTTTCCCATCAACTTCTCAGGGCCCACACTGTTTGAGGTGACATACCTGCGCAACCGCTCCACAGCACAAAACACAATCCGCAACAGACAATGGCCTGCGGTGCACTGACACCTGGAGTGCTGAGCAGGGTATCAGGATGATGATGGCAATCACAACAGGTCTGAGCAACTCTGTAAGTCTGTTAGGACCACCGTTTCAACTCTGGCAAATTGCGGTTGGAGGTAGTCCTTGCGGTGGTGGCGTGTGCCCCCTGCGGTGATTCGTTGTCAGGGCTGGTCTGGACTTGCTTTGGTGTGTGAGCCCAGGTGGGATGCATTTGGGCCTGGAGGATGGGTACAGCGCAAGGCCACAGAGGAATGGCGTTGATGACCCCAAGGCCTACGCCTCAGGGGCCAGCCAATGTTTCTGGAGAAGGGGTCCCTGACCTGACCAGTACAGAGTTGGTGGCCCTGGATGCACTGCGGCCGGCACAGGCACCCAGCCATGGGATGGTGCCTTGCTGTGCAATCAGATGGGCCATGCGACCTGAGCGAGTCACCATCAATGTCCGAGGTGTATGTTGCGGAAGGTTTCGGGGGACAGTGGTAGATGTCCTCCAGTGCAAGACGCCGAAAGGTTTGATTTTATCTGGAAGCAGCAAATGGAGGAGTACAATGCGGCAGCCACGTTGCCACCACCAATTTGTTATCAGCCTCATGAGGATGTAAATAGCCCCCTAGTCCATAGACTCAGACGCCACCAAAGTTTGACCAGAGAGCGTCCATGAATGTTGGGGAACAGACTTAGTGGCACCGGGGCTGAATGGGGTTGCAGTCTGCGATGATGCCTCTACACTGATATGTACTCCGCCATTGCAGATTTATGACTCTGTGACCTACTGAACTGCAGTGTAGGCCAGAGTGTCAAAGCCCAGCTCACCTGAGTTTCTGTTCAGTTCTGATAGAGGTTGAAGACAGTCTGACCCCACCCTGAAACTGCTTGTTCCAGCACACTAGTTTTAAAACAATGCACTAACAACCAGAAGCTCAAGAGAAAGGGGGAAGTGGATAAAATAAAAAAAGAGATACAACACCGTTCTTGCGTTTCCACTGTAGAAGAGCTGCTAAAATCTGTGGCCCTCTCTGACTTCTGTAAAAACTGGTGCCTAATGAAACATAAACAAAGAACAAATAAGTTCAACCTATCCCTAAATGAGTTCCTGACTAAACCTTAATCTTATTAGAAATTCTATTCTAAAAGTACCTCTTGGATCCTAGTCTCAAGCTTCCAGGTTTGGAATGGTTTACTGTTCTGTGATGTGCTTTCTATTACTGTAAAACTTCTGTAAAATCAAACGAATATCATTATCAGAATTACCAACATCTAACATTCACCTTAATATAACTAAAGCCTAAATTCTTAATAGCAAACTCACTTTTCACACATTTTCAGACATTTTATAAAACAAATACTGTACTTTTACATCAAAATACAGCATGTAATTTGTAAGCATGGGCGTACAATCCGTTCCGCTCGCGGAATTTGCGGATTTTCGGTAGATTCGCAATCCGCGAACTCTCGCGAATTTGCCGAAAATCCGCAAATTCGCACTCAGCGGATTTTTTTGCTTGGTGATACAATATTGCGGTGCGCGGCGTTCACTTACCGTCATTCAGCGTTTGCAGAGTTGTTTTTCTCGATATTTTGTGTGTGCTGAGCCATTTTGGATCTTGCTGCGGGATCCCGCGGGAGTTTGGCGACCGCGATGACGTCATCGTGGCTTGCCACCTTGCACAGCACGCATCGCGAGAGTTCGCAATTGCGAACTCGTAGATGCGGCGGGCAGCAACAATCTCGCACTCGCAAAATTTCAAAATTTGCAATTCTGCACAAGAAATCCACCAGCAAGCAGCATAAACCTTCTGAAAACGATGATTTTTATTAGAATAACTCCTCAGGTTGACATTTGCCTGCACTTTTTTTGGGGGAGGGGTGGGAGGAAGGAAGTGCCCCACAGTCTCCAACTTTCTGTTCCTGTCCAGCAGGCTCCTCCCAGTGCTTTCTTCATGTGCTGGTCACTTTCATTTGGATCTTGACCTGGAAGAATCACTTTTTGTGGATGCTGCTGGATATTTGGATTTGAGGCCTTTTTGACTTTCTTTGGATCACTTTTGGATTAGAAATTTCACAAGTAAGTTTGTTTGGGGCATTACAGTTGCTGCAACTACAATTTTGGAATTTTCGATGTTTGGGCTGTTGTTGGGGCCTTTTGCCCAGGGGTAGTGAGTGGTGCATGGACTGAGTCTTTCTGTTGGGTCTCTTTAATGTACACATCATGGAGGGCATTGATGGCATGGGATTGTGCTGGTTTGTGTGTGTTTTTTGATTTTTTTTGGCTGCTGTTGGGGCCTTTTGCACAGGGGTAGTGAGTGGTGCATGGACTAAGTCTTTCTGTGGGGTCCCTTTAATGTAAACATCATGGAGGGCATGGATGGCATGGGATTGTGCTGATTTTGTGTGTTTTTTTTATTTTTTGGGCTGCTGTTGGGGACTGGCCATGTGGGTGGGGGCCATTTTGAGTGCTGGTACAGGCAGGCCCTGGCCATGTGCTGGGGGGCAAGGGGCCATTTTGAAGGCAGGCAGTGTTCTCAGGCCTGCACCCATTTTGCCTAGCTTTCATCCTTTATGCCCAGGGGTACTCAGTGGTGCATGGGCCTAGACTTTCTGTGGGGTGTCTTTAATGTAAACATCATGGAGGGCAAGGATGGCATGGGATTGTGCTTATTTTTGTGTGTTTTTCGATTTTTTGGGCTGTTGATGGGGACTGGCCATGTGGGTGGGGGCCATTTTGAGTGCTGGTACAGGCAGGGCCTAGCCATGTGCTGGGGGCAAGGGGTCATTTTGAAGGCATGCAGTGTTCTCAGGCCTGCACCCATTTTGCCTAGCTTTCATCCATTATGCCCAGGGGTACTCAGTGGTGCATGGGCCTAGACTTTCTGTGGGGTGTCGTGAATTTAAACATCATTGAGGGCATGGCTGGCATGGGATTGTGGTGATTTTTATGTGTTTTTCGACTTTTTGGGGGTGTTGTTGGGACTGGCCATGTGGGTGGGGGCCATTTTGAGTGCTGGTAGAGGCAGGCCCTGGCCATGTGCTGGGGGGCAAGGGGCCATTTAGAAAGGCAGGCAGTGTTCTCAGGCCTGCACCCATTTTGCCTAGCTTTCATCCTTTATACCCAGGGGTAGTGAGTGGTGCATGGGCCTAGTCTTTCTGTGGGTTGTCTTGAATTTAAACATCATGGAGGGCATGGATGGCATAGGATTGTGCTGATTTTTGTGTTTTTTTCAATATCTTTGGCTGCTGTTGGGGCCTTTTACCCAGGGGTAGTGAGTGGTGCATGGACTGAGTCTTTCTGTGGGGTCTCTTTAATGTAAACATCATGGAGGGCAGGGATGGCATGGGATTGTGCTGATTTTTGTGTGTTTTATGATTTTTTGGGGTGTTGATGGGGACTGGCCATGTGGGTGGGGGCCATTTTGAGTGCTGGTACAGGCAAGGCCTGGCCATGTGCTGGGGGGCAAGGGGCCATTTTGAAGGCATGCAGTGTTCTCAGGCCTGCACCCGTTTTGCCTAGCTTTCATCCATTATGCCCAGGGGTACTCAGTGGTGCATGGGCCTAGACTTTCTGTGGGGTGTCTTGAATTTAAACATCATTGAGGGCATGGATGGCATGGGATTGTGGTGATTTTTGTGTGTTTTTTGATTTTTTGAGGTGTTGATGCAGCATGGCCATTTGGGTGGGGGCCATTTTGAGGACTGGTACAGGCAGGGCCTGGCCATGTGGCTGGGGGTCTAGGGGCCATTTTGAAGCCAGGCAGTGTGCGTTGTTGTGCCATAGGCCTGCACCCGCCACATTTTTTGGGAATAAAAGAAAAAGTACGCCTGCAGCAACAGCGGGATTTGCTGGGGACCAAGCTGGGAGCAGCACCCCCGCTCCATTGGGCTCAGTGCCACCACCACCACGCCAACTTAAGTCCAAGCCCTTGAGTGCTATAGAGGCAGCCAGTCTAGTTGTTCAATCACCATCGACCAGTGATGTTGGCTCATCGCAAGAAAGTAGCAGCATCCCTCAATCAACACAGGTTGTTGTAACTCATTTGGCGAGTGTTCAACAACCACAGCCGCAACAACAACCAAATGTGCAAGTACAAGCCCAAGTACATTTGGAAGGAGAGGCAGCACAAGGAGATACGCAAGCACAGGTGCATGGAGCGGCACAAGTGCCCACAATAGTTGTTCCTCCCAAAGTAGGGGCACATCAGGAAATCGACATTGAAGCCGAGGTATCATTTGAGGAAGCCACTCCTCCTGATCATTCATTGTCTTCCACATCCCTAGCATGGAAAAGATCAAGGATGGTGTCTACATCTTCTTCAAGCCCCCTTCCTTCTGATGATATGGATCCAATTTGGGAACCACCACTGCCATCTGAGAGTGAGGCACACCATGATCTGACAAAGGTAGCTAAGCGTAAAAGGAAGGTCCCCGAAAGTCTCATAGTTATGGGGTGTGATGATGACGCTGAAGAAGTGGCGTATACTACTTCTGCTGATGAAGACTCTCACGACGACGACGCAGTCCTCATACACGCCACTCCAGCCTCAGCTGGCATGCAGCAAACAGACCTTTTTACCCTAGCCCGAAAAGCTGCTGAGCGTGATGTTGTCGACGAGGAGGCAAAGGGACCACCATCATTGGAGTTAACTAGTACACCACCACCTACCGCTTCCGTATTTTTTTCTCGCCAGAAGGGACCTCCATCCACCTCGACCTCCATTTCCTCAATTAGTGGTGGTGCAAGTGCACAACGTAGTAAAGTTCGGCAACACACATCCTCCACTTCACTCTAGTATTGCCTCCTCCGCCCCCCACAGACATTTGAAGTCCACAGTTTGGGACTTCTTTAGTGTTTGCAAAACAAGGGAAAACATAGCCATTTGTAGCATTTGTAAGCTTGCAGTTAGTCGTGGTAAGCTTGGTACCAACTATGGTACCGGAGGCCAGAGAGGTCATATTGAGAGACAGCACACTGTTCAATGGCATGCGCACCTAAAGGAGATCAAGGAAGCCCGAATTGGAAGTCAACAAACTCTATCCGTTGATGTTTCATCTCATGATGACGAGGAGGAAGAAGCATCAAACACTTCACTTACACCCAGTACCCCTGTCAGCAGCACACCCCCTGTGAATCACACTAAGAGTGTGGGAGAGAGTGAGACACCAATGCGAAAAAGTTCATCATCACCGTGCGTAACTGGGTCGAAGAAGTCATCATCATCATCATCATCCCGTAACTCATGGTTCAGCCCACCATTAGAAGCATGTTGTTTTCAGATGCGCCATTTGAACGCAATCACCCAATGACATGTCTGTATAACACTAAGCTGGCTAAAATGCTAGCTCTAGACCTTCTCCCTTTTTCTTTTGTGGAAGGGGTTGGTTTTCTTGAATTAGTGGCAACGCTCTGCCCTAAATGGAAGGTTCCTAGCCGGTTCTATTTTGCCAGAGTTGCGGTTTCAGCACTACATGCAGATTAGGCGTGGGCGGAAAATCCGTTCCGCTCGCGGATTTTGCGGATTTTCGGGAAATCCGCAATCCGCGAGATTTGCGAATTTCCCGCAAAATCCGCAAATCCGCGAGCAGCGGATTTTGCTCGCACTGCTCGCACTGTTCGCGTGAGTTCGCGACCCGCGAATAAGTGCAAAATTGCAGAAATACGATCTTGGCAAAACTGAAAGTAACTACTTACCAGGTTCAAAAGTTCAGGCACATCATTAGTAGCCATTTCCTGTAGTGCTTCCTGAGGGGCCCCTCCAGAGTTCAGTTGCCAGTTGAAACTATTATGTGACCCTGCTCTGAACCTCAGAATAGTTACACATATGCCACAAAGGTCCTGAATTACAGCTAAGGGAGACAAGCAGGAGCCAGGCTGGAAGTTAAAATCCATTAATCAGCCCCTAATTCATTATTGTCAGTTGGGGCAGGGCAGGTGTTGTAACTAATTTTGCAACAATGAAAGCACTTAGCAAGTGCAAAAGATCACTAATCAGGGCGCACTAAGGAAGCAGGTGCCAGCTAAAAAAATATTCTGTGACACATTAATCAGCCCCAAATTAATTCAGGTCACTTGAGGCAGGGAAGGTGTGCTTTGCTTTGCCGAAAATAATGTACACTGGACAACCAGAGGGTGTAGTGATGAAACAGAGGGTGGCATGGGTGGGCCAGAGGGTGGCATGAGTAGTCAGAGAGTGGCAGTGGTGACAGAGAGTGGCAGTGATGAAGAAGAGTGTCCCAAACAGGCTGGACACGTAGAAACAACAAGTTCGCAAAACTTGCGACCCGACAGGTAAGTTCGCAAATTGCGAAATTGTAAAAACCCTCGCGAACTGGCAGAAACACGGGCGAACACAAAAAAAAAAAAAATCCGCAAATTCGCGGGAATTCGCGGATTTTGCGGATTGCGAATCCGCAAATCCGCAAAATTCGCGGATTGCCAATCCGCAAAATCCGCTCATGCTTAATGCAGATGTGCTGGAGGTGATTGGGGCAGCTTTGCATAAGAGTGCTGTTCACACTATACATCTGACAACAGACATGTGGACCCGTGGCGCAGGCACTGATTACATGTGCATCACTGCACACTGGGTCTCTTTTTCAGGAGTTACAGCAAAGCTAAGGGCAGGTGTTGACCCGGACAACGTTTTTAAAGCTGTTCGGAAACATGCAACACTAGCCATGTTTGGCATGGAGACAAGTCCTACAGGAGAAAACATTTTGCAGGAGTTTAACACAAAGGTCTTTCAATGGCTGTCACTAAAAAAAGGCAAGATTGGTTATGTTTCCACGGATAATGGTGCCAATGTAGTTAAGACCTTTACACCAGATCCCATCAGGAGACACTCCTGCCGCTAATGATAGCAACAGTGGAATCATTACATATAGGGGACACCGTGCCCAAAGCTCGGTACGAGATGATAGACCTGAAATAGCAAGGCATAAGTTAGAGATCACAACAGAAAGAACGGAGAGCTTTCTCATTCAAACGAACAAGGAACAGAACCAGCCCCAAAGAGAAGTGTCGTCTTCGCCTAGGAACCAAGAAGCCTCCCTGGTAGAGCATACATCGATCGCGAGAATAATGTCCCAGGACAACCAAGAAGTGGATGATGTGGAAGCTATCAGCCCCCCCACACCTCCCGGGAGCATAACACCAACACCATGCAGACGTTCTCCCACAAACGCACCCATGACCACACTTAATGGAACGAGCAAGGATGACACTCCCAGCAGTAACGGAAAGAACGATCAAACATGGGCTTCAAATGAAAGGGATACAGAACTACGAACCGAGCCAATAAAGAGAAGAGCAAAGTATAAACCCCGGAACAATAGAGCTGCCCACCCTAAGAAGTCATATCAGAACAGGAAAGATGTTCAAATGCTCCAGAAATTTGTAACCAAGATGGCACAAATCACTTTAAATACCTCACAAGCAATAGTCAAAATCGAGGAGATGATGACGTGCATTCACTCCAAGGTCACGCACATCCAAAACGTGATACACCGTTCACAAAGAAAGAGTAACGAAACGATCTTGCATTTGAATCATAATGACAACAGACCGAATAGGGCAAAACCTGTATCAAAGGAGGAAACTCTGGCCTTGACTCGATCGTATGAAACTCTGGAACACGAGAGAGAAGAAAGAATCGAAACAGTACCACTCGACTCAAACAGAACATCGAGAAAGAATGTTAGAACAGCTAATCCTTACAATCTTCAACATGTACAGCTAACAGCCACAGAGAACATGAATGTAAACCTCAGCAACAAAGAAAAACCGTTGACATGTCTTCTGCTCAACTGTCGGTCGGCATCGAAACATGCATCGGATATAGCTGACCTCATCATCAACAAGGACATTGATGTAGCAGTTCTTACTGAAACTTGGCTGACGGAATCCTCATCACCTATCATGGATCTCCTAGTACCTCCCCAGTACAACATTTTGAGACTCGATAGACCCATAAAGTTAGGAGGAGGCATAGCCTGCATTCACAGATCCGAGATCGAGGTCAAACAAACCCAAGCCGAACCCCTAGAATCAAGTGAATACCTTGGTCTCAACTTCAGAACAGCTACCAAACAAAGTTTCAACCTCCACTCGTTTTATCATCCACCAGGAGACAGCGAAAAGTTTACAGAGGAGCTAATGGAGATCATAACGACTAACTCTAATGACGGCGCAAAGAATATATTTCTTGGCGACTTCAACCTACATTGGGAGGACCACAACGACAAACTGGTCAAATCGCTGAAAGATTTCCTCGCCGAACTAAACCTTACTCAACTATGCACACAACCCACACACTCGAAAGGAGCGACACTAGACTGGATTATTGCGCGAAATAACGATGCAGCAATACAATCCATAACACCATGTGATTGGTCGGATCATCAGGCCATTATATTCACGTTACCTATAATGGAAAAAGGCACAACAAGACAACCCATCAGGACCAAAAAATGGGCAAGAGACACAAGAGATGCAAACGTAGAGCTTTTAGTGGAAAGGTGTGAAAGAGACCTAAAAACTCATAACAACTTGCAGAACGTAAACGAATTGACCGAACACTATTTAACAACGGTCGAAACTATCGTAAATAACACCATGCCATTAAAACTGAAAAACATCTCGGAAAAGACTAAAAATCCATGGTTTAATGAATCATTAAATGAAGAAAGGCGTAAATTGAGAATGGCCGAAAGAAAATGGAGACAACACCCATCATCCTCAGAGCTGAAAGCACTCAGAGAAGTCAGAGGCCATTATAATAAAATGATCATCAAATCAAAACAGGAATTCATACGGTCAGAACTGGAGAGGGCTAAAAACAGACCACGAAAACTCTTTGAAATCCTAAAGCAACAATCAAACAAATTAGCCAAATCTGCCCTTGAGAACTCAAAAACACCCCTAAATTGCGGAGAATTTGCTACATTTTTCACTGAGAAGGCGAAATCTCTTGAAGTTGAGCTCAAAGACGCTGTGGCAAACAATCCCACTGAACCAATGCTTACGTTGGATATCGCCGCAACAATGGAGATTACCAGAACAAAAAATGAGGCAAGCTGGGACACGTTCGAATTGTATGATCAGCACAGTATCGCCAAAACGCTTTCTAAAATGAAACCAAACAATCACTATCAAGATCCCCTTCCTGCAAAATGTGTAAAAGAAATCAATCACGTCCTGATTCCGATATGGACCGAAATTATAAATGCTTCACTTTCACAAGGGATCCTCCCTGACTGCCTAAAAACAGGTCAAGTTGCCCCCCTAATCAAAAAACCTACAGCAGATAGATCAGACCCAAACAATTATCGCCCAGTGACCAACATCCCACTATTGGCCAAACTAATTGAAAAATGCGTACAGATCCAACTAAGCCGACACATCACCAAGTTTTCATTGCTTGATGAATGCCAATCAGGATTCAGAACAGGCCATAGCACTGAAACTGCGATCCTCCATATTGTTGACGATGCGCTACAGGCACTCGACCAAAACAAAGCGTGCCTATTGATTCTCCTCGATTTGTCGTCGGCCTTCGACACCGTAAATCATGAAGCATTACTGTCCAGGCTACGGGATAGGATGGGTCTATCAGGAATGGTGCTGAAGTGGTTCATCTCTTTTCTACATAACAGATCACAACGATTCTTGGTCAACCAGTCAATCTCACCTCCCTGTCCTATCTCAATCGGAGTCCCTCAAGGGTCTACGTTATCCCCAGATCTGTTCAACCTTTATGTTGAGCCGCTTACAGAAATTTTCCAAAAAGCAGGGATATCGTATCACATGTATGCAGATGACACGCAAATTTATCTAAAGATCTCGTCCCTACAAGACTTGGAACGAGGAAACAAGGCTTTAAAAATGGCTATGCAATGGTTAATTACCAACCAACTGAAGCTTAACGCCACCAAAACGGAGTTCCTACTAATCTCACCAGCAAGGAGCTGTACGAAAATAAAGGAATGGACGAAAGTGATGACTGCGCTAAACTGCACCCCAACACTAATCAAGTCAGCGAAATCTCTAGGAATCACTCTGGATGAGAACTTAGACATGAAAGCCCACATCAACGCAATGGCCAAGAATGCTCGATTCCACCTGAACTACTTAAAAAAACTGAAACCTTTCATCTCAGAGGCTGATCTCAAACTGGCCATCCAATCCTTAGTTATCTCTAGGATTGAATATGGCTGCTCCACCTTAGCGGGCTTACCAAAAATGTCCACAGCTCCATTGAAAGCTTGCCTAAACGCTGCAGCAAGAATTATCACCGGATCCAGGAAATACGACCACATATCACCTCACCTGAAAGCTTTAAGCTGGCTACCCTATGAAGCCAGAATCCAAATGAAGATAGCTTGTATCACTCATAAAGCACTACACCACAACACCCCGGGATACCTAGCGAAGAAACTACAGCTGTCGGGAGGGAATCGGCCAGCGAGGAGTACTGAAGAATTTCTACTACGGCCAGCCTTTTTCCACAAAACAAAAACTTATGACAGAGCGTTCTCAGGAGCTGCCCCCAGAATATGGAACTCTATTCCTCCTACCATCAGGAAGATCCATAATGTAGAAGCATTCAAGCGAGAGCTAAAGAGCTATCTGATGAAAAAATACACCATCTAGATCCAAACTGTCTCAAAATGACATTGAACTAAATATCATACCCGTTTACACACTCTACTTATGATATATATATATCCACCTATGACCTTATTTATCATCTACCTCCTATCATCTACCTCATAGTTGCTTACACATCTTCTCGTGAGTGAAATATAACCTACACTGTTCTATTTTTATTACCTACCTCCTATCTTCTACCTCATATTTGTTGTCTGTTGAACTGTTTGATATATATGTCTTTGTCCACGCCTCATATGCAATCTGTCTCGTTGCCCATTTAACTGAGTGATATATAATGTATGTCGCATACGCCTATATGTTAAGCGCTCTGATACCCACGGGTCTTGTTCGCGCTATATAAAACTTTCTAATAAATAAATAAATAAATAAATAAAAATAAGTATATGGGTAACTATTTCAGAGTGCCATGTTTGGTGCACTGTATAAACCTGGTTGTTAACAAATTATTGAGTGAAGAAAGTCCAGTGTGCGAGTTACTGACCACCTGCCGAAGAATGTGTACACATTTCAGCCATTCTTTTAAGGCCCGGAAGCATCTGAGGGGCCTGCTACATGAACGTCGACTGCCAGTGAAAGCACTCATCCAGGAGGTGGCAACACGTTGGAACTCAACCTTCTACATGCTTGAGTGTCTGTATGAGCAGTGTACGGTAGTCGATCAGTATTTCTTTACACAGGGTACAGCTATGAAGGACCTGAGGAGACATGCGGAGCAATGGAAGCTAGTTAAAAGCCTGACAGACATGCTTCGTCCTTTTGAGGTCTTCGCGCGTGCAGTCAGCAGGGAGGACTGTAATTTGGGAAAAGCTATCCCATTGTTGCGCATGCTAGAGCACCAACTGAAGGCGGTGTCTTCTACGTTTCGAAAAGATGAAGAAAAGCAAGAAGCTTTTGATTTGGCGGAGAAATTATTACAGCGCCTACTTTGCGATGAACGTCTTCAAAAAATCCACACAGAACAGCATTACATCTGTGCTACTATTCTGGATCCACGCTACAAAAAGGCACTGGCAGGCAGAGCATTCTTTCCTTTTGGTGACGCAGAAGTTTTAAAGTACAAACGTTGGCTAGCTCTGTCAGCCATGATGTTTGAAAGAGAATGGCAGGATATTGAAGGAAAAGGCAGTACATCAGCATCAGCAGGCCATCCGGAGTCAAAAGAATCCACTTCTGCACCTGTGGCTGTGGCCGAAGTGAGTGATTTTCCCTCTCAGCCGTTAAAGACACCAGCAACCGGATCATCTGCACCAGACACAACAGTAACACTGTGTGAAGAAGAGGATTGGCTAACTCAGCTTGGGTTTGCTTCTCAAAAGGTCCCAGCAAAAGGTAAGCAAAGTGGAGGAACCGTGGAGAACCTTGAGTCGATGGTGCAGGACTATCTGAATGACTCAACAGAGGTCTATGTTCATGATGACCAATTGGGGTATTGGCAAGGGAAAAAGAATTGTGGCCAGAGATCTCCAACCTGGCTATAAACTACTTGTCTTGCCCACTCGCAAGTGTGTCTTCTGAACGTGTTTTTAGTGCTGCTGGTGGCATTGTAACTTGCAAAAGGACCCGCCTCTCGCCCAAAAATGTGGAAAGGTTAACAATGATCAAGATGAATCACTATGTACACAGACATTTTAGAAAGTTTCTCTATTTTAATGTATCTTTAGTTTGTATACTTTAATTTTAAAGTACAAGTTGCTTCTTTTATACGAACAATATTGTAAAGGTTTTAATTAACTATATACAATAAAAATGTACTCTTAAAGATCAAGATGAATCAGCACCTCATATCACCAGATTACAAAGTACGAGAATACATGCCGGAAGAAGACGAGGAGGACACCCACTTAGATGAGGGAATTTCTTCTCTGTTAGGTGACCTACTCCTGCCTGAATTCGCAGAGTATAAGGACGAACTCTTCTTCCCTGACACCGAGCCCTGAGTGTCTGTCTTTCTTTGTTTTGCAAAGTCTATATAAAAACTTTAATCACCTAATCACAAAAACAAGCCCATCAGCAGAACTGTCTTCACTTATTTGCCTATTGATTTGAAGGTGCCGCAGTCTGCATTCCTCATGTTCACGAGTTCACAAGAACATGCTCCTCTATCCTCCTCCTCCAGACTCTTATTTCCCTCAAAGCAGATGGCTGGATTACGCCCAATGAAGAAAGACTCTGCACTTGTGGGGGTGTTCTACTTCTTTGTGGGTGAGTTGACGGCTCTGGGGCCATTGCTGGGAAGGTCTAATACCGGATAAAAGTGGTTTGCAGAAAAACAGAGTTGAAAAAGTTTTTACCTTTTTGCTCACTATCATGTTTTCGGGGGCCTTTTTGGGTGGGTTCCTGGTGTTTGGGGGTGGGTTTCGGGGTCTGGGAGCACTGCTGGCACAGTCTAATGTTGATTGCATTTGTTTTCTAGGACATCCAATGTGGAAAAGTGGAGTTATGACCTAGCTGCACAGCGCGTTTGGACAGAAGGCTGAAAAATATTGCAAGGATGAGATTTTCCATTTTTGCTTTTTGCCTGTTTGAGGGTGTTGTGCTTTTTTGCGGGTGAGTTGGCGGGTCTTGGGGCATTGCTGGGAAGGTCTAATACCGGATAAAAGTGGTTTGGTGAAAATCAGACTTGAAAAAGTGTTTGCCTTTTTGCTCACTATCATGTTTTCGGGGGCCTGTTTGGGGGGCTTCCTGGTGTTTGTGGGTGGGTTTCAGGGTCTGGGAGCACTGCTGGGTATGGATACTTTTGATTGCAAGTGGTTTGAAGAAAACCCATGGTGGCAAAGGGGAGTTAGGGCCTAGCTGCAGAGCGCGCGCGGAGGGATTCTGGAAATTTGCCTGAAAATTTCTAAGTACCCACTTTTGGAGTTTTGCTTTTTGGCTGTTTGGGGGACTTCTATTACTTTCCGCCTGGGTTGACGGCTCTGGGGCCATTGCTGGGAAGGTCTAATACCGGATAAAAGTGGTTTGGACAAAATCAGAGGCAAATTTTATTTGCATTTTTGCTGACTTGCTTGTCTTTGAGGTGCTGTTTGGGCGGGTTCCGGGTGTTTGTGGGTGGGTTTTGGGATCTGGGAGCACTGCTGGCACAGTCTAATTTTGATTGCATTTGTTTTTCAGGAAATCCATGGTGGAAAAGGGGAGTTAGGGCCTAGCTGCACAGCGCGTTTGGACAGAATTAAAAGAAGGCCGAAAAATATTGTAAGTATGAGATTTTCCATTTTTGCTTTTTGCCTGTTTGGGGGTGTTGTGCATTTTTGCGGGTGGGTTGGGGGGTCTTGGGGCATTGCTGGGAAGGTCTAATACTGGATAAAAGTGGTTTGGAGAAAATCCATGCTGAAAAGCGTTTTGGCACTTTTTGTAACTTAGGGTTCGGTAGGGTTAGCACTAGCAGCAGTATCCCATGTTTTTGCGGGTGTTCTAGATTTTTGCAACTGGGTTCTGGGATCTTAGAGCACTCGTGGCAATGTGTAATTTTAGTTGCAAGTGATTTGAAGAAAATCCATGGTGGGAAAGGGGGGATTTGGCCTAGCTGCAGAGTGCGCGCGGAGGGATTCTGGAAATTTGCCTGAACATTTCTAAGTGCCCATTTTTGAAGTTTTGCTTTTTGGCTGTTTGGGGGTCTTCTACTACTTTCCGCCTGGGTTGACGGCTATGGGGCCATTGCTGGGAAGGTCTAATACCGGATAAAAGTGGTTTGGACAAAACCGGAGGCAAATTTCTTTTTGCATTTTTGCTGACTTGCTTGTCTTTGAGGTGCTGTTTGGGGGGGTTCCGGGTGTTTGTGGGTGGGTTTTGAGATCTGGGAGCACTGCTGGCACAGTCTAATTTTGATTGCATTTGTTTTTCAGGAAATCCATGGTGGAAAAGGGGAGTTAGGGCCTAGCTGCACAGCGCGTTTGGACAGAATTAAAAGAAGGCCGAAAAATATTGTAAGCATGAGATTTTCCATTTTTGCTTTTTGCCTGTTTGGGGGTGTTGTGCTTTTTTGCGGGTGGGTTGGGGGGTCTTGGGGCATTGCTGGGAAGGTCTAATACCGGATAAAAGTGGTTTGGAGAAAATCCATGCTGAAAAGCCTTTTGACACTTTTTGTAACTTAGGGTTCGTTAGGGTTAGCACTAGCAGCAGTATCCCATGTTTTTGCGGGTGTTCTAGATTTTTGCAACTGCGTTCTGGGATCTTAGAGCACTCGTGGCAATATGTAATTTTGGTTGCAAGTGATTTGAAGAAAATCCATGGTGGGAAAGGGGGGATTTGGCCTAGCTGCAGAGCGCGCGCGGAGGGATTCTGGAAATTTGCCTGAAAATTTCTAAGTGTCCATTTTTGAAGTTTTGCTTTTTTATCTGTTTGGGGGTCTTCTACTACTTTCCGCCTGGGTTGACGGCTCTGGGGCCATTGCTGGGAAGGTCTAATACCGGATAAAAGTGGTTTGGACAAAATCGGAGGCAAAGTTTTTTTTTGCGTTTTTGCTGACTTGCTTGTCTTTGAGGTGCTTTGGGGGGGGGTCCGGGTGTTTGTGCTTGGGTTTTGGGGTCTGGGAGCACTGCTGGCACAGTCTAATTTTGATTGCATTTGTTTTTCAGGAAATCCATGGTGGAAAAGGGGAGTTAGGGCAGAGCTGCACAGCGCGTTTGGACAGAATTGAAAGAAGGCCGAAAAATATTGTAAGTATGAGATTTTCCATTTTTGCTTTTTGCCTGTTTGGGGGTGTTGTGCTTTTTTGCGGGTGGGTTGGGGGTTCTTGGGGCATTGCTGGGAAGGTCTAATACCGGATAAAAGTGGTTTGGAGAAAATCCATGCTGAAAAGCCTTTTGGCACTTTTTGTAACTTAGGGTTCGTTAGGGTTAGCACGAGCAGCAGTATCCCATGTTTTTGCGGGTGTTTTAGATTTTTGCAACTGGGTTATGGGGTCTTAGAGCACTCGTGGGAATGTGTAATTTTGGTTGCAAGTGATTTGAAGAAATTCCATGGTGGGAAAGGGGAGATTTGGCCTAGCTGCAGAGCGCGCGCGGAGGGATTCTGGAAATTTGCCTGAAAATTTCTAAGTGCCCATTTTTGAAGTTTTGCTTTTTGGCTGTTTGGGGGTCTTCTACTACTTTCCGCCTGGGTTGACGGCTCTGGGGCCATTGCTGGGAAGGTCTAATACCGGATAAAAGTGGTTTGGACAAAATCGGAGGCAAATTTTTTTTTGCGTTTTTGCTGACTTGCTTGTCTTTGAGGTGCTGTTTGGGGGGTTCCGGGTGTTTGTGGGTGGGTTTTGGGGTCTGGGAGCACTGCTGGCACAGTCTAATTTTGATTGCATTTGTTTTTCAGGAAATCCATGGTGGAAAAGGGGAGTTAGGGCCTAGCTGCACAGCGCGTTTGGACAGAATTGAAAGAAGGCCGAAAAATATTGTAAGTATGAGATTTTCCATTTTTGCTTTTTGCCTGTTTCGGGTGTTGTGCTTTTTTGTGTGTGGGTTGGGGGGTCTTGGGGCATTGCTGGGAAGGTCTAATACCGGATAAAAGTGGTTTGGAGAAAATCCATGCTGAAAAGCCTTTTGGCACTTTTTGTAACTTAGGGTTCGTTAGGATTAGCACTAGCAGCAGTATCCCATGTTTTTGCGGGTGTTCTAGATTTTTGCAACTGTGTTCTGGGGTCTTAGAGCACTCGTGGGAATGTGTAATTTTGGTTGCAAGTGATTTGAAGAAAATCCAACGTGGGAAAGGGGGGATTTGGCCAAGGTTAAAGAAAGCGTTTGCCACTATTCTTAACTTAGGGCTCGTTAGGGTTAGCAGTATTGTATTGCATGTGTTTGGGCGGGGGGCTGTTTGTGGGGGGGTTTGCGATTCTTGGAGCGATGCTGGGTATGGATACTTTTGCTTGCTTACAAGTGGTTTGAATACAATCCACGGTGGGTAAGGGGGGATTTGGGCCTACTTTACTTTCAAAGTACGTTTTGTCACCATTTTTCTACTAGGCCTCGTTTTTTGAGATCTGATTGGGGGTCTTCTACATTTTTGCAAATGGGTTTAGTAAGGGTCTGGGAGCACTGCTGGGAAGGTCTAATTTTGTTCTAAAACACAGTTTACAGTACACCTAGCTTGAGGGGAAAGATCTGCTAAATTAATTCACCCATACTTATTTATCCTTCAAAAGGAGATTCAGACAGAGTACGCACTTTCAAAAATATTGTACTGTCTATTAGGAAACTCAAAGTGTGACTTTTTGCACTACACAGCGTACATACCTTAGATTTATTTGTCAGTGGTGTTCTACTATCACTTCCTGTTTTTCCATCAATAATTACAGGCCGGGTTTCAGTCTGTGCAATGTGAAAAAAAGGATGAAGTCAGGCTTCACATTAGCGAGCCGCTATTCAGCATCCGCCAGGCAGGCAGTGGACAGGGTGTCTTCTGGTCACCAACATTGATGGACGGAGCGTCAGCTGGAATGGAGGAGTCCCGCTAATAAGAGGAATGGTTTGATGCATGCAACTTACCAAATTCAACAGGACAACTACAACAACATATAGCTTTGTACCCAAAGATTTATTTGCCTTCAATTTATCTATGTCCATGCTGTGCTTTTTTTTCTTCTCTCAACAAAACCTTCCCAAAATCACCCATTCCCATCCATTTTCCAAACCCTAACCCTCTTCCCCCAGGCTGTGTGGTTTTGATTGATGTGTGACTAAATGACAGCAATAATTCCACACACTTGCTGGGGAGGATAAGGTCATAGCAACAGGTTGGTGAAGGAATCCGAGGATATGTTCTATTCTTACTCAGCTTGACACTCAGTCACTATTGGCAAATGAAAGCAGATTTTCATGTGCACCATCAACTTGATTGGTCATCAAGAACATCCTCCTCCTAGACGTGGCAAATTATTACGCTGCTGTGTCCTTCACCTTCGGTACTATTTCTTGTAGCAGTAGCCAATGTCAAAGAAATTCAACGCAAGTACTAGTTATACTTTCAATACTTTACCATTTGTTAGGCTACATTGTGGCACTGTTCTAGTGTATTGTCACCTGCTATATACTCTATTGTACCATTCTAATGCTATGGTAAGGACAAACAAGGTTTCATTTTCTTTTTTTTCAGATGCTGCAACTGCCACTGTGTAACACCACTAGTACCACCGCAATGATGACATTTCATCCGCCCATGATTGCCAACCTTAATCGCCATTTGCCGTGCAGCCAGCCCTGTGCCTAGCACTATTTCCAAACACAAATTACAGGTAAGATAAGCGTTTGGGGGGAGGAAGTATAATGAAGTATTAGGAGAGACGAGAGACTGACGCTAGTACTAGTAAAGTCCTAGGACTATTGAATTCACTTACTCTGTGAGAGGCACTTAGTTTTGAAAACATTTGGGCAATTAATTACACAACTTTAATCAAGATGCCACTTAAGTTTCAGGAAAACAAACTTACTGTTAAACCCCCACCCACCAGCCTCAAAAGCAGTAAAAAAAACACGTACACTAAGATAAAGTTTAAAGTATATTTATATCCTTAACAAAAATAATCTCCCGCAAGACCCAACCCACCCCCACTCCCTAACCCCAACAATTGTCCGTGAAAAGTCCAAAAAACCCAACTCCCAATTCCCACCCCCCAGAAGTCTTTAAAAGAGGGGCAAGGGACAGTCTCCTCCTACTGCTGGCTGCTGCTGTTGACTTTCCGGGCCAGGTCGGCATGCTCCTTGCGGAGGGTCTCGAGCAGGGTTTGGTGTTGAGGAGCTCCTGCTCGAGGTAGGAGACCCTCAGGGAAAGGTGGTGCATCCTTTTTTTGTAACTGCTGTGGGGGGCAGCTGATTTCTTTGCTGCTCGGCGGTGGCGGGTGGCTGCGGTACCCCGGCTCCGTACCGCTGGAGACCTGCTGTGCTGACTGGCTGACCCAGGGAGCGCGGAGGAGGATGCAGGTGTCGCCGTAGATGTTGTAGACGTACTCTGCGTGTCCTCCTCCTCCTGGGCCACCAGCCGCCGATATTCGGCGACAGTGGCCTCCAGCCTCCGTTGCCGGGCCCGTCTAGCCAGCTCCTTCCGTGTTGGTTTGGAAGGAGCATCTATATGAAGAAAGAAAAAGACATAGTCTGAAACCAATGCTCTTTAAGATTAACACAAAATGATTCAGCAGAAAGTTGTGTCACAGTAGAACTAGCAACTTGCAAGCGCAGTACATAACTATTGTGGCCAGTATCTATCTAACCTCCCACTTCTTCATCCTTGCTCTAACATTAGTGGGAGTTTAAGGAATCACTTCTACGAGCACTATGAACTCACTCCATTAGAGTCGACTATGACAGTACACCAGTCTTATTCTTCTTCTTCTCTCTTGTTTAGCAAAATTGGTGAAGATAAATAATCTGATTATCTATCACTGCACATGGTATGTATTGGCTTACATATGGGATGACTTTAGGTGCTTTGCTTTTTATTGAGTGAACAGTGATACATCCACACATGAATGACCGAGTTCTACTAAACTTATTAACAGAGGTAGTGAGTGGCCATCGTAATAGCCGGATATATGCTGTGCTTGCAAAACAAACTACTGCTACTATTCATGGTAGTATTTGGACATAATTCCAACTTCTTTTCCTTGCCTTTCCTACACTGGGACGGACGTACGGGTGTGGTGTTACATGCTCTTCAAAGTAACACTTAGTTCATCCACTGACCGTCTACTCTCTCTAGATACACATATGCTATCTAAGAGTCAGATAGTACCATGATCCAGGCATCCATCCATTCAAACTATATGTCAATCATTCTTCTTCATGTCTCTCATCTGGACAAACCTTACGTTTTCTCACGGGGAGCACACTATGCAGTCTGCAATCTCAATAAGTAAGGAATATAAGAGCTTACCACTGCCCGCCACTACCGTGGCAACCCGCACAGCAGTTTGGTCCGGCACTTGCACCGCCTCCTCCCCAGAGCTTTCCTCCTCCACCTCCGCGCTGGTCCCAGAACCAGATGTTCCACCTACAAAGTACATTTAAGAATGTTAGATGTCATAGACATACACCACTCACTAGTATTTTGTCTAGGAATGAAGACATGTGAATACAGAAACCAATGTAATAATTTGTGACTGTCTGCTCTAAAGTAAAAATGTCTCTTTTTCCAGGGAAGGGTGTTGTCTTGCTGCACTTTTTGGCACAACTGATGAATGCTTACTTTTTAACACGCAACATTTTTCTCATAACAGACAGAAGCTTCATTTCTAAGAACAAATCATCATAACTAGGACGAAGGGACCAATGATTCAGCACCAAAAAGAAAAATGAAAGTTCAAACCAGGTGAGGGCTCGGCTCGCCCACAATAAATGTGTGAAATAAATCACTATAAGCACTTTTTCATTTTTAATCAACAGTTTATGTTTTATGACAAGCTTGATTTTAATAAATATTTTTACTTTTAATAAAGCTTTAAAACTTAAATAGACTCTGTGGTTTTTGGTCATGAGTGAATGAGCAAAAGGTTTTGCAATTTGCAAGCATGAGTCCGTGCCTCTGACACTTCTGGACTCTGACTCCGTACTCTTGTCCTGCGTTGGATAATCATATTGGGGATCAATCATCGATGAATTCGGGAGCTAAATGACTCTGCCACACTATCTAGTCAGTAAGGAGATTGGGGGTTTTTCAAAGTCTAATATCACTGAGGTATATGGAAAGTCTACCTGCGCCTATTATAATTGATAAACAATGCACTATTTAGTGTCCATAGTTCTGTTTGTGCAGATTTGTCCCTGCAACAGTAGTAGTATGGATTGTCCTCCTATCCAAACCAAAAGTAAAGTAGTATCTTATTCTTTCTTGGTTGTCATTCACCTTTTTATTGTTGGTAATTGTCAAAGCATAAACATTTAGAAGACATGAAAAGACATTATGGACAATCCCAGAGGACTGCACTTAGTGCATAGAGCTATTGCTGACTAGAATGGGAGTTTTGTTTTACACCTTTTGCCAAATGTGCAATCTTAGTTAGCTACACAGACAGACTAATAAGAATAATCTAGTAATACCACAGGGAGTCATAGTCAAAGCAGGATAAGAATTTAGATACAGTGTACAAGAAGATCAAAGACGATTTAGAAAAAATCGAATGAGGAACGCTAGGAAAAAATAGGTACTCTATATTAAAATTAAAACTTACCGGGGCCAGCAAAGGAGCCCTCGCCTGACCGATCCTGGCCTTGTTCAGCAGCAGCAGCAGCCTCCTCCAATGCCCTCTTGCCCCTGGGGGGAGCTGATGTACAACATGAAAGAAAAAAAAGACCAGAAAACATGGATGATATTTGTCAACCAAATCAAACATTTCAAAAGAACAATAACAACATATTTTGGCGAAATAGCAAATAGACAACTATTCCACAGGATATATTGACCTATCTCATGTGGTCTACTACAATATTAGTATTGCTTGATTTGCGGACCGTCGACTTGGAAAGTTATGTAACTCACAAAACAAACTACTAAAAAGGTTCGCCTAGGACTGGCAGGCAGCAGTCCGCAGCACGCGAAGTGACAGACAAAGTCCATCGTGATTGCAGATCAGCGACAACACTAAAAAGTTTCCTACTACATTAACCAGTCATTAAAATACTCAAACTATCAATCCACCACCACTATTTCTTCTTATTGCCAGGTGTACAAAGGAAGGACTGGACTTGAGTCTGTAGGGGCAGATTTAGAATCATTCAAACAATTGGAGCCTCACCTACATGTGACCGCATACACATAGAAGACCAACAAGAAAGGGACTACTTATCATTAATATTCCCAGGAATTTGTCCAATAACATAAATCCTTAGGTCAGGATGCGTGTTTGTTAACAAAATCACACAGGACCACATACAATTCACCCAAAAAATGTGTGACAAATAGAGAGAGTACCTCACGGTAGAACAACCCGAGGGGGTTCCCGGTTAATAATTACCGATATACCCACTTCTCATCATTGGCCACTCTCTCTATGTGAAAAGACAAAGGTGCACTAGAAGAAGATAATAGTGCGGACGTGAGAATAGTGGTGAAAAAACACAAATAGTGACAGACGTATCAACACTGACACACACTTGTAGTGTACAGAAAAAAATAAATAGACCCCTAACCAAACACACAGAAGAATACTAATGTGTAGTAGGGTTTTGCTTGCTTTACCATTTTATTCTGACGCAGCAAACCCCACTTATTAAAAATGGTTATTTATATACCATAGTGATTTATGTCCTCAAGCCGACATGTTTCATCGCTCCACGTTTTAGCGATTTCATCAGGGGATACGAGGGGTAAACTATTCTCAGTCTTTTCGGACAAATATGGACCTTGAGGGTGCTACGTCAGCGCATACCAGCACCACTCATTAGGGCACCGTGTCAGGCATTCACGTGTCCCACAATGTGACCGGAAATAATCGCAGCCACTGTTGCCGAGTCCCTCCGGCGCTTTCGCAACTATTCTATGACCCTGCTCTGACCCTCACAACAGGCTCATAGAATAGCTACAAGTAGGCCACAAAGGTCCTGTGAAAAAAAATTGCACTGCAACAGAAAGCAAATTACAGATAAGGAAGCAGGTGCCAGACTCGAAGTTTAAATTCAGTGACACATTAATCAACCCCAAATTAATTCATGTCAGTTGAAGCAGGGCAGGTGTGCTTGCTTCCCCCCCCCATGATCTACAGTGATGAACCAGAGGGTGGCAGTGATGTACCAGAGGGTGGCATTGGTGAACCAGAGGGTGGCAGTGGTGAAACAGAGGGTGCTGTGAACCTGTGATGATGAACCAGACGTAGAAACAACATAGTCGCGACCGTTGCGAGCCGACAAGTAAGTTCGCAATTGCGAACTGGTACAAAACCCTTGCGAACTGGCAGAAACCCTTGCGAACACAAAAAAAAGAAAAAATCCGCGAATTCACGAGAGTTCGCGGATTTTGCGGATTACGAATTTGTGAATACGCAAAATCGCAAACCGCGAATTTGCAAAATTTGTAATTTGTGCAAGTCCTTGATTTACTGTTTGTCTTGCTGTCAATGGTTTTCTCTGTTCGATTCTTAGAAAAGTTCCATGTAAAACAATGTTTATTTCACCAAGTTACACAAAGTATTCTTGTAACAAAGGGTTTGAAGCACAAAGTTCGTGGGAGATATCTTGTTCCAAATTGTCTTTACATGAATCCAGAAATCGCAGATAAAGTTCTTTCATGTAATAAAGGTTTTACCCTTACTTGTTGCTGAAAAGGGATACTGATCAGTCTAACCTTGACCTCTTTCTCTCTTGCAGGTTGATTGCAGTGGACAGAAGAGGGGCTGAGGCAAGAAGTAGCCGGAAACCAGAAGAAGGAAGAGCCAGAAGCCACGCCCGTTGAAGTCAATGAAGGTCTGCCGAAGAATCTGTTCTCAGGTGAGTGAGAGGTAGACGAGCAAAAGCACTGAGTGAGGCTCAGGGGCTGCCTTTTAGAGACAGGGCTGGGAGTGGTTCGAAGAGCTGGGTGTGGTTCGAAGAACTGTGTGTGGTTCTCACAAGCAGGTGTGCAGAGCTTCAGTTATTATGCTAATGAGTTGAAGTAACACATGGCCTAGGGAGGAGTGTTCTAAATAAGCCTTGGTAAAAGCAAGGTCCAATGTTTTCTAAATAAGCCTTGGTAAAAGCAAGGTCCAATGTGCAAACAAGACAGCAATGTCAAAACTTGTGAATACATTGAGCAACATACACAGAAGTCTTAGGGAGGGGCTGAGATATCAAGAAAGGCTTTCAGTAGTATGTTTAAAAATAGCTATTACAGAGACCACTAGTGCAATGAGAGGGGACATGCTCTTTGCTGTGCACAAACCCTAACACAGAGGCAGCGGTCAGCACGGGTCCGTCACCGAGGTTCGCCGGCATAGGTCGGTGACCCCACTGGCCTGCGTAGTTCAGGTTCAGTGGTACCACGTGTTCGGTCACCTCCGTGACTGTGACCTGACTTTCACCTGAATGAGCTGCATCTTCCTCTTACTCCTCTCCATGCGTCCACTGGTGTGGACTCTGCCATTTGTGAATGGCGACTAGATGCTGGATGTGAGACCCACTGGTCTGCAGGGTAGTCCTGGTCCCTCATACACATGCTGTTGGCTGCCGTTGAACAGGGTTTGTGGCAGCACGTGTCACCGGCTGGCGTTGAACAGGGTTTGTGGCAGCGCTTGTCGCCTGCTGGCGTTGAACAGGGTTTGCGGCAGCGCTTGTCGCCTGCTGGCGTTGAACAGGGTTTGTGGCAGCACGTGTCGCCAGCTGGCGTTGAACAGGGTTTTTGGTGGCATGTGCTACACAAACAAATGATGGATGGAATGCTGAATAAATCATACATTCACCCCAGTCAAGAGATCTGGGTCAGATCCATTGTTCTTTTGCTCACAATGCTACCCCAGTTTAGACCCAGCCATATGCAAATCAGTATTGATCCTGTGCCTCATGGGAACAGTTCAGACCGAACTGCCAAGTCAGGTCCTCCTGGGACCAGCATCAAGCATCCTGGCAGAACATGTCACCGGCTGGCATTGAACAGGGTTTTGTGGCAGCACGTGTCTCTGGCTGGCGTTGAACAGGGTTTGTGGCACCACGTGTAGCTGGCTGGCATTGAACAGAGTTAGTGGCACCACGTGTCATAAGATGTCCATATGGAACTATGCCTCACTGATCGGGGGTCTGGTGCTGTGGCCACTGGGCCAGATTTGGGGTCACTGCCATTCAGGAGCCAGGACACAGTTACACATATGTGACCCACTGGGCTGTGGAGGAGGCTGGTAGAATATGCCCTCGAGGAAGGAGTAATGTGGACCCGTGTCGGGGGGCCAGCAATGGTCTGATATGCTGACAGGGTCGCGGACCTCGGGCATGGAGCTTACACAGGCACATGGTGGGCACTCCATAACACACGCCGGTGTCGGATGCAGATCAGTGTGGCCTGGCTGCATAGGCTCAGGCCTGATGGGTTCGTGGCCAGCAGGCCTGGGTATGGCAGGCGCACAGGATCTCAGGGAACTCCGCTAACGAGGACGGCATCGCCCTCGTGGTGGGGTGGGAGGTGCTGCCCTGGCAGAGACGTTACGCTTTCCGGAAGTGGACCACACCCAGGGCTATTTGATTTTTATTCACACCCCTACACTGGCCTGGCATACGCCAGGCCATCCCACTCTATTCACACTTAAGGGAGGGGCATAATAGGCAACATTTCCCCTGGCTGTGGTGACTTGATTGCGTCCACTATCCTTTGTACTCCATATACCAGAGGTGTATGTCACCATGGATATGGCTGTGTTCTGTATACAGCGGTCTGCCCAGCACTTTGCCACCACTCTTGGCATTGTGTATTTTCCCAATCATGCTTCTACTGCATCCTTCACACATGTCTAGTTGCCACCTCTCCCCACATTTGGCCATTGTGTGGCTGAGGTGCCATGCTGTTGATTGGTCATGTATTCAGGCTTGCCCAGGTTGACATTGTAAGTTGTTCTATCATGTATGGTGGGTGGGCATGTTGTTGTGCAAGTTGGTTGTGAATTTGTGACATGTGCATTGTCATAGTTGTAGATTGCATGGTTGTGGAGTTGAGGTGAGTGGGGTGTTGATTGGGAATTTGCCAAGGGGCTGTATATTTCCCTTGGTGCCATCCTGGGAAGGCTGGTTGCTGATTTCTTGTTGGAGGGTGAAGGGATCATGCATACTGGCTGTGTATTTGGAGGCAACATTGGTGAAGGTCCCACGGTGTTCTGATGTTGCGTGCACATTGATGTTTGACGTGTGCTTCCTGTTGTGCTGATTGTGTTCTGTGTCACCAGGGGGCACATGTGGGACATGTGTGAAGTGGATTGCCCCCAACAGGTGAGTGCGTCAGGCTATGGCATATGGTCATTGCTTGGTCTCCAGTGGTTCCTGCACATTGTGTTGGACGTATGGTTCCTGGGGCGCCAGGGTGATGGTGATGTCCAGGACAGGTGTGGGGGACTTGGATGTGGCTGGCTGTGAGACTCCACTGACTCAGCCGGTGTTGGTTGGGGTGTGCCAGGGGCCAACGGGTGCAGCACAGCCAGCAGCTTGGTGTGGTGGCAGGTGATGATGGCCAGGATGCGTAGGATGGTTGTCCCTCTCAGCCTGTAGTGGACAGTGACATTGTCAGATGTTGGGCCTGTGAGGCAGGTGCGCTTCCTGGGGGGCCACTGTCTTGGTCTACGCTGCCTCTGTGGTGGTCAAGGGGGGAGTGTGGCCCTCTTGGGTTTTCGGGCTGCATGATGAGTGGCTCCCTGGCATCTGTTGCCCTTCCAATGACGCCTTGGGCTGGAATCCCTGTTGTGTTGCAGGCTGCCATCCGACTTTACACCAAGTCAGAGCAGGTGTAAATTTCCTTCTGGTAACGCGCCTTATCATTTGTTTTCTGTTCTTATTGCCGATCTTGCTGGTCATTGTGAATGTTGAGGTGTCATGTTGTTGCTGCTTTTTGCACGGGAACGCCCACTCCGCATCTCATTAGCAATACTTGCGGGGGTCCTCTGTGGCAATGTTGTTTGCAGCTATTATCGCGGGAAAACTGGTGCTGTGGGCTGTTAGCACCGACTTGTGAATGGTGGGGTAAATATATGACACCTTTGGCTGCGATATTGTGCAGTTAATTCTGCGATAGCTCCTTGTGAATATGCCCCTTAGTGTTTGACGGTCTTCACATACCATTTTCAGTTTTTTCTGCATTTCCTTGCATACTCTTTTCGTGTCCTTAGTCATTAATACTATTTCCCCATGTCCAATCATTCTTTTTATAAATCAAATATAACCAAATATCAATGTTTACCAGCTCAATGTATGGTATAAAATACCACACCAACATTTCAACATTACAACCAGCTTTTCCTTTGAGAGATACTTTATATGGTGTCGTTTCATATGCAGTGTGATTTACGGATATTTCAGAATTCTTTACTCATTTATTACTAATTAATTTCATAGAGAGAAGTCAAATGTTTAAACTACCTTTTGAGAGCAGAAGTTATTCATGCCATAGTTCATGTGCTTTCAGAAGATCCAGCTTAAGGCAATGCATATGATTAGTAATGAGGTGTTTAACATAAATATTCATAATTAATACATCATTGTTTGAAAAATGTAAGGGAAGCTGTTTTGCGATATGGATCTAACGTCTGATGTGTCTGGGGGATTGCTTCAAGGTATAGAGATGCATGCGAGACGGAGCTTAATTAAACATATATGAAGATTTAAATGAAACATCCTTTGCGCGTTGTACCTTATGCGGCTCTTATTATTAACTTTTTTCGCTCTCAGTGTAAGCATTACTCAACGTGTAATGCTTCTGTTCTGCTCCTTTGTAGAATTGCCCTTGAAACAGAAATATGGATGTGTTGCTGAATTGCCTGGTCCTTGGCCCCTTCTGAAAATGACCTTCACATGACATATGCAGTAAATTGTGAAGCTAGTTCACTTAACTGAAAGCCCTTATTGTGCAACTTTCTATGCCTATATATACATCTTAATTCTCTGCCATGAAAAGCAGCCTAAAGATACCAGTTATAGGCGCATTCAACCTTTTTAAAAACTCACTGAACAAGCAACTAAAAAATAGAACATAATGCACATTTTAAAGATGGCTGCAACGGCAAAGGAAGTTTTTTTCATGGAACTAGCTTGGGCTGCACTAGAAGGAACCACTATTGTGAGAAATCTGTGCGATGCAAATTCCGCTTTGGCTGAGCACCATGCAGACATGTCACCCCAATATGTGGGTAATGGAATAGTAACCAGAAAATATTTACATTGTGAACATTCTTGATATGGAAGCAAAAACAAAATGGGGGTGGGCCGGCCAGCCTAAATGGGGGCATCCAGTCCTGGAAAATGTTCAGTGCCATATGTCCACGTTGTGTACTTCATGATGGAGCCAGTAAAGGCTTCGTAAGCAGGAATATATCATTTTACTACCCTCAAAAGAGACCAGTAGAATGCGGATGAAGGCAGGCAGGCCTCTGGCAAATTTATCTTGAAGGTCTGGAAAGAGGACCTTTTCTCTCGAGATCAGTCTTTTAGAGAGTGACAGCACGTGGAGATAGAAAGCACCCCAATGCAAAACATTAGAATGTTTAGCAGTCTGAGTTTGTAAGGCATGAATCAAAAGCCACGTAATATATCAGCCAAAACAGTACCCCAGGCAATGGACTGAAAAGTACTTGATGAAACGGACATAGTTCACCGAAATAGTGACTAGGATTGTATTTAATTGCAGTGGCTCCACTCCAGAGAAAAGATAAAACTGAAAACCAAATTTAGCCTAACACGCAAGTATATAGATGAAATGGCCCCAGTATCTCTCCAGCAAAGCACATCTTTATGCTCTCAGGTCATCACCAAGTGGTTCATAGAAAATGATCGTAATACCCTTCTCCAGTAAAAATAAAAAGCAAGCATTTGCAATGCAATAGGTCTCGCATTAATAAAGTTTGAGCTATTGGCTTTGCTAATAATAATGCAACGCCAATAGCTCAAACTTTAATAATGCGAGACCTATTGCATTGCAAAGGCTTGTTTTTCTTCTAAAAGTTACTTGGGATGTTAACAACGGAGCATGGGTCACAGTCAGCCCTGGGGGGAGTTGGGTACCCCTTTGGGGTGGGGTAGGGCACCCCCTCAGCGGCTCTCAATCCTTCTGGGGGGCTCATTCTGGCCAAGGTCAAATAAAATCTGTGAGGTGTAGGAGGCTTTGGGCCCTTCATTACTTTTTGCAGGTGGGGCATCATTTATCGTTATGCCACTGGGCGGGTTTGCTTATCCAAATGCATTTCTTTTATGCCTAAGGCATAGCTTCACTATACTATCGTTTTTATTACATTCATGTTGTGAGATTTGTACTTGTGAAACAGTGCAGTACCTCAGTTATTTTTAACAATTTTGGACACTGTTTGTGTAAGTTATAAATGCGTTTTTAGTGAAACAGGTGCGATGACTTCAGAAGTGTTCTGGGAGGGGAGCCAGTGATTGCGCTTGTGGTTCTGCACACAACATAAATAAGGCAGTGTTGAGTAAACCTCAGCGTGATTTTCTACTTTAACGCCTTATGAACGTGTTCTCTTCTTGACATTTAAATAAATGTCGGCCCTACACGTGCGTTCCTCTGAAGTGCTTTGATTGGATGAATGGAAGTAGTTGTACTTTGGAGATTGTGATTGCAGAAAAGAGAAATAATGCTGTGCGATTCCATAAATTGGGGGTGCACATGTGGCAGTAATGTCTTATTACTTACCGGTAATCTTCATTACCCCGATTATGGTCCTCCCCGTCCCAGTCCTAACAACGTGAGGCAGTCCTGCCTCCACCCAGCCAATCACAACGCCAGTATTTCCATAGTACATAAGCCCCGCCCACCTTCCCGCCATGCCTGTTATCAACAAGACTCCGACTCAAACACGGTGGGAGGGAAGAGGACTGGGACAGGGAGGACCCTAATCGGGCTAATGAAGATTACCGGTAAGTAATAAGACATTACCCCCTCATGGGTCCTCCCCGTACCAGCCCTAACAACGTGAGGAACTCACAAGCAGAGAACCAATAAAGAAAACACGCAGGACACCAGGGATCCATGCAGAGTACAAAACTTTAATCAAAAAAAGATCAATGAACAACAGCGTTCAAGACGCCAACAGAAAAACTGTCAGCAGATGCATGTAAAACATCAAGTAGATCATGTCGCACAAATGTGTGATGAGACTGCCAGGTGGCCGCCCTACAAATCTCCTGGATAGAGACCCCCGCCGCCTGAGCCCAGGAAGCAGATACAGAACGCGTCGACCGACCCTGTACATGAGACGGAGGAGTCCAAAGACTTGTGAGATTGACAGACCGTCAAGCGGACCCACCGACTGATTGTGGAAGTGAAAACCTTCTTCCCTTTAGCCACACCCCCACAGGAGACAAACAGGGCAGGAGAACTCCGGAACCCCAGGGAACATTGGACGTAAATCTGGAGAGCCCTGTAAACATCCAAAGAAGGGGGAACAAGGGAATCCCCCTCAGCAGGCAAATCAGGAAGAATCACCTCCTGCTCAAATGAAAACTCGAAGAAACCTTAGGCAGAAAAGCCAGATCAAGCCGCAAAATGACCCGATTCGGGAGGAACTGCAAATAGGGAAACAAAATGAGCAAGACACCCAACTCACCCAACCTGCGAGCGGAGGTAATGGCCAAGAGGAAAGCCACCTTAGCGGACAGCCACAACAAATGCGCCTCCATCAAAGACTCAAAAGAGGGCAACTGCAGACCACGCAAAACAGTAGGCAAATCCCAAGAAGGAAAAAGAACAGGAGAAACCGGCCGACGAAGCCGAAAGCTCCGAAGAAGCCCACTAACCAAAGGAGCAACACCCTCCAAGGAGGCCCCAGGACCCCGACAAGCACGAACCGCTGCCCACTGAGCAGACAACGTGGAAGTGGAAAGGCCTTTCCAAAAACCATCCCGGAGAAACTCCAATTCAGAAGTAGGAACCCTCAATACGGGATCCACCCCATGAGAAGAACACCAGGAAACAAAAGAACCCCAATGGCGGCCATAGCACTTAAGGGTCGAAGGGCGGCGAGACAACTGGATGTCACGAGCCACCACCGACGAACAACCCAAAGACTCCAAAGTCAACCGCTCAAGAGCCAAGCCGTCAGCTGCAAACGACAAAGACAAGGCAGAGACAGGAGTGGAAACTGAAGAGGAGATGGACACAAAGGAAACCGGACAAACCGACCCTCCGCCAGTTACAGCAGGAGGGGAAACTAAATGCGGCAAGGCCAGAAAGGAACAATCAACAGGACCGAAACCTTCTCCCTCCGAATCTTCTGCAGCACCCTCGGAGGAGGGGAATGGGAGGGAATGCATACAGAAGGGCCAAAGGCCAGGGAATCGAAAGAGCACCCACCGCCCTAGCCTGAGGACACAGCACCTCCGAACAAAACCGGGGCAGAAGAGAGTTGTGAGGGGAAGCAAAAAGATCGATCCAAGGAATCCCGAACCGAAGGCAAAGGGACAGGAACAGAGGAAGAGAGAGATGGTACAGAACAGAAGATGGAAGGTTGCGGCTCAAAGCGTCCACATGAAAACTCAACCGACCCGGAATGTACACCGCCCTCAAGGCCAACAGATGAGATTCCGCCCGAGCACAAATCATGGAGGCAAACATGTTCAGAGACGCGCACCTGGTCCCCCCTGACGGTTCAAGTAACAACGATCCACCTGGTTGTCGGTACGAACCAACAGATTCTCCTCCAGAGAGGAACCTGAAAGAACTGCACTGCCTCCCAGACAGCCGCCAACTCCCGCCAGTTCGAGGAACGGGTGCTGTCTCCCTGAGACCACCAACCCTTGGCTTTCAAGGACCCCAAAGTGGCCCCCCAACCCCAAAGACTGGAATCCGTCAGCAACAAAAGGGGATGAGGAAGACAAAACCGTACCCCCTTCTCCAGGTTGGGAGTGCAGAGCCACCAGTCCAAGTCCTGAATCAGAGCAGAAGATAGAGGAATCAGAGTCTCGTAATCCGCCCGGGAGAGATCCCACTGAGCCAACAGATGAGTCACCAAGGGCTTGAGATGGAGGCGAGCCCAAGGAACCACAGCAGTGGTCGCAGCCATCAACCCCTGAACCCGCAACCAAACATGAGCCGGGGCAGAGGGACGACTTAACAGATCCCGCAGCAGAGTCTGTAAGGAAAGGATCCGAACAGAAGGGAGAAACACCGCCCCCAGAGAGGTGTCGAACAGACCCCCGATGAACTGAAGTCTCTGAACAGGATCCAAATGAGACTTGGCCTAATTCACCTTGAATCCCAGCTCCTGGAACAGGGACAACATAGCCTCCACCGCCAGAAGAGCCTGAGGGGAAGAGGAAGCAGAGACCAAACAATCATCAATATAGGGAAACAAGGAGACACCCTGATGTTGCAAAAAGCCCCACAGCAGTAGCCAATACCTTGGTAAAAGTCCTGGGAGCAGTGGAGAGGCCGAACAGCAGAACCCAGAACTGGAAATGCATCCCCTGGACCACAAACCTCAGGAACCGCTTACAGGTAGGATGGACTGGAACGTGAAAATAGGCGTTCTCCAAGTCCAACAAAGCCAAAAATCTCCCTCCTGGATGAGGGGAATGACAGACTGCAACGTTACCATCCGAAAATGATCCAACCGCACCAACTTGTTCAGGGAACGGAGATTCAATATGGGGCGGAAGGAACCATCGGGCTTTGGAACCAGAAACAGACGGGAATAGAACCCCAGGCCCATTTCCTCCACTGGAACCAGCACCACCGCCCCTTTCTGGAACAGCATGGTGACGCCGGACAACATGGCAGACCGCCGCACAGTGTCTCTTGACAACGGGGTAACCAGAAGACAATCCAGAGGGGGAGGGCCTCGGACGGGAATCCGGTAACCCCACCTGATGATATCCAAGAACCATCGATCGGAGATCAGAGCTGACCAACGGTCCAGAAACAAATGGAGACGAACCCCCACAGCGGCATAGTCACTTTTGTCCAGCACCAGAGGGTGGCTGTGGCAGCTGCTGCTGCTGTTGCAGCTGAGGCCGTGATTTATAATGGAACGCGGCCCCCCGACCACAGGCCCGACCACGAAAGGGCTGAGAGGACAAAACCCCCTGAAACCCCCGCTTCTGCAAAAAAGACCTTTTCTTAGGAGCAGGATGAAAATGCTTCAACAACTTCTTCTCCTCCGCAGAGCGCGGCACCATCGAATTCAAGGCATCCCCAAAGAGACTAGGACCCTCAAAAGGCAGTTTATGGACCAAAGACTTCTGAGCAGCATCATGACGCCATGGCTTTGTCCACAGAGACCTCCTCCCAGCCACCGCCGCCCCAGCAGCCGAGGAGAAAGCCCACAAGGAATCAAAAGTGACATCTGACAGGAATTGCGCCAAAACCTCCATTTGAGCCAACACAGGAGTAGGGTCCCCATGATCCTGAAGACAGTCAAACAGCCTCTCGAAATCCTTGAGCAAGACCTGTGCATAGGCCGCATAAGTGCTGGCATGCACCCCAAAGTGAGAAGGGGCGTAAGAACGCTTGAGAGCAGATTCCACCTTACGCTACACCGGATCAGACAGGGAAGCCTCCTCCGAAGACAAAGAGGAAGAGGAGGAAGCCATAGAAGGCAAAAGAGAATTAACCTTCGGAATCGCAGGAAACTGGGAATCAAAGTCCCCCAGGCGATATCGCTTCCCCAGGAATCGCGGAATGCCCTGCTTATCCACCTCCAGCCACTCTTTCGTGAGGATATCCTTCAGGACATCATGGAAGGGGAGGTCATCCACCACAGAGGAACTATACTGTGCATAAAACTCATCTTCAGACAGGGATTTAGGGTCAAACCCAAGCACCTCTCGAATATGCACCAGCATGTCCGAAAAAAACTTGCCCTGGATGTACTTTCCCTTAGGGGAATTGTCCAGTTCTTCCTCATCATCCTTAGCCCGCTTAGCCGCAGGCTCCAGCTGCGCAGAATGGGCCGCAGAATCAATGAAGTCCCTTAAATCAGCCCTAGAAATCTGCAAGATGTCGTCCTTCAGCAGATCCTGAATATCATGCTGCTTAGAAACAGCCTTAGTCGGCACAGGAGAAGAAGCCCCCTCACTCATGGTGAAAAAGTTCAGAAGTAACCAAACAGGAAATCACCACAACAAAGGAAGTGCCCAGCAACCTCCAATAAATACTGCCCCCAATCAACCAATCACGCAAAGGTGTGTAGAAGAATGAAATAAAAAGAGGGCAGCCCTGATGTCTCCACCCACAGCCACAGGTCAAAAGAGAATGGCCGCGGGGGCCGGACGCTGCGATAGTGCAGCAGCGCCGGAATGACCTGAGGCCAGGACACCATCAAAACTCCCCGCCCCAGCACAGCACATGAGCAGGGAGCACACCTGACCCCAGAACAGGAGCTCGGCCGACCGGAAAACCGGAGCGGCCGAGCCGTGCATTACAAGAAATACAACAGAATTAATTTAAACACACAAGAAAAAACTCACGGAACCGCCACCAAAGGAAACTGGATCCAGGGACCGGAACCGGGAGCACCAGCGTTCCGACAGCCATCGGAGCAGAAAAAAAACAGGCATGGCGGTAAGTGGGCGGGGCTTATGTACTATGGAAATACTGGTGTTGTGATTGGCTCGGTGGAGGCAGGACTGCCTCACATTGTTAGGACTGGGACGAGGAGGACCCATGAGGGGGTAATGAGGGGCAGAGTCACATAACAGTCAAGTTATGTTTTTTTTTTAACTGACCTTAAAGAAAATGACAAGGACACTTCTGATTGTAAGTCAGTTCTGGATTTTTAAAGGGACACTGCCTTTTCAGACATTTACGGGGTTAACGCATCTGCTGCCGAGAATATTACGTTCTAGTGTGTTATAGCAGTAAGAAAGGTGTGTACACGCTGGAGAGATGTATGTGCAGTCTACCCACGGGTTTGACTCATCATCAAATAGTATAAAGGGTTAGTGCACTTGCCACAAAGAGCAGCGAGTAACATGAAGGTCACGGGTTTGTATTTCATGAAGCTAGCTCAGTGGGTTACTGCTTTTGTTTTGGAGATCCGTGTGTTACCTGCAGGTCACAAGTTACAATCCTTTGTAATATATTTTTGTGTGCATAGTGAAGGCACTCCTTTGGCATTTACTTTTCACAGTCTCGTACTACAGCAGTGGGCAGCACACACCCGCGACGTGCTTGCCCCTTCTGCAGAGCCAGTGTGTGCTTTTTATGGAACAGCGACACATAAGCTTAAATCTCAACAAAATCAACCAGGTTTGTATTGGACAGAACAAAAGGTGCGAGTGTTACCCAAACACACACTTCGGTCTGTGCAGCATCATAGAATTGTTTGTAGTGGCTGCAGCACACATTCTTTTGGACTGGAATTGTAAGCCTGCCAGGCAGGGCACAGCTGGTCCCCGGTGACATTGCCTTCCTAGAATGCCTGGAGGAGAGTGGCGGAAGAGTTACAGATGGATAAACATACCCTCGTGTGGGAAAAGGTCCGAGTCAGAGGTTCAAAGTGAGCGGGAGAGCGCTCTGGGGCCTAAGCTTGCAGCGTTCGTTACTCCTATTCACTTTGGTATTACTTCTGTGACTGTCTCTTTTTTTTGTTACAGACAATTATATCATGAATGGCGAGACCTGTATTGTAGCACTGAATCAGCCAAAGTGCACCGAATCAGCGAAGAGTGCATTGTCGTAATGAATAGGCGAAGAGCGCATTGTAACTGAATCAGTTTAAGTTTGTAGATTGTTATAGCGTGGCTTATCACTCCTGAGAGTATCCAGGCGCTGTCCACGGGGAGATAAAGTGATTTGCCCAGAGTCGCAGGATGTTGCCCTCCCTCAACAGAGGCTCGAACCCGGATCCACAGCTACCGATTCTGCAGCTCTCACCCCTGTCCCACACCATCTCCGAAGAATGTCATGAATAGGCGAAGAGTGCATTGAAGCATTGAATCAGCAGGGCGTATAGACACTGCTTGTGGGTGTCAGCACCATCACCACACAAGCACAATATTACAGCACATCTGTTTCGTGCACAGTCCTCATTTACTGCTCCCTTGTTACAGCGTAGCAGTGAATTTATTTCCTGTTGCTTTCCCGGTTCCACAAAGCGTGTTGTAATTTGGGTATGCATTCTAATCCATAACTAAGCAAAGCACTTTCCCCATTCCAAGAGGCCCAAAATAAATAACTGCCAAATGCAGTGCCTGTGTGTCGTGAAACATGAGCTGGCATGACTTACCATCTTTTTCACTGTGTGTAGCGTGTTGAACCAGACACACTCCCTGTATGGGGAGCGAACACAAAATGCAGCCTTGCTCCCTGCTTTGTATTTTTCCCACCATAGCTGAACATGTTTCCGCAGTAACACAAATATCATAAATAAATAAAGATGTGCATAATAACTGTAGCGAGTTGCCTAGTATGACTGTAACAGTGTAAAAAAAAAAACAACGCCACTCACTTTCCCCATTCCAGTAAAGTGATCGCGAAAGTGAAAGTGATCGCTTTTGGCAGGGGAAGGATGCCGGGTTTCAGGCGTGGCCCTGCCAGCGTGAGGAGAGACTCCCGCAGCCCCATCAATGGAGAGCTACAGCCAGCCACAAAAAAAACAAGATGTCAGCGGTTGTTTTTTGATTGAGTTGCTTGCCATGAAATGGATCCCAAAAAAAAACGTCCCGAATGGTACACGTGCGCGCACCACTGCCAGCATCTGTTTTCAATTATGGCGGCTGTGTCTGGCCGCCATGATTGAAGACATATGGGTTTTGGTGCGCGTAACAGACACCATTAGGCCATAGCCGGACCTACGCGACCACCTATGGCCTATTGCGTTTTCTGTTATAAAACAGCACGCATGCAAAGTCCAATCAAAATGGACCTTGAAATGCACATGCACGAGCTATGTGGAATTTCAAGATCGATTTTTGAAACCCTAGTAAAAGGGCTTTTCGCTCGCTTCGCTTGCGAGCCCTAACCAGAACATGGTTCAGAGACTAGCATGGCAGCACTGTGCACGCTTTAAATTGTACAAGGGCTTCAAAATTTTATGAACAGCTTAAATCATTTTGAGTAAAGGAACAAGTGTTCAAGTTAGAAGAGAAATAGTTTAACATTCATATTTAGAAAAAGGAAAGATGGTCGACCAAAATCCCAGAACTTAAATCTCATAAATATTGAAGGAGAACATGTTTCCAAAATAATACTGAAAAGGTTTAATGGCAAACAAACTGTAAACAATATTACTAAGATGCACTGCATCATTTTGCTATATATCGGTCAACATACCGCTCAAACAAATCTGTTTCTCACCCTCTTTGACTTTGACCTGCTTTTGGCTTGGTTAATATATATAGCTTCGGATGAGTATGAAAAAAACATAAATTGGTTTGAGCCTGCCTGAAGTATTCATCACTTTGTACCCAAATCTTACAGCTTGAAGGAGACCTGTCAAAAAAGTTGATATTTTGTTTGTAAGAAATCGGGTTATTAGATGAAAAGGTTGGACGCCCCACTCAAATAATCAATCCAATTCTTGTCAGGGTGAACCACAAAAATCACAAAATAAACCTGTGCTTAACCCTCTGGTAGCTTGGCACAAATGCAGTCAGGCTTAACTTAGAGGCAACATGTAAAGTATATATGCAGCACTCAAACAGTAAAAGTGAAAACACAACACAAGAAAAATCTCAAATTAAATTAGAAAAGCTGTTGATTTTAATGAACAAAAGGACTTCAGAATGACAAAAATCCAATCAGTAGAACCGGAGGTACAAATGTTAAAGTTTTCAGCTGAAAAGCACAAAGTGAAGCTCATGGTTATCTGCTCTCGCTGGACTGGTGCAAGGGCACAAGTTCAGGCTGATTTGATGGAGCAAAAGTCAGCTACAATCAAACGGTTTATCCTGTTGGAGAGTTTCCTTCTCAAGTACACTTAATAAGCCGCTGTTAGCTTGGAAACAAGAGGCCGTTGTCAGCACGAGGAGCTGGCTGGACGGTCGCTGTTTTGGTGCAAAGAGCTGATCATAGCTAGAACTTTACATTGCAGTCAATGTGGGCTGGCACTGTAGGCGCAAAGTGCAGACCTCACTATAGTTCCCTGCTGGCAGTCATTGTGGATGGTCGCTGTCAGCTGGAAGTGCAGGTACCACTAGAACTTTATGTTGGCAGTCATAGCTGGTGGCCAATTCTTGGTGTGAAGAGACCCCTTCATGGCCATGAGGAGCCTAAAACGTCCTAACTTCAACTTAAGTTAAGGAGGATATACTCTGATACCATCCAGTGGTCTGGGACCTTGGGGCACCTATTGGAACTTAGGACTCACCTTAGGCCAATAGGAGGGCTCAGGCAGGTCCGGTCACGTCCAGTTGGTGCTGGTCAGCTGCAAGGAGGCATCTGGAAGGCTGTTGTGGCCCTGTAGCTTAAATATGAGGTCAGCCAACAGAACCTTGGAGTCACTTCCTGGGTGGGAGTCCTGGGCTCAAGGCAAGCCAGTCCAGTCCTCTTTATTCAGTCAGCAAGACAGTCCTTCTTCTGAATCTTTCACAGGTAGAGGAGTGCTCTAAAAAGACGTTTTTTTATCCCCAGTGCCAGACTGTGGGTGGGGGCGCTCCCTTTGTCTAACCTTCCACCATTATTAGGTTTGCCTTCAACCTATCAGGAGTAACAAAGAGCAGGTTGGCCTGAGTGTGACCTAAAGTATTAAAAGGAATGTTTAGATCTATCTAAAGTATTATTTTGCCAATTCCAAATGGCAGGTTATAGCTGCACTGCAGTCTGAAGTGGCACACCTAAGACGTTTTAAAGGGCTACTTTATGGTGTAGCATGATGAGTGTTGCAGCCCTCTAGGACCATTTAATTTAAAGGCCCTGGGTACATATGGTACCATTTACTAGGGACATATGAGTAAATTAAATGTACCAGACAGGTGCAGGTCAATATTAACATGCCTAGGGGATAGAGCACATGCACTGTACCACTAGCATGAGTAAAGTGTACAGAGGTCAAAAGGCCAACTAAAACGGGTTCAGCAAAAGAAGGCAAGAGAAGGCAGAAACAAGGGTTTCTGTGCAGAATGGGCCAGGTCCAAAAATATTTAACAAAGGATATCCTTTTGAAGTGATACCCTAATTTCTACTGTTTTATTTTGGTGGCATTAGAACTCTGCATTATGAACCTTACCAAATACTATCATAGCACATGTACTTTCCCCCTAAAACATGTATTTGTGATTGATTTCAACTTATAGGCTTGTTTAATTCTCTGTTAAGACCATAGGAGTTTGGTTCAGGAAATTGACCAGTGCCATAGATATCAAATGCAATATGTGGGGTGAAATGTATATTTAGACCATCTCATAAAAGACAAAAGTGTCAGGCTCCAGTGAGCAACATTTTGCTCTAGTCGAATCGCAGTTTAAAAGCACTTTAGTGACCAGTGACAAGGAAAGGTGCTTTGCTATGTATCAAAAACTACTTTTACATAGCAACTAAGTGACCACTAAAGTCTGCCTTGTAAGTCTACTTGGCATGGTACTTAACATGGCAACATGCCAAATATCAAACAAAAGTATGCATCTAAAGAGACCATTTCAAACCAGTGTTTCTTTAAAGCTTTCCTTGAGCAGGCATTTTCATGAATAAAAGACTCTCTTCTGTAACTTTGAACTAAAGCGCTATCATTTTCCCAGTCAAAGTTGTTTTCCACATGTTATTAACAATCTAATTCAATGGAGTAGATATATGATAGGTTTAATGGGAAAGGTACTTTAAAAATGTTTACATTATACTGCCTGGGTGCAAACTGGTTTGCCCAGTAGCCCTGCTCCAGGAACAAAATGCACTTCCCTGGCTGGCAGTTAATAACTCTCCTACTGGAGGACCACAGACTTACCTGTAGAAGAAGAAAGGCAGGTATGGTGTTAACAGTGGCCACTTAGAAGGGAATGGAATAAACTAATGAGGATCTCGGAAATTGAAATCAATAATGCCCAGAGCCTCCTTAAGATATATGTTTGCGGTCCCAGCAAGAAGGAAACCAATTCTAGCATTGGTGAGTGGAGGGCTGCTAATCTTCATATCGGAGTGACTAGAAGGAGGAAAAATGCTCCTGCAGGTGGCAGAAAGCTAGACCCCTCTTGAAAGTGGTACCTGTGAAGAGTTGCAGTAAACTGAGGAAGGAAGTGTTGAAAAGGGAGTTTATTTTTTGGTTAGAAAGTTGCCACAGCTGGGTGAATATTTAATAGCTCCAAAATTCTTCCTTGTCCTTTTTAGTGCTTCTAATGCCAAAAATACAGAATTCACCTGTAGTCCGAGGATGACGTATCCTACTTATAGGAACCCATGTCGTCTACAGCATCCTGACTTGCCCACTGGAGGACTTTGAGAACTAAAATGTCTTTATGTTTCATGAGAAATCATTGACCTGAATGACCCGCTTGGCCTACACAATCCCTGCTTCATCACAACCTGCCAGAAATCATGTTTTGTTGCTGGTCAACTATGAATTGTGACTTTCATTCAGTTCTTTGACTTTTCTTGACACTGTTTGCCATAAAACTATAAAAATCCATATCTTCAGATCCCTTGTTTTATTTTTTGCTCATTATATTTCTTCTTTTTCTAAATCAATTTGGGTATTTTATTCTTTTGCTAACTTTTAATGTTGTTTGATAATGCTGATATTATACACTCTTTTATCAGGGAACTGCATGCCACAATTATGTGTTGTGACCTAATCATATTAAGCTTTTTAAGATGGTAAAGGTTCCTGCCACCCAAATTAATAACCCAATTTCTGGCATTTATAGTTAGCTGCTGGACCAGTCTTTCTCTGGCAGTTACAATTCAGCTTTACCCATTAAGAATGAAAAAACCTTTTTCAGATTTAGTAGCAAAAATTGGATTTTGAATTGATAACATTAATTTTATTCCTTTTTGATTAAGGACCTATTTATCCACCACGTTGGCAGTGCAGGCACCACCGCATAGCTAGTCCGACTGCCCTATTACAAGTTGGACTGTTGGACTGCCATTGAACCGCTGCAACAGCCAAGAATCAGAGATCCATGGCAGTGTTGCGTCTGTCTTGAGGCTGGAGTATGCTTGGTGGTGCTGCTGCAGATCTGCCAAGCATATTACGAGTTTCCTCAGCATAAAACAGAACAATAATGTTTTTTGAGCCTTGAAAAAGCCCTGAAGGCGAAACGCGCGTCGGCTGCTGTTGTTCACTCTGAAAAATAAAGTGGAAAGTTCAATAAAACGACCTGATTGTTTGAACTTTGATTGAAACTACTTTCTTGGAGCCTTTGAAATTGGAATACTGGAACATTCAACTGTTGGAAGTACACTGGTGGGAAATTTCCCCACAGTGATCTTTGTTCTCTGGACTGACCTGATTTGGTTTTAGGATTACAGATATAGTGATAGTTTGCTCTGGTGTAGTTGTAAGAATGTTATGTTCTGGGCTTGCTTTGGTCCCGAATATTATCGTTGCCCTTGTGGGTGGGTAAATAAACACCATTCTCTGAGCACCTCCAACAAATTGGACCTTACAGTGATTTATAGACTTAGAATGCCCTAAGATGTGCAGACCATACAGCAAACCCACAATTTGTGCTATATGATTAGTCATAATCTGGTGGGAGGCTAGTGGTCGAGTTTGCCTGTCCTGGAGTGGTGCGCTGGAGTGGCAATCCGCACCAGGATTGCCAAACTTGTAATCAGGCCCTAAGTCATATTTCTATATATTTTATTTTATCAAGTTTGGACCTTGCTTTTTGGGATCGTTGTGATGGACCTGCCTTATCTGGATGACTTTACAGTGGTTGAGGTTAAAGTCATGTGCAGAGAGAGGGGGTGATTCTGATCATGATCTCAGCCCTAAGCTCTTCCAATATGCCCATCTGCTACAGATCACTGATGAAAAGAATGAGGATAAGGAAACTGAAGAGTAACCAAAGCAAGTAGAGGCAATGTGTGGCCTGACTCAGACAGCATCTTGACCTATGTTGTCCAGGGTTGGTTGCAATGTGTTGTCTCACAGTTTATCCCTAACTGAGATAAAGATAAAGGTTAACAAGCTGGAGTTTGAGGACAAGAATGCTGAGACAGATTTGAAACTGAAATCGGTTTACTTATACTTGGTGGACAATAAATAGGCTGCTTAGGAGAAAGGGGCTGCTTTTGCTGCTGATGAGAAAAAGGATGTTTTGCTGTTGTTCAATTAAATTGGCTACTGAAGTGAAAAATACAGCTGCAAACTTGGCTTTTGAGGAGAACCAGACAGCAGCAATAAGTCCACTGTGGGTATTGTCTTCGAATAGTGGAAGGCCATACTGGCACTTAGAGGAGATAGTGGAGGATGGACATTCAATTTTAGAGGATATAAAGACCAGCAAGAATCATGGCAGAGCCTATAAAGGTATCAAGTTCATCGTGCTCATACTCTGATGTCACAGAAAATACTGTGTCTGTCGTTGTAGTTGAAGATTACGCAGAATTAGTTTACTGCTCATGAGCGGCTTGAAACGATGCACAGGATACAAAATAAATCACTTGTGTGGAATTATTTAAGTTGAGTATGCTTTTTATGTAGGAGAAAGATGCACTCTTTAGTCTAGATCCCATAAAGATAAAGTATTAAAACCTGCATTTCATTTCCCTTCTCTTGAACTTAGTCCACTCTGAGACTGCCACTGAGAGGATTACTGCATGTTTATGGTAGAGAGCTCCTATTACCCAGGGCGTTACAAAAAGCAGTAGCCGTGTACTACACCCATATTCAACCAACCCCAATTTTCCCTTTCTATGTTGAAGATGAAACTCAAATTCAGATCTGACCTAACATGAAAGCTTTAGTGCAGTTGTTTTTTTGCTGTCATGAACATCAATCATAGTCAAAGAAGAAGAGGATATTTTTTGGACCATTTTGATAAACAGGACATTGTGTTGAGAGAACATCTGCAGATGGGTCAAAAAGGTAGGAGTATTGGGCAGATGTTTATGGATTGGTGAACCAATACTGCTATTCTGGACTGCTTCAGTTGCATTGAACCCCTCCTTATACACGTCTGCAACATATTGGAAAGTTCAGAAAAGAAGGAATGAAGACCAGTGGCAGGTACAGGGTTCTTAATGTATTCAGTGGCTGGGTCAATCAGGTTCCACAAAATGTCCTTGATCTGCAACATGCAATGGATGGAAAGGAGTGGATAAAGTGGGTGATTTTTGGGTGACAGCCCTTAGCCGAATGTGCCACCTTGCATCTGAAAGATAGACCTGAATAGGGAAAGAGAGTGCTGAATAGTTTTGACAAATGTCTTCTACATTGGTTTTGAAGGCAATCCACTGTCTCACATTAACTAGTCAGAAGAGCTTTCTTTAGTGGGAAGTAAAGGGCACTATACCACGTGGCAATCACAACACTTTAAGGATTTTACCTATGCAGGACTCAAATTTCAAAGAAGTTAAATAGTAAAAACATGCCCTAGGTCTGACAGAGTTTTGAATTATCCAGTCCTTAATCCTGTAAGAAATTTCGTACTCACATTTCTGGAAGCAGCAAGTGGGCCCTTACCAAGGAATAAGGTAATTCATACAGTCATCACTTCATGAAATGTGCCTGGAAAATGTGTCAATTTCTTTAGGAAAATAGCAGGCTGCCATGCGCTGGGTTATATTCATGTCTAATAAATAGGCTTTGTAATGTTCTTCATGGCAGAGGGACTAGGTGCCAGATGTACAAAGCTTTTTTGAGGTGGATAACAGCCTAATTTGCAGAATTGGGGCTTTTGCAACCACAAAAAGTCTTTTTATGAACATATGCCCAATTTGTTATTAGGTAACCTATTAACGAATCACAATTTGGGTTTGTGATTCAGTATTAGGAAAGGGCATGTTGAGGGAATCCCTTTTTAACAGCGTCTCGCAGTGGTATGTGTGAAGTTTTTTGGTACCGAAATGCAGTTGCAAAACATTCACATTTTACCACCAACTCTGTGTTGGTGGTAACCCATTTGCAAAGAGGAAGGGGCCCTAAAGGGACCGTTTGCCCTTTGTGAATGTTGGGGGAAACATGTTTTAGGAGCAGGCAGAGGTCCCACGGACTACTTCCTAAAGAAAACTTTTCATTTTACATCTTGAAACACATCCCGTTTTCCTTTATGGAAAACAGGCTACATTTTAAAAACAAATTCTCTATTTAAAAGCAGTCACAGACATTGTCGACTGCTGACCCCAGCAGGCCACTACCCCTTTGATTTTTTTGCATTCCCAATGGGTCCAAACCGAGACCTACTGTGGAATTTTAGTTTACGAGCTGAACATCATCTGCGCCAGCTTGTCACCCACGTACAACGTGCACAACAGCCATTTTAGGTATCATGGTCTCCCTGTCCACGATCAATCGCCAGCGCGCTCCTCCGACCCTGCAAGCATCCTCCGCGCACCCTGGCTCCCCCTCCCTCCCTCACATGAGCATAACCCTTCTCCTCCTGCATGACCCTGTCCTTGGGAGTCACGCCCGCGCCTGACCAGCACCTCCTCTCCTTCCATGAATACCCCTCTGTTGATAAACCATCCCTCCGCGCTTGATTGTCCACGCGGCATGAATACCACTCCTTTGATGACCCCTTCCCCCGAGTCCGACTGTCCACACAGGTCCGAGGCCATCGCCTAAGCCGGGAGATACCGTTTACTGCCCCTTATTGTATGGAGTCGCTCCTCTTCAAAGGACCCACTATTGATCATGGCCTCCCCACCCCATGGGATACGATCAGGCACACACATCCTAAGAATCGGCGGAACACTCAGCCGCGTGATAGCCCCCTCCTGTTATCAGCAGGGTGAGGACCTCTATTGTGGATGTATGTGGGGGTGGGTTTGACACGAGGATTATGGGGACGTCATTTCAAAAGAGTCTTTTTATGCAATAAAGAATGCTCACATGTCATAAACCAGGGTATAAAAGGCCAGGCCTCAGAGAGGCTGTTAGAGCACCTCGAGACGATACCTTGTTGTCTGATCTGATGTGTTCTGCTCCGTCGGAATAAAACTTCTGTTTCCTGCCTTCTAGTCTCCAGCGCCTGCCTCATTGCTTGGTAACTTGAATGGTATAGAGGCGGTTAGCGCCGGGCAAATCTTGGAAAAGGCCATAGCCCTACCCTTTTTCTACAATTGGCGTCCCAAAGCGTGGGGCCCATCAGCGACACGTGGATCCAGTGGGAGAGGTCCCGACGACAGAGTGAACGACTGCAACGATCGGGAGAGCTCGTGTCCGATAGACCTTCGTCTGACAGCCGATCATCCGACCTTCACTAGTTCCGAACAGACCTCTCTCGAGTGATCTACGGTCCTGACTGGGAACCATCAGGAGTGCCACGAACATCACGAAGAATAGAGGACGATCGGGCGCTGGATTCGGAAGACAGGAAACCGTCCATGCGGTCCGGGTAAGGTCGTGTAAACACGACAAATTGAGAAATGATTGTTTGATTTGGATAATACCAGTATTACTCTTTTGTTGATCCCTCTGGAGATTCACCGTCTGCAAACGGAGAAACAACATGCTCTCTCTTTGCAAGCAGTGAAGGATAGGTAACGCAGACTTTTGTCCCCATTGTAATCCGTCGTGCCTATCTTCCTCCCCCACTGTTTTCCCGAACTGTCGTTCGTGGATTGTTGTCTGGAGATTCTCTGTCTGCAAACAGGGAAGAACAAGGTCTCTCTTTGCAGGTAGAGAAAGAGTGGGTAACGCAAACCTTTAACACGTCGTACCCACTTATTCTCCCCACTGATTGTTTGATTGACCGAACATTGATTGTTCGATATTGGTTCTTTTGAGGTATTCACCGCCTGCAAACAACGGAGAATAGAAATATTCTGTCTAGTCTTTGCCCGCCGTGATAAGATAGGTAGTGCAGACCTTTGTCCCCGTTGTAACCCGTCATGCCTATCTTCTCCCCACTGATTGGTAGCCTGTTCAGCCCGGACCGCTTATTAGAGATGAACCATCCAGCTCCACTGGAAGACACCCCTAATAAGGACATGTTCACCAAGCATGGACTAGTCGCTATTGCCTATACTAGGTTATGGCATAAATACACAAAAACGGACCTCAAAAGTCAGTGGCCACTGATAGGTTCCTTTGATGATCATAAAATAAAAACATTAGAAATAGCGCTCCAGAAAAATAAGACCACGCCCACTATGCTCGATAGTATCGGCATGTGGCGCAAAGAAACGGAACAACGAAGAAAAAGAGAAGAAGCAAAAATAGGGAAAGAATTACGAAAGGCAGCCCACCTAGCCGCTAAGCAACTAGAAGAAGAAATAAAAGAAAGAAAGGAAGCTACACAAAACCAAGAATCAGGATCGACAGGTCAATGTCCCGTTAGGACCCCCTCTGCGCTCTACCCTGAATTGCCCTCCAAACAACGGGCGAACGATGAGTTACTGCTAGGTCCCCCAATCATCTACATGCCCCCTCCATATGCCCCCTGCCAACAACACCTGCAGGCCCTGAGTGCGAACGAGAACGACCTTAGCGCTAGTGCACCAGCCCTCACGGCCTCCGCACCAGCCACATTAGCAGCACCACCAGATGATCCCGAGGCTAGCAAGCACCCACCAGCCAGACCAAATAGGTTGAGCAAAGATGAGCGGGATGGGATTGACAAAATAGCAAAGACATTAGTAGAACGAAGGGAGAGCGAAGAATACACAATGAACATGTATAATTCGCATGCCGACAGCCACAGACGGCATTTCATTTTACGATTCAGCTACCACACCCTGAACGCATATGAGGATAGGTATCAGAGTAAGGGCCCCGCTAAACTGACAACGCTGTATAGGAAGATTGATGTTGGAGATGGGACTGAACGTGAGGCAGCGGAGCTCTTCATGCAGATGCTTGAGGTCTTCCGCCACCTCACGGAACAAAAACCAGAAGCCAAGGTTACAGTCCCTGAAACGACCTCAGTAGAAATAGCCAACACTATGATGCCCATCAGAGAGGCGGCCCCTTATTGGATTCCGCCACGTGGTCTGGGAACAAACGATGATATTAATCACGCAGATGCAAAAGGGAGGGTTGTGTACAATTGGGTTTACCAACCATGGGACCGACAAGATATCCTAACTTTTAGACAAACTCTGCCCGATTTAAGAAAGAACCCGACAGCATTCTATACCGAATTGGGCACAGCCTTGGGTTCGACGATAATGACTTTAGCAGACATTGACTTGTTTTTCGGGTTATGCCTGCCAGCTGACGTGTGGAAGCAAATCCGGAAGGCTGACCACACAGATCTGTTTGGACATACCTGGAACCAACTCAGTGAACTAGATAGACAGCGAGAGCCTGGAAGGAAACCAGTAAAGGACATATTAGAACTCCCAGACAAATTAGTTCAGAAGTTAAAGACACTGATCCCAGAGAAAAAGGTAGATTGGTCGATAGTCACGGCCTGTAGTCAGAAACCCCAGGAAGATGTATCAGAATACTTCTCCCGATTTGAGACAGTGTTCTCCGACTACAGTGGCCAAGACATGACCACCGCAACCGGACAACACCTGTTTGTACAAAACTATGTGAAGGGCCTATCACAAGAGGTCTCCCAAAAACTGCAGACGAGTGAGAGTAGTTGGGGGGCCTCCAAACCCGCAGCTATCCTTCAGATGGCTCAGTATTATGAGCACCAGAAGAATGAGAATGATAGGGCGTCCGAGAAAAAGAAGAAAGATTTGAAAGAAAGGGTGATGATAGCCCAGATACAAGGTATAGCGGTCGGACGGGAACCCCACAGGGGGAACTACCAATCGACCATCCCTAGAAATCCACCTCCTAAAGACCACACCCCAACACCCCACATTGGACGTAGAGACATTAGCGATGACCAATGTGCCTTTTGCAAAGGATTCGGCCATTGGAAATCCCAGTGTCCGGTCCTGCTAGAAATGAACAGAAATAGGGACCCCAAGGATGTAGCGGGTGGACCGAGAAATAGGGGACAAGGACGAGGGCACACAAACGACACCAACAATGACAGATCAGGGAGATCGAACACATTTGACCGTTCCCGACAGAACCAGTATCAACTATCCGACGGTGAGAATGCCCCCGATTTTGCATAGGACTGCCAGGGGCAAGGGAGGGATCCAGTCGAGCTCTGTGTTGACCAGCAAGGTCCTTATGTCACTGCTAAGGTCTTGGGTACAGAGTCTCCATTTTTGGTAGACACTGGGGCGACACGTAGTGTGTTATCGAAACGACTGATTCCAAGGGCACCCTTGTCTGGCTCACACATTACATCGATAGGTTTCGATGGGACGCCCTCCACTAACCCCCTGTCCGTGCCTGTCACCTTTGACCTAGAAAGCAACACCACTGACACAACATTTCTGCTCTCCTCCAACTCCCCTGACGCCATTATGGGCATTGACTTACTGAAGCATTTTCGAGCTACCATTAGGTGTTCCCCGGATGGAGTCCGAGTCATCCTGTACGACAACCCAGACATACCCAAATCCTGCCCTACACGACAGATGTGCTCCATAACTGATGCTGACCTGTCCTTGCTTGATACCCTGCCTCCGTACCTATGGGCCAAAAATGACTCTGATGTGGGACGAATGATGATTGACCCTATTCATATAACTGTGAGACAGGACGCTATGCTCCCGAAACTCCCGCAGTATCGGATATCGCCCGAGGGTGAGAAGGCACTGGTAGCGATCATTCAGTCTCTGGTAGATGCAGGAGTAGTCGAAGAAGTGGTTAGCAATGTCTGCAACAGCCCTATCCTACCCATTGTCAAGAAGCAAGGCGAGGGAGATGAGAAAGCGTACCGCTTCATCATCGACCTGCGAGAGATCAACAAAGTGGTTGTACCCCAATACCCCGTAGTCTCAGATATCACCACCATTCTGACCCTCATCCCGTCCACTGCCACCACCTTCACTGTCATCGACCTCAAGAATGCGTTTTTCTCTATCCCCATCCATCCAGACAGCCGTTATCTCTTCGGCTTCACCCTGAAATCCCGCTCGTACCGATTTTGTAGAGCTCCCCAGGGGTACACTGAAAGTCCCAGTATTTACAGCCAGGCCCTCAAAAGACAGCTGGACGCCGTCCAGCTACCGGATGGAGTGGTGTTGATCCAATATGTCGATGATATCCTTTTGGCGGCCGACACCACCCCACTTGCAATCACAGCCACTGTTCAACTCCTACACTTTCTTGCAGAAAATGGCCACAAAGTTTCCAAAAAGAAATTGCAGTTCTGCCAGCCACAAGTGACATACCTAGGCCATCTCCTGTCCAAAGAAGGGAGGAAACTCACACCCGACCGAATCCAAACCATCCTAGACACCCACGTCCCAAAAACACAAAAGCAAGTCCGCTCTTTGGTTGGCCTTACCTCTTTTTGCAGACAATGGTTACCCAATTTCAGCCTCATTGTAAAACCCCTACTTGCCCTGTTGGCCAAAGATGCCCCCTTCCCGCTCCCTTGGACCCCTGAGTGTCAAACATCCTTTAAGGAATTACGAGATGCCCTCTGTTCAGCGCCCGTCCTGGGAACCCCGGATTACTCCAAACCCTTCTCCCTCTTCACCCACGAAAGGGAGGGGTGTGCATTGTCTGTCCTGACTCAGTCTATAGGTCCAAAGCAGCGCCCTTGTGCCTACTTCTCCGCCACTCTTGATCCTGTAGCCAGAGCTTTGCCTGCCTGCCTTCGAGCAGTAGCTGCCGCTGCTGTCTCTATCCGTCAGAGCGAGGGAATCGTACTTTCAAACTCCCTCACTGTGTTAGTACCCCATGCAGACACCCTTCTGAACCAAACCAAGACTCAACATCTGACTAGCGCACGACTGACAGGGTACGAATTGACGCTACTTGCACCTCACATCACACTAAAGAGATGCACGACTTTGAATCCTGCCACATTGTTGCCCCTGCCTGAAAATGACCCCGACGTTCCTCCCATACACGACTGTGTGACCCTCACGGACGAACAAACTAGGAGTAGAGTTGACCTCCGAGACACTGCTTTCACAGACCCAGATGGAGAGCTATGGGTAGACGGCTCATGCATCAAACTCCCATATGGCACAACTTCAGCTGCCTATGCAGTAACGACAGCCCGAACAGTAGTTGAGACAGCCCGCATCACACAACGATCTGCCCAGGCAGCAGAGCTGATAGCCCTCACACGAGCGTGCATCATAGCCACAGGAACCACAGCGAACGTATATACAGACAGCCAGTATGCCTTCGGGGTGGTTCACCATTTTGGGCTCCTGTGGAGGGAAAGGGGATTCCTGACGTCCCACGGCACCCCCATCCTTCACGGAGATCTGGTTTCTGCCCTGATTGAAGCGGTTCTCCTCCCCAAACGACTAGCAGTGATCAAATGCCAGGCACACAAGAAGGTGACAGACTTAGTCGGACAAGGGAATGCACTGGCCGACATCACTGCACGAACCACAGCTGAGAATAGGACGGTGACACGCATGTATGTGACCAGGTCACAAGCAGAGAAATGGACTGACGCAAGGGAAATGATTAGAGACATCCAGTCGGCCAGCACCCCTCACGAACTGACTAAGTGGGCAGGGGTGGGTTTGAAGGATGATGAGGGCTGCTGGCGAACAAAAGATGCAAACAAATGGTTGCTGCCTGACTCATACCTGATCCCCATACTGACGATGGCTCATTCCCCCGCACACATAGGATCTGCACCCATGATCGAACTCATTTCCAAAGTCTGGCACAACGACAAAATCCCCGACTCAGCCAGACCCCTAGTCCAGCAGTGCCTTATCTGTCTGCAACACAACCCCGGGAAAGGAACTGTGGTACCCCGGGGAGGGTTTGGGACCCCCAATCACCCCTTTGAGGTCCTCCAGATAGATTACATCCAGCTGGAGAGATGTCAGGGCTTGAAGTATGTACTAGTCATTGTATGTGCCTTCAGCAAATGGGTAGAGGCCTATCCAACCCGTGACAACACTGCCATGACTACTGCCAAAGTACTACTGAAAGAATTCTTTCCTCGCTATGGCCTTTGTCGAATTTTATGGAGCGACAATGGCCCCCACTTCATAGCTGAGGTTATCCAACTAATCCTAAAGGGGTTGGGGGTGAAACAGAGATTTCACGCGGTCTTCCACCCCCAATCCGCCGGCCTGGTGGAGCGCCATAATGCCACACTGAAGTTGAAATTGTCAAAAATAGTGGCCACCACCGGACTTAAATGGCCAGATGCCCTCCCACTGGCCTTGCTATCGATGCGCTCCACTCCCACCAAACACCATTTGACCCCCTACGAGGTTGTATTCGGGCGACCGATGAACCTCTGGACTGCTCCCAAACCGACCTCCATTCATGACGTCCCGGACGTCCTACTGTCTGATTATTTGTGCAAGTTAACTAAAATATTGTCTGTCATTCATCAACAGGTGCAGCAGGCCATCCCCGATGCTTCCAGGGGCCCAGGCCACGACATCCAACCGGGGGACTTCGTTCTAATCTGAAACTTCCAACGGACCAAGAGTCTGGAACCCCGGTGGACGGGCCCCTGGCAAGTGCTGATCACCACACGGACGGCGCTTCGAGTGGAGGGGAAGAGGCACTGGCTGCACGCACACCACTGCCGGAAGGTCTCCGCGACCCTGGCCACGACAGAAAACGTCAACACCCAAGAAGAGCTCCTGAACAAAGACCGACCAACATTGAACTGTTATCCCGATACTGAGGCACTTGAACTTGCAAAATTCCTTGATCCCACTGTGCCATCCAGAGAAGGGTATTTCCTGCGTCGAAAGGAGGGAGCTTCGGCTAAGTAGGCCACGGACTAAGTTGAATCCCAGAACGGTGACCTAAACACAACCAAGGGTTACCGGGAGAGAAGCTAAACGAAGTCTGTGGTTCTGCCCACCACCGAGCACCTTGAAGATGATGGAAGCACCAGATAAGAAGATGATGGAAGCGCCAGTTGAGAAAATGATGGAAGCAACCGGAAATACCCACTACAGGAACCCAAAGACTGACAACCTGCACAAATCAAAGACAATCGCCTTCTTCATTGTCTTCCTCTTTTGCCTCCTCCTCATGACCTCCTTCTGGATCCTGGAGGAAAGCACACCGGCTCATCAGGCATTGCTGCCACTGCACAACCAACCCCCATGAAAGAGCACCACCTGATCTCCCTGTCACCTCAGCTCCGAGAGAGACGCAGGGAGTTCTGGAACAATTCCTTCGTGCAACTGTTGCACCAACACAACCTTGCTGCAAATGCCACGAACTGCTGGATCTGCGGGTTGCTCCCGCATGCCACTGGACACTGCATCCCCTTCATCCCTTCTCCTTTCTCAGTTCACGGCTCCTGCCTCGCCTGGTTGATCCTCATGCAAGAGAGCCACAAGGATAACGCCACTTCCAGCCAGACAGTGTCGCACTTCTACTCTGGGTTTTGGCTGAACAAAACCGGAAAGACCTCTGCTCCCCTGTGTCCTGCGCTCACGGGCGCCACCTTCCTTAAGAACATTCCAGCCAAAGAACGTGTCGAAATGCAGGTGCTCAACAATCCAGCTAGATCCACCTTCTCTCATCTGCGAAAACAAACTACCGCCACTCTGACTGTTGCTCTGTCTGTTATCAATATCACAGGTCTTGTGTGTCTCGAAGGCCAGGGAACACAGCTGGTGGGTCACAGTTCCTGCCGAATCATCAGAACATTGGACTCAGTTGATCCCCCTTCCTTTGTTGCTTCTCCAAACATGTACTTCGTGTGTGGCACCAAAGCCTACACCTGGCTCCCAAAAGGTTGGAAGGGTATCTGCTACATTGCCTTCGTTCTCCCCCCCACGTATGTAGCCCCTGCTAACCATCACCGGCAGAGGCGTGCAGATGACATTGGACAAGCCGACTCTACTGGAGCACAGTTCCTGGATGCAGCAAAGGGACTCGTTCCCCTGTGGGGCCCAATGGCAAACAGCCGCGCTATCCGACACCTGACCCAGGCAGTAGAAACAACGATCAACATCACGGCTGGCATCCTCGCTAACAACACGGCTGAGCTTCAGGCGGTCCGCCTTGTGGCCCTTCAAAACCGCCTTGTTCTAGATGTGGTTCTAGCCGATCGAGGAGGAGCATGCCGCATCATCGGATCTAGCTGCTGCACCTACGTGCCAGATAACTCGCCCTCAGTCTACAAAGCAATTGAACACCTCCACAGACTTTCCTCAGAGGTTCACCAAGAACAAGAAGGATGGTCGCTTGGGAGCTGGTTTTGGGACACTTTGAAGGACTGGGGTTGGAGGTTGTTTTCCTTCGTACTGATACCTGTTGTGATATTATGTGGGTGTTGTTTGAGTATCCAATGTCTACCATCTTTATTCGGCCTTGTTTCTAACTGTATGTGCCCAAAGACTTTGGACTTCCGAAATGAGCACATGAGTCCCCTCTATGAAGTAGAAATACGTGGCCTTATGGGGATAAATCCGAACTGACAAGTTGGCGAGACATGTTGAAAGGGAGGACTGTGGAATTTTAGTTTACGAGCTGAACATCATCTGCGCCAGCTTGTCACCCACGTACAACGTGCACCATTTTAGGTATCATGGTCTCCCTGTCCACGATCGATCGCCAGCGCGCTCCTCCGACCCTGCAAGCATCCTCCGCGCACCCTGGCTCCCCCTCCCTCCCTCACATGAGCATAACCCTTCTCCTCCTGCATGACCCTGTCCTTGGGAGTCACGCCCGCGCCTGACCAGCACCTCCTCTCCTTCCATGAATACCCCTCTGTTGATAAACCATCCCTCCGCGCTTGATTGTCCACGCGGCATGAATACCACTCCTTTGATGATCCCTTCCCCCGAGTCCGACTGTCCACACAGGTCCGAGGCCATCGCCTAAGCCGGGAGATACCGTTTACTGCCCCTTATTGTATGGAGTCGCTCCTCTTCAAAGGACCCACTATTGATCATGGCCTCCCCACCCCATGGGATACGATCAGGCGCACACATCCTAAGAATCGGCGGAACACTCAGCCGCGTGATAGCCCCCTCCTGTTATCAGCAGGGTGAGGACCTCTATTGTGGATGTATGTGGGGGTGGGTTTGACACGAGGATTATGGGGACGTCATTTCATAAGTTTAAAGAGTCTTTTTATGCAATAAAGAATGCTCACATGTCATAAACCAGGGTATAAGAGGCCAGGCCTCAGAGAGGCTGTTAGAGCACCTCGAGACGATACCTTGTTGTCTGATCTGATGTGTTCTGCTCCGTCGGAATAAAACTTCTGTTTCCTGCCTTCTAGTCTCCAGCGCCTGCCTCATTGCTTGGTAACTTGAATGGTATAGAGGCGGTTAGCGCCGGGCAAATCTTGGAAAAGGCCATAGCCCTACTCTTTTTCGACACTACCTCATGAATATTAACAAGGTAGTCTATTTGCGACCCACTAGGAATCACTAAGGGCCTGATGTACAACCCTTACATTTTGAGACTCCCAAGTTGCGTCAGTTTGCGACTCGCAAAATGCAATGTACAACAGTGCCACAGACACTGTGAGCAATTCCCAATGGGGTCACAAAATGCATGCCTTATCAATATTCATGAGGCAAGCGCAAATTGCAACCCCATTAGAAATGGATAGCCCTCCCAGGGATGGCGGCCTACTGGGGTCAGCAGAACACTGTGTCTGGGACTGCTTTTTAGGTGTCGCCTAGTGCTGGAGTGCGCATGCGCGCCTCGCACTGTGAGGCTTATTGCGATCAAGCAGATTTCCGAAGTTGAGTGGAAGCCCCACCCATGATTCTCAATGGCTGCCGTCATCCTTTATGCTGATTGCTAGCCTCCGATTGAAAATGAGGCTTATTTGCTCCCGCCTTGTCTCCTTTTGCCCCCGCCCATCCCGACTGGATTGTTTGCTTGCGGCGTTAAACTGTGGCCTTTAATTACTGGGTAAGAACTTTTTGTTTCCCCTTCCCTCTGTCTCTCTCCCCAAGCAGATGGAGATCTGCAGAGACACAGCTGCTTGTTTTAATGGCAGGCAAGTGTTTATTTTTGCATTGTGCTTTATCTTGAAGTGAAAGAGCAATGCAAATATAAACAAGCGGCTGCGTTGGTGTAATGGCGACAGCTTGTCTCATGACTCTGTCCGCCACCGTCCCCTTGGCCTCTTCTCTATGATCTGTGTAGTAATGCTGTACACTGTTTCTTTAATGCTTCCTTGTTTGGGTTTGATGTCATGTTGCAATAGAATTTCAAGTATGTAACATAGTTCTGATCTTGTAATGATTCTAATTGGAGTCAGTTACTTCATTCTCTGCTTGCTGTTGGATGGGATCTATTTCTGTTGGATTAAACTTTATTATACATCACATCAGACTACTGGATTCCTTATGGAGGATGCTTCACTGGCGAAGAAGCGTTTATTTTAATAACTTTTCTGAAGAATAAGTCTGTCATGTGACTTAATATTTGGTATTTGTTTTGAACTTGAAATCGCTTTAACAACACTCAGTTACAGAGTGTAATGTAAAAAGAAGTGATAAAGTTATATTTTTATGAGCACAAGAAGTCATCTTAAGTGAATCAGTTTATGTGCTCTGGAGGTTTTCTCCTGAATAGACAATATTATATGAATTGACGCCCTTCAGCAATTGGAAACTTTCGTGTGGATTGCATTTAAGTGGAGTGCCGTTTAAGTAGTGACTCAGATGAGCTGTTCCCCATTTTTGAGGGGCCTCGTTATACTGCTTATCATCTCCGAATTTAAACTATTAAAAAGAAACACAACCAAATGTCAAACGTGTGTTTGCTGGTCTCGTTGGACCCTTACCATATATGACGTGTTGTGTTGTTGTTTGAATTACTCCACTCTGGTCCCGCGGCGATCCTCGTAAGAACCCTTTCTTCGTTGGTATTCCTGAGTTGGAGGCGTCTTCAATCTTCAAGGCTATTTGTGATTTATAGCCAATGGGATCCCGCATGAGCCTAAATCTTCGTGATACCTCATCACGCAATGTGGATTCCGCTATTTTGGATCAGGTTCCAACGTCGATTACTTCGCTGACACGCACAGCTGATGTTCTTCGGAGCGTGTTGGTGTGCAAGATATCTATACAATTTAATGCGCTGACGCGCACATCTTTTAGCTTAATTGTTGCGTGTTACATACTATTTACAATATACCTCTACAATTTAATGCGCTGGCACGCACAACTTTCAGCTTAATTACTGCGTGTTACGTATCATTTACAAGATACTTATACAATTTAATGCGCTGATACACACAGCTTTTAGCTTAATATTGCATGTGGAGGTATTTTTATAATTCTACGCCCTGACATGCTCAACAATTTATGACTCAAATGTATTAGTTCTCTTAAACACAAAGTGTGGTTGCAATTTATGACGCTGATACATGCAACTATTACTTCAATTACTGTGTGTTAATGTTTCACTATAATATTGTTTCATCATACTTGGATCTACTGATGTGCACAGTCTTATTTCTTCAGTATTCTATTACATCTATTACTATATAGGAGAAATTTAAATTCTTAAAAGTTAAAAATGCAGAATGTTACAGTGGCCCCATTCCTTCTATCATGCCCTGGGGAACCACCTATAAAATGGAAAGTTATTTTTGAGCGCTATGCTAGAGTGTGTGGACCTTCTCTCAGTGAGGAAAGAAAGTCATCTTTGTTACTTCATTGTTTGGGATATAAAGGTCAAGATGTTTTTGACCATTTACCAGATCTACCAGCTTCAGAGTCTAATAATTTTAATGATTATGAAATCTGTATAACAAAACTAGACAAACACTACCTTCCTAAGGTTAGTACGATCCTTGAAAGGTATCAATTTGCAAAGCGTATGCAAAGTGCTGATGAAACATTTGAATCGTATGTAACTCATCTAAGGAAACTTGCCTCTTCGTGCAAATTTGAGAATCTTACTGATGAGCGTATTCAAGATCAATTTATGTTTGGTTGTGGTATTGAAAAAGTTAGGGAAGAGTTATGGTTAAGGGACAAACCTACCCTTGATGATGTTTTAACGGTAGACAAGCGTATTGAGCATTCGCTCAAATGTGTGGCTGTCATAAAGAATGATTCAGAGAAAGATGTCAAGGTCTAAGTGGTCAAAGATAAATATGTTAAACGTAGTCTGGTTGATAACAAAGATGCTGTCAAAACTGGAACAGAAAGGAAGTGTTTTAGATGTGGTGAAGCTGGTCACCTAGCTAATGATAAAAGGTGTCCAGCTCTCAACCAAACGTGTTTAAGGTGCAAAATAAAGGGGCATTTTACAACTTTGTATAAAACCAAACTCAAACCTAAGGTTAAAGAGGTAGATGTTTATGAAGGTGACATGGGAGGATCGTGCCATCAAGATTGTGAGTGCGGTCAAATAGTTGTTCAAGTAGAAGATAAAATGAATAGCAAATACTGGCCTTTAAATGAAATTCTAGTAGAAGGAGAAAAAAACAGAGTATTATTACTCTCTGGTACTAAAAACATTATACTCTCAAATTAATTTTTTTATTGTAAATTAAAAGGGAAGATTTCACTCATGAAGGCGGACATCATTCCATTAGCATATGGAGGTGAACCTATAAAACTGCATGGTTACTTCATAGGTCTTATTGAGTATAACAATAGATTGGCGTCTGGAAAAATGTATGTTTTAAAAAGAGGAGCCAGCCTAATTAGCTGGATACACCAAGGTGATTTAGGTTTGTTTTTAGATCCCAACTCTGATCCACCGATACAATTGAAAGAAAAGGTGGATCTTGATGTAAATTCTTCTGTACAGAGAAAAGATAAAGTTCAATGTGTTAAAAAACGTGAGAATAAGTATTTACATGACTTGAAAGAAGAATTGCCTAATGTCTTCAAGGAAAGCTTAGGGTGCTTGCAGAATTATCAACATAGAAATCCTGTTAAAAGATGACTCTGTACCAGTGAGTTGTAAAGTTAGAAGTGTGTCATTTTCTGGTAAAGAAGACATGAAGAAAGAAATTCAGAAACTAAAAGATAGGGAGATTATAGAGGAAGTTGAAGGATGTGAATGGATTGCTCCGGTCATTGCAGCACGCAAACCTAATGAAGATTTGCGTCCCTGTATTGACCTAAGACAACTTAACAAGTGTGTGGTGGGGAGTTATTGGTGTTGCTTGATGGAGCAAAGATATTTAGCACCATAGATCTAACATCTGTGTATCATTAAATAGAGTTGGAAGAATCATGCAGACATTTCACATCTTTTATAACACCATTTGGTACATTTAGTTTCCATGGAACATGTGGGTAAAGAGGACTCAGAAGTTGATGATGAGTTAGTGTGTGTTGTAAATTATGACATTATTTCTGAAGATAGATGGTCTGAGGAGCTGAAAAGTGATGCAAATTTGTGTGAAGTAATGTCTTTGGTTAAAAAGGGATGGAATAGTAACAAACAAGGTTCAGAGTCTACAAAACAGTTTTGGGTTGTACGCAATGAATTATCAATAGAAAATGAGTTATTGTTCCATAGGGCAAGGCTTGTTCCACCTAATAGTCTTAAAAATGAGTTGTTTGATTTGGTGCATGTTTCGCATTCTGGTTTGTCTAAGAGCAAAGAGAGACTATAAATATCATATTGGTGGCCAGGAATGGAGAAAATGGTGGAGAGTATAATAAGAGATTGCATTCCTTCTGCACATGTACAGCCAATGTTTATAAGGAGACGTCCTAGTGGACCATGGCAAGATGTTGTTGGTCCGATACAGGTTAAAGAATCACATGTGTTTGTGTTTGTAGTCATAGATATGTTTTCTAGGTGGCCTGACTTGTTTTTTTAAGGTGATTGATTCCAATAGTTTAATTTAATGTTTTAAAAAATGTATTTGCTAGGGAAGGTTTACCTACTTCTATTCTTACTGACAATGGAGTTCAGCTCATTTCCAAAGAAATTTAACCATTTTTATCTTCCAGAAGAATTGTTCACAAAACATTTTCTCTTTACCATCCTGAGGCAAATAGTATGGTCGAGAGATTCAACAAAGTGATTAAGGAAACAATTGCATTGGCCAAAAGCATGTCTCTAGATTGGAAAAAAGAGTAATTATTCAAGGTAGAACAATATAGGTTGACTCCTCATACTACAACTGGGAAAACTCCTTTCTTATTGTTCCGTGGAAGACTACCCAATACGTGTTTAGAACCTTGTTAGTTTAAAAAATATGAGTTGGAAAAAGGGAAGGAGAGTAAATGTGATAATAAGGAAATACAAAGAAAAGAGGAGGGAAAAGCCAAGCAAAGGAAGATTTATTTTGATGCTAAGAATGTTGTGAAGAAAACAGTGGTAAAAGTTGGAGATTAGGTTATGATTAGGCGTCATGGAATTATGGGAAGCTCTGTGTCAAAATGTATGAAACCCATCAAGGTAATTAAATTATTTAATAATGCCATTCAAACACAAGACCCTTGCATTTGGAATTTGAATAGAATAGCTGTGGTTAAAGGAAAAATGGGAAATTATCAAAGTATGGTGTTACATAATGAACATTGTTTTTATCAGACTGAGGATGATGCTAACTACAATTTCAAAAATGTTAGATCTTCTTCTAGAACAATAAGGCATCCTGCTTATCTGTCAGATTTTGTTTAAAAAATAGATATGTTCAATCTATATAATTGTTTACATGTGAATCTGGGCAATAGCTTGCTTAATCTTCAAGACGGCCCCCAGCGCCTAGAGACCCTAACGGGTGATGGTTTGCGCTTTACAAATGTGGATTATTATTATTGCAATAGAATTTCAAGTATGTAACATAGTTCTGATCTTGTAATGATTCTAATTGGAGTCAGTTACTTCATTGCCTGCTTGCTGTTGGATGGGATCTATTTTTCTTGGATTAAACTTTATTATACATCACAATCTGCCACTATTATTCACACTTGTTTGTCTTGCTGACCCCGTGGCCCATCCTCTCTCAGTACCACTGCCCCGTGGTCTTTCCCTTCCTCTCAGTACGACTGCCCCGTGGACTCTCCCTTCCTCTGATGACAAAATGCTATCTCTACCTCTTTGTTGCCCGCTCCTTTCTGATTGCTTTGTGTGATTTTAGGCTTACTCGGCGCAGTGGCCTCTCATGCTCTCTCTGAATCTTTTGTGAAATCTTGTGTCTGTCACTGCCCTGTAACCTCACTCTGTGCCCCCGGCCCCGCTGGCTCGTGAACAATAACTCGCTGACGTTTTGCATATTTTAACAGGAGCGCATGAACTCACCTCTTGCGTGGATTTCCTAAATGCCTGGGCGCTGCCAGCCAACTTCCTTCAAAGCAGAAACAAATACAGATATTTCAGGCCCAACACTCTTCTGTGGACACCTGCAATGCAATTTCTGCTGCTCATAACTCCTCACACTAGCGCCTGCTTAAATAAAGCAATGTATGAGACTCGTGCATAAGCGTATTCATGGTAACATCACACAAGTTAAATGAAAAAGAAAGTTTAGGCCATTCTTTTAAAGATAGAAGTGGCAGCAAGTCTGGGTATTTGAGGTGTGTTTCTGGAGAGAAGCGATGGTTCGAGGGAGAAGAGGATGTGACAAGGGGTGCCTTCATGCCTCCAGAGCTCACGAGCTCGCAATGCCAGGGACTCGATTTCCCAGTTAGTGCCTAGTTAACAGCAATAACCTCCTGGTGCCTGGGGGGGGTGGGGGGAGCACTGGTGGTTCACCAGGTCATAAACTGCTGTTAGAAATGGGTGAGCCAACAAAATAACAGGGCAAGCTAACCTAAGGTTCTGGTTCGGATCCTAGAGCCTGTGCACAACCCAAGCCCTGAAAATATTTGCTATATAAGTCCATACAACAAACCACGTAAAATATTATAAAGTCTCCTCAAAATTTAAAAAAGTGTATTTCTTTAATATGTGGAAGATTTGACATTATTAGGGCGCATTATAGCTCTACAGTGAGGAGTACTTATTAAAAGTGATATTGTTGTGCAATTGGCAGTCGGAAATCACATATTTGAAAGTTATTTCTTAGATGGTAATGAAGAAAAAAAGTTTTGACAAAGTAAAATATTTGCCTACCATAACATAAGTTTAGTGAGGAAGCTCCGATTTATCCTGGTTATGTGGTTTCGTTTTTTGTACAAATTAGACAGGAAATTGGTATCTATTTGTCTTCCCTTATGTTGGAGCTTTGTTTATATTTTCTTCTTAGTGCATTTTCTGCAGTTTTTGACACATAGCGTGAATTTGGATCGCTTTACGTGAGCACCAGTCACATTACACAAGGTCATATGAATTGTTTATAGGTATGGGAGGAGATTAAGGGGCATATTATCAAGAAACTGAGTTAAAATTATCTCCGCTTTAGCGGCAGGAAACTGCAGCTAAAGTGTCGAAAATGGGCTTGATAATATGCCGTAGAGAATTCCCATAGAAGCCCATGTTTTAAGCCCAGAACATGGGCTTGTATGGGAATTCACAAGGGCATATTATCAAGCCCATTATCGCCCCTTTAGTGGCAGATTCCTGCGACTGGAGTGCAGCTGTACTACAAACTATGAAGTCAATAGATCCAGTGGTTTGTCATGGTTTTTTCTCACTAATGTGTCGTAAATAATTAATTTACCGGTGCTTAATTTCTATAATCAATAAGAATAACTCATAATAAAATAAGAGGCAAAATCCGTGATATTTGAGGTTTCTCAAAAGGGTTTTATTCCTATAAAAGGAATTGGGTGATTAGCATATTGGCTCGAGCCAAGGTGGCATACCATTCCGTCACCACATAGGTTCGGGAAGGGACAGACTGACAGAGTCAATGGTAATATGCGAATATGCAAGTATGCGACAATACATAATTGACAGACATTCATATATATAGTCAATGCATTACAGTAAAGGCATATGCAGGAGGCGTAACAGCTGAGAAGAGAGATAAGAATACATGTACGTAATACAAAAGGCGTTACAATAGGCGTGCATGAAGGCGTGGACAAGAACGTCATTGAACATGATGTCACAAATGGGTGGATCCATGAATGAATCCAGCAGTGTCAGCAAAATTACATGGCAGAGATGCGCGCGCAGCGGGATGACGTGTAATGTACGTGTAACTTGAGGGGTGAAGGGGGACTTGACATTTAGCCCTACAAGTGTAGACGGATGTCTGGATGTCAGATCAACCTAATCCCAAATCGTATCTAATATCTCATGTTTAAGGAACTGCATTATCTGGAGGGAAAAGGTCTCTCGGACAAGTGGTTATTTCTATACTGGTTATGAGTGCGTGTGTGAGCGTCTGCGTGTCTACATGAGACGCGAGGGGTGCGAGGGAGGGCATGGGCCTACCATGGAAACAGGGCCATGAATTACTTGCATAGAGACAGTGAGGCCTAACCCTCTGCCCTGCAGCTGGAAGGATGTTGACGTGAATCTACCAGACAGGAATGTATTTTCGAGGAGTGGAGCAGATAATTCGAAGGTTGAAGGCAGTCTTGGCAGGCAACGGGCTGAGCCGAGCACCGTTAGCCGCGCCAGAAGTAAGGCAAGGGTCACTGGCACAGAGGCAGCCTGGGCTGAGGGTTTCAGAGTCAGAAGGCAGAAAAAGGCTTGATGGCAGAATTCAGGCCTACCTCGCCAGAGCTGAAAAACATGTAAGGTATACCACAAAAAGACGTTGGTATAGCATATTTAGGAACTGAATATCCAATCCGTTCATGGCGGATCGGAAAGAGAACATGTTAACGTTGGACGCAAATGTATTTGCGTCTTCATAGCTAGCACAGGAGGGAAATTACATGCACTTTAAGCTCGTACATGGAGTCGGTGGGGTCTAAGATAGGGGACACAATCGATCATAAAATTTATATTACCTCATTCCCTCCTTGTCCCCTACGGACCCTTCATGATATATCGATCTGCATGAATCGATCAATCTGTTCATGTAACATCATTTGCTCTTCCTTCTTCTTTTGACGTTTTGAATGGGAATTTGAATGCGGAATACATGATGTGGCGCACAAGCCGCAAATCGCCGGCCCACATTGTAAACACAGGCAGCAACTGAAGACTATGAGAAGGCCAATACCTAGGAAGGATAGGATCTTCCATCCCCAAGCGGTTAACGTTGTCCAGAACCAACCGGACCAAGTCCAGGTGCCTGGATTCTGATGTATCAGACTTGCAATTTTATGAAGACGTGTTATAGCTTTATATACCGTTGGCGCGTTTTCTGGAATGAAAACACAGCAACTTGACCCGATGACCTTACAAGCTCCACCCCTATCAGCTAGGATGACGTCAATAACGAGACGATTTTGAAGAACAACAACCCGCATAGCGGACTGCTCCTCTGTTAAGTTACCTAAAGCTGAGGTAATTTCGTTCACTACTGCTTCAAGGGTTCTAGTTAATTTGCGTATCAATTTACTGTTAAAAACAGCACCTAAATAGGGGAAGAAACCTTTATTGAAGTCGGTGTATTGCTCCCATGCCGTTTCAGTGTAGTCGACAATCGGGAGGTCTCTTCGGAGTCTATTGTTTACTAGATTGGTGTTTCTGTGATAGTCAGGAGGGGCTAGGAAAACGGGTGGCAGAAGGAATGCAATGTAACAGGTACCATCCCAATCTGGAGGCAGACGTATGTATGCAATATGACCGCAAACGAAGTAGGAATGACGTGTAGCTCTAAACGTGGACTTTCCTTGATCACTGAATTCGATTACAGTAGTGCATTTACTATGACCTAAATGTATGGAACCGTTTTTCCTGATACATAATTCACCTTTGACTGGTAACACTGACATGGCAGGCAATACTGGTGCAGTTTCGGATTCAACAGTAAGAATCATGAGGTTGATTGTGTAATTTCCTAATCCATATACTTCATTTTCTAGATCAGTTCCTGTTCTAGTGGGAAGTCCTTTCTTGTCAGGGTAACAGACTTTAAGTAGAACTGAGTTCAGGTTTCCCCAAACCCAATTCCCATCGTAGACAGCGATGTCAGAATCTAAAGAATTAATCAATCTAAACCATGCCCCACAGGAGCCATTGTGAGTGAATGGGTACGGAAAAAGAGGCAGAACTCCCTTGTATTTCTGGTAGGGAGGGAGGCGGCCACATATCCAACAGTTTGTAGCATTGTTAGTCTGGTGAGAGTGATGTAACATACTAATGAATGTGTTGTTGCGCAGCGCAAGTCTGTAAGAAAGCTCGTGAGGAGGTAATTCGCTAAAAGAATGTTCGGCAGTGACGTTATAAGCAGATGGTACACGCTTGAAAATAGGGTAATAGATGTGCAGCAAGATACTAGCAGCAATTATCAGAAGACTTAGAAAAAACATGATTAACAATGTCACTATACAGTGACTACGAAGTGATTTACAATATGCACGTTTCTTCAGTATTCTCTGCCTATCTCTCTCTCTGTCTCGATCTAGGGGATACATGTCAGAAACTAATTTAACCGATTCACCTAGGGGAGGACTTAAACAATTAAACTGTCTGACTTGCTAGATCGTAATTTAAGTCTATATTTTTCAGAATCTGTTTTCTCAACCAAAGGGAGCTTTGAGTCAGTTTGTGTAGGAGGGCAGGGCTTAGAGTCCAAGTCCGAAGGGAGTCCGTGGAATTTCTTCACGTGGCTGGAATGTAGCCACCCCTTCCTGCCCTCTACTTTGACGGCTGTCCTCGTTGTTAGAAGAACCAATTTCGGGGTTTGCCAGCGGGGCTCCAACGGACTTCTCCGATCAAAGTTGCGGACGAAGACATAATCCCCCGGAACCACCTCGTGGGGCTTCACATCGGCATTGTCGGGAAAGGCTGCAGCTACCTGTGAACGACAAGATTGTAGTGCAGACATCAAGGAGGCAAGGTAATCTGTCAGCATAATACAGTCAACATCTGTAATTTTTCGCGGAATAGGCGTCCCCCACATATTCGGAGGCCTACCAAAGACCACCTCATACGGGGATAGCCCGGTTCGAGAATGGGCAACCATCCTCATATAGAAGAGGGCTACCGGCAAAGCAACTATCCAGTCAACGCCCTTCTCTCTACAGATTTTGGAAAGTCGGATTTTTAGGGTCTGATTATGACGCTCCACGAGACCTGCTGCCTCGGGATGCCGGACGCAGTGGAACTTCCACTGATAGCCTAACAAGAGTGTAATGTGTTTCACAAGCTCGGATGAGAATGGCTGACCGTTATCTGAGTACACGATACGGGGCAAACCGTACCGCGGGAAGAACTCGCGAACCAGTTGCTTGGCTGTGGTTGGAGCAGTATAATCTGGGACTGGGTATGCTTCTGTCCATCGGGAAAGTGCACATACAACTACGAGGTCATACTTGAAACCTCGGCAGCGGTCCATCTGGATGTAATCCATCTGGAGAACTTCAAAAGGGTGATCGGGAGGCTGAAATCCACCTTGCTCTACAGGGATGCTTTTACCTGGATTAAACTGACAACAAATCATGCAAGTACGCACTTTCTGTTTGGCTGCTGCTCGTAAGTTCTTGTTATACCATATGTGTTGGATGCTATCTAGCATTGCCTTTTCTCCTAGGTGCGCTGGACTATGTATCGTGTTAATGATGACCTGAACCATAGAGTCGGGGAGAAACCATGTAGATTTTCCCTTCGTCATCCATCCCTGATCTGTTTGGATCCCTCCTAGTTCAATCCACCTCTGGATTTCGTCTGGTGTGGCATGTGTCTGTATGTCAATTACATCATGGGCGGGATCCCTGACTGTCATGCAGTGTGTTGATGTCGGAACTATTGTCTTTGTCGAGTCAGTTGCATGCATTCGATTCTGAGCCGTTTGCTTAGCTGTTCGGTCTGCCAGGTCGTTACCCTGGGAGATCGTGTCGGTAACCTTTGTATGTGCTTTACACTTCATGATAGAGATTGCAGTAGGTAGATGTATTGCATCTAATAAACCTTGAATGAGAGGACCGTGCTGGATGTTGGCACCGTGAGAAGTTAAGTAACCTCTCTCTCGCCAGAGGACTCCAAAATCGTGAACGACTCCGAATGCATAACGTGAATCAGTGTATATGTTGACTCTCTTATTCTTGGCCTGAATACATGCTTGTGTCAGAGCAATGAGCTCTGCGGCTTGAGCTGACAAGGTGTCAATACAATTTGTTTCTATAACTTCGGTATCTGTAGTGACTGCGTAGGCTGCCACTAATTCTCCTGTACCTGTTCTCATACATGAACCATCCACATAAAGTGTCAGGTCCGGATCTGGTAATGGGACATCTGTCAAGTCCTGTCTGGGTTTTGTTGTAATAGTAATGACTTCAATGCAATCATGTGCCAAGGGATCTACTCCGTTTACTGGCAACAGTGTGGCGGGATTTAATGTGCTACAGCGTCTGATTTCTATGTGTGGTTGAAACAATGTCAATTCATAACCTGTCAGTCTTGCTATGGTCAAGTGTTGGGTCTGTGTGCGATTTAAAAGAACTTCCACGGAATGTGGAACTTGTACTGTCAATTGATGCCCTAATACTATGGCATCGCTCTGTCTGATTGCTAAAGCTGTCGCTGCGACTGATTTCAAACACGCAGGTAAAGCCTGAGCCACCGGATCTAATGTGCTAGAAAAGTAAGCACACGGTTTGTGTGAACCTGCTTGTTCCTGGGTGAGGACTGACAAGGCAGTACCTTCACGTTCTGTGACAAAAAGTGTAAACGGTTTACTGTAACATGGTGTTGCTAAAACAGGTGCTTGGCATAAGGCTTTCTTTAAGTTGTCAAAAGCTTGTGTATGTTCCTGAGTCCAAGGGAGGACAGTCGATGTCGCTGCCTCCTGGGTTGTCAACTGGATGAGTGGCTTTGCTAGAAATGCATATTGGGGAATCCATTGTCTACAGTACGAGGTGAGGCCTATAAAAGCCCGCACCTCCTTTTGTGTCTTTGGTGGTGACATGTTTACAATTAACTGAATGCGATCGGGAGTGAGCTGTCTCCCCACTTTGGACAGCAAGTGACCCAGGTACACAACTTGCTGAACACAGAATTGCAGCTTCGAAGGGGACACCTTGTGCCCCTTGTCGGCCAGGAAATTCAGAACTGTCAGTGATGCATTTTCACATTCGGGTTCGCTCCGTGCGGTGATCAGCAGATCATCGACATACTGGAGTAGGGCAGTGTTAACTGGCATGTGAATACTGTCGAGTTGTCTTTTCAGTGCTTGACTATAGATGCTGGGGCTTTCTGTGAATCCTTGAGGTGCGCGTGCAAATTTGAAAGATCGTCCATTTAAACTGAATCCGAACAAGTATTGGCTTTCTGGATCAATTGGAACACTGAAGAAGGCGCTCTTGAGGTCAATTACAGTAAAGAACGTCGCTTCTGAATCAATAGCTGTCAGTAATGAAGAGATATCTGGGACCACAGGATACTGTGGTACAATGCATTTATTCAATTCGCGCAGATCAATAACTAATCGATAAACAGGTGGTGCATTTGGATCAGTACGTTTAAGAACTGGTATGATAGGAGAATTACATACATTGGAGTCAGTTTCCACAACCACTCCTTGTGCAATGAGCTCGTCAATAATTCTCAGTAAAGCCACTACAGCATCTGGAGGTAACTTATATTGTCGAATTCGTGGTAGTACCACTCCTGTTTTGAGTGTGACTCGATATGGTGTAATGTGCATACACCCTACATCAGTGGGGCCTTGTGCCCATAAGTGTGCAGGTACATTCTGTAACCGGGGATCTATATCTCTTAACACATAATGACCTTTAAAATCTCGCAAAAATAGACGTACTCCTTCCGGAGAACAGCATATTATAGCTCCCAGAGCTTTTAGTGTCTTTATTCCTAATAAGTTTTCTGGGCATGATTTTGTGAGTAATAAATCTGTAGTCCGTGTCAGAGGACCAACTGCAAGGGGGAGTGGCTGTGATACCTCATTAATAATAGGCTTTCCTGAAAATCCAAGGGAAACATTCTGTGAGCCTGAGAGGGGTGCCCCTGGAACCTCATTGTGACTGATTGTGGTCCTGCTTGCCCCTGTATCAATCAAAAACTTTCTGTCTTTTCCTAGCACCTGACTGTGTACATAAGGACCCTCTTGGTCTACGGGAACTTCAATAAGGGGCAAGCCAAATTCCCTCTCTAGGCTGTTTCATGTGTATCGTTGATAATCAGGGTAGTCGTTCTGTGCGTATTGGTACATCTGTTGTGTTGTGTTCTGTGTTGCAGTTATAGGCTGTTGCTGTGGGACTGCCACCGTTTGTGATGAAGCTGGCATAGGCGGAATATGTTGTATATTCTGTGGTACTTGTTGCTGGACCTGATCTTGTCTGGGTACGCGCGGTCTCTCCTTGGTCTTACCCGTGGAGATATTGTGTTTCAGAACGGCACAATCGTTTACATAATGACCTGGCTGTTTGCAGTAGTTACATGTCCCTTTAACAGGAGCTGTCGTATTACTAGGCTGGGTCCCACCCTTTTTATGTCCTTCGGCGGGAACTGACTGAGCAACTAACATTTTCATTTTCGTGTCTTTCATGCGTCTTTGTTCATGTTCTTGTTCTTCCCTAATTCTATTCTGGTGGTACTGTAACATTTGTAACATTTGTGAAGGGGTGTTAGCTTGCCAAGTACTTTCGACTTTCAATACTCTATTCTTAACCTGGGGCAGTGAATTCTCGACTAATTTCGTTACAAAAAGATGTGGATATGACTCGCTACTTGCTTTCAGACCGCTATTAATGCCAAAACATTTTTCAAATCTGGTATAGAAATCACTGGTATCTTCATCGGGTTTCTGTTTACAAGCTGAAATGGCACCCCAATCCTCCTTTTTAGTACTTAATAAACGTGGCAACACTTGTACTAACAATCCTGGTAATGCTTTAACTTTATCCCCGAGCCCTTGGCCCGGAATTCTAGTACTTTCTTCGTTTTCTAATGCAGCCCAATCAATCTTTGTGTCTCCCACCTCCCACTCTTTTTCTTTGAGTTTCTCGTATATACCGGGAGGCAGTAACACTTTCAATATTTTCATAATGTCGGGATAAGTATAGTCACCCATTAGTATCATGTCTTTTATTTCACGGTGGAAACCTGCGGGATCTTTGTCATGACTAGGTACTAATTTTTTCATTTCCAATAGTTCTATTTTAGTTATGGGGGTGTACACAAACACACGTCTAAACGTATTGTCTGCATTCTGTACTGGGTGTACTTCCCGCAACGGATTCTGGCCATCCATGTAATACATTTTTCTTTCCAAGACATGTGCTGAGTTGGTCTGTGGACATAGGAAGGCGCTATATCTGTGTCGGTGTTCTAGAATTATTTTGATTAGATCGGTACCTAGACCTCTCCATTTGTTCATGAGTAGTTCTATTAATATATCAGGCAAGGGGCCTGGGTCAGAATGTTGGCTTCTATACAATAAGAGCAGGTGTTGTATCATGTATGTACCAGCTAAACGCTGTTCACTCGGTGTCAGGTTCAAGAACGTATGTGCTAACGCATCATCACCATATTTCTCAGAATTGTCAGCCCATTGTACGGCTGACCTGGCTAGTTCTTGTTCATCCATAGAATCGAGTACATGGTACCCCATTCGTTCTCGAAGTCTATTATCAGTAGCTTGAAATAAATGTTCAGGAGTTCTTGGATTGCACATGGCTTCTTGGAATATTCTTTTACTCTCTGGGCGTACTGGTCGTATTGAATTATTGAAAGGTCTTCCCTTACCTACATATGCTATCGTTTCTCTGACTGGTAATTGTGTCTGCTCTGGGGTCTGCTCATGCTCTTCCTCCTCCTCTGAGGATTCAACTTTGTCTGAATCTATTTCCGGTGGCGGCTGTCTTTTCTCATGCATCTTTATTATTGCATTTCTTATTCTTCGGTACATATTTTCTACACAGGCCTCTTTATCGTGATTCCCATCTGCGATATTCTGGCCCCACCGGTGGAGTGCTTTCACGTCGTCCGGGTTCATACCCGGCCTATCCACTTCCCTTATGAAACAGTTTATAAGAAACCGTAATATCTTGGCTTTCGTATCCACTTTCTGATAGGCCATGGCCTCCTTAATACTTTCAGGCCCTACTCCTGTCTGTACGAACTGATATATTCGATCTAGATGATCTACCATTCCAGGTAGTGTTAATAAGAAGTTCGTAACTCGTCGTAAGCGTACTGATGCGAGCAACATTCTTTCGTCATTCTTTTTACCAGGCACTGGATCATATCTACAGTCTGCAAGACGATCTCCATGTAGTGTAATATCGCCTGTTCTAGGTGTACGTTGTTGTGCTAGGTCTCTATAGGTCAGCCGATGGGCCGATGGCGGGGTCTGGTAACCTGTCGCTCCTCCGGACGCGCCTCCTGAGGCGCCAGCTCCGAAGGGGTTCGTTGAGTGAAAAGCGGAGGGAGCAGGCCCAGGAATAGGTGGAAGGACAGCTGGAAGACCAGGAGGAACAGGAGGAGGAGTGGCTTGTCGGGGAGGAAGGAGCTGACGTCTTGGTCGGCAGGTGGAGGTGTGCGTGGCGGGGCGGTATTTACATATGCGGGAGCCGCATCATCTAGATAGGACGCAAGGAAAATGTCCTTTGCTGTTTTCTGGTGTATTTTAGTCGGGAGCAGTGGGGGTGGTAGTTCTTTTGGTACCACCGGGGTGGCTTTAGGCAAACCCTCAGTCAAGAGGGGGTACATGCCGTTCATGAGTGTGTTTTGCTGCCTGTCTACCTGTTCTAATTTTACTCGGGTACCTTCCTCAATTAATACGTTTTCCTGGGCTTTCTCTGGATCCTCCCTCCTTTTCTCTTCTTTTCTAAGTGCTTTTTCTGTACGCCTATGTGATTCTTTACGCCATAATTCAATGGCATCCTTCTGTGACTGTCTGGCTTTCTTTTTCCACAATGCTTCCTCTACCCTCATGATGCAATCTGCATCCCATGTCCCAGTAGCAGGCCATCTCTGATTCTCGGATAAGTCTTTAGTGTAGTCCACCCATAAGTCGAGGAATAAAACGGCATCTAGGCCATGTTTGTGGTACATAAAGTACCCTGGGGTGTCCCTAGGTGGAATGGGAACAGCTTCTTCTAATACCCCTTTTCTCGTTTTTATCTGTCTTAATTTGGAAAACAAAGGCATCTTGAAATCTGGCTACTTGGTTCTTACTCAGATATGAACACACTGAACACAATAATCACAATAATTACGATCGAACAATCACTCATACCACGACATTTTTAAGACACATTAAAACATTTTTAACATGAATGATGACAATTAAAAGGTAACTTGCTGACTGCATAATACTAGATACACTGCTCAACAGTGCAGACTGGATATACTGCTAAACAGTACAGATACACTGTCTAAAACAGTGCAGACCAGGTCTGTGTACCCACACCTGTCTTGACCGGCACAAACTAATGCGCACGTCTATATGCGTCCCCAGCAACGGTACTCACCGGGAAGCACGGAAACGGAAGGCCTCGGAAACCCTGGACTGGATTCGGACTGGATTCGGACTGGATTCGGACTGGATTCGGACTCGACTCGTGACGCTGATACTTCGGAACGTCGGAACCTGGTGGGCCTCCGTATACCTCGGATCTTGCTCTCTCAGCTAGGCTCTGGTCGGGATCCTCCGCACTTCTCACCGCCTCGTCTGGGTGTCGATCGCAGCCTCAGTCACCTCCGTTGGCCTGAGGGAGATACAGGAAATCCTGCGGGTACGCGTAGTTGTCCGTCCGGCTGTGGCAGGGGGCCAGGCCTGCAACGCACCACCGGCGCATGAGATGGGGGAGGGGTCCCTATTCGGGCGCCAAATTGTCGTAAATAATTAATTTACCGGTGCTTAATTTCTATAATCAATAAGAATAACTCATAATAAAATAAGAGGCAAAATCCGTGATATTTGAGGTTTCTCAAAAGGGTTTTATTCCTATAAAAGGAATTGGGTGATTAGCATATTGGCTCGAGCCAAGGTGGCATACCATTCCGTCACCACATAGGTTCGGGAAGGGACAGACTGACAGAGTCAATGGTAATATGCGAATATGCAAGTATGCGACAATACATAATTGACAGACATTCATATATATAGTCAATGCATTACAGTAAAGGCATATGCAGGAGGCGTAACAGCTGAGAAGAGAGATAAGAATACATGTACGTAATACAAAAGGCGTTACAATAGGCGTGCATGAAGGCGTGGACAAGAACGTCATTGAACATGATGTCACAAATGGGTGGATCCATGAATGAATCCAGCAGTGTCAGCAAAATTACATGGCAGAGATGCGCGCGCAGCGGGATGACGTGTAATGTACGTGTAACTTGAGGGGTGAAGGGGGACTTGACATTTAGCCCTACAAGTGTAGACGGATGTCTGGATGTCAGATCAACCTAATCCCAAATCGTATCTAATATCTCATGTTTAAGGAACTGCATTATCTGGAGGGAAAAGGTCTCTCGGACAAGTGGTTATTTCTATACTGGTTATGAGTGCGTGTGTGAGCGTCTGCGTGTCTACATGAGACGCGAGGGGTGCGAGGGAGGGCATGGGCCTACCATGGAAACAGGGCCATGAATTACTTGCATAGAGACAGTGAGGCCTAACCCTCTGCCCTGCAGCTGGAAGGATGTTGACGTGAATCTACCAGACAGGAATGTATTTTCGAGGAGTGGAGCAGATAATTCGAAGGTTGAAGGCAGTCTTGGCAGGCAACGGGCTGAGCCGAGCACCGTTAGCCGCGCCAGAAGTAAGGCAAGGGTCACTGGCACAGAGGCAGCCTGGGCTGAGGGTTTCAGAGTCAGAAGGCAGAAAAAGGCTCGATGGCAGAATTCAGGCCTACCTCGCCAGAGCTGAAAAACATGTAAGGTATACCACAAAAAGACGTTGGCATAGCATATTTAGGAACTGAATATCCAATCCGTTCATGGCGGATCGGAAAGAGAACATGTTAACGTTGGACGCAAATGTATTTGCGTCTTCATAGCTAGCACAGGAGGGAAATTACATGCACTTTAAGCTCATACATGGAGTCGGTGGGGTCTAAGATAGGGGACACAATCGATCATAAAATTTATATTACCTCAAATGTATCGTACTACTTCCTAACATTATTACCCATATTTCCAAAGGTTTTACACTAGTGGTTTTTAACTTTAAAATCACCATCACCAAATAAACCATTTTAAAGTTCTTTAGAGAAATGACAAACATCTGTCCTGTCTCGATGCCGCAAATAAAATGATTTTACAGTTACGTTGCGTGAAATGAAATACCCATTTGCAAGACCAACTAGCACTTGCGAGGAAATATCTCCAGATGGAGGTGCAAAGGAAACCAGAACATAAAGGTAAGAAAAGCAGGAACCTCCACAAACGTATGACTACAACAATACCTTCACTGGCACAGTACAAACTTTGCTCCCTCGAACAACCACCCTCGGAATGTAGGCCCTGCACCAGTTATGATTACCTTGTGCATCACAACAGTAGAGATATGCTGGGACTTTCACCTCGTGAAGTCCCTATCAAGGTCCAATGAAAATAATTTAAATTCAAGCATCCAAGAACAAAAACAATTTTAAATCTAGAATGATGCTTTAAAACTGGTAAATGTTTCTATAGCATAACAAGCACAACACGTTTAATTTATTAACACCAAATGTTCCCAATTAATTTATAGACAATAACACACTATGTAACCACACTCATACACATATTACTTCCCGAGAAACTATAACAATACAAGAAACAGAAATTACAATTAAATCAAATATATTATACACAATTGCCAAGTAATCCCTTAAAAGTCAACACAAATTAGTATGATAGCATAAAAATAAAACTATGCTGACCTGCACAAGGGGTGTTAAACAAAAGGAATCTTAGAACTCTTTATATCACTTCATTAATTATTCAATAGGAAATCCAAAAATACACCCTCAAGAAACAAACATCCATCCTCTTTGCTGCAGTGGCTCATGTTAATGTTTCCGCATGCTCCTTCAGTGTGAGCCACCTTCTTCAGGGTGCACTTAGAACTCTGTTCTAACTCGCAACCCAGCAACTGATGATTTGAAAGCACTTGACTCACTTAATGATCAATGAAAATAACACTTGTCAGATTACAATCATGTTGTCATGCAAAGCACTAATATGAGGCACACAGTATGTATCTCAGATGTCAATGTGGGCTGTTTCGAGTCAATTACTTTTAGTTCACAGCATGTATGAAGATAATTTCATAATTCACCTATCAATTGAAGAACTTCTCAACCAACAATTGAAATCTGTGTTCCTAGACTATCAGTTGGGGAGAGTGTACTGAACAACACTTCTAGTTCGCAAGTGAATTATAAAGGGATATATCAAAGTATCCAACCGGAACAGAACTGTAGCGTCTCAGGTCTTGGTGTAGAAGTCCTTGGTGCTGCACATATTAGTAATATGGGATCCACCTATGATTAGTAAGAGTTTGAAAGCTGTGTGAGTGACTTCTAATGCACTATCGTCCCCTTGCCAATTCAAGACAAGGATGCAAACTTCACAGAGACCTGGCAACGGTAGCCTGGCTGCGCGACTGCACCTCTAAGTATGCTGAATTTTCCGCCAGCTTTCAGTACTGCAGTTGGCTCGTAATGCCGCCATGTTCCGTTTGGGGCCTGGAGCAGGGTCTTGTTGTTCCAGATTACCCCCCCCCGCTAGCGGGTATACGTTGAAATCCTCACTGGAAAATCAAGGACTTCTAGTGTTATCTCACCCCTTAAGACTATGCAAGTCCTTTTTATCTACACAGGCTCACTCTGGTGGGACAGCACTTCCTGAGCCCTGGCCTTCCTCTAATCAATGTTGGTTTTAAGTATTTAGTCCTTGCAGTGGTTTGGGCTACAATTCCTAGATCCAGTCATTCTGTTAAAAATGCTATGAAAGTTTTGGCATTCATTAATACTGAGTGGGTACTTTCAAAGCCACTGTAAGTCTAATTGCAACCATTTTCCAAATGTAAACACCGCCCACCAAATGACCTCTGCCACTTGGTGCTGCCTAATGTCACTTAGATATGGTTCCTTGGCCCCAAGTCACCCATAACAAAATCACTATTTCTCAATTGTGACCAGATCTTCTGAATTGCCTGTCGTTCTCTTCTGGTCGTAAATCTCCTCTCCAGGCCTAAAAAAAACACTGTCTATTGGCTCAGCAAACTGAGCTGGACGAGAAACATTCTGCTCTCCTCATCCACTCCAACCAATAGCAGACCCTGGTCCACTCCCAGCTTGACTGCATTGACCTGAGATAATGTCTATACGAACCAGCCTTACTTATGTGGAATGCCCTGTCTTCTTGACCTTTTCCTCTTGTATGTTATCCTCCTATTCCCTGTTGAACATTTTAAAATATATTTAAAAAAGTATTTGTGTCTATATAATCTTTTGTGGAATTTGCCTATTTGTCTTTCATTGATGTAGATGTTCATAACTTTGAGACAATATGTTATCTTCCTGCTTATTACCTTTGAAAACAAAATTGAAAAGCAATAAAAAAAAGAAATCTCAAGTAAAAAAATATAAATAGGATCCTTATCCTCTAGTGCAAATTAAACAAGCATTTGCAATGCAATAGGTCTCACATTTGCGAGACTTTGAGCTACTGGCATTGTAAATGACAAATCTTTTATCTATGTGTTGGTTTTGAAAACAGATAAATTAAAGGTATTGTCATTTACAATGCCAATAGCTTAAAATTTAGCAAATGCCAGACCTATTGCTTTGCAAATGCTTGTTCAATAAAGCAGCCCGTCTGCCTTAAAGGAAAACGGGATGCATTTAAAAAAGAAAAATGAAACTTTTCAGTTTCATATTTTCAGGGCAGGCATTAGTCCCTTGGTCTGTCTACTCTTAGAAAATATTTTCTCACACACTAACAAAGGGGAAGGGGTCCCCTGGTGACCCCTTCCCGTTTGCAAGTGGTTTTTCACCTACTTGAAGTAGGTGGTAAACTGCCAGTGTTTTGTGCCCGCAAAATGCAGTTGCAAAACAATAGTACATGGCAGTGAGTCTCGCTACTAGGAAGGGACACCCCTTTCTAATATCTAGTCGCAATCGCTATTTTGCGAGTCAGTGACTCGCAAAATAGCATTTTTACATTCTATTACCCTTTTTTGCGGGCACAAATCTCCCATTTGCGAACGCAAAAAAGGGTCATATATCTGGGCCTTATGCCCACACGCATCAAAGTCAATTGCATTCGCAAACGGTGTGAATCGCAATTTTCGGCCGTTTGCGAATGCAATTGACTAATTTGAAATGCATCATGCATTTCGCAATTTTAGAAATTGCAACCATGTTGCGATTTCTAAAATTGCGATTGCATTTAAGAAATCACTATTTCAGATTTCTTAAATGCAATGCATGATCATTTTTTATTTGCGAATTCGCAATTTGGAAGTGGTAAATTAGCATGAAGTTGAACATCATGCTAATTTACCGAAAACTTTCAAATATACACAAATTGCATTTTTGAAAGGCATGTGTGTGTCTAAATTGCATTTAAAGTTAAATTTCTGGGATGCAGGGAGGGGTTCTCTAGACCCCCCCCTGCACCCTTGAAATTGCATAAACATTTTGCAAATCGCAATTTGAAATTCGCAAAATGTGAATGCCTTCCCATTCATTCCTATGGGACTTTTGGCCCATAGGAATCAATGGGAAGGGTTTTCCTTAATTGCGATTCGCAAATTGTGAATCGCAATTAAGGAAAAATATCGAATCGCAAAAATAAATGCGAATTGTTCATGCATTGCAGTTTGCGATTTCTAAATTGCGATCCTTAATTTTCGCAATTTAGGAATCGCAAACGGGTGCAATGATGCATGTGGCCGTTAATGTGTTAAACACACATTTGTACATGGCTGTTTGCGATTACCAAATAGCAAATCACTAAAATTCGCTATTTAGTAATTTCCAACCCCAGGATACGTACATCTGGCCCTAAGTATCAGCCTACAAATATATGAAACCTTCGTGGAAGCAGAGCTGTCAACGTTAACCGGAACACACGCCCCTCCGGTATTAAAGAATCTTCCCTGGCTTCCTTCCGGGGACAGCAAGACAAATCGTTAAGCTCTCAGCAGTGCCTCACAAACTCATGACCTGATATTCACCATCACCCCTGGAAACAAGGTATCATCTGCTACCAACAGGTGCTGTTTTTTTGCTCGTCACCTGGCTTGGCTATAACAATCCTCTTCTTTAAAAGAACACTGGGTGAAAGGTCATTGACTCTTTCCAGTCGCAACATTGTCAGACTGATGCATCAAACGGAACACATTGCTCTTCGAAAATAACCTCGAAACATTATGATTTTGTGCGTGCTTGTAATTCCAAAGTTTATTCAGGCTTCTTCGTTATAACCACACTCACATATGATTACAGCTGAAGGTTTGATAACGTCACAAAAATATCGATTCACAAACTGAGACAAAAAGGTCCAATAATAACACCGGATTATATTTTATAGACGTCATTTGGGTCTTATAAACATAGTACAAATTGGGCTGATGTTGAACAACAGTTCGAACAAACACATTTGTATATGCATGCTGCATGACATCTTAAATGAGATATCATTTTATGTAAACAGGTGTCGTGGATGGTAGGCATACATCCAATTTGGGCCGCTGTAGGTGGAAACGGTTTTATCAGCCCTATGTTAAAACAGAAAACAGACAGAGTACACAGCAGCGAGGATAGCCTCCCCTCACAGACAAACAAATCCCCAAGTACAGCAGTGGATTAAGCATTCTTTCTTATGAAATACTAGAAAACAAACCAGAAGTAGTCTCACAAATACTTACTTAAATCGGTACCGCACTTGTATCAGCAGTGCACGCTTCCCTTACCCGTAAGCATCCTTAAGGGGCGATTTACCAGTTTGGCAGATGGGTCGGATATGAGGATACTCTCTCCTCCATTATTATTATATCCTTATAAAGCGGACAGGATATGTCACTTTTGTGAAAGTGTACCCATCCGCCAAGTATTTTGCATATAATAATTCTTAGCAGCTCTGAAGAAGCAGCGGTTCAATTTAAGCATGTTGGCAGTACAACATCAAATAAACCAGTTATTGTACTTGATATGAATGGAAGGTGAGTCTATTGAAATTTGACATTGTTTAGATGTATTACATCAATAACATTTAAACAAGTAACACAGGGGCATATTATCAAGAACAGGTGATACAATTATCGCCGCTTTATCGGCAGGAAATTGCCGCTAATACGGCGATAATGGGCTTGATAATGTCCTTGTGAATTCCCATAGCAGACCAGGTTCTGGTGTTAACCTGGGCTGCTATGGGAATTCACAAGGGCATATTATCAAACCCATTATCGACGCTTTAGCAGCAGTTTCCTGCCGATAAAGCGGCGACAATTTTATCGCCTGTTCTTGATAATGTGCCCCACTGAATTTTGGAAGTAATGTCAGTTACGTGAAAATAAAAACTCGAAAATTAAAATTAAGAACTAATTAAATGAATACTGTATTTATGTGTTCAAGAAATACATTTGATTGCTCTCTAATTTAAACAAGCATTTGCAGTGCAATAGGTCGCGCAATTGTGAGAATTTCAGCTATTGGCATTGTAAATGGCAATGCTTTTTATTTATATGTTTAAAAACCCGCTTTAATAAAAGGCATTGTCAGTTACAATACCAATAGGTCAAAGTTTAAAAAATGCAAGACCTATTGCATTGCAAAAGAATAAAGGAAAGCAGATGACCAAGTATAGCCACCACGAGTGTATAAACAAATTACAGAGCTTAGTAAAACAAAACCTCGAAAGTGTAAAATGCATGGACTGGAATCCACAGTTGCGCAAAAGCAAGTAGGTTAAACACATCATAAGGTGAATTAAGACCTTAAGGTGTAGTAAGACCTTTTTAAAGTGGAATACAGAAACATTAGAATTTCCAATTTCCCCAATGTGACCATGCAAAATAAAACACATGAGCTAGTAAATACGTCTGTTAATCATAACAAAATATCACAGAGCATAGTGAAACCCTTGTAAAGCATAACCCAAACATTTGGAGCTCCAGAATGAACATGTGAAAAAAAATCACAGGGTCTAGAGAAAACAACTGTAAAGTGATAAATAGACACTGAAGGCTCTCTCCTGACGTAGAGAGGCTGGACGTGACTAGGACACCAAGACATGGGACATCTAGAGAGCAGTGAACAGACCGACGCTATAAGTAGAAAGGCCTGAACAGACACCGCATGGAACATCTAGAGAGAAATAAGCATATGAGATGAGACACTCACGCCTGAGGAAACCAAAGAGACGAACTACACTTGGAAGTGGTATGGGACATTGAGACAGCAGTGAACAGACCAGAGGAGACACTCACATCTGATGTAATTCGGAGGACGGCATAGACTGTGACAGTCAAACATGGCATGGGACGTCTTCAGAGCAATGGACAGACCAGGGGAGGCATCTGCACCCAACATGAGACTGACTAGGCTGAAACACTGCACAGATCAGTTGAGACACTCACACCTGATGTAAGTAAAGAGGCTGTAATAGCCTGAGATGCTCACACATGGCACGGTACTAGAAAGCAATGAACAGACCAGGTGACATTTACACCCGACATAAGAAAACGTAATATCTCTGCATGAACTACGTGAGACACTCACATTTGACTAGGAAGCCCTAGGGAGCTTTGCAGAGACCGTAAGGCAATCACCCTCAACTTGAATCTATAAGAAAGCCGCGAACAGACTGAGAATGGGGGGCCTCACACCTTACATGGGGGAACTCGAGAGATCTGAATGGATGGCGTGAGACACTCAGGTACAACCAAGACTGAATGGATGAGACAGTCACGCCAGACATGAGGTAGGGAAAAAAAAAACTCTGAATATGTAGTGTGAGACACCCATGTTTGACTGGAGACATATATTTAAACAGACTAAATGAGACACTTGCAATGGACTAGAGACATCCAAAGAGCCCTGGTGAGACACTCATTCTGGGCATGGGACAGTCAATCTCTGAGTCGAACATGGTAGACACAGGGACAGGAGGAGTGGCAGAGCCCAGCATAGTTTTATTGAGAAACCATATGGCACGAGATAGCCTGGGACCTCCTACATAGACAATGGGGGGGACACCAACCAGAGGACAGCTACAGACACCCTGTATAAAGGTGGTGAGACACAGACCCCTGACACGGAACAGCTTGAAGTTTCTAAAAGACTGGAGTGTGCGCCTCTCAGAGCACATCTATGAACAGGCCTCCAAAATAGACAGACTTCTCACTGCAGCCTCTCTCTGGACTCGAGTGAGGTGGAGTCAGTGAGTGGCTCTGGCAGACCCCTCCAGCTTACCTGAACTTCGCAGTGCGGGGAGGTCAATGTGTGGTAACTTCAGGCTCAGCACATTCACACAAAGCCCCCCTCTGGTGCGTGGAGGTTGGTTTGCGGTAACATCAGACCGGTGCAGGGTGTTTGGCATGTGTAGAGAGGTGCGCTGGAACTTCAGATCACTGCTTGGAGATCGGTGTACAGTATCAGACAGTGCGGGGAGGTCGGTGTGCGTAGGTAGAGCAGCTTGCGGTAACTTCAGACACACCTCACACCCAGCCCTGGCCAGCTGCAGAGCCCCCTCTGCCTGCAGACCTCGCCCTCCCCCTCCCTCTCCTCCGGCGGCCTTGCCTGGTAACAACTTTGGCACTTTTGGGGCTCGCACACGGCCAATGATGACAACGCGGGCCCGGTGGACATGAAATCCATTCTCTTGTGACCTTTTATCCGGGTGCTAAGGTTGGACATGGTTATGAGCTAAATTTGAACCAGGAGCGGATCGATGCACGCGTGTGCCCCGCTGGGCCCGACAAACGCATCCGTTGCTGGAATACAGGCACCGGCTGCTGCACTCGGCTCTCGCTGCCAGCAAGGGTGCTTGTGAAACAAGCTGTCGCCATCACCCCAACGCAGCCACTTGTTTATATTTGCATTGCGCTTTCACTTTAAGTTAAAGCGTGATGCAAAATTAAACACACGCCTGCCTTTAAAATAAGCAGCTGTGTCCTGCTCGGGGAGAGAGACAGAGGGTAGGAGTAACAAAAAGTGTTTACCCAGTAATTAAAGGCCACAGTCTAAAGCCGCAAGTAAACTATCCAGTCCGGGTGGGCGGGCGGGTCCGAAAAGACACAGGGCGGTCACCAAAAAGCCTCACTTTCAATCGGAGGCCAACAATTACCATAAAGGATGACGCCGGGCTATAGAAAGGATGGGCGGAGCTTCCACTCCACTTCCGAAATCACCTCAATTACAGTAGATCTCGCAGAGCGAGTAGCGCATGCGCTGCAAAGCTAGACGAGACCTAAAAATAACATATTTTGTTACAGTGGTTCATGATATTTTGGTTCTAACGTTGTTTTACCAGGGATTTGTCAACTCAGCAGGGCCATTATTACCCAACACCGATTGATTTTTGCATTTTTTACTAAATTGGTCTGCAGGGAAATAAGGGCAACAGCAAAGAGAGTAATATTTCCAAGGTTAACTGTAAATTTCACTGGTAATACATGTATGCAGTTTTTTTTGGGGGGGGGGGGGAGTTTTATATTGCCTGAAAGAGACCAGAGAAATCGGGTATCAGAGCGCTTTACATAGCACCAGTTTCGTTACACAAGGACACATTTATTTTTCTTAGGCACATGGAGATTAACAGCCTGATTCATCAACGGGCCGTTTTGCGAGCCCCTAATAGCGAATCATAGCGATTCGCTATTAAGGACTCGCAAAACGGTAATCATGTAGGAATCGCATAATAAAATGCGATTCCTACTGATTCCTTATTTGCGATTAGCAAATTGCTAATCGCAAATAAGGAATAACTCGCCATTCATTCCTATGGGCCAAAAGGCCCATAGGAATGAATGGGGAGTATTCCTTATTTGCGATTAGCAATTAGCTAATCGCAAATAAGAATGCGATTTGAAGGGTGCCAGGGGTGTCCACAGGACACCCTGTAGCACCCCTCAAATGAAATTTCACACAGGTGTTGCACACACACATGTCCAAAGGACATGTGTGTGTGTAACATGCAACTCAGAAAAATGCATTTAAATGCATTTTTCTGAGTTTTCGCAATTTACAGCGAGGTCTGACCTCGCGGTAAATTGCGGCAAGAAATTGCGAATTCGCAACTTTAAATTGGATGTTGAATTGCATTTAAGGAATCTCTAATAGAGATTCCTTAAATGTAATTCCTCGCACATTTGCGACATCGCAATTAGCGATTTTTGCTTTTGGGATGCTGAATCCCAAATGCAAAAATCGCTCTCGCAAAGGGCCGGATTCTCAGAATCCGGCCCTGCGAGCGCAATTTAGGGTCATGAATCGGGCGGTATGTGATTTGCCCAGAATCGCAGGATGTTATGCGTCATAGCCGAGACACGAACCCAGTTCTCCAGCTTCGACGTCGACCGCTCTAGCCGTAAGGCTACATCCTCTCCACTATGCAGTACATTGCCTAGTTATGGATTATTATGTGAAGATTATGATGTCTCACCAGAATACAACTTCAACTTTTAAATGTCTTGCCTAATATACAGTGTTGACTTCTAGTATATGGGAAGCAAGACCCAAGTGGGGATACTTTTGCAGTGTGTTGCTGCACCAGAGATTTTCTTACTCCAAGGCAGAGCTGGAGTATATTTGCTCCTGTTTTGAAACTATTAGAGCTGTCGTCAATTTAGAACTGTGTTTTGTGAACTGCAATGGTATAACTTATGTGTGGGTTGTCAGTGTTAGCCTGTCCATCCCTAAATTCCTCCTTAATTTTCCATTAGCCCATCCATGTGTGATAAGTATTCCCCATTTTTCAAATATTTCCTCTCGGTCCCTCTCACATTTTCTAAAAAACATATACCAATGTAAGCGGAGATCTCAGCCACTGGGACACAGATCTCCACACAGAAAATACGGGAGAGGCAGAGATGACCACAGGTAGGTTAGTGAACCAGGCCCTATGTTTCACAGAATAAACATCTGTAATTTCAATACAGAAATATTATGTAAAACTGTTCTTGTTCGAAGTTTTGCTAAATCCTTAAGGACATATGAGCATAGATTTAGATTTTGACAGCCAGTCCACCCACCCACCGACCTGTCAGGGTGGCATTATTAACTACCACCCGCAAAATTTAGAGATCCTGCTGGCTCAGCAGGGAGCTTCATGCCTTCAGGGGGACCATCACAACAGAGTGGTTCATTTGAAGGCACTACAAGTTTGGTAGACGGTTGCTATCGGTTAGGTCATTCAACAAACTTTTTTTCCACTAATGAACCCTGCCTTTAGAACAAACTAAAGATTTCTCTAAGTGTGTGGAGGCCATTAATATTTTTTTATCTGTGCCTACTAGGTTTTTCTTAGTGGTGACAAACGTGAAAAGAAAGACATCGGGCCACCTCCTCTAAATGAAGGGGGCTGTTTGATGTCTTTACTCTGATGGCTTCTACTCCATTGTAACCTAATCTAAATATAGTAAGACAATCACACTCCCTTGTTGTTGTAAAATGAGGCAGCATCTGTGAGGCCTGCACAAATAACATGACTACATTTGTCCTTCATTGGGAACCACACACCCAATTGTATCGCCTGACTCTGAGTGTAGTGTTGCAGAGCAGTCTGAAGCTTACTTAAGGGAGGTGGTGTGGGCTAGTAATCGCCATTTGCAGGTGTGCAGAAATAACACTCAATAATCGATTGTCCATCTGTACTTTGCTTTATAAAAGTAAGAGTACATTAATTAAACACACACACTACTCAATACTATGCACCAATCTACCAATATACCTAAGCTGTTGGAATTACTTAGTGACATTGCATAACATCTCCACCCCTCCCGCAGGGGGGGGGGGGGGGGGGTGAGGTCTAGTACCACCACTCCCATGTAAGCATATCATCTTGCCCCCAATGCAGTTAGTCAAACTTAACGTGGAGCGAGGGCCCTGCGCACTGGCACCATCCCAGTGGTGACCCACCCCATTATCTCATCAAACATTTAAAATAGGTAACCCTACCTTGGTGACACATAACCCTGACTGAGCATTTACTATTGACCATGAAGTATACACCTCTACATCTTAAGTGGTAGAAGTCTGGGTTCTTCACCTAAGCGCAGCAGCAAGAATACATGTTTAAGCATCACTATTGATTGACAGCACTCATCACATTTGTGGAACATTAGAATGCAGGGCAATTACAGCCCCTAAAGGCATCATAGATAAAATTAGAGGATTACACATCTACAGCCAGACACCCTAACCGGAATGCCTGGCAACATAACCCTCCTTTGCTTATGACATCACCTTACACAGGTTCCTCATATTACACAAGTGACCTTCAGTCCCTCTGAAAGAAATGAACATTAGTAAATGTACTACAGGTACATTTACTAATGGTCTTCACCTCCAGAGGATGCCCTTCTCCAGACTTCCCCAACTCAGCCCTTTATCCCTTGGCACATTTCTCAATCTTCCTCCAGCTGTAGAACCAAAGTTCCAGCCCAAAAGAAGTTAAAATGCTGGCTGAGCACTTGAGGGGTTATTCTTTTCAAATCCCCCTGAGACTTAGGGAGGGACTTTTCTTCATTATGCTGGGGGAGACTGAGTTGCTCCTTCAGCTTCCCCTGCTCCCTGGCGCACGTGTGAAGGCGACCTGTCCTGGGGCCCCCACAAGCAGAGAAAAATGCTGTCTTGCCCCTGCAGGCTGATCCTGGGCTGCAAGGCATTATGGGTACTTTTGCACACTAGAGCAGTGTCTCTCCCGCTGCTCCAGGGAGAGCTGCGCTGTCTCTCCTGGTGCTTTTCATTATATTTGGGGGTCAGGTCCCACCTGGACCCTGTGCCTCCGGTGAGGGCTCCCGTGACTCAGGCAGCCCACCCCCGGCTGGTCCAGGACATCGCTGGGGGTCCGGTCCCACCCGGACCTTGTGCTGCCGGTGAGTAGTTTCCGCTGCCCAGGGAGCCCACCCGGCTGCTCCTCTCTCTGTGCTGGCAGACTGCTGGAGGCAGCCCGGGGAGCCCACCCCCAACTGCCCCTGCCAGCTCCCTCCCATCCCGCAGCCTCTTGGGCAGCCATTGGATCCGGTGTGTGCATTTTGGCATGCCCGCTCCAGCTGGCAGACACAGAGGCTCACGCTGGTCCGGCGGGTCTCCCCGGACCTTGGGGGGAGTGTGATGGCACTCCCTCTCCTCCTTCCTGACCTTCAGATGGGGTCTCGGGCACCTCCTCTCCACTTCACAGGGGCCTGACAGCACCCCTGACTTCTCTCTTCTTCAGGGTCCAGGGATGGGGTACCAGGCCCCAGGGCACATCTTCGCCGGGGTGCGCGACAGCGCACCCCTGACTTTACTTCTTTGGGCCCGGGGATGGGGTCTCAGGCCCCTGTACACATTTTCACAGGGGGGGGCACGACGGCGCTCCCCCGACTTTACTTCTTTGCAGAGGGCGCAAAGGCAATCCCCTGCTTCCTTCCACACAAGGGGCCCAGAGTTTGGATCCCAGGGTCCTCCCCCTGCAATTCTTTACGGGGAGAGAACCGTCATTCCCCGGCTTAATTATCAGCGGGGGCCAGGGTGGGCTCCTGGCACTTCGCGGGGCACATTCTTCACGGGAAGTGCGACGGTGCTCCCCGCGTCTACTTCTGTTGGGGGCAGTCCCCGGGACCTGACCCACCCCAGGGGCTTATCCATGACCGGCGGCAGAGACCCACGTGCTTTGTCGTCCATCTGTCAGAGGTCAAAGGTCTCCTACCTTCTAGGGTCCATTTCTCAGCCCCCAGGGGTCTGATCTTCATGATCTTGGCCCCTTCTTGCTCTTGGTGGCGCTCCTGAGCCACTGGGGGCACTCCACTTTGCCCTCCGGGTCTCTGATAGGGGGGATTCAGCAGGGAGCTGTCTTCACTGGCTCCCTGCACCAGCATTTCGCCTGATGTCCTCATGGGCCTCTCTTCTCCCTGCGCAGAGACCCCAGCTTCTGCGCACCGGGCCTGGACTCTTCTCCTGGAGGCAGTAAGGAACGTCCTCCTTCCAATTGCCCATTGCGCCAGGCTCTAGCATCCTCTGCCTCATCAGACAACACCACAGAGAGAGCTTCTCTTCCTGTGCAAGCACTTTTTAAAAGTTGAGGAGTGGGCTGGCAGGAAGTCTTTGTTTGTCCTATAAATAGCGACACATCACTTCTCTGCCCCTGCTCCCAACTTCCTGCCCAGCCTCTGGGTTTGTTCAAAATGGTGTCGTCTAGGTTCTCCTGCCACATGGTCTCTGAAGCTCCTTACCCCCATGCTGCCTTCCGTCCCTGGTGCAGCCTGGTGCCTGGCACCCAGTGATAGCTGCTAATGGATGAGCCTCTTGCCCCACCGATCTTCTCTTCGTGGAGAGGAGGCATTAACTCGTGGATGAAAGGTTATCAATCCAGCCTGCTTAGGTCAGACATCTGCCAGACCCTGGTTATGGCTGACTTAGAGAAATTTGATATTTCTGGTTGACCCAAAAGCAGTACAAATATGACTTTGGACTCTGCAGAATATGTCTTCTCAGACCTGTTACAGTGGACTTTAGTGCCTGTCTGGAATCTGTAGACCTTAGGAAAGTTAATCTAGCACATGGGCTCCACATCCCCATAGGGGAATAATGAAGTGAAAACAGTAAAAAAAACGGACTTTTCCTGGCATGTTTCTTCCCTGTGTATAAAACCTATTCCACGTCACCACCCAATTCTGCATAAGTCCTGCCACACCATTCACTTTGTAGCTGTTCCTGGACTGTGCACGCCAGGAATCTCCCCTGCACAGCCCTCACATGTGTGCACATGCATGTACACATGTTTCTGCATCTAACCAGCCCGGTGTCCCTTCCTCCTGCGGCTGAGCAGCGGCCTGGTCAAGCCAGGGGGACACCAGTAAAATACCCATGCAGTCTCATTCATCATGCGTTCACTGTGGGTGAGTCCTAACTTATGAGGCTCCCCCACAGTAAAAAGCGCAACAATTAGTTGCTCAAAAAGCGAAAAATCCGGACGGCCCAAGTATCAGAATCACCTTCTAACACTTGCATATGGAGTAAATAAAATTGAGTTATCCGTGTTTTGGTGCTGATGGGTTTCGTCTGCTGGGAACGAGATTTTCAATAATTCAATATACACTTTGTCTTTCCAAACAAAATTGGTCAGAGAATTTGAGCATCTATCACAGGTACATTGATAACATTTTCTTAATTTGGAAAGGAACTGACACAAGTTCATCCAGAGCCATTGAAACACTTAACACCGGATCACTGACAGAATTTCGACTTCAAAAATATCGACCTACAAGAATATCGAGTCAACAATATCGAGGGCAAAAATATCGACATCCTATCTACAACATGGTAAGTACAAAAATATCGAAAAAAAAATATCGATGTTAAAAATATCGATGTTAAATATATCGTTTTTTTTTAAATATTTATAAATGTAAAATTAAGTCTAGAAGACTAATAAATAAAAGAAACATATTTAAAAGTATCTAATAATATTTAAAATTAATAAATAATACATATATTAAGAATACATTAATTAAATATATACAGTAAATATGTAATATATATACACTGAACAATAAGTATTAATAATTATTTTACGAATTTATAAATTAATTAAATATATTCTAATTTACTAATACATTTACAAACATAAAAAAGTAACATAAATAAAATGTAAGTAATATAAAAAATAAAATAAATATTTGATATATTAACAATTAATTAAATAAAACAATGCATAGCGTAAGGGTAACAATTTCTATTCCTACTCCAGAGAGTACAACAGTAGGGAAAACTGATCCTGAACTCAAAAAACACCCCTTTACCCAAGAACTGAAACTGACCCTGAACCCTAAAAATACCCCTTTACCCAAAAACTGAAAACTGACCCTGAACCCAAAAAATACCCCTTTACCCAAGAACTGAAAACTGACCCTGAACCCAAAAAATACCCCTTACCCAAAAACTGAAAACTGACCCTGAACACTAAAAATACCCATTTACCCAAGAACTGAAAACTGACCCTGAACCCTAAAAATACCCCTTTACCCAAGAACTGAAAACTGACCCTGAACCCAAAAAATACCCCTTTACCCAAGAACTGAAAACTGACCCTGAACCCAAAAAATACCCCTTTACCCACGAACTGAAAACTGACACTGAACCAAAAAATACCCCCTTACCCAAAAACTGAAAACTGACCCTGAACCCTAAAAATACCCCTTTACCCAAGAACTGAAAACTGACCCTGAACCCAAAAAATACCCCTTTACCCACGAACTGAAAACTGACACTGAACCAAAAAAGACCCCCTTAACCATAAACTGAAAACTGACCCTGAACCCTAAAAATACCCCTTTACTCATAAACTGAAAACTGACCCTGAACCCTAAAAATACCCCTTTATCCAAGAACTGAAAACTGACCGTGAACCAAAAAAATACCCCTTTACCCAAGAACTGAAAACTGACCCTGAACCCAAAAAATACCCCTTTACCCACGAACTGAAAACTGACACTGAACAAAAAAATACCCCCTTACCCAAAAACTGAAAACTAACCCTGAAACCAAAAAATACCCCTTTACCCAAGAACTGAAAACTGACCCTGAACTAAAAAAATACCCCCTTACCCAAAAACTGAAAACTGACCCTAAACACTAAAAATACTCCTTTACCCAAAATTAATTATTATTATTTAATTAGCAATTAATTAATAATAAACAATGACAAAGAAAGTAAATATATTATCACATTAGCTGTAATTATTATAATGTAATAATTAATAATATTTTTTCCCAATTAATTAATTAACAGTAATAAAAAATTATATATCAATAAATAACTCTAATTAATGTAACTTATTAATATTATTTAATTACCAATTAATTAATAATGTAAAATATGTACAAAATAATAATAATTAATTAACTAATTAATATTAATTATTTTCCAATAAATTAAATATAAATTTATAACAACATATAATAATTAATTAATTATTATTAATATACTCCCCACCCCATTCCCCTATAAACCCACATCCCGCTACAGAAAATATTTATCAATTAATCAATTAATTTTTTTCGCAATTAATCAATATTAATTAGCAATTAATTTTAATTAATTAATTAATTAATCCTACTAATTATTAATTAACTTACCATAATTAAATTGCTTCCCACCCTATTCCCCTATAAACCCACAACCCGCTACAGAACATATATATCAATTAATAAATTAATTAAAATTATTTTCCTATTATTTTCACATAATTACCAATTAATAATAATTTATTAATAAATCCTACTAATTAATAAACAATTTACCATAATTACATTACTTCCCACCCTATTCCCCTATAAACCCACAACCCGCTCCGGTACAAAAACATAAAAGTTACTTATAAAATTATTTATTATTAAATAAAATTTATACACATATAATAGTAATTATTTTAAATAGTTAAATTAAACATATAACACATACATAATAAAATACTATACAATAATACAAATATCGATATTAGTGTCATCGAAATTAGTAACATCGATATATATGCTATCGATATTACTTACTTCGATATTACTTACATCGATATTAAGTATTTCGATATTACTTACCTTGGGTCGATATTCTGTCCTACGATATTCTTGCCTTCGATATTATGCACCTTCGATATTTCAGACTCGATATTATGGTAGGTCGATATTTACAACTCGATATTTTGACTGTGTACCCTTAACACCATTGATAAAAGGCTAGAGTTTACCTCTACCATGGGCACATAAAGAATTACGTTCTTAGACGTAGAAGTTACCATACAAAATGCTCAGCTAAGTACTAGTATTTTCCCCAAACCTACTGACCAAAATAATTTACTACACTATACAAGCTTTCACCAAATGTTGCTAACAAAGCATTTCCACTATTCCCAGTTGTTGAGATTAAAACGCATATCCTCTTATGAACAACTTTATAAAAATGGCCAAATTACATTGGTATCAATTCAAATTCAAGCAAAGAGGATACCCAGATCACACCTTGAATGTTACTATTGAGAAAGTGGATGGCAAAGAACGAGAAAGCTTATTAAAAAACGAAGCCAAAACCAAATATCCAGAAAACAGATCAGTCTTTGTATCTAAGTTCAACACCCGAAGCCCAAAAGTTGAGAACACCATATTAAAGTATTGAGCCATGTTGCAAACAGATGAGAGAACCATTTCATAAACATATTCGAATACCAACCGCGGTTCGCTTATCAACACATCTTAAACGGCTTCTAGAGAAGACCGATGAAGATAGAGGTCAGACATCTACAGGAACTTTACCATGCCTAAACTGTGGAACCTGCGACAATATCATCAATGGTACCACTATTTCACACCATACTCAAGGTACGCCGATTAAACTAAAAACCACAGCAACTTGTGATAGTAGCAATGTAATTTATCTGCTAAATTCCCATCTGGACTACTGTACATGGGCAAAACGGAAAGGAAAATAAAAACACGTGTAATAGAACATAAAAGTTACATACAAACTAAAAATCCCAAATCAACGGTAGCAGTACACTTTAATTCCAACAATCATAATATCTGCCAGTTAAGGTTTTTGATTCTAGAACTGTTACCAAATGAGGCTGCCAGACTCCACACCCAATACCTACCCCCAAGAGAGGTTCACTGGATAAATCGTCTGAGTTTGGTTAATCCAAAAGGATTAAATGAACGGATGGACTTTAATTGTTTTTTATGAATGATCAATGTAATATTCCAATATTCTCTTTTGAGAAATGTTTCTCTCAGGTGGATGCAAGAGATCACCATTTTGGACTTTGATTGAGTGGCACTCTGTGCTATTGCATCTGTTTACCTTTGTCTTACCTCCTTTTCATTGTGTTTCTTAACTTTATTTATTTTAAATGACATGCATCATCACATTGAAATAGTAATGTGCATGATATTTAAACATTTTTATTAATGCCATGTTATTGCAGCACATCTCTGTGATGCATTACTCATTTTTAGGTCTCGCCTTGGCAGCGCATGTGCTGCATGGGCTGTCTCAGCGAAACCTAAAGTAATCTGTATGCTGGCTGAAAGTCTGTGTAATTTCTCCTGCCCGTTGCGATTTTGTTTAACTCTGGCATTGCTGTTCTTAGCTTGCTTTCTGTTGGCTGTTGATCGGATGCATCACTTCCGTTTTTCATCGGAAGCAGCACCGACCAACTACAGTTTAATTACGCTCTATGGCTTTGTTAGTTTCGTTTTGGGACTACTTGTTTTACTTTTAACTTGTGCGTTGTGGTATACATTTTAAATATGCTCCGCTCCCCCTCTCCCTCCCCTGCCCTAAGAACGCCCGCAAGGCAGGCACTGTCTTAACTTAAAAAATCTGGTGTCATGGAATGTAGTAAGAAAAAGCCACAAGCTGTAGGAATTAATTGTGTTTCCTCTTGATTCAGAATATGGTGTCATAACCAGAGAATCCCCCTGGACAAATCATATGTAGTTTGAGAAGTTTTATTTGCAATTGCTATTGTACAGCACTTTGCATTGAACTGAATACAGTAAACAAATACAACAAATCATAGGGATAATCTTTTGCAGGACGACTACATTGTAAAGTTGTGTCAAGAGCTTAATTTGTAAAAGAGTGAGTGCCGGTGCCCAAAGCTTTGCTCCGAACCCTGTGCTATGAAATGCTGGCATGGGAAGCTTCTTTCATGGCCTAAGGAAGTGACATAAAAAATGTCATCAATGCTCAGGCCTTGCTGTGCTTTGAGTAAACTCAAATTGCATATTAGATTATCCATAACAGAAGTGCTCCAAGAGAACAGCAGCCATTTGTCTCCACTTTTCACACTCCAGGTCCTCTACTTTTACTAAAAATAAGATCCACCGATGCTTTCATGACCAGCAATACCATAGGCATTGTTTAGGTGGTGCTCATTTGGCAAATGCACAATGTGAAGGGATTGCCCTTCATTTGCAAGTGAACATGGCACCTTGCAATTGAGGCACCAATTTTGCCCAACAGCCTGTGACATAATAAAGACACATGAACACAGGCAGAGAGACCCAAGGGGGTATGCATTACATAAGTGTCATGTAGGAAGCGATGCACAGTGAGGGAGGGGCACCGATGTTTTCATCCCCCGATATAATTGACCCACATCAGTGTACTGTTGAGGACTGCACCCTCTTCCAAAGGCACACCATATTAGGCTGCAGTAAAAAACTAAATTGCTTTTTTAACTGCTGCTTCGTCTTTCACTGTTAAGCTCTCTTCAGCACATTCACCAACTCAGAGAGCTAGCACGTACACAGGACAGAGCTCACATTTATGTGATTGGGTGCAGTATTCTGATCCGCCTCCTGGGGAGAGAGACGGCACCTTTACTTTTGCACATTAAGCACTGCCCATGTTAGGCTCTTCCAATGAGGGCCCTCCACAACACAAACTGGCACTGTGCACTTTTATGTAATCAGGCAGAAAGCATTTTCTTGATAGAACACGACCAGCAGAAGTCAGTAAAATACCAGAATCACTTTAGCATTCTCTGGATTCCAGTACAGAGAAATTGTCTTCCACGAGCACCCGTAGACAATAAAAAAAAATCTAATCTTGTATTTTTAGTCATATGTCCACCGAAGGCCTCGATTTTATATTAAAAACAGAGCTTTGAACTAAAACATTTCCCACCGAAAGGCAATATTTCTTTCCATGTGTTCTCATACCTGGTGTGTCATGCAGTTTGGTGCTTGCTTTCCCTCCATGTTAAAGAACAGTAGTTGTTTCAGCACCCGGGCTAATGTGCTGCATAGCTAAATGCATATAAGCTCCCAACGGCGAGACCGATTGCATTGCAAATGCTTGTTTAAGTTTATTTTCTCACAGAACAACGATTTCACTTTGATATTTTCAGTTTTAGAAGGATTTTCTCAACCTTCACTTTCAGCCTACACTGTGCTGTCATAGCGGTATTCACTTGTAGCATCCACTCTCCATTTTCTATTTCCTATTTTCTTTTTTACCTGGACACATTCCGACTTGAAAACCTCATCTATTTCAGTGATACCAAAATGCTTTTTCACTTCCAGCATACCACGTACATTACCCAGCTGCTTAACAACGTGGCGCAGAGATCACAGCGGGTGCACTTTTCCGTTTTCATTTATCGCGTGCGAAGGTAGGTGAGAGACCTATCTATGTAATTGTTTGCAATTTTGAATATTAAGAATTAGGCATGACAATATTTAATTGCGTTACAGCTCTATTTCGGAAGCTGCATGCGAGTACTTGCTTATGGTGAAATGCCTTGGTTAAAAATGTGAACGTTTGTAAAACGCACTACCTTTCTCAAGGTAGGTTGGCCATTTATCGCATCACTAGTTTTGACCATGTCGCGACTTCATTTTGTGACGCTAGTCACTTTTCCACAGATAGCCCTACGTCACCTCGGCAAAGTGCCTATGTTACCTATATTTAAACGTGAATGCTAAGTTTGAGCACAACAAGCTTGCACCTTGTCTGATTTTAGGCAGAATACTTTCGCGCAGACTGCTTGAGGTTGCTTTGTCACCATGAATTGTTAGAGACAATATGCTGTTCCTATAAAGCTTGAATTTTCACTGTTTTTGAATTTCGGAATTTTTATACTCAAGTCAAGTCAAAAAGGCTTTATTTCGATAAAAAGTTATCATAAAAGCTTCACATAAAATTCATGGATACATTAAAAAGAACAAAGTAAACAAAGTACAAGGAATTTATGTACAGACAATTTAAAAAAGATTTCAACATTTTTAAAAGGAGTCATTTCATAGATTATTTAATAAAGAATTAAACAATTGATTTAAGCTTTTTAGCTCTGATGGACCAAGCCCATGATAAAAATTTGACAAGAGCACAAGCATAAATAGTGCGACTATCAGACATTAGTATGCGTATTGCGTCCGTATGACACCTAGTGCCCAGCTGGCGGCATAAGTGTTTGAGCCATATCTTCCTGGGTAAGGTATACTCTCCACATTCAAACATGAAATGCGCCACTGTCTCTGGTCTGTCTAAGCATACTGGGCAAAACTCTGTAGTTTGTGCAGGCAGTTTCCACCGTGATGAAAAAGCATACAAAGGGAGAGTTCCTGCTCTAAATTTAAAATAAAGGGCCCTATCAAAAGGTTTTTCGATAACATCTAAGTATAGTTCCCGTATTGGTAGGTCCTTAAACTTCAAAAAATATTCAGTGAGTCTGCCCAAGGAAACATTAGTATTCCGTTGTAGCGCAATCCAATTCCAATAAAGTTTCTTGAGAGTTGCCTTTGGGGGAGAAGATCTATTTGCCCACGCTTCATTTAGGCCCAAGTTGAATAGCAAGGTTTTCATGTCGCTCAGCCATTTAATTTTGTGCCACCCTGGTAGTAACATGATTTCTGAGAGACCTTGCGCGTATTTACCAAGTTCCTGCACTCGCCACAGGCGTGCCCATAATAGAAGTGGACGGAGTTTTGCTAAATCGTCAATAGGGCGACATCCTAGATCCAACATTAGTGGGACCATAGGAGTGCCCTGTGGGAGTGACATGATCGCCCTACAGAATTTCTTCTCAGATCTTAGCAAGTCATTGGTAATGGATGAACCCCATAGCTCCGCCCCATAGAGAGCAGAACTAACCCCTTTGGCTGTATAAATTTCGAGGACAACAGCTATCGGTCTAATTGCACAGGAGCGTTGTTCTTTCAAAAGGGCTCCTGTTATCCTCTTGTGGGCTAATAGCATTTTATCAAGATGTGGGGTCCATTGCATTTTATGGGATAAGCGAATGCCAAGATAGTCAAATACTTCTACCCTCTCCAAAGGTTCTGCGTTCAGAGTAGGGGGGCGTACTGGCTTTTTTGGGGGGTTCAACACAAGGTATTTCGTCTTACCCGTATTAATTACCAGGCCCTGTTCAGAACAGAAGGATTGGAAATTGTTCAGAAGCCTTTGGAGGCCTATTGGGGTTTTCGATATTAAAAGCGTGTCATCCGCAAAGAGAAGGGTAGGAGAATTTTTATACTATACTTTTTCACAAGATTCACCGAGCGCAAGAGTAGGACTCGGACTTTTTGTCTAAAGTTCCCTAAACTTTTTGCTTTCCCCCTAGACCGTTTTCCTGACATAGAGTTGCTAATTTAGATGCTTTGGGTACTTTGCTACTGCTGATCAGTGTCAAAGTACAAGTGTGCAAAACACGGAAAGGAGACCAGGTCAATTAATGGTGTGCTATCCTAGATGGAGGGCAGGAATCACCAGGACACCCGTGTGAGTAGATATGTTGAGTTACAGTGGGCTGAAAAAGTCCCATCAGACCACCCTCTTGGCGGCATATCATCATTTGGGGAGGGCAGTAATTCCATTGCCCGACTATGTGACAGTGCGGGAAAGGAACTCAGCGTATTCTGCCATAGTAGTGCGCAGAGTAAAGTGTGAAAAAGAAAAATGCAGTGCTATGAAAAAAGACTTAAAAATGACTACCTAAACTCAAGAAATAACTTGTCAACATAAGTGTAGGTGTCATGATTAAAAACACGCCTAGTAGCGAATAAGTGGAGCTACGTTATGGCGCTGCGTAGAATGGTCAACTAGTTTCAGTTAGATGGAGTAGTGCTCCAGCTTTCATCAGGACCTTGGAAATTGAAACGCTACTGCAACATGAACTCGAGGGTGTACAAGTATAAGACAGCATAAGTTTCATCAAAATACTTTATAAAGGAAAAAGTATCACCCAAGACTTGGAACCTCTATGTCCTCTGAAGACAGGAAAGAATTGTTCTACCTGTCAAAGAAACAAAAGATACCATATTTGTATTACCCCACAGGAATCCACATCGCCCCATATACACCATTAAGACAAGAACACACCTGCATGAACATTTTGCGTCCTGCATTTCAAATAAGCATATTAGCTTTATCACAAAGAGGCATTTCCTCGCAGTGATACTTACCCAGCTTTGTGTGGGTAAAAACCTCACCTTGCCCGGCAACCGCTCGGGAAATTGAGGCCCCGCTCTAATGTGTAAAAGAAGGGGGGGAAACACAAATGACATTCAGTTCAAAAGTGTCCAACCCACTAGCTATACACATAAACCCAAAAGACGTGTGGTAGACTCCTCGCTGCCTAAACATAACTCTGTAACTGAGCCCACACCGGTTGTTAGTAATGAATAAAAAACTAGCCCTCAAAAAAGGGGTAATAGTAGTGCCAATGGTGACCATGTATCACACCTAAACTCGTGTTATGAATAGCACTGTAGAGTGGCTGCAAGGGAATGCTGCCAAACCAAATAATACCCAAACCTCAAATGCGAGACCTGGGTGCTCAAGCTAGTGCAAAGGTAAACAACCCTAAAAAAACAGTCCCAAACATTTATACATGGATTGCAAATATTATTCATTAAAGTAATCAATCCTGTTAACTCCCAGCATAGCCTGCGCACCTGCTAGATGTAAGGAAATTAACCTGCCAACCTCTATTAACCAAACTGTTCGATTTACCCTGTCTGAACTCCCCTGTCCGTCGGTGCCTCTGCTCGAAATCGAGCGGAAGGGAAGGCATCGAAGGAAGAGCCCGTTACATTTTAAATGTTAAGACTTGCTATCTGGTCAACCAATTGCGGCCGATGTTGGGACCAATAGCTAGGTGTGGCTTGAAAACAAAAGGGAGCTCACCCGCGTTCGTCAGGAAGTGAGACCAATCTAGAGCGCCCGGCACTGATCTCACTGCGCATGCGTACAAGTGCTCAGCTTCAGTTGAGAGAGCACTATGCCAATGCACATGCGTGATTATGTGTCAGAACAGCCGAGATTACACTAAAGAGAAAGTATCCAGATCGAGGAGAAAAATACAGAACAACATGTGTTCTGTGATGTATGGGCTCACTAGGCCCTTTTTCTTTAAATTCCCCCAAAAAACTTTATGTATATGTATATGTCCACACAGATTGGAAATGGGAAGAGAAATCATTGGTGTCCAGATGGGCAATGACAGGTTGGTTTGCTGCACACCACACGTATGGTCAAGCGGGCAGCTAGGAATTACACAGGTACTTAGTGCTTCATGTTGTACGGGGTAAGAGACAGAAAAGGAAACATGCCCGGTTTAACTGTAGAGAACCGATCATGCCAAAAAGGCTGTTTAGGTACAATGACTGACAGGTTCAAAAACCACAGCTCTGGAAAATAATCCAAGTGCCTAGACTGGAGAATTCCAGCAAAACAAGGGCCAAGAGTGACGGCATATGGGCAGGAGGAGTCACACACAATTAATTTAGATGAGCTTGTGTGATGCAAATAGCAAATTCATTTGCATCTGAAAAAGACCCGCAACAAGAAGTTGCTCTAAATACTAAAAAACAAATGTATGGAGGGTCAAATGGGGATATAATTTAATGACCTGTCAACTTACGCCCCAATAATTAATACAAAACACGGAAAGGAGACCAGGTCAATTAATTGTGTGCTGTCCAAGATGAAGGGAAGGAATCACCAGGACACCCGTGTGAGTATATATGTTGAGTTACAGTGGGCTGAAAAAGTCCCATCAGACCACCCTCTTGGCGGCATATCATCATTTGGGGAGGGCAGTAATTCCATTGCCCGCCTATGTGACAGTGCGGGAAAGGAACTCAGCGTATTCTGCCATAGTAGTGCCCAGAGTAAAGTGTGAAAAAGAAAAATGCAGTGCTATGAAAAAAGACTTAAAAATGACTACCTAAACTCAAGAAATAACTTGTCAACATAAGTGTAGGTGTCATGATTAAAAACACGCCTAGTAGCGAATAAGTGGAGCTACGTTATGGCGCTGCGTTGAATGGTCAACTGAAGCTGAGCACTTGTGCGCATGCGCGGTGAGATCAGTGCCGGGCGCGCTAGATTGGTCTCACTTCCTGACGAACGCGGGTGAGCTCCCTTTTGTTTTCAAGCCACACCTAGCTATTGGTCCCAACATCGGCCGCAATTGGTTGACCAGATAGCAAGTCTTAACATTTAAAATGTAACGGGCTCTTCCTTCGATGCCTTCCCTTCCGCTCGATTTCGAGCAGAGGCACCGACGGACAGGTGAGTTCAGACAGGGTAAATCGAACAGTTTGGTTGATAGAGGTTGGCAGGTTAATTTCCTTACATCTAGCAGGTGCGCAGGCTATGCTGGGAGTTAACAGGATTGATTACTTTAATGAATAATATTTGCAATCCATGTATAAATGTTTGGGACTGTTTTTTTAGGGTTGTTTACCTTTGCACTAGCTTGAGCACCCAGGTCTCGCATTTGAGGTTTGGGTATACTTCGGTTTGGCAGCATTCCCTTGCAGCCACTCTACAGTGCTATTCATAACACGAGTTTAGGTGTGATACATGGTCACCATTGGCACTACTATTACCCCTTTTTTGAGGGCTAGTTTTTTATTCATCACTAACAACCGGTGTGGGCTCAGTTACAGAGTTATGTTTAGGCAGCGAGGAGTCTACCACACGTCTTTTGGGTTTATGTGCAGAGCTAGTGGGTTGGACACTTTTGAACTGAATGTCATTTGTGTTCCCCCCCCCCCCCCCTTCTTTTACACATTAGAGCGGGGCCTCAATTTCCCGAGCGGTTGCCGGGCAAGGTGAGGTTTTCACCCACACAAAGCTGGGTAAGTATCACTGCGATGAAATGCCTCTTTGTGATAAAGCTAATATGCTTATTTGAAATGCAGGACGCAAAATGTTCATGCAGGTGTGTTCTTGTCTTAATGGTGTATATGGGGCGATGTGGATTCCTGTGGGGTAATACACATATGGTATCTTTTGTTTCTTTGACAGGTAGAACAATTCTTTCCTGTCTTCAGAGGACATAGGGGTTCCAAGTCTTGGGTGATACTTTTTCCTTTATAAAGTATTTTGATGAAACTTATGCTGTCTTATACTTGTACACCCTCGAGTTCATGTTGCATTAGCGTTTCAATTTCCAAGGTCCTGATGAAAGCTGGAGCACTACTCCATCTAGCTGAAATTAGTTGACCATTCAACGCAGCGCCATAACGTAGCTCCACTTATTCGCTACTAGGCGTGTTTTTAATCATGACACCTACACTTATGTTGACAAGTTATTTCTTGAGTTTAGGTAGTCATTTTTAAGTCTTTTTTCATAGCACTGCATTTTTCTTTTTCACACTTTACTCTGGGCACTACTATGGCAGAATACGCTGAGTTCCTTTCCCGCACTGTCACATAGGCGGGCAATGGAATTACTGCCCTCCCCAAATGATGATATGCCGCCAAGAGGGTGGTCTGATGGGACTTTTTCAGCCCACTGTAACTCAACATATCTACTCACACGGGTGTCCTGGTGATTCCTGCCCTCTATCTAGGACAGCACACCATTAATTGACCTGGTCTCCTTTCCGTGTTTTGTATTAATTATTGGGGCGTAAGTTGACAGGTCATTAAATTATATCCCCATTTGACCCTCCATACATTTGTTTTTTAGAAAGTACAAGTGTGCCCTATGTAAAATGTAATGGTAATTGGTTGGCCATGATTGGTATGTTTGCCTTACTAGTAAAGTCCCTGTGCACTGTGTGTGCCAAGGCTAGTAACACAAAGGTGCGCAGAGAAGGAAACTCAGGCCTGCAGTGTAGGGCTCCCGCACATTTTGCAAAGTTAGCATGTTATCCTGACAAGTGCAACCACTTGTCAGGCATTACTTTCCCTTTTACAAAAACACATGAGGTACCCCATGGTAGGTCCCGGGTCACCCCTGGGCAGGGTGCAGCGGAAGAAAAAGGCAGGACATATACTAAGGTGTGTGTTATGTCCTGACCATTAAAAACACCCCATTTTGTTTTTCACTGCTGAAAGGCCATCCTGCTCATAGGACAGAATGGGGGAGGCTGGGTGTTGTGTTTGTTAGCCTAGTTTCCTATAAGTTTAAAATGGAGAGGTGAAGTTTGGTATTTATGAACTCACAGTGTCATAACATATCTTTCTATGCAAGTGGTTTTGTCACTGTGTGTTCAGAAGCCACTATTTTAGAAAGTGGCTGAGTTTTGTGCTTTAAGCATTTCTGTGTGTCTCTGCTGAATTGGGATTGACTGTCTGGATCTGTGAGGTGAGAGGAAGTGGGAGAGGTCTTAACCCAGGCAGGGGTTGAGATGACACCAGGCTGCCCTGCATCTGGAGAGCAGGGGGTGGAGAAGTTCCGGGAGGTGAAAGGGCCTGGGTTGCTGCCAGCTGCGGTCGGTAGTGAGAGTACCTGCCGGGGGTGACATGGGTAGGGGGAGGGGCAGGGTGGGGAGTAGTAATCTATGGATTACGGAGGTTTACAGGTAAGTAAACATATAACTAAACAAAACAAATTTCGATGCGCGCACTGCATTGCATTTGGGGATGCAGTGCATGCAACTAAATTTGTTTCATTTATTTATATGTTTACTTACCTGTAAACCTCCGTAATCCATAGATTACTACCCCCCACCCTTTCCATTCCACTCCCCATGTCACCACCTGGCAGGTACTCCCACTACCGACGCGGCTGGTTGCTGCTATAAAACAATTGACCCATCTCCAGCTGATTGATTAAGGATCCAGACCCCCAGTATCAAAGGGAAAAAGGTGACACTGGGGGGGAGACACCTAGAACTGATTTAGGCAGGGGTCAGGGACCCTTGAGCACAAAGAACTTCAACAACATGAAGGGGCATAACTAAGAGAACAGAAACCCCTAGAATGTGGTGTAGTTTTGAATGGCGAAATGGACAGGTCGAGTCTGCAAAGGTTTTGACCTCTTTCGTGATCAAGAAGAAAATCTGCCAAGGAAGAAGTTGCTGCAGAGACTGCTGGATAGGACTGACCCTTGCTTCGTGATCTCGGGCTGGCCTGCAGTTTGCAGCTTTTACTAAGGAAGAGACAGAAGGGGCATTGCAGTGGGTGGTGTGTCCCCCTTCTTAAACAGGACAGTGCTTTGTGCTGTGTCCTGAACCCCAAGGGCCGGAGGTGAGCTGGACCCCTGTTTGGAAACACAGGAACATAAAAGTTTCCGAAGAAGTCCCAAGCAACCCGGTGTGCGCAAGCTTTTGCAGCTTGAGACCCTCAGAAGTTGTGCCTTGTGATTGTGGGCACACAGGAGAAAACTGCATCTCGGACGGGCAGAGTACATGTCATGGTGCAGCCAAGGCGTTGGTGAAGAGCACCTGGTCGTGTGCACCGGGAGAAGAGGTGATACTCGGACGGGCAGAGTCCGTGTTGTGGTGCAGCCAAGGCATTGGTGAAGAGTGCCTGGTTGTTGTGTGCACCTGGAGAAGAGGTAAGACTCGGACCCACAGAGTGCATGTCGTGGTGCAGCCAAGGCTTTGGTGAAGAGCGCCTGGTCGGTATGTGCACCGAGCGAATAAGTGAGTCCCTGACGCACAGGGTGCATGTCGTGGTGCAGGCCAAGGCATTGGTGAGGAGCGCCTAGTCATTGTGTGCACCAGGAGACGAGGTGAGACTCGGACACGCAGGGTGTGTATCATGGTGCAAGCCGAGGCATTGGTGAAGAGCGCCTGGTCATCGTGTGCACCAGAGAAGAGGTGAGTCTTGGACGCGCAGACTATGTGTCGAGGTGCAACCAGAGGCGCTGGTGAGGAGTGCCTGGGTAGTGTGTGCACCCAAATCGAAGTAAGTTTCCACAGTGCTGAGTGTGGGTCTCGGTGTCCACTGAGACCGGAGGAAGGAGGGCCAGGTCATCGAGCCCTCGGAGTTAAACAGTAGCGGCCCAGACCAGCACCTCCAGAGAAGCTGAGTCCCCGGCCTGAGCTCACCGTGCCCATTGACAGAGTTCTGGATCAAGGCCCAGTTTGCTGAAGGAGGAACACCTGGGGTGGGGCGCAGGCTCAGAGGGACACTGTTTTGGCCCCCGCTTCTGTCAGCTGCATGAGCCTGTTGCTTCGGCTCAGATCGCGGCCTGTGCTGGCCCAAGGAGGGGCAGTACTGGGCCAGAGTAGGAAGCGGTACTTTTGTGTCATCATTGATCCGTGTTGGGGGCAACTATTAATGGAGCACCTAGACTGTCATATTACACTTTGCATTATTGCTGCTAAAGAACTATCAAAGTGTCGTATGACGCCTGACCATATTTGCGCCTGACTACCTACATGCTGGGTGCACTACACACTGCATTATTTTTCCCTTGCAGAGTACATTATTGTAACATGGCTAAGCTTAACTGTTGGTTAGAAGCGGTGGTTGGGATTAGAACCTGCCAATCCATTGGAAGGAGTGCTGCCCATTATTATATGTTGGTTTTGTATCGTGTGGTCATAACGAATATCTTCTTATATAAAAATTACACTCATTTATTAAAACTTGTGTGGAGTCTATTTGTTGTGACATCATTGGGTTGCTGTGAGTGTGGTTGCACATACTGTACACACGTGCCTTGGAGATAAACCTGGCTCCTCGTGCCAATCTCAGACGGTGTCCTTACTTAGCCTAATGGGGTCCGGATCTCGCACCTAGTGACAGTGGTGTGGGACAAGGACTCCCGCCTCCAGCATTTGGTGGTGGCGGTGAGGGATAAGGAACCCCACTTGCAACAACTATTTTTTTACTCATTGTGCACTTAATACTTCATCTCAAGAAGACTGGGTGACATTGATTGAGCACCTTATGCACATGATACCAAATGGGATTTTATTAATTTTGGCACCCAAGCATGTCATCTTTCATTTGGCACTTCCACTATTATTTTGCATCAGCAGTAGGCTACATCAAGTTTTAAGGTGGTATTCCGTTTCTAACATTAGTATACTTTATTCTGCTTGCAGGAGAAGTTTATTGATTTATTTATTTTATTTATTTAGCTGTTTTATAGCGCGCTCCATTACTACCAGAGTATTCTGGCGCGAAAAGAAAAACAAGCAAGTGGCCGTCTGAAAGGAATAATAAAACTAATAGGCAGTTCTAAAAAGATGAGTTTTTAGTGCTTTCTTAAAAGAGACGGAATTTTCAATCAATCTCAGGGAAAGGGGAAGAGAGTTCCAAGTCCGAGCTGCGACAACAGCAAGCGAGTAGCCTCCCAGGCGGACTCGCTGAAAGCGGGGCACAATCAGGAAATTACAGTCAGCTGAACGTAGAGGCCGAGTGGGGACATAGCGGCTGAATCTTTTTCTCAGATAGGATGGCCCCATATCATTGACTGCCTTAAATGCTAAGGTAAGGATTTTAAAAGTTATCCTTTGAGCAATCGGCAGCCAATAAAGTTCCTTTAAGTGTGCTCGCAGGCTTTCTCTACTTGGAATTTTACACAGCAACCGTGCTGTCGCATTTTGGATAATCTGCAGTCGGGCGACTAAGAAGGCTGGAGTGCCGCTAAAAAGAGAGTCGGCGTAATCGAGCCGAGATAAAATTAAAGCCCTCGCAACCGACTCTCTAGCTGATGATGGCAGATAAGGGAAGAACTTTCTCATGGCTTTAAGAGATCCGAAGCACACCGCTGTAAGTTTTTTTATGTGTGCCTCGAATCTCAGATCCTCTCCGAACCAGACTCCCAAATTCTTGGCAGCGATAGTAACTGAGCCTGGCTGGGGAAAATCAGGCAGCCACAAGAATTCTCTAAAATTGGGTGGGAATTGGCCATACAGCAGAATTTCCTTCTTGTCTTCTTTGCACTTCAGCTGTGCCACTGCTAACCAGTGAAACACAGTGGAAAGGCACGAACGGACAACCTCTGAATTAGTTGCTGCATCCTGCCAGGTAAATAAAAGCTGCGTATCATCTGCATACGCTATGATTTTTGCTCCCATTTGTTCGGCCAGCACAATAAGAGGGGTAAGATATATATTAAAAAGCAGGGGACTCAATGTAGAACCTTGAGGAACCCCGGTAGTGAGGGGCCTAATTGAGGATGAAAAAGGTGGGATCCAAACCTTCTGAGACCTGTCCGATAAGAAAGATTTCACCCATTCCAGTGCTGAACCCAATACACCAATCTCAGCCAAGCGAGTCAGGAGGAGTGAGTGTGGGACAGTATCAAACGCGGCAGAGAGGTCCAATAAAATCAGAGCCGCTCTGCCGCCACTGTCTAAACACTCCCTGATAGCCTCAGTAATCTCCACCAACGCCGACTCAGTGCTATATGCTGCACGGAAGCCAGACTGGGTAGGATGTAAGACCTCCGAGGATTCTACAAAGGCATTCAGCTGGGCAAATGCAAGTTTCTCCCCAATTTTTGCCATAGCTGGGAGTAGAGATATGGGTCTGTAGTTACTAGGCACAGTTGGATCTGCACCTGCCTTTTTTAAAAAGAGAAGTAGCTTAGCCTGTTTCCATTCGTTAGGAACCCTTGCTGATGTGAAAGATAGGACCATTATTTGAGAAACCTCAGGTGCCACTACTTCTGCCACTTCAGCCAACACCCTGGCCGGGCAGGTATCACCAGGGGCACCAGATTTTAACGATTTAATTGCCACAAATGTGTCATCCACAGAGGGTGGAGCAAAGCTCTCCATGGTGTGCATGGGTTCAACATTAGATCCAACATTGTCAGCTGTCCAACTCCCCCCACCAGTAGCTCTAAGACTTTGCTGAATTTTAGGGATTTTTGTCAAGAAAAAGGAGGAAATACCCTGACGAAGGGCCCAGCCCGAAATGCATTGGCATGTTGTCCAAAGAAGGTTCTAAAAACAGTACTGCAAAATTGTAACGTGATCATAACATTATCATCATTCAACATAAAAGAATAGAAATGAAAAATTTGATTCACTTCTGAAATAATTGAACTTCTATCGAGTGAGTGCAGATTGGGGATGTTTTCTACGGTTTCAGGAAAACACAGTGTTTATTCTACTCCATTGTGCCATCAGATTACATTTTCAGATGGTGAAGACAGCGAACGCACCGTCATCAGAACTCTGATTGTGCACCTGACATACAGTAGACTTGGCAAGCTGTGGATTTGGTGGAAAGGGTACTCCGTCATGTTTAACCAAGTCCACCAAACTCGAAATCAGGCGTTAGTTTCCATACAGAGTAAAACATCTATTTCAAATTCTTTGAGAGAAGGAAAAGGCTGCAAAGAGTCTGCAGTCGTAAGTTTCAATTCTGTCTTCTCTGGACTATTTGATGCTAAAACTGAAGGACTCAGCAGGACATGGAAAACCAAGTATTCCATTTTGTAAGGACCTCACCAGCTAAAGCATTCTTCCTTTTCCCACTGTAGTATTTGTAGTTCCATAAAAAAAAAAAAACACTCTAATCATGTGACTTAGTAGATTAACCTGACCCCTGCTCTATTACAATGGTCCTAAATTTGGGCAAAGTTTGTTTGCATTTACTTATTTAAAAAATGATTCAAAAATCCTATTCTGATACTTTTGCCCTCAAAAACTGTCTTTAAAAGAAGCCAAAGAAGAGGACTTCTTTTCAACATCATAAAATTATATCATCATCCATCTGCACAGGAAGTGCCATTACTCCTCTCCTCTCCGATACCTAATTAATGACAGCAGCAGCACAGACAAGCTGCTGGCATGCCAAAAGTGTGCCAAAGACAAGCCAACCTGTGACCACCCATGCCTGGACCGCACCCAGCTCCTGAAAGCCTGGTCCTCCCCCCTCCCACCCCCAACCTTGCTGCAACGTTAAACACCCTCATCCACAGCTGCAGCTCACCAAGCTGCTGCCACGCTGTGCCACACTACACTAAGGGAGTATACTCCTGCACTTACTCCAATTGTTAATGCACTTACCCCATCCAACACTCACCGCTCCCACATTGACACATCCAATTCTCCACTCTCACACAGTCCTACATACTTCACAACATCCACTCACTCACCAAACACACCACAGGAATCTGAGAACTGCTGCCCCAGACCTTTTCCTCATGACTACCTGGTTGAACCCTGCAGCAACAACTGACATCATCACAGTCACACCCCCAGGCTACAAGGTTGCCAGGCAAGACAGACTTCACAAGTCTAGAGGTAAATCACTATCATCCACAAGAATGTCATCTGCTGCATCACATTCACAAACCCTACATTCTCATACATTGAATACCTGTCGTGCCACTCTCATCACATACTTCATCGCACAACTCAACCTCTAGCTATCAATTACATTGGAGACCTGACTTCCACCTGGAAGACCACACTGAACCCAACTCAAAGTACTCATCAATGACCTTGAAAGCCGGGCCTCACTTAACCCATAAAGGGACTCCCCCTTATAGAGCAAAACAGCCTCTGGAAGCTATTTTCACCACCTTTCACAACATCAAAATTGACGAGCCAACACCAGCCTCCTGGAAGACCATGGCCTCAGCAAACTTAGCATCCCTGTCCCAGTCCAATACACATGCACCACCTCCAGGCAGGCCACTGAAACGGCAACAGCATCACTGACAAGGACTGGATCATCTATCTCAACACCCACTGACCTGGACACAGCAACAGTCTCCTCAAATCTATAATTAATTTCAACAATTGGATTACCTCCTGCATGGACTCCCTGGCCCCCACCTCAAGCACAGCAATACAACAAGATCCAGTACTCATGCCAGTTAGAACATGGAGGAAATAATTGGAATACCACTGGAAACAACTTGGGTGTGAATGGAGAATGAGCCAGGACAATGCAATCAGGAGTACAATCAAATCCGTCCTTAGAAGCTACCATGAAATGACCCAGAGCACCAAACGCATCTCTTTGGCAGTTGGCATTGATGCCAGCACCGACAAAAGCAAATAAATCTTCACCTTTATTTCAGGGATTTAGGCTACTCATTGAGAGGGATGAAACACTCCTCAAGCAGCAACCACAATTCCTGTCAGGATAAAGTCACAAGCAACCCCAAATTAATCTGTGCTTAAACCTCTGGTAGCTTGGCACTAGAGCATTCAGGCTTAACTCAGAGGCAATCTGAAGTATTTAATTATTTATGCAGCACTTCGAATAGCAATAAAGTGAAAACACACCACAAAAGAATTCCCTCACAAATATAGATAAATAGAGTAACATTTCATAAACTGAGACCAAAATGCAGAAAATCCAATCAGTAGATGTTGGAAGGCGGTGACCACAGGGGTCAAGAGGACTCTCCTAACAACCCGGGACCTCCTCTCCCACAATTACTGCCGAGTCTTATCGAGAGGGAGTCCCCGCTGGGGAGGACTGATCGTACACACAGACGATACACCACACTTAAGAACGGACACCACACCGTGATTCTTTATCAAGTATGAACTTTATCAAGGTAAAAGTAAGGAGCTACAAAGCGATCGAGGGATCGCGAAAGTCCTGTAGCAAAGGGAACGGGAAAACGGGACAGTCTTAGAGGGCCAGCTGGCACACCACGTACCCTGCTCACAGTTCTCAATCCTCGAACTGGGGGGTACGGGAGCTGGCGATGGGACCTGCTGTCCTACTCACTTCAGTCTCAGGCGGTCTGTGAGGGTAGCGTTGCTGGTCCAGCCGGACCAGAGTATTCTTCAAGCTGCGACGAGGTCAGCAGGGCTTGGTCAGGAGTACTTCGTCGTACTTGTAGGCAGGAGGAGCCGCGACAGCGTCCGCAGGGCTCTGGAAGGTAACCAGTGTCTCTTTTTCGTAAGCGTGGGCCGCTACGAGGTCAGCAGGGCTCCGGTGGTTCAGATCTTACTCTCGAGAGGGGGCCGCAACAGCGTCAGCAGGGCTCCGGTGATTCAGGTCTTATTTCTTCGAGAAGGAGCCGCGACAGCGTCAGCAGGACTCCGGTGGTTCAGTTCCGTCGGTTCGAGGATGAGCCGCGACGACGTCATCAGGGCTCGGTGGGTCAGAGTCTGTTCTCCGCAAAGTCAGCCGCGATCAGATCAGCAGGGCTTTCTTGTCCAAGATACAACTGCCGACTAGATGGAAGGCAGGCTTTCTTATAGTCCAGGAGCTCTTTGATGTCCGGACCCTCGGAGGCAGGAGGCCGGAGGTCCGAGCGCCAGGCGCCTGATTGTCTGGGCTGCTGTGTCTTTGATGCTTTTGGACCATGCGTCCAGGGACTTCCAGACGCTCATCATGGCCTGGAGCCAGCTCGCTAGGGAGCCCAAAGGTGCGATCGAAACCAGCCCCCAGGGATGGTTCGGAGGTGTGAGGACAACCAGTTCCTCTGGAGGGGTCCGGAGGCGTGATGGAAACCGTGGTTTCGGGTACTTGGTGAGTCGTTCACCCCCTGGGTGGGTCGGGGCGCGCCGGACGCACACGCCCAGCTGCAGCCGGGAGCGGCCAGAGGCTGCCAAAAGGGAAGAAGGCGGCCGGCTGGCCGGGGTGGCCAAACATGGAGTCTGATGGTCACGTGCATGGGTGCAGGCACGCGGTCTGGAGGTCGTTTCAGGTCCGTTGTAGGAGTCTCGTGTATGGTCCTGGGTGGACGGAAATTAGTTCTGTCTGTCGTTCTGGGTTTATGGGGTCTGCGAGGGCCACGCCACAAGGCCAGGTCCAACATGCGTCCCCTCCAGCTGAAAGACGAGGAGAACTACCCATCCTCTTGGGGGTTCTCTTCGCTGAGGCGGAAGAAGCGGGACAGGCCGTCGGCGTTGGCGTGGTCGGCACCAGGCCGGTGTTCCACAGTAAAATCCATCCCTTGGAGGGAGATGGACCAGCGTAGCAGTTTAGGGTTCTCTCCTCTCATCTGCATGAGCCACCGGAGAGGACGGTGATGGGTCTGGACCAGGAAGTGGGTACCGAATAGGTAGGGTCTCAGCTTCTTCAAGGCCCAGACTACTGCGAAAGCCTCTCGCTCGATGGTGCTCCATCTCTGCTCCCTGGGTAGTAGCCTCCGGCTGATAAAGGCTACTGGATGATCAATCCCCTGGTCGTCCACCTGGGAGAGCATGGCTCCGATGCCATGTTCGGAGGCGTCGGTCTGGACCACGAACTCCCTGGAGTAGTCCGGGGCCTGTAGCACTGGAGCGGTGCACATGGCCTGTTTCAATTCCTCGAATGCCTTCTGGCTGGCGGGGGTCCAACTAACCTTCTTGGGGTTGGCCTTGGCTGTCAACTCTGTGAGGGGGCCTACAATACTCCCGAACCCTTGATGAATCTACGGTAGTACCCTGTTAGTCCTAGGAAGGCCCACACCTCGTCTGGGTTGTGGGGGTTTCCCAGGCATTGATAGCATCTATCTTGGGTTGGAGGGGGGCTTCGAGGCCGCTCCCGACCTGGTGCCCGAGGTACACTACGGAGCTTTGTCCTATTTGACACTTGCTAGCTTTAATGGTGAGCCCGGCGCGGCGCAGGGCGTCCAACACCTCCCAGAGGTGGTGCAAGTGCTCGGGCCAGTGGGCACTGAACACCGCAATGTTGTCGAGATACGCTGCGCTGAAACTTTCTAGCCCGGCCAGGACCTGATTGACCAGTCGCTGGAAGGTGGCGGGGGTGTTTTTCATGCCAAAGGGCATCACTCAGAAGTGGAAGTGGCCATCTGGAGTGGAGAAAGTAGACCTTTCTTGAGCCCTCTCCGTGAGGCCGATCTGCCAGTAGCCACTGGTGAGATCGAAGGTACTGAGGTACTGAGCCGACCCTAAGCGGTCAATGAGTTCGTCAGCTCGGGGGATGGGGTGTGCGTCGGTTCGGGTGACTGCGTTGAGTCCGCGGTAGTCTACGCAGAACCTTAGCTCAGGAACGGTGCCGGGGGCGGCTGCCTTCGGAACCAGGACCACGGGGCTAGCCCATGGGCTGTCGGAGGCCTCTACCACTCCTAGGTCCAACATTTTGTCGACTTCGGCCTTGATGCAGGCTCGAACTCGGTCAGGGACTCGGTAGGCTCTGTGTCGTACCGGAGGGCTGTCCCCGGTGTCCACGTCGTGGACGCACCAACTGGTGACCCCGGGGGTGAGGGAGAAGAGGTCTGAGAATTGTCCGAACAAGTGGCGACATTCGTCACGCTGCAAGGGGGTGAGGGAGGAGGAGAGGCTCACTCCCTCTACGGAGCCATCTTGATCCTTTGCACACAGGAGATCTGGCAGAGGGTCCGTTTCCTCTTCCTCTCCGTCGTTGGTGGCAAGGAGTAATCCCAACTCAGAACGCACAAAGTGGGGTTTGAGCCGGTTCACGTGTAAGGCTTTCAGGGCGTTCCTGGCTGATTTCGTTTCAACGAGGTAGGTGACCTGGCTCTTGCGTTCTATCACCTTAAAGGGTCCAGTCCACTTGTCCTGCAAGGCACAAGGTTCCACTGGGGACATGACCCAAACCTGTTGGCCTGGTTGAAACTCGACCAGAGTGGCATTCTGGGTGTACCAGCATTTCATCTCCTCTTGACTGGCCTCCAGGTTGGCCTCGGCCAGCTCGCGAAACTTCCGCGTCTGGTTCCGGAGGGCCAGGATGTAGGAGAACACATCGGGGGTGTGCTCGGGGGGGCTGTCTCCCAGCCTTCCTTGACCAGGCTGAGGGGACCCCGGACGGGGTGCCCATAGAGCAGCTCAAAAGGGCTGAACCCCAAGGATTTCTGGGGAACCTCTCGGTATGCGAACAGGAGGCAGGACAGGAGGACGTCCCACTTGCGTCGCAAGGGCTCCTCGAGACCCATGATCATCCCCTTCAGGGTGCGGTTGAACCGCTCAACCAGGCCGTTACCCTGGGGGTGGTATGGGGTGGTGAACCTGTACGACACCCCACACTGTTGCCAAAGGGACTTCATGTACCGGGAAATAAAGTTGGTGCCTCGGTCGCTCACCACTTCCCGCGGGAATCCCACCCGGGAGAAGATCCCCATGAGGGCCCGGCCCACGACCGGGGCCGTCACGGTCCGGAGGGGGATGGCTTCGGGGTATCGGGTGGCGTGATCGACCAGAACCAAAATGAACCGGTGACCTAAGGAGGTCCGGGGGTCCAGAAGTCCGACGATGTCGATCCTCACCCTCTCAAAGGGGGTACTGACAACTGGAAAGAGCTGGAGGGGAGCCTTGCGCTTGCCTCCGCTTTTGCCGCTAGCCTGACATGTGGGGTTCCACATCGGCCCGCATGTGGGGCCAGGAGAAATGAGTCACTAACCGCTGGAATGTTTTATCTTGGCCCAGGTGTCCCGCCAGAGGCACATCGTGGGCCAGGTTGAGGAGGAGGCCGCGGAAACGTAGGGGTACCACCAGCACGCGGGCTGACCCTAGTTCGGTGGTCTTCTGTTCACTGTACAGTAGGCCTTTTTCCCAGTAAAGGTAATGGGAGCCGGACTGGTCTCCAGCGGCCTGGGCTGCGGCCTGTCGCCGGAGCCCCTCAAGGGCAGGGCAGGAGGTCTGCTCTTGGCAGAACTCCTCTCGGGACAGTCCTTCTTCTTGGCACCACTGGGCCAACTGTGGGATATCTGTTAGGGTGGGGACTGGCTCAACGGCGGGTCCGAGGGGACCTTCGTCGGAGTCGCTTCCTTCAGTGGGGGGCTGGTCGAGGACCGTGGGGTGCTCGCTTCCCTCGGGGACATCAGGGGCTGCACTGGGGGACTCGGACTCTTCGCTCCCGGGGTTGGACATTCTGGCAGTCATGGCTCGGGTGCTCACACAGGCCCATTGGGGCAGACCCACCATCTCTAAATGGGTCCTTCTTTCTACCTCTTTCCACTTGGAACTCTCTAGGTCATTCCCCAGGAGGCAGTCTACAGGCATGTCCGTGCGGACCGCTACCTGTAGATCGCCCGAAACTCCCTCCCACTCAAACGGGACCTGTGCTATCCTACAGGTGCGGACGGAATTGTCAGCTGCTATCACTCTACGGGAGGTGTGGGGGATGATCTTGGACTCAGGGACTAGCGTGTATCTAACGGACGTGATGCTGGCTCCTGTGTCCCTAAGGACTCCTATGCTGTACCTGTTAACCTTAACTGTGTGGCGATACTTTTCTGTGTTGTCGGGCAGGTAATCTCCTGGGATCATCTCGCTATTCCCCAGGGAGGCTAAGACCATGGCTGTGGGCTCCCACTCACCCTGTTCTTCTATTTCTTCCTCTTCTAGGGCCACTGAGGATATCTGTCTGGTGGAGGGGCCAGTGGGAGTGGATTTCGGGGTCATGGGACATCGGGGATCACCGGCATAGTGTCCGGGTTGCTGACACTTGTAGCATGTGGAGTTGGGGCGGAGCCCTGGGGGTCCTGCACTCGGGGTGGCTCTCATCGCGGGAGGAGAGCGTGGAGCCTGGTTTCTGGGGGGACTTCGCTGGGGCCCGGATCCTTGCTGCTTGCCTCGACCTCCCCCACCTCGCTGGCAGGAAGATCCTTGGTCATTCCGTGGGTGGTCTCCCCCGGGCCCCTTCTGGACTCGGGTGGCTACCCAGCGATCGGCTTCGACAGCCAGTTTCCGGGGGTTGGCGAGCTTGCTGTCCAGGAGATGCTGTCTTAGTTCCACAAAGCAATTGGCGGACAGATGCTAGTAAGCGACTAGGTCGACTAGGCCTTCAAAGGTGGTCACATTGCTGCCCTTGATCCACCCATCTAGGGCCCGGATATAGTAGTTAAAATAGTCCACCCAGGTGGTGCCAGGAATCTTCTTGCACTCGGGTCTCCTTATTTATAGACCTCCTGGCCCTTCCGAACCGCCCTACCGGAAGCAGTTTCATCCTTAGCCCTTAAATCGGCGAATTTCAGTATAGTGGGGGATCTTAACCTTCATCTGGATTCTCCTTTATCTGCTGTGGCGAGTAGTTTTCTTGCAGACTTCGAGGCCTTACAACTGCACCAGTATGTTACTCATCAGACCCATGTAGGCAGCCACTTATTGGACCCTTTCTTGACGAACCTCCCTAGTGTTGTTTCTTGCCCACCTAAACCTATGGCTTGGACTGATCACTATTTGATTAAAATACAGATTTCTTTGAATGGGGCTCCTTTCAAAAGTACGATTCCTGCAATCTTCAAACGTCCCTGGAGGAAACTGAGGCTGGCCGACTTCCATCAGCTTTTGGTGCAACACCCGCCAGATCCTCCTACAGACGTTTCCTCAGGGTATGATTACTTCTGTGACTGGTTGACTCAGGCATTGGATTCTCTGATTCCAGCTGGATGGAGTAAAACTCATCCTGGCCCATCTAGTCCGTGGTATGACGACTCTCTTAGGCTTCTTAAAGCGGCATGTAAGAGGGCAGAAAGAGCCTGGCGCAGGACATATGACTCTGTCCTCAAGCAGAGTTACCAGGCTAGTATTAAGCTCTACCATCATGCAATCTGCAAGGCCCGGACCTCCTTCTAAGCTTCAGAATTTAAGAAAAACCCCAATCCCACCAAACTTATTTTTAAAGTCATTAAAGACCTGACTAGTATGAAACAAGCAGGCATGGAACAATGCTCTCAATCCCATTGTGAAGTGCTAGCAGCTTTCTTTGTGGAGAAAGTGGCGGCTATCTACCGGTCTTTTCCTTCTTCAACGAGTCCAAATAGTGATTCATGTCCCACACATCTGATTACTAGGCCGCTCTCATTAATACCCGAGCCATCTCAAGAAGAGTTCAAATCTTTAGTCTTGAAAGTTAAATCAGGGTCACCCGCGGACCCTTTGAGACCTGCACAATTTAATGAATCTGCTGAATTCTGCCTTCCTCCTTTGCTTGACCTTGTCAGGTTATCTTTTTCCTCTGGGATTGTACCCGTCAAATGGAAGCAGGCCACGGGCATCTCGATCTTAAAGAAGCCCACTCTAGACCCGACTAAGCCAGAACATTATAGGCCCATCTCTCTTCTCCCCTGGATCTCCAAGCTGGCTGAGGCCCATGCCAACAAAATCCTATCTTGTCATCTACAAAATCTGGGCGTCTTAGATCCATCTCAGAACGGCTTCTGCGTAGGCCATAGTACAGAGGCAGCTCTGTTAGCGATGGTAGAACATCTGCGGAAGTTGTTGGACTTAGGGCAGACGGCGGCACTGATCCTTCTGGATCTCAGTGCCGCTTTCGACACTGTTTCCCACCCTGTCCTTCTCCAACGTTTAAAAGAGGCTGGTGTGGAGAGCACAGCTTTCAAATGGTTTCGCTCATTTCTGGCTGAGCGTACTTTTAAGGTTTCTACTCCTCCATTCGAATCTGTTTCTCGCCAAATCCCTCAAGGGGTCCCGCAGGGTTCGGCACTTAGTCGGACCCTGTTTAATTTATATGTGCAGCCGCTAGCTGCTGTTGCTAAAAAATGGGGTTTAACCATGGTGTCATACGCTGATGACACTCAGCTAGCGGTGACACTATATGGGGACTCGATGATTGAAGCCTCTAAGTTCCAGGCAGCCCTTAAGGACGTGGCTGGTTGGATGACAGATAACTGTCTCCAACTTATTGCTTCTAAAACCGAAGTCCTAGTCCTGGGCAAACAGGCTGATTTATGGGGAGACTGCTGGTGGCCAGTGGAATTGGGCCAAGCACCTACTCCGGTGACAGAGGTAAAGAATCTGGGCATTTGGCTGGACTCAAACCTATCATTTACCTCCCATACGAAAAGAGTTGCGGGGACCTGTTTTGGGGCTCTTCAGAGCCTTAGACCTATTTTTAAGTTTTTCGATGCCTCTACTAGGCAACTCATTCTCCAAGCTGTGATTTTGTCCAGATTGGACTATGCCAGCTCCCTTCTTCTAGGTGTCAACCAAGCTGAACTGACTCAGCTTCAACGCGTGCAGAACGCGGCAGCCAGAATGTTGGTCGGCTTGCCTAAATCTTGCTCTGCTAGGCGTACCATCTCCGATCTACATTGGCTACCAGTTGGGCAGAGGATTAAGTTCAAAGCCTTGTGCTTGGTGTTCAAGATCCTAAAGGCTGCCTCGCCCCCATTCTTGCTCAAGCTATCTCCTATTACACCCCGGCCAGAGCATTACGCTCTACTGGACAATTCCTGGCTAAGATTCCTCGCTTTAAAAAAGCCAGAATTGGCGGCCGTTCTTTTGGTGTTCTGGCAGCAGAACTTTGGAACTCACTCCCTGTTAACATTTGTTCCATTCCCGACCTGCTGCCTTTCAGGAAAGCCGTGAAGACATTTCTCTTCACCTTGGTTTAATAGTATTCTGTTTCTGGTATGGTCCTCCACTGTGTTGTGTTGTTCTGTCCACCATAGCGCTGGGACGCCACTTGGCTGTGGCAGCTACGCGCTTTACAAATAAAATAACACACCATAACATAACATAAACCGCTGGCAATACATTTCTGGTGTTAGGCCGTAGCGGAATAGGAGAGCGTCTTTCATGTGGGGATAGGCGTTCATGTGTGCGGTCGGTAGGTCCAGCAGGGTGTCTCTTCCTTCGCTGAGGAAGCGGCTCCACAGGCCGGCCCCCCAATCCTTCTCGGGGACCCGGTGGGCGGACATCGCAACCTCGTAGGCCATGAACCACTGCTGGATGTTGTCCCCTTTGTAAAACTCCTTCACGACGTCTTTGGGGATGTGCACCTTCGTGTCTTTGGGGACCACCTGCTCCCCAAGTCCCGGTGATCCCGTTGCTTCTGATCTGGCTTTCAACTCTAGTTCTTTGAGGCTGCACTCGTGCTCGAGCTGAAGTTTCCGACCTTCATGCTCCCTCTGGAGCTTCTTCTCCTATAGCTCTCCCTGGAGCCGTAACTGCGCAACCGCCAACTTCTTTTCTGCAAGTTTGAGTTTGCCCTCCAATTTGAGGCGTGCCAGTTCGAGCTCATGGCTTCGGTCACGTTCTCGGTCGGCCATCTCTTCCGATGACCGACCTCTCCGGGACACTGGGCTCCGGGTCGGTTGCTGGATTCTCTCACCGGCCGGTGTACCGGGTTCGGTCTGTGGCCTCCCTCCCTTGTCTTCGGTCGGGGGGAGAGGTGCTCCGGACTCTACCCAAACGGTTAGCGCTTTCTGGAAATCTTCCTTAGTACTTAGTCCGGTATTCGGAATACTCAGTTCTCTGCAGAACTGCTTTAGTTCTCTATGGGTGTAGTCTTCCAAGAGGTCTTTGTCGAATGTGGTCTTCACACCAGATTCTTTGGTCGTCATAATTGCTCTTTCTTTTTCGTGTGTTTGCTGCGTGTGGGTTCAGGTAGTGTGTCAGTGGTACGATCTTTAGGTTTGTATCGCGTCGCTGCCACCAATGTTGGAAGGCGGTGACCCCAGGGGTCAAGAGGACTCTCCTAACCACCCGGGACCTCCTCTCCCACAATTACTTCCGAGTCTTATCGAGGGGGAGTCCCCGCCAGGGAGGACTGATCGTACACACAGACGACACACCACACTTACGAACGGACACCACACCGTGATTCTTTATCAAGTATGAACTTTATCAAGGTAAAAGTAAGGCGAGATACAAAGCGAACAAGGGATCGCGAAAGTCCTGTAGCAAAGGGAACGGGGAAGCCGGACAGTCTTAGAGGGCCAGCTGGCACACCACATACCCTGCGCACAGTTCTCAATCCTCGAACTGGGGGGTACGGGAGCTGGCGATGGGACCTGCTGGCCTACTCACTTCAGTCTCAGGCGGTCTGTGAGGGTAGCGTTGCTGGTCCAGCCGGACCAGAGTATTCTTCAACCCGCGACGAGGTCAGCAGGGCTTGGCCAAGAGTACTTCGTCGTACTTGTAGGCAGGAGGAGCCGCGACAGCATCCGCAGGGCTCTGGAAGGTAACCAGTGTCTCTTATTCTTAAGCGTGGGCCGCGACAAGGTCAGCAGGGCTCCGGTGGTTCAGATCTTACTCTCGAGAGGGGGCCGCGACAGCGTCAGCAGGGCTCCGGTGATTCAGGTCTTATTTCTTCGAGAAGGAGCCGCGACAGCGTCAGCAGGACTCCAGTGGTTCAGTTCCGTCGGTTCGAGGATGAGCCACGACGACGTCAGCAGGGCTCGGTGGGTCAGAGTCTGTTCTCCACAAAGTCAGCCGCGATCAGATCAGCAGGGCTTTCTTGTCCAAGATACAACTGCCGACTAGATGGAAGGCAAGCTGTCTTATAGTCCAGGAGCTCTTTGATGTCCGGACCCTCAGAGGCAGGAGGCCGGAGGTCCGAGGCAAAGGCGCCTGATTGTCTGGGCGGCTGTGTCTTTGATGCTTTTGGACCATGCATCCAGGGACTTCCAGACGCTCATCAAGGCCTGGAGCCAGCTCGCTAGGGAGCCCAAAGGTGCGATCGAAACCAGCCACCAGGGATGGTTCGGAGGTGTGAGGACAACCAGTTCCTCTGGAGGGGGCCGGAGGCGTGATGGAAGCCTTAGTTTCGGTTACTTGGTGAGTCGTTCACCCCCTGGGCGGGTCGGGGCGTGCCGGATGCACATGCCCAGCTGCAGCCGGGAGCGGCCAGAGGCTGCCGAAAGGGAAGAAGGCGGCCGGCTGGCCGGGGTGCCCAAACATGGAGTCTGATGGTCACGTGCATGGGTGCAGGCACGCGGTCTGGAGGTAGTTTCAGGTCCATTGTAGGAGTCTCGTGTATGGTCCTGGGTGGACAGAAATCAGTTCTGTCTGTCGTTCTGGGTTTATGGGGGTCTGCGAGGGCCACGCCACGAGGCTGGGTCCAACAGTAGAACCGAAGAAATACAATTTTAAAGATTTAAGTAAAAACAGGGCTTAGAAGCAGAAAGTGCCAACTGTGTTTATCTGGTCAGCCTGGACTGGTACAAATTCAGAAGTTCAGGCTGACCATGATGGAGCACATGCTAATTACAGGGACAAAGTTAGGCCCACTAAACAAAGTACCTTCCTCTCTGTGGCATGTTGCAAGATCCTGCATATAGGATATGTCACACAGCGATTGTTCTGATGGGCTGTGGACTGCGATGCGAAGTCCTGCGTTGAGGATGCATCGTGCAGTGGTTATTTTGCAGAGCTGCAGAGCTGCGGGGCTGCGATGTGAGTTCCTGCGTTGAGGATTAGTGACAGTGACAGTACTGAGGATTTGTTGGGCTGTGCTGCGTGGCCCTGAGGCACAGGAGGCCTCACACAAAAAGCTGCTCTGAAGAGTTACATATTCTTGCATTGGTGATTTATTACACAGCGTCGGTTCTGATGCAGAGCTGTGAGTTGATGCAATGCACTGGGATGGTTCTTCTTGGACCACAGCTGGACTGGCAGAGCAACTTCAGGTTCACATCCATGGGTACAGGATTTGGGTGGTACCACTTGGGAGATAGGACTCAAAACAGGCCCAATACAGGTGCATGGTTCAATGAGGTTGGACATTTTTCTGTCCCTGAGGCTCCGTTCAGGAGACCAGCCAACTACCCCTTGGAGTCAATGTGGTAGTCCTGGGTTCAAGATGCAAGGCCAGCCCACACTCAGGCAGCAATGCAGCAGAGTAGCAGTCTTTCTTGCAGAGCAGAACAGCTATCCTTCTCAGCCTTCCACAGGTCCCGAGGTGTACTTAAGACTTGGGTTTGAGTGTCCAATATTTATATGTGGTGCCCACTTTGAAGTAGGAAAAGGTCCTAGGGGTATCCACCCCAGAGGTGTTTGGAATTTCCTGCCCCACTGCCCTGGCCCTTGCTTGTCTGGAGACACAAAAGATTAGTGTCAAACCCTGTGTGAGTGAGCACAAATGGCAGAGTCCAGGTGCTGGGTTCAAGTTAGTTAGAAGCCTGTTATTTCCCTGAGGCTTCAGATTAGGAGGCCAGCCAACTAGCCCTTTGAGTCATTTTAGGGTCCTGTATTTAGAGATGTAGGTCCAGTCCTTCTCACCCAGGCAAGAGGGCAGTAGGTCAGCACAACAAGGCAGCAATCTTGCAGAGCAGCAGTCCAGCAGAGTTGCAGTCCTTTCAGCAGCACATCAGACCTTCTTCCTGGTACGGTCCAAAGGTACAGAAGTGTACTGAAGAGCTGGGGTTGAGGGCTAATATTTATACATGGTGCCCACGTCCACTCTGTCCTTGCCCAAGCTTGTCTGGGGTCACAAAAGACCAGAGTCAAACCCTTTGTGAGACAGGAAGAGCTTTTGTGATGTTCATATCACACATCACTCTGCCCCCCTATCAAGTCAGCGATGGCCCAGCCTGTCATAACCTATTACCCTATTGTCCCGCTGTCTGGAAGCAATACACAAAGACCATTGGCAATTATACCTTGTCATGTGGCCCAGGATATAGGCTGCAGGCATCAAATGGCTAGTACAGGAAAAGTCAATTTTTCTAAAAGTGGCATTTTCAGCGATGTGACTTAAAGTCCGGCCTTACCTTTAAAAGGGTTTTAAATTACAATTCTTTAAACACCAAACTTGACATTCCCACTTGCTCCCAATTGAAAAACATCACTTATTAAATGTAATAAGGTCACCATAATGTCATCCTATGGGAGAGGTAAGCCTTGCAATCAGGACATGTAAAAACTTAAAGGTACATGTCCAGCTTTCTAAATGCACTGCATCCTTCCCTCTGGGTTGTTTAGGGCCAACCCTAAGGGTGACTTCTATGTATTAAAAAGAAAAATTAACCTAGCAAAAGGTGTATTTACTGGGTCGAAATGGCAGTTTGAAACTGAACACAATGGCTGCAGTGGCTGACCTAATAGTTGCTTAAAAGGCAACTTAAATGGGTCGCACAACAAGTGCTGCAGGCTCACTAGTAGCTTTTAATTTCCAGGTCCTCTGTACATGAAATACCACTGTACTATGGATGTACAACTAAATTAAATATGCCAATGATGCCATGTTTAGAGGAAAGAGCAGAAGCACTTTAGCACTGATTAGCAATGGTAAGGTTCGCAGAGTCCTAAGGCCAGCAAAATGAACTCTGTAAAAACAGGAAGATGGAAGGCAAAAGTTGTGGAAAAACCGTGCCAAGTATGTCAGGTCCAACATGTTTTCCCCCCAGCTGAAAACAGAGAGAACTACCCACACCAATTCTTGTCTCTAAGGTGGAAGAACCGGTAGAAACCATCAGCATGGTCTTTTCCAGGGTGATGCTCCATCGTAAAGTACATTAATTTTTGGGAGATGGACCACCTCAACAGTTTGGGATTCTCACCCTTCACCTGCATTAGCCACATGAGGGGTCTGTAGTGTCTCTGAATACAGAAGTGAACCTTGCTCTCTCCAAGTTGGTGACTCAAGTAGACCAATGAGCCCTGACCTATCTTGCACTTACTGGTTTTGATAGTCAGGTCCGCTCTCTGCAGAGCCTGAAACAATTCTCTGTGGTGGCACAGAAGAGCCTCCCAGATGCAACTGAAGACTGCAATGTCCATGTAGGTGACACTGAAGTTCTCCAACCCAGCCAGGACCTGATTGATTAAGCTCTGGAGGGTGGCAGGGGCGTTCTTCAACCCAAAGGACATTACCCGAAAATGGAAGTGGCCTTCTTGGATAAAGAACACAGACCTCTCTTTGGCCGCCTAAGTTAAGGCGATCTGCTGTGCCCAGATGTCAGATCAAACATGCTGAGAAACTTTTTTTTATCTGAGTTTTATATAGTGCAAACTTGGCCCGAAGGTATCAGGTATCAGTGTGCTTTACAGGAGCACCAGTTGTGTTACATAAGGACACCTTCATATTTGTTAGGGGAAATTAATTGATTTGCCCATAAAAACAGGATGTTTAGCAACTTTGCTGAGACTCAAACCGGGTTCCCCAGATTTAAAGTCGACCTCCCTAGCCATTAGGTCACATCCTCTCGCTTTAGCAGGCCTCAATCAATCCAGTAGCTCATCAGCTTGGGGGATGAGGTGGGCATTAGTCTTAGTGGCTGCATTGATCCCCGGTAATCCATGCAGAACTGGAGTTTAGGGGTGGTACCGGGAGGGACAGCCTTGGGGACCAATACCATCTGGCTAGAGCAAGGACTGCCTGAAGGTTAAATTACAGCTATCTCTTGCATTTTGGAGACTTCCTCCATTAGTCTAGCTCTCACCTTGCCCGATAGCCTGTAGATCTTATTCATAGACATACGGCCAGATTCATGAAACGAAAATCGGCTCGCAAAGGGCCAGATTCTGAGAATCTGGCACTTTGCGAGCGCAATTTTTGCATTTGGGATTCATCATCCCAAATGCAAAAATCGCTAATATAGAATTCTCAAATTTGCGAGCAATTGCATTTAAGGAATATCTATTTGAGATTCCTTAAATGCAATTCATGATACATTTAAAAAATGCGAATTTGCAATTTTGGGCCGCTATTTACCGCGAAGTCAAACCTCATGGTAAATAGCGGAAACTTAAAAAAGTGCACTTAAGTGCATTTTTCTAAGTTGTATGTTACACACACACATGTCCTTGGGACATGTGTGTGCGTAACACCAGCGTTCAATGTCATTTCAGGGGTGCAACAGGGTGTCCTATGGACACCCCTGCACACTTGAAATCGCAATTTCAAAATGCAAATCGCTAATAGCGATTCGCACATTGATATGTCTTCCCATTCATTCCTATGGGCCTTTAGGCTCATAGGAATGAATGGGGAGTTATTCCTTATTTGCGATTAGCAATTAGCTAATCGCAAATAAGGAATCTGTAGGAATCGCAAAATAAATTGCGATTTGAACATGAATCCCGTTTTGCGAGTCTGTAATGCGATTCCATAATAATCGCTATTACTGACTCGCAAAATGGGACTTTGATGAACCTAGCTGATAATGTCCTCAGTGTCAATAAAGTGTGTACACCGAGTTGCGAGAAGAGAGGTGAACTGCCAAAACCCTTCTCTGACCCATCCTGCTCATTGGAAGACAGGAGTTCAGGAAGAGGTTAGCTCTCCTTCTCCACTCCATTATCATTAACCAGGAGCATGGTAACCTTGGACCTCTCAAAGTGGTGTTTGAGGCTGTAGATGTGCAGGACCTTCAAAGTTTCCTGGAAATCATGAGGCCCACTAGGGAACTTCAGGAGTGGGTTTTGCATGCCCCTTGCCAATCCTCTTTTTGCAGGTACTAGGGCCTTTCTTCCAGGCTTTAGGGCCCCCTGACTACCCGATTGGGTGGCTATGAATGGGGTGGCTAGGCACACCCACTCAGGCAACCCCAACATCTACAAGTAGGACGGTGCTCCACCTATTTCCAGGTGGTGTGCTCCATGTCATTACAGATATGACAATCCATAGGCAGGGATGGACTCACAGCTACCCTCAAGGAACCTGAGCCCTCCTCATTCAAAGGGAACCAGATCCACTGGGTAGAGATTCCCCCGGTTTTCAGCTACTACAACCTAGTGAAACACATTAGGGACTACTTGCTCTGAGGATACCAAATGACACCTGATGGTTTCATGTTGCCCCCTGAGTCTCCACCCGCTGCTTATAGATGTTGAACCACTGCCTGTACTTCTTAGGGTTGCTAAACATGTGGGCCCTTGCCACCTCCTCTCTATTGCCCAGAGACACTAGGGTAAACTCTGCACTTCCCCTATACTACCTGGGGCAATCTCCTCCCCAAGTGTTACACTGGCAAGGTGTCTGCCTACCAGTGGGAGCTGTGCCTACATGAGACACTTGGCATGACCCTTGAAGTGCCTGACTTGATGGCACCAATAGATTTTGGGATTACACTTTTCTAAGGACTCAAGATCAGGGTACTTATGCTTCTTCTGTTCAGGTGGGAAATAGGAATCCTGCCACAAGAAACTATTTTCTGGACCTTTAGAGAACTCCATGTTATTTTTATCTCCCTCTTCTTTCTACTGGTGATGCCCATATCCACCCTTGTGTTGCTATCTCCCAGACACCTTCCTGTGGACCCTGATGCTAAACCAATGCTCTGCTTCCTTAGCAAGTTCTCCTGGGTCAGTAAGCTTGCTATCAATGAGGAGTTGGAAAAGCTCTGCAAAACATTGACTGAACATGCCGTGTTTTGGCATCAAATTGTACAGCCCCTGGTAATCTTTCACCTTACTACCCTTTACCCAACTGTCCAATACCTTGCAAAAGGAATACACTCTATCTACCCAGGACTGATGGGGTAGTTTGTAACTATCCCCAAACTTCTGCCTGTGCATTTCTGGGGTAAGGCCATACTTCCTGAATAGGGTGTCCATTATTGGGAGGCACTTCATCCTGTGCCTCTTCTCTAGGGCCAGCAGGGTATCCTACCCTCACTAGGTACATGCTTCCAGAGACTGGGCCCCCAATCCTCTTCAGAGACCCTATGCATCTCCAGGATAGACCTCAAACCACTTGTCAATGTTATCCCACACAACAAGGTTAGGCACCAGAACCTTGGGAATGTGGACTCTTGTCTCCAGAGGACACTGTAGTTATACTACCATCATTATTGGTGAGATCTGCCTATCCAAGTCTGTTGTCCAGCTGTCTGAGTCTACTTTCATTAGCCAGTCACTCCAAAGCAAGTTTTTCCTCCAAGGGCAGTTTCTTTTTAGCTAAAGCTCTATCAGCCTCAGCCTTTCTCTCCTCTGACTCTAGTTTAAGTTTGGCCAGCAGCAGCTTGAGTTCTCTCTCCTGCCTTATTGTCCACCAGCTCCTCTGGGGCAGACCTTAGTGAGAGTTACTGCTCTCAGGCCCTCTGCATCAATCTCTCTCAATCCCTCAGCAACAAACTCCCTACTATTTACAGTATGTTAACCCTGTAACAGGGCCTGACAGACTTCGCTAAATGATTCCAAATTGTATCCAAAGAACCAATGCTAATCACATGGCCTGTCATCACTCTAGAAGAAACCAATTCCACCATGAAATCAATCCACTTGGATGCCCCATCAGATCTCCCCCTCCCCCGCCAGGGCTACTTTAGCGGACTGTAACCCATTAGCGCCATGCTCTCATATATTCTGAATGCCTCTTCCATTACCTTCCTTGATACTTAAAAACCAACAATTGACCTCCCTTTGCTAAAGAAACCCTCCCCGGACCCTTCAAAGCTTACCAGCTACAGATGGATTTCCATGCTACAATTCCTGAGTAAGGTCTTTGAGAATATCATCAATAGATGCCTCACTAAATAACGCAATGGCCGACAACTCCATGACACTACCCAGCCTGACCAAACCACAGCACGAAAGCTGCCCTCATTGCCACCACATTCACAGGACTCTGGACAGGGGAGACATGATGGCTCTCATCATCTTGGACCTTTTCATAGTGTTTGATACAGTCGTCCACCCCATCCTTATCCAACACTTACAAGACATCAGAAATCCCAGTTAGTCAATCTTGCACCATACAACTCAGATGACTGAAACCTCATCTGCGGAGTTCCGCAATGATCCTCAGTGAGCCTGACCCTCTTCTTGGCACTCATAATCCCTTTATCCAGCATCATCTGCTCTTACATTAATGACCTTTCCTAAGCCAACGATACGCAACTCATTTTCTCCCTTATATACAAGACTCCAATTATCCAGATCAAGTTCAATGCCTGCATGACTTAAGTCACCCACTGGATGAAGACCAACTGTTGCAGCTAAACACTGACAAGACCAAAATCATGATCTTCAGGAAGAGCATTTCACCATGGGACTTTACCTGGAGGCCAACAGAGCTAGGACTGACACCCACCCCCTCTACTCAGACCAAGATTGTCATCAATCAATCAGGCATTTTAAAGTGTACTACTTACCCGTGAGGGTCTCAAAGTGCTGGGGGGAGGTGCGAGCAGCTCCGTAGGTCATTCAAAGAACCACGTCTTGACGTCCTTTCTGAATTGATGCTGTGTCAGGCTTCATTGGATGTAGTGGGGCAGTTTGTTCCAGGTCTTGGTCTCAAGGTAGGAGAAGGATCTGCCACCCACTCTGGCCCTGTGGATGTGGGGGAGTGTGGCTAGGGAGAGGTTAGCAAAGCAGAGGTTTTTCTTAGGGGCATGGAAGGAGATTTGTTCATTGAGGTATTGGGTTCCGGAGTGATGGAGGGCTTTGTAGGAATGTGTGAGCAGTTTGAAGGTTAGTCTTCTTTCAAAGGGGAGCCAGTGGAGGTCACGGAGGTGCTGCGTAATGTGGCCATGTCGTGAGATGTGTAGGATAAGTCTGGCTGTGGGGTTTTGGATGGTCTGGATTCTGTGGCAGAGCTTTTTATTGATTCCGGCATAGAGGGCATTTCCGTAGTCCAGCCTGATGGCAATGAGTACATGGGTGCCGGTCTTCCTTGCTTCAGGGGGATCCATTCGACAGTCTTGCGAAGTATGCGGAGAGTGTTGAAGCAAGTGGAGGAAACAAAGTTGAACTGGCGGTTCATGGTGAGTGAAGAGTTGAGTATGATGCCAAGGTTGCAAGCATGGTCCGTTGGGGTGGGTGGGTTTCTGAGATGTTGTCCCATGCAGAGGGGGTGGAGCTGAGGATGAGGACTTCTGTCTTCTCTGAGTTGAGCTTCAGGCAGCTGCTGCTCATCCAGGTTGCCACGTCTTTCTTCCCTGCTTGGAAACTGTGCCTGATGATGTCGGGTTCCTTAATGAGGGATAGGATGAGCTGGGTATAGTCGGTGTATGAGACTATTTTGAGTCTGTATTTTCTGACAATGGTTGTAAGGGGGCCATGTAGATGTTAAGGAGCGTGGGGCTCAGGGTGTTTTCTTGGGGTATTCCGCATCTGATCTCTCTTAGTTCGGAGAGAAAGGGCGGGAGTCTTATTCTTTGTGTTCTGTCTGAGAAAAAAGATTGAATCCAGTCCAAGGCTATTTCTTGGACCCCGATGTCGTGGAGTCTGGCCGCTAGTTTGTGGTGGGAGAGGGTGTCGAAGGCTGTTGAAAGGTCCAGGAGGATGAGGGCTGATGTGTGGCCTTGGATGAGGAGAGCGCGGATGTCGTCGGTGGCGGCTATGAGGGTGGTCTCGATGCTGTGGTTACTGTCAAATCTGGATCAAGAGGTGTCTAGGATGTTTTTGGATTCTATGAAGTGTGCTAGCTGGGTGTTGTTGACTCTTTCAATGAATTGGCAGTGAAACAGAGTAGTGAGATGGGCCTGAAATTTTTTAGATCCATCGGGTTTGCGGAGGGCTTCTTGAGGAGAGGTTTGACTTCAGCGCATTTCCAGTCATCGGGGAATATGGCGGTCTTGAGGGAGCAATTGATAGTTTGGCGTAGTTCAGGTGCGATGGTGGTGGGGGACCTGTGGAAGATATGGGGAGGGCAGGGGTCAGTAGGTGCTCTGGAATGGATGCTTTTAATTGCCTTCACCGTGTCGTCGGTGGTAGAGGGGTCCATGTGAGGACGGTCTGATGGATGGCGTCGCTGGGGTTGTGTTGGGGCGGTGATGTGTTCTTGGTCATCAAAGTAGTCGTAGAGCATCTTGAGCTTGTGGTGGAAGAAGGATCTGAGTTTGTTGCGGAGGTCTTAGGAGGGAGGGACGTAGGTTGTTTCACTGTTCGGTGCGGTGAATTCTTGTATGATGGTGAACAGTTCCTTGGAGTTGTGGAAGTTGAAGATAATTCTGTCTTGAATGAAGTTTCTCTTTGCTGATTTGATGAGTTGGTGGTATGCCGTGGCGGCGGCCTTGAAGGTGGAGCATGACTTTGCAGTTTTGCTGTTTTATTCAGTCATCAGCAAGAGGGCTTGGATTCTCGGAGGTCTGTGGTGAACCAGGTGACTTTCGCGTTGTGTCATCTGGTGGTGTTTTGGAGGGGGGAGAGTGTTGGCACAGTTGGCAATCCAACGGTGGAGGTTGATTGCTGCTGTGTTGACTTCTGTTGTAGTAGGGGGAGGAGTGCAGCTGAGCACAGAGGTGAGGTGCTCTTCTGAGACTTTGTTCCACTTTCGGCATAGGAGGTGGGCCATTTGCTTGCATGCAGTTGGTATCAAAAAGGAGAAATGGATGCAGTGGTGGTCTGTCAAGAGCAGTTCCGTGGTGTGGCTAAAGTGTTGTTTCCTCCAGCGAAGATGGGGTTGAAAGTGTGATCTACCATGTGTGTGGGGTTGGAGACAAGTTGCTTCAGTCCTATGTCGGTGAGGTTCTCCAGCAGTGTCTCCGAGCAGTATGTAGTCTGTGGATGCAAGGGCATCGGGAACAATGTGGTCTACAATGATGTAGGTGAAAGGGGAGCGTGTACTGGAAGGTCTATAGGCCAGTGTTCCTCGGAGTGTCGCTCTAGGGTTGAACTAGATCTGGTAGTAGATGTGTTCCATGAGGGGCAAGGCATCGTCCGAGTTGGTGGTTGTTAGTTGGAGGGAGCTTTTGTGGACGAGGGCGAGGCCTCCTCCTGGGCAGTTGGGCAGTCTTTCCTCAGTATCTTGTATCCATCTAGGATGGTGGTTGTGATGTCGGTAACAAAGCTGGCATTGGTCCAGGAAGGGGATGTCGGGTAAGTGAGTGTTGAGGAGGTCCCATATTTCTACGATGTGTCTGTGCATGGAGTGAACGTTGAGGAGCATGCAGCTATTTGGCTTGTGTGTGGTGGTGTCTGGTGGGTTGGGGTAGCTGCATGGGTCCAGAGGTAGGTGAAGGTGTGGCGGCAGTGTCGGAAGGAGATCAGGCCATGGGTGTTGCTCAGCATCGAGAGCTCTCACTTGTCGCGTCCTGGGTTGAGTGCGCCAATAGTGCTGGAATCGGGAACCAGGGTCCCTGGCACTGATCGCGGACGAGTCACAGATGGGTGCAGATGGGCTAACCATTAAGTAGGGGTCAGGTGGGAGGCAGGAGTGGGAATACGCTGGGGTGAGGGCAGCAGCGGTAGCAACAATGTGAAAAAAGGCAACAGAAAAAAAGGCAAAAAGAAAAAAAGGCAAAGGAGAAAAAGACGGAAGAGAAAGGCAAAAGAGAAAAGGCAAAACAGAGAAGGCTGACACCCACAGAGCGGACTAGCAGAAGAGCAGGCTCTTCCACTAGACCAGAAAAAAGAATGTTAGAGTGGGGTCCTAGAGCTATTTTAACGACCGACGGACACATGCCCTGCTAACACCATACAACTAGAAAAAGTATCCGGGGTTCTAGAGAGAAACTACGAGTCTTACTAAGGAGACATCAAAAAGAAAAGTTATGTGATAAACAAAGTGATGTGACTATGTGTCATGCTGCACGCAAATTACCATATTTGGAAAAAGTGCCCATCAGCTCCCACCTGGTTCCGCCCTACATTATTTGGGCTCTCCTTACCCAGGAGAAAGTGCAGTATGTCTATCAGTGTAGTATTGATAGATCAACTTCAGAAAAAATACAAAGTTGTGCTGGTAGGACTGCTGGATTGTCTATAGTGGGTAGCTTAGTTACAGTGCCAAATTAAATGCGTGAAAATAGTGCATGTTAAAATTAGTTAGTTATTGGGTGGATAGAAAAATATTTTATTAGATTCCCTCAAAACCCCTAATATTAAAATGTGAAAAAGCAAACAGATTTAACATAATATCTGTTAATCAGTAGGGTCAACATGTTTCAGCAGAAGTGACTCTAAATATGTCACTGCTTTCTTCAGGACCTAGGTGTATATAGCTACTGTATTAGAAAAGGAAAAATATCACCTGTATATTTTTCTCAAGTTCATTCGATCTTCTCCACTGTGATTGGTGAAAAAGAAAACATGTACACATACAAATGAGAAACATAGTAGAAAGGTAGAAAGGCAATTACAAGTTGTTTTGCCACATATTAGATACTTGATTTGATCTATACAAGATTGGTCACAATATCACCATATGCTTACAGCTGAATTTCTAGTCACCTTACCCAAATTTTGTAGGAGGAATAGCATCACCCCACCTGGCTGCAGCTCAGGTAAGAGGAGCACCGCTCTAGTAAAAAACACAAAACATGACACTTGAACTCACACCAAAAGGCCACGTGTCTTACACAGACCAAATTCAATAATGACATTTACTTTGTTTTTCGTGTTCAAATGAAACACAGGTCAGCCTCATATACTGCTGATGTCACAAAAAAGATTATTCCATGAAGACGCTATTTATTTGAGAGCAGGTCAATGTTGCCTATTGCTTGTAATGGTATCTGAAATCGTGGAACTCAGAAATTGTTCTCACACATATCCACGATTATCCTGATGAGAATCGGCCACAATGAATGCTCAATTGTATCGATATTCAGCGAGCTAATGTTTTGCTTTAAGCATTTAAAACAGTACCCTCTATCGGGTTCCCAGCCGGAAACGCCGAATATATTATGGCATTGCGCACCAGTTGGTCAGTCACCGTTGTTAACCTCTAGCGACGCTTTGTAAGAGTAAGCGTCAGTTAGTTATTTATATTGGAGTATAGAAAGCGCCGAACACAAAATATTATCGTCGCCGGGCTCCCATGCTTTGCAAGCTCAAATGTATTTATAATTAGCGAGCAAAGCGTTTTGAGGCGGTTATTTTTTCGGGATGCTTTGTTGTGTTACGCGCTACTGCAACGGTTCTCTTAGCGCATTTCTTACTTTCCCCGATCGAAAACCCGATTATTCTATGGTATTCAGTGCTAATAGGTCAGCGTTGCTCGCTTACCTTCCCGTCGGTACACCAAGCAGCCCTCTGGGCAATCTGGGGGGGGCGCCGGTGTACTAGCAAGGCGCCATTTTGACCCTCCCGGTGTCATGTGACTTATTGAGCACGTGACCTAGTGGACTACCAAACAGACCCAGATTCATGGGAAATGTAGTTCATTTCGAAAGCAGGGGGTTATAGGTAAGTTTTTGTAAAATGTATAACTTCAAGGGCTACAAATAGGCATTGCAAGTGCGGGAAAGGAGATTATCTCAACATTAGTGACACTCCTTTGCAGCTCGATGGTGTCTGAGTGGTGTAAACTTGTAGTATAGAGGTTTAGCTTCCCAAGAAGCGTGTTTACAATTTAGTCCTGCAACTTGGCAACCAGGAATTTCGTCTTGCTGTGTAGTATAATGAATAAAGCTACCAGATAGATAATATTGTAGACATGTAACAAACACTTTGCTAAATGCTGAATTTCAGAAGGTTATTATAAATTCAATATGTACACAGTGTGTATTGGTCACTCTATATTGGGCATGTCACTGAGATGTTTATAATGACATCCATGGGATATCTTCGTTTAAACCCATTTTTTCACTATTCTGACGATAGACCCACTTTTGTTCCCGTTTGAAAAGATAGTTTGATATATCTGCAACATGTTCTGGTATTAGTGGTTGTTCCAGAAAAGTCCATTGAAAATCATTTGGACCATGGCCTTTTTCTAGGAAATGTGCAGTGAGTCTTTTGGCTTGTCTCCGACAGTGGATGGTACTCTTGTGTTCTGATAATCTGTGTCATGAATAGCAATCCTGAACACCTTCTGCTCTACATTGAGCAGTTAGAGCAGTTTTTATCCCATCAAGAAACCCACCCCTGTCCCGTGCACCCAGCACGCCAAATGTAATGTATGAGGAATATTGCACAAGTGTTAAATGTAATGTAAAAGGAGCATTGCATAGTGTTGGTATTATGCCTCAGTTGTAAAGAATATTTGAGGTTTATGCCGATCTTTCAAATTCTTTGTCATATTTAATATTTTACCTCTTGGTACTAATTTGCTGATCGATGTTATCAATAATTGTGAGCATAAGGTAGAGATCACAGATTAGTGCTTAAGTTTCAGAACCATGCAGCCTGAAGAAACTTCCCGAGACGCATACGCACGCTGGAAAAAGGTGCGTAATGCGTCAGCTTCTCTTGGGGTGTCGCTCGGCTATAAAAAGCCACACCCAAAGCTTCCTGATGCTTCGCCTCCTGCCGCGCCCTCGAGAAGGACTCATCTTGGAGCGCCCTGGGATCCTGAATGCCAGCCGCCGCCCGGAGATCTTCAAAGACCTGCATCTTCCTGCACGATTTCCAGCGCGTGTTCTAAAAAGGAAAAGAAGACACAAGCTAAGTGAAATCTTTTGTATAGTTGGTTTTAAGGCGCCCAACGCAAGCAAGCAGCAATATATTTGAAAGACTTGAACTTACCTGAAAGGATTCTTCAAGGACACTCCGTGCATTTTGTTTTAAGAGACTGTTGGGTGTTCTGAAAGAGGAAGAAGAGGCTTTGAGAAAACATCAAAGCGCAAAACTTTGTGGACAATAATTGAGATTATAGAATTTTGGCAATTTGTTTCTTGTTTAGAGTTGTTTCTATCTAGGTTGAGAAGTCGAGGGAGGACATGACAGAGTACACTGAGTAAGTGATATGTACAAGAGTAGAGGCAATGTTTATAGTGTGAAACGAACTGTAGAAAAGGGAGTAACTTATTTACTATAACTTGATTTTTCTTAGGAGAAAGAACAAGACTTCTTCTTCTTGGCTTCAACTCTTTCATCTCTACAACCTACACAACTACAACCCTCCACGACGACATCACGGACGCGACGCCTAGATTCTTTCTGTCGCAGGTAGGCTTTTAGGAATAGAGTGTGTGAAGAGAGTGAACTATAAGAATAGATATAGGTTAATTGTGTAGAAAAAAGGGGATAAAAGTTACAAAAGTTTATTTGTTGCCTCGCAGGTCGACAACCCAGGAACAGGTAGCGTCCACTATCCGGCCTTCCTCCCTTTTTTCTATTTGATTATCTAGGTGTTTTAATCAATCACTAGGTGTTGCCTAGAATTCGGGGAAGTTGGTCCATAACGTCTCTGCGAAATCCATCTACAAGCAACTCACAGGTAAGAGTGCTTGTAACCTTGACACTCTGACTTTAATGCGCCTGGTCGTCATGCCGACATAGTGCAATTGGCAGGGGCAGGTGATTAAATATATCAGGTTTTTGCTATTACAGTTGGTAAACCTGCGTTGCTCCCATGCTCTGCTGGTGCCAATGTCGATGGTAGTTGATTTACAAGTCTGGGGACAAGCAGCACAGATGCCGCAAGGGTGATGGCCCATTACTGCAGGCGGATCCCAAAGTGTCCCTATCTCACGAGGTAATTTACTTTTAGGTCTGGTATGGACTGGTTTGTCTTTGAGATTTGGTCCCCTTTTGAAAGCAAAAAGGGGTCGTGCTATTTGGTCTCCCCCTGTGTTAAGAATAGACCAATGTTTATGAACCATTTTTTGAAGTTAATTAGATCTTGTATTGAAAGGGTTGACAAAAGTCAAGCGATCCATTTTCTCTTTCTCTTGTGGTTCCAGCAACCCTTCGTGATTGTTGTTAGAGGCGCGTTTTTTCGATTGACGAACCACCTTATTGGGGTATCCTCTTTCCAGTAGTTGTTCTTCCAATTCAGAGGCATGTTTTACAAAGCTGGTTTTATCTGAGCAATTTCGTTTAACTCTTAAAAATTGCCCAAACAGCAAATTATTCCTCAATGATCTAGGATGACAACTGTTAAATTATTCCAAGATCATTGAGGAATAATTTGCTGTTTGGGCAATTTTGAAGAGTTTAACGAAATTGCTCAGATAAAACCAGCTTTGTAAAACATGCCTCCTAATTAGAACAACTACTGGAAAGAGGATATCCCAAAAAGGTGGTTCGTCAATCGAAAAAACACGCTTCTAAAAACAATTGCGAAGGGTTGCTGGAACCACAACAAGAGAAAGAGAAAATGGATCGCTTGACTTTTGTCAACACTTTCAATACAAGATCTAATGAACTTCAAAAAATTGTTCATAAACATTGGTCTATTCTTAACACAGGGGGAGACCAAATAGCACGACCCCTTTTTGCTTTCAAAAGGGGACCAAATCTCAAAGACAAACTAGTCCATACCAGACCTAAAAGCAAATTACCTCGTCAGATAGGGACACTTTGGGATTCGCCTGCAGTAATGGGCAATCACCCTTGCTGCATCTGTGCTGCTTGTCCCCAGACTTGTAAATCAACTACCATCGACATTGGCACCAGCAGAGCATGGGAGCACGCAGGTTTACCAACTGTAATAGCGAAAACCTGATATATTTAATCACCTGCCCCTGCCAATTGCGCTATGTCAGCATGACGACCAGGCGCATTAAAGTCAGAATATCAAAACACAAGAGTACCATCCGCTGTCGGAGACAAGCCACAAGACTCACAGCACATTTCCTAGAAAAAGGCCATGGTCCAAATGATTTTCAATGGACTGTTCTGGAACAACCACTAATACCAGAGCATGTTGCAGATATATCAAATTATCTTTTCAAACGGGAACAAAAGTGGGTCTATCGTCTCAATAGTGACAAAATGGGTTTAAACGAAGATATCCCATGGATGTCATTATAAACATCTCAGTGACATGCCCAATATTTAGTGACAAAAACACACTGTGTACATATTGAATTCATAATTCCCTTCTGAAATTCAGCATTTAGCTAAGTGTTTGTTACATGTCTACAATATTATCTATCTGGTAGCTTTATTCATTATACTACACAGCAAGACGAAATTCCTGGTTGCCAAGTTGCAGGACTAAATTGTAAACACGCTTCTTGGGAAGCTAAACCTCTATACTACAAGTTTACACCACTCAGACACCATCGCGCTGCAAAGGACTGTCACTAATGTTGAGATAATCTCCTTTCCCGCACTTGCAATGCCTATTTGTAGCCCTTGAAGTTATACATCTTACAAAAACTTACGTATAACCCCTTGCTTTCTAAATGAACTACATTTCCCATGAATCTGGGTCTGTTTGGTAGTCCACTAGGTTACGTGTTCAATAAGTCACATGACACCGGGAGGGTCAAAATGGCGCCTTGCTAGTACACCGGCGCCCCCCCAGATTGCCCAGAGGGACGCTTGGTGTACCGACGGGAAGGTAAGTGAGCAAAGCTGACCTATTAGCACTGAATACCATAGAATAATCGGGTTTTCGATCGGGGAAAGTAAGAAATGCGCTAAGAGAACCGTTGCAGTAGCGCGTAACACAACAAAGTATTCCGAAAAAATCGCCGCTTCAAAACGCTTTGCTTGCTAATTATAAATACATTTGAGCTTGCAAAGCATGGGAGCCCAGCAACGATAATTTTTACATGTTCGGCGCTTTCTATACTCCAATATAAATAACTAACTGACGCTTACTCTTACAAAGCGTCGCTAGAGGTTAACAACGGTGACTGACCAACTGGTGCGCAATGCAAAGCACCTAGACAACTAGGCTGTTTTCTTTTCGAGTTAAACAGAAACTATAACATCTGCCACGGCTGCCTTCTGTCAACAAACTCTGTCAGGACTAAACAATTTGAGACTCAAACAAAAATGACATGCTCTAACTCTGATTCTAAGCTATTTACCTTCTTCAGCTTAAATTGTCGTTCCTTGCCCAGACACAAAACTGAGATTTTTAACTTGCTAATAGATGAGGCTCCTGACGCTTTGTTCATTACTGGAACGTGGCTTCATACAAGCTCCGGGCCCGATGTGGCCATGGCCCTCCCCGACTCATATGCGATCATACGCCTTGATAGGATAAATAAAGTAGGAGGAGGCATAGCGGTGATCTTTAAAAAATCTATACCTGTGAGTTCACAAAAATCCCCTGTCCGGGGTGTGAAGGTGCCACTTTTAAAATTATACTTTCCCCCAATTTTACTTTCTCCGGTGCACTTATTTATCGTCCACCTGGAGCAGCATCAAATTGGTTAAATAATATATCGGAACTCTTAGGCCCTTTCGCCATGAACACTGCTAATTTCACAGTCATAGGCGATTTAAACCTTCATCTAGACAATGAGCACTGCATTAAGGCCACTGAACTCATTGCCGACCTTGCATCCCTCAATCTAAGCCTAGAAAACTCTGGCCTTACACATACCGCAGATCATCTATTGGATCCGATCTTTTCCAATATTCATAACTTGAACACCTTTCCGGCTCTGCCAATTCCCTGGTCAGATCTGTTTCCTATCAAATTCTCATTTCAAACGCAACCCTCTAATAAGGATTTTCCAATGGCCCAAATCCCCACTGTTAGGAAATGGAAAAAACTTGATATCAACATTCTTAATACTTTACTAGAAGATACGATACCATGCAATAACTCAAGAGTGCAAAATCTATCAGCCTCTATCCAAACATGGCTTTTGGCAGCCATTGACTTGTGCCTGCCCAAAACCAAGTTAAAGGGTACAAATCAACGTTTACCTGCCCCATGGTTTAACGACTCCTTAAAGCTAGAAAAGACCAAATGTAAAAACGCTGAGCATCAGTGGAGAAAGTCCTACTCCATGGAACCCAAAAAAGAATATAAAAATCAATTAACACACTACCAAAAGCTGTGTGGTAGAGCCAAAGTCAATTTTGTCTGCACTAAAATCACTGCAGCCTTAAATCAATCTAAAACTCTTTTCAAAACAGTTAAAGAGCTGGCCGGCTAAAATACCTCACCAACTCCACCTGATTTAAACAAAACACAATGCGATCAACTAGCCGCCTTTTTTGTAGAAAAAGTTGATAAAATTTACCAGGCCATTGAACTCAATCAGAATAAATACGACGAAGTTCACAGTGACACACGTAATTCCCCTCCTAACAGATCATGCATCCAAGAGGCCACTTTAGACACCAATATATGCAAAACTCCCACCTTCTCACTAAACACTTGGCCTATGCTTAATGTTGAAACTGTCACCGACCTCTTAAATACGATTAAATCGGGTTCACCGAAAGACCCTTTACCATGCCCCATTTTAAAATTACTCAGTAAAAAAGCCTTATCTACTATCACGGATCTTTTAAACGGCTCTTTGCAGGAGGAATATGTGCCTCAGGATTGGAAACATGCAATGATTCATCCACTTTTGAAAAAAGCTGAAGCAGACCCTAAGGTACCTTGGAATTTTCGGCCAATATCTCTCCTCCCTATTTTTGCCAAAATTCTGGAGAAACATGTCCATCGCTGTCTCACACATTTCATAACCACACATGACCTGCTACCTCCCCATCAGTCTGGGTTCCGGGCTGGTTTCTCAACGGAGACCACCAATCTAGGTGTGACAGAAAATATCTGTTCTATGATAGATAAGGGTGTAACAGTGGCACTGGTGCTTCTTGACCTCAGTGCCGCATTTGACACTGTGTCACATGCGGTACTAATAAAGACTCTCCACTCATTTGGCATCTGTGGCTCTGCCTTAAATTGGATTAAATCCCTACTTGAGAACAGAACATTTCAAGTCTTTTCCCATTCTGCTTGCTCTGAAATCCACACCTTCAAACACGGAGTTCCACAAGGCTCAATTTTAAGTCCACTACTTTTTAATTTATATATGAGCCCGCTCGCAAAAATAGTTGAGGAGACCGGCTTAATGATGTTTTCCTATGCTGATGATTCTCAGCTTCTCTTTTCCCTTCCACCATCAGGCAACAATACCCCCTCCACATCTACTCTAGGATTAATGAAAATTGCAGGATGGATGCAAAAAAACTTCCTGAAACTAAACTGTGAAAAAACCGAACTTATCATTTTGGGAAAAAATGAAGAACTCTGGGGACCCCAGCACTGGCCTTTTGTAATGGGCTCTCCTCCAACTCCGACCAACCAGGCCCGAAACTTAGGCTTTGTTGTCAATGACACACTCAGTATGCACCAGCAAGCTGTCAAAACATCGGCCACCTGCTTTGTCATCTTGAAGTGGTTAAAGAAAATTTGTTGGATGCTACCGGACCACACTAAAAAAACTGTCATTAACGCCTTAGTAACATCAAGGCTAGACTACGCTAATGCGTTATATTTGGGGGCCAACAAAGCCACAGTCCGCAAACTGCAAACTGTGCAGAATGCAGCTGCGAGACTGTTAGGTAAAATTCCTATCCACTCGCCCACCACCAAACTCATACGTGAGTTACACTGGTTAAAAAGAGAGAACAGAATCAAATTCAAATCTTTATGCTTCATACACAAGATCTCCACAAACAAAGCCCCTAAATACCTACAAAATCTGGTACAATGTTACCATCCATCTAGGACTCTGAGATCTGCAACAGCTAATACATTTGTTGTTCCTAAAATAAAACTATCACGCATGGGCGGCAAATCCTTTGCCTACCTTGGTCCCTCCTTGTGGAACTCCATGCCACAAGCTCTGCGCTCAGAGGCTAATTACATCAAATTCAGAAAGGCCTTAAAAACCTGGCTATTCAACATCTAAGTCAGTCGTCCGATTAACTAACACTGGATCACAGCGGCGGGAAACCCTTTGCTGGGTAGCTGTTTGCGCTATACAAGATAAATAAATAAATAAATAAATGCCATAATATATTCGGCGTTTCCGGCTGGGAACCCGATAGAGGGTACTTTTTTAAATGCTTAAAGCAAAACATTAGCTCGCTGAATATTGATACAATTGAGCATTTATTGTGGCCGATTCTCATCTGGATATTCGTGGATATGTGTGAGAACAATTTCTGAGTTCCACGGTTTCAGATACCATTACAAGCAATAGACAACATTGACCTGCTCTCAAATAAATAGCATCTTCATGGAATAATCTTTTTTGTGACATCAGCAGTATATGAGGCTGACCTGTGTTTCATTTGAACACGAAAAACAAAGTAAATGTAATTAATGAATTGGGTCTGTGTAAGACACATGGCCTTTTGGTGTGAGTTCAAGTGTCATGTTTTGTGTTTTTTACTAGAGCGGTGCTCCTCTTACCTGAGCAGCAGCCAGGTGGGGTGATGCTATTCCTCCTACAAAATTTGGGTAATTTGACCAGAAATTCAACTGTAAGCATATGGTGATATTGTGACCAATCTTGTATAGATCAAATCAAGTATCTAATATGTGGCAAAACTACTTGTAATTGCCTTTCTACGTTACTACTATGTTTCTCATTTGTATGTGTACATGTTTTCTTTTTCACCAATCACAGTGGAGAAGATCGAATGAACTCGAGAAAAATATATAGGTGATATTTTTGCTTTTCTAATACAGTAGCCATATACATCTAGGTCCTGAAGAAAGCAGTGACATATTTAGAGTCACTTCTGCTGAAACATGTTGACCCTACTGATTAACAGATATTATGTTAAATCTGTTTGCTTTTTTACATTTTAATATTAGGAGTTTTGAGGGAATCTAATAAAATATTTTTCTATCCACTCAATAACTACCTAATTTTAACATTGCACTATTTTCACACATTTAATTTGGCACTGTAATTCAGCTACCCACTATAGACAATCCAGCAGTCCTACCAGTACAACTTTGGATTTTTTCTGAAGTTGATCTATCAATACTACACTGATAGACATACTGCACTTTCTCCTGGGTAAAGAGAGCCCAAATGATGTAGGGCGGAACCAGGTGGGAGCTGATGGGCACTTCTTCCTCTAGACCACCAGGGATGAGACGCAGGCAGGAGCCTGTGGGTGAAGAAAGGCCTCAAACACCTACCTGGGTCACACAAAGGCGCTAAGGCTAGTGCCTTAATGGCGGAGTTGCATGCGGGCAGAGTAGTTACTCTGACCAGGTCCATGACCATCCAATTCAACACTGTCAATATCTCATGCTTCCGTACCCTAAAGATGCTGAGGAAGATTTTCAAATGGCTCCCAATCAGCACCTGGAAAACCATCACACATGCCCTTGTCACAAGCAAGCTCGATTAAGGGGACACCCACTATGCAGACTGAAATGGTCTGCAGAAGGCTGCAGACCATTTCAGAACATTGTGGCCTCCCGAGGCTGCACCTACACCACACCACACCTGAAGAAATCCCAGTGCCTCCCTTTACACAAATCAGCACAATTCAATCTCGTCACACACCCTTTGAAAGCACTGCATACCACTGGCCTCAACAATCACATCTGCTTTCACAAACCTCCAGACTCCTCTGCTCATTTGGACTCCTATTTCTATTACAGACGGACACAATCATTTTGTTTTGTTTGGCACAGAGAAATTGAATGTTTTGCCCGGACCCACAGGATGTTGAGCTTCCCTGATAAGACTCAAACCTGTTTCCCCAGTGTTGAACTTGGCCCTTTTTGCAGGGTCATCCCTAAACTTTTTGCCTTTCTCCTAGCCTTTTTTCTGACATGGTGTTGGTGGTTTTAGGGCTCTGGGCACTTAAGCACTCCTGTCCAGTGTAAAGTGTGTGCACTCTCTGTGTACATTTGGCAAGATTGGCCTGTTCTCCCACAGGAAGGCATTGGGGATTCCCTGATAAGTGTTTCAGTGGTAATTCCTGATATGGGAGGAGCAGAGTGGTCAAGTTTAGTATGTTTGGAATTGTCATAATAAATGCTGTGCAATGGTGTGCGTAGATTTATTATAAATATTTTAGAAATGCCACTTTTAGAAGTTGGCATTTCTGTGTGCTATGTGTCTGCCTGCCTGGTGTGAAATGCTTGTCTATTTTTTGTATGACAGGGGCAGGGAGGTATGTGTGGCTCCAGGACTAGGCTGAATGGGACATCTGAATTGGAAGTAGTGGGAGGAGTAATCCCCTGACCCTGAATAGGTCTGTGCCTAGTCTGTACAATGCTGGCTCCGCCCCCTGTGGTGTGTCTGATCACCGAGCCCCACCTGACAAAGAGGAAGAGGAGCCTTGTAAACAAAGTGCTCCAATTACCCCCGTTGCTATTTTTTTGCTGGCTCCCCCAAACCCTGGATTGCAGACAAAGGAGACAGTAGTATAAGTATAGGGGCTTGTGCTGTTCTGGACATGCTAGGGGCTTGCTGCTGCTGGGTACCCAAGATGAATTGCAACAAGGGCTTGCCACCATGCTGGAGGGCCTGTGTGCTGGCCTCACTGGGCCCCGCTATGCCCCTTGATCCCTAAGGCCTTTTGCTACTGGAGCCTTTATTTGTGATATCTGCAGCCCTAGGCTGCATCATGAGCACTGTGCTTTATTTCACTAAAAAAGAGGAGAGTGTGGCTGCGCACCCGCATTCTTTTTGTACCAAGAGGGACCCCAATCCGCTTTAAGCTTTTAAATGACAGGGGTTGCCCACCCCGCGTTCGAATTTGTTGGCGGGTGCCCAACCCCTATTTTTCAGGTGTTGGCAGGTGCCCACTCCGCTTATGGGTTTATTTTTGAGACAGGTGCCCACAATGGCGCTAGAGAAGAATTCACCACTATAGCCCGAACGACCTGGAAGTCAGGCGCCTCCGCCAGTCTTTGGGCGAGGCCTGCAGCAGGTGGCCAGAAGTGAAGTGCAGGTGTGGCCAGCCCGAGCGGGGCTCCAGTGAGCTGTCGGGAGTCTGAGGCAGGATCCGAGGCGGGCCTTCATCAGCAGAGAGAGCCCCGCATGTTACTGCGCCCGCCGCAGGAGACCCGTCCGGTGCCTTGCAGGCCCCACATTGAAGTTCCGGTACCAGGAAGGGGGATTGGGCGAAGAGAGGAGATGGAACCTCCAAGCTACTCCAGTGAGTGAGGCTAAGGGGAGGAAGAGCCCCGAGGGGAGGGGCTCGGTCGGAGCCTTTGAACGCTCCATGCCCGAGAGATCCCAGGAGAGGGGCCAGGTTCAAGGCACATTGTCAGTGCTTAAGCTGACCCACCAGAGAGCCAGCCGCTCCAACAATGGGGGCATATTTGATTTTAGAGCCATGTGGTGTCCAGAGGGCACTGTGGTGCTGGGCCTCTTTTTGAACATTATCACAGCTGCCCGCCTGGTAAAGGGCAGCTGCAACGATTGCACACATTTGTTGAGAGAGTCGCAGTGGGGACCTACCTAGAGGGCACAGTGAGTGCCCATGCCTACAGTGATTTTCGCAGCTGCACAGCAATTAGTTGCAGCTGCAACGTTTAGGCCAGCGCAATTGCGCACTTGCGTATTTTGCTGCATTGGCAGTTAGCCCCGACATTATGGACATAGGGCATTGAGCCCTCCGAGAAGGCCAGTTGGCCATGGGGACTGTGTTAGGTTGATAGGGCGCCAGGCCTTAATGTGATTTATGTGGTGCACAGGAAATGTGATTTATGCACCCTGATTCATGCCTCTAATTTGGTTTATGTTATGAGGCTATTATATAATGTATTTATGCTGGTGAGGATATTATTGTCTAATATGTTTAGGCTTATGAGGTTGGTGCATGATGTATTTTATGCCTAATGAGATGCTGATTGCATACTATGATTTATGGTACAGGATATAATGCTGAGTACTGTCTTTTGCCAGTCATTAATGGTTGTGTTCTAAATTTATTATTTGTGCTTGAGATGATTCTGACAGTGGCCCAATTGGCCCTGTTATGTGTATATAATCCCTATAAATATTGCCTGGTGTCAGTTGGCACAGTGCATATTGTGTGATTACTATTGTAATGTGTTTATGATAATACAAAGGCTATTTTTATATATAACCTTGTGTGGAGTTCTTTTTGTGGTGTGCCTAGTGCTGCTGTGTGCATGTGTTGCGCAAACGCTTTACACATTGCCCCTGGGATAAGCCTGACTGCCTGTGCCAAGCTACCAAGGGGGTGAGCAGGGGTTATCTTCAGCATGTAACTTCCTTGCCCTGACTAGAGTGGTGGTTTCTGCCTGGCTTAGGAGCAAGCTCAAGCCTACTAGAAATTCCATTTCTAACACCTAGCTTCGAGGTTGACCGCTCTAGCGGGTAGGGAAACTATCACGCATACAGAAAACTAGATCCGGCAGATTAGCCTTACCCTACCCTTAAAGCGTGGAATGACCTGACATAGCAAGTAACAGCCTCCTCCTTACTTCTTGAGTTCCACAAGAAGCCACAGACCTGGCATTCGAGTAGTCAACTGGGCCCTAGATTTGGCTAGACTCACACCTGGTCAGCGCCATGATGCCCTCCAGGATGATAGTGTGTTCTATAAATCTGCAGAAAAACATAACATTTTGACTATGTTGGTGTTAGAGATGGCCCTCCTTTTTTTTACCCTGTTTTTGTGGGCCATAGGATTCTAGGCACTTTAACCCTGCTCATCAGTGCTAAAGCGCATAAGCTCTCTGTGTTCATTGTGATTCTGACTGGTTATCCATGATTGGCATATTTGATTTACTGGTAAGTGCCTAGTAAAGTGCACTGAGTGTGCCAGGGCCTCTAAATCAAAAGCTACTAGTGGGCTTGCAACACTGGTTTAGCCACTCAAGTGAGTAGCCGTGTAAATGTGTCTCAGACCTACCACTGTATTGTCTGCACATGCAGTTGTAAACTGTTGACCTGGCATGTGCACCCAATTGCCAGGCCTAAACCTTTCCTTTTCTTACATGTAAGGCCCAATGTACACTCAGGGGAAGGGTGCAGTGTTAGTGAAAGGTAGGACATATACTAATGTGTGAGACATGTCCTGGTAGTGAAATACTGTGTATTTCGTTTTTGCCTATTGAAAGGCCTTCTGTCCCATAGGGCATCTTTGGGGCAGTACTATAACAATTTTACACGTGTACCTTTCCATTGGGACAAGATAGAAAAATGGAGTTTAGTCTGATTACAGGAAGGTGATTTTTGAATTGTGTGTTTGAAAATGCCACGTTAAGGAAGTGGGCATTTTCTTACTTTACTCTTATGTGTGCCTCTGATTGTTTTTGTATTCAGTGTCTAGTTTTGTAGTGACTGTGGATGTGCATTCACTCTAGACAGTCACAAGGGGGATTGAGATGAGTCCTGACTCTGCTGGGTGACCCATCGCTAGGCTGAATGGACCTGGTCTGCATTTAGAGTAGTGGGAGGAGTTTTGCTAGCACCTGAATAGGCTATGTCTCCTTTGCACAATGCTGTCTCCAACTCTAGAGTCATGCTGGACCAGAGAGGACAGAACTGGTTTGGGCTGAGCTCAGAGACTCTGAAGCAAAGAGAGAAATGACAGAATGGGGTATAAGTATCAGACCTTAAACCCCAGGACTTTAGTTTACTTTAAGTAAAAAGAGAGCCCTGACAAGAAGAAGAGTGGAAGGACTGTGTGAGGTCTGCTGCCTTTTCTGTGTGAGGTGTGGGTTGGCTTTTAGTTACTACTTTTTATGGTGTCGTGCTGTAGTACCCTGCTTGGTAAGAATCTCTAAGGACTTGTGTGTGCATGCCTCCTGTTAGAAGACTTAAGGAGGTCACACTCTTCCTTCTGTTTGCTGCACTTTATTCTGAGATTTATGGTGCTTCACTTAATTTGAAATCTCAGGTTCTTCACTTCATGCTGAGGTTTGTGGTGCTTCGCTTTATTGTGAAATATCTGATATCGCCCTGAATTCCTCTGTACTGCCAAGGAATTTGTGTGCTGAACTTTAAAACCTCCAGGTGCACTTTATTTAAATTGCCTCCTGGTCTGGGCTCATTGAGAAACTTCCCTGTGCTTCCAGGATCACCGGCCCCATGCCACCACTTAGTGGTTGCAGGGAGAACTGCCTCTGCGCTGTACTCAGCCCCCATCCCTTGTGCCAAGAAACCAAAGAGATCACAGGGTGGCTGCTCGTCAGCTGAGTGATAGCCACCGCAGCACCAGACTTTGCTTAGCAAACTTCGGAAGCCTGCCGAAGTGTGAGGAAAACTGCAGTATTTTGCAGCCCTGTCCAACAGAATGCTGCAGCGAGAGCTGAGAGCAGCGAGGACGCTCTTCAGCGACCAGGAGCCTCGCCGCCGTGCTGCAGTGAAGAAAAACACTTGCACCTCCTGCTGTGGGTAGCCAGAGAGGCACTGATGTTTGGAGTCAGCTGGTCTAGGCTGGGGCACCGGGTGAGTGCTCTTCTCTTCATTCTTAAAAAGCCATCACCGCAGTGCAGCCGAAGTTTGAGCACCCACTATTGTCATCTGAGGAAGGGGGCATTTTTTAGATCGGCAACCAAATGACTTGTGGTAGTGCACAGGTGTCCTTTCAGCCTGGGAAACAAAACCTGGTTGCTTTTGTCATCAATCACGGCCCGCAGTTTAAGGTTGACCCATTATGCGAATGGTCCGCAACTTGTCTACATGATAAGTATCAATGCAAGGCCTATTTTGAAATGACCTATGATGTGTCTACATGATAAGTATTAATGCAATGCCCATTTTCTAATGGTCTGTGAGGTACATAATACCAAAGTAATCATGATTTTGACCTATTCATGCTGATGACAATTGCCTAGTTGACAAAGTGATTTATGATCTATGTTATGTTTATGACAATTGCCTAGTTGGCAAAGTGATTAATGATGTGTGTATTGTTATGATAATTGTCTAGTTGCAAATTTATTTATGTTATTGTGGTCTATATATTTTACATACAATAAATAAGATATGTTTATATAACCTTGTGAGATCTCTCTTTTGTGGTGTGCCTAGTGTCACTTGTGTGCATGTGTTGTGTAAACGCTTTATACATTGCCTCTGGGATAAGCTTGACTTCTCTGCCAAGCTACCAAGGGGGTGAGCAGGGTTTATCTCGGGTTGATGACTCACATACCCTGACTAGAGTGGCGGGTTCTGCATGGCTTAGGTGCCTTAGGTGCATACCCTAGCCAACCAGAAACTCCATTTCTAAAAGTTGGTGTCATTTTTATTATTTTTTTATTCATATCTTTGGAAATTTTATTGATTTGCTTCTTGACTTTAAGAGTTGGTTCTGAAATACTGAACAAGCACTCCTCTTGGAAATAGCTTGTTGCTTTGTGCCAATGCTTCTCATCGTAAAGCCAGGTCTTCTCATTTTTGGCAGGCAAAGATACCAGGAGTCTGATGCCTAAAGCTCTGGTTGCAAACCAGTCAGTTTATTTTACATGCTGATTGGCACATCCTCCACACTATAGATTGCATTCCGGGCCCATTGAGCTGCTTGATTTGCCATCATTTGCTTTTCTTCATAACCCACAGCAGATCGCACCAATACTTTTTACATGCGGTCAGTCAGTCTATTTTAGTGTATTGTGTTTTCATCACGTTCGTTCCAACATGCCACTGTTTTCGAAATTACGTCAGTTAGGGACCAGGAAAGGGATACTCGAAGAGTCAGTTCCCGTCCCGCCTAGAGACACACCTGGTCATTTTATGTACCAGAAACACGGGCTAGATGCCGTATTGTTTTTAGACTTATGGGTAGATTACACGAAGGATTTAGAGGAAAAGTACAGATGGCCTGCTTCAGGAACATGGGATTCTGAATGCATTATGAAATGAGAGGAAGCGCTGTGGAAAAGGAAAGTAAGACCGTCCCAGAAAGATGCCATTGAGTTATGGCGTAAAGAAGAGCATAGGAGAGCAGAGAAAGAATGCCACCAAGCAGAGAGAAGTAAACAAGCAGCGGAAAAGGCCAAAGAAAAGGAACTGCGGGAGGAGGGGGAACGGGTCAAGGCAGAACAAGCTGATAGAGAAAGAAATGCCCTCGTTGCAGGTATTTATCCCGTCCTTTCAGAAGAACTAGCTAAAGTGACCCCTCCAGAAAAATCCCGTAGGTCGCATACGCCACCACCAGTACCCTTTAGAGTACGTAGACAGAAGCCGACATCCTCTGAAGCTTTTATTTCCAAATATCTAGAAGAGCCCGCATCGGACTATGTTAATGCAGAATTCCCTCCGCCCCCATCACAGGATCAGCTTCGACAGCTTCAGCTTCCGCAGGCTTCTCTTTCGCAGGTCGTAAAAGACAACATAGGTGCCGGGGCAGTGGGAGGGGGGCCACCGACAACGCCATGAACACCGCCACTGACACGAACCCCGCTAGGACTAGGGCCACCACGAACGCCACAAATAACATCAACACCATTTAAGTATTCAAGTGTAACGATCCCACGTTGTATATACGATCCAGAGAGGGTTCAATGCTCGTGTATTCAATAAGATTAAGACATGCCGTCGATTATTTGATCACATTACCAGGCATGAAGGAACACCTAGATAAAATATATGATTTTATTAGGACTGGTAGGGGACCCGGGAGTATAGAGGATGCCATGGAACAAAGAAAGGTGGATGTTAAGAACATGATTTTACGTTTCTTGATTAACTGTCTCATCAGGGAACAAGATCAACCAGACAGGGAGGTAACGAAAGTTTTGACGGATTGGAGTGACAACATAGCTGCCGGTAAGCATGATAGACAGGGACAGACAGAATGTATGTACAAGAAAATACGAAAGGCGATTATAGAAATACACAAGGAAGATTCTGACGGGAAGTATGAGTCATCAACGGAAGAGGTTGAGACAGAAACGGAGGAGAGTGATAAAATAAATTACGTAGGCAAAGCGCAACAGTTTGACAGGCCCAAGTGTCTTGACTACCGTAAACAGGGACATTCTATAAAAGAAAGATATTCCCTTGAAAATCTATTCCAAGCTACTGAAAAGGCACTGAAACGACGGGTAGAGTGCGAGATACCCAACACCCCACGCGAACAGGAATTAGTCCGGTCAGCCGTCCAATGGGCATCTAATTCTAACATATATAACAGTGATGTAGTGGCACAGACCTTTTTGAGCCTCCCACCGAACGAACAACGTTTGGCTGGTATTTACATGGTTCAACATTTGATCACGTTGTATGAGCGTCAATATTCTGATCCCGGTCCGTTGTATAAATTACTGGACGATATACTCCTAGAAAGGTGGACAACATTAGGTACTGAATTAATTAATGTCATTCTGGACCAACGACATAAGTACTTGACTTCTCCGACCACATGCATGATTCCCGCCCCACACCAAGACAGAAAGAACTTACACATAGACAGACAGAACCCCCTACGAGAGGTACATCCCGTTAGAAATACAGCGGGTGAGCTTCAACGAGTATATGTTTACACACCCTTGACAAAATTAGAAATACTGGAAATGAAAAAGATGCTGACCTGTCATGATAAAGACCCAGGGGGGTTTCACCGTGAATTAAAAGACATTCTCCACATAGGGGATTACACGTACGCTGACATTATTAAGTTATTGAAAGTACTGTTGCCTGCTGGTATTTACGAAAAGCTGAAAGAAAAAGACTGGGAGGTGGGAGAGAAAAAGTTAAGTTGGGCAGAATTGGAACAAGAGGATAAATCCAGGCAACCAGGTGTTGGTCTTGGGGACAAAGCTAAAGCACTACCTGAACTCCTAATACAGGTTTTGCCGAGACTATTGATTACTAAAAAGGAAGATTGGGATGCTATTTCAGCCTGTAAACAGAAACAAGACGAGGACACAAGTGATTTTTATTCTAGATTTGAGAAATGTTTTTCTATTAATAGTGGCCTTAAGCCAAGTAGTGAATCATATCCACATCTTTTTGTGAGCAAATTAGTAGAGAATTCCTTACCCCAGATCAAGAATAGAGTGCTGAAGGCAAACAGCCCTTCCCAAATGTTGCAAATGTTACAATATCACCAGAACAGAATTAGAGAGGAACAGGATCATGAAAAGAGACGCATGAAAGATACGAAAATGAAAGTGCTGGTTGCACAATCGGTACCAGCTAATGCGAATAAAAAGGGCACGACACCTGTTAAAGGGAACTGTAATTATTGCAAACAACCAGGTCACTATGTAAATGAATGTGCTGTCCTGAAACACAATATAGCTACAGGCAAGACAAAAGAACGACCGCATCCTCCTAGACAGAATAGCACCCCACAGAACACGCAACAGACAGTAGCGAATATTGCACCCCCACCACCAGCTGCCACGCAACAAGCCACCCAGCAAATGTACCAGTACACATAGTCGGACTATCCAGAATTCCAACAGTATTCATGAAACAGCCTAGAGAGGGAAGTTGGCTTGCCCCTTATTGAGGTTCCTGTAGACCAAGAGGGTCCCTATGTACATAGTCGTGTATTGGGAAAGGACAGAAAATTTCTGATTGACACAGGGGCGAGCAGGACTACCATCAGCCACGACGAGGTTCCAGGGGCACCCCTTTCAGGCTCACAGAATGTTTCCCTGGGATTTTCAGGAAAGCCTATTGTTAACGAAGTGTCGAAACCAGTCTCCCTAGGGGTCGGTCCATTGTCACGTACCACAGACTTGTTACTTACTAGGTCATGTCCAGAAAATGTGCTTGGTATAAAGACATTGAAGGAACTGGCAGCGGTTATATGTTGTTCTCCGGAAGGAGTACGATTGTTCTTACGTGATTTTAAGGGACATTATGTGTTGAAAGATTTTGACCACAGACTCCAGAATGTACCACAGCACTTATGGGCACAAGGTTCGACTGACGTAGGTTACATGCACATTACACCACATCGTGTCACTCTCAAAACAGGAGTAGTACTGCCACGTATCCGACAATACAAGTTACCACCTGATGCCGTAGTAGCCTTACTGAAAATTGTTGACGAACTCATTACACAAGGAGTGGGAGTAGAGACTGATTCAAATGTATGTAATTCACCTGTCATCCCTATTCTTAAAAGAACAGACCCTAATGCACCACCAGTCTACAGACTTGTGGTTGACCTTCGAGAACTGAACAAATGTGTAGTTCCTCAATACCCAGTGGTCCCGGGCATTTCTTCATTACTGACTGCTATTGATTCTGATTCAGAAAAGGGGGTGGTATCATTTTTGTCCACCATAAGCGTGGAAGGGTATACTCAGATGTGAGTCCCTAGCTCATTGCACCATCAGGATTCAAGCAAGCCGGGCCGAAGACGGCTGAAATGCCAGAAACCGGTCCCCGGTAGCTTGTTTCCTTCCCAGTATAAGAAATGGCTTGGTAGTTTGGTCTGCCCTGTTCCCATGATGCACTGGGCCAGGGTCAGACTAATTTGCATATAGCCAAGTTCTGAGCTGGGATGGTGCAGTGAGCTAAAAAACGGTGATGGATCAAGCCCTGATCTTTGGACTGGGTAAGAGTGGTCTGCTTAATTCAGACACTCTGTTCATCACCACCCCCTTTTCTGTATCATTTTTGTCCACCATAAGCGTGGAAGGGTATACTCCGATGTGAGTCCCTAGCTCATTGCACCATCAGAATTCAAGCAAGCCGGGCCGAAGATGGCTGAAATGCCAGAAACCGGTCCCCGGTAGCTTGTTTCCTTCCCAGTATAAGAAATGGCTTGGTAGTTTGGTCTGCCCTGTTCCCATGATGCACTGGGCCAGGGTCAGACTAATTTGCATATAGCCAAGTTCTGAGCTGGGATGGTACAGTGAGCTAAAAAACGGTGATGGATCAAGCCCTGATCTTTGGACTGGGTAAGAGTGGTCTGCTTAATTCAGACACTCTGTTCATCACCACCCCCTTTTCTGTATCATTTTTGTCCACCATAAGCGTGGAAGGGTATACTCAGATGTGTGTCCCTAGCTCATTGCACCATCAGGATTCAAGCAAGCCGGGCCGAAGACGGCTGAAATGCCAGAAACGGGTCCCCGGTAGCTTGTTTCCTTCCCAGTATAAGAAATGGCTTGGTAGTTTGGTCTGCCCTGTTCCCATGATGCACTGGGCCAGGGTCAGACTAATTTGCATATAGCCAAGTTCTGAGCTGGGATGGTGCAGTGAGCTAAAAAACGGTGATGGATCAAGCCCTGATCTTTGGACTGGGTAAGAGTGGTCTGCTTAATTCAGACACTCTGTTCATCACCACCCCCTTTTCTGTATCATTTTTGTCCACCATAAGCGTGGAAGGGTATACTCAGATGTGAGTCCCTAGCTCATTGCACCATCAGGATTCAAGCAAGCCGGGCCGAAGACGGCTGAAATGCCAGAAACCGGTCCCCGGTAGCTTGTTTCCTTCCCAGTATAAGAAATAGCTTGGTAGTTTGGTCTGCCCTGTTCCCATGATGCACTGGGCCAGGGTCAGACTAATTTGCATATAGCCAAGTTCTGAGCTGGGATGGTGCAGTGAGCTAAAAAACGGTGATGGATCAAGCCCTGATCTTTGGACTGGGTAAGAGTGGTCTGCTTAATTCAGACACTCTGTTCATCACCACCCCCTTTTCTGTATCATTTTTGTCCACCATAAGCGTGGAAGGGTATACTCCGATGTGAGTCCCTAGCTCATTGCACCATCAGGATTCAAGCAGCCGGGCCGAAGACGGCTGAAATGCCAGAAACCGGTCCCCGGTAGCTTGTTTCCTTCCCAGTATAAGAAATGGCTTGGTAGTTTGGTCTGCCCTGTTCCCATGATGCACTGGGCCAGGGTCAGACTAATTTGCATATAGCCAAGTTCTGAGCTGGGAAGGTGCAATGAGCTAAAAAACGGTGATGGATCAAGCCCTGATCTTTGGACTGGGTAAGAGTGGTCTGCTTAATTCAGACACTCTGTTCATCACCACCCCCTTTTCTGTATCATTTTTGTCCACCATAAGCGTGGAAGGGTATACTCAGATGTGAGTCCCTAGCTCATTGCACCATCAGGATTCAAGCAAGCCGGGCCGAAGACGGCTGAAATGCCAGAAACCGATCCCCGGTAGCTTGTTTCCTTCCCAGTATAAGAAATGGCTTGGTAGTTTGGTCTGCCCTGTTCCCATGATGCACTGGGCCAGGGTCAGACTAATTTGCATATAGCCAAGTTCTGAGCTGGGATGGTGCAGTGAGCTAAAAAACGGTGATGGATCAAGCCCTGATCTTTGGACTGGGTAAGAGTGGTCTGCTTAATTCAGACACTCTGTTCATCACCACCACCTTTTCTGTATCATTTTTGTCCACCATAAGCGTGGAAGGGTATACTCAGATGTGAGTCCCTAGCTCATTGCACCATCAGGATTCAAGAAAGCCGGGCCGAAGACGGCTGAAATGCCAGAAACCGGTCCCCGGTAGCTTGTTTCCTTCCCAGTATAAGAAATGGCTTGGTAGTTTGGTCTGCCCTGTTCCCATGATGCACTGGGCCAGGGTCAGACTAATTTGCATATAGCCAAGTTCTGAGCTGGGATGGTGCAGTGAGATAAAAAACGGTGATGGATCAAGCCGTGATCTTTGGACTGGGTAAGAGTGGTCTGCTTAATTCAGACACTCTGTTCATCACCACCCCCTTTTCTGTATCATTTTTGTCCACCATAAGCGTGGAAGGGTATACTCAGATGTGAGTCCCTAGCTCATTGCACCATCAGGATTCAAGCAAGCCGGGCCGAAGACGGCTGAAATGCCAGAAACCGGTCCCCGGTAGCTTGTTTCCTTCCCAGTATAAGAAATGGCTTGGTAGTTTGGTCTGCCCTGTTCCCATGATGCACTGGGCCAGGGTCAGACTAATTTGCATATAGCCAAGTTCTGAGCTGGGATGGTGCAGTGAGCAAAAAAACGGTGATGGATCAAGCCCTGATCTTTGGACTGGGTAAGAGTGGTCTGCTTAATTCAGACACTCTGTTCATCACCACCCCCTTTTCTGTATCATCGCTATTGATTCTGAGGCAACATTCTTTACTGTGATTGATTTGAAGAATGCCTTCTTCAGTGTCCCAATTCCTCCAGAGAGCCAATATCTCTTCGGATTCAGTTTAAATGGACGCAGCTTTAAATTTACGAGAGCTCCTCAAGGTTTCACAGAGAGTCTAGCATTTACAGCCAAGCCTTAAAGAGACAACTGGACAGTATTCATATGCCTGCCAACACTGCACTGCTCCAGTATGTAGACGATATCCTGATCACAGCACGATCAGAACCAGACTGCGAACATGCATCACTGACAGTTTTACACTTTCTGGCAGACAAGGGGCACAAAGTGTCTCCTTCGAAGTTGCAATTCTGTGCACAGCAAGTGGTGTACCTTGGACACTTGCTGTCCAAGAGGGGTAGACAGCTGACACAAGAACGTATTCAGTTAATTGCTAACCTTTCACAGCCCAAGACACAAAAGGAAGTACGGGCCTTCATTGGCCTCACTTCATACTGCAGACAATGGATTCCCCAGTATGCCTATCTAGCCAAACCACTCATACAGTTGGCAATACAGGAGGCAGCGTCTTCGACTGTCCTCCCTTGGACACAAGAACATACCCTTGCATTTGAAGAATTGAAAAAAGCCTTATGTCAAGCACCAGTTTTAGCGACTCCTTGCTACAGCAAACCTTTTACGCTTTTTGTCACTGAACGAGATGGAACAGCATTATCTGTCCTCACACAAGATCAAGCAGGGAAACACAAGCCTTGTGCTTATTTTTCTAGAACACTGGATCCAGTGGCCCAGGCTCTGCCTGCGTGCCTGAAATCAGTTGCAGCAACAGCCCTAGCTATAAGACAGAGTGACTCCATAGTGTTAGGACACCCCCTGACAGTACAGGTTCCACATGCAGTGGAAGTTCTCTTGAACAGGACACAGACACAGCACCTGACTGTAGCGAGACTAACAGGATATGAACTGACGTTATTCCAGCCACACATAGAGATCAGACGATGCAATATTGTCAACCTTCTACACTCTTGCCCTCAAGCACAGTAGACACTGCACCACATGACTATGTGGAAGTAATTAATACAGTGACGAAACCAAGACAAGACCTGACAGACATTGCACTGCCAGACCCTGACCTGACACTTTATGTGGATGGTTCATGCATGAGAACAAGCAAAGGAGAGTTAGTGGCCGCATATGCCGTGACTACTGATACTGAAGTCATAGAGACACAAAGAATAGACACACTGTCAGCACAAGCAGCAGAGCTTATCACTCTGACACAAGCCTGCATAAGAGCCAAGAACTTGAAAGTGAACATTTATACAGATTCACAGTACGCATTTGGGGTTGTTTCATGACTTCGGAGTATTATGGAGGGAGAGAGGTTTCCTGACCTCTCATGGGGCTAAAATTCAGCATGGTCCCCTTATTCAGGCTCTGTTAGAAGTGATACATCTGCCTACAGCCATAGCCATCCTGAAATGCAAAGCACACACGAAAGTTACAGACATCATTTCTCAGGGTAACGACCTGGCAGACCGAACAGCTAAACTTACAGCCCAGACACCAACAGACACGACAAAGACAGAAGTACCATTACTGACAAACAGCATGACAGTCAGGGATCCTTCATAAGATGTACTTGACATACAGACACCTGCCACACCAGACGAAATAAAGAAATGGACTGAACAAGGAGGGGTCCAGACTGATCAGGGTTGGATGACTAAAGGCAAAGCTACATGGTTTCTCCCAGACTCTATGGTACAAGTTATCATAAACACAGCACATAGTCCAGCACACTTAGGAGAAAAGGCAATGCTAGACAGCTTACGGAACATCTGGTTTAACAAGCACCTGCGTGCAGCAGCGAAACAGAAAGTACGTACCTGTATGATATGTTGCCAATTCAATCCAGGCAAAGGCATTCCAGTGGAACAAGGTGGATTTCATCCTCCTGACTATCCTTTTGAAGTCCTCCAGATGGATTATATCCAGATGGACAGATGTAGAGGTTACAAGTATGTCCTAGTAGTTGTATGTGCACTATCTAGATGGACAGAAGCGTACCCAGTCCCAGATTATACTGCTGTGACCACCGCCAGGCAATTGGTACAAGAGTTTTTCCCACGGTTCGGATTGCCCCGTGTCGTGTACTCAGACAACGGTCGCCATTTTCCTCTGAATTGATGAAACAAGTGTCCCTTCTGTTAGGATATCAATGGAAATTTCATTGTGTACGACACCCAGAAGCAGCAGGACTCGTCGAGCGCCATAATCATACACTTAAGACAAAATTAGCGAAAGTCTGTGCAGAAAAAGGCGTGGATTGGATGGTAGCCTTGCCAGTTGCCCTCTTTTACATGCGTATGGTAGCTCATTCCAGAACAGGCCTATCTCCTTACGAAGTGGTTTTTGTAGACCACCAAATATGTGGGGTACGCCTATTCCTAAGAAAATTACTGATGTTGACAGTAACATGCTGACAGATTACTTGGCTTCCTTGATGTCTGCACTACTCTCTTGTCGTTCACAGGTTGCCGCCTCCTTCCCCGACAACACCCAAGTTAAGGAGCATACCATCGTCCCTGGGGACCTGGTCTTCATTCGGAACTTTGATCGTTCAAGCCCCCTTGAGCCGCGCTGGAAAACACCGAAGTTAGTTCTGCTTACCACGAGGACTGCCGTCAAGGTCAAGGGACGCAAAGGCTGGATTCACGCCCAGCATTGTAAGAAATTCTTTGGAGATTCCGGAACTTTGATCAAGCCTAAAGACTGTCCCGACAATACTGACTCAAAGCCCCCTATGCTAGAAAAGACTCCGCAACAGGAATATAGGTCTAAGTTACGGTCTAGTAAGTCAGACAGCGTTTAATTGTTTAAGTCCACTCGGTGGTGAATCGGTTAGACAGGTTCCTGACATGTATAAGATCGTAGACCATAAGAGTAGAAAGAGAGAAATGAAAGAAAAATACTGCAAGATATTACGCAGTAGATGTATAGTAACTCTGATTTTTATGTTTCTTCTGAGCATCACTATAATATGTATCAGCTTGGCACTACATGTTTTCTTTCCTCCTATTGCCTCACGTATCCACTCTTCCTTTAATGACACTGTAGAGCACACATTTAGTGATCTGCCACCCCATGAACTGTCATATCGACTAGCCCTGCGCAACAATACCTTTATTCAAATGTTGCACCATTCCCATCAGACCAGCAATGTAACAAATTGCTGGGTATGTGGCCGACTCCCACCTTATCAGAAAACTAAGGGAGTTCTGCCCCTTTTTCCTTTTCCGTTCTCACACAATGGTTCCTGCGGAGCATGGTTCGCTTTAATGTCATCACTAGACAGACGATTTACAGTTTCCCAAAACGATTGGATATGGGGAGATTTGAATAAAGTAATGAATGAGGCATGTTTTCCAGACGAAGACGGCTTCCCCAAAAGAAAGGGACCGATCTAGAAAATGAAGTGTATGAGCAAGGAAATGCTTCCCTTAACTTTATGATCCTGAATGTCCAGCCCGAGCAAAATATAGGTCCACCGTTCATTTCAGTCCTACCAGTAAAAGGTGAATTGTGCGTTAGAAAGAAAGGATCAGTACATTTGGGACACAGTGATTGTAATACTGTAATCGAGTTCAATGATAAAGGAAAGTCTACTTTCAAAGCTTCCCACCATTCCGATTTCATTTGCGGTCAGACAGCCTATGTACGTCTGCCCCTAAACTGGGGTGGGACATGTTATATAGCGTTCCTGCTGCCACCTGTCTTTCTAGCCCCATCCCATTATCATCGAGATTCACGATTAGAGCATGTCAGACACAAGAGGGAGAATGATTCCCCAGTGATTGATCAGACTGAGACAGCTTGGGAACAATATACAGATTTCAACAGAGGATTCTTTTTCTTCATAGGTCCCGTCCAAAACAGTAAACTAATACGCAGGTTAACAAGAACTCTAGAAGCAGTAGTGAATGAGACTGCATCTGCTCTGGCGAACTTGACAGAGGAGCAGTCTGCTATGAGACTTGTTGTTCTTCAGAACCGCCTTGTTCTTGACGTCATACTGGCAGATAGGGGCGGGGCTTGTAGAGTGATCGGGTCCAGTTGTTGCGTGTTTATTCCTAATAACGCGCCTTCCGTGTATGCAGCAATAACAAGGCTCCACAAGATAGCTCACGAGATACATCAAAACCCGGTTGGCTCTGGAGTGTAATATCAGCATGGGGATGGAAAGTGTTGTCGTTCCTAGGAATGATACTGCTTATGATATTCAGTTGCTGTCTCTGTCTGCAATGTGGCCCGGCGATTTGCGGCTTGTGTGCCACTGCCTGTATTCCCCATCCACGTATACAAAAGAAGAAAGACGAACAAATGATGCTGAATGATCAGATATACGGTCTCATGAATATAGATGTGTCCTGAAGGGCACAGTAGGGGACAAGGAGGGAATGAGGAAATAGAAATTTTTATGTGGCCAATGTGTCCCCTGCATGTACCCTATGTATGTTTATGCCATTTTCCCTCTCATGCCTGTAATAATAATAATGCCTCTGCATTTCCGTCCCATGTTAGAATGTCAGTTACCAAGCCTGCCACATTAATTCTGCATTGAGGCCTATTTTGCCCATGTTGCCAATGTATTTGCATGGTGCACGTTTAAAAGTCGAAATGAACCCGTTTTGTGGCTCAGCCGAGCCAGGACCCGAATTCATGTCTCCCAGACACTCTGAAAGCTGCAGTTTAGCTATGTATCCCTGACCTCTCGCATACTTCCTGCTCAGCCGAGAAGGGGCCCAGTCCAGCCTGCCAAGACAGTATTTTGCTTATAGTTATCTGCTCTGCTCCACAGAAACACATTCCTGCTTAGTGAAGAAGGTAAACCGAACCCGTCCACAGAGATAGAGCCCAGCCTTTCTGTCTCCATTTAAGTGATTTACAGAGCTCACATCCTTAGAAGGCCCATGGCCCCACGCAATGCACAAAGAAATATATGCACACACTGGCTCTTTGAGATGAGCAACCTTTGCTCGAGCGACCCTTACCTCAGATAATACATCCTCCAAACTTAAGATATCAGATAATACCAAGCGTGCAGGTCGTCCTGACACTCAAGGCTCCTCTACTAGAACGAAAGTCAGCTCCCCCCCTAGCTTCCCCCAGTTACACGTCAATTCCACGTCATGACCAAGTGGCGCACACAAGTAGGGTAAAGGTTCCAGCTGACCGTGCAGATCCCCGCCATGTATCCACCCACCTATGACACACCTATGACTCCTCAAGTGAACGCCCACGTGTACGCATTCATACACGCCCTTTTTCTACGCCATGTGCTCTTATCTCTCTTTCACTTGCTCCGCCTGGAGCGCTCCGCCTTCTCTATGCAAGTTAATGTATGCTTAACGTATAAATAATGTACTCTGTGAATAAAGTTTCCAATGACGATCCTTCCTGAACCTTAGTGGTGATGGAACCCGATTCTCCCTTAACTCAAGTTACTGAAATAAAGCCCTTTTGAATCGGACACCTTGGACTCTGCCTCTCATTATATGCATGACCTTTTGTTAAAGTATAGAAATTCCGACAGGGTAATAATTTTATTTACCACATTGCGCTGCCCAATTCGCTTCATGCATCCCACGCACAGGCGTTTCAGCATTTGACAGTGTTTGAGGTGTTACACAAGGGGGAAAGCGCAGACGCAGAGACTGGTACCATCGTGTAGGGAGACAGTGTAGTAGCGGTGAAAAGGGGTGTTGCAGTTGAAACAGAATTAATAGACAGGACAGTAGGGCTAACGGCACCCGCCCCTGTGACTGGCGCGGGTAGAGGAGAAGCAAGTGAGGCCAGGGCTGAGGCAGTAGTGCTAGAAACAGAAACACTAGAGAGAGCGGTACTAGGTGCCGAGCACTGGAAGGTCAGAACTGGCGGGTATATCTGTTCAGGGACATAAGGAGGTGGGAGCGAGAATCCAATAGCTCTTCAACAAAATCATCACCTTCCTCTCTAGTAACATAACATTTATCAGTCTGTAATCGGAACTTTCTATCTGCACATTATATGCCTTTCTCTACCTTTTCCCTCTTATAGGCCACTGCTTTCTTCTTTCTGCCATACTCTTAGAGTATCTAACATCGACTGCCTGCTCTTTTTAGCGAACAATTTGTCCTGCAACAAATTCAATTTCTGAAAATCAAACGGACCAGTAAGTGGCCATTTTAACTCGGCATTGATCCTCGTGTATTTATGCCACAACGTGCTAAACATAATAGGGCAAATACCGTGTTTGACGTATAGTCGAAATTTGGAGAACCCTCCAGAGGCGCATGCTGGCTTTCTTCCATTCGAGCATCAGTAGAACAACATCGACATCCAATACATCCTAACTTACTTAACCAAAGCATCTCAATATAAGAAGCATACACTGTCCCCAATGGACAAATATAACACCAACGAAAAATAATAAAAGAAAATAAACAAGAGAACAATTGTTCAAGAACCAAAACAAAATGGTCCGCAAACCGCCCACTGCAGTGGAGACTGTACCAAGTTCAAGAAGACAGGCTCTAGCCCCAGACCTATTGTGAGAGAAACAAACTAATTACCAACTGGTCTGGCAGATTGTTTGCAAACACTCTGTATCTTTCAAAAGGGTCTGCAAACCCACCAAGTTCAAACCAAAACAGCCCAAAAGACCGTAGCAAGACAGCCCGTCGGCTTGTGCCATTCAAGCAATGCAGTCTAGAAACTGCACCGAGGTAGTCAGGAGACTGTCTGCGGTTCAAGAATGGCGCAATTTTTCCAAGAATCAAATCACTCACCTGGTGCACTCAGGTCAAGTCAATATATTCTCCTCTGCCGACTCTGCAGACCAAATGGTCAACTCCAAGGTTTAGCCTTTCCAGGACCCCTGCCAGTAACCACTAGATGAGGAGTTACCCGATCAGACGAGTGGGCCAGCTGTGAAAGCCAAGCTCGATCGTGGGGGGTACCCCGACCCACCAGACAAATCACCTTGCAGGGTCCCTGTTCTGGAGCTGACTGAAGGAAGTAGCCTTTAGGGGCCACCCGAGTTACTTACAGCCACCTTCTTTGCCTTCCCAAGGTTGAAGAGTCGGTCAGACAGTAGAGAATACAAGTATACATTTTATTAGCAATACTCTGCAGAGGAGTCTGTCCTGACCTGCACCCTAAGATGTCTGCCAACAGTCTACAGTGAGTAATCATTCCTCCCGAGAAGCCCTCAACCACACCCACAATGGAAAAATACGGGCCTGGGCCCAACATGAACAAAGAAGGTACAGAGGGATGAGCCAGATGGAAGTTATCGACAATTCAAGGTTACTGTGTCGAGCCTCAGCATCTTCTAACGTTGGAGCAGAAACTTCACACTCGGATAGGTATGCGAGGGCAAAATGGCCTATTCATTAGTAAGTCAAGAAACAGCCTTGGAAAGAAGAGAATATAATAATAAAATACAATGTTTTGCTGAGGCAAGCAATACGAGTAATAGGGCCTAGTTCAGGCACAGGCTAAGTAGCCTGTTAGGGATACAAAATGCAAAATGGAGTCACACTCGCTAACTGAAGCCTGCACATTACGGGGATAACTCAGTGGGTTGCATAACGTGAATACAAATGGCATCTATTAAACCACACACTGCTAACCTAATTTAGCATGAAACCAGTGTGTTGCAGGTTTGGGAAATTCAAACCTAACACGTCTAAATACAACCATTCTTACCTGTAATGGACTCTATCCTCCTGACTACATTCCCTGGATGTAATTTGTATTAAATAATTTATTAAAAAGAAGAAGCCTTTTACCTTAACCATGGGTGCAACTTTATATAAACAGAGGTCAAGCAATTTTCAACAATGGGGGTGGAAACATCTTAAGTTTGACTCAACATTACTTGCTGGGACTCCCGCCAGTGTCATGGTGGGCTCAGGACCACAGCTCCAGGGGGTGTGTTACACCCCCCAACACATGTATTCTGTACTAAATAGAAGGGTTAAAGTGCTTTTCATCAGGTAACGTGAAGCAAATGGGATTTTCACATACCCACACTGACAAAAATACGCACTCTCTCACCTTATGTTTTGCAGGCCTTAAAAATTAGTTTGAAAAATATTGCGTTTTAGGTACCCATAACAATCTGCCTTTTAAGACCCCATCATGTCCTGCTTCTCATATAATGTGTTTTATCAAGATGACACATCGCGATTATTCGGAAATCTGAAGCTCACCACCCTCCCAAACATACTGAGCAAGCTACACCCCTGGGTGTGCTGCATAAAGAGGAAGCATTTTTAAAGCTAAACTCGGCCATAAAGATTGGTCTCAATTTCTTTTTAGTGGGGTTAAACTGGTCTCCTGCAAGTCATTTTAGAGGAATGAATGGCGATGCTACTTTTTAGTACCCATTGGCCTGGAAGATTGGATGTTGAATTTCAGTTTGATTTAAGGAACAATCTGTAGAAAATAGTGTATTCTAAACAGGCTGGGACCTTGGTTTCAACTGATTAGGATGTTTAAAAAAACCTTTACAAAATGTGTAAGTATTCTTCCTAAAGCAAGGTTTGCACAGTTGGTAGCAAATGGTACAGTTTAAGTACATTCTATGGTTAGTGTCCTGTTCATTTTTATTATTATTATTATTTAGTCATTTGATGACACACACAACTCACTCCCGAAGAAGTATCTCAGCACTGGACTGCATGAGAAGCATGCATGGAGAATTTGTCAACCCATATTAGGTTTGCAATATTTGAAGGACAGGAGCTTCTCGTGCTTTCAGGTGGATTGATGCTTCATACCTGGCCAATATAACACATAGAAAGTTGAAACTAAATACAGTTGTACTAAATGGTAATCCTGGGCTCCAGTTCATCATGTATTCATGGTAGGCTTGGCCAGTATCCTAGCCTGAAATAGAAATATTTGGAAAGGTTTTGGTGCTAAGCACATAAAGCAAAAAAAACTGAGCATACTCTGTGATTATTAATGGTGCTCCCACAGAACACAAATAAGAATTATGGGTCTATTATGATATCGGGCGGATTGCCTCCGCCAGGCTGGCAGTAGCCACCGCCAGCCTGGCGGAGGCAATCCGCCCGATATCATAACCAGATTTCCCCCAGCCATATTAGGATGGCGGGGTGACCACGGCAGATGGAAAGACCGTCTGCCGCTTTTCCACCCCGGTCGCCTTGCGGCCGTAGCGGAAAAGGAATAATATGGTGGCGGTGTCTAATAGACACCGCCAGCCATATTATGATGTCTGGTTTTCAGTGCCTAAACTGGGGTGGGACATGTTATATAGCCTTTCTAGCCTTTATAGCTTTCAGTGCCTTTCCGTGGCGGCGATGCCGCCACGGAAAGGCATGCGGTTTTCACTCTGGGGGCCCCCTGCGGGCCCCCAGAGTGAAGTACAGGTGGGGGGTGCACATGGGGGGTACCTGTGGTACCCCCCTTCATTGTCATTTACAAAGCATCAGGCACCGCACGGTGCCTGCCGCTTTGTAAATGACAATGTGAAAGTGTATTTTCAGCATTGTGGCGGGTGGTGCAGAGAGCACCGCCCACCACAATGCTGAAAATACACTGTGGCGGGCACATCCTAATAGCACCCCTGGGACCCCTGCCCTTATGGCGGGTGGTCCCGATTTACGATGGGATGACGGACGGGCAAAGTCCGCCAGTCATCCTAATGAGGCCCTTAGTCTCAGATATCAGCTGCTACAGTTGCTATGTTATGTTTTAACGCATTCAGAAAAGGGGGTGGTGATGAACAGAGTGTCTGAATTAAGCAGACCACTCTTACCCAGTCCAAAGATCAGGGCTTGATCCATCACCGTTTTTCAGCTCACTGCACCATCCCAGCTCAGAACTTGGCTATATGCAAATTAGTCTGACCCTGGCCCAGTGCATCATGGGAACAGGGCAGACCAAACTACCAAGCCAATTCTTATACTGGGAAGGAAACAAGCTACCGGGGACCGGTTTCTGGCATTTCAGCCGTCTTCGGCCTGGCTTGATTGAATCCTGATGGTGCAATGAGCTAGGGACTCACATCTGAGTATACCCTTCCACGCTTAAGGTGGACAAAAATGATTCAGAAAAGGGGGTGGTGATGAACAGAGTGTCTGAATTAAGCAGACCACTCTTACCCAGTCCAAAGATCAGGGCTTGATCCATCACCGTTTTTCAGCTCACTGCACCATCCCAGCTCAGAACTTGGCTATATGCAAATTAGTCTGACCCTGGCCCAGTGCATCATGGGAACAGGGCAGACCAAACTACCAAGCCAATTCTTATACTGGGAAGGAAACAAGCTACCGGGGACCGGTTTCTGGCATTTCAGCCGTCTTCGGCCCGGCTTGCTTGAATCCTGATGGTGCAATGAGCTAGGGACTCACATCTGAGTATACCCTTCCACGCTTATGGTGGACAAAAATGATTCAGAAAAGGGGGTGGTGATGAACAGAGTGTCTGAATTAAGCAGACCACTCTTACCCAGTCCAAAGATCAGGGCTTGATCCATCACCGTTTTTCAGCTCACTGCACCATCCCTCAGAACTTGGCTGTATGCAAATTAGTCTGACCCTGGCCCAGTGCATCATGGGAACAGGGCAGACCAAACTACCAAGCCAATTCTTATACTGGGAAGGAAACAAGCTACCGGGGACCGGTTTCTGGCATTTCAGCCGTCTTCGGCCCGGCTTGCTTGAATCCTGATGGTGCAATGAGCTAGGGACTCACATCTGAGTATACCCTTCCACGCTTATGGTGGACAAAAATGATTCAGAAAAGGGGGTGGTGATGAACAGAATGTCTGAATTAAGCAGACCACTCTTACCCAGTCCAAAGATCAGGGCTTGATCCATCACCGTTTTTCAGCTCACTGCACCATCCCAGCTCAGAACTTGGCTATATGCAAATTAGTCTGACCCTGGCCCAGTGCATCATGGGAACAGGGCAGACCAAACTACCAAGCCAATTCTTATACTGGGAAGGAAACAAGCTACCGGGGACCGGTCTCTGGCATTTCAGCCGTCTTCGGCCCGGCTTGCTCGAATCCTGATGGTGCAATGAGCTAGGGACTCACATCTGAGTATACCCTTCCACGCTTATGGTGGACAAAAATGATTCAGAAAAGGGGGTGGTGATGAACAGAGTGTCTGAATTAAGCAGACCACTCTTACCCAGTCCAAAGATCAGGGCTTGATCCATCACCGTTTTTCAGCTCACTGCACCATCCCAGCTCAGAACTTGGCTATATGCAAATTAGTCTGACCCTGGCCCAGTGCATCATGGGAACAGGGCAGACCAAACTACCAAGCCAATTCTTATACTGGGAAGGAAACAAGCTACCGGGGACCGGTTTCTGGCATTTCAGCCGTCTTCGGCCCGGCTTGCTTGAATCCTGATGGTGCAATGAGCTAGGGACTCACATCTGAGTATACCCATCCACGCTTATGGTGGACAAAAATGATTCAGAAAAGGGGGTGGTGATGAACAGAGTGTCTGAATTAAGCAGACCACTCTTACCCAGTCCACAGATCAGGGCTTGATCCATCACCGTTTTTCAGCTCACTGCACCATCCCAGCTCAGAACTTGGCTATATGCAAATTAGTCTGACCCTGGCCCAGTGAATCATGGGAACATGGCAGACCAAACTACCAAGCCAATTCTTATACTGGGAAGGAAACAAGCTACCGGGGACCGGTTTCTGGCATTTCAGCCGTCTTCGGCCCGGCTTGCTTGAATCCTGATGGTGCAATGAGCTAGGGACTCACATCTGAGTATACCCTTCCACGCTTATGGTGGACAAAAATGATACAGAAAAGGGGGTGGTGATGAACAGAGTGTCTGAATTAAGCAGACCACTCTTACCCAGTCCAAAGATCAGGGCTTGATCCATCACCGTTTTTCAGCTCACTGCACCATCCCAGCTCAGAACTTGGCTATATGCAAATTAGTCTGACCCTGGCCCAGTGCATCATTGGAACAGGGCAGACCAAACTACCAAGCCAATTCTTATACTGGGAAGGAAACAAGCTACCGGGGACCGGTTTCTGGCATTTCAGCCGTCTTCGGCCCGGCTTGCTTGAATCCTGATGGTGCAATGAGCTAGGGACTCACATCTGAGTATACCGTTCCACGCGTAGATAAATAACGTGTGAGATAAATAACGGTGATGGATCAAGCCCTGATCTTTGGACTGGGTAAGAGTGGTCTGCCTAATTCAGACACTCTGTTCATCACCACCCCCTTTTCTGAATCGTTTTTGGCCACTATAGGTGTGGCAGGGTATACTCAGACATGAGTCCCTTTCTCACTGCACCATCAGGATTCAAGCAAGCCGGGCCGAAGACGGCTGAAATGCCAGAAACCGGTCCCCGGTAGCTTGTCTCCTTTCTGGTGAAGAATTGGCTTGGTAGTTTAGTCTGCCCTGTTCCCATGATGCACTGGGCCAGGGACAGACTGATTTGCATATAGCCAGGTTCTGAGCTGGGATGGTGCAGTGAGATAAATAACGGTGATGGATCAAGCCCTGATCTTTGGACTGGGTAAGAGTGGTCTGCTTAATTTAGACACTCTATTCATCACCACCCCCTTTTCTGAATCGTTTTTGGCCACTATAGGTGTGGCAGGGTATACTCAGACATGAGTCCCTTTCTCACTGCACCATCAGGATTCAAGCAAGCCGGGCCGAAGACGGCTGAAATGCCAGAAACCGGTCCCCGGTAGCTTGTCTCCTTTCTGGTGAAGAATTGGCTTGGTAGTTTAGTCTGCCCTGTTCCCATGATGCACTGGGCCAGGGACAGACTGATTTGCATATAGTCAGGTTCTGAGCAGGGATGGTGCAGTGAGATAAATAACGGTGATTGATCAAGCCCTGATCTTTGGACTGGGTAAGAGTGGTCTGCTTAATTCAGACACTCTGTTCATCACCACCCCCTTTTCTGAATGTTTTAACGCAGGCATTGTGCATGCTACATCTGGTCTTTGTGATAATCAAGGTAGTTACAACTATCATTTGGGGAGTCAGTGGAAAGCTGTTGAGAGGCTTAAGGTGGATCAACAAGCCAACAAGGTGACACCATTTGTGGTCACAGGGTGTATACTGTTTCTTCTACAATTGTATTAAAATCATTTTAATCCTTTGACAGCAAAGAATAAGTATCAAAACATGCACCTCATGCATGAACATTAGTAACAAGAGAGTATTGAATAATTGAATAATAATGATTTCTAAATATATTCAGCAACAGTGCATGGAGTAGAAACACTAGAAGTCTGTGGAAATGAAACATAATATGTTTACACATGGCTTGGTGTATTTAAGTGGAATCCTTATGTGATGCAAAATGATAATGAAATGAGGTGATATTGAAATAATGATCTGTTGGATGATGCACAGTTGTAGCATAACAATGTTATTCCACAAACAATAGTAGATTGCATTTTTGGCACCAGGGATGTGGGCTAAAATAGAACAATTGAACAAAAGGTTTTGAATAAAAAGGAGTAATGTTTACCAGCATAACCCCTCTCTTTCACCCCTTAAATAATTGTTTAAGACCTGAAATCATTATCTCTGATGTTCTCTGTCCTACCAGAATCTAAGGTCTCCTTATCACACTCTATCCTCAGCATTAGGACTCTATCTTCAGCAATAGGCACAGTGAAATGCACCTTTTAGGAAGAGGCTCCTTTGAGGTCAGACTTTAGGCAATGTGAAGCTGCTTGACAGTGCCCTTCCTGAACATTGCTCTTTTTGTCTATCTAATATTTTGGATGTCTATCTATGATATTATACCATGATTTTAAAAAGCTGAGAGCAGGAGTGGTGCGCTCAATAAGGAAGGTCAATGTGTTTGTGATTATGATTATGTGACCTGGTTAATAATTGTTTACAGACCTGAATCTAAATGGTATGGCTCAGAACCATCCTTTCTTCAGTCACCCCACCAGGGAAAGAGCAGACTGTTCATTCCTCATTGTAAATTGCAAGGTTCATTAATTAGATTGGAGGGCTCTTTTAATTCATTATCCACACCAATTCGAAAAAATATTCCCGAGACCACACTCAAATGAGTCTTCGCCTTCAATAGGATATACTCCTCAGTGTTCCCTTCTGTTCCTGAGGATACTGGGCCCTTTTTGTTAAATTTAGTTTCTTATCACTATAATCTCTTCAACAGTAATGTGGTCCTCCCATGGACCTTGCTTTGTGCCGATGAGGGTTTGGACATACAGGATACAATATCTGGCTATCCAATGAGGACCAGGAATTGGACAACCAACTTATATGCTGGTAATTAAATGAATGTATACGACTCTTAAAGCAGACTATAAAAGTAAGGAATTATCACTGCTGGTCCGCATCTTCTGGATACAAACCAAAAATTCTGTTAAGGCAACACAAAATATTAAAATTAGTACCTGGTATTTGGAGATTTCTCTAGTTTGATATCACCGTGCCATTAATAAATCAATTGGAATGCACAATCAATTAAGGAGGCAAGTCAATGGTTTACTTAAAGTTAGATTTGATCAAAAGTATTTAAAAGGGCAAGTACATCAATATTAATAATTTAAGAACTAAAGAGTGGAGGACAGTCTAATTAGTTTGGGCTTGCCAAAAGTGACAAGGCGCTTTGGAATGTTCAGCAAGGACATGAGCCATAACAGATCATGGGCAGGATCCCATTGAGGGAGAGTCCAAGAAAGGCTCAAACAGCATATGCTTAAAGCCAAAAGAGAATTCCCTGGAGGTACCGAGATATTCCTATTCACACCATACTCTCATACTTTCATCTCAATATTGTCACAAGACTTCAGAATTAAACCTCAATATACTTGCCAAACCAAAAAAGTAACTTTCCCAGTGTTTTGTTTATTTAAAAAGAGGAGAATTACTCTTTCAAGTAATTAAAATTTCAGAAATATCCCTGAAAGCATATACACCAGTAATACATTTATAGCATATAATACATAACACAAGGACAAATTGTCCACAATATTTCATCATAAAAGAACAAATTCAAAAGAAAAACATTTTTGCGAACAATATATAAAATTACAAAATCACAGTTGATCATAAGAACCCCTTCATCAAGCAATTCTAATAATCTTGCTATACCTTAATCAGATTCCATGGCCCTTTATCTTGTTTATATATATGGAACCTACAGTACCAGATTTACTGTGTATCTGAGGCTGCCTAGGCTTGATATGGATTCCATACAAAAGAAAAAAATGTGTCGATGCGTTTCGGTGTTATAGAGCCAATCGATGTGGAAAAACCATCTTCAGGACAGTGATTCTTTTTGGGGTCACTTTTTCTGAGTATATTGGAATCCTTCTGTATATATAGAAAGATAAAAGTCAATATTGGATTGTAGCTTACAAGCATCACATATTAGTATACAATGCAGGTTAATGAACTTTATGTTCCCCTCTTAAGAAAAAAGTATGCACATTTTCGATGTTAGATAGCATACTCGGAACATAGGCTTCTAGATTGACACGGAGGCCTACTATGGGTCTACTGTTGCTCTAGTAATATGTCCCTATGTGGCTCTCTCCTGGTTGTCCTAATTTATTGGACCCTGCAATGATACGCCATAGACAGTCCTATATTTATATAACATAGCCTGTCCTCTTTAAATCAAAGGCTTCAAATTTCACTACATAATGTCATCTATGTTATAAGTCACATTGTGATCTTTTATACAGGATAAGCAGCATAATTCATGCACATGAAAGAGAAAAAATATATTTTTTCATTTTTATATCAACATTTCACAGGCACCGTTTATACCTACATTACATTTTAATGGTCGGCAATATTTACTGAAGATATATCCACTCATTCCATTCATGTCTACAATCTCACATTACAACGCAAAGAGGTACTAACCTCTTCTGCTTAGAAAGGATGTGTTTGGAGTAACTTGCCGTCTTTTATTTGGACAAGGCTGGATACTTTTCCTGGCAAACTGAATGCACCTAGTAAGGGGAGGATATAATATACAGCTATAGTCTTTATGCCCCCACTAGTTATATTGGCTGTTTTCTACGGTCTATATATGTTACCTTTGGGATAGTTATCCTTAGCTGATCTTTGCTCTCCTTGTGACACAAGTTTCTACGTAATTTAATGGATCAGCCCCCAAACGGCAGTATTGCCGTATGCTCCAATCTATTGGGGAACATGACATACAATATCTTAATTAGATGATGTTTCCGTTTCCCCTGGCTATTCCCTTTCTCCCATTTCTCCCTTGAGGGTCAAACTATGGCCCTCATTCTACTTGACCTAAGCGCAGCGTTTGACACTGTAGCACATTATACTCTGCTACAGTGTCTAAACAAAGGTGGAGTCACGGGGTCAGCGCTGAGATGGATTCAATCTTTCCTCACCGACTGGGGTTTTCAGGTCAGACAAGGTGAACATTACTCCCGTTTGTTCAATCTTGATCAATGGGTGCCTCAGGGCTCGCCCCTGAGTCCCACCCTATTTAACCTTTATGCTTTCCCGGTGGCTACCATTGTGGAAAGCTATGGAATCCAACTAGTGTCATATGCCGATGACACACAACTGGTCATCTCACTGTCACGGGCACCGGATGTCGCGGCAGTCAGCTTCAGTGCTTGCATGCAGGAGCTTGCATCCTGGATGTCTGGCAACTGCCTGAAGCTGAATGGGTCCAAAACTGAAGTGCTCGTGGTAGGGGGTGGTCCGGATGTGTGGTCCTCGGCATGGTGTCCTGCATGCATGGACTCCACTCCAGTGCCTTGCCAACAGGCAAAAAATCTTGGGATAATGTTTGACTCCGTCCTGACATTTGCTCCCCAGATAGATCGTGTAGTTGGGATGTGCTTTGGTATACTCAAGAGTCTACGAAAGATCCTGGACCTACCTCCTGTCGGTGCTAGACAGACTCTTGTGCACGCCTTGGTTACATCAAGACTGGATTACTCCGACCTCCTCTATCTGGGAATAACAGCTAAAAGCCTCAATCGCCTCCAGGTACTTCAAAATGCCACAGCCCGGCTGGTGCTGAGGCTCCCAAGAAGAACTGCCTCTAGAGTTGCATTGAAATCCCTCCATTGGCTTCCCGTAAAGGAGAGGATTACTTTTAAAGCACTATGCCTCTGTCATCGTATCATCAATGGCAAGGTGCCTAACCCCCTACAATGCCTTATCACTCCCTATAGTCCAAGACGTAGGCTTAGATCCTATGGCACCGGGCTACTAGTAGTCCCCAAAATTCATAAAGCCCGAATGGGAGGTAGATCCTTCAGGCTACTGGCGACCAAGAGCTGGAATATGCTTCCGATGGAGATGCGTCTCGAACCTTCTGAAGCAAAGTTCCGCAGAGCTCTCAAAACACATCTTTTTCGCTCAGTTCTGATGTAATCTCCCTGTTTTGCCACCTCACTCTCTCTCTCAGCGCGGGGACACGCCGGTGCGCGTAATGCCAGGTGGTTTATAAAACTCCGAAATAAATAAATAAATAAATATTCAACCTTACCTGGTCGAGCTGGGCAAGTATAAACCTGTTGGATGATCAGGGGTCGTTATTTCAGGTTATGTTTCAAAATCCTTTGGTCTTTTTTAAAAACCCACTCGATGCAGAACTGGATATGTTCTGTGAGTAAATGTACAAAATTAGCTTTAAGATATTGAACAGATAAATATCATACGATTTATGTCCCTATTTACCGATTTACACAAACTAAATATAATTGTATTGTCTGGCCCCTCGGTTAAGACCCCATCCTCGATTTACAATGGGCACCATAAGGTAGCCACATATTTTTTTTCCCTCTCTTTCACAGGCAAAAAGGGATTTTAATAACCACCAGTTCGTTTTTGGTTGTGTTATTAAAGACAACCAAGGTCTGCATTCCCACCGCTCCTCATTTAGGGGACCTCGCAAAGTAGTGCCCAATGTCCTTCGGTTTACGTTTAAAGAAACTAACCTGTGCAGCGTAATTCGCCTCACTCCTTTCCTTATTCTTCTGTTCGTCAGGGTGCTCGGCTGGCTACCCTCTTCTATCCTGCTTTTAATTAATCTTAATTGGCAATTGCTGCTAATTTTCCCGTCTTGAGTTTTTAGACTTACAAGGAGCCTAGATTGTTCTAGGCGGCCATATTATAACGGGGTTCTTGCCCTGTATTCTACATTATGTGTGCTTTATTCCGTTATTATATTCATGTCCTATAATCGTTTTACACCTCACATCCAGTTTTTGTCCTTGTTCTGTTCTTTTTACTTTGTTTATATTTTAACACATTGAATGAACATGCCTGTTTTTTCATCTTATAGATATGGGCATTTTTACCGGTTTGACCTTATATGTATCCTGAATCGTTTACGGCGGCCATGTTGTAACAGAACTTTTCACCACGGAATGCTTTGTATATAACGCATTGCATCTTATTTGGGTCTCCATACTTGGTTTACCAGTTAAGTTGAATTAAATTAAGAGTTATTATCCTAATTCATATTATTGCGAATTAAATCAACATTTCTATTTCTTCCTGTGTGAATCTTCGGCGCGTCCCCAAATTATAGGCGCAAACTTAGCAGCCTCACTTTTAAGAATCGCGTAGATATTACAATAGTCATTTCAACCGATAAAACATTTTATGAGCAGTTCTTGTAGCAACTTTTATTCTTAGAGCATCCATGAAGATACAGCGCATATGTTTAGACCCTGCGCCTGAATCGTGTATTACAAAAGGGAAATAGCCGGTGGATATTGGAACTGGGCATATTACGACTCCCATACCATTCTTATATACTTTGTCGCCTTATTCCTAAGATTGTACCGTCTTACTCACCGCCCCTTTTGCATATATGGGACATACATTTTAATTTTATTAGTCACCTTATAATCTTATCTAAGCAACTTATGTTCTAAGTTGATATTACAGATATTCTTTACCTCCATCTATCTTTATTTGAATTAGATTCTTTAACTGTCTATCATCTATGGGGGAAGTATTCTAAATATACCAATTCCCGCATCTACAGGATTACGTTTGTTGTTTAGCAACTGCTGCTCCATATAATTTAGATGATTTCAGAAAAGGGTCTCCCAGTCCTCCCTTGAGTTAAGGTCGCATTTGATAGTATTGAATTTGACCATAAACCATTGTTCTTGCTGTTTTCTTCTCTTAGTACTATTGCCCATTCTCATCTGTTCCCTAATTTTTTCTAAAATCACCCATATTATTTCTCGTACTTCATGATTTTTTTCCTGCCAATGGTTTACCAATGGGGCATTCTCCTTATTAGTATTGATCGCTGATTTGTGCTCCCCTACTCTCAATCTCAGTTCTCTCCCCGTCTCTCCAATGTATCCTAACCCGCAGGGACATAGGATTAAGTATATACAATTTTTGCTTCTGCAGTTATTCGGTGTGGTGATGGTATGTTTGGCTGAATTGAGAACTATCTCTTTGGTAACTAAGCATAGATCACATATACTACAGGTCCCGCATTTATGATTACCGGTGGCCCTGTCACCTCCTAAGGTTTTTTGCATTTCCACTGCATCATCCCTATATGTATGAACTAAACTAGAACGCAAGTTCTGTTTTTTTCTATATGCATACATCCGTCGTGGTAGACATGTATCTGTACCATCATTTAGGATTTTCCAATTATGGTTTATTATATTTTTCACCTGATTAGCTATTCCCGAGAACTGATTGACCATTACTATCTTATCCATCGCTGTATTTTTCTCTTTCTTTTCAAGGAGACTCTATCATAATAGCGAGCTCTCTTGAGAGAATGGTTTATCAGTTTTTTAGGGTAAGCCCTATCCTTGAATTTCTGTTTTGTGGCCTCTGCATGTCTATAGAAATCCCCTATAAAGGTGCAATTTCTTCTTAAACTGAGAAATTCCCCAAAAGGTACACTCTCTTTCTGGCTTTTGGGGTGGTAGCTTTCGTAGTGTAATATAGTGTTACGATCTGTTTCTTTCTTCAAAAGTTCCACCTCCAGATGATCTTCCTCGTTCTTTATACTGATGTCCAGAAAGTCAACCTTTTTATTACTATAGGTGGCTGTAAATTTTAAATTATCATCTCCCAGATTGATCCAATCCAGAAATTCTTTCAAATCCTCTTCTAACCCTGCCCATATAAAAAAAATGTCATCTATAAATCTCGGATGTATGACGTTACAACACATACTTTTACCACGCATACCATTACAACGCGGTATTTACAACGCATACCGTTACAACGCATAGCGCTTAGAGGTGCTGGATAGTGGTAAGTATAATTTTATATTCCAACTCCAGTCCCCGTGGACACTAGGGAAGGTGTTGGATATAAAATTATACTTATTCCCTATCCTAGAGTGCCCCCCAGCGCAATGCGTTGTAATGGTATGCGTGGTAATGCCTGCGTTGTAGTGGTAGTGCGTGGTAAAAACTTCGTTGTAAACGTTGTATACCATAAATCTCACCCAGTTACGGATGTTCTCATAAAGTGGGCTGACTTTATTGTTTATGTGTTTCTCCTCGAACATGCTGATATAGATACACGCTAGACTCGGCGCACAAATTGCACCCATACTTGTGCCCTTTCGTTGGATGAAAAGATCTTTTTTGAACAGGAAAATATTATTCAAGAGTACCATTGAAACACATTTCAAAATAAACCCCTCGCTGGTGCCTACAATTTCAGTTGTTTCCAAAGGGTCCTAATCACTTCTATAGTATCTTTCTGAGGTATATTTGTATATAGTGACTTTACATCTAGAGTCACCATATATTCCCTGTCACTGTCAAACATCATCCGCTCTGTCTTTAATATCATGTCTGACGTACCTTTTATGTAGGATTTCTGCTGTTGTATTAAGGGAGTTTGTAGTGTTGCTATTTACTTAGGGGTTAAAGTTTCTGCAAAAATAGATGAGATAGTTGCGTTAAACTATGAGGTATTACTGAAAGAAACAGTTATTTCATTAAAAAAGTGGCACAAGGTGCCTCTAGGTATTAGTGGGCGGATACATCTAATAAAAATTAAGATTTTGCATAAATTTCTTTATTTGTTCCGGTCCATCCCTTTGTGTGTTAATAATTCCTTCTTTAAAGGTCTAGATGAGATTTTTTGTAGTTTCATCTGGGGCTATAAAAAAGAGCATCGAGCAATCGATTTAATAAAGCTTCGACTTAATCAGGGGTTCTTGATTTCCCAGATTTCAAATTATATTTTTGGCCAGCCTCTCTTGGACATCTTCGTAGTCTACTACACCCTAGTAATATTTTTATTTCATGTATTTATGCTGGGGGAAGATTCTAATATGTTCCTTTACAGAACTAATGACCCAAATTACTATAAGCGGGTCAAATTTAGGACCGCGCGGGATATCGTAATTATTTGTCATGCTATTCTTAATAAGTGCAAGACATCGTTTTATCATCCTAAACTTCCCTTGTTGGATAATCCAGGCTAAGCATGGGCGGAAAATCCGTTTCGCTCACGGATTTTGCGGATTTTCGGTAAATTCGCAATCCGCGAACGCTCGCGAATTTACCGAAAATCCGCAAATTCGCACGCGGCGGATTTTTTTTTCTTGGTGATACAATTTTGCGGCGCACGGCGTTCACTTACCGTCATTCAGCGTTTGCCGAGTTGTTTTTCTCAATATTTTGCGAGTGCTGCGCCATTTTGGATCTTGCTGCGAGATCCCGCGGGAGTTTGGCGACCGCGATTACGTCATCGCGCTCGCCACCTTGCATAGTGAGAGTTTGTCAACGCGAGTATGCCGTGATCACGTATCGCGAGAGTTCGCAATCACGAACCCGTACATGCGGCGGGCAGCAACAATCTCGCGAAAATACAGAATTTGCAATTCTGCACAAGAAATCCACCAGCAAGCAGCATAAACCTTCTGAAAATGATGATTTTTATCTGAATAACTCCTCAGGTTGACATTTGCCTGCACTCTTTTTGCAAGGAGTCCATTTTGGGGTGTGGGGGTGGGAGGAAGGAAGTGCCCCACAGTCTCCAACTTCCTGTTCCTGTCCAGCAGGCTCCTCCCAGTGCTTTGTCCATCTCCTGGTCACTTTTCATTTGGATCTGGAGCTGGAAGGATTACTTTTTGTGGATGCTGCTGGATATTTGGATTTGAGGCCTTTTTGACTTTCTTTGGATCACTTTTGGATTAGAAATTTCACAAGTAAGTTTGTTTGGGGCATTACAGTTGCTGCAACTACAATTTTGTAATTTTCAATTTTTGGGCTGTTGTTGGGGCCTTTTGCCCAGGGGTACTCAGTGGTGGGTGGACTGAGTCTTTCTGTGGGGTCTCTTTAATAAAAACATCATGGAGGGCCTGGATGGCTTGGGATTGTGCTGATTTTTCTGTGATTTTTGTTTTTTTGGGCTGTTGTTGTGGCCTTTTCACCAGGGCTAGTGAGTGGTGCATGTGCCTAGTCTTTCTGTGGGGTGTCTTGAATTTAAACATCATGGAGGGCCTGGATGGCATGGGATTGTGCTGATTTGTTCTGTGTTTTTTTATTTTTTGGGGTGTTCATGGGGACAGGCCATGTGGCTGGGGGCCATTTTGAGTGCTGCTACAGGCCCTGGCCATGTGCTGGGAGGGAGGGGGCCATTTTGAATGCAGGCAGTGTTGTTAGGTCTGCAACAGTTTTGCCTAGCTTTCAACCTTTATGCCCAGGGTTACTGAGTGGTGCATAGGCCTAGTCTTTCTGTGGGGTGTCTTGAATTTAAACATCATGGAGGGCTTGGGATTGTGCTGATTTTTCTGTGATTTTCGGTTTTTTGGGCTGTTGTTGTGGCCTTTGCACCAGGGCTAGTGAGTGGTGCATGTGCCTAGTCTTTCGGTGGGGTGTCTTGAATTTAAACATCATGGAGGGCCTGGATGGCATGGGATTGTGCTGATTTTTCTGTGTTTTTCGATTTTTTGGGGTGTTCATGGGGACAGGCTATGTGGGTGGGGGCAATTTTGAGTGCTGCTACAGGCCCTGGCCATGTGCTGGGAGGGAGGGGGCCATTTTGAATGCAGGCAGTGTTGTTAGGTCTGCAAACATTTTGCCTAGCTTTCCACCTTTATGCCCAGGGGTACTGAGTGGTGCATAGGCCTAGTCTTTCAGTGGGGTGTCTTGAATTTAAACATCATGGAGGGCTTGGGATTGTGCTGATTTTTCTGTGATTTTCGTTTTTTTGGGCTGTTGTTGTGGCCTTTTCACCAGGGATAGTGAGAGGTGCATGTGCCTAGTCTTTCTGTGGGGTGTCTTGAATTTAAACATCATAGAGGGCCTGGATGGCATGGGATTGTGTTGATTTTTCTGTGTTTTTCGATTTTTTGGGGTGTTCATGGGGACAGGCCATGTGGGTGGGGGCCATTTTGAGTGCTGCTACAGGCCCTGGCCACGTGCTGGGAGGGAGGGGGCCATTTTAAATGCAGGCAGTGTTGTTAGGTCTGCAACCATTTTGCCTAGCTTTCAACCTTTATGCCCAGGGGTACTGAGTGGTGCATAGGCCTAGTCTTTCTGTGGGGTGTCTTGAATTTAAACATCATGGAGGGCTTGGGATTGTGCTGATTTTTCTGTGATTTTCGTTTTTTTGGGCTGTTGTTGTGGCCTTTTCAGAAAACAACAACAAAAGAGTGTTCTTGTATTAGATAGGTATACACGGAGCACAAGAAATCAACAAAGCCCATTAGGTTTGTTATTAAAGCCCTCACTCACCGACCTGGTCGGTGACCTGCTTCATCATCGGGCCCTACTGGGTGTGACCGAATGTCACCCCAGTGTGCTACAACGCCAGATTTGCTGCGGAGCTGGTAATGTGAAGGGATGAGGGCTATGTGGTGAATTTAAGTGAACAGAGTGAGGTGGTGAATTAAAATTGCCTTGTATGTATCAATTTTTTTTTTATTTTAATCCATGATCATCAAGGACAAGGTTAAAAAATGTGTTGGTAAGCACGGCCAACTAATTAGATGGTCTGCTTCCAATAACATTAGGTGAAAGGGTGGTCGGTCAACATGTTTCAGCCGGAGTGGTATAATTAACCTGGCATTCGTCAGGACCTAGAGTGAGTAAACCTCGGCGGTATGGGCACGCTGGTTCTGAGGGCTGTTCAGGTGTACACTCGGGAGACTGGCGTCGTGGGCGATGTGCCAAAAACGCCGTCCCCTCCCTCCCGCGGTCTATGGGGTGAAAGTTCATCCCTTGTGAAGTGTTTTTTTGGTCTCTGAATCAGAGACTCAGAGGCTGTGTGCTTCCCGCCTTTTGGCCGGCGAAGCCCCCTCGCTTTTTTGCACTTCACAGACACTTTTTACTTTCAAGCCCTTGGTAGGGTGGGCCTTAGCTTGCCCATACCGCCGGGGTTTACTCACTCTAGGTCCTGACGAATGCCAGGTTAATTACACCACTCCGGCTGAAACATGTTGACCGACCACCCTTTCACCTAATGTTATTGGAAGCAGACCATCTAATTAGTCGGCCGTGCTTACCAACACATTTTTTAACCTTGTCCTTGATGATCATGGATTAAAATAAAAAAAATGTTGATACATACAAGGCAATTTTAATTCACCACCTCACTCTGTTCACTTAAATTCACCACATAGCCCTCATCCCTTCACATTACCAGCTCCGCAGCAAATCTGGCGTTGTAGCACACTGGGGTGACATTCGGTCACAAGCAGTGGGGCCCGATGATGAAGCAGGTCACCGACCAGGTCGGTGAGTGAGGGCTTTAATAACAAACCTAATGGGCTTTGTTGATTTCTTGTGCTCCGTGTATACCTATCTAATACAAGAACACTCTTTTGTTGTTGTTTTCTGATAACCTTGGGGACTAAGAGTGTCATCTACTCTCCCTACCTCTCGTTTTGTTGATCTGTTGTGGCCTTTTCACCAGGGATAGTGAGTGGTGCATGTGCCTAGTCTTTCTGTGGGGTGTCTTGAATTTAAACATCATGGAGGGCTTGGTATTGTGCTGATTTTTCTGTGATTTTCGTTTTTTTGGGCTGTTGTTGTGGCCTTTTCACCAGGGGTAGTGAGTGGTGCATGTGCCTAGTCTTTCTGTGGGGTGTCTTGAATTTAAACATCATGGAGGGCATGGGATTGTGCTGATTTTTCTGTGTTTTTTCGATTTTTTTGGGGTGTATAACTGAACTGATGTTCCTCTGTCTTCCATTGCTTTTAGGTGCACAAGACTCAAGAGAACCACCAGTGCCAGGAAGAAGTCCTGCAGCGGTGTGTGTGTGCAGCAGACAACTCTGTAACTCGTGCAACTGCGGCCTGCTGTTCTGACCTGCTCTGAAGAAGATGGCCCCAAAAAAAGTTCCCCGTAGCTCCTCTAGCAAGAAAGTTGCCAGTAAGGAGCAGAAGAAGCAAGTTACCAAGGAGACTGGTGTGCCGCCCGCCACGTTTTTTGGGAGTAAAAAAAAAAGTACGCCTGCAGCAGCAGCGGGATCTGCTGGGGACCAAGCTGGGAGCAGCACCCCCGCTCCATTGGGCTCAGTGCCACCACCACCACTACGCCAACTTAAGTCCAAGCCCTTGAGTGCTGCAGAGGCACTTAGTCTAGTTGTTCAATCACCATCGACCAGTGATGTTGGCTCATCGCAAGAAAGTAGCAGCAATGTCCCTGAATCAACACAGGTTGTTGTAACTCATCTGACGAGTGTTGAACAACCACAGCCGCAACAACAACCACATGTGCAAGTACAAGCCCAAGTACATGTGGAAGGAGAGGCAGCGCAAGGAGATGCGCAAGCAGAGGTGCATGGAGGGTCACAAGTGCCCACAATAGTTGTTCCTCCCGAAGTAGGGGCACATCAGGAAATCGACAATCAAGGCGAGGTATCATTTGAGGAAGCCACTCCTCCTAATGATCATTCATTGTCTTCCACACCCCTAGCAAGGAGGAGATCAAGGGTGAGGTCTACATCTTCTTCAAGCCCACCTCCTTCTGATGATACGGATGAAAATTGGGAACCACCACGGCCGTCTGAGAGTGAGGCACACCATGATCTGACAAAGGTACTTAAGTGTAAAAGGAAGGTCGTTGAAAAACTCATAGTTATGGAGTGTGATGAGGCTCAACAAGAAGTGGCGGATACTGCTGCTGATGAAGGCTCTCACGACGACGACCCAGTCATCATGAAGGTCACTGCAGCCCCAGCGGGCATGCAGCAAACAGACATTTTGACCCTAGCCCGAGAAGCTGCTGAGCGTGATGATGATGTCGATGAGGAGGAGGCAATGGAAGAAACACCACAATCATTGGAGTTAACTAGTACACCAACACCTACCGCTTCCATATTTCTTCCTCGCCAGAAGGGACCTCCATCCACCTCGACCTCAATTAGTGGTGGTGAAAGTGCACAACGTACTAAAGTTCGGCAATCCACATCCTCCACTTCATCTGGCATTAGCAGCATGACCACCGCCACCAGTATCGCCGCCTCCTCCGGCCCCCACAGACAATTCAAGTCCCCAGCTTGGGACTTCTTTAGTGTTTGCCCAAAAAGGGAAAACTTCGCCATTTGTAGCATTTGTAAGGTTGCAGTTAGTCGTGGTAAGTTTGGTACCAACTATGGTACCGGAGGCCAGAGAGGTCATCTTAAGAGACAGCATGCTGTCCAATGGTTTGCGCACCTACAGGCGATCAAGGAAGCCCGAATTGCATGTAATGAAAACGTTGATGTTTCATCTGATGATGAGGAGGAGGAAGAAGTCGTGTCAAACACTTCACTTACACCCAGTACCCCTGTCAGCAGCACACCCCATGTGAGCCACACTAAGAGTGTGGGAGAGAGTGAGACACCAATGCGAAAAAGTTCATCAGCGAGCGTAACTGGGTCGAAGAAATCATCATCCCGTAAATGCTTGGTCCAGGGCAACATTACAAAGATGTTGTTTACTGAAGCGCCATGTGAACGCAACCACCCACTGACGCGTCTGTATAACACTAAGCTGGCTAAAATGCTAGCTCTGGACCTTCTCCCTTTTTCTTTTGTAGAAGGGGTTGGTTTTCTAGAATTAGTGGCAGCGCTCTGCTCTAAATGGAAGGTTCCTAGCCGGTTCTATTTTGCCAGAGTTGCGGTTCCAGCACTACATGAAGATGTGCTGGAGGTGATTGGGGCAGCTTTGCAGAAGAGTGCTGTTCACACTATACATCTGACAACAGACATGTGGACCAGTGGCGCAGGCGCTGATTACATGTGCATCACTGCACACTGGGTCTCTTTTTCAGGGGTTAAAGCAAAGCTAAACGCAGGTGTTGACCCGGACCAAGTTTTTAAAGCTGCTCGGAAACATGCAACACTAGCCATGTTTGGTTTGGAGAAACGTCACACAGCACAAAACATTTTGGATGAGTTTAACACAAAGGTCCTTCACTTGCTGTCCCCAAAAATACACCAGATTGATTATGTTCCCACGGATAATGGCGCCAATGTAGTTAAGGCCATGGAGCTGGGTCACTATTTCAGAGTGCCGTGTTTGGCGCACTGTATAAACCTGGTTGTTAAAAAATTCTTGAGTGATAAAGACAGTCCAGCGTACGAGGTAGTGGACACCTGCTGAAAAATGTGCAACCATTTCAGCCATTCTTTTAAGGCCCGGAAGCATCTGAGGAGCCTGCTACATGAACGTTGAATGCCAGTGAAAGCACTCATCCAGGAGGTGGCAGCACGTTGGAACTCAACCTTCTACATGCTTGAGCGTCTGTATGAGCAGTATACGGTACTCAATCACTATTTCTTAAAACAGGGTACAGCTCAGAAGGACCTGAGGATGGGTACGGCACAATAGGACATAGTTAAAAGCCTGACAGGCATGCTTCGTCCTTTTGAGGTCTTCATGCGTGCAGTCAGCAAGGAGGACTGTAATTTGGGAAAAGCTATCCCATTGTTGTACATGCTGGAGCACCAACTGAAGGAGGTGTCTTCTGTGTTTCAAAAAGATGAAAAAAACCAAGACCCTTTTGTTTTGGCGGAGAAACTATTAGAGCGCCTACAAGGTGATGAACGTCTTAAAATGATCCACTCATAACAGCATTACATTTGTGCTACTATTCTGGATCCACGCTACAAAAAGGCGCTGGCAGGCCGAGCATTCTTTCCTTTTGCTGATGAAGATGTTACAAAGTACAAACGTTGGCTAGCCTTGTCAGTCAAGAGGTTTGAAAGAGAACGGCAGAAAATTGAAGGAAAAGGCAGTACATCAGCATCAGCATCAGCAGGCCATCTCCAGTCAAAACAATCCACTTCTGCACCTGTGGCTGTGGCACAAGTGACCTCTCAGCCGTTAAAGACGCCGGCAACCGGATCATCTGCACCAGACACAACAGTAACATTGGATGCTGAGGGGGATTGGCTAACTCCGCTTGGGTTTGGTTCTCAAATGGTCACAGCACAAGCTAAGCAAAGTGGAGGAACCTTGGAGGACCTTGAGTCGATGGTGCAGGACTAGCTGAATGACTCAACAGAGGTCTATGTTAATGCTGACCCATTGGCGTATTGGCATGGGAAAAAAGAATTGTGGCCACAGCTCTCCAACCTGGCTTTAAACTACTTGTTTTGCCCACTCGCAAGTGTGTCTTCTGAACGTGTTTTCAGTGCTGCTGGTGGCATTGTAACTCCCAAACGGAGCCACCTCTCACCAAAAAATGTGGAGAGGTTAACAATGATCAAGATGAATCAGCACCTCATACCACCAGATTACAAAGTACGAGAAAGCACGCCGGATGAAGACGAGGTGGACAGCAACGTAGATGAGGGAATTTCTTCTCTGTTAGGTGACACTGAGCTCACCCTTCCTGAATTCGCAGAGTATGATGACGAAGCCTTATTCTTATTCCTGGACCCTGACACCGAGCCCTGAAATGAGACAATGAATCAATAACTTTCTTTTTCGTCCTTATTCACTTTTATTCCTGTGTGTCTGTCTTTCATTGTTGTGCACAGTTAATATAATTCAAACTTTAATCACCTAATCACAAAAACAAGCCCATCAGCAGAACTGTCTTCACTTGTTTGCTTATTGATTTGAAGGTGCCGCAGTCTGCATTCCTCAGGTTCACAAGTTCAGAAGAACATGCTCCTCTATCCTCCTCCTCCAGACTCCTATTTCCCTCAAAGCAGAGGGCTGGATTACGCCCAATGAAGAAAGACTCAGCACGGAATTTTTTTTGTGTTTTTGCTGACTTGCTTGCCTTTGAGGTGCTCTTTGGGGGGGTTCCGGGTGTTTGTGGGTGAGTTTTGGGTTCTGGGGGCACTGCTGGGACAGTCTAATCTTGATTGCATTTGCTTTTCAGGAAATCTGTGGTGGAAAACGGGAGTTATGGCCTAGCTGCACAGCGCGTTTGGACCAAAGGCCGAGAAATATTGTAAGTATGAGATTTTCCTTTTTGGCTGTTTGGGGGTGTTGTGCTTTTTGGCGATTGGGGGTTGGCGGGTCTTGGGGCATTCCTGGGAAGGTCTAATACCGGATAGAAGTGGTTGGGACAAAATCCACGCAGAATTTTTTTGTGCTATTTCTGACATTTTGCTCAATGTAGCGTTTCGGGGGCCTGTTTGGGGGGCTTCCTGGTGTTTGTGGGTGGGTTTCGGGGTCTGGGAGCACTTCTGGCTATGGATACTTTAGTTTGCAAGAGGTTTGAAGCAAATCCATGGTGGCAGAGGGGAGTTAGGGCCTAGCTGCAGAGCGCGCGCGGAGTGATTTGGGAAATTGGCAAGAAAATGACTAAGTCCCCATTTTTGTACTTTTAATTTTTTGGCTGTTTGGGGGTCTTCTACTAGTTTTCTCCTGGGTTGACGGCTCTGGGGCCATTGCTGGGAAGCTCTAATACCGGATAAAAGTGGTTTGGACCAAATTGGAGGCGGAATTTTTTTTGTGTTTTTGCTGACTTGCTTGCCTTTGAGGTGCTCTTTGGAGGGGTTCCGGGTATTTGTGGGTGAGTTTTGGGGTCTGGGAGCACTGATGGGACAGTCTAATCTTGATTGCATTTGCTTTTCAGCAAATCCGTGGTGGAAAACTGGAGTTATGGCCTAGCTGCACAGCGCGTTTGGACCGAAGGCCGAGAAATATTGTAAGTATGAGATTTTCCTTTTTGGCTGTTTGGGGGTGTTGTGCTTTTTGGCGGGTGGGTTGGCGGGTCTTGGGGCATTCCTGGGAAGGTCTAATACTGAATAGAAATAGAAGTGGTTGGGACAAAATCCACGCAGATTTGTTTTTGCTATTTCTGACATTTTTTTCAATGTAGCGTTTTCGGGGGCCTGTTTGGGGGGCTTCCTGGTGTTTGTGGGTGGGTTTCGGGGTCTGGGAGCACTGCTAGCTATGGATACTTTAGTTTGCAAGAGGTTTGAAGCACATCCATGGTGGCAGAGGGGAGTTAGGGCCTAGCTGCAGAGCGCGCGCGGAGTGATTTGGGAAATTGGCAAAAAAATGACTAAGTCCCCATTTTTGTACTTTTGCTTTTTGGCTGTTTGGGGGTCTTCTACTAGTTTTCTCCTGGGTTGACGGCTCTCGGGCCATTGCTGGGAAGCTCTAATACCGGATAAAAGTGGTTTGGACCAAATCGGAGGCGGAATTTTTTTGTGTTTTTGCTGACTTGCTTGCCTTTGAGGTGCTCTTTGGGGGGTTCTGGGTGTTTGTGGGTGAGTTTTGGGTTCTGGGAGCACTGCTGGGACAGTCTAATCTTGATTGCATTTGCTTTTCAGGAAATCCGTGGTGGAAAACGGGAGTTATGGCCTAGCTGCACAGCGCGTTTGGACCGAAGGCCGAGAAATATTGTAAGTATGAGATTTTCCTTTTTGGCTGTTTGGGGGTGTTGTGCTTTTTGGCGGGTGGGTTGGCGGGTCTTGGGGCATTCCTGGGAAGGTCTAATACCGGATAGAAGTGGTTGGGACAAAATCCACGTTGAAGTTTTTTATGCTATTTCTGACATTTTGCTCAAAGTAGCGTTTTCGGGGGCCTGTTTGGGGGGCTTCCTGGTGTTTGTGGGTGGGTTTCGGGGTCTGGGAGCAATGCAGGCTATGGATACTTTAGTTTGCAAGAGGTTTGAGGCACATCCATGGTGGCAGAGGGGAGTTAGGGCCTAGCTGCAGAGCGTGCGCGGAGTGATTTGGGAAATTGGCAAAAAAAATTGTAAGTATGATATTTTCCTTTTTGGCTGTTTGGGGGTGTTGTGCTTTTTGGCGGGTGGGTTGGCGGGTCTTGGGGCATTCTTGGGAAGGTCTAATACAGGATAGAAGTGGTTGGTACAAAATCCATAAGGAAAAGCCTTTTGGCACTTTTTGTAACTTAGGGTTCGTTAGGGTTAGCCCTAGCAGCAGTATCCCATGTTTTTGCGGGTGTTCTAGATTTTTGCAACTGAGTTTTGGGGTCTTAGAGCACTCGTGAGAATGTGTAATTTTGGTTGCAAGTCACTTGAAGAAAATCCATGGTGGGAAAGGGGGGATTTGGCATAGTTAAAGAAAGCCTTTGCCACTATTCTTAACTTAGGGCTCGTTAGGGTTAGCAATATTTCTATTGCATGTGTTTGGGTGGGGGGTTTTCGAGTCTTGGAGCGATGTTGGCTTTGGATACTTTTGCTTGCTTGCAAGTGGTTTAAATACAATCCACGGTGGGTAAGGGGGTATTTGGGCCTACTTTTACTTTCAAAGTACGTTTTGTCACCAGTTTTCAGCTAGGCCTCGTTTTTTGAGATCTGATTGGGGGTCTTCTACATTTTTGCGACAGGCTTTAGTAAGGGTCTGGGTGGGAGCACTGCTGGGAAGGTCTAATTTTGTTCAAAAACACAGTTTACAGTACACCTAGCTTGAGGGGAAAGATCCGCTAAATTAATTTGCCCATACTTATTTATCCTTCAAAAGGTGACTCAGACAGAGTACGCACTTTCAAAAATATTGTACTGTCTATTAGGAAAATCAAAGTGTGACTTTTTGCACTACACAGCGTACATACCTTATATTTATTTATCAGTGCTGTTTTTCGTTCAATAATTACAGGCCGGGTTTCAGTCTGTGCAATGGGGAAAAAAGGATGGAGTCAGGCTTCACATTAGCGAGCCGCAATTCAGCATCCGCCAGGCAGGCAGTGGACAGGGTGTCTTCTGGTCACCAACATTGATGGGCGAAGCGTCAGCTGGAATGGAGGAGTGCCGCTAATAAGAGGAATTGTTTGCTGCATGCAACTTACTTACCAAATTCAACAGGAGGACAACTACAACAACATACAGATACAGTATCAATTCTTTTCTTCTATGAGTGTGACTGCATTTCTTGGATCTCTCTCTGCTTCTAAATTGATCCCTACAGCCATTCTATAGGTTTTACTTCGGCTATTTTTTAAACCTAATTTAATGTAGCCCTGTACTGTTGCATTCTGTCATTCACGGTTGTCGAAAGTACTACTTACTTTTCAGTAACAATGCATTCAGTAGTGCATGCACTTCCTTTATGTCACGTAAAAGATTTATGGTTAGCTTTGTACCCAAAAATTTCTTTATGTTCAATTATTGTTTGTCCATGCTGTGCTTTTCTTTTCTCTCAACAAAACCTACCCAAAAAGAAACCCCCATTCCCATCCATTTTACAAACCCTAACCCTCTTCCCCCGGGCTGTGTGGTTTTGCTTGATGTGTGACTAAATGACATCAATAATTCCACACACTTGCTGGGGAGGATAAGGTCATAGCAACAGGCTGGTGAAGGAATCCGAGGATATATTCTAGACTTACTCAGCTTCAGTACTATTTCTTTTAGTAGTAGCCAATGTCAAAGAAATCCTACACAAGTACAAGTTATACTATCAATACTTTACCATTTGTTAGGCTACATTGTGGCACTGTTCTAGTCTAGTGTACTGTCACCTGCTATATTCTCTATCGTACCGTTGTAATGCTACAGTAAGGACATACCAGGTTTCATTTTCTTTTTTTCCATAGCCATGCTACTGCCACTGTGTCACACCACTAGTACCACCGCAATGAGGAGGAAATTTCATCTGCCCTGGATTGCCAACCTTAATCGCCATTTCCCGTGGAGCCAGCCCTGGGCCTAGCCCTACTTTCAAACACAAATTACAGGTAAGATAAGCGTTTGGTTGGAGGTAGTATAATGGAGTATTAGGAGAGATGAGAGATTGACGGTAGTACTACTAAAGTCCTACGACTATTCAGGAAAACAAACTTACTGTTAAACCCCCACCCACCAGACTCAAAAGCAGTAAAAAACAGGTATTGTCAGATAAAGTTTCAAAAAGTATATTTTTATAGCCCTAACAAAATAATCTCCCGCAAGACCCTCCCTAACCCCAACGATTGTCCTTCAAAAGTGCCCAAAAAACCTAACTCCCAATTCCCACCCCCCAAAAGTCTCTAAAAAAGGGGCAAGGGACACTAAGGCAGGGTGCTGTTGACTTTAGCGGCCAGGGCATCATGCTCCTTGCAGAGGGTGGCATGGTCGAAGCGGAGGCCCTCCACCAAGTTCTTATAGCTTAGGACCTCCTGCTCCAGGTAGGACACTCTGAGGCATAAGCGGCGCCGGCGTGCCTTGCAAATCCTGTGGGGGGCAGCTGCTGTCTTTGCTGCTCGGCGGTGGCGTTTGGCTTTGGTAGCCCGGCTCCGTACCGCTGGAGCACTGCGCTGGCTGGCAGCCGTGGGGGCACAGAGGAGGATGCAGCTGTCCCAGTGGATGTTGTTGTAGTACCAGACTGCGTCTCCTCCTCCTCCAGGGCCACCAGCCGCCGATATTTAGCGACAGTGGCATCCAGCCTCCGTTGCCGGGCCATTCGAGCCGGCTCCCTCCTCCTTGATGGTCTGTTGGATTTGGAAGGAGCAACTATATGAAGAAAGAAAGACATAGTCTGTAACCAATGCTCCTTAAGATTACACAAAATGATTGAGCAGAAAGTTGTGTCACAGTACAAGTAGCAAATTGAAAGCACAGTACATAACTATTGAGGACAGTATCTATGTAACCTCCGAATCTTCATCCTTACTCTAACATTAGTGGGAGTTTAAAGAACAAATTCTACGAGCACTATGGACTTCCATTACAGTCGACTATGACAATACACCAGTCATATTCTTCTTCTTCTCTCTTGTTTAGGAAAATTGGTACGTTATCTTATGCAAGCCGGCATAATGCCAGCGCAGTGAACTTGCACCCGAGAAAAACAGACGCACACCATGATGAGTGAGACAGACTTGCGTTACTGTACCGGTCCAGTACATGCAGGTCGTGAAGCTCTTACTTTTCTATTACGGGTGGCACTGAGAATACTCTGTTAAAAGGGCTACTGCTTAATTAATTTAGCTTTCACCCTATAGTGCAAATGAGTATTAGAAAAGGAAAATAAAGAAGCCAAATAATCTGATTATCTATCACTTCACATGGGATGTATTTGATGACATATGGGATGACTTTAGGTGCTTTGCTTATTATTGAGTGAACAGTGATACACCCACGCATGAATGACGTACTACTACTAAACTAAAGTTATTAAGAGAGGTAGGGAGTGTCCACTGTAATAACCGGATATATGCTGTGCTTGCAGTTGCAATACAAACTACTGCTACTATTCATGGTAGTATTTGGACAAAATTACAACTTCTTTTCCTAGCCTTTCCTACACTGGAACGGACGTGCGGGTGCGGTGTTACATGCTCTTCAAAGTAACACTTAGTTTATCCAGTGACCGTCTACTCTCTCTAGATACACATATGCTATCTAAGAGTCAGATAGTACCATGATCCAGGCATCCATCCATTCAAAGTATATGCTCACATACAGTTTCTGTTTCACCCACCCAGGCTGTTCTCCTTCCACTCATCCTTGCTTCATCATTCACCCAGCCATGCACCATACCATATTCTTTCCTTCCCCGCCACCTCGGGGACCAAGCAAACACATATCATTCTTCTTTGCCAGTCATCATTACATTTCTCGTCCTTCCACACTTACTTACACCCTTCTTTCGCTTTTCGTTCAAGCCATCCATCAAGTTCATCTCAGATCTGATTGGGATTCTTCTCGCCAAAAACTTCACAGCTAAGTCGAAGTACATTTAGAGGAGGCTACTACCTGGTTGATTTATAATACACCCGTGCAGAAAGCACACTCTGCATTCTTCGATCTCAATAAGTAAGGAATATATAGCTTACCTCTGCCCGCCACCACCGTGTTATCCCTCACAGAATTGTCCGGCACTTCCACCGCCTCCTCCCCAGAGTTGTCCTCGTCCAATGCCACCACCGCCTCCGCGCTAGCCCCGCCTCCAGATGTTCACCTACAAAGTACATTTAATAATGTTAGAATACACCACCCACTACTATATAATATTTGGTCTAGGAGGAAGAAAGAAATGTGAAAAAACAGAATACAATTTAATCATTTGTGACTGTCTACTCTAAAGTAAAAATGTCCCTTTTTCCAGGGAAGGCTGTTGTTTTGCTGCACTTTTTGGCACAACTGATGAATGCTTGCTTTTTATTTTTAACACGCACCACTTTTTCTCCTAACAGACAGAAGCTTGAATTCTAAGAACACGAGCAGGAAAAAGTTCAAACCAGGTGAGAGCTCGGCTCGACCACAAGAAATGTGTCCAATTAATCGTCAGCACTAAGCACTTTTCCATTTTCAGTTAAACGTTTACTTTTATGACAAACTTGATTTTAATAAAGCTTTTAAACTTAAATAGACTCTGTGGTTTTTGGTCCTCCAGACTAGAGTGGATGAGCTAAAGGTTTTGGAATTTTTGCAAGCATGAGTCCGTGCCTCTGACATCATTGGGGATCAATCATCGGTGACTTTGGAAGCTAAATGACTCTGCCACACTATCTAGTCAGTAAAGAGATTGGGGGTTCAACTTCAAAGTCTGTTATCACTGAGATATGTGGAAAGTCTAACAGCACCTATTATAATTGATAAGCTAAGCAATGCATTATTTAGTGTCCATAGTTCTGTTTGTGCAGATTTGTCCCTGCAACAGAAGTAGAATGGATTGTCCTCCTATCCAAACCAAAAGTAAAGTAGTATCTTATTCTTTCTTGGTGGTCATTCACCTTTTTATTGTTGGCAATTGTCAAAGCATAAACATTTAGAAGACTTGAAAAGACATTATGGACAATCCCAGAGGACTGCACTCAGTGCATAGAGCTATTGCTGACTAGAATGGGAGTCCAATGGAATTGCCAAATGTGCAATCTTAGTTAGCTACACAGACAGACTAATAAGAATAATCTAGTAATACCACACGGAGTCATAGTCGAGGCAGGATAAGAATTTAGATCCAGTCTACAAGAAGATCAAAGACGATTTAGAAAAAATCGAATGAGGAATGCTCGGAAAAAATAAGTACTCTATATTAAAATTAAAACTTACTGGGGCCAGCAAAGGAGCCCTCGCCTGCCCGATCCTGGCCTGCATCCTGAACAGCACCCTCCTCCTCCTCCTGTGTCCTCCTCTTGCCCCTGGGGGGAGCTGATGTACAACATGAAAGAAAGAAAAACAGAAAACATGGACAACTATTCCACGGGATATATTATTGACCAATCTCATGTGGTCTACTACGTTATTAGAATTGCTTGATTGGCGGACCGTCGAATTGGAAACTTCTTATGTAACTCACTAAACAAAGTCCATCGTGATTGCAGATCAGCGACAACACTAAAGTTTCCTACTACATTAACCAGTCATTAAAATACTCAAACTATCAATCCACCACCACTATTTCTTCTTATCGCCATGTGTACAAAGGAAGGACTGGACTTGAGTCTGTAGGGGCTGATTTAGAAGCCCCTTGCGGCTCTTTTGCTCCATTGTTGCGTGACTTTTGTGACGCAGCAGCAGCACAAAAGAGGCGCAATGGTGCAGCGTATATTAACAACGTGACGCATATGGGAGATGCATCACGTTGTAAAGCCCTGCGCCATCAGGGGGCGTTCCGGCGCAAGGGAGGGCGTTCCTGCGCAGGAACGCATCCTAAAAGTGGCTGAGGGAAATCTGCAAGATTTCAATCACTCACTTTAACGACAATGATGCGTGACTCAAACCCTGCGCCTGCTTGAAGCAGACGTACGGCTTGACGCAGCATTGGGGAGAAAGGGCACCCCAGAGCATTGATGGAGCTGCGCCATCGTTGCGACGCAACTCCAGCAATGCACCGCCTTTACGGCACAGATGCGTACCACTTTGGTGATGTTTTGGGCCCATGGTGCGCCGCATTGTAAATACGGCGCACCATGGGTGATCGTGGCGTGGCGCACTATTACTGGCGCATCCCTGCTACTTTGCAGGGATGCGCTGGTAATTAAAAATCTGAACCTTAGTGTGTAGCATTACGCAGTTCTTTAAACTACACTCATACATAATTTCACAGGCCAATGAAATGAACACAAAATCGAAAACAAATAAGCATAGTAGCAACACTACTGAGAAGGAGAGCAGTGCACCTGAAATGCACAGAAGATTTTGAAATATAATTTACCTACAATGTAATGAGCAGCATTATTGCTCTTGGTAAAAAACTAAAAATTGCAATATAATAACACACAGCAGGAGAAAACAGAGTAGTAAAGAAATAGCTACTACTACTCACCAAGCCCGGGGATCTCAAGGCCAAGCAGGTCGAGCAGATCTCGTTCACGGTCCAGGACATCCGTCCAGCGGTGGGTGGCCTGGTTGTAGGTGCGCTGGACCCGAGAGTGGTGGTACATGGCCCGGCACACCTTCTCCCACCGCTTCCGGCGCTCCCGGATCCCGTACCCAACACCAATCCTGCCGCCTGCCATGATGGTCCTGGGGAGGTGGCGCTGCTCCCCCCTCAAACGCCCGCATGGGAGCCGGGCACGGGGTGCGGGACCCTTCCCCTTCTCGGGATGCTTCCCGGCTCCCTTCACCATGGTCTGGGCGGAAAGGAATAAAGAAAATAGAATAGGGAAGAGAAGAAAAGAAAAGAGTTTAAAAAAGTAGTTTAGAGTTAACCAAAAGTAGCAGTAAACACAAAAATATAGGGCTAGAAAAATAGAGGGATAGATAAACAAAAACTTCAAACAAGCAAAGGATGGCAGAGATTTAGAGAGGATACAAAAAGCATGCCCAGAACCATAGCAATGAATGAGAAACAAGATGGCCGTGCCCGTTCACGACCGCGCGGGTAAGTTCGCGCGAGATTTTCCTCGCGAACACTCGCGAAATTGTACTGGTGAGCCGCACACGTTGCGAGATTACACTTCGCGCCCGGAAACGGAAATATGTCATGCAAACAAGATGGCCGCGCCCCTGAACGACCGCGAGGGTAACTTCGCGCCTTGAGCTACAAGCGGCTCGCGAAAATGCACAAAACCTTGCGAACTAAAACGCCGCAAAAAAACCAAATCGCATATTCGCACGAATTTGCGGCTTCCGAATCCGATCTCGCGCGTGTTCGCGCCCCGCGAATGCCGCAAAATTGCAGAAAAACGAATTTTGCAAAACTGAAAGCACTCGGCAGGTGCAAGAGTTCAAACTCATCATTAGTAACCATTCCCTGTAGTGCTTCCTGACTGGGGCCCCTCCAGAGTTCAGTTGCTAGTTGCAACAATTGTATGACCCTGCTCTGACCCTCACAGCAGGCTCATAGAATAGCTACAAGTAGGCCACAAAGGTCCTGGAAAAAAAAAATGCACTGCAACAGAAAGCAAATTACTGATAAGGAAGCAGGTGCCAGACCTGGAATTTTAAAACAGTGACACATTAATAAACTAACCCCAAATTAATTCATGTTAGTTGAAGCAGGGCAGGTGTGCTTGCTTTTCCCCCCCATAATCTACAGTGATGATGAACCAGAGGGTGGCATTGATGTAACAGAGGGTGGCATGGCTGAAACAGAGGGTGGCAGTGGTGAAACAGAGGGTGCTGGGAACCTGTGATGATGAACCAGACGTAGAAACAACATAGTCGCGACCGTTGCGAGCCGACAAGTAAGTTTGCGATTGCGAACTGGTACCAAACCCTCACGAACTGGCAGAAACCCTTGCGAACACAAAAAAAAATCCGCAAATTCGCCAGAATTCGCGGATTTTGCGGATTGCGAGTTCGCAAATTGGCAAAATTCCCGAACGCCAGATTCGCAAAATTCGCCCATGCTTAGATCCCAGAAATCTTCCACGATGGGGTGCGTAAGCGATGGTCTACTTCAGGCTTAAAAAATCTGGGGGATCAGTATGATTTTAGTGGGTTTTTGACATATGAAAGAGTGAAGATTTGGTATAATCTCTCAGAAAGCATGCGGTTCAAGTACTATCATATTTACGATTATTTTATACGTAGTATAAATCTTACAGCTGTTCTGGATTCTGGTATATGAAATTGTTTATATGCGGTCAAGGATAAATCATTGAGTAGCACTGGATATAAAAGTTTTAACTCATATAAGGAGGATGATTGTGCGAGATTAGCTGAGCGCTGGAGTCAAAGAATGGGGACCACTATCACAGCTAATACTATCTCGTCAGCAGTATCTGTAGGTCAGTAAATGCTTCTAATCTGAGACTGCATCAGTATAGAACAAAATGTTTGTTATATTACACACCTGAAACAATAGCAAAATGGTCTCCAAATAATTCTACTAGTGACCCGCAAAAGTGTCCAAAATGTGATCTATTGGCAGCTGACCTGAAACATATGTTTTTTCTCTGTCCGGAACTAGCAGAGTTCTGGCGAAGGGTTGCTCAAATTCTGACTCAGAATCTATATCACTTACAGTATTAGATGAAATGTTGGGTGGGCAGACTAGGAATTCTAGACAGAAAGATCTAATAACTATCTTACTGGCTTGTGCCAGACTGACAATAGCTCGGGTCTGGATCTCGCGGGGTCCACCGCTGGTTCTGGAGTGGTCGGAACTGGTTAAAGAAACATATGATATGGAATTTGCAGTCACTAATATGAGGGGGATTCTCTCAATATGTAAACTTAAAAAAATCTGGGGTTCATTTATTTAAAATATTTTCTTGGACGCTCATGTATTGCTAAAATGATTTTGGGATATTTTCTTATCGAGTGAGTTCTATTAACATGTATTTCTTTGTTTATATCGATGCTATGTATTTGTTTATTGATATCTCCTTGTGTTGTCAATGAAAACAATAAAAAAAGAGTGCACAAAGATTCCTAATGGAAATGTACAGGAAAATCAAAGGCAGCCTCAGGGGTCTGGTCAAATCTCTTCTGTCCTCATCATCCTACAAATACATTCATAATATAATCCTCTAGTTCTAGAGTGACACCTCCTTGGTCACCTTAACATCTCAGACAACTCAGTCCATTGGTCAGTTCATATAGGATGAGTGTCCTGCAGCATAAAAGAAGACACTATTATAGAAAGAGGTGATGCTGAACACGCATGTAGTCAGATAATCCGGTATAGGTAAACTTCAAACAATGATCCTTTAGCAGCAGGTACATGAGTGAGCTCAAGAGGACAGTTTCCCCATCACAAATGTTACCATAATACCAACTTTATTGCAATCAGGCCGTGTAAGCGAGTGAGAACTCTTCTAGGAGGACACTGTTTTGCTTAACATTGTAAGTTTGGGAAAAAATTTCATAAGTGTAAGATTAAGCACAGGAGGGAAATGCAGGCCTATATTAAAATTATTTCAAGAATATGCAGAATATAAAGTAATGGAAATATACATTTCATGAGGGAAAATATTTTTCTATTATTCTTTTCAATTTATAAGCACTAAGAATATATTATTAATTTGGTTGCAAACTCACATGTAACTATGACACATTACTGTATTTTCAAAGTACCAACGTGTAAAATTATTTCTAATCATAAAATATTCATATTAGTTTACATTAGTACGTATATGAACATCATAATATAATAGTTTCATGCCATTTACATTCAATATGGCTAAGCAGCACCATTTTTCTTTTCTCATTTGGTGCACAATTTCACATATGCAAAAGATGGAATTCAGAATGAAACCCTTCAATATCACACGTAAAAATAACTAGATTACATCAGCTTTCATTAAATCTTCACACACATTACTATTTCAATGAGGATAAGAAGGAATCTCATAACACATGAATACATCACTTTAACAATCTTATGTTGAAATAATATGCTAAGGCTGATTGATAAAATATGAACCTATATTATTCAAATGAACACAATTTAATCTATTCTACAAACATTGGCATGCTTTTACGATGCAGTTACTAAGTTCCCCCACATTTATTTCTCAAGTTTTCTTTAAGATGTAATTGGTGCATATGTATTCATAAGTTACTCAATATGTCTCATAATCGGTTTATGTGTCGAGTAAAGGTTCTAGCAGCTTTTCAGGTGCATCACTTCCTAATCCCCTGCCCCATATTTTGAGCCAGTTGACCTTGTGATTTTACCGAAGTCTGCTGCAGTATTGTATGAACGGTGAGTGGTTACATTCTACTCCCACATAAGCATTCACAGGCACTGACATTATGGAAGAGAAAGTATCACATTGTGTAATGTTTACCAAGATTTGTGTTAGCTGAAACAGGAGACAGCAATCACAGAAAGCAAAAACACAGAGGATAGTAAGGTCTTTAAAAGTCCTTGAAGGGAATAAAGAAATAGTTTGATATGTTGAAGGTCAGGACATTAGCCCCAGTCTTGTCTGAGAGCCCACAGAACCTGACAGAGGGAGGAGGTTAAAGCTCTATCAGATCAATGGGCGCTAAAGAACTGACCTTCAGAGATGCAAATGTGATGCAAAATGTTGTTCAGGGATTTACTTTCTAACAACCAAGACTTGCATTGGAAAACTGCCTAAAGTACTCCTTTATGTCAAGGGAGAGGGCTTTCCGTGAGTGGTGCATACCAAGCAACCACCCATGGGTTTTGATGCAAATCCCAATCTATTAACATTTGTCAATAAGAATTTATACCAAAATATTGCACCTCTTCGAGGCAGGCATAGCGTTGGAACAAGTTAAAAATTCAACCACATATTTCAAACAGTGGAAAAAGAAGCAAACTCTTCCAGTACAAAACCAATACATGACAGAGGGCATATACCCTTGCGTGATGGTGCAAGGGTGTGTGAGTTGGTGCATGCCAGATTTACATGCGCCAGTGCCAGGGAGAGAAAAACATCACCTTACCATAATAGATGTGGCACTGTTCTGCATTGTCCATTTCACACAACACAGCACAGAAATGATGGTTGCTGCACTGCTTTCTGTGAATTATTTGTACATTTGCCAGTACTTTATAAGCAAATAAATTTAACCTTGACCAATCTTTCTATTTCTGCCCATGGTAGAAGGACAAAGCCATGGAACGGATTAGAGAGCATAAATGCAAAGATATCCAATGGACAGCACAGTAACAGAGACCTGGCTCACAGCCCTCCGCAGCCCTGTCGGACCACCACCCCTGGGGATTCTTTTTAAAAAACATTTTTTTTAAAAACCTTTTTGGGAGGCTCAAGCCCCCTCACACGCCCCGGGGACTGCCACCTCCCTGGGGCTGTAATATTCAAAATAGGGGGGTCCAAGATGGATCCCCAGCCCCGGGGACCACCAAACCCCGGGGCTTTTCAATGTTGGGAAGGGGGCCATGCGGCCCCCCTCCTGGAGCCTTGTGGTGGCCCTGGGGACCGCCACCCCCCAGGGCTGGCTTCTGCAGTGTTCCGGGGTGCCTACCCCCGGGACACTGCTGTTCACAAGGGTAGGGCGGGGGCCTCGCGGTTCCCGCACTACCATAGCAAACTGCTTTCCTATTTGGAAGAGAGAGCAGCAAACCTGCTCTCTCCTTCAAATAGGAAACATATTGCTTTTCGTCAGCGGGAGCAGCATGTAAGCTGCTCTCTCTGACGAAAAGCAATGCCGGCTCCCGAAGGACCCGGGGAGCCGGCTGGGACCATGGGGGCATTGGTGCTCCCCCCATGGTCCCCAATGTTTTATTTGAGCCCCGGGGGATGGGGTCCCTGGGGATAATAAAAATTAGTGATAGGGGATTTTTTTTACGGTAAATTTACAGTACTCGTACCAAGGGCGGCAGGACGTCGTATTGTGTGAGTTTCCTAAGTCATCCTTTATGCGTACCTAAGCAAGAAAAACAAGAATTAAAACAATATGTTTTACAGATATCTATCAAGCTTATGTGTTTAGATGTTGGTTGGTTCTAACAAGAGCTTTTCACTTTATTGGTACTTACAAGTAAGTACCTTTTGCAGAGTCTAAACTTGTTGAGGAGTAGTGTTTTACAGTGTGCTGAACTTTTGACCACTGTGGACAGTTGACCTTTGCATGGTCTGTTGGGGGTAGGGTTCAAAGTTATGTCAGTTGGAAAGGGTTCAAATGTTCAACCAATAGAAATGTGTGTTTGGTTTTGAATTAATGTGGGAAGCAATTTGATTTATTATTAACATGTATATTTGTGTAAATTGAGAGGGAAAATGTGCCATTTTCTGGTTTTGCTGCAATCACTGAAGTAGAGAGATTCTGTATAAGAATATCTGCTGTGCGAGTGGCATTCTTCTTAATCTACAAATCAATTTGAAAGGTGAGTTGATAACTTGTAAGGGAATGTATGTGGTGTATTTTTGTTTTTAGCAAGAGTAATGTGTTAATCCTTCCAAAGTGTGTAGAATCACATTCTGAGTTTGTCTGCATTTGGATAACTATTGTGATAAAACCATTTGGTAAATGTGTTTAGTGAGTCAGCTTTGTGCAATAAAGTGCAGTACTAAAAAATGTAGTATGTGTGCAGTCACTTTTTCAGTAGTAGAGTAGTTAATAATGTTGATTGTTTAGAATTAGGCTTGTGTTCTAAATCGACAATTTTCCAGTCAGTATACATACACTACTGTAAATTCTCTGGGATATAGTTATAAGCCTCTTGTGCGTATTTGTGCTGCCATTGGGTTACTTTTTTGATGCAATGTTCGCACAAATAATGCAGCAAATTGATTATGTATTTGCAAAAGGACTCATGGTTGTACAGTAAAATGCAGTAATTATATTTCTGTAATGTATGGACTCATATAAGTCCTTCAAGAGTAATTAATTGTGTTTTTTGTCTAGAATCAGACTTGTGTTCTAAATCTACAATTTCCCAGTCAGTATACATACACTGCTGCATTCACTCAGGGGCATATATAGAAGCCCCTTGCACCTTTCGTTGTTCTATTGTGTCACTTTTTTGATGTAATGTTGGCAAAAAATGCAGCAAATTGCTTATGTATTTATTTATTTATTTATTTATTAGGTTTCTAAAGCGCGACAGCTATCCAAGAAGGGTTTCCTGGCGCTGAGAGACACTATATTCATGAGCAGATTGTGCAACTCTGAGAGGGAGCAGGAGCAACTTACTGATTAAAGAGCCATGTTTTGATGGCTCTGCGGAAGTAGTTGTAGCGGGTTTCCAGACGTAAGTTCAGTGGGAGAGCGTTCCAGAGTTTGGGGCCCAGCAAAGTTTGGTATGTATGTAGTAGTTATATACATGGAATGTGTGCAGTCACTTAACCGTTTTAGAATAGTAAATGTGTTTTGGTAAAATGCATGGTCTCATATTTTTTGTCTAGAATCACACTGTGGGTCTGTGTACATTTAGGAATTATACTCGCCCCTATTTCCATATTCTCCCCCTCTCTCCTCATACTCCCCCTCTCGCCTCATACACACCCCTCTCTCCTTATACTTCCCCTCTCTCATCATACTCCCACCTCTCTCCTCATACCCCCTTCACTCCTCATACTCCTCCATCTCCTCATAGTCCCCCTTCTCTCCTCATACACACCCCTCTCTCCTTATACCCCTCTTTTCTCCTCATAATTGCCCCTCTTTTTCCATACTCCCCCCTCTCTCCTCATACTCCTCCTCTCTCTCCTCATACTCCCCCTCTCTCCTCACATCCCCACTCTCTCTACTTATACTCCCTCCTCTCTCCTGATATTTCCCTCTCTCCCTCATACTCCTCCCTCTCCTCATATTTACCCCTCTCTCCTCTTACTCTTCCCTCTGTCCTCATACTCCCTTTCTCCTCATATCCACCCTCTTCTCATACTTCCCCTCTCTGTTCTCATACTCCACCCACTCTCCTCCTGGTCCCCCCTCTCTCCTCATACTCCCTCCTCTCTCCTTTTACTCCTCCCTCTCTCCTCATACCCCCTGTTATGTTATGTTATGTTATGTTATGTTATGTTAAAAAATGTTATACCGCGCTCGGTCACCGGACGGTTTCATGCCGCTCATAACAAATGCGGAGGGCAGGAGCGGGGATTACTCAAATGCTGATTGGAAGAGGAACGTTTTCAACATCCTACGAAAGCAGTCGTAGGTAGGGCAGTGTCGAAAGGCAGACGGAAGGGAATTCCAGGTTTTGGGGGACAAAAATGGAAAACTGAGACCACCGTGTTTTTTGCGTTTCATTTTGGGGATAATTAAAAGGTTGTGAGAGGTAGAGCGGAGATCTCTCGAGGGAACATATTGCTTCAGACTAGATGAAGTAAAAACAGGAGCGAGATCAGAAAGGGCTTTAAATATCGTGCAGCCAAGTTTGAAAGTGCGATTCAGAAAAGGGGGGTGGTGAGGAACAGAGTGTCTGAATTAGGCAGACCACTCTTACCCAGTCCAAAGATCAGGGCTTGATCCATCACCGTTATTTATCTCACTGCACCATCCCAGCTCAGAACCTGGCTATATGCAAATCAGTCTGTCCCTGGCCCAGTGCATCATGGGAACAGGGCAGACTAAACTACCAAGCCAATTCTTCACCAGAAAGGAGACAAGCTACCGGGGACCGGTTTCTGGCATCTCAGCCGTCTTCGGCACGGCTTGCTTGAATCCTAATGGAGCAGTGAGAAAGGGACTCATGTCTGAGTATACCCTGCCACACCTATAGTGGCCAAAAACGATTCAGAAAAGGGGGGTGGTGATGAACAGAGTGTCTGAATTAAGCAGACCACTCTTACCCAGTCCAAAGATCAGGGCTTGATCCATCACCGTTATTTATCTCACTGCACCATCCCAGCTCAGAACCTGGCTATATGCAAATCAGTCTGTCCCTGGCCCAGTGCATCATGGGAACAGGGCAGACTAAACTACCAAGCCAATTCTTCACCAGAAAGGAGACAAGCTACCGGGGACCAGTTTCTGGCATCTCAGCCGTCTTCGGCCCGGCTTGCTTGAATCCTAATGGAGCAGTGAGAAAGGGACTCATGTCTGAGTATACCCTGCCACACCTATAGTGGCCAAAAACGATTCAGAAAAGGGGGGTGGTGATGAACAGAGTGTCTGAATTAAGCAGGTAGTTTGGTCTGCCCGGTTCTCATGATGCACTGGGCCAGGGTCAGACTAATTTGCATATAGCCAAGTTCTGAGCTGGGATGGTGCAGTGAGCTAAAACACGGTGATGGATCAAGCCCTGATCTTTGGACTGGGTAAGAGTAGTCTGCTTAATTCAGACACTCTGTTCATCACCACCCCCTCTTCTGAATCATTTTGTCCACCATAAGCGTGGAAGGGTATACTCAGATGTGAGTCCCTAGCTCATTGCACCATCAGGGTTCAAGCAAGCCGGGCCGAAGACGGCTGAAATGCCAGAAACCGGTCCCCGGTAGCTTGTTTCCTTCCCAGTATAAGAATTGGCTTGGTAGTTTGGTCTGCCCGGTTCCCATGATGCACTGGGCCAGGGTCAGACTAATTTGCATATAGCCAAGTTCTGAGCTGGGATGGTGCAGTGAGCTAAAAAACGGTGATGGATCGAGCCCTGATCTTTGGACTGGGTAAGAGTGGTCTGCTTAATTCAGACACTCTGTTCATCACCACCCCCTCTTCTGAATCATTTTTGTCCACCATAAGCGTGGAAGGGTATACTCAGATGTGAGTCCCTAGCTCATTGCACCATCAGGATTCAAGCAAGCCGGGCCGAAGACGGCTGAAATGCCAGAAACCGGTCCCCGGTAGCTTGTTTCCTTCCCAGTATAAGAATTGGCTTGGTAGTTTGGTCTGCCCGGTTCCCATGATGCACTGGGCCAGGGTCAGACTAATTTGCATATAGCCAAATTCTGAGCTGGGATGGTGCAGTGAGCTAAAAACGGTGATGGATCAAGCCCTGATCTTTGGACTGGGTAAGAGTGGTCTGCTTAATTCAGACACTCTGTTTATCACCACCCCCTCTTCTGAATCATTTTTGTCCACCATAAGCGTGGAAGGGTAGACTCAGATGTGAGTCCCTAGCTCATTGCACCATCAGGATTCAAGCAAGGCGGGCCGAAGACGGCTGAAATGCCAGAAACCGGTCCCCGGTAGCTTGTTTCCTTCCCAATATAAGAATTGGCTTGGTAGTTTGGTCTGCCCGGTTCCCATGATGCACTGGGCCAGGGTCAGACTAATTTGCATATAGCCAAGTTCTGAGCTGGGATGGTGCAGTGAGCTAAAAAACGGTGATGGATCAAGCCCTGATCTTTGGACTGGGTAAGAGTGGTCTGCTTAATTCAGACACTCTGTTCATCACCACCCCCTCTTCTGAATCATTTTTGTCCACCATAAGCGTGGAAGGGTATACTCAGATGTGAGTCCCTAGCTCATTGCACCATCAGGATTCAAGCAAGCCGGGCCGAAGATGGCTGAAATGCCAGAAACCGGTCCCCGGCAGCTTGTTTCCTTCCCAGTATAAGAATTGGCTTGGTAGTTTGGTCTGCCCGGTTCCCATGATGCACTGGGCCAGGGTCAGACTAATTTGCATATAGCCAAGTTCTGAGCTGGGATTGTGCAGTGAGCTAAAAAACGGTGATGGATCAAGCCCTGATCTTTGGACTGGGTAAGAGTGGTCTGCTTAATTCAGACACTCTGTTCATCACCACCCCCTCTTCTGAATCAAGTTTGAAAGTGCAGCGCTTAGCCACCGGGAGCCAATGCAGGCTCCGCAACAGCGGTGAAACGTGCTGATGCAGGCTGATGGTAGACCAAGCGAGCTGCCAGATTTTGCACAAAACTGCAACCTGTGAAGATGGTATGCTGGAATTCCCACATACAGGGTGTTGGCATAGTCAATTCTTGACATAACGAGGGCCATGATGACAAGGATAAGTGCATCTCTGGTGAGGAATCTACTGATTTTACGTATCCTGGGCAGGTGGAAAAAGCAGGATGACGTGACAGCACTAATCTGGGGCCTCATAGATAGGTCACTGTAGATGACTACGCCCAGACTCTTCACAGAGTTGACAGGCAAGGAGGAAGCCCTAGTAAGGAGGCCAAAAGCTGTCGTTCCATGGGTTGTCTGCCCCGCCCACCAGCACAAGCTCGGTCTTGGTGGGATTTAATTTGAGCTGGCTGTGGTACATCTATTCCGATATCTCAAGCATAGTAGTTTGGAAGCTGGTGTAGGAGGAAAGGGAGGTGTCAATAGGGAAAATTAACTGCAAGTCATCTGCGTAAGTAAAAATTGTAGCCGCAGATTTACAGAGGGAAGCTATTAGAGGCTGCATGTACAAATTAAATTAACTCCTCATACTTCCCCATCTCTTCATACTGCTCCCTCTTTCCTCATAATCCCCCCTCTCCTCATGCTTACCCCTCTCCTCATACTCCCCCTCTCCCTTAATACTCCTCCCTCCCCTCATATTCCTTTCTCTCCTCAGACTCCCCCTCTCCCTTCATACTCCCCTGCTCTTCATATTCCCTCTTTTCTTCATACTCCCCCTCTCCTCCTATTCCCCCTTCTCCTTATACTTCTTACTGTCTCCTCATTCTATCCCATCTCTTCTTATACACCCCCTTTCTCCTTATATTCCTGTTTTCTCCACATTCTTACCCCTCTCTCCTCATACTCCCTCCTCTCTCCTCATACACACTACTCTCTCCTTATACTCCCCCTTTCTCCTCATACTTTCCAGATACTGCTCCCTCTCTCCTCATATTCTACTCTCTTCTCATACTCCCCCTCTCTCCTCATGCTCTCCCTCTCCCCATACTCCCCCTCTCTCCTGATATTCTCCCTCTTAACTTTTCTCACCTCTCTCTCCTCATACTCCCCCCTGTCCTGATACTCCCCCCTGTCTTCATACTAACGCCTCTCTCCTCTTACTCCTCCCTCTCTCCTCATACTCCCCCTTCTCCTCATATTCTCTCCTGTCCTCATACTCCCCCTCTCTCCTCATATTCCTCCTCTCTCCTCATTCTCCCCTCTCTCTCCATATACTCCCCCTTTGTCATACTCTCACCTCTCTCCTCTTACTCCTCCCTCCCTCCTCATACTCCCTCTTCTCTTCATATTCCTCCCTGTCCTCATATTCCACCTCTCGGTGTTCATACTCCCCTGGCTCTCCTCAAATTCCTCCTCTCTCCTCATTCTCCCCCTTTCTCCTCATACTCCCCCTGCTTCTCATACTGCATCCTCTGTCCTCTTACTCCTCCCTTTCTCCTCATACTTCCCCCTTAACAATTCCCCAGTTAGTATACATACACTACTGAATACAGTCTGGGGCAAATTTACAAGCCCTTTACGCCTCTTTGTTGTTCTATTGTGTCACTTTTTTATGTAATGTTGGCAGAAAATAATGCAGCAAATTGCATATGTATTTGCAAAATGAGTCAAGGTTGTCCACTGAAATGTAGTAGTTATATACATGGAATGTGTGCAGTCACTTAACCGTTTATGGTAGTAAATGTGTTTTGGTAAAATGCATGGTCTTATATTTTTTGTCTAGAATCATACTGTGAGTCTGTGTACATTTAGGAATTATACTCGCCCCTTTTTCCATATTCTCCCCCCTCTCCTCATAATCCCCATCTCTCCTCATACACACCCCTCTCTCCTTATACTTCCCCTCTTTCCTCACACTCCCCCTCTTTCTCCTCATACTCTCCCTTCTCTCCTTATACTCCCATCTCTCTCCTCATACTTTCTCATCTCTCCTTATACTCTCACCTCTCCTCATACTCACCCTCTACCCTCATACTCCATGTCTCCTCATACCCCCTCTCATCATATTCCCCCATCTCTCCTCATACCCCCTTCACTCCTCATACTCCCCCATCTCCTCATACTCCTCCCTCTCTCCTCATAGTAGTCCCTCTCTCCTCATACACCCCCTCTCTCCTTATACTCCCCTTTTCTCCATATCCTCCCCCTCTCTTATACTCTCCCCTCTCTCCTTATACATGCCCCTCTCTCCTTATACTCCTCTTTTCTCCTCATTCTCGCCCCTCTTTCCACATACTCCCCCTCTCTCTTTATACTCCTCCTCTCTCTCCTCATACTACCCCCTCTCTCCTCACACTCCCCCTTTCTCTTCTTATACTCCTTCCTCTCTCCACATACTCCCTCCTCTTCTCATACTTCCCCCTTGCTCATCTTACTCTTCTTTCTCTCCTCATACTCCCCCTTCTCCTCATATTCCCCCTTCCCCTCATACTCCCCCTCTCTGGTGTCATACTCCCACCTTTATCCTCATATTCTCCCTCTCTCCTCATATTCCCCCTCTCTCCTCATTCTCCCCCCTCTCTCCTCATACTGCCTCCGGTCCTCATACTCCCTCTTCTCTCCTCTTAGTCCTTCCTCTCTCCTCATATATCCCCCTCTCCTCATACTCCGCCCTCTCCTGATACTCCCCCTCTCCTCATATTCCCATCTCTCCTGATACTCTCCTCATTTCCTCATAGTCCTGCCTCTCTCCTCATATTCCCTCCTCTCTCCTCATACTATTCCTTCTCTCCTCATACACCCTTTTTCTCCTTATACTCGCCCTCTCTCCACATTTTCCCCCCTCCTCATACTTCCTCCTCTCTCCGTATACTCCTCCTCTCTCCTCATACTTGCCCCTCTCTCCACATATACCCCCTCACTCCTCATATTTCCCAATCTCTTCATACTCCTCCCTCTGTCCTTATAATCCCCCCTCTCTCCTCATACTCCCTCCTCTCCTCATAATCACCCTCTCCCCTCATACACCCCCTCTCCTCTTACTCCCCTTTATCCTTATACTCCCCCTCTCCCTCATACTCCCCCCTCTCCTGATACTCTCCTCTCTCCTCATATTCCCACTTCTCCTCATACTACCCCCTCTCTCCTCATACACCCTCTCTCTCCTTATATTTCACTTTTCTCTTCATTCCCCCCCTCTTTCCTCACACTCCCTCCTCTCTCCTCATACACACTGCTCTTTCTTTATACCCCCCCTTTCTCTTCATACTCGCCCCTCTTTCCACATACTCCTCTGTCTCTCTTCACACTCTCCTTCTTTCTCCTTATACTCCCCTTCTCTCCTGATATTACCCCTGTCTCTTCATTCTCCCCTCTCTCTCCTCATACTCAACCCTGTCCTCAAACTCCCCCCTCTCCTCTTACTTCACCCTCTCTCCTCATTCATCCCCCTCTCCTCATACTCTGTCCTCTCCTCATACTCCACCCTCTTTCGTCATACACACCCCTCTCTCCTTATACACACCAGCGTCGCCTTATACTCCCCTCTCTTTCCTCATTCTCCCCCTCTCTCTTATTCTCCCCTATTTCCTCATACTCCTCGTCTGTCCTCATACACTGAAGCACTTATACATTCAGTCAGGCACTCTCCTTGCAGAAGTGTAATCATTTAGTCAGTACTCAAGTAGTGATACAGTGAAGTAGGCCTTAGCAGATGAACTGCTTCAATCCCTTATCCAGTATATATGCATTCTTCTATCCATGTGCACTCTTGTGTTTCACATCTTCAATTCTCCATTCCGTATCCTTATACTTCCATCAAACACTCTGTGACTTTTCTTGCACTATTGTAGTGACCCATTTAGCAGTCTGTGATAATTTGTTCATTGCACTAACACTCAAGCACTTATACATTTAGTCAAGTACTCTCCTTACAGAACTGTAAGCATTTAGGGCCAGATGTAGATAAATCGATTTTACCGATTCTAAAATACCGAATGTCACTGAATCGGTATTTTAGAATCGGAAAATGGTATGTAGGAAAAAAATCGGTATCGGACAATCGGAACTTACCGAATTGGTATTTACCAAATCGGTATTTACCGAATCGGTATTCCCTATTCATTCCTATGGGCCAAAAGGCCCATAGGAATGAATAGGGAATACCGATTCAGTAAATACCGAATCAGTAAAAAACGATTCTGTAAATACCGATTCGGAAAGCAAACAAAAGTAAAACTCAAGCAGGCAGCCAATCAGGTGCTACCACCCTCCCCTCCCTTCCAGGAAGTGGCTACACAGGCAGCTGCAACTAATTAGAAGCTTCTGGAAAGGCAGTTGGAGTTGAGCAGAGTGCAGGAGCAGCAGAAAGGGTTTTCAGCACTTTTAAAAGTGAAACATGACAAGCAGCCAAGAAAAAGAGCAGCCTGAGAGGAGGAGGAAACTGAAATTCAGCAGCATGGAGCTGCAGGTCCTTGTGGAGGAGGTGGTGAAGGTGCACCACAAATTGTTTGGCAGGCAGTCCCTCATTGTGGCTGAATCAGCCAAAAGAAAAATCTGGCTGGACATTATGGAGAAAGTAAATGCCGTTGGGGTGACCACCAGGGACACAGAGGACCTCAACAAATGTTTTTATGACCTGAGGAGCCAAACCAAAAAGAAAATGGCAGAACATCGCAAGCAGGCATCAAAAACAGGCGGAGGCAAGAACCCAGCACCCCCCCTGACTGACCTGGAGGAGATGGTGGCCTCAACCATAGAACCAGACAGCGTCTGCGGACTGGGAGAAGTAGACAGCTCGGCCAGAGCTGCAAGCAAAAAAGGTAAGACAAATGCACTGCATTCCCCCCCATACCAACACCCTTGTCTGTACCCTTAGTGGGCAAGTGAACCCAAGTCCAGTACTGCTAGCAATATACAGGGCCAATGCATGATGCAATATTTAGGCAGGAAATGTTAGGACAAGTCATACAGCACACCAACCAACTAGTTCATGTAATGACTGCATACAGAACATGGCCAATGTGATAATTATTTAATTGTAGTGACTGTGAGACAGTAGCACTTAGCTAATGTACGCTCATATGTCCTCAGGTGAAACGTCTCGCAGGCATTCGCAGGAGGCTGGAGGGACACCACCTGAGAGGGGGGAGAGTCAGGATGCAGGACAAAGTACACCCAACGTACCACAGGACAAAGCTGCATCAAGTAGCCATCCACCTGCCCAAGACACAGAAATGGCCCAAGAGTTGCTGGCGTCCCCTAGCAGATCTCAGTCCCCTCTCCTGCTGTCATCACCAGAAATGCCAGCATCACAGCATTACGTGATACCCCCATCACAACCAGGCAGGAGGCATGTTGTGGGTCCACTCCCCGGTTTGGAGTCCGTAGTAGCTGACATGGAGGGTGACAGACCACAGAACTTGCCTGTAGCAGTGAGCTCTGGCACAACACACTCCAGTGCAGGGATGGGCCATATTATTGCAAGATGCCGCAGAGGGCAAGAAAGGCCAGCAGATGCACCAGTTGAGGGTCCAAGTGTGTTCCTTGGTCTGGAGGGGAGCATGGTGCGCATACAAAGGATGCAGGGAAGAGCCATCCAGGCATGCCAACGACAGCGCTACGAGGCCTCCGGGTAGTAACGCGCTTTACAAAACACAATTTCATTTCATTTCATTTCATTTCAGCTGAGGTCCCTGAATAGTAACATGCGAGAGATAGGAAAGGGCGTCAGTGAGCTGGTACAGGTCAACAAGGAGATGGCAGCAGGGTTGCGGGGAATCAACAACTCGGTGCAGCTACTATGCACCAAACTAGACAATGATTTTGCTGCAAGGCGCAAGGATAGGCATCGTGCACATGTCCAAAGTACAGCCATCAACCGCCTGGCCACTGCTACATCCCTGTTATGCAGGAGAAGCAACAACATGCAGGAGGCCATGACACAAAACACAAATGAGGTCACTAGGGGCATGGCCAGGATGACCAGTACTCTTGAGGCGCTGTTGAATGCACAAACTGCACACACAGCTGCTCTGGATGTACCTATAAGTGAGGAGAGCACGAGCAGGAGCAGCATTGGAAGCACCCTTGTACCTGAAACTAGGGGGAGCAGGTGCCATGCTGAGGCCAACAAGACAGTGAGCAGGTTGAAACACCTACTAGTGTTACTGGGAAGCGAGCACGGAAATAATTTTCACAGTTCATGGTGAAGTTAACCAGAACTGAGAGCATTGCAGTTATATATATATATATATATATATATATATATATATATATATATATATATATATATATATATATATATATATATATATATATATAGATGTGATCATCTTGAGAACATTTGTCTCTATGAAGTGCTGCAAAACTATATTTTTAAACACAATATTACAGAAAACATCAATAATGGTATATATGCCGTGATTGTTTCTGAAGGATGTTTGGTGAAACAAAGAAAAGGACATTTGATTAATCACCGTAAACTGAGTTGCGAAACTCCCGACAAAAGGGAATTTTACTATTTAGCTCTTTTGCAACTCTTCAAGCTGTGGCGCTTAGAATTGGAATTACTTGGAGATTTAGAGAGCTATGAAGATTCGTTCAATGCAACTAAAGATACTATACAATGTCCTGTTTTTGCTAATTATGTGAACATGTTGAACGACGAAATTGAGCAAGAAGCTACAATTGCAGCTGAGATTGCCAGAGACAGTACTCAAGACAGTCAAACTTCTGCTCCTTCGAGTCAGGATCCACTAGGAGAACCAATTGTTCAAAATGAAACAGCAACTGCCATGGATGAAGTGGAAACAGCAATGTATCAAGCTCAAGAAGTTGTAACAAACTTAGGAAACTTGGAAGAACAACTAAATGTTGAGCAGAAACAAATATATGACCAAGTGATAGAACAGATTGACCATGGATTACTTCATGAAAAGAAAGAGTGCTCTTGCTCTTCATTTCAACCAATCCGAATGTAAGTGAGTGGACAAGCTGGAACAGGAAAAAGTTTTTTTAATTAAAGTAATTTCAACTTATCTAAAGAAAACAACTGAGTCGCATTTGTCTTGTGTTGTCACTGCTCCAACTGGGTTGGCAGCATACAATGTTAAAGGAATTACTTTACATTGTTTATTAATTCTACCAGTAGAGCATGAAAACAAATTGGAATACCACAATCAATCCAGAGTATTTGTAAAGCGTGCTACTCACCCGCTAGGGTCTCAAGGCGCTGGAGGGGGAGGGGGCTGCTACTGCTCGAAAAGCCAGGTCTTGAGTTGCTTCCTGAAGGAGAGATGGTCCTGGGTGAGTCGTTGGTGGGTGGGGAGGGTGTTCCAGGTCTTGGCCGCCAGGTAGGTGAAGGATCTTCCTCCGGTGGTGGTTCTGCGGATCCGTGGGAAGGTGGCAAGGGCGAGGCTGGCGGAGCGGAGCTGGCGGGTTAGCGTGTAGAATGTGAGACGGTTGTTGAGGTATTTGGGGCCCAAGTCGTGGAGAGCCTTGTGTGCGTGGCCGAGGAGTCTGAACATGATCCTTTTGCTGACGGGGAGCCAGTGCAAGTCCCTCAGGTGGGCAGAGATGTGGCTTTGTCAGGGGATGTCCAAGATGAGTCGTGCTGAGGCGTTCTGGATGCGCTGGAGTCTTTTCTGTAGTTTGGCAGTGGTCCCAGCATAGAGGGCGTTCCCGTAGTCCAGACAGCTGGTGACGAGGGCCTGGGTGACCGTTTTCCTGGTTCCAGTGGGGATCCAGCGGAAGATCTTACGGAGCATGCGGAGAGTGTTGAAGCAGGGGGAGGGAACCGCGTTAACTTGCTTGGCCATCATGAGGGAGGAGTCAAGGATGAAGCCCAGGTTGCGTGCGTGGTCCGTGGGCTTTGGTAGGGGGCCCAGAGCAGGGGGCCACCAGGAGTCATCCAGGCGGAGATGGATGGGCCGAGGATGAGGACTTCCGTCTTGTCTGAGTTCAGTTTCAGGCGGCTGAGCTTCATCCAGTCTGCGATGTCTTTCATTCCGTCCTGGAAGCTGGCTTTGGCGGAGGTGGGGTCGTTGGTAAGGGAGAGGATCAGCTGGGTATCGTCGGCACAGGAGATGATGTTGAGGTTGTGCTTGCGTGAGAGGGCTGTGAGGGGGCTCATGTAGACGTTGAAGAGGGTGGGGCTGAGCGAGGAGCCTTGAGGTACGCCGCAGATGATCTTGGTGGCTTCTGCGAGGAAGGGCGGGAGACGGACTCTTTGGGTTCTGTCGGAGAGGAAGGAGGTGATCCATTCCAAGGCCTTTCCTTGGATCCCGGCGTGGCAGAGGTGGGTTGTCAGGGTACAGTGGCAGACCGTGTCGAATGCCTGTGAAAGGTTGAGCAGGATGAGGGCGGCGGTTTCTCTGTTGTCCAGCAGTGTCCGGATGTCGTCGGTGGCTGCAATGAGGGCGGTCTCGGTGCTGTGGTTCGCTCGGAATCCGGACTGCGATGGGTCGAGGGAGACGTTTGTCTCCAGGAAGGCTGTCAGCTGTTTGTTGACGGTTTTCTTGATGACTTTTGCAGGGAAGGGGAGGAGAGAGATGGGGCGGAAGTTCTTGAGGTCTGAGGGGTCTGCGTTGGGTTTCGTCAGGAGGGCGCTGATCTCTGCATGCTTCCAGCTTTCCGGAAAGGTGGCGTATATGAAGGAGTTGTTGATGATGTCCCGAAGTTTGGGTGCGATGATGGAGTCGGCTTTGTTGAAGATGTGGTGTGGGCAGGGATCGGCTGGGGAGCCCGAGTTGATGGTGTTCATCGTGTGGGTGGTATCTTCCGTGCTGACCTGAGTCCAGGCGCACATGGTGGTGGTGGGGGGTGTAGGTTCGGTGGTGAGGTACGTTTTCTGAGCGCCGAAGCTGTTGTGCTATCTGGAGAAGCTTGTTGTGAACTTTCAAGAGTCTTGAAGAAAATGAAACTTCTCATTATTGATGAGGTAAGCCTGGTTTCAAACTTAATGCTTGCCTTTGTGCATTTAAGAGGAAAACTCATCATAGTTTTTCGAGATCTACTACAACTTATTCCAGTAGAAGGACAACCAGTGTTTAAAAGACTGGCACATGAAGATACCAGAAAGTCTTTTGGGAGCATTGGAAATGTTAACATTTGGTCGTATTTTGAGTATAAGGAACTTATTACAATTATGCGACAGGCAAATTATGCTGATTATGGAACTATTCTTCAAGATATAAGAATTGGAAAAGTGACTGAACATGGCAAACAAGCTTTACAGAGACGATTAATTTCCAATTTGATTCCAAATGAAAATATTGTTCCTGAGAAAATATATATGAGAATTGCAGAAAACAAATCTTTAATCTGCTTAATGCCTACACTGCGTGAATGTTCTATATTTAATGAAGACATTTTAAAGTTGGAAAATGAAAAAATTATAAAATTGGAAGCTATTGGTAAAGTAGAGCATGAAGGAATCACTATTATTTTGACAGAAAAGTTGAAGAGGAAATTGGATTCTTTAGAGAAATCAATAAGTAAAACTGCTGGTTTAGAAAATAATTTATATGTGTAAACTGTTAGGGTAATTTTACGATGTAATTTGTATTTGGAAAAAGGTTTAGTAAATGTAGCAATGGGTAAAGTTGTTGATTTCGTTAATTACGTGAATAGGGATGGTATTGAATTTTTGAAAATTAAATTTGATTAAATTGAAGAAGTACAACAATTTAGTCATTATTCAGCTCGGCTTTTGCTTGTAAAAGATTTGTATGTTCGCAGAAAACAGTTTTCTGTTTCTTTGGCGTATGCGGTGATCATTTATAAATCTCAAGGTTTAAGTGTAGATAGTGCTTTAGTGAACATTGGAAGTACTGTGTTTGAAGAGGGTATGGCATATGTTGTTTTGTCTGGATGAGAACTTTATCTGGTTTGTACTTGATTGATTTTGATGAGAGTAAGATCAGTGCAGATACAAATTGTGTGAAAGAGTATAACAGGTTAAGAAGAGAATATGCACCCAATGTAGGTCAATATCCAGTATTTGAAAAGCGTGTGGTAGGTAGAAAAAGAAGATATGAGAATATCTGTAGTGAAGCTGTAGAGAAAGAAAAAAAACAAGATGAAGTTGTGATTGCAAGCAAAAAGAAAAAGGCCACTGTTGAAGAGATTGTTGGTTATCAGTTTGAAAATAGTTCTGGTGTCAAGTGCTATGCTAATGTAGTTGTTAATGTTGTTTTTTTTCTTTTTTCAAAGTTTGCAACAACAAATAGTTGAAAATCGGGAAAAAATGATTTGTTTCTTGTTGTATTCTGTTCATGAGACATGTAGTAGTGATAAAAGTAAAATACAAAGTGTTTCTGATATTCAAAATGTTTTGGACACATGTCTGGTTCTACTCAATTTACACAGAATATTCAGCAAGATTGTCAGGAATGTCTAATGTATATGCTTGTTGTATTGGAAGATGAAGGTATAGATATTGAAAACCTTTTTGGCCTTTCTTATAAATGGCAACATGACTGTGAAAATTGTTTGTTTACATGTAGCACTAACATAGACACTGAAAGATTTATATATTTGAATTTACCAGACTGTGAATTAGTGTCTTTTAACAATCTAGTTAGAGGAGCAAGTCAAAACATGGAGTGTAGCCAATGTAAATCACAAATGTCATCAAGATAAGTTATACAAAGATATGGACAGTATGTAATTTTAATGCTGCAACGTTGTAGAGCTGATGGAGAAAATTGGAAACTTTAATTAAAAAGTTTGTAGCTACTCAAGTATCAATATCAGGAAGAACTTTTGTAGCTGTAGCAATTATTTTTCATGATGGTCCTTCTACAACATCTGGACATTACACTGTATATTTAAAATGTCTGAAAAGGTGGATACATTGTAATGATAGTAAATTGCTTTTTAAACAACGTTTGCCTAAAGAGTTTCCAAATTCTTACCTAATATTTTTAAAGCCAACATTTTAGGAACAAAATGTGTCCTTTCAGGATTATTGCTGTAAGGTAGGCTGGTCTGGTGTTGTAGATTACTTTGTGAATGAGGGTGAGGAGCTTGAAGATGATCCTTTTGTTGAGGCAGTGTAGGTAGATCAGGTGGTGGGTGATGTGGCTGCATCAGGGGACATTGATGATCAGTCTGGCAGATGTTTTGGATTTGTCGTAGTCGTAGGTGTTTGGCTGTATATAGTGTGCTGCCATTGTCTAGCCTGCTGCTGATGAGGGCCTGTGTCACTGTTCTTCTTCTTTCGGGTTAGGATCCACTTGTAATGTTGTGGAGCATCAGGAGGGTGTTGTAGCAGTACGAGGAGATGGTGTAGACTTGCTTACACATGGAGAGGGAGGAGTTGAGGATGAATCCTCGGTTGTGTACATGGTCGGTAGGTGTTGGTACTGTTCACAGTGTAGTCGGCCACCAGGAGTTTTCCCAGGCTGAGGGGTTGGGTCCGAGAATGAGTACCTCCGTCTTGTCCGAGTTCAGGTTTAGAGAGCTGATCCTTATGCAGTTGGTGACGGCTTTCATTCCCTCGTTGAGGTTGCTTTTGGTAGTATGTGGCTCCTTGGTGAGGGAGAGGATGAATTGGGTGTCGTCGGCATAGGAGATGATATTGATGTTGTGATGGTGGGCCACTTGTGTGAGGGTGGCCATGTAGATGTTGAATAGCGTCGGGCTGAGGGATGAGCCCTGGGGGATGCCGCAAATTATGTTGGTGGTTGTGAATCAGAAAGCTGGGAGGCGGACTCTGAGGATTACTATTGAACAACTTCCAAACTAAGGATTTGACACATACTATTTGACCATGAGGAAAAGTATCTAAAACCATTAAGGACTTTTAGTTGTACATTTTGTCAGCATATATTTGTAAGTAATATTATTTTCAGTGTATGAAAATTTATCATAATGTTTTGTTATTTTATGATTGTTTGAGATGTCTCATATTTACGTAAGAAATTGCTCTTAGAAAAAAGCATTTAACATATGTTTTATTTCTGTTTTTTAGATTGTTATGGAGAATGTTGAATGTTTTTTTTTAGATATTGATTGTCTTTTTTTTTGCCCGCTGTTATGTAATGAGCACTATTGATCTCACTGTTTCTAGTGAAATTCAATACATTCTGAGAACAGCAAAAAAGGCAAATGAAATGATTTACAAATTATTTTGCGTTGTAAAATATATATTGTAACTGTATTTTTTCTTGTCTTCCACAGATGCTAAATTTATAATATATACTTTTTATTATTTATTATTTTTAAGGTAAGAATAAGTAGCTATAAAAAATGGTCAATGGGATGTGCTTCTACAGAGCTGAAGGAACAAGAGATGGATGGAGTACATATCTGTGCAAAGATGGTTTGTATTTTTTAAAGACATTTGAGAAAGGTAACATATATACCGAGGACCTACTATCTTTGAACATATATTTAAAAAATGCCAGAGACTTTTATTATAGAGATTTTTAAAATGGAACTTGGCTTCAGAACAACTTTCATCAACGTACCAGTATGGTATTGAATAGAAAGACATGTTTGACTAGTAGAGACCAGAGAGTTTTAGGATTAAAAGAGATCAAATTGTTCTACATAAAATATGTCACAGAGAGTGTTTTCAAATAGACTTTTTTAGTTTAGAAGTACAGGATAAGTTAATGTGTGTAGTTTTTCTTCTCTATGTAAATATGTCCTCATCATACACAATACTTTGTGTTGAAGTGGTGTTCTATACCTATTGCTGTGAGCATTTTTGACTTATATAAGGAATCACTACTTTCTAATTATGTTAAAAGGTGAGTACTGGATAGGTCTTTAACCCCTTCCATGCTCATGATGAGCTCAGCTCGTCATGCAGTACACTGCTTGTGTGCTCATGATGAGCTGAGCTCGTCATGAACAATGGGAATCATGGATCTGCAGCAGAGAGGAGGAATTGCTGTAGCATGGATGTGGTTAAGAATTGATGTGTGTGAAAACACATGAAGTATTCAAAAACTAGTGTGATAATGGTACATAAATACACACAGATACACGGTGTTATTCTGGACAACCAACAGTATTCCTTGCATTTTACTAAAAGACATTTACTAGTTTGGAACGGGTAAGGTGAATAGACATATTCTACATTTTTTAATACTGCAATTTACTATAACAGCCTGAGTTTTTTCCTATAGTCATAAGGAGTGACTGGTTTCAAAACTTAAGAAAACTTAAGAACAGGATATCCTTATAAGTAATAATATTTATATAACCATATAAAGTACTAAAACTCTAATGTTGGATTGTTATTACACAATGGTATTTATATAGTATTGTTTTAAGGCCAACATAGTTGATAAAGCTGGTTTTGTATTATGTATTAAGAAAACTGATAAAATGAAGTGTTTATGTTTTTGTACAAGGACCTACAACATAACAGATTAATTATGGAAAGAGAACAGAACAATACAGAGGACCCTTTGGAAATTACCAACAGTCTCATAGAAGAACTAAACATACCTCTCACAGGCAGCGAGAGTGAAGAACAAGAAATTAGTGCTGCAGATATGAGCTGTAATTTCCAAGACGAAAGCTTTGATGCTGATTTTGTGGAAGCATTGGATGATATTGAATTTTTCGAAGATATAAATTCTGAAATTGCTAACCAGCAAAATTATGTCAATGAAATAGCTGATGAACTTCTTTTAGACGCTCTGTTAAATTATCAGATGTTAGAAGAATACATTTATTGTTTAATAATAATAAATATTTGAGCACTATCTACTAACGCATTCACTGCACTAAAAGTGAAGCACTTATAGATTCACTTACACACTCTTTACAATATTCTATTGATTCAAAATATACAAAGTGGATCTCAGGGCATGGTTTGCTTGAAATCCCTATGCACTATGCATGAAGTCTTGTATCTACCTGTATACTTGTATTTTATATCTTAATTCTGTAGTCTGTATCCCTACACTTCCACTAAACACTCTGTCACTGCTGTTTCAGTATCGTAGTGAGGCATTCAGCAGTATGTCCTTATCTATACACTGTGCTAAAAGTGATGCAGTTATACATTCAGCCAGACACTCTCCTTGCAGAAGTGTAATTATTCAGTGATTTGATTTGATTTGCCCTGGAGCGCCTAGGCGCTATTTGCAGAGGAAGGAGCCAGAAGTAGCGTCTTAGTTGGAAAATAGCCATGTCTTTAAAAGTTTTCTGAAACCAAGCAGTATTTGGCAGCTTTTGATGTTTAATGGAAGCAAATTCCATAACCGGACAGTGCCCAGTACAAAGCTTCTTCCTCCCCAGCTGACCTTCTTTCATCTACGTGTCTGGAGGAGTTTACTCTGCGCAAAACGTAATTGCCTTGAAAGATGGTACTAGATGAGATGTTGTTTCAGGAAAGTTGGTCCATTAGCGTGTACAGCCTTGTATGCTAAGCATAGGGCCTTAAAGTCTATCCTCTTCTTAATCGGAAGTCAATGAAGTTTTCCGAGACCTTCGGAGATTGATTGAAACTTGGATCCAGCAGTAGTCTGGCGGCAGCATTTTGGGCTCGCTGCAGTTTGATCATGTGTTGTTTCTGCAGGCCTAAATAAAGTGCATTACAGTAGTCCAATTTCAGCAAGGCTAGGACTATCACTAGTGTTTTCTTAGTTCAGAGGGAATGAAGGGGCGTACTTTGCAGATTAATTTAAGAGTGAGGAACACTGATGGGACAACTTTGTTGACCTGTTGTTGGAAGGTCAGTCTGTTATCAAAGATAACACCTAGGTTCCTTACTTTCTGGGCTGGAGTAGGGATAGCGCCCATACCAGAAGGCCACCAATTCGGTGCCCAAAAAGATGTGTCCGAACCTAGTAGTAGTACCTCAGTTTTTGAGCCGTTAACTTCAAGCAGTGGGATCCCATTCAGTTGTTGATGTGAGATATACACTGGTCAGTACCCAAGTACTCCTGCAGTAAAGTAGGCCTTAGGGCATGGACTGCTTCAAACCCCTATAGACTATGCATGCACTCTTCTATGCACCTGCAAACTTGTCTTTTACACCTTCAATTGCCCAGTCTGTATCCTTACAGTTCCACTAAACACTCTGACACTGTGCTAAAAGTGAGGCAGTTATACATTGAGCTATACAATATCCTTGCAGAAGTGTAATTATTAAGTCAGTACCCAATTACTCATGCAGTAAAGTAGGCCTTAGGGCATGGACTGCTTTAAAAACCTATTTACTGTGCATGTACTCATCTATGCACCTGGAAACGTGTCTTTTAAACCTTTAATTACCCAGTCTGTATCCTTACAATTCCTCCAAACACTCTGCCACTGCATTTTCAGTATTGTAGTGAGGCATACAGCAGAATGTGCTTATCTATACACTGTGCTAAAATTGAAGCAGTTATACATTCAGCCAGATACTCTCCTTGCAGAACTGTAATCATTCAGTCAGTCCCCTATAGACTATGTATGCACTCTTCTATGCACCCGCAAACTTGTCTTTTAAACCTTCAATTGGCCAGTAAGTATCCTTACACTCCCTCCAAACACTCTGCCACAGCTGTTTCAGCATTGTAGAGAGCCATACAGCAGTATGTGCTTATCTATACACTGTGCTAAAAGTGAAGCAGTTACATTCAGGTCGGCACTCTCCTTGCAGAACTGTAATCATTCAGTCAGTACCTAAGTACTCATGCAGCAAAGTGGGCCTTAGGGAATGGACTGCTTCAAACCCCTATAGACTATGCATGCACTCTTCTATGCACCTGCAAACTTGTCTTTTAAACCTTCAATTGCCTAGTCTTTATCCTTACAGTTCCACTAAACACTCCGACACTGCTGTTTCAGTATTGTAGTGAGGCATTCATTCAGCAGTATGTGCTCATCTATGCACTGTGCTAAAAGTGAAGCAGTTTTACATTCAGCTAGACACTCTCCTTGCAGAGGTGTAATTATTCCGTCAGTACCCAAGTACTCATGCAGTAAAGTAGGCTTTTGGGCTTGGACTGCTTCAAACCCCTGTTTACTATACATGTACTCTTTTATGCACCTGAAAACATGTCTTTTTAGCCTTTAATTACCCAGTCTGTATGCTTACACTTCCTCCAAATACTCTGCCACTGCTTTTTCAGTATTGTAGTGAGCCATACAGCAGTATGTGCTTATCTGTACACTGTGCTAAAAGTGAAGCAGGTATACATTCAGCCAGACACTCCCCTTGCAGAACTGTAATCATTCAGTCAATACCCAAGTAGTCATGCAGATAAGGAGGCCTTAGGGCATGGACTGCTTCAAACCCCTATTGACCATGCTTGCACTCTTCTCTGTACCTGCAAACTTGTCTTTTAAACCTTCAATTGCCCAGTCTGTATCCTTATACTTCCTTCAAACATTCTGATACTGCTGTTTCAGTATTGTAGTGAGCCATACTGGAGAATGTGCTTATCTTTACACTGTGCTAAAAGTGAAGCAGTTATACATTCAGCTCGAGACTCTCCTTGCAGAACTGTACTCATTCAGTCAGTACCTAAGTACTCATGCAGCAAAGTAGGCCTTAGGGCATGGACTGCTTCAAACCCCTATAGGCAATGCATGCACTCTTCTATGCACCTGCAAACTTGTCTTTTAAACCTTAAATTGCCTAGTCCGTATCCTTACACTCCCTCCAAACACTCTGCCACTGCTTTTTCAGTATTGTAGTGAGCCATACAGCAGTATGTGCTTATCTGTGCACTGTGCTAAAAGTGAAGCAGTTATACATTCGGCTAGACACTCTCCTTATAGAAGTGTAATTATTCAGTCAGTACCCAAGTACTCATGCAGCAAAGTAGGCCTTAGGGCATGGACTGCTTCAAACCCCTATAGACTATGCATGCACTCTTCTATGCACCTGCAAACTTGTCTTTTAAACCTTCAATTGCCTAGTCTGTATCCTTACAGTTCCACTAAACACTCTGAAACTGCTGTTTCAGTATTGGAGTGAGGCATTCAGCAGTATGTGCTTATCTATGCATTGTGCTAAAAGTGAAGCAGTTATACATTCAGCTAGACACTCTCCTTGCAAAAGTGTAATTATTCAGGCAGTACCCAAGTACTCATGCAGTAAAGTAGGCCTTAGGGCATGAACTGCTTCAAACCACTATGCACTATGCTTGTAGTCTTCTATCTACCTACACTTTATACTTTCAATTCCCTAGTCTGTATCCTTCCACTTCCACTAAACAATCCGTCACTGGTGTTGCATTGTTGTAGTGACCCATTCAGCTGTTTGTTCTAATCCATTCACTGCACTAAAACTCAAGCACTAATGAATTCAGTCATTTCCAAATGACAGACTGTTTCCTTTTTTCCTGAGGCTGCTCTGCAACAAATTCCTCCTCTGATGAGTGCTCTAAAGAGAATTCCACAAGTGCAGCCATATTAAAGTGGGTTTCTTAAATGACTCGAGCTCCATAGAAGAGATGGTTCTCCCGAGAAAGTCAAAGAAGAATGATTAAAATGGGTGGGGTCTTTCAACAGTTGGAATAGGAAGTGTTATGAACCAATCAAATGTGTTCTTTTAAAGTCATATGGCTTTGCGTACGCGTACTGACGATGTACCACCGCGATTTGCGTAATTTCTTATAAAAGTAACATACACTTATTAAAAGTAAAAAAAAACTATTTTCATGATTATCCCAGATAATGTCTGCCCTTAATATTTACATTAAATATGTAAATATATCTTTTTAAACAATTAGGGGCGCTGTACAAACGTACATGATGTCATGCGGAAGCGCCGATGCGACGCGTAACGTAAAATCGTATTCGTAACGTATGTGCGGGTATGCGCATAATATGATTACCCGTACAAAGGATGGTGCGATCACCATACGCGTACCGTACGATTACCCCAAAAAAAAATTTGGAAAAAGAAAATATATAGAATTTAATTTTATTATATTGAAAAATATATTGGAAAAAAAGTAATAAAAACATTATTTTTGAATTTTGTTTTTTTATTATTTTACGCTAAAAATATATAATGTAACTTAAAAAAAAATAACTAAAAATAATTATTATTAAAGTGTTGGAATTAAGTATAAAAAGTAACAAATATAATAATTAATACATTTAAAAATTATAATTTACAAAACCTTTGAAAATTCAATGAAAAAACATAGGTTTCAGCCACGTTATAGTTAGGAATTAGCATTTAAAAAACCTTGCAAATTCACTGAAAAAAACATAGGTTTCACACACGTTATAGTTATGAATTAGCATTTAAAAACCTTAGAAATTTATTTATTTATTTATTTATTTATTTTTAACATTTGTTAAGCGCGAACAATTGCCCGCAGGCGTCTCGGCGCTGTACATTTGTTTGCTCTCCTGTGCTACTCTATTAAATTATTAGAGACTAAATAACCAAGTTTTCAGTTTCTTCCTAAAAGAGATGAGGGTTGGGCAGGATCTTATAGATTGCGGGAGAGTGTTCCACAGCTTTGGGGCAGTGACCAGGAAGCGTCTGTCTCCCCAGTTGACCAGCTTGGTCCGAGGTACCACCAAATCATTCTGTGTTGTTGAACGAAGTGTTTGCGGGGGAGCGTAAGGAACAAGGTGGTCTCTAAAAAATTGGGGTGCTTGATGATGTAGTGATTTGTAGACAATACATAATGTTTTAAATTTAATTCTGTTCCTAACAGGGAGCCAGTGAAGACTTCTTAAGGTCTCGGCTATTGGCTTGAATCTGGGAGTATCTGAAAGAAGTCTGGCTGCAGCGTTTTGAATTGTTTGCATTTTCTTGATGACCCTAACTTGGGCATTGGAAAACAGTCCATTACAGTAATCCAATGCTGATAGGACCAGGGAACTGACCAAAGTTTTGCCTACATTTTTTGGAAGAAAAGGGAGAATCTTCCTTATCAAGCGTAATTTAAAAAATGCTGTGCTAGCCGTTTGATTGGCATGGGCCATGAAATTTAATTTGTCGTCAAAAATGACGCCCAGATTTCTCACTTTTGTGGCTGGTTTTGGCAAAGTTCCAAATGATGAAGGCCACCATGTGGACCAGTTGGGACTGAGATGGCCAAAAGTGACCACCTCCGTTTTCTCAGAGTTTAGTTTCAAACAGTTTGCTGACATCCATTGTCCGATGGCCAGCATACCTGTTTTGAAACTTTCTGCTACTGTTTCCCCATCATGTCTAACTGCCAGGATCAGCTGGGTGTCATCAGCATATGAGGTAAGGTTAATCCCGTGCGCTTTGATGGTTTTTGCGAGGTCCGACACATAGATATTAAAAAGTGTCGGACTAAGGGATGAACCTTGTGGTACCCCACATGGCAGTGTTAACTCTGCAGACTTGAATTGACCCAGAGTGACGGCCTGGGTTCTCTCCGCCAGAAAAGATGCTAAAAGATTTTTAGCTAGGCCTTGCACGCCCATCCGTGCGACACGGTTGACCAGGATCTTATGGTCAACCGTGTCGAAGGCGGCCGATAAATCCAGAAGCACCAGTAGTGCTGCACCACCTTGGTCTCTAATTAATCGGATATCATCCGCCGCTTTAATAAGCGCTGTTTCCGTTCCATGAAACTTACGGAATCCAAATTGTGATTCATCGAGCAGATGGTTTTGCTCGATGAATTCCGTAAGTTGGACATTCATGGCTTTTTCTACTATTTTAGCAAGGAGTGGTAGATTAGCTATGGGCCTAAAATTTTTCGATTCTGTTTTATCTAGGCCAGGTTTTTTTAGGAGAGGTTTTAGTAAAGTTTTTTTTAGGTGGTTAGGAAAAATGCCTGTATGAAACATTAAGTTGCATATTTTGGTTATAACTGGAATCACCGTATCTATTAACGGACGGAGGGTGTTCAGGGGACATGGGTCTAAGCCAGATCCAGACTTAATGGTTTTAATGATGTCATAAATTTGATTCTCTGTAACTTCTGCAAAAACAGATAGAGTATTACTTGAGAGTGGGGTCATTATCTTTTCTGTGTTTTGACTATACCCAAGATTAAATGCAGAGAAAATATTGTTCACTTTAGTGAAGAAGAAGGAGGCCAATGAATCACAGAACTCTTGTGAACGGGGGGATTCAGGTCTGGGACAGATCCCGCCAACTGTTTGGTTATTTCAAATAACTTTTCATTTGAATTTTTAGCACTTTCAATTTGCTCTGTATAGTACCTTTTTTTAGTTTCGGTGATTATGAGTTTGTATTGAGTTAAGAGTAGTTTGTACATCTTTCTGTTTTCTTGATCATAGTTTTTCCTCCAATGTCTTTCTTTATTTCGACATTGCTGTTTGAGTTTTTTAAGCTCCTCAGTACACCACGGTGCTGAAGGAAACCTTCTGTTCCTGGATATTCTTTTTATTGGTACTAAATTATCAGCTGCCTGGTTCAACCATGCATGGTATTGTTCAGTGGCAGTTCCAGGATCATTAGACAGGGAAGGTTTAGAAATATCCAGTATGTCCCTGAAGCTAGAAATATCAATGTCTTTCCATACTTTTAAAGACTCTGGTATAGGATATGGTGTTGTGGCAGCGGGAGGTTTACCGATATGTATCGTGGCCAGTACCAGATGATGGTCAGTCCAAGTCATTGGCAGGACATCAGTCACTAGCAAGTTCTCTAGGTTGGTAAATATTCCATCTAGAGTGTGTCCTGCATTATGAGTAGGGCCTTTTACCAGCTGTGTTAGACCAAAAACCTCCATTTCCGACTGCAGGGATATGGTATCCTTGTCCTCACTACAGTCCAAGTGGAAATTAAAGTCTCCTAATAGTGTAATGGACTTGTCGTTGGCGGAAGCTTCTAGGATGGTGGTGATTTCTGTGAGAAATCCGACCGAGTTTCAGGCCGTCTGTATAATAAAAAACCTCTGAAATTAAAAGAGGGAGACAAGTGGATGTCAAATCAGAAATTCACTGAAAAAACCATAGGTTTCACACATGTTACAGTTAGATGGACATTTCACTCATACAAAACCATTGAAATTCCCCCGTTTTAGTTCAGTCATGCGTGATGTCACTGACCATGTCATGAGTGATGTAATATGTGACGTCATCAGCAGTGGATTGCGGTTGCGCGACTTATAGTTAGCTGAACTAACTATAACGGGGGAATTTCAATGAAAGTGAACCTTGAATTTAAATAAAAGGGCGTATTTTGGCAGTTCTGTGAGTCGGCATTCTTTGGGGGAGCAGCACAAGGCCAGGAAGAAGGGCGGAGGCCCGAAACGCGTTGGTTGCTGTGTGACAATGGTGTTACCCACAAACCTGCCTTGACCTGATGACGCCAAACGAGGAGTGCGTCTCGCTTGTGGGCATTGTGAACTTCAATATATTCCGTCTGGCCTGGTCGGGAGACGCACGGCCGCTCAGCGGGCGGTTCCGTGGCTATGTCAATACAGAGCTGCAGGCCAAACTGGTGATAGGCGGAATGGAGGAAGGTTTTGTGGACTCACCAAGGATTTTAACTTTGTTATTTGCCCCGAAGTTTGCTGGCAACCCACTTGGGTAGTTATTTGTGCAAGAACTTCCAGTCCCAGAATTCATAGAGACACTGACTCACCTGAGTTCGATCTTGAATTTAAATAAAAGGGCGTATTTTGGCAGTTCTGTGTGTCGCCATTCTTTGGGGGAGCAGCACAAACCCAGGAAGAAGGGCGGAGGCCTGAAACGCGTCGGTTGCTGTGTGACGCTGGTGTTACCCACAAACCTGCGTTGACCTGATGACGCCAAACGAGGAGTGCGTCTCGCTTGTGGGCATTGTGAACTTCAATATATTCCAGCTGGCCTTGTCGGGAGACGCACCACCGCTCAGCGGGCAGTTCCGCAGCTATGTCAATACAGAGCTGCAGGCCAAACTGGTGATAGGCGGAATGGAGGAAGGTTGTGTGGACTCACCAAGGATTTTAACTTTGTTATTTGCCCCGAAGTTTGCTGGCAACCCACTTGGGTAGTTATTTGTGCAAGAACTTCTAGTCCCAGAATTCATAGAGACACTGACTCACCTGAGTTCGATCTTGAATTTAAATAAAAGGGCGTATTTTGGCAGTTCTGTGTGTTGGCATTCTTTGGGGAGCAGCACAAACCCAGGAAGAAGGGCGGAGGCCCGAAACTCGTCGGTTGCTGTGTGACGCTGGTGTTACCCACAAACCTGCCTTGACCTGATGACGCCAAACGAGGAGTGTGTCTCGCTTGTGGGCATTGTGAACTTCAATATATATATATATATATATATATATTACCTACTGGCGGTCACCAGTAGGTAGTTTTAGTTAGGATTTTTTTCAATGCAAAATCTCAAAATTCTATTTGGAATAACTTTAGCGCCGGTTGACGAATCTGCCTGAAAATTTCCTCAAATTTGCCTCGCGGATCTCCGGTCCTTCCTTAAAAGTTTTGGGGGGATTCGTCAAGCGGGGGCCAAGATAAAAGGGGGGTCCCAAAACGTGTTTTCCCCATGTTAATTTCCATAGGGCGGTCGAACTCACTTTTAGCCCGAACGGCTGAATGGTTTTCCACCAAATTTGGCAAAATTGTAGGGACTGGTAGCCCGATGTGCCTTTGCTATGTCTCAAGATATGTGCTCCAGTGGATTTTGAGTAATTTAGGTTCAAAAAAATATATATATCTATAGGTGCGCCCCGGTACGCGCACCGGGGAGCGCACCGGGCGCGCTACGCAACTTGCGCACGGAAAGCTGATTGGCTCAAGGGTGTCTGTAAACATTCGAAACAGTCCGGAGCGGCCGCCATCTTGTGTCTCGGTAGGATCGAGACACAAGAGGTGGCAAAAAAAAGGGGGAAATGACCATAAGGGGGCAGAGTAGACCCCCCCCCGACCCTCTAGGTTTGATGTGGGGGCCATAAAAGGGCCCCGCGGGGAAAAACATTTTTTTTTTTTCGATTTAGCGGGGGAAGCGCCCGGTACGCGCACCGGGGAGCGTACCGGGAAGCGTACTAAGGGGAAAACCCAGTGAAACAGTAAAATAATAATTTTAAGTGCTTAGAGGTAGGGTAGCTCTGCATAGAGTTGTTGTGTTGTGTGGGTGATATACGAACCAGCATGTAGGTACCAATGTAGAGTCTTAAATTCAATGTAGACTGTCTCCTCTGTAGATAATTTGCATGTTGTTACAGAAGTTATTGTGGTATATGTAATCCATACCATAGTCTGTCAGGAAAGCAGAAATAACATGGAGGCAGGGGATGAAAAAGAGATGTGAAATACACATTGGAGATAATGAAGTGGGAGAAAGGAAGTAACTATGAGCAAAATTACTATGTAACACAAAAAAGTTGCACAGTATACTATAAGTCTCACTTTATATTATAAACATTTTGGAACTACTTGATGAATTACATATAAAAATGTCTTGAACAATTTTTGATTATTAAATATAAATTTATTTTTCTGATTCTTTTTCAAAATGTAATAAAACTTCTAACAGTATATTGTCTGGAATGTCCTCATTTTCATTATGTGATTCTATTGCTTCCACACACTGAACTAATTGATGGTCCAGAGACTCATCCATAAAATCAAAGTTATCATTCTCAGCAATTTTTTCTTCAGGGTTGTTGTCCAAAACAATTTCGAAAGAAATATTCTGTTCTCCTTCCATTTTGTTGCTGTAAATTGCATAAAAAATAAATATATCAGTAGAGATAGGGCACTGTTGGGTTTAAGTTCAGACAGGTAGTTTTGATTTTTTACCAGTGAAGTTATCTTTGGGCAGTGTATGGTATCAGGCTGGAATTTGAAATATAAAAAAGTGTATGTGATAAAGCCTAAGTAAATTTATAATTATACAAGAGAAGCCTAACTCAATCCATAACTATAACAGATAAGCCTATCTCAATCTATAACTATTACAGCTGGATAGTATATAACTATCAGAATATTTTTTTTCAAATTAACTAAAAGTGCACAACATACTTCACTTTCCAAAATAACAAATTACCTTTGAGAAAGCAGTTGAAGTTCTCAGTGTAATTCCTTTTCAAATGTACTTCAGGAAGTAGTAGTCAAAATGGCTGTGTTTCCCTCTCTTTTTTATATATATTCATGTACATAACAAACCAAATGTCAGGAAATAATAGTAGAAAATGAAAGTAACTTTTTAATTGGTTGTAAATTCTAACACTTCATATGATCCAGGGTGAAACATAAAAAAATGAATATACTTTAAAAACAAATATTATAATAAATATACAATATAGGATTCATTTTTAGAAAAAAATACTTTTCTTAGCTATAGACATTTGCTAATAAATAACCTTAGAAATTCACTAAAAAACACATAGGTATGAGGCCCTGTATAAAGTTAGGAATTAGCAGTTAAAAAACCTATGAAATTCACTGAAAAAAACATAGGTTTCACACCAGTTATAGTTAGGAATTAGCATTTAAAAAACCTATGAAATTCACTGAAAAAAACATAGGTTTCACACCAGTTATAGTTAGGAATTAGCATTTAAAATACTTATTTAATTCACTGAAAAAAACATAGGTTTCACACCAGTTATAGTTAGCTGGAAATTTAACTGACATAAAACCATTGAAATTCCCACGTTATAGTTAGTTGGACTCACTATAACTTGCGCGCCCGCAATGCACTGCTGATGATGTCACATATTACATCACTCATGACATGGTCAGTGACATCACTCATGACATCACTGATGACACCATCCTTGTGACAGAGTGACAGACCTCCATTCACTGTAATGTAACCCTTAAAACACATATTCAAAAATAGAAATTAACATTTTCCAATAAATGGAGATACCCATACCAGTTACAACAAACAATTCTGTAATTCCACCATCTATATACACATCCACTCATTCACCAACAGTTCTATATAGACACTCATACATATACTCACTCATCATATGTAGTGATACACCTATACATCCTGTTACACACCGACAGTCATCCAAAAGTTATTCACACATGCAAATAAACTATTGAACATCCATTTAATTGCATATACAACTATACACACACTACCACCTTACTTCTAAGGAAACTTACACATACTTACTCTCTTAAACAAACACTTATAGAAACACATACTTATTTAAACAGGAACTCTTACACTCTCTCGCTCTCACATATACTTACTTATGAACATCAATACTCACATATACTAGATTAAAACATATGTTGTTACTGATAAAGACACTAGTGAGACTGTCATTCACTTCTTAACACACACATATACACACCCATTGACCCTTACAATCCTACACATATGCTGTCTTCAAAACACATACAAACAGTGAGTCAGTCATTGATGCATCTATGTGCTAAGTAATACCCCCACCAAACCATACAGACACTCATACTGATACTAAAAAAAAATCTAATAACCCATGTACACACACATGTAGGTACTCACCAACCCATGCAGCAACTTATTCACAAAGTGAAACACTGATACATATATTTAAATATTTAAACATTACTCGCTAATATATGTATTCACTAAGATACACTTAATAAGCAAGTTAACCAATCAATTGTTTCTAAAAAAAAACATCCATTTAGACACTTATTGAAACATTTATTCTTTCATCTACCTTTACATATACATATATAAAACATATTTTTTTCTCAGAAAGACACACATTCACTGGATGGTGTCATCAGTGATGTCATGAGTGATGCCACTGACCATGTCATGCGTGAAGTAATATGTGACATCATCAGCAGTGCATTGCAGGCGCGCAAGTTATAGTGAGTCCAACTAACTATAACGTGGGAATTTCAATGGTTTTATGTCAGTACAATTTCCAGGTAACTATAACTGGTGTGAAACCTATGGTTTTTACAGTGAATTTATTAGGTTTTTTAAATGCTAATTCCTAACTATAACTGGTGTGAAACCTATGGTTTTTTCAGTGAATATATATATATTCACACCTGTTCCAGAAAGTGCAGGCTCCGGTATTTTTTTACCGAGATTCAGATCAGTGATAGCAAGTTTTTATGGTCACAACTGACTTTATAATGTTGTGTTACTGATGAAAAAAATCTTCTTTCCAAAATGTTCTACTATTTTCGGCACAATCCACCATCACAGTCTGATCAGCATGTACACAGAACATATGATGTTATTTTTGTTCAGGGGCTGCAAATGCATATTTAATGCTGTGCTTCCCTTTTTCTAAAACTTGTGACAAGTCAATACGCTTTTAAAGTTAACACAGTACAAACAAGGCGGTTCTCGTGCCCTAGAAAATCACGGTCATAGGCCCATGAATGCCTGGCGTTTTTTCACCCCTTTGCTTCTGGAAACACCACATATCCCCAGGACCAGACTTAATGAATTAAATATGTTGTTGTAATACTTGCAGAATTGGTGCACCTGAGTATCCAACATTGGAAGTGATGAATCAGAGGTTGTATGGCAGAATGTTATCATAAACAACATTGTTAAACAGGAATATTATATATACCTCCTAAAAAATATCGGCCTAGCGGGTGCAGATTTTCCTTTACTAACTGAAACAGGGAGATATTTTTGTAATTGATAGTACACAGTATTTCTGTCTGATGATATTTTGGTTACCAGATTCTGGTACCATGTCCAATGGGACTGCCACCTAATTCGTAAAAGCTTTATTCATATTCTTAAGGAGGATTAATATACCAGGCCTACCTCCCAAGGCCCCTTTACCTGAATGCAAATATAAGCCGTCTTTGGCAATGCACTGATTTTCTTCGGCTTCCACTAATCTTTAGACTTACCTCCAATCGATTTTATAATAATGCATCAATTTACCCATGTATGTCATTTAAAAGTCACAACTGCGCCCCCTGTCTTCCCTCTTGCATCCCCTAGCACTGCCCTTGCGACCCCTGGCCTAAGAGGTAAGTAAAGGAGTGTGAGGAATAGAAGTTAAATAGTTTTCTCATGAGCCTTTTCAAACTCTTTTTATCCCCTAGCAAACATGGACTTTGGCTGTCATAAATGAACCCAGTTGTGTAACTCTGAACACTGCAATGAAACACATTGGTGCCACCATTGCTGAACTTGGGACCCTGGCCTGAGATTCATTTGTAGGGTGTTGTGAAGGCGGTAGGATGAAACAGAGGATAACAACTGCAACAAGTGCCCTGCAGATGAGAGAGCGAAGAGAGAAGAAAGGAATAAGACACACCTGACAGACAGGTGAGACTCACAGAAAAACGTGTGTGTGTTTGTGCGTGTGTGTGTGTGTGTGTGTGTATGTGTATGTGTAGATGTTGGAGAGATATATGGATGATTATGATATTGGTGGGACCACCACTGACAGGTCATCGGTGGTGGTCCCACTGACATCCAGCAGTGCGGTCAAACTGCAGCATTATGATGTGGTCGATCCGACCGCATCAGTCGTAAGAACCGATAGACGCTTCTGATGGGCTGAAGGAGTCAATCAGAATGTCGGTTGGATCTTAGTCCTTACAGTAGGGGCGGTGCCTGCCCAGGCACTGCAATAGGGATTAGAATGTCCCTTTCCGACGGCCTTTCCATGGCGGTTCGACATGTACCCTCTGAGCCTCTGCTATTAGGCACCGGAGGCACCTGTGATGCCCCTCAAACATCTTTGCCCTGTGTGCCAGGCACCATGTGGTGCCCAATTCATAGGGCAGGGATGTTTGAAAACATACCTTTTGCCGATGGGGATTGTGCTGTGGCACATTTCCAGGCCAAAGCATAAACCTCAATGGCAAGAGGTAGGTTTCTGACCGCCTAAGCAGTTGACAGATCATAATGTAATGGGTGAGACTGCCAAATACCTGTTGGCCGGCCCCGTTCCCGCAGTGATGGCAGTTGGACACTCATCTGATTTCCTTCCTAAGCCGCCCGTAGACTGGTTTGAGTGAGAGCAAGAGAGCTAGATAAGGGAGGTGGTGACAGAGAGAGTAGAAAACTAACCTTAGAGCAGGAAAGACAGGCTTGTGAGGCAGGCGGATGAGAAAGACACTGATTAAAGAGTAGAGGGGAGTCAGGTCTGACAAAGGTCTTGAAAAGGTGATAAAGAGACAGTCTGGAAAGAGACAGGCAATAATGTAAAAAATAAATATATTTTGTATTTTATTACTTATAGTGTTATAGAGCGCAAACCAGACCAGTGAGGGTATCAGAGTGCTTTACAGGACAGATAGGAGGTAAACAAAGGACTTTGGGGGGGAGTATACAGTAGGATAAAAACAGGGTACAAAGAGGCAGGCAGTTTCAATCCTATGATACCTGCGGGAAAAAAAACAAAAAAAAAACAGGAGGAAACATTCAAAACAACAGTCCCAGCGTGGGTGAGTATCATCCAGGAAGGCCATGGATAATGCAAAGATAGTGGGTGGAACAGGGACACAGAGGTGCATGTAATGCCAGCAATAGAGAAGGAATTTGCCCATTAGGAAAGTTGTGGCCTCTTTTTTGAAGCGAGCCAGAGAGGTAAGTCTTCTGATGGAGGCTGGGAGTGAGTTCCAGATTCTAGGTGCGGCCCCGGAGAAGGCCCGATTGCACGTTTTTTTTTATCGCAAGCATGCCCGTTGGAGCAAAAGGTCTTTGGCAGATCGAGAATTTCTGGCTCCTCCGGATATCACGAGTGTCTGGGCCAGATATGCCGGGGAATTGGAGTATAGAGCCTTGTGTGTAATGCAAGCCAGATTAAGTTGGATTGGATTGGATTGGATTTAGGTTTATAGAGCGCTCGAATGCCGAGGAGTCTTGGCATTGACGTAAGAAAGAAGAGATCTGACAGGCCCAATAAGATGTTAAACAGAATAGGTGACAGTGCAGAGCCCTGTGGGACTCCACATGGCAGATGGAAGGTTTGGGACTGTACATTTTCCCAGTGAAGAGTTTGTTCCCTATCCTCTAAAAAAAGGAGAGGCGGGACTCCCCAATCCCCATCGACTTCAGCCTCCGCACCAACAATGTGTGGTTCACGGTGTTGAATGCTGCTGATGAGTCAAGGAGGATGAGGATCACTCTTCCCTCATCCACCAGTCTCCAAATCTCCTCCATTGCCATAACTAATGCCGTCTCCGTCTAGTGACCTGACCGAAAGCCATGCTAACTTAGATCCAACTGATTGTTGATGTCTAGATAAGATGTCAGTTTGTGATTTATCAACCTCTCGAGGATTTTTGCTGCAATTGGCAGGCACGTAATAGGTCGATAGTTCATGACCTCCCGTGGATCAAGCACCGTTTTTTTTCAAAATGGGTCTAATGCAGGCCTTTTTCCAGACCAATGGATAAACCCCTAACACAATCACCTGGTTTAAAATGGGAGTTTGATGTTTAATAATGGCCTCTGACACCCCATGTATAACAGTTGGAGGACCGGGATCCCACGGGGATCATGACTTGGTGGAAAGAATGATTTTGTTTACTTCGATAGGCATGAGTGTGCCAAACATGTTCAACTGGCCTAGAGAGGAAGCCATTTTAAAGCTTTCAAGTGGGAAGAGATGTGGGTAAATTTCTTTGACCCAGTTTGGAGTCTGGTGGCGGCGTTAAGGCGAGCTTTCAGTGGGGCCAACAAGCTCTTGGGTAGACCTGTGAGGGTGGAGCATCCATATTCTGGTCTGGAGATGACTAGCGCCTGTATTGCCATTTTTAGGTCGGGAGTGTCAAGGAAGGGTTTTAAGTTTCTTGGGTAGCTCAGGTGAAATCTGGCAGTTTTGACCATCGAATTGATATGGCCACGCATATTCAAGCTGCCGTCAAGGGTTATTCCAAGGGATTTGGCAGAGTCTACAATGATAGGGGTGCAGTTTAAAGCTGTGATAGCCTTGAACCATTCTTGAATGTCGGGGTTGTTTTTGTTTGCTGAGATGTGGAGGAATTCTGTTTTTTTGCGCTAAGTTTGAGTTAGTTAGAGGTGAACCAGCGCACAGGCAGCTTCAAGGCCTCATTCAGGGAGAAAATGTCCTCAGGAGAAGAGATTTTAATGTAGGTCTGTGAGTCGTCGGTATACATGTGGTAGTATATTGGCGGTACTAAGCACCTCTGTGAGCGGTTCAAGGTAAATGTTGAAGAGGGTTGGAGACAGGGTTGATCCTTGGGGAACTCCAACTGTGATCGGAGTGGGAGCGTATAAGGTGCTGTTGATTAGGATTCTCTGTGAACGATTCTGGAGAAAGGACGTGAACAATTCTAGAACGGTGCCATCCAGTCCCATCCTGAGTTTGAGCCATTCGAGGAGTGTTTCATGGTTATCAGAGAGAAAGAAGAGATAGGTGAGAGACAAGTGAAAATGATACAATTCGAAGTTGCAGCCGCTGTCCATGTCACTCGCAAAGTAACAATACAGCAGACAGCTTCTTAGATTTTCCCATCAGCCGATGACAATAGTACTCTTTATCATGTAAAATAATACTAGAATGACAAAAATGCAATTAGTAGAACCATAGATATTGATATTTAATATCTATGGTTCTACTCATCTGAGATCACCCCTTACGTTCACACCAGGGAACTACGTTCATCTACCCAGTCCCTTCTTAAAATCCCACGGTTCCGGAGAAAGAAATGGGGAGGTTCGAAATTTGCGACCCTTGCCCCGCTCCTCTGAAACTCCCTGCCTTTCGAGCTCAGAGCCTTACCCTGTATCCGCAATTCCGGAAGCAGCTCAAGGCTCATCTGTTCACGAAATCCTTCAATTAACCCACTAACAGTTTGTTTTTCCTTCATCCAGCTCCGGCCCTTTTGCCCAGATCTTTTGTTAGTTGTAGCGCCATGAAACCGCTGGTGTACGTGCGCTTTATAAATAATTTTAAATTCAAATTCAAAGTTTTCAGTAAAAAGAGAGCTAAAAGCACAATGCACAATCTGGGGCTATCAGGGCGCACTGGACCAGGACAATGATTGCTGCAGACCCACTACTAGTTTTTAAATTGCAGGCCCTGGGTACATGTAGTACCATTTACTAGGGACTTACAAGCAAATTAAATGTGCCAATTAGGTGTAGGCCAATTTCACTATGTTTGAAGGCGAGAGCACACTAACTCTAGCATTAGCAGTGGTAAAGTGTGCACAGACACTAAAGCCAACAAAATAAAATCAGCAACAGAAGGCAAAATGTGGGGTAAACCTTGCTAAAACGTCTAGGTCTAGCACAGGGACTGGCCTATTGTATGAATATTTTGGCCTAAGCGGGCACACAATGCATATGTTGGGGGGGGACCCCTGAATAAATTACATTTTTTAAACCTGTTATTGCTATGTTTTCATATTGTGAATACATGAAAAGCAATGGCTTTCAATATGAAATTACAATCATGTAGTTTCCAGCTACAGTTCGATGTTGTGTGACACTATATACTCTTCGGATAAAGAGGTGAACACATAATAAACAAATTTTCTGTTTAATACAAAGAGAAAGGAATAGCATTCCTGCATATATTTTATCAGCACAGTGTGGGTGGTATCTAAAACAGATCATTATGTTATTATATTACTGATGCAGTTTGTATGGTACTTTAGCACTGTCAAATGTGGTAATCTAAACAAGATCACTTGACATCACTTAGTGGGAAGGCTCAGAATCAAAAGGTCATGATGATCTCACTTCTGTGATGTCATTAGGGTCAAAGGACTGCGGGGAATGAGATTTTGATACCTTTCCTGATCACTTAGATACCTATCTCATTCTTCCAATTTTTGGATCGATTATTTTCTGTCATTGAGTAAAAGGCAAACCCCCATAGGTTAAATCAACCCCATAGACTGACGCAACTCTGAAGAACCACTTACGACTGATAAAGTTTAAAAAGTTTAATATAAAATCAGAATTAAGTGCATATACAATCCTCTCAGGATAAGATTCAACAAATATACAGGAACTAAAAGGAACATAAATTCCCTAAAGAACCTAAGTCTACAAAAGAATACGATTAATATCAATTCCAGAATCAACAGATTAAAAAGCATAGACACAAAGTGGTTCCGTTGCGTCATCTATAAAAAAAAGAATAAACAAGTTAAATCTGTCCCTACTCTATGCTAGGTGACATCCCTACTTCGCAAGTTTCTTACCTAAAAAGGTGTCAGCAGTTGGACTTCCAAAGAAGTTCAAACTCTCTTAGCCTCTAATGGTAACTTATGTTGAGAAGCAGTACCCTTTCTGCCTACCCATCCGCTCTCTAAGGGTCCTCAGCCTACTGCTCTCTTGCGCTCTGCTCTTTCTCTCTGACTCCTCAGGCCATCTGCGCTAGCTTCTCCCCTGGGTGCTGTCCCTAAATACACAATCACAGTATAGGTGGAATGCCCCTTTGACGCCCACCACGTACACATTCACATGATGTCATTCTCTAGGTCTTTCCATAGCTTCGTCTCTTCGCGTCGTCCGTTAAGTTGACCTTTCTTCTTAGACGCCATCTTCGTCTTCGTGCTGGTGACTTCATTGACATTCCAGTTGACACTTTCAGAGCAAAGTCTATCACTTCATCAGAACTCTATTCTTTACGACTGTGTTTGTAACCTCATTTGGTCCTGTGAACGGTCATTTCTAAACAAGACCCAAATTCCAAGCGTCTCTTATCTCACTTAGGCCATAAACTTCGTCTAGCATTGTCACTTGAAATTTAACAAGACCTTTGACTCTTGGCTCGCATGTTTAGATCAAGGCTATCCACGATTCCTGTGAGCCCACTAAATTACATACAGCAGACTACACTCCTGCGAACCCTTGGTCAGTCAGGTTAAAATCACACATGACCAAACTCTTCTAACATTCCTACAAACTCTTCTACACAGTATAACCTTTAACACACATTTATATATAATTGAATTTTAGCAAATCACTTGATTATAAGCGAATGCATCTTACATAAAATACAACATTATACTCTCATTCTTACACCGTGCTATATATGCTCTGCACATTTCTTCACTTTACATTTCGTAACGTTTCTCCTCTTTATAATTACATACGTCCATGAATTCTGATTTTGCACGTTCTGCTGTTCGTAAGCATTTCTAAACAGTTCTATATTAGCCCACTACGTATACGGGCCTTCTAATCTAAAGTGAATACAAATACATTTCCTATTACATTGGTTACATCGGCTAACTTTACTCTACAAGTGCTACTTCACGTTACAACTTCTACGTTTATGCGATATGCTTATGAATATGGTACAGATATACTTTTTATTCAAATTGCGCTCTCTCAGTTCCCCCCTTTGATGACCTCTAGGGGTCATCACTAAAATGCAATTTGAATGACACTTTACACAGAACTAGTTACAAGATTCCCTCTTTTTATCGTCTCGAGAGCTCTCAAACTTTTATACTGTTGATCTTGTAAAGCAGCTAATCTCCTTTCTTGCTCTCTCATGGACCTTTGTAACCGGTTCGACCTATACCATCTGTACAGTTTCACTAACCCCAACAATGTAATTATGCAAATCAATATTATTAAAACAGGTTTCAATATATACCACACAACGCTTTTACCAAGATTGGCAAACCAATCTCCAACTTTTCCCATTCCATGACCTACTTTTTCCCAAACATTTATTTTTGTTAAATCTTCGATTTCTTGATGTATCTCTGTAATGTTATGTATGATTTTCTCAAGTGGTTTTGAATTATCTGTAATGTAAGTACAACATTCTTGGACCTTCAGAGCCTTGCAGACTCCGCCCTCTTTTGCTAGCAGAACATCTAAAGCAAGACGGTTCTGAAGAACCATTGCTCTAATCGACTGCATCTCTCCTTCTACTAGCATCAATGACCTTGCAGTACTTGCAGATAATCTATCTACAACTGTAGCTAGTCTCCTGATCTTAACATCGTTAAGTACCAAACCTAACATAGGAAACATTGCTCCAAATATGTCTCCAACTACTTCAGCATCTCCTACTTCTCTTTTCGCTCTTGTCGAAGCCTTTCCTTCTATAATCTCTAAATCCTTTGCATAATATATTTTGGGGAAGACAATTGCCAAGTAACACGAACCATACCAATTGTCAGGCAGTTTTACATAGGCATTTCTTCCACATACAAAATATACATTAGGAATAGCTTGCATCTCTTTCATAAAATCTTTCGTATAGTACTCTAACCTAAAAGCATGTTCGCAATTAACTTCACCTACAAATACACTCTCATAATATGTCTTGCTTCGAGTTAAACATAACTTTCCTTTCTGCGTTCTATCCAAAGCTATTGGACCATTACTACCTTTCTTTTTGTGTGCTTTTTCTTCTTCGGTCCAATCAGTTTTCCACTGTCCTGACATTTTTAGAATCTTCTGCCTCCTGTATCTGTCATCTACTTGTCCTATGAATTTCTTCTCTATCTCTGACACTTTGCAAGTCAGATTATTTCTGCGTGCATATGAAGTATCTAGTGTATCCCAAGGAAGAAAGAATTTTGCCAATCTATCTTCCGTTTTATAATAGTCCCACTTATTCATTTGTTTATAATTCGGGACTTCAGGCAGTACCGAATCATAATTTGAAAAGTAGTACTCAAACCCTTCTCTACCATAAAATATACTGAGCAGTAAACTACATGTTATCCCATAAGTCAGTGGGAGATGATGATATCTGATGCCTTCATCTACGGAAGCCGGCAATTGCATACATACATAGCAATCTTTGGCCTCCATGGCATCAATATACTCATACAATAGTTTGGCATATGCGTTTGACCTAAAATTTCCCTGTGACTCGTCTACGTGTAATCTACGAGCTTCATCTGCCAGTAACGACTTTTCACGGATTACATTGCTCTCCTCCTTCTTCCCAACAAGAGCAGGTTTCAAAGTCGTTACAGGCTTTACATCTGTTGTCTCCTTTACGCTTGTATGTCCTACTATGTATGATATGGTAACTACTGTAATAATGAGAAAAATTACTACTGCTATTAGTGTACCTATTATGCATTTGGCTTTTCGATTTGGGTTGCCGTTCTCCATGTTACCAAACAGCGTAGCTCTTTCTTTTTCGTGAAAAAGTTTTCTTCTTCAAGTCTTTATTTTCTTTGTTTGATTTCTCAGTCTGTGAAGCACTCTTAATAAACAAAAAGTCTCTTTTTCACAACAATGTCTCTTTATCTTTAGCAACAGACAACCCTAACCCTTCTCCGTCCTCTAAATGTAATCCCTAATTTTTTCTTCTTTCCACTCGGCGCTAGGTTATCTTCTTCTTTATAGCTTAAACACAAAAGTCTTTATGCATCTACAATTATTTTCGTAACTGCAGCTTTAATAACATATTCCAATAGTTCCAAACGAATTACTTTTTCTTCTTGTGCTGGTATTTGATGTCCAAAAGTCGGAAACTCTAATCGATTTAGCACTAGGTCTTTGATCCGACTTAGGTAAAGGGGAATGGGAAGTGTGAAAGTCAGTAACCCCTCAGTCTCGATTCCAGGCGTCAACATCCATATCTCCACTGCCACAAATGGATCGAGATTGATCACCTTCACGTCTCTCACTCTCCCAGATCTCTGTCCCCAAGACATCTGCTAGATAAGTCCACTCAGGGGTGGCGTACCTTCTGCAGGGCACACGTACCCTTCTTGATCTTCTCGGACTCTCAGAACCTGAATCCGTAGCTTCTTCTTCTTGATCTGAATCTTCAGCGATCGGGACAAGGGTGTTCTCTGGATTTGCTCTCAAGGTTGACCTTCTCCTTCTTTCCGGCCAACTAGCTTCTCCATTCCTTGTCCTCCTGCTCCTTGTTCTTGGACTCGTCTCTTGATCACTTATAGCTTGTTCGGTATCTGACTCGAATTCCCAGCTACTTCCCTCTTCTGAGACAGCTTCGGTCTCACTGGTGTCTTGACCATCATCAGCCTGCTCCGACACAGGCTCAGCCTCTTCAATCACCTCTACAGCTTGACTTTCCCTCTCCTTGGCTTCTCCGCTTTCTGCTGGATTTTCATCCGAGAGAGGAGCTGTTTCTTCCAGAGGTGCTGGAACTCTTCGGGTGTGCGAGGCGTGTATCCAATTGGGCAAGCCTCCACACTTTACTGAAGTGTTCGTAACTAGTATGACTTGGAATGGTCCTCGCCAGCGCACGTCTAGACAGTTCTTCCTGACATGCTTCTTCACCAGGACCCAGTCCCCTGGACACAGGTCATGGCACAGGTCTTGTGCTGATGGAACCTCTGCAGCCTGGACCTGGAGGGACACAGAATGAATGGCATCAGATAGTCCCTTGCAGTAGTCCAAGATCAAATCGTCTGTGATGTTCAACAACGCTGCAGTCGGAACCGATGGCAATCTCATAGCTCTCCCCATTAGCACCTCGTGTGGAGAGAGACCTGTTCTTCTATTTGGTGTGCTACGTACGCTCATAAGAACCAATGGAAGTGCATCAGGCCAACTCAGGGATGTCGATGAACAAACTTTGGCAAGTCTGGATTTAATTGTGCTGTTGATTTGCTCTACGATCCCTGAAGCTTCTGGTCGATAACTGCAATGGAGCTTCTGATCGATACTCAAAGCTGAACATAGCATCTTCACTATTTCGCTGTTGAAATGAGTTCCTCTGTCCGATTCCAAAGAGGATGGCACCCCAAACCTCGGTATTAACTCTCTAAGCAACAATTTTGCTACTGTGAGTGTATCGCACCTACGTGTAGGATAAGCTTCAACCCATCTAGAAAATATACAGACAATCACTAAGACGTATCTGAGTCGATTGCATTTGGGCATTTCAATAAAATCCAGCTGCATTCTATTGAAAGGCCCCCCAGACCTCCCTATGTGACTCAACGTGACTGGTGTTCTCTTTCCTACGTTTAGTTGCTGACAGATCGCACAACGCTGACATACTGCTTCTGCCGCTACTCTAAATTTCGGATTAAACCACGTTTGTCTGAATACTCTCACCATAGCATCTCTACCTATGTGTGCTGGTCCATGCAATTTCCTTGCCATTGGACTAACAAGTTCGTTTGGTAAAACTGCTCTCCCATCTGCAGAAATCCAGAAATTCATTTCACTTTTGGTACAACCTGCTGTTTCCCATGCTTTCTTCTCCACATCTGGTGCATTTTCCTGAACACACTTCAATTCATCCCACGTATCTACAGTGTCTAACAACATAGTCAAATCAGTTCTTTCTTGTATTCCCCCCACTTTTACATTGGTGTGAGAATACCCCTGTTCCGCACAATAACGTGCTACTTCATCGGCATAACGGTTGCCTTGCGACACAAAATCTACATTCTTTGTGTGCGCGGCACATTTGACAACTGCGATAGCTGTCGGACCTTGTAATGCCTCTAACAATAATCTCACGAATTCTCCATTCCTAATAGGAGAACCCGAGGAGGTCATGTAACCTCTTTGAGACCACAACTGCCCATAGCCATGAACTACCCCAAAACCATACTGGCTATCGGTGTATATGGTGACTCGAATTTTGTTACCTGCCAAACAGGCACGCGTCAAAGCAATAATTTCAGCTACCTGAGCGGAATGTACTCCTTCCACTACTCCGGTAATTGTACAAACTGCATATGCTGCTCTCAGCTGACCAATATCGTCTCTTACGCATGAACCATCAACAAAGAATATTTCAACGGGGTAAGTCAGTGGTTCATCTACGATATCTGGTCTCGGTTTGGTGCATAGTTCAGTCACATCAAGGCAGTCATGATCTGTACAAATTTCATCATCAATATCACTTGGAAGTGGCATCAAAGTAGCAGGATTCAAAACAGAGCATCTCTTCAGGGTCACATTCTCAGCAGCCAATATGACTTGCTCGTAGCGTGTGAGCCTGCTATTCGTCAGATGCTGAGTCTTGGTCCTGGTCATTAACAATTCCACAGAATGTGGTACGTACACCACTAACTGATGTCCCATAACCACATTTTCACATCTTTCAATGCTGACACCCGTTGCAGCAACGGATTTAAGACATCCGGGCAACGCTGCGGCTACTGGATCTAATGTAGCCGAAAAATACGCAACTGGCCTACGCGCATTTCCGTGTATCTGGGCCAAAACTGCTAAAGCGCAACCTTCTCTCTCGCAGCAGTAAAGCAAGAATGGCTTCTCATAGTCAGGCATTCCCAAAGCCGGGGCACGACACAAGTCCTCCCTCAGCTGCAAAAATGCCATCAAACAATCTTTGTCCCATGGTACCGGATCACTCACTCCTTTGTGCGTCAGTTGTAGTAACGGTTTTGCCTTCAGTGAAAAGTTGGCTATCCACTGCCGACAATAACCGACCATGCCTAGAAACATCCTGACTTCTCTTTGTGTTTTAGGCGCGTTCATTTTCATGATCGCCTCTATTCTGTCTGGAGACACCTTCCGTTTTCCCTTTTCAATCCTATGGCCCAAGTATTGCACTTCGGTCAGACAATACTGCAATTTACTTGGAGACACCTTGTGTCCGTTCTCGGCCAAGTGATTTAGTAAGGTGATGGTGTCTACTTTGCAAGCTTCCTCAGTTTCTGACGCCACTAGGAGGTCGTCTATGTACTGGACCAGAACCGAGTTCATGGGCAGCACTAGACTTTCAAGATTTTTCTTTAACAGCTGGTTAAAAATCGATGGGCTTTCTGTATACCCCTGGGGAATACGACACCATGTTAAAACGCGATTTTCCAGCTTAAAAGCGAACAGATACTGGCTCTCCTCATCTAAAGGAATTGAAAAGAAAGCCTGGCACAAGTCTATCACTGTGAACCATTCAGCTTGGAACGGTATCTGAAACAATATCACTGATGGATTCGGTACCACTGGACAACATGAAACAACGATATTATTAATCTTTCGAAGGTCCTGCACTATTCTGTATTTCCCACTAGGCTTCTGCAAACCCATAATCGGGGAGTTACATGGACTTCCCACGATTTCCTTCAGTATTCCCTGTTTAATCATGGATTCGATCACAGGCTTTATTCCTGCAATCGTCTCCGGTGTCAACTTATATTGTGGTGTTCTGGGATATTCGGCATTGGGCTTTACCATGATCTTTACCGGTTCTACTCCTTTGATCAGTCCTATTTCTTCTCCAGTAAAATCCCACACCTCAGCTGACACAGTCTCCTTCAAATCCTGTGGAAGCTCCTCCACCGTTAAGGTAGGGTATAGTTCCACGCATCCCTGCGAGTTTACAACCTTAAAATCGGCATCATCATCGTTCGTCTGCACTTCTACTCCTTCAGGTGTGCAATATATTGTGCAGTTTAGTTTACACAACAGATCTCTTCCTAGCAGACACACAGGGCTAGAATCACCAATCACAAACTGATGTTCATCACTGTAATTCCCTATCTTCACTGACACTGGTTCTGTCAGAGGATTCGTCATTCTCCTATTTGCGACTCCTACCACCTGAATCGTCTCTCCCGACATTGGCAGACCTGGGACTACCGCCGATCTCAAAGTGGATCGAGTGGCCCCCGTATCCACCAAAAAGGTCGTAGGACATCCAGCTACTTCAGCTTCCACGTATGGTCCTCTCTGATCTACCTCCAGGGCTGCTTCTAGAGTACAGTCTTCTTCTCTATTCACTCGTTGTCCTGTAAGAGGATCAACGTAGTAGCATTCTTCTCCTCCTACGAACAGTGGCATTTGTCTATAGGTTTTCCCTCCGTTTGCAATGCGAGGCGGTTGAGGGAATGGGGCTCGAGGAGTCTGAGTCCCCCCTTTGATAAACTTTCCCTTTGGGACTGCTGTTCCCTTTATCATGCTGGTTTGAACCTCATCCTCCTCCTGTTCTAATTCCCCCGTCTCGACATTATATGGACACTCGCGTCTCCAATGTCCTACCTCGTTACACTGATGGCACCTCGTTGTCTTTTTCAGTGTCGCGATATCTATCCTCGGTCTCGGTCTTTCCTCCTCATCTCTGCTTTGATTATTCTGTTTCTTTCCTAGTGTTCCTGTTCCCTGTTGTCGCTGTCCACCCTTTCCAGCTGATTGCATCTGCACTAACATCAGCTTCTCCTTAAGTTTCTTTGCTTTCGAATCTATTTCATCGCTACAGTACCTCGCATACCTCAGAATCTCATCTAAAGGTTTGTTCTGCCAACAGATCAAATGCTGTTGAATCATTAAGCTTATGTCCGGTCTCAATCCCAGGACAAACTTCGACACAAACTGTCCTATGTCTTTGGGATCCATCACATCCAATCCACTGTACTGTTTGAACGCTTTCAGCAATCTCTCATAGAACTCGTGAACGGTCTCTTTAGGTTCCTGAGTTGTTCGATCTATTTTAACCCAGTCTATGTCCTGCAACGGCACCTTCTCTTTTAACCATGCAATTACCCTCTCGTACTTTTCCATGACTCTCTCTGATGGACCATTCGTCCTGGCATCCCTATCGGGTTCACAAGTGGGCCATTCGACACTAAGCTTACATGCCGTCCACAAATCTCCGGGTACTACAATATCAAACAGAGTGTTCAAATCGATCCACAGCACCTTAGAGATCTTCACAAACCTCTCTACCTGCTTATACCACTCAACGGGGTTCTCTCTTAGCTTTGGAAAGGAATTGGTAAATGCCGCTAAATCCCCCTACTCCAGGGCACATGCACGTAGCTTCCGTTCGCGATTTCTCGCAAAGGGAAAGCTTCCATTCGCATTAGTTCTCCATCCGGGGACCTCGTAAGTGTACTCCTTCTGACCGATCCCCTCTTAGACCATCTTTCCTCCCATTTATCCAAATCCCTCCATACTCTGATACTCAGGATCAGTTCCTTTATGTGTACTTTCAGCCCAATCGTCCTACGCTCATCTAGATCCTGATCCGTGCAATTTAGCCTATGGTTACCCTGTAAAGCTTTAGTTCGTGATAGGTCTATCATATACCTGTTTGCCAACTCAGATAATTTTTCATGAACTGACCTCGCTTTCCGAGTAACGTCCTTAGACATAAACAGTATTTCATCCGGTTCGTATAGCTCTATCCTTTCCATTGGCAATGTACCGTCTATTATGTCCTCCAAGTCTGATTTCAAACTCATTACATCGAGCCGTTTTGCTTTTATCTCAGCTCTCAGTACTTCATTCCTAGGTGGTTCCTTTACATCCCTCTCACCCCCACTACGAGTCCTACGTCTAGGTACAGGTGAGTTATGAGGCGTTCTTCTTGCTTCTCTTTGTTCCCACCTCTCTAGATCCCAAGCTTTTCCATCCTCCCTTGGGGTATGGTGGAACAATGATCTATTCCCCATCACTGCATCCTGTCTTTTCGGATCGGACTCTTTAGGTGCGAGATAGGATCCTCCGTTCAGTTCTAAAGCACTGCAAATCCCTTGCTGTCTGGTGTCGCTCAATAAACGATAGGGTCCTTCACGGTCCTCCATGTTCCCGCAATCTCGTCCGTGATCACCGGATGTATGGCGAGACACTTCGCGACTCCCTATACTCTCGTGATTCCAATGTCACACATTTTCTCCCGGGGCATGGTGAGTGCACCTGAAACTATCTCGGTACTCCTGCGTCTTTCGTTCTCCCTCACTAAGGATGAGGCGAGGCACTCCCCCACACCCTGCACTCCTGTCTTCGCACATTTGTCTATTGCCACCGATGGTATGGCAAGTATCTCCTTTGCTTCCTTGACTCCCTCTTTCCCACTCCGGGCTGCTTTCGCCAGCTCCGCAGTGAGAGAGGATCCTGTTATCCTGAATCTCCATTCTGCTTCTGTTTCTAATCTTTTATTCTGAGTCTCTTCGGCAGCATCCCATTCTTTCAAGTACTCCCTTAATTCCTTAAAGGTTTTCGGTTTCGGTCCCCTCAAATCCATATGTCCTCTCTGGCCCCCCTGTTCTATCCAGGGACCCGTTGCTGAATCTAATGGGGTACTCAGACTCTTTGGTGCTAGCAACTGCCTTTGGGAATTGATCATATTATTCCTACTTTCCATCTCTGCCCTTTCCCTGTCCCATCGTGCCTGTTCCTCCTGCTGGGCTCCCTCTGGGTTGTAGATTGACACTATAGGACCTATGGTAACAGGTACTTGTAGAGCATCGGGCAATTGGTACGACCTTGCATGCTCCGTTTCGGGCACCTTCTGGACCACGAATCTTCCTACTACTCTCTGTACGGGACTAGATTGAGGTACTTCCTCACCTTTCTTGGGATCCCACTCTGATGTGGGGAGCGATTTATATTCCCCCTACCTAGCCCCGTCCCCTTGCTGTAGTTCGGGACTTTCGGCTTCTCTGTTGTACGGAGGTGGTCTATCTAATAATAGCCTCTCTATCAGATCCTCATCTGGCTCGCTATCCTCATCTTCTTCTAGAGGTTTCTTTTCTCCCGTAGTCTCTAGCATTGTGAACAGTTTATCTGCTTCTATCCTTTGCACCCTCCACTTTTTAGCTTCATCGTCCCATTTAGCATCCTGCACTGCTTTTACCGATCGTCTCACTCTTTCTTGGCGTCTATTCAAGCTCTTCTCATGTGCTGCTCTAAACCATGCATTAAGGGCTTCGAACTGTGTTGGCCTCGGTAGAGGTCTCGTTGCAAGCATCACTGCTTTCAGTTGGTTCAATACTTCTAGCTTAAACGTCCCGTACCTCGGGAACGTTAGTTCCTTATTCCCTTCTGTTAGCTTATTCCACTCGGAGATCCATAGTATTGAGTGTAACCCTACATTCACAGCCATATGATAAGCTGGTGTGCCTTCTGGTGGAGCTTCTTCCCCTGCATACAAGTTTCCTCTATCTCTCTTAAAGATCGCCCTTAAACGCTTAAAACACTTCATTTTCGGTAATCTACGATTTTCCTTTATTAATTCTCTTCCTCGTTTACGTCCCGATGACAAACCACCAATCCCTACGCGGCTCTCGCTAACCAGCCTATCTCAGCGCGGTTCCACACTGACCGGCCAATCCCAGCGCGGCTCTACGCTGACGTCACTCGTCCCTTCTGCAGCAGTTCCCCTCCTTTCCCAGCTTGCCTCGCGGTCTTGCATACTTCTCATTTATACGCTGAAAAATGACTACTTCCGTCCAAGCGATCACTTTTCTCTGACTGTACGGCCACAGTCTAACTGTAATTGTCACCTCAACTGACGAGACGTCTTCCTCTCACTTCGGACGCTCGCCTCAACTGATAGGTTACTTACACACAGTAAACGTACGACCAGCGTCCGTTACTCATACACTCACTCAAACACTCCCCCTATCATCGGTCTGCGGGCGATCAATGGTACCTCATGACCCCCTTTAAAATGGTAGACAATTACTCTGGGTGTTCGATACACCCGAACCACTTAAGCCCTCTCTGGATCTTAAGATTTTATCCGGTTGCGGCCGCTCACAACCTTCCCTCAATCACACTACAGGCATTCAACTCCGCTTGACATTACAACACAGGTACAACATAAAACACCGCAATCTGGCAACGCATGACCCTTATACTCACTCTCGACAGACTCTGCTGCTTTTCTCTCGCACCGTCAGCACCTTCTTCGGCAGGGATTCTTCTTCTGGTCGTCGATGACTAGGGACCTTGGGGTAATCTAGACCTGACCTAGGTTGCCTTCCTCAAGAAGAAAACCATCTTTCTCTGCTACCAACTGCGGGGAATGAGATTTTGATACCTTTCCTGATCACTTAGATACCTATCTCATTCTTCCAATTTTTGGATCGATTATTTTCTGTCATTGAGTAAAAGGCAAACCCCCATAGGTTAAATCAACCCCATAGACTGACGCAACTCTGAAGAACCACTTACGACTGATAAAGTTTAAAAAGTTTAATATAAAATCAGAATTAAGTGCATATACAATCCTCTCAGGATAAGATTCAACAAATATACAGGAACTAAAAGGAACATAAATTCCCTAAAGAACCTAAGTCTACAAAAGAATACGATTAATATCAATTCCAGAATCAACAGATTAAAAAGCATAGACACAAAGTGGTTCCGTTGCGTCATCTATAAAAAAAAGAATAAACAAGTTAAATCTGTCCCTACTCTATGCTAGGTGACATCCCTACTTCGCAAGTTTCTTGCCTAAAAAGGTGTCAGCAGTTTGACTTCCAAAGAAGTTCAAACTCTCTTAGCCTCTAATGGTAACTTATGTTGAGAAGCAGTACCCTTTCTGCCTACCCATCCGCTCTCTAAGGGTCCTCGGCCTACTGCTCTCTTGCGCTCTGCTCTTTCTCTCTGACTCCTCAGGCCATCTGCGCTAGCTTCTCCCCTGGGTGCTGTCCCTAAATACACAATCACAGTATAGGTGGAACGCCCCTTTGACGCCCACCACGTACACATTCACATGATGTCATTCTCTAGGTCTTTCCATAGCTTCGTCTCTTCGCGTCGTCCGTTAAGTTGACCTTTCTTCTTAGACGCCATCTTCGTCTTCGTGCTGGTGACTTCATTGACATTCCAGCTGACACTTTCAGAGCAAAGTCTATCACTTCATCAGAACTCTATTCTTTACGACTGTGTTCGTAACCTCATTTGGTCCTGTGAACGATCATTTCTAAACAAGACCCAAATTCCAAGCGTCTCTTATCTCACTTAGGCAATAAACTTCGTCTAGCATTGTCACTTGAAATTTAACAAGACCTTTGACTCTTGGCTCGCACGTTTAGATCAAGGCTATCCACGATTCCTGTGAGCCCACTAAATTACATACAGCGGACTACACTCCTGCGAACCCTTGGTCAGTCAGGTTAAAATCACACATGACCAAACTCTTCTAACATTCCTACAAACTCTTCTACACAGTATAACCTTTAACACACATTTATATATAATTGAATTTTAGCAAATCACTTGATTATAAGCGAATGCATCTTACATAAAATACAACATTATACTCTCATTCTTACACCGTGCTATATATGCTCTGCACATTTCTTCACTTTACATTTCGTAACGTTTCTCCTCTTTATAATTACATACGTCCATGAATTCTGATTTTGCACGTTCTGCTGTTCGTAAGCATTTCTAAACATTTCTATATTAGTCCACTACGTATACGGGCCTTCTAATCTAAAGTGAATACAAATACATTTCCTATTACATTGGTTACATCGGCTAACTTTACTCTACAAGTGCTACTTCACGTTACAACTTCTACGTTTATGCGATATGCTTATGAATATGGTACAGATATACTTTTTATTCAAATTGCGCTCTCTCAGGGTGTGTGGTGTCACTTCCTCTACCTCAGACATCTAGGTGAATGACGTCCACAAATTTAATAGCACTAAAGCTAAAGTGCCACCGGGGCAAAGCGTAAAAATGTTAAAGTTAAGACAAATAAGAATTGCAATATGTTTACTGCAAAGTTTAGATTAGATACCTGTCAAAGAGAAATTTAAACACATATACAAATATGGGTAAACTAGATACATGCCCAGCGCTACACCGCCCATGTTCACCAGTCATCTGCCAGTGCGCTTGTATGTAGTATGACAGACACACCTCAACACTTTGGAGTAGATTTTATTTACGACTCCTAAATCATGCCACTTTTTGCACATATTTTGGGACTATGTCCATCTTAGTCAGTGGTCGAAGTGGGCGGGATCGGTGGGGCACGACGTGCCCCTACTTCTTTTTTCCAGTAGATTACGTTCCTCTACTTTTGTTAATTTTAAACATTCATCCCAGGATGGGAGAAATAGCCAAGGCCTGTAAACAAGGCTTGCTGTGCTCGCAACCATTCAGGGACGGGAGTGGTGTGCAGAGGAGGAAAATGACTCTTTTCCTTCTTGACCAGAGAAGACAAGGGTAGTGTCACTTCTGTTCTGCCTTTGGCAGCTGCCCCCTCTTTTTCTTTCTCTTATTTCCTCTCTTTCTGTCTCTCTCCTCCTCACTTTCTGAAAACCGTGACATCTAGAACATTTTTCACCCTCTCTTTTCCCCTTTTGTTTATTTGTTCCCCTATGAAATAGATCCAAAAACAGAAAAACACACTTTTGTCATCTTTTCCTGAAATTTTTGGTTTCCAAGGTGCAGCCTCATGAATAAAAGATTCAAAGTATGAAAAATAAATAAAAAATGAAACAAAGCAAGAGTGATTGCAAAGTGGCCAGATTGATTTTATTCACACCCAAACACTTTAGCGCCCCTTTACAGAATTTGCCAGTGAAGCACTACTTTTGTTTTCTTGTTTTCCTTTGAACAGCATTGTTTTCCCCTGTTGGGGAAGTGCACTAATCCTGGAGGTACTGCAATACCTGATTGATGTGTGGATTGGTAACCATGTTGTTCCTGCTTACATTTCACATGCTTTACTTTGCTTTTTCCAGGATGTTAGGTACTTTTTTTAGGCAGGATATTGCTCTTGTCTAGTGCTTAATTTGAATTGAGTTGCATCCAGGTGTTTATAGCGAGGCACAATTGGGTTGTAGTTAAAAGCAGTGTGAGTTTCACTCAGTGGGGCAGTATGGTGTTCAGTGGGGGAGAGGATGTAGCACTATGGTCAGAGATGCCAAATTTGGAAGTGGGGAACCAGGTTTAGCCTTAATGACCAGTCTCCCATACCATTCTCCCTAGGGAGCACATTCCTGTGCTAGACCATAGATGGTCCCGCTAGACCTTAAAAGCCCTAGTGTCTTAGCAGTAGCAGGTGGACCCTTGCCATGGCAAGTGCAGGTTAACCTTGATACCTGTCCACCACAATCCATGCTGAAGTTCACCTGCTGCCTTGCGGGCAGGCCTATGAAGCAGCACACCCTAGAGCACAGGTCTTCAAACTGTGGGGCGCGCACCCTGGGGGGGCATGGATGGGGTGCCAGGGGGAAGCAAAGGCCTCTGCAAGCACATGTAAATGAAGACGCCTGGAAGTGCAGCGATGTTTATCTGCTGCATTTCCATGCTGTCTTCATTTACTCCGAAGCCCTCAGAGTGCCGTGGGGCCAGAGGTCACTGGGTGTGCGGCAGGGGGCTTGGCTGGGGGCAGTGTCTGGAGTCTTAATAAGACTCCAGCATGCCCGAGTTTTTCACATGTCTTTAAAGACCATTTGCATATCTTTGCAAACTGGTTACCGAGGCTTCATTTTCTCCTTTTTCCATTACATCTTGTGCTCCGACTCTACCTATTCCTTACATTTGAATTTTAAATTTACCTCTGTAGTTTGAAAATGCATTTCATAAAAAAGAATATAAAAAAGGGTTGCCAATAGAAAAAATGCCAGCCATGTATGTTTAAAGAGCCTGCAAAGACCTTGCTTTGACACTAAATAGGGTCCTAAATAAAGAAGTATGTATTCATTTGTAATTTGACTTTCTGTCTGTTCCTTTTATTTTCAGACATGAAACATTCAGGCAGCCCTAGTACACATTTAAAAGTGCTTTATATTTGCATTTCGAAGTACGCACAGATAAGTGCTGAAAATAGGTCTTTAGTTGACTGTTTATTTTTGTACCGTCTGCAACACCAAAATAATGAGCTGGCAAATCTAATCATAAGACTGGAAGTTTCTTGCAGGATCAGCATATTATTTATTTCCTTCACCCTCGGTTCCCTGAATAATTCCATAATAGCAATTGTTTAACTTATATCTGAAACCCTACGCCTTGTCAATAACATGCTGATTAATTTCAAGTGTCTGGGAATTCACCCTGCATTCAGACAACTCACTCCTCATTCTCACCCTTCACTTTCACTCTCACCCTGCACTCACAGCGCATAGTTATGTTTTTCCCACATTTGCCACATAATTCATCGTCTGCTGCATAATTTGCAGATTAGAAAATGCAGCAACACATGTTACTTCACAGTGGAAGTCCCTTTCTAAAGGTTGACTGGTCACCTTACTGTTGCTTATTGCTATATGTGGGTGTTAATGTGGTACCTATGTAGGGAAATAAAGGCCAGGACAATGTTAACAAGTGTAAAAATAGCAAAATAGTGCAGTAATGCTATCACAAAATATGAGGTACAAAAGGGGGTGGTGATGGACGGAGCATCTGAACCAATCAAACACTCACACCTAGTCAACAGAACTGGGTTTAATCCATCACCGTTCTTTAGCCCACTCTGCCACCCCAGCTCAGACATGGCCATATGTAAATCAGTCTGACCCTGTGCCTCATGGGAACAGTCCAGCCCGAACTGTCAAGCCATGCCTTCCCTGGACCGGATTCAAGCTTCCTAGGACCGGTTTCTGGCATTACAGCCGTCTTCAGCCAGGCTTGCTTGAATCCAGTGGCAAAGTTAGCAAGGGACTCACGTCTGAGCCTACCCTGCCAACTTATGGCGAACAAAGAAGTACAAAAGGGGGTGGTGATGGACGGAGCATCTGAACCAATCAAACACTCAAACCCAGTCAACAGATCTGGGTTTAATCCATCACTGTTCTTTAGCCCACTCTGCCACCCCAGTTAAGACATGGCATATGAAAATCAGTCTGAAACTGTGCCTCATGGGAACAGTCCAGCCCAAACTGCCAAGCCATGCCTTCCCTGGACTAGAAACATGCTTCCTTGAACCGGTTTCTGGCATTTCAGCCGTCTTCAGCCAGGCTTGCTTGAATCCAGTGGCAAAGTGAGCAAGTGACTCACGTCTGAGCATACCCTGCCAACTTATGGCGAACAAAGCGGTACAAAAGGTGGTGGTAATGGACGGAGCATCTGAACCAATCAAACACTCACACCCGGTCAACAGATCTGGGTTTAATCCATCACCGTTCTTTTGCCCACTCTGCCACCCCAGTTCAGACATGGCCATATGCAAATCAGTCTGACCCTGTGCCTCATAGGAACAGTCGAGCCCGAACTGCCAAGCCATGCCTTGCCTGAACCGGAAACAAGCTTCCTAGGACCGGTGTCTGGCATTACAGCCGTCTTCAGCCAGGCTTGCTTGAATCCAGTGGCAAAGTGAGCAAGGGACTCAGCTATAAACCTGAGATCCAATTTGAGTCATTTTTGGACTTTATCAATACTTCAACTGCAAGGTCACCTTTTGCTGTGGTACCCTACCAACATTGTCTTCATTAGCAAAATGGAATCACCCAACTCCTACAAGAATTGTATGTCCGGTCTGTCAACAGACAGATGAAACACTAGCACATTTCTTTTCTTTTGCACTGGTTACACTTGCCCAAGGAAAGCATGGATAATTACACTGTGCAAGCAACTTGACTTCCGCCACTTAGAGGCTTCTACATAGCTTTTTAACTCAGAATCTTCACACCCTGTTGTCTAAGCTGTATGCAACTATCTTCATTGGAGCTGGTCTATTAGGTGGGAGCATTAAATTAACAGATAGGATAGGCAAACCCACAAAGCATTCCTCTTGTATGCACCTACGCTGAAATGTCTCATTCTGATATGCTTCATCTGATGCATTTTAAATATTACTTTCCTTTTACCCTTAACTTTAATTGTTTTTAAAGTATTTACTGTTCGATAAGCATCTATGGGCCTTTCGATACTTTGATGAAATTTAATAGTATATTTTATTGATTATCAAAACTTTTTGGGGTATAACCCAGTGTTGTTCCTTTGGTGAATTTTGTGTTTTAGCTTTAGTTTTATCTATGTACTGTATTTGTATGTTATGTTATGTTATGTTAGAGTGCATTTTTATAGCGCGCGGCTACTCTACAAGAGTGTCCCGGCGCTTTCCAGAGGCAACTTACAGTGTAAAATCAACATAACAAGTGAAACAGAACCCAAAAAAGAAGGAGAAAGAAAACCCACCTAAACAGAATGATTAAAAAGCCAAGTCTTCAAATTCTTCCTGAATTGAAGCAGGTTGGGAGTGCTACGGAGTGCCAATGGAAGCGCGTTCCATAGCTGGGAGGCCTTAAGGCTGAAAGAGCGCCCCCCAATGCGGGCCTTCCTCACGCGTGGGACCACAGCAGTGAACAGGGATTCCGAACGCAGTGAGCGAGCTGGGCGATAGAAGGCTAGTCTTTTCTTCAAGTATCCTGCGCCTAAGCCAAACAAAGCCTTGTGCACCAGCGTCAAAGATTTAAAGACAATCCGCTTCCGGATTGGAAGCCAATGGAGCGTCTGCAGCAACACAGAAGCCCGTGCTCGTCTATGCAGACCAAAGATTGCCCGGGCTGCCGAGTTCTGTGCCACCTGCAGACGCTGAACCAAATAATCCGGGAGGCCTAAGAAAAGGGCGTTAGCGTAGTCTAGCCTAGATCCGATGAGCGCCTGCACCGTAATCCGTCTGTGCTCCGCAGACAATAAGGGTAGAAACTTGCGGAGCATTCTGAGGATGCCGAAACAGGTGCCGGACAGGCCAAGGATGTGCGCTTTCAGAGAAAGTTTGTTATCAAGCTTAACACCCAAGTTCTTGGCAACCAAGGACGATTGTGCCGGAGGACACATGGCGGCCGGCCACCACTGCCGCCACTCGGGATCGAAGGCACAGCCGAAGAAAAGAACCTCCGACTTGCTGGAGTTGGCCTTCAGACAGTTTTGCTGGAACCAGCTGAAGACCCTGTCCAAGCAGTCCCGGATTCTCTCCCCATCAAATGTCTGATCTTTTTCACATGTGAAGAGGAGTTGTGTGTCATCAGCGTAGGACACGATCTGGGCTCCGTAAGCCTCAACGCAGCCGCCAGGGGGGACATAAAGATGTTAAATAATGTCGGGCTCAACACAGAGCCCTGTGGAACCCCGACACCCAATGGCGGCATCTCGGCGGAGCTCTGGGAAACCCAGACCGTCTGGCGGCGGCCCTCCAGGAAAGATGTAAACCATCTGAGCACCGTCCCCCTTAGGCCGATGTCATAAAGCCTGGCGAGCAGCGCCTTATGGGGAACGGTGTCGAAAGCCGCCGACAGGTCCAACATGACTAGCATGGCCTTGCCACCCCCATCCAAGGTCTCCCTGATGATCTCAGAGACCTCCACCAACGCTGTTTCCGTACTGAAATTCGGACGGAAACCGGATTGGGAGGGATGGAGCAGATTGTTAGCCTCTAGGAAGTTCGACAAGACGCCATGAACATGTTTCTCGGTGATCTTGGCCAGAGCCGGGAGAAGTGAAATTGGCCTATAATTGGCCAAAGCCTCGGCATCAAGACCAGGCTTTTTCAGGAGGGGGATCACCATCGCCCTTTTCCAGGCGCGTGGGACACTCCCCTCACTCAAGGAGGCATTGAGGATCGGGTTGACCAGGGGATTCACCACTGCCGCCATCCCGGCCAAAAATTTGGCGGGGCAGGGGTCAAGTGGGGAGCCAGATTTAAGACTGGCTAACAGAGTCCGGGACATGTCACTGGAGACAGGTGGAAAGTTTTCCAGGATAGCCATAGGCATGGCCGATGTTCCAAGTCCTGCCCCAAGATCACAGCAACCCTCCTCCGTGCTTTCCGAGAAGGAGGCCTGAATAGCCTTAATCTTGTCGGTGAAGAAGGTGGCAAGATCACCTGCCCACGCATCAGGTGATACAGGCGGAGGTGAATAAGAAGTAGGAGACGTGAACTCCTTCACAATCGTGAAGATCTCCTTACAAGAGTTTGCCGACGCCTCGATCCTCCTGGCAAGGTATTCCCGCTTGGCACCAAGAACATCACGGTGATAGGCCTTCACCGCCGACCTATAGACGAGTTTGGCCTCCCCATCATATTGATGGCGCCAAGCCCGCTCAGCGACCTTACATTGGCTGCGAGCCACACGTAGCGCCTCTGTAAACCAAGGCGCAGATTGCCGTTTCGCCGAGGACCGGGGGGTTGCCTTGGGGGCAAAGTCATCTAACCTCTCAGTCAGCCATCACTGCAAGGCCTCCGTGTCTCTTTCCGGATCCCCCGAGAGAGAACAAGGATGTTCCGTGAGCGCCTATGTACTTTTATGGCTGAAAATACTGAATAGCGTATTTGATGATGAGTTCATGAGTTACGATGCCTAAACCGTGCCGCTTTTTTATACTAAAATATTATTTATTGTTCATAAAGGCTGACTGTTGCAACCAAAAATGCGAATAGAAAATATTTCAAATAGATGAAAGAATATAAACGATTTAGTATTAAAGAAATCGCCATGATTTAGACGTCATAACTAAAATCACCTCCAAAGTGTTGAAGTTTGTCAGGCCTACAGAAATGTATTATTGCATTTATACAATACTCCCTCGCGTTACATAACGGGCTGCTAAAAAAAGAGGAATTTAAAATCATAAAAATGTTATCGAAACCTCTTGAAAATGAATTTCAAGCGGCAGATTACATTGACACAGAAGCAGTGTTACGTATAATATAATCATTGAATAGGCATAGAGAGGGGCCTGGCAAGCACGGAGGAATGACTGAAATGGATATCAGTGCTCCTAAATAGCAATCAGCATGAGAATGAAATCATTTTGTTCGGCACAGGCTGCCGCCTCGAGCAATTCAGGGAAGCGTCTTGAACATTCAAACTATAAATCATGAGAGCTAAGATTTCGCATTTAAGTATTTTTGTGTAGGTTAGGAGCATGCATCTAATGAGTAATATAGCATTATGAGATTTTATATGAATACTGGAGTGCACTGCATCACATTAAGTTGTGCTTATATTTTAGACGAAAGCAGTGCAGGTTTGGTTAAAATGTACTCCCATAAGCCTCAAATTGGGAGAGTGATGGGGTGATGGCAGAAGGTGGAGATAGCCGGTACCAGCTGCAGTCGTACCTTAAGCCGCATAAAAACGATCAGGGTTAATTACATTTAGCATCTAGTCTGCCAGTGCACTTGCATCCATTTTACTAACTCCCCCTTTTTTAAAAAAATGGCAATAAAATGAGATCATGAAGCCATTTTGGCATACCTAATTTTTTTTTTAAATGCTGCATTTGAAGATACTTTTAGGGGTTAAGGCACCTGCTGCAGCATCTGTGTGTATCTAACATGTTACAGGGCTAGCACACTGATAGTTCTAGTGGTTAATGTGCCAGCTGCAGAGATCTGTGTAAAATTGCTGATCAGGTTTAAATAATAAAATAGATTAGACTGGTACGGTGTCTACCTCAGAACGTGTTACATATTGAGTACAGACATGTATTCAATGTCATATATCTCAGTGGATTAATGCATATGTGGAGAGGTCCTTGTGTGAATTGCAAGTTAAAAGTTAAAATCTTTTTAAGGTAGTTCAATGTGTTAGGAACACACTCCAATCAACTGCATGTAACGTGCAAGGTAGCTCAATATTTATTTTTTCTTATGTTTGTTTAAATGGGTTCCTCTGGAAAACATTACCGTGCATTCTTAAATGTTTGCAGAACATGATATGGTCTCAGAGTCTAAGTGTGAGGAAAATGGTTTATTTTATGTTGTGTTTCTGTAACCTTATTGTGTGATAAACTCACTAGCTGTACTGGATCCAATCAAATTCATTTGAAAAATGTTAGCTCAACCATGGGTAGCTGTGGGTCAGAGCAGTCAAGCTTTATCAAATGAACAAGTTTAAAGAATTAAGAAGTACCAAAACAATTCAGAAAGAACGAAACAAGACTCGACAAAATTCAGACACCTATTTATAACAATAGGTTGCATATTTATCTTTAAATTGACACCTCAATGACAAACGTTCACCTGAGGGGTCTGGCGATATAAGTTTTCAAAGGGGCAATACATCACTGCGTTTCCACTTAACACAATAAATCTTTGCAATTGACTGTGCTAGCAGGAAACCTTGTGACACTTTTATAAAGTTGTAAAGTAGTACTCCTGTCTGCTTCGAAAGTGAGTTTCAGGGACCAGAGAAGTCCAGTTGGACAGTTAACTTGAAATCAAAATAGTCTCCAGCCCAAGTGTGAACTGCCATAGACTTTAATGGAGTGGTTGAAACAAACCACACTTTGGACACCTCCCGATAAGGCTTCAGAAGCAACCAAATCACCTAGACTCCACTACTTGCCACAACAGAAGACAACCAAAATCTCCTCAACCGAGGCAAAACCGCTGCTCTCATCCTCCTGAACCTCCCTGCATCTTTAGACAGTGTCTCCCGACACACCCTCTACATAAGACTCCACAACACCAGCATCCATGGTAAAGCCTTAGTGTAGATCCTCTCCTTCCTCATCAGCTGAATCCTGAAAGTCAGGCTTCCACCTCTCTCCTCAGAACCTACAGAGTTCACTGCACAGTCCCTCAGGGCTCATCCCTCAGCCCCACCCTTTCAACATCTACATGGGCCCGCTGGCATGCATCATCGGAAACCACAGACTAAACGCTGTCTCCTATGCTGATGACACCCAGCTGATTGTCTCCCTCATCAATAAACCTACAGCCGCAAAGAACAACATCCACAACAGGGTGAAGGCAGTCACCACCTGGATGAAGGACAGCTGCCTCAAACTTAACTGTGCTAAAACGATGAATAGAGGCAGGTATAAAAAATACATGACAGTAATAATGCGTACTCCAAAGATGCAACCCTAACTAGATGTACCCAAGTGTACCTAGCAAGATGTAGGTGTAGAGCCAAGAATCCCTCTAGGATAAAGTCAACCCCATTACTTGATGTGAGGGACTGTGGGACCCCGTCTTGGTCTCGAGATGGACACCCTATGAGGGATGTCAGACCACTGCGAGCTGGAGTGTCTACGTGCAGGAATCTCAGCATCTCGCCCCAGTGTGTCAGCAAGGAAGTCTTTTTTCTTCTCTGTCTACCCCAGCATGATTTGGGGTTTATATACCCAAAGTGTTACCCTCAGGGGTTCTACCTTGCTGAGTCATGTCGGTATTAGGATGACTGAAGGAATGACCCTTATACATGGTTAATATTCAGGAGATGGTAGTCCTGCTGAGTTTCCAAGAATCCTCATGCATAATGGAAGAGGCTTGTTTTCAGGGAAAACCCTACGTCCTGTAAGCAGTACTGTAACGAGGTAAAAGGTCAGTCACAAGAACAGTTATATAGTGTATTGGTAGGGTAAAATATAGGTGAAAAGTTAGGTGACTACCTGAGCCTATATTAGGGTACCTATATGAAATATAACACCTACTCCTCATCCGACTGGAAGTCATACTAAATAATTCTAATGTATTTGTTGGCATTGTACGCAAAGAATTTAATAAATCCATAAAAACAGTATTTAAAAATGTAAAAATTATTTAAAAAATGCTAAGATAATAGTTTAAGCGATAGAAGTCTTTACTAAAATATGTTAGTTTATATAATTCAAACAACTATCAGTGACTGAAAGCCATGCAGCTCAGCAAACGTGTCTATGGTTTGAAATTCCAAATTTGGTTGTCTTTGAAAAAGATGATTTTTTTCGCAGCACACGATGAGCCAAATGTTTATGTGTCCTGCCTGGGAGACGCAACATCACTGTTGCCTGCATTTGCAGACGACGGTCCCTGCAACACCTCGTAGGTCAGGTCAATCGAGCACAAATGTTCCTCTACATTCTCCACAGCTGCTGTCTGAAGAATTTGTTGAGGAGTCGGTACCCGTTACAACTGGAGCTAAAGCATCTTGTGGTGGCTCTAAGAGTACAGGCATCAATATTGGAATATGCTAAGGACAAAGCGGAACATGGGCCATTGTCGGGTCTAGTAAAATGTCAACGTTCAGTGGCGCAACTGGTGGAAGTGTTAGACAGAGATCCAACATGCATTCTTGTCCGCAGAACAGGTATCGGAGGACAGGCAGATTACAATCAATCCAGACTGGTCTGAAAGATAGGACCAAGATTCACTTCGTTTGTAAAGACGAGGTGTGCCCAGATGGAGTACCTTGCGATAATGGTATAGGTGCTCCAAAAGTATTTTTTCCATCTTCTTGGTGACTGGAACATCCATTGCGTAGCAGAAAAATGACATTCAGAATACCTGCTATTAGGAACAGGATCCGCGGAAGCCCTCCAAAAATGCTTCCAAACACGGAGTATATGAAGTTGGGAATAACTCTGAAGATTGTCTGAAAGTTGCTTAACAGTCCAGAACTTATGGTCTTAAATAGGTACACTATACCCGTTGTATCCGACATGTTAAAGATACGTTGTGCCATTTCTGTGAAATGGAAAGGGCTGTTTGTTCATACTAGGGCCATTATCTCAGCTGAGGTCCTTGTGACCTGAAGATCATAAGTCTCTCAGGTCGATGTTAAGGTACTGTTTTCTGTAAAAGCATGATTTTCATTTGACTCAAAGTATCAAACCGTAAATAGGAAACATTCACCAAATCCAAAATGGTTCCTCCTGACTGTATGGGTCAGTGGAAACAATACTTGTATAAAGAAAGTGACCATGGAGCATTACAGTCACAAGATATGCGATGCCCCTGAGCATCCCACAACAACCTTGATCATTCAGCATCAAGTAACTCCCATTTGAAAGTAACTTGAACACCGGCTTAATCACGGCAGCCGGGGACCCTTTCAAGTGACTGGATAAGTTAGCAACTTCACCATTATAGGCCCCGTGACGCATGATATGACAGCATATGAAAGCTCCATTTTAAGCGTTTTCACAGTTTAGACCGCTTAGAAACACTTCCATGTCTCAACTCCTGCTAGAAATCTGTATGGCAATTTCCAAGATTCCTTGATGAATTGCTTCATATCTGCCTGCCTGTTGGTGTTCTAGGCAATACTGAAACTGGAAAGTTGTGACCGGCAATGTTATATGGCCATTGATTAACCATTCTGTGGATGGTGACTCTGCCACAGGAAAAGGTAATTGGTCCAGTTTTTCTATACGTAGCATTTTAAATTTTGCTCCCCTTTGTGCCATTGCTATCTGTTTTGTAGTCAGATTGTATGCATAGAACAAAGACGTACTGTTGATAAATCACCATGGCACATAACCAGCACACAATGATTGCAGCGTCCACCTCAATAACATAATAGAACGTAGTTGAGATTGTCCGTGTTGTAGTATGGACAAGTCCTGTTCTAGTATATCTATAGCAGAAGATACAATTTTGCCCAGTGAACAAATCCTGGATGTTAATGTAGTCATACCATTGTCAAAAACAGCTAACACCTTTTCTAGGTTAACTCCATCTATTTCACTGAATCTCTCCGGGGTTTCTTGTTACGATGTTGAGAGATTTTCCAGATTTCATTATAGATAGCATATAAGAAATGTTTCTGATGTGGCTTTTGGGGACCTAATAGAAAATTCCTTAGATCCACCTCATCTGAGAGTAAGGATAAGTGCTGTTTCGCATGGGACAATGTTGAGGTTTTTAGCAAGTTGAAGCATAAGTTCTTAACACTGTATGATGTCACCAACCTCGGATTAACTTGCTGTACATAGCGTTGGTCCGGCCTATGGATTATAAACCCTTTGGTTGTACACTTGAATCTCGATCTGTTGATGTCAGTAGGCCAAACCAGTCATCCCTTCCAATTGGGGTCGGATAAATTGTACTGAATGATGTAATCTATTGTATCCCCCCACGTGATGTATCATTGATGTGTGATGGTGTGGGAATCTGATGTGTGGTCAAATCCTTGTTCTTGGCCAGTTCAAGACAGAAACTCTGTTGCACAGTGTCATATAATTAAATATTATACAATAGAAGGGGGTTCCCCAAGGCAATAATGCATGTAGGCAGGAAGGGGGGATAAAAAAGTACAAATAGAAAAGAACACCCTGCCAAAGTAGATAATGGGAGGTCCTCTACAGGATCCGATTCTGTTAAAGTAGGAGCAGTATTAACTGTGTATCAAGGCCCAAGACAACAGATACATAGGATTCAAATCATATTTTTGATGGAAAATATATATTTTTATTAGTTTTTATGCAATTAGTCATTTCTAAAAAACATTCAACTTGCAGATTCAGGGATTAATAAATGCAATCAATACAGTTTATCATTTCATGTAGGGAAAGAAAATTCTTCATCATGTTAAGTGTTCCACTCACTCCAGGACATTTCAGGGGGCTTAACAGACACTCACACCTTCTGGAGGTCATTCACACTCATGCACATTCAACCAATTCAAATGGGTAGATCTCGCATGGCCTGCAACAAGAAGATGGACTTATGGTTGCATGGACGGGGGTGCAACTACGAGAGGGCAACATGTGTTTCGGTGTAAGGCACCTTCGTCAGGGCTGGCAGATATAGTCAGGGAGGGGAACACACAAGCTTTCAATAACAATGGGGAAATATGCCGTAATACAGCTCAATTCTCAAGGGTGTTTGTTGCTTCGTATATCCAATGCTCGAGTTTTATGGTGCCGCACTGGTGATGTTATAAGAATAGAGGCCACGTCTGACAGTCAAAAATCGGCAGGGAGCAGGGTTTCACAACGTTAGCTTCCTTGCGCAACGATATACAAAGGGGATGAATTCCTGATGGTTAGAGATGTGTAATGGCCGCGTCTAGGTACGGGGGGCGGTGGTAAATAGAGGGCTTCACAGGCATCCGTTCTCTTTTAGGAGGCCCGATCAAGGTCAGACAAATCTCTCGATTCATGAGGGATCGGCATACTTCCAGACTGCGGGGGCTTATCTTCTCATTTCCCTCTAGGACCTCCTGGTCCCACGTCGCCACATGATGAAGAATTTTCTTTCCCTATATGAAATGATAAACTGTATTGATTGTATTTATTAATCCCTGAATCTGCAAGCGTTGAATGCTTTTTAGAAATAACTAATTGCATAAAAACTAATAAAAATATATATTTTCTATAAAAAGTATGATTTGAATCCTATTTATCTTTTGTCTTGGGCCTTGATACACAGTTAATACTGCTCCTACTTTAACAGAATCGAATCCTGTAGAGGACCTCTCATTATCTACTTTGGCAGGGTGTTGTTTTCAATTTGTACTATATAATTAAATATTATCTGCTGTGGAATGAGGCACGCCCTAAATAGTGCTTCTGTTCCCTGGATTTGCCATTCCTTGAACCCCAGACTGATGTTATGTCTATAATGTCCTTTCATAAGTCGAAACCCTGTTCAGAGAGTTTGGAAATAAAGGTTGCAGAGTAAATCTGTTTGGTGTTAGCCAGCATATTTTTCTGTGCAGTTGTAGATACAAACTTACAGTAATATGAGGTTGGATCAGAAGTGTTCAACCCTTAAAGTAAGAGAATTTCTGTGCACACGTTTTTGAACTACCTTTTGGTAATGGTGGGCAAAGTTCCCATTGGTGGTATGTAAACACATGTTGTGGGATACTGGCCTTGATTAAAAAGTGATGACTGTAATGATTGTAACAATACACAGTGTTATAGTCTGATGTGTATTCTAACATTTCAATGCTTGAAAATGCAGCAGATTGCTCTAAATCACACAACACATTATTTACAGTTTCAAAAGCCCAATTGTCAGAAAATGTACTGGTGGTAATGACATCATTTAGAGAAATTTTAAAACATAAGGTATTTTCAAAAGTTCAGTGGGACCAAATACATCATAATTAACCTTGTCCCAAACTATACCATAAGGAATTGGAACAGCTGTAATGTTAACGAAGAACAGATCTCTTTGTCTATCATGAGATGACGTATGAGGGTTCAGGACCAAGTTTACTTTTGAAACTGCAGAGCATTCTGGGAGATAGTTTCCATTCATGAGCAAGCAAAAGACAGTCACTAGGCCAGTCCAGAGCAGAAAAACAATATTTCAGTTATTATCCAGAGCTGTAGCCATGGTGAGACCAGGAAAGTTGTTTTCAGAAAAGTGTAGGAATTATGAAGTTGTTGCTTATGGGAAACTGGAGCTGGCATTGTCTCAGGTTCACTAGCATCAAGAGAGAAGGTATCAAAATTGATGAAGTAGCAAGATGCAGTTTGAACTATCTTTGGTACCTCCATGGGTTTTGTTGAACTAGCAGCCATCTCTTGTAGAGGCATATTGATGTAGCCATCGGTGTTATGCCAAATTGATATTTGTCTTTCATTTGTGTTTTGAAGTTGTGTTTCCAGAGGAACGAGTTCCATTTCATTGTTGGAAATTCCATTAGTTGGTATTGGTGACTCCTCAAATGTTATGAGTCTTTCTGTCTGAACTTCCTGTATGGTAGCGAGAGAAGAGCGTCGGAAACTCACAAGGCCTACTATTCAGTATCAGCCACATTCTTGCTGTTTTTTCAGACAATTGAGTTGAATCCCTTTTCTTTTTTGCCGGCAAGAGGCGGAAGAAGTACTGTTCTTGTTCGTTCAACATGTAAGAAAGGGACTGCCTTTCTGTATGATGGCCCAAATTCTTTCTTGTCCACAACCTTTTCTCTGACCAGATCCCTGACTTTTGGGATCCAGGCAGGTCTTCCCGTGACTGATTTGACTTCCCCAGTAGCGGTGCGTTTTATTTGCACGTTGCTTTGTAGTGCCTGAAATTAATTGAGATCCTGAAAAATAGGCAAACGTGTATTGATGTCAAATGGTTTTTGATCCGCCACTGTGCTTTCACAATCAAGATCAGGTACCCACATTCTCGTCCTAAATCGGACCTCATAAGGAGTGACCTCCTAGGGAACTTCTTGGCATATTGTTAAGAGCTCTTTGGTCTCCTTATAAGTGATTGACCCAACTACCACCGAAACTAATACTCTTGTTGTTAAAGATTACTATAAGTCTTGGTTTTTCCTCTCCACTAACGAATTTCCCCCTGGGATGCTATGGAGAGGAGTACCGCAATACATGACCCAAACTTCTGATGGCTTCCTTGTAAGCCCTAGAGCTAAACACAGTAAGTAAGCCTGAGTGGAGTTTGTGGATTTCTGCTATGCGGAGCTCCACAAAGTGCAAAAAAACACTCAGCCGCTCTTCGTGGAGCTCCACAAGCAGCAGAGTGTGTTAGATAAATGCCGTTCATGGGGATTTTCAGTGCCAGGTGCTTGTTAGCACGGTGCAATCATCACGAACGGGACCATGCACAGCGCAAGCATGACCTGCTTCTTTTCTGCTGCTCAAGTAGATTTTTACTCGAGCAGCAGCTTTTTCAACGCAAACGGAAGGTTGCGAGCATACGTGACCACTCGCAATGAGAAATCCGACCACCGGTGTTGAGAAATCCCACTGGGAGGTTGATTTTCCTCACTTGCGCTTGCCAACTTGACATTGACAAATGTGAACGTAGTGTAGCGGAGTTTTTTGGAACTCTGCAAGCTCCGCATAATGCGTAGTGCGGAATACTCCGCAAACTCTATGAACGGAGCGGAGTTCACCATCCAGACTTAATTGTAAGGGGCTGCAGTGATCCAAATAGACACAAGCGAGTGGTCTCTCTGATATCAATAATGGTGTCTGCACTGGACGTGCTACCGTGGAACCTATCATCTGCTGACAGTTATCGCAATTTAGGACAACATTTGTTGTATGTTTAGTAAACCCTGGCCACCAATAACGCTGTTGCAGTAAAGAAACAGTTGCGGTAAGACCCTTGTGTGCAGCTACAATAAAACCTAATCTGCAATCCATATTTGTATTACACTATCCCCCACCCCTGGAATTTGAGCATACAGAATGTTATTTGCATATAATTTGTAGGAGTACTTGAGAGGAAAACCTTTCGGCAAGGCTGTGCTGTTTTTGCGTCAAGTAATGACAGCTACCATTATCTGCCATTTATTCTGGTTTTAGAATGAGGTATTGCAGCTATGGTAGCAGTTCGTACTGCCTCCTTCACAGCGTCATTGGCCAATGAATTCCCTTCAACGTGAACACCATCACGTTGATGACTCCGTGAGTGTATCACGTGAGCTCTCAGTACCTCGTTTTCCAACTCAGCTTTGTTCCTATAGCATTTTATGCTTAATTGTGCCACCTTTTAAATCTTTAAACCCATTCTGTTCCCAATAGTGAGGATATTTATTGTAAGACTTGTCAGAGTAAAAAGAATAGCACTCTATCAGTGTGGGGAATTCTCGATACTTACCTATTAGTGCCAGTAAGAGGGGTTTTAATTCTGCCAGCTGAGCTGTGCAGTCTCCTAGAGACTGTGTCTTCGTACTGCTAGGATAGAACTTGCTATCTGCATATGACACTTTACAATCGCACATGTGGTGCTGTATTGCTGTTTACTTCCTATGGCTAACTGAGCAGCTCTGTCAGTGTAAATGATCTATTCATTCTAGAGGCATTGTTTCGTTTGGGAGAGGATATTCTTGTGCATATTGCAGAAATGCTTGTGTTTTAAGTGTAGAGTCACATCTGTATTCTAAATCTGGGGCAGTGAGAGAATTAGCCCATTGTATGAATCTTGGATGAATGGCTTTAGCATTAGGAACTCCAGCATTTGTAACACCCTCTAAGGCTGGTACTGGAGTTATGACAATCATTTGTTTCCCCTGAGCCAGTGCTCTTTCGCTCGCTACAGCGGTCTGTACTGCTGTCAGAATTGTTTCTGTAGAAGCAAAACGCATTTCAGCGTTTGTGTACAAGTGTAATTTGTATGCAATTGGGACTGTCTCACCTTCATTGAAAGTGATGCAGGCAAATCCTGATACACCGGGGGATGACCCGTATCACCAAGTTGCAGACCTTCACCTGTGTCTTTAGGTGTTTTGATGCTATCATGTCAGGTTGTAGGGAACGCAGGATATCTCTGTGTTCCTGTGTCCAATGCCTTACTAAAAAATCAGGTCCTATTAGGTTGTAGAAACTTTTTCTGCGTAAACTAAAATGTATGTTCTAACAAAATGTAAGAATCCCAATATGGATTGTACGTCTTACATTTGCAGCCCTCGGAGGCAAACTCCAAAATAATGTTGCTTACCCTGATCAAGTGATCCTTTAAATAATTATCCGTCAGATAAATATCATCTACATAGGACAATGCTTCTTCTTCCAAATTCTGAAGTAACTCTGATACCCTAGAGGAGAACAACCCAGGGCTAATCTTAAACACTTGAGGGAGTCAACAAAATGACGCTGAGAACCTAGCACTGAGAATGCTGTCAAATACTTGCTCTCGAGCACTATTTCTTGCTGAAAAATCCATTTGAGATATCTAATCTTGTTTTGTATTTTTTTCTACACAATGTTATTCATTAATACAGCACTGTGTACATTCTGTACTCCAAATATTTTAGTGCATGTGTTCAGAAGTCTGTAGTTTAAAACTAAAAGGTATGAATTATTGGGTTTCATTAGGGGAAACAAAGGATTATTTACGGAGGAGGTGCAAGTTTCAATTACACCCTGGTATTCAAGTTGATCTACGATCTACTTGACCTGTTTTTTTGCTTCTTGTTCTATTGGTTACTGTCTAGTTGGAGTAGTTTTTGATGGGATTGTATGGGGAGGTGACTCAGCATCCCACCCAACATGGTTGTGATATAATGCTGGAGCAAGTGCTACCACCCACTCCTGCATGCATGTATGTTTTAATTATATTGGAACGAGATCGGAAAAAGCCGGTAAAATCACTGTCTCTCTCCCTTCGGTCAACCTATAACAATTTTAGGCAGCCAAACTTTTTCAGCTAAAAGTATGTCATACCCGTAAGTCAGGTTCTCCCAAAATAGACCTTTATTCTTCCTGGATTTGTCCCCCTCCATTTCGAGTGTTATTTCATGTAACCTATGAGGGACACTTACCCATGTAGCAGGTGTTTCCACTGTGTTGTGCTCATTCAACTTTGCTGTCACCAGAAATTCCAGCCGGCTCTGGCAAGCTAGTGTTACTTCTGCTGCGCTGTTTAGCAGGGTCAGAGCCCATTCCCCATTCAGAAGTTGAGTCCCAAAAATTCTGGACATGTCTAACTTTAAGACCTGCTACTTCCTTCTTTTAAAATTGAGGAATTTTTTTTGGCTTTTCTTCTTTTTTGGAAGTATAGTATGAAGCGCGTTGCGTTCTCTGGACTTTCCATCGCAGAGGTTTTTGATGAACCCTGAAAGTAACAAGAAGAACTTGTATCAGTATCCTAATACCTGTCAGGTTTTTTTAATGTTATCATAATTCCTAAGGTTGTACCTCCTTTCAGAGGGCGTCTGCTAAGGAGTCCCACCCCTGGATTGTGATCTGTTCTCTCTAGTCTTTTGTTTTTAATTGTTATTATCCCAGTTCTTTTTGGACGAATCAGGTGCGTGCTTGGTGGTATCCTTTTCAGGACCACCCATTGTTTCATTGCTCTAGCTCCCAAACAATCCCTGCCTGATTCAGCTTAGGTGTCTTTAATAATTTTAGGTAATTCACGTTCCTATTGCAAAGGAGTGAAATCCCCTAGGCGTTGGTGTATTGCCACTGCTGCTGCTTCCCCTTTTATTTTTGCTAATATAATAGCTGATACCTAGGCAAAAGTTCCTAACAATTTCATCCCTACATTCAGAGCAAGTTCTGCTCCATACTCATTTTGTATTTGTCTTAATACATCTGGTATTACTGCTAATGAAGGGATACCATATGTTCTGATATATTTGGCGTAGAAAATTGTACCCCAAGAGGTACAATCCTCCATCTTGGAAGCTATCCCCATTAGCAAGCAGATTGTTAGTATTCTGTGTTTTTCTCGAGGGCTTGTGTGCAGAAATACTGCCTCTAGCTGTGTTTTTTTTTAGCTATCCAGAATGGCATTTGGTCACGCCTAGTGGGTATTTTACCCATAACTGTGTTTAGAGTCTGTGGTGGTATTTTAGTTATAGATCCCTGAATGTGGCTGGCTGATGTGTGAGTGTCCTCATCACAAACTGTGTCAGGTTTCTGTAAAGTTTTATTATTTCTTTATGAAGTGGACGTAAATCTGCTACTGGCATTGTGCTAACATCTAGATGTGGCGTGTAGGCCGATAGGATAGGCCAAGTCGCTCCATCTCTTCCGAGCGGACTGAGTTTAACTTTTTCTTTTGTATGTGGGAGGGTGCCTTTAAACCAGTTTATGTGCTCCTGGTAGGTGAGCGGAACTTCAATGTACTCAAACCGACAGTATTCATTTGGGGTTTCATCTTCAATATAAAAATGAAATGTATTTGATTGTGCATCTGCTTGTGGGACTTTAGCCCATGAATAAAATGCCTCTATTCCGTATCATTTGTGTTCCTCAATCATGAATGTTACTCTCCCACCTCTAGCTGTGGCTCCATAGTCTGCTAGTTTTAAAGTCAGGGTAGTTCTGGCATTTTCTGAAATGCTTATTTCCCTTTCCTGCTCTTTCTACCTAGCTGCAGCATGTTGTGCTGGTGCAGAAGCATCTTTGTCAGTCATTATTTTGAAGATGGAAAACATTTCAAGGAAACTGAGAAGAGGTTTTATGCACAATAGTAGGTGTTTGTCCTTCAAGTTTGATAAACCCAGAGCCAATACATAGGATATGACTACTCACCTGCAGCAGATAGTTCCCTTCCCACTCTAGATGTCTCTGGGGAAATGTGAGTAGGGGTCTCTAAGAACAGCACAACTGAACTACACAGATTTGAACATTAAATAAGTACCAAATCAACGTTGGTGGCGCCATGTTGTGTAGTTCTAGAAACCTATATAGGATTTGCACGTTTAGCCAACATAGACTGTGGGATTGATGTTCAGACTGATTCCAGACACCCCCACTAGTTATGTTTGCCTGTATGCCAGCTAGCTCACAGTGCCACTAGAATCTCCTCTTACCAAGGAGAGAATAGTTCTTGGCAACTATCGAACATGACAACTCTGTCCCATCAGGGATCATGGAAACAGTGCAATACGTTTCGCCTAGTCACTCATGCTCACTTTGACTCAGAGAGAAACACAGAATAAAATGATGGGGACATTTTCAATAAGCTTTTATTGAGCCAGCGTCATTCTAGAGTAAAATAGATGTGCTGAATCAATCATTAGACAGAAACATATATAAATGATTATCAGCACCAATGGAGTAAAAGGATTGTAGATTTCTACATAATGCTAAAACGATGAATACAGGCGGGTACAAAAATACATGACAGTAATAATGCTTACCACAACACAATGCAGAAAGGGGGGGACAGGGAGCTAATTGGAAATGAAAGGTCCAGTACCGGTGCTCTCAAGGAGTCGGTAGTAATCACTAAGAGGTAACTGTTCCTATGAGACAGAAGACAACCTATTCTGGTTGAGTGGCTAAAGATATTGAAGTATGGTCTTGTTTTGCAAACGCGGTTGGATCTACATGAAGGGTGGGGAATTCCTCCTTTTAGAAATAGTGACCTCACACACCCTTGAGAGTGTCATGCTTCATCATCGGGCATTTTCTCCTTGTGGGGGTGGCGCTGCTGTCCCCCATGGGCCAGCGAGAGGGCTCTTTGTGGGAGATCTTTTAGGAGAGATGCCGCAGTTGTGCATGTGGGTGTGTGGGCTTAAAAAGTGGGTGAGTGAGTTAAAGTTACCTCCCCGGTATCCAGAAAACGAAATCAAGTCAAGTCAAGTCAAAAATACTTTATTTGGCAGCCAAGAGCCATAATAGCAGAACCGATTTTTATAAAAAATAGGCATTTCATCACAATACATTATATGTTAAAAAACATCCAGCATTACTTTTATAATGGTTGCATTAAAACACTCAAAAGATAAATCATATAAAGTGCAACAGGGCTAAAACGGCGCGCCAAGATCATAAATATTATCTTATTAAAATTGCATTGCATAGCTCAGGAGAACATATTTACACTGACTCAGGGCCCAGAATTGCTACTACAATGGCAACTTGGACCTGTGTCTAATGGCCCCAGTCAAAAAACTTGCCACCCCGAAGCAAACTCTTGGTGAGGTTAGCATTTGAAAATAGAGCAAGGCCGGCTTCACTTGAACCAATTGACAATCTCTGAGTAGGGGGAGAATGTACTTCCTGCGCAGAGGATCGTATTAGGTGCAGAAGAACATTATATGGAGGGTGTCCTGCTACGAGAAATTGTCACAAGGACAGGGTTTTAACAAATCAGGTCTCTAATAACCTTTGGTGAATGCCAGTAACCGGGGAACCATATTCAATCAAAATCTTGTCAAAACAAAGGGATGGTATGCTTTGTTTACCTAAGATAAGTATTGTTGCATCTTTGGACCCAAGCTTAGTGTAACAAGCCTCCTCACTGAGGGTTTGACTAATTCAGTGTCCTCTCTAAGGCCTTGGCGCCTGTCTATGAACTGCTTCTTAAAAGCTCTAATGGCGGTCTTGCCCAGGGGCATGGGAGTCAGGAACAATTTGGGGCAGCCGAGACATTTTGTATTTTCTTTTATGTATTTCATCCAGGGAATACGTAGAGCCCCCTCCAGTGCAATCCAATCCGAAATTATGAGTTAATTTGAATTTAGGGTCAGTGGTGCCAAGATTCTCAACCAATGTAGCGCTGGGGCGATTGCAATCTGGTCCAAGATGTAGCCCACCCCCAGTACCTCATATGTATTAAAAATCAGGGAAGCAACAGGGACCACAATGAGTTTACACATAAAATTATTCTCGGCACCTTGGATTCCCTTTACATCCTTGTAACACCAGGTGTCGCTATAAGTGGCCATGGGGATACATTTTGCATTATAAACCTTCGAAAGTGCTGGAAGGGTCTTCAATCCTAATCTCTTTGCAAAGTCCAGGATGGCCCCCGTGGTTCTGGCTAAAATATTCTTTTTTAGTTTGCGTTGCGGGCTCAAAGTGCCTTGGTCATCAAAAAGTACCCCTACGAATGGGAACGTGGACGCTTTAGTTAGCTCGATCCCATTACAATACAATTTGGCCTTTGCCGCCTTTCATGAACCAATGGTCATGGCATGTGGCTTGTTAAAATTTGTAATTAAATTAAGGAATCTCTAAAATCTATACAACAATTTAAAAGTTGTTGCAAACACCTTGCAATTCTGAACAATAAAACTGCATCGTCAGCGTACAGAAGTGCTGGGATCATCTTGGTGCCAGATCTGGGTATATCTTTGCAGCAAGATACTAAAGAATCCTCCAGTTTTAGATATATAGCGTAAACAGCAGGGGTGCAAAAATGCACCACCGCCGGACCCACCTTCCCACAATCCGAGGAGTCTATCATGATCCCGTCTTCATTATAACCTACTGCAGCCATTGCAAGCTGAATCTCCCTGTAGCCACACGGTGATGAGCCACGACAGCCCACCCCAACCGGCCAACGTCTTCTTTCCATCTAGGAACGGGGCCGCAGCGGGTATTTACACACCAACATCACCTGATCTAAAAAAAAACTGCTGCCTATTCCATTCTAGTTGATCATGATCCTCTCACGCTCAACCCCCTGGCAACGGATTCGGATAGTAAAATTTCCCCGAGAGTTTGGAGCTCTCCATTGAATGCCATTCTCCTTGAACCGGTTATCGATGGACATCTGGTCAAGCAGAGCGAGATCCAATGCAGAAATCTCAGTCCAGTGTCCTTAGGAAGCAAAAACACACCAATGGCAATCTAGGCCATGATACACAGAGAGGAGGCAAGAGACGATGCGCCCAATCTCCAGCCTGTCAGCAGTTCACCAATTGCAGCAAAGTTTACCCGAGATGAGTGCACGGTTTCTCAAAAGGACGCCAAAGGACAAGGAGGCGAGTCTCCATCCCCCTACCTGCCGAGATCTCCCTCGTCCCGACCAAAATACTTCACTCGAACCTGAGTTGCATCAGTGTACAAATATCTCCAAATACTAGGCCAGCAAAACCAACGGCATTACCGACGTCATCTCAACGCCGCACTTTATTGGCGTTTAACGATTCCCATTTCATAAACAATTCCATCAACGATGACATGTCCTCAATAGCAGTCCAGGAGTGGCAGGAATTAGTCGCTACACATAACCTCAACCCTCCTGAAGGGAAACTGACCATCACCGCTTCGCCTAAAAAAAGAAGGGCACACCAGCTTAGACAAACCAGCCCTCGACACTCCATGGATAACAATCGTAAATACCCTGCAATACTCGGCCACCGCTCTGGACTTCCAATCACAAAAAATGGACTTACAACTTTCCGTCCTGCAATCAATGGCTGACTCCATTTCTGGGATTGATCGGAAAATCTCAGAATTGAACGGCCTCATAAGGCAAGGCCAAGACGCCGTCTTTGCAGCTGAAGCGTCTCTGTCAAAACTGTCACCCTACAACCCTCTTCTAGACAAGGTCTCATCTCTTCCATTGATGCTAGGGGTCTTGATAAGTGACTTAAAATCAACAGCCCTTCAAACCCTAAAGCCACAAACCCCTGACCCAAACCCAGCACCTTCTGTGATGACAACATGTCCAGTGACCAAGCCCCCTGCCATCATCTTACCCTCAGTTCAATCACTATCTCCCGGATCACAGGAAACAGAGTCAACGCCTTCCACTCGAATCATAGCTGATCCCCCTTCACACTCCAATGCTAAGTCCCGAAGAAAGAATAAAAGGAAAGGCAGGTATCGGGCACTAACATGCGCCATGCATAAGGTTGAAAAACATTCGAGTTCCTCTCCCTCATCAGCCACTGATACCCGGAGCCTGACAACCAATGTCCAGCCATCTCCACTGCACAATGTCCCACATAGTACCCCTTTGGTGTCTCTATCAAAGAGTGCAAAATCAGGACTCAAACCTACAAAGAAATTGTCACCTATAAAATACAAACAGAAACTTTTACAATTCAAACCAATACAACTAGGCCAAAACACTGCCTCCACAAAACCCAAACCAGCTGACGAGGCCTTAATAACAGGCTACGATGACACCCCCATGGCCAACATCACGGAGATACCCCAACAGCCTACATCAAAACTAAACAGCACATTGGGATCAACGTGGTTAGGCAACGACCAAAGTGGGCTCTCTCCTGCCTCAGATACAACACCCTCAAGTTCCCAGACTGAACAGGTGCTACAGGAGAACAAGAGTCCAGCAATAGTCTCAGCAACAACGAAGCACCCGAGCATCCCAACTTCAATCTTTTTCATTCCTGAATATAGATCTAGAGGCAAGGACGATATACTGAACAGGGGAAACATATTAAAACTTATGCACTCATTAACAAACCTTGCAAAAATCAGTTCCACTGACCTCTTGCAAGTAGGGTTTCAGACCAACACCGTCCCTCAATGCCCAGACATAACAAAAACAACTTGGAACTCTTCGGAGACAGCGCATAAAATAATGAAAGAAGAAGCAATGTTCAAACAATGGGGGATTGCCCTGAAGCTCGAAAAGCAACCCCGTTACCCGACTCCTCTTCTACCCCCTACCTTGTCACAATCTCAATAAAACATCAGTTCAATACTAAAGGGAGCCAGGAGCAGCTCACCTGGGTCTCTCACCAGAACCACAAAAAGTCCTTGACTTGCACAAAAGAAAAACTCTTGTTTAAAACCGACCTCAATTGGAAGTCAATTCAGCGCACAATCTGCATCATGACTGCAGACAACTGACAAAAAGGGCAAGTTCTCTCCAATCAGTCAGCAAGGGGCAGGGATGTAAGAATCTGTTCCCAGAATATCAATGGCCTAGAAAGCAAAAAGACCGACCCTGAATTTTTACAATATTTACTCACATTTGACCTCCTAATATTACAAGAAACCTGGGAAGACAAAGCATTCGACCTTCAGGGGTTCACGTCCTGCTCCATATCGGCAAACAAAAATTCAATATTTGGACGCAGATCGGGAGGGTTTACGGTCCTCGCCTCTATATCAACAATAGGCAAAATCGAGGCAACGGACTTTCATATTTCTCCACCAAGTGCCATCCAGGTGGTAAAGCTTTCACTTGGGATAAAAATGCAGCCCCAATAAGCAATCATAATCAACACCTATGTTCATCCCAAACAGAAACATAAGGCAGTAGAAGAGCTGGCGAAAGTTTTAGAAAAAACAAGGGAAACCAGAGTGCCTGATCTATTCATCGCGGCTGGTGACTTCAATACGCTCCTCTTCAGCAAAGATGAAGATAGCGACCTCATTCAAGAACTAAACACAGCATGGGGCGTGCCGCCTCAAGGCGCCATAAAAAATAACACCCGAACGAAGCTCTCGAAAAAGTTCCTTCTCCATTTGGAACAACTCAATCTAAGTGCCTTAAACGGTCGTTACGCCGAAGACGATCCCCCAGTAGCCACCTTCCACTCTAACTTGCATACCTCTGAACATGTTTTGTTGGGTTTCTTCCTTCAAAATAGGTGCGAGCGACTTTAGTGACCACTTGCCTCTAGTGGCCGAAATAAGATCTACCTCGAAACTGGAAATTGCGCCCCTTACTGGCCCAGACATAGATGTTAGATCAAACTTAAAGCGGCTATGGTGTAACTCCGGCAACATTGACTCCATCAGCCTCACTGCGAAAACCCTTTTTTCCCAAATCTTTGGGTCCTCAACCAAGCTGTCGGACATCTGGTAAAACTTCCTCGATGCCATGATGGAGAAAATGAGAGGTATGGTGTCCAAAAATCCAGGCCAAACAAAGGGGACTTCGGTCTGGAAACACCTAACCACGGACATGAAAGCACAAAAACGAATAATAAATCAAACCTTGAGATTAATGAGAAAGGACCAGGCAAATTGCAGCTTGCAAACAGTTTTGCGGGAAGCTAAAAAAAGCTCAAATGGATGAAATGGGAAAGTCAAAAGCAAAGAAATGACGATTTCTGGGTAAAACTTGTCCACGAGGGGAAGCAGAAAAATAGCTCCAGGTTTTGGCAAATGGTAAATAGGTTGCAGAACCCTGACCATTTAGGGCAAAATTCTCATATATCAGAGGAAGTATGGACAAAATACCTATTATCACACTTCAATGATGATGACACTACAGGTGCCACGGCAACAATGTCTCCTCGCACAACACCTTTAAGGCCTGGAAACGTGGAACAACTCAATTATCACAAGGTCGCGAGCATACAAGAAACATGGGAATGTGGAGGAATAAGGCTAATGAAATCTGACAATCTAAAAGAGGAAGAAAGACCAGCAAAGGACGTTGAGCAAGAGCGAATGAAAATTATCCCAGAAGACATCAGTAGGCAAATAAAAAAAAGGGAGACCCAATGGAGCGCCAGGGCCAAATGGAATACCATCTATGCTGTACAAATCAGATGCAGATTTTTGGAGTGCATCTCTGGCCCCAATATTCACCAACATAAACTTCACTTTGACGCTTCCTGACTCATGGCATTGTAGTGTAGTTCCTAGTTTCCCACTAGGCCCTGCGCATTGGAATAACATAAACAGTAGTATCGACGTGGAACTGCGGATATTCCAGGCCTCCACTGACTATGCTAAACTTAATTGGGTTGTGTTACCAACTAGCTCAGAGGTCACTGGAAACTTTCTTCTCTGCATAGGAAGTGATCAGCTTCCTTGGCACAGACAAGAAGGGATTCAGTTTTCCAACAACCGTGCAACATGACAACTTTGCTCCTCAGATCAAGAGTCAATCTCTAGGGTCGTGTGAAACAATAGACATAGATTTCACTCAGTCAGTCTAGTGCAGTTTACTTTCACGGTATGTAGAGAATAGAGAGACGGGCGTGTATCAATAAAGGTTAACATTTATTGAACAGTCTTTCTTCTCGTACAAGAGAAATGTATTGCCACAATTGCAATAACTGTTATTATAAAAAGTACGTACAGTAAGATAAGGATTGCGAAATAGAACTGTAAAAGCATTGATATGGTTTCTTAGCCATACAATGGTTACAAGTAATAAAACATATATACAGTCATATATACATTAGGCTAACATACTCAACTGGTGCTTCTAACTAAGCCTACCCCAGTGTGCCTGACCTAAGCCTAACACGTGAAAAGGGGAGTAAGTAAGTAGCTTAAGTTAAGTTGGTTTTGCCAAGGTTTGTTTCAAGAATTCTCATCTAAGGGTTTAGTCAACACCATACCTCTGAATAGAATGATGGAGGATTGGTATCTCCTTCAGGGGTCTCTCTCGATATCCCAGTCACCCGCGAGGGTAAACCGGAAGCGCCGGGACTGGATTTCTCTGCACGAGAAATGCAGCGGCTTCTCTTCAGCGCGTCGAGGAAGGAGGCGGGGGACAGCGTCCGCGGGCAGCTGGGCTGGATGTCTTCGCAGAGGACGGCTGTTTCAGCTCCTTAAGCGTACTGCACCATAGTTCGCGCTGTAGCGGCGATAATGGTAATCAGCAGCTTCACCACCACAGGATAGCAGGCTGCAGCGACAGAGTGCTAGTTTTTACCAACACGGGGTCTTGCAGGCAGCTGGCATCAGCAACAGGTTCTCGCTCATTGCTTAAGGCAACGTTGGTAATATTTATACCTGACAGGTGCCGGGTTTGACGCAAGTTTGCTGGACATAAGACGTCAATTAAAGATGTCACTAGGAAGTGACAGTTATCAGTTGCTCATTAGAGTTCCATTACTAATCAAAACATAGCAAGCGGGGATTTCCAGGTTTGCTAAGTTTTTATCTTGTTGAAGAACTCGGAGTGTTATCTAGGAATATCAGATAGTGACTGCTGCTCTGTCATTGCACTAATTGGTCTTAAAGGAAGTAGCAGAGAGTCATGCTGGAATGTGGCTCTGTTCGTGTGAGGCCAGAGATGACTTTTCAGAAAATCGCACTTGAACGGTTATGCCAATATAGGGAATAAATGGATTTATAGCCGAATAGGGGCATAAGGTCACAGTATCGATCAGGAACCTAGATTAACACGCAACACCCACTCCACGGGTAATGTCCATCAAAATGACTAAAACTAAGCAATTAGATGCATGTGTAACATTGCCCACCCCAAAATTCATAAATGCATTCGAAATAGGCGTACTTGTAATACATGGAATTTAGGTACTGTACGTTTTTTAAAGCATAGTAATCATTCAAAAATTATTGCATATGAAATCAATGAACGATTATGCAAAAGGAATTACACATGAAGTATCTCTGACAGAAGAAATGCGAGATAAATCATCACATAAAAATGCATTGTAATAACATGTGTGCTAGAGGCTGGTGTTATGTTGTTATGTCTCTAGATGTGTTTAGAAATAGAAGTGTGAAGCTTCTGTTCTCTAAGAATAGTTTTTACGTTAAGCAAAGAATTGTTCGTGCCAAAAAAGGTCAATATTAGAAAAATTGTCCAATTCAAAGAAAATAGATTTCCAAAGCTCCTGGCAGTTTTTGTTGATCAAAACTGAAGGCCGAATTCAGAGTTCATGGGAACGCTGTGTGTCGGAAAGCTTCTAAAAAGTTATTGTTTCTCTGTGGGTGAGAACATCGTATCAGACAGGCTCTCAAAGAATTGGTCTACAAATTCAGGTGATAGTTCAACCAAATTAGATAGCGCTGTAACTTGGCAGGTGTGAGAATGATTGCTGTCATCATATTCGGGAGCAGCAATGCTCACAGAACGTTGTACCTGGATGATGTTGCTTTTGTCACTCGCTCCACTGTTACCACTTGGCTGTAGTACAGGAGTCTCCACAAATGCCGTCATCAGGATTGGTAGCCGCTGGGGACAACACAATGCGTGAGCCGTTATTGGACTGAGCAAAGTATCGACGTCCATTGGTACTGCTGATGGAAGTGAAAGACAGATGTCCAACACGCATTCATCGCCGCAAAGCATACACCGTAGCACAGGTAAAATGCAATTTTGCCATATCGGTCTGAATGAAAGGAACCAGGTCATGTTTAGATCTCTCAGCCTGGCCAATCCGAGGACGTCAGTTATCCTGTCCCTGTAGCGCATTGCTAGGATTGTCTCTTCCATTCCCATGGGAGCTATGTCTGAGCCGAGGCTTGCCATAACGTAGCAGGATGGTCAAAAATAGAATCCCTGCAACGAGTCCCAAAAATAGTGGAATGCCGCCAAAGATGGAGTGCACAAAATTAGGAAAGATTCCCAAAATTGCCTGGAAGGGTGTTAGCAGTCCCGTAAAGACTGTCTTAAATATGCCTGGGATGCTTGTTGCACTAGACATGTTAAGGAGTTGGCTACACATTTCTACGAAATGCACGGGGCAATTTGTTGATAAAAGGTCTTCAGTAGCCGTCCTTGCGACTAGAAGATCATACGTCTCTTTAGATGACGTTATAGGCACTGTTGTCTGTAAAAGTACAGATTTCACTTTGCTTAATGTATCAATTCGTATAGAATAGAGATTCAGACGAGGCCAGAGGGGAGTCACTATGTCTGGAGGCCCGCTCGGGAACAATGCTTGCATACAGCATTTGACCATGGACGTAACTTGTACTAGATAACTTGTCCCTGGCGCGAGGCCACAACACCTGTGATCCGTTCTAAGAATGTAACTCCCGTTTGAAAGTTGCATAAAGAAGGGCTCTATCTGAGTTGCAGGTGTGACTAGCTGGTGGCATGAAAGGTTGTTCGAATTTCCATCACATGCTCCGTGTAAATTAATACCCTGACACAAAAGTATACAGCTTAGTGAGTGTTTACAGTTGTCACCACTAAGAAATACATTTTTGTCGCTGTCACTATAGCAACAATGAGTGTATGGTTATAGTAATTTCCATATGGATTTTACATATCCTTTACCCAATTGTTCATACTGGCCAGCAGGTATGTATTCAAGGCACTTTTTAAATCGGAAAGTTGTTTATCGGAATTGTGATAATCCCGTGTATTATCCATTCAATGACAGGACTCTCTGACATTGTCAATGGTAATCTCTCGAGTCTTTCGATGCTCAGGATTGTATAGTCTGCTCCTTTCTGTGCCAAACTGATCTGTTTATCAGTAAGGTTAAAACTGGAAAATAATGACGTTGTGTTGATTAAACGCCAAGGCACATAGCCTGAACGAAGGTTTTGCAGCGTCCAGCCTAGTTCTATAATAGAGCGTAATTGAGACTGGCCATGTTGTAACATTAGCAAATCTCTGTCTATCACATCAAAGGCAGAGGATACAATATTGTCCAACGAATATATTCTGGAAGACCGAGTCGTTAACCCATTGTCTACCACAGAAAGTGATTTCTCCAAATTAATACGATCAATTTCTCGTATTTTTTCAGCAGTTTCAATTTGCTTTACTTTCCAAGCCTCGTTGTAAGCAGCATAGATGCTGGCCGCTATGAAACGCTTTTGACGCTGTTTGCGTGGTCCAAGAATGAAATCGCGCAAATCAGCACCATCTTTTAATAAAGACAAGTGTTGCTTAATTTCAGCCAGTGTGGATGTAGTTAGCCATTCTAGGCAGAGTTTCCCTACACTGTATGTTGTTATAATCCCTGGATGTTGTCTCTGGGAGTATCTAGGGTCTAATCTGGTCATTTTTAAACCCTGTGTTTTATTCAGGAACCTATCTTGACAGCTATTTGTGTCTGTAGGCCAGATTAACCATTTTTTCCAATCAGGATGTGTTCTGTTGAAATGTAAAATTTTTGACACGTCTAATTCAATATCTGCGGTTGTATTCTCAGCTATTGGCTTTGGTATAGACGGTGTTTTAAGGTCTTTGTTCTTAGCTAGGCCAAGACAAGATGTTTGGTGTAGTGTGTCATTTAAAAATAACATTTGTTCAGGTATCATGCAGGTTCTAAATAGAGCTTCTATGCCTTGCACCTGCCAATCTTTTGTACCCCAAATCGTTTTCGTTTCAATATTATTTTTCCAATAATCAAAACCAAATGTCATCATTTTGTCATAAAATGCTTCTGAATATATCAATTTAGAATTTGTCAGCATTGTTTTCATTCCTGTTTTATCTAACAGTTTATAATAAAACGTTTCTGCATCACTGGTGTTAAACCCTGAGAAGTATTTGAATTTCTCAAAAAATGCTTTAGAACTGCTTTTAGGTGGTGTAGAACAATGTTCCCATTGATTATACATAAAAACATTTCTAGGCTGTGCAGATTTATGCAAGTAATGATCCCCATAGTGGGTGTAACAGAATAATTGCTCATAACTAGATGAACCTTGTAAATAATCATGATCTGTGAATCTAGCTGACATTACTAAATCAGACATCATGTCATTAATACTGTTAAAGTCCCAATCATCAGAGAATGTACTTGGAGTCACAAAGTCACTTAAGGAAACCTTTAGTTGATGAGGATACTTCAGGATTTCGACCGGACCATATATCTCATAGTCTGTTTTCTCCCATACTACCCCACCAGGTATTGGAATTGCCGTGACATTTACTGTTGACAGTTCTCTTTTCTTCACGTGGGATGATCTGTGTGGTTTCAGGACTAGGTTGATGTTCTGACTTGCTGTGTCCATTGTAATATATTTTCCTTCAATGAATTTTCCCAAACACAGTACCATGATGAGCCAAAGCAGGAGGAAAAATACACCTAGACCGAACCAGAACTCTAGCCAAGGGGAAACAAGGTAGATTTTCTTCAGTTGATGAAAGAGTTCCGTTGCTTTTTCTTTAAAAGACTTTTTTGTTTCTGGCATCACTTCGGGGTTGTTTAAATCTTCAGAGAAGTTGTCGAAGTTGATGAAATAACCAGAGGCAGTTCTGTCAATTGAGGGGATTGTTTTTACAATCTGTCTCTCGGTAGCACTTTCTGATGCCACATCATTGTAGACCGGTGTTGTTTCTTGACGAACTGTTTCAATCTGTGTTTCAAGAGGCACGAGTTCCATGGCATTATTGCATAGTCCTTCATTGTGCACTGCAGGCTGATCGAATGTGATGAGTCTTTCAGTTTGAACCTCTTGGATTGTTGCAAGTTTGGGTATTCTGTTGTTTCTTGGGAGTCCACTGGGCCTACTGTTGATTATAGGCCACATGCTTGTGGTTTTACCAGATCGATGGATACGACTCTGTTCTCCTTTTTACCAGCAAGGGGCGGTAGCACAACTGATCTTGTTCCGGTGACTGCCAAGACAGGTACTGCTTTTCTGTAAGAAGGCCCAAATTCCTTCTTAACCGCGATCTTTTCTCTGACTAGATCCCCAATCTTTGGAATCCAGACAGGCCTTGCTGGGGCTGTTGCGGGTGGTGCCTCGTCAGTGGTACTTGGCTGTTGCTTTAACTTTATGTTGCTTAATGATTTTCTTGTTTCATTCAGTTCCTGTAAAACAGCCAAATTTTCTTTTACATCAAAGTGCTTTGTTTCTTCTTGTACCACTGACATCTGACTATCGAGGTCCTGAACGTTCATTCTAATTCCGAACAATAGTTCGTATGGGCTGAAACCTTTTAGAGAATTTCTTGGCATGTTGTTAAGACTAGTCTGGACACTTCTTAAATGTTTGACCCACCCAGCGCCTGAACCTAATACCTTCGCTGTTATAGATTGCTTTATGTCACGGTTTTTTCTTTCTACCACACTATTCCCTTCGGGATGCGACGGACAAGAATACCGCAACCCAATTCCCATGCTGGCCATGGCCTCCTTATAGGCTCGAGAGATGAAATCAGGACCTTGGTCAGAATGGAACGTGGTAATTGCGTATGTGCCGATAAAGACTCGCAAATCTTTTATAACCGTTCTAGCGTCAGCCGAGCGCTGGGGCCACATCCATATGAACCTCGTACAGGAATCCACTGCTACCATGATATATCTATAGTTACCGTCCCTTTGTAGGGGACCACAGTGGTCCAGGTAAACGCATGCAAATGGTTTATCCGAGATGAGAAGGGGTGTCTGCGCTGGTCGTTTCACTGTTGATACTTTTATCCTTTGGCATATGTCGCATTCTAATACATACTTTTTAGTTTGTATTCTCAAGCGAGGCCACCAATATCTCTGTTTTAATAGTGATATTGTTGCGGAAATGCCAGCGTGTGCAGATGCAAGCCCTTCGTGTGCCGCTTTGATTAGTCCTAGTCTGTGCTCCCTGTTTGGAATTACTCTATCCCCCACTCCAGGGATTCGAGCAAAAGGAACATTATTTGTATCCGTTAAGTACAAGTACTTTTCAGGAAAGCCTTTTGGGAGTGTTTTCTTATCATTTTTTACTGACGCACTGACAGCTTGTAGAATATCGCTGTCTATTTTTGTTTGTGACCGAGTTATCGCAGCTACGGAAGCCGTTTGCACAGCTGCCTTCGCGGCTTCATCAGCCAATGAATTCCCTGCAACGTGAACGCCATCACGTTGATTACTCAGTGTATGTATCACGTGAGTCTTTTGTAGTTCTTTTTGTAAAAGAACTACCTGTTCCCAAAGCATTTTATGCTTTATTGTGCCACCTTTTGCATCTTTGAAACCATTTTCCACCCAATTCTGCAAGTATTCATTATAAGATTGTACGCAATAAAAGGAATCGCACACTATTAGTGTGGGGAATTCGCGATCGGTATTTTCTAGCGCCATCTTAAATGCTACTAATTCAGCTCGTTGAGCCGAGCAATCTCCTAGAGATTGTGTTTTAGTGACCAATGGTCTAAATTTTCCTTTGTGCCAGCGACCTTTAACAATCGCGCACGCAGCACTGTAAGCTTGCTTACCCCCAACTGCGGGTTGTGCTGATCCGTCAGTATATATAATACTTCCGTATTCTTCGAGAGGCAGGATTTCAATTGGCAGAGGACATTCGTATTCATATTGTAAAAATTCCTGTGTTTTTAAGTTAGGATCAAATTCGTAAACTACGTCTGTTGCAGCAAGAGAATTAACCCACTGAATCCATCTCGGATGCAAAGCTTTAGCATTAGGAATGCTTGCTTTAGTTACCGCTTCTAAAGCTGGTATAGGAGTTACGATTATTATTCGTTTACCTTGTGCCAGGGGCCTTTCTTTCGCTACAGCAGTCTGAACCGCAGTTAGAATTTTCTCCGTTGAACTGAATTTTATTTCAGCCTTTGTGTACAAATGTGATTTGTAAGCTATTGGTACCTTTTCTCCCTCATTAGAGGTTAGGTATGTGAATCCGCATCTTCCTGGGATGACTCGGATTACAAGATCACGTGTGTTGTCACGTGTGTCTAATTTTGTTTTTGCTAACATGTCTGTTTGCAATGATCTCAAAATTTCTGTGTGTTTTTGAGTCCAATTGATTTGTTTAAAATCAGGTTTAATTAGTTCGTAGAGAGGTTTAACCCTCTCTGCGTAATTTAGGATGTAAGTTCTTCCGAAATTCAGAAAACCTAGAATGGATTGTAAATTCTTCAGCGTTTTTGGAGCTTGGAGTACAGCGCACTTCTCTAAGAAGTTGTCCGCTAGGCTTTTCCCTTCACTTGGATAATTCGTACCCTAAAAACAGTACTGTCAGATGGGCAATTCGGGACTTTTTAAAGTTGAATTTGTAACCCTCTGCTGCGAACCCAAGTATGATGGTGTTCACTCTTTTCAAGTGAGTATCCAAGTCGTCGTCTGTGAGATAAATATCATCTACGTAAGATAATGCTTCATCATCATAAATTTGTAGTAACTCTGTTACCCTAGCTGAGAATAGTCCTGGGCTGTTCTTGAACCCCTGTGGGAGTCGACAGAATTTTTTCTGCGACCCAAATGCGGAGAAAGCGGTCAAATATCTGCTTTCTGGTGCAATGTTTTGACAAAAGAAACCGTTAGATATGTCTAATGTCGTTTTATATTTTTTCCTAACTATATTATTCATTAGGGCTGCACTATGCGAGTTTTGTACTGCAAAAGTTTTGCAACATGTATTAAGATGTCTGTAGTCCAAAACTAGACGATATGAATTGTCTGGCTTGGAGACAGGAAACAAAGGATTGTTCATTTGAGAGGTGCATGTTTCAATCACCCCCTGGTACTCAAGTTGATCTAAGATCTCCCTGACCTGTTTTTTAGCTTCTTGCTTTATGGGATACTGCCGTTGGGCAGTTGGTTCACTTTTTAGCTGGATTTTGTGAGGCGTTGAATCCTCATCCCATCCTACATGATTTTTATACAACGCAGGTGCCTGGGCTACTGCCCATTTCCTTGCATATGTGTATTTTTTGTGAATCGGAATGTGATTCGAGAAGGCAGGCATAATCACTTCTTCGCCACGAGGGCACTCCCTGACAAACTCCGGGGGCCAATCTTTTTCAGCTAACAGAATATCATAGCCTTTTGAGAGCTTATCCCAAAATAGACCCTTAATTTTCCTAGTCTTATCACCCTCTATACGCAATGTTATTTCGTATATTTTATGGGGCTCGCTAAGTCTGGCGTCGGCAGTTTCAACCTGAATGTATTCATTCGTGTCCACTGTCTCCAGATGACTCATCAAGTTCTTGCGCGCTATACTGATTTCTGCTGCACTGTCCAACATTGTCAATGCCCACTCCCCGTTTTTCAACTGTGTCCTCAGTATTCTCGGCATGGTTGATTACTCTAATACTGGCTACCTTCTTTTTAGGAAATTGAGATTTTTTACTCTGAGCAGGTTCCTTGTCTTTGGACTTGGTGTGCTCCCCTGGGGCTGACCGTCCTCTTCTTTCCGAATTCTGTGGAAAAGATCGAGAGGGACGTGTATCAATACTTTGATATCTATCAGGTTTTTTCAGATTATCCCTATTTCTAAGGTTATATCTTTTCTCAGAGGGCTCCCTCTGGGGAGACTGGCGTTCTCGAGTCGGAGTTCTTTCCCTCCGTCGAGGAGACCTTCCTCTGGTCTGGAAAACTTTTTCCTTGGGAGTGGATTGTTTATTTCCATCCCAGCTCTTTTTAGGAGTGTTTAAATTATTTTTAATAAATAATTTTTCAGGATTTTCGAGCAGTTGGGGTTTAACTGGTTTCCCACCCAAGCTGTCTCTACCTAATTCTTCATAGCATTTTTCTATGATTTTTGCAAGCTCAACAGGATCTTTTATATCTGTTTCCCTCAACTTCTGGCGAATCGCCACAGATGCTGCTTCTCCCTTTATGTTGGCTAATAATATAGCCGTGACCTGCTTGAAGTCTTTAAGTAATTTCATACCTAGATTTAAAGCGGGCTCTGGACCGAATTCATTTTGAATCTGTTTTAGCACTTCTGGTATTACCGCCATGGACGGAACACCGTGTGTTTTTGTGTAAATGGAAGCAAAGACTGTACCCCAAGTGTCACAGTCCTCCACGTGTGGTGCGATTCCCATAGGAAGGCAGATGGTCAAGATTCTGTGTTTCTCTATAGGGGTAGTATCAGGAAATACTGCCTCTATTTGAGTGATTTTCTGTGCTAACCAGAAAGGAATTTGTTCCCGTTTTACGGGTGTTTTACCAAGACATGACTGTATGTTCTGTGGTGTAATTTTATTTGTGTTCCCCTGATGAGGGGTTAGCTGTGGTGTATTAACAGCTGGCTGGATTGTAGCAATCCGCATTACATATTGGACTAATTGCCTATGTATTTTTATTAATGTGTTTAGCTGTGCTAACAGCTCTTCTCTTGACATTCTTGCAATGTCAGGATGTGGTGTGTAGCTGGCTAGAACCGGCCACGTTGCTCCTGGTCTACCTAGTGGACCGAGCCTGGTTATGTGATTATTGTGTTTTAGGGCGCCATTAAACCAGAGCAGGTGCTCTTGAAATTTAAGTGGGATTTCAATCTCCTCGAAAGGAGCGTACTCTCCCGGAGGTTCCTCTATTTTGTAATAGTGAAACTCTTGTGTTGCAGCGTTTGCCGCTGGAAAGTTTATCCATGAATAGAATACCTCTGTCTGCCGATATTCGTGAGCCTCTATCACGAAAATTACTGTACCACCTTGAGGTGTCAGTCCGTTTTCTATAAGTTTTAAAGTTATAGATTTTCTTAACTGGACCGGGATGATAATAGCATCCGGGTCTGCTTGTTCGGGACCTTGCTGAGTCGCGTCTACTGCGGCCCCATTGGTTCCGTTTTCTACTGACATTTCAAAAAATGCAGGTTTGCAGAGTAGGTCTCCAAAGAGACAAAGATTAGGTGCACAATATTTTGGAACACTGTATCCTTCAACGTTGAATAAACCGGAGCTTTACATAGGAATCTCTTCCTACTAAGGTCGGGCGGATTTTAACCTTTTACCCACTTCAGACGTCTATTGGAGTTTTTACGGGAGAAAGGGGTGTGAAATATGCACGACTGAGTTACTCTACAAGTCTTGCGTTAGTTTATCGCCTTACCAAACGTTTGGGCGCCATGTAGTGTAGTTCCTAGTTTCCCACTAGGCCCTGCGCATTGGAATAACATAAACAGTAGTATCGACGTGGAACTGCGGATATTCCAGGCCTCCACTGACTATGCTAAACTTAATTGGGTTGTGTTACCAACTAGCTCAGAGGTCACTGGAAACTTTCTTCTCTGCATAGGAAGTGATCAGCTTCCTTGGCACAGACAAGAAGGGATTCAGTTTTCCAACAACCGTGCAACATGACAACTTTGCTCCTCAGATCAAGAGTCAATCTCTAGGGTCGTGTGAAACAATAGACATAGATTTCACTCAGTCAGTCTAGTGCAGTTTACTTTCACGGTATGTAGAGAATAGAGAGACGGGCGTGTATCAATAAAGGTTAACATTTATTGAACAGTCTTTCTTCTCGTACAAGAGAAATGTATTGCCACAATTGCAATAACTGTTATTATAAAAAGTACGTACAGTAAGATAAGGATTGCGAAATAGAACTGTAAAAGCATTGATATGGTTTCTTAGCCATACAATGGTTAAAAGTAATAAAACATATATACAGTCATATATACATTAGGCTAACATACTCAACTGGTGCTTCTAACTAAGCCTACCCCAGTGTGCCTGACCTAAGCCTAACACGTGAAAAGGGGAGTAAGTAAGTAGCTTAAGTTAAGTTGGTTTTGCCAAGGTTTGTTTCAAGAATTCTCATCTAAGGGTTTAGTCAACACCATACCTCTGAATAGAATGATGGAGGATTGGTATCTCCTTCAGGGGTCTCTCTCGATATCCCAGTCACCCGCGAGGGTAAACCGGAAGCGCCGGGACTGGATTTCTCTGCACGAGAAATGCAGCGGCTTCTCTTCAGCGCGTCGAGGAAGGAGGCGGGAGACAGCGTCCGCGGGCAGCTGGGCTGGATGTCTTCACAGAGGACGGCTGTTTCAGCTCCTTAAGCGTACTGCACCATAGTTCGCGCTGTAGCGGCGATAATGGTAATCAGCAGCTTCACCACCACAGGATAGCAGGCTGCAGCGACAGAGTGCTAGTTTTTACCAACACGGGGTCTTGCAGGCAGCTGGCATCAGCAACAGGTTCTCGCTCATTGCTTAAGGCAACGTTGGTAATATTTATACCTGACAGGTGCCGGGTTTGACGCAAGTTTGCTGGACATAAGACGTCAATTAAAGATGTCACTAGGAAGTGACAGTTATCAGTTGCTCATTAGAGTTCCATTACTAATCAAAACATAGCAAGCGGGGATTTCCAGGTTTGCTAAGTTTTTATCTTGTTGAAGAACTCGGAGTGTTATCTAGGAATATCAGATAGTGACTGCTGCTCTGTCACTGCACTAATTGGTCGCAAAGGAAGTAGCAGAGAGTCATGCTGGAATGTGGCTCTGTTCGTGTGAGGCCAGAGATGACTTTTCAGAAAATCGCACTTGAACGGTTATGCCAATATAGGGAATAAATGGATTTATAGCCGAATAGGGGCATAAGGTCACAGTATCGATCAGGAACCTAGATTAACACGCAACAGCATGGGCCCGTCATTAGTCCTATTTATAAACACGGGAACAAGAGCCATCCAAATAGCTACCGTCTTATTGCTTTACTTGACGTTGAATCAAAATACTTTGCAGGACTTATCCTGGAGGAATTATCATCATGGGCCTCCGAAAATGCCATCATCCCTCTCAATCAAACGGGTTTCTGCAAAGGCCAAGGGACCACAACCAACATCATGGCTCTGTCCCTCCTGATGAGTGCAGCAAAAGCAGCCAAGTCACCCTTATTCCTTACATTTATTGATTACACTTCCGCATTCGATCACGTGGATCGCAACAAACTTTGGCAGAAACTCTATAATTGGGGCATTCCGAAGTGCCTCCTAGACGTCCTAATACTGCTCCACTCCAATACCTGGATTAAAATCAAGCTTGGGGCAGGCACACACGTCTCAAAGCCGATCAGGACGACAAAGGGATTAAAACAGGGTTGCCTACTAGCGCCCATCTTATTTAATCTCTTTCTAGCGGATCTGCCTGCAGAATTAGACAAATGCCGCAATCATGCACCCAAGTTAGGGAAAATCACCCTCTCAAATCTGTTATATGCCGATGACCTAGTGCTGATAAGCCGCTCTCAAGTAGGTCCCCAGCACCTCCTGAATGCAACCTATGCCTTCTCAGCAAAGAATGCCCTCCAAATAAATCTTCATAAGTCAAAGTCCATAACGGTCAATTACAGGAAAAAACTGAATCCTTGCTGGTACCTGAATGGAGAAAAACTTGATAGGGTAGTGTAGGAACTGGGGTCGCCAGTTCCCCGGGGGTAGCCTGGCACAAGCAGATAGGCACCTGAAAGCTTAGGTGTTAAGTGACTACACAGCACACGCAACCACTGAGACATTAAAAGGCACGCAATGACTGACGCCACTCCAGTGAATTTGATTAAAAATCAAATAACTTTTATATAAGCTTAAGGTTCAGGAGTGGAAAATCACAGTATCAATTAGTCATTAAAGCCTTTCATAGGAGGGGGGAAAAGGGAGCAGTTCAATAATCAGAATAACATTTCTCAGCGACCATTGCATTAGGGGAAGAAAGAGATCATCTCATTACAAGGTTAAACATTTCATCATGTCAGGCATCAGCAGGTTAATAACCAGGAGTCAAAACCACTTTATTCGATTTAGTTAAAAATCATAAAAGCATTCTACAATCACATCACAGGAAGGGCAGTACAAATTCATAAGCAAATACAAAAAGCATCAATCAGTGATAATTTCATAAAAAATACATGATATGAGGAAACAACAATATTAATTAATTAATATACATTATAAAAGTGCATCATAAAAGAGAAAATACTCAATAAAATAGACATTTAAAATGAGAACAACATCCATTTCATTTATCTTCACAAAACACTAATATTTACATCTTTAAGTCTTTTCCTCCTGATCCTAACCGCAGCAACAAGATAATTGGCCACGCTAAACATGGCCAACGTAGAATCCATTAATTGGAGGTACAGGAGAGCAGGTTTTGCCTGAAGAAAAGCTTTTTCCTTCAATAATGGTACAAGGTATTTCTGTCTGGGCTCAATAAAGAAATTACAAAATAGCATAAAGTGCATATTATTTTGAGCAGAAAAACTATCACAATTACAGACAGGGGCATCCTCCTCCTTAAACCAACCGTGACTATCACACAAAACTGTATAAATCTGGTTAAACCGAAGTTTAACCAGGAGCCACCTATGAAAGGGGATAGTGACGATAGTAAGGTACGGTTGGATGGTAAGACGCGTAATGGTCAGGTAATGGGCTCTGACCGTGGGCTTGAGTAGTTGGCATTCTTCCCTCTCCACATTTTTCCTTGTTATAAAATTGGCCTTCACCCAAACTAAATCTGATTTCTTAAGACCCTGGGGGGGTAAGAAAAATATCAGGACGACCCAGATCCAAAGAGCACTTTTGTATATGTGAAAGCCAAATAATGTTTTTATAATTGTCTAGTTTTAAACAGTCCGCCAGTATTTTATGATTAAGACCCAAGTTTTTATTGGTCCAAAGCCTTATCCATAGCAAGATAGGAGCCATAAGAAGGGTGTCCGATATATAACCAAGCCCAACTTCCTGGTGGACAGAAAACGTGGCTGTAGATTGGGGAAGCCCTAAGGTGGAACGCAGGAATTTATTTTCTTCCCTTTGAATTGATTCACTATTTACATAGCCCCACAGACCCGCGCCGTACCTGGCTATTGCCACTGATTTTGCCCTGTACAAGTTAAGTAAGGCACCTGTTGGCTTCCCGCCCAGTCTCCTAGCAAAACTTAGGATAGCAGTGGCTGAGCTTCTAACCGCTTTGGTTTTAGCTACAATTTGCGGAGCCCAACTCCCCTTGGTGTCAAAAATTACACCCAGGTATGTAAAAATTTTAACATTAGTGATCACGTCACCATTACAATAAAACTGTCTGGAGTTGTTTTTACCAGCCCCAAAAGCCATGACGTGTGATTTGGAGTTGTTTATCACTAGGTCTAATTATAGCATAAAATCATTAAAAGCATTTAAAAGTTTTTGTAGACCTATGGGAGTCCGAGCTATTAAAGCGGCATCATCCGCGTACAGGAGAACCGGAATACGAGTTTCCCCTGCACGCGGAGTATCCAAGGTCGCAGATAAAAGAGTTTCCTCAAGTGAGTTTATATACAAGGTGAAGAGCATGGGCGCAAGAATGCAGCCCTGCCGCACTCCCCTGCTGGATTTGAACCAGGCGGTACGATTACCTTCTTGGTCCATTCTGATTGAAGCTTTCAGATCTTTGTGTAATTCTGCCAAAAAATATACAAGGGGGGGGTCCAGACCCAGCTTTAGCAACATGGTCCACAGCCGAGCTCTATTCACTAAATCGAAAGCTGTGGACAGGTCCATAAAAGCAACAAAAATTGACCCTTTTTTAACAGTTGTGTATTTCGAAATTAACAAATGAAGATTTAGGCATTGGTCCTCAGTCCCCCTCCCAGCACGGAACCCATATTGGGCATCTACTAGAATATTATTATCTGTGGACCAGGTGTTAATTCTAGCAAGCAGGACTTTGCCCAAAATCTTCATTGAAGAATCCAATAACGAAATTGGTCGAAAACACTTTGGGGCGCTTCTTAGGCCCTTTTTAAAAATAGGTACTATAATGGCACATGACCATGTTTTTGGCAACCCCCCCTCATACACACAATTAAAAACGTTAGCTAAAATCTCAGCCCACAACTCCGAGTTAAGTTTGTATAGGTCCGGGGGGACCCCATCCGGGCCCGGGGCTTTGTTTGCAGCTGAGCCTAAAATTGCCAGCTCTACTTCTGATTTGGTAAAATCTAAATTAATGGGAGAAGCAGGGGAGTAAGGTATTTTAAACACCTCAGCAATTTCATTGGAGCCATATATATTGGAGAAATGATTAATCCAGTCAGCTTCAGATATGTTAATTTCAAGATCCAGATTATTTGTGTGAGAGAACAAAGGATTATTAATTATAGCCCAAAATTTGGAGCTATGTTTAAGGGTTATGGGGTCCATCAAAGAGTCCCAGGCTTCATCTTTGATGGCTTTTTTTCGAAGTTTGACTGCCAAAGCGTATTGTCTTCTTAGATCTGCCACCAAAGTCCTGTCTCTAGGCGATTGTTTAAGACCTTTCAGCAGAGCTGAGTGTGCCTGTGAGCAAGAGTGGTCAAACCATCTACACACTGGGACAGAACCCCTCCCTGGTTTGACTCTAAGCTCTTTATCCACTCTAGCACAGATAGCTTCAAAGGCACTCACAACTTCCCCTCCCCTCATCTCTCTATTCATACATTTCCCAAATTCAACTCCCATATCCTGCACAATACGACCATGAAAATCCTCTGGGCAGACTTTACACCATTTGAGGCGTCTGCCTTGGTCTTTACTCCTCACATCCCTTATAGAGGTAGCCCTTACTACTCCTTTATACAAACCAGAGAGAGCATCCAGAACCAATAACACAGGGTTGTGGTCACTAAATCCACTAACAATTGCATTATAAAACAATACATAACGAAGGAGCGCTGGGGACATAAAAAAGTAGTCAATAATCGATTCACTGCCCCTTGCGTTGTACGTGACCACACGGTTTGTTGTATCTGAGAACCCTGGTTCATATAGGTCATTTGATGAAAGCAAGTTTTCCATCGCCACACCCTTAGAACTATGTTCAAAGTGTGGCGGTGAAGTGTAATCCGGACCGTTTTCATCAATAATCTGGCAATGGGACTCACACAAATGAACATTAAAATCACCCATCATTATACACTGGACAAAAGTGGTTTGTTTTGACATGTATTTAGTTAAAAAGTCTGATAGACCCTCTAAAACAAAATTTGGGGGTCCCCCCTGCATGGAGTTGTAACAGTTTATTAATACAGTCTTATTCTTATCTGCCAAACAAATTTCCACCAGCTGAAAATAGTGAGAAGAACTAGGGATTTCTCTAACATTACCTGCAATTTTAACTGAAACAAGGAATAGCAAACCCCCTCTGTCCCTACCCGATGTGGAGCTCAGGGCATCAACAAAGAAAGAAATGTATCCTTCTACCCAGAAACCTTTATCTTTCGTCCAAGTTTCTTGTAATGCGACAATATCATGGTTCTTCACTGATTGTAACCAAATAGGGTCGTCTTGTTTTGCCCGTAGGCCCGCGATGTTCCATGATACTAACCGTATGTGCCCTTCCCCTAACTGTAATGGGTCATTAATAACAGGTTCGACTCTAACAACAGGTAGGGCCACATCAGTATTGACTGGGAGTTGGCAAGTCAGGTTATCCTGTTCGGGTACAGGTGCTAGTCATTCAATGTCTACTCTATCAGCTAATGCTGAAAACATGTTTGACAATGGTAGATTGTTAGAGGGTGTATTCCTTACAACATTTACTACACCATTAGGTTTAGTTGGCTTAGTCATCCATACATTGAAAGGCATGGGTGAGATAAGATTGTCCTCTGCCCAAGTGTTATCAATAGACTGTAACTTGATGTTCTCATTTACAACTAACCTATGAGGACGGGGATAAAAGAAACCCAGAGGCATCGCCCGAACCCCTTTACTTACAGGATCCAGAGGGGAGTCATCCCAAAAAAGTTGACTCGCGACATTCTTAGATTTAAAATTTACAATGACGCAGTCTCCAGATACCTCTTTCTTGCTTCTACCCACCCAGTTTACCCGTCTACTTGTTACAATATTGTCTGCGATGTTACTTTCTCCCGTGCAGTTGGCATTACACCATTTTTTAACGTGCCTAAGCAGAGACTCATGTTGTTCTATCGCTCCGTCTTCAAGTTTAGGCACGTTAACCAGAATTGCGACAAAGGGTGTTGCATCCGGAGGTAAATTTATTGGAGGTACCCTTTTTTCCGGAGCCCCCCACTGGCCTCTAGGCCTTGTGGAGCAACTAGCACTGTGGCCAACCTCTGTCGTGGGGATGTATATTCCATTGTCTACTTTCCCTTTTGGTGGCACAGGTTTGACAATAGGTAAAAGATGGATATTGACTGGTCTAGTTACGGGTGGGTCACCAACTTTAGGGGTAGTGACCTGTACAACTGAGGGACATGGAGCCAAAGGCATAGAGAATGCAGGGGCCCGAGTATTAAGAACATCATTTATACGATCACATTTTGTCATAAGGTTCTTAACACAGTCCTTCAGAGTTTCATTAATGTCCGAGGCAATCTGGATTAGAGCAGTCTCAAGTCTATCTGTGAACAGTTTTTCCAATAAGGCCATAATGACTTCCTCCGTCAGAAGGGCTGGCTGGGTAGGACCAGCCATAGTTAAAGCCGACCTTCCAGCATCCCCGGGGTTCAAAGGGGAGTTAGGTATCACGATTTCAGGTATGGCCGGGCATGGAAGAACTGTAGCAGGAAGTGACAAAGTGGGTCTACAAGCCTCAATAATGACCCGAGGCTCCAGTGGTATACAATTTATGGTGGAGGAGTTAGAAGTATCAACAGTCCCAGGACTAGGAGCAAGGCCCAGTTCACGCTCGGACTCAGCAATCTGAGATGATAGTTCCCCCACCTTAGTAGTTAGATATGTGAGTATACTTGTAGTATATTTAGGCACCTTCGCTTTAGCTTCATCAGCCGCTGGTGTTGCCAATTTGCGCTTACCCATTGTGGAAGATGATAAGGACGTGGCCCGTCCCGTCCCTGGTCGTCCTTGGACGGCCTTAGACGGCCCGCCCTCTGCCCGGGCTCCGCCCGGCGTCGCCCGCGCGCGTCCGCGACGCGGAGGGGTTGGCCCGCCTTTGTAGCGCCTCCGGGCGCGCTGTCTGCGGGGACCGGAAGTACACGCAAAGCCCGCTGGGAGCTGTAGTCTCCAGCCGCCGAGTTGGTGATGGCGGCGAGACCTACAGCGTTCCTGGACCCAGGGGCGCGAGGCTGCGTGTGGCGAGGTGTTCCTCCAGGTAGGGTTCTGCTGCTGATGCGAAAGCCTCCCGCTCCACCGAGGGGCTGGCCCGCCTTTGTAGCGCCTCCGGGCGCGCTGTCTGCGGGGACCGGAAGTACACGCAAAGCCCGCTGGGAGCTGTAGTCTCCAGCCGCCGAGTTGGTGATGGCGGCGAGACCTACAGCGTTCCTGGACCCAGGGGCGTGAGGCTGCGTGTGGCGAGGTGTTCCTCCAGGTAGGGTTCTGCTGCTGATGCGAAAGCCTCCCGCTCCACCGAGGGGCTGGCCCGCCTTTGTAGCGCCTCCGGGCGCGCTGTCTGCGGGGACCGGAAGTACACGCAAAGCCCGCTGGGAGCTGTAGTCTCCAGCCGCCGAGTTGGTGATGGCGGCGAGACCTACAGCGTTCCTGGACCCAGGGGCGTGAGGCTGCGTGTGGCGAGGTGTTCCTCCAGGTAGGGTTCTGCTGCTGATGCGAAATAACCAGGAGTAAAACATTTCCTGAGATAAAGATAAACATTACATCCAGTAGGAATAAAACCTTTCATCTGGTAAGAGTAAGAACATTTCGTTAGGGTGTAAACCACCCATTACCTGCGGCATGAACAAGCAAAGCTACACCCCTATTAATCAAGATAATTTCATGGTGTAACGCGAAAAACATTCATCATCACTGCAGCACCTTGCAATAATCCTGTCAGGAAAGAAATTACATTTCTTTACACCGCAGTGATCCTTTCAGTAGGTAACTGTAGGACTCAGGAACCCCTACCCTAGACAGGAGGAAACCATTTGATTAATTAGGAGTAAACATTTCAGTAGGGTAAAACCAGCCCTTTCAGTAGGCCACCATTTTAACAGGACTTCCAAGCCATTCCCTACAGCAGTCAGAAACAGTGCCGGCAATCACACGAGCACCTCGTCACATTAGAAATCAGCATAGCCTTAAACATATAAGACTTGGCGTAGGCATATGAAACATTTCCCTCGGCCAAAATAACATTTGAGGACCCACTTCCAGTAGGGATCAGAAAAATAACAGTTAATCACGTTCAGGCAGGAATGAACATCCCCTTATATCAATAGAAACATTTATTTTAATAGTATTGACCCATTAACCGTTTCATCAAGGATCAAGCCACCTTTAGAGAAAACGGTAACAGACCCCTATGCAGGGCTAAATATTTCAACAAGCACAGTGGGCATTTCTTTAGTTAATGGTAGGTACCCATAAACCTTTGCACCAAATAAGCAGGGAGCCCTTCACCCCACAATAAGCATTTCATGACAACATCAGGTAAACCAACATTTCTTTAGGCCAGAGGAAATATGTTAATAATCACTTCCCGGAGGAATAAGCAGATCTCTGTCGTGGCAAGTTAGCACCTAACCCTCTGGGCAGGCCTAAGGCAACTAATAGTCGCATTCCCCTTGTCAGGGGTTATCTTTAACATCCTCGGGCCCAGGGGTTTACCGGAGGTTTGGCCCAGTTCACACGGGCCTTCTTTGGCCTAATTAGGGCCGCGGGGCCCAACCACAGTTTTCCCCACGGGAGGGTTGGCCACGGGGCTCCGCTCTTCCTCCTGGGCTCCCGCCCTCCTCCCCGGGGGAATTACCTTCGTTTACGGCCCTCCTGGGATTATGCAAAGCAGTCCTGAGTCTGACAGAGGGGCAGGGGCTCACACTGTCTCTGGCACGCCCCGCCAGTATTTCCAGCCTTGGTGTGGGGGGGGGCAGATCCGAGGAGGCCTGCGCGGCTCTGGCGCTCTTCTAGGGGTACTCCTCGCAGCCTCGATGTTGCTCCGGGCTCCGGGGTTTCCCTCGTGGCGTCAGCGCTGGCTCTTCTTCCGGTCCCGGGCCTCCAGAGGCTTCCGAGGCCCGGGAACCAATCCGAGGCTCGCCCTCAGCGGCGAATCCTGGAGCGGCTCCCTGGGAGGGACAACAGCAGCCAATGGCTGCGTGGCGACAGGTGGAAGGGTGCGGCCAATGACGCGGCCGGGCACCCCCCATCATGTGAGCAGGGTGATCCGAGGCTTCAGGGCCTACGCGGCCCGCTCCTGATTACCTCAGCCCGACTGGAGGATCGCGGCGGCCTGCCCAAGGCTCCGGGGGCTGCCGCAAGGACTTCCCGCAATCAGGCTTGGGGCGGTCCACACACGACGGCGGCGGCCCTCTCGTGGCACCGAGGGCCGCCTGGGGCAATTACCGCGCTTCGCAAGGTGCCACAGGTGAGCGCTTTAGAGGGAATTACAGCGCTTACAGGAACAGCGCTTCACAGAGCTAGCGCCTAGGGACTTCGCGGCGCTTCAAGAGTATAGCGCTTCTCAGGGGTACAGTAGGAGAGCGCTGTGTAGGTAGGGCAGACAGCTTGGCAGCCTCAGCAATCAGGCAGTTCATGCAGGACAGGCCACATGACAGTGGCAGAATAGCGCAGGGACCCAGTGGAAGGCAGTGGGGCGCAGGTGCAGCACAGTTAAGTACCTGGTTGATTCTCCAGCAGTCCTGTAGCAGTTAGACTTCTTCTTCTTGGCGCTTGATGGTTTTGGCGCCCTTGTAAATAGCTGTTTCTTGTTTTCTGTTACTTGGTTCTTGAAGGGGGGTTGAGTTGGGGGCTGCAGGCAGGCTTCCTCTGCAGGTCACTGTAGATGGTCTCTGGGGTTCCCTACCACTGGGCCAGATCAGGGGGCTAGTCTAGGACACCTCACCCAACTTAAGAGGCAGCACCTAAATCCTGTCACTCCCAGTAGCATAGGTTCCTAACTAGGCCCTCCCGCCTAAAACTCCTGCATGGGTTCCCCAGGTCAGTGATGCCCCAACTGACTGGAAAGTTTCCCTCCCTTTCCTTATATAGGCCCAGGTCAGTTGACCACCCTCTAAGGCGGCAAAACTAAGTTCCGCCCTTATTCTAGAAGGTGCCAGGAGCTTCCCTACTCTAACTGTGGGCAGGCAAGGCAGGCTGGAATGGCAACATTGTTTAGGATCCCTGCCAGCTCCTGGCAAATAGAATGCGCCTTAACAAGACCACACTGCAGTAACAGGGGTCTATGGCAGACATGTTGAGGGAAGTCAAGCACCCGCATCTAGCATGGGTTTTAATAATACCCAGGGCATTACAACCTCGCAGGGCTTATGCAATTACATTATAAAGGGGGGACATCCTGAATTAGGGGAAGCAAAAAGCAAAACATTTCCGGGAAAAGGGCCAAGTCCAACAGGTAGCCTCATACAAATATATGGGTGTCCTCTTGGACTCAAACAACAACTCTAGACCTCAACTCCACTCCATCCGAGGGAAAGCCACAATGACACACCTGGCACTAAAATCTCTAAAGGCAAAACTCCCTGATCTCACACTAAAACCATTCCTTGAAAACTTGTGTGCGAAACTACAACCAACGCTCACGTATGGGAGTGAATCACTTCATGGGAAGGATGCCGAACTGCTGGACATAGTCAGAGACATTTTCAACCTTCCTACATATGTCTCCCCTGCCCAGATTTGTTTGGAATTCGGTAATATCAGACAAAATCTAGAAAGGCGGAGTGCGTACGTAGCAATCTGGCGCAAAATCCGCAATGCAGAGGCCGACTCCCTAAATGCCAACATATGGGTTGAGCTACTACGGCACCGCACGTAGTTGCATACAGTTTATCTTTTTGAATCAATTGTAGTCCTAGGTTTGTCTGACATTTGGGAAACGTCTACAGACCTCTAGTCCTTTAAAAAACAGGCCAAAAAATCAGCATGCATTATCTCTGCGATTGAAGATAAGAAAGACTTAGCAAACAGAGCGCACAGATGGACAACCCTCGGTGGATATGGCAAAACACAGCCACAATGAATGCGTACGGGTACTGCACTCTATTAGTCTTCTTTGTACGTTTGTGTGATATGTGTGCTGTGTTAGATTAGTGCCTGCTCACTTACGTAACTAGTTGTGTGTGGCCTGGCTCCAAAAAGGCCGCCAGGACTCTAACACGCACTACTTCAAATTGAGTACTCCTTTTATATGTTTCAATTCAGTTTTATCATGATATCAAATCAAATCATCACATTTCTCTCATTGTTAGTACATGCGTTGAAGTTACTTACAATATAGTCAATTACATTTGCGTTACACAAATGTACATTCAAACAATAGTTTCAAAATACAATAAAACCCAATGCATTTCGGGGCATCAGCCCCTTCGTCAGGGGTCTGTTTGAAAAGAAAAAGGAAACATAGTTACTTTTGGTGCTTTAAGGATTCAGTGTTGCAATAGCGTTTACAGCTTGTGGTATTTACTGATTTCGTGCATTTCTTACCTCGTGTGCGAGGTAGCTCAACAGGTGTTGTGCTATGCAGTTTGTAGCGTAGCTATAGTGAATCTAAAAGGAGGAGATTATCTAGGTCACTTGCTAATTTATTAAACTGTGTGCAGAGTTATTAGTACTTATTTCACTAGTTAACTTATTTTACCTGAGTCTTGCTTGCTTATGCACATCTGTAAGAAAAAATATATTTTGTCTTGCGGTCACTTCAAAAGGGGTACCCAAAATAATCAGGGTCATAAGAAAAAGCATATCTTGGTGATATATGGTGCTCACCTGTGGGTCTTCTATTTTCACGTCAAATAGTTACCCTGCAGAATTAAAACAAGGGAAGTTCCATTGAACGTTATTGCATATGTTAGGGGATTTTGTAGCGTTGTCTTCAAGTTTGCAAATAAAGTTTTTACCTGCGAGCCTCAGTAAAAATGGGTTGGTCTCGCTAGTCAATCGTATGTGTTTGACTGTAAATAAAAAGTAACGCGATCATTAGCCTGTTGCTGATTTTCAAAGCGGCAGAATGCACGCTGTTTCGTAATTATAACGCGTTAGGCGAAAAGCGCTTTGGGCTTACCGTTTCGAAAAACGATGCTGCTCTATGCGGCGTCTCAAGTCGGGTGTGTCGACCGGGGCTAACTTTCCACACTACTAGTCCCTTCTTACTTATTACTCACTGTTCCCTTGTATGCAGCAATAGACGAAGGACTTCCTTATTGAAAGATTTACGGCCGCCATTGCTAAGCGGTGGAAGTTCAATAATGCTATTGGTTTTAACCTATTGTGGTATGAGTCAAACAATACGTTACAGTGTATTGACACGTGGAGGGCATTCAGATATTATTAATTGTTCATGTGTATTTGCATTAAAACATAAAGGGATAAAGAAAATAAAGTAAAATATAGGTAATATACCTATGTGTACATAGGAGTGTGTAATTGTATGTCGTTGTATGTCGTGTGAGCATACGTATCACTGCGAATTCGAATCCCATGAGGTTCTACTGAATACATCTGTAATGTTTTTGATCTTTACAGAAAGCAAATCATCTCCATTTTGTCGTTCAGCCCATTAGGGATCAGTGTCTGGAGCTTATGTATCAAGAAGCCCCCTTTAGAGTGTCAAAGTCTTTTGACACTCCTCAGTGCAACTAGCGTTTCTGAGCTGTTACTTTGAGGCCTTTCAATGATACCTTACCCTTCACAAACCTATAATACCCAGCGAGGCCAAGAAAGCTGGGACCTGGGTTTGTGTCCTTAGAGCCTCTCAAGGCAGGGTGGTCTGGATCTTGGACTGAAGAAGTTTTAGATGGCCTCCACCCACTTGGTGACCTAAGCACATCTTTAAGCGTTGCCCTACTTGTTGCAGGGACTGAAACACTTATTTAAGGTTGACCAGGTGTTCCTCCCAGGTGGAGCTGACTACAGCACTATCAACAAGATACGCTGTACTGAAAGCTTCCAGGCTTGAGAGAACTCTGTTTGCCAACTGCTGCAAGGTAGTAGGGGCCTTCTCCTAACCAAAGGTAATCAATTTGAATTTCAAGTGCAGACCTATCCTTGGCTCATTGTGGTAGGCTATCTGCCAGTAGCATGAAGTTAAATAAAAATTCTTTAGGTACTTGCCGGCCCCAACTTTTCTGTGAGCTCATCAGCTTTCTGTATAGGGTGATAATCAGTCTTGGTATCTGTATTCAGGCCTCTGTAGTCCACACAAAACCTCATCTAAGTTGTCCCACCTTTTATATTTGGTTGAGACACCAGAACCACTGGGCTGGCCCAAGGACTGGTAGAGAGCTCAATTACCCAAATCTCTAGCATCATGACAACCTCAGCCTTAATGCTAACTTTAACCTGATCCAACAGTGTATACATTTTTACCCTTGATAGGCAAGCTGCCACATCATGAATACACCAAGTTGCCAGACCCGTGGTCAACGAGAAGAGACCAGAAAACTGTTTCAACAAGTTGAAACAGTCCCTTTGCTGTTGTGCTGTCAAAGTGTTGGAGAGGACTACTCCATCCACTGAACCACCTTCAGCATTACCTGATAGTAGGCCAATGAGAGGTTCACTTTCCTCTTCTTCTCCATCTGTTTCCATAAGCATGGTCATGTCTGCTCTGTCATGGTGTGGTTTTAACCTGCCTACTGTATTGCCTTTTAAGGGTTCCTTGGGGTATCTAGGTCCACGATATAGGTGACTTTCTCCTGGTTTTATTGAACTGGCTAGGGCCCAGTTCACTTTTCTTAGAATGCCCTAGGGGGGTGCAGGTTCCAAACCCACACCAACTGTCATGGTTGGTATTATTCCTTCTGGTCATAGCAGAGCTTGGCAAACTGCTAGCTAGTCTTTAAATTTATGTTTGCCTTCTTCATGTACTCTGCCATCCTGGAGTAAAAGGCCTAGTACTTTGGGCCTGAATTAGATCTTGGCGGTTCTGGTCCCATTTGCTGCTTTTTCTATGGTCTTCCCACCAGCCAACTTGGGAGTCTGCCCAACGTATTTAAATTTGGCTGCTGCTCGATTGACAAAAGACTGCCAGAGTCCGCAAACTTCTGGTTTTGGAATAGGATGATTACCAAGGGATTCAGCCAGTTCAGTTCAATCCATCTGCAGGGGTTGTTTCCTACAACCATCACCTCAGTTTCCTCCCCATTCAGTTTAAAGCCGTTTGCCAACATCCACTCCATGACGTGCTTAAAGGAAGCATTTGGTGTGAGAGGTTGAGTTTATTTCTGTTTGGTTGGGAAGGGAGATGACAATCTGAGGGGTTTATGTACTAGAACTGCCCCTAATAAGTGTTAGTTAGTGGCAATTTTCTTAACAAAGCCTATTACCAAAAACTATCACCCTGTTAGTGGTGTATTTACAATACATCGCTTCATGGTGATAGTAACAGCTAGCAGCAGTGAAAACTGCTGCTAGCACTATCGTCAAGGCGATAAAGGGGGAAGAGGAAATGCAGATTCAGGGCTACAGTTATGAAACAAGCTGCATTGCTGGGAAAAAACAGTGATGCATAACTTTTCACAGCACCCTCCTTGCAACACCATGGCAGCCATGCTGGCCTCCATCTGTGACCTGGAGTCAGAGACAGAGGTGCTGTGGAGTTTCTGGGCCATGGCGGTAGACATTGAGGCATTGATGATCACTCTTACCTAGTGGTGAAGTCTGGCAGGTCGCATGGAGTTACTTTGCTGACCTTTGTGAGAAGACCACCCGGTGCACCTTGGAGCTGTGAACGGTAGAGGCGCTCCTGTGCACCAATGTAGGGAGGTCTACATCAGATACCAGGCGGCACCACTACACCGGGGTGAATGGAGGAGATTACCATTGGCAGGCCACGCCTCTCTGCATCAAAGGACGGAGGATGCTGCTCTGGCCAGATGCTATGGAGGGTGAGGTCCCTGAGCTGCACCAAACTTGTTGTGGGAGCTCATCAACTTCAAGCCTAAGGGGGCCCTTTTGCATCATCTACATTGGGTGGTTCCCCGGCACACTTGGCGGTGACTGCTGTGCCCAGTCTTGTAAAATCCAACCTGGCTGAGGCTCCTGCTGACTGAGTCACAGATTTGGAGAGTGCAGCACATTGAGCCTCGGTGTCAATGTGCAGGTGAGGAGAATGTGGGATGTGTAGCAGAGGAGGTCTGGGGTCACGTTGGGCCCAGGTCAAGGCTTGTGGGTGATACACACTATGCCCCCAGCAATCCTTGTGCTGCGGCTGACCTTCATCTCCGAGGGCACCACACAGGATTGGTGGGGGACTCAACTTACTGGCTCAAGTCGCAGAGATCGGCCATTGGTGGCAGTGGGTGCCAGGGACACCAGTGCCAGTTCTGGGTATGCAGCTTGATTGGCCGTTACTACTTGAGGAACACGGAATCTGATTGCCACTGTTAGATCAGAAGAGGCAACCGGGTGGTGCTGCCTTTCCTTACACCTGTTAGTATTATTTTGTGCGTACGGGGGCTAACCCTTAGTGGACTTCTTCTTCCAATAGCTCTGCACCGTCTGGTTGCTGTTACTGCTGTCCCCATCTGCTGCTGCTGATGGTTCCTCTGACTCAGAGGTCAAATGTTCGAGTCCCTCCTCCACCTGCATGCTCCTGCATGCCCCTCACCCCTGATTGTCCAGTGGTAGAGCGTCACTCCTCTGCAGCTTGACTGCCCTCCTGTCCCTCTTGTCTGCTTGTCCTGGTCATCTTTGTGCTCTTCTCCGTTGCTTTTCTACCTCTGTCTTTTTATATCTTTGCTTTGTTTGGCTTTGCTTTTCCTTTGCTTTTTTGCAGTTCCTTTTTCCCTATCCTCTCCCTCGTTGCTGCTGCAATCCCCCACGTCCCCGCCCCTAATGTGGCCTTTTCCCCGTCTCATGCCTCCCAGCTGTCCAGCCCCCCTGCAGCACAAACCAATGGTGGATTATGCTGCCATGCACAGAGAGCATGCCACTGGTGTACCAAAGGCAAGCCATAGGTAAGCCTGTCAGCATCAGCCGATCCTGTACCGCACCCAGCACCAGGGTCCCTGACTCTCAGACACTCCACCACTATGATTCCAGCACCCTCCTTTCCCTCAAGCCTGGAGGCCATGCCGCCTGCCATCTAGCATCACTGAAGGATACCCTGGCTCCCTGCACCTGCCAAAACTGCAAACGCACCTCCTGCCACATCAGCACACCAGCACCTCTTGCTGCCTAGCCAACCAACTGCGCACCTGAACAGGTCAACTGCATCATCCTCAAAGTGCGGTTCCTCCCTACAGAAATCTGGAACCTCCTTGACGCCATCTCTTCAGACATTGCCTTCTTCACGTAAACCTGGACCAACCTCTGCTCCGGACAAGACATCGCCAATGCTATCCCCAACAGCTACAAAATCACCCATAAGGACCACCCTGACCATCCAGGAGGAGGCATTGCCATCATCTACAAAAGCACACTCTGACTGACCACTCAGTCTAATAACCCAATGGTGACCAAGGAACACCTCCACTTTCAGATCTGGACCAACCCCAACACCATCTTCCATAGCACCCTCATCTACAGGCCCACCCCGGCCATGAACCCCCATTCACTGATGCCATTGTCCCATCCAGCAACTACATCCTACTTGGAGACCTCAGGTTCCACCTGGACAACCCCAGTGACCAGAACACCGCCACCCTCTTGGGGAACCTCACCAACATCTGACTCAAGCAGATAGTCACTGCACCAACTCACATAGCCGGACCCATGCTCGAGTTCGTCTTCTCCACAAGAGGGAACTTCAACTACAGCCACACCACAGAACTCTCCTGGACTGACCATCATTGTATATATCACGCCTTCACCACGCCCACTGTAAACTACCACCATCATCGCCCCCCAGTGGCAGCTGGATCAAGGCCACCGAAGAACTTCTCATCAATTCCCACAGCACCACCACTCCATCAATGCTGACAGATGCCACCCCGCAGCACGTGACCTCCACTGATGAGTCTCCAACTGCGCCAACACCCTGGCACCCCTCAAGAAAAGACCAGGCATACAACACTCCAAGAAGGCTAACTGGTTCACTCCCGCCCTCCACTAGTCCAGACACACCTGCAGACATCTCGAGAAGAGCTGGTGCCACAACATCAAACAACTCGGGAACACTGTCACCCTTGAACCATGGCTCAAGGGTGCCTGCTTTGGTGGATGGCAGCCATTGTGCCCATCATAGGTAAAAAAGTAAGGGGGCATAATCCTCAGCCCCTTCCGGCAGTTTAAGGCCACCAGTGCATCATTTTCTTGATGTACTTGCAGTGTGAATCTTGCGCCCCTTTGCTCTGTATTTTCAAAGTGATGCATCTAGGCATATGCCTGACCTTGTGAAGCCCTCCTGCCACATTATACCTGTGTCTGGTATGATGTATGCAATGTGGGCGTTCCCACGCAACAAAGCCTTGTAGGATTGGTACAGGAAGATTCTCAGTTTTCACTGCAACAATTCTAGGACACCGCTGTGTTAAAACTTTGTGCCTGCCTCATGGCAGGCGTAAGGGTGATGCAGTGCCATGGGGATAGGCTAGCCCCATGCATTGATGGAGTTGCATCATACTTGCAACAAAACTGTAGCAATGCCTGACTTTACCACTGCAAAGATATGTCAGGATTCCAGATGTATCAGTCATTGATTGAGACATGTAGTACCTTACATTGAATACGACGTATCCATGACGTCGCAAGGAGGGTGCAATGAAAATTGTTGCAACACTGTTTTGTCGCATAGATGCAACACTTTTCATTAATGGGGCCCATGAATGTGCCCTATCTTATTGATAGGGCGCATCCCTGACCTTTTGTTTTGGCGCAAGGCAGCGCAGCAATGTTCCTTGCAGCCCTGTCCAGCACCCAAACATCTAATATGTGGACCCAAGTGTTTTCACCAATTTTACGAACCAGCAATTTTCTGGTCTTAAAAAACTGCCTCTAACTGGACCTGGTGGCAGTTTTGGGGGGTAATCGTTGTATGGGAATTTCATTGTAAATACCGCAAAGTGGTATTAGCGGCAGAAATGCACAGGAACACCCACCTTGCATCTCATTTTCGTTCAGTCCTGCTAACAGACGTGGCGATCTTAAAAATGCACGTTTATGCCGGAAAAGTACTCCTAACTGCTGTTAGCGGCAACCTATAAATACGGCATAACGTCAAAAATGTTATGCTAGGCCGGTGTTAATTTCTTGTACATATGCCACTGAGTGTCATCAGCATTGGATACTGAAGAGAAACCATTGCTGTTTATAATTTCTCCCAATACAATGACATACAGGTTAAACAATATAGGGCTCAGTGGGGACCCCTCAGGGACCCAACAGCTAAAAGAATAGGTATTTGACAGAATAGTCTCCTCACATACTGCAAAAGGTTCTATTCTGTAGGAACAAAGGTAGCCACAGGAGTGCAGATCCAGAGATTCCAATTTCCTTTTACCTTGTGAGTAACACCTGGTGGGGAACGGTATCAAATGCAACACTCAGATCCAAAAGCATCAGAGCTGCACTCCCACTCTGATATAATAGGTTTTAAGCCCTTCTGTTGCTGCCAGCAAGACTGTTTCTATGCTACTGTCTGTGACTGATGTAGGATTTCGTTATTTTCCCGGTATAGTGAGAGACTATTATTAAAATATTACTCCAAGACTTTAGAGATATTGGCCGGTATTTTTTGCATTTTACAGGGTGTGCCAATTGTTTTTTTCTAATAGTGGCTTTACAATGGCACATTTTGATCCCATTATACCCTGTGGGTAATATTTTCATCCCCTTTTCTTGCCTTTCAGCCAATTGCCTCAGCCCTTCAAGAGTGGTGCACAGTGGTGGAGAGGTGTGGCTCACTGGTTAGAGGTGGCAGACCCGGAGGCTGAGAACGGCCCGGGACCAGGGTTCGATTCCCGACGCGGCAGGGTCGAGGACCAGGGTCAGCGGACTGATAATTCTCGCCTCGGTGCCCACTTTGGGCAGTGATCACACTCGGTAACTCTGGGCATTAAGCTTGCCTCATCTCTACAACGGCCCCCCACAGACGCCGGGGATGCCTGGCTTCACCTTGGAGATACCCAGCATGGGACCATCTCACAGGGAAAGCCAGGACAGGTTCCCCAGCGGTCATTCGCGCCAGGATACTCCGGTAGTAATTGAGCGCGCTACAAAACACCTTACATTTACATTTACATTTACATTTCTCTGCCCCAGGCACAAGTTGTCTCTGGAGTGACCACCCGCCCCATGAAGTTCTGCTAACTCAAGCAGTTCTCTCAAGGGGACATCTTCCTCTTCAGGCATCAGGCCTTTTCCATCAGGGTTAGGCTCATTCTGGGCCTAAAGATCTGGGAAACCGGCTGACCAGATTTCCTGCCCTTTCTCTTATTTTTAGGGGCTTGGGCAATTTTTCCACACTACAGGTTCCCTTTACATCGCTGTAAGGCTGCTGGTGCTGTCACACACCCAGCATTACTGCTTGGGCCCACATTACCACACCTAACCAGGCAGATGTTTCTATATAATTTCTCAGCAGACACTCAACTGTGATGAGACCTTCCCCAAGCCAGGAAAGCCTCCCCACTCATACTTCACCATAGCCATGGGTTGGAACTTTGCATTGTTATCAGAGTTTACTGTCTGGTGTATCTCATCAGAAATTATTTGGTACGAGGAAACCAGCATGACCATGAACATAATTAAGCTGGCACTTGTATCCCTCCGAGCTTTGACCTCAATCCAATTGATGTTTAGCCACTGCCTGCACGTTTCCAGGATGGGAGGCCAGGTAACCAATCACTCAATGTTTACCACTCCCACTTAAAGTAGGATAGTAGAATACTCTCTGTAATCCCCAGGAAATAACTTCCACCCATTACTTGACTGGCAATGACCTTGGGAGGGCCACCAGTTGGCAGTTTCTTGATGTACTTCTAATCAAAAGAGGGGGAGGTGGAAAATAGATCCATTCATTTTCCAAATAGGTATATGCTAATCAAAGGAGAAAGGATCACTTGTCCTGTTCAACCTTAAGTATACAGGACTGACAAAGGGTGTCCCAGAAAAAAGACCCTCATGCACGTGATGGGTATGGTGGTTTCGAAGCGGTATATCTTGATTCTCCGCTTATAGATCACGTGTGTGCATAATCATTAGGTCTATTTAGTTATGCAGCCTCCACCCGGAGGTTCTTACCCAAGGTTGGTGCAGTAGTGAGCCAGAGATAAAAATTATTAAAAAACCCAAAAGTCAGAGATTTGGAATTTTATTCTGTCTGGTTTCGGGTCTGGTAAACTCTATTGTAGTGCATCTTGTAAACTGGATAATGAGTAATAGTTGCACTTAGAGTAACAGAATTGAAAAAAGGGGGGTGGTTAAAAATTGGTCGACATGTTTCTGCCTTGGTTGCCTGGATTCTAGGGCTTACGGGCATTTATCAGGACCGTTAGTGAGATAACGTGAAGGAGTATATAAATAAAGTGCTCAGAAAGTGAAAGAAAAAGGTTATTGACCTGTTCCTATGTTTTGGAGGTCTTATGGTACCTGTAACGAGTAAACACAAGTTTGCAACACGCATACAGGGAGGGGGGTGTGGGGGGACACATGTTAAGCAGTGATTGCTTCTCATTTCTATCAATCGATAGACATTAAACAACTAAAAAATGGCAATACTTTACAAGACCAGTTATCATTTATGGCAATGTCAACTCTCTCTTATACTTTCCTTACTCATGCAGTTGACTATGACATGCTTCTGAGTGAATCAGCATGCATGTGTTGGCAAACAAACGTGGATCTATGTTGGTTTGTATAGCAATACATGTGCAGTTCTAATGTTGCTATCGGCAGTGATTGTGCCTATTTGTCACTCATTGTGCTGTGAAGTTCACTCAAGTGGCGCAGTGACTAGGGCGGGTCTCGCTTATCAGTGCGTATTCCCCTTAAGTGAGGCACTCAACTTGATACACAACGTGACTGAGACAGGCTCAAAGGTGTTTAGTCGTATACTGCAGGTGGAAAGAGTGGCAGCATAGATAACACCGCCGCGTCCCGGGTCATTTCTTTTTTACCTCGCACAATTATTATGCACACTCCCTTCGGTTGATAGAGCTCTTGGAATGGGCTAAAGGGAGGAAAGGATGAGCCAGCAATTAGGAGGGGCATTGTTGAATACTTGTGGTTTTGTAGAGGGCGTTTTCATGGTGTATCCTCACGCTACCTATTGCGCCCGTTCCTCAGCTTCCCTGTTTGCGCGCTGTTCTGCTCTTACCGAACCGGAAGCAGTTGGTGTTGCTTCCGGGTCGTTTTTTATTGGGCGGTGACTGTATTGTTGGTGATCTCCTATTGGTCTGATCCTTTTGTTTATATAACCATGGTGATCGGGCATTGTCTTTGCTTCTGAGATTCTCGGTACTGAGATCGTGTTTACACACGGGAGTATTTCTTTTCATACTCTCCGGTCTTACCAAGAATATTAAGTAGGGCGCCGGCTTAGATAGATTAATTCGTAGATCATCGCCTGGTTGTTTAGAAAAAGGGGGGGGGACTAGGTTCAATAGGCTGTAAATAAATGCGTTGGTGGCATTTGTGGGCTGATTCCTTCCTGTTGTTTTGTAGAGAGTAGTTAGTCTTTTCTCTAGGAAATACCTCTGTGTTAGGTATTTTTCTTCTGGGGAACAATGAAATGTTGCAACCATCATGGAGGTTTTGTGACCACCATGATGGTGCATTGTTCGTAATAAATACGATAGTGTTAGACCTGTTGTAACCCCATAGGTACATAAATGTAGTGTTATTCTGGTTTTCTCTATGACGTATAAGGTATAAACCATGGTGTTCTCAGGTCATAGAGAGGCAAGGGGAGGGTTTCGACTCAAAATTCCTTACAGGATAATTATTTTCTTGTTAAAGATAGCCAAGGTATATTGTCATTCAGTCCTTCTCTGTCAGTCTTGAGTCTATGTACCCATCTTTGTTCCTTTTCAAATAGGGTTCTCTCAGCATTGTGGTCTTTGTTCGGTAAGGTTTCGAGAATCACCCATTGCAGATCAAATACAGTGTGGCCCTTTTCCAGATAGTGGGTGGCCATTTTTGTGGTGCTCTTCTTACATTTTACGTTGCTTCTATGCTCACATATTCTCTGCTTTGCTCTCCTGCATGTCATCCCAATGTAATTCATTTTGCACCGGCATGTGATCATGTATACAACGTGAGTCGTGTTGCAGTTGGTATGGTTGTTCAAAGTCCATTTGAAGTTCGGTAAGAGCTGTATTTCTTTCGTTGGTCTTGTGAGACCACAAACAGAACAGGAGCCACATGGGTAGTGGCCTGTCACTTTTGGGTTGCCCCACAGAGAAACATTTTCTCTTGGTGTTTTTGGGGCTGGTCTAGTATGGACTAGAATGTCTTTTAGATTCCTGCTCCTCTTGTTTGCAAACCTCGGTTTTGGCCAAGTGAGATTGCCTGATGTCAGTATACGCCAATTTTTATTGACAATCTTCTTAATGTTGTTTGTCATTGGACTGTACGTGGTGACACATGTTAGGGTTTCCTCTTGCGATGTTTTTGGAATGCTCTCCAGTAGTGCATCTCTATTCTGATTCCTAGCCCGTTTCTAACAGTTGGCAATGATTTTTTTCGGGTAGTCTCGAGCTTCTAGTTTTTTACAGAGATCGTTAGCTTGTGATTTGTATTCTGAAGTGTTGCTGCAGTTCCGCCGTAACCTGAGGAACTGGCTGTATGGTATGTTTTCTCGTAGGGGTCTTGGGTGGAAGCTGTTAAAAGACAAAAGGCTGTTTTTTGCAGTCTTGAAAAAAGTCCTTGTTTGGAGAGTGTTGGCTTCACCGTAGATGGTTACGTCTAAAAAGTCAATGCTCTTTTTGTCTGCAGAGTATGTAAACTATAGACAGTCATCCTGTTGATTTAACCATGTGTGGAAATCTGATAAGTTTTTTTGGTCCCCTTTCCAAATGACAAAAATATCATCAATGTATCGTTTCCAAAACCGTATACATTGATGATAAGGGTTGTTGGTTGTGTTCAAGATATATGTATCTTCAAAAGTGCTCACATACAACCCTGCCACGCTAGAGGCAAATGTACTGCCCATCGAGGTCCCGTGGCATTGTAAATACAGGGTGTCTCTGTATTGAAAGAAGTTCTCCATAAGAGCCAGTCGGTTTTTTAATAATTTTTATCTCTGGCTCACTACTGCACCAACCTTGGGTAAGAACCTCCGGGTGGAGGCTGCATAACTAAATAGACCTAATGATTATGCACACACGTGATCTATAAGCGGAGAATCAAGATATACCGCTTCGAAACTACCATACCCATCACGTGCATGAGGGTGTTTTTTCTGGGACACCCTTTGTCAGTCCTGTATACTTAAGGTTGAGCAGGACAAGTGATCCTTTCTCCTTTGATTAGCATATAGTTTCTTGATGTACTCAGAATCTCCTCTTTTGTATCCTGGCTGCAGACAGCGATAACAAACCATTGACAGGTCTTAATTCTTTCCCAGGTACCCCTACCCCTAGAACTGGGATTGTTCTTCGCACTCTCTCCCATTGATTTGTATTCTTATGAAGACATTTAGAGGAATCTTTCTTTCTATCTCTGTTGCCCACATCTTTCCCCTGACGAGGGGCCTGACCTCCTTCCTTAGGTTCACCTCCATGGGATGTCTTGGGAACACTAGTATGCTCCCATTCATCTGGCAGCTTGCCAAGCTCTCTGGGACTAGATAGAATTGAATCTACCAGATTCTGGTGGTACATCTTTGATGAGCAATTTGTAAGGCTATGCTCTTTAACGATCAAGTTAAGGAGACCTTCATACGTATCCACCTTGTTACCTTTAATTCAGCCAACTAGTGCCTTTACTGAAGCATCCACAAAGTCCACTCATGTCTGTGTTACTCCCTTGTGTGTGTTTCTGAATTTCTGTCTATCCAAGTAACTCTATAAGTGCTGCTTTTATGTGAGTGAAAGACTATGCCGCAGTACCCTCTAATGTCAGGAGCCCATCTCTCCCAACCACTAGAAACAGTTCCCACAATAAGGACCCCAGTACTGAGCACCCACCTTCCTCACCTTGGAAGCTCTTTAATAAGATGCCAGCCGCTTATTAATATTATCATCCTCAACATTCTTAGGCACAATACCCTTGGGTAAGACAGGATCCTAGGCACCCCCTACACTTAGCTTAGATTCTTTGTTGCTGTCACTATTCTCATTACACTGCAAGCCTAGCTAGACCCTTCTGTCCTCAAGGGCCAGTCTCCTTTCCTCCAAAGCAAATCTTTTCTCCAGGTCTAGACTTACTTGGGCCTGAAGTTCTCTAGGTCCCCTCTCTGACGTCGAGCGTCCTTCACTGTCAGATGCTGAGGACCGCCTTGTGTGGATGGTGGGGGTCATGGTGTCATCATCCCCCTCATCCTTCTCATTGATGACTTTCCTGTCATCATTCTCTTCCCCACTCTCTTGGGTAATCTGTCTCTTCCAAAGTGCTTGGGCTCTATGGGCCTCCTCCCAGGCTCTGAGAGCTTTTTCTCTCTCAAGATTCTCCTTCTCTTGCTGAAGCACTCATCCTGATCATTCTGTCTTTGCACAAGCTTCTCACTGAATTGATCGTGAAGGTTGTCAGAGTTGCCAAGTCGATGTTTCCTAACCCTTTTTACTACTTTCAGAAGCTTTGCAAAAACGTTGACAAATTTTTAACAAACTTTAGAAAAATTTCCAAACTTGGCAATCTGATTGGAAATCACAAGTATTTCCTTCTGGGAGTTGACTTGGTGGATTTTATAACTTTTCAACTGAATGGTACTGCAAAACTCATGTTTAGGATCCAATCACAAGGCACCAATGTGAGGAAAGCAGTTTGTTACATGGTTAGGCCATACAACCAAATAGTATATAACAAACTGCTTTCCCCACACTAAGAAACAACATTTTATAGCCATTGGCATGAATTAGGTTTGTCTAGGATTAGCCATGTTTAATAAGCACTGGTAGGACATACTTTCACACACTGCCAAATTATTATAATTAAAAAAGTGTGATGGGTGACCACAATTTCTTGTTGACTAAATGTATATACTTAGTTTTTAAAACATGGTCCAACAACAAGTAGACAAATTACAGTGAATCTTCCCACGTAGCATGATTTATTCTTTGAAGTCCACTCGCCTTTGATTGGAGCTTTTCTTTTTTTTTACATTAACAACTCCTTTTGCATTGATATAGTCAATAATCTTGGGTCTTTTTCAAGACCAAAATTAAGCAATTGTGCAATAATTGATAAACAATACATTCAATAATTGGCCAATAAGAAAGCAGAACATTCTTACTTGTAAGGTCACACGTGAAGCACTGCCAATCTCACCTAAAGGTGAAAATATTTAGTGGGCAGGAGTGTCAAACTGCAGAAATGTTTCTATATAGAAAGCCAACAGATCCAAACAGTCCAAATGATATAGTTTGGTGTATAGGGTGACCACACTGGGGCCTCTTCCCAAACTGTATTTTCTCTTATGCATTGTAGTACTAAAAAAGTCCTACTGATGTACTACAAAAAGATAGTCACAAACTTGGATGTCTCTCCCACTGCCTAACGTATCTTTTATATGCAGAGATCTCAACCCAACTGCGAAGATCTCCACATATGTAGGCATGCGTTTTAGCAGCAAATGAGGAAGGGATAGGAACATAGTTGGTGAATGAGTAATGCTTACTACTAAAGGGGAGGAGTTAAGGTAGGAGTTAGAAGGAATTAAGCGAAGGCTGGTTAGGGGTTTAAGGAGGGACATGCCCCCCCCCAAAAGTATACATCCCTTCCTATTCACAAATTGCTCTTTTAAAGTTAGTAAAACTAAAAAGGATCCGAAAAAGTTGTAAATGTACTCCAGCTCAGAGCAGAAGAAAGCTCAGGAGAACCAATGGCCACTCACAGATAGTGTAACATGCTCCCCTAGAAAATAATGGGGGTAAGTATGTAATATAAAACCCTGTTGGAAATAATTGATCAAAAATGAAACATCCGCAGACAGGATGTCGGACCCTCATGCTGCACTGGGAGCAGACCCCAGTGAGTCCAAATAAACAAAATCCCAGAACACACAAGTGCTGTAGAACAGTTTGTGCAGAAAGTTGATTTCCCAGTGATGCATTTTGGCTCAGAAGAGCCTTGGTCACATAATGCCATGTCAAGTTACAGGAAGTTTAATAATCAAGGAAAAGTAGAAAGGACTACAGCAGTGTCCAGAGGAAGCACCATCTTGAAGTGTACAAATAAACATGTATTGGTGCACAAAGTATTATGAATCTACAATGAGAACTACCCATGATAAAAAAACGTACATAAAAACCACATAAATAATTGATACACATTTTAAAAATGTATATACATTAGTTATGTTTGAAAAATAAAATGTAAATGATAAATATTATTAAAAACAATTTAACTTGTTTTCAAATTAACTTTTATAAATAAATGAAATTGATTCCTTATATAACTTTCTGAAATGATTAATACATAATAAATAAAAACATTTTACTGTAGGCGGGTGTTATATTTTTAAATAAATCTTTAAACAAATCATTTTCATTAAATTTAACATACTTAAGTAACTTTTATATTTTAAAATGTAGTTAATTGTGCTGTAGTATTTTTAAAAATTATTCCACTTTTAAAATGCTTATATAAACTTAATTTACATTAACATTTAACTTACATAGAGTTATACATGTTTTAATCTTTAATGAACTTTAGAAAATGTGCCTATACTCTACCAAACTAAGATCTCCCTACCCCATTGTGGAGGTCTCTGCAAAGAGTGGGACATCACATACAGTAGAAAAGTCCCATGTTGTAATAACATTACAGTCATATACAATGTTTTTACCGACTCTACCCCCTTTTCTTGTGGCGAGGACATGTAAATCTGTACTTTTAATTAACTTTCACTTATAAATGGTGAATGACAAAAAGTAGAAGAGTTACTCAAAAGTGTAATAGTAAACGCACAAGTGTAGATTTACTCAAATGTAATTTTACTTTTGTGAATAGACCCAACTATGCTCATGACACCTATCTCTGATGACAGTAGATGAACAGCAAGAGGGAGAGAGAAAAGCATGATAGGAAAATTGTTAGGGCTTTAAATATTATGAAAACTTTATATGTATGTGGAGGGGATAGATAATCTTCAGAATCAATTAACAAATAAATAAAGACTATTGTGGAGTCTGCCTGAACAAGCAATTTGATTGTATGCAGAAAATAGGATGGGAAAGATGCCTTGTGCCTTACTGGCGTTAAATGATAAGCCTTGAAGAGATTATCTATGGAAGGAAGACATCTGAGGAAAATGATTCTGATAATATGAAGAAAGAGATTATATAGTTCAATGATGCGTGGTAAAGACATATGTAGTAAAAGCATATTTGGTAAAGGCAGGTATGGTAAAAACTAAGGGCCTCATTACAACTTTGGCGCAGTGGCAATGGCACAATGCCCCCACTGCTGCACCAAACAGCATCCATATTACAACTTGCACATCTGCAACTCGTAATATGGTCCATGATTTCCTTATAGACCATGAGGATCCTTCAGGAAATCGGTTAAAAGGTGGAGCCCTTATTTTGTGCAGGTAAAGTGTGATGCAAGTTGCTGTACAATAGGAAGGATTAGATGAGAGGTGTGGGGAGTTTTCTTTTTTCCCACTAGAGTTTAAAACTTCAGGGAAAATCTGGTCTCCTCAGAAATTGAATTGATCAGGTCTATAATCAACGAACCATGGATAATGAATATGTTCTGGACAACAATGATTTTAATAAATGGCAAGAACAAATGCACTGCCCTAATTATTTCCTTATAATCGGTTCTGGAGGTGCCTGGCTCAAGTCTGGTTCAGGCGCAATCTTAAAAGGAGTCCTGTCCCTTTTTTATTCATGTTATCCTTTTTCGTTTACCGTTATTATTTTAACTACTTTTAATTTTAATTTACCAGCATTCAGCTCCTCACAGGGGAGCCTGTGAGGGCTGAAGAGGTCGCTGGACCCCAGTTAGAAAGCCCCTTTTGCTTTATCTCTGCAATTTAGATTGAGCTTCAGCACCACAAATCAGGACATATGGAGGGATATATAACGAAGGCCATAGTGTGATCGAACAGTGGGCGTGCGCAGCAGAAGTACTGCTAATGTGCCAAAGGCAAGCCCATCTGGCCAGATCAGCCAGATCGCACCTGTCGCCAGAACCCCTGCTCCTCTCTCCTGCCAGCTTGCTGACACAATCATCTATACCGGTAAGGAACTCCACACAATCAACCCAACATGTTACGGTAGCTGCACATGTTTCTACCTCACACGCTACTTCTAACATCCTCCTTAATATGCCCCAATTGAGTCTCGACCTAGCCAAGACCATCTCCTTCACCCCTTTAACGAATCCTCACCACTTCCTCCTTCTCAAATGGCCAAACAAGCATCCAAGCTTTGTAGCGTTCTCATCAATGTGTGTTCTCTCCCAAAACATAAAATCGAAATATCCAATTTCTTATATATCCAGAAACTGGACATTCTCTTATTCACAGAAACCTGAGCACATCTGGCATCTAGCCCTGATTTCGCCATTACAGTGTCTACTGGATTTCCTTTATACGGGCTAGACTGACTAAAGAAAAGAGGGGGGCGGTTTTGCCATTAAATTCAGCGACTCATTCGCAGCCACCTTTGAAGCAGTGCCATCTCATGACTATGAGGCCGTTCTTTTTTATTTAGAGTTAAACCATAAATACCCTTCAAAGTTAGTCTGATTTACTGGCCACGCGGCCCCAGAACTAGGTTTTATTCAGAACATTAGTGTCCTGCTCGAAGTGAGTCTTTGTACCAAAGATTTTACTATATTTGGTGACTTTAATTTTCACCTAGAATCTCAGCCAGATAAAGATACTGAATCATTTCTTGAAATGCTTGCCTCACTGGGACTGCCACAACTTATGAAACACCCCACTTTTCAGGCTGGACATACTCTGGACGGTTTGACTACTATTAACTCCTGTATTACGATAGAGGATGTTTTACCTCTTAGCGCGGTCATTACTTTTTGACTTAATGTCCCCCTTGACATCCATTCTCGACTGAAATCTTATGACTCCCCCCATCAGGCGGATTTGGCTAATATCAACACAAACACATTAATTTAACACCTTTCCTTATCTAAACCCACCCTCCCACATGACCTGGAAGTTAGCCGCTTCCTTTTACACAGACTGACTCAACTCCACCTGTCTGAAGTTAGTTCCACCAAAACACAGCCATAAAAATAGACGCAAACCTTCCCCCTCATGGTTCACAGAGGCTCTCAGATTGGAGAAACAAGCCTGCAGAAGGCAGGTAGGCCTAGCACTCATGATATACAAAAAGTTCCTAGTAAAAGAAAAGAGTAATTTCTTTACTCAACAAATTGAAGCAGCCAAAGACTCCTCTAAGGAGTTATTCCAGGGGGGTGACCAAGCTTACCAGTGTCCCTAGTAACAAGACAGTCAGCCACAGTCAACAGTTCTGCATCAAACTCACCTACAGCTTCAGGGACAAAGTGGATCAAATGTTCTCAAAATTCCATGCTTCAACTAAAGTGGATGCCAAGGAGCAGACCACTCTGGCTACCATCGAATACTCAAGTTCAAGTTCAAAAGACCTTTATTCAAATTTCATAAAATTCATAAAAGTACAGATAACAGCAACAATTCAATTAGATATATATACAAACAAATAAAAAGAATGTTATACAGAAAAACATTTCATAACATCATAATAATATACAAAAACTATACAATAAGTTTCATTTCATCATATTATTTTCATAATGGCACCATTGAGACTAGTTTCTGTGTTCAAGGATTTTCCATCGTCTTACGCGCCCGTATGGCTGATCTTAGAAAAGTGCTTGTGCGGAAAGTTAGTTCATCATTGTCCAAAGTCATCAACATTATATATGATCCTTTCAGTGTGAGTGGTCTGTGTTTTTTAAAATAAGGTGTTAAAAACCATTTAATGAATCTAAGATAAAATTTACAGAAAAATAAAAAGTGCAGATCATCCTGTATACTCATACCGTCACAAGGTCATGGAGTGAAATCAGCACAGTGGCGATACCCCAGAGGAAAGGATAACAAAAATTTTACAGTACCTGCCCTTAAACGAAACAATAATGATCGCTCCCAACTGGGCATAGGAAGGGAGAGATAGGGCGGCAAAGTTTGTTTACACAATTCATTTCCTATGTATTTCATAACACTTGGTTTCTGGGATTCGCTACCTATCCGTTCATTACTGTAAAGTGCATAAAGTGCATTTTGAACCTCAGCTTTATCCTTTGTTTCAATTGTCATGGGATTGGTAAACAAAGTACCTCTATCAATTTCATTACGTGATTTAAAAACTTCTACGAGCCATGGGATCTTCATTCCGTGATGACAATTGAAACAGTCCTTTATAATATTTTGTGTAAGGACAGCAGCATCATTCCTCCAGATTCTAATCCAGAAAAGTGCTGGTCTTGCTCTAATAAAATCACTTATATAAGGAAGGTTTAACTCACTATGACAGATAAAATCAGATGAGGAAATCGGTGCACCCAACACTTTTCTGCAAAAACGATTTTCCTCCCTTTGAATACAGAGGCTACTTCTCGTCCCCCAAACCTCCGCCCCATACGTGGCGACAGGTGAACACTGCAATTTAAAAATCTTTAGAATAGCCTTAGTGGCACCAATTTTCTTTGGGCGAGGGAGACTCAAAACAGAATTGTAGGCTTTCGAGAACTTGCTCGTGGCGCGGGCTAAATGCCCACTCCACGAGCCGTATGGCTGAGATACCCGCCACCCCCTCTCAACACAATCCCCAAGAATTGGGAAACCGGAAACCCTTCTTGAACTTTTGGAAGGCGGGAAGGGAGTCACCCTTCCCGGCCGTATTTATTTAAAATATGAAACAAAATTAAAACATTAAAATAACAGTTTCATATTATGTACAATTTCATTTCCACATTACGATGTTTGGCTAACCTTAACAGATCTCTAATACAAAGGTTCTCCTAGCCGAACTAACATCCTACAAAACATTTGACTTGAAATTGTACATCCTAACGTTAAGGGCCAACGGCAAGGTCGTAACCGGTGTCAGATCCCTAAACCAGAAATACCCCCCTCACTTGTGAGAGGAGTGACCGCACAGAGGCGTACCTCAAGTGCATCTACCAATTTCCCTTTGTACTTGACGGGGGCCCCAATAAACTCGACGCCATTTAACGGTCGTTCGAGGACTCATGTGAGGTGTCTAAAAGGTAGCGTAAACCCCCTCCCGCACCCCACACAACTTACCCATCTGCCGTCGCAGATGTCCTGGCCCCGGGAAATTCCCCAGGAGGGGCCGTAGCCCCTCCTATCCAGGAAGGGGCCTTGACCACCTTTCCTTTCCTTCCGGTGGCCTCTCCTTAGACAGGACCGCCTCCCCGTTGAGGGGCCAATTGGCCACCTCCCCCGCGCGCTCCCATCCGTAATGGGTGACGCCCCCTCATAGGGATCTTCGAATTACTGCTCACCGATCATGACCTTACCGCCCGACCAAAATAAATACGACAAGTCTAACTAAGTTACTAAGATTACAAAGCAAACATCACTTATTACCAAGCGTGAATACTGCTCAATCCTTGTTCCAAAACTTTATTTGCGAAATATACTGAAAATAACCAATCTTTATTGCATCTTAAGAAATTTCACGATATCATCACAACCTGTAAGAAAACAGAGAAAACAAAAGACACTATATCAACTGTATTCACAACGAATCGCTGTCCTCAGGGGCTGGTGGGTGGGTCAAAATTGGCTCTTCGTTCCGTCTCGAGCTCACGTGCAGCGGGGAGGTGCAGCTTCAGAGCACAGGAACAAGAGGATGCTTTCTTGGCTTCCGCTCCTTTTATCCGTCTTCAGGGTGGGCGTGAACCCGCCCCCGCCTGCCTCCGAGGGCGTGGCCGGCCGCGCCGGTGTCTAGGCCAGCCCACTCTAGGGCGGGAAAAAGGCGCGCCCCGGCTACGCCGCTTCGGGCATACCAGCCGAGACTCGCCTCCCGCCCAAGATGGCTTCCCGGGGGGATCGAGGTACTCCACCATACGTTCGGGGGGACCGAATGGTCGCCCCTTTCCATATGGCTGAGATACCCGCCACCCCCTCTCAACACAATCCCCAAGAATTGGGAAACCGGAAACCGTTCTTGAACTTTTGGAAGGCGGGAAGGGAGTCACCCTTCCCGGCCGTATTTATTTAAAATATGAAACAAAATTAAAACATTAAAATAACAGTTTCATATTATGTACAATTTCATTTTCACATTACGATGTTTGGCTAACCTTAACAGATCTCTAATACAAAGGTTCTCCTAGCCGAACTAACATCCTACAAAACATTTGACTTGAAATTGTACATCCTAACGTTAAGGGCCAACGGCAAGGTCGTAACCGGTGTCAGATCCCTAAACCAGAAATACCCCCCTCACTTGTGAGAGGAGTGACCGCACAGAGGCGTACCTCAAGTGCATCTACCAATTTCCCTTTGTACTTGACGGGGGCCCCAATAAACTCGACGCCATTTAACGGTCGTTCGAGGACTCGTGTGAGGTGTCTAAAAGGTAGCGTAAACCCCCTCCCGCACCCCACACAACTTACCCATCTGCCGTCGCAGATGTCCTGGCCCCGGGAAATTCCCCAGGAGGGGCCGTAGCCCCTCCTATCCAGGAAGGGGCCTTGACCACCTTTCCTTTCCTTCCGGCGGCCTCTCCTTAGACAGGACCGCCTCCCCGTTGAGGAGCCAATTGGCCACCTCCCCCGCGCGCTCCCATCCGTAATGGGTGACGCCCCCTCATAGGGATCTTCGAATTACTGCTCACCGATCATGACCTTACCGCCACAGGCTGGATAGTTGACCGGCTATCCGGACCCCCCACCACACTCCTGCCTAAAGGTCATGTCATAAAGTCTTTAGCCAGGCTATCATGTCTCCTATGAGTAACTCGTTCCCCATCCGGGACAAATGAACACCATCCCCCGAATACATACTGTCCCCTTTAATACAACCATGCGAAATAGAATGCAGTGTACTTGAACGGAACAATCTACTCACTTTATTATTAATTTTCCTTACTGAATGATTCAGAGCAGAAACAGAAATAGCCCCCCGCCACACTTTTCGTGGGATCATATGGGACCATGCAATTGTGCACCCTGGAACTCTTCTCGCCAACCAACTTACCGTGGAAAGCATCGCCTCAAGAAGAAGTCGTCTACCAGTGGTCACCAAATCATTGCCCCCAAGATGTACTATGACTACAGACGGCGGTGACCTCGTCCGCCCTAACAAACCCTCGAAAAATGATCGAAACTGGTCAATACAGAGCCCGCCCTTTCCGTAGAAGGACACACTGTACCCGTACTCCCCAGCCACGTGAATCATGTCACCTGCTTTGAATACGTCCGCGGCACGCCTCACGTATGAGTGGCCCACGACCCACACCTCCTTTTTCACAGCCGGTACTGTCTGACCGCTGGCCCCCCGGTGTCGGGTCGACTGCACAGTCCGCCCCGCCTCGTAGGCTCGCGCAACTGAAAACCAAACAAAAACAAGAAGCGTGAGTACATCATTATAGCTTCACAACATGTGCAACCGCACATACCTCTTATAACAGTTCGAGGACCAACGCCCCACACGTTTTACTTGTTCAACATTCAGACCCCTGGCTGTAGCCTCCGTGGCAGCCCCTATCCGAAAGGAATGGGTCCCAAAGTCGCCGGGGTTCAAGCCCGCGGCCGAAATCGACATCGCAAGCACCCGCTGAAACTGAAACCTCGTCAGTGGGGTGGCGTCAGCGTGTCTTAACAAGGTCCCCCCCATGCTGCCACCCTCTGCGCTAAATATTCCTCTACGCACACAACAGGGCACATGGCAGACCCGGGGATCCTCTGGATGATTATGCAGTCCCCGATTGCATCCTGATCGGATTTGGACCTGACAAACGAGACCGTCATTGTCTCCTCCCTGACCTGAATGTGTTCCCGGCACAGTCCCCCCATCGTATCCTGCTTGTTCTTTGCCACTAATTCGCTTACCCGCATAGCCCCATGGAATGCTAATGCAAATGCGGCTCGGAACAACACTGCTTCGTACTGGGATGAACATGTTACCGGTAGCACGGACAATAACAGGGCCAACCTATCCAGACCTATCGGGTGCCTATCGTCTACTCTGCGACCCTCAAGGCGTTGCCACCCACGTAGCGCTTTCTGCACAACGAAAGACGCTGTCGGGTCCTGGATCCCATGAGCCCTTGCCATGAAGGAAATGGCGGCCGATGCCTCTGGGCCGTAGCTACTGACTTGCCTGCCTGACGTAAAGAGAGCAGGAATCTCACTACAAACTCTTCCTGACCCCAAAGCTCCCCCTGGCAGTACCCAAAAAGGCCCAATAGGAACGGAACGCCCCTTCATATGCCTTCCTCGTCCTGGGTGCTAAACTCTCTCCCAAGAGGTCTTGTAGTTCGGGGCACCGAGAGACCAGAGAGCTTCGGGAAAGGGTGCCGCCACCGGGTCCGCTGTGGGCAGAAAACCCCAGAAGGCCTGCATACGGAAACGAGAAAGCGCATCAGCCGCTTGGTTCATCACCCCCGGCACGTGTCGTGCCCTAAACAGTACATTCAGTTGCATGCACAACAACACAATTTCCTTGAGCAGTCTCAGAATCAATTTGCAACGTGCTGCCTGACTATTGATACACTCAACCACGGTCATGTTATCAGACCAGAACACCACAGAGTGATCCCTAAACCCTTCTGGCCATGTTTTCAAAGCCACCAGAATAGGGAACAGTTCGAGAAAAGCAATGTTACTCGTCAACCCGCACTCATGCCACCATGACGGCCATTTTTGAGCCAACCATTGTGTACCCAATATGGCGCCAAAACCCATACTCCCCGCCGAGTCTGTCCAAAGCCCCAACTCCTCGGAAGACACCGCTGGTTTGTTCCAGACAATTCGACCATTGAAATCCGCCAGGAATGCAATCCAAATGCGCATGTCCTGGCGAACCTCTACCGAGAGTCTCGTGCGATGATGTCCTTCCTTCAAGCCGACCATGGATTGTGCAATCGAGCGGGAAAAGGGGCGCGCCATCGGCATTACTCTTAGGGCAAAATTCAACTGACCCACCACCTGTTGCAATTGATGCAGGTTCACTTTCGCTGCACGAATACATGTCTCAAGGGATAACCTGAATTTCAACACTTTTTCCTTGGGTAATCGAAAACAACCTTCCACCGAGTCGAGCTCGATCCCCAGAAACTCGATCAAGGTCGAGGGACCCACGGTCTTACCTGGCGCCAATGGCACACCGAATTGATTCATTAGGACACAAAATTCATGTAAAGCCTGTCCACACTCAGAATCCCCGGCTGCCCCCAAAAACAGAAAGTCATCGAGATAGTGCATAACATGTTGAAAACCTGTCTTCCTCGTGAATACCCACTGCAGAAAACAACTGAACTTCTCGAAATAGGCACATGAAATCGAGCATCCCATTGGCATACATCTATCCATGTAATAGCGACCCTGAAACTGAAAACCAAGGAGACGCTGATCGTCTGGGTGTACCGGGAGCAACCGGAACGCTGACTCGATGTCCGATTTGGCCATCAGCGTCCCGGGCCCCAGGCGATTCAACATGGCAACGGCCTCATCGAAAGATGCGTACCGCACCGAACATACTTCCGGGTCTATCGCGTCATTCATGGAAAGACCACGTGGGGCTGACAAATTATGTATCAGCCGAAACTCACCCGGGTCCTTCTTGGGGACCACCCCTAGAGGAGAACACACAAAATTAGCAACCGGTGGCAAATCGAATGGACCGGCGACACGACCTCGAGTCACTTCTTTCCCAATCTTTACCTGCACCACCGCCGTGTGCTGTAAGACCGACATTTGATTCTTACAGTTTGGTACCCCCTGAAAATCCCCCACTGGGATGCGGAAACCATATGAAAACCCGTTCCGTAACACCCCAGCGGAAGCATGATCCGGGTATTCGCTGAGCCAAGGAATCATTGCCATGGTATCAATCGGGGTCGGTAAAGGCGCCCCTCGGACTATATTAGACCTGTTTGGCGCCTCCCTTACCACCGTTATCACCCGTTTTGGCTCTGCACATGGACTCAGGATGGGATGGCTGCCCGCACCCCCCACACTCATGTCTGAATTTGCATGACCCCTGGGGCCTGGTACATTTGCCTCTGTTAAAATTCCAACCGATCCCCCTTTTACCTGTGTTGCCACTCGGCGTCGAGTGATACTCGTTACCTGCACCCGTCCGAAAGGGTGTCCCAGAGTTTTGGCGGGAGGATTCCCCCCCGTTACTCCCTACTAATGGCACCTTCAACATTCCTGTACTCTCCATTTTTTGCCAAGACACGGAGTCGTAACAATCCCAAGACAACAATGGGTTGTGTTCTTTAGCTTTTCTAAACAGATTATCATAGCAGAACCACTGATTGCCCCCATATGCCACAGAATACTCCATAATACGTGACTGATAAATGGGTAACTCGGTCAACAACTCGGGCCTGCGCTCACCCATGATGGAAGTAAAAATGCCCCACGCTCTGCCCCAAGTACCAATGGTCTCGTCGACCTTAAAGGCAGCCATTTTTGCGCGCCAAACACTCGGATGCATGAGCTCCTTTTGACTCCTCACATGCTCGATCTCGTAATGGTCGGTAAGCAATGAAAACATGTTTACATATTTATCCGCCCAAATCAATTCCTTGATTTCTTGTGGGACGTGCTGGGCAATCTTCTCCTTTCGAGAAGGTACAGACCCCTCCCCCGCAATCGGCAATGGCCGCTTACCTGAAGTTGACCCCACGCTTGTCGCCGAACTTGGGCCTGCTGTACTTCCAGCCGCCGGAACCTGTGGGGGAACAGAAGATGGCGCCTTCGCAGCCTCCCTAGATTCCCGCAGTTGCCTCATTACTGCCCGGGCGTCGTCAGCCGTGGCGCCCTCGCAATCGTTTCCCAACCACGCTGCCAATTGTGCCGCTAACTCGGGGGGCATATCCTCCCTGTTCACGGGGGTGACCACCACAGGGATTGGATTCCCCTCTTTCGGCACCGGGGTTGGCTCCTCTCGTAGGGTTTCGGGAACCGGGGTCTCTCCCCCAAGCGCTCCCCTTCTGGGCCTCTTGCTTTTTCCACCGGGGATTGTTCCCTGTAAAGGCCGTTTCGGTCCTCCCTCCCCGTCCTTAGCCTCAACCTTTTTCTTCAGATCGGCTATCTCCTTCATGAGTATGCGGAGCATCTCCTCGGTACCGACCCGCTTTCCGACTTTCTTGGGCATTCTCAGACGGGATATCTGTAAGACAAAAAGAGAGATTACAACGCACAAAATTGGCTCTTCGTTCCGTCTCGAGCTCACGTGCAGCGGGGAGGTGCAGCTTCAGAGCACAGGAACAAGAGGATGCTTTCTTGGCTTCCGCTCCTTTTATCCGTCTTCAGGGTGGGCGTGAACCCGCCCCCGCCTGCCTCCGAGGGCGTGGCCGGCCGCGCCGGTGTCTAGGCCAGCCCACTCTAGGGCGGGAAAAAGGCGCGCCCCGGCTACGCCGCTTCGGGCATACCAGCCGAGACTCGCCTCCCGCCCAAGATGGCTTCCCGGGGGGATCGACGTACTCCACCATACGTTCGGGGGGACCGAATGGTCGCCCCTTTCCATTCGCAGCGAAAACCAACCCTAAATAAGGAAATTTAGGAACAGATTCTAATTTATCTTTGCCTATCTGAATAGTATTCAGTTTCCTTTTGCCAGGGCCACAGGACATAATAAAAGATTTTTTTAAATTTACCCTCAAATCCAGACCCTCCATGAAACTAACAAAGCTATGTACGAGCAGGCGAAGAGCATTAGGAGTGCGGGCCATAAGCACTGCATCGTCTGCGTATAAAAGCACAGGTAGGGGTTTCCCTGAGATTATTGGGACATCTGTGGTGACTTGTTCCAAACAGTTTGATAAACCATTGATATAAATGATGAACAACAGGGGTGCTAAAACGCACCCCTGTCTCACCCCTCTCCCAATGTCAATGGCTCCTGAGACCTCTCCACCCATCCCAATACGTACCCGTGCTTTCAGGTCAGTATGGAGATAGGCTAAGAATCTTACAAGAGTATCATCAAGGCCGTTAGATGAAAGGATTGACCAGAGTTTGGATCTATTCACAAGATCGAAAGCGGATGAAAGATCCATAAAAGCAAGGTAAGTAGGAGATGAGCGAGCAACACTATATTTGTCAATTATTAATTTCAAATTCAAATATTGCTCCACTGTTCCTACCCCACTCCGGAATCCCATCTGACAGGGTTCTAAAAAGTCAATGTCAACCGCCCATTCCAATACTCTATTATAGATTATACGGCCCAAAACTTTTAGGGTGTTATCCAAAAGGGAGATAGGGCGATAATTCGCAGGGTCTGACCTGTCTCCCTTTTTATAAATTGGGACGATAATACTTGTAGCCCATGTGGCCGGCATGGCTGCTTTAGGGAGACTATTAAAAATATTAAGAAGTATTGGTGTCCACAAAGCAACATTATGTTTGATAATATCTATGGGAAGGCCATCAGGTCCAGGCGCTTTATTTCCCAAACTCTCTTTTATGGCTATTTTGACTTCCTGATCCAGAATGTTTAGGCCACCTAATTGACCCAGATTGGAGAGAGGATACTCCTCAGAGGGGGCTGCATAAATTCAGGAGAAGTGAGTCTCCCATACTGCGCTTGTTATATTACAACTAATTTGGGTGAGGTTTTTTCCCATTTCCCTCGTTTTTCTGACAGCGGTCCAAAATGGGCCACTGCCGCCCAAATTTGCGCTAATTACCAGAGAATCCCAATGTTCAGAGAGTAAGTTAGCCTTCCTTTCAGATATTTTAACTTTATATTAGTTTTTCCTGGCAGATTGAATGGTAGCTTTACACCTAGGTTTGGCAGAAAGTGCCCTTCTTAGCTCCCTATTTGCCAAGGAGCAAGATGAATCAAACCACCTTGGCTCTTTGCCTTCCTTGGGTAATGGAACTGACAGGAGGGTTTTAATGGTTGAACACAATGTTTCAAAATCAACAATTAAGTTGTCATGGTTGCCACTGGGAAACAAACAAGAGTTAATCAAGTGTGAGTGTGACATTTCTAAGCTGTCAAGAATAGCCCCACAGTCAATTCCGCTTCATTTCAATCGAAGGCCGTCAATTGACGGTGTGATATCTCTTGCACCATTTAAGTTCATAAAAATCGGACTAGGTGTGAAATTCAGGGTTACAACCAGTGGATTATGATCACTAAAAGATGTTTGCACCACAGAAGTTTTTACTATGCGATCTGTTAGCAGTGGTGACGTGAATACATAATCAATGGTAGAACTGCTATCCCTACAGATAAACATGGGGGCATAAGGGGAGTTGGGGTTATACCCTACTCTCATAGCGTCAGCTAGGTTCAATTCGGTTAAAATTTTAGACAGTTCCGAACCCTTGCGTTCCGCTAGATCAAAATAGGTATGATTTTCAGACTCATAATTCTCTGTTAATTTTGCATTAAAATCACCCCTATTAGGATACCAGACTCAATGTCTACTGATAAGAAACTTTCCAGTTTACTTAAAACCTTTGATAATGCCAAAAGATTCTTGTTCGGTACATAATAAAAATCATTATTATAAAAATTGATTAAATAAATCGTGGTCTTTGACTTTAACTTGCATTCAAGAATTTGAATATTGGGGTTGTCAAGATTATTATCAATCTGTAAGTCTCTAATTGTACCACCTGCCAGGATCTTAATCCCAATGAATAGGCCACCCACTGCTCGACCAAGACTGGGTTTAGGTGATGTTAAACTAAAACAGTGATAGCCCTCTATGTACAGATTCCCAACAGCCCATGTTTCTTGGAACATATGAATATCCACATCATTAATTATTTCAATCCATGCAGGGTCCACCAACTTAGATTCCAGTCCTGCAACATTCCAGCTTAAAATTGATAAACCATGGGTAGTGCAACGTTCACCAGGTTCGCTCCCAGTACTCCCTGTACTTTCATGGATTGTGTTGACAGCAACAGGCAAAAAACTATTAGCGGGCATGATTTCCATGGGACCATTCTGATCCCAACAAACTACAACTGGTGCTGGATGTCCCTCTAGTTTACTGACTGTAGCTTGGCTATGCATAGTACTTTTAGCCAGTGTGCCCAGTCAGTCCTGCTCATCTAAATTGGAGAAATATTCAAACCGATTATGAGTAGGGATGTTAAATATTGACCTAGCTTCAGTTATCGGTGTGAACTGATAGGGATCAGGGACTGGGTAAGACCTGTCTCTATAGTTATGTTGGTGCATAGTTGAGAATTGCGGATAATGCGGAGGATGGGAAATGGGTACTGACATTGGGGCCTGATTCCGCCAACTGCGGCCATTCGTGTGATTGAAATTAAAATCCTGGTTTTGGTTAAAAAGCGGTGGTTTAATCCTTGCTCCAAAACTCAAATCTTGGTAAGGAATTATGGGGTGATTCACCATAGCTTGTTTGGGGGGTATCAAATGTCTGTAAAAGTAGCCTAGTGGAAGGAGTGTAGTGTTAAATTCCCATGGTGAGGGTAATGGGGCACTAGCTAGTGTTTTCTCTGCCCATTGGGGGTTTCTAAAGCTTATTGTAACACAATCGCCCTCAAACTTTTTCCTGAGTGGGCCTATCCAGTCCACTCACTGAGTGTTGATGATCTCCCTTGCACCATCTATAGGATAATTGCAATTTGCAATTAACCAATGTAAGGTTTTATTTTTGAGGGATGTGGGAGTTTCATCTTGGTCCTTCCTTAATTTAGTAACGTTAACTAGGACCAACACATATGCCCCGCATTCCGGTGGAAGGTTGATGCGGGAAGGAACTTGCCTAGTTGTTTTTTGTGGCAGTTGGACCATGGGGGGGCTACTAGCAGGGTTTACAGATTGACCCACAGTAGTCCCATTTGATTGTTGAGTATTCTGGTCCTTCCTTATATCTGAGGCTATATTATTAGTATTAGGATTAACTGTTGGCTGACTAACAGTTGTCCCTTTTGGTGGGACTGATGGGGGTTTGGGTACGGTATTTGTATTTGTAGATGGTGCTTGTATGGTATTTGATTTGGTCCCTACTATTTTGGTGGAGCTCTGTTTTATTGCACCATTTACAACGCCTTCTTTAGATAGACTCTTAATGGGGATGCTCAATTCGGCTATTTACTTTTCTATCCGAGTAAGCCTACTTTCAATGGGAGACAAGTAGATACTAAGTAGCTCACCCAACCTTTCCAACATGCGATCATTTGCAGTTTTGATGTTATCATTAATTTTACCCTCCTTATCTGATATCCCACCCTGCTGCTCCTCCTCTCTTTCGTCCTCCTCGATAATCTCCGTATTCCTACTGATAATTTGTCGGGGATTAGAGTTTGTACCTTTCCCAGTTTTTCTTTTTTGAGGGCCAGGTTTCCTAATCTTTGTAGACCGGGACTTCGGTGCATATAGTTTTTGTTTTTGAATAGCACCCTCACGTCTACCTCTTAATTGCCTCGTATTATCAACTGGTATTACTTCTGGAGTAGGATTAATATGCAGATCTGGGGTCTTCTCCAAATCCAGGCTAGTATCTGTCTCCGAGTCTATCAGAGGTATAGAGGCAGATAAATTTACCTCAATTGGGATGGTGTGGATATCAGCGCATACATTTACTAGGGGTCTAATGTTGTTGGGCATAACCTGAGTAGGTGTGGTAGCGGAAGCAATGAGACCGAGGGATGAACGTTTAGCAAGGGCCAGATCTTGTGAGACCCTACGTTCTAAAAGAGAAATACCCTGGTTTATAGCATTGTTGGCCTTAATTATGAAATTATCAATAGGGCCAGTTACTGACCCACCCCCAGCAGCAGCTGTTTTACTACGACTGCCCCTTGGAGACATGATAGTAATAACATATACTACCCCAATCGCAAAGTGGTCTCAAGTATCAAATGTATTGGGCAATTCGGTGGACAAAACAAGTGCGTGAGGGAAGAGATAAGTTACCACACCAAATACAGAGCAAAGCAGAACAGATAACTAAATATCAGTGTGTTAGTACTCCCAAGGCAGCTAAAACAATAGAGTCAGTGAACCTTAGGGCATCAACCAAGACGCGTAGTCAGGTAGCGGGCAAGTACCTTGGATTGAAAATGTTAGGGGACTGCGCCCGTCCGGTCCTCCTCCGGCCTCTGAGGGCCACAGAGGGCCCGCCCTTTGCCCGGGCTTAGCCCGGCGCGGCCCCGCGCGCGGTCCCGCGACCCGGGAGGGGCAGCTGGAATTTAAGCGCCTCCGGGCGCGGAAGTCCGGGGAAGAAGGCGGCGTCCCAGAGGATCCTGGGTAGTGTATTTCCCGCTCGGCGGCCGCGTTTGACTGCGGCGACGGGGAACCACACAAGCTGGCAGCCGGTAAGTTAGTCACTCGCAAAATGCCCCTAAAGGTTTGCTGGTGAGCCCCGCTCCACCGGAGGGGCAGCTGGAATTTAAGCGCCTCCGGGCGCGGAAGTCCGGGGAAGAAGGCGGCGTCCCAGAGGATCCTGGGTAGTGTAGTTCCCGCTCGGCGGCCGCGTTTGACTGCGGCGGCGGGGAACCACACAAGCTGGCAGCGGGTAAGTTAGTCACTCGCAAAATGCCCCCAAAGGTTTGCTGGTGAGCCCCACTCCACCAGAGGGGCAGCTAGAATTTAAGCGCCTCCGGGCGCGGAAGTCCGGGGAAGAAGGCGGCGTCCCAGAGGATCCTGGGTAGTGTAGTTCCCGCTCGGCGGGCGCGTTTGACTGCGGCGGCGGGGAACCACACAAGCTGGTAGCCGGTAAGTTAGTCACTCGCAAAATGCCCCCAAAGGTTTGCTGGTGAGCCCCGCTCCACAGGAGGGGCAGCTGGAATTTAAGCGCCTCCGGGCGCGGAAGTTCGGGGAAGAAGGCGGCGTCCCAGAGGATTCTGGGTAGTGTAGTTCCCGCTCGGCGGCCACGTTTGACTGCGGCGGCGGGGAACCACACAAGCTGGCAGCCGGTAAGTTAGTCACTCGCAAAATGCCCCAAAAGGTTTACTCACTCTTTGCATGATTTCTCCCCACCTCCCCAGAGCTAATAAAAAGAATACTTAGCAGCTCAAACTCCGGGTCTCCACTAGACCCAGGCCCCCCGGCAATTCTAAAACTGGCCCCCGTTGATAGCTACTCTCATCAATCTTCAACTCCCTGTTTTCCACTGGTACCTTTCCTTCCATATGGAAAAAAACTTCCATTCTCCCACTCATAAAAAAGCCCACACTCAATACTGTAGACTCTAGCAGCTATTGCCTAATCTCTTGCCTTCCCTTACCTGCAAAAATTGTAGAAAAACGAATTAATATGCAAGTTTCTTAATTCATTCAAGACAACCATTTACTGGATCCGACTCAATTTGGATGTAGAACTGGGCATAGCACGGAAACTGCTCTAATTAAAGCAACCGAGGAGATAAGGGCTGCACTAGATTGAGAAGGTTCTGCAGCTCTTACTCTCTTATATTCTCTTATATACAAAAAAGGAAATTTTTTAAATGTATTTTTAATAATATCAACAAAACGCTAGGCACTCATTTTGATGTCGGGTGTGACACTACCCACAGGTCATCAGTGGCAGTCCCCCCGACATCCAGGGCATCGTTCCAATAGTCAGATTATAATTATAATACCTGTGTAACACTTTCCATCCTATGGGTGATTTTAAGTCACTATTTGCAATGATGTTATAGGCATGCTGTGCACTGCAATGTAGAGCACATGTTTTAGGGGGGATGGACTTTACTACAGAACAGTAGTGGTAACGCACACAGAGTCCTGAAACCAGCAACACCAGACAGGAAAAAGAGGGTGGGGGCACCACAGGGATGGGGCCTTCGATGTGCTTACTAATGAAGATGAACTAAATAACCGTTACTGTAAAATCAACAGGAGGGTCAAAGCATAATTAGCAGTGCAAAACACATTGAGAAGCAAAAGTACATTTAAGTGGAAAATCACTATTGATACATCATCAAAAGGAGCATAGAAACAAGCAGCCACGGTGTTAAAAGCATCAATGTGCCCCCATTCCGGTGCATGGCTGCTTTACTTCACTGTTGATGCTCTACAGTTGGAGGCACTCGTAAGGCAGGCTGACTAACACACCTACTAGCCAACAGCAAATGGTGGGACTGAAAGGCTCCTTTTGCTCAATCTAAAATGTGAATGATACTTTTTCAGGCAATGGTTGAAGAAGCAGACCCAAATGAAGCAGTGGCCGAAGGGCCTTGACATAAATTCCCACTCCCCTATTTTTTGTTGATGAAATGAACATGAGGTGTTTTGGAAAGGTGTTCTTTCCTGAGGTAAAAAAAAAAACACTTTACTCTGCTTTGTTTCATACCACTTTGTTTCCAAAAGGTGACACTTGGAGGATGGGCACAAAAACCCATTGGTTCTATCGTAAAGCATGATCTACTAAGATATTTACATAAAAATGATAATACCTCCTTGAAGCAGACATTAACAAGTTGAAATATATTCATCTCTCTACCCCCAAAAAACAACAACAAAAAACATGCATTGCTTGTGCGCTGACCTGCACAGTACCAATCCTATGCTCGACAGTGCACACTCACCTCTGGCCATGGTGCGAGCCTCTGCGCTGCACAAGGAAGCCTACACAGAGTGCCAATGGAGGGCAGCTGGCTAATCATAATAGATATTTGTCTGCACTGTGTTCTTCTTGTGCAAATCAGCACAGCAAATTTGATTGCTGTGATGCTTTCCGTGAAAAATCAGTAAATCCGGCCCTTCACGTGCGTATGTACTCCTAACTAATTATTAGCTTTCTGAAAAATGACTTCAGGGATGATCACATCTTGTTCCAAAAGGGCTGACCTTGAATTCACGAACCGGGGGTGACATCCCATCAATGCACGACAGCGTGAATAATAGGGTCTTCAACAGGTGCTCATTTAAATTGTGCGCAGGCGGGTTGTCCGGCTGCGGTATTAATCACAAAATTCAACACCGTGTTAAGCACACAGCTGTGATGCTTTGATCAGTACAATTGGATCTGACAGGGCCGCAGTGGAAAACACATTTAGTTCATTAAGGCAGAGGTGGAAAAGGAAAGCGATCTGATAGCATTAGTCCCCTGTTCCCCTAGATCTGACACTGACATATGTGAGAAAAGAATAAAAAAAAGAGTGTCTGATCTCAAAGCAAAGGAAGGGCTGGGATTTGGATTCTTATTCGTATGCTTTCCAAAACCATTTCCCCTGGGGGCCACGAGCACAAAAGCACCAAAGATGAATATTCACAAAATGTTGAAAAAGTTTGGCCTCGGAAAAGTTTCTTTAATATTGATTTCCTAGTCTGATGTACTCTGAGCACTTTCAACTTGATTTGCAAAGAAGCCTTGTTTGACTTACTAATGGCATATGCTACTGTACCAAGGAAGTTATGCATCTGTTAATTACATCATACTGTCGAAAGTTAAAAACCGGCTCTTGTCGTTGAACCAAGACTACATAATTTAGAGATTATTGAGAACGAGCTCCGATTTATTCGTATCGTAGTAAAGCAGAGCAGTAGCAGTTTGTAAAAAGTCACATTTCCCATTGAGTCGTCTATAACTGCTTTTTTAGTATTTCATATTGGTAAATATATTTGTAATTTAAGGAGCAATTATCAAAAGTGCTCATCATAGAACAGAGTCCAACCATAGACAAATTGATATTGAAACAACGGAGGGAGATGGCGGCTTAGTCAACAGAATTACGTTTTTGTTAGACCTGGCATCATTGGCTTGAGTCTCTCCTCCATTTTTTGTCTGTTTGCCTCCTCTGTTTACGATGTTTTGCTGGAATATTGCTTTGGGCACTGTGCCACTGTTGATCAGTGCCACAGTGCATGTGCTGCCTATGTTAAATTAATAAATTAACTGGATTCCAGGTTTGGCTTATTTGATTTACTGTCAGTCCCTAGTCTAGTGCACCAGGAGTGCCAGGGCTTCTAAAATTACAAATGCTGCTGGTGGGCTTGCAGCACTGGTTGTGCCCCCCACAGAAGCGGCCTAGTAAAATATGTCTACGGTCTGCCATTGCAGAACCTGCGTGCAGTCTGGTACTGCCATGCTGACTGCGCAAGTACATCTACTTGCCAGTCCCTAAAACCTTCCCTTAACTTTATAATAGTCACCCCTATGGTAGGCCCAAGGGCAGGGTGCATTGTAAGCATAAGGTAGGACAAGCCCTGATGTGTGTGGCATGTCCTAATAGTGAATTACAGCAATTTTTGTTTTTCACTATTGCAAGGCTACCTGCTCTCCTTAGGCCAGACTGGGCTGCTGGAATTATTAAACAATATAATCCTAACAGACTCAGAGAGCATGGTGGAAAGTCAAGTTTAGTATCCCTGAACTCAGAATTTAATAACACATCTGTTAGACCTGACATCTTTTGGCGTGATTACCCCTATCTTTTTGCCTCTGCCTCCTGTATTTTTCGATGCTGTGCTGGATTCGTTTTTGCTGGTTTAGATGCTTTGGACACTCTGCCACTGCTGATCAGTGCCAGAGTGCAAGTGCTCCCTATATAAATTGTTATTCTGATTGGATATACATGTTTGGCATATTTGTATCACCACAAAGTCCCTCGTAAAGTGCACTGGGTGTGCCAGGGCCGGTGATGACAAATGCTACTCGTGGGCCTGCAGCACTGATTGTGCCACCCACAGGAGTAGCCCTAAAATGGTGTCTCGGGCCTGCCACTGCAGCGCCTACGGGCAGTTTAGAACTGCCATGTCCTCCTGGTCCGCGTCCCCGCTGACCAGGCCTAACCCTTCCCTTTTCGTGCACATCAGTCACCCCTAAAAAAGGCCCAAGGTACCCCCCTGGGCAGGGTGCCGTGTATGTGAAAGGTAGAGCATGTACTGGTGCAGGTGACATGCTCTGGTAGTGAATTACAGCCATCTTCGTTTTTCACTATTGTAAGGCTATCTTGCTCCATAGGTTAACATGGGGGATGCTGGCTACAGTGGTTAACTGCATTTCTTCCCATAGGAACAAGATAGGACATAAGTATCTAGTATCCCTGAACTCAGAATTTAATAACGCATCTTTTAGGAAAGGTGGTTTTTAGATCCTGTGTTTGAGAACCGCACTTTTAGAAAGTTGCTGTTCTCTTGTCGGACCCTTCTGTGTGCCTGAGACTGTTTGTGTATTGACTGTCTGGTTTGTGAGTGACAGGGGCTGGGGAATGCCCCAGAGGCTGGATGAGTCAGCACTAGGCTGAGTGGATCAATTGCTACCTGAGTGGTGGGAGGAGTTAGCACCTGGGCTGAATAGGGCTGTGCCTGCCTGCCACAAGGCTGGCTCCACCTCCTGCTGGGCGGCTGAGGACTCTGCCCCTCACTCTGAAAGAAAAGATGCAGCCAGCACATCAAGATGCTCAGGATCCACCCAGAACTGGTTCAGACCGGGCTCAGGGCCCACATGCACAGAGAGAACAAAGACTTTAGGGGTATAAGTACAGGACCCCTGACAACAGAGAATTAGATCATCCTGGAATCAAGAAGGAACCTCTGCCAAGGAGAAAGCTGACTCTGAAGAAGGAAGACTGTCCTGCTGTTGCTCTGCTGGACTGACCTGCTGTTGCTTTGCTGCCAAGGAGAGGGGAAGGACTTTGCTGCGAGCTGTGTCCCCTGTCTTGTAAGGAATCTCCAAGGGCCTGAGAAGAGCTGGCTCCCTGTTTCCGAAGTCCCAGGAACAAAAGGACTTCATCCCCAGTCTCCCCGAACTCTGCTGTGAGAGTTCTGTCCTTCGTAGAGTGCTTGATCCAGTTGTGGGGCCTCTAGAAGTTGAACCTGAGCTGGGAAGCTTGAGACTAAGCTGAGAAACTTGTGAAGCTGAAGAGTGTCGCATCGCTCGCTTGCGGAGCGCAACCCCGACAGTGCGAGAAGTTCCCCGCCGCTACGAAGGTCGAGATCGGCGCAGCACCTGACATCGCTGGCGAGGCCGTCGCACCCTTCGTTTGCGGGACGCACCAGGCCGGTGCAGGGGCATCGAACATCGCTGCGAGGGTCGTCGCAGAGCCTGTCGCCTGGGTGAGATCACCGCACCGCTTGCTTGCGGACCACATCACGTCGCTGCGAACATCGTCGCAGAAACCTCACATCGAGGAGCTGCGAGAGAGAGGGTCACCGCTGGACTGCGCATCGTCGCCCCGGAGATCGTCGCAGCCCCCACGAGATCGCATCGTGCCTTTGCGAGAACAGACTTCCCACGGAACCTACGCACCGGAATCTACGCAAGCTGCCTTCCTCCCCTTACAGACCGGATTCGTCGCCGCACGCCCGCTGCTGCAGTGGGGCTGTCGCATCGCCTCCCCAGGGTCTCAGGAGTAACGCATCGCTTGTTTCCACCGCACCAGCTTCCTGCTTGTGGAACTTTGTTGCATCTAAAAGGTACTGTGAGTCGACGTGACGCAACTGTGAACTTTTCACGCATCTGTGGATTATTTGATCGTAACTTAAAGAACTTTGATTACAACCTGAAGAACTCATTTGAAACCATAACCTTGCATTGTGTATGTTGGATTTCTGCCGTTTTGGTCTTGTGTAGTTTAGAATAAATATCTTTATTTTCCTAAACTGTTGTGGAATCAGTTTGTGGTGTTTTCACTGTGTTACTGTGAGTGTTGGTACAAATACTTAACGCATTGCCTCTGGTTAGCCTAGACGGCTCAGGCCAAGCTACCTTGAGGGCGAGCAGGGGTTATCTAAGAGGGTTATCTCCTCGTCCTGACTAGAAGCAAGGGTCCCTATTTGGACATTGGTACCTACCTCTGCCAACTAGAGACCCCAGTTCTAACATTGGTGGTCAGGCGGTGGGATTTGAACTTGTATTTGTACTTGACCCACAGTAATTGGTGTACATCACTAGTGAGTGCAGACCATTACGCCACCGCATACTACTGGTTTTTGAGTTTTGCATTCTGTTGTTGAGTAACTCTTCGGAAAGCATCATGTCTCTGAATGGGAAAGCACCCAGTGAGGAGGCAGAGCTAGATTTGGAATTCTCGATTGAAGATCTGTACTCCTACCCGGTAAAGCATCTTAGGTACTTCTGCCAGCAGTTTGAGTCCCCCATAAAGAGCGCCTACAGGAAGGAGGAGCTGCAGAAAATCTTGAAAACCTATTGGGAAGCACAGGAAGGAAATGAGGTTGTGGATGTAGACAGTGCTTTCCAAGGCAAAGACCTGCCAGTGGGCAGAGTAGGCTCAGGAGCTGGCAGCAACCACTCCAGTAGGGGCCTCACCCCAGAAGAGTTACAGGAAAATCAAAGAATAAGAGAATATGACCTGGAGGTCATGAAAATGAAAATGAAGCAATTGGAAGTCGAGAAGGCGGCAGAGGAGAGCAAGAATGCCCGCGCCTTAGAGGAAAAGAAATTGCTTTTGGCTCACGAGTTGAGAATGAGAGAGCTGGATCTGAAAAACAAGGAGGCGGATGCCAGTTCAAATGGTGGCAGCGCACAGCCAGTGCATGGGGGTAAAGTATATATTCCCAAAGACCTGGTACAGAATTACCATAGGAGTGAGGATATTTATGCCTGGTTCACTTCGTATGAAATTGCATTGAAGATGAATGATGTGCCTGACAAGTATTGGGGGGCGGGCCTGTGGAAACATTTTGAGGCGTCTGGGAGGAGTGCCCTAGAGCCCTTAGAGTTGACAGGTGCCATGACCTACCCCAATATGAAGGAGGCCTTATGTCTCAGGTATGGCCTTACTCCAGAGCAGTACAGACTGCAGTTTAGAAACTCCAAGAAGAAAGAGTCTGAGACTTGGATGGAGTGTGTGAATGGGTACTCGCGTGCACTGGACGGTTGGATAAAGGGCAGTAAAGTAACTGATTTGAAGGGGTTGTTGCATTTAATCAGTTGGGAGCACTTGAGTAGTCTTTGTGTTCCAGAGCTGCGCCAGCATCTTTTAGACAGCAAGCTGACAGACCCCATTGAGCTTGCTAAGGAGGCGGACCGCTGGACCAGTACCAGGGTCCACAAAGGAATTGTGGGTACCACAGCCAAAGGTGGGCAGGGTCCCCAGCAGAAGAGTGGGGGGGACAAGGGTAACCAAAAGGAGTTCTCGCAAGGGCCCCAAAGTAGTTCCCCGGAAAAGGATTCCCAAACCCCCAAGCCTAAACAGCCATGGCCCTCTAAGGGTAGGCGGGACAAGAGAAATAACCAGGGTCCCCCTACCTGCTATCACTGCAACGAGGTGGGCCATATTGCTCCGAAATGTCCCAAGAAGAAGCCCGCACCCACTGGTGCTCCAGCCCCAGCGTTAGCTAGTGTAGCTTTGGGTGGGGATTTGGTTTCTAGTGATTGGGGAGAGCTAGCGGTCATGACCCTTGTCTCGCTAGGAGACCGAGAGATGGTCCCGGAAACCTTACTGCCCTCAAACACTAAGAAATATGGGCAGAAGGTGACCATCAATGGGAGGGAGGTTGAAGCACTGAGAGACACCGGAGCCAGTGTGACATCCGTGAGGTGTCAGTGGGTGTCTGACGAGCAAATCATCCCTGGCGTGCTCCGCCCTGTAGTGGCCGCTGACAGCTCAGTGCGCCTCTGCAAGTTAGCGAAGGTTTCCTTTGAATGGGGAGGAGTCTCTGGTCTTTTGGAGGTAGTTGTCAGTGATGCCTTGCCTGTGGACTGTCTGTTAGGTAACGACCTGGAGAGTTCTCCATGGAAGGACATAGAACACCGAACTCACTTGGAGATGTTGGGTCTGCCTGCGTGGATCTGCGTGACCACGCGTGCTATGGCAGCCAGTAAGGGTGAATCAGCAGAACTGGAGCCTGAAACAGTGGCCCAGAGACCTGCCAGGAGAGGAAGAGGCAGAGGGCGCGGGAAACCAGCCCCAGCCGTTCCCACGGTCCAGGAGGAAGCAGAACCTGAGGGGGATGCCCTGGAACCTACAGGGGAACAGGTAGCCGAACTGGGAGACCTACCTGAGCTGACCCATTGGCAGCAAGAGGGTGGTCCCTCCAGGGAGGAGTTCTGCCAGGCGCAGAAGGAATGCCCTTCCCTCATTGGTCTGCGGCAACAGGCTGTAGATCAGGCAGCAGGTGGAGCAGTCAAAGATCACTATGTCTACTGGGAAGGTGACCTACTCTATAGCGAGCCTAAGTTTGCTGAGCCCGGTGCAGCCCATGTGCTGGTGGTACCCGAGCGCTTCAGAAACTTCCTAATGGGTCTGGCTCATGACGTGCCTCTCGCAGGACATCTGGGGCAATACAAGACCCTAAACCGGCTTGTCACCCACTTCCACTGGCCCCAGATGAGGAAGCACGTCGGTTCCTTTTGCAGATCTTGCCAAACCTGTCAAGCTAGTGGCAAGACTGGAATGAAGTTGAAGGCCCCCCTTCAACCCTTCCCAGTGGTGAGCACCCCTTTCGAGCGGGTGGGCATAGATATCGTAGGGCCCCTGGACCCCAAGACAGCCTTAGGCAACAGGTTCACCCTGGTCTTGGTGGACCATGCCCCCCGGTACCCGGAAGCAGTCCCTCTCAGGACAATCACAGCACCCGTGGTGGGCCGTGCATTGATGGGGATCTTTTCCCGTGTGGGGTTCCCCAGAGAGGTGGTCTCCGACCGGGGTACCAACTTCATCTCTAGGTACATGAAGTCTCTGTGGGAGGAGTGTGGGGTAACTTATAAGTTCACCACTCCTTACCACCCCCAAGGTAATGGGCTGGTTGAAAGGTTCAACCGGACTCTGAAAGGTATGATTATGGGCCTCGCGGAGCCCATGAGACGGAAGTGGGACGTCTTGTTACCATGCCTTTTGTTTGCCTACAGGGAGGTGCCTCAGAAGTCCTTAGGGTTCAGTCCCTTCGAACTCCTGTATGGCCACCCTGTCAGAGGACCTCTCTCGCTGGTGAAGGAGGGTTGGGAAAAGTCCTGTGGGAAAACCCCCCAGAATGTGTTCAGCTATGTGCTGGTCATCCGCAACCAGACACAACGCTTCAGGAAACTCGCTCAGGCGAACCTGGAAGCAAGCCAGGAAGAAATGAAAAGATGGTACGACCAGAATACCACTCTGGTCGAGTTTCAACCTGGGCAGAAAGTGTGGGTGATGGCACCAGTGGAGCCTTGCGCGCTCCAAGACAAGTGGTCTGGGCCATATGAGGTGGTGGAAAGGAAGAGTGAGGTAACCTACCTGGTTAACCTGAAGACTCCCAGGCAGCCCCTGAGAGTTTTGCACGTGAACCGCCTCAAACCACACTTCGAGAGGTCTGAAGTAACCATGCTCATGGCTACAGATGCAGGGATGGAAGAGGATAGCGATCCTCTCCCTGACCTCCTGTCAGTTAAGGAGCACGATGGGTCAGTGGATGGTGTGGTCCTCTCGCCCACCCTGACCCCAGAACAGCAGAATGACTGTAGCCAAGTGTTGGGTCAGTTCTCCTCTCTGTTCTCCCTGACCCCAGGAGTCACCAACTGGTGCGTCCATGACGTGGACACTGGAGACAGTCTGCCTGTGAAGCAAAAATTTTACAGGGTAGCTGACAAGGTCAGGACCAGCATCAAGGAAGAGGTTTCCAAGATGCTGGCGCTAGGGGTGATTGAGCCCTCCAGCAGCCCCTGGGCTAGCCCAGTGGTCTTGGTCCCCAAGAAAGCTGCTACCCCCGGTGGCCCGCCAGAACTCCGGTTTTGCGTGGACTACCGTGGGCTCAATGCGGTCACAAAGACTGACGCACACCCTATCCCCAGAGCTGATGAGCTCGTGGATCGGTTGGGAGCTGCCAAGTACCTCAGTACGTTTGATTTGACTTCGGGGTACTGGCAGATTGCCTTAACTGACGGGGCCAAAGAGAGGTCAGCATTTTCAACGCCAGAGGGGCACTTCCAGTTCCGTGTCATGCCCTTTGGGTTGAAGAATGCCCCTGCCACGTTCCAGAGACTGGTTAACCAGGTACTGTCCGGGCTGGAGGAATTCAGCGCCGTATACCTGGATGACATTGCGGTGTTCAGCTCCACGTGGGAAGAACACTTGCAACACCTCTGCGAAGTGTTGAAGGCTCTGCAGAAGGCAGGCCTCACTATCAAGGCCAGTAAGTGCCAGATAGGGCAGGGATCTGTGGTGTATTTGGGACACCAGGTGGGGAGCGGCCAGGTGGCGCCCCTACAGGCAAAGATTGATACCATTCTGGCTTGGGAGCCCCCCAAGACCCAGACCGAGGTGAGAGCCTTTTTAGGACTCACCGGGTATTACAGACGGTTTGTCAAGGGATATGGCACCATTGTCGCCCCCTTGACAGAACTCACTTCCAAGAAGTTGCCCAAAAGAGTTGACTGGACTGACGCCCGCCAAACTGCTTTTGAGGCCCTGAAGACTGCGATGTGCACAGCACCGGTGCTTAAGGCACCTGACTTTTCCAGTGAGTTCATAGTTCAGACGGACGCTTCAGAGCATGGTGTGGGAGCAGTACTCTCACAAGCCACTGAGGAGAATGGAGACCAGCCAGTAGCTTTCATTAGTCGGAGGCTACTCCCCAGGGAACAGAAGTGGAGTGCGATTGAAAGGGAGGCTTTTGCTGTGGTCTGGGCTCTGAAAAAGTTGAGGCCCTACCTGTTTGGGACTCACTTTCATGTTCAGACCGACCACAGGCCCCTCAGGTGGTTAATGCACATGAGGGGTGAAAATCCAAAACTGTTGAGGTGGTCCATCTCCCTACAGGGAATGGACTTTACGGTGGAACACCGCCCTGGCACAGAACACGCCAACGCTGATGGTCTGTCCAGGTTTTTCCGCCTTAGTGAAGAGAACTCCCAAGAGGGTGGGTAGTTCTCCCCACTTTCAGCTGGAGGGGACACGTGTTAGACCTGACATCTTTTGGCGTGATTACCCCTATCTTTTTGCCTCTGCCTCCTGTATTTTTCGATGCTGTGCTGGATTCGTTTTTGCTGGTTTAGATGCTTTGGACACTCTGCCACTGCTGATCAGTGCCAGAGTGCAAGTGCTCCCTATATAAATTGTTATTCTGATTGTATATACATGTTTGGCATATTTGTATCACCACAAAGTCCCTCGTAAAGTGCACTGGGTGTGCCAGGGCCGGTGATGACAAATGCTACTCGTGGGCCTGCAGCACTGATTGTGCCACCCACAGGAGTAGCCCTAAAATGGTGTCTCGGGCCTGCCACTGCAGCGCCTATGGGCAGTTTAGAACTGCCATGTCCTCCTGGTCCGCGTCCCCGCTGACCAGGCCTAACCCTTCCCTTTTCGTGCACATCAGTCACCCCTATGGAAGGCCCAAGGTACCCCCCTGGGCAGGGTGCCGTGTATGTGAAAGGTAGAGCATGTACTGGTGCAGGTGACATGCTCTGGTAGTGAATTACAGCCATCTTCGTTTTTCACTATTGTAAGGCTATCTTGCTCCATAGGTTAACATGGGGGATGCTGGCTACAGTGGTTAACGGCATTTCTTCCCATAGGAACAAGATAGGACATAAGTATCTAGTATCCCTGAACTCAGAATTTAATAACGCATCTTTTAGGAAAGGTGGTTTTTAGATCCTGTGTTTGAGAACCGCACTTTTAGAAAGTTGCTGTTCTCTTGTCGGACCCTTCCGTGTGCCTGAGACTGTGTATTGACTGTCTGGTTTGTGAGTGACAGAGGCTGGGGAATGCCCCAGAGGCTGGATGAGTCAGCACTAGGCTGAGTGGAGCAATTGCTACCTGAGTGGTGGGAGGAGTTAGCACCTGGGCTGAATAGGGCTGTGCCTGCCTGCCACAAGGCTGGCTCCACCTCCTGCTGGGCGGCTGAGGACTCTGCCCCTCACTCTGAAAGGAAAGATGCAGCCAGCACATCAAGATGCTCAGGATCCACCCAGAACTGGTTCAGACCGGGCTCAGGGCCCACATGCACAGAGAGAACAAAGACTTTAGGGGTATAAGTACAGGACCCCTGACAACAGAGAATTAGATCATCCTGGAATCAAGAAGGAACCTCTGCCAAGGAGAAAGCTGACTCTGAAGAAGGAAGACTGTCCTGCTGTTGCTCTGCTGGACTGACCTGCTGTTGCTTTGCTGCCAAGGAGAGGGGAAGGACTTTGCTGCGAGCTGTGTCCCCTGGTTTGTAAGGAATCTCCAAGGGGCTGAGAAGAGCTGGCTCCCTGTTTCCGAAGTCCCAGGAACAAAAGGACTTCATCCCCAGTCTCCCCGAACTCTGCTGTGAGAGTTCTGTCCTTCGTAGAGTGCTTGATCCAGTTGTGGGGCCTCTAGAAGTTGAACCTGAGCTGGGAAGCTTGAGACTAAGCTGAGAAACTTGTGAAGCTGAAGAGTGTCGCATCACTCGCTTGCGGAGCGCAACCCCGACAGTGCGAGAAGTTCCCCGCCGCTACGAAGGTCGAGATCGGCGCAGCACCTGACATCGCTGCCGAGGCCGTCGCACCATTCGTTTGCGGGACGCACCAGGCCGGTGCAGGGGCATCGAACATCGCTGCGAGGGTCGTCGCAGAGCCTGTCGCCTGGGTGAGATCACCGCACCGCTTGCTTGCGGACCACATCACGTCGCTGCGAACATCGTCACAGAAACCTCACATCGAGGAGCTGCGAGAGAGAGGGTCACCGCTGGACTGCGCATCGTCGCCCCGGAGATCGTCGCAGCCCCCACGAGATCGCATCGTGCCTTTGCGAGAACAGACTTCCCACGGAACCTACGCACCGGAATCTACGCAAGCTGCCTTCCTCCCCTTACAGACCGGATTCGTCGCCGCACGCCCGCTGCTGCAGCGGGGCTGTCGCATCGCCTCCCCAGGGTCTCAGGAGTAACGCATCGCTTGTTTCCACCGCACCAGCTTCCTGCTTGTGGAACTTTGTTGCATCTAAAAGGTACTGTGAGTCGACGTGACGCAACTGTGAACTTTTCACGCATCTGTGGATTATTTGATCGTAACTTAAAGAACTTTGATTACAACCTGAAGAACTCATTTGAAACCATAACCTTGCATTGTGTATGTTGGATTTCTGCCGTTTTGGTCTTGTGCAGTTTAGAATAAATATCTTTATTTTCCTAAACTGTTGTGGAATCAGTTTGTGGTGTTTTCACTGTGTTACTGTGAGTGTTGGTACAAATACTTAACGCATTGCCTCTGGTTAGCCCTCTGTTTACGATGTTTTGCTGGAATATTGCTTTGGGCACTGTGCCACTGTTGATCAGTGCCACAGTGCATGTGCTCCCTATGTTAAATTAATAAATTAACTGGATTCCAGGTTTGGCTTATTTGATTTACTGTCAGTCCCTAGTCTAGTGCACCAGGAGTGCCAGGGCTTCTAAAATTACAAATGCTGCTGGTGGGCTTGCAGCACTGGTTGTGCCCCCCACAGAAGCGGCCTAGTAAAATATGTCTACGGTCTGCCATTGCAGAACCTGCGTGCAGTCTGGTACTGCCATGCTGACTGCGCAAGTACATCTACTTGCCAGTCCCTAAAACCTTCCCTTAACTTCATAATAGTCACCCCTATGGTAGGCCCAAGGGCAGGGTGCAATGTAAGCATAAGGTAGGACAAGCCCTGATGTGTGTGGCATGTCCTAATAGTGAATTACAGCAATTTTTGTTTTTCACTATTGCAAGGCTACCTGCTCTCCTTAGGCCAGACTGGGCTGCTGGAATTATTAAACAATAAAATCCTAACAGACTCAGAGAGCATGGTGGAAAGTCAAGTTTAGTATCCCTGAACTCAGAATTTAATAACACATCCTTTAGGATGGATGGTTTTTAGATTCTGAGTTTGAAACTAGCACTACCGGTCTCTGCTGGTTTGGTGTGTGTGTGACAGGGGCTGGGTGGCTCCAGAGGTCTGAATGAGTCAGTGTGGGGTGAATGAGGCATTTGGGTTTAGAGTGGGGGAAGAGTAGTTCCTGATAGCCTGCCCTACCTGACACAATACTGGCTCCACCTCCTGCCGGGCGACTGATGGCCCTGCCCCTGCCAGTGACAATACTGGCTCCACCTCCTGCTGGGCGGCTGAGGACCCTGCCCTGCACAGTGAATAGGCCAGGTGCCTCGGCCTGGCAACACCCACAACAAACCCAGGATGGGGGGAATTCCCCTGCATGGACAAAGGGATCAAAGCAGAAAAGGGGTATAAGAGGAGGATCCCTTAACCAAGAATTTAGATCACTTCTGGCAAGGAAACCTATACCAAGGACAAGAAGCCTGCTGATCCAAGGACTTGCCTACCCCTTCTGCTGGAGTGCTGTTTGCTGAGGGGAATCCTGCAGTTGCTTCTTTATTTTTGCCAAGGAACAAGGAGAGAGGAACTGAGTGTGTACTCTCAAGCTTTGTCAAGAAAATCTCCAAGGACTGGAAGAGTGTCAATCTCCTGCTGAAGTCACAGGGCTAAAGGACCTCGTCATCTACTTGAACTGGAGCGTGGTGTTTCCAGTATTCTAAAGAAATCAGCAATCTCGATGTCGACGGACACCGCCGAATCCAGCTCGACATCGTGAGTAACAGCTCCAGTGTCCCCACCTTTGACGCCGCCCGCCGGGCCCGATCGACGCCAGTGGCGACGCCAATGAGTAGCGAGTTTGTCTCCAGCTCCAAGTGACCCTGTGTCGACGCCACCGCTGATCGCATCGAAGCCGCAGCCCTTCTCAATGCCGTGAGCGCTGCTCACTCTTGCAATAACGACATCGACGACGACCCCGTATCCCGCTTCATCACTGTGAGTGCTGCTCCAGCCTGACACCTGTTGACGCCGCTGCAGATCGCTCCGACTCCGAGGCCCGATCGACGCCGAAGACTCAACGCAAATACATCTCGACGCCGTGGATCATCGTTTCTTCATTACCAAAGGTACTGTGTTTGTGGGGTCTGTTTCGACTCCGGGCTCAACTTATCGTTCCTCACAGTCGACGCCGAACCTTTGAGATAACTTTGCCTCGACGTCGTGTGACTCCTGTGGGGGTTACATTGTTGTCAAGAACTGTGCTTTAAAGAAGAAGATTTACTTTTGTTGCTAAAGAACCGTTTACTAAGAAGAGTCTTTACCTGAACTATTATTTTGCCTTCCAAAGAGTATTTATTAAGATTGTGGTATATTTTTTCGTTATTTGGTCTTGTGCTAAGCCTTATATAAACATCCTTATTTTTATAATTCCCTCTGTGTTGTGTCCATTTGTGGTGTATTCACTTTATTACTGTATGTGGTAATAGAAGCTTAACACACTGCCTCTGAGATAAGCCTATCTGTTCTGCCAAGCTACCAAGGGGGTGAGCGGGGGTTATCTGAGTGTGTGATCCCCTTGCCCTGACTAGAGGTGGGTTCCTATTTGTCAGAAGTGTATACCTCTGCCAACTAGAGACCAGCTGATTCTAACAGTTTTGAATTCATGACAAAATGTAACGATAGTAAGAGAAGAGACAATAATGACAGTTCTAATGCTAAGTGCAGAAAGACCGAATAGATCTAATCTGGAAGAACCCACGTAGAAGCTGGAATCATGAGTCGGAATTGAGATAAAGGTTAGTGTGCAAGGAGGTGTATATACAGATCATTTTTAAATTGAAGGGGGAATGACCACGGACAAACATATGAACGATAGAGAGAAATGTGTTACCAGATACTCTGCAGAAGATATGTACTGGAGGCAGGAAGTTCAAGAATTTGGGGCCTGATGTGCAAAGATTACATTCACAAAAAGTGGTTGGAAATAGTGGATCATTTTTTGTGTGAATGTAATCTGATGTTGCAAACCAACCTCTGTACAAATACATCACTTCACAAAATACCTAATTGCATAACTAGCTGCCTAATTAATATTAATAATTAATCAGAAGGCGCTTTGTGTCCCCTTGTAATTGGCAACAGTCAAATGGTTCCCTAACTGTAATGTCTGCCTGTACGTCCAAACAAACAATGTTATATTGGTTATTGTGCAGTAAAATGGTGGACATTTTTCAAAATGTAATAAAAATATTCTTCTAAGGTCAGAAACAACCATTTCAAGGGCAGAAATGCCCTTAAAACGTTAAGCACACCCATGAACCAATGTGTTTGTGGTTATTCAGAAGCTTTTCCATGACTGTTACCTCCCTGGACATGATTGGTAATTACTCATGTCAATGGCAGGAGTACATTTGTAATCAGATGTGGATGGAACACACATGTAGTTTCCCTAAGGAGAAGAAATAGAATTTGTTTTAAAGCACGACTACAAAGCACAATTATTGCACGTGCATATGCATAAATGTAGACTGTGTACATTTATGGACTTGAACATGCTTCTGCAAGGTCATACATAAATTCTAGGACTATTCTGGGACGCTTTGTAGGTTTACTCTTAGACTACCTTGTGAACTTAATAAAGTAGGAAACTTACTTCAAATGTTGGGGAAACATATAGGCATGAATATCTGACTTTTTCTGGGAACCAGCCCCAGAAGTTTATTGCAAAAGTAATATTCAAACAGTCATGTTTGCATTGCAATTAATTAAATAATTTGAAGCAAATTAGTTATTGCTAACGAATGACTTGTGCACGAAATTTAATGCTATTATACTTAGGACAAAAGGAGAGCGCATATTGCACCCAACATCGCACAAAGTTGACATGTTGTAAAGTAGAGCCATAGCTCAATAAGTAAGATATAAGTATCCAGTGTCACTTATCGTTGTAAAAAACATGAAGGAAGATATTATCAAATTTAAAAAGTAAGCCACTCATGTGTTGTAAGCAAACCTCAGCTAGGCCTACTTAGTGCAAGGGTTCGCCCTTCTCTGCACAGAGTCCTCAGACCTTAGGAAGAAGTTGGCAATGAAACTGGAAAATACAAAATCAAAGTTTATTAAACCTTTAAAGGTGGTACTACAGTCCACACAGCACCCTTCAGTATTGTATCGAGTAGCACACCAAACTAAAGCACATGGCCCCTTTTATACACAATGAAGGGGCTCAAGAGAAGGCTACAAAAGACAAGAGCAGTTTCATGACCATACAAGGACATATTGGAAGGCACAATCGATAGGTGGGTGGAGTTAACAGTCTTTGGTAACTGGTAAACACATTCCTATCTGGAACCAATTAGTAATGGTCATTGACTCTACTGCGCATGTCTGGACATGCTTGAAGCTTGGAATACTAAAAATAGCATGTTGGCATGCATACTTCAAGGGCAGTTGACAAGAAGGTAGGACTAAGCACATGATGAGCACATGGCAATGTATGGCATACAAAAGGCCGTTACAAATACAAGATGGAGTCGGCACGTTTGTTACGATAATGGTCAAAACGAAGCATGTCTTCTGCTAATGCTTAACCTAATCGCCATTGATTTACAACAGACAACCCTTTCAGCATTAGCTGAAGACATTCGACTTCCTGGGAAAAGCCAGATACTCATTCCTTATATCGATGTTCATCATACTAGCTATCTCCTGTTTGAAATCATTCTGCATTTTAACTTCTGCAATATTGCTTTTGGTCGGTATGTAAGCAGTAACACACATAGAACATATAATTGGACTGCACTGAATACATACACAACAAGTGAAAATTATGCAATTATTATACATAGGGCTGTTAATACTTTCCAGCCCCAGGCAGAAATCAGAGTCCAAAGGCATATTGTAAAAGTCCATGTACCATTTTTTGTGTGAAGGTCTGCAGCGATTTTATGAAGTTTAGTAATTGCTTTATATACTGATGGGGTGTTGTCAGGTATAAACATACATCAGCTACTACCTATAACACAACATGCACCACCTCTATCTGCTAGTATAACATCCAACACCATTCTATTCTGCAAAGCTACAATTCTAGCAATTTGCAATTCTTCAGTGATATTTCCTAAAGCTACAGCTGTTTGACCTGTGACAGCTTCCACTACTCTAGTCAATCGTCGCACTTTTCTGCTGTTTAATGCAGCACCTACAAAAAAGAACAATCCTAAATTAAAATCTATATATTGTTGTAGACTAGTGTCGGTCTGATCAATACCATCAGTAGTCAAAGTTCTCTTGAATCTATTTACAGTATTATTGTTGAACAGTTTAAGATTTCGATGATACAATGGAGGTGCTAGAAACACAGGGGGCAATAAAAATGACATATAACAAATGCCGGCCCAACCGGCTGGCAGTCGATAATATCCACGATTTCCGCACACAAAATAAGTGTTGTGTGAAGCTAAAAAGGTACTATTATTTAAGCCATCTAAATTCAATACAGTGATACAATCACTGACCCCCACAGGGATATGTCCATTGCTCTGCTTGTGTTTGAGTGACAGAAATGACAAAATGTTCGGCATTAGCTGAGTCTCTTGTATTGGTGAAGATATATGGCGTTGAAATATTGTCCGGTCGATAATCTTCCCACTCCCATTTAGTTCCATTCGCTTGAGGATACCCATCTTTATCCTGATGGCACTCTTTATTTAACCGGAAAAGCAGTCTACCCACTGTAGGCTTCCTGGTCGACAAGAGCCATTATGCGAAAAAGGGGGCGGTATGAACGGTGTACCTCCTTTCTTTTGACGTGCAGGCATCATCCCACAAATCCAACAGTTTGTAGCGTTCGTAGCAATGTGGGTGTGATGCAACATTTGAATGAAGGTATTATTGAGATAAGATTGTTGATGTTTCAACTCTTGACATGGGAGCGTAAAGAAATAATGCTTCTATGGTGTAGGTGTAGTAACAACAAACAACTCACGAGCAGGAGTTGTCTCCTCAACAGACACTGTTATTGTTGCCGTAATTAACAAAGCTACAACAAACCCTACAGCACAAAGAAATCTTCTTCTTCTTTTCCATTTTAGTCACAACACAGAACACATCTTCCTAAAACTAAAGTAGTTGTCAGAGCTCTTACCCCTGGGTAGCCGTTGATTTCTTCACCATGGGCCAAGACGGGTGCCACTACTCTAATGCAGGGCTGACCCCCCCCCTTGCCACATCGGCGCTCCGTTTCACTGACCCAGGGAATGCTCAGACAACTTTCACAATGCTGCAGATTTCTCTCTCAGTCTCAAATTATATCTTGTTGCTCCAAGGACTGTTTGGTCTGGGAAGAACTCCTCAGATTCGTCAGGTGTCACAGCACGACCTCTCCGCAGTCAGAACCTCTCGGTGGTCGGTCAACACTGCAGGCTCCACCAAAGTAGGGAGTACTCAGCGACAATGGGTACCATGGACCCAATTCTTCCGATTTGTGACTCGAACTGCTTTTCTTGTAGCAAGTAGCACTTGCTCTGGCCCACGCCACCTTGGCTCCAAACTACTCGACCTCTCGAAGGACTTTAGAAGGACGAAGTCGCCAGGCTGGAGGTTGTGGCCCACGCCTGTGGATCTGTCAGGAAGTGCTTCTCAAACCTGTTGATGAATAGAAACCATGTTATCAATTAATTGTACCAAATAGTCATTCATTAAGACACAAGGTACATCATACACAGAACTCGGTTTAGGATTCCCCAGATATTCATGGGCCTGCCAAACAGAGCCTCATAAGGTGTGAGACCTGTTCGAGAATGAGGCACTGATCTGATTGACAACAATGCCAGTGGCAACGCATCTGGCCAATTCAGAGTAGAAGCCTGTATCTTAGCTAATTTCAGTTTCAGAGTAGCATTGTATCTTTCCACCAAACCTGCTGATTGTGGGTGGAACACTGCATGAAACTTCTGTTTAATCCCTAATCCTTTCAGGACATACTTTATAACGTCCCCTACAAAATGAGGTCCGTTATCGCTCCACAAAAATCTGCAAACACCATAGTGAGGAAAGAATTCCTTCAAAAGCACCTTTGCCGTAGTAATTGCAGTATTGTCTTTTGTGGGGTACGCTTCAATCCATTTACTGAAGGCACATACCAGCACCAAGATGTACTTCAAACTATTACAGCGTTCAAGCTGAATATAATCCATCTGCAAAACTTCAAAAGGTGCAGTCGGTGTAGCAAATCCTCCTGCTGAAGTTTGTGTACCTTTTCCATGATTAAATCGTAGTCAAATCATACAGGACTGTACTACTCTATTAGCTGTGCTAGCAATTTCTGGATGCTCCCAAACTTGTGTAAGCAATTTCACTATTGCTGAAGCTCCAACATGTGCTAGCCCATGTGCCATCTGAACCATAGGTTGTACAAAAGCTATAGGCAACTTCCATCTATCCATCTGCTTGTTTCGCCAACAACCTTCTTCATCCAACTCTCCATTGCTCTCGTTCTTTGTCAGAAGCGGTCCTCTGTATCTCTAGTACTTCCTTCCTAGCATTGTGCCACCGCTCAGCTTGTGATTTCACTACATACATAGAAGTAGTGTCAGGCTGCATCGCAGTCTCACGCGCCACTCGATCTACAAAAGCGTTTCCTTGTCCCACTTTATCTGTCACCTTTTTATGCGCACTGCATTTCACTATAGCTACTTTCTTTGGATATGTTAATGCAGTCAAAGGATTATGCACTAGTTCTCCGTGCATTATGTGCATCCCGTGTGATGTCAGAAAGCCTCTTTCCTTCCAGATCAGGCCAAAGTCATGCGCCACTCCAAAAGCATAGCGGCTATCTGTATAAATATTCACACGCAATCCTGTACTAAGCTCACATGCTCGAGTCAAAGCTATTAGTTCTGCTGCTTGAGCTGACTTCTGTGGTATGTGAGCTGTCTTTACTATCGTGTGAAGCGTAGTAATTGCATATGTGGCTGAAGTTGTACCATCCGGTAACTTCAGACAAGACCCATCAACCCACAGTTCTCCATCCACATCTGGAAGGGGGGTATCTTGCAAATCAATACGACCCTTTGTCTGTTCCTCAGTCAGAAAAATACAATTGCGTGTTTCTTGCGCCTCAGGCTGAGTCGCCGGAAATGGCAACAACGTGGCTGAGTTTAGTGTTGCACATCTCTTCAATGTAATGTGAGGAGCTAAAAATGTCAGCTCATATCCTGTCAGACAAGCGCTAGTCAAATGCTGCATCTTTGTTTGATTCAAAAGAGCATCAACAGCATGGGGTACCAGCACCAACAGCTTATGTGATAAGACTATCCCTTCACTCTGGCGTATTGACACAGCTGTTGCTGCTACTGAGCGAAAACAACCAGGCAACGCTCGAGCAACAGGATCAAGTACTGCTGAAAAATATGCACAAGGGCGTTGCTTATCACCATGTGTCTGCACTAAAACTGACAATGCACATCCATTCCTCTCGTGTACGTACAATGTAAAGAGCTTTGTTGTAATCTGGAGTACCTAACACTGGTGCTGAACAAAGAGCTTGTTGTAACTGTCGAAAGGCACTCTCACATTCATCTGTCCAAGGAAGGGGTGTTGGAGTATCTTTTGTCAAAAGTGCTAACAAGGGGTTAGCAATATGTGAAAATCCTAATATCCATTGCCTACAAAAAGAAGTAAGAGCTAAAAATGCTCGGACTTCTTTCTGTGTGGAAGGTACTGGTGTGTCTAGAATTGCTTGCATGCGATCTGATGTGAGTGCACGCCCCTCCTTAGACAAAAGGTGACCTAAGTAGGTTACCTTTGGTCTACAATACTGCAGTTTCTTTTTTGATACCTTATGGTGATGTAAGGCAAGGAAAGAAAGCAAAGACAGCGTACATTTCTCACATTGTTCAGGGGTATCGGCTGCTAACAAAATATCAATGTACTGAATGAGCGCCACACCCTCGGGTAGGACAAAGGAATCAAGCTATCTTTTCAATGCTTGGCTGTAAATACTAGGACTCTCAGTATAGCCTTGAGGAACTCTAAAAAAATCTATATGATTGATTATTTGAAGTGAAACCGAACAAATATCGGCTATCAGGATTAATAGGGATCGAAAAAAAAGCGTTCTTCAAGTCTATAACAGAGAACGTGGTTGCAGTAGGTGGAATTAAAGTAAGAAGTGTCATGATATCAGAAACCACTGGATATAGCGGTACCACTATCTTATTGACCTCCTGTAAATTGATAATAAATCTGTAGATTCTAGTATCAGTGTCTTTCTTCAAAATTGGGAGGATCGGACTGTTACAATTGTTAAAGGGAACTTCCTCAACAACTCCAACTTCAATAAGATCCTGTACAATTGGTATGAGTGCTTCCTCACCCTCCTGTGAAATACGATATTGAGGCAGGCGTGGAAGCACAGCTCCCTCCTTTACACTAATGTGCACTGGTGGAATAACCATCTGAACCACATCGGTATCTGAAGTGGCCCACAGCGTGTTAGGTAGGGAAGCTAATGCTATAACTTCTTGAACAATACAATCTCTGTCTGTTACTGAATAATTGTCATTCAAAATAACACGCACTGCTTCAGGGAAACATCTTATTGTGGCTCTGAAATACTTGAGCATATCAAGACCCACAATATTATCTGGTGTGTTTGGGGAAAGCAAAAACGGTCAGGGAGCAGCAAAATTATCCACATGAAATGCAAGTGGTTGTGACAATGAGCTAAGGGAAGGTGTTCCATCGAACCCTATCGATGTAATCATTAAGCCAGACAGGGGAGCCCTTGGAACCAATTGTTTAGACAAAGTGCTACGAGTAGCTCCTGTATCAACCAGAAATTGATCAGTAGAACCCAAAACATGTGCTGTAACATAAGGACCCCTCTGATCTACTGGAACTTCAACTGATTCCTTACCCCATCCTACGCAATCCTATGCATAAGCAGAATCATGCGACTCAGACTGCACATAATCAGACATCTGGTATTGGTTGCGCCCATCAAAAGTATTGAACCCATTTTGTACCCGCACATTAGAATCAACCCTAGCGCGATCGTTCATAGCACCTCTGGGTCCTGAGTTCCCTGAGCGACTCCTCATGGATCCTCGGCCACGGACATAGTGCTGTGAGCGCAACAATGGACACTCATCTGCCCAATGACCAAATTTCTGACAATATGCGCATTGATCCACGGCCAAAGAGGGACAAATATAAGAGGAACTAGAAAATCCTCGTCCGCCTCTATCGTTACCTCGAAGAGGCGGACCATAAACCTGAGATAACATAACTTTTGATTTTAATTCTTTAGACTTTTTATCCTCATTGCCCTTCACTTCTAGTTCCTGACGCTCGTAATATTGAGCCATCGTCAGGAGGGATGCCGGAGAAGAGGTAGTCCAAGAGCTTTCTCTAGCTTTCAAGTGGCTAGCCACTCCTGGTAATAGATTCGTACCATACTTATCTACAAACAAATGGCGGCCCGTATCGTCCGTTACCGACTGGCCACTGAAATCATGAAAAGGTTCCTCAAAACGTGTGAAGAAATCTGAAACTGATTCATCTGTCTTTTGCTTACAAGATGCTAGAATAGTCCAATCAATCTTTTTAGGGGGAATAATCGTTTTCAACTTAGCTAATATTGCACCGGAAAGTTCTAAAATCAATTGACATGGCTTTTTCGCTGGTTCCCTGTCCACATCTTCCCTATCTATCTCCTTCCATAATGCTCCATACGCTGTGCTATCATCTATTTTACGCACGGATCTCCACATATCGGGCGGCAATATGAGCCCAAAAAATAAATCAATATCAGCCAGTGTCATGGTACAAGAGTTTAAGGCTTCCTCAACTTCCTCATAAAAAGCAGCAGGATTTTTACGCGGATCAGGCAATGCAGCTTTAAGTGCCATAACATCTGCTCTATTCCAGGCAGTAAATACTCAATTATAAATAAAATACCCTTTTGCATCTACAGAATATTTATCGTCACTGGTACCCGCTCCTTTAGGAGGAACATATAAAGGCACGGCCTCTCGCATAGGCTTTGCATGCACTATCGCGGTCTTATCTGTTTCAAAGATGGAAGATTGTTTCCCGTCGACCAATCCCGCTCGTTTCTCGTCCCTTAGCCAAAGCGCCTCATTTCGAAGTTTAACCAGCCGCCTGATCGTATCAGTCACCTGGGAAAGAGTAAAAAGACCTTTATGTAGTTGCTTACAATCGATTGCCACATCATCAGGTTCGAGAACATCAGATACTTTTCGAAACATATCGACAACTTCTTCTGCAAAATGTTCAGTAAAATATATCTGCTCTCTATCTTGCCATCCCTTAAAAGTCTCTAAAATATCGGAAACAGCAACAGTATCCTTAAGTGACTGTCGAGCAATCTTTCTAAGTTCAGCCGCACGATCGACCAGAATCATGGAGCGCGTGTCACGTTTCGTTGTATCTGCCCCGGAATCTTCGTCTTCGCCAGATGGAGCGGACGGAACGATATACGGAGGCGGAGGATGATCTAACAAAGAAAAATCATCTTGCGGTTTCTGAAGGACAGGATAAAGAGGTTGTCGAACAGCATATTGGCCAGAAATCTGTAATCTGCGCTCCTTCTCCTGTCTCTCTTCCAACTCTTTCGCCTCCTTCTTTCTTAGTTCTTGCGCTTTATCATACACATTCTTCCGTTGCTCTTTCTCAATCTGCGCTTGCTCACGTTTCTCATGCTCACGCACTTCTTTCACCCACATTCGCACACTCTCAAACATATCTTGTCTAGATTTTCGCTTAAACATACACTGTTCAACATACTCAATTTTCCGCATATCAACTGACCCATACTTTGGCCAACATAACTCAGGATCCTTTCTCATGTATTTCCTCCACAATGTGCTGTACATTATAGAAGAAAGACCATATTTAAGTTACATATCTCTATGAGGCGTCCCCTCTGGGGGAGCTGGCTGGGATTCCTCAAGATTTAACCAGTTATTTCCACAAAAGCAGCACATCCTATGGAGTGCGCTAAAAGCAGGCATGCCAAAAATAGTGCAAAATATGCAGTATTATAATCAAAGTAGCACTTAAGGTATCTGTAATACGTTGTGCCGTTCAAATCAAAATCGCATTGTAGAGAAAAATCTCTTCATTACCTGCCTATATATGTTGCAACACATATATTACACATACACATACACATCATTGACTAGTCATTCCAAAATTGCCACAGCAAGTGTATCCTAAACCTGCCTTGCCACTACCAGGCTTCCAAAACCCACAGCAAGTACCGTACAACGGTTCTTACCAATCACAGGGTGTCCAGATTCCAACTGCCAAGTTCTAATTTTGACCAAACGGCCACTGCACGGCAAGCCAACAGAAGGGATCTCAGTCGAGGACCGGCACCACCTGGATGGTCAGATCGGAAAGAAAGGAAAAACGCCTTGGATGCCAAGACTCGGGTCTCTTCTGGCATGCAATCGTGTCCACAGCGAGATTCCAATCCTTCGTCACGACCACTCCTTCGGGCATCCGAGTCGCCGATGAGCTCCACGTGTCGGGCGCCAATTTGTTGTAAGCAAACCTCAGCTAGGCCTACTTAGTGCAAGCGTTCTCCCTTCTCTGCACAGAGTCCTCAGACCTTAGGAAGAGGTTGGCAATGAAACTGGAAAATACAAAAGCAAAGTTTATTAAACCTTTAAAGGTGGTACTACAGTCCACACAACACCCTTCAGTATTGTATCGAGTGTTTCACTGAACTGAAGCACATGGCCCCTTTTATACACAATGAAGGGGCTCAAGAGAAGGCGGTACAAAAGAACAGAGCAGTTTCATGGCCATACAAGGACATATTGGAAGGCACAATCGATAGGTTGGCGGAGTTAACAGTCTTCGGTAACTGGTAAACACATTCCTATCTGTAACCAATTAGTAACGGTCGTTGACCCTACTGCGCATGTCTGGACATGCTGGAAGCGGGGAATACTAAAAATAGCCTGTTGCCGGGCAGACTTCAAGGGCAGTTGACAAGAAGGTAGGACTAAGCACATGATGAGCACATGGAAATGTATGGCATACAAAATGGCCGTTACAAATTCAAGATGGAGTCGGCACATTTGTTACGATAATGGTCAAAACAAAGCTTGTCTTCTGCTAATGCTTAACCTAATCGCCGTTTATTTGAAACACATGGACCTAATATTATTCCCTTCATTTTCTACATAAGAATAAAAGGTGTTGTCAATTGAAAATGTTACTGGTCTCTTTGTGATAATTCAAAGGATGACTTTGTTTTATTTTATTTCCTCTCTATTGCAAACAACATCCTCTCCCATATACATTACAAAATGGTTTCCATTTGACTTAGAATTAATATGCCCTCTTGCTTAGGCATTCATAAATCCACATCTCACAGTTTTTTTTAAATATTTTTATTGACAATTTTTACAGCAATTTTTACCCCCCCCCCCCGCACCAGTCAATATCTTTCAACAGCAGGTACATTTCTAGATAATCACATAAAAAATTCCACTGCATACTTCCATAATATATACATCTTATAGCAAAACAAGTTGAGAAGAAAAAAATAAAACATGAGAAGCAGTAAGTAAGAAAACATTAATAAAGCAGAGATAAAGAAAAAAAATCAATAATCAATAATCAATAGTCACAGTTCCAAAATCAAAGAGGGAGAGAGGACAGAAGATACCCCAGATGACATATATATATTTCATCACATCCAACTATTCACCCCCCTAAACACTTGCCATACTACTTTTCCATTCTGCGATAGGCTTCCACAACTGTAATTCAAGCGCTCTGCCCTTTTTCCCCCTTCTGGCATAGATAGCTTTCTCCAAATTATACATATACAGTAACCTAGCCAACCAGTGCTGGAACGGGGGTGGTATCTTATCTTTCCATGCAGCTGCTATACATAGGCACAGAACAGCCATAGCCACAAAAATAAAACCCCCATCTTGATATTGCTGTGAATTACTCCCCTCTAATCCTAATAGTATTACTTCTGGTGTCAGCTTCAGTTTATATGCCAAGGATTTATCGAAAAATATTTCGATACTTTTTATTAGCGGAGAAAGGTTTGGGCACCCCGCAAACATATGCAGTATATCTGCCTCCGTACTGTCACACCTAGGGCACCTAACCCCCTGTGTTCCTCCCCACTGGGCGATTCTGGCTGGGGTGTAATAGAGTTTGTATAAGGTCTTATAGTGTTGTGCCTGCAGCGCCGCCGAGCAAAGGGTTTCCCGTCCTAACCTTAGTGACTTTAAGAATACGCCCTCTGGTACTCCTAGGGCTTCCCTCCATTTGGTCTCATATTTTTCCAGGTCATCCCCTCGGTGTTCTATAAGTTCTGCATACAACCTTTTAATTGAGCATAATTGGCCCCCCTCAATCATCCGAATTTCCTTTAAAGCCCATCGGTCCGCCTCGTTTATTACCTAGGAAGCTTCTTAGTTGCAAATATTTTAAAAAAAGTCCTATTGCTAACACCAAATTCCCGCTGGATTTCTGTGAATTGCCGTACCCCTGTCTCCCCTATTAAATCCCTCATATTTTTAATTCCCGAACGAGCCCAGTCCTTAAATATAGTATCTGCAAATATTTCTGGTGGCAGCATAGGATCCTCCATTAATCTAGTGTATGCATGAAATTGCCCCAAGCCAAAACTTTTCTTAAATGCTTTCCATATTTTATCAGCAGCTTCTAGCGTCTTGAACCTAGTTCGCTTAAAATAACTTGGCTCCGAATATCTAAGGAAAGCATTGTTTGTCTCCTCGCCTAGTATTATCCCATACACCTCCATTGACCCTGTAGGATCTTCAGTTTCCCCCTCAGCCCCTCCCAATAAACCCGTCATCTGCTGTAATGCTGCCGCCCAGTAGTACATTTTAAAATCTGGCAACGCCCATCCTCCCCTATCCCGTGGTAATGACATGTATTTCAATGCTCTTCTCGTCTTCCCCTGAGACCACACAAATCGATTTACCATATTCTCCAACTTATTAAACCAAATCATACTAAAAAACAGCGGTATTGTTTAAATAAATACAGAAATTTCGGCAACAAATTAATTTTTACGTAGTTTACTCTACCTACTATGGACATATGTAAATTATTTACCCTATCCAAATCTTTCTTTGCTTTTGTAATAATGGGATTAATATTAATTTCCACCAGTTTTCCCAGTTCAGCCATGATCGTAATACCTAAATACATCCCCTCATCAACCACCCGTGCATCTGTACATATTGTGTAAGCATTCTTTATAATTTGTGACTTGCTTTTATTCAAAGCATACCCCGCTATTCGTCCAAACCGATCTGCCTCTAGTTCTATTTCCCTTATTGCATCTATTGGGCTAGGTGTGATGACCGCAATGTCATCTGCATATGCTAGGACTTTAATATCTCCCCTGCTAGTAGTTAGCGGATTAATTAGATCGTTCTGCTCTAACCTCAGTATCAAGGGGTCAATGTACATAGCGAACAGGAGGGGTGAGCAAGGGCATCCTTGCCGTCTACCCCTTGTAATAGCCAGAGGTCTAGTGCGGCCAGAGTTCACCCTAACACAAGCAGTAGGGTTCGTATAAAGTGATTGAATGACTTTGACTTCACCTACCCCCCCCTTCTTAAAACCGCCCATAGGTACTCCCATGCCACCCTGTCAAAGGCTTTTTCTGCGTCCAGTAACATGGCTGCTATAGGATTCCCTTCTACTTCCTGAGCATCAAAGAGTGTTATCATTTTCCTAATATGTAAAGTAGTACCCCTTCGCGGTAAAAAGCCATGTTGATTAGTGCTGACTAATTGGGTGATTATCTTAGCAAATCTAGCTGCCTGTATTTTCGAAAATATTTTGGTGTCTGCGTTGATTAGTATTATAGGGCAGTACGACCCTGGTTCTGTTGCATCCTTCCCTTTTTTTAAAGTATTTTTACGATGTCCGCCCCAGCCCAACTCACCGGCATTGCCTGCCCTTGCTGCACCCCCTAAATGTTCTTGCTAGGTCTTTAAATATTGAGTGCAGGAATACCTTATAAAACTCTCCTGGTATCAAGTCTGGACCTGCTGCTTTCCCCTTTGGTAAACCCAATATAGCCTCATTAATCTCCTCATCCCTCAGGTCAGCATCAAGAAATTCTCTATCCTCACTATTCAAAACTTTACCCGGGATATTCTGTAGATAATCAGCTATTTCCCCCCTGTCCCGAACTTGTTCTTCTTTGTATAACTTGCTGTAAAACTCCCTAAATACCTCTGCTATCCCCTTCTCATCCGTAATTAAATGCCCAGCATTATCTTTTATTTCCTTAATCTCTCCCTTGGCCACCCTTTGTCTTGAACGTGCTGCTAAAGTATGTCCTATCTTTTCACTAAATTCTTAGCACCTTTCTCTCTGTGTATCATATATTCTAGCAGCCTTAATTGCCACCCCTTCTACAGGCTCTGCTCTTGCTATCGTTACTTCCAATACCCGCTCATTGTACTCACACTGATCTAATGTGGCTTGTTCCAGTCTTGCTTCCGCTATTCTCAGGGCATTATTTACCCGTTCACTCTCTATTTTTTCCTTCCTTCGTTTAGCGATAGAGTAGCTCAGTGTCTCACCTCTTACCCCTGCCTTAAATGTGTCCCAATCATTCCCAATGGTGGTGCTCCCCCTATTACTGTCCCAAAAATCCCTAATCCACAAGTGCATGTGTGTAATATAATCATCGTCTTTCAGCAATCCCCTTTCAAATGTCCATGATCCTACCACCCTCTTGAACCCACTTCCTTCTACTGTTAACTTTAGGGGATTATGATCTGACAATATCCTTGGCATCCTATCTATCCCCGAAGCACCTAATAATGTCCTAGATACAAAAAAATAATCTAATCTAACGCATTTCCGATGCGGAGCCGAAAAGAATGTATAGCCAGGGTCAGAAGGTTTCTTGGCCCCCCACACATCCATCAATGCCTTATTCCTTGCTAGATTCTGTATTGCCCTACATACCCTCTTTTTCCTCCCCTGGTATTGTCCCATAGAATCTAGCCCTAATCCCCTGGCCCCATCAATATTAAAATCTCCTGCCAGGATAGCTCTTGGCGCCCACGCGGATAATTCAGTGTCTAGAAAATCAAACAACTCTGGATCATCCTCTGTCGACCCATAAATAGAGTCTATAGTGACCCATTCTTCCCCTATGAAACACTCAATCAGGGCACATCTCCCCCACTGATCCTCGAATTTCTTCCTCGTTCTTATATTTAAATGTTTAGTCAGGATAGCAACCCCTCTAATTCTAGCCCCCTGTTTGGAGTTAGCTAGTAACCTAAAACCCAATTGCTCCAACAAAAATGACCTATTCCCTTCCACATGTGTTTCCTGTAAGCAAAAGAAATCCGCCCGGTGTTTTTCAATAATAGAGCTACCCGCTGCCTTTTTATTCTATCGTTCAGCCCGCATGCATTCATAGTCACGATTTTAATGTTTGTACTCATAGGAGAATTTTAAGATCTTCCAGCATTCTAAGCTTCCAGTCTCTTAGCCCAACTCTTATGCCCCAGTATCCTACGCAGTTCTTATTTTTGTTGCTTCTCCTCATTTTCATCAATTTCTTTTCTTTCCACTGTGTGCTGTAATCTTGTAATCTTGTTTCCCTTCTTTTCCCACAACCTGCACGATCACCCCTGCCTCTCTTTCTTTCTGGTGCTTCCCCCCCTAACCCTCCCCCCAACCCCCATTTCCACAAGCAACAAGGTCACTCCTGACCTACGTATGACTGGTTCCCAACCCTCTTGAGTGCTGCTGTATCCCCCCTCTCCCTACATGTACTCTCCTTTATTAGATGCAAATACAAAAAAAAGAATATGATTTTAAAGAAATCCCACTAACCCCTCCTAAGAATTCCTTACCCCTACAACGTGTCCCACCAATGCAAATCCCACTGTGTATATACAGAGTACTATAATCCATCACCCCATTAAGTCCTCTTCCGACCTGTTCAGTTAGTATCTTATCCTTTATTTTCTAATTCTATTTTCTTCTATTTTCTCTTAGTTCAGTCAAAAATCTCTGTGCTTTGATTTCCGAAAAGAACATTCTAGTACGCCCCTCTAGTATTACTTTCAGCCTTGCAGGAAACAGGAGGTAGGCCTCACATCCAGCATTTTGAAACGGATCTATCATTTGCCATAATCTCCATCTCCTCTCCACCGTAGCGTGACAAAAGTCCGGTCGGGCGAAGAAGGAGTTTCCTTTAAAGGCCCAGCGATCTTGTGGCTTTGCATTGTCCATAATCTCCTGTCTGGCCAGGAAGTTCCCAATGTATATAAGGATAGCTCTTGGTCTCTCATTCTGAGGAGCGCCATATGATTTCTTAATTGTCAGGGGAAATCTGTGGGCCCGTTGTACCTCGACGTCCCAATTCCAGGCGGTGATCTCCTGGAATGATTCTCTTAGCAAGGTGACCACTAGGCCATAGGGTTCTGTTCCTCGACCCCCTCTGGGATCCCCAGTAGCCTAATGTTATTCCTCCTCTGCCTGTTCTCCGCATCTTCTGCCTTCCATTGTAAGTCCTCGTTGAATTTTTCCTGCGCCGTCTTGAACTCGTTGTATTGAAAATGTATAAACCTTCATTGCATGGCATGCTTCACCTGTCTTTAAAGTGTTGGCACAGCAGGTCTGAACTATTTTTGATCACAATCTCTTGAGCAGCCATTGTGTTTTGCACACTAGGGGTTATGTTCACAAGAATGTGTGATAACTACTGCAAGAGTAGCGTAACGCAACTTTCAACACCGCAGTCTATTGCGGAAAAATAACCCGGTGTCAACGTGGAATTCACAACGCGGTGGTAGCATGTGATAGACATTGGATAACGCGTCAAATGTCCGCATAAAAATCAACGCCACACTACAAAAATGCGATACACGAATGCTAAAAAACATGCATTGAGGCCAACCGCGGTACAAAAAGTAGCAAAAACCACTGGCCTGCAAATCCCACGCTTCTGGTGGGAAAAGCACCATTAAAAAGACAGAAAAAACACACCAGAAACAAGCCAAAGCACACAGCAGCGTTGATGCACCCTGACAAAGCACAGAGGCCAACTGGAACCCCACAACCCCCACAGACTACCAGCAAGGAACAACGGGGTCGGGGAAGGCCAAGGGGAAGAGGGAGTGGAAGATAGGGTGCAGACCGCAGGAAAACAAGACCAGCGTTAAGGAGGTGGCAGAACACTACCAGCAACTGACCCACTAGCCAACCATCTGGAATGCAGTCGGAGTGCAGAGGAGGCCAATCGAGGAGGCCAATAGGCGCGGCATGACGTGACAACCTAAATCAGGCACCAACCCGCTGCCAACAGGAAGGCAGCAACGGCGACAGAGGTGGCAGTCCAACGCCACAGGAGGAGCTGGAGGAAACTCATGCCATAGTCATCAGTGTGGAGACGGTGCAAGGAGTAGGGAGTACAAACACAGCTTGAAAGCGGAGGAGATGGCATACATGCACAACGAGGTGTAGCACACTCCACGCCCACAATTACCCAGGATCATGTCCCAGATCCCCTTGGCACCCTGCAGCACACACACATAGCAAGAACAGCACGCCCACATTGACAACAACGTGGTACAATGGGCATAGCCAACCATACAGAGGACACAACTGGCTCTGCACATGCACAGAAACATGCCTACTACATCTGACAGAGCCGGAAACTGTGAAATGGAAATGTATACGTATGACCTCACATCCATCATGTAGTCCAAATACATGCTGTCCCAGAGAAGAATCCAGGACCCCCCAAATAGTCACAATGTACATTGCCATACAGTCTGCATGCAAACCAGCACAATACGCCAACATACATGTCAACACAATGTCAACATGCATCTACCCTTCACATTGCAGAGGGGCACACAACACCTTCAGCAGAGCTCAGAATACAACACATATGTGATGCCAGAGAGGACTCCATACCGTCGACACTGATGCCCTACAACAGACCATGGATATCCCACGCAACCCCCCCACCAGGACCCAGCCAGCCAAGCTACTCAGAGGAGAATACTGAGCCTGCAACAGACCACACAGCAGGAAGCACCCACAAGCACAGCTGGCTCACAAGACTTCATCCACCCACACATGGCATCCCAATTAGAGGGGTTTTGCTCTACCAAGGAGGACCTTGCTATTTTAAATTTCCAAGTATATCATTCACTTGAATGAATAAGAGGTTCCGGTCGGCGGGATCAGTTATTAACCCTTTTTTTCATACAGCGTGATATTTTCTTGTTTGGAATCCGTCCATCTAGGAAATAAAATACTAATGTCCTATCTTGACTAGACGTCGCCATTGAGCTTTACACGCTATATCTACATATCATACTCTTGTTACCAGACAGCTAGAACCGCTCTTTAAAGAAACTAAGAAAGAAAAGTATTTTCCTTACATCATTACAACAACTTTTTAAACTTTTTGTGGCTACTCCAGAAGAAGGCGCTGGCCGCCGAAACGCGCGTAGAGTACCAATCTGCCACTTCCAGTGTTTTTTAACTTTATATATGTTCTCATTTGCATTGTGATTCATGCCATGTGATTTATAGATTGTTGTTTTAAGTCTAGTTTGTTTAAACTACACTTTTTTAACGTACATATTAAATCTGTGAATGTGATATTGTTCTTTTTAACTCTTAATAAATTGTTTTCTTTACAAACATTTTGTAGCTTAATTCCCTTCCATTTATTAAAAACTTCTTTGATTGTCTCTTATGGTTGCCTAGATTGTTAAATATCAAATGGTAGGGCCCAGGGCCAACATGCATACAACAAGACGCCCGGGACACATACATATGTCATGTTGAACTGGCTACGACCACATGTTCCCGGCTCCTTTATTGGTAGGGCCATATGTACCGTGACGCTTGTGCTGGATGTGTGTGGGGTAAGTGTAGCCCATTTCGTACAGAATGTCTGGTGCTGGCAACCACTTGATCATTGGACACCAGGGCAACGGAAACAGGAAACACATGCATAACAGAGTCAACTGCCGAGCAACATGGAGTGAGCCGGAGAAAGTCCAGAGGACAGCCAACATGCAAACAGATGTGTCCATGAGTTGCAGTGCACTGGGGGTGGGATACTAGGGGGTGAGCGCGCTCTTTGAAGAAAAAGTCTTGCATTGTGTCCCTTTGATATATTCCTGATGCAGATGTAGTGGGGTGTGTTAGACCTGCATCATCTTCCCCATCATCATCTCAGGGCCCCCACACTGGTTGAGATGACATAGCTGTGCAACCGCTCTACAGCACAAAACACAATCTGCAACAGACAATGGCCTGCAGTACACTGAGTCACTGGCACCTGGAGTGCTGAGCACGATATCAGGCTGATGATGGCATCCACAACAGGTCTGAGCAACTTCGTAAGTCTGTCAGGACCACCGTTTCGACTCTGACAGATGACGGTTGGAGGTGGTCCTTGCGGTGGTGGAGTGTGCTGCCTGGGGTGATGCGACGTCCGGGCCGGTCTGGACTTGCTTTGGTGTATAAGCCCTGGTGGGATGCATTTGGGCCCCGAGGCTGTGTACAGCGCAAGGCCACAGAGAAATGGCGTTGATGACCCATGAGGCCAATGCTTCAAGGACCATCCAATATCTCAGAAGAAGGAGCCTGGCCCAGACCAGCACAGAGCTAGTGGCCCCAGATGCACTGCGGCCGGCACAGGTACCCAGCCACGGTACAGTGACTTGCGGTGCAGTCAGATGAGGGACAGTGGAAAGTGTCCTCCAGGGCATGGTGCAGAAGGTTTGATTGCATCCCAAAGCAGCAAATATTGGGGTGGAAAGTGCAAGCCTCATTTTCACCACCAATTCGGATTCAGCTACATGAGGATGAAAACTTGCCCCTAGTCCATAGACTCAGACGCCACCAATGTATGACCAGTGAGTGTCCATGAATGTCCGGGAACAGACTTAGTGGTACCGGGGCTGAGGGGGATGCAGTCTGTGATGATGCTGGTACACTGATAAGAACTCCGCCATTGCTAAATCAAGATTCTGTGACCTACTGGACCCCAGTGTAGGCCTGAGGCAGCAGTCAACTCGGGCCATTCATTGAGTGTCGCCAGCATAGGTTGGTCTCCTTACCGGCCTGCTTAGTTCAGGTTCAGTGCCACCATGTGCTCGGTCACCTCCGTGACTGTGACCCGGCTTTCGTCCGGACTGGGCCGCATTTTCCTCTTACTCCTCTCTGTGCGACCACTGGTGTGGACTCCGCCATTCGTGATTCATGACTAGGTGCTGGATGTGAGACCTACTGGTCTACAGGGTAGTCCTGGTCCTTCATCCACTCATCCGCTCATCCACGTGTAGCCGGCTGGCGTTGAACAGGGTTTCTGGCACCAAGTATCGCAGACTGGCTTTAAACAGGGTTTGCGGCACCTGAGGTTCCGTGACAATTGTAAGTGGTGCTTTTGACTCGCACGAATATGGTCGAGTCTGGTATCTATGAACCGCAAATGACGAGTTTAGTAAGTGTGCGCAGTTTCGCTGTGCTAACTTAAACCGTTCGTTTGTTATGTGGGTTTTTCATCTGTACCCACGGGTTCCATCTTAGATACGGCATCCATTTTGTCTCTTGCCCTCAAGTAGCCAGCGAACGGACGCTGTCCGCTTCGCGACCCTGGGACTCCCAAGATATTTGCGGAAGACACATGTTCTTTGTAAGTGTCTTTATGACGAGGGGGATGCTACTGTAAGGCAGATGGCGCCGCACGAGGCTCATCTTGCCGCACGGGCTTATTGTCTCAGCCGTGCATCCCATTAGGCACGTCCCTTTGATGCCTGCGTCTCGTGTTTCCCGTTACCTCCCCTTTTACACCCTTTCCGATCTCCCCACTGTCTCCGTCTTCCTCTACACCTGTCCTTGTTCCTATTTCGATCTGTTTTATTGCTGATTGGAATTTGCTAATGGTGGGAAGATGGGTTTTTACAGTTGGGAACCGCCAAATGTTTCCGCACTTATGTTCCGGACCTTATGTGTTTCAAAGTGGCCGAAGCGACCCCTCTGGGGGATAACTGTGAGAACCGAGTTGTAAACTTTTGTGTACAATGTTATCCTATGGGTAAAAACTGTATAAAAGGAGCGATTCACAGAACCAATTTGAAGCAGTCTCCCCAAGTTGCACGTTGTGTACTTGTCGTGATCTCTGTGTTCCCTGCAGCAAATAAACTTTGAATCTTTGACGCCGAAGGAAGTGTCCCGTGTCTCTGTGACTTGTACGCCGGAGCAGGTTACCCACGAAGGTTTCAGGTGTTGTGCCCTGGCACCGCTGGGTCTTACAGAACCCAGTCCTTCAGTTGGCGCCCAACGTGGGGCTGCATCAGTGGTACCGGTCCAAGCCCGACGATCGTGAGGAACTTCGTGTGAAATCTCCGAGGGAAGGTGCACTCCGCTTCATCGATCCTGTTGTCGAAATAAGTGGCCCGAAGACTTTTCCCGCGAAGATTCCCGCCTCCGGACGGCTGCGACGGACTGCTGCCCTGACTGTAGACCTGTTTTGGCGCCTGGCGTAGACCTTGGTATAGCGAGACGATTGACGGGCCTTCCTGGTGACGCCATCGATTTTTGAGTTAAGTATTTGTGGGTCGCTCCCATAGCTCTTGGTTGTTGACACTTTAGCGAGTGTTTTTGTTGTACACGCTGTGTGAGTGTTTTTGTCGGTGACACTTTGCTAGCGTACTTTGTTGTGTTGTTTGACGACTGCAGCCGCCAAAGACCGAGGGTTTTGTTCTTTGCTGGGACTTGGTAAATCCCGTAACCCTTGAAGTTTGTGAAACTCGGCTAGTGTGCAAGATGCCTGGTCGCAGTACTTTGTTTAGTTGTTTCAGACCTTGTGGTGCGGATTCCCTGCTGGAGGACTCGTGTCCGATACCTCCGGTTGGAACTCCTACTTATGATCTATATAGCAAACATGGGCTAGGCCCGATTACCTTTAACGATTATTGGATTAAATATACGAAGAAAGATGGCGACCTTCGTTGGCCACCTCACGGTAGCTTCGAGGCGTCGATCTTAGATAATCTAAAAATGAAGTTGTTCGAACGAAAATCAAGGCCGGCCATGTTTGATGCCTTTCGGTTGTGGCGCAAAGAAGCCCGACAGAAAGAAATCAGACAGAATAAACGTAGTCAGCGAGATAATGTTGCTACCATAGTGAAGAAAGCTGAGCAGTTCCAGCGTGATAAGGAGGATAAGGATAAGGAAGTGTTTGAGAGACTACAGCGTATGACCATAGATAAATGTTATCCTGCTTTGCCTACGGAGTCGGACAAGAAGGAAGAGGTAGTTGAGGATCCTTTAATGTCCTATCTTATGAAGTCGCCACCTCCGTACGTACAGGGTACCGCAGCTCCTGTGGTCCCTGCCGTACCTGTCCTTCCACCTATTCCTCCTCCACCTGTTCCTCAACCTGCACCCGTTCTTCCGACTGTTCCTGCTCCTTTGCCTGCTTCTATCCCTACTGCTCCTCCGCTTCCTCATACTCCTGCTCCCGCTACTGCTCCTGTTTTGTTAACCCCTGTTGTTGCTACTGTTTCTACTCCTTCTCTTGTTAGCCCTGTGTCGTATCTCTCTCCCTCTACTCGTAGTCGTACTTCTCCTCTTGCAGCCAGTTTCTTTCAGTCGCTCGGACCTGTTCATGGGTCTGCTAGCTCCGATGGTCCTCAGAGACGTAGTCAGCTTCCTGGAAATAGAGAACGCGTTGCGCTATATAATATGGCGATGGGTTGGATGGTAAACCCCCTTAGAAATCCGCCCCGTGTTGTCCTCGAAACGTTTAATCAATTTAACATACCAACCCAAAGATACGTGTTCGATGAAATGTGCAGGTTCCTACATGATCAGATAGCGGCCAATGCGCCTGACGAGGTGCTGACCGCCCTGTCTGAACTTCGGCTTCAGTTCGCCAACGGACTGATAGTAGATACTAACGTCCGACGTGCTATTGAACGGTTACTATCTCTTCGTCCTGCTCCCATACCTCATGCATTATTTGTTGAGGATATTGAGAAACAACCAGATGAGTCTGGTCAATATCCCATGCGAGAAGTTCCACCGGTTTGGATGCCAGGTAACCCTCAAGCTGCCCCTCCGGTCCCGCCGTACTTCCAGAGAGTCTGGATACATCTCCCATGGAAAAGATCGGAAGTGTTACAGGTGAAGCAATCATTGCCTGACCCTCGCAAAAATCCTGCAGGGTATTACAAAGAATTATCGCAGCTTGTAGATGCTACGATTATGAATCTTGCTGATATCGATATGTTGTTTGGCAACGTTGTACCGCAACCGGTATGGGCTAAGATTCGCCAGCAAGATCATGCAAATGAATTAGGTGGTGATTGGGCGGCCATCTTGGCGGCAGATGCTTTACAAACTGGTGGAGCTAAACCTGAGCAGTTGATTGCTGCCCTTCCCCAAAGAATTATTACGTTAATGAAAACTCTTATGCCAGCTATGAAGGTAAATTGGGACAAATTGTCAGCTTGCAAACAAAAGAAAGATGAGAGTGTTTCCGACTTCTTTACGAGGTTTGAGGAAGCATTCATTGACCATAGTGGTCAGGATATGGGTACCGAGGGTGGACAGAGGTTGTTTGTGGATAAATTTGTTTCAAATTTATTGCCCGACTTGAGCAATAAATTGAGAAATTCGGAGAGTGCATGGGCCGTTTCCACCTCAGCTCAAATATTGGCTACAGCACAATATTACGAGAATAGAGAGAAAGAAGAGAATGACCGTGCTGACAAAAAGACGAAAGAACTTAAAACTAAAGTGTTGTTGCAACAAGCGTATCCTCCTCGGTCCAATCAAAATAACCCACAACAGAATCGATCGCAGTCGCAATCGAATCGGTCACAGTCGCATAATGATTCCTCCTCCCAAAGATCATCGTTAGGGTACAATCAATGTGCTTATTGTAGACAGGAAGGACACATTAAATTTAATTGCCCCGTTTTGAATGAACGTAATAGTGGTAATTCATCTAAAGGAGGTCGTGGTGGTTCGCAACAGGCATCACGTGGTAGAGGTCGTGGTGCTCAGAACGATCGTTCAGATAACTCATCTAATTCTAATAACTGTTTTGATCAACGTGGATCATCGCAAGGACGATCTGCGCAGTACAATGTAGACGATTATTACGTCGATCAGGGAACTGACGACAGTAATTACTAGGACAGCCAAAGACAAGGAGAGGGAGTGGTATCAGTTCCGGTTGATCAGAGAGGGCCTTACGTCGCAGTTGCTACATCGGGCGTCGTTGAGCCTTTTCTGTTGGACACTGGTGCAGCGAAAAGTTCTATCATGCATTCGAAACTCCCTGGCGCACCTTTGTCTGGCTTAACAAATGTTTCCGTTGGATTCTCTGGCGCCCCCGTTAGCAATCCAGTTTCACGCCCTTTGCCCCTTCAAATTGGGCCACGTGAGCTAGAAGCTCCGCTGATTTTAACCACGGGTTGTGGTGAAAATCTATTGGGCCTGGATTTGCTTAAACGTTTGTATGCAACTTTGTACTGTTCTCCTGCGGGTGTAAAGCTTACGTTAGGAGAGAGAGTTGTCTCTCCCATGTACTTGTCTCTCGACAAGCTCCCACCGGAATTGAGTTCTCTTCCTGCGTCTTTGTGGGCGACGGGTCCAAATGACGTGGGCCTACTTGATATCTCCCCTTATGTTGTTCAGTTGAAATCGAATGTGCGATTGCCACGTATTCCTCAGTATCGTATCTCCCTTGATGGTGAACGAGCTTTGTTAGCGATCATTTATGATTTGATCGAGAAAGATGTTATTGAAGAGACTCGGGGAAACGTGTGCAATAGCCCTGTACTACCCATTCTTAAACGTACAGATCCTACGAAACCGCCTGTTTATCGTTTTGTTATCGATTTACGGGAAGTGAATAAAATTGTGGTTCCTCAATTTCCCGTTGTGCCTGACATCACGGCGCTCCTGACTCTGATTCCAGCTACTGCATCTTGGTTTTCGGTGATTGACTTGAAAAATGCGTTTTTCAGCATCCCGATTGCCGAAGAGAGCAGGGACCTTTTCGGTTTCTCTCTGGGTGGACGTAGCTTCCGGTTCAAACGCGCTCCTCAGGGCTACTGTGAAAGTCCATCGATTTACAGTCAAGCCTTGAAGGGTCAACTGGATGCGTTTCGGTTGCCGGTTGGTGCGGCTTTGATCCAATATGTCGATGACTTATTGGTAGCTGCCGACACTCAGGACATTTGTAAAATAGCTACGGTGTCGTTGCTGCAACATCTCTGCGAGCTAAATCATAAGGTGTCACCTTCTAAACTTCAATATTGTTGTCAAGAAGTAACCTATCTAGGTCACTTATTGTCAAAGGAGGGAAGGAGGTTGACCCCAGAAAGAATTGCAGCGATTGCGCGAATGGCTGTGCCAAAAACCCAAAGAGATGTGCGTGCCTTTCTAGGTATCACATCATACTGCAGGCAATGGATTCCTAATTTTTCATTGCTAGCGAAACCATTGGTGGCTCTTACGTGCAAGGATGTTCAAACTCCTTTACCATGGACGGAAGAATGTCAGAAAAGTTTTTCTGAACTACGTGATTCATTGTGTTCGGCTCCTGTGTTAGGTACTCCTGACTATAGCAAGCCGTTTACGCTATATGTTCACGAGAGGGAAGGTTGTGCTTTGAGTGTTTTAACGCAACCTTTTGGTGGTAAGCAACGTCCATGTGCATATTTTTCCTCGACCTTGGACCCAGTAGCTAGAGCATTGCCGAGTTGTTTACGAGCAACAGCGGCAGCTGCGGTCTCTATCCGACAATCAGCAGGATTGGTCATGGATAATATGCTTACGGTGATGGTTCCGCATGCAGTCGATACTCTGTTGAATCGTACGAAAACTCAGCACTTGACGAGTGCGAGGTTGTCTGGGTATGAATTGACGTTATTGGCAAGCCATATTCAGATAAAACGTTGTAATGTCCTAAATCCGGCAACCTTGTTACCAATTAGTGCAGAGTCAGATGAAGTAGCAGAACACGACTGCTACTTGAGGACTGAAGAGGAAACAAAAGGTCGAGTGGACCTTAAAAACACCCCATTGGAAGATCCGGATGGCACTCTGTATGTGGATGGGTCATGTTTTAAGTTGCCGAATGGTGATGTGACGACGGCTTATGCTGTTGTAACGTTGAATACTGTTGTTGAGACTGCAAGATTGAATCAGAATTCTGCCCAAGCTGCGGAATTGATTGCTCTCACTAGAGCATGTGTGTTAGCAAAAGGTAAACGTGTGAATGTGTACACCGATAGTCAGTACGCTTTTGGTGTAGCACATAGTTTTGGACGATTGTGGCGAGAGCGTGGTTTCTTGACGTCGCATGGTACGAAGATTCAGCATGGCCAGCTTGTGAATGATCTTTTGGATGCATTGACTTTGCCTACGCAAGTTGCGATTGTTAAGTGTAGTGCGCACCGTAAAGTCACGGATGATGTTGGTCGTGGTAACGCGTTTGCAGATGAGATTGCTAAGGAGACTGCCCGGAACCTTAGCACTCGAATGTATGTGACGAGTTCGGTTAGGTGGCCTACAGAATCGAGTATGTGTGAAGATACTGTTGACAGCGTGAAAAAAATTCAGAATGAGGCCACCGAGACTGAAAAGGCGAAGTGGAAAGAAAGTACGGGAAAGTTGGATGCGAGTGGTTGTTGGATTGATTTATCAGATCAGAAAAGATGGTTGTTGCCTGACGCGTATGTACTGGCCGTTGTGACAATGGCACATGGGTTAGCACATATTAGCGCGAAAGGTATTTGTAAGTTGTTGTCGCCTGTGTGGAAGAATGATGGCATTACGAAATGTGCTGAACGTCTGGTGAAGAATTGTATGGTGTGTATAATGTACAATCCTGGCAAAGGAACCCCAACTCCTCCTGGCAGTTTTGCTCCCCCTTCGTATCCCTTTGAGGTGATTCAATTGGACTTCATCCATATGGAGCGATGCAATAACCTGAAATACGTTTTAGTTGTGGTTTGCGCATTCTCCCGATGGATCGAGGCCTATCCTCTCAAAGACAATACTGCTTTGTCTACTGCGAAAATCCTACTGAAGGAATATTTTCCTCGGTATGGAATGCCTAGAGTCGTGTGGTCAGATAACGGAAGTGAGTTTGTTGGAAGTGTGATGAAGAGTGTCTGTAAGGGCCTTGGAATAAATCAGAAATTCCACAGCGCCAATCATCCCCAGTCAGCTGGATTGGTTGAAGGGTACAACGGCACCCTTAAACTAAAGCTAGCGAAGATTCAGGCTACGACTGGTCTTTCGTGGCCTGACGCTTTGCCCTTAGCATTACTGTCGACTAGGGCGACTGTACACTCCCGAATAGGGCTTAGCCCCTACGAAATAGTGTTCGGCCGTCCTGCGAATGTGTGGGGGGTTCCTAGGCCAGGAATATTCTCTGATCTTGAGTATCCAATGCTGATTGACTATTTACACGACTTGACTGCTAAACTGAGGTTAATTCATCAACAGGTTTACGACGCATTGCCGACGCAGACAGAGGGTCCAGGCCACCAGCTCCAGCCCGGAGACTGGGTGGTAACACGCAACTTTTCACGAAAGAACAATCTGGACCCCAGGTTTACCGGACCTTACCAGGTGCTCCTGGCCACGAGGACTGCCGTTCGTCTTGAGGGGCGCAAGAATTGGGTGCACGCTACGCACACCAAGCGAGTCCCTATCCCTTTGCCGGCAGACCCGTGGGTAAGGAAAGGCATTGCGTCAACAGAAACAGAAACATTGCCGGCGTTTGTGCCTTTTAGCGACGCACAGCTTGTTGGAGAATCCTCAGCGCAGCAGAAAGACACCGTTGCACCATTGTCAGCAAAGGGCTCAAGTCCAGAACAACCAACTGATCAGCAGGACGCTGTCTCTTCAACGGATCCTTTGTTCGACGAGCAGACACGTCCTGGGAAACATCGATATTCTTTGCGATCTCGCGTTAAGGACAAATAAAATATTTTTTTTGCTTTGCTGAAATTGACAACTGCATTATCCCCGATTTCCCGTGATCAGTTTGAATATTCGTATCATTGACATTTTTGTACATATTGAGCTTCCTCCCTGTATCTTTTTACTTCCACAGCTGAGAGACATTGTGCTTGTACATACATATTGTGTATTGAAGGCCGTAGGGCCGCGCGCGTACTCCCTTCTGGATAGTAGGTCTTGACGCTAGGTTAAAGGCCGTCGGTTCCTGGGAACTCCTGGGGATTGACTATTGCTACACAGAACGAAGTGCGTCAAGAAACGTTGCGGACGGTCGTAGGGAATGGCATTCTCGAAGCTGAATGATTTGGAAGGAGCTCAGGTTCATCGATTCAAGCTGCAGCAACTCAGTCGTACCAAATGTTTTATATTTCAATTGTTTGTATTGTTTTTGACTACTTCTGCATTATTGGCGGGTGGGGTGTACTATACGATGTCTTACTTCTTACCTGCTACACCTACTCCTACTCCATACCCTAATCTTACCTCTACTGCTTCTCCCCATTCCTTTCACATGTTACCAGAACACGAGCAGGCTAGACGTGTAGAATTTCGCAACAATTCCTTTATTCAGCTCCTTCATCAGCATCAGTTAGTGGTTAACACTACTAATTGTTGGGTGTGTGGATTGATGCCACATACTACGGATAAGGGAATTCCATATCTGGTGTTACCGTATAGTTCCCAAGGGTCAGCTCGAGCATTCCAAACAATGTTTCGAAGCGCACTGGGTTTTCACCCCATTCGAGAACCACGTTCCCCCTACTCTGGTCCTACCTCGTATCAGAAGCCTTTGTCGATAGCCATAGAGGATTTAGATAGCGATATCTATGATCCTTCGCTTATCCCTGAAGAAGAGGTACAATCCTATAGGGTCCTAAGTAGAGGCGAATATAGTGTGTTCACTAGCGAAAAGCAGCTTAAAAGCTCGCCTCCAATATGGGTCGTACCCCACACTGGTAATTTTTGTCTTATGGGTCGTGGCCGAAGATCGCAAGCCCGACTTGGAGCAAGTGCTTGTACCGAAAATTACATTCTGCCAATGTTCTCGTCCCCTGTGTTTCTGGCTGCCAAGGGTACATACTTTATCTGTTATGATCGTGCATATGCATGGTTGCCCGCTGACTTCATGGGCTCATGTTTCATAGCAAATCTGTTGCCTCCGACGTTCACTGTAGATGCTGATTATCACAAGACTAGAGTTGTGCGAGGCGTAATTAGCGAAGAGGATACTGCCGGTCAAGAGGCAGGAGACTTTTTCAAGGGTTTCCTCCCGTTTTGGGGACCTATGGTTAACAGTAGGAACCTGAGACAGTTGACTCGAGTGGTAGAATCGACAGCTAATATTACTGCCAGTGCCCTTGGTAATATCACCACAGAACTTCAGGCGGAGAGACTTATGACGTTACAAAACCGTATGGTTTTAGATGTCATCTTAGCAGATCGTGGTGGGGTATGTAAGGTGATCCATTCGAGCTGCTGCATTTTCATTCCAGATAATGCTCCAACTGTCTATCAAGCCATCTCGAGGTTGCATAAGATCTCCGAATCCATACACGTGGATGTAGGGGATTGGACGCTGCTAGGATGGTTTTGGGGCCTGATGTCGACTTGGGGTTGGAAAATTCTGATGATCATTGGAGTTGTTGTAGTGTTCCTGTTCACGTGTTGCCTTTGTGTGCAGTGTGGTCCTGCCTTATGTGGCCTCTGTGCTACAACGTGTATGAGACAACCATCTGTTACCAAGGGGACTCGATTGGACAGAGCTATGCTACAGCAACATCTCGATGGTCTGATGAATATCGAATATGATTCTGACTAGTGCTTGCCTACATGAGGGCAAAAGGAGCGTCTGAGGTTCCGTGACAATTGTAAGTGGTGCTTTTGACTCGCACGAATATGGTCGAGTCTGGTATCTATGAACCGCAAATGACGAGTTTAGTAAGTGTGCGCAGTTTCGCTGTGCTAACTTAAACCGTTCGTTTGTTATGTGGGTTTTTCATCTGTACCCACGGGTTCCATCTTAGATACGGCATCCATTTTGTCTCTTGCCCTCAAGTAGCCAGCGAACGGACGCTGTCCGCTTCGCGACCCTGGGACTCCCAAGATATTTGCGGAAGACACATGTTCTTTGTAAGTGTCTTTATGACGAGGGGGATGCTACTGTAAGGCAGATGGCGCCGCACGAGGCTCATCTTGCCGCACGGGCTTATTGTCTCAGCCGTGCATCCCATTAGGCACGTCCCTTTGATGCCTGCGTCTCGTGTTTCCCGTTACCTCCCCTTTTACACCCTTTCCGATCTCCCCACTGTCTCCGTCTTCCTCTACACCTGTCCTTGTTCCTATTTCGATCTGTTTTATTGCTGATTGGAATTTGCTAATGGTGGGAAGATGGGTTTTTACAGTTGGGAACCGCCAAATGTTTCCGCACTTATGTTCCGGACCTTATGTGTTTCAAAGTGGCCGAAGCGACCCCTCTGGGGGATAACTGTGAGAACCGAGTTGTAAACTTTTGTGTACAATGTTATCCTATGGGTAAAAACTGTATAAAAGGAGCGATTCACAGAACCAATTTGAAGCAGTCTCCCCAAGTTGCACGTTGTGTACTTGTCGTGATCTCTGTGTTCCCTGCAGCAAATAAACTTTGAATCTTTGACGCCGAAGGAAGTGTCCCGTGTCTCTGTGACTTGTACGCCGGAGCAGGTTACCCACGAAGGTTTCAGGTGTTGTGCCCTGGCACCGCTGGGTCTTACAGAACCCAGTCCTTCACACCACGTGTCGCCGGCTGGCATTGAACAGGGTTTGTGCTCCATGTGTCGCCGGCTGGCATTGAACATGGTTAGTGGCACCATGTGTCACAAGGTGTCCATATGGAACGATGCCTCACTGATCGGGGGTCACTGCCATTCAGGACCCAGGACACAGTTTCACATATGGGACCTACTGGGCTGCAGAGGACGACGTGTAGTATGTGAATGAGGAAGGAGTAATGTGGGCCAGCACCGGGGAGCCAGCGATGGTCTGAGAGGCTGACTGGGTCGCGGGCCTCTGGCTTGGAGGGTACACAGGCACGTGGTGTTCCTTCCTAGACACACGCCAGTGTTGGCAGGTTATCAGTTTGGACTGGCTGCAAAGGGGCGGGCCTGACGGGTTTGTGGAAGAGGACCATGTCCAGGGTTACGTGTTTTGTATTCACATCCCTACGCTGGCCTGACGTATGCCGGGCCATCCCACTCTACTTACGCTTACGGGGGTGTAACAGGCAAAATTTTCGCAAACATCCCCACTGGCTGGGGTGAAATGGTTGCATGTGGCGATGTTTTTTGCAACTGCTATCACGGGTTTACTGGTGCTGGGGCTGTCAACACCAGCTTGTGAATGTGGAGGTAAAATTATCACAACTATGGCTGCGATAAAGTGCCGTTAATTTGGCGATGGCTCCTTGTGAATATGCCCCTAGATTGTCAGACGACTATGGTCCAATGTTTGAATTGCATAACTTTTGTTGCACTGAATTTTTCATCTTTTCTTATAACTTCAAACACACCGGGTCCAAATTATTTTCATTCACCATCTCCCACAGTGGTATGATGGAATCGTGACATGTTGGACTTTCATTACATTTATGGGTTAACTAAGTTGAAGAGTACTAAAGTCTAATTTGTTTTGCTGTTTTACCACAGTTTAATTGTCTTTAGGATTTTCACGAGCACATTACTATAAATCACACTCGTTCTTACATTCTTATGTTCTTGTTACTTGATGAATTGGCTTGTTGGGTGGAATTCAGTGTCATTTGATTAATTAAAGATATTACTTTTTAGGAACTATCCTCTGATGAAGGGCGTGTCCTGAAATGCATTGGGTGTTGTATAATATGGATAACTGAAGACCAATATGTTTATGTAATGTGATTACCCACACTATACTACTGATGAAGCTTACACCAATAGAAAGAAGACTGAATCAACTATATGTTTTCATAATAATTTATATATTTATTATAAACTATAAAAAATCTGAAAAACTGAATTTTGTGAGTGCCCAGTGGGGATGCTTTGTCCTCCTCAGGAAAACAAATCATCTGAGCATACTTACGCCTCTTGATCAGCTGCGATACCCACTGGCACCCTTCAAATTGTTTACAGTGACTACATTCACTCAATTTGGAGTGCGATTGTCATCTCTTCTATGTTTAGTTCATGCCTCCAGAAACACCGTTGTAACTTGGCTGGCTGTCGTAAAAAAATGCTACAGTAATAAACCACAGAAAAACGTGTTCTGCCATGTTTTAAAACCTACCTTTTTTCATACACAAATTTGAACCCTGTGTCATCTAATGAATAAATAATTGAGGAAAGCGTTTCTTCAGTATATTATTTGTTTTATTTGAATATTTGACTGTTATCCTGAAATTATATAAATCTTCTCTCTGCTTCTTGGATTTTAGGTCAGCCAGCCTTTCCAGCTGCGAGTGCCCTAGACAGAAAGATATCTCAGGTAAGTGACTATATTATTTTTTGTATATTTACTTTGTGGAGTTATGTTTAATGTGTTCCTATTCCTTTCACCTATATCTAAAGTAATATTAGTAAGTATTACAATTCGGGGTGGGGTCGCACACTACTCACACTTCAGCGGGATCACCCCTAAGGACTGTGGTAAATGCAGTTCGTGTTCCATGAAGCATCTTCTTTCGATTCTCTGCTATCTTGGCTCTCTTTGCCATCCCTGTACACGTGTTTTGGGGTATTTACCCCTCATTAGCAGGGATTAGGCCATCTTCTGGGGTTGCCGGTGGCTGCCAAATATTACCAGGTTTAGTACCACTCAGATGCGCAGGTGCGGGGTCCCAGGCTCGTCAGCCAGCTGCTCGAGGGAGCTGCAACATTACAATTCGGGGTGGGGTCGCACACTACTCACACACCAGCGGGATCGCCCCTAAGGACTGTGGTAAATGTAGTTCATGTTCCGCGATGCATCTTCTTTCGTGTTAGCAAAGAGACCAATTTCCACGGGAACGAAGAAGAACCCCTCCACCTCCAGGACACAGAAGCAAGAATGCGGTATGAAACACACTCCTGTCTACTGTCCCCTAAAAGTATGAGGGAATAACCCAAGGAGAGTCCACCACTCTCCTCATACGAGGGGGTCAGCTTGCAGTAGGAAGAGTCTCAGGTGGTGGTCCAGGCTAGGAAACAAAACCAGGTTACACTTTGTAATACACACTCTAAGTAGACAATACAGTAACTGGTTAAAACATTGACATGTGTGGTTGCACCAGGTATTCTTCCCCCAAATGAAGGTCGGGATCTCCTTATCGATGAGTTCAGGGAAGAGGGACTCGGCAGACCCAATGGACAGGCCAGAACAGTAAGAACTCACGAAGGACTCACACACCAAACACTCAAAAAAAAACAATAGAGGAAGTGAGGTTCACCACCCGGCTGTATAGGGGTCAGAACAGCGGAGCAGTAACACTCTCAGGAGGAGAGACACCCGGCCCTCAGAGGATCCCAGGGCGGAGCGCTCTCTCTCAAAAGGTAGCAAACACAACAGGATAAAAATAAACGATGCTAGTGTCACAGAACTGGAAGGTATAGAATAGTTTCGAGCAGAACGCCCGCAAAATGCGTGAGGAATGGTAGGGAAAGGAGTCGAGCAAGACGCCAGCCAAATGCGTGAGAAAAGGTAGGGAAACAAACCAGGCACTCTCGAGCGATAACGAAGAAATGCCAAAGGCCGGCAAGAACTATCTCACAGCGTTCAAGGAAGGTGAGATACTGCGGGAAAAGGTATGAGAACAGCAGCAGACAGGTAATTCTCCACAAACGCCCAGCGGGAATTGCAGCACGCCACGGAGGACGCCAACAGGAACCAGGAAGAGGAGATGGGGGTGTGGTACTGGAACAGTAAGCCAAGCAATGGCTATGTTCCGACGCGTCTCCTTAAGCGCGTTAGGGAGCGTCAACAAAGTGCAAGTAACCGATAATGGTTAGGGTTATGGGCGAAAGACCGGAATCTTAGCAATCCCACATGTCACTGTTCCTAAAACCTAACAGTACCCCTCCTCAAAGGCCTATTCCCAGGACCAGGCTTGGAAGGATGGAGTCTGTGAAATTGTCTGATTAATCTAGCTGCATGAATGTTTTCAGCAGGCTCCCAAGATCTGTTTTCCGGGGGGTACCCTACTCAATCTATGAGGTATTAGAGTTTGCCTCTAGATTTCCTGGAATCTAAAATTGTATGTACTTCGTATTCCGCCTCTCCATTGATTTGAACAGGTGGAGGAGGGATCTCAGGAACAACGGTGGGTAGGTATTTATTGATCAGGGAACTGTGGAAGACAGGATGTATTTTCATGCATGGGGGTAATTGAAGTTTCAGGGTGACAGGGGATAAGATATTCTCTATAGGAAAGGGTCCTACGAATCTGGGTTGGAATTTTTTCGAACCTTCTATCCTAAGGTTTCTAGTGGACAACCACACCTTCTCCCCTACAGTGTACATGGGCTCTGTCCTTCTGTGTTTATCAGCTTGTTTTTTCATGGCTTCTTTGGCTTTGCCTAGTTCTCTCTTTGCTGATTCCCACACTTCCTGAATGTGTGCATGGTGCTCCTTTAGTGCCGTACAGATATCTCCTTCTGCTGTAACACAATATGAATCATTCTAGGGTGTTGCGCATGCATGAAGAAAAAAGGGGATACGTCTGTAGCAGAGTGACTAGAATTGTTGTAAGCAAATTCTGCCAACGGAAGAGCTTGAACCCAAGTAGAGGGGATGGATGTTAATAGACACCGTAGGAACTGCTCTAGGGTCTGATTAGTTCTTTCTGTTTGCCCTTCGGTTTGGGGGTGATATGCGGTGGAAAGTCTGTGATCAATACCCAGAATGGAACACAGCCCCCGCCAGAATTTAGAGACATACTGGGGATCTCTATCGGAGATTATGACTGTGGGTAATCCATGCAACTTTACAATATTGTCCAAGAAGACAGATGCTAGTTCTTTAGAGGAAGGCACTTTTTTCAGAGGAATAAAATGACTCATCTTGGGCAACAAATCCACTACTACATAAAAAGTGGTGTAACCTTGACAGGAGGGCAGATTCGTCATAAAATCCATGCTTATGGTGTGCCAGAGTGATGGAGGAATGGCTAGTTGTCTTAGTAGCCCAGTAGGCGCACAATGTGATGCCTTTTGACGAGCACAGGTGGCGCAAGATTGTACATAAGCTAACACATCCTTAGACATGGATTCCCACTAAAACCATCGGTGGCACAACTCATTTGTTTTACGACTACCAGGATGTCCTGCCAAGGTGCTACTATGACACCACTCTATGATCTTTTGTTGAAGAGCGGGAGTAGGGACATACAGTTTGTCTTCTGTTAGCATGGTAAGGTGATGTTCCTTGATATCGTCAAGGAGTGTGGAGCATTTTTCTCCCACCCCAAGTATCTTGCTCGCAGGAATAATAAGAAGTGGTTGTTCCTTGTCTGTGCTTTTGTCATGTCCCAAACGCGACAAAGCATCAGCCTTTCCCTGCTGTGCTCCCGGTCGATAGGTGATAAGAAAATCGTATTCACTAAAGAATAACAGCCACCTCATTTGCCTGGGCGTGAGTGCTCTTGCGGATTTAAAGAACTGCAATTTCTTGTGGTCTGAAAAATGGTGACTACATGAGGGGATCCTAACAAATGATGTCCCCACTCCTGAAAGGATAGCTTGATGGCCAGCAGTTCTCTTTCTCCTATAGTATAATTTCTCTCAGCAGGTAATAAGGTTTTTGAGAAATATGCTATAGGATGCGTTTGTCCGGTCTCGGAGTCTCTCTGTGAAAGGATTCCACCTACAGCATATTGAGAGGCATCCGCCTCAACAAAAAATGGTTGTGTGTTGTCTGCGTGGTGAAGAATGGGCGCAGTGGTGAACTTGTCTTTTAAGTCACAGAAAGCTCGTTCTGCTTCGGCCGACCATACAAAAGGCACCCCTTTTTCAATAGTTTAGTCATTGGGGAAACAGACTCAGAAAAGCGATCAATAAATCTCCGATAAAAATTGGCGAAGCCTAAAAAAGACTGTATTTCGTTGTGGAGGAAGGACTTGTCCACTTGACCAATGCTTCCACCTTCTTGGGATCCATCTGAATGCCCTCAGGTTTGATTAAGAAGCCAAGGAAGTCTATCTCTGGAGTGTACAACACATTTTTATCCAATTTGGTGAACAAGTGATTTTCCTGCAATTTTTTCAAGATTTTACGGATATGCTCCACATGATCGGTTTCGTTCTGTGAGAATATAAGAATGTCGTCGATGTAAACGATGACAAAAATATCAATATATTCCCGTAAAATGTAATTTATAAAATACTGAAACGCAGCAGGAGCGTTACACAGACCAAACGGCATGACACAATATTCATAAAGACCGAATTTGGTGCGAAAGTCTGTTTTCCATTCATCACCCTGCTTGACGCGGATCAAATGGTAAGCACCTCTGAGATCGATTTTGGTGAAGATTTTGGCTCCTTTAATTTGGTCAAGGAGAAGTGGAATAAGAGGAAGAGGGTATTTATTTTTTATGGTGATCTAATTCAATGCTCTGTAATCCAGGCACAACCGGAGCCCACCTTCCTTCTTATCTATAAAAAACAGAGGGGATGAAACAGGTGAAGTAGATGACCTGATAAAACCCTTGTTTTGCTTGTCATCCAGATAATCCTTCAGATACTCAGTTTCTGAGGGCGTCAGAGCATAAATGCGACTGCATGGCAGGTCTGCCACGGGTATTAAGTCGATGCGACAATCATAGCTCCTGTGGGGAAGCAGCTTAGAGGCTTCTTGTTCACAAAAAACGCCCCTATAATCCAGATACTGGTCAGGTACTCTTAGGTCAGTCCCTGTTTGAACAGCACAATATAAAGGGAGTTCTGGTTCAATGGCTTCTTGATAACAGTGAGCTTTGCAATATGGGGATATCAAGGTGACAGTCCTTTTTTCCCAGTCTATTGAGGGGTTGTGTACCTGTAACCATGGAACCCCAAAGATAGCACTGAAATTTGGAGCACCTATTAAATCGAACACCATACTCTCGGAATGCCCATTGTTAAAGACTATCACCATAGGCGATGTTTGATAACTTATTAACCCCGAGGATAACTCGGACCCATCTACAGCCCAGATGGATTCAGGTTGGGGTTTAGCAACAAAAGACAGACCCAGTTGTTTCGCGAGTTTGATGTCAAAGAAGTTTCCAGTAGCGCCGGAGTCTAAAAGAATAGACATGTTGTACTGTTTTTGATTCATGTAAGTGAGGGTGATTGGTAATGTAAAGTGTTTTATTAGTTTATTGGTAGAGATCTGTTGGTGTTTGTCGCTTGAGGAAGTGATCTCTCTGTTCTTCAAGCATTCTAGTTTTCCGAACTAGAAAGGCTATTGGCTGCTAGTCTGGGTGTCTTGGGACGAACTGGGCAATCTTTTGCATAATGGCCCCCTTTTCCACAATACAGGCATAAGTTCATCTTTCTTCTCTTATCCTTTTCTTCTGTGAATAAAGGTCCTCTTATTCCTCCGATTTGCATGGGTTCTGGAGTGTCTTTTAGTGGAGGTTTCTCGAGTCTGGGTAATACATATCTGGGGACACTACTACGATTCTTTTCCCCTTTCTTCTCCTGCAGTCGATGATCAAGCTTAACAACTAAATCAATAAAGGAGGCACAGTCTTCTGGTGGGTTAACTATTTGTGAGAGTAAGTCTTTTAACTTATCACATAACCCACAGTAAAACAAGGAGGTTCTCTTATCTTCTGGCCAATGTGTTTCAGAGACCAGCCGATTGAAATTAGTAATATAGGAAAGGAGGTCTTTGGATCCCTGTTTAAGGTTCAGTAGGGCGGTATCGCTGGCTTGCATATAAGTATGTTTAGCGAAGAGGCTTCTCATCTTTTCTTGGAACAAGGAGAGATCGTATAACAATGGATCATTATTCTGTACCATTGGAACAGCCCATTCCGCTGCATTCCCCGCAAGGTAGGAAATGATGAAAGCTTCTTTGGCGGAATCATCTGGGAATGCGGCTGCTTTGCATAAGAATTGTAGCTGACATTGGTTCATAAACACATTATATTTGGTACTATCTCCTGTGAATCTTTCAGGCATGGCTAGAGGAACCGGGCTGGGAGTATGCACTGTGACTTGAACAGGAGATAGGGTGGAATCACCGCTAGCCCCTTTTTCAGGTTCTGTGGACCCCAGAGTGAATCTGGCGGGTTGTATGTAGCTCTTACAGGATTTAGGGATGGTTTCTGGGTCTCTATCACCTGTTCTTAACTGATGAACCTCTGCCTGAAGTCTTTGATTTTCCACCCCCAATCTAGCCACCTCTGACTAAAGGGGCACTAAAGCAGCAGTGAAATCCTCAATGGTATGGGCCTGGAGGTTAAGGTCAGGAGCACCTAATGAAGGGTCGGGATTCATCTTCACTCGGGGGAAAGATATTTCGTGGGCTTTGCTTTCTGTTAACAAAGAGACCAATTTCCACAGGAACAAAGAAAAATCCCTCCACCTCCAGGACACAGAAGCAAGAATGCGGTATGAAACACACTCCTATCTACTGTCCCCGAAAAGTATGAGGGAATAACCCAAGGAGTGTCCACCACTCTCCTCATACGAGGGGGTCAGCTTGCAGTAGGAAGAGTCTCAGGTGGTGGTCCAGGCTAGGAAACAAAACCAGGTTACACTTTGTAATACACACTCTAACTAGATAATACAGTAACTGGTTAAAACATTTACATGTGTGGTTGCACCAGGTATTCTTACCATAAATGAAGGTCGGGATCTCCTTATCGATGAGTTCAGGGAAGAGGGACTCGGCAGACCCAATGGACAGGCCAGAACAGTAAGAACTCACGAAGGACTCACACACCAAACACTCAAAAGAAAACAATAGAGGGAGTGAGGTGCACCACCCGGCTGTACAGGGGTCAGAACAGCGGAGCCATAACACTCTCAGGAGGAGAGACACCAAGCCCTCAGAGGATCCCAGGGCGGAGCGCTCTCTCTAAAAAGGTAGCAAACACAACGGGATAAAAATAAAGGATGCTAGTGTCACAGAACTGAAAGGTATAGAATAGTTTCGAGCAGAACGCCCGCAAAATGCGTGAGGAATGGTAGGGGAAGGAGTCGATCAAGACGCCCGCCAAATGCGTGAGAAAAGGTAGGGAAACAAACCAGGCACTCTCGAGTGATAACGAAGAAATGCCGAAGGCCAGCAAGAACTATCTCACAGCGTTCAAGGAAGGTGAGATGCTGCGGGGAAAGGTAGGAGAACAGCAGCAGACAGGTAATTCTCCACAAACGCCCAGCGGAAATTGCAGCACGCTACGGAGGACGCCGAGAGGAACCAGGAAGAGGAGATGGGGGCGTGGTACTGGAACAGTAAGCCAAGCAACAGCTACGTTCCGACGCGTGTCCTTAAGCGCGTTAGGGAGCATCAACAAAGTGCAAGTAACCGATAATGGTTAGGGTTATGGGCGAAAGACCGGAACCTTAGCAATCCCACATGTCACTGTTCCTAAAACCTAACATTTCGATTCTCTGCTATCTTCGCTCTCTTGGCCATCCCTGAACACGTGTTTCGGGGTATTTACCCCTCATCAGCAGGGATTAGGACATCTTCTGGGGTTGCCGGTGGCTGCCAAATATTACCAGGTTTAGTACCACTCAGGCGCGCAGGTGCGGGGTCCCAGGCTCGTCAGCCAGCTGCTCGAGGGAGCTTTAACATTACAATTCTGGATGGGGTCGCACACTACTCACACACCAGCGAGATCGCCCCTAAGGACTGTGGTAAATGTAGTTCATGTTCCGCGATGCATCTTCTTTCGATTCTCTGCTATCTTCGCTCTCTTCACCATCCCTGTACACGTGCTTCGGGGTATTTACCCCTCATCAGCAGGGACTAGGCCATCATCTGGGGTTGCCGGTGGCTGCCAAATATTACCAGGTTTAGTACCACTCAGGCGCGCAGGTGCGGGGTCCCAGGCTCGTCAGCCAGCTGCTCGAGGGAGCTTTCACATTACAATTCGGGGTGGGGTTGCACACTACTCACACACCAGTGGGATCGCCCCTAAGGACTGTGGTAAATGTAGTTCATATTCCGCGATGCATCTTCTTTTGATTCTCTGCTATCTTCGCTCTCTTCGCCATCCCTGTATACCTGTTTCGGGGTATTTACCCCTCATCAGAATGGATTAGGCCAACTTCTGGGGTTGCTGGTGGCTGCCAAATATTACCAGGTTTAGTACCACTCAGATGCGCAGGTGCGGGGTCCCAGGCTCATCAGCCAGCTGCTCGAGGGAGATTTAACATTACAATTCGGGGTGGGGTCGCACACTACTCACACACCAGAGGGATCGCCCCTAAGGACTATGGTAAATGTAGTTTGTGTTCCGCCATGCATCTTCTTTCGAATCTCTGCTATCTTCGCTCTCCTCGCCATGCTCGAGGGAGCTGCGCGCCTGAGTGGTACTAAACCTGGCAATATTTGGCAGCCACCGGAGACCCCAGAACACGGCCTAATCCCTGCTGATGATAAATACCCCGAAACACGTGTCCAGGGATGGCCAAGATAGCGAAGATAGCAGAGAATCGAAAGAAGATGCATCGCGTAACACAAACTACACTTACCACAGTCCTTAGGGGCGACGCCGCTGGTGTGTGAGTAGTGTGCGACCCCACCCCCAATTGTAATGTTAAAGCTCCCTCGAGCAGTTGGCTGACGAGCCTGGGACCCCGCACCTGCGCGCCTGAGTGGTACTAAACCTGGCAATATTTTACAGCCAGCGGCAACCCCAGAACACAGCATAATCCCTGTTGATGAGGGGTAAATACCCCGAAACACGTGTCCAGGGATGGCGAAGATAGCGAAGATAGCAGAGAATCGAAAGAAGATGCATCGCGGAACACAAACTACACTTACCACAGTCCTTAGGTGTGATCCCGCTGGTGTGTAAGTAGTGTGCGACCCCACCCCCAATTGTAATGTTAAAGCTCCCTCGAGCAGTTGGCGGAGGAGCCTGGGACCCCGCACCTGCACGCCTGAGTGGTACTAAACCTGGCAATATTTGCCAGCCACCGGCAACCCCAGAACACGGCCTAATCCCTGCTGATGAGGGGTAAATACCCCGAAACACGTGTCCAGGGATGACAAAGATAGCGAAGACAGTAGAGAATCGAAAGAAGATGCATCGCGGAACACAAACTACACTTTCCACAGTCCTTAGGGGCGATCCCGCTGGTGTGTGAATAGTGTGCGACCCCACTTCCAATTGTAATATTAGTAAGTTTTCTAAAATAAAAAGACGGTTAGAAAATGAATCTTTCTTCAACAGGGCTTGCCCCCACATGCATCATTGTTTCATTTTGCACTTCCTAATTTGCGATTTTTAGGGAATCGCAAATTAGGAAAAGCAAAATGGGATGCATGTACATTTTTGCAAAATATTTGAGAATCGGAAAAAATCGCAATTTTTACCGATTCTCAAATATTATGCGAATTCCAAAGTGCGAATTCGCACTTCCCATTGTTTCCTATGGGCCAAAAGGCCCATAGGGATCAATGGGAAGGCTTTAACAAATTGCGATTTTCATTTTGAAAATCGTAATTTGTTAATGCATTTCATGGGTGCAGGGGGGGTCCAAAGGACCCCCCTGCACCCCTGAAATTTATTTTTTGCATCATGTTACACACACACATGTCCTAAGGACATGTGTGTCTGTAACATGACTGCTTAAAAAAAGGATTTTTAAGCATTTTTACACCTTTTTCCAAATTTACCGAGTGGTTCAACCACTCGGTAAATTTAACCCCCTAATTGCGAATTCGCAATTTGAAAAATATTCATGCATTGCTTTTAAGAAATCGCATATTTGCGATTTCTTAAAAGCAAATGCAATTTTAGAAATCGCAAAAATGATGCAAATTCTAAAATTGAATGATGCATTCCAAAAAGCTATTTTGGAATCGCAAACGGCCGATTTTAAGGAATCGCACCGTTTGCGATTCCAAAATACTTTGATGCATGTGGGGGCTAGAGTTTATTTTCACTCTAGTGATAGTCCCCTCTTTTTATCTAAATAAATTAGAATAGGGAAAAAGGAAACAAAACTAGAAAGAAGAAAGAGAAAAAAAATAGGACCAATTTCCCAAAAGTAGGCCCTGGTCATTACTGTAAATCCTTTCTCATTTACTGTTTCCCAATGTCATCCCCATTTTCCTAAACCCTCCCTCTCTCTCTGGTATGCGGCCAAACAACTGACGTGACCAAGCTCCTCCTGAAGCGTGGCTTTTCTGAAGGTTTTGACAGCAGCTGCTCTGCATTTCGATTTTGGCTGCTCTGCTCTCCAGACTCTCATTCTCTCTCTGCGGCTTTTCCCTATTGTGCGACTGTTACCTGGAAATCTTCTTTCTGTTCCTCTATTGGATGTTTTCGTTCCAAATTCGTGAATGCTGTGAACTTGACAAAGCTATGCTCCACTCGATCTTGATCCCAACCTCTGACATCCCATAACTCTGTCTCCTGTCTTTTCTCCTCATGAATGCTCCGTAAAGTCCTTGTCTCCCTTTGGTCTGTCTGACTTCCTGTTTTCTTCTGTTTATAATTTCTGCTCCACAATATAGGAGGAACACAGGCTCTGTTTACTTCCAGACTGGATTTTTGATGTTCTATCTCTTCATCCTGCGTACTGTGACACACCCCCATCCTAGGAATTTCCAGATTGGGGAAAACTGTGAATCTTGATAAGAAGTCAGGATTATTGTGATCTTTTCCTTTTTTGTGACACACTTCAAACTGAAAGGGTTGTATAGGGAGGAACCAAGGCAGACACTTTGTATTATCATCTTTGTTTTTACTCAATCAGGTTAGGGAAGCATGATCAGTATAAAGAATGAATGGTTTTCCATCAAGGTAATAGAATAATTTCTATTCAATAGCAAAACATTCTTTCTCTATAGTCAGATATATAATTTCCCAAAGAAATCATTTATGACTGATGTAAAGGAAGGGAATATCTACTCCCTCTTCAGAACTGTGGGATAAACAGACCCTATAGCACAATTAGATGCATCTATTTGTATATAAAAGGTTTGGCAAAATCAGGGGATCTTATTATAAGACTAGATGTGATAACCTTTTCAAGCCTTGAAAAGATTTTATGGCCCCTATGGGTAGTTGTTGGAAAGCAGTATATTTCATTCCTTTCTTTAAAAGGTCTGTCAAAGGGGCTGTGAGAGCAGAATATTAAGGTAGAAATCTCTGAGAATACCCCACAAATCCTAAAAAGGCTCTAACCTCATTATTAGTTTTAGGGAAGGGTATCCCAGTAATAACCTTAACATTCTTTGACTGTGGTTCAATAGCCCCATCGCCTAAAATATAATCTAGGTATTTGACTTTACTAAATCCAGCTCTAGATTTTTTTTTGCGTTTACATGTAGAATGCCTTAAATGTTTTAAATGGTCTTTCCAAGTTGAAGAATAACAAGCATTGGCCATGCCAATTGGTTTCGCCATATTAGTGTATTATGAAAATATGTCCTTGGTGCAGTGCAGAGTTGGAAAAGCAATCCAATGACACATGCGAGGCTCAGATAGGGAGGGAGGGGAACCCTTACCCACTTGTAGTTGTCAATGAAACACAATCGGAATTTGTACAACAGGTGCTCTGAACTCACATTTTTTAAAGTGCTTTAATAATGGTTAAATACAACGTTTGCCTAAAATCACACAATTTAAGCAGGTAAGTTGCAATTGATACTGGTATTCTGGTTTCACTTTGTACAAACCATTTGTCTTTCCTTCTGGTTATTTTCTTTTATCCTTGTGTCTTTTTATGCAGTATTTATATGGCCAAAGTCGACTGGAAGGTTATGAAGCAATGTTGAGCTGACGCTGAGACTTGATCCTGAATTAATAGTAACAATACAGTATGTTCGAGATAGTTGCTTATATTTAAAAGCACGATGGGTCAGATATTAAACATTTTGCTTATGAAGCCCTTTGAGTGTTTATGATGCCAGTATGACAGTATATTTTAAAAATGTAGAACCTGCTCCACCTTTACCACTAACAACAGGAGAAATAAAATTAAGCAATGTGATTGTGGAGAAAGCATGCATTAAAGCTGAAACAAAACACAAATACTGCTGGGAAGTGCTTGTACTCGGCAATGTAAATAAAGTAGATAAAGGACTCTGAACGTAAAGTGGGCACTCTGTTAATTATAAAAAAACGCTGTGACCAGAGAAGCTTAAATCCTAAACAAATGTAAAAAACATAAACACAAATATAAACTAGCATTCAGAAGAAGATATTTATTCTGGGTCACCAAGATCTACCAGTCCATATAGTAGATGCCCTTTGTGCAACAGATATGCCAAGGCAAGATCTTATGCTTCATCTTCCACAGGTTTCAAGCTATACCACATTAATTAGGCATAAATAGGGAAATTGGTCTGAGTGGGTTGTGGTCCCACCAGGAAGTAACTAAGACTTAGTTGCCTATTGCTGTTCTCTGCTAGGGTGGTACAGTAGGCAAAAAAGGATAGACTGGATTGTGGCTTGAGTGATATCTGGTCACTGAGATTAGTAAGCATTTGTTGTTAGTTGTAAGAGACATTAGCGTGACGCTGCAATGCTTATGGTTTAGAGACAAATGTGCTTACTGCTCAAAGCGCTAATCCACTTCTAAGTAGGGTTATTGGAGTGTGCCCCAAAGTGTTGAAAAAGTGTTGGAGAAGAGGGCAGAGGAGAAGAGGGCAGAGGAGCAGACGGCAGAGAAGAAGAGGGCAGAGGAGAAGAGGCGAGGGAGAAGAGGAGAGAGGAGGAGAGGACAGATGAGAAGAGGACAGAGGAGAAGGGGCCGAGGAGAAAGGCGCTAGGGGAGAAGAGGACTGAGGATAAGAGGGCAGTCCACGAGCCATGAGCACCCCGCCCCCACACCGGCCCACATCATACGGTCACTGCCAGCAGGCTTCATTGCAGAAATATTTATATAAAAACTGTCAACCGCACCGAGGAGACAACGCAACAATCACAGGAGACTGTCTCTTAATTCAATGTTTAAGGAACCGGAAACTGCAACAAATAAAGAAGTGGGGAGACAGCACATGGAATAAACACTCGCTTCTGACACCCGAGGTGATCTGAGAGTCATAAGTGAACCCCAACAAGGCTAACTAAGCCTGCCATGCCTCCAAGGAGGCCGGAGCTGCGCTTTGTTAAGACAACGCCCTGGACGGAGATAATAGAAAACAAGCATTTACAATGCAACGGTTTCGCCTTTGGAAAGAGCTATTGGCATTGTGAATGACAAACTTTTTATTTATGTGTTGGTTTTGAAAACAGATAAATAAATGGCATTGTCATTTACAATGGCAATAGCTTAATCTCTCGCAAATGCGATTTGTATTGCAACTATTTCAGTTATCATTTTGCACTACGATGAAAACTGGCTTGTGCATTTACTCCTGCAGAAGAGTATCAAGAGGAGAGTCAGCAGGCGTCCCTGTAGGAGGTAGTGTATTCAAGACTGAGCAATGCAATACATGCTCCCTTCCCAACTCACTTGGTCTCGAACACCCAGTCATACACTGCATCACTATACATTGCGACACAAATCTGGACATACATTAAAACGAAAAACCGCCTGTTTGTTTATAGTTGATTGTACTCGGTGGCCTTGAGAGAGGAGGCAGAACTGTGGTGAAACTGCTGGGTTTGTGTGTACGAGGGAGGAGAGGAGTTGTATTTGTGACAGAACTTCTGGGTGTGGGCGAAGGAGCTGGGAAGACCTGGCACAAGAGTGGAGGAACGGCAGGATCGTAGGGTTGGAGTGGCCTGGGATGACTGGTTTCCAGATGGATGCCTTGAGACAGAGTTTCACTTATACAGTCTGTGCTGCCTGCCTCTCACGTTCAGATGAGTGAGCACTGGTCCTGCAGAGTCCCCTTGCGGAGTTGCGTTGGACCCGCTGAAGGAGACGGTATGTAGGGAAGGGCGACACTGACGGCAAATGGCTCAACATCCTGTGATTCTGGGCCAATCACTTAATCTCCTCGTGCCTATCAAAAAATGATTGGATCCTTGTGTAATGTAACTGGCGCTCATGTATAGCGCTCCCATACCTTGGGACGGAGCTCGCGCTATATACAACTGCAAAAACAATTGAGGAATGTGACCTTAAAATGCGCTGCAATTAACTGGAAATATAGCATGCACCTTAAGAAGGAATGCACGCTTCAGTAGTGGTGTGTACAACACTACTACCAATGCACTCCCTGGCTTAAACGGAATTACTGTGACGGGGTAGATGATGGGCCGTCATGTTATGGAGCAGGGCTTTCCTGCAATCAAGCCCTATCCTAGTGAGGTGTGTTTCAATAAGGAGGTAGGGCGGTTGGGGTGACGAGGGCTGGAAAAGCTGAGTGGATAAACCTCAGAGAAACTCCACCCTGCCCCCGTCTGCAGACACTAAAGCGTACTGGGCTCATGTCACAAATACTGATAAGTCACCCTGCCTAAGCTCGTTTCCACATCTGTTTGCACACTACACACTAGTCTGCACAGTACTATTAGCGCCCTGGTGCCATTAACACATCAGCTCACCCCTGTACAGGTGAGCGAGACAGGTGCAACGCTAGACTGAGCACTAGTTCCCCCACCTGTGCTTCCACACAAGTCCACAGAGCACAACTAGCGCCCATCTGGCGTTACCGTAGCAGCTAAATCCTGCACAGCAGCTAAACCCTAAGCAGCAGCCACCCCCCTGCACATTAGAGCGAGGTGGGTGCAACGCAAGAGCGGAGTCTTGTTTTCACCACCTCTGTTTCCACACAAGTCTGTAGGCACAACTGGTGCTTGTAAATCTGCACCAGACGGTTTGCTAATCTGACTCCTTCGGCCTCTTGGGATGATTAAAATAGTGAGGGGGCTGTGTCCATCTGCCCATATCCTGCTGTCAGTCTTCTACTCACCACCGCGGGAAAGTTTCGAATTAGTGGTTTATCTCAGCTGAGGTGCGCTGCGGGGGGAGCATGGGTTGAAATGTGGCCGTAATACAATGTACGCATTATTGTCAACTGCACCACTCACACAGGTGATCCCCATGGGTCAGTCAACTTTCTTGTTTCAGGTAATATGTAGTATCACTTTCAATTCTGGGAGTCATCGATTTGCGTTTATTAAATGGATTTGTTTTAAAGGCGCCGCATGCCAAGCCTGGTTTGCGGCATCTTCAACAAGAAAGGGAAGGGGGTAGGGTCACGGCAGCTTTAACTCAAGTTTTCAATCAAATCCACCGTCGAGATGTTCAAGACACAATAAAAATATATATAATTATTCAAAGTACTGCATTCGAATTTTAAATATGAAGCTATTAAAACGTTACTACACACAAAATACTTCAGGTGGCGGGAAATCCCGCGGATCCTTCATGCGGGAAATTGGATCGCAGAAATATAGGCTTGGCAGCCACAAACCAGGGGCGTGAAGCCGGACCGTACCCCTGCCTGGGACAAGGTAGCGGAAGAAGGGTGTGGAGGGAGTCCGCATTAGGTAACCCAAAAAATAATCTATCTACCTGCGTGAGCGTGATCCGACGGAGTAAACGTCAACATCTTTTAAAGAACGAAGGTACTTCTGCAACAAAATTAAACTACACGATAGAGGTGGGCAGGCAACATTATCATAATCGAAAATATGCCTTTAACATGTTTACAAACGAAATTTATGTGAACATATTTTACCCAAAGACAGGCGTATGTTATATACAAACAGCACGAACGAATTCTTCTGGTGACGTAGGAAATGAACATTATACTAGTGCCTCCTTCCTATTAGACAAGCACAGAACTATGTACTTCAAACATGAACCAATCACTATTCGAATTCAGTTCTTTTTTTACGGCAGATAATGAGATTAAAAACAGGACTGATCTTTAGCACGTACTGCATTCATAGTATGAAGCATGGCCATGTCCACCTTCAGTCCAGTGGATTAACCCCTTTCCCAAGTTCTGTGACCCACCACGTCACAAGCGACCTTTCTGGCTGCCTGTTGGTAAACAAAAACAACACATAGACGAGTCTGCGCCCCCACTGATCATTCCATTTACTGCACCAGGTTCGTGGCCAAAACCAAACAGTGCCTTTTATAGAATATAGGTTCCAAACCGGACAAAGGCACTAAACCTATTTTACAATTCATAATTATGAGTGCAGTGTACATTATAGTGACTTCATTTTCAGGAGCGTGGCTTACATAAATAAAATAAAAAAACAGACCCTGAAAATAAATCACAAACGGGCAAGTCACATTTCAAAGTAAACAGAATTCAAATTTTGCGATTTAAGTATGTTCTGACAAGATCTACATTTAAAGATCTCTGCCATAAAGTCGCTTTCAGATGGACCGACGTCGAAGATCGGCATTGTGTTTGCTCTGCTACACAGCCTTAGCACGCCCATGAAGTGAGCACTTCGATTTGAAATCCCCCTGTTAGGGCCCAATACAAACACCATTTGAGATATATTTATATACATCAACACAGATAGCATTCTGTTCCCTCAGGCGCGCGAGGGCTCCACAGATGTGCAGCCGCGTGAATGCGCCTCTGTGCGGACCAGCCGCACACAGAGGCCTCTCTCAGGCCACAATGGTGAGAAGGAATCCGGACCGGTCCCCGGCCTCCAGGCGCTCTGAAGGGCAGCAGACTTCCGAGCCTCCCTCGAACACCTTTGAACAGCCTCCAGGAGCACAGGCAGCCCTTGTCCGGGGCTGCAGCCCGACCCGCAGCGGCCAGAAGGCCAGTGCTCCCTACTCACCGGAATCGAGAGCGGGAGGGGGGCGGGTTAACGGGCGCACGGACAGCAGGAGGAGATGCGGGACAGCGAGAGGGGGGGGCGGGAACGGGGAACGAACAACGGGAGGGGGGGAGAAACGGGCACACGGACAGCGGGAGGGGGGGGCGGGAACGGAGAGCGGGACATCGCGCAACCCACCCTTGAAGACGACACTTCAGAAATGGCGAAAACAAAGCTTGAAAAAAAAATAGCACACACCCACCGCCGCGATGAAGATCAGAAAAGGGTGGAGAGGGAAGAAATCGCGGGAACGCCCACGAATCTGGTCCAGCCATGACGGACAGATCTCTGTTCCAATGGCTAGCCTCCATTTATGGAGCTAGCCAATGGAACAGAGGGCGGATTCCCAAGCCACATAGTATTCTCATTAGGTTTTCGCCTGTGCGAAAAGCTGCACAGTGCACAGCTTTCACTTAGGCAAAACCTAAATAGAGATGCAAGGTGACACAGGATCAAAAGGCCGCGTGGCAGGGACGCATGACCGGCTGAAAGGCCTCACCATCCCTGGACACCCCATAAAGCTGGCAGGCCGGCTTTAGGGCAGCTGAGTAAACAGCGTTCTCAAGCTGGCCAGACTAGTGCGCCGTCGGCGCCTCTCCTGCCTCAATGAGCTATCCTTCTGCCATCGCTGATACAACGGCCATGTGCCTACTGGACAACAGGCAGGCGTCACCAGCCCTTGCACGGAACAAAACCCTTCAGCCATTTATGTAAGGGATTCCTACGATAAAACACAGCACACCCATTCCAGGTACTGCGAGATGTACACAAGTTGCCCGGGGTGACGCATGGAATGAGAGGAGCAGCCAAATGCCCTTTCGATGCAGACATTAGCGGGCAACAGTGCCTTGAAGTATGGTTCTGACTATAAAAAAGGAAAACAAGTACATCTTAGGGGGTGACGGCGGTTGCCAAATTATGAATGGGGAGCCAGCACATGGAATAAACACTCGCTGCTGACATCTGACATGATCTGCGATTCATGTGTGAACCCCAGCAAGGCTAACTAAGCCTACTAACGGAATAATTGTTGCAATAAGCATTAAAATAAAATGATAAAGTCCCGCTCCCGCTGTCCTGCTTGCAAGCAGCTGCACAAGGATGCACGCTTGGTTTCACTGCCATGTGGGGAATCGGGCTATCGGAGTTCGGCGGAATTGTTTAAGTTGCTCCAGAGTTTAGACCATCGCGCACTGGTGTAACCTGCAGGGTGTGAGTGACTGGCGCACTTAGCATGAGCTGCAGTCAGTAAAAGGCCTATCTCTGGGCTGTGCGGAGGGAATTGGGTCGTTAGTGGGGAGGCGGGAGGGTATTAATTAAACAAAAATTAAACATATAAAATAAAACTTACTGTCCCGCTTGTGGATGGTTCCAGACTCATGTTCTCGCCGTCCTGCTTTCTTCAATTCCCTGCAGTTATTGTCATAAAGGAAAGACGTCAGAGCAATCTGGCCAATGTGCGGGGCTCTCCTTGGTGCACGGGAGCCCCACCTACACTCACGCATGAGACGCCTGCCTTCTGTTGTTTGCACTTCCTTTACTTTGCGCACTATTTAAAAAACAAGCATTTGCAATGCAATACGACTCGTATTTACGCGAGACGTATTGCATTACAAATGGGAGTTTCCGGATTTAAGAATGTTCAAACAGGGGGGGGGGAGAGTGGGTGGTGGAAAAACTGCAAACTGCAGGAGGGGGTGGGGGGACCACAGGGCAGCAAGCAGTGTTCCAGTAAAGGGGCTGATAGCCTCGGAAGGATCAAAATTATGATATAGGCGTCAGGAGGCGGGAATAAGAAGACAAACACCAATTATAAGGCAGTATTTATCCTTAACGCCAATTAAAAAGATGGGCGGCAATGGGCGGAGCTTCCCCCACTATAGTGTATACAGCAACTTTCGTCGAGACAGCGCATGCGCTGCCTAGGCGAAACCTAAAAATTACAATGTACATAGGCAGATGAATATTCCTGAAGACCTTTTATTACTTGAGTCACAAGGTGCTAAAAAGTAGCAAGAGCCCAATAAAGCCCAAAAGGGAGGACTGTGAATTGATATAATCCAAGCGGAGTAGAGAAGACTGCTTTCCCATATCTTCCTTTTTTAATGGTACTTGCAAATAACCTTTGGTAAGGTCAATAGCAGATATATATTTAGCATCCCCTAGTTTTTCAATTAATGGATATATTCTAGGAAGTTGGTAGGCATCGAATTTAGATATACTATTAATGGCTCTGAAATCTAAACTAAAACTAAGGTTGAGGGACAAGGACAATGAGAGAGGCCCAATTCCCCTGAGAAGGTTCTATAACTTCCATTTGTTGTATTATCTCGATTTCACTCTTTATAGCAAGTCTCCTGGCCACTGCAATTCTATAGGGTTTTTGTCTAATCACTCTCCCTTCTTGTGTCAGAATTGTATGCTCAGTCAGGGTACAATTCCCCGGTATATCTGAGAAAATATAGGAAAAGGGTTGTAGAATTTTGCTAGTTCCTCTTTTTGATTATTACAAAGGTCCTCATTTATGGGATGTTTTTTTTTATTATTTCAAATCTTTTTTTATTGAGAATCAAGACAATACAAAAATTCAAAAATATGAAAGCCATTACAGTATAATATTCACAATAAAGCGCGGAATAAGTATAAGGCGTGAGGGTGGTACACCAAAAGATGGGGAACTGAAAATATTGCATAGATGTATACATACAATACTATAATTGAGATATAGTAGATATAGCATAGTGGCATCTTGATCAGCAAGTGACAATCGATAACAGTATTTTTACCATCCAAACATAACATATTGGAGCCAAGGAGCACAGATAATGGGGAAGGGTAAGGAGCGGGTGGAGGGGGGAGGGAGAGGTCTAGGCAGCAGTAACATGTCAAAAAATACTATGCATAGGAGAGAGCAGTGAGTTCACAATACAGATGAAAATAGGCAGTTTGCAGACACGGGCATAGTATAGTGTAAGGCGTTTAGTCTACGGTGGGTCGAGCATAGCTCCAATAAGTCAAGCAAGCTCCATAGTTTGGTGTGAGGTTTTTGCCAAGGGGATGAATGTCAGCACCCCTCAGGGACGCCAGCCACTCCTGCCAGGTTTTGAAAGAAACATCGGAAGCACTCTTCCATTTACTGAGCACTACTTTGCATGCAAGAGTAATCATAAGGTCTAAAAGGTGCCTATCATGATCTCTTGTTATGTTCGCATCAATCACCCCCAGAAGAACATAGCTGAAGTCCCTAGGAGGTCTATAGTGAAAGATACGTTGGATGTAGTTATATATCTCATCCCAGTACTTTTGAAATAATGGAAAATGGAAAAGCATGTGTGCTACGTCACCCACTCCTGATTTGCAGTTCCAACAAAGAGGGCTATCTATAAGTTTAAGTTTGAAGAGTTTCCCTGGTGTCCAGTATGACCTGTTTATCAGCATAAATTTGGTCTGTGAGAGTATCGGGGATATTTTGTCGTAGAAGGGTGTGAGGTGGATTTTGTCCCAGTCTAAGGTCATGCCAGAGGTGTTGGGTTCATTTTCCCAATCCCGTTCACATTTTCTGTGTGCTTTCTGAGGCAAAGGGGACAAGATCTTGTATACCTTTGAGACCATATGACCCCTAGACATAGGCTGGATTAATTTAGTACAAAGTGTAGGGTTTTGTGGTGTGATATCTTTAGCCGTTACCAGTGTAGGAATTTGTAGAAATCAAGTGGTTGGAGATCAAGCCGTGTTTGTAAGGTGGCAAAGGGTAAGGGTGTGGATCCCTCATAAATATCTTGTAATATATTTACACCTTTCTTGGACCAATCTTCCCAGAAAAGCAACTGGCCTTCATCTTCTAAAGTCGGGTTAAACCAGAACGATGTTAAATTAAATTTGGAGAACTTTATTTTTGCTTTACAATGCCTCTCTAGATTTAGGAGAACCCTTTTAGTGTTAAGGAATATATACTTAGAATGAGGGAAGGCCGTGGCATCCATAGTCATTATGGCAGGAAGCCGTAATTTATTAATGATGGATTTTTCAACTTGGATCCATACATGAGTATATTCCTGATAGTTGTGGAACCAGTGAGCACCTTGTTTGCATAAATATGCTGTCTGATAGCATCTAAAGTTTGGTAAGCCTACGCCTCCTTTATCTTTTGGCAATTGAAGTTTTCGCAGGGATATTCTTGGTTTCTTATTTTGCCACGGAAAATGTTGAAGATCTTGTGTAATTTGTTGAGGAAGTCATCAGAGAGTTACATGGGTAGCATGCTTATTAAATAATTGACGAGTGGCATGATCATCCTTTTCAGAGTTTCTATTCTGCCCCACCAGGACAAGAATTTTGAGGACCAGCCGTCCGATAGTGAGGAGATCTTTTTATATAAGGCAAGCTCGTTGGTTTTGAGAGAGCTAATTAAATCCTTCTCAAATTCGATGCCAAGATATTTAAAGCTCTTTGGTTGCCAACATAATCCGGAATCACCCAGGATGCCTTTATCACCTATGTTCTTAAGTAGCTTAACCTCCGTCTTGTCCTTATTGAGTTTATGTCCTGACACTTTGGCAAATTCCGCAATCGAGGATACCAGAGCTGGAATTGCTAATTCCGCGGTCTCGGAGACCACCAACACATCGTCGGTGTAAGCCGAAATTTTGACTGTAACATCACCGAAGCCTATTCCTTTAATGTGGTTGCTGTGCCGTAGAGAGTACAAGAAGGGTTCGATCGCTAGAAGTAACAGCGAAGGGGAGAGGGGACAGCCCTGCCTTGTGCCTTGTTGTAATTCGAATGAATTTGAAAGGCAACCCCCGCTCTTACTCTTGCTGAGGGGTTTGCATATAGGGCCAACACCATGTGGATGAAATCATTCCCCAGTTCAAATTTATGTAGGGTTGCTTCCAGATAGACCCAGTCAACCTTATCAAAGGCCTTCTCGGCGTCTAAGGTCACTGCTACCGTAGGGGAGTCAGTTAGTTTTTTCTCTTTCTAAGATGTGTGCAAGGGTTCTCGTGTTGTCGCTTGATAGTCTATTCTTAAGAAACCCTACTTGCGACGGGTGGACCAGTTGGGGCAGTACTTTCTGGATCCTTTTGGCCAGAATCATGGCGTAAATCTTACAGTCGGGATTGATCAGGCTTATTGGTCTGTAATTTTTTGGAGACGTGGGGTCCTTACCTTCTTTTGAAGCACAGCAATAATGGCCTCTGCAGGTATGCCGTGAATTTGTCCACTTGTGGCAAACTGTTCATACAGGTCCTTAAGTGGCTCTGCTAGGACGGGTGAAAGGTTTTTGTAAAACATTGCACTGAATCCGTCCGGACCCGGTGCTTTTCCAGTTTTGAGGGACTTAATTGCTTGGGTGATGTCTTCTAGTGAAATCGGTCGGTTTAGTTCGAATTGGTCATTTAGCGGAAGAGAGGGGAGTTTGCATTTCTCTAGGTAATGCCCCAGCTTGGATCCGTCAATGTTTTTGTTCTTACTGTATAAATCATTTTAGAAATTCTTAAAGATTTCCGCGATTTTGTTGGGGTCTGAATGTGGTGTCCCTAGTTTGTCGACGATACACTTTATGGAAGTTTGTTGCAGCTTGAATTTCAAGTAAGATGCAAGGCTCTTACCTGCTTTATTAGTGTGGCATAGTCTGAAGTTTTTCTGGCGTTGAAGCCAAATACCTGCCTTCTCACTGATTAGCATGTTATACTCGTACTTTTTGTTCATTAAGTCATTAAGGGTCAAAGCGTCTTTAGAAATTATATGACGTTTTTCTAACGCTGCTATTTCTTCCTCCGACCGTGAAAGGGCCGAGTTTGCATCTCTATTCATGGCAGCTCTTATCTTAATTAGCACCCCTCTGACTGTGGATTTTAGGTCTTCCCATCTTGTAAGGTCCGTGATTTCCCTTTTTTGTTATGAGTGAGATAGTCATTTATGTATGTTTCTATTGCCTCCCTATTCTCCACTTTTTTTAATACCGCATTATTAAATCTCCACAAAGATGTTTTTTGGACCCCGTTGTGGATTGCTAGAGACATCGTTATACTACGCGTGGTTCAATGGAGGTGATTTCAATGTCTGCGATGGAGTGTGCCGATATGAGTTGGTAGTCTATGCGAGAATATGAACTATGTTGTGGGGAATAGAATGTATAATCTCTGCCCGTTGGATTCATCAATCTCCTTGAGTCTACCAGAATGAAGCGCTTACAGAGATTGAGGAGTGCTTTGTGTGAGTTGTTTGATCGGAAGGGGCAACGTGAGTCCCTGTCTAGGATAGGATCCATAGGAAGTTTCGAATTGCCCCCGAAAATATGTGTCACTGTGTCTGGTATCTTATCAATGTGGTTGCAAAGTTCTTGCCAGAAGTCTTGATCATCCTTATTTGGCGCATAAACATTGATAACATAAAATTCTTTGCCATCCTTGGACAGTTTAGTTGAGACCCATCTACCTTTATTGTCAGCAATGCTCAGCAGGACATCAATATTAGCTCTTTTGGCAATAAGCGTGAGGACCCCATTCTTTTTTCCAGAGGCATCAGATCCTATTGCCTCACTATAACATTTGTTTTTCATTGAGTTAAATTGTGGCGAATCAATTTTCGTCTCCTGTAGTAGTATGATGTTGCCCTTCTGCTAATGAAGGTAGTCTAAGATATTCCTCTTTTTGATAGGATGGTTGATACCCTTAACGTTGAGTGACACTATTTTTGTTCTCTGCTTATTTGTTGACATGGGAGAGGAATTGGAGTGATATGTCGAATCTCATTTTACAGAGAATGTGACTACCATTTTTTGTATTATTCATGAAACAGGTAGGGACAGAACTCCACATTGTAGTTACATAATCGTAATTATACCCATTATGAGCCCTATGAACATCACCCGCACTCTTGATTTGTTGAGGTTTGCTGCCTGGACACAAAAACAAAAGGGGGAGTGGGTTTGGGATGTTGTTTTAATGTAGTTTCCTTGCTCCCTGTTAATCCTGAACAGGATTGTTTAATTAGAGCATAGCTAAAACAAAGATGTGTGTTAATGTTAGAATTCGGATCTACTATTTCCTGCCATGAGAGTCCCTGCTACTGAAAAAATCCTGTATGCTATGAAAACCCTACAGAGACCATCGAATACCCATTGAATACAATGCTGAGACTGCCGTAGCCCCAATGGAATACAATCCAAAATATGTAGCTTTAAATGGAGTCAGGGGATTTAATATGTTTCCCAGATTTTTTTAAAGCAGTTTGTTATAACCCAAGGAGTCTTATATCTCGATTTCTTGGGTAACCTAGGAATTCTTAAAAATGGAAAGAAGTCTATCTCTGAATCTTTTAACATAACATTTAATAATAAATTGGCTGCCTAAGAACCCCCTGAAGAATTATAGGTCAGCCAATTAGGCAGAGACACCTGGTAATATGCTTTGAAATTGGGAAGAGCACGGCCTCCTTCATCAACATGCAGTTGTAGAACTTGGATTTTATGTCTTGGTTTTTCCGTTGCAATATAAAGTGTCCAACTTCCATACTGAAAGCATAAAAAAATAATGGGGAACCTTGATCATAATATTGGAAAATAATAATAGTGGGAGAATACTTATTTTAATAAGTGCTACTCGCCCCATATTAGATTTGGATAGATTTTGCCATTCTTTAAAAATATTACGCATTTTATTTAACGTTGTAGTGAAATTTATCGCAAACAAATCCTCTGGTCTAGCAGTAATAAAGATCCCCAAATATCCTGCTTCTGTAGTTGGTGAGTAGTGAGCCTGCATAGAAAATGGTATTATTTTTGAAATGCAGTCAAAAAGTAGCACCTCTGATTTGGAGTAGTGTATTTTTAACCCCCTATTTCTGTATTTTCACTTTTCATAGAAAAGTCATGAGAGATGTAATTCTTGTCTGCTGCTAAATACATAGCCATATCATCCGCAAAATGTTTAAGTTTTGCAGACGCTAAGACTTGAGCTTGAATAGTGCTATTTTGCTCAATAGCACACACCAGAGGCTCAATACATAAAGAAAAAAAACAGAGGCAAAGGGGTAGCCTTGGTGCATTCTACGACTTATTATGATTGATCCTGCTGTAGTTCAGTTAATAATTATAGATGCCCTAGCATTGTAATACAGGGTTTACAGCACCTGACTGAATTCAGATGGGAGACAATTTGTCTAGGACTTAAAAAACGGAAATTCCATTGCCAAATGTCTTTTCTGGGTCGGGCATTATTATTGCTACTTCAGTTTTATTTATAGAAAAATAATCAACAACTTGAGTCGAGTAGTGTGTGTTTGTTGACAGGGTTCTGCCTTGCAAAAAAACATTTTGATCCAGATGAATAATTGAGGGAGCTACTTGTGCAAGGCAGTTAGATAAAATCTTTTTAAAGATTTTATATTTAGAATTAAGTAGGTTTACGGTCCGTAAGAGTTAACATCTTCCCCTGATTTCCATTTTTTTAACAAAATTTACCACTACAGCTTGGGAAAAACTGTTGGGTACTGAGCCCCCTTAAATAATCTTATTAAAGAGTGCAAATAAAAATATCTTCAGTTGGGATAAAAGCTTTATATACCTCTGTAGGTATTTCATCTAAATCCACACGCTTTTACAGAAGGAAATGAGTTTACCACCTGTATAACTTCTGCAAGAGTAATTGGTGCGGTTAAAGTCTCACACTGTTCTGAATTCAACGTTAGACACGCCGAAAGGTGGCACTCTCGGCCACCTTTCGGCTTCCTCTAGAGTGGTATTATGTGAATCTGCATATAGATCCTTATCGTGCTTTAAACAAATCTTTTCAATACCTTGCAGATGAGAAGTGATTCTTACAGACACTGGATCCAATTTATTTTACCAGTTACCATTTGCCCTGCATTTTACTGACCAAGCTAACTATTTTCCTATATGATCACTCAACTCATACCTTTTTTGTAAGACCTAGTTATGATTCAAAATCTCTTTTGATGTAAAATTATACTGCAGAATATATTTGGCTTGAGTTAGTGTAGTTTTAGCCTCTCTTTTAGGGGAGGCTAAATAGTTTGCAGTTGCCTGACTAAATTATTTTTGTAACTGCAGCCAGTCTTCCTTTTCCCTCTTTCTTTTGTTAGTCCTGAATGCAATTACTTCTCCTCTAAAAAAGCCCTAAGGCACCCCACACCGAAAATTCAGATGTTGTATCAATCTTCTGTTCTAAAAACTCCTCTATTCCCTGCCACATCTGATAATCCACTTCTCATCAACTAATTAAGATTCATCAAAAATCCATCTACTCTCCGTCTCTCATTGAGTAGAGATTCTAAGATCGACAGTAATTACTGCATAACCAAAAAATGGGTTTTCTATTATTTCGGACTTTGTTTTTAAAAGGGAATGAGAGTAAGGAAGAAATCAATACAAGAAGAAGAGTGAAAACACCCAGGATGACATGTGTACTTCCTATTCCTTGGGTAGTCACTTCGCAAACAATCAACCAAGGTAAAATCATGCATCAAATTCTGCAAAAGCTCTTTCGACTAAGGTTTTGTCTGAGGTTTTTGCGCCCACAAGAATTCTAAAGTTGGATCAATCAAAATATTAAAGTCACCGCCTCTCGGTAGCGTAATAGATTGCGCTTCTGGCAAAATTGTGGAGAGATTGCAAAGTTTTGAGTGAGTCCTCAATGGGACCATAATACCTCACCATATTAATTACCTTCACTGATATCTTAATCTGTTCCCATAACCATCTAGAACTGTGGTGTCTATGAACTATTGTTATGCCACATTGAAGACCTTTAACTGTTCTCTAAGCTGCACCCCTAATAGCTGCATTAGATGAGGCATAAACATGTGTTGGATAGATCCCGGAATTTTCCCAAGGGAGGCTCCTTCCTTATAGTGTGTCTCCTGTATTAAGATTATATTAGCTTGTAATGATTTAAACCAGGACAACAAAGACCAACGCTTTGTTAGGGTTTCATCCTAATCATCGGGAAAGCATTGTCAAACACACTTATTTGTGCTCCCTTATAATATCTATATCATTACAATCATCTAACTAGATCCTTGGTAAAGTATTTTTATTCATTTGTATTGTCATGTGTTTGTTCAGAAATTGCATGTATCAGTGCTTGTTCCTTTCATGAGTAATTGGGCTTATGCTATTGTTTTCCACGTGAGTCCGGCGGTTGAACTGCCAAATAGTACACACGTGTAAGCGCAGCTTTAATTAAGCGCTGGTGTACAGCAGACTATAAAAGACCCCACCCGTTTCCTAACGGTGCTTCGCTTCGTCGCGTCACTGCTGAAAGCTCCGCACCCGCTCTAAAAACTCCGCCAACGCCTACCTTCTAGTGAAGCCATCTTGAAACCTGCTCCCTTCTTCCCAGCATCTTTTTCTTTGATCTCTTCCTTCCGGTCCCTGATTCCTTCCGGAGTGTTGGCCATCGTCTTTCTGCTTCGGCAGCTTCGCTAACAGCATTTCTCTGAAACCTGCAAGAAAAGGAAAAAACAAACACAAAAGAGGTTAATTCAATCCCGGTAACGCAGTGAGCAGAGTGTAAAGAAAATCGGGTAAGCTAATTTAAACTTTTTCATTTGGTAAAAGCTATGGACTACATTGTATCTGGAGAAAGAGATTTTGTGACATTATTTGAAAGATTTTATTCAGTGGGAGACAATGTTTAAACAGTGACTCAATATAGAGCTCAGAGGAAAGAATATTTGCACATCAAAAAAGACATTCTTAAGCATTAAACTTTGTAATTGAGCATAAAGAAAGGAATATGTTTTTGAATATTTGGTGCAGTGTTAATACTTCCTTTACAAGTATACGACATTTAACAAATAAGGAGATACCTGTACAAAAGGAGCATTATTTGTTCAGTGTGAAATTTCGCACTTAAAGCTCTATGTGTAGACACATATTTTTCAATGTTTGTTTTCTTATATAATTTCAGAATCCCAGGTAACAAGTCTTCACTGGGAGTAATAGGTATGGATTAATACCTAACAATTTTAATTAACACGACTAACCAATTAACACTATGTTCCCTGGACTATTTGCAATTTGACGCAATAATCAGTGAAACTTTTATTTTTTAAAGGTTCTCATGAAGATATGAAAGGTACAAGATACAGTATCTGTTTTGAAGTGTGTGCATGAACTCTCCTTGATTAGGTAGGCATTTACTTTTGTGTTCTTGATACTTCAGGAAGCTGTTCCATAATCTAGTAATCTCATATTCTGTTGTACCTACCTACACAGCAAGGAACTCAGAGACACTTCCACCTGAGAAACAACTACACTACTTCCCAGAAGACGGAGCCAGTGTTGTGTCTTGTTTTCTCACTCCAATTCCATTTTCCCCTAGGAATCAAGCAGACCAACAAGTTTTACTGTGATTTTGCCGATTTGGTTGGTTCAGGGGGGACTTGGGAACATTCAGCACCAAGAAGGAAACAAACTGGAAAACTAGGAGGTTCTGGTGAGTGACATCATGACAGAAAGCGAAGCCACATCACTACTTGTTTCCTTCTTGGTTCTGAAATAATGGATACCCAGCAGTTAGCAAAATTAGTACATACATTAAATGAGGAGATGCAGGAATTACGGTTAGAGAATCAGACTCTAAGACAAGAATTAGATAGAACTAGGTCAGGCTATACCAACTGGAGAGATCCGTTAGGAAAGACAGAAAAAAACAATTCTCACCCCTCCAACTTTTGGTTCTGCTGGCTTTTCAGCACAGAGTACTTCAGGCCAAACCACTGAACAACCACTACAAGTTACTGTTGTTACGCCTAGTCTGGTTCCTCTTGCCAACCCAGAAAGATTCACAGGGGATAGCAGTTGATATTCAACTTTCATGAATCAGTGCCACTTACATTTCATGTTTAAACGCCAGATGTTTACGAACTACACATCTAAGGTAGCATTCATATTTTCCTATTTAGGTGGTGTAGCGGCTAATTGGGCTATGCCTCTGGTTAACTCAAACAATCCTCTATTACATAACTTAGTAGATTTTAAAGCAGCCATGCCAGGTCTGTTTGCTAAGCATGTCTTTATACAAGCCTCTGATAATGAACTTCTCAACCTTTGTCAAGGGACCAAGGATTTGTTAACTTACATAACTACCTTTAACAGGTTGTTAGCAGAGACTCATTGGCCTCAAAATAAAAGTATATCACTGTTTTATAGAGGTCTTAGAGATGACTTAAAGGATTCTTTAGCACATATAGTTAATTTACCCAAAGATTATTCCGAGTTCTTACTCAAGGTAGTTAAACTAGATCACAGACTGGGGAAGCGAAAGTCAGAAAGACCTAGAGGAGATATCAGACATCTGCATTTTAAGGTAGATAAGAAAGACGCAGAGGAAAAGGATAAAAATTCTAATGTAGAGCCTATGCAGATTGGTCGTTTAAAAGGACCACTTTCTGCAGAAGAAAAAGAACGAAGGTGTAAAAGTAATTTATGTCTGTATTGCGGCAAATGAGGCCATTTTGCAAGGGAGTGTCCTGTAAAACCCACAAAAAGAAAAGCACTGGCAGTAGTTAGTGATTTACCTAATAAAGGGGAAAACTAAAAGTCTTGAGGAAAGTAGAGATCATTTCTTCGGGAGATAACGGTCAACCGATCTCTCATTAAGCGACTAACGTAACCAATCGCACCCCAAAACACTTCAGGGTGCGACTAACCTTTATTTTGACAAACCAACAAAGACATAGCATACCTGTTCTTATTGATTCAGGAGCGACTGGCAATTTCTTTGATTTAGAGTTTGCCAGAAAATTACATATAACTAATTTGCCCAAAAAAGAACCTGAGACAGTTAGGGCTGTGGACGTGTCAGCCTCGTCTTCGGGTCTAATCAGATTCCACACAACCCCTCTATTAATAATAGCACACAATGGACATACAGAAACAGTGGTTTTTGACCTCATAGACACTCCATCCTTTGGAGTGATTCTTGGAGTCCCATGGCTAGAGTTACATAACCCAAAGATTGATTGGATTAAATGCACGGTGACCTTGGACTCTTCCTTTTGTCGAGTTAATTGTTTTCAATAGACTCAAGATCCTGTGATGCCCCTCTTCTGTGCCGCAGCAAACCTAAAAACCCCCTGCATTCCTGAAGAATACCAAGAGTATTCCGATGTTTTTGATCCTGTTAAAGCAACTAAATTACCACTACAGGGTCTATGATTGTAGAACAGGTTTAATTACTGGAGCCACTCTACCCTGTAGTAGTATCTATGCTCTAACCGAGCCGGAAAATCAATACTTAAGATCCTATCTGGACGAACTGTTGGAGATAGGCTTCATTCGTCATTCAACTTCACCTGTTTCCTCGCCTCTCTTCTTCATGGCTAAGAAGACAGGCAATTTGAGAGCATGCATTCAGTATTGCGCCATAAACAAAGCCGCAATTAAAAACAGGTACCCATTACCTATGATTCCGGTTTTGGTAAATCAGGTGAAAGGCTTGAGTATTTAATCTAAATTAGACTTACGGGGGGCTTATCACCTTGTTCGCATTAGAGAAGGTGACGAGTGGAAAATGGCCTTCCATACTAAATTTGGTTTGTTCAAATATACTGTGATGCCCCTTGGTCTTTGCAATGCTCCAGCAGCTTTTCAGTATTTTATCAATGAAGTTTTGCACGACCTATTGGCCATTTGTCTCATAGTATACATCAACAACAAATTAATATTCTCCAAAAATCCAGAAGAACATGCACAACATGTCCGTGCTATTTTGCAAAGGTTATGGGATAACTCACTGTCAAATTAGAGAAATTCATCTTTAACACTTCTAAAGTTGAATTCCTTGGTTACTGGCTTTCTCCCGAGGGCATTATCATGGATCCCAAAAAGGTAGAAGCAATTTTGAACTGGCCCACTCCGGTATGAGTGAAAGACACGCAAAGGGTTTTGGGGTTTGCTCATTTCTATAGACGTTTCATCTCAAAGTTTTCTGGAATTGTAACTCCAATCACGCAGTTGCTAAAAAAGAGAAAACAGTTTCAATGGACCTCTGAAGCTGCTCAGGCTTTTGAAGATTTAAAGAAGGCATTCACTTCAGCTCTCATTCTAATTCACCCAGATCCAGATAGACCATTTTTTGTAGAGGCGGATGCCTCTCAAACAGCCTTAGGTGGCGTGTTAATGCAAAAAAAATTTTACTTAGGATATTTACATCCAACTGCCTTTTACCCACATAAACTATTACCTGCAGAACAAAACTACACTATAGCTGAACGTGAGTTACTAGCTATCAAGGCTGTGTTTCAAGAATGGAGACATCATTTATTAGGTGCAAAACAGACTATAACAATATTTTCTGATCACAAGAACTTACAATTCTTTTCTACAGTAAAAGCTTTCACCCCAAGACAGATGCGTTGGTTACAGTTTTTTATCGAATTTGATTTTCTAATCACTTATCGCCCTGGAACTAAACAGCTTTTGTCAGATACTCTGTCCCATTTGGTTTGTGACAAACACAATGATCTTGACATTAAAACTCAAAACATAATTACTGCAGAAAAGATAATTGCGGTCATCCATTCAGATGAATTTCTAGAAAGCACAAGGACTGAAGTAAAGACCATGGACCAGAACCAATGGTTATCTCAGAAAAATCATACTATTCGTGAAGGACTTTTCTTTCACAAGAATAAGCTATTTGTGCCCACCAAGTAATTGCGTCTACAAGTACTAGAATGGAATCATGATTCAAGTATCGCTGGCCACCCAGGAATCAATAAAACCCTATAATTATGTCAAAGAAACTTCTGGTGTGAAGACATGAAGACTGACATACAACAATACATTAAAACTTGCCCAGTATGTGAACAACAAAAATCTCTTCATTCATTGCCAGTAGGTCTTTTACAACCAATGGCTGTTCCTCCTTTACTCAGGCACACAATAAGTTTAGATTTTATAGCTGATCTGACAGAATCTCACGGGATGACCACAATCCTAGTAGAGGTCGATCTTTCAACAAAAATGGGACACTTCATTGCATTGAGGAAATTACCATCAGCAACAGAATTTAGTCACATCTTCCTGAACAATATAGTTAAGCTTCATGGTCTTCCAAGTAAAATATTTCAGACAGAGGCCCCCAATTCATTTCTAAACTTTGGAATCAGTAAAGTCATCAGTTGGGAATTGAATTAGCTTTATCATCTGCATTCCACCCTCAGACAGATGGTCAGACTGAAAAAGTAAACCACTATTTAGAGTAGAGTTTACGATGTTTAACTACCACCCTATCAACACACTGGGATGAGGTATTTCCTTTGGCAGAATTCACATATAACAACAGTGTCCACTGAGCATTGGATTGTTCACCATTCTATTTTTTAACTGGATTGCATCCACAATCTATCCCAGTCACATTTCCAGATTCTGACCAATCTATGCCCGCAGTTTCAGAAAGATTGTTAGAATTAAAGAAATTCCAAAAGCACATTAAAAAGGTTTTGACAAAAGGGAAATTTAAGATGAAAAAATTAGCAGATAAACACAGATTACCGACACCATCTTACATTGTAGGAAACCTAGTCTGGTTATCGACCAGAAATATACAGATAGAAGGTCCAAAAAAGTTAAAACCAAGGTTTATAGGACCATTTCCAATAGAAAAGAAGTTGAATCCAGTTTCCATTAGATTAGACCTACCCAGGGACTATGCTATTCAACCAGTATTTCATGTATCGCTTCTTAAACCACAAGACCAGATAACCCACCCCCACCAGTTGTCATAGGAGATCCCCTCGAGTATGAGGTAAGGCAGATAGTGGACTCAAAACGTGTATGAGGATGTTTGTATTACTTAATTGACTGGAAGGGTTATGACACATCTGAATGATCTTGGGAACCCGTAAAGAATGTTCACGCCCCAAGATTAGGCAGGACCTTTCATGCTCTTCACCCTGAAAAACTTCGCCCAGTGAGACGACCTTTGGGGGAGGAACTGTTAGGGTTTCATCCTAATCATCAAGAAAGCATTGTCAGACATACTTATTTGTGCTCCTTTATAATCTCTATATTATTACAATCATCTAACTAGATCCTTGGTAAAGTATTTTAATTCATTTGTATTGTCATGTGTTTGTTCAGAACTTGAATGTATCAGTGCTTGTTCCTTTCATGAGTAATTGTGCTTATGCTATTGTTTTCCACGTGAGTCCAGCGGTTGAACTGCTAAATAGTGTCCACGTGTAAGCGCAGCTTTAATTAAGCGCTCGAGTCAAGCAGACTGTAAAAGACCCAACCCGCTTCCTAACGGTGCTTCGCTTCGTCGCATCACCACTGGAAGCTCTGCACCCGCTCTAAAAACCCTGCCAATTTCTAGTGAAGCCGTCTTGAAACCTGCTCCTGTCTTCCCGGTATCTTCTCCTTGGATCTTTTGCTTCCGGTCCCATCGTCTTCCTGCTTCGGAGGCTTCGCTAACAGCATTCCTCTAAAACTTGCAAGAAAATGAAAAAACAAACAGAAAAGAGGTTAATTCAATCCCGGTAACGCAGTAAGAAGAGTGTAAAGAAAATCGGGTAAGCTAATTTAAACATCTTCATTTGGTAAAAGCTATGGACTACATTGTATCTGGAGAAAGAGACTTTGGGACATTATTTCAAAGACTTTATTTAGTGGGAGACAATGTTTAAAGCGCTAACCAAGAAAAGTCAAATGAGTTAACAGTGACTCAATATAGATTTCAGAGGAAAGAATATTTGCAAATCAAAAAAGACATTGTTAAGCATTAAACTTTGTATTTGAGCATAAAGAAAGGAATATGTTTCTGAATATTTGATGCACTGTTGATACTTCCTGGAAATAAGGAGATACCTGTGCAAAAGGAGCATTATTTGTTCAGTTTGAAAATCTCGTACTTAAACCTCTATGTGAAGACACATATTTTTCTATGTTTGTTTTCTTATATAAACTCAGAATCCCACGTAACAAGTCTTCATTGGGAGTAACAGGTATGGATTAATACCTAACAATTTTAATTAACACATCTAACCAATTAACACTATGTTCCCTGGACTATTTGTAATTTGAAGCAAAAATCTGTGAAACTTTTATTTTTTAAATGTTCTCATGAAGATATAAAAGGTACAAGATACAGTATCTATTTTGAAGTGTGTGCATGAGCTCTCCTTGATTAAGTAGGCAGTTACTTTTGTGTTCGTGATACTTCAGGAAGCTGTTCCATAATCTAGTAATCTCATATTCTGTTGCACCTACCTACACAGTAAGGAGCTCAGAGTCACTTCCAGCTGAGAAACAACTACACTACTTCCCAGAAGATGGAGCCAGTGTTTTGTCTTGTTTGCTTACTCCAATTCCCCTTTCCCCCAGGGATCAAGCAGACCGACAAGTTTTACTGTAATTTTGCCGGTTTGGTTGGTTCAGGGGGGACTTGGGAACATTTAGCACCAAGAAGGAAACAAACTGGAAAACTAGGAGGTTCTGGTGAGTGACATCGTGACACGCTTCACTTTATTATTAAACTCGTTGGCATTGCATGAAATAATTCTTAAACACATTTGAGGCAAACCTTAAATTAGATGGATACCTTGTGTGCTCTAAACAAATGTAAATTCTGCACTCCACCTTATCTGCAACATCTTTTTGTTTTTATTTGCTCCTATCCCTATCCCCTCCTCCATAACCCACCCTTCCATAACCCTTCCTCATGTCAGACCATCCTAGAGGGCCCTCTTTATCTCGGATCCTTGCCCAGGGATGCCAACCCCTCAAATCCCCACCCACACTCCCTTTTGTAGAGTACCTTGGACAGGCACTCAGAAGCAATTCTCCAAGGAAGCAGCCTCGCAAAAAAGGGGGAGGAGAAGACTAAATGAAATGAAAAATGAAATGAAATGAAAAAGGGATTTATAGGGAGCGTGCCTACCCGGGAGTGTCCCAGCGCTAATCAATCATAGGAAGGAGCAGGATAAAGGGAATTCAGGGAAAAGTCAAGTCTTTAAGTGCTTCCAGAAGATAAGGTGTTTGGGTTCTCTACAGAGGTGTAGTGGGAGGGCATTCCACAGTCTGGGAGCATTGTGTGAGAAAGGCCTACCTCCACTCCTTGCCTTTCTGATCCTAGGAACTGCGGCTAGGTAAAGAGAGTCTGAGTGAAGGTTTCAAGTGATTTTATGAGGGCGGACCAGGGCTTTCAAGATGGGGGGACTAAACCTTGCTAGGGACTTGTGAACGATACATAATGTCTTAAAATTGATTCTTTCTTGGCCTGGGAGTCAGTGCAGAGTATGAATGGCTGGTTATTCGGAGAAACGGTGGCTGGTGCTTGTCAATAATCTAGCCGCCCCATTCTGGAGAATCTGCAGCCTCTTGATCACCGGGCTTAGTGTCCCTAAATAAAGAGCATTGCCAAAATCAATCCTGGAAAGGATCAGGGCCTGGACCAGTATCTTTTTGCTGGGAACGGAAGTAGAGGGAGTATTTTCCGAATCATTTTCAGCAGACCGAAGCATGAGGCCACGGTTTTACTCGCTTGGGTTTTAAAGGAAAGATCTTGATCTAACCATATGCAGAGGCTTTTTACTTGTGATGTAGGGATGGGGGGCCCATGCATATGGGCCACATTGAGTTGATTTTGGAGCTGTTCTGATTTCCCAGCAACATCACCTCAGTTGTGTCGCCGTTTAACTTCAGCTGGGAGTGGCTCGACCAATTAACCACTTCCTCTAGAAGTGGAGATCAATGGGTGACTGGTCGGATTGGTTCATTGCTATGACCAGTTGCGTGTCATCGGCATATGACACTATATGGATACCGAAGGGGGCAACAATGTCCACTAAGGCCAACAAAAAAACATTGAAGAGGGTGGGACTCTGGGAGGAGCCCTGAGGGACACCACAATTCAATGGAAAGGGGTCTAAGATGACATCTTCCTCGAACACTTGAAATGAACTTCCTTCCAAAAAGGATTGGAGCCACTTAAGAGCACAGCCTGACACACCGATGTTCCTAAGACGTTGGATCAGGGTTTGATGGTTCACCGTGTCAAAGGCTGCGCTGAGGTCAAGGAGGATGATGGCAGAAGTATCTCCTTGATCAAGAATCTTTCTTGCCTCCTCTACTATCATCATTAACGCGGTTACGGTTCCTTGGCTAGGACGGAAACCAGCTTGAGATGGGTGTAGCAGATTGTGGGTTTCAAGAAATGTGGAGCGGGAGCTGTTAACATGTTTTTCTGTGATTTTACTTACTCCAGAAAGGAGAGAGATGGGTCAAAAATTGGCTAGGTTCGTGGGATCCACATGATGTTTCTTTATAAGTGCTCTGACCATTGCTTTTTTCCATTCTGCTGGGACCAAACCAGAGGAAAGAGAGTTGTTGATTACGGTAAGGATTGCAGGGGCAATGGCTGGTGATGTCTTTTTTAAAATATGAAGTGGTGCCGGATCGCTGGGCGATCCACTTTTTACAGCGGTAAAAGGGAGTTCGATGTGAATGGCGTAAAGGCTTTTAGGCGGGGGTGATCTTTGAAAGGCGTGTCTTACCTATTGAATAGAAAGGATTCACGTCTTTAGTGGGAAAGAGGTTAAGAATGTTCTGGATTTTGACAGAGAAGAATTGCGCCAGTTTATTACAGCAGTTCCCTGAGGGGTCAGCAATCATAGGTGGGTCTGGGACCTTCAGGATTGTTTTTGAAATCTTGAAGATTTCTCTAGGGGCATTTGCTCCAATGGAGATCTTCTTTCTCTCAAAAAAAGAGGCCTGAGTTTTTTTGTTTATGCCTTATATATGCATAGCGAGGTTCTATATTCTATTTTCTTGCTCTGGGAGAAGTCTTTTCTCCATTGTATTTCCAGCTTATAACATTGTTTTTTTAGTTGCTGAAGTTCCGGGGAAAACCAGGGGGATTTATGGTGTCCGTTTTTTCTCAGCATAGGTTTCCTCAGTAGTTATAAAATGCAGTGAGTCTCCAATAAAGCAGTTGAAGAGCTCATATGCTACCTCCTGGTTGGGGTCTGCAGTCGGGGTAGATCTACCAAGTTCCTGGGACCACTCCTTGAGTGGAAGTTTCGACCAAGGGCGGTTAAAGGGGACAGGAATGTGGGTTGGTGGGGCTCTCAACATGGGCGACCAAGTATACGGAACTAAAAAATGGTCTGACCAGGGAAGAGGGATAGGAGGATCTCCGATCAGTTTGTCTAGGCTTGAGAAGATTGGGTCTAGGAGATGGCCTTTAATATGCGTAGGGTGGTGGACCTTCTGTTGTAGATGGTAGGATAGCAGGTCTTGAGTGAGCTCAGAAGCTGCTGTTGCCAACGGATCATCGAAATGAAGATTAAGATCACTGAGAAGAGTGAAGTTAGCATTTCTGTTAGCCAAGTCCATCACTGTTTTAAGCAGAGAAGTACAGAATTGACCGGGCGTACCAGGGGGGAGATAAATCAGGATCCTTGATAGTGTGAGTGACAGAGTGAATTCTATTGAGAAACGGATGTCCTCACAGTCTGCCGTTGTGCTACCAAGTAGGCAGCATGTCTTATCGTTTTTGTAAATTATAGTAATCCTGCCTCCTTTGCCTGTCGTTCGATCAGTCCTTTGGATAGAGTAGCCTGTAGGAAGGGCATTGACAATATCGGGATCAGAGTTAGCTGTGAGCCATGTCTCCGTCAAGAAGAGTGCTTCGGGGTCAAATTCTGTTAACAGCAGGGACATTTCAGTAGAATCTTTTGGGAATGATCTATAGTTGAGTAGAAGTAATTTAAAGTGGGAACGATTCTCTGAAGGGATTGGAGTGGCTGTTTGTATTGACAGTACCCACACTTATCTACACTATCCTCCAACTTGATAGAATGGGTGCATAGTGGGTTTTGAGATTTATTCATTGATTTTAATTGGTTACTGGTGTAGGTTAGGGGTATTGGGGAGGAGGATACAGGGGTCATGGTCCCTGGTCCCGGACGGGCGCATATGGGCTTGCCTTTGCGCGCATTCGGCGCACCAGCGGCGCGCCCGCTGCGCACATCAGCTGCTCGTACGCGCCATTTCTCCCCTTTTATTCAGTGGTTTCGATTAGGTGCTGTGAAAGAACTAGACCGCTCTGTTTCAAAATGGCGGTTTATGGTGTCCCGAGCAGGAAGTGAGTCACCTCCGTCAGTTAAGCCGGTATCTCTCTCCGCACAAACAGCCCGCTAATGACTGCGGTGGACCGGGGAGAATACGGGCGTATGAGGTGCTGTTCACCTATTAGGTGAGGTACAGAATGTCTATTAAAAAGAACAAATGGCGCAATATAAAATCCTAGCAGTGCAGTTGAATTTTGGAACAAACACCGGTATAATTTAAAAAAGCGACCTACGTAATTAGAGGTGATCCACAAAGTCTACCTGTATAGCTGTGAGATTTTCATTGACTGATTTGGGCGCTCGCGCTGTCTCTTTCCTTTTGTTCAGTGGTTTCGATTAGGTGTTGTGAAAGAACCAGACCGCTCTGTTTCAAAATGGCGGTTTATGGTGTCCCGAGCAGGAAGTGAGTCACCTCTGTCAGTTAAGCTGGTATCTCCCTCCATACAAACAGCCCGTTAATGACTGCGGTGGACCGGGAAGAATACGGGCGTATGAGGTGCTGTTCGCCTATTAGGTGAGGTACAGAATGTCTATTAAAAAGAACAAATGACACAATGTAGAATACTAGCAGTGCAGTTGAATTTTGGCATAAAAACGGGTATAATCTAAAAAACGACCTCCGTAATTAGAGGATCGCTAAGGTGATCCACAAAGTCTACCTGTTTGGCTGTGAAATTTTCCTTGACTGATAAATAAGATCATACAGAAAATACTGAAGTGCTGATGATAAAAATGTGAAAAAGGGGAAAAATAGTTGTAGCATTTCAATCTGGAGGTCCTCAGATCACTGATAAATAGTTTTAGCTAATTTTATCCAGTCTCCAACCATGTGATTCTCTTCCCCTTCACTCCATTAGCCTCTTTTAGGATGATCCTCTCTTTGCCCCCTTTTAGAATAATCATCTCCTTGCCCCCGACCTCACCATTGCACAAAGAGAATTATATGAACGATTTGTTCTTTATGTGCTCCCATCTTCAGTTCATATGTAACATTTCCTAGCTCTCAAGTAGTTTTAAGGCTCCTTTCCATTCTGAGTTCATTTTGGAACCAGGCGAGGGTAGTAATGCAAGTACCCAATCACCAGCTTAATATATTCTCCATTTCTTTCCTTTATCATATATTTGTTTTTGTCTCTTTTGACTTACCTCTAAATTCTTGGTGGCTTCTTCCCATAGTTTTCTAATACGGGTCTTCAATTGTTGATTGTAGTCTAACCGAGAACCTACCACCTTTCCTATATCCTTTTCCTAGGCCTCCTTAGTAATTTTCAACAGGTTACAAGGTTTCCACGCATATAACATTTCAAAAGTTGATCAGCCCAAACTGCTTGGCTTCTGGACCCTTAAAAGAATAAGGGCTAAAGAGAGCTCTTATCCCAATTCTCCTCTTTACTAGATAATGTTTTTTTCAATATCAGTTTAAAAGAACCAGTATATTGTTCTACTAATCCATCCATTTGAGTGTGATATGTGGAAGATTCAGGTGTTTTATGTTTAATTGTTTGCATACTTGTGACATTCATTTTGAAACAAAAGGAGTACCCTGGTCTGTAAGTATGTAATTTGGAAATCCCACTTGAGAAATGACTGCTAGCAAATATTCTGCTATAGTTTTAGTATCTGGACTTCAAACAGAAAAGGCCTACATATATCCAATAGTATAATCTACTAATACAAGGGCAAATTGGTGTCCCTTGGATGATTTTATGAGTGGAGCAATAATATCCCTTTCTATTGTCTCAAAAGGTGTACCTATAATGGGTAAAGGCTGTAGTGGGACCTTGGGAGATCCATAGAGATTTGTTTGATGAGAAACCACATTCTTGACAATATTTCTTTATGTGTGCAAAAATATGTGCCTGTAGAAATTTCGAATCATTTTTTGGGTGATTTAGTCTATCCCTGAACGACCTGCCATTAAGTGAGTATGAACCTGAAACATTATCCTGAAACTCCTTAGGGACTAACAATTGGGGCAATTCCGTGGGTGCCGCTACCATATATAATACCCTATCTCTTATCTGGAAATATGGGTAAATGTCAGTGCAATTCTGTTTAACTTTATCCAATATTGGTTGAAGTAGGGCATCATTTTGAGTGACCCTAAAATTGCGGTTTGTCATCCATGGCTCTGGGGCTAGTAGAGTATCTTGAGACAATATATTTTCTTTAAATACTCTTGCTTGCAATTCTCCTTCTGGTTTTATAAAGTTTTCTTAAACAATTTGAAAAAATTAGGAATTTCGGTTCCTGGAGTTACCTCTTCAGGCAAACCTCGTAGATATCCTACCTCAACCTGTACATCGTGACCCATTTCTGATTAATCTGAACACTTACAAGCATGGGCCTATTTCTTGTTTATAGTAAATAGAGCTTGGGGCATAGTAGATGTTCAGTGGTTCCTTTGGAAGTTCTTTTTTGCTACAGAATCAATCTATGTGGCCCCATTCACTGCATTCGAAACAGTGGGGTCCTAATATTTTATATTTTTTATATTTTTAAAAGACTTCTTTTCGATGTGTGTGAGACTCCTGATTTTATTGAATGTCTCATTCCCCTCTCGACCACCATAGGGTGAACCGGGAGAACATATTGTTTCCACAGCTAGGGCAATAGTGAGTTGAGAATGCTGTCGTAGCCACTTCTGATATGATTAGGCAAAGCTTCTAGGAACTGCTCAAGACACATTTTATTTATTATTTCTTACTTGCTGTGTTCCTAAGTTTTATCCACTTCTCAGTTGTTGTTTTTAACTTAAGATATAATGGTTTAGGTGTCACCCGAGTTTCCTCTCTTTCATAGGGTCTGTTCATGGCACATGAAATTCTGAACTCCCAGTGGCCTTCTATTCTTTCTAATCTGCTTCATCCATGTGTTCCTTTGCAAGACCTGTGCTCAGCCAACCTTTATTTGGCCTGAGTTCCGTATGTCAAAAGAGTGCGAGCAGGTGGGCACTCTTTCTGTGCCAAAGCCTTTGCCCTCTGGAATGCACTACCTCTGTCCATCAGGAGCACTCAATCATTGGGATTTTAGAAAAGCCTTGAAGACCTGGCTATTCTCCACCTAAATCCTCTGTCTATTCTCTTGCCGGCTATTTTAAGACTAGCACCGGGACACCCCATTGCTGGAACAGCCATGGACTTTACTAATATTTTAACATAACATTATCTAAACCGTAAACTATAAGCATCTTCATACAACCCTGCTTTGTCCAAAATATTCTTCTTGACTGCTTCGTAGGTGGCCTGTCCTCAAGGATTAGTGGTTTGATAAGCAGCCTGGACTTCCTCAGTTAATAACGGGGCTAAATAAAAAGGCCAACGTTCTAAAGGCCACTAGATTGAGAAATATCCGGTACATCCTATTTAAACAGAACTCTAAATTATGAGAGTTGGGGAACACCATGAGGGCGTATTAACAAATCTGGCACTCTGTGGTCCCAACAGTGCAGGTTGCCCCACACTAGATCAAGAATCCTCATGGAGCTTTGTCTCGGGAGGCCAATGGTTGTCTTTCATGCCCCCCGGCCTACTGTGACCTGGGGCCGGTCGGCTAGGCTTGGAGAATCCTGGACAGAGAGTTTTACTGAAGGCCTCTGTGTCTGCTGGTTTGTCTAAAATCTTGATGCAACCCTTGTGGTTCAGCCTCAATCGAGTCAGATAGAGCATGGCATAACAAACGCCTTACTTACGGAAGGTGTTTTTCACATTGTTGTATTTTCGCCTGGCTTCTTTTACGGTTGGAGTAAATGTTTGAACCTGGTTTTGAAAGAGATCCTTCTCAGGGGCCATCTTGAGTGTGGTATCTCTGTGTCTGTAATTTAGGAGATGGGTTATAAGATGCGTCCTCCGGGGGCGCTGCCCTAGGAAACGATACACCTGCTCCACCGCAAAAATGGTTGAAAAGTTAGAACGTTCAAAGAGGGTCATCAGGAGTTGCTCCCCAAAGACCTAGGGCCTACCCATGTTGGTAGTCTTTGCAATGCCTGAAAATGCAGACGTTATTCCTGCAGCCTTGAGGTCCTCATTTTTGATAGCCACTTAATTCAGTATATGCTCCATTTCATGTAGGTGCTTCTGCATTGTTGTTGTGGTATTTTCTATGGTGGAGAGTCTTTGTTGTGTGCCTTCTGGTTCATCGACTTGCCGAGGTTGTCCATGTGGCCCACCAATGTGTTGAACAGTGCCTCCATAGTGCAGAAGCCTGCCCTGAGCTCATTCATTACGGTGGACATATCACATGGAGGGCCTCATCAGTGCCATGGCCCTGGGCCTCCTCAGTATCAAGGTGGGAGCACCGATTCCTGGCAGATCCGGCGGGTTTGAAAGTGAGTCTCCTCTGTTTGGGGTCTGAGCAGCCCATGGTATGGCCACAGCAAGGCAGTATTCTACCTATATGGGCAGCAATTTATCTAGCCAGGGCGTTGTGCATTTTCATGTTTTTTGCTTGCTGGTGGGGAAGTTCCAAGCATCTATCCTTGACCCGGTTGCTCAGGGGACCACACCGCAGGTGATGTGCGGCCCCCACCGGGGGGGGGTACAGCAGACCCACAATCCCAGGGAGAATAGGGCCCAGTGGATAGTGGTCAGCATTCTGCTTTGGTGAATGATTTAGAAGGGGGCCTCAGTGATTGCTGCTCGCAACTACCACTGCAGCGTGTTTTCTGGGTCCTCTAGGTCTTCTGCTGATGGGTAGACCTTGGTGGGCAATGCTGAGCTCTAATAAGTGAGTTTGTACCGCAACTAACGGTGCGGGACAGATGCAGATGAAGGGCAGGTTCTGGAGCAGCACTCACTGTGTTGTTGGACTTGGTGCCTCAGCCGCATGGCAATCGTTTTTAATTCAGGTGTTACAGTTACGAGCAGGTCCTGAATCTAGGTGCGGCCCGCTCATAGCCAGGCAGCCCACCGGTCTTGTGTATGCCTCTGTATTCCCCAGCCCATGCCCTCTCCAGTAGGTCACTGTCGAGCAGTTTATCGGCCCAGGGGGTTGCCAGGAATTACTCCTCTGGGAGGTTCAGGCACCTTCCTTTGTGTAGTAGGAGAGAGGAGGGGTGCCGTCATTGACTGATGAGATCGGGTGATTTGGCCTCAGATTCACCCACATCCCTTGTTGCAGCGGGGCCTCTGAGGCTGTGTCTGCCATGTGTACTCATCCCCTCTGTCACCTCCACATGCTGGCATAAAAAATTGAGCCAGACACCTCTCTCGCATCCGCTTAGTTCATAATACCCCAGCCAGTCTTACATGGTGGATTGTGAGTGCTTTGGCAGCAGCAATCAGCAAAAGGGGAATCCCGGGTCCAGAGCCTCACAAGTACAGGACCATCTTGGTGGCAGTTGTGGCCAAGCCACATGAACATTGTCTGTGATTGGTGCTCTGTCATTACTTGGCACTGTTTTCCTTTTTTTGAGTTAAAAAAGAAATTGTATTAATATAATGTGAACACATCGCAATACAATACATAGATAGAAAATAAAATTTAAATATATAATCTGTTATGGTAATATGAGGAAAAAGTGGGGGAGAGAGGTTGGGAGGAGAAAGAAATGGCATTCATATATAACTCTTTTTAACATAACTACTTCTATATGAACACAATCATAATTACTAGCATACAGAAGGGAAGATGAAACAGCAAATAAAGAGCAGGGATAGGAAAAAAATTACAAATAAATCAAATTAAATCCTCTGGGTTTAGGTACTTCTCCAACTTGGGGCTATGTGCTGCATTGGCAGATGCATCTAGAAAATGAGCAATGGGTGACCACAAGATATCTCTTTTCACTGCAAGGGAGATGGGATGAATGTATGCTCTATCCAATCTATGGTTATAACAAACCCCACACCACCAAGCTCGGTCAGAGATATTAGTAGCATCCTTCCATGTCCTAGTAATCTATTGGAAAGCAACTGCAAGAAGTAAATCAACAAGATAAAAAAGGCTTGAATGTGAAACCTAATGATCAGACACATTACCTACAACTATATTAACGAAGGTAAAGGGGATTTGTGTATGAAAAATGTTGTTAATTGGATTCCAGACCTGCTTCCAAAAAATATAAATTTGAGGGCACATAAATAACTTGTTTTTTAAGTCTGCTGGGGTTGCATTACAGGGCCAACAGGAACAAGAAAGAGCAGGGTTAATTTTATGTACCGAGGAAAGAGTGAGTAAAAGTCTGTTATAAATATAAAGTTTGAGTAGTATTGGCAGCTCTAGAGGTTTTCCTCATTTTAATCCAAACTCGATCAGTAGAATTAAGGAAGCGTATTTAGATGCATAGGAGAGAAGTAAAGAAAAGCATGTTTGGGAAACCATAGAAGGTATCCAATTATTATCTTGATAAAGTTGATGAACCCAATAAATCCCTTTAGCAAACCAATCTTTCCAAAAAAATACTCTATTATTGATTTTAAGATGCTTCTTATACCATATTGAAGATTACATAAATGTATCCTTAGGAGAGAGTTGATTTGTAAGCAAAGGTTGGAGTATTTTGCAAGAATTATTAAACATAGGAAGAGATAGTGACAAAGGACAATGTGCAAAGATAAACATTCTTGGAAGGAGAAAGGTTGAAGGAAAATGTTTTCAATAGTAGCCGTAGTAATTAACATCATCAGTGTCTTGGAGTAAAAGAGAGCATTACCTTAGAGAAAATGCAATGTGATCTGATTGGAGATCTGGAAATTTAACCCCCCACATATTTTTAGGTCTTCTAAGCCCATGTAGAGACATACGAGGTTCTTCATTATTCCACAAAAATGTTGATAATATAGAGTAAATTATCTTAAAATGGAAAGTAGGAACATCAATATGCATATTAGAAATATTAAAAAGAATTATAGGAACTAAGTCATTTTTATCGTAGTGAGACAGCCCCACATGATAAGAAAATAGGGCTTGATCTTGATGTTATAATTCTCATGAGACTCTGTAAATCCTTTAAATTTGTCAACATAGATTCTTTAATGGAAGATTTAAACCATAGACCTAAATATTTGATTTTATCTGATGTCCAACAAAAACCAGAAAAAATATAATCTGCCAAAAAACACAACTTGTTCAGTGGGAAGATTTCACATTTGTCAACATTTAATTTATAACTTAAGTCAAAGGGAAATCCCTGGACTACATATGTTTTTCTCCACAGTCAATCTCTCATACACATCGATCACTCAAGTAACACGGTTGTTGTTATATGTCAGGCCAACACAGAAATATGACGTTTACACTCTTTGTGTTTTATTAAAATCTTGTTTCTTGGGTTAAAATTCAGATCACTGTCTGAAATGCATCATTAAAAAATTATACAATTTTATCAAATTTGAAGAAATTAATTATGTATATGAGAGATTGACTATGGAGAAAAACGTATGTAGTCCAGGGATTTTCCTTTGACTTAAGTTGTCGATAGTAGCATCAGTGAAATCTGTATTACAGAAGGGGAAACACAATCGTCTACATTACATTCTGAGATACGAAAGTGCAAAGCAGATGCCAATTATGCCTCAAGGGCATTTTCACAATGGAACTCATTTGTAGGCCTGAATACCGATCCCAATATTATCAATCAATAATTATATTAGTGTGAAAAGATTGCCAGCTTAGATATTGTGATCCTAAACTTTTAATTAAAGTAACCTAAATATTAAAACCAAAACATTGACCTACGCAAATGTAGTGTTAAAGTTAACTGAATACCTATCTACAACCAAAATATAGAATACAATAATACTGATACTGATTTCTAAAACTAAAATTAGATTTAGTAAAAATATTGAAATCATAATGTTCATAAATGTTTGTCCTCATAAGCCTCCTTAATGGAAAGAAAAAAACAGTGACGTTCTTCCACTTGCACATATTGATGGGCACCTGGAAACCTGTGCTCATGTGCTTTTCAGCTGTACAAGTAGGTAAGAATTGAGACGGAGATCGAGATTTCTGATGGCCCTTGGACACGGACTCCCTCTACCCTCTTGTCTTTTTGTCTGTCTTCCCCCTCTCACTTTCGAACTGGCAGATAAGACAGCAGGAACCTAAACCCAAAAAACCTGATGAGGCTGATAAGGCGTAATCATAGGACCGCTGAATCATTTCTATTATCATTTAAAACATCACACCATTCAAAGAAAGGGAGCCAGAAGTTAACATCTCTAGTGCTCTTCCTATCTAGAGTGGCTATGTATTTAATTGAAACCAACAAGTTTTCCAAGCTAGGAGTTCGTGGGGACACCCAAAGCTTACAGATCTCCCTACGCACGAACAATTCAGCATAAAAGATAAGCCTTGCCTGACTTTTGGTAGGTTTGACTTCAGGCTCCAACTGACCGAAGATAACAAATAAAACGCTTACCTTAACATTCAGCTTAAGCATTTGAGACAGCACCCTACATACTTCACTCCAGAAAGATTGCAATTTTATACATTCAACAAGCATGTGGACGTTGTCCGCTTTCATGTTACCACACTTCGCTCAGGTGACTTCAACTCCTCTTCCAAACTTTGACACTTTCAAGGGTGACCAATACGCCCTATAAATGGAAAATAGATGTTTTCTCCTCAGGTGTGCAGGCTAGACCAATCTTAAAAGCATAGACATAGATACTTGCCAGTCATTTTCCAGTAAAGATTCCAGCAAGTATTTTCCCCATTATTCCACAGGAAATGTGAAATCTCCATCCTCAATTTCCACCAGTAGCCAGTAGATGGTCACTAACTCCTTCTTTTGGCTTGGCTGTTGCTTCAGTTTAAATTCCAGATCATTTTGTTCACCTATCTTTGTTAGTGGGTCATAGAACCAACTTCGCATTTGAACGTATTTAAACCTGGACAGGCGGAAGTTTGTTAGTTGGCTACAGCCTTCCCAGGAAATAAGCTCACCATTGTCCCATTGTGTAAGGCTCCCCTCTAATAATGGTTTAGCAAGAATGTCTTTTGTCCACTCGGGGGAGGTGGGACTGTCTCGGATAGGAGCTAAAAAGCTATAGTAGGGAATTTTTAAGGTCTTCCTAACTTTATACCATGTCTCTGCAAGCCCACTCAAGATCTTCAGCCTGACCTTTTTAAAACATTTTAGGCCAGCATGTTTAAAGAGAAACCCCTCTTTACCTCCTGGCTCAAGATTCACAATTGTGAACCACAGGCGTCCTGTCATAGAGGGAGTTGGGGAGTTGAAAAGATACTTCCCGTTTTTTAAAAGAAACGCCCAAGAATAAAAAAGTAAATCTGGCAAGGCTAAGCCTCCTTTCTCAATCCTTCTCCTCAGTTTCTTCCAAGCTATTCTTGGTCCTTTACTCGCCCACATAAAAGAACCTAGATCACCTTGTATCTTCTTGATCCAATCCATCTTAAAAGGCAGGGGAATAGCGTTGAAGAGGAAGCAAGCTTTTAGTTGGATAACCATTTTGACTAAATTACTTCTTCCGTAAAGTGATAGCTGGAGATGGGACCAGGTTCTCAAAAGTTTTGTAATCTCTTTTTGGGCTTTATCAAAATTGAGTTTCGCTATTTTATTAATGTTATGGGATATCATGACTCCGAGATATCTGATTTCATCCTTGCCAGTTACCCCCTCGATGTCCCAGGACATAATTTCAGACTTTTCACTGTAGACCTCATAGCCTGAAACCTTTCCAAAGTCTGTCATTAGAGCCATCAAGCAGGGCCAAGTTGACTGAATATTTGAGATATAAATCACAATATCGTCCGCATAAAGCCCTAGTTTCTTTTACCACCCAGACAAACTAAAAGGTACAATTTCGGGGTCCTCTCTGATCTTTCTTGCCAATGGCTCAATAAAAAGATTGAAAAGAAAAGGCAACAGAGGAAAACACTGCCTAGTTCCTCTAGATATTTTGACAGCTCGAGTTAAAGAGCCATTAACTAAAATACTGGCTTCTGGAGCTTTTTGTTGGGACTGATTCCCCATCTACAGGAGCCTACGCACGAGAAGGGGCACACTCTTGACCAGGTATTCTCGTCTTCCCCTCTCGAGGAGATTGAGATTACACCAGTACTATGGTCTGACCACTTGCTTGCCAAATTTACGATCAAAGGCATAGCTAAACCGGTGGTTGCCCTGACCCAGCTACAGGGTCGTGTTTACAGGGCATATCATCGAGTGACCCCAGAGATGTTGGCCCTGGCCGCTGTGGATCACCCATGTTCCCTCTCGGGTGATCTGGATAGGGATCTGGAAACCCTGCAAGACTGGCTCCTAAACAGGCTAAATGATCTTGCCCCGGAATTGACACCCCGCCTGACACCGAAACGGGTCTCGGCGCCATGGTTTACCGCAGCACTGTCGGCTACGCGGCAGCAGTGCAAGGTAGCCGAAAGAGCCTGGCGGGCTCAATATGATTCGGTAGCCAAATTGACCTATAAGACGGTGGTCAAGGCCTATCACAGGGACATTCGCCTGGAAAAAAAAGCATATTTAGCTAGGAGAATAGAAGCTGCGGCCAACTCCTGCAAGGAGATTTTCTCCATCGTGAGAGAATTTACTTCCCCATGGTCTAACACCTCGGATGAAAAACCATCTGGCACCTGGGCTTCGGATCTTGCTGATTTTTTTACGAGCAAGATCCAACGCATACAGGATTCTTTTCCATCATCTGGGCCCATGGGCCAGACTAATCCTGTGACCACCTTATCCCCGCGGGCTTGGCCAGGGGTGACGCTGAGCGTGTTTCCACCGATCTCTGTCCCTGACTCTTTAGCGCTAATGGGCAATCTTAAATCGGGTTCGCCCCTCGACCCATGCCCTGCTAAATTTTTAGCGAAAGTTGCTGAAGTGATCAATCCTCTGGCAAACCCGCTGCTGAATCTTTCGCTGAGACAGGGAGTGGTCCCGCAAGCCTGGAAGCAGGCGATGGTAATTCCATTGCTTAAAAAATCAGGCCTAGATCCGAAGGCCCCGATTAATTACAGGCCCATCTCCCTGCTGCCGGCTCTCACGAAAATTGTGGAAAAGCACGTACAGGCTGTGCTTTCCAATTTCCTCGAGACCAACGAGATCCTGCATGCCACCCAGTCAGGTTTTCGTCCCCATCTTAGCACAGAGACTGCGCTCCTTGAGGTCTCAGAAACCATTAAAGGTGTTCTGGACTCTGGGGGCAAAGCCATGCTAGTGATGTTGGATTTGTCAGCGGCTTTCGACACCGTCCCCCATGATGGTCTTCTTGCAAGACTCTTTGAGATCGGTCTACGGGGGACGGTGTTCGACTGGTTTACTTCCTTTCTAGCCGGCCGCCGGCAAACGGTCTGGGCGTCGCCAGATTCCGCCGTGATGCCGCCTCTGGGAGTCGGGGTCCCACAGGGCTCTATTTTGAGCCCGACCCTATTCAACATCTTTATGACCCCATTGGCGGTGTTGGCGGAGTCGTATGGCGCCCAGATCGTATCCTACGCGGACGACACCCAGCTCCTCTTCTCTTGTAAGAGAGGAGGAGACTTTGATGAGGAGAGTATCCGGGATTGCCTTGGGGCTGTTTTTCACTGGTTCCAACTGAACAGCCTCAAGTGCAATTCCGATAAGTCCGAGGTACTCTTCTTCGGGTGTGACATAGAGCCAGACTGGCAGGCCTGGTGGCCGATTAATATGTTTCCCCCGTCTTGTTCGTCCCAAGTCGCCAAGAATTTGGGGGTCAAGATGGATAAGGGGTTAACATTGAAATCTCAGATCCTTGGGGTGGCGGGCACCTGCTTCGGCATCCTTAGGATGTTGCGGAGGTTCCTTCCCTTGTTGTCCGAGGAGCACAGGAAACTGACAGTGCAGGCTTTGATTGGGTCCAGGTTGGATTATGCCAACATTCTCTACCTGGGCCTACCAGAGTACTTGCTGCAGCGGCTCCAAGTGGTGCAGAACGCTGCTGCGAGAGCAATCTTTGGATTAAACAGACGGGCCAGTGCATCGGGCCTGTTGAAATCCTTGCACTGGCTTCCTATCCGGAAACGGATCGCTTTCAAGGCTCTGACTCTGGCCTATAAAGCTCTCCACGTGGTGGGAGCAAAATACCTTCAAAAGAGACTGGCCTTCTATCAACCGACCAGGTCTTTGAGGTCGGAATCTCTGTTTTTGGCGGTTGTCCCGCGCGTGAAGAGAGCGCGTTTGGGAGGCCGCTCTTTTGGATTGCTGGCGCCACAGTTGTGGAACTCTTTGCCGCTTGCTCTGCGGGGAGCTACTAGCCTACTTGCTTTTAGAAAAGGCCTTAAAACCTGGTTGTTTAGCCAGTAGCCTGTTTCTCCTGTATGTACTTGTTTGGTATTCTTCCTTTTTTTTATCGGTGTTATGTTATTGTGCTGCAGCCTTCCTTTTCCAATAAAGCGCTGGGACACTCTTTTTGAGTAGCCGTGCGCTATACAAAAGAATAAATAACATAACATAACATTGATAGAAACCAACCGGCAGGAGCATTACAAAAGTCTATTGGCTGCTATCTCTTTCAGATAGACCCAGTTCACACAGTCAAAGGCCTTGGTAGCATCTAAGGCCGCTAGGACAAGAGGAAGATTGTAGGTGGTCCCAAGATCTATCGTACCAACCAATGTAAAGGTCAGATCTTTTAAAAATCTTACCCGAATGAACCCCTTTTGATCGTCATTTCTTAGCTCAGCCATCAATTCATTTAATCTATCTGCCAAGATCTTAGTATAAATCTTGTAATTGCTATTAAGCAAGGAAATAGGTCGATGTGAGTCACATTTTTTGGGGCATTTTCCAGGCTTCAGAATTAGCGAGATTGTGGCTTTCTTCTAGGAAGCTGGCAGGTCCAGATGATTGACATACAGCTCATTAAAAAGATTAACTAAGATGGGGGATAAAGTAGCAGCCAAGACTTTATAGACCTCTTGAGGAATGCCATCCGGTCCCGGGGCTTTCCCATTTTTTAGCTGAGCAATTATCTTTTCCACTTCAAGAACGTCTATATCGCTATTTTAAAAATCTGCTTTTTCTGATGTCAGCTGGTTTGCCATGTCCTGCCCTAACCATATTTTAAGATTATCTTAGATGGATTGAGGTCTTCTCGATAGACTTTGTTGTAATGGCTTTGAAATACTTGCTCTTTTCCTCTGCTGTCATCAACTAGGCCCCCCATTTGATCACATATAACTTCCTCGATTCTATTTCTTAGTTGTTCTTTCTTTGCCTTCCAGGCCAGTAACTTGCTGCATCCTTCACTGTATTCAAATTGAGCCATTTGACTAGCATCCCATGTCTTTCTCACCCGATCTTGCAATATGATTGATAAACTTGCTTTTACCTGTGACTGTTCTTGGAGCCAACCTTTCCTAGCCAATTCTCCAGCACTTGGATCAATTAACTTTTCTTCCAAGGAGCGAACCTTATCCTCCTGTGCCGCCAATTCTTTATAATAACTCCTCCTCTTCTCTGCGGCCAGTGCCCCAAGTCTGCCCCTAAGAAAAGCTTCATAGGCATCCCATGTGACCTCTGGGGCTGCGGATTCCCAATTATATTAAAAAAAATCTTTAGTCTCTACCATAGGAGCCCGAACCACTCCCTCTTCCAACAGAATTGTACGATCGAGGGTCCATCTGGATTGAGTGCCCACCTTACTAACCTTAAATGTAAGCATCACTGCTGAATGTCAGGTGGACTCCCACATGTTCAACCTGCTGTATTTCATCCTTTAGCTTACAGTCAACCAGAAAGTAATCAATCCAAGACTGATGTCTTTACATCTTATTATAAAAAGTAAAGCCTTTTTGTTCCCCTTCTTTTTGTCTCCATATACCCTTCTTGCCAAGTTGTTCCATCATTTGCCTAATTAAACCAAACATATTAGGGTTGGTCTGAGCTCGACTATGCACAGACCTGTCTAATACGTGATTCAATACAACATTAAAATCTCCAGCCAAAATAATTGGATATGAGGAATTTAAAAGTCCCAACATCAATTCTTGAACAGACCTATTTCCATCAAACCATTTAGATTCTAGGACAGAATTTTTATGGTTCCTTCCTTCTTATTACCCATCATCGGTAACCGCAAAAACATGTTTCTGAAAACATTAAAAGAGACTCCAGAGAAAACATTTTTTCCCACTGCTCCCCACCCTGTGCCCCCTCCCTACCAATGAAACCCCCCCTAACTTCTCCAAGGCCAAAAGGCCATATGGATTTCCCCTCATAGCGAGCTGCTTTCTAGTGTGAATTTTCAGTCCGAATAAACCCTTATAAAAGAAATTGGACCTACAAAATAAATCTGGAAAAGAGAATATCATCATGTGAGTCATATCCCTGTTATAATTATACAGGTTTTCTCTCGAAATGTAACTTTACATTTTCTTCTTTTTAATCCCTTTTTATGTTTTTATTATTTTATTATTTTTTTAATGGTTTTTCCCTTTACTTTCTTCCCCCTTCTCCTTTCCCTTACACTAATCCCTTACACTAATCGTCTTATCATGCTTCGCTTTACATCTTTGGTTCCTTGCCGACTAAGCAGAGTAATGAAAAAAATTATGAACCATTTGCTTGAAAGTCTTTTAGAAACTCATCCACCTACTCACAGGAGTGAAAGAGGAGCATTTTATTGTTAATCATCACCTTCAAGTATGCAGTAAATCTAAGCTGGACCACTGCTCCAAAACCTTTAAGTTGGTCCATCCTCTTTCCTAGCTCCCATTGCCTGTTTGAGGTGGCGATTGAAACATCTGATCTAAATTCGTATTTAACCCCCTCAACTACTACTGATTTCAGACTAGAGCTTTTGAGAGTATCTTCTCCTTTAATGAGAAGGCTTGGAAGTTAAGCAGGATCTATCTAGGCTTTGTCCTATTCGTGTTTAGCCTGCGCGGATCTCTTTTATTTTTTTTTTAAAGATTTTTATTGAGCATGTTCGAAAAATACATAATTAAACACATATTGCAGTATGAGTATTAGAAGGCAGAAAAACTTTGAAAATTTCATAATGTAATGTAAATATACAAATTAAATATACAAATTGTGGCAGGTATATTAACAGTCAATAATAATAATTATAATAAAAGAAAAAGAAAATGTAAAAATCATTTTTCAATTCTCATATCTTTATGGCCGTAGTACCTATATCAAGCTTGTCTAAATAGGTTTTCGTCTTAGCCCCTTTGTTGAGCATACCAGATAGTTATTGAGGACCAAACCAATTCCCCATATGATCTAGATTTTTTCCCTCTAGTTTTATAGATGGCCATTTCTTGTTTATATATTGCTAGAAGTCTGTTAAGCCATCCCTGAAATGCTGGTGCCTCAGAGTCCTTCCAACGGGTTGCTAAGATGATTCTGTAGATGGCAGTGCATATATAAGTTGTGTAAGTTTCTGAGTTGTTGAGTTCTAGAGAGCTGTCATAACCTAACAGGAACAAGGTTGATGAGGTTTATATTTCATGGCCGAAGATCTCAGTCCAGTATTTTACAATACTTTCCTTAATTTGTTCTAATTTGGGACAGTCATAAAACATATGTATTAGGTTTGCGGGGCCGAGTGCACATCTGGGGCATTTATCATGGTCAATCTTACCCCACGAAAATAATTTGAAAGGTGTGTAATATAAGTTACATATCGTTTTATAGATTTGGTAATATGGCTTTGGAAGATAATTGTAGAACCATGTCTATATCGACGTTAGGATTGTTTAATTTATCGGCCCAGCTAGTTTCTAATTTTTCTAAGTCATCAGGGTGATTACTCAAGAAAATCTCATATATATCACTTATTCTGGTTAATGGCTTTTGTATCAAGTCTAAGAGTGGTATCGATTTTAACTCTATATTTGTGATATGTTGTCTTAATGATGTATAAATTTGAATACATTTTAAGTAATCGGTGGGATGGATCTGGTATTTAATACATAATTCATCAAATGTTGTTCTACCATCTAGATTTAGAAAATCACCAATGGTGATAAGGCCTAGGTTTTCCCAGCGTTTAGTTGTATTATCATTAAGGTATTGGGGTATTACCGAGCTGTGCCATAAGGGTGTGTATTTTGTATATTTAGGGATTAAAAGTGTTTTAGGAATGCAATTCCAAATTTTAGAAGCATCTGTAATAATTTTAAATTTGATCTTTTTGAAGTAGGAGGGCTCAATTTGTCTTAACAGTAGTCCTCTAGCTGTGCTTCCTAATGTTAGTTCATAAATAGATGGTATGTCATGCAGTGGCCTATTTTGGTCAGGATAGTTGGATGTAGTTAGAAATGACATTTGTTGTAGAATGGCTGCCCACATGTAGTAAGTTAAATTTGGTATCGCTAGTCCACCTCTGGAAGTTGGTAATACTAGCTTAGGTAGCGCTCTTCTTGTCTTCCCATAACTCCAGATAAACGATGATATTGCTTGGTTTATCTTTTTCATAGAAGCATTGTTAATTAAAATAGGGATTGCTCGAAACAGGTAAAGTATCTTTGGAAATATTGTCATTTTTACGTAATTACTTCTGCCAATTATAGATAGATGAAGGTTATTGACTCTAAGTAGATCGCCTTTTATTTTTGTAATTAGAGGGTCATAATTTAACGTGTTAATATCGTTAGTATTAGACGAGATGTTTACTCCTAAATATTTTGCATTTTTAACTCTGAATTGGCTTGTATATGGTGTGTTATCAGTGCATATTACCATTGTTTTGTCTTGGTTTAAAGAGTATCCTGAATACAGCCCAAATATTTTAGTGGTTGCTTCTATTTCGGCTATGGCCTCAGTAGGGTTAGTTGTTAGGACCGCTACGTCATCGGCGTAGGCATGGACTTTAGTATTGTATATGCCAGTTTTTATTGGTGTTATCGCTGGTGATGTTAATAGCTTGATAATTAAGGGGTTGATGTAGAGTGCAAATAGCAGTGGTGAGCACGGGCACCCTTGTCGCGTGCCTCTCTGGATTTTTATATTTTCAGATTCGCAGCCACCTGTTAAAATTCTGGCTTTTGGGTCTACGTAGATAGCTTTTATTGATTTTATAAACCCCGGGCCGATGTTATTAAAGGCTAATATCTCCTAAAGAAACTGCCAGGAGACCCGGTCAAAAGCCTTTTCGGCGTCTAGCAAAATCAGGGACATTTGACCTTTCTCTATTTTCATTATGTCGAAAAGAGATATTACTCTGCGTGTATGATCGGTAGTACTTTTGCCTGGTATAAACCTGTGTTGTCAGGGAGACACTAGTTGTTCAATGTACTTACCGAGACGGTTAGCAAAAATGTTGGCATATGTTTTAGAGTCTGAGTTGATCGGCCTGTATGATGTTGTCAATTCGGGAGATTTATCCTTTTTCTTAAAGACGGCCATGTTTGTTTGTTTCCACGATTCCGGGGGTTTTCCATGCCATTGGATACCTAAGAAGAGGTCATGCAGAAATGGGATTATTACTTTACCCAGTATTTTGTATAGGTCTAGAGGTATCTTGTCGGGTCCTGCTGCTTTCCCTGCAGCCAATTCCACTATTGCCAACTCTACTTCTATTCTGGTGATTTCTTTATCTTGTTCTTTCTTTGTATCATCATCAATGGTTTGTACCATGTTAGTCTCACTAAGCCAATTGACTAAGAACTCTTTAGTTTCATCAGTCGATTGTTCGTCTTCATTCTGGTATAGTTTTTGGTAATACTCCTGGAAACAATTAGCTATTTCTTCCTGGGTGGTATATTTGTGGCCGCCATAGTCAATGCTTTGTATGGAGTTACGAGATTGAGTTTGCCGGGTTTTTAGGGCAAGATGTCTACCAACATTTCCCCCTGTCTCATATGTCTTATTTCGGTTAGCTTGGAGGGTTCCTGCTGCTTTTTCAGTTAAATCATTATTTATTTCTGCCTTAAGTATTAAGGCAGAAATATCTTTCTTAGTGTCGTCAGCGTGTTCACCTTGATGTATTTGGTTGGCGTGTATATGTTCTAGATGTATTAATTTATTTATTAGTTGAGTGTGAATTTTTTTTTACGCTCTTTTTTATGGCTGGCGACAAAGGTGGCAGTCTCCCCCCTTAACGCAGCCTTGAAACTGTCCCATACATTAATGCGTGAGGCACTATATTGATTTATATCAAAGAATTCTCTGGTCCATTGAGTAATGTGCGCTATATATTCCTGATTAGCCAATAGTTTTCTGTCGAATGTCCATTGTGTATAAACTCGGTTATATTCAGGAACTTCCAGTGTTGCTTAAATAGAATTATGATCAGATATTGTCTTCGGGGCTTTGAAAATAAGAGCATTCAGAGCAATGTCCGTAGTTGCAAAAATATAATCTATGCATACGTATTTTCTATGAGGATGAGAAAAGTAGGTATATCCTGGATCTCTACTATTTTTTAACAACCATATGTCTTGAAGATTATGACTCTGAATTAAATTTAGTACTGCTCTGAACACTCTTGGTTTCCGTCCAGAATAATTATATTGGCTCTGATAGGATTGAGATTGATTAAATGTTAAATTAAAGTCTCCACAGAGGATTAAAGTACTTGGCCATAACGCTAATTCTGATTCTAGATCAATATATAGTGCGGGGTCGTCAAGGTTAGGGCCATAGATGGGGCAAATAGTGATACCCATATCTAGCTGAACAATGGCCCATCTTCCATGGCTATCACCTTTTTTACGTACTGGGATACCTAATCTTGTTCTTGTTAAGATTGTAACTCCTCTGGTTTTCGTGGTTTGTGTTGTTGAAACTAATATGTTATAGCCTGGTATTTTTAGTTGGTTAATCTCTCCTATAGGGATATGAGTTTCTTGTATACAAATGATGTCCCAGGAGCTGTGAACCATTAATTGGAAAAATTGAGCCCTCTTTCCTCTGTCATTAAGACCTGCCACATTCCAACATCCTATGTTCAACTTTCCCATTTAGTTTTTTTGTATTTTAAACGGTATTTATCAATCAACATTCCTTTAGTAGTTTCGAACTTGCTCATTTTACATTGTTTCCCCCCTCCCCCTTCACCCCTTCACCCTGCACACCCTGGTTCCCACCCAACACCCTCCTCGCTCCTCTCCACCCTCCCCCCCTGACCTCCCAAAAAAGGCAATAAGACTCCATAAGAGTCTATAATGATGGATTAGCATATTCCAATCAGAACTAGTGAGGCATGCATTCTTAGGTGTATAGAAAAAAAAAGGAAAGAAAAAGAAGACTGTAATAGAGAATTACATGTAGTAAAGTAGAGGAAGAGAAGTGTGGGGGTTCGGCCGGGGTCGGTGGGTGTACTGAGGGGGTCTCGAACAGACTCGCACACACAGGTTGTCGGGGTAATGCAGGTTTTATTATTTTATACAATCGGCGCTTCTGCACAGGCACTCGGTAGAATGGTAAGGGCGGTTCCGCCTCCTCCGTCGGGGATCTTCCTCCTCCGGATCGTCTGTCCCAAGGTCTCTTGGGAGTTGTAGGCCTTTTCCCCGCCGTCTCGCTGGCCTCGTTGCGCCGGTACACCGAAAAAGGAAAAGGAAAGTCCGTCTCAGTACAGGTGCTCAATAGAACCTCTCGCAGGGAAGGGAGTGAGGGAAAACACACGTGCAACCTCCTACCCCGACTTCGGGACGTGACCCCTTGTGCCAAGCAAATTAACAACAAGGGTGTGAAGTGGTGTTCTCGGGTCTTTAAGAGGACTTCCCTCGTCTAGTGCCTCCCCACCCTGTGCCTTTGGACCGTACCTGGTTGAGCCACACTTCCGTGTTAGTGTGGCTGGGCGGTGCGCGTTCCACAGAGCCTCCTGGCTTCCCGCGGTAGTCACCCTCAGGTTCGTTCTCCGGTCCTGCCTCTGCCTTCCCTCCAGGAGTCGCCTCGTAGCTCCGCCTCGGCTCCGGTTCTCTCCCCGTCCTCCTTCGAGGTCTCTCTCCGCTTCCCTCGTCGTGCCTGCGATCATCTTGCACCTCCTCCGCCTCCGTACTACTCTCTCCTGTCATATGGATACTTCATTACATATATGGCGTTAAGTTAGCATGAGTGTATTACATGTTTAAACAGCCGGTTTGCCTTCGGCTTCAGTTTTGCACACGACACATACTTGTTGTTGTAGCTTTCACCCTAGAAGCGGTGAGGTGGTTTATTAGAGAATAATATGTTATTTCTATGCTATCAGCTTTGCCTGGTACACTTGGTACAACTGTCTGCACACTGAGAGCTACACACTCTAAGATTAACCTAACACAAGGTTGCTGAGAGGCCTGATCCTCGCACCACATTAGACATAACACAAATAATGTTGATGCCAACATTTTGGGCTCTACGCGGGTTTAAGATAGAGTTACACGGAATGAACGTAGACACTTGGTGCTGCGCATGGAGAGAGCTGGTAGCTGTTGATGTGAACTGCTCCTACTGACATTGAGAGGTATGGGGCCGCCCTGCTAAAGCCCGAATGAGACCTTCTTAGATATAAAATAATATACTAGATAGGGTGCGCGAAATATAGGTGATATCGATTCTATAGGTTTTGCATTATAACATGCTAGCACCTTTTGCTTACTATGGATTAGTGACTATGCTGCTAACTCTGATTTTTATAATCTGCATTTTGGTATTATACAAGATACTGCGTTTGAGAACTTTGCATTGAATAATAAATATTTCAAACTTGCACTTGTGTTCTTTGACTCCCAGTTTTGGTTTGAAATGATTATATAACGAAAGAGTGTTCATGTGTTCCACGATTCCTGAGGTATTCTAAAGATCATGTTCTGGTTTGTCTAAGACATGGTTCATTCCATAATGATCCATGAGACACTGTAGCTAGCTAGGTAAGGAGATTTCTGACACTGAGATGAGTTTTGGATCATCCTAACTCACTGAGGTTCTAGATCTCTATGCACAGTTCTGTGGGAGAACGGAAACCCTGCTACATGGCGCCCAACGGATTGGTTGGCCGTATTTCATGACACTCGAGTAGTATATCATTCAAACCTTAACACCTTCATTCCCGTTTCCGGTAAACGGTGGTGTCGGAAAAACCTACCTATTTTTGAAATAGGTCTTTTCAAGCTTGAATTCTACTTTAAACGGTTTCTTTGAATTACTACCCAGTTGTGCTACAAAGTGTTCTTTGTCCCTTTTTCACTTCCGGTGCTACCATGGCCGTGGAAATAGCGCAGCATAGCCGCGTCGCGGTTCGCGACCACTTGAGGGCATATAATGTCCCGGCGGAAGGTTTGGCTTTGGTTCTAGTGGTGAGTGCGGAACATGCGTACCCGTACGAATTGTTTTATTCCTGGGTGACGTTTCCGGAAGTAAACGCTAATTCGGGCGTCTACCACTCGTACACTGCCTCGGCTGTTCCGGCGGCTTATGCTCCGTACAGAGCACTGGAAGTACCTATCGATGCTTGGCAGCACGGAGTTTGGTTTGGTGGCGTCCTACCCCACTCTTTATTGGCACCGAGGTTGGGTCCGTTGTCCATACCGGGCACAGCCTGGCCCGCCTTGGGCGGATTTACTCCTCATCCTAATCGCGCCACTTGTAATGTGGTTGATTTGCGACGTCTGCATGATGTCGCGGTTGACGTGATTAGAGCGCTTGTTCATTACATTGGTCGTAATATACATGGCGCAGCCCCCGCAGGTGCGCAGCTTCGAGCGGAACAGGCTGGTATGAAAATCAGTCCTGTCTTGGTGAATTCCGTAATGGGCAGAAAGCCAGAAAATAAGGATGATTTTCCTTACTGGCTTGCCGAGAAATTCGACCAGCTGGAGGCTGTGTTTCCTAATACGACTCCGGGTGAAAAACACCGGATTCTTATGCTTAGTTTACCGAAGGATTTAGCCCCTGAACTTGCTGACTGTGAAACATGGGGTAAGACTTTTGCAGCGGTTTACTCGAGGTGCTTTGGCACACCGACGGTGTCGAACCTGTCTGCAATCCTCAAACGTGTTCAAGATGATCACGGACCTGAGTCGGCGGTTGAGTTGGGTATGCGCCTGAACGGTTCATTTGAGACAGTTTGCGGTATTATCCTTGCCAATGTAAAAGGGGATGCTGTGAACTTTCAGGTGGCCAATGGTCTGGCGTTAATTCCCGATGCCGAGAAACCCCGTCAGCTGGCAAAAATTATTGTGGCGGCTTATAAAACGGTTGGCCGCAATTCTAAGGGTGCAAAGGTTTTTCTTGAAAAAGAAAGGAAGCAGCCCCAGGGACAGTCTTCGGAAACAGGTGGACAGCCCAAGTCCAAAAAACAAAATTGGCCTAAAAAGCAGAATCAGGGTAAGCAACAACAACAGCAGACACAGGTTTCGAGTCCGGCGCCTTCACAACCTGCGCAGTCAGAGCGAGTTTATGAATTGCGCGATCGCGCTACGATTAAATCGCCTGAAAGATATCAGGCATCTGACCAACGCTCTCCTCGTTCCTTTCAGGACTCATCGGCTCCGTCAACCGGTGGTGGAGGGGGAGGCAGGGGCAGGGGTGGCCAGCAAGGACGTGGCCAGCCCCGCACACGAAGTGAAGGGGATCAGCGGGACGACTCTACGCCAAAGAGACCACAGTTTGCCAAGAAGAAAGTTGCTGCCTTAACGGCGCATCGATATGCCCCAGATAGTGAGAACGCGGCTTCGGAATCTGACGTGGGCTCTGACCTTGCTGGACAGCGCGGCGGAGATTACCATAGTGAGAGAGGCCCTCCGTCCACTGTTGAAGGTGACAGCGACTGAGACTTTTATTGTAATTGAAACAGCTGATACACATGTTGCTCCCCCTGAAAGACTTTTTGAAATTGTCCTGTTAATTGAAGGTGACATGCAGCGAACTGTAAAAGGGGTATTTTGGGAAAATCTTTCGGATACGTATGACATTTTGCTTTCGGAGGCTGACTGGCCCCCACCTTTTGTTCTCGCAGCTCCGCGAGGGGAGGAGGTAATCCTCCCCAGTTTCGCGCACACTGTGCCAAGAGTGGAAGCGCTGCATTTTGCAGAAGAGTGGGCTCTGGCGCTTGCGCCGGCTGTGTACCGGAATCAGTGTGGCTGGGATAAATTGTCCCCGAGCCATGAGATCCCGTTACGGTCACAGCCGCAGCCACAACCCCAATATCCCATACGGCGTGAAGCTAAGGCTTCGGTCGCGGCTATCCTTGAACAATTGGAATATCAAGGTGTAATTGAAACATGTGTGTCACCGATGAATAATCCCCTTTTTACTGTCAACAAGCCGAACGGCTCATATCGTCTGGTTTTGGATTACCGGCATTTGAACTCGCATTGCCGTAACTGTGCAGTACAGAATACGTACGGCTCTGCGTTAGTGAATAGTCTTGAGCGTAAACGGTTCAAAACCACACTTGACATTTCCAATGGTTTTTATGCACATAGATTAGATGGTCTCAGTTCCCAATGGACCAGTTTTACATGCGGCGGCGTACAAAAAAAGTTTAATCGACTCCCAATGGGATATAAAAATAGTCCTGGAGTGTTTTCCGCCCGCATAGTCTCTCTTTTAGAGAGTTTCGATCCAGTTGCATGTTCATATGTGGATGATATTTATCTCACAGACGACGAGCTTTGGGTGCATCTGTGTCGAGTAAACAGCATAATTTGTAACTTTGCAGACATGGGTTACAAGTTTAACTTTGCAAAATCGCACATTGCGGAGTACACAGTGTTGTTTCTAGGTTATGAGCTTAACCATGAAGGAAAGGGATTGGCTCCTCAGTTCCTGGAGAAGTGCGCGCAGTTGCGCTCTCCGACAACGCTGAAAAAATTACAGTCTTTGCTGGGTTTTTTAAATTTCGGGAGGACATACATTCCGGAATATGCCCAGCGTATCAAGCCTTTATATGCCTTGGTACAACCATCTTTTTCCAAATCATGCTGGCTGCCTGAGCATTCAGCCATTCTGCAGTCCTTGCAGGCTGATATGCTAGCTTCTGACTACTTACAGACTCGTGATAACCAGACCAACCTGGTGATAAGAATTATCCCTGGGACGGTGGGTTTCACGTACCTGACTTTTAATGAAGGGGATACTGTACCTATTGCTTACAAGTCACACTTGTACACTTCGGCTGAACTGCGTTTTTCCACTGTGGAGAAAGTTTTAACGGCTGTGCAGATGGCAATTCTTAAGGAACGTGCCCTGTCGCAGGGAAAGCGCATGTTGGTTGTCACCCCGTGTCCAGCCTTGGAGGCGGTCACGAAAGCCAGTGTACCAAATTCTAAAGCTTTGCACCCTCGGTGGATTCAGTGGGCTACATCCTTGACATCTCAGGATGTCACGTTTATTTTTGACGCCGCTTTACGGTCGCAGGAGTATTTACAGTATGAATTTGTTCATCCTGCTCCTTTAGCAATGAGACCGTTGGAGGATTTCCACTGTATCATTTACACGGATGGTTCGGCGCAGGTTGCGCATGGCTCTAAACATGCCTACGTTTCCGCTTGCGCCATTGTGGTCGGTGCTATGGTGAACGATGAGTTCAAGTCCAGTGTTGTGCACACGCAAACGCTAGGGGACTGCACCGCACAGTTGGCAGAGCTTCGTGCTCTTATGCTTGCATTGGAGTACGCTGATCCTTGTGTGACGACTTTAATCGTAAGTGATTCTTACTACTGTGTCCAGTCTTACAATGAGAACTTGTTCTTTTGGATTCAGAATGATTTTCGTGATTCCAAGGGTAGCACAATAAAACATAAAATGATCTGGGTCCGAGTGGCGGAACTTAAAGAGAAACTGCCGCTCGTGTTTGTGATTCATACTCTCGGCCACCAGCGCGTGGGAGTCCACGCTGTTGGCAACTCGCTTGCTGATGAAGCAGCGAAGTCAGCGGTATCAAAATACTTAGTTGCAGCGGTCACGAGGTCCAAAAGCAAAATAGATGATGACATCTTGGCGGCTGTTGCTGCCACAGCGAAGGGAGGTAAATATCCTGCGGGGTTCCCTTCGAAGTACACTTACCACTTAAGTCCCGATAAGGTTCCTTATGTGAAAATTCCTGAAGTTGGAGAGCGTTTAGTTCCCAACTCGGATCGCAGAGCTTCTCTGATTACAGCGGCTCATGAAGGTGTGGCGTCTGCGCATGCGGGCGTCTCAGCCACTGTATCTCAGCTACAACAGAGGTTCTGGTGGCGGGGACTGTACAAACAGACGCGCGATTATGTCCTTATGTGTGACATTTGTCAGCAGATTAAGCCTTCTACTGCTGCGCGTCCGCCTCAGACACAGTTGTGCACCTCTAATAAACCGCTTGGTTGCGTTTATTTGGATCACTGCGGTCCTTTTTCTTCCGATACTGCTTGTAAATACATCTTAGTAGCAGTTGACTCATGCACACGCTTTGTATGGGTATGGCCGCATCGAAGCGCTGATTCGCGAACTGTCATTAAGGATTTGCGTGTCTTTGTGGGAATCTTTGCTTGTGGTACTTTCCATTCGGACCAGGGTCCGGCTTTCGCCTCTAAGGCGTATAAGGATGCTATGGTTTCGTTGGGAGTACAGGTGAAGTTTTCAAGCCCCTACAGGCCTGAGGGCAATTCTGTAGTAGAAAGAATGAACCGCGACTTAAAGCAATCTTTGACAGCCCGTATTATAGGCACTGGTAGAAACTGGCTGACCCACCTCTATGGCGTGCAGCGTGCGCTTAATAATCTCCCTAGAAGGTCTCTGGGTGGGCGGACCCCATACGAAATGCTCTTTGGTATCAAGATGTACGTCCCTGACCTTGATGGTGCAGACTGCCAGGCCCAGGCCGCGGCCTTTGACGTAGATGAACATTGCAATGTTTTACAGGATCTACAAAAGACCAGAGACAGTCTTGCAAAGGAACACTTGCCCTCCACATCGGATGATGCGTTGCAGATCCCGGTAGTTGGCTGGCTACCCCAAGTTGGAGAACTGGTTCGAGAGAAGATCAATAACAAGAAAGAGTTTGGTCCCTCATATCGACCGCCGGTTCGAGTCCTTGGAGTGAAGGGCACAAGAACAGTCATTTTACCACCACTTCCAGGTCGTAAAGAAAACAGATTTATTTCTATTGACAATGTCAAGACACACAGGGTGGCCGATTCTTCATAGCATGACACCGGCTGCATCCTGTCCTTCCATGGTGAGGAACTCTGTGCTGGCTATTACATCTGGTACAGATCAGGAGGTGTCCCTCGAGATGCCTGCTTTATCTAGTCCTTTATTAAATACTATTCCTCTTGCTAACATTGATGAGCTGACCTATGCAGATCCTGCTGATTTATCTATGTCCGACCTACATGCCCGTTTGGCTAACCAGTCCAGATTCTCTTTTGACTCTGTTTCGGAACTTTCAAAGAAACCATCGACTATTGCAAAATATGCCACGTTGTTTAAAAAACATTTTCTAATTCCACCTTGGACATACGTTTGGCTGATATTATTTTCATTTTATCTTTTTATGTCAATTGGTTTTGTGTTTTATTTTTTCCGCTTGATCGATGGCCATTATGTGATAGAAAGAACAGGAATTCGGTACCTTAATGGAACATTGGCCCCTCTGTCCTCCTCACATTCAGTACACAGACTAAAGAGAGACTTACATTCAGTACAGATTACTGCTTGGCCAGTCCTTGATGGGATTGTGTGGGATGCGGTTAGGTTTCAGATACATGGCCCCACAGAAGTTATTAATGTTCCTAATGTGCTTAGAGTAAACATGGGAGATGTGATTAAGCAAAATGTTCGTTCTGATGACTGGGATCTTCAGGCTGTAGAAGCATTGTTCTCTGATTTGAAATATTATGCGGCCTTTGATGCTGAGGATTTGTACTTAGATTCTGTCAATTATGGTGATTTGTTTTGCTATCAACATTATGGGAATCATTTCCTACACAAGACAAGTTCCAGGAGGGTTCCTGTGAATTACACTCAGTGGGAACATTGCCCTGCTCCTTTACAGGGGAGCTCAAGTACGTTTCTGGGAAAATACTCTTATTTTACAGACTTTAATCAATCAAATCCTGAGTCGTTTTATTTTAAAGTAAACCAGAAATTCATGCCCAAAGTCAGACTTACTGATACAAAATTGCTGTATTCAAAGTCCTTTCTAGAAAGGTTATCTGTAGATGGCTATGAGTTATGGAAGGATACTATTGACCTTAAATCGGTTTGGGGTACCAAAGATTGGCAGGTACAAGGCACTGAGGCTTTGCATCGTGCATGTCTCATCCCGAATCACATGTTGTTTTTAAATTCAACTATTTCCCAAACAACATGTTTTGGATTGGCTACATCTAAAAAATTAAATACCCCTACTATCCCTGATTTAGAAGAATATTCAGGTTGGAGTAATTTCACTACATTATCCATCAGTGAGATACGAGCACTTTTGCAGAATTCCTCCTTTAATGTTTCCCATTCTGATCCGGAGGGGTGGCTCTTGTGGCAAAGAAGCTCTGATGCTTGCCAACGTCGTTTTTTGGGTTTGTCTGAAGGGTTTACGCACGTCAGGCCAGATCCCAGGTTTGAAACAGATCACACTGTTACTACTTATTCAGTAGGAAAATTGTGTCAGAACTGGTTACAACACTCCACTTTGGCTGCAGTTAAACTGCATCTGTCCCAGTTGAATGAAAATATAGACCTAAATGATTTTATAAAAGGCCCAGCTAGGGGTAGATCTAAACGCTTTCTTTATGCTATATATAATGAGATTTGGAAATTTTCACAAGTTGAGGCAGCAAAACGCCTGAGAGCTATTGATCAAGCAAATTTGGAAAAAGTGCTTGCAGTGGTCGATAACAGTATTAACATGCTTTCTTCCAGGATTTACACATTGGATAATATTGTTTCTTCTGTTGTTGATATTGTACATGATGAAGTGTCCACGTTATACCATGGTCAAAATCAATTACGTTCTGTGATGCAGTTTGCATGGACGCTACAGACTCTTAAGGCTGGTCGAGTTCCCTGGACCTCATTGAACGTTTCATCCCTTTTTGCTCCTTTTAATCTTACTGAGAAACAGCGCATGCTTTCGATGCGTGATGCTTCATTTTCTATGCTGCATATTGAAAAGCTAGAGTCCTTGCCTTTCTCTGTTGCTGAAACCACTACTGCCACATGGCTTATTCATGGATTAATTACATTACCATTCCCTTTATATAAATTTACTAACTGTATGCGTTATATTGCTATAGGACGATATGAACCGCTAGGCAATGCATTCCTACATGAGGCATGGTCATTACCATACACATACAGATGTCTGAAAGATGGAAAAGAAGTTAATCTTAATGGTGAGGAATGCACACAGTCACCTGACCATTCATTAATATGCAGACACATTCAGTTACACGGTTCTTGTAATCAGGACCGCCCAAATTTAGCATGTGTTTTAAAAGGCACGCCAGTTCCAGCAGTAGTGCCCACATTTACATTATTAGCTAATGGTAGTTATTTGCTTTTAAACAACGAATTATGTTGTGGTTTATTAATTGGTGTGGCTTATATAGTTACTGTATCAGAGCGTGTAGTGTGCTGCAAGAACGTGCTATACCCACCCACGCATGGCTCTTCAGATGTCTCCATCTGGCCACGGATCCCAACCTTGGAAGCGAAATTCAATGGTTTAAGCAGAATAAGAGCCCTTTTGTCTCAAAAACAAGTGACCCTGAGTTCGGCCCGGGAAACTTATGTCCTTCACATAGCCAACACCCGCACAGAGGTGCAGGCGCTCTTAAACACTGATTTGCCATTTCATTTCTGCGAGCTGATACACCAGATTTTTAATGCTTCTTCAACGACTGGCCTTGCACATTTTTTTAAACTAGTAAGCAGTGGCCTCGTGACTACGTTTGAAAAAGTTTTTGGTATCATTCCCACGTTTTTCCACACTATTTTTTCGAGTTTGTTTGGTGGACTACCTGTTTTGCTGGCTGTGGCCGCAGGCTTTCTATTGGTGTTTTTCTTCATAAAACATGGATGCCCATCCTGCGCAAGACGCCGTTCAACGCCTCCTGACCCTGTGTCGTAATCGGATGCTCAATTACTATGGAACATTGCCGCTTGCAGCATTAAGCACGGCCTATAGATTGTCATTTCGGTTCACCGACTTCACGTGTGTCCAACCTGTGTTTCACTGCCTGAGCTGCGAGTTCGATTGGGCCATTGATTTATGCCTATGCTTGAGGACTGCTCCTGACGTCGATTTTGATCAGCTAATGCGTCCCGTTGTGGCTCACGAGCTGATCTGTTCTGGCGAGAGAGTTATGGCCTTGGCAGCAATAAATGGAGTTCTGGGCCAATGGGAGATCTCTGCAGCGGCGAATGCCTTTCTGACACACAGCGATCTGGTGAACCCACCGAGTTGTCCTCTGACGTTGCAGGAGGATCCGATGCTGGAGGAGCACGTATGTTCTTTCCCATTGCTAAATTGGATGGCTGAACTATTTTCGGATGATGGCAGTGATTTCATACTGGAGGCTGTTGCAACTTTCTTTGCATATACTTTCCAATCATGAGATGCCTGGAGGGAATGCTTTGTTGTGAAATATAACTTTCCCCTCGCTGAATTGGAGGGATGGACTAAGTTCAGCTGATGGAAAGTTCACTCACGTGATGTCGCTGGAGATAACGTCTAGGTGGCACATGACTTTGGATATCGGATAAGTGCCTTGGTTTTTTCTCTTACAAACATTTGAAAGGATGCGACCTGGTCATACATTTCATGATTTTTGGACCTGGCGGAAGACTTTTGGTTCGAGACTTTTGTTCTTTTTTTAGATGTGAGGCCACTGTAGGCATTCATACATATTCATTCATACATATTCATTCATACATATTTTTAGCTTATTTTAGCTCAAGATTATTGAATTTTGCTTTCAATTTTTGTATCTGATTTAGTATTGCCTTTTCCCTTATGATTGGCGGTGTTCGGACCATTGGGGGGGTGTCATATGGATACTTCATTACATATATGGCGTTAAGTTAGCATGAGTGTATTACATGTTTAAACAGCCGGTTTGCCTTCGGCTTCAGTTTTGCACACGACACATACTTGTTGTTGTAGCTTTCACCCTAGAAGCGGTGAGGTGGTTTATTAGAGAATAATATGTTATTTCTATGCTATCAGCTTTGCCTGGTACACTTGGTACAACTGTCTGCACACTGAGAGCTACACACTCTAAGATTAACCTAACACAAGGTTGCTGAGAGGCCTGATCCTCGCACCACATTAGACATAACACAAATAATGTTGATGCCAACATTTTGGGCTCTACGCGGGTTTAAGATAGAGTTACACGGAATGAACGTAGACACTTGGTGCTGCGCATGGAGAGAGCTGGTAGCTGTTGATGTGAACTGCTCCTACTGACATTGAGAGGTATGGGGCCGCCCTGCTAAAGCCCGAATGAGACCTTCTTAGATATAAAATAATATACTAGATAGGGTGCGCGAAATATAGGTGATATCGATTCTATAGGTTTTGCATTATAACATGCTAGCACCTTTTGCTTACTATGGATTAGTGACTATGCTGCTAACTCTGATTTTTATAATCTGCATTTTGGTATTATACAAGATACTGCGTTTGAGAACTTTGCATTGAATAATAAATATTTCAAACTTGCACTTGTGTTCTTTGACTCCCAGTTTTGGTTTGAAATGATTATATAACGAAAGAGTGTTCATGTGTTCCACGATTCCTGAGGTATTCTAAAGATCATGTTCTGGTTTGTCTAAGACATGGTTCGTTCCATAATGATCCATGAGACACTGTAGCTAGCTAGGTAAGGAGATTTCTGACACTGAGATGAGTTTTGGATCATCCTAACTCACTGAGGTTCTAGATCTCTATGCACAGTTCTGTGGGAGAACGGAAACCCTGCTACACTCCGTCCTCCTCGTCCTCCGTCCTCCGATCTTCCTCCGTCCTCCTCTCGTCGTCTTCCTCCGTCCACTCAGCTCCGCTGTCTCGCCACTCGCTCCACCAATCTCCTACTCCGCCTCCGGGTGTCTCGCACACCTGGGTGGACTCCGGGATGGGTTTTACCTCTTCGGGGAGGGCGTGCCGCCATTCCAACTCCGCCCCCTTAAAGGTGTAGTCCTGTCGGACCTCCGCTTCGGGCCATCTCCGCACGACATCAGGGGTGTTCCACGCCTCTGTATGCTGGACAAAAAGGGCAGACACGTTAATAGGCATACCAGGGGGCCCCTCATCCGGGTCCCCCGTGTCACAAGAAGAGAAAACAGTTATATAGAAAAATGGATCTAGACTATTTTCATATATATCAATTTAGGATCATTACACTAGGTTACGAGGAACTAGTAATCTGAATCTGAAACCTCTTCACATCACGAGTTTAGTAAAGCGTACATATATGTTCGAGGATCTTTCATAGGCTCTCTAGGTATTCTTTAGCCTTGATCTCAGATGTGAAAAATTTGGTTTGACCCTTGTATATTACTTTCAGCTTGGCTGGATTGTTCAGGTATACAACCGCCTTCTTTTCTTGAAATGGCTTGATGAGTTGCCTAAGTCGCCATCTCCTCTCAACAGTCCAATGACAGAAGTCAGGGCGTACAAAATAGGAAATTAAATCCTTACTGCGATGTTTATCTGGCGTGACTTTTTCTGCAATAGCATGTCGAAGCAAGAAATTTCCAAAATACACTAAGATTGCACGTGGATATTTACCTGTGGGCGCTGTAGATTTTATAGATAATGGAACCCTATGGGCTCGCTGCACCTCATAGCCCCAGTCCCAGGTGTTAAGTTCGGGAAGGGTATCGCGAAATAGTTGTATTATAAAGGTGCGGCAATCCTCCCCCTCCATTTTTTCTGGCACCCCCAGCACTCGTAGGTTATTTCTGCGAAGTCTATTTTCATAGTCTTCTAGCTTCCATCTGATATCTTGAACCTGTGTTTCGCTGGCTTCGACTCGATCATTTGTAGCAGCAGCCTCTGTTTCGTTTACAACAATACGATCCTCTATGTCATTTAGTCTTTCTGTGAAAGCTCCCATAGCTTTAGAGAGTTTGCGGACTACTCCTTGAACCTTCTGCAATCCTGCTCGGGGTTTGCGACTATCTTTTGAAGTCTCCTCCCGATGTGATGCTATGGCTTGCAAGACTGTTTCCATTACTTGTGTCAGAGTGGCTCCCGAAGAGTCAGGTTGCTCTCCGTTTGGATTTTGATTTAAGGATGCTATTTGAGATTTTGCGACAGGAATCTGGCTCTGGTTCAATGTCAAAACAGTTGGGGTATAGTCCCATGACAATTCGTTGGCTCCATGATGCCCAGTTTTTTTCTTTTTTAGTATGGTTCTCCTCTTATTGCGTTGTTCTTTTGGGGGGTTAATATCTGATTCTGAGCTTAAGTTGGAGTCTGTGTCATTCTCCACTTCTTCAGCATCATCAAGTTCATCAGTATCACCAGACCAGCTAATGTCCTCCGAAAAAGAGTAGAAGTCTGTTATATCTTTATCTGCCTCAAGCACCTCATTAGTGTCTGTAGGATGATCATCTATCGCTGAGTTGGCCTTCGGTGTTCCTATATGAGGTTTTGCTGCTTCTATGACCTCTGTAATCTCTTTCTCTTTCTCTTGGGTTTTGTTAGCCCCCATCTGTGAATCATAATTTAAGTCTGTATGTAAATCTGCGTGTAGACTAGTTAACAAACTCTGAGATGAGGAATTTACCAGCGTCTCCATGATCGATTGCGCACTCGGACCAGAGATCTGATTAGCATCCTTTTTGCCGTTACTGCTTTCAATTAACGTGGTGGGAATATTGAGTAACCCAGCAGGCTGAATAACATTCTCATTAGCAGACTCGTAGGTGCTATTAATGACAGTACTGTTAGAGCCCCCCACTTAAACCACTAGGGGGTCTATATTCACAGTCGCTTCGTTGGAGTTATTATTAGCCCCCTGATTAATCATGTCTGGTCTAGGGGGGGAAGCAGATTCAAAAGGAATTGTCTGGCTTACCTGCGTGGCAATGGAGTCGGATCTTTCAGAAATATGACCAGTCTCAGTCTCTTGTCTTTGTTCCTCAGGCAGTGTTGGCACTTTCTGAATCCCAGTCAGCTCTGTCGATCTCGGTGCAGCAGCGCTATTGCCTTTATCCCCCTCCATTATTGGCATCGTACTCCCCTCCGTGGAGGTGGTTAGCTGTTTCTTCGAGATGTTATGCTGAGTCTCTTTAGCCACTAGTTTCTGGCTAGCGGCACGTTGAAAAATTGTTGCCACAGTTGGAGTGGCTGGCGCTGTAGCTTTAGCAGAGTGAGGCGCTGCGGGTGTTTTGTTGGAGGTAGCTCCCCTCCGGACCGGCGTTTTCTCCACCGCTGATGACACTGTCTCCGCTGTTGTATCTTGTGACTCGCCGCGTGTAGCACCGCGTTGTCTGCCTGTCTCCTGATCTCGCAGAGCCTGGCGTGCCGCCCTCGTCTTGGCTGCCGCTGAGGCTACCGCAGCAGCGTTTTTCGGAGCCATTGAATGCTGTGGGCTGTGCTGTGAGCTCTGCGTGCTGTTGTAAGTTGCTGATATTCTGGGGTCCGTTTTGGTCACGGAGTTTCCGGATTTCGCGGAGTACGCGAAGCTCAGCCACCATAGGGAGCGCAGATCACTTGCCGATCGGTGATTACCGATCAGCAGTCGGAGGACTGCATATCCAATTGCCGAAGCAAGGAGTGAAAGTGACGTCCTTGCTGGAATCAGATCATCGGCAGGTACAAACTTTAGATTGCTGGGCTGTATGATTTGCTCGAGTCTCGGCATCTCTCTAGAGTGGTGTAGCCTTGTATAATGAAAAGAACTCTCCTCATTTTCCTTCTTTTTCTCTGCATCGGTTTAGTTTAAATCGACATGCTCCGCTGTTCTGATCAGAGCTGCTACCGGCGTCTAGCCTGACGCCGCCATCTTGCCTCCATAGCCTGCGCGGATCTCTGTGTACACGCTGTATATCCCTACTTATTTTCTCTTCAGATTCATATAGCTACAGCTCTTTTTTATCAGGCGGACTATGAAGTTTTTGATCTCTTCTCCCTCCCTACCTTCAGGGACCTTCAAGATTTTTATATTATTTCTCCCCTGGAAATTTTCCAGCCTTTCAACTCTGTCTAAATACTCAGTTTCCGCTGACTTTAATTTTGTTATCTCAGTTGAGTTTGTGTTGACCTTCTCTCTAAGCTCCTTTACTTCCCCCTCCAGTAAGACTGTTCTACTGCTAAGGTTGTACATCTTTCTCTCTAGGATGTCACAGCCCTGTCTTATTTCCGTCTGATTCCCTTCTGATGTCTCAAATCTACATCTAATCTTCACAGTCAGAGCTCTTAACAACACACTCAACGATAGATCATCACTCCCTGAAGCACCTGTACTTAGGCCTGGGGTTACTGATATAACTCCTTGCTGTATCCTTCCTAACATAGCGGGGTTGCTCATATTTTCCTCAACAGAAGGCCCAGCTAAAAGTTGATACCTATTGGGAGATACATTTTCATTCCAGTCTATGACATCAATTGAGACTTATTTTACAGGGGATATTGCTCTCTCTCTACTCTCTGTACTCTTTTTCTTATTTGCCTCGTTTTCCCCCTCCATTCTGTCCTCAGCAATAAATACCGTTTGGGGGACAACTTTAACATATGTTTTGAGGGAGGGGTTACCCTTGATCTCCTGGGTAGCCTTCCACTTCTGTACTGGGTACTTTTTCACTTTTGCCTTACTTTTAGTAACTTTGCCCTCCACCACCGCTTCAACCCCAGAACTTATTTCTACCTTTAGTTCACCTCCCTTAGCTCCCTTACCTCTTCTTAGCTTTCTAAGAGCATATCGAGGGGGGGGGGGGGGGTGACTGTCTCTTTACCAATAGTTCAGGGGAAGTCCGGATAGATTTAATATCCAAAGTAGATTCCTGAGGGAGGAGTTTATCATTCCGGTCCTCCTCCGATTTTACCCTGTTGCAATCAGCAGCACCTCAAGACGCCTACCCAGGTCGCAACCTCTCTCGGGCAGACCGTCCAGCACACTAATTCTGTAACCTCCTTTTCCCCAGAAGGGGATCCTGGCTACCACACCTCTCCCTCTACAGAGCTCCAGGGCGGCTTCTCCACGGCCGCTCCGTTGCAACCTCCACTGACTCCGAGAGGCAGTGCACTCAAACCGCTCCCAAGCATGGAAATCCGAAGGCTTTAGGCGCGACGCAGTCTCTGCAAGTTTCATTTAAGTTTCCCTAAACTTTAATTAATTGAATTAGGGGATCAGTCCTTAGGTCCGCTTAGGTCCACTCTGGCTTAATGCCGAGATTATAAGCGCTCTGAGGGTGCTTCTGCGACCGTCTCCCCTCGAGCAATGTGCATAAATGTTGATATATTTTTAAAAATCTATTTAATAAATTAAATGTAATTGGTAATAAATTGTCCACTTTTTGGAAAAAAATATTTTAAATATTTCAAACACTAAAAAGACACTAAAAAGCATACATTTTACATTACATTCATCAATTATGAAACTATTAATATGATTGTTGTAAACATTTCTCTACCTAAAATTAGAAAATATATTTAAGTATCTTCATAAATAAATATGCAAAAAGCCAAAATGTATTCATTAAAATAATGCAACTCTTAACTAACAAAAATAAATATATAAATATAGCCCTGAATCTTTATAAAATAATTAATTAATGCATTTAACAAATTACACAAATATAAATACCTAAATGCAAAATTCAAACTGCATCAAGGAAATCCCCACAATGAATATAAAAGAATATGTAAAACATCATCTTTTACTATCATTGTAAAATCATGAAAAATTAAACTCTATTTATGTGAATTACATGTATTATTATCCACGTCCTAAAAACAATGTAACAAGTACATGTAATATGAGGTGGAGCATATAAATATTCTAACTCCAGGTCAACCAACATGTAAGTGTATATAATTGGTGATTGGGAAAATAAATAAATCTAAATCCAGTTCTAGGAACATATGGGTGAGTGCACAGAACTGGAAGCATATTAACTATTCTTTTTCTAGCCCTCTAAAAATTAGGGGAGGTGGGGCCACTTACTATTCTGACTTTAGTACAACACACTTGGAGGTAAATGCATAAAATTGCAAACACTGTGGTGATTACATGCAATGTGGGCATATTTATTATTCTAACTCTAGGCCTACAAAAATTGAATATGCTTATATAATTAGGCAAGTGGGGCAAGCTTCATATAAGTGAGGTAGAGGGGGTGTTTACTTTTCTTTTTTAAGAACTGGAAAGAGTGGTGTAAATGTAATAATTTGGATAAGGGGTGTTATTTGCTATTCCAACACCATTCCTTGAAACTTGTATGCAATATTCACTTTTCTAAATACAAACACTGGAATAAGTGAATATATTTGAATGGGGGCGCATCTTTTATTCTAACTACAGTCTGACAGATATTGGGCAAAGTGCATATAATTCTGGAGAGGATATATTTAACATTCTAACTTCTGTCATTCAAACAGTGAGTTATATAAATATTATTTAGAGGGGTTGGGAAGGGTCAAATTTACTATCGTAACTGGAGTGCAATTAACGTTTTGCTGTGTGCATAAGTTTGGGGATGTCATAACTAATTTAAAAAAATAGTTTGATTAAAACATTATTGTAATAAAAAGATTTTTTTAACTTTTCTTTTATACACTTTTACAACTATAAAATATTTAAAAATACATTATATATTAATAATAGCATAAAAGAAATATGCTTCCTTTACAGAATATCATGGAAAACAAATTTGACTAACAAAAACATCCCCATCCTATGCTCGATCAAAAATAACATAAATACTGATGACAAAAAGATTGCTGGTGGAACTATCTAAATCTATATAAAAAAGATGAATATTGAAGAACAAAATATTATATACTATGGGCTTGGTTACTATGTCTGTCGATCTCGCCTCAGACTGACAAGGTCGTGGTCTCTGGACCAATTGACCTCAGGTCAGCGGTCCCAAAGCTGCAATTACAATGTGACCAAACATGGCCAGGTTGCATACTCTCATTTCTTTATGGGAGCTTGTGCTGTGGCTGTGAAACAGTGGTACAAAAGGGGGTGGTGATGGAAGGAGCATCTGAACCAATCAAACACTCACACCTAGTCAAAAGATCTGGGTTGAATCCTTCACCGTTCTTCAGCCCACTCTGCCACCCCAGTTCAGACATAGCGATATATGCAAATCAGTCTGACCCTGTGCCTCATGGGAACAGTCCAGCCCGAACTGCTAAGCCATGTCTTCCCTGGACCGGAAACAGCTGTAGCACAAGCACCCATAAAGAAATGGGAGTTTGTGTTCATCCTTGCACCCTTTGCTAGACACGTCATGGTGCCTGCTAAAGGGTGCAGGGATTTACAGGGAGGCAACTATGGTGCCCACGACAGCCCAACCGGAGGCCGCAGGGAGACGGGGGTCTTGCTAGGAGCCTCCAAGGTCAGTTGCCAACAGGCTTTCCATGTCAAAAAGCCGAGCATGGAAAGCCTGTCTGAAAACAACATCGTAATCCAGATGGCAGGAATGCTGTCATATGGATTTACGTTGCGGTCTCTGACTAGCCCATGGCCTCCAAGTGCCCATCGGAATCCAGCTGGAATGGCCGTCCTGTTTCACTTTCAACCGCATAAATTGTAATTAGGCGGTCAGAAGTGGAACCGACGGTGTGAGTCAATAAGCCTCTGACCTGAGGTTGAAGGCTTTCCGAATCACATCGTAATAAGGCCCTATTTGTGCACAATAACAAAAATATTGAAACACACAATATCGACTACAATGGTATAATAAAAAAGGAACAACATTATTTCACATCTTAAACACTTTTTAAATTAACTCATTATATCACACATAAGAGGAAGCAAACTATACCAAAAGCGAATACATCAAAATAACAAGTCATTATTCACACATATAGCAATATCTAGTCACCGTGCATTTACTGCTAATATACACATTAAAATAGTATTAGAAGTAAATTAGAATGTGTGAAAAGTAAATAAAGTAAACAAAATAATTGTAATGTATCATGGCAGCGCCAGGAAACCTACGGTGTCAGTGCGCTATATAAGAGCCCCTTAAGATAAGATAAGATAAGATCACATATTTTATTTTTACAACAAATCACCAAATGCTCATATTTAAAAGTAACATAGAAACACTAATTTGGGCCTGATTAAAACTTTGGCTGTGCAGCGCCATGGCCACTATGCTGCCACACCGCCAAAGCTGTGGTCGAGCCGCCCGCCAGATAAAGAGTTTCCTCCTGTCTGTCAGGCTTTTGTTTGGCGTTCCGCGTGCACTGAATATTCCACATGGTGCAGGAAAGGTTGAGCATGCACACAAGGGCCACATGTTGTGCCCCCCTTGTGTGTATCCACATGGCACAGAGGCACCATGGGGCCCTGTAAAACCCCCTTTCTTTCCTCTCCGCCAGGGTCTTCATGGAGGAGGAACCGCCATGAAAAACCTTGTGTAGAGGAGTCCGCCCGCCATCCTGTCGGAGGAAGGGACTGTCCGCCACAGGGGCGGAGGTCCCGTGTGTCAAATTAGGATGCATCCACCACAGTGGCGGGTGCATACCGCATTTTTAACATGCAATGCTAAAAAAGCATGTTGTGCGTTTCAAAGCACAACATGACAGGCACCTGCCATGTTGTACTTTGAAACGCATGGGGGTACCATAAGTAACCCCATGTGCACACCCCACCCCCTGCCTCCACCCTGGGGGCCGGCAAGGGGCCCCCGAAGCAAAGACCGTATGCCTTTCCATGGCGGCAATGCTGCCGTGGAAAGGCATAGGACCGCCGGCCTCGTAATATGTTTGGCGGTGTCTCGCAGACACCGCCACCATATGTAAGCACTTTTTCCGCCGGTCACGAAGGACGCCCCCCAGTCATCCTAATGTGGCGGGGGGTCATTTCAAGGAGAACGGTGGATGGATTGCCCCCGCTGGGCCAGCGGTGGCTACCGCCAGTTCGGCAGAGGCAATCCATCCGCCATCCTAATCGACCCCCTAATTTGAAAACACAAATCTATAAATAAACTAATATACTCATATTGCATTTATTAATCTTTACATACTAAAGAGGCACCTCAATAAAAATCAAGCACTTCACACAGAAAAATCCAACTCCACACATATATACCAGCACTATGGCATGTTCAAAGTAAGGAAAATAAACACCATTATAAGATGAAGACAACCGCTTTAGATTAACCCTAAAAATAAAACCCCTGCTACCTCACAATACTAACCAAACCTGTAATTTTAACATTTAACTGATACAAAAATATTTTTACTCACAGAGAAGGAAAGCTCACCTGACCCAAGCCATTACAATTAGCCACAAAATGTAGCATGTTAAAATTGCTAGTCAGATGGCCTTCGAAGCATTTTTACATTTAGAATTGTGCCATTACAAGCTGTGCTCACATCAATTATCTTTAAAAAAAAGTTAAAATGTCTTCTGTGCCTACAATTTTTCAAAACGGCTGGCATAATCAACAACTCCAGTGCCTAATAGGAGCCTAGTGCTATGTGCAATAGAGAGAGAGACAACATACTTATATCAGCAGGAGAGACGACCGAGGGCCTAATGTTAGCTTAAGCGCCTAGTTAAAATTGTGCCTATTACTATTATACCAGGGCAGGCGACTGCTCTGGACATTAATTAAAGCAAAGTGCAAGGCGCTATAAATACGATAGCAGTCCATGGGTCATGAACAAACTTAACTATAGACAGAAAAACAAATGGGCGGCACTAAATCCTCCCTAATGTTTACACCTAGGGATTAGTTTACATTTTGCCATTGAAGATAGTGCTAACACTCACAGCTGCTCCCACGCCTAAAATAGCACAGTGCACAGTTCAATATATAGGATAGCAGGAGGGGTTTAATAAGTAAGCTCAACTCTAAACAAAAGCCCGTAAACAGCAATAAACCCGGGAGCATGAAAAGTGCTTCCTTAAGCTTGAGACGATGGGATAAAAAAGTTTGCATTAGGGAGCTCAGATAAAAGGCTCTTTTGACCATTCCTCGCATTCGAACCTCAAATCAGGGGGTAGATCTTTTTCCTACACTGCCCTCTATTATTGGAATAAACTACCCACTACTCTTTGCTTATACTCAGACATTATCGCCTTCAAAAAGGGTTTGAAGACGTGACTGTTTTAGGAACTTTCTCCTGTTTCAGCCGTGCAGCTCCGAGATAGTCCTTCAGGAGTGATTTGTGCGCTATATTAAATGTCTATATCATATCAAACCAAGTGCTTGAGTCAGTGGCTGGGATCACAAAGAATAAGGTGCAATGTATACACTTTTATTAGCAGAAGAAAGGCGGGAAAGCCTGATGCTCATGGCTGGATCAAGTGCCTAGATTACAATTTGCGTTTAATGATAGAGCTGCGTTTAATGATAGAGCTGGCACAAACAACTGCTCTATAACAGACTTTGAGCACGCAATGATACAAAAAAATACAAAAAAACTAAACTATGCCTACAGACAGCCATTTAAGTCTGCTATTAAATCTTCAACCAAAGGGTTTAAAAACATCTGCAAAAATCTGCACAAGTGTAGAATATGCAACAACAGTCAGTTTGCATTTGATATAACAAATTCAATATCTCTAGCCTATGTACCTGGTATAGATTTAACTAACACCTACAACATAATAAAATAATAAATCAGACACTTGGGTTAGCAGACAGAAATACTCTGAACACAGACCCAACCCAAATTGGAAATAACTTGATGGAATGTTTCCGGCAACACCTTGGATGAACAAGCAAAACAAAATACAGAGTGGAAGAATGGCACAATGCCTTCCAAGTCACAATAGGAAGATACCAACCAACACTCCACAAATGTATGGAGGCCCTCCACAAAATGAACAAAGCTACCAAAAACTAAGGATAGAACAGTCAGTAAACCAAATCAAACCTAAAAAAAATAAACAAGCAAGCCAAAGGTATGAAATGCTACAAGTCAGAAGCTTGGTACATAGCAAAGATGTGTACTACCTGGAAATAATAGCTAAGGGCTTATTATGACTTTGGTGGTGCGGCAGCGGGCTGCCATGCCAGTGCCCTGCTGCCACTCTGCCAAAGTCATAAGGAGTCCGCCCACCGGATTCTGACTGGAATCCAGGTCGGGCAGTCCTGTGGCGCCTGGCCTACGGTGGTACAGTGCTAGGACTCATTTGTGAGCCTTAGTAAGGCACAGCAATGGGAACGTCATTGCACATTCCTGCAAGGCATGGACTTCAAAGTCCATGCGCTGCAGGACCTGGTGATGCATGCATACAGGGGGGCATACTCTGCGCCCCTCTGCATGCATCTCCTGGTGCAGAGGCAACAGGACATTTCCTAACCACCACACTTTTCATGGAGGGCTCACCGCCATGAAAACTGTGGCAGTGGGGAAACTGTTAATATGCTTAGCAGTGCAGCAGCAGCGTTAACAGCATATTGGGGAGCACAGATCGCTGCAAGACCGGTAGGGATCGCAGATCCCTGGATGCGGCAGTAGTCCCTTGGTGGTCCAACTGCCCAACTTGCAATAGGGCGGCCGGACCACTGGTGCAGCAGTAGCCACACTGCGACCATGGGTTTGGCAGTTCATTCGACTGCCAAACTCAAAATAGGTTCCTTAATCACTATTATGAACCACCTTCCTATGGATATACTAACATATACAATAAAATTAAACTTAACACTAATCTAACATAAACAATGTTAAAAAGCACGAGTCAAATGGAAAAGCATTGAACTTTTTCTTACATCAAGCCGCAGTTCCACTAGACGTTACTAGATGTCCCTCATGAGTCAAATGCAAAACAATTGAAACCCTTTCATCAAGCATTTGCATGTGACTTGCGAGGGACATCTAGTAACGACTAGTTGAGCTGCAGCTCTTTGTAGAATTATTTCGATATTGGATACTATAATATTCACTGTCCACTGCTAATCTCATTCCCATAATGCTTTGCAGGGCCTTTGGTTGGGATTGTTTTTTTGCCAATAACTGTGCTTGGGGTAGTCCTAAGAGGATGGGACCACCACTGAATCGTTCAGGAAGATGTGCTTTTTGTTTTCAAGGCATCTGCTTGGTTCTCTCCCTTGGTTAGGGAGGATCCTAAAATCATCACCTCTCTCACTGCTTGCTAATTTTTTTGTTTCACTTTTGTGAAAGTACTATATGCTCTTTATCATATAAAGATAGAGATACTTATTTTATCATAACTGGCACTGTGCAAGATGCCATTTGCAATTATTTCACAGTGCAGACAAGTACACAGTGCCATCAGCTACGCTACGCAGTACTACGTGTAGTTCAAAATATACTACGTGCAGCTACGTGTAGTGCTACTAAGCAAACTACGCCGAGAGTTAATAAAAATACGATGTATTGTGATATTACGGAAAAAGGTATATAAAATGTTGCACCACTGTGACATGTAAAAAGTATGTATTTGTTGTCTAAAAAAAAATAATTATGCACAATAAATGAGCCCACAGTAAGACATCAGAGACTGCAGGGAGGAGGTGGGACCACACCTGTTGTTGCTCTGTATAACACTTGCCAGGAACCCGCTGCGTGGGAACATCAGGCTGTCTGCAGGGACTACGAGTCGCAGAGAGCCGGCACCAGGGAGGAGGCGGGCCAAACCTACTATCACACTATGTAGCACTTGCCAGTACCTTGCTAACAAGGACACTCCCAAGCACTGTTGCAAGTGAAAACAGGGCCAAGAGCAGGCCCATCTGTGTCCATCAGCGTATGGACGAGGCTGGAATGGGCCAGTTCTGGTGTAGAACTCTTCCAATATTGCAGCTGGCAATTACAAGGATGTTTTTGTTTTATGTTAAAGCTACACGCTAATTGCTAACTGCTAAAACTCCTATATGCTCGATGGGTAAACCCAAGGCGAATGATCTGCTCCCTGATGGAGGCAATAAGAAACCTAGGGCCTCATTTATGAAGGCCTTGCGCCACTAGTGCGTCACTTTTTCTCATTTTAAAAGTGAAGCACCGATGGCGCAAGACTTTCATAAATAAGGCTCCTAGACAATGACATACTCAGGATGTCGATCTTCTTCTATATGATAGACCTGTAGTCCCCCTCCACAAGAGTCTTCATCTGAGCCTTCTAGTCACCATGACCCCTGTAAGCAACCACAATATGACATTTTTAATACAGCACAGCAGCGCACTGAAAAAATTCAAACACAAAGAGAGTTACTCCCAGGTCTTCCAGGTCTAAGAAATTATTGGCAAGCGAGGCTGTGAAAGGTCATAGTAGCAACCGTAATCTATCCTCCTGAACCAATCACTACTCTGGGTAGTGTTTGTGTTGGTCCTGGAGACTCTGCTTGTTAGAGAAGCCGGCAGCGCAGATCTATTTCTACTCCAATTGGGGATCCTTGTGCTAGCCTAATGCCTCACAATAATCTAAACTGTGAGGCTGGAATCACAGAGCTTCAAAGCCTAATGAAGAACATCAGTGACTTCATTCGTGATGTTTTTAGTCAAATCTTGTAAGGCAGACAATATTGTTTTACCTGCATCTTTTCACAATCACACTGCAGGCGAAGGTGACAGCAATGTTGTATGAAAAAGGATGTTACAGCATTCTGTGAATTCTACCCAGTGGAAATCCAATTTGGTGCCTGTGAGTAACAATAGTGTTTCAGATATTGGGACTGATTACGAGTTCAGTGGTTCGGGAACCACTGTACCAGTGGTCATGGTCTGACAATAATATAACATAAGCAATGTTAAAAAACACATATAAGAAGAATTATTACTTTTTATAAATCAGTCTATAATCACACAAATATATAAATAAAGTCCATAATAACTTTGAAAAAATATGAAGTAGAAATATACGAAGCACTTCCGAATTGAACATACACATACTAAATAAAGCTTTTGTATTGCGGTAAATTAAAATAGACTTAAAATATAGCATTTCCTACCAAAAATAAAAAAAAATCATACTTACAGTTGTGTAGCTAAAGTTAATTTCACCTCCACCTCCCAAAAATCAAAAGTAATAAACCCCACAAAAATAACTAAAACATGAAATCTACAAATCTTTTGGAAAGGGGCGACCATTCGGTCCCCCCGAACGTATGGTGGAGTACCTCGATCCCCCCGGGAAGCCATCTTGGGCGGGAGGCGAGTCTCGGCTGGTATGCCCGAAGCGACGTAGCCGGGGCGCGCCTTTTTCCCGCCCTAGAGTGGGCTGGCCTAGACACCGACGCGGCCACGCCCTCGGAGGCAGGCGGGGGCGGGTTCACGCCCACCCTGAAGACGGATAAAAGGAGCGGAAGCCAAGAAAGCATCCTCTTGTTCCTGTGCTCTGAAGCTGCACCTCCCCGCTGCACGTGAGCTCGAGACGGAACGAAGAGCCAATTTTGAGCGTTGTAATCTTTCTTTTGTCTTACAGATATCCCGTCTGAGAATGCCCAAGAAAGTCGGAAAGCGGGTCGGTACCGAGGAGATGCTCCGCATGCTCATGAAGGAGATAGCCGATCTGAAGAAAAAGGTTGAGGCTAAGGACGGGGAGGGAGGACCGAAACGGCCTTTGCAGGGAACAATCCCCGGTGGAAAAAGCAAGAGGCCCAGAAGGGGAGCACTTGGGGGAGAGACCCCGGTTCCCGAAACCCTACGAGAGGAGCCAACCCCGGTGCCGAAAGAGGGGAATCCAATCCCTGTGGTGGTCACCCCCGTGAACAGGGAGGATATGCCCCCCGAGTTAGCGGCACAATTGGCAGCGTGGTTGGGAAACGATAGCGAGGGCGCCACGGCTGACGACGCCCGGGCAGTAATGAGGCAACTGCGGGAATCTAGGGAGGCTGCGAAGGCGCCATCTTCTGTTCCCCCACAGGTTCCGGCGGCTGGAAGTACAGCAGGCCCAAGTTCGGCGACAAGCGCGGGGTCTACTTCAGGTAAGCGGACATTGCCGATTGCGGGGGAGGGGTCTGTACCTTCTCGAAAGGAGAAGATTGCCCAGCACGTCCCACAAGAAATCAAGGAATTGATTTGGGCGGATAAATATGTAAACATGTTTTCATTGCTTACCGACCATTACGAGATCGAGCATGTGAAGAGTCAAAAGGAGCTCATGCATCCGAGTGTTTGGCGCGCAAAAATGGCCGCCTTTAAGGTCGACGAGACCATTGGTACTTGGGGCAGAGCGTGGGGCATTTTTACTTCCATCATGGGTGAGCGCAGGCCCGAGTTGTTGACAAAGTTACCCATTTATCAGTCGCGTATTATGGAGTATTCTGTGGCATATGGGGGCAATCAGTGGTTCTGCGCTAACAATCTGTTTAGAAAAGCTAAAGAACACAACCCATTGTTGTCTTGGGATTGTTACGACTCCGTGTCTTGGCAAAAAATGGAGAGTACAGGGATGTTGAAGGTGCCATTGGTAGGGAGTAACGGGGGGGAATCCTCCCGCCAAAACTCTGGGACACCCTTTCGGACGGGTGCAGGTAACGAGTACCACTCAAAGCCGAGTGGCAACACAGGTAAAAGGGGGATCTGTTGGAATTTTAACAGAGGCAAATGTACTAGGCCCCAGGGGTCATGCAAATTCAGACATGAGTGTGGGGGGTGCGGGCAGCCATCCCATCCTGAGTCCATGTGCAGAGCCAAAACGGGTGATAACGGTGGTAAGGGAGGCGCCAAACAGGTCTAATATAGTCCGAGGGGCGCCTTTACCGACCCCGATTGATACCATGGCAATGATTCCTTGGCTCAGCGAATACCCGGATCATGCTTCCGCTGGGGTGTTACGGAACGGGTTTTCATATGGTTTCCGCATCCCAGTGGGGGATTTTCAGGGGGTACCAAACTGTAAGAATCTAATGTCGGTCTTACAGCACACGGCGGTGGTGCAGGTAAAGATTGGGAAAGAGGTGACTCGAGGTCGTGTCGCCGGTCCATTTGATTTGCCACCGGTTGCTAACTTTGTGTGTTCTCCTCTAGGGGTGGTCCCCAAGAAGGACCCGGTGAGTTTCGGCTGATACATAATTTGTCAGCCCCACGTGGTCTTTCCGTGAATGACGCGATAGACCCAGAAGTGTGTTTGGTGCGGTACGCATCTTTCGATGAGGCCGTTGCCATGTTGAATCGCCTGGGGCTCGGGACGCTGATGGCCAAATCGGACATCGAGTCAGCGTTCCGGTTGCTCCCGGTACACCCAGACGATCAGCGTCTCCTTGGTTTTCAGTTTCAGGGTCGCTATTACATGGATAGATGTATGCCAATGGGATGCTCGATTTCATGTGCCTATTTCGAGAAGTTCAGTTGTTTTCTGCAGTGGGTATTCACGAGGAAGACAGGTTTTCAACATGTTATGCACTATCTCGATGACTTTCTGTTTTTGGGGGCAGCCGGGGATTCTGAGTGTGGACAGGCTTTACATGAATTTTGTGTCCTAATGAATCAATTCGGTGTGCCATTGGCGCCAGGTAAGACTGTGGGTCCCTCGACCTTGATCGAGTTTCTGGGGATCGAGCTCGACTCGGTGGAAGGTTGTTTTCGATTACCCAAGGGAAAAGTGTTAAAATTCAGGTTATCCCTTGAGACATGTATTCGTGCAACGAAAGTAAACCTGCATCAATTGCAACAGGTGGTGGGTCAGTTGAATTTTGCCCTAAGAGTAATGCCGATGGCGCGCCCTTTTTCCCGCTCGATTGCACAATCCATGGTCGGCTTGAAGGAAGGGCATCATCGCACGAGACTCTCGGCAGAGGTTCGCCAGGACATGCGCATTTGGATTGCATTCCTGGCGGATTTCAATGGTCGAATTGTCTGGAACAAACCAGCGGTGTCTTCCGAGGAGTTGGGGCTTTGGACAGACTCGGCGGGGAGTATGGGTTTTGGCGCCATATTGGGTACACAATGGTCGGCTCAAAAATGGCCGTCATGGTGGCATGAGTGCGGGTTGACGAGTAACATTGCTTTTCTCGAACTGTTCCCTATTCTGGTGGCTTTGGAAACATGGCCAGAAGGGTTTAGGGATCACTCTGTGGTGTTCTGGTCTGATAACATGACCGTGGTTGAGTGTATCATATAGCCGAGATACCCGCCACCCCCTCTCAACACAATCCCCAAAAGGAGTGAAACCGGAAACAGTTCTTGAAGTTTTTGGAAGTGGGATGGAGTGACCATCCCGGCCGTATTTATTAAAACAAAATTAAAACATTAAACGTTTCATGTTATGTACAATTTCATTACCATATTGCGATGTTTGGCTAACCTTAACAGATTCTCTAATACAGAGGTTCTCCTAGCCGAACTAGCAACCTACAAAACATTTCTTGACATATTGAAATTGTACAACCTAACGTTTAAGGGCCAACAGCAAGGTCATAACCGGTGTCAAGATCCCTAACCGGACTTACCCCTCCCACTTGGGATGGGCGACAGCACGGAGGCGTACCTCAAGTGCAACTACTACCAATTTCCCTTGACTTGACGGGGGCACCTAAAACTCGACGCCAGTTAAAGGTCGTTTGAATACTCGTGTGAGGTATCTAGAAGGTATCGTGGCCCTTATCCCAACCCCACACAACTTACCGCATCTGCCGTCGCAGATGTCACTGGCCCCGGGAAATTCCCCAGGAGGGGGCTGTAACCCCTCCTACAAAGGAAGGGGCCTTGACCGCCTTTCCTTTACTTCCGGCGACCCATCCTTAGAAGGGACCGCCTCCCCATTGAGGGGCCAATGGCCACCTCTCCCGAGCGCTCCCATCCGTGTTGGGTGACGCCCACTCATAGGGATCTACTAGTTAGTGCTCACCGATCATGACCTTACCGCCTACCAAAATAAATACGACAGTGCAAATTAACCTAAGAATACATTGGCCACTATGACCGAAAGAGCATACATCAAAATTCGACACTAACTGAATATCTTTAATGGCAAACATACTCAAAACGAACATTCTTTATTAACTCAAAATCAACATGGCACTACAACCTGGAAACGAAAACAAAACAAAATTAATCAACTTTATTATACACAACTGGCTGTCTTCAGGGGCTGGTGGGTGGGTCAAAATTGGCTCTTCGTTCTGTCCCGAGCTCACGTGCAGCGAGGAGGTGCAGCTTCAGAGCACAAGAACAAGAGGATGTCTTCTGGTCTTGCGTCCCTTTTTATCCGTCTTCAGGGCGGGCGTATACCCGCCCCTGCCTGCCCCTGAGGGCGTGGCTGGCTGCGTCGGTGTCTAGGCCAGCCCACTCTAGGGCGGGAACGAGCGCGCCCCAGCTACGCCGCTTCGGGCATACCAGCTGAGACGCGCCTCCCGCCCAAAATGGCTTCCCGGGGGGATCGAGGCACTCGGCCATAAGTTCGGGGGGACCGATTCGGTCGCCCCTTTCCATATAGCCGAGATACCCGCCACCCCCTCTCAACACAATCCCCAAAAGGAGTGAAACCGGAAACAGTTCTTGAAGTTTTTGGAAGTGGGATGGAGTGACCATCCCGGCCGTATTTATTAAAACAAAATTAAAACATTAAACGTTTCATGTTATGTACAATTTCATTACCATATTGCGATGTTTGGCTAACCTTAACAGATTCTCTAATACAGAGGTTCTCCTAGCCGAACTAGCAACCTACAAAACATTTCTTGACATATTGAAATTGTACAACCTAACGTTTAAGGGCCAACAGCAAGGTCATAACCGGTGTCAAGATCCCTAACCGGACTTACCCCTCCCACTTGGGATGGGCGACAGCACGGAGGCGTACCTCAAGTGCAACTACTACCAATTTCCCTTGACTTGACGGGGGCACCTAAAACTCGACGCCAGTTAAAGGTCGTTCGAATACTCGTGTGAGGTATCTAGAAGGTATCGTGGCCCTTATCCCAACCCCACACAACTTACCGCATCTGCCGTCGCAGATGTCACTGGCCCCGGGAAATTCCCCAGGAGGGGGCTGTAACCCCTCCTACAAAGGAAGGGGCCTTGACCGCCTTTCCTTTACTTCCGGCGACCCATCCTTAGAAGGGACCGCCTCCCCATTGAGGGGCCAATGGCCACCTCTCCCGAGCGCTCCCATCCGTGTTGGGTGACGCCCACTCATAGGGATCTACTAATTAGTGCTCACCGATCATGACCTTACCGCCACAGGCCCGGATAGTTGACCGGCTATCCGGGCCCCCCACCAAAACTCCTAGCTAAAGGTCATGTTCCAACGTTTTTAACCATGCTAAGAAGTCTCCTATGAGTAACTCATTTCCCACCCGAGACAAATGCACACCATCCCCCATATACATACTGTCATCATTAACACAACCGTGCGAGATAGAATGCAATGTCCTGGAACGGAACAACCTACTCATTTTGTTATTAAGTTTCCTAACAGAATGGTTCAAAGCAGGGATCGAAATAGCCCCCCGCCACACTTTTCGTGGGATCATATGAGACCACGCAATTATGCACCCCGGAACTCTCCTCGCCAACCAACTCACGGTGGAAAGCATAGCCTCCAGGAGAAGTCGTCTACCGGTGGTGACCAAATCATTGCCCCCTAAATGTACTATGACTATTGACGGCGGTGACCTCGTCCGCCCTAACAAACCCTCAAAGTAAGCTTGAAACTGGTCAATACAGAGACCGCCCCTTCCGTAGAAGGACATCCTGTACCCGTATTCCCCAGCTACGTGAATCATGTCACCTGCTTTGAATACGTCTGCGGCACGCCTCACGTATGAGTGGCCCACGACCCACACCTCCTTTCTCACAGCCGGTGATGTCTGACCGCTGGCCCGGTGTTGGGTCGACTGCATAGTCCGCCCCGCCTCAAAGGCTTGCGTAACTGAAAACCAAACAAAAGACAAGAAGCGTGAGTACATTGTTACAGCTTCACAACATGTGCAACCGCACATACCTCTTATAACAATTGGAGGACCAACGCCCCACTCGTTTTACTTGTTCCACATTAAGACCCCTGGCTGCAGCTTCAGTGGCAGCCCCTATCCGAAAGGAGTGGGTCCCAAACTCCCCCGGGTCCAAGCCTGCTGCGGCAATTGACATCGCGAGCACCCGCTGAAACTGAAACTTTGTCAGTGGGGTGGCGTCCGCGTGTCTCAACATTGACCCCCCCCATGATGCCACCCTTTGTGCTAGGTAATCCTCTAAACACCTCACCGGACACATGGAGGATCCTGGAATCCTGCGAATGACTATGCAGTCTCCCACCCCATTTTGATCGGTTTTCGACTTGACAAAGGATACCGTCATAGTCTCACCCCTGATCTGAACGTGTTCCCGGCACAAACCCCCCGCCACATCCCGCTTGCTCCTTGCCACCAGCTCACTTATCCTCATAGCCCCGTGAAATGCAAGCGTAAAAGCAGCTCGGAACAAACAGGCCTCGAACTGAGACGAGCATATGTCGGGGAGTGTGGCCAGCAACTGGGACAACCTATCCAGACCTATCGGGCGCCTCTCATCTACTCTGCGACCCTCAAGGCGTTGCCACCCACGCAGCGCTTTCTGTACAGCAAAAGACGCTGTCGGGTCCTGGATATTATGAGCCCTGGCAACAAAGGAGATGGCAGCACGATGCCTCTGGGCTGTAGCCACCGACTTCCCAGCCTTACGCAAGGACATCAGAAAATGTACTACCCAATCCTCATGCCCCCAAAGTCCCCCTCTCTCAGTCCCCAAAAAGGCCAAATAAGCCCGAAACGCCCCTTCGTATGCCTTCCTCGTCCTTGGTGCTAGACTCTCTCCCACGAGGTAACGAAGTTCGGGGCACCGAGAGACCAGAGAGCTTCGGGAAAGGGTGCTGGCTCGGGGTCCGCTGAGGGAAGGAAACCCGAGAAAGCCTGCATTTGAAAACGAGACAGTGCATCAGCAGCCTGATTCATCACCCCCGGGACATGTTTTGCTCTGAATACCACGTTCAGTTGCATACACAGTAAGACAATTTCTTTAAGCAGCCTCAAAATCATTTTACAACGTGCTGCCTGACTATTAATGCATTCTACAACGGTCATATTGTCAGACCAAAATATGACAGAATGATTTTTGAAACCATCGGGCCAGGATCTGAGGGCCACCAAAATAGGAAACAGCTCAAGGAAAGCAATATTACTCGTCAGCCCCTCATCGTGCCACCATGTTGGCCACTTTTGTGCCGACCATTTTGTGCCGAAGATGGCGCCGAAACCCATGCTTCCCGCTGAATCCGTCCATAGACCCAGCTCTTCAGAGGACAAGGCCGGTTTGTTCCAGACGACTCGACCATTGAAATCCGCCAAGAATGCTAACCAAATACGCATGTCTTGGCGGACCTCGGCCGATAACCTCGTGCGATGGTGACCCTCTTTTAGGCCGACCATCGCCTGTGCAATCGAACGGGAGAAGGGGCGGGCCATCGGGATCACCCTTAAGGCAAAATTCAACTTCCCCACCAATTGCTGCAATTGATGCAGCGTAACTTTAGATGCAGTGATACACATTTGCAGGGCTGTCTTGAATTTCGATACTTTGGAAGCTGGTAAACGAAAACAACCCTCACTAGAGTCCAACTCGATCCCGAGGAACTCGAGGCAAGTCGTGGGACCCACAGTTTTACCTGGTGCCAACGGCACGCCAAATTGATTCATTAAAACACAAAATTCAGTCAAGGCCCGGGCACATTCATCATCCCCAGCGGCCCCAAGGAACAGAAAATCATCGAGGTAATGCATCACATTCCGAAAACCTGTTTTCTTCGTGTAAACCCATTGCAGAAAACTACTGAATTTCTCGAAATAAGCACAAGATATCGAGCACCCCATTGGCATACACCTGTCCATGTAATACGAACCTTGAAACATGAATCCCAACAAACGTTGATCATCCGGGTATACCGGGAGCAAACGGAACGCTGACTCGATATCTGATTTCGCCATCAGCGTCCCGGGCCCCAGGCGATTCAAAATGGCTACGGCCTCATCGAATGATGCGTACCGCACCGAACACATTTCTGGATTAATTGCATCGTTTACAGAAAGGCCATGAGGGGCTGATAAATTGTGAATCAATCGAAACTCACCCGGGTCCTTCTTGGGGACCACCCCTAAAGGAGAACAAACAAAGTTCGGTACCGGGGGGACAGGAAACGGGCCGGCAACCCGACCTCGGGTAACCTCTTTCCGGATCTTATCCTGTACTACAGTAGTATGCTGCAAGACGGAAAGTTGATTTTTGCACGACCCGACACCCTGAAAGCTACCCACCGGGATGCGGAAACCATATGAAAAACCGTTTCGTAGCACCCCAGCAGAAGTACGATCTGGGTATTCGCTGAGCCAAGGAATCATCGCCAGGGTATCGATCGGGGTTGGTAAAGGCGCCCCTCGGACTATATTAGACCTGTTTAGCGCCTCCTCTACCCCCATTTTCACCCGATTTGGCTCTGCACGAGGACTCAGGATGGGATGCCCCACAACCACTACATTCGTGTTTGAACTTACAAGACCCCGGGGGCCTAGTACATTTGCTTCTGTTGAAATTGAAACAGAACCCCCTCTTCCCTGTATTGCCGGCGGGTCTCGGGTAATCGTCTGTACCCGTACCCGACCGAAAGGGCGTCCCCCCATTTTGGCGGGAGGACTCACTAACAGCACTCCCCACCAATGGCACTTTCAACATTCCCGACTCTTTCATCTTATTCCATGTTAAAGAATCGTAACAGTCCCAGGTTAAACTTTTGTTATGCTCCATCGCTTTCCTGAAAAGGTTGTCATAACAGAACCATTGGTTACCTTGGTGTGATGTCGAGTACCCCATAATTCGTGACTGATATACTGGAAATTCAGGGAGCAAATCAGGCCTACGCTCCCCCAAAATTGCCGTGAAAATTCCCCAAGCATTACCCCAGTTACCAATATTTTCATTCACTTTAAAGGCGGCCATTTTTGCGCGCCAAACACTCGGATGCATCAGATCCTTTTGACCCTTAACAGTTTCGACCTCATAGTGATCAACGAGCAGGGAGAAAATGTTAACGTATTCCCCCGCCCAAATCTTTTCCTTTATTGGCAAAGGAACATGTTGCCCCAATCTTTCTCTACGAGAGGGTGTTGACTCATCCCTTGCAATCGGCAATGGCCGCTTACCTGCACCGGACGCTGCTTCCGTCCCTCGTGGCTTGTCTATCGCCGCATCCGGCGCGGGCACCTTGGCTGTATCACGTTTCTCGCGCAACTGCTTTATGAGAGCTTGCGCTTCGGTAGCCATGGCGCCCCCATTACTGTCCCCCAACCATGCTGCTAACTGTGCCGCCAACTCGGGAGGCATATCTCCGGCAGACGTCGGGGTAACTATCACGGGAATCGGATTCCCCTCATCCGGTACCGGGGCCGGGACCGGGGCTGGCGCCTCGAGCGGAGAACAGGGAACCGGGACGTCTCCCCCGACCGGCCCCCTTCTCGGCCTCTTTGGCTTCCCTCCGGCTGGTGGACGCCCCGATCCCTCCTCGCCGTCTCGCTCCGCCAACCGCTTCTTAATTTCGGACATATCCTTCATGAGTGCCCGAACCAACTGGTCAGTCGACATTCTCTTTGCTCCTTTCTTGGGCATCCTTTCGACGAAGTATCTAAAAGACAAAGAGAGAGATTAAAACGCTCAAAATTGGCTCTTCGTTCTGTCCCGAGCTCACGTGCAGCGAGGAGGTGCAGCTTCAGAGCACAAGAACAAGAGGATGTCTTCTGGTCTTGCGTCCCTTTTTATCCGTCTTCAGGGCGGGCGTATACCCGCCCCTGCCTGCCCCTGAGGGCGTGGCTGGCTGCGTCGGTGTCTAGGCCAGCCCACTCTAGGGCGGGAACGAGCGCGCCCCAGCTACGCCGCTTCGGGCATACCAGCTGAGACGCGCCTCCCGCCCAAAATGGCTTCCCGGGGGGATCGAGGCACTCGGCCATAAGTTCGGGGGGACCGATTCGGTCGCCCCTTTCCAATAGTCAGGCAGCACGATGCAAATTGATTCTGAGACTGCTCAAGGAAATTGTGTTGTTATGCATGCAACTGAATGTACTGTTTAGGGCGCGACACGTGCCGGGGGTGATGAACCAAGCGGCTGATGCGCTTTCTCGTTTCCGTATGCAGGCCTTCTGGGGTTTTCTGCCCACAGCGGACCCGGTGGCGGCACCCTTTCCCGAAGCTCTCTGGTCTCTCGGTGGCCCGAACTACAAAACCTCGTGGGAGAGAGTTTAGCACCCAGGACGAGGAAGGCATATGAAGGGGCGTTCCGTTCCTATTGGGCCTTTTTGGGTACTGCCGGGGGGGAGCTTTGGGGTCAGGAAGAGTTTGTAGTGAGATTCCTGCTCTCTTTACATCAGGCAGGCAAGTCAGTTGCTACGGCCCAGAGGCATCGGGCCGCCATTTCCTTTATGGCAAGGGCTCATGGGATCCAGGACCCGACAGCGTCTTTCGTTGTGCAGAAAGCACTACGTGGGTGGCAACGCCTGGATGGTCGCAGAGTAGACGATAGGCACCCGATAGGTCTGGATAGGTTGACCCTGTTATTGTCCGTGCTACCGGTAACATGTTCATCCCAGTACGAAGCAGTGTTGTTCCGAGCCGCATTTGCATTAGCATTCCATGGGGCTATGCGGGTAAGTGAATTAGTGGCAAAGAACAAGCAGGATACGATGGGGGGACTGTGCCGGGAACACATTCAGGTCAGGGAGGAGACGATGACGGTCTCGTTTGTCAGGTCCAAATCCGATCAGGGTGCAATCGGGGACTGCGTAATCATTCAGAGGATCCCCGGGTCTTCCATGTGCCCTGTTGTGTGCGTAGAGGAATATTTAGCGCAGAGGGTGGCAGCATGGGGGGGGACCTTGTTAAGACACGCGGACGCCACCCCACTGACGAGGTTTCAGTTTCAGCGGGTGCTTGCGATGTCGATTTCGGCCGCGGGCTTGAACCCCGGCGAGTTTGGGACCCATTCCTTTCGGATAGGGGCTGCTACAGAGGCTACAGCCAGGGGTCTGAATGTTGAACAAGTAAAACGTGTGGGGCGTTGGTCCTCGAACTGTTATAAGAGGTATGTGCGGTTGCACATGTTGTGAAGCTGTAATGATGTACTCACGCTTCTTGTTTTTGTTTGGTTTTCAGTTGCGCAAGCCTACGAGGCGGGGCGGACTGTGCAGTCGACCCGACACCGGGGGGCCAGCGGTCAGACATCACCGGCTGTGAAAAAGGAGGTGTGGGTCGTGGGCCACTCATACGTGAGGCGTGCCGCGGACGTATTCAAAGCAGGTGACATGATTCACGTGGCTGGGGAATACGGGTACAGTGTGTCCTTCTACGGAAAGGGCGGGCTCTGTATTGACCAGTTTCGATCATTTTTTGAGGGTTTGTTAGGGCGGACGAGGTCACCGCCGTCTGTAGTCATAGTACATCTTGGGGGCAATGATTTGGTGACCACTGGTAGACGACTTCTTCTTGAGGCGATGCTTTCCACGGTAAGTTGGTTGGCGAGAAGAGTTCCAGGGTGCACAATTGCATGGTCCCATATGATCCCACGGAAAGTGTGGAGGGAGGCTATTTCTGTTTCTGCTCTGAATCATTCAGTAAGGAAAATTAATAATAAAGTGAGTAGATTGTTCCGTTCAAGTACACTGCATTCTATTTCGCATGGTTGTATTAAAGGGGACAGTATGTATTTGGGGGATGGTGTTCATTTGTCCCGGATGGGGAACGAGTTACTCATAGGAGACCTGATAGCTTGGCTAAAGACTTTATGACATGACCTTTAGGCAGGAGTGTTGTGGGGGGTCCGGATAGCCGGTCAACTATCCGGCCTGTGGCGGTAAGGTCATGATCGGTGAGCAGTAATTCGAAGATCCCTATGAGGGGGCGTCACCCATTACGGATGGGAGCGCGCGGGGGAGGTGGCCAATTGGCCCCTCAACGGGGAGGCGGTCCTGTCTAAGGAGAGGCCGCCTGAAGGAAAGGAAAGGTGGTCAAGGCCCCTTCCTGGATAGGAGGGGCTACGGCCCCTCCTGGGGAATATCCCGGGGCCAGGACATCTGCGACGGCAGATGGGTATGTTGTGTGGGGTGCGGGAGGGGGTTTACGCTACCTTTTAGACACCTCACACGAGTCCTCGAACGACCGTTAAATGGCGTCGAGTTTATTGGGGCCCCCGTCAAGTACAAAGGGAAATTGGTAGATGCACTTGAGGTACGCCTCTGTGCGGTCACTCCTCTCACAAGTGAGGGGGGTATTTCTGGTTTAGGGATCTGACACCGGTTACGACCTTGCCGTTGGCCCTTAACGTTAGGATGTACAATTTCAAGTCAAATGTTTTGTAGGATGTTAGTTCGGCTAGGAGAACCTTTGTATTAGAGATCTGTTAAGGTTAGCCAAACATCGTAATGTGGAAATGAAATTTTACATAATATGAAACTGTTATTTTAATGTTTTAATTTTGTTTCATATTTTAATAAATACGGCCGGGAAGGGTGACTCCCTTCCCGCCTTCCAAAAGTTCAAGAACGGTTTCCGGTTTCCCAATTCTTGGGGATTGTGTTGAGAGGGGGTGGCGGGTATCTCAGCCATATGGAAAGGGGCGACCATTCGGTCCCCCCGAACGTATGGTGGAGTACCTCGATCCCCCCGGGAAGCCATCTTGGGCGGGAGGCGAGTCTCGGCTGGTATGCCCGAAGCGGCGTAGCCGGGGCGCGCCTTTTTCCCGCCCTAGAGTGGGCTGGCCTAGACACCGACGCGGCCGGCCACGCCCTCGGAGGCAGGCGGGGGCGGGTTCACGCCCACCCTGAAGACGGATAAAAGGAGCGGAAGCCAAGAAAGCATCCTCTTGTTCCTGTGCTCTGAAGCTGCACCTCCCCGCTGCACGTGAGCTCGAGACGGAACAAAGAGCCAATTTTGACCCACCCACCAGCCCCTGAGGACAGCGATTCGTTGTGAATACAGTTGATATAGTATCTTTTTGTTTTCTCTGTTTTCTTACAGGTTGTGATGATATCGTGAAATTTCTTAAGATGCAATAAAGATTGGTTATTTTCAGTATATTTTGCAAATAAAGTTTTGGAGCAAGGATTGAGCAGTATTCACGCTTGGTAATAAGTGATGTTTGCTTTGTAATCTCAGTAACTTAGTTAGACTTGTCGTATTTATTTTGGTCGGGCGGTAAGGTCATGATCGGTGAGCAGTAATTCGAAGATCCCTATGAGGGGGCGTCACCCATTACGGATGGGAGCGCGCGGGGAGGTGGCCAATTGGCCCCTCAACGGGGAGGCGGTCCTGTCTAAGGAGAGGCCGCCGGAAGGAAAGGAAAGGTGGTCAAGGCCCCTTCCTGGATAGGAGGGGCTACGGCCCCTCCTGGGGAATTTCCCGGGGCCAGGACATCTGCGACGGCAGATGGGTAAGTTGTGTGGGGTGCGGGAGGGGGTTTACGCTACCTTTTAGACACCTCACACGAGTCCTCGAACGACCGTTAAATGGCGTCGAGTTTATTGGGGCCCCCGTCAAGTACAAAGGGAAATTGGTAGATGCACTTGAGGTACGCCTCTGTGCGGTCACTCCTCTCACAAGTGAGGGGGGTATTTCTGGTTTAGGGATCTGACACCGGTTACGACCTTGCCGTTGGCCCTTAACGTTAGGATGTGCAATTTCAAGTCAAATGTTTTGTAGGATGTTAGTTCGGCTAGGAGAACCTTTGTATTAGAGATCTGTTAAGGTTAGCCAAACATCGTAATGTGGAAATGAAATTGTACATAATATGAAACTGTTATTTTAATGTTTTAATTTTGTTTCATATTTTAATAAATACGACCGGGAAGGGTGACTCCCTTCCCGCCTTCCAAAAGTTCAAGAACGGTTTCCGGTTTCCCAATTCTTGGGGATTGTGTTGAGAGGGGGTGGCGGGTATCTCAGCCATAAAATTAAATCAACCAAAGTAGACCACAGGCATTGGACACTATACAAAACCTGAATCAATGATATCACATACTGCTCCAGGAAATTAGAAATAATTGAAGAAATTAAAGCCCTAATTATATGATGAGCCCGTGGTGGCAATTGGGGACCTCCGTGCCAGTTGTCCGACCACTGTATTACAACTTGGGCGGTCAGAAATCAGGGGGACAACTGCATCTGCCACAGAACCATGTTTCCTGGAAGTGGTGTGGCAACCAGAGGTGCACAATATGCTAGTGGTGCTGCAGCAGCACTGCCAAGCATATCACAAGTTTTTCTTATCACCAGATTTCATGGCAGTTTTTATGCCATGAACCTCTGGTGGTGAGGAAACAAAGGAGGCCCTACTGGGTGCATGCAAGGCAGCGCATGGTGTGGCCCTTTGTGTGCATGCACCCCTTTCCAGTCCATGTTGTGTAGACAAGGGTTTTTTCAAAGGAGATGTCATGGGAACGCCAAAGGACCATCCGCCAGACAAGGAGAAAGCTGGTAATATGGCAGGCAGCCAGCGGTCCAGTTTGTTGGTACTGCAGCAGGGCAGGGGCATTCCACCCCGCTCCCGCACCACCAAACTCATAATCAGGCCCTAAAAAATAATGTTGCTTTAAATTTACCTAAATTAAGTTCCATAAAAAAGAACACACACATATTAAAAAAGCTACACTGGGCACCCTCCAACTTTGTAACTTGTAAAAATTAAACTTAGCATACCCACCATCACAATACATACATATCAAATACAACACAAACTTAACATTATGATTCTGCAAACACAGTCCCCCACATAATTACATGTGCAATAACATACCATTACTACTAAGCTACAATTAGGCCGACCATATATTCAACTATATAATAACACAACCTGGACTACCACTAAACAACATAAAAAAAATAAAACTAACATCTTAGACCACACTAACTAGACCTAGCTTCATACCCCTAAAAGCCTAAATAAAAACCTACAAAACGTCTTACCTTCTGCATCAAACAGCAAAAGTGAAATACACCCAACACGAACAGATCCACCTTAAGTAACAAATAGACTATCTTCATATAGAAAGAAATATAAATGCTACAAAACCCGAATAATAACTGTTTCAAAATATATCTAAAAAATTTTAAACAATGTATTCAACAATTGAACAAATGTAAATGCATATGGAAAGTATAGATTAAATGGTACTATAATAATATAACTCTATATTGAATAGCACTAATTAATATGTACTAAAAATACAATATATTAATGTAAAAATACAATGTATTGTGATACTACGGGAAAAGGTATATAAAATATTGCACCACTGTGACATGTAAAAATTATGTATTTGTTGTCTTAAAAAAGTAATCATGCACAATAAATTGAATAAAATTCATTAAAATAAAATATGTGAATACCTGCAGGGACTACAAGTCCCAGATACCCCACTGTAGAAGATCAGAGTCTGCAGGGAGGAGGTGGGACTACACCTGTTGTTGCTCTGTATATCACTTGCCAGCAACCCGCTGCGTGGGATACCTGAGGCTGCCTTCAGGGACTACAAGTTCCAGAAAGCCGGCACCAGGCTATGTAGCGCTTGCCAGAAGCCTGCTACCAAGAGCACTCCCAAGCACTGTCGCAAGCAAAAACAGGGCCAAGAGCAGGCCCATCTGTGTCCATCAGCGTATGGACGAAGCTGGAATGGGCCAGCTCTGGTGTAGAACTCTTTCAATATTGCAGCTGGCAATTACAAGGATGTTTTTGTTTTATGTTAAAGCTACACGCTAATTGCTAACTACTAAAATTCCTATATGCTCGATGGGTAAACGCAAGGCGAATGCTCTGCTCCCTGATGGAGGCAATAAGTACTTGTTGCACTGTAAGTAACAGTTCTAGCAAAGACAATGACATACTCAGAATGTCAATCTTCTTTTATCTGATAGACCTGTAGCCCTCCTCATCGGGAGTCTTCATCTGAGCCTTCTACTCTCAATGACCCCTGTAATAAACCACAAAATGAAATTTCTAATACAGCACAGCAGCGCAATAAAGCAAATTCAAACACAAAGGAAGTTCCTTCCAGGTCTTCCAGGTCTAAGAAATTATTGCAAGCGAGGCTGTGAACAGTCATAGTGGCAACTGTAGCCTATCCTCCTGAACCAATCTTTACTCTGGGTAGTATTTGTGCTGGTCCTAGAGACTCTGCTTGTTGGAGCAGCCAGCAACGCAGATCTATTTCTATTCCAATTGATTTTATTTTTCTGAAATTCTGTGGTGTTTGTGCTGCTGGGCAGATCACAGGCAAACGGACTACGGCTCCCAGGATACTTTATCGGCTGCAACGTCACCTGATAGCTCCAGGGGCGCTTTAAAGACACCCGCATACTCCCGGAGCACGGGTCCCTGATTTTATTGTTCTGGAGTTCCGTGGTGTTTGTGCTGCTGCTGGGTGGAACACGGCAAACGGACTACGGCTCCCAGGATACTTTATGGGCCGCAACATCACCTGATAACCCCAGGGGTGCTTTAAAGATGCCTGCATACTACCGTAACAGAGGACGCGCGCGCGGACTGCGCCTGGACGAAGCCCGGACCAAGGGCGGGGCAGTCTGAGCCTATCTGAGACTGTTAGAGGCTGAGCTGGTTCAGACCCCTAAGAACTGGGTTTCGAGACTTAAGGTATCTGACCTTATATGTGGCTCGTATCTTGACTTGTAGCCCTATTTTTGTTTGTACTCCTTTTGACTGCATTTTGACTTGATCATGAGTAAACGGAAACACTCTATAGGGCAGGGGTAGTGGGGACGTTAAAAGCGTTCCTTTTAAGAGCTGAATCAGTTCTAATACAGAAGATAAAGCTGACGGAATGCAGGCTTTCGCTAGAACCCCAGCCACCACTACCTAAGTTAACGCAGATTGTTCCATTGGCTAATCCTACTCAGCCTGATAATGCAATGGTCCCCCAAGAAACCTTTGATTTAGATATTGTTACAGAATACACTTCATCTTCAGAACGTTATAATGCACGTCACAACTCTCCAACAATAAATAGGCCAGGAAACTGATATTGCGCATAACTCTAGCCAGGAACCACCTAATAAGAAGAGAAAGGGGAAGGGTAGGGGCGCACATAGAGCAACTTAAAAGGCAGATAGCCCAAGGATAACTAGGGGTAAGGGTAAAATACTGGCCTCATCATTCAATAACAATAAACAATATATCACCGCCAACTCCGAATGATGATTTCTGGAAGAGAAAGGAGACGATGATATCAGTTCTGTTGGTCCCATTGGCTCAGAAATTGGATCAAATTGAGGACAGGCTCATGAAATTGAAGGGACCCGTCACAGATATCATCTCTGATATCAATAAGATAGCTAAAGGAGTGGATGCTGGGACCACCATGGGACTTTCAGGAGATAATCTTCCCGTAAGCAATGATGTGTCTGGGCAATCTAGTAATCAGCAGTTAAGCTTAACTGCTGTACTAAATATTGACCCAACTAGAGTCCAGGCACAGAGTCAACCAACTACACACAGATCCCAGCCTCTTGTATCTTTGTTATCTAATCAGTTGCCTTTTGGTGGATTAAACCATGGAAGTGAGCAGGGCCCAATGCCATCCACTATGGCGCGTTCAATAATGAGTGGAGGTTCTACCTTGAGACAGGGAACTGGAACACTTGCATCTAAAAACACTCCCAGGGTTAACTATGGCATTCAAACTAACCCTAATATGCCTTTAGAACTTCCCCCAGAAGCCACACCATACACGATTATCCTAGCCAATGTTCCACCCCCTTCTTCAAAATGCCGTGGAACACTAGTCTACCTTAAGGAACAGATCACTACATCAACTATCTAATAGGACTGGGATGACTGATATTCTTTTTACAGGATTTAAGATGGTGCGGCGCATATCCTAGGTTGGTAAATCACCAAAGATGATGGAAGGAGACAGCGTGGTTCTAACCTTTTGATCCCCCAGATTAGTACAGTCTATTCTCAACATAGCAGGGACACAGTTTATTTCCACACATAATATTAGTATATTGCCTTTGGGGTTCTTTTACCAACCATATAGCTTCCCTGGAAGATTCCAGAGGATTAGCCCCGTGGCGGAACGATACCCAAGTAAAGACTGGTGCAGCTACTCCATCACAGTTTTTAATTGCTATGGTGTTTTGGGTACGTTAGATAAACAAGATTGACTTGATCATGTATTAAGTCTCACTAGGGGAAATAATGGCTGTCATGTTAAAATGCATATGGACATTAATCCCATAATTGAGGTAGATCACCCCCTTCCATCACTGAGGCACAGGATATGGTCACTAAGATTTGAGCTAACAAGACCATTAGTGAATTTAGAACGATTAATACACCAGATCCGCCTCCATTAAATGGAGACAATGGGGATAGTGGAGTTGTCAGCCAATCAAACATCCTTGTTCATTATATCCTGGGAAAGAAAGCATGTTGGGAAATAGTGTCATGGAACATTGCTGGCTTGTCATCTAAATATTCGAACCCACTGTTTTGGGAATTTGTTAGTACCTATTCTATTATATGCCTGCAAGAAACCTGGGCAAAAAAGCCAATCCATATTAATGGTTTTAAGACATTTCATACCCCAGCAGAAGTATGGCTCATGGGCAGAGCGAAAGTGGGTCTAGGAACCTATATGTCAAACAGGCTTGAACTAAAAAAGATAGGGGCATATTATCAAGGGGGTTTATCTCCGCTTTTTTGGCTTTAAAAGCCAAGAAAGCGGAGATAAAATTATCTCCCTATTACCAAGCTGTCGCTAACACCAGTTAGTGACAGCTAATAGGAGATAGCGACCAACTTGGGCCCCGCTTTGCATGTCAGTGATATTTATCACTAATGATATGCAAAGTGGGCGTGCCAAGATGTTAGCGACTGGAAACAGTCCCTAACATCGCTATCTCCTATTACCAACTTTTGGAGATATTCGCGCTAAGCACGAATATCTCCAAAAGCTAACACCTGCCCTGAGCAGTTCTTAGCCATGTTATCCAATGGGAGGTGGATAACATGGCTAAGAGCATTTGCTCGATAATGCATGAATATCGCTGACTTTTCAGCGATATTCATGCATTTCGGCCGTTTTTTATCGCATTTGCGATAAACCTTGCTAATAGCAAGGTTTATCTGCGATAAAAATCGCCGATGTGCGGCGATAATTTTTGTCTCTAAACAAGTTAGAGACAAAAATTATCGCTAGTTGTTGGTAATATGCCCCATAGTCTTTCAGGCTGAGGAACTCTACTATCAAGTAATTTTACTCTACGTTGATAACACTCTTTGTATATTGCTTGTGAACCTCTATAATAACATTCCGCTTCCTCTGGTGAAAGATGTTTTAACACAATTATGTAATAATTTGCAATCCGTACATGGAAAAATTATAGAGACATGATGATGATTTTGGTAGGAGATTTTTAATGCGTGCTGTGTTTAAGTGAAGGAGACAAAATTTGCAGTGTTGCATTAGAGGATGGTGTGTGCAACACACATTTTTGTCACCCTCTGCTGGGCAATCTGTATAATAATTTTATTTTTAACATAAATGTGGGTTTTGCAAATTATTTAATTACCAAACCTATACCCATGCCCACCACCTTCAATGGGAGGTGTGCTCACTCTACTATAGATTACATCTTAATATCAAATAGCCATGCCCACAGAGTGAATATGTTTTATGTGGATGACAACTCTTTGAGTGACCATTTCCCTCTGTGCCTCTCAATTCTATCAACATTGAATACATTTAGCAGGCATGTTCAATCAGATCAGATCCTCTCGGAAACCTCGCTTCATAAGACTAATGGTTATAGTCTGCGATGGTCAAAAGTGGACCCAGTAGCCATCACCAGCAAAGTGATGGGCAAGTGTAGACCAGCCATTAACGCCTGGATGAATCTGCCTCCCCAGCTGGTATTATTTCCTCCTTTGTGTCAATTTCTGAGACTGTTAGAGACTTACTATCTGTCTTGCTGAAGAAGAAAAAGAATTGTCGGATTGGTTGATAAAAAGTGCTCCAAGGCTTACTCCAAATTGAAAAGGGAACTACATAGGATTCCTAAATACCATGGCAATATAAGGATTGCTAGAAGAGAATATCGAACCGCCCTCAGAGAACATAAAGTTACAGTTAGAAATGAGACCTGGGAATTGCTCCACAAAGCATTTCTGAGGGGTGATAGCTCGGCATTCTGGAAGGTGGTAAAAGCATCCATCCTGAGTGCGGGGAAGGGGGTCCATCGGTAGAGATTGCCATTGCTGAAAATGAATGGATTGAGGACTTCTCGAGGGTGTATAAAACAGAAACTCTGTGGGTGCTCACAGGGTAACTATCAGTAACCCTGAGGCCATATATGCTGACCTTAGGTTTACACTGGAGGAGGTGAATCGCGCACTTTCTGCAAGCTTGAGGGGGAAGGCACCGGGCCCTGATGGTGTCCCCATAGACATTTTTAAATCTAATGTTGATCTGTGGGGACCAATCATTACACAGGTCTTAACAGCTAGCTGTGTTGCCCCTTTCTCGGAAACACGGGTGCAATCAACTATTATTCCAATTTTTAGAAAGGGGGATTGTCAGGACCAAAGTGTTACAGGCCCATTTCTCGACTAGATGCTCTGACAAAAGTGGCTGGTCGTATATTGTTAAACCGATTGAATGACTGGGCTGAGGACAATAGCATTCAGTCTGACATACAATATGGTTTTAGGGCAGGATTAGGTACAGTGGAGCAGAGCCTAACCTATATATCCTGATTGGGAAATACATGGAAGTAAAAAAAAGCATACTTTTTCTAGCCTTTGTCGACTTAACAGTGCTTTCGACTCTGTAAGGCATGAGGAATTGTGGGAGATATTCAAACATCTAGGGGAAGATGTATAAATCATTCTCTTCCTCAGACGCCTATATAGCAGTGCTAGGGCGCGGGTACGTTTTGGGATTGGAGGAGATTGAACTGATCCATTTCCCATTAGAAAGAGGGTCAGGCAAGGTCCTGGCCCTTTTTCTTTTCTTTTTAATCTTAATACTAATGTCCTCTGTGCTGCCTTAAACAAGGATAATTATGACTGCCTACAAATAGCCTCATGTCCCTTACCTTCACTTCTCTAGGCAGATGATGCAGTTTTAATGTCACGCACCCAGATAGGTTTGCAGAGGGTTTTAAATAGTTTCACTAAGTTTGTGGGCCAATTGAATCTTAAGGTCAATACCACTAAGACATACATTGTGAGATGTGGATCTGGGAACCAAAAATGTAGGGACATGTTCCTGGAGGGTCAGAAAATAGAACATACCCCTAGCTTTGCATACCTGGGAATACTGTTTGACCGCTGTGATCGCTGATCTCGCCCAATTTTGGCAACATCAACAATGGCATTTGCCAGTTTTGCAAAGAAATTGGGAAGGAGACCACCACGGGAGTTACTGCGGATCTACAAAGTGCAGTGTCTTTCTGCAGCCATGTACGGAGCGGCGGTATGGGGTTTTAAGGATACGCAGTAACTCTAGACAGTGGAAAATATCTTCCTGAGATATATTTTAGCCGTCCCTAGCAGTACATCGGCATATGTTTGCCACGCAGAGCTGGGCCTCCCATTTATTTCAGTTATGATAAAAATGGAACCTATCCTGCTGTGGCACAGAATATGGTCTAAACCGGAGACTAAGCTAAACCAGGATATCTTAGCTGATAGTATGAAACTTGCAGAGGCGCGGCTGATCCCGTGGCTGAGATATATTAAAACTGTTATGTCTGATCTTGGCCACCCGGAGTACTACAAGTCTCCGGGTACGATGCAATCAATTTCAAGAAAGAAACTAAAAAAAAAGGGACTGAATTTTTTTAGACACTATAAGATTGGTTACAGAGAGTACAAAAACCTCTGTTCAGTATAACCAATTGATTTTAACTTCTTTTAATTTTCAGTCGTATTTACTGTTGGCTATGACATATTACTACTAGCTTGTTTTAAATGTAATATCTATCACAGGCTCACGAGTTTTCCTTGCATGAATGATTGGACACGAACCTTAGGCTCATGCCCCTGTGATAACTGTTCAGAGCAATCGACCATACATGTCTTTTTATTCTGCAGATTTTATAGTAGCTTGAGGAAAGTCTGGCTTGTCCCGATTATGAGGGAGTTGGGTCTGAGACAGTGCTGCCCAGCCTTTCTTGCGCTGCAGTTACTGGACGATATCCACAGGCCCTTGAGGATATGTATGTTTTTAAAGAAAGTGCTTAGTCACAGGAAAACAAATGTACTCTAATCATGGACTATAATATGCTCTTTCTGTATGACGACTTTTAATTGTGTATTCATTTTTCTATTTTTAATGTTTTTTCTTACTGATAATATGTACTTTTATGATTGTCTTACAAAGCAATCGAATAAAGCAAATTCTGATTCTGATTCTGATACTCCAAATGGGCGTCCTTGTGCTAGTCTAATGCCTCAAAATAATCTAAACTGTGAGGCTGTAATCACCGAGCTTCAAAGCCTAAAGAAGGACATCAGTGGCTTCATTTGTGATGTTGTTAGTCACATCTTGTAAGGCAGACAATATTGTTTTACCTGCATCTTTTCACAATCACACTGCAGGCCAAGGTGGCAGCAAGGTTGTATGAGAAAGGATGTTACAGCATTCTGTGAATTCCACCTAGTGGAAATCCAATTTGGTGCCTGTGAGTAACAATACTATTTCAGATTTTTGGCCTGATTACGAGTTCAGTGGTCCGAGAACCACCGTACTAGTGGTGGCGGTCTGACCGCCATATTATGAGACATGCATTTACATAGAGAAAACCTTGTAGCGGTCCTGATGACACTGCCAGCCAAATCTCGCCTCAGCTTTCGCGTAATATGCCAATGAGCCTGTTGGAGGCTCAGATTGCCAAAGAAACTGCCAGCCCAATTATGGGTTTCTTTACAGCCAGTGAGACAGTGGAGGTCCAACCTCCACATTTGAGCTGATGAAAAGGGAAATATATTAGGGCGAATCTCACCTCAACTCACCTCTACACGTCCTGTGCTGCCATGTAACTGATCGTACATGTCCTGCTACTGCTGTACCTGCCTGGACATGTCCAAAACCCACACCATCATGGACACAATCAGGGATAAGTCATACTACTACCAGTTTCCATAAACTCCTCAGCAAAATGATGTTCTGCCATGGATCAGGCATGGGTTTTGGGGTGACATGGTAAAACATATTTACTGGGGCACTGTGTGGGATGAATTGAAATATATTACCCAAATACATCTGTATGAGTCCCTCTGTTTCTAAGTCACTGTTACACCACATGTACATTGGGCTCATAATTAGTGATAGTGATACACGAGTTACAATGTGTCACACAACAGCACCTCCTCATCAATATCACACCTATCAATCTCCCTAACACCCTCACTTTGCACACATTCTAGGTCCTGTTGTGATTTTAAATATAGATCTGTATAGATGTGTCAATAAACTGAAACACACCTACTCTGATACAACTCGGCATTGGTCTTTCACACATCAACAGCCACAGTCCGTGCAGATAACAGCGGTGGGGCCGGGTAAGGTGGGATATCAAGGGACGATGCAGAGGGGATATTTAATAAATATTTTTTTCCTCAGCATCGTCGCTCGAAATCCCACCTTACCTGGCCCCACTGCTGTTACCTGCACTGACCGCGACTGTACATCACCCACATTAAAAGCCAATGTAAGTAAATGTGATTGCAAAGAAGCAATGTGAGAGGAACAATGGAAATACTTGGTAGAATAGGTAAGACTCTATCATTGCGAACACTGAAAGGTGAGGGCCCTGTAGTACAGAACATTTTGCACATGCCTGAAAAGATCAATGTGCACAGGACCTGTGAATTGAAGTATATCAGGGACAACCAAGAGCATAACCAAGTGCCATGCATGTGTAGAAAAGTGCAAAACACACAGCATTTGTCATATATCTAGATAAAGTAGGTGTAAAGTATACACTGGAACATGCACACATTCCCAGACAAAACTGCATAACGGTATGAACATTTAAAACCCTTCATGTGTGGATAAACACATATTTAACGTCAGCACTACAAACAAATACCCAAACTTCATCATAGGGAGAAGTGCAACCTAAATGATGTAGACAGTGGCCAGGCCAAGCTGATATACTTACCACATAACATGTCACTCAATGCAGTGTCTGCCCCATTTGCTTTTACATCTCATAGAGAAACCTGTCCAACATTTTCCATTGTCCTCTGTAACTCCTGCATCGGTCCAAGGTCACATCATACTAACCACAACAACTGAAGCAGCAATCAAGGATGAAAGAAACACAAATATAGTCACACATCACTAACTATATAATAACATAAAATCATCAGAAATGAAATGACAGGACCAATGTATTCAAACTTATGATGAGGTTTAATTAACATATTTTGCAAACCATATTGTCCAACTAAGGCCAATGGCTAGTCCATAATATAATAATGTGCCACAGCACAATGTGGTGCCAACACACTTGCCCTTTCTGACACTGCCAGGGAAACCTCTTTACAAAGGGGCATCCATTGGGCTCCTATCGGAGGCATGTTGAAGATGGTACTTGGGAGGGGGGATGTTGTTTAGTGCGGGTAGGTTGGGTTTTGGGAGGTGTGGTTTGGGTTTTAGGAGGGATTTTCTTGGGCCTTGGGCTGAGGTCAGTGGAGTGGGGATCTACTTTCTCTGGGGTGGAGAGGGATGTGAGGGGATGGATTAGGTTTTGGGAGGTTTCTTTGCTTTAGGATGGGTAGGCTTAGGTGTCACCGGACTAAGGGCAAGGGCAAACAACATCTTCATGGGGAAAAGTAGTAGTATGCTCAGGATGGAGGTGTATCTGCTCATTCAACTGTGTGTTGTGTGGGTGACTGTGAGTGTTTTTGTTTATAGTATGTTTGTGCGGTAGATATCCCTGGTGTTGTAGAGGAGCCTGGGCCTGTTGCTGTGGTGCCCGGGGTATGGATGTGGTTGAGAAGGGTTCTGGGTCTTATGCTGTGGTGCCTGGGGATATGGGTGTGGGTGTTGAGGGTTCTGGCTCTGTTCCTGTGGTGCTTGGGGGTAGGGTTGGGGTTGTGGAGATTTCTGGATCTGTTGCTATGGTGCCTGGAAGTATGATTGTAGATGTGCAGGGGTCTCGGTCCATTGCTGTGGTGCCTAGGAGTATAATTGTGGAAGGGTCTGGGTCTGTTGCTGTGGTGACTGGGGTATAGGTGTGGATGTGAAGTTGTCTGAATCTGTTGCTGTGGTGCCTGGGGGTATGGTTTGGGGATGTGGAGGGGTCTAGTTCTATTGCTGTGGTGTCTGGGGGTATGGCTGTGGATGTGGACGGGTCTGGGTCTGTTGGTGGTGCCTGGGGGTATGGTTGTGGGTGTTGGAGGGTGCTGGCTCTGTTGCTATTGTGCCTGGGGGAATGGTTGTGAGTGTGGAGTGGTATGGATCTGTCGCTGTAGTGCTTGGGAATATGTGGGAGGTGGTGGTAGTGGTGAAGGGGGTGTCTGGTGAGTGCTTGCATGCTTGTGTTTTTGTGTGGTTTTTGTTTGTGTATGGTCTTTGGGTCTGATGAAGTGCATGTTTGCCAAGGTGATTGTGTTCTTGGGACAGGTTTGGGAATAGGGATTTTGGAAGGGAAAGGCAAAGGGGTAGGAGGTAGGTTAGAAGACTGGGATGGGTGGAAAACTGCTATGAGGGAAGAGGCACAAAGTCCAATAAGATCTCTGTAGGCCAGACATTGCAGTGTGAATGCCTTACAGGTAGGCCATCGTCTGTGTCAGCTGATGGCCTTGCCCCTGGGTGGCATTCAGGATTGTAGTCTGACCCACATAGATGGTCCTCAGGAGGACAGTGATGATGGTGGTAATGATTCTTGGGGGTCTGCCATCAGTCGGGTGTCCACTGGAGCATGATTCAGATAATGACAAGCTTGAGATGCTGTCCTCTGTGAAACGCTCCACACCATCTTGTTCATTGAAACCCTCTGTATCTGAAGTATCACGTCCAGAACCACTGTGACCAGCTGTTTTCCTGCCAACATTGGCCTCTTGTCCTTAATTTGCTCTGGATGTATCTGAAATGACATGTAAAATCATTTATTCCAACTGTGTTTCCACACCTGACAATCCCAAATCAACAGAAAACATTGAAATAGTCCACATATCACACCAGCTCGTTGGCTCACCCTAAAGGCTTCAAATTTCGTATGAGCACCTGCATGCATGCTACATAACCAGGAAAGTATTGTGTCCACTCATATCATAACCTCAGACAGGGCCAAATACATTCATGGAGTTGGATACACTCCATCCCTAAGTCCTTACTAGGTAGTTGATCTCCTTGAACACTTTGGCTCTTGTATTGTACCATTGTAATATGTTGTAACTAAGTAGGGTCAATACAAATTTGAGATTGACACAATGTTCATACAAGGCCCAGAGTCCAACAGATCTACATATCCCTCATCACACATAATGATGTCATAAAGGTCAACTTAAATAGCAATGTACCAACAATTAGTGTTGTAGCAGACATCATGTCACATGCAAATGCTCATTGCACACTGTTTAGACTTTGGACTCCAACTTACATCATATGGCTACTACCTGAAAAGTTGCATTAAAGCTGTACAGAAGTAGTTACCTATTGTTGTATGGCGTTTTAGATTCTGCATGGATTTTCCCGATTCATGCACTTATATAGGTAGAATTCATGTTTCCCTTATATAGGCATAGAAATCAAGCCCTTTTGTAGGCATAGCCCATGCTAGCCAGATACAGGCATGGCTATTTCCATCGATTCACCAAACGTCACAATATTTCTTGAAAAACTAGCTTAAGCAGTTAGGGACTTCCCCTTGCTTGAATATTGATTTCTCCAAGAACTCAGTTACGTTACAATGAACAACTATTCCCCAAGGGTTCATTCATGATTTTCATATGCCTGTCTTTACGTCAAATAAGCATGGGCGGAAAATCCATTCCGCTCACGGATTTTGTGGATTTTCGGTAAATTCGCAGTCCGCAAACTCTCGCGAATTTACCGAAAATCCGCAAATTCGCATGCAGCGGATTTTTTTTCTTGGTGATACAATATTGCGGCATGCGGCGTTCACCTACCGTCATTCAGCATTTGCCGAGTAGTTTTTCTCGATATTTTGCGAGTGCTGCACCATTTTGGATCTTGCTGCGGGATCCCGTGGGAGTTTGGCGACGCATCGCGAGAGTTCGCAATTGAGAACATGTAGGTGCGGCGGGCAGCAACAACCTCGCACTCGCGAAATTACAAAATTTGCAATTCTGCACAAGAAATCCACTAGCAAGCAGCATAGACCTTCTGAAAATGATGATTTTTATCAGAATAACTCCTCCCTTTGACATTTGCCTGCACTTTTTTGGATTTGAGGCATTTTGACTTTCTTTGGATCACTTTTGGATTAGAAATCAACTTTCACAAGTAAGTTTGTTTGGGGCATTACAGTTGCTGTTCTGCAGAAAAATGAGTTTTGCAAAACTGAAAGCACTCAGCAGGTGCAAAAGTTCACTCATCATTAGTAACCATTCCCTGTAGTACTTCCTGAGGGGCCCCTTCAGAGTTCAGTTGCCTATGTTTGTTTGGTGCACTACTGTTGCTCTTCTGCAGAAAAATGAGTTTTGCAAAACTGAAAGCACTCAGCAGGTGCAAAAGTTCAAACTCATCATTAGTAACCATTCCCTGTAGTGCTTCCTGACTGGGGCCCCTCCAGAGTTCAGTTGCTAGTTGCAACAATTCTATGACCCTGATCTGACCCTCACAGCAGGCTCATAGACTAGCTACAAGTAGGCCACAAAGGTCCTGGAAAAAAAATTGCACTGCAACAGAAAGCAAATTACAGATAAGGAAGCAGGTGCCCGACTGGAATTTTAAAACAGTGACACATTTATAAATCAACCCCAAATTAATTCATGTCAGTTGAAGCAGGGCAGGTGTGCTTGCTTTCCCCTCCATAATCTACAGTGATGAACCAGAGGGTGGCATTGATGTACCAGAGGGTGGCATGGGTGAAACAGGGTGGCAGTGGTGAAACAGAGGGTGCTATGAACCTGTAATGATGAACCAGACGTAGAAACAACATAGTCGCGACCGTTGCGAGCCGACAAGTAAGTTTGCAATTGCGAACTGGTACAAAACCCTCACGAACTGGCAGAAACCCTTGCGAACACAAAAAAAAATAAAAATCCGCAAATTCGCAAGAATTCGCGGATTTTGCGGATTGTGAGTTCGCAAATACGCAAATTAGCGAACGCCAGATTCGCAAAATTCGCCCATGCTTAACGTCAAACATGGCATTCATAAACACCTCCAAGGTATAAATATACCTTCACTTGCTATAGCAAAGCACGGTGGTTTGGAGCAGTTCGACGACCTACATGCCCGATGCAGCTCACTACAGCTTGTGCTGAAGGAAGCCGGCTTTCCAGTTGATGCACTGATCAGGAAGCTGCCATTCTCTGCCGAGAATCCTGCTCCTGTGTTTCTGACTCCCCTTGCGGGGTGTTGGGAAATCGAGTCATCAGAAAGAGAAACCAGACCTCCTTCATTCTAACAAGGTATGGAGCTGATTAGAACCTAGAGAAACCTTTGGTAGATTATTGGCAAAACTAAACCTATGCAAAAGACCATACTTACTTCGACCCTCGTACTAGACTTAGTTTAGGTGCATTGGGGTAGGCGTATTTTAGAAGCACCAGTTAAGTATTTTAGTCTACGTTATTTATGTATGTATACAATACAATGCTATTACAGTATTATTTCATAATACTATTCTCGCTGTATGCATTATACTTTGCATTCTGTCTAACAATTGTAGCAGTTCAACATATTGAACTAAGTCCTAAGTCAAATCTATAGGATATATTATTCCAATGCGCATAGCCTATTGGGAATGAAGGATCTACACTACATGGCGCCCAACGTTTGGTAAATGCAAAAATAACAGTTGATGGACAGAATGCAGAACAATGTCATACATTCATCCCAGTACAGAGATCTGGGCATAAATCCATTGTTTCTTTGCACTCCACACAACCCTAGCTCAGACATGGCCATATGCAAATAAGCTTTGACCCTGTGCCCCATGGGAACAGTCCAGCCCGAACTGCCAAGCCATGTATTTCCTGGACCGGAATCAAGCAATCTAGGATCAATTTCTGGCTATCAGCCGTCTTCAGCCAGGATAGCTTGACTCCAGTGGTGTGGAGAGCAAGGGACTCACGTCTGAGCATACCCATCCCACTCGGGGTGACAAATTCAAAAATAACAGTTGATGGACAGAATACCGAACAATGTCATACATTCACCCCAGTACAGAGATCTGGGCCTAAATCCATCAATTTTTCGCACTCTACACCAGCCCAGTTCAGACATGGCCATTTGCAAATCAGCCTTGACCCTGTGCCCCATGGGAACAGTCCAGCCCGAACTGCCAAGCCATGTCTTTCCTGGACCGGAATCAAGCATCCTAGGACCGGTTTCTGGCTATCAGCAGTCTTCAGCCAGGATAGCTTGACTCCAGTGGTGTGGAGAGCATGGGACTCACGTCTGAGCATACCCATCCCACTCGGGGTGACAAATGCAAAAATAACAGTTGATGGACAGAATGCAGTACAATGTCATACATACACCCCAGTACAGAGATCTGGGCCTAAATCCATCGTTTTTTTGCACTCCACACCACCACAGTTCAGACATGGCCATATGCAAATCAGCCTTGACCCTGTGCCCCATGGGAACATTCCAGCCCGAACTGCCAAGCCATGTCTTTCCTGGACCCGAATCAAGCATCCTAGGACCGGCTTCTGGCTATCAGCCGTCTTCAGCCAGGATAGCTTGACTCCAGAGGTGTGGAGAGCATGGGACTCACGTCTGAGCATACCCATCCCACCCGGGGTGACAAATGCAAAAACAACAGGTTCATGTACTGACTTTAAGGGTTCACCCTAACAAGGATTCGGATTGTTCTTTGAGGAGGGTAGTCAGTCACCCACCCCAAATATTAATCCAGTTTCCACTTACACATATGATTGGGTTTTGTTCCAGTGATGGTGCTTAGAGAAAGTTGTTGGCTCATTTTCCTATTTTTTCCCCAAGTATCTGAAAGAGGTTAGAAGTCCCCATTATGAAAGCCCAGCAGGTGTGGTATTAAACCTTTGAGGTCTTCTCCCCAGTGACTAGAGTTGTTGGAATCATTAGTTCTGTGTTTACTGAAAGGTTTTCTGATTCTTTTATTTTTTTTATTAATTATTTTTATTTTAGCAAACCACGAACAGTGGTGATCGTCACAGTTAAACATTACAATACACATCATTGTACCTTCAGAAATCAGGGCATTTTGGCATTATACATTTCAAAAGTTTCGTAGCCGAGCAGCATTTAAACATTCTACAATACGAGCGGTTCGTCAATTGGAACACCTTGAGGGAGTTCACATATATGGCCCCTATACTCATTCCATGCAGACCAAATGGCAGACCATTTCCGGGACATCCCCTAGCTACGTAGACTGTCTTCTCCTGGAGCATGCACCAGTCCATGTCCTTTTTCCATACTCCTAGTTTCGGTGGTTCTTCTGCCCCCCAAAGTCTAGCTATATTTCTTTTTGCGATTGCGAAATCTAGTGTGGCCCAGATCCTCCCACGGGGCGGCAGGTCATTGGGCACCCAGATGTTCAGGGGCGGTTGTGCAGGGAGGGGGGTTTAAATAATAAGATTTTTTTTCTTTAAAACTTACCTGCCCCGGGTCCCACTTTTTCTAAGCTCCAACTTCAGCTCCCGCTCCTGCTTTCCTGCCTTCGCAGGATCAGGAAGCAGGCAGCCCTCCCCCCCTCCGCTAAGCCAATCATGTTGTGATTGGTTGGGATGTCAACCACACAGGCGTCTATGGGGAGGCCATTTTCGCCATGTGGGCTGCATGCAGCCTACATGAAGAAAAGGGAGAGTGCAGATGACTGGTTTGGTCAGCCTCATATGGCCGAGCAAACAGTCAAGGCCCACAGTATTGGGAAAGCCACTCCTTCCCTGCCCTTGAGCAGACTCGCCCTCCCCCAACCAAACCCTTCTGTTTTCCCGCAGTGCGAGAAGCAGAAACATAAAATGGTATTTATAGTACCATTTTATGTTTCTGTTTCTCGCACTGCAAGAAAGCAGTAGGGTGATGCTCCTCTGCCCACTTGGAGGACCCACCCTTGTCCCCACTATTCCTACCTTTGGGCCATAATGTGGTGTTTTGTAGCTAGTGTTGAGCTAATCAAATTCCACACACATACTGGTACACCATTTACAAAGAATACAGGGCCATATTATCAAGCCTGTGCGCTAAAATTATCACCGCATTATTGGCCGAAAACGGCCGATAAAGCGGCGATAATGGGCTTGATAATATGCTCTGTGGAATTCCAATCGAAGCCCATGTTAGATGTCTTCACATCTAACATGTGCTTCGATTGGAATTCCATAGAGCATATTATCAAGCCCATTATCGCCGCTTTATCGGCCGTTTTCGGCCGATAAAGTGGCGATAATTTTAGCGCACAGGCTTGATAATATGCCCCAATACAGTTTCGCTGATATCGCCTGGGTGTATGCAGAAGTACAGTTTCAGAAAGTTTCCCACACAGCGCATTGCTAATTTACAGAAAACGACACTTAAAATATTGCTAAATTCAGGGGGTCATATTTCTTCTCAAATGTGCAATGCACTGAAAATCCATTTTTCTTCAAAACTGAATCATTCTTTAACCAATTGCCATACTTGCCTGATTTTCCTTTTTTCTTCTGTAACACAGCTATGATAAAGTGTCTAATTAGAGTGATTATTTCGGTTAGATGAACCAAATCATTAAAACAAAATCCCCGAATAAATCTATTAATAACGTCTTTGATTAATTTCCACTGCAGATAATATTTTTTAGTTGGCCTTTCTGAGGGCACCACTGATACAAATTTTAATTAGATGCTATTTATTCAACAAAAGCATGCCATTAAATGTTTTCTTTTGTAAATTAATGAGATCGTAAAGAGCATTGTCTAATATTCACAAAGGCTAAAAGGAACTTTGTGCAACATTGTGCATATTGCTGACATATAGATAAGGTCTCCTTCAAATGCATCCACTATAGGCTGAGTAAGATCTGAGCTTAAGAAGTCCCATTCCTGCGTATTCTGGTAAATCCCAAGTTACAGAGACATTCCACATGAAATCTCCCACTCTCAGTTATATTTTTGGAGCTTGGCTAGAATAGTTTTTTCACATGGAACTAATTATACATTTTACAATTATAATGTCTGAAGAGATATAGTCGCCCACGTTCAGTATCTACTACATGAATACAAAAGTAAGGGCCACATGTATAAAACTGTTTTGCATATCCAAATCGCTATATTGGGCTGTTGAAAAGTGCAAAACTGCCTATCCAAATGTACGAAGGCCTATGCTGCGTAGCAAAATGCGATGTCAACCCTGTAGTGAAATCGCAAACAGGGATTTCCTACTTGTGATTTCCTGACCACATATATGTAGCATTTCCTAATTGGGAATTTAACATTTAGGAAATGCTATTACCATCATCTTGGATCTGATGGTAACCAGGTGCAAACTTAAAGGCACCTAAAATACATAATTGCCAATGTCGCAACAACGCATGTCATTTCCACGAAATAAGTAAGCATGTCACAGGTAAGTGTATGTTATATATATATATATATATATATATATATATATATATATATATATATATATATATATATATATATATATATATATCCATATGATTCTACTCGAAACTTGAGACACCTCACACAATCACGTTTTTTTCCTTCTTTATTAGCAGGTTGCAGGGAAACAAACATCACTTTAATGCAGCCTGCTCCTCACGGACTCTATTGAGCAAGGGCTGAATAGCCAGAAACATGTTTGGAGGAGAGTGCGACTTTGCTGCCCAAATTGATGTTTGTTTCCTTGCAACCCGCTAATAAAGAAGGAACAAAACGAGATTGTGTGAGGTGCCTCAAATTTCGAGTAGAATCATATGGATGTATAGCGGCCGTGCTCCAGTTCTCGAAGTACCCCGCCTCTGAAAAGGATACTCCAGCGCTGTTTGAGAAACAGCAGCGCGAAATGGAACATTGTGTCCGGTTTTGGCAGGCAAATATGTGCAGGGACCCGAGTGTCTCTTGACACAGTAACCTACTATAGGGATGAAGGAAACATTAAACTAAGGTGAGAGCAGGCTGCACACCACCAGGGAAATACTGTTTCACCACAAGTACCAGAATGCAGTCGGGAGGCATGCCCACTAGGCGGGACTATAATTGGAAACTGCAAGTGTGGTGTGTGCTTTGATGCCGCCTGCTCGTCACGGACTCCAGTGAGCAAGGGCTGAATAGCCAGAAACATGTTTGGAGGAGAGAGAGACTTTGCTGCCCAAATTGATGTTTGTTTCCCTGCAACCTGCTAATAAAGAAGTAACAAAACGCGATTGTGTGTGGTGCCTCAAGTTTCGAGTAGAATCATATGGATATATATATAAAACCAATACTTCCTCAAATAAAAAGCGGGTCTGACACAGCAAGGGTTCTGGTTCAAGGGGTTTTATTCATTGTGCTCCGTCCTCAAGTTTGTGAAGCACCTCAGCAGACGCGTTTCAACGTTATCCACTTTCCTCAGTGCCAGCATCAGTATAGTTAATCACACCTGGGGCCCATTTAAAGTGTTCTTTAGTCTCCCCCACTCGATGACTCGGCCTCATTGACGTCTTAAAGACATAGTGCTTCTCTGGACAATTCAATGGAAGATCAGTAGTTCAGTACACCATCACACGGATGTGATGCACATGAAGAGAAAGCCGATTCAGTAAACTTCATTCCTGAACACACAGTGGAGTCCCAACTCAGTTGGCTTCGGTTCGCACCCTCGTGCTGGCGGTCAGTAACAGTTCTTTCTGTTGAATGAATTCAGTCCGTAAATTCAGCATTGTAAAAGAGCTATCCAATCCCAACGCCAACAGCAACAACATCACACCATCGCAGGACCGCTGCAACTCCCTCGCCACGTTCTTTTACCGCAAGATCGCCAATATCCACAACAGCTTTGGCGCCCAGACTCTGCCACCGAACCAACGCCCTCTACAACCACCCTGAGCGCTTGGACTCCCATCAGCACCAAAGACACCGCCCACGCTATGAACATCATCTACTACGGCTCATCTTCCGACCCATGCCCTCACCACATCTTAAACAAAGCCAACACCATCCTCGCTTCCCACCTACGGAACATCATAAACAACTTCCTCACATCTGCCACCTTCCCAGAGAGCTGGAAGCACGCAGAGATCAATGCCCTACTGAAGAAACCCACAGCGGACCCTAAAGACCTCAAAAACTTCCGCCTCATCTCTCTTCTTCCCTTCCCGGCGAAAGCGATTGAGAAGATCGTCAATAAACAACTGACCTCATTTCTCGAGGCCAACGGATCCCTCGACCCATCCCAGTCTGAATTTCGAGCCAACCACAGCAAAGAGACCGCCCTCATCTCAGCCACTGACGACATCAGGACCCTACTCGACAACGGGGAAACCACCGCCCTCATCCTCCTAGACCTCTCAGCTGCCTTTGATACAGTCTGCCATCGCATCCTAATAACCCGCCTCCACAACACCGGGATCCAAGGTAAAGCCCTGGACTGGATCACCTTGTTGCTCTCCGACAGAACCCAGAGAGTCTGCCTCCCTCCCTTCTGCTCCGCGGCCACCGAGATCATCTACGGCGTACCCGAAGGCTCATCTCTCAGCCAAATCATCTTCAATATCTACATGAGCCCCCTCGCCACCATCGCTCGCAAACACAACCTCATCATCTCATACGCCAACGACACCCAGCTGATACTCTCCCTCACCAAAGACCCAGCCGCTACCAAGCTTAACCTCCAGGAAGGAATGAAAAACTTCACTGAATGGATGAAACTCAGCCGTCTGAAACTGAACTCAGACAAGGAGGTCCTCATCATCGGACCATCCCCATCCGCCTGGGACAACTCCTGGTGGCCCACAGAACTGGGCACCGCACCGACACCCACTGACCACACATACAACCTGGGATTCATCCTGAACTCCTCTCTCACGATGACCAAGCAAGTCAACGCCATCTCATCTTCATGCTTCAACACCCTGCGCATGCTACGTAAGATCTTCCGGTGGATCCCTACCGGAAATAGAAAGACGGTCAGCCAGGCCCTCATCACCAGCCGACTAGACTACGGGAATGCCCTATATGCAGGAACCACAGTCAAACTTCAGAAAAGACTCCAATGTATACAGAACGCATCAGCAAGCATGACTCATCCTCGACATCCCCCGCCACAGCCACATATCAGCCCACCTGAAAGACCTGCACTGGCTCCCCGTCAACAAAAGGATCACGTTCAGGCTCCTCACCCACGCACACAAAGCGCTCCATGACATAGGTCTCGAATAGCTCAACAACTGCCTCGCGTTCTACACTCCAACACACAAACTCCGCTCCGCCAGCCTCGCCCTTGCCACCGTCCCACGGATCCGCAGAATCACTGCCGGAGGAAGGTCATTTTCCTACCTGGCGGCCAAGATGTGGAACTCCCTCCCTGCCCACCTACGACTGACACAGGACCACCTCACATTCAGGAAACACCTCAAGACCTGGCTCTTTGAGCAGTAGCGGCTCTCCCCCCTAGCACCTTGAGACAAGACCCTCACGGGTGAGTAGCATGCTCTATAAGTATATTGATTGATTGATTGATTGAGTCCCCAAGAGCTTCCCTTTGCAGTGGAATACTGCTTCGTCTCTCCCCATACATGAATGTACGCACAATGTGTTATTTAAATGCTGGAGGAGCGATGCGTTTGTATTTCCATACTACACCAAAAGTTGCTGTCAGTTGCATTGTTTCAGATCTGGAGGGCGTGTGGGTAACCAGCGACAGCCTGCTTGGTAAAACATAAAACCAATACCTCCTCAAAATAAAAGGGGGTCCGACACAGCAGGGGTTCTGGTTCAAGGGGTTTTATTCAAGGGGTTTTATTCATCTTCTTTACATCATTGAAGCAAGAGCAGGGAAACCCGTTCTCGCTTCAATGAAGTGAAGCAGAATTGCTTTTCCATAAGGCGACCTGCATGTCAGCAGCTCCCCTAGTGGAAAAGCAATGCCGGCTCCCGCGTGATGCGGAGAGCCGGCGGGAACGACGGAGGATTGGGGACCCATGGAGGATTGGGGACCTCCCCACAGTCCCCAACAGATAGGGCTGGCCCCGGGGCCAGAAGTGACCTGAGAGTGGCGCCATGCAGTCCCCCTCCCCCCCCCAAAAAAGCGAACTGTCCCTGGGGGATGGGGTAACCTGGGCCAAATATGGCCTTGGGAGGGGGCCACGTGGCCCCCCTCCATTAAAAAATAAAATAAAAAATAGGGGTCAGGCCCTGGGGGATGCGGCGCTCTGTGGCCAATAAAATAGGAAAGGAAGGGGGGCCACACAGCTCACCTTCTTAAAAAAAACATTTTGTAAAGGGTTACAAAGAAATTAGCTTCAACTTCCACAAATTCGCGAGCGGAACAAATTCTCTGCCCATACTTAGTGTTTTCACTGTATTTTAAGTGTCTTCTAGCATAGCACTGGCTCTAGGCCTGGTTAGTCAGTCAGTTACCACCATTACCTGTCTGAAAAAGTTGTGGGCACATGATGATTTTGGAACAAGGCCTATTTCTGCTCCTCTGTTGGTTCTTGCTGCACATGTCCTGCTTCTTCTTGTACTTTTCTTCATCTTTGTGGACTTCTTTTGCTTCCTTCTGCATTTCCTTCGCTTTTTTATGCGCAATTTTTCTTCTTTCTTCCCATGTCCTACCTCTGTAGGCATAGTTAGAAACTAGCATTTGAAAAGTCTTTGAATTTCACAGAAAAAACCATAGGTTTCAGGCACGTTATAGTTAGAAATTAGTATTGAAAAAACCTTAGAAATTCACTGAAAAAACAATAGGGTTCAGGGGTGATATAGTTAGCTGGACATTTCACTCGTACAAAACCATAGAAATTCCTCTGTTATAGTTAGTTCTGCTAACTATAACTTGCGCCCCGCCATGCACTGCTGATGACGTTACATATTACATCACTCATGACATGGTCAATGACATCTCATGACATGGTCAATTACATCTCAAATGACATCACTGATGACATCACTGATGACATCACTGATGACTTTATTCAGTGACTATGTGTTTCCGTAAAGTTTAAATATATTTAATATATACAGGGAAAGGTCCAGCGAACTATAACACCCCTGAAACCTATGGTTTTTTCAGTGAATTTAAAGGTTTTTTAAATGCTAATTTCTAACTATAATGTGCCTGAAACATATGGTTTTTTTAAGTGAATTTATTTTTATATATATATATATATATATATATTCAAAGAAACAACTTATGAATCACAAAGTTGACTCGAGCCCAGGTCCTTTTAGCGTGTTATTTATTCACACACAGAATGTCAATCAACACCCGACGCGTTTCGGTGCAGCCGCACCTTGGTCACGGGTAACGGTGTTTACAAACATTAACATTTTTAAAGTCAAAAAATATAAACATAAACGTAGGACTACTCGTCCTCACACCAGTGTTAGTTCAACCACTGTTGTGGCGGCCATATTTGAATATGTAATTGGACACAGATATAATACATTATGTACATAAGAAACTGTATAAGGACCACAGAGATTAATGTAACTTTAAATCAATTTGTTACAATTGCTCAAAGGTTATACCCTTATGTCAAATCAAAAAGTTTTTCCAAACGCTTCTCAAAATTTAGCCCAAGTGGGCAAATGTACCAAAGCTCAGATACATGAAACATGACAATTCCGCCCCAGTGGGCATGACTGCATCATTCCAATCTCATCTCAATGTCCTGAAACTTCAACATCCTAGTTGAATTCCAAAAGTTTTACAAATTAACAAATGTATAATCCTGTGATTCCATCCAATTAAGTCAAATCGGCAGCAACCAGTGGTATTACGTCCTCCCTGTGCGGCGACATATGTGTCTCCTACAAACATAAAAAATATGATCACTTTAAAATATACTCAAATAATTAAACATCCAAGACAGCTTCAAATTCATGTTTTTAAGGGATTACATGACTAGAGTATTATCAGTACGGTGAATATGTTACATGGGCTCTTAAATTAAGTGGACTGCTAACTCCTCATCCTTATTCAACCCCAGCGGGTGTACAGTGTCATATTTAATTATGAACCTTGATTCAAGCTGGCGTAGTTGTCTCAGTCTGTCTCCACCTCGTTCCGACGGTGGGATTCTGTCTAATGCACAAAACTTGAATACACTTAGATTTTTTCCATGCAGGTCCTTAAAATGTTTAGCAATTGGATAGTTTTTGTCCTCATTTGTTATGGCCCGCATGTGTTCTAACACACGTTTTTTGCAGGGATGTATCGTGCTGCCAATGTAAGTCAGTGGACAGGGACATTGCAGTGCATAGACACAGTAGTCAGATTTGCACGTCAGATGTTTTGCAATCCTAAAGGGTTTGTTATTTTTAGACAAAGTGATTTCCTTTTTATTGACACTGTTCTTACAGGCTTTACATGAGTGACAGGTAAAGAAACCTTCTACCTTCCTGGTATCTTCTTTGTCCTTTACCATGTTGCTACATAGCACGTCTTTCAGAGCTGGACATTTCCTGTAGGTGATCATAGGTTGATTCCCCACAGCTTTTTTTAGTATTTCGTCCAGCTGGAGTACATGCCAAAATTTCTTCAGACTCTTTCTGACCTGCCATGTTTGGTCAGAATATGTGGTAACAAATCTAAGAGGTCCCTCTTCACTGTCGCTTGGTTGTTTAGATACGAGAAGATCTTTTCTATCTACGTCTCTGACTTTGTTACAGGCTTGTTCGACCACTTTGGCCGGGTAGCCCCTCTCCCTGAATCTCTCTTTCATAATATTCATTTCTTTATGAAAGTCTGAGTTGGTAGCACAGTTCCTCTTTGCGCGTAGCAACTCGCCAAAGGGTATGCTGTGAATCAGGTTTTTGGGATGACAGCTCGACGCATGCAACAAGCTGTTGCCTGCTGTAGGCTTTCGATACAGCTTGCTGATGAGTCGTCCATTGTTAGCTGATACCAAAACATCCAGAAATTCAATTGACTGCTTGTCAATAGTACTGGTAAATTGTAAGTTACATTCGTTCTGATTCAATTCTTTGACAAATTGCAAAGATGCCTCTTTACTGCCCTTCCACAGACAAAACACGTCGTGTCATGTTTCATGTATCTGAGCTTTGGTACATTTGCCCACTTGGGCTAAATTTTGAGAAGCGTTTGGAAAAACTTTTTGATTTGACATACAGCAGGCAACAGCTTGTTGCATGCGTCGAGCTGTCATCCCAAAAACCTGATTCACAGCATACCCTTTGGCGAGTTGCTACGCGCAAAGAGGAACTGTGCTACCAACTCAGACTTTCATAAAGAAATGAATATTATGAAGGAGAGATTCAGGGAGAGGGGCTACCCGGCCAAAGTGGTCGAACAAGCCTGTAACAAAGTCAGAGACGTAGATAGAAAAGATCTTCTCGTATCTAAACAACCAAGCGACAGTGAAGAGGGACCTCTTAGATTTATTACCACATATTCTGACCAAACATGGCAGGTCAGAAAGAGTCTGAAGAAATTTTGGCATGTACTCCAGCTGGACGAAATACTAAAAAAAGCTGTGGGGAATCAACCTATGATCACCTACAGGAAATGTCCAGCTCTGAAAGACGTGCTATGTAGCAACATGGTAAAGGACAAAGAAGATACCAGGAAGGTAGAAGGTTTCTTTACCTGTCGCTCATGTAAAGCCTGTAAGAACAGTGTCAATAAAAAGGAAATCACTTTGTCTAAAAATAACAAACCCTTTAGGATTGCAAAACATCTGACGTGCAAATCTGACTACTGTGTCTATGCACTGCAATGTCCCTGTCCACTGACTTACATTGGCAGCACGATACATCCCTGCAAAAAACGTGTGTTAGAACACATGCGGGCCATAACAAATGAGGACAAAAACTATCCAATTGCTAAACATTTTAAGGACCTGCATGGAAAAAATCTAAGTGTATTCAAGTTTTGTGCATTAGACAGAATCCCACCGTCGGAACGAGGTGGAGACAGACTGAGACAACTACGCCAGCTTGAATCAAGGTTCATAATTAAATATGACACTGTACACCCGCTGGTGTTGAATAAGGATGAGGAGTTAGCAGTCCACTTAATTTAAGAGCCCATGTAACATATTCACCGTACTGATAATACTCTAGTCATGTAATCCCTTAAAAAATGAATTTGAAGCTGTCTTGGATGTTTAATTATTTGAGTATATTTTAAAGTGATCATATTTTTTATGTTTGTAGGAGACATATGTCGCCGCACAGGGAGGACGTAATACCACTGGTTGCTGCCGATTTGACTTAATTGGATGGAATCACAGGATTATACATTTGTTAATTTGTAAAACTTTTGGAATTCAACTAGGATGTTGAAGTTTCAGGACATTGAGATGAGATTGAAATGATGCAGTCATGCCCACTGGGGCGGAATTGTCATGTTTCATGTATCTGAGCTTTGGTACATTTGCCCACTTGGGCTAAATTTTGAGAAGCGTTTGGAAAAACTTTTTGATTTGACATAAGGGTATAACCTTTGAGCAATTGTAACAAATTGATTTAAAGTTACATTAATCTCTGTGGTCCTTATACAGTTTCTTATGTACATAATGTATTATATCTGTGTCCAATTACATATTCAAATATGGCCGCCACAACAGTGGTTGAACTAACACTGGTGTGAGGACGAGTAGTCCTACGTTTATGTTTATATTTTTTGACTTTAAAAATGTTAATGTTTGTAAACACCGTTACCCGTGACCAAGGTGCGGCTGCACCGAAACGCGTCGGGTGTTGATTGGCATTCTGTGTGTGAATAAATAACACGCTAAAAGGACCTGGGCTCGAGTCAACTTTGTGATTCATAAGTTGTTTCTTTGAATATTACGAGGGTCGCCTCCTCACTCGAGCCCGCCGCCGTGTGTGGCCGGGAGACTGGCGGACATTTGTTGATTCATATATATATATATATATATATATATATATATATATATATATATATATATATATATATATATATATATATACCTACTGGCGGTCGCCAGTAGGTATATATAGTTAGGACCTAGTTTCCATAGGAAATCCGCAACATTCTATTGGGAATAACCTTGGCGCCGGTTGATCAATCTATGTGAATTTCTCAAAGAAGATGTCGCGTTACGCTCCGCTCCTTCCCTGAAAGTTTCGGGGGGATTCGTGAAGCGGGGGCCGAGAAAAAAGGGGGGCCCCAAAACGTGTTTTCCCCATGCAATTTTCCATAGGACCTTTAGACACGGCTACAGCCCGAACGGCTGAACGGAATTACAAAAAATTTGGCAAAATGGTAGAGTCTCATTCGCAGATCACGCTTTTGCTTAAATGGTGTAAATCCCTCCGGTAGTTGCTTAGAAAATTGAAGTTGAAATCAATTATATATCTATAAGCGCGCACACAGCTCTCACAGCCCACACAGCCCTCACAGCCCACACAGCCCACACAGCCCTCACAGCCCACACAGCTCTCACAGCCCACACAGCTCTCACAGCCCACACAGCTCTCACAGCCCACACAGCCCTCACAGCCCACACAGCCCTCACAGCCCTCACAGCCCTCACAGCCCACACAGCTCTCACAGCCCACACAGCTCTCACAGCCAACACAGCCCATACAGTTCTCACAGCCCACACAGCTCTCACAGCCAACACAGCTCTCACAGCCCACATGGCTCACACTCTCACAGCCCAAACAGCTCTCACAGCTCTCACAGCCCACAGAGACCTCACAGCCCACACAGTCCTCACAGCCCACAAAGCTCTCACAGCCCACACAGCTCTCACAGCCCGCCTAGGTAGACCGAGGCACAAAAGAAGCAGAGCTCACAGCCCACACAGCTCTCACAGCCCACACAGCTCTCACAGCCCACACAGCTCTCACAGCCCACACAGCCCTCACAGCCCACACAGCCCACACAGCCCTCACAGCCCACACAGCTCTCACAGCCAACACAGTTCTCACAGCTCCACAGCTCTCACAGCCCACACAGCTCTCACAGGCCTCACAGCCCACACAGCCCTCACAGCCCACACAGCTCTCACAGCCCACACAGCTCTCACAGCCCACACAGCTCTCACGGCACAGCCCACACAGCCCACACTCTCACAGCCCAAACAGCTCTCATAGCCCACACAGCTCTCACAGCCCAAACAGCTCTCACAGCCCACACAGCTCTCACAGCCCACACAGCTCCCACAGCCCACACAGCTCTGGCAAAGATAATATCAGCAGAGAACAAGCACTGGCAAAGACAATAACGGCAGCAAACAAACACTGGCAAAGACAATAACGGAAGAAAAAAACACTGGCAAAGACAATAACGGTAGCAAAAAAAAACACGGACAAAGGCAATACCAGCAGCGAACCAACACTGGCAAAGATAATACAATCAGGGGGGCAGGGGCACAAAAAACGGCACAACCAGGGGACAGAAGGCCCGACAAACGGCACAATCAGTGGGCAGAAGGCAAGAAAAAACTGCACAATTAGTGGGCAGAAGGCAACAAATACGGCACAATCAGGGAGCAGAAGGCAAAAAATACAGCACAATCAGGGTGCAGAAGGCAAGAAATATGGCACAATCAGGGTGCATGAGGCAGGAAATACGGCACAATCAGGGGGGCAGAAGCCAAGAAATACGGCACAATCAGGGAGGCAGAAGGCAAGAAATACGGCCCAATCAGAGAGCATCTTGCTCCGGTCCAAAATTCGGATCCCTAAGGCTGCTCAGGTTGTCCCACAAAGATATTAACATATGTAAACGTTATCCGCTAATAGAATTCGCATTTAAAAAACCTTGCAAATTCACTGAAAAAAAGATAGGTTTCAGGCCTTATATAGTTAGGAATTAGCATTTAAAAAACCTTGCAAATTCACTGAAAAAACCATAGGTTTCAGGCCTTATATAGTTAGGAATTAGCATTTAAAAAAACCTTCGAAATTCACTGAAAAAACCATAGGTTTGAGGCCTTATATAGTTAGGAATTAGCTTTGAAAAAACCTTTGAAATTCACTCAAAAAACTATGGGGCATATTATCAAGGACAGGCGATACATTATCGCCGCTTTTATTGGCAGGAAACTGCCGATAAAGCGGCGATAATGGCCTTGATAATATGCTCTATGAATTCCAATCGAAGCCCATGTTAGATGTGGTTGTGTGTCAAATCTGTGTTTTCTGTTCTTTGTATATTCACTTATGTATGTCTGTCACGATTTTTCACGTTATTTTCACTTCTAGTGTAAATCAACGATCAGACATCAGACTTTGAAAGCATGCACGCACCATTATGGCGAAACTACACCATATAGACCATGTGCATGTGTAAACGTGCATGGACAATGTACGTTTTGAAGGACAAAAAGACCCCGATCTCGGTTGAGATAGGGGCAAGGTGGTTGTTAACATTGTCTTTGTTCATATCTTTTTCAGGTTCACCATTGAACAATACATCTACGCGTGTACCGATTTGGAACAGCGTCATTCACTGTAAATATTATTTGCACTAATCCAATCTTCGAATCCTAAATCTAGGTTTTTTAGGAGTGGCATTATACAGGGCTGGTCCCTGTATGGTCCTGACGAAATGCCAGGGGTGGCGTGAAACATGTTGACCACATACTGAACCAACCCACATCACTGGTTGGTATACAGTATAAACCCCACTTTTAACATACCGGTCTAGGAGCAGAATAAAACATTGAGGCCCACTAGCACGGTATTTTTAACACTCACACACACATCCACTCCACTTTTCTCTCACCACACATAGTCCTTCACTTAACAGTGCTCCTACGTAGCTCGCAAATAGTAGCACGCCCCTTTTCGTAGAGAACTGGGATGACCCCGATGATGAAGCATGTCACCGTGAGGAAACTCCGGTGAGTGAGGGGAAAACAAGAAAGAACATTTTTTCTTTCTTAAAAGCTACACCTACATACTCTTGTTAGGTAGCCTCCACACAAGACAGGTCCCTGAACCCAGATATTGGCTTCCTTTTCGCAATTATCCTTAGGAGGACGACCTGTTCTTTAGAACCTCCTTCTCCCTCCTTTTTGGCATGAGTCAAGCAGCCTCCAGACTCCGGGAATAAAACTTACCTCAGGACAGGTCTCCGATACCTGCTCCGTTAGAACAGTGACACGCACTTGTAGACACATACCTGAGAATCTATCCCTTATCCAGAAAATGGCAGAGATCACCGGCCTCTCTTTTTCGGAGGAAGAGATCGAGAGAGTAATGGCCTCCATTTTACCACACACTCGGGCTCCTAATAAAAACAGTGGGGATTCCAGCCAAGATTGGGACTAACTAACAGAACTAAAGAGATTACAAATAAAGACCCTAATACACGGCGTAATGATGGCAGAATATCTCAAAATCAGCACTGCACCAAGAGGCTTAATAGTCAGGAATGAACCCTTCATCTTTCAAAACGACAAACAATTCAAAAAAGACTGGTCATTGATATCATGGCACTGCACCAGGGACTGGCTAGTCCTGATCATTAAAACAGCGGCTCGCCTGTCTGAAACATTGAAGGAAGAAATACAGACGTTGGAGGTCCATCTAAAAACTTACATAGCACCTGCTGAGCTTAAAAAAAGACTAGATGAACTGAATAAAACAATGACAGAATTCGAGATTAGCCTAAAGGATACTAAATACACAAAACTGGATAAAGACAAGAAAAATTTCTCTCATGAAACAATCTATCCATACATACGTGATGACTACAAACCAAGCAATAGAAATCCTGGCTACAATACAGACAGCGATGGATCTGACAGCGGGTCTGAAAATTCCAACTCTCCAAAATTTTATAATTATCCTCCAAATAGGAAACAAAGGAGAGGTAGAGGGAACGCAGGAAGATATCGAGGAAATCAACCACAAATGTGGCCCTCCTACCAGCCACCATATGGCCCCCCACCGCCATTTTTTTACGGACCACAACAATTCCCCCCGATGTACCCCCAACAACCTTTCCAGAATTGGAACACCAACCAAAGTAACCAACCACGTCCTTTTTTAGGGAGAGGCCAAACGACTCAGAGAGCGAAAAACAAAACCGGCCAACAGGTTCAATGGGCCCAACCCGTGGAAGTAACGAAACGCCACACACGGAGCAAGGGGCCACCAGAACCATCAACGAGCAACCCCCAGATTTAGTAGTCAACTTATCGTCCCTAACACTAACAGAAGTCCAGACACGGGTTCTGAACAAAGGACTAGGCTTCGTACCTACCCCTACAACAGACAAATTCAAACTGTGTGCAGAGCTAAAGGAGTTTCTGAGGAAATTAAAACTCCAGGTCTTTTTCAAAGACAAAGAACAAGCAAGAACCATAAACATGGACACGGGTCTTAAGAAGAAGTCTACTTTTGTCCCACCCCCCCACAACTTACCTGTCGAATTACTAGCTTTCGAAAAAGCTGTGATGAAGGATGTGAAGGACCTGGATCCGAATACCATAAGAGTCTTCAAGAACACAAGCAACTTCGAGTTTGAAGCGATTCGAGAATTATCAAACAATAACGCCATCACTATAAAACCGGCGGACAAGGAAGGAGCAATTGTTCTGCAAGATACCGAAAAATACAGACAGGAATGTCTACGCCTTCTGGCAGACACAAGGAATTATATCATCATCAAAGAAGATCCAAGGGAAAGAATAAGGGTCTGCATTGCACACCTCATTGAGGAGAGCCTGGTCAATGACTGGATGGATAAAAAAGAATCAGAATTTCTAGTTAATTCAAAACCGGTCATCCCTTACTTCTACACGATCCCGAAGATCCATAAATGCATGGATCAACCACCAGGGAGACCAATAGTCTCAGGGATAGGGTCCATTCTGGAACCAGTATCAAGATACGCGGAGGCATTTCTCCGCCCCATTGTTCAAAAAACAGATACTTATCTGAAAGACACGAAGGATGTATTATGCCTTCTGAAAGACACAACTTTTGACCCCACATCTAGTGTTTTGATGAGCCTAGATGTGGAAAGTCTTTATACAAGTCTACCGCACAAAGAAACATTGGAAATTTTGGAGGAAGTGCTCTTTGAAGAGGAGTGGACTTATCACGCACCAAGACATGTGGTCCTTGAATGCTGCCGGTTAGCCCTCACAGAAAATTTCTTCCGATTTGAGGAGACATTATACCGCCAACAACATGGGACAAGCATGGGCAGCACTTTTGCGCCGAGCATAGCTGGACTATATGTCCACCAACTGGAGAAAAAGAAGATTCTGATTGCCAACAACCCATACACCAATCACATCAAATTATGGAAACGTTATATCGACGACATTCTGTTGATATGGAACGGCAATGAGGAAGAAGCAACTAGATTCTGCGCCTGGCTAAATGAACAAGACCCTTTTTTGAAATTTACATACACCATGAGCAGAAGCCATCTGGTTTTTCTGGGTCTGAATATTTGGGCAAGAGATGGAGTCTTGGTAACCACCACTCATCACAAACCAACCTCGAGGAATTGCCTCCTCACCTACAACAGTTTCCACCCAAGGCATCTGAAGCAAAACCTTCCTTTCGGACAATTCCACCGACTTAGAAGAAACTGCTCCTACAAAACAGACTACGTATCACAAGCTGAAGAACTGAGCACAAAATTACAACAAAGGGACTATCTGAAAAAAATGGTACAGAAAGCTTGTAAAAGAGCTAGCAATAACAACAGAGAGGCCCTCTTAGAACCAAAAACAGAGCAACCACCAACCAGTGACAGACCCATCTGTATCACAACTTTTGACAAAGTCTCTGATAAAGTCAGTAAGATTGTAAAGAAACACTGGACAATACTGAACAGTGGAGAACTAAACATCCCAAAACCGGTGTTTAGCCATCGAAGAGGAAGGAATTTGAAAGACTACCTGGTACACACGCGACCAAAACCAGCAGAGAATGTCAACAGACTGCAACCGTTACCAAACGGACACTACCCGTGTAACAATTGTAGCGTGTGTCATCTTACCTCAGTAACAAAAACAATCACTTTCAATAACAATACCACATGGCAACTCAAAGATTTCTCCAACTGCAATACAAGTGGGGTGGTATACTTAATCACATGTACGTGCAATCTGCACTACGTGGGCATGACTACAAGGAAAGTAAGCACTCGGATTGTGGAACACAGAAGCAATATACGCTGTAAAAAGTCAACAACACGCATGACAAACCACTTTATCGAAAAAAACCATACCCCAAATGATCTGAGATGGGTAGTCCTGGAATGTGTCAAGAACAAAGAAAACCTTGAGAAAGCCCTCCATGAGCGCGAACAACGCTGGGTTTTCAAACTTCAGACAGATACAAGGGGGCTAAATGATGACATACCGTGGGGTGTCCTGAGCAGGTGACACTACGCAACCGTGTTATCATACATCAAGCCCAAAACACTAATTCCGTAAAAGTCCCTAAATCTTTAAAAAGAATCCCTTAAGTCCCCCTGAAGACAATGCATATTACGAGAACTTTGGTATAATAAGACCTTCTTACCCTAACTAGCACAATGGGAATAGTAGAAAGACCCACGCAATGCATATTTACATCCACCAAAGATGGCCGCTGTAACAGTCTAGTCTCCAAACCCGGAAGTCAATACCTATAAAATCCGGACCCACGGACCAGTAAACAAGATGCGGTCCGAGGGGAAGCAGCTAGGTAATACCACGCGGCATTGCTGACTAGGAAGTAAGTTCTAAACCATCTGGGCCTGAAAGACTTGGGAACTTTAGATCGCACTCTCAAGGTAAAAAACTTTAGAAAACTAACCCTGTGTTTTTATAACTCTACAAACCTTTTAGCATTGTTTCCACTGAGGCGATACCGCCCCCCTATGAGACCATGATGTGCCATTATGCACCAACAAATGTAAATATTTGGAATACTTTCTCCTTGGTTGTGTGTCGAATCTGTGTGTTCACTGTTCTTTGTATAGTCACTTATGTATGTCTGTCACGATTTTCACGTTATTTTCACTTCTAGTGTAAATCAACGATCAGATATCAGACTTTGAAAGCATGCACGCACCATTATGGCGAAACTACACCATATAGACCATGTGCATGTGTAAACGTGCATGGACAATGTAAGTTTTGAAGGACAAAAAGACCCCGATCTCGGTTGAGATAGGGGCAAGGTGGTTGTTAACATTGTCTTTGTTCATATCTTTTTCAGGTTCACCATTGAACAATACATCTACGCGTGTACCGAGTTGGAACAGCGTCATTCACTGTAAATATTATTTGCACTAATCCAAACTTCGAATCCTAAATCTAGGTTTTTTAGGAGTGGCATTATACAGGGCTGGTCCCTGTATGGTCCTGACGAAACGCCAGGGGTGGCCTGAAACATGTTGACCACATACTGAACCAACCCACATCACTGGTTGGTATACAGTATAAACCCCACTTTTAACATACCGGTCTAGGAGCAGAATAAAACATTGAGGCCCACTAGCACGGTATTTTTAACACTCACACACATCCACTCCACTTTTCTCTCACCACACATAGTCCTTCACTTAACAGTGCTCCTACGTAGCTCGCAAGTCGTAGCACGCCCCTTTTCGTAGAGAACTGGGATGACCCCGATGATGAAGCATGTCACCGTGAGGAAACTCCGGTGAGTGAGGGGAAAACAAGAAAGAACATTTTTTCTTTCTTAAAAGCTACACCTACATACTCTTGTTAGGTAGCCTCCACACAAGACAGGTCCCTGAACCCAGATATTGGCTTCCTTTTCGCAATTATCCTTAGGAGGACGACCTGTTCTATAGAACCTCCTTCTCCCTCCTTTTTGGCATGACACTCACACGCTGCCACTCATCCATGGAGTTACTCACACACCTACTCAGTCCTGTAAAGAATCAATCACACTTTGATTTCTTCATCTATACTGTTAAACACAGAACAGCTTACATTTTCACAGATATACTAACACATACTTACTCACTTATACAATCAAATCCTTCATCCATACTCTTATACATCCACTCATTCTTCAATATGTAAAACATATTTAAACTTTACAAAAACACACAGACACTGGATGATGTTATCAGTGATGTCATTTGAGATGTCATCAGTGATGTCACTGACCATGTCATGAATGATGTAATATATGACATCATCAGCATTGGATTGCGGATGCGCGAGATATATAGTTAGTGCAACTAACTATATGTGGAATTTCATTGGTTTTATATCAATAAAATGTCCAGCTAACTATATAGGAGGAATTTCAATGGTTTTGTATATGTTAATTCCTAACTATATAAGGCCTAAAACCTATGGTTGTTTCAGTGAATTTCCAAGGTTTTTTAAAGGGTAATTCCTAACTATATATAGTCTATAACCTATGGTTTTTTCAGTGAATTTCATTGGTTTTTTAAAAGCATATATATATATATATATATATATATATATATATATATATATATATATATATATATATATATATATATATATATATATATATATATATATATATATATATATGAGTGAGTGATTAAATGTGTCTTACTGAATGCATGGGTTAGTGACTAAACTGTTTTAATGTGTGCATTAGTATGTCTGTTGTTGTGTAAGCTACTGCATGTGTTGATCAGTAGCTATATGAGTGGCTATATGTGTTATTGATTGGTTGCCCGAGTATTTGTATGGGAGACTGAGTGGGTGTGTGGGTAGCTGGCATATATAAATGACTATACATAAGAGCCACTGATTGTGCGATTGACTGTATGGATCATTGTGTACTTGTTTCAGTAATTGTATAACAAAGTAAGTATGTGTTAATATATGTTTGAATAAGTAAGGTGTTGTGTGTATAACTGTATAGTTGAGGAAATGGCAGAGTGATAGATTATTTGCATGACTGATTAGATGTGTGAGTAACTCCATGGATGAGCGGCAGAGTGTGAGTGTCTGTATAGGTCTTTGTATGCAGATGATAGTGTTGTATTGATGAGTGACTGTATGTATGAGTCATTCTATGGACATGAATGAGTGAATGTGTGTGTAGACCTAGGAATCAGTGTGTGCGTTTGTAGTAACTGGTATTGGTGTGTCAATGGTTTCAAGAATGGTAGTCTGTGTTTAACACTGGGTGTATCAAAGGTTATATTAGAGTGTGAAGAGGTGCATCGTATTATCACATGAATGATATCATCAGTGATGTGATCAGTGATGTCAATTGAGATGTCATCAGTGATGTCATCAGTGATGTCATTTGAGATGTCATCAGTAATGTCATCAGTGATGTCACTGACCATGTCATGAATGATGTAATATGTGACATCATCAGCAGTGGATTGCGGGTGCGCAAAATATAGTTAGTCTAACTAACTATACAGGTGCAATTTCAATGGTTTTGTATGAGTGAAATGTCCAGCTAACTAAAACACCCCTTAAACTTATAGTTTTTTGAGTGAATTTCAAAGGTTTTTTCAAATCTAATTCCTAACTATATTAGGCCTCAAACCTATGGTTTTTTCAGTGAATTTCAAAGGTTTTTTTAAATGCTAATTCCTAACTATATAAGGCCTGAAACCTATGGTTTTTTTCAGTGAATATATATATATATATAATGGCGGTCGCCAGTAGGTATATATAGTTAGGATTTTTTCCCTATGGGATTTCTGAAAATTCTATGTCGAATAACTTTGGCGTTTGTGGACGGAATCGGCTGAAATTTTCAGGAAAATGGCACATTTTGTTTCTGAGCAGCTCCTGGAAATTTGGGGGGGGGTTCGTCAAGGGGGGGCCGAGAAAAAAGGGGGGTCCCAAAACGCGTTTTTAACATTGAGTTTTCCATAGGGCGGTTGGCCTCACTTTTAGCTCGAACGGCTGAATGGATTTGCACGAAACTTGGCAAAATTGTAGGGACTGTTAGCCCGATGTGCCTTTGCTAGGTCTCAATATATGTGCTTCAGTGGATTTTGAGAAATTAACGTTTAAATCAAGATATATATCTGTAACAGCGCTCCGGGCAGCGATCCGGTTCGCGTACTTTTCGCTTATCGGAACTATGCGAAGCGAAGCTGATTGGCTCTCCGGTGTCTGTCAACATTCTAAACAGTCCGGTGCGGCCGCCATGTTGTCTCTCGGTAGGATCGAGAGATAAGAGGAGGCCAAAACAAAGGGGGAAATTTCGATAAGGGGGCCTAGTAGATCCTCCCTGACCCCCTAGGTTTTATGTGGAGGTTGTTAAAGGTTTCTGCAGGGGGGGGGAAAAAAAAAAAAAATTATTTATGCGTGGTGAGCTCCTAGTACGCGAACCGGGTAGCGCTCTGGGCAGCGTACTATAAGGATAAAAGAATGATAGATTTTTTTAATACTGTATGTTAATTATTTGTTGTTTTTGTTGGTTTTTTTTTGTTTTCTTTATTTATTTATTTTTTATTATGATTGTGTTTCATACTTTATTAAATTTTCTAACATTTCATTGTCAGAAATGTCATAATTTTTTATAGGGTGTAATTGTTTTTCATTTTGAAGCAGGTTGTCCACTGCTTCAACACATTGTAGAAGTTCGTGGTCTCTACTGTCATCCATAAAGTCATCAATTTTGTCTTGGCTGCTCTCCTTCAGTTCAATTGAAAATGAAACTTGTTGTTCGCCTTCCATTTTGCCTGAAATTTTGAATAAAATAATATATATTAGTAGAGATTGGGCACTGTTGGGATTAATTTTAGATAGGTAGTTTTTATCAGTGAATTTTTCTTTTGACAGTGTATAGTATCAGAGTGGAAATATAACTATAAAAAAGTGTATGTAATTTAACGAAGAGAAGCCTAACTCCATTCCTAACTATAACAGAGAAGTCTATCTAAATCCATAACTACTACAGAGGGATAGTGTATATGTATCAGAAAAAGTCTACCATATCAAGTTATAGTGTACAATATACTTTATTTTTAAAAATACCAAACTTACCTTCAGAAACAAGTTGAAGTATTGAAATGTGATGTACAACAAGAAGTAGCAGTCAAAATGGCTGTGTTTTCTTCTCTTCCTTTATATATATTCAGGTATATAACCAATCAAATATCAGGTAATAAAAGTAGGAAATGAAAGTAAGATTTTTATTGGTTGTCAATTCCAATACTTCAGATGTGTTTTGTGAAGTAATTTACTTCAAGGTATTTAGAGAGGTCTACAGGCTTAATGGCTAAATGGAATTTCAATCAAATTTGTGAAAATGAAAGGGATTGTTATGTAGTATGAGTTAATGTATATTTGGTGAGAGTGTCTCCAGTCCTTTTTCTTTGAATTACTTTCCCACCTTTTCTTTGGGCCGCTTCCCGGGAAGCAGTTTAGTCCGCGAACTAGAAGCGTAACGGGAGTCCACCATTTTGTGTTTCGGTCGAATTAACATATAAAATGGAGGTTAAATAATGTTCAGAAAGGGTAGAAGGGGACACGGTACAAGTATTTTGACCCCCCAGGTTTTCTGAGGGTGGCTGAGGAGGACCATATGTGCGGAGAAAAAACATTTTTTAAATAATTTTGGGCGGTTAGCTTCCAGTTCGCGTACCGGGTAGCGCTCTTTGAGCGTAGTTTGTTGAAAATTACAGAAATAAGTTAGAGAAAAGTATTAATTGTGCGTGATCAGATGAAGGGTAGCTCTGAGAAGAGCTTTTGGGTTTATGTTCCATTTAGGTACTTATAAGTAGGTACCAATGCACAGTCTTAAATTCAGAATGAAAATTCTGTTGCCCTCATCTGAGAAGTGAACTCCATCTCCTCTGTAGATATCTTGCATGTAGTAACGCAAGTTATTGTTGTACAGAGAGCCCATTCCATGGTCTCTCATGAAAGCTGAAACAGATTTGTTTACATGCTTCCTCGCTTTCTCAATTTGTGGACCAAATTGGTTGGACCACCTCCATTTCTGTCTTTGGCATATATTGGAATATACCAAGGCAGTTTGAGGAAAAAGTGCCATTAATTGCTCAAAGGTGTCCTTTAAAAGCATTTCCAGACCTACTCCTGTTAAAGTGCCCAAATCATTACCTCCACAATGCACAATTAACAGGTCAGGTTTGGGCAAATGCATAAAGGTTTTCACCAATGGTATCAATTGGTGACATTTTAATCCTCTTTGGCCCAACCATTTAATTTCCACATCTTGTAAATTGAGGTTGTGTAAATTTCTGTTGTCAGCATACCTTTGAGCCCAGTGGATGTAACTATGTCCAACAATCCAGACGTTAAACATGGTGGGAGAAGGTTGTGCTGCAGTCAGATGAAGTGTGGTAATGAAAGGGCAGTTGAAACAGTAGGAGTTTGTAAAGAAAAAAAACTGTGGATTTCCAATGGTAATGATTCATTAGCAGTGATTGGCGCATTTCCATTTCTGAAAACAGAAAGTTAGGGTGCATGGATGTGTTCTTGAAAGATGTAATTTTAATGGTCAAGGAAGAAACTTTTAATGAAAGATTGCACTGGATACGCAGGTGCACTGAGAGTTCAGAGTTCAATTGAAACATTGTTGTGTGAACTTGCAAACATGAGAGGTCTTCCAGGAGGTGGTTGCTATGGAAAAAAGGCAGAGAGGGCAGAGGGGGGGAAGGGTTTTGATTTGAAAAAAGTGAGGGAAGAGTTACGATTGGCTAATATGAGAGATATGTGAAATGAATATCTGTATTTCTGTGCTTTCAATAGCTGCAGCCTCTGGAGTGCATCCTTTTTCTTCTGCTGAAGACAATTTGGTGTATTTCTGAGACTGTTTTCAAAACTCAAAAAGTATTTGCTAAGGTGAGAAAAGTTTTATTTATTTTAGATATAGAATATAATGATTTAAGGAGAAAATGATGAAGAAAGCTGTGTTTTTAAAACTGTGGCTTTGTCTATAGTGATATAGAAATAGATTTTGTTACTTTGAGAAATTGTATTTGCATATTCGGTGTAGAATTCTGGCATGTAGTAACTCAAGGTATTGTTGTATATGAATCGCATTCCATGGTCTTTTATGTAAGCTGAAACAGATATGTTGTTTTGAAAAACCATTTTGAAAACAATTAAATTTTGGATATGTACTGTTAGAGTTTCATAGGTTGTTTTGGGTCATATTTATAAGGCATTTGAGTGTCTTTGATGTTATTTTTTCATTTTTAAATGGAAAGCATTCCTCATGGGGCAAGTGTCTTGTAAATACGTTCTCACCTGCGCTTGGCAAATTTAGATTTTGATTATGGGAGTTACATAGCCATGTTAATAATGTCGGAAAAATGGTGCTAGGGTATTCCAGAAAACGCGTTCATGTATCTCAAGGATATTTTCAGTCATTTCCTCTTGAATGCAGGTATACAATTGATGTATATGCTGTGTTTAAAAACGATAATTTTCTATGATGATATGTTTTCTCTTTTAAATGGAAAGCGTTCCTCATGGGGCTCTGAGCAGTATTTAGTCATGTTATTCAATGGGTGGTGGATAACATGGCTAAGAGCATTTGCTGAATAATGCATGAATATCGTTGACTTTTCAGCGTTATTCATGCATTGCGACCGTTTTTTTTCGCATTTGCGAGCAGTTCTTAGCCATGTTATCCAATGGGAGGTGGATAACATGGCCAAGAGCATTTGCAGGATAATGCATGAATATCGCTGACTTTTCAGCGTGATATTCATGCATTGCTACCGCTTTTTATCGCTAAGGAGAAAATGATGAAGAATGCTGTGTTTTTAAATTGTGGCTTTGTCTGTAGTGATATAGAAATAGATTTTGTTACTTTGCGAAATTGTAATTGCATATTCGGTGTAGCATTCTGGCATGCAGTAACACAAGTGTGCTTGGCAAATTTAAATTTTGATTATGGGAGTTACATAGCCATGTTAATAATGTCCAAACAATGGTGTTGAGTAGTTTTTAGCCATGGGCTTCGATTGGATTTCCACAGAGCATATTCTGGAGCCCATTATCGCCGCTTTATCAGCCGTTTTCGGCCAATAATGCGACGATAATTTTAGTGCACAGGTTTGATAATATTTCCCTACATTCGCAGGGCTAGGTGATAGGCTGAGACCAGCCTGGCATGTAAAATGGCTGCCGTGCACGACAAAATTGTGGCATTGTAAAAAAGGCAAGTTGGCGCAGACATTGTGTCTCAATAAGGATTCATTTATAACAATGTGGTATTTTATCAAGCCTGTGCGCTTCAATTATCGCCGCTTTATCGGCCGAAAACGACCGATAAAGCGGCGATAATGTGCTTGATAATATGCTCTATGGATTTCCATTCGAAGCACATGCTAGATGTGAAGAAAATATAAGGGATTGGGATACGTCTCCCGCACCTCCTTATTCCTAGTAATTTAATTAAAACGAAGCACAAAATGGCGTATTCTCGTGCAGTTTGCGGCCCAGTTCGGTGTTTGGGAAGCGGTTCTATCGTGAAAAATATATTTTTTTTATTTTCCCCAGGGGACCCTTTAAAAATCCCAACAACATTCCTAGGGGGTCAACCAGGGTATACTTTGTCCCCTTTCATTAAATTTCCCCTTCGTTTTTCACCTCTTCTTCTCTCTCGATCCTACCGAGAGATAAGATGGCGGCCGCTCCGGACTGTTTAGAATGTTGACAGACACCGGGGACCCAAGCAGCTTTGCATTGCTAAGTTCCTTTTCGCAGGTGGGAGCGTATTTACAAGAAACTTGCACCATGAAGAACGCTTTCCATTTAAAAAAGAAAAATAACATCATACACAGTCATATGCCTTGATTTGCTATGTTAAATAATAAGAAGGGCATTAAGTTTTTGATGACTGTTATTCATTTACTGTTTGGTAATAGTGGTTATTAACATTTTTTATTATATTTTTCAACAGATTCAACTGCACATTCTTTCATAGTTTGGAAAATGCCTACCAAAAATAGAATTATAAAGGCTCGAAAACGTCAAAGACAGCACGGTGATGTTTTATTGCAGCAGTCCTCTTCCCTAAATACTTATCAAAACACCAAGAAAGCTCCGGGTAAGAGCACAAAGTCTTTCTTAAAAAATATTTGTAGTAAAAAAAGTTTTTCTCGCCCAAATGTTTCAGTTCAGAAAAAGAAGAGTAATTTAAATGGAAAGAAAAGACCCATGAAAAATGTTACTGGTAGAGTAAGAGATAACTCTGTGCATGATAGTAGAAGGAAACAACAGTTTAGGGACATTCGACAACGAATGTTCCGTAATCGGATAATAGTTAATTTATTAAGAAATATTAAGAAATGCAAACAGAAAGCGGCATTTTATAAGAAGAAGAAAAATGTCGAGAAAATTATTGATCATGCTTTTGAAATTAAGCGAAAGTTGTTCATTTTGGTAATCAATAGAATTAGGAAACTAAGCAAGGTAATTTCTGATTTCAAAACAAACAGTAGATGGAAGAGAGTAGTAAATCGTACTAACTTTTGTGAAGTTTTTTCCGGAGAATGGATGCATAGTTCAAGTTCTGAGGCATTTTTTAATGAGGAGAGTTATTTTCAGGATAATGATTTGGTGCATGCAGTTGACATCAGTGGTCGAGCTTATGAAGTGAAGGATGGTTGTCCAGTTGAAAAAGAAAAACTTGTGACAACAGAGACAGAAGAGGCGCTAAGTGATGAGGTTTTAGGAAGACGTCCTAAGGCTCCTGTGTACATTTGGAAGTGTAGTTCTATTTGCAGTGTGCGACAGGTTTCCATCAATTTGCTTTGTGATTTTATACGGACATTTAATAAGAAAAGTTTGAAGCAGAAAATGAAGTTGTTGCAAGATTTAGATCCTTGCAGAGTGAGACAAATAACAGGTTTGCGTGGTCATTCACTGGCTTGTCTTTCCAGTAGAGTATGCCAGAGTGTTTTTCATCATTTCAGGATGCTAGCAGTGCATCATAATAAAGTGAGAAAATTAGTGAGAATGTTGTATTATGCAAAGAGTCCAGCAATTATGCTTAAACAATTATGTGCTGCTCTTTTGCATGGTTCTGAAATAGATGTGAAGAATATTTGTGAAGAAATTGAGTTTTGTTACTTTAGTAGTAAAGATGAGAATGTTCAAATTGACCCTGAAGTAGAGAGTAATGTGGAAGATAATGTACAGGTTTACAGTACAGATAATTTTCAGAAGGAAATTGCCACGTTTCAGATGAAATCAAGTGACAGGCCTAATTTCACTTGTGTTTGTTGTCGACGTACTTATTATAAGAATCAGACTAAGGTAGTGGATTTATATGCAAAAAGTGAAAGGGAAAATAATAGTGAATGGAAGGATTTTGCCACATACTTGATGGTAGAAAATTATTTTGATTTGGGATCGGATCAACGTGTGTGTACTTATTGTTCTAATAAATTAAACCAAAATCAGATGCCTGCTAGGGCAGTTCATAATAATCTTGAATTGGTTGAGATTCCTTCTGAATTGAAGGATTTAAATACTTATGAATCTATTTTGATTCAAAGTATTCATCCCTTTCAGGCTATTGTAAGAATGGAGCCAAAGACAGGGAAGTTGCCTCCAGCAGATTTACAGAAAGGATTAAAGGGAAGAGTTGTTTATTTGCCTTTAGATTTGAATAAAAACATTAACACAATTGGAGTAGAAGAAGTGGAAGAGGAACCTCTGGTTATCTTGGTTAATGAGGTTCCGACAAAGAATAAGAAAATATGGCAAGATTTAGTGGATGTTAGGAAAGTCAAAAAGGCAACAGTGTATTTGAAGAAAAATAATAAGTATTATAAGAATGTGTATGTTGCAGAAGAGGAAGTAAGTGATGAAGAGGATAGCGATTTGTGTGCTGGGCAAATTGAGAAAGTAGAGGCCTCTAAAAGTGAAGAAATATATGAACATTATAGTGTTCATCCATTGCATTCCAAGGAAGTCATGGGGAATGCTATTGAGTTGTTTCAAATGAAACAAGCCAAAGGGAGTCCCATTAGTGTTTGGGAGGAAAGTTTGGAAGCTCGGTGTTTCCCACAGCTATTTCCCACAGGTCGAGGAGGAAGATATGATGAGCGATCTCATCAAATTCCTGCGTCTGAATACCGGACTTTACGATTGTATGGAGAAGATCCTAGGTTTCGTCAATGCATTCCCTATTTGTTTCATCTCCTGTTTGAAAGCGATCTGTCTGGATTGTCATATGCAGTGAACCACATCTTGAAAAGTGGTATACAGATGCGAAATATCTCGGCAAGAGACTTTATGCATAAAGTTAATGTCCAAGATAGTATTTTGGATTCTCACTTAATTAATCTCATGGCGTGTCAGCGTGGTACTAATGAGTATTGGTATCGTCGTCATGGTGATTTAAAATGTATGCTGAGGAACTTAGGAACTCCGACATGGTTCCTCACTCTGAGCTGTGCCGAGTATGGCTGGGAAGACTTACTTGAATTTCTACGAGAAGCAAATGGAAATATTGAAAACATTGAATTCAAGACACCTGGAGAACTGTGTTCTTTGGATCCTGTGAATGTATGCAGGTACTTCAATCATAAATTTGAAGCTATGATGTCTTTCATCACAAATTAGAAGAATCCACCTCTTGGAGAGGTGTTGGATTTCTTTTGGAGAAAGTAGTACCAAGCAAGAGGTGCTCCTCATATACATATGTTGTTGTGGATCAAGGATGCTCCTAAATTTGGAACAGATCCCGATGACTTAGTGATGAATTTCATAGAACAGTATTCTACGTGTGCTGTTCCAAATGCAACGGAGAAGAAAAGCCTAAGAGAACAAGTTCTACGTTTCCAAAGCCATCGTTGTGGAAAGTACTGTCATCGTAAATTCAGAAACAAGGACAAGTTCTACACCAAATGTCGTTTCAACTTTCCACGGCCGGTGATTTCTAAAGGAAAAGTGAACAGTTTGATGTCTTCACTACGACATAATGTGACGAGGAAATCACCCAAAAATACATACAATTTGAAAAGGAACGAAGAGTCCAAGTACATCAATGACTACAACCCAGTGATTTTGTCCATGTGGAATGCTAACATGGATATACAGTTTGTGGGTGACAACTGCATGGCTGTGGCTCGGTATGTGACATCTTACATCACCAAAAAAGAAAAGACAGAACTGAAGGATATGTGGGAGGACATATCTCATGAAAAGAGCCTCAGCAAGAAGTTGTATAGTTTCAGTCTGAAGATGTTGTCGCATCGAGAAATCGGAGCTTACGAATGTTCAGATCGATTGTCTTCAGCAAGTCTCTATGCCAAATCTAGGAGTATCGTTTGGGCGAGTCTTGGTCTTGCTGCAACGCGAAATCGAGTTCTAAAACCTGTCCGGGAAATTGAGTATTTGGCGGAAAAGGAGCCAAACAGTACCGACATTTTGAAGACCAACATGTTGGATACATATTATCCAAATCGAAGCAGTCACTTTGAGAATGTTTGTCTATATGAGGTTCTCCAAAATTATATATTCAAGAGGAACATCAAAGAAGATATTGAGAAAGGAGTGTATGCTGTAATTGGAAGTGAGGGATGCCTGGTCAAGCAAAGAAAATGCCAATTAGTAAACCATCGAAAATTGAGTGGTGAATCTCCAGAAAGAAAGGAGTTTTTCTATTTAGCACTTTTGCAACTTTTCAAGCCTTGGCGTGCAGAAGAGGAACTGCTTGGAGATTTCCTCTGTTACGAAGACTCTTTTAATGCAGCCAAGGAGTCCATAGAATGTCCTGCTTTTCCTAAATATCAAGAAATGCTAACTTTGGAAATTGAGCAGGAAGCAACGATTGCAGCCGAGATTGCCAGAGACAGTTCTCAGGACAGTCAGAGTTCTGTTTCATTGAGTCAAGATCCACTTGGAGGACCTATTATCGAAAATGAAGCTGTCACTGCTATGAATGAAGTGGAAAGAGCCATGGCACATGCTCAGGAGGATTCAGTTAACTTAGAAGACTTGGAAAAACAACTCAACGTTGAGCAGAGGAAAATATATGATGAAGTTACCAAGGAAATTGAGCACGGATTAAGTCATGAGAAGAAAGAGTGCTCATGTACGTCGTTGAAGCCTGTCCGACTGTACGTGAGTGGAGAAGCGGGAACTGGAAAGAGTTTCCTCATTAAAGCAATTTCTTGTTATTTGCAGGAAAGGACTAAGTCATCGCTGTCTTGTGTTGTCACCGCTCCTACTGGACTGGCAGCACATAACATTAAAGGTATTACTTTGCATCGTCTACTGATGCTGCCGGTGGAGCATGACAACAAATTACAATACAACAAGTTATCTGGAGATGCTTGCTGTGAAGTTTCAAGAGTCTTGAGGAAAATGAAACTACTTATCATTGACGAAGTAAGCATGGTTTCCAATGTCATGCTTGCCTTTGTGCATTTGAGAATGCAAGAAGTACTTAAAACTGAATATGATGTGTTATTTGGTGGCAAACACATCATTGTTTTCGGAGATCTTCTGCAGCTGACACCAGTAAAAGGTCAACCTGTGTTCAAAATACTCACACATGAAGATACTAGGAAGTGCCTAGGGAGCATTGGCAACGTCAATATATGGTTAAACTTCAATTATGCAGAACTGCATGAAAATATGCGTCAGGCAAAGGATGAAGATTACAAGAATATTCTACAAGATATTAGAATTGGAAAAGTGACCGAGCATGGGAGAGAAGCTTTAAATGCACGATTACTGTCAAATTTATATCCCAAACAAGAGATTGTGCCTGAGAATATTTTTCAGAAAATTACTGAGAAGAAGTCCGGGATATGTCTCATGCCAACTCTTGCAGAATGTGCCATCTTCAACAATAAAATGTTGAATTTAGAAAAGCAAGAGATTGTGAAACTTGAAGCTATCGACAAATTAGAGCACATGGGATCAACAATTATTTTGTCAGACAATTTGAAATCAAAATTGGATTCATTAGAGAAGACTATATCTAAAACAGCGGGTTTTGAAAAGACTTTGAATGTGTGTTTAAATTGCCGAATCATTTTGAGAAGGAATTTACATGTAGAAAGAGGTCTAGTAAATGGATCAATGGGTAATGTTGTTGATTTGGAGAAATACAAAAATAGAGATGGAATCGAATTTTTAAGAATTAAATTTGATGGCATTGAGGAAGTACAGCAAATTGGTCGTTGTTCTGCTAGGTTTTTGCTTGTTAAAGACTTATATGTTCGCCGTAAACAGTTTCCTGTTTGCTTGGCATATGCGGTGACAATCCATAAATCGCAAGGTTTAAGTGTAGACTGTGCATTGGTGAATATTGGCAGTTCTGTGTTCAAGGAGGGTATGGCATATGTGGCTTTGTCACGAGTTAGAACTTTATCGGGATTGTACTTGATTGACTGTGATGTCACAAACATTTGTGCGGATCTAGATTGTGTTAAGGAATACAATAGGTTAAGAAAAGAGTATGCGCCACATTTGCCTCAATATCCTTTGTTTGAGAAACGTGTGGTAGGCCAGAAACGTAGAAATATCAGTAATAGTAGGGAGGTTGTTGCAAAAAGACTAAAAGTCAATGAACCGAAAGTTGTTAGCAGAAAGAAAGTGGATTCTGTTGAAGATGTTGTCGGTTTTCAATTTGAAAACAGTTCTGGTGTCAACTGCTATGCAAATGTAGTGGTTAATGTTCTCTTTTCACTAGAGAGTTTAAAAGAACAGATTGTGTTCAATTCGGAACAAAGTTTATGCTGCTTGTTGAATTCTGTGTTAGAGAAATGTAGCACTGATCGAACAAAAGTAGAAAGTGTGTCTGAAGTTCGTTATCTGTTAGATGAATGTTCAGGTCAAACAGACTTCTCTGAAAATAATCAGCAAGATTGTCAGGAGTTTTTAATGTATATGCTTGATGTATTGCAAGATGAGGGTGTAGATGTAGATCACCTGTTTGGGCTTTCTTATCAATGGCAGCATGACTGCGAGAACTGTATGGTATCAAGTACTACTAGTGTAGACTCAGAAAGATTTATATATTTAACTTTGCCAGACAGTAAATCAGTGTCCTTTAATAAGCTAGTAAATGCAGCGGATCACAACATGGAGTGTAGCCAATGTAAATGTGATATGATGTCAACATTATTTATACGTAGATATAGCCAGTATGTCATTTTAATGATCCAACGATGTAGGCCTGATGGATCAAAATTGTCAACTTTAATAAAAATTTTTGTGGCTTCTCAGCTGTCAATATCAGGGAGGACTTTTGTAACTGTAGCAATTATCTATCACGATGGTCCATCAACAACATCAGGACATTATACAGCTTACTTAAAGTCTGGAAACGGCTGGTCATTCTGTAATGATTCCGTTGTAACTTTCAAAAAAAAATTGCTGTTTGACCTTAAAAATTCTTACCTGGTGTTTTTAAAACCAAAATTTTAAGTAGAGGGAATGTAAGTCTGCAATGCTGTCTAGATTAAAAACCCACTATATAAACCTGATGCAAGTAAGTCTGCTTCATAGTAAGCAGTATCAGTGTCATAGGAAAAGGAGAACATGAGTGACAAAGAAGAGTAAGATATTAGTAGTCCAGGATTGTGAAAATAATCTCAAATATTTTATTTTTGAAAGTTGCGAAAATAGAAAATGTCGGGATTTGATTGGAAGAATTATTAGACTTGCGAATCGCGGAAACATGATTTGGCCTAGTGGAAACATGTGATAGAATGAGAGAAGTTTTTTTTTCTATGTAACATATTTTACGTATCGATGGAGGTTTTCTTTCAGAAAGTGGCGGGCTGAAAATATTTATAGCACAATAGAGTGGATGCTGTTTATAGGAGATCCTTCGACGTCATTGAAAGTAAGTCAATTTTAAGGAGTTTTGAAATCAGATTTCTTAGGTTGTATGGGTTTTTTAAACACAGTCATTTTGATTGTGTTTTTTTTTCCCCGCTGTTACATGATGAATACCTTCAAGTCACTGATTTAAGTGAAATTTGATACATTCTGAGAACAGCAAAAATAAACCATTTAACATGTATAATTAATGTTATGCTTTTTGTACTTATGATATACATTTAGAAATGTGAGGTACATATGGGTAAGCTGAGTCTTCTGTAAGTGTCAATTTTAATGCTTACAGTGCTGTACTTCTGGGTACTGTTTTTTTTAAAAACAAGAAAAGAGGCCTCACATCAAAGAAAGCTCTTGAAAGCACACATCTTATTTGCATCCTAAAATAATCATTTTAAATGTTAGACACAATTTTATGATGGTTTTACATCTCTTTTGCGGTGTTATGGCATCACTATTGTGAGACATAAGCAATGCAAAAGAAGCATCATATTTCAAAATAGGCCTCATTTCATCAGCATGAAGATACTGTTTGTTGAAAATAAATATATTTAGGATTGTGTAGGGGTCGTAGAGAAGTAGAGGTTTCTATAAGTGTCAAAGTTGTTTAAAAAGTGTTTCTTCTTGAACCTTTTCCTTCTTTTTTCTAATTTTTAAATACATGTTTTAATATTTTTGGAAATGTTTGTTCTCTCTTTTACAGATTGAATGTATGAAAAATTTTCTTTAAAAATTAACAAGAATTATAAGGTAAATGTTTTCTACTTTTTTAACCTGCATTCCACTGCTGATGATGTCACTGACTATGTTATGAATGATGTAATAATTGGGCATATCTGTTATCTCGTTAAAAAAAGGAACAGTAAGTTTAAGGATAGGAAACAGACAGTTATGTTACAAAAAAGACAGCTATAGGACGTAAACAAAAAAAACTGTTACTCGCAATCCACTGCTGATGATGTCACTGACTATGTAAAAAATAATGTAATATATGACATGATCAGAAGTGAATTGCGGGTCACAGTATCTTTTCTTTACTCCCTATAGCTGTCTTTTTTGTAACATAGCTGTCTGTTTTCTTTCCTTATACTTACTGTTCCTTTTTTAAAAACATTTTTTTTAGGTGCGCTCAAAGTTCGCGTACCGGAGTGCGAACTGGGAGCGAACTAATAGAAATAGAGCTTGGTAGAGTTCAAAGAATTCTACCAATTTTTTTTAATAATGGGGAGGTAGTTCTGAAAAGAACTTTTTTTTGTTTTTGTTCTTTTAATTTTTTTTTATTAGTTTTCTGAACATTTTTTATATTTTTTTGTTTTTTTCTGAACATTTTGTATTTTTTGTATTTTTGGGGGGAGGGGGGGAAACAAAAATGATTCATCGAAGAGGGCTCAACAAGAGCAACAAAAAAAAGAAGAATTTATTTTTGGGGGCGTTTTGGACATACATGATTTTTGATGGCTCTAATGATAAGAGTTATGCTACTTTCGCGGTAGCATAATGTTTGATTGCACCTCATACAAACTTGTTTGACTTCCCCCATGTCCATTTGAATATTTGGGATCAGCTCCCTTGCTTCAGGTCCCGTAACTTCTGGCACAACCGATCTTCTGGCTATTGCTGGTGAATTCTGTTGTTCGTCTCGAAGCTGAGCTGCACTGTAGTTATTTGGGTGCCACCTGCTCATGTGTCTGTGCATAGTGAAATTCCCATAACTATATTTTTTATCCGTGCCTCTAGAAAGACGTTCATCACAGATTCGGCAAAAGACATACCTGGCGTTCACTTTCTTTTGCCCTGGTGGAAATTTGAAAAATTGCCAAATGAAATTTTCCTTCCTGTTATTTCTCCTGGACTCCTCAGGCAAATATTCAGGCTCTTCCTCCTCTTCCTCTTCTTGAAAGATTGGTTGAGTTGGTGGTCCTTTTTTTCCATGAGGAGGTGGAGGTGGTGGTGGGGGAACACTACCAGAAGCAACAACAGAAGCCATTTCCCTGGATTGTACAAAGGTCTTTCTCTCATCAAGATGAAAGTCAGAGTGAGGAAAGAAGGAGGGGTTTTCATCATTTGGGAAAAGCGAAAGTTCTAAACCAATGAAAAGTGTTAATTTTAGATCACATGACCTAGTATTACATCATTAGGAAACCAAAAGTGAAATGAACTAATGAAAAGTGTTATTATCGAGTCACATGACCTGCTGTCTTTACGTTTCGCGCATTGCGCCGCTATCCAATCCGCTTTCGAGTCCGCTAACTTGGCGCGTCGGATAACGTATTACGCGACAACGCAAAACGTCATGATAACGTAACAGTTACGCTTAAGGAGCGATTACCGGCTCGCGCACCAAGTCGCGGCTTTGAATTCAGCTACCGGGAAGCTGATCAGTTCGCGGACTAGGAGCGGAACAATTTTTTTTTTTTTTTTAAATGTATAAAAAACATGTACAATATATTTTATGATTTAAAGAAGAATACATTTTACAGATAGAAATATTAGCTTTCAAAAAACCATTGAAATTCAATGAAAAAACCATAGGTTATAGTCCATATATAGTTAGGAATTAGCATTTACAAAACCTTATTTTACTCGCATAAAACCATTGAAATTCCATATATAGTTAGATGCGCTAACTATATATCGCGCACCCGCAATCCACTGCTGATGATGTCACATATTACATCATTCATGACATGGTCAGTGACATCACTGATGACATCACTGATCACAACATCCAGTGACTGTATGTTTCTGTAAAGTTAAAATACATCTTACATATTGAAGAATGAGTGGAAGTATAAGTGTCTGGATGAAGGATTTAGTAGGTACATGACTGATTGTATGAGGGAGTGATTAAATGTGTCTCACTGAGTGCATGGGTTAGTGATTAAACTGTATTAATTTGTGCATCATTATATCTGTTGTTCTGTAAACTGCTGCTTGTGTTGATCAGTAGCTATATGAGTAACTATATGGATTATTGATTGGTTGCCCAAGTATTTGTATGGGAGACTGAGTATGTGTGTGAGTGGCTGGGAGGTGTGTGACTCTGTGCATAGATGTGTGAACAGCTGATTCACTAGATGTATGGGTTCAAAACTGCATGTGGAAACAGCTGTATGGGTGGTTGACTGTGTGCATGAGTGTATTAGTGAGTGAATGGATATCTCAATGCTACATGTCAAAGTAAGTACATATTTAAAACACAGTACATGTGAGGGTTGACATATATAAATAACTATGCATAAGAGCCAGTGAATGTGTGAGTGGCTGTATTGATCATTGTGAACTTGTATCAGGGATTGTATAAGAGAGTAAATATGTGTTAGTATATGTTTGAATAAGTAAGGTGTGTATAACTGTATAGTTGAGGAAATGGAGGTGTGATTGATTGTTTGCAAGACTGACTAGGTGTGTGAGTAACTCCATGGATGAGTGACAGTCTGTGAGTGTCTGTTTACACTGATTGTATCTAAGGTTATATTAGAGTCTGAAGAGGTTCACCGTATTATCACATTAATGATTTCATCAGTGATGTGATCAGTAATGTCAAATAAGATGTCATCAGTGATATCATTTGAAATGTCATCAGTGATGTCATCAGTGATGTCATTTGAGATGTCATCAGTGATGTCATCCGTGATGTCACTGACCATGTCATGAATGATGTAATATGTGACATCATCAGCAGTGGATTGCGGGTGCGCGATATATAGTTAGCGCATCTAACTATATATGGAATTTCAATGGTTTTATGCGAGTAAAATAAGGTTTTGTAAATGCTAATTCCTCTGGATAAAGGATGCACTCCACGAGAAGGTGAGTTTCCAACCCTTTATTTGCAGGAAGATGCACATTGCCGCTTTTTTTTAAAACACAGTTCCCTACGCGTTTCGAAGCCACAAGCTCCTTCCTCATGGGATGACAAAAACCGGAAATGACTGATTGACCACAGCCATCTTTGTCCATTATTTGCATGCTCTCTCCAATGAGAGCATGCTGGTAACTGTAGTCCAATTCTACTCCGTCAATGGAGTCAGTCCGTTTCCCAGCAATTTCTTTGCCCAATTATTTCATCACTTTCTGCCCTCCAGTGGGCTGCAGATGCGATGTGCACCTTCCAAATGGCATTACCTTCCCGCGCCGATTCCGCTCGTGCAGTCACAGCATCCAGCCCTGTTACCACATTTCAAACAGGTGGTTCATCCTTCGCGGCTGAGGCCGCCGCTTAACACATATCCCAAGGTTGCCTCAATCAGTGACACTTATAAAGCGCGCTACATACCCGTAGGGTCTCAAGGCGCTGGGGGGGGGGGGGGAGGTGCCGCTACTGCTCGAACAGCCAGGTCTTCAGCTTCTTCCTGAAGGAGAGGTGGTCTTGGGTCAGGCGCAGGTCGGTCGGGAGGGAGTTCCAGGTCTTGGCGGCCAGGTAGGAGAAGGACCTTCCTCCTGTAGTCGCTCTTCGGATGCGGGGGACGGTGGCGAGGGCGTGGTTGGCTGATCGGAGGTGGCGTTTGGGAGCGTAGAAGTTGATCCGGCTGTTGAGGTAGCTCGGGCCTTGGTCGTGTAGGGCTTTGTGTGCGTGGGTGAGGAGGCGGAAGGTGATTCTTTTGTTGACGGGGAGCCAGTGAAGGTCTCTCAGATGTCCGGAGATGTGGCTGGTTCGTGGGATGTCGAGGATGAGTCTGGCTGAGGCGTTCTGGATCCGCTGGAGTTTCTTCTGGAGCTTGGCGGTGGTACCGGCGTAGAGGGCGTTGCCGTAGTCCAGTCGGCTGGTGACGAGGGCCTGGGTGACGGTCTTCCTGGTCTCGGTGGGGATCCACCAGAAGATCTTCCGTAGCATGCGTAGGATGTTGAAGCACGCCGAGGAGACGTTGTTGACTTGCCTGGTCATGGAGAGGGAGGAGTCCAGGATGAAGCCCAGGTTGCGTGCATGGTCTGTCGGTTTGGGTGCGGTGCCCAGGGCGGGAGGCCACCAGGAGTCGTCCCAGGCGGAGGGTGAGGGGCCCAGGATGAGGACCTCCGTCTTGTCCGAGTTCAGTTTCAGGCGGCTGGTCGTCATCCACTCGGCTACCTCTTTCATCCCTTCGTGCAGGTTGGCTCTGGCGGCGGTGGGGTCGTTGGTCAGGGAGAGGATCAGCTGGGTGTCGTCGGCGTAGGAGATTATGCTGAGGTGGTGTTTGCGTACGATGGCCGCGAGGGGGCTCATGTAGACGTTGAAGAGGGTGGGGCTCAGAGATGATCCTTGAGGGACGCCGCAGATGACTTCGGAGGCCTCTGACTTGAACGGTGGTAGGCGGACTCTCTGTGTTCTTCCGTTGAGGAAGGAGATGATCCATTCCAGCGCCTTGTCCTGGATTCCGATGTTGTTGAGGCGCCGTACTAGGGTGCGGTGGCAGACCGTGTCGAATGCCGCGGAGAGGTCTAGGAGGATGAGGGCCGCTGTTTCTCCATTGTCCAACAGGGCCCGGATGTCATCGGTGGCGGCGATGAGGGCGGTCTCGGTGCTGTGATTTGCTCGGAAGCCGGACTGTGAGGGGTCGAGGGATCCATTCGTCTCGAGGAAGGCGGCCATCTGCTTGTTGACGGTCTTCTCGATGACTTTGGCTGGAAACGGGAGGAGCGAGATGGGGCGGTAGTTCTTGAGGTCGGTGGGGTCCGCTGTTGGTTTCTTGAGTAGAGCGCTGAGTTCGGCGTGTTTCCAGCTCTCAGGGAAGATGGTGGTGTCGAAGGATGTGTTGATGATGTCTCGCAGGTGGGGTGCGATGACAGCGTCGGCCTTGTTGAAGACGTGGTGAGGGCAGGGGTCGGTCGGTGATCCGGAGTGGATGGAGTTCATCGTGCGGATGGTGTCTTCGGTGCTGATCGGGGTCCAGGCGTGGAGGGTGGTGGTGGGGGGTGGTAGGTCGGTGATGGTGTGCGTTGGTTGGTTGCAGAAGCTGTTGTGTATGTCCGCGATCTTGTTGTGGAAGTATGAAGCGAGGGAGTTGCAGAGGTCTTGCGATGGGGTGATGTCGTTGTTTCCTGCGCTGGGGCTGGAGAGCTCTTTCACGATGTTGAAGAGTTCCTTGCAGTTGTGTGCGTTGTTGTCCAACCGGTCCTTGAATGCTGTTTTCTTGGCGGCGCGGATCAGCTGGTGGTGTTTCCGGGTGGCAAGTTTGAAGGAGGTCCTGTTGTCCGGTGTCGGTTCCTTTCTCCAGACTTTCTCGAGGGCTCGGCAGTTCTTCTTGGAGCTCTTGAGTTCGTCGGTGAACCATGGCGCCTTCTTGCTGCCGGGTCTGCTAGGCGGGGTCCTCAGTGGGGCGAGTTCGTCCGCGCAGTTGCTGATCCACTTCGTGAGGTTGTCGGCGGCCTGGCTGGGGTTCGCTGAGCTGGCAGGAGGGTGCCTCTGGATAAAGGACGCACTCCACAAGAAGGTGAGTTTCCAACCCTTTATTTGCAGGAAGATGCACATTGCCGCTTTTTTTTAAAACACAGTTCCCTACGCGTTTCGAAGCCACAAGCTCCTTCCTCATGGGATGACAAAAACCGGAAATGACTGATTGACCACAGCCATCTTTGTCCATTATTTGCATGCTCTCTCCAATGAGAGCATGCTGGTAACTGTAGTCCAATTCTACTCCGTCAATGGAGTCAGTCCGTTTCCCAGCAATTTCTTTGCCCAATTATTTCATCACTTTCTGCCCTCCAGTGGATGAACCACCTGTTTGAAATGTGGTAACAGGGCTGGATGCTGTGACTGCACGAGCGGAATCGGCGCCGCTGGGTTCTAAAACCCGGTTCTTCAGTTGGCGCCCAATGTGGGGCTCGACTTCAGTGGTACCAGTCCAAGCCTGAGGATCGTGGGGAGCTTCGTGAGGAAATTCTGGAAGAGGGCCCCCACTCCATCGACCCCGGCATGTCGAATGTGGACTGAAGATTTTTGCTGCGAGGCTTCCCGCTTTCTTGACGGCTACGAAGGACTGCTGCCCTGACTGTCGCCCTGTCTTGGACCCCCCTTGTAATGACTTGTATGGCGAGACAATAGACGGGTCTTCTGGTGGCGTGATTGATACTTAAGTTAAGTATAAGTGGGTCACTCCCATTCCTTTGTCTTGGTTTCCTTTGGATCTTTGATTTGGTGCTTGCAAGCACCAAAGCCGAGGGACTCGTATATTTGCGAGGCTATAGTTTTTAATAATCCCTTGAAGTTTGAAGCTGGATTAGTGAGCGAAGATGCCTGGTCTTAGCAAAATTAGGAAGATATTTTGTTGTGGTTGTAATAGGGATTCCCGATTGGAGGACTCGTGTCCGATACCACCAGTTTGAACTCTGACTTATGAGCTCTATTCTAAACATGGCGTGGGGCCCATTACGTTTAATGAAGTGTGGGTCCGCTATACTAGGAAAGACGGTGTCTTATGATGGCCCCAGTATGGTAGTTATGATACCAAGATTTTAAATAATTTGGAAGCTGTATTATTTAGGAAGAAAGCCCGGCCAGCAATGTTTGACTCTTTCCGCCTTTGGCGTAAGGAAGCCAAACAACGAGAAATTAAACAGGCTAAAAGAGATAGGAGAGAAAAGGGTGTATCGATAATGCAAGCTGCTAGGCAGTTTAAAGAAAATGAAGAAGATCAAGCGATTGAGGAGTTGCATAGGCAACATAATATGGCTATCGATTAGTGTTATCCAGCCTTGTCACCTCTTCTACAAGGTGTAACGAAGGACCCTGAAAAGGATCCTTTGATGTCACACTTGTTGAGATTGCCACCCCCTTATGTGCAGAGTGCTACGGCACCTCCAGCTGTACAGCCTCTTGTTGTTGCTCAGCCGCCAGCTCCTCCTCAGCTGGTTCTTCCTCCTACGACGCAGCCTCCTCTAGGGCCGGCGACTTTGCTATCAGTTCCGTCTCAAACTCCTTTGTCTGTTTCTCCTATACTTGCGACTTCTTCTGCTACTGCTTCTCTGTTTGTTTCGTCTCACAATACTTTGTCTCCTTTCCTTATGACAGCTTCTCCTTCTGTTCGACAGAGAATGACTGATACTCGTCTTTTGTCTCCTTTCTTTGGGTCATTGAGTGTGACCCCTGTTCCTGCGCGTAAACAATTACGTAGCCAGCTTCCTAGTCCTGAAGAATGGACAGTGTTAGATCTTTTGGCTCGTAGATGGGTTTCGAATGCCTTGAGTTATAATTTAGAGTCCGTTATGGATGTCTTCCTACAGTGGGAGTTATTGGGTGTGTGAGGAGCACTCCGTTGTATTCAAATTAAACTGTGTTAATCCAATGGTGCTGTGATTAATAAGGATAGTCACTCCTTTGTGTTAAATTGTCAGTTATGATGGGTGTACTTGCCCATCTAATCACGCACTGTTCACTTGGTGCTCTGCACCTTATCCACGCTTATTAGCTTATACAATCTAATCACCACTCTTTTCTGTTGCTGCAGATTATTTTAATTCAACATATAATTTTCACAATTTCTCATGATATATTCAATATTCAAACAATATACATTTACTGCAATTTCATTTCAAATGAAACATTATTTCTCAGATAATCATTTCAGCGTTACATTATAATGTGACCATAAAGCTTTTTGTTGAGCCCAATGCATTTCGGCACCTTACTGGTACCTTCATCAGGGGAAAATCTGTAAAAAAAATATATTTCAAAATGTAAGTGTTCGTGTATTGTTGTCCATGGGAGCTGTTGTTAATGTGTTTTGTGTTTGATCCATACCTGAATGAAACAACCTCTCAAAATGATGTAACCACGTCAATATCACAGTAACCGCTATTTTTCTGTCAACCAAATGATAGGAACTCATTTGTAACAATTCCTTGTTTAGATAAGTGATAACTTCTCGTTATAACTACTCACTGCCAGAAACACAATAGTAAAACATACCTTTCTCTGATTCCCGAAATTATACCACTGCAAAAACAAATTACACGTGCTTAGTTAATGTTTCCTTCACTGCTATGTTACCTCCAAAACACTGCCTACTTATGTGCATACCTCGTTCTCTTGTCTTGAATCTCATTTGAAAATACACCAGAGAGATTTGTGTCATTATCTCAGACACCTGCGCTGAATTATTATCACCACTGTATAACAAATCGCCACTTTCTGTACCTGTATCCACGACCGTTGCTCTTTGAAAGAGAAAACCGCTACTCAGAGTCAGACGTTACCGATCTCCGCCTTACGCCGCCATCAGTGCACGTATTATGAAACCCGACGAGGTGGTGTGAAACAAAGATAGGACTATGACCTTAGATACCTCTGCTGATGATCTCCGCTACATTGGGCGCCATCTTGGTGTGGTAAATTATTGTGAAAACTTGTTTACGATCCCGTATCACTTCGCTGTCTCCTTCGTAGGGTACCTCAAAAACATGTAAGTAAACCAGTCCTCTTAGAAACTAAGCCTCGGTTAACCCATCATGCTTGTAAAACATGCTAATTTATTCTGCTTAGCAGGTCACAATAGGAATATACAACCGACTTTTCCGAGTTCTAAACTCCTCTTACCAATGTCCACTGACGACACTACCCGGTTAAACTGCTTGAATTATGAAGTGCATTTGCTACTGTGTTTCTGGTACTGTGTGCAAAGTGATGCACTGTGGTGAGATGTTCATGACATTATTGTATAAACCATACTAATATAAAAATGTAAATTTTTCAGAGACATCATGTGATACCAATAGCAATACAAATGTTGATACAATCCTTGTTAGTAGATTCTTAAGGTATATATAACCCTACCTAATACCGGCATCATAAGTTCTCCCCGATTGGTTCTAAGTAGTCCCTGTGCGTGCCCATGATGCTATTAACTAGCTGCTACTCTGATTATTCCTGCTTCCTCCTGAGTGTTTACAGGAAACATGATAAGTCATATTTATCATTGAGCCCCGTGAGGGACATCGTGTTAAGGTACTTGATCCAATATAATTCTCGTTGTAACAATTTTTGGTGATTGTCAATGCCTGGCCTGATTGGTACTTGTTCTATTATGAAAAAACGTAGCTGGGAAATAGTGTGTTTTGCATCTCTCCAATGGTAAGCTAATGGTGATGTTAAATTCACATTTCGGATCCTGCTCTTATGCTCAGTTATTCTTGTTTTCACCTTGCGCTCTGTTTTTCCAACATACATTCTGCCGCACGGGCATTTAATACCATATACAACATTCTGTGTATTACAGTCACTGGTATGTCTCAAGTTTATTTGTTTTCCAGTAGTTGGGTGGGTACATGTGTTTCCAACGATGACGTTATTACAGTTCGTACAATTGTGACATCTAATCGTCCCTTTGTGTCATTATTGGTAATGCCAATTGTTTCCGTTTTAGTCTCTCCCTTAGATTTGGTCCTCTTGTGTAAGCATGTAAGGGTAGTTCCTTGAATAGTTCTTTAAAATCAGATTCCGATGATAACAGCTCCCACCTTGTGTTAATGATTCTCTTAATTTTTCTCGATTGGGTTGTGTATTTGGTCACAAAAACCATTCTTTCTTTTGATGTTTTGCTTCTTGGTTTAAGTAATTCCAATCTATCCATTTTCATGACCTTCTCTATGTGCTCTTCCAATTCCAATGGTGGATATCCTCTTTCCTCATATTTTTGTGCCTGTTTCCGGATTATGTTTTGACACGTTTGTGAATCAGAACAGATGCGTTTTATCCTTATGAATTGTGAAGCTGGAAGATTTTTAATTAAGCTCTTGGGATGAAAACTGGTATAACTAAGAGCATTGTTACGATCTGTTGGCTTGGAGTATAATTCTGTGATGAATCCACTCGCTGTTTTGATGATCCTCACATCCAAAAAATCCATGTTGTATCTGTCTATTTTATGGGTAAATTGTATTCTCGAATCTATCTGATTCATCGACCTGATGAGCTGCTTCAATAATTCAGGTGTGTCATCCCACATGAGAACAATATCATCAATAAATCGACAATACATTTTTACATGTTGCCAGTGTTCTGAATTCATCAAATTCTGTGCCTCGAATTGGGCCATAAATGTATTTGCATAAGCAGGGGCCCCTGCAAAGCCCATCGAAGTTCCAGTCAGTTGTGCGTAATACTTATCATTCCATAGGAAATAGCTATTATGGAGGCAATTTTTGGTGATTGTCAATGCCTGGCCTGATTGGTACTTGTTCTATTATGAAAAAACGTAGCTGGGAAATAGTGTGTTTTGCATCTCTCCAATGGTAAGCTAATGGTGATGTTAAATTCACATTTCGGATCCTGCTCTTATGCTCAGTTATTCTTGTTTTCACCTTGCGCTCTGTTTTTCCAACATACATTCTGCCGCACAGGCATTTAATACCATATACAACATTCTGTGTATTACAGTCACTGGTATGTCTCAAGTTTATTTGTTTTCCAGTAGTTGGGTGGGTACATGTGTTTCCAACGATGACGTTATTACAGTTCGTACAATTGTGACATCTAATCGTCCCTTTGTGTCATTATTGGTAATGCCAATTGTGTCCGTTTTAGTCTCTCCCTTAGATTTGGTCCTCTTGTGTATGCATGTAAGGGTAGTTCCTTGAATAGTTCTTTAAAATCAGATTCCGATGATAACAGCTCCCACCTTGTGTTAATGATTCTCTTAATTTTTCTCGATTGGGTTGTGTATTTGGTCACAAAAACCATTCTTTCTTTTGATGTTTTGCTTCTTGGTTTAAGTAATTCCAATCTATCCATTTTCATGACCTCTATGTGCTCTTCCAATTCCAATGGTGGATATCCTCTTTCCTCATATTTTTGTGCCTGTTTCCGGATTATGTTTTGACACGTTTGTGAATCAGGACAGATGCGTTTTATCCTTATGAATTGTGAAGCTGGAAGATTTTTAATTAAGCTCTTGGGATGAAAACTGGTATAACTAAGAGCATTGTTACGATCTGTTGGCTTGGAGTATAATTCTGTGATGAATCCACTCGCTGTTTTGATGATCCTCACATCCAAAAAATCCATGTTGTATCTGTCTATTTTATGGGTAAATTGTATTCTCGAATCTATCTGATTCATCGACCTGATGAGCTGCTTCAATAATTCAGGCGTGTCATCCCACATGAGAACAATATCATCAATAAATCGACAATACATTTTTACATGTTGCCAGTGTTCTGAATACATCAAATTCTGTGCCTCGAATTGGGCCATAAATGTATTTGCATAAGCAGGGGCCCCTGCAAAGCCCATCGAAGTTCCAGTCAGTTGTGCGCAATACTTATCATTCCATAGGAAATAGCTATTATGGAGGCAAAATTTGAGAAGTTGTAGCAGAAATACTTTGTCCGTTGATAAGTCTCCCTTTTTTAATAGCGCCCATTCTACCAATTCAAGACCTGCCTCATGCGTTATGGACGTATATAGAGCCACCGCATCTATGGTGCACAAGATCCAATGACTCTGAAATCCTTGTTGAATCCATAGAAGCTTGTTCAAAAAATCTGTTGTGTCCCTTATGTAGGAAACCCATTGCTGCACAAATTTTTGTAAAAAATGATCCAGATGTCGACCAAGGGGGTCAAAAATTGACCCACACCCCGATACGATAGGTCAAAATGGTGGGTTGGTCAGGTGTTTATGGACCTTTGGAATCATGTAAAGTTTCGGGCATCTTGGATATTTTGTTGTCAAGTATGCTTGTGTGTGATCATCAATCCATTCATTTTCTTTAGCTGACTGCAATATGCCATCTGGCATTTTTTGAAGCCTCACAATAGGATCTGACGATAACAATAGGTAAGTATCCGTGTCTGCCACATGTTCATTGACTTTTTGTTCATAAAAGACCAAGACGAAAATGTTTTTTTCGACGAGTTTCAAGTGATAAAAGAAACCAGACAGAGGCCACAACAACGCAACCACCCTCCAAACCAAAGAGGAAAACGAGGAGGGGCAAGAGGGGGAAATGTGGTTACCGCCTCGCCAAGGGTAACGAGGAGTGCTTCCAGACGCACGAAATGGTAGAAGATAAAACCATCATTAATCTCTCCTCAAGAAAACTATCAAGAGATGAGGAAATGATACTCAAGAAAGGCTTGAGTTTTTGCCCCACCAACGATTTTAATCTGGTGGATACCAAAATTGTCCTCTTCAAATTTATCAGGAAACTCAAATTTCAAAACATCTTTGCTCTACATTCCACAAATCCAACCAATGGGAGTGATCAAACACAAAATGAAGGTGATGATAGTGTCACACTTACCCAACTTGTGGAGACATTAAGTGATACTGCCCAAAACATGATGAATGACCAAGACACTGAAGCACAAACCTCACACAGTGCAAGCAAACAAATAAGGGACCCGAGCAATATGAAAAAGAAATCGAAGAAACTTCCCAAAACACAATATGATGCGATTGACGTTTTTAATGATGCAGTACTTATGGACCTTGAAAAATTGGCAAATGAAAAACTGGATGTGAAAAAATCTAACATAACTAGAAAAGAATGGGAAGCGATAAAATCTTTGAGCAGTGACGAAACCATTGAAATTAAACCCTCCGATAAAGGTGGAAACATCGTAATCTTTTCTAAAGAGAATTATCAGGAGGAGGCCCTGAGACAACTGAGGGATAAAGACTGCTATGTAACAATCAGCAGGCAGGAATACAACAAAAGCATCTTGGACTTCAACAAACTATTGACAGCTTGGAGGGAAAAAGGGATGCTGAGCATGGACGAACTGCTGTATCTACAATGTGATTCACCTATCCTTCCAACATTCTATCACTTGCCAAAAGTTCATAAAGACCCCAAGAGACCACCAGGAAAGCCGATTGTCTCTGCGATTGGCAGTCTGCTGGAGAATGCCTCCAGATTTATTGATGGGTATATTGCACCAATTGTCAAAGAACTTCCCTCCTATGTGAGGGATACACAGGACTTTCTTCGATTGATAAACAACATTGCTTGGGAACCTGGTTTTCTACTAATAACTCTGGACGTTGTCAACCTCTATACCTGTATTGCCCATGATAATGGCATTGCTGCAGTAAAATGGTTCCTTGATCAGAAACATGGTCAATATCGGGACCATAATGAAATGTTAATACAACTAATAACTTTCTGCCTTAACAATAACATATTTTTGTTTGCAGGACAGCTCTACAGACAGGTTAGAGGAACATCCATGGGCTCGTGCTTCTCTCCCAGCTACGCAAATCTTTTCGTTGGCTAGTGGGAGAAGCACGAGGCCTGGGGGGAGGCCAACGACCATTGGACAGACAATATTCTTCTATGGACAAGATACATAGATGATCTGTTTGTGGTTTGGCGCGGCAGTAGATCCTCGGCTGAGGAATATATTGCCGCACTCAATAACAACAATTGGAACCTCAAATTCACCTGTGAAATAAGTGACACCAAAGTATACTACCTTGATCTAGAGGTCTATGTAGACATTGGAAAAATACAGACCAGGTTGTATAGAAAACCGACGGCCGGTAATGCTGTTCTACATGCAGCGAGCCAACATCCCAAATGTCTCGTAGGCAGTATACCATATGGCGAATTCCTTCGCCTGAAAAGAAACTGCTCGGATGAGGAGGAGTACGTTCGGGCTAAGGAAGAAGCCAGAACAAGGTTCAAGATCAGAGGGCATTCTCGGTACGCATTATCAAATGCGGAAGAGAAATCCAATAAAATCCAAAGGGACCAGCTTTTGGTACCCAAACGGGTGTTGAAAAATGAGGAGAATCCCAGAATGATCATCACATTTAATTCAAAGTCAGGCAGGATAATGCACATTTTTCAAAAGAACTGGCATATCCTCAAAACAGATCAGACAATGAGCAAAATCCTTCCAGAAAGACCCATTTTAACATACAAACGGAGTCAATCTCTGGGGGACCATCTTGTCCATAGTCATTTCGTGACATACAAAAAGAAGCCTGTCCAAATTACAAGATCCATAGGATTCTTTCCATGTCGAGTCTGCAAGGCCTGTAAAAACAGTAAGATAACAAAAACGTACCCAGGTAAAACTGATGAAAATGAACCCGAGAGATGTATTAAGAAATTACTCAACTGCAACTCTGAGTACACCATCTATTGCCTCACTTGTCCCTGTGGAAAACGCTATATAGGCAGTACCATCAAGCCTACTAAGATGCGAATTCTTGAACATCTTCGGGCAATAGTTAACAGGGCTAAGACATACCCCGTAGCGAGACACTTCGCTGAGTTCCACAAAAGCGACAGGGATCTGTTAAGCTTTTATTGTATTGATCAGGTGGAACGCAGCGAAAGGGGTGGTGACAGAGAAAAAAGACTCTGCACCTTAGAGTCAAAATACATAATCGGGTTAAAAACTACAGTTCCCTGGGGTTTGAACAACAATGAGGAGATGTGGGTGCATCTGGAATAACAACTATGTATTGTGTAACATCAAACAATTCCCACACCTCTCAGTCAGGCCTTGCTGTTCCGCACTCTCTTAGAGACCTTCGCATCCTTACCCCCCCCTTTTGAATCTTTGCCCATTCAGGGCGAAATTGATTGTGCAGATTCAGAAGGGTTGCATTAGCCCATCCAGGGCGTAAATCTGACAAAGTACAAAGGCCTATATGTGTTAACAATGTGAAAAATATAACGTTAGTGAGACAGAACACTCATATCACAATAGGCAGGATGTACCTGTGTTTGACGAAAATGAATCATGCATGCACTTTTGAAAAATTCATTCATTGCTTAGCTAATGTTTTTAATTTCGCACTGAGCACTTTATGTCATTTTTACGCCATGAAATGTTTACATTTTTGCGATATTTGCACATTACAAGATGGCTGCCAAGATTTGTATTCCAAAAATGGTAAACTGTCATTGATGTTCATGACGAGTCGGCTTTAAATGGCGTTTTGTATTGTAACAGGGGTGAACACTGACGAAGCCTTCGCAGAAACGCGTCTGTTGTGGGGGTAGGGGCTCGAATTAAATAATTTTTGGAAATCGATGGTATGGTGTGCTGGTCTTCTGTCTAGCCTGACTGGAGTGGACTGTTTTGTGAATATATATATATATATATATATATATATATATATATATATATATATATATATATATATATATATATATATATATATATATATATATATATATCTCTATATATATATCTCTATATATATATATATATATCTCTATATATATATATATATATATATATATATATATATATATATATATATATATATATATATATAGATATTACCTACTGGCGGTCGCCAGTAGGTATATATAGTTAGGATTTTTTCTCTATGGGATTTTTGAAAATTCTATGTCTAATAACTTTGGCGTTTGTGGACGGAATTGGCTGAAATTTTCAGGAAAATGGAACATTTTGTTTCTGAGCAGCCCCTGACAATTTGGGGGGGTTTCATCAAGGGGGGGCCGAGAAAAAAGGGGGGTCCCAAAACGCGTTTTTCCCATGTTAATTTCCATAGGGCGGTTGGCCTCACTTTTAGCTCGAACGGCTGAATGGATTTGCACGCAACTTGGCAAAATTGTAGGGACTGTTAGCCCGATGTGCCTTTGCTAGGTCTCAATATATGTGCTCCAGTGAATTTTGAGTAATTTAGGTTCAAAAAAAGATATATATCTGGGCGGAGCCTAACCACACATCTGATCTGATTGGCTGTCAGCACTTCATCCAAGAAGTGTTGGCAGCCATCTTGGGACCAATATACATGATAGCACCTCATTAAAAAGCATTGTAGTTAATAGAGGTTTTAGGACTTTAGTTACATTATAAATCATTTGTTGATGGTACCATACTCGTTTTAGGAATTGTGGTGGGTTCTAAGGTGATTTTACCATGTGAAAAAACCTTGTGCTGTGATATCATGAATATTGTTTGAAAGAAAACTAATATCTCATGATTTTCCCACAGTGGTTTGGAAGGGGATCTATAAGCTAAACTGAAAGCATATTTTCTGTAAATTCACATTATCTTTCTCAGTCATGTGAAAATGAACTCTGACATTCTCAGTAAAACATGTACATCCAACAAGGACAGAGACTGTCAGTTGATTCCTTGGTGTTCTACTGCAGCCTCCTAGAGTGTTCTAAAGAACAACTAGAGCGCTAACAGTCCTACTTATTACAAAGGTATGGCACACCTGAAGCCATCTTGATTGGAATAAAGTGGTAACTCTTAAAACATTTAATTTAAAAAGAAACAACATGAGGGGGTATATTTTGCCATAGAAAGTATGATTAGTGCTGCAGAATGAAAAATTAGGGCACATTTTGAGTGACTTCTCAAATCCTTTTCTATTTCATTAAAACATTCTGACATGCAGTCTCCCAAAATGGCCACCAGAGACAAAAGAGCCCAAATGTAGCCCAAATATCACCCAGATGTAGCCCAAGTATAGCCCAATGACAGAATGTCCCAGAGTGTTCTAAAGAACAACTAGAGCGCTAACAGTCCTACTTATTACAAAGGTATGGCACACCTGAAGCCATCTTGATTAGAATAAAGTGGTAACTCTTAAAACGTTTAATTTAAAAAGAAACAACATGAGGGGGTATATTTAGCCATAGAAAGTATGATTAGTGCTGCAGAATGAAAAATTAGGGCACATTTTGAGTGACTTCTCAAATCCTTTTCTATTTCATTAAAACATTCTGACATGCAGTCTCCCAAAATGGCCACCAGAGACAAAAGAGTCCAAATGTAGCCCAAATATCACCCAGATGTAGCCCAAGTATAGCCCAATGACAGAATGTCCCAGAGTGTTCTAAAGAACAACTAGAGCGCTAACAGTCCTACTTATTACAAAGGTATAGCACACCTGGAGCCATCGTGATGGGAATAAAGTGGTAACTCTTAAAACATTTAATTTAAAAAGGAACAAAATGAGGGGGTATATTATGCAATAGAAGGTATTATTAGTGCTGCAGAAAGAAAAATTAGGGCACACTTTGAGTGACTTTTCAAATCCTCTTCTATTTCATTAAAAAATTCTGACATGCAGTCTCCCAAAATGGCCACCAGAGACAAAAGAGCCCAAATGTAGCCCAAATATCACCCAGATGTAGCCCAAGTATAGCCCAATGACAGAATGTCCCAGAGTGTTCTAAAGAACAACTAGAGCGCTAACAGTCCTACTTATTACAAAGGTATGGCACACCTGAAGCCATCTTGATTGGAATAAAGTGGTAACTCTTAAAACATTTAATTTAAAAAGGAACAAAATGAGGGGGTATATTTTGCCATATGAATTATGATTATTGCTGCAGAAAGAAAAATTAGGGCACATTTTGAGTGACTTCTCAAACCCTCTTCAATTTCATTAAAAAATTCTGACATACAGTCTCCCAAGATGGCCACCAGAGACAAAAGAGCCTAAATGTAGCCCAAATATCACCCAGATGTACCCCAAGTATAGCCCAATGACAGAATGTCCCAGAGTGTTCTAAAGAACAACTAGAGCACTAACAGTCTTACTTATGACAAAAGTATGGCACACCAGAAGCCATCTTGATTGGAATGAAGTGGTAAGTCTGAAAACACTCAATTTAAAAAGGAACAACATGAGGGGGTTAATTTTGCCATAGAAAGTATGATTAGTGCTTCAGAAAGAAAAATTAGGGATCATTTTGAGTGACTTCTCAAATCCTCTTCTATTTCATTAAAAAAATTCTGACATGCAGACTGAAACATGCACTTTGAATACCAGCAGCAGACGTCCCTGGTGAGCAGTAGCTTTAGTACAGTGATCTAATGTGCAACTAGAGTGCTAACATTCAGAATTTATGGCAAATGTGTGACACATCTGAATGCCTTCTTGATGGAACCAAAGTAAACAAGCATTGAAAATGCAATAGATCTCGCCCTCGTTTAAGTTAAAGCCATTCTGTTTGTAATGAGGTGGCTTTTTAGCTTTGCTTTTATTAGTGTTTTTTTCAACTTTCATGTAAATAACATGCATCTGTATGCATATAAGTATATGTATGCATGCATTTATGTTTGTATTTATATAGATATACAGATGATATATGTTTATATATGTATGTATATATATATATTCACTGAAAAAACCATAGGTTATAGACCATATATAGTTAGGAATTAGCATTTACAAAACCTTGAAAATTCACTGAAAAAACCATAGGTTATAGACCATATATAGTTAGGAATTAGCATTTACAAAACCTTGAAAATTCACTGAAAAAACCATAGGTTATAGACCATATATAGTTAGGAATTCGCATTTACAAAACCTTATTTTACTCACACAAAACCATTGAAATTCCATATATAGTTAGTTGCACTAACTATATATCCCGCACCCGCAATCCACTGCTGATGATGTCCCATATTACATCATTCATGACATGGTCAGTGACATCACTGATGATATCACTGATGACATCTCAAATGACATCACTGATGACATCACTGATGACAACATCCAGTGACTGTATGTTTCTGTAAAGTTAAAATATGTCTTACATATTGAAGAATGAGTGGATGTATAAGTGTCTGGATGAAGGATTTAGTAGGTGCATGACTGACTGTATGAGTGAGTGATTAAATGTGTCTCACTGAGTGCATGGGTTAGTGACTAAACTGTCTTAATTTGTGCATCATTATGTCTGTTGTTCTGTAAACTGTTGCATGTGTTGATAAGTAGCTATATGAGTAACTATATGGGTTATTGATTGGTTGCCCAAGTATTTGTATGGGAGACTGAGTGTGTGTGTGGGTGGCTGGGAGGTGTATGACTCTGTGCATAGATGTGTGAGCAGTTGATTCACTAGATGTATGGTTTCAAAAGTGCATGTGGAAACAGCTGTATGGGCGGTTGACTGTGTGCATGAGTGTATTGGTGAGTGAATGGATATCTCAGTGCTACATGTCAAAGTAAGTACATATGTAAAACACAGTACATGTGAGAGTTGACATATATAAATAACTGTGCATAAGAGCCAGTGAATGTGTGAGTGGCTGTATGGATCATTGTGAACTTGTATCAGGGATTGTATAAGAGAGTAAATATGTGTTAGTATATGTTTGAATAAGTAAAGTTTATATAACTGTATAGTTGAGGAAATGGAGGTGTGATTGATTCTTTGCATGACTGACTAGGTGTGTGAGTAACTCCATGGATGAGTGACAGTCTGTGAGTGTCTGTTTACACTGATTGTATCTAAGGTTATATTAGAGTCTGAAGAGGTTCATCGTATTATCACATGAATGATATCATCAGTGATGTCATCAGTGATGTCATTTGAGATGTCATCAGTGATGTCATTTGAGATGTCATCAGTGATGTCATCAGTGATGTCACTGACCATGTCATGAATGATGTAATATGTGACATCATCAGCAGTGGATTACGGGTGCGCGATATATAGTTAGTGCAACTAACTATATATGGAATTTCAATGGTTTTGTGTGAGTAAAATAAGGTTTTGTAAATGCGAATTCCTAACTATATATGGTCTATAACCTATGGTTTTTTCAGTGAATATATATATATATGTATGTATGTATGTATGTATGTATATATATATATATATATATATATATATATATGTATAAGAACCCAATGCCCACTCTAAGGAAAGAATGAGCCTGGCATGTGCTGGCACACAATCCGGGATTTATTAGGCCTAAATATAAAAGCAAAGTCCAGGAAACGCCAGGCAGAAGCGTTTCAGTGAGTCTTTGTGCTTTCTTCAGTGCTGGTTCCAGTTTCCCCAAGGAGCCTAACACCTGGGTATTATTTCAAGGTCTGTGGCGATCTCAGGCCACTCCCTTTATGGTTTTTTCAGTGAATTTCTAAGGTTTTTTAAATGCTAATTTCTAACTATAGCGTGCCTGAAACCTAGGGTTTTTTCAGTGAATTTATATATATATATCCAACTGCACTCGCGAGACGGGTGCCGAGATTGCGGAGATGCAGCGTAAAATATCCTTGCTCCAAATCCTTTTCACATCCGTGGAAAAGAAAAACGGCACTCACAGGGCTTTGAGTTGCAGTGGCAGTTTTATTCAACAGCCGCATTTTGGAGAACCTACTTTGTCAGTGTTTGTTTACGGAAAGCACTGGCGAAAACCTTGTTTAAAGCAAACTAAACGTCTTCATGGAAACAAACAAGGGCTGGCGCCGAAGTGCCAGATAGCACGCGCCATCTTAAGTGAGTAAATCTCATATAGTATAATACAAACCAACACTCGCAACCAATTGCACGTCCAGGACAATATATAATATGACAATGGATATTACTCATTATTGCATTGTACATGTGGTTTGAAAAAATACATTCGAATCTTGCCGTGGATCAGCACATGCAACCTACTAAGCTGGTTGCAGGCAAAGTCCCTATGTTCCCTGTTATAGTGCTGTGTATCGGCCAATTTTTCGATGTGCAGAAGGAAAAAAAATGATAATGCACATTAAGGTAAACTATCCCACTGAAATCATCTATATCAGGTACCAACAACAGCCAACATTTCCTATGTTAGAATTAATTACTCAAATGAACTGTCAATTCCTCCTCACTGTTCATCCATTAGGTGATTTAGTCTGTAAGTCTATGATGTAACGTGAGTCTAATCTCCTTAATCTTAGAACTCTGTCACCTCCCCTGACACTTGATGGTACACAGTCAATACTGAAATTTTGTAACCGGTCCCTGTTACTATTATGTTTAATGACACAATGGCGTGCCACTGGGTAGTTAAAACCCTTTTTAGTTATGGCACGTATATGCTCAGGCACTTTTAATTTCATACTGTGTATCGTACTCCCTATGAATCTAAGTTCACAGGGGCACGTTAGACAATATACAGCATGAGTGGTTTGGCACGTCATAAACTTGTTGAAAATTCTGGCTGATTTCATACCCTTAATACGATATGAGATGACCATCTTGATGGAGGCGCAAGCCTTGCATCGCCCACATGAATAGAATCCCCTCATATCACTGAAGGTTCCCTGTCTTGGCTGAATATCCTCCAGATGACTGTGTACCAGGCTGTCTTTTAAAGAGCGTGCCTTTCTGTATGTTATCAATGGACCTACTGGAATATCGCCCCCAAAGTTAATGACAGTTCTTAAAATATGCCAATTTTTCCTCATGATGTTCCCGAGTATGTCTGCTTCTTCAGAGTACGTAGTGATCATTCTAAATTGTCCATTCTCTTTTTTGGGTCTGTTTTGTTTTAACAAATCTCGTCTGGATTGTATTTTTACTTTTCTCAGTGTACTCTCTGCATCGTAAGCCCTGGCCAGGAATCAATCTATGCTCCCTTTTACTGCTGAGTCAAAGTCACACTCCCTAGAGCAGTACGTTTTAACCTCAGGAACTCCCCATAGGGGATGCTGTTAATTAGTTTCTTGGGAAGACCGCTAGACGCATGAAGCGTACTATTACCAGCAGTCAGATTCCTAAACAAGGCAGTGGTAATTTTACCGTCTATTACCTCCACCCTCAGATCCAGAAAGTTTGCTGCTACCGTCGATATACTTATACCACAACACTATTTTCGTGGTCCATTCCTCATTCACAGGCGACCAGGCCACCTGCTTCTCCCACCAGTCAACTAACAAGTTTGCATAACTGGGGGCGAAGCAGGTGCCCATCACAGTCCCTGAAACCTGCCTGAACATTTCTCCCTGAAAAATAAAGATGTTGTTATACAGGCAAAATTCAATGAGTTCTAACAGCATAGTATTGTGAATAGGGAACTTCAAAGGTTTTTTTTGTAGGAAACAATGCACAGCATTGAGAACCTGTCTATGATCAATACAGGTATATAGACTCGTAATGTCTAAAACTATCAAGCAATATGATGGCTGCCATTCCAATGCTTCTATATGATCAATGAAGTCTGTGGTGTCTTTAATGTACGACTTTAATTCAAGTACAGCATCAAAAAGAAAATGGTCTAAGAATTTAGAAAGATTCTCCGAGAGGTTCCCCAAAGAGGAGACTATTGGTCTGCCAGGTGGTCTTGCTTTATCTTTATTAACCTTTGGAAGGTGATAAAAGGTGGGTAGAATAGGATTGGTTGTTCTCAGAAACAGATGTTTATCACTGTCCAGCATACGTTTGTCATGCCATTTTTTAATGAGAGTATGAAATTGTTGGATACTCTCCTGGTATACAGTCATAGTGGTCCACTCATAGCACTCTTGGTTCCTCAGCTGCCGGTGAGTTTCTTCAACATATTATTCCGGGGACATGAGGACAATATATCCCCCTTTGTCCGAGGGTTTATAGATGACTGATTTGTCCTCTTCCAGATAGTTTATGGCAATCTTCTGTAGTTTGGTCAGATTACTCCGATTTTTGGGAGATTTCTGGTCTTCTCTGAATTTCAACAGTTCCTTGATGACCGTCTCGGCATCTGTGGAAGAAATTGAGATTGTGGTTTCATGCCACTGGTCGGCACATCTTGTTCTACATCCACGTGCCTAACACGCTGACTTAGCGTCACTGTGGGCTGGGAACCTTCATCCTGGCATAGATCTTCCAGAATTTCCAGGGTTGTTAAATCATTGATCACTAGTAGGTCAGTATCACTGCTCTGAGTCTTAAGGAGTCCTGCTTCCTTAATGGTCGGTCTTAATTTGAAAAATGTGTGAAGTTTTAGTTTACAGATGTACTTAAATAAGTCAATCATGTTCTGGGTATATTCCATGTGGTTTAGGGGGCAAAAACTAAGTCTAATTGTAAGCACTGATTCTTCTGTGCTAGTTAGGACTTTGGATGAAAGGTTGATAATGGTTAATTGGTCACCAACACCTAACATCGACTTCCCCTCTTGCTCTGACTGACTCCGCTTGTTACATTGGATTTTCCCCTTCCTCCTCCTGCTGTCCCTTCTGGTTTTCCTTCTATAGGCTTGCTCTTTCCTCCCCTTAGCCATGATTGGCAAATGATATTGAATTCTTGTTGAAAAAGTGGCCTCTTTTGTCGGCACTTGTGATTTCATGTTTTGTCTATCTCCCAATACTTTTTCAAGTACAACCAATTTTAGGTTTTTGTGATGGTGTTTCTGTTCCTTGAAATGTTGCACCAGCTTGGTCAACAGTTTCCCAGCTTTTAGTGTGCTCACATGTTCCTGTATTCTCACTTTTACCTTCCGTGTGGTCAAACCAATATATTGGAGACCACACAGACAGGTGAGCTTGTAAATGACATTGTTGATGTTACAATTACTGAATCTGTCTTGCCATTCAGCTGTGTCACACTTGTCGCGGGTACTGTCAATTCACATACCGAACAGCGCCCACAGGGAAATGGCCTGACGGTATCCCTGTTTCCCTGGTGTTGACTACAGGACGGGTGTGGACCAATTTGTCCCGTAAGTTAGAGGAACGTTTGAATGCAAATGTTGGGGGTGGCATTTTTATGCTAGCTGTATTAAGTATATGCCAATGTTTTCTGATTATTCCCTGGATTTTGGTTAACAAGGGGTCAAAGGTAGTGATCACAGGTATAAATTCCCCTTTCTCTCGTTTTTTCCTCTCCAGGAGGGCAGCTCTGGGAGTGTTCAATGCTCTTTTCTTGGCCTGGCGAATAACTTTGGGGGGATATGCCCTTTGCTCCAATTTGGTAGCCAATCCCTCTGACTGTTCTGTGAACTTATCTACATTGGAGCAGTTTTCTGCAATAACGCAGAAACTGTCCCACTGGCAGATTGTCGTGCAATGCACGAGGATGGTATGATCTATATTGCAAGAGAACATTCATGTCAGTGGGCTTCTGATGGAGATCAGTTAAAAGTCTGTTATTTCCTGCATGAATGTCTAAGTCAAGGTAGACCGCTGATTTCTTACTGTAGGTCCAAGTGAATTTCAAACAAGGATCCAGGTTATTAATCCAGTAAAAAAAGGTTTTAAGATCTTCTTCTTCGCCCGTCCAAATGCATAGAAAATCATCTATGAATCTCTTCCAGAGATTGATGTTGGTCTGGAAGAGATTCACAGAGTGATAGATGCACCAACCTCAAATTGTCCCATGTAAATATAGCCCAAGCTTGGGGCAAAAGTTGTCCCCTTTGATGTACCCATGACCTTTAGATACAGTTGGTCCTTGTATGCGAAACAATTCCATGTCAATGCTATTTCCAAGCATTGAAGAACAAATGATTGTGGGACATCATAGAACCACTCGAAATAGTTTTTCTGAGTCAAAGTCAATAGTGTCCAGTATCCTGAGGATATCGGTAGTATCCTGAATGTATGACAGTTGTTTAATCACACACTCCCTCAGAAAGAAATCTGAGAACTGGGATAGTGTTTCCAAAAGTGATTGAATGCCTGAAACTATTGGGAGTCCCGGTGGGGGTCTTTGGTGTTTATGAATTTTGGGCACCACGTAAAACGCTGGTACCCTCGGTTTGGCATTCACCAGAAATTCTGCTTCCTTGGAGGTTAGCCAGTTCTTTTCCTTGGCTACTCCCACCAATTTGTTGCTAAGGTCTTGAAGTTTACCTGTGGGGTCACGAACCAGAGGAAGGTAATTCTGGCGGACACCTAGAAGTCTAGATATTTCTACTTCATAATCCCCCGTGTTCATAACCACCAACGCTCCATCCTTATCTGCGGGCTTGATGGTTATGAAAACGTTGTCTTGGATGCTTTTGACAGCATCCCAATCTTTCTTCTTCATATTGGATTGTATATGAGTTGCAACTGTTTGTTCCAAACTCACGATGTCCTCCACAACTTTTTATTCAAATACCTGAACCTCCGGGCCCACCACATTGTTGGTTGAACAAAAATTAGATGGTCGGTGGAGGTTGGTAGAGAAGAGTGTTGGAGGGTCTTGTTCTTTCCCCTCAATAAAATGTAACGCTTTATTTTTCGCATGAGTCCATTATGCTCATTGCGGCATTTAAAGCTCTCATGCTGGGGGGTGGGGACAAACCCCAGTCCCTTACTTAAGACCCCATGCTCATCTTCTGTTAGTTGGTAATCTGACAGGTTGACCACTATGTTGTTCGTGGTCATAGCGGGCTTCTGCCTCTGCTGCGTGTAATTCTGGGGGAGAAAGCTTGCCATGTGGGGTTTGCACCGTGTTGTGCTCGACCTCATCCTCTGCCTCTGCAACCTCCCCTTCTCCCTCTCTGGTCTGCTGTTGCTGCCCTAAAAAAGAGCGAAATAATGTCCCAAGGTCTTCATTGGATCTTTCTTGTGGGTTAAACCTAACCCTATTTTGGTTAGAGGAGGAGGGTTGGTCACTGGGATTGTCCTCTTCGCTACTTGAATTCTCTACCTTGGCGTTTTGTCTCTGGTGTACATGTTCTGTTACAGATGAATATTATTTATCCTCTGTGTAGGGGAAAGCCCATTCGTGGCTGAATCTTTCCAGGTTCTTTTTTAAACCATTGATTTTTTGGTTGACTAGGTAGGTTTTGTATTCGCCGAGATCGGTTTGTATCCTGGCCAACTGCTCTTTCGTATCACTGATGATAGTGTTAGTGTTAATGGCTTCCTCAATCTCTAGAATTTCTTTGAGGAGCTCTTCTCTTAGTCTCTTCGCAGTGTTAATTATTAAGATGAGCAAATCTTTGGTACATTTATTCGCGACGGAGCTCCAGTCAACTCTGGATCCCTTTTTTCCAAGAATATCTTGGGTTCAATGCTGACCAAAAGGCTGCGCCTGCCTGTAGATATTCAGTCATTAGAGCACCATGCAACGCAATTCTAATTTGGCGCTTCTTAAGATTTGATAATTTCTCCCGCTCTTCTCTCTGGCAGTAGTCACTCCTGCTAATGGTGCATTTGGTAGTAATAGTGGGGCTGAAAGTATTGCTGCAATATGATCTTCTGTGACTGCCAAGCAGTATTTATCCATAATGTGCAGGAAAAAACATGATGATGACACAGGTTATACTCACAAATGTGTGTCTAAAGAGAATATATATAGGGACAATCCCTATCATATGTTCAAATGCGAATTTCTACAGCTCTCACTGCTAGTCTGCAGTTCTCAACACTATCTACAACAAGGAGCTACAGGGGTTCTGGCAATCAGGTCAAGCCCCCACTCGTTGATTCAACACAACTAAATGACCTGATGCTGTTTATGCTAGTGTATATGGATTGCAATGTCTGTTGTGGCACCCTCTCTTAGGTGTGCTACTGGAGCAATATGTGTCCTCTGTCCTACATCATGAATCCCTGTTCAATTCAAAATATTCTGTTCCCATTACGCACATCCTATTCTGTGGTGTAGTGTATCCCTAAGAAGAAGAAGAAATCACCAAAGATGCGAGGAGAAGATGTGAAGTGCCTCACGGAAGTAACACCATGGGGGTCAACTGGTTGGTTCTCACCAGTGGACTCTGGTTCTCATCATCAGCATATCACATCAAAAGGAAAGAAAAATGATATAGTGATGGTGAAATGGAAAATATGCACCTCTACTAGGTTTACTGGTGCTGCAGGGGGGTGTCTCCCTGGTGCAATTATATAATGACCCAGAATAAGGTGGACCGATGACTCAGGGCCACTTTATTTAAAATTATAATGAGCTACGCCACCACTGGCTATACCTCTTTATTCCTTGCTGTGGTGCTACTCATTTTAAAAGACACTGTGTTGCCATCTAACTCCTTAGAGGGCCAACCTTTTTTATAGCCTATAGATTTTCGCAATTTAGTCAGGGCGGGGGTCAATATTCACCACACTGCTTGTGTTTCATATGTATGTAACCTAGGGAGCAAAATTAAAAACAGACAACACACAGTGAGTACAACCTTAAAAAGACCACAGCATGGTCATTAGTCCTTCAACACTTATGCAGTCCTGAACACGAACCCCAGTTCCTTATTTAAGACCGGAAGCTCATCTTCTGTTAGTTGGTAATCTGACAGATTGACCACTATGTTGTTCGTGGTCAAAACTTAAAGTGCTCAATAAACATAAAAATAAAGGTAGGACTACCTGTCGCAAAACAAAGTAATGCTATCAGATCTTGGCAGCCATCTTAAAATGACCATAGAGCATTGCATTTTATCAAAGCATTATACGTGAAATTACACCATCCTAAATGTAAACATCACAGTTTCATGCATGTTCAATAATTAAAAATAATTAATCAATAAAATTCATTATTTTGACATTACTGTCTGCAATAAACAATAAAGTGCATTGTGCCTGAGAGCTTATTTACATTCTGACGTGTTTCCACCCAAGTGGGCTGCAATTCTTACTAAGTGGTAAGCCCCACTTGGGCTTGACCTTCAATTGAGAGGCACTCAGACAAGAACACCGAGCTTCAAGCTTAAGCTCATTGAGAGGTATGGAAGACGCCAGCATGCTGATCTCTTTCGCAGCTGTGGCATCCATGCTGTCTGACGCGTTCCGAAGTCATCTTTTTCAAAGGCTGTAGGTGCAATGGAATGAAGCACAGTAAAGGCAGCCTCCTAAATGCACATCATCACTCGCCCCCTGATGGGCTGTTCTGATTGAAAACTGCACAAAAGTGTCTGGAAGATGCAGTCCCGGAGGGAAATATGTTCCCTTTAATGTGCATTCATTTTCTGCTGAACATTTTAAAAACCCACAGATGGGCCTCAGCACGTGTGATCCTCCTCAATCCTGTGTAGTTGCCCCATGATAGAGATCGGTAAATACACGCCCCGTTGGCCCCCTGCATTGATTGGGTGGTGCACTATATATATTACCATTACCACAAAATAAGAAAGTATTTCACAGGTAAGTGTAATTAATAAATGTAAAAATCTAGAGAAAAAAATGAAAGAGGAACAAAGCAAATGGTGGGAGTCACGATCGCTACAGAGGGAATCACAAGGAGGATAAGAATTCCCACAGCCCCCACCTATGAGGATCCAAACCCTGATCACATGAGTGAATGGGTGTAATGTAACCTTGAACCCTCTCGGAGATTGACCTAAATATTTATTAAATAAATAGACATTGACCATGCTCAACTGCTCAATATAGATTAAATAAGTTAGGATTTAGAAAAATTAACACAAACTGAGGAAATGACCAGATTACGCAACAAAATGATGACAAGGCTTAAAAAAGAAGAAGACAAAATCAAGGAATGCAAGGCATACAAGTTCCACAGAGACAAGAATGACAATGAGTTGGGGCAAATTTTTACATTGGCTAAAAAGTATATTGCGCTGAGAGTATCTAAATACAAAACAAAAGAAGGCCCCACAAGAATGACGTCAAGGAGGGCTGGACCAAACAATGAGACATCTCAATCAGATCTAAGCTCAGCTGGAGGTAGTGAATCCAAGTCAGCTATGAGAAATACCCAGGGTGAAAAGCAACTCATGAAACCATCCCCGGGCGAAGAAAATAATGTTTTATGTCACGGTATACTGTCCGCCCCATACCACAGCGGAACAACGCACTGCTGCCAAAAACCTCAGGCGAAGGCAGAGGCACAAAGCAGACAGGAAGCGCTATAAATGCCAACAAAAAAGAGGCAGAGGCTATTGGCAGAAGAAATAAATGAGAATGGTACAACGAACAACACAGTAGTACATTTATCCAAAATTAAATTGTCAAAAAAAAGAAGTCAAATTACTCTGCCTGGATCTCTGCTACTCTTCATCCAATAATTTCAACTTTGCAAAACACGGATTGAGTTATACAAATGAGAAAATGTAAACTTAAAAAATACCATCAACTCATGGCACCAGTCAATCAGCAACAAACCAGTGCTACTGCCGAAATAAGGGAATATGTAAATCTCGCTCAATTGGATTATCTCCTCATCAAAGACATGAAAGATATTTGTGACAGTGATGAGAGGGGATGCTCTCACCCAGGTAGATCGGCCAGTACAAACAGTAAGGGCAAACTAAAACAGTCTACCCCATTTGGAGCTAAATCCACCTTTAATTCGATTTTGCCTCAATATTCTATAGACATTTTCCATGAGACAGTGATAGACAAATCAAGAAATTGCAGAAAAGCACTTCCATGACAAAACGAAAATACAACACAAATGACCAACAATACAATAATCTAATGAAAAAATGGCAAGATGACATCACTATTGTCATATGAAGCAGCGATAAAGGAGGCATATCATCATTTGGGCACAAGAAAATTACACATTGGAGTCATTCGGCCAATTAAAGGACCGATCCTGCTACAATCGAAGTAACATGATCAATCTCAAGGCTACATACAATGAGTTTTGCACCAAATTATCAGCCTGGAGAATGAGTGGACTTATCACGTAAGAAGAATATAAATTCATTAAAAAAGGAAAATCCCACTTCTGCATCTATTTATTTCATCATGAAAATTTATAAAGATCCCATCAAACCTCCAGGATGACCAATCATTACATTCAGTGATGGACTGTTAGAAAATATGTCCAAGTATGTGAACTTTTTCTTACAAGATCATGTCAAGTCTTTGGCTTCATATGTCAGAGACTCAAGTGACTTCATAAAAAAATAAAAATTGTTGTATGGCAACAGGATTACTTATTGATTGCATTAGATGCAACATCGTTGTATACGAGCATCCGTCATGAGGACGGCATAAACGCTATTCAATAATATTTAGCCCAGCGAGCTCTTCATTGCAAGGAACACAGTAGCATGTTGATTGAGATGGTTAAATTCTTTTGCATAATAACATCTTTATGTTTAATAATCTTCTTTTTCAGCAGACAAGAGATACTCAGGTTTATATCCAGAACCAAAAAAATTGAGATGCGCCTTTATCGTAAGAAAACTGCGGGTAATTCCACCTTGCATGCCGTTAGCTCACATTCCAGTCACCTGATCAACAGCATACCTTATGGAGAGATGTTGCAGCTCAGGCGAATATGTACAACATATACACAACAAAATAGCAAATCTAGATTCTTGGAAAGAGGTTGTTCCTTAAATACCATCAACACAGCAATTGCAAAATCTATGTTGATGGACAGAGATATTTTGTTGATAGGCAAACAACAAGATAATGCAGCATCAGACACATCAAGATCACAGACAGATGATGATTCCAATGAATTTAGAATCATCATGGGGTATAGCAGGCAACAAAAGACTCTACAAAAGATCATTCAAACCAATTGGCCATTGGTCCTTAATGATCCTGTGATTGGACCCCTGCTACCGCTGTGGGTACCCATCCAATATAGCAAAGCCCCTTCGATTAGAGACAGTCTTGTTAAAACAAACCCCAAAATCATTGAAAACACGAGTTGGCTTCAGAAACACAAAGGTTTTTTAAAATTCAAAACATGCAAAGCATGCATACATGGCATCAACTAAGACACGTACACTACTCCCTTTAGTAACAAAAAAGATAAGATCCAAAAGTTACTAACATGCAAAAATGAGTTTGCTGTATACGTGCTGATGTGCCCATGTGGGCTTCAATACGTAGGCCGTACTAATCGGAAAATTATATTGCAGCATTTACACGCAATCACAAACCAAGATAACACCTATCCAGTGGTGAGACACTTTAAAGAGTTCCATAAATCTAACAAAAGCAAACTCAGTTATTTTGCGATTGCCGGTATCCTGCCCAGTAGGAGAGGTGGAGATAGGGAACACAAACTCAGAAAGCTTGAGACTAGATACATTTCACAGCTCGATACCAAACATCCGGAAGGTCTCAACGTAACTGAGGATTTATATACATGTCTCTAATGCAATGTTAATGGGTTTTTAAAAAACTGCTTTTACATTGTATTTGTCATCAATATTTATGGGTTTTACAGTTTTATTTTATATTTATAGACTGTAAGATTACAGATATTTCATCTGTATAGTTAAGATATATATTTATACTTATATTTATATATCTATTATATGTGTATTATATATTATGTATGTATGTATGTATTTATCTATTTACTTATATAGTTATTTATCCATACATCTGTGTATGCATTGGAATTTGCGTATTTTATGCTTTTGGCATGTGAATCTTTGCACACCCATTGCAGTTTTGCACAACCCATTTTAAAAACATCAATTGCAGATTGCATTAGGAATCATTTGTGTGTTGAGGGGTCTATCGTCTTTCAACCTTAACTCTCCATGGATTAAGCATCATCCTAATGTCCTCATAGCAGCTCTGCCACGTTAAAGTATTCCTCGTGATAAGACAAGACAAAGGATCCCAACCACTAACACTTAATGATAAAATACAGTTTCATACCCTTCATTATGAGTTCATACAATGTTTACAAGGGCATTCACAGCATTCTTCTTACAGAGACATTATTTCAGATTTTAAATTCCTTACACCACTTTCTTTCTTATTTTTTTCGGTAATTTAGACAGCATACACTGTAGCACTTTCTTGGCACCAGGGCATAGTATGTTAAAAAGGCACAGAGGATGTATTCTCCTTATCTTGCAATATGTCGATTTTTCTTGTTTGTGTCTAATTCGGATCATGTTAACAGGTGCAACATATTAAGACAATACATAGACATATTTAATCAGATGTAACTTCCTGCTTAGTCAGACACATAGAGACTGTAAATAAAATGTATTTTACATGTATTTTTAGATTTTTTATGTATTGAATGTAGATATTTTATCTTGCATTTGCTTATAAATCTCTGACATTTCAAACGGTCAGCAATATATAAAGGTATTAGCAATTATTTTCTTATATGCCATAAAGTGCCAAAGTGGAGAAAGTTTGAATATTTCTTTCATGTCCATGAGTCCCTGATGCCACGTGATATTCACCAATTAAGCACTGTCACTTTAAAAAATGCAAGAAAATTCATAGCACTTTGTCAAGTGAACAAGAATAGCAGGAGCCAAAACTCGTTTGGCGACTAAAGAAGAATAAATATTCGCACTCATCTTGGTTCTGTGTTCGTTTCTGAAGGAACCTGATTGAATCCGAGGAAAAAAGGAAGAAAGTAATATATACTCTTTGTTTCCTATGTTACTCGTTTAGTCAACAGTAACTAGATTATAATACACCACTGGCATATCTTCACGGTTTCCCCTGGTACCCCTCACCCTTTGCACTTTGTATGACACGTTTATGGTTTATCTATTGAGATATATAACTTCGCAGTACAGGTTGCACATAGAGTAATTTCTCTTTGTTTTAGGGGACCATTGCCGATCCACGGCTATATTACACAGTGTATAACAATCCACTAGTATTGTGAATAACATCTCCCATCTACGCATACTTACCTATCTGTAGGTATGATTACGTGCAGTACATTCATTGTGAATATAAATGTATGTATATTTTGCCGTTACAAGATGGCGCCCGTGATGGCTGGGAGAGTTTTGGTCCTCTGTCGATGTCGACTGAGAGGTGTAACCTGTTTACTTTGCATTCTATATCATGTACCGGTTGTTCATGTGTAAATCACACACTGACAAAGGCCAAGAGCCGAAACGCGTCTGTGGCGCGCTTGTAGTTAATAAACTACTGTGTGAGTGAAGGTACCCCCCGAGTGCTGTCATTTCTTCCTTGGGAATACAAGGTTGTACGAGCGCAATATATATATATATATATATCCTGAACTCCGTTTCACACAAGCTCGCGCTGCTTCCTCAGCCAGCAAGTAGACACCGGACACGGACCTCGAGGTGCTTACAGATTTTATTTAGCAGAAAGTGTCACAGACGTTTCGGCTCAGCGGAGCCTTGATCACATGACAGCGATTGAGCTACAAGGTACACCTTTGAAAGTGCTAGTATGTGATTAACTGAAATCACCTGTGCAAATACTCGTATAGACATAAAAGACATATTAGGCAAAGTACCCAACAAAATCAATTCAATTTTCAAAATAGATGTAAAATACATTTTAAAATTTACATGTGACATGCGCTAAAATAATGTGTTCAATGTTTCTCAGAATCCATTACTTGTTCTTTTGAAGATCATTGTAAAATACATTATTTACAGATTTCCTAAATTTTAAGTGAAGAGTCCTAGTGCATAATTGGTCATAGCGGTGGTCACTGTAAAAAATATGATTCCCTAAACAGTTAAAATTATCAAATCAGCTTTGAAAGAACCCTATTGACAAATTCATGGTTTTCCCTACCAGCTTACTCTAAATATTGGCGAGTTTGGATTTGGACCTCAGAGTAATAAATAGGTAACTATAAAGTGCTATGTGCTGACATGATAAAGTGCAAATCGTGCTTATAGTGTATCATTAGAAAAATGTGCAAATCTAGCAAGGCTGTGCAAATGTGCATACTTGACAATTCCTAGGTCCATATTGGAAATATTCACAACTAAAATATTTCTCAGCCTAATGTATTTGAGGTAGGAGGTTCAAAGAGGTTCTCAACTGTATGATGTTCCAATTCGACCGTAAATACTGTACTTTCCCATTATTAAAACGGACTCCATATTCACATAAAAATTCAAACAGTTCACATACAATTTGTAGCATTCACAATCATTTGGGTGCCATTATTGACATGTCTTAGTGTTAAGTGCAAAGGAATAAGTAGAAATGAGATTGGTCTTGATGACCCAAAAACCCTGCCCTAAATAATAAACAAAATAACAAAATAACAAATGTTAGGAACTCTGTAGTATACTTCATCATATAGATTCCTAACCAGGTTAAAACAGTGCACAGTGAAAATAATAATCTAAACAAATGGTTTTCTCAAAGCAGCATTGCATTTCTATATTAGTTCATAGTAATGGGTGTGTGCTCGCAGCCCCCTCGAGGCCAGTCCCAGCCATCGCCCAGCCGGGTGACTACCAAGGACATTACTCACGGGGGGGAGAGCACACAACCCTGACATTCTTACTTAGAGCAAGCAGGTGTGGAGGTCCTCTGTCACGTTAAGCCCAAAAGGCACCTTCGTATTAAGCAGAAGAATGTACTTTGTTTCAAGCTTCCTGAGCCTGGTTTCCCTATCACCACCCCTTCTGTTATTAATGACCGCATCGATAACCCAATATCTGAGACCATTATTATTACTTTGGTGATGGTCTCTGAAATGACGCGCCACTGGGTATGTGCTGTCCACATTTGTTATTGCTCGCAAATGCTGTAAAATGCGTTTGTGGACAGCATTCCTCGTGCTGCCCACATACTGTAATCCACATGGGCAGCGCAAAACATAAATGGCATATTCTGTCTTGCATGTTAAAACTTGGGTTATCATGTGATTTTTCCCAGTGAATCCATCCTTGAATGTTTTAGTGTTTTCACCATGTGTGCATGCTTTACAAACCTTGCAGTTATAGAAGCCTTTGTTCTTTTGCCACCACTCTGTTTTAGCAAAGGGATCAGGATTAGTTTTAACAATGTGATCCCTCAAGGAGGGGGCCCTGCTGAAGGTTAATGAAATTTGCTTAGGTAGGTTACTGCCTATCACATTGTCTTTTAGCACTATGGGCCAGTGTTTGTTCACTATTTTTCTTATTTGGTATGTTGCTTAGTGAATCCCGTTATTAATCTAAAACACTCAGGCTCTGTCTTTCCAGGTTTAGACATATCTTGTCTAGTGTCAGGCTCCCTGTCAGCTTTCCTGATAAGGAGCTCCTCTCTAGTTAGATTCATGGATTTCTGTATTGCTTGGTCAATCAATTTTCTGGAGTAGCCTCTCTCAAGGAATCTGTTTCTGCTTTCATTTTGCGCCTGCTCCAGATCTATGGGGTTGCTGCATATACGTCTTAAACGCAGCATCTCCCCATATGGGATACTGGAGATAAGATGTACTGGATGGGCACTCGCAGCATGAAGAATGCTGTTACCAGCTGTCTTTTTTCTGAATACCTTAGATTCCAAACGACCCCCCTTGATGTAGAGTTCGGCATCAAGAAATGCGACTTTTTCTTGACTCAGAGTCGCCGTGAATCTGAGGTTAAGGGGATTGTCATTGATATCCTCCACAAATTTAAGAGCTTTTTCATAGCTTCCCCTCCATATGACGAACAAGTCGTCAATGAAGCGGAACCATGCCACTAGATTGTTCCTGATAATGTGTTGGTATCCGTAGCCGAGGACCAGCTCCTCCCAAGCTCCCATGTGTAAACATGCGTAGCTTGGAGAGAAGCTGGCCCCCATTGCTACCCCCTGCTTTTGGCGGTACAATTGTTGATTAAATAAAAAGACATTATTTGTAAGACAGAAACTTAACATATCTAGCAGCATCTTGGTATGTTTTTCATTGCCTGATTCCCTTCTGGAGAGGTAGTATCGTATTGCCTCCAAACCATCGCTATGTGAGATACTGGTGTACAATGCTGTTACATCCAATGCTATCAGCCAATCTCCCTCCAAAATTTGCACTTCTTTGATCTTAACCAGAAAGTCCCCTGTGTCACGTATATATGACCCCAATTGTTGGACATAACCTTGCAAAAAATAGTCAATATAAATCGAGGAATGCTCCAAGAGGCCCCCCGTGCAGAAATAATTGGCCTTCCAGGTGGGTGGTCGGGGTCCTTGTGTATTTTCGGTATGAAATACAAGATGGGAGTGACAGGGTGTTCAATCTTCAAATATTTGAATTCGGTTTCAGTGATGAGTTTGGCTGATTGCCATTTACAGAGTTTACGGTGATATTCATCTCTGATGGTCAACAGTTCCCGGTTATTAATTTTCTCATAGCACAGATGATCATTCAGTTGACTATACGCCTCCTTGTCATAATTAGTTTTTGTCATGAGGACAACATTTGCCCCTTTATCACTGTTTCTTATTACCAGATTTTTTTCTTTATTCAATTTGTCAGTCAGTGCCTTGTACTGTTGTAGTTGGGCAGAATACCTGCGCTTTGTGCCTCCTGTTTGGATTTGCAACTTTTTTAAATCAGCTACAACATTCTCGTGGAATATATCAATATTGTCTCTTAATAAGATGGGATAAAATGTGGAAGGTGCTTTGAATTGGGTGGCTGTTGAAATTCTATTGCCACTCTCATCGATCCCCTTGTTGTTTTCGTTTGTGTTTGGGGTTTCCCCATATCCTGCTCCTTCAGTCTCCCACAATTCCCTTAGGACCCGAGTTCCTTGTGATGCTTCGGGTTCCTCTATTTCAACTGTTGGATCCAAATCAGATGTTATTCCATCTTTGTTTTTCATCGCATAAAACTTGCGTAACTTAAGTTTTCTGACTGCTTTGTAAACATTGCATCGCGTACTGGCATAGTCAAAATTACATGGAGATGCATAGGATAGGCCGAGCTTAAGGATATTTTCCTCTTCCTCTGTGAGTGTTAACTCAGTTAAATTCACAACAGTGCGATTGGTGGTCTCCTTTATTCCTGTTGGGGGGCATTGCTTCGCCCTGTTCCACCTCCTCTCTTCTTCTGAGATCCTCTTCTTTGCCACCCGCGACCTCTGGCGGCGCCTGTAATTTGCCCTGTGTTTTCTTGATTGCCCCTTGTATGGGATCTTAGGGTGTTCCGTCTGTCCTGGCCTAAAAAAACAATTTCCTGGCCCGGTGTAAGCTTTGGCTCGTTTGCCGCCTGTGCCTGCCTGCGGCGATCTGCTTCAGAATCTGTGTCAGGGTCAGAACTAATTGTAGCATTAGAGGAATCACCCATCCTGTTGGTTTCCATTGCAGCGGGGCTAGTATGGCTTAGGGGATTTTTCACTTTGGGTTGTTGTTTGGGGCCGCCCCTGCATAAGGTTTCAAATTTACGCGCAAAAGTGAAAATTTGGCCAAGCTCATAGTCATTCCTGTCTCTCTGGAATTTATATGATTTTCTTGCCACAATTTTTGCCTCGGTCACAACATCCCCTAATAATTTTTCCTAGGAAAGCGATTCGGGAATTCCCAAAGAACTTCAGCGGCACACCAAAGGACGGCAAAATATTTATTTTATTGTGTCACAAACCTTGTTCTCTTTGTGACACAATAAAATAAATATTGTGCTACTGAAGTTCTTTGGGAATTCCCAAATTGCTTTCCTAGAAACATATTTATATTTTACCTACTGGCATCTGTATCTACAATTCTACCAAGAATTGGACCCACTTTAAGCCTAACTACTGTTTTATACTTCGTTGTTCATTGTTGTGGAGAAATAACTTTTTTAACATGTTGACGAGATGAAAATATATGATGACCTACTTTACACATAAAATAGGTTTTTTTCAGGACTCATCAGTGATCTGTTTTGATTTTAAAGTTTATATTTTTTGCTAATAAAAAAGTAATGATGAATGGCACATGTTTTGCTTGGCTTGTTGTATACCATTATACCTAAAACAAATACAATAGGCTGCCTATTGTCTTTATGTACAATACATTGTCCCTGCCTTGGGATGTTGATTGTTAGCAGGGGGTCCATTTTGTTTTCAATCACCTACTGGCAGTCGCCAGGAGGTAGCTATAGTTAGGACCAAAGTTTCCATAGGAGAAGTGTTTTTTGTTTTGCCAATACCTTTTGTGCTGCTTGATGAATCTCCATGACATTTTCACAAAACCCCCTTGTTTTGGTTCAGCTGCTGTCTTGAAAGGTTAGAGGTGATACATAAAGCAGGGACCAAGAAAAAGGCAAAATGCACTTTCCCCATGTTATGTTTATGGGGATTTTTCATTTCTTTAACTCGACTACAGCCCGAACTGCTGAACGGATTTTCACCAAATTTAGCAGAAAGCTAGATTTTGGGACAGAAAGCATGCTCTTTTTGATTTGTTGTAAATCCGCTCAGCAGTTTCGGAGAAGTGAAAGTTTAAAAAATATAGATATCTGGGGACGTGAGTACTTGCAGTGGACTCGTGGATCCTACTCAAATTTGATTGGCTGCTAACACTTCAACCAGAAAGTTTTGGCAGCAATCTTAGGACCCGGCTTAAAGCCAAGTCCCGGAAAAAAAGTAAAAAATAAAGAAAAGGAGGCAAGGTAGGAATACCCTGACCCCCCCCAGATATGGTGGTGGGTCCCACAGTTTGCGGTGGACTCACGGGTGGATCTGCAAACCGCAGCAAATCTAAAAGATGGGCAGGCTCCCACACATCTTTTTTTAAAACTCCCAGGTGGTCAAATCCCAGGGGCATGAAGGAGGGAGACTCATGGGGGCCCTCTCTTGGGCTAATGCAAAGCCCTCACTACCTTCCCGGGGCTGTAACAATAAAAATGCGGGGGCCCTCTCGGTTTCAGGGACGTTATAGTTATAAATTAGCATTTAAAAAACAATTGAAATTCACTGAACAAAACATAGGTTTCAGGGACATTATGGTTAGTTGGACATTTCACTCGTACAAAACCAGAGTAATTCAGCCGTTATAGTGAGTTCAGCTAACAATAACGCCCCCACAATGCATTGCAATTATCCTCCTGGACCTGAGTGCAGCCTTTGATACCGTTAATCATCACTGCTGTTCTCTAGGATTAGAGAGGCAGGGATTTTGGGAACTGCAATAAGATGGCTGGAGTCTTTCCTAGACGGCCGCTCTTTCCAGGTCTTCGAGGAAAACTTTACTTCCAGAAGCCTGCCCCTGAGGTGTGGGGTGCCACAGGGCTCATCGTGAGCCCCACCCTTTTTAATTTTTATATGAGCCCCTTGGCCAAAATAGTTGAACCCTTTGGCATCGGAATCGTCACATATGCGGAAGACACCCAGCTGATACTATCCCTCACCCTACCAGGAAACGGTCCAGACAATCTAGCCAACTGTCTTAAATAAATCTCAGCCTGGATGGAGTGCTCCTTCCTTCAACTAAATGGAGCAAAGATAGAGTTTATGCTTCTGGGTAAACCTCTCCCAGAAGGGTCTACTCCCCTATGGCCTAACTGTTTGGGCAGCGCACCATCGCCCAAAGACCAAATAAAAAGTCTGGGAGTTTGGCTGGACAAGAAATTAACCATGAAGGTCCAAGCGCAAAAGGTTGCAGGATTATGCTTTTGATTACTAAGGATGATGAGGAAAGTGTTTTCCGATATTGTCCTGGGAGGCAAAGAAACTAGGTGGTCCAAGCTTTAATCCTCCCCCGCTTGGACTATGAGAATGCCCTTTTTGTTGGATCACCACTATCCACAATAACGAGTCTCCAGGCAGTGCAAAATTGTGCAGCTAGATTGCTCTTGAATATTCCCCGCAGAGAATCCGCTCGAGCAGCTATAGCTTCGCTTCACTGGCTGCCTGTTGCGGAGAGGATTAGGTTTAAAGCCCTCTGTGTCACCCACAAGATTATGGCTACCAAAAGCCTGCCAATTTTACAGCCAATCATTGTCCCATGCCATCCAAACAGGGCTCTGCACTCTGAAACGCCTCGCCACTGCCTCCAGAATTCGCAAGACCAGAAGTCGAGGCCAACAATTCTCATATCTTGCCTCCAGAAGGTGGAATACTCTCCTTGACTATATTCGGTTGGAAGAAGACCATCCGGCTTTTCGAAAGCATTTGAAGACGTTCTTATTCCCATCCAGTTAAAGCGGGCACTCGCAAAATAGGTTCTTAGCGCTGAGAGGCCGTAAGGTAGCCATGCGCTTTATAAGTACCATTTTTCCTTTCATTTTATTTTTCATTTGATGATGTCACATATTACATCATTCATTACATGGTCAGTGACATCACTAATTACATCACTGATGACATCTCAAATGACATCACTGATGACATCATCCAGTGACTGTGTGTTTCTGTAAAGTTAAAATTTGTTTTATATATATATGCCAAGATGTATTGAAGAATGAGTGGGTGTATAAGTATCTGGATGGAGTGATTACATGTTTATTTATTTATTTATTTATTATTAAGTTTTGTATAGCGCGAACAAGACCTGTGGGTATCAGAGCGCTTAACATAGACGTAAAGGATTAACAAATATATTAACAGTTATAAGTACAACAGATGTGAGGTAGATGATATATATTCATAACACATGTGCAGTTAGCGTTAATAGTAAGTTGCGGCTAAACTTATATCAAAAGCAATATATATACACATAGATGAGGTAGATCGGTATAAGTTCATGTGGGATGCAGTTATAAGGTGCGGTAAAGATATCGATTGGTGATATACTTTCGGTCGTTCTCACATCTTAGAATTAGCGTTCATTATATTACTGATTATGCTTCCCTTTATAATGTCATAAATGTTCTGTATTAGGGAAGTAATAGATCGAAACAGTGAACAATGATCTTCTCTATGTAATGTATTTATTCATCAGAAGGCTCTTCACTTCCCGCTTGAATGTTACCAAATTCTGGATCTTCCTAATGTTTGGAGGGAGTGAGTTCCATATTCTGGGGGCAGCTCCTGAGAAAGCTCTGTCATAGGTTTTTTTCTTTCGGAAAATGGCTGGCCGTAACAGCAACTCCTCAGCACTCCTAGCTGGTCGGTTACAACCGGACAGCTCAATTTTCTTGGCTAGGTATCTTGGGGTGTTGTAGTGTAGCGCTTTATGTGTGATACATGCTATCTTCATTTGGATTCTGGCTTCATAAGGTAGCCAGTTTAAAGCTTTCAAGTGTGGGGATATATGATCATATTTCCTAGATCCGGTGATAAGTCTTGCCGCAGCGTTAAGGCAGGCTTTTAGTGGTGCTGTGGACGTTTTTGGTAAGCCAGCTAAGGTGGTGCAGCCATATTCAATCCTCGGGATAACTAAGGATTGGATTGGCAATTTGATATCCGCCTCTGAGATGAATGGTTTCAATTTTCTTAAGTAGTTCAGGTGGAAGCGGGCATTTTTAGCCATTGAATTAGTGTGGGCTTTCATGTCCAGATTCTCGTCTAAGGTGATTCCTAGAGATTTAGCTGAGCTGACTAGGGTTGGGGTGCAGTTTAGCGCAATCACGTCTTTCGTCCATTCCTTTATTTCCGTATGGCTCCTTGGTGGTGAAATTAGTAGGAACTCTGTTTTGTGAGCATTTAGCTTAAGATGATTGGTAGTTAACCATTGCAGTGCCATTTTTAATGTCTCTTTCATTAGTTCAATGTCTTTTAGGGATGCAATCTTTATGTATATTTGCCTGTCGTCAGCATACATGTGATAGGATATCTGTGATTTTTGGAGTATTTCTGTAAACGGTTCGACGTATAGATTAAACAGATCTGGGGATAGCGTCGATCCTTGAGGGACTCCTATTGAAATAGGGCATGGAAGTGAGATTGATTGGTTGACCAGAAATCGCTGTGTTCTGTTCTGTAAAAAAGAATTGAACCATTTCAGCACAATTCCTGACAATCCCATCCTGTCCCGCAGCCTGGTCAGTAATGCTTCGTGATTTACCGTGTCAAATGCCGAAGACAGGTCAAGGAGAATCAGTAAGCATGCTTGATTTTTGTCAAGGGCCTGTAGCGCATCATCAACAATATGGAGGATAGCTGTTTCCGTGCTATACCCTGCTCTGAATCCTGACTGGCATTCATCTAGCAAGGAGAACTTGGTGATGTGTTGGCTCAGTTGGTTCTGCACGCATTTCTCAATTAGCTTGGCCAGTAAAGAGATGTTGGTCACTGGGCGAAAGTTGTTTGGATCTGATGCGTCCGCTGAAGGTTTTTTGATTATGGGAACAACTTGACCTGTTTTTAGGCAGTCAGAGAGGATTCTTTGTGATAGTGAGGCATTTATTATTTCGGTCCATATTAGAACCAAAACGTGATTGATTTCTTTTAAGCATTTTGCGGGCGGGGGTCTTGGTAGTGGTTGTTTGGTTTGATTTCTGAAAGCGTCTTGGCGATCATGTGCTGGTCATATAGTTCGAATGTATCCCAAATTGCCTTGTTTTTTGCCTTAGTGCACTCCGTTGTAGAGTCGGTATCGCTCGTAGGCAGTGGTTCGATGGGAAGGTTCGCCACGGCATTTTTAAGCTCTACTTCAAGTGATTTGGCCTTCTCCATGAAAAATGTGGAAAATTCATCGCAGCTTAGAGGTGTTTTTGAGTTTTCTGGAACGGATTTGGCTAGTTTGTTTGATTGTTCCTTTAGGATTTCAAAGAGTTTTCGTGGTCTGTTTTTGGCATTGTCCAGTTATTGTATTGGTTTCAAATTTTTCTGAGGGCTTTCAGTTCAGGGGATGAAGGGTGTTGTCTCCATTTTCTTTCGGCCATTCTCAATTTGCGCCTTTCTTCATTTAGTTCTTCATTAAACCAAGGATTTTTAGTCTTCTCCGAGATTCTTTTCAGTTTTAATGGCATGGTGTTATTGACGATATTTTCGACAGCTGTTATGTAGTGATCAGTCAGCTCGTTGACGTTCTGCAGGTTGCTAGGTGGCTTTAAGTCTCTTTCACAGCTTTCGACCAATAGCTCCATATTTGCATCTTTTGTGTCTCGAGTCCATTTTTTAGACTTGAAGGGTTGCCTGGTCCTGCCTTTTCCCACTATGGGTATTACGAAAGTTATGTCATGATGATCAGACCAGTCACATGGAGCTATGGAGAGGATTGTTGTATCTTTGTTTCTTGAAATAATCCAGTCTAACGTCGCTCCTTTCGAGTGTGTGGGTTGTGTGCACGCTTGTGTGAGGTTTAGTTCAACGAGGAAACCTTTAAGCGTATTGACCAGCTTGTCATTGCAGTCCTCCCAATGTAAGTTGAAATCGCCTAGAAATATGTTATTGGCTTCGTTGTTAGAGTTGGCCGTTAGGATCTCCATTAACTCCTTTGTAAACTTTGCGTTATCTTCTGGTGGGTGGTAAAATGTATGCAAGTTGCATCGTTGATTGTTAGTTGATCTTATATTAAGACCTAGATATTCGCAGGATTCTAGAGGGTCGGCTTGAATTTGTTTGACCTCTATGTCTGATCGATGAATGCAGTCTATACCTCCCCCTAGCTTTCTAAGTCTATCAAGTCTCAAAATGTTATATTGCGGTGGTACTAAGAGATCCATGGTTGGGGATGAAGATTCCCTAAGCCATGTTTCTGTAAGGACTGCCAGATCAATGTCCTTGTTGATGATGAGGTCCGCTATGTCCGATGCATGTTTGGTTGCCGATCGACAGTTGAGTAGTAGACACGTCAGAGGTTTTTCTTTGTTACTAAGGTTCACATTTTCGGCTTCGGTTGTTGTTAGCTGTACGTGCTGTAAATTGTGAGGGTTGGATGTTCTATCATTCTTTCTCGATGTTCTGTTAGAGTCGAGTGGTACTGTTTTGATTCTTTCCTCTCCCTCGCGGTCCGGTAGTTCATATGTTCAGATTAAGGCCAGAGTTTCCTCCTTTGACAATGATTTTGTCCTATCTGGTCGGTTGTCTCTATCTTTTAAAGGCATAGCCGTCTCGTTACTCTTTCTTGGTGAGGAGTGTACAAGGTTTTGGATATGCGTGACCTTAGAGTGAATGCTCGCCGTCATCTCCCCAATTTTTTCAATCGCCTGTAAGGTATTAATAGTGACTTGTGCCAGGTTGCTCACTAGTTTCTGAAGCTCATTAATATCTTTCTTGTTCTGAGGTGATTTCTTAGGGATGACAGATCTGTTTATCCGCTCTGCTCTTCTCCTTTTTGGATCTGTTCTTAGTTCCGCAGCCCTTTTCTTTCTATCCTTTGTTTGATTGTCAGTTCTGTATCTATTGGAGATGTCGTGGGTGCTAGATAAGTTCTGTGTTGCTGGGAGTGCGTTAGTGGATGAGGGTCTGCACGACGCTGGTATTTTACTAGAGAGAGGTATAGGAAGGTTGATGGTGCTAGATAAGTTCTGTGTTGCTGGGAGTGCGTTTGAGGGTGAAGGTCTGCATGACGCTGGTATTGTACTAGAGAGAGGTATAGGAAGGTTGATGTCTTCTCCCTCATCCAATTCCTGGTTATCATAGGGTACTACACTCGGGGCCGATGTATGCTCTACGTGGGAGGTCTCATCGTTTGGAAGCGAAGGCGACTCTTCTCTTTGGAGCTGGTCTTGTTCTTTGTTTGCCTGATAGGTAGACCTCTCTGTTCTTTCAGTCGCGTTCTCAGGTACTGTCATTACTAATTCAAGTATATCTTCCGGGTTAGGGCTATGAGCATGGTGGTTCCTAGTTCTATTGGCGCCTCTGGTAGTGATATCGTAGATTTCTGGAGTGTCTTCTGGTGGGGTCAGGAGTAGTTGGTAACTTGGGTCTTCTAGTGAATCTTTTACCATTTGGAATATCTTGACAAATTTCTCTAGTTCTCGATTTGCTGCTTGTATCAACACAATTCCAGATTTATATATAGTGATGCTAAGTTCGGCTCTGCATCTTTTTGATGGTGAGGTCATCATTTGTGTGCCATGAGGGATGTTTTTCGTAGCTTTTATGGCAAGCATCCTTGTGAAGGCATTGCGCCATTTAGCTGTTTTATTTGTGTAGAATATGAGGTCATTCATTGTCGTACCTTTAACCACATTAAAATATAGGTCCGCGAATAGTATGTCCGGGTTTTTTCTCAGGGTGTCGTGTTTGAACTTCTTAGCTGCATTTTTGGTTAAATTATGTGGATATTTTATACTCTGGGCATTCGAGCCAACAGTCTCTAGGTATCTTTCGTTCATTCTAGCTCCGTTTTGCATGTCTTATGGTGACTCTTTCTCTGTTTTATTCCGGGTAGAACCACTGCTGATGTTGTTTAGTGCTAGTTTCAGATTTCCTTTCCAGATCTTGTAGTGTATAGATATAGATTTGCTGATTAGTGGTAGATATAGTTTCTCTTTCACATAATTATTTTTCATTTATCTCTTAATAGTTGTGGTACCAAATGATAGTAATTTGTAACTAGCTGACTCACCCTTGTTATGCTCTGGGTTGTGTGTTATAGAAACTAATCATTGGAAGATGGCTGCCGTTATGGTGGTTCTTCTGTGGGCAGGGAAGACTTTCTCTCTTTCCACTTCTTTGAGTTAGTCCATCTTTCCTGGTCGACTGGTCCTACTTCACGCGGTTGTTCCCTGCCTATTGATTTTGTTTAATCCTACTTGTCTTGGTCGCCATTTTTATGTCAGGCAGTGTTGTTTATTTACCCTAGTCAGGGTATGACCTCTATTGACCGTTAATTGCAAAATCCCTTATTTCTATCCAAAACCTGAATTGGATCGGTCGATTAGTTCCTCTTATCTGTGATATTGCAAGATCCTCGAATATCAGTGTCTGATTCGGGCGCCATTTTAAGGTCAGGCATGGCTGTTCTGAGCTTCCCGGGTGTTTCTGGTCTTCCAAATTTATATTTTTATCCCTCTATTTCAAGACATGGGTCCCATCCACTTTCTCCTCCACTCACCGCTCGGAGTGAGAACCCATCAAGCCCCACGAAATGCAGTCTCATTGCTTTATTCGCTCGAGACTACACTCGAGACTTCCGATTGCTGCTGATACTGACATTCACACAGTTTACTTTGTCAGTTGGTGTGTAAGCGGTTGCATGGGTTGGTGAGTAGCTAAATGAGGATCTATATGGGTTATTGATTGGTTTTCTATGTATCTTAATGGGTGCCTGAGTGTCTGTGTGGTTGGGTGAGGGGGTGTGACCCTTTGCATAGATGTGTGAGTGGATGATTCACTGGGTATAGGGGTTCAAGAGTGCCTCTGTGAAGGGATGTATGAGTGGTGAGTGTGTGCATGTGTGTGTTGGTGAGTGAATGAATGCCTCAGTGGTACAGGTGTGAGTAACTACATATATGAAAGGCAGTATATGTGAGTTTTGGAGTGTATAAATGACTTTATGTGAGAGTGAGTGATTGTGAGAGTGGCTGTATGGATCAGTGTGTGCTTGTATTAGTTATTGTATAAGAGTGTAAGTATGTGTTAATATATGTTTGAATAAGTGAGGTGGTGTGTGTATAACTGTACAGGTAAGTAAATGGGAGTGTGATTGATTCTTTGCATGACTGACTAGGTGTGTGAGTAACTCTATGGATGAGTAGCGGTGTGTGACAGTATAGGTATGAGAGTGCATATGATAATGCCGTATTGATGGTTGACTGCATGTATGAGTGACTGTATGGGTGAATGAGTGTAGGTGTGTGTAGACTTAGGAATTAGTAAGTGGGTATGGATTAACTGGTATTGGTGTGTCTATGGTTTCGAAAATGGTAGTCTTAATTTTAGAGTGGGTGTATCAAAGGTTATATTAGGGTATGAGGAGGTGCATCAGATTATCACATGGATGATGTCATCAGTGATGTCGTTTACGATGTCATCAGTGATGTCATCAGCGATGTCACTGACCATGTCGTGAATTATGTAACATGTGACATCATAAAAATAAATAAATCCATATTTATAAAGCGTGAATTACTCACCATTACAGGTCTCAAGGGGCTGGGGGCCATCGTGGAAATTAAGTGAGCCATTGTGCAGAGTCACATGGTGCTGAGCTGCCGCCGAAGCCGGGGATCGAACCGTGAACCCTGGGCTCCGAAGTTAGCTGCCCTGGCCGCTGCCCCACACCTCTTACACATCATGTAAATGTAAATGTAAATGTAGGTGTACTAATATAGCGCAACCTGTCACCCAAAGGGCATCCTAGCGCTTGCTTAGGGAACCCGTCCTGGTATTCCCCTGTGAGAGGCCCGGCAGGGTATCCACAAGGTGAAAGCCAGGCATCCCGCCGCGAGGGGCCGTTGTGGAGATTAAGCAAGCTATTGCCCAGAGTCGCAGAGCGTGACCCGTGAGTCGAGAAGGCACCGGAGCGAGAATTATCGAGACCGTGGAATTTTTAGCCCAAGACCCGCCGAGGCGGGGAATTGAACCCTGGTCCAGGGCCGATCTCAGCTTCCGGGTCTGCCGCCTCTAACCCCTAAGCCACACTTCTACGTGCATTGTGGGGGCGCGAGTTATAGTTATCTGAACTAACTACAACAGCTGAGTTTCTTTGGTTTTGTACGAGTGAAATGTCCAACTAACTATAACATCCCTGAAACCTAAGTTTTTTTCAGTGAATTTCAATGTTTTTTAAATGCTAATTTCTAACTATAGTCTATGAAACCTATGTTTTTTTCAGTGAATTTAAAAGGTTTTTTAAATGCTAAATTCTTACTATAACGTCCCTGAAGCCTGTGGTTCTTTCAGTGAATTTTATAGGTTTTTTAAATTGTAATTTCTAACTATAATGCCTGTAAAACCTATGGTTTTTTCAGTTAATTGCAAAGGTTTTTTAAATATCGAACTACTATTCTGCTATTTGTAATTAGTACTGTATTTTGTAACTTTCCCACTACATAAAAGAAAATAAACTGTAAAACTGTTATGTAATGTAATATATTTCACAAATTAGATTGTTAAAAAAACCAAATGACTAATTCTTGCAAGTACAATACAAAATCAACACACATAACACATCCAATACTACTTCCAATTTTTAAATTTTACATTTACTCTGTAGTTTCTCACTAGGCGAATAATGTGTCGAAAATTGTGTTTGAAATCATCCAGTATGAATTCCTCAAAGCATGTTTACATTTTCCCTCTAGGCCGAATAATGTATCTAACATTTTTTTTCAGAAATATCAGGTATGAGTTAGGTAATTCATAAGGCAATCTTGGTTTTATTCCCAAGGGTGTATCGTTGCAGTGACTCCAACCGTTATTGTATTTTAAATATACAGTATAATGTCCACATGTAGTAGTAGCTCCAGCAACAACACTTATAATTTTTGTTTCCACTTTTCTTTCATTTGGTCTACAGCGTTGTAGCATTAAAATGAGATATTTTCTATATATTTGTTGGCATAATGTAGATAACATTTCTGATTGACAAGGAGAACATGTCATATCATGATTTGCTTCTTTTACTAATTTCCTAAAAGGTACAGATTTGCAGTCTGGTTTTGTTAAATATAGAAACTGTCTCTGTCAACTATAGTGCTTGAAGTTAATGAACAGAGTTCACATTTATGATCCCATTTGTAACTGAATCCAAATAAACTCTCAATCTGGATTCCTTCTTCTTCTAATACTCCAAGCACAACCATTAGAACTTCTTGTGCATCTTGTTGTATATTAGCGCTGAATGTTAAAGACTCTTGTATACAGTTCATGTATCCAAGAGTTGGCGAATACCAGAAGCAGTATGGATCTTACTTCTGTCAGTTCTCTATTGTTGAAATAAAGTATAAACAGCTAGATTCATGAAAGAGCCGTTTTGCGAGTCCTTAATAGCGATTATTAAGGACTCGCTATAAAGGACTTGCAAAACGGGATTCATGTAGGAATCACAAAATAAATTGCGATTCCTACTATTCCTTATTTGCGATTAGCAAATTGCTAATCGCAAATAAGGAATAACTCCCCATTCATTCCTATGGGCCTTTTGAATGAATGGGGAGTATTCCTTATTTGCGATTAGCAAATAGCTAATCGCAAATAAGATAGCGATTTCAAGGGTGCCAGGGGTGTCCAAAGGACACCCTGTAGCACCCCTGAAATGCGAATTTACACAGGTGTTGCGCACACACATGTCCAAAGGACATGTGTGTGTGTAACATACAAATGAGACTGTTAAAGACTCTTGGATACAGTTCATGTATCCAAGAGTTGGCGAATACCAGAAGCAGTATGGATCTTACTTCTGTCAGTTCTCTATTGTTGAAATAAAGTATAAACAGCTAGATTCATGAAAGAGCCGTTTTGCGAGTCCTTAATAGCGATTATTAAGGACTCGCTATAAAGGACTTGCAAAACGGGATTCATGTAGGAATCACAAAATAAATTGCGATTCCTACTATTCCTTATTTGCGATTAGCAAATTGCTAATCGCAAATAAGGAATAACTCCCCATTCATTCCTATGGGCCTTTTGAATGAATGGGGAGTATTCCTTATTTGCGATTAGCAAATAGCTAATCGCAAATAAGATAGCGATTTCAAGGGTGCCAGGGGTGTCCAAAGGACACCCTGTAGTGAAGGACTGGGTTTTGCTAAGACCCAGCGGTGCCAGGGATAACACCTAAAACCTTCGTAGGTAACCTGTTCCGGCGTACAAATGACAGAGACACGGGACACTTCCTTCGGCGTCAAATATTCGAGGTTTATTACTGCAGGGAACACAGAAATCACAGGAAGTACAACGTGTGCAGGTTCGAGGAGTCTGTTTCAAATTGCATCTGTGGATCGCTCTTCTTATACTGTTTTCAAGCATAGGATAACATGGTGCACAGAGGTTTACAACCTGGTTCCCATCATAAAGATCATAAGGGGTCGCTTTCACGTATTCAGGGCCCGGAACATAATTACAGTAACATTTGGCGGTTCCCAACTGTAAAAGTACATCTTCCCACCATTAGTACATTCCAATCAGCAGTAAACGAATCGAGGAAGAGACAGAAACAGGTGCAGAGGAAGACGAGAACAGTGAACAGATCGAAAAGGGTGTAAAAGGGGTGGCATCAGGAAACACGAGTTGCAGGCATCAAAGGGGACGTGCCTTATGAATGCACAACTGAGACAATAGACCAGCACGGCAAGATGAGCCTCGAGCGGGGCCATCTGCCTTACAGTGTTATCCCCCTCATCATAAAGACACCTTCTAAGGAAACGTGTCTTCCGCAAGAGTTTGGGAATCCCAGGGTCGCGAAGCGGACAGCGTCCGTTCGCTGGCTACTTGAGGGCAAGAAACAAAATGGATGCTGTATCTAAGATGGAACCCGTGGGTTCAGATGAAGAAACCCACGAAACAAACGAACGGTTTAGGCTAGCACAGCGAAAACGCGTACACCCACTAAACTCATCATTTGTGGTTCATAGATACCAGACTCGACCATATTCGTGCGAGTCAAAAACACCACTTACAATTGTCACGGAACCTCAGACGCTCCTTTTGCCCTCATGTAGGCAAGCACTAGTCGGAATCAAAATCGATCTCGATATTCATCAGACCATCTAGATGCTGCTGCAACATAATTCTATCCATCAGAGTTCCTTTGGTAACAGGCGGCCGCCTTATACACGTCGTAGCACAGAGGCCACATAAGGCAGGACCACACTGCACACAAAGGCAACACGTGAACAGGAATGCTACAACAACCCCGATGATCATCAGAATCTTCCAACCCCAAGTCGACATTAGGCCCCAAAACCACCCGAGTAGCGTCCAATCCCCTACGTCCACGTGTATGGACTCAGAGATCTTATGCAACTTCGAGATGGCTTGATAGACAGTCGGAGCGTTGTCTGGAATGAATATACAACAACTCGAATGGATCACCTTACATACTCCACCTCGATCTGCTAAGACAACGTCTAAAACCATACGATTTTGTAACGTCATCAGCCTATCCGCCTGAAGCTCTGCTGTGATATTACCAAGGGCACTGGCAGTGATGTTAGCTGTCGATTCCACCACTCGAGTCAACTGTCTCAGGTTCCTACTATTGATCATAGGCCCCCAAAACGGCAAGAAACCCTTGAAAAAGTCTCCTGCCTCTTGACCGGCAGTGTCCTCTTTGCTAATCACGCCCCTCACAACTCTGGTCTTGTGGTAATCGGAGGCGACTGTAAAAGTCGGTGGCAACAAGTTTGCAATATAACAGGTGCCCGCGAAGTCAAGGGGCAACCATGTATATGCACGGTCGTAACAGACAAAGTACGTACCCTTGGCAGTCAGGAGAACAGGGGAAGAGAGCATTGGTAAAACATACGTCTCAGAGCAAGCACTCTCCCCAAGGTGAGCTCTTGGGCTTCGGCCACGGCCTTTTAGACAGAAATTACCAAGGTGGGGTACTACCCATATTGGAGACGAGCTTCTAAGCTGTCTTTCACCCACGAGCGCACTATACTCAACCTCACTGAGATCCCTATAGGCTCGCACCTCTTCCTCTGGGATGAGCGACGGCTCATAGATATCCCTATCTAAATCAGCAATCGCTATTGCCAAAGGCTTATGGTACGGACCGGGACCAAAGTGTGGAGAACGTGGCTCTCGATTGGAGTGCGCTTTGAAACATTGTTTGGAATGCTCGAGCTGAACCCTGGGAACTATAAGGAAGGACCAAGTACGGAATTCCCTTATCGGTGGTATGTGGCATTAACCCACACACGTTGATCAACCGCTGGTGGAAACTCCACTAGTTTACCAAACGCACTCCAATGTTTTTAAAGTATGACAAGTGTGGAAAATGATAATCTAGTTCTTATAAAAACTAATCACACGAAAAGATACTTTTTGTACAAAACACCATATATTTGTGTCATTGATACATTTAGACATTTATAGTTTCAACATGTTCATTTTAGACTACATATTATAGAGCTGGAGGACATAAACTTAAAATACAAACAAAATTTTTTGATAGTCCTGTTTTGATTTGCTCTACAAAAACATTTAAATGCAGTTAACAATCTTAGTTGAGAAAAAAGCCCAATGCATTTCGGGGGTTCCCTTCTTCAGGGGCACTGAAAAGATAAAACAATATAAGAACAATGTATTGAAAATAGGTAATTCATTAACAATGATACATTATCTTATTTGCAAAACAGTTCATAAAGCCAACAACTACAAATGCACATGATTAATAATCATATGTCAACATATAGGGACTGGTTATTAAGGTCAAAGCCGAAGAAAAAAGAGTACTCAGTGGATGTAGCAATCAGACAAATAGTTTGAACACTAAGCAAAAAAAGTACCTCCACCACAAGTGATTAGAGTTGCTATTGTGACTGATAAAGATAAACAAAAAGATATACAGGGATAGGGTACATAACTACCACAGTTAAAAGAACTACTTCACCGCACCATGATTGTTGTGAATCTATTTTCATAAACCCAATATACTCACTTCTCAACTGTTTGATAATACTACGAAACTGCCTTTCCAACAAAGAGGTATAACTGGTACTAATGTATTGCTAAAAGGACAAGCGACAGAGATTTGCGTCAGTCAATGACGTGACGTGAGGAGAGACCACTTAAACTAATTTGCCAAATAAACCATCTGCTGCTTAAATACTTACTCGTTTTTTATATGTGTGTAACTGCAACCATTGAACTGCCCAACAGGATATATTTTCCCGCCTATCCACTAGTTGTGTTCAAAAAGATAGACACAATTTTTCATTTACATGGTCACTGCCAAAAGACGACATTTTGGGCTGGCTGCCTTACAACCAAACAGCACACTAACATAGTATCAAACTTTAGAGCAATTGAGTACTAGCAATAGCAAAGGGAGTGCGCAGGCAATACCTCTTTTTTCTCAAATTAACCCACACACCCAACAATTGGTAGTGTTCATCGCCAACTGATGCTGATGAAGGAGCTGAACGAAGGAATTGTTCATGAATTCTGCACGTCTGACCTGCTCGTGTTGGTGTAAGATGTGGAAGGAATGAGGAGAGACAGCGGAGGTAAGTTTAGGTTCAGAAGAAGGGGTAGGTGAGGCAGAAGGCAACAATGACTGTATACACCCCACCCACCAATAACGAGGAAACAGTTAGGAATAAAAGGAACACCTTAAACATGAAGCATTTTGTATGTGCAATTCTGCGCAACTCGAATCTTTGGGCCTGAGCCTTTTCCAATTCCGACAGCTTCGAGAAAGCCATCCTCTAAAACCGTCCGCTACGTTCTTGACGCACTTCGTTCTGTGTAGCAGTAGTCAATCCCCAGGAGTTCCTAGGAATCGACGGTCTCTGACCTAGTGTCAAGACCTACTAACCAGAAGGAAGTACCCGCGCGGCCCTACGGTCCACCCGGATGTAAGGTATCTTTAATCAATAATATATACAAAATCTGCTAGCTGTGGAAGCAAAACACATATGTGGAAAAAGACTCAAAATTTACAAAATCACAATTATGCAAGTGTGTTCAGACTGGGTAGTGGCAATGGGATAACGTGGATGTCAGGGGAAAAAGCAAAGATATTTATTTATTTGTCTCTGGTGTTGGAGCGAAGAAAATATCGGCTTCTCCCAGGACGTGTCTGTTCGTCAAACAATTGGTCTGATGATGAGACAGAGTTCTGTTGACCAGTCAATTGTTCAGATCTTGAGTTCTGTGATGACAAATGTTCAACAATATCGTTCTGCTGCACTGAGGTATCTCCGACAGGCTGAGCGTCGCTGAAAGGAACAAAGTTCGGCACAGTTTCGACTTCAGACGAGGCGATGCCCTTCCTCACCCATGAGTCTGCTGGTAAAGGTATAGGTACCTTTTTGGTATGGGTGGCATGCACCCAGTTCTTACGCCCTTCCAAACGAACAGCAGTCCTCATGGCAAGGAGCACTTGGTAGGGTCCGGTAAAACGAGGCTCAAGGTTGCGCTTCCGGCCAAAATTCCTCGTCACCACCCAGTCTCCGGGCTGGAGCTGGTGGCCTGGACCCTCCGTCTGCGTCGGCAGTGCTTCAAAGACCTGTTGGTGAATTAACCTCAGTTTAGCAGTCAGATCATGAAGATAATCGATCAACATTGGGTACTCAAGATCAGAGAACACACTGGGTCTAGGGACCCCCCAAACATTGGCAGGGCGGCCGAACACAATCTCATAGGGACTGAGCCCTACTCGGAAGTGTACAGTCGCCCTGGTTGACAGAAGAGCTAAGGGCAAAGCGTCAGGCCACGAGAGACCAGTCGTAGCCTGAATCTTCGCTAGTTTCAATTTAAGGGTGCCATTATACCCTTCAACCAAACCTGCTGACTGGGGATGATTGGCGCTGTGGAATTTCTGTGTAATTCCAAGGCCCTTACACACATTCTTCATCACACTCCCCACAAACTCACTTCTGTTATCAGACCATACAATTCGTGGCATTCCATACCGAGGAAAGTATTCCTTCAGTAGGATTTTTGCAGTGGACAGAGCAGTGTTGTCTTTGAGAGGGTAGGCTTCGATCCATCGGGAAAATGCGCAAACCACCACTAAAACGTACTTCAGGTTATTGCATCGCTCCATATGGATGAAGTCTAGCTGAATCACCTCAAAGGGACATGAAGGGGGAGCAAAATGGCCAGGGGGTGTAGGAGTTCCCTTACCAGGATTGTACATCATACATATCATACAATTCTTAACCAATCTCTCAGCACACTTAGCAATACCATCATTCTTCCATACAGGGGACAACAACTTGCAGATACCTTTCGCACTAATATGTGCCAAGCCGTGTGCCATCGTCACAACAGCTAGCACATACGCATCCGGCAACATCCACCTCTTATGCTCCGACAAATCAATCCAACAGCCATTCGCATCCAACTTTCCCGTACTCTCTTTCCACTTCGTCTTTTCAGTCTCGGTGGCCTCGTTCTGAATCGCTTTCACACTCTCGATAGTGTCCTCACACATACCAGTTTCTGCAGGCCACCTTACCGAACTCGTCACATACATTTTAGTGCTAAGGTTCTGGGCAGTCTCCTTAGCAATCTCATCCGCAAACGCATTGCCACGACCAACATCATCCGTCACCTTACGGTGTGCACTACATTTAATAATCGCCACCTGCTCGGGCAATGTAAGTGCATCCAAAAGATCATTCACAAGTTGTCCATGCTGAATCTTTGTACCATGCGACGTCATGAAACCTCTCTCTCTCCACAATCGTCTGAAGCTATGAGCAACACCGAATGCATACTGGCTGTCTGTAAACACATTCACCCGTTTCCCTTTCGACAACACACACGCTCTAGTCAAGGCAATCAGCTCTGCCGCCTGTGCAGAATTCTGATTCAATCTCGCAGTCTCCACAACCGTAGTCAGCATCACCACAGCATACGCAGTCGTCACATCACCATTCGGCAACTTAAAACACGACCCATCCACATACAGGGTCCCATCGGGGTCTTCCAATGGAGTATTTTTCAAATCAACACAACCTTTTGTTTCTTCCTCAGTTCGTAAGTAGCAGTCATGAGGTGCTACTTCGTCTGACTCCATACTGATTGGCAACAAAGTCGCCGGGTTCAGGACATTACAACGCTTTATTTGAATGTGACTTGCCAAAAGCGTCAACTCATATCCAGACAACCTTGCACTCGTCAGGTGTTGGGTTTTCGTACGATTCAAGAGAGTGTCAACTGCATGCGGAACCATCACCGTAAGCATATTATCCATGACCAATCCTGCAGATTGTCGGATGGACACCGCAGCTGCCGCTGTTGCTCTCAAACAACTCGGCAATGCTCTAGCTACTGGGTCCAAGGTCGAGGAAAAATATGCACATGGACGCTGCTTACTACCGAATTGTTGCGTTAGGACACTCAACGCACAACCTTCCCTCTCGTGAACGTATAGTGTAAACGGCTTACTGTAGTCAGGGGTACCTAACACAGGGGCCGAACACAATGCGTCACGTAGTTCAGAAAAACTTTTCTGACATTCTTCCGTCCATGGTAAAGGAGTTGGAACATCCTTGCACGTAAGAGCCACCAATGGTTTCGCTAGCAATGAAAAATTTGGAATCCATTGCCTGTAGTATGATGTGATACCTAAAAAGGCACGCACATCTCTCTGAGTTGTTGGCACAGTCATTCGAGCAATCGCTGCAATTCTCTCTGGGGTCAACCTTCTTCCCTCCCTTGACAATAAGTGACCTAGATAGGTTACTTCTTGGCAACAATATTGCAATTTAGAAGGTGACACCTTGTGATGTAAGTCACAGAGATGCTGCAACAACGACACCGTAGCAATTCTGCAAATGTCCTGAGTATCCGCAGCCACCAATAAGTCATCGACATATTGGATCAAGGCCGCACCGGCCGGCAACGCAAACGCATCAAGTTGGCTCTTCAAGGCTTGGCTGTATATCGATGGACTCTCACAGTAGCCCTGAGGAGCGCGTTTAAACCGAAAGCTGCGGCCACCAAGAGAGAAACCGAAAAGGTCCCTACTCTTCTCAGCAATCGGAATGCTGAAGAAAGCATTCTTCAGAACGATCACTGAGAACCAAGATGCAGAGGCTGGAATCAGAGTCAGTAGAGCCGTAATGTCAGGCACCACAGGGAACTGAGGAATCACAATTTTATTCACCTCCCGTAAATCGATAACAAAACGATAAACAGGAGGCTTTGATGGATCAGTGCACTTCAGAATGGGCAGCACAGGGCTATTGCACACGTTTCCCCGAGTCTCCTCGATAACATCTTTCTCAATCAAATCGTAGATGATCGCTAACAGCGCTCGCTCACCATCAAGGGAGATACGATACTGGGGAATACGTGGCAAACGCACATTAGATTTCAGGTGAACAACATAAGGGGAGATATCAAGTAGGCCCACGTCATTGGGACCTGTTGCCCACAAAGATGCAGGAAGAGAACTCAATTCCGGGGGAAGCTTGTCGATGGACAAATACATAGGAGAGATAACTTTCTCACCCAATGTAAGCTTTACTCCTGCAGGAGAACAATACAAAGTCGCATACAGACGTTTCAGCAAATCCAGGCCCAAGAGATTTTCACCACAACCAGTAGTCAAAATCAAAGGAGCTTTCAGCTCACGAGGCCCAATTGCAAGGGGCAAAGGGCGCGAAACCGGATTGCTAACAGGGGCACCAGAGAATCCAACGGAAACATTTGTTAAGCCAGACAAAGGTGCGCCAGGGAATTTCAAATGCATGATGGAACTTTTCGCTGCACCAGTGTCCAACAGAAAAGGCTCAACGACGCCCGAGGTGGCAACTGCGACGTAAGGCCCTCTCTGATCAACCGGTACTGATACTACTCCCTCTCCTTGTCTATGGCTGTCCTAGTGATTACCGTCGTCAGTGCCCTGATCGACGTAATAATCGTCCACATTGTACTGTGCAGATCTGCCTTGCGACGACCCACGCTGATCGAAACAATTATTAGAATCAGAAGAATTATTTGAACGATCATTTTGAGCACCGTGGCCTCTACCACGTGATGCTTGTTGAGGACCACTACGACCTCCTCTAGATGAATTACCACTATTCCGATCACGCAAAACTGGACAATCGAATTTCAAATGACCCTCACCCCTACAATAGGCACACTGATTGTACCCCAACGTAGATCTCTGCGAAGAGGAGTTATTTAGTGTTTGCGACCTATTCGACTGAGACTGCGATCGATTCCGCTGTTGCGAATCATTCTGATTCGAACGTGGAGGATACGCTTGTTGCAACAACACTTTAGTTTTGAGCTCTTTTGTCTTTTTATCGGCACGATCATTTTCCTCTTTCTCCCTATTCTCATAATATTGGGCTGTAGCCAATATCTGAGCAGAAGTGGAAACAGCCCACGCACTCTCTGAGTTCCTTAATTTGTTGCTTAAGTCCGGCAACAAATTCGACACAAATTTGTCCACGAACAATCTCTGACCTCCCTCAGTGCCCATATCCTGACCACTATGATCAAAGAATGCCTCCTCAAATCTCGTAAAGAAGTCAGAGACACTCTCATCCTTCTTTTGCTTGCAAGCGGACAACTTGTCCCAATTCACCTTCATAGCTGGCATAAGCGTTTTCATGAGAGTGATTATTCTCTGAGGGAGATTAGCAATCAGCTGTTCGGGCTTAGCCCCACCAACTTGCAAGGCATCCGCAGCAAGAAGTGCAGCCCAGTCACCGCCTAATTCTGCCGCATGATCTTCTTGACGAATCTTTGCCCATACCGGTTGCGTACGACATTGCCAAACAACATATCAATGTCGGCAAGATTCATCACCGTCGCATCCACTAGCCGAGACAACTCTTTATAGTACCCAGCAGGATTCTTCCGAGGGTCAGGCAAAGATTGCTTCACCTGCAAAACTTCTGACCTTTTCCACGGAAGATGTATCCACACTCTCTGAAAGTGTGGCAGGACCGGAGGGGCAGCATTAGGGTTACCTGGCATCCATACTGGTGGAACCTCGCGCATGGGATACTGACCAGGCGCTGCTGGCGGTCCCTCAATGTCTTCTAAAAACAATGTTCGAGGCATTATACAAGGACGGAAAGATAGCAACTGCTCGACAGCACGTCGAACATTGCTACCCACCATTATTCCGCTCGCAAACTGGAGCTGAAGATTAGATAGAGCAGTCAATACATCATCAGACGCATCAGCCGATATTTGATCACGTAAAAGCTTGCACATTTCCTCAAACACGAACCTCTGTGTCGGTTCGTTGAATTGAGAGAACGTATCAAGTACCACACGCGGAGGATTCCTAAGGGGGTATCTAATCCAACACATCGCCATATTATATAGCGAGTCACGTTCCCTACTACCAGGAAGCTGACTTCGTCTTTGGGGACCATCAGAACCAGCGGACTCAAGAATCGGTCCAAGAGAATTGAAAAAGTTAGCAGCAACAGAAGGGACACGACGTCCAGCAGATGGGGTAGTAGAATAACACAACGGGGTAACAAGAGAAGTGTCAGGAACAGAGGGAACAGCAGGAGTAACCAGAACAGTAGAAGCAGCGGGAGCAGGAGTATGAGGAAGTACAAGCGGGGGAGCAGTAGGGACGGGAGCAGGTAGAGGAGCAGGAACAGGTTGAAGAACGGGAACAGGTTGGGGAACAGGAACAGGAGCAGGTGGAGGAACAGGGACAGGAGGAACCACAGGAACTGCGGTACCCTGTGCATACGGAGGTGGTGACTTCAAGAGATAGGACAACAAGGGGTCCTCTGCTACTTCCTCCTTCTTATCCGTACCCATCGGTAAAGCGGGGTAACACTTATCTATAGTCATGCGCTGCAATCTATCAAAAACTTCCTTTTCCTTTTCCTCCTTATCTCGCTGGAACTGCTCTGCGTTTCTTACCGTTGTAACAATTCCTTCTCTCTTATTACGTTTAATCTGCTTGATTTCTTTCTGCTTGGCTTCTTTACGCCACAACCGAAAGGAATCAAACATGGCCGGCCTAGCTTTTCTTTGGAACAATTTAGCTTCAAGATTATCTAAAATCGGAGCCTCAAAACTACCATGAGGTGGCCAACTAAGGACACCGTCTTTTTTAGTGTAACAAACCCAACACTCATTGAATGCAATTGGACCTAAACCGTGTCGGCTGTACAACTCGTAAGTTGGAGTTCCAACCGGAGGTATCGGACACGAGTCCTCCAGTCGGGAATCCGCACCACAACTTCTAAAGCAACTGAACAAAGTACTACGGCCAGGCATCGTGCACACTAACCGAGTTTCACAAACGTCAAGGGTTATAGGATTACAATGTCCCTGCAAAGAGCAAAAACCCTCGGTTTTTGGCGACTGCAGACGTCAAATATCACAACAAAGAACAAAGTACCAAGAACCACAAATGCAATGGAACCATGCAACAACTAAGCACCCACAACAAAGGACTCTGGGAGCGACCCACAAATACTTAACTCAAAGATCAATGGCGTCACCAGGAAGGCCCGTCAATCATCTCGCTGAACCAAGGTCTACGCCAGGCGCCAAAACAGGTCTACAGTCAGGGCAGCAGTCCGTCGCAGCCGTCAGGAGGCGGGGATCTTCGCGGGAAAAGTCGTCGGGCCACTTGTTTCGACAACAGGATCGATGAAGCGGGGTGCACCTTCCCTCGGAGATTTCACACGAAGTTCCTCATGATCGTCGGGCTTGGACCGGTACCACTGATGCAGCCCCACTTTGGGCGCCAACTGAAGGACTGGGTTTTGCTAAGACCCAGCGGTGCCAGGGATAACACCTAAAACCTTCGTAGGTAACCTGTTCCCGTGTACAAATGACAGAGACACGGGACACTTCCTTCGGCGTCAAAGATTCGAGGTTTATTACTGCAGGGAACACAGAAATCACAGGAAGTACAACGTGTGCAGGTTCGAGGAGTCTGTTTCAAATTGCATCTGTGGATCGCTCTTCTTATACAGTTTTCAAGCATAGGATAACATGGTGCACAGAGGTTTACAACCTGGTTCCCATCGTAAAGATCATAAGGGGTCGCTTTCACGTATTCAGGGCCCGGAACATAATTACAGTAACATTTGGCGGTTCCCAACTGTAAAAGTACATCTTCCCACCATTAGTACATTCCAATCAGCAGTAAACGAATCGAGGAAGAGACAGAAACAGGTGCAGAGGAAGACGAGAACAGTGAACAGATCGAAAAGGGTGTAAAAGGGGTGGCATCAGGAAACACGAGTTGCAGGCATCAAAGGGGACGTGCCTAATGAATGCACAACTGAGACAATAGACCAGCACGGCAAGATGAGCCTCGAGAGGGCCATCTGCCTTACAGTGTTATCCCCCTCATCATAAAGACACCTTCAAAGGAAACGTGTCTTCCGCAAGAGTTTGGGAATCCCAGGGTCGCGAAGCGGACAGCGTCCGTTCGCTGGCTACTTGAGGGCAAGAAACAAAATGGATGCCGTATCTAAGATGGAACCCGTGGGTTCAGATGAAGAAACCCACGAAACAAACGAACGGTTTAGGCTAGCACAGCGAAAACGCGTACACCCACTAAACTCGTCATTTGCGGTTCATAGATACCAGACTCGACCATATTCGTGCGAGTCAAAAACACCACTTACAATTGTCACGGAACCTCAGTAGCACCCCCTGAAATGCGAACTTACACAGGTGTTGCGCACACACATGTCCAAAGGACATGTGTGTGTGTAACATACAACTGAGAAAAATGCACAAAAGTGCATTTTTCTCAGTTTTCGCTATTTACCACGAAGTCTGACTTCGAGGTAAATAGCGGCAAAAAATAGCGAATTCGCTATTTTATAATGGTTCATGAATAGTATTTAAGGAATCTCAAATTGAGATTCCTTAAATGTGATCGCAATTTGAGAAATCACATTTTTTTGCGATTTCTCAAATTGCGAGTTCATGACCCATTGATGAATTTCAAATCCCATTTTTGCGGCCCAAACGGCCGAATTCTGCGATTCGCACCGTTTGCGCCCGCAAAAATGCTTCATGAATCTAGCTGAAAGTGCAGAACATAATCTTTTTTCCTGACTTTCCATTATTTTTCCATAAAGATCTTCAAAATAAAATATAACTTTTAGAAGAACATTACCATAGCAGTTGACACCAGAAGCATTTTCTAATTGGAAACCCACGATATCATCACTTCTTTGGATATTTTGTTTCTTTACATCTTTTTTTTCTCTTTAATTTTTTTCTGCTTTTCAACCACACTAGATTCATCAACATGTTTGCGTTTTGAACACACAAGAGTTTTTCATGAATCGGATATTCACCCAAAGTTGGTGCATAAAGCCTTCTTAAACAAATATATCCTCTTACACAATTTACATCAGCACTAACCTTGTTTTCAACAAAATCAATTAAACACCATCATTCATCGCAAGCAAAGAGCTGTGAGCCAACCGGTGGTTCGCAGAGGGAGAGTTGCGAGCCGGTGGGCTGGCTCATAGAGGAAGATCTACAAGCCGACTGGCGGGCTTGTAGAGGGAGAGCTGCGGCTTGAAAGCTTGCAGAGGGAGAACTGCGGGTCGGCTCGCAGAGGAACAGCCGACTGGTATAGGGAGAGGTGCGGTCCATCAGCTTGTGAATGGATAGCTGTGGGACGGTGATGTGGTGGGAGGGAGCCTGAAGGGGGTAACTCGCAGAGAGACAGCTGTGGTATATTTCCAGTGTTGGCTTGCAAAGGTACAACTGCGGACCCGAAGGCTTGTACAGATAAACATGTGGGCCAAATGACTTGCAGGCAAAGAGCTGCAAGCCGACTTGTGGTTCACAGAGGGAGAGTTGCGAGACCGCAGGCTGGCTCATACAGGAAGAGCTGCGAGCCGACTGGCTGGCTTATAGATGTAGAGCTGCGGCCCATTGGCTCGCAGAGGGAGAGCTGCAGGCCGGCTCAAAGAGGAACAGCTACGGGCCGACTGGTATAGGGAGAGGTTCGGGCCATCGGATTGCAAAGGGATACCTGCAGGACGGTGACGTGAGGAGAGGGAAAGTGAAGGGGTATCTCACCGAGAGACAGCTGCAGTATATTTCCAGTATTGGCTTGCAGAGGTACCAAGCAGCCCCCTTCCCTATAAATAAATAAAAAAAGGAGACCATGCAGTGGGGGATTGGGCCACCAGGGCCGAATTTGGCCGCGGGAAGGGCCCGCATGCCCCCTTCCTGTTTTTTTTAAACAAAAAATGAGTTGGGCGTGACTAGCAGCCCAAAAAAGTGGCCACAGCCTAGGGAGTCTCTGCTGTCTGAATAACTCCCCCACAGATCCATACACTGATCCGGAGGCTCTTTCCGCACCCACATGTAGTTGGTGGTGTCAGAAGAACCTATGCCTACACTGCTGATAGTCCGAGTACGAATAAGGGCTCCTAGAGGCAGCAACATCGACCAGATAAACATGGCCTACCTTGGTAAGACAAGCCGGGGACTGAAGTTGGTGAGGTGCCAGCCACGGCACACACGAGGGTCCGGAGCCCATCGAGAGCAAAGCACGGTGTTGGGGCTAGAGGGAAAAAGCCTGGCACTGCTATAACGCACTACCACCTTGTAAGACTAGGGTGATTAGCAGCCACATATACATCATCTGTGACCGCAGAGGAATGGGGCAGCGGCACCAACAATGTTTTACAGCTTCTGTGGCATCTGAGACGGGACGGGCCACCTAGCAGCGGCGCAAGACCAAGTTATACAACATACGGCAATGGCCCGATGGGACACCCTGATGATCGCTTTATGCTGACAGACAACCAGAACACCAGAGGTAGGAAGTAAGCCCTCCGGGCCTTGCCATAGCAACTGCATCCACGGCGCATTATTGACGCAAGCGGCCCATTAACAACCCGAAGGGGGTGTTGCATAAGGAAAGGCCAATCACTAAAAGCAGATGTATGTCTCTTAGCAACCTTTCTGCTGACTGGTGGGCAGTAGGCAGTTTTTGCCCGAGTACTTTTTTGTCTGTTAGAGCATAATTTTATGGAAGGAGTTGTACTGTGGATGTCTGTCTGGGTGGGAGCCTTCTGAGCATCTGACACCACACTAAAAGATGATAGTTCCTGTTTGGATGGGCCATGGTAAGAGTTAAACCTAGTATTAAAGGAAAAGTCTCACCAGTGGCATCTTGAAGGTACATAAAAAGGCTGTCCTCATCATAATAGTGAGATACATCATCCCTACTCGCCATCACCATGTTGGCTGTGTTCTGAATCTGAATGAGTGGTGTCTGAACCTGGCAATCCGCTACCACCTGGGCACGTGGCGCTGCCATCCATCAACACCAGACCGCACAACAGCACCAGCACCTAATGATCCGGAAGGCGTAAATACTACAGTGGTGCCCTATGGAATACAATGCAGTGCTGGGGGAGAGAAACCCCCAAGGCCGCGTGTGCTAGGGCAGCACACTGGCAGGCAGCTGGGACTACCACCCCAACACTAGAACATAGCAATCCGCCGTTCCCACTGCCACAATGAGTGGCAAATCCCAGAAGGACGTGCATCAAGCCAAACTGGAGAAATTTGCCTACGCCAAACCGCAGGCTGACGACGCAGGCCAGGACACTACGTCTGCACCCAGCTCTAAAGACACTGAGAAACATGAGATTACACTGCAGGATATTATGACCACATTAAATAGTGTCCATACCTCTCTAGATTCCCGTATTAGGTCCCCTTCAGCGGAACGTTCCTTAATCTGAGCTGATTTCAACAAAATGTCTACCAAAGTCTCAGTAGTGGAAACTACAGCAATGGCCCTCACGAGCTATACGTCCACTCTCAATAAGCAGGTTCACCAACTCGAGGCAGACAACAAACTGCTGGCCGCCAAACTAAAAGATCAGGAAGGCCGATTGAGGCGAAACAACACTCGCCTCATAGAAGTACCTGAACGGGCAGGTGGCCCGGCACTTGACCTCTTTGTCGGACACCTCATCACAAACCACCTCCAGCCACGGGACCTTTCAAGATACTTTTCCATGGAAAGGGCACACCGGATACCGGGTGGGAAACCCAAACCAGGGGTACCCACAAGGCCTATTCTTGCCAGCATTTGTAACTACTGGGATTGTGACGTGATATTGCAATCTGCCTATACTGCCCCTCTACTGCGACTCAACAACTATACTATCACAATTTTCCCGGACTACTCAGCAGCAGTCACAAAACAATGCTGTGGATTTGTTGCTGTTAAAGAGATACTCAGAGACCGTGGATTTCAATACTCCATGCTGTTCCCCGCTAAACTAAGGGTAGAAGCTGAGGGCAAAGTGTGTTTTTTCCTGACACCTGAAGACACTCAGGAATGGCTGGAGGGTTGGGGCAGGGTCCCAGGATCGACTCGAGCTGGAGGTAGGTACAGACGATGTGGGAGAAATGATACGCTGGAAGACACAGAACGGGGTGAAGCAACGGACAAACCATTGTAAACCAGTGGAAGAGAATGACCATCACTATGGCACAGAGGAACATTGGCATAGATGGAACTTGATTGCTTATTGGCTGGTTATGCCAACCTCTGGTCGATATCAGCAAGTGGCTAAAGCGGTGAGGAACAATCCTTTAAAGATGACACTGGGGACATGAAAAATTTTCTGTAAGGACCTAATTGCCACCCAGACCGTATCCTTTAATGCATTCACTGTTGGAACGGATACAGCCATTAAAGTACATGATGGAGTTGGGGAGGTATAAGGGGACTGCGGATAATCTCTCCCCCCATTATGGTTTTGGGAAAGGGTACTGAGCACTCTGAACAGTTGGGGAGGTGGGTAGTTTTAAGTCTGTCATGCAGGGAGGCAGGGTGGAGGGAGGGTGTGGGGGATTGTTAATTACTATTTATGTTTTTTTGTTTGCAGGTTCTAAAAGGGTGCAAAAACAAGGGAATAACAGAGGGCAGAAGGGCACAAAAAACGAGTCTAACAGAGGGCAAAAGTGCAGAAAAACAATGGAAAAATTAGTCTAACAGAGGACAGAAGCGCACAAAAAACGAGTCTAACAGGGGGCAGAAGGGCAGAAAAACAAGGGAAAAACAAGTCTAACAGAGGGCAGAAGGTCAGAAAAACAAGGGAAAAACGAGTCTAACAGAGGGCAGAAGGGCACAAAAAACGAGTCTAACAGGAGGCCGAATGAATCCTGCCCTGCATGTTTGTCCACGAAGATGCCACCTTTTTGTGCAATACCTCTACTCAACTGGAGTACTTTCTACTGTCTAATCAGTAAGTGCTCCCTCGTTGGCTAAATTTATAGGGGCAGATTTACAATAACTGGTGAATCCCCAGGGATGCGCCAGTTATTGTGCGCCGCAGCTCCGCCACCCATGGTGCGCCGCATTTAGAATGCGGCGCACCATGTGGCAAAAACGGCACAGATGCGTCACGCATCTGTGCTGTAAAAGCAGCGCATTGCTGGAGCTGCGTCCCAAGCATGACGAAGCTCCAGCAATGCTCTGGGGGGCCCTATCTCCCGAATGCTGCGTCAAGCCTTGAGCCTGCTTCAAGCAGGCTCAGGGTTTTGACGCAGCATTGGCCTAAAAGGGAGAGAGTGAAATATTGTAGATTTCACTCAGCCACTTTTAGGAGACGTTCCTGCGCAGGAACGCCCTCCCCTGCGCCGGAACGCCTCCTGATGGCGCAGGGCTTTACAATGTGACGCATCTCTCAGATGTCTCCCAGCACCATGGCGCCTCTTTTGTGCTGCTGTTGCGTCACAAAAGTGATGCAACTGCGGCGCAGCAGAGGAGCAAGCGGCTTGTAAATCTGCCCCATGGTGCTTTTACTATACTGTAGCTGCGTAAAGGGCAAGAAGATGTGTCTCCAGTGACCATGTGTGCCTGTGCCTGTGTTATAGGCACACATGGTCACTGGAGACACATCTTCTGGCCCTTTACGCAGCTGCAGTGTAGTAAAAGCACTATACATTTACCCAATGAGGTAGCACTTACTGGATTAGCCAGTAGAAAGTACTCCAGGGCAAATCGCAAAAAAATCTGCAGTTTCGCTGGAAAATTCGCGAATTCGCTGATTTTTTTTGCGATTTTGCGGGGAAATCCGCGAATTCGCGGAACGCAAATTTGTAAATTTCGCCCAGGCTGACATCGCAGGTGTATTGAGTCTCGGATGTACTGGGTGCGTGTTGTGGGGCACCGCAGACATTAGTGAAGAGCGCCTGGTCAGCATGTGCACCGAAGCTGAAGTGAGACTCGGACGCACAGGGTGCGTGTCGTGGTGCACCTCAGGCACAGTTGAGGAGTACCCGGTCAGCGTGTGCACTGGAGGTGGAGTGAGTCTCAGACACGCAGGGTGCATGTTGTGATGCACGGGAAGCATTGGTGAGGAGCGCCTGACCAACGTGCGCATCAGAATTGGAGTGAGTCTCGGACATGCAGAGTGTGTGTTGAGGTGCATCGAAGAAGTTGGTGAGGAGAGCCTGGTCATCGTGTGCACCGGAGGAAAAGTGAGGCTCGGACACAGTGAGCGTGTCATGGTGCAGCCAAAGACGTTGGTGAAGAGCGCCTGAATATCAGGCCACCGGAGATGGAGTAAGTCTCAGTGAAGCAGTGTGCGTGCTTTGGTGAAATCTGGGACTGTGGAGCTGATCAGCTGATCATCATGTGCACCAGAAGAAAGTGAGTCTCTGCAGCGCGTTGTGCGTGTCTTGGTGCTAACTGAGACCGCAGGAAGGAGTGCCAGGTGAGCGTGCATTCAGAGACAATGTGGAATCCCATCAGCGTTGTGTGTGGCTTTGTGCCAGAAGAGACACGGAGGGTGCGGTGGTGAACGTGCACCCGGAGTAAAAGTAATCCCAGGGGTATAGGGTCCATGTGACCCTGCAGCCACCTGAGACCCCTAACAGTCAAGGCCTGAACCAGCAGCCCCGGAGGAGCTGAGCTGCCAGGCCGAGCGGCTGAGGCCCTTTAAGAGATTTTTACTACCTGGGCGGGGTGCAGGATGGGAGGGAGACTCTCTCGGCTTCTCTGTCCTTCTGACGGTATGAGCCTTTGATTCTGCTCGGAGTGGGGCCTGTACTGACAAAAAGAGTGGCAGTACAGGAGCCAGAGTAATAAGCTGTACTCTGTGTCATCGTTGAACCGCGTGGGGGGGCAACTGTTATCGAGGAGGCTGAATTGTCGTAATACACATTGCCAATATTGCTGCTAAGGAACTGCCGTACTGTCTTAGGATGCCTGACATTATTATTGCCTAATGAAGTACACGATTGTAGAGCTACGCATTGCATTATTTCTCCTTTGCCAAGTACAGGAGTGTAGCGGCCCACATTGCATTATTTCTTCATTGCAAAGTACGTGATTAGGGTGTGACGCATTGCATCATTTATTCATTGCGCAGTACATGATAGCGGTAAGCATTGCATTTTTTCTTCCATTGCAGGTAGCAGAGAGTATCGTTACGCATGGTATTATTTCTCCTGTGCCCAGCACAGGATTGTATCGTTACGCAGTGCACTATTGTTTGTCTATCGCAACGTGTGTGATTCTAGCATTACGACCAGCATAGCATTTAGAAAAGCGGTGGTTTGGATTTGAACCTTCCAGCCAGCTGGAACGAATATTACCCTTTATTCTATGTTGGCTTTTGTACTGTGTGGTCTGATTGTATATATTTTTGTATAAAGTTATACTCATTTTTATCAAACTTGTGTTGAGTCCATTTTTGGTGTCATCAGGAGGTTGCTGCTGTCGATGTTGCACCTACAGAACACTCTTGACTTGGAGATAGGCCTGGCTGCTCGTGCCAAGCTACTAAGAATCCACTACAACCCCACCTTAGCCGACTGTGCAAAATCGTTGGGAATCCCCCTGGACTCCATGGGCAAACACATAAAAAACACGGCAAAGAACGCCTTCCTCAACCTAAAACTACTAAACAAAATAAAACCCTTCATCCCTCAGAACGACCTCTAAAATGCTACTCAATCCCTAGTGTTATCCAGAAAGGATTACTGGGTTGCAACCCTCACAGGATCAGCTAAATCTCACTTAGCTCCCCTAAGATCAACTCTGAATGTTGCAGCCAGAATGGTCACAGGAATTAAGAAATATGACTGTAGTGTAGTTCCTATATTCCCAATAGGCTCTGCCCATTGGAATAATATAAACAGCAGTTTAGACGTAGGACTGAGGTCGACTAGGTCTCTACCGACTATATTAGACTTAATTTGTTTTGCCAGCTAGCTCAGAGGTCACTAGAAACTTTCTCGAATGTTCAGGAAAGAGTTAACTCTCTGGATTTAGACAAGAAGGGATTAGCTTCTGACAACCATACAAACATGAAAACTTTGCTCCCTCAGAAAAGAGTGTATCTCTAGAGTCGTGTGCAAATAGGCAGCTATTTCACTCGGTCAACCGTGCATGCTTAGTTTCACCAGAGTGCAGAGAAATAGAGAGACGGGCGTTTTCAATAAAAGGTGGTATTTATTGAGAAGTCTTCTTTCTCATGCAAGAGAAATGAATTGAAACAATTGCAATACTTATTATAAAGTAAAGGGCGTACAGTAAAAGTAGTATTATGAAATAAGAAAATACCCTCCCGAGCACTCAAAATAATCAACAAAATATTACAAAGTTTCAAAGTTCCAAATGTCATGGTTAGCGCACACTTCCACGTTCAAGTCCGAAATCAAGTTCCAGGATTATATTCCAGATCTTTATTTCCTTGTAGCAGAATTCAATCCAATAATCAGCATAAATCTTCACAATGATGCAGCCAACACGTGTTTCATTGTGATTATTTGATCACGGAAGGACTTCCTCAGGGCTGCAACCCAAATAAATAATATCATAAAGAAAGAGGTTCCTTCTACAGTCATTACCACTCACCAGTTAACCGAGTGTTAAAAGAATAGTAAAATAACAAGGCCCCAATAAAAACTAGATAAAGAATTCAAAAGAAAGGAAAACTATCACTCTCAGCATGCTTCACCTCACGCGTGAAAGTTTACCTTATATCCCATTATAGAGAAATATACGGCTAAATGAGGTCTATTAGAAAATAATATTGTATTTCACCTATTTCTTAGCACATTCCTCCTGTTCCAAATGATCATCCATTAGTAGTTATATCCAAATCTGTAATCATAATATATACTAATGTATCGGATTCTCAAACATAAACCACATAATATCAGACTTGGTACCTGATTCTTAAACGGTTATAATAATTCATATGTTACCACACTCCTAGCACATCCTTATCTAGTATCTAAATACAAACCATCCTAATTTCTTCTCAACAACGTATATACAAAAATTGTCAGATTTCCACATGTGTCTCCTGAGAAAATATTATAATCCAGGATGTAAACTCATATTTTAGTGTCTCGCAGGCTAATATCATAATTCCCTAAATACAGTAACAGAGATTCAACACTCACCCTAGATCACCGCGAGTATCTTCGCGTGTAAAATACGGCGTTTCGCACGGGCGCCATCTTGTACTTCCTATTTATGTCTTTAAAATATAAGCCCCATCTTGTAGTGTGCAAAAATTACTATAACAAAGCTGGGGTCGCGTATCTGATTTCCTGTACCACACCACTCAAATATTCACTATAATCTATTACTGTTGCCCCCAAAATCAAATTAGGGTAAGAGCAAGGCACACTATTAATAATGCCCGCGAGTATCCCAACTATCTTAATACTCCGATATCTAGTCGCCATCTTGTATTATGCAAATAGTGAGTTTACGTATCTATTTGCGTTAGATCAAAGTTATAAAATAATACAATTGAATATCTGTATATTCGCCATATGTACCTCAGAGTATAAAGAGGATACTAATTGGCCATCTTAATGTACATATTTTCCCTGGAGGAGAAAAAGAAAAAAGAACCATGTTAAGAGTGCTACGTAGGACATGCAAGAGAGAGAGAGAGAGAGAGGGAATACCCTACAGTTCAAGACTACGCTATCTGAAAAAATGAGCGAAAGTACAGAATGGATATAAGGAAGCGTATTGGTGTTCCTCGTTGCGTGAAATCAGTTAGTATTTCCACCACAGTAGAAGGCTAAATTACATAATTAAATATAAATCAATATAAATCAATAACTGCCTGTTTTTGAAGAAGTAGTACTAAGAGTGTACATTCATAAACATCTCCAATATAACCTAATTTACATCATGGTGAATTCCTGTATACAGGATAGGTTGTAATATAGTACAATTGGTTATAGTGTTTACAGTATACAGGTTAGACTTAAACCAATACATAATCAGTATCTTAAAAAACACATTATTCACAATGAGACATCGCCTGTTAACATATTAAAATGAGTCTTTGTCAGTAGTAAATCTCATTCTTGACCCAGGAAGAATTGGTACTCATTATCAGTATTCATTCCGTCCTCAACTGCCCTTAATTTCATTAACCAGATCACCTCCCTACGTCTTAACTTAAAGAGTCTGTTACCTCCCCTTGGATCTGGCGTTACATGGTCAATACCAAAGTAGCGGAATTTATGCTGTTCCATTTTATCAAAGTTTTGTACAGCATGAGCTGCAATGGGGTACCTGGTATCCCCATTCTTCCATGCTCTAAAATGCTCCACTATTCTGTCACGTAGGCTTCGAATGGTGCTCCCGACATAGATTTTACCACAGGAGCACTCTATTATATACACTACAAACGTGGTGTCACATGTAATGAAGGTATTAATCTCAAATCTTTCTGAGCCATTATAGCTAAAGTTAGCCACCTCTTCTGTGCCCATCTGCACGAACTGCATCGACCACATTTATGAAAGCCCATGGTAGGGCTCGTTAGCCAAATATTAGCTAACCTGGTACGATAACTAGGAGTCAAATCATTAGAAAGTGTTTTACCTTTCCTAAAGGTAACACTAGGTCTGTTGTTGATAAAAGGTAGAAGATCCTTATCTGCCTTCAACAGATAGCAATGCCTCCTTAGTACAGAATACAGTTTATGACTACACTAAAAATGTACACTAAAAGTAGTATTATGAAATAATACTGTAAAAGCATTGATAGGGTTTCTTAGCCATATGACACTTTAAAATGGATAAAATATATACATACATAAAAACATTGAATAACGTACTCAACTTGTGCTTCTAACTATACCTACCCCGGTGTACCTGACCTAAGCCTAATACTTGGGAAGGAGTAAGTAAGTAGCAGTTTAAGTTGGTTATGGTGGTTTTGCCAAGAATCTGAATCAAGAATTCTCTTAAGGGTTTAGTCAGCTCCGTACCTTGGTAATAGAATGTGGGAGGTGTGGTATCTCTTTCTTCAGGACTCGATCTCCCAGCAACCCGCAAAGGTGACTCTGGAACACCAGAGCTGGATTTTCTCGGCGTGAGAAAAAGCAGCTTCTCCAGCGCGTCAAAGGGGAGGGCCCGCTTCCGTGGGCTCTCGCAGCAGCTGGTCTCTCGGGCAAGTAGATAGCCGCTCTTCTCCAAACCACCATGAGATATTTATACCTGAAAGGTGCCGAGTTTGACGTAAGGTTGGACATAAGACGTCACTAAAAACTAACAGTTCTTTCTGGACTCCAGGAGTTCTTGTTCAAATCAAAATAAAAGCAGGGGTTTTCCTGGGCTGCTGGAGGCTTGGTTTGTTTATAGAACGTGTTGTGCTTTCTAGGAGTCGATGGGAGTAGCTGTGCTGTGCTTTGGACTACATGGGCTATTACTGAATATGGATATGAATCTTATGCCTCTATAAGGATATTATTAATTATAACCACATAAGGGCATGTATCTGGAATATCGGATTAGGGTCCTAGATAGAAACACAACACCCACTCCACTGAATAATGCCCATCATTACTAAAAAACTAAGCAATAGTAAACATATAACGATACATGTGTGTTTTCCAACCCACTCCAAAATACATATTTCACATTTGAAATGGTATATGGTAAATACACGAAAATGAGTGTTGGTACTGTACGTTTTTCAAGCAGTGTCATCATTCAGTTAAATGCATATATATATATCAGCTGAATGAATTGTGAAAATTACACATGAAATGGCTCTGAATACAGAAAAGAAGGTCGAGACCATTCCATCACATGTTTATACAAAATGCTGTATATGTGCTAGAGGCTGAGGTAAAATATTGTCTCTAGTATCCTAAAAATAGAAGCTCTGTTTTCTAAGAATAGTTCTACTTTAAGCAGAGTCCCATGTGCCAAAAAAAAGGTAAATATTTTGGAAAAATGGAAAGAAATATTTCGCTTTCAGGGGAAAAAATTGTTCCAAATGTTTTCAGTAGCTTTGTTTATCAAAACTGAAGGCGGAATTCAGAGTTCAGGGAACGCTTTGTGATCATTGTTTTTAAATGTTATTCTCGTTGTTAGTAGAGAACCTCATATCAGACAGACTCGCAAAAAATTGGTCTACAACATCAGGTGAAAGTTCGACCAAGTTTGAAAATGCTGCAACTGTGCAATTCTGTGCGTGATTGCTATCATTGATGTTTGGATCAGCAATGCTCTCAGACGCTTGTACCTGTTTGGTGCTGCTTTCCTCTTGTACCTCACCGCCACCTACTCGTAGTGGTGAAGTCTCAACGAATGCTGTCATCAGGATAGGTAGCCGCTGGGGACAACACGATGCATGAGTCGTTATAGGACCTAGCAAAGTATCGATATCCATTGGTACTTCTGATGGTAATGTAATACAGACGTCCAACACGCATTCTTCTCCGCATAGCAGACATCGAAGCACAGGTAAAATGCAATCCTGCCAGATTGGTCTGAATGAAAGAAACCAGGTTGTACTAAGATCTCTTAGCCGGGCCAATCCGAGGACCTTAATGATACGGTCTCGGTATCGTATTGCTAGGATTGTTTCTTCCATCGTTGCTGGAGTCTTGTCTGTGGATTGGCTTGCCATATCGGAGCAGAAGGAACAAAAATAAAATTCCTGCCACGAGTCCCAATATTAAGGGTAGGCCGCCAAATACAGAATGGACAAAATTCGGGAAGATGCCCAGAACTGTTTCAAAGGGTGCTAACAGTCCCGAAAAAACTGTCTTAAATACATGTGCGATGCCACTGGTATCAGACATGTTTAAAATTTGACAGTTGTCTGTAAAAGAATAGACTTCATTCTGCTTAAAATATCAATTGGATTAGAAGAGATATTCAAAGAAGGCCATAACGCAGCCCCCATATCTGGATTGCTGTGTGGATACAATACTTGTATACAGCAAACGACCCTGGAAGTTATGGTCACGAGATAGGCTTTCCCTGGCACCATTCCACAACAGCTGTGGTCACCTATTAAAACATAACTCCCGTTACAAAGTTGTCTAAAAAATGGCTCTATCTGTTTTGCAGGCGTGCCATGCAGGTTACATGAAAGGTTATTTGAAGACCCTTCGCAGGCTCCATGAGAGTTAATACCTTGACACAGAAGTGTACCGCTGAGTGATTTTTTACAATTGTTACCACTAAGGAATACTTCCTTTTTCCCTTCACTATAACATCTGTCTGTATAAGGCAAACCCCAGGTTGATTTGATGTATTGTTTACCAAACCTTTCATACTGGCCCGCAGGTATATACTCTTGGCAGTATTTAAACTGGAAAGTTGTTATCGGAATTGAAATTGTTCTGTGTATAATCCATTCAATGACAAGTCTCTCTGACATTGTCAATGGTAATCTCTCAAGTTTTTGAATGCTCAGAATTGTATAGTCTGCTCCTTTTAGTGGTGCCAAACTGATTTGTTTATCAGTAAGGTTAAAGATGCCGAATAATGACATTGTGTTGATTAAACGCCATGGTACGTAGCCAGAACGCAGATTTTGCAACGTCCAACCAAGCTGTACAATAGAACGTAACTGAGACTGACCATGTTGTAACATTAGTAAGTCCTGCTCTATTATATCAATAGCAGATGATGCAATGCTGTCCAATTAATATATTCTGGAGGACAGAGTCGTTTAGCCATTGTCCACCACAGAAAGAGATTTTTCTAAATTTATACGATCAATTTCTTGTATTTTTTCTGCTGTTTCAATTTGCATTACTTTCCAAGCTTTGTTGTACGCAGCGTATATACCGGCCGCTATGAAACGTTTTTGACGCTGTTTGCGTGGTCCCAGTATGAAATCACACAAGTCAGCACCGTCTTTAAGTAAAGTCAAGTGTTGCTTAATTTCAGCCAGTGTGGATTTCTGTAGCCACTCAAGGCATATTTTCCCTACACTGTATGTTGTAACTATCCCTGGATGTTGTCTCTGGGAGTATCTTGGGTCTGGCCTGGTCATTTTGAACCCTTGTGTTTTGTTCAGGAATCTATCTTGACAGGTATTTGCGTCTGTTGGTCAGATCAACCACTTTTTCCAATCAGGATGTGTTCTGTTTTGGTGTAAAATATGGGATACGTCTATCTTCATATCTGTAGCGCTATCACTATCAGTTATGGGTTTCGAAATAGACGGTGTATTTAAGTCTTTTATCTTAGCTAGGCCAAGACAAGTAGTTTGTTGAATTGTGTCATTCAAGAATATCATTTGTTCTGGGATCATGCAGGCCCTAAATAATGCTTCTAGGCCTTGTACTTGCCAATCTTTGGTACCCCAGATCGTTTTTGTTTCAATGTTGTTTTTCCAGAATTCGAAATCAAATGTAGACATTTTGTCATAAAATGTTTCAGAATAAATCAATTTAGTATTTGTCAACATTGTTTTCATTCCTGTCCTAGTTAACATTTTAAAATAAAACGTTTCTGGATCACTGTTGTTAAACCCTGAGAAGTACTGGAATTTTTCATAAAATGTTTTCGAGCTGCCTTTTGGCGGTGTTGGACAGTGTTCCAGGGTTATAAGATAAAACATTTCTAGGCTGTGCAGTTTTATGCAAATAGTGATCACCAAAATGATTATAACAGTATAACTCTTCATAATTCGATGAACCCTGTAAGTATTCATGTTCTGTAAATTTGGCTGACATTACTAAATCTGACATCATATTATTAATGTTTTCAAAGTCCCAATTATCAGAGAAAGTACTTGGTGTCACAAAGTCGCTTAATGAAACCTTGAACTGGTGTGGATATTTCAAGAGCTCAACCGGGCCAAAAATGTCATAATCAGTTCTGTCCTATGCTACCCCACCGGACCGGGTATTGGATTGGCTGAGATGTTTACTGATGACAGTTCTCTTTTCTCGATGTGGGAGGATGTGTGAGGCTTTTGGACCAAGTTGAGGTTCTGACTTGCTGTGTCCATTGTACTATATTTTCCATCAATGAATTTTCCAAAACATAGAACCATGAGGAGCCAAAGCAGGAGAGTAAGTATACCTAACACAATCCAAAATTCAATCCATGGTAAAATCAGATATGTTTCTTTTAGTTGGAGAGAAAGTTCAAATACTTTGTCTTTGAAAGTTTTTGTTTCAGGAGTTTCTTCATTCTCGCTCGGATCTTCAGAAAAGTTGTCGAAATTGATGAAGTAGCCAGATGCAGTTCTGTCAATTGTTGGAATTATTTCCGGATTTTCATTTGCTTTTGCATTTTTCTTTGTTTCATTAGCATAGTCAGAGGCTACATCATTGTAAACTGGTGTTTCTTGACGAACTGTTGCCATTTGGGTTTCAAGAGGCACAAGTGCCATGGCATTGTTGCATAGTCCTTTATTATTCACTGCAGGTTTATCAAATGTGATTAGTCTCTCAGTATGAGCTTCTTGGATTGTAGCAAATTTCGGTATTCTCCTATTTCTTTTGAGTCCTCTGGGCCTACTACTTATTATTGGCCACATGATTGTGGTTTTACCAGGTCGATGGATACAACTCGGTTCTCCTTTTTACCAGCAAGGGGCGGTAGTACAAATGATCTCATTCCGCTGACAGCTAAGACAGATACTGCTTTTCTGTAAGAAGGCCCAATATTCTGCTTCACCGCGATCTTCTCTCTGACCGGATCCCCAATCTTTGGAATCCAGACAGGTCATGCTGGGACAGGTGGTTTTTCTTCAGTGGCTGTCGGCTGTTGTTTCAACTTTATGTTACCCAGGCTTTTTCTTGTTTCATTTTAATCCTGTAAAACAGCCAAACGGTCTATGATATCAAAGGATTTTTCTTCTACCACTGAAGTGTGACAATCAAGATCCTGAATGTGCATTCTAGTACCGAACAATAGTTTGTGTGGAGTGAGAACTTTTAGAGAATTTCTTGGCAGATTATTAAGACTACGTTGGACACTTGTTAAATGTTTGACCCACCCATCACCCGAACCTAATACCCTCGCCGTTATAGATTGCTTTATGTCCCAGTTTTTTCTTTCCACTACCGTATTTCCCTCAGGATGGAAAGGAGAAGAGTACCGCAATGCAATGCCCATGCTGTTCATGGCCTCTTTGTAAGCTCGAGAGCTAAACGCAGGCCCCTGATCAGAATGTAGCATGCCAATTGCGTATGTGCCGATAAAGACTCGCAAATCTTTTATAACAGTTCTGGCGTCAGCCGAGCGCTGGGGCCATATCCAAATTAATCTTGTGCAGGAATCCACTGCGACCATGATATATTTATAGTTTCTATCCCTTTGTAAGGGACCACAGTGGTCCAGGTAAACACATGCTAATGGTTTATCTGAGATTAGAAAGGGCGTCTGTGCTGGTTGTCTCACTGTTGATCATTTCATTCTTGGGCAAATTTCACATTTTAGAACATAGTTCCTAGTTTGTTTTCTCATGCGCGGCCACCAATATCTTTGTTTTAATAACGATATTGTGGCAGAAACCCCAGCATGTGCAGAAGCGAGCCCTTCGTGTGCCGCTAGAATTAGTCCTAACCTATGTTCCATGTTTGGAATTGCCCTATCCCCCACTCCAGGGATTCGAGCAAAAGGAACATTATTCGCATCAGTTATGTATGAGTACTTTACTGGAAGGCCTTTCGGGAGTGTTTTTCTATCATCTTTTACTGAAGCATTGACAGCTTGCATTATATCGCTGTCTATTTTTGTTTTTGACCGGGTGATAGCAGCTACGGAAGCCGTTTGCACAGCTTCCTTCGCAGCTTCATCAGCCAGTGAATTCCCCGCAAAGTGAACGCCATCACGTTGAGGACTCAGTGTATGTATCACGTAAGTCTTTTGTAGTTCTTTCTGTAAAAGAACTACTTGTTCCCAAAGCGTTTTATGCTTGATTGTGCCACCTTTTGCATGTTTGAAGCCATTTTGAACCCAGTTCTGCAAGTATTCATTATAAGACTGAACGCAGTAATATGAATCGCACACTATTAGTGGGGGGAATTCGCTATCGGTATTTTCAAGCGCCATCTTAAATGCAAGTAGTTCAGCTCTCTGAGCTGTACAGTCTCCTAGAGATTGAGTTTTAGTGACCAATGGTCTAAATTTCCCTTCGTGCCAACGACTTTTAAGGATTGCGCATGCAGCACTATATGCTTGTTTACCCCCAACTGTGGTTTGTGCTGATCGGTCTGTATATATTATACAACCGTAATGTTCCAGAGGCAGGATTTCAGTCGGCAGAGGACATTCATATATTAATATTGGAGAAATTCTTGTGTTTTTAAATTAGGATCAAATTTGTATACTACGTCTGTTGCAGCAAGAGAATTAACCCATTGTATCCATCTTGGATGTAATGCTTTAGCATTTGGAATGCTTGCTTTTGTTACTGTTTCTAAGGCAGGTACTGGTGTTATTATTCATTTACCTTGTGCTAGGGCTCTTTATTTTGCTACAGAAGTTTGAACCGCAGTCAGAATTTTTTCAGTAGAACTGAATTTCATTTCAGCTTGTGTGTACAAATGTGATTTGTAAGCTATAGGTACCGTTTCTCCCTCATTAGAAGTCAGGTATGTGAATCCGCATCGTCCTGGGATGACTCAGATTACAAGATTGCGTATGGTTTCGCGAGTTTGTAACTTTGTTTTAGCTAACATGTCTGTTTGCAATGATCTCAAAATCTCTGTGTGTTTCTGAGTCCAATTGATTGGTTTGAAATCTAGTTTTATCAATTCATAGAGAGGTTTAACCCTCTCTGCATAATTTAGAATGTATGTTTTTCCGAAATTCAGAGAACCTAGTATTGATTGTAAATTCTTCAGCGTTTTTGGTGCTTGGAGTACAGCACATTTCTCTACGAAATTGTCAGCAAGGCTCTTGCCTTCACTTGATAATTCATATCCTAAAAACAGGACACTTAGATGGGAAATTTGTGACTTTTTAAAGTTGAATTTGTAACCCTCTGATGCGAACCCAAGTATTATGGTGTTCACTCTTTTTAAGTGAGTCTCAAGGTCATCATCTGTGAGATAGATGTCATCGACATAGGATAATGCCTCATTATCATATATTTGTAGTAACTCTGTTACCCTTGCTGAGAATAATCCTGGGCTATTCTTGAATCCCTGTGAGAGTCGACAGAAGTGTTTTTGTGACCCCATTATTGAGAAAGCAGTCAAATACCTGCTTTCAGGTGCAATGTTTTTGACAGAAGAATCCATTAGAGATATCTAATGTCGTTTTATATTTTTTGCGCACAATGTTATTCATTAGTGCTGCACTATGTGAGTTTTGTACTGCAAATGTTTTATAACAGGAGTTAGGGTGTCTGTAGTCCATAACTAGACGATATGAATCGTCTGGCTTGGAGACAGGAAACAAAGGATTGTTCACTTGTGAGGTGCATGTTTCAATCACCCCTTGATATTCAAGTTGATCTAAGATCTCCGTGACTTCCATTTAAGCTTCTTGTTTAACTGGGTACTGCCTTTGTGCAGTGGGCTGATTTTTTTAACTGGATTTTATGGTGAGGCGAATCCTCATCCCATCCTACATGATTTTTATATAATGCAGGAGCTTGGGCCACTGCCCATTTTCTTGCAAGTGTATATTTTTTATGAATTGGAATATGATTAGAGAAGGCAGGCATAATCATTTCTTCGCCATATGGGCACTCCCTAACAAACTCTGGTGGCCAGTCTTTTTCAGCTACCAGGATGTCATAGCCTTTTGAAAGGTTATCCCAAAAGAGACCCCTTACTTTCCTCAACTTGTCCCCCTCTATACGCAATGTTATTTCGTATATTTTATGAGGTTTGCTAACCCTGGTATCTGCAGTATCCACCTGAATGTATTCATTCGTGTCCACTGTCTCCAGAAGATTCATCACGATCTTGCGAGCTATGGTCACTTCTGCTGCGCTGTCTAGCATTGTCTGCGCCCACTCTCCATTTTTCAGTTGTGTCCTCAGTATATTCGGCATGTTTAATTTTAATACTAGCTACCTTCTGTCTTGGATATTGTAATTTTTTACTTTGATGAGCAGGTTCCTTGTCTTTTGACTTAACACGCTTTTCTCTGTGTTCTGACCATCCTCTTCTTTCCGATTTCTGTGAGGAAGTCTAAAAAGATCGAGAGGGACGTGTATCAACATCTTGATATCTATCAGGTTTTTTTCAAATTATGCCTATTTCTAAGGTTGTATCCTTTCTCAGAGGGCTCCCTTTGGGGAGACTTGTTTCCTCTGTCTGGAGATTTTTCTCTCCGTTGAGGAGACATTCCTCTGGAGTGGAATCGTTTTTCCCTGGGAGTATTCAGATTATTTTTAATAAAGGTTTTTTCAGGATTTTCAGTTAGTTGGGGTTTTACTGGTTTCCCACCCAAACTATCTCTTCCTAGTTCTTCATAGGATTTTTCTATGATTCTGGCAAGTTCAAATGATTGGTCTGCTATATCTGTCTCCTTCAATTTCTGGCGGATCGCAACAGATGCTGCTTCTCCTTTTATGTTGGCTAATAATATAGCCGAGACCTGCTTGAAGTCTTTCAATAATTTCATACCCAGAGTTAAAGCAGGTTCTGGACCGTATTCATTTTGAATCTGTCTTAGTACATCTGGTATGACCACCATAGACGAAACACCGTGTGTTTTTGTGTATATTGAAGCAAAGACTGTGCCCCAAGTGTCACATTCTTCCACATGTGGTGCGATCCCCATTGGAAGACAGATAGTCAGAATTCTGTGTTTCTCAGTAGGAGTAGTATCTGGAAATAGTGTCTCTATTTGAGTAATTTTCTGTGCTAACCAGAATGGAATTTGTTCCCGTTTTGTGGGTACTTTACCAAGACATGATGGTATGTTCTGTGGCGTAATTTTGTTTGTGTTCCCCTGATGAAGGGTCGGCTGTGGAATATTAATTGTGGGTTGGACTGTTGAAGTCTGCAATACATATTGGACCAATTGTCTATGTATTTTAATTAATAGTTTTAGCTGAGCTAAAGGTTCCCGGTCTGACATTTTATCAATGTCTGTATGTGGTGTGTAGCTGGCTAGAACCGGCCACGTTGCTCCTGGTCTACCTAGTGGACCGTTCCTGGTGATGTGATTTTGATGTTTTAGGGCGCCATTAAACCAGAGCAGGTGCTCTTGGTAATTTAGTGGGATTTCAACGTCCTCGAAAGGAGAGTATATATCCGGAGGTTCCTCTATTTTGTAATACTGGAATTCTTTTGTTACAGCGTGTGCTGCTGGAAAATGTATCCATGAATACAATACCTCTGTCTGCCAATATTCATGGGCCTCTACCACGTATATGACTGTACCACCTCTTGGTAATAGTCCATTCTCTATAAGTTTAAGAGTTATAGTTCTTCTTACATTTACCGGAATGATTATAGCATTCAGGTAATTGTCTTGGATGGTTGCATCATCCTCTACGAGCTGAGCCGCTGTTCTAGCTCTCTCTGCTTCATTGTCACTTTCCACCATTTTTACTGACAGAAAGCTCTTTGTTGCAGATCAAGTTTCAAGGAAAAAAAGATTAGGTGCACAATATTTTGGAACACTGTATCCTTCAATGTTGATTAAACTAAAAACTAATACATAGGAATCTCTTCCTACTAAGTTCCGGCGGATATTAACCTTTCACCCACTCCAGACGTCTTTTGGAGTTTTTACGGGAAAAGGGTTCTGTGTGAATAAGCACGACTGAGTTACTCTAGTGTCTTTAGTTAGATTATCGCCTTACCAAATGTTGGGCGCCATGTAATGTAGTTCCTATATTCCCAATAGGCTCTGCGAATTGGAATAATATAAACAGCAGTGTAGACGTAGGACTGAGGTCGACTAGGTCTCTACTTACTATATTAGACTTAATTAGTGTTGCCAGCTAGCTCAGAGGTCACTAGAAACGTTCTCGAATGTTCAGGAAAGAGTTAACTCACCGGATTTAGACAAGAAGGGATTAGCTTCTGACAACCATACAAACATGACAACTTTGCTCCCTCAGAAAAGAGTGTATCTCTAGAGTTGTGTGAAAACAATAGGCAGCTATTTCACTCAGTCAACCGTGCATACTTAGTTTCACCAGAGTGCAGAGAAATAGAGAGACGGGCGTCTTCAATAACAGGTGGTATTTATTGAGCAAGATTCCAAAATTCCAAGTTAGATGGGCAATTTGTGACTTTTTAAAGTTGAATTTGTAACCCTCTGATACAAGCCCAAGTATTATCGTGTTCACTCTTTTTAAGTGAGTCTCCAGGTCATCATCTGTGAGATAGATGTCATCGACATAGGATAATGCCTCATCATCATATATTTGTAGTGACTCTGTTACCCTTGCTGAGAATAATCCTGGGCTATTCTTGAATCCCTGTGGGAGTCGACAGAAGTGTTTTTTTAACCCCATTATTGAGAAAGCGGTCAAATACCTGCTTTCAGGTGCAATGTTTTGACAGAAGAATCCATTAGAGATATCTAATGTTGTTTTATATTTTTTGCGCACAATGTTATTCATTAGTGCTGCACTATTTGAGTTTTGTACTGCAAATGTTTTACGACAGGAGTTAAAGTGTCTGTAGTCCATAACTAGATGATATGAATCGTCTGGCTTGGAGACAGGAACAAAGGATTATTCATTTGTGAGGTGCATGTTTCAATCACCCCTTGATATTCAAGTTGATCTAAGATCTCCCTGACGGGCTTTTTAGCTTCTTGTTTAACTGGGTACTGCCTTTGTACAGTGGGCTGATTTTTTAACTGGATTTTGTGGTGAGGCGAATCCTCATCCCATCCTACATGATTATTATATAATGCAGGAGCTTGGGCTACTGCCCATTTTCTTGCAAGTGTATATTTTTTATGAATTGGAATATGATTATAGAAGGCAGGCATAATCATTTCTTCGCCATGAGGGCACTCCCTAACAAACTCTGGTGGCCAGTCTTTTTCAGCTAACAGGATGTCATAGCCTTTTGAAAGGTTATCCAAAAAGAGACCCCTTACTTTCCTCGTCTTGTCCCCCTCTATACGCAATGTTATTTCGTATATTTTATGAGGTTTTCTAACCCTGGTATCTGCAGTATCCACCTGAATGTATTCCTTCGTGTCCACTGTCTCCAGAAGATTCATCACGATCTTGCGAGCTGTGGTCACTTCTGCTGCGCTGTCTAGCATTGTCTGCGCCCACTCTCCGTTTTTCAGTTGTGTCCTCAGTATATTCGGCATGTTTAATTTTAATACTAGCTACCTTCTTTCTTGGATATTGTAATTTTTTACTTTGATGAGCTGGTTCCTTGTCTTTGGACTTAACGTGCTCTTCTCTGTGTTCTGACCGTCCTCTTCTTTCCATTTCTGTGAGGAAGTCTAAAAAGATGGAGAGGGACGTGGATCAACATCTTGATATCTATCAGGTTTTTTCAAATTATGCCTATTTCTAAGGTTGTATCTTTTCTCAGAGGGCTCCTTTTGGGGAGACTTGTTTCCTCGGTCTGGAGATTTTTCTCTCCGTTGAGGAGACCTTCCTCTGGACTGGAATCGTTTTTCCCTGGGAGTGGACTGTTTATTACCATCCCAACTCCTTTTTGGAGTATTCAGATTATTTTTAATAAAGGTTTTTTCAGGATTTTCAGTTAGTTGGGGTTTTACTGGTTTCCCACCCAAACTATCTCTTCCTAGTTCTTCATAGGATTTTTCTATGATTCTGGCAAGTTCAAATGATTGGTCTGCTATATCTGTCTCCTTCAATTTCTGGCGGATCGCCACAGATGCTGCTTCTCCTTTTATGTTGGCTAATAATATAGCCGAGACCTGCTTGAAGTCTTTCAATAATTTTATACCCAGAGTTAAAGCAGGTTCTGGACCGTATTCATTTTGAATCTGTCTTAGTACATCTGGTATAACCGCTATAGACGAAACACCATGTGTTTTTGTGTATATTGAAGCAAAGACTGTGCCCCAAGTGTCACAGTCTTCCACATGTGCTGCGATCCCCATTGGAATACAGATAGTCCGAATTCTGTGTTTCTCAGTAGGAGTAGTATCTGGAAATACTGCCTCTATTTGAGTAATTTTCTGTGCTAACCAGAATGGAATTTGTTCCTGTTTTGTGGGTACTTTACCAAGACATGATGGTATGTTCTGTGGAGTAATTTTGTTTGTGTTCCCCTGATGAGGGGTCGGCTGTGGAATATTAATTGTGGGTTGAACAGTTGAAGTCCGCATGACATATTGGACCATTAGTCCATGTATTTTAATTAATAGTTTTAGCTGAGCTAAAAGTTCCCGGTCTGACATTTTATCAATGTCTGGATGTGGTGTGTAGCTGGCTAGAACCGGCCACGTTGCTCCTGGTCTACCTACTGGACTGTGCCTGGTGATGTGATTTTGATGTTTAGGGCGCCATTAAACCAGAGCAGGTGCTCTAGGTAATTTAGTGGGATTTCAACGTCCTCGAAAGGAGTGTATATATCCGGAGGTTCCTCTATTTTGTTACAGCGTGTGCTGCTGGAAAAAGTATCCATGAATAGAATACCTGGGTCTGCCAATATTCATGGGCCTCTACCACGAATATGACTGTACCACCTCTTGGTGATAGTCCCTTCTCCATAAGTTTAAGAGTTATAGTTCTTCTTACATTTACCGGAATGATTATAGCATTCAGGTCATTGTCTTGGATGGTTGTGTCATCCTCTACGAGCTGAGCCACTGTTCTAACTCTCTCTGCTTCATCGTCACTTTCCACCATTTTTACTGACAGAAAGCTCTTTGTTGCAGATCAAGTTTCAAGGAAACAAAGATTAGGTGCACAATATTTTGGAACACTGTTTAAGTTTAAGTTTAAGTTTAAAATATTTGTTAAGCGCAACGTACACCAGGGCGGTTTCTTGGCGCTAAAGTAGCAGGCAGCCAACTGGACAAGAGCAGTAGCTAAGGCGTCGACTGGAAAGGCAAGCAGGGCTTACGATAGAAAGGCCTGAGAAAATAAAAAGGTCTTCAGAGCTTTGCGGAAACTAGAATACTGGGTAAGGGACCTAAGGTGAAAAGGGAGAGAGTTCCAAAACATGGGGGCAAGAGTGGAAAATTTCGAGCCACCCTGTTTTTTTTTCCGGTAGCGAGGGACTGATAAAAGAAGATGTGCCGAGGAGCGGAGGTCTCTGCCAGGGACATAGGCCTTGATGGCAGAGGATATAAAGAGGGGGGCCAGGCCAGTCCTGGCCTGAAACGCCATGCAGCCTAATTTGAACAGGGCGCGTTCCCGCACAGGGAGCCAGTGGAGGGTTTTCAAGAGGGGGGAGGTATGGTGGAATTTGGGAAGACCGAAGGCAAGGCGAGCAGCCTGGTTCTGCACTAGTTGCAGTTTACGCAGGCTGTACTGAGGGATGCCATTGAACAAGATGTTCCCGTAGTCCAGGCGAGACAGGACCAGTGCGGACATAATTAGTTTAAGTGCAGAGAAAGAAAAAAAACGTGAAATAGAACGGATAGTGCGAAGAGTGAGAAAGCAAGAAGAAACCACCGAACCGATCTGGGAGTGCATAGTAAGTTTATCGTTTAGCTTGATACCAAGGGTCTTAACAGAGGGAACAGGGGTAGGAGGAGAACCAAAAGAGGGGGGCCAAAAGAGAGAATTCCAGGGACTGGAGCAACCACCCGTCACCACAAGTTCCGTTTTATCGGGATTGAGTTTAAGGTGGTTGAAATTCATCCAGTCCCTGATGAAAGATAGAATAGATTGGAAGTTAGAGATAGAGTCAGGGGTAGAAGACAGATTGAAGATGAGCTGGAGGTCGTCGGCATAATTATATACCGTGACCTCCAGCTGCTGTAAGGCAAAGATAAGAGGGGCGATGTAAAGATTAAATAGTAAAGGAGAGAGAGAAGAGCCCTGAGGAACACCGCACTGGACCTGGCAGGGGGTAGCAGAAAACTCCCCAAGGTGAACCGCCTGGGTCCGGTCCCTCAAAAAGGATGAGAGCCAGATGAGGGCTGAGCCTCCTATGCCCGCCGCCTTGACACGGGAAAGCAAGATGGAGTGATCCACCGTGTCAAAAGCGGCGGACAAGTCAAGGAGGACCAGCGCCTGAGATCTGCCCATGTCCAAGCCCTCTCTGAGGGTGTCTAGTACTGACACCACCACTGACTCTGTCGAGTGCTTGGGCCGAAACCCAGCCTGGCACGGAGCCAGCCTCCCATTCTCCTCGGCAAAGGAGCTGAGCGCAGATGTAACATGTCGCTCAAGCACCTTCGCCAGAAACGTGAGAAGGGAGATGGGGCGATAGTTGGCCATCACAGAGGGGTCAGCTCCTGGCTTTTTCAAAATAGGGACGATGGAAGCGGCTTTTAGCGATGGAGTGACAACCCCTCGGGCCAGTGAGTCATTAAGGAAACCCAAAGGAGGCAGAGGGCAGACAGTATAAATCTGCCGTAAGATGTGTGCCGGGCATATATCAGCAGGGGAACCGGATTTAATTTTGGGGAGAAGGGACAGAAAAAGTTCTTCAGGGAGGGGGGGAAAGGAATTGAAATTGGCTGGGGTGGGGGGAGGCAGGGGGTCAACAAAAGAAGAGGACGGGGGGGGATGTTGGATTTGATTGTCGAAATTTTTTCGACAAAGTAGAGATTCAGCGAATCACAGAGTTTCTGTGAGGGAGGGGGTTTAAGTGAGGTCCGATCGGAGAAAGCCAGATCGTGAGTAATGGCAAAGATCTCCTTAGGTTGATTCTCGGCCGCCAAAATTTTGGCCGAGAAGTAAGTTTTCTTGGCCTCAGTGATGTTTTGCTTATAGGTCCCAAGAAGGTGGATGTAGCGAGTCCTGGAGTCGGGAGAGTAGTCCAGTCTCCATTTGCGTTCTGCCCTGCGAACCGCGAGCTTCAGTTCTTTCAGCTCGTTGTTGAACCACCGATTGGCGTCTTTAGGGCGTCTGATCGAGGTACGTCGGAGAGGAGCCAAGCAGTCGCTTCCTTCCTTGAGCCATGAGTCAATGGCTTCGACTTGGGCTGCAGAGTCCAATCCCGATATAGGGGGAGAGGAGGCCAGAAGCGAGGCAGAGAGGTCAGCCAGATTGACCTTGCCCCAGTTACGGGCCCAGGAGTTTTTGGTGTGGATAGGGATATTAGTCAGACAGCTGTATCCTTCAATGTTGATTAAACCAAAAACTAATACATAGGAATCTCTTCCTACTAAGTTCCAGCAGATATTAACCTTTCACCCACTCCAGAGGTCTTTTGGAGTTTTTACGGGAAAAGGGTTCTGTGTGAAAAAGCACGACTGAGTTACTCTAGTGTCTTGCGTTAGATTATCGCCTTACCAAATATTGGGCGCCATGTAGTGTAGTTCCTATATTCCCAGTAGGCTCTGCGCATTAGAATAATATAAACAGCAGTGTAGACGTAGGACTGAGGTCGACTAGGTCTCTACTTACTATATCAGACTTAATTAGTTTTGCTAGTTTTGCCAGCTAGCTCAGAGGTCACTAGAATCGTTCTTGAATGTTCAGGAAAGAGTTAACTCTCCGGATTTAGACAAGAAGGGATTAGCTTCTGACAACCATACAAACATGACAACTTTGCTCCCTCAGAAAAGAGTGTATCTCTAGAGTTGTGTGAAAACAATAGGCAGCTATTCCACTCAGTCAACCGTGCATATTTAGTTTCTTCAGAGTGCAGAGAAATAGAGAGACGGGCGTTTTCAATAAAAGGTGGTATTTATTGAGCCGTCTTCTTTCTCATGCAAGAGAAATGAATTGCCACAATTGCAATACTTATCATAAAGTAAAGTGCGTACACTAAAAGTAGTATTATGAAATAATACTGTAAAAGCATTGATAGGGTTTCTTAGCCATATGATACTTTAAAATGGATAAAATGTATACATACATAAAAACATTGACTAACGTACTCAACTGGTGCTTCTAACTACGCTTACCCCGGTGTACCTGACCTAAGCCTAATACTTGGGAAGGAGTAAGTAAGTAGCAGTTTAAGTTAAGTTGATTAAGTTGGTTTTGCCAAGAATCTGAATCAAGAATTCTCTTATGGGTTTAGTCAGCTCCGTACCTTGGTAATAGAATTTGGGAGGTCTGGTATCTCTTTCTTCAGGACTTGATCTTCCAGCAACCCGCAAGGGTGACTCGGGAACACCGGAGCTGGATTTTCTCGGCGTGAGAAAAAGCAGCTTCTCCAGCGCGTCAAAGGGGATGGGCTGCTTCTGTGGGCTCTCGCATCAGCTGGGCTCTCGGGCAAGTAGATAGCCGCTCTGCTCCAAACCACCGTGAGTTTGCTTAAGGCAACTGTTGGTATATTTATACCTGAAAGGTGCCGGGTTTGATGTAAGGTTGGACATAAGACGTCACTAAGAACTAACAGTTCTTTCTGGACTCCAGGAGTTCTTGTTCAAATCAAAACAAAAGCAGAGGTTTTCCCGGGCTGCTGGAGGCTTGGTTTTTTTAAAGAACGCGTTGTGCTTTCTAGGAGTCGATGGGAATAGCCGTGCTGTGCTTTGGACTGCATGGGCTATTATTGAATATGGATATGATTCTTATGCCTCTATAAGGATATTATTAATTATAACCACATAAGGGCATGAATCGGGAAACGCGAATTAGGGTCCTAGATAGAAACACAACATGATCAAATCTCCCCTGCACTCGAAGAGCTAAAATGGCTCCCGATTTAAATACGGGCCAACTTCAGAACTGCCTGCCTCATGCACAAAGCACTGCACACAGGGAAAACGGCATACCTGGCCGCAAAACTCCAGAAGGCCGACCAGACTAAAAGCCTGAGGAGCACCAACACCCTACTCCTTATCCCTCCGATAACTCGCAAACAAAGAACGGCATCCTGATACTTCACAGATAATTCACCCAAAATCTAGAATTCCTTTCCAGTCCATATCAGGACAAACTTTTCTTACTTACAATTCAAAAAGCAGCTCAAAGACATCCTCCTCAACAGATCCCTCCCACATGGATAGCTGCAACCTATCATTGGTAGTATGCCCACAGCAGTACATAATCACTTTGGCGCAAGAACTCTACCTCATGACATTAAGAACTATACCTCTATTGCCCAGGACTATCTTCTGTACCCCCCCGGCCAAATCGTGTCATGTGTCGTTATGCTCTCTTTGACAATAAGGTCCTGTATATACCGTTGTGATAATTTACCTTACATTTGACATTGTGCGCTTCACGCAGATTTTCTGAGATATTGTACATACTTATATGTCATGTATCTTAAAAGTGTTCATGCTGTAAAGTGCTCCCATATCTTTGGGCCTGGCTAGCCCTATATAAACTCTTAAATAAATAAATAACGAAGGGGGACAGGAGGGCTATCACAAACGGTGTCCTTACTTGGCCTAACGTTGATTGGGGAGCCCGGGTCGCGCACTTGGTGACAGTAGTGCAGGACTGGCACTCCGGCTTCCAACACTAATTCATTACCATTTTATTTTTCATCGTCCTGTCCTGAACTGAGAATCAGGAAAGGGTGAGGCATGCTAGGTGAGAGCAGGGAGGAATAGTGAGCAGAGGGCTGCTTTTGCACTGTTTAAAGTGAGCCTGTCTATTTGGCTGTCCGGCCAGCAATGACCAGGCAGACAAGCACACTTTAAACCTCTAAACCCAGCTGTCTTACAGCTAGGTTGAGAGCAGGTGCAGGCATCCAGTGCGCTGGGGAGCACAGAAAGTGGCCGCTCCTACTACTCAGGGCACTGCTCACAGGCTGGTTAACAGCAAGTGAACATGCCAGGAGTGACTGAGGCAGTGGCGTAACACAGGCCCCACGGTGGAGAAGTGTGGCTCACTGGTTAGAGGAGGCAGACCTGGAAGCAGAGGTCAGCCCGGGACCAGGGTTCAATTCCCGGCTCGGCGGGGTCTTGAGTCCTAAAATGTCCATGGACTCGACAATTCTCGCTCCGGTGCCTACTCGATTCACGGGTTCACACTCTGCGACTCTGGGCAATAGCTTGCTTAATCTCCACAACGGCCCCTCGCGGCGGGATGCCTGGCTTTCACCTTGCGGATACCCTGCTGGGGTTATCTCACAGGGAAATACCAGGACGGGTTCCCTAAGCAAGCGCTTAGAAACCGCTTGGTGATTTGCGCTATATAAATTCCTGTACATAATGTGTTGGGGGGCAAGCTCCAGGAGGCCTCCTCTGCACAATACTCTGGCTGGAGAGCTCCTGATAGAGTCCAGAGGGGGCCCGTTGGAGAACCGCAGCCTTAAGGCCCGGCAGCGCATGGTACGCCTGAAATCCCCGGCATTCACCTGCCTTGTCAAAACAGAGACACGGACTCTTTGTCTGGCGTAGAAGATGGTATTTATTAGCTGCAGCTAGTACAGTGGTCTTAGAAGTCGTCGGTACAACGACGTTCAAAAGAGACTGCCACTTAACTCCGTGGCGCACAGGTTTAAATAAGATACAATACAATGCAAAATGCAATCACACAAGAGCATGAGCTATAGGCAAACGTTATAGACAATGTTTTAAGACCAAAGCAACTCAAGTTCCCGGTTCTGTTTGTCATTCGACCCCTTAAGTAAATCACAAATGAATCCACACAATTCGATTTACAAGTAGAGAAAACACAGCTGCGTGTTGTAGACGGACAGTCATGAAACAGGAGAATGCATGAGACATGTAACGAAGGACAGCAGATAAGATAACTTAAAGGAAACAATGGTGTGAACCAACATGTTGTCCGGACGGGGATTAATCAGCTCAGACCGGAATTAGTGTACTCGGCCAGACCCTGACACTCGTTAGTAAACACAAGCAAAGAAGCCACCTGACACGCAAAGGCAGAAACGACAAAAACATCGCGTTCGCCGAGCTGCCTGAGTGAGGGCAACATAAAATGGCGGCGATCACAAAATGGAGGCTGAGCACAAACAAATTCGTAATTTACAGAACCTCACCCTCCACGCACCTTGCAGGGAGGCCCACTCTAGTTTTGTTATGCCAGTTTATGCAGAGTTTTCTGGGGCTGCACTGCAGTCCCAGCAGAAGAGGTCGGAATGAGGATGCACTGCAGTCCCAGCAGAAGAGGTCGGAATGAGGAGGACGTCCTTCATCACGATCTGGTAAGTGTATTTCTTTTTTCTTTATTTTTTTATTTTGCTTGCCTGCGCACGCGCCCACCCATTTACCCCACCCCCTCTCAGTAGATGCCAGCTGCCCATTGTGGCTACCCCATTTACCCATCGCCCGGGATACATGACAAGATTCCACGTAGATGCTTCGTTTGGCTTGAAATATGCCTCAGTATATCACTTCGTCCTTCTCCAGCCTGTGATGAGTAATACCGCCATTTTACCTGTCATGATGACTGCTGGCCACAGTAATCCACACCCACCTAACCTCATTTGTATTGCAGGTGAAAGGGCTCCGTTGTCATTGTCGAAGGAATCTTCCCTAATCTGCCCTGGCCGCTCCTACTTACATGCTCCTTCATATCACATTTACTCGGAGGGAAGTTCATAATCTGCCAAGCTGTCAGCAAGAATACCTTCAAATCCCCTTCACACCCGCGCTCTGCACAACAACGCGTCTGCCAGGAGGGATTTCTTCCTTTACAGACTTCACCCCGCCCGTGGACATGAGTTAGTGCCTTTGTTGGGAGACAACTGCAGGCTAGGAGCAGTGAGCTTCAGAAAAAATATACCTCGTGCATCTTCTACGGTGGCTTGCTGAGTTGTCTGTACTAATCTATAGCAGTTGCCGAAAGGTTTATTCCTTCAATATCAGGTTAACGCATCACAATGCACGCGGCTGCTGATGGGAACATGCTGAATTCAATACAAAAAACCGTTTTCAAATCGAACTGCTTTCAGCTTTTTAATTCTCAATTTCTCCAGGAAAAATAAATACTCGAAAACGCTTTAAAACAATTCGAACGGTGAAACAATTAGAAGACAACGAGGTGTGAAACAGAAGGCTGAGAAAGAAACTGCCACATCCATAAACAGTTACTTTCACAATAACACGCTTCATAGGTAGTTTCCAGAAGCGTAAAGAAAACACAGAGCACAATAAAACACTTGCCACAAGGAGGTGTGAGACCAAATGGAAAACATCGTTTCTTTGAAAGACAGCAATCTATTGAGTTTAAAAAAAAAACGTGGCTTAAATACACTCAGGTTTCGTTTCTTAGAGAAGCAAAGGCGAACATATTCTCTAGCCGTACTGCTACTAAAAAATGCAATAAATAATACTAACATATAGAATTTTACATGCATGTATATCAGCAAGTGAGTTGTTTTCTAGGAGGCATCCAGAGAGCAAGGCTCGAGTTGTTCTTATGATGTCACAATTAGAGACGTTTTAATGCATGTGCAAAGTGGGCTCTGGCCCAGGGCCCCAGCCTTTCAGGGGGCACCTTGACAGAGTCACCTCCAATGACCTTGAATATTTCTTAAACAGATTGTTTGAAATACTGTTTTCCTTTAATTTATTTTTTATGTACCTGATGTGTGAGAGTCTTGTACAGCCATTTTGCAGAGAAATGTTGTGTTTATGTTTCATGCAATATACATACAAAAAAAGTTTCTTTCAGATCAAAACAAGGTCAAACATATATTTGCAGTAATATTGGTGAGCTGCTGCTGTATTACAATATTGAAAACACACATAACTATCCCTGAATATTGTAGGACCTTATTTATGAGAAGCGATGCATCGCTGTGTGAAAACAGGGAGAAACCCTTGAACCCACCAGGTAGGTCGCTCCCCCTCTGCACAGCACTGCCTGTGCCTCCCTGCACCAGCTGCTGCTGCTGAGGAAGTCTGAGGCCCTCCACCACCCGCAGGCTACCACCTGCGCCTCATCTCTGATGGCCAGTGGTAGGCCGTAGGTAGGTTTGTTCATCTTCCGCTTTATTGCTTTTATTGTGACTGCTGTTGTCTGTCTTCCCCCGCTGCCTGTACGTGGTCCATGCCCCTTTGACTTCCCTCTGTTCCCCTCGCTGTCCCTGTGCTCTCTCTGCCCGGACTCTCCTTCTGTACCCCTCGCTGCCCCTGTGTCTCTGCCTAGTTTTCCCATCTGTTCCCCTCGCTGCCCCGTGCCTCTCTGCCCATTCTGCCCTCTGTTCCACTCATTTTTCCCTCATTTTTTATGCCTCTCTACCCCCTGTTCCACTCGTTTTAGTGCCTTTCCGTTATCTGTTCCACTCGTTTTCCCCTTGTTTTTTGTGCCTTTCTGCCCTCTGTTCCACTCGTCTTTCCCTCATGTTTTGTGCCTTTCTGCCCTCTATTAGGTACATCGGGGTAGGCGTATTTTAGAAGCACCAGTTGAGTACTTTTTAGCTTTTGTTATTTATGAATGTATTTATCTATGGTCTAGGAACCACACAATGCTTTTACAGTACTATTTTATAATGCTCTTTTTACTGTACACATTGTACTTTGCAACCAGTATTACGATTGTAGCAGTTCATTTCTTCTGCATGAGAAAGAAGACCGTTCAATAAATACTCTTTTATTGAAAACGCCCGTCTATCTATTTCTCTGCACCTCTGGTGAAACGAAGCATGCACGAATGACTTAGTAAAATATCTATCTATTGCTTCCACAACTCTGAAGATCAGTTTTATCTTGGGGAAACAAAGTTGTCATGTTTATGCGGTTGTCGGAAACTAAATCCCTTCTTGTGAACTCGAGAACGTTTCTAGTGACGTCTGAGCTAGCTGGCACTCACAATTAAGTCTAATATATTCAATAGCGACCTAGTAGACATAAGTCCTATGTCACATCTATAGGATATATTATTCCAATGCGCAGAGCCTATTGCGAATATAGGAACTACAATACAATTACCTGAGTCAGTTAGGATTATAAGAATGTAATAATCTAACTGACCATTATAGCCTATGGAGAACAGATAGCCTTCAATAGTGAAAAACAAAAATGGCTGTAATTCACTATTAGGAAATGCTACACACACCAGAGCAAGTCCTACCTTATACTTACAAAGCACCCTGCCCTTGGGCCTACCATAAGGGTGTATAATATGAAGCACAGGGAAGGTTTAGGGACTGGCAACTGGGTGCACTTGGCCAAGTCGACATGGCTGTACTAGACTGCACACATGCCTTGCAATGCCAGACCTGAGACACACTTTACAAGCAGCTTCTGTGGGTGGCACAACCAGTGCTGCAAGCCCACCAGCAGCATTTGATTTACAAGCCATGGGCACCCATGCTGCACAGTACTAGGGAATGACAGGTACATCAAATAACCCAGTCATGGAATCACCAATTAGTACATTAATTTAACATAGGGAGCACTAGCACTGTGGCACTGATTAGCAGTGGCACAGTGCCCAAAGCATAAAACCAGCAACAACATATTAAAACAGAGGAGGAAATCCATCATAAATGGAAGGGAGACTCAGGCCAATGATGCCAGGTCTAACAACTACCCTTTTGGTTTTCCCTCTAGGCAACCACAAACACAGAAAGGTTAGGAGTGTCTGAGCACTTATCTACTTTCTGATTGCCCTTCCTGGCCAGCAACTGAATAGGTAGTTTCCCCACATAAATGGCTATTATCCCCTACCGATAATCTGGAGCCAGGGTTGGGAATAAAGGACCTCTGTGCACTTCAAATATCCTTCCTTGAAGTCTCGCCCACTTCACAGGCACAACTGGGTATAAGTATTGGGTCTCTCACACAAACAAATCAGACACTTTTGGGCCTAAAACTGGACTCTGTCAGAAGAACTGCTGTGATGCATCAAGGATTAACACACTGCTGGACTGCTGACCTGCAAGGCCTGCTTTTCTCTTGTGCTGCCCCACTGTCTGATGCTCTCCGACCATGCTGAGGAGAGCTGGACTCTTCCTTCCACCAAAATGATCTCAATGAACTTGCTGGCTTGCTTCTTGTTGTTTGAGACTCAGGGATATCAAAGTCTCTACCCCTACACTGTGCCTGGTTCACTCAAAGCATTGTGCAACGGTGCCCCTCACCTTACCATGACAAGAGTGTTGGGCCCTACTTGGACAGAGTGCGTACCTCTACCAACTAGAGACCCCATTTCTAACAGACATTAACCTCTTCGCAGCAACGGACATTTTGCTGCGGTGCTGAAAAAAATTACGCATGCTTGGTTCAGACAGCCCCCAGCCGCCCTCGGCACATGCCCACGTGACGTCGGACGGACGGGGGTTGTCCGACGCATGGAAGGAGTCAAATACATCTTTCAAATAAGAAAAGAAATAAAGATATTCTATAATATCAGGAATCTAGAATCATAAAATAGGAAGAGATCTTTCTTTAGAGACGGCAAGTTTTAAAAACAACCATCATTTAAACAGACCTGAATATTGCGTAACATTCGTAAAAAATATAGGGCAGGCATCTATTGTAGAAATCCATACATATTAAAAGTTGTTTTAAAAAATGTAGGAAAGAAATGGTGGATAGTATTTGCAAAAGGAAATAAAGTACTCAAGAGATTGCACAGCAGAGTCATCGCACGGGCAAACTAGCCCAGCTCCAGTATCAAATTAACTCAGGGGTTAACAATATAATAATCTAATGGTCTATACGTTCCCAAGCCGCTCCTGTTCCCTGGACACAAATTCGTATGAAAGCAAATTTGCGATCCGCAAAATTCACGAATTCGTGCGAATTTGCGGATTTTTTTGCACGTTTGCAGGATTATTTGCGTATTCGCGTGGCCGCTTGCAGCGCACTGACCGCTAAGTTACCCATGCGGTTGTACATGGGCGTGGCCATCTAGTGCACGTTGCGTATTTCCGTTTCCGGGTGCTATTTGCAATCTCGCGTTGTGTGCGGGGCGCGATTACGTGTTCGCGCGTGTTTTTGCGTGCTCGTGGGGGAAATATTGAGCAAACTTACCCATGCGGTCCTCAATGGGTGCGCCCATCTTGTTTTTCATTCATTGCTATGGTCCTGGCCATGCTTTTTGTATCCAGCTCTAATCTTTGCCATCCTTTCTTTGTTAGAAGTTTTTTTAATCTTTTTTACTCATTTTCTATCCCTCTCTTTTTCTACATCTATATTTTGTGTTTTTTTCTACTTTTGGTTACTTTAAAACTACTTTTTTGAACTCTTTTTTCTTTTCTTTACTTTTTCCCTATTCTTTCCTTTTTTTTATTTTACTTTACTGTCCAGGACCATCGCAAAGGGAGCCTGCAAAGATCTCAAGGGGAAGGGTCCTGCACCCCGTAGCCCGCTCCCTTGCGGGCGCTTAAAAGGGGAGGATGTGACGGCCAGGGAGATTTTCAGCCCGGTGGAGATGGATGCACTGATCTTTTATGTGCAGCACCACTTCCCCAAGACCGTGGCAGCAGGGGGCAGGCTCACGTCAGGGTATGGCCTCCGGGAGCGTCGCCAGCTGTGGGCTAAGGTGTGCCGGGCTATGCGGAGGGAGTCGAGGGTCCGGCGCCACCTACCATCAAGCTGGTTGTCGGACCTCCTCGACCGCGAGCAGGACCTGCTCCACCTGGTAGGTGTGGATATCCCTGGCCTTGGTGAGTAGCTATTTAATAACTACTTAGTTTTTTTCTGCTCTATGTTATATTGCTAATCTATTTTTTTTCCGGAAGAGTACGAATGCTGCTGATTTGATTACATTGCAAGTCAATGAATGTTTAAAAAGCTTCTGTCATTGCAGTTGCTCGCCTGGTAATTTGCGTTGCTACTATGCTTACTTGTTTGCAACTTTTTGCTCATTTGAGAGCATAACTGCGTAATGCTAGAGACATTAGAGACTCAAGTCTAGTCCTTCTTTGTACTCCTGCTGCCACTAAGAAGAGATAGTGGTGGATTGATACGTTGAGTATATTATTTATTACTTGTTATAGGACATTTGTTAGTGGGCTGTAATCATGATGACTGACTGTGTCTATCACGTGACATCTCGTGCTGCTGAGTGATGGCAGTCGTAGTAGAACCTTTTTGTTGTTGGTGTAGTTAGTGAATTACACCACTTTCCTATTAGACGGTCTGCAATTCCTGCAATACTGTACTATCCTCCAAGTTGACCAGATCAGATAGGTCAATACATGTAGTGCAATTGTTGTTAATTTGTTTCCCCGAGATAATTTTAGATTGTGTTCAAAGAAATCAAATATTTCAAAAAAGCAATCATCCATGTTGTGTTTTTTATTTCATGATCATCAGCACCTCCCAGGGGCAAGGCGACTAGCACCATTGAGACTCTGGTGAAAGAAGGTGGACAGTCACAGGATCGGTCCCTTGCAGGCTCTTCTGCTGGCCCCAGTAGGTTGTTCTATTGTTATATTAATACTTATACTTTCCTAACTTTTACAGCTCCTATTCATTACAAACTGTTTCCTAATTCTATTTTTTACAAAATACTATTTGATCTTCTTCTAATCTAGACTACTTTCTACATTCTTATCCTGCCTCTACCATCACTCTCTGTGCTACTACTATTTATGATTATGAGTCGGTCTGTGTAGGTAGCTAAGCTTGCCCAGTCGGCAAACGGTGTTAAACAAAACTCTGATCCAGCAATAGCTCTAGGCACTGAGTGCAGTCATCTGAGTTGCCCTTCCTTTATATTCCAGTCTTCTTAATGTAAGTGCTTTGACAATTTCCAACAACAAAATGTCAATGTTTACACCAAGAAAAAGGTAGCAGTTGCCTTTTTGATTTGCTAGGAGCACATATCATACTGCTAGTGTTTCAGGGACTATTCTGCACATAAAGAAGTATTGACAAGAGAAATAGGACATTATTGATGATAGGTGCAGTTCGACTTTCGACATACCTCAGTCCAAACAGAAGTTGAACCCCCAATCCCCTGACCGACTATCTAGTGTGTCTGACCAATGATTTTACGACCCAGAAGAACAGAAGAAGACTACCCCCGAGTCCCGGCCTATCTGAGTCACTGAAACATGACACCAAGTGCAGTAGTTCAAACCCTTCCGTTCACTCACTCGTGAACAAAAACCACACAGTGTTTGTTAGTTTAAAGTTTTATTTTCAATGAAGAAATTAAAAAAAATATTTCTTTATTTTTAATAGCGTAGTATTCGGAGTGAGCACTGCTGATAGATGACGTTAAAGCTTAAACAACATTCCCATAAATCAAATTACTTTGACGTAATAGTTAACAGACACATGAAATTATTAGAATAACTGTGCGGGAGCCCCCACCTTCTTTAAAGTACGGCTGGTGATGACTTACTAGTAGTTGGTGAATCGTCCTGTTGGCAGAAGGGCAATGTAATCTTCTTTCTGTAATTAGATAAATGGTGCATGTTAAGCAAGCATTCATCAGTTGTCCTAAGAAGTGTAGCATTGAATGGAATAAGCATATAAAAAGTTAACAACCTCACCAAAACCGTTACTTTTTTTCAATCCCAGTGATAAAAAATCTGTTATGTAACATTTTCTTCCATTAGAAGACGAAATAGGGGGTTGTGTACGGCATCTGAAAATATGACATGTTTTTTCTAGACGTCACAACATCTGATGCAGCACAGATGACCACCATTGCCAGGACCGGCAGTGCGGAGGGGTCCACTCTAGGGGCGGATGCGGCGGCACCACCAGGAGGAGCTGGGGGGAAGGCTCAGCGGCGGTGGACGGTGGTAAGTTATTATACTCCTTACTTATTGAAATTTGTGAGTAGGCTCGCACAGGAGTGTATGATGTACTGTACAGTACACAGTACACTAGTACAAGTACACTGTACTGTTAAGAACAGTTACTAATTTAGAACTACTTTTTTGGCTATCACGGAGAAGACAGTCAACCTTGACTTGTAATAGCATTAGCGGCGGTACTTCTCGGGTAAGCAATAGCCCCCTCTATTTGACTTCAACTGAGCTGGCAAACTTTTATTGTGAAGCCAAGTCATATCAGATGTACTTTAGGGATGTGAAGAACGAAAAGTGAAAGAAGAGTGAAACGAAGGACGAGCGAGTCCTAACATTTATGACTGTAAAGAATGGTGTTTTTGAATGCAAGTCAAGAGAAGAAGACGGTGGTTTCCAAAATATAATGAAAAGGGTGTTAGTTGGTTGTTGAGAAATAGAAAACTTGGTATATTTGAGACATTAAGAAGAATGATAGACGTACTTTGGAAGCCTGGATGTTATCTTCTTTTTCCTCATCAATAGCAGAGGTGTAGGATGTATTAGAGCAGACGCTGAGTGGATGAAGATTGTTACTTTGAACAGCATGTCCGTTACAGAGTAGCAAAGCTGAGGAAATCCAAATACTAGAATTTTGATTGTTCACAAACACTCCCTGCCTTGACTAACAGTACAGTACTTTACTTTGCAAGCACAGTATCTATTGTGTATGTATTGTATAGTTGACAACATTATATCAAGTCAAGTCCCTTCCTCCGGTAATTATGGGTACCACACTCACTCCCTATGTTAATAATTTTATTTCAGCTGTGTCATGGGTGGACTATCGCTGTAGTTCACTCAATCTATCAAAGCAAAGCACCTAAAGTCATCCATCATATAACCAAAGATCATGTGATCGGTAGGATAAGGATACATGACCAGAATTGAATAATCTTTATCCTTGTTTTGTAGTAGTCAAGACCCGGGGGGGGCAGTGCGAAATATATCATTACATTGAGCAGTAGCCCTGGATGTAACTGAGTATGGCCAGTTTCAGTGCCTATAGAAAAGCAAGGGCTTCCTATCCCCACCTGCATGTAATGCTTAAAGTACTGCGAGTCTGCATCATCATGGCTTGTGTCTGTTTTTCTTGGGTGCAAGCTGAGTGAGCTGCCATGCCGGCTACCACAAGTTCACGTACCAGTAATTTCTTTTTCAAACAAGCGAAAAAAACAGAAGACTTTTTTAGTACTCTCTGACTATGTATGTAGTAGTGAGTCCATCCATAGTCCTGCTAGTGGAATTCCTGAAACTCCCAATAATGCCACAGACCTACAAAGGTGACGGAAAGATACATGCCAAAATGTTATACTGTGTTTGCTACTTGCTGGTTTTACTGAGAGTCAACTTTCCGTTGAATTATTTTGACTTTATGTTAAAGACTATTGGCTACAGTATTTTTCTTTCTTTCTTCACATGACTGTCCGTGCCAGGGCCCATAAGCTGGAGGCTATTTATGCTGAGTATCGATGGCTGTGGGGTCGGGAGCAGGAGGAGGAGACAGCAACCACTGCCCCCGGGTCCACCAGCCAGAAGCTTCCAGCCAAACTGAGCCGTGGCCCGACAGCCTACCGCCACCGCTGCACAGCAGCAACACAATCAGCTGCCCCCCCAGAGCCTGGATGGCACGTCAGCGCCGCCTCGCAAAAGAGTGGACTACCTGGAGCGGTTGGTCAAAAAACATCAGCACCAGCTCTGGGACCTCCGCAAAGAGCTGCAGGACGTGCATGAACATCTGTTAACACAACGCCACCAGAGGAAGTGACTGTCCCTTGCCCCTTTTTTAAAGACTGGTGGGGGGGTGGGAATTGGGTGTTTGGGAAAAGGGACTTTTGGACATTGGTTGGGGTTAGGCAGGGGGGTGAGTTGGGTTTATTTTTTTTATTTTTTGACTACATCAATATATGTCTTAAAAATTATTTTTCATACCAAAACATAGTATACGTGTTCATATTATTTTGTGTGGGGGACGTTTGGTTTCTTCCAACTTACCAGCATGAATGACACATCTAGTCCTGAAATGTACCAAAGTGCCAGTAACCGAGTTAGTGAATTCAGTAGCCCTACTAGTACTTTACTAGTAGTACTGGCAGTCTCTGCTCTCCTCCCAGTCCTAGCCCATTATTCTACCTCTCCAAAATGCTTATCTTACCTGTGATTCCTGTTTGAGAATAGGGGTAGCCACATGGCAAATGGTGATTAAGGTTGGTTGTTGACTTGAATCCTCGACAGATGAAACATAATTGTTGTGCTGGTAGTAGTAGTGGTACACACTGGCAGTAGCTGCATATGAAAAAAAAGGAAATGAAACATTGAGTGGCCTGAGCGTAGCATTAGAAACAGTATGATAGATAGTACGCTACAGAACAGCGCAATAAATTGTAGCCTAAGCAGTTGAGGTTCTTTATTTTTGACTCCATTTTACATTCAAACTCCATTTTGTGTTGCCTTTATGCAGGCTGCATGATTCACAAAGTATCTCTTCCCTTTTGGACTGCAATGTGTTGAAAACCCCCTCTGTCTTTGCCTTGAAACTCATCTCAGACACCAGCTGGCCTAAACTAATTCTTGTCTGGACCACCTAATCCCTGTATCATCTATCTGTTAGCCTTTAGCATTCTTTTCGTGTTGTATCTTATCTTTTGGCCTTCGCTATTCTCTCCCTGTGTTTTCCTATTCCACAAACCTTCCCTTTGAAGCACGCAAACATGTTCTGCCATTACTGATTGATCTATAGGTGCTGTCATTGATTGGCTTATGGTTCGGGCAAAGACACGACTCAAGGGGGATGTTCTGGTTACATGATGCCTTGTTTGAATGTTTTCCTATTGGCCAATGTTTGGCAGATCTTGCATGTCCATGTTAGGCATTTTGCATGCTTGCAAAAGCTAGGACTGCCCCTTTCTTTTATGCTGAGTTTTGTAACCCTAAGCATATATAAGGCCTCTGTTTTCTGTATTCCTCAGACTGCCTCATTCAGTTGCTAATGCTTCTGTGTGACGTAGTCTCACATAATAAAGATGTCTTTTTATTCCAGCTTCTATGTCAGATTCTTCTTTGTATTAGTAAGACCCCTGAGAATGAAGATTATGATTCTTCACAGTGCCAAAGTATTCTAAATATAAGTACTAGTTTCATGGACTATGGCTACTATAAGAAATATTATGAAGGCAAAGGATACTTAAACATAATAATTAACCATTTGATTTGTCATGTGTACGAGCATGATGTTTGATGCTCAATCCACAATGTCACACATGAAATTCCATTTTCCAACATTTTTCTGTTGCTTAGACCTTATCCTCCCCCACAAGTTTGTGGAATTTCTTGTTGCCATTTAGTCATACCTCAATAAAAAAAACTCACAGCCCGGGGGAAGAGGGTTAGGGTTTTTGAAGATTGGATAAGAATGTTTTTTTTGGGGGAAAAGTTTTGTGGAGAGAAGGAAAAAAACCACTGCATGGAAAAACAACAAATGAAGAGAAACAAATGTTTGGATTCAAAGATATCCATACATCTTTTAAGGGACATAAAGGTAGTGCACTACTGCATGCATGTAGTTGTTTGCTAAACGGATGGGTAGGTTACTGAAAAGTTGTACTTACTACATCTTTTTAGTAAGTATGAGGAAACAATTTGACATTGACACTAGTACAGGGCTGCATTAATTACGCAATTTCACTTGCCTTTCTGCCCTCATAGAGAATAAACACTTATTATTAGTACATTAAGTTAGTTATAAAAATAGCAAAGAAATGTATGAAATAGCTGGAGAGATGACTTTGAAGCAGAGAACAAAGAAACACACCTAGTCACATTCGTAGAAGTTCAAGTTTACAACAATAACATTTAAAAGATAGGGAGAAGTTAAGAGAGAATACTGTAACTTTATGGTGAAGTTGCATGCATCCAGCCATTCCTCTTATTCGCGATATACTCCTCCTTGGTCTAAGCAGTCCTACATACTTGCTCAAAATAGGCAAGCGAAGCCATATCACCACGCACCTTCCTCTGACACCGCCCCCGCCCTCTCCCTGACAGCAGCTGTCCCTCTTGGGGCAGATGGGCTTGGGAGCACGAGTGCGAGTGAGAGGGTGAGCGCAAGCAGAGTAAAACTGCGGGGCCGTCACTACGGGGGCACACCCTTCCAGCGTAATCTAGACCCTTGGAACAAATCCCGCGTCTGGATAGCCGGTGGGTGCCGGTGGAAGAGCACAAGCCCAGACAAGCCGAAACAAGACAGGAACACTGACGGCCGGCTGCACGTAGGCTGCACGTAGGTCTTACGCCAGCGTGATCGCAAAGATCTGATCCACACTGAGAAACCAACGCCATACAGGCAACTCCGGGGCAGCAAGTGCACAGCACTGTGCAGTAGGAGGTTAAGCACCACATAGGTTGCATGACAGCGTGAACGCGGCAACAGCGATAACAACGCTGCTGTAACCCAAAGCCAGCAAGCCCAAACAATGAGGTCCGGCAAAATAAGAAAAGCACCTAACGAGAAACCGACAGCACGGAAGACCTCAGCAAAACGGAGAAGACTTGATAAATCATCTGCAAATAAGGCCAATAGCACCCTGAAAAATCCTTTAATATCACCAATTGCAACTCTCTTCGAGAAATCAATAGCGAATAAGAACTCTTTAAAGGACCTACGATTCAACTTTTTGAAAGATCCAGGCGAGGTACTGTTCTCTTCCACGACCGACGTAGTGGGCCTACAAACCCCATTGGATCCTGAGATAGAACCAGAAAACACCTTCCTGTCAACAAAAGATGCACGTACACACTCAACCTCGCCTCTAAAAGTAGCTGTTCAACTTACTGAAGACAGTCCTGTTAATAAAAGCCAAGATCACCTAACAAGCAGTGAGAACAATACAAATCCGCCAAACGGACGAACAAGTGTAACCATATTTGCAATAATTCACTCTGTTGACAACTCAAGTCTGAATAATCCGTCACAACAAAGGCCCACCACCAATCAACTACCTTACAAAATTAAAGTGAGAGAGCTATCAGCCGGAAAAGGCCCCTACGACCCGTCGAACCAGGAAATAGGAAATGTAGAGCCTGAAAAACTCCAGTCAGACGAAGCCCCATACCCACACATCCCGAAAAGCAATCCAGCACATGGTTCAAAGGCCCCTGCTGGGCAACAAGTCCCACTCAATAACACGAAGGATCTTAACAACTCGCTAAGACACGACGACAAAACAAATTCACCTACAGGCGACGAGTCTCTGACCCTCGTGGCACCTCTCCTGCAAGCACTAAAAACAGCTACGGCGACGCTAACAATGCAATCCGACAAGTTGGACATCCAAATAGATTTGATGAACATAATTGCATCCTACATAGCAGGAATAAATACAAAACTGGATAACCTTAATAACTTAATTAAAAGGGCGCAATCCATCTCGACTGAACAGCATCAAATTTGCCCTTGTGGCCCAATTCTGGATAAATTGAGCACCCTACCAACGGTCCTTGACCAGATCATTAGTTTAAACAAGCAAGCAATAAGCTGCGACAGAGTGACCGAAAGCTTAAAGAGCGTCAAACTTGAAGATCAACAACCTGGCAGCAACAGACCTTGAGAAGAAAAAATACCTGAATTACAGACATCACGGCATGGGATCAATATAATCAGTAATAACACACCAGAAAAAACAGCGACGGAATCTACCACGGCCAAGCAAAAGACACAAAATTTAACGAAAAGACAAAAGAAAAAAGAAAGGAAAGCAAGAAACAAAAAAATGGAAGATGACGTGCTCCGACGCCATAGCAGCTATCCTATATTTCTAAAACACCATACACAAAACACACCAGAGTTAGGCACAATGGACACCATTAAGAAGGCTGAAGCAGGAACCATCGGACAACATATATACACAACCTCGCTAAACGCGAAACTTAACCCTCAAAGCTCACTGGAATCTCGGGAAAGCCCCCAGTTGACGCAAATACTCGATCAAAATCCCGCCTCAAAACAGACTAGTGTGACTACAAAAGGGCCGGAGCACAAAATATCCCCGGCACCTGAAAACAACAAAACTATTGTTCAAGTACACAACGACCAGTCAAAAAATTTACTAAACAGGAGTTCATCCAATGATCCGATGCCACTTATGGAATCAATAAAATCGGTTTGGCGGAAGCACCCGCCCAACACAACACCATCATTAAACCCTCAAAATGCTCAACTTCGAGCACTTCACGATGGAAATAAAATTGCCCAAGAACGCACTAGCAACCAACAACAGCAGGAGAGAGAGAGCGAAGCTGACAAACACTGCCTTAAAACAAATAACACAGATCCAGCACACCGAGACAAATTGCATAGCACCATCCAACACCCCGGGCTAAGCCCCCACACCTTAACATCAGGCAGCCAGTGCAATTTGACTCAGACAAAGCTGAGCTTCGTTGTCACCAACAACAAAATGACACGACCAAGAGATGCGGCAGCGGCAAACCAGAAATTAGATACCATCAATTTATCACCTGATATCCAGCACAATCAGCTCCAAACGCCACGGCTAAGCGAAGAGGCAGTAATAAAACCAATAATAGACACGACCAATGCGGATAATGTCAGCTGCCAAATTATCTTTACCCCCGAGTACGTGACCCAAGGCAGACACGATATCCTAAATAGGAATAATATCCTAAAACTGACTAAAGAAATTAAGGAACTGAGCGCTATCAAATCATCCGACTTAGACCGGGTAGAATTTCTAAGTAGCTCTAATACAACAACGCATGAACAAAAAAGGACAACATGGACCTCTGCTGCTATAGCCCAAGCTATTCTAGGGCATACGGAGATCTTCCAAGCATGGGGCATTCAATTATCACAGCCAACTGCCCCAAGATACCCGCTTCCTTTTCAGACAAATAGTGGCACGCAACTTATAAGAAGACTGGCAGACCTTGGCCCAAAAAAACCAGTCTACTCTATATTACATAACGCCAAAGGCAGAAGCGAGGCAGAACTTACACGCAAAGAGGCGAATGCAGTTACAGTGGGAGAACAGCTAAACATAACTGATTCTTGGAATTGGCTCCCTAACATACTAAACAATAAACGGCCTAACTGACCGATCGGCCAAGAAAGAAATAAAGTAGTACATAATAAAATACATATTATCTCATGGAACATAGCAGGCGCAAAAAGACTGCTGGACGACGGTCTCGCCTTGGATGAATGGGACAACGCCAACATAATTTTTCATCGATCAGCTGACCAACATTGCCACCTCCTCCCCCCGCATCGTCATCATCGGTGACTTTAACTACTGGTTCCAGCATGAGGACGCCGGCCCGCATGCTTCCGAACTGTTCGAGGGTCTTTCGAGCCTGAACTTCATTCAATCAGTCAGGTCCGCCATTCACAGTGGCGGCCATATCCTCGATCACATTTGGACCCATGGGGTCAAGTCCTCTTGCCCACTAATAACACCCTGTGTGTGGTCTGATCATTTTTTGATCGACACCACAATCTCGGCTGTCGGTCAGATCAGGATCCCCCCGCGGGAGGGAGGCATTGCCCGTAAGTGGTGGGCTGTCGATTCCCCCAAATTGTTGTCTCACCTGTCCTAAACCCGCCCCTTGCTTCCTAATGACATCGGTACCAATGAGCTCTATGGGCATATTGCTGACTGGCTTATGACAGCTAGCGATATCTTTGCCCTCCTAACCAAGTTCCCCCGATCCCGACACAGCAATTCCCACAAATGGTTCACCCCCAACTTAAAACCCTCCAATTGGAACTCCGTCAACTCGAGCGCAAGTGGAGGAGAGACTACTGCTCATCAAGTAGAGATGCCTATGTGGCCGCTCGCAATAGGTATAAACTTGCCATCTCCGCAGCCAAAAAAGCCTATGCTTCAGAAAAAATTCTATCAGCCCCCTGTAAGTCCAAAGAAATTTTCAAAGTCCTCAACGAATTTACCTCCGATCCCAGGACGCTTCCAACTCAGGCCCCCACACAGGAAGCTTGTAACACACTTAGCACCTTTTTTATTCAGAAAATTGTATTGATCAAGGACACCATTCCAGTCACTCCCCCTGGCGCTGGATCTGTCTCCCCCCCCCACAACACCCTCTCGCTCACACAATTCCCTCTTCTAGATCCTACATCTCTGGCCACTCTGGCCTCCCGCACTAAATCTGGATCTCCTGACGACTGCTGTCCCCCTTCCATACTCCGGGACATCTGCCATTCTTTACCCGACTGCATCCTCCCCCTGTTGAACTCTTCTCTGTCTTCCGGTACGGTGCCCAGCTCCTTCAAGGAGGCCGTGCTGGTGCCTCTTTTGAAGAAACCTGGGGCTGACCCCGCCGTCCCGGCGAACTACCGCCCCATCTCCCTCTTGCCCTTCTTTTCTAAAATCCTGGAAGCCCACGTCACCACCTGTCTCTCCCAGTTTATCGAGAGCTCCAACTTTCTCGAGGCTAACCAGGCCGGCTTTAGACCCGGCCACTCTACGGAGACAGTGATCTTGACCGTGCTGGACGCCCTGAGAGACGGCGTTGACAAGGGTACCCCCCAGGCCTTGGTATTATTAGACCTGTCAGCCGCCTTCGACACGGTGGATCATAACATCCTCCTCCACCGTGTCGAGCAGACTGGCTTCCAAGGCCTGGCGTTGGCTTGGGTCAAATCCTTCCTGACTGGGAGGTCTCAGACCCTTAGCCTGGGCACTTTCAGGGCTCCCAGGGAGCACTCGCCCTGCGGGGTCCCCCGGGCTCCTCCTTATCCCCTCTTCTCTTTAATCTCTATCTTCGACCCCTTCTTTTCTCTCTGAGGCAGTGGGACGTCACCGTTTTCAACTACGCGGACGACCTGCAACTCATCTTTTCTCTCAACTCCCCTTCTGCTATTCCCAACTTCCAGGCAGCTATGTCCCACATTCTCCAGTGGATGGGCCAAAACCAGCTAAAATTGAACCCCGGTAAGACGGAGCTCCTCCTTCCCGGTAGGAGTGCCACCTTCTGAGGGCCGCACTTCTGGCCGGCAGAACTTGGCCCCTCTCCCACCCCCGTGGCCTCAGTGAAGAGCCTCGGGGTCACCATTGACTCCGGTCTATCCCTTGGGCCCCAGGTGGGGACGGTGGTCTCCTCCTGCATTTACCAGCTGCGCAGGATCAGGAAAGTGGCTGACCTTCTTACACCTGACGGCCTCCTGCAAGTCATCATGGCCGTCGTCCTCTCCCGCTTAGATTTTTCGAATGCTATCTATCACGGTCTGCCTAAAACATCTTTGGCCAGACTGCAAGCTGTTCAAAATCAAGCGGCGAGACTGGCCCTTGGGGTCTCGAAGTGGCAATCCGCCAGGCCCCTCCTTTCCAAACTGCACTGGCTCCCTGTCACTTCGAGGGCAGCCTTTAAGATCGGCTGCCTCACCTTCAAGTCGCTAGCTGGGCCCTGTCCCGCCTTCCTGAAATCCCTCATCAGGCCCTACTGTCCGTCTCCTAACCTGAGATCCTCCCACCTCCACTTCTTGATCATCCCCTCCTTTAAACTTTGCAGATCCGGAGGCCGGAGATTTGCATACCTGGCCCCCAAACTTTGGAACTCTTTTCCTCTTTCTCTCAAAACCTCAAATTCTCTTATTCTTTTTCGTAAATCCTTAAAAACCTGGCTCTTCCCCCAATCTAGCTAAGTCCCCCTGTCCCCTCTGCATCCTACCAGCGCCAGGAAACCCATGGTGTCAGTGCGCTCTATAAGCACCCCTTACAATACAATACAATACAATACAATAATTGCCCTGCAAGAAACATGGCTGCAGGAAGAAATTGCATTGGCAGGCTACATCCACTACACGGTGCTAGCTAAAAAATGTAAAACCTACGGAAGAGCAATCGGAGGCCTAATGGTATACGTGTCTACTGCTCTTAAAATTAAGTCAGAACAACTTCAATCGCCAGATCCAAGTTTACAGTTAATCAAATTGTCAGGCCAAAAAAAGTACGGCCATAAAACGACAATATTGATCAATTACTACACCCAACCGAATCATCAGGTAAAAAAGACTAAATTCAATTTATTATGCAAGGAAATACTAAAATTTCGGAGCTCTGAACCAACTTGGAACATCATTTTAACGGGAGATTTTAACTCCAATCTGATTTATACACCAGAGGAAGATGAGATACTAACCTCAGATAACATACACTGGAACGTCCCCCAGCAAGCAACAGGTGCAACAAAGAGCCGAAAGGATAGCCTAGCCACTCACTTAGTAACTGACCTAGAGTACCTAGGTATGCGAGTACTGAATGGCAGAACAGAGAAAGACAACCCACCAAAGAAAACGTTCTATGGTCCTTGTAGCCAATCCACATTGGACTTTACGATAATAAGTCTTCCACTGATTCCTTCAGTACTCAGTTTTTATATCGAATATACAACATTGAGTGATCACAGTATGCAAAATCTGAAACTCAACTATTTTTCAGATACATTGCAACCGGTGTATTCCCTGGAAGGCTATTTAGGAACAACCAACCAGAAACGAATACACTGGAACAGTTCGACTAAACTGAATTGGACCTTAATAATAAAGGACGCTCTCCAAGAGGCAAACAGAGCTACAACAGATAAGATACAAGCCTGGTCTCTCTTTCTTGCGAAATTAAAGTTAAGAATGAAACCAACAAAAACATCGGTAAAAACTAAGCACTCGACTAAGAAACTGCCCGGGGCACTAAATGAACAAAGAAGGGCCTTACGTAGAAGCCAAAAAAATCTGCAATTAAAAGTGAATGACCCGAGCTGCTTGAATACGTTTCTTGTCCACAGAAAATTATATAAAAAAGGAATCTGGGAGCTGCAAAAGAAGGCGAACGATGACTTTTGGATTAACTTACTGCCCAGCTCTAAGTTGCAGGACTCGAACAAATTCTGGACCATAATAAACCAGCTGACAAGGCCACGAAATGTTCTGTCCTCGAATATTCAAGAAACGGTATGGTCAACTTTCCTGTCGACAAAATTTGAAGAAAACCGACGGAAAGCTCCAGAACAGACATTGGGAACTGCGGAGCCACATTTAAACAGTTGCGAAGAACATCATCACACTAACCGCACAACAACAGCACAAAGGACACATACGTGCACTGAAGCCACAGAAGGCTGGTATACTGCTGACGAGATCATAGCCATCATCGGAAAGGGAAAAAGAAATGGAGCGCCGGGCCCGAATGGCATCCCACAAATTGCCTTTAAGGATTCACCAGACCTTTGGGCACAACATCTCGAAGAGCTCTTTACATACGTTCAAAGGTATAATCGCATCCCAGAAAGCTGGAAAGGCTCTATCATCACCCCAATACACAAAGGAGGAGACAGGGCAAACCCTTTAAATTACCGCCTAATAACACTCCAGGACATCGAAGCCAAATACTTTGCCTCTCTCCTTTTCAAAGACCTGGTAAATTGGGCAGACCATAAAGCAATAATTCCAATAAATCAAACTGGCTTTAGAGCGGGCATCGGAACTACGTCTAATATACTAACAATAACAATGATAGCGGAAAAATGCCAGCGTTCGAAGCAGGATCTGAATCTCTGTTTTATCGACCTGAAGGCGGCCTTCGATAGGGTTGACCGCAAGCTGTTATGGGCGAAGCTGAAAGCCTGGGCCATTCCCGAGAATGCACTGAGGGGGCTACTCCTATTCTACACAGATACTTGGACACAAATCAAGTTAGGGGACGGATCACATCTATCAAGAAAAGTATACACATCGATTGGCTTAAAAAAGGGCTGCGTCTTAGCACCACAGTTTTTTAATCTATTCATATCAGACCTCTCAGGAATTTTAAACATCTGTAATGCGCATGCACCAAAACTTGGCAACCGTCATCTTACCCATTTGGCTTACGCTGATGACATCATTCTTTTGAGCCAAACTAAAGTGGGCCTGTCCAGGTTAATGGCAGTAACATCACAATTTCTGAAGGCAAATAACCTTACTCTGAATTTATCTAAGACAAAAACTATGTCAATAACCAACCATCGTACTGTGCAACTTAACATATCATTTGAGGGAAAATCGCTTGAAAGAGTAACAGACTATAAATACTTAGGATACGACCTCGATGACAAGCTCACTCTGAACGCCCAAAAAAACTATATGAAGCAGAGAGCCGGAGCACTAATTTTCGCACTTAGCTCCCTGGCAAAAAAGCTGCAAGGCCCCTCGCTGAAACCTCTACTAACAGTAATGGCAACCAAAGTACTTCCAACACTATGCTATGCAAGCATAGCTATGCAGGGCAAGGATGATATTACTTTAAACAGCCTTACTGCAAAAATCTACAAGAAGGTCTTGCAACTTCCACGCTCATCTTCTCCTGCCCAGACGCGTTTAGAATTTGGCCTGATGAACGAGACACTCGGAAGACTCTACACAAGCATTAGAGTATGGTATAGAATTAAATTGAACTCTACAAATAACACCTTGGACAGCTTGTTATGGCAGGAATTAGAAATATACCAAAATTCTGCTGCAAACAAATATCTGACAGGCGCTTTGGAGCAAACATGCATGGTAACCTTGTGGGAAAAAAACCTACCCTTCACGTCCTTTAAACAGGTCCTAAAAAAAGCGGCCAAATTCCATTCATTAATCACGGATAAAGCCATCTTTGCCGCCCGCTCCCACGCTTGGACCGTGATTAACAGCTATAACAATCTCATCCCGGCTACCTACCTTGCATCAACATACTCTGTGTTTATAAAAAAAAGGCTGATGGCAGTGAGATTCGGTAAACTACCAACTGTGGCTGATGAACCTGTCTGGAAACGCTCAGAAGCAAATACCTGCCGACTATGTGGCACTATAAAAGGAGATATAATCCACATTATATGCCACTGCAAATCACTGACCCAGGAGCCAACCCTTTTTCTAAAGAACATTTTTAAGGCCAAAGGTCTACGCACCTGTAAATCTGCCATTATTGGTGCCTTAGACTCAACTGACCCAATAATTAATTGCAAATTTATAAAATTCTTGATAGCCTTTGAAAAGCTGCTGAAAGTTCTTGATATTTTAAAATAAGATGCTCAGTTTTATTAACTATTTTAATGACAAACAATTGGATATAGCTCCTACCAGCATCATTTTAAATTTTGCAATTTAAACTGTACGATGCAGAAATTTTATTGATTTCACTGTAATGTTAAAATTTCTTCCATGTTCATTTTTGTTATGGTTTTAATTAACTAAACAATAAAGTTTTACCTATACTATTCCTCCATTCCATCTTATGCTCGGTGCATCAATATTGGTGACCAGACACACTGTCCACTGGCTGCCTGATAAGTAATTGCGGATTGCGTCTGAGTTCATCGTTTGTTCCATGGCACATGGTAAAAGCCGTCCTGTAATTTTTGATGGAAAAAAACAGGAAGTAAACCAGTTAACAAAATCTAAGGTACGCTGTGTAGTGCAAAAATAACGCTTTCAGTTTTCAGAGCTGACATTATTATTATATACAATCATCAATTCAAAAGTGTGTAACCTGGTTCTCCTTTACAAGGATAGTAATAGTAACTATGGTTGAATTCTGCAGATCCACCATGGATTTTCTTTAAAAAAATTGCAAACAAAATTAGACATTCCCAGGAGTGCACCCAGACCCCTGAACCCAGTCGGCAAAATGTAGAACACCCCCAAGTAGCCCCCTAAAAACATGCAATACTGCTACAAGGTTGAACCCTAACTTCAAATCGTGCCAAAAAGCACTCTGCAACTAGATCCAAACCCCCCTTTTCCAGCATGGATTTTCTTCAAAACACTTGCATTCAATATTAGACATTCCCAGGGGTGCTCCCAGACCCCTGAACTCAGTTGCAAACATGTAGAACCCCCCTAATTAGCCCCCTAAAATCTACAGGCCTAAGTTCAAAACGTGCCAAAACGCACTCTGCAAGTAGGCCCAAACCCCCCTTTTCCACCGTGGATTTTCTTCAAAACACTTGCAATCAAAATTAGACATTCCCAGGAGTGCCCCTAGACCCCGTAACCCAGGCGCAAAACTGTAGAACCCCCCAAGTAGCCCCCCAAAAACATGCAATACTGCGACGGGGATGAGGCCTAGTTGAAAATCAGTACAAAAGGGGGTGGTGATGGACGGAGCATCTGAACCAATCAAACACTCACACACCCAGTCAACAGATCTGGGTTTAATCCATCACCGTTCTTTAGCCCACTCTGCCACCCCAGTTCAGACGTGGCCATATGCAAATCAGTCTGACCCTTTGCCTCATGGGAACTCTATGAATTGAGACGGGAGTAGGTCAGCTAACAGAGAAGAACTTCTGTCACCTAAGTCGGTGTCCTCTTCTTCCTGTGTGCATTCACGTATTTTGTAATCTGTAGGTATGAAGTGCTGATTCATCTTGATCAGTGTTAACCTCTCCACATTTTTGGGCGAGAGGCGGGTCCTTCTTGAAGTTACAATGGCACCAGCAGCACTGAAAACACGTTCAGAAGACAGGCTTGGGAGTGGGCAAGACAAATAATTTAGAGCCAGGTTGGTGATCAGTGGCCATAGAGGCCTTTTCCTATAACAATACAGCAAGGAGTTCTGATTAACAAAGACCTCTGTTGGGTCATCCAGATTAAGCATGGGCGAATGTTGCGAATTCGCAGTTCGCAAATTTGCATATTCACGAATTCGCAATCTGCAAAATCCACGAACTCTCGCAAATTTGCAGATTTTTTCTTTTTTTTTGTGTTCGCAAGGGTTTCTGCCAGTTCGCAAGGGTTTTGTACCAGTTTGCAAACGGGAACTTACTTGTCGGGTCGCAACGGTCGCGACTATATTGTTTCTCCATCTGGTTCATCACAGCACCCCCTGTTTCACCACTGCCACCCTCTGTTTCACCCATGCCACCCTCTGGTACATCACTGCTACCCTCTGGTACATCATTGCCACCTCTTGTTCATCACTGTAGATTATGGGGAGAAAAGGCAGCACACCTGCCCTGCTTCAACTGACATGAATTAATTTGGGGTTGATTAATGTGTCACTGAGTCTGGCACCTGCTTCCTTATCTGTAATTGCTTTCTGTTGCAGTGCAATTTTTTTTCACAGGACCTTTGTGGTCTACTTGTAGCTATTCTCTGAGCCTGCTGTGAGGGTCAGAGCAGGGTCATAGAGTAGTTGCAAGTAAGCAACTGAACTCTTGAGGGGGCCCTCAGGAAGCACTACAGGGATTGGTTACTAATGATGAGGTTGAACTTTTGCACCTGCTGAGTGCTTTCAGTTTTCCCAAAAAGTTTTTTTGCAATTTCGCAGGATTCGCGGGGCGCAAATTTGTGCGAGATCGAATTCAGAAGCCGCGAATTTGTGCGAATATGCGTTTTGTTTTTTGCGGCTTGTTAGTTCGCAAGGTTTTGTGCATTTTAGCGAGCCGCTTGTAGCGCAACAGCGCAAAGTTACCCTCACGGTCGTTCACTGGCGAGGCCATTTTGTTTGCGTGACGTATTTCCGTTTCCGGGCGCTATGTGTAATCTTGCAAAGTGTGCGGCTCGCTAGTACAAGTTCGCATGTGATCGCGAGGAAAATCTTGCGCGAACTTACCAATGCAGTCGTGAACGGGCGTGGCCATCTTGTTTTACATTCATTGCTATGGTTCTGGGCATGCTTTCTGTATCCTCTGTCAATCTCTGCCATGCTTTGCTTGTTTGAAGTTTTTTTTAATCTATTTTACTTATTATCTACCCCTCTATTTTTCTAGCTCTATATTTTTGTGTTTTCTGCTACTTTTGGTTAATTTTAAACTACTTTTTAAAACTGTTTTCTTTTCTTCTTCCCTATTCTATTTCTTCTTTATTATTTACCTTCCTTTCTACCCAGACCATGGTAAAGGTAGGCGGGAAGCAGCCTGAGAAGGGGAAGGGTCCCACACCCCGTGCTCCGCTCCCGTGCGGGCATTTGAGGGGGGGGGGACAGTCACAGCCCAGGAGATCTTTTGCAGGGAGGAGGTGGCCGCACTAGTCTTTTATGTCCAGCGCCGCCTCCCCAGGACCAGGTCCCTCTGTCCTAGTGGTGATGATAATAATTTGTTCTTAGAAGTGAAGCTTCTGTCTGTTATGAGAAAAATGGTGTGTGTTAAAAAGCAAGCATTCATCAGTTGTGCCAAAAAGTGCAGCAAGATAACACACTTCCCTGGAAAAAAGGACATTTTTACTTTAGAGTAGACAGTCACAAATTATTAGATTGGTTTCTGTATTCACATTTCTTCATTCCTAGACAAAATACTAGCTAGTGGTGTATGTCTATGACATCTAACATTCTTAAATGTACTTTGTAGGTGGAACATCTGTTGCTGGGCCCAGCGCGGAGGTGGAGGAGGAGACTTCAGGGGAGGAGGCGGTGCAAGTGCCGGACTAAACTGCTGTGCGGGTTGCCACGGTAGTGGCGGGCAGTGGTAAGCTCTTATATTCCTTACTTATTGAGATTGCAGACTGCATAGTGTGCTCCCCGTGAGAAAACATATGGTTTGTCCAGATGAGAGACATGAAGAAGAATGATTGACATATAGTTTGAATGGATGGATGCCTGGATCATGGTACTATCTGACTCTTAGATAGCATATGTGTATCTAGAGAGAGTAGACGGTCACTGGATGAACTAAGTGTTACTTTGAAGAGCATGTAACACCACACCCGCACGTCCGTCCCAGTGTAGGAAAGGCAAGGAAAAGACGTTGTAATTTTGTCCCAATACTACCATGAATAGTAGCAGTAGTTTGTATTGCAAGCACAGCATATATCCGGCTATTACGATGGCCACTCACTACCTCTGTTAATAAGTTTAGTAGAACTCGGTCATTCATGTGTGGATGTATCACTGTTCACTCAATAAAAAGCAAAGCACCTAAAGTCATCCCATATGTAAGCAAATACATACCATGTGCAGTGATAGATAATCAGATTATTTATCTTCTTCATTTTCCTTTTCTAGTATTCATTGGCACTGTAGGGTGAAAGTTAAATTAATTAAGCAGTAGCCCTTGTAACAAGTTTTCTCAGTGCCACCCATAATAGAAAAGTAAGAGCATCACCACCTGCATGTACTGGACTGGTACAGTAACGCAAGCCTGTCTCACTCATCATGGCGGGCGTCTGTTTTTCTCGGGTGCAAGTTGACTGCGCTGGCATTATGCCGGCTTGCAGAAGTTAACGTACCAATTTTGCTAAACAAGAGAGAAGAAGAAGAATAAGACTGGTGTACTGTCATAGCCGACTCTAATGGAGAGTGAGTAAATAGTGCTCGCATAATTGATTCCTTAAACTCCCACTAATGTTAGAGCAAGGATGAAGAAGTGGGAGGTTAGATAGATACTGGCCACAATAGTTATGTACTGCGCTTGCAAGTTGCTAGTTCTACTGTGACACAACTTTCTGCTGAATCTTTTTGTGTTAATCTTAAAGAGTATTGGTTACAGACTATGTCTTTTTCTTTCTTCATATAGATGCTCCTTCCAAACCAACACGGAAGGAGCTGGCTAGACGGGCCCGGCAACGGAGGCTGGAGGTCACTGTCGCCGAATATCGGCGGCTCGTGGCCCAGGAGGAGGAGGACACGCAGAGTACGTCTACAACATCTACGACGACACCTGCATCCTCCTCCACGCTCCCTGGGTCAGCCAGTCAGCGCAGCAGGTCTCCAGCTGTACGGAGCCGGGGTACCGCAGCCACCCGCCACTGCCGAGCAGCAAAGAAATCAGCTGCCCCCCACAGCAGTTGCAAAAAAAGGATGCACCGCCTTTCCCTGAGGGTGTCCTATCTCGAGCAGGAGCTCCTCAACACCAAAACCCTGCTCGAGACCCTCTGCAAGGAGCATGCTGACCTAGCCCGGAAAGTCAACAGCAGCAGCCAGCAGTAGGAGGAGACTGTCCCTTGCCCCTTTTTTAAAGACTTCTGGGGGGTGGGAATTGGGAGTTGGGTTTTTTTGACTTTTCACGGACATTCGTTGGGGTTAGGGAGTGGGGGTGGGTTGGGTCTTGCGGGAGATTATTTTTGTTAGGGATAAATATACTTTATCTTAGCATACATGTTTTTTTACTGCTTTTGAGGCTGGTGGATGGGGGTTTAACAGTAAGTTTGTTTTCCTGAAACTTAAGTTTGAATTTGAATTTAAAATTATTTGAATTTAAAATTATTTATTTAGCGCACGTTCACCAGCGGTTTCATGGTGCTGCAACTTGCAGATGACAGGACAGGAATGGCAGAAACTAAGCTAGAGGAATTCGAACTGCAGGAGGACTAATTGAAGATTTTGGTGAACAAATGAGCTTTGAGCTGTTTCCTGAATTGCGGATAGAGAGTTGAGGCTCTGAGCTCTGGAGGCAGGGAGTTCCCAAAGAGTGGAGCAAGGGTCGCAAATTTCGATCCTCCCCATGTCTTCCTCCGGAACTGCGGGACTGTGAGAAGGGATTGGGTGGATGAACGTAGTTCCCTGGTAGGAACATAGGGGATGATCTCAGATGAGATAAAAGCCTTTGCCGTGCCCAGTCGAGCTTGGAAGGTGATGGAGGCAAGCTTGAACTGGACACGTTCGCGGACTGGGAGCCAATGCAGAGATTTGAGGAGGGGGTGACATGGTGGGACTTTGGCAATTTAAACAACAGGCGCGCCGCCTGGTTCTGAATCTGCTGCAACCGCCTTAGACTATATGCAGGTATACTAGCATAAAGGGCGTTGCCGTAATCCAGGCGGGAGATGACCATTGCCAGGGTAATCAATTTCAGAGCGTCAAAAGAAAAGAAACGGGACACCTTGCGTATAGTGCGCAGTGAAAGAAAGGAAGAAGACACCACAGAACTAACCTGGGAGTGAAGGGTGAGCTGGGAATTGAGTTTGATTCCTAATGTTTTTACTGAGGTAGAGGGGACAGGTGGAGAGCCTAGGGAAGGGGGCCAAAACAGAGAAGACCAGGGACTGGATGAACCACCCGTCAACACCAGCTCAGTCTTGTCTGGGTTGAGTTTCAGATGGTTGTGGTTCATCCAGTCTCGGATGTGAATCATAGTAGATTGAAAATTAAAGACAGAAGAAGGGGAAGAAGACAGATTAAAGACAAGTTGGAGGTCATCCGCATAATTATATACGGAGACCTCCATCTGCTGCAGTGAGAAAATAAGAGGGGCGATGTAAAGGTTAAACAAAAGGGGTGAAAGGGAGGAACCTTGGGGGACCCCGCACTGAACTTTCCGGAAGTCCGCAGAAAAATCACCCAGGTGAACCGCCTGGTTGCGGTCCCTCAGGAAGGAGGATAACAATACCAGGGCGGTACCCCCGATCCCCGCCGCCTTGACACGGGAAAGTAAGATGGCATCTTGATTCAAGTTGTGTAAATAATTGCCCAAATGTTTTCAAAACTAAGTGCCACTCACAGAGTAAGTGAATTCAATAGTCCTAGGACTTTACTAGTACTAGCGTCAGTCTCTCGTCTCTCCTAATACTCCATTATACTTTCTCCCCCCAAACGCTTATCTTACCTGTAATTTGTGTTTGGAAATAGGGCTAGGCACAGGGCTGGCTGCACTGCCAATGGCGATTAAGGTTGGCAATCCTGGGCGGATGAAATGTCATCATTGAGGTGGTACTAGTGGTGTTACACAGTGGCAGTTGCAGCATCTCAAAAAAAAGAAAATGAAACCTTGTTTGTCCTTACCATAGCATTAGAACGGTACAATAGAGAATATAGCAGGTGACAGTACACTAGAACAGTGCCACAATGTAGCCTAACAAGTGGTAAAGTATTGAAAGTATAACTAGTACTTGCGTTGAATTTCTTTGACATTGACTACTACTACAAGAAATAGTACCGAAGGTGAAGGACACAGCAGCGTAATAATTTGCCACGTCTAGGAGGAGGATTTTCTTGATGACCAATCAAGTTGATAAAGATGCCTTCAAGGGAATTTATTTTGAAAGTATTTGATAATTCAAATTGATTTAAAAAGGATAAATTAATATTCCTTATCAGCAATCAATTGAGCAAAGTGATATTTTGGTTAGATATATAACCTCTATTAGGTCAAAACATATAAACAACATATAAACAACAGACACAAAGGTGTATTAGAAAAATATAGTTTTATCAAAGAGTCATTTGGATAAGTCGTTTCATATACAGATGAGTGAAAATACAAAAATACTTAGGCCTGTGGGTACACACACAAAGAAATTAATAAGTGACTCAACAGAACCTAAGAGCACCTATCCCAAATCAAACTGAATAAAACAAGACAGGGATATCCCTGTCTTGTTTTATTCAGTTTGATTAGGGATAGAATATATCCTCGGATTCCTTCACCAGCCTGTTGCTATGACCTTATCCTCCCCAGCAAGTGTGTGGAATCATTGCTGTCATTTAGTCACACATCAATCAAAACCACACAGCCCGGGGGAAGAGGGTTAGGGTTTGGAAAATGGATGGGAATGGGGGATTTTGGGAAAGTTTTGTTAAGAGAAGAAAAAAAAAGCACAGCATGGACAAACAATAATTGAAGATAAAGAAATCTTTGGGTACAAAGCTAACCATAAATCTTTAAGTGACATAAAGGAAGTGCATGTTGACTTGCAATTCCAGCTTCCTTGATCTCCTTTAGGTGCGCATGCCATTTGACAGTGTGCTGTCTCTCAAGATGACCTCTCTGGCCTCCGGTACCATAGTTGGTACCAAGCTTACCACAACTAACTCCAAGCTTACAAATGCTACAAATGGCTATGTTTTCCCTTGTTGTGCTAACACTAAAGAAGTCCCAAACTGCGGACTTCAAATGTCTGTGGGGGCGGAGGAGGCGAAACTGGTCATGCTAATGCCAGATGAAGTGGAGGATGTGTGTTGCCGAACTTTACTACATTGTGCACTTGCAGCACCACTAATTGAGGAAATAGAGGTCGAGGTGGATGGAGGTCCCTTCTGGCGAGAAAATATGGAAGCGGTAGGTGGTGGTGTACTAGTTAACTGTGGTGGTCCCATTGCCTCGTCGTCAACATCACGCTCAGCAGCTTCTCGGGCTAGGGTCAAAATGTCTGTTTGCTGCATGCCCGCTGGGGCTGCAGTGACGTTTATGATGACTGCGTCGTCGTCGTGAGAGTCTTCATCAGCAGGAGTATACGCCACTTCTTGTTCAGCGTCATCATCACACTCCATAAGTACGAGACTTCCGGGGACCTTCCTTTTACGTTTAGCTACCTTTGTCAGACGGCAGTGGTGGTTCCCAAGTTGGATCCATATCATCAGAAGGAAGGGGGCTTGAAGAAGATATAGACACCATCCTTTATCTTTTCCTTGCTAGGGATGTGGAAGACAATGAATGATCAGGAGGAGTGGCTTCCTCAAATGATACCTCGGCTTGAATGTTGATTTCCTGATATGCCCCTACTTCGGGAGGAACAACTGTTGTGGGCACTTGTGCCACTCCATGCACCTCTGCTTGCGCATCTCCTTGCGCTGCTTCTCCATCCACATGTACTTGGGCTTGTACTTGCACATGTGGTTGTTGTTGCGGCTCTGGTTGTTGAACACTCGTCAGATGAGTTGATTGAGGGACATTGCTGCTGCTTTCTTGCGATGAGCCAACATCACTGGTCGATGGTGATTGATAAACTATACTGGCGGCCTCTAAAGCACTCAAGGGCTTGGACTTAAGTTGGCGTGGTGGTGGTGGCACTGAGCCCAATGGAGCAGGGTGCTGCTCCCGGCAGCTTGGTGCCCAGCAGACCCCGCTGCTGCTGCAGGCGAATTTATTTCCCAAAAAATGTGGCGGTCGGCACACCAGTCTCCTTGGTAAGTGGCGCCACTTGCTTCTTCTGCTCCTTACTGGCAACTTTCTTGCTAGAGGAGCTACGGGGAACTTTTTTTGGGGCCATCTTCTTCAAGATATCAGAACAGCAGGCCGCAGTTGCACGAGTTGCAGAGTTGTCTTGTCTGTGGCCACACATGACGTCGTGTGACATTATGCTGCACACACCGCTGCAGAACTTCTTCCTGGCACTGGTCGTTCTCTTGTGCACCTAAAAGCAATGGAAGACAGAGGAACATCAGTTATGCAGCCCAAAAAATCGATGAAAGCTAGGCAAAATGGGTTCAGGCCTGAGAACACTGCCTGCATTCAAAATGGCCCCTTGCCCCCCAGCACATGGCCAGGGCCTGCCTGTACCAGCACTCAAAATGGCCCCCACCCACATGGCCAGTCCCCATCAACATCCCAAAAAATAGAAAAACACACAAAAATCACCACAATCCCATGCCATCCATGCCCTCCATGATGTTTACATTAAAGAGACCCCACAGTAAGACTCAGTCCATGCACCACTCACTGCCCCTGGGCAAAAGGCCCCAACATACCCCTGGGCAAAAGGCCCCAACAGCAGCCCAAAAGAATCGAAAAACACACAAAAATCAGCACAATCCCATGCCATCCATGCCCTCAATGATGTTTAAATTCAAGACACCCCACAGAAAGACTAGGCCCATGCACCACTCACTACCCCTGGGCATAATGGATAAAATCTAGGTAAAATGGGTGCAGGCCTGAGAACACTGCCTGCATTCAAAATGGCCCCTTGCCCCCCAGCACATGGCCAGGGCCTGCCTGTACCAGCACTCAAAATGGCCCCCACCCACATGGCCAGTCCCCATCAACACCCCCAAAAATTGAAAAACACACAAAAATCACCACAATCCATTGCCATCCATGCCCTCCATGATGTGTACATTAAAGATACCCCACAGAAAGACTCAGTCCATGCACCACTCACTACCCCTGGGCAAAAGGCCCCAACAGAAGTCCAAAAAATCGAAAAACACGCAAAAATCAGCAGAATCCCATGCCATCCATGCCCTCAATGATGTTTAAATTCAAGACACCCAACCGAAAGACTAGGTCCATCCACCACTCACTACCCCTGGGCATAATGGATGAAAGCTAGGCAAAATGGGTGCAGGCCTGAGAACACTGACTGCATTCTAAATGGCCCCTTGCCCCCCAGCACATGGCCAGGGCCTGCCTGTACTAGCACTCAAAATGGCCCCCACCCACATGGCCAGTCCCTATCAACACCCCAAAAAATCGAAAAACACACAAAAATCACCACAATCCATTGCCATCCATGCCCTCCATGATGTGTACATTAAAGATACCCCACAGAAAGACTAAGTCCATGCACCACTCACTTCCCCTGGGCAAAAGGCTCCAACAGCAGCCAAAAAATCGAAAAACACACAAAAATCAGCACAATCCCATGCCATCCATGCCCTCAATGATGTTTAAATTCAAGACACCCCACAGAAGGACTAGGCCCATGCACCACTCACTACCCCTGGTCATAAAGGATGAAAGCTAGGCAAAATGGGTGAAGGCCTGAGAACACTGCCTGCCTTCAAAATGGCTCCTTGCCCCCCAGCACATGGCCAGGGCCTGCCTGTACCAGCTCTCAAAATGCCCCCCACCCTCAAGGCCAATCCCCAACAGCAGCCAAAAAAATCGAAAAACACACAAAAATCAGCACAATTCCATGCCATCCATGCCCTCCATGATGTTTACATTAAAGAGACCCCACAGAAAGAATCAGTCCATGCACCACTCACTACCCTGGGCAAAAGGCCCCAACAACAGCCCAAAAATCAAAAATTCCAAAATTGTAGTTGCAGCAACTGTAATGCCCCAAATAAACTTACTTGTGAAATTTCTAATCCAAAAGTGATCCAAAGAAAGTCAAAAAGGCCTCAAATCCAAATATCCAGCAGCATCCACAAAAAGTAATCCTTCCAGGTCAAGGTCCAAATGAAAGTGACCAGCACATGAAGAAAGCACTGGGAGGAGTTTGCTGGACAGGAACAGGAAGTTGGAGACTGTGGTGCACTTCCTTCCTCCCACCCCTCCCCCCCCCCAAATGGACTACTTCAAAAAAAAGTGCAGGCAAATGTCAACCTGAGGAGTTATTCTGATAAAAATCATCATTTTCAGAAGGTTTATGCTGCTTGCTGGTGGTTTTCGTGCAGAATTGCAAATTTTGCAATTTCGCCAGTGCGAGATTGTTGCTGCCCGCCACATCTACGTGTTCGCAATTGTGAACTCTCGAGATGGGTGTTGTGCAAGGTGGCAAGCCGCAATGACATAATCGTGGTCGCCAAACTCCCGCGGGATCCCGCAGCAAGATCCAAAATGGCGCAGCACACGCAAAATATGGAGAAAAACAGCTCTGCAAACGCTGAATGACGGTAAGTGAACTCCCCGCGCCGCAATATTGTATCACCAAGCAAAAAAATCCGCTGCGTGCAAATTTGTGGATTTTTGGCAAATTCGCGAGAGTTTGCGGATTGCGAATTTGCCAAAAATCCGCAAATTCCGAGAGCGGAACAGATTTTACCACCATGCTTAATCCAGATAGGCCTACACCATCGACTCAAGGTTCTCCATGGTTGCTCCACTTTGCGTACCATCTCTGGCCTTTGCAGCACTGGAACGAGCAAACCCTTGATGAGTTAGCCAATCCGCTTCTGACAATATTATGGCTGGGCCTGGTGCAGGTGAGGATAATGATACGGTTGCTGATGGTGTCGTTAACGGCTGTGAGGGAAAGTGGCTCCCTTCGGCCACAGATTCAGAAGTGGAACTTGACGCCGGATGGCCAGCTGATTCAGTTGTAATTCTGACGGCTCCTTGAATTTTCTGCCGCTCTTTTTCGAACCGAGTGGCTGACACAGCTAGCCAATGTTTGTACTTTGAAACAAAAAGGAATTGATGCTTTGCTGACCTCTGCCTTTTTATACCATGGATCCAGAATAGTGGCACAAATGTAATGTTGTTCTGTATGTATGTTTTTAAGCCTTTCATTGTCAACTAGGCGGCTTAATATCCTCTCCCCCAACCGATATGCGTCTTGCGTTTCAGCATCATCTCGGAACATTGAAGACACCGCCTTCAGTTGGTGCTCTAGCATGACCAACAATGGGATAGCTTTTCCCAAAGAAGAGTCCTCCCTGCTTACTTCACGCGTGAAGACCTCAAAAGGACGAAGCATGTCTGTCAGGCTTACAACTAGCTTCCATTCCTCCAACTCTAGCCTCATGTCTTTCATAGTAGAACCCAGTTTATAGACATAATTATGTATTACCCCCCACTGCTCAGACAGACGCTCAAGCATGTAAAAGGTTGAGTTCCAATGTGTTGCCACCTCTTGGATGAGTCCATTGACTGGAAGTCTACGTTCATGTTGAATGCTCCTCAGCTCCTTCCGGGCCTTAAAAGAATGGCTGAAATGTGTGCAGATTCTTCGGCAGGTGGTCAGTAACTTGCTGGTTTATGCTGCCTGCGGTGGATTGCTTGAGCAGAATTGCAATTTTTGCAATTTCGGAAAAGCGAGCTGTTCAAATCTCCCGTCCGAAGTCAGCTGCGCATCGCATCTACGTGTTCGGCATTTTTTACTCCCGCGATGCGTGATCGCGGGCCCTTATGACGTACTCGCGTTGTCACACTCTCGCTGTTCAAGATGGCAGGCCGCGATGACGTAATTGCGGTCGAAAAACTCTCGCACGATTACGCAGCAAGTACCAAAATGGTGTAGCACACGCAAACCAGGAGAAAAACAACTCGGTGAACTCAGAATCACAGTAAGTCAATGCAGCGTGCACAATATTGTATTTTTCCAGCGCAACCAAGCAAAAAAAATCTGCAGCTTGCAAATTTGCGGATTTTTGGGCAAATTTGCGCGATTCGCGGATCGCGAATTTGCCAAAAATCCGCACATTTTGTGAACTAAACGGATTTTACGCCCACGCTTAATTAATATATAATAAAAACAAAATAGGGACCAGGACACAACCCTGGTGAGCAACTCGGTGTAATTCAAAGTGTCAGTGCATTGTACACCAGGCCCAGATCTAACTGAAAAACTGTCCCCAGTGTAGCGCCCGAAGGAAGGAAACCAACCCCTTGTCCAACGCTAGGGTCAAAAGAATATCCTAAAGCTTGCTACGGTTCACCCTAGTGAACACTCCCTATTGATCCATAAACAAAAAACGTAATGGGTTCCCTGTAGAAAATTGTATATTTGCACACACAGGGTGGAGATTAAGGCATTGCTCAATTGTGCCAAGACCCTCTTTAAACATATGTTGTACACAAGAAATAACTTGGATGGCCCTAGATGAATTCTCAATCCTTCAAAGGCCCATGCGTCCAAAATTGGCCTGTAGCACCGTGGGACCAAAACTCCACGTTCTCCTTATATAGGTCCATAAAGACCCCATACGGCCCAGGTGCTTTCTTAAAGGGGATTTCCATGATTGCCACCCAAACCTCCTCTGGCTCATATTTTATGGGAAAAGGGCAAAGGAAAGAATGAGGATCGATCTTTGGGCCTATTATCCAAGTGCCGTCATAGGAATAAATGGCCCTAAAATAAGAGACCCACTTTTCTGTCTAATGTTGGTCTCCAAACTAGCCAATACAGTTTGCATAAGTTAAGGCCCATTGATGATTTTCCAGCAGCTCTATGAATCTTTAAGTCAAATCATCTCACATTTCTTGCTTAACAGCTCGCTTTCTGTTCTTAATGACTGTCCTATAGGCAGCCTGGCACAGTCCTACCTTCACCTTGTCCCTAGGATCAGATGACAATGCTTCATGCAGTTGCTTATTGGCATACCTGCACTCTTTATCAAACCAGCATTATCTTTACATATCCTCACCTGGCCCAGGAACTTAGCTTTAATAGGGGCATTTATGAGGTCAAACGCCGCAAGTATAGCAACACTGGGTTCGGTACCACCAGCAGATAGTATATTATTAAGAAAAAATTGGATTTCATCAGCTGGATAAAGAATTTTGAAAAATCCATGCCATGCCACCTAAACTGCAACCCTTGATCATGCAGGTAAACTACTTTAGGGCTCGCCATTATATGGATGATGAACTGGCCAAATAAAAACTAGGGATGTCTCAATAGGAATATGATCGCTGTTGGCACTAACAGCCACATTAATTGACACAGAACAATTACCAGCAACAGAGCTGGGCAAAACTGCATCACATGATAGAATGAATGCCCTCAACACTCCCTTTGGCCAGCCAACATAAACTTGAGTCTTCCTGGAGTACAGAACCTGCGAGAGAACATGCCTCAACAGGTCCAGGATATATACTAGGCTGCTACAGGGAGGTTGATGGCAGCTACATTCTGATGATGTCCAAATCATTAAGATCAACTAGTGGCGTACATCTTTTGTAGCAGGAGTATCTAAATTCAGACCTCAGGAGGGCAGGTGGGTGGCAGGGCAGATGTCAACCGGCTTGCAGATGCCTCTAGAAAGAAACTAAAGGCAATACACTGATGTTAATATTTGCAGGAAAAGGTTATTGTCCAGATTTGCTCAAAACTCACCTAGCAAGGTAAGGATACCTAAAATAATGATAATATAGTCTTAATGTGCAGTCTTAGCAGGAGGGCTAAGCTAGCCTACCTGCCGTGCCATCATAATATTCTGGTAGTCCCAAAGTGAAAGAATTGAGTGGCCAACTAACCAATGGCAACCTGAAGCTGGTCATATGACTCCAAGCCAGGATCCTCAAAACTGTGGTCATTCACCAAGACCACTACAAAAGGACAGATTTCCAGGGGAAGATTAACACGCGGAAGAGCTTAACATAACATGTGTATTTGTAAAGCGCACAAATCACCCAAGGGTATCAAGGCGCTGATTAACAGATGTTTATTGTTACCCAACTCAATGTACTCATTTTATCAACCTCTGATGGATGAAAAGCTTAGTGGACCAACAGGGATTTGAACCTGTGACCATGAAGTCGAACACAGGCTCCAACAGTGGATGCATTACTCCACTAAGCAACCAGACACAGCATTGCTCAGGCAGGGGAGAGGAACCAAGTTGGCACCCTGAGAGTTGCAACCCTGATCCCTACCACATGAAGCACACCCTTCAGAACTGTAGATGAAAGGCCTTTCTAAGGGGAACCTGGGATCAGGTTGAGCAGCTTTTGAGCGAACTATCCAAAACCCTAGCTTCAATACCAGCAGAAGTGGGGGGACAGGCATAGGCACATCAAAGAGCACCACAACGTCTGGGCACTTTACCTCAGATCAATTAGCACAGCAGCTAGAGATCCTTACCTCTTATGCTTTAATTGTCTATCAATTATCCAATCAAGCAGGTTTTAAGGGTCTTATTTAGTTGTAATAAAATAAAAATAAAGGGGCCCAGTTTGCCCCAAATGGGGGCTCTTGTGTGTCATCACCCAAAACCAGAGAATAATCTAGATCAATGATCTTAGCGGTGCCCTTTCCTGTCTGTATTAAAAAAATTTTATTTTTCTCTTGTGCTTGGCAATAAGGCTTCCACTATAGGGAGACATCTGTACCGAAGGGCCCTGAGAAAATTCAGTAGAACGGGTTTCTTCATTATCCATGGAAGCCATAGACTCCAGTTGTTCATCCTAATCCAAAATTAGAGCAGCCACCAAAGGATGTTCCAGAGAGCCCACTAAATCCAACGAATGATATCTCTCAGCCACATCTATTTCCTGAGTAATGGCCTCACAGCTTTGGCCAGAAAATAATCAATAGTCCCACAGCTAGAGGCCACAGGGGTTTAGCAGGAAAGGCTTTTCTTTTCCCAATCTTTAAACGGGATAAAGGCTCTCAGTACAAACAGAAAACCAAAATAGTTTAATAGAAGATAGAAAATGTTTTACTTGCAGTCAGAAGTGGTTCAAGGGAAGCAATGCCTTCTTGAGAGGCTAGTAGGGTCGCCCAGCCCTCCCACATTGGGCAATTGATGGGTGCAGACGTGCCCTCGCTAGATCAGGGCACGCGCCCATGGGCCCACTCGCACGATTAAGAGCTGCAGCTCCTCCTGGGCTCCTGGTGGTGTGAGAGCTTATGGGAGATGGAGTCTCCAAACAATGGCAGAGTCCTCTGGCTACCCTGTCCCTGCAGGTCCACTCGTCCTATTAAGCCTTGCAGCAGATCAGAGACCCTCCTCAGGGGCTCCTGGTGGTTTGAGGGCTTATGGGGGATGGAGTCCCCAAACAATAGCAGAGTCCTTTGGTGCATAGTCTTTCATACTAGGAAGGATTTCTCAGTTGAGTAACCCTCAGTACTCTGAGACTCATAGTTGGTTAGAGTTTCCATCAAGTTTCTCCTTTTGCTGGTTTCTGGACAGTGCAAATTACCTGATAGTTACTGTCAATTGCATTGTGCCTTAGCTATATAACATGTGCTTTACAAACAAATGAATAACATGTGCTATACAAACAAATGATGGACGCAATGCTGAATAAATCATACATTCACCCCAAGTTAAGAGATCTGGGTTAAATCCATTGTTCTTTTGCTCACCATGCCACCCCAGTTTAGACCCAGCCATATGCAAATCAGTCTTGACTCTATGCCTCATGGGAACAGTCCAGACAAAATTGCAAAGCCAGTTTCTCCCTGGCTCGGAAACAAGCATCCTGGGACCGATTTCTGGGTATTACCCTTCATCAGTCAGGCTAGCTTGAATCCAGTGGCACAGTGAGCAACGGACCAACGTCTGGGCATACCCATCCCACTTAGGGTGCAAAGTGCTAGGCAAACAAATGATAGACGGAATGCTGAATGAATCATACATTCATCCCCAGTTAAGAGATCTGGGTTTAAACCATCATTCTTTTGCTCACCATGCCCCCCCCCCCAGTTTAGACCCAGCCATATGCAAAACAGTCCTGACCCTGTGCCTCATGGGAATAGTCCAGACTGAACTGAGAAAGCCAAGTCCTCACTGGACCAGAAACAAGCATTCTGGGACCGGTTTCTGGGTATTACCCTTCATCAGCCAGACTAGCTTGAATCCAGTGGAGTAGTAATTCTTTATTGTTTGATTTTTTAAAATCTTACAATATTACCAATACAAAACATTTTCTATAATGATAAAAACCGTTAAAAACAACTACACCATAAAATTAATTATAACTCATTAAGCCTCTTATTTTTATAACTTAATCTCCCAATTTTGTTTTAGCTATCAATAAAAACCTTACGAAGGCGGCGTTCATACGTATATTATTAGAGTATAGACACCTTATCAGTGCGTGCCTACATGTCCTTATTCCTCATATATTAAAAGGTGGTTTAAGTAAAGTTTTTCTTTCGATCTGATGTCCAGGACAAATACATAGCAGGTGGACAATATTCTCCTCTCCATTTTTACACAGTCTACATAGTGTGTACAACTCTCCATTTTTTTCCACGGGGGAAGATGACTAAGTCCGGGGAGTATTCCAAAACTTGCTTTAACAAGTACTTGCTTATTTTTTTCCGACCAGGGTATTTCCAAATATTCTTGTACCTTCTTTTTTGTATATCCATTTATTATTGACTATGCATGTTTTCTTTTTGCCAGCATATCTATATCATTTACAAGCGACAGTTGGTTTGTTGTTCGGTTGATTGTTTTTTTAAATGATGCCTTACATATTGTGTTGTTCCAGACTGGCATTACAGAAAAATCTTCTATCTTTTGAATCCAGTGGCACAGGGCAGGGCTGTGATACTGCTTTCTCTGCCTCTCTACCTGTGTCTGTCAGGATGTCTGCATGCATTTGTGCTCCTACGCTGTTCCGCCTGTTACTTGGACGGCTGTCAGTGGAATGCCAGCCATTGCTGCAATGATTCACGGTGGAAGCTAATAGCAGAAAGGAGGTCCGTTATCTAGGCCCAGCCGGCAGGTGGAAACTCTAGGCTGATCCGAGACCAGCTGACGTCATCGTTCCCGCATCTAGGACAAAGCGTCCTCCCTCTAGCAGCACTGCCAGTTCGTTCGATGGAGCTGGGCAACTGGGGTCCGTCTCTTTGCAAGATGTAATGTGGGGAGGGTGAGACACAGTGAACGAAAACATAAATAACATGTCGCAGAAGGCTCACAAAATGTGTGTATTCCAGAACACAAATTGCGTTTCAGTTTGGAGAATTGCGGTGTTTTAATTGAGATTTCTTTTGTGCCAGGTGTTTACCCCACAAGGGGTTTTAGAATAAGCTGGATCTGTGTGCTGTGCCTGAAAGTGACACCAATACTTGGTACTTGGAGGTAGCGTTGTACTGGCGAGAGAAATAAGCATCAAGGTGAGGGGTTGGGTGAGAGACCACAGTTGGGAATTAGCTATAGATGGGAAGGAAAGGTGCATTGGAAACCTTGGTCATGTGTCTGCAACATAGAGAGCTCCACATGTAAGCACGTTATTGGTGAACACAGGGATGATGGTGATACAGGAGCAAGAAAGGCCTTGTGTATTCTGACTCTCAAAGAATTCTCAGGAAAATACTAAACCCCTCTTAGCAAAGGAGACTGAATTCCAGAAGTGTATAAAAAGTAGCCCACACCAGCACCATGTGTTGAAGGAGTGGTGAGTGGTGCTCAGGAGGAGGAGGTCTGAACCCAGCACAGACTGTCAGGCCGAATGCAACACACTGATTTGGCCTTCTACACCCACAATAAATGAGGAACAAACCTTAAAGATATACATAATGTGCCAGCCTTGATTATTTGTAGTGTGTGTGCCTGGGTCACCGATAAGAAAAATATAATTGTATGTGCTGATGCTTTTGAAAGGCAATGCAGGGCAACAGTTCTTCATATTCAAATTCTTGGTGACATGACTCTTTCTACAGAATTCAAATGGTTCACTGTAGTTAGAGGAAAACATAAAGATCTGGAGGAAATGAATATGGTTTCTATTCTTTATGTGTTTTGGATTTTTTTAATTTAAAACCTCCCATCGCTGCTATGTTCTGACAGTTAATCCACCGACCACTACCACTACCACTGCAGTGTCACCATACTGTATAGAATTTGTGGGTTTAACCACACGCTGTATAGATCTATTCCTTCACTCTTGTGCACCAGTCCATGTTGGCCTCCCACCACCTCAACCCTGAGGCTGTTGTGCAACCACATTTCTGTATCGTATCACACCTTGCACACATCAGGGCCATATTGCAAAAAAGGAGTGTGTATTTATCCAGCGTCTGGTCCCCCCAGATATGCAGCATCACCATCCGTACATTTAATTCCAATGGGTTATTTAGGGCTTGAAAAGGCCTGCTTTTATTTGCTGCCCAGAACGGGCGGATCCCTGGACATACCCATATTGTATGTATGCGTGTAGGACGCTTCGTGTACCCCCTGAGGCATCTATCTGCACATGGCAAATAAACTAGATTGGGTATTATACGCTTGGTGAAGATTTTGAGCCTAAAGCCTGCCCTGATCTCTACCTCCCCAGGGTAGCGGCATGCAACCCCCAGTCCTGGTACTCCAATTTGATGAGGTGTTTCTCCCCTAGTGTCTTCAGCGAGGGGGTGCTACTAGCCAGAAGAGTGTGGTAGATAACAAAGATGGCATGGTGGTGAATTGGGGCACCCAGTACCCTATACTCTAGCATGCGCTCGTCATTTATCTATACCTCCGGGTATCTACAGTCCCAGAGAAGGTGTCTCACCTCTGGGTGCCCGCAGTCAAGTCGTTCTATGCCTAAAGTTCTTCAAAAGGTAACATTCCTTGAGTTGCCCAGACATCTCCCATTTTCGAGAGGCCGAGCACATCCCATTTTGTATGACCTTCCACTCCCTCTAGGGGGGCCAGCCCAGCTGCCTTCCAGAGCGGTGTCTTCAAGGTACACACTGCCTGCCACCTGTCCTTTTAGTAGCGTTCCTCCCAAGAATCCAAAACCGTGGTGGTGGGGGTTGGTAACTCCTTTAGTCTTGGTTTCCCATAAATCCATTTGATATTAAATCGGGTTCTCCCAAGGACTGTTGTCCTCCCCCGATCCTTAGGGCAGTCTTTTCAGCTTTACCCGACAGCATTCTTCCCCTCTTGAGCACCTCCCTAAGTACTGGTACGGTCCCCTCCGTGTTCAAACAGGCCATACTAGTTCCCCTCCTTAAAAAAGCCGGAGCTGACCCTGCCAATTCTGCCAATTATAGGCCAAACTCCCTCCTACCCTACACCTCTAAACTTCTGGAGGTCCATGTGACAACTTGCCTGTTGGCATTTATAGAAAGTTCTGGTTTCCTGGAACCTAACCAAGCCGGCTTCCGACCAGCTCACTCTACCGAGGCAGTTATTCTAAAAGTCATTGACACTCTTCAGGAGAATGCCGACAGAGGGTCCCCACAGGCACTGGTCCTCCAGGATCTCTCGGCCTCGTTCGACACGGTGGACCATGACATCCTTCTCCACCGTGTCGGACAAGCAGGCATCCAGGGCCCTGCACGGGATTGGATTAAGTCCTTCCTTTCTGGCAGAGTGCAACCAGTCCATCTAGGCCCTTTCACTGCAACCCAGGTACCCACCACCTGTGGAGTCCCTCAGGGATCCTCCCTCTCACCACTACTTTTTAATTTATACCTCCGACCGTTAATTCACTCACTTAGCAACTGGAACTGCACTGTCCTCAATTATGCAGATGACATGCAGATTATTTTTCCATTAGACACCCTTGATGCCGCATCTAACTTCCAGGCAGTAATGCTGCACATCCAACAATGGATGCTCTCCAACCATCTTAAATTAAATCCGGAGAAAACAAAACTCATCCTGCCTGGCACTAGCTCGGCACACTGGGGACCTCAATTCTGGCCAGACGAGCTGGGCACTGCTCCTACTCCGTCGAGTGCAGTAAAAAGTCTGGGCGTTACTATTGACAATGACCTCTCTCTTAAAACCCACGTCGGAGCCATTATCTCAGCCAGCATGTTCCAGCTACGTAAAATCCGAAACATTTCTCACCTGCTTTCCCATGAGGCCTTGGTGCAAATCGTCATTTCCCTTGTCCTCTCCCGCCTCGACTTTTCCAACTCTCTTCACTGGGGCCTACCCAGGTCCCTGCTCCACCGCCTCCAGATGGTGCAGTACCAGGCAGCAAGACTCATCTGTAAAGCCCCTAAATGGCAATCTGCTAGACCCCTTCTGTCCAAGCTGCACTGGCTGCCCATTGAACAAAGGGCTGCCTTCAAAATTGGATGCCTAATCTACAAGGCCCGGCAGACCAAGTGCCCGGCCTTCCTGAAATCCCTCATTAACCCACACTGCCCGGCTCGTAACCTCCGTTCTGCCCATCTCCACCTCCTCACCATCCCGGCGATCAAGTTAAAGAAACTGGGTGGCCGGAGATTCAGCTTCCTGGCACCCAAGCTGTGGAATTCCCTCCCCCTATACATCAAAACTTCTGACACTTTGCTGAGTTTCAGAAAGAGCTCAAAGACCTGGCTCTTCTCGAACTCCCACTAGCTCTCAGTCCTACCCCAATCTCAATCTCAGCGCCAGGAAACCTCCGGTGTCAGTGCGCTTTATAAATTCAGCTTAACATTAACATTAACATAACCCTGTGGATCCAGGGCACTCCTGTCCGCAGGTAGAACGGGTTTTTTCTGGTCTGTGAAGGACCATCTGTTAAGTACAACCAACTGGGCTGCCCTCTTTTAGAAGCAGAGGTTTGGTAGTACTGATTTCCTGGTGAGTGTCTCCTGAGCTATGCACGGTGTGGCCCGTCACAGAGCAGATGTCTGGTTTCAGATTCCACCTACTTTAAAAAACCCTTGGGGATTTCAAACAAGGAGTTCTGTAGGATATACAATAATTTTTTACAGGTTACTCAATTTATAAAGAAGTTCATTGAGAAGGAAGATGCACCAAAGAATTAGTCCAAGGGACAAGTTCAGTCCATAAATAGTAAGTGCTACATAAATACAATTGCAAATAGGTTTTCTCTCTCTCTCTCTATATATATATATATATATATGTACCCCCCCCAAACTAGTGCAAAGCATCCCCTATGGGGAACTGCTTAGACTCAGGAGGAACTGCACACGCGATGGGGATTTTGAAACTGCAGCCACTGAAAGTGTGGCCAGGTTCATTGTAAGAGGGTACAATCTGACCACTCCGAACAAAACGCTTTGCAAAGTGAGAGCCATGACCAGGGATAGTCTACTGGAACAAAGCAGAGGTAAAAAATCTGAAGGAGGGAAATTTCGATTAATTACCCCATATTCAGCGGAAGCTAATCACCTCAAACAAATGCTCAAGAAAAACTGGCATATTTTAAAAGCAGACAATGTTATAGGTGATGATGTCCCGGCTTACCCTCTAATTACATTTAAGAAGGCTAGATCCATTCGTGCCCACCTGGTACGGAGTCATCTAGAAAGAATACCATCAAAAAGTAACACCCTGAGAAGCATGAGAGGTTTCTACCCCTGCCATAAAAACAAAGCGTGCTGTAACAGCAAAAGAACGCTTACATATACCATCCAAGATACAGGTATGGTCAGGAAAATTAGCAAGTTTATCACTTGCAGCACACCATATGTGGTGTACTGTCTTGTCTGTCCATGCGGGCTTAAGTATATAGGCAGCACAGTGCACCCTTTCAAAATCAGAATTCTAGAGCACATGAGAGCAATTGACAAGGTGGATCAAGCCTACCCGGTCGCTAGACATTTCGCAGAATTACATCATAGTGACCGAAATCAGTTGTTGTGCTATGGATTAGATTTAGTTCCTGACAATATAAGAGGAGAGGATAAATTGAAGAAACTTTGCAGACTTGAATCAAGGTACATCATAGACCTTCATACAAAAACACCATGGGGTATGAATAGTGGCGAAGACCTGATGGTTCATATTGGCTCATGAATGTTTGATACAGCTGATGAAATTGCAAAGACTCAATTGGTATATCTCGCAACATGTATATATGAATATAATTGTATATGTGTACATAGGACTGGGATTTCAGAGTTGTTGTAGATGGATTACCTCCTGCATTCTTCCTTTTTCCGCTTTTCTTTTCTTTTCCTTTCCTTTCCTTTCCTTTGGTTTCAGTCTTTGATATACTTGTGACTCCTTGAAAGATGAAATTTGATTTGAACTAGGAGTGATTAGATTTACCTAGATGTGTCCGCTAAACGTAAAAACATGATCTTGTTTAATGAAATGATAAAATGAAACAATGAAAAAATGAAATAATGTAGTTGATAAATATACATGGTGAAAAAGTACATTAATGTATAGAATGTTTAGAATTAAGGAAATGAAATTGGTTGATTCACTTTGATAAACAGACTTGAATAATATCATAGGAAGGATAATAGCCGATCCACGGCTCAATTGTGTTTGAATAACAAGTAAGGGATTTGATTAAATATACAAAAATTGTATATGTGAGGAGGTTGTTAATTATATATATCTCACACCCCAATGTACTTGTATTAACTTAAGAGTGGTTTACATAGTTAACAATCTTATAATATTATAAAGATGATTACATCAATAGTAATAACACACCACTCTAAGATGGCGCTGGTTAATTCCAGCTGGCCAGTAGTCCTTCCTTGATTGTGGGGAATTAGTTTAAGAACATGCCGATTTCCGGTGGCTACCGACATCGAGAAAGGCTGTGTGCCGAAACGCGAGGGCGTCTGTCTTTTGTCTGTTTAACAAAGCGAACTTTGGAGATTGGAATTCCCGTGAGTGTGGGTGATTCTTTGCGACGTGGAGAATTTGAGCAGGATATATATATATATATATATATATATATATAAATTCACTGAAAAAACCATAGGTTATAGACCATATATAGTTAGGAATTAGCATTTACAAAACCTTGAAAATTCACTGAAAAAACCATAGGTTATAGACCATATATAGTTAGGAATTCGCATTTACAAAACCTTATTTTACTCACACAAAACCATTGAAATTCCATATATGGTTAGTTGCACTAACTATATATCGCGCACCCGCAATCCACTGCTGATGATGTCACATATTACATCATTCATGACATCGTCAGTGACGTCACTGATGACATCACTGATGACATCTCAAATGACATCACTGATGACATCTCAAATGACATCACTGATGACATCACTGATGACATCTCATTTGACATTACTGATCACATCACTGATGATATCATTCATGTGATAATACGATGAACCTCTTCAGAGTCTAATATAACCTTAGATACAATCAGTGTAAACAGACACTCACAGACTGTCACTCATCCATGGAGTTACTCACACACCTAGTCAGTCATGCAAAGAATCAATCACACCTCCATTTCCTCAACTATACAGTTATACAAACTTTACTTATTCAAACATATACTAACACATATTTACTCTCTTATACAATCCCTGATACAAGTTCACAATGATCCATACAGCCACTCACACATTCACTGGCTCTTATGCACAGTTATTTATATATGTCAACTCTCACATGTACTGTGTTTTACATATGTACTTACTTTGACATGTAGCACTGAGATATCCATTCACTCACCAATACACTCATGCACACAGTCAATCGCCCATACAGCTGTTTCCACATGCACTTTTGAAACCATACATCTAGTGAATCAACTGCTCACACATCTATGCACAGAGTCATACACCTCCCAGCCACCCACACACACACTCAGTCTCCCATACAAATACTTGGGCAACCAATCAATAACCCATATAGTTACTCATATAGCTACTTATCAACACATGCAACAGTTTACAGAACAACAGACATAATGATGCACAAATTAAGACAGTTTAGTCACTAACCCATGCACTCAGTGAGACACATTTAATCACTCACTCATACAGTCAGTCATGCACCTACTAAATCCTTCATCCAGACACTTATACATCCACTCATTCTTCAATATGTAAGACATATTTTAACTTTACAGAAACATACAGTCACTGGATGTTGTCATCAGTGATGTCATCGGTGATGTCATTTGAGATGTCATCAGTGATGTCATCAGTGATGTCACTGACCATGTCATGAATGATGTAATATGTGACATCATCAGCAGTGGATTGCGGGTGCGCGATATATAGTTAGTGCAACTAACTATATATGGAATTTCAATGGTTTTGTGTGAGTAAAATAAGGTTTTGTAAATGCGAATTCCTAACTATATATGGTCTATAACCTATGGTTTTTTCAGTGAATTTTCAAGGTTTTGTAAATGCTAATTCCTAACTATATATGGTCTATAACCTATGGTTTTTTCAGTGAATTTTCAAGGTTTTGTAAATGCTAATTCCTAACTATATATGGTCTATAGCCTATGGTTTTTTCAGTGAATATATATATATATACATACATATATAAACATATATCATCTGTATATCTATATAAATACAAACATAAATGCATGCATACATATACTTATATGCATACAGATGCATGTTATTTACATGAAAGTTGAAAAAACACTAATAAAAGCAAAGCTAAAAAGCCACCTCATTACAAACAGAATGGCTTTAACTTAAACGAGGGCGAGATCTACTGCATTTTCAATGCTTGTTTACTTTGGTTCCATCAAGAAGGCATTCAGATGTGTCACACATTTGCCATAAATTCTGAATGTTAGCACTCTAGTTGCACATTAGATCACTGTAGTAAAGCTACTGCTCACCAGGGACGTCTGCTGCTGGTATTCAAAGTGCATGTTTCAGTCTGCATGTCACAATTTTTTTAATGAAATAGAAGAGGATTTGAAAAGTCACTCAAAATGATCCCTAATTTTTCTTTCTGAAGCACTAATCATACTTTCTATGGCAAAATTAACCCCCTCATGTTGTTCCTTTTTAAATTGAGTGTTTTCAGACTTACCACTTCATTCCAATCAAGATGGCTTCTGGTGTGCCATACTTTTGTCATAAGTAAGACTGTTAGCGCTCTAGTTGTTCTTTAGAACACTCTGGGACATTCTGTCATTGGGCTATACTTGGGGTACATCTGGGTGATATTTGGGCTACATTTAGGCTCTTTTGTCTCTGGTGGTCATCTTGGGAGACTGTATGTCAGAATTTTTTAATGAAATTGAAGAGGGTTTGAGAAGTCACTCAAAATGTGCCCTAATTTTTCTTTCTGCAGCACTAATCATAATTCATATGGCAAAATATACCCCCTCATTTTGTTCCTTTTTAAATTAAATGTTTTAAGAGTTACCACTTTATTCCAATCAAGATGGCTTCAGGTGTGCCATACCTTTGTAATAAGTAGGACTGTTAGCGCTCTAGTTGTTCTTTAGAACACTCTGGGACATTCTGTCATTGGGCTATACTTGGGCTACATCTGGGTGATATTTGGGCTACATTTGGGCTCTTTTGTCTCTGGTGGCCATTTTGGGAGACTGCATGTCAGAATGTTTTAATGAAATAGAAAAGGATTTGAGAAGTCACTCAAAATGTGCCCTAATTTTTCATTCTGCAGCACTAATCATACTTTCTATGGCAAAATATACCCCCTCATGTTGTTTCTTTTTAAATTAAATGTTTTAAGAGTTACCACTTTATTCCAATCAAGATGGCTTCAGGTGTGCCATACCTTTGTAATAGGTAGGACTGTTAGCGCTCTAGTTGTTCTTTAGAACACTCTAGGAGGCTGCAGTAGAACACAAAGGAATCAACTGACAGTCTCTGTCCTTGTTGGATGTACATGTTTTACTGAGAAGGTCAGACTTCATTTTCACATGACTGAGAAAGATAATGTGAATTTACAGAAAATATGCTTTCAGTTTAGCTTATAGATCCCCTTCCAAACCACTGTGGGAAAATCATGAGATATTAGTTTTCTTTCAAACAATATTCATGATATCACAGCAGAAGGTTTTTTCACATGGTAAAATCACCTTAGAACCCACCACAATTCCTAAAACGAGTATGGTACCATCAACAAATGGTTTATAATGTAACTAAAGTCCTAAAACCCTCTATTAACTACAATGCTTTTTAATGAGGTGCTATCATGTATATTGGTCCCAAGATGGCTGCCAACACTTCTTGGATGAAGTGCTGACAGCCAATCAGATCAGATGTGTGGTTAGGCTCCGCCCAGATATATATCTTTTTTTGAACCTAAATTACTCAAAATCCACTGGAGCACATATATTGAGACCTAGCAAAGGCACATCGGGCTAACAGTCCCTACAATTTTGCCAAGTTTCGTGCAAATCCATTCAGCCGTTCGAGCTAAAAGTGAGGCCAACCGCCCTATGGAAATTAACATGGGAAAAACGCGTTTTGGGACCCCCCTTTTTTCTCAGCCCCCCCTTGATGAAACCCCCCCAAATTGTCAGGGGCTGCTCAGAAACAAAATGTTCCATTTTCCTGAAAATTTCAGCCAATTCCGTCCACAAACGCCAAAGTTATTAGACATAGAATTTTCAAAAATCCCATAGAGAAAAAATCCTAACTATATATACCTACTGGCAACCGCCAGTAGGTAATATATATATATATATATATATATATATATATATATATATATATATATATATATATATATATATATATATATATATATATATATATATATATATATATATATATATATATATGTATATATACATATATATATATATATATGTATATATATATATATATATATATATATATATATATATATATATATATATATATATATATATATATATATATATATATATATATATGTATATATATATATATCTCCAAAACACACAGATGGCATGCTTCTGCCGCTTCCACAGCGGGCGCTCGGCGGGATCGCCAAACCCCAATATGCATCAATTCCTGGCGTAATCCTTGTATGTAAAGACACCAGAGTCGAGGCCCAAATCGATTTTGCAGTGCTCAGGTTTATTGGCAAAATACAACCCCTACGCATTTCGAGGTAAGCTTACCTCTTGCTCACGGGTGGAGTACATGTGAAATCGCCATTCTTTTAAAGTGAAACGGGTACATTACATCATATACCACGTGGTGAATAAACATAGAGGACACACATTAGGCAACAATTTTTCAGTTCACTCATATTTTTTTACAAACAAGGATTACGCCAGGAATTGATGCATATACATATATATATATATATATATATATATTTATATAACTGAAAAAACCATAGGTTATAGACCATATATAGTTAGGGATTAGCATTTACAAAACCTTATTTTACTCGCACAAAACCATTGAAATTCGCATATATAGTTAGTTGCACTAACTATATATCGCGCACCCGCAATCCACTGCTGATGATGTCACATATTACATCATTCATGACATGGTCAGTGACATCACTGATGACATCTCAAATGACATCACTGATGACATCACTGATGACATCTCATTTGACATTACTGATCACATCGCTGATGATATCATTCATGTGATAATATGTTGAACCTCTTCAGACTCTAATATAACCTTAAATACACTCAGTGTAAACAGACACTCACAGACTGTCACTCATCCATGGAGTTACTCACACACCTAGTCAGTCATGCAAAGAATCAATCACACCTCCATTTCCTCAACTATATAGTTATACACACCTTACTTATTCAAACATATACTAACACATATTTACTCTCTTATACAATCCCTGATACAAGCTCACAATGATCCATACAGCCACTCACACATTCACTGGCTCTTATCCACAGTTATTTATATATGTCAACTCTCACATGTACTGTGTTTTACATATGTACTTACTTTGACATGTAGCACTGAGATATCCATTCACTCACCAATACACTCATGCACACAGTCAACCGCCCATACAGCTGTTTCCACATGCACTTTTGAACCCATACATCTAGTGAATCAACTGCTCACACATCTATGCACAGAGTCATACACCTCCCAGCCACCCACACACACACTCAGTCTCCCATACAAATACTTGGGCAACCAATCAATAACCCATATAGTTACTCATATAGCTACTCATATAGCTACTGATCAACACATGCAGCAGTTTACAGAACAACAAACATAATGATGCACAAATTAAGACAGTTTAGTCACTAACCCACTAACCCATGCACTCAGTGAGACACATTTAATCACTCACTCATACAGTCAGTCATGCACCTACTAAATCCTTCATCCAGACACTTATACATCCACTCATTCTTCAATATGTAAGACATATTTTAACTTTACAGTGATGTCATTTAAGATGTCATCAGTGATGTCATCAGTGATGTCACTGATCATGTCATGAATGATGTAATAGGTGACATCATCAGCAGTGGATTGCGGGTGCGCGATATATAGTTAGTGCAACTAACTATATATGTGAATTTCAATGGTTTTGTGCGAGTAAAATAAGATTTTGTAAATGCTAATCCCTAACTATATATGGTCTATAACCTATGGTTTTTTCAGTGAATTTTCAAGGTTTTGTAAATGCTAATTCCTAACTATATATGGTCTATAACCTATGGTTTTGTCTGTGAATTTCAATGGTTTTTTAATAGCAAGTAACATCGCAAGTAAATAAATTCTTATAAATTTAGAAAGCATTCCTTTTCCTTAAAAACGATTTTCAGATCATAATTTGAAAACACAGCACAGCTCCTATGTACAAGCACACCTTGTCAGTACTAATACTTCACATTATCTACAATTACAATTTGTAAAAGAATGCAAAAGCTTCTTGGAAAACATAATGCAAACACTTGACACAAAACATCATTTTAAATGCACAGCTGGCTTCCTTATTTTCTCCCAAAAGCATACTAGTCTCTTTCTAAAATAAAGGAACCATATCTCACCTTACCAAATGCTTTTTGAATTTCAAAACAGTCTCATAGGCCCTTGCACCAGGGGGAAGTGACTTGAAATGGCCAGCACACATGGGGGCGTATTTACAAGCCCCTTGCACCAGGGGGAAGTGATTTGAAATGTGCAAGCACACATGACGGCGTATTTACAAGGAACTTGCACCAGGGGTAAGTGATTTAAAATTGCCGAGCACACATGAGGGCATATTTAGAAGGCCCTTGCACCAGGGGTAAGTGACTTAAAATGGCCATGCACACATAGGGGTGTATTTACAAGGCCCTTGCACCACTTATGCATCGCTTTTGACATTTACAATGTGGAGCACCATGGGGCAAAAACAGCACAGAAGCATCATGCATCTATTCCACAAAAGCGACGCATTGCAAGAGTCACATCGCAAGTAAATAAATTCTTATAAATTTAAAAAGCATTCCTTTTCCTTAAAAACGATTTTCTGATCATAATTTGAAAACACAGCACAGCTCCTATGTACAACCACACCTTGTCAGTACTAATACTTAACATTATCTGCAATTACAATTTGTAAAAGAATGCAAAATCTTCTTGGAAAACATAATGCAAACACTTGACACAAAACATCATTTTAAATGCACAGCTGGCTTCCTTATTTTCTCCAAAAAGCATACTAGTCTCTTTCTAAAATAAAGGAACCATATCTCACCTTAGCAAATGCTTTTTGAATTTCAAAACAGTCTCAGAAACACACCAATTTTTCTTTAGCAGAGCAAAAGGTATGCACTCCAGAGGCTGCAACCAAGAAAGGCACAGAAATGCTGATATTCATCACACATATCTCTCATGTCACCCAATCAAAACTCTTCCCTCACTTTTTTCAAATCAACACCCTTCCCCCTCTGCCCTTTCTGCCCTTTTTCCATAGCAACTACCTCCTGACAGACCTCTTATGTTTACAAGTTCACACAACAATGTTTCAAATGAACTCTGAACTCTCAGTACACCTGCTAATCCACTGCAATCTTTCATAAAATCATTTTTTCTTAACCATTCAAATTACATCTTCCAAAGAACACATCCATGCACCCTAACTTTCTGTTTTCAGCAATGGAAACCCACCAATCACTGCTAATGAACCATTAGCACTGAAACTCCACAGTTTTTTTTCTTTACAAACTCCTACTGTTTCAACTGCCATTTCATTTCCACACTTCATCTGACTGCAGCAGAACCTCCTCTCACCATGTTTTCTGTCTGGATTCTTGGACATAGCTACATCCACTGGGCTCACAGGTATGCTGATAACAGAAATTTACACAACCTCAATTTACAAAATGTGGATATCAAATGGATTGGGCAAAGAGGATTGAGATGTCACCAATTGATACCATTGGTGAAAACCTTTTTGCATTTGCCAAACCCTGACCTCATAATAGTGCACTGTGGAGGAAATGATTTGGGCACTTTGACTGGGGTAGGTCTGGAAATGCTCTTAAAGGACACCTTTGAGCAATTAATGGCACTTTTTCCTCAAACTGCCTTGGTATATTCCAATATATGCCAAAGACAAAAATGGAGGTGGTCCAATCAATTTTGTCCACAAATTGAGAAAGTGAGGAAGCATGTAAATAAGTCTGTTTCAGCTTATATGAGAGACCATGGAATGGGCGCCATCTACAACAATAACTTGCGTTACTACATGCAAGATGTCTACAGAGGAGATGGTGTGCACTTCTCAGATGAGGGAAACAGAGTTTTCATACAAAATTTAAGACTGTGTATTGGTACCTACTTATAAGTACCTAGAACTTACACAGAACACAAAGGGTCTTTTCAGAGCTACCTTAACTATAATTACTCTTTCCAAATTTCGAATGTACCTTTTTTCACTAATTTTCACTTATGTTCGCTTCCCGGTTCGCTACCCGGTTCGCGTACCGGCAGCTAACCGCGCAAAAAATTCAATTTTATTTTTATTCCAACATATATGAGCCTCCTCAGCCACCCTCAGAAAACCTAGGGGGTCAGGATACGTCTCCCGTGCCCCCTTATACCCATTTCCCACATTGTTTTTCCTCCATCTTGTGATTAAATTCCACCGAAACACAAAATGGCGAACTCCCGTTACGCTACCGGTGAGCGACCCGGTTCACGTACCGGGAAGCGCTTCTACCATGAAAAATCGATCTTTTTTTATTTGTCCCACGGGACCCTTTAATAACCCCAACATCATTCCTAGGGGGTAAAGAGGGGTCTACCTTGCCCCCTTTCATTAAATTCCCCCTTCGTTTTTCTCCTCCTCTTGTCTCTCGATCCTACAGAGAGACAAGATGGCGGCCGGTCCGGACGGTTTAGAATGTTGACAGACACCGGAGAGCCAATCAGCTTCACTTCGCGAAGTTCCGTTACGCGTCAGGTACGCGAACCGGGGCGCTAACCGGAGCGCTGTCACAGATATATCTGTTTTTTAAAATGTTAATTTCTCAAAATCCACTGGAGCACATATATTGAGACATATACATATATATATGTATGTATATTACCTACTGGCGGTCGCCAGTAGGTATATATAGTTAGGATTTTTTCTCTATGGAACTTTTGAAAATTCTATGTCTAATAACTTTAGCGTTTGTTAACGGAATCGGCTGAAATTTTCAGGAAAATGGCACATTTTGTTTCTGAGCAGCCCCCGGAAATTTGGGGGGGTTCCGTCAAGGGGGGGCCGAGAAAAAAGGGGGGTCCCAAAACACGTTTTTCCTATTCATTTTTCCATAGGGCCTTTGGCCTCACTTTTAGCTCGAACGGCTGAATGGATTTACACGAAACTTGGCAAAATTATAGGGACTGTTAGCCCGATGTGCCTTTGCTGGGTCTCAATATATGTGCTCCAGTGGATTTTGAGAAATTAACGTTTAAAAAAACAGATATATCTGTGACAGCGTCCTAGATAGCGCACCAGATCGCGTACTTTTCGCGTTACGGAGCTTTGCGTAGCGAAGCTGATTGGCTCTCTGGTGTCTGTCAACATTCTAAACAGTCCGGTGCGGCCGCCATCTTGTCTCTCGGTAGGATCGAGAGACAAGAGGAGGAGAAAAACGAAGGGGGAATTTAATGAAAGGGGGCAAGGTAGATCCTTCTTGACCCCCTTGGAATGATGTTGGGGTTATTAAAGGGTCCCGTGGGGCAAATAATTAAAATTTGATTTTTCGCGGTAGAAGCGCTTCTCGGTTCGCGAACCGGGTCACAAACTGGTAGCCAAACGTGAATTCGCCATTTTGTGTTTCGATTTAATTAAATTACTAGGTATAAGGGGGTACGGGAGACGTATCCTGACCTCTTATGTTTTCTGAGGGTCGCTGAGGAGGCTCATATATGTTGATACATGTCTTCCAGCGGCTGTGCGTGAGCTTTTTTTTTTTTTTTTGCTGCGTGATGTCTGTTAACGTTCGATTCGATGGAAATCAGGAACTGTTGACCGCCATTTTGTCACTGCGAGTTAATATTTTGTTAAAAATAATTGTTTATTGATAAACATTGTTTGCGCCATCTTGCCTTTTTTGTAATGCCACACTTTTGTTGAGCACGGCAGCCATTTTAGATGCCTTGACCAGACCTACTCTCTGCACGCCGCCGATCCTCAGCATGGCTCCCCACCCTCACAAGCATCTCCCCCACGCACTGGTCACCCCCGCTCTCTCTCTCATGCATGGGCCAGAAACCTCCACCCATCTGCGCTGTTCGGGAGCGTTTTTTTTTTTTTGCTGCGTGCACCCCCGCTCTCTCTCTTATGCATGGGCCAGAAACCTCCACCCATCTGCGCTGTTCGTGAGCGTTTTTTTTTTTGCTGCGTGACGTCTGTTAACGTTCGATTCGATGGAAATCAGGAACTGTTGACCGCTATTTTGTCACTGGGATAAAATATTTTGATAAAAATAATTGTTATAAATTAATCCTTATTGATAAACATTGTCTGCGCCATCTTGCCTTTCTTGTAATGCCACACTTTTGTTGAGCACGGCAGCCATTTTAGATGCCTTGACCAGACCCACTCTCTGCACGCCGCTGATCCTCAGCATGGCTTCCCTCCCTCGCAAGCATCTCCCCCACGCACTGGTCACCCCCGCTCTCTCTCTCATGCATGGCCCAGAAACCTCCTCCCATCTGCGCTGTTCTTCTCTGAGAATCACACCCTGTGCCCGCCCGACACCTCCCTTTCACCCTATTCACTACCGCACCCTGTGACACTCTTCTTCCTCTGTGTCCGATTGTCCAGGCCGGTCCCAGGCTATCACCTAGTCCTGCAGGTGTAGTTTATGGCCCCAGCTGTAGAGAATTGCCCCTCTTCAAAGGAGTTACAGTAGATCAAGGCCCCCACCTCATGAGATCCGTCACACCACATGCGTTCCTACTATCTGATAACCATCCTGTATTGTGCTTGGGGAGGGGATTCTCACTGTGAGGGTGTGTGGGTCCGAGCCTGAAGCGGAAGATTCCAGGGATGCCTTTTTGTACATCAAAGTCTTCACAATTATGTGTCACATTAAAAATATATAGCACTCCAACAAAGTTGTAGGATTATAACACTTTAATAACTTATAAATATATACAACGGAACAAAAACAGTAAATACATTTAAACATTTTAAAAAAAAAGAAGCAACAATGGTCAGTAGCTGTGTTTTGTGCGAATAGTCCCAAGGCAGCACAACGTGCTGAGTTCTGGACGGCACCCAGGTGATGTTACCTGGGTGCCGCACTGGTTTTTGGTATCCTACAATGCAGCTCTGAAAAACGGCGTGGGACGTCCCGGGTGGTGCGGGGGGAGGCCTCGTCAGTAGCGGTCTGTTGTGCGAATAGTCCCAAGGCAGCAGAACGCGCTGAGATGTGGATGGCAACCAGGTGATGTCCAGTAAGTTGCCGCACTGGTTTTGGCATCCTACAATGCTGCTCGGAAAAACGGCGTGGGGCGCCCCGGGGGGGGGGGAGGCGGCGTGAACGGGCCTCACCAGATGGAGGCTCGTCTGCTGTACTGGGGCGCCCCTTTACAGTTTCAGTTGCCATTCTGCCCGTTTTTGCTACACTGTGCCTCATCCTCCATTCAGCTGGTTATCGCCCGCTCTTGCGGTTACAGCGTCTCGCTCACCATGTAGTTGAGTTGCGCCCACTCTTGCGGTGCAGTGATAGGCGGCTGCTACAGGACTCTTAAAATGGCGGACGGCTCTTTGGATTTGGGCCTGGTCCACTAAAATGGCCCTGGGACACCTTGGAACTCGGATGTCCCCTGAGCCTTGAAGATTTTACAAAAGTCTTGAGGGCCCCCGACTCCTGCAGGCTTCCGGTGGGGAGCGGCTGCCATGATTGCTCGCGGAATGACCACGACGGAGCCACGAGATGGTGGTGCTCTCATGCTGACGCCAGCTTCAGTCTGAAACATCCAGAAACAAGGTGGGGCTTTCATCGTTTGGGAAAAAAAAAATGTTTTAATCCAATGAAAAGTGTTATTTTTAGGTCATATGATCAAGCCTTCTATCATTAGGAAACCAAAAGTAAAATGAACCAATGAAAAGTTTTATAAACAAGTCACATGACCTGTTATGCTTATGTTACGCGCTGGTATAAAAAGCGTAGAAAATCCGTTGGCACGTGAGGCGGCGTCAGTAGCGGACCGATGTGCGAATAGGCCGAAGGCAGCACAACGCGCCAAGATCCGGATGGCACCGAGGTGGTGTTCAGCAAGTTGCCGCACTGGTGTGGCCATCCTACAATGCTGCGTCGAAAGTCGGCGTGGGGCGCCCCGTTGGCCTGTGAGGTCGCGTCAGTCAGTGGAGGCTGTTTGAGAAAGCAATGTGATGCTGTGCGTCGCCCCCAAGATGGAGGCTCCTCGGCTGTAGTGGGGCGCCCCTTGGTGTTTCACTCGCTATCCAGCTGAGTTGCGTCCGCACTTGCGGCTACAGTAGACCGAAGGCAGCACAACGCGCCGATATCTGGATGGCACCGAGGTGGTGTCCAGCAAGTTGCCGCACTGGTGTGGCCATCCTACAATGCTGCGCCGAAAGTCGGCGTGGGGTGCCCCGTTTGCTTATGAGGTGGTGTCAGTAGCGGACCGATGTGTGAATAGGTCAGAACCAGCACAAGGCGTCAAGATCCGGATGGCAAGTCCTGGATGTTGGGTGCCATAGTTGAGAGCCAAGATCGGGATGGCAAGTCCTGGATGTTGGGTGCCATAGTTGAGAGTTCTGAGCAGTGCTTGTAACACTGTCTGAAGCTTATTTGCACCTGCTGCAGCTTCACTATTGCCCTGGTGTGGCCAAAGATCGCCCATGACATAGGCGGCCGGCTCCCATGGTCCGGCGGAACTTTTTTCCTTTTCCTTTCTGCATCTTGTCCCACAATCCGTTTGACCTGAAGACACGACCAGGTCCCTGAATGTGTGCAGGGGGACGCTATTGATTGAATCAAAATGGCGGCTTCACACAAAGCTGACTCAAGCGTTGCTGGTGATGCTATACAGACAAAAAATGGTTTTCAGTTTGTACATTCTTCAGGATTTTTCCATCCAAGTCTGCTTGAGAGTTTGTAGAACAATGGCTTCAGATCTTGCCCTCCCCTCTTTTGACTGTTGGTTCTTGTTGCCTATCTCTTCTGTTGTCATTTAACTGAACCTTTTTTGACTGCCAAAAGGGGTTCTGGTCCGACCGCTGGTTGGTGGAGACATTTTGACTATATCCTGGACCTGCCGGCCTCGCCCAAAATGGCGCCGGTATAAATGGGACTCGTAACTCCTTGTTGTGTACTGGTTGAACAACCTTGATATCACGAGATACGTATGCAGTTTTGAAGCACATGGCGGGCGGGGACGAGAATTGATTGAATATTTAGACATCCTTATTGATATTAAGTTCTGATGTGTTATTGATTACTGTACTATTGTAAGTTCGAATTAACGTCACCCATGGTACTTGCCCGCAAATGTATATCTAGAATATTTTATTGTTAGTGGCCCTGTTGTATTTTAATTGCAAAATGTATGTCCACCGATTCAGCAACTGTTAGACACCTTAGTTCTTGCAACCTAATGGCCCGCTCGTTACGTTCCTCTACAGTGTAAATGTTTCCTCATCATATACGTTTCCAGTTTGCTCCGTGGCAGGCCCACGTGGTTATAGGCCCATATTTGTATACTGACATTTTCACAATAAAGGTTTTTAAAACAAAACATGGTAGTAGTATTTACATTGGTAAAGTTTTTAATTTTAGTCACTGTTTTCGAATCAGTAAAAGGCAAGTGAAATAAAGCAGTCCAATTACATGACGGATAAAAGGTATAATACGCAGGAACGTAGTTAAGATAAATGGTCAAGGGCTGTTGTGTTTTTTACTCCTGCAACATAAAGTGATCAATAAGAATCTGATATTCAGGCGTATCGGCGACTAAGACAGCAGGCCGAGCATCTTTTGCTCAACGGCTCCGTCATGGGACGAAGAAACGCCCTTTTGCTAGAAAAAGGAATATATTTTATTTGCAGGACAGTTGTAAATTTTCCGGGAAAGTACATTAGCCTGGAACATTATAACATATATGTTTAAGAAAAAATAATGTTCGAAAGCAGTAAAAAGCGTAATTTTTAGGTCATATGACCAAGCCTTTCATCATTAGAATAACAAAAGTAAAATGAACCAATGAAAAGTTTTATAAACAAGTCACATGACCTGTTATGCTTACGTTACGCGCCGCGCCCTGGATCGCTTCCGGGAAGCTGCGCTTCGCGCACCGGAGCACTTCCGGGTGCGCTAACGCGACGTGTCATATAACGCATTACGCGACAACGTAGGTCCAGAATATAGTCAAAATGTCTCCACCAACCAGCGGTCGGAACACAACCCCTTTCAGTAGTCTAAAAAGTTCTGTTAAATGACAACAGAAGGGACAGGCAACAAGAACAATCAGTCAAAGAGGGAAGGGCAAGTTCTTCCCTACCGGGTCACGTTGGGGCGCTACCGGAACTGATCGAATTGGTAGTCTACAGTGTTTCTGGATGTTTCAGACTGAAGCTGGCGTCAGCATGAGAGCACCACCATATCGTAGCTCAGTCGTGGCCATTCCACGAGCAATCATGGCAGCCGCTCCCCACCAGAAGCCTGCGGGAGTCGGGGGCCCCCAAGACTTTTGTAGAATCTTCAAGGCTCAGGGGACGCTTTCGAGAATGGGGCCTAAGTCCTAGCAGACAAGCGTCCGAGTTCCAAGGTGTCCCAAGGCCATTTTAGTGGATCACGCCCAAATCTGAAGAGCCGGCCGCCATTTTGAGAGTCTTTTGGCAGCCGCCTATCGCTGCAATGCAAGAGCGGAAGCAACTCAACTACATGGTGAGCGAGACGCTGTAGTCGCAAGAGCGGGCGGTAAACAGCTGAATGGCGGAAGAGGCACAGTGTAGCAAAAGCGGGCGGAATGGTAACTGAAACGGTAAAGGGGCGCCCCACTACAGCGTGTCTTCAGGTCAAACGGATTGTGGGACAAGGTCCAGAATGGAAGAGTCATCAAAAGGCAAAAAGTTCCGCCGGACCCCGGGAGCCGGCCGCCTATGTCGGGGGCGATCTTAGGCCACACCAGGGCAACACGACTTGGGGAGGGGGCAGGAGCCAAGCGCCCCCTCCCAGTCCGCGCCACCACATCGTATGTTGAAAATCTGAAGCCATCGTTCTACAAACTCTCAACCAGCCTTGGATGGAAAAATCTTGATGAATGTACAAACTGAAAACCAGTTTTTGTCTGCATAGCATCAGCAGCAAAGCTTGCTATCAGAGTTTATGAGTTTCATGCTCGATCGATTGAGCTAGCCGGATCGGGCAACTAAAAGTATAAAATAGTTATGTAAATAGTTATTTAATAAAATGTTTTACCCTGTTACTTTGCTGGTGTGTTGTATATATTTATAATATTTGCATAGGGTTTGTCGTTATTTTGGGTGGGGTGGGTGGCGGAGCCGAGCTGTATTGCAGCCATCATCGTGTGGAGCTCAGTTCATCTCACTAGTTTCGTATTTCTCATGAGGGGTTGTTCTTAATGTTTCTATTTTAGCTAGGTCAAAAAGAGATCCCATTAGTGGCCTACTGATTTTGCTCGATTCCTTTTGTTTTTTAAAACGATTTTTCACTATCTGCAAAGACTAAACAGAGTATTGCGACTCTGTGCTTGTTTGTAAATAGAGAATGAGCCAAAGAGAACCAATTCTAAAACAGTAAATGCTTGGATAACAATCAATCAAATGGAGAGAGAAGCAGACACGACGGATTAGAACGGGGGCATAGGCCTGCGTTAACTACCCTTCACTATCTGCAAAGAGAGAGTACTGCTAAGAGAAAAGAGGGGGGGTTAGGGGGGAGGCAGCGTTCAAAGTACATCAGCGTGCATAAATACGAAAATCTTTTTACCTATCACGTACTTCACATTTGACAGCTTTTGATATTTGCTATTAAAAAAACATTGAAATTCACTGAAAAAACCATAGGTTTTAGGCCATATATAGTTAGGGATTAGCATTTACAAAACTTTAATTTACTCGTACAAAACCATAGAAATTCGCATATATAGTTAGATGCAATAACTATATATCGCGCACCCGCAATCCACTGCTGATGATGTCACATATTACATCATTAATGACATGGTCAGTGACATCACTGATGACATCACTGATGACATCTCAAATGACATCACTGATGACATCTCAAATGACATCACTGATGACATCACTGATGACATCTCAAATGTCATCACTGATGATATCACTGATAACATCTCATTTGACATTACTGATCACATCACTGATGATATCATTCATGTGATAATACGATGAACCTCTTCAGACTCTAATATAACCTTAGATACTCTCAGTGTAAACAGACACTCACAGATTGTCACTCATCCATGGAGTTACTCATACATCTAGTCAGTCATGAAAAGAATCAGTCACTCCTCCATTTCCTCAACTATACAGTTATACACACCTTATTTATTCAAACATATACTAGCACATATTTACTCTCTTATACAATTCCTGATACAAGTTTTCAATGATCCATTCAGCCACTCACACATTCACTGGCTCTTATACACAGTAATTTATATATGTGAACTCTCACATGTACTGTGTTTTACATATTTACTTACTTTGACATGTAGCACTGAAATATCCTTTCACTCACTAATACACTCGTACACAGTCAACCACCCATACAGCTGTTTCAACATGCAGTTTTGAACCCATAGATCGAGTGAATCAACTGTTCACACATGTATACACAGAGTCACACACCTCCCAGCCACCCCCACACACACACTCATATAGCTACTGATTAACACATGCAGCACTTCATAGAACAACAGATATAATGATGCACAAATTAAGACAGTTTAGTCACTAACCCATGCACTCAGTGAGACACATTTAATCATTTACTCATACAGTCAGTCATGCACCTACTAAATCCTTCATCCAGACACTTATACATCCACTCATTCTTCAATATGTAAGACATATTTTAACTTTACAGAAACATACAGTCACTGGATGATGTCATCAGTGATGTCATCAGTGATGTCACTGACCATGTCATTAATGATGTAATATGTGACATCATCAGCAGTGGATTGCGGGTGCGCGATTTATAGTTGTTGCATCTAACTATATATGCGAATTTCTATGGTTTTGTGCGAGTAAATTAAGGTTTTGTAAATGCTAATCCCTAACTATATATGGCCTAAAACCTATGGTTTTTTCAGTGAATATATATATATATATATATATATATATATATATATATATATATATATATATATATATATATATATATATATATATATTACCTATTGGTGGCGGTAGCCAGTAGGTAGTTATAGTTAGGACCTATTATCCATAGGAAATCAGCAACATTCTATTTGGAATAGCTTTAGCGCCGGTGGACTAATAATCGCCAAATTTTCAAAACTTATGGCGCGCTCTGGTCCGCTCCTATCCTTAAAGTCTCGGGGTGATTTGTCAAGTGGGGGGTGAGAAAAAAGGGGGGTTCAAAAACGTGTTTTCCCCGTGCAATTTCCCATAGGAACCTTTAATCACAGCTACAACCCGAACTGCTGAATGGAATTACACCAAATTTGGCAAAAAGGTAGAACTTGGTTTAGAGTCTTACCTTTTGGTTGAATAGTGTAAATCTGTTCAGTAGATCCTGAGAAAATCAAAAGTAAAATCACATATATATCTATGGCTGCGGAGGATCCGCGCACCCTAAGCTCACCCTGCCAAGCACGAGCTGTATTCTAATTGGCTGTCAACACTGCAAACCAGGAAGTGTTGGCAGCCATCTTTTCCTTCGGTAGAACCGAGGCACAAGAAACCTAGGAAAAAAACATGCAAAACGCAACAAGGGGGCAGGGTAGAAAGACCCTGACCCCCTAGGCCTGCTCAGGGGCTACAAAGACCCCCAAGGCCAAAAAATAAATATTATTTTTTTTTAAAAATCTGCAAAATTCACGCAGGGTGCATGGATCCTGCCAATAAAAGAAACAAAGCACAAACTCCAGCGCTTCTTTGGTAAATGGCCCCCAGGGGGCCAAATCCCGGGGCCAATACTTATTATGTAAAGGGGGGACCAGAGGGTCCCCCAGCCCTGGGACCACCAACCCAGTGCTTTTTTTAATTATTTGTGGGGGGTCTCAGACCCCCCCGAGCCCCCGGGACCACCACCCCCGGGGCTTCTTGAAATTAGGTGGGCCCAGCCCCGGGGACCGCCACCCCGGGGCTTCTTTAAATTAGTTGCTGGGGGCAGGTTCCCCCAGCCCCGGAGACTGCCACCCCTGGGACTTTTTTTTTTTAAATACCCTGTGTGGGGGCTCAAGCCCCCCACATGCCCCAGGGACTGCCACCTCCCCGGGTCTCTAAATATTTAAATTGGGGGGTCTGTGACGGACCGGCCAGCCCCGAGGACCACCACCTCCTGGGGCTTTGGAAAATGGTGGGCGGGGAGCCCCCCTGGAGCCAATGATGACCCTGGGGACCGCCACCCCCCAGGGCCAGCTCCTGCAGTGTCCCGGGGTGCCTACCCCGGGACACTGTGATTTGCCACAGCAGGGCGGGTGCCTCGTGGCTCCAGCCCTGCCATAGCAAACCTGGTTTGAATTTTGAAAGAGAGAGCAGGGAAACCTGCTCTCTCTTTCACAATTCAAACCAAATAGCTTTTCCACATGGGGAGCTGCATCTTAGCAGCTCCCCATGTGGAAAAACAATGCCGGCTCCCGCAGGAGCCGGCTGGGACTGTGGGGGGATTGGGGACCCCCCCATGTTCCCCAACAGAGAGGTACAGCCCCGGGGGATGTGGTCCCTGGGGCTACAAGTAGCTCAGGAGGGGGGCCACGCGGCTCCCCTTCCCAAAAGTAAAAAAACTATGCACAAAGGCTGGCCCCGGGGGATAGGGTCCCCGGGACCATAATCTCTCAACTTAGAATGGCCACAGGGCGGGTTTACACAGTGGTGAAGGGAGGGGATGGGGCCGGAGGTTACGTGTGCAAACACATCCTGTGGCACGTTTTAAGTTGGGGAAATAATTCCCCTTCAATTGTGAGGGACCCTTGGGGCCTACTAGCCCACCAGGTGCTTCCAGGATGCGCCACTGTGCTGCGTTGCAGAGAGGTGGTGCAGCCGTGCCACTTTTTTTTACACCTCTCTGCAATTGCACTTAGGGACCCTCAGGATTCAAGATTCAATGGGATTTAATCTCCCAACTTAAAATGGCCACAGGGCGTGTTTGCTCGGTGGGCAAGGGAGGGGACGGGCCTGAGGTGACGTGTGCAAAGATGCCCTATGGCGCGTATTAAGTTGGGGAAATAATTTCTCTTTAATTCTGAGGGCCCATGGGGGCCAACTAGTCCGCCAGGTGCTTCCAGTAAGCGCCACTGTGCTGTGCTGCAGAGAGGTGGTCCAGGCCATGCCCATTTTCTGTGCAACGTAGCTCTGTGGTGCTAACTAGAGAAACCTGATGGGTTAGTTGTACCCAAGGGACACTTAAGATTCAAGCGGACTTTATCCCCCAAATTAAAACGGCCACAGGGCGTGTTTGCACAAGTCAGCTCAGCCACCCCCCTCCCTTCATCAGTGCGCAAACGCGCCCTGAAGCGTGTTTCAAGAGGTAGTTTTAATCCCCCTGCCCTATTATATACTAGGGTCTTACAGAGGAGGTCATGCTCATAACAGGGGTGCCCTAGCGCATAGTGTATCCTAGTGTATGTAGGTGAATTAACTGTATTCTAAGTATGTTTTAGCATAGCACTCACTCTAAGACTGGTTAGTTAGAGACAGTTACCACCAGTACCCATCTGAATAAGTTGAGGGTACAAGATGATTTTGCAACATGGCCTCTTTCTGCGCCTCTATTTGTTCTTTCTGCACGTCTTCCTTCTTCCTGCACTTTTCTTCGTCTTTGAGGACTTCTGTTGCTTCTTTCTGCATTTCTTTTTCTTCTTTCTGTGTGTTTTTTCTTCTTTCTTCACATGTCCTACCTCTGTAGTCATAGATAGAAACTAGCAAAACCATAGGTTTCAGTTATGTTAAAGTTAGAAATTAGCATTTAAAAAACCTTTGAAATTCACTGAAAAAACCATAGGTTTCAGGCACGTTATAGTTAGGAATTCGCATTTAACAAACCTTAGAAATTCACAGAAAAAAAAATAGGTTTCAGGGACGTTGTAGTTAGCTGGACATTTCACTCGTACAAAACCATTGAAATTCCCATTATAGTTAGTTCAGCTCACTATAACTCGCTCGCCCGCAATGCGCTGCTGATGACGTCACATTTTACACACTCATGACATGGTCAGTGACATCACTCATGACATCACTGATGACATCTCAGAAGACATCACTGATGACATCATCCTTGTGATTGAGTGGCAGACTTCCTCTCACCCTAATATAAACTTTGATACCCACATTCAAAAATTGAAACAAAAAATGGACATACCTATACCAGTTACAACAACCTATTTCGTAATTCCAAGAGCTACATACACATCCACTCATTCACCAACAGTCCTACAAAGTCACTCATACATGTACTCACTCATCACATGTACTCATATACTTATACATCCTGTTACACACCGCCACTCATTCATAGAGCTACTTACACACATAGTCACTCCTGCTAATAAAGAATAAAATATCCATTCACTTTCATATACAGTTATACACACACCACTACACTTACTTCTACAGAAACGAACACATACTTACTCTCTTAAACAATCAATTATAGAAACACATACATATTTATACAGGAACTCTCCCAATCTCTCACTCTCACATATACTCACTTATATACACAAATACTCACATATACTAGTTTTAAACATATGTAATTACTCGTAAATACACTATTTAGACAGTCAGTCACTCACTAACACACCCATACACACACTCATCCACCCATAGAGTCCTGCACACAGGCTGTCTTCAAAACACATACAAACAGTGAGTCACGCATTCATGCATCTATGTCCTAAGTAATACCCCCTACCGAACCATACAGACACTCAGAAAATCAGACTGATACTCAAAAAACCAACTATTACCCATATAGACACTCATGTAGCTACTCACCCACCCATGCACCCACTTATGCACAAAGTGAGAGACTGATACATATATTTACATATTAAAACATTAATCGCTAACCCATGTATTCACTAAGATACACTTAATCAGTCAGTTATATAATCAATTTTACAAACAAAAACATCCATTTAGACACTTATTCACCCATTTATTCTTCCATCAATCTTGAGATATACACATATAAAAAATATTTAATTTTTAGAAAGACACATATTCACTGGATGATGTCATCAGTGATGTCATTTGAGAAGTCATCAATGATGTCATTAGTGATGTCACTGACCATGTCAAGAGCGATGTAATATATGACGTCATCAGCAGTGCATTGCGGGCGTGCGAGTTATAGTTAGCTGAACTAACTATAACGGGGGAATTTTAATGGTTTTGTATGAGTGAAATGTCCAGTTAACTATAACACCCCCGAAACCTATGTTTTTTTCTGTGATATATATATATATATATATATATATATATATATATATATATATATATATATATATATATATATATATATATATATATCGGAGGTATCGAATATATATTCGATACCTCCTTTCTTCAAAATTCACGGAAGAAATAACGGAACGGACTCCACTTGTCTTGGTGTAGCATTATTTATTGGTGCTGTTTTCGGCCGCCATGACGCGTTTCAGGCTTCGCAGAGCCCTTGATCACATGACCTGCCAGTGAGTTTCTCTTGTTATTTAAAGTGCTAGAGTGCTACCTTTTACCAAAACATAAGCGATAGACTTCCGTTTTTCTTGACCACTTTGTTGCAAAACATTTCATTATATATATATAAATATATGTTCAATTCCTAAAATGTGCAAATAAAGTTGTGGGCTTTGAATGAAAAGATTATTTCTGTAAAATACATGTTTCAATCTTGTCGGACACATTTGGCATTTTACACATTTTACACATACATCTTACTAAACCACAATTGTAGATTCCACTATATATAAGAACCAAGAAAGATTTCTTTCCTTTCTATTGAGGGTTACCAACGGGCATGATGTATCGATGGAAAATATGTTTTCACGTCCTTATAACTGTCACATTTTTTAGCAGTTAATCCTACCTAATGCAAAGTATGCTTTATAAATAACTGTGTAAATACTTATTAAAAGCATAGTATTAATCATACATAATTTAAAAGATAAATCTTTTCCATTATAAATAATTAAAAACATCCTATTGCTATTTTGGTACCTATCAGTTGGTAAATCATTAGGTTATGCATTTATGTGGTCTAAAAAAAAAACATAGTGTCCTGCCCCAACTTCAGTGGTCACAAATATGTCTTAAGAATTAATGTAATATTCTATACTGTGCAAAAAGTGCTATGTGCAAATTACTGTGCAAAATATTGTTCAAAGTGCAACAATATATTCATTACGCTGGCCAGCATAATAAAATATTATATAATCATATGTTAAAATCTATACCTTATGTCATGAGCCCATGAACATAATTTTCAGAGAAGCAATGAGAAACTAAGGAGGAGGAATATATGGTAAATAAATATATAAAATACGTATGAATATATATTCATAAAAAAATATAACCATATATCTCACCACAAAACTCATTCATCACTTAATATTATGGAATACATAGTTTGGTGTTGCCTGACTTACAACCATGTATAAAGGTCTTCCGATGTATTAGGACAGCGTGGATTTTTGCTGTCTATTTCTAAAATTAGCTTAGTTTCTAACCGTCTGAGTACTGCATCCCTGTTCCCTCCTCTTCGTAGGGGTGGAAAATTATCAATTATGTAGTATTTCAAATCTTTGGTTTTTCTATTACAGATCTCATCGAAATGACAGGCCACTGGATATGTACTGTCATTGTTAGTGATGGCCCTTAAATGCTGCAGGATCCTTTTATGTACTGGGAGACGCGTACTTCCTACATACTTTAACCCACAAGTACATTCTAATACATATACTGCGTACTCTGATTTGCAATTTAGGAATTTATTGATAATTGTAGGATTGTCCTTGAAGCTTGTATTGTTAGATGTCTGTCAACATTCTAAACAGTCCGGTGCGGCCGCCATCTTGTCTCTCGGTAGGATCGAGAGACAAGAGGAGGAGAAAAACGAAGGGGGAATTTAATGAAAGGGGGCAAGGTAGATCCTTCCTGACCCCCTAGGAATGATGTTGGGGTTATTAAAGGGTCCCGTAGGGCAAATAATTAAAATTTGATTTTTCGCGGTAGAAGCGCTTCTCGGTTCGCGAACCGGGTCGCAAACTGGTAGCGAAACGTGAATTCGCCATTTTGTGTTTCGATTTAATTAAATTACTAGGTATAAGGGGGTACGGGAGACGTATCCTGACCTCTTATGTTTTCTGAGGGTGGCTGAGGAGGCTCATATATGTTGATACATGTCTTCCAGCGGCTGTGCGTGAGCTTTTTTTTTTTTTTTGCTGCGTGACGTCTGTTAACGTTTGATTCGATGGAAATCAGGAACTGTTGACCGCCATTTTGTCACTGCGAGTTAATATTTTGTTAAAAATAATTGTTTATTGATAAACATTGTTTGCGCCATCTTGCCTTTTTTGTAATGCCACACTTTTGTTGAGCACGGCAGCCATTTTAGATTCCTTGACCAGACCTACTCTCTGCACGCCGCAGATCCTCAGCATGGCTCCCCACCCTCGCAAGCATCTCCCTCACGCACTGGTCACCCCCGCTCTCTCTCTCATGCATGGGCCAGAAACCTCCACCCATCTGCGCTGTTCGTGAGCGTTTTTTTTTTTTGCTGCATGACGTCTGTTAACATTCGATTCCATGGAAATCAGGAACTGTTGACCGCTATTTTGTCACTGCGATTAAATATTTTGATAAAAATAATTGTTATAAATGAATCCTTATTGATAAACATTGTCTGCGCCATCTTGCCTTTCTTGCAATGCCACACTTTTGTTGAGCACGGCAGCCATTTTAGATGCCTTGACCAGACCCACTCTCTGCACGCCGCTGATCCTCAGCATGGCTTCCCTCCCTCACAAGCATCTCCCCCACGCACTGGTCACCCCCGCTCTCTCTCTCATGCATGGCCCAGGCAGAAACCTCCTCCCATCTGCGCTGTTCTTCTTTGAGAATCACACCCTGTGCCCGCCCGACACCTCCCTTTCACCCTATTCACTACCGCACCCTGTGACACTCCTCTTCCTCTGTGTCCGATTGTCCAGGCCGGTCCCAGGCTATCACCTAGTCCTGCAGGTGTAGTTTATGGCCCCAGCTGTAGAGAATCACCCCTCTTCAAAGGAGTTACAGTAGATCAAGGCCCCCACCTCATGAGATCCGTCACACCACACGCGTTCCTACTATCTGATAACCATCCTGTATTGTGCTTGGGGAGGGGATTCTCACTGTGAGGGTGTGTGGGTCCGAGCCTGAAGCGGAAGATTCCAGGGATGCCTTTTTGTACATCAAAGTCTTCACAATTATGTGTCATATTAAAAATATATAGCACTCCAACAAAGTTGTAGGATTATAACACTTTAATAACTTATAAATATATACAACGGAACAAAAACAGTAAATACATTTAAACATTTTTAAAAAAAAGAAGCAACAATGGTCAGTAGCTGTGTTTTGTGCGAATAGTCCCAAGGCAGCACAACGTGCTGAGTTCTGGACGGCACCCAGGTGATGTTACCTGGGTGCCGCACTGGTTTTTGGTATCCTACAATGCAGCTCTGTAAAACGGCGTGGGGCGTCCCGGGTGGTGCGGGGGGAGGCCTCGTCAGTAGCGGTCTGTTGTGCGAATAGTCCCAAGGCAGCAGAACGCGCTGAGATGTGGATGGCAACCAGGTGATGTCCAGTAAGTTGCCGCACTGGTTTTGGCATCCTACAATGCTGCTCGGAAAAACGGCGTGGGGCGCCCCGGGGGGGGGGGGGGGCTCGTCTGCTGTACTGGGGCACCCCTTTACCGTTTCAGTTGCCATTCTGCCCGCTTTTGCTACACTGTGCCTCATCCTCCATTCAGCTGGTTATCGCCCGCTCTTGCGGCTACAGCGTCTCGCTCACCATGTAGTTGAGTTGCGCCCACTCTTGCGGTGCAGTGATAGGCGGCTGCTACAGGACTCTTAAAATGGCGGACGGCTCTTTGGATTTGGGCCTGGTCCACTAAAATGGCCCTGGGACACCTTGGAACTCGGATGTCCCCTGAGCCTTGAAGATTTTACAAAAGTCTTGAGGGCCCCCGACTCCTGCAGGCTTCCGGTGGGGAGCGGCTGCCATGATTGCTCGCGGAATGACCACGACGGAGCCACGAGATGGTGGTGCTCTCATGCTGACGCCAGCTTCAGTCTGAAACATCCAGAAACAAGGTGGGGCTTTCATCGTTTGGGAAAATTTTTTTTTTTAATCCAATGAAAAGTGTTATTTTTAGGTCATATGATCAAGCCTTCTATCATTAGGAAACCAAAAGTAAAATGAACCAATGAAAAGTTTTATAAACAAGTCACATGACCTGTTATGCTTACGTTACGCGCTGGTATAAAAAGCGTAGAAAATCCGTTGGCACGTGAGGCGGCGTCAGTAGCGGACCGATGTGCGAATAGGCCGAAGGCAGCACAACGCGCCAAGATCCGGATGGCACCGAGGTGGTGTTCAGCAAGTTGCCGCACTGGTGTGGCCATCCTACAATGCTGCGTCGAAAGTCGGCGTGGGGCGCCCCGTTGGCCTGTGAGGTCGCGTCAGTCAGTGGGGGCTGTTTGAGAAAGCAATGTGATGCTGTGCGTCGCCCCCAAGATGGAGGCTCCTCGGCTGTAGTGGGGCGCCCCATGGTGTTTCACTCGCTATCCAGCTGAGTTGCGTCCGCACTTGCGGCTACAGTAGACCGAAGGCAGCACAACGCGCCGAGATCTGGATGGCACCGAGGTGGTGTCCAGCAAGTTGCCGCACTGGTGTGGCCATCCTACAATGCTGCTCCGAAAGTCAGGGTGGGGTGCCCCGTTTGCTTATGAGGTGGTGTCAGTAGCGGACCGATGTGTGAATAGGTCAGAACCAGCACAAGGCGTCAAGATCCGGATGGCAAGTCCTGGATGTTGGGTGCCATAGTTGAGAGCCAAGATCCGGATGGCAAGTCCTGGATGTTGGGTGCCATAGTTGAGAGTTCTGAGAAGTGCTTGTAACACTGTCTGAAGCTTATTTGCACCTGCTGCAGCTTCACTATTGCCCTGGTGTGGCCAAAGATCGCCCATGACATAGGCGGCCGGTTCCCATGGTCCGGCGGAACTTTTTTCCTTTTCCTTTCTGCATCTTGTCCCACAATCCGTTTGACCTGAAGACACAACCAGGTCCCTGAATGTGTGCAGGGGGACGCTATTGATTGAATCAAAATGGCGGCTTCACACAAAGCTGACTCAAGCGTTGCTGGTGATGCTATACAGACAAAAAATGGTTTTCAGTTTGTACATTCTTCAGGATTTTTCCATCCAAGTCTGCTTGAGAGTTTGTAGAACAATGGCTTCGGGTCTTTTTTTTTTTTTTTTTTTTTTTTTTTAAATATATTTTTATTGCAGAGTTAGAAACCACAGAATACAAATAGTCAGCCAGTGCACTCGTGACCTCCCCCCGGTCAATAGTAGAACACAGATCGTACACAGCCATTCAGCCCGCATCCCGGAGGCCGGGCGGCATAATACTCCACTCAATAGGAAAACATCACTGTGCACGTCCCATAGGGACCATGGTTGATATATCGTTTTACGTATCTGCTTTTACCCCCCCACCCTCAACAACACTCCGTCAGCCATCCCAGTGGTTATCGGTGGTACCGCCCATGTCGGGTCCTGCCCCGAACACTGTAGGTCTATCATGCCTGGCCGCACCCCCCAGCCATTCCACACTCCGCACAGTACTCCACCATCCTATTGGATTCAAGGTGCCCTGTTGGGCAACCATCTATTCGGCTTCCGACCCACCCCAAACTCCCATTAACCAACCCCCCCGAACCCCCCCCCCCTGGCAACTGCTAAAGGTGTATGCCTCGTTCCGACGTGTTGGATGGATCCACTACAGTGCGGATTATGATTCTGTTGTGTTCGCCCCGCAGTGTCCGCTGGCCTAATTCCCACCGTCCTCATCCTCCACCAAAGAGTCACGCAAGGCCTGCACCACTAACTCCCACGCACGCGCCGCATCCAAAGCCTTCTCATTCCCAATCTTGACAGCCTGCTTCATCCGGAGCACACTCTCGCAGTCTGACCACCGCAGCAGTTCATTCTTCCATCTACGCAGTGAGGGTCCCCCCCTGGACTTCCAATGCCACGATATTTCCCTTTGCGCCAGTATCAGACCCAGATCAATAAATTTGCTCGTCACCTTTGTGTGTTTGGTGTGCGGGAACCAGAGCAACAGGCATGCCGCCATATCGAAGTCCACCTCTCTGTCAGTCACTTCGTTTAGGAGGTCACCCACCTCCGCCCAATAGGCCTCCAAGTGCGAGCACCCCCAGAACAAATGGTCCATGTCTGCACCCGGAGACGAGCACCGTGGGCATCGAGCATCCGGTACCTGGAAGTACCGCTGTATTTTCTCAGGGGTTAAGTAGGCCCTATGAAGCACGTAGAAATGCACTTGCTGGAAGCGCGCATTTCTCGTGCCTTTCCACGTGCGCCGCAAGATGTGACCCCATGCCGTGTCCGGTATGGGCCGGCCCACACTCTCCTCCCATTTAGTCTTGAGCCTCTGGAGCGGTTCCAGTCCCTCATTCAGCATCCTATTATGGAGGCATGTCACAGCTTTGAACGTACCCGCCGCCATTACCACATACTGGCACGCCATAGTCGTTGTCGGTTCCATGAGCCCCCCTTTCCAGTGCTTCTGTATAGCAGCCACCACTGCCGCGTGCAGAAGGAACCCCCCGTCGGGCAGCCCAAACTGTTCCCGGAGTGCATCGAACGGTGCTAAGGCCCCATCTATGTATAGGTCGCCCACTACCTGTAGGCCCGCCTCCTCCCAGTCCAGCAATGGGGACCAATCTCCCCCATGCGGCAAGGCCGTCAGCATGCCGATCGGGATCTCCGGTGCATAAGGCCGTGTCGCCTTCGCTCTCCGAAGGCTCCTCTGCCAGCACAGCCGGAGCGTCCGTTCCTCCATAGTGAGGCCCCGCAACTCGAGCCTCTGTTGCATGATAATATAGAATAGCACATGGCGTGGTATCCCCCGGTTCCGGTCCTCCTCCGGACCCCTGAACACCCTAGCCACGTTCTGCGTGAGGACCTGTAACTGCGCCGGTAAATAATACAGCTCAAAATCGGGCACAGCCATGCCCCCCTCTACCTTGGGGCGAAGTAGCATGCTCAGCGCCACTCTACGGCGACCATGCCCCCATAGGAAGCCAATGATCATTGTCCTCAAGTCTTTGAAGGTCCCCTGAGGAATCCAGACAGGCAACGTCCGGAAGTAGTAGAGAAAGCGGGGGAGCGCCACCATTTTTAAAAGCGCGATCCTACCCAGAACCGTCAGCGGGAGGGTCGACCAGAAGGACAAGCTGCCCCTCAGTGCCCGGACACATCGACCAATGTTGCCCTCCAATAGGTCCGCAGTCGGGTGGTAGATGCGGACTCCTAGATAGGTGAAACAAGATGGCTCCCAGACCACACCCAGATCGCCACCAGGGTCGGGCGATCCCGCTCTAAGCGGAAACACACAAGTCTTTGCCCAATTGACCTTAAGGCCCGATAGCTGGCCAAACTCCGACAACAGGTCCATCGCTCCGTCCAGGGCCCGCGCCGTGTTGTCGAGGTACAGGAGCAGGTCATCCGCATATAACGATATATAATGCCGCTGCCCACCGCTGGCTATCCCCGCGTAGCTGTCGCCCGACCTCGCATGGACCGCCAAAGGTTCCATCGCCAGAGCAAACAATAGGGGGGATAGGGAGCACCCCTGTCGTGTGCCCCTACCCACCGGGTATGCCGCCGACACCAGACCGCCCAAGCGCACCCTCGCTGTCGCCGAGGCATATAGGACCTTCGTCCACTGGCGGAACCCCTCTCCCATGCCAAACCTCTCTAACACTCCATCCAGAAAAGACCATTCCAGACTATCAAAAGCCTTCTCGATGTCCACGGACAGGACCGCCGGTGCTCCTTCCCCGTCCAAGATGGCGTCCATTATTTCCACCAAGCGGCGAATGTTCAGCGCCGTGCTCCTCGTGGGTATAAACCCGGCCTGATCCCTGTGCACCAAACCCGTCATATGTGGGGCCAGTCTGGTGGCTAGGATTCGGCTCAGAATCTTGTAGTCTACCGTCAACATGGATAGCGGGCGATAGGACCGTAAATCCGCCGCATCCCTGCCAGGCTTTAAGAGCGGCACAATCAAGGCCTCTCGCATGGACCCAGGCAGTCCCCCGGCCTTAAAAGCTTCCGTATACACCACCAGAAGCCTGGGAGCCAAGCTGTCGACATATTGTTGGTAAAATTCAATTGGCAATCCGTCCACCCCGGGTGTTTTATTACGGGCCATATGTTTAATGGCCACCCGTATTTCAGTGAGCGTGATCGGGCCACCCAGCTCCTTCGCGTCCTCTTCGTCCAGGACCGGAAGCTGCCTCTCCCCCAGGTAGTCTGCAATGTCCTGAACCCCCACTCCCAGCTGACTCCGGTATAAGCCCTCATAGTACACCCTGAAACATTCCAACACCGCTGCCTGGGAGTGCACCATCTCCCCCCGCGCATTACTAATGCTGAGGACCGGGCAGCCCCTAAGTTCCGGGTTAGCTAATCTGGCCAAGAGGGTGCCCACCTTGTCCCGTTCCGCATGTGCTCTGACGATATACTGCCTGTAGTCGTAACACCTCAAACGTTCTGTCTCGGTGGCAACCACTTCCTTCGCTTCCAATAACTGGGTCTGCAAGTCCGGCCTAGCCGGCCTGCGGCGCTCCAAGTCCCTCAAAGTCTCCTCCGCTTTCATGAGCGCATTCAACACAGTCGTGCGAGCATTTGAAAACCTACCCAGGCACACCCCTCTCACCACCACTTTCATTGCATCCCATTCCGTGGACCTACTCGTAGCTGTGCCCTCATTCACACCGAAATAACTATCAATGCCTTGCTGGACCGCGTCTCTGAACACAGAATCTTCTAGCGTCTCCGGACAAAGCCGCCATGTTGGTATCGCTGAGCGCTCCCGCTGCCACTGAATGTGCACCAATAGGGGGTTATGATCCGAGATGGTCCTAGCCAGGTACTCCGTATGAGAAATCAAGGGGGCTAGGGACCCTCCACAGAGCACCGAATCTATCCTGACATGCAGATCGTGGAGAGCAGAGTAAAAGGAGTAATCCCTGGCGTTTCTGTGCTGCTCCCGCCAAACATCCAGCAACCCCCATCTGTCCTGCCAGTCCTTCCTGTGCAAGGCCAACCTGCGTACCGGGGAGTCCACCAGGGGGGGATGGGACTTATCTAGAGCCACATCCGTGATCAAATTGAAGTCTCCCCCTAACACTATCGGGCCCGCCAGGAAAGAGGCCAAGGACCCCGAGAGGCCATCAAAGTATCGAGCTTGATCAGTGTTCGGCGCATACACACAGCAGAGAACCACATCTCTTCCATACAACCTCCCCTCCACCGCCACGAACCGGCCATCAGGGTCCACCACTTGATTCAGCACTTGAAAGGGTATCCCCGCCCTCACCCAGATCAACACCCCCCTGGCATACGCTGAATAAGTGGTGCCAATTACCAGGCCCGCCATCTTTTTTGCAATGCAGCGCACTCTTTTTTGGTGAGATGAGTCTCCTGTAGCATAGCGATCTGAACCCCCCTACGCACCAGGTATGCATGAACTTTGTGACGTTTCACCATAGTACGCAGCCCCCGGACATTCCACGTCAGGCATTTCAAATTAGGTAATGTCCCCATTCCAACATCGAACAGTCCGCTTCAAATAATAAAGGTCCATAACCCCTCCAATGCAGTTGCCCCCCCCGAACAGACCCAGAACAGAAAAACTCCCCAAACCCCACTCCCCAGGACAGAGCACACGAACCCAATGGCCGCCCCCATCCAAACCTTGAATCAACTTCCCACACTCCTACCCTGTGGTCTCCACCACAGCAGGCCTTAAGGGCCCAAGGGGGGTGAGTTACCGCCGATCCCAGCTAGCAGAGCCCGCGTCCCGCACCTTCATCCCCTACTAGGCACTCAGCCCCCATACCCAGCAACCCGCTCTTCACCAACAGGATATCACCCTACCATGAAGTCTCGATCAAGTCCCAAAACAGTCTCAACCGCAAAATATTCCATCCGATGTTTGTGGGGTCACTATCGGCCCCTTCGAGCTTTCCGCCTCTGATAGTTCTTCTCCCGTCCTGCTGCCTTCCCCGCCTGAGTCCGATTCTGCCAGTTCACTAGTCTGTTGCGACCCCGTAATGGCCGCCGTCGCTGCGAGTGCATCCCTCTTCTCCGCCTCCATTTGAGCCTCTCGCTTCTCCCGCTGGCGCCTGTTGCGGGACCTGATGCGCTGCGATTGCTCAATCCGGGGCGGCTTAGGCTGATCTCGCCTGCTTTTATGCGACCTGTCCGTCCCCGCTCTGTACGACTCCAGCCATTGCCAAACTTCGTCCGGAGTCTGAAAAAAGTGCGTAGTGCCATCCAGTATGATCCGCAGCTTGGCCGGGTAGAGCAGGGAATATTGGATGCCCTCCTCCCGGAGCTCCTTCTTCACCGCTAGGAATGATGCCCTGTTCTTCTGGACCGCTTGGGTGTAGTCCGGGAAAATTGTGACCTTACTGTTCTCCACCTCATATGGGCCCGACATCCTAGCCCGCTGGATGAGGAGATCCCGGTCCTTGTAGTGGAGGAGCCGCACCACCATCGGTCGGGGGGGCGGCCAAGCCCCGGTGGGCGAGCAGGTACCCGGTGAGCTCGCTCCAGAGTGAAGAAAGGAGTAAGCCCCTCCGGCGCCACCACTGTGCGGAACAAGTTCTCCATGTAGGCCACCGCATCCTCCCCCTCAATCCGCTCCGGCAGGCCTACGACCCGCACGTTGTTCCGTCTATTGCGGCCTTCGGCATCCTCCGCCCGTCGTTCCAGCGAGTCCAGCCGGGCCAAAATATCCGTGATCCTGTGTTCCGCCGTCACCACCGACGGCTTCAGGTCCAGCAACAGTTGGTCATGGTCCTTGACCCTGTCCGCCAGCTTCGCGTGGTCCGCTCGTAGTAGCCCGAGGCCCGAGGCCACTTGGGCGATATCTTGGTGCAGCGCCTCCTTGGTCGAGGTGATCGCATCTAGTATGGCATCCAGCCGTCGGTTCAGACGCTGCTCCTGGTCCAACTCCGGCGAAGGAATCTCGCCCATCCGAGTTGATGTCGCCGGGTCCCCCTCAGCGCGGTCCTCGGCCATCAGCCCTCCGATCGCCGCCATTCCAGGGTGCCACGTCACAGGCCCAAGCGCCCGTCTAGCGTCTGCGCTCGTGGTTCAGTGCCGGCTCCCCGGCACCGGGCAGTGTCCAATGTCGCCGCCGATGCCCTCAGGAGCAATGACCAGCTTGGCGAGCCCTGTTCAACTGACCCCCTCGGAAGCCTGAGGGGGAAAGGAGAGATCTCGGGACGGCGGCCAGCGAGGGTTCCCAAGGACTGGCTGGGGCGGGTCAACGTCCCCTGGTCTTTGGGCACAGCACCGTTGATCCTAGTGCCCCGATCTATCGGTTGTAGGATCTCCTGCCAGTCGGCGACAACTCGGCTCAAAGCTGGAGTCCGGGGCCACCCGGCCTCATCGCCGCCATCTTCTTCTCACTCTCGGCAACACCTCGGCCGTCTCCTCAACTCGATCTCCTCGGGGCCAGCAGTCCCCCCGCGACTCGCCGATCGTGCCCGGCTGTCCCCTTACACTTCAGAGGGCAGGTGCGTCGCCTCCGGGTCGCCCAGGGTACGGAAAACAGGAGAATTAGCGGGATTCCGCGCGGAGCTGCGAGCTCACGCCGCCATCCCGATCGGCGTCCAAGCCACGCTCCATGGCTTCAGATCTTGCCCTCCCCTCTTTTGACTGTTGGTTCTTGTTGCCTATCTCTTCTGTTGTCATTTAACTGAACCTTTTTTGACAGCCGAAAGGGGTTCTGGTCCGACCGCTGGTTGGTGGAGACATTTTGACTATATCCTGGACCTGCCCGGCCTCGCCCAAAATGGCGCCGGTATAAATGGGACTCTTAACTCCTTGTTGTGTACTGGTTGAACAACCTTGATATCACGAGATACGTATGCAGTTTTGAAGCACATGGCGGGCGGGGACGAGAATTGATTGAATATTTCGACATCCTTATTGATATTAAGTTCTGATGTGTTATTGATTACTGTACTATTGTAATTTCGAATTAACGTCACCCATGGTACTTGCCCGCAAATGTACATCTAGAAAATGTTATTGTTAGTGGCCCTGTTGTATTTTAATTACAAAATGTATGTCCACCGATTCCGCAACTGTTAGACACCTTAGTTCTTGCAACCTAATGGCCCGCTCGTTACGTTCCTCTACAGTGTAAATGTTTCCTCATCATATACGTTTCCAGTTTGCTCCGTGGCCGGCCCACGTGGTTATAGGCCCGTATTTGTATACGGACATTTTCACAATAAAGGTTTTTAAAACAAAACATGGTAGTAGTATTTACATTGGTAAAGTTTTTAATTTTAGTCACTGTTTTCGAATCAGTAAAAGGCAAGTGAAATAAAGCAGTCCAATTACATGACGGATAAAAGGTATAATACGCAGGAACGTAGTTAAGATAAATGGTCAAGGGCTGTTGTGTTTTTTACTCCTGCAACATAAAGTGATCGATAAGAATCTGATATTCAGGCGTACCGGCGACTAAGACAGCAGGCCGAGCATCTTTTGCTCAACGGCTCCGTCATGGGACGAAGAAACGCCCTTTTGCTAGAAAAAGGAATATATTTTATTTGCAGGACAGTTGTAAACTTTCCGGGAAAGTACATTAGCCTGGAACATTATAACATATATGTTTAAGAAAAAATAATGTTCGAAAGCAATAAAAAGCGTAATTTTTAGGTCATATGACCAAGCCTTTCATCATTAGAATAACAAAAGTAAAATGAACCAATGAAAAGTTTTATAAACAAGTCACATGACCTGTTATGCTTACGTTACGCGCCGCGCCCCGGATCGCTTCTGGGAAGCTGCGCTTTGCGCACCGGAGCACTTCCGGGTGCGCTAACGCGACGTGTCATATAACGCATTACGCGACAACGTAGGTCCAGAATATAGTCAAAATGTCTCCACCATCCAGCGGTCGGAACACAACCCCTTTCAGTAGTCTAAAAAGTTCTGTTAAATGACAACAGAAGGGACAGGCAACAAGAACAATCAGTCAAAGAGGGGAGGGCAAGTTCTTCCCTACCGGGTCACGTTGGGGCGCTACCGGAACTGATCGAATTGGTAGTCTACAGTGTTTCTGGATGTTTCAGACTGAAGCTGGCGTCAGCATGAGAGCACCACCATATCGTAGCTCAGTCGTGGCCATTCCACAAGCAATCATGGCAGCCGCTCCCCACCAGAAGCCTGCGGGAGTCGGGGGCCCCCAAGACTTTTGTAGAATCTTCAAGGCTCAGGGGACGCTTTTGAGAATGGGGCCTAAGTCCTAGCAGACAAGCGTCCGAGTTCCAAGGTGTCCCAGGGCCATTTTAGTGGATCACGCCCAAATCTGAAGAGCCGGCCGCCATTTTGAGAGTCTTTTGGCAGCCGCCTATCGCTGCAATGCAAGAGCGGGAGCAACTCAACTACATGGTGAGCGAGACGCTGTAGTCGCAAGAGCGGGCGGTAAACAGCTGAATGGCGGAAGAGGCACAGTGTAGCAAAAGCGGGCGGAATGGTAACTGAAACGGTAAAGGGGCGCCCCACTACAGCGTGTCTTCAGGTCAAACGGATTGTGGGACAAGGTCCAGAATGGAAGAGTCATCAAAAGGCAAAAAGTTCCGCCGGACCCCGGGAGCCGGCCGCCTATGTCGGGGGCGATCTTAGGCCACACCAGGGCAACACGACTTGGGGAGGGGGCAGGAGCCAAGCGCCCCCTCCCAGTCCGCACCACCACATCATATGTTGAAAATCTGAAGCCATTGTTCTACAAACTCTCAACCAGCCTTGGATGGAAAAATCTTGATGAATGTACAAACTGAAAACCAGTTTTTGTCTGCATAGCATCAGCAGCAAAGCTTGCTATCAGAGTTTATGAGTTTCATGCTCGATCGATTGAGCTAGCCGGATCGGGCAACTAAAAGTATAAAATAGTTATGTAAATAGTTATTTAATAAAATGTTTTACCCTGTTACTTTGCTGGTGTGTTGTATATATTTATAATATTTGCATAGGGTTTGTCGTTATTTTGGGTGGGGTGGGTGGCGGAGCCGAGCTGTATTGCAGCCATCATCGTGTGGAGCTCAGTTCATCTCACTAGTTTCGTATTTCTCTTGAGGGGTTGTTCTTAATGTTTCTATTTTAGCTAGGTCAAAAAGAGATCCCATTAGTGGCCTACTGATTTTGCTCGATTCCTTTTGTTTTTTAAAACGATTTTTCACTATCTGCAAAGACTAAACAGAGTATTGCGACTCTGTGCTTGTTTGTAAATAGAGAATGAACCAAAGAGAACCAATTCTAAAACAGTAAATGCTTGGATAACAATCAATCAAATGGAGAGAGAAGCAGACACGACGGATTAGAACGGGGGCATAGGCCTGCGTTAACTACCCTTCACTATCTGCAAAGAGAGAGTACTGCTAAGAGAAAAGAGGGGGGGGAGGTGGGAGGCAGCGTTCAAAGTACATCAGCGTGCATAAATACGAAAATGTTTTTACCTATCACGTACTTCACATTTGACAGCTTTTGATATTTGCTATTAAAAAACCATTGAAATTCACTGAAAAAACCATAGGTTTTAGGCCATATAAAGTTAGGGATTAGCATTTACAAAACCTTAATTTACTCGCACAAAACCATAGAAATTTGCATATATAGTTAGATGCAATAACTATATATCGCGCACCCGCAATCCACTGCTGATGATGTCACATATTACATCATTAATGACATGGTCAGTGACATCACTGATGACATCACTGATGACATCTCAAATGACATCACTGATGACATCTCAAATGTCATCACTGATGATATCACTGATAACATCTCATTTGACATTACTGATCACATCACTGATGATTTCATTCATGTGATTATACAATGAACCTCTTCAGACTCTAATATAACCTTAGATACACTCAGTGTAAACAGACACTCACAGATTGTCACTCATCCATGGAGTTACTCATACATCTAGTCAGTCATGAAAAGAATCAGTCACTCCTCCATTTCCTCAACTATACAGTTATACACACCTTATTTATTCAAACATATACTAACACATATTTACTCTCCTATACAATTCCTGATACAAGTTTTCAATGATCCATTCAGCCACTCACACATTCACTGGCTCTTATACACAGTAATTTATATATGTGAACTCTCACATGTACTGTGTTTTACATATTTACTTACTTTGACATGTAGCACTGAGATATCCATTCACTCACTAATACACTCGTACACAGTCAACCACCCATACAGCTGTTTCAACATGCAGTTTTGAACCCATAGATCGAGTGAATCAACTGTTCACACATGCATACACAGAGTCACACACCTCCCAGTCACCCCCACACACACACTTACTCTCCCATAGAAATACTTAGGCAACCAATCAATAACCCATATAGTTACTCATATAGCTACTGATTAACACATGCAGCACTTCATAGAACAACAGATATAATGATGCACAAATTAAGACAGTTTAGTCACTAACCCATGCACTCAGTGAGACACATTTAATCATTTACTCATACAGTCAGTCATGCACCTACTAAATTCTTCATCCAGACACTTATACATCCACTCATTCTTCAATATGTAAGACATATTTTAACTTTACAGAAACATACAGTCACTGGATGATGTCATCAGTGATGTCATCAGTGATGTCACTGACCATGTCATTAATGATGTAATATGTGACATCATCAGCAGTGGATTGCGGGTGCACGATTTATAGTTATTGCATCTAACTATATATGCGAATTTCTATGGTTTTGTGCGAGTAAATTAAGGTTTTGTAAATGCTAATCCCTAACTATATATGGCCTAAAACCTATGGTTTTTTCAGTGAATATATATATAAATATATATATATATATATATATATGTATTTCCGAAAATGCAGGCTGGGGCTGCTTTGAATCAAGTGAGTGGAATACTAACATTTCGAACTGTGCAAAGAAGCTGACATTATTTTTTTGCGCATTGGAAAGGGCATCAATTAAGAAAGGTGGAGCATACAATGCTCTTTTCATTTAAAGCCTTCACGTTTTCCATTGCGCACTCTGAAAGAGAATACGGCCCACGCTGTTTAAAAGCAGACCACGTGGGTACAATTCAAAATACAGAGACTGCCTCCCGTGACCAAGGCTTTCACAAGCAGAAACGTTGGGATAAGGAAGCCTCTTGCCTTCGTGTTGTTTTCACTGAAATAAATGAATTTACTGCAACCCAGCCAGTGCCGGTGTGCCTCTTTGAAAGGAAAGGGGGAAGTGACTTTATGTTTTCCTGGAAGCCTCGCACCAGCCTCACTGGCCGCCCTGCTAAGGTCCAGGTCTATTTGCGTGGCAATGTGGACTGATATATATATATATATATATTACCTACTGGCGATAGCCAGTAGGTATATATAGTTAGGATTTTTTTCCTATGGGATTTCTGAAAATTCTATGTCGAATAACTTTGGCGTTTGAGGACGGAATTGGCTGAAATTTTCAGGAAAATGGCACATTTTGTTTCTGAGCAGCCCCTGAAAATTTGGGGGGGTTTCGTCAAACGGGGGCCGAGAAAAAAGGGGGGTCCCAAAACGAGTTTTTAACATTGAGTTTTCCATAGGGCGGTTGGACTCACTTTTAGCTCGAACGGCTGAATGGATTTCCACAAAACTTGGCAAAATTGTAGGGACTGGTAGCCCGATGTGCCTTTGCTATGTCTCAAGATATATGCTCCAGTGGTTTTTACGAAAATTAACTTTGAAAAATATATATTGGGCTACATTGGGCTATATATATGTTGGAGCCCAAATGTAGCCCAATGTAGCCCAATGTAGCCCAATGTAGCCCAAAGATGGCCACCAGAGACAAAAAAAAACAAATGTAGCCCAAATATCAGCCAGATGTAGCCCAACTATAGCCCAGTGACAGAATGTCCCGGGGTGTTCTAAAGAACAACTAGAGCGCTAACAGTCTTACTTATGACAAAAGTATGGCACATCTGAAGTCATCTTGATTGGAATAAAGTGTTAACACTTAAAACATTTAATTTGCAAAGGAACAAAATGAGAGGTTTCATTTTGCCATAGAAATGTTATATATTACCTACTGGCGGTCGCCAGTAGGTATATATAGTTAGGATTTTTTTGAATAGGGATTTCTGAAAATTCTATGTTGAATAACTTTGGCGTTGATGGACAGAATTGGCTGAAATTTTAAGGAAAATGGCACATTTTGTTTCTGAGCGTCCCCTGAAAGTTTGGGGGGGTTTCGTCAAGCAGGGGCCGAGAAAAAAGGGGGGTCCCAAAACGTGTTTTTAACATTGAGTTTTCCATAGGGCGGTTGGACTCTTTTTTAGCTCGAACGGCTGAATGGATTTCCACAAAACTTGACAAAATTGTAGGGACTGGTAGCCCGATGTGCCTTTGCTATGTTCAAGATATATGCTGCAGTGGTTTTTACGAAAATTAACTTTGAAAAATATATATTGGGCTACATTGGGCTATATATATGTTAGAGCCCAAATGTAGCCCAATGTAGCCCAATGTAGCCCAAAGATGGCCACCAGATACAAAAAAAAACAAATGTAGCCCAAATATCAGCCAGATGTAGCCCAACTATAGCCCAGTGACAGAATGTCCCAGAGTGTTCTAAAGAACAACTAGAGCGCTAACAGTCTTACTTATGACAAAAGTATGGCACACCTGAAGTCATCTTGATTGGAATAAAGTGTTAACACTTAAAATATTTAATTTGCAAAGGAACAAAATGAGGGGTTTCATTTTGCCATAGAAATGTTATATATATATATATATATATATATATATTACCTACTGGCTATCGCCAGTAGGTATATATAGTTAGAATTTTTTCTCTATGGGACTTTTGAAAATTCTATGTCTAATAACTTTGGCGTTTGTGGACGGAATCGCACGGAATGGCACATTTTGATTCTGAGCAGCCCCTGAAAATTTGGGGGGGTTTCGTCAAGGGGGGGCCGAGAAAAAAGGGGGGTCCCAAAACGCGTTTTTCCCATTCATTTTTCCATAGGGCGGTTGGACTCACTTTTAGCTCGAACGGCTGAATGGATTTGCACGAAACTTGGCAAAATTGTAGGGACTGTTAGCCCGATGTGCCTTTGCTAGGTCTCAATATATGTGCTCCAGTAGTTTTTGAGAAATTAACGTTCAAACCAAGATATATATCTGTAACAGCGCTCTGGGCAGCGATCCGGTCCGCTTACTTTTCGCTTATCGGAACTTTGCGCGCAGAAAGCTGATTGGCTCTCCGGTGTCTGTCAACATTCTAAACAGTCCGGAGCGGACGCCATCTTGTCTCTCGGTAGGATCGAGAGAGAAGAAGAGGTGGAAAACGAAAGGGGAATTTAATGAAAGGGGGCAAGGTATCCCCCTCTTGACCCCCTAGGAATGTTGTTGGGGTTATTAAAGGGTCCCGTGGGGAAAATAAAAAAAAAATGATTTTTCACGGTAGAAGCGCGGCCGCGAACTGGTAGCGAAACGGGAATTCGCCATTTTGAGCTTCGTTAATTAAATTACTAGTTATAAGTGGGTGCGGGAGACGTATCCTAATCCCCTATGTTTCCTGAGGGTGGCTGAGGAGGCTGATATATGTTGATACATCTCTTCCAGCGGCTGTGCGTGAGCTTTTTTTTTTTTTTTGCTGCGTGACAGTCCGGAGCGGCCGCCATCTTGTCTCTCGGTAGGATCGAGAGAGAAGAAAAGGTGAAAAACTAAGGGGGAATTTAATGAAAGGGGGCAAGGTATCCCCCTCTTCACCCCCTAGGAATGTTGTTGGGGTTATTAAAGGGTCCCGTGGGGAAAATAAAAAAAAAAATGATTTTTCACGGTAGAAGCGCTTCACGGGCCGCGAACTGGGCCGCAAACTGGTAGCGAAACGGGAATTCGCCATTTGCTTCACGGGCCGCGAACTGGGCCGCAAACTGGTAGCGAAACGGGAATTCGCCATTTTGTGCTTCGTTAATTAAATTACTAGGTATAAGGGGGTGCGGGAGAGGTATCCTAATCCCCTATGTTTCCTGAGGGTGGCTGAGGAGGCTGATATATGTTGATACATCTCTTCCAGCGGCTGTGCCATTTTGCCTTTTTTTCGAATGCCACAATTTTGTCGTGCACGGCAGCCATTTTAGATGCCAGGCTGGTCCCAGGATATCACCTAACCCTGCGGATGTAGTTTATGGCCCCAGCTGTAGAGAATTCAGACATGCCAATCCTCCTGATTCAGGCGTGTGACTACTGATTTCAGTGCTAGTCTCCCGCCTCCCGATTTCTGCAAGCAAAAACCCGGGGGCATATTACGAACAACTAGCGATAATTTTTGTCTCTAACTTGTTTAGAGACAAAAATTATCGCCGCACATCGGCGATTTTTATCGCAGATAAACCTTGCTATTATCGCAGAAAAGTCAGCGATATTCATGTATTATTGACCTAATGCTCTTAGCCATGTTATCCACCTCCCATTGGATAACATGGCTAAGAACTGCTCAGGGCAGGTGTTAGATTTTGGAGATATTCGCGCTTAGCGCGAATATCTCCAAAAGTTGGTAATAGAAGGTAGCGATGTTAGGGACTGTTTCCAGTCGCTAACATCTTGGCACGCCACTTTGCATGTCATTAGTGATAAATATCACTGACATGCAAAGCGGGGCCCAAGATGGTCGCTATCTCCTTTTAGCTGTCACTAACTGGTGTTAGCGACAGCTTGGTAATAGGGAGATAATTTTATCTCCGCTTTCATGGCTTTTAAAGCCAAAAAAAGCGGAGATAAACCCCCTTGATAATATGCCCCACGATTCCTTGGGGGTTTCAGCCGACAGGGCTTGGTATTGTGTTACATGGTAATTTTTCCATGAAACGTCAGAGGGTCGATGCAGGGGTTCTAGAAGAGGTGATAAACCATTTAAGCCTCATGAACAAGCGCATGGTCTTTTAAAGATTTGTGAAGTACTCGGGGCGGCGGTGTGTGTGTGCCCTCTTTCAGGAGCGGACGGGGGGGCACTGCCAGCAACTTGCCAGGTCAGGTAGTGTTCAACACGTGCATCACCCTTTCTCTGCCTGCTATTGCGCTCCATGCTTCGGAAAGGTAAGAAAAAGAACGTGCATTTGAGTTTGAAATGTCCGATCCTGCAGCAGCACACTTCCAAAGCCCACACATGACAATAACCCGATTCAAGGCCCCATTCACCCGTTTTTAAAAAAATAGATAACACTCCAACAAAGTAAGGTTATAAAACTTTATTAACTACTAACTTTAACAAACGGAACAAAAACTAAAAACATTTAAACATTTCTCAACACAAAAAGCAACAATGGTTAGAAGCGGTCTTTTGTGCGAATAGTCCCAAGGCAGCACAACGTGCAGAGTTCTGGACGGCACCCAGGTGATGTCGCCTGGGTGCCGCACTGGTTTAGGGATCCTACAATGCAGCACAGAAAAACAGCGTGGGGCGTCCTGGGTGGTGCGGGGGGAGGCCTCGTCAGTAGCGGTCTGTGTCCAGTGTCACATGGCTGACACAACATGTACGACAGGCACCCAGGTGATGTCCAGTAAACTGCCGCACTGGTTTTGGTATCCTACAATGCTGCTCCGAAAATTGGCGTGCGGCGGCTCGGGGGGGGGCGTGGGGGAGCCGGCGTGAACGGGCCTCCCCAGGTGGCGGCCATCTAGCTGAGTTGCGCTCGCTCTTGCGGCCACAGCGTCTCGCTCACCATGTTGTTGAGTTGCTCCCACTCTTGCAGTGCAGCGATAGGCGGCTGCCACATGGCTCTTAAAATGGCGGACAGCTCCTCGGTTTTAGGCCTGGTCCACTGAAATGGCCCTGGGACACTTTGGAACTCGGACGCTTGCCTGCTAGGGCTTGGGCTCCATTCTCGAAAAGCGTCCGCTCAGCCGTGAAGATTGTATAAAAGTCTTGGGGGCCCCCGACTCCCGCAGGCTTCCGGTGGGGAGCGGCTGCCATGATTGCTCGCGGAATGACCACGACGGAGCCACGAGATGGTGGTGCTCTCATGCTGACGCCAGCTTCAGTCTGAATGATCCAGAAACAAGGTGGGGCTTTCATCGTTTGGGAAAAAAAAATGTTCTAAACCAATGAAAAGTGTTATTTTTAGGTCATATGACCAAGCCTTCCATCTTTAGGAAACCAAAAGTAAAATGAACCAATGAAAAGTTTTATAAACAAGTCACATGACCTGTTATGCGACATAGGGCTACAAAAAGCGTAGAAAATCCGTTGGCACGTGAGGCGGCGTCAGTAGCGGACCGATGTGCGAATAGGCCGAAGGCAGCACAACGGGCCGAGATCCGGATGGTACCGAGGTGGTGTCCAGCAAATTGCCGCACTGGTGTGGCCATCCTACAATGCTGCGCCGAAAGACGGCGTGTCCAGCTGAATTGCGGTCACTGTTGCGGTACAGTGACTCGAACGCGCCGAGATCCGGATGGCACCGAGGTGGTGTCCAGCAAATTGCCGCACTGGTGTGGCCATCCTACAATGCTGCGCCGAAAGACGGCGTGTCCAGCTGAATTGCGGTCACTGTTGCGGTACAGTGACTCGAACGCGCCGAGATCCGGATGGCGCCGAGGTGGTGTCCAGCAAATTGCCGTACTGGTGTGGCCATCCTACAATGCTGCGCCGAAAGACGGCGTGTTCAGCTGAGTTCCGGTCACTCTTCCGGCACAGTGACTCGAACGCGCTGAGATCCGGATGGCACCGAGGTGGTGTCCAGCAAGTGGCTGCACTGGTGTGGCCATCCTACAATGCTGCGCCGAAAGTCGGCGTGGGGTGCCCCGTTGGCTTATGAGGTGATGTCAGTAGTGGACTGATGTGTGAATAGGTCGGAACCAGCACAAGGCGCCAAGATCCGAATGGCAAGTCCTGGATGTTGAGTGCCTCAGTTGAGATTTCTGAGCAGTGCTTGTAGGACTGTCTGAAGCTTATTTGCACCTGCTGCAGCTTCACTAGGTCCGGCGGAACTTTTTGCCTTTTCCTTTCTGCTTCTTTTCCTACAATGCGTTTCATCTGAAGACACGACCAGGTCCCTGAATGTGTGCAGGGGGACGCTATTGATTGAATGAACGCGCCGAGATCTGGATGGCACCGAGGTGGTGTCCAGCAAATTGCCGCACTGGTGTGGCCATCCTACAATGCTGCGCCAAAAGTCGGCGTGGGGTGCCCCGTTGGCTTATGAGGTGATGTCAGTAGTGGACTGATGTGTGAATAGGTCGGAACCAGCACAAGGCGCCAAGATCCGAATGGCAAGTCCTGGATGTTGAGTGCCTCAGTTGAGATTTCTGAGCAGTGCTTGTAGGACTGTCTGAAGCTTATTTGCACCTGCTGCAGCTTCACTAGGTCCGGCGGAACTTTTTTTCTTTTCCTACAATGCGTTTCATCTGAAGACACGACCAGGTCCCTGAATGTGTGCAGGGGGACGCTATTGATTGAATGAAAATGGCGGCTTGACACAAAGCTGACTCAAGCGTTACTGTTGGTGCTATACAGACAAAAATTGGTTTTCAGTTTGTACATTCTTCAGGTTTTTTTTTTCCATCCAAGTCTGATTGAGAGTTTGTAGAAAAATGGCTTCAGATTTTCCACATACTACTCTTCAACATTCTTCCTAAATGTAACAATGTGAAACTCACTAGGAGAACGGCTGTTTCTGTTTCCTTTCAAAATGCTGCCACCAATATTTTCTGAATGGAAGACACCATCTTGTAGCATAAAGGGCCGAAAGGGGTTCTGGTCTGGCCGATGGTTGGTGGAGACATTTTGACTATATCTTGGACCTGCCCGGCCTCGCCCAAAATGGCGCCGGTATAAATGGGACTCGTAACTCTTTGCCCGCAAATGTATATCTAGAAAATGTTATTGTAAGTGGCCCTGTCGTATTTTAATTACAAAATGTACGTCCACCGATTCCGCAACTGTTAGACACCTTTGTTCTTGTCACCTAATGGCCCGCTCGTTACGTTCTTCTACAGTGTAAATGTCTCCTCATCATATACGATTTCAGTTTGCTCCGTGGCCGGCCCACGTGGTTGTAGGCCCGTATTTGTATACTGACATTTTTACAATAAAGGTTTTTAAAACAAAACACGGTAGTAGTATTTTCATTTGTAAAGTTTTTACTTTTAGTGACTGTTTTCGAATCAGTAAAAGGCAAGTGAAATAAAGCAGTCCAATTACATGACGGATAAAAGGTATAATATGTAGGAACGCAGTAAAGATAAATGGTCAAGGGCAGTTGTGTTTTTCATGTCTGCAACATAAAGTGATCGATAAGAATCTGATAATCAGGCGTATCGGCGACTAAGACAGCAGGCCGAATCTCTTTTACTCAACGGCTCCGTCATGGAAGGAAGAAACGCCCTTTTTCTCGAAAAAGGAATATATTTTACTTGCAAGACAGTTGTAAATTTTCCGGGAAAGTACATTAGCCTGGAATATTATAACATATGTTTGAAAAAAAAATATTGTTCGAAAATAATAAAAAGCGTAATTTTTAGGTCATATGACCAAGCTTTTCATCATTAAATTAACAAAAGTAAAATGAACCAATGAAAAGTTTTATTAACAAGTCACATGACCTGTTATGCTTACGTTACGCGCTGCGCGCCGCGCCTCGGATCACTTCCGGGTGCGCTAACGCGGCGTGTCATAAAACGCATTACGCGACAACGTAGGTCAAGAATATAGTCTAAATGTCTCCACCAACCAGCGTTCAGAACACAACCCCTTTCAGCAGTCCAAAAAGTTCTGTTAAATGACAACAGAGGGGACAGGCAACAAGAACCATCAGTCAAAGAGGGGAGGGCAAGTTCTTCTCTTCCGGGTCATGTTGGGGCGCTACCGGAACTGATCGAATTGGTAGTCTACAGTGTTTCTGGATGTTTCAGACTAAAGCTGGCGTCAGCATGAGACCACTACCATCTCGTAGCTCCGTCGTGGCCATTCCACGAGCAATCATGGCAGCCGCTCCCCACCAGAAGCCTGCGGGAGTCGGAGGCCCCCAAGACTTTTGTAGAATCTTCACGGCTGAGGGGACGCTTTTCGAGAATGGGACGCAAGCCCTAGCAGACAAGCGTCCGAGTTCTAAGGTGTCCCAGGGCCATTTTAGTGGACCAGGCCCAAAACCGAAGAGCCGGCCGCCATTTTGAGAGTCCTGTGGCAGCCGCCTATCGCTGCACCGCAAGAGCGGGCGCATCTCAACTACATGGTGAGCGAGACGCTGTAGTCGCAAGAGCGGGCGGTAAACAGCTGAATGGCGGAAGAGGCACAGTGTAGCAAAAGCGGGCGGAATGGCAACTAAAACGATAAAGGGGCGCCCCACTACAGCTTGTCTTCAGGTCAAACGGATTGTGGGACAAGGTCCAGAATTGAAGAGTCATCAAAAGGCAAAAAGTTCCGCCGAACCCCGGGAGCCGGCCGCCTATGTCGGGAGCGATCTCAGGCTACACCAGTGCTATAAGACTTGGGGAGGGTGTCGGAGCCAAGCGTCTTCTCCGAGTCCATGGCCATCACACCGCCCATCAGGGGCCTCCGTCAAGCTGTTTAGGAAGGTAACATATCACATTGTTTTCTAATGCAGTCAGGTCCACAAACGACACTCACTTACTTTGAGAATAGTGAAGCTGCAGTAGGTGGAAATAAGCTTCAGACAGTGTTACAAGCACTGCTCAGAACTCTTAACTATGGCACCCAACATCCAGAACTTATGCTATTTGAGAATGGTAGTGACATCGAAGCATCTCAGGGACCAAAACCATTAACGTACTTTCACGTATGAAAATCTTACTTGGGGAGGGGGCAGGAGCGAAGCGCCCCCTCCCAGTCAGCGCCACCACACCGTATGTTGAAAATCTGAAGCCATCGTTCTACAAAGTCAACCAAACTTGGATTGAAAAATCTAGAAAAATGTACAAACTGAAAACCAGTTTTGGTCTGCATAGCATCAGTAACAACGCTTGAGTCAGCTTTGTGTCAAGCCGCCATTTTGATTCAACAAAGCACAGGCATTGAAAAAGGCTGAAACTCAGAACTCTAAACTATGGCACCCAACATCCAGGAGCTTGCTATCTGGATCTTGGAGCCTTGTGCTGTTTTCGATCTATTCACACATCGGTCCACTACTGACATCATCTTATAAACCAACGTTATGTAAATAGTTTTTTAATAAAATGTTTTACCCTGTTTCTTTGTTGGTGTGTTGTCTATATTTTTAATATTTGCATAGGGTTTGTCGTTATTTTGTGCGGGATGGGTGATGGAGCCGAGCTGTCTTGCAGCCCTCATGGTGTGGAGCTCAGTTCATCTCACTATTTTCGTATTTCTCAAGAAGGGTTGTTCCTAATATTTCTATTTTAGCGAGGTCAAAAAGAGATCCAATTAGTGGCCTACTGATTTTGCTCGATTACTTTTATTTTTTTACACGATTTTTCACTATCTGCAAAGACTAAACAGAGTATTGCGACTTTGTGCTTGTTTGTAAATAGAGAATGATCCAAAGAGAACCAATTCTAAAACAGTAAATGCTTGGACAACAATCAATCAAATGGAGAGACAAGGAGGCACGACGGATTACAACGGGGGTAAAGGCCTGCGTTAACTACCCTTCAGTATCTGCAAAGAGAGAGTACTACTAAGGCAAAAGAGGGGAGGGGGGGGGTGCAGCGTTCAAAGCACATCAGCGTGCATAAATACGAAAATGTTTTTATCTATCACGTACTTGACATTTTAAAGCTTTTCATATTTGCTATTAAAAAACCAATGAAATTCACAGAAAAAACCATAGGTTATAGTGGATATATAGTTAGGAATTTGCATTTACAAAACCTTGAAAATTCAATGAAAAAACCATAGGTTATAGGCCATATATAGTTAGGAATTAGCATTTACAAAACCTTATTTTACTCGCATAAAACCATTGAAATTCCATATATAGTTAGAAGCGCTAACTATATATCGCGCACCCGCAATCCACTGCTGATGATGTCACATATTACATCATTCATGACATGGTCAGTGACATCACTGATGACATCACTGATGACATCTCAAATGACATCACTGATGACAACTCAAATGATATCAATGATGACATCTCAAATGACATCACTGATGACATCACTGATGACAACTCAAATGACATCACTGATGACATCTCATTTGTCATCACTGATCACATCACTCATGTGATAATACAATGAACCTCTTCAGACTCTAATATAACCTTACATACACTCAGTATAAACAGACACTCACAGACTGTCAGTCATCCATGGAGTTACTCACACACCTAGTCAGTCATGCAAAGAATCAATCACACCTCCATTTCCTCAACTATACAGTTATACACATCTTACTTATTCAAACATATAATAACACATATTTACTCTCTTATATAATCCCTGATACAAGCTCACAGTGATCGATACAGCCACTCACACATTCACTGGCTCTTATGTTCAGTTATTTATATATCTCAACTCTCACATGTATTGTGTTTTACATACGTACTTACTTGCTCATGTAGCAATGAGAAATCCATTCACTCACCAAAACACCCATGCATAGTCAACCGCCCATATAGCTGTTTCCACATGCACTCTTGAACTCATACTCCTAGTGAATCAACTGCTTACACATCTATGTACAGAGTCACGCACCTCCCAGCCACCCACACACACACTCAGCCTCCCATTCAAATACTTGGGCAACCAATCAATAACCCATATGGCCACTCTTATAGCTACTGATCAACACATGCAGCAGCTTACACAACAACAAACATACTGATGCACAAATTAAGACAGTTTAGTCACTAACCCATGCACTCAGTGAGACACATTTAATCACTCACTCATACAGTCAGTCATGCACCTACTAAATTCTTCATCCAGACACTTATACATCCACTCATTCTTCAATATGTGAAACATATTTAAACTTTACAGACACATACAATCATTTGAGTTGTCATCAGTGATGTCATTTGAGATGTCATCAATGATGTCATCAGTGATGTCACTGACCATGTCATGAATGATGTAATATGTGACATCATCAGCAGTGGATTGCGGGTGCGCGATATATAGTTAGCGCTTCTAACTATATATGGAATTTCAATGGTTTTATGCGAGTAAAATAAGGTTTTGTAAATGCTAATTCCTAACTATATATGGCCTATAACCTATGGTTTTTTCATTGAATTTTCAAGGTTTTGTAAATGCAAATTCCTAACTATATATCCACTATAACCTATGTTTTTTTCTGTGAATATATATATATATATATATATATATATATATATATATATATATATATATATATATATATATATATATATATATATAAATATATTCACTGAAAAAACCATAGGTTATAGACCATATATAGTTAGGAATTAGCATTTACAAAACCTTGAAAATTCACTGAAAAAACCATAGGTTATAGACCATATATAGTTAGGAATTAGCATTTACAAAACCTTATTTTACTCACACAAAACCATTGAAATTTGCATATATAGTTAGTTGCACTAACTATATATCGCGCACCTGCAATCCACTGCTGATCATGTCACATATTACATCATTCATGACATGGTCAGTGACATCACTAATGACATCACTGATGACATCTCAAATGACATCACTGATGACATCTCAAATGACATCACTGATGACATCACTGATGACATCTCAAATTACATCACTGATGACATCACTGATGACATCTCAAATTACATCACTGATGACATCTCATTTGACATTACTGATCACATCACTGATGACATCATTCATGTGATAATACGATGAACCTCTTTAGACTCTAATATAACCTTAGATACACTCAGTGTAAACAGACACTCACAGACTGTCACTCATCCATGGAGTTACTCACACACCTAGTCAGTCATGCAAAGAATCAATCAGACCTCCATTTCCTCAACTATACAGTTATACACACCTTACTTATTCAAACATATACTAACACATATTTACTCTCTTATACAATCCCTGATACAAGTTCACAATGATCCATACAGCCACTCACACATTCACTGGCTCTTATGCACAGTTATTTATATATGTCAACTCTCACATGTACTGTGTTTTACATATGTACTTACTTTGACATGTAGCACTGAGATATCCATTCACTCACCAATACACTCATGCACACAGTCAACCGCCCATACAGCTGTTTCCACATGCACTTTTGAACCCATACATCTAGTGAATCAACTGCTCACACATCTATGCACAGAGTCATACACCTCCCATCCACCCACACACACACTCAGTCTCCCATACAAATACTTGGGCAACCAATCAATAACCCATATAGTTACTCATATAGCTACTGATCAACACATGCAGCAGTTTACAGAACAACAGACATATTGATGCACAAATTAAGACAGTTTAGTCACTAACCCATGCACTCAGTGAGACACATTTAATCACTCACTCATACAGTCAGTCATGCACCTACTAAATCCTTCATCCAGACACTTATACATCCACTCATTCTTCAATATGTAAGACATATTTTAACTTTACAGAAACATACAGTCACTGGATGTTGTCATCAGTGATGTAATCAGTGATGTCATTTGAGATGTCATCAGTGATGTCATCAGTGATGTCACTGACCATGTCATGAATGATGTAATATGTGACATGATCAGCAGTGGATTGCGGGTGCGCGATATATAGTTAGTGCAACTAACTATATATGCGAATTTCAATGGTTTTGTGTGAGTAAAATAAGGTTTTGTAAATGCTAATTCCTAACTATATATGGTCTATAACCTATGGTTTTTTCAGTGAATATATATATATATATATATATATATATATTACCTATTGATGGCGGTAGCCAGTAGGTAGTTATAGTTAGGACCTATTATCCATAGGAAATCCGCAACATTCTATTTGGAATAGCTTTAGCGCCGGTGGACGAATAATCGCCAAATTTTCAAAACTTATGGCCCGCTCTGGTCCGCTCCTATCCTTAAAGTCTCGGGGTGATTTGTCAAGCGGGGGGTGAGAAAAAAGGGGGGTTCAAAAACGTGTTTTCCCCGTGCAATTTCCCATAGGAACCTTTAATCACAGCTACAACCCGAACTGCTGAATGGAATTACACCAAATTTGGCAAAAAGGTAGAACTTGGTTTAGAGTCTTACCTTTTGGTTGAATAGTGTAAATCTGTTCAGTAGATCCTGAGAAAATCAAAAGTAAAATCACATATATATCTATGGCTGCGGAGGATCCGCGCACCCTAAGCTCACCCTGCCAAGCACGAGCTGTATTCTAATTGGCTGTCAACACTGCAAATCAGGAAGTGTTGGCAGCCATCTTTTCCTTCTGTAGAACTGAGGCACAAGAAACCTAGGAAAAAAACATGCAAAACGCAACAAGGGGGCAGGGTAGAAAGACCCTGACCCCCTAGGCCTGCTCAGGGGCTACAAAGACCCCCAAGGCCAAAAAATAAATATTATTTTTTTTAAAAATCGGCAAAATTCACGCAGGGTGCATGGATCCTGCCAATAAAAAAAACAATTCAGAAAAGGGGGTGATGATGAACAGAGTGTCTGAATTAAGCAGACCACTCTTACCCAGTCCAAAGATCAGGGCTTGATCCATCACCGTTATTTATCTCACTGCACCATCCCAGCTCAGAACCTGGCTATATGCAAATCAGTCTGTCCCTGGCCCAGTGCATCATGGGAACAGGGCAGACTAAACTACCAAGCCAATTCTTCACCAGAAAGGAGACAAGCTACCGGGGACCGGTTTCTGGCATTCCAGTCGTCTTCGGCCCGGCTTGCTTGAATCCTGATGGTGCAGTGAGAAAGGGACTCATGTCTGAGTATACCCTGCCACACCTATAGTGGCCAAAAACGATTCAGAAAAGGGGGTGGTGATGAACAGAGTGTCTGAATTAAGCAGACCACTCTTACCCAGTCCAAAGATCAGGGCTTGATCCATCACCGTTATTTATCTCACTGCACCATCCCAGCTCAGAACCTGGCTATATGCAAATCAGTCTGTCTCTGGCCCAGTGCATCATGGGAACAGGGCAGACTAAACTACCAAGCCAATTCTTCACCAGAAAGGAGACAAGCTACCGGGGACCGGTTTCTGGCATTTCAGACGTCTTCGGCCCGGCTTGCTTGAATCCTGATGGTGCAGTGAGAAAGGGACTCATGTCTGAGTATACCCTGCCACACCTATAGTGGCCAAAAACGATTCAGAAAAGGGGGTGGTGATGAACAGAGTGTCTGAATTAAGCAGACCACTCTTACATAGTCCAAAGATCAGGGCTTGATCCATCACCGTTATTTATCTCACTGCACCATCCCAGCTCAGAACCTGGCTATATGCAAATCAGTCTGTCCCTGGCCCAGTGCATCATGACACTCTGTTCATCACCACCCCCTTTTCTGAATCATTTTTGTCCACCATAAGCGTGGAAGGGTATACTCAGATGTGAGTCCCTAGCTCATTGCACCATCAGGATTCAAGCAAGCCGGGCCGAAGACGGCTGAAATGCCAGAAACCGGTCCCCGGTAGCTTGTTTCCTTCCCAGTATAAGAATTGGCTTGGTAGTTTGGTCTGCCCTGTTCCCATGATGCACTGGGCCAGGGTCAGACTAATTTGCATATAGCCAAGTTCTGAGCTGGGATGGTGCAGTGAGCTAAAAAACGGTGATGGATCAAGCCCTGATCTTTAGACTGGGTAAGAGTGGTCTGCTTAATTCAGACACTCTGTTCATCACCACCCCCTTTTCTGAATCAATAAAAAAAACAAAGCACAAACTCCAGCGCTTCTTTGGTAAATGGCCCCCCGGGGGCCAAATCCCGGGGGCAATACTTATTAAGTAAAGGGGGGCCCAGAGGGTCCCCCAGCCCTGGGACCACCAACCCAGTGCTTTTTTAAATTATTTGTGGGGGCTCTCAGACCCCCCCCAGCCCCCGGGACCACCACCCCCAGGGCTTCTTGAAATTAGGTGGGCCCAGCCCCGGGGACCGCCACCCCGGGGCTTCTTTAAATTAGTTGCTGGGGGCAGGTTCCCCCAGCCCTGGAGACTGCCACCCCCGGGACTTTTTTAAAAAAATACCCTGTGTGGGGGCTCAAGCCCCCCACATGCCCCAGGGACCGCCACCTCCCCGGGTCTCTAAATATTTAAATTGGGGGGTCTGTGACGGACCGGCCAGCCCCGAGGACCACCACCTCCCGGGGCTTTGGAAAATGGTGGGAGGGGAGCCCCCCTGGAGCCAATGATGACCCTGGGGACCGCCACCCCCCAGGGCCAGCTCCTGCAGGGTCCCGGGGTGCCTACCCCGGGACACTGTGATTTGCTACAGCAGGGCGGGTGCCTCGTGGCTCCAGCCCTGCCATAGCAAACCTGGTTTGAATTTTGAAAGAGAGAGCAGGGAAACCTGCTCTCTCTTTCAAAATTCAAACCAAATAGCTTTTCCACACGGGGAGCTGAATCTTAGCAGCTCCCCATGTGGAAAAACAATGCCGGCTCCCGCAGGAGCCGGCTGGGACTGTGGGGGGATTGGGGACCCCCCCATGTTCCCCAACAGAGAGGTACAGCCCCGGGGGATGTGGTCCCTGGGGCTACAAGTAGCTCAGGAGGGGGGCTACGTGGCTCCCCTTCCCAAAAGTAAAAAAAATGTACAAAGGCTGGCCCCGGGGGATAGGGTCCCCGGGACCATAATCTCTCAACTTAGAATGGCCACAGGGCGCGTTTACACAGTGGTGAAGGGAGGGGATGGGGCCGGAGGTGACGTGTGCAAACACATCCTGTGGCACGTTTTAAGTTGGGGAAATAATTCCCCTTCAATAGTGAGGGACCCTTGGGGCCAACTAGCCCACCAGGTGCTTCCAGGATGCGCCACTGTGCTGCGTTGCAGAGAGGTGGTGCAGCCGTGCCACTTTTTTTTACACCTCTCTGCAATTGCACTTAGGGACCCTCAGGATTCAAGATTCAATGGGATTTAATCTCCCAACTTAAAATGGCCACAGGGCGTGTTTGCTCGGTGGGCAAGGGAGGGGACGGGACTGAGGTGACGTGTGCAAAGATGCCCTATGGCGCGTATTAAGTTGGGGAAATAATTTCTCTTTAATTCTGAGGGCCCATGGGGGCCAACTAGTCCGCCAGGTGCTTCCAGTAAGCACCACTGTGCTGTGCTGCAGAGAGGTGGTCCAGGCCATGCCCATTTTCTGTGCAACGTAGCTCTGTGGTGCTAACTAGAGAAACCTGATGGGTTAGTTGTACCCAAGGGACACACTCAAGCGGACTTTATCCCCCAAATTAAAATGGCCACAGGGCGTGTTTGCACACGTCAGCTCAGCCACCCCCCTCCCTTCATCAGTGCGCAAACGCACCCTGAAGCGTGTTTCAAGAGGTAGTTTTAATCCCCCTGCCCTATTATATTCTAGGGGCTTACAGAGGAGGTCATGCTCATAACAGGCGTGCCCTAGCGCATAGTGTATCCTAGTGTATGTAGGTGAATTAACTGTATTCTAAGTATGTTTTAGCATAGCACTCACTCTAAGACTGGTTAGTTAGAGACAGTTACCACCAGTACCCATCTGAATAAGTTGAGGGTACAAGATGATTTTGCAACATGGCCTCTTTCTGCGCCTCTATTTGTTCTTTCTGCACGTCTTCCTTCTTCCTGCACTTTTCTTCGTCTTTGAGGACTTCTGTTGCTTCTTTCTGCATTTCTTTTTCTTCTTTCTGTGTGTTTTTTCTTCTTTCTTCACATGTCCTACCTCTGTAGTCATAGATAGAAACTAGCAAAACCATAGGTTTCAGTTATGTTAAAGTTAGAAATTAGCATTTAAAAAACCTTTGAAATTCACTGAAAAAACCATAGGTTTCAGGCACGTTATAGTTAGGAATTCGCATTTAACAAACCTTAGAAATTCACAGAAAAAAAAATAGGTTTCAGGGACGTTGTAGTTAGCTGGACATTTCACTCGTACAAAACCATTGAAATTCCCATTATAGTTAGTTCAGCTCACTATAACTCGCTCGCCCGCAATGCGCTGCTGATGACGTCACATTTTACACACTCATGACATGGTCAGTGACATCACTCATGACATCACTGATGACATCTCAGAAGACATCACTGATGACATCATCCTTGTGATTGAGTGGCAGACTTCCTCTCACCCTAATATAAACTTTGATACCCACATTCAAAAATTGAAACAAAAAATGGACATACCTATACCAGTTACAACAACCTATTTCGTAATTCCAAGAGCTACATACACATCCACTCATTCACCAACAGTCCTACAAAGTCACTCATACATGTACTCACTCATCACATGTACTCATATACTTATACATCCTGTTACACACCGCCACTCATTCATAGAGCTACTTACACACATAGTCACTCCTGCTAATAAAGAATAAAACATCCATTCACTTTCATATACAGTTATACACACACCACTACACTTACTTCTACAGAAACGAACACATACTTACTCTCTTAAACAATCAATTATAGAAACACATACATATTTATACAGGAACTCTCCCAATCTCTCACTCTCACATATACTCACTTATATACACAAATACTCACATATACTAGTTTTAAACATATGTAGTTACTCGTAAATACACTATTTAGACAGTCTGTCACTCACTAACACACCCATACACACACTCATCCACCCATAGAGTCCTGCACACAGGCTGTCTTCAAAACACATACAAACAGTGAGTCACGCATTCATGCATCTATGTCCTAAGTAATACCCCCTACCGAACCATACAGACACTCAGAAAATCAGACTGATACTCAAAAAACCAACTATTACCCATATAGACACTCATGTAGCTACTCACCCACCCATGCACCCACTTATGCACAAAGTGAGAGACTGATACATATATTTACATATTAAAACATTAATCGCTAACCCATGTATTCACTAAGATACACTTAATCAGTCAGTTATATAATCAATTTTACAAACAAAAACATCCATTTAGACACTTATTCACCCATTTATTCTTCCATCAATCTTGAGATATACACATATAAAAAATATTTACTTTTTAGAAAGACACATATTCACTGGATGATGTCATCAGTGATGTCATTTGAGAAGTCATCAGTGATGTCATTAGTGATGTCACTGACCATGTCAAGAGCGATGTAATATATGACGTCATCAGCAGTGCATTGCGGGCTTGCGAGTTATAGTTAGCTGAACTAACTATAACGGGGGAATTTTAATGGTTTTGTACGAGTGAAATGTCCAGTTAACTATAACACCCCTAAAACCTATGTTTTTTTCGGTGATATATATATATATATATATATATATATATATATATTACCTACTGGCGGTCGCCAGTAGGTAGTTATAGTTAGGATTTTTTTCAATGTTAAATCTGAAAATTCTATTTGGAATAACTTTGGCGCCGGTTGACGAATCTGCCTGAAAATTTCCTCAAAATGGCCTTGCGGCGTTCCGGTCCTTCCCCGAAAGTTTGGGGGGGATTCGTCAAGCGGGGGCCGAGATAAAAGGGGGGTCCCAAAACGCGTTTTCCCCATGTTAATTTCCATAGGGCGGTCGATTTCACTTTTAGCCCGAACGGCTGAATGGATTTCCACCAAACTTGGCAAAATTGTAGGGACTGGTAGCCCGATGTGCCTTTGCTATGTCTCAAGATATGTGCTCCAGTGGATTTTGAGTAATTAAGGTTCAAAAAAATATATATATCTATAGCCGCGCTCCGGTACGCGCACCGGTACGCGCACCGGGCGCTTACCGCGACTTGCGCGCTGAAAGCTGATTGGCTCTGGGATGTCTGTAAACATTCTAAACAGTCCGGAGCGGCCGCCATCTTGTGTCTCGGTAGGATCGAGACACGAGAGGTGGCCAAAACAAAGAGGGAAATGACCATAAGGGGGCAGAGTAGACCCCCCTTGACCCCCTAGGTTTGATGTGGGGGCCATAAAAGGGCCCCGCGGAGCAAAAAAAAAATTAAAAAAAATTTTGCTTTTCGCGCGGTGAGCGCCCGGTACGCGCACCGGTACGCGCACCGGTAAGCGTACCGGGGAGTGTACCATGGGGAAAAAGAATGACAGTTTTAAAAGTAGCTGTTTAAAAAAAAAATGTTTTGTTGTTTTTTTTTATACATACACATACATATATATATAAATGCATATGCATATATATATATGCATATATGTGTATATGTGTGCGTGTAGAGAGAGGTAGAGAGGTAGAGGTGTAGAGGTAGAGAGGTAGAGAGGTAGCGGTAGAGAGGTAGAGATTAGTAGAGAGAGAAGAAGAGAGAGGTAGAGAGGTAGAGAGTAGAGAGTGAGTAATAGAGAGTGAGTAGTAGAGAGTAGTAGAGAGCAGTAGAGAGAGTAGCAGAGAGTGAGTAGTAGAGAGTAGTAGAGTGAATAGTAGAGTGAGTAGTAGAGAGTAGTAGAGAGTGAGTAGTAGAGAGTGAGTAGTAGACAGTAGTAGAGAGTAAGTAGTAGAGTGAGTAGTAGAGAGCAGTAGAAAGTGAGTAGTAGAGAGTAGTAAAGAGTGAGTAGTAGAGAGTGAGTAGTAGAGAGTGAGTAGTAGAGAGTAGTAGAGAATGAGTAGCAGAGAGAATAGTAGTGAGTAGTAGAGAGTGAGTAGTAGAGTGAGTAGTAGAGACTAGTAGAGAGAGAGTAGTAGAGAGTGAGTAGTAGACAGTAGTAGAGAGTGAGAAGTAGAGAGTGAGTAGTAGAGAGTAGTAGTGAGTAGTAAAGAGTGAGTAGTAGAGAGAGTAGTAGAGAGTGAGTAGTAGAGAGTAGTAGATAGTGAGTAGTAGGGAGTAGTGAGTAGCGAGTAGTAGGGAGTGAGTAGTAGAGAGAGAGTAGTAGAGTAGTAGAGAATGAGTAGTAGACAGTGAGTATTTGAGAGTAGTGGAGTAGGAGAGAGTAAGTAGTAGAGAGTAGTGGAGAATATTCCAAAGTTTGGCACAGCACCACTTTCACAATGAGTCCAATCAAATCATATCACTTAGAGTCCTTATTGAAGCGCTGAATCTTGGTGTATATTCAAATGCTTTTATTTTCCTTAAGTTTATGTACCACAGCCAGCCGAAAGGTTTCGTTCTGTACAACAGAACTTCTTCAGGGCGTTCTTATTTCCTTCAAGTTATGTCGGTATCCAGTTGTCATATAACTAGATATTTCTTCCAAATGTTAGACGAGACATAAGTATATTCTTATTCAAAGTGACTAGGTATCAATTTTACCCACACAATTCGGGCAGACTTGAGTAATTTATAGCATCCTCAAAGTCAGTCTTTCAAAAATTCCAAAGTATAGGACATGATAATCCAAATCCAAATGTTTCTCAAGAAAAGTAATTTACAATCGTTCGGAATATCGGTGTTTGGGCAGATATGATCCAGGGACCCCCAGTATGCAAGGGGAATTAGTCCCCCCTCTACAAACGCGCCAGTGGCCTGCATTGCAGAGAGGTGTAACAAGGGTGTGGCCTCATTACACTTCTCTGCAATGCAGCTCCCTCGCGCATACTGGAGGCTTCTGGTGGACCAGTTGACCCCAGGGACCCCCAGTATGCAAGGGGAATTAGTTCCCCCTCTGCAAACGCGGCAGTGGGCTGCGTTGCAGAGAGGTGTAACAAGGGGCATAGTCTCATTACACCTCTGCAATGCAGCCCCTGGCGCATACTGGAGGTTCCAGGTGGGCTAATTGGCCCCCAGGGGCCCCCAGTATGCAAGGGGAATTAGTTCCCCCTCTTCAAACATGCACGGGGGCTGCGTTGCAGAGAGGTGTAAAAAGGGTTGTGGCTTCATTACACCTCTCTGCAATGCAGTCCCCTGGCGCATACTGGAGATTCCTGGTGGGCTTTCAGGTCTTATATAGTTAGGAATTAGCATTAAAAAAACCTTTGAAATTCACTGAAAAAACCATAGGTTTCACACCAGTTATAGTTAGGAATTAGCATTTAAAAAACCTTTGAAATTCACTGAAAAAACCATAGGTTTCACACCAGTTATAGTTAGGAATTAGCATTTAAAAAACCTATTAAATTCACTGACAAAACCATAGATTTCACACCATTTATAGTTAGCTGGAAATTTTACTGACATAAAACCATTGAAATTCCCACGTTATAGTTAGTTGGACTCACTATAACTTGCGCGCCTGTAATGCACTGCTGATGACGTCACATATTACATCACTCATGACATGGTCAGTGACATCACTGATGACATCACTGATGACACCATCCTTGTGACAGAGTGACAGACCTAATTTCAGTGTAATGTAACGCTTGAAACACATATTCAAAAATAGAAACAAACATTTTCAAAAAAATGGAGATACCCAAACCAGTAACAACAACCAATTCAGTAATTCCACCATCTATATACACATCCACTCATTCACCAACAGTTCTATATAGTCACTCATATATATACTCACTCATCATATGTAGTGATACACCTATACATCCTGTTACACATCAGCAGTCATCCAAAAGTTACTCACACACATACTCACACATGCAAATAAACTATTGAACATCCATTTATTTGCATATACATTTATACACACACTACCACCTTACTTCTAAGGAAACTTACCCATACTTACTCTCTTAAACAATCACTTATAGAAACACATACTTATTTAAACAGGAACTCCTACAATCTCTCACTATATATACTATACTCACTTATATACATCAATACTCACATATACTAGATTAAAACATATGTCGTTACTAATGAAGACACTAGTGAGACAGTCATTCACTCACTAACACACACATATACACACTCATCCACCCATACAGTCCTGCACATATGCTGTCTTCAAAACACATACAAACAGTGAGTCAGTCACCAACCCCTGCAGCCACTTATACACAAAGAGAAACACTGATACAAACATTTAAATATTTAAACAATACTCGCTAATATATGTATTCACTAAGATACACGTAATAAGCCAGTTACCCAACCAATTTTTTTTTAAAAAAACATCCATTTACACACTTATTTAAACATTTATTCTTCCATCGACCTTTACAAATACATATATAAAACAAATTTATTTTTCAGAAAGACACACATTCACTGGATGGTGTCATCAGTGATGTCATGAGTGATGTCACTGACCATGTCATGAGTGATGTAATATGTGACGTCATCAGCAGTGCATTACAGGCGCGCAAGTTATAGTGAGTCCAACTAACTATAACGTGGGAATTTCAATGGTTTTATGTCAGTAAAATTTCCAGCTAACTATAAATGGTGTGAAATCTATGGTTTTGTCAGTGAATTTAATAGGTTTTTTAAATGCTAATTCCTAACTATAACTGGTGTGAAACCTATGGTTTTTTCAGTGAATATATATATATATATACATATTCGATACCTCCTTTCTTCAAAATTCACGGAAGAAATAACGGAACGGACTCCACTTGTCTTGGTGTAGCATTATTTATTGGTGCTGTTTTCGGCCGCCATGACGCGTTTCAGGCTTCGCAGAGCCCTTGATCACATGACCTGCCAGTGAGTTTCTCTTGTTATTTAAAGTGCTAGAGTGCTACCTTTTACCAAAACATAAGCGATAGACTTCCGTTTTTCTTGTATTACATTGTACACATATTTGTGATTTTTTATACTGGCAATAGTTTTTGACCACTTTGTTGCAAAACATTTCATTATATATATAAATATATGTTCAATTCCTAAAATGTGCAAATAAAGTTGTGGGCTTTGAATGAAAAGATTATTTCTGTAAAATACATGTTTCAATCTTGTCGGACACATTTGGCATTTTAAACATTTTACACATACATCCTACTAAACCACAATTGTAGATTCCACTATATATAAGAACCAAGAAAGATTTCTTTCCTTTCTATTGAGGGTTACCAACGGGCATGATGTATCGATGGAAAATATGTTTTCACGTCCTTATAACTGTCTAAATTTTTTAGCAGTTAATCCGACCTAATGCAAAGTATGCTTTATAAATAACTGTGTAAATACTTATTAAAAGCATAGTATTAAACATACATAATTTAAAAGATAAATCTTTTCCATTATAAATAATTAAAAACATCCTATTGCTATTTTGGTACCTATCAGTTGGTAAATCATTAGGTTATGCATTTATGTGGTCTAAAAAAAAAACATAGTGTCCTGCCCCAACTTCAGTGGTCACAAATATGTCTTAAGAATTAATGTAATATTCTATACTGTGCAAAAAGTGCTATGTGCAAATTCCTGTGCAAAATATTGTTCAAAGTGCAACAATATATTCATTACGCTGGCCAGCATAATAAAATATTATATAATCATATGTTAAAATCTATACCTTATGTCATGAGCCCATGAACATAATTTTCAGAGAAGCAATGAGAAACTAAGGAGGAGGAATATATGGTAAATAAATATATAAAATACATAAAATATGTATGAATATATATTCATAAAAAAATATAACCATATATCTCACCACAAAACTCATTCATCACTTAATATTATGGAATACATAGTTTGGTGTTGCCTGACTTACAACCATGTATAAAGGTCTTCCGATGTATTAGGACCGCGTGGATTTTTGCTGTCTATTTCTAAAATTAGCTTGGTTTCTAACCGTCTGAGTACTGCATCCCTGTTCCCTCCTCTTCGTAGGGGTGGAAAATTATCAATTATGTAGTATTTCAAATCTTTTGTTTTTCTATTACAGATCTCATCGAAATGACAGGCCACTGGATATGTACTGTCATTGTTAGTGATGGCCCTTAAATGCTGCAGGATCCTTTTATGTACTGGGAGACAGGTACTTCCTACATACTTTAACCCACAAGTAAATTCTAATACATATACTGCGTACTCTGATTTGCAATTTAGGAATTTATTGATAATTGTAGGATTGTCCTTGAAGCTTGTATTGTTAGATGTACGATTCTCAGCATGCTTACGGGCTTTGCAAGTAGTGCACCTAACAAATCCTTTTAGCTTACTAAGCCAATTTGTATTTTTAGACAGTTCCGGACTACTATTTACTAAGTAGTCACTTGTACTACACGATCGACGGAAAATGACAATAGGAGATACTGGCATTTTGTCCCCAATTACGGGGTCATTTTGAATCATATGCTGGTTTTCCTTGAAGATCTGTCTGATTTTTTCTCTTTGTTTGCTACATTTTAAGATCAATCTGGGGCAACTGGTAGTACTCTCAGCTTATCCTATTTGTTTCATCTTGCTCTTAGATGGTTTAAAAAGGAGATCCTCACGTGACTTAGCTTTTGTGCATTCAATAGCCTGATTTAAACGCCGCTCAGAATAGCCTCTAGCTAAACATCTTTATTTGCAACTCTTTTGTGCTAAATGTAAATCGCTATCCCTACTGCAGATCCTGCGTACTCTTGGAAATTCCCCATTGGGGATACTGCCTATAGTGTGTTTTGGATGAAAACTGCTGGAATGCAGTATGGTGTTATATATTTTCAGTGAAAAAAACATAGTTTTCAGGGACGTTATAGTTAGAAATTAGCATTTAAAAAAACATTGAAATTCACTGAAAAAACTTTAGGTTTCAGGGACATTATAGTTAGTTGAACATTTCACCCGTGCAAAACCAGAGCAATCCTGCTGTTATAGTTAGTTCAGCTAACTATAACTCACACCCCTGCAATGCACTGCTGATGACTTCACATATTACATAATTCATGACATGGTCAGTGATGTCACTGATGACATATCAAATTACATCACTGATGACATTACCTCACCCCCCTGACTTCCCACTGCCCATTTGCTGCCCCCCCTCCCAGCTGCTCCTCTAGCCCACCTCCCCATATATGCCAGCCGCTGCGCGGTGAGGAGACCGACATTTGACCCTACCAGGTAGGTTGCTCCACCTCCACACAGCACCACCTGTGTCTCCCTGCCACAGCTGCCGCTGCCGCTGCTGAGGAAGTTTGAGGCCCTTCCCCACCGCAGGCTACCACCTGTGCCTCATCCCTGGTGGCCAGTGGTAGGCCGTGGGTAGGTTTGTTCATCCTCCGCTTTATTGCTTTTATTATAATGCCTGTATTTTCATTGTTGTGTCTGTGACTTCTGCTGTCTGTCTTCCCCCGCTGCCTGTATGTGGCCCATGCCCCTTTTTGTTTCCTCTGTTCCCCTCACTGTCCCCGTGCTCTCTCTGCATGGTCTTTCCTTCTGTACCCCTCGCTGCCCCGTGTCCCTGCCCGGTTTTCATTTCTGTTCCCCACGCTGGCCCTGGGCCTCTCTGCCCGTTCTGCCTTCTGTTCTTAGCTGCCCCTGTATTTCTGTATTTTTCCTCTGTGCCACTCGTTTTTCCGGTATTTCTGTACCCTTTTTGCCTTCTGTGCCACTTGTTTTTCCCTCGATTTTGTGCCCCTTTTGCCTTCTGTTCCACTCATTTTTTGTGCCCGTCTGCCTTCTGTGCCATTTGTTTTTCCCTCATTTTTGTGCCTCTTTTGCATTCTGTTCCACTCGTTTTTTGTGCCCTTCTGCCCTCTGTTCCACTTTTTTGTTGCCCTTCTGCCCTCTGTGCCACTCGTTTTTTGTGCCCTTCTTCCCTCTGTGCCACTCGTTTTTCCCTTGTTTTTTGTGCCCTTCTGCCCTCTGTTCCACTCTTTTTTCCCTTGTTTTTTTGCCCCTTTTGCCTTCTGTTCCACTCATTTTTGTACCCTTCTGCCCTCTGTTCCTCTAGTTTGTTCGTGCCCTTCTGCCCTCTGTGCCACTCATTTTTCCCTTGTTTTTTGTGCCCTTCTGCCTTCTGTTCCACTCGTTTTTTGTGCTCTTATGCCCTCTGTTCCACTCATTTTTTGTGCCCTTCTGCCCTCTGTGCCACTCCTTTTTCCGTCATTTTTGTGCCTCTTTTGCCCTCTGTGCCCCTTGTTTTTCCCTCGTTTCAGTGCCCCTTTTTCTTTCTGTTACCTTCGTTGTCCCTCACCGCCCTCGCTGCTGTGTCCCCTGTGGCCCTGCCCCCCCTGACTGCCCACTGCCCATTCGCTGCCCCTGCCTCCTGCCTACCATCTGCTCCTCCCTCCCACCTCCCCATATATGCCGGCCACTGCGCGGCTGCGCAGCTGTATTGCCAAAGGCACATCTAAGGCAAGCCCGTCTGCGCCTGGACCGCGCCCAGTGCCAGAACCCCTGGCCCCCGCACCTGCCACGACGACCACCAACCACTACGACGCCAGCACTTTGCACACTCTCAACTCCGGACGGAGCCTCACCTGCTTCAAGGCCACCCCGAAAAAGCACACATGGCCTCTTCACCTGCTGGAACTGGAGCTACACCAGCCTCAGAGCTGACGAACCACCCACCAAGAAAAACCCCAACCACCTCTGATGCATACTACTGAACACCCGCTCCGCACGCAAGCATGCTGTCGAGGTCTGGGACCTGCTCGACACAACATCCCCGAATGCTGCCTTACTGACAGAGACCTGTTTTAATGACTCCTCTGCACCCGATATCGCCATAGCCATCCCAGACGGCTACAAGATCACCCGCAGAGACAAAACCAACGGAGTCGGAAGAGGAATCGCCATCGTCCACAAGAACAGCATCAGGGTCTCGACTAGCACCGACAATGTGCTCATCACCGCCGAACACATTTATTTCCACATCCACATAGACCCTGACTCCACCCTCAGAGGCACCCTCATCTACTGACCCCCCGGAACCCGCCCCCCGTTCAATGACTCCATTGCCGACTTGATCAGCACTCACGCCCTGACCTCCACCGACTACATCCTTCTCTGAGACCTGAACTTTCACCTTGAGAACAACAACGGCAACAACTCCACAACCCTGATCGACAACCTTGCCAACCTCGGAGTGAAGGAACTCTTCACAACGCCTATTCACTCCGCCGGCCACACTCTCGACCCGGTCTTCTCCTCAAGCCTGCACTTCTCCATCAGCCACACCACCGAATTCTTCTGGACCGACCACTGCTGCATCCACTTTGCCTTCCAGAAACCCACCACACACCACCGCACCCAACAGATCCCCCGCCGCTGCTGGAGCAAAATCATTGAAGACCAACTACATGCAAACCTGGCTCTCAGCCCACCCACCGAACCCTCCAACAGCGACGACGCTGCCCACAGCCTCAGGCGCTGGATCGAGGACTGTGCCAACACCCTCGCCCCACTGAAGAATCCCCCCCAGAGAGACTACAGCAAGAGGGCCAGCTGGTTCACCCCAGAACTCCTAGCCTCCAAGAAAGCCTGTCGGAAACTAGAGGAGAAATGGTACAGTGAACAAACTCTGGGCAGCCACACAGCACACAAGGACGCCATCCGCAACCACCACCACCTTATCAGGGCGGCCAAGAGGAACTCCTTCAAAGACTGCCTCGACAACAATGCACACAATAGCAAGGAGCTCTTCAACATCGTAAAGGAACTCTCCAACCCCAGCTCCAACACCAATGAAATCCCGCCATCGCAAACCCTGTGCAACTCCCTCGCCATCTTCTTCCACTGCAAGATAGCATCAAGACCATGCGCACAATCCACTCCGGATTTCCGTCAGACCCATTCCCGGAACACGTCTTCAACAGAGCAAGCAGCTCCAACGCACCCCACCTACGCAACGTCATCAATCTCTCCCTCGAGACCGCAACCTTCCCAGAGATCTAGAAACACACCGAGATCAAGGCCCTAGTCAAAAAACCTAAGGCAGACCGAAGAAACTTCAAGAACTTCCGGCCCATCTCTCTGCTCCCCTTCCCAGCAAGGGTCATCGAGAAAACGGTCAAGAGACAGCTAACCTGATACCTTGAAGAAAACAAAATGCTGGATCCTTCCCAGTCAGTGTTCCGCAGCAACCATAGCACCTAAACTGCCCTCATCGCCGTCACCGACGACATTAGGACCCTGCTGGACAACAGCGAGACCGCAGCACTCATCCTCCTAGACCTCTCTGCCGCCTTCAACACCATCTGCCACCACACACTATGCACACGCCTCCACACGGCAGGTATCCGAGACAAGGCTCTAGATTGGACCACCTCCTTCCTCTCCGGCTGAACCCAGAGCGTCCGCCTCCCCCATTCCGTTCCAAAGCCTCCGAGATCATCTGCGGCGTACCCCAGGGATCCTCCCTCAGCCCGAAGCTGTTCAACTTTTACATGGCCCACTCACACGCGTAGCCCGACAGTACGACCTCAACATAATCTCCTATGCCTATGACACTCAGCTGATCTTCTCCCTCACCAAGGACCCCATCACCGCCAAAGCCAACCTACACAAAGGAATGAAGGCCGACTGGATGAAGACCAGCCGTCTAAAGCTGAACTCAGACAAGACAGAGGTCCTCATACTCAGCTCCAACCCTTCAGCCTGGGACGACTCCTGGTGGACGACAGGACTGGGTCAGTCCCCGACACCCATCGACCACGCACGCATCCTGGGAATCATCTTTGAATCAACGCTCTCAATGACCAAGCAAGTCAACACGTCTCCTCCTCCTACTTCAACACCCTCCGTATGCTCTGCAAGATCTACGGATGGATCCCAACAGATACAAGAAAGACAGTCACCCAGGCCCTCGTCAGCAGCAGACTCGACTATGGAAACACCCTCTACGCTCATCAAACGACTACAACGCATCCAAGTTGCCTTAGCATGACTGATCCTCAACGTACCACGCCATGGCCACATCACCCATCACCTGAGAAACCTGCGCTGTCTCCCTGTTAACAAGAGGACATCCTTCAAGCTCCTCACCCTCGCACACAAGGCACTCCACAAGAACGCCCCAGCCTACCTCAACAGATGGGTCTCCTTCTACATCCCCAACCGCCAGCTACGCTCCGCCGACCTCTCACTCGCCAACGTCCCGCACATCCAAAGAACAACCACCGGTGGGAGATCCTTCTACCACCTCACCGCCAAGACATGGAACACCCTCCCACTGAGCCTACAACTGACCCAAGAACTGCTGACCTTCAGGAGGCTACTCAAGACCTGGCTGTTCGATCAGTAACGTCCCCCCCAGCGCCTTTAGACCCTTGTGGGTATGTAGTACGCTTTACAAAGGATTGATTGATTGATTGATTGATTTATGAGCATGGCACCATGTTCATTCAAGAGGGTTTTCCTGTTAGCATGTACCACTTACATTAATACACCAGGGTTTATCGACACACTTTGCAAAGTGCATCAGGACCAGATTCATCAAGCTTTCACTCTGTGCAGGGTAGCAAGAGAACATGCTGGGCAACACTGCATAAAAGGGAGGGGGCAGGAATGTAAGATTTATTTACCAAGATATGTCCATCCCTGCTCTCCCTCTCTGATAAGGCACTGAGTGCTTCCTAGCACCAATGTAGGCACCCTTGCACCATGGTGAAAGGGGGGCAGGTTACACCCTGGATTGTTTTTGTGCAGGAAGGGACACCCTTGTGCACAAACCTAGTCCTTAGATACTTTTTCCTCTAAGTGCTGCAGCAGTATGTAGCACACTAAGAAAGAGGGAAACAGGAGGAGAAATAAACACATTTCTCCTCGTACGTACCTCTACTGGGAAGGCATAGCATTTTAAAGGCAATGTCAGGTCTACCAGTGATCGTAGATCTGGGTATGCACCAAAATAGTGTTAGGACACCCTCATGCACCCTCTGTGTAGTGGGCCTAGTGCACAGGGCTCATGCTGCTTTACACCTGAGGATCTTTATGGCATGCTACTATGACTGATATCCCGCAGAACCTGTAATTCCATTGTGCTTGAATCCCCGCAAGCTTTCCCCAGAATACTTTGAACCAATGGCAAGCCTTGTTCCCGCTGTTACGAAGGCCTTTGGGTTGTTTTTCAACTTGCACATTCTAACAAAAACAATACATTTGTTTAATGTTATTTGATGCCAATCATCAAGGTGCTGCCCTTCCCGTAAGGTCAAAGCAAGTGTAGTAACACATGTTTTCTTCAAGGATTTGAAAACCTTCCAGATGGCGATGTGTCCCACGTGCCACACATGATCTAGCTACATCCATTCAGCCTCGTGGGGGTTTATAAAGCCCACCCAGCCCTGAGTCATTGATTAGCCCGATCCCTGCAGGATAAGCTTCATCCCTTCCCACTCACTTTAAGAAACCACCCTCAACATCCCCCTCGCTCCTTCCTGCACAGCTACTCTGGGATCCCCTGCAACTTCCTGAGGCAAAGCCTCAAGATTTTGTTTGAAAATCAGTCAAGTGGCTGAGTACTTGATATCAGGTTAGTGCACACTTCTCCTCCTATAGTAAAACCGGTCCGAGTGTCACTGTCTTCAAAGACTATGGACTTTTCCTTCATGCCCTTTGCGTGATTGTCTCCGGCACTTCTTTTGTGTTTATACTCCGGACCCATCTTGCAATCTTGGTGCTAGAACTGGGATTATGAAAGGACTAAAGGCTTTAGCTCTGTGTCTCTCTGATTTACAGTGGTGCCAAGAAAAAGCACTCCAGACTCTTAGATATGTGTATGAACCTGGTACCTAAATCTGTGTTCCAGGTTTATCATTGGAAGTGTAAGTAACTCCAATCTGCATTCAGAGTTTGATTCTTGGGGGTGTCCCACACTCCGATCTGTGAATTAAGTTATTCTGCTCTCATGCTGTTTTGCTGCTGAAACCTGTGAGTGTATGTCACAAAATCAATGCATGGTCATTTTAGAAAGAGGCCTGTTAGTGTACTGATGGTAACTACCTCCTCTTATTTACAATGTATTGTGTCATCACAAACCAGAGGTTCCGGCCCAGTGCCTATCTACTTTGCAGACACAGAAGGTCTTCAGACCAGCAAATCCTGTTACACAGGTTCGCACAGCTGCGAAGCAGATCTAGTACTACAAGTTTCTATTTTCCTATTTCATCCAAACCTATATTTCCCCTAAGGGCCGCTCTAGGTTGGAGGAGCTTCTATTCCATGAATGGGCTTGGCCCTGGGAAAGAAAGGAGGTCCAGCATCGGTTCAAGTATTGTCTTTGTGGTTGGGACCAAGTGAGTGCATAACAAATAGTATGCATGGGTGGAGCGTAGGGAACACCCATTCTCCATCTCCACCCATGTAATGCCTTTCTTGCCCTAAGTAATACATGGGAGCAACTTGCGCTGCTTTACTAAGTTACTTCAGATATACCAAGCCACTCATCGCCACGCAAGATGTCTTAACATGGCGTGATAAATTTCACTTAAGGGGTTGAGTTGCCTTTCTCTACCTTACATGCTGTAAGGGCAACACAGACCCTTGATAAATTTGGTCCCTGGTATCCAGACTAATGGTGCATGTGCCGCCCTGACAGGGGGGGTGTTGGACGGTAATAGTGTAGTGGACTTCAAGGGAATATTACTGCTAGGGATCTGTTCCAGTGTGAGCCTGGTGCTCGCTTGGGCTTATTTAAGGGATGTTACTATTATGATAGTAATATATAAGGGGTGCTAGTGTTCTAAATTGCTTTATGTAGCTCACACAGTCCAAATACCCTTATGATGTAGTACGATAAGGTAGACTGGCTTGGTCCATAACTAGCTAAAGGGGGCAGAGAAGCAAAGATTATTTGTTGGAATGAAAGAATTGTTGAAAATGTAATTTTAGGGTAGAAAACTAGAAGTAGACTATCTGATTTTAAAAAGTAATATGCTATGACTGTTAAATGTTTTTTGTAAAGACTACCACTAATCGTTGTTCTTTTTTTCTTTATTCCTTTCATAAGGATCCATGAGGAAGAAGGCACCGCAGGGCCACCAGCTGCCACTGCCACAAGCGCCAAAGCAAGTGGGAGCACCACTACCACCACCAGCACCTTGACTGCAGCTTTTCCCTGTGAGATAGCCCCTAACGGGCATCCCCAAGGTGAAAGCCAGGCATCCCGCCGCAGGGGGCCGTTGTGGAGATTAAGCAAGCTTAATGCCCAGAGTTGCAGAGTGTGAACCCATGATTAGGTCAGGCACCGAAGCGAGAATTATCGAGTCCGTGGACATTTGAGCTCAAGACCCTGCCGCTTCGGGAATTGAACCCTGGTCCTGGGTCTGACCTCTGCTTCAGGGTCTGCCTGCTCTAACCAGTGAGCCACACTTCTCCACAGTCCACAACCAGTACCATATTCCATTTGCATTCCCTACTACGCCTTCTTTGAATTTTATTTGTATCAGTTCATAGCCTTATCCCTCCATTAGGAGAAAAAGGTTTATGGTTGACTACTTGGCTATTGTTAACCAAACCTCCCAAAGTAATACTACTGATAGAAGATACTGATAGCTAACTTTATTGAGTTACTGCTGTTGCACCTTGTGCAAAGTAATTACTTAGGTGGCTAATCTGTTATCTAAAATGGGTGCATTATGTTTTTATCTAGACACACAGCCCACCAGTAGCACCCAGGCAGGTTTGGCAGTTGAGGCCCAGGCCGAGAGAAGGAGAGGAGTCCCAGTGGGGGCAGGGACAAGTGGTACATCACCTTACTTTTTTACATTAATGTATTTGTTAAGTGAGATATGAAGCCCATCATCTCCATGTCAACAGCATACATCACAACCTGAAATTACAGCGCTGTTTAATTCAGGCTACAGTGTATTGTGCTGTAATATGGCATACAGACACAATATTGAGTACAAAATATCGAATTACACAAATATCGACTTCAAAAAATAGAATGGACAAAATATCGACTGAACAGAATAGTCATCAAAAATATAGTTTTAAGGTAAGTAATGTAATATCGATTTTTATAAATATAGAAAGTTAAAATATCGAAGTATATAATATAGGTTATTAAAATTATCGAATTTTTAATAATATCGAATTTTTTAAAGTGTTTTGTATGTTAGTATATGTGTGCAAAGTGTATTTTTTGGTAAATTATTTTAAGTAATGAATTTTATGTTATTTAATTTTTACGTAATTTTATTCTGTAGCGGGCTGTGGGTTTATATTGGAATAGGTTGATAGTAATTTAATTATAATTAATTAAATATGCTATTTGTTTATTGATATTTATTTTGAATACATTGTTAATTAATTTTTATTTGGTAATTAATTAATTCTTAATTGGTAATACATTTTTATTAATTGGTTATTTGATAATTATGTTAATTTTATTAATTTATTTTCTGTAGCAGGTTGTGGGTTTATAGGGGAATAGGTTGGGAAGTAATTCAATTTTAATTCATTAAATATTTTAATTTATATATTGGTATTTATTTTGAAAAAATGTTAATTAATTTTTAATTCGTAATTAATTAATTCTTAATTGGTAATTAATTTTTATTAATGGATTAATTGATAATTATGTGAATTTACTTAATTTATTTTCCTTAGCGGGTTGTGGGTTTATAGGGGAATATGGTGGGAAGTTATTTATTTGTAATTAATTAAATGTTTTCATTTATTTATTGGTATTTATTTTGAATTAATTGGTAATTACATTTTATTTTGTAATAATTAATTGTAAATATGTAATTAATTTGCATTAATAGTTAATTAATTGTAATAATTAATATTTTTCAATTGATTAATTATTATATTTTATTGAATTGGTATTTACTTTTAATTAATTTTTATTTGGCATTCATATTTAATTTATATTTATTAATATATTAAATATTTACTTTCTCTACTGTTAAGCTCACTGGAGTAGGAATAGTAATTTTTACCCCTACGCTATCCAACGCTTTCCCTACTGTTGCACTCACTGGAGTGGGAATTGTAATTTTTACCCCTACGCTATCCAACGCTTTCCCTACTGTTGCACTCACAGGAATGGGAATAGTAATTTTTACCCCACGCTATCCAACGCTTTCCCTACTGTTGCACTCTCTGGAGTGGCAATAGTAATTTTTACCCCTACGCTTTCCAGCGCTTTCCCCACTGTTGCACTCATTGGAGTGGGAAAAGTAATTTTTAACCCTACGCTATCCAACACTTTCCCTACTGTTGCACTTACTGGAGTGGGAATAGTAATTTTTACCCCTACGCTATCCAACGCTTTCCCTACTGTTGCATTCACTGGAGTGGGAATAGTAATTTTAATGTCAATGTCAATGTCAATGTTATTTATAAAACGCAAACAATCATCCCCCAATGGGATATCACAGCACTGTCCTGTCAGTAGTGAGTAGTTAACAGATAACAGAGTGAAGATTATGCTTAGTTAGATTTTGGAAAAAGAAATGTTTTTAATTGCTTCCTGAAGGACAAATAACAGTCTGTTAGCTTGAGTTCCAGCGGCAGCTTGTTCCAGTTGTTTGGCGCCAGGTGGGAGAACGCCCGTCCACCCATCCTAGCTGTTTTCACACGAGTGTTACTTGCTCTAGCAGCCGTACGGGAACGCAGGTTCCTCATAGGAGCATAGAATCTGATTTTATTTTTTAGGATGCGAGGGCCCGTGTTGTGCAATGCTCTATGCGTTATGCACATTAGTTTGAAGATAGCTCTCTGTCTCATTGGTAGCCAGTGAAGCTCACGCAGGCAGTTTTTGGCTGGGTCGTACTTTCTGTTATTGCAAATTGCCTTTGCTGCAGCGTTCTGTACGACTTGTAGTTTCGCAAACAGATTCTCCGCCATTCCCACAAACAGGGAATTTCCGTAATCGAGCCTGCTCATTAATAAGGACTGGACCAGTATTTTCCTACACTCAGTGGGGATCCATGGAAAAACTCGCCGGAGCATCTTGAGTAGTGCAAAGCCTTTGCCACAAATTGTAGATACATGGGTTTTCATGCTCAAGGTGTTGTCTAGAATCACACCTAAATTCTTGGCCGTTGATTCTGGGATAGGAGCGGTGCCCTGAGTGGTGAGCCACCAGCTGCTGTCCCATAGGTGTGTATGTCTACCAAACAGCAAAATCTCAGACTTGTCTGCGTTTAGTTTGAGACAATGGTTGTGCATCCAATTGGCTAGTTCAGTCAGACAGTTCAGTAGCCTGTCCTTAGGGTTGTCTACTTCGTCTAATGAAATCATTAGTTGGGTGTCGTCTGCGTAAGAGCAGATCCTGACACCCCACTTTCTCCCTATTTCGGCTAGTGATGAGACAAACACGTTAAATAGGGTTGGACTCAATGAGGCCCCTTGTGGGACCCCATACTTGATGTTCCGGGGAGGGGAAACAAAATCACCCATCCGTACTGACTGTGTTCTGTCTTGCATGAAAGACTGCAGCCACCCTAATGACTTTTCCCGGATACCTTTGGCTGCAAGGATTTCCAGGAGTCGGTGGTGTGGGACGGTATCAAATCCGCCGAGAGGTCTAGTAAAATCAAGGCGACTGTCTTTCCCTGATCTACCTTAGTTCTGATATTGTCTGACACTGCCAGGAGTGTTGTCTCGGTGCAGTTGTTGGCCCGGAACCCTGTTTGGGAACTGTCTAATAGGTCATTGGTCTCTAAGAAATTGGAAAGCTGCCTGTTGACCAATTTCTCCATCACCTTAGACAAATAAGGAAGTTGGGAAATAGGCCAATAGTTTGCCGGGTTGTGAATATCATACCCTACTTTTTTTAGTAAGGGAGTAACTATGGCGCTTTTCCAATACTTTGGGAATTCAGCAGAAATCAATGAATGATTAAAGACTTTGGTTACAGCTGGGCAAATTATTGGTGTTAGCCGTGAGAAGATATGATGCCGGCATGGGTCCCGTGGGGAGCCTGATTTTACTTCCAACATAGCTTTGCCCACTTCCTCCTCTGCGAAAGGGCCGAATCTAGGACAGCTAGCCAAAACTGGGGATGTTACACAGGGTTGTGGTGGCTTTGATTCGATGTTGGAAAAAGAGGCATAGATCGTATCGATTTTTTCACAGAAATATTCATTAATTTTATTACAGCCTTCTTGCAAGGGAGTAAGATCCACTGATAGATTAGCTGGGCTGCATAGCTCTTTGACTATTTTAAATAGTTCTTTTGAAGAATTTTTGCTTTCTGTTATCCTCCGTGAGAAATAGTCTTTCTTTGCTTTCCTAATAGCTTTATTATAAAGCGCAAGTTCCCTTTTGTATATGGCTCTCGTTTCTAGGGTTTTATTGAGCCTTCAATTGTGTTCGCAAGATGTACATTTCCTTTTTAAAGATTTTAATTCAGGTCCACACCACTTCTCTGAGATTGTGCCTCTCCGTTTATGTTTAGAGAGTGGAGCTGAGCAGTGTTCCAGCGCACTCTTGATATTATTCTGGAGCTCTTCTATTTCATCATTAATATTGGTGTTTCCTATGGACACATGTGTAAAATGATTCTGGAATTTTTCCACAGAAATTGTTTTCCAGCTCCTAGCTGATGCTGTTGCTGGAGGCATTGATTTAGAGTGTTTGGTAGGTACTTTAATAGTGAACACAATCATAGAGTGTTCAGTCCATATCAATGGTTTAATCGCATTGATGTCAATGGCTCCTATATTGGAAAAGATGAGATCTAAAATATGTCCAGCCCTATCTGTTGGCTGATTAATTATTTGTGTCAGCTGAAGAATATTCATGTCCTCCACTAGCTGTGTGGTTAATGGGTTGTTGCTGCTATCAAAGTGTATGTTAAAATCCCCTATAACTAAAATATTCTTGTTCTTAAGACAGACCGGCATGATTTGGGTAAAAAGTTGGGCACTAAAGTCTAATGTGCTGGCAGAGGGGTTATAAACTATCACTCCCCCAAATAAAATGTTGGTGTTTATGGATACTATCCACCCATTGCTTCATGGCTGTTGGGCTGTGTAATCGGTTCTTGTCTACAGGTGAGGGATTCCCTAAATAGCAGGGCTACTCCTCCACCTCTTTTCTTCACTCTATTCAGATTGAGTATTTTATATTCCGCTGGAAGGGCTGTCGCGATGTCTGGGGTGCTATGGGTATCAAGCCAGGTCTCAGTTATAAAAACCAAGTCTGGTTTAGTTTCGGTCAATAGGTCCCACAGCTCTGTCGCATGCTTGGTTAGGGATCTGGCATTGAGGTAAATGCATTTAAGGGCCAGAGTTGGGGTGTTTGTTAGGCAGACTTCTGTCCCTGTATCACTTCCCCATTGACAGTTCCGACAACAGAAAGGGCCCATAGTATCATGTGGTCCCAGTCGAGCACAATGTGTGGTCTTTCTTACCCCTAAGTTTTTCAGACTCCTAAGTTCAGTGCTGGAGTACGAGATAGTGTGGTTAGTATCTTCTGTGGGTAATTGGACATGGGGTGTGGCCCCTGGTCCCGGCCTGTCGCGGACGTCGCAGACGGGCTTGCCTTTGGCGCGCCTTCGGTGCCACACCGGCGCCCCCCCCTGGGCCCGTCCGCTGCGCCTCCTGAATGAGGGTGCCATTTTATCTTGTAAGGGGCGGGAGGGTGGGAGGGGCTTAGCGCTAGTATGCTAGCTCTTCCACCCTTTCCTCACCCAAAATGGCAGCCCAGATCAGCCCCTACTCGGCTGCAATCAGGTAAAAACAAAGTGCAAGTACCTTTAAAACCTAGGATTAAGTTTTAAAAATTGCAAGCAATGTTTAAGTACAGGTCCCGGCTTTCCGCCTCAGGACACTGTATAATTATTTAAAAAGACGATTTTACCAAGTGCAAATGCAGTTCTGTGCAAATAACAATTTTAAAACATATGACAAGTATAAGGGCGGATTTCACGTCTTCAAGCGCTCAGTTCACCATAACACACACACTAGCAATCAGTGGGGGAATGGTTGTGTGAGAAGTTGGCCTGGTATATAATGCTCACTAATTCTTAGTGATCACTTTGTACCATGCCAAGCAACCCTTATGATGATGGTTGTAATTCAACCTTGTAGACCAGTTATCCTAGTGGTAACGTGGACAAAGCAGTCTTAGGCTAAACTCTGAAAGGCATGTGAAGCCAGCTGTTATACCATACACAACCCCCTTGAATACCAAATGAAAGGGACACCACACAGATATATATTGAAAATATATATTGATTTATTAACTATAAAATCCCCTGGACTCTTTATGAGCACAGAAGCACAAGCGTTAAATCACAAGACAGTTTAAAATACACAAAAGTTGCACAATATGGATGAGCCCTAGGGGCCACCTAAACCATATACTAAATAAGTGGTATAAGGGATACCAGGAGGAAAGTGAAGAGGCCTAGGGCCTTGGGAATCGCTGGAGCTATTCGAGACTGGAGTTAGCTAAGTCGGGAAAGGCCCACGGGACTCGGGTGCAGTGTCCAAAGTGCACGCACTTCTCAATACAAAGTCTATGGTGCGTAAAAAGCACAAAGTTAGAAAGTTAGGAACCTTCCGAGTGACCTACGGAGCTGAAACTTAAAACACAGGCCCTTGGGATGTGTACCAGTGCAGGAGCACCGGCGGAGCTGAGTTACCTCACCCACAGGAAGCGGGTGCACAGGGTCGAAGATGTGTCGGGTTTCGTCACGCTGGTCGATGGTGCTTGGAGCAGGAGATGCTGCAGGCGGCTCGATGAGAAGAGTTCCGGTGGATCCAAGGGTGGATCTGTAGATGTGAAGACCTGAAAGCAGAGGGGACAGTGTTCAAAGTCACTAGCCAGTGACTGCCGTGGAACCAGAGTGGAACCAGGTGATGTCGGGTGCAAACAGGCGTTGTCGGGTAGCTTCTTTCTGCAGCCACGTGGATACCCGGGGTCGAGGACGTCCAGGAGTCGGTCACGAGCTGTCCCACGTAGGCTTCTCGCTGTTGGCGGTGTCGGCGACCTGATCGGAGCAAACAGGCCTTGGCAAATGCAAGCCACGCAGAAGTTGAAAGATGCTGTTCACTCGGACCAGCAAGGTCAGAGCGGGTGCTCCTTTTCACAGGAGCATGGGTAGGTCTGGAGCAACCAGACCTGCTGTTTAAATCTTCGGGTTCGTCGCCAAGATGGCCGCTGGCCGCGTGGCTAGTGGCCGGGATGGCGCGTCGAGTGGCACAATGCAAAAGGGCCCCACGCAGATCGTGGAGATGCTGGAGGGCTGATCTTCGGTGCAAGGGCTGCTCGGTGGTGGGGGTTCTCAATCCCCAAAGCACAACGTCGAGGATGCCTCAGAAGCTGCGCAGTCAGCTTTTCGGGTGTCTTTCAAGAGGTCCGGTCCCACGTCACTCGGTGCCTCCACGGGTCCCTTCTTCACAGGGACTGTGGATCGGGCTCTGAGAGGTCTGGGAGTCTGGTTCTTGTCGGGCTCTGGGCTCGGTCTCCGGCGGGAGGCGGCGGCAAAGCAGACGTCGAGTTGCTGGTTGGTGCCTGTGTTCACAGGGTGGTCACTCCTTGGCCACAAGGGAGATTCTTCTTCAGTCTTCTGTGCAGCAGAATGTCGAAGTCCAGTCTTCTTCTTAGTTTTAAGTTGATTTCGGGATGATCTGCTGTGCAATGGCACTGCTCCCCCTCTTATTCCAATCTAGGGGGTGGATCACCTACTAGGTCCCTCCTCTGGGAGGAACCAGGAAGGGGGGCGGTTACACCCCCTTTCCTTTGTCCAGCTCCGCGCCAGGACTGGGGCTGGAAGGCCCCAGAACCGGTTTGGGCTGGCCTATGCACGGGGACACCTTGTGTGCCCCGGGCATGTCTGATTCTATTCAGCCCTGTCCTACCCAATACACAAAATCCTGTCTGGGGTGGTGCTCGCACCTCCCAAGGCAGGAAACCCTTTGTCCAGGCCACCATCTGCCGAGTTTCGGTCAGCAGCAGGAGGCCAGACTTGTGTCTGTGGTGGCAGCGTCCATTTTGTGAAGCTGAGGCTCTGTTTAACTTTAACCGGGGTTAAGGCTACACACATGTCGTGTCCCTCTAGAAGGGTGGAATGCTATCCCCGTCGCCAGAATTGGCGAGGGGATAGTATTCCAATTCGTATGACACCTTACTCGACATGTTTTGATAAAGCCAAACCAAAGATAGCATATAACCGCGAGGATTATAATGCACTTAAGAGTATATGGTATGGCAATATCCCGGAACAGCTTAGGGAGTGGTTCCCGACAGCTGCAGACAGGCTCAGCTCATGCTAGAGCACCATCTCACATATTTCCAAGCACTCTGCCTCCAGGATTGATGAGGCCTTCCATAGGAGTGGCTGATAGGAACATATGTGTCCAGTTTAGGGTTAGGCACAGGCATACTGTACCTAAGTAAGAGGTGATTACACCAACTTACCCCAGCTGAGTGATCAGCCAGTTGTGCCAAATATGGAGGCCAGGCCAGGGGTGGCACAATACATGCTGCAGCCCCTGGTAGGCCTTGGCTACACCTATGCCCTGGGTACCTATGGTACACTGTTACAGGGGCCTATAAGGTGAACCAATTCCAATTGTGTTATGCACCTAAGGTACATGGAGTCCATTTTAAGGAGAGAGCAATCAGCCTGGGGCCCTGAATAGCAGGATCCCAGGCCAACTATGTCAAAAACCAGCTAAACACCAGGCAAAAAGTTTGGGGGTAACCATAGTCAGATATCCACCTTCCTACATAACCCCCCCCCCAAACGAAAGGAGATAAGGCTATCCTTGACCAGGTAAGCCTATATTGCCTAAGTGGCCATATAAGGAAGTACCAGCTCTGGCTTGGTAACCCCCTGTCTCATGGTCCACTAAGCAATTCCTCACCCTAAGGGCATCTGAGGGTCTCCACCATAGGGAGTCTCTACCTGTGGTGTGTTTTGGCAAAGTTAAAGGCTGGTTTTGAGCTGGAGTACTGAAGTGAGTTTCCTCTGTAGGACTCAGCTTCCTCCAATCACTCTCCACCAGGTGTGCCTTTCTTTCCATGACTGAGTTGCACTGTGCTCTCAGGGTCAACCTCTGGCTACCTAAAGCTGGAGGCTGGGTCCCTCTGTTTGGCTTACTGGAGGGACAGGTCAGGTTTGGGGCCTTTTGGTCCCAGGTTTGGCTGTGCCCAACAATATCCATCTGGGGGAGGTCCCTAACTACTTTTAAGGGGGATCCCTCAGGAGTTTTTAAAGTTTTCACCTCACTAGGGCTACTAGTTTCGGTGCCCCTAATCTGCTGATGGGGGTGCTTTATTTGACAGGGGGCCCTTTGGGTCTCACTGTCCTTCTTGTCCTCTGCAGCCCTGGGCTGAGTAAGGCAAGGTAGAGAGGGGCAGGTTACCTGCTCCAGACTGGGTCCCACCTGAGAAGGGTCCACTGCCATCAGAGGCTCTGTTAGGCCAGGCCTAACAACCTCTGGGACAGTTCCTTCATCAGGGGTATGATCAGTTCCCTGAGGAGGCTGATCCTTTCCTAAAGTCTGGTGGGAGGGAGATTTCTCTTCCTCCTCAATGCTCTCTGTTTGGGTGTAGTGATCCATCATTTCAGGCTTCACTACCCATGTATCAGTTTGAGTTTGGGCTGTGGCCATCACAGCCCCACCAACCTTTTCAGGAGGAGACTCAGTTTGGGTATGGGCTGTTACTAGTACAGCCCTGCTACTCTTTTCAGGAGGGAAGTTATCTAAAGATGGGGCTGAGGTTTGCTCAGCCCTCCCAACCTTTTCAGGAAGGACATCTTGAATTGGGGCTGTAGCCATCACAGCCCCACTAACCTTTCCATGGAGATTTACCATTCTAGAATGGGTTTGCTGTTCAACCTCAGCCCAGGCTGAGATTTCCAAATCATTTCCCAGTAGGCAATCTACAGGCAAGTTTGCTGACACTGCCACTCTCTTTGGGCCAGTGACACCTCCCCAGCTAAGATTGACTACTGCCATGGGATGATTGGATTCTATACCATCAATGTTTGTCACCTGATATTTGGCATCAGGTAAAAGTTGCCTTGAGGGGACTAGACATTCAGCCACCATGGTGATGCTAGCCCCTGTGTCTCGGAAGGCCTCAACTTTCAAGCCATTGATGAGGGGCTCCTGTCTATACTTGCTCAAAGTGTTTGGGCAAGCAGTGAAATTGGCAAACCCCATGCCAGTCTCATAGACAAGAGTATCTGAGTTAGGGGACCTGGATAGGCCAGAGTCCACCTGTCCTCCAAAAGTAAACCCACCCAAATTCTTGGGGGTGCTCCCACCACCTGGGGGACCACTGCTAACAGTGACAGGAGGTGTTGGAGCCTTACCTGGAGGTATATTCTCCTTATTGCCATTCTTGGGACAACAGCTATCTGTTTTGTAATGCCCCACCTGTTTACAGGTATGACAATAAGGCTTTTTCTGGGTTGTAGAAGTGTCTTGGGACCCACCCCCATTCTTGGAGTTTTGGGGCCCTGGGGAAGTATTTTCCTTACTTTTATCCCCACCCTTCTCTTGAGGCTTGGTAGTCTCTTTCTTTTGGTCACCACCCTGGTTCTTAGGCCTGATCCTGGTTCTGACCCATTTGTCTGCCCTCCTACCCAATTCTTGTGGGGAGGTCAGATCAGAGTCAACCAGGTGCTGATGTAGAAGCTGATTTTGACAATTACTTAAGATTTGCTCTCTCATAATTAAATTATACAATCCTGTATAGTCAGTAACCTTACTTCCCAGCAACCATCCCTCCAGAGCCTTAGTGGCACACTCAACAAATTCAGACCAGTCCTGAGTCTGTGTCTTCTGGGTATCTCTGAACATTAACCTGTACTGTTCAGTGGTTAAGCCTAACCCATCAATCAGAGCACTCTTCAGGACCAGGTAGTTTCTAGAATCCCCATCACTAACTGTGAGGAGTCTGTCTCGGCCTCTACCTTCAAAGGAGAGCCACAAGATTGCTGCCCACTGCTCCTGAGGGATCTGCTGTACTCTGCAGGCTCTCTCCATTGCAGTAATCCATTTATGGATGTCATCCCCAGCTTTGTAGGGGGGCACAATCTTACTCAGGTTTCTATTATCAAAAGACCTGTCTTTATCCTTGTGGATATTGCTGCCACCAGTGGGTTCTATTACCCCACTCTCTCTAGGCTGTCTTGCTCTAGCAAGTTTCTCCTTAGCCAGGGCAACCTCTAACTCTTGCCTCTGGATCCTAAGCTCAGCCTCTCTCATCTTGGCCTCATGTTCCCTTCTCTGAGGGCTAGTCATCTCCTTTCTGGAGTGACCATGAGAGCCTCTAGAGACATGGGAGGTATTGGATTCACCTGAGTGATGCCTTCTCCTCCTATGGCCCTGGTTAAGTCCACCTGAGGGTCTGAATGGGTTGTTACCTGATTCATTCCCAAGTTGACTTAAGTTAGCCTGGTTCAGTCTACTGACCAGCACCTGACTATCTCTGTCATCATCTGACTCACTGCTTTCCACCTCCTCCTCCTCTTCTTCTTCCTCTTCCTCTATATCTACTTGAGGAGCTCCAGTGGTGGAGGCATCCTCATCTACTAGGATGATAGGGGCAGGGGGGTCTACAGTGTCATCCTCTGAAGGATGGCCTCCTTCAGCATCCCCTGTGGGGTTTGCTTTAGAGGTCTTTAGAGCCTCAGACTGATCCAAGAGCTCTCTTAGGTGGTCTGTAGTAGGGGAAGGCCCTGTCTTCAGACCCCTTAAGACACAAAGCTGTCTTAATTCCTTAAAGGGAAAAATAGCAAACTGGGATGGTGCCCTTGGAGGGTCACTCTCAACAGGAGTAAGTCCACTGGACCCCTCTGTTCCAGACATTGCTCTAGTGTGGGTGGATGTGTTGCAATCTACCTACACTGGTGTTTACCTACTAAACCTATCTAGTAGTTGTAGCTAGGGTGTGCTACTCCCTTTGCTCTACAACAACTAAGTTCAGTAGAACTTAAGTATACTAGTCTTGTTTTATATGTACCTAGCAGGTACCTGTGTGATCTTTCAGATGATAATCTCAAAGATTGTAATGGTAAAACAACAGCAAGCTCAGATCCCAATCCGCTGCTCACCAATGTGAGAAGTTGGCCTGGTATATAATGCTCACTAATTCTTAGTGATCACTTTGTACCATGCCAAGCAACCCTTATGATGATGGTTGTAATTCAACCTTGTAGACCAGTTATCCTAGTGGTAACGTGGACAAAGCAGTCTTAGGCTAAACTCTGAAAGGCATGTGAAGCCAGCTGTTATACCATACACAACCCCCTTGAATACCAAATGAAAGGGACACCACACAGATATATATTGAAAATATATATTGATTTATTAACTATAAAATCCCCTGGACTCTTTATGAGCACAGAAGCACAAGCGTTAAATCACAAGACAGTTTAAAATACACAAAAGTTGCACAATATGGATGAGCCCTAGGGGCCACCTAAACCATATACTAAATAAGTGGTATAAGGGATACCAGGAGGAAAGTGAAGAGGCCTAGGGCCTTGGGAATCGCTGGAGCTATTCGAGACTGGAGTTAGCTAAGTCGGGAAAGGCCCACGGGACTCGGGTGCAGTGTCCAAAGTGCACGCACTTCTCAATACAAAGTCTATGGTGCGTAAAAAGCACAAAGTTAGAAAGTTAGGAACCTTCCGAGTGACCTACGGAGCTGAAACTTAAAACACAGGCCCTTGGGATGTGTACCAGTGCAGGAGCACCGGCGGAGCTGAGTTACCTCACCCACAGGAAGCGGGTGCACAGGGTCGAAGATGTGTCGGGTTTCGTCACGCTGGTCGATGGTGCTTGGAGCAGGAGATGCTGCAGGCGGCTCGATGAGAAGAGTTCCGGTGGATCCAAGGGTGGATCTGTAGATGTGAAGACCTGAAAGCAGAGGGGACAGTGTTCAAAGTCACTAGCCAGTGACTGCCGTGGAACCAGAGTGGAACCAGGTGATGTCGGGTGCAAACAGGCGTTGTTGGGTAGCTTCTTTCTGCAGCCACGTGGATACCCGGGGTCGAGGACATCCAGGAGTCGGTCACGAGCTGTCCCACGTAGGCTTCTCGCTGTTGGCGGTGTCGGCGACCTGATCGGAGCAAACAGGCCTTGGCAAATGCAAGCCACGCAGAAGTTGAAAGATGCTGTTCACTCGGACCAGCAAGGTCAGAGCGGGTGCTCCTTTTCACAGGAGCATGGGTAGGTCTGGAGCAACCAGACCTGCTGTTTAAATCTTCGGGTTCGTCGCCAAGATGGCCGCTGGCCGCGTGGCTAGTGGCCGGGATGGCGCGTCGAGTGGCACAATGCAAAAGGGCCCCACGCAGATCGTGGAGATGCTGGAGGGCTGATCTTCGGTGCAAGGGCTGCTCGGTGGTGGGGGTTCTCAATCCCCAAAGCACAACGTCGAGGATGCCTCAGAAGCTGCGCAGTCAGCTTTTCGGGTGTCTTTCAAGAGGTCCGGTCCCACGTCACTCGGTGCCTCCACGGGTCCCTTCTTCGCAGGGACTGTGGATCGGGCTCTGAGAGGTCTGGGAGTCTGGTTCTTGTCGGGCTCTGGGCTCGGTCTCCGGCGGGAGGCGGCGGCAAAGCAGACGTCGAGTTGCTGGTTGGTGCCTGTGTTCACAGGGTGGTCACTCCTTGGCCACAAGGGAGATTCTTCTTCAGTCTTCTGTGCAGCAGAATGTCGAAGTCCAGTCTTCTTCTTAGTTTTAAGTTGATTTCGGGATGATCTGCTGTGCAATGGCACTGCTCCCCCTATTATTCCAATCTAGGGGGTGGATCACCTACTAGGTCCCTCCTCTGGGAGGAACCAGGAAGGGGGGCGGTTACACCCCCTTTCCTTTGTCCAGCTCCGCGCCAGGACTGGGGCTGGAAGGCCCCAGAACCGGTTTGGGCTGGCCTATGCACGGGGACACCTTGTGTGCCCCGGGCATGTCTGATTCTATTCAGCCCTGTCCTACCCAATACACAAAATCCTGTCTGGGGTGGTGCTCGCACCTCCCAAGGCAGGAAACCCTTTGTCCAGGCCACCATCTGCCGAGTTTCGGTCAGCAGCAGGAGGCCAGACTTGTGTCTGTGGTGGCAGCGTCCATTTTGTGAAGCTGAGGCTCTGTTTAACTTTAACCGGGGTTAAGGCTACACACATGTCGTGTCCCTCTAGAAGGGTGGAATGCTATCCCCGTCGCCAGAATTGGCGAGGGGATAGTATTCCAATTCGTATGACACCTTACTCGACATGTTTTGATAAAGCCAAACCAAAGATAGCATATAACCGCGAGGATTATAATGCACTTAAGAGTATATGGTATGGCAATATCCCGGAACAGCTTAGGGAGTGGTTCCCGACAGCTGCAGACAGGCTCAGCTCATGCTAGAGCACCATCTCACATATTTCCAAGCACTCTGCCTCCAGGATTGATGAGGCCTTCCATAGGAGTGGCTGATAGGAACATATGTGTCCAGTTTAGGGTTAGGCACAGGCATACTGTACCTAAGTAAGAGGTGATTACACCAACTTACCCCAGCTGAGTGATCAGCCAGTTGTGCCAAATATGGAGGCCAGGCCAGGGGTGGCACAATACATGCTGCAGCCCCTGGTAGGCCTTGGCTACACCTATGCCCTGGGTACCTATGGTACACTGTTACAGGGGCCTATAAGGTGAACCAATTCCAATTGTGTTATGCACCTAAGGTACATGGAGTCCATTTTAAGGAGAGAGCAATCAGCCTGGGGCCCTGAATAGCAGGATCCCAGGCCAACTATGTCAAAAACCAGCTAAACACCAGGCAAAAAGTTTGGGGGTAACCATAGTCAGATATCCACCTTCCTACAGGTTGTTTCTGAGGTTTTTATTTTGTAAAGGGCGGGAGGGCGGGAGGGGCTTAGCGCTAGTATGCTAGCTCTTCCACCCTTTCCTCACCCAAAATGGCGGCCCCGATCAGCCCCTACTCGGCTGCAATCAGGAAAAAAAAAGTGCAAGTGCCTTTACAACCTAGGATTCAGTTTTAAAAATTGCAAGCAATGTTTAAGTACAGGTCCCGGCTTTCCGCCTCAGGACACTGGATAATTATTTAAAAAGACGATTTTACCGAGTGCAAATGCAGTTCTGTGCAAATAACAATTTTAAAACATAGGACAAGTATAAGGGCGGATTTCACATCTTCAAGCGCTCAGTTCACCATAACACACACACTAGCAATCAACGCTATCCAACGCTTTCCCTACTGTTGCACTCTCTTGAGTGGGAATAGTAATTTTTACCCCCATGCTATCCAACGCTTAACCTACTGTTTAACTCACGGGAGTGGGAATAGTAATTTTTACCCCAATGCTATCCAACGCTTTCCCTACTGTTGCACTCACTGGAGTGGGAATAGTAATTTTTACCCCTACGCTATCCAACGCTTTCCCTACTGTTGCACTCACTGGAGTGGGAATAGTAATTTTTACCCCTACGCTATCCAACGCTTTCCCTACTGTTGCACTCACTGGAGTGGGAATAGTAATTTATCCAATGCTTTCCCTACTGTTGCACTCACTGGAGTGGGAATAGTAAAATTTATCCTCCTGCTATCCTATGGTAAAGTCCAGCAGAGTAACAGGAGGACAGTCTTCCTTCTTCAGATTCAGTTGTCTCCTTGGCAGAGGCTCCTTCTTGATTCCAGGATCATTTAATTTTCTGTTGTCAGGGGTCCTGTACTTATACCCCTAAAGGGCTTTGTTCTCTTTGTGCAAGTGGGCCCTGAGCCCGGTCTGAACCAGTTCTGGGTGTTTCTTGAGCACTTTGTTTTTCTGGCTCCTTCTTTCCTTTCAGAGTGAGGGGTAGGGTCGTCAGCCGCCCAGCAGGAGGTGGAGCCAGCATTGTGGAAGGCAGGCACAGCCCTATTCAGGCCCAGGTGCTATCTCCTCCCACCACTCAAGTTGCAAATGCCGTCATTCAGCCTAGGGATGACTCAGCCAGCCTCCTGGGGAATCCCTAGCCCCTGTCACTCTCAAACCAGACAGTCAATGAACAAACAGGCCAAGGCTCACAGAAAGATCGGACAAGAGAACAGCAACTTTCTAAAAGTGCTGTTCACAAACACAGGATTTAAAAACAACCTTTCCTAAAAGATGTGTTATTAAATTCTGAGTTCAGGGATACCATACTTTTATGTCCTATCTTGTTCCTATGGGAAGATCTGCTGGTAGCCATTGTAGCCAGCATCCCTCATGATAGCCTATGGAGCAAGATAGCCTTGCAGCAGTGAAAAACGAAAATGGCTGTATTTCACTACCAGAGCATGTCACCTGCACAAGTACATGCTCTACCGTTCACATACACTGCACCCTGCCAAAGGGGGGACCTTGGGCCTTCCATAGGGGAACCAATGTGCACAAAAAGGGAAGGGTTAGGCCAGGTCAGTGGGGACACTGACCAGGAGGACATGGCAGTTCGCAGACAGCACACAGGCACTGCGGTGGCAGGCCTGAGACACCATTTCAGGGCTACTCATGTGGGTGTCACAATCAGTGCTGCAGGCCCACCAGTAGCATTTGTCATCACCAGCCCGGCACACCCAGTGCACTGTACTAGGGACTTCATGGTGATACAAATATGCGAATCATGTATATCCAATCATAATAACAATCTACACAGGGAGCACTTACAGTCTGACACTGATCAGCAGTGGCAGAGTGTCCAAAGCATCTAAACCAGCAAAAACGAATTCCAGCACAGCATCAAAAATACAGGAGGTAGAGATTATTTCAGATGCTCCGTCCATCACCACCCCCTTTTGTACCGCTTTTGGCCACCATAAGTGTGGCAGGGTATGCTCAGACGTGAGTCCCTTGTCCACTTTGCCACTGGATTCAAGCAAGCCGGGCTGAAGACGGCTGGAATGCCAGATACAGGTCCTCGGAAGCTTGTTTCCGGTCCAGGGAAGACATGGCTTGGCAGTTCGGGCTGGACTGTTCCCATGAGGCACAGGGTCAGACTGATTTGCACATAGCCATGTCTGAACTGGGTTGGCAGAGTGTGCTAAAGAACTGTGATGAATTAAACCCAGATCTTTTGACTGGGTGTGAGTGCTTGATTGATTCAGATGCTCCGCCATCACCACCCCCTTTTGTACCACTTTTGGCCACCATAAGTGTGACAGGGTATGCTCAGACGTGAGTCCCTTGCTCACTTTGCCACTGGATTCAAGCAAGCCGGGCTGAAGACGGCTGGAATGCCAGAAACTGGTCTTCGGAAGCCTGTTTCCGGTGCAGGGAAGACATGGCTTGACAGTTCGGGCTGGACTGTTCCCATGAGGCACAGGGTCAGACTGATTTGCATATAGCCATGTCTGAACTGGGGTGGCAGAGTGGGCTAAAGAACGGTGATGGATTAAACCCAGATCTTTTTACTGGGTGTGAGTGTTTGATTGATTCAGATGCTCCGTCCATCATCACCCCCTTTTGTAAAGCATCTAAACCAGCAAAAATGAATTCCAGCACAGCATCAAAAATACAGGAGGTAGAGGCAAAAAGATAGGGTTAACCACGCCAAAGATGGCAGGTCTAACAGTGTGCATAATTAAGTTACACCTCAATAGATCACACAACCTGGAAGAAGTGGGTTAGGGGTTTCATGAATGGATGGTATGAGGGGAGTTGGGGAAAGGTGAGTCACAATATTCATCAAGATGATGAGCAGTACATCAACATTTTACCTGTTGTGAAATTAAGAAGACGGTTCAGTCCTTCAGCTCTAGACTACCATGTTGGAAAAATGTAATATAGGGAAGACCCACACAGTTCAACAAATTGTTATTGTTACGTAAAGAAACATTATACTGTAGATAAATGCCGAATGGACAGTCCATCTGTATTCTTCTCAGAATGTCTGTCTTCATTGCAGGGCTGAACTGGTCCAGTAAGCAGGAGTGTTGTGAGGATCAAGAGGATAGAGAATAAGCATGTGCAGTCACATGCGGGAAACTGAAAAGTAAGAACAATCTGTTACCACATATTTCAGAAAAGTAGCTGCACGTACCTGGCTGATTAATCTCACAAAAAAATTAAGCCTGGGCAATAACTTTGCTCCATTCGTGGAGTTTGCTGAGTTTGCGATGTGCAGCAGACTTTTTTTCCGCTCGGTAAGTTAGCGAATGGTAAGTTTGCAAGGGCAAGCTGCCGCTCAGGTAGAATTTCTACCCATGCGGCAGGAATACCAGCACAAACTGCAGCTCACACTGCACTCTGCCACTCATGGAACCTCACAGAGTTTTTTTGTAACTTTGCGGAATTGTGCATAGCAAAACTGCATGAACTACGCCCAGGTTAAAAAAAAAAATTCAATAACATTTAGCTATGTGTGACATGTGTCCAGTGATAGTCCCCCCCTGACCACAACCAATTAATTAGAGTTTGACATTGGGACCACTAGTCTGCATTTTCCTAATCAACACACCTCTGTTCAGTCGACAGGAGTTTGCATTTTTGAGTAATCTTGCTTCCCATTAAAGTAGGCATTGTTGCTAACTTCCTTCTTCTGGCTGTCGTGGTAGTCCCTTCCAGACTCCTGACCCAAATGAGATAGACCTGTAGTATTGAAGAATAAGAAAAATAATTTGAGTATTTAGTGCAGTTTTGGTAACTAAACTGACTGGCCTCAGAAGAAGGGGTGTGCAGAACTCACTGTGTTACATAAAAATGGCCGGAAATATGCATGTTGCATTGCTAGTACTACAACTAAGCTTCAGTAAATATTCAGCACGAATACTACCATGCAGTGCACAAGAGTCCAGGTCCATTCAAATGGCTTTTACTCCAGTTCGAGTAGCAGGAAGCAGCAAATCTACTGTAGAAACAACTCTCTCACTGCAGCAACTTGATTTAGAAAATGGTGCTGGGACGGCAAATCTTGCTTGCCCTTGTATTTCTGGAGCTTCGTGGGAAAAGATTTTGCCAAGGGGCATTTGGCGGAATTTGCCCATGGGTAACGAAGAATCACCAAATTCCGCCAATTACACAGGCTGAAGGAAACATTTCATCTACTGCTAATACTGACAGTGAAAAGTGAAAGCATGGCAAGAATTCAGGCAGAATCATTCCAGGGCCCTAAACAGTACACACCAAATTTAAAAATTCATTGCAACACCCTCCCAGCCACCACATGAATCATCAATCACTCAATGGAGAAGATGTAGTATAACGGCTAAGGTGGTAGACCTCAAATCTGGGGAACCATGTTCGAGTCTCAGCAATGACACTCAACATCCTGTGATTCTGGGCAAATCACTTAATATTCATGGACCCAACAAAAATGAATGTGCCCTTGTGTAACATAACTATTGTAAAGCAATCTGATGCCCAATACCTTTGGGTCAAGTTAGCGCCATATAAAACTCTGGGGAAAAAATATGTATCACTCATTGGTGCAATAGTTACAGGTTACAAGCATGCTGTGGATTTGTCTATTGTATCGCTTTTCCAATACACTCAAGGGCAGTCTTGTATAATTAATGATCGTTATTGGCAGTTAAGCTAGGAATAAAAAAAAGAATAGGCTAGGGAGGCATTGTCTTCATGTTCTTTAAGCCAATGAAGACTTCTTGTATGTGCACTTCTGCACTCCATACATGTGACTATGTGGGACAGCGTAAATCAGAGATATAAATGTTCTTTATATTTCTATATTTTATTTTTCAAAGTAGTTCAATGGTATATGCAAGTTCTGTTGTGGGTTACCTAGTCAGGGAAGTAGAGTTAGTCCTCATAATACGAGGTTTTGGCCAGACGTTTATCAGCTCGAACACTAGAATCTGACCAATTGTGGTCATACTCCTTCTGTGCTGTTTCCGCAACAGTATAATCTTGTATATGAAGTGCTTTTGGGGAGATTAAATATGATTAAAATAAACATTTTGAAGCATGAGACTGGTTCTTCTGACTGTGAAAACTGTGCCAGCTACACTGTACATATGCTAACAAGACACACTGGCTACTGGACAAGCTAGAAACTTTATTGCCAGGCTCTGAGCTCTGACCATTATAGCATCTTCCGATACCAAATCACCAATGTATTTTGATCCAAGTAGACATCTTTTGGGTCATCCAGATAGTCTTAGACCATCCACTGAATGGTCATTGGTTCTGCCACTTACTCATCTTCTCTTGCCTTCACCTCTGCACTTGACTTGTAGTGTAGTTCCTAGTTTCCCACTAGGCCTTGCGCATTGGAATAACATAAACAGTAGTATCGACGTAGAAGTGCGGATCTTCCAGGCCTCTACTGACTATGCTAAACTTAATTGGGTTTGTCACCAACTAGCTCAGAGGTCACTGGAAACTTTCTTGACTGAAATAGGAAGTGATCAGCTTCCCTGGCACAGACAAGAAGGGATTCAGTTTTCCAACAACCGTGCAACATGACAACTTTGCTCCTCAGATTAAGAGTCAATCTCTAGGGTCGTGTGAAACAATAGACAGTTATTTTACTCATTCAGGTTAGTGCAGTTTACTTTCACAATATGTAGAGAATAGAGAGACGGGCGTTTGTCAATAAAGGGTTAACATTTATTGAACAGTCTTTTTTCTCGTACAAGAGAAATGTATTGCCACAATTGCAAGACTTGTTATGATAAAAAGTACGTACAGTAAGATAAGTATTGCAAGATATTACTGTAAAAGCATTGATATGGTTTCTTAGCCATACAATGGTTTAAAAGTAATAAAACATATATACATTCATATATACATTAGTCTAAAATACTCAACTGGTGCTTCTAACTACGCCTACCCCAGTGTACCTGACCTAAGCCTAATACTTGGAAGGGGAGTAAGTAAGTAGCTTTAAGTTAAGTTGGTTTTGCCAAGGTTTGCTTCAAGAATTCTCACTAAGGGTTTAGTCAACACCATACCTCTGAATAGAATGATGGAGGTCTGGTATCTCCTTCAGGGGGAACTCGGTATCCCAGTCACCCGCGAGGGCAGACTAGAAACGCTGGAGCTGGATTTCTCTGCAGGAGAAAGGCAGCGTCTCTCTTCAGCGCGTCGAGGAGAAGGAGGGGGGACAGCGTCCACGGGCAGCTGGCATCTGCTGGGCTTCTTCGCAGAGGGACGGCTGTTCAGCTCCTAGTTACACCACACCATCGTTCGCGCTTTAGCAGCGATAATGGTATCAGCAGCTTCAGGCGACGGGCAGCAGGCTGCAGCAACAGGAACGCTCATTGCTTAAGGCAACGTTGGTAATATTTGTACCTGACAGTTGCCTGGTTTGACGTAAGTTTGCTGGACATAAGACGTCAATTAAAGATGTCACTAGGAAGTGATAGCTATCAGTTGCTCATTAGAGTTCCATTACTAATCAAAACACAGCAAGCGGGGATTTCCAGGTTTGCTGAGTTTTTATCTTGTTGAAGAACTCGGAGTGTTAATCTAGGCATCTCAGATAGTGACTTCTGCTCTGTCATTGCACTAATTGGTTGCAAAGGAAGTGGCAGAGAACTATTCTGGAATGTGGCTCTGTTCGTGTGAGGCCAGAGATGACTTTCTGAATATCGCACTTGAACGGTTATGCCAATATAGGGAATAAATGGATTTATAGCCGAATAGGGGCATAAGGTCACAGTATCGATCAGGATCCTAGATAAGCACGCAACACCCACTCCACGGGTTCATGTCCATCAAATTACTAAAACTAGAGCAATAAGATGCATGTGTAACATTGCCCACCCCAAAATACATAAATGCATTCGAAATAGGCGTATAATGTAATACGTGAAATTTAGGTACTGTACGTTTTTGAAGCATAGCAATCATTCAAAAATTATTGCATATGAAATCAATGAACGATTATGCAAAAAGAATTACACATGAAATATCTCTGAAACAGAAAAAGGGCGAGATAAATCATCACACATAAATGCATTGCAATAAATGTGCTAGAGGCTGGTGTAAGGCTGTTATGTCTCTAGATGTGTTTAGAAATAGAAGTTGAAGCTTCTGTTCTCTAAGAATAGTTTTTACGTTAAGCAAAGAATTGTTCGTGCCAAAAAAAGGTCAATATTAAAAAATGTCCAATTCAAAAGAATTATTGCTTGAACGGGGAAATAGAGTTCCAACGCTTTTAGCAGTTTTTGTTGTTCAAAACTGAAGGCCGAATTCAGAGTTCATGGGAACGCTGTGTGTCGGAATGCTCCTCCAAAGTTATTATTTCTGTTCGGGTGAGAACATCATATCAGACAGGCTCACAAAGAATTGGTCTACAAAATCAGTTGACAGTTCAACCAAATTCTATAGTGCTGTAACTTGGCAGGTGTGAGAATGATTGCTGTCATCATAGTCGGGATCAGCAATGCTCACAGAAGGTCGTACCTGGGTGATGCTGCTTTTGTCACTCGCTCCACTGTTACCACCTAGTCGTAGCACAGGAGTCTCAACGAATGCCGTCATCAGGATTGGTAGCCGCTGGGGACAACACAATGCGTGAGCCGTTATTGGACTGAGCAAAGTATCGACGTCCATTGGTACTGCTGATGGAAGTGAAAGACAGATGTCCAACACGCACTCATCTCCGCATAGCATACATCGAAGTACCGGTAAGATATAGTTCTGCCATATAGGTCTGAATGAAAGGAACCAGGTCATGTTTAGATCTCTCAGCCTGGCCAATCCAAGGACGTTAGTTATCCTGTCCCGGCAGCGCATCGCTAGGATTGTCTCTTCCATTCCCATGGGAGCTATGTCTGAGCTTTGGCTTGCCATAACGAAGCAGGACGGTCAAAAATAAAATCCCTGCTACAAGTCCCAAAAATAAGGGTATGCCGCCAAAAACAGAGTGGACAAGATTAGGAACGATTCCCAAAATTGCTTGAAAAGGTGTTAGCAGTCCCGTAAAAATCGTCTTAAATATGCCTGGGATGCCTGTGGCACTAGACATGTTAAGGAGTTGGCTAAGCATTTCTACGAAATGCACGGGGCAATTTGTTGATAAAAGTTCATGAACTTCAGTATCTGTCCTTGCAACTAGAAGATCATACGTCTCTTTTGATGACGTTATGGGCACTGTTGTCTGCAAAAGCACAGACTTCATTTTGCTTAAGGTATCAATTCGTATAGAATAGAGATTCAGACGAGGCCAGATGGGAGTCACTGTATCTGCAGGCCCACTCGGGAACAATGCCTGCATACAGCATTTGACCATGGATGTTACACTTACTAGATAACTTTTCCCTGGAACAAGGCCACAACATCTGTGATCCGTTCTAAGAATGTAACGCCCGTTTGCAAGTTGCATAAAGAAGGGCTCTATCTGAGTTGCAGGTGTGACTAGCTGGTGGCATGAAAGGTTGTTAGAATTTCCATCACATGCTCCGTGTAAATTAATACCCTGACACAAAAGTATACTGCTTAGTGAATGTTTACAATTTTCACCACTAAGAAATACATTTTTGTCGCTGTCACTATAGCAAGAATGTGTGTATGGTAATTTCCATTCAGATTTTACATATCCTTTACCCAATTGTTCATACTGGCCAGTAGGTATGTATTCAAGGCACTTTTTAAATCGGAAAGTTGTTATCGGAATAGTGATAATTCCGTGTATTAGCCATTCAATGACAGGACTCTCTGACATTGTCAATGGTAATCTCTCAAGTTTTTCGATGCTCAGGATTGTATAGTCTGCTCTTTTCTGTGCCAAACTGATCTGTTTATCAGTAACGTTAAAAATGGAAAATAATGACGTTGTGTTGATTAAACGCCAAGGCACATAGCCTGAACGAAGATTTTGCAGCGTCCAGCCTAATTGTATAATAGAACGTAATTGAGATTGGCCATGTTGTAACATTAGCAAGTCTCTATCTATCACATCAAAGGCAGAGGATGCAATATTGTCCAACAAATATATTCTGGAGGACAGAGTCATTAACCCATTGTCCACTACAGAAAGTGATTTTTCCAAATTAATACGATCAATTTCTCGTATTTTTTCAGCTGTTTCAATTTGTTTGACTTTCCAAGCCTCGTTGTAAGCAGCATCGATACTGGTCGCTATGAAACGCTTTTGACGCTGTTTGCGTGGTCCAAGAATGAAATCGCGCAAATAAGCACCATCTTTTAGTAAGGACAAGTGTTGTTTAATTTCAGCCAGTGTGGATGATGTTAGCCCTGGATGTTGTCTCTGGGAATATCTAGGGTCTAGTCTGGTCATTTTTAACCCCTGTGTTTTATTCAGGAATCTATCTTGACAGTTGTTTGTGTCAGTAGGCCAGATTAACCACTTTTTCCAATCAGGATGTGTTCTGTTAAAATGTAAAATTTGTGACACGTCTAACTCAATATCTGTAGTTGTATTATCAGGTATTGGCTTTGGAATAGACGGTGTTTTAAGGTCTTTGATCTTAGCTAGGCCAAGACAGGATGTTTGGTGTATTGTGTCATTTAAAAACATCATTTGATCTGGTATCATGCAGGTTCTGAATAGTGCTTCAAGGCCTTGTACCTGCCAATCTTTTGTACCCCAAATTGTTTTCGTTTCAATGTTATTTTTCCAATAATCAAAACCAAATGTCATCATTTTTTCATAAAATGCTTCTGAATATATCAATTTAGAATTTGTCAGCATTGTTTTCATTCCTGTTTTATCTAACAGTTTGTAATAAAACATTTCTGCATTACTGGTGTTAAACCCTGAGAAGTATTTGAATTTCTCAAAAAATGCTTTAGAACTGCTTTTAGGTGGTGTAGCAAAATGTTCCCATTCATTATACATAAAAACATTTCTAGGCCGTGCAGATTTATGCAAATAATGATCACCATAATGTGTGTAGCAGAATAATTGCTCATAACTAGACGAACCTTGTAAATAATCATGTTCTGTGAATCTAGCTGACATTACTAAATCAGACATCATGTCATTAATACTGTTAAAGTCCCAATCATCAGAGAATGTACTAGGTTTTACAAAGTCACTTAAGGAAACCTTCAGTTGATGAGGATACTTCAGGATTTCGACCGGACCATAGATCTCATAGTCAGTTTTCTCCCATACTACCCCACCAGGTATTGGAATTGCTGTGACATTTACTGCTGACAGTTCTATTTTCTTCACGTGGGATGATCTGTGTGGTTTCAGGACTAGGTTGATGTTCTGACTTGCTGTGTCCATTGTACTATATTTTCCCTCAATGAATTTTCCCAAACAAAGTACCATGATGAGCCAAAGCAGGAGGAAAAATACACCTAGACCGAACCAGAACTCTAACCAAGGTGAAATAAGGTAGATTTCCTTCAGTTGATGAAAGAGTTCCGTGGCTTTTTCTTTAAAAGTCTTTTTTGTTTCTGGCATCACTTCGGGGTCGTTTTGATCTTCAGAGAAGTTGTCGAAGTTGATGAAATAACCAGAGGCAGTTCTGTCAATTGATGGGATTGTTCTTTCAATCTGTCTCTCGGTGGCACTTTCTGATGCCACATTATTGTATTTACAAAAAGGGGTGGTGAGGGACAGAGTCTCTGAATTAAGCAGAAAGCTCTCACCCAGTCAAAAGATCAGGGCTAGATCCAACACCGTTTTTTAGCTCACTGCACCATCCCAGTTTCAGAACCTGGCTGTATGCAAATTAGTCTGTTCCTGTCCCAGTGCATGACGGGAACAGGACAAACCAAACTACAGAAGCCAATTCTTACACTGGGAAGGAAACAAGCTCCCGGGGACCGGTTTCTGGCATTACAGCCGTCTTCGGCCCGGTTTGCTTGAATCCTGATGGTGCAATGAGCAAGGGTCTCACATCTGAGAATACCCTTCCACGCTTAGGGTGGACAAAAATATTTACAAAAAGGGGTGGTGAGGGACAGAGTCTCTGAATTAAGCAGAAAGCTCTCACCCAGTCAAAAGATCAGGGCTAGATCCAACACCGTTTTTTAGCTCACTGCACCATCCCAGTTTCAGAACCTGGCTGTATGCAAATTAGTCTGTTCCTGTCCCAGTGCATGACGGGAACAGGACAAACCAAACTACAGAAGCCAATTCTTACACTGGGAAGGAAACAAGCTCCCGGGGACCGGTTTCTGGCATTACAGCCGTCTTCGGCCCGGTTTGCTTGAATCCTGATGGTGCAATGAGCAAGGGTCTCACATCTGAGAATACCCTTCCACGCTTAGGGTGGACAAAAATATTTACAAAAAGGGGTGGTGAGGGACAGAGTCTCTGAATTAAGCAGAAAGCTCTCACCCAGTCAAAAGATCAGGGCTAGATCCAACACCGTTTTTTAGCTCACTGCACCATCCCAGTTTCAGAACCTGGCTGTATGCAAATTAGTCTGTTCCTGTCCCAGTGCATGACGGGAACAGGACAAACCAAACTACAGAAGCCAATTCTTACACTGGGAAGGAAACAAGCTCCCGGGGACCGGTTTCTGGCATTACAGCCGTCTTCGGCCCGGTTTGCTTGAATCCTGATGGTGCAATGAGCAAGGGTCTCACATCTGAGAATACCCTTCCACGCTTAGGGTGGACAAAAATATTTACAAAAAGGGGTGGTGAGGGACAGAGTCTCTGAATTAAGCAGAAAGCTCTCACCCAGTCAAAAGATCAGGGCTAGATCCAACACCGTTTTTTAGCTCACTGCACCATCCCAGTTTCAGAACCTGGCTGTATGCAAATTAGTCTGTTCCTGTCCCAGTGCATGACGGGAACAGGACAAACCAAACTACAGAAGCCAATTCTTACACTGGGAAGGAAACAAGCTCCCGGGGACCGGTTTCTGGCATTACAGCCGTCTTCGGCCCGGTTTGCTTGAATCCTGATGGTGCAATGAGCAAGGGTCTCACATCTGAGAATACCCTTCCACGCTTAGGGTGGACAAAAATATTTACAAAAAGGGGTGGTGAGGGACAGAGTCTCTGAATTAAGCAGAAAGCTCTCACCCAGTCAAAAGATCAGGGCTAGATCCAACACCGTTTTTTAGCTCACTGCACCATCCCAGTTTCAGAACCTGGCTGTATGCAAATTAGTCTGTTCCTGTCCCAGTGCATGACGGGAACAGGACAAACCAAACTACAGAAGCCAATTCTTACACTGGGAAGGGAACAAGCTCCCGGGGACCGGTTTCTGGCATTACAGCCGTCTTCGGCCCGGTTTGCTTGAATCCTGATGGTGCAATGAGCAAGGGTCTCACATCTGAGAATACCCTTCCACGCTTAGGGTGGACAAAAATATTTACAAAAAGGGGTGGTGAGGGACAGAGTCTCTGAATTAAGCAGAAAGCTCTCACCCAGTCAAAAGATCAGGGCTAGATCCAACACCGTTTTTTAGCTCACTGCACCATCCCAGTTTCAGAACCTGGCTGTATGCAAATTAGTCTGTTCCTGTCCCAGTGCATGACGGGAACAGGACAAACCAAACTACAGAAGCCAATTCTTACACTGGGAAGGAAACAAGCTCCCGGGGACCGGTTTCTGGCATTACAGCCGTCTTCGGCCCGGTTTGCTTGAATCCTGATGGTGCAATGAGCAAGGGTCTCACATCTGAGAATACCCTTCCACGCTTAGGGTGGACAAAAATATTTACAAAAAGGGGTGGTGAGGGACAGAGTCTCTGAATTAAGCAGAAAGCTCTCACCCAGTCAACATTATTGTAGACTGGTGTTTCTTGACGAACCGTTTCAATCTGTGTCTCAAGAGGCACGAGTTCCATGGCATTATTGTATAGTCCTTCTCTGTGCACTGCAGGCTGATCGAATGTCATTAGTCTTTCAGTTTGAACCTCTTGGATTGTTGCAAGTTTGGGTATTCTGTTGTTTCTTGGGAGTCTACTGGGCCTACTGTTGATTATAGGCCACATGCTTGTGGTTTTACCAGGTCGATAGACACAACTCTGTTCTCCTTTTTACCAGCAAGGGGCGGTAGTACAACTGATCTTGTTCCGGTGACTGCCAAGACAGGTACTGCTTTTCTGTAAGAAGGCCCAAATTCCTTCTTCACCGCGATTTTTTCTCTGACTAGATCCCCAATCTTTGGAATCCAGACAGGCCTTGCTGGGGCTGTTGCTTGTGGTGCCTCGTCAGTGGTAGATGGCTGTTGTTTTAACTGTTGTTTTAACTTTATGTTGCTTAAGGATTTTCTTGTTTCATTCAGTTCCTGTAAAACAGCCAAACGATCTTTGATGTCAAAGTCTGTTGTTTTTTCTTGTACCACTGACATCTGACTATCGAGGTCCTGAATGTTCATTCTAATTCTGAACAATAGTTCGTATGGGCTGAAACCTTTTAGAGAATTTCTTGGCAAGTTATTAAGACTGGTCTGGACACTTATTAGATGTTTGACCCACCCAGCGCCTGAACCTAATACCTTCGCCGTCATAGATCGCTTTATGTCCCGGTTTTTTCTTTCAACCACACTATTCCCTTCGAGGTGCGACGGACAAGAATACCGCAACCCAATTCCCATGCTGGCCATGGCCTCCTTATAGGCTCGAGAGCTGAAAGCAGGACCTTGGTCAGAATGGAACGTGGTAATTGCGTATATGCCGATATGGACTCGCAAATCTTTTATAACAGTTCTAGGCGTCAGCCGAGCACTGGAGGCCACATTTTTGTAAGTGTGTTTAGCCTTAACTGTGTACAATGGGACGCGCTTCTCTTCTTTGATTGCGCAGATAGATCGCCTTATGCTATCTAGCAGGGATCCTGAAACTACACTGGCCTGTTCATTACTGCGATCTCTGTAGCAGTCTTCACAATTTTGAGCAAAACATTGAATATCTATGCTCATTCCTGGCCACCTGTACTCTTATTGTAATTCTTTCAGAGAATCCTTAATTGTTTGATGTCTCAGACCCAACCCCATGTGTGCTTCCAGTAAGAGGAAGCCCCTCCTGCTCCTGTTTGGAATTACTCTGTCCCCCACTCCAGGGATTCGAGCAAAAGGAACGGAGTTTGCATCGATTACGTATGCATAATTGAGTAGATAGTTCACGGGTAGTGCTGCACAGTCGCCTTTTACGGTCGTTTTTACTGCCAGCATGGTTTCCCCGTCTATGTATTTTTCTGTACGCTTTTTTGTGGCTACAGAAGCCGGGTTAGTTGCTTCCGCTGTGGCTGTATTAGCCAATGAATTCCCTGCAACGTGAACGCCATCACGTTGAAGACTCTGTGTGTGAATCACGTGAGTCTTTTGTAGTTCTTTGTGTAAAAGAGCTACCTGTTTCCAGAGCAATTTATGCTTTATTGTGGCACCTGTGTCATCTTTGTAATCGTTTTCAATCCACCTCTGCAATTTATTGTTGTAAGAGGTGATGCAAAAATGAGAATCGCACACGATTAGTGTCGGGAATTCACGTTCTGCATTTTCGAGCGCCATCTTTAAACATCTGATTTCAGCTCTCTGAGCCGAACAGTACTTTACTGATTCAGTTTTTGTTACTTTCGGTCTGAATTTACCGCACAGCCAACGACCTTTAATAATCGCACAGGCTGCATCGTAGGATTTGCTCTCTACGTTGAAATGCTGTACAAATCTATCTGTATAGATTATACAGGCGTATTGTGGGAGAGGCAGAAGTTCGATTGGCAGAGGATATTCTTCTTCATAAGTCAAATCATTCAGTTCTTCGAATTGCGGGGCGAAATAGTATTTCACATCTTCCGCTCCTAGAGAATCTACACACTGTATCCATTTCGGATCCAGTGACACTGTAGGCAGGTTTACTGGGCTGAATAGCGCCTCGAAGGCGGATTCCGCTGTGAGGATATTAATCCTTTTGCCGTGTGCTAGTTCTCGTTCATTTGCTAATGCAATTTGCACTGCTTTCACAGTTCTTTCTGTGTGACTGAATGTTTTTTCTGCTTGTGTGTACAAGTGAGATTTAATTGAAATAGGTACCTTTTCTCCCTCATTAGAGGTCAGGTACGTGAATCCGCATCTTCCTGGGATGACTCGGATTACAAGATCGCGCGTGTTGTCACGTGTATCTAATTTTGTTTTAGCTAACATGTCTGTTTGCAGTGATCTCAAAATTTCTGTGTGTTTTTGAGTCCAATTGATTTGTTTAAAATCAGGTTTAATTAGTTCGTAGAGAGGTTTAACCCTCTCTGCGTAATTTAGAATGTAAGTTCTTCCGAAATTCAGAAAACCTAGTATGGATTGTGAATTCTTCATCGTTTTTGGAGCTTGGAGTACAGCGCACTTCTCTAAGAAGTTGTCCGCTAGGCTTTTCCCTTCACTTGATAATTCGTACCCTAAGAATAGTACTGTCAGATGGGCAATTCGAGACTTTTTAAAGTTGAATTTGTAACCCTCTGCAGCGAACCCAAGTATAATGGTGTTCACTCTTTTCAAGTGAGTATCCAAGTCGTCGTCTGTGAGATAAATATCATCTACGTAAGATAATGCCTCATCATCATATATTTGTAGTAACTCTGTTACCCTAGCTGAGAATAGTCCTGGGCTGTTCTTGAACCCCTGTGGGAGTCGACAGAATTTTTTTCTGCGACCCAAATGCTGAGAAAGCGGTCAAATATCTGCTTTCTGGTGCAATGTTTTGACAAAAGAAACCATTAGATATGTCTAATGTCGTTTTATATTTTTTCCTAACTATGTTATTCATTAGGGCTGCACTATGCGAGTTTTGTACTGCAAAAGTTTTACAACATGTATTAAGGTGTCTGTAGTCCAAAACTAGACGATATGAATTGTCTGGCTTGGAGACAAGAAACAAAGGATTGTTCATTTGAGAGGTGCATGTTTCAATCACCCCCTGGTATTCAAGTTGATCTAAGATCTCCCTGACTTGTTTTTTAGCTTCTTGCTTAATGGGATACTGCCGTTGGGCAGTTGGTTCATTTTTTAAGCGGATTTTGTGAGGAGGAGAGTCCTCATCCCATCCTACGTGATTTTTATATAATGCCGGTGCCTGGGCTACTGCCCATTTCCTTGCATATGTATATTTTTTGTGAATCGGAATGTGATTCGAGAAAGCAGGCATAATCACTTCTTCGCCATGAGGGAACTCCCTGACAAACTCTGGGGGCCAATCTTTTTCAGCTAACAGAATATCATAGCCTTTTGAGAGCTTATCCCAAAATAGACCTCTTATTTTCCTAGTCTTATCACCCTCTATACGCAATGTTATTTCGTATATTTTATGGGGCTCGCTAAGTCTGGTGTCGGCAGTTTCAACCTGAATGTATTCATTCGTGTCCACTGTCTCCAGATGACTCATCAAGATCTTGCGTGCTATACTGATTTCTGCTGCACTGTCCAACATTGTCAATGCCCACTCCCCGTTTTTCAATTGTGTCCTCAGTATTCTCTGCATGGTTAATTACTCTAATACTGGCTACCTTCTTTTTTTGAAATTGAGAATTTTTACTCTGAGCACGTTCCTTGTCTTTGGAATTGGTGTGCTCTCCTGGGTCTGACCGTCCTCTTCTTTCCGAATTCTGTGGAAAAGATCGAGAGGGACGTGTATCAATACTTTGATATCTATCAGGTTTTTTCAGATTATCCCTATTTCTAAGGTTATATCTTTTCTCAGAGGGCTCCCTCTGGGGAGACTGGTGTTCTCGAGTCGGAGTTCTTTCCCTCCATCGAGGAGACCTTCCTCTGGACTGGAAAACTTTTTCCTTGGGAGTGGATTGTTAATTTCCATTCCAGCTCTTTTTAGGAGTGTTTAAATTATTTTTAATAAATAATTTTTCAGGATTTTCGAGCAGTTGGGGTTTTACTGGTTTCCCACCCAAGCTGTCTCTACCTAATTCTTCATAGCATTTTTCTATGATTTTGGCAAGCTCAACTGGATCTTTTATATCTGTTTCCTTCAACTTCTGGCGGATCTCCACAGATGCTGCTTCTCCCTTTATATTGGCTAATAATATAGCCGAGACCTGCTTGAAGTCTTTCAGTAATTTCATACCAAGATTTAAAGCGGGTTCTGGACCGTATTAATTTTGAATCTGTTTTAGCACTTCTGGTATTACCGCCATAGATGGAACACCGTGTGTTTTTGTGTAAATGGAAGCAAAGACTGTACCCCAAGTGTCGCAGTCCTCCACGTGTGGTGCGATTCCCATAGGAAGGCAGATTGTCAAGATTCTGTGTTTCTCAATAGGGGTAGTATCCGGAAATACCGCCTCTATTTGAGTGATTTTCTGTGCTTCCCAGATAGGAATTTGTTCCCGTTTTACGGGTGTTTTACCAAGACATGACTGTATGTTCTGTAGTGTGATTTTATTAGTGTTCCCTTGATGAGGGGTCAGCTGTGGTACATTAACAGCTGGTTGGACTGTTGCAGTCCGCATTACAATTTGGACTAATTGCCTATGTATTTTTATTAATGTTTTTAGCTGTACTAACAGCTCTTCTCTAGACATTTTTGCAATGTCAGGATGTGGTGTGTAGCCGGCTAGAACCGGCCACGTTGCTCCTGGTCTACCTAGTGGACCGAGCCTGGTAATATGATCATTATGTTTTAGGGCGCCATTAAACCAGAGCAGGTGCTCTTGGAATTTTAGTGGGATTTCAGTCTCCTCGAAAGGAGCGTACTCTTCCGGAGGTTCCTCTATTTTGTAATAGTGAAACTCTTTTGTTGTAGCGTTTGCCGCTGGAAAGTTTATCCATGAATAGAATACCTCTGTCTGCCGATATTCGTGAGCCTCTATCACGAAAATTACTGTACCACCTTGAGGTGTCAGTCCGTTCTCTATAAGTTTTAACGTTATAGATTTTCTTAAGTGGACCGGGATGATAATTGCATCCGGGTCTGTCTGTAGGAGACTTGTGTCTTCCTCTATTAGTAGGGTTGCCAGTCTAACTGCTTCCCTTTCTTCTTCACTGTCTGTCATTTTTTATAAATGCAGGTTTTGCAGAGTTGGTCTCCAAGGAGACAAAGATTAGGCGCACAATATTTTGGAACACTGTATCCTTCAACGTTGAATAAACCAGAGCTTTACATAGGAATCTCTTCCTACTGAGTTCGGGCGGATTTTAACCTTTCACCCACTCCAGACGTCTATTGGAGTATTAACGGGAGAAAGGGGTCTGTGTGAAATATGCACGACTGAGTTACTCTAACGTCTTGCGTTAGTTTATCGCCTTACCAAACGTTTGGGCGCCATGTAGTGTAGTTCCTAGTTTCCCACTAGTGCTTCTAACTACGCCTACCCCAGTGTACCTGACCTAAGCCTAATACTTGGAAGGGGAGTAAGTAAGTAGCTTTAAGTTAAGTTGGTTTTGCCAAGGTTTGCTTCAAGAATTCTCACTAAGGGTTTAGTCAACACCATACCTCTGAATAGAATGATGGAGGTCTGGTATCTCCTTCAGGGGGAACTCGGTATCCCAGTCACCCACGAGGGCAGACTAGAAACGCTGGAGCTGGATTTCTCTGCAGGAGAAAGGCAGCGTCTCTCTTCAGCGCGTCGAGGAGAAAGAGGGGGGACAGCGTCCACGGGCAGCTGGCATCTGCTGGGCTTCTTCGCAGAGGGACGGCTGTTCAGCTCCTAGTTACACCACACCATCGTTCGCGCTTTAGCAGCGATAATGGTATCAGCAGCTTCAGGCGACGGGCAGCAGGCTGCAGCAACAGGAACGCTCATTGCTTAAGGCAACGTTGGTAATATTTATACCTGACAGGTGCCTGGTTTGACGTAAGTTTGCTGGACATAAGATGTCAATTAAAGATGTCACTAGGAAGTGATAGCTATCAGTTGCTCATTAGAGTTCCATTACTAATCAAAACACAGCAAGCGGGGATTTCCAGGTTTGCTGAGTTTTTATCTTGTTGAAGAACTCGGAGTGTTAATCTAGGAATCTCAGATAGTGACTTCTGCTCTGTCATTGCACTAATTGGTTGCAAAGGAAGTGGCAGAGAACTATTCTGGAATGTGGCTCTGTTCGTGTGAGGCCAGAGATGACTTTCTGAATATCGCACTTGAACGGTTATGCCAATATAGGGAATAAATGGATTTATAGCCGAATAGGGGCATAAGGTCACAGTATCGATCAAGATCCTAAATAAGCACGCAACAGACTTAGATCCTGCCACTTGAAACCAAGCCATTTCAGAGGTTGGGTTGTATTCTTTCATTGCTGGTGATGTTGGTGGTGGCTATGAGACAACAGGATTGCCCTCTCTCAAAGTTGAAGGCTGCATGCCAGAACTTCTACCTGAGCCTCTAACATTCAGCTGTTCTTCTCCCAGGTCTCTCTCTTGATTTACAATCCAAGTCTTATAAAGTGATACTTCCCCTTTGGAAAAAGGAATTAAAGTTGCCAGTATTTTTTATTCAGGGGATCAAGTATAGTAGCACATACGTAAACGTTGGAGGACACAATCTCTTTGTAGCCTTGGATTCACAGCAAAACATAAGCTTCTTTGTTCACACTGGCAAACCTTTGGACCAGCTTTTTCACCTGCTTCTGTAGCAGATACAACAATGGGATCGCTTGGTTCATCATACACGTACTTGTTGACTTCCTGTTTGAAAACCTCAAAAAGAAGTACCATTTGTGTCAGGCACTTGACTAGCCCCTATTTGTCCACCTCAATTTTGCTCTTTTCCCAGTTGCATTTCCTCCGCTTTGAAGGACATAGTCGGTGATTGATTGGTCTGTACTGCTGAAACAGACATTGCAGCATGTAGTAGATTGAGTTCCAATGTGTTTCCACCTCCTGTATGGCAGGTAAAAACTGCACTCACAGACACTGTAATGGCAGGTGTGGGACACGTGTACAGGGCTTCTCAAGTGGGTGGCACAACCAGTGCTGCCGGCCCATTAGTAGCATTTGATTTACAGGCCCTATGCACGTACAGCAAATTTTCCTAAGAACCTATCAGTAAATCAAATATGCCAGTTATGGAGAACCAATCAGAATTACAACTTACATAGAAAGCATATGCACTTTAGCGAACATTAGCAGTGGTAAAGTGCCCAAGTCCTAAAGCCAACAAAAACAGGTTAGAAAAAATAGGAGGAAGGAAGCAAAAAGTTCAGGGATAACCCTGCAAAAAGGACCGGATCCAACAATGCCATGGGACAGGGCGCCCATTAAGTGTAGCCAGTTTACTTTTGCCATAGGCCTCCATGTGTTCTTTATTGTCCATGCCTTCTTGCTTTTTCTTGTGAACATGTGGTCAGTAAACATTTATGAGTTTCGGCGGTGTAGGGATGAGCGGTATGCTACTGCCACATCCTGCACCACAGGGCGTGCAGTGTGGAAATCCCAGGGCGGTGCCTCTTTCAAAGGCGGCCGTGACTTTAAAAAAAGCACTGCAATGGTGACGCCTCACAAGGTTCCTGCACAACATGGACTCAAAAGTCCATGTAGTGCAGGAACTGTTGTGCATGCACACAAGGGTACCCATGTTATGACCCCTGTGTGCGTCCACAAGTGTAGGAGGCACAATGGGCGCTGTAGGGCCCCCTTTGATTAAGATTGGAGTGCACTCTATCATATTCAAAGTTAACTTTTAGAAAGTAGACATTTTCTTTTTTAGCCATCCTGTGCCTTTGTCTGTCTGTGGAATTAAAGTCTGGTTTGGACTGACAGAGGCCTGGTTGTGCATTCACTCTAGAAAGTTACACAAAGGGAGTTGAGCTGTACCCTGTATATACTGATGGCCTGTGTGAGGGAGAGACCCATGCCTCCCGACCCGGAGGACCCAGAGGGACTCCCACCTACTGTGTTTTCCCTTCTCTCATGAAGGGACGCAGCAGCCCCCATGGTCCGGGAGGAAGAAGGAAGGGGTTAACATATTCCTACGCTCTCCTAAACAGGAAGAGGATCAATGGGAGAGCCAATCAGAAGCGCCGCTGGGAGGAGACAAAGGCGGCATGACACTGGAAAAGGAGGGGGTAGAGAACAAGAATGCGCACAGAGAGGAGCCAGAGGACGCCGTCAGGAAAACCACGTCAGAACCTGAGGAAGACAGAACCTCACCACCCGAAATGAGGGGACTCAAGGGAGACAAAATCAAAGTGGACAACATGATAGAAGATTGGTGCAAGGACTTGTAGATTCCCCCAGGAGAGGCGCAGATTGCTAGAGCAACATAGGAGAGTTGCAGCAGTGGCTGTGAGTGCACACCGGTTGAGATGGAATTGCTGGGGAGGCTGAAGACAAGGAGCTGGGAGTGAAATCATAGTTCATGTGTGTTTTCTTTTTCCTTCTTTCTGATCTTTTCCATTTTTTGTTTGTTTTTGTTTTTTCTTCCTTCTACCGTGGGAAAGCGCATCTGGACCTAACTATAGCGGGAGGATCTAGATGGGAAAGATCTCTTACGCATGGGTCCAGTTTGGTACTAGGATTTGTGTTTCTTTTTTTCTGGGGACTCCTTAACATAATTGGACGGCTAAAATATAACATCTCCTGTGAATGCATTTACTAGAAAGAAATATTGTCTCTTCTCGCACCCTAAATACGCTTGTGGGATATTCCATTTCTGTTCTGGACTGTTCTCGGCAGAATATCTAGCAGAGCTAGCAGAGGGTGAATGGACGACAGGGTAGAGGTCAACCTATAACCCTCCGCAAGCACTTTTTGCTCCTTCCACCCCAAACCTCAGTGTATGCATGAATGTATCTCTTCTTACCTACCTCGCACAACCAGATGAAGTAAGGGTTACTATCTCACCATCTCCCTAGAGTAACTAACTTACTCCAGTACTCACAATCATTTTCTCCTCTCTCTCTCGAGTCTCCTGGGGACCACCATGTGAGAAACAGAGGGATCCGGACATCAAGAGGAGGACAATCTGTACAAGAGAGACAAACAAAGCATTAGTGAATTCAAAAAAGGAAGCATTTGGACATCCAAAGAATAAAGTTTTACTCTTTTATAAGGAAGAGACACAACTGTAACAATAAAGAAATACAAATTGTGAAGCCTATTAAGCCTCCTAGTTTCTTTTTGCACCCATCTCTCCCACAGCCTGTCACCGGGCTGATAGGTCTTCCTGAGCTACAGTGGTGGGAGGAGCTGTCACCTGCACCATAAAAGGGCTGTGCCTGTTCATTTGCAATGCTGCCACCACCCCCTTGTAGTATTTCCGGACCCATGACCATGCAGGGCTAGAACTTGTACACTACAAAGACAAGCATTTGAAAAATGCCTACTTCAAAGGCCAAAAGAGGTATATGTATTGGACCTAAAACCCCAGACTTTTAGAACACTTATGGATTAAGAGGAACCTCTGCCAAGAAGAAGAGCTAATGAGCTGTGAGAAGGATTACTGTCACTTTGCAGTGTGTTGCTTTGCTAGGTTGGCCTGCAGTTGCTGCTTCTGCTTTGCAGAGGAAAAGCACCCAACTTTGCTTTGTATTCTTCTCTTGAAGATTCTCCGAGGGCCTGTGTGTGTTGAATTTCTGTTTGAGGTCTCAGGGCTTCAAAGACTTCACCTGTAGCATCCCTGAACTCCACTGCTGGGATTTCTGACCTGCCTTGTGGTGCCAATCCATTTATGGACCCTTAAAGGATGTTCCTTTTGCAAAAGAAATGCTTGAAACCATCAATATTGGGGCATCAATCTTCTAGTGCCTGTTTTTCCAGTGCAAAAACAACAGTTGAAGGACAGAATGCAGAACAATGTCATACACTCACCCCAGTACAGAGATCTGGGCCTAAATCCATCGTTATTTTGCTCACCAAGCCACCCCTGTTCAGACATGGCCATATGCAAATAAGTCTTGACCCTGTGCCTCATGGGAACAGTCCAGGCCGAACTGCCAAGCCATTTTTTATCTGGACCCGAATCAAGCATCCTCGGACCGGTTTATGGCTATCAGCCGTCTTCAGCCAGAATAGCTTGACTCAAGTCGCGTGGAGAGCACAGGACTCACATCTGAGCATACCCGTCCCACTCGGGGTGACAAATGCAAAAACAACAGTTGATGGACAGAATGCAGAACAATGTCATATATTCACCCCAGTACAGAAATCTGTGCCTAAATCCATTGTTATTTTGCTCACCAAGCCACCCCAGTTCAGACATGGCCATATACAAATCAGTCTTGACCCTGTGCCTTATGGGAACAGTTCAGCCCGAACTGTCAAGCCATGTCTTCCCTGGACTGGAATCAAGCATATTAGGACCGGTTTCTGGCTATCAGACGTCTTCAGCCAGGATAGCTTGACTCCAGTGGCGTGGAGAGCACGGGACTCACATTTGAGCATACCCGTCCACTCGGGGTGACAAATGCAAACACAACAGTTGATGGACAGAATGCAGAACAATGTCATACATTCACCCCAGTACAGAGATATGTGCCTAAATCCAGCGTTATTTTGCTCACAAAGCCACCCCAGTTCAGACATGGCCATATGCAAATCAGTCTTGACCCTGTGCCTCATGAAAACAGTCCAGCTCGAACTGCCAAGTCATGTCTTCCCTGGACCGAAATCAAACATCCTAGGACCGGTTTCTGGCTATCAGCCATCACCCCAGTTCAGACATGGCCATCTGCAAATCAGTCTTGACCATGTGCCTCATGGGAACAGTCCAGCCCGAACTGCCATGCCATGTCTTCCCTGGACCGGAATCAAGCATCCTAGGATGAGTTTCTGGCTATCAGCCGTCTTCAGCCAGGATAGCTTGACTCCAGTGGCATGGAGAGCACGGGACTCACGTCTAAGCATACCCGTCCCACTCGGGGTGACAAATGCAAAAGCAACAGTTGATGGACAGAATGCAGAACAATGTCATACATGCACCCTAGTACAGAGATATGGGCCTGAATCCATAGTTATTTTGCTCACAAAGCCACCTCAGTTCAGACATGGCCATATGCAAATCAGTCTTGATCCTGTGCCTCATGGAAACAGTCCAGCCCGAACTGTCAAGCCATGTCTTCCCTGGACCGAAATCAAGCATTCTAGGACTGGTTTCTGGCTATCAGCCGTCTTCAGCCAGGATAGCTTGACTCCATTGGCGTGGAGAGCACGGGACTCACCTCTGAGCATACCCGTCCACTCGGGGTGACAAATGCAAAAACAACAGTTGATGGACAGAATGCGAAACAATGTCATACATTCACCCCAGTACAGAGATATGTGCCTAAATCCAGCGTTATTTTGCTCACCAAGCCACCCCAGTTCAGATATGGCCATATGCAAATCAGTCTTGACCCTGTGCCTCATGGGAACAGTCCAGCCAAACTGCCTAGCCATGTCTTTGCTGGACCAGAATCAGGCATCCTAGGACTGGTTTCTGGCTATCAGCCGTTTTCAGCCAGGATAGCTTGACTCCAGTGGCGTGGAGAGCATGGGACTCACGTCTGAGAATACCCGTCCCACTCGGGGTGACAAATGCAAAAACAACAGTTGATGGACAGAATGCAGAACAATGTCATACATTCACCCCAGTACAAAGATCTGGGGCTAAATCCATTGTTATTTTGCTCACCAAGTCACCCCAGTTCAGACATGGCCATCTGCAAATCAGTCTTGACCCTGTGCCTCATGGGAACAGTCCAGCCCGAACTGCCAAGCCATGTCTTCCCTGGACCGAAATCAAGCATCCTAGGACCGGTTTCTGGCTATCAGCCGTCTTCAGCCAGGATAGCTTGACTCCAGTGGTGTGGAGAGCAGGGGACTCACGTCTGAGCATACCCGTCCCACTCGAGGTGACAAATGCAAAAATAACAGTTGATAGACAGAATGCAGAACAATGTCATACATTCACCCCAGTACAGAGATCTGGGCCTAAATCCATCATTATTTTGCTCACCAAGCGACCCCAGTTCAGACATGGCCATATGCAAATCAGTCTTTACCCTGTGCCTCATGGGAACAGTCCAGCCCGAACTGCCAAGCCATGACTTCCCTGGACCGGAATCAAGCATCCTAGGACCGGTTTCTGGCTATCAGCCATCTTCAGCCAGCATAGCTTGACTCCAGGGTGTGGAGAGCACGGGACTCACGTCTGAGCATACCCATCCCACTCGGGGTGACAAATGCAAAAACAACAGTTGATGGACAGAATGCAGGACAATGTCATACATTCACCCCTGTACAGAGATCTGGGCCTAAATCCATCGTTTTTTTGCACTTGACACCACCCCAGTTCAGACATGGCCATATGCAAATCAGCCTTGACCCTGTGCCTCATGGGAATAGTCCAGCCCGAACTGCCAAGCCATGTCTTTCCTGGACCATAAGTGTCACTGTTAAGATTCACTTTAAAATTGACTTGTTTAGGGCAGCATCATGATATGGCTGCCTTAGTCGGTCTTCGTAGGAGCTTGCAAGTATCCTCATGTTACTGCTGGAGATCGTCAGTTCCTTCATGTCCTCTTCCTCGGATAGTTTTTTAATATAGATTTTAGAGTGCCAGGCTGATGGATAAAGTCCTGCCATTTGTTCATGTCAAGGTGCAGTTCAGTGCAGGCACTGTGCATGCCTTTGGTTCATGAGTTGTTTCCTTTCATAAAGATTGCTTTTAGAATTGCTTTCATTGTGTGCGGAGGGGCTGCACAGACCCCTCGATAAAACCCACTAATCGAAGCCCAATGCTCATGACTTTGTATAGCCCGAATTCTTATCGTACTAGGGCATTCCGGGCGTGGGCTGGAATCTGGAAGATCTGTTTACATGCTCCACAATTGACATGTTCCATGATATTGTTAAAAGCTGCGGGGAATGCCAGTTGGCCGTATGTAATTGAGGGGAGAAGCTTTGAACTTATGACCTTTCTAATGGATTTGGTCAACGGGCTGCTTAGTTTTGAATTCAGTTAACATAAGGCATACATCACTGCCTTGGCTTTTGTTTCAATGGAAGCGATGTGTGCTGTGGACTTCCCGTTGCTCATAAGCCAAACCACCAAGTAGTTATATTTGGTTGTTGTTGCTATTTTCAAGTTGCCCAGTCTCCATTGTTGTCTAAGTTTGTTGGCATACTTCCGAAATATTACTTCCTTCGTCTTTCTTGCTTTTGCTCTTAAATCATTATTGTTGTTATAGCTGCTAGGTTCTTCCAATGATCTTTGCATGCCTATTTTGGTATGGTCCAGTAGCATCATATCGTCTGCGTACTGCATTAAAAATAGTCTGGTTGGGCCAATTTTAGGGAGTAAAAGATTGGCATTAGATATTGTTTTGCCGAGGTCCGCTGTTATAAGTTAAAAAGCAGACGCGCCAATACGCAGCCTTGTTTTAGCCCTCGATCTGTTAAGATCTTTTTGGTGGCTGAGTTAGTCGCGAGTTTCACTTGTACCCAGGTTCCAGTACAGAGACTGATTATTGCTTTTAACAGCGTCACCGGTATCCCCCAGTTTTGTAGTTTCCACCACAGCAGACTCCGGTTAATGCCGTCAAATGCCGCAGAGTAGTCTACAAAACATGCAAAAAGTGGTGGCTGCTTTTTCTGAATCGACTGTTCTACCAGGTAAGCAAGGGCTAAGATGTTGCCCATTGTTGACGCTCCTGGCCTGAAACCGGATTGGTAGGATGTCTTTATAGTTAGCCCAAACCTGCAGGTCTTGCAACAGGAGGCTTGCGTATGTCCAAGAGGGCAATCAGCCTGTAATTCGAATCTATGACAAAATATCGACTGCAAAAATATCTACCTACCAAAATATCGCAACAAAAATATCGATTACATTAATATCGAGATCCTATCTCTAACAAGGTAAGTAGTTGGAGAAGTGTGGCTCACTGGTTAGAAGCAGCAGACCCCGAAGCAGAGGTCGGCCCCGGACGAGGGTTCAATTCCCGATGCGGCAGGGTCTTGGGTCAATGTCCGCGGACTCCATAATTCTCGCCTAGGTGCCTACGCTAACCATGGGTCCCACTCTGCAACTCTGGGCAATAGCTTGGTTAATCTCCACAATGGCCCTATCAGCGCCGGGGATGCCTGGCTTCACCTTGGGGGTGCCCTCTCACAGGGAAAGCCAGGACGGGTTTCCCAGTGGTATACAGCGCCAGGATGCCCGGAGTGATGGGGTAATAGTGCGCTTTACAAGTATACATACATTTACATTTACAAGTACAAAAATATCGAAAAAATAATATCGATGTCAAAAATATTGTTTTTTAAAAATATTACTTATAAATTTAATAAACTTAGTTAACTATATATTATAATATTTAAAATTAATAAATAATGTAATAAAAACTAATAATAATAAAGATATAATACATAGTATATACTTCATTAATAATACCTCTAATAAATTATTCTAATAACGTATAAATAAATGAAAATATAATAAATTACAAATACATTTATATACATCAAATAATAATATAAATAACAATTAATAAAAATGTATAACAAATAAAAAAAATGAAATACATTTTGGATAGCTTAAGGGTACAAATTACTATTCCCACTCCAGAGAGTGCAAAGTAGGGAAAGTGTTGGCTAGCGTAGGGGTAAAAATTACTATTCCCACTCCAGAGAGTGCAAAAGTAGGGAAAGTGTTGGATAGCCTAGGGGTAAATATTACTATTCCAACTCCAGAGAGTGCAACAGTAGGGAAAGCATTGGGGTAACAATTACTATTCCCACTCCAGAGAGTGCAACAGTAGGGAAAGTGTTGGATAGCCTAGGGGTAAAAATTACTATTCCAATTCCAGAGAGTGCAACAGTAGGGAAAGCGTTGGATAGCGTAGGGGTAACAATTACTATTCCCACTCCAGAGAGTGCAACAGTAGGGAAAGTGTTGGATAGCGTAGGGGTAAAAATTACTATTCCCACTCAAGAGAGTGCAACAGTAGGGAAAACGTTGGATAGCGTAGGGGTAAAAATTACTATTCCCACTCCAGAGAGTGCAACAGTAGGGAAAGTGTTGGATAGCGTAGGGGTAAAAATTACTATTCACACTACAGAGAGTGCAACAGTAGGGAAAGCATTGGATAGCGTAGGGGTAGAAATTACTATTCCCACTCCAGAGAGTGCAACAGTAGGGAAAGTGTTGGATAGCGTAGGGGTGAAAATTACTATTTCCACTCCTGAGAGTGCAACAGTGGGGAAAGTGTTGGATAGCGTCGGGGTAACAATTACTATTCCCACTCCAGAGAGTGCAACAGTAGGGAAAGCATTGGATAGCGCAGGGGTAACAATTACTATTCCCACTCCAGAGAGTGCAACAGTAGGAAAAGTGTTGGATAGTGTAGGGGTAAAAATTACTATCCCAACTCCAGAGAGTGCAACGGTAGGGAAAGTGTTGGATAGCGTACGGGTAACAATTACTATTCCCACTCCAGAGAGTACAACAGTAGTGAAAGTGTTGGATAGCGTAGGGGTAACAATTACTATTCCAACTCCAGAGAGTGCAACAGTAGGTAAAGTGTTGGATAGCGTTGGGGTAACAATTACTATTCCAACTCCAGAGAGTGCAACAGTAGGGAAAGTGTTGGATAGCGTAGGGGTATAAATAACATACTTATAAATAAATCTATTTCATTAAATAACAAAATACTTAACTATTAAATAAATATAAATAATTTACAAATACCAATTCATAATTATTAAAAACATGATTTGCAAAAAATATAGTTAAATACAAAAAAATATTAAAAATACCATTTAATAATGTTTAATTAACAATTAATAATTAATATAAATTATATAATTAACAAAACAATTAATTAAAACACATTTTCCTTAATTACATTTAAATTACTTCCCACCCTATTCTACTATAAACCCACAACCCACTACAGAACATAATTATCAATTAATCAATTAATTAAAATGAATTACCAATTAATTAAAAATAATTACCAAATATTTAAAATTAATTTATAATTCCTACTAATTAATAATTAATTTAACATAATTAAATTTCTTCCCAACCTATTCCCCTATAAACCCATAACCCACTACAGAACATAATTATCAATGAATCAATTACTTAAAATTAATTACCAATTAATTAAAAATAATTACCAAATAATTAAAATTAATTTATAATTCCTACTAATTAATAATTAATTTAACTTAATTAAATTACTTCCCACCCTATTCACCTATAAATCCACAACCCGCTACAGAACATAATTATCAATTAATCAATTACTTAGAATTAATTAAAAATATTACCAATTAATTAAAATGAATTTATAATTACTACTAAATAATGATTCATTTAACATAATTAAATTACTTCCCACCCTATTCCCCTATAAACCCACAACCCGCTACAGTACTAAAATACAAAATGACATAAAATAAATTAAAAACATTATAAATACATAGTAATATACACAAAAATAATATAAAAATCGATATTAGTAACATCAAAATTATTAATATCGATATTACTTACATAGATATTTACCACTTCGATATTACTAATATCGATATTAAATCTATCGATATTACTTACCTTCTATATTATGTCCCTTTGATATTTAAACTTCGATATTATTGTATATCGATATTTAAATATCGATATTTTGTCTGCATACCTGTAATTCGATGGGTCCAGGGTTCGCCCTTTTGATGGATGGGTTTCAGCAGACAACCTTTCTAGGTCTCTGGAATCATTGAATTGGCCAGGCAATACTGATAGAGCGGCGTGAGTATGGTTCCCCAGGAGTCAAAATCTTCTTTAAAGAGGTGTCCTGGTAAGCCGTTGGGACCCGGTGCTCCGTCCTTTCGGATGTTTTTTTAGAATTGTTGTCACATGGTTCCCTGCAACCTTATGTTCAGATTTTCCTTCTATGGTTGGAGGATTCCCTGCAGAGGTTCAGATGTTTCTTCAATGGATGGAGGAAAGGTATTGGGCAGATCAGTGGTGATGGATAGACATTGGTGGTGCAGTGGAGTAAGATTTGGAGCACAACAGTATAATGTAGTCACATGGGTTATCCATGTGTGGCTGGCGACCACATTGCGCCTAACGTGGCCATGTTCTGACTGCCTGTTTATGTATGACCAAAATTCTGCCTGTTTACTTGGGGTAAACAGGCTGAAAATATACAGCCATTGGGATTATTGCTGTTGTCTTTTGCAGTCCCATACATTTTTCCTATGTATTTTCCTTGCTAGGAGATGATCTTGATGTGTTTTGTCTTTCCCTCTTGCTTGTGAATGTGGATGGCTACTCTCAAGGCCCGCTTGCTTTGCTCCACTTTTCCACATCGGGGTTGAAGTTGGCAGCAAACCTTTTCACCAGAGGCTTGGTGGTGTTTTGTTTGTTTGCCTATCAAAAGATGGTACACCTCCATCGCCAGTTTGATCCAGTTATCAGAAACATTGCCTGCTGTGAAATCTTGGGCAAGTCTGGGCCAGTTGCTTTTCCACCAACATAAGACTGATTTTTTTTTTTTTGTAACATCGTTTTTATTGCAGTACCAAAATAATTGCACAGACAACACATTGGTGAATAGCATAGCAATACAGCAGTATGGCACATAATCATTCCGCCTCCCTAACATGCTACTCGAGCCTCCAGGTAGAAGACCAAGCAACGAGTACAGTGAGTCCATTCTCTGCTTCATTGTCCAATGTCCATTTCCAGAAACACAGGAAGACGCGGACTGCTTTTAAGTTTTCGCCTTTCCCCCACCCCCTATCAACCACCCCCCCAAACTCCCCAAACTCCCCAAAACTCCCCACCCCGTGGCAGCGCTATAGTAGAATCCTAGAGAAAAGTAAGGTCTGGTGTGTGCAAGGAGGAGTTAAACATTCGCTAAAGGTGTGCTCCTGGTGCGCTAATGGGGTCGTTCGCTTCAGAGTCCGCATCCTCTCCTTCCTCCTCATCATTATCATCCCGGAGCACCTGCACCATCATTTCCCATGCTGTTACCCTCTCCATGGCTTTCTCATCAGCAGTCCTCCTAGCCATCTGGTATCGTAAAGTGCTTTCACAGGCTGCCCACCTCAGACATTCACCATACCAGCGTTTGTATGTGGGCCCCACTTTCGATTTCCAATTCCTGGTTATTTCCCTCTTCGCCAATATCAGCCCCATGTCTATGAATCTGCTGGTCGTCTTATTTTTAGACGTGTGTGGAAACCAGTGCAGCACCCCCACTGCTTTAGTGTATTGTATCTCCCTATCCGTGGCGTTGTTTAAAGCCCTCCTGACCTCCTGCCAGTATTCCCCCAGTGTAGGGCAATCCCAAAGCATGTGTCCCCAATCCGCCCCCAGTGTACCACACCTAGGACAGGCCGCTTGTTCCACTCCAAAGTACTGCCGTAGTTTCCCTGGCGTGAGGTATGCCCTATGAATAATATAAAAATGTATGAGTTGGAATCTAGCGTTTCTTGTGCTCTTCCGCGCCCTCCGTAATAGTTGGCCCCAAGTGGCATCAGGAATCTCCATTTGGAGGTCCAGTTCCCACTTAGCTTTTAGAGCTGTGAGCGGCTGCAGGGCCTCCCGCAACATTCTGGAATACAAACAGGTCACCGCCTTAAAAGTTCCCGCCGCCATCATCGCGTATTGGCACGCCATGGAGGTCGCGGGTTCCTGCAGTCCCTCTTCCCAGTGGTCTTGCATGGCGCCCATTACCGCCGCGTGTAGGAGATAGTCACCTCGTGGGAGGTCGAAACGTTCCTGTAGCTCTTGGAACGGAAGCAAAGCACCGTCTTCATACAAATCACCCAGCATCTGGACCCCAGCCTCTTCCCAACCCAGCAGTCTCGACCAGTCCCCACCATGAGGCAGGGCTGTGACCATTCCCAACGGGATCTCCGGAGCATACATGCGGCGGATTCCCGCCCGTTTGCGTGCCCGGTTCCAGCAAAGTCGGAACGTCTGCTCTTCCACTGTTAGATCTCTGAGCAATAACTTCTGATGTAGCGTGATATACACAAGCACATGCCGCGGAGTGCCCTCATCTCTAGTGTGCTCTGGGCCTCGATACACCCTTGCGACCTCCTGTGTGAAAGTCTGCAGCTGAGCCGCTAGGTAATAGCACTCAAAATCAGGCACCGCCATGACTCCCTCATCTTTGGGTCGCAAGAGGGTATCTAGCGCTATTCGCCGCCGACCTGTGCCCCATAGAAACGCTATGATCAGCGATCTCAGGCGTCGAAAGACTGAGCCGGGTACCCATATCGGGAGAGTTCTAAAATAATATAATAGCCTAGGTAATGCCACCATCTTAAGCAAGGAGACCCGACCCGCCAATGAGAGTGGGAGAGTAGCCCAGAAATCCATACACCCTTTCAAGGCGTTAATGCACCGAGTGATATTACCATCCAACATATCTGCTGGGGTGTGGTACACATAGACGCCCAGGTAGTGCAGGCAATGAGGCTCCCACCGGAGTTCTTGTGCCATGAGGGGGCATGGCTCTCCCTGTCTCAGTGGGTACAGACAAGATTTGGTCCAATTGACCTTCAGGCCCGACATCCGCCCGAATATTTCTAGCAAACGTCTCGCACCCAGCAATTCCCCCTCCGCATCGGCCAAAAACATCAACAAGTCGTCCGCATACAACAAGATGACATGTGGCCTGGCCCTGTAGACCAACCCCTTATAATAGCGGCTGGACCTGGCTTCCGCTGCAAAAGGCTCCATTGCTAACGCGAACAAAAGGGGGGAAAGTGAGCACCCCTGCCTAGTGCCGCGTCGCACCGGATACTGACTCGAGATCAGTGAACCCACTCTAACTCTAGTGGCTTCAGTATATAGGGCTTTGGTCCAGTTGATATAGCCCTCCCCTAGTCCGAAACGCCTCATCACTTCGTATAGATAACCAACATAAGACTGATGTGTCTATTTTATTCCATTTTAGTCTCCTCAGTAGGGTGTGAAATTCCTCCCCATTGGGGTGACCCACAAGGGCAATGAGCGGAAGACAGGCCATTTGTAATGTAATGACTATTGACAGTGGGAGATGGTCGCTAATCTGGATTTTGGAATTCTGTCCATTGTCCATACAAGCGATTGCACGTGAAGATATAATCAATCTTGGATTTGTTTTTCCCCTGTAGTTCTTTATTTGAGGCTGCCTTGGGATAATGAGGCATTTGTATTGCTTTCAATCTGTACGTGTTTAGAAGAGTATTCATTAGTGTTCCGGCCCTGTCTATAGGCAATGCTTCATCTGGTGCAGTACCTAGGTTTCGGGTATTAAAGTCCCCAGCTATTATGATCCCACAGTTTGGCTGACTGCTTAATAAATCTTCAAGTGTGTCCCCTAGAGCCCTCATATCGCTATGTCTGGGTCACTAATCGCTGTTGAAATAGATGTTCAGAAGCTTAATTTTCATTAGTCCTTGCAGAAGAAAGGCTTGGACCATATCCGTATTTAGAAGGGGTTTGGCTTTTATATTAATGTATATCGATAAGCCCCCTAATGGTCTTCTGAATATGTTGTACTTTTTTGCTAGCTGCTGAAATTCCGTAAAGCCTGGAATGTCCGTTGAGGCAAGCAACCAAATTTCTTGAAGACATAACAGATCCCCAGACTTTAGAATTCAAATGCTTCTGTATTTTGTAATGTGGTTTTTAGCCCGTAAACATTCCATGAAATTACTTTCACAGTGGTGCTCAATCCATTGCTGGGGCAGCTTCTCCTTTGTGTGCTAGGAGCAATTTGATCTTGGCGATGGTCGGGTTATTGCTGTTCCCTCTTTGGTGTTTCTATCTTAATCAATTTTTCCTCTTTTTGTGAACTGGAGGAAAGCTCTGTAATGTGTTGGAAAATGTGTAAGATGTTGGACCTGTTTAATATGTCGGAGCTTCCCAGTGATGTATACCCGTTGTTGCAGTTTGCGATGGCACGTTGGGGGCTTGCAATGCCCGTTAAGTCATTGATTCCATTTTGTTTAGCATCTTTTAAAGTTCTTTCGGGTGTTCTTTGGTGAAACTGGACTATAGTGTCCTGATGTCTTTGCTTAAGTTCTGTGATAATAGATGTTAAAACCTCTGGTAGTGAACTAAACTTCTCCACAATTGGGAGACACGAGCACCTGTTGGTTGGCAGTGACCTCAGCTATTCCAGGTTTCCTGCTAAGGTGTCAATTTTAGCTTCAATGTTGATCATGGCTATTGCGATTGCCTGCATTGTGTCTATTTGAATTTCAAATTTTTTTGTTTGCCAGGTAAGCACATTGATGGCCGTTGTTAATGTGGAGTTATTTGAAGACAACAGACTATTTTGGTTATGGCATCCTTTCTGAGGTGTGCACTTTGATTGGGCAGTGGGATGGAGGTGATTCTGCTCTACTGAGAGTCTATTCTCTCTCCATTCCTCTCCCATCAATGTTGAGCTTTGGTTAAAGGTGGATAGATAGATAGATGGACTATGTGACTGGGACGGGGACAGGGACAGATTATGCTGGTTGTTTCTGCCCTCTGCCTGTGAGTTCATCGTGATCTCCCGGAGAATATGTTGGTTGTCTTTGTTTAATGGCTCTAGAGCTGAGGATATTTCTAGAACTCCCAGAGTTCTCAGACCTGATGCGTTTTGCCTCTTTCCCTGGGTTTCCAAATGATCCGATGCTGATGAGATTTCAAGAACTTCTGGGTCCCCTTGCCCCGGTATGCCTTGCTCTTTTTCCTGAAACAGAATCAGGCCTGGTGCATCTTGCGTCCTCTCCTGGGGCTCTGGGTGCTTGGACAATGTTGAGATTTCAAAAACTTCTGAATCTCCCTGCCATAGACCATCTTTGTCCTTTTCCCAGAGTGGGTTCAAGGCTGCACTGATGTTCCCGAGGGGGGGCTGTGTCTCGTCAGCCAGTTTCCCAATGCCCTGGCTTATCGTTTCCTGGCATGGGGACAGGTTCTGACTCAAACCCTTTTTAACTTGTAGCGTTGTGTGTTACTACGCTACTGTAGGGCTCACTCTTTCCCTTAATTTTTTTCAAAGTGTTGTTGGCATAAATTATTTGCAGATTGTCTTGCTGTTTAATTTTGGGTTTGAATTTGAATTTGATTTGATGATTTCGCCATGGGGGTACTCTCCAGCTGCACTTGACCCTTTGTTGCAGGCTTTATTCTACTGACGGTGCCTGTAGATTTGCTCATTTTAATGTTGGACTTACCCTTTGTCATTTGTCTAACTTGCTGTGAGAGAGATGGTTTATGATTGGGTTTGTGATTGCCTTTCACAGCTCTGTCCTCTAGTTTGTAGGGAAATTTGTATTTTAATTTGTAAGTCAGTTTCCAGCTCAGTGCCCAGGGATTGCGCGCTGTGAGTTTCCTTCAATGATACCATCCTCCCTATTTTTCCTGCTATCCAGAGTGTTGCTTTATGTCATTGGGTTAAATGAAGGGTTTACAAACAGAAAGGCAGCGGCTGGACACAGCCAGGGGCTGCTTGCAGAGCCCTTCTCGACCAGGCCTGCGACAATTCCCAACTAGGAGTCGATGGGGAGTGCTTGGAGATAAGGGTTGGTGGGGCTTGCCGGACGCTGGGGAGGCACTCAGATATCCACTGGCAGAGCCCTCCTCCTCGTCGTGCCTCACCCTAAGCTACCCGCACCCGCACCCACACTCGCACTCACTCACACTCCAGGTGCCTTTGGCGCCTCAGGGCGTCCTGACAGAGCTATGGCGCTGCAAGCCGGGGATTGTAGCCTGTAGTAGACTGTGGATGGGGAGTGCCAGCAACCTCTGATTTCCACTAGTCAGCAGGCCCGAACTGGCCGTAGCGGGCACCGGGCAATCCCCCAGTGCGCCGCACTGGTGGGGGCCGGTTCTGGGCCCCTGGGGGCCGATTTTGTTACAGGGCTGTTTTTTCAGCATAGCTGCAAAGTTGGCCCTGTAACAAAATCGGCCATAAACCGGCCCCGGCAAAGAGCTCGGCGGCACTCCCAACCTCCGGGGGAAGGGGGGCCGGCCGAACACTCTGCCAGGGCCGGTTTTGGTTCCCAGTCCGGCCCTGCTAGTCAGGTGGGCTGCTCTGCGATGCTCTGCTCTGCTCCACATTGCTCTGTGCGATGGCAGTGGTATGCAGTAAATGCAGGTGGACCTTGAAGGGTACAGAGACGAACAGACCAAGAAGACGAAGTGCAAGTGGGGGCTCACTGAGGGGCCGCAAACCGCCCTCAGACTGTCCGAGCCTTTTCCGTGATCCCTCTTGGGCCCACACTTTCACCGCAGCCTGCTACGGCCACCGAACTAACCGGGATTTCTTTGTCTTTCTGCTTTGGCTTTTGCTTTTCATAGCGAGCTGCCAAGTGGGCGAGCTGAGGTACTGAGGGGGGCAAAGGCAGGCACCCTTGTCGCTAGCCCCTTCCCGCTGGCTGTCTGGGTCTTGAGATGCCGGGACCAGGGGTTTGGTTTGGCTCCTCTGCCTCTGCCGCAGAGGTCCGCTCTGCTCTACTCTGGCGATTTAGTCGTGTGACGTCAAGTGGGGGAGCATCTAGAGAACAACAACCACTAAGTGACTTCCCCGGCACTGTGCTTCCAAAGTCCAAAATCCCCCACACTGACCCTGCTATATAGCTGAAAGAATTGCTGCATCGTGGGACCGTGGCTAAAGAAATCGATGCATCCACCACACCAACATCCAGTTTGCCCTGATTTCCAATCATCACACCTGTGCACCACTTTTTCAGACGCAGACCATAACCATCTTGGATTTTAACAAATTTCTTACGGATGTATGACGTTACAACGCATGCTTTTACCACGCATGCCTTTACAACGCGGTTTTTACAACGCATGCCTTTACAACGCATAGTGCTTTGGGGCGCTGGATAGTGAATAGTTTAATTTACTATTCCAACTCCCGTCCCCGTGGATTGTAGGGAAGGTGTTGGATAGTAAATTAAACCTATTCCCTATCCTAGAGCGCCCCCCAGCGCAATGCGTTGTAATGGTTTGCGTTGTAATAGTTGCGTCGTAAAGGCACTGCGTGGTAAAAGTTGCGTTGTAAAGGATGTTTCCCATTTCTTACACCTAAAGTCCTGCTTTCATGCAACACATCACCTCACTGTGAACTCAGGGATTAGTGCATCGCTGTATTTTCTGACACTGCCCTCCTCTGCGCCTGTTTTGCCTTGTGGATTTTGATACATCAGAGGTTGTTTGTGTAGAATCACTACATCCATAGAGTTCTATGGACAGAATTGCTTAAAACATTTTAAAAGTCATATTTTGAGTTGTGTATGTTAGATTTTTGTTGTTTTTGTCTTGTGTGGCTCAGATAAAGATGCTTTATTTTTATATAGTTGTGTGGAGTCAATTTCTAGTGTTTTCACTGTGTCACTGTGTGTTATACACAAATACTTTACACTTTGCATCTGAGATAGGTCTGACTGCTCATGCCAAGCTAACAAGGGAGTGTAATCCCCTTTTACTGACTAGAAGGAAGGGGCCCTACTTAGACAAAGTGTATGCCCTGCCAACTGGAGACCCCCATTTCTAACAAGCCTGGAGAAAAAGCAGGCCCAGAACAAAGACAAAAGCATGGCCTAGTGTACACACACACACACACACACTGGTCACACAAGAAAATTCACAAATAACACAAGAAAATGGAGATAAAGTATTTTAAAACCAGGTCCCCAGTCCTCCTAAAAATGTGCAAACTTTTCCAATAGACAAAACAAACATTGTGAATGCAAAATAGGGTCCTACTGAAACTCCAGCCTATCCACAATCAAATTTAAGAAACAACAAAAAAGGTAAAACAAAATCATGGTGCAAACCCTCTAAGAAACAACAAACTCATCCAAAAAGTCTGTAACTTACTTGATTTCTCAAACAAAAAAATTCTCAAAATCCAGTGGCATATGCAGCAGGGATTACGGAAAAAGAGAGATAATTTCCATCCAAATTCTAAATGAAAAGTGACGAAGGGATGGACAGAGCAGTGAGAAAAGCCTCCTGGATGGAAGAGGAGTTGCTGTGGCACTTTCTTCATGTTGGGAAACAAAAGTAACTTTAAAAAAAATTTTGGGAGCTAAACAAGCTACCTGAACCTTCCAGTTTTGGTAGAATAAAGTGGATTTTGCTCCTTCCCTGGTAGAAAATCTATTCAAATAGTAGCCCTCTGACTGCGACTGCTGCATTAGAAAATCATACCAGCACAGTTCCAGACTGGGAACCACAACCGGCCCTGGCAAAGTGCTCGGCCGCCCCCCCCCGCCCCTCCCTACTCAGGGGAGGTGGGGTGGGGGCGAGCACTTTGTGGAGCCTGTTTTCGGCCGATTTTGTTACAGGGCCGAATGCTGCAAAAACGGCCCTGTAACAAAAAACGGCCCTCAGGGGCACAAAATCGGCCCCCACCCGTGCGGCACACCAGGGGATTGCCCGGTGCCCGCTATGGCCAGTCCGGGCATATACCAGCAGGCTTCCTAGCAACTGTAAGTCACACTAGGAGATGCCAAATCTTCCTCGTGCTCAGCAGCTCGCTTGCTGCAGACTAGTTGGTCCAATTGTCATCACGTTGGTCGAACGGGAAAAAGATTCTGCCATGCAGCTGTTAGCTGAATTTCACTGGAACTTCATGTTACAAGGATAGTCAGGAATCACCAAATTCCTCTAATTATGCAAGCAGCATGAACAATTCTGGCTGGCCCTTTTGTTTGTGCCATGGCAATAGACCTGCTCAATATTGACACCCTTACCAGGGCTGCGCTGAAGATGCTCAGCAAGGAAAGGGGGCTGAATGCAGGCAATAAGGCTACAAAGTTAGCCCTAGGAGCCTATGAAGAAGTCAAGAGTTTGCAGGCCACACCAGAGGACAACCCAGAGCAGGGGGGACATGAATTTGAACAATGAGGAGGTCCCAATGATGAGTCTTGACCTGCAGGAGGAGAACAACACACCCACAGAGGAGCACATGAGGGGTCAGAGGAGAGAACGGTTGAGGCAGAAAGAGCCTTGGCCAAAGTAAGGATGAAGGCAGAGGAGAGAAGAGCTGAGGCAGAGAGGGCCCTGGCCAAAGAAAATCAAGTCTGAGAGGGCCTTGGCTGAAAAGGACCACCTGCTGTAGCATGAGAAAAGCAAAAAGGAGATGGAGCTCAAGGTCATGCAAACTTCAGAGTCCGGCAGTGATGGTGGCGGCATACTTTCAGTATCCCATTGAGAGGTGAGGGTCTGCATACCCGACTTGACTTGCAGTGGGAAATTACATAGAAAAATAGTTTTCTGCCTATCACGTAGCCTTGAGAATGCAAAACATCCGTGAGGAACACTGGGGGGGCTTGCTTATGCAAACATGGCTACACTGGGGAGGGATACACTTCGTACACTTGAGGTGGTTAACCAGACCACATATATGACCATGAAAGCCTTATTTTTTCTAGATTTTGAGTTGACTGATGAAACATATTGGACTGAATGGCTTGGTGAGGGGCAGCGAATGTGCCACTTAGACAAGACAGTAGCTGTGAGCCCTGAAAATGCTTGCGGATTGTTTGCCTGGGAATGATCTGGAGTACACTGTGTGGAAGGAAGTGAAGCTAAGGTCCCACCTGAAAATCTTGGAGTTACCTAAATGGTCTGAATGACCACAAGGTCTATGGCTGCCCAGCAGGGGAGGCTAGGAGACCTTGAGCCTGTATGAATGGCCAAGAAAGAGAAGGGCAGGGGGCCTGAGCAACCAAACACTGATGCTTCCATGGGACAGGTGCATGTGGCACCAGAAGATGCAGCCCCGGAGCCTACCTAGGGGGCGTATTGCCTCCTGAGGCGACCTGCCTGAACTTTCTGGATGACTGGATGAAGGGAGGGCCACCAGGGAGCAGTTTTGCAAGTTACAGAAATGAGTGCCTAGAGTGCATGATGCAAAAACAACAGGCGTGCATGAGGCAGCAATATGAAGCCCAGGCAGCTTTTGACACCTCTGGAGATCACCTCATCTGTTGGGAGAATGACCTCTAGTATAGTGAGCCTAAGGTGCTTATGCATGGGGCAACATGTATGTTGGTTGTCCCCCAGTATTACAAGGCTTTCCCACTGGCACTGGCTCATAAAATAGCAAACACAACAAAATGGTGAACAGAGTGCTGAAACTTTTCAAACACTCACCCCCCCAGTCAAGAGAACTGGGTTCAATCCATTCTTCGTTTGCTCATCATGCCACCCCAGTTGGGACCCAGCCATATGCAAATCAGTCTTGACCCTGTGCCTCATGGGATCAGTCCAGACCGAACTGCAAAGCCAGGTCCTCCCTGGCTCGGAAACAAGCATTGTGGGACTGTTTTATGGTATCACCCTACATCAGCCAGATATGCTTGAATCTAGTGGCACAGCAAGCAAGGGACCGACGTCTGGGAATATCCTTGGCTACTTAGGGCAAACATAGCAAACACAACAAGATGATGGACAGAGCATAGAAACTTTTCAAACACTCGCCCTCAGTCAAGAGATCTTAGTTAAATTCATCATTATTTTGCACACCTTGCCACCCCAGTTTGGACACAGTCTTATGCAAATCAGTGTTGACCATGCTCTCCATGGGAACAAACTGACCTGGCAGTTTGGTCTGGACAGTTCCCATGGGGAGCAGGTTTGATTCTGATTTGCATATGGCTGGGTCCAAACTAGGGTGGCATGGTGAGCAAAGGAATGATGAATTTAACCCAGATGTCTTGACTTTGTGTGAATGGTGGAAAAGTAAGTGGTTTAACGGTTTGAGCACTCCATCCATCATCAGCAACAAGAAAAGAACTTTGCCTGGTTTGTCTGTCACTTTTATTGGCCTCAGATGAAGCTATCCTCAGATACATTCTGCAGGACATGTCTCACTTGCCAGGTCAATTGGAAAATGGGGAAAAAGCTGAAGGCACCCCTGAATTCCTTACCAGTCATTGGCACTGCCTTTGAAAGGGTGGGCTTCAACATTATTGGACCCTAAAACTGGCTTCGGCAACATGTGCATGCTGACTTTGGTGGACCATATCCATAGACACTTACAGGCCATCCCTCTGAAGAAATCAAAAAACCTTCTTAGGGGGTCCCATTGATACTTGGTCCTTTTAAACCAATAAAGAAGAAATTGGCACAGAAGCTGAAAAAGAAAAGAACATCTTTGTTAACCTTAAATGAGTGAGACTATGACACACAGAAGCCTTAGCAACTGAATGAGGCAGTCTGATGCAACTGAATGAGGCAGTCTGATGAGTATATAAAACTGGGGCCTTATATATGCTTAGGCTTACATAGTCATCATAGGACCACGGGGCAGTCCTGGCTCATGTAAGCATGCAAAAATGACTAAGATGGGCATACAAGATCTGCTTGCTCAACAAAGTGGGAGGAGAGTTATTTCTCTATACAGCAGCAAAAATAGCCTGACAGTTATACCACAGAAGCAGGTGCATTCTACTAGCTAGGTCCTTCTGGGCATGTGCGAAGGTGGAAGATGCTAAATATAGTTAGTTTCTAGGCAGATTACAAGAGAAGTCAACACTGAGGGATGACAAAGCACATGGCGAGCACGTGGCAGCACATGGCAAACAAGATGGCTGCCAGAAATACAAATGGCTTTCACAAAACGGATAAGATACAGGATGGCTTCTGCTAATGCTAACCCATTGCTGTCAATTTACAACCTCCCCAAGACAGCCCAGAAGGACGTCCGGAGTACCGACCGGAAGTGGGGGCTCCATTTACCTGAGCTGTGGCCAGGTGGGGTGGAGCGTTTCTCTCCTTCCGATTAGTGAGGAGAATGAAGATCCACTAAATACCCAGGTGATATTTTCCTTTTTCACCTTTTATTGAGCAGTCGCGATCATGGTCCTGAAGAAAGCAGCAGGATACCTTTTAGGCTCCACTTTAAGTCGGCAGAAACATGTTGACCGTATCTAAAGATTAGTGGTTATAGGTTCAAGCCACTACTGTCGCATGCATTTTATTGACTTGGGAGTATTAAGGTGTCTAATAAAGTTTCTTATCCTTTCTACTACCCAATTTTATTGTTCATATCACAATTCACTTTTTTTCACCTTTCACTTGCACTGCTCTACAGTTGTCTCTTCACACCCTAGTATTTGTTAACACCTACTGGGTCCCACTGTCTAGACATAGGTGTGAACTCTTCCTGTCTACAGTGGACATTTCAAAAAACTTACCTTCCTGGTGTGAAGGAACCCAAATGATGAACAGGGCGTCTAGGATCGACAACTGATGGGTATTTTTCTACACAGGAAAGATACTCACTCTGAGATAGCATCACTTGACTCACTATCTTTTGTGGGGTGTCCTTTTCTTTCAGATACATTATCTGAGCGAACTAAATCAACTAATGACCCACTGTTACTCTTTATTGGTATATTGTCAATTTACAACACCTCTGAGGGCTATGATTGCTCCTACAGTGGCTAGGGGCCTGATGGGGATATTCACCCTAGTAGCGTTCCCCAAAGAAGTCGTTTTTGACAGGGGCACCACCTTCATATCTGCCTACATGAAGTCTATGTGGGAAGAGTCTAGGGTAACCTACTAGTCCTACACACCTTATCATCCTCAAACCAATGGGCTCATTGAGAGATTTGACAAGACCTTAAAAGGCATGATTATGGGATTACATGAACCCAGGAGGTAGAAGTGGGACATACTCTGACTACACCTGCTCTTTGCCTATGGGGAGATGCCACAGAAGGGAGTTTGGTTTATCCAATTCAAACTTTTTTTCGGTACACCCTGTTAGGGGACCTCTCAGTCTGATGAACGAGGGGTGGTAGCAAGTTTACAGGCGGCTCCCTCAGGATGTGCTTAGCTACATGCCGGTCCTAGGAAAACAGATAACCACGTTCTACAAGAAGGATTCTGAGAGCTTGAAAGTTAGCCAGGGAGTCATGAAATTCTGGTATAACCAAAAGGCTACTCTGTAAGTGTGTCAGCTGTTCCAGAAAGTGGGTTAAGGAGCCCAGGGTCCTCCATGACCATTGGACAGGGCTTTATCTGTTGACTGAGCAGAAGGGGGATCTCGAGACCCCAGAAACCTTTCAAGAGTATTCCACATCAATTTCCCTAACCCCACTACTAGAGGTTTGAGGTCACCATGCTGTTTGTATTAGATGATGGCGAGGAGAAGGGGAGTGAACCACTCACTGACCTCCTATTATCTATAGAGAAAGATGGGTCAGTGGAAGTTGTCAAACTCCCCTCTATCTTGACCCCAGAACAGCGGAAGCACTGCATCCAGTTGTTGGGACATTTTGCTTCACTGTTTTCCCTCAGTCCTGGGATTGTACACTTGTGTACTCATGATATAGATACTGGGGATAGCCTGCCTGTCAAAAACAAAAAATATACAGTTGTCAGACAAAGTGAGGGCCAGCATTAAGGAGGAAGTCTCCAAAGTGTTGGAATTAGGAGTGATTGAGCACTCCAGTAGTCCCTGGTCCTGCCCAGGGGTGCTGTTAACTAAAGCTGCCCCATTGGGCATTGCTCCAGAACTCAACTCAGGTTCAGTGTGTACTACAGGGGACTCAACTAAGACTGATGCTCACCCCAACCCCTGAGCTGGTGAGCGCATTGACAGATTACCAATTGACAGAGTGAACAATCAGCATTGCTAAATCGGTGAATAGGTGGGATGGAACTCACTCAGCCTGGACCCAGATGAGGGTTCAAGGTGGTTGGAGCCCTTCCTGTCCCTAAAGCTCTGGTTAGGAGGCCAGCCAACTCGCCCTTCAGCTCACTCTGATGGTCCTGGGTTCAAGATGCATGTTCAGTCTTTCTCACTCAGGCAGCAGAGCAGCAGAGCAGCAGTCCTTGCAGCAGAGCATCACAGCAGTCCTCCTTCAATGTTATCCAGAGATCCAGACATGTACCGCAGAATTTGTTATTAGGGTCCAGAATTTGTCACATGCTAAACACAGCTGCACTGCTGGAAACTCGTGCTATGACATTACCAGGATGCATGTTGTTCACACACACTTGGAGAGAGACCTTTCTTTGGAGAAGAGCTATGCTGTTCCTATGATGTAAACCGACCATCTAGGCACTAAGGTACGGGGTCTGCGGGCTTGCTGACAAAGCCCAGAGATATTCCTTTATATACTAAACCTTCACTTACCAATGGGAGGGTGGTTAGGCCTTATAGTCCCTTTTCCACTGTCTGTATATTATGACATCCCCCTTTATATTCTATGGTATTGTAACAATGCTAACTGTTCTAGGTTTATGCATTTTGCTGCTGGTAGTGGGTCATATACTGCATTCTAGAACACGAAAGGTAAAATAAACATTTTGAACTATACTGTGGCTCTGACAATCCTTATTGCAGACAAGTATGAGTGAGTGAGCTAAAGGGTATATCTTGCTACTCAAATTCCTGAGAGAGTCTGGAGTATTGTGTTCTGGATTGTCTAATCATTTGTAGCTTCGAGGCTATGTAGGAGAACAAATGATTCACTATAGCTAGTCGGTTTTTGGATTTTGGGTACCAAGGTGGTAAGAAGGTACAACTCCTATACACCAAGGTCCTGTTTTCCTGAGCATAGATCTGTGTATGTACAGAATCCCCACAGCATAGCGCTGCCGTTTGGTCTGGTTCTTACTTGTGAGACTCCTGAGTAGTGCTTGTGCTTGTCCACAATCCCCTCACTTCTATTTCCGGAGACAGCTGTGACGTGTAGCCTCCTATATTGTGATATTTTTTTAGGTTTTTCAACCTTGAATTTTAAAAGGTCTTCTCATTTATATTACCCTGTATTTGCGCTGCCACACATAGGTTGTTTAATGTCGCAATTGTTATTGCGCATCTTAACTGCGCACTGCTCTGGGCTTATCTAACTCAATATAGAGTATCTGATGCGGGTGTAGCTCTTATCTTTGTTGTAGAAGCGGATCCAGCATTCCGCTTCAAGTTATTTTATTCTTGGGATGCTTTTCCTGCAGTCGATGGGACAGACAATTTGTTTCCCAAGTATACTGCCACCGCGACTCTGCGGGACTATAGACCGTAAAGAACTCTTGAGGTGCCGCTCACAGCTTGGCAACAACAAATATGGTTTAATGGCACCCTTCCACAACCAATAACACCGGTCCATTTAGGCCCCTTATCTATAGATGGGGCCACTTGGCCCGTTTTGGCAGGGTACACCCCGCATCCAAGTTATCTCAATACTACAGTCGTAGAGCTACGCGTATCACATACATCATTAATATGTATACATAGAGCTGTTTTTCAGTTAATGTTCCACAACTCCCAGGTGGGACCACCTGGTGCTGCTGAGCAACCACTTGCCCCTGGTGGTGTGACCATCAGTCCTTTCATGCTTAATTACGTAATGGGCAAGCGTCCCCAGAACAAGGATGAACTTCCTTATTGGCTTGCAGAAAATTTGGGTAAGTCAAAGCTGTTTTTCCTAATACCACACCTGTATAGAAACACTGGATTTTGACAATGGTTCTAGCGAAAACCTGGTTCCCGAATTAGCTGATTGTAACACTTGGGGTAAAGTGTTTGCAGCGGTATAGTCGATGAGTTTTGCCACCCCCTCGATCGTGATTGAGCGTTTTCAGGAGGAACATGGGGCCAAGGCAGCCCTGGAATCGGGAATTAGACTGATGGGGGTGTACAACATTGTTTCTGATATGATCCTTGCAAATGTTAAGGGTGATTCTGTAAGCTTATAAGTGGTGCAACACTTGGAGGCTGTGGCAGATGCAGACAAGCAGCACGAATTGCCAAACATTATTGCTCAAGCGTATAAAACCATAAGGCGCAATAGTCTTGGAAGAAAGCCTTTTACTCAACTACAAACTCAAACTCAGACAAAAGGCCCAGATTGATAAATATGAGAGCCTGTTCTTTCCTAAAATGAACTGGGGAAATAAAAATCAGGGACAGCAACAACGGAAGCTTGGTTCGTGTGCTGGTTCACAGACACCGAGGCTTCTGAGCGTACTTATGATTCGCGCAAAAAAGTAAGACTCCTGACAGGTTTCAGATCCCTGATCTGCACTCTCCTCATTCTTTACAGGACACATCGGGCTCACAAGTCGGTGATGGTGAACGGCAAGATCTGGCAAAGGTAAAACCACACAACAGTGATGAGATCAACCTCAACAGTTTGATGTTAAAGCCAAATAAGAGGATCTGCCTCGTTTTAGACCCCCATATCGGAAGAAAAAAGTTGCAGCTTTAACAGCAAAATAATGGTATCGGGAATTAGACTGATGGGGGTGTACAACATTGTTTCTGATATGATCCTTGCAAATGTTAAGGGTGATTCTGTAAGCTTATAAGTGGTGCAACACTTGGAGGCTGTGGCAGATGCAGACAAGCAGCGCGAATTGCCAAACATTATTGCTCAAGCGTATAAAACCATAAGGCGCAATAGTCTTGGAAGAAAGCCTTTTACTCAACTACAAACTCAAACTCAGACAAAAGGCCCAGATTGATAAATATGGGAGCCTGTTCTTTCCTAAAATGAACTGGGGAAATAAAAATCAGGGACAGCAACAACGGAAGCTTGGTTCGTGTGCTGGTTCACAGACACCCGAGGCTTCTGAGCGTACTTATGATTCGAGCAAAAAAGTAAGACTCCTGACAGGTTTCAGATCCCTGATCTGCACTCTCCCCATTCTTTACAGGACACATCGGGCTCACAAGTCGGTGATGGTGAACGGTAAGATCTGGCAAAGGTCAAACCACACAACAGGGATGAGATCAACCTCAACAGTTTGATGTTAAAGCCAAATAAGTGGATCTGCCTCGTTTTAGACCCCCATATCGGAAGAAAAAAGTTGCAGCTTTAACAGCAAAATAATGGTAAGAACACGTATTCTAGACTAGACATGGGCGGTGACTCTGCTCAACAGTGTGGCAGAGGTTACCATAGTGCGGGAGGCATTGCGTCCCTATCTGGAGGTGAGAGCAACTGATACATCCATTACAGTAGAGACAGCAGATACACAAGTTGCCCCCCCCCGATAGACTTTATAAAATAGTGTTCCCAATTGAAGGTGATATACAGCGTACAATCAAAGCAATTTTCTATCATCTTCAAATGACATTTTATTGGCAAAAGCAGATTGGCCACCACCATTTCTGCTAGCTTCTTCTAAAGTGGAAGACGTGATACTTTTGAGTTTTTAGCGTTATGTCCCTGAGAAACATGCAAAGGCTTATGCATCTGAGTGGTCTTTGGCCCTTGCCCCAGCAGTGAACTGTAATCAGGTGGTCTGGGATAGAGATTCCCAGGCACAGGAAATCCTGTTACGGTCTATGCCACAGTCACAGCCGCAACGAGAAGCTCTGGCTCCCGTTTGTGATATTCTAACTCAGTTGGAGTATCAGGGAGTGATTGAATCCTGCGTATCACCGAGGAATAATCCTCTTTTTCCGGTATCAAAACCTGACAGATCGTATCACATTGTCTTAGATTTTCGAAATTTGAATAGTCATTGTCGTACATTTGCGGTACAAAACACACACAGCTCTGAGTGAACAGTCTAATATGTAAAAAATACATTCCTAAACTGGATATATTCAATGGTTTCTATAGTCACAACTTGGCTTCTGGGAGAAGTGACTTGACAGCATTCACCGCCGTCAGAACTCGGAAAAAATGTACACGCTTGCCTGTGGTGTGTAAGAATAGCCCCCTGGCGTTTGCTGCACATGTTGTGTCTTTGCTACATAGTATAGACCCTGATGGGGTCTTGTACATTGATGATATTTATTTGACGGACGATGAACTGATGCTTCATCTTGTCCGAGTCAACCTCATTATTTTGTCTGTTCCCAACTATAAATACAAATTAAATTTTGCAAAATCACACATCGCACATTTTGCGGTGCTCTTTTCGGAATACAAGCTCAATAATGAAGGTCGGGTGTTAACCCCCCACTTTTTGGAGAAATGTGCACAATTACGACCTCCTTCTAGACTGAAAATGCTTCAGTCTTGGCTGGGATTTTGACATTTCCGGTGGTCATACATTGCTGAATACACCCAGCGTATCAACGTGGTATATGCGTTGATACAACCAACATTTTCTTTGGCATTGTGGTATCTGGAACATCCCTTCTTTCTGCAATCCTTGCAATCAGATCTGCTTGCTACTAACTACTTGTTGACGCGTGACAATACCACGAACGTGGTCATACGTATAGTACTTGGGACAGTTGGTTTCACTTTCTTGACGTTCAATGAGGGTGACACTGTACTTATTGCTTACAAATCACATTTATACACATCGGCTGAAATGCGGTTTTCCAATACTGAAAAAGTTTTGACGGCAGCCCAGATGGTGATTCTGAAAGAACGCTCTGTGGCGCAGGGGAAACACATCCCCATTGGATTCAATGGGCTACAATTTTGAGATTGGCTGATGTCACGTTTATCTGTGATCCTGCTCTTCAGACAGAGGAGTTTTTGCAGTATGAATATGTTCATCCTCCTCCACTGTCGTTGCTTCCTTTAGATGAGTACAAATGTACCATCTATACTGATGGCTCGGCTCAACCGGTCGTCGGTTCCAAGTACGCTTATTCAGCGGCTTGGGCTATTGTGGCTGGTACAATTGTCAATGGCGAATTTAAGTCTTCCATAGTGCACACGCAAGCACTTGGGGAGTGTACAGCACAGTTGGCGGAGCTGTGTGCTCCTGTTATTGCTCTGGAGTTTGCTGATCCTAATGTGAGTACCCTTACTGTATGTGATTCTTACTACTGTGTCTAGTCTTTTAATGACAACTCATTCTTTTGGTCACAAAATGACTATAGAGGCTCTAAAGGCAGCGCAATAAAGCATAATATGCTTTGGGTTCAAGTGGCGGAACTTAAAAAAAGTCTCCCACTCACACAGGTTATCCATACTCTTGGCCATCAGCGTGTGGAAGCAAATGCTGTTGGTAATTCTTTGGCTGATGAAGCGGCCTAATCTGCAGTAGCCACATGTTCCGTAGCAGCAGTTGCAAGGTCCATGGCTAAGATTGATAATGGAATTTTGACAGCTATTGCTGCTACAAAGGATGGAACTGCTCCTCCGCAGGGCTTCCCTTCAATGTATTCTTATAATTTTTCTTCCGATCAAGTTCCATATGCTAGAATTCCAATAGTTGGGGCTCGGCTGATTCCTAACAAGGAACCAGACCTGCTTTGATCGTTGCTGCATCACGGAAGCATGGTTTCTGCACATGCTAGAGTGTCAGCTACAGTCTCTATTTTACAGCAACTTTACTGGTGCTGTGGTTTATGTAAACAGACCCGTAATTATGCACTTTTGTGTGACATTTGTCAACAAACTAAGCCACCTACGGTCTTGCACCCACTGCAAATACAGCTGCGTATATCCAATTAGCCTTTTGGTTGTGTGTATCTTGATCACAGTAGTCCGTTATCCTCTGATACTGCATATAAATATATCTAAATATATCTTGATTGCAGTTGATTTGTGAACTAGATTCCTTTGGGTTTGACCACAACACAGTGCTGAAACTCAAAATGTCACTAGAGATTTGCGTGCCTTTGTTGGGATGTTTGCCTGTGGCACCTTCCATTCTGACCAAGGTCCAGCATTCACCTCTAAGGCATAAAAGGACACAATGATGTCAATGGGGCTGCAGGTACAGTTTTTGTCTCCATATAGTCTGAGGGCAATTCCATAGTGGAGCGAATAAACTGACTTAAAGCAATCTTTGACAGCTAGAGTCTTAGGTACTGGCAGGAACTGGCAGGTCCAATTGTAAGGGGTTCAAAGTGTACTAAATATTCTCCCAAGAGGATTTCTGGGTGGGCGGACCCCATACGAAATGCTCTTTTGCAATAAAATGTTTTGCCTGACCTTTATGGTCTAGACTTTGTGGCGGCTACCACAACCTTTAATATAGATACTCATTCTACTATCTTACAGGACCTACAAAAGACATGTGACAGCTACGCAACTGAACATTCACTCTCTTCCAATGATGCGCACTGCCAATTCCAGTAGCAAGCTGGCTTCCTGAGATTGGAGATCTGGTATTAGAAAAGCTGGAGAACAAAAAAGAATGTGTTCCCTCTTATCGTGCACCGGTTCCAGTACTTGGATTGAAGGATACAAGTATAGTCATTTTACCACCTTTACCTGGTCACAAAGACAACAGATACATCTCAGTGGATAGTATCAAGTCACGCCATCTCCAGATTCTGAATAGTGTCACGCCTGCAGTTTCGCGCAACGCAATTTCATTGAGTCCACTGACTTCATCTTCTTCCACTAATGCCTGTGTGGGTGAGGAAGTGATGGACACTACTATTGACCTTTCAGCTGACCTGCCTCCTCTTTCAATTGAGAAGTCGAGTATACTTACCCTAGTGATGAGTCTAATAGTGAGGTGCCGATCAGTCCTCGACAACATCACACTGACCCAGCACTACCACCTCTAATTAACAGAACTGCAAGCAGTTACTTTGGAGATCATACTAGCTTCTCTTCTGACTCATCCTCCTCATCTTCCACTTTAACGCTTCCACCAACAAAATTGTGTATTTTTATCTCTTGGTTCAAGAAGACTTACCTTGTTCCACCCTGGACCTACTTCTGGTTGGTACTTATCCTGATTTTCCAATTCAGGGCGATTGAATTTGTGACAGTGTTTTTCTTACTGATCAATGGTCATTATTTTCCAGAACGCTCTGTCGTGAACCTGGTCAACGGGTTTCTGGCACCTCATATATCGTCCCATATCATGAAACATGATCAAACTCTTGTTAACATTTCGGCTTTCCCAGTTTCAGATGGCCTTGTATGGGATACAGTAGCTTTTGAAATCCACGGCCCGACGGAAGTCCTTAAGATAACATACGTGTTTTGCGTCTCCTCAGGAGATGTGGTAACACAGGACATACATTCTGATGATTGGGATGTGCAAGCTGATTTGAAATAAAAAGCTGAATTTGGTGCTGAAGATTTATATTTAAATTCTGCCAATTATGCTGATTTATTCTGTTATCAACATTATGGGCATCATTACTTACACAAAATGAACACGTTACGACCAGTCTTTAATTACACTCAATGGGAACATTGTCCAACTCCAATCCAGGAGAGTTCTAAAAAACTTCGGCATAAGTTTGCTTATTTTACTGATTATAACATGTCTAATCCGGACTCCTATTTTTTTGTACTTCTCATCGCAGCCCAAATGTATTCTTACCCATACTAAATTGATCTATTTAAATTCCTTCAGAATGGAATTAGCCAAACAGGCTTATGAGCACTGGAAAGATACTGTTGATTTAAAATCTATCTGGGGCACTAAAGCTTGGCAGGTTCAGGCTGCATCGTGCCTGCCTGATTCCGACACAAATTTTATTTTTAAATGATACAGTACACCAGACCACTTGTTTTGGCTTGGCAACTGTTAAAAATTTAAATATCCCATCCATCCCTTCCTTAGCTGAATATGACAATGGTGCGCACAAACTAATTATACGATCGATGTATTGCAAGCTTTGTTTCGAAATGATACATTTAATGTTTCTGAGATTAATCCATTCAGCTGCTTGATCTGGCAAACAAGTTCAAATGCATATCAACTACGTTGTTATAATGTAACACCTGTTTGCTCACAGACTAGACCGGATCCTCGTTTTCCAAATTCACATACAGTCACCCCATACTCCGTGGGTAAATTGTGCCAACAATGGTTGGAATATTCCACTTTGTCTTCAGTAAAACAACTCTTATCACTCTTGTTGAGCAACATTGATTTGGCTGATTTTATCTTAGGTCCTATAGCCCCTAGAATAAGAGATTTCTCTATGCAGTTTACAATGAAAATTGGAAACTTTCGCAGGCAGAATCAGTTTTACGTCTGCGTCAAATAGATCAGGCGAATTTAGAAAAAGATATTGCTGTGGTCAACAAGAGCATCAGTGCACTGTCTTCACGCTTTTACACCTTTCGATAATATTGTTTCATCTGTTATTGATATTGTTCAGAATGACGTATCTGTGTTGTATCATGGTCAAACTCAATTAAGATCAGTAATGCAGGTTGCATGGACATTACAGACTCTCAAAATAGGGAAAGTCCAGTGGGATTATTTAAATGCTTATGCTTTGTCTTCACCTTTTCATTTGACTGATAAACAGAGATTTATGTCCTTGAAAAATGCTACATACATGCTATTACACATAGAACTATTGCCATTCTGTGTGGTGGATACAGACTCGCTGTTTGGTTAATTCATGGGGTAATATCTCTCCCATTTTCGTTCTTTCAAGTTAAATCATATATGCAACATTTTCCAGTAGGTGGCTTTGAGACCATGGGTAGTGTGTTTCTCCATGAACTATGGTCCCTTCCTTTCACTTACAGATGTCAACGGGACGATAAGGAAGTTTTTCTAACAGGGGAGGATTGCGATTCCACAGTAGAACATTCCCTGGTTTGTCAACACGCCAAGATGCACAGCGCTTGTAATGTTTCAGCACCTAATCTTGCTTGTTTTTTTGAAGGAACTCCAGTCCCATCAATATTTCCCGGTTTTACATTACTTACTAACAGCGTTATCTTATTCTGAACAAACATGACTGCTGTGGTTCACGAGCAGAGATCCCATATTTAGTAACAGTTTCAACGTGTGACTTGTTGTAGCAATGTGCCTTTCCACCCCTCATGGGAAAGTAGATAGTTCAATTTGGCCTTCCATTCTTACTTTGAAAACAAATTTCAACTAATTGAGCAGGTTAAAAGAGTTATTGTTTGAAGAGGAAGTCACTTCAGCTCGAGAGACCTTCAAGTTGCAGGGGGCTAGGACATCTAGCGAGAGTCAGTCACTTCTGAACACTAACCTCCCACTTCACTTTGGGAAATCATACATCAAATATTTAATGCGTCTGACACCAAAGGCCTTGCTAATTTTTCTAAGCATGTGGGATCCAGCCTTGAGACTTCTTTTCAAATGATATTTGGAGTAATAACATCTTTTATTCATTCTATATTTTCTAGGGGCTTCTGAGGGTTTCCTTTGTTACTGGCGCTTGCAGGTGGAATACTGATCCTTCTGCTTTTACTTCGCAATGGCTGCACATCTTGTATTAATGCATGGACAAGGACAATTGCAACTGTACCGTGTCCAAGTGCAACAACATAGTGGATGCTTGCCATTATTGACGCTTAGCTTGAGTTATGGATTGATTTTTCGCTTTGCCTATTTTACTTGCATGCAATCTATGTTCTACTCTCAGTGGTGCCCTTTCTATTGGGCTTTAGATTTATGCCTCTTCAATACATCATATACAGTACCGGATTTTCACTAGTTAATGGGTCCCTTAGAGGCCCATGAGCGGGCTTGTTCTGGGAATGGTTACATGGCACGTGCTGCTGCACTTGGGATCTTGGCTGAATGGGATATCTGTGAGGCTGCACAGAACATCCTACAACGAAGTTTCATTGAATATCATGCAAGTTGTCCAGATATGCTCTTGGAAGCATCATATTATGAAGAGCATGTCTGTTCCTTCAACATACATAATTGGATGGCATCCCTTTTTTCTACTAATGGTAGGGATGGCCTTTTGGAATAATTTGCATTCTTAAGTTCATATACTTTTATGGATTTTCCACTTCCTTCTTAAACCCGTTTTTCATGAAACGAAAAGATTTTAATCACACCACAATTTTTTTTTTATTTACACATTTTTTTCCCCACAATTTTATTTAAGTGTTTCTGGACTCTGCGCAACTTTGAACTCTGTTTTAGTGTTTTGTCTATACACTACAACTTTACCAAGGGGAGGGTGTAGTATGGACATTCTCGCCATTGCTAAGTTAATATGAGTTCTGCTGCCATGATGCTGCTCTTGTGCATGTTACTACATGACTTTATTTTGCAAGACTCTGTTTGTGCCTTTCACATGAGAACTGTCTGCTTTCTGCATTCTCTGGTGTTCCTGGAGTTTAGTCTGAACACGATGTGCAAGCTCGATAAACATGCCCATTTTTATTCTGCTCTGGTCAGTCCCCCCTAGCACCTAGACAAAACATGCTAAACACAGCTACACTCCTGGAAACTTGTGCTTTGATATTATGGCGATGCATGATGTTCAGACACTCTTGGACAGAGACCTTTCCTTGGAGAAGAGCTTTGCTGTTCTTATGATGTAAACCTACCATCTAGGCTCTAAAATATGGGGTCTGCTGACAAAGCCCAGCGATCTTCCTTTATATAATAATTCTCAACTTACCATGGGGAGGGTGGTTAGGCCTTATAGTCTTTTTTCCACTGTCTGTATATGATGACATCCCCCTTTAAACTCTATGGTATTGTAACAATGCTAACTCTTCTATGTTTATGCATTTTGCTGCTGGTAGTGGCTCGTATACTGCATTATAGAGAACAATAGTTAAAATAAACATTTTGAACAATACAGTGACTCTGACAATCCTTATTGTGGACTAGTATGAGTGAGTGAGTGAAAGGGTATGTCTTGCTACCGTGATTCCTGAGCGAGTCGGGATGTTGTGTTCTGGATTGTCTAATCATTTGTAGCTTTGTGATTATGTAGGAGAACAAATGAGACAATTTAGCTAGACGGTGTTGGGATTTTGGGTACTAAGGTGGTAGGAAGGTACAACCCTATACACGAGGTCCTGTTTTCCTGATCATAGTTCTGTATATGTGCAGAATCCCCACAACACTTTCTTTCTGCCCTGGTCCCAACTTGTCTGAGGACAAACGACTAGTGTGAAACCATTTGTTATTGTGCTGAGGCAGATACTTTGTGATGTGCAAGTGCGGTAGGTGACAGCTCCATCCCCTATCATGTCAGAGATGGCCTATCCTGCCAACACCTATTCCCACTTTGTCTCACTGACTGGGAGCAATGTACAAAGCCCAACTGCCAGCTACACCTAGCCATGTGACCAAACATTCTTGCTGCAGGTACCAAATGACTGGGACAAGAACATTCCAACTTTCTAAAAGGGACATTTTCAGAATTGTGACTGAAATTCTGACTGTACCATTACATGCTTTAAATAACAATTCTTGAGACACCAAACTAGACAATCCTACCTGACCCAAGTAAAAGTTATCACTTACTAAAGCTAATGGGTTAACCCAATGTTTTACTATGGGAGAGGCAGGGCTTGCAGAAGTGAAAATTTAAGTTAGGGGTGTTTCACTACAAGGACATGTAAAACTTGGAAGTACATGTTCAACATTTGAAATACACTGCACCCTGTTCTCAAGGCTGTGTAGACCCTATCTTAGGTGTGACAAATGTTATCATACACTAAAAATTACTTTCATATTTCACCATACTAACTCACCACTAATCCTTTATGAGTTGGGAAGTAGCATGCTGCTCTCTGAAAAAGCGCTTTGACACCTCATCAGGGGTAGTAAGCGCTATATAAATACAATACAATATAATATGTATTATAAATGAAGGTTTATGCCTGGCAAAACGTTTATTTTGACAGACTGAAATGGTACAGTAAAACTGAACACACAGGCTCCAATTGCAGGCCTGAGTCATCTTTCAAAATGAGTACCTAATTGGGTGGCTTACATTGCCTTGTTACAGGTAGTACTGCTTTACTAGGGACTTACAAATAATTTAATTGTGCCAATTAGGTGAAAACCATTGTTATCATGTATTAGGGAGAGGGCAGAGGCACGTTTGCACTGGCTATCAGTTGTAAAGTGGAAGAATCCTAAGGCTAGTAAAAACAAAGTCAGCAACACAGGAAGCTTGAAGCAAACAAGCATTTGCAATGCAATAGATCTGGCATTTACACGAGTTTGAGATATTGGCATTGTAAATGACAATCCCTTTTATTTATATTTTGGGTTTTAAACATAAAATAAAGGCAATGTCTTTTACAATACTAATAGCTTAAACTGTCGCAAATGCGAGACCTATTACATTACAAGTAAGGGCCTTCTCGACTGCTTGTTAGATTGTAAATATCAGAGGAAAAGTCCAGCCTGCAACATCTTCAAAGTAGTGATAAACAGTGCCATGAAGAAGATCTGTAAGTAATGTAAGTTACACAGACACAAAGTGTGAAGTGAGAGTTACATACGATCCAAGCTATAAACTCTAACAAAGTGCTCCAACACCTTTCGCTCTGTGATTGCACTTTTGCTGGTCAGGAAAAAGATTCAGGGGCTATTTCCTACCCTCTCCATGATTTGAGTGTGTAGTATAGCATTGCATAATGTCATTGGTATCGTTGGTCTAAAAAAAAAAACACTCCAGCTGTAGTAGAGCCCTGGCTTCACCTTCTGGTGTAGGGGGGCTGTGCTTTATGGCAGCATGGAGGGAGGGATAGTCTCGGATGCAGCTCTGGCCTCATACTGTGCCCCTGTTATTACTAGTGAGCGAGAGGTGCTGAGGTAGTGGTATTGGTACTGGTGGTGGTGGTATTGGTGGTGGTGGTGGTATTGGCATTGGTGGTGGTGGTATTGGTGATGGTGGTGGTAATTGGTGGTGGTGGTGGTGTTATTGGAGGGGGTGGTGTTGGTGTTGGTATTGGTGGTGGTGATGGCATTGGTGGTATTGGTGGTGGTGGTATTGGTGGCGGTATTGGTGGTCGTGGTGGTATTGGTATTGGTGGTGGTATTGGTATTGGTGGTAGCAGTACTGGATTTGGCAGTGGTGGTATTGGTGGCGGTGGTATTGGTATTAGTGGTATTGGTGGTGGCATTGGTAATATTTGTAGTGGTGGTATTGGTGGTAATGGTGGTGGTAGCGGTGGTATTGGTGATATTGGTGGAGGTTTTATTGTTTTTTTGGTATTGGTGGTGGTAGTATTGTGGTGGTGGTGGTATTGGTAGAGGTGGTATTGGTGGTGGTATCGTTGCTGGTGGGGATATTGGTGGTGTTAGTACAGGTGGTATTGGTAGTTGTAGTATTGGTGGTGGTACTGTTATTGGTTGTGGTATTGGTGGTGGGGGAATTGGTGCTATTGGTGGTGGTGGAATTAGTTTTGGGTGTATTGGTGGTAGTAGTGGTGGTATTGTGGTGGTGGTATTGGTATTGGTGGTGGTGGTATTGGTGGTGGTGGTGGTATTGGTGTTGGTGGTATTGGTATTAGCATTGGCGGTGGTGGTATTGGTATTTGTGGTGGTATCGGTATTGGTGGTAGTGGTACTTGTTTTGGTGGTGATGGTATTGGTGGTTGGTGGTGGTATTGGTATTTGTGATGGTATTGGTGGTGTGGTATTGGTGGTGGTGGTGGTATTAGTGGTGGTGTTGGTGGTGGTGGTATTGGTGGTGGTATTGGTTCTGTTGGTGGTATTAAAGATATTGATGGTGGTGTTGTTGTTGGTGGTGGTATTGGTGATGGTGGTATTGGTGGTGGTAGTATGGGTGGTGGTGGTATTAGTATTAGTGGTATTGGTTGTGGTATTGGAGGTGTTGGTATTGATATTTGTGGTGGTATTGGTGGTGGTATTGGTGCTGTTGGTGGGATTAAATATATTGGTGGTGGTGTTATTGGTGGTGGTGGTATTGTGGTGGTATTAGTAGCGGTGGAACTGGTGGAGGTGGCATTGGTGGTGGGGATGTTGGTGGTGGTAGTATAGGTGGTATTGGTGGTAGTGGTATTGGTGGTGGTATTGGAGCTGATGGTGGTGGTATTGGTGGTGATGGTGGTGGTATTGGTGGTGGTATTGGTGGTGGTATTGTTATTAGTTTTTTTATTGGTGGTGGTGTTGGTGGTGGTATTGGTGGTGGTATTGGTGGTGGAGGTATTGATGGGGTGGTGGTAGTATTGGTATTGGTGGTGGTGGTATTAGTGGTGGTAATATTGATGGTATTGGGAGTGGTTTTGGTGGCGGTGGTGGTATTGGTGGTATGGTTGGTGGCATTGGCGGTGGGATTAGTGGTGAAGGTGGTGGTATTGGTGGTGGTGGTATTGGTGGTTGTGGTATTTTGGTGGTGGTGGTATTGGTAGAGGTGGCATTGGTGGTGGTGGTATTGGTAGGGGTATTGGCAGTGGGGGTATTGGTGAGGGTGGTACTGTCAGTGTTATTTGTGGAATTGTGGTAGTGGTATTGGTGGTGGTGGTAGTATTGGTATTGGTGGTGGAATTGGTAGTGGTGGTATTGGTGGTGAAGTTATTGGTATCGATTGGGCTGGTATTGGCATTGATCATATTTGTGGTGCTGGTAATTGTGGTTGTGGTGGTATTGGTACTGGTATTGTTGATGGTGGTATTGGTGGTAGTATTGGTGGTGGTATTATTGGTGGTAGTGATGCTATTTCTGGTGGTGGTGCTATTGGTGGTCTTGGTGGTGTTGGTATTGGAGGCATTTGTATTGGTGGCGGCATTGGTGGGGTTATTGGTGGTGGTAATGGTGGTGATGGTGGTATTAATTGTGGTGGAGTATTGGTGGTGGTGGGGGTATTGGTGGCATTGGTGATGATATTGGTTGTATTGGTGGTGGTGGTATTTGTAGTATTGTTGGTGTTTTTTTTAACATATATTTTATTAGTTTCAACATGCAATTACATAGTCATGGCATATCAGGGACATGTAATGCGACCAGAATGCATATCGTAGCCATATATGAGGAATATATTGTCCAGCATTTCGCATTAATCATTCAGAGTATAGCATAAACATACTAAACAATCCAACAGTCCAGCCCCCCTCCCAAGCTAATTAACTAGAAAAGACCCACACCCCCACCCACCCTAGATTCAGTACAACTATAGCTGCACAAACACATATCCACCGAGAGACCAAACGGGGCAACATTGAGGTGAAGTTTTGTGTTCTCACAATTTATATACAAGTAGAGGGCTTTGATAGGGTCTGTCCTTTAGTCATTATATACACAAGTCTATCATTGCTCAGATTAGACACATGCTATGATTCAGCCCAGTGAAGGTTCAGAAGCCAAAAACTGTTCCACCATCCTATCCCATTCCATGGCTATTGGGTTTTTCCTGAGTTCTCTGTGTTCTTCTCTTCATAGTGCCATACTTTCGGCCCTCCCCCAACGTTCTACTTCGGTATGCCATGTTATTGCTTACGGAGGCTGCAGAGATTTCCATCTCATACTGATAGATCCTTTTGCCAGAATAAGCAATACGTTGGCAAACCTAGGTTGCGTTCCCTATGCCTTGCGTTTTTTACAAAGCCTCAACGTACCAAATTTCACTCCAGTTTGCCCTATACCCGGTGTTACCTCAGCAAGGAGTTTGTATACTGCCTCCCAAAAGGGTGATAGTTTTGCGCAAGACCACATCATATGGAGCAGCCCTGCCAGTTGGGTATGACATCTGGGACATGAATCTACCTTATCCAGGAACATTTTGCATAGTCTATGTGGTTTCAAGCAAGCTCTATGTATCAACATGAATTAACTAAACTTACATGACTGTTGGACTTGGCCCTTCTGGCAGGTTCACCCTTGAACTTTTTGCCTGGTGTTATTAAATAATTATAGTGATGTTTTTGTTTCTGCGCACTTTCACTGTATCCCAGTGAAAAGTGCGTGCGCACCCTGAGTGCATGGAGTGAGGTTGGCCTGCCTTCCCATAGGAATGCATGGGGAATTTATGTGTCCCTGGTAGTTCCTGATGCGTGGGGTGTACAGGCTCGAGTTTGGTATGTGCGGACTCGTGTGATTGAATGCTGCAAAATGATGTATATGGCGTATATGTATCTAATATGGAAGTGCCACTTCTAGAAGTGTAATTTAACAACAGTTCTAGAAGTGTGCCTGTTTGTGTAATTGGTGTCTGGCTTGTGATTGGCTGGAGCTGGCTGGGATGCCAGGCTCCATGACTTATGATGGGTCTGCACGGTGGTGAGTGTGAGATTAGCATGCTGATGGCTGAGGAGGAGTGCACTTGGGTCCTGAATAGGGCTGGGCTTCCCCACACAATGCTGGCTCCGCCCCCTGTGGTGCGTCTAACGACCCTAGCCCTGCCAGTGAATAGAGTGAGGGGCTGAGCACATCAAGAGTGCTCCCAAACCAGCTGCGACTGGTTCTTCCCCCTCCCTGCACCTTTAGACAAAGGAATTTCATGTATAAAAAGAGGCTGTGACCTCTTCTAAAATGTTCTTGTTCTGGTTTTCCAACTTGAATCCTACCAGGGGCGTGCTGCTGCTTGGGCCCAGGGGAAGGCTTGCCTCCCTGGGCCCTGCCCAGCCCCTGGAAGCCTGAAAGACTTTGTTGCTGGGACCCCTTTGCTATGGGAGTCTTTGCCTTGGGGGCTTGATGGACTCTGCCCCCCACTTAGCGCCTGGGAGAGCACCTTATTTTGGCTGGACTTTGTGCTTCCTTCTAGCACCTGGGAACGCTTTACTTTCCCCCCTAAGCGCCTGGAAGCGCTTGATTTTCACATACAGCAGGAAGCGCTGTAATTGCTGTTATAGCGCTTGGGAGTGCTGCTTTATTGTCCTCAAAGCGCAAGGAGCGCTTTAATCGTACTATAGCGCTGGGAGCGCTTTATTTGTAAAGGCCGGTGCCCACCCGGCATTGTCCGCGTCCGAGGGTGCCCACCCATCACTTTGTCCGGTAGTTGCCCCCGAGATTGTCGGACCACCGGAAGCAGAACTGACAAGCAGGAGGCCACGGGAGCCGACCCCGCACCCCTGCCCTGCCCGGAGGATTCCAGATGAGGTGCAGCGAGGCCCCGGAGGAGAGGAGCCCCGCCTGCAGCACCAGAGCAGCCACCGTGAGACCGGGCGGCAAGAGGATATGTCCAGCGACGCATAGCCGGTGAGTGAAAGCCGGGTAGGCTAGGGGAGAGGTGCGAGGTCGCGCACCTTCCCCCCCCGCCTCTACTCTAGCGGCCCCCACTTGGCAGCGGGCCGCTCCACCAGGGCGCACCTTTGCCCCACGAGTCCCCCGAGCAGGGACTCCAACGTTTGGGGGCATTTGCTATCTCAAGTCCCCAGAGCGGGACTCCCACCACGATGCCGGCATTCCTGAGAGGTTCCAGGGCATTGTTGTTCGAGCCCAGAAGGCTCCACCTACACGGGGGCATGATCACATTTCCTTCGAGCCCAGCAAGGCTCCAGCGGCCGGGCCATATTTTTGTTCGAGCCGCGAAGGCTACCCGGGTGGCACCATGGTTCTAGGTGTGTTTTGAGAGCCCAGAGAGGCTCGTGGGGCCATGTCTGTACTCAGAGCCCAGCGAGGCTCCAAAAAGGGGACAAGTATATGTTCAGAGCCTGCGAGGCTCCCAAGTTGGCCCCCCCATTCTCTACAACAGCTGCCCAGCACTTTGTGGGCAGCTGCCACGTTTAGGTCTTGGCGCAGTGGCGCAACCTGGACCGTGGACTTTTGATGTAAGTTCTGTGTTAATGTGATTTCTGCGAAGTGTTCTTTGCTGCACCTCTGAATGTGTTGTAGATGCATCATGTGCCTTGTTCCTTACACCTCTGAATGTGTGTTTATGCATCATGTGTTCTCCTGTGCTGCCCCTCTGAATGTGTTGTAGATGCATCATGTGTCTTGTTCCTTACACCTCTGAATGTAGGTTCTGCATCATGTGTTTTCCTTCCCTACACCGCTGAATGTATTGTGATTCATCATGTTTAATATGCCTATACCCCTACAGGTATTGTGATACTTAGGTGGTTGTTCTCTTGCTAGTACAGGTGTTACTAGCGAAGCCCAGGTTCCCTGTGCATTATTCTCCTAAGGTGGTTAGGGTTGCATAGGTGGTGCTTACCTGGTACCAATAGTTACTGGTTGTGTGCTACATGATTATTTGGTGTTTAACTATCTCCAAGGGCTTGATACTGAGCTCGCCCCCTGACCAGAGTCCCAGGACCAGTGGACTCTATTGTTCCTTCCCTGACAAATTGCTGGGACTTGTCTGATCTTCCTGGGCCCCTGGGGCCTCGCTGAAGTGTGCCTCGCTCACTCTTCTCGGCAGCTCGTGCTCGGCTTCCCGCTCAAGCCTCGAGCCGCGCCGCTCTCCTCTGAGCCGCGCCTTTTCGCTGGGCCGCCCGCATCCTGCCTCCCCCTCCTCCTCTGAGCCGCACACATTGGTCGCCCCAAACAGACGCTTGTAGCTAGCCAGCCGCCCACTCAAGCCTACTAAGGAGATCACTCGCATTATCCCGCGCAACCAGGACGGAAGGTACTGTCCGATAGGCTCTTTGTTCCAAGTTCTAGGCCTACAAATATTGTATTCTAAGTTCTAAAAGTGCTGATTCCTGACAGTGGTCCATGTGGCCCTGTCTTGTACATATCCCCTGTAAATTCTGCCCGTGCCTGTTGGCACATTGTAAGTGTGTGGTTTTTATCTAATGTGTTTTGGTATAATACAAAGGCTTTTTTATATATAACCTTGTGTGGAGTTTCCTTTGTGGTGGGCCTTGGGTGTTGTTGCTGGGGTGCATGCGCAAATACTTAACTCACATAGCCTCCAAGTTTAGCCTTGCTGCCCGCGCCACGTTACCTAGAGGGTGATCAGGGGTTATCTTGGCGTGGAACTCCCTTGCCCTGACATAGGAGTGGTGGTCTCTGACTGACTTTGGCGCAACCCTGGCCAGCCAGGGACCCCATTTCTAACAATGACATTTTCTTGGGATATTCCAGTGTTTTCTCCCACTCCTTGTCTGTTGATTCATGACCTAGATCTGCAGACCATTTATCCCGGAGCTCCTGGAGCGGGACTGATGCATGCGTTTGGATGCTTCTGTATAGCCATTTAGTCAAGTGTCTCCCGTTCCTCATAAGATATGTCATGCGTACTAGCGCGTGTGTTTGGGGCACAGCACCATCTGGCATCCAGGTACTTCTGATATATCTGCATATCCTACTATGTAATATGAAAAGCGAGTTGGGGACTCGTTGCTCTCTGACAAATGCATTTTGATCCAGAAGCATATTATCAGCAAACAGTATACCTACAGTGGTTACACCTTCCTCAGTCTCTTGAGACAATTGCCTGGATAAGATTATATCAGTCGGTGTGGGGAGTCCCATCAGAGAGATATTAGGGGCGTACGGGTTGAGCTCCTCAGTGTATTGGATACCTTTCTTCCAGTACGTCATGGCCACCTTTAGTATTGGGGCTGCGGATCGAGGAGGCCTGCGCTTGGGGAGTGCTCCCTTCTCTCATACCATCTGTCATGCCTATTTCCTGCAAGTGGTAGCGGCAGCCCAATAGGACAGCCACTGCACTTGACTGGCATAACAGTATGCCTGAAAGTCTTGGACTCCCAAACCTCCCTTATTAGTACTAAGCAGCAGCTTAGTGAGCCCTACTCTCCTTCGTCCATCACCCCAAATCAATTCAGTAAGTAATGTGTTAATTGTTTTGAATATGTGAGCCAGGATTATTAGTGATATGTTAGTGAAAAAGTATAGCAGTCTGGGGAGCATGGCCATTTTAAACATGGCCTCTCTTCCTGCCACGGAGATTGGCAGCGAAATCCAGAAGGAGATTTGTGATTTGAGTGATTTAATTGCACGGTTCATATTACCGTCCAACAAGTCCTGGGGTCTCCTGTAAATTTAGATACCCAGATATTTAAATGCAACAGGAACCATAGGAAATGACCAGTTACCAAATCGAACCAGGTCTGCCGAGTCATGAAAAAACATAAGCAGTTGATTTTAATTCATTAATAGCAAGGCCAGACAATATTTGAAATTGCCTGAATATTTCAGGGAGCAGATTATGGACTCTATGTAGATCATTGAGTTACAAAATAATGTCAACAGGATATGCTGAAAGGATGAGTGTTGATATCCAACCTGATACCCCTATCTCTTGCAGCCGTATGCACCTTAAGAAGTGTGGCTCAGGGGTTAGAGGCGGCAGACCTGGAAGCTGAGATCGGCCCTGGACCAGGGTTCAATTCCCCGCTTCGGCGGGTCTTGGGCTAAAAATTCCACGGACTCGATAATTCTCGCTCCGGTGCCTTCTCGACTCACGGGTTCACACTCTGCGACTCTGGGCAATAGCTTGCTTAATCTCCACAACGGCCCCTCGCGGCGGGATGCCTGGATTTCACCCTGTGGATACCCTGCCGGGATATCTCACAGGAGAATACCAGGACGGGTTCCCTAAGCAAGCGCCGGGAAACCCACTGTGGGTAGCTGTGCGCTATATAAGCTCAAATACATTTACATTTACATTTACATTTACAATTTCAAGCGGTTCCAGCACTAACACAAATAGCAGGGGTGACAAAGGGCATCCCTGCTGTGTGCCTCTGGCCATTGCATCTGGCCGAGATATATCTGCCCCAGTTCCATCACGAGCTGGCGGGTCCATGTACAGGAGCTGTACCCACTGAATGTAGCATTGGGTAATGCTGAATAGGGAGAGGGCCCGCTGCATACAGTCAAAGTGAAGGGTATCAAATGCCTGTTTCAGGTCTATTGAGATATAACCAGTCGATGCATTTCCGGGAGGCATCAAGGAAATTTTGTGGTGTAGCCTCCTGATGTTGAGGGAGGTGTTCCTGCCTGGTACAAATTCGCACTGGTCTATACGTATTAAGCGTGGTAGATATTGCTGTAGCTTCTGGGACAATATTTTACTAAGGATTTTATAATCTGTAGTTAGTAAAGAAAGGGGCCGGTATTCTGCCAGATCTTTTGGGTCTCTACCTGGCTCCTGCAAGGATGTTACAAAAGCTTGACTTGTGGTAAAGGGTAATGGTCCAGTTTTCAGAGCTGTGTGGTATACATTTTCGAGGTGAGGGGCTAGTTGAGTCGAAAAGGTCTTATAGAATTCCACAGGTAGACCATCCAGGCCTGGGGTTTTGTTACGGGAGGTCTTTTATTGTGGAAAGTATTCCAGCTTTTGTGATTGAGGCAGTTAAGTCATATATATGAGCTTTGGTGAGCTGTGGGCTCTCTAGGCCTTCTAAAATCTATTTAGTTCCTCCATCGATAGCACCAGTGGAGCCATATATAGTCATTTGTAATATTTTTGAAACGCCATGTTAATGTCAAATTGTTTGGTTACTGTGCTGTCTTCTTCCATAGTGATCTCAGAAATAGGGATAATGAAATGGGCATCAGGTATTATTCTAGCTAGCAATGCACCAGCCCTGTCTGCCTCAGGCTGCTGGCGCTACGTGTATTCGCGGTAGTCTATTGTCCGTCACTGTTCTAGGAGTTCTGCGTGTTTGATATGCACCTCCTGCAGAGCGTCTTTATGTGTGTCATTTAAAGCTGCAACAGATTCCAGAGTACCTAGCCTGTCTGCTAAGTCTGGCAGTTCCCTATTCACCATGGCTCGAGCCCATACTTTAGTACCAATGCCCAGTCCACTGATAACCGTCTTAAACATCTCCCATTCAAATTGTCGTGTACTGGCAGTGTTGGCATTTTCTGTGAAATATTGCGAAGATAGAGTGTCACGGTATACAGGGTCCTCCAGTGAGACTGCTTGTAGTCACCACTTTAGGGCCGGCATGGGAATCTTGCCCCATTTTATTATCATTTCTATTATAATTTCCAATGGATTGTGGTCTGAGAGAGTTTTCCCAAGATATGTTGCAAGGAAACACTACCAAGCAGTGAAACAGAACAGAACACCCTGACTATATGTGTGTGTGGGTTATTTATCAGCCATGCATCTCTGAGTAAGCATCCCTTTGCCCAACTTGACAACTCCTCAGCTTGCTTCCGACTGGCAGCACCTACTAGAGGTGGATGAGAGCGATCAAGATATCCACTCAGCATGGCATTCAAATCCCCCCCAATAACCCAGGGATGCCCCTTCCAGCCCAAATGAACTGTGTTTATTGGCTCCAGGAACACATATTGATCTGAGTTGGGGAAATATACACTGCCCAAAATAAGTGTCTCTCCGTCCAACGTGCCACGGAGGAGCACATATCTGCCATGCGCATCTATCTTCTGCTCTAATACTACAAACGGAGTTCCGCTTCTAATCCAGATAGCAGCACCCCTGGCAAACACCGAATAAGATGTACAAAACAGCTGTCCCGACATATTTTCCAGAGTTGGAGTACCTCTGAGTGTGTCAAGTGTGTTTCCTGTAGGAAAACAATGCGTGCTTTCCTTCTGTTGAGCTGCGCATGAAGTCTGTGCTTCTTATGGACAAACCCATCCCCTAACATTCCTAGTTAAAATGTTGTATTTCGAGGACGTAACTATAGTCCAAGTTGCGTTGTTGTATCCTGCCCGTTCCAGCGCAGGCTCGTCGCCCAAAGACAGGAAACAAATCTAATTGAAAGAATACTAACCCTCAATACTAGGTTCCTCTTTTTAACAACCGAGGACCAAACCATGGTTATGAAGAAAACCATTACAACTATCATAACAAGCAAGAATGTAGTTGCACTGCAGGGGAAGGTAACCAATATCCACTTTAACCCCTTCCATGCTCATGACGGAACAGTTCCATCATGAGCGTCGGTTGGCCTGTGCTTATGACGGAACCGTTCCGTCATGGTTCCATAGCCCCAATGGAACGTTCAGCACAGCGTAAAAATATGCGCCGCGCTGAAGGGGTTAAGTTTAGGGCGGCACAGTCTGGGACGGTCCCTCATCCGGCCCGGCCCCAGCCCTATATTTCTTGCATATACACAGCCATGAGAATATACATATTCTATGGTGAATAAAACTACCCATCGAGTATGACCCCCCTTGTAGAGCCCCCGATGAGAGACAATCATCTGCCTCAGACCATATAATCGTTCACCATTTGCGGGATGATAGAAGGGAAGAGAGTCAAACTGTTCTCAGAGTCTGAGTGTATTGTATTATCTTCGGAAGAGTCTTGGGAATCCACTGTCAAATGCGTGTTGCGCCCTTCCAGTGCCACCACTTCCTGAAGTGCAGATTTCTTGCCTTCCAGAATTTGTTCCAGAGATGGACTTACAGTGTCCTGAGTTCTAGGTACTCTATTCTGGTCTGTTTTACCGCCCCCTGCTTTCTGGTGCTCAGCAGGTTTTGATTTGGACATTTGGGGAGAGTATTGGATGGGGCTCGATGACAGCGTCACTTCAACCCACTCTTCTGCATCAGCTGGACAGTCAAAGAAGTGAGATTTTTGATCATGGATTACTTTCAGCCAGGCCGGAAAAAGGAGCGCATATTTAAGGTTGTGTTTCCGAAGTTGTAGTTTAACTCCCTGCAATGATGCTCTGCACTTTTGCACTACTAGGGTAAAGGGAAACTGTCTGATTTTCAAACTGAATTATGAATTTGAGGCGGGCTGCCCAGAGCAAGGTGTCCGGGTCCTTGAAATTGAAAATTTGTGCTATGAATGTCCTTGGCCGGGCACCGGGGGATGGTGGGCAAGCCGGGATCCGGTGTGCCCACTCCACACTGTAAAGTTCTGAAAGGCCTTCTTGTGCAACCACATTCTGCAGCCACTGTTGTATGAATTGGGTAGGGTTAGATCCCTTGCTTCACTCCGGCAGCCCCACAATGCGAATATTGTTGTGGCGGGGCCTCCCCTCGGCACCATCCGACCTGTCCCGCAGCTTTGTTAGTTGTTGCTGTAAACGTTTTATGTGATCTGAGTGTATTTTATGCTGTGGCAGTATTTCTTCCAGGTGTAGTTTATTATTACGAACCATGTACGCCAGTAAACTATGGTCGGCCTTAAGTAATATGAGGTGAGGTTCGTGGCCAGCGTGCTTACTTGTCTTTCTATGCAGAAAAGGGGGTGGTGATGAACAGAGTGTCTGAATTAAGCAGACCACTCTTACCCAGTCCAAAGATCAGGGCTTGATCCATCACCGTTATTTATCTCACTGCACCATCCCAGCTCAGAACCTGGCTATATGCAAATCAGTCTGTCCCTGGCCCAGTGCATCATGGGAACAGGGCAGACTGAACTACCAAGCCAATTCTTCACCAGAAAGGAGACAAGCTACCGGGGACCGGTTTCTGGCATTTCAGCCTTCTTCGGCCCGGCTTGCTTGAATCCTGATGGTGCAGTGAGAAAGGGACTCATGTCTGAGTATACCCTGCCACACCTATAGTGGCCAAAAACGATTCAGAAAAGGGGGTGGTGATGAACAGAGTGTCTGAATTAAGCAGACCACTCTTACCCAGTCCAAAGATCAGGGCTTGATCCATCACCGTTATTTATCTCACTGCACCATCCCAGCTCAGAACCTGGCTATATGCAAATCAGTCTGTCCCTGGCCCAGTGCATCATGGGAACAGGGCAGACTGAACTACCAAGCCAATTCTTCACCAGAAAGGAGACAAGCTACCGGGGACCGGTTTCTGGCATTTCAGCCTTCTTTGGCCCGGCTTGCTTGAATCCTGATGGTGCAGTGAGAAAGGGACTCATGTCTGAGTATACCCTGCCACACCTATAGTGGCCAAAAACGATTCAGAAAAGGGGGTGGTGATGAACAGAGTGTCTGAATTAAGCAGACCACTCTTACCCAGTCCAAAGATCAGGGCTTGATCCATCACCGTTATTTATCTCACTGCACCATCCCAGCTCAGAACCTGGCTATATGCAAATCAGTCTGTCCCTGGCCCAGTGCATCATGGAAACAGGGCAGACTGAACTACCAAGCCAATTCTTCACCAGAAAGGAGACAAGCTACCGGGGACCGGTTTCTGGCATTTCAGCCTTCTTCGGCCCGGCTTGCTTGAATCCTGATGGTGCAGTGAGTAAGGGACTCATGTCTGAGTATACCCTGCCACACCTATAGTGGCCAAAAACGATTCAGAAAAGGGGGTGGTGATGAGCAGAGTGTCTGAATTAAGCAGACCACTCTTACCCAGTCCAAAGATCAGGGCTTGATCCATCACCGTTATTTATCTCACTGCACCATCCCAGCTCAGAACCTGGCTATATGCAAATCAGTCTGTCCCTGGCCCAGTGCATCATGGGAACAGGGCAGACTGAACTACCAAGCCAATTCTTCACCAGAAAGGAGACAAGCTACCGGGGACCGGTTTCTGGCATTTCAGCCTTCTTCGGCCCGGCTTGCTTGAATCCTGATGGTGCAGTGAGAAAGGGACTCATGTCTGAGTATACCCTGCCACACCTATAGTGGCCAAAAACGATTCAGAAAAGGGGGTGGTGATGAACAGAGTGTCTGAATTAAGCAGACCACTCTTACCCAGTCCAAAGATCAGGGCTTGATCCATCACCGTTATTTATCTCACTGCACCATCCCAGCTCAGAACCTGGCTATATGCAAATCAGTCTGTCCCTGGCCCAGTGCATCATGGGAACAGGGCAGACTGAACTACCAAGCCAATTCTTCACCAGAAAGGAGACAAGCTACCGGGGACCGGTTTCTGGCATTTCAGCCTTCTTTGGCCCGGCTTGCTTGAATCCTGATGGTGCAGTGAGAAAGGGACTCATGTCTGAGTATACCCTGCCACACCTATAGTGGCCAAAAACGATTCAGAAAAGGGGGTGGTGATGAACAGAGTGTCTGAATTAAGCAGACCACTCTTACCCAGTCCAAAGATCAGGGCTTGATCCATCACCGTTATTTATCTCACTGCACCATCCCAGCTCAGAACCTGGCTATATGCAAATCAGTCTGTCCCTGGCCCAGTGCATCATGGAAACAGGGCAGACTGAACTACCAAGCCAATTCTTCACCAGAAAGGAGACAAGCTACCGGGGACCGGTTTCTGGCATTTCAGCCTTCTTCGGCCCGGCTTGCTTGAATCCTGATGGTGCAGTGAGTAAGGGACTCATGTCTGAGTATACCCTGCCACACCTATAGTGGCCAAAAACGATTCAGAAAAGGGGGTGGTGATGAGCAGAGTGTCTGAATTAAGCAGACCACTCTTACCCAGTCCAAAGATCAGGGCTTGATCCATCACCGTTATTTATCTCACTGCACCATCCCAGCTCAGAACCTGGCTATATGCAAATCAGTCTGTCCCTGGCCCAGTGCATCATGGGAACAGGGCAGACTGAACTACCAAGCCAATTCTTCACCAGAAAGGAGACAAGCTACGGGGGACCAGTTTCTGGCATTTCAGCCTTCTTCGGCCCGGCTTGCTTGAATCCTGATGGTGCAGTGAGAAAGGGACTCATGTCTGAGTATACCCTGCCACACCTATAGTGGCCAAAAACGATTCAGAAAAGGGGGTGGTGATGAACAGAGTGTCTGAATTAAGCAGACCACTCTTACCCAGTCCAAAGATCAGGGCTTGATCCATCACCGTTATTTATCTCACTGCACCATCCCAGCTCAGAACCTGGCTATATGCAAATCAGTCTGTCCCTGGCCCAGTGCATCATGGGAACAGGGCAGACTGAACTACCAAGCCAATTCTTCACCAGAAAGGAGACAAGCTACCGGGGACCGGTTTCTGGCATTTCAGCCTTCTTCGGCCCGGCTTGCTTGAATCTTGATGGTGCAGTGAGAAAGGGACTCATGTCTGAGTATACCCTGCCACACCTATAGTGGCCAAAAACGATTCAGAAAAGGGGGTGGTGATGAACAGAGTGTCTGAATTAAGCAGACCACTCTTACCCAGTCCAAAGATCAGGGCTTGATCCATCACCGTTATTTATCTCACTGCACCATCCCAGCTCAGAACCTGGCTATATGCAAATCAGTCTGTCCCTGGCCCAGTGCATCATGGGAACAGGGCAGACTGAACTACCAAGACAATTCTTCACCAGAAAGGAGACAAGCTACCGGGGACCGGTTTCTGGCATTTCAGCCTTCTTCGGCCCGGCTTGCTTGAATCCTGATGGTGCAGTGAGAAAGGGACTCATGTCTGAGTATACCCTGCCACACCTATAGTGGCCAAAAACGATTCAGAAAAGGGGGTGGTGATGAACAGAGTGTCTGAATTAAGCAGACCACTATTACCCAGTCCAAAGATCAGGGCTTGATCCATCACCGTTATTTATCTCACTGCACCATCCCAGCTCTGAACCTGGCTATATGCAAATCAGTCTGTCCCTGGCCCAGTGCATCATGGGAACAGGGCAGACTGAACTACCAAGCCAATTCTTCACCAGAAAGGAGACAAGCTACCGGGGACCGGTTTCTGGCATTTCAGCCTTCTTCGGCCCGGCTTGCTTGAATCCTGATGGTGCAGTGAGAAAGGGACTCATGTCTGAGTATACCCTGCCACACCTATAGTGGCCAAAAACGATTCAGAAAAGGGGTGGTGATGAACAGAGTGTCTGAATTAAGCAGACCACTCTTACCCAGTCCAAAGATCAGGGCTTGATCCATCACCGTTATTTATCTCACTGCACCATCCCAGCTCAGAACCTGGCTATATGCAAATCAGTCTGTCCCTGGCCCAGTGCATCATGGGAACAGGGCAGACTGAACTACCAAGCCAATTCTTCACCAGAAAGGAGACAAGCTTACGGGGACCGGTTTCTGGCATTTCAGCCTTCTTCGGCCCGGCTTGCTTGAATCCTGATGGTGCAGTGAGAAAGGGACTCATGTCTGAGTATACCCTGCCACACCTATAGTGGCCAAAAACGATTGTCTTTCTATTGCCTTTCTGGAGTTGCGTATCTCTTGGAAGATCAAGTCTAATTTATCAGCTTGTCCTGCCATGTTAGTCGGAGGTATATAATCTTGATTAAAGGAGTTGGTTGCACCCTCCAGGCCAGTGTATTCTGATTTATTCGCAGCCGGAGGCTCCTGTGTTTTTCCCCCAGAGCCCCCTATCTTGGTCTTCGGTGACACAAAGTGTATCACAAGGAATATTGGTAGGTATGTCCTCCACACTGGCTATGGTGTATGACTAAGCCTGGGCGAAGTGCAATGCTTGCGTAGTTTGGGGAGGTTGTGCTACTTCGCACTATGCTATTTGCACTTAGCACAGTGCAAACATGCGTAGCGAAGTAGTCATTTTTTGCTTGCTCGCAGTCCAGAACGTCAAGTTGGCGACTGCGAGCGAGCAAAATGACATCCTGGTGAGACTTTTTCCTCATGTGCGATCAGCAACATCAAGTTGCCGATTGCGAGAGTGGAAAATAAACCTCCCGGCAAGATTCTCAACGCGGGGAGGTCAAGTTTCTTATTGCGAGTGGTCGTGTATGCTCGCGACTGCTTGCAAAGAGAATTTACCAGTCCGCATTGAGAAAGCTGCCGCTTGAGTAGAAAACTACTCGAGCGGCAGAAAACGACCGCTTGCACTGTGCAAGATGCAGTTTGCACTGATTGCACAGTGCAGACAAGCATCCGGCACTGCGCAATGAGTGCGAACAGCATTTTTCACAGTGAACTACGCAGTTCGCGTAGCTACACATAGCTCGCGTAGTGCGAAGTGCACTTTGCATAGCTAAGCGTAATGCTACTACGTGAACTACGCCCAGGGTTATGTTTTACCTAGGCAAGTATTGGTATGATAGTGCTGGAATATATGTTGTAGCAGGATAACAGTTCAGCACTGGCTACATCCAGGGTTTAGCACTTGTCAATGGGCATACAGCACTATGGTTAGTTGCATGAAGGTTGGACGTGCTGTACAAAGTCCCAGGCTACGCAGCAGATCAGAGCAGATGGACCGTCAAGGCCCAGGCAGACACAGTACTCAATCTGCGCTGTTTCGTTGTGTCCGCAATGGAACAAGCATGTATCACCACTCTGGCATGCCCAGTGTCGATCCTGAGAGGGCACAGTGTTTCCCAGTGAGTTGCTAATTTGGGAACTGAGTCAGACAGCTACGTGCAGTGGAACTGACCGGCTATGCAGTTGTCGCACAGGCCAGACCAACTCCTCCTGCCACAGGGCTTTGCCAGTTCTGGACTCTGCCTACTCATAAACACTGGTTAAGCAGCAAGTGCCCCATCGGGCCTTGAGGGGGTGCTTGTACGGTCCAGGGCAATCCTTGAGATACTCCAAGGGGAGCTTCAGGCAGTGTAGTTGTGTACGCAGGGGTTCGCAGCCTCCACCATGGCAGCAGGCAACGTTGCACTGAGTCATGCTATTTATGTTAACCGGCACACACCGCTTCGTAGTAGTGGCCCCAAGTTCCGGCCAAGTCTCCCACAATCCAGTCAAGATGTAGAATCGGGCTTTCGCTGGGCGGAGATGTGCAATCTTGTCGCTGAGACCCACTTCACTCCAGCTCTGCCTGCTGCACACACAACAGCAGATCATGCCCACTTCCACACACAAAAAAGGCAGGCTCATCACACAGGGCGCCGGCTCCTGTTGTGCGCAGCAGAATCCAACGGTTTTCCTCCGTAGCACTGCAGTAAGTGTAATGGCATCCTCACACTTCCGGCGCTGAACCAGGACACAGGGTACTCAGTCTCAGGTCATGAATGACAGCACACTCACACTAAAAGTCTGCTTTCGCAGGGGTACCCAGGGGGAAAAGGATCACCCCTCAGGGCACAGGCACAGTAGGCAGCTCCTTCTGTGCACGTGCAGAGCAGGCGATTTCCCTTCCGTACCTCAGCAGTGCCAGAAATGGCGTCCTCACACTTCCAGCATTGGTTTGGGCCTTGGGGGTACTCCGCTTCACTGTACAGCAATACCCCCGACACCGGTGCCATCTAGGTTCGCTTCTGGGCTGACAGTCTGCTCTATGGGCTGGCAGCAGGGTGATGATGGCAGACTGATTTAGCGGCACAGGGCGGCCCAGACATACGCCAACAGAAAGACGGCCACGCTTAGGCCTCCATGACAATGGTTGGCAGACAGACTGTTTTCGGGCTTCTCAACCTCCAAAAACAGCTCAAACAGTCTCCGGGGCACCACCAGACAGCGTTAGGTGTTTATTGGCCCATTAATGGTGGGGATAGAAGCAGGATGCAGGGTCAGGGACAGAGAACATCTAAGGTGTGTCCACCATGTTAGGCAGTTAGCCATGCCCCCCATGGTGGTGATATTAGTGGTGGTATTAGTGGTGGTATTGGTCATGGTGTTGGTTGTATTGATGGTGGTATTGGTGGTATTGGTGATGGTATTGGTGGTAATGGTGGTGGTATTGGTGGTGATGGTGTTAATGGTGGTGGTATTAGTATTGGTGATGGTATTGGTGGTGGTATTGATGGTGGTATTGGTTGTGGTATTGGTGGTGGTGGTATTGGTATTGTTGGTATTAGTGGTGGTGAAGGATTTGGTGGTATTGGTGGTGGGATTGTTGGTGGTGGTATTGGTATTAGGGGTAGTGGTATTGGGATTGGTGGTGGTATTGGTGGTGATGGTATTGGTGGTTGTATTGGTGGTAGTATTGGTGGTGGTGGTATTGATGGCCATTGATATTAATGGTGGTGGTGGTAGTGGTCTTGGTGGTGGTGGTATTGGTGGTATTGGTTATGGTATTGGTGGTGATGCTGATGGTGGTATTGGTTATGGTATTGGTGGTGGTGGTATTGGTATTGGTGGTATTGGTGGTATTAGTGACACTGATATTAGTGGTGGTATTGGTGGTGGGGATGGTATTAGTGGTAGTGCTAGTATTGTTGGTGCTGGTTGTATTGGTGGTATTGGGGTAGGGGTATTGGTGGTGGTGGTATTGGTGATATTGGTGTTGTTGTTATTGGTCTTGGTGGTATTTGTGGTTATGGTACTGATGGTGGTGGTAGTATTGATGATGGTGGTGGTATTGGTATTGGTGATGGGATTGTTGGTGGTATTGGTGGTGACAGTGATGGTGGTGGTATTGGTGATGATGGTGGTGTTATTGGTGGTGATGGTGGTATTGTTATTTCCTGTGGTATTGATGGTGGTATTGGTCTTGGTGGTATTGGTTTTGGTGGTATTGGTGGTGGTAATCGTGGTGGAGGTATTTGTGGTGGTGGTGCTGGTATCGGTATTGGTGGTGGTGGTATTGATGGTGGTATTGGTAGTGGTGGAAATAGTGGTGGTATTAGTGGTGGTGGTGGTATTGGTTTTGGCTGTATTGGTGAGGTGGTTGTTTGGTGGTGGAGGTATTGATGTTGGGGGTGGTACTGGTATTGGTGGTGGTTGTATTGGCAATGGTGGTGGTAGTATTGGTGGTATTGGTGGTAGTATTGGTGGTGGTATTGGTGGGGGTGGTATTGGTGGTGTTGGTGGTATTGGTCGTATTGGTATTTGTGGTGGGGTATTGGTTGTGGTGGGAATGGTGGTGGTATTTGTGGTGGCAGTATTATTGGTGGTATTGATGGTGGTATTAATGGTGGTGGGGTAGTGGTGGTGATATTGGTGGTATTGGTATTTGTGGTGGTGGTATTGGTGGTGGTGTTATCGGTGGTGTTGGTGGTATTGGTATTTGTGGCGGTGGAATTGGTGGTGGTGGTGGTATTGGTGGTGGCAGTATTATTGGTGGTATTAGTGGTGGTATTGGTGGTATTCATACTGGTATTGGTGGTATTGGTGTTGGTGGTGATGGTGTTTGTGGGGGTATTGGTATTGGTGGTGGTGGTTTTAGTGGTGGTATTGGTGGGGTGGTCTTGGTATTGGTGGTGGTATTGGTGGTGGTGGTATTGGTGGTGGTGGTATTGGTGTTGGTGGTGGTGGTATTTGTATTGGTGGTGGTTGTACTGGTGGGGGTATTGGTGGTGCTGGTGGTATTGGTTGTGGTGGTATTGGTATTGGTGGTATTGGTGGTGCTGGGGTGGGATTGGTGGTGGTGGTGTTGGTGATATTAGTGGTATTGGTATTGTTGGTGGTGGTGTTGGTGGTGGTAGTATTGGTGGTGATGGTATTGGTGCTTGTATTGGTGGTGGTATTGGTGGTGGTATTGGCGGTGGCATTTATATTGGTGGTGGTGGTATTGGTGGTAGTATTAGTGGTATTGGTGGTGGTGAAATTGGTGGTGGTGGTATTGGTTGTGGGGGGGGAGGTATTGGTGATGGTATATGTGAGGGTGGTATTGGTAGTGGTGGTGGTGGTATTATTGGTGGTATTGCTGGTGGTATTAATTGTGGTGGGGTGTTGGTGGTATTGGTGGTGATATAGGTTGTATTGGTGGTGGTGGTGGTAGTATTTGTTCTATTGGTGGTGGGGGAGGTATGGGTGGTGGTATTGGCGAGGGTTGTATTGGTGGTGGTGGTATTGGTGGTGGTGGTATTGGTGGTGGTATTATTGGTGGTATTGGTGGTGGTATCAATGGTGGTGGGGTGTTGGTGGTATTGGTGGTGATATTGGTTGTATTTGTGGTGGTGGTAGTATTTGTGCTGTTGGTGGTGGTATTGGTGGTGGTGGTGTTGGTGGTATTTGTCATGGTATTGGTTGTATTGATGGCGGCATTGGTGGTGTTGGTAATGGAATTGGTGATATTGTCGGTAGCATTGGTGATGATGGTGTTGGTGGTGGTGGTATTGGTATTGGTGATGGTATTGGTGGTGTTATTGGTAATAGTGATGGTAATGGTGGTAATGGTGGTAGTGGTATTGGTATTGTTGGTAATGGTGCTACTGGTAGTGGTGGAATTGGTGGTGGTATTGGTATGGGTGGTGATGATATTTGTTGTGATGGAATTGGTGGTTGAATAGGTGATTGTTTTAGGGATAGTTAATTGGTGGTGGCATTCATATTGGTGGTGGTGGAGGTATGCTGGTGGTGGTGTTGGAGGTGATATTGGTGCTGGTGGTATTAGTGGTGATGGTATTGGTGGTGGAATTAGTGGTGGTGGTGGTATTGGTGGTGGTGGTATCGGTGTTGGTCATGGTGGTGTTGGTGGTATTGGTGGTGGTGGCATTGGTGGTAATGGTGATATTTGTGGTGGTGGTATTGGTAGTGGTATTGGTAGAGGTTTTATTGGTGGTGGTAGTATTGGTAGTGGTGATATTGGTGGTGGTAGTGTTCGTGGAGGTGTTTGCTATTGGTGGTGGCATAGGTGGTGATATTGGTGGTGGTATTGATGGTGGCATTGTTATTGGTTGTGGTATTGGTGGTGATGGTTTTGGTGGTGGCAGTGGTATAGGTGGTGGTGGTGGTATTGGTGTTGGTTGTCTTGGTATTGTTGTTGGTGGTATTGGTATTGGTGGTGATGGAATTGGTGGTGATGGTATTGTTATGGGTTGGGTTATTGGTAGTGGTTTTATTGTTGGTGGTTTTGATGATGGTGGTAGTTTTGACTTTGGTAATATTGATGGTGGTGGTATTGGTGATGGTAGTATTGGTGGTGGTGGTATTGGTGGTGGTAGTATTGGTGGTGTTGGTGTTGGTATTGGTGGTGGTATTGGTATTGGTGGTATTAGTGGTGATGGTTGGGTATTGGCAGTAGTGGAGGTATAGGTGGTGCTATTCATGGTGCTAATGGTGGTGGCATTGGTGGCAGTGGTATTTGTGATATTGGTGGTGGTGGTGGTGGTATTGGTGGTGGTGGTAATGGTGATATTGGTGGAGATATTGATGGTGGTGGTATTGGTATTGATGGTGATGGTATTGGTATTGATGGTATTGGTGGAGTTGGTATTGGTGGTGGTGGTATTGGTGCAGGTATTGGTGCTGGTATTGGTGGTGGTGGTATTGGTAGTGGGGGTATTGGTGGTGCTTGGATGGGATTGGTGGTGTTGGTGGTATTAGTGGTATTGGTGTTGTTGGTGGTTGGATTGGTGGTGGTGGTGGTATTGGTGGTGAGGGGATTGGTGCTTGTATTGATGGTGGTATTGGTGTTGGTGGTATTGGCGGTGACATTTATATTGGTGGTGGTGGTATTGGTGGTAGTATTGGTGGTATTGGTGGTGTTGATATTGGTGGGGTGGTATTGGTGGTGGTGGGGTAGGTATTGGTGTTGGTATTGGTGGAAGTGGTATTGGTGGTGGTGGTATTGGTGGTGGTGGTGTTGGTGGTATTTGTCATGGTATCGGTTGTATTGATGGCAGCATTGGTGGTATTGGTAATGATATTGGTGATATTGGTGGTGGCATTGGTGGTGATGGTGTTGGTGGTGGTGGTATTGGTACTGGGGGTGGTATTGGTGGTGGTAATGGTGCTGGTGGTGATGGTATTGGTATTAGTGGTAATGGTGGTACTGGTAGTGGTGGTATTGGTGGTATTGGTGGTGGTGGTGGTATTGGTATTGGTGGTGGTGGTGTTACTGGTGGTGTTCTTGGTTGTATTGGTACTGTTGGTGGTGGTATTGGTATTGGTGGTGGTAGTATTGGTTGTTATGGTATTGGTGGTTGTTTAGGTGGTGGTATTGGTGGTGGCATTGATATGGGTGGTGGTGGTGGTGGTATTGGTGGTGATATTGGTGGTGGTTGTATTAGTGGTGATGGCAGCTGCGGCCCGTGGAGGGAGTTACGGTGGGGCAGAGAGGCAGGGCGGGGGAGGGGCAGGGTGTGGTTTGCTAAAATCTGGCATATGGATAATTGGAGGTAAGTAAACAAATTAATGAATAAAATTAATTTCGTAGCACGCGCTGCATCGCATTTTGCGATGCAGGGCACGCTACCAAATTCGTTTTATTAATTAAATTGTTTACTTACCTCCAACTAACCATATGCCTGTTTTTAGCACCTTCCACCCTGCCCCTCCCCGCCTCTCTGCCCCACCGCAACTCCCTCCATGGGCCGTGGCTGGGTGATGGTATTGGTGGTATTAGTGGTGGAATTGGTGGTGGTGGTGGTATTGGTGGTGGTGGTTTGGTATTGGTCAAGGTGGTGTTGGTGGTATTGGTGATGGTGGCATTGGTGTTATTGGTGATATTTGTGGTGGTGGAATTGGCTTTGATGGTATTGGTGGTGGCATTGGTAGTGGTGGTATTGGTGGTGGTAGTATTGGTGGTGATGGTGGTATTAGTGATGGTATAGGGGGTGGTATTGGTGATGGTGGTATTGGTGGTGGTATTGTTATTGGTTGTGGTATTGGTGGTGGTATTATTGGTGATGGAGGTAATGTGGTGGGGGTATTGGCTTTGGTGGTATTGGTGGTGGTATTGGTGGTGCAGGTCTTGGTGGTGGTGGTGGTATTGGTATTGATGGTGGTATAGGTAGTGTTGGTATTGGTGATGGTGGTATTAGTATTAGTGATGGTGGTATTTATATTGATGGTATTTGTAGTGGTGGTGGCATTGGAAGTGGTGGTATTGGTGGTGTTGGTGGTAGTGCTATTGGTGGCATTGGTGGTGGTGGCATTGGTGTTATTGATATTTGTGATGGTGGCATTTGTTTGGTGGTATTGGTGGTGGTATTGGTGGTGGTGGTATTGGTGGTCGTATTGGTAGAGGTTTTATTGGTGGTGGTGTTATTGGTGGTGGTGTTATTGGTGGTGGTAGTATTGGTGGTGATGGTGGTATTAGTGGTGGTATTGGGGGTGGTATTGGTGGTGGTGTTGGTGGTATTGGTGGTGGTATTGTTATTGGCTGTGGTATTGGTGGTGGTATTATTGGTGATGGTGGTATTGTGGTGGTGGTGGTATTGTCTTTGGCGGTATTGGTGGTGTAGGTCTTGGTGGTGGTGGTATTGGTATTGGTGGTGGTATTGGTAGTGTTGGTATTGGTGAGTTTGATATTAGTATTAGTGGTGGTGGTATTTATATCAATGGTATTTGTAGTGGTGGTGGTATTGGAGGTGGTGGTATTGGTGGTGTTGATGGTGGTGCTATTGGTGGTATTGGTGGTGGTAGTTTTATTGGTGGTGGTATTGGGTGGTGGTGGTATTGGTGTGATTGGTTGTGGTGGTGGTATTGGTGGTGGTGGTATTGGTGATATTATTAGTGGTAATGGTGGTGGTGGTATTAATGGTGGTGGGAAGTTGCTGGTGGTGGTACTGGTGGTGATATTGGTTTTATTGGTGGTGGTGGTATTTGTGGTGGGATCGGTGGGATTGACGGTGGTATTGGTGATGGTATTGGTGGTGGTAATGGTGATGGTGGCAGTATTGGTGGCCGTGGTATTGGTGGTATTGTTGGTGGTGGTATTGGTATTGGTGGAAGTGGCGGTATTGGTGGTGGTGGTATTGGTCGTGATGGTATTGTTTGTGGGGGTATTGGTGGTGGTGGTATTGGTGGTGGTATTGGCGGTGGCATTTATATTGGTGGTGGTGGTATTGGTGGTAGTATTAGTGGTATTTGTGGTGGTGAAATTGGTGGTGGTGGTATTGGTTGTGGTGGGGGAGGTATTGGTGATGGTATATGTGAAGGTGGTATTGGTAGTGGTGGTGGTGGTATTATTGGTGGTATTGCTGGTGGTATTAATGGTGGTGGGGTGTTGGTGGTATTGGTGGTTATTTAGTTTGTATTGATGGTGGTGGTGGTAGTATTTGTTCTATTGGTGGTGAGGGTTGTATGGGTGGTGGTGGTTTTGGTGGTGGTATTATTGGTGGTATTGGTGGTGGTATCAATGGTGGTGGGGTGTTGGTGGTATTGGTGGTGATATTGGTTGTATTTGTGGTGGTGGCAGTATTTGTGCTGTTGGTGGTGGTATTGGTAGTGGTGGTGTTTGTGGTATTTGTCATGGTATTGGTTGTATTGATGGCGGCATTGGTGGTGTTGGTAATGGAATTGGTGATATTGTCGGTAGCATTGGTGATGATGGTGTTGGTGGTGGTGGTATTGGTATTGGTGATGGTATTGGTGGTGTTATTGGTAATAGTGATGGTAATGGTGGTAATGGTGGTAGTGGTATTGGTATTGTTGGTAATGATGCTACTGGTAGTGGTGGAATTGGTGGTGGTATTGGTATGGGTGGTGATGATATTTGTTGTGATGGAATTGGTGGTTGAATAGGTGATTGTTTTAGGGATAGTTAATTGGTGGTGGCATTCATATTGGTGGTGGTGGAGGTATGCTGGTCGTGGTGTTGGTGGTGATATTGGTGCTGGTGGTATTAGTGGTGATGGTATTGGTGGTGGAATTAGTGGTGGTGGTGGTATTGGTGGTGGTGGTATCGGTGTTGGTCATGCTGGTGTTGGTGGTATTGGTGGTGGTGGCATTGGTGGTAATGGTGATATTTGTGGTGGTGGTATTGGTAGTGGTATTGGTAGAGGTTTTATTGGTGGTGGTAGTATTTGTAGTGGTGATATTGGTGGTGATAGTATTCGTGGTGTTTGCTATTGGTGGTGGTATAGGTGGTGATATTGGTGGTGGTATTGATGGTGGCATTGTTATTGGTTGTGGTATTGGTGGTGATGGTTTTGGTGGTGGCAGTGGTATAGGTGGTGGTGGTGGTATTGGTGTTGGTTGTCTTGGTATTGTTGTTGGTGGTATTGGTATTGGTGGTGATGGTATTGGTGGTGATGGTATTGTTATTGGTTGGGTTATTGGTGGTGGTTTTATTTTTGGTGGTTTTGATGATGGTGGTAGTTTTGACTTTGGTAATATTGACGGTGGTGGTATTGGTGGTGAAAGTATTGGTGGTGGTGGTATTGGTGGTGGTAGTATTGGTGGTGTTAGTGTTGGTATTGGTGGTGGTATTGGTATTGGTGGTATTAGTGGTGATGGTTGGGTATTGGCAGTAGTGGAGGTATAGGTGGTGCTATTCATGGTGCTAATGGTGGTGGCATTGGTGGTAGTGGTATTTGTGATATTAGTGGTGGTGGTGGTGGTATTGGTGGTGGTGGTAATGGTGATATTGGTGGAGATATTGATGGTGGTGGTATTGGTATTGATGGTGATGGTATTGGTATTGATGGTGTTGGTGGAGTTGGTATTGGTGGTGGTGGTATTGGTGCAGGTATTGGTGCTGGTATTGGTGGTGGTGGTATTGGTGCTGTTGGTGGTATTGGTGGTGGTGGTATTGCTGGTGATATTGGTTGTAATGGTAATGGAAGTATTGGTGGTGGTGGTCTTGGTGGTATTTGTCATGGTATTGGTTGTATTGATGGTGGTATTGGTAATGGTATAGGTGGTATTTGTGGTGATGGTGTTGGTGGTGGTGGTATTGGTATTTGTGGTGGTGGTGGTAATGGTGATATTGGTTGTGGTGGTTTTGGTATTGGTGGTAGTGGTGGTATTGGTGGTGCTTGGATGGGATTGGTGGTGTTGGTGGTATTAGTGGTATTGGTGTTGTTGGTGGTTGGATTGGTGGTGGTGGTGGTATTGGTGGTGAGGGGATTGGTGCTTGTATTGATGGTGGTATTCGTGGTGGTGGTATTGGCGGTGACATTTATATTGGTGGTGGTGGTATTGGTGGTAGTATTGGTGGTATTCGTGGTGTTGATATTGGTGGGGGTGGTATTGGTGGTGGTGGGGGAGGTATTGGTGTTGGTATCGGTGGAAGTGGTATTGGTGGTGGTGGTATTGGTGGTGGTGGTGTTGGTGGTATTTGTCATGGTATCGGTTGTATTGATGGCAGCATTGGTGGTATTGGTAATGATATTGATGATTTTGGTGGTGGCATTGGTGGTGATGGTGTTGGTGGTGGTGGTATTGGTATTGGCAGTGGTATTGGTGGTGGTAATGGTGCTGGTGGTGATGGTATTGGTATTAGTGGTAATGGTGGTACTGGTAGTGGTGGTATTGGTGGTATTGGTGGTGGTGGTATTGGTATTGGTGGTGGTGGTGTTACTGGTGGTGTTCTTGGTTGTATTGGTACTGTTGGTGGTGGTATTGGTATTGGTGGTGGTAGTATTGGTTGTTATGGTATTGGTGGTTGTTTAGGTGGTGGTATTAGTGGTGGTGGTATTGGTGGTGGCATTGATATGGGTGGTGGTGGTGGTGGTATTGGTGGTGATATTGGTGGTGGTTGTATTAGTGGTGATGGCAGCTGCGGCCTGTGTTGGGGGTGTTACGGTGAGGCAGAGAGGCGCGGCGGGGGAGGGGCAGGGTGCTGTATGCTAAAAACTGGCATATGGATAATTGGAGGTAAGTAAACAAATTAATGAATAAAATTAATTTTGTAGCACGCACTGCATCACATTTTGCGATGCAGGGCACGCTACAAAATTCGTTTTATTAATTAAATTGTTTACTTACCTCCAACTATCCATATGCCTGTTTTTAGCACCTTCCACCATGCCCCTCCCCGCCTCTCTGCCCCACCGCAACTCCGTCCATGGGCCGTGGCTGGGTGATGGTATTGGTGGTATAAGTGGTGGAATTGGTGGTGGTAGTGGTATTGGTGGTGGTGGAATTGGTATTGGTCAGGGTGGTGTTTGTGGTATTGGTGGTGGTGGCATTGGTGTTATTGGTGATATTTGTGGTGGTCGCATTGGCTTTGGTGGTATTGGTGGTGGCATTGGTGGTGGTGGTAGTATTGGTGGTGGTGGTGGTATTAGTGATGGTATAGGGGGTGTTATTGGTGATGGTGGTATTGGTGGTGGATTTGTTATTGGTTGTGGTATTGGTGGTGGTATTATTGGTGATGGATGTAATGTGGTGGGGGTATTGGCTTTGGTGGTATTGGTGGTGGTATTGGTGGTGCAGGTCTTGGTGGTGGTGGTGGTGGTATTGGTATTGATGGTGGTATAGGTAGTGTTGGTATTGGTGATGGTGGTATTAGTATTAGTGATGGTGGTATTTATATTGATGGTATGTGTAGTGGTGGTGGCATTGGAAGTGGTGGTATTGGTGGTGTTGGTGGTAGTGCTATTGGTGGCATTGGTGGTGGTGGCATTGGTGTTATTGATATTTGTGATGGTGGCATTTGTTTGGTGGTATTGGTGGTGGTATTGGTGGTCGTATTGGTAGAGGTTTTATTGGTGGTGGTGTTATTGGTGGTGGTGTTATTGGTGGTGGTAGTATTGGTGGTGATGGTGGTATTAGTGGTGGTATTGGGGTGGTATTGGTGGTGGTGTTGGTGGTATTGGTGGTGGTATTGTTATTGGCTGTGGTATTGGTGGTGGTATTATTGGTGATGGTGGTATTGTGGTGGTGGTATTGTCTTTGGTGGTATTGGTGGTGTAGGTCCTGGTGGTGGTGGTGGTATTGGTATTGGTGGTGGTATTGGTAGTGTTGGTATTGGTGAGTTTGATATTAGTATTAGTGGTGGTGGTATTTATATCAATGGTATTTGTAGTGGTGGTGGTATTGGTGGTGGTGGTATTTGTGATATTATTAGTGGTAATGGTGGTGGTGGTATTAATGGTGGTGGGAAGTTGCTGGTGGTGGTACTGGTGGTGATATTGGTTTTATTGGTGGTGGTGGTATTTGTGCTGGGATCGGTGGGATTGACGGTGGTATTGGTGATGGTATTGGTGGTGGTAATGGTGATGGTGGCAGTATTGGTGGCTGTGGTATTGGTGGTATTGTTGGTGGTGGTATTGGTATTGGTGGAAGTGGCGGTATTGGTGGTGGTGGTATTGGTCGTGATGGTATTGTTTGTGGGGGTATTGGTGGTGGTACTGGTATTGGTGGTGGTGGTATTGGTGGTGGTATTGGCGGTGGCATTTATATTGGTGGTGGTGGTATTGGTGGTAGTATTAGTGGTATTTGTGGTGGTGAAATTGGTGGTGGTGGTATTGGTTGTGATGGGGGAGGTATTGGTGATGGTATATGTGAGGGTGGTATTGGTAGTGGTGGTGGGGGTATTATTGGTGGTATTGCTGGTGGTATTAATGGTGGTGGGGTGTTGGTGGTATTGGTGGTGATATAGTTTGTATTGGTGGTGGTGGTGGTAGTATTTGTGCTATTGGTGGTGGGGGAGGTATGGGTGGTGGTATTGGTGAGGGTTGTATTGGTGGGGGTGGTTTTGGTGGTGGTATTATTGGTGGTATTGGTGGTGGTATCAATGGTGGTGGGGTGTTGGTGGTATTGGTGGTGATATTGGTTGTATTTGTGGTGGTGGTAGTATTTGTGCTGTTGGTGGTGGTATTGGTGGTTGTGGTGTTGGTGGTATTTGTCATGGTATTGGTTGTATTGATGGCGGCATTGGTGGTGTTGGTAATGGAATTGGTGATATTGTCGGTAGCATTGGTGATGATGGTGTTGGTGGTGGTGGTATTGGTATTGGTGATGGTATTGGTGGTGTTATTGGTAATAGTGATGGTAATGGTGGTAATGGTGGTAGTGGTATTGGTATTGTTGGTAATGGTGCTACTGGTAGTGGTGGAATTGGTGGTGGTATTGGCATGGGTGGTGATGATATTTGTTGTGATGGAATTGGTGGTTGAATAGGTGATTGTTTAGGGATAGTTAATTGGTGGTGGCATTCATATTGGTGGTGGTGGAGGTATGCTGGTCGTGGTGTTGGTGGTGATATTGGTGCTGGTGGTATTAGTGGTGATGGTATTGGTGGTGGAATTAGTGATGGTGGTGGTATTGGTGGTGGTGGTATCGGTGTTGTTCATGCTGGTGTTGGTGGTATTGGTGGTGGTGGCATTGGTGGTAATGGTGATATTTGTGGTGGTGGTATTGGTAGTGGTATCGGTAGAGGTTTTATTGGTGGTGGTAATATTTGTAGTGGTGATATTGGTGGTGGTAGTATTTGTGGAGGTGTTTGCTATTGGTGGTGGTATAGGTGGTGATATTGGTGGTGGTATTGATGGTGGCACTGTTATTGGTTGTGGTATTGGTGGTGATGGTTTTGGTGGTGGCAGTGGTATAGGTGGTGGTGGTGGTATTGGTGTTGGTTGTCTTGGTATTGTTGTAGGTGGTATTGGTATTGGTGGTGATGGTATTGGTGGTGATGGTATTGTTATTGGTTGGGTTATTGGTGGTGGTTTTATTGTTGGTGGTTTTGATGATGGTGGTAGTTTTGACTTTGGTAATATTGATGGTGGTGGTATTGGTGGTGAAAGTATTGGTGGTGGTGGTATTGGTGGTGGTAGTATTGGTGGTGTTAGTGTTGGTATTGGTGGTGGTATTGGTATTGGTGGTATTAGTGGTGATGGTTGGGTATTGGCAGTAGTGGAGGTATAGGTGGTGCTATTCATGGTGCTAATGGTGGTGGCATTGGTGGTAGGGGTATTTGTGATATTGGTGGTGTTGGTGGTGGTATTGGTGGTGGTGGTAATGGTGATATTGGTGGAGATATTGATGGTGGTGGTATTGGTATTGATGGTGATTTTATTGGTGTTGATGGTGTTGGTGGAGTTGGTATTGGTGGTGGTGGTATTGGTGCAGGTATTGGTGCTGGTATTGGTGGTGGTGGTATTGGTGCTGTTGGTGTTGGTGGTATTGGTGGTGGTGGTATTGCTGGTGATATTGGTTGTAATGGTAATGGAAGTATTGGTGGTGGTGGTCTTGGTGGTATTTGTCATGGTATTGGTTGTATTGATGGTGGTATTGGTAATGGTATAGGTGGTATTTGTGGTGCTGGTGTTGGTGGTGGTGGTATTGGTATTTGTGGTGGTGGTGGTAATGGTGATATTGGTTGTGGTGGTTTTGGTATTGGTGGTAGTGGTGGTATTGGTGGTGCTTGGATGGGATTGGTGGTGTTGGTGGTATTAGTGGTATTGGTGTTGTTGGTGGTTGGATTGGTGGTGGTGGTGGTATTGGTGGTGAGGGGATTGGTGCTTGTATTGATGGTGGTATTCGTGGTGGTGGTATTGGCGGTGACATTTATATTGGTGGTGGTGGTATTGGTGGTAGTATTGGTGGTATTGTGGTGTTGATATTGGTGGGGGTGGTATTGGTGGCAGTGGGGGAAGTATTGGTGTTGGTATTGGTGGAAGTGGTATTGGTGGTGGTGGTATTGGTGGTGGTGGTGTTGGTGGTATTTGTCATGGTATCGGTTGTATTGATGGCAGCATTGGTGGTATTGGTAATGATATTGGTGATATTGGTGGTGGCATTGGTGGTGATGGTGTTGGTGGTGGTGGTATTGGTATTGGTGGTGGTAATGGTGCTGGTGGTGATGGTATTGGTATTAGTGGTAATGGTGGTACTGGTAGTGGTGGTATTGGTGGTGGTGGTATTGGTATTGGTGGTGGTGGTGTTACTGGTGGTGTTCTTGGTTGTATTGGTACTGTTGGTGGTGGTATTGGTATTGGTGGTGGTAGTATTGGTTGTTATGGTATTGGTGGTTGTTTAGGTGGTGGTATTAGTGGTGGTGGTATTGGTGGTGGCATTGATATGGGTGGTGGTGGTGGTGGTATTGGTGGTGATATTGGTGGTGGTTGTATTAGTGGTGATGGCAGCTGCGGCCCGTGTTGGGGGTGTTAGGGTGAGGCAGTGAGGCGGGGCGGGGGAGGGGCAGGGTGTTGTATGCTAAAAACTGGCATATGGATAATTGGAGGTAAGTAAACAAATTAATGAATAAAATTAATTTCGTAGCACGCACTGCATCGCATTTTGCGATGCAGGGCACGCTACAAAATTTGTTTTAATAATTAAATTGTTTACTTACCTCCAACTATCCATATGCCTGTTTTTAGCACCTTCCACCCTGCCCCTCCCCGCCTCTCTGCCCCACCGCAACTCCCTCCATGGGCCGTGGCTGGGTGATGGTATTGGTGGTATAAGTGGTGGAATTGGTGGTGGTAGTGGTATTGGTGGTGGTGGTATTGGTATTGGTCAGGGTGGTGTTTGTGGTATTGGTGGTGGTGGCATTGGTGTTATTGGTGATATTTGTGGTGGTGGCATTGGCTTTGGTGGTATTGGTGGTGGCATTGGTGGTGGTGGTATTGGTGGTGGTAGTATTGGTGGTGATGGTGGTATTGCTGATGGTATAGGGGGTGGTATTGGTGATGGTGGTATTGGTGGTGGTATTGTTATTGGTTGTGGTATTGGTGGTGGTATTATTGGTGATGGATGTAATGTTGTGGGGGTATTGGCTTTGGTGGTATTGGTGGTGGTATTGGTGGTGCAGGTCTTGGTGGTGGTGTTGGTGGTATTGGTATTGATGGTGGTATAGGTAGTATTGGTATTGGTGATGGTGGTATTAGTATTAGTGATGGTGGTATTTATATTGATGGTATTTGTAGTGGTGGTGGCATTGGAAGTGGTGGTATTGGTGGTGTTGGTTGTAGTGCTTTTGGTGGCATTGGTGTTGGTGGCATTGGTGTTATTGATATTTGTGATGGTGGCATTTGTTTGGTGGTATTGGTGGTGGTATTGGTGGTCGTATTGGTAGAGGTTTTATTGGTGGTGGTGTTATTGGTGGTGGTGTTATTGGTGGTGGTAGTATTGGTGGTGATGGTGGTATTAGTGGTGGTATTGGGGGTGGTATTGGTGGTGGTGTTGGTGGTATTGGTGGTGGTATTGTTATTGGCTGTGGTATTGGTGGTGGTAATATTGGTGATGGTGGTATTGTGGTGGTGGTATTGTCTTTGGTGGTATTGGTGGTGTAGGTCTTGGTGGTGGTGGTGGTATTGGTATTGGTGGTGGTATTGGTAGTGTTGGTATTGGTGAGTTTGATATTAGTATTAGTGGTGGTGGTATTTATTTCAATGGTATTTGTAGTGGTGGTGGTATTGGAGGTGGTGGTATTGGTGGTGTTGATGGTGGTGCTATTGGGGTATTGGCGGTGGTGGTGTTATTGGTGATGGTATTGGGTGGTGGTTGTATTGGTGTGATTGGTTGTGGTGGTGGTATTGGTGGTGGTGGTATTGGTGATATTATTAGTGGTATTGGTGGTGGTGGTGGTATTAATGGTGGTGGGGAATTGCTGGTGGTGGTACTGGTGGTGATATTGGTTTTATTGGTGGTGGTGGTATTTGTGGTGGGATTGGTGGGATTGACGGTGGTATTGGTGATGGTATTGGCGGTGGTAATGGTGATGGTGGCAGTATTGGTGGCCATGGTATTGGTGGTATTGTTGGTGGTGGTATTGGTATTGGTGGAAGTGGCGGTATTGGTGGTGGTGGTATTGGTGGTGATGGTATTGATTGTGGGGGTATTGGTGGTGGTACTGGTATTGGTGGTGGTGGTATCGGTATTAGTGTTGGTGGTAATGGTGTTCATGGTATTGGTGGTGGTATTGGCAGTGGCATTGATATTTGTGGTTGTGGTGGTGGTATTAGTGGTGGTACTGGTGGTGGTGGTATTGGTGGTATCAGTAGTTGTATTGGTGGAGTGGTATTGGTGGTGGTGGTATTGGAGGTGGTGGTTTTGGTGGTGGTATTGGTGGTGGTATTGGTAGTATCGGTGGTGGTGTGTTGGTGGTGGTGGTATTGTGGTGATGGTATTGGTGGTGGTGGTGGTGGTGATTGTTTTGGTGCTGATATTCGTGGATGTGGTATTGGTGGTATTGTTAATGTTAATGTTGATAAAATTTGTAGAATCGCACAAATACCCAGAGGTGTCTTGATGCTGAGGACCACAGTAGACATGCTCAGCACCTAGTCCTATTGGTGGTGGGGGTATTGATGGTATTGGTTGTGGTGGTATTTTTTATTGTGGTATTGGTTGTATTGGTGGTGATATTGGTGGTGCTGGTGGTATTGGTGGTGGTGGTTATGGTATTGGTCATGGTGGTATTAGTCGTATTGGTGGTGGTAGTATTAGTGGTGCTGGTGGTATTGGTGGTTGTTTTGGTGATGGTGGTGGTATTGGTGGAGGTGGTATTGGTATAAGTGGTGGTGGTGGTGTTGGTGGTTCTGGTGGTGGTATTGGTGGTGATGGTGGGGATTGTTTTGGTGCTGGTATTCGTGAAAGTGGTATTGGTGGTATTATTAATGTTAATAAAATTTGTAAAAGCACACGAATACCCGGAGGGGTCTTGGTGCTGAGGACCACAGTAGACATGCTCAGCACCTAATCCTATTGTTGGTGGTGGTTGTATTGGCGTTGGTAGTATTGGTGGTATCAGTTGTGGTAGTATTTGTGGTGGTGGTATTGGTTATATTGGTGGTGGTGGTGGTGATATTGGTGGTGCTGGTGGTCTTGGTGATGGTAGTTATGGTATCGGTCATGGTGGTATTAGTGGTATTGGTGGTGGTAGTATTAGTGGTGCCCTGTGGTGGTTTTGGCAGTGGTGGTGTTACTGGTGGAGGCGGTATTGGTATTAGTGGTGGTATTGGTGGTAGTGGTATTGGTGGTGATGGTGGTGATATTGGTGGTGGCATTGGCGGTGGTGGTGGCATTGTTATTGGTTGTGGTAATGGTGGTGGTATTGGTGGTGGTTGTATTGGTTTTGGTGGTATTGGTGGTGGTGGCATTGGCAGTGGTATTGGTGGTAATGGTGGTGGTATTGGTGGTGGTGGTGGTATTGGTAGTTGTGGTATTGGTGCTGGTAGTATTAGTATTGGTGGTGGTATTTATATTGATGGTATTGGTAGTGAAAGTGGTATTGGAGGTGGTGGTATTGGTGGTGGTATTGGTGGTGGTAGTATTGGTGGTGGTAGTATTGGTGGTGGTGTTATTGGTGGTGGTGGTATTGGTGTGATTGGTTGTGGTGGTGGTATTGGAGGTGGTGGTTTTGGCGATAATATTAGGGGTATTGGTAATGTTGGTATTAATGGTGGTGGGGTATTGCTGATGGTGGTATAGGTGGGATATTGGTTGTATTGGTGGTGGTATTTGTGGTATTAGTGGTGGGATTGATGATGGTATTGGTGATGGTACTGGTGGTGGTATTGGTGGTGGTGGTGGTATTGGTGGTATTGTTGTTGGTGGTTTTGATGGTGGTGGTATTGTTGGTGGTACTTGTATTATTGGTGGTGGTATTTGTATTAGTGTTGCTGGTCATGTTTGTGATGGTATTGGTGGTGGTATTGGCGGTGGTGGTATTGGCATTGCTATTTGTGGTGGTGGTGGTATTGGTGGTGGTACTGGTGGTGGTGTTATTGGTGGTATCAGTAGTGGTATTGGTGGTAGTGGTATTGGCGGTGGTGGTATTGGTGTTGGTGGTTTGGTGGTGGTATTGGTGGTGGTATTGATAGTATCGGTGGTGGTGTATTGGTGGTGGTGGGATTGGTGATGGTGATTGTTTTGGTGATGGTATTCGTGGATGTGGTATTGGTATTGGTGGTATTGTTAATGTTAATGTTAATAAAATTTGTAACAGCGCACGAATACCCAGAGTTGTCTTGGCCCTGAGGACCACAGTAGACATGCTCGGCACCTATTCCTATTGGTGGTGGTGGTGGTATTGGTGGTGGTGGTGGTATTGGCTATGGTGGTATTTGTGGTGGTGGCATTGATTGTATTGGTGGTGGTATTGGTGGTGATATTGGTGGTGCTGGTGGTATTGATGGTGGTGTTAGTGGTGGTATTGGTTGTGGTGGTATTGGTCTTGGTATGTATAGTGGTGGTGGTATTGATGGTAGTGATATTGGTAGTGGTGTTGTTGGTGGTGGTGGTATTGGTGGTGATGGTATTGGTGGAGGTGGTGGTATTTGTGGTGTGGTTGTTAATAAAACTGTTAAGGTGGCTTTAGTGAAGATGACATGTAACACAGATGTGCTGTTGTCAGCTTCAGGTCATTAACATAGGATTATGGGCAACCTGGAATTCACATGACTTAATTCGCTAATCATTTCTAAATCCATTTTACTTGGGGTGGGTTGAAACAGACAGATGATAGTGCCGGGAATAAGTGATTAAAAGCAGGCACCCAAGTTATGGGGAAGTCTGTACTTCTTAAAAAATCAAGAGCGGTTTCACCTGAAGCAGCGCATGTCCGACCTGCTGTAAGAGAAACTCAATAGAGTAAATAGTGCTTATAGACTAAAGAACAGACCCCGTGTAACAACGAAAGTAAAAGGGCCAGTAGCCATGGGAGGTTACAAATAAAGACACAGCTGGACTAAGGAGGGACTAAGAAGCCTATTAACAAATCCAAAGGCAACATTTACGAAAGACAATGAAAGAAGTCAATGAAAAATATGGGTGGAGGCTTCTCCCCATACATGCGTGCTGCCACTAGGCATGACCTAAAAAGTTAGGGGAGGAAAAACATTTCAAGGTTTAAGGTCGAACCAAGAGAAAGATCAGTTTGATTTCAGCTTTAAAAAAGAGAAGCTGCAAGTAAAAAACCAAAATGTAAAATATTAGAAGTTCAGCTACATTATGTGATGTGAAAGAAATTAAACGACTAAGGGCCTGATTCCAATGCGGTTAGGAAATCTTCCTGACTGAATGGGTTTAGGAATGGTTTTCGATGAACTCAGATTGGGAGAGTCCAACCGACCGAGTACAATGCCTCCGGATTCCTCCAGATACAATTTGGTCAAACTCCCATTGACTTCAATAGGATCCTATATTCCGACCGAATGCATAAGCTCCAATTAAAGAAAGGGGTGGCTGGGGAAAACCGGTCAACCTGTGGCAGGCACCCGCTGTGCCTGCCACTGTGCATGGCTGGTAAGGGGGGGACCCAGGGGTAACCCCCAGGCCCGATTGAGAAGGCTCTGGGGGCAGCGGGGCCTGCTCCAGGCCCCAAAATTCTGATTCCTGCTACCAATTCGAGTTGCACAGCACATTTCCGAAAGGCTGTCCAAATCCAGCATTGTACTCGGTCGTTCAGAAATGCAGCCCGTAGAGACGTACAATTCTGTTCCGTAAGGCTTGGTCATTTCGAATACCGGAGGGTTCAGATAGGGATATTCCTAACGCCTAATTCGCATCATACTCAGTTGGTCAGAAACCTTTCCGAGTTGGTTGGACAGACACATTCACGATCGAATTTGGATGGAGCAAATGCCATTAGGAGGCCTTCCTAACTGCATCAGAATTGGGCCCTATGTGTTATTGCGAATCAGTGTATTTATATTTGTTCCAAGACCTATCCTGGGTAGGGGGGTTCAAAGAATTATTATTACAGTTTTGAGGCTTAGCGATAGTGAAGATTGCACATTTATTTTCCAATGAAGCAACTAAAAAAATAGAGCCGACTTTTGGGATTAAGGAGGTAACTTAAGTCTTCCCTTGACAGGAGTTGGATTAACATAGGTACACGTTGAAAACTGGACTTTTAATTATTTTGGAATGATTAAGGCGTCTGCGTATCTGCAAAGATGATTGACCCTAAAATATAAAACTAGAGAACATGACCCATGATGCAGCTCTTACTGGTCACAGGATGTTCCCTATACACCGTTGCATTGGTCAAAGTACCAACTGTGCATAGCTCCTGGCAATTCCCAACACATACTGTGTGCAATAAACTGCCCCCGCCGCATTATACCCTAATTTGTTTGTTTTCGGTTGACTTCAGTAATTAGTTATTTAGAAATTTGAATATGAATTACATCTGTTAAACCCCAACCTTCCTTTTTGGTTTGAACAATGTGCACAAAGACTTTCAAATTGAAACTTATGTGCATGTGTATTTTGCTTTAACATTTCTGCATATTTATAAAACTTGGCTCAGGACATTAGTAACCCAACAAAAATACTGTTCCTGTATTCTAATGGAATTTACCACAGCTTCATACCTGATATTAGGTTCGGTATATTTTTCACGCAGTGATAACCGTGGCAACACATAGGTAAATATGTATAGCTGGTAGACAGGTTAATAAATGTAAACGTCATCTTGTAAATCTGACTGTTATGCAAGGGTAGAAAAGGAACACAAAAAACTGAATAGTGACATAGACCATGCAGGAAACAGCTAGGAAGTAAAGCACTTAGAATTATTAAGCAGATTTGGAAAAATACATTTTACCTTCAAGGTACAAAGTAGACTTTTTAATTTTGTTGAAATTGCTTTATTTTTTAATCCATAAATATCTGTCACTGACAAAAGTGGAAAAAATCCTTAAGACTCTATTTGTTACTAAACTGATAATATTTTTGTTTACAGTACATACAGAATGTGCTTTTACAGTTAGGTATAACAACAAGGAGATTACAGAGGAAAACAGTCAAATACGCTAATAAGCTTAAAGCTTATTTAATGATAAATCAAGAGTCTGTGCAAAGTTACAGATACAAAGGTAAGTTCTCAGAAGTACTATAATAAACATTGATTCCTTAAGTTGGGCGAAAGCACAAAATGCCAGCAGAACCCCTCTTAGGAAATGTTCTCCCCGAACTAAAAATAATACAGTAAGAATTGTCGTATAGCCAAGTTTTTGCTACAAAAATTCTAATTTGTTCACTGAATTCAGGTTGTAAGCTAATACAAAGCACATGAAGAGGACCTCAAAACGTTATGGATATAAAGTTTCACTGCGGAAATGGAATGACGCCTTTAGAAAAGGTTATTTTACACATAATGAAAGACATAAACAGACACAAAATGGTTTCCTCTACCTAATGAAACAATGTTTTGTTTTTTAAGATTCACACACACTTCCTAAGAGTACAACAGGTCCACACACCTAGCAATCTAATAGTCTTTATTCGGGAAAAAATATGGATTTTATTTTCTCAAAAAAATGTTAAATTATTTGTTGTGGTTTGATGAGAAGGTCGACCAGCTCAAGACCGGTCTCCAATTACCATAGCTTTCCCTATATTCCAAAGTTTTGAATAGTCTCTTTTCAAAGCAAGACGTTTTCTTTGCATATTATTGCTTACCCTTCTGAAAAGAAAATGTCATTAACCTTGCAGGGTGCCAAAAGTATCAAATAGCATGGTTGCACATCAGTTGATTAATAGCTCTTCCACTACGGGCCTTATCTGCTCAAAATGGGCTAACAGTTCACAGTTGAGTCACATGAACAAAGTGATATATTGACTTTCCCAAAATCACACGGTGGTAGTAGAGAAAGGCAATGAAAATCATGAACTGCTGTACAGGATATGACTAAAATTAGACTCAATGAATTTCACAATAAGATATCGGAAGTCAGTCAAACTGGCAAAAAATGTGCATGTCCATTCAATAAATTCGTTGGGATGCTGCACGTGTCTTAACTGGAGTGGTTTATTATTTCTTTCAAGGCACCTTATTTACTTCTGGGCGTCTGTGGTCTTTGAAATACCCTTTGTTATTCATGTCCACTTCAATAAGGCTGGGTGTGTTATGGTTTTGTTTCCTCCACATATCTGTGTTCTAATTCCACAAGTTTACTGATTTGGTCACATTGTGAATCCAGGGAATTGCGTTATTGGATTCTGACTTGTGAATTCAGCCAGGACATATTCAGTGATTTCGACAAATGGGTTGTTTGGCATAACTGATAACAACACAATATATTGCAACTAAGCCTATTTCAGATCCGTGCAGGCAAAAAAGACGACCCTGCTCATTGGAGTTATCTTCCTTGTGGAGGAATTCACATATGAAAACAATCTCATGACTATTCAAGTGATTGAACATAGCATTTTACATTGTATTAAACAGCTCTTTGCTCACACTCCACCATATCATACATATACATTAAATTCTAACAGAGCAGCGCAATAGATTTTCAACGTTAAAACAAAATCAAATACTCATTCAACCATAAGGATACCTCATGTTAAAAATCAAATGTTTGCTGCAAAAATATAAGATATTCCTTGACATGAGCTGTGAATTCGATTTTCTGACACCCTACTCAATAACCCATAAATGAATGCCATATCTGAGGCCTTCGAAGACCAGGTGCTCCTAAACCCAAAGAGCCCCCTGCATTCTAATAACGATTTATTGAACATCACTTGGTAGAAATGTTGTTACATTTGTCATATTCGGTCACATCTGGCTGGTCAATTACAAAAGCTTACGAGTGTGGGTTTTAATGCTATGCAAGGAAAGCCAGACTTTGCTGCCCTCATAACTAGCATGGAGAAGTTCATTTTTGAGTGGAAATCTCTAAGGAACCCATCCCTTTGTGACTATAACAAGGCTACTAATGTTGGGCAATTGAGGAGTTTCAAAGTGGCTGTTGAAGTGTCCAATACGTTGTTTACTCACAGGCATGAAACATTTGCACCAAAACAGTCCCTCTCTTGTTCTGTCTAAAATCGCATAGGCCAGTTGCTCACTACGTGTTTCAAAATCTTGTGGTCGTTTACGAATGCATGGGAAGCTTTGACTGCTGAGATGCCTGCCTGTGGAGTCAGCCTTCCACCAATCATAAGCCTTTGATTGCACAATAGATGCTTGTTTAGATATGCAGCACCTATTGCCTAATGAAGGAATGATAGTCTAACCAAAAGGATGGGTACACAAATATCATATGTCCTTGCTCATTTTGGCACATAAAGCAGCAACTCTACAAAGCTTAGGACAGTGCAGCACCTACACAGCGGCAGCGCTGGCTTGATAACCTCATAGACTACAAAAGGCATCCAGTGGCTAACACAGTTTACGGTGCCATAAAAAATACTAACTATCGGATCTTGGAAATTCTAAAGTAGTAATGTAGTAATGCTGCAAGTGTTCAAAACATTGAGTAGGCCGTATTCTAAATTTATATCCCAAAGACATGCCACACATCCTTGAAAATGATAATCAATATTTTCAGGGACTGTAATTGCAGAGTTTCTGGATTTGAACCTACAAACGTATTATTTACACATTTACACTTCTCATCAAGCTCATTAGAAAGGTATATGACTTTACCTCTGAGAACAATGTCTTTGAAATAATGTTAACTGAAATGCTGTAAAAATATTTTCAAACTCATCCCTTCTCAATAACACAAAATAATGTTTGTGATCTTAATAGGTAATACTGTAGAGGCTGGACTGTATTTTTTTCTTCTTAGGTCTCAGATCTAAGATTCGCTGGTTCCCAGATATAGATCCCACACTTCTAAATGAATATGCAGATATCTCCTTCTGCAAGTGTCCTAATGCAACAACGTGAGCTCTACATGTTTCCCTGGCAAGCTATGGTGCTCGTCCAAAGTTGAACTGGACCTTGAAGCTCATATTCAACAGGTTGTATCTATTGGTTTGGAGAACATCTATTGAGTGCAAATACATTTTAGATCAAGTTACACCTTTAAATGCATCCGGTAGCTAAGGAATATTTAATATTAACGGCAGGTCCTATGTATGCAACACATAGACAGGAGACAGAATAGCCTCTTGAGTAACCATTTTAATCCTTAGAAGGTTTGAGTTGTCTCTGCTGGTAATCGTACTTCTGACTTGCAGATCACACACACACATGTCAGCAGGACTGCAAATCACTGAGATAGGTTACTGGCTTTTTGTTAAATATAGACAGAGAATCCGGTTGCTGGAGAAGGGTGCAGAATAGTGTATGTCATTAAGTCGAGCCAGCAGAAAGTCTGCCAAATCAGTTAAATTGTTTACAAAAGCTTTTTTAATACAATCCCAGTCATAACGTGGATGTAAATATATGTAACCGTCTTGATGATAGTTTTGCCATGGTGGTGTGCAAAATTATAATTTTAACAGTGAGTTTCGAACAGGTGATTCACTTCAAGGGCTCACAAAACTTTTATTTGTGGATGAAAATTCCTAAAAGATTCTGTGGAAAAAGAATTTTCCTGCATAGGTTTTTAATACAAGAACATTCCACTTCTAACTGTGAACTTTTGGCAGAGGTTTCTCTGCATGAGTCTTTCTAAACACTCTTTTGTGTTAAGGAAAACCCTCACAACCATTTAGGAGACAGAGCAAATAGGTGTTGAGAATGGAGGTGAAACTAGAATGATAATATTTCTGATTGGGAAATGTTTACTGAAATAACAGTCATGTCCAATGATCCATTGGGTGAGTAAAGTTCATGAAGTAAAGTCCTCAGTCAGATTGCTGAACTTCTGCAAAATATTCTACTTTTAAACAACTAAGAAGAAAAAATCACTCTCTGCTGTGAGACTGTGATGCCCATACAACAGGGCATGATCAAATATCTCCATCGAAACGGCGGAGAATCCATTCACTGCTAGGGCTCAAAAGACCAGTGAGAAAACATTCCATACTTGATACCTTAAGCATCATTTATTCACTGATCTCTGAAAGCCATACTATGTAATAAAGACCAAATTCAACATGAAGGCAGTCGCTAACCCTGGAATACAAGTCTAGCAAAATTATTTATTGAGAAGAATATGTTAGCTTTTTCATTTGGACTTTTAATGACTATTTCTATGGTTTGTTTTTCATTAGGTGCTTAATACCAACACAAATATGTTTCTAAGTACTGCCAGTTTATAGAATGAACGGCCGGAGGCACAGGTGGATAAAGTTCAGTGCCAAGATTTAAAGTTACGGTCACGTGTTGAAGCCAAAGTAAACCGCATATTTTCCTAGTTTATTGGGCTACTACCTAGACACTTGCCCACATCACCGATCCAAGGTTGGTTGCATCGTGTCTTTGAGTTTGCAAAATTATAGATGACAAGGGTTAATACTTTGATGATATTGCGACATCCATGTCCTACTATTATCCTGGCCATGCATTCATCTAAAGGTATTATGTCTGAAGAATATGAGGTGCAATGCTGAAAGTAGGAGCTTTCCAAATCATAGATGGATATCTTCATATAATACTTTGAAATCTGCAGAAACATTTATTTATGTCAGGGTACAACTCTATAGGTATTATTAAACGTGCTTGCATTAGGGTTCAGTGGCATAGCATTGAGTGTAAGGGCGGTGCATAGTGTCCCTAAACATTGGACTAATCAGAAGAGAACTGGATGAGCCACTGGGACAATGTCCTCTGGGCAGATCGGACCAAAGTGGAATTGCATGTGACTTCATCACAATAGTCAGGCATGGCCAATGAGGGTTGATGCTTTGGGTGTGTTTGCAGCTCCAGGACCTGAATGTCCAACACCCATTAAGCTGGCAGGGCATCCCTTCTAGTACTAAGGAATTACCGAGAAAAAGTTGAAACTATCTGTCCAACAACTAAACGTAGCCAAAAATGAGTCATTCTAACGGAGACCAATCAAAAACACGAGTAAATCTATGAATGCATAGATAGAAAAGAAAATCAGGATTTTGAAACAGCCAAGGCAAGGTCCTTATTTTGATAACATTGAATTGTGGTTGCAGCACATAAAGAGAGCGGGGTTTAATTTACTGCCCTCAAACATTGTCAAGTGGAAAGGTTTTTGTAGAAAGGGTGCATTAGAACTCAAGACAATGTGAGAGCCTGAAGATCTCTTGCAGGAAATGCTTACCTCATGTTATTACTATTAAAGGGGGTTCAACATGATTTTTAATGATGAAGTTCATTTACTTTTTCACACAAGTATCCAAAAGGTAAGCTATTTTGTTTAATAAACAATGACAAATGTATTTGTTGCATGAGGTTACCCATATCTACTCATTAGGACTTGATGAGGGGTAGAAAAATGACATATTTGTCTTCATATATAATGTCATCATAATATTTTAAGAGTTTGTACTTTCATATTCATATCACTGTTGGTAAGTTAGAGTTAAGGAACCTACTGAGATTGCCATGGCTCGTTCTATGCTTGATGAGCTGTTGTTGTCCCACTTGTTGGATCAACTTCAAACTCAGCATTTCCTTATTGGAGTCAGACTAAACTGTAAGTTTTCTAGATAAATGAGTTGCCTGAAAACTTAGACATCACTTATAGTCAGAGAATCAAGATGATGGGACTGTAGTTTAACTACCAACTTTCTCCTGACTACTTTGAGAAAGCATAAATAAAAGGACATGAACAGCCATAGTTTGACGTGGACACCCTAACAATCTCACAAGCCATGCTATGACTTGAATGACCTAACAATCTCTTAGGTGAGGATATATGGCTAGAATTCACAAGACATGTGAGCACCCAGAAACAGCGAGAAACTGTGCTTGATGTAATGAAAACTTGAGCGTCATTGAACTTTTTGTGTTATAAACTAATGCATTATTTACGTCTAACCAAAGCATAATTTCCCCCAAACAAACCAATACTAACTGCTAAACTGAAAAAAATCAAGGGAAACAACTGTTCTATTCCATATGAATGAGTTCTTTGTTTTCTCAATCATATAACATATTATCATATACAGGGAGCATTTCTACAGATAAAGAAATCCATGTAGGTAGCATGCCATAAGAGGTGTTGGCAAACGATTGCCCTTTCTGAGACTTTTGGAATATACACTATAAATACCCCAGATGTGAGAGCCACCGTGGAACCAAGACTTCCTTCTGCTATTTCTGATTTCAGTTCTGCTTGCCACACCTGTCTCTACCGTGACATTCTGCTTTAAAGAGTGAGTGGGCAAAGAAAACTAAAGTGAGAGAGTGCACGTGGAAAATAATTACAATGAAAATGTACACATTGAATATATGCTCGCTCTTCTGAAAACCTCCCATATCACAGAAGGTTAGTGTTTGTAAAGACATGCAATATTGAAGGTTAAATATTAATTTCTGGACGTTCACAAGAATTCAGATTTTCTTCTGAGATGAGAGACACATTCCTTGGGAGTGATGGGACACAACACTGTATATGGATATGTAGGGATTGCAATCTATATATTTATTGATTAACAACATACTTCATAGGATATAGTTCATTTGTTCCATCCACATTAGTTTTGTATATAAAGTTATATTGGCAAGACTTTGATATCTTGGATGAGATGCTTCCAGAGATCCGGTGTAACGAGCAGTGGTGATACCACGATGAAAGACTATCAAGAAGGTAGTTGGAGTCATCTAAGCAAAAAGTGGGTGTTCCTCGAATGAAATGCACAAATTCATGTTTGCTGTTTGTGTCTTGATTCTTTGGTGCACCACTTGACATAAGGCATCTTTGAAATATGTATTGCTAATATTTAATAATTATTCTCTTCTGAAGCACAAATGGTTGTGTTGCTTCAAATGTATTTTCTGTTCAATTGATGTTTTTATGATCAGTTCAGGCAGGATTCATGCTGGATACAGCAACTTACACCTGGAATCTGGTTAGCACTCAAGCCTTAACCACACTTCTGAATTTTAATGACTCTTGTTCCTTGCATTTATCCAGTGGAGGAGCATTCCAGAGCATATCCGCTTAAGTCAGAAAAACACAACTCAGTCGGAATATTTTTACAAAAGGAATTTGTAGACTTAATGAGTCTGGCTTCCTATTGCTACTAATATTGTTTTTTGGGCCACCTGATTTCAACCTTCAATCCAGTAGATAAGGAATAATCAGGTTTAAAGGTCAAGTGTCCCTAAAAGCAATAGTCATGGCAATAAGGAGCTGGCCATGTTATTGCCTAGTGCCTGTTAGATTGTAGTGTTTTAAACCTATTGCTGTCACATTCCAAACTTTTTTTCATTCATTTTTTAAAAATCATTTTAGGCACAGATGTTAAAGTTACTCCAACCTGCGAGGATATGCTATTCGGTGGAAGAGAAGGAATATTCTGAATGACCTTTCTCGGTGCATATAGTAGAATAAAGGAAGAGTGAACATCCTTTTTTATGTTGAGGGTTCATGATAAGTTTAAGGCAGCCCCCATGACTGCTAACTTTAGGTAGAAGGATGATAGCTTCTACAATGCCATTGAATGCTGGATCAAAATATCTGTATTGGTTGCTATTATTTCATCCCTAGAACGAGCAATTCCATTGTAGGATTTTTTAAACTGTATACACATTTTCCTTCAATAGAGAGAGTACTGCAGCTCCAAGAATTCATATCTTGAGCTGTTGTCTGTTGGAAGAAGATGTGTCTAATTTGTATTGGACGGCTAATCTAGTGCACAACTTTTGGCATTTCATATGTATAAGTTCCTGCATCATGTTGATGGCATTGCTTATGTACCCAATGGGGAACAGCCACTACAATGCAGGCATCACATCCGATGCCATTACAATGCAGTTGTTACAGCAACCGCATTGTTACCACGCAAAGCCTTTTCTACGTAAATCATTACAGCGACTTGCAGTAGATGGCGTGCTAACATTAGAAATAGTATGGTTTACTATTCCTACACCTTCCCTACTGTTAAATAGGCTTGAGTTGGAAAAGTAAATTATACATTTCTAATGTCAGCACGCCATCTACTGCAAGTCGATGTGATGACTTGTGTAGTAATGGCTTTGCGTGGTAACAACGCGGTCGTTGTAACGACCGCGTTGTTATGGCACGCGTTGTGATGACTCGCGTTGTAACGAGACATATTCGTACCCAATACCTCCTCCATTGGGTAACTGACTTTCACAGCCCCCATTGTGCCCCTGTGTAAATTTAAGTCATTTAATGTGGCATGCCCTACTTCATCACAGCAGCAAATAGATCTGGCAATTTCTCCATAGATAAAAATGTTCAGTTGGACATTCCAAGAGTTTTAGCCTTCACCTTTCATGCTAGACGTGAAATCCTAACTGTTCAAAGACAAGAGGGATATAATATTCCACAAGTGACTGCCACAGAAAACATGCTATTTTCTCAAACATGTTTTTAAATGTTCTTGAAATTTGCAATTGTCTGAACATTTCGCAGTTTCTGAGAAAACAAGCTTATTTTTAAACCAAAGGTGAATGTCGGTTAAATTAAAGACCTTCAGCACTAACTTCAATATCAGTCAGGAATAGGTTACTTTAAGGACACAAGTGAGATGATTGTGTGGTAAAATGAATGCCCATTAAGGCTGGGATTGGCTCAATAATTCAATTTTACGGGGTCTCTTGCTTTATTTTTATGGTGGAAATACCCTGTTTCGTAGCACCTCAGGCTCCACACTGGCGCCCCTTAAGGGCACCTACAACCCGCATCTTTATCCTGATGGAACATCATTGGCTCCCCCTGACAGCCCACATATCTTCAAATCCAGTGGGATCTTTTACAAAGCCATCACACCCAACACCTCCCAATTATCTTGCAGACAAGCTCCCCTTCTCTGCTGGTTCTCTGGACACACAGAGTCAGAACACAATCAGACTGCAGACTAAGAAATGCTAAAAGGAGAAAACAAAGCAGCAGGCCTCTTCCATCTAGGCACTCATGATGTGGAACATACTTGTATCAATCAGGACTACCCTTACACTGTTCCAAGTTAGGAAAGATTTGGCAATGTATGTATTCAAAGAACACAACGGTACAATGGGTTAACTATAGAAACCCAGCTACCTGTCCTATTACTCGTTGGCTCATAGTTGTCTCTGATCCTGTACAGTACTTCAATGACGTTTTGCTAGGTTTGCGTGATAGAAAGATCGTATACATGCCATGCATACTATTGTGGAAGTGGCAAGATGGGTAAATGTTCCTTGCATGTGACAAACATGAAGTTGAATGCCTCCTCTGCACTAGATGTTAAGTTAACAATTACTCAATTGTTATATTTAATTAAGAGCTTACATTAACCGATTGAGAATATTTCATTTTTAATGGCAGTCCTTATTGCGTAGATCCTACAGTTCTGATTGCTGCATATGGAGGTTCTGCAGTGGTTGGATTGTGTATGAAAATCGATTCGACTTGTTTTTTTCATTTTTCAATATAAAAGTGATCGTTTGTTTTTCACCACGATCCATCCTGCTTCCCCTCAACAGTATGTTGTTTTGCTTTGCAGTATGACTTAGTTGAAATCGATCCACTGGTTGTTTAATACATTACAACAAATATACTACCAGTGGAGGTACTATCCATAAAACAATGAATCATTGGGTTCTTCATGGTCATGTGTCGTCATAGGAGCATGAGAAGAAACAGAAAACATGAGGTAACCCTTTGTAAATGTATTTAAACTCACTCACTAGTTACTTCTGCAGTAGACAACAAAAAAGTGCGGGTTGAGCATACATTGAGAGCCATATTGTTTGGCTGGTCAGATAAACTATGCTTGAAGTGGCTCTGCCTTGGAAAATGCTGCTTTTTGGCCTTCATTATAAGTGGCCTGGTGATGGGTTGGTAAAGCTCTCAATTTAGAATGAAACGTGCTGCAGGGTTTGGTCATTCTTGGCTGCGAAATCCCCTTCAGATTAAAGGTTTTCGACCAACAAATGAAAACTAATTCTAAAACCTGTAGTTCCAGGCGGATTCCCTTGCACATGTCACTGTTCCCCTTTGACAATCCACTAGTTTTATCTGGTGACAAGCAAATAGGGAACACAGCAGGTGGTACAGCTGGACAATTCTGAACCACAAGTCAGCTGATAACTCCTGTGACTTGACCAATCAGTATTTCATTACAACCCACAATGCAAAAGAAATTAGTCTTTCCCAATGATAACTTACAGGTCAATGCATGTCCCGAGAGGTCAGACTTAATGTGAAAGTTATTGATAAAGACAGAGTGTATAATATTCAGATAATACTGGGAAATGCCTTCTTTGTAGGGTGCACTTCATAGGCAGTGGGATTTTTACACTCTCCTAAATTCGCACTGATGAATGCCAACATATATTCCATTAGCCTCTGAAGAGATTTCATTGAGAAAATATGGGTAGACAGAACAGTTTCAATGAAATATTATTTGCCCAGTTGACTGGTGACAGTTTCGATATTTTGGAGCATGTGTTGCTGGTTAAACATTGTCTTTCCTTCAAACGTGGAAACGTTTTTTTAATCTAGACTGACTGTACTAATTCTACCTTTAAATGTTAGGTTAACGTTAATGCACTGCAGACTAGAGGCGACAGATTAAAACTAATTTAAACAACATAACGCAGGAAGGCGAAATCTAAAGTTTATAATGTACAACGATGCCCCAGGGTACAACGGCACACCTGGCATACGTGATTAAGAAATACGCCTCTGTGTGGAGCTGAAAACCCGTGGACATTTAACAAATGGAACAAATGAGGCAGTTTTGAGCAGCACAGTGGTATAATTCACACACATCTGAAATAACAAATAAATTACTGTTATACATTAGTTATTTCATTAATATTTAAGAACAATTACTTGGACATATAGTTATGTACATTTTATTAAATTGGTTGAACTGCACGATAGATTTGAAAACATATTGACGGTATTTAAGTATCAAGGTAGCCTCGGGAGAAAACAGATGTGATTCAATAGTGTCCTTGTCTTTCTTCATGAAGGTTATTCACACAGACAACACACATTCGATATCACAGTGCAGGTATTATACCTTGGAAAGTGTGTATGAAAAGAGGCGAAGGGAGCATTTGGGTTGGAAATCAGATTTCATTGGCAGGGCAAACCTTCTGAGTGCCTCCTGCAACAAACCTACATGCGGGCTTTCCTGTATGTCTGACAATGACTGGTAAAGCAGTAGAGGACCGCAGTATACAGCTACACACCCCAAGATGCATTTCTAGCCCAAACCACCAAAGGTAACTCTTTGGTTTCCCCCGAACCACTGAGCGTGTTGGGATACTGCACTGAAGATGTCTCAGTTTGTTTGGTCATTGTTGGCAAATGTTATGGTACACGCTACAGGAAAATGTGTAACTTATGGAATGCGTTGTACGAAAATGGGCGTTTTGAGGTAAGTACTTTTTTCCCTATTCTCTTAATTTGTATACATTTTCTTTTGATTAACATATCACTTTTCCATCGGCTTTTTATTGTGTACCAGTGTAAATCTAAAGCAGCTGTGCATGCACTCAATTTCGAAATTATGTCTTGTGCTATGCTTGTATCGTTTGGAATTATAACAGTGCAGCGGTACAGAAGGTTTGTTCGAGGAGACGGGACAAGAATGCTTGACCCAGCGCTTTGAAGCCTTGATGTTTCCTTGACGCCATTCTGCTGCCTTCACCATAATGTTGTAGAATCTTGTGTTCCAATCATAATTGAGGATAAATGTAAACCCAAGCGAAATGTTGTTTATGCAGCTGTAATCGCCTAATTTCTGGAATTCCGCTTTAGGCATGTTACACGGCATTACGCCATGTCCAATAATTGAGATTTTGTTTGGGGAAAACTCTAACTGGAGGAGTACAGGAACAATGTAAACGCACATAACTAGAGTTAAATGAGCACTCTCAAGTAAAGTGGACCCAAGGATCAATTTAGAGCTAAAAATAACAATATACTGGACTGGCATTTTGCATAATAACATACATTTTTGGGGAATTTTATATAACTTCTACCACGAACATTACACAAAGTCCAGCCAAGCCTAAATAATTGCGCCTATACCTATAGCTCTTTCATTTGACACAGATTCAATTAGCAGGTTTTTTTGCTAGCAAGCGTAACTGTGGCTGTATGGGTCATATTGAAAAAAAAACTTTGTGTGCAGTTGGTTATAAATGTCCAAAATTTGGCTTTAGGTTGAACAGAGGAAATATGATGATCCAGAATGTGATAACATAATTTCAAGGTCTGTCAAGCTCAGCAACCACTGATAAAGTCTCAGGAGGAGAAGAAAGATGAAACCATGTCAGATGGAGTAGACAGAGCACATGCGAGGGACCGCCAGCCCCCACCCCTCCCCAATTATTTTCCAGAAGGGAGAAAGCAATTGCCCCCAATGTTTCAATGTCCCCACCGGCTTCCTCTATTAGTAAGTTCCAACCTATCAGACCCATTACCACTGCCAGGTATCTAAAAAAGAGGTTGGGAGACCACTGCAAATTTACCGAGTCATTCTCAAGCAGGGAAAGGTTATATAATAGGATCCCTAGAGGAAAAGGTGGAGACCACTGGCTTATCATTAATTACCAAACTTAGCCCAGAAAATACCATCACACTGGTTAAAGTGATGAAACACCCTTTTTAGTCATGCTGTTAACATTTACCAATGACTTTCTTTCGTTGAAATCACAACCTGCTATTCTGTTTTACATTACAATGAAAGAAACACTTTATGGAAGCTCCAGCAAAATCTTCCTTTCGGTTAATTCTGTTTCTCATTACCTCACCTTACTGACTGATAGTAAATGTGCTCACCTTACTGGCTGATAGTAATTGTGATCCGTGACAGAACTATCTTGTTATTTGTGCATTGCAAATGCTGGTGTTGTTATCTGTTATTAGATGATTGCCATATGAAACCTGTAATGGAATAAGGAACATGATATTTTTGAATGGCGGCTCAGAATTCTCGTATTAGGTAGTGGTAAATGTAGAAACCTGGCCAAAGGGACAAGACTTGCTTCTTTAGGCTGCCTTTACTAGCTACAAACCTTAACCTCAACAGGTACTCTCTACGTCTGCTTCATGAACACATCCAATATGGCAAAAATATTTTTCTGGCAAAATATTTCAGACATGTTTAACAATGCACATCGCTTTTTCGACACCATGGCACTTATCAAGTTAATTTGCTCCAGGACAAAAAGAAAGTAAAAATGTGCTTTGTAGTGGGTGTAAATTTGATACTTGATAAGAGAACATATGGCTCCACTGTAATACCGAATAGCACACCTTGCAAGTCAGTCTATTTATACTTCATGGCAGAGCTCATTTGCATAGGGCAGAGCCCCATGAAAGTGAATCCAACCCTTTCCTGCCAGAAACATACAAATGAGCCTCTCCCCCCGCTGCCAGATCCAAGCAAACGAACTCTGCCTCTAGGCTGCCAGATTTGTAAATGAGCTCTGTCCCCTAGCGTCTAGGACATTAAGTTGAACACTCAGTTGGAATTTGTGGGGGGGCACATAAGAGGTAGTCTAACACATTAGCACTCTCAGGGCTCCATGAAAGGTTGTGCACACAGTTCTGTTTAACCTCAACACATGCCCATATGTGGTGGAACATAGTCCTGAAGCAGAGACCAAGTCATTTTCCTTCACACCAGAGTGGCAGAAATGGGTGTTTGTTATGTAATTCAGTGCTCAGTGTGGTTTTGGACTAAGCACAGGTGCGCTTCTGGTACACGAGAAGAACCATGCCAAGGGAAATGTGTATATTTTTAATCATTCCTTGGATTCCTGCAGAGGAAGATTTAACTGGACAGTCTTACCAGTGGTGCTCTTAAGGACAGTATATGTAATGCAAAGTCACTCGTCATCAGCTGGTATCATGGGTATTTGTCTCCCTCCCAGATTCATACATTAATGCATCTAACAAGAAGACGATGCAATGAAGAGATAACACTCCTGTGAAAAGATAATTATGCGATGTGAACTTGTTTAGTGCATTTTTCAGAATGTAAAAAAAAAGTGGGTTCTAATGCCTTTCTAAATTTTATGGACAGGGTTAAAATGAATGATCCTGGTTCTTTCTTGTGTAGTCCGTGTACAACTAAGACCCCATAAAAAGGCGCTATACAAAGGGATGGCCAAGCATGTCAGAAGTATTGTGCTTATTGGTACACAAACCCACTACTTCCTACAGTTAGAGAGCAGGCGATTTGTAGGCACTATATGACCCCTCTACAGTTATAGTTCACAAGAATTAGGCTATTGACATCAATGAAGCATGGTACATGGTCACTGCTCCTTTCAATCTCCGTTCCGCCCACAATCCTGGAGAATAAAGGTACCAGAAACAGTTAATCGGAAAACTGCTTAATGGAAAAAAAGAATACTGATACAAGACATGTCATCTGAACTTTCCAATAAAAAGTCAAAGATTAGGAGAAAATAGCCAGCAACCACTCCATCACACACAAGGTAGAGCGCTCCGGAAGAGCTAGCAGACCAGGGAGGAAATGCTCTTTCATTCATTATCGGCATTTGGCTCTTCACACCTGCTAGTTTAAGCCTTCCACTGATTAGCTGGTTGTGATAGCCCCTGAAGGAGAGAGGACTAGATTCATCAATATTAGTGAGTTAGTGCAGCACAGCCCTTTTAGCATGCCATCAAAGTATATGGCTTTCTTGCACAGTCACCCAAACACGCCAACAAATCCCTCAATTCCCAACCTTCTTTCGATCCTGCTCTTCTCAGCATGTGGACAATGCTTCTAAAAGAAAAAGAACCAGAATGCAGATGTGTAGCTGTCAAGACGTTTCACTCCGACATTGAAGAAGAGGTTATCTCGGCCAGTAAGGCCGCTGTAGTGTGAATGTCTGGCACTGCTCCAGTCTTTCCCAATGACCTACAGTCGCACAGTGTTGGATCAAACAGTCACTTCTGTTTTGCTTGCTGTGCGGTACTGGTGGTGGTGGCCTGGAATATAATGCAGTTGTTCCACTGTGTTGTGCCTCCGAGAAGCAAATGCTTGACGTTTGGCAGCAGTTTGATTCACACCGAGGGTATTATATAAATTATTCGAGGCACTGGGATGAGAGTGCATCTTTGTCATCCTGTAGCGATCCAAGACAGGAGTCGAAACAAACACATCCGTCTGCGACAGGGCGCGGGACATGGACTTCTCCTGGAAATCGGACCTCTTCAGAGTCATAACCTTCTCAGGAGACAGCAGGGGGTCCTGGGAATGGAGCCGCTCCGCAGACAGGAGCTGCTCATCGGACAGGATACGGTCATAGGACATGCAAAATTCTTCCGGCCTGGACCTCTCGGGAGAGAGGACTCGGTCCTGGGACATTGCTCGCACCGGCCTCCTGGGCCGCTCTCTGTAGTGAGACTGTTCCTGCGACATTTTGATGACGTTGAGAGGCAGCGTCCCCCTTGCAGCTAAATCCGGAAGGTGTCGTCTCCTCATGTAATACTCGTCTGCTTCTTTATCAGCTGTTTCAAGAAGGGACAAAAATATATTAAACTCTTCGCATTGTTGCATCGTGAAATACGTTGATTTATACGAAAAACATAAATTTGACACGTAATCAATAAACATTTCTTTTTGTGCTAGGAAATATCTGAAAGGGTTCTATGCATGACCTTTCAATAAACCCACTAATACTATCGAAGAGCTATTTTCATACCATGCTGTTTTCTGAAGAACAATATTAACATTAAAGAAATGCGCATACAATGCGCCCTTTGTATGTTACCTTTACCACATCAGATACATATATTTATCAATAGGAAAAGTTTACAGACAGTGCACGTTTCCATGGAGCAATGAATCCTGGGATACAGTATCGAATATTTAAGAGTAAACTGTTCCACATATTATGGAATTCATACATTTCATAATACCGAATTCTCAATATGACTTACTTTAAGTTGCATTGTATTGTAATTGCATTTATATAGCGCTTACTGCCCCTGACGAGGCGTTGAAGCGCTTTTTCGGCAAGTAGCACGCTACTCCGGTATATATAAAGCATTAGTGGGGAATTAGTTTAGTGAAATATGAAATTAATTTGAGCAGTGTATATGTCCTGTCTGTTATTTGGATAGAGAAGGATACTAGTGGGTTAGAAGTGGGAAAAGGTTTGGAGCCCAAACAGAATTAGCGGTGAATTAGTCTGAGGAAATATGAAATTTGTTTGAGCGGTGGACATGTTAGACTGTTATTTGGATAGAGAAGGATAGTGGTGGCTTGCTCCTCCTGATCAGATGTTAAAGTGCTTTTTTGGCGGGTAGGTCGCTACTCTGGAATCCAAACAGGATTAGTGGGGAATTAGTATAGGGAAATATGAAATTCATTTAAGTTATGTCTGTTTGGTTTCTTCAAATGATGGGGCATATTATCAAGGGGGTTTATCTCCGCTTTTTTGGCTTTAAAAGCCAAGAAAGCGGAGATAAAATTATCTCCCTATTACCTAGCTGTCGCTAACATCAGTTATTGGCAGCTAGTAGGAGATAGCGACCATCTTGGGCCCCGCTTTGCATGTCAGTGATATTTATCACTAATGACATGCAAAGTGGGCGTGCCAAGATGTTCGCAACTGGAAACAGTCGCTAATATTGCTATCTCCTATTACCAACTTTTGGAGATATTCGCGCTAAGAGCGAATATCTCCAAAAGCTAACACCTGCCCCTGAGCAGTTCTTAGCCATGTTATCCAATGATAGGTGGATAACATGGTTAAGAGCATTAGCTCGGTAATGCATTAATATCGCTGACTTTTCAGCGATATTCATGCATTTCGGCCGATTTTTATCGCTTAGGAGATATACCTTGATAATAGCAAGGTTCCTAAGCGATAAAAATCGCCGCAGCTCGGCGATAAAAATATCGCCGCTAAACCAACATAGCGATAATTATCGCTAGTTGTTGGTAATATGCCCCGATGTTAATTAAAAAAATAGGACTAAAGTACACATTCTACAAAACCAGAAACATAAATGGAAATTTAAAATTGGTGCCAAGTTTATTGTTGCACCGGTCTATTTATTTATTTATAAAGTTTTCTAAGCAAGTAAATGAAATGAAAATATGCACATGTGGAGCTGTTGTCATCATTACCAATATTACGGCTCTACACTTTTGATTGGCCATCTCCTGAGTTTCTAGATTTTTTTTTGTTGATTTCTGACTCCTGTATTAATTCCGATTGGGGCACAAAGAGGAGTTTGCATGCTCATTGTTATTTACAACTGGTGCAGCGATGCAGCACTTTTAATCCCTCTCCAAATTTGGACAGGTAAATTCTCGCAGAGTTAGTGTGAGGAAAATACCACACGATTAAAATTATTATCCTCCATTGAGGTAACTTGAAATGCTGAGAGATTATCACACTCACAAAATACCAAAGCCCTTTGTTAATATTTACTAGATCCAGTATGACTTCCCACAGTACATGGGCACTAAAAGAGAGTGTGAAAGTAAATTTGAACACAACACCTCTGGCTGTGGATGTTGCTGTTGGCCAAACATTTAGAGGCACTGTAACTACTGGGTTGTGGAGTCATTTAGTAAGCATCAGGGGCTGTAGGTGGCGGTGCATTCTCAACATGTACTGCTGGGACTTCAGCCAATCTTTCTCTCCTTTGCCCTCGCTGAGAATGCTGCACGCCTAAATGGGGTTCAGCGTGGCTGCACATTTTTAAAGTTGCTATGTAACCTGAATGGTAACCCACATCGTTGCCTTACCACGGTGGGCCCCACCAGGATCCTGTGAGGCCAAGGAGATAGGGACTAAAGGGAGAAAAAGCAAGCGAGTGGCAGATGATGCATGATTGCAACCGTAGAGTATTGGCTGTAAACCGAGCCTCTATATCATGTTGGTGGGCTGATTTCCCTGTGATATTTTTTTTAAAAAGCAGGTGCTGACCATACAAAAAAGTGATCTAGCGAGTTCGAAACGCGTCGGCCAAAATGGAGACTAGCATCTGATGACAACTAGCAATAAGTTACTCCCTGTGTGACTGAGATTGAGATTTAGTCCTCCAGTCTTTCTAGAATTGCTTTGAATATCTACCATATGGCCGGGATGCCCGCCACCCCCTCTCAACACAATCCCCAAGGATGGGAGAAGTCGGACACGAGTTTGAACTTTTGGAAGGCGGGAGGGAGTCACCCTCCCGGCCGTATTTATTAAAATATGAAACAAAATTTAAAAACATTAAATAAAAGTTTCATAATTATGTACAATTTTACATTTATTACTTTTCGATGCAGACGTGATCTTTGGCTAACCTTAACAAATCTCTAATACAAAGGTTTCCTAGCCGAGTCTAACATCCTGCAAATGCAAACATTCTAAATTATTATTATTGTCGTGGTGGGGGCCCCCTTTCCACTCGACGCCATCTTAAAGGTCGTCCGAGTTCCAGTGTGAGGTATCTGTAGGAAGGACAGCGTGGACTCCCCCCCATCCCCACACTCTCTATCCGCCGTCGCGGATATCCGGCACCCGGGAAATTAGTAGGAGGGGCATCTAGCCGCCTCCCCCCCTGGGAGGGGCCTATGGCCGTCTCCCCCTAGGCGACCCATCCTTAGTGGGTGCCGCCTCCCCGTGGGAGGGGCCAATGGCCACCTCCCCTCGGGCGCTCCCATCCGTTGTGGGTGGCGCCCCCCTCTAGGGACCTTGAAATTACTGCTCACCGATCATGACCTTACCGCCCGACCAAAATAAATACGACAGTTGTTTACCTACTAAAGGAAAAATTCTGACATTTCCTCGATGCTTCATCGACTGCTCACTCCTACCACGAAAACATTATCCTACAGTCACAAGTCACATCCTTATCAAAACATTCCTTTACTGTTCTACAAAGGAAAAAAGGCCTACTCAGCAAAACTTTATTTAAAACAAACATTGCCATAAGGGGCTGGTGGGTGGGTCAAAATTGCTGCTTGTTCCGTCGAGGGCTCACGAGCAACGAGTGGGTGCAGCCTTCAGAGCACAGGAACAAGAGGACGCTTCTTCGGATTCCCGCTCTATTTATTCTTCTGCGGGAGGGCGTGTACCCTCCTCCGGTACGCCTACTGGGCGTGGTCTTCGGTGTAGGTGTCTAGGACAACCCCTCTTGGGCAGGAAAAAGGCGCGCCCCGGCTGCGCCGCTTCAGGCATACCAGCCGAGACACGCCCCCCGTCCAAAATGGTTTCCCGGGAAGATCGAGGCACCCGACCATACGTTCGGGGGGACCGAATGGTCGCCCCTTTCCATATGGCCTGGATGCCCGCCACCCCCTCTCAATCCCCAAGGATGGGAGAAGTCGGACACGAGTTTGAACTTTTGGAAGGCGGGAGGGAGTCACCCTCCCGGCCGTATTTATTAAAATATGAAACAAAATTTAAAAACATTAAATAAAAGTTTCATAATTATGTACAATTTTACATTTATTACATTTCGATGCAGATGTGATCTTTGGCTAACCTTAACAAATCTCTAATACAAAGGTTTCCTAGCCGAGTCTAACATCCTGCAAATGCAAACATTCTAAATTAAAATTGTACATCCTAGCATTACTAGCTAACGGCAAGGTCTTAAGCGGTGTCAGATCCCTACTACCAAAAACTCTCGCCCTCACCGTGTGAGTGGCGCATGCGCAGAGGACTCTACCCTCGTTGCCAACTGTAACTTCCCTTGTCGTGGTGGGGGCCCCCTTTCCACTCGACGCCATCTTAAAGGTCGTCCGAGTTCCCGTGTGAGGTATCTGTAGGAAGGACAGCGTGGACTCCCCCCCCATCCCCACACTCTCTATCCGCCGTTGCGGATATCCGGCCCCCGGGAAATTAGTAGGAGGGGCATCTTGTGGAAATTGAAGAACTTGATGTACATAAACAGCATTCATTTCCCTTTTTCCCACTCCTCTCCCTGCGCATACCATGAATACCGTAAAGCATTAACTACATCCCACTGCCAGCGAAGGCCTGTACTCCAGTGTACATGACAGCCATTTTTAGGCACCCTGGCCTTTTGCCCGCCTAAGATTAAGACTCACCGGCTTCCCTTCTGCGTGTATTCGAACTCTCTCTCTCGTGCATAAACCATGAAACCCTCTCCCTTTTGCGCGACCCTGCCCCGAAAGGCAGCCCTTCTGCTTGACCCACGCAAAACCCCCCCCCCTTTCCCTCTTGAAGAAGCATCCTTCGCCTCAGCTGACATAGCCCCCCCAGCTGTATCTGACTGCCCCTGTTCTCTCATGTACGGGTCATAAGACCTCTCTCTCTCTCTCTGTGCGACTCTGTCTCTGTGCACACCCTGGCTCCCCCTTCCCCTTCTCCCTCACACGGGCAAGTCATAAACCTTCTTCTACAAGACCCTGTCCTTGGGAGTCACGGCCGCGCCTGACCAACACCTCCTTTCCCTCCATGAATGCCCCTCTGTTGACCAGCACTCCCTCCGTGCTCGATTGTCCACGCGGCATGAATGCCACTCCTTTGATGACCCCTTCCCCCGAGTCCGACTGACCACACATGTCCGAGGCCATCGCCTGAGCCAGAGGATACCATTCACTGCACTTTATTGTATGAAGTCACTCCCCTTCAAAGGACTCACTATTGATCCTGGCCACCCCACCCCCTGGGCTACGATCAGGCGCACACATCCTAATAATCAGCGGAACATTCAGCTGCGTCATTGCCCCCTCTCTTATCTACAGTTCAAAGGTCTCTATTGATAACATATGTGGGGTAGGATTGACACGAGGATTATAGGGATGTCTTTTCTTTGTGTCACAATGCCCTGATTGTAATGCCAAGTGTTTTGTAAGGTATAAAAGACCGAGTCTCAGCTCACTTGTTAGAGCACCTCCCGATGACACCTTGTTTCGTGTCTGAAATGACTGGCTCTCCTCATGAGGATTAAACTCTGTTCTTGATTCCTGCATCCAGCGCCCGTCTCTTTATTTGGTAACTATTCAGAATGGGAACTAAGAGGCGTGTTGCGCCAGCAGCCTGGGCATCGATAGCAATGCGGGCTCATTTTCCACAATTGGCGTCCCAACGCGGGGTCCATCAGTGACATAAGGTCCAATGAGAGAGATCTGGGCCTAAATCCATCGTTATTTTGCTCACCAAGCCACCCCTGTTCAGACATGGCCATATGCAAATAAGTCTTGACCCTGTGCCTTATGGGAACAGTTCAGCCCGAACTGTCAAGCCATGTCTTCCCTGGACTGGAATCAAGCATATTAGGACCGGTTTCTGGCTATCAGACGTCTTCAGCCAGGATAGCTTGACTCCAGTGGCGTGGAGAGCACGGGACTCACATTTGAGCATACCCGTCCACTCGGGGTGACAAATGCAAACACAACAGTTGATGGACAGAATGCAGAACAATGTCATACATTCACCCCAGTACAGAGATATGTGCCTAAATCCAGCGTTATTTTGCTCACAAAGCCACCCCAGTTCAGACATGGCCATATGCAAATCAGTCTTGACCCTGTGCCTCATGAAAACAGTCCAGCTCGAACTGCCAAGTCATGTCTTCCCTGGACCGAAATCAAACATCCTAGGACCGGTTTCTGGCTATCAGCCATCACCCCAGTTCAGACATGGCCATCTGCAAATCAGTCTTGACCATGTGCCTCATGGGAACAGTCCAGCCCGAACTGCCATGCCATGTCTTCCCTGGACCGGAATCAAGCATCCTAGGATGAGTTTCTGGCTATCAGCCGTCTTCAGCCAGGATAGCTTGACTCCAGTGGCATGGAGAGCACGGGACTCACGTCTAAGCATACCCGTCCCACTCGGGGTGACAAATGCAAAAGCAACAGTTGATGGACAGAATGCAGAACAATGTCATACATGCACCCTAGTACAGAGATATGGGCCTGAATCCATAGTTATTTTGCTCACAAAGCCACCTCAGTTCAGACATGGCCATATGCAAATCAGTCTTGATCCTGTGCCTCATGGAAACAGTCCAGCCCGAACTGTCAAGCCATGTCTTCCCTGGACCGAAATCAAGCATTCTAGGACTGGTTTCTGGCTATCAGCCGTCTTCAGCCAGGATAGCTTGACTCCATTGGCGTGGAGAGCACGGGACTCACCTCTGAGCATACCCGTCCACTCGGGGTGACAAATGCAAAAACAACAGTTGATGGACAGAATGCGAAACAATGTCATACATTCACCCCAGTACAGAGATATGTGCCTAAATCCAGCGTTATTTTGCTCACCAAGCCACCCCAGTTCAGATATGGCCATATGCAAATCAGTCTTGACCCTGTGCCTCATGGGAACAGTCCAGCCAAACTGCCTAGCCATGTCTTTGCTGGACCAGAATCAGGCATCCTAGGACTGGTTTCTGGCTATCAGCCGTTTTCAGCCAGGATAGCTTGACTCCAGTGGCGTGGAGAGCATGGGACTCACGTCTGAGAATACCCGTCCCACTCGGGGTGACAAATGCAAAAACAACAGTTGATGGACAGAATGCAGAACAATGTCATACATTCACCCCAGTACAAAGATCTGGGGCTAAATCCATTGTTATTTTGCTCACCAAGTCACCCCAGTTCAGACATGGCCATATGCAAATCAGTCTTTACCCTGTGCCTCATGGGAACAGTCCAGCCCGAACTGCCAAGCCATGACTTCCCTGGACCGGAATCAAGCATCCTAGGACCGGTTTCTGGCTATCAGCCATCTTCAGCCAGCATAGCTTGACTCCAGGGTGTGGAGAGCACGGGACTCACGTCTGAGCATACCCATCCCACTCGGGGTGACAAATGCAAAAACAACAGTTGATGGACAGAATGCAGGACAATGTCATACATTCACCCCTGTACAGAGATCTGGGCCTAAATCCATCGTTTTTTTGCACTTGACACCACCCCAGTTCAGACATGGCCATATGCAAATCAGCCTTGACCCTGTGCCTCATGGGAATAGTCCAGCCCGAACTGCCAAGCCATGTCTTTCCTGGACCATAAGTGTCACTGTTAAGATTCACTTTAAAATTGACTTGTTTAGGGCAGCATCATGATATGGCTGCCTTAGTCAGTCTTCGTAGGAGCTTGCAAGTATCCTCATGTTACTGCTGGAGATCGTCAGTTCCTTCATGTCCTCTTCCTCGGATAGTTTTTTAATATAGATTTTAGAGTGCCAGGCTGATGGATAAAGTCCTGCCATTTGTTCATGTCAAGGTGCAGTTCAGTGCAGGCACTGTGCATGCCTTTGGTTCATGAGTTGTTTCCTTTCATAAAGATTGCTTTTAGAATTGCTTTCATTGTGTGCGGAGGGGCTGCACAGACCCCTCGATAAAACCCACTAATCGAAGCCCAATGCTCATGACTTTGTATAGCCCGAATTCTTATCGTACTAGGGCATTCCGGGCGTGGGCTGGAATCTGGAAGATCTGTTTACATGCTCCACAATTGACATGTTCCATGATATTGTTAAAAGCTGCGGGGAATGTCAGTTGGCCGTATGTAATTGAGGGGAGAAGCTTTGAACTTATGACCTTTCTAATGGATTTGGTCAACGGGCTGCTTAGTTTTGAATTCAGTTAACATAAGGCATACATCACTGCCTTGGCTTTTGTTTCAATGGAAGCGATGTGTGCTGTGGACTTCCCGTTGCTCATAAGCCAAACCACCAAGTAGTTATATTTGGTTGTTGTTGCTATTTTCAAGTTGCCCAGTCTCCATTGTTGTCTAAGTTTGTTGGCATACTTCCGAAATATTACTTCCTTCGTCTTTCTTGCTTTTGCTCTTAAATCATTATTGTTGTTATAGCTGCTAGGTTCTTCCAATGATCTTTGCATGCCTATTTTGGTATGGTCCAGTAGCATCATATCGTCTGCGTACTGCATTAAAAATAGTCTGGTTGGGCCAATTTTAGGGAGTAAAAGATTGGCATTAGATATTGTTTTGCCGAGGTCCGCTGTTATAAGTTAAAAAGCAGACGCGCCAATACGCAGCCTTGTTTTAGCCCTCGATCTGTTAAGATCTTTTTGGTGGCTGAGTTAGTCGCGAGTTTCACTTGTACCCAGGTTCCAGTACAGAGACTGATTATTGCTTTTAACAGCGTCACCGGTATCCCCCAGTTTTGTAGTTTCCACCACAGCAGACTCCGGTTAATGCCGTCAAATGCCGCAGAGTAGTCTACAAAACATGCAAAAAGTGGTGGCTGCTTTTTCTGAATCGACTGTTCTACCAGGTAAGCAAGGGCTAAGATGTTGCCCATTGTTGACGCTCCTGGCCTGAAACCGGATTGGTAGGATGTCTTTATAGTTAGCCCAAACCTGCAGGTCTTGCAACAGGAGGCTTGCGTATGTCCAAGAGGGCAATCAGCCTGTAATTCGAATCTATGACAAAATATCGACTGCAAAAATATCTACCTACCAAAATATCGCAACAAAAATATCGATTACATTAATATCGAGATCCTATCTCTAACAAGGTAAGTAGTTGGAGAAGTGTGGCTCACTGGTTAGAAGCAGCAGACCCCGAAGCAGAGGTCGGCCCCGGACGAGGGTTCAATTCCCGATGCGGCAGGGTCTTGGGTCAATGTCCGCGGACTCCATAATTCTCGCCTAGGTGCCTACGCTAACCATGGGTCCCACTCTGCAACTCTGGGCAATAGCTTGGTTAATCTCCACAATGGCCCTATCAGCGCCGGGGATGCCTGGCTTCACCTTGGGGGTGCCCTCTCACAGGGAAAGCCAGGACGGGTTTCCCAGTGGTATACAGCGCCAGGATGCCCGGAGTGATGGGGTAATAGTGCGCTTTACAAGTATACATACATTTACATTTACATTTACAAGTACAAAAATATCGAAAAAATAATATCGATGTCAAAAATATTGTTTTTTAAAAATATTACTTATAAATTTAATAAACTTAGTTAACTATATATTATAATATTTAAAATTAATAAATAATGTAATAAAAACTAATAATAATAAAGATATAATACATAGTATATACTTCATTAATAATACCTCTAATAAATTATTCTAATAACGTATAAATAAATGAAAATATAATAAATTACAAATACATTTATATACATCAAATAATAATATAAATAACAATTAATAAAAATGTATAACAAATAAAAAAAATGAAATACATTTTGGATAGCTTAAGGGTACAAATTACTATTCCCACTCCAGAGAGTGCAAAGTAGGGAAAGTGTTGGCTAGCGTAGGGGTAAAAATTACTATTCCCACTCCAGAGAGTGCAAAAGTAGGGAAAGTGTTGGATAGCCTAGGGGTAAATATTACTATTCCAACTCCAGAGAGTGCAACAGTAGGGAAAGCATTGGGGTAACAATTACTATTCCCACTCCAGAGAGTGCAACAGTAGGGAAAGTGTTGGATAGCCTAGGGGTAAAAATTACTATTCCAATTCCAGAGAGTGCAACAGTAGGGAAAGCGTTGGATAGCGTAGGGGTAACAATTACTATTCCCACTCCAGAGAGTGCAACAGTAGGGAAAGTGTTGGATAGCGTAGGGGTAAAAATTACTATTCCCACTCAAGAGAGTGCAACAGTAGGGAAAACGTTGGATAGCGTAGGGGTAAAAATTACTATTCACACTACAGAGAGTGCAACAGTAGGGAAAGCATTGGATAGCGTAGGGGTAGAAATTACTATTCCCACTCCAGAGAGTGCAACAGTAGGGAAAGTGTTGGATAGCGTAGGGGTGAAAATTACTATTTCCACTCCTGAGAGTGCAACAGTGGGGAAAGTGTTGGATAGCGTCGGGGTAACAATTACTATTCCCACTCCAGAGAGTGCAACAGTAGGGAAAGCATTGGATAGCGCAGGGGTAACAATTACTATTCCCACTCCAGAGAGTGCAACAGTAGGAAAAGTGTTGGATAGTGTAGGGGTAAAAATTACTATCCCAACTCCAGAGAGTGCAACGGTAGGGAAAGTGTTGGATAGCGTACGGGTAACAATTACTATTCCCACTCCAGAGAGTACAACAGTAGTGAAAGTGTTGGATAGCGTAGGGGTAACAATTACTATTCCAACTCCAGAGAGTGCAACAGTAGGTAAAGTGTTGGATAGCGTTGGGGTAACAATTACTATTCCAACTCCAGAGAGTGCAACAGTAGGGAAAGTGTTGGATAGCGTAGGGGTATAAATAACATACTTATAAATAAATCTATTTCATTAAATAACAAAATACTTAACTATTAAATAAATATAAATAATTTACAAATACCAATTCATAATTATTAAAAACATGATTTGCAAAAAATATAGTTAAATACAAAAAAATATTAAAAATACCATTTAATAATGTTTAATTAACAATTAATAATTAATAAAAATTATATAATTAACAAAACAATTAATTAAAACACATTTTCCTTAATTACATTTAAATTACTTCCCACCCTATTCTACTATAAACCCACAACCCACTACAGAACATAATTATCAATTAATCAATTAATTAAAATGAATTACCAATTAATTAAAAATAATTACCAAATATTTAAAATTAATTTACAATTCCTACTAATTAATAATTAATTTAACATAATTAAATTTCTTCCCAACCTATTCCCCTATAAACCCATAACCCACTACAGAACATAATTATCAATGAATCAATTACTTAAAATTAATTACCAATTAATTAAAAATAATTACCAAATAATTAAAATTAATTTATAATTCCTACTAATTAATAATTAATTTAACTTAATTAAATTACTTCCCACCCTATTCACCTATAAATCCACAACCCGCTACAGAACATAATTATCAATTAATCAATTACTTAGAATTAATTAAAAATATTACCAATTAATTAAAATGAATTTATAATTACTACTAAATAATGATTCATTTAACATAATTAAATTACTTCCCACCCTATTCCCCTATAAACCCACAACCCGCTACAGTACTAAAATACAAAATGACATAAAATAAATTAAAAACATTATAAATACATAGTAATATACACAAAAATAATATAAAAATCGATATTAGTAACATCAAAATTATTAATATCGATATTACTTACATAGATATTTACCACTTCGATATTACTAATATCGATATTAAATCTATCGATATTACTTACCTTCTATATTATGTCCCTTTGATATTTAAACTTCGATATTATTGTATATCGATATTTAAATATCGATATTTTGTCTGCATACCTGTAATTCGATGGGTCCAGGGTTCGCCCTTTTGATGGATGGGTTTCAGCAGACAACCTTTCTAGGTCTCTGGAATCATTGAATTGGCCAGGCAATACTGATAGAGCGGCGTGAGTATGGTTCCCCAGGAGTCAAAATCTTCTTTAAAGAGGTGTCCTGGTAAGCCGTTGGGACCCGGTGCTCCGTCCTTTCGGATGTTTTTTTTAGAATTGTTGTCACATGGTTCCCTGCAACCTTATGTTCAGATTTTCCTTCTATGGTTGGAGGATTCCCTGCAGAGGTTCAGATGTTTCTTCAATGGATGGAGGAAAGGTATTGGGCAGATCAGTGGTGATGGATAGACATTGGTGGTGCAGTGGAGTAAGATTTGGAGCACAACAGTATAATGTAGTCACATGGGTTATCCATGTGTGGCTGGCGACCACATTGCGCCTAACGTGGCCATGTTCTGACTGCCTGTTTATGTATGACCAAAATTCTGCCTGTTTACTTGGGGTAAACAGGCTGAAAATATACAGCCATTGGGATTATTGCTGTTGTCTTTTGCAGTCCCATACATTTTTCCTATGTATTTTCCTTGCTAGGAGATGATCTTGATGTGTTTTGTCTTTCCCTCTTGCTTGTGAATGTGGATGGCTACTCTCAAGGCCCGCTTGCTTTGCTCCACTTTTCCACATCGGGGTTGAAGTTGGCAGCAAACCTTTTCACCAGAGGCTTGGTGGTGTTTTGTTTGTTTGCCTATCAAAAGATGGTACACCTCCATCGCCAGTTTGATCCAGTTATCAGAAACATTGCCTGCTGTGAAATCTTGGGCAAGTCTGGGCCAGTTGCTTTTCCACCAACATAAGACTGATTTTTTTTTTTTTGTAACATCGTTTTTATTGCAGTACCAAAATAATTGCACAGACAACACATTGGTGAATAGCATAGCAATACAGCAGTATGGCACATAATCATTCCGCCTCCCTAACATGCTACTCGAGCCTCCAGGTAGAAGACCAAGCAACGAGTACAGTGAGTCCATTCTCTGCTTCATTGTCCAATGTCCATTTCCAGAAACACAGGAAGACGCGGACTGCTTTTAAGTTTTCGCCTTTCCCCCACCCCCTATCAACCACCCCCCCAAACTCCCCAAACTCCCCAAACTCCCCAAAACTCCCCACCCCGTGGCAGCGCTATAGTAGAATCCTAGAGAAAAGTAAGGTCTGGTGTGTGCAAGGAGGAGTTAAACATTCGCTAAAGGTGTGCTCCTGGTGCGCTAATGGGGTCGTTCGCTTCAGAGTCCGCATCCTCTCCTTCCTCCTCATCATTATCATCCCGGAGCACCTGCACCATCATTTCCCATGCTGTTACCCTCTCCATGGCTTTCTCATCAGCAGTCCTCCTAGCCATCTGGTATCGTAAAGTGCTTTCACAGGCTGCCCACCTCAGACATTCACCATACCAGCGTTTGTATGTGGGCCCCACTTTCGATTTCCAATTCCTGGTTATTTCCCTCTTCGCCAATATCAGCCCCATGTCTATGAATCTGCTGGTCGTCTTATTTTTAGACGTGTGTGGAAACCAGTGCAGCACCCCCACTGCTTTAGTGTATTGTATCTCCCTATCCGTGGCGTTGTTTAAAGCCCTCCTGACCTCCTGCCAGTATTCCCCCAGTGTAGGGCAATCCCAAAGCATGTGTCCCCAATCCGCCCCCAGTGTACCACACCTAGGACAGGCCGCTTGTTCCACTCCAAAGTACTGCCGTAGTTTCCCTGGCGTGAGGTATGCCCTATGAATAATAAAAAAATGTATGAGTTGGAATCTAGCGTTTCTCGTGCTCTTCCGCGCCCTCCGTAATAGTTGGCCCCAAGTGGCATCAGGAATCTCCATTTGGAGGTCCAGTTCCCACTTAGCTTTTAGAGCTGTGAGCGGCTGCAGGGCCTCCCGCAACATTCTGGAATACAAACAGGTCACCGCCTTAAAAGTTCCCGCCGCCATCATCGCGTATTGACACGCCATGGAGGTCGCGGGTTCCTGCAGTCCCTCTTCCCAGTGGTCTTGCATGGCGCCCATTACCGCCGCGTGTAGGAGATAGTCACCTCGTGGGAGGTCGAAACGTTCCTGTAGCTCTTGGAACGGAAGCAAAGCACTGTCTTCATACAAATCACCCAGCATCTGGACCCCAGCCTCTTCCCAACCCAGCAGTCTCGACCAGTCCCCACCATGAGGCAGGGCTGTGACCATTCCCAACGGGATCTCCGGAGCATACATGCGGCGGATTCCCGCCCGTTTGCGTGCCCGGTTCCAGCAAAGTCGGAACGTCTGCTCTTCCACTGTTAGATCTCTGAGCAATAACTTCTGATGTAGCGTGATATACACAAGCACATGCCGCGGAGTGCCCTCATCTCTAGTGTGCTCTGGGCCTCGATACACCCTTGCGACCTCCTGTGTGAAAGTCTGCAGCTGAGCCGCTAGGTAATAGCACTCAAAATCAGGCACCGCCATGACTCCCTCATCTTTGGGTCGCAAGAGGGTATCTAGCGCTATTCGCCGCCGACCTGTGCCCCATAGAAACGCTATGATCAGCGATCTCAGGCGTCAAAAGACTGAGCCGGGTACCCATATCGGGAGAGTTCTAAAATAATATAATAGCCTAGGTAATGCCACCATCTTAAGCAAGGAGACCCGACCCGCCAATGAGAGTGGGAGAGTAGCCCAGAAATCCATACACCCTTTCAAGGCGTTAATGCACCGAGTGATATTACCATCCAACATATCTGCTGGGGTGTGGTACACATAGACGCCCAGGTAGTGCAGGCAATGAGGCTCCCACCGGAGTTCTTGTGCCGTGAGGGGGCATGGCTCTCCCTGTCTCAGTGGGTACAGACAAGATTTGGTCCAATTGACCTTCAGGCCCGACATCCGCCCGAATATTTCTAGCAAACGTCTCGCACCCAGCAATTCCCCCTCCGCATCGGCCAAAAACATCAACAAGTCGTCCGCATACAACAAGATGACATGTGGCCTGGCCCTGTAGACCAACCCCTTATAATAGCGGCTGGACCTGGCTTCCGCTGCAAAAGGCTCCATTGCTAACGCGAACAAAAGGGGGGAAAGTGAGCACCCCTGCCTAGTGCCGCGTCGCACCGGAAACTGACTCGAGATCAGTGAACCCACTCTAACTCTAGTGGCTTCAGTATATAGGGCTTTGGTCCAGTTGATATAGCCCTCCCCTAGTCCGAAACGCCTCATCACTTCGTATAGATAACCAACATAAGACTGATGTGTCTATTTTATTCCATTTTAGTCTCCTCAGTAGGGTGTGAAATTCCTCCCCATTGGGGTGACCCACAAGGGCAATGAGCGGAAGACAGGCCATTTGTAATGTAATGACTATTGACAGTGGGAGATGGTCGCTAATCTGGATTTTGGAATTCTGTCCATTGTCCATACAAGCGATTGCACGTGAAGATATAATCAATCTTGGATTTGTTTTTCCCCTGTAGTTCTTTATTTGAGGCTGCCTTGGGATAATGAGGCATTTGTATTGCTTTCAATCTGTACGTGTTTAGAAGAGTATTCATTAGTGTTCCGGCCCTGTCTATAGGCAATGCTTCATCTGGTGCAGTACCTAGGTTTCGGGTATTAAAGTCCCCAGCTATTATGATCCCACAGTTTGGCTGACTGCTTAATAAATCTTCAAGTGTGTCCACTAGAGCCCTCATATCGCTATGTCTGGGTCACTAATCGCTGTTGAAATAGATGTTCAGAAGCTTAATTTTCATTAGTCCTTGCAGAAGAAAGGCTTGGACCATATCCGTATTTAGAAGGGGTTTGGCTTTTATATTAATGTATATCGATAAGCCCCCTAATGGTCTTCTGAATATGTTGTACTTTTTTGCTAGCTGCTGAAATTCCGTAAAGCCTGGAATGTCCGTTGAGGCAAGCAACCAAATTTCTTGAAGACATAACAGATCCCCAGACTTTAGAATTCAAATGCTTCTGTATTTTGTAATGTGGTTTTTAGCCCGTAAACATTCCATGAAATTACTTTCACAGTGGTGCTCAATCCATTGCTGGGGCAGCTTCTCCTTTGTGTGCTAGGAGCAATTTGATCTTGGCGATGGTCGGGTTATTGCTGTTCCCTCTTTGGTGTTTCTATCTTAATCAATTTTTCCTCTTTTTGTGAACTGGAGGAAAGCTCTGTAATGTGTTGGAAAATGTGTAAGATGTTGGACCTGTTTAATATGTCGGAGCTTCCCAGTGATGTATACCCGTTGTTGCAGTTTGCGATGGCACGTTGGGGGCTTGCAATGCCCGTTAAGTCATTGATTCCATTTTGTTTAGCATCTTTTAAAGTTCTTTCGTGGGGTTCTTTGGTGAAACTGGACTATAGTGTCCTGATGTCTTTGCTTAAGTTCTGTGATAATAGATGTTAAAACCTCTGGTAGTGAACTAAACTTCTCCACAATTGGGAGACACGAGCACCTGTTGGTTGGCAGTGACCTCAGCTATTTCAGGTTTCCTGCTAAGGTGTCAATTTTAGCTTCAATGTTGATCATGGCTATTGCGATTGCCTGCATTGTGTCTATTTGAATTTCAAATTTTTTTGTTTGCCAGGTAAGCACATTGATGGCCGTTGTTAATGTGGAGTTATTTGAAGACAACAGACTATTTTGGTTATGGCATCCTTTCTGAGGTGTGCACTTTGATTCGGCAGTGGGATGGAGGTGATTCTGCTCTACTGAGAGTCTATTCTCTCTCCATTCCTCTCCCATCAATGTTGAGCTTTGGTTAAAGGTGGATAGATAGATAGATGGACTATGTGACTGGGACGGGGACAGGGACAGATTATGCTGGTTGTTTCTGCCCTCTGCCTGTGAGTTCATCGTGATCTCCCGGAGAATATGTTGGTTGTCTTTGTTTAATGGCTCTAGAGCTGAGGATATTTCTAGAACTCCCAGAGTTCTCAGACCTGATGCGTTTTGCCTCTTTCCCTGGGTTTCCAAATGATCCGATGCTGATGAGATTTCAAGAACTTCTGGGTCCCCTTGCCCCGGTATGCCTTGCTCTTTTTCCTGAAACAGAATCAGGCCTGGTGCATCTTGCGTCCTCTCCTGGGGCTCTGGGTGCTTGGACAATGTTGAGATTTCAAAAACTTCTGAATCTCCCTGCCATAGACCATCTTTGTCCTTTTCCCAGAGTGGGTTCAAGGCTGCACCGATGTTCCCGAGGGGGGGCTGTGTCTCGTCAGCCAGTTTCCCAATGCCCTGGCTTATCGTTTCCTGGCATGGGGACAGGTTCTGACTCAAACCCTTTTTAACTTGTAGCGTTGTGTGTTACTACGCTACTGTAGGGCTCACTCTTTCCCTTAATTTTTTTCAAAGTGTTGTTGGCATAAATTATTTGCAGATTGTCTTGCTGTTTAATTTTGGGTTTGAATTTGAATTTGATTTGATGATTTCGCCATGGGGGTACTCTCCAGCTGCACTTGACCCTTTGTTGCAGGCTTTATTCTACTGACGGTGCCTGTAGATTTGCTCATTTTAATGTTGGACTTACCCTTTGTCATTTGTCTAACTTGCTGTGAGAGAGATGGTTTATGATTGGGTTTGTGATTGCCTTTCACAGCTCTGTCCTCTAGTTTGTAGGGAAATTTGTATTTTAATTTGTAAGTCAGTTTCCAGCTCAGTGCCCAGGGATTGCGCGCTGTGAGTTTCCTTCAATGATACCATCCTCCCTATTTTTCCTGCTATCCAGAGTGTTGCTTTATGTCATTGGGTTAAATGAAGGGTTTACAAACAGAAAGGCAGCGGCTGGACACAGCCAGGGGCTGCTTGCAGAGCCCTTCTCGACCAGGCCTGCGACAATTCCCAACTAGGAGTCGATGGGGAGTGCTTGGAGATAAGGGTTGGTGGGGCTTGCCGGACGCTGGGGAGGCACTCAGATATCCACTGGCAGAGCCCTCCTCCTCGTCGTGCCTCACCCTAAGCTACCCGCACCCGCACCCACACTCGCACTCACTCACACTCCAGGTGCCTTTGGCGCCTCAGGGCGTCCTGACAGAGCTATGGCGCTGCAAGCCGGGGATTGTAGCCTGTAGTAGACTGTGGATGGGGAGTGCCAGCAACCTCTGATTTCCACTAGTCAGCAGGCCCGAACTGGCCGTAGCGGGCACCGGGCAATCCCCCAGTGCGCCGCACTGGTGGGGGCCGGTTCTGGGCCCCTGGGGGCCGATTTTGTTACAGGGCTGTTTTTTCAGCATAGCTGCAAAGTTGGCCCTGTAACAAAATCGGCCGTAAACCGGCCCCGGCAAAGAGCTCGGCGGCACTCCCAACCTCCGGGGGAAGGGGGGCCGGCCGAACACTCTGCCAGGGCCGGTTTTGGTTCCCAGTCCGGCCCTGCTAGTCAGGTGGGCTGCTCTGCGATGCTCTGCTCTGCTCCACATTGCTCTGTGCGATGGCAGTGGTATGCAGTAAATGCAGGTGGACCTTGAAGGGTACAGAGACGAACAGACCAAGAAGACGAAGTGCAAGTGGGGGCTCACTGAGGGGCCGCAAACCGCCCTCAGACTGTCCGAGCCTTTTCCGTGATCCCTCTTGGGCCCACACTTTCACCGCAGCCTGCTACGGCCACCGAACTAACCGGGATTTCTTTGTCTTTCTGCTTTGGCTTTTGCTTTTCATAGCGAGCTGCCAAGTGGGCGAGCTGAGGTACTGAGGGGGGCAAAGGCAGGCACCCTTGTCGCTAGCCCCTTCCCGCTGGCTGTCTGGGTCTTGAGATGCCGGGACCAGGGGTTTGGTTTGGCTCCTCTGCCTCTGCCGCAGAGGTCCGCTCTGCTCTACTCTGGCGATTTAGTCGTGTGACGTCAAGTGGGGGAGCATCTAGAGAACAACAACCACTAAGTGACTTCCCCGGCACTGTGCTTCCAAAGTCCAAAATCCCCCACACTGACCCTGCTATATAGCTGAAAGAATTGCTGCATCGTGGGACCGTGGCTAAAGAAATCGATGCATCCACCACACCAACATCCAGTTTGCCCTGATTTCCAATCATCACACCTGTGCACCACTTTTTCAGACGCAGACCATAACCATCTTGGATTTTAACACATTTCTTACGGATGTATGACGTTACAACGCATGCTTTTACCACGCATGCCTTTACAACGCGGTTTTTACAACGCATGCCTTTACAACGCATAGTGCTTTGGGGCGCTGGATAGTGAATAGTTTAATTTACTATTCCAACTCCCGTCCCCGTGGATTGTAGGGAAGGTGTTGGATAGTAAATTAAACCTATTCCCTATCCTAGAGCGCCCCCCAGCGCAATGCGTTGTAATGGTTTGCGTTGTAATAGTTGCGTCGTAAAGGCACTGCGTGGTAAAAGTTGCGTTGTAAAGGATGTTTCCCATTTCTTACACCTAAAGTCCTGCTTTCATGCAACACATCACCTCACTGTGAACTCAGGGATTAGTGCATCGCTGTATTTTCTGACACTGCCCTCCTCTGCGCCTGTTTTGCCTTGTGGATTTTGATACATCAGAGGTTGTTTGTGTAGAATCACTGCATCCATAGAGTTCTATGGACAGAATTGCTTAAAACATTTTAAAAGTCATATTTTGAGTTGTGTATGTTAGATTTTTGTTGTTTTTGTCTTGTGTGGCTCAGATAAAGATGCTTTATTTTTATATAGTTGTGTGGAGTCAATTTCTAGTGTTTTCACTGTGTCACTGTGTGTTATACACAAATACTTTACACTTTGCATCTGAGATAGGTCTGACTGCTCATGCCAAGCTAACAAGGGAGTGTAATCCCCTTTTACTGACTAGAAGGAAGGGGCCCTACTTAGACAAAGTGTATGCCCTGCCAACTGGAGACCCCCATTTCTAACAAGCCTGGAGAAAAAGCAGGCCCAGAACAAAGACAAAAGCATGGCCTAGTGTACACACACACACACACACACTGGTCACACAAGAAAATTCACAAATAACACAAGAAAATGGAGATAAAGTATTTTAAAACCAGGTCCCCAGTCCTCCTAAAAATGTGCAAACTTTTCCAATAGACAAAACAAAAATTGTGAATGCAAAATAGGGTCCTACTGAAACTCCAGCATATCCACAATCAAATTTAAGAAACAACAAAAAAGGTAAAACAAAATCATGGTGCAAACCCTCTAAGAAACAACAAACTCATCCAAAAAGTCTGTAACTTACTTGATTTCTCAAACAAAAAAATTCTCAAAATCCAGTGGCATATGCAGCAGGGATTACGGAAAAAGAGAGATAATTTCCATCCAAATTCTAAATGAAAAGTGACGAAGGGATGGACAGAGCAGTGAGAAAAGCCTCCTGGATGGAAGAGGAGTTGCTGTGGCACTTTCTTCATGTTGGGAAACAAAAGTAACTTTAAAAAAAAATTTGGGAGCTAAACAAGCTACCTGAACCTTCCAGTTTTGGTAGAATAAAGTGGATTTTGCTCCTTCCCTGGTAGAAAATCTATTCAAATAGTAGCCCTCTGACTGCGACTGCTGCATTAGAAAATCATACAAGCACAGTTCCAGACTGGGAACCACAACCGGCCCTGGCAAAGTGCTCGGCCGCCCCCCCGCCCCTCCCTACTCAGGGGAGGTGGGGTGGGGGCGAGCACTTTGTGGAGCCTGTTTTCGGCCGATTTTGTTACAGGGCCGAATGCTGCAAAAACGGCCCTGTAACAAAAAACGGCCCTCAGGGGCACAAAATCGGCCCCCACCCGTGCGGCACACCAGGGGATTGCCCGGTGCCCGCTATGGCCAGTCCGGGCATATACCAGCAGGCTTCCTAGCAACTGTAAGTCACACTAGGAGATGCCAAATCTTCCTCGTGCTCAGCAGCTCGCTTGCTGCAGACTAGTTGGTCCAATTGTCATCACGTTGGTCGAACGGGAAAAAGATTCTGCCATGCAGCTGTTAGCTGAATTTCACTGGAACTTCATGTTACAAGGATAGTCAGGAATCACCAAATTCCTCTAATTATGCAAGCAGCATGAACAATTCTGGCTGGCCCTTTTGTTTGTACCATGGCAATAGACCTGCTCAATATTGACACCCTTACCAGGGCTGCGCTGAAGATGCTCAGCAAGGAAAGGGGGCTGAATGCAGGCAATAAGGCTACAAAGTTAGCCCTAGGAGCCTATGAAGAAGTCAAGAGTTTGCAGGCCACACCAGAGGACAACCCAGAGCAGGGGGGACATGAATTTGAACAATGAGGAGGTCCCAATGATGAGTCTTGAGCTGCAGGAGGAGAACAACACACCCACAGAGGAGCACATGAGGGGTCAGAGGAGAGAACGGTTGAGGCAGAAAGAGCCTTGGCCAAAGTAAGGATGAAGGCAGAGGAGAGAAGAGCTGAGGCAGAGAGGGCCCTGGCCAAAGAAAATCAAGTCTGAGAGGGCCTTGGCTGAAAAGGACCCCCTGCTGTAGCATGAGAAAAGCAAAAAGGAGATGGAGCTCAAGGTCATGCAAACTTCAGAGTCCGGCAGTGATGGTGGCGGCATACTTTCAGTATCCCATTGAGAGGTGAGGGTCTGCATACCCGACTTGACTTGTAGTGGGAAATTACATAGAAAAATAGTTTTCTGCCTATCACGTAGCCTTGAGAATGCAAAACATCCGTGAGGAACACTGGGGGGCTTGCTTATGCAAACATGGCTACACTGGGGAGGGATACACTTCGTACACTTGAGGTGGTTAACCAGACCACATATATGACCATGAAAGCCTTATTTTTTCTAGATTTTGAGTTGACTGATGAAACATATTGGACTGAATGGCTTGGTGAGGGGCAGCGAATGTGCCACTTAGACAAGACAGTAGCTGTGAGCCCTGAAAATGCTTGCGGATTGTTTGCCTGGGAATGATCTGGAGTACACTGTGTGGAAGGAAGTGAAGCTAAGGTCCCACCTGAAAATCTTGGAGTTACCTAAATGGTCTGAATGACCACAAGGTCTATGGCTGCCCAGCAGGGGAGGCTAGGAGACCTTGAGCCTGTATGAATGGCCAAGAAAGAGAAGGGCAGGGGGCCTGAGCAACCAAACACTGATGCTTCCATGGGACAGGTGGATGTGGCACCAGAAGATGCAGCCCCGGAGCCTACCTAGGGGGCGTATTGCCTCCTGAGGCGACCTGCCTGAACTTTCTGGATGACTGGATGAAGGGAGGGCCACCAGGGAGCAGTTTTGCAAGTTACAGAAATGAGTGCCTAGAGTGCATGATGCAAAAACAACAGGCGTGCATGAGGCAGCAATATGAAGCCCAGGCAGCTTTTGACACCTCTGGAGATCACCTCATCTGTTGGGAGAATGACCTCTAGTATAGTGAGCCTAAGGTGCTTATGCATGGGGCAACATGTATGTTGGTTGTCCCCCAGTATTACAAGGCTTTCCCACTGGCACTGGCTCATAAAATAGCAAACACAACAAAATGGTGAACAGAGTGCTGAAACTTTTCAAACACTCACCCCCCCCAGTCAAGAGAACTGGGTTCAATCCATTCTTCGTTTGCTCATCATGCCACCCCAGTTGGGACCCAGCCATATGCAAATCAGTCTTGACCCTGTGCCTCATGGGATCAGTCCAGACCGAACTGCAAAGCCAGGTCCTCCCTGGCTCGGAAACAAGCATTGTGGGACTGTTTTATGGTATCACCCTACATCAGCCAGATATGCTTGAATCTAGTGGCACAGCAAGCAAGGGACCGACGTCTGGGAATATCCTTGGCTACTTAGGGCAAACATAGCAAACACAACAAGATGATGGACAGAGCATAGAAACTTTTCAAACACTCGCCCTCAGTCAAGAGATCTTAGTTAAATTCATCATTATTTTGCACACCTTGCCACCCCAGTTTGGACACAGTCTTATGCAAATCAGTGTTGACCATGCTCTCCATGGGAACAAACTGACCTGGCAGTTTGGTCTGGACAGTTCCCATGGGGAGCAGGTTTGATTCTGATTTGCATATGGCTGGGTCCAAACTAGGGTGGCATGGTGAGCAAAGGAATGATGAATTTAACCCAGATGTCTTGACTTTGGGTGAATGGTGGAAAAGTAAGTGGTTTAACGGTTTGAGCACTCCATCCATCATCAGCAACAAGAAAAGAACTTTGCCTGGTTTGTCTGTCACTTTTATTGGCCTCAGATGAAGCTATCCTCAGATACATTCTGCAGGACATGTCTCACTTGCCAGGTCAATTGGAAAATGGGGAAAAAGCTGAAGGCACCCCTGAATTCCTTACCAGTCATTGGCACTGCCTTTGAAAGGGTGGGCTTCAACATTATTGGACCCTAAAACTGGCTTCGGCAACATGTGCATGCTGACTTTGGTGGACCATATCCATAGACACTTACAGGCCATCCCTCTGAAGAAATCAAAAAACCTTCTTAGGGGGTCCCATTGATACTTGGTCCTTTTAAACCAATAAAGAAGAAATTGGCACAGAAGCTGAAAAAGAAAAGAACATCTTTGTTAACCTTAAATGAGTGAGACTATGACACACAGAAGCCTTAGCAACTGAATGAGGCAGTCTGATGCAACTGAATGAGGCAGTCTGATGAGTATATAAAACTGGGGCCTTATATATGCTTAGGCTTACATAGTCATCATAGGACCACGGGGCAGTCCTGGCTCATGTAAGCATGCAAAAATGACTAAGATGGGCATACAAGATCTGCTTGCTCAACAAAGTGGGAGGAGAGTTATTTCTCTATACAGCAGCAAAAATAGCCTGACAGTTATACCACAGAAGCAGGTGCATTCTACTAGCTAGGTCCTTCTGGGCATGTGCGAAGGTGGAAGATGCTAAATATAGTTAGTTTCTAGGCAGATTACAAGAGAAGTCAACACTGAGGGATGACAAAGCACATGGCGAGCACGTGGCAGCACATGGCAAACAAGATGGCTGCCAGAAATACAAATGGCTTTCACAAAACGGATAAGATACAGGATGGCTTCTGTTAATGCTAACCCATTGCTGTCAATTTACAACCTCCCCAAGACAGCCCAGAAGGACGTCCGGAGTACCGACCGGAAGTGGGGGCTCCATTTACCTGAGCTGTGGCCAGGTGGGGTGGAGCGTTTCTCTCCTTCCGATTAGTGAGGAGAATGAAGATCCACTAAATACCCAGGTGATATTTTCCTTTTTCACCTTTTATTGAGCAGTCGCGATCATGGTCCTGAAGAAAGCAGCAGGATACCTTTTAGGCTCCACTTTAAGTCGGCAGAAACATGTTGACCGTATCTAAAGATTAGTGGTTATAGGTTCAAGCCACTACTGTCGCATGCATTTTATTGACTTGGGAGTATTAAGGTGTCTAATAAAGTTTCTTATCCTTTCTACTACCCAATTTTATTGTTCATATCACAATTCACTTTTTTTCACCTTTCACTTGCACTGCTCTACAGTTGTCTCTTCACACCCTAGTATTTGTTAACACCTACTGGGTCCCACTGTCTAGACATAGGTGTGAACTCTTGCTGTCTACAGTGGACATTTCAAAAAACTTACCTTCCCGGTGTGAAGGAACCCAAATGATGAACAGGGCGTCTAGGATCGACAACTGATGGGTATTTTTCTACACAGGAAAGATACTCACTCTGAGATAGCATCACTTGACTCACTATCTTTTGTGGGGTGTCCTTTTCTTTCAGATACATTATCTGAGCGAACTAAATCAACTAATGACCCACTGTTACTCTTTATTGGTATATTGTCAATTTACAACACCTCTGAGGGCTATGATTGCTCCTACAGTGACTAGGGGCCTGATGGGGATATTCACCCTAGTAGCGTTCCCCAAAGAAGTCGTTTTTGACAGGGGCACCACCTTCATATCTGCCTACATGAAGTCTATGTGGGAAGAGTCTAGGGTAACCTACTAGTCCTACACACCTTATCATCCTCAAACCAATGGGCTCATTGAGAGATTTGACAAGACCTTAAAAGGCATGATTATGGGATTACATGAACCCAGGAGGTAGAAGTGGGACATACTCTGACTACACCTGCTCTTTGCCTATGGGGAGATGCCACAGAAGGGAGTTTGGTTTATCCAATTCAAACTTTTTTTCGGTACACCCTGTTAGGGGACCTCTCAGTCTGATGAACGAGGGGTGGTAGCAAGTTTACAGGTGGCTCCCTCAGGATGTGCTTAGCTACATGCCGGTCCTAGGAAAACAGATAACCACGTTCTACAAGAAGGATTCTGAGAGCTTGAAAGTTAGCCAGGGAGTCATGAAATTCTGGTATAACCAAAAGGCTACTCTGTAAGTGTGTCAGCTGTTCCAGAAAGTGGGTTAAGGAGCCCAGGGTCCTCCATGACCATTGGACAGGGCTTTATCTGTTGACTGAGCAGAAGGGGGATCTCGAGACCCCAGAAACCTTTCAAGAGTATTCCACATCAATTTCCCTAACCCCACTACTAGAGGTTTGAGGTCACCATGCTGTTTGTATTAGATGATGGCGAGGAGAAGGGGAGTGAACCACTCACTGACCTCCTATTATCTATAGAGAAAGATGGGTCAGTGGAAGTTGTCAAACTCCCCTCTATCTTGACCCCAGAACAGCGGAAGCACTGCATCCAGTTGTTGGGACATTTTGCTTCACTGTTTTCCCTCAGTCCTGGGATTGTACACTTGTGTACTCATGATATAGATACTGGGGATAGCCTGCCTGTCAAAAACAAAAAATATACAGTTGTCAGACAAAGTGAGGGCCAGCATTAAGGAGGAAGTCTCCAAAGTGTTGGAATTAGGAGTGATTGAGCACTCCAGTAGTCCCTGGTCCTGCCCAGGGGTGCTGTTAACTAAAGCTGCCCCATTGGGCATTGCTCCAGAACTCAACTCAGGTTCAGTGTGTACTACAGGGGACTCAACTAAGACTGATGCTCACCCCAACCCCTGAGCTGGTGAGCGCATTGACAGATTACCAATTGACAGAGTGAACAATCAGCATTGCTAAATCGGTGAATAGGTGGGATGGAACTCACTCAGCCTGGACCCAGATGAGGGTTCAAGGTGGTTGGAGCCCTTCCTGTCCCTAAAGCTCTGGTTAGGAGGCCAGCCAACTCGCCCTTCAGCTCACTCTGATGGTCCTGGGTTCAAGATGCATGTTCAGTCTTTCTCACTCAGGCAGCAGAGCAGCAGAGCAGCAGTCCTTGCAGCAGAGCATCACAGCAGTCCTCCTTCAATGTTATCCAGAGATCCAGACATGTACCGCAGAATTTGTTATTAGGGTCCAGAATTTGTCACATGCTAAACACAGCTGCACTGCTGGAAACTCGTGCTATGACATTACCAGGATGCATGTTGTTCACACACACTTGGAGAGAGACCTTTCTTTGGAGAAGAGCTATGCTGTTCCTATGATGTAAACCGACCATCTAGGCACTAAGGTACGGGGTCTGCGGGCTTGCTGACAAAGCCCAGAGATATTCCTTTATATACTAAACCTTCACTTACCAATGGGAGGGTGGTTAGGCCTTATAGTCCCTTTTCCACTGTCTGTATATTATGACATCCCCCTTTATATTCTATGGTATTGTAACAATGCTAACTGTTCTAGGTTTATGCATTTTGCTGCTGGTAGTGGGTCATATACTGCATTCTAGAACACGAAAGGTAAAATAAACATTTTGAACTATACTGTGGCTCTGACAATCCTTATTGCAGACAAGTATGAGTGAGTGAGCTAAAGGGTATATCTTGCTACTCAAATTCCTGAGAGAGTCTGGAGTATTGTGTTCTGGATTGTCTAATCATTTGTAGCTTCGAGGCTATGTAGGAGAACAAATGATTCACTATAGCTAGTCGGTTTTTGGATTTTGGGTACCAAGGTGGTAAGAAGGTACAACTCCTATACACCAAGGTCCTGTTTTCCTGAGCATAGATCTGTGTATGTACAGAATCCCCACAGCATAGCGCTGCCGTTTGGTCTGGTTCTTACTTGTGAGACTCCTGAGTAGTGCTTGTGCTTGTCCACAATCCCCTCACTTCTATTTCCGGAGACAGCTGTGACGTGTAGCCTCCTATATTGTGATTTTTTTTAGGTTTTTCAACCTTGAATTTTAAAAGGTCTTCTCATTTATATTACCCTGTATTTGCGCTGCCACACATAGGTTGTTTAATGTCGCAATTGTTATTGCGCATCTTAACTGCGCACTGCTCTGGGCTTATCTAACTCAATATAGAGTATCTGATGCGGGTGTAGCTCTTATCTTTGTTGTAGAAGCGGATCCAGCATTCCGCTTCAAGTTATTTTATTCTTGGGATGCTTTTCCTGCAGTCGATGGGACAGACAATTTGTTTCCCAAGTATACTGCCACCGCGACTCTGCGGGACTATAGACCGTAAAGAACTCTTGAGGTTCCGCTCACAGCTTGGCAACAACAAATATGGTTTAATGGCACCCTTCCACAACCAATAACACCGGTCCATTTAGGCCCCTTATCTATAGATGGGGCCACTTGGCCCGTTTTGGCAGGGTACACCCCGCATCCAAGTTATCTCAATACTACAGTCGTAGAGCTACGCGTATCACATACATCATTAATATGTATACATAGAGCTGTTTTTCAGTTAATGTTCCACAACTCCCAGGTGGGACCACCTGGTGCTGCTGAGCAACCACTTGCCCCTGGTGGTGTGACCATCAGTCCTTTCATGCTTAATTACGTAATGGGCAAGCGTCCCCAGAACAAGGATGAACTTCCTTATTGGCTTGCAGAAAATTTGGGTAAGTCAAAGCTGTTTTTCCTAATACCACACCTGTATAGAAACACTGGATTTTGACAATGGTTCTAGCGAAAACCTGGTTCCCGAATTAGCTGATTGTAACACTTGGGGTAAAGTGTTTGCAGCGGTATAGTCGATGAGTTTTGCCACCCCCTCGATCGTGATTGAGCGTTTTCAGGAGGAACATGGGGCCAAGGCAGCCCTGGAATCGGGAATTAGACTGATGGGGGTGTACAACATTGTTTCTGATATGATCCTTGCAAATGTTAAGGGTGATTCTGTAAGCTTATAAGTGGTGCAACACTTGGAGGCTGTGGCAGATGCAGACAAGCAGCACGAATTGCCAAACATTATTGCTCAAGCGTATAAAACCATAAGGCGCAATAGTCTTGGAAGAAAGCCTTTTACTCAACTACAAACTCAAACTCAGACAAAAGGCCCAGATTGATAAATATGAGAGCCTGTTCTTTCCTAAAATGAACTGGGGAAATAAAAATCAGGGACAGCAACAACGGAAGCTTGGTCCGTGTGCTGGTTCACAGACACCGAGGCTTCTGAGCGTACTTATGATTCGCGCAAAAAAGTAAGACTCCTGACAGGTTTCAGATCCCTGATCTGCACTCTCCTCATTCTTTACAGGACACATCGGGCTCACAAGTCGGTGATGGTGAACGGCAAGATCTGGCAAAGGTAAAACCACACAACAGTGATGAGATCAACCTCAACAGTTTGATATTAAAGCCAAATAAGAGGATCTGCCTCGTTTTAGACCCCCATATCGGAAGAAAAAAGTTGCAGCTTTAACAGCAAAATAATGGTATCGGGAATTAGACTGATGGGGGTGTACAACATTGTTTCTGATATGATCCTTGCAAATGTTAAGGGTGATTCTGTAAGCTTATAAGTGGTGCAACACTTGGAGGCTGTGGCAGATGCAGACAAGCAGCGCGAATTGCCAAACATTATTGCTCAAGCGTATAAAACCATAAGGCGCAATAGTCTTGGAAGAAAGCCTTTTACTCAACTACAAACTCAAACTCAGACAAAAGGCCCAGATTGATAAATATGGGAGCCTGTTCTTTCCTAAAATGAACTGGGGAAATAAAAATCAGGGACAGCAACAACGGAAGCTTGGTTCGTGTGCTGGTTCACAGACACCCGAGGCTTCTGAGCGTACTTATGATTCGAGCAAAAAAGTAGGACTCCTGACAGGTTTCAGATCCCTGATCTGCACTCTCCTCATTCTTTACAGGACACATCGGGCTCACAAGTCGGTGATGGTGAACGGTAAGATCTGGCAAAGGTCAAACCACACAACAGGGATGAGATCAACCTCAACAGTTTGATGTTAAAGCCAAATAAGTGGATCTGCCTCGTTTTAGACCCCCATATCGGAAGAAAAAAGTTGCAGCTTTAACAGCAAAATAATGGTAAGAACACGTCTTCTAGACTAGACATGGGCGGTGACTCTGCTCAACAGTGTGGCAGAGGTTACCATAGTGCGGGAGGCATTGCGTCCCTATCTGGAGGTGAGAGCAACTGATACATCCATTACAGTAGAGACAGCAGATACACAAGTTGCCCCCCCCCCCGATAGACTTTATAAAATAGTGTTCCCAATTGAAGGTGATATACAGCGTACAATCAAAGCAATTTTCTATCATCTTCAAATGACATTTTATTGGCAAAAGCAGATTGGCCACCACCATTTCTGCTAGCTTCTTCTAAAGTGGAAGACGTGATACTTTTGAGTTTTTAGCGTTATGTCCCTGAGAAACATGCAAAGGCTTATGCATCTGAGTGGTCTTTGGCCCTTGCCCCAGCAGTGAACTGTAATCAGGTGGTCTGGGATAGAGATTCCCAGGCACAGGAAATCCTGTTACGGTCTATGCCACAGTCACAGCCGCAACGAGAAGCTCTGGCTCCCGTTTGTGATATTCTAACTCAGTTGGAGTATCAGGGAGTGATTGAATCCTGCGTATCACCGAGGAATAATCCTCTTTTTCCGGTATCAAAACCTGACAGATCGTATCACATTGTCTTAGATTTTCGAAATTTGAATAGTCATTGTCGTACATTTGCGGTACAAAACACACACAGCTCTGAGTGAACAGTCTAATATGTAAAAAATACATTCCTAAACTGGATATATTCAATGGTTTCTATAGTCACAACTTGGCTTCTGAGAGAAGTGACTTGACAGCATTCACCGCCGTCAGAACTCGGAAAAAATGTACACGCTTGCCTGTGGTGTGTAAGAATAGCCCCCTGGCGTTTGCTGCACATGTTGTGTCTTTGCTACATAGTATAGACCCTGATGGGGTCTTGTACATTGATGATATTTATTTGACGGACGATGAACTGATGCTTCATCTTGTCCGAGTCAACCTCATTATTTTGTCTGTTCCCAACTATAAATACAAATAAAATTTTGCAAAATCACACATCGCACATTTTGCGGTGCTCTTTTCGGAATACAAGCTCAATAATGAAGGTCGGGTGTTAACCCCCCACTTTTTGGAGAAATGTGCACAATTACGACCTCCTTCTAGACTGAAAATGCTTCAGTCTTGGCTGGGATTTTGACATTTCCGGTGGTCATACATTGCTGAATACACCCAGCGTATCAACGTGGTATATGCGTTGATACAACCAACATTTTCTTTGGCATTGTGGTATCTGGAACATCCCTTCTTTCTGCAATCCTTGCAATCAGATCTGCTTGCTACTAACTACTTGTTGACGCGTGACAATACCACGAACGTGGTCATACGTATAGTACTTGGGACAGTTGGTTTCACTTTCTTGACGTTCAATGAGGGTGACACTGTACTTATTGCTTACAAATCACATTTATACACATCGGCTGAAATGCGGTTTTCCAATACTGAAAAAGTTTTGACGGCAGCCCAGATGGTGATTCTGAAAGAACGCTCTGTGGCGCAGGGGAAACACATCCCCATTGGATTCAATGGGCTACAATTTTGTGATTGGCTGATGTCACGTTTATCTGTGATCCTGCTCTTCAGACAGAGGAGTTTTTGCAGTATGAATATGTTCATCCTCCTCCACTGTCGTTGCTTCCTTTAGATGAGTACAAATGTACCATCTATACTGATGGCTCGGCTCAACCGGCCGTCGGTTCCAAGTACGCTTATTCAGCGGCTTGGGCTATTGTGGCTGGTACAATTGTCAATGGCGAATTTAAGTCTTCCATAGTGCACACGCAAGCACTTGGGGAGTGTACAGCACAGTTGGCGGAGCTGTGTGCTCCTGTTATTGCTCTGGAGTTTGCTGATCCTAATGTGAGTACCCTTACTGTATGTGATTCTTACTACTGTGTCTAGTCTTTTAATGACAACTCATTCTTTTGGTCACAAAATGACTATAGAGGCTCTAAAGGCAGCGCAATAAAGCATAATATGCTTTGGGTTCAAGTGGCGGAACTTAAAAAAAGTCTCCCACTCACACAGGTTATCCATACTCTTGGCCATCAGCGTGTGGAAGCAAATGCTGTTGGTAATTCTTTGGCTGATGAAGCGGCCTAATCTGCAGTAGCCACATGTTCCGTAGCAGCAGTTGCAAGGTCCATGGCTAAGATTGATAATGGAATTTTGACAGCTATTGCTGCTACAAAGGATGGAACTGCTCCTCCGCAGGGCTTCCCTTCAATGTATTCTTATAATTTTTCTTCCGATCAAGTTCCATATGCTAGAATTCCAATAGTTGGGGCTCGGCTGATTCCTAACAAGGAACCAGACCTGCTTTGATCGTTGCTGCATCACGGAAGCATGGTTTCTGCACATGCTAGAGTGTCAGCTACAGTCTCTATTTTACAGCAACTTTACTGGTGCTGTGGTTTATGTAAACAGACCCGTAATTATGCACTTTTGTGTGACATTTGTCAACAAACTAAGCCACCTACGGTCTTGCACCCACTGCAAATACAGCTGCGTATATCCAATTAGCCTTTTGGTTGTGTGTATCTTGATCACAGTAGTCCGTTATCCTCTGATACTGCATATAAATATATCTAAATATATCTTGATTGCAGTTGATTTGTGAACTAGATTCCTTTGGGTTTGACCACAACACAGTGCTGAAACTCAAAATGTCACTAGAGATTTGCGTGCCTTTGTTGGGATGTTTGCCTGTGGCACCTTCCATTCTGACCAAGGTCCAGCATTCACCTCTAAGGCATAAAAGGACACAATGATGTCAATGGGGCTGCAGGTACAGTTTTTGTCTCCATATAGTCTGAGGGCAATTCCATAGTGGAGCGAATAAACTGACTTAAAGCAATCTTTGACAGCTAGAGTCTTAGGTACTGGCAGGAACTGGCAGGTCCAATTGTAAGGGGTTCAAAGTGTACTAAATATTCTCCCAAGAGGATTTCTGGGTGGGCGGACCCCATACGAAATGCTCTTTTGCAATAAAATGTTTTGCCTGACCTTTATGGTCTAGACTTTGTGGCGGCTACCACAACCTTTAATATAGATACTCATTCTACTATCTTACAGGACCTACAAAAGACATGTGACAGCTACGCAACTGAACATTCACTCTCTTCCAATGATGCGCACTGCCAATTCCAGTAGCAAGCTGGCTTCCTGAGATTGGAGATCTGGTATTAGAAAAGCTGGAGAACAAAAAAGAATGTGTTCCCTCTTATCGTGCACCGGTTCCAGTACTTGGATTGAAGGATACAAGTATAGTCATTTTACCACCTTTACCTGGTCACAAAGACAACAGATACATCTCAGTGGATAGTATCAAGTCACGCCATCTCCAGATTCTGAATAGTGTCACGCCTGCAGTTTCGCGCAACGCAATTTCATTGAGTCCACTGACTTCATCTTCTTCCACTAATGCCTGTGTGGGTGAGGAAGTGATGGACACTACTATTGACCTTTCAGCTGACCTGCCTCCTCTTTCAATTGAGAAGTCGAGTATACTTACCCTAGTGATGAGTCTAATAGTGAGGTGCCGATCAGTCCTCGACAACATCACACTGACCCAGCACTACCACCTCTAATTAACAGAACTGCAAGCAGTTACTTTGGAGATCATACTAGCTTCTCTTCTGACTCATCCTCCTCATCTTCCACTTTAACGCTTCCACCAACAAAATTGTGTATTTTTATCTCTTGGTTCAAGAAGACTTACCTTGTTCCACCCTGGACCTACTTCTGGTTGGTACTTATCCTGATTTTCCAATTCAGGACGATTGAATTTGTGACAGTGTTTTTCTTACTGATCAATGGTCATTATTTTCCAGAACGCTCTGTCGTGAACCTGGTCAACGGGTTTCTGGCACCTCATACATCGTCCCATATCATGAAGCATGATCAAACTCTTGTTAACATTTCGGCTTTCCCAGTTTCAGATGGCCTTGTATGGGATACAGTAGCTTTTGAAATCCACGGCCCGACGGAAGTCCTTAAGATAACATACGTGTTTTGCGTCTCCTCAGGAGATGTGGTAACACAGGACATACATTCTGATGATTGGGATGTGCAAGCTGATTTGAAATAAAAAGCTGAATTTGGTGCTGAAGATTTATATTTAAATTCTGCCAATTATGCTGATTTATTCTGTTATCAACATTATGGGCATCATTACTTACACAAAATGAACACGTTACGACCAGTCTTTAATTACACTCAATGGGAACATTGTCCAACTCCAATCCAGGAGAGTTCTAAAAAACTTCGGCATAAGTTTGCTTATTTTACTGATTATAACATGTCTAATCCGGACTCCTATTTTTTTGTACTTCTCATCGCAGCCCAAATGTATTCTTACCCATACTAAATTGATCTATTTAAATTCCTTCAGAATGGAATTAGCCAAACAGGCTTATGAGCACTGGAAAGATACTGTTGATTTAAAATCTATCTGGGGCACTAAAGCTTGGCAGGTTCAGGCTGCATCGTGCCTGCCTGATTCCGACACAAATTTTATTTTTAAATGATACAGTACACCAGACCACTTGTTTTGGCTTGGCAACTGTTAAAAATTTAAATATCCCATCCATCCCTTCCTTAGCTGAATATGACAATGGTGCGCACAAACTAATTATACGATCGATGTATTGCAAGCTTTGTTTCGAAATGATACATTTAATGTTTCTGAGATTAATCCATTCAGCTGCTTGATCTGGAAAACAAGTTCAAATGCATATCAACTACGTTGTTATAATGTAACACCTGTTTGCTCACAGACTAGACCGGATCCTCGTTTTCCAAATTCACATACAGTCACCCCATACTCCGTGGGTAAATTGTGCCAACAATGGTTGGAATATTCCACTTTGTCTTCAGTAAAACAACTCTTATCACTCTTGTTGAGCAACATTGATTTGGCTGATTTTATCTTAGGTCCTATAGCCCCTAGAATAAGAGATTTCTCTATGCAATTTACAATGAAAATTGGAAACTTTCGCAGGCAGAATCAGTTTTACGTCTGCGTCAAATAGATCAGACGAATTTAGAAAAAGATATTGCTGTGGTCAACAAGAGCATCAGTGCACTGTCTTCACGCTTTTACACCTTTCGATAATATTGTTTCATCTGTTATTGATATTGTTCAGAATGACGTATCTGTGTTGTATCATGGTCAAACTCAATTAAGATCAGTAATGCAGGTTGCATGGACATTACAGACTCTCAAAATAGGGAAAGTCCAGTGGGATTATTTAAATGCTTATGCTTTGTCTTCACCTTTTCATTTGACTGATAAACAGAGATTTATGTCCTTGAAAAATGCTACATACATGCTATTACACATAGAACTATTGCCATTCTGTGTGGTGGATACAGACTCGCTGTTTGGTTAATTCATGGGGTAATATCTCTCCCATTTTCGTTCTTTCAAGTTAAATCATATATGCAACATTTTCCAGTAGGTGGCTTTGAGACCATGGGTAGTGTGTTTCTCCATGAACTATGGTCCCTTCCTTTCACTTACAGATGTCAACGGGACGATAAGGAAGTTTTTCTAACAGGGGAGGATTGCGATTCCACAGTAGAACATTCCCTGGTTTGTCAACACGCCAAGATGCACAGCGCTTGTAATGTTTCAGCACCTAATCTTGCTTGTTTTTTTGAAGGAACTCCAGTCCCATCAATATTTCCCGGTTTTACATTACTTACTAACAGCGTTATCTTATTCTGAACAAACATGACTGCTGTGGTTCACGAGCAGAGATCCCATATTTAGTAACAGTTTCAACGTGTGACTTGTTGTAGCAATGTGCCTTTCCACCCCTCATGGGAAAGTAGATAGTTCAATTTGGCCTTCCATTCTTACTTTGAAAACAAATTTCAACTAATTGAGCAGGTTAAAAGAGTTATTGTTTGAAGAGGAAGTCACTTCAGCTCGAGAGACCTTCAAGTTGCAGGGGGCTAGGACATCTAGCGAGAGTCAGTCACTTCTGAACACTAACCTCCCACTTCACTTTGGGAAATCATACATCAAATATTTAATGCGTCTGACACCAAAGGCCTTGCTAATTTTTCTAAGCATGTGGGATCCAGCCTTGAGACTTCTTTTCAAATGATATTTGGAGTAATAACATCTTTTATTCCTTCTATATTTTCTAGGGGCTTCTGAGGGTTTCCTTTGTTACTGGCGCTTGCAGGTGGAATACTGATCCTTCTGCTTTTACTTCGCAATGGCTGCACATCTTGTATTAATGCATGGACAAGGACAATTGCAACTGTACCGTGTCCAAGTGCAACAACATAGTGGATGCTTGCCATTATTGACGCTTAGCTTGAGTTATGGATTGATTTTTCGCTTTGCCTATTTTACTTGCATGCAATCTATGTTCTACTCTCAGTGGTGCCCTTTCTATTGGGCTTTAGATTTATGCCTCTTCAATACATCATATACAGTACCGGATTTTCACTAGTTAATGGGTCCCTTAGAGGCCCATGAGCGGGCTTGTTCTGGGAATGGTTACATGGCACGTGCTGCTGCACTTGGGATCTTGGCTGAATGGGATATCTGTGAGGCTGCACAGAACATCCTACAACGAAGTTTCATTGAATATCATGCAAGTTGTCCAGATATGCTCTTGGAAGCATCATATTATGAAGAGCATGTCTGTTCCTTCAACATACATAATTGGATGGCATCCCTTTTTTCTACTAATGGTAGGGATGGCCTTTTGGAATAATTTGCATTCTTAAGTTCATATACTTTTATGGATTTTCCACTTCCTTCTTAAACCCGTTTTTCATGAAACGAAAAGATTTTAATCACACCACAATTTTTTTTTTATTTACACATTTTTTTCCCCACAATTTTATTTAAGTGTTTCTGGACTCTGCGCAACTTTGAACTCTGTTTTAGTGTTTTGTCTATACACTACAACTTTACCAAGGGGAGGGTGTAGTATGGACATTCTCGCCATTGCTAAGTTAATATGAGTTCTGCTGCCATGATGCTGCTCTTGTGCATGTTACTACATGACTTTATTTTGCAAGACTCTGTTTGTGCCTTTCACATGAGAACTGTCTGCTTTCTGCATTCTCTGGTGTTCCTGGAGTTTAGTCTGAACACGATGTGCAAGCTCGATAAACATGCCCATTTTTATTCTGCTCTGGTCAGTCCCCCCTAGCACCTAGACAAAACATGCTAAACACAGCTACACTCCTGGAAACTTGTGCTTTGATATTATGGCGATGCATGATGTTCAGACACTCTTGGACAGAGACCTTTCCTTGGAGAAGAGCTTTGCTGTTCTTATGATGTAAACCTACCATCTAGGCTCTAAAATATGGGGTCTGCTGACAAAGCCCAGCGATCTTCCTTTATATAATAATTCTCAACTTACCATGGGGAGGGTGGTTAGGCCTTATAGTCTTTTTTCCACTGTCTGTATATGATGACATCCCCCTTTAAACTCTATGGTATTGTAACAATGCTAACTCTTCTATGTTTATGCATTTTGCTGCTGGTAGTGGCTCGTATACTGCATTATAGAGAACAATAGTTAAAATAAACATTTTGAACAATACAGTGACTCTGACAATCCTTATTGTGGACTAGTATGAGTGAGTGAGTGAAAGGGTATGTCTTGCTACCGTGATTCCTGAGCGAGTCGGGATGTTGTGTTCTGGATTGTCTAATCATTTGTAGCTTTGTGATTATGTAGGAGAACAAATGAGACAATTTAGCTAGACGGTGTTGGGATTTTGGGTACTAAGGTGGTAGGAAGGTACAACCCTATACACGAGGTCCTGTTTTCCTGATCATAGTTCTGTGTATGTGCAGAATCCCCACAACACTTTCTTTCTGCCCTGGTCCCAACTTGTCTGAGGACAAACGACTAGTGTGAAACCATTTGTTATTGTGCTGAGGCAGATACTTTGTGATGTGCAAGTGCGGTAGGTGACAGCTCCATCCCCTATCATGTCAGAGATGGCCTATCCTGCCAACACCTATTCCCACTTTGTCTCACTGACTGGGAGCAATGTACAAAGCCCAACTGCCAGCTACACCTAGCCATGTGACCAAACATTCTTGCTGCAGGTACCAAATGACTGGGACAAGAACATTCCAACTTTCTAAAAGGGACATTTTCAGAATTGTGACTGAAATTCTGACTGTACCATTACATGCTTTAAATAACAATTCTTGAGACACCAAACTAGACAATCCTACCTGACCCAAGTAAAAGTTATCACTTACTAAAGCTAATGGGTTAACCCAATGTTTTACTATGGGAGAGGCAGGGCTTGCAGAAGTGAAAATTTAAGTTAGGGGTGTTTCACTACAAGGACATGTAAAACTTGGAAGTACATGTTCAACATTTGAAATACACTGCACCCTGTTCTCAAGGCTGTGTAGACCCTATCTTAGGTGTGACAAATGTTATCATACACTAAAAATTACTTTCATATTTCACCATACTAACTCACCACTAATCCTTTATGAGTTGGGAAGTAGCATGCTGCTCTCTGAAAAAGCGCTTTGACACCTCATCAGGGGTAGTAAGCGCTATATAAATACAATACAATATAATATGTATTATAAATGAAGGTTTATGCCTGGCAAAACGTTTATTTTGACAGACTGAAATGGTACAGTAAAACTGAACACACAGGCTCCAATTGCAGGCCTGAGTCATCTTTCAAAATGAGTACCTAATTGGGTGGCTTACATTGCCTTGTTACAGGTAGTACTGCTTTACTAGGGACTTACAAATAATTTAATTGTGCCAATTAGGTGAAAACCATTGTTATCATGTATTAGGGAGAGGGCAGAGGCACGTTTGCACTGGCTATCAGTTGTAAAGTGGAAGAATCCTAAGGCTAGTAAAAACAAAGTCAGCAACACAGGAAGCTTGAAGCAAACAAGCATTTGCAATGCAATAGATCTGGCATTTACACGAGTTTGAGATATTGGCATTGTAAATGACAATCCCTTTTATTTATATTTTGGGTTTTAAACATAAAATAAAGGCAATGTCTTTTACAATACTAATAGCTTAAACTGTCGCAAATGCGAGACCTATTACATTACAAGTAAGGGCCTTCTCGACTGCTTGTTAGATTGTAAATATCAGAGGAAAAGTCCAGCCTGCAACATCTTCAAAGTAGTGATAAACAGTGCCATGAAGAAGATCTGTAAGTAATGTAAGTTACACAGACACAAAGTGTGAAGTGAGAGTTACATACGATCCAAGCTATAAACTCTAACAAAGTGCTCCAACACCTTTCGCTCTGTGATTGCACTTTTGCTGGTCAGGAAAAAGATTCAGGGGCTATTTCCTACCCTCTCCATGATTTGAGTGTGTAGTATAGCATTGCATAATGTCATTGGTATCGTTGGTCTAAAAAAAAAAACACTCCAGCTGTAGTAGAGCCCTGGCTTCACCTTCTGGTGTAGGGGGGCTGTGCTTTATGGCAGCATGGAGGGAGGGATAGTCTCGGATGCAGCTCTGGCCTCATACTGTGCCCCTGTTATTACTAGTGAGCGAGAGGTGCTGAGGTAGTGGTATTGGTACTGGTGGTGGTGGTATTGGTGGTGGTGGTGGTATTGGCATTGGTGGTGGTGGTATTGGTGATGGTGGTGGTAATTGGTGGTGGTGGTGGTGTTATTGGAGGGGGTGGTGTTGGTGTTGGTATTGGTGGTGGTGATGGCATTGGTGGTATTGGTGGTGGTGGTATTGGTGGTCGTGGTGGTATTGGTATTGGTGGTGGTATTGGTATTGGTGGTAGCAGTACTGGATTTGGCAGTGGTGGTATTGGTGGCGGTGGTATTGGTATTAGTGGTATTGGTGGTGGCATTGGTAATATTTGTAGTGGTGGTATTGGTGGTAATGGTGGTGGTAGCGGTGGTATTGGTGATATTGGTGGAGGTTTTATTGTTTTTTTGGTATTGGTGGTGGTAGTATTGTGGTGGTGGTGGTATTGGTAGAGGTGGTATTGGTGGTGGTATCGTTGCTGGTGGGGATATTGGTGGTGTTAGTACAGGTGGTATTGGTAGTTGTAGTATTGGTGGTGGTACTGTTATTGGTTGTGGTATTGGTGGTGGGGGAATTGGTGCTATTGGTGGTGGTGGAATTAGTTTTGGGTGTATTGGTGGTAGTAGTGGTGGTATTGTGGTGGTGGTATTGGTATTGGTGGTGGTGGTATTGGTGGTGGTGGTGGTATTGGTGTTGGTGGTATTGGTATTAGCATTGGCGGTGGTGGTATTGGTATTTGTGGTGGTATCGGTATTGGTGGTAGTGGTACTTGTTTTGGTGGTGATGGTATTGGTGGTTGGTGGTGGTATTGGTATTTGTGATGGTATTGGTGGTGTGGTATTGGTGGTGGTGGTGGTATTAGTGGTGGTGTTGGTGGTGGTGGTATTGGTTCTGTTGGTGGTATTAAAGATATTGATGGTGGTGTTGTTGTTGGTGGTGGTATTGGTGATGGTGGTATTGGTGGTGGTAGTATGGGTGGTGGTGGTATTAGTATTAGTGGTATTGGTTGTGGTATTGGAGGTGTTGGTATTGATATTTGTGGTGGTATTGGTGGTGGTATTGGTGCTGTTGGTGGGATTAAATATATTGGTGGTGGTGTTATTGGTGGTGGTGGTATTGTGGTGGTATTAGTAGCGGTGGAACTGGTGGAGGTGGCATTGGTGGTGGGGATGTTGGTGGTGGTAGTATAGGTGGTATTGGTGGTAGTGGTATTGGTGGTGGTATTGGAGCTGATGGTGGTGGTATTGGTGGTGATGGTGGTGGTATTGGTGGTGGTATTGGTGGTGGTATTGTTATTAGTTTTTTTATTGGTGGTGGTGTTGGTGGTGGTATTGGTGGTGGTATTGGTGGTGGAGGTATTGATGGGGTGGTGGTAGTATTGGTATTGGTGGTGGTGGTATTAGTGGTGGTAATATTGATGGTATTGGGAGTGGTTTTGGTGGCGGTGGTGGTATTGGTGGTATGGTTGGTGGCATTGGCGGTGGGATTAGTGGTGAAGGTGGTGGTATTGGTGGTGGTGGTATTGGTGGTTGTGGTATTTTGGTGGTGGTGGTATTGGTAGAGGTGGCATTGGTGGTGGTGGTATTGGTAGGGATATTGGCAGTGGGGGTATTGGTGAGGGTGGTACTGTCAGTGTTATTTGTGGAATTGGTGGTAGTGGTATTGGTGGTGGTGGTAGTATTGGTATTGGTGGTGGAATTGGTAGTGGTGGTATTGGTGGTGAAGTTATTGGTATCGATTGGGCTGGTATTGGCATTGATCATATTTGTGGTGCTGGTAATTGTGGTTGTGGTGGTATTGGTACTGGTATTGTTGATGGTGGTATTGGTGGTAGTATTGGTGGTGGTATTATTGGTGGTAGTGATGCTATTTCTGGTGGTGGTGCTATTGGTGGTCTTGGTGGTGTTGGTATTGGAGGCATTTGTATTGGTGGCGGCATTGGTGGGGTTATTGGTGGTGGTAATGGTGGTGATGGTGGTATTAATTGTGGTGGAGTATTGGTGGTGGTGGGGGTATTGGTGGCATTGGTGATGATATTGGTTGTATTGGTGGTGGTGGTATTTGTAGTATTGTTGGTGTTTTTTTTAACATATATTTTATTAGTTTCAACATGCAATTACATAGTCATGGCATATCAGGGACATGTAATGCGACCAGAATGCATATCGTAGCCATATATGAGGAATATATTGTCCAGCATTTCGCATTAATCATTCAGAGTATAGCATAAACATACTAAACAATCCAACAGTCCAGCCCCCCTCCCAAGCTAATTAACTAGAAAAGATCCACACCCCCACCCACCCTAGATTCAGTACAACTATAGCTGCACAAACACATATCCACCGAGAGACCAAACGGGGCAACATTGAGGTGAAGTTTTGTGTTCTCACAATTTATATACAAGTAGAGGGCTTTGATAGGGTCTGTCCTTTAGTCATTATATACACAAGTCTATCATTGCTCAGATTAGACACATGCTATGATTCAGCCCAGTGAAGGTTCAGAAGCCAAAAACTGTTCCACCATCCTATCCCATTCCATGGCTATTGGGTTTTTCCTGAGTTCTCTGTGTTCTTCTCTTCATAGTGCCATACTTTCGGCCCTCCCCCAACGTTCTACTTCGGTATGCCATGTTATTGCTTACGGAGGCTGCAGAGATTTCCATCTCATACTGATAGATCCTTTTGCCAGAATAAGCAATACGTTGGCAAACCTAGGTTGCGTTCCCTATGCCTTGCGTTTTTTACAAAGCCTCAACGTACCAAATTTCACTCCAGTTTGCCCTATACCCGGTGTTACCTCAGCAAGGAGTTTGTATACTGCCTCCCAAAAGGGTGATAGTTTTGCGCAAGACCACATCATATGGAGCAGCCCTGCCAGTTGGGTATGACATCTGGGACATGAATCTACCTTATCCAGGAACATTTTGCATAGTCTATGTGGTTTCAAGCAAGCTCTATGTATCAACATGAATTAACTAAACTTACATGACTGTTGGACTTGGCCCTTCTGGCAGGTTCACCCTTGAACTTTTTGCCTGGTGTTATTAAATAATTATAGTGATGTTTTTGTTTCTGCGCACTTTCACTGTATCCCAGTGAAAAGTGCGTGCGCACCCTGAGTGCATGGAGTGAGGTTGGCCTGCCTTCCCATAGGAATGCATGGGGAATTTATGTGTCCCTGGTAGTTCCTGATGCGTGGGGTGTACAGGCTCGAGTTTGGTATGTGCGGACTCGTGTGATTGAATGCTGCAAAATGATGTGTGTGGCGTATATGTATCTAATATGGAAGTGCCACTTCTAGAAGTGTAATTTAACAACAGTTCTAGAAGTGTGCCTGTTTGTGTAATTGGTGTCTGGCTTGTGATTGGCTGGAGCTGGCTGGGATGCCAGGCTCCATGACTCATGATGGGTCTGCACGGTGGTGAGTGTGAGATTAGCATGCTGATGGCTGGGGAGGAGTGCACTTGGGTCCTGAATAGGGCTGGGCTTCCCCACACAATGCTGGCTCCGCCCCCTGTGGTGCGTCTAACGACCCTAGCCCTGCCAGTGAATAGAGTGAGGGGCTGAGCACATCAAGAGTGCTCCCAAACCAGCTGCGACTGGTTCTTCCCCCTCCCTGCACCTTTAGACAAAGGAATTTCATGTATAAAAAGAGGCTGTGACCTCTTCTAAAATGTTCTTGTTCTGGTTTTCCAACTTGAATCCTACCAGGGGCGTGCTGCTGCTTGGGCCCAGGGGAAGGCTTGCCTCCCTGGGCCCTGCCCAGCCCCTGGAAGCCTGAAAGACTTTGTTGCTGGGACCCCTTTGCTATGGGAGTCTTTGCCTTGGGGGCTTGATGGACTCTGCCCCCCACTTAGCGCCTGGGAGAGCACCTTATTTTGGCTGGACTTTGTGCTTCCTTCTAGCACCTGGGAACGCTTTACTTTCCCCCCTAAGCGCCTGGAAGCGCTTGATTTTCACATACAGCAGGAAGCGCTGTAATTGCTGTTATAGCGCTTGGGAGTGCTGCTTTATTGTCCTCAAAGCGCAAGGAGCGCTTTAATCGTACTATAGCGCTGGGAGCGCTTTATTTGTAAAGGCCGGTGCCCACCCGGCATTGTCCGCGTCCGAGGGTGCCCACCCATCACTTTGTCCGGTAGTTGCCCCCGAGATTGTCGGACCACCGGAAGCAGAGCTGACAAGCAGGAGGCCACGGGAGCCGACCCCGCACCCCTGCCCTGCCCGGAGGATCCCAGATGAGGTGCAGCGAGGCCCCGGAGGAGAGGAGCCCCGCCTGCAGCACCAGAGCAGCCACCGTGAGACCGGGCGGCAAGAGGAGATGTCCAGCGACGCATAGCCGGTGAGTGAAAGCCGGGTAGGCTAGGGGAGAGGTGCGAGGTCGCGCACCTTCCCCCCCCGCCTCTACTCTAGCGGCCCCCACTTGGCAGCGGGCCGCTCCACCAGGGCGCACCTTTGCCCCACGAGTCCCCCGAGCAGGGACTCCAACGTTTGGGGGCATTTGCTATCTCAAGTCCCCAGAGCGGGACTCCCACCACGATGCCGGCATTCCTGAGAGGTTCCAGGGCATTGTTGTTCGAGCCCAGAAGGCTCCACCTACACGGGGGCATGATCGCATTTCCTTCGAGCCCAGCAAGGCTCCAGCGGCCGGGCCATATTTTTGTTCGAGCCGCGAAGGCTACCCGGGTGGCACCATGGTTCTAGGTGTGTTTTGAGAGCCCAGAGAGGCTCGTGGGGCCATGTCTGTACTCAGAGCCCAGCGAGGCTCCAAAAAGGGGACAAGTATATGTTCAGAGCCTGCGAGGCTCCCAAGTTGGCCCCCCCATTCTCTACAACAGCTGCCCAGCACTTTGTGGGCAGCTGCCACGTTTAGGTCTTGGCGCAGTGGCGCAACCTGGACCGTGGACTTTTGATGTAAGTTCTGGGTTAATGTGATTTCTGCGAAGTGTTCTTTGCTGCACCTCTGAATGTGTTGTAGATGCATCATGTGCCTTGTTCCTTACACCTCTGAATGTGTGTTTATGCATCATGTGTTCTCCTGTGCTGCCCCTCTGAATGTGTTGTAGATGCATCATGTGTCTTGTTCCTTACACCTCTGAATGTAGGTTCTGCATCATGTGTTTTCCTTCCCTACACCGCTGAATGTATTGTGATTCATCATGTTTAATATGCCTATACCCCTACAGGTATTGTGATACTTAGGTGGTTGTTCTCTTGCTAGTACAGGTGTTACTAGCGAAGCCCAGGTTCCCTGTGCAATATTCTCCTAAGGTGGTTAGGGTTGCATAGGTGGTGCTTACCTGGTACCAATAGTTACTGGTTGTGTGCTACATGATTATTTGGTGTTTAACTATCTCCAAGGGCTTGATACTGAGCTCGCCCCCTGACCAGAGTCCCAGGACCAGTGGACTCTATTGTTCCTTCCCTGACAAATTGCTGGGACTTGTCTGATCTTCCTGGGCCCCTGGGGCCTCGCTGAAGTGTGCCTCGCTCACTCTTCTCGGCAGCTCGTGCTCGGCTTCCCGCTCAAGCCTCGAGCCGCGCCGCTCTCCTCTGAGCCGCGCCTTTTCGCTGGGCCGCCCGCATCCTGCCTCCCCCTCCTCCTCTGAGCCGCACACATTGGTCGCCCCAAACAGACGCTTGTAGCTAGCCAGCCGCCCACTCAAGCCTACTAAGGAGATCACTCGCATTATCCCGCGCAACCAGGACAGAAGGTACTGTCCGATAGGCTCTTTGTTCCAAGTTCTAGGCCTACAAATATTGTATTCTAAGTTCTAAAAGTGCTGATTCCTGACAGTGGTCCATGTGGCCCTGTCTTGTACATATCCCCTGTAAATTCTGCCCGTGCCTGTTGGCACATTGTAAGTGTGTGGTTTTTATCTAATGTGTTTTGGTATAATACAAAGGCTTTTTTATATATAACCTTGTGTGGAGTTTCCTTTGTGGTGGGCCTTGGGTGTTGTTGCTGGGGTGCATGCGCAAATACTTAACTCACATAGCCTCCAAGTTTAGCCTTGCTGCCCGCGCCACGTTACCTAGAGGGTGATCAGGGGTTATCTTGGCGTGGAACTCCCTTGCCCTGACATAGGAGTGGTGGTCTCTGACTGACTTTGGCGCAACCCTGGCCAGCCAGGGACCCCATTTCTAACAATGACATTTTCTTGGGATATTCCAGTGTTTTCTCCCACTCCTTGTCTGTTGATTCATGACCTAGATCTGCAGACCATTTATCCCGGAGCTCCTGGAGCGGGACTGATGCATGCGTTTGGATGCTTCTGTATAGCCATTTAGTCAAGTGTCTCCCGTTCCTCATAAGATATGTCATGCGTACTAGCGCGTGTGTTTGGGGCACAGCACCATCTGGCATCCAGGTACTTCTGATATATCTGCATATCCTACTATGTAATATGAAAAGCGAGTTGGGGACTCGTTGCTCTCTGACAAATGCATTTTGATCCAGAAGCATATTATCAGCAAACAGTATACCTACAGTGGTTACACCTTCCTCAGTCTCTTGAGACAATTGCCTGGATAAGATTATATCAGTCGGTGTGGGGAGTCCCATCAGAGAGATATTAGGGGCGTACGGGTTGAGCTCCTCAGTGTATTGGATACCTTTCTTCCAGTACGTCATGGCCACCTTTAGTATTGGGGCTGCGGATCGAGGAGGCCTGCGCTTGGGGAGTGCTCCCTTCTCTCATACCATCTGTCATGCCTATTTCCTGCAAGTGGTAGCGGCAGCCCAATAGGACAGCCACTGCACTTGACTGGCATAACAGTATGCCTGAAAGTCTTGGACTCCCAAACCTCCCTTATTAGTACTAAGCAGCAGCTTAGTGAGCCCTACTCTCCTTCGTCCATCACCCCAAATCAATTCAGTAAGTAATGTGTTAATTGTTTTGAATATGTGAGCCAGGATTATTAGTGATATGTTAGTGAAAAAGTATAGCAGTCTGGGGAGCATGGCCATTTTAAACATGGCCTCTCTTCCTGCCACGGAGATTGGCAGCGAAATCCAGAAGGAGATTTGTGATTTGAGTGATTTAATTGCACGGTTCATATTACCGTCCAACAAGTCCTGGGGTCTCCTGTAAATTTAGATACCCAGATATTTAAATGCAACAGGAACCATAGGAAATGACCAGTTACCAAATCGAACCAGGTCTGCCGAGTCATGAAAAAACATAAGCAGTTGATTTTAATTCATTAATAGCAAGGCCAGACAATATTTGAAATTGCCTGAATATTTCAGGGAGCAGATTATGGACTCTATGTAGATCATTGAGTTACAAAATAATGTCAACAGGATATGCTGAAAGGATATGAGTGTTGATATCCAACCTGATACCCCTATCTCTTGCAGCTGTATGCACCTTAAGAAGTGTGGCTCAGGGGTTAGAGGCGGCAGACCTGGAAGCTGAGATCGGCCCTGGACCAGGGTTCAATTCCCCGCTTCGGCGGGTCTTGGGCTAAAAATTCCACGGACTCGATAATTCTCGCTCCGGTGCCTTCTCGACTCACGGGTTCACACTCTGCGACTCTGGGCAATAGCTTGATTAATCTCCACAACGGCCCCTCGCGGCGGGATGCCTGGATTTCACCCTGTGGATACCCTGCCGGGATATCTCACAGGAGAATACCAGGACGGGTTCCCTAAGCAAGCGCCGGGAAACCCACTGTGGGTAGCTGTGCGCTATATAAGCTCAAATACATTTACATTTACATTTACATTTACAATTTCAAGCGGTTCCAGCACTAACACAAATAGCAGGGGTGACAAAGGGCATCCCTGCTGTGTGCCTCTGGCCATTGCATCTGGCCGAGATATATCTGCCCCAGTTCCATCACGAGCTGGCGGGTCCATGTACAGGAGCTGTACCCACTGAATGTAGCATTGGGTAATGCTGAATAGGGAGAGGGCCCGCTGCATACAGTCAAAGTGAAGGGTATCAAATGCCTGTTTCAGGTCTATTGAGATATAACCAGTCGATGCATTTCCGGGAGGCATCAAGGAAATTTTGTGGTGTAGCCTCCTGATGTTGAGGGAGGTGTTCCTGCCTGGTACAAATTCGCACTGGTCTATACGTATTAAGCGTGGTAGATATTGCTGTAGCTTCTGGGACAATATTTTACTAAGGATTTTATAATCTGTAGTTAGTAAAGAAAGGGGCCGGTATTCTGCCAGATCTTTTGGGTCTCTACCTGGCTCCTGCAAGGATGTTACAAAAGCTTGACTTGTGGTAAAGGGTAATGGTCCAGTTTTCAGAGCTGTGTGGTATACATTTTCGAGGTGAGGGGCTAGTTGAGTCGAAAAGGTCTTATAGAATTCCACAGGTAGACCATCCAGGCCTGGGGTTTTGTTACGGGAGGTCTTTTATTGTGGAAAGTATTCCAGCTTTTGTGATTGAGGCAGTTAAGTCATATATATGAGCTTTGGTGAGCTGTGGGCTCTCTAGGCCTTCTAAAATCTATTTAGTTCCTCCATCGATAGCACCAGTGGAGCCATATATAGTCATTTGTAATATTTTTGAAACGCCATGTTAATGTCAAATTGTTTGGTTACTGTGCTGTCTTCTTCCATAGTGATCTCAGAAATAGGGATAATGAAATGGGCATCAGGTATTATTCTAGCTAGCAATGCACCAGCCCTGTCTGCCTCAGGCTGCTGGCGCTACGTGTATTCGCGGTAGTCTATTGTCCGTCACTGTTCTAGGAGTTCTGCGTGTTTGATATGCACCTCCTGCAGAGCGTCTTTATGTGTGTCATTTAAAGCTGCAACAGATTCCAGAGTACCTAGCCTGTCTGCTAAGTCTGGCAGTTCCCTATTCACCATGGCTCGAGCCCATACTTTAGTACCAATGCCCAGTCCACTGATAACCGTCTTAAACATCTCCCATTCAAATTGTCGTGTACTGGCAGTGTTGGCATTTTCTGTGAAATATTGCGAAGATAGAGTGTCACGGTATACAGGGTCCTCCAGTGAGACTGCTTGTAGTCACCACTTTAGGGCCGGCATGGGAATCTTGCCCCATTTTATTATCATTTCTATTATAATTTCAAATGGATTGTGGTCTGAGAGAGTTTTTCCAAGATATGTTGCAAGGAAACACTACCAAGCAGTGAAACAGAACAGAACACCCTGACTATATGTGTGTGTGGGTTATTTATCAGCCATGCATCTCTGAGTAAGCATCCCTTTGCCCAACTTGACAACTCCTCAGCTTGCTTCCGACTGGCAGCACCTACTAGAGGTGGATGAGAGCGATCAAGATATCCACTCAGCATGGCATTCAAATCCCCCCAATAACCCAGGGATGCCCCTTCCAGCCCAAATGAACTGTGTTTATTGGCTCCAGGAACACATATTGATCTGAGTTGGGGAAATATACACTGCCCAAAATAAGTGTCTCTCCGTCCAACGTGCCACAGAGGAGCACATATCTGCCATGCGCATCTATCTTCTGCTCTAATACTACAAACGGAGTTCCGCTTCTAATCCAGATAGCAGCACCCCTGGCAAACACCGAATAAGATGTACAAAACAGCTGTCCCGACATATTTTCCAGAGTTGGAGTACCTCTGAGTGTGTCAAGTGTGTTTCCTGTAGGAAAACAATGCGTGCTTTCCTTCTGTTGAGCTGCGCATGAAGTCTGTGCTTCTTATGGACAAACCCATCCCCTAACATTCCTAGTTAAAATGTTGTATTTCGAGGACGTAACTATAGTCCAAGTTGCGTTGTTGTATCCTGCCCGTTCCAGCGCAGGCTCGTCGCCCAAAGACAGGAAACAAATCTAATTGAAAGAATACTAACCCTCAATACTAGGTTCCTCTTTTTAACAACCGAGGACCAAACCATGGTTATGAAGAAAACCATTACAACTATCATAACAAGCAAGAATGTAGTTGCACTGCAGGGGAAGGTAACCAATATCCACTTTAACCCCTTCCATGCTCATGACGGAACAGTTCCATCATGAGCGTCGGTTGGCCTGTGCTTATGACGGAACCGTTCCGTCATGGCTCCATAGCCCCAATGGAACGTTCAGCACAGCGTAAAAATATGCGCCGCGCTGAAGGGGTTAAGTTTAGGGCGGCACAGTCTGGGACGGTCCCTCATCCGGCCCGGCCCCAGCCCTATATTTCTTGCATATACACAGCCATGAGAATATACATATTCTATGGTGAATAAAACTACCCATCGAGTATGACCCCCCTTGTAGAGCCCCCGATGAGAGACAATCATCTGCCTCAGACCATATAATCGTTCACCATTTGCGGGATGATAGAAGGGAAGAGAGTCAAACTGTTCTCAGAGTCTGAGTGTATTGTATTATCTTCGGAAGAGTCTTGGGAATCCACTGTCAAATGCGTGTTGCGCCCTTCCAGTGCCACCACTTCCTGAAGTGCAGATTTCTTGCCTTCCAGAATTTGTTCCAGAGATGGACTTACAGTGGCCTGAGTTCTAGGTACTCTATTCTGGTCTGTTTTACCGCCCCCTGCTTTCTGGTGCTCAGCAGGTTTTGATTTGGACATTTGGGGAGAGTATTGGATGGGGCTCGATGACAGCGTCACTTCAACCCACTCTTCTGCATCAGCTGGACAGTCAAAGAAGTGAGATTTCTGATCATGGATTACTTTCAGCCAGGCCGGAAAAAGGAGCGCATATTTAAGGTTGTGTTTCCGAAGTTGTAGTTTAACTCCCTGCAATGATGCTCTGCACTTTTGCACTACCAGGGTAAAGGGAAACTGTCTGATTTTCAAACTGAATTATGAATTTGAGGCGGGCTGCCCAGAGCAAGGTGTCCGGGTCCTTGAAATTGAAAATTCGTGCTATGAATGTCCTTGGCCGGGCACCGGGGGATGGTGGGCAAGCCGGGATCCGGTGTGCCCACTCCACACTGTAAAGTTCTGAAAGGCCTTCTTGTGCAACCACATTCTGCAGCCACTGTTGTATGAATTGGGTAGGGTTAGATCCCTTGCTTCACTCCGGCAGCCCCACAATGCGAATATTGTTGTGACGGGGCCTCCCCTCGGCACCATCCGACCTGTCCCGCAGCTTTGTTAGTTGTTGCTGTAAACGTTTTATGTGATCTGAGTGTATTTTATGCTGTGGCAGTATTTCTTCCAGGTGTAGTTTATTATTACGAACCATGTACGCCAGTAAACTATGGTCGGCCTTAAGTAATATGAGGTGAGGTTCGTGGCCAGCGTGCTTACTTGTCTTTCTATGCAGAAAAGGGGGTGGTGATGAACAGAGTGTCTGAATTAAGCAGACCACTCTTACCCAGTCCAAAGATCAGGGCTTGATCCATCACCGTTATTTATCTCACTGCACCATCCCAGCTCAGAACCTGGCTATATGCAAATCAGTCTGTCCCTGGCCCAGTGCATCATGGGAACAGGGCAGACTGAACTACCAAGCTAATTCTTCACCAGAAAGGAGACAAGCTACCGGGGACCGGTTTCTGGCATTTCAGCCTTCTTCGGCCCGGCTTGCTTGAATCCTGATGGTGCAGTGAGAAAGGGACTCATGTCTGAGTATACCCTGCCACACCTATAGTGGCCAAAAACGATTCAGAAAAGGGGGTGGTGATGAACAGAGTGTCTGAATTAAGCAGACCACTCTTACCCAGTCCAAAGATCAGGGCTTGATCCATCACCGTTATTTATCTCACTGCACCATCCCAGCTCAGAACCTGGCTATATGCAAATCAGTCTGTCCCTGGCCCAGTGCATCATGGGAACAGGGCAGACTGAACTACCAAGCCAATTCTTCACCAGAAAGGAGACAAGCTACCGGGGACCGGTTTCTGGCATTTCAGCCTTCTTTGGCCCGGCTTGCTTGAATCCTGATGGTGCAGTGAGAAAGGGACTCCTGTCTGAGTATACCCTGCCACACCTATAGTGGCCAAAAACGATTCAGAAAAGGGGGTGGTGATGAACAGAGTGTCTGAATTAAGCAGACCACTCTTACCCAGTCCAAAGATCAGGGCTTGATCCATCACCGTTATTTATCTCACTGCACCATCCCAGCTCAGAACCTGGCTATATGCAAATCAGTCTGTCCCTGGCCCAGTGCATCATGGAAACAGGGCAGACTGAACTACCAAGCCAATTCTTCACCAGAAAGGAGACAAGCTACCGGGGACCGGTTTCCGGCATTTCAGCCTTCTTCGGCCCGGCTTGCTTGAATCCTGATGGTGCAGTGAGTAAGGGACTCATGTCTGAGTATACCCTGCCACACCTATAGTGGCCAAAAACGATTCAGAAAAGGGGGTGGTGATGAGCAGAGTGTCTGAATTAAGCAGACCACTCTTACCCAGTCCAAAGATCAGGGCTTGATCCATCACCGTTATTTATCTCACTGCACCATCCCAGCTCAGAACCTGGCTATATGCAAATCAGTCTGTCCCTGGCCCAGTGCATCATGGGAACAGGGCAGACTGAACTACCAAGCCAATTCTTCACCAGAAAGGAGACAAGCTACGGGGGACCAGTTTCTGGCATTTCAGCCTTCTTCGGCCCGGCTTGCTTGAATCCTGATGGTGCAGTGAGAAAGGGACTCATGTCTGAGTATACCCTGCCACACCTATAGTGGCCAAAAACGATTCAGAAAAGGGGGTGGTGATGAACAGAGTGTCTGAATTAAGCAGACCACTCTTACCCAGTCCAAAGATCAGGGCTTGATCCATCACCGTTATTTATCTCACTGCACCATCCCAGCTCAGAACCTGGCTATATGCAAATCAGTCTGTCCCTGGCCCAGTGCATCATGGGAACAGGGCAGACTGAACTACCAAGCCAATTCTTCACCAGAAAGGAGACAAGCTACCGGGGACCGGTTTCTGGCATTTCAGCCTTCTTCGGCCCGGCTTGCTTGAATCTTGATGGTGCAGTGAGAAAGGGACTCATGTCTGAGTATACCCTGCCACACCTATAGTGGCCAAAAACGATTCAGAAAAGGGGGTGGTGATGAACAGAGTGTCTGAATTAAGCAGACCACTCTTACCCAGTCCAAAGATCAGGGCTTGATCCATCACCGTTATTTATCTCACTGCACCATCCCAGCTCAGAACCTGGCTATATGCAAATCAATCTGTCCCTGGCCCAGTGCATCATGGGAACAGGGCAGACTGAACTACCAAGACAATTCTTCACCAGAAAGGAGACAAGCTACCGGGGACCGGTTTCTGGCATTTCAGCCTTCTTCGGCCCGGCTTGCTTGAATCCTGATGGTGCAGTGAGAAAGGGACTCATGTCTGAGTATACCCTGCCACACCTATAGTGGCCAAAAACGATTCAGAAAAGGGGGTGGTGATGAACAGAGTGTCTGAATTAAGCAGACCACTATTACCCAGTCCAAAGATCAGGGCTTGATCCATCACCGTTATTTATCTCACTGCACCATCCCAGCTCAGAACCTGGCTATATGCAAATCAGTCTGTCCCTGGCCCAGTGCATCATGGGAACAGGGCAGACTGAACTACCAAGCCAATTCTTCACCAGAAAGGAGACAAGCTACCGGGGACCGGTTTCTGGCATTTCAGCCTTCTTCGGCCCGGCTTGCTTGAATCCTGATGGTGCAGTGAGAAAGGGACTCATGTCTGAGTATACCCTGCCACACCTATAGTGGCCAAAAACGATTCAGAAAAGGGGGTGGTGATGAACAGAGTGTCTGAATTAAGCAGACCACTCTTACCCAGTCCAAAGATCAGGGCTTGATCCATCACCGTTATTTATCTCACTGCACCATCCCAGCTCAGAACCTGGCTATATGCAAATCAGTCTGTCCCTGGCCCAGTGCATCATGGGAACAGGGCAGACTGAACTACCAAGCCAATTCTTCACCAGAAAGGAGACAAGCTTACGGGGACCGGTTTCTGGCATTTCAGCCTTCTTCGGCCCGGCTTGCTTGAATCCTGATGGTGCAGTGAGAAAGGGACTCATGTCTGAGTATACCCTGCCACACCTATAGTGGCCAAAAACGATTGTCTTTCTATTGCCTTTCTGGAGTTGCGTATCTCTTGGAAGATCAAGTCTAATTTATCAGCTTGTCCTGCCATGTTAGTCGGAGGTATATAATCTTGATTAAAGGAGTTGGTTGCACCCTCCAGGCCAGTGTATTCTGATTTATTCGCAGCCGGAGGCTCCTGTGTTTTTCCCCCAGAGCCCCCTATCTTGGTCTTCGGTGACACAAAGTGTATCACAAGGAATATTGGTAGGTATGTCCTCCACACTGGCTATGGTGTATGACTAAGCCTGGGCGAAGTGCAATGCTTGCGTAGTTTGGGGAGGTTGTGCTACTTCGCACTATGCTATTTGCACTTAGCACAGTGCAAACATGCGTAGCGAAGTAGTCATTTTTTGCTTGCTCGCAGTCCAGAACGTCAAGTTGGCGACTGCGAGCGAGCAAAATGACATCCTGGTGAGACTTTTTCCTCATGTGCGATCAGCAACATCAAGTTGCCGATTGCGAGAGTGGAAAATAAACCTCCCGGCAAGATTCTCAACGCGGGGAGGTCAAGTTTCTTATTGCGAGTGGTCGTGTATGCTCGCGACTGCTTGCAAAGAGAATTTACCAGTCCGCATTGAGAAAGCTGCCGCTTGAGTAGAAAACTACTCGAGCGGCAGAAAACGACCGCTTGCACTGTGCAAGATGCAGTTTGCACTGATTGCACAGTGCAGACAAGCATCCGGCACTGCGCAATGAGTGCGAACAGCATTTTTCACAGTGAACTACGCAGTTCGCGTAGCTACACATAGCTCGCGTAGTGCGAAGTGCACTTTGCATAGCTAAGCGTAATGCTACTACGTGAACTACGCCCAGGGTTATGTTTTACCTAGGCAAGTATTGGTATGATAGTGCTGGAATATATGTTGTAGCAGGATAACAGTTCAGCACTGGCTACATCCAGGGTTTAGCACTTGTCAATGGGCATACAGCACTATGGTTAGTTGCATGAAGGTTGGACGTGCTGTACAAAGTCCCAGGCTACGCAGCAGATCAGAGCAGATGGACCGTCAAGGCCCAGGCAGACACAGTACTCAATCTGCGCTGTTTCGTTGTGTCCGCAATGGAACAAGCATGTATCACCACTCTGGCATGCCCAGTGTCGATCCTGAGAGGGCATAGTGTTTCCCAGTGAGTTGCTAATTTGGGAACTGAGTCAGACAGCTACGTGCAGTGGAACTGACCGGCTATGCAGTTGTCGCACAGGCCAGACCAACTCCTCCTGCCACAGGGTTTTGCCAGTTCTGGACTCTGCCTACTCATAAACACTGGTTAAGCAGCAAGTGCCCCATCGGGCCTTGAGGGGGTGCTTGTACGGTCCAGGGCAATCCTTGAGATACTCCAAGGGGAGCTTCAGGCAGTGTAGTTGTGTACGCAGGGGTTCGCAGCCTCCACCATGGCAGCAGGCAACGTTGCACTGAGTCATGCTATTTATGTTAACCGGCACACACCGCTTCGTAGTAGTGGCCCCAAGTTCCGGCCAAGTCTCCCACAATCCAGTCAAGATGTAGAATCGGGCTTTCGCTGGGCGGAGATGTGCAATCTTGTCGCTGAGACCCACTTCACTCCAGCTCTGCCTGCTGCACACACAACAGCAGATCATGCCCACTTCCACACACAAAAAAGGCAGGCTCATCACACAGGGCGCCGGCTCCTGTTGTGCGCAGCAGAATCCAACGGTTTTCCTCCGTAGCACTGCAGTAAGTGTAATGGCATCCTCACACTTCCGGCGCTGAACCAGGACACAGGGTACTCAGTCTCAGGTCATGAATGACAGCACACTCACACTAAAAGTCTGCTTTCGCAGGGGTACCCAGGGGGAAAAGGATCACCCCTCAGGGCACAGGCACAGTAGGCAGCTCCTTCTGTGCACGTGCAGAGCAGGCGATTTCCCTTCCGTACCTCAGCAGTGCCAGAAATGGCGTCCTCACACTTCCAGCATTGGTTTGGGCCTTGGGGGTACTCCGCTTCACTGTACAGCAATACCCCCGACACCGGTGCCATCTAGGTTCGCTTCTGGGCTGACAGTCTGCTCTATGGGCTGGCAGCAGGGTGATGATGGCAGACTGATTTAGCGGCACAGGGCGGCCCAGACATACACCAACAGAAAGACGGCCACGCTTAGGCCTCCATGACAATGGTTGGCAGACAGACTGTTTTCGGGCTTCTCAACCTCCAAAAACAGCTCAAACAGTCTCCGGGGCACCACCAGACAGCGTTAGGTGTTTATTGGCCCATTAATGGTGGGGATAGAAGCAGGATGCAGGGTCAGGGACAGAGAACGTCTAAGGTGTGTCCACCATGTTAGGCAGTTAGCCATGCCCCCCATGGTGGTGATATTAGTGGTGGTATTAGTGGTGGTATTGGTCATGGTGTTGGTTGTATTGATGGTGGTATTGGTGGTATTGGTGATGGTATTGGTGGTAATGGTGGTGGTATTGGTGGTGATGGTGTTAATGGTGGTGGTATTAGTATTGGTGATGGTATTGGTGGTGGTATTGATGGTGGTATTGGTTGTGGTATTGGTGGTGGTGGTATTGGTATTGTTGGTATTAGTGGTGGTGAAGGATTTGGTGGTATTGGTGGTGGGATTGTTGGTGGTGGTATTGGTATTAGGGGTAGTGGTATTGGGATTGGTGGTGGTATTGGTGGTGATGGTATTGGTGGTTGTATTGGTGGTAGTATTGGTGGTGGTGGTATTGATGGCCATTGATATTAATGGTGGTGGCGGTAGTGGTCTTGGTGGTGGTGGTATTGGTGGTATTGGTTATGGTATTGGTGGTGATGCTGATGGTGGTATTGGTTATGGTATTGGTGGTGGTGGTATTGGTATTGGTGGTATTGGTGGTATTAGTGACACTGATATTAGTGGTGGTATTGGTGGTGGGGATGGTATTAGTGGTAGTGCTAGTATTGTTGGTGCTGGTTGTATTGGTGGTATTGGGGTAGGGGTATTGGTGGTGGTGGTATTGGTGATATTGGTGTTGTTGTTATTGGTCTTGGTGGTATTTGTGGTTATGGTACTGATGGTGGTGGTAGTATTGATGATGGTGGTGGTATTGGTATTGGTGATGGGATTGTTGGTGGTATTGGTGGTGACAGTGATGGTGGTGGTATTGGTGATGATGGTGGTGTTATTGGTGGTGATGGTGGTATTGTTATTTCCTGTGGTATTGATGGAGAAGTGTGGCTCAGGGGTTAGAGGCGGCAGACCCGGAAGCTGAGATCGGCCCTGGACCAGGGTTCAATTCCCCGCCTCGGCGGGTCTTGGGCTCAAAAATTCCACGGACTCGATAATTCTCGCTCCGGTGCCTTCTCGACTCACAGGTTCACACTCTGCGACTCTGGGCAATAGCTTGCTTAATCTCCACAACGGCCCCTCGCGGCGGGATGCCTGGCTTTCACCTTGTGGATACCCTGCCGGGGTTATCTCACAGGGGAATACCAGGACGGGTTCCCTAAGCAAGCGCTTTGTGGGTAGCTGTGCGCTATATAAGCTCAAATACATTTACATTTACATGGTGGTATTGGTCTTGGTGGTATTGGTTTTGGTGGTATTGGTGGTGGTAATCGTGGTGGAGGTATTTGTGGTGGTGGTGCTGGTATCGGTATTGGTGGTGGTGGTATTGATGGTGGTATTGGTAGTGGTGGAAATAGTGGTGGTATTAGTGGTGGTGGTGGTATTGGTTTTGGCTGTATTGGTGAGGTGGTTGTTTGGTGGTGGAGGTATTGATGTTGGGGGTGGTACTGGTATTGGTGGTGGTTGTATTGGCAATGGTGGTGGTAGTATTGGTGGTATTGGTGGTAGTATTGGTGGTGGTATTGGTGGGGGTGGTATTGGTGGTGTTGGTGGTATTGGTCGTATTGGTATTTGTGGTGGGGTATTGGTTGTGGTGGGAATGGTGGTGGTATTTGTGGTGGCAGTATTATTGGTGGTATTGATGGTGGTATTAATGGTGGTGGGGTAGTGGTGGTGATATTGGTGGTATTGGTATTTGTGGTGGTGGTATTGGTGGTGGTGTTATCGGTGGTGTTGGTGGTATTGGTATTTGTGGCGGTGGAATTGGTGGTGGTGGTGGTATTGGTGGTGGCAGTATTATTGGTGGTATTAGTGGTGGTATTGGTGGTATTCATACTGGTATTGGTGGTATTGGTGTTGGTGGTGATGGTGTTTGTGGGGGTATTGGTATTGGTGGTGGTGGTTTTAGTGGTGGTATTGGTGGGGTGGTCTTGGTATTGGTGGTGGTATTGGTGGTGGTGGTATTGGTGGTGGTGGTATTGGTGTTGGTGGTGGTGGTATTTGTATTGGTGGTGGTTGTACTGGTGGGGGTATTGGTGGTGCTGGTGGTATTGGTTGTGGTGGTATTGGTATTGGTGGTATTGGTGGTGCTGGGGTGGGATTGGTGGTGGTGGTGTTGGTGATATTAGTGGTATTGGTATTGTTGGTGGTGGTGTTGGTGGTGGTAGTATTGGTGGTGATGGTATTGGTGCTTGTATTGGTGGTGGTATTGGTGGTGGTATTGGCGGTGGCATTTATATTGGTGGTGGTGGTATTGGTGGTAGTATTAGTGGTATTGGTGGTGGTGAAATTGGTGGTGGTGGTATTGGTTGTGGGGGGGGAGGTATTGGTGATGGTATATGTGAGGGTGGTATTGGTAGTGGTGGTGGTGGTATTATTGGTGGTATTGCTGGTGGTATTAATTGTGGTGGGGTGTTGGTGGTATTGGTGGTGATATAGGTTGTATTGGTGGTGGTGGTGGTAGTATTTGTTCTATTGGTGGTGGGGGAGGTATGGGTGGTGGTATTGGCGAGGGTTGTATTGGTGGTGGTGGTATTGGTGGTGGTGGTATTGGTGGTGGTATTATTGGTGGTATTGGTGGTGGTATCAATGGTGGTGGGGTGTTGGTGGTATTGGTGGTGATATTGGTTGTATTTGTGGTGGTGGTAGTATTTGTGCTGTTGGTGGTGGTATTGGTGGTGGTGGTGTTGGTGGTATTTGTCATGGTATTGGTTGTATTGATGGCGGTATTGGTGGTGTTGGTAATGGAATTGGTGATATTGTCGGTAGCATTGGTGATGATGGTGTTGGTGGTGGTGGTATTGGTATTGGTGATGGTATTGGTGGTGTTATTGGTAATAGTGATGGTAATGGTGGTAATGGTGGTAGTGGTATTGGTATTGTTGGTAATGGTGCTACTGGTAGTGGTGGAATTGGTGGTGGTATTGGTATGGGTGGTGATGATATTTGTTGTGATGGAATTGGTGGTTGAATAGGTGATTGTTTTAGGGATAGTTAATTGGTGGTGGCATTCATATTGGTGGTGGTGGAGGTATGCTGGTGGTGGTGTTGGTGGTGATATTGGTGCTGGTGGTATTAGTGGTGATGGTATTGGTGGTGGAATTAGTGGTGGTGGTGGTATTGGTGGTGGTGGTATCGGTGTTGGTCATGGTGGTGTTGGTGGTATTGGTGGTGGTGGCATTGGTGGTAATGGTGATATTTGTGGTGGTGGTATTGGTAGTGGTATTGGTAGAGGTTTTATTGGTGGTGGTAGTATTGGTAGTGGTGATATTGGTGGTGGTAGTGTTCGTGGAGGTGTTTGCTATTGGTGGTGGTATAGGTGGTGATATTGGTGGTGGTATTGATGGTGGCATTGTTATTGGTTGTGGTATTGGTGGTGATGGTTTTGGTGGTGGCAGTGGTATAGGTGGTGGTGGTGGTATTGGTGTTGGTTGTCTTGGTATTGTTGTTGGTGGTATTGGTATTGGTGGTGATGGAATTGGTGGTGATGGTATTGTTATGGGTTGGGTTATTGGTAGTGGTTTTATTGTTGGTGGTTTTGATGATGGTGGTAGTTTTGACTTTGGTAATATTGATGGTGGTGGTATTGGTGATGGTAGTATTGGTGGTGGTGGTATTGGTGGTGGTAGTATTGGTGGTGTTGGTGTTGGTATTGGTGGTGGTATTGGTATTGGTGGTGTTAGTGGTGATGGTTGGGTATTGGCAGTAGTGGAGGTATAGGTGGTGCTATTCATGGTGCTAATGGTGGTGGCATTGGTGGCAGTGGTATTTGTGATATTGGTGGTGGTATTGGTGGTGGTGGTAATGGTGATATTGGTGGAGATATTGATGGTGGTGGTATTGGTATTGATGGTGATGGTATTGGTATTGATGGTATTGGTGGAGTTGGTATTGGTGGTGGTGGTATTGGTGCAGGTATTGGTGCTGGTATTGGTGGTGGTGGTATTGGTAGTGGGGGTATTGGTGGTGCTTGGATGGGATTGGTGGTGTTGGTGGTATTAGTGGTATTGGTGTTGTTGGTGGTTGGATTGGTGGTGGTGGTGGTATTGGTGGTGAGGGGATTGGTGCTTGTATTGATGGTGGTATTGGTGTTGGTGGTATTGGCGGTGACATTTATATTGGTGGTGGTGGTATTGGTGGTAGTATTGGTGGTATTGGTGGTGTTGATATTGGTGGGGTGGTATTGGTGGTGGTGGGGTAGGTATTGGTGTTGGTATTGGTGGAAGTGGTATTGGTGGTGGTGGTATTGGTGGTGGTGGTGTTGGTGGTATTTGTCATGGTATCGGTTGTATTGATGGCAGCATTGGTGGTATTGGTAATGATATTGGTGATATTGGTGGTGGCATTGGTGGTGATGGTGTTGGTGGTGGTGGTATTGGTACTGGGGGTGGTATTGGTGGTGGTAATGGTGCTGGTGGTGATGGTATTGGTATTAGTGGTAATGGTGGTACTGGTAGTGGTGGTATTGGTGGTATTGGTATTGGTGGTGGTGGTATTGGTATTGGTGGTGGTGGTGTTACTGGTGGTGTTCTTGGTTGTATTGGTACTGTTGGTGGTGGTATTGGTATTGGTGGTGGTAGTATTGGTTGTTATGGTATTGGTGGTTGTTTAGGTGGTGGTATTGGTGGTGGTGGTATTGGTGGTGGCATTGATATGGGTGGTGGTGGTGGTGGTATTGGTGGTGATATTGGTGGTGGTTGTATTAGTGGTGATGGCAGCTGCGGCCCGTGGAGGGAGTTACGGTGGGGCAGAGAGGCAGGGCGGGGGAGGGGCAGGGTGTGGTTTGCTAAAATCTGGCATATGGATAATTGGAGGTAAGTAAACAAATTAATGAATAAAATTAATTTCGTAGCACGCGCTGCATCGCATTTTGCGATGCAGGGCACGCTACCAAATTCGTTTTATTAATTAAATTGTTTACTTACCTCCAACTAACCATATGCCTGTTTTTAGCACCTTCCACCCTGCCCCTCCCCGCCTCTCTGCCCCACCGCAACTCCCTCCATGGGCCGTGGCTGGGTGATGGTATTGGTGGTATTAGTGGTGGAATTGGTGGTGGTGGTGGTATTGGTGGTGATGGTTTGGTATTGGTCAAGGTGGTGTTGGTGGTATTGGTGATGGTGGCATTGGTGTTATTGGTGATATTTGTGGTGGTGGAATTGGCTTTGATGGTATTGGTGGTGGCATTGGTGGTGGTGGTATTGGTGGTGGTAGTATTGGTGGTGATGGTGGTATTAGTGATGGTATAGGGGGTGGTATTGGTGATGGTGGTATTGGTGGTGGTATTGTTATTGGTTGTGGTATTGGTGGTGGTATTATTGGTGATGGAGGTAATGTGGTGGGGGTATTGGCTTTGGTGGTATTGGTGGTGGTATTGGTGGTGCAGGTCTTGGTGGTGGTGGTGGTATTGGTATTCATGGTGGTATAGGTAGTGTTGGTATTGGTGATGGTGGTATTAGTATTAGTGATGGTGGTATTTATATTGATGGTATTTGTAGTGGTGGTGGCATTGGAAGTGGTGGTATTGGTGGTGTTGGTGGTAGTGCTATTGGTGGCATTGGTGGTGGTGGCATTGGTGTTATTGATATTTGTGATGGTGGCATTTGTTTGGTGGTATTGGTGGTGGTATTGGTGGTGGTGGTATTGGTGGTCGTATTGGTAGAGGTTTTATTGGTGGTGGTGTTATTGGTGGTGGTGTTATTGGTGGTGGTAGTATTGGTGGTGATGGTGGTATTAGTGGTGGTATTGGGGGTGGTATTGGTGGTGGTGTTGGTGGTATTGGTGGTGGTATTGTTATTGGCTGTGGTATTGGTGGTGGTATTATTGGTGATGGTGGTATTGTGGTGGTGGTGGTATTGTCTTTGGCGGTATTGGTGGTGTAGGTCTTGGTGGTGGTGGTATTGGTATTGGTGGTGGTATTGGTAGTGTTGGTATTGGTGAGTTTGATATTAGTATTAGTGGTGGTGGTATTTATATCAATGGTATTTGTAGTGGTGGTGGTATTGGAGGTGGTGGTATTGGTGGTGTTGATGGTGGTGCTATTGGTGGTATTGGTGGTGGTAGTTTTATTGGTGGTGGTATTGGGTGGTGGTGGTATTGGTGTGATTGGTTGTGGTGGTGGTATTGGTGGTGGTGGTATTGGTGATATTATTAGTGGTAATGGTGGTGGTGGTATTAATGGTGGTGGGAAGTTGCTGGTGGTGGTACTGGTGGTGATATTGGTTTTATTGGTGGTGGTGGTATTTGTGGTGGGATCAGTGGGATTGACGGTGGTATTGGTGATGGTATTGGTGGTGGTAATGGTGATGGTGGCAGTATTGGTGGCCGTGGTATTGGTGGTATTGTTGGTGGTGGTATTGGTATTGGTGGAAGTGGTGGTATTGGTCGTGATGGTATTGTTTGTGGGGGTATTGGTGGTGGTGGTATTGGTGGTGGTATTGGCGGTGGCATTTATATTGGTGGTGGTGGTATTAGTGGTAGTATTAGTGGTATTTGTGGTGGTGAAATTGGTGGTGGTGGTATTGGTTGTGGTGGGGGAGGTATTGGTGATGGTATATGTGAAGGTGGTATTGGTAGTGGTGGTGGTGGTATTATTGGTGGTATTGCTGGTGGTATTAATGGTGGTGGGGTGTTGGTGGTATTGGTGGTTATTTAGTTTGTATTGATGGTGGTGGTGGTAGTATTTGTTCTATTGGTGGTGAGGGTTGTATGGGTGGTGGTGGTTTTGGTGGTGGTATTATTGGTGGTATTGGTGGTGGTATCAATGGTGGTGGGGTGTTGGTGGTATTGGTGGTGATATTGGTTGTATTTGTGGTGGTGGCAGTATTTGTGCTGTTGGGGGTGGTATTGGTGGTGGTGGTGTTTGTGGTATTTGTCATGGTATTGGTTGTATTGATGGCGGCATTGGTGGTGTTGGTAATGGAATTGGTGATATTGTCGGTAGCATTGGTGATGATGGTGTTGGTGGTGGTGGTATTGGTATTGGTGATGGTATTGGTGGTGTTATTGGTAATAGTGATGGTAATGGTGGTAATGGTGGTAGTGGTATTGGTATTGTTGGTAATGATGCTACTGGTAGTGGTGGAATTGGTGGTGGTATTGGTATGGGTGGTGATGATATTTGTTGTGATGGAATTGGTGGTTGAATAGGTGATTGTTTTAGGGATAGTTAATTGGTGGTGGCATTCATATTGGTGGTGGTGGAGGTATGCTGGTCGTGGTGTTGGTGGTGATATTGGTGCTGGTGGTATTAGTGGTGATGGTATTGGTGGTGGAATTAGTGGTGGTGGTGGTATTGGTGGTGGTGGTATCGGTGTTGGTCATGCTGGTGTTGGTGGTATTGGTGGTGGTGGCATTGGTGGTAATGGTGATATTTGTGGTGGTGGTATTGGTAGTGGTATTGGTAGAGGTTTTATTGGTGGTGGTAGTATTTGTAGTGGTGATATTGGTGGTGATAGTATTCGTGGTGTTTGCTATTGGTGGTGGTATAGGTGGTGATATTGGTGGTGGTATTGATGGTGGCATTGTTATTGGTTGTGGTATTGGTGGTGATGATTTTGGTGGTGGCAGTGGTATAGGTGGTGGTGGTGGTATTGGTGTTGGTTGTCTTGGTATTGTTGTTGGTGGTATTGGTATTGGTGGTGATGGTATTGGTGGTGATGGTATTGTTATTGGTTGGGTTATTGGTGGTGGTTTTATTTTTGGTGGTTTTGATGATGGTGGTAGTTTTGACTTTGGTAATATTGACGGTGGTGGTATTGGTGGTGAAAGTATTGGTGGTGGTGGTATTGGTGGTGGTAGTATTGGTGGTGTTAGTGTTGGTATTGGTGGTGGTATTGGTATTGGTGGTATTAGTGGTGATGGTTGGGTATTGGCAGTAGTGGAGGTATAGGTGGTGCTATTCATGGTGCTAATGGTGGTGGCATTGGTGGTAGTGGTATTTGTGATATTAGTGGTGGTGGTGGTGGTATTGGTGGTGGTGGAAATGGTGATATTGGTGGAGATATTGATGGTGGTGGTATTGGTATTGATGGTGATGGTATTGGTATTGATGGTGTTGGTGGAGTTGGTATTGGTGGTGGTGGTATTGGTGCAGGTATTGGTGCTGGTATTGGTGGTGGTGGTATTGGTGCTGTTGGTGTTGGTGGTATTGGTGGTGGTGGTATTGCTGGTGATATTGGTTGTAATGGTAATGGAAGTATTGGTGGTGGTGGTCTTGGTGGTATTTGTCATGGTATTGGTTGTATTGATGGTGGTATTGGTAATGGTATAGGTGGTATTTGTGGTGATGGTGTTGGTGGTGGTGGTATTGGTATTTGTGGTGGTGGTGGTAATGGTGATATTGGTTGTGGTGGTTTTGGTATTGGTGGTAGTGGTGGTATTGGTGGTGCTTGGATGGGATTGGTGGTGTTGGTGGTATTAGTGGTATTGGTGTTGTTGGTGGTTGGATTGGTGGTGGTGGTGGTATTGGTGGTGAGGGGATTGGTGCTTGTATTGATGGTGGTATTCGTGGTGGTGGTATTGGCGGTGACATTTATATTGGTGGTGGTGGTATTGGTGGTAGTATTGGTGGTATTCGTGGTGTTGATATTGGTGGGGGTGGTATTGGTGGTGGTGGGGGAGGTATTGGTGTTGGTATCGGTGGAAGTGGTATTGGTGGTGGTGGTATTGGTGGTGGTGGTGTTGGTGGTATTTGTCATGGTATCGGTTGTATTGATGGCAGCATTGGTGGTATTGGTAATGATATTGGTGATATTGGTGGTGGCATTGGTGGTGATGGTGTTGGTGGTGGTGGTATTGGTATTGGCAGTGGTATTGGTGGTGGTAATGGTGCTGGTGGTGATGGTATTGGTATTAGTGGTAATGGTGGTACTGGTAGTGGTGGTATTGGTGGTATTGGTGGTGGTGGTATTGGTATTGGTGGTGGTGGTGTTACTGGTGGTGTTCTTGGTTGTATTGGTACTGTTGGTGGTGGTATTGGTATTGGTGGTGGTAGTATTGGTTGTTATGGTATTGGTGGTTGTTTAGGTGGTGGTATTGGTGGTGGTGGTATTGGTGGTGGCATTGATATGGGTGGTGGTGGTGGTGGTATTGGTGGTGATATTGGTGGTGGTTGTATTAGTGGTGATGGCAGCTGCGGCCTGTGTTGGGGGTGTTACGGTGAGGCAGAGAGGCGCGGCGGGGGAGGGGCAGGGTGCTGTATGCTAAAAACTGGCATATGGATAATTGGAGGTAAGTAAACAAATTAATGAATAAAATTAATTTTGTAGCACGCACTGCATCACATTTTGCGATGCAGGGCACGCTACAAAATTCGTTTTATTAATTAAATTGTTTACTTACCTCCAACTATCCATATGCCTGTTTTTAGCACCTTCCACCATGCCCCTCCCCGCCTCTCTGCCCCACCGCAACTCCGTCCATGGGCCGTGGCTGGGTGATGGTATTGGTGGTATAAGCGGTGGAATTGGTGGTGGTAGTGGTATTGGTGGTGGTGGAATTGGTATTGGTCAGGGTGGTGTTTGTGGTATTGGTGGTGGTGGCATTGGTGTTATTGGTGATATTTGTGGTGGTCGCATTGGCTTTGGTGGTATTGGTGGTGGCATTGGTGGTGGTGGTAGTATTGGTGGTGGTGGTGGTATTAGTGATGGTATAGGGGGTGTTATTGGTGATGGTGGTATTGGTGGTGGATTTGTTATTGGTTGTGGTATTGGTGGTGGTATTATTGGTGATGGATGTAATGTGGTGGGGGTATTGGCTTTGGTGGTATTGGTGGTGGTATTGGTGGTGCAGGTCTTGGTGGTGGTGGTGGTGGTATTGGTATTGATGGTGGTATAGGTAGTGTTGGTATTGGTGATGGTGGTATTAGTATTAGTGATGGTGGTATTTATATTGATGGTATGTGTAGTGGTGGTGGCATTGGAAGTGGTGGTATTGGTGGTGTTGGTGGTAGTGCTATTGGTGGCATTGGTGGTGGTGGCATTGGTGTTATTGATATTTGTGATGGTGGCATTTGTTTGGTGGTATTGGTGGTGGTATTGGTGGTCGTATTGGTAGAGGTTTTATTGGTGGTGGTGTTATTGGTGGTGGTGTTATTGGTGGTGGTAGTATTGGTGGTGATGGTGGTATTAGTGGTGGTATTGGGGTGGTATTGGTGGTGGTGTTGGTGGTATTGGTGGTGGTATTGTTATTGGCTGTGGTATTGGTGGTGGTATTATTGGTGATGGTGGTATTGTGGTGGTGGTATTGTCTTTGGTGGTATTGGTGGTGTAGGTCCTGGTGGTGGTGGTGGTATTGGTATTGGTGGTGGTATTGGTAGTGTTGGTATTGGTGAGTTTGATATTAGTATTAGTGGTGGTGGTATTTATATCAATGGTATTTGTAGTGGTGGTGGTATTGGTGGTGGTGGTATTTGTGATATTATTAGTGGTAATGGTGGTGGTGGTATTAATGGTGGTGGGAAGTTGCTGGTGGTGGTACTGGTGGTGATATTGGTTTTATTGGTGGTGGTGGTATTTGTGCTGGGATCGGTGGGATTGACGGTGGTATTGGTGATGGTATTGGTGGTGGTAATGGTGATGGTGGCAGTATTGGTGGCTGTGGTATTGGTGGTATTGTTGGTGGTGGTATTGGTATTGGTGGAAGTGGCGGTATTGGTGGTGGTGGTATTGGTCGTGATGGTATTGTTTGTGGGGGTATTGGTGGTGGTACTGGTATTGGTGGTGGTGGTATTGGTGGTGGTATTGGCGGTGGCATTTATATTGGTGGTGGTGGTATTGGTGGTAGTATTAGTGGTATTTGTGGTGGTGAAATTGGTGGTGGTGGTATTGGTTGTGGTGGGGGAGGTATTGGTGATGGTATATGTGAGGGTGGTATTGGTAGTGGTGGTGGGGGTATTATTGGTGGTATTGCTGGTGGTATTAATGGTGGTGGGGTGTTGGTGGTATTGGTGGTGATATAGTTTGTATTGGTGGTGGTGGTGGTAGTATTTGTGCTATTGGTGGTGGGGGAGGTATGGGTGGTGGTATTGGTGAGGGTTGTATTGGTGGGGGTGGTTTTGGTGGTGGTATTATTGGTGGTATTGGTGGTGGTATCAATGGTGGTGGGGTGTTGGTGGTATTGGTGGTGATATTGGTTGTATTTGTGGTGGTGGTAGTATTTGTGCTGTTGGTGGTGGTGTTGGTGGTATTTGTCATGGTATTGGTTGTATTGATGGCGGCATTGGTGGTGTTGGTAATGGAATTGGTGATATTGTCGGTAGCATTGGTGATGATGGTGTTGGTGGTGGTGGTATTGGTATTGGTGATGGTATTGGTGGTGTTATTGGTAATAGTGATGGTAATGGTGGTAATGGTGGTAGTGGTATTGGTATTGTTGGTAATGGTGCTACTGGTAGTGGTGGAATTGGTGGTGGTATTGGCATGGGTGGTGATGATATTTGTTGTGATGGAATTGGTGGTTGAATAGGTGATTGTTTAGGGATAGTTAATTGGTGGTGGCATTCATATTGGTGGTGGTGGAGGTATGCTGGTCGTGGTGTTGGTGGTGATATTGGTGCTGGTGGTATTAGTGGTGATGGTATTGGTGGTTGTTGGACTTGGCCCTTCTGGCAGGTTCACCCCTGAACTTTTTGCCTAGTGATTTCTGGTCTTTGCGCACTTTGACACTGTGGCGCAGTGTAAAGTGCGTCCTCTCCCTGAGTGTGTGTGTGAGATTGGCCTGCTCTCCCATAGGAATGCATAGGGAATGTCTGTGTCCCTGGTAGTTCCTGATGCGTGAGGCGTGCATGGTCAAGTCTGGTATGTGCGAACTCGGGAGAGTGAATGCTTCGCAACGATGTATGTGACATGGTTGTGTCTTGTGCGGAAGTGCTACTTCTAGACATGGCTGTGTATGTGCTGTGAAGGTGCTGGCGTGTGATTGGCTGGAGCTGGCTGGGATGCCAGGCTCCAGTAGTCTGTGTGGGTCTGCCCCAGTGGTGAATGGAGAGATTAGCATGCTGATGTGAGGGAGGGGCTGCGCCTGTGTCCTGAATGAGGCTGGGTTTCCCCCACACAATGCTGGCTCCGCCCCCTGTGGTGCGACTGATGACCCTAGCCTGCCTGATGAATGAAAGGGGTGGTTGAGCCATCAACAGTGCTCACAGACCAGCTGCGACTGGTTCTGCCCCCACCCTGCACCTACAGACAAAAGGGAAAAGGTGTATAAAAGAGGGGCTGTGACCCCATGAAAATGTTCTTGTTCTGCAACTCGAATCTGCCAGGGGCGTGCTGCTGCTTGGGCCCAGGGGGAAGGCTTGCCTCCCCTGGGCCCTCCCCAGCCCCTGGACTTCTGAAGAGCTTTGCTGGACTTTGGTCCCTTATAGCGCTTGGGAGCGCTGTTTATTCCCCTCTAGCGCTGTGCTTGGACTTTTGCTGGACTTGTGTTCCCCTGAGGCGCCTGGAGGCCCTTTGTCCTGTCTAGTGGTGCTGGGAGCGCTTGTGTGCTGTCCCTAGCGCATTGGAGCGCTTTGTGTCCCGCTAGCGCTGTGAGCGCTTTATTTTTCATGCCTGGGCAGAGCGCTGTCGTTTTCCCTCTGAGGGAAGCGCTCCTGCCCCTCTGGTGCCCCAGAGTGCTTCGTTGCACTTTCTTCTTAAATACGGGTGCCACCCCGTTTATTTAATTAATTGGTGAGTGCCCACCTCGCTGTGTTGGTTTTAATTAATCTCGAGGGTGCCACCCCTCGCTATGCCCCGAGAAATCACCGCCGCAGCCGCGGGCAAAACCGGAAGTCAGGCGGCATCGCGCCTGACTGTAGGCGGGACTTCCGGGTTGCTGAAGGAAGTCCCGCCCGCCGCCGTGCTCTGATTGGCCAGGGCGCCCGGCCAGAGAAGAGGAGCCCGGAGCCTTGAGGGCTCCACTTTCCAAGTCCCGGTCCCGAGATGGGGGACCGGGTGAAGATGCCCCCCTTCCCTCCTGGAGCCGGATGTTGCGTGTTGGGGCTCCCAGGAGTGAGGGGAGCCCCAGAGGCAAAGTCCGGCCGCAGCCCAGCAGCGGAGAGCCGCGAGAGGAGACGCCGCCTCCCACACAGCCGGTGAGTGCAGGCGTCCCCGTGGGCTGTTCCTCTGCCCCCCCCTGGTTCTGAGTCCCCGAGGGGGTTCCTGGGGGCACTTGATTGTTTCAGGGCCGCGGAGGCTCCAACGTGTGGGGCCTATTTGTTTGAGAGCCTGCAAGGCTCTACACCGCCAGTAATTCCGAGTCCCCCGAGAGAGACTCCCGTGAAACCGGGCATTTCCTGTGAGCCCACGAGAGGCTCTGGAGTGCCCCCCCCCTGGTTGAGAGCCCGGCGAGGCTCTAGGCACCGGCAGTAATTCGGAGTCCCCCGTGAGGGACCCCCACAGCCCAGCGAGGCTGCACCTTTGTTGTTGGAGCCCTGAGAGGTTCCCAAGGAGGCATATCTCTTTTGCTAAAGAGTCCTGAGAGGCTCAGCAGTGCCCTTATTTGTTTAAGAGCCCGAGAGGCTCAGGGGGACATTTTATTTCTACAGAGCCCTGAGAGGCTCACCTCTTTGCACCACATTGTTCTGGCCAGAGCCTGCGAGGCTCCAGTGGTGGCCCAACAGTGTTTCCAGTTGCCCAGCACTTTGTGGGCAACTGCCACGTTTAGGACCCTGACTTTGGACACAGGGCGTCCTAGCCCTAGAGAGGCCAGTTGGCCTAGGGACTGCCACAGGTGGTGGCTAATGTGATTTGTGCTCTATTGTGTTGTCCTACACCGCTGAACGTGTGTTGATGCGTCATGTGTTCCTTACACCTCTGAATGTGTTGTTGATGCATCATGTGTTTTCCTCCTTACACCTCTGAATGAATGTTATGCATTGCATCATGTGTTTCCTTCCTTAGACCCCTACAGGTATAGCGATACTTAGGTGGTTTTCCTTCTTGCTAGTACAGGTGGTGCTAGCAGAGCCCAGGTTCCCTAGTGTAATCTCCTAAGATAGTGAGGGTTGCATAGGTGGTGCTCACCTGGTACCAGTAGTGACTGGTTGTATGTTATTTTTGCGCTACAGTGATAATTCTATGATCTAAAAAGTGCTATTTCTGAAAGTGTTACTTCTGAAAGTGCTGATTCCTGACAGTGGTCCAGGTGGCCCTGTCTTGTAAATATCCCCTGTAAATTCTGCCCGTGCCCCTGGCACAATGTAAAGTGTGTGTTTTATCTAATGTGTTTTGGTGTACTACAAAGGCTATTTTTATATATAACCTTGTGTGGAGTTTCCTTTGTGGTGGGCCTTGGGTGTTGTTGCTGGGGTGCGTGCGCAAATACTTAACTCATATCGCCTCCAAGTTTAGCCTTGCTGCTCGCGCCACGTTACCTAGAGGGCGAGTAGGGGTTATCTTGGCGTGTAACTCCCTTGCCCTGACCTTAGGAATGGTGATCCCTGACTGACCTCGACGCGAGTCTTGGCCAGCCAGGATCCCGTTTCTAACATTGGCGGCAAGCGGTGGGATGAGAATTTGTGTTTGCGATGTACCACAGTGACAACGGGCCACACTACAAAACTCTGCATTTTAGATAATCACATTTTGGGGATTATGGTATGGAGTTTGCTAAAAATGTCATTTCTGTGGAAATGTGTTTCTTGTGCACTTTGAGTTAGGTGTCCCTAGCTCGGGAGGGTAGATCATCCCCCTAAGTGCAGTGTGTTTTCTGGATTCACCATGAGGGTGGGATCCAGTGGTGGCAGCATAAGTGTGTTCAGTGCATGTGTCCCCCGTCCCTGCCCTGGAGTTATGGTACCTGTGTCACGTGTGGTCAGGTTGAGAGATCAGGGGTGGTAGAAACTGCCTTACCAGTCTGGGGAGGGGTGTGTGGGGACGAATGGTGTGTTGCACTGGACGTGTGTGTGAGTTCTCTGGATGGGGAGCTTGCTGAATGCTTGTGTACTCTTGTTTTGCTCAGATACCTAAGTTCCGTGTGTTAAACTTTTCCCAAGAACGTCTGCAGACAGTGGAGCCTGCTTTTGATTTTCTGTGGTCTATTTAGAGACAGATGTTTGGAGTTGGTAATGTTCTAGGAGGAGAGAGGCATAGGGGATGGAGTGATTCCAAAAGGAGTGGCTGAGGTGTCTTCCAGCCCAGTGTGGTGGAAGAGGTTAAGTGTAGCCCAGCTAGGTCTCGGTGTAGGGGCTCACGTCCTGTCTCAAGAGGAGAAGGAGTGGGTGGGACTGCATGTCTCCAGGTGCCCGAAACCCAGTGTCAGGGCCTAGAATGTTTCTGAAGGGAACATCAGGTCGGGGGCCTAGGCTGTACCAATAGGTCATTTGAGGAAGATCTCCCAGAGTGTTTGAAGAATGTAGAACATCAGTGAACAGGATTTCATGGGTGGGCCTGAAGCTCATGGGAGTTTCCAGTGCCCTGTGCCATTGTTTTAATTGTGGGGGAGTGACCCTAAGGAAAGGTTCTGGTCTTCCAGCCCAGTGTGGTGGAAGTGGCTCAGAGGAGCACAAGCCTGGTCTTCGTAGTCTGGGTGTTTTTTTTCTTAGGAACACCAGGTGAGGGAGCCTAGCATGTCCGTATGGAGCGTCCTTGTAGGGAGATCTCCCAGCGTGGAGAGAACGTGGAGCGCCTGTAAACAGGGCTCTAGTAGTTCTGTTATCTGGCAGTACCGCTCCAGTTGGGAGGGTGCAGAAGTCCAGATGTAGGGGTGCGAGGGGGATAGGTTCCCCAGTGGAGTAACCCATGGGTCAGGGGCCAACCAGAAGGGTTGTGTCGCCAAGGAGTGACCAGGGTGATGCCACTTCTGTCCTGAGTGTCAGGAAGACTTGTACACGACACATTAGTTATGTGTCACCCTCAAGGAAGTCCTGGTGCGCCAGGCATCTGACCAAAGGGGTACGTCCCTCGGTTGGGGAGCCAGTAGCCGGTGTGTCCGGATCTGGACGTAAAGGGCAACTATATGTAGTGTCCTGAAGGAACTCCTGCCTGAAGAGAAGGAACCGGGTAAGCTGTATGGGGGATTGACCTGCAGTGGTTGCCTTGCTGCTGAAGGAGGAGTGAATTCGAATCCCAGGTGGTAGACCAGTTAAGGGAGCTGTGACTCTGTCATGACCAGCCTGGTGTCCTGTAGGCACCGCACTGAGCCGCGTCTGCCTTCGGCCGCGCAGCCTATGCCGCTTGCCGTCCCCGTCTCGACGCGGTCCGTGAGCCGCCGCCTGCGCCGCATCTGGCAACCCGCAAAGTGCAACGCCTCACTACACCGATCTTGTGCTGGTCTGACCGTGGTCACTGCTGCTGAGGGAGTAAAGGTCCCGAACTGGTGGGAGAGTTGTGTTCTGGAGGGTGCTTCAGAAGTAGAGGTAGGGTGGGGCATTCTTGCCCGTGACCTCTGGTCAGCCTGAGGGTGTGGACCCTAGGTTGAAGATCAGTGATAGTTTGGAACTACACTGAGAAAGGGAGTGGAGAATGGCTATGTAGGCCAGGGGTTACTACCCCCCACTCTGTGGATTGGCAAGGACCAGTGGTATCTGGGTGGCCTAGGGCCTGGTCCTAGCCGTGGACAACTAAGGAGTACCAGTGGGGTAGCCTAGTTGGGCCTGTTTTTTTTTTAGTATGTGCTTGTCTCATGGATCAACGTGGCGTAGAACCGGAGGGTGTCCCTGCAGTGCGGGCCCGCGTCCGTGTTCTATCGCCCCAAGCAGGGAAGTCCATCACGGTGGTGATTGTTCTCCCCTGCGTTTTGGCTGGAAGGGGGTTGTGTTGGACTTGGCCCTTCTGGCAGGTTCACCCCTGAACTTTTTGCCTAGTGATTTCTGGTCTTTGCGCACTTTGACACTGTGGCGCAGTGTAAAGTGCGTCCTCTCCCTGAGTGTGTGTGTGAGATTGGCCTGCTCTCCCATAGGAATGCATGGGGAATGTCTGTGTCCCTGGTAGTTCCTGATGCGTGAGGCGTGCATGGTCAAGTCTGGTATGTGCGAACTCGGGAGAGTGAATGCTTCGCAACGATGTATGTGACATGGTTGTGTCTTGTGCGGAAGTGCTACTTCTAGACATGGCTGTGTATGTGCTGTGAAGGTGCTGGCGTGTGATTGGCTGGAGCTGGCTGGGATGCCAGGCTCCAGTAGTCTGTGTGGGTCTGCCCCAGTGGTGAATGGAGAGATTAGCATGCTGATGTGAGGGAGGGGCTGCGCCTGTGTCCTGAATGAGGCTGGGTTTCCCCCACACAATGCTGGCTCCGCCCCCTGTGGTGCGACTGATGACCCTAGCCTGCCTGATGAATGAAAGGGGTGGTTGAGCCATCAACAGTGCTCACAGACCAGCTGCGACTGGTTCTGCCCCCACCCTGCACCTACAGACAAAAGGGAAAAGGTGTATAAAAGAGGGGCTGTGACCCCATGAAAATGTTCTTGTTCTGCAACTCGAATCTGCCAGGGGCGTGCTGCTGCTTGGGCCCAGGGGGAAGGCTTGCCTCCCCTGGGCCCTCCCCAGCCCCTGGACTTCTGAAGAGCTTTGCTGGACTTTGGTCCCTTATAGCGCTTGGGAGCGCTGTTTATTCCCCTCTAGCGCTGTGCTTGGACTTTTGCTGGACTTGTGTTCCCCTGAGGCGCCTGGAGGCCCTTTGTCCTGTCTAGTGGTGCTGGGAGCGCTTGTGTGCTGTCCCTAGCGCATTGGAGCGCTTTGTGTCCCGCTAGCGCTGTGAGCGCTTTATTTTTCATGCCTGGGCAGAGCGCTGTCGTTTTCCCTCTGAGGGAAGCGCTCCTGCCCCTCTGGTGCCCCAGAGTGCTTCGTTGCACTTTCTTCTTAAATACGGGTGCCACCCCGTTTATTTAATTAATTGGTGAGTGCCCACCTCGCTGTGTTGGTTTTAATTAATCTCGAGGGTGCCACCCCTCGCTATGCCCCGAGAAATCACCGCCGCAGCCGCGGGCAAAACCGGAAGTCAGGCGGCATCGCGCCTGACTGTAGGCGGGACTTCCGGGTTGCTGAAGGAAGTCCCGCCCGCCGCCGTGCTCTGATTGGCCAGGGCGCCCGGCCAGAGAAGAGGAGCCCGGAGCCTTGAGGGCTCCACTTTCCAAGTCCCGGTCCCGAGATGGGGGACCGGGTGAAGATGCCCCCCTTCCCTCCTGGAGCCGGATGTTGCGTGTTGGGGCTCCCAGGAGTGAGGGGAGCCCCAGAGGCAAAGTCCGGCCGCAGCCCAGCAGCGGAGAGCCGCGAGAGGAGACGCCGCCTCCCACACAGCCGGTGAGTGCAGGCGTCCCCGTGGGCTGTTCCTCTGCCCCCCCCTGGTTCTGAGTCCCCGAGGGGGTTCCTGGGGGCACTTGATTGTTTCAGGGCCGCGGAGGCTCCAACGTGTGGGGCCTATTTGTTTGAGAGCCTGCAAGGCTCTACACCGCCAGTAATTCCGAGTCCCCCGAGAGAGACTCCCGTGAAACCGGGCATTTCCTGTGAGCCCACGAGAGGCTCTGGAGTGCCCCCCCCCTGGTTGAGAGCCCGGCGAGGCTCTAGGCACCGGCAGTAATTCGGAGTCCCCCGTGAGGGACCCCCACAGCCCAGCGAGGCTGCACCTTTGTTGTTGGAGCCCTGAGAGGTTCCCAAGGAGGCATATCTCTTTTGCTAAAGAGTCCTGAGAGGCTCAGCAGTGCCCTTATTTGTTTAAGAGCCCGAGAGGCTCAGGGGGACATTTTATTTCTACAGAGCCCTGAGAGGCTCACCTCTTTGCACCACATTGTTCTGGCCAGAGCCTGCGAGGCTCCAGTGGTGGCCCAACAGTGTTTCCAGTTGCCCAGCACTTTGTGGGCAACTGCCACGTTTAGGACCCTGACTTTGGACACAGGGCGTCCTAGCCCTAGAGAGGCCAGTTGGCCTAGGGACTGCCACAGGTGGTGGCTAATGTGATTTGTGCTCTATTGTGTTGTCCTACACCGCTGAACGTGTGTTGATGCGTCATGTGTTCCTTACACCTCTGAATGTGTTGTTGATGCATCATGTGTTTTCCTCCTTACACCTCTGAATGAATGTTATGCATTGCATCATGTGTTTCCTTCCTTAGACCCCTACAGGTATAGCGATACTTAGGTGGTTTTCCTTCTTGCTAGTACAGGTGGTGCTAGCAGAGCCCAGGTTCCCTAGTGTAATCTCCTAAGATAGTGAGGGTTGCATAGGTGGTGCTCACCTGGTACCAGTAGTGACTGGTTGTATGTTATTTTTGCGCTACAGTGATAATTCTATGATCTAAAAAGTGCTATTTCTGAAAGTGTTACTTCTGAAAGTGCTGATTCCTGACAGTGGTCCAGGTGGCCCTGTCTTGTAAATATCCCCTGTAAATTCTGCCCGTGCCCCTGGCACAATGTAAAGTGTGTGTTTTATCTAATGTGTTTTGGTGTAATACAAAGGCTATTTTTATATATAACCTTGTGTGGAGTTTCCTTTGTGGTGGGCCTTGGGTGTTGTTGCTGGGGTGCGTGCGCAAATACTTAACTCATATCGCCTCCAAGTTTAGCCTTGCTGCTCGCGCCACGTTACCTAGAGGGCGAGTAGGGGTTATCTTGGCGTGTAACTCCCTTGCCCTGACCTTAGGAATGGTGATCCCTGACTGACCTCGACGCGAGTCTTGGCCAGCCAGGATCCCGTTTCTAACAGTGGTGGAATTAGTGATGGTGGTGGTATTGGTGGTGGTGGTATCGGTGTTGTTCATGCTGGTGTTGGTGGTATTGGTGGTGGTGGCATTGGTGGTAATGGTGATATTTGTGGTGGTGGTATTGGTAGTGGTATCGGTAGAGGTTTTATTGGTGGTGGTAATATTTGTAGTGGTGATATTGGTGGTGGTAGTATTCGTGGAGGTGTTTGCTATTGGTGGTGGTATAGGTGGTGATATTGGTGGTGGTATTGATGGTGGCACTGTTATTGGTTGTGGTATTGGTGGTGATGGTTTTGGTGGTGGCAGTGGTATAGGTGGTGGTGGTGGTATTGGTGTTGGTTGTCTTGGTATTGTTGTAGGTGGTATTGGTATTGGTGGTGATGGTATTGGTGGTGATGGTATTGTTATTGGTTGGGTTATTGGTGGTGGTTTTATTGTTGGTGGTTTTGATGATGGTGGTAGTTTTGACTTTGGTAATATTGATGGTGGTGGTATTGGTGGTGAAAGTATTGGTGGTGGTGGTATTGGTGGTGGTAGTATTGGTGGTGTTAGTGTTGGTATTGGTGGTGGTATTGGTATTGGTGGTATTAGTGGTGATGGTTGGGTATTGGCAGTAGTGGAGGTATAGGTGGTGCTATTCATGGTGCTAATGGTGGTGGCATTGGTGGTAGGGGTATTTGTGATATTGGTGGTGTTGGTGGTGGTATTGGTGGTGGTGGTAATGGTGATATTGGTGGAGATATTGATGGTGGTGGTATTGGTATTGATGGTGATTTTATTGGTGTTGATGGTGTTGGTGGAGTTGGTATTGGTGGTGGTGGTATTGGTGCTGGTATTGGTGGTGGTGGTATTGGTGCTGTTGGTGTTGGTGGTATTGGTGGTGGTGGTATTGCTGGTGATATTGGTTGTAATGGTAATGGAAGTATTGGTGGTGGTGGTCTTGGTGGTATTTGTCATGGTATTGGTTGTATTGATGGTGGTATTGGTAATGGTATAGGTGGTATTTGTGGTGCTTGTGTTGGTGGTGGTGGTATTGGTATTTGTGGTGGTGGTGGTAATGGTGATATTGGTTGTGGTGGTTTTGGTATTGGTGGTAGTGGTGGTATTGGTGGTGCTTGGATGGGATTGGTGGTGTTGGTGGTATTAGTGGTATTGGTGTTGTTGGTGGTTGGATTGGTGGTGGTGGTGGTATTGGTGGTGAGGGGATTGGTGCTTGTATTGATGGTGGTATTCGTGGTGGTGGTATTGGCGGTGACATTTATATTGGTGGTGGTGGTATTGGTGGTAGTATTGGTGGTATTGTGGTGTTGATATTGGTGGGGGTGGTATTGGTGGCAGTGGGGGAAGTATTGGTGTTGGTATTGGTGGAAGTGGTATTGGTGGTGGTGGTATTGGTGGTGGTGGTGTTGGTGGTATTTGTCATGGTATCGGTTGTATTGATGGCAGCATTGGTGGTATTGGTAATGATATTGGTGATATTGGTGGTGGCATTGGTGGTGATGGTGTTGGTGGTGGTGGTATTGGTATTGGTGGTGGTAATGGTGCTGGTGGTGATGGTATTGGTATTAGTGGTAATGGTGGTACTGGTAGTGGTGGTATTGGTGGTGGTGGTATTGGTATTGGTGGTGGTGGTGTTACTGGTGGTGTTCTTGGTTGTATTGGTACTGTTGGTGGTGGTATTGGTATTGGTGGTGGTAGTATTGGTTGTTATGGTATTGGTGGTTGTTTAGGTGGTGGTATTAGTGGTGGTGGTATTGGTGGTGGCATTGATATGGGTGGTGGTGGTGGTGGTATTGGTGGTGATATTGGTGGTGGGTGTATTAGTGGTGATGGCAGCTGCGGCCCGTGTTGGGGGTGTTACGGTGAGGCAGTGAGGCGGGGCGGGGGAGGGGCAGGGTGTTGTATGCTAAAAACTGGCATATGGATAATTGGAGGTAAGTAAACAAATTAATGAATAAAATTAATTTCGTAGCACGTACTGCATCGCATTTTGCGATGCAGGGCACGCTACAAAATTTGTTTTAATAATTAAATTGTTTACTTACCTCCAACTATCCATATGCCTGTTTTTAGCACCTTCCACCCTGCCCCTCCCCGCCTCTCTGCCCCACCGCAACTCCCTCCATGGGCCGTGGCTGGGTGATGGTATTGGTGGTATAAGTGGTGGAATTGGTGGTGGTAGTGGTATTGGTGGTGGTGGTATTGGTATTGGTCAGGGTGGTGTTTGTGGTATTGGTGGTGGTGGCATTGGTGTTATTGGTGATATTTGTGGTGGTGGCATTGGCTTTGGTGGTATTGGTGGTGGCATTGGTGGTGGTGGTATTGGTGGTGGTAGTATTGGTGGTGATGGTGGTATTGCTGATGGTATAGGGGGTGGTATTGGTGATGGTGGTATTGGTGGTGGTATTGTTATTGGTTGTGGTATTGGTGGTGGTATTATTGGTGATGGATGTAATGTTGTGGGGGTATTGGCTTTGGTGGTATTGGTGGTGGTATTGGTGGTGCAGGTCTTGGTGGTGGTGTTGGTGGTATTGGTATTGATGGTGGTATAGGTAGTATTGGTATTGGTGATGGTGGTATTAGTATTAGTGATGGTGGTATTTATATTGATGGTATTTGTAGTGGTGGTGGCATTGGAAGTGGTGGTATTGGTGGTGTTGGTTGTAGTGCTATTGGTGGCATTGGTGTTATTGATATTTGTGATGGTGGCATTTGTTTGGTGGTATTGGTGGTGGTATTGGTGGTCGTATTGGTAGAGGTTTTATTGGTGGTGGTGTTATTGGTGGTGGTGTTATTGGTGGTGGTAGTATTGGTGGTGATGGTGGTATTAGTGGTGGTATTGGGGGTGGTATTGGTGGTGGTGTTGGTGGTATTGGTGGTGGTATTGTTATTGGCTGTGGTATTGGTGGTGGTAATATTGGTGATGGTGGTATTGTGGTGGTGGTATTGTCTTTGGTGGTATTGGTGGTGTAGGTCTTGGTGGTGGTGGTGGTATTGGTATTGGTGGTGGTATTGGTAGTGTTGGTATTGGTGAGTTTGATATTAGTATTAGTGGTGGTGGTATTTATTTCAATGGTATTTGTAGTGGTGGTGGTATTGGAGGTGGTGGTATTGGTGGTGTTGATGGTGGTGCTATTGGGGTATTGGCGGTGGTGGTGTTATTGGTGATGGTATTGGGTGGTGGTTGTATTGGTGTGATTGGTTGTGGTGGTGGTATTGGTGGTGGTGGTATTGGTGATATTATTAGTGGTATTGGTGGTGGTGGTGGTATTAATGGTGGTGGGGAATTGCTGGTGGTGGTACTGGTGGTGATATTGGTTTTATTGGTGGTGGTGGTATTTGTGGAGGGATTGGTGGGATTGACGGTGGTATTGGTGATGGTATTGGCGGTGGTAATGGTGATGGTGGCAGTATTGGTGGCCATGGTATTGGTGGTATTGTTGGTGGTGGTATTGGTATTGGTGGAAGTGGCGGTATTGGTGGTGGTGGTATTGGTGGTGATGGTATTGATTGTGGGGGTATTGGTGGTGGTAGTGGTAATGGTGGTGGTGGTATCGGTATTAGTGTTGGTGGTAATGGTGTTCATGGTATTGGTGGTGGTATTGGCAGTGGCATTGATATTTGTGGTTGTGGTGGTGGTATTAGTGGTGGTACTGGTGGTGGTGGTATTGGTGGTATCAGTAGTTGTATTGGTGGAGTGGTATTGGTGGTGGTGGTATTGGAGGTGGTGGTTTTGGTGGTGGTATTGGTGGTGGTATTGGTAGATTCGGTGGTGGTGTGTTGGTGGTGGTGGTATTGTGGTGATGGTATTGGTGGTGGTGGTGGTGGTGATTGTTTTGGTGCTGATATTCGTGGATGTGGTATTGGTGGTATTGTTAATGTTAATGTTGATAAAATTTGTAGAATCGCACAAATACCCAGAGGTGTCTTGATGCCGAGGACCACAGTAGACATGCTCAGCACCTAGTCCTATTGGTGGTGGGGGTATTGATGGTATTGGTTGTGGTGGTATTTTTTATTGTGGTATTGGTTGTATTGGTGGTGATATTGGTGGTGCTGGTGGTATTGGTGGTGGTGGTTATGGTATTGGCCATGGTGGTATTAGTCGTATTGGTGGTGGTAGTATTAGTGGTGCTGGTGGTATTGGTGGTTGTTTTGGTGATGGTGGTGGTATTGGTGGAGGTGGTATTGGTATAAGTGGTGGTGGTGGTGTTGGTGGTTCTGGTGGTGGTATTGGTGGTGATGGTGGGGATTGTTTTGGTGCTGGTATTCGTGAAAGTGGTATTGGTGGTATTATTAATGTTAATAAAATTTGTAAAAGCACACGAATACCCGGAGGGGTCTTGGTGCTGAGGACCACAGTAGACATGCTCAGCACCTAATCCTATTGTTGGTGGTGGTTGTATTGGCGTTGGTAGTATTGGTGGTATCAGTTGTGGTAGTATTTGTGGTGGTGGTATTGGTTATATTGGTGGTGGTGGTGGTGATATTGGTGGTGCTGGTGGTCTTGGTGATGGTAGTTATGGTATCGGTCATGGTGGTATTAGTGGTATTGGTGGTGGTAGTATTAGTGGTGCCCTGTGGTGGTTTTGGCAGTGGTGGTGTTACTGGTGGAGGCGGTATTGGTATTAGTGGTGGTATTGGTGGTAGTGGTATTGGTGGTGATGGTGGTGATATTGGTGGTGGCATTGGCGGTGGTGGTGGCATTGTTATTGGTTGTGGTAATGGTGGTGGTATTGGTGGTGGTTGTATTGGTTTTGGTGGTATTGGTGGTGGTGGTGGTGGCATTGGCAGTGGTATTGGTGGTGATGGTGGTGGTATTGGTGGTGGTGGTGGTATTGGTAGTTGTGGTATTGGTGCTGGTAGTATTAGTATTGGTGGTGGTATTTATATTGATGGTATTGGTAGTGAAAGTGGTATTGGAGGTGGTGGTATTGGTGGTGGTATTGGTGGTGGTAGTATTGGTGGTGGTAGTATTGGTGGTGGTGTTATTGGTGGTGGTGGTATTGGTGTGATTGGTTGTGGTGGTGGTATTGGAGGTGGTGGTTTTGGCGATAATATTAGGGGTATTGGTAATGTTGGTATTAATGGTGGTGGGGTATTGCTGATGGTGGTATAGGTGGGATATTGGTTGTATTGGTGGTGGTATTTGTGGTATTAGTGGTGGGATTGATGATGGTATTGGTGATGGTACTGGTGGTGGTATTGGTGGTGGTGGTGGTATTGGTGGTATTGTTGTTGGTGGTTTTGATGGTGGTGGTATTGTTGGTGGTACTTGTATTATTGGTGGTGGTATTTGTATTAGTGTTGCTGGTCATGTTTGTGATGGTATTGGTGGTGGTATTGGCGGTGGTGGTATTGGCATTGCTATTTGTGGTGGTGGTGGTATTAGTGGTGGTACTGGTGGTGGTGTTATTGGTGGTATCAGTAGTGGTATTGGTGGTAGTGGTATTGGCGGTGGTGGTATTGGTGGTGGTGGTTTGGTGGTGGTATTGGTGGTGGTATTGATAGTATCGGTGGTGGTGTATTGGTGGTGGTGGGATTGGTGATGGTGATTGTTTTGGTGATGGTATTCGTGGATGTGGTATTGGTATTGGTGGTATTGTTAATGTTAATGTTAATAAAATTTGTAACAGCGCACGAATACCCAGAGTTGTCTTGGCCCTGAGGACCACAGTAGACATGCTCGGCACCTATTCCTATTGGTGGTGGTGGTGGTATTGGTGGTGGTGGTGGTATTGGCTATGGTGGTATTTGTGGTGGTGGCATTGATTGTATTGGTGGTGGTATTGGTGGTGATATTGGTGGTGCTGGTGGTATTGATGGTGGTGTTAGTGGTGGTATTGGTTGTGGTGGTATTGGTCTTGGTATGTATAGTGGTGGTGGTATTGATGGTAGTGATATTGGTAGTGGTGTTGTTGGTGGTGGTGGTATTGGTGGTGATGGTATTGGTGGAGGTGGTGGTATTTGTGGTGTGGTTGTTAATAAAACTGTTAAGGTGGCTTTAGTGAAGATGACATGTAACACAGATGTGCTGTTGTCAGCTTCAGGTCATTAACATAGGATTATGGGCAACCTGGAATTCACATGACTTAATTCGCTAATCATTTCTAAATCCATTTTACTTGGGGTGGGTTGAAACAGACAGATGATAGTGCCGGGAATAAGTGATTAAAAGCAGGCACCCAAGTTATGGGGAAGTCTGTACTTCTTAAAAAATCAAGAGCGGCTTCACCTGAAGCAGCGCATGTCCGACCTGCTGTAAGAGAAACTCAATAGAGTAAATAGTGCTTATAGACTAAAGAACAGACCCCGTGTAACAACGAAAGTAAAAGGGCCAGTAGCCATGGGAGGTTACAAATAAAGACACAGCTGGACTAAGGAGGGACTAAGAAGCCTATTAACAAATCCAAAGGCAACATTTACGAAAGACAATGAAAGAAGTCAATGAAAAATATGGGTGGAGGCTTCTCCCCATACATGCGTGCTGCCACTAGGCATGACCTAAAAAGTTAGGGGAGGAAAAACATTTCAAGGTTTAAGGTCGAACCAAGAGAAAGATCAGTTTGATTTCAGCTTTAAAAAAGAGAAGCTGCAAGTAAAAAACCAAAATGTAAAATATTAGAAGTTCAGCTACATTATGTGATGTGAAAGAAATTAAACGACTAAGGGCCTGATTCCAATGCGGTTAGGAAATCTTCCTGACTGAATGGGTTTAGGAATGGTTTTCGATGAACTCAGATTGGGAGAGTCCAACCGACCGAGTACAATGCCTCCGGATTCCTCCAGATACAATTTGGTCAAACTCCCATTGACTTCAATAGGATCCTATATTCCGACCGAATGCATAAGCTCCAATTAAAGAAAGGGGTGGCTGGGGAAAACCGGTCAACCTGTGGCAGGCACCCGCTGTGCCTGCCACTGTGCATGGCTGGTAAGGGGGGGACCCAGGGGTAACCCCCAGGCCCGATTGAGAAGGCTCTGGGGGCAGCGGGGCCTGCTCCAGGCCCCAAAATTCTGATTCCTGCTACCAATTCGAGTTGCACAGCACATTTCCGAAAGGCTGTCCAAATCCAGCATTGTACTCGGTCGTTCAGAAATGCAGCCCGTAGAGACGTACAATTCTGTTCCGTAAGGCTTGGTCATTTCGAATACCGGAGGGTTCAGATAGGGATATTCCTAACGCCTAATTCGCATCATACTCAGTTGGTCAGAAACCTTTCCGAGTTGGTTGGACAGACACATTCACGATCGAATTTGGATGGAGCAAATGCCATTAGGAGGCCTTCCTAACTGCATCAGAATTGGGCCCTATGTGTTATTGCGAATCAGTGTATTTATATTTGTTCCAAGACCTATACTGGGTAGGGGGGTTCAAAGAATTATTATTACAGTTTTGAGGCTTAGCGATAGTGAAGATTGCACATTTATTTTCCAATGAAGCAACTAAAAAAATAGAGCCGACTTTTGGGATTAAGGAGGTAACTTAAGTCTTCCCTTGACAGGAGTTGGATTAACATAGGTACACGTTGAAAACTGGACTTTTAATTATTTTGGAATGATTAAGGCGTCTGCGTATCTGCAAAGATGATTGACCCTAAAATATAAAACTAGAGAACATGACCCATGATGCAGCTCTCACTGGTCACAGGATGTTCCCTATACACCGTTGCATTGGTCAAAGTACCAACTGTGCATAGCTCCTGGCAATTCCCAACACATACTGTGTGCAATAAACTGCCCCCGCCGCATTATACCCTAATTTGTTTGTTTTCGGTTGACTTCAGTAATTAGTTATTTAGAAATTTGAATATGAATTACATCTGTTAAACCCCAACCTTCCTTTTTGGTTTGAACAATGTGCACAAAGACTTTCAAATTGAAACTTATGTGCATGTGTATTTTGCTTTAACATTTCTGCATATTTATAAAACTTGGCTCAGGACATTAGTAACCCAACAAAAATACTGTTCCTGTATTCTAATGGTATTTACCACAGCTTCATACCTGATATTAGGTTCGGTATATTTTTCACGCAGTGATAACCGTGGCAACACATAGGTAAATATGTATAGCTGGTAGACAGGTTAATAAATGTAAACGTCATCTTGTAAATCTGACTGTTATGCAAGGGTAGAAAAGGAACACAAAAAACTGAATAGTGACATAGACCATGCAGGAAACAGCTAGGAAGTAAAGCACTTAGAATTATTAAGCAGATTTGGAAAAATACATTTTACCTTCAAGGTACAAAGTAGACTTTTTAATTTTGTTGAAATTGCTTTATTTTTTAATCCATAAATATCTGTCACTGACAAAAGTGGAAAAAATCCTTAAGACTCTATTTGTTACTAAACTGATAATATTTTTGTTTACAGTACATACAGAATGTGCTTTTACAGTTAGGTATAACAACAAGGAGATTACAGAGGAAAACAGTCAAATACGCTAATAAGCTTAAAGCTTATTTAATGATAAATCAAGAGTCTGTGCAAAGTTACAGATACAAAGGTAAGTTCTCAGAAGTACTATAATAAACATTGATTCCTTAAGTTGGGCGAAAGCACAAAATGCCAGCAGAACCCCTCTTAGGAAATGTTCTCCCCGAACTAAAAATAATACAGTAAGAATTGTCGTATAGCCAAGTTTTTGCTACAAAAATTCTAATTTGTTCACTGAATTCAGGTTGTAAGCTAATACAAAGCACATGAAGAGGACCTCAAAACTTTATGGATATAAAGTTTCACTGCGGAAATGGAATGACGCCTTTAGAAAATGTTATTTTACACATAATGAAAGACATAAACAGACACAAAATGGTTTCCTCTACCTAATGAAACAATGTTTTGTTTTTTAAGATTCACACACACTTCCTAAGAGTACAACAGGTCCACACACCTAGCAATCTAATAGTCTTTATTCGGGAAAAAATATGGATTTTATTTTCTCAAAAAAATGTTAAATTATTTGTTGTGGTTTGATGAGAAGTCCGACCAGCTCAAGACCGGTCTCCAATTACCATAGCTTTCCCTATATTCCAAAGTTTTGAATAGTCTCTTTTCAAAGCAAGACGTTTTCTTTGCATATTATTGCTTACCCTTCTGAAAACAAAATGTCATTAACCTTGCAGGGTGCCAAAAGTATCAAATAGCATGGTTGCACATCAGTTGATTAATAGCTCTTCCACTACGGGCCTTATCTGCTCAAAATGGGCTAACAGTTCACAGTTGAGTCACATGAACAAAGTGATATATTGACTTTCCCAAAATCACACGGTGGTAGTAGAGAAAGGCAATGAAAATCATGAACTGCTGTACAGGATATGACTAAAATTAGACTCAATGAATTTCACAATAAGATATCGGAAGTCAGTCAAACTGGCAAAAAATGCGCATGTCCATTCAATAAATTTGTTGGGATGCTGCACGTGTCTTAACTGGAGTGGTTTATTATTTCTTTCAAGGCACCTTATTTACTTCTGGGCGTCTGTGGTCTTTGAAATACCCTTTGTTATTCATGTCCACTTCAATAAGGCTGGGTGTGTTATGGTTTTGTTTCCTCCACATATCTGTGTTCTAATTCCACAAGTTTACTGATTTGGTCACATTGTGAATCCAGGGAATTGCGTTATTGGATTCTGACTTGTGAATTCAGCCAGGACATATTCAGTGATTTCGACAAATGGGTTGTTTGGCATAACTGATAACAACACAATATATTGCAACTAAGCCTATTTCAGATCCGTGCAGGCAAAAAAGACGACCCTGCTCATTGGAGTTATCTTCCTTGTGGAGGAATTCACATATGAAAACAATCTCATGACTATTCAAGTGATTGAACATAGCATTTTACATTGTATTAAACAGCTCTTTGCTCACACTCCACCATATCATACATATACATTAAATTCTAACAGAGCAGCGCAATAGATTTTCAACGTTAAAACAAAATCAAATACTCATTCAACCATAAGGATACCTCATGTTAAAAATCAAATGTTTGCTGCAAAAATATAAGATATTCCTTGACATGAGCTGTGAATTCGATTTTCTGACACCCTACTCAATAACCCATAAATGAATGCCATATCTGAGGCCTTCGAAGACCAGGTGCTCCTAAACCCAAAGAGCCCCCTGCATTCTAATAACGATTTATTGAACATCACTTGGTAGAAATGTTGTTACATTTGTCATATTCGGTCACATCTGGCTGGTCAATTACAAAAGCTTACGAGTGTGGGTTTTAATGCTATGCAAGGAAAGCCAGACTTTGCTGCCCTCATAACTAGCATGGAGAAGTTCATTTTTGAGTGGAAATCTCTAAGGAACCCATCCCTTTGTGACTATAACAAGGCTACTAATGTTGGGCAATTGAGGAGTTTCAAAGTGGCTGTTGAAGTGTCCAATATGTTGTTTACTCACAGGCATGAAACATTTGCACCAAAACAGTCCCTCTCTTGTTCTGACTAAAATCGCATAGGCCAGTTGCTCACTACGTGTTTCAAAATCTTGTGGTCTTTTACAAATGCATGGGAAGCTTTGACTGCTGAGATGCCTGCCTGTGGAGTCAGCCTTCCACCAATCATAAGCCTTTGATTGCACAATAGATGCTTGTTTAGATATGCAGCACCTATTGCCTAATGAAGGAATGATAGTCTAACCAAAAGGATGGGTACACAAATATCATATGTCCTTGCTCATTTTGGCACATAAAGCAGCAACTCTACAAAGCTTAGGACAGTACAGCACCTACACAGCGGCAGCGCTGGCTTGATAACCTCATAGACTACAAAAGGCATCCAGTGGCTAACACAGTTTACGGTGCCATAAAAAAATACTAACTATCGGATCTTGGAAATTCTAAAGTAGTAATGTAGTAATGCTGCAAGTGTTCAACACATTGAGTAGCCCGTATTCTAAATTTATATCCCAAAGACATGCCACACATCCTTGAAAATGATAATCAATATTTTCAGGGACTGTAATTGCAGAGTTTCTGGATTTGAACCTACAAACGTATTATTTACACATTTACACTTCTCATCAAGCTCATTAGAAAGGTATATGACTTTACCTCTGAGAACAATGTCTTTGAAATAATGTTAACTGAAATGCTGTAAAAATATTTTCAAACTCATCCCTTCTCAATAACACAAAATAATGTTTGTGATCTTAATAGGTAATACTGTAGAGGCTGGACTGTATTTTTTGCTTCTTAGGTCTCAGATCTAAGATTCGCTGGTTCCCAGATATAGATCCCACACTTCTAAATGAATATGCAGATATCTCCTTCTGCAAGTGTCCTAATGCAACAACGTGAGCTCTACATGTTTCCCTGGCAAGCTATGGTGCTCGTCCAAAGTTGAACTGGACCTTGAAGCTCATATTCAATAGGTTGTATCTATTGGTTTGGAGAACATCTATTGAGTGCAAATACATTTTAGATCAAGTTACACCTTTAAATGCATCCGGTAGCTAAGGAATATTTAATATTAACGGCAGGTCCTATGTATGCAACACATAGACAGGAGACAGAATAGCCTCTTGAGTAACCATTTTAATCCTTAGAAGGTTTGAGTTGTCTCTGCTGGTAATCGTACTTCTGACTTGCAGATCACACACACACATGTCAGCAGGACTGCAAATCACTGAGATAGGTTACTGGCTTTTTGTGAAATATAGACAGAGAATCCGGTTGCTGGAGAAGGGTGCAGAATAGTGTATGTCATTAAGTCGAGCCAGCAGAAAGTCTGCCAAATCAGTTAAATTGTTTACAAAAGCTTTTTTAATACAATCCCAGTCATAACGTGGATGTAAATATATGTAACCGTCTTGATGATAGTTTTGCCATGGTGGTGTGCAAAATTATAATTTTAACAGTGAGTTTCGAACAGGTGATTCACTTCAAGGGCTCACAAAACTTTTATTTGTGGATGAAAATTCCTAAAAGATTCTGTGGAAAAAGAATTTTCCTGCATAGGTTTTTAATACAAGAACATTCCACTTCTAACTGTGAACTTTTGGCAGAGGTTTCTCTGCATGAGTCTTTCTAAACACTCTTTTGTGTTAAGGAAAACCTTCACAACCATTTAGGAGACAGAGCAAATAGGTGTTGAGAATGGAGGTGAAACTAGAATGATAATATTTCTGATTGGGAAATGTTTACTGAAATAACAGTCATGTCCAATGATCCATTGGGTGAGTAAAGTTCATGAAGTAAAGTCCTCAGTCAGATTGCTGAACTTCTGCAAAATATTCTACTTTTAAACAACTAAGAAGAAAAAATCACTCTCTGCTGTGAGACTGTGATGCCCATACAACAGGGCATGATCAAATATCTCCATCGAAACGGCGGAGAATCCATTCACTGCTAGGGCTCAAAAGACCAGTGAGAAAACATTCCATACTTGATACCTTAAGCATCATTTATTCACTGATCTCTGAAAGCCATACTATGTAATAAAGACCAAATTCAACATGAAGGCAGTCGCTAACCCTGGAATACAAGTCTAGCAAAATTATTTATTGAGAAGAATATGTTAGCTTTTTCATTTGGACTTTTAATGACTATTTCTATGGTTTGTTTTTCATTAGGTGCTTAATACCAACACAAATATGTTTCTAAGTACTGCCAGTTTATAGAATGAACGGCCGGAGGCACAGGTGGATAAAGTTCAGTGCCAAGATTTAAAGTTACGGTCACGTGTTGAAGCCAAAGTAAACCGCATATTTTCCTAGTTTATTGGGCTACTACCTAGACACTTGCCCACATCACCGATCCAAGGTTGGTTGCATCGTGTCTTTGAGTTTGCAAAATTATAGATGACAAGGGTTAATACTTTGATGATATTGCGACATCCATGTCCTACTATTATCCTGGCCATGCATTCATCTAAAGGTATTATGTCTGAAGAATATGAGGTGCAATGCTGAAAGTAGGAGCTTTCCAAATCATAGATGGATATCTTCATATAATACTTTGAAATCTGCAGAAACATTTATTTATGTCAGGGTACAACTCTATAGGTATTATTAAACGTGCTTGCATTAGGGTTCAGTGGCATAGCATTGAGTGTAAGGGCGGTGCATAGTGTCCCTAAACATTGGACTAATCAGAAGAGAACTGGATGAGCCACTGGGACAATGTCCTCTGGGCAGATCGGACCAAAGTGGAATTGCATGTGACTTCATCACAATAGTCAGGCATGGCCAATGAGGGTTGATGCTTTGGGTGTGTTTGCAGCTCCAGGACCTGAATGTCCAACACCCATTAAGCTGGCAGGGCATCCCTTCTAGTACTAAGGAATTACCGAGAAAAAGTTGAAACTATCTGTCCAACAACTAAACGTAGCCAAAAATGAGTCATTCTAACGGAGACCAATCAAAAACACGAGTAAATCTATGAATGCATAGATAGAAAAGAAAATCAGGATTTTGAAACAGCCAAGGCAAGGTCCTTATTTTGATAACATTGAATTGTGGTTGCAGCACATAAAGAGAGCGGGGTTTAATTTACTGCCCTCAAACATTGTCAAGTGGAAAGGTTTTTGTAGAAAGGGTGCATTAGAACTCAAGACAATGTGAGAGCCTGAAGATCTCTTGCAGGAAATGCTTACCTCATGTTATTACTATTAAAGGGGGTTCAACATGATTTTTAATGATGAAGTTCATTTACTTTTTCACACAAGTATCCAAAAGGTAAGCTATTTTGTTTAATAAACAATGACAAATGTATTTGTTGCATGAGGTTACCCATATCTACTCATTAGGACTTGATGAGGGGTAGAAAAATGACATATTTGTCTTCATATATAATGTCATCATAATATTTTAAGAGTTTGTACTTTCATATTCATATCACTGTTGGTAAGTTAGAGTTAAGGAACCTACTGAGATTGCCATGGCTCGTTCTATGCTTGATGAGCTGTTGTTGTCCCACTTGTTGGATCAACTTCAAACTCAGCATTTCCTTATTGGAGTCAGACTAAACTGTAAGTTTTCTAGATAAATGAGTTGCCTGAAAACTTAGACATCACTTATAGTCAGAGAATCAAGATGATGGGACTGTAGTTTAACTACCAACTTTCTCCTGACTACTTTGAGAAAGCATAAATAAAAGGACATGAACAGCCATAGTTTGACGTGGACACCCTAACAATCTCACAAGCCATGCTATGACTTGAATGACCTAACAATCTCTTAGGTGAGGATATATGGCTAGAATTCACAAGACATGTGAGCACCCAGAAACAGCGAGAAACTGTGCTTGATGTAATGAAAACTTGAGCGTCATTGAACTTTTTGTGTTATAAACTAATGCATTATTTACGTCTAACCAAAGCATAATTTCCCCCAAACAAACCAATACTAACTGCTAAACTGAAAAAAATCAAGGGAAACAACTGTTCTATTCCATATGAATGAGTTCTTTGTTTTCTCAATCATATAACATATTATCATATACAGGGAGCATTTCTACAGATAAAGAAATCCATGTAGGTAGCATGCCATAAGAGGTGTTGGCAAACGATTGCCCTTTCTGAGACTTTTGGAATATACACTATAAATACCCCAGATGTGAGAGCCACCGTGGAACCAAGACTTCCTTCTGCTATTTCTGATTTCAGTTCTGCTTGCCACACCTGTCTCTACCGTGACATTCTGCTTTAAAGAGTGAGTGGGCACAGAAAACTAAAGTGAGAGAGTGCACGTGGAAAATAATTACAATGAAAATGTACACATTGAATATATGCTCGCTCTTCTGAAAACCTCCCATATCACAGAAGGTTAGTGTTTGTAAAGACATGCAATATTGAAGGTTAAATATTAATTTCTGGACGTTCACAAGAATTCAGATTTTCTTCTGAGATGAGAGACACATTCCTTGGGAGTGATGGGACACAACACTGTATATGGATATGTAGGGATTGCAATCTATATATTTATTGATTAACAACATACTTCATAGGATATAGTTCATTTGTTCCATCCACATTAGTTTTGTATATAAAGTTATATTGACAAGACTTTGATATCTTGGATGAGATGCTTCCAGAGATCCGGTGTAACGAGCAGTGGTGATACCACGATGAAAGACTATCAAGAAGGTAGTTGGAGTCATCTAAGCAAAAAGTGGGTGTTCCTCGAATGAAATGCACAAATTCATGTTTGCTGTTTGTGTCTTGATTCTTTGGTGCACCACTTGACATAAGGCATCTTTGAAATATGTATTGCTAATATTTAATAATTATTCTCTTCTGAAGCACAAATGGTTGTGTTGCTTCAAATGTATTTTCTGTTCAATTGATGTTTTTATGATCAGTTCAGGCAGGATTCATGCTGGATACAGCAACTTACACCTGGAATCTGGTTAGCACTCAAGCCTTAACCACACTTCTGAATTTTAATGACTCTTGTTCCTTGCATTTATCCAGTGGAGGAGCATTCCAGAGCATATCCGCTTAAGTCAGAAAAACACAACTCAGTCGGAATATTTTTACAAAAGGAATTTGTAGACTTAATGAGTCTGGCTTCCTATTGCTACTAATATTGTTTTTTGGGCCACCTGATTTCAACCTTCAATCCAGTAGATAAGGAATAATCAGGTTTAAAGGTCAAGTGTCCCTAAAAGCAATAGTCATGGCAATAAGGAGCTGGCCATGTTATTGCCTAGTGCCTGTTAGATTGTAGTGTTTTAAACCTATTGCTGTCACATTCCAAACTTTTTTTCATTCATTTTTTAAAAATCATTTTAGGCACAGATGTTAAAGTTACTCCAACCTGCGAGGATATGCTATTCGGTGGAAGAGAAGGAATATTCTGAATGACCTTTCTCGGTGCATATAGTAGAATAAAGGAAGAGTGAACATCCTTTTTTATGTTGAGGGTTCATGATAAGTTTAAGGCAGCCCCCATGACTGCTAACTTTAGGTAGAAGGAGGATAGCTTCTACAATGCCATTGAATGCTGGATCAAAATATCTGTATTGGTTGCTATTATTTCATCCCTAGAACGAGCAATTCCATTGTAGGATTTTTTAAACTGTATACACATTTTTCTTCAATAGAGAGAGTACTGCAGCTCCAAGAATTCATATCTTGAGCTGTTGTCTGTTGGAAGAAGATGTGTCTAATTTGTATTGGACGGCTAATCTAGTGCACAACTTTTGGCATTTCATATGTATAAGTTCCTGCATCATGTTGATGGCATTGCTTATGTACCCAATGGGGAACAGCCACTACAATGCAGGCATCACATCCGATGCCATTACAATGCAGTTGTTACAGCAACCGCATTGTTACCACGCAAAGCCTTTTCTACGTAAATCATTACAGCGACTTGCAGTAGATGGCGTGCTAACATTAGAAATAGTATGGTTTACTATTCCTACACCTTCCCTACTGTTAAATAGGCTTGAGTTGGAAAAGTAAATTATACATTTCTAATGTCAGCACGCCATCTACTGCAAGTCGATGTGATGACTTGTGTAGTAATGGCTTTGCGTGGTAACAACGCGGTCGTTGTAACGACCGCGTTGTTATGGCACGCGTTGTGATGACTCGCGTTGTAACGAGTCATATTCGTACCCAATACCTCCTCCATTGGGTAACTGACTTTCACAGCCCCCATTGTGCCCCTGTGTAAATTTAAGTCATTTAATGTGGCATGCCCTACTTCATCACAGCAGCAAATAGATCTGGCAATTTCTCCATAGATAAAAATGTTCAGTTGGACATTCCAAGAGTTTTAGCCTTCACCTTTCATGCTAGACGTGAAATCCTAACTGTTCAAAGACAAGAGGGATATAATATTCCACAAGTGACTGCCACAGAAAACATGCTATTTTCTCAAACATGTTTTTAAATGTTCTTGAAATTTGCAATTGTCTGAACATTTCGCAGTTTCTGAGAAAACAAGCTTATTTTTAAACCAAAGGTGAATGTCGGTTAAATTAAAGACCTTCAGCACTAACTTCAATATCAGTCAGGAATAGGTTACTTTAAGGACACAAGTGAGATGATTGTGTGGTAAAATGAATGCCCATTAAGGCTGGGATTGGCTCAATAATTCAATTTTACGGGGTCTCTTGCTTTATTTTTATGGTGGAAATACCCTGTTTCGTAGCACCTCAGGCTCCACACTGGCGCCCCTTAAGGGCACCTACAACCCGCATCTTTATCCTGATGGAACATCATTGGCTCCCCCTGACAGCCCACATATCTTCAAATCCAGTGGGATCTTTTACAAAGCCATCACACCCAACACCTCCCAATTATCTTGCAGACAAGCTCCCCTTCTCTGCTGGTTCTCTGGACACACAGAGTCAGAACACAATCAGACTGCAGACTAAGAAATGCTAAAAGGAGAAAACAAAGCAGCAGGCCTCTTCCATCTAGGCACTCATGATGTGGAACATACTTGTATCAATCAGGACTACCCTTACACTGTTCCAAGTTAGGAAAGATTTGGCAATGTATGTATTCAAAGAACACAACGGTACAATGGGTTAACTATAGAAACCCAGCTACCTGTCCTATTACTCGTTGGCTCATGGTTGTCTCTGATCCTGTACAGTACTTCAATGACGTTTTGCTAGGTTTGCGTGATAGAAAGATCGTATACATGCCATGCATACACCGGTGGAAGTGGCAAGATGGGTAAATGTTCCTTGCATGTGACAAACATGAAGTTGAATGCCTCCTCTGCACTAGATGTTAAGTTAACAATTACTCAATTGTTATATTTAATTAAGAGCTTACATTAACCGATTGAGAATATTTCATTTTTAATGGCAGTCCTTATTGCGTAGATCCTACAGTTCTGATTGCTGCATATGGAGGTTCTGCAGTGGTTGGATTGTGTATGAAAATCGATTCGACTTGTTTTTTTCATTTTTCAATATAAAAGTGATCGTTTGTTTTTCACCACGATCCATCCTGCTTCCCCTCAACAGTATGTTGTTTTGCTTTGCAGTATGACTTAGTTGAAATCGATTCACTGGATGTTTAATACATTACCACAAATATACTACCAGTGGAGGTACTATCCATAAAACAATGAATCATTGGGTTCTTCACGGTCATGTGTCGTCATAGGAGCATGAGAAGAAACAGAAAACATGAGGTAACCCTTTGTAAATGTATTTAAACTCACTCACTGGTTACTTATGCAGTAGACAACAAAAAAGTGAGGGTTGAGCATACATTGAGAGCCATATTGTTTGGCTGGTCAGATAAACTATGCTTGAAGTGGCTCTGCCTTGGAAAATGCTGCTTCTTGGCATTCATTATAAGTGGCCTGGTGATTGGTTGGTAAAGCTCTCAATTTAGAATGAAAAGTGCCGCAGGGTTTGGTCATTCTTGTCTGCGAAAGATTAAAGGTTTTCGACCAACAAATGAAAACTAATTCTAAAACCTGTAGTTGCAGGCAGATTCCCTTGCACATGTCACTGTTCCCCTTTGACAATCTACTAGTTTTATCTGGTGACAAGCAAATAGGGAACACAGCAGGTGGTGCAGCTGGACAATTCCGAACCGCAAGTCAGCTGATAACTCCTGTGACTTGACCAATCAGTATTTCATTACAACCCACAATGCAAAAGAAATGGGTCTTTCCCAATGATTACTTACAGGTCAATGCATGTCCCGAGAGGTCACTTAATGTGAAATTTATTGATAAAGACACAGTGTATAATATTCAGATACTGGGAAATACCTTCTTTGTCGGGTGCACTCCATAGGCAGTGGGATTTTTGCACTATCCTAAATTCGCACTGAAGATTGCCAACATATATTCCATTAGCCTCTGAAGAGATTTCATTGAGAAAATATGGGTAGACAGAACAGTTACAATTAAATATTATGTGCACTGTTGACTGGTGACAGTTTCGATATTTTGGACCATGTGTTGCTGGTTAAACATTGTCTTTCCTTCAAACGTGGAAACGTTTTTTAATCTAGACTGACTGTACTAATTCCACCTTTAAATGTTAGGTTAAAGTTAATGCACTGCAGACTAGAGGCGATTGATTAAAACTAATTTAAACAACATAACGCAGGAAGGCGAAATCTAAAGTTTATAATGTACAACGATGCCCCAGGGTACAACGGCACACCTGGCATAAGTGATTAAGAAATAAGCCTCTGTGTGGAGCTGAAAACCCGTAGACATTTAACAAATGGAACAAATGAGGCAGTTTTGAGCAGCACAGTGGTATAATTCACACACATCGGAAATAACAAATAAATCACTGTTATACATTAGTTATTTCATTAATATTTAAGAACAATTACTTGGACATATAGTTATGTACATTTTATTAAATTGGTTGAACTGCACGATAAATTTGAAAACATATTGACGGTATTTAAGTATCAAGGTAGCCTCGGGACAAAACATATGTGATTCAATAGTGTCCTTGTCTTTCTTCATGAAGGTTATTCACACAGACAACACACATTCTACATCACAGTGCAGGTATTATACCTTGGAAAGTGTGTATAAAAAGAGGCGAAGGGAGCATTTGGTGTGGAAATCAGATTTCATTGGCTGGGCAAACCTTCTGAGTGCCTCCTGCAACAAACCTACATGCGGGCTTTCCTGTATGTCTGTCAATGACAGGTAAAGTAGTAGAGGACCGCAGTATACAGCTACACACCCCAAGATGCATTACTAGCCCAAACCACCAAAGGTAATTCTTTGGTTTCCCCCGAACCACTGAGCGTGTTGGGATACTGCACTGAAGATGTCTCAGTTTGTTTGGCCATTTTTGGCAAATGTTATGGTCAAATGTTATGGTACACGCTACAGGAAAATGTTTAATTTATAGAATGCATTGTACGAAAATGGGCGTTTTGAGGTAAGTACTTTTTTCCCTATTCTCTTAATTTTTATACATTTTCTTTTGATTAACATATAACTTTTCCATCGGTTTTTTATTGTGTACCAGTGTAAATCTAAAGCAGCTGTGCATGCACTCAATTTCGAAAATATTTCTTGGGCTATGCTTGTATCGTTTGGAATTATAACAGTGTAGTGGTACAGAAGGTTTGTTCGAGGAGACGGGACAAGAATGCTTGACCCAGCGCTCTGAAGCCTTGATGTTTCCTTGACGCCATTCTGCTGCCCCCACCATAATGTTGTAGAATCTTGTGCTCCAATCATAATTGAGGATAAATGTAAACCCAAGCGAAATGTTGTTTATGCAGCTGCAATCGCCTAATTTCTGGAATTCCACTTTAGGCATGTTACACGGCATTACGCCATGTCCAATAATTGAGATTTTGTTTGGGGAAAACTCTAGCTGGAGGAGTACAGGAACAATGTAAACGCACATAACTCGAGTTAAATGAGCACTCTCAAGTAAAGTGGACCCGAGGATCAATTTAGAGCGAAAAATAAATCAATATACTGGGCTGGCATTTTGCATAATAACATACATTTTTGGGGAATTTTATATAACTACTACCACGAAAATTACACAAAGTCCAGCCAAGCCTAAATAATTGCGCCTATACCTATAGCTCTTTCATTTGACACAGATTCAATTAGCAGGTTTTTTTGCTAGCAAGCGTAACTGTGGCTGTATGGGTCATATTGAAAAAAAACTTTGTGTGCAGTTGGTTATAAATGTTCAAAATTTGGCTTAAGGTTGAAGAGAGGAAGTATGATGATCCAGAATGTGATAACATATTTTCAAGGTCTTTCAAGCTCAGCAACCACTAATAAAGTCTCAGGAGGAGAAGAAAGATGAAACTGTGTCAGATGGAGTAGACAGAGCACATGCGAGGGACCGCCAGCCCCCACTCCTCCCCAACTATTTTCCAGAAGGGAGAAAGCAATTGTTTCAATGTCCCCACTGGCTTCCTCTATTAGTAAGTTCCAACCTATCAGACCCATTGCCACTGCCAGGTATCTAAAAAAGAGGTTGGGAGACCACTGCGAATTTACCGAGTCATTCTCAAGCAGGGAAAGGTTATATATTAGGATCCCAAGAGGAAAAGGTGGAGACCACTGGCTTATCATTCATTACCAAACTTAGCCCAGAAAATACCATCACACTGGTTAAAGTGATGAAACACCCTTTTTAGTCATGCTGTTAACATTTACCAATGACTTTTTTTCGTTGAAATCACAACCTGCGATTCTGTTTTACATTACAATGAAAGAAACACTTTATGGAAGCTCCAGCAAAATCTTCCTTTAGGTTAATTCTGTTTCTCATTACCTCACCTTACTGACTGATAGTAAATGTGCTCACCTTACTTGCTGATAGTAATTGTGATCCGTGACAGAACTATCTTGTTATTTGTGCATTGCAAATGCTGGTGTTGTTATCTGTTATTAGATGATTGCCAAATGAAACCTGTAATGGAATAAGGAACATGATATTTTTGAATGGCGGCTCAGAATTCTCGTACTTGGTAGTGGTAAATGCAGAAACCTGGCCAAAGGGACCAGACTTGCTTCTTTAGGCTGCCATTACTAGCTACAAACCTTAACCTCAACAGGTACTCTCTACGTCTGCTTCATAAACACATCCAATATGGCAAAAATATTTTTCTGGCAAAATATTTCAGACATGTTTAACGATGCACATCGCTTTTTCGAACCATGGCACTTATCAAGTTAATTTGCTCCAGGACAAAAAGAAAGTAAAAATGTGCTTTGTAGTGGGTGTAAATTTGACACTTGATAAGAGAACATATGACTCCACTGTAATACTGAAAAGCACACCTTGCAAGTCAGTCTATTTATACTTCCTGGCAGAGCTCATTTGCATAGGGCAGAGCCCCATGAAAGTGAATCCAACCCTTTCCTGCCAGAAACATACAAATGAGCCTCTCCCCCCCGCTGCCAGATCCAAGCAAACGAACTCTGCCTCTAGGCTGCCAGATTTGTAAATGAGCTCTGTCCTATAGCTTCTAGGACATTGAGGTGAACACTCAGTTGGAATTTGTGGGGGTGGGGGGGCACATAAGAGGTAGTTAACACATTAGCACTCTCTCGGCTCCATGAAAGGCTGTGCACACAGTTCTGTTTAACCTCAACACATGCCCATATGTGGTGGAACATAGTCCTAAAGCAGAGACCAAGTCATTTTACTTCACACCAGAGTGGCAGAAATGGGTGTTTGTTATGTAATTCAGTGCTCAGTGTGGTTTTGGACTAATCACAGGTGCGCTTCTGGTACACGAGAAGAACCATGCCAAGGGAAATGTGTATATTTTTAATCATTCCTTGGATTCCTGCAGAGGAAGATTTAACTGGACAGTCTTACCAGTGGTGCTCTTAAGGACAGTATATGTAATGCAAAGTCACTCGTCATCAGCTGGTATCATGGGTATTTGTCTCCCTCCCGGATTCATACATTAATGCATCTAACAAGAAGACGATGCAATGAAGAGATAACCCTCCTGTGAAAAGATTATTATGCGATGTGAACTTGTTTAGTGCATTTTTCAGAATGTAAAAAAAAAGTGGGTTCTAATGCCTTTCTAAATTTTATGGACAGGGTTAAAATGAATGATCCTGGTTCTTTCTTGTGTAGTCCGTGTACAACTAAGACCCCATAAAAAGGCGCTATACAAAGGGATGGCCAAGCATGTCAGAAGTATTGTGCTTATTGGTACACAAACCCACTACTTCCTACAGTTAGAGAGCAGGCGATTTGTAGGCACTATATGACCCCTCTACAGTTATAGTTCACAAGAATTAGGCTATTGACATCAATGAAGCATGGTACATGGTCACTGCTCCTTTCAATCTCCGTTCCGCCCACAATCCTGGAGAATAAAGGTACCAGAAACAGTTAATCGAAAAACTGCTCAATGGAAAAAAATAATACTGATACAAGACATGTCATCTGAACTTTCCAATAAAAAGTCAAAGATTAGGAGAAAATAGCCAGCAACCACTCCATCACACACAAGGTAGAGCGCTCCGGAAGAGCTAGCAGACCAGGGAGGAAATGCTCTTTCATTCATTATCGGCATTTGGCTCTTCACACCTGCTAGTTTAAGCCTTCCACTGATTAGCTGGTTGTGATAGCCCCTGAAGGAGAGAGGACTAGATTCATCAATATTAGTGAGTTAGTGCAGCACAGCCCTTTTAGCATGCCATCAAAGTATATGGCTTTCTTGCACAGTCACCCAAACACGCCAGCAAATCCCTCAATTCCCAACCTTCTTTCGATCCTGCTCTTCTCAGCATGTGGACAATGCTTCTAAAAGAAAAAGAACCAGAATGCAGATGTGTAACTGTCAAGACGTTTCACTCCGACATTGAAGAAGAGGTTATCTCGGCCAGTAAGGCCGCTGTAGTGTGAATGTCTGGCACTGCTCCAGTCTTTCCCATTGACCTACAGTCGCACAGTGTTGGATCAAACAGTCACTTCTGTTTTGCTTGCTGTGCGGTACTGGTGGTGGTGGCCTGGAATATAATGCAGTTGTTCCACTGTGTTGTGCCTCCGAGAAGCAAATGCTTGACGTTTGGCAGCAGTTTGATTCACACCGAGGGTATTATATAAATTATTCGAGGCACTGGGATGAGAGTGCATCTTTGTCATCCTGTAGCGATCCAAGACAGGAGTCGAAACAAACACATCCGTCTGCGACAGGGCGCGGGACATGGACTTCTCCTGGAAATCGGACCTCTTCAGAGTCATAACCTTCTCAGGAGACAGCAGGGGGTCCTGGGAATGGAGCCGCTCCGCAGACAGGAGCTGCTCATCGGACAGGATACGGTCATAGGACATGCAAAATTCTTCCGGCCTGGACCTCTCGGGAGAGAGGACTCGGTCCTGGGACATTGCTCGCACCGGCCTCCTGGGCCGCTCTCTGTAGTGAGACTGTTCCTGCGACATTTTGATGACGTTGAGAGGCAGCGTCCCCCTTGCAGCTAAATCCGGAAGGTGTCGTCTCCTCATGTAATACTCGTCTGCTTCTTTATCAGCTGTTTCAAGAAGGGACAAAAATATATCAAACTCTTCGCATTGTTGCATCGTGAAATACGTTGATTTATCCGAAAAACATAGAAATGACACGTAATCAATAAACATTTCTTTTTGTGCTAGGAAATATCTGAAAGGGTTCTATGCATGACCTTTCAATAAACCCACTAATACTATCGAAGAGCTATTTTCATACCATGCTGTTTTCTGAAGAACAATATTAACATTAAAGAAATGCGCATACAATGCGCCCTTTGTATGTTACCTTTACCACATCAGATAAATATATTTATCAATAGGAAAAGTTTACAGACAGTGCACGTTTCCATGGAGCAATGAATCCTGGGATACAGTATCGAATATTTAAGAGTAAACTGTTCCACATATTATGGAATTCATACATTTCATAATACCGAATTCTCAATATGACTTACTTTAAGTTGCATTGTATTGTAATTGCATTTATATAGCGCTTACTACCCCTGACGAGGCGTTGAAGCGCTTTTTCGGCAAGTAGCACGCTACTCCGGTATATATAAAGCATTAGTGGTGAATTAGTTTAGTGAAATATGAAATTAATTTGAGCAGTGTATATGTCCTGTCTGTTATTTGGATAGAGAAGGATACTAGTGGGTTAGAAGTGGGAAAAGGTTTGCATACATATAGCACTTGCTACCCCTGATAAGGTGTTGAAGGGCTTTTTTGGCGGAAAGCACGCTACTCTGGAGCCCAAACAGAATTAGCGGTGAATTAGTCTGAGGAAATATGAAATTTGTTTGAGCGGTGGACATGTTAGACTGTTATTTGGATAGAGAAGGATAGTGGTGGCTTGCTCCTCCTGATCAGATGTTAAAGTGCTTTTTTGGCGGGTAGGTCGCTACTCTGGAATCCAAACAGGATTAGTGGGGAATTAGTATAGGGAAATATGAAATTCATTTAAGTTATGTCCGTTTGGTTTCTTCAAATGATGGGGCATATTATCAAGGGGGTTTATATCTGCTTTTTTGGCTTTAAAAGCCAAGAAAGCGGAGATAAAATTATCTCCCTATTACCTAGCTGTCGCTAACACCAGTTAGTGGCAGCTAGTAGGAGATAGCGACCATCTTGGGCCCCGCTTTGCATGTCAGTGATATTTATCACTAATGACATGCAAAGTGGGCGTGCCAAGATGTTCGCGACTGGAAACAGTCGCTAATATCGCTATCTCCTATTACCAACTTTTGGAGATATTCGCGCTAAGAGCGAATATCTCCAAAAGCTAACACCTGCCCCTGAGCAGGTCTATTCTAGAACCCTTATGCAAATTCATTGATATATTCTTGAAACCAGCAGCTGAGGGCACGATGTCGTATGTGAGAGACACCATGCAAGCGATACAAATGGTGGATGGCTATATTTTCGATCAGTATAAAAACCTTTTGGCCACGATGGACGTTACATCACTTTATACGAACATACCACAATCTGCAGCTATTGAAGTTATTAGAGAGGTTCTGGAAGAACGCCCTAGACCATGTCAGGTACCTACTCAATTTATCTTAGATCTACTTGAGATAGCTATGAGAAAGAATTTCTTCTATTTTGAGGGAGATTACTATGTGCAGACACGCGGAGTGGCCATGGGGGCAAGTTTTGCGCCGGACCTGGCCATACTCTTCATGGACGCATATGAAAGGGAATTCATATATAGTGACACAAATCCATACTTCACAAACATCAGGACATGGCGTCGATATATCGATGATGTCCTGATGATTTGGGAAGGTGATGAAAACACCCTGACGGAATTTCATGGATGGTTAAATCAACGCTCCAAGGATATACAATTTACCTTGGAATACAGTAATAAGAAAATTAATTTTCTGGACATTAATATAGTGGAAGATGAGGGAGTGTTACACACTACCCTCTACAGAAAATCTAGTGAGAGAAATACCCTACTCCGGTATAATAGCCATCATCCACGCAATCTCAGGGACAATCTACCCTTTGGCCAGTTCCTGAGATTGCGTCGGAACTGTACCCGTAAGGAGGATTTCTTTAATGAATCTATGTCGCTCATGGAGCGCCTGTTGGAGAGAGGCTATCCACAACGACTGTTGAAAAAGGCAAGAAAAAAAGCCTGGTTTTGTCACAGAGAATTCCTGTTAGAACCAAGAACTAAAATCAATAACAATGAAGAAAGGATAACGTGTGTCACCACATTCAATACCAAGAGCACTGAAATTAAGAAGATTATAAATACACACTGGCATCTGGTGGCAGATGACGTAGGGGTCACGACCCTACCGATGTTTGCCTTCAAAAAGGGAAGAAGTGTAAGAGACTATGTAGTCCAATCGTTATTACCCAATATACCCAGGGAGACCCAGTCCACTTTATGGAACACGCCACCTGTATTAGGCCACCACAAATGTGGCTCGTGCAAAGCATGTCAATTAGCAGAAGAACTAAAATCATGCACTCACAATAACTACACACATGTAATGAAACAACATACTAATTGTAATTCAACTGGAGTCATATATGTGATTGCATGCCCCTGTGACTTTTGGTATATAGGTCAGACTGTCCAAAGAGTCAAAACCAGAATCCTACAACACTGCAGTAGGATCCGCTGTAAAGTCCAAGGGGCCCCGCTAGTTGAACATTTTACAAAATTTGATCACTCACCTGAAAGTCTGAGATGGTGGGTGCTAGAGAAGGTCACTGTCAATGTGAGAGGAGGCAACTTTTCTAACTGTCTAAGTGTCCGGGAGTGCAAATGGATGCACACTTTTGATACTGTGAACTAGGGCCTCAATGAATATGAGGAAATAACAAGACAGATGGCAACACTCTACAATGGCTGAATCTTCTGTACAAAATCTGTGAGTCACACCTAGGAATTTGGTTACTGTGTAATACATAGATTGCAAATGTTTTGATGCAGTATGTAGCTGGTATATTTGTTTAAATCTATGTTATAAATCTATACACTGTGTATTTGGTATAGTCGTTCATATGTTTACATGTCAATTTTTGCACTGTTTATCTATTGTATTAGGACCTATCTGGATTGACATACATCAGTCAGTTTACTCTGTCCTTTACCTTCACTAAAATTGCCATATAACCCTGACATGTGGATTCATATGGTGCATTCAAGGCGCCATTTCTCAGCCATTCGTCTGAAAATCTCTCGATTCATTAGCGAAATGGTCGCGTATGCAATTCCGTTTCCCTTAGACAATATTGCAACTGATCCTAAGATTACTTCCAGCCTAACATTTCTCTGTTAACTGAAAAATATATCCCATAGGGCATCCGTAAGCAACAGGGACGTTACACTGTTGTACTTTCGCTATGATGCGGAAAGGCGAGCACGGCTTGTCACCTAGCAACTGTGACGACGCCATGACGTAGGCGCGTCGGTTGCCTAGATACGAATACAACCACGCCGTGCCTCTTTCTCTGCTTCCGCATTCCATAACGCGGTTCCAGACGGGAGGCTGGTCACGGCTGAGCGGAGCTACGGATTCAATACCCTCTGCTCTGACTGAGAATACAGGGTACGTCTAATACGTATTAACACGGGCATTTAAACCATTGTGTGGATTCTCTGACACATTTACTCGGGCAGCGCTCTAACGCAGAGACATTTTGTCTCTCTTTTTCAGCATTTGATGCAGGTTTCGCTTGTTAAATAATTTGGGAACAGAAACACCAGTGAACAAACGCATTGGGTAAGTGACCACTGCGGGACTTTTTACAAGAATCGGTGCATTCATTCCCTCTTTTTAAAAAAACTTTCAACCAGTTTCCAACCTGGATTCTGGTATTTTGACTGAGAAGTATTTAAATAGTGGTATTTTACTAAAATGGGTCTTGCCATTTTTTACAAACACTAAAAATTCGTTTTGGTAAATATTCACTCATTTGTGAGTTAGGGTGTGTAGCACTAATGGCTACCTCTTCTTCTTTTTCTCTTTATTTCGCAGTATAACTTTGGATACTTACATACTGTGAGTACGGACCAATTGTCGCACTTTGTCTTGTCAAGGCACCACGGAAGGGTGAGTGCTTTTTCACAAAGGTCACTAGTGGACTCTTTTAATACTATACAGTGATACTTAGCCCCGCTATTTGTCTATCATTACAGGTGCCCAACGAATTTTTAATTGACGTGCACTTTGAGAGATATTCCCCTATTACTCCGTCCTGATGAAGACCCATTGTTGAGGACTTGAACCACCCACTACATGGTTGGGTCGAAACATCGACGACACTCCCCTTTGGGAGCCTGTACCTACTGACCCCTGCCCCTTGTCCACCCCCATTCCTTCTCCTGGCGATCTTATTGCCAGTGGTTCAATTTAAGGACCAAGGAATTGTAAATAGCATTCTGCAAGTAAAAAAGAAGTATTTTTTACAAGCATTACGTAGGACAGGCTCAATGTTTTCTTTGTATAAAAATGATCCACACTGTTTTTTCTGATCTTTCTTGATCATTCACTTGAGCACATACTTTATCTTTCTCTGTGCACGTTCTCTCTTTTTTAAGAAACTGTTTTTTGCTTTATGATTTGTGTAAATATATGTATATAGTTGCATTGATCCTCTATACGTTGATATATGGTACATTAAATTAACTGTCCCAATTGGATCTCTCTTTTTGGTTTTATTGATTTATGGGCATTTGTTGTAAATGATTTTTGAGGCTGTGGGCTAGTATCTTCTATACTATTAAGACGATAGATTCAGTCGCGATGTGGAGTTAATCAACTTGACTAATGGAAAGGGGCGACCATTCGGTCCCCCCGAACGTATGGTGGAGTACCACGATCCCCCCGGGAAGCCATCTTGGGCGGGAGGTGAGTCTCGGCTGGTATGCCCGAAGCGGCGTAGCCGGGGCGCGCCTTTTTCCCGCCCTAGAATGGGCTGGCCTAGACACCGACGCGGCCGGCCACGCCCTCGGAGGCAGGCGAGGGCGGGTTTACGCCCGCCCTGAAGACGGATAAAAGGAGCGGAAGCCAAGAAAGCATCCTCTTGTTCCTGTGCTCTGAAGCTGCACCTCCCCGCTGCACGTGAGCTCGAGACGGAACGAAGAGCCAATTTTGAGCGTTGTAATCTTTCTTTTGTCTTACAGATTTCCCGTTTGAGGATGCCCAAGAAAGTCGGAAAGCGGGTCGGTACCGAGCAGATGCTCCGCATGCTCATGAAGGAGATAGCCGATTTAAAGAAAAAGGTAGACTCTAAGGACGGGGAAGGAGGAACGAAACGGCCGTTGCAGGGAGCAGTCCCCAGTGGAAGAAGCAAGAGGCCCCGAAGGGGGGCACTTGGGGGGGGACACCCCGGTTCCCGATACCCCACGTGAGGAGCCAATCCCGGTGCCGAAAGAGGGGAATCCAATCCCTGTGGTGGTCACCCCCGTGAACAGGGAGGATATGCCCCCCGAGTTGGCGGCACAATTGGCAGCGTGGTTGGGAAAAGATAGCGAGGGCGCCACGGCTGACGACGCCCGGGCAGTAATGAGGCAACTGCGGGAATCTAGGGAGGCTGCGAAGGCGACATCTTCTGTTCCCCCACAGGTTCCGGCGGCTGAAAGTACAGCAGGCCCAAGTTCGGCGACAAGCACAGGGTCTACTTCAGGTAAGCGGCCATTGCCGATTGCGGGGGAGGGGTCTGTACCTTCTCGAAGGGAGAAGATTGCCCAGCATGTCCCACTAGAAATTAAGGAATTGATTTGGGCGAATAAGTATGTAAACATGTTTTCATTGCTTACCGACCAGTACGAGATAGAGCATGTGAAGAGCCAAAAGGAGCTCATGCATCCGAGTGTTTGGCGCGCAAAAATGGCCGCCTTTAAGGTGGACGAGAACATTGGTACTTGGGGCAGAGCGTGGGGCATATTTACCTCCATCATGGGCGAGCGCAGGCCCGAGTTGCTGACCGAGTTACCTATTTATCAGTCACGTATTATGGAGTATTCTGGGGCATATGGGGGCAATCAGTGGTTCTGCTATGACAATCTTTTTAGAAAAGCTAAGGAACACGACCCATTGTTGACTTGGGATTGTTACGACTCCGTGTCATGGCAAAAAATGGAGAGTACAGGAATGTTGAAGGTACCATTGGTAGGGAGTAGCGGAGGGGAATCTTCCCGCCAAAACTCTGGGACACCCTTTCGGACGGGTGCAGGTAACGAGTACCACTCGAAGCCGAATGGCAACACGGGGAAAAGGGGGATCTGTTGGAATTTTAACAGAGGGAAATGTACGAGGCCCCAGGGGTCATGCAAATTCAGACATGAGTGTGGAGGGTGTGGGCAACCATCCCATCCCGAGTCCTTGTGCAGAGCCAAAACGGGTGATAACGGTGGTAAGGGAGGCACCAAACAGGTCTAATATAGTCCGAGGGGCGCCTTTACCTACCCCGATTGATACCATGGCAATGATTCCTTGGCTCAACGAATACCCGGATCATGCTTCCGCTGGGGTGTTGCGAAACGGGTTCACATATGGTTTCCGCATCCCAGTGGGGGGTTTTCAGGGTGTAGCAAACTGTAAGAATCAACTATCAGTCTTGCAGCACGCGGCGGTGGTACAGGTAAAGATTGGGAAGGAGGTGACTCGAGGTCGTGTCGCCGGTCCATTCGATTTGCCACCGGTTGTTAACTTTGTTTGTTCCCCTCTAGGGGTGGTCCCCAAGAAGGACCCGGGTGAGTTTCGGCTGATACATAACTTGTCAGCCCCACGTGGTCTTTCCGTGAATGACGCGATAGACCCGGAAGTGTGTTCAGTGCGGTACGCATCTTTCGATGAGGCCGTAGCCATGTTGAATCGCCTGGGGCCCGGGGCGCTGATGGCGAAATCAGACATCGAGTCAGCGTTCCGGTTGCTCCCGGTACACCCAGACGATCAGCGTCTTCTTGGTTTCATGTTTCAGGGTCGCTATTACATGGATAGATGTATGCCAATGGGGTGCTCGATTTCATGTGCCTATTTCGAGAAGTTCAGTTGCTTTCTGCAGTGGGTATTCACAAGGAAGACAGGTTTTCAACATGTGATGCACTATCTTGATGACTTTCTGTTTTTGGGGGCAGCCGGGGATCCTGAGTGTGGACAGGCTTTACATGAATTTTGTGTCTTAATGAATCGATTTGGTGTGCCATTGGCGCCAGGTAAGACTGTGGGTCCCTCGACCTTGATCGAGTTTCTGGGGATCGAGCTCGACTCGGTAGAAGGTTGTTTTCGATTACCCAAGGAAAAAGTGTTGAAATTCAGGTTATCCCTTGAGACATGTATTCGTGCAACAAAAGTAAACCTGCATCAATTGCAACAGGTGGTGGGTCAGTTGAATTTTGCCCTAAGAGTGATACCAATGGCGCGCCCCTTTTCCCGCTCGATTGCACAAGCCATGGTCGGCCTGAAGGAAGGACATCACCGCACGAGACTCTCGGCAGAGGTTCGCCAGGACATGCGCATTTGGTTGGCATTTCTGGCGGATTTCAATGGTCGAATTGTCTGGAACAAACCAAACGGTGTCCTCCGAGGAGCTGGGGCTTTGGACAGATTCGGCGGGGAGTATAGGTTTTGGTGCCATATTTGGTACACAATGGTCGGCTCAAAAATGGCCGTCATGGTGGCATGAGGGCGGGTTGACGAGTAACATTGCTTTTCTCGAACTTTTTCCTATTTTGGTGGCCCTGAAAACGTGGCCCGGGGGCTTCCGTAATCACTCTGTGGTGTTCTGGTCTGATAACATGACCGTGGTTGAGTGTATCAATAGTCAGGCAGCACGATGCATATTGATTCTGAGACTGCTCAAGGAAATTGTGTTGTTATGCATGCAACGGAATGTACTGTTTAGGGCACGACATGTGCCGGGGGTGATGAACCAAGCGGCTGATGCGCTTTCTCGTTTCCGTATGCAGGCCTTCTGGGGTTTTCTGCCCACAGCGGACCCGGTGGCGGCACCCTTTCCCGAAGCTCTCTGGTCTCTCGGTGCCCCGAACTACAAAACCTTGTGGGAGAGAGTTTAGCACCCAGGACGAGGAAGGCATATGAAGGGGCGTTCCGTTCCTATTGGGCCTTTTTGGGTACTGCTAGGGGGGAGCTTTGGGGCCAGGAAGAGTTTGTAGTGAAATTTCTGCTCTCTTTACATCAGGCAGGCAAATCAGTAGCTACGGCCCAGAGGCATCGGGCCGCCATTTCCTTTATGGCAAAGGCTCATGGGATCCAGGACCCGACAGCGTCTTTCGTTGTGCAGAAAGCGCTACGTGGGTGGCAACGCCTTGAGGGTCGCAGAGTAGATGAGAGGCACCCGATAGGTTTGGACAGGCTGACCCGGTTATTGTCTGTGCTCCCGGCAACGTGTTCATCCCAGTATGAAGCGGTATTGTTCCGAGCCGCATTTGCACTAGCATTCCATGGGGCTATGCGGGTAAATGCTATGATCATTCTCAATGATAAAATTATGTCTAGGACCAATTGTTGTCTATACTGCTGAATACCCAGGTCCTTGGACTATAGTGGGTCAACCCCTGTTATATAACAGTTTCCTGAGCAGTTCTTAGCCATGTTATCCAATGATAGGTGGATAACATGGCTAAGAGCATTAGCTCGGTAATGCATTAATATCGCTGACTTTTCAGCGATATTCATGCATTTCGGCCGATTTTTATCGCTTAGGAGATATACCTTGATAATAGCAAGGTTCCTAAGCGATAAAAATCGCCGCAGCTCGGCGATAAAAATATCGCCGCTAAACCAACATAGCAATAATTATCGCTAGTTGTTGGTAATATGCCCCGATGTTAATTAAAAACATAGGACTAAAGTACACATTCTACAAAACCAGAAACATAAATGGAAATTTAAAATTGGTGCCAAGTTTATTGTTGCACCGGTCAATTTATTTATTTATAAAGTTTTCTAAGCAAGTAAATGAAATGAAAATATGCACATATGGAGCTGTTGTCATCATTACCAATATTACGGCTCTACACTTTTGATTGGCCATCTCCTGAGTTTCTAGAATTTTTTTTGTTGATTTCTGACTCCTGTATTAATTCCGATTGGGGCACAAAGAGGAGTTTGCATGCTCATTGTTATTTACAACTGGTGCAGCGATGCAGCACTTTTAATCCCTCTCCAAATTTGGACAGGTAAATTCTTGCAGAGTTAGTGTTAGGAAAATACCACACCATTAAAATTATTATCCTCCATTGAGGTAACTTGAAATGCTGAGAGATTATCACACTCACAAAATACCAAAGCCCTTTGTTAATATTTACTAGATCCAGTATGACTTCCCACAGTACATGGGCACTAAAAGAGAGTGTGAAAGTAAATTTGAACACAACACCTCTGGCTGTGGATGTTGCTGTTGGCCAAACATTTAGAGGCACTGTAACTACTGGGTTGTGGAGTCATTTAGTAAGCATCAGGGGCTGTAGGTGGCGGTGCATTCTCAACATATACTGCTGGGACTTCAGCCAATCTTTCTCTCCTTTGCCCTCGCTGAGAACGCTGCACGCCTAAATGGGGTTCAGCGTGGCTGCACTTTTTTAAAGTTGCTATGTAACCTGAATGGTAACCCACATCGTTGCCTTACCACGGTGGGCCCCACCAGGATCCTGAGAGGCCAAGGAGATAGGGACTAAAGGGAGAAAAAGCAAGCGAGTGGCAGATGATGTGTGATTGCAACCGTAGAGTATTGGCTGTAAACCGAGCCTCTGTATCATGTTGGTGGGCTGATTTCCCTGTGATATTTTTTTTAAAAAGCAGGTGCTGACCATACAAAAAAGTGATCTAGCGAGTTCGAAACGCGTCGGCCAAAATGGAGACAAGCATCTGATGACAACTAGCAATAAGTTACTCCCTGTGTGACTGAGATTGAGATTTAGTCCTCCAGTCTTTCTAGAATTGCTTTGAATATCTACCATATGGCCGGGATGCCCGCCACCCCCTCTCAACACAATCCCCAAGGATGGGAGAAGTCGGACACGAGTTTGAACTTTTGGAAGGCGGGAGGGAGTCACCCTCCCGGCCGTATTTATTAAAATATGAAACAAAATTTAAAAACATGAAATAAAAGTTTCATAATTATGTACAATTTTACATTTATTACATTTCGATGCAGACGTGATCTTTGGCTAACCTTAACAAATCTCTAATACAAAGGTTTCCTAGCCGAGTCTAACATCCTGCAAATGCAAACATTCTAAATTATTATTATTGTCGTGGTGGGGGCCCCCTTTCCACTCGACGCCATCTTAAAGGTTGTCCGAGTTCCCGTGTGAGGTATCTGTAGGAAGGACAGCGTGGACTCCCCCCCATCCCCACACTCTCTATCCGCCGTCGCGGATATCCGGCCCCCGGGAAATTAGTAGGAGGGGCATCTAGCCGCCTCCCCCCTGGGAGGGGCCTATGGCCGTCTCCCCCTAGGCGACCCATCCTTAGTGGGTGCCGCCTCCCCGTGGGAGGGGCCAATGGCCGCCTCCCCTCGGGCGCTCCCATCCGTTGTGGGTGGCGCCCCCCTCTAGGGACCTTGAAATTACTGCTCACCGATCATGACCTTACCGCCCGACCAAAATAAATACGACAGTTGTTTACCTACTAAAGGAAAAATTCTGACATTTCCTCGATGCTTCATCGACTGCTCACTCCTACCACGAAAACATTATCCTACAGGCAGAAGTCACATCCTTATCAAAACATTCCTTTACTGTTCTACAAAGGAAAAAAGGCCTACTCAGCAAAACTTTATTTAAAACAAACATTGCCATAAGGGGGCTGGTGGGTGGGTCAAAATTGCTGCTTCTTCCGTCGAGGGCTCACGAGCAACGAGTGGGTGCAGCCTTCAGAGCACAGGAACAAGAGGACGCTTCTTCGTATTCCCGCTCTATTTATTCTTCTGCGGGAGGGCGTGTACCCTCCTCCGGTACGCCTACTGGGCGTGGTCTTCAGTGTAGGTGTCTAGGACAACCCCTCTTGGGCAGGAAAAAGGCGCGCCCCGGCTACGCCGCTTCGGGCATACCAGCCGAGACACGCCCCCGCCCAAAATGGTTTCCCGGGAAGAACGAGGCACCCGACCATACGTTCGGGGGGACCGAATGGTCGCCCCTTTCCATATGGCCGGGATGCCCGCCACCCCCTCTCAATCCCCAAGGATGGGAGAAGTCGGACACGAGTTTGAGTTTTTGGAAGGCGGGAGGGAGTCACCCTCCCGGCCGTATTTATTAAAATATGAAACAAAATTTAAAAACATGAAATAAAAGTTTCATAATTATGTACAATTTTACATTTATTACATTTCGATGCAGATGTGATCTTTGGCTAACCTTAACAAATCTCTAATACAAAGGTTTCCTAGCCGAGTCTAACATCCTGCAAATGCAAACATTCTAAATTAAAATTGTACATCCTAGCATTACGGGCCAACGGCAAGGTCTTAACCGGTGTCAGATCCCTACTACCAAAAACTCTCGCCCTCACCGTGTGAGTGGCGCATGCGCAGAGGACTCTACCCTCGTTGCCAACTGTAACTTCCCTTGTCGTGGTGGGGGCCCCCTTTCCACTCGACGCCATCTTAAAGGTTGTCCGAGTTCCTGTGTGAGGTATCTGTAGGAAGGACAGCGTGGACTCCCCCCCATCCCTACACTCTCTATCCGCCGTCGCGGATATCCGGCCCCCGGGAAATTAGTGGGAGGGGCATCTAGCCGCCTCCCCCCTGGGAGGGGCCTATGGCCGTCTCCCCCTAGGCGACCCATCCTTAGTGGGTGCCGCCTCCCCGTGGGAGGGGCCAATGGCCGCCTCCCCTCGGGCACTCCCATCCGTTGTGGGTGGCGCACCCCTCTAGGGACCTTGAAATTACTGCTCACCGATCATGACCTTACCGCCACAGGCCGGATAGTTGACCGACTATCCGGCCCCCCAACTCCTCCTAAAGGTCATGCTTCCTCAAACCCCTTAGCCATGCTATGAAGTCTCCTATGAGTAAATCATTCCACTCCCTAGACAGGATAACCCCATCATTCAGATACATGAGATCACCCCGAATACACCCGTGAGGAATGCTATGCAACTGCGAAGAGCGAAACAATTTACCAATTTTGTTGTTAACCCTTTTCACCAAATGGTTCAGTGCTGACACCGAAAGGCCCCCCCGCCATACCTTCCTGGAAATCATGTGGGACCAGGCAATCGTGCACCCCGGGATTCTTTTAGCCAACCAGCTAACCGCAGACAAAATTTGTTCAAACAACACTCGTCTACCCAGTGGCACCAAGTCATTGCCCCCCAGGTGTACTATGACTACAGATGGCGGTGACCTTTTCCGCCCTAGGAGACCCTCAAAAAATTATTCGAATTGGTCAAAACAGAACCCGCCCTTCCCAAGGAAGGCCACTCTGTACCCGTATTCCCCAGCTGCGTGAGTCGCGTCACCTGCTTTGAATACGTCCCCGGCGCGCCTCACATGTGAGTGGCCTACGACCCATACCACTCTCTCTCCAGATGGTGATCCTTGACCGCTGGTCTCCTGGTGCTGGGTCGACTGCAAATTCCGCCCCGCGTGACAGGCTCGCGAAACTGTAATTCAAACAAAAGACAAGAAGCGTGAGTGCATGTCAATTGATCATTACAACATGTGCAATCGCACATACCTTTTGAAGCAATTCGAGGACCATCGTCCCAACTGTTTCACTTCCTCCGCACTCTGACCCCTGGCTGTAGCCTCAGTAGCAGCCCCTATCCTAAAGGAGTGGGTCCCAAAATCGCACGGGTCCATGCCCGCAGCAGGGATTGTCAGTGCTAGCACCCTCTGGAACTGAAACTTTGTCAGTGGGGTGCCATCCTTGTGCCTTAGCAAACTCCCCCCCTATGTAGCCGCCCTTAGTGCCAAGTATTCATCTATACACTTTATCGGGCACGTGGGGGACCCTCGCGCGCGCTGCACGACAACACTAGTTCCCATAGCCCCTGGTCAGTCTTGGACCTGGCTATCGAGACCACCATCGAATCACCCCTAATTTGGACGTGATCCCTGCACAAGCCTCCCTCAACGCCTTTCTTATTCCTTGCGACCAGTTCGCCCACCCGCATAGCCCCATGGAATGCTAATGCAAAAGCTGCCCGGAACAGAACTGCTTCGAAATGGGAGGCGCATGTCTCGTCTAGCTTCGCTACAAGTAGAGACAACCTGTCCAAGCCAATTGGGCGCCTCGCATCTTGCTTGCGACCATCGAGGCGCTGCCAGCCGCAAAGGGCCTTCTTAACCAAAAAAGAACCCGTTGGGTCTTTTATGCCATGCACCTGCGCCATGAATGAAATGGCCGCCCTATGCCTATTGGCCGTCGCCGCTGATCGGCCTTCTCTGTGCAGCGCTACCAGGAACCCCAGGAAGGATTCCTCCTGACCCCAGCTCTGACTCCCTGTTGGACCCAAAAATGTGCAATAGGAACAAAACGCTCCTTCGTATGCCTTCCTTGTCCTGGGGGCTAAGCTTGCTGCCACGAGGTCTTGTAATCCGGGGCACCGATTAGCCATAGTGCTTCGGGGAATGGTGCCGCCACTAGGTCCGCTGTAGGTAGATAACCCCTGAACGCCTGCATATGTGAACGAGAGAGTGCATCAGCTGCATGATTCAGTACGCCTGGCACATGTTTCGCCCTGAACTGTACATTCAGTCTCATGCAAAGCAGCACAACTTCTTTCAACAATCTCAAGATCCATTTGCAGCGTGCTGCCTGTTGGTTAATGCACTCGACAACAGTCATATTATCAGACCAAAACACCACTGAGCGGTCCCTGAAGTCGTCAGGCTATGCCATCAGAGCAACCCAAATGGGGAATTACTCCAAGAACCCAATGTTACCTGTGAGACCGCTGGAGTGCCACCACGCCGGCCATGTTTGCGCCGACCATCGATTACCTAAGATGGCGCCAAATCCCACGCTCCCCGCTGAGTTAGTACACAGACCTAGCTCATCTGAAGACGCTGGCGGCTTGTTCCACACGACTCGACCGTTGAAGTCCGCCAGTAATGCCAACCAAATGCGCATATCCTGGCGAACCTCTGCCGACAGTCTCGTACGGTGGTGCCCCTCTTTGAGACCAACCATAGCTTGCGCAATAGAGCGTGAGAAGGGGCGGGCCATTGGTATCACCCTCAAAGCAAAGTTAAGCTGACCCACTGTTTGTTGTAACTGGTGCAGCGTCACTTTCTCCTTGCCCAGGCATTGCGTCAAGGAAGCCCTAAACTTGGCCACCTTTTCCATCGGTAAACGGAAACATCCCTCCACAGAATCGAGCTCAATTCCCAGAAACTCCAGTGAAGTAGATGGTCCAACCGTCTTACCTGGTGCCAATGGGACTCTAAACTCCCTCATGAGGATGCAGAAGTCGTGCAGCGCCTGCGCACATTTCGTATCGCCGGCTGCTCCCAAGAACAGGAAGTCATCAAGATAGTGCATAACATGCCTATGCCCTGTGGCCTCGGTGAATGCCCACTCTAAAAAACAACTGAACATTTCGAAATAGGCACAAGAAATGGAGCAACCCATAGGCATGCATTTATCCATGTAATAACTCCCTTGAAATGCAAAACCTAGCAAGCGCTGATCCTGTGGGTGTACCGGGAGCAACCGAACGCCGATTCGATATCTGATTTCGCCATCAGCGCCCCGGGGCCCAGGCGATTTAACATGGCCACGGCATCATCGAACGATGCGTACTGCACTGAACAGACTTCTGGGTCAATGGCCTCGTTCACCGAGGAACCCCTTGGAGCAGACAGGTTATGAATAAGTCTAAACTCCCCTGGGTCTTTCTTTGGGACAACCCCTAACGGGGAACAGATGAACTCCGCCACCGGCGGGCGATGAAAAGGCCCTGCCACTCGCCCTAAGCTGACTTCTTTTGCAATTTTCATCTCTGCCACGCTTGGGTTGTGCTGTACCGATAACTGGTTTTTACAAAAGGAGTCCCCCCGAAAATCCCCCGCCGGGATGTGGAAGCCATGTAAGAATCCCTTCCTCAAAACCCCAGCGGATACATGATCAGGGTATTTGTTCAACCAAGGAGTCATAGCCATGATATCAACGGGTGTAGGCAATCGGTCACAACGTTCTACCTCACTCCTGCTTAGACCCTCCTTTTCCTCCCGTCCCGCTATTTTTAGATCTACATGTACTCTCCGGGTGTGAGGAATTCCCACAGCCCGCACACACATGCTTGAACCTACATGTTCCCTGCGGTCTGTTACAGTTGCCTCGATTGAAGCCCCAACAAACCCCACGCTTGCCGCCATTACCGCCGGTCTTAGGCTGGTAATCCCCACCGGCGCCCGCTCGAAAGGGCACCGCAGGCTTTTGGCGGATGACCCCTGACCCACTCCCGCCTGGCGAGGACGTACCTGCCGCCCCTGGCAGGAGCTGTTTGTGCCATGACACCAAGTCCAGGCAATCCCAAGTCAAAGAAGCATCGTACTCTTTCGCTTTCCGGAATTTCATGTCAAAACCTTTCCATTCCTCCCCCTCATACATTGAATAAAAATCCATAATATTTTTGATAACAAGTTAACTCAGTCATCAGCTCGGGTTTGCGTTCCCCCATAACTGCAGTAAATATCGAAAAGGCCTTAACCCAGTTCGTTACTGTCTCATCCACCCTGAATTCCGCCATCTTGGCGCGCCAGACGCTCGGGTGCCACAAATCCTTCTGGGTTTTAGTATATTCCACCTCGCGATGGTCAGTTAATAATGAAAACATGTTAACATATTTGTCTCCCCATATTAACTCTTTCGTGGCCAAGGGGATGTGCTGTGCCACCTTCTCCCGCCTCTAGGGTAATGAACCCTCCCCCGCCATTGGCAATGCGAGCTTACCCGGTTCGTCCGTTGTTCCCGCCGACTTCTCGTGACCAACTGCAGGTCCTACCGGTGCCACCTGTGGGGAAACAAGAGGAACATTCACCTTTGCGACATCTCTCGACTGCCACAATTGCTCGATTAGTAGTCTGGCCTCCTCAGCCGGGTCTCCAGGGGCCACTGCTCCCCCTGCTTTTTTCTTGAGCAATGCTGCCAACTGGATGGCCAATTCAGGAGGCATCTCCTCATCATTATCGGGAATAATCACAACCGGGATCGGCTGCCCCATATCTAAATGTGGTACCGGGTTGTCTACCGGCATGAGGGGGGCGACTGGGGGTACCTCTGGAACCGGGACCTCACCTGAAACCGCCCTCTTCTTGACCCGTTTCCCTCTACCCTCAGGGACGACTCCCGGCAAGGCCGGGCCTATTACCTTCTTAGGGTGACCCGGGTTGCTCAGTGCAGCCAGCTGTTTTTTGACCTCCGTCAAACCTCTACCGATCGATTGGACTTGTCCGAGTTTTCGGTCCATGCAAGCCATCCGGTTCGACAATAGGCGTAACACCTTATCCGTCTCGGAACCCTTTCCCGCTTTCTTGCCAGCCATGCTGTCGAGTATTCTGCTCCTAGCCGATCGACGAGGTTCCGGACTCTTCGAACTCCAAGTAACTGAAAGAGAAACAACAAGATTACAAGTTCTCAAAATTGCTGCTTGTTCCGTGGAGGGCTCACGAGCAACGAGTGGGTGCAGCCTTCAGAGCACAGGAACAAGAGGACGCTTCTTCGGATTCCCGCTCTATTTATTCTTCTGCGGGAGGGCGTGTACCCTCCTCTGGTACGCCTACTGGGCGTGGTCTTCGGTGTAGGTGTCTAGGACAATCCCTCTTGGGCGGGAAAAAGGCGTGCCCCGGCTACGCCGCTTCGGGCATACCAGTCGAGACACGCCCCCGCCCAAAATGGTTTCCCGGGAAGATCGAGGCACCCGACCATACGTTCGGGGGGACCGAATGGTCGCCCCTTTCCATTCTCTCCATCTGATTTCTTCCTTATTTGAGTGCTAATACACTTCTTTTTTAGGAAGATAGTGTGAATAATGAATATTTATGGTGATGCACAAACATTTGTGCAAATGTATATATGAAATGCTCAGATTTATGTTCTGTTGTTGTTTACATCCAATGTTTTTTTGTATATGTTTTTTGAAGAAGTGTATGTTAAATGTACATGGTATGTCTTCTAAAAAACAAAAAGTAAAAGGGTATAAAATAAATAATACCAGACAAATTCTGAAATTTCTCTATTTGTCACTCCAAAGAAGGAGATCACTTTTTTGTATGGTCAGCACCTGCTTTTTTCAAAAAATATTACATATGGTCCAGCTGACCTTACGTCCCAGGACCTATCTCCCTGTTTTACAAAGATTTCCCTGTGATGGCACCTCCACTAAGGAAAAAATTAAATTATAATAATTGAAACTTATTATCATTTTATTTGTTCCTGTTGCAGGCGCCGCAGCTTTGACGGACTGAGCTGGGCTGCTCTGCTGACAGAGCAGGGGAGTGGAGGAGTAGTTTGCACACCCTAAAGTGCTCATGAATGTTTGGCTGGCCCTCTAGGACCAGTCAATCATTCATGCGCATTTAGCATGTTCTCCACCTAGGCTGTATTACGGCCTGGGTGGAGAACATGCCCAGGCTACCAGTCCCCGTCTGAAGGCATGGTTTGATGATCAGACTAATCACAACACTGCAATTCAGCATTGTGATTGGATCAGGGGAGCCTCGGCCTGTGTTCTTCCTGTAACTTGTTCCAGCCAGAGGAGAGACGCAACGAGGAGGATGCAGAGAGGAGGAAAGTTGAATTTTCTTTTTGATTTACCCCTTGTCCCTTCCCCGACGTCCCACCTCCCCGCCCTACACCTCACCACCCCACCCACGACCACAGAGCTGTGCCGTCCACCACTGCCATCTCCTGCTCATCTCTGACTCAGTGATCTGTTACAGATGAACAGGAGAGCTCTTCATAGTTGAATGCAATGCAGGAGTCCCTGAATGATCAAGGTATTGGGGGGAGACGCCCAACTGTCTCAATGTTATAAGTGTGCATGATTTGATGATTCCTGGTAATTGTGGCTGCAGGAGAGTAAAGGCACTGTTTTTTCTGGTTTCTACAACTTTTGTACATCGCTCCACCAGTGTCTAATCACAATAGTTGCTGGTGTGGGGTCTTGGCCACTTGTTTTTTCTTTTGGTACTGCCTTTTTACCTGTAGAATTTTTACTGTTAGTACTCTGTGTGTTCCCCAGTGCCACTGCTAAAAAGTGGCACAGTGCATGTGTTTATACTGTTGTAAGGTTCCCAAAATAATGCAGACAAGTAACTCTCAGGATACTTTGAGTTAAATCTTCATAAACCAACCTCATCCAACTGTTTCTTCCAGCAACTGCCCAGTCATGAATCCTTCTGGTAGTTACTGGAATGTGTGTTCCACAGAACTCCAATTCCACACTTCTCCCTTATTACATTATTAAAGATCTTCTTTTTGAACTAAAACAATTCTTCCCACACCCAACATTAACCAACTGAGCAAATGAGCTTGACTATAAACCAATGAAACATGATTCATAAATCAACGTACAAGAGAACTTAAAACCAAAGAAAAACAAATTTTTACATGGAAATTTGATATAACGAACTTACTGACTGAAAAATTGACCCGTTTCATAAAAAAGTCTTGAAATTCTTTTTAGCTAACTATCTCATTGATTACCATTGCCCAACAAAATGTTTCCAGATTCAAAACGTTCAGCACCGGCATCCCTTTGAACTACAAGTTGTGAAAGACACCTTGAAACCCTACTCAAATTCCAAATTCTGTTGTCATTCACTTTGACATCATTTTTTTTTACTTTCACCTCATATTTTAGGCTTGTACACTTTGATCACAATAAATATATTATTTGATCTGATCAATGTCACTCACTTTAAAATTTGAAAACTTAGTAGCAAACTTCTTATCATACAGTATTTTCCTTTTCTCCTGCATAATTGGGTTCTCTCTCTTTTAAATCACCAAATCTTGGATCATCCATTTATCCTTTCTACCATGACATTCACCCAGGGGAAATACAAGTGTTAATCTTACTTTCCCTGAACAATGCAAAACTAAACTGCCCAGTGGTAGCAATAATATGCAAATAACCATTCTCTCAATCCATCCTCCCAAGGCACCCAATTTACCCATGCCATTTCAGTTCCCTCCTTTAACATTTTATTGAAACGTTCCACCATACCATTTGTTTCGGGATGATAGAGAGTGTTTTTTTGTGTGTCAATACATGTTTGCTCAGAAATTCTTCCACCTCTTTTGAGCAAAACTGCACTCAATTGTCTGATAGAATACATTTAGGATGTCCTTCTCTTTGAAACATACCATCTAAGAATCATATTAGCTCTTTTGAGGTGATATCCTATACACACTTCACTTCTGGCCACTTAGAGTATAAAACAATTATAACAAACAGGTATGGTGTTGCAGGTTCTCCTTCAATGAGATGAAGTAACATTATGGCTGTAACTTCCAATGGGTTCTCAGGTAACTTCCTTCTTTTCATTGGTGCTTTTCAAGTCTTGAGGTCTTTGTCACTATTGGAACATGCTGCACAAGAACATTCTTTCCTTTCCTTCATAACATCCAGTCCTTGGCACCAAAAATCGTGACTGATCCATTCTTTAGTTTTTACAATGCTCATGTGACCCCTGTGTCCCAATTGCATTAGGTTTCTCCTTAAAGACAAAGGTGGAACCAAACACGTGCCTCTGAAAGGTCTCCCACCTGCATACTGAGGAGCTAAGTTTAGCGCCGGGATACTCGTGGGGTGATAGTGCGCTTTATAAGTCTGCAATACAATACAATACAATACAATACATCTGATGATCTCCCCTGCCTCCAGTTTGCTGTGTTAAAAACATCTTGTATCCATATAGTTATCCATGTCAAGGAAATAATCTGCTTATGTTGAGGTCAGCCAACACTTTCCTTTGGATACCAGATAATGTGAAGTTCCCAAAATAAAATAGGCAAGTACGGCTCAGGAAACTTTGAATTAGAGGTTTATTAACTGACCTCACCCACCATTTCCTTCCAGCAACTGCCCAGTCCAGAATCCATCTGGAAGTTACTGGAACTTTTGTTCCACCGAATTCCAATACATCACAACTGTACATTGGGTTTACCTAAATGGCATACTTAACTTTCCTTTAAGTCCATTGTAATCAACTTAAGAAATATACCAAAAGCATGTAGTTTAAATGGCAGATATGATCTGTAGTGTGCATGTACCCCCCCCCCACACACACACACACACACATATATATATTTTATATATATATATATATATATATATATATATATATATATATATATATATATATATATATATATATATATATATATATATATATATTCACTGAAAAAAACCATAGGTTTTACACACGTTGTAGTTAGGAAATAGCATTTGAAAAACCTATGAAATTCACTGAAAAAACCATAGGTTTGACACCAGTTATAGTTAGCTGGAAATTTTACTGACAAAAAACCAATGAAATTCCACGTTATAGTTAGTTGGACTCACTATAACTTGCGCGTGTAATGCACTGCTGATGACATCACATATTACATCACTCATGACATGGTCAGTTACATCACTCATGACATCACTGTTGACACCATCCAGTGAATGTGTGTCTTTCTGAAAAATAAATATGTTTTATATATGTATATGTAAAGGTCGATGGAAGAATAAATGTTTAAATAAGTGTCTAAATGGATTTTTTTTTTAAATTGATTGGTAACTAGCTTATTAAGTGTATCTTAGTGAATACATATATTAGCGAGTAATGTTTAAAAATTTAAATATATGTATCAGTGTTACACTTTGTGTATAAGTGGCTGTATGGGTTGGTGAGTAGCTACATGTGTGTGTATATGGGTTATTATATGTTTTTTTTAGTATCAGTATGAGTGTCTGTATGGTTTGGTGGGGGTGTTACTTAGCACATAGATGCATCAAAGACTGACTCACTGTTTGTATGTTTTTTGAAAACAGCATATGTGCAGGACTGTATGAGTAGATGAGTGTGTATATGTGTGTGTTAGTGATTGAATGCCTATCTCAGTAGTGTGTTTATCAGTAACAAGATACATTTTAATCTAGTATATGTGAGTATTGATGTATATAAGTCAGTATATGTGAAAGTGAGAGATTGTAAGAGTTCCTGTTTAAATAAGTATGTGTTTCTATAAGTGATTGTTTAAAAGAGTACATATGTACAAGTTTCCTTAGAAGTAAGGTGGTAGTGTGTGTATATCTGTATATGCAAATAAATGGATGTTTATTAGTTTATTTGCATATGTGAGTATATGTGTGAGTAACTTGTTGATGACTGTCGGTGTGTAACAGGATGAATAGGTGTATCACTACATATAATGAGTGAGTATATGTATGAGTGACTATATAAAACTGTTGGTGAATGTGTGAATGTGTACATAGATGGTGAAATTACTGAATTCGTTGTTGTAACTGGTATGGGTATATCCACTTTTTTGAAAATGTTAGTTTCTATTTTTGAATATGTGTTTCAAGGGTTACTTTACAGTGAAAGGAGATCAGTCACTGTGTCACAAGGATGGTGTCATCAGTGATGTCATGAGTGATGTAATATGTGATGTCATCAGCAGTGCATTACACGCGCAAGTTATAGGGAGTCCAACTAACTATAACGTGGAATTTCATTGGTTTTATGTCAGTAAAATTTCCAGCTAACTATAACTGGTGTCAAACCTATGGTTTTTTCAGTGAATTTCATAGGTTTTTCAAATGCTATTTCCTAACTATAACATGTGTAAAACCTATGGTTTTTTCAGTGAATTTCATAGTTTTTTTGATTGCTAGTTCCTAAGTATGTAATCACGTTCGTAACTAGATAGTGTCACCGCCTACACGTCCTGAGAAGCGCATGTAAAGTCATGAGACTTGAAAACAAGACTTCCAATTGGTTCTTAGTAGTTTTGTTGCGTGTTTATCTAGGGTCCTGATCGATACTGTGACCTTATGCCCCTATTCGGCTACAAATCCATTTTATTCCCTATATTGGCATAACCGTTCAAGTGCGATATTCAGAAAGTCATCTCTGACCTCACACGAACAGAGCCACGTTCAAGGATATCTCTCGCTGCCACTTCCTTTGCGACCAATTAGTGCAATGACAGAGCAGAAGTCACTATCTGATATTCCTAGATTAACACTCCGAGTTCTTCAACAAGATAAAAACTCAGCAAACTGGGAAATCCCCCTTGCTTTGTTTTGATTAGTAATAGAGCTCTAATGAGCAACTGATAGCTATCACTTCCTAGTGATATCTTTAATTGACGTCTTATGTCCAGCAAACTTGCGTCAAACCCGGCACCTGTCAGGTATAAATACTACCAACGGTGCCTTAAGCAATGAGAGCTGTTGTGCACCCTGTTGTGCATACCGTTGCTGTTGCTGAGCACTGTAGCACTCTGTCGCTGCAGCCTGCTGTCCCTGTGGTGGTGAAGCTACTGATACCATTATCGCTGCTAAAGTGCGAACGATGGTGCAGTACGCTTAGGAGCCGAACAGACGTCCCTCTGCGAAGAGCCTAGCAGATCCAGCTGCCCGCGGACGCTGTCCCCCGCCTCCTCCTCTCGACGCGCTGAAGAAGAGCCGCTGCCTTTCTCGTGCAGAGAAATCCAGCTCCGGCGTTTCCGGTTTACCCTCGCGGGTGACAGGGATATCGAGCTTCCCCTGAAGGAGATACCAAACCTCCATCATTCTATTCAGAGGTATGGTGCTGACTAAACCCTTAAATGAGAATTCTTGAAACAAACCTTGGCAAAACCAACTTAACTTAAGCTACTTACTTACTCCCCTTCCACGTGTTAGGCTTAGGTCAGGCACACTGGGGTAGGCTTAGTTAGAAGCATCAGTTGAGTATTTTAGCCTAATGTATATATGACTGTATATATGTTTTATTACTTTTAACCATTGTATGGCTAAGAAACCATATCAATGATTTTACAGTATTATTTCGCAATACTTATCTTACTGTAAGTACTTTTTATCATAACAAGCTTTGCAATTGTGGTAATACATTTCTCTTGTACGAGAAGAAAGACTGTGCAATAAATGTTAACCTTTATTGACAAACGCCCGTCTTTCTATTCTCTACATCTTGTGAAAGTAAACTGCACTAGACTGACTGAGTGAAATACATGTCTATTGTTTCACACGACCCTAGAGATTGACTCTTGATCTGAGGAGCAAAGTTGTCATGTTGCACGGTTGTTGGAAAACTGAATCCCTTCTTGTCTGTGCCAAGGAAGCTGATCACTTCCTATGCAGAGAAGAAAGTTTCCAGTGACCTCTGAGCTAGTTGGTAACACACCCAATTAAGTTTAACATAGTCAGTGGAGGCCTGGAATATAAGCAGTTCCACGTCGATACTACTGTTTATGTTATTCCAATGCGCAGGGCCTAGTGGGAAACTAGGAACTACACTACATGGCGCCCAAACGTTTGGTAAGGCGATAAACTAACGCAAGACAGTTAGAGTAACTCAGTCGTGCATATTTCACACCCTTTTCTCACGTAAATACTCCAATAGACGTCTGGAGTGGGTGAAAGGTTAAAATCTGCCCGACCTTAGTAGGAAGAGATTCCTATGTAAAGCTCTGGTTTATTCAACGTTGAAGGATACAGTGTTCCAAAATATTGTGCACCTAATCTTTGTCTCCTTGGAGACCTACTCTGCAAACCTTGCATTTTAACAAATGTCAGACAGTGAAGAAGAAAGGGAAGCAGTTAGACTTGCAGCCCAACTAATAGAGGAAGACTCGAGTCTCCTAGAAGCAGACCCGGATGCTATAATCATCCCGGTCCACTTAAGAAGATCTATAACTTTAAAACTTATAGAAAACGGACTGACACCTCAAGGTGGTACAGTAATTTTCGTGATAGAGGCTCACGAGTATCGGCAGACAGAGGTATTCTATTCATGGATAAACTTTCCAGCGGTAAACGCTAGAACAAAAGAGTTTCACTATTACAAAATAGAGAAACCTCCGGAAGAGTACGCTCCTTTCGAGGAGATTGAAATTCCACTTAAATTTCAAGAGCACCTGCTCTGGTTTAATGGCGCCCTAAAACACAATGATCACATTACCAGGCTCGGTCCACTAGGTAGACCAGGAGCCACGTGGCCGGTTCTAGCCAGCTACACACCACATCCTGACATTGTAAGAATGTCAAGAGAAGAGCTGTTAGTACAGCTAAACACATTAATAAAAATACATAGGCAATTAGTCCAATATGTAATGCGGACTGCAACAGTCCAGCCAGCTGTTAATACACCACAGCTGACCCCTCATCAGGGGAACACAAATAAAATTACACCACAGAACATACAGTCATGTCTTGGTAAAACACCCGTAAAACGGGAACAAATTCCTTTCTGGTTAGCACAGAAAATCACTCAAATAGAGGCAGTATTTCCTGATACTACCCCTATTGAGAAACACAGAATCTTGACCATCTGCCTTCCTATGGGAATCGCACCACACGTGGAGGACTGTGACACTTGGGGTACGGTCTTTGCTTCCATTTACACAAAAACACACAGTGTTCCGTCTATGGCGGTAATACCAGAAGTGCTAAAACAGATTCAAAATGAATTTGGTCCAGAGCCCGCTTTAAATCTAGGTATGAAATTACTGAAAGACTTCAAGCAGGTCTCGGCTATATTATTAGCCAACATAAAAGGAGAAGCAGCATCTGTGGCGATTCGCCAGAAGGTGAGGGAAACAGATATAAAAGATCCTGTTGAGCTTGCAAAAATCATAGAAAAATGCTATGAAGAATTAGGTAGAGACAGCTTGGGTGGGAAACCGGTAAAGCCCCAACTGCTCGAAAATCCTGAAAAATTATTTATTAAAAATGATTCAAATACTCCTAAAAAGAGCTGGGATGGAAATAAACAATCCACTCCCAAGGAAAAAGTTTTCCAGTCCAGAGGAAGGTCTCCTCGACGGAGGGAAAGAACTCCGACTCGAGAACGCCAGTCTCCCAAGAGGGAGCCCTCTGAGAAAAGATATAACCTTAGAAATAGGGATAATCTGAAAAAACCTGATAGATATCAAAGTATTGATACACGTCCCTCTCGATCTTCTCCACAGAATTCGGAAAGAAGAGGACGGTCAGACCCAGGAGAGCACACCAAGTCCAAAGACAAGGAACCTGCTCAGAGTAAAAAATCTCAGTTTCAGAAAAAGAAGGTAGCCAGTATTAGAGTAATCAACCATGCCGAGAATACTGAGGACACAGTTAAAAAACGGGGAGTGGGCATTGACAATGTTGGACAGTGCAGCAGAAATCAGTATAGCGCGCAAGATCTTGATGAGTCATCTGGAGACAGTGGACACGAATGAATACATTCAGGTTGAAACTGCCGACACCAGACTTAGCGAGCCCCATAAAATATACGAAATAACATTGCGTATGGAGGGTGATAAGACTAGGAAAATTAAGGGTCTATTTTGGGATAAGCTCTCAAAAGGCTATGATATTCTGTTAGCTGAAAAAGATTGGCCCCCAGAGTTTGTCAGGGAGTGCCCTCGTGGCGAAGAAGTGATTATGCCTGCCTTCTCGAATCACATTCCGATTCATAAAAAATATACATATGCAAGGAAATGGGCAGTAGCCCAGGCACCTGCATTGTATAAAAATCATGTAGGATGGGATGAGGACTCTCCTCCTCACAAAATCCAGTTAAAAAGTGAACCAACTGCCCAACGGCAGTATCCCATAAAGCAAGAAGCTAAAAAACAGGTCAGGGAGATCTTAGATCAACTTGAGTACCAGGGGGTGATTGAAACATGCACCTCTCAAATGAACAATCCTTTGTTTCCTGTTTCCAAGCCAGACAATTCATATCGTCTAGTTTTGGACTACAGACATCTTAATACATGTTGTAAAACTTTTGCAGTACAAAACTCGCATAGTGCAGCCCTAATGAATAATATAGTTAGGAAAAAATATAAAACGACATTAGACATATCTAATGGTTTCTTTTGTCAAAACATTGCTCCAGAAAGCAGATATTTGACCGCTTTCTCTGCATTTGGGTCGCAGAAAAAACTTCTGTCGACTCCCACAGGGGTTCAAGAACAGCCCAGGACTATTCTCAGCTAGAGTAACAGAGTTACTACAAATCTATGATGATGAGGCATTATCTTACGTAGATGATATCTATCTCACAGACGACGACTTGGATACTCACTTGAAAAGAGTGAACACCATCATACTTGGGTTCGCAGCAGAGGGTTACAAATTCAACTTTAAGAAGTCCCGAATTGCCCATCTGACAGTACTATTCTTAGGGTACGAATTATCAAGTGAAGGGGAAAGCCTAGCGGACAACTTCTTAGAGAAGTGCGCTGTACTCCAGGCTCCAAAAACGCGGAATAATTTACAATCCATATTAGGTTTTCTGAATTTCGGAAGAACTTACATCCTAAATTACGCAGAGAGGGTTAAACCTCTCTACGAACTAAATAAACCTGATTTTAAACAAATCAATTGGACTCAAAAATACACAGAAATTTTGAGATCATTGCAAACAGACATGTTAGCAAAAACAAAATTAGATACACGTGACAACACACGTGATCTTGTAATCCGAGTCATCCCAGGAAGATGCGGATTCACATACCTAACCTCTAATGAGGGAGAAAAGGTACCAATTTCAATTAAATCTCACTTGTACACACAAGCAGAAAAAACATTCAGTCACACAGAAAGAACTGTGAACGCAGTGCAAATCGCATTAGCAAATGAACGAGAACTAGCACACGGCAAAAGGATTAACATCCTCACAGCGGAATCCGCCTTCGAAGCGCTATTCAGCCCAGTAAACCTGCCTACAGTGTCACTGGATCCGAAATGGATACAGTGTATAGATTCTCTAGGAGCGGAAGACGTAAAATACTATTTCGCCCCGCAATACGAAGAACTGAATGATTTAGAGTATGAAGAAGAATATCCTCTGCCAATCGAAATCCTACCTCTCCCACAATATGCCTGTATAATCTATACAGATAGCTCTGTACAGCATTTCAACGTAGAGAGAAAATCCTACGATGCAGCATGTGCGATCATTAAATGTCGTTGGCTGTGCGGTAAAATCAGACCGAAAGTAACAAAAACCGAATCAGTAAAGTACTGTTCGGTTCAGAGAACTGAAATTAGATGTTTGAAGATGGCGCTCGAAAATGCAGAACGTGAATTCCCGACACTTATAGTGTGCAATTCTCATTTTTGCGTCAACTCTTACAATAACAAACTGCAGAGTTGGATTGAAAACGACTACAAAGATGACACAGGTGCCACAATAAAGCATAAATTGCTCTGGAACGAGGTAGCTCTTTTAAGTAAAGAACTACAAAAGACTCACGTGATTCACGCACAGAGTCTTCAACGTGATGGCGTTCACGTTGCAGGGAATTCATTGGCTAATACAGCCACCACGGAAGCAACTAAACCGGCTTCCGTAGCCACAAAAAAGCGTACAGATAAATATATTGACGGGGAAACCATGCTGGCAGTAAAAACGACCGTAAAAGGCGACTGTGCAGCACTACCCGTGAATTATCCACTCAATTATGCATACATAATCGATGCAAACTCTGTTCCTTTTGCTCGAATCCCTGGAGTGGGGGACAGAGTAATTCCAAACACGAACAGGAGAATATTTTTAATAGCAGACGCACACATGGGATTGGGTCTGAGACACCAAACAATCAGGGACTCTCTGACTGAATTACAATCAGTATACTGGTGGCCGGGAATGAGTGTAGAACACCAAATATATGCAAACAACTGTGAAAACTGCAATAGGGATCGCAGTAGTGAACCATGCTACCGGCTACCGATCAGAAACAGCGTAACGCTGCCTGCACCCCAACCTGCGTCCTATTAACCATTAAGACGAAAAGCACTTAAAAAATGAGGCCTCCAGCGCTCGGCTGACGCTAGAACGGTTATAAAAGATTTGCGAGTCTTTATCGGCACATACGCAATTACCACGTTCCATTCTGACCAGGGTCCTGCTTTCAGCTCTCGAGCCTATAAGGAGGCCATGGCCAGCATGGGAATTGGGTTGCGGTATTCTTGTCCGTCGCACCCCGAAGGGAACAGTGTGGTAGAAAGAAAAAACCGTGACATAAAGCAATCTATAACAGCGAAGGTATTAGGTTCAGGCGCTGGGTGGGTCAAACATTTAATAAGTGTCCAGACTAGTCTTAACAACATGCCAAGAAATTCTCTAAAAAGGTTTCAGCCCATACGAACTATTTTCGGAATTAGAATGCGAGTTCAGGACCTCGATAGTCAGATGTCAGTGGTACAAGAAGAAACAACGCACTTTGATGTAAAGGATCGTTTGGCTGTTTTACAGGAACTGAACGAAACAAGAAAATCCTTAAGCAACACAAAGTTAAAGCAACAGCCACCTACCACTAACGAGGCACCACCAGCAACAGCCCCAGCAAGGCCTGTCTGGATTCCAAAGATTGGGGATCTAGTCAGAGAAAAGATCGCGGTTAAGAAGGAATTTGGGCCTTCTTACAGAAAAGCAGTACCTGTCTTAGCAGTCACCGGAACAAGATCAGTTGTGCTACCGCCCCTTGCTGGTAAAAAGGAGAACAGAGTCGTGTCTATCGATCTGGTAAAACCACAAGCATGTGGCCTATTATCAACAGTAGGCCCAGTGGACTCCCAAGAAACAACAGAATACCCAAACTTGCAACAATCCAAGAGGTTCAAACTGAAAGACTAATCACATTCGATCAGCCTGCAGTGCACAATGAAGGACTATGCAATAATGCCATGGAACTCGTGCCTCTTGAAACACAGATTGAAACAGTTCGTCAAGAAACAACACCAGTCTACACTAATGTGGCATCAGAAAGTGCTACGGAAAGACAGATTGAAAGAACAATCCCATCAATTGACAGAACTGCCTCTGGTTATTTCATCAACTTCGACAACTTCTCTGAAGATTTAAATGACCCGGAAGTGATGCCAGAAACAAAAAAGTGTTCTAAAGAAAATACAACAGGACTCCTTCAACAAATCAAAGAATTATATCTGGATTCACCGTTGATTGAGCATTGGATTATCTCAGGGGTATTCATACTCCTACTATGCCTAATTTTAGTTTTAATTTTAGGAAAGTTTATTACAATTGAATGGACACAGCAAGTCAGAACATCAACCTAGTCCTGAAACCACACAGATCATCTCACGTGAAGAAAAGAGAACTGTCATCAGTAAATGTCACAGCAATTCCAATACCTGGTGGGGTAGTATGGGAGAAAACAGACTATGAAATCTATGGTCCGGTCGAAATCCTGAAGTATCCTCATCAACTGAAGGTTTCCTTAAGTGACTTTGTGACACCAAGTACATTCTCTGATGATTGGGACTTTAACAGTATTAATGACATGATGTCTGATTTAGTAATGTCAGCTAGATTCACGGGTCATGATTATTTACAAGGTTCATCTAGTTATGAGCAGTTATTCTGTTACACCCACTATGGGGATCATTACTTGCATAAATCTGCACAGCCTAGAAATGTTTTTATGTATAATCAATGGGAACATTGTGCAACACCACCTAAAAGCAGTTCTAAAGCATTTTTTGAGAAATTCAAATACTTCTCAGGGTTTAACACCAGTGATGCAGAAACGTTTTATTATAAACTGTTAGAGAAAACAGGAATGAAAACAATGCTGACAAATTCTAAATTGATATATTCAGAAGCATTTTATGACAAAATGATGACATTTGGTTTTGATTATTGGAAAAATAATATTGAAACGAAAACAATCTGGGGTACAAAAGATTGGCAGGTGCAAGGCATTGAAGCACTATTTAGAACCTGCATGATACCAGAACAAATGTTGTTTTTAAATGACACAATACACCAAACATCTTGTCTTGGCCTAGCTAAGATCAAAGACCTTAAAACACCGTCTATACCAAAGCCAATACCTGAAAATGCAACTGCAGATATTGAGTTAGACGTAACACAAATTTTAAATTTGAACAGAACTCATCCTGATTGGAAAAAGTGGTTAATCTGGCCTACTGACACAAACAGCTGTCAACATAGATTCCTGAATAAAACACAGGGGTTAAAAATGACCAGATTAGACTCGAGATATTCCCAGAGACAACATCCAGGGATTATAACAACATACAGTGTAGGGAAACTCTGCCTCGAATGGCTAACAACATCCACACTGGCTGAAATTAAGCAACACTTCCTTGTCTTTACTAAAAGATGGTGCTGATTTGCGCGATTTCATTCTTGGACCACGCAAACAGCGTCAAAAGAGTTTCATAGCGACCAGTATCTATGCTGCTTACAACGAGGCTTGGAAAGTCAAACAAATTGAAACTGCTGAAAAAATACGAGAAATTGATCGTATTAATTTGGAGAAATCACTTTCTGTAGTAGACAATGGGTTAATGACTCTGTCTTCCAGAATATATTCATTGGACAATATTGTATCCTCTGCTTTTGATGTGATAGACAGAGATTTGCTAATGTTATAACATGGCCAGTCTCAATTACGTTCCATTATAGAATTAGGCTGGACGCTGCAAAATCTTCGTTCAGGCTATGTGCCTTGGCGTTTAATCAACACAACGTCATTATTTTCCAGTTTTAACCTTACTGATAAACAGATCAGTTTGGCACAGAAAGGAGCAGACTATACAATCCTGAGCATCGAAAAACTCGAGAGATTACCATTGACAATGTCAGAAAGTCCTGTCATTGAATGGATAATACACGGAATTATCACAATTCCGATAACAACTTTCCGATTTAAAAAGTGCCTTGAGTACATACCTGCTGGCCAGTATGAACAATTGGGTAAAGGATATGTAAAATCTGAATGGAAATTACCATACACTCATTCTTGCTATAGTGACAGCGACAAAAATGTATTTCTTAGTGGTAATAACTGTAAACATTCACTAAGCGGTATACTTTTGTGTCAGGGTATTAATTTACACGGAGCATGTGATGGAAATTCTATCAACCTTTCATGCCACCAGCTAGTCACACCTGCAACTCAGAAGGAGCCCTTCTTTATGCAACTCGCAAACAGGAGTTACATTCTTAGAACGGATCACAGATGTTGTGGCCTCGTGCCAGGGAAAAGTTATCTAGTAGAAGTAACATCCATGGTCAAATGCTGTATGCAAGCATTGTTTCCGAGTGGGGCTGCAGACTCAGTGACTCCCATCTGGCCTCGTCTGAATCTCTATTCTATATGAATTGATACTTTAAGCAAAGTTAAATCTGTACTTTTACAGACAACAGTGCCTATGACGTCATCAAAAGAGACGTATGATCTTCTAGTTGCAAGGACAGCTACTGAAGTTCATGACCTTTTATCAACAAATTGCCCCGTGCATTTCGTACAAATGCTAAGCCAACTCCTTAACATGTCTAGTGCCACAAGCATCCCAGGCATATTCAAGACAGTCTTTACGGGACTGCTAAAGCCTTTTCAAGCAATTTTGGGAATCGTTCCTAATTTTGTGCATTCTGTTTTTGGCGGCATACCATTATTTTTGGGACTTGTAGCAGGGATTTTATTTTTGACCCTCCTACTTCGTTATGGCAAGCCTCAGCTCAGACATAGCTCCCATGGGAATGGAAGAGACAATCCTAGCAATGCTCTACCGGGACAGGATAACTAACGTCCTCGGATTGGCCAGGCTGAGAGATCTAAACATGACCTGCTTCCTTTCATTCAGACCTGTATGGCAAAATTGCATTTTACCTGTGCTACGATGTATGCTTTGCGGCGATGAATGCGTGTTGGACATCTGTCTTTCACTTCCATCAGCAGTACCAATGGACGTCGATACTTTGCTCAGTCCAATAACGGCTCACGCATTGTGTTGTCCCCAGCGGCTACCAATCCTGATGACGGCATTTGTGGAGACCAAGTGGTAACAGTGGAGCGAGGGACAAAAGCAACATCATCCAGGTACAACGTTCAGTGAGCATTGCTGATCCTGCCTTCGATGACAGCAATCATTCTCACACCTGCCAAGTTACAGCGCTATCAAATTTGGTTGAACTGTCACCTGAATTTGTAGACCAATTCTTTGCGAGCCTGTCTGATATGATGTTCCCACCCATACAGAAACAATAACTTTGAGAAGCTTTCCGACACACAGCGTTCCCATGAAACTCTGAATTCGGCCTTCACTTCTAGTCAACAAAGACTGCTAGCAGCGTTGGAACTCTGTTTCCCCGTTCAAGCATTAATTCTCTTTGGATTGGATATTTTTCAAATATTGACCTTTTTTTGGCACGAACAAATCTTTGCTTGAGGTAAAATCTATTCTTAAAGAACAGAAGTTCATACTTCTATTTTTTACACACACCTAGAGACATAACAACTTACATTAGCCTCTAGCACACATTTTGCAAATGCATTTATATGTGATGATTTATCTCGCCCTTCTTCTGTCAGAGATACTTCATGTGTAAATTTTTATGCATAATCGTTCATTGATTTCACATGCCATAATTTTTTAATGATTTCTATGCTTCAAAAACGTACAGTACCTAAATTCCATGTATTACAAGTACGCCTATTTCGAATGCATTTATGTATTTTGGGGTGGGCAATGTTACACATGCATCCTATTGCTTTAGTTTTAGTAATTTGATGGACATGTAAACGTGGAGTGGGTGTTGCGTGTTTATCTAGGGTCCTGATCGATACTGTGACCTTATGCCCCTATTCGGCTATTAATCCATTTTATTCCCTATATTGGCATAACCGTTCAAGTGCGATATTCAGAAAGTCATCTCTGACCTCACACGAACAGAGCCACGTTCAAGGATATCTCTCTCTGCCACTTCCTTTGTGACCAATTAGTGCAATGACAGAGCAGAAGTCACTATCTGATATTCCTAGATTAACACTCCGAGTTCTTCAACAAGATAAAAACTCAGCAAACTGGGAAATCCCCCTTGCTTTGTTTTGATTAGTAATAGAACTCTAATGAGCAACTGATAGCTATCACTTCCTAGTGATATCTTTAATTGACGTCTTATGTCCAGCAAACTTGCGTCAAACCCGGCACCTGTCAGGTATAAATACTACCAACGTTGCCTTAAGCAATGAGAGCTGTTGTGCACCCTGTTGTGCATACCGTTGCTGTTGCTGAGCACTGTAGCACTCTGTCGCTGCAGCCTGCTGTCCCTGTGGTGGTGAAGCTACTGATACCATTATCGCTGCTAAAGTGCGAACGATGGTGCAGTACGCTTAGGAGCCGAACAGACGTCCCTCTGCGAAGAGCCTCGCAGATCCAGCTGCCCGCGGACGCTGTCCCCCACCTCCTCCTCTCGACGCGCTGAAGAAGAGCCGCTGCCTTTCTCGTGCAGAGAAATCCAGCTCCGGCGTTTCCGGTTTACCCTCGCGGGTGACAGGGATATCGAGCTTCCCCTGAAGGAGATACCAAACCTCCATCATTCTATTCAGAGGTATGGTGCTGACTAAACCCTTAAATGAGAATTCTTGAAACAAACCTTGGCAAAACCAACTTAACTTAAGCTACTTACTTACTCCCCTTCCACGTGTTAGGCTTAGGTCAGGCACACTGGGGTAGGCTTAGTTAGAAGCATCAGTTGAGTATTTTAGCCTAATGTATATATGACTGTATATATGTTTTATTACTTTTAACCATTGTATGGCTAAGAAACCATATCAATGATTTTACAGTATTATTTCGCAATACTTATCTTACTGTACGTACTTTTTATCATAACAAGCTTTGCAATTGTGGTAATACATTTCTCTTGTACGAGAAGAAAGACTGTGCAATAAATGTTAACCTTTATTGACAAACGCCCGTCTCTCTATTCTCTACGTCTTGTGAAAGTAAACTGCACTAGACTGACTGAGTGAAATACATGTCTATTGTTTCACACGACCCTAGAGATTGACTCTTGATCTGAGGAGCAAAGTTGTCATGTTGCACGGTTGTTGGAAAACTGAATCCCTTCTTGTCTGTGCCAAGGAAGCTGATCACTTCCTATGCAGAGAAGAAAGTTTCCAGTGACCTCTGAGCTAGTTGGTAACACACCCAATTAAGTTTAACATAGTCAGTGGAGGCCTGGAATATAAGCAGTTCCACGTCGATACTACTGTTTATGTTATTCCAATGCGCAGGGCCTAGTGGGAAACTAGGAACTACACTACAGTTTCTGTTCTGGAATTTACACGAAGCACTCCACCCACTTTCCTCACAATCTTTTCTACTCTCAAGAGACAACAACGTCGAGCATCTTCCGGAAAACTTTGCTGAAATGGCTGCCCTTTCGCATTCATCTTCCGAATCTGAAGGAAATGAGCGACCACCGTTAAGAAGAAAAAAGGAATCTTTCATTTGGCAATTTTTTACTTATCCTAATGATCAAAAGAAAGTGAATGCGCCAAAAGTAACCTGCACGATATGCAATTCGGAGCTCTCAAGGGGAAATCCAAATAAAAAATATTCCTTTTCTATACACACCATGCAGCGGCATGTTAAACAAAGGCACCCTGAGCATTATGCAAAAGCATCGACAAGAGCCCTGGCCACGCTATTACCATCAGAGGTGGCCAGCACATCTTCTGGTGGACGACCTGTATCTCCATCGAGTGCTGAGATGGACTTGAGACCATATCTTGCGAAGGTGCACATGAAATGCAACGAGTGTGGAGAAATTCTTTTGTACGGAGAGCAGAGCCTCGTTCTTATTCAACTCAAAATTGAAAGTCATAAATGCCCCAAGAAAAGATACATTTCTTTACTTCATTTTCATAGTATTACATACTGAAAAATGTAGTAGCAACTTTAAAAAATCGAAAGCATCATAACACTTGTTTCCAAAAAAAACAAAACAAAAAAAAAAGTTCTTTTCAGAACTACCTCTTTCTACCAAAACGTGCTCCAAGAGCATATTATGAGATGTTTTTTCGCCGCTTTATTTTAGTGCGAGACCGGGTGCGCGCACCCTCCTATTGCGTACAGGACCTGACACTTGCATGTGAAGTCATGTGACTTCAAAACAACACTTCTAATTGGTGCTTGGTAGTTTCTATTCTGGAATTTACACGCAGCACTCCACCCACTTCCATCACTTTCTTTTCTACTCTCAAGACAGAACAACGTCGAACATCTTCCCGAAGACTTCGCTGCAATGGCTACCGTTCCGCATTCATCTTCCGAATCCGAAGGAAATGAGCGACCACCTTTGACAAGAAAAACGGAGGCCACGCTATTACCATCAGAAGTAATCAGCACATCTTCCAGTGGACGACCTGTATCTCCATCGAGTGCTGAAATGGACTTGAAACCATATCTGGCGAACGTGCACATGCAATGCACGAACTGTGGAAAACTTCTTGTATACGGAGAGCAAAGCTTTACTCTAATTAAACACAAAATTGAGAGTCATAAATGCTCCAAGAAAAGTTAAATTTCTTCACTTTATTTGGATAGTATGACATACTGAAAAATGTCGTAGCAACTTTAAGAAATCAAAAGCATCATAACACTTGTTTCCAAAAAAAAAAAAAAAAAAAAAAAAAGTTCTTTTCAGAACTAACTCTTTCTACCAAAACGTGCTCCAAGAGCATATTATAGGATGTTTTTTCACCGCTTACATTTAGTGCGCGACCGGGTGCTTGCACCCACCTATCGCGTACAGGCGTCGAGACACGCATGTGCAGTCATGTGACTTTAAAACAACACTTCCAATTGGTTCTTACTAGTTTCTATTCTGCAATTTACACGGAACACTCCACCCACTTCCCTGGAAAACCAGTTTATCGAAAAACTTTTAAAGCCTCCTCTTATGAAATATTCGACATCGTTCACATAACAGAGTAGTAAATAGCACTATATACACTCCGTCCCTTAAATATAAGAGACTTATTGCTATGTGAGAACAACTTTTGTTTTCATGCGATAATGTGAAATGCTGAGCCTGTTACAGAATTTTATTTCACATATATGTTACTATTCTCCTTCGAGCACTAACACCGTAGAAAATACCACCAATAGCGGTGATATTTTTTACACCGAGAACAGGCGATTTGTATCGCTTAGAGCCCTTACAATTATAACGTTTTATTTCCTAAGTCTCTGATCTCACACTGTGCAACGTGGCTCCCCTGTGTGTCGTAATAAGGTCCATAAACAAAAACTACAGGGCCAGCATTATGCACATGCACAGAACCACAAAACGACAAGAGCCACCATGTTAATATATATCCTTAATATAATAAACCTCTGAGAATAAATACATATTTCCGTGGCACCCTATAAAAGAAATTTGGCGTCCTCTGACTCTGCTTCATTACCAAACACCCTAACCCCCGCCCCCCTCACTCTTCACTAAACTCCACACTCCACCCCACCGGACCCCCTATTAGAAACCCCCAACCTACCCTCCCTGCCCAAACCCACCATGAACCTCAAACGGCCCCTGCAAAACTTATAAGACACAGGATTACTAAAACTCAAAGAATAGGCAACAGGCAGATAATCTAAATAGTACATAAAGGCACATATTTTTTCCATAATACTATTGAAAAACATGTTCTATTTTTTATAAATCTATCATGCATCTGACCCTCTAGAACCGCTTTCAAAACATGAACTATAAACCTCTACTTTTCATTTTTAAACCATACACTTTCAATTACATTATTTTTTTTTTACAATTCATGTAATGTTACACACCTTTTCTAAAATACACCAGTCCCTGTTATTTATAAGGATTTATTTTCAGTCTTCATCAGTGACACTTTCTTAACATATAATGAAAATCACTGTAACTTTTTAAACGACAATACTAACGCGGTAAAAATAACCCTTCATTTCCTTTCCTTTAAGAATGCAGACTATCTACCCCACGCATGCGTTTCTTGATCTTTGTATTTGGCAGCGAATACCGACCTTGAATCGGAAGACATGAACAAGACCTCCATTGTCACATTTAAAACTGAACGTTGCATCTGCTCACACACATATCTTTCACTTAGCTAACATTCACAGAAAACAGCATTGATGTAAAAAAAAATTGACCTTGCTTTACAACTTGGTCAAATAACTAACTTATTTTTTAACGCATCCTCCACTTCAAGAAAAGCTACTTTTTTGATAACTACTAAGCAATATATAAGTGACTAGACTCCTAAAAAATTTATCAAGTCATTCTGCTCCTCTCCACTGCATAGCCGGCGACCTAAATCTGTGGAGTTGCTATACAACCGGCAGTGCTGCGCCCTTTCCTTTACCATCTTGGGAAATTCAAAATGGATGTCCCTCCTGCCTTCGCAAACGAGCCGGATTAATTAGAACTATTTCGACAGAGAATGCTTCTGTACTACGGCACCTTACCACTCTCAACTTTGAATACTTCATATCGATTAACATTTCGATATTCGTATTTCACCTGTGTGCAGCCTGTATTTCATTGCCTGAGCTGTGATTTCACGTGGGCCCTGGATTTATGTCTCTGCAATTTGGTACCTCCTGAACCGAATTACAATCACCTCATGAATCCGTTACTTGATCATGAACAGCTTTGTTACAACGGAGGGTTTATGGCCTTTGCAGCGATACAAGGAGTTCTGGGTCATTGGAATATATTCGCAGCGGCGCAAGATTTCCTACCAGAGAGCTACATCGAAAACCCACTGAGCTGCCCAATGATGGTAAAAGACGCTCCAATAATGACAGATCATGAATGCTCCTTTGATCTTCTCAATTGGATGGCTGACATGTTTTCAGATGATAACAATGATTTCCTGTTAGAAGCACTTGCTGCATACTTTGCCTACACAATGGACGGTTAACTCTTTCCTAACAGAGAACTACATCGAAAACCCACCGAGCTGCCCTCTGATAATAAAAGAGGCTCCGATTTTAACAGATCATGAGTACTGCTTTACTCTTTTCCATTGGATAGCTGACATACTTTCAAATCATAAAAGTGATTTCCTGTTACAAGCAGAAGTTACCTATTTTGCCTAAACAATGCTTCAATAACTCTTATACAAGCCATTGACGTCCTCATTTCCTTTTGCTTCCCTATATGCTTCACGTTCTTTTCCATATTTTCTTTTGAAGAACAGACCTATTGGCTTTACTAACAGTGGACATTATGATTTCGTGTTGTTTAAATTTTGGTCTTTTATGTGGACTACATTTGTTTCTTCAGCTACTCGATTTTCAACTTTTTTTTTTTACAGTCTAATTTCAACAATTCTATTGCATATCTTATCTAAGGTTATTTCAAACGTACTCGATGCAAAACTCGCTAATATATGCTACATGTACCCTAATTAATGTGTAAATTATAAACGAGTTTTTTATAACTGTAAACGCCATTTCGCATCTCAACTGCTTATTTCCATGTATTCCATGTACTACTGACAATACCAATTACTGTGTTTTTTGCAATTTCTGTACTCATATTACATAATGATTTGCCTTTAAAACAGTACATTTCTAAATAAACATTTCAAATATTCACGGTTTCTCTTTTAATCCATAATCTCAACTGAAATGATTTCATATTGAAAAACTATTCATGGGTTCCACATAACCTTAACTGTAGTCACTGAGGACCTTATTTATAAAGACCTTCCGCCGCCGGTGCCTCATTTTTTAAAATGGGAAACAGTGACGCACCGGTGGCGCAAGGCCTTCATAAATAAAGTTCTGAATGTTTTCTTTTCTCAACCTCACTTACTGATACTAGAACCTGCAAGCCAATTACGGCCGTGAACTTTTTCTTAGTAGGTCGCGCACCGTACAGACAGTTATACCACTGTTAAAAAAATTTTTTTATTGTTACCAAACACCGCCACAGTTCCGCTTCACTCAGAGTTAATCACTGCTCCCACGCTTCTACAGGCCAAACGCTATGTCGTATTTCTCTCCTTATCACCCTTTCATCTCTACAATAACAAACAGTTGTCCGCCTGCCACCACAGAATAGAGTCAGACACAGAGGCACCAAAGAGTGAACCTATCACCAACTGCCATCTCCGGCTGTTTCCATGGTTACACCTCATTCTGCACCTTGCGAAGGCACAGGTCAAAAGTTCATGTCTCAACGTTCTACAACAAATTAAGAAGACTATTTTCCCTCCAGAAACACCTGCCAATCCACAGCTCTGTTACATGTCTTGTTTTTTCACACCCAATAGTACTTCTCGTTTAACATAAACATTAACATGCAACGTACTCTTCAATCTCTACTTATTACAATCAACCAATCATTTTTATTTTTTTAACCACACCCAGCCTCTTCCTTTTTCTTTATTTAGAATTTCAACTTCTAACTACCATTCCACTTCCAGAACCGATCGGAGGACGACTACAAATCCCTTTAAAATGAAGGTCTGGCTTATAGGACACAGTTATATTCACTGGAGTGAAAAATATGCAGTAAGCAGACGAATTTGCAACCTCGGCTTACCAAATGTACACATAACATGGATTGCCAAAAGAGGATTGAAATGTCACCAATTGATTCCATTGGTGAAAACTTTTATGCATCTCCCAGAACCAGACCTTATAATTGTGCACTGTGGTGGGAACGATCTAGGCACAATCACTGGGGTAGGTCTGGAAATGCTTCTAAAATACACCATTCGACAATTGATGACATTTTTTCCTCGATCTGCCTTGGTATATTCCAATATATGCCAAAGACAGAAATGGAATTGGTCCAATCAACATTGTGCACAATTTGAGAAAGCAAGGAGACATGTAAATAAATCTGTTTCTGCTTTCCTCAGAGATTATAGCATGGGTTCTATTTACCACAACAACTTGCGATACCACATGCAAGACGTCTATAGGAGAGACGGTGTTCATTTCACGAATGAGGGAAACAGAATCTTCCTCTGCAACATCAGGCTCTGCATCGGTACTTACTTATAAATGCAGAAAACACTCAATTAACACAATGGCTCTTTTCAGAGCCACCTTATATCTAAGCACTCAAACTTCTGATTTATCTCCATTTTCACACTCTTGTAAATAGGTGTGCGCGACCGGGTGCGCGCACCCCGTATTTTTTTTCGGGAAAAAATTATATCTTTTTGCGTTTAAGGGCCTTACTGCACACCCCGAGAAAAGCTACGCAGCAAAACAATCTCTACCTGCTCCCCTTTCCATGTTTCAACGCTTTGAAAAGAACAATATATTTACTCGCAGTGACAAAATGGCGAACAAAACTTCCTGATTTCCTTCGAATCGAACGTTAACAGACGTCATGCAGCAAAAAAAAATTCCGCTCACGCGCAGCCGCTTCAGTGTGCGCACACATGCGCGCCTATAGATATATAATTGACTTTAACTTTAATTTTCTCAACAACTACTGAACGGATTTACACCATTCCAAAAAAAGCGTAATCTGCGAACCGGACTCTACAGTTTTGCCAAATTTCTTATAAATCCATTCAGCCGTTCGACCTGTAGCCGAGTCTAAAGGTCCTATGGAAAATAACATGGAGAAAACACGTTTTGGGACCCCCCTTTTATCTCAGCCCCTACTTCACCAATCCCCCCCAAACTTTCAGGAAAGGAGCGCAGCGGACCGAGCCATCTTCTTTGAGAAATTCACAAAGATTCATCCACCAGGGCCAAAGTTATTCCAAATAGAATGTTGAGGGTTTCCTATGGAAAACAGTCCTAACTATAACTACCTACTGGCGACCGCCAGTAGGTAATATATATATATAATATGAATTCAGAGTGTACCATAGTGCATTGGCTGGGCAACAATTTAAAATAACTAAAGTAATACATGGCAAGGAAAGTACATGTGCCATGTAGAAAAAACAAATTTTATTCTTAAACTAAGTCACCGATAAAGTGTTTCTTGTAATCCCACTCGGCTTAATATACAACAATGTGGTGCACTACATATTGGAAAAAGTATCTCATCGCAATAAAAATCTGTTTTCCTTCTGTTGGTAAAATACATTATTTATGAGCAGGCCAAACTCAAAATAAATCACTCTTTTTTAACTTAGCCTGTTTGAATGTTACAGTGAAGATTCAAAGTTATTTTCATCTTACTTTAAATCTAATTCAATGATAAATGTAAAAACAATTTGAGAGCTTTATTTGAAACTACGTTCAAGAAAGTGTACTTTTTACTGCCTGAGATAAAATGTGAGAGAAATGGTTTTGTTTCTCTGCCCAACTCCAGATGCCCAATACACAACTTTGACTCACTGCTAACAATAATTTACGGATCAAATCAGGATGACCCTGAAATATTAGATTTTTTGGAAGCAGAATTAGTTGGTTGGTTCACCCCTTTAATAATCACTGGCGATTTCAATATCTCGGCAGACTGGGAGCAATTTAACATCATATGCTGGGCGGAAACCGAGGGTTTATCGCTCAGTTGAAGCTCTTATAAGCTCCCATGGATTACAGGATATATGGTTAGCTAAACAACCATGACTTCTGGGGTATACATATTTCTCTAATCCGGCTCAGAAACATACAAAACTGGACTATGTTCTTATTTCCTCTTTAGAGATATCAAAAGTAAATATTACTAAGCTCCCGAGGTTAGTCTCGGACCACAATCCATTAATAATAACATATGAGGTGGGTAGCCTGAAAAGAAAATGAAACCCCTGGTCTTTTGAAAAAAAATTATTAACGGATAGAAGATTCACTGACCATCTTAAAAAATGGGTTACAGAGTTCTTTGATGATAATAGGTATAGTGCTTCCCGGAATATGGTGTGGGATACATTTAAGGCTGCTCTAAGAGGGGAAACAATAAGTTGTTCTGCAAGACTTAGCAAAAAGGATCGAGAACAGGTTGATAGCCTAATGCTGAAGCTAGGGAGGGCAGAAGGGCAACATGTAAAGTATATCGCGATGGGGAAAGACAGTTCGGAGAGTTTAAAAGTATTAACAGTTGTGAAAGCTGATTTACAAAAGGAAGTAATGCAGAAGGCTATTAGGGAGTTTCAATCATCAAGGGCTGAGAGATATGAGACTGGGGAAGAGGCAGGTAGGGCTTTAGCCCTCCGGCTAACGCAAGCGAAGGCTAAGAGTATTATTGCTCACATTGAAGAAGCCGGCACAGAGTATACCAAGGAGAATGATATTCGTTGAGTATTTGAGAACTTTTATCAGAGGTTGTATGAGTTTGAAGAGCCCGGAAGTAATGAAGGGGAAAAAATATGCGACAGAGGCCCCAAATTAGATGGAATATGTAAGGAGGATTTAGACAAAGACATTACAATGAATGAAGTCCTTGCTGCGCTTCGGGGGTTAGCTCCTGGAAAGGCCTCTGGACCAGACGGTATACCTCTGGAAGTTTATAAAATAATAGAGGCCAAGATTGCCCCTTTATTGCTGGATTTGTTTAATGGGATTCTCTATTCTGCTGTGGTTCCACTGTCCTGGAGAGAAACGAATATTATAATTTTTCATAAAAAGGGGAAACCGGTGGCCAATCCGGGTTCTTATTGACCCATAACATTAATAAAAATTCTGGCTAACCGGCTGAGTGGGATCATTGGCGGTCTTGTATCCCCGTGGCAGCACGGTTTTGTCTCGAGTTGCGGCACGACGGACCATGTAATTAGAGCTATTAGTCTTTTTGATGCCCGTGCTGCGGCGGGGGGGGGGGGGATGGCAATGATCCTGCTCGATGCAGAGAAAGCTTTTAACCGTGTAACTTGGAGCTTTCTTTGGGATATATTGGCCGGTAGAGGCTTTGGCCCTAAGTTTATAGGGCATGTATGTTGAACCAACAACCAGAGTGATGGTCAATGGCGAGAAATCAGGGATAATAAACATCAAGAGAGGGACTCGTCAGGGTTGCCCCTGCTCCCCGATTCTCTTTGCTTTGTATATTGACCCGCTCATTCAGGAGATTTTAGCCAATCCAGGAATCCAACCGGTTTTACATAATGGTTATTCTAACAAAATCCTGGCGTATGCCGATGACCTAGCTGTGATCTCCACCAATCCGCAGCAGGCGTTACCCATTTTGGTACAGATGGCAAAAGTGTTTGGCTCGAAGTCGGGATATCAGCTAAACGAGACAAAGACTCAGATTATCTGCTCCAAAAACATAACCAGGTCTGACTATAGATTTGTTGACTCTGCAACTTATTTGGGGGTTAAGATTAATGCTTCTGTGGAAAAAATAGTTGAAGAAAATGTTCTCCCCTTAATACGTTCTATTGATAAGTAATTTAGGAGAATTGACGTGCTCCATCTTTCTCTGATAGGGAGGGTTAATGCTCTTAAAATGTTAATGTTTCCACGTGTCCTGTATTTATCCCACTATTAATTGAAGATAAAATCATGAAAAACTTGGAGTCAATTTTTATAAGATTTGTATGGCAATATGGTAGGATTAGGCGCTATACTAATCTTATGTCCCTCCCACAGGAAAGGGGGGTATGGCTCTTCCGATCTTACGGCTATACCACTGGTCATGCCTTCTGCTACAAATGCATATTCTAGTGCAGTCAAAAGCCGAATCTAGAATCGATCCCTTATTTGAGAATCCAACCCCAATCCTTAGAATGTTAATGGGTGGTAGGGTGCCTGGATTGCTGCAGAGCGAACTAGATCATAGATTCTGCATAACAACTCGGCTAAAGACCCTGTTAGGCTTGTGGCAGACTTGGAATACTGTTTTGAAATTTTTTCACGTTCCAAGAATTAATCCCTACCTATTGTTACGCAATTCCAGTATTTTTTCTCAGCTGAAAGGTGATAGAAATCTCATGATTTGGGACAGACTGGGAATTACTACCCTGGGGGACATTATGGAAGAAGGCAAGATTTTGGGGTTTGAGGTACTGCAGAATAGATATGGTATTCCTGGGAATCACTGGCTTTTATACGGCCACTAGCTCAGACTATACAATCTATAAAACCCAGAGTTTTTACCTCTCAGGAATTCCCTTTGATCAAGATTCTATAAAGGGATAGTAACAAGATTAAAACTGTTTACAACTGTCTACTGGAAGCTGTCCCTGATGACATGGAGAAGATGGAAACCAATTGGGCCTCCAAATTAAGTGATCCAGAGGTAGATTTGGATCTTACTTTGGCAAGGAACAAACGGGTATTAAGAGCATCTAATCTACGTGCACAGCACTATAAAACAATTTTTAATATGTATCATACGCCATCTAAGCTACATGCCTGGGGATTGATTGAAAATGATAAATGTCCCCGATGTAATGAGGGTCAAGCTGATTTACTGCATATGTTTTTTTCTTGTGTCTGTCTTGATTCTATTAAAAGTGAGATGGGGAGATTCTGGGAAGGTTTGATAGGCCATAATATTCTATTATCTCCGACATTGATGCTGTTTGGTGTAGATGCAAATTTGAAATTGGGGGAAGATGAAGCTGCTTTAATGTTTATTTTTGTTGCAGTCTTACGCATATTGATCTCTGCTGGGTGGAGAGATGCAAACCCCCGTCCTTTCAGATGTGGCTCACTAGATTATTGGGGATTCACAATATTGAAGCCTGTTTATATGAATCTAAAGGGATTAGGAAACGTGCCATGGGTGAGCGTTTATGGGCCCCGGTTACAAATTGGAGGGCGGCCAGAATTTAATTTTGCGTTGCTGTTTTGATTTTGCTGAATTATAAATTGTTTATTATTCACTGAACGAGCTATGATGAAGGCATTTATCTGTACGTTTATTATGAATTTTCTTTGTCTGTCTTGCCTCACAATCCCAATAAAAAAATAATAAAAAATAAATAAATAAATAACAATACTGCTCTTGAAGGACAAAGGCTTGGCCTCAAGGCCCAGGGTGGAATGGGTGCAGTGAAGAAGCTGTCAGTTAGCAGGAATAAGTTATCTGGATGGGTGAGAGGTACAGCTGGCAGAAGAAAGGACAACTTTAGCAGTTCTTCTTCAAGTTTAAAATGCCTAATGGGTCTTGCAGAAATACTTCTTTCAGTCTCATGTTGTTCCTAGACTTTCTGGCTCCAATCTCAGCAGGCAGAGAACCATTTTTAGCTCTCATAAAGTGGGGGATAGCTCATGTCGATAGGGTATTGGATAAGAAAAAGGACTTGATTTACTCTTTTGGGTGATGTGAAGGTTTGAAGTAGCTTAACCACAAAGCAGGGGATAGGAGTAACTACTAGGGCACACCCTACCCATAACCAACAACAGACAAACAGAGTATGCTCTAACTAGAAAGGACAATGCATCGTATCAAAAGGCACCCCTGGGAGCATGGTGCCAGGTAAACATGTCCAGTTCTGATACCTAGAATGCAGGTACTGGAAGTGTCAAACCAGAGTCCATACAGTACTGAAAACTGTACTAGATATATAGATACCTTGATTTGAGGTGCTATTTTCTTATACTAGTACAAAAAATGTTTTGGGATACCCACTAGGGGACTAGCATAAGAGAGGGGTGGTCCAAAAGAAAAAACCCTCTACACCAATTTAGGGCACCAATACGGTTAAAACATGTTGAACTGCCTTACAGGTGAAACTATTCCCCTAACAATTATTACCTTTACCTGCTGGGGACTGTAATAATGAAGTTCACTAGTAGATAATGTTAACAGTTACGGTCTCTATCACTCTAGAAAACACTATCACACCACATCATTGAGCTCTACTTGTCCCTCGCCCCCTCCTCAAGAGCTCCTTAACAATCTACAGGGTAGATCCACATTGGTGGAAGTTCTAGCTTTGTGAGAAGGAGCCTAATGAAAAAGCATGTCATCTCAGTGTGGGTGACGGCTCCTGTCTTTTGAAACAAATTATTTATTTGTTTTTTGTTACAATGCTGAAGGTCCTTTTTAGTTACAGTATTCAAAAAACAAGTAAAGCAAGACAGGAAGAGCTGCCAAAGGAGGAGAGGAATTCAAAGGAAATTGTTATGCTTGGGAAGAAGGAATTTTCTAATCAAGGGCTAGTGAGCAGGATAAGAGTGAAACACCACCACTACCTTCTCGAAGCACTCCTAGACAAGTCAAAAAATCATCTAGATGAAAGAAGATTTTGTCTGACTGCTTTAAATAGATTACTCATGGAAAGGGGCGACCATTCGGTCCCCCCGAACGTATGGTGGAGTACCTCGATCCCCCCGGGAGGCCATCTTGGGCGGGAGGCGAGTCTCGGCTGGTATGCCCGAAGCGGCGTAGCCGGGGCGCGCCTTTTTCCCGCCCTGGAGTGGGTTGTCCTAGACACTGACGCGGCCGGCCACGCCCAGGGAGGCAGGCGGAGGCGGGTTTACGCCCGCCCGAAGACGGATAAAAGGAGCAACAAGCCAAGAAAGCATCCTCTTGTTCCTGTGCTCTGAAGCTGCACCTCCCCGCTGCACGTGAGCTCGAGACGGAACGAAGAGCCAATTTTGAGCGTTGTAATTTTTGTCTTTGTTTTACAGATATCTTCGTTCGAGAATGCCGGGCAAGAAGGTCGGAAAGCGGGTCGGGACCGATCAGATGCTCCGCATGCTCATAAAGGAAGTAGCCGATTTGAAGAAGCAGATGGCGGTAAAGAATGGGGAGGGAGGACCGAAGCGAATCTTCGGACCAGCATTGCCGGGAGTAGTCCCTAGCGGGAGAGGCAAGAGGTCCAGGAGGGGGGCACCTGGGGGGGAGGCCCCGGTTCCCGATACACCGATAGAGGAGCCTACCCCGGTTCCGAAGGAGGGGCATCCAATCCCCGTGGTAGTCACCCCCGTGAACGGAGAGGATATGCCTCCCGAGTTGGCGGCACAACTGGCAGCGTGGTTGGGAAAAGATAGTGAGGGCACCACGGCTGACGACGCCAGGGCAGTAATGAGACAACTGCGGGAATCTAGAGAGGCTGCAAAGGCACCATCTTCTGTTCCCCCACAGGTTCCGGTGGCTGAGATTGCAGCAGGCGCGAGTTCGGCAGCAAGTACAGCACCTAGTGCAGGTAAGCGGCTACTGCCGATTGCGGGGGAGGGGTCTGTACCCTCACGAAGGGAGAAAGTGGCCCAGCATGTTCCACTTGAAATTAAGGAAAAGATTTGGGCCGATAAGTATGTGAACATGTTTTCTTTGCTTACTGACCATTACGAGATGGAGCATGTGAAGGGCCAAAAAGAGCTTATGCATCCGAGTGTTTGGCGCGCAAAAATGGCCGCCTTTAAGGTCGACGAAAACATAGGTACTTGGGGCAGAGCGTTTGGCATTTTTACCTCCATTATGGGTGAGCGAAGGCCTGAATTGTTGACGGAGTTGCCTATTTACCAGACACGTATCATGGAGTTTTCTCTAGCATACGAGGGCAATCAGTGGTTTTGTTATGACAATCTTTTTAGGAAGGCTAAGGAGCACGACCCAGCTCTAACATGGGATTGTTATGACTCCATTTCTTGGCAAATAAATGGAGAATTCAGGCATGTTAAAAGTACCATTGTCGGGGAGTAACGGGGGTGAGTCTTCCCGCCAATCCTCTGGGACACCCTTTCGGACGGGTGCAGGTAACGAGCACCACTCGAAGTCGAGTGGCAACGCAGGTAAAAGGGGGATTTGTTGGAATTTTAACAGGGGAAAATGTACAAGGCCCCAAGGGTCATGCAAGTTTAGACATGAATGTGGGGGGTGTGGACAATCCTCCCATCCTGAGACCATGTGCAGAGCCAAAACGGGTGATAACAGTGGTAGGGGAAGCGCCAAACAGGTCTGAAATAGTCCGAGGGGCGCCTTTACCTACCCCGATTGATACCATGGCAATGATTCCTTGGCTCAACGAATACCCGGACCATGTCTCCGCTGGGGTGTTGCGAGACGGTTTTTCATATGGTTTCCGCATTCCAGTGGGGGATTTTCGGGGAGAAGCAAGTTGTAAGAACCAACTGTCGGTCCTGCAGCATACGGCAGTGGTACGGGTAAAGATTGGGAAAGAGGTGACTCGAGGGCGGGTTGCCGGTCCATTCGATTTTCCACCAGTTCCTAACTTTGTTTGTTCCCCATTAGGGGTGGTCCCCAAGAAGGACCCGGGTGAGTTTAGGCTAATACATAACTTGTCAGCCCCACGAGGTCTTTCCGTGAATGATGCGATAGACCCGGAAGTGTGTTCGGTGCGGTACGCATCTTTCGATGAGGCCGTCGCCATGTTGAATCGCCTGGGGCCCGGGGCGCTGATGGCAAAATCAGACATCGAGTCTGCGTTCCGGTTGCTCCCGGTACACCCAGACGATCAGCGTCTTCTTGGTTTCATGTTTCAGGGCCGCTATTATATGGATAGATGTATGCCAATGGGATGCTCTATATCTTGTGCTTACTTTGAAAAGTTCAGTTGTTTTCTACAATGGGTATTCACAAGAAAGACGGGTTTTCAGCATGTTATGCATTATCTCGATGACTTTCTGTTCCTGGGGGCAGCCGGGGACCCGGAATGTGGACAGGCTTTAAACAAATTTTGTGCCTTAATGAAGCATTTTGGTGTGCCATTGGCACCAGGTAAGACTGTTGGCCCCTCGACTTCACTCGAGTTTCTGGGGATCGAGCTCGACTCGGAGGAAGGTTGTTTTCGGTTACCCAAAGAAAAAGTGTTAAAATTCAGGGCATCCCTTGAAACATGTATTCGAGTGTCTAAGGTAAACCTGCATCAATTGCAACAAACAGTGGGCCAGTTGAATTTTGCCCTCAGAGTAATGCCAATGGCCCGCCCCTTTTCCCGCTCGATTGCACAAGCCATGGTCGGCCTGAAGGAGGGACACCACCGCACGAGGCTCTCGGCAGAGATTCGCCAGGACATGCGCATTTGGCAGGCATTCTTGGCGGATTTCAATGGTCGAATTGTCTGGAACAAACCGGCGGTGTCCTCCGAGGAGCTGGGGCTGTGGACGGACTCGGCGGGGAGTATAGGTTTTGGCGCCATATTCGGTACGCAATGGTCGGCTCAAAAATGGCCGTCATGGTGGCACGAGTGCAGGCTGACGAGTAACATTGCTTTTCTCGAACTCTTCCCAATTTTGGTGGCCCTGAAAACATGGCCTGAGGGGTTCCGGGATCACTCTGTGGTGTTCTGGTCTGATAACATGACCGTGGTTGAGTGTATCAATAGTCAGGCAGCACGTTGCAAATGGATTCTGAGACTGCTCAAGGAAATTGTGTTATTGTGTATGCAGTTGAATGTGCTCTTTAGGGCGCGACATGTCCCGGGGGTGTTGAATCAAGCGGCTGATGCACTTTCTCGTTTCCGTATGCAGGCCTTCTGGGGTTTTCTGCCCACAGCGGACCGGGTGGCGGCAACCTTTCCCGAAGCTCTCTGGTCTCTCGGTGTCCCGAACTACAAAACCTCGTGGGAGAGAGTTTAGCACCCAGGACAAGGAAGGCATATGAAGGGGCGTTTCGTTCCTATTGGTCCTTTTTGGGTTCTGCTAGGGGGGAGCTTTGGGGCCAGGAAGAGCTTGTCGTAAAATTTTTGCTGTCTCTACATCGGGCAGGCAAATCAGTAGCTACGGCCCAGAGGCATCGGGCCGCCATTTCCTTTATGGCAAGGGCTCATGGGATCCGGGACCCGACAGCGTCTTTTGTGGTGCAGAAAGCGCTACGTGGGTGGCAACGTCTGGAGGGTCGCAGAGTAGATCGGAGACACCCGATAGGCCTGGATAGGTTGGCCCTGTTATTTTCTGTACTCCCTGCGACATGTTCATCCCGGTATGAAACAGTGTTATTCCGAGCCGCTTTTGCGCTAGCATTCCATGGGGCTATGCGGGTAAGCAAACTGGTGGCGAAGAACAAGCAGGATACGGTGGGGGGACTGTGCCGAGAGCACATTCAGGTTAAGGGGGAGACGATGACTGTCTCGTTTGTCAGGTCCAAGACCGATCAGGGTGCGATTGGGGACTGCATAATCATACATAGGATTCCCGGGTCTCCCATGTGCCCTGTTGTTTGCGTAGAGGAATATTTGGCGCAGAGGGTGGCATCATGGGGGGGAACCTTGTTGAGACACGCTGACGCCACCCCACTGACGAGGTTTCAGTTCCAGCGGGTGCTTGCGATGTCAATTTCGGCCGCGGGCTTGAACCCCGGCGAGTTCGGGACCCATTCCTTTCGGATAGGGGCTGCTACTGAGGCTACAGCCAGGGGTCTGAGTGTGGAAAAAGTGAAACGTCGGGGGCGTTGGTCCTCGAATTGTTACAAAAAGTATGTGCGGTTGCACATGTTGTGAAGCTGTAATGATGTACTCACGCTTCTTGTTTTTGTTTGGTTTACAGTTTCGCAAGCTCACGAGGCGGGGCGGACTGTGCAGTCGACCCGACACCTGGGAACCAGCGGTCAGACATCACCGGCTGCGGGAAAAGTGGTGTGGGTCGTGGGCCACTCATACGTGAGGCGTGCCGCGGACGTATTCAAAGCAGGTGACATGATTCACATGGCTGGGGAATACGGGTACAGGGTGACCTTCTACGGAAGGGGCGGGCTCTGTATTGACCAGTTTCAATCCTTTTTCGAGGAATTGTTAGGGCGGACAAGGTCACCGCCGTCTATAATCATAGTACATCTTGGGGGCAACGATTTGGTGGCCACTGGTAGACGACTTCTTCTCGAGGCAATGCTCTCCACTGTAAGTTGGTTGGCGAGAAGAGTTCCAGGGTGCACCATTTCATGGTCCCATATGATTCCACGGAAAGTGTGGCGGGGGCGAATTCGGTTCCTGCTCTGAATCACTCAGTGAAGAAAGTAAATAATAAATTGGGTAGATTGTTGCGTTCAAGTACACTGCATTCTATTCCACATGGTTGTATTAAGGGGGACAGTATGTACCTGGGTGATGGGGTCCATTTGTCCCGGGTGGGGAATGAGTTACTCATAGGAGACCTCATAGCTTGGCTAAAGAGTTTAAAACATGACCTTTAGGCAGGAGTTGTTGTGGGGGGTCCGGATAGCCGGTCAACTATCCGGCCTGTGGCGGTAAGGTCATGATCGGTGAGCAGTAATTGGAAGATCCCTATGGGGGGGCGTCACCCATTACGGATGGGAGCGCTCGGGTGAGGTGGCCATTGGCCCCTCAACGGGGAGGCGGTCCCTTCTAAGGATGGGCCGCCGGAAGGAAAGGAAAGGCGGTCAAGGCCCCTTCCTGGATAGGAGGGGCTACGGGCCCCTCCTGGGGAATTTCCCGGGGCCAGGACACCTGCGACGGCAGATGTGGTAAGTTGTGTGGGGTGGGGAGGGGGTTTACGCTACCTTCTAGACACCTCACACGAGTCCTCGGACGACCTTTAAATGACGTCGAGTTCATTGGGGCCCCCGTCAAGTCAAGGGAAATTGGTAGATGCACTTGAAGTACGCCTCTGTGCGGTCGCCCCTCACAAGTGGGGGAGGTATTTCTGGTTTAGGGATCTGACACCGGTTGCGACCTTGCCGTTGGCCCTTAAAAGTTAGGATGTACAATTTCAAGTTAAATGTTTTGTAGGATGTTAGTTCGGCTAGGAGAACCTTTGTATTAGAAATATGTTAAGGTTAGCCAAACATCGTGATGTGGAAATGAAATTGTACATAATATGAAACTGTTATTTTAATGTTTTGATTTTGTTTCATATTTTAATAAATACGGCCGGGAGGGTCACTCCCTCCTGTCTTCCAAAAGTTCAGAACCGTTTCCGGTTTCCCATCCTTGGGGATTGTGTCGAGAGGGGGTGGCGGGTATCTCAGCCATATGGAAAGGGGCGACCATTCGGTCCCCCCGAACGTATGGTGGAGTACCTCGATCCCCCCGGGAGGCGTCTTGGGTGGGAGGCGAGTCTCGGCTGGTATGCCCGAAGCGGCGTAGCCGGGGCGCGCCTTTTTCCCGCCCTGGAGTGGGTTGTCCTAGACACTGACGCGGCCGGCCACGCCCAGGGAGGCAGGCGGAGGCGGGTTTACGCCCGCCCGAAGACGGATAAAAGGAGCAACAAGCCAAGAAAGCATCCTCTTGTTCCTGTGCTCTGAAGCTGCACCTCCCCGCTGCACGTGAGCTCGAGACGGAACGAAGAGCCAATTTTCACCCACCCACCAGCCCCTGAGGACAGCCAGTTGTTTTAAATAAAGTTTTGATGTGGTAACTCTATTTCTTACAGGTTGTGATGATTGTCGTGTTATTTTGAGTATGCAATAAAGAATGGTCATTTACAGTATGTTTTTCCAATAAAGTGATTTTGCACTAGTGTTGATCGGTAATCCTACGTGAAATAGTTAGGGTTGTTTTGTAATTAGTAGTTTTAGTTAAATTGTCGTATTTATTTTGGTCGGGCGGTAAGGTCATGATCGGTGAGCAGTAATTGGAAGATCCCTATGGGGGGGCGTCACCCATTACGGATGGGAGCGCTCGGGGGAGGTGGCCATTGGCCCCTCAACGGGGAGGCGGTCCCTTCTAAGGATGGGCCGCCGGAAGGAAAGGAAAGGCGGTCAAGGCCCCTTCCTGGATAGGAGGGGCTACGGGCCCCTCCTGGGGAATTTCCCGGGGCCAGGACACCTGCGACGGCAGATGTGGTAAGTTGTGTGGGGTGGGGAGGGGGTTTACGCTACCTTCTAGACACCTCACACGAGTCCTCGGACGACCTTTAAATGGCGTCGAGTTCATTGGGGCCCCCGTCAAGTCAAGGGAAATTGGTAGATGCACTTGAGGTACGCCTCTGTGCGGTCGCCCCTCACAAGTGGGGGAGGTATTTCTGGTTTAGGGATCTGACACCGGTTGCGACCTTGCCGTTGGCCCTTAAAAGTTAGGATGTACAATTTCAAGTTAAATGTTTTGTAGGATGTTAGTTCGGCTAGGAGAACCTTTGTATTAGAAATATGTTAAGGTTAGCCAAACATCGTGATGTGGAAATGAAATTGTACATAATATGAAACTGTTATTTTAATGTTTTGATTTTGTTTCATATTTTAATAAATACGGCCGGGAGGGTCACTCCCTCCCGTCTTCCAAAAGTTCAGAACCGTTTCCGGTTTCCCATCCTTGGGGATTGTGTCGAGAGGGGGTGGCGGGTATCTCAGCCATAAGGACCATTGATTCCTACATGCACCTTGGGGCTGCTCTTCAAGGGCCACATGCTTGGCCTACTGTTTCCCTGTTCTAGGGAGACAAAAAGCAGGACTCCTGGTTTTTAAAGGGCATAGAAGACCATAGTGGACCGGACACTACAGGAGCCCTTGCTGGAGAGAGACCTGACGAAGAAGCTTACCCTGACAACCAAAGGAAGGTAGAATAGCCAAGAGAAGCTTTCCCGAGAGTAGGAGAAAAGTGGGACATTGTCATTTTTTCACTTCTGCAGGGCCGGCACAAATTGGTTAAGCTTTCTCTGAGTGCACGCACCCGGAGAGAGGGAAAAATCAGGGTTTCTCACTTGGAGCTTTTAGACAGACTAAAAACTGGCCTAGCAGGGCCTTGTTGTGCTCTGTCAGGCTAAAGCCTTTAGCCGTGCTCTGCTCGGGGGTTTTGGGAACTAAAAAAGTGACTAATACTATAGTAAAACCTTGGCTCAGGTTGAAAAGTAAAATTTTTACAGCAACAAGACACCAAAACCAAAGTCTTTAGGGGGAGATCGGTTTATCCAAATATCTGAGTCAGGGGCAAAGGAAGAAATCTATTCTTAGAGTATCCTGATATTTGAAATACCAGAAAAATATCCAAAAGCATTAAATGCTATGAGTATGCATTCTATGAATATGACAGGCATATGTGATTCTTTTAGAGTCTTCATTTATTTAGAATAATTGGCACAATGTGCCTCGAATGTTTTTATGCCCTCTTTAAACATGTTTGATTTTGGATTTTAGAGACAAACGCTATAGCATTCCTGATCTTTGTGGTCACGTTAATCTGGGTATCTTGCTCTGTCATTTGGCATTAAAACAGACATTAAAACAAGTCTCTTTCAGACCCTATATTCACGTCCTTAACAATAATGGCAAAAACAATGTTTTTTTCTGAACAATGAATGTTAAAAACGTTACGGTAATTCATGTCAGCAATTTGGTACTTGTTTCTTTTTCACATATTTTACTTATTCTTGCATTCCCTAAGAGTTTTAGCTATTTCTATCATGTTGTGTTTCAGTGTTTTTTTCTGTTTTGAAAAAGGGGGACCAATACGAAAAAACAATAAATCTTGCTAGCTGTAGGGCACAATTTCAGTTGGGGTAAACAACAAGCTAACCAAAAGATCTTTAGTATACATTTACAATGAGAAAAGGCAGGCCTTGATTTATATGAGAACAGTGCACATTAGAATTGTTTACTCATCAAAATACTAAAGACAGTTGTTCTTTTGATATGAAACTATTTATCTTTATTCATTTATCTTTAGTTTATAGTTTCATCACATATAACAAGTGTATACTTCTTTTTTATGCATTTTTTGATTGTTCTTTTTACATATAAATATCAAGACACATAGTTTTATTTTACACACATACACAAACCAATATTATACAAAGTTAAAAACCTAAAGGAGAGGTTAATAGCAGTTTAAAGGCTTTTCTCATTGTCAGTGTTTTTTCCACATTTTTATTACCCTTGTACATACTTGTGCCAGGTGTTTATGATGGCCACAATTGGTTTGGCCTCTTTGCAGAGCACACATACGAACAGTCACATATTCGAGTTGCAATTGAAATTAGGTGTAAATGTGTGTTATGGGGGTACACAATTGTCAAACAACTGAAAAGGAGAAAGTAAAAGAAAAAGTGCTTACATGTGAGTAAGTGCAGTGTATGTTTGGTGCTGTGAAGTGAAAGATGCGCCGAAGTGCATTCAGGAGTGAGTGAAAAGAGGGTGCTGAAGAGTAAAGAAGTGAAGTTTCAGATTTGCAGAGGGGCGAGATGGGGAGAGAAAAAGGGCAAAAGTGCACACAACTGAAGACTTATACTCCTTCTACAGAGATCAATAATAAATAATTCACAACCTCACAAACATTGAAACATTTTCAATATTAATTCATTACAACTAAATAATAGTTTTTATGTATCTTAAACAGTTAACCACCATTGGCAAAGCCAATAGTTCGGGCAGGTGTTAGGTGTATGTCAGTGTTATATATCTGGATGCAATAACAGAAAGCTCAGAGAAACCAAAATGCAGGTCGTTTGGCACACTATGGAAATCACAGAAATGTATTTTAGATGTTTAAGCCATGTCCCTTTTAGAGACCCCTACTTTATCATCCCACTTAAAGCCCTGTCTGTACATATTTTATATGACTGATTGCAGCAAGCAACTGTGGGTGTTCCCCAAGCCTGCTTAGAATATGTTCTTTGAACGTCAATGCCACACACAGGGAAAGACACTGAGCAAGCACACACTTTAAAGAACCTAAAGTTGTCACGCGGTACAATCGCACATTACAGTAACTGTTGAACATATTAAAGCAGTAGGATGTGGGGCAGTTGTTGGGTGTAAATATTTAAAGTTTACACATTACCTCCTCATCCCTCTCGCTTATTTCCATTACGCAATAAAGCCCCTGTGCCTCGTAGACATACCCCCTACCAAAATAAAAAGGCACCATACCCTCCACAATACCTATTCTTTTGTGTCTGTAGACACTGTGGCATGAGGGTGGTGCGCTCGCTCCTGTGGAGTTTCCTTTCCCTGGTTTTCTTTCTCATTCTTTGTTCAGATTTCGGCTGGTGGAGTGTCCCAGCAAGTCTTGTGGGTGGGTCTGCCCCTGTCTGTGTGGTGCACTGCTTGCTGGGCGAATGTGCTGGCTATGCAGGTCATACCACATTTGCACCCCTGTCCCATAGCGGGCGCTTCAGGTGAGTGGGGGGTGCCTTGCTGCCTGTGGGGCAGCAGCATTTTTTGTTCATTTTGGCGCCCGTTTGGTGGGGCCTCCAGGGGCCTCATGGTATTTTTTGCCAGGATGGAGGTCTGTGATGCTGGCCTCCGGCCGGTTTGGGGTGAGCAGGGTGGCCAGGACGTTTCTTTGTGCACTCCCTTGCGAGCCTGCTACAGGCTTATTTTATTTGGCCGTCCATTTTTCACCTCAGCCTGCGGTCAGCATTGATTGCCCTGGGTTGGGTGGGCGTGGCCTGTGGGGGACCTGGTTTTCACCAGTGGAGGTTTGCGGTGCTTATATCCGGTTGGTGTGTGTGTCGGATTTTGGTGGTACTGTGATCCTCGCTGCGGGCTGCTTCTTCACTGCTGGGAATTTCTGTGTTCTTATATGTGTGCTGCACTCTCTCTGGGGTGCTGTTTCCTGCTGTGTCGGCGGGTGCTGGTAGTGTGTTTGGTAGGTGGGGGTGTGGGTGTTGGCCTGCTGTGCAGCGGCGTCTGATCCTCCTCCTTGTCCCCTGCTGGTGCAGCCATGCCGGAGGTCTGCTTTGCTGTCTTCTGGGAGGGTGAGTTGCTTCTCTTGGTTACCAGGACATCTGTGGCTCTTCGGCTTCCATGGGCTGGGGTGTATGCTCCTTTTCAGTAGTTCCTCCTGCATTTGTTTTTTGCTTGCTTTGCTGCCTGTCTGCACTGCTGTGCTTGCAGAATGGGTCCAGCTTGAATCAGTAGGTCTGGTCGGGTTGCTCTGCACCTCTCAGTTCCTATTTGCGGTGCTTCAAGGTGTGTTTTGGGTCTCCCTGGCTGCTGGGTACCTCTGGTATTCGCTCCTGCTGGTATGGCTGTCTGGCCGGCAAGGGGTGTGGTCTGCAGTTCTTTAGCCGGCTTGTGTGCTCATCTGGAGGTCTAGGCCTGCTGGGTGTCGCAATTTTTCTTCCTGTGTGGGCCGCCATGGGGCCTTCTGCTGTGGCTATGTGGGTCTGGCACCTGTCTCTTGCATGGGCTTGGTGTTCTTGCGGGGTCCTGGTCCTGCCACAGGGGTTGGTGCGGGCCTGCACGGGCTGGTCTGCCTCTGGTCTTTGGCTATGGCCTCTAGGAGTGGGTGCTGGGCCTATAGATTGTCCTCCCTGGCTCCACTGCTATCATTGGTTCTTGGGTGGGGTTGCTTTGCAGCTTTGGACCTTGGGGGGTCGTCTTTGTGGTTTCCCCTGTCCATACGGCCTTTTCTTCTGGGTTTTGGTGCATTCCTTTCTTCTGGGAACTTGTCCTCTGGCCGTGACTGTGGAGGCTTACTGCGTCCTGGTGGTCCTTTCTACCTGTGTCTGGTGAGGCTCTGTTCCACGTTTGGTGCTGCCATGGTTCCTGGGTTTTTGAGCCACATTCGCCTGCGGGCCCCTCAGTGCTGGTGCTGCTCCCCTTTTGGCCCTTCTATTTTGGGTGCTGGACCTCCTTGCCTCTGTGGTGGAGGTCTGTTGGTGGTGGATGCGGTGGTCCTTTACCTTTGTTTGTCCGTCCGGGTTGGACTTCTTTTTTGTTTTCATGTATGGCAGTGCTATGTCTGTTGTTGTTTGGTTGTTTCCTAACAGGTGGGCAGTCCTTTTCCTGTTGCTTGTGGGTTTTATGGTGCTCTGCCTCTGTGTCTGCGTTGTGGTGCTTGTGGTCCTGGCGCTGTTTTTTGTTGGGGGCGTCCCCCAGGCTGCTGGGCGTCCGTGTTTGATGCGGGTGGAGTTTTGTGCTGGCCTTTATCTGTGATTCTGTGCTTCCTCTGTTTTTGGCTTTCTGTGGGCTGTGGCGGTCGGTGCCTTTGGGGAGGGGTGCGCTCCTGCCGGAGTCCCTATTTTTGACTTTGGTGTCTGCTTGGGCTGTTGCTCGTTGCTCGGGGGGTTTCTTGGTTGTGCTGTTTCTCCCCTTTGAGTGTAGCAGTGTTTTTTCTCTTCGGCTTCCCCTGTGCACTGATTAGTGGAGTGCTGTGGTTGCTTCTTCCTGCCTGGGTGGTCCATCTTTCTTCTGCCTGTTGGCTGTTTTTTGTCCTGGGGCTCCTTGCCTGCTGTTCTGGTGGTTTGCCGGCTTGTGGTAGCTTGTCGATCTTTTGCTGGGCTCTGGTTTTGGCCAGGCCGGCATTGTTGTGCTGGTGGGGCATGTGTACCTGTTGTTTTTCGGGCTGTTGCATCTGCAATTCTGGTTGGGGATGTCTTTGTCCTCCGGCCACTTTTCTCTGGTGGCTCCTGTCCATGTCTGTTCTCGGGCGTTCGGCGCCCTGGTTCATTCCTGGTCCAGTGTATGTCTGGGTTTGCCAGGTGCTGTGGGATTCGCTGCCTCCTCTGCCCATGACTGCACTTCTTTGAGACGCCTATTTTTTTCTGCTCCCAGGAGTTAGGCGGGGGATCAGGCCTGGTTCGTGCCTGGATGGGTGCTCACTTGGGTATGCCATGTGCTGTTCGCATCTCTCTTCTGGATTAAAGTCGGTGTTTTGTCGCTTTTTGTGGTCCGGTTTGGGCTTCACCCTCTTCCTTTCCCTGGTATGGCAGTGTTCTCTGGCTCCTGCTTCTTCCGTTTCTGGGTGGTTGGGGGCGGCGCTGTGGCCTTGTGAATTCTGCTTGGTTCCTTTTTCGCACCTCTTGTGGCCTCTACTTCTTTCGGACCATGGGGTACCGGTGGTGGCCTCCTCGGCTGTCCTAGCTTGCTGAGTCCTTTTAGCTGCTGGCGGGCTGTTGTGGCTGCCATTTGTTCCTACATGGGTCCCCTGGATGTTTTCCAGTGTGCTGTTCTCATTCCTCTTCTTTCTGTGGGCCGTTTCAGCCTTGATGGGGTTGGTGTCCACCATGCTGCAGGTCCCTCGTGCTGGGCTCCTGGATTGGATTGTCCAGTCTGAGCCTGTCCTGTGGCAGGTTGGTTGATGTGGTACTTCCCAGTAGGGGTTTTGCCTTTTGACTCTGGGGCATTCTTGCCTGCTTTCTTTTTGCTGGTTACGTTCCTGCCCGTCCCTGTTTGTCAACGTCTTCTGCAGATTTGTGTGGTTTGCTGTTCTTTCTGGGCCTTTCCAATTTTTACTGTGTTGGCTCTGGGCTGTTTGCTGTGGGGCCTGGGTGTGGGTTGCCCTGGTGACTGTTCGGGGTCCCTCTTCTGCTTTTCCCAGTTCAGTTTGGAGATGTTGGGGGGTGTAATTTTGGGAATAGTTCACCTGCGGTTTCCTTTTCTTGCGGGCCTCTTGCTGGTTTTCCTCTGTTGATTTTGTTCCGGGGTCCTGGTTTGGTGGGTTGAGGGTTGGTTTTTCTGGGGCCTCCTTCCTGTCCCCTTCCTTTGGTTCCTCTGTTGTTTTGGCCCGGCAAACTGTGTCTACAGTGGCTTGATACATACAGGTATTATGGAGGTGACGTGCCCTTTTACTTTTTAGTAGGGGGTGTGTATTGGAGGCACAGGGGCCTAATTGCGTAATGGAGATAAGTGAGAGTAGGACGAAGAGTAATGCGATTACCGGTTAGTAATAGATACATTCACTATTGCTTTATAAACCTCCTGTCTTTCTCACTAAATTCGTTATTAAAATTTGCTTTAAACTACACCATCTGCCAATCCTTTTCAAATTTTTCTCAGAAGGAGGATCCCCAAAACCTGTATTTGTCCATTGAGCTTCCTAGCTTTGTTCGTGGCATAAAAAGTCATACCCAACTTTTACGCCCACCACTTGTCAACAGCTGCCACTGAAGCTGTGCATTCTGCTTTTCTTAAGTGGTTTGGCTTCCCTACATAAGCACGGAAGCCCTGGATGCGCTTGGTATGGGTCTGGGCTCTTCTAGTTTGCCCTTAGCAATTGAGATACTCCATAAATCTAACTTCAACTAAGTGAACTTCCTCAGAATCTTTGATAAGTACTACAAACATGAATTGTTAATGCAGGCATGCCCTAGTAATGTCTTGATGGAAACAATTTATTGACAGCTGTCTCAAATCGACAAGCTGTCGTCTGTTTTCTCAAAATAAGCATTTCAATTACACGGCGATGCTATCATTTTATCCAGGATGAGGGCTATTGGCTATTATTAGTGTAATTACTATAATTTCACGCTCTTTACCGTGTAAACGTCACTGCCAAAAGAATATAGCAAAAAGGCACGTTCTCAAATATGAAACATATTGCATTTTGATGCTAGCAGCCAAAACAAATAACTGATGCATGAAACAGAGGGATAGAGCTGCTGCAAATAAAATAGTTTTTTATTCTGGCAAGAAATGAAACAGCAAGACCAAAGTGGTTGCAAATGATAGTAATTTAGAATGAGGCACAAAGTGACCTTCACATGCCATCCTGTCAACCAGAACCGAGGGCTTTGGCCGTTGTACAAAAAAAGGTCTACATTCATTGTGATGTTTCTTTCTTATTTCTGATGTCCATGTCACTATTGCCACTTTCAATTAATTTCGCAAGCGGTTTTAGAGTCTTCTCTATCAAATTGCAGCAAAATGGACAGGATTCTGTGCTCAATAAATGAACATTGCACACTCTGGCATAATGCTTTCTTATTTGCTGTGTCTGATTGCTAGCATACAAGCTGGGTAGGAAATACATAATATGCAGAAATATTGCATGTGTTGTTTTGCTGGTCCTACGTTGTTGACTCTTGACCCTGTTTTCGAAATAGTCTATTGCTTGTGAAAGCACAGACGTTTGACCTTAAAGTCATACCCTATTATTGTAGCTGCACAGTAATAAATATATGGGTTTATGGATTGTTGGGTTGAAATGACCCATTAAACGAAGGTCACCAGATTCCACCATGTACCGATAACACAGAGCTCCATTTCTGGACTTTAGTTTAACAATGTAATGCAGTCTGGTAGTTGACTGATCTAACTCATTTGCTAACCAAATGCGCTCCTCCTGCTAAGGCAGAGGAGCGTTGCACCACTGCTCTCAGAGCAGCAAAAATAAAATGATTATTATCATTTTTTTTTTTGTAGCTGTGGGGCTAGGTTAGGACGTGGCGGGGCTGATGGGAACGGGGGAGGAATGGTTTGCACACTCCCAAAGTCTCTCTTGGGCTGACCAAACAGTTATGCATACTTTGCATGTTTCCCAACAAGCTGCATTACACAGCCTGGTGAGGAACATGCAAAGCCTCCCTGTTCCTGTCAGAGCGTCCAACCACAACGCTCGGACCAATCACAATGCTGCAGCATTGTGATTGGCTCAGGGGAGCCTGAGAGCAGGGTGCTTCCTGCTGTTGGGACTGAAGGAAGAAGGAAGTTGAGGAGAGGCCGCGACTGGCAAAAAGATAAGTGGTGTTTTTTGAAAATATTGTTTTTATTTTCTTTCCGACCACCCCATCTACCCACCACTGTTCCCTTTCAGCTGCTACTGAAGGGAAGAAAGATTTAATAAAGGCTGTGAACTACTGAAAGACTTGAAATGTATGAATGTATGACATACATTCTTCCATCTCATATTCTCATACTTTTGAGGGACCCAGAAATGCAAGTTAAGGTATCTCATTCAGCTTTTGGCAATATAACTCGTACAATCAAATGTAAGACTGAAGGAAAAAAGCAACACAAATCTTTCAGCACGGCAGTGCATCTTTTTATATGGCCACCCCAAATTTTTCTGCACTGATGCCCATTTGTTTTTGATTCTGTGCCCTGGGATACTGCTAACCACACCCAATGCATGGTCTAAAACTCCTAAAAGCATGTTCAAATTAGCCCTGAATAGCAGTGAAAAAGTGTGTTTTTGATACACTAAACTACCAAAAATTAAGTCAGCATACCATCAAAACAGGAGGTCAGAAAGCAAAAAGATGGGAAACACACCAAAAGATGCCAGGTCTAACACTCCAAGACAGTGGGACGAAAGGGTACTAGATGTTGGCAGGATGGGCAATCCTGCCAAGAAGTGGGGGATGGGGGCTGTTCCCTGATCCACTTACATTTCCAAAGACTGCCTCCAGCACACTCACAAAGAAATCTGGCACCAGTCATTTGCCACCCTGGACTACTTGGAGCCTTGGCAGGGGGAAAGGAAGAACTTTATGGAAGCAGATGTAGGGGTAGCTGTTACGCCACTTCAAAGCCAGGCACCAGGTATAAATATTGTACCTCTTGATCCACTTTTTCAGTACACTCCTTGATCTGTGGAAGATTCAAAATGATTGCCTGCTGCTCTTCTGCTGGAATAACTGCCTTGCTGCCTTGACTGAATGAAGGAACACAACCTACTCCTTGAACCCAGGACCACCAGAGTGACTCCAAGGGATAGTTAGCTGGTTTCCTGCATGAACTCCGAGGACAGAACAAGCTCCAGACAGAGACCTTGAACCCTGCGACTGGACTCTGCCTGGAGTGAGTCCTAACCCACAAAAAGTGCCGGTACAGCCAATGGAAGACTGGGACACACCTGCCAGCCGATCCACCCGTGGCAAATTGCTTGTCGGCCTGACTTTGCTGTAGCACCTGCTACATTCTCAGCAGCAAAAAAGTCTGAAAGATCAAGCTTAGTCAGCTGGATAAATAAATAAAATGATCAAAGCTGCGTGGAGAGCAAACACTTTTTTTTTGTAAAAGCACACAAGTACTGCCCAATCAAAACATGTACTCTTGTCTCCCAACATGTGGGTGGATCCAAAGCCCTCTCTAGTTATGCTCACATAATTCTCTGGTGACAGCTCCACAGTCAAGCCAGACCATAAAAAGGTATTAGATTTGGGCGTTAAACGCTGCAGCACTTAGGGTGTGAACTACTGCAACACAAAACTGCTTAAGTGATACAGCCCCATGAGCTATTTATTGGAAGAGGTTTCTGAGCACACTAATTACGCTATTGCTGAATTTATGGACACTACATATTATGAATGGGACATACAATTATGTTGACATTGTTCTTTTAAACTGTGTATTTTAGGAATATGTAAAGTCTAAGAAAGTAAATTATTAATTGGGGTGAATTGTAGTCTACAACTTATAAAAAGGTCACTATCTTGTTACACCCAGTTAAGAGTTTGCCATTTAAACCCGAGTCAACCACTGGTAGCTTTGACCCAGTGCAGACAGGCTTAACTTAAGAAAATGTGAAGAGCATTTAGAAGTAGAAAAACAGTTAAAAAGTCAAAAATACAACACAGCAAATATTCCAGTATAATTTAGAAAAGTTGAGAATAATTTAATAAATTAAAAGGTCACTAAAACTCCAATAAGGGGTACTGGAGATATGAGTTTAAAGATTTAAGTAAAAGTACCACCCAAAAAGTGCAAAACGTAAATGATGCTCACTGGTTGTAGTAGACTGGGAGGTAGGCGAGGTCTCAGTCCTACCACGATGACGCATGGGTCAGATACACCAACCAGGTTTTACCTGGTTGGAGGTTTATCTTGGGAAGTAGTCTTTTTTTGGGAAGTCAATAGGCTATATCTGAGGAGGGCATCATGATGCTGTATATGCTTTGGACAAGGTACTAGTGAAGCTGTTATTTCGATGGGAAAAGCTCCAAGTGGGAGGAAATACATATTTTAACCCAGGGAAGTCTTCTTGCTGGCCAGAAATGTTTGGCGCCTTCGCCGGTTCAACATTAATACCTTTGGACTTAGTTGTTTTTTCCAAACTCAGAATCCTCCATCAGGGCAAAGCTGGTGATGTATCTCTAAAGAGGGCCAGAGGAAGATAGATAACGTCTTGACGAGGCACTTGTTGAATCAGATTTGCTGTAGCAGAGAAGCTCAGAGTGGGGAAAGCACACCTGATTCTTCAGCCTTGTTGCAAAGCTGCTCAGGCACATGGCCTAGGTCTTCCAGGAATGTTAGGAGGTGTGCACTTTGAAAAAGCCTAGGGTCCCAGGTTCTCAGCAACAGCACATATGGGTCAAGAATCACTCTAGCAGAGGCCACCAGCATAGCCCAGATCAGCTCTAGTTGGATTTGGAAAGCTGGGATCTTCAGAGTAAAGGACTCTTACAACTTGTTTTGGTGCTGTAGCTTACACAGGAGGTCAGCTAACTGACCGTTTGAGTCAACATCTGTGTCCTGGGAACAATACAGAGCAGGAAGAGCCCTTCAGCGCTCCACACTGTTCTAGACAACAAATCTTGTTTTTTCTATGTTCTTCCAAAGAACCAGCATGTGTTGAGCAGGGTGGCAGGGAATGCCGCATTTATGCCTGATACTAGCTTGTGGATGAGAATGACTCCTTACCTCTTCCTTACCAATAGGGAGAGAACGCTAACACAAGTGCTGTTAACAGGTTGAGACAAGGTGTGTTGTGTATGCCAGATCGGTAAGGAGAGGGGGGACTGGAAAATATGCCCTGAAGGGGACTAAGCGCTATCAAAAGGGTTTCTTTCATTTATAAGTGAGGCGCTGACTTTCATTACTTACCGCTTGATTTTTGCCTTCGTTGTATTTAGATATCGACTGGATACGGAGGACGACTCACATGAGGGGTCGGACCTTTATTTTAAATTAATCCTTACAGCCAGTAGGAGTCACCAAGGCTGAGTGAGGGTAAATATGAGGTGTATTCTGTGGAGTGTGGTGTCTACATAAAAGCAGTTACATGGGCATATTGTGAATATTTTACATGTTTGTTTTCCTTGACAGTCTCGTTGAATGGTGTGTCCAGCATTGATGTAGTGGCAAGAAAATTACCGTCATGAAGAAATTGCCTAAAAATGTATAAGGCAATGAAACATGTTGGCTTGTAGTTTTGGGCTGCATGATTAGCAACATATTCCTCTCCCTTTTTAACAGTTAGGTTGCACAAAATTAGTGAATAAAAGGAATAGTAACGTGCAATCCTAGCTTTATATTACACATAGTGTTGGTTTCGGTTTGCACTATTTTTTTCCACTGCACTTATATGCACTTACATGACTCTTTTGTTTGGACACTTTTCATTTAAGGCTTGATGACCACCAATGATGAGAACAGGGCTACACAGGTGAGTACCAACCAGGTATCCCGATGGTGGTTTGCCCGTGAGGGGTCATCTCGACTTTTCACATTTTTTTGTACACAGTAGAGTCACTTTTCTGTGTTTACCATTCACTACTGACTGTCATAGATGGGATGGAGGCCTTTAAAGTTGGCTTGCAAACAGTGTACTCTCTACCCCAAGTACCTTTAAGAAAGGGGAGATAAATAAAGATTAAGTACAATACGACGTACACGTTTGAAATAAGAGATGGCCTAAAGAGACCCAGTCATTTGTGTTTATATGACTATATGAGTGGAGGGCGATCTGGGTTCTGTTTTTTTCCACTCTGTGCTCCTTTATGTGTGTATTGTCTCTTTGAGAACAAGAATCCTGTCAAATGTGTATTGAATACTTGCAAGTTTCCCGGTTCAATGCACATCTTTATACCAGAAAATACTAATAACGTTTGGAAAGTATTAATATTAATAACTGATATCATTTTCCTGAGCATTGTTTTATCAATGTATGTGGTGTAAAACATTTGGAATGTGAATATTCATGCTTGTATAATGGACAAAACACACCTTTTTCAATAAATAATGTCACTATGAAAAGTTATTGAACAATTTAACTACTTTAGTGTTGCTATTTGCAACAATTTAGTTTAAATCGTGCATACATTAGTATTCAATATGGCTTTAAGTCACAAGTAATAGATTTGGGCAAGGTAATGCATTCTGATTTTTGGCAAAAAAATACACTTTGAAGAGATTTACAATCTTTTAATGGTACAAAGCTTGTAGAATAGTCTGTTATTAGAAAATATATTTAATAGTATTGTAAGAAATTGGGCTACTAGTTTCCAAGGGTGAGAGCCCCACTCTAGTATTAAACACATTACTTGCCATGGTGAACCACAAAAGTCAGTAAATAGACCTGTACTTAACTGTCTGGTAGCTTGGCCCTGAAAGCAGTCAGGCTTAACTTGGAGGCAATGTGTAAAGTATGTATGTAGCATTCAAACAGTAACAAAGTGAAAAAAGACGAACCTGATACCAATTTAGAAAAATAGAGATTAGTTTAATAAATCAAATACAATCAAAATGACAAAAATCCAATCCAAACAATAGAACCGGAAATGTGAGTTTTTAAAATTTACTGTAAAAACATGGCCAAAATGGCAGGAAACGCAAAATGTGGGTATCTGGTCGCATGAACTGAGAAAACTCAAATAGTCAGGCCAACCCACAATGGAGCACCAGTTGGGTATGGGACCAGGTGTTGCCTGCTGGCAGTTGTACCTTTGGTCCTCCTATTAGGGCTGTGTGCTATTGTGATACAAGGCTCACCATGGCACGTTGTTGGTTCTGTCGAACCACCAATCAGGAGTTAGGTGGTACTGGGATCTGGGGTTCTGCATCGGATCGATGAGGCCACCGTTCAAGAGCTACCTGGTGCTGCGACGTGAAACTGTGCATCATCCCGTGCATTGAATCCGGGGAAGCCATTGATCAGGACCTGCAAGGTACTGCCATGCGAAACCGTGAGCCCCACGTTCCAGAATCAGCTGCTGTGGCTGCTATGCCACACCTCTCCACGAAGAGGGCTGTGAGGTGCTGTAATGCGTGGTCTTACATCCATCCTTCTATGCCACACTGCATTGGATCCAAAGAAACCTTGGGCCTCATTTATGAAAAGTGACGCATCGCTGCGTGAAAACAGCGATGCATCACTTTTCATGCGCCCACCATGTGACACCAATGATGCGTCATATTTACAGTATGAAGCATCATGGCGGAAGGAGTTACAGATACGTCAGTATTTCTGACGTATCTGTATGGCGCAAAAGTGACGCATTGCGGGAGTGTGTCACAAAAGTGATGCAACTCCAGCAATGTGTCCTTTCACACGGGGCAAGCCCCCTGTGAAAGGGCCTGCGTCAGTCTTACGCCTGCTGTGAGGCAGGCATAAGAAATTGACGCATTTGCCTCCTAGAAGTGGCACAGTGAAATCTTATAGATTTCACATCGTCACTTCAATGACCCTTTCCTGCATCAGAACGCCCCCCCTGCATACATTATACCTGGAGCAGGTATAATGTAGAACCGGGGTTTACAAAGTGGCGCATCTACCTAGATGCGCCACTTTGTAAATATGGTGCAACAAGGCACATTTTTCACGCTGCTGGTGCGTCCCAAAAAGTGACGCACCAGCGGCGTAAAAGTGACGCGCGGCCTCATAAATGAGGCCCCATAAGTTCAGCAGGGAGAAGTACACTCTGATTCCAGCTAAAGGTCGAGGACCTTGAGAACAGCACTTTGGTGGGAGGGGGGTCAGAACTCACTGCCACAGAAGCCAGCGGAGTGGACCGTATCAGGTCTAGTCAGCTGGAAAGCAGGAAAGGCTTCTGTGAAAAGTTAAAAGACACAAAACATCTTTTTGATGAATCACAACACAACATTCAAAGCATGACATACTAATCTACCCAATCTAACCTTTCAAGCAGAGCTTAACATCAACCACACTTCTCCAGAACACTCCACAGCCCATAGCCCGACTTCAAAATCGCATCCAACCACCACACCATACCCAAACCACTAGTTAAGATGTGCGAAGGCTTACTTCTCACAAAAACATCCCAAGAGAAACCAGCTGGGGACTTGTGTCAGGAGAAATTGACTCGTTTAAGGAGAACATGTCTGTCATTGACACATTTTCTACACGAGTCAGTGTACCGAAGGCAAAAATCGCTCAAAATGTAACTTATGCGGAAAACCGAACATTTGACACATTTTGATGAACAAGAAACTGAATAATTACACAAATTTACATCGGCCTAACAAAAACTCCATATGTACCGCAATAGTCAATCTGCAGAGGGATGGTTTTATTCCGTCCTGCTATCTCAACCCCCACCTCAACCATGAAATTACACCTGTACACATGGGCCCATGTGCACAGAGTAGTAGTGAGTGATCAAACCTATCGGCAAAACTCCTCTTTGAGTCAGGTCACAAAATTGCTTTCATCACTAGCTTTAGCTGACGCTGTTTCATTATCTCGTGAGACTGTTGAGGCTGCTGTTATACAGGATGTGACATCCCAACAGCCCACACTGGTAAATAAAGACATTTGTACCTCATGACTCAATAGGTATGACGTATTACGTATGCGTAAATGAGGCATTAATCCACTGAACAGTGCAGAAAAATAACAAACCACGGGAGACTGAAAAACCCAAGATACAAACTGTTCTTTGACCTCGCCTGTCGTATGTAGTTGGTATCAACATATTATTTTATTGGTCAGCATTCGTTTTGCAGAAAATCGTGCAATGGAGCGCCAGCGCTCAAAATATCATATCTGTGGCGTAACCAAACCGTGAAATAGACACTCTCCGTTCCGCTTGAGCTGGTCACTGTACGTGCGGAAAGGGCGCATGACTGGCAGATAAGTGTGGGCTTGTTCTCACTGTGTCACACGTGAATAGCTCTTCAATAACTGGCAGGAACTATGGTAATAAATTACTGACATAAATTGAAATGAGATATTTACAGCAACCAGGAAAGCCCAGGATAAGCTGCAGTACATGAGGTTCTCAAACTAAAATACAAATGTCCAAGATGAGTCAGCATCCGGGAAAATATTTATCCAGCAAAATAAAGCAGTCCACAATGTCTATGAGTAAGGGTAGCTGGCTGGCTATGTAGCTCAGTGGCTTGTGCGTTTGTTTAAGGAAGTTGTTTATGTTGGGCACAGATTTGGAGCTGGCGCTACTTACTATCCAGTACAAAAATGGTGTTTTGTGCTGGAAAGTCGATTTTTTTACTGCCTAAAATCTACTTTACACCGCTTTGTTTCAAGGCAGTATTCCTGGGGCAGGCAGATAAATGGAAAGACCCATAGGTGTTGATTCAAAATGAGTGAATGAACATGAAAACATTGTAATGTTGAATACACCATTGTACAATGGAGTGCTCAGGGCTTCTACTGGCTGTTAGAAGAACCCAGAGAGCAACATTTCAATGTTGTTTTGCTTTCACAGCTAGTGCTGTGAACAAAGGCCTCTCGGTGCTGGAGGAGATTTAAACCCCCTTGGGCTCCTAGAGGCCTTTGTTTTTTACCGATTAGAACATTCTATCCTCTAGGGGCGGAATGTTCTAATAGCCTTAGAGCCCTCCTAGTGGGCTCTACAGGCCATGATGTTAAAAGTCCTCTCGTTCGGCTCAGGTCTTTAACACTGAAGCGGGCCTTCCGGTGGAGCCTGCTAGGTTGGTAGGTGTTAGACCTGGTATCCTTGGCGTGGTCTCCCCCTATATTTTTGCCTCTACCTCCTGTATTTTTGATGCTGTGCTGGATTTCGTTTTTGCTGGTTTAGATGCTTTGGACACTCTGTCACTGCTGATCAGTGTCAGATCAATCAATCAATCAATCAAGAAATTTGTATAGCGCGCTACTCACCCAGAGGGCCTCAAGGCGCTTGAGGGAGAGGGGTCCGCTATTGCTCAAACAGCCAGGTCTTGAGTTGCTTCCTGAAGGAGAGGTGGTCTTGGGTGTCCCATGGTGGTTCTTCGAATGCGTGGAACCGCGGTGAGGGCATGGTTGGTCGATCGCAGTTGGCGGGTGGGAGTGTAGAAGGTCAGGCGGTTGTTGCGGTACTTGGGGCCCAGGTCGTGGAGGGCCTTGTCTGCCTGGGTGAGGAGACGGAACGTGATTCTCTTGCTGATGGGGAGCCAATGCAGGTCTCTCTGGTGTCCGGAGATGTGGCTGTGTCGGGGGATGTCCAGGATGAGTCGAGCGGAGGTGTTCTGGATGCGTTGGAGTCTTTTCTGCAGTTTGGCTGTTGTTCCGGTGTAGGGGTGTTTCCGTAGTCCAGTCGGCTGGTGACGAGTGCTTGGGTGACCGTCTTCCGGGTTTCGGTGGGGATCCATCGGAAGATCTTTCGGAGCATGTGTAGGATGTTGAAGCATGAACATGAGACGGCGTTGACTTGTCTGGTCATCGAGAGGGAGGAGTCCAGGATGAAGCCCAGGTTTCGTGCGTGGTCCGTTGGTTTGGGTGCGCTGCCCAGGGCGGAGGGCCACCAGGAGTCGTCCCAGGCCGAGGTTGACGATCCAAGGATGAGGACTTCCGTCTTGTCTGAGTTCAGTTTCAGGCGGCTGTTCTTCATCCACTCGGCTACTTCTTTCATCCCTTCGTGTAGGTTGGTTCTGGCGGTGGCAGGGTCGTTTGTGAGGGAGAGGATCAGCTGGGTGTCGTCGGCGTAGGAGATGATGTTGAGGTTGTGTTGGCGTGCGATGGTTGCGAGGGGGCTCATGTAGATGTTGAAGAGGGTGGGGCTGAGTGATGATCCTTGAGGTACGCCGCAGATGACTTCGGTGGCCTTGGATCTGAACGGGGGGAGGCGGACTCTCTGGGTTCTTCCGGCGAGGAACGAGATGATCCACTCCAGTGCCTTCTCTTGGATACCGACGTTGCTGAGGCGTTGTACTAGAGTGGGGTGACAGACAGTATTGAACGCTGCGGAGAGGTCCAGGAGGATGAAGGCCGCTGTTTCTCAATTGTCGTGCAGGGTCCGGATGTCGTCAGTGGCTGCGATGAGGGCGGTCTCGGTGCTGTGGTTGGCTCGGAAGCCGGACTGTTTGTCTCGAGGAAGGCGGTGAGCTGGCTGTTGACGGTCTTCTCGATGACTTTGGCGGGGAACGGGAGGAGCGAGATAGGGCGGTAGTTTTTGAGGTCGGTGGGGTCTGCTGATGGTTTCTTCAGGAGGGTGCTGAGTTCGGCATGCTTCCAACTCTCCGGGAAGGTGGCGGTGTTGAAGGAGCAGTTGATGATGTCTCGGAGTTGTGGTGTGATGACGGAGTCAACCTTGTTGAAGACGAAGTGGGGGCATGGGTCGGTTGGCGATCCAGAGTGGATGGCGTTCATCGTGTGGATGGTGTCTTCGGTGCTGACTGGGGTCCAGGCACGGAGGGTGGTGGTGGGGGGCGTTGGTTCTGTGGTTGGGTGCGTGGTCTGTGCGCCGAAGCTGTTGTGTATGTCTGCGATCTTGCTGTGGAAGAACGAGGCGAGTGAGTCTCAGAGGTCTTGTGAGGGAGTGATGTCGTTGTTTCCGGCACTGGGGTTGGAGAGCTCTTTGACCATGCTGAAGAGTTCCTTGCTGTTGTGTGCGTTGTTGTCTAGTCGATCCTTGAATGCTGACTTCTTGGTGGGATCACTGAAATAATATCGAGGGTCAAAATATCGACTTGCAAAAATATCGTGGACAAAATATCGACAGTCAAAATATCGAGTTTGTATCTACAAACAGGTAAGTACAAAAATATCGAGTACAAAATATCGTTTACAATAATATAGTTATAAAAAATATCGACTTTGTTAAAAACAGTGTTTAATTAAATTAATATTAAAATGTAATTACTAAAATATACTTAAAAATACTTAAATTAAATTATAATAATTAAATAATAAATGAAATTAATAAAAATAATTTTTTACAATCATATTTGTAAAAACATATATATATAATAACATACTATAATTAAATAAGATACTATTATATTACCGTACAATACCAGAAGTGTAAAAAATACTATTCCCACTCCAAAGAGTATCGACGGTCACATTATCGACTTGCAAAAATATCGTTTAAAAACTGAAAACTGACCCTGAACCCTAAAAATACCCCTTTACCCAAAAACCCAAAACTGACCCTGAACCCTAAAAATACCCCTTTACCCAAAAACTGAAAACTGACCCTGAACCCTAAAAATGCCCCTTTACCCAAAAACTGAAAACTGACCCTGAACCCTAAAAATACCCCTTTACCCAAGAACTGAAAACTGACCCTGAACCCTAAAAATACCCCTTTACCCATGAACTGAAAACTGACCCTGAACCCTAAAAATACCCCTTTACCCAAAAACTGAAAACTGACCCTGAACCCTAAAAATACCCCTTTACCCAAAAACTAAAAACTGACCCTGAACCCTAATAATACCCCTTTACCCAAAAACTGAAAACTGACCCTGAACCCTAAAAATACCCCTTTACCCTAAAACTGAAAACTGATCCTGAACCCTAAAAATGCCCCTTTACCCAAAAACTGAAAACTGACCCTGAACCCTAAAAATACTCCTTTACCCAAAATTGATCAATATTATTTAATTACCAATTAATTATTAATTAACAATAACAATAAAGTAAATATATTAGCACATTAGCTGTAACTATTTTAATAATTAATATTATTTTTTCCCAATTAATTACTTAACAATACTTCGATACGGTGCCTCACTCCCTCCTACTCGCCAGACTAGCTGATATTGGTGTTACCGGCCCTGCACTTGATTGGCTAACTTCATTCTTAGATAACCGCACACAACAAATTTGGCTGCCTCCTTATGCCTCCACCCCTAAATTACTTTCTACAGGTGTTCCCCAGGGGTCCATCTTAAGTCCTCTACTTTTTAATGACGCCTACTAGGTGACGCCTACTAGAGAGACTTTGCTGCCGTGAGGACTCGCCAACGCATTTTCCTGTCCTAAACTGCCGTCGCTGCAGGAGCAGCCTTCCTGAGCCAGTCCAGCTGAAGACCCTGTGAGAGGAGACGCGAGGCCGCAGCGGAGGTGAGAGGCGCGGCCCGGGGACTGCGAGGGACAGCGTCAGTAACATCAGCTGTTCCCTCTTCCCGCGTGAGCCGCGCCCCCTCCCAGTGCCCCGCCCCCTGCAGGCTGTTTTAAAAGCTCTCGCGGCCCCCGCTCCTCGGGTGACGCCTACTAGAGAGACTTTGCTGCCGTGAGGACTCGCCAACGCATTTTCCTGTCCTAAACTGCCGTCGCTGCAGGAGCAGCCTTCCTGAGCCAGTCCAGCTGAAGACCCTGTGAGAGGAGACGCGAGGCCGCAGCGGAGGTGAGAGGCGCGGCCCGGGGACTGCGAGGGACAGCGTCAGTAACATCAGCTGTTCCCTCTTCCCGCGTGAGCCGCGCCCCCTCCCAGTGCCCCGCCCCCTGCAGGCTGTTTTAAAAGCTCTCGCGGCCCCCGCTCCTCGGGTGACGCCTACTAGAGAGACTTTGCTGCCGTGAGGACTCGCCAACGCATTTTCCTGTCCTAAACTGCCGTCGCTGCAGGAGCAGCCTTCCTGAGCCAGTCCAGCTGAAGACCCTGTGAGAGGAGACGCGAGGCCGCAGCGGAGGTGAGAGGCGCGGCCCGGGGACTGCGAGGGACAGCGTCAGTAACATCAGCTGTTCCCTCTTCCCGCGTGAGCCGCGCCCCCTCCCAGTGCCCCGCCCCTTCCCTACACCTCACCTACTTAAACAGGGCCTACCACGCGCATCGCGGGACGCGCGCGGGGGAAGCGCGAGCGAAGCCCGGGCCAAGGGCGGGCCCGTTGTTGCCCGTTAGTGCCCGATAGTGACCGGACCGGGCCCTCCCTCTTCCATAGACGACCCAGCAACAAACAAGCATGCCGCCAAAAACCAGAAGTGCCTCCAAACCCAAATCTAAACATGCACAGGAGGTAGCACAAGTAACTGGCCCTATCGACCTTTTTATATCACGGGTCAACGAAACAATAAATCAAAGCATAGCCTTAATGGAAAAGAGAGTCTCAATGGACCTTATGACCGCAAACGCCAAGCGCTCATCACTTGGTGCTATAGCGAACGCTGCATCCCCAATTAATCTGACCTCCCAAAACAGCTCACTTCCAGTGCCTCTCCCAATCTCAGAACTTAACACCGTCCCCTCAGTAGTCGATCTGTCAGTCACGCAGTCCGAGCCGGACCTCTCAATAACATCAGAAGACTTGGAAGCAACCCCCGACTTAGCTGGATGTCAAACCCAAGGAGATATCCAAACCACCGACAACCCGCCCCAGCATGGCGAGAGGGAAAGGGCAACATCGGAGACTCGACCATCACTCAGTGGAAAAACTCAAAGCTCACCCATGACCCATCCAAACTCCCCATGCTCCAACAGCATACTGCACATCCCTGATTCCACTCTTCCACACAAGGCAATCTCCAATAATAACACGTCCGAGCAATGTAAGACCTGCAGAATTACATCACAAGTGCTTACCACAACCAAAGATTTACTCTACCAATACCTAAAGCCTATCCAGTTGAGCATCAGAAATCTCGAAGCTCAACTGACAATAATATCGGCCACTCTTCTAGATTCAAACACTAGGATAGACGTAAAGGGCCAGCGTAACACCTCACACCCACCAAGAAAGCAAAACCAAAAACTCATACAGAAAACAGTCAATCCTTCAAACGTAACATCTGCAGCACAGAAGAACCCAAATCCACCGTCCACCACACCCAAACCAATAGCAAATAAGCCTCATCCCCAGCAGGAGAAACCACCACAACAAAAAGCCCAGCAGGTAACTACTAAAGGCAAGACCACGACACACACCCCATGCCCAGCACGAAACCCAGATTCCAGTAGAATCCCCATAGAGAAACCCGATTCCCAGCCTACGAACCCACTACCATCCCAAAAAACATCTAAGAACGCATCGGAAACCACCCCGAAAAAACTCCCCACAGTTAGACGTCCAGCCCATCTGCCCCCTGAAGCTACTCCCTACACAATAGTCTTAACAGGAGTACCCGAGCTAGCAGAAGACACCCCAGAAACCGCATGGTCACTTAAAAACAAGGCCATGCAGTGGCTCAGTATAAATAGACCTCTTGAATCACACCTATCAGGAGGGATTACGTCAGCACGTAGGATAGCCTGGATAGGCAAAACCAAGAAATCAATACGCGGTGACTGCATTATTGTAACATGCAGAGATCCCGCAACGGTAGACTACATCTGTGCCTGGCCACAACTTGAGAAAAAAGGGGGAATAGACGCCCGCCACCTTTCTCTTTTTTACCCCCCAGTAAAACAACACCACAACCTACCACCCTAGGAATGGCACCACCATCCCAAAGATCAACAAAACCAGGACCCATGGCGCCAAACACCATGGAGTCGGAGGGATTACCCACGTGAGTACCTAAACAGGGGGGGGCCAAGAGAAAGGTATGCTGATGGCCAATTTCCATATTGGCATGATCGACCCTACCCAGCACACGAAGGCTGGCAGGGATTCCCGACCCAAAATCGATACGAGTGTCTCAACATGGTCGATTGACCATTTTCGGTCGATCTTAGCCAACACACAGTTGCCGCCTCATACCACCCAGTCTCTGATAAGCATCCGACAGCCTCACCAAAACCGCATGACACACCAGAAGCACCAACGATCCAACTTAACAACCCTTTGACACACACCTCCCCCAAAAAACTGGACATGGGCGAAAGATCATTCACTGACCAAGTTTCAGCCGCTGAAATCCCTACCAACCACAAAACACTACCCGCCACCTTGACAGACAACGAGGCCATGAATATAGGTATAGCTTTCTGGAACGTTGCAGGTCTAACCGGGAAAATAACATGCCCTCAATGGCTGGAAATAGCAGGAAGCCACCAAATCTTGTGCCTACAAGAAACCTGGCGTACATCCCCCCTCCACCTAACGGGATATAAAACATTCTTCACCAAAGCAACGCCTAGCACAATGGGAAGACCAAAAGGTGGACTCATGATCTATTTCTCCAACACCATAGCAGTCACGGTAAAACTAACGAAAGAAACACCTACTTTTCAAATCATCCAAATTACCCACCAGACTACCGCATCGAGGATCATATATATACTCATAAATTATTATAACAACGCAGGTACCATGGACTGCTGTACAAATCTGGATGAAATGGTGGCTCATATATCCACACTGCAAAGCGCGAATTTAAGCGCGACAATAAAATACATCTGGGGAGGCGACTTTAACCACCCATTATGCCCAAACCACAAAATCGGAATTTGTGGCCTGCAATCTGATTCCGGAAATCCAATCCCTCATTTCGCACACACTGAAAGCGGAAATAAGCTAAATGAAATCCTGTTCACTCTGGACCTAGACTTTGTAAATGAACTAGTGGACCCGGCCCAGGAATTTCTACCCACCTTCCATGGGCGAGGCTACATGTCCACCATTGATTTTATCTTAGCCTCTAACACGTGTAAAAGTTTGCTAAAAAATTACAAAGTAGGGTCCAGTCCAATCAGTGATCACTATCCCCTCAGCGTGGAGCTCACAATGGAGAAAGCGGGCCGCTCTGCAACTAAAACCAGTTCTCTTGACCAACAATCAATAACAATAAAAAAGAAGAACGGGTACGCCATCAAATGGGCGAAAGTCGACCCTGAAGTGACCTCGCAAAGGATACTTGAAAAAGCGCACCCCTGGTTAAGGGACTGTTTGTCCGCAGAGGCCTCCCCTGAACTAATCATCACCTCTTTCCATAACATTCAAGGGGCAATAAGAGACGAGTTACTCAAACATATGGCAAACAAACTTAAACCCCAAACTAAAAGATGGTTTAACTCAGACTGCAGAAAGGCCCTCACGTCCTTAAAAGAAGCCCTTCGGCAGAAACCAAGAGATGCCCAATTAATTTCACTCCGGAGGAAAACGTATAACGAAGCTAGGAAAAACCGAAGGCGGCAGATAAAGAGAGATCTTTGGTGCCAACTACACGAAAGCGCACTAAAAAAGGACAGCATCACATTCTGGCAGACCATCAGATCACCTTTTTTAGATAACAACACCGATCCATACCACCTCGACGTAGCAGTAACCGAGAATGACTGGGTTCACCATTTTACTAAAATCTTTGGCTCGCCATCTGACATACCTCAAACAGAACGCGAGGATGAAGCAGAGAAAAATTTTCTTCCCATTGAGCTACGTTTCACTGTCACCGAGGTCAGAAAGGCAATCAAAGCGTCAAAAACTGGCAAGGCTCCCGGCCCAGACGGGGTACCTATGGACCTGTTTTTACACAACAGTGACTATTGGTCGCTAATAATAACCCGTGTAATGACTGCAGTCGCTGAAATCGGTTTCCTCCCATCATGGTCATCATCCACCCTCCTGCCAATATTTAAGAAAGGGGACCGCAACGATCCCGCGTGCTACCGGCCGATCTCCCTTCTGGATTCCACGGGCAAAATTGCAGGCCGACTACTCCTGGACCGATTACAATCCTGGGCCCAGGCAAACAACATCTTCACAGACCTGCAATATGGCTTCCAGAAGGGGCTCGGAACGGTGGAGCAGGCCTTAAACCTGACCCTCCTGGCCGGAAAATACGCTCACGCAAAAGAAGGAAAAATCTACCTGGTCTATGTAGACCTGAGCGCGGCTTTTGACTGCGTTCAGCACGCAAAGCTGTGGGAAATTATGTAGACCCACCGATATTGGCTTTCCTTAGGGGTCTATATACCAACGCAGAAGGCCGAGTGCGGTATGGCATCGGCGGCGAACTGTCACGCCCCTTTAAAATCACACGAGGAGTAAGGCAAGGGTGTGTACTGGCTCCCTTCTTATTCAATCTATACACCAACGGGATTGAAGAAGCTATGTTGACAGGGAGCCAGGACCTCCCACAGATAGCACGCCGCCCTATACCCATCCTCCTCTATGCCGACGACTCGGTCATCCTGGCCCGAACAGCAAATCAACTTCAACGACAGTTGAACAAATATGTGACGTTTATGGACTCTTTGGGTCTAAAAGTAAATACAAAGAAAACATTTACAATGATCATAGGACCCAAACACGGAACTTCAAGATCCATACACATAAATAACACCAAGCTGGAAAAAACAACAGTATACCCCTACCTGGGTATACTTGTGGACGATTCAATGACCTGGCGTAAAGCCATTGAAGCCAGAAACCTCAACTTCCATCGAGCAACATCAGCACTCTGTGCCTTTTCCAGGAAACTCGGCAAACCAGCTCCTTCCGAACTGTTAACGCTATACTATGCAAAGTGCCACAGCGTGGCTAGTTATGGAGCTGGCATCTGGGGATACGGAAGCATTAACCAACTACAGGTAACGGAGAATGCCTTTATTAAGTATGTCCTGGCCCTTCCCCAAAGCTCTCCGATTCTAGCATCACATCGAGAGCTAGGGATGGAATTTGTGACAGACACCATACGCTGCCAGCCCCTCATTCTATGGCATCGCATATGGTGCAACTCAGAAAGCCATATAACACGCTCCCTCATCGCCGATTGCCTTAGTCTATCTCACTGGAGGAAAATTCCCTGGCTCAACTACATTTTTAAATTTTTTCAAGATCTAGATCGGGAGCAATATTTTCTTGATCCACCTTCAATAGAAGACATTTCAAAGAAACAGCTCAAAGAACTATGTATGGGCCACTTAAGAGAACTCCGCAATCAGGCTGAGATTGTAAAAACACAAAATGGAAAAATCTGCCTATTGCAACCAGTGAAATTGATACAGCCCTACCTGACGTTCTTTCTTTCAAACTACGAGAAGTTTCTATTGACAAGACTCCGGTTCGATCTCTTCTTCCGCTTGGTTTCATTTCCGGAACAGAACAACTGGTCTCGGAATTTGTGCTGTTGTCCGTGTGACGGGGCATCCAAGCAATCAACGGTCCATGTCACACTGTTCTGCAAATACTACAGCGCAGCCAGGAAAAAATGGATTGTTCCCCTTCTTCGTTCAAGCGGTCTCAGAAACACATATCCAGCTCTTGTTTATCTCCAGTCACCGGTAAACCCGCACGAAGCCAAAATGATATCGATGTTTTTAAAAAAAGTAATGAAAACCCGTCAGGGCATTGTTTTATAAATCTACAAACATGTGAATTTCTGTACAAAACTGATGATTTTTATAAATTGTACTTTTTATGATTATGCACATTTTTATAATCGAATAAAAGTTTACGAAACGAAAAAAAAAAAAAATAATGTTTATCTTACCCCTTTGATTTACCTTGCTGAACAGTTGGGTGCACAAATTATGGCTTACGCCGACGACACACAGCTTTTGTTTACCTGGCCCAGAGGTAATTTAGATACGTCGGTGGCCCAACATTGTTTGTCCTCTGTCTTTCAATGGTTAGCACGTGCCCAGCTGAAATGCAACGAAAGTAAATCTGAGATCTTGTTGTACGGCTCTTTCCCTGAGGACTTTAATGAGCGTCTCTGGCCTGCTGACCTACCCCCTCCAAAAGCCACATCTGGCCCAGTAAAAAACCTAGGAGTCTGGTTCAGTAAGAACCTTAAGTTTGAGGACCACATTAAGAAACTCACGGGGGTGTGTTTTGCCACCCTAAAAACTCTACGTAGGTTCTTCCCTCTCTTGCCGAAAGAAGCTAAAGAGACCGTTATTCGCGCCTTGATTCTCTCTAGGTTAGATTACGCGAATGGACTGTTTGGCGGATTACCAGCATATCTGATTCACCGCCTCCAGGTCATTCAGAACGCTGCTGCCAGGCTCTTATTCAATGTTCCTAGGCGTTCCAGTGCTCACCCCCTGCTGTGTGCTCTCCATTGGCTTCCTGTTGCCCTCAGGATTCAGTTCAAAATCCTAGTGATGGCCTACCGAGCTATTCATCAAACTGGCCCTATCTACTTGTGGAAAAGGTTCCGTTTGTATGTCCCTAATCGCCTCTTGCGATCGGCCAACCTGTGCCAAATGTCCGTTCCCAAATTCAAATACTGCAGACTTGGCGGCCAATCTATTTCGGTAAGAGCAGCAAAATCCTGGAACACCCTTCCCCTTCACCTAAAAACTGCTTCGACTCTCAGTGTTTTTAAGAAAGGACTAAAAACTCACCTTTTTAATACAATAGTTTAAACTTTTTTTTCTTATGTTCAGTTATTAGCCATTAGTCCTCTCCCAAACTGTTCTGCCTTCAACGCGCCAGGATACTATTTTTTTAGTAATAGAGCGCGATATAAAAGCCTTTAATAATAATAATAATAATAATAATAATAATAATAATAATAATAATAATAACAATAACACAAAATTATATATATTAAAAATGTACTCTAATTAATGTAATTAACTAATTACAATTAATTAATTACCAATTAATTACTAATACAAAATATGTACAAAAGTATATTAATTAATTAACTAATTAATATTAATTAATTATCAATTAAATATTAATTAAAATATTTACAAACATATATTAATTAATTAATTATTATTAAATTACTTCCCACCCTATTCCCCTATAAACCCACAACCCGCTACAGAATTACATGAAGCAATTATTATAAAAACAAAATTAATTTAATAAAATTTTTTATAACATTAATACACACTTTTCACACATATTATTACATAAAAATACACTATAAAATATTATATATTATTAAAAATTCGATATTTTTGCTATCTATATTTTATACAGTCGATATTTCTTCACTTACCTGAAAAACGATATCTTTGTAGTCGATATTATGTCCAGTCGATATTTTGTCCAGTCTATATTTAAAACTCGATATTATGTCCAGTCGATATTTTGGAGTCGATATTTTGTCTGTGCACCTTCTTGGTGGTGTGGATCAGCTGGTGGTGTTTGCGGGTGGCGTGCTTAAGGGCGGTCATGTTGTCTGTGGTCGGGTTTTTTCGCCAGGCTTTCTCGAGGGTACGGCAGTTCTTCTTGGAGTTCTTGAGGTCATCGTTGAACCAGGGGGCTCTCTTGCTTCCGGGCCTGCTGGGGTTGTTTTTCAGGGGTGTGAGGTCGTCAGCGCAGTTAGTGATCCACTGTCTGAGGTTGTTGGCTGCTTGGTTGGGGTCCGTTGATCTGGCGGGAGGGTTCTGGTTCATGGATGGTTCTGGAGGGTTCTGGTTCATGGATGTGGTGAGCTGGTCGGTGGTGATCTTGTTCCAGCTCCTGCGGGGAACCTGTTGCAGGTGGAGGTGAGTCGTGGTCTTTCTGAAGCTGAAGTGGACGCAGCTGTGGTCTGTCTAGTGGAGTCCGGTGGAGTGGCTGAAGGAGATGTACTTGCTGGAGGAGAAGATTGGGTCGAGCGTGTGTCCGGCGTAGTGGGTGGGGGTGTTCACCAGTTGCTTGAGTCCAAGGTTGGCGAGGTTGTCCAGCAGGGTGGTGTTGTTGTTGTCATTGTTGTTCTCCAGGTGGAAGTTGAGGTCCCCTAGGAGAATGTAGTCAGTGGAGGGGAGGGCGTGTGGGCTTATGAAGTCTGCGATGTCTTCGCTAAATTGTGTGCGGGGTCCTGGGGGTCTGTAGATGAGGGTGCCTCTGAGTGTGGTCTTGCGGTTGGTGTGTATCTGGAAGTGAAGTTGTTCTGCGGCCGCGAGGGTATCGTCGGAGCTGGTCGTGATGCTGATGGTGTTCTTGTGGACGATGGCGATGCCTCCTCCTGTCTGGTTGATGCGGTCCCTTCGGGCGATCTTATATCCGTCCGGGATGGCTATGGCGATGTCGGGCACTGAGGAGGCGTTCATCCAGGTTTCCGTGAGGATGGCGACGACCGGAGATGTGGTGTCGAGCAGGTTCCATAGTTCCACAGCGTGTCTGTGGACGGAGTGGGTGTTGAGTAGGATGCACTTCAGGTGGTTGTTGTTGGTGTTCGGCCTGGCGGGTGCGGGTGCAGTGCGGGTCCGGATGCAGGAGAACTTGCAGGATTGGCAGGTGAAGGGTCCGTGGGTGCGTCCTGGGGTGGCTCGGTGGCAGCCGGGGTATCGGCCGGGGTTGAGTGCGCTGAGGTTGGAGGCGGCGTACGTCCGGCGGGTGGGATGGCATCTGCGGGGGCCAGAGGGTCTGGCGCTGGGCGCAGTCCAGTCACGGACGGGCACAGGCGGGCTTACCTTTGGCGCACCCGCTGCGCGTGGATGCTGCGCGTACGTGTGGACTCTGCCATAAATGGAGAGTGGGGGAGCGGAGCGAGGGAGGAGCAGCTGGGAGGCGGGAGCGGGGTGGTGAGTGGGGAGGGGAGCGGTGATGCTGGAGGGGACGGGGTGGGGCCGCGGGGGAGCAGCGGCACGGAGCAGGGTGGGTCAGAAGCGGCGGTGGAGGCACAGATGCGAACAGGGGCACAACGATGCAAACGATCACTGAACGAGTACAGGCACAATACTAAGAAACAATCCTGGTGCAACACTGGGGCACAGGGGAACCGGGGTACAGTGGAGGGACAATTAACAATTACAGGCACAGAACCGGGGGCAGAAACAAACTAGGCAAGGAACAATTACAATGAACAATTTCAAGCACAAAGCCGGGGGCAGATACAAACTAGGCAAGGAGCAATTACAGACACAAATCAGGGGCAGATACAAACTTGGCTGCGGCGGCGGCAGGCGGTAAACGGGCACACTCGGGGTGGGCCACTCGGCGGGAGGAGCAACCGGCTCTGACCAGGTCAGGTCAGGTCAGAGTGTAAGTGCTCCCTGTGTAAATTGTTATTGTGATTGGATAAACATGATTGGATCACATCGAGGAGCTGCGAGAGGAATATCACCGCTGGTCGTCGCCCTGGAGATCGTCGCAGCCCCTACAGATCATCGCATCATGCTTTGCGAGAGTAAACTTCCTACGGAACCTACACACCGGAATCCATACAAGTCATCACCTTCATCCCCATACAGACCGGATTCGTCGCAACATGCCCGCTGCTGCAGCAGGGTTGTCGCATCGCCTCCCAAGGGTCTCAGGAGCAACGCATCGCTTGTTTTCCACCACACCAGCTTCTGCTTTGGAACTTTGTCGCATTTAAAAGGTACTGTTGGCTAAACGTGACACAACTGTGAACTTTTCACGCAACTGTGGATTATTTTCATCACAACCTTAAGAACTCTTTTGCAACCATATTCTTGAACTGTGTATGTTGGATTTTTGTTGTTTTGGTCTTATGTAGTTTAGATTAAATACCTTTATTTTTCTAAACTCTTGTGGAGTCAGTTTTTGGTGTTTTCACTGTGTTACTGTGAGTTTTGATACAAATACTTTACACATTACCTTTGATAAGCCTGACTGCTTGTACCAATCTACCAAGGGGTGAGCAGAGGTTATCTAAATAGTGTTTCCTCCTTACCCTGACAAGAAGCAAGGGTCCCTATTTGGACAGTGGTACTTACCCCTGCCAAATAGAGACCCCCAGTTCTAAAAGTAGGTAGGAATGTTGAGGGCTGCATTGAAGACAATGGAGTACCATCAAGCTTATTATGACTGGCATACGCCCTGAGCTCCAGTTTTTCTGTGTTTGTTTTTTTTGTTTCTTCCTTTCTAATTTACAGCATTCTACCCTTAGCAGGTGGAATGGTCTAATAGACTTATAGCCCTTCTGACTCGGGCTATACTGGTTGTTAAAGACCCTCTCCCTCATTATAGGCCCTCGAGGGTGGCTCGGGCCTATACCTCAGGTTCAGTGCATTTAACAACCTGTATAGCCCTCAGTAGTGGGCTATAAGGCTATAGTATTCATTGCCCACACAAGTGCATCCTTGATTAGAGAGCTAGACTGATGGCAGAAATATAAATAATCTAATGAATGTACATCCAGGTGTTAAGGTTAGTTCTAAAAATGTATTTAGAGGAGCTAAGGTGAATGTCTAGTGGTAGGCTGTTGCAAAGCATGTGAGCCAGATAGCAGTATACTTCCACTTTGCCTAGCCCACTTAAAATGAGATACAAAACCAGGTTCTTCGGATTAGATAGCTACACAAAACTGTCCTTGCCGAACCCTTAGTTGATTAAAGTTTGAATTGGAAAACTTCAAGAAGATTGTTTAAATGGTATCAAAGTTATAAAAAAAAACAGAAAAATGCAGTGCTGAATTTCCATGAAATATTCAAGCATATTCAACTCAATCATAGTATTTTCAAATTTGTATAGATTCTTCAGGGGGGCATAGATAATAGGTGGGGTGAAAAAAATGTGTTTGTATGCTAATAACTGTGTTACAGTTTCACAAATGTATACACCATTTGGCAAACCTTTAGCATGTTTAATTTTCTGTTGGTGTGGTGAGTTGTATGAAGATTTGTCAAGGGGGAGCACATTTTAAGGGGGGGGTCAAGAATTATTTGATTAGGTATTAACACCAGTGACTTACCACAGATCTCTTTGAAATCTGCAAGACCCCATCACGTTTAGCTTAGTCTTATTATATTGAGTTTCCTGAAGATCCATCAAGAAGGGTCACAGTTAAATAGGATGGTAAAAAAGTAAACTATTCATTTGTTAATAACTTTTGTGCTGGTTGAGGAAGGAGCATGAGAATGTGAGCCTAGCACAGCAATCTATGGTTTCATGTGGATCTCAAATAGGAGCAAAGTTAAAGGTGGGTCAAAAAATGTTTGATTATCCAAAATCTTTGTGCCTCATCACAGACTTCTATAAACTTTGACAGACTCTTAGCATATTTATTGATATATTGTGCTTCTTGTAAATTCATCACAAGTGCATTATTACGTGGGAGGTGTTGTGATAAAAACAATAATTTGCTAATAACTTTTGTGATGGTCAGTGAATCTGCATGGTATTTATAGGCTGTTTAAAATCCATGCCCAGTGCAGGGATTTCAGGTTTCAACCAGATCTGACAAGGGGGTAAATGGGTAGGTGTAGTTAAATAGTTAATTTGGAGCAGAAATTGGCCAAGGACTTTGGGGCCAAAGTCCATGTGCAGTGGTGATGGTCAGTTCCTGTGAGGCGCCACTGGAGCTGAAGACTAGCATCGTAATTTGGCAAGGCATTCTACCCAAGAGGCAGTGGACTGTCAAGCCCTACTGCATGCAGCCTTTGACTGCAAAACAAGGTTTGGCCATAGGGCCTGGCCTGCGGCCTGGCATTTGTTTAAAAAATATATTTTTAAGGGTTTATAGAAACAGGTTTGTAGTTTCAGACTCAACTTGGGTACCACTAACCCGAAAGGGATGATGGGAGCAAACACTTCCTTACTTTTAATCCTTTCAAGCCCACGGACACATTTTCAGAATGTAATTTCTCAGAAACTACTCAACAAATATATGCCAACTAAGCAAAGGCACTTCCCTGAATAACGTTCTAGGTTTATGATAGGTTTGGTAAAATTCCGTCCATGTAAACATTCCTGTAGTAGGTTAAATGGGAAATTCTTATTTTATGCATAGCCCTTTGACTTATTTGCATGAAACCCAAAATATGAAAAGTAATCTAAACATGGTAAGTGTCTGCCAAGTGTTGTACATTTCATTAAAACTGCACCAAAGGATTAAGCAGAGACATGATTTTGTGAGCCTCCCGCTGTCCCTGTTGATTCTGTGTTAAACCTGAAATTACTACACTGGGCCTTATATGCTAACAGCCTGCCAAATTAAATGTACTTTTATTAAAGAGCACCAAGGTTATAGGCACGTGAAAATGTTCATGTCTCCTCATACAACTTTGCCACACTCTTGAACCTGCATGAAACCTACTATATCTGCATACAATTAAGCATGCTGAATGTCTTCCAAATGTAATTTAGATGTGTGAAATGATGCCATAGTTACTAGTAAATTAACACTTTTCTGATCTCCAAGTTTAGCTGTGCCCCCTTTGATGAATCTGCATATAATTAAAAATACAATGTATCTGTATACCAAAAGTACGCAAAAAAAAAACTAAGCAAATGGCAGATTCCATGCAATTTCATCAAACAACTTTTCCAACTGCCATGTTATCTCTATAATTAAAGCTCTTCGTTCCCAGACCAACATTTTTAAACTCTCTTTTCTTGAAAATCAATTAACAGATTTACACCAACCAAGCAAAGGCTCGTCCTTGATTAAAGTTCTACTTTCATGTCCAGTTACGTGTCATTTTGTTTAATAGTATTGAGGCGCAAAGAAGCCTACAAGAGTTAGGGAGACATGTTATTTTATTGCAACTCTTTCATTCTCCCTATTTAGCAGATCTGCATGTAATTGTCATTTCAAATCCAAAGTGGGTAAAATTATTTCATTAAAAAGCTTCATATAGATCTGTTGAACTAAGCCGAAGGTCCACACTGGTTGAGAAAACAATGGAAAGTCTTACCTACCAATTACTACACAGGCACGCCTACTGCCTGTATAAAATATATTACATTTATTTTTGTAATTTGGTGTAAATCTATCGATCCGTTTTAGAGACATTAAGCTTAAAGTATTAGAGAGAGTTGGACAGTTGGTCCTGCAGGACTGCAAATGCAAATATTCGACAGATCTGATTGGTCACAAGTGCTTTTTTCCTGTTTGCTGGTTTGGTCTAGTGGGACTGATGGATGTCAATGGCTGGACGTAATATGAAAGAACATTTAGCGACTGCCATTACAGGACATGGTGCTTTTGCAGAGTCGAAGTCCATGTATAACTTACACTGCTATGATGCACTGCTTATGACAACACATATTACTATCACTGATGACGTCTGAAATCTATGACTGTGTAAGTTGGACTTGTATCACTTTCATGTAACTTGAGTTTCAGTGTTTTTTTGTATTATTGTAGTTCCTTTTATTATTGGAAGACCTACATATAAGTTCACCTTTATTTAGGCTTCTAATAGTAGTTAAAATCTTACTACCTTACTTACATTTAAGTCCATTCTAACCTTTGTTTTTTTTAAATAAAAAAAGCAGACAATTAGTCATGGCTACAGTCCAAACTGATGAATGGAATAGCACCACATTTGGCAGAAAGGTAGATATCGATCCAGGGATGTGCCTTTTTCTTATTTGGTGTAAATCCATTCAATAGTTGGGGAGTTAATAAAATACATTTTCAATGGTATAGAGAGGGAGGCAGAGGACCCGAACCTCTCCCAATCTTGAGCTGAGATCTGTTTTGTTGCCAACACTTCAAACCATGAAGTGTTTGCAGCCATCTCGGGACTCGGCTTTAGCCAAGTCCTACGAAAAAAGGAGAAAAAAAAAGAGAACGGTGTAGGATAGGAATACCGTGACCTCCTAAGCTTCTTGGGGTGGGGGTCACACAGGGACCAAGTAGGCCTAAAAAAGCACTTTTCTTTTGTTTAATTTTCGGTGGGAACAATGTTGAATCTGTGGCTGCTGCCAAAAATTAAAAAGAAAAAAAAGAAATGCAGGTTCTTGCCCTTCTTTATTAACAGGCTCCACGTGGGCCAGGTTCTGGCGGTGTGCTGAAAAAAAGGGGTCATAAGTAAAGAGGGGTGGGGCATAGGTAATGCCTAACGCTGTCCCTGAGGCATTATAATTGCCTTTGGGAACAAATCTTCCCCAGTACTTATGCTTGGTAAACTCTGACCCCCTTGGGGCCACATTGAACACCACCTCCATGGGACCTCATTCCAAAAGTAAATTCGGAGGTCTTTCAGACCCCCATGCCCTGGGGACAACCACCTCCCGAGGCTATTTATTTTTCTCCATAGGGCCAAATTAAAATTTTCAAAAATGAAATGGAGACAACCACCTCCCCAGGACGTATGCTTGTTAAACTTTGCCCCCCCCCCCGTCCCCCGGGCACAGGGACCACAACCTCCGCGGGCCTTCATTCAAAAAGTAAATCGGGAGGTCTTGCAGACACCCACGCCCTGGGGACCACCAACTCCAGAGGCTGTTTATTTTTGTCCACTGTGCCAAATTAAAATTTTCAAAAATGAAATGGGTGCTGTGCAGCCCCCCTCATGGGCCGTGCTCAGCACCGGGGACCACCACCTTCCTGGGGCAGGGCCTATGAACATGATAGGAAGAGGGCTCCTTGGCCCCACCTCCTAGAGCCACAGATGGTCCTGGGCAACACCATACCCCAGGGCCGGCTCCTGCAATATCCCAGAGTACCCACCCTGGGGACATAGTAGTTTGCTATGGCTTGGTTGGAGCTTTACTGCTCTTGTTAAGTCACAATAAATGCTTTGCTTCCAGCATGTGAGAGAAGGCACAATGCTCTTGCTTGCTGGAAGTGGAGCAGAATTGCTTTCAGACACAGGGAGCAGCATGTTTAGCAGCTCTCTATGTCTGAAAGCAATGCCGGCTCCCTTAGGCGGCATGGATCCGGCAGGAACTTCTGGGGCATTTAGGCTCCCTCAGCAGTCCCAACGGAGACTGGGTGTCCTGAGGTCACCCAGCAGACATGGTTAGGCCCTGAGGGATGGGGCTAAGGGGCCAAAATTGGCCAGTGGAGAGAGGCCACACAGCCTTTTCCTCTGTGGAAAGAGGCCAGGCCCCTGAGCATGGGGCCCCCTTCCCCAATAAAAAATATAAAATTGAACAGGCCAGGCCCTAGGAATAGAATCCCTTGGGCCAAAACTACTCGTATAGGAGGGCCTTGCGGCCATCCTACCCTGTTTGCAAATTAAAATAGGAAATAAGACTGGGTTCTGAAGGGGGGCAGTGCATCCCCCTACTCCCTTTGCAGTAAAGCCTGGAGGAAGGGATCCCTGGAACTAAAATAGGCACAAGAAAGGAAAGGCCATGCGGCCCCTTTCCCAAATAAAACATTTCCAAAAGAGTCTGTCCCCGGGGGAAGTTGCCAGAGGCCCGCCCCCTTTATCCACCAGTCTGCAACGTGCATCCTGGCGCACTACTGGTTGGTGAATGTCACTGATCATGTCATGAGGGATGTAATATGTAAGGTCATAAGCAGTGCATTGCAGGTGCGTAAGTTATAGTTAGCTCAGATAACTATAACTGTTGAATTTCTATGTTTTTTTACGAGTGAAATCTGAGCCTAACTATACCTTTTACCTTTGGTTATTTCAGTAAATATACATATATATACATACACATACAGGCTCATGAGGTTATATAGGAGTATCTAGTGTAATACTGAATGGCCCCAATTCGCAAAATTAATCTGGGACAAAATCCTAACTTTATGACTTTCGGTATTCACAAAAGGCATTTAGTAGTAGTACAATTAGGATTCCTTGACTAAATGCGTTTTGTGAATACGGAAAGTCATAAAGTTATGATTTTATCTCAGATTACTTTTGTGAATCGGGCCCAATGTGTTTAATACTCTCCTCTCCCTCAGAGCAAAGCATTGGACCATTTGTTCTGATTTACAGTCATTGTGAAGGAAACAGAACCATTGCTGCTGATCAGCATAAATTGAAATCTTGATGTGCTTATTATTTGGCAGCTAACTGCGCATCGCTATGTTCGTGCCCAGCTATTTACCTCAGCTTTATACTGCACGTGTGTTTCTCTCTCTTCTGTTAGTAGTTGATACAGTAGCTCATCTTCTGTTCTGCGCTGTCTGCAAGGAGCATCATCTGGGAATTGTGATAGTTTCAGTTACTGATCATTAATTCTGTAATCTCATTGAAACTCAGCCAGTTGGTAAATATTGAAATGTGCTGTTCATCTTACTAGATACTGCCTTAACTGAATTGCACCCTTCATCAAATGTACTTGCTGATAGAGCTACCTGATCCTTGAAGACAACCTTTGATTTGATCTAAGCCTTAACATGTATGTCTTCCTCCTCCTTAATGCTATGTTGCAAGAGAGGAATAAGCCCACAGGACATCATAGAAACTCATATGTTCGCTAAGTCACGGCCCCTAAATAACATTCATTATTTGCCCATATCTACTTTAATGTGTTGCATGTGCAGGCTCTGTGTGTTGAAGTAGATATTATGCAGTCTAACTGGTCTTCTGGCTTAATTATTCAGCAATAAATCATATACTTTTCATAGTAATCTCACTATTTACAAAAAAAAGTAGGCATTACTTAAATAAAGGGGTACAATAGACAGAACAACTTGAAAAATATGTTCATAATTCTTTTAGGAATGTTCAAAGCAGTTAAATTATTCATTAATTGGTTCATGAAATAATTGGTGCACGACAGCAACAAGAAAGCATTATGGGGCATGTCTGTTTTGAGGAAATGTCTCCTTGCAACAAAGATGTAATGTCGATTTACTGCATTCAAGGGTAAAACGGAATCTTTCTTTTCAAAGTCAGAGGTATGATCAGCTCTTTCTTTTCCAAGAATTAAGTTTTTCCACATCTATCATATACCACCAGAGAGGAAATTGGTATGAAGAAGGTCTTTTAAACCTTTTGGCGCCATTGTGTCTGATCACGTGACAATATAAACCACTGAGATGTTTTTATGACAGAGTTCTGGTGTAATACTTAGAGGACGTTGAGCCCCATTCAGCCTTAATCAGATGTGTATATATATTATCTACTGGTTGCATGAGTATCTGTATGGGTGCCTGATTGTTTGTGTGGGTGGGTGTGACTTTGTGCATAGATGTGTGAGTGGGTGATTCACTGGGTGTATGGGTTCAAGAGTAGATGTGGGAATAGCTGTATGGGTGGAAGAGTGTTTGTATGGGTGTGTTGGTGAGTGAATGGATGTCTCGATGGTATATGTGTGAGTAACTACATATGTGAAAGGCAGTATATGTGGTTGTTGGATATATAAATGACTATATGTAAGAGTGAATGATTGTGAGAGTGTCTGTCTGAATGAGTGTGTGTTTGTGTCAGTGATTGTATAAGAGAGTAAGTATATGTTAGTATCTGTATGAATAGGTGAGGTAGTGAATGTGTAACTGTATAGGTGAGTAAATGACAGTGTTATTGATTCTTGAGTGGCAGTGTGTGAGTGTCTGTATAGGCGTATGAGTGCATATGATAGTGCGGTATTGATGAGTGTCTGCATGTATGAGTAACAGTATGGGTGAATGAATGGATGTGTGTGTATACCTAGGAATTAGTCAGTGGGTATGCAGTAACTGCTATTGGTTTGTCTATGGTTTAAAAAATGGTAGTCTGTATTTTAGAGTCGGTGTATCAAAGCTTATATTAGGGTGTGAGGAGGTGCATACAATTATCACATGGATGATGTCATCAGTGATGTTATCAGTGATGTCATTTGAGATGTCATCAGTGATGTCACTGACCATGACATAAGTGATGTAATATGTGACATCATCAGCAGTGTATTGCGGGGGCGCGAGTTATAGTTAGCTCTATTAACTATAAGGGACACATTTCTCTGGTTTTGTACAAGTGAAATGTCCAACTAACTATAACATCCTTGAAACCTATGGTTTTTTCAGTGATTTTCTAAGTTTTTTTAAATGCTAATTTCTAACTATAACATCCCTGCAACCTATGTTTTTTTCAGTGAATTTCAAAGGTTTTTTAAATGCTAATCTGTTTTTTTTAATTTTGAAAAAAAATGTCGTGATATTTTGTAACTTTAATAGCCTAAAAATAGTTTTTGTAATTTGTTGTGTTTGTTATTAAAAGCATATAATGTCTTCATTTTTATTAAATACCAAACCCATTGTGTACCTATCTCGGTGGGTGCACGGATTCAAACTGCCATATTGGTGAAGTGGTGAAGGATGCGCGATTCAGCCAGCGTTTCAGCCAGCCCATTCCGCTTATGCCTACAGGGAAGGAACTACAATGCTACATGTCCCAGGTATTCCCTGTAGTAATCTGCTGATCACAGGTCTCATTGTCAGCATGACACAGCCACTCCCTCACAGCTGGTTTACACCCACATCACATCTATGCATCACAGGCATCACAGGACATGTGACCCTGCCAATAAAAAGGGCCGTACGCATGTGCTGGAGGTCATTTCCATTATCTCCCATGACTTGAAGTACACAGAGTTGGTGGCAGCCAAGGCACTTTGCCCGACATGGGCCTCCCGTCACGTAGCAATGACTTGAGTTCCACTGAGTTAGTGCCACCGGAGTTGAGCGTGTGTGCAGCCTGCGATGATGCCTAGGCCTTGACACACCATCCTGGCAATCAAGACCTGATTTTAATTGTGAGCTCAGCTGGACCGCATGTACGCTATACAGAGATGACTCCTCGGCGCGGAGCATTGTTATGTTTTAGGCCATTGTGATATCAAGATCCAGAATCAAATATGTGACCTTCTGGCTGCCATGGACATGGGCCCTGGCCTTGGAGCTCGCTTCAGGACGTGGTGGAACCTCTTGGACACACACCGGTGGCAGAAGGTGAGCAGAGAGGCTTGTTTGCACAGCAGCGGGCAGTCACCTCTGGGCGGTGGGAGTTTATGGTGTGCAGCAGCCTGGGTGCGCAGGGGTGGACCTCGCCGACCCGGAGGATGCGGATTAACCGCAATCATAATCTGGCCCTAAATTTGTATTTATTTAGATTTACCATTATTGGGATGACAGTCAGTTTTTATGCATTTATGCTGATGTATATCCGTGTTCACATGAATGATTCCAATTAGAAGCGGTTTCTAAATTGTGGGTTTCAATTTTGCGCTTTTTGTGTTATACATTTATATATTTAGAAATTGCATTTTTGCACTTTATAACTAATAACCAACCAAAAAAGCAAAGTTGTACCCTTCGTCAACCACTACGGACAGTATTTCTATTATGTTTATGGTCACATGACCAAGCAGGAGTTTATTTGGGGGCGTTCACTTTGTATTACATTATTTAAACTAAAAAAAGAAGTAAATGCTCTGCATGTGATCAAGGGCTTTCGAGCCCGAAACGCGTCATTGCTGTTTACCTGTACCAGTAAAAGAATTGTTGGTCAGATCTTGTGGTCCGTCTCCTGCTTCACCGATCCGTGGGGATTGGAGGTGGCTTTGGGAGTGTTTTCTGCACACAGACATATATATATATATATACTGGGCTGGGTATCTGTGAACACATGGGCACACACATGGGCACATGTGTGAGGGCTGTGCATGCAAGACACCTGTTGAACGCAGGCCAAGTATTGTGCACAGGTAGCCTGGCACAGAAGGGACTATGCAGAGTTGGGTGGTGACCTAAAATAGGACTTATAATGGCGGCATACACATGTAGGGAAAGTCAGTGTGCTTTCCTGTCTTGACTGAAGGCATACTCCATTGTATTCCTATGGAGAAGGCTGCCTTAGGGCCTAGCTCCAGTTCCCTGGGTGTCGCAGTCTGCAAGGTCACAATTATGTACATCGTAATCTGTGTGAAAAGAAGAATTCTGTGAAGTCCAAAACCATATAAGTACATCTTATCTCTCATCCAAGAATGTTATATTTCTCTGACTCAGCTCAAGATCAGAGCCCAGGCCTTTTGTTACGCTACTGGGCTGGGTAAAATACTTTCTCCCTAGATGCAGGAATAAAGGCCTCGCCCATCAAAGAAAGCAATTCACAGTGCTTGGGTCAATTTTACGGGAAGAAGAGAATGTGTGAAATTGCTCTGCATCAATTAGCCAGCTATTATCCTGTGCCAGGAAGAGGCCCTGCCTCAGGGAGTGTGTCCATGCCTCTGGAGCCAAACCAGAAAAGGGGCTCCTTTAAAGATTTGCTGGTGGAAGGCCTTGAAAGTTCTGTCAGTGGGGGTGGAGTTCAGACTCCCAAAGCCCATGTGGCAAGTGACTCCTGGGTGACACCATCTTTAAGTATCCCAGACGACTATGCAGAAAGGTTGAAACAGGGGCAGAGAGGTGATGTGGCCCCTCAGGATAGGCCAGAGGTGCCTCAACGCTGGCACCTCCCACCCTCCTTAGAAGGTCCTGTGCATGGGGGAGATATCTCTGTTGGCCATGCATTTCTGTGGAACACTGGCACTGGAGCCTGGCACCATGGACAATTGGAAGGAATAACCCCGGGCTACGCACTGTGACAAGTACACGCCTATAATTAATCCCAGGACCAGTGGGGCATGCCCCAGTACCAGAGAAGCTGGTCCCTTTACACCCCCTGAGGACCAGTTGGGGGGAAGACTGGGCTTTTGCAGAAAGAGGAAGTGCTGCTCAGAGAGACAACCAAGTTAAAGGCTGAGGCAGGCAGCCAGTGAAACTTGCCCCCTATAAAGTTTAGAATCTTGATGGCCAGGAGGCCTGAAGAAAGGACTCCAAGTGTCAAGGGCTCGCCACCAGGAGCAAAAATAGACCAGGATCCTCAAAATCAGCCCAATATGGTCCGAGATTTTGACCTCTTCCCAGCTGTCAACAGAGCATGTGGGGCTCCACAGGACAGAGCAAGCCCAAAAGGGCAGTGTGGAGTGCTGTGGCTCACTGGTTAGAGGAGCAGACCTGGGAGCAGAGGACGGCCCGGGACCAGGGTTCAATTCCCGACGTGGCAGGGTCGTGGACCAGGGTCAGCGGACTTGATAATTCTCACCTTGGTGACTACTCTAACCAGAGATCACACTTGACAACTCTGGGCATTAGCTTGCCTCATCTCCACAACGGCCCCCCACATAAGCCGGGGATGCCTGGTTTCACCTTGGAGATACCCAGTAGGGACCATCTCACAGGGAAAGCCGGGACGGGTTCCCCAGCGGTCTATTGCGCAGAGATACTTCTTCGGGAGTCGATTCTAGCGCGTTAGAAACCCGCAATTAATTAATAGTGTTCTACTGGAAACAACAATACATCTGGCCCTGTAGGGGATACAGAACTCTTGACGGACTCTTAAAAAAGCATCAAGTGAGTCATGTATACAGAGGTGCAGATTTAAGATCAAGAAGACCATATGAAACATTATACAGAACAAAGGGAAAGTCAACTCAAGTCAAAAATAACTTTATTCGGTTAAAATACACCATAAAAGTGTATGTCATACAGAGAACCAGGAAGATGACTGTGCATTTGAGTGAGGGAAACTCATAAGGATACGTATAAAGGAGGTGGTTAAAGGGATGTGAGTGGGTATCGAGTGATTCATAGGCTGCTTTCAGGACTCTTAAGTAGATTGTGGCCACCATGCATCCAGCTCTAAACATTTGACAAAGACCATTATACGACACTTGAGCATGTTATAAGCGTAAGTCAAAGGCCAGGTGGCAGTCTGTGTTTTTTGTTAGAATTTTATATAGTGCAAACTAGACCTGGGATATCGGGAATCAGAGCGCTTTACATGAGTACCAGTTTCGTTACATGAGGACGCAATCATTTTTTTAGGCAGGAGGATATTAAGTGATTTGCCCAGAATCACAGGATATTGAACGTCGTTGCCGAGACTCGAACCCTGTTCCCCAGCTTAAAGGTTGACTGCTCTAGCCGTAAGGCTACATCCTCTCTCCCGAGGGAGGGTTAATAATTTGTTTCGGCTGTCCCTCACTATTAGGCAAAGCCAAACATAATTGCAAAACAAATCTTGTCCTGAAGGGTTTGTTGAAGACTAGTTGTGGAGGAAAATGCTTCCAGGCCATGAACACCCAGAAATATAGACAGTTGCTAAGGTCTAGCTTGACTGCACAGCTGTCTCAAGACACTTAAGTACGCAGTACCAAAGAGGGACTTTGACCCCACTCATGTAGGGAGCCAGAAGTATATGTCTTTATTGGGTAGAAGTTGCTTCCACAAAAAGTGTGTGTCCTCCACACAGCTGTGATCATTTCGTTTTTATCCAGCTGCCTGAGCTTGAACTTTCAGGGGCACACACACAACATTATAATGCTATGAAAGGGTCTTAGATAACAAGAAAATGTATGGTGATTTTAACTGGCAGCAGCACAGATGGAAGGAGGGCATTCATTAACCTATATGAGTGTTTAAGTCAGCGTTGACAGTGAAACTGTCACCGGACCTTATAACCTACACCAATGTTATTATACAATTCTTTGCTTCCACACAAAACATCCATTCGCATGCGATTTTTTTTTAATGCTTCACATTACCATACAACAATCCTTTAAAGCCAGACCTATTGCATTGCTCATGCTTGTTAATTTGCTTGAAATGTTTTGCATTTGCTAACATGTCTCACGCTTTAAATCCAAAGTACATTTTATGTCTATTTCATGACATGTTAGAGATTGAAAAATATGAACTACAAAGGGAAATTGCAGGATATTAGAATAAAATAGTGTCCTGAATTGAGAAACCATCACAAAAAGGCAACACATTGGTTATGCGTTCTTAAGTTTGAATTATATTTGGAAAAATAGCAAACATAAAATATGTTATTCATTGAAAATATTGTCATGATTTATGAAAGACATTTCTGGATCTCATACTTCAAATGAATCTATTTCGCCATGAAGAAGTGTTTCTAGATATGCATATCTACACTTTCATGGAACATTAATTCACTTTCGCAGTCATACAAATCCCTTATACTGAAGCCAATATGCCATATGGAAATGATCTTATTTATGCATTCCTCCATATTTAGCATTTTTATCACCTGAGATAGATAGCTATAATTTATAAAATATAAAAAAAAGTCTAAACACAATGCGCCGTTTAGCAAAGATGCTGGGTAGGTTCAGAGCTGAGGAGAATTTAAATAAACCTTACATGTATGCAAGGTGTGGATCCCGCAGAAGTTAATCAGGCTCAGATGACTATATTGCTGCTTCCAATCAATCTTTTCCTAATGACTGCACAGGCAGCTCTTCTACAGCTGACTCTGGGTAGGTTCTGCATTAAAGTGTGAAATGGAAAAGTCTTTGGGCCTGAATTGCAAGTTGATGCAATGATATGACTAGTTACATAATTTATTGAGTGCAATAAATAACACCTATTATGAGTTTGTGGGAAAGTTGGTATACAAAAAGTTCTTTGGTATAGATGTCGCAGTTAAGGACTGAGCAACCTCTGCTCATTTCAAAGGTTTGATTTCCTTTCACTGGCTTCATAAAGTAATGGCTGTCAGCCACGAGTGTGCTGACTGTTCATCCTGATGAAGACTCGTTTGCTAGGTCCTTAACTGTCATATTATACCTGGGTTGAAAGATTTAGGATATAACCATAAGGGCCTGGATCTATTTTCACATCATCCAAAAGACAGATGTACCTTGATAAAATCAGCCTCTTTTTCTTATAGGTATACATTTTGTCTAATATGTGAGACCCTTCTTTGGACAGGCATTTCGAAGTTACTGAATTAACATGGTGCTGCTTCATTGTTCTTCATTTTTTGTTTATAATCTTCAGATATGTCCTTTCTTCTCCTTTCACATTACTTGAGCACTTCTACAAGCACTTTCGCATGCACCTATTTGAGTAACTATTTATCATTAACTGCATACCAATTAACTTTTTTTCAGGTTAATGTAAACAATACAAAGCATTTCATTGATTTTCATAATAACTCGTTCAGTTATGTTTTCTTTCTCACCTGCATATGGATTATGTTTGATGTAAATACAATAATGATTATTGTTATATATTCTAGCCAATAGGACCTATTGCAGCTCTAGATACTGGGCCACATCTACTTGCCCCTTCCCTTTTCAATGAACAGTTTCCCTTGGAATTGTTTGAAAGAAACTTTAAATACAGAGAAGTATTGTGAAAGTTAAGTTGTGAAAACAAACTTTGAACTGTTTTGAAAATGTACCTTGAACCTTTCTAAAGACAATTAGATTATCAGATTACACTTTAATGGAACAGAAAGAATTCTTTAAAAAGAAGTATGTTGCACATGCTATGAACATATGATTACTCATAAGGTATTCACAATTCCAATAATACTTCTAAGTCAGGAATCATAGAATATTAATGTTTGCCAATTAACTATCAGTAGTACAAGAGCTCATTAGAATTACTCTTCTTCTAAGGAGATGGCATAGAGACACAGTTTGAGGTAGTTGTCTTACTTATAGAGAGAGCTATTGATGAACATTTCTTTGATACTCTTTTCTTATGTGCAAATGCAAAACACAAGCTATCTCTTAGTGCCTTCAGACATCCACTATCTTTTGCAGACCTCAGTGCCCAGTCTCAATAATGAGTCAGAGTGTTCAATGCAGTGTCTCTGTTTTCCTATTGTTCCATTTTCCTTTCCATGTTTCTATCACTGGCATCATATTCTTCACTGTAGATCAGGACCCACGCATAGTTTAAGGGTGGCCAGGATGGAGTAAAGCTGAGGTTAGACTCACAGGTCACATCAGTTTGTCATTTTATCATATTTAGAGGTGGGAAATGGGTAGGTTACTTTTGGCAGAGCCTTCACAGGCTCACCAGGCTGTAAGCTTTCAGCTAGCAATTTATCCACAACATCACAACTGGGTCATAGAGACAGTCATCCAGCACTTTCGAGGGCAGAATGATCATCAATCAATTCCCCTTCCTCGTGTTCACTGTGCAACGCATGGCCGAAACAGGCAGCAACATTTTTATATGGGCCCCCTGCTCAGGATAAAACAGTCTTGAAATTCAGGGCATTTTACTTTTTGTTTATAAAACAAACTTTTACTTTGGAGGTTTGTCACAAATCAAGTTATTTGCTGAGCAGTCACTTTAAACATTGCACCCACTTAGCAAACATTACAGCTGTGAATTGAGCCACAGTGGGTCACTTTCACACAGGGAGAAATGAGGGATCTGTAAATATTACAGCCCACTCTCCATTAGGGTGGTAGGAGTCATAACCTAAGCCCCCCGACAGGGTGGTGGGATGCTCAAACTGGGTGTAATAAGAGTCTGTGGCCACTCAGAGCACCACAGCGTTCAATACATTATTTTAGAGGCACAGCAGTTGAATTGAACTTCACTGGAAAAACCTCAAAAAGAACCAAACTTGCAATACTTAGCAGGAAAATTTGTACCTTTCTTAGTGCCATGTACCTGTGTTCCACAGGCCAAAAAACATGACATAAGTTCCACTTTTTAGAGAAGATGGAAAACCTATTACTGAGAAGTCCCACAACATCCAGTTTTCCAGGGAAGTCCAGGTCTCTTTCTGCCAGGATCTTCGACAGGGTTCTCTGCGGTCTATTTACCAATGGGCAGCTGGTTCTCCCAAACAGGATGGAAACTTTTTTTCAGAGTTTTGTATCCCAAAGTCACTACAGGGGCCACACATCTGACCCTTGAAGATAACGTCCAGCCTGAGTTCAGAGCAGGAGATAATGCAGATTTCTTCACAGGTAGATTAAGTAGTACGATTTTTGTTTAGTGCCCTAGTGAGCAATCCATACAGTTTTCCCACCAATATACATTCCACCTTTGCTGCAGTTCTCATCTTTCTTTAACTGCAGATAATCCTAGAAGCATAAGTGAAAGATGGATAGAGTTGGATTCCCCTCCCCAGAGCTCCTACGCTCCTCACATGTCTAGCCCTATGTAAAGAGGAATATTCATATCAAAAGGCAAGTTTCAATCTAGGCTCTTTGGCAACAAATGCCTGACCACTACCAAGTGAAACATCTCATAGGCAAAGGTAGGTTTCACACCTGACACAGCATTAACCTTGTACTCAGGAACCAACTAGAATGAAGCACTCTTCCATCTCACACTGCCTTCACCACTCATCACTTACACAAGAATATGTGGCCACTGATAGGAACATAGAAAGGAGAATGGAATGAGAAAGAAAAAAGAGACACTCTATCCAGCACTGTAACTCATTATTGTGACTTGGTCTGCAAAAGATAGTGAATGTCTGAAGGGAATAAGAGATGGCTTGAGAGTCCTGCCTTTACATATAAGAAATTCATATCAAATATCTGTTCAACATCTCTTTCTATGAGTAAGATAACTACCTCAAACTGTGTCACAATGCCCTCTCTGTAGAAGAAGAGGTATTCTAATTGACTTTTGTACTATTGAAAGGTAATTTGCAAACAATAATATTGTATGATTTCTGACTTAGAAGCATTATTGGAACTCTAAATACATTATGCATCATTATATATTCATATCATGTGCAACATACTTCTGATTTAAGAATCATTCCTATTTCATTACAGCGGAATTTCATAATCCAATTGTCTTTAAAAACGTTCAGGGTAAATTTTTAAGAGTTCAATGATTTTTTTTCCCAATTCGACATTCACAATATTTCTCTGTATCAAACATGTGTCTCAAACAATTCCAAATGAATGATCAATCAATCAATCAGTACATTTGTAGAGCACACTACTTACCCGTGAGGGTCTCAAGGAGCTACAGAAGAGGCAGGGTGCTGCTACTGCTCAAACAGCCAGGTCTTGAGTGGTCTCCTGAAGGCCAGTAGGTCCTAGGACTGTCGTAGGCAGATGGAGGGGAGTTGGGGGGGGGGCGGTGAGGTGGGAGAATGATCTACTGCCGGCGGTTGCTCATCGGATGCGGGGGACGGTGGCGAGGGCGAGGTTGGCGGAGCGAAGCTGGCGGTTCGGGGTGTAGAAGGTGAGTCGTTCTTTGAGGTACGCTGGTCCGGTGTTGTGGGGTGCTTTGTGAGCATGGGTGAGGAGCTTGAAGGTGGTCCTCTTATTGACTGGGAGCGAGTGCAGGTTTTTCAGGTGGGCTGTGATGTGGCTGTGGCGGGGGATGTCGAGGCTGAGGCGTGCAGAGGCGCTCTGGGTGCGTTGAAGTCATTTCTGGAGTTTGGCTGAGGTTCCTGCGTAGAGAGAGTTGCCGTAGTCCAGTCTGCTGCTGACGAGGGCCTGGGTGACCGTCCTTCAGGTTCCGGTGTAGATCTTGCAGAGCATGCGGAGGGTGTTGAAGTAGGAGGAGGAGACAGCGTTTACTTAATGGGTCATTGACAGTGCTGAGTCCAGAATGACCCCCAGGTTGAGTGCGTGGTTAGTGGGCGTCGGTGCAGCTCCCAGTGCAGCCGGCCACCATGAGTCGTCCCAGGCGGAGGGGGTGGAACCGATGATGAGGACCTCCATCTTGTCCGAGTTCAGTTTCAGGCGGCTGTTTATCATCCATTCGGCGATGGCCTTCATTCCTTTGTGGAGGTTGGATTTGGCGGCGGTGGGGGCCTTGGTGAGGGAGAGGATCAGCTGGCTGTTGTCGGCCTATGAGATGATGTTGAGGTCGTGCAAATGGAAGATGTTGGCGAGCGGTGCCATGTATATGTTGAAGAGTTTTGGGCTGAGGGACGATCCTGGGGTAAGCCATAGATGATCTTGGTGTCTTTAGAACGGAATGGGGGAGGCGGACACTCTAGGTTCGCTGGTAAGGAAGGAGGTGGCCCAGTTCAGGCGTTGTCATGGATCCCTGTGTTGTGGAGGCGTGTGCCGAGGGTGTGGAGGCAGACGGTGTCAAAGACAGCTGAAAGGTCCCGGAGGATGAGGGCTGCGGCTTCTCCTTTGTCCAGCATGGCCCTGATGTCGTCAGTGGCGGCGATGAGGGATGTTTTGGTGCTGTGGTTGCCACGGAATCCAGATTGGGACGGGTCCAGGATGTTGTTCTCTTCGATGAAGGAGGTCAGTTGCTTATTGATGATCTTCTTGATGACTTTCACCGGGAATGAGAGAAGGGAGATTGGCCAGAAGTTGTTGAGGTCCTTGGGGTCTGCTTTGGGCCATAAGAAGGGAGGTGGGAAGGAGGAGCAGCTGGGAGGTGAAAGCAATTGGGCGTCCGAGGGGGGCAGGCCGCAGGGGAGCAGCGGCCGTAGGCTGCAAGACTGGGAGGGCTAGGGCGGAAGGGAGAAAAACGGACTTACACCGGTATAAACAAAATAGAATAACAGACTACAGAATATAAAACAACAGCAGCAGAGAGTACTACAGAAGACAGGCAGTAAAAACTGCAGATACAAATGCAAGGAGCGAGCAGACAAATACTTACGACCCACCACTGGGCTGCGCACGTCCCTTTGCTAAATAACAACTGTTATTTAACAAAGGAAATAGATGTGGCACAATGGCTCGAGCTGCCAACTTTGGAACTTGTAGAATCTGATTCGAATCCTCGCCTCTACTCAGTATGCTCTAATTTTGGACAAACGTATATTGCAGTCTAGCGTTGTTGTAAAACACCCTAATGCCTTTGGTGGAGGTCTGTATCTTGAAAAAAAAATGCAGAACAAATTCTGGATCCAAGTAGCAAGGTTATGTCTGCAGAGACATTATATTATGATTTCCCAGCAGAGAGACTGTGGAACAGAAGGAATGTTATTCCCAGATGTCTAAGATCGAGGCTGCATCTCTAAACCATATGGGAGTTTATGGTCTGCTGGGAAATGTAGTTAATCATTGAGGGGGCCGCCATAGATTGCATTTTTCACATATTTAAAGCATCACTGCAGACAGCACAAAAACACTTAAGAAACCATCAGCCTTTCCTTTCCAGAAATGGATTCAATGGAAATGGATTTGGAATAGAGCTCCAACATGGCCATTGAATCTTATGCTGGCACCTACCTCTTACCACACTCCCTAACAATGCCTCATACAAGTGTGACTTACCTAATGTATAAAACTAGTTTTTTTTCATGGAAGAGCACATTTTGTTGACGTGTTACCGCAGTGGTTTTAACCTGCAGCCCTGCCGTGGCAAAACAGTGGTCTATGAAGCAACACATTCTTAATACATATGTGGGTGGTTCAAATGCACACAGCAGCCCATAAATAGAGTTTAATGACATTGGTGCATTTCCTATTTCCTCTATTGCAGCCTTCTTGGAAAATTAAATGTTAATATTAAACTTACAGCCATATTTTTGGAGTGATTTAGGTGGGTGGTGCAAGTAGACACTTCATACAACATATGAAACAACTTCCATATTACCGGTACACTTCCACCATCAATGGCAAAATAAAGTAGGCTAAAAAAGCTAATTGGGTGTTGCCAATTTTTATTTTATGTCATAGTGATAGAATACAACATTTTGAGGCTGCATTGGAGTGTTACTGAGGAAATTTATTAACAAAACACATCCATAAAATTGAGGGAATGGTAGTTAAAAAAATGGTTTTCTCACAAACCCATATGTCTGTTGTACCATCAATTAAGCTGTATCCAGAGTCACCCATTAAGTCCCCTTAGGCAGCAACATTGTGCCACCTCCAATCTATGGGTAACTGAGTCTTATATCCTTACCTAGTGTTATATTGCACTTTCAGCTCTTTTATAAAGTAATGGTTCCATTTCAATCACTTCTCTCATTGAAAACGGCCTATCTACATTTGCTGCTGTCCCACATTCTGCACTATCCCTCACATATCGCATTTGAAGGGTTGTATGGTGATGACGACAACAACTGGGTCCTTGTACATCTCACAAGACGACAAACACTTGCATCAGGGATAAAACACCAGTTAGGCTAATAACCTGTTTAAAAGAAAATTAGATGATGTCAGAGCTGTCCATAAACTTGCAGAAGTAATGGGAAAACGTCTTCCAGCATGTTCAAAAATGGGGACTTGGGAGTCCTGCCGACTGCTAAAAGTTTGATAGATTCCTAGCCGGCCTTGATGACATTTTAATTGTGCTGGATAACTTCACCAAATTCCCGAATTTTGTTGATGATAAAAATCATATGATTTTACATTACTTCTTTTTTCCGGAATTGCCACCTTTGTAGAAAAGGGTAGTGCAAGATTCCAGGGGAGGTCTAGTTCCCAAAGAAAATGCCTCAGTGAGAGACTTTCTAAACTCGAACCTGTCTTTTGCAAGATTTTCTCAAGTGGGGTATGTGCTTGCGTGCAAAATATGGTACCGAATACGGACAAACTACGGGGCATATTATCAAGGGGGTTTATTTCCGCTTTTTTGGCTTTAAAAGCCAAGAAATCCGAGATAAAATTATCTCCCTATTACCTAGCTGTCGCTAACACCAGTTAGCGACAGCTAGTAGGAGATAGCGACCATCTTGGGCCCTACTTTGCATGTCAGTGATATTTATCACTAATGACATGCAAAGTGGGCGTACCAAGATGTTAGCGATGGAAAACAGTCGCTAACATCGCTATCTCCTATTACCAACTTTTGGAGATATTCGCGCTAAGCGCGAATATCTCCAAAAGCTAACACCTGCCCTGAGCAGTTCTTAGCCTTGTTATCCAATGGGAAGTGGATAACATGGCTAAGAGCATTAGCTCGGTAATGCATGAATATCGCTGACTTTTCAGCGATATTCATGCATTGCAGCGATTTTTATCGCGTTTGCGATAAACCTTGGTAATACCAAGGTTTATTTGCGGTAAAAATCGCCGCAGCTCAGTGGTAAATTTTTGTCTCTAACCAAGCAATAGCGATAATTATCGCAATTGCTTAGTAATATGCCCCTACATTTCTCTAGGAGAGCTTAGTTGTGTATGATTTTGTTAAATTGTAATAGGGTTTTTTTTAATTTGTCAAGAATAAATACCAGATTTCACCTCTTCTCCCCGACCCCCAATGTTCAGTCATCCCTACTTACAGTGATTATAATGATAATACATTCTAAATAAGGCTGGAAAATCGTCAAACTCTAAACCACCTCTATTTTCATTATTAAACCTTATAATGATCAGAACTTTTCAATACATTGTAAAACATTACGCCAACAAGAAAGCATGAAGGTCAGCAATTATGACTGGGATAAAGGACGGCAGCGTCATCGGATGGTTATCAGCAAGATTGGACTAGCCTCTAGGGCAAACAGGCAATGCTCGACAGGTTGGTCTTAATGGTCAGTGAGAGAGCCGGCTTTTTGGCTGTTTGTGGGTCATTCATTTGGTCTGGTGGGCCGCTTTTTTTTCACTGTTTATTTCCTTAATATCAAAAAAGACATTGCATGCAGCAAGCCCACATCATTCAATCTTACATTCCTTGCAAAATAATTATAAAGCGTGTCTTTAGAAGTTCAAATGTGTCCAAATTTGCAAATATGGGACACTTTTTAGGTATGCCCAGGCCTATTTTCTGTCCCAGTTTGACTCTTTTCTTTAGCAAGGTAGGGAAGTCAGTGCTCAGGATGTTCTAATGCATGTGGGAAGCTGAGCAAGTTGTTGAACAGAAAGGCAGGAACAAGGGAAAGGAAAAACATTTTGTGAAAAATTAGAGGGGAAGAACAAGTTGGCCGGCTCGAGGGACTAAGAGAAAGAGATATCTTGGACAAGATCTGTCTTGCATAGGTGTTTCTTGCCTAGGTCTCAATCAGGCGTTAAATTAGTTTGGACAGTGAGAAAGCAAAAAAAAAACTTGCTGCGTACATTAGAGAGGTTTATTTGGCTCGATGAGCCATGGGTAACTTATAATGCAAGGTTTACTAAGAGGCACTTTTTTTTCTTGCTGAGGCAAAGATACGAGGGGTAGTGTAAGCCGGGAGGGTGTCATATGGGAGCAGAAGGCAGTATAGTGTGTGCTGTGCAATAGTAAGGCAGATAACCTGTCATTCCTCTCTTTGGCCACTCTTTTCGAGTCTTAGTGGCAAATTGGTGGAATTCTCTCCCGGCGCATATTCGAGCTATGGACAATCTTCTTCAGTTCAGACGGGCCATTAAAACTGTTTTATTTGTTTAGCCCTCTGACCCCTTCAGTCTTCTGTGGTGTTGTGTTGTGCTGATCTTGTTAAAGCACCAGGACACCCCTTTGCTGGGGCAGCTGTGCGCGATACAAATAAAAATAAAAATAACATAACATAACATAACATTCTTGGCATGGGATTGGAAGAGTGTGGTTAGTTCATTCCTTGTCACAGACACAGAATATTCGGGGGCCGCACTTAAAGGCATTTGCTCTCTGATTTGGCCCATATAATTACCATCTGTTGGTACCTAGGGATTACATGGGTGCATTAGCTTTCCAAAGACGTGTTACAGCTTGCTTGGCTGGCAGCAGCACTTGGTCTTGTAAATGGTCCAGTGCTTTGTGTGTTTTTCAAGTATTTGGATTAGATTCAAGCACAAATCTCCAAGCTATGTAGGGTAGGATGTCCTGAGAGTTGACTCAAATGTTCAGAGACTGTTGTCTAAAAGTATGAGAGCTTCAAGCACACCCTCATTCGTTTGAAGACTGCATCTTGTGTTTTGCTTTGGAAGGAAAGGGCAATTGTTTCAGACATATTGGTATTTCGTTTTGCTGGAGTCATGTAGGCTCACTGTATTATGTAGAATAGTATTAATTTAGATTTGGTGTGCTTCAAAACTAAAGAAGAGTAGTCAGGAACGTGATCCCATTCCCAGCAATTAAGTCCACTACTAATGTCTGCCTGCCACTGTTCATTAAGAGGGTCTACATGAATCTGTGTGTGTGAGTCACAAATGCTTTTTATATCCATGTGGTAAGATGGCGTTCCACCTCCATAGTGTTGAGGCTCTTTAATATTTAATGTCAAGGAGGTTCCTTCAATTTGATATGCCATACTGTGAGCAGCGTGTGAAGTAGTGCTTTGTACAGAATTGACTTTGGGGTATGTTGTGGTGCATGCCAAGGTTCTCAAAACTTAGTATTAGTCCATCGTGGAATAAAGCACCCACAATTATTTACTCAGTACAGGCCAATGTCTTACGCTGCGCAGGGTTACAGCATTAACAGAGTTCAGGAGACATATCAGTGTCTAGCGTGTAAAGAATGACCTTGTTGGTGAGGTGCAGGCTTCTGTGGAAACATAGATAAGTAACTCTCAGCAGTCTGGCTGCAGAGCAAGTGAGTCGTCCCATAGAAATGAAGAGTTTGAGCACTTTTGCTTTTGTCAACAGCACTGCTTCTGTGGCAGTATCCTCCAAGAACATACCAGAGGCCTAGCGGTTTAGCCATTGGAGCCTTGGGGCAAGATAATAGTTTGTTATTAAACAAAAATATGTTTTCACAAAGAACGCGGGCCATCTGTGTTCTTTTCCGGACTGCAAGAATTTTCCTGGTGGTCTTGTATGTTGGAAGGCTTGCCCTAAATATTTAGGGCAGGCCTGATGAACTTTGACTGGTGTCCAAGTGATAGGCAGGCTGCCAGTTAAAGATTTCTAATCATGGAGCCACCTGTACTCCGCCATCAGACACCTGACAAAACTACGATTTTGACAGACAGACCATCTGAAAACTTTTTGACCACTAATCTTCAAATGACCAGTTCAATTTGGTAGACTTACCTGCCCCTGCTCCAAGATGGTAAGCTGAAATCATGCCTAGGTCCTGGTAATCCGACAAACAGACGGCTTACAGTTTCTTGGTCATTGCTTACTTAAAACCATTAAAAATCATATTTATGGTTCTCATATGCCAGTATTGACAATTTAGGTGTACTTCTCTATTCATAGTTTTCTCTCCAAGAACGACATTGTAGTCAGAGTTTCATTTGTGGTGTTTCTCCCAAGGTTTTAATCCAGGTTATATCAATAAAACAGTGTTTTAACTTAACAAGGCTCTAGAGTTGTAATTTGATGGGATCCTTTCCAAACATTCCTAATCCAGAATCTCACAGTATGCAACAACATTTGTTAAGAAATCCCTGCTTGTGTTCATATTTTTGACTTATTGTATTTCCATTCCATATTTTATTTACAAGGTTTTCAACAAACTCATATAAGTAGTGTATCAAAACAAATAGGTTAGTCTATGAGAGTTAAAGGTTATAATTATTTTTTAATACAGGTGGATTATAGAAAGACAAAAAACATCCCAGCAACAAACTATAGCCACCTCTTTGCTCATCTAATTAAAGTCTACTATTTATGACCATAACATACTAAAGCTAAAACATTGTTAAATATTTCCAAGTCCAAGGACTCACATTCCCTAGAGGCTGACACACTGAGAAATCCCACTTTCCTTCAGAACAAAACAGTAAATACAATGTTTATATTTAACAAATATTGCATTTTAAAAATGAGGTGGGACTCGACGTTATGTGACATGCTTATTAGTTACTGTGGACCTGGGAAATTGATATCCTTGTGACAACACCGTACTCCACTTTTTCTGGAAATCCTATCCATAGCAAGTAGTATGGTGCCTATTTGGCATGTGTGGTTGTTTTTGGATATACCTTGAGATGGTGTTGAGCTATAGCAAGCTACATCTTCTCCCACCCATATATATCTTTTCCACGTCTTCGATCCTCCCGCAGAAATGGATTCTACCAAGACCTTGGCCCACAAGAAACACATATTTTCTTTCCTTTTCAATCTTTGTACTGATCTACAGCTTCATCCCAACTTTACTCTCAATTTGGTGTTTGTAACTCTCTTTTAACTTTCATCTCTACATTAATGTTTTTGGAGGTAATCCTGATAAAGTTGTCTTCTGTGATTCATAAATTATTTGACGCCTTTGGTCCTGGCTGCCTCAAAGGTTATTTTCCCTCTATGGAAGAAGTCCCATTCTTGCTCATGGTGATAATAGCCCTGCTTCCAGTTAATGTTTTTATCTTTTGCTATTTCAACTGTATTACCTTTCAAAAGCAATATTCATTTCCAGGTGTGTGAAACTTTATTGATCGCTTAAATCATTTGATGGTCTTTTTGAGTTCCAGACTCAATAGATAATTTATGATCCAATCTTTCCAATATTGGATCTCACAGGACACTAATGTATTCTATCACAGTAATGTGTTCTCTTATGTAGCACGCGCTCCTGTTATAAAACAGTTCTACCCATGTGTTTACATATCTCCTTGATTTTTACTTTTGGAGCTGTGAGCTAATCTTCCAGTTACATGCACAGTCCCATTTCTTCTCCCCAAAGGATTAAGGGCCTGGTCAGGGGCATACGAGAAGAGTCTGAATAGATTGCAAACCATTTTTATTTCTACCACTTTGCCCAGCAGTGTAAAGACATTTTCCTTATTGATGCTTTTTGGGCCTCAGGTAGCACAGTTTTAGCAGCCTGTTAGCCAGAACTATTATTTCCAAAATAGAAAGTTTGCAATTGTGGGTCAGCCTCTTGCTCTGGGCCATATGGTTTTGTTGTCTATCTCTTTTGGATGCAAACGCTTCCCCCACCTCTTGTTTGTTATGTTTTTTCTGCCGGAAGCATTTTAGTTTCACAGTGTTAAGTTGCTGACAAGAATTGCATTCAGGGACCAACCATTTTCTTTTACTTTAATGACACCAGGGAAGGGCATGTGCTTTCTTGCTCTGTTCCGCATGTGCTGCTTTCCTCTTCACTTTCCACTGGCCCCTCGTTCTCTGTGTTGCTGCTTCCCCTCCCCCGATAATTCATTGCTTCTCCCTCCCCTACCCATGTTGCTCGTTTTTTTCTAATATCCCCTTACACACCCATCTCTATTGCTCCCTCTCCCATCCCCACTTGGCCCCCTCGTGCCCCCCACCAGCTTCATTTTCGTTATTGTATTACCTGTTTGCGCCCCATTTCAAGATGGTCTCTTGCAAGTGTTCATGTACACACGAGCCCGCATAAGCAGCTGACATCTATATATGGGTTTGAACTATTTTGAAATACCCACTCTAAGATGGCTAGCGTGAATGCACAGGCATCCACCTTGGCTATCTTTGAATGGGTTTGTTAAAATATTGTAAATGTTACAGATGGCCCTCATAGATACACGTACTTCCACAACAGTCACCTTTGAATGCCTTTGTAATGCTTTATTTAACAAACTCATTCAAAGATGGCCACTGCATATTCGCTCGTATCTGGGGCTGCGTTCTAACCCAAAAAGCATTGTCAAAGCCAACAGATTTAACTTCCGAGACCTATTAGCTTTGTCAGAAGAGGATGGCACAGAAAATGTTATTGAAAGAAGTCTTTTTTTCAAGCTACAGTTGATGCCAAAAACAAAACTTGCATTCACTCTTTCAGTCACAAATAATCTATCCAATTGAACAAACGGTTTTATGCGAAAACATTATTTCTTCAAAACGTTTGCAAGGCTTGAAACCTGGGGGCATATGTACAAACCTGTATCACAGCAGCGGCCCGTGGAGGGAGTTACGGTGGGGCAGAGAGGCGGGCGGGGAAGGGGAAAGGTGGGGGGTGCTGAAAACCAGAATATGGATAATTGGAGATTAGTAAAGAATTTAATAAATAAAACGAATTTCGTAGTGCGCCCTGCATCGCAAAATGTGATGCAGCGCTGCTGCGAAATTTGTTTTATTATGGTCAGGTGCAACTGACTCTGAGCACACATATACATTCCATTGCCATGGAGCTGCTTTGAACCATAACTAAATCTCTTAAAGGAACAGCTTAGTGAATAAATAAGAAAATCACAATGTTACAGTTTGTTTATGTACAGGAAGGTGTCCCTTCCTGTACATAAAAAAACCTTTAAAAACAATTCCATTTTGTCGCTTTCATGTGTGCTGCATGAAGCAGCACACATGAAAGTGACAGAATGGCATTTTAGGAATGCTTATGTGCAGGAAGGATCACCTTCCTACACATTAACAATCCTCCCCTGCACTCACACCCTTGCACTATGGTGCAAGGGTGCCTGCGTTGGTGCTAAGTTGCTAAATAAAGCACCATCGCAGGGGGAAACGCAAGGCTGGACCACATTCTTGTAAATATGGTGCAGCCTTGCGTTTCAGAAGTGGTACAGCGCAGTTAAGCCAAAGAGGCTAACGCCGTGCTCCGCCACTTCCTTGAACATATCCTCCTGGTATCAACTTTGGGAAGTTGAAATAGGATTATACCGTAACGAAGCTCAGCGCTTGAGTCTTTTTCCTGTGTTCACATAAATCAATATATTTTCAGCCGAATTTGGGGGCATATTATCAAGGGGGTTTATCTCTGCTTTTTTGGCTTTAAAAGCCAAGAAAGCGGAGATAAAATTATCTCCCTATTACCTAGCTGTCGCTAACACCAGTTAGCGACAGCTAGTAGGAGATAGCGACCATCTTGGGCCCCGCTTTGCATGTCAGTGAAATTTATCACTAATGACATGCAAAGTGGGCGTGCGAAGATGTTAGCGACTGGAAACAGTCGCTAACATCGCTATCTCCTATCACCAACTTTTGGAGATATTCCCACTAAGCACGATTATCTCCAAAAGCTAACACCTGCCCCTAAGCAGTTCTTAGCCATGTTATCCAATGGTAGGTGGATAACATGGCTAAGAGCATTAGCTCGGTAATGCGTGAATATCGCTGACTTTTCAGCGATATTCATGCATTTCGGCCGATTTTTATCGCTTAGGAGATAATCCTTGATAATAGCAAGGTTCCTAAGCGATAAAAATCGCCGCAGCTTGGCGATAAAAATGTTGCCGCTAAGCCAACATAGCGATAATTATCGCTAGTTGTTGGTAATATGCCCCTAGGTGCTTAGTTGTGGTGCACATTAAAATGACGTTCATAACTAGCCTGGGATCTTCGATTTCAAAAGAAGGAGTGTTCTTTCTTGTTCATTATCAAATGGCACGTTTTAAAAATAAAATAATGTTAGGCGCAGCAGGCTCTGTATAATTCAAAGAGGTGTACCAGAATATTACTCCAACTGTGCATAGAAAAATGTAGCACGCACTTCTCTGCATGTAACTAACTTACACACATTGAGTGTTACTTCTAAACACACACACGCAAGCACACATGCACACACATATATATACATCAGATGCAGAAACTACCACCATCTGAAAGCAGACATTGTTATACAAAATGTAATCCAGTTTTAAGTGGTTGGGTGGGATAGCAGGCTGCCTGACATGAATTTACATAATTTATGCCTGTGTTTCACTGGTGAATTGGGTGGCAATGCCTATGCAAGTTGGTGGGGTTCTGCAACATATGGCCGTCCGAGGCAGTGAACTAATGGTGACATTGCCGTAATTTAGTGGAACAACACAAACAATCCCTCAGATTATGACGAGCTCTCAGGTCCGCCGGATGATGAAAGACACTGCTCAGCACTGATACCCACGGGTCTTGTTCGCGCTATACAAAACACTATAATAAATAAATAAATAAATAAATAAATAAATAAATAAAGGGTGGCAGTTACCTTCAGAGATGGGGTGTGACAACTGCACAGAGGTGAGCACCACCTGTTTTCTTCATGTGCTGTGATGGACTAAAGGAAATTATTGCTTTTTCTGGGTCATATGTAGCACTACAGGAACTGTGAAAGGTTTTTATAAATTAAAATAAGTGAACTGACACCTTTGCATCCATTTAGACTTGCCCAGGGACAGTGCCCTGATGATTCTAGCTTCCTTGGTATCATGGAAGCGCCCCGAGCACTGTATTGGTAATGCTTTTCTTGATCCATGAACAGATATTGCAGACAGCTACATACACGAACTGATGTCCATGTCTCCTTAGGCTTAGTTGATCAGACATAAGATTAGTCATAACATATTACAGGATGTGCTAACTCCCCATTTGGAAGATGTACATCAGGAATTCTAAACAGCATAATGGCACAGAAAATGCACAGAATGAAAACAGGACATCACTTCTACTACCACGTCCAAGACTAGACAAGATAGAGACATTTGGTGATCACACCTACACCTTAGGAGGTTTACCGACAAACGGAAAATGGAATGGAATGAATAACACCTACTTAATCTCTTCAGAGAAGAATATTTACTTGAATTGGTCTTGACGGCCGACTCGTAAGATGGCGGAAGGTGAGAAAGATTCTGAAAGGACCTTGAGAAGGACAGATCATAGGGCTCTGTTGCAGAGGTAAGGATGTTATTCACGCGTGGCTTTTCTGTAAAAAAGAAGGATAAAATCAAAGAATTTTAGTAGCCTTTTCGAATCCAGAACAAGACAGCAGAGACTTTGCTGCTGACATCACGCCAACGTGAAGTGATTTCACAGCAGGGCGACGGCCAACGATACATATCATCCTTTTAGTTAGGGCACCGTAGATAACTGCCCCAGCCGGGAGCCAAGAACATGAAATGGATGGAATAGGCCTCTCACCTATGAATGTGGTCTCTCCAGAACAGGGCTGGGCCACATTGGTGGAGCAGCGTGAAGGAAGCGTGCACTGCCACTGCGCATGCGGTACCTGTTCTGTGGATAAATGGTAAAATTTAGTTTCCAGTGGGGCCAATCCAGCACCTTGTGCAAGCCTGACATTCACATTGTAAACATGACTGATGAAAAATTGGTAATGACGTGAAGAAAACAAGTTCATATACCAATTTTAGAGGAAATATTCTGCATTGGTCGATAATGTCGTTCAAGTTTATACATTACTGGAATGGAGCCATTTTTTGTCATTCAATTTAGCAATATGGTTTTAGGAAAAGTGGTTCGAAATGATGCATTGACTTTTTAACTGCCACTGCTAGAACACTTGGAAATAGATGAGCAGTGTGATGTCTTTCTCCGTATGTTTGCAGCTGCCAGATATAGGAGTCATTTGTTTTCTTTGTGAATCACATGCCAGCAATTACTTTTGTGGGAAGTGCCAGATGGACATCACAGGAAACTAAATTCCTCAGTTTGTAGAAATTGTTCATTTTCTGCATCGTGATATGCTTACCATCTGAAGCCTCAGCCCTTCCTGGTTAAATAGCAGCATTAACACTCCTATGTCTTCACAACATGCGCCCGCCTATGCGTTTCCAGACTTACCTTTAGGAATCTTTCTTTAGCCTCAGACAGAGTGGCATAGTGGGGTGGTACGGCCCGGGCGGCACAGATTTTGGGGGTGGCGCCCACCCCCGCCATTACCTGTGGCCTTCGCGGGGCAGCAAAAGCAGGGATCGCCAGCTCATACCCCCCTCCCCCAGCTCTTACTTGAGGCCATCGCAGGGACCGCTATGGGCGGCAAAAGGTCTAGCTACGCCACTGTTCAGACAGGTACTGTGTGAGTGCTAATGTGGGGTTGTTTAATCTGACTACCCTCTGAAGGTTGGAAATCTACATAAAAACTACCGTCTTTCAAATTTGCGAAATAAGAGATGGGCCTCAGAATTGGCCTAAGGTTCCTAATATGATATCATGCTGTCACAACTTGACCACATTCAGTGAAGAAAGCCTCTCCATTTCAGCTTACATTGATTTCTCAAGAGGGCTCCTTCAAAACAAACCACAGAAGAGCTAAAATGGACGTGACTTTGACATGCAAGACTATACATTTTCTCAGGTTGAGACGTGATTTTCTTTCTGAACTGACATTTGACATAAATGCTCCGAAAAGTGGGACTCTCTCATATTAGAACTTAGAATAGAGTTCAACTGTCCTTTTGATAACTGCCATAAAGTAAGGCTCCTTAATAAAATGCCCACATTAATTAGGTTTTTAATAGGCACCTATACTGTATTATATATATGTTAATTTTACTCGAGTTAATGGTAACAATTTTGTCAACCTTAGGGTTAAAAAGGAAAGTGAGCTATACTGTGATTTGAACATGCAGTTCACACACAGTTCCCTGCACTGCCCAAATCAAACAAAATGATTACTAACTTTCTCCCCCAACAGATATTATCCTGTAGGAAATTGAGTTATGGTTGAGGAGGTGAAACTCTACTGAAGTAGCAACCACAGTTCTTGTCAGGGTGAAACACAATCATATCCCGAATTAACCTGTGCTGAACTCTCGGTAGCTTCGCACAAAATCAGCCAGTCTTATCTTAGATCTCATATTTAAGGCATTTATGCAGCACTTCAGCAGTAACAAAGTGAAAACACAACACAACACATGCAAATTCCACACCCATTAAGAAAAATAGAATGAAATGTAATTAAAAACAAATTGGGTTCCGAGGTTGTCCCAAGGTCAAGCCAACCCTGATGGAGCATGGATCGGATAAAGGGAAAAAGTTGAAGATGCTGAACAAAATATCTTTAATCCTGATTGCGGAGCATTGCAAGATCTTGCGTTGCAGATTCATCGGGCAAGGGCAGTTCAGAAGAAGCTGTAGGCTGTGATGGGAGGTCCTGGATCAGAGATGTGTCACACAGCAGTGGTTACAATGAAGCCGTTGATGGTACTTGTGTTCTGAAGTGCTGTATCGTCAATTACGTTAGCATCATTTATTAACATATACCATGTTTTAAGATATTTTTTATACTCGTTTTATGACAATGTTTTTATACTTTTTAAGCAGGCATATTTTAGCATTAGTTGACCTTATCGTGCTTGGGATGAGGATTGGGTGTTATGTACCCCAATGTACCCCATTCTAGGCCTAGATAGCTACACAACCTTTTACCTGCATTTGGTCTGCATAACTGTTCTAGCACTGACCTTTTACCCAGTTATGTGCTGAATACATGTCGATCAGTTTCCTGGAAACTAGCCTCATTTATTATACATGAGGAATTTTAGAAAAGTCCCTGCACACGACGTACATACCAGCATGAACAAATTCTGCTTAAAAGTCATGGTCATCTTCATCCCAAGGCAAAATAACTACTTTGCATAATTGCAGGTATTGTTCTAGGCTCATTTGCATAATAGTATTCACATCACATCGATTATATAAGGAACCCCAAGGCTACCTTTGTGGTATGAAAGAACCATACCAAGACTAGATAGGCAGAAAATAAATTTCATGCTGACACTAGACACTGAGGTCCCATCCTGCGGAAGCTACAGCACGCAGAGGTCTGACATCCCTTGTGGGGTGTCCAACTCAAGACCAATACGGGGTTCTCTCCCATCAAGTAATGGGATTTCCTTTTTCCTACTGGATTCTTGGATTTACACACAAATACATGCTAGGAACACTTAAGTAAACTAAGATAGAGTTTGCATCTCAGAAGTACGCTTGATTACGGCCATGTATCGATATGCCTACATATATTTACTGTTTTAGCACCATGCCAGAATTCTACTTTTTATTTACTCTGTTAGTGCTTGTAAACTTATATATATGTTTCTGTGTAATGATTATTGCAGCAACAATGTTTTATACTAGAATGACGTTGGTTCAATGAATGTTTTTTGAAAGCTTCCCCCTTGTTTATACTGTATATCTCTCTGAGACCCAGTGAGCACGAAGTGACTGAGCGAAAGGTACTGTACTTTTTCCACAATCCCTGAAGGATCAAGGGTTGTCATGTTCGATAGTTGCCAGAAGCTATTCGCTCTTTGTTAAAGTTAGGGGACCTATGGTGGCACTTCGAGCTAGCTGGTCTAAAGGCTGATATTTCCTTTAGGGGTGTCAGTTTGGACACCATTCCCTTTGTTTATGTTGTCTAAACGAACAGATCCTATGAATTTTTAGGAACTACACAACAGTTACTGGGTTGACATACTCACAGACATTGATCAGATGTTTAATACTGATTTACAAAGTTTTCCTAGTTACATCCTTTTGGGTCTCCGTAACGCACTGACATATCCTTTACGATCCTCGTGGGGGAGAGACATTAGTCTAACACTCTGTGTGGTGAAACAGGTCCTGCTCTCTCGATAAGGGAACAGGCATAATACCCACGGACACTGATTGGTTACACAAACTTTGGGACCTACTTAGTATGGTGAAGCTAAGGACCGATGTGGAAAACACTATTCCTAAGTTTGAAAAGTCATGGGCCCCTGTTTGTAATTCTTGTTCACAACCTTCTGAGAACTCTCTTGCCCAGAGTACCTGTGTGCGCTACATCTTACAGTGGACCAAACAGACACAGAATGGTCCTCTTATAGAATGGAGTTGGAACGAGAGATGAAACCTGCAATATTGCATTGTGAGTGAAACCACCGATCCTCTATCCCCTCTCACTCCCTCCCCACTACTTTTCTCTCTACCTGCTTTCTCATTTTGAAATTCCCGACGATCCCCTTGGGGGAGAGCCATTAGTCTTCCACTCTGTGTGGTGAAACAGGTCCTGCTCTCTAGATGGGGTACAGGCATAATACCCACGCACACTGATTGGTTACACAAACGTTGGGACCTACTTAGTATGGTGAAGCTAACTGCCAATGTGGAAAACACTATTCCTAAGTTTGAAAAGTCATGGGCCCCTGTTTAAAATTCTTGTCCACAACCTTCTGAGAACTCTCCTGCCCAGCGTACTTGTGTGTGCTACATCTTACAGTGGACCCAACAGACACAGCATAATCCTGTTATAGAATGGAGTTGGAGCGATAGATGAAACCTGTGATATTGCATTGTGGGTGCATCTACCTATCCCCTCTCACCCCCTCCCCACTACTTTTCTCTCTACCCGCTTTCTCGTTATGAAATTCCCCACTATCACCCTCTCTTCTATCACCTCTGAATATTTAATTCCTCACCCGTCTTTGCATATAGGCGAGTGATTGTGTTACATGGTGTAAAACTCAAGGAAAATTGATTTGATCTTAATAAGTGGTGTTTAAGAGGTAAGTATTTCTTGTCACTCCCTGTTCACAGAATGCTTGTTTCATTTGTTGTGGTCTTCTGTGCTTCAAGGAATATAAACAAACAAGTAGCAGAGTGTACCACTGGAAAAACATTGGAGATAAGCTTGCAGTGTTGTGAAATGATTTTTACACTGTAAAACCCTTAGCTGCTCCCTTCGCTTAGCCTGAGATCTGTGCTCCTTCTATCTCGTCATGTGTGACAGTTCTGTCCTAGTGCCTAGAGCCCAAATGCATGCTAGAGACACATAGCTGTGCAACTCAACTTTCTCCCCCTTCCTTCCTTCTGGGAATGGGAGAGATATTTACTCTCCCCTTCCACCCACTAATTGGCTCTTCTGCTATGAATCCAAAGCTAAACTACTAAGGTCCTGGGGTTAGAAAAAACACAGACTGCAGAACTTAATATGACTTTTAAAGAGTGGTGTTTATTTTCTGTCTTTGATCTTTCCATTGTGATTTCTACCACAGGGTTATAAGGGCAGTGTGCTGATTATTTGAATTTACCTTCCTTCTGGAATTAAGAGATGCATGGTAATACAAATCTGAGGTCATATATGGTGCCCTTTACCTGTTTAAGCATTGGTGCATTTTTCAAAAGGTCTGCCGGGTGCAAACAGGGGCAGTGCACCGTATTACAAACAATGTGCCTCTCCCAGGGCAGCTCCAAACTTGCACTGCCCACGGAGCAGCGCGTTTATAGTGAAATACAGAGTGGCTGATTCAAAGGCCCTCGGTGTTTCACAGTGCAGATGTTATGTTATGTTATGTTATGTTATGTTATTAAATCATTTATTGAGCGCACTAACACTGATTAGTTTCTTGGCGCTAAATTGACAGTAACACAATCAGAGGTAGAAAAGGTAGATTAAAAAGCTTGTCTAAAGAGCCAGGTCTTCAATGCTTTCCGGAAAGATAAAAGGTCTTGGCAGGACCGAATTTCCAGGGGAAAGGTGTTCCATAAGCAGGGGGCTAATGTAGCAAATCTTCGTCCACCAGAACGTTTGAGTTTGAAAAAAGGGGTTTGGAGAAGGCCTAGATGGAGTGACCGAAGGTTACGAGAGGGAACGTATCTGGTGATCAGTTGATTAATGAATTTAGGGCTTTTGCAGTGTAGTGACTTAAAGATCATACAACCTGCTTTGAAGGAACAGCGTTGCATGACCGGAAGCCAATGAAGCTTAATAAGAAGAGGAGTTGCCGCCTGCCATCTTGGTTGCTTCAGGATCAACCTAGCAGCATAGTTCTGAACCATCTGGAGGCGCTTAAGTAAATAGTTTGGGAGACCCAGATAGATGGCGTTTGCGTAATCCAGATGAGACAGAACAGTGGCGATCACAACCTGAGTAATAGCTTCTGGTGTTAATAGTCGCCTGACCTTCCTTATTTTTTTTAGCTGGTAAAAGCATTTGGAGACCACTTGTCCCACTTGTGCTTTTAGTGAAAGATCACTATCCACGATGACTCCGAGCGTTTTAGCCGAAGGCGATGGTTGCGGTACTTGACCTAGATCTGAAGGCCAGTAGTGGGGACCCCAATACTTAGCACTGTCCCCAGTCAATACCAGTTCGGTTTTACCTGGATTTAGTTTTAACTGATTTTGATCCATCCAGGATTTAATAAACCTCATGGTTGACTGGAAATGACTTATAGATTCTTCAAAATTATCAATGGTGAAGAGTAACTGCAGATCATCTGCATAATTAAAAACTCTCACCTGTTTGTCCCTCAAGGTTTGAATAAGGGATGCTGGAGGGATGGCATGCTTCCCTCACTTTGAAGAGGGGAGAGAGATCCTCTTGCAGGCAGGTGCAGTGAGTGACTGCAGGGGGACTTCTGGGTGTTCCATGGGACCCACTTTCTCCCCTCCAGAGGGCTGCCTTTAAGAACTTGTTTGTGGTGCACATTCAGTGCACAAAGGCATGTTTGCATTTGCGCCCATGTCCCTAATACGATGCTGGTGCAGAGGGAAAATGATTCTAACTAATGAGGAAACAGCCTCTCATAATAGCTCTGGTGCTACATGTGCACAAGTGCTACTGGTATTACAGATGGGGATGCACAAACATCTCTGGCCCCTTCTGTAATACCATTGTCCCCCGGGGAGCGCACAAAGTGGGCACACATTCATGTGGTGCACCAAGAGCACACTGCCCCTGGTGTCTCTCTACAAGCTATGAAAAGGTGGTATGTCTGGGTGAAGTACAGTTACATAGAGGCTCCCAGTGAAATATGGGTGCAATGAAAAGTGACCAAGGAACTAAAGACTCAATTTACTGATTACTTGACAAAAGTCCCTCAGGTCCTACTCCATCCTTTGTAGACCCCGACAATATCTTGACTAAAAGAGGTCACCATCTACCCTCTCTCATACAATGGGAGTCGTCATCTTTCCCAATTTATGCAGAATTATTGTCATGTCTGCTGTTAAATGCAGATGTGGACTGACCTTATCTTTCCAACAACTGTGAAAGCGTAAGTCATTTGATTAATGACACAGAAGCAACCATCAATACAATATTTTTCTGGATCAAATGTCTACTTTTCATCATGTTAAGGTTAATTAAAAACACATACAGACATGTAACCAAAACAGTGTACTCTGAACTGACGTCCTTTTGCCTTATATGCTCAGCAGTAAACATCTGGAACGCATACCTTGATGCATATAATTGATGTCAAAGATTCTTAAACTTATGTCAGAAAGTCCAATTTTGGGGATTCGCGGCCGTTAGGGGGAAGGAAGATGGTGGATTGACTCCGCCGTGTGAATCTGTGCTCGACGAGTGCTCCTGACATTTGCAAATACTGAACGTTAAATGCTGAACAACGGCATTCAGGGGTAAAAACTAAGCTTACCTTTAAAGCGTTAAATGCTCCGACATGAGTCATGGCATCTACTTCTGTTCAGACATACCTGGAGCTGTGTGTATCGTCAGAGTGGTCAGCCCTGTTTGGTGTTTTCCAGCCCCGCTTATCGGGTTGGCCGCTTATGGCTCCTCCTAAATCGGATTCTCCACGGGTTGGGAGTTTAACCCGCAACTCGGTAGCAACTTTAGTGGTTAATCCTGCTAATCCTGATATGAAAATGACTGATGGCACGCTGAGGAAAGTGGTCCCCGGAGTGGGCAGACTGGTAATGAAGCGGCTTAGCTCTGGAAGAGCTACAGATTTCCTCACAGCTGCGCACGAAGCCGCCATGGGCGAGATGGCGTTGGTGGCAGTTCAGCGTTGGCTGGGAGGGTCACCTGAAGCGAGGCTTGAATCCCTGAAAGGAATAGAAATGGAGACTACTTTTGGGGAGGCTTTGAGATACAGCCTGATGGCGGCATCGAAAACGGATCTCTAGCGCCTTCACCGCAGGTAACCCGTAATGGACATTTTCAATTGATGCCAAATGAGGGGAGCAATGATACTAGTGCCACTACAGGGGGCTCCTTTGTCTTATTATTATCAGATGAAGGGCATTTAACTGAGTCAATTGATACTATGCCGCCAACAGACCAATCTGCAGTAATAGCAGATTCTGCTTCAACTGGGTTAATTGAAAATAGGAAAGCCAGTTTTCAGCATGAGAGTGGTTTATCAGCAGCAATGGTAAATCTTGAATTGGAGCCGCTACGGCAGGGAGATGTAGGTTCGACAGAATCCCCATGCATGCTGGCTCAGGGAAAAAGGAAAATGCTGGAATTACCTATAATGACAGCCACCCAGAAGAGCAGTGGGCATGTTGAATTACCAGCCAACACTGCAGATGGGATATCTCCTTTTCCATTTCCAATAAATATTAACGACTTATCTGAACAGTCATCAGACGAGACTACAACCCTAACTGGCAAACAAGTCAAACAAGCCAAAACTGGTCAGAAAATTACTGAATTTAATCCTAATAGCATAGCAGTGTGTTTCAACAACAAGCCGGCCCAATGCCTGTAGTACACGTAAAAGTAAAAACTAAAAATCAAGAGATCCCCTTGATTAAATGTGTGACATCAAAAGGAGAAGTAAAAACAATTATATTGAGGCTATCTGGCTCTGGCCCTGGGCAAAATCCGGCAGCTATTGGCGAGCAGTCTCTTCCCCCATTCAACATGTGACGAGTCACTCACCAAAAAGTGCTAGTGTTGCTGAGGACTGTTATGCCAATGCCCTGTCTGATACTGGACACTCGACGAGGGATGCTTCCGACGCATTAAACGTTCCAGCCATTGTAAATGCATTAGGAGTGGCATCAACATCAGAACCCTCACTAACATCAATTATGCAGGCATTATTAATGCAAAGAACTGAAGCACAGGAGCACAATACACAGCTTAGGGCGAACAGCATTAGTATTCAGCAATCTCTGGTGGCAGTAACTGATAAGGTGGCAGCACTCACAACTGAACTGACTACTCTGCAGCAAAGGCTATCTGATGATGAGGATGCTGTGTCACACTCAACCAAACTACTTCAGGATCACGATATACAACGTAATGCTTTACAGAGAAAGGTAGAAGACCCCAAATACAGCAAGCTCATAGGCTACCAATCTTTCTGAACCAAATGGATCAGCCTAATTTGCGCCGACCACGACCAATACTTACTAATATAGATAATTTTATGCTGCGCCAGGCTATCATCATTAAAGCCCGACCTACTACACCAGACCTAGGTGAATCATTTTCTATTGTCGCATGGTCTTATATATGCAAAATCACGATGGATAAGAGATGGAGAATGAGACAACTCATTGACTCTTGGAAGGTTCTTGGCGCCTTGGTATATTTGCAAGAACCAGCCAATTGAAGGTTATCCAGGATGGCAGAGCACAGATCTACTACACTGTTCAGGAGGCAAAATTGGCACTTACTAAATTTCAACATAGCTCTAAATAGCATCATGCTTGGAAAACACTAAATAAACATTAATTACTTGATAGGATTAGTCGGGACATTGAATATGGATGTATTGTTTTTCTTTTATGACATTTGGGGTGTTATTTTTCTAATATACTTTTGTCAACCTCTTCAGCGGTTCATACAACTTATGTCTTACTAAATAATGTTAGGAGATCCTCGAAGGGCACATCTTCTTTACACTGCCTTTGAACGACAGCAGGTTGGTGGGGTTGATTCCTTTTCCAGGACAGGGGTTGCATGGGTGGGGAATTGTTTCTGGTTTAGAGAGGAGGGGTGAATATCGGCTGAGAGATCGGTGATATATTGATAAGCATTGGCATTGGGGGTATAAAAGACAAGGGGTACAAATTAGATTAAAAGTTAGAAGGGAGAGAAATCATAACATGTGTAAGAGTAATGAGTATATTTTCTATTTGAATGTGTCTGAAAGTCCTATGTTTTTTAGAATTGCTTTATATGTATTATGAAGGAATGTCGGCCGAAAACAAAAATTAGGGGTGTTTCTGAAATATTTTGTACAGCATAATGGGGTCAATTAGATGTATCAGCTGGAATGTTGCTGGGCTAAATTTGTCTACTAAGCGACAGCTGGTTAGAGAAGAGCTTAAATTGTGCAAACCACACTTGACTGTCCTGGTAGAAACACATTTGGCATATAAGGGTAGGGGTCTGTTTAAACTGCTGGGCTTAGAAATCTTAGAATGTACTTCACAAGGGGCTGCATTTAGGGGGGTAGCAATCCTTAAGGATAAGCCTCTAATCTGTAAGAAACTGAAAAAAGCTCCTGACCCAGGTGGCAGATGGGTCATATTACACTTGAAAATTTCAATAGAAAGCTAGTTATATGTGCAGTTTATGGGCCAAATCAGGATGACTCTACTTTATTTAATAAGATAATGCTGAACCTGCTTCATTGTCAGGGAGAAATAGTCATTGTGGGGGATTTTAATTGTACTTTGAATTATGCTATTGACTCAACAAATCGGTCTGCTCTACTGATAATGAGTAAAGTCCGGAAGTCAATTTATGTACTAGCTCGAATCCATGGGCTATCAGACCTATGGCGTGCATTAAAATCCACTTTGCCAGGCTTTATGTATTATTCAGGGCCACATCAACACTACTCAAGAATAGATCTAGTCTCTTGCTGATATGTCTATGGCAATTTGGAAAGTGTTGAAAGAATATTTTCAATCTACCAAACTGTTGCTCACGGATAAGACAGATTTCACTTGTTTCCAACTTTCAGCTTAGGATAAGAGAAGTCAGGCTTTTTCCAAGGTATTTTCTGTCTGATCTACAGTATATTACACATATTCAAGGGTCTCTTACAGAATTCTTGCAACTTAATAGAGAGACTGCCTCTCCTCTTATTGTATGGGATATAATGAAAGCTTTTATACGTTGCTCTACTCAGCAATATATCTATTATTCAAATAAGACTGCTCAGAAGAGCTTTAATGAGCTCTGTGATAATTAGAGTTCGAACATGCCGAGGAGATTATGTCCAATGGGTTGAATAGTGAGGCAATATACTGTGCTCTAATACAAAGGCGCTTCTGAATGGGAAGTTTAAAGAGAAAGCTGTGGCAGCCTATAATAAAAATCAAACAAATCAGTTTGAGTACAGGGATCAGGTTGGGAGGATATTAGCCTATCACATTGCAGATAAAAAAGCTAGGACATGGATCAACTCAATCAAGGGTAGAGACGGTCAGATATACAACTCTAATAATTCAATTTTAGATCAATTTTTACAATTTTATCTTGAACTATATACTTTGCCTGGTCAGGTGGATATGACTTTGGCGGAAGAATATATACAGCTAGGGTATCCCCGTCATCTCAGCTTGGAGGCAACTGATTATCTTCAACAAGCTATAACTTATGAAGAAATCATATCTGCAATAGCTTCGCTACCATCAGGTAAGGCTGCTGGTAATTTGCTTTACCAATTGAATTCTATAAAACTTTTAAACGTCTTATCCTCCCGCATCTTGTCCTGGTTATGCAACAGATTGGGGAACATATGGAAGTTCCTAAATCTTGGGATATGACAAACAATGTTTTTGTTCTCAAGAAAGGGAAGGTAGCAGATGACTCTGGTTCTTACCACCCAATTTCTCTTATTAATACCGATGCTAAAATATTTGCCAAAGTTTTGGCTAATCGATTAGTGTCTCACATGCCTCGTCTTGTATCTGAACAACAACATGGATTCATAATTGGTAGGGATACTACTGCACATGTTAATTCAGCAATAACTGCTTTTGACATAGCTAACAAGACATCTATCAATTTAGAGATGATCCTCTTAGATGCAGAAAAAGAATTTGACAGGGTGGTATGGGAAGAATTATAGAAAATATTGATTAGGAATGGTTTAAAAAAACGATTTATTAAATGGATTTCGGCATTATACATCAAGCTACAGGCAAAACTTATATATGCAAATATGCACTCTGCTATATTTCAGATACAACGTGGCACAAGGCAGGGGTGTCCACTTTCCCCCTTGTGTTTTGCTTTATTTATAGTGCCATTTATTCAAGCATTACATCGGAATATTAATATTATCTCATTTCAACATGGTATGCACCAACTTAAGGACGTCGCGTATGTGGATGATATTGCGATATTTACATCTGATCCAGCAGCAGCTCTGAATATTGTACAGGAAGAAACAGAGATCTTTGGCGGCTTTTTGGGTTATAAATTAAATGTATGCAAAACACCAGTTCTGCATAATTTAGAATCTATAACTCCTATAATTGGAGCTTGTACTACTGTAGCATATTTAGGGGTCTGGATTACTGCTAATATAGATCAAATTTGGAGCATTAACTATGAAGCGCTATTACAATTAGTTATAAAGAAATGTAAGAGTTGGAATAAACTTCCCATAACTTTCATTGGCCGGATTCATATAATAAAAATGAAAATCCTACCAAACTTTTTATACCTATTTCGTGCTTTTCCAAAACCGGTTCTCAACTATTTTCTTCAAAAATTAGAGGCCGCAATTAGTAGTTTCATTTGGGGCTATAAGCAGGCATGTCGAGCGTTACATTTACTTAAGTTTCTTTATAAGTTTGGAGGTTTACAACTTCCTGATTTTCAACTTTATTTTTGGTCTGCATTCACTGGCCGGATACAAAGCTTATTAATTGATAAACATCCATACTTTGGACTGATTCTAGAGCTTGGTACAGATAGCCGAAAGATTTTGTATAGGGTTAATGATCCCAATTTTTACAAGAGAGTGCGGTTTAAGACCATTAGAGATATGGTTCGTATATGGAATGAAATATTTAATTATTCTTCTCTTACTTTTGAAGATCTGATTAATCACGGACATCTTGATTTATGGAGAAACCCATCTCTCCTGAGTATATTTCATGACTCCATAGCCTGTAGCTGGGCAAGATATGGATTTGAAAGATTGGGTCAATTATATGATCATTGTGGTTTTTCTACCTTTGCATATCTCCAGTGAACTTTTGCTCTCCCACATCAGTCCTTTTTCAAATATTTACAATTTAGGGATTATTTCTTATGGAAAGGGCTGCAAGCTCCATACTGTCATCCACTACTAACACATTTTTTAAATCTAGTGCTTAAAACTAGAATCAGATCAATGTACTTGCAACTTTGCGATCTAAGAAGTGCTGATATTAGCCATTTAGCTAATAAATGGAGAAGAAAATTGGCTATGGTCACGGATATATCTGAAATTGTGTTGGCACAGGATACATTAGATAATTCTATACATTCTATTAATTTAAAACTACAACAATTTTATACTATTTGTATGTTATTTTATACTTCAGAGAAAATTAGTAGATAGCAGCAATCATTGCCGGTATATGCTGGAGCTGGTGGGGATAGAACATGCTGTTCTAAGAGCAACCAGAGGGCAGCCAATATTCTTCGTATGTTTTATTCTTTTCCTAAGCTATTAGGATTTTGGGAGAATGTTACGCAATATGTGGGCCAACGCTTTGGATTTGATATTTGTTTTACTGTTAAAGAGATCATGTTGGGGTTTAAGGTGTGTGACAATTCTGGCATCAGGCGCTTCTTGTCCATTGAATTAGTAACTGCATGTTTTTGCATTGCAAGAGAATGGATCACATCTAATTCCTTCACTTCAGAATAGCTATCTGTTTTGTATGTTACCTATGAAAGAGAACAGGCACTGGTTAAAACTAGATCTATTAACTCATTGCAAAAAATGTGGAAGAATATGGACACATTTTAAGAATGAAGATCATATCTAGAATGTATTTGTATGTTATTTGAATGTTCTTTTTTGGACACATTTATATGTATAGCTACTATAGTTTATACTGTATGTCTAGTATGATGGATTTTTTGTTGTCATGTCTTCCTATTTTTTCTGACTGTGATGTACCCTCCACCAAAATAAAAATAAAATAAAAAAGAAATTCCAATTTCTGACAAGATTTAGTATATAAGAATAATCAATTGACTTTAGATTCTGTCACAGACAGACTAACCTACTGACAGCCCAATTCATAATTTGCAGATGCTACATCTTGCTTCAAGCTGAAAAAGCTGCCTCCAAGAGGAAGTCTCAAGGAAAGGGGCGACCACTCGGTCCCCCCGAACGTATGGTAGGGTGCCCTGACCCCCCCGGGAAACCATTTTGGGCGGGAGGCGTGTCTCGGCTGGTATGCCCGAAGCGGCGTAGCCGGGGCTCGCCTTTTCCCGCCCAAGAGGGGTTGTCCTAGACACTTACACTGCTGGCCACGCCCAGTAGGCGGATCGGAGGAGGGTACACGCCCTCCCGAGGAAGAATAAAAGGAGCAACAATCCAAGGAAGCATCCTCTTGTTCCTGCGCTTGGAAGCTGCACCTCCGCGTTGCACGTGAGCCCTAGACGGAACAGGGAGCCAATTTTGACCCACCCACCAGCCCCTTATGGCAGCGATTAGTCTTGCAATTAAGTCGATTTGCGGTGATAATATTTCTTTTTGCAGGTTGTTAATAAAGTTTGGATGGTTATTTATGACAATAAAATGTTTGTTTTTAGCATGTTTTGAAATGGGGTATCACAGTCTGGTTTGAAAGATGTGTTACATGTGTAGATAAAGGTTTATATTGCGAAAATGTCCAGTATAACTGTTTTCCGCTCCTCCTTAGGTTCAAAAATGTCGTATTTATTTGGTCGGGCGGTAAGGTCATGATCGGTGAGCAGTAATTTGAAGATCCCTAGAGGTAGGGCGCCACCCATTATGGATGGGAGCGCCCGGGGGGAGGCGGCCATTGGCCCCTCACACGGGGAGGCGGCACCCTCTAAGGATGGGGCCGCCAAAAAGGGAAGGCGGTCATAGGCCCCTCCCAGGGGAGGAGGGGCTACGGGCCCCTCCTAGGAATTTCCCGGGGCCAGGACATCCGCGACGGCGGATGTGGGAAGCAGTGTGGGGTGGGAGGGGGGTCTACGCTACCTTCTAGACACCTCACACGAGTCCTCGGACGACCACTAAGATAGCGTCGAGTAAATATGGGGCCCCCGTTAAGACAAGGGAAATTGGAAGTTGGCACAGAGGTACAGGCCTCTGTGCGCCCGCCCCTCACAAGTGAGGGGGGAGTTCTGGTATTAGGGATCTGACACCGGTTACGACCTTGCCGTTGGCCCGTAATGTTAGGATGTACAATTTTTGATTTTGAGAATATGCATTTGCAGGATGTTTTAGACTCGGCTAGGAGAACCTTTGTATTAGAGATGTGTTAAGGTTAGCCAATAAACATCGGAATGTGGAAGTGAAAAATTGTACCTGATATGAAACTGTTATTTTAATGTTTTAATTTTGTTTCATATTTTAAAAAATACGGCCGGGAGGGTAACTCCCTCCCGCCTTCCAAAAGTTCAAGAACTGTGTCCGTCTTCCCATCCTTGGGGATTGTGTTGGGAGGGGGTGACGGGTATCCCGGCCATAATGACTGCTACTGCAGCAGGTGTTTGCCCTTTGCGTGAAACATTGTCTTCACAACTTTGCTGATAAAGACAGCCTTTGCTGTGAACAAGTTATGCAGTGCTTCTCTTCTCCCTAAGAAACTCTAGACCACAAGTTGTTCTGCCTCCCATACTCTCTTGATAGAGTGCAAAGAAGTAGATGTTCAGGTTTTAGGTTCTTGGTGACATTTTCACATTGCTAGAAATGTTCATTTTATTCTCATCATTTACACCAGGCCTTATTGCTGTTTTTATTATATTCTGCGTTCTTGTTTTAGATGTACTGAGAAACAGATTTTTCTTGTAGAAATAAATACTTTTATCATAAAAGGTTTAATTCTTCTTAGTGCTGTGTGTGTGATTCAGTGATCAATTAAATAAGGTTTGCTTCTGTTTCCATGTTGCTCCTGATCCCTTTATGGGATATATGGGATTGTAACACAAAAGCAATACTTCTATGTTAGTTGCACATTGACTAGTGTTTTGAAAGGCTACAAATATCTGTCTTTCACATTAATCATTGGTGCATTGAACCAAGTTCACCCAGGGGTTGGAAAGCACAGCTTGTAGAATTGCGTTATAATTTATGCAACATACTCTAGTAATTCCTCATTTCTCAGGGGAGCAGCTGGTTCCCACATGTGATCCCCAGTGGCTCTATCCAGCCCTTGAGTGTTATTCCCAATATCAGCAAACTTGGGGGTGGGGGTTCGAGGGACGATACAGAGGGAAACAAATAAATAATTAATTTTTCCTTGGCATCGTCCCTCGAAATCCCCCCCACGTGGCCCCACTGCCCCATTGCTGTTACCTGCACGGACTGCGGCTGGGTTGAATTACCTAGTACATGTACTCTACCAGAGAAGGTAAAGGTTAAAAATCCCACGTTAATTGAAGCTTTATCATTTCAATTGAGAATTATATAGTGATGAAGTATGTCACTAGACTATTAATAACAACGAGAATTTTTGGGGGAGTGAACCAGCATTTTGAGCTACATTCAGCCCTACCACGTGCTTTGTCAGAATTTCATTTCTATGTATGTGTTTCCTAAGCTGCACAAGTTATTTCGAAGCAGATTTATTCACAGTAGGCACAAGTAGTCAAATGAAAGTAAAATTGGCAGGTTTTTCACTTAGCCTTTTGAAAGTATCTCCTATTGGCTCACTCTGGGAAGGAGCATTTAAGCTCTCTGTTCAGATTCCAAATTTCGAACATGCAAGTTTGCCGTTCCAGGAACAAAAACCAGAATAGCACCAGAGAGTGCTTTGCTTTACGAGCTCTCCCTGGGTTGTCAAATGCTGTATTCAATTAACCTTTATAAAATCAAGCCTGGTTCCGCAGGTGGACTTTGGGAGAAGCGTGCTCGTTTCTCGATTTTAACTCCTCCTTTGCCAGGACTCCACACACGAACCAACAGTGGTGTATCCTATTAAACAACACCAAGCAATGGTTATTTCATTTTCTTACTGGCATGGTTTCGAAGTGCATACTGTAGCAAGTGTTTGAAATGATGCCATCCCATATTATGTTATGTTGGTAATACCTATAGTTCTGAAAACTCATTGGGAAAGCCATAACGTGTAGTCAAGAGCAGGCATGTGCATTTTTATTTTAGATATATTATTTTATTGGGGTTGGTTGTTGTTATGTCTGAAACGCGGTCTGCTTTCAGAAGCAGGGTTAAGCAGTATATACAGCAACAGGAGTACACGACCAATGTGTGCGTGGTTACAACGTGTGTGTCTGTCATTTTAAAAATTACATTATTCGTCATTGCAATGCCAAATCCAATAATATTAAATGGGTTTAAACATTTGAATCTGAGGTTTTTTTACTTTAGTGTTGTTTTGACCTTAATAAATTCAGCACATTAATTTTCTTTGCCAGAAGAAGCCTGTTGCTTGGGCTCATCTACCAAGTTCAGACCAAAACATTCTCAGAGCACACTCCTTATGTTTTCTAGGGAATTTATTGTCAAACTTCGTCAGAGAATTGCCACAAGCCACACCGAAATTGAGGCCTCCCTCCTCCGTAGGTATGGAACTAGTTTTTTAGAAGCTTAGATTAAATATTCAAGTTCAAGTTCAAAGGCTTTATTTCGATAAAATCATAAATGTAAATTTCACGTATTTAGCATTACATCCTTGATATCATGCATGTCACAAAGACAGCCTTTGCTTTTACAATAAGTCAAGAGAGCTTGCTTGTATACTGGACTCAAGGGGCTGACGAGGGGTGTTACCCCAAAACCAGCCTTAGAATGCTTGTTTCCGGTCCAGGGAAGACCTGGCTTGGCAGTTCGGTCTGGACTATTCCTATGTGGCACAGGGTCAAGACTGATTTGCATATGGTTGGGTCTGAAATGGGGTAGTGAAGTGAGCTAAAGAACGATGATGGATTCAACCCAAATCTGTGAATGGGGGTGAGTGTCCGAAAAGTGTCAGCACTCCGTCCATCATCTCCTTGTGTTTGCTTTGTTTGCCCTAATTTGGCAGGGTATACCTAGACATGGGGCCCTTGCACACTTTGCCACTGGATTCAAGCTAGCCTGGATGATGAGGGGTGTTAGCGTGAAACCGGTCCCAAGATGCTTGTTTCCGGTCCAGGGAAGACCTGGCTTGGCAGTTCTAGCTGGACTGTTCCCATGAGGCACAGCTGGACTGTTCCCATGAGGCACAGGGTCAAGACTGATTTGCATAAGGCTTGGTCTGAACTGGGGTGGCTAAGTGAGATAAAGAACAATGATGGATTTAACCCAGATCTGTGACTGGGGCGAGATCGACTCTGGAGGAAGGACTGTTCAGAGTTAGGCAAAAACCAGTATAGCGAGGCGTTAGTAAAGTACAAAGAAACTATAATTGCTGCAAAATCCACTTTTTTTAATGAGAAAATCATAGCCTCTAAAAATATACCCAGAGAACTGTTTAAGACAGTCTTCAAATTAGCTATCTTCAGCAATAACAAACCGTTTAATTCCACTAGACAGTTCTGCGACAAACTTGCTAAGTTCTTTCATGATAAGGTGGTCAAAGTATATGATGAGTTCTCTAACACCAATGGAATCAGACCAGATGAGCATAAAAAGGACAGACAAAACATGCATGTCCACTTACAAGAGTTTAGTCCCCTAACACAGGATAGAGTCGAAAAGATTATTATGGCAACTAAGTCAGGTTCTCCTTTGGACCCCTCCATATGGATCCCAATACTGTCGCTAATTACCTGACACCTCTTCTGAATAACATCCTCAACTTAGTAGATTTCCCTGTTGAGTTGAAGAAAGTCCCTGATAAGACCTATCTTAAAAAAGCAGACTCTTGACCCCTCGGAAGTTGCTAATTACTGTTCCATCACCTGCTTAAAATTTCCGTCATAAATTCTGGAAAAAGCACTAAACGAGGAACTGTTGTCTTTTATAGTAACAAAGGACAAACGTGCTTATGAATTTTATGAATATATTGCCTATTATCTCGTTGCTTCTGTAACTTTATTACTGTGAAGATCGATTTATGACTGTTTTTGCTTATATAGTTTATTTACTTAACCGAATAAAAGCTTTCAAACTTGAACTTGTACTTGACAAACTTGATCCAGCACAACATGGATTAAGGCCGCGGCATAGTACTGCATCTGCATTGATCGCAGCTACTGAAAATCTAAGCGTCCAAATAGATCACGGAGGGAAGGCCATACTAATTTTGCTCGACTTATCACCCAGGTTCGATACAATGGACCATCGTATACTTTTTCAGTGGCTGGCCAAAATACGGATTGTTGATAAAGCCACAGATATCCTTCAGTCATATTTAATTAACAGAGAACAATCTGTAATGCTGGGTGAGCATAAATCACTCCTTCACGCTATACCATGTGAGGTACCTCAGGGATCATCACTTTCCCCGACCCTGTTTAACGTATATATTACCCCATTGGCCAAACTTATACGCTCCCTCGGTTTCACTGTCATTTGCTACGCTGACAACATGCAAATTGTTGTCTCCCGAGCCTCAAAACCAGAGATCATGGCAGCACGTTTTAACCTTTGCATGAACCATATCATCAGCTGGATGCAGGATAACTGCTTAAAATTGAACACCGGGAAGACTGAATTGGTTATGTTTGGAAGGGACACCTCCCTTTGGAATTCTACTTGGTGGCCGGGGACTGGAGGGCCCTGCCCCCAGCCCATAAAGAAGGTAAAAAACCTTGGAGTCCTGATCGATGACCATCTTTCACTGTCAGACCAGGTCAACAGCATCACCTTTTGTGCTTTTACACTTTAAAAATCCTTCGTAAGATCCTTCCTTTTATTCCTATGCCCCTCAGGAAAACGGTTGTTTGTGCCTTGACTTTGTCAAAAATCGTCTAGTGCAATTCACCCTACCTTTGAGCCAAAAAGAGTGTGATACATAAGCTTCAGCCTCTGCAAAATGCTGCTGCCCAACTACTACTAAAGCTCCCTAAATGCAGTCCTATAAATCAAGTCATCCGTGAACAACTGCATTGGCTGCTCATTCTGGCAAGGATCCAGTTTGAATCTATATGTATTGTGGACAAGACCCTGCATGGGGCGGGACCTGCCCAGATCAGCCAATACATTAAACACTATACCACACAGAGAATCCTCCTCTCTGCTCGTAGTACCGAGGGTAAAGACGTTGAAGTGGGGCGGTAGAAGTTTCCGACATCTAGCCCCCAGGCTATGGAATTCCCTGCACCTGCATCTTAGAAACCAAAACAATCTACTACAGTTCAGGAAAGAACTCAAAACCTGGTGATTCACTCATACTAAACTGGCTGGTTGAATTCCCAGTTGCCCTATATGGTAGCAAGTGCTAAGGCATTTACAACAAGGGGTGGTGAGGGACAGAGTCTCTGAATTAAGCAGAAAGCTCTCACCCAGTCAAAAGATCAGGGCTAGATCCAACACCGTTTTTTAGCTCACTGCACCATCCCAGTTTCAGAACCTGGCTGTATGCAAATTAGTCTGTTCCTGTCCCAGTGCATGATGGGAACAGGGCAAACCAAACTACAAAAGCCAATTCTTACACTGGGAAGGAAACAAGCTCCTGGGGACCGGTTTCTGGCATTACAGCCGTCTTCGGCCCGGTTTGCTTGAATCCTGATGGTGCAATGAGCAAGGGTCTCACATCTGAGAATACCCTTCCACGCTTAGGGTGGACAAAAATATTTACAACAAGGGGTGGTGAGGGACAGAGTCTCTGAATTAAGCAGAAAGCTCTCACCCAGTCAAAAGATCAGGGCTAGATCCAACACCGTTTTTTAGCTCACTGCACCATCCCAGTTTCAGAACCTGGCTGTATGCAAATTAGTCTGTTCCTGTCCCAGTGCATGATGGGAACAGGGCAAACCAAACTACAAAAGCCAATTCTTACACTGGGAAGGAAACAAGCTCCCGGGGACCGGTTTCTGGCATTACAGCCGTCTTCGGCCCGGTTTGCTTGAATCCTGATGGTGCAATGAGCAAGGGTCTCACATCTGAGAATACCCTTCCACGCTTAGGGTGGACAAAAATATTTACAACAAGGGGTGGTGAGGGACAGAGTCTCTGAATTAAGCAGAAAGCTCTCACCCAGTCAAAAGATCAGGGCTAGATCCAACACCGTTTTTTAGCTCATTGCACCATCCCAGTTTCAGAACCTGGCTGTATGCAAATTAGTCTGTTCCTGTCCCAGTGCATGATGGGAACAGGGCAAACCAAACTACAAAAGCCAATTCTTACACTGGGAAGGAAACAAGCTCCCGGGGACCGGTTTCTGGCATTACAGCCGTCTTCGGCCCGGTTTGCTTGAATCCTGATGGTGCAATGAGCAAGGGTCTCACATCTGAGAATACCCTTCCACGCTTAGGGTGGACAAAAATATTTACAACAAGGGGTGGTGAGGGACAGAGTCTCTGAATTAAGCAGAAAGCTCTCACCCAGTCAAAAGATCAGGGCTAGATCCAACACCGTTTTTTAGCTCACTGCACCATCCCAGTTTCAGAACCTGGCTGTATGCAAATTAGTCTGTTCCTGTCCCAGTGCATGATGGGAACAGGGCAAACCAAACTACAAAAGCCAATTCTTACACTGGGAAGGAAACAAGCTCCCGGGGACCGGTTTCTGGCATTACAGCCGTCTTCGGCCCGGTTTGCTTGAATCCTGATGGTGCAATGAGCAAGGGTCTCACATCTGAGAATACCCTTCCACGCTTAGGGTGGACAAAAATATTTACAACAAGGGGTGGTGAGGGACAGAGTCTCTGAATTAAGCAGAAAGCTCTCACCCAGTCAAAAGATCAGGGCTAGATCCAACACCGTTTTTTAGCTCACTGCACCATCCCAGTTTCAGAACCTGGCTGTATGCAAATTAGTCTGTTCCTGTCCCAGTGCATGATGGGAACAGGGCAAACCAAACTACAAAAGCCAATTCTTACACTGGGAAGGAAACAAGCTCCCGGGGACCGGTTTCTGGCATTACAGCCGTCTTCGGCCCGGTTTGCTTGAATCCTGATGGTGCAATGAGCAAGGGTCTCACATCTGAGAATACCCTTCCACGCTTAGGGTGGACAAAAATATTTACAACAAGGGGTGGTGAGGGACAGAGTCTCTGAATTAAGCAGAAAGCTCTCACCCAGTCAAAAGATCAGGGCTAGATCCAACACCGTTTTTTAGCTCACTGCACCATCCCAGTTTCAGAACCGGGCTGTATGCAAATTAGTCTGTTCCTGTCCCAGTGCATGATGGGAACAGGGCAAACCAAACTACAAAAGCCAATTCTTACACTGGGAAGGAAACAAGCTCCCGGGGACCGGTTTCTGGCATTACAGCCGTCTTCGGCCCGGTTTGCTTGAATCCTGATGGTGCAATGAGCAAGGGTCTCACATCTGAGAATACCCTTCCACGCTTAGGGTATACTCAGACATGAGTCCCTTTCTCACTGCTCCATCAGGATTCAAGCAAGCCGGGCCGAAGACGGCTGAAATGCCAGAAACCGGTCCCCGGTAGCTTGTCTCCTTTCTGGTGAAGAATTGGCTTGGTAGTTTAGTCTGCCCTGTTCCCATGATGCACTGGGCCAGGGACAGACTGATTTGCATATAGCCAGGTTCTGAGCTGGGATGGGGCAGTGAGATAAATAACGGTGATGGATCAAGCCCTGATCTTTGGACTGGGTAAGAGTGGTCTGCTCAATTCAGACACTCTGTTCATCACCACCCCCTTTTCTGAATAGCAAGTGCTAAGGCGCCACAGCATACATGCGCTCTATAAAAACCAACATTTCATTTCAGTATCTGAAAAGTTTTAGTGCTCCGTCAATCATCTTCTTGTGTTTCCTTTGTTTATCCTAAGTTGGCAGGGTATGCCTAGCCATGGGTCCCTTGCTCACCTTGCCACTGGATTCAAGCTAGTCTGGCTGATGAATGGTGTTACTGCGAAACCGGCCTCAGGATGCTTGTTTCGGGTCCAGGGAAGACCAGGCTCAGCAGTTTGGTCTGGACTGTTCCCATGAGGCACAGGATCAAGACGGATTTGCATATGGCTGGGTCTGCACTGGAGTGCCTAAATGAGCTAAAGAACGATGATGGATTCCACTCAGATCTGTGACTGGGGTTTAGTGTCTGTAAAGTTGCAGGGTATGCCCAGATGCGGGTCCCGTGCTCACTTTGCCACTTCATTCAAGCTAGCCTGGTTGATGAAACCGGTCCCAAGATGCTTGTTTCCAGTCCAGGGAAGACCTGGCCTCAGAGTTTGGGCAGAGCTGTTCCCATGAGGCACAGGGTCAAGACTGATTTGCATATAGCTGGGCCTGAACTGGGGTGGTGAATTGAGCTAAAGAACGATGATAGATTCAAGCCAGATCTGTGACTGGGGGTGAGTGTCTGAAAAGTTTCAGTGCTCCGTCCATCATCTCCTTGTGTTTGGTTTGTTCTTATATACCTTTTCAACCTGTATATTCTTCCATTTGCAGAAATCCTACAGGCCCATGGTCTCTCATCAATATCCCACACTGATGACACTGAGATCATCAGCTTCCTCTCTCATCAAATGGATAGAACTTCCAACCAGATTAAAATGTACTTAAAATGATGTACACTGGACGGCAGCAAGCAGTCCTAAACTAAAAGGGGAAAAAACAGAGGTAAGGGTGGTTGGGAACAACCCTGCCAGATTGGAGCTTAATTGCCCAAATTGTACGGGTGAGCAACCCACAACTAAAGTGGAAGTCAAGAATCTAGGATTCTGGCTAGACAACAAGCTCTTAATGGCAACACAGGCAGAAAAACTAGCAGCAACATGTTATGGCCTGTGTAAAATGGTGGTGCAAGGTCTAATGCTCTTACAACTTGACTATGGGAACTCCCGATACCTGGGAAGCCCCAAGGTAGTCATAAAAAGGCTCCACGTCCCTCAGAATACTGCAGCCGACATAACTTTGAAAATACCCAAACACCTGTTGATAACTATGGCTCTGGCAAACCTGCATTGGTTTACAGCACTTAATAGAATTCACTTTAAAACTCTATACATCTCTCACCGAGCAATGTATAAGAAACCCTGGAGCTAATCCAAAGACTACTAACGACTGTGACCTAATAAGAGCATTGTACTCCACCAGCCAGCAACTGTTCATCATGCCAATGATAAAGAGAATGAGGAGTGGAGTGGAGTTCCCTCCTTTGCATTCCTGGCTCAAAGCTCCGGAATTCCTTCCCACAACAAATAAGGAAAGCAAAGTCAGAACCAAAATTTAGAAAACTTCTGAAAACTGCTCTATTCAGCTAAAGTGGCCAGATTGACTAATAACCCATACTTTGGCAGGATCCACAGCTGGTTTAGATACATAGACGACATCCTGATCATTTGGCATGGGGATGAAGATAGTACAAGAGCATTTGAAGACTGGATAAACCATCTTAATCCATTCCTTCGATTCACTATGTCTACTAACAACATGAAGGTGTCTCTTTTGAATGTTAATGTCATTGCCAAAAATGGGAAACGTGAAAGCACGCTATACACAAAACCGACAGACCGCAATAGTCTGCTCCACTTCAACAGTACACACCCAAGATCACTGAGGGGAAACCTCCCTGTCGGACAATACCTGAAAATCCAAAGGAATTGTTCTGATCTTGAGAACTACAACAAAGAAGCAGACAAACTAATGAAGAAACTACAGGACAAGGCTTACCCTAAAAAGGTTATAGAGCAGGCACAGAAAAGGTCTCGTAATACACCAATGCTCTACCGTACTGGAGACCAACGCAAAAAGAGAAACTGAGTCATTGAATTGCGTCACCACCTACAATTCATCATCTAATGCTATTAGGAAAATAATTAACAACAAGTGGCACAAACTTACATCCAACCAACAGGATTTTGAAAAACCAATGTTCTCATTCAGATGCAACAAAAGCTTCAAGAACCCTTTAGTCCATACTGATAGTTGGGAACCAAAACAGAACACACAAATGACCTTATGGAATCAACCACAGGTGTAGGGCCACTATCCATGTGGTTCGTGTGTTGTCTGTCAGTTCACTATCTGGGCCTTGCATACCATTGGGAACAGAGAGATCACACAAACTGTAATACTGAAAACATTGTGTATATGATCACATGCCCCTGCAAAGACAGATACATTGGGATGGATACCAGGAAGATCAAAACACAAATAAGTGAACATAGGAGCACGATCGGAGGGTGATCCCAGCTACCAGACTCACTTTTCACTACCACGAGAAGGGACATTCAGACAAGGATATGGAGTGGACGATAATTGAGAAGATCAAGGGTGGCACAGGCATTTCAAAGAGGCTGTTAGAGAAAGAACAGAAGTGAGTTTACAGATTACAGGGACTAAATGACTCCATTCCATGGAATCAGCTGAACCATAAATGATATGGATGCTTCAGTTCCACTATCTCTGAGTACGTCCTCCATTTTCCAAGGACATGTCTGTGGTAATATAAAATAGGTCCAGTAGCCGAGTTGTAAGTATAAGATGATGATGGTTTATTCAGGTAGATAAGATAGCGAGAGCCCCACCAGGAGCAGCATCCTTGCTGCTCAGCCCATTCTCTCAAATGACACTCCCAGGCACCGTGCTTTACACAGGCGCCCGTTGCCGACCATAGTTTAAGAAACAAATGGACTTCATTTCCCATGAAGCCATCCTTTTTCATAGTCCCGTTCTGGGACTTGCGGAATGACATCATCATTAAGCACCAGGGGCGAGACTCCACCCGTGGGAGATGCGGACCCAAGTAGGTGTGGCAATGGGGCAGGACCTTTGATGAAGTAAGTAAGTGGCGAGGATGAGTAAGAATGTACTCAGAGCAACTGAGAGATTCATGTGTGAGACTATCGGTCGCATCACATTAACAAAGCGAGTGTCTCTTTTGTTTTGTCTCCTCTCCCTCCTCTTATTTTTGGCTCGTACAGAGTCTGATTACAAGGCTACATCTCTTTTCCTGCAGTCCCTTGAGACATTTTAGAACCTCCGCAAGAGGGTAATATATTTAGATGTAGTGAGTAAATCCGACTGTAAGGTCACAAATCACCGCCATACCTTAACACGGAAATATGAGTATGAGTGTAAAGGTGCAGGATGAATGTAGGGTGTAGAAACACTACGCCAATTTTACCTGGTTACACGATATGGGTGGTGAGGTGTGATTGGCATCACCACTCGATAATTGTAACAACCTGGGACAGCATTATACCCCAAACACTCATTTTGATCACAACCACACAAAGCATTTTGGATGAATGAACACAAAAGCACCCATTCCGAATGAAATATCTGGGTGACACAGGTAAAGCGCGAGTTGGACAAATGTGATTATACACCTTAATGTTTCTTTTACAGGCAGACATGAAACCATACGGTACCGTATGTGAGATAAGTATTCTACTTACTGGACCTTATGAGTGTAGCTTTCTGCACTCCATATTGAAATATAGGATAGTACCTACGTAAAGAACGAGGGAGGTAAATCCATTTTCCCTGAAGAAAGTCACAGACTCCTTTGGTCCTTTAAAAGGGCTGAAACATGTTGGCATTAGGGTCCTATGACCATTACCTCTTTATGACCCCCTTTTTTCATTTTTATTATCCCCTAAGACTCTGCGCATAAAGGGATACCTGGAGCCGGAGGAGGATTTTTAATCTTTAAAACCCCTGGCCTATTTCTCTTAAGGGCTCCCTGAAATATGTTTGAGCCGACCCTGACTTTTAGGAGTCAGGGTGAACCAGATGATGATGCATGACACTACTAGAGTGTGGGAGGGTTATTTAACAAAAAGGAATTGCTTCCTTCCCAGCACCTGAGCGGATGGTGCCCAGACACTTGAGAATAGTGCCCAACCGTCTCCATACCAGATGGGATACCATTGTGTAACAGATTGAAATGTTACCTGTTTATAGACTGGCTTTTTCAGAGGGTTTATTCCCAGATATTTTGTTTTTTACCCTCATGTTTTTGACCCTGTTGTTGCTTGGTTTTATGATTCTGGGCAGTTTACCACTGCAGATCAGTGATAAAGTGCATATGCTGTCCGTGCAAATTATATTTATGGCTTGGTAAATCCATGATTGGCATATTTGATTTACTGGTAAGTCCCTAGTACAGTGCATTGTGTGTGCCCAAGGCCTGTAAATCCAATGCTGCTAGTGGGCCTGCAGCACTGATTGTGCCACCCACACAAGCAGCCTGTAAATGTAACTCATACCTGCCACTGCAGAGTCGACCTGGTAATTGAACCAACCTGCCAGGCCCTAAACGTACCTTTTCTTACATGTAATACACCCCTAAGGTAATCCCAAGGTAGCCCCTTGGGCAGGGTGCAGTATCTATGAAAGGTAGGACATGTACTGAGGTATGTGACATGTCCTAAAAAGTGAAATACAGTGTATTTCATTTTTCACTATTGAAAAAAGCTATCTGTCCCACAGGATAGAATGGGTGTTTAATTCTAACATCTTATAAATATAACTTCTCATTGGGAGAAGGTAGAAAGATGGAGTTTAATATGCCTGCACTGAGGATATAAAGATGCATCTTTTAGTGAGGATGATTTTTATATTCCTGGTTGGAAAATACCACTTTTAGAAAGAGGGTATTTTCTGGCTTAGCCATCCAGTGTGCCTCTGCTAGGTATGTGTATTGACTGTCTGGATTTGGAGTGAAAGGGGCTGGGGATGTGCATTCTTTCAGACAGCCACCAGGAGGGAGGGTTGATGTATGTCCTGCCTTCCCTGGATGAGTCAGGGCTGGGCTGAATAGACCTGGGCAACATTTAAAGTAGGGGGAGGAGATGTCCTTGCACCTGAAAGGGCATGCTCTGCCTTCCACAATGCTGTCTCCACCTCCTGCCAGGAAGTTGGACCATAGAAGATAGAACTGGTATTAACTGAGCAGGGGGCTTCTCTGTCACCAGAGATCAAAGAGAATTGCTGTATAAATATTGGGACCCAGACCGATGAACCTTAGATTAGTTCTGGAATTCAAGAAGAACATTTGCCAAGGAGAAGAGCTAGAGAAACTGAATGAAGGGGAAGTACTGCCCCTTCGCTGTGTGCTGTCTGGGGTTGGCCTGCAGTAGCTGTTTCTGCCAAGGAAAGGACAAGGACTTTGCTGTGTGCTGTGTCCCCTGCTTGAGGAAGATCTCTAAGGGCTTGAAGTAGAGCTTGACCCCTGTTTTGAAGTCTCAGGGATACAAGGACTTCACCCCAGCTCCTTTGAACTTCCTTCCTGGGAGTTCTGACCTGCTAAGAGGTATCTGTTGCTGTTCTGGGCCTCTGGAGGTTGATCCTGCTGTTGGGACCTGGAAAAGTAACACAATGATGAGAAGCACATCACATCCACACCTGTTTCCCATGCATTGCCCAAGAAACCAATGCAGCGCCTCCCTGCAGGGGGAGAAACCAACGTATGCTGTATTGATTGCACCGATCAATGAAGTACGAGATCGCCACACCGATTCCGACCCAGGCCCGGCTGTGCTCCTGAAAGAACTAGCACATTCTGGGACCATGGCTGGAGAAAGTAATGTAGCGCCATTGCCACCGCCTCATTGAGAACCAACGTATCCCCGATCCGCACACATCTCACCGGGCGCCAAGTCTACATCAATGCTGGGGACTCAGTATGAAACCTTCCCACACAGTAAGAAACCAACATATCACCTCACCTTTAGTAAGGAACTGACGCACCACCTTCCCTGTGTAGCTGTAAGGAGCCGATACATCACATCCCCTGGAGTAAGGAACTGATGCATCACCTTCCCTGCACATAAGGAACCAACTCATCACCTTCCCTGCGGCTGTTTTTGTTTATGGTTTTGACACATCCAAGGCACTTTGTGTTGAAAGTGTTGCATCTATAGTTTGCTATTCACAGAACTGTTTCTACCCTTTAAAAGTCTTATTTTGATTACTGTTTTGTGGATTTTGTCATTTTGGTCTGGTTTGGTTTAGATAAAGATTGCCCACTTTTCTAACCTGGTGTGGTGTTCATTTGTAGTGTTTTTACTGTATTACTGCAGGTATGCACAAATGCTTTACACACTGCCTCTGAGATAAGCCTGTCTGTTCGTGCCAAGCTACCAAGGGGGTGAACAGGGGTTATTTTAGAAGTGTACCTCCTTACCCTGACTAGCAAGAAAGGTCCATACTTGGACAAAGATGCAAACCATTGCCAACAAGAGACCCCATTCCTAACATCTGTAGACTATCTTAGCAACGGGAGGTCTGGATGGGTAGCCATGTGCTCTACAAATACTCATGAATAGAATAGAATATATTGGGATGGTGAAAATATGTTTGCATGCATTCAATTGCTTTTATAAATGAGTAGGAGTTAAATAATTTGATGTGACTAGGACATGTTTCTAGTCCAATTAACTATTTGTTTCATAGTTATTCCACAGTTACTGTACTAAAATTACCTTGAACAAGAATGGTATATCACTTCCAATCCACTGAGAGCTATTTAGTAAAATTTAAACAAAGGAAGATGTACAAATTTGCAAACCTTCACTCATTCTTTGTGCAGTCTTTCTCTCAGAGAAATGTGTATCTTACCTAATACAATTCAAAATGTGTATTTCTTTTTGCTCTGCTTAATATATTTATTACTGGCAAGTACTGATCTATTTATCTAAGTGCTTACTTGTAAAGCACAAGTTGTACCCCACATGGAAGGTCTTTTGGGGCAGTGAAGCTAGATAACCCACTGCAGAGTAAGATAGAGAAAAGGAAAGGTGTCTGACAAGGACTCAGAATAGGCAGACTTTGGCTAATCAGATGATGAGTTTTTACTAACTTTACAAATCTTGAAGATTGCCGGTTTACATTTATGGGATAATGGAAGCTTATTCATCTATCTAGGAAAAACGACACAGCAGGATTTACACCCCTAAAGGTTTTCCTGAATTTTGATCCTTTCTGAAGGTACTCATGAGGTGATGTTAAATGGGGTGTGGGCTCATGTTTCCTAAATTTGTTAGCCAGATTAGTTAGTAAGCTATTTTAGAACAGTGGGGTTTAGTAGTCAATCAATCAATCAATCAAGGCATTTATAGAGCGCACTACTTACCCGTAGGGTCTCAAGGCGCTTGGGGGGGGGGTTGCCGTTACTGCTCGAACAGCCAGGTCTTCAGCTTCTCCCTGAAGGAGCGGTGGTCTTGGGTCAGGCGCAGGTCGGTCGGGAGGGAGTTCCAGGTCTTGGCGGCCAGGTAGGAGACGGACCTTCCTCCTGTTGTCGCTCTTCGGATGCGGGGGACGGCGGCGAGGGCGTGGCTGGCTGATCGGAGGTGGCGTTTGGGAGCGTAGAAGTTGATTCGGTTGTTGAGGTAGCTCGGGCCTTGATCGTGTAGGGCTTTGTGTGCGTGGGTGAGGAGACGGAAGGTGATTCTTTTGTTGACGGGGAGCCAATGCAGGTCTCTCAGGTGTCCGGAGATGTGGCTGTTTCGTGGGATGTCGAGGATGAGTCTGGCTGAGGCGTTCTGGATCTGCTGGAATCTCTTCTGGAGCTTGGCGGTGGTACCGGCGTAGAGGGCATTGCCGTAGTCCAGTCGGCTGGTGACGAGGGCCTGGGTGACGGTCTTCCTGGTCTCGGTGGGGATCCACCAGAAGATCTTCCGTAGCATGCGTAGGATGTTGAAGCACACCGAGGAGACGGCGTTGACTTGCCTGGTCATGGAGAGGGAGGAATCCAGGATGAAACCCAGGTTGCATGCGTGGTCCGTTGGTTTGGGTGCGGTGCCCAGGGCGGGGGGCCACCAGGAGTCGTCCCAGGTGGAGGGCGAGGAGCCCAGGATGAGGACCTCCGTCTTGTCTGAGTACAAGAGCACACAATATGTGCCTGAGTGCTTTCAAGTGCTTTCAAGCAATGTTACTACCCATGGTCTAAACTGATCAAGGCCTCTGTGCCTTTAACTCCATTGGACATTGCTTGTTAGAGCCCGGACACATATATTGTGACTATTATGTAACATTTTTCTAAAATAGCTTTATCGCCATTTAGAAAGTCACTCATGCCAGATTCAGCCCACATGACAACACTTGTTTCTTTGCTATCTCCACAGAATGCAACCCAATCATATAAGAGGAATAAGTCTACTTGTTTGCACTGGGGTCAGAATTAAAAGTTTTGTCAAATTTACCACAGCTGGTAATTACTTGGAGCAATACGGTTTCTTCCCCATTTTTATATTTTAGCAGGTAAAACCTGCCAGAATTTAAAAGTGGAAGAGTGTATGGTAGTTATTGTGGCATGGCAATTTTGAGCAGTAAGCAGTGCCTAATCTGTGCAGTGGTTGCCGGAATGGGCCACCGGCAATCTATTTTGTGGCAGGTGGGTCCCATCAGCACTCATTTTTGGGGTCTACCATTTATTTTCCTCATCCAGCATTTCCTGAGAGCAAGAAAGGGAAATGTACAAAAGAGAAAACATGAGAAAGAGAAAGACAAAAAAAGTCATCAAGGGAGAAACCAGGGACCTGCAAGGCAGAGATAAGGGGCAGGGAGCGTTTGGAAGTCATTTAAGTGGATCCCCATATCATCCCGCATGCCCTTAATACAGGGCTTAATTGTAAGTCGCCTGGACTATGACAATGCACTGCTTACCACCATCAATGAATGTCTTTTGACAAAACTTCAGACCCTGCAAAATACTGCGGCCAGGCTGGTTCTAAACATTTGGAAAGAAAGCTCTCCGATTACTGCCCGACTAGAACCCTCTGCTCCTCAGGCAAGCACCTCCTAACGGTCCGGAAAGTTCGCACGCTCAGAAATGGGGACAGATGTTTTTCTATAATAGCCCCAGAAATGTGGAACACTCTACCCCTCCAGATTAGAATAGACCCTAATCCGAACACATTCCGCAGAAACTTGAAAACCTGGCACTTTTAGGTCCTCTAGGTCTGCCCTTCCCTCTGTTCTCTCACTGAATTTCTGCAAGGGCTATGAGACCTAAGGGTGATATACGCGCTATATCAATTCAATTTCAAATTCAAATTCAAAGTGGCCTGAGGGTGATCCCAGACCATGCAGCCCTGCTATTCTACGTTCCAATGCCTGGTGCAGACTTATGGGCAAAGTTTTGTTGACCCGACTTATTCTTCAACAAATTAAACAACTGCGGTAAGCACCAAAATCCACGTTATTTCCCCTAAACTTCTGAGCCACAGAGGGTCAGATTTTATCATGTGCAAGACATTACCACATCTTTCTTAAAACATCTGCATATCTCACACATCATCATTTTCCTTTTAACGCCGGATTGTCACTCTTGGCTTCTGCACATACTTCTGTTCCTCTCATTTGACTATACCCCCACATAGACAATGTTTGTATTTCAACTTTATTGCTGTTTTGGTACTACATAAATCCGTTGCACATTTCCGTGTCTTAATCTTGTGTGCTCCATGCCATAGCTATCAGGGGGGTTGAGCTGAGGTTAATGTCGTGCCTTTGAGGGTTCATCCTGACATGGGTTGTGATTGTGCCTCAAAAATTCCTTTTTTTACAGGTGTGAACATCAGCCGTCTGAAATCTCTCCTTTGTGCTTAACTGGTACAAAAGTCTGCCTCATCAGCTATCCCTGGTCGAGGGATCTGCACAGTGTACTTGAATCATTACACATGCATACAACCCGGAAGGTATAGCTTACCTACAGCTCCTTTACATTTCGTCTCCAAAAACAGTTCAAAGTAAGCTGATTTATACTGATCTATACAATCCACCTTCCAAGTGACACGTTACTGTGGATTTGCAGTTCTGTCCTTATAACAAGCTGCTGCTAGACCTGTCAGCCTCTCTGCCTATGAAGATCAAAGTGGAATACCTGAGGCTGCAATTTCATGTATTCGACCTGGGGGAATTTAGCCATTAGTGGAAAAATTAACCCTCAAAAAGCAGTTGCAGATTTTCTACCCATAATAAGTAAACCACGTGCCACTAAACATTGTTTATGGCCCTGGGTTGTTTTTAAAGCCAATGTTTGCGGATTACGTTTTTTACTGGGCACAGCGTTTAGTATAGTAACATTTTAACAAGGGAGTCATGAAATTGTCAAGCAGGTTCATAAAATATATGAGTACAATTATAGACAGGCAGAAGGAATTTAGCTGTTGTGTGCAGCTGGTGCAGGGCTCTTTTTCATCACTGATATGCTGAAGAGCATAGTGAGCTCTCAGCTTTCAAAAAAACCTAAAGAATAACAATTATCAAGTTTCCCTCATATTAGTACATTAACTATATCTGTGACAGTGTCTGTGTGATTGTCGTAAATATTTGAACAGCAGGAAGCAAGTTGATTTATCTAAAGAATATTTCTGTTCTGATTTATGTGTATTGAAGATTGACTTGATTATACAGATATACTGATTTCATTTCAAACTGTAAAACATTGCCTTTTGCAAATGTTTTAATTAATCAAACAATAACGTGTACATTCATTCACTTTTTATAGGTATAAATTATACACCTGAGCACAACACCTGCTTTCAGCATGTTGTTTTTTTGGGTCTCGTCCTACGCAAGGTCCATGCGAGGAGGGGACCTAATGCCATCGGCAGAGCTTATTCAGCAAAGAAGTGCACGCGTTGCATTGCTTGCAATGCAACGCGTGCACATCTTGGTGATTTCCTTTCAGGAGCGCGTGGTGCCATATGATGGCGCCATATGGTTGCACGCTCACGAAAGGAAATCGCAAATGCCCTCTCCTCCTGCTACCACTTTCACTTTACTGCCGCGCGGCCAATGCTTGTTCCTCTTTCCCAGATTCCTTCACCTGCCTGTGTTCGCAGCAGCCTCTTCTCCATCTGCTGGCAGAATTGCCCTGCCTCCTCCGGACCCCCCACTTATTTATTTATTTATTTATTTATTTATTTATTTATTTATTTATTTACTTTATATAGCGCGTAATCACCCCGGGGTCTCTAAGCGCTTTACCAGGTATATACCAACCAAGTTCTGCAGCCGATCGTCAAATTACAGCACGCCCCATGCTTGCTGAAAAAGCACTGTTTTTAGTTTTTTTCGAAAAGGCAACAAGTTGGGTTATTTGCGCAGTTCGGTAGGTAAATTATTCCAGACAGCTGGGAAGATGTTAGAAAATGCACGACCACCCAGGGTGGATGATTTGAAAAGCGGTTGAGTTAACAAAGTAGCATCTGAAGAGCGCAGATGTCTACCAGGTTTGTATAGGGCCAGACGGGCTTTGATGTAGCTTGGCGCCTTTCCATACAGGACTTTATGCGTAATGCAGAGCCCTTTGAACAAAACCCTCTGTTTGACCGGTAGCCAGTGAAGTTCATGCAATAGAGGAGAAGCAAGCGTTCTCCGAGGTTTCTTGAAAATCAATCTAGCAGCATCGTTCATAACAATTTGCAAACGGTTCAGATGTTTTTGAGGGAGCCCTGCATACAGTGAATTACCATAGTCCATCCTGGCTAGGATCATGGCAGAATATTCTGCCATTGAGATCTCCAGAACACCCCCTACCTCCTTCACGGTACTGCATGCATATTTAATCTTATAGCATCGGGGAAGAGCCCCTTCCAACGTGGGTTCACAGGTGTTTAAACTTGCATTAGACACACAGTCGCTACTGCGCTGCGGAGGACCCCAGCTAGAGGTTAGATACTGTTTGATAAACGTTGCTGCCGCCGCTCACCAGACTAATTTCCTTGGTGCTAATTTGAAGAGTACTCCGTTTTTCATCGAGGCAATACTTTCAGTAATGTCATGACATTCTTGACCTCCTTGATCATTGGCCTATTAACCAAGCTGCATCTATTTTTTAAACAGTATTAATATTATGATTTCAGAATCCTGATTATCAAGCCTTCTCAAGCTGGGCCCTGTTGAAAACGCATTGAATTTAAGTTTTTGTTTTTATTTCTGTTAATTGAAAATCGCCTTTCTTCCGGAAACCTGGTTTATTTTATTGCCTTAGACCTAGGTGTTCCCAGTTAACACAACCACTACTGTCTTCTCAATTTCAGCATACTACAGAATTATGAGCAGAGCAAATGCTCTTGAAACTTTCCGTTTATTGATAGAGATAGAAACAATACAATAAAATGACTGTGCTTGTTTAGAGTCAGGGACAGTTCCTGCCTTTGAGCGTTGGGGCGTTACCCCACTCATATTTTGGCGCCATGAACTCCATTTTATGTGCATGTTAAATAAACTTTTTTTTTTTAAAAACACTTGACTTTCCTTTATTTTTATGTGTGCCCGGGTGCCCGTGGCAGTCTGAGTCAGCCTTCCGCTGCAGGCGTCAGCGGCTGTGAAGTGGATGGAGTTTCTGTTGTTATTGGCACAATGTCACAAGCGAGCAAGTGTTCGGCACCTAGGCCCAAAGTCCCCAGGTCAGGTTGGCCGGCTACTTTTCTCCAGCCAGCCCGACATGCGCACTAGAGACAACGACTCATGCACATTAGGGACCCAGGGCTGACCAAAGCCGCAACCCCCGGTCTCCTAATGAGGGGTGAATTTGCATGCTCAAGCCACTCCACTGCTCTCATGCCGATTAACAACAAGGAGACAGTGTTTGTATTGGATGCCAGACATGATTACTCTGCTCAGTTTAGGTCTCTGCAGACACTGTGGTGCCGCGGTGTGGGAGGATCTTGCCACGGAGCATTACCATCCACTGTAATGGCTTCTTCTGAAAGCCATGCAGTGATTGGCCATCTGCCGTTGCTGGGCAGGGCTGCTCAGCCAGTGTTTCTCCGCTCTCTTCCTGTGCACCAAACGATGGTGTGTGAGAGAGAGAGACAGCAATATGGAGCAGTTCACACAATGCATTTTTGTCCTGACTCCGATCACAAGGACAGATCATCCGATCAATGAGTGGAGTCCATCTCTCTACGACTCTGAGTGATTTAGGTGAGCTCGATCATTCAAACTTTTGCCCTGTGGCGGATATGCCTGCTTCATGATGAAGGTCCACACTGCGGTATGAGCATGTCAGAGTGTGTCTGAAGGAAGGGAGACCAACAAGAGTTGGTCAAACCTCCCTGTGCAAAAACTAGTCTCAGGCGCGTGCATCGATAACAAGCAGGACAGCGCACGTTGCTTGGGTGACACTCCGAAAGAGTGCTGGAGGACAAAGAAGACTGCAAGTCAGACTCTCTTAAAAGGTACATGTGAGGGTCAGAGTACCCTGCTTACCTGTCACACTATCACTTCCGCGAGCCTAGATCACGTTTCCATCATCTGGCTGATTTAAGTCTACCCTCTCTCTTCCTCATAGCCCTCCTTTCTCTCTCTCTACACACCTTTGATTCCAGGGTTAGACTGGCAGTGCCAGGCGAGCTGGGCTCACTGGTGGGCTGGCTTTACCTGTTTGTGGACTTGTCAATTTCTGGTGGGCAGGTTTTTACTAATACATTTTTTAGCAGGCAAAATGTGCTTGCAGTAAGCACTCGTTATGTACTACTTGCTTCATTCAGTGATTGTGTACAAAATCATCCTGGAGCGTGCTGTGGCCAAGGGGTTTTGAAGGAACGTTTGAGGGCAGGGGTGAGGTGCTCACTGCCAAGTATATGGGGGGTCACTAGCCTGGTGCAGGGCATGGAGGAAACAGTACAGAAACCTCATCTGAGGTTACAGCACCCCAGAATTGTGCTCAGGGCTGGATTACCCTCGCTGCACCCAATGTCCGTGTATTTTGCTACCGACGTTCCTTAAGGAAGCCAATGTGGTGGTTTGAGAACAAGATGTGTCTCAGCAGAAAGCATAGGTGTGTGTAATAACATTTGCTGATGTTTCACCTGAGGAACATGTTGTTTGTTGCAACCCGAGTTACCCACATTCCAAATAAACAATTGTGCTGTCCTGTGTAAACTGTAGCTCTTTACGTTTCCGTGTTTAAGCCACTGAGCACAGGGGGGTCCTGCAGACACTGCTCGCAGTCTGTTGTCTTCCAGCCATAGGCAGAGTGGAGATACAGGGGCTCTGAGAAGGGGTGGAAACAAAGCCTCGTTAGCAAATGAATGTTCTTTTCAAAGACTTGTGAAGTTCTCGGTGTGGCTCTGTGTGTGCCCGGGCTGACACACATGACATGGGGAAGCCATTAGAGCCAAATGGGTGTTGCATTCTTGGTGTGAGAGATGGCCCCACTGTACAACCCGCGAACCTGTACAATCCATGCTAATGAGGTCTGATCACTTGGAAACTAGTCAGCGCAATATGAGTGCTTGGCATGGATGTTTTGACTGATTTGTGAAACAATGCAGGGGAGACAGCTACCTACAGATCTGTACATTCATCCTCACAGTTCAACCAAATAGAACACTAATCCCCTCCAGCAGAGCCCTAGCCAAGCAATTGATTGAAATTCCTCAAAATGGATTCCCTTATCCATGAAAGCAGCTATTGCCCTCTGAGGTCTCCCCTCTCGTACATTCACGGTGACAGTGCCCTCACAAAACCGAGGGCATGTGTGCATTGTCAATTTAAATAAATGTGGGAAAGTACTAGCTGTAGCATTGTCTTTTGCTTGTGGCAAAAATAAATGTGCATAAATACAGAGAAAAGGGGCCAAAAAATAATTATGGATGAATACAGATGGAAATGGCAAAAAAAAAATACCATAAAGCCGGGAATCCAAATAATGAAGTACTTTGGTTATATTAGCTAAACTTTTACAGCTGGCTTATTCCCCTTCTTGCTTTCTCAATATGCTTGAAAATGCACCATTTGCCCACTCTTATTAAAAAAACTCTCACGGTGAGAACACCCCCTAAACCTCCCTTATGATGGTCAGGCTCGCTAGCCACAGGTCACTCAGCCGGAATTTTTACACCCGCCACTTTTAAATGTCACCAGCCACCACTGTTTAGAGTACAGATGTTTGTAGAGAGGGTGTGACTTCAACTAAAACATCTGCATACACATTTTTGCTCCTCCATTGATTGTTACTTCTTTTCTATGTGGTAAATATGCTAATGCTAGGTTATGATTGTGAAAGCCATTATCTGGATTTTGAGTACATCAGCTGTATGTTTTGGTAATCATCCACTAATACTTAAGGATATTAATAGGTTATGGTATTCACAAAGTGTCGAGTTTTGTCTGTTTGAAGTTTCCAAGAGATCAATAATATGCAGCAGGATACAGAAGTTGTGAGGGATGATTGTTGTGTTATGATGTCGTCCTAGATAAAACCATGAAATGCCTCAGCATTACTTCATTGTTATCACCGGAGCTGTGCAAAATATAATATTAGCAATGTATAAACATTCTTTCACAAAAGTGCAGTATGAAGCAAAAATGTGGATCGCTGACACAATATTGTAGTACACGATATTATCAACAAAAATATTGTGTCAAACATATTTGCTTACCACACTATCTTGCTCCTATACTTAATGAACAACAAAACTATTGGAAAAAAATAATATTGACACTGATATTGTCCCAAAAATAGACAAAATATAAATTATTTTACTTATATAGAATTTAAAGTAACATGTTAATTGCTTAATATATAAATGAAATATAATGTAAATTGAATATATTAGACTAATATTTGATACTACATATATCGCAACCCATTGGGTTATTAGATTAAATTAGGAAATGGCTTTGCGATACCCATTTGGGACTCAATAATACTGAACTCACTTAACCAAAATGCACTCTGTGCACACACCCATATGGGCAGAACTGTTATAAATGTTGCAAGTGTGCTGTCATTGTTTTTCGCATACATTCCATTTGCCAAGCCAGAGACAAGGGTAACAGATCTGAAACATAAATGGAAAGAACGGCACACTGCGATGCTGAAACAACACTGTTTCGTGCTCTGAGTCCTGCAATTCAAAAACTGAAAAGTTCATGTTGTGTGCTGCGCCTTAATTGGGGAGTGCCTTTATTTTGTATACACACACACATATATATATTCTTATTCAATTCAATTCTATATATATATATGTGTGTGTGTGTGTGTGTATATAATACATATATATATATGTGTGTGTATATATATATATATACAGTAGGTATATATATATATATATATATATATATTACCTACTGGCGGTCGCCAGTAGGTAGTTATAGTTAAAACCTAGTTTCCATAGGAAATCAGCAACATTCTATTTGGGAAAACATTGGCGCCGGTGGACAAATCTTAACGAATTTCTCCAAGAAACTGGCCTGCTCCGCTCCGCTCCTTCCCTGAAAGTTTGGGGGTGATTCGTGAAGCGATGGCTGAGAAAAAAGGGGGTCCCAAAACGTGTTTTCCCCATGCAATTTTCCATAGGACCTTTAGCCAGGGCTACAACCCGAACGGCTGATTGGAATTACACCAAATTTGGCAGAGAGTTAGAATTCGGTTCGCAGATCACGCTTTTTGTTAAATGGTGTAAATCCATTCAGTAGTTCCTGAGAAAATCATGAGTAAAATCATAAGTATATCTGTAGAAGCTTACCGTACTTGTACATACACGTACCTTTCCGAGCTTGAGCTGCATGCTCATTGGCTGTCAACTGTCTGTCAACACTTCAAACCAGAAAGTGTTGGCAGCCATCTTGTGCCTCGGTAGACTGAGGCACAAGAAAGCAGAAAAACAAACATGTAGAACGTAAAAAGGGGGCAGGGTAGAAACAGCCTGGTCTCCTAGGCCTGCTCAGGGGGTCCCACAAGGAACCCCAAAGCCCCAATTTTTTATATTTTTTTGACGAAAATCGCGCGGGTACGCATACGGTACTCGTACGGTACACATACCTTTCCGAGCACGAGCTACATGCTCATTGGCTTTGAACACTCCAAACCAGGAAGTGTTGGCAGCCATCTTGTGCTCGGTAGACCGAGGCACAAGAAAGAAGAAAAACAAACGTGTAGAACGTAAAAAAGGGGCAGGGTAGAAACACCCAAAAAATCGCGGGGTACAAAACAGTCTGTTTTTTTCATATTACCCTCCCGGGGTGAACAAATCCCGGGGGCAGAGTGAAAAAGAAGTGTAGGGGGCCCTAATCCCCCACACTATCCCGGGGACCACCACTCCCGGAGCAAAGTAATTATTTTACACCTCTCTGGCGCATACTGGAGGCTTCTGGTGGGCTAGTTGGCCCCCAGGGACCCCCAGTATACAAGGGGAATTAGTTCCCCCTCTTCAAACGTGCCAGGGGGCTGCGTTGCAGAGAGGTGTAAAAAGGTGCGTGTCCTCATTACAGCTCTCTGCAACGCAGCCTCCTGGTGCATACTGGAGGTTACTGGTGGGTTAGTTGGCCCCCAGGGACCCCCAGTATGCAAGGGAACTTAATCCCCCAACATGGATCACTCTACAGGGCGCGTTTGCACAGTGGTGAAGGTAGTTGGCGGGGCTTGAGTTGATGTGAGTGCAAACATGCCCTGAGGCGTGTTTTAAGTTGGGGAATGTATTCCTGTTCAATACAGAGGTCCACTAGGGGCAACTAGTCCAACAGATATCTCCAGTAAGCACCACGGAGCTGTATTGCAGAGTGTTGTAAAAAGGGTGTGTGTCCTTTGAACACCTCTCTGCAACACAACAACTGCCTGGCGCATACTGGAGGTACCTGATGGGCTAGTTCGCTTACAGGGGACCTCAGGGTTGAAGAGGAATGAATTCCCCAATCTAAAACGCACCATCGGGTGTGTTTGCACACGTTACCTCAGGCCCCTCCCCCTTCCTTCACTATTGAGCAAAATATTCCTGTAAATTCTGCCGAACTATGCATTCCAATTTACTCACCTGTCATCACAAGAAACGTCAGTGCTGCATCTTTGAGCGCACTACTGATCCTGAAAAGTAATTCTAACCATACTTACAGTAACTTCAATATCCTTCCATAGGCTAACATTGACTGGTTTCACTTGGAAATTCTTCCAAGTGTGGAGTTTTGGAACTTAAAAAAATTCCTCTAAAATCAGCCGAACTACGAATTCCAATTTACTCACCTGTTATCAGGAGAGACCTCAGTGCTGCATCTTTCAGCTCATTACTATTACTGAAAAGTAAATTTAACTGTACTTACCAGTAACTTGAATTTCCTTTCATAGGATATCAGTGCCTGATATATAAAATATATATAAATTAAAAAAATTATTACATAAAAAAAATATTACAATTGCAATATTTTTTACAAAAAATATTTTTCAAATAATATGAAAAATATATAATGTAATTTAAAAAGAAAATATCTAAAAATAAATAATTAAAAATAATGTGGTAAATCAGTATAAAAAATATAACATTTAATACATTTAAAAATTATCATTTACAAAACCTTCGAAATTCACTGAAAAAACCATAGGTTTCACACACGTTATAGTTAAAAATTAGCATTTGAAAAAACCTTAGAAATTCACTGAAAAAACCATAGGTTTCAAACACGTTATAGTTAAAAATGAGCATTTAAAAAACCTTAGAAATTCACCGAAAAAACTATAGGTTTCACACATGTTATAGTTAGCTGGACATTTAACTCATACAAAACCGTTGAAATTCCCCCGTTATAGTTAGTTCAGTTAACTATAATTTGGGCGCCCGCAATGCACGGCTGATGACGTCACATATTACATCACTCATGACATGGTCAGTGACATCACTCATGACATCACTGATAACATCTTAAATTACATGACTGATGACCTCACTGATGACATCATCCTTGTGAAAGAGTGGCAGACCTCCTCTCACTCTAATATAACCTTTGATACACACATTCAAAAATAGAAAATAACATTTTCAAAAAAATGGAGATACCAATACCAGTTACAACAACCTATTCAGTAATTCCAGCATCTACATACACATCCACTCATTCACCAACATTTCTATACAGTCACTCATACATGTACTCACTCATCATATGTACTCATACACCTATACATCCTGTTACACACCGACACTCATACATAGAGTTAATCACACACATACTCACACATGCAAATAAACTATCAAACATCCATTTACTTGCATATACAGCTATACACACACCACTGCACTTACTTCTACAGAAACATACACATACTTACTCTCTTAAACAAACACTTATAGAAACACATACGTATTTATACAGGAACTCTTCCAATCTCTCACTCTCATATATACTCACTTATATACATCAATACTTACATATACTAGTTTAAAACATATGTACTTACTTATAAAGACACTATTGGGACAGTCATTCACTCACTAACACACCCATACACAAACTCATCCACCCATACAGTCTTGCACACATGCTATCTTCAAAACATATACAAACAGTGAGTCAGTCATTCATGCATCTATACGCCAAGTAATATCCCCCACCAAACCATACAGACACTCATACCGATACTCAAAAAACCAACTAATAAGCCATATACACACTCATGTAGCTACTCACCAACCCATGCAGCCACTTATACACAAAGTGAGACACTGATACAGAAATTTACATATTTAAACATTACTCGTTAATACATGTATTCACTAAGATACACTAAATAAGTCAGTTATAGAATACATTTTACAAACAAAAATCCATTTAGACATTTATTTACCCATTTATTCTTCCATCGACCTTTAGATATACATATATAAAAAAATAATATTTTTCAGAAAGACACGCATTCACTGGATGATGTCATTAGTGATGTCATCAGTGATGTAGTTTGAGATGTCATCAGTGATGTCATGAGTGATGTCATTGACCATGTCATGAGTGATGTAATATGTGACATCATCAGCAGTGCATTGCAGGCACGTGAGTTATAGTTAACTGACGTAACTATAACAGGGGAATTTCAATGGTTTTGTATGAGTGAAATGTCCAGCAAACTATAACATGTGTGAAACCTATAGTTTTTTCTGTGAATTTCTAAGGTTTTTTAAATGCAAATTTTTAACTATAACCCGTGTGAAACCTATGGTTTTTCAGTGAATATAGATATATATATCGAGTCACCAAATGCCTGCCCTCAAAGTGTTGATGCCTGCCGGGGTTGACAGGTACCCCAAAAGGATTTTATTCCGAGTGAAAAGAAATAACTGAACTACAGTTTATTTCTTTTCACTCAGAATAAAATCCTTTGACACAAGACTGGTGTGCCGCCTATCCTTCCTGTGGATTTGATTGCTGTTTATATACTGGGGCGAGAGCCACAGGTGATTTAAGTTGTTGTACTTTTGCATATTGGTGTTGTTTCCAAATCAGCCCTGGTAGAAGTGTGCGAGGCACACGGAACGCGTCGGCGATCAGACTTTGGCTAACAAAAGAGGGAGATTCGTCCTGTCTGAAAAGGCTGCTGCTTACAACAATAAAACGCTTACTACATACCTTCTGGTTGTGAGGCTTACTTCAAGGGGACAAAACTTTGTGTGAATTTGTTGGTGGCCCGTCCTGCCACAGAGGAAGATCCTGCTGTGTTCAACACGGTCTGTGCTGGCGCCTAATTGATGTCAGCGTTAAGGACTAGAAGGAGCAAACTGTAAGTTCCATTCAGCAGCTTTGGAAGTACAGAACTTTTCACCAACCCACCTGGGTTTTAATTGTGTTTTAATATGACAGGGCATATACAAATTCACAGGAATAATACTTCACGGGATCTTTTGAAACTACCTAGACCAGCAGGCATTTCACTGCCCAGCCCACTGGGGCGAGAGCCACAGGTGATTTAGGGTGTGGTACTTTTGCATATCGGTGTTGTTTCCAAATCAGCCATGGAAGAAGTGTGTGAGGCACACGAAACGCGTCGGCGATCAGACTTTGGCTAACAAAAGAGGGAGATTCGTCCTGTCTGATAAGGTTGCTGCTTACAACAATAAAACGCTTTCTACATACATTCTGGTTGTAAGGCTTACTTCAAGAGGACAAAACTTTGTGTGAATTTGTTGACGGCCCGTCCTTCCGCGGAGGAAGCCCCACGGTGTTCAACACAGTCTGTGCTGGTGCCTAATTGACGTCAGTGTTATGGACTAGAAGGCGCGAGCTGTAAGTTCCATTCAGCAGCTTTGGAAGTACAGAACTTTTCACCAACCCACATGGGTTTTAAATTGTGTTTTAATATGACAGCGCAAATGCAAATTCACAGGATTAATACTTCACGGCACCTTTTGAAACTACCTAGACCAGCAGGCATTTCACTGCCCCGCCCAATGGAGCGAGAGCCACAGGTGATTTAAGGTGTGGTACTTTCGCATATCGGTGTTGTTTCCAAATCAGCCCTGGAAGAAGTGTGCGAGGCACACGAAACGCTTCGGCGATCAGACTTTGGCTAACAAACGAGGGAGATTCCTCCTGTCTGAAAAGGCTGCTTCTTACAACAATAAAACGCTTACTACATACATTCTGGTTGTAAGGCTTACTTCAAGGGGACAAAACTCTGTGTGAATTTGTTGGCGGCCCATCCTGTAACGGAGGAAGCCCCACTGTGTTCAACACGGTCTGTGCTGGCGACATCAGTGTTATGGACTAGAAGGAGCAAGCTGTAAGTTCCATTCAGCAGCTTTGGAAGTACAGAACTTTTCACCAACCCACCTGGGGTTTAAATTGTGTTTTAATATGACAGCGCACATGCAGCCACAGGTGATTTAAGGTGTGGTACTTTTGCATATCGGTGTTGATTCCAAATCAGCCCTGGAAGAAGTGTGCAAGGCACACGAAACGCTTTGGCGATCAAACATTGGCTAACAAAAGAGGGAGATTTGTCCTGTCTGAAAAGGCTGCTGCTTACAACAATAAAACGCTTACTACATACCTTCTAGTTGTGAGGCTTACTTCAAGGGGACAAAACTTTGTATGAAAATATATATATATATATATATATATATATATATATATATATATATATATATACATACATATATATATTAGACAAATCCTCGCCACACGCCAACGCGCTTACAACCCGTCTTTGGTTGAGAAATGACGATGAGCAACAACCCGTTCTGGCACCAGATATTAGGTGGTTTTTATTTGTGCATTCAAACGCCCAGCTTGTCCGCCATGACGCATTTCACCTCTGTCCAGAGGCTTCATCACATGATGTGTTACCAAACACAAAAGAGGGTACTTATAGTTAAAATAGAGGCGGGGTTTGATAGCCACCTCAAATGCACTACAAACATGGAAACTCAAAACATACTCACGATGGGTTATTCGTAATGCAAATAAAAGACAAAGTGTCTTGAATCAACATACAACCATTAAGACGTCAGCATACTGCAATAAATATGTACAAAAAACGCAATACAGATGATACAATACATAATAGTATAAATTTAAAATCATCTATATATACACAGTTTCCCAATATGATTTAAAGTGCAAATGTAACCCAAGTGGGTTTTCAATCTTTATTGAACTTTATCAATTCAATCAATATGTAAACTATATACTCCCTCTGATAGTGTAGAACCAAAGTGCTAGTGCTATGCAAAATTCTGCTATAAAGTGATTTGTGCAATTTAAAAAAATGGGACGAGGGGTCAGCCGTTTTATAATTGATTTTTTGCAATTTGTTTTTTCTTTACTATTCGGATTACCTCCACAGGCCACCAACTAAAGTACCAATCCAAGAATTGGGGATTTATGATGTACAACATAGAAACAGATTACTCAAGACAACTTCCTATATAGAATTTATATGCAAGTGTAAAGATCCTCACTTGCATTGAGACCTCCTGGAGTCTTACTGTCGAGTTCTAATATGTAACTAGTTTCTAGAAGGCGTAACATTGCCTCCGTATTCCCTCCTCATTTTAACGGCATTACACAATCTATTACAAAGTATTGTAAATGCTTAGGGTCACTTTCATGTACATTTTCGAAATGACGGGCCACCGGATAAGCTTGATCTTTTCCAACGATGGCCCTAATGTGTTGCAGTATCCTTTTATGCGCAGGCAGTCGGGTGCTCCTCACATACCGTAACCCACACGGACACTGCAACAAATAAACTGCATAGTCAGTTTTGCAGGTGAGTTGTTTCTTTATTGGTAGTGGTGTATCTTTGAATGAAACCGAGTAATGAGTCCTATTGCAGCCATATCCACAGGCCTTGCAAATGAAACATTTCTTAAAGCCCCTACTCAATGCCATCCAAGTACTAGGTACTGATCCCTCTAGGCAGTTACTAACACGTTTGTCTGCCATTGAAATAGATTTTCTAAAGGTTAGCTCAGGTTTTTTGTTACTAACCCACCTATGACAGGATCCCCTGTCACCAAATTCCAATTTTTATAGAAAATCTTTCTAATTTCGTTGTGTTTTCTGTTGAATGTTATTATTGCCCTAGGTTGGATATCAAATTTATTTTCAGTCTTCCCTACTGTTCTAGTTTTAGAATTTAGAGCCTGAACCCTTGTTAGTGCTCTAGAACGGTCTATAGCCCTTTTGAGAATCTCCTCCGAGTATCCTCTAGATAAAAAACGTTTTTTACTTTCATCTTGGGCCATATGACACTCCAGATCTGAACTGCAAATCCTCCTGATACGCAGCATTTCCCCAAAGGGAAAGCTGCCTATCAGGTGGTGCAAATTTTGACTCGCCGCATGAAAAACAGTATTGCTTGCAGTATGCTTTCTATATAATCTAGTAGCCAGACCTGTGTTATCTACGTACAGATCTATCATCAATTGTAGAGGTACATTTTAAATTTAGATTGTTATTGTTCAGTTTCTCCACAAATTGCTGAGCCTCCTCTTTGGATCCCCGCCAGACCATAAAAAAATCATCTATGTATCTCAGATAGATGGGTACATGATTTTGCATGGTGGCTTGATGTAGCCCCTTGAGGATCTGCTCCTCCCACAGTCCCATGTGTAAACATGCTAGACTGGGGGACAAGCAGGCCCCCATAGCCACCCCCCTCATCTGTTGATATACCTGATTATTAAACAACAAATAATTTTGCTGTAAACAGATCTGAATCATGGATAACAGCATTTTATTGTGCGACGAAAAATTTATTGCACGTTTGTTTAGATAATGTTGTACTGCTTTCAGCCCATCGCTATGTTTTATAGATGTGTACAATGAAGACACATCAAGTGTCATAAGTAAACATTCAGAATTCAAAACAACATTGTTCAATTTGCGAATAAAATCCGAGGTATCTTGTACATATGACCATAGACCCTTAACCCAATCCTGCAAATAATAGTCTATGTACTTCGAAATGTTTTCAGTGGAGCCGTTGATGGCAGACATGATTGGGCGTCCAGGATGCGTGTCCACATTTTTATGAATTTTGGGTATCAGGTAAAACGTTGGCATCACCGGATGCTCTTTCTTAAGGAAACCAAATTCCTCATTGGAAATGAGATTACCGCACCTCCATGCCATCAGTTTAGAATTTTGGTCCTGCCAAGCAGTTCTTATTGCTGCAAAGTTGCTTTTTTCTGTAACATTCTGAGTCCTGTAGTTGTTTCTCGGCTTCACTTATGTACATTTGGCGAGGCCACAAAACAATGTTCCTGCCCTTGTTGGCTTGTCTGACAATTATGTCTTTATCCAATTCAAGTTTTTTAATTAAGTTGTTATAACTTTGATTCATCTTATTTATTGCGGCATGTTTCTTGTTTGTGGCTGTGTATAATTTTTTCAAATCCCTGGTGATTAGATCCTGATACACATCCAAATTATCGTGGGTCATAATAGGTTGGAACACAGATTTGGGTCAAAAGGGAGTTCTACAAGTTCCCTGATCTTCCCTTGATAATGTCAATGAGACTCCTGTTGAAGTCTCTGACTCTCTCTGTAAAGCCCAAATTTCATCAAAAACTGTCCGATCTCCTGCTTCCTCTAGTGATGGACTACTGGGTGTCTCCGTAAATTTTTTTTGTGTTAGGTTGTAATAGAATACATTTATTCAATTTGAGCTTTCTCACAAATCTATACGCGTCCATCCTGGTGTCAGCATAGTTAAAGTCCCATGGTGGACAATATGACAATCCTAAGCCTAGGATTTTCTCATCATTCTAAGTGAGCTGCAGGTCAGTGAGGTCAATTATTGAACTGCGGTTTTGTTTGTTCCAACTGCCCCTTTGTAGCCTTTTTTCGCTGTTTGATTTTTCTTTTATGGCATTTCCACCTTTCACTGCGTATGCGGTTTGCACTTTGTTGCTTGTTCGTCCGCTAGCTGGAATCCGGGGTCTCAAGGTATCCCGGCGGTCCTGGCACAAGCAGCTTACTTCTTGTGCCAAAGAGAGTTTTGTAAACCCCACTGTTGGTGCCACTGCTGTCTCATTCTCTAAATCGCTTTCCGCTGCAGAACTTACATCAGTCGATGACACCGAGACTGAGGTTTCCTCCGTGTGTTCTTGGCAAGTTTTTCTTGCTTGCGCTTTCACGTTATCATAACTTTTGGAAAAGGTGAAAATTTGCTCTTTAAGATAATCAATACGGTCACGCTCACATTTGTAAGCTTTGCGTTTTTTAATAAAGTCTTCATCTTTGCCCAGCCTTATCATCATGTCTGCTTGCATTTTGTCTGTTTGTTCACTCTTCTCTATACCGGCTATTTCAATCTCCAGCTGCTCTATTTCTGTTTGAATTTTGATGCGGCGACAGTCTGAATCTGCTCTCTTCAAATGTCTGTTTTTCTTGCAAAGAATAGGATTAGCACAGTGTCATCCACACTGAGCTAGAAAGGGACAACGTCTTTTGTCCTTTCTATAGCAAAGTCTTTTAGCATAGGATTAGAACAGTGCCATTCATGCCCAGCTGTAAAATGATAAAAGCCTTTTACCATATGTTGGAAGATATTATATTAGTGTGGGGAGGTAGGTATCTGCACTAAGTAATAAGACCACAATCATAAATAAGGTCCAGTCAACTTCTCAGTAAATGAATCCTTGCTCAACCCTAGGTAGCTTGTCTGCAGGCAGATGGACTTAATTTAGGAGAAAGGTGTGTGAAGCATTTAAAAACACGAATACAGTACAAAAGTAAGACACAACACACAATACAAATCCAACAACAATTTATCGAAATAGGGAATATTTGTATGATGAAAAAGACACGAAAATGACAAAAATCCAATTCAATGAAGTGGAGATATGAATTGTTAAAGATGAAAAGTAAACTAGCACTTAGAAGCAAATAGAGCTCAAGGGGTTAAAAAGGTCACGCTAGACCGGGACAAAGTTAGGAGTTCAGTCCCCCCGCGATGTAACCCATTTACACTTACTGCTTGAAGTGTTTCTTGATGCTGGGAAGTGATTCAAAGCACCAGCCAAGGGTTCAGAAGCTTTGGTTTGTCTCTAGGCATCTGGAACACAATGCACCTGGTCAATTCAAGTAAAATCCAGGTGAAGCTTGTCAGCTTGAGTTGTCCTTCTTGTTAATGTTGCAGGTAGCCCTTCCAGTTCTTTTCTACCTGTTGCTGATCAGGGAGTCTACTCCTTATCCTTTAAGACCGGCACAGACGTTTTGTTGTAAAGCCTTGTGAGTTCAGCAGGTGCAGTCCTCATGAGTGCAGTCCTCTCTTGTGTAGTCCAGGGATCCAGCAAAGCAATACTCCAAATGTTCAGTGTGGGTATTTGTAGGTCCACAATGCCAGCCAAGGGTCCAGAGCTCTGATTTGCCTCTTGGATGTTTGGGACTACAGTTCCCACAATGCATCTGGTCAGCTCCTTAAAAGTCCACTGGTCAGCTGTTCTTTCTTGGTGAAGTTGATGCTAGTACCTTTTTGGAGCTCTTTTGTTCTCTCCACTCCTTAATCCTTTTGAAGCCAGGCAAAATACTCTTGTGTGCAGCCCAATGTGGGCAGCAGGGACAGTCCTTATGAGTGCAGTCCTCTAGTGGTGCAGACCAAGGGTACAGTAGGACAGTCCTTCTTCTCCTGGTATTTCCAGGCAGGGATCTCTAGTTTCTGGGCAGCTCTTGCAAATGCACCCAGTTTTCTGGGCTGGAAAGAAGGAGGGTACCCCTGACTAATGTGCTGTAGGGTGTCACTCTCTGTGATGACCACTTCCACTGAAGTGGGGCATATTTTGATGCAAGAAAGCACTGTTCCACAAATATCAAAATTGAAAAACTCTCTCCTGGAATTTCAGATCTGGCTAATCTCACAAACAGTTGTGGCTAACCTTTCCCTACACTTATATTGAAGTCCCTCTCCTAATTCAAATATAGAGGCTCCTATCTGGCTGTGGGGTCAAGAAGTAAGGCTGGGCCTGGTTCTTGTCCTCACTGTCTTACTCCCTTTGAAGATCAGGTTGGCTACCCAGCCCCCTTCCTGTCCTGTCATCTGCCAACACGAGATTTCCTCCGACCAGATGTTTCCTTTGTCTCAGTTCAGTCCACTTCACACCTCATTAAGGCAGATTGGCTCAGCAAAGGCTGACCAATCAGAAGAGGCTGCTACAGAGCTGGATTGGATAACTTAAGAAAGCAGCTCTCTAATGTATTTCCTACATTAGTTATAATAAATCCAACCTTGGCAAGTTGATGGATTCTTGCAACTATTAATTTGACACTTTGAATTAATATTTCAGCTCACGGCAGCCAAAGATAGACTTTATTAATGTTATTTAACCTCTTCGCTGCTGATGACAAGCTCAGCTAGTCATCAGCTACGGCGCTCGTATGCTGATGACGAGCTGAGCTCGTCATTGACGCACAAAAGCGGGAAAAGCCGCGGCAGCGATGCGGATAAAGTATTCCCATGTTAGCCTATAGAGCTTATGCACTACAATGGAGAAAAACTAAAATGGCAGTTTTTCCCTCACCAGGGCATGTAAAACACCTTTTATAATGTCCCTGCTTAATTTAACATGGCACCTTACCATTGAGGTACCAAGGGCAGATCTTAGGGGTGGATTACATGTATAAGTAGGGTCGTTTATGACTTTGGAAGTACCTTTTATTCCAAAATCTAATTTGGACATGGTTTTATTTTGAGAGCGGCCTGCTAGGCAGGTTTTTCTTTTAAAATTGACAGCAGGCACCATAGCAATGCATGCTTAGTCGCATTAAATTTACTGGCCTCTAAACCTACATGTCCTACCATATACTAGGAACTTACAGGTAGGTTGTCAGTACCAACTATAATTATAGCTAATTATCATAAATTCTTTATAACAAGCACTGGCCCAGGCAGCGCCCAGGGCACAATCAGAGTGAGAAAAAAACTATTGTTGGTAAAAAATGCAAAACGCATTGTTTTCTCACACCATGCATACACAATAAAACCATGAAATAAGAAAAATATAATATTGTACACAGTAAATAAAGTATGAAAACTGAAAAATCTAGAAAATGTAAAAAAAACATTAGAAAATAGAAAATGAAGTCTATGAATATTAAATATACTATTCCTAGTCTACTTTATGCAACAGTCTGGAGAGTGTTAAACTTAGGAGGGGTTACATTTACTATTCCTAATCCAGTCACCGCAATAATCAGGAATGTGTTGGACTTCGGAAGAGTGAAATTTACTATTCCCACTCCAGTCTACAAAACAGTAGGGAAAGTATTTGACTGTGGAGGGGATACATTTTCAATTCCCTTTCCAGTCTTTGCAACAATAGGGAAAGCGTTGGAATTCGAAGGGATGGAATCTACTATTTTCTCTCCAAACAGGACAAAAGTAGGGAAAGTATTGGATATTAGAGGGGTAAAATGCATTATTCACACTCCAAAAAGGGCAAAAGCAGGGAAAGGGTTGGTCTTTGGAGGGGTGACATTTACTATCCCCACTCCAAAAAGCGCAGCAGTAGAGAAAGTGCTGAAGTGCAAAGTGGTTACTTTTAAAATTCCTGCTGAAGTCTAAGCAAGAGTAAGGAAAATATTCACTTCAAAAACATTACATTTATGAGTAACCCCATGAAAGTAAAAAAAATATTAGACTCCTAATTAAAAAAATTAACATATATACATATATATATTCGTTTTGCAACAAAACTCCTTCCGGGTCCCTTGACCCATGAAAGGTGGCGTGGACGTCGGCGGAGTGAATCCGACAAGATTATGCTCAACATACAAAGTCCATAACCCACGCTCTCAGGAAGCAACACGGAGAAACCAAAATGAAGCCAGTGCTGTTTAATCCACAACGCGTTTCGCCGACAAACGGCTTGATCACGTGAATTAGCGTTATCGTATCAGTGCCATATATCACAAAATAATGGAAATGAAAAGAGGACTGGTATGACAAAACATTGTATAAGTAAAAATTCTCAATCCTGTTCTGTCATTAAAACTGACTTGTACATTCTGTAACAGTGTAAAAGAAATGTTGTATTCATCACATAACTTTACACAAAGAATTAGCGTAAAAATGAAACAGCGCAAACATGCATAGTAATTCATTCATGTGTCAGCGACTGAATCGCGGCGTTTTTCACAGTGAACAAGGCATAATTCAACCTGTTGGTCCCCCTCCTAGTGCACCATAGCCTCACCCTTGTTACACGGCCAATGCGTGACAAAACTCACTCAGCGCTGAGGCGTCGGAAAATTAATGTGCGCCTGCGCAATAGTACAAATACATTAAATAAACATGCAGTTATACTCAGGGTGGAATGTCAATAACCCCAACGAGGGAGGTACAAGGAGGGAAATTGTATTAGTGGCAAGTGCCCAAGACCTACTCTCAATCAAGTTTTCAGTCCAGTAAATCTCCAAGTCTTAATAATGGCAGATCCATAACGCAAAAGTGCTCATGTGACAAGAACCGGATTAGGGGGGGGGTCCCGTGAGGTGAAGTGACGGTGAACTGGGCCCCTTATCTCGGTCCTAAAATAAAACAAATAAACAAAACCAATTAAAAACAGTTACATTTCAATGAAAAGTTACATGAAGCTAAAAATAATCATCAGACAGATGGACAAGATAAAAAGAAGAACGTTACACTTTTTTTAATTAATCCTTTAGGTGTACGGCTAGCTCCTCATCCTGGTTAAGACCCCCAGGGGTCTTGGTTTGGAAGTCTATGATGAGTTTGGACTCCCTTTGGCGTAATTTCAATACCCTGTTACCTCCTCTGGGATTCTTTCCTATCTGTTCCAAGATGAAAAAACTCAGATCCTTAACATTAGAGAAATGTTTATCTCTAAAATGTCGTGCCACTGGGTATTTGGGGTCAAAATTACTGATGGCTCTAGTATGTTCCAGTATTCTTTTTTTGGCCATACATGTCGTACTACCTATATACCATTTGTTGCATGTGCATGTAATGGCATATATCACAAAGGTCGAGCTGCATGTGAGAAAGGGTACAATCTTTTTCTGGACACCATTATACTCCACTTCATTTACAGATTTGCTATTGGCACAGGCTTTACAGTGCCCACATGGGAAAAAGCCGTCTAATCCCTGAATGTTACTGGGTGGGTACACTGTGATGTCACTGCGAACTAGCATATCCCGGATACTCCTCCCCCGTCTGTATGTTATACTGGGTCTGGGAGGTAGTTCATTTCCTATAACACTGTCCGTTTTGAGAATGTCCCAATTCTTGGCTACAATTCTCCTGATATCTTGGGTTCTCAAAAGAGCTAGGGATAGAGCAAACAATATCCAAAGACCTGATACCCTCTTAGAGAGTACTGAGGACAAGGATGAAGGTGGGGACAGTACCAGACTTATCCTAACCTACAGCACAGATTCCCAAGATATCAGGAGAATTGTAGCCAAGAATTGGGACATTCTCAAAACGGACAGTGTTATAGGAAATGAACTACCTCCCAGACCCAGTATAACATACAGACGGGGGAGGAGTATCCGGGATATGCTAGTTCGCAGTGACATCACAGTGTACCCACCGAGTAACATTCAGGGATTAGACGGCTTTTTCCGATGTGGGCACTGTAAAGCCTGTGCCAATAGCAAATCTGTAAAGGAAGTGGAGTATAATGGTGTCCAGAAAAAGATTGTACCCTTTCTCACATGCAGCTCTACCTTTGTGATATATGCCATTACATGCACATGCAACAAATGGTATATAGGTAGTACGACATGTATGGCCAAAAAAGAATACTGGAACATACTAGAACCATCAGTAATTTTGACCCCAAATACCCAGTGGCACGACATTTTAGAGATAAACATTTCTCTAATGTTAAGGATCTGAGATTTTTCATCTTGGAACAGATAGGAAAGAATCCCAGAGGAGGTAACAGGGTATTGAAATTACGCCAAAGGGAGTCCAAACTCATCATAGACTTCCAAACCAAGACCCCTGGGGGTCTTAACCAGGATGAGGAGCTAGCCGTACACCTAAAGGATTAATTTAAAAAAGTGTAACGTTCTTCTTTTTATCTTGTCCATCTGTCTGATGATTATTTTTAGCTTCATGTAACTTTTCATTGAAATGTAACTGTTTTTAATTGGTTTTGTTTATTTGTTTTATTTTAGGACCGAGATAAGGGGCCCAGTTCACCGTCACTTCACCTCACGGGACCCCCCCCTAATCCGGTTCTTGTCACATGAGCACCTTTACGTTATGGATCTGCCATTATTAAGACTTGGAGATTTACTGGACTGAAAACTTGATTGAGAGTAGGTCTTGGGCACTTGCCACTAATACAATTTCCCTCCTTGTACCTCCCTTGTTGGTGTTATTGACATTCCACCCTGAGTATAACTGCATGTTTATTTAATGTATTTGTACTATTGCGCAGGCGCACATTAATTTTCCGACGCCTCAGCGCTGAGTGAGTTTTGTCACGCATTGGGCGTGTAACAAGAGTGAGGCTATGGTGCACTAGGAGGGGGACCAACAGGTTGAATTATGCCTTGTTCACTGTGAAAAACGCCGCGATTCAGTCGCTGACACATGAATGAATTACTATGCATGTTTGCGCTGTTTCATTTTTACGCTAATTCTTTGTGTAAAGTTATGTGATCAATACAACATTTCTTTTACACTGTTACAGAATGTACAAGTCAGTTTTAATGACAGAACAGGATTGAGAATTTTTACTTATACAATGTTTTGTCATACCAGTCCTCTTTTCATTTCCATTATTTTGTGATATATGGCACTGATACGATAACGCTAATTCACGTGATCAAGCCGTTTGTCGGCGAAACGCGTTGTGGATTAAACAACACTGGCTTCATTTTGGTGTCTCTGTGTTGCTTCCTGAGAGCGTGGGTTATGGACTTTGTATGTTGAGCATATATATATATATATAAACACACACACATATATATGTGTGTGTATATATATATTTGTGTTCTTCAGGTTTCCATTAGCGAAAAACAAAGCTGGGCCCAAATTTCTTTCAGCGTGCTGTTTTATTAATTAACACCAGCAAAAAAGCCTGACGCATCTCGGAGAAGCCGCTCCAAGTTCACGGGTTTACATCGTTTGTCACTACCATCACCAATATAGTGCTTACAATTATAAACATAACAATAGGACTACCAAATCCATCATACTATTTAGAAAACAGGCAGCCATTTTAGCATGGTCACTTCCACCTAATAAATTCATTAGAACTTGTCATTACATTGATACAATTAATTCAAAATGTGTCAATAACGAATTCTTGTTCAAATAAGACAAACTTTGTTACATGTTTGTGTTACATATTTTCAGTTTTATAATTTTGGTACTGCTGACGCAGACTCATACTATTTACTATTACTGCCCCTGTGGGCTTCAATAGCTCATTATTTATTTACAATAAAACAATACCTAGACAGCCAGTATACTTTCTCAGTAGGTCGCCCATATGTACCGACTAACACATCATTGTACCACAATGGGAAATAATCACCAAAATAAATGTTAAACGCTATTCTTGCCACAAATGTCAATACTGCTCAAGTGGACTGAAAATGCTTTCAATCATTGCACACGTTTATTGTCAATTCTGCCGCAGTGGGCGTTGACCCCGTACATATTAATATCAGATAATATGACATTTCTTCAGCTATAGGGGTCGATCATGATATTTTCTCTCTTTTGCCTTCTTCTTTCATATATACTGATGGGTAGGTCTCCTATAAAATAAAAAATAAATTGATGCACAGTTACTAATAAAATCCACAAACTTGCACAAAAAATAAAAAGAGATTGCCACATTATTACCAAAACCTAACGATTGAAGAGAACATTTGTAGTTCAATGAACATATCAGCCTAAGTGAACAGACATTTCCTCATCTTTATTCAGACCTTATGGATGCTTTCACTCATACTTTCAACTTATAATCACGCCATAAGGAGTGTAAAGAAGACCTACTATGCACGACGCATAAATGACAACCGCAATTCAGTGAAGGAGCTATATAATATAGTGAAAGAACTAAGCAAACCAGCTAGCATATCCCAAATCCTACCCTCCTCAGTAGATGCTTGCGAGAAAATCAGCAACTTCTTTTCAGACAAGAGATATAAAATCTACTGTACTTTTAGTCCCACTACAAAAGTGGATATAACTGGTCAGAAATTCCAGACTCCATCCTCGGAAGCATCACCAGCTCTAAGTAATTTCACGCCCTTCAAAGAGGCAGAGGTCTTAAAAACAATTCCTCTGCCCACACATTACTTAACTTCTTAATCACTCCCTCACGACTGCCACCTTCCTCGACACCTGGAAACAGGCAATAGTAATTCCTTTGATAAAAAAAGCAGGCTTAGACATCCTTAATCCGGAAAACTATCGCCCAATTTCACAACTGCCATACCTCTCCAAGGTCATGGAGAAGATGGTAAACAGACAACTTTCAAATTACCTAGAAATGAATAACGGACTGGATCCATCACAAACTGGTTTCAGGGCCAACAACAGTACAGAGGCTACGCTATTGGCACTGTTGGATAACATCAGAGCATGCACGGACCAGGGAGGAGCGGTAGCTCTGACACTCTTAGACCTGTTGGCAGCGTTAGACATGGTCTCCCACAACAAGCTTCTAAAAACCCTTTATGAAAAAGGAATTCATTCAAAAACCCTGAAATGGCTCAGCTCATTCCTCAGTAACCAAGCACAAACAGTCCAACTAGGTCAGTTCCAATCCAGACCTAGCGTAATCAGCTGTGATGTCCTGCAGGGAGCATCGCTGAGCCCCACTCTATTCAATGCCTACGTATCATCCTTGACCAAAATCTGCGAGAAGTGGGGAATCGCAATTTGCTCCTATGCGGAAGACACACAGCTGATGATAGCCCTGGGGGAAAAACCAAAAGTCTCGAAAATAAAACTTCACAACTGCCTTTCAGAAATGGCACAGTGGATGCGCAAGCACTGCCTGAAACTAAACATAGGGAAATTGGAGATCTTGCTCTTTGGAGGGGCTAGACAAATTTGGGATGCCACATGGTGGCTACAAACACTAGGAGCTGCCCATGTCCCCAAACAAAGGGTGAGAAACCAGTGCATTCTCATCGATGATTCTCTCTCCATGAAGGACCACGTGCGGGCCCTTTGCCGTAAAGGTTTCGCAACACTGAAACTGCTATCCAGACTCTTCCCATGGGTTCCACTGCACTGCAGAAGAACAGTCACACAGTCCCTGTTCATAAGCCAGCTCGATTATGAAAACGCCCTAATCGTGGGCATGAATGAGCACCTTTTTGTGCGGCTGTAGGTACTTCAAAATGCCACAGCCAAACTGGTCTGCAATCAAAACAAATTTAGCTCTGCATCAATGTGCCTGAAAAGTCTCTATTGGCTACCTATTCGTCATAGAGCAGTATTAAAACTACTACTCTGTCATGCACACAGAGCCTTGCATTTAAGCGGCCCAAAGATCCTCCAGGAGAAAATTGAGCTGTATGTCCCCACAAGGAGCCCCCGCTCCTTACACCAAGCATTAGCCAGAACTAAAAGTATCAAGAAGGTGAGGACTGGAGGGCGCTCCTTCTCATATCTGGCAGCCAGGAAATGGAATGAGCTCCCCTTGGACCTACGGCTCAGCCCCAGCTACCTGTTTTTCCGAATAAAAAACTAAAAACCAACCTATTTCATAAACATTAAAGGACTCGCACCCATTCTCAGCAGCCATGCCTCGTACTTTTGCTTCCAGCGCCGTGATATCCCTTGGGATGAGTGTTGTGCTTTATAAATAAATAACTAAATAAATAAATATTTTATGATCATCCTTTATTCTAACCTGCGCAGTTCTCGCACCCATTTACCTCCCCTCTCTGAAATTGTTATTCTATCTAAGGTTACAAAATTTCAACAGCTTTGCGTCTTTATTGTGTTTTTCTTTCAAATGCCTTGCAATAGGGTATTGCATGTCCTCTCTAGTTATTGCTCGCATGTGTTCTAAAATGCGCTTCTTAACTTTATGAATTGTGCTCCCAATGTAAATTAATTTACATGGGCATATCAAGACGTAGATTCAAAAGTCAGAATTGCAAGTTAGGTGTTTCTTGATGATAAAGGGTTTTAGATTCTTTGATAGCACTATTTGTTTGCAGCTATTGCTATTTTTACATGCTTTGCACTCTCCACAAGTATAAAATCTGTGCGCAACATATCTTTCAGAGAGATGCATTTTCCGAAAGTGATCTTAGGATTTTCTCCTATGTATCATCTGTATTCAAAACATGCCAAAAATGTCTTAAACATTGTTTTACTTCCCAAGCCTGGTGCTGAAATATGTCACAAATTTAACAGTTTCAATCTCATTGACGTCACTGGTTTTAAATTTTAGCAGTTCATCTCAATTCACTTTACTCACTTTTCTGCTAGCTTCTTCTATAATCTTTTCAAAATATCCTCTTACTCTGAATCTTAGTTTCATTGTCTCTGTTTCCTTATTGAAAGTTACCTCAGAGCTACAATTTCTCATAGTTAGGGGGAGTTCCCCATAGGGTAAACTGTTAATCAAATTAAATGGGTGACAGCTACTGACATGTAATACGCTATTTCCTGCTGTTTTTTGCAGAATAACCTACTATTCATTTTGTTAACAGCTAATGACACTTTTACATCAATGAATTCAATTTCATCTGCCTGTATATTGCTGGTGAATTTTAAATTCAGTTCATTATAGTTCCGAATCTCCACAAATTAAAGAGCTTCTTCTTCAGTCCCTCTCCATATACAAAATATATAATCTATATATTTAACCCAGAGGACGACATGTTGGGAAAAGGCCTCAATGTTATTCAACACCTGCTCCTCCAACCATCCCAGGAACAATCCCACATAACTTGAAGCCAAGTAGGTCCCTATTGTCTTTGCCTGGGTTTGTCTCTCGATTACATGATTAAATATGACAAAATTGTTAGATAAGCATGAAACATCATGTCTAATAACAGCTTGGTATGCATTAGGTATGACACAGATCGGGATCTTAAAAAATATCGACTTGCTTTCATTCATAAGTCGTGTGGTATACAAGTGTACAAGATATTAACATTCAATGTCATTAGCACTAGATCTTTTCCCATACAATATTCATAATAAGACGTAGGAAATTGCCTGTGGCTTTCACAAATGAAGGTAAGGTTTGCACAAGCGGAAATAAAAAATAATCAATATACTTAGAAGTATTTTCATATAGGCCCCCCCATAGAAGAAAGAATAGACCTCTCTGGTGGAAGTATGTTGACTGTGAGAGAGTCCCTAGGGATTTGAGGATTTTCATTAACCCAACCTTCAATGACCCTGACCCGGAACTAATCAATGAATGGTCAACAAATAATCATAATTGCTTGACTATTATCCTGAAGCTATTAATAAAATATTCTTTGAAAGACACAGAAAGACTGTCTTCTAAAATCGATCAAACAACTGCATAATTGAAGGATAAATGCACTGAAAGTGAATTCAATTCAGACGTGAACAAATTGAATGTAAGACTTGAAAAAGAAATACAATTTTAAAAAACAGCAAAAATTTCATAGGGACCAAATGGACTATGAAATGGGGCAGATATTTACATTTGGAAGAAAATGTGATTATCTTAGGGAAAAAAGACAAGAAAAATCCATGTGTCTTCAACAGATAGACACAAGAAAAGAACAGGTTGACGGATCTGCGGTGACATTGGAGGATGAAAGTGATCAGAGAGGATGGACAACGAGTGAAGCAAGCGGAAGTGATTCATCTATAGAGCTGGGCCAGTCAAGAGTAAAATCCATCTAAATGATTAATATAACTATGAGATAACTGATAAGTGCAACTATGAGAAAATTCATGAAAGGTACAATGGTAACCTGATGCAATGGAAGAATAGTAACCTGATATCAACTGATGAGTACAAATATGTGTACTGTGATTTTCCAAAGTTGTTGGTAATGTATATGCTGCCAAAAATCCATAAGAATAAGGGAATATCCACCAGGGAGCCCTATTGTTACTTATATGGGGAGCCTGTATGAAAATACTTCTAAGTATATTGATTATCTTTCAAGACCACTTGTGCAAACTTTTCCTTCATATGTGAAAGATACAGGCGATTTCCTATGTCCTATTATGAATATTGTCTAGGAAAAAGATCTACTGCTAATGACATTAGATGTTAATAACTTGCACACTTGTATACCATACGACTTGGGTATGAAAGTAAGTCAATATTTTTTAAGATCCCGATCAGTGTCATACCTAACGCATACCGAGATGTTATTAGACATGATGTTTTCATGCTTAAATAACAATGTTTTCATCTTTAATCATGTGATCAAGAGACAAACCCAGGTAACGACAATGGGGACCTGCTTTGCCCCCAGCTATGCAGGATTATTCATGGGATGGAGGGAGGAGCAGGTGGGGAATATCATTGAGGCCTTTTTCCAACATGTCATCCCCTGGGTTAGATATATAGATTATATATTTTGCATCTGGAGAGGTACTGAAGAAGAAGGTCTCAAATTTGTGGAGATTCTGAACTGTAATGAATTGAATGTAAAATTCACCAGCAATATACAAGCAGATGAAATTGAATTTATTGATGTAAAAGTGTCATTAGCTGTTAACAAAATGAATAGTAGGTTATTACGCAAAACAACAATATACAATCAGATGAAATTGAATTTCTTGATGTAAAAGTGTCAGTAGCTGAAAACAAACTGGATAGTAAGTTATTCCCCAAAACAACAGCAAGAAATAGCTTATTACATGCCAGTAGATGTCACACAATGAATTTGATTAACAGTATACCCTATGGGGAACTCCTCCTAACTGAGAGAAATTGTAGCTCTGAGGTAACATTCAATAAGGAAACGGAGACAATGAAACTAAGATTCTGAGGAAGAGGATATTCTGAAAGGATAATAGAAGAAGCTAGCAGAAAAGTGAGTAAAGTGAATAGAGATGAACTGCTAAAAGTTAAAACCAGTGATGTCAATGAGATTCAAATAGTTAGATTTGTGACCAGGCTGGGGAAGTAAAAAGATGATTAAAAAAGTTTTGCCATGTTTTGAATACAGATGATACTTTAAGAAAAGTGGTAGGAGAAAATCCTAAAATCATTTTCAGAAAATGCATCTCTCTGAAAGATATGATATGAACAAGTATTGTACAATTCCCAACAGAATTTAACCAGATTGAGTGGTTTTATACTTGTAGAGAGAGCAAAGCATGTAATAATTGCGATAGTTCCAAACCAAAAGTGCTATCAAAAAATCTAAATCCATTTATAATCAAGAAACACCTAACTTGTAATTCTGGTTTTTGTGTCTATGTCTTGATATGCCCATGTAAATTAATTTACATTGGGAGCACAATTATTAAAGTTAAGAAACGCATTTTAGAACACATGCGAGCAAAAACTAGAGAGGACAAGTAATACTCTATTGCAAGGTATTTTAAAGAATAACACAGTAAAGAAGCGAAGCTATTGAAATGTTGTGCCTTAGAATGAATAACAATTTCAGAAAGGGGAGATAACAGGGTGCTAGAACTGAGCAGGATGATCATTCAATATAAAAGAATGCATCCAGAATGTCTGAATAAAGATAAGGAATTGTCTCATCACTTAGGCTGATATGGTTATTGTAAGAACTGGGGGTATCTAGTTGGCAGATGGAGGTACCTTTGACCAAATAAGGACCCTTGCTTCTAGTCAGGGTAAGGGGGATACACTCTTTAGGTAACCCCTGCTCATCCCATTGGTAGCTTGGCACAAGCAGAAAGGCTTATTCCAAAGGCAATGTGTAAAGTATTTGTACTAACACTCACAGTAACACAGTGAAAACACCACAAATGGACACCACACCAGTTTAGAAAAATAAAGTATCTTTATCTAAACTACACAAGGCCAAAACAACAAAAATCCAACATACACAGTTTAAAAATCTGACTTTAGAAAGGCTTCAAGTAACTTGTGCCATAGAAATCTATGAATGCATTACTTTGCACCAAAGTACCAGGAGAAGTGGCAAAAGTTCCCAAGCCAAACAGCTGCAGCATCAAAAAACAAAGAGATGCAATACTCCTAAGACCCTCAGGTGGTGATGTGACAGCCCCGCTGCACGCAGAGGATGGGTTGCGTCAAGTCCGGTCTGTAAGGGGAGCAATCTGTTCTTCGTGCCGGTTCCGGTTTTCAGGTAATGCGCAGGGAACGCGCCTCGCAGAGGTATGATGCATAGATTTTCGGGATGCAGGGTTGGTCCTCTGCAGCCGCAATCCCTCGTTGAGTCAGTTCTTGCACCAGCGACAGGCGCTGCAATGATTTTCACAGTGGCACAGCGATGCAATTGAAATCTTCTTGCGCCATCGAGATATGCCGGTGAAACGTGCCGCAAGAAGAGCAATGAGACGGGTTTTGTAGTTCTTTTCATGCCTCTTCTACTGCCAGATACCAAACAGCAGCACCAAACTTCAGAGGCCCCACAACTGGATCAAGCACTATAAGCAGGTCAGAACTCACACAGCAGAGTTCAGGGGGTGCTGGGGGTGAAGTCCTTTTGTTCCTGTGACTTCAAAACAGGAGGCCAGCTCTCCTCAGGCCCTTGGAGATCTTTTTCAAACATGGGACATGGCACACAGCAAAGTCCTTCTCCTTTCCTTTGCCATATAGAAACTGCAGGTTAACCCCAGAATGCACAGCAAGGGCAGTCCTTCTCTTCAGTTTCTCCAGATCTTCTCCTCAGTAAAGGTTCCTCTTGAATTCCAGGATGATCTAAAGTTCAGGGGTTTTAGCTCTCATATTTATACTCCAAACGTTTTTCTTCTCTAGGTGTAAGGGGTCCTAGACTCAGTACAAACCAGTTCTGGATGCACTCTGCCAGTGCACAACTTCTTCCTTTGTGAATGCGGGTCGGGGTCTTTAGACGCACCACAGGAGATGAAGCAAGCATTGTGGATGGCAGGCATAACCCTATTCAGGCCCAGGTGCTACTCCTCCCAGCCCTCCAAATGCAGATTGATCTATTCAGCCTAGTGGTGACTCACCCAGACTCCTGGAGCCACCCCAGTTTCTGTCACTCTCAAACCAGACAGTCAATCCACAAACAGGCAGTGGCACACAGAAAGGTTGAACACGAAAATAACCACTTTCTAAAAATGCTATTTTCAAACACAGAACTTAAAATCCATCCTTACTAAAAGATGTGTTATCAAATTCAGAGTTCAGGGATACCAGACTCCAATTTTCTGTCTCTGCCTATGGGAAGATATGCAGGTAAACATGGTACACAGCATTCCTCATTCTGTCCTATGGGCAAGATAGCCTTTCAATAGTGAGAAAAGAAATTGGCAGTATTTTACTATCAGAAAATGTACACACACTAGTACATGACCTGCCTTTCACATACACTACACCTTGCTGAGGGGGGTACCTTGGGCCTACCATAGGGGTATTCTATGTGTAAGAAAAAGGAAAGGGTAAGGCTTGGCAAGTGTGTACACTAGCCAGGTTGACATGGCAGTTAACAAACTGTACAGAGGCACTGTGGTGGCAAGCATGAGGCATCTTTTCATGGCTACTTATTTGCGTGGCACAATCAGTGCTGCAAGCCCACTAGTAACATTTGAGTTGCCAGCCATAGCACACTCAGTGCACTTTACTAGGGTCCTACTGGTAACTGTTAAGACAAATATGCCAATTATGGATAATCAATCAGGATAACAATGTAAACAGAGAGCATATGCAGTTTAGCACTGATCAGCAGTGGTAAAATGACCAGAGTCTATAGCCAACAACCACAGGTCAGGCAAAACAAAGGAGGAAGAAGCAAAATGTTTGGGGATAAACCTGCAAAAGGGCCATTTCCAACATTCATTGAACTACAAATTTTCTCTTCAATCGTTAGGTTTTGGTAATAATGATTCAATCTCTTTATATCTTTTGTACAAGTTTATGGATTTTATTAGTAACTGTGCATCATTTTATTTTGTATTTTGTAGGAGACCTACCCATCAGTGTATATGAAAGAAGAAGGCAGAAGAGGGAAAATATCATGGTCAACCCCTATAGCTGGAGAAATGTCATATTATTTGATATTAATATATATGGAGGTCAATGCCCACTGGGGCAGAATTGATCATAGACGTGTGCAATGATTGAAAGAAGTTTCAGCCCACTTGGGCAGTATTGACATTTGTGGCAAGAATAGTGCCTCAATTTATTTTGGTGATTATTTCCCACTAAGGTACAATGATTTGTAAGTTGGTACATATGGGCGACCTACTGAGAAAGTATAATAGGCTGTCTAAGTATTGTTTTATTTAAAAAAAATAATAAGCTATTGAAGCCCACTGGAGCATTGAGAATTTTAGATATGCATATTGGTAAACAGTATGAGTCTGCGTCAGCAGTACCAAAATTATGAAATCGAAAATATGTAACACAAACATGTAACACAGTTTGTCTTATTTGAACAAGCATTTGTAATTGACACGTTTTGAATTAATTTTATCTATGTAATGACAAGTTATAATGAATTTATTAGGTGGAAGTGACTTTGCTTAAAATGGCTGCCTGTTTTCTAAATAGTACGATCGATTTGGTACACCTATTTTTATGTTTATAATTGGAAGCACTATATTGGTGATTATTGAAACAAACGCTGTAAACCCGTGAACAAGGAGCGGCTGCTCCGAAATGCATTGGGCGTTATTGCTGGTGTCAATTTAATAAAACAGCATGCTAAAAGGAATCTGGGCCCTGGCTTTGTTTTTCACGTAAGGAAACCAAAAGGATTGATTTACAAGTTGCGCTACCTCTCTGGGAGCACGCCGCACACAGAGGCATGGAATTACACAATTGAAACTGATTTTTTAACTTTCCATCCTATTTACCTTCAAACCTGACAACCCACTATGACACTATAGATTACTACTAAAACGTAATGAAAAATTCTAAACCACTTCAAATTACAAGCTAAATTTTAAAACTAATTAATAGCATTTCTATCAACAATAGTAACATAAATAATTATTAGATCAACTAAAACACATAAAAATGATAAAAAACGAAATTTTTAGCAACTATCTTTCTGAAAACAATATTAAAAACATCAATATTATTTGCAACAATATTAGTTACCTCAAAAGCTATATTTTTGTCTATGATATTTCCGCATTATGATATTTGAGTGTCACAATATTGAATTTCCGATCATTGAATCTCAATGTTTTTACGATTAGATTTTGTCCAAACACCGCAAAATGGATTATGAATAATGTGTGAAGATTCATTCACAAAGATGCAATACAGCAAGCCGTTACTAGTCACCCCCCATTAAGCAAGGTGCATTACTTGAAGAGCCTTCCATAAAATAACAGCACCACAAGTTGTCAATGGAGTCAGACAAAAGATCTACCGTAGGCAGTTACAAGAGTCTATATAGCTATCTCCTTTTAAAACAATTACCATTTTCCCCTCAATCCATTTGTCAAATGTTTTAGTTGGAAAAGAAGTTCAATAAAACTGTATACAAAGTAAAAAAAATACATCCACAATTAATGCAAACTACACATTAACACCATGAATACGTACAGCTAAAAACAGAGATAAAATATCAGTTCTCACACAAAAGGGCAAACCAAAAATAATTAATTTCCCAAGATTGATGTCTTCTTTAAGGTGCCCTTTAAAACCCTACGATTTGTAAACATGTGCATTCACAAGAAAGGATTTGGAAAAAGATAAGAGCAGGTCTTGCCTGGTCAAAATACATGTCCTTGAGGATTGGTAAAATACATTTCATAAAACAAAGTGAAGTGTTGAGTGGTTTGGGTCAAAAACGTATCATAACTACAGAGATCAAGGTCTTCAACCAAAGACCAGCCTTTAGAAAGCGCTAACAGATGATGTAGCAAGCCTAGTATAAATCTGGTTAAGATTTAATGATGACAGTGATTGGTGAAAAAAATCAGATTTGGCTTAAAAACTATGATGTTTTTGGAAATTGCATGCACACAAATAGACCCTTTCTGAATTTAAAGGGTCTCCCTATTGGACTTGAGAACAAGAATTGAATTCTTGGGCCATGTCAGATGAGATTTTTTAATAGAGTCAGGAAACATGAGCAGATTCTGGTGCCACATGACTGAAAAATCACTCTCACACAGCAAAGCCAAGGGATCCTGGTTGTAGGATCCGATGATAAACAAGCCCTCAAGAATGACCTGTTAAATTTCAAATCTGGATAAGTCCAAACAGAAAGCCATTTCAGTAATAGATGCAAAGCAATGGTATCATACATGTATCTCTGGTCTAGCTCCTTCTGGGTAACAAAAGAATAAATATAGCCAAAAAGTACAAGTAACGCTTTAAAAAGAGTTTTTCTACCACTTGCAGATATATACAATCTACATACCCTACAATTTACTACCATACAACACTGCAGAGGCACATTTGGCCTCATAAATCTTAAGTATGGTCTGAACTGGCTAGCTCCCAAGCCTGGCCACAAAATTAAAAAGACCTCCCAATGTTCTCATAAAATGAAGCTGTTTAGCTGTAATCAAAGAATACCAGGAATATTTCTGATCAAACAAGACATTGAGATAAAAAAAAATCACATTTCTGCCCCAAGATGATGTCCCTCCTGGTCTTAGTAGTTCTGGGGCTAACAATCATGACATGAGACTTTCCCAGATTAGTAGGTACATCAAGTGAAGCCATAAAGCTCACAAATGAGTCAAGTAAACATGAGTAGCCCAATGCATAGTCTACATAAAGCAGATCTGATATACATCTCTAACCAATAAATGGCAGATCACAACCTCACATACTAAGTGACTTAACAAGTGACCCTCAAGCGGGTTAACATTCAGGGTAAATAAAAAAGGGGCTGAAATGCCATCTTGCCTAACTCTGCGCTTCATGTCCTACTACTCTTTACAGTTCACTTTCCACTCCACTTTACAGAGACGGTCATATTCTGATGCATGTTAGCGAGAAAAGGCACAATATTCGCATTGATCCCTATTGCAATTATTAAAGCCATAGTTTATTCCTGTTCAAACTATCGAAGGCTGATGAGAGGTCCATAAATGGCAAGTGAATGCTTCCATACTTAGCTACAGTGACTTTATTCACAATAAGATATAAATTAGGAGACTGATCAATGGTGCATTTCCCTTGTTTATAAGCATATTGAATATTGGCGAGTATCTTATTTTGGTCCACCCATTCTCAAAGACATGATAGGATCACTCTACCTGAAGCTTTTACTGTTAATTTAGGTAGGGAGATCAGTCTACATCAGTGTGGATATGTCTTACCCCCCTTGGTTAAGATAGGGATTATTAAATTATTTAAATTAAGTTCCAAATTTGTAAAGTGCCACATATCACCCTTGGAGGCCGTTGGGAGATTAAGTGAACTATTGCCCAGAGTCTCAGGATGCTGAGCTGAGCTGCAGTCGGTGCCAGGGATCGATCTGCAAGGCTTGCGCTCCTGGGTCAGCTGCTCTGGCTGCTGCACCACACATCTCACAAGAGGGGGCATAATAGTTTTGACCAAAGCAATTTAAAACAGGGCAAGCAAAGGGGCTCACAAATTTATATCCAACCTAAATAAATCAGGGGGGACCCTATTGAAACCTGCCACTTTGTTGTTACTAGGCCAGTCAATTGCTTCCCTGACTTCTCCTAACTGAAAGCAAAGATTAGACTGGCCTAATGCGAAGGAAGGCTCTGCACACAACACCTCAGAATCTAAGGAACCATAAATCCATCTAAAATTAGACACCGAATTCCAGTGCAATATAATCATGTATGGCAGGGAAATTAGTGCTGGAAAAAAACAGCTGATTATCTATCCTTTAATCTTTTAATGATGACTTTATAATTCCGCTCCATTCAGCGGCTCTATGAGTCGATCTAGGTTTACAATTGAACGTCTGCAACACCTCACGATGTGCCCTCGTACAAACCTGGTCAAACCAACCAGGCTGTCCCCGAGCCCATCTGCCCCTCATGATGAGTTAGCATAGAATTCGCCCCCTTGAAAATGTTACTACAAGAGGCTACCACTACCTCAAAAGAAAAGTTGCTGAAAGACAAGCCTCAAACGCTATAGGACAGCTCTTAAGAAATACTCCGGACAAACCATCCTTCAAAGAATCCTTTGTCCTTCTGCAGTGATAGCTACATTGTTGCTCTTCAAAAGCGGGTATTGGAACGAGCAGACCCAACTTCCCAGTGAATTGAAACATTAATCAGATTCTGGACATTCCATGCCCAATTTGGAATTGTAGAACTGGCTATGAGTGTGTTTAAGGGGACAGAAAAAAGAACAAAATCTATAATTTCCACCCCTCCGCCCATTTAAGATGGAGCAAAGGACTTGTAAAGACCTTCACCTGATTCACTGAAGTCAAAAATTTAATTAAAGTCGCATTAAATTTCATTCAACTTCTCACTCTGCTGACTGTCCTGAAAGTGTAGGGAGTGACCCAAATCCTCATCCATCCCAGTCTCACCCTTAAGACGTTTTCACCACACAAATGCAGCACCACCGGAATAAAAGAATTAGAGTCCCTTCCTGACAGAGCTAAAAAAAAAGCCCTAAGGGCCACTATTTGAGCTGAAATCTCACATGGCACATTGGGATTATAGAAATTCAGTAAGAGGATGCTGTTAGTTTAATGAAATGCTAAAATATCCCCCAGCAAATTTGCGGAACCAATATCCAGGTATATCTAATATAAGGTAGTTCAAGCAATCCTTTGCTCTACCAACATTTGAAGGAATGGCAGTGGAAAAAAAGAACTAAAATCATCCTAACAAAGAACATTGACTGCATCCCATATTTCCTGACACCACACAACACTAAAGCTTTGCAAAAACTTTACCCACAAGGGATCATCCAACTTGGCACCTGCCCCACCTAGTTTCCAGCGTAACATGTGAACAATACTGGCGATGCCTGCAGATCCTTGAAAACTAAGCCTGTCTTTAGCTTTAAAGCCCAGTAAACTTTAGTCAAATCAAGTCAGTCTACCCTATCTAGATTACGCAGAGCTGAAACCCGGTTGAAAGTTGATACAACTTTCTCTATGGGCTTCTTATGATGCTGAAGGCCTATTGAGATAAGAAAAAAAAATAGTCCAAAGGATGGGCCCTAATCCAGGAATCACATCCACAGTCTTGGGCTAGAAAATAAATCAACTTGTCAACCATCTCTCCTTGGCCAAAATTTATCACCATGCAGCCCCCAGACTCTCCCTTTAAACCACTGCCGGTTTACTCTTCTTAAACTTACATTCTGGGGGCTAAGACTAGGAAGGGAGACAAGGAAGGTACTGCTAGCAGGGCAGGGTGTACCTTGGCCACAGTTGTTCAGGCCAACAGCTTGGTCTGGTAATTAATCCTGGTGGAGCCTAGGTTCAGCCGGAGAGAGCAGACAGAAGAATCGTTTGCTTTGTCAGCTGTGTCCCCAACAGGGCTAGAGTTTCCCAATCAGAGTTCTTCCTCAACTGTGAGGATCTCATCAGTAAGTGCCCCCTACTGCTGATATCAAATGTGCCATAATGTGGTGTACCTGGAAGCATCTTTGTCATGAAATTTTTTGGAGATGGATAGTGCTTTACACTTGCATAAGTCGCAGCTTAATCTCAACAAAAGAGAATGGGTCCAATCCAGCCTCGAACTGGCCCACTCTTGACTTGGTCTTTGCCCGGACATGCATAGCGGTAACAGGGCATCCTTTAAATAGATCAGCCCCCCATCCCCTGGGCCAGAAGTATGATGGATCTTGTGTTCCTATTCCTGGACCCCACAGAAGGCAGAGTAGAATGACTAAATTATCTTTCCTTTTCTCCGACAACTAGCTCTAGCCAGTAGAATGGGGAGAGAACACCGAAGAGACAGCCAGCCAGCAAAAATCGTAGGGTAACAGATTTTCACCTTTACCCAGGGCAGGAGATAAGTAGAAATATAGGAGGAAATATTAGGAGGGGAAGTAACGCAAAAACAACCATGTCTCACTCATAGCCAGTGATTATCGGGTCTTTTGACTGTAAATCCCTCAGGATCTGAGTCAACAGGCTACAGTCTGTAAGCAGTCTCTAAGCAAATCTTTCACCACCAAAGTGTGCCGCAACCTCCAGCCCCAGACACCATACTCCTTGTCCACAGCTCAACTCAACCCCTAGTCCATCACTATGCAAGTGGAATAAGGAGGACAGGAAAAAGCAAGTGTACATGGCAATCTGGTGACAGGCAGCAGCAGGAAGATGGAAGGTGTGACAACACTTGAGAAACTCAAAATCGAAAATTCCCAGGAGCAGAGCTACCACTCGGGCAGCACCAAAGTGAATGCCTTGGTGATGAGGTACCAAGTGGAGTGGTGCGGCTCACTGGTTAGAGGCGGCAGACCTGGAAGCAGACAACGGCCTGGGACCAGGGTTCAATTCCCGATGTGGCAGGGTCGTGGACCAGGGTCAACGGACTCGATAATTCCCACCTCGGTGCCTACTCTAGCCAGGGATCACACTCTGCAACTCTGGGCATTAAGCTTGCCTCATCTCTACAAGGGCCCCCCACAGATGCTGGGGATGCCTGGTTTCACCTTGGAGATACCCAGTAGGGACCATCTCACAGGGAAAGCCAGGACGGGTTCCCCAGCGATCTTCAGCGCCAGGACACTCCCGGGCAACAGTGCGCTTTACAAGTCCCACACATTTACATTTACATTAGTGGTTGTGACTTCATACACCAATTGCTAACAACCAGGTGATAAGGTGGACATACCGAGGATACCATTTGTGACTGTCTTTAGCTGGGAAATCAGCGTTGACCGAATACACACTCTGCTTTAATGCAAACTATGGGTGATGCACTAGGTGTGCAATGTGCAGGTATACTCTTTTTGATTCAATATTGGATACCTTGCTTCTGTAGCAGGACCCTGAGTGGATTACATTTTCAGGGTTCTAAGAGCCACATGATTTGTGGTGAGTAGTATCGTGGACCATTAGGCCATATTCAGGGATCACTGATTTTGGGTACAGGCATTAAAGAATATTTTCTTGCTCTATTCTATGAACATTACTCGAATGACATGAAATCCGGCAAATAGTCCCGGGTCGAAACGTGACATCCCGTCCCTAAGTTGCATCGAGCATTTTAGAAAACAGAGATACTGTAAATGCCTGGATTCGATTGCTACATTGTTATGTTTTTCCACATTTTGTGCAACCAAGGGATTTGTGTAGTGCCTTTGTATATATTGGTATATGGATTTATAGTCATATTTTGGGCACTTAGTCATCTGTGCTAACAAATCTTTGTGAAAAGTTTGTGGCTTATGAGATACGCGTTGTTTTGTTCCTAGATAATAAATTTATTTTTTTCCCAAAAAGTAGGTTTTCTGTACACTTTTTCTGGATTATTGCATATTATATAAGTAACTGATTGAGTTCACATGCTTTATAAAGTAGTTGAAAGAGGGGTATAAATGAGTTCGGCATGGCAATTGTTTGACCATATTACATTCACCCTCGTTCTTGTGTGCATTCAGGGCTGTCCTTGCATTGTTAATATGTTTTCTGTTGATGCCAATGGCTCTGACAGACAGTTACATCGTCTGTAATCTGAACTTAAACACTTATTACCTCTTGATTTTTTGCTCTGAAGAAGGGACTTGACAGGACTTTTACACTATCTCTACATCTAAACTTACAGCATGCCAAGGCAATTTGTGCTCCAATCCTCATTGTATGATTATTTTTAAGAACACGTTTACAGGGATATTTACCTGTAGAGACAGCTCTATCACTTTAGGTATGTGCAAAATGCAATAGAGAGTGCCTGAGCTAAACAAGATAGAAAATGAAAGTCTCTTAGACCCTAAGAAAGCCAAATCGATTTCTAACACATTTATTAAAGCTAGCATTTTGTATCTCATGGAAATAAACTATGGTAACTGTGACTGCTTTAAGTTTCGCATTCACAATTATTCAAATAAACCAAAAGCAGTGGAAGCAATTGGCCCTTGTCACGTTCCAAGCTTTTTGTTTGTTAGCAGCCTAGAACATTTCACTTCCCTCTGTGATATCAGGGTGGGATGGGAGAATATTCTTCGAAGAGTGAATAGCAGATGAAAATTGCGGTGAGCTGGGTTATATGCTTCTGTCTGGTTCGTGGGCCAGAATAAACATTCTTACTATATTAACCAGGTTATTTCTTCAGTAACAGCCGTATTGACACAAAATTAAAATAGAAAGCACCTATTTATTTAGCAGTTCACAAACATTGCCAGAGTTGCACCCGGAGCGTTGCCCCAGTGTATCTGGGAATGTCATGTGACGTTTTGAGAAATACCCTTGTAAGGAATGGATTTATTGGTGGACTGAGATGTGAGTCCTGGTCAAGCAGCAACCACAATTCTATCAGGATACGGCACAAGCAAACACCAAATTAACCTGTGCTCACCTCCTGGGCAGCTTGGCACAGAGCAGTTAGGGTTAACTTAGACGTAATGTGGAAATTATTTGTGCAACACTTCTAACATTAAGATAGTAAGAACAGCACAATAAAATGATCCAACATCAAGTACAACAAGTAGAGCTTTATTAAATAGACAAAATAAGACCAAAATGACAAAAAATCAATTTGTAGAACCAGAGATATTAAATATATAGTTTACTAGTGAAAGTAGCGCCAAAAGGTATAAAGCACCACCTGTGGGTATCTGGTCATGCCGGACCAGGACCAATTCCCAAGTATAAGCAGACTGAAATGAAGTACAGCTGGCAACAGTGACCCAGTTAGGCCCGCTAAACAAAAACACCTTCAATCCTGATTTTTGGAGCAATGTGTGGATCCATGTCAAAGATATGCCACACAGTCAAAGTGATGCTTTGGTTCCGAAGATGCAATGTGTTGCTTGCGTTCTCTTTGAGGATCCTTTGGAGGGGCTTGTGATATGGAGTCTTGCCTCGAGGATGCGGTGTGCAGTCGGGGCGATGTACCAATTTCGATTAGCTGAGAGGCCTCGATGCAGAGTCCAGCATTGATGAAAGATGCGAGGGCCTGTCCTGCCAATGCAATGCACAGCACTGGTTTTGAAAGTGATGCAGGCTACGGTGGCTTTGCAGGTCTTTGTAACAGGTCCATTCCACGCAGAAGCAGAGATGTGTCAGTTCTGCTCGGGGTTGCACAGTGCAACAGAGAAGATGCATTGGTTGCACTGTGTCCACAGAGGCTGGTAAGAACAGTAAGCCCACTTCCAAGGGTACAGGATTGGGGTGACACCAATTGGCAGGGTAGATTCACAGATGGCAGAGTCCAGGTGCAGGTGCAAGGTTGTTGAAAGTTTATGTCATATCCCTGAGGCTTCAAATCAGGAGGCCAGACAAATAGCCATTGGATTCACTCTGGATTCTGGGTTCATGATATGCAGGTCCACCCCTCCCCCCCCAGGAAAGAGGATAGCAGGTCCGAGCAGCAATGTAGGTGACTAGAAGAGTGGAGACCAGCAGAGTGGCAGTCCTTCTGGAGCACAGCAGTCCTTCTTCCTGGAAGAGTATCCACAGATCCAGAAGTGTACTGAGGAGTTGGTGTCTGCGGTCCAGTATTTATACCCAGTTGTGCCTTTGAAGTGGGGGAAGTCCCCAGGCATTGTGCCTTCCCTGCTGTTGGACTTGGCTTGAATAAAAATGTTCCTTAAACTTTTTGCCTTCCTCCTAGAACTTTTACTGACATTATGTTGCCAACGTAGATGCTTTGGGCACTTTGCCACTGCTGATCAGTGTCAAAGTACAAGTGCTCCCTGTATAAAGTGTTATGGTGATCGGTTGTCCATAATTGGTATGGTTGCCTTACTAGTAAAGTCCCTAGTAAAGTGCAGTGTGTGTGCCAGGTCTGCTAAAACAAATGCTACTAGTGGGCCTGCAGCACTAATTGTGCCACCCACACAAGTAGCCGTAAGAAGAGATCTCAGGCCTGCCACTGCAGTGCCTGCGCACAGTTTGCTAACTGCCTTGTAGTCCTGGCAAGTGCACCCACTTGCCAGGCCTTACCTTCCTATTTTATGCACATCAGACACCCCTATAGTAGGCCCAAGGGACCCCCCTAGGCATGGTACAGTGTATGTGAAAGGTAGGACATGTACTGAGGTGTGTACCATGTCCTGACAGTGATATAGTGCCAAGTTCATTTTTCACTGTTGGAAGGTCATCTTGCCCATAGGACAGAATGGGGAATGCCGTGTCCCATGTTTCCAGCATATCTTCCCATAGGTATAAGATGGAGAGATGGAGTTTAGTGTCCCTAAACTCAGAATTTATTAACACATCTTTTTGTGAAGATGGTTTTTGAATTGTGTGTTTATAAACCAAGCTTTTAGAAGAGACTGGAGTCTTGTCTTAAACCACCCTATGTGCCTCTTCTCGGTTGTATATTATCTGCCTGGGTTTGGATGTGACAAGGTCTGGGAAGTGTCCTGACCCCAGGGAGGAGTAAGTGAGACAGCAAAATGCTGGCCCGTGTTTGATGTTGGGGGAGGAGTAGCACCCTGTATGTGAAAAGGGCTGTGTTGACTGGATGACTCCACCTCCTGCTGAGCGGCTGGGCCACAGACCCTGACTATCAAAGGAGGATGGTGTGCACTGGCAAGAAGACACCCAGGTCTGGGTTGGACCGAGGTCAGAGCCTCCTTAACACAAGGACTTCATAGGCATTTAGGTGTATAAATGTAAGAGCTGAAAACCCTGAACTCAAGACTGAAATCCATACAGAAAAACGATTTAAACTACTTTGTGTTCAAGAGGAACCTCTGCCAAAGAAGAGCAGCTGAAGAGAAGGACTGCCCCTGCTGTGTGTTCTGGGGCTGGCCTGCAGTTTGCTGATTTGACTAAGGAGAAGACAAGGGACTTTGCAGTGTTCTGTGTCCCCCTGCTTGAGAGGACTTTCCTTTGTGCTGTGTCTTGAAGTAACTTGTCTCCAAGGGCCTGAGGAGAGCTGGTCCCCTGTTGTGGAAACTCAGGAACATAAAAGTTTGCACTTGTGTCTCAGGGACTCTGTGTGTGTGTGATTTTTGCACACCTGAGACTACCGTGTGGTCAGTGGTACTGTTTACAAGGTGCCCCGTGACCGCATTGCGCCGGCAGCGTGAAACATCGTCCAAGCTGCTGCATTGCTGTTTGTGGCCCAAGCTGTCATCGTAACAGAGGCTGTGAGTAAAGATCACCGCAGCCGGCCCGATCCGTAACGTGCTAAAGGCTTACTTGAAACTAAGGACTGTGTCTCAGCGACGCTGTGTGTGTGTGGTTTTTGCATGCCTGAGACTACAGTGTGGTCCGTGGTGCTATTTACGAGGTGTCCCGGGACCACTTTGCCCCCCAGCGTGAAACATCGTCCATGCTGCTTCATTGCTGTTTGTGGTCCGAGCCATCATCATAACTGAGGCTGTGAGTAAAGATCGCCGCCGATGGCCCGAGTCACTAAGTGCTAAAGGATTTCTTGAAGCTAAGGAAGCTACAAGGTGGAAGGAATTGTGATTGTTGTTTTTCAAATAGAATCTGCTCAAGATCATCAACGTAGGAGAAGGCAGCGACGTAACCCGTCTGGCTACAGCATGGCCGAGCAACAGAGCCGCAACGTGATTAGGATCACCTAGCAGGATGTCCGACGAGTGGGGAGAGAGAGAGCGCGTCAGCGTACCCCACCAGGTAAGGCTTGGACTCTGTTCGGGAGCCGCAACCGTATGGGGCCTGGGGAGGCATGTAGGAGGAGTACAGGAGTGCTCCGATCTCTCTCCCGCTGCACCACGTTAGACGTGCTGAGTCCCCAAGTGGCCCGTACCTGCCCAGCAGTACCAGGTTCGCCCCTTTAAGCTTTCGACTGTTGTCTCTGCTGTTGGGGCCTAGTAGGGCCCAAGTTGACTGCACAGATTGGCTTACCACATTATTATTGCATTACAAACTGCCTGATTCTTGCATTATGAATCGCATTATTCTTGCTTTACGAATCGCATTATTATTGCTTTATGACCTGCCTGATTTTTGCATTACGAACCGCATTATTATTGCATTACAAACTGCATTATTCTTGCATTATGAAGCACATTAATCTTGCATTACAAACTGCCTGATTCTTGCATTGAGGGCTTTCTAATTACTACATTACAAACTGCATAGCATTGCATTAGGACTGCATTTGAGATTGTGAATTTCTAATTAATACTGCAAGAACCTACAAGTGATTGCTGGCCTAATACCCGGCCAAGTGAAATATTGTGAATACTCATAGGTTGGATTTCTATTGTTTGGTCTCATCATATTCCTTTTTTATAAAATACCGCTATTTTTATGAAACCAGTGTGGTGTTCATTTGTGGTGTTATCACTGTGTTACCTGGAGCGTGGTTGCACGTAATTTACACATCACCTTAGTGATAAGCCTGGCTGCTCATGCCAAACTACCAGGGGGTGAGCATGGGTTATCTAATGGTGTATCCCCCTTTACCCTGATTAGAAGCAAGGGTCCCTATTTTGACTAAGGTACCTACCTCAGCCAACTAGCCTGGCTCCAGATGAACTACAGGGGAGTATGCAGCCCATTGTGTGTAGGCAGGACACAGCCTATTCAAGTGTAAGTTGGGATGTGCTCAAATTCTCCCTCCCACCCTATGAATGATGACTCATCCAGCCACACCTAAGCTCCCTATATTGTGTAGCTGTCTAGAAGGAATACACAAAGCACAACTGTGAGCTACACTCACTCATGTGACCAGAGACAGGTTACAGGCACTAAATGACTAAGGTAAAAAAATGCCAACTTTCTAAATGTAGCATTATCAGAGTCTCAATTTAAAATCCGACTCTGCCATACCTTAGGATTTTAAATTGGGATTCCAGAAGCACCACACATGAACTGGTTATCTCTTCTGAATTGGAAATTAAATTTTTTTAAATGTAATAAAGCAACTCCATTATTAGCCTAAGACAGAGATAGGCCTTGCAGTAGTGAAAAACACATTTAAGAGTTTTTCACTACCAGGGCCTGTAAAACTTAAAAGTACATGTCCTACTTTCTAAATACATTGCCCCCTACCATATGGGGTGTCCAGGGCCTCCCATAGGGGTGACATATATGTATTAAAAAGGAAGGTTTGGGCCAGGCGAAACATTAACTTTTTCAGGTCAAAATGGCAGTTTAAAACTGGGCACACATGCTCCGCAATGGCAGCCCTGAGACATTGTAAAAAGGCACCTACGTGGGAGGCACAATCAGTGCTGCAGGCACATTAGTAGTATTTAATTTATGGGCCCTGGGTATATGTAGTACCACTTTACAAAGGAACTTATAAGTGAATGAAATATACCAATTGGAGTTAAGCCAATATTACCATGTTTAGAGGAGAGAGCACAAGCACCTTAACACTGGTTAGCAGTGGTAAAGTATACAGATTCCTAAGGCTAGCAAAATTGAAATCAGGGAAAATGGAGGAGGAAGGCAAAACTTTGGGTGGAAGACAACTCTTAGGTTGATAGGTCTAACAAGTCTGTTCCTGAATACAGGTAATATAACCCTCTATACAAACTCACACTTTTTTGATTCAGTTGGGAAACATATTTTCTCTAAGTAGAAAGCCCTTCTTCCTACAGCGCAAGTTAGTGGGTGATTTCACTGATTTGTTTCCTTTCCATCCTGGAATGGGAGTTGCATAGGCCCTGTGCTGTAGGAAATTCTTGACCATTTCCCGGGTGGAAGAGAATTGGATTGAAGTTTGGTGATAAACACACACCCACATTTTTTTTCACACTTATGCCAAGAAATCAACACTTTTAAAATAAATTACACCTTCCAGGAATCCCTTTGTGAACTGTTGTACCTAGCCCATTTTGTAGGTTTAGCCCCTCACTTTTTTGTATTTTGCTTCCTATGTTTCTGACCTGAAGTGCATATACTCTCTGTGTAAATTGTAATTTTGATTGGTTATCCATGATTGGCTTATTTGATTTACTGGTAAATCCATGGTAAAGTACCACTGTGTGTGCCCAGGGCCCATAAATCAAATGCTTTTAGTGGGCCTGCAGCCCTGGTTGCGCCACCCACTTGAGTAGCCCTGTAAACTTGTCTCAGACAAGCCATTGCTGTTTCTGAGTGAAGTTTTAAACTGTCATGTCAGCCTGGCAAGAAAACCAATATGCCAAGCCCTGACCTTCCATTTTGCTACATGTAAGGTGCCTCTAAGGGAGGCCCAAGGTACTCCCATGAGCAGGGTGCAGTGCATGTTAAAGGTATGGCATGTACTGGTGTGTTATGCATATCTTGATAGTGAGATACTGCCAAATTCGTTTTTCATTCTTGCAAGGACTGGCTCTCCCAAAGGCTATAATTGAAGCTGGCTTGTAACATTCTGCTAGCACAACTTTCAGTTGGGAGCAGCTAGAGATTTGGAGTTAGGGTTCTCTGAGCTCAAAATTTAAAAACACATATCTTAGTGAAGGTATTTTTTTAATTGTGTTTTTAAATGATGCTTTTAGAAAGTTTTTTTTTTTCTCGTTTACCATCCTGTGCTTCTGCCTGCCTGTGGAATCAATGACTGGTTTAGACTGACAGGGGCCTGTTTGTGCATTTACTCTAGACAGTCACACAAAGGGAATTGAGGTGTGCCCTTCATATTCTGATGGTGCATCTTGAGTTAGAGTGGTTAGAGGAGTTGTCACATACATCTGGATGGGGCTTTGCCTGGCCTCTCACAATGCTATCTCCCACCCACTGGAGTGTGTTGACGCCAAAAGAAGGCAGCACAAGAACATGTGAACTACAAAGACAATCCTTTGAAGACTGCCTACCTCAGATGCCAAAAGGGGTATACGTTTTGGACCTAAAACCCCAGACCTTTAAAACACTTCTGGATCAAGAGGAACCTCTGCCAAGGAAAAGAGATGAAGAGCTGTGAGGAGGAGTACTGCTGTGTGTTGCTTTGCAAGGTTGGCCTACAGTTGCTGCTTCTGATTCAGAGAGGAAAAGGACCTGACTGGACCAATCTTTGAACTCCAGTACTGAGAAACCTGACCTGTCAAATGGTGCTGATTCCAGTTATGGGCCCTTGGAGGTTGTTCCTGCTGCAAAGATTTGCTTAAAACCATCAATATCGACGCATCGCCCTTCCAGTGCCTTTTTTCTGACACTATTAACAACAGGGGGTACCAGGTAAACCAAGAGGCATCTGGGTGAATACAGATAATTAAGGAAAAGAGGATGCCAACTGTATTTTCTTAAGGAAGGTTATTTATCAAGACAAATTCTACTAATTATCTGTCTCATCACATCATAAATTGTATAGTATCTATCTATCATCAAATATAACGTTCATCTAATGGCTATTACCAACAACTTTAAAAAAAGGGAAAAACACATACAACAAAAAATGATTTGTAATTTTCTTTTAGAGATCCTTTTTCATTTTTTACATCATAAATATAAATCAGCACACCACGCAATATTTAATCTTGTGTGAAAGTACTTTTCAAGATCCAAAAGGCAAATTATCTTATTCAAGATCCAAGAGGTAAAATATCTTATTGTTGTGGATCCTTAATCCAAGGGTTGTGTAAGAAGCCCAATAGTTTATATGCAAGGAAAATACTGGCAATGTCTTTTCTTGGCCTTGTTTCCTTTTTGAACACCAAAGTAACAAGGAGCATACGAAGCAAAAAACAGTGTCTTTGTAGCTTCTAATAACAATAATGCTCCTAGGGGTTATATCCAAGCAATTTCCAAATCAAAAAAAGGTGTCGAAATAGGTGATAACTGTCGACGTGTTTCGGCCTGTCAAACAGTTTCAGGCCTCATTAGGACAAAGGGCAACAAAAATCATACAAGAAATCCACAGAATAGTATTACAAATTTGAAGCCGATTTCAGCTAGGGTGGTAAGGGGCTGCAGATGTAATACCGGAAATCAATAGCTACAGGCAGGAAGAAATTGCTTTACTGGGCACGCCTGTGCTTATCTGAATTTCTTGTGTCTCACCATTCGGGTAATCCAAACACCTGTAATCACCTTTGATTTCCCGTATCCTATGAACGCTAAATGCTTTCCAAACACTCTCCGTTTCCTGCAATCACCTTCGGCTTCCCGTGTCGCTGGACGCTATTCACAAACGTGTGACACAGCACACCCATGCAGGAGAAAGTTCTATGCACCGCTACCATGCGGATGAAGAATTAGACTCAGTGCCTGTCCATGGCCGAAGAAACCAATGCAGCCTGAGTTCAGCACATCACGTCTTCGAAGTTTGAGACCACCGCACTCACTCCGATGCAAGCCCTGCTGTGTGGCAGACAAGATCAACACATCGTGACACTGCGGCTGAAGAAAATGATGAAGCGCCTGTTTCCCCTTGCTGCATCAATATCCATCACATCCAGATTTCCACTGATCCCACCTGTGTGACAGGTGTCCTGACGCATCATCCGCAGACCAGAACAGTCTTAGATTTCGATGCATCACTTCCCCCTACAGTCCGGATTTGTTTGCAGCAGAACTGACGCATTTCCTCCCCAAGAACTCAGGAACCGACGTTTCGCTGTGTTTTGCAACGCTTCCCTCATCTTCTGCTGTTTTTCCTTGTAGATTTGGACGCATCTGAGGTACTTTCTGCAAAACCTCTGCATCCATACAGTTCTATGGAAAGAATTGCTTGAAACCTTTGAAAAAGTCATATTTTGAGCTCTGTATGTTGGATTTTTGTCAATTTGCTCTTGTTTGGTTTAGATAAAGATACTTTATTTTTCTAAACTGGTATGGCATTCATTTGTAGTGTTTTCACTGTGTTAGTGTGTGTAATGTACAAAACATTACACATTGCCTCTGAGATACGCTTGACTGCTCATGCCAAGCTACCAAGGGGGTGATCTGGGGTTATCTTGGGTGTGTAACTCCCTTACCCTGATTAGAGAAAGGGTCCCTACTTGAACAGGGTGCAAGCTCCTGTCAATTGGAGACTCCCCTTTCTAACAAGAAAACACTGGCAGGTGTAAAAAAGAGGAAATTGACCATATATGTACAAAAATGAATTTACCTAGCTGAACAGGCTCAAATATCAGAATGCAATGGTGTCAGAAGCCACCACAAAGTGTCTCCAATTTGTTGCATGCAACGTTTGTTCCAAGCAATTTTCCATGAGAGGAGAAGAACTTTATACGATACAAATGTCACTTAAGGCACTATTTTTATATTTTTTCTTTATGATATTAGCATTGTTTTACAACAGACATCCCAATAGAATGATGTGGTATTGTTATTATCAAAAGTGAAAGAACGAAAGAAATACCTGATTTTTCTAACATTTAAAGTTGTAGCCATGAATATTCTTTTCATACAGAACTTTTAAGTTAGTGCTCAGCCCACTGAGGTACCTTAACAGCCATACAATGGTAATTTGATAACATTTTCCTTAGACTCCCTTTAGTTAATTTCAATGATTAACATTTTAAATGATACATGAAAGGATCATTGACCACTAGCAGCTAAATCCATTTTCGTTATTGTTACCATAAAACTCCTGGAATTATACACTACCTTGGCAATAATCTCTCTCTCTCACAAATCAGTTGAAGTCCCTCCGTTCGAGCAGTGTGCAAGAATATGGGGGCATATTATCAAGGGGGTTAATCTTCGCTTTTTTGGCTTTAAAAGCCAGGAAAGCAGAGATAAAATTATCTCCCTATTACCTAGCTGTCGCTAACACCAGTTAGCGACAGCTAGTAGGAGATAGCGACCATCTTGGGCCCCACTTTGCATGTCAGTGATATTTATCAGTAATGACATGCAAAGTGGGCGTGCCAAGATGTTAGCTAATGGAAACAGTCGCTAACATCGCTATCTCCTATTACCAACTTTTGGAGATATTCGCGCTAAGCGCGAATATCTCCAAAAGCTAACACCTGCCCCTGAGCAGTTCTTAGCCATGTTATCCAATGGTAGGTAGATAACATGGCTAAGAGCATTAGCTCGGTAATGCATGAATATCACTGACTTTTCAGTGATATTCATGCATTTCGACTGATTTTTATCGCTCAGGAGATAAACCTTCATAATAGCAAGGTTCCTAAGCGATAAAAATCGCCGCAACTCGGCGATAAAAATATCGCTGCTAAACCAACATAGCGATAATTATCGCTAGTTGTTGGTAATATGCCCCATGGTTTTTGACTTTCTTATAGGTTCTTACTTCCTAACATTTTATTATGTCTCTTGAGATGTTTGAGAACAGTATACCATAATTAAACCAATCATGGCTTGTGTAAACTCCAAAATTATGAGGCAATAGATTAAATTGATGAAATGAAAACAAAGACATTAACTTCAAGGCCACATCAGTCCCAACATTGAGAAATAATATATCAATGTATGTCCCATTCAAGGTAAACGTGATACCCTTTATTATTTCGAGCTAGACTTATTTATTTATTTATTTATTTATTTATTTATTTATTTAACTTGTATAGCGCGTTATAACCACCAGGTTCCCTGACACAAGCTGCAAAATGTGAATATTTAAAAAAAAAACACAAATTATTTAACACACAAGTGGGACTGGGCTACAAAGGCACTATTGGCAGTAGTTTTGATTGATTATCAAGTTGTTCATGGTTTGTAGGTCTTTGAATGCCTGATCAGCCCAAACGCACATCTACCATTTTTTTTAATGAAATTCTGAGTTTGACAGCCCACCTGAATGTCCTGGTGATTTGAGCACAGGGGAAGTTTTACAAAGTGAGAACTGGGAGCGCTAAGTTAAGACCTAGTGCCTTCCACAGTTTTGGACTTAGTAGTGTCTTAAATGTTGAAGAGCTGCAGTAGACCACCACAGAGAGTGACTGTGGTGGCAGGTGATCTCCAAAGGTGGTAGGGCAGACTCCTTGCGACAGTTTCACCACATTGTTTTCAAAATTAATCTTGGGTGCCTTCACACACAATTGTACCCATACACTCACTGTTTCTCATGCACAAACACACTTACACACACTCATTTACATAATAACTGGCCCTCACTCACAACTACTGGTGTAAAGGGGCTCTGATCTGATCTCCTGGGGTACAGATGTTCTGGTTTAATACTGTAGCAGTTGCGCAAGGGACTCTATGCACTGGTACAACTACGTTTTCTGCACCATTGACAGAGGCCTCCCTGCCTCACTCCTACTGCCTCTCACAATCTCCTCATCACTCACTAATACTAACTCACACTGCTTTACTCACTCCCTCGCTTCCCCTTATTAATACTTACTCCCTCATTGATTCTCACTCTTTAGCACTCTCAGGCACATTTATCTAAAACACACACTTAACCAATCTCATTTGCTCTCAATCATTCACAAACTCACTTTCACTCACACATACGCAGAGAAACAACAGTTAATTATTTGTATTCCTTTGTCAGCAACTTAGAGGATCCTTGGCAGCAACAGAGCATGAATCCGGTGCTTAACATTAGAACCTGTAAGCCATGATTCCTAACAAGGAGGCAGACAAAGCAGAATGGCCAGGTTTCACCCTGCTGTTGTCTCTCGCTCCTCGTTCAGAATCATGGCTGGCTGGTTTCAAGCCTTCTCCCAGATTTTTGAAAGGACTAGAAGAGAAAGGCGGGCCGGCATCGGCCGCGCCAAAGGTATGGCGGTCGTGCCGGCCCCGATGACCACAAAGGGGGGCGGGCCTGTCGCGCGCCTCACCAATAATTGGTCAACTGGTTGTTGCGCGCCCCGGAAGTGATTACAATCTCTTCCGGGTCGCGCGTCGGTCTAACTCCAGGCCAGTTAGAGCTGTCTGGGCCTCGTATCTGGGGGGGAGGGGGGTGAGGGGGTAACAAAAGGCTGGGGAGCTGTGGAGTCTCTCTCTTTGCTTCCGCAGCCTGCCTTATGGGCCAGCCTCGCTAGGATTGCTGTCTCGTGAAGCTGGGAAACTTTACAGCCTCGCCGGGAGGCTTTTTTCACCCGTTTTAACTTTTTTTTATGTTATGTTATGTTAAGTCGTTTTATATAGCGCACGGCGTTCTTAGCGAAGAGACGTCCCTGCGCTAGTAGCAGTGTCACAAAAAGGGAGAAGGGGTTAAGCCACAGGAAAAAGAAAGGTCTTAACGGCCTTACGGAAAGACATCAAGCTGTCCAGACAGCGAATCTGCGAATCTGCGTAGGCAGGGAATTCCATAGTTTAGCCGCCAGACAGCGAAAAGGACGTCCACCCGCTCGAAGACGCTTCACTCTGGGTACCATATAAGGCTCCTTATACTTGCAGTAATGGTACAGCAACTTTCGCATTCTTGAGTTATGTTGCTTTGCTCGCCAGGGAGCTCATCAGCTTTGCTGGGTTTTGGGGCATCTGGAGAAGATCACAGGAGGATTTTAAGGGGACATGGACAGACCTGCATTCCCCTGTTGGGCGGTGTATTCCCCATTGTATGAGCACCGCATTTAGACGGTTGTGGGGATCAGGGTCTGTGCAGAATACGTTTTAAAAGAGCTGATGAATTGGTTGAAAAGTATTTGGACAGCGCTGTTGGGCAGTGTTCTCCCCATTTGTTTTAGCACCATATTTAGGCTGTTTTTTGGGGATCAAGGGCTGGTCATGGTACATTCACCCATATCATTTCAGTATTGCCAGCTTTCTGCATCATGGGAGACACGGCGGCCCATCGACCTCACAGGAGGCATCACTATCTGTTTTCTTGCTGTATTCTAGGTTACAAGCAACTGGGATTCAACGCGGTGTATGCAGCCCTGTCAATAAAAGACCCACGTTGTTGGTTCTCAATCGCCGGAGGAATGAAGAGGTCAGCGGCTGCTGCGGGAGCCGAGCAGCGGGGCAGGCTCAGGATCAGTGTTTTGTCAATGGAGAAGGGATCAGCTGTGATGTGTCTACCGGGTTCCGCCGCTACTATCGCAATGTCGGTGAACATGCGCTAATAGCGCATGGTGATATAATGTTTGATACCCCTGTTGTTGGCAATAAGATTTCGATGTTGAAGGTCTTTTCTAGCATCAGCAGTTGGATATCTCAAGCTGCACTTGGCAGCACGTGAGGCAATCAAACGTTGCATTGGGAGCCTATGCTCAGGCCTGTATTCTGGAGGAGCAGCACTGCTGATCCTTTAATGCACCATCATTTCGGCGTGGCTGATGCCGTCCTCTGACTCTCACGTTGAGTCGTACTTTCAAGTGTAAAGGCACACTAATAACACTGAGAGGTAAAACATGAACTCCGTCACCTTGCAACAAATTGGCTATTGTCAAGAATGTACTAGCAACATCTGAAGTGTTTATTAGCCCGTGGCTCATTGGTGCTTTTTATTATTTTATTGCACTGTGTTGCATGTGCATTTATACTTGGTTTACACCTAAGGAGGCGTTTATATGTTAAGGCTTCTGCAGCAATATTGTACATTTACTCTTGGCTATTATGTGTATGGCTGACTTTCTCTTTGCTGATTTAAGACACAAGTTGCCTTTTAACTATTGTTGCAAAGTGAACTTTTAAGCACCTCGAAAAAATATGTGACTACTAGCCAATTCGTGATCATCACGTTACCCACCTACAGATGATTAACAGCACCGCTGCGGCGGCTTTTCCCGCTGTCTGCGGCATTTTTAAAATTACTGCATTACATGACGAGCTCAGCTCGTCATCAGCACACGGCAGGTAAGCCTGATGACGAGCTGAGCTCGTCATCAGCATCGAAGTGACTTCTAAGTCGTCAGCAACAATCCTACATTTCACTGATCCATTTCGGGCGTTTTTGTAATATAAATGATATTAACAGTGATTCTAAAAGCTAAACAATTTGCCACTTGCAAACATTGTCATATTGCTCTGTTAGGCATTCATTACATAAAAGTGCCGGTATTTATTAACAGAACTGGTTGTCTGTTCGTGAGAAGGGGGCCAGTTTCTTAGCTGTCCTGGTGTTAGCAGCTAGGGTACATGATTGACACAGGAGACTTTATTTTAAAGGTATTTTGTACAGCATCACGTGCCACCAGTGCTGAAACAGATCACAAAGCCAGCTTTGCATGAGAGGGTCCATATATGCCTTAAATAATCTACAGTAAGTGAGCAGGCAGATGTAGTGTTTTGCCCAGGATCATAGGGTCTGATTAAGTGGGGCAGCCACGATTAAAACTCACGCCACCTGGTTCTAAAAGCCCACCGTTAGCCAGCGGATCACATTTCCTACTTCTACTTCGGCACTGCGAATCTATCTCTGGTCTGTGCCTTAGCCGTATTCCATGGGATTGCAAACACAGTGATTGGATTAGATCCCATACTATATCATGCTCAGCCGGGGCCGGTCGTGGCAGCACCTGCCGGGCGGTGACGTGGGGAGGGGGGGGGGGGGGGGCATGGTAGGGGGTAGTAATGTATGAATTATGGAGCTTTACAGGTAAGTAAACATATAAATAAATAAAACGAATTTCTTTGCGCGCACTGCATCGCATTTAGTGATGCAGTGCACGCAACGAAATTAGTTTTATTTATTTATATGTTTACTTACCTGTAAAGCTCCATATTCCATACATTACTACTTCCCACCCTGCCCCTCCCCCTTCCCACGTCACCGCCCGGCAGGTACTCCCACTACCGACCGCGGCTGATCATGCTTGCTCATAAACTCATAAAGAAGTCATTTTTGAAGCAAGTATTGGATATACGTTTACAAGATGATCCTAATTAATCAGCAGCATTATGTTCCAGACCCTGGCATTCCATGAGCTGTAGTCATCCAAAACTTAACTGAACAAAACTGTACGTCACCCTGTAATGCAACTGGTGCTATGCTAAGCACTCATTATAAGACTAATTCAACGTTCCTCATGTAATACAAATGGCGCGATCTTAAGCGTTCTCAGTTGAAAGTCTGATGGTAATGCAATCGGTGCTATACTAGGACTCATTGAAAGTCTGTTTTCAGTGTTCTGCAGGTGCATTTATCGGGGCAGCGGAATATTTTTCAAATGAAAGGGAACACAAGGGATGCTGCGCAGATCACTTTAATCTTCTGCGCCATAACTATGAAAGGGTACCCATGTAATGCAACTGGTGCTATGCTAGGTGCTCTTATTGAAAGTCCTTTTTCAATGTTACTTATTTAATGCAACTGATGCTATGCTAGGCTCTCACAATAAAACTTCTGATTTCAATGTAAGTTTTAAAAAGCCCAGTTCAGGGCAGCCAGCCACCGCATACCAAGGACCATGCAAGGTAAAAAGTGAGTTTGGGCCGCTTCACAAGAAACGCAAGGTATAGATTCAGCATTTGCCAGTTACACATTCATTCCACGGTTGTGGTATTACTTACTCATGGAGTTACTCTTAGCATGATGAGGGGGCTGGTTAATCAGAATGCGAAGAACTCAATGTTATGGACCCATGGTGGTTTTACCAAAGATTTGGCCGTGGCAATTTGTTGCCACCGGAATGGGCAAACCATTGACGTTTTCAACACGAAACATGACTTACCTTACAATTTGCATCACATCAAGACATCCCAAGCCGTCATGTCACAAAAACCCATTCCACTGTGTTGAGGTCAGTCTTGCGACTCGCTGGCCTCGGTGATGTCACTCAAGTGCACTATCAGCAGTCATGATGTCGCATCAGTATGTCCTACACCTGGTTGTCACACCTTCAAGAGTACTTAAACATGTGTGGGTGGTTACACATATGAATTAGGGAACTGCAAAAAGCATCTGTGGCACCCATTGCAAGTACACGTACATGTGGCCATGGGCACATTTAGTGCTTTTGGAGGCCTATGTGGTCATACAGCCATGTAGTATCACACATTGTATTATATTGTATCTTTTATCCAAAGACTAAAGGCACTAATCATCTGTGTTTGATTTTCATTTATGTATAGCTGGATCCATGGCTGTGATGCATGGGAGGTGCTACACACCACAATGATTGCAAGATGTAGACAGTCAATGGGAACGAAAGATCCGTGCCGTGAGTGACAGGCGACGTCTTCAAGTATGATGGCCGATCGATAGAAAAGCTCAAGAGGTGCCAGCATGCATGGGTGAGATGGTGCGGCCCATGCACTATATTGGTTGAGTGTAGGTGAGTCAACCATTTGTTGTTGCCAGTCGGAATATTTTGGCAGTACTCTGCCTTACAAGTGTATGCCTTATCAGTTTGACCAAATCCTGGGGTAATGGGTGGGTTCAACACCTCAACACCCCTTGTCGTTAAATGGTGTTCTGCCATTACGGCACCTGTGCTCGCAGGCGCCATCATATAGGACACTGTGCGGTGTTGGGATGCTCCGTAGCAGGGGGATAAGCTTACACAGAGCCTATCCCAGAACATAGTGGTCAGGTGTAGGTTGTTCACGGATTCCATTATATGCTTATGGCAGACCTTGGGCCCTGTGGGGGCATTACACAGCAATGCGTCAATGTCTGGGGCAACGTGTTTTCAGGTGCATCGTGATGCTATCAATCAAGGCCATTTATTGACTCCAAGATGGTTGTGTCAATTTTCTCTGAGTCAGCGAGCGCTAGCATTATTAACCTCCTCTTGGGGGGGGATGCCTGGGTACGCCTGGGTAGTGGTGGGGGCTGGACGTAACACTACTCACTGAAGTGGGTAGTTCGACATGTCTATGCTCGGGGTACATCCTGGCACAGAGATGGCAGAGATGCCAATGGAGGGCAAGTGAGCCTGTGAGTGCATTGAGCCACTCTGTAAAAAACAATATTAACAAACTGGGGAGGCTATCTAGGGTTTTACACCTGCAGACTATAGCTCATGGGTGCATCTGGAGGAGTCATGCTTCTTAAAGAGACGGCGTCCATTTTCCAAAGTAAGGAATGACATCTTCAGGGAGAATCTTCTGGCCTAGTTAGTTGTGTATAGGGATAGGTCATGACCTTTCAGTAAGCTTTTGGGGGGGCCTGATAGTCGGGCAACTATGCAGGCCTGTGGCGGTAAAGTCATGATTGGCGAGCAGTAAATTGAAGGTACTTAGAGGGCGACGCCATTCTTGAATGGGGTCGCCCAATAGGGAGGGACAAGTGGTCTCTCATAAAACTACGAGGGCAGTTACAGCTAGTTGGCTTGATGGTTGCGGGGGAGGGGGAGTTACGCTTTCTGGTAGGCTGCTTGGCCACCCCACACATGCACAATGGCACAAATAAATGGTGCATAACTGCAAGGGCCCATTATGGAGATAATCTACAGGGCTTACGGGGGTGACCTGGGAGGGGAGTACCCACACGGGGAACAGGCCCTCTGCGCATGCGCACTCCAATTGGATGGCGGGCATAAGGGCGTATGGGGGCGACCTGGGGGAGTACCCTCACATGCGCACTCTGGTTGGAGAGCAGGCATGTTTTGATAAGGATCTGATGCCAGTTATTGACCTTGCCGTAGGGTCAAATAGGGATACGTAGAAAAATTAAAATGCTATTATGATTATTGATTATGGTATGTTTCGATTCGGATAGGACCACGTTTGTATTAGAGATATGTTAAGGTTAGCAATCTGATATCTGTACTAGGCCTGGGCAGTAAATTCTGTTCCGTTCGCGGAATTTGTGGAATTTGGGCAAATTTGCATTTTGCGGAGAACGCGAAATTCCCCAAAATTCTGCATTCGTGAAATGTTTTGCTTGTTCGCGTTCACAAATGCGTGTTCCCAAAATATTTCCCCCCGAACACGCAAACAGCGATTGCGAACAGTAAAAAAGCATCACGAACAAGCAATTCCACGTTTTCGCTGAATTTGTGCGTGTTCGCAGAGATTTGTTACTGTTTCGCGGAGATTTGAGTAACTCGATTACGCAAATTCCGCCCACCCTAATTTGTACCTATCCATGTAATCAATGTAATGCAATGGTTTTCTGCATATTTGTGTAATTAACGTAGATACATTTTGTTTTAATTTTGTTTTAAATGTATGTTAATAAATATGGCCGGGGGTTTAACGGTTCCCTAATCCAATAACTTTCATCCTGTGGTAAACGTGTTACTATCTGGGTATTGATAAGGGAGGAAGGGGTCTAGGCCGTACCTGGCCATAGCGCAGCCCTATCAGAAGGTGGGTTAGTGCTAGGGGTCCTGTCTTTGTTGCTTTGTGTGACTCCTCTTTGGCCTCGGGATAGGGTGACCAGATTTGTAAAGCCAAAAACCGGGACATTTCACGTAAATAGAAGAAGGCCTACAGTTTTACTTCACGTGAGCGCCCTGAATGACAGCGCTCCGCAGCAGAAAATTAAAGAAGAGGCAGTTAGAACATACATAAAATGCAATTTTTTTAACACAGAAGCGTGCCTGTTAATTAAATTGCTACCTTGAAACAACTGGTAACAATACCTGCTTTGGAAAACATAAAAAAGCACCTCTCGCCGTTTTCTTTCGCTCCTCTCTAAAAACCGGGACAGGAGTTACAATTCCAGAAATCTGCTGGGACAGCAGGGGAAAAACCGGGACCGTCTGGGTAAATCTGGGACGCCTGGTCACCCTCCTCAAGGATGCATGCACCGATGTCCGCTCTGACAGTCCCGTTATAGCAGATATACTGTGCTGCCTGAGGTATGTCTGCCAAATAAAAGTGATTATGCCCGTGTTCAGGATTGTAGTTGAACTACACCACTCACCTGCCCGATCCAGAATCTATCTACAGAGTGCTGTGCTTCAACAACACTGCAGCTGGATCATGGCTCAGCTCTCTCCTCTCCCTCCTGTCATCAGGATCTTGGTGGAGAGGCCAAGATGGCTGACCAGCGCACTCCAGAGTTCATGAAAACACGGAAGTCCGGTTTGCGTGAACACGGCAGAATTAAATCACTACAGATGTCCTGTTGACGACTTCGCCCAATCCATTGAGAACTTTTAGAACTAAAAGAATGCCGACAAGACTCTCTGTTGCTAATTTTGCCACCTTAAAACTGCTCATGTTTTGTGAACCTGAAAGGATGACATGTTTGAAAGGGCAAATGATATTTTCGTAGCGCTCATTTCTCCGCAACATGAGCTCCAACTTCATTTGCAACGATCATAGTTTGAGCCTTGGGTGACCACAGTGTGGACTGGGAAAATAGTGCATGCTTGTAAATACCTTGTATTTAATTTGATTTGTATTCTTGAATCGTTATGGGTCAATTATATCTCCACTTTATACGCTATGAATTTGCAGCTGGTGGAGTTAGGGGCCTTAGTATTGAACTTGATTCCACAATAGCGCCCCCCTCAGAAAGAACTATTGAACAGGCGATTACGGATATGCGTACTTCTGGAGCCATGGGGCCAGTTGAACTCCCGATATCTGTCTTGAAACAGGAACCAGTTTATGGAGCAAAATACTGTTTCCTGTTTTCAGATTTTAATTCATTAAGAAAATTGTCCCTTCCTCTTGGAAAGGGAGCATACTGGTGCCACTGTTCAAGAAGGGCGATAGGGATATACCGAAGAATTATCGTCAAATAGCCCTCCTTGACGCAATTGGAAAAGTTTTCACCAAATGTTTGTTATCCTTAATTAATGATTGGGTTGATGCGAACCACATTTTACCCCTAGAACAGACTGGTTTCCGCAAAGGGCACGGCACCCTAGATAACCTTACCTCACTTCAGATCATTTCTGATAAATATGTAAGGGTTCGTGGGGGATCTGTGTATGCGGCATTTATAAAATTCTCCACAGCATTCGATAAAGTGGATCGCCCCCTGCTGTGGAGAAAGCTATCTGCCATGGGCATGCCTCCTCACTTGCTAGATCTGGTGCAGGTTTTACATACTGATACATGGTGTCGTGTCCTGCAAGATGGAGAAAGGGGGTTATCACGTGTCATTCCGTCAATTAATGGATTAAAACAGGGTTGTCTTCTTGCTCCACTGCTCTTTTCCCTGTATATTGCGGATCTTCCTGCATCTCTCTCCTCAAGTGATGGTATAGCCCCGGTTGTAGGGGGAACCCCTATATCCTGCTTGTTATATGCAGATGATATTATAATACTGGATCTATCACGCATAAAGGGTTTGCCAATCGTCTTCATGCATTACATCTTTTTACCGAAGCCCATTAATTGAGGATAAATGCAACAAAAAGCAAAATTATGTGTATCGCAGGGAGAAAAAAGTTAAAGTATAAGAACTTTGTTTGGACAGTTGGTGACCATAAATTGGAGGTGGTAAAGACTTATGTCTTTTTAGGAAAAATCATTTCCAATAATTTGAGTGACAAGCCCCACACCGATAACAACACCCGCAAAGCTTTGTCTCAGGGAAAAGGCTTGAGCGCATTATATTCAGCCATGGGGAGAAGACATTTCGATTGCCTACTGGAAGTCTTTAGGGAAAAAATCCCATCTTCCCTTTTGTATGGAATGGAATTGGTTGATTTAAGGCAATGGGATTTTTTACAGAAGGGAAGTTATTAAGATCTATATCCTCTCTTAACACTGCTTGCTCAGCGGCTGCCTGCAGACTTGAATATGGCCTTCGCAGTAGCTGGGTGCAGGGCCTAGCTGCTGTAGTACAGTGGGTTGCCAGTTTGGCTAGAGGAGAAATGGGTTCATTAAGAAATCTTATGAAGGCTGAACTGTTGGACAGCTTAAAGGAGTACTCGCAAATTGTTAAGAATTTCAGAAAGGCGGCCGCCCTTCTCCAATTGGAAGAGAGCACTCTTTTTAATGTTTCCGCTGCACAGTTAAAATCTCTTTTGAAAGAGGCATCTTGGGATCTTAGCTTTAAAATGGACAAGGAGGCTATTTATTCTAAGAAGGGAGCTAACCATCTTACTGATTTGTATGTTAGGAAAGCTATGCAACCTTATGTCTCCTGGATTCTACCACATGGCATTCAGCGATTTTGGTTTCTCCTAAGACAGGATTTGTTGCCATTAAACAATCTATTGGCAAAGTGGTATGGTGCTCCTGCAATTTGTAATTTTTGCAACTTGTCCACCCAGGATCGCTTGCACGTTCTCTTCATATGCCCAGTATTGCGCCCATTTCGGCGTAAGTGGTTAAGATACGTATGTTTGCAATTGGGTATTTTAAATGCTAACTCTTTCTTACTTGCATTGTATAATCCCCCAAATGAATTCTTCTGTTTTAATATTTTTAACTTTTTTAAAAGTTTTTTTGCTATTTATTGATGGCTTTTGTAGTATGTGAGTCTGATTACTCTGCATTTTTGTAAACATTGTAGATGCCTTTTTTGCATTGAATGGGTCTTGTATTGTGTATGGTTTTTATGCGGATCTCCTCGGAGTTCCAAAACATAATAAAGAATTGAATTGTATTTGATATTGTTACCGTTAAATGAGTTTACTGCAATTGAATATATTTGTTTAGCATCAGTCGTGTTTCCCCCATTTAAATCTAAAACCCTACAGTTGATAAATGTAATACAGTGTGTGGATCATTTTTGATTAGCATTATCAAAACATCAAGGTGATTGCAAATTTAACCCGAGTCGTTGTACGCCTCCAGATATGCGAAGTCTGCAAACAGTAGAGATGTATGCCCTGACCTTTTGGCACACAACATCCCTAACTTCGCAATTCAGATCACTCACTAGCTCTGCTTCTGATTGCCTTCGGACAGTTTTGTGGCACTGCTCTGTCTTGCACCAACCCCAGGAATGAAAGAGAGAGAAAGCTAGACAGAAATAACAAACAAAGGTAGGCCAACAACTATTCACACATCATTCCTATATCAAGTATATACAGCAGGCCCAGTGCTTAATTCGAGCAGGTGGTTACCAATGGGGCCCATAAGCACCTTTTTTTGGGAGCTGAAATACATTGTTCGCCATCAGATACTGACCTGAGCAAGAGAAGAAACCAAAACATAAAAAACGAACGGGAGGTTGGATGGGGAGAGAAAGATAGGAGAAACGGCACAAACAGCGAAATCAGAGATCTGCAACAGTGAGATAAAGTAGCAGGGGGTGCATGGTCGTGGATTAAAGAGGGCCCAGTCAAATTCAAGACCATACAGCTGTGGTATTTGGCACACAAGTTTTTAGGAGCACCGCCAGAGCGGAGCTTTGGACACCAGCACTCATTCATATACTAACTAAGCACTGATGACTGACAACACCAGAAATTAACCAGTCTCAAAATATTTAAAGGATGATCACTATCGCACCTTCGGTGGAAGTTTCAGTTTGTCTAAGCTTGAAAGATATATTTATGAAGAGCCATTTATATCTTTCACCATAAACGACCCAATGTGTGCGGCCCAACAAGCAACTTCAATGTTGCACCAAACACAGCAAGTCTCCCACATCCAGCATCCTCTCGAGGCTTCTGGCCGCTATGAAAAGCTCTAGAGTTTTAGTCGGGGGAACATCAAGTTCCAACATCTGCCCAGTCGCTATCAATGGCCGTTTCCAGAATCTCTCCAATGCGTTGAGTTTGACTAGAATTGTCTTGAGGTTTTATTTCCAGAAAAGCAGATGCCTTGGACTGAAGTTGGACTCTGATTGCAACGTCATGCCGAGGGTTCTTACAGCATTAGGAGGCACTCCTCATCACAGGCAGCCAGATACAATTCAGGCTCACGCTCGGCAGAATGACTATGCTGCCACACAGAAGTAACAAATATAGGCGGTCCCACTTCATCATTCAGATGGGAGGAGTACTAGATTTGGAAACAAATGTAAAGAGATTTTACTAGATTCATTCTTCAGAAATAACTGAAGATTTTGATTTTCAGACTCTTTATAAGCAGCGGTAACCGAAGCCAGGCCCTAATCTAAGCCGCCCGAACAGGGAAATCATAGTTGGAACATGGCTGTTAAAGAATTAATAATCTACTTTCAGGTCAGATTTTCTAGCACAAAGGCAATGCTGTCTATTCAAAATCCAACACCATCCTGATGAGACACCTCTGAATGCCCTCCAACCAAGAGTTCAGATGCCCTTCACTGATGGTCATGATTTGTCTGATACTGACAATTGTGAGGGACTCCTTGATGGTTTTGCCAGAGTTTCTTTGAACACTAAAGGAAGAGGGAGTGAAAATTAACACACATGTTGGGCGCAGCTCTGACAGAGATACTCAGTCATGCCCTAAACGTGATGTACAACAACGCTATCCAGAACGTGACTTTCATGAGAAAAACACCAGTGACAAACAAGGAGGGAGATGTTTTAGATGTGGAAGTTATTTTCATTTATCAAATTATCCTAACTGCTATGCCAAAGGATCTGTATGTAAAAAGTGTGGTATAAAGGGGCATTATGCTCGTATTTGTAGATCCTCTGGGAAGGGACGTGTGACTGAAAGCACTCCTGAGACAATTCGTACCATTGTTGTTTTAAATGTCAGTGGTGGTGATGGTGATGTTGACTCTGGGAAAATTAATATGCCACTGTGTAACATTGGAGTGAATGGACGAGAGTTTGATGTCATGGCTGACTGTGGTTCGCCCTTTGCCTTGATTGATAATAATAAGTGGGACGAAAAAGTTGGCATAGATAATGTGACACTTCTCTCTCCTGATATCAGTCCACTTACTTACGGGGGTTCATGCCCAAAGTATTGGGACAACCCCCAAAGTTGTTATCTCTAAGGGTTGGCCAAATTATAAAAATCTTGACTTTGATCTAAGACTATTCTGGGCAGTGAGGAATGATCTGACATTCTGGTGTGGTAATCACATGAGAGGTGATAGAGTGGTTCCGCCTGCTGAACTTAGAGTTAACATTGTCAACTTAGCTCATGAAGGACATCTTGGGAGTAGTCTTACTAAAGCATGTGCCAGGGAGAGGTATTGGTGGCCTGGCATGGATCACATGATTGAGGATTTAGTCAAGGATTGCCTTTTGTGTGCCACTAATGATAAATCGCATGTCACGAATCATACTCCCTTGTCCCCAGTGGAGGTTCCAGATGCAGTGTGGTCTAAATTGAAACTGGAAATAATTGGTCCTTTGGAACTTATGCCCACTCATAAAAGTTTTTTCCTTCTTCTGGTTTTTCACACTTCCAAGTTGGTAGTCTCCAAGTGTGTGGGTGTCGACAACACCAGGACTGTGACTGAATTCTTGAAAGATGTCTTTGAGTCAGAGGGAATTCCAAAGTATTTAGTCACAGATAACGGGGTGCAATTTACTTCACATGAAATGCATGCTTTTCTCAAGGATCGTGGAATTGTTCACCAGAAGACGGCCTCATGGATTGTGATGGGTCATTCATTCCATGGGCAAGATGATGATTTGACCTGTTGGTGGTTTCTCTACTAATAAATGCTTTCAAGGATTACCAGTTTCCTGCATTTTAATACCTACAATTATGCAAAACGGCAACAACTTCTCTGTATTCACATTATTGAATGATCAACACACACAGTTCAAGTTTAACCGAGCATAATGTCATCATTGCCCAAATAGTCATTAGCTCAAGTCCAGTCCTTAGTCCATACCAGCACCTTGTGGCAGTGCCCTGAGAAAATGCCCCTTCTCAGCATTGGTCTAGCACTTCTCTGGCAACTACCCCTTCTAAGCAAGGGTCTAGCACTTTTCTGGCGTCCTCTAGTTTATACCTTGCTGCCAAGTGTTGTGGGCGGCCCTCATGCCTAACCCGGAGTGTAAATGCCAAGTCCGACTTTTGCTGACCCCATGCTGAACCATAGCCTGCTGCTCGTGCCCTTGCCGTAAGGCATCCCAAGGGCATGAGCTTGAGCTGCTCCACTTTTGGCTACTGGGCTCCCTATGCTGTCACTTTGCGCTGCCCCCACCATGCCTGTTATGGTATGTTAAATATTGCTTATAAAGGGCACGTACACCAAGTTGGTTTCATGGCGCTACTCTGAGGGGTGCAGAGTCCAGGGGTTTTATTCATATGCCTGTCTAAACAGCCATGTCTTAAGGAACCTCCTAAAACTCGTAAGATCTGTACAGGATCGAATTTCGAGAGGCAGGGAGTTCCAGTATCTGGGGCCTAGTACGGTGAACCTCGTTCCACCGAAGCGCTTCAGTTTAAAAGAGGAAGTAGATAAAAGATACATGTGAACAGATCACAGATTGCGTGTAGAATTGTGCCTTTGAATGAGACTGTCAACAAATTTAGGGCTCCTGCCATTCAGGTATTTAAAGATGATACATCCCACCTTGAAGGAGCATCTCTGAGTAATAGGTAGCCAGTGTAACTACCTCATAAAGAGCTGGACATGTTTACGCCTATTTTGCTGAAAAGTCTGTCTTGCTGCCTGGTTCTGCACCAATTGTAGTTGATAGATTAGGTAGGCTGAAATGCCAAAGTATAGGGAATTGGCGTAGCGTATGTGGAATATTACCATAGCTAAGACTACCTGTATTATAGCTTCCTGTGTGAGGAATCTACTGATTTTTCTTATTTTTATCAACTGGAAGAAGCACTTTGAGATCACACAGCCAATTTGGGTCTTCATTGTGAGATCGCTGTTAATTGTTACCCCCAAAGTTTTGGCAGAGAAGGACGGGGTGGGAGTCTGTCCTAGTTCCTTTGGCCAAAAGAGAGGACTCCAAGAGGACGGAAGGGATCCCCCCGTTAGGATCACTTCCTTCTTGTCAGGATTAAGTTTTAAGCGATTGCTATTCATCCAGTCGCGGATGAGTAGCATAGTAGTCTGGATGGATTCAGAGGAGTTACTGATGCCTGTGCCCATCTACTATCCACATCTGGATGCCTGCATTACAGGTGTGGGTCGGTGGGCCATCGGCGAAGGCACATGTACTCTTAAGGGGGGGCACACCTTATATCCTTGCAGCGCACCTAGGGGACCCCCTCCAATTGCTCGCTTCAAACCAAGGGCCCAATCGTTGCCCGGTATTCACCCAGCTCAGCAGCTGCCGGCTCTTGGTTCCTAGTAGGTGTTTGTCACAGGCCCCTCATCGCTCTGACTGTACCGCCCGGCCTGCGTGCTTTCTCACTGGCTGACTAAAGTCAGATGTCGTTTTCAGAGTGTACCATACATTGTCACATTTACTCGTCAGTCAGAGAAAATGCTACTTCAAAAACTGCCACATCAGCACTGGACAACCACTAAGCAGCTTGTGCAATACACTCCACCGAGCACTAGGTGTTTGGCTACTGTAGCACCCCTTAAGCTAAGGCTTCACCGAGGACTAACTAGTGGTAGAAAACACCCTTTTACTGCTCTCCCCCTAATTATCATCACCAAAACAGACATATCAAAAGTAAATTGTGAACAAAAGGCAAGTAATAAACCATAGCATTAGAAAAAAACAGAATTGCAAGACAACGCATCACATTGATACTCCACAGATTTTTGTTCATTTTTTTATTTTACCATAGGTTTATATGAACAGGTGTTTTTTTTTCAAACAAAGCGCAAAGTGTTTTCTAAAGCTGGCATTTGTTGTGGTCCTACTTTTCTGCGGTTAACCATCTTTGTCGATACCTTGAATACTTGAGTGGTCTTTAAAACTGGTTGTTAATTGCTTTGGATGTAGATACCAGACGAAGCCAATGTAACAGGCTTACAGTGGTTAACTAGCCCGCCAGCCTGGATCACCGCCCTGTCACTCACCTGTAGCTGTTTCATCAGTGCTTGAGTCATGGCTGTGCTTTGCCACCAGTCAAGGATGCTTATTTAATTGTAACCAAATCACTTGTCCTGTCATGTTTATGTACAAGAGAATTACAATACACAATCGCTGTGAATTTTTTCTGAGAAAATCTGCATCTCATCTACATTTTAAACAGCAGATAGAAGGATTACAGAATCAACTCTCATATTTAGACAGTGTGCATTGGGTTTTAATGTGACACATTTAATTAATTGAGAATTTGCAGTGTGTGAAGCCTTTATATCAATCCTCTAGCCTAGAAAAGCATCTTATTAGCATCTAATTTTCTGCCAAAGTAATAAGCAAGAGCATAGAAAATCTGCGAAAAATGATAGATCACATGAAAATCCATTTCTCAATATTTATCAAAGCAGATGATACTGTTGACTCAAGGACCAAGGCTAGAGAACTGTTAAATACTTGTTTTCAGGAGAACAGCACGTTATTCTTATTAAAAGGTGACTAGGTAAATTGCTTTTTATTACTGATGTCTGTGCATCAGCACAGCACAGCTGGTTGTCATAGATTTTATGGGATAGTAGCTTGAATATTATCATTTTCTGCTAGCATACAACTAACCCCAGAACTTTAACTGAATCATAAGTAGGGTTCCAGGTTTTATGGTATTTATATTTTTGTCATTTCCGTCTGTTTTTATCGATATTTAATTTTTGCTAATTTTATCTGAATGTATCCTTATTTATAATAGCTTTTGTGAAAAAATGAAACTGAAATGTGTATAATTTCTCCATTTATTTAACCAGTTAATGTGAACTCCTGCCTAAACGTTCAATGATGTATACACCTTCCGATGGTAAAATATGCACTTGTAAGAAAATATGTACATTTTAGTATCAAGGTTGTGCAAATCTACTGCTGTTTAAGACTCTTTACTAAACTCCCTATATTTCTTTAATCCCCTTGCCTGTGAATCCCCACAGCTATTGGCCTGGCAGTCATGGCTGACAGCACTTAGAATCACTTAAAAACAACACAATTTCCACCTTTATCTGCATTTAAAAATCAATACAGACAGGAAAATGAATGGTTTTTTGTCTGTATTTATCTGTAAATATCAGTAAAAAAGGAAAATAGGGAGCCCTAATCATGAGGGATATATCAGTCTCTGCATTTATGGTAACTTTTTGCTTCAGATAAAGTGGCAGGTACTGAAGTTAAAATCGCCTAGTAATCCACACCAAAGAACATGGGCAAGGTGGCAACATCCCTGTATTCTCTACCAATGGATATTTGTAGTTCTACAGAAAATGTGCCATTTTTGAAGTGTGCAAACTTCCAACACCACATTCTGAGCAACATTAAGTCACAGCTAGCTTCTCAACACAAAATACGTCCAGTAGGTACATTAATCATGCCCTTTTTAAATTGTCAGAACATCATGGTCCTTGGTCTCTCTAAGAAACACTGAAAATGGTCCCCTGTTAACAAACTCAGCAGCTAAATTAATCGCAGCCTCAAAGCCCCATTCAGTGGCAGCACAGAAACCCCCCACGCTGCCTCTCCTTGGAAGAAAAGATGCTGTGCACGGCCCACCAGGCCAGTTGGTCCTGAGGCCCCATGTGTCTTGGCAAGAAACCGCGCCATTGTAAACTACCCCAAGCGTGTCAACGATGCCACACTGCTATAAACCTACAATTATTCTTTTTTACAGCAGAGGGGATAAATTATACATTCAAAGTTCGCTGCTGGCAGGGAGCAAGCTGAACAGCAGTACAGTCACAAAAGGACCATTTCTGGATAGAAAAAGGGATCTCAACGTTTCCTTTCAGTTCCTCCACATTGTAGGTGATTAATAACCTAGAGGATTAGCAGGCATAAAAAACTTTAAGAGAGGGAATGTTTCTAAACTGTATGTAAACACGTGCCCCATTAATACTACGGGGCAGATTTATGAGGCCGTTGCGCCGCAATTGCGTCACTTTATTTGACGCAACTGCGGCGCAAACAATGCACCCTATTTACAACGTGACGCATCTAGGAGATGCGTCACGTTGTAAAGCACTGCGCCATAAGGAGGCGTTCCTGCGCAGTGGGGGGCGTTCCTGCGCAGGAACGCCTCCTGAAAGTGGCTGAGTGAAATCTATGAGATTTCACTCAGTCACTTTCAGGGCAATGCTGAGTCAAAACCCTGCGCCTGCTTGAAGCAGGCGTAGGTCTTGACGCAGCATTGTGCACATGGGGGCAGATTTATGATGCCCTTGTGCCGCAATTGCGTCACTTTATTTGACGCAACTGCGGCACAAACAATGTGCCCTATTTACAACGTGACGCATCTAGGAGATGCGTCACGTTGTAAAGCCCTGCGCCATAAGGAGGCGTTCCTGTGTCGGGGGGGGGGGGCGTTCCTGCGCAGGAACGCCTCCTGAAAGTGGCTGAGTAAAATCTATGAGATTTCACTCAGTCACTTTCAGGCCAATGCTGCGTCAAAACCCTGCGCCTGCTTGAAGCAGGCATAGGTCTTGATGCAGCATTGTGTAGATGGGGCACCCCGAGCCTTGCTGGAGTTGCGTCGCGCTTGCGACGCAACTCCAGCAATGCGCCACATTTCCGGCACAGATGCGTCACGCATCTGTGCCGTTTTTGCACCATGGTGCGCCGCATTATAAATGCGGCGCACCATGGGTGGCGGAGCTGTGGCGCACTATGGCGCATGTTAACTGGCGCATCCCTGGGGATGCGCCAGTTAACATAAATCTTGATGTACGTGCCTAAAGAAGCCTTCCCACTGCCTCTGTCGCATGTCCTGCATCAAAGAAACGATTCAAAGACGTGTCTCCCTCATCCCTGCCGAATAGACTTACTACAGTCTGAAAGAGCTGCAGAATTTCCGCCTTATATTGCACCTTGGATGTCTGTGACTAGTAGAGAGTTGTGTCTGCATTAACAAAGTGATTGACTAATATCCTATTGTCATGCAAAACCACAAGGCCGTGAGCCACGTCTACTTCGTATCTGTTTTGAGGTCAACAATCAGCCCGGTAACGTTTTATGCTAGGATAATGACACATACACCTCAAATATTGGGTTTCAAATATTTTGCATGATATTAGTTTTTCTTATTCTTTTTAGAACAATTTTTACATGTGGGAGCTTGGTTTGAGTCAGAAATGTCAGCACGATGACCACCCAACTCATTCAGTAGTAATCGAACCTGCATTTCTACCAGAGAACATACACTGGGTACAATTTGCATGCGGACGACCACCAAAGGCACTTAGCAGATATCTGCCAGGACTCCCCCATTCAAAACAACAACCTGTGTATAATTTCTACGCAGGTAACCGCGAGCAGTAATTTGTGCGCCACAGATCATTGTCAGGGAAAGTCTTCCAATTTTGTACAAAAACATGTGCGCAATTTCGCCCCCCCCCCCCCAGTCAACATGAACATAGAGTGCATGCATATTTAAAAGTCTTTTAATTGTTATTTAAAGCACATGCGCTTGGTGAGGAGAAAAAGATATAAAGTTGGTTAACCAAAGAATCTATCAAAACCACAACATTGAATAGGAGGCTCAGATAGGCCACCCTGATGTCAAGTTTTGGCAAGACGGCAATCCGGATAGCCCTTAGATATTACCTAGTTGTCAGTGTAGGTAGGATCTCCCCAATCCCTAAGCTTCAACTGCTCTTTCATTGGAGTGGATTTGGGAGCAGGCTTGTTTTTGTCAGCACCTAAGGTCAGGAAGCTGCAAGGGGACAAGTGGAAGCAGTGCATTCTACAAGTGTCAGTGATAGCGGCTTCCTGTGATCAATAGTCCACACGAAGGTGGCAAAGACAGGGCAGGGCAGCTCGAACTATAGGAACTGAAGGGCAGATTTACGAGGACAGGTGCATCCCTGCATATCACCAGGTATGCGCCAATAAAGATGCGACATGCAAGAATACCCTTGCGCCACCACAAATGCATCGCATTTACAATGCGACACACCGTGGTGCAAGGATAGTGAGATGTGTGTCGCATCTTCTGGCGTAAGGGCAGCACATTTCTGGAGTCGTGTCGTAACTCCAGCAATGCTCATGTGCGCCCCATGCCTAACATACTGCGTCACTCCTTACGCCTGCATCAAGCAGTCGCAGAGTTTTGACGCAGCATGGACGTAAAAGTGACTCAGTGAAATCTCGTAGATTTCCTGCGTCACTTTTACGGGGCTTCCTAGCGACGGAACGCCCACCCTGCATACATTATACCTGACGCAGGTATAATGTGGCGCAGGGCTTTACAACATGACGCATCTCACTAGATGCACCACGTTGTAAATCTGTCGCATGGAGGCGCATTGTTTACGACGCAGGAGAAACGCAACTATGTCGTAAACATGATGCAAGGGGCTTGTTAATCTGCCCCTATTTGCACCCACACGCGCAAATGAAGCCAGTGTTTAGGAGAGCAACCCGTCAATGGGTGCAGACAATGATGACCAGTACAGGAAACAGAGCTGAGGTAACTACAATTCCACAATCCGGTATAAGAAGTAAAGTGATGCTGCTTGCAGCTGCTTGTCGTTGGGTTTTTTGTTTTAGACAAGGAGCAACATCCATACTTATTTTGATTTTGTTTTCAAAAAGAGAGGTATTTCTTACTTAGTTTTTGCATGAGTTTATGGCAACTATAATTTGTTATCAGTTTTTCAGTAAAGGGGCTATGTCCAAATGTTGTCAAACTTTTATTTAAATTATAACATTATAGCAGACTGAACCAATTAAAAACAGTACCAGGACGAAACAATATTTCTAAAAATAAAGCAAACTACAGATAAGGACATTTCAGTCCTTTTGGTCAGCCATGGCAACGTGAAGCATGACGTCTCTCATTCATGTAGGACAGAGACGAACAAGACATCATCTTACCGGTCATCCGTGTAGAGAGTTCATCCGTGGAGCCATGCCTTGCCCTCTTCTTCCCTATATGAATGAAAGATGGATAGTTGAATAATGGATGAATGGCTTTGCACTCCTACGTGAATTAAACAAAAAATATGTGACTTTGAAAAATAAATAGGAAATATTTGAATTGCAGCTCTGAGGTCGAGGCATTGTTACATGAAAGATGCATGAATTGGATGAATGTATAGAGGAATAAAACCTAATTATAATAAGATAGAAATAGAGTAGTGCTGCCAATGCTGTACACCTGGTCTAATTCATGGTGTTTCTTAAAGTCCCATATTATGTCACATATTTCTCTATACAATATACTGCAACATCATGACTTGGATTTCGTAAATGTGAGAAAGTAGATTATTAATTGGAGACAGCAATTCACAATGTCACAATTCCATACCAAGTCAAATTAGTTCTCAATAATTTAAACCCGAGTTTAACCCTTGGTAGCTCGAGCACAGGGCAGACAGGCTAAACGTAGGAGAAATGTGTAAAACATTTATCAGTTCCAAAATAGTTACAAAGTAGAAAACACAACACAATAAAATTCCCACTCCAATCAAAATAAAATAGAGAACATTTAATTGACAACAAAACCACAGAAAAACAGTTACAGAACTGGAGATATGATTTTTGAAAGTTTTATGTCAAAATAGCACCTAAAAAGGCAAAGTGGTAATCGCCATCATCTGGTCGTGCTAGAATGGGTCCAAGTCAAAGGTTAAGGCTGACTGAGCTGCTGCCACAAAGGCACAGGAACCGGTGGAAAGGTGTGTCCCAGGGGAAATTTTACCTTGTGACTTAGATTTTCTGAAGAACATTCTTCATTGATGGGTGGGGCTGCAGACTAGATCAAAAGACTGCATCAGTGACGGCGGCCTGGTAAAGCAGGGGTGCTCAGTGGGAATGCCGGGGCCTGTGGGAACCTTGGCATGGTCGATGTCCGGAAACTCTGCACAGTCGAAGTCTAGAATCTGAATACAGGAAGATTTCATCCTATTTGTATGTCGTTTCTGCTTCAGCCTTGTTGAAGTCCTACTGTGATCAGACTTAGACATAAACTTTTCCTGAAAGTCGAAATCCTTTCAATACAGGAAACTGGTGAGTTAAATCTGAACTGTGATTCAACATTGGCAGCTACGGCTTTGGCAATGGTCTCAGTTGTCGTTGGTGACCTACAGAAAGCATTCTAAAAAAGTGTCCAATTTTGCAGGCGTGAAGGTGAGAGGAGAACACTCTAACACCTGCTAAGGGTCTAGGACTTTTTGGTCACCACTTTGGGGTTAGAACTCACTCTCCAAGGAGCTGCCAGCAAGGTCTAGGGCAAATCGAGTTAGAGCTGGCCAGCTGGGCTTTTGTGACCCTGTCAAGTTCTTTGTCACGGTTACAAGTGGGAGAAAGCCCAGCCCCTGAGGTCTCTCTCCATAGGCTCAGCAGCCGGTGAGGTACTCATTCTGTCTTCCTCAGGACCAGATGTGTTCTGAAGAAGATTTCTAGGGATGCCACATTAGTGACTGGCACCAGCTTGTGGAGGGGGAATTACCTGACCAATATGAAAACACTCCCAGGGTCAATACTACCCCTTTTAACATGACTTGTTGGGGTTTGAACAATGCCACAGCACACAGCTCTGCCAAAATCTAACATGGATTTCTACCCCTGGTCAAAGCTCTGGGCACACCCCTAAGACGTGTCTAGGGTAATGAAAAACTCCCCCTTTCAAAACCAGTTCTGAAACAGGTTTTCCCACCACTGGGATTGGTGTCATCCTGAGTACCTGGACAATGGAAATGGCAGGCCTGGGTGCGAGTTAAAACTGCTGTGATATGGGATAGCCCTTCGAAGCTTGTGCAGTTGGCGGGCACATTCCCCAAGTCATCCTGTTAGAAGGAGGTCACAGATCCTCCCCATTCAAGGCACCTTTGTTCCTCTACTTGGGAGCCATTCACACATCCTGGCAGGGGGGCAGCAGGCTGCCACATGACAGCTTGGAATTTAATCTGAAAAGGCTATCAGAGGCTTCAGGCTGAAAAATAGTGACTTTCTGAACTCACTATTTCTGAAATAGACATAATTCGACTTTAGCATTACATTGGATTTTGATTAAAAATGAGTGTTCAAATATTTTCCTAGCTAGCTCCAATCCGAAGTTTGCTTTGTTAAGCGCAATAAGGTAACCCAGTGAAAAAGGAGGTTGGGACCTTTTTCAGTGTACCTTTAAATACTATGCACCCTACTTTAGGACTTGTAAGGCCCGCTTTAGGGGTGACTTAGCAGTATTTAAAAGGACAATTTTGGGTTGTTAGAAGGATGATTGTAACAAGTCAAAATGGAAGTTTTAATGCTGCCCAGCTAGGCTACCTTGGCAGGCTTAAAGTCATGCTTTACATTGTCCATTTAGTGGATGCATAATAAGTGCCGCTGTCCAATAGTGGCATTTAACATACCAGTCTGGGGTACATGGTGTACCATATACTCATGTCTCATGTGTAAGTTAAACATGAATGACAACCAGGGTTCTAACTAATTTAACCAGTTTTTAGGGGACAGAGCACATGCAGTGGCACCTGGTTAACAGGATTCCATTAAAAGTATAAAGCTTTGGCCAGAAGACAATGAATCTTTAGAGGTATTGAATAATGCAGCAGGTATATATATGAGGGCTTCAGACAACCTTGCCTGGTTTAGGTAGCGTTGTTTGTCACCATGGATTTGTGAGTCAAGTGTGAGGATTTAGCTTTCATGAACATTGTTTTCCTAGCTTTGAAGGGAGATTTTTTTCCCCACAGTTATCTGCTTAAGCTGAAATGACTCTATTAAAGTCTCTGCTCAAAATAGTAGTGTTCATCTGCATTGTATTTGGTCGGTGTTAGACGGGCCCTTTTGCCAGGATTACCACCAAACATATTGCCTCATATTTTTCTGACCCCGTTTTGTTAGTTATAGGTTTTTGGGCACTTTACCACTGTTCGTCAGTGCTAAGATGCATATACTCTGTATAAATTGTGACAATTATTGGTTATCCATGATTGGTATATTTGATTTACTGGTAAGTCCGTAGTAAAGTTCATAGTGTGTGCCAGGGCCTGTAAATCAAATGCTACTAGTGGGCTTGCAGCACTGGATGTGCCACCCACCTGAGTATCCCTGTAAATGTGTCTCAGACCTACCACAGTAGTGTGTCCATGCGCAGCTGTAAACTGCCATGTTGTCCTGGCAAGTGCACCCACTTGCCAGGCCCAAATATTCCCTTTCCTTAAATGTAAGGCACCCAAATGGGAGGCCCACAGTAACCCTATGGGCAGGGTTCAGTGTATGGGAAAGGTAGGATATGTACTGGTGTGTGTGACTTGTCCTGATTGTGAAATATTGTGCATTTTCACTGTTGAAAGGCTGTCTGTCCCATAGGCCTATCGTTGCACTCTAACATTTTAAACGTGGAGCTTTCCATGTGGACAAGGTAGAACAATTAAGTTTAGGCTCTCTGAACTCAGAATATATGAACACGCCTTTTGGTAGAGGTGATTTTTAAATTCTGGGTTTAAAAAGGGCCATTGTTAGAAATTGAAAGCAAAAGACACACAATTGATGGCAGGAACGCAGAACAAATCAAAACATTCAACCCCAGTCAAGAGATCTGGGTTAAATCCATCACGATTCTTTAGCTCACTTACCCACCCCAGTTCAGACCTGGCCATATGCAAATCAGTCTTGACCCTGTTCCTCATGGGAACAGTCCAGCCCGAACTGCCAAGCCAGGTCCCCCCTGGACTGGAAACAAGCATCCTAGGACCGATTTTGGGGACGTGAGTCCCATGCTCTCTATGCCACTGGAGTCAAGCTATCCTGGATGATGAGGGCTGAAAGCCCAAAACCGGTCCTAGAATGCTTGTTTCCAGTCCAGGGAGGACCTGGCCTGGCAGTTGGGGCTGAACTGTTCCCATTGGGCACAGGTTCAAGACTGATTTGCATATGGCTGGGTCCAAACTGGAATGGCATAGTGAGCAAAAAAATTATGGATTAAGGCCCAGATCTCTGTAAAAGGGTGAATGTATGACATTGTTCTGCATTCTATCCATCAATTGTTCTTTTTGCATTTATCAGCCCGAGTGGGATGGGTATGCTCAGACGTGAGTCCCGTGCTCTCCATGCCACTGGAGTCAAGCTATCCTGGCTGATGAGGGCTGAAAGTCCGAAACTGGTCCTAGGATGCTTGTTTCCAGTCCAGGGAGGATCTGGCCTGGCAGTTTGGGCTGGACTGTTCCCATTGGGCACAGGGTCAAGACTGATTTGCATATGGCTGTGTCTAGAACTGGAATGGCATGGTGAGCAAAAAAAACTAGGGATTTAGGCCTAGATCTCTGTACTGGAGTGAATGTATGACATTGTTCTGCATTCTGTCTGAGCAACTAGTTTGTATGTAGTGCCAACGACATTTCAGCCTCATTGGTTACTTAATAAGGTCGTCATCTGGACAGAAATATAATATTGGACAATGTACATATTTTAAACGCAGCTTTTGCAGCTGAGGTGAGAGGTGGGATTAAACGTGCACAGGGGCATCTCCATTCCAAATAGGCCCTGCCCTGTCTCAACACTGACTCTGCTCAACATTGACTCTGAACACCAAATTAGTGAGTCAGTGACTGCAACATTATACTACACTCGTGTTTCTGAGAGGTTATGTCCATAAATTCTCATCCGCTAGTCAGGAGGGGCTCACAGATGGCTTATCTATTTGAGAGACCACCATAATTCCCCCCTTCAATGGGCGTTTATTTCTACTCCTGGTGCTGTGGGGATCCATAGAATTTAATGAATGGATAGACAGAAAAATTATCTGCCTGGCCATTTAACGTTCCACATTTAACTATTAGAGGCTTCTTTGTGTATTCCCTTTCCACCAGTGCTTCACTGCTGGGCAAACAAGAGCACAGTCAGCTAAACAGAGCAGTGATTTTTCTGGGATGAAGCCCAAGAGGGTTTATTAAATTTAAGGTTTAAACGAAAATGTTGAAGATTTGTGTAAACATCCATGCCAATTACTCTTTAGAGGATGTGAAAACAAGGTATACGTGGCTCGTGGTAGTTTACCCTGATGCTCACAGGAAGAGAAAATGTGTCAATTACAGTTGCAGGTTGAAGAAGCGCTGCTGTTAACAGCTCGCTCCTATGTAGTTTAATCCTCAAATTCAATAAGAGCGCTGGGATGATGAGAAGAGAGTATTGCTTCATCAGCGAGGTACTGTGCAACAGGGAAATAATGGGAATTGCTGACATCCTTACCTCCTATGTATGCCTTTTTACTGTGAACAAACAATTCAGGTTGAAAAATGGCCAACTTGTTTACCAGACAGAAACTAAGGCCCAAACGTGCAATAGTTGCCACATCCTAATTTCGCATCTTACCTCAGACAAATTAAAAGTTCTAGTTCTAGATGTGAGAAGGTTCAGATTGTTCATTATTGAAAATATGAAACAATGCTTTCCGTCTTTCTCAGTAACACATCATACATATTTCATTTGTAACTATATTGCTCTGAATGCTGTAAATCTGAACAAATGTTGAGCTAACTCAGTGGAGTCCCCAGTGATTTCAAACATTTCATAATGTGAAAGAGTAGAGTGACATTACACAAACCCATAATTTAAAGTCAACCACGAGGTAGCACTGGCTTGAACAAAAGCAAACCAGTATTATTCTATGCAAATCATCAAGTTAATATTCAACAGTTTTTTGGCACACAACTAACAACATTTTAAATAAATGTAAGTCTTAGACATCATCAATCATTCTTTTTTTTGTGTAAATCTTTTTATTATTTTCAAAACAAAAAAGAAATAGACATATCGGGTACTATACATTCCAGTACAATAATGAGGTGAACAGGCATAAAAACAGGATATATACAGGCAATGCAAAAACAGTCGAGACGCCTATGCTTACGTTTGAGAAGCAGGATGTGCAATAGTACAATATACGATCCACGTTAAGCGCCAGTCCTCAGAGCCTGTCTACCCAAAAAAATCAGAATAATAAGAGAAGCATGATCCCCAGATACTAGAAGACAATCAAAGTCAGGATATTCCACCAACTATACTCATAAAGAAAAGTGAAAAGAGAGTGAAGAAAAAAAAAACATAGAACAAAAACCAAAGCCAAATTAAAAAAACCATCCCCCCACCCTGCACCCCTGCATATGGCTATTGCCTAACCCCAACTAGCAGTGTGCCTCTCGCCCCAACTAACTAACTTCTAAAGCTAGAAAAAGAAAGTGGAGGAGGGTATATTCATACATGCCCCCGTTCCCCCCCTCCTCCCCGCCAGAACCAAGAATCCCCAAACTAAGGTCAAGAAGTCTATTAAGCCGCATATACGTAGCGAAACAGGGGAAACTTTAAACACCGCCCAACCTCCTGAACGCATCATGATAGCAAACCCCATGTCCAGCAAGACTTGATGCCAAACCCAGTCACTCAGTCTCATCCTTGACCCGTCCGATCAGACGTGCGAGCCCCTCCCGGACAAACTGTCACCTCCGCAGAATAGTCAGAACACGAAAAAGATGTATCAAAGTTCAAATCGAGATGTAGCCGAGAGATGAAAGCGCTGAGAACACCATCAAGTCCAAAAACTCTCCTCACCATTATGGACTTCCAGCTTTGTTTTGTCCGCCATCTTAGTGGTGCCGATATACGGGAGAGAGACGCGGTTTCAAGCCAACAACAGTTCCCACCAAAAGACTCCGGAAAGGGAGCACCTAGCAGTCCTTCCTTAATCAGTAACGATCGTAGGCCAGACAGTACATTTACAGCATTGAGCACGCTTCCATCAACCAAAACATTGGTCAGAGGCTCTGACACCTCCCACAGTACAGGGTCTGCTTCTTCCAATGACGTGGCCATCTTGGGGATCTCGAGTCGTTTCATTTCTTGTAGTGGAGTAGGGTCCGGTCCACTCCGCCCGATTCCAGACAAACGCGCCATCATTTTGTAAATGCGGGCTTCAACACGATCATGAAGTGACCCAATGGCTGCCAGCACAGTTCGTAGTGACAAGTCACTCTCAGTCCGTTAAACAACTCCTCGGTCAGTCTCAGTCATGTTCACGTCCCCAGAGAGCCCGGTCTCCCCAGGGGGAGCAGATAGATGTGGAACGGACAACGGCAGAGGGGGGCTTATCGATCGGTTCAATATCAATCCAGACTCAGTTACCGCAGGCGGAGATCTCAACCCAGCGAACACCGGCGGGGCCAGACCGGGCCACCGGGCCAGGGACCCCCGCCCACCGCTTCAGTTGTGCATCGTCACCCCTCCTTCAATGTTACCAACTAGGCCAATCGCCGTCAACTTCGGTCCCAAAAATACTTCCACTTCGGTAGACCGGACCCTGTCCCACGACTACAGCCGATGTTGTTCAACTGGGACCCGGCTGGGCCAGTACTCGAGACCCCGGCTTCCAAGCTGGTCTAGGCCGCAAACTGCCACATGACGTAACTTCGTCCACCAAACTGGTAGAAATCTTGGGATTGCACCATAAAGCTGTAGTTCGGTTCATACATACGGAGGTGGGGCGCAAAATCAGGATAAATGACAGGAGCGTCTGGCAGGAGTCGGAGGTCGGCGGAGCCGGGAGCTTACGCGGCCATCTTGTTTGCTAGCCTAGCTTCTCCCCCATCAATAATTCTTACCACAATATGCATCACCGGTCTGGGCTTTCCTGCCCTCCCCTTTTACTGTTCACTGTCACAGTTGTCTAACATTTGTGACTATGTCCACATTTCCATTGAATTTGGTGCCAAGTATCCACTTTACTCACTTGTGCTACTACTGTGCCTGGACCTCCGAGGGAGTAGGACCTTTGCTGTGTTGCTGCCTGGGGCAGCGAGGACGCCGCAGGCGCTGTGCCTGCTCACCAGGATCTGCGGACCACCCCCTACCGCTGCGGGACTGCGAGGCAAGTAAACCAGCTGCAGCCTCTTCCCGCAGCGGTCACGCCCCCTTGTCAGCGGAAAGGTATAACCTTTCACAACACCCGCTGCGCGGGTGTTACTCACTTGTGCTACTACTGTGCCTGGACCTCCGAGGGAGTAGGACCTTTGCTGTGTTGCTGCCTGGGGCAGCGAGGACGCCGCAGGCGCTGTGCCTGCTTACCAGGATCTGCGGACCACCCCCTACCGCTGCGGGACTGCGAGGCAAGTAAACCAGCTGCAGCCTCTTCCCGCAGCGGCCACGCCCCCTTGTCAGCGGAAAGGTATAACCTTTCGCAACACCCGCTGCGCGGGTGTTACTCACTTGTGCTACTACTGTGCCTGGACCTCCGAGGGAGTAGGACCTTTGCTGTGTTGCTGCCTGGGGCAGCGAGGACGCCGCAGGCGCTGTGCCTGCTCACCAGGATCTGCGGACCACCCCCTACCGCTGCGGGACTGTGAGGCAAGTAAACCAGCTGCAGCCTCTTCCCGCAGCGGCCACGCCCCCTTGTCAGCGGAAAGGTATAACCTTTCGCAACACCCGCTGCGCGGGTGTTACTCACTTGTGCTACTACTGTGCCTGGACCTCCGAGGGAGTAGGACCTTTGCTGTGTTGCTGCCTGGGGCAGCGAGGACGCCGCAGGCGCTGTGCCTGCTCACCAGGATCTGCGGACCACCCCCTACCGCTGCGGGACTGCGAGGCAAGTAAACCAGCTGCAGCCTCTTCCCGCAGCGGCCACGCCCCCTTGTCAACTGAGGGTTATAAGAGTAGACTGAGTCAATCGCGTAGCGGGACGCGCGCGGGACGAAGCCCGGGCTAAGCCCGGGACAAGGGCGGGACCGTCTGTGGCCGTCCGGGGACGCACGAGGACGGGCCGGGCCACCCCCCTAAAGCCTTACCTTTGTACTTGGACTTCACTGGCCCCGGACTGTAAGGTAGGCTCTTACTCATGGCTGCTAACACTGAGAACTCCAGCATGGTGGGGTCCAGTAAAAAAACATTGGATAATTATTTCCCAAGGGTTTCTGTGGACTTGGATAAGGATGACTCACTACTTGAACGTAGGATTGAACGTCGTCGTTCCATTGAGTCTCTGAAAAATAGACCATGTACTGATCTGGCATCTCCATCCACTATGTCGGACATTATTATTGACACACCTTATGAAGATCCATTATCTTTGGATAAATTTCCTTTACTCCTCAGAAGTACTCCACTGCCCACGGGCTCTTTATTGGTTGTGTCTTCACCTAATGTTTTGTTTTTGTCTGACATCAGTCCCTCTCCTAATGTAGACATTGCTCCAAAACCTCCCCCCAAAGAGCCGTCCAAAAGGACAGGCAGACCTCTTATTACGTCCATAGCCCACGGTCCACCGCCATCTAAAAAGAGGAGGGGGCTAGGAGCTCGTCAACGAGGCAAGCTTAGTCATACCGAGTTTGGTAAGCCGTCAAAACTTAGGGCCACTGGCGGTACTACATCTGAAACTCCGGTAACAACTGATACTACGCCCATAACAGTACCAACTCCAGACCCACAACCTATACAATCCATTAACACCCGAGGGAGGGAAACCGAGGCTGTCTCCACCCCAAGTCCAGTAACCATTCCCTCTACTAATATCGACCTGAACACTGTTGAGCAGTTGCTCAGGTCTTACATGCTGCCTATTCTGGATATTCTAAAAAGGGTGGAGCACCGACTAGGTAATCTGGAGGCATTGTACGCTGATAAGACAAATGTGCGTATGACCTCGCCAAGGCCTACCATTGACTCCACAACTATACTCCAGATCCCAACTGTCTATGCTCCCAACCCGCCGGCTCCAAATGGCTCTAACAGTGGCAATAATGGAGCAACTAAACCCCCTGTTAGCAATAAACAGAGCTCTGTAGACCCGACCAAGAATCCTGCTAAGGCAAATACTGTAACCAGTAAGCCCGTGAATAACAACCAGCAGAAAAACTTAGTGTCACTGCAGGCGCAGGCTCCTGTCCAAACAGCTGCAAAATCTATGGCCCAGGTTGTAAGAGTTCCTCAGAAGAGCGATGCTAATTCTACCACCAAGAGCCAGCAACTGGGTAGGGGGAGGCCTGCAAAGCCGACTAACGATAAACAATACGGTCCCAATGTTGAATTACCCCCAGAGTCGCTACCTTTTGTAGTTGTACTCACAGGTGTCCCCCCATTAGAAGCAGGCAGAAAGGAGGGCTATCCCCAACTCAAGAATAAGATTTTACATTGGCTAGGACAAAACAGACCTCTCCCGTATTACATCGACGGGGAGATAATTCATGTTAGACGCCTGCCTTGGCTGGGCACTAGGGAAAAAAATATTGAGGGAGACATAGTTGTTATCAATTTCAGGAACCCAGAAGCAGTCAGGTCCATACTAACAGGACCCCCTAGGAACTTGAACACTGCTATAGTCCCATACGACCTAACATATTTTTATCCAAGGTCGTATATGACCTCTGTCCTCTACACCGGGGGGATAACTGACCCCAAAGATATCAGGAATATCCATATGCCTCCCACTAATAGCTATATGTGTCATCTCCAAAGGCCTTTGCCCACCAGGAATAATACAGAGTAGAATATAGTCCCTGCCAGCGGTCGCAGTCTGCCCTTTGTGGGGCTAGAGCATCTGCAGGGGACTAGAAATATGGAGCACCTGATTCCCTTTACCCCACTGGAAACCTTGAACAGATATGGCGCCCTTTCTGGCCTTGACGGTTGCGATTGACTCCCCGATATGGCTGCCCCCCTATTGAAAGATTTAGGAGTAGTTGGGGGGGGGGCTAATAGAGGAGGCCACCCAGAGTAGGACAAGGTTTCCAACCACACCTCTCCACTGTGCCAGTCCCCCTTTAAGTATAAATGAGGTCAATTGCACTACAACCAATCATGAATTCACTATGGTGCAGATGAGGCCTGAAGTGGGTGACCAAATTGTAGAAAACACTATGTCCCCTAACCAGTTAAATGACCAGTTGCCTCGTAGTGATAAAAATGTATTGTTGATATCATGGAATGTGGCGGGCTTGGGTGCTAAGCTAGATAATATGGAGTGGTGTGATTATGTGGACAACCATGGTATCTGTATATTCCAAGAGACATGGGCCAGGGCTGTCCACCACAGAATGGGTTTTGCCACCTACGCTGAGCTTGCATCCAAGGGTCCTAGAGGCAGACCATCTGGTGGACTAACAATATGGGTGGGTGTCCATCTTGGGTTCTCGGTTAAAAGGATCAATACTAATACTTGTGACATACTATGTATCCTCCTTACCCGTCCTAGCACACCCAAAATAGCGATCATTAACATCTACTTACGCCCTGTCGTGGGGGGTGCGGTCTCCCGTACTCTAGAGTGCTTAACTGCTTTATTAAACTCCCTCCCAAGTGATACCAAGGTGATAATGGGGGGGGATTTTAATTGTCATTACGAACCACTTGGGGGCTTTCCCCCAATAACAACTGATGAGGATGATGCCTGCCGGATCCCGCCCCCAAATGTTTACCAAACTAAATCTTGGTCACCTATGGCCATGCAGCTCACATCATTGACATACACATATTCGCTTAGGGCTTGCAATGGCCGCTTCCCGGGGGATAGCCCAGGAAGGAGTACCTATAGTGGAATGGGCCATTCATCAATAATAGACTATCTTATGGTTAGTATGTCCTCATGGCACATGATTCGATACTTTCATGTACCTGACCGCTCAGAAAGTGACCACAACCCTTTGGTAGCAGAGCTAGAATTGCCACTTCCCGTTGGGGAGTATCAAGTTGATGATATCCCCTCCAGTAATATTAGGATCTTACAGGGTGGCAAGAGAATCCGTTGGGCCTCCATTAAATCATCAGCAGATAATTTGGCATCACTGTATAATAGTGTCACTGCCCAACTAGAGCGATTAAAAACACTGCTTGAAAGTGCTCACACCCTTGATAAAGATGCTAAACTTCTAAACATACATAATGACTTAATGCTCATCCTAGCGGTAAGCTTCTATAAATCGGTAATGCAGACTAACCGACAGGCACGTACCACAAATCCCTGGTATAACCAGTCCTGTAGGAGGGCGAAGACTATTTTAATCTCTGCCCTAAAACAAGGCAATAGAGCTACCATTATAGTCGCAAGGAAAGCCTATAAGAATCTCCTTTCCCACGCAAAATACGAATGGGAAACAGAGAAGTGGCAGGCCATTAAACAGGCCCTAATAACGAAAGATGCTCGAACCTTTTGGAACCTGGTTCATACCGGAAAACCAGAAGGCAAGGCAAAAATCGATCCTAACATCGCTGAGGAAGCCTGGCGTGCATTCTTTGGTAAACTCTACTCTAGCCCTGCTCCCCAACACAAAGTACCACTAAACATATCTTCGAGTTTGGATCTTGGATGTCTTCCGCCACCCTTTACCATGTCGGAAGTCACAATTGCAGTCCAAGCATTAAAATGTAATAAAGCCCCAGGGTTGGACAAGATCCCTGGTGATCTGTTTAGAGAAGAGCCGAAGATCTGGGTCCCCTACCTGACCATCATATTTAATGCTATTCTTGACGGTCAAGAGATTCCAAATACCTGGTTGGGGGCCGAAATCATCCCGATTTATAAAAAGGGATCACCGTTGGACCCATCAAATTATAGGCCAATCAGTCTTATTGATGTCACCCAAAAAATCTACGCCAAACTACTTTTGCAGCGCTTGCAAGATTGGATTAGTGAGAACAATATCCTCTCCCATCTGCAAGCAGGGTTCCGTGCCAAAACATCCACCATCGACCAACTATTACGGCTCCAGGTATTATACTGGAAGCATGTGGTCATGGAAGGGGGTAGTCTTTACCTGACATTTGTGGACCTTAAATCCGCATTTGACATGGTGGACAGGAACCAACTGTGGAGTATATTAACAACAATGGGCATCCCACCCTACTTATGTCACCAATTTAAAAGACTCCACGAAGGAACCTATGCTAAGGTACGTTATGGCAAATATGGCCAGCTGACAAGAGCATTCCCTATTGAGAAGGGAGTTAGGCAGGGATGCGTACTTGCCCCTACCTTATTTTCCCTTTTTTTAAATGGCCTTGTTGACGACCTAAACAGTGTTCATAACATTGACGCTCCTAATCTAGCTGGTGGTAAATTCCCTGCACTTATGTTTGCGGATGACACCCTGCTCCTTTCTAAAACACCTATGGGGATGCAGCGGGTGTTAGACCAATTCACCAAATTCTGTAGGAACAGGAATTTGGTGATTAATATAGACAAAACAAAGTATATGGTGTTTAATGCCAATACAATAAATTGCCCACGCCCGTTAATGGATGGAAGACCACTGGAAAGGGTAAATAATTTCACCTACTTAGGTCTGACTTTAAACGACAAAATGAGTTGGGTAACTCAAATGACCAAGGCTAATTTAGCCCTTTCTCAGTCCACGGGTGGGATTCTCAAGGTGCAGAAGTCTTGTGTCCATAAAGTAGTCAGTGTTCCACTGGAAATATATAAAGTACAAACCAGATCAGCTACCCTCTACGGAGCTGAACTCTGGGGCCACTGTCCAGCGAGTGAGATTAGTATAACAGAGAATAATTTTATTAGGCATCTGCTCTCCTTACCAAAAAACACTGCTCTTGTTCCTCTAAGGTTGGATTTAAACTTGAGACCCATTGCAGAAGCTATTGCTTCACGCCCGCTCCTTTATTGGCGCAGACTGTGGAGCGTCCCGGAGCTTGCGTGCTATAGAGAGGAATTGAAGACCGTGATGGCACGCCCGAGTGTAGGGAGGATAAAGTGGTTATCCTTTATAAGGGAGCAGGCGTCTAGGATTCTCATGGAGAACCTCTGGTCCAACCCGGAGGACACATGCAAATCTATCTCAAAGAAAACTCTGGCTGAGACTATAAAATATCACAACTTAGAAGAGGTCCTTCGATCAGCCAGGTCTTCTAGTCTCACTGACAGCTTTCTGGATTTTAAAAATACCTACAGCTTTGAGAAGGAATTAGACATTATAGAACCTGTTTTAGCAAAAAAACTGTATTTACAGTTTAGATGTGGCACACTAACCCCTCCATTCCTACACTAATAAATGGAAAGCGGGTCCAGCTCACCCTTGCCCAGGCTGCAATGATCCAAATGAATCCCTAATCCATGTGATACTGTTTTGTCCTGCTTATTCTGCTAGCAGGAAAAAATGGATTATACAGCTATGTGTGAACCTAGGAGTCAGGAACTATGTAGAGTTTTTTAGAATTTTAAAATCTGATACTAATACACTAATAGTTACTGCTATTTCTAAATTCTTGTTTTCAATGTGGTTAAATAGACGGAGATTGATCCAGTAGAATTCAGCTACTCTAATTCAGTAAGACTATGCTTCTACTGTGTTTTGAATACTTAATCAATGCATTTTCTTGCCTTAGTGTTTTTTTTCCAACTCCCTAAAAACCACATATCAACTGCTTTTATTCAAAATGAGATTTAATTGTGTATTATTTTATTATTGTAAATTTATTTTTCACTACTTGATGTACTTTTATGGTTCTTAAACAAACCGAAATAAAGTTAATAAAGTATAAGTAAGTATCCACTTTCTTCCCCCCTGCCTCTTGACAGAAGTGCTTAAGTATGAAAAAAGCGCTTAGACGATTCTGTGAGAGACACAAACCATTGTGCGGTTAGAAATGGAGCCACAGAGTTTAATGTACAATATTTTCCTGAACATATATGGCAGGGCCTTTTGCCTGAAGGAAAATATTTCTCAGCTTTGTGCTGTGAATATTAGGGTGACATGGGAGAAAACTTGCAGATATTTAAATGGTGGAGAGATGAACTGTATACTATTTATTCCTTATGGGATCTGGGGGGGGGGGGGGGCGGTGAAGTCTTTGTGTCTTGAGACTTAAGAACAGGATGCCAGTACACACAGGCCCTTGGAGGTTCTTCCTCAAGCGGGTTTACAGCAGAGTTCCACTGTTTGTCCTTTCCTTGGCAGAAACAGCAACTGCAGGGCAACCCCACACAGCACACAGCAAAGGGGCAGTACTCCTCGTCAGAGCTTTCAAACTCTTCTCCTTGGCAAAGATTCCTTGTGAGTCCAGAAGTGATTTAAAGTTCTGGAGTTTAAGGTCTACTACTTATACCCTATTTTGTCTTTGGTCTCTTGGTGCCAGGGTCTCTGAGCCCAGTCCAAACCAGTTATGTCCTCACTGGTGCAGTATGACCACAGGGGAGGGGGGAGGTGGAGACAGCTTTGTGCATGAGAAACAGGCCTATTCAGGTACAAGGAAATCTCCTCCCACTACTATAAATGCAGACAAGCCCCATTCAGCTCAACTCTGAATCATCCAGGAAGGGCCAGGCACACCTCAACCCCACCAGTGGCTGTCTACAGTGAATGCACAGTCCCAGCCCCTGTTTCTCCAAAACCAGATAGTCATAACACACACAGGCAAAAACTACACAGATTGGTTAAACAAGAAAATGTCTACTTTCTGCCAAGCCAGGTCCTCCTTGGACCAGAAAAAAGCATCCTGGGATTGGTTTGAGGGCATCATTCCTCATCAGCCAGGCTAACTTGAATCCAGTGGCACAGTGAGCCCGGGAACCACATCCGGGCATACCCGACACATTTAGGGTGAGAAAGCAAAAGACACTCAGATGATGGACGGAATGCAGAGAAAATCAAATATTCACTCCCAGTCAAGAGACCTGGGTTAAATCCATCATTCATTTGCTCAAACTGCCACCCCAGTGTATACCCAGCCATATGCAAATCAGTTGGGACCCTGTGCCTCATGGGAACAGTCCAGCCCGAACTGTCAGACCAGGTCCTCCCTGCATCAGAAACTAGCATTCTGGGACCGGTTTTTGGGGTATCACCTGTCATCTGCCAGGGTAGCTTGAATCCAGATGCACAGTGAGCTCGGGAACCACATCCGGGCATACCCGACACATTAAGGGTGAGAAAGCAAAAGACACTCAGATGATGGACGGAATGCAGAGCAAATCAAACATTCACCCCAGTCAAGAGATCTGGGTTAAATCCATCATTCTTTTGCTCAACATGCCACCCCAGTTTAGACTCAGCCAGATGCAAATCAGTCTTTACCCTGTGCTTCATGGGAACAGTCCAGCCCGAACTGCCAAGCCAGGTACTCCCTGCAGCGGAAACAAGCATCTTGGGACCGGTTTTGGGGCATCATTCCCCATCAGTCAGGCTAGCTTGAATCCAGTGGCACAGTGAGCCCGGGACCAATGTCTGGGCATACCCGGCGCACTTAGGGTGAGAAACCGAAAGACACACAGATGATGGAAGGAATGCAGAGCAAATGAAACATTCACCCCTAGTCAAGAGAACTGAGTTCAATCCATCATTCTTTTGCTCACGATGCCACCACAATTTAGACCCATCCATATGCAAATCAGTCTTGAACCTTTGCCCCATGGGAACAGTCCAGGCTGAACTGCCAAGCTAGGTCTTCACATGAACAGAAACAAGCATCCTGGGACCAGTTTCGGCACATCACTCCTCATCAGCCAGGATAGCTTGAATCCAGTAGCACAGTGGGCCCAGGACCCACATCTGGGCATACCTGGTACATTTCGGGCGACAGAACATATAGTCAATTTCCCCATGACTCTGTTCAATTGTATACTCAGACAACAAAAGTAAGTTGCCCCCTGGAGTCTTCTACCTTGAAAACATTTTCAAACTTCCCTCTCTAAGAAGTGTCTCTGGCAATTAAAAAGGTAAAATCAGGCTCCCCCTCTGATATTGTATCTTCCCAGGTTTTATTAAAAACCAGTTCAGTCATTATTCCATGCATAACAAGGCTCTTCAACCTTTCATTACTACACTTGCAGGTTCTTAAAAGGTGGAAGGAGGCCATAGTCGGACCCATTTTAAAGAAACCTAAATCTGACCCAGAACAACTAAATAACTACCGTCCTACATCTTTTCTCCCTTTGCTTGGTAAAATCCAAGAGTCCTTGATAAATGGTCAACTAATTCAACATCTAGAGAAAAACAAAGTGCTGGAACCCTCTCAGTCAGGGTTTTGCGCTTTTCATAGCACCGGATCAGCTCTACTTGAAATTGTGGATAACATCAGAGTCTCTTTGGACAATCGGCGGCAGGCCATCTTAGGGCCATATGTATCATTGAAATTCCCATTCGCAAAGGCCGAAATTCACAGAATTTAGGCCTTTGCGAATGGGAATTCGCAAAATGATATGTATGAAGGAAATCCAATGCAAAATAAGGAATCGTAAAATTTGCGATTCCTTATTTTGCGATTGCATTTAAGGAATGGAACATTTTGCGATTCCTTAAATGCAATGTAAGAAGGCAAAAAAATTGCTAAATGGCCTTAAGGAATCGCAAATTACCACCAACTTCTTGTTGGTGGTAAGTTGCGAATTCCTTGAAAAATGCAAATGTTTGCATTTTTCAAAGTGCCATGTGGCGCACATACATGCCTTTAAGGCATGTATGTGCACCACATGTGCACCTATGCTTATTTCAGGGGTACAACAGGGTTTCCTTTGGACACCCCTGCACCCTTGAAACTATTCTCAATTTGCGATTAGCAAATTGTGAATTCGCAAATAGAGAAAAAACCCATTCCTTCATATGAACCTCCTGGCCCATAGAAATGAATGGGAGAGTGTTCCTTAATTGCGAATTCGCAATTTTCGAACTCGCAATTAAGGAATATCAAGAAACCGCTAAAAAAATGCGTTTTTCTTGATACATATCATTTTGCGATTCTGAAATAGCGATTTCTTAAAAATCGCTATTTCAGAACCGCAAATTGGTTCCTTGATACATATGGCCCTAAATCCTGTTAGATCTATCAGCCGCCTTTGACACCATCTCCCATTCCATTCTTCTGAATCGACTGAGAGAGGCTGGTGTCGAGGGCCCTGGACTGGCATGGTTCGGGAGTTATCTAAGCGATCGTACCTCCCGATTCCAGATTGGTGCCGTCACTTCTAAGTGCCAACCCATAAATAAAGGCACCCCCAGGGATCTATCCTGAGCCCTACGCTCTTTTATATGTATGTAGCTCCCTTGGCTAAAATCATCAAGGATCACGGTTTCGACACATTGTCGTGTGCCGATGATACACAGCTATTAATCACTCTTGGCTTGGATGCTGCGAGTACCAAACTCAGATTTGGACAATGCATGCTGGGAATAAACAACTGGATGTTAACCAATAACCTCCAGCTTGCTGCCAACAAAACAGAAGGTATTATTTTTGGCAATGCACAGACGCTATGGGTAAATGACTGGTGGCCTCCTACCTTGGGTACCTGTCCCATTCTGAAAGAAACAGCCCGTAACTTTGGCGTAATGATTGATAACCAACTTTCTATGCAGGACCATGTCAACCACACAATACGCACTTGCTATGGGACAATGCACGCCCTTTGAAAAAATGTTAAATGGGCGCCCTTGCCTTCCTGTCTGCCATTGATCCAGGGTCTGATCGTCAGTCGCCTGGACTATGGCAATGCCTTGTTGGCTTCCATAAAACACTGAACTCCTTCATAAACTCCAAGTTCTGCAAAATACAGCAGCCAGACTGGTTTGACATCTTCCAGCTCGATCTCCCTCTGCTCCTAGTTTGAGGTCTCTTCATTGGCTGCCTATCAAGAAGCGAATAGACTTCAAAATCTGCTGTCTTGTCCATAAAACCATAAATGGACAGGGCCCTCAGTATCTGGCAACTAAATTAAAGAAGTATCAGCCTTCTGGGACACTTCGCTCTGCAAACAAACATCTACTAATAGTTCTGAAGGTCCGAACAGTTAAGCAGGGCAGTAAATCTTTTTTGAAATTGGCCCCTAACTTTTGGAACTCTCAGCCTATACACCTACGAACTGAGATTGAGCATACAAAGTTTTGTAAGTCCCTTAAGACCTGGCTATTTTAAATTTCTCTCATTCTTAGCCATCCTCTCTGTCTATTCCTGAGTCGCGGCAAAGTGCTATGAGGGTGATATATTCGTGCTGTATAAGAAACAGTATTGATATATTCATGCTGTATAAGAAACAGTACATAGACATAGACATAGAAAGCAAAAGACACATAGATGATGGCCGGAATGCAGAGCAAACTAAACATTCACACCAGTCAAGAGATCTGGGTTAAATCCATCACTCTTTTGTTCTCCATGCCACCCAGGTTTAGACCCAGCCAAATGCAAATCAGCCTTGACACTGCGCCTCATAGGAACAGTCCAGCCCAATGTGCCAAACCAGGGCCTCCCCGAACCGGAAATAAGCATCCTGGGACCAGTTTTGGAGCATCACCCCCCATAAGCCAGGCTAGTGTAAATCCAGTGGCACAGTGAACCCGAGAGCCACGTCTGACCATACCCAGCATGTTTAGGGTGAAAAAGCAAACTACATATAGATGATGGCCGGAATACAGAGCAAATTAAACTTTCACCCCAGTCAAGAGATCTGGGTTAAATCCATTGTTTTTTTGCTCACCATGCCACCCCAGTATAGACCCAGCCACATGCAAATCCGGCTAGACACTGTGCCTCATGTGAACAGTCCAGCCCGAACTGCCAAGCCAGGTCCTCCCTGGACCAGAAACAAGCATCCTTGGACCGATTTGGGGCAGGGAAGACAAGGCTTGGCAGTTCGGGTGCACTGTTCCAATAAGGAACCGGGTCAAGACTGGTTTGCAAATATAAAGGCACAAATAGTGGGTTTGCTCAAAATGATCAGCGCATCTATTGACTATCTGAGTCCGACAAAAAGAATTATTTTCTTGCAAATCACCAAGGAGGAGGTGCTCCACAAGGGTGTTTACACACCCACCCACTAGGGTGTCAAACAGTTTGAGGATCTCAAGAATCCTGATCCAATGTTGTATCCACTACACCCGAGCACACCCAATCATTATTTCGATAATCCAATTCAAACAATTGCTATCATAGAGGAATTTTATATTTTTGAAAAAGAGAATTTTGTCATAACATGACACAAACAAAAAAGACTTGAGTCCAATTTCCCAAGATTCAGCTCCAAAGAAGTACGCTCTCCAATCAGAACTTGTGTATTTTATTTCACATCAAATATATGTTGACACACCAGCAGCCGACGCGCTTTTCGCCCACAGGGCTTTTTCAAGGCTCACACACGAGTCAAAAATCAAATAACCTTTTTGATTTTGAATGCCAAAATGTAGTTCGGTGACTTGGAGCATTTGTTAACTAAACCACAGCTTTATTTTCTCCCCATACAAAGGTATGAGATTATATTTCCCAGTTAAATTATGGTTTAGGTATAGATGTAATTTAGGCAATCTGAGTTGGCCATAATCCAACAAAGTATTTTGACAGGCTCTTCGGACCCTGATAAGTCCAGTAGCCTGAAAAATAAAGGCTTTCTTTTCGGTATATCTCTCCTGTCCCGACCTTGTACAGCCTGCAGGCTGTACGAGGTCCGTAGAGCCTGTCAAAATACTTTGTTGGATTATGGTCACCTCAGATTGCCTAAATTACATCTATACCTAAACCATACTTCACCGGGGAAATATAATCTCGTACCTTTGTATGGGGAGAAAATAAAGCTGTGGTTTAGTTAACAAATGCTCCAACAAGTCACCGAACTACATTTTGGCATTCAAAATCAAAAAGGTTATTTGATTTTCGACTCGTGTGTGAGCCTTGAAAAATCCCTGTGGGCGAAACGTGCGTCGGCTGCTGGTGAATCAACATATATTTGATGTGAAATAAAATTCACAAGATCTAATTGGAGAGCGTACTTCTTTGGAGCTGAATCTTGGGAAATTGGACTCAAGTCCTTTTGTTTGTGTCATGTTATGACAAAATTCTCTTTTTCAAAAATATGAAATTCCTCTATGATAGCAATTGTTTGAATTGGATTATCGAAATAATGATTGTGTGTGCTCGGGTGTAGTGGATACAAATCTGGTTTGCAAATGGCTGGCTCTAAACAGGGGTGTATGGTGAGCAAAAAAACGATGGATTTAACCCAGATCTCTGGACAAGGGGTGAATGTTTGATTTGCTCTGCAATCCATCCATCATCTGTGTATCTTTTACTTTCTAAAAGGGGTATTTTCAAACACATAATTTAAAAACCATCTTTACTAAAAGATGTGTTATTAAATTCTGAGTTCTGAGAGCCTAAAATGTATTTCTCGATCTTGTCCCAGTGGGAATTTATACTTGTAAGGTGTTGCAAAGTATCTCCCATTCCATCCTATGGCGAAGACCACCTTTCAATTATGTAAAAAAAATTGGCAGTATTTTATTCTCAGGACATGTCACACACACCTGTCCTACCGTTTAAATACACTACACCATGCCCATGGCGGTACCTTGAGCCCACTTGTAAGAAAAAGTAAGGTTAGGGCCTGGCAAGTGAGTGGACATGCCAAGTCGACATGGCAAATTAAAACTGCATGCAGCCACTGCAGTGGCAGGTCTGAGATATCTTTTCAGGGCTACTCGTGTGGGTGGCATAATCAGTGCTGAAGGCCCACTAGTAGCATTTGATTTACAGGCCCTGGCACACTCAGTGCACTTTACTAGGGACTTAACAGTAAATCAAATATGCCAATCAGGGAGAACCAATTGTAATAACAAATTACACAGGGAACAATTGCACTGTGTCACTGATTGACAGTGGCAAAGTCCCCAAACCATCTAAACCAGCAAAAATGAAATCCAGCACAGCATCAAAAATACAGGAGGTAGAGGAAAAAGGTCAGGGGAAGCCTTACCAAAGATACCAAGTCTAACAGTTCCTTATGCCCAACAACCCCACACTGCCTCCCTTAACTATTCCTCAACCACACATTATAAATACTGTATATAGTGTTAAGAATTTCTCGTAACAGCAGTAGATCCCATTCCTATATTTTACTTAGGTAGCTGGCCCAAAGATCTAGTTCATATTTCTGCTCTTCTCTTCTGAAATCCATTCCCACTCTACATGTAAACAATAGACCAATGTCACTTTTCATCAATAAAAGGCATGATGTATCATCTTTAGGATGTGGTCACTATTTTGGCACCATGACTTGCTTTTGTTTTGACATTATGTATGCAATGTCACATATTTACTATTTGATCACAGCTAAAAATTTCAAAACATGTGTTAGCAATCTCAGTAGCATTCTCCATTTATATTAGTGAAACAACAGGATTCTGTTTGTTAGGAGCTGTGTGGGTAGTAATTAACTGTCTCAGAGACCACTTTATGTCCAACAATACCTGAGCTCACGTTCCCAAGTGGAAGTAGTCAATTAGGGATAGTTTTCACTTTGTGAATGCTGTAATTTTCTGTCTATAAAGGTTCTCATCAATGATTTAAGACCACAAGTACTCTCAAAATAATTGATATATTTTTTTGGAATTCCAGGTGGTGTTCTATTTATGTCCTCTCTCCTTCCAACTCACAAGCAGTCATGAGATGCAACAAAATGTTTAACTTAAAAATCAGTCATAATGTTCCCTGTTATTTTGCAACTCAGGTTTTTGTAGTTGCAAAGCCAATGATTTTGTAAATCCCATGCTTTGTGTTAATAGAGTAATTTAAGACACCAGGCCCAATTAAATTTGTTCACTATTTAAGCAAACAGAATTCTTTAAGCCAACAGTTTTTAACCTTTTGACGATTCTGGATTGCCACTTATTCATTACTGGAAGTCAGGGACTCCTGCCTAAGCAATTTCTATAATTTGAACCTCAATACAACTAACAGTAATAGGTATAGATCAAATAAATACACAAAGTATTACATATGTTATTTCATTCACAATAAATATTAACTTTAAGGGGATGGTTGGAGTGTTTCAAAATGCAGTTTTATTTCTAAAAGACGAAGCAATATGCTAGGCTTTGGTATATCATGTTTTCTTTTTTGCTCCTAATGCATTCTCCATTGTTGTTAATAGATTCCAGTGCTACCTCAATTGAGGCCACCGATCTTCCACAATAAGTTTGTTTCTCTCCCAAAAATCAAGAAAAGGTACCAACCCAGATTTTAGCTTCCCATTTCAAATTCCTCCATATTTAAACAGTGTTTCAAAACTTTCAGTTTTGAATTTAGCTTTTTTAAGTCAATGTACTTTATTAAAACGCTAATACTATTTCATTGGCACTCTTCAAGATTTGTGCCCACCAAAATAGTGTACATTGCAACAGAACCAGTGGCTCTGCATCTAACTGACAGTTTTGTAGCAATATTCAAAGAGGGGTTCTTCCCCTCCCACTGGAATCCATTTTCAGTTCTTCCTCTCCTAAAGAAAGCCGACATTAAAGCTACAGATTTGAACAACTATCATCCTACCTCCAGGCTCCCCTATCCCGCCAAGCTTATGGAGAAAGTAATGAACGAGCAGCTACCCTATTTCATTGATAACAACCATCTCCTTGACAACACCCAGTTTGGTTTTAGGAAAAGCCACAGCACCGAATCGGTGCTTGCGGTGGCAACAGAGGTAATCAGAGCAACCATGGACAGAGGAGGTAACGCTGCTTTGGTACTATTGGACCTCTCTGCGGCCATCGATATGGTCAACCATACTGTGCTGGTTGAAAGTATGCTGAGCCTGGAGATAGGAGGCCCTACGCTCGCAAACCTAAAAATCTTCCCACCAATGGACAGCAGGTAGTCGCAGTGGGATAGTTTACTTCCAAACCCTAATCCCTGCCTTGCAGAATCCCACAGGGAACATTATTGAGCCCTACAATGTTCAATTTGTACATCACAACACTGGCCAGGCATGTAAAATCCTTCAACTTATCCCTAGCGTCATATGCAGATGAAACACACATAGTCGTGTCGCTGTTCAAAGACGAGGGCAATTGCTGTCACACTTTCTGGAAATGTATGAACCAGGTGAGCAATTGGATGGATGGCAACTGGCTGAAATTAAATTAATCTTTGAGGGAAGTCATTTTTTGGGGGAAACACATCTTTTTGGACAATGGCTTGATGGCCACCAGAACTTCACTTACTCCCCACCCCAGTGTCAAAAGTTAAAAACCTGGGACTAATGCTAGATAACAACAAGAAGAAGCTGAAGGAATAAGTCAATAAGGTCACCTCTGCATCTTTTTGTTCCCTGAGTCTGGTCATGAAAATTGAGAAATATTTACCATTTGAGCTCTTGAAGACTGTGGTCATCACTATTGTACCGGCAAGACTTGACTAGTGCAACAGCCTCTACCTTAATCTTTCAGTAGGCACTCTGGAGAATCTTCAGACTCACCAAAACTCAGCAGCATGATTTCTTTAAAAATCCCAAATTTGAATAAGCTAGAGGAGCCATTAGGAAACGACACTGGTTGCCTGTTAGGCAATATATTAGTTTTAATTATCTAGGTGTGGCCTACAAGACTCTTCATTTGCATGGTCCTTTCCATTTTAAGACAAATTTGAGGTGGTATCCCCCACCAGGTTCTTTCATTTGGGTTCTGCCAAGAACTTTGTGCGTCCGTCTTTTAGAAGGACCTCCTGGGGTGGCAGAAGTTTCTTTACATCCACAGCCCTACTCTGGAATAGATGGTCAGTGGAACTTAAATCAGCCCCCTCACTGTCTGTTTTTAGGAAATCACTGAAAACCTGGTTCTTTGTCCAGAAATAGGTTTTAGAACTTTGCTTCCTTGTTCCATTTTAGCGCCAAGACGTCTCCGGGAATTAGCTTGTGCTCAATATTTATATATTTTTATTTGTTTGAGTTTTATAGAGCGCGAACCAGACCTGTGAAGGTATCAGAGCACTTTACAGGATTGACAGGTAAAATACATGAGCTTGGGAAGAATGGATACAGATGGGGTAAAAACAGATAGTTGCAACAAGTAATAGGAAAGGGAAGAATGGCAGAAACAAATCTTGGAAACAGTTGGAATAAGAACCTATAGCAATATTGTACAAGTGAGGTAGTGTCAAGACCAGGAAAGGATGCCCCAAAGAGCCTGGTTGGTACCATCCAGATAGCTGTGGGTAAAGCGTAATAGTATAAGAAAACAGTTGCTGAGGGGATTAACATGCGAACATTAGGAGAGGAATTTGTAGGAAACAAGAAAAAAAGACAGCAATAACAGATTTTGGTAACAGTTGGGGTAAACAAAAAATAGCACATTATTCAAATTATACAAGTATAGTAATCTCAGTTCCAAGGAATGCTGCCCAGAGGTGCCAGGCGGGTATAATCTGGGAGACCAAAGGTAAGGACCTAATGGTATGAGGCACCAAAGTCACTGGGGTTATTTAATTCGACCGTTAGGAGAGGAATTTGCCCATTAGGAAAGTCTTGGCCTAAGTGTGCCAAGGATGAAAGACTTCTGATGGCGGGCGGGAATGAATTTCAAATTCTTGGGGCGTCCCCAGAGAAGGCCCGATTGTACGTTGTTTTTCCCACAGCCGTGCTGGTTGGAGCAACATGTCTCTGGCGGACCATGAGTTACTAGCTCCTCCAGAAATTTCGAGTTTTTGGGCGAGATATGCTGGGGAATTGGAGTATAGGGCCTTGTGTGTGATGCAGGCCAGCTTAAGTTGGATTTTGGTCTCGGCAGGGAGCCAATTTAGAGCATTGACGTGGGGAGATATGTGTTCGAATTTCTTAGAGCCTGTTAGGAGTCTAGTGGCGGCATTAAGATAGGCTTTCAGTGGAGCTAGAGAGTTTCTGGGTAGAGCTGCGAGGGTAGTGCATCCATATTCCAGTCTGGAGATGGCTAGTGCCTGGGTTGCCATTTTTAGGTCAGGAGTGTCGAGGAAAGGTTTCAGGTGTCTTAGGTAGTTCAGGTGAACTCTGGTGGTTTTGGCCTTAGCTGTTGTTGCACACATTTCTCCAGGAACTTTCGCTAGAAGTGGGATGTTAGATATTGGTCTATAGTTGTCAGGGAGGGCGGGATCTAGCGTAGGGTTTTTTAATATGGGGACAATTTGGCCCGCTTTAAGGGAGACAAGAATTGACCCCTGTTGGAGGGATATGTTGATTATAGCAGTCGAAGAGGGGATGATCGCTTGAGAGACGGCAGTTAGGCAGTTAGAGGGGAGGGGATCATTGTAGTGATTGTTCGGGTTTAAGGAGGATAGGATTTTTGAGACACAATGTTCATGATAGACTTTAAAGTTGGACTAGTGTGCTAGGTTTTTAGTCTGAGAGGACAGTGAGGTGAGAGGAGGTATAACCTGCGTAGTAGTTTGGGAGTACGTTGCAGAGTTTAGTTTGTTTCTTAAGGCCGTGATTTTGTCCATGAAGAAGGAGGAAGATTCCTTGCATAAAATTGGTGATATAGGGGTTTCTTTGGATGTTTTAGCCAGTTTGTTAGATTGTTGTTTAACCAAATCGAATAGCTTGCGAGGTCTGTTTCAGCGTTCTCCAGCTCAGTTCTGAAGAAATATTTTTTTTAGATGAGGATTTTCCTATTGTAGGCATTTATGGACTGGCGGAGGAGTTTTAGATGGGCTGCTGATGGGTGCCTTTTTCAATTACGTACTGCCTGCCGGAGGGATCTTCTCTCAATGTTGAGGGATCCATTGAACCAGGGGTTTCTGTCTTTGATCTGGGTTCTTTTTAATTTTAGCGGGGCAAGGTCATCGAAAATGTTGGAGATAGTTGTGGAAAAATTATCAGTGAGGTTGACCGTAGAGATATGAGGTGGGGGGGAGCTCAGTCTCACAGCAAGCAGCCGGTTTCCCATGATCAAAGTTCTTGATGTCTCTAACCCAACGCTTGGGAATCACGGGTTGTGGTGTCTAAGTTTTGTTGAAGCAAGGTAGAAGGAAGGTGATGGCATGGTGGTCTGACCAATCACAGGGGTCTATAGAGAAGAGTTTAACCACAGATTCCTTCGCTATGATCCAGTCGAGAGTGGCGCCTTTTGTGTGAGTTGGGAGTGAGCAGGCTTGGGTAAGGGCTTGGTCGGCCAAGAAGTTTCTGATGGCGGTGACCTGAAGGTCCTTGGGATCATTCCAGTGCAAGTTGAAGTCACCAAGGAAAATGTCATTGGAGTTGGGGGAGGTTTTGGCTGTGATGATTTCCATGAGGAGGTCAGTGAAGGTGTCATTCATGCCTGTGGGGTGAAAAAAGATGTGCAGTCTGCCCAGTTGGGTGGAGTTGTTGCATATGGAAAGTGCCAGGTATTCGCAGGAGTCTGTAGGATCAGCTGAAAGTTCTGTAACAAGGAGGTTAGATCAGTAGAAGCAGACATTGCCGCTCCCTTTTATTCTGGATTGCCTGTCCAGTCTTACAATATTGTAATTGAGCGGTACTAAGAGGTCTTGCTTGACAGGGCGAAGTAGACTCATTGAGCCAAGATTCAGTCAGGATCGCCAGGTCTAAATTTAGGCTCAAAATGAGCTCTGCAACATCAGAGCCATGCTTAACTGCAGAGCGGCAGTTGATTAGGAGGCCTGATAGAGGGGGGTCTGTGGTTGTGCCATGTGTAGGGGCAGAGATAGGAACTAGCGCTTGGTTGCTCTGGATCACTCCTCTGTCAAAGAGGGTGGCTGATCTGTAGAGGTTGGAAGCAGCCATGCGGATGGGGTGTTTGTCACTCAGATCTAAGGGGCATGGGGTTATCAATGCTGACTCATATCTAATGAGTCTAATTAGGAGGTCTGCAATTTCTTTCTCCATGAGGTCTAGAGGGCTAGGCATAGCAGGGACAGGTGTGTAGGAAAGGAAGAGGGCCCGAGTTTCCTCCTCTGAGAGGTGGCAAGGCACCTTGTGAGGCGCAGGTGTCTCAGGGAAAGCAGAAGAAGGTGAAGGAGGGGCTCACAGGAGGGGGGAGTGAAGTTCTGCAAGGGTTTGAGATTTGAGAAGGAAAGCTCTGTGAGGTGCAGAAGGTTCTTCAGATCCAGAATGGAGTTGTGAATGTTAATGGTTAATTCAGTAGCTCTACGGTGGAGCTATCAATATCACTGTAAGAGTGGTCCTATTTTGTGCATGGATCCGAAGGAGAGGGAGCGATACTGACGGGAGGTGATGGTGGCCTCGTAGTGAAGGTAAGGCAAGGAGTGTCTTGTGACCTTGCAGGAGTTTCACTATCCCTATGGGAGGCAGGATTTGGAGGGCAGAGGATTGGAGGTTTGGGAACGCTTCTGTTGGCATGAGCTGGTAACATGGTGGGGGGCTAGGTCGGGAAGAGTCGAGAGCCCTGGGGGGAGTTTCACTAACCTTGTGTGAGGGAGAAGCAAGCCAGCAGGAGGTCGAGGAGATCAGTGGTTTTGGCACGTTATGGTTGGCCTGTGCTGGAGGCTCGGATGTGGGGCTAAGTCAACCTATGTTGCGTGCCCTGGGAAGGGTGGTTTGTGAAAGGTTATGCATCCATGTAGGATTTGGCGAGTGATGGTGCGGGGGGAGCTTGAACAGAGGAGGGTCATGCACAAGGCTTCTGAGGTGGGTGAAGCGGTCTGCGAATTTATTAAGGTCAGTGGGTGGCCCTTGTATTAGGATGGTGCAGTTTTTCTAAATTGTTATGGTGAGGTCAACACGCAGTTTAGCGGAGTGTGCGATCCTGAACTTATGGCCGTGAGGAATGTGCCTAGTTTTGTGAACCTTGAGGTGGGATGAGAAGGCTTTGCGCCACATGGAAGTTTTCCTGGAATAGAAAATGAGCTCATTAATGACTGTTCCCTTGTCAGTGCTGAAACGCCGGTCAGTGACCAGGGTCCCGGGATGACTTTTCAGGATGGAGTGTTTGAAGGATTTAGTGGAGGTTTTGGAGAGATTAGGAGGGTATAAAGCGGTTTAGGTGTTGTCGCCAGTGGAGGTCAAGCAAGGCCCTACCAAGTTGTGGGAGTGAGGAGGTTTCTGCCAGGAGGTCCTCAGAAATGCCTGGCGATGGCCGAGTGCGAAGATAGTCGACTAGCAGAGTGTCCCAGGGACCAGGGCGACGGGCCTGAAGGGGATGCAGTGACTTAGAGGAGTGACTTAGGCCAACTCACAATGGCTCCGTGGAATTTAAATTCAGGGTCTGATTAGACAGAGAGTGAGGGGGGTGAGGGGGAAAGAGTCACCAGAAACATGTTGTCAAGAGCCTGTGTCTGTTTGATGCGCTGAGTAGCAGTCATCAGCAGGGGGAGGGGAAACAGACTCACCAGAAACATGTTGCCCAGAGCCTGGGTTCGTTCGATGTGTAGAGTAGCAGTCATCAGCTGGGGTAAGACAACTGTGTCAGTGAGTGTGGAATCAGGGAGAATAGGAGGGCGCAACCCTCCTGCTGGCCTTTGGCAAATCGTCAACCATCAGGAATGGAGGAGTGTGGTAGCTAGGCAGGGCTGCAAATTAAAATCAAGGTGAGGAGACAGCCCTAGGAACAGCCAAAGTCGTCAGTAGGCTCTGGGTCAGACTGCCGAGCGAGGCCGCAGTTCAATTTTAAAGGGCAGGCTCACAAGGGTATTGGAGCCGAGGCCACATTGTAGAGGCTACAGAGAGAGCAACCCTCGCCGGGCATCCAAGAATGGGTCCGGATAGAGCGGCAACCCCGGCCGGAAAAGCAATGAGGCAAGGCAGCAATAAGGAGCAGTTCAGGTACGCATGGCCGGGCAAAACAGGTCCTGCCGGGCATCGGGGGCTCCGGACCAGATCGAAACGGCATAGCAGGCTGCCAAATGGAGGTCAAACAGCCAAAGTCGTCGGTTGGGCTCCTGGACGGACTGCAGAGCAAAACTGCATTTAAATTATAAAGGGCAGGCTCACTTGGGTATAGGCACCGAGGCCGCATAGTTGAGGCTACGGCCTCTGGGATAGAGATCAGCCCTTGCCGGGCATCCGAGATCCGGGTTGGATAGAGCGACAGCCCCATAGGGAAAGTAGAGAAGCAAGGCAACAATAGGGAGCAGGGCAGAGGTCAAGTTCCGGGACGGACAGCGGGACAAAATGGCACCGCCACACAAAATAGTGCTTCAGTTCCAATGGTGCAGTAATTCAAGCTGTATTGAGTTTTTACAGGGTGTAGCCCAAATAAAAACTACCCTGCCTGGGTCAATAAAGCAGTACATTGTACAAAGTGGTCAGAGTAGCTAAAGCTTTAAAGAGAGACTCTTACAGAAAATAGGTAGAGAATGCCGGAGAAAGATCACCACACATTTGAGCAGGCGTTTTGGAAAAGGGAAATATTTAATTTCCTAATACTTGTAACATTGGATGCAATTAGTAATCAAAGCATTTGTTAATTCATTACCAAGTACTTATTGATAGTGCTCATGAGTGTGAGAAAAAGGAGAGGTACTGGAGTAGTGAAAGTGAATTGGCAGGTGGGGGACAGGGTAAAGGTGTTTGTGACATATAATACAATACACACTATTTACAAGTAGACCTTTACAGCCAAATGACGGTCAATGAGTTCATGAATATACATTGCTCATATGTATCCTGTAATTTATAACATTTAGTCCTATGAGCATTCGACCCTTGTGATGAGGAGGGTGAGTGATGGCCTCACAGCGGGGTCTTCATCAGGACAAAAAGAGCACCTTGTGGGAGGACAAACAAGAATGGATATGTAGAGCTAAGTTGTATTGTAGTGGTGATCAAGTTCACTGAGTGAATTGCAACCTACTTGGCTCCCTGTTCCTGCAGGAACAGGGAGCCCAGGGTCAAACCGAACCGATCGCAGCGATGCAGGCTGGCAAATGGTACTGGAGACGAGGTGGCGTCAGGGAAATGCTGCCCCTCAGGTAGAGAAAAGCGCGCGCTGCAATGTTCAGGAGAGTCTCAGAAAGTATTCTCAGAGGTCCGGAATGGTCCTCAGGGGCAAGGATTGCAGTTGCAGGGGATTCGTCATTAAACTCCTCAGCCATCAGGCAGAGTCCTATCAGATGGCACCCGTGCACCGGGTAACCCCCATAGCTCCACCGGGGGCAGGTGCCGGAGTCGGGAGAGCGGCAATGTCAATCAAGGGTTCGCTGCCACAGCCGCTGGCCTCCTGCAGCAGAAAAGCCGAGGAGCTGGGCACCAGTAAAGCAGTGTCGGGTCCGGGCAGCGTAGGCACCTTCCTGTGCAGCAGCGGTCGTCAATCAGGGTAAGATGGCTGCTAAAATCCTTTTCAGTGAGGTAGTTCGGAAGAGTGCACAGTCTGGTCCAGGGGCAGGCAGATGGAGGGCCGATTAGGTGGTTTATACGGGCATAATAACCTAATTAGTGATTGTTAGACCTGGCATCTTTGGCGTGGTTTTCCCCTATCTGTTTGCCTCTACCTTCTGTATTTTTGATGCTGTGCTGGATTTCATTTTTGCTGGTTTAGATGCTTTGGACACTCTGCCACTGCTGATCAGTGCCAGAGTGTAAGTGCTCCCTATGTAAATTGTTATCATGATTGGATATACATGATTGGCATATTTGTATCACCACGAAGTCCCCAGTAAAGTGCACGGGGTGTGCCAGGGCTGGTGATGACCAATGCTACTAGTGGGCCTGCAGCACTGATTGTGCCACCCACATGAGTAGATCTAAAATGGTGTCTCTGGCCTGCCATTGCAGTGCCTGTGTGCAGTCTAGGAACTGCTGTGTCCTCCTGGTCAGTGTCCCCACTGACCAGGCCTAACCCTTCCCTTTTTACGCACATTAGTCACCCCTATGGAAGGCCAAAGGTACCCCCCTGGGCAGGGTGCAGTGTATGTGAAAGGTAGACCATGTACTGGTGCAGGTGACATGCTCTGGTAGTGAAAGGCAGCCATTTTCGTTTTTCACTATTGTAAGGCTATCTTGCTCCATAGATTAACATGGGGGAGATGCTGGCTACAGTGGCTTCCAGCATTTCTTCCCATAGAAACAAGATAGGACATAAGTATCTAGTATCCCTGAACTCAGAATTTAATAACACATCTTTTAGGAAAGGTTGTTTTTAAATCCTGTGTTTGAGAACAGCACTTTTAGAAAGTTGCTGTTGTCTTGTCTGACCCTTCTGTGTGCCTTGGCCTGTTTGTGTATTGACTGTCTTGTTTGAGAGTGACAGGGGCTGGGGATTCCCCGGGAGGCTGGCTGAGTCAGCCCTAGGCTGAATGACTGCATTTGCAACCTGAGTGGTGGGAGGAGTTAGCACCTGGGCCTGAATAGAGCGGTGCCTGCCTGCCACAATGCTGTCTCCACCTCCTGCTGGGCGGCAGACGACCCTGCCCCTCACTCTGAAAGGAAAGGAGAAGCCAGGAAAACAAAGTACTCAAGAAACACCCAGAACTGGTTCAGACCGGGCTCAGGGCCCACATGCACAAAGAGAACAAAGACTTCTAGGGGTATAAGTACAGGACCCCTGACAACAGAAAATTAGATCATCCTGGAATCAAGAAGGAACCTCTGCCAAGGAGAAAGCTGAATCTGAAGAAGGAAGACTGTCCTGCGAGGAGCTGCGAGAGAGAGGATCACCGCTGGACCGCGCACATCGTCGCAGCCCTTATGAGATCGTCGCATCGTGCCTTTGCGGGAACCAACTTCCTACGGAACCTACACACCGGAATCCATACAAGTGGCCTTCCTCCCCCTACAGAACGGATTTGCCGAACACGCCCGCTGCTGCAGTGGGCCTGTCGCATCGCCTCCCCAGGGTCTCAGGAGCAACGCATCGCTTGTTTTCCACCGCACCAACTTCCGCTATTGAAACTTTGTCGCAACTAACAGGCACTGTGACGCAACTGTGAACTTTTCACACATCTGTGCATTATTTTATCACAACCTAAAGAACTTAGCTTACAACCTTAAGAACTCTTTTTGAAACCATATTCTTGAACTGTGTATGTTGGATTTTTGTCGTTTTGGTCTTGTGTAGTTTAGAATAAATATCTTTATTTTTCTAAACTGTTGTGGAGTCAGTTTGTGGTGTTTTCACTGTGTTACTGTGAGTGTTGGTACAAATACTTTACAAATTGCCTCCTGAATAGCCTTGACTGCTCGTGCCAAGCTACCTAGAGGATGAGCAGGGGTTATCTCAGAGGGTTTCCTCCTTACCCTGACTAGAATCAAGTGTCCCTATTTGGACAGTGGTACCTACCCCTGCCAACTAGAGACCCCCAGTTCTAACAGTGATCCTCAAACCGGGAGCTCCTCGGATGGCTCCTACTCTGTGGCCATCTTGGTCTTGAATCTGCTCATTCATTCATTCATTTTCTAAATAGTTGTAGGTATTCAAAATAGGCATCACAGACCCTAGGGGTGTGCAGACAATCCTATTAGGAATCTTTGCTTTATGCCATTTGGTCACACTTGGATTTATCAAATAGTCAAAAGTAAATGAAAGAAATATATTGAAAAAATATAAAAAATTGTGTGGCCAAGTTCAGCAGCTGCCATCATGGGCTGGTGGCCCTTTCAGACATTATTGACAATCTATAGTCCATGTTTACAAATAGAAATATTCCAAACACATACTAGTCACAACATAAAAATAACCATAAATAATTGTAAGCCTCTTCATCACACAAACGAAAAGCCTTATGAACAGCACAGCACTGTCTATTCATCAAGAGAAACCTAAACTGCATGCATATTTGACACAATTCAATTTTCACACAAATAACAAGCTGACTCAGAGAAATGGATGACTTCTAATCTATTAGTCACATATAAATCACACAGAGTATTGCCTAAATTAATCAAAGTAATAAATAAATCACCCAAATAATGCCACTAAGGAGTTTGAAAGCGACGAAAAATATTTGTAGGATTCTTGATTAACTACTTCTGATTTACTATTCGTTGCCAACTAGAGTCACATATGCTTCATAACATTTTTTGTTTCCAGGCATCATTTCAAAGCATTATCAGCATTCATTGTTAGAGACAAGGTCAACAGTACAAAATCCCTCGTTTAAGTCAGTTCTTCCAATTCGTGCTGCTTTATAGTAATATCTGTTTGTTTTTATGGTTTAGATGTAAAGGACCTCAAGTTGCCTTCAGAGGGACCAAGCCACTCTACCAGTAATATCTAAGACACGGACAGCTCTCCCATTATGGTGAAGGAGCGCCGCCCCACTGAAAAATAAAATGAAAATAAAACCATTTTATTATCATTTTATTTTTCATTACTGCCAGCCGGGGTTAGGGCGGCAGCGGGGCCATCCTGCCAAGCATCACTCTTTAGGAAGGAGTGTTGGGCTCTTGTAAGTGCGCATGTTAGTTTGGCCGGCCATATGCGGCTGGCCAAACAGACCTGGGTACTCATGTTTCTCCAACTCAACTGTGCAGCAATACGTGAGTTGGAGAAAAGACCCAGGCTCCCTGGGCCTGAGCAAGCTTCACGGCAATGCTCTCATGCTGCTATTACCAGGATTAGACCAGTGCTGGGATTGCCCCCTGGGAGCCTGTACAGCATGACCAGCGTCGGAAGAGGAGCTAAGAGGCAGCGGGCACAAGAGCGGGTAAGTGTTTTTCTTTTATTATTTTCCCCTCCCACTGCTTCCCCTCCCCCTGCGTTTGCTTTGCCCCACCACCCCAACATTGGAGCCGTCGCCACTGATCTCTATATATTAATGAAAAAGGCTTCTATTTGGTATTGGAAGAATTCAATGAATATTCGTTATTTTAATTATTGGGTCATGTTCAGGAAAAAAAGTAGCATGCATAGATGCAGATTTACTTCTTTTTGCAATTCACCAGCATTCCCAGTAGTATGCTTAGAAAGCTGCATCCGGTGCAGATTACCAATCATACTTCTTGGTAATGTCATGTGACATGTCAGATGGGGTCCTATTTCTCATACTGTGGAATTCCACACAGGGGAATTGCGCCTCCTGTGTGAATGGAAAAAAAAACCTGCAAAGGAAAATTTTTCCCGTGGAGAAAGCTCTTTAAATACAGGCCCAGCAAATTTGAGGATGATCCATTACACTTACCACCAATTAGCTGGAGTAAACATTTGACCATTTCCATGCTGGGAAGGGGTGAGATTGGAGTAAGGGAATGCCCACATAATACATGTTTGTGTCAATATGGGGGTCTAATTGAGACACTAATGTTCCACTCACAGTTTCAAGCAGGACACTGAACTCCTCGTTGGAATGCCACACTGCATCCACACACAATCTCACACACACATTTTGGACCACAGATGCATGCTCAGACCTGCAACAGGTGAATGGGTGGGGTGCTTCAAGGCCTCGCCAAATTATATCAAAACAAATTTTGCCCTAATATATAATTTTGGATAATAACCTGTTATCGTTTAAACAAACTATCGTTGTCACTCAGTCCCCTGAAAAAGCATTTCCCATTGAATGTTTCTCTAAGCACATTTATCATGCATTTCTCTAAGGAATGTACATGCACTTCATTGACAATAGACAGTGAAGTGAAGTAAGTGTTGTTAGTTTGCAATGGCGTAATCTTACCATTAGTGGGCGTCTGAGTCGCACTGTTCAATATCAGGTGGTTATAGTTCTGTTGCTGGTCACCTGCAAATCAAACAAAGAATTCACTATGAGAATACCCTTTATATCAACATGCTAAAATATTATTAATGCATTTAATGTTCAATTTTCTATAATAAGTTATGGACTGGTGACACTGAAAATGTAATCCTAGTTAACGTCTCAAACGAGAACGATCAGAAATGTGTACTTGAAAATAAAAAAGCATATCAAAGAAACTTAGATAAAGCTGCTTACTGCTAAACATGCCAGAACTCTAGATAGAGAGCCAGCGAACACTCATATTATGGTATATTATACAGAACATGTTCCATAGGCTGCAGGGAACCATTGTGTAGAGGTGAACCAACCATTTGATTTTGTTGAGCATTGGTTCTATTAACTCATGCTGGAAATAACATTTCACCCACCGATGTACGTTGAGGGTGGCATAGCAAGAGCACCTCAAGCTCTCTTGCCCACAAGAACATTGGGCCCCCATCCTCTGGTTTTGTGATAACAACAGCAACTAATTTGTCTCCTCACAACCTGTGTCACTGCTCCTGCTGCAGTATTGATAGTGAAGCCCCTGGAAGACTTGGCCAAACCAAGAATGCTTCGATGCTTATCCAGAAGAGCTCGTGTTGGGGATATCCCTTGGACACATGCTTATTTAGAAAGAAGATCTTCGCTGGGGAGAATACACATCTTACTATGGGGAATATTAGCAACAAATAGCGATAATTATCGCTAAATGCTGTTAGCGCATTTTTTTTATCGCCGCCTATTGTCGCAGAGATGACGTGCTATTAGCAATGTTTATCTCTAAAGCGATAAAATATCCGGCGATAGCGGCTCAATACGTGAATATCGCTGGAAATCCAGCGATATTCAGGCATCAACGCTAATGGGGACTTAACCTGAATATCCACCTCCCATTGGATATACAGGTTAAGTCCTGGTCTGAGCAGCAGTTATGTACTGGCGATATTCACGCTTAGTGCAAACATTTTTATCGCTTCGCCTGCCTTGCTAATAGGCGATAGCTTTGTTAGCGACTGCTTTCAGTCGCTAACAGGTTGTATGCGCCCACTTTGCCTGTCATTAGTGATAAATATCGCGGACATGCAAAGCGGGCCCCAAACCTGTGGCTATCGCTTATAAGCTGTTGCTAGCTGCTGTTAGCGACAGCTTGCTAATAGGGTGATAAAAATATTGCCGCTTTAGTGGGAAAAAGTCCCGCTAATGCGGCGATATCGCTCTTGCTAATATGCCCCCATGTCCTGTAACAATCACAGCATGCATAATCGTCCTTATTCCCAGCCCATAGTCCTAACATTATGTGTTGTAACTAACATGTCAACAAACTTTAGCACATTTTCTGTGCAGGTCAAATCTCGTATCTGTTGCAGTGAAATGTAGCTGAGCAAACACATAAAACATGATTTTTTATATTTCAGAAGCATCAGAGAAAGGTTTGTACGCATTAGTTAAGACGAAAATATATTTTTTTCAAGTTCGTTCAAATGCTATTTGAGTAAAAAAAAAAAGTCCCAAAAAAGATGACTTCTTGTGTAAAGGTACATAATATATTACCTTCCGGGGCTGCTTATATGATGTTCTATATTTTAATATATCCAAGTTTAAAGAAAGGGATTCAACAAAAAAGTATTAAATTAAACTTGTGAATTTAGCCTTGTTCTTTCGTTGTACAGTGATTGTAACAGGGAATATATGAAGCAGTTAAGCATGAGTCAGATAACAACGAACTAGATGACACCGTGGATAATGCTCTATTGTGGCAATAAAGTAGGATTTGATCTTAGCACTGTGGTAATAAATGTGTTTGTCAATACATTTGATGAACATAATATGCTTTATTGGGCCACATTTATTTTTACTGGCATGGCATAAATCAACTAAGCACCTGGAGGAGAATGTTCAGTAGTGGTCAGCCAATCAAACGCTCCCCTTGCAGGTTATACCTAGCCTTGCAAGTCCACTGATGGAGCATTCTGTCAACACCCTGCTCCTCTGGCGTGCCTTAACTAGATGGGGCAGCAACTGACTCTTAGCACAAGGTGCCTGTGCAGGGGGACCTCTAAAGAATGCAATAGCTATTTTCATCAGGCGCTGCTCTCAATTTCTGCCTGTGATGGCCCCTTTCCATCCTTGTCAAATTGGAAAGGTAAGCCCTAACAACACCAGAAAAATAAACAAACTGGCATTGTTTGTTATTTTTTCTATGGCATTTGGGCATACATTTCCACTTTGACAAAAAAGGTAAGAGGCAGACTGTGCCCTTTCCATTCTTGTCAAATCGGAAAGGTATTGTGTGGCAAAAACAGCTGTTAATTTCCCTATCTTTATTATGGAAACTCACCTGCAGTCAATAACTACAAGTGAAGCAATTATGCTTAATTAGTTGGTAGAACTGAATTTCTTTTTATTAAGACGTCTTGTAGTCTCAATTTGTTGAAATCATTACCAAAGACTTTCTGAAATTTTACAGAAAAAAACGATGTCACTTATGTATGGCAGTAGATCTTTCTCCCCGACATATCTTAAAAGTAATTGATAGATGGAAAAAATACGCAACAAGAAAGGACAGAGTTTTAAGCTTTTTCTCAGGGTCGGCTGGGCTAGGAATATTTACAAACATGTGCGGCAGCCTCTAATAGTAGAAAAAGTATATTTTCCCTCTCCTATCAAGGTACTTGTAGTCCATGTGAATTCCGACAGTTTAGATACCTTTTCAAATGCTATGGTAGAAGTTTTAAAGTAAGTCTATCTAAAGTCGGAAACATATATTTAAAAATAAATGCATATTATATTTTGCTTCCTTTAAAACAAAAGCACATCATCATGTCGGTGCTTGTGTCTTTTCAAAATAAGGTATTCTTTGGCAATACCATATAGAAAAAGAGATAGATACATTATGTGCTTTACCCAAAGACACATACATTCGCATTAGAACTGGGGTGTCATCTTTTAAGGCATTTAAACTGGGTTGTAAACAAAGAAGTCATTAAAAGAAAGAAATTATAATATTTTAGCTAGACGGGCATATTCTAGAGTGACATCAGAAATTAGTTTGTTACAAATATGACGCAGTAAGGTGTTGAATGAATAAAAAAAATGGTGTATAGGCTTCTGAAGGAAGCAATACCAAAGGATAAAAAAAAGAAGAATCAAACTGGAGTACCTGTCTAAGCATTATACACTTGTTGTGGATAGGAAAGAAAAGAAAGAAAACCCATATACACGACTTTGGAGTTAGAGAAAAGGGACCATCACTTGAGTTAAAAAAACAGACTAAATCATCATGTTAATTGGAAATGGCTTCCAAGAGAAGGAAAAGATAATGCCCATCCAACGAGTGTCCAGAAATAGTCAAACCTTTCCAAGAGAAAGAAAAAAAGGTCTCACAAGTGTCCACAACAGGTGTATGATGATTAGGCATACAGTGCAGTTTGATTTTTCATCTTTTAACTCTTTATTATTGTTTATATTCTTCAGAAATTATTACAATCCTGACGATGGTCGAATGGATACACACTATATGAGACCGAAACATCGATGTACAGCCCATCTCTCATTTGGACCATCCACATTACCATCAGCAATTTTCTCTTAATGTCAAGAAGGACATTCAAGTATTTTCATGAGAAGGGGGATATTAGTACATTGCCAAATATTGAGGAGCAGCACTATGAAGTTTTTTAACCAACACATTGCCGTTTCTGTATGTTATAATTTTCTTTGAACTCCCTTCATTTTCTCTCCGTTTGAATCGAATATAATTTGAAAAAGCATATATGTCTGTCTTTGTGATTCATTTGACACTTTCCTGCTTTAAAATTGTAACAAATTCATTTATGATGTCACCCTAGGACATCCCCAAGTAACGTGCATTATATCATTTCTTTCTTTGAAGACTACCTGGCTGGCAACTCACCTTACTGAATTATTGATACCCAAGCCCACAAGGGAATACTAGGTTGCCCTTTTGTGTAGTACATCTTTCAGATCATGGCATTAAACCACTTCAGTTAGGGCTTAAATTTGCTCATGCTATATGTACTTTTACATCTCGATGCTAGATATGCACCTCTTGCAGACCTGTGTATAATCAAAGCTTTCCTGCAAACCAAAGCAGGACTGGTCACGGTTGCTATCAAATCACACCACAAGACTCTAAGCCAGGCCTTCTAGAGCCTTACGGCCATATTCATGAAAGACCCGTTTTGCGAGTCTGAAATAGCGATTCATAAGGAATCGCTATTACAGACTCGCAAAACGGGATTCATGTAGGAATCGCAAAATTAAATGCGATTCCTACAGATTCCTTATTTGCGATTAGCAAATTGCTAATCGCAAATAAGGAATGAATGGGGAGTATTCCTTATTTGCGATTAGCAATTTGATAATCGCAAATAAGATAGCGATTTAAAGGGTGCCAGGGGTGTCCAAAGGACACCCTGTAGCACCCCTTAAATGCACATTTCAACAGGTCAATAGAGATTCCTTAAATGCTATTCCTCGCAAATTTGTGAGTTTCTAAATAGCGAATTTTGCATTTGGGATGATGAATCCCAAATGGAAAAATTGCACTCGCAAAGGGCCAGATTATCAGAATCTGGCCCTTTGCGAGCACAAATATGAATGATGAATCAGGCTGTAAGTCTCAAATAATGAAATCACTTCCTGCAACACTAAGATACATCTCGGAATTTCTAACTTTTAGAAAAGACCTGAAGACCCATATTTTCAGGCTAGGTCACCTAATAATAATAATAATAATTGAGGAAGAGGTAGGGCGCAGTGGCCAGGGTACCTCACTCTGGACCACAGGGTTCACAGTTATTATCCCAGCTGAAGGTTTGTCCAGCACCATGTGACTCTGGGCAATAGCTCGCTTAATCTTCCTGATGGCCCGCAGTGCCGGGACACCTCCCCAGAGGTAGCTGTGCACTTTACAAATGCTGGTAATAATATTATTATTATTATTATTATTATTATTATTATTATTATTATTATTGTTATTATTATTATTATTATTATTATTATTATGTGCACCATTCTGCAAATAGTTAATTGCTATTGCAGAAGGCTTGACCTATTGACCGAATTCCGCTGTTATTTAAATAATTCGGAGCATTTTCTCCACGATAACAGCTTGGCAGTTTTTCTTAATTAGCAAAATAGGCTTTTTTTTTGTAATGAGCTGCACAGACCCAACACCAGACTAATCAATGAAGTCAGAATTGCCTAGAGAACTGTGCCATAACTGGTGGCAACCGACTGTAGCACACATGAAAGAAAATGTGATAAACCACTATTGGCCAGTGGCTTCTAAGTAGTCTGAATTATCTAGGATAGTTAAAAAGAATAATATACACCTATAATAAATTCCCAAACACTAATTGTTGCTTTATGGCAGGTCAATGTGTAACTAGGGAAGTAGTGAGAGCTGGAATGATAGTTTACAAAACTATATTCCATACGTGTTTATCACTCAAAAACGAAGTCTAATACAGTTCTAAGTAAGGTTGATAAACAGGTATGTTGTTGGTTTCAAATCTTGCGACAAATCACTTTTGGTCCATTTAACAAAGGTATTCCCTCACATAGATGAAACCTGGGTATTCAAATACAGGCATTTACAAAGAAAAACATCCTATTCCTGATTCTCTGATTCATAAAATGAAATTTTGTCATAGTAAATGAGATTTACTCCGACAGGAAATCTGCCACTATCCTAGAGTTCAAAGTGTTAGGAGGTTGCTGCCATTCTCGTATAGATTTACCTGTGAAGAAATTCATAGGTTTGTGAGTATTCACTAACTTTTTTGCCCATGGTTTCTCACTCTGGAAATGGCTTGAGATTTAAATTTGCCATGGCAAGGGGTTAGGGCCATATATAGTAAGCTGTAGGGCTGTTGCAAACATTGCCATTTCCAACAGCTCCGTATACACCAGGGGCAACATGTTTTTGTGCCCACTTTACACGTTCCTGGGCCACTTCGGTATTACAGAAGGGGCCGGCAATGCTTGTGCAGCCTGTCTGTAATACCAAGAGCGCTGGCGCACATAAAGCACCAGCGCTATCTTCAGGGCCAATTCCCTCATTTGCATGGGAGTATGCCCCTTGCAAATGAGGGAATCCTTTTTTCTCTGCGCCATATTACATGGGTGGGCACAGAGGCAAAGAAGCTCTCAGGAGGTGCACCTTTTGAAAGGTGAGCCCAGCGTAATGAAGGGAAATGCGTTGCATCTGTAATGTGGTACCAGAGCCGATCCACTGCTGCTCCAATTTAGGAAAGAGTTGAAGACTCACCTCTTTAAAGAACACTATACCACAATGTATTAATCATCCTCAACTCAGCTCTATCACCTCGAATGCATTGATTTTATGTTCGTCGTTGACCATGTCAGTGCTCAGACGCCTTTTGGCTACATTTGCTCTATAGAAATTCCATATACATACATAAATAATTCATGCCTTTTGACTTTCTTTGATGTATGCTGAAGTTGTGCATAAGATGTCTTGTCTCTAAGGAATTGTAAAAAATTACTTTACATATTTTTCTCTCAAAAGATGTACTGTTTATCATGCAAATCAACTAATAGGAAACACACCAACAACCAAGTTCCTGTATTACTGTATACGTTCCTGTGAAAATCCTTTCAAGCTGCCAACAAACAAGGCAAGAAGCATGTACAGCAATCTGCCGTCTTCCCTATCCCCATTCCCCTCTGAGGCTGTGTGAATCCCACTCCAGTAAAGGTTTTAGTAAGCACCAGCAATGCATTATGGGAGTTGTAGTCAGTGAAACACCTATCATGACATTCATCACACTGAGCAACAAGGCATGTGACACACATCAGTGATAAGAAAGCAGAGGACATTGATATAGTGTGCCAGAAATGAAAATGTAATATTGCTATGCAGTACTGCCGGACCACTGAACTAATGTACAATTTCTGTCGACAGGCGAGACATTGCACAGGTCTGCTCAAGACAAGGCAGGAAGGGCACCCCAGAAGGAAAGATCAGAGGAGGCCAGTGCAAGTGCAGGGCACACCACACCACGACCACCGGCATCACCACCACTGCCAGCCTCGCCACCACTGCCAGCGTCACCACTACTGCTAGCCTCACCACCACTGCCAGCATCACCACTACTGCTAGCCTCACCAGCAGCAACACCACCTGCAGTGGTAAGACCCAGGAAGCATGCTGTTGCCACACTCCAGGGGGAGTCGTCCTCAGAAGACACCAGGGGGGAGGAAACTGTGCCAGTGGATGGCAGTAATGCTGGTTGCAGTCCACCTCTGAGAGAGCACACACAGGTGCCAGATGCCGCTGGGCTCGGGAAAGCAGTCCACCTTTGCAGGGTGAGGATCATGGTGTCTTCGCAGAGCTGGAGGCAAACATGGTCAAGGTGCAGTGCCTGCAATGGAAGGCAATTCATTCTGTACAGCGGCAAATGAAGCACCTCAACAACAACATGGTGAACATTGAGAAGGGCATCAGCACTATGACCTCCACGCTGTCTGAGGGCATGAAAGGTACAGGCTACACCCCCACACCATCCTGGACCTGATAAGGGACCTGCACCCACTCCTGGAGCATCCAACACCAAGGGTGCACGCCATATCACCACTTGTGCAGGTGCTCTGTAGCCTGCACTTACTTGCATCTGGCAGTTACCAGAGGGTGATAGCTGCAGTAGGTGGGGTGTCACAGAGTTGCCTGTCCCGTTTCTTTAAGAAGTTCCTGGATGCCATGATGCAGAGAATGCATCACCACATATGCTTCCCAAACACACAGGCGGAACTGCTGAAAACCAAGACTGACTTTTACCAAAGGGCACAGTTTCCGCATGTCATAGGGTGCAGGTCCCTTATCAGGTCCAGGATGGTGTGGGGGTGTACTGGGGTGGCTGAGTGAGCTAAAGAATGGTGATGGATTTAACCCAGATCAGGTGACTGGGGGTGAGTGTTTGATATTCTCAAACGCTCAGTCCATCATCCCCTTTTGTATCGCTTTGTTAGCCCTAAGTTGGCAGGGTATGCTCAGACGTGAGTCCCTTGCTCACTTGGCCACTGGATTCAAGATAGCCTGGCTGATGAGGATTATGAATCCGAAACCTGTCCCAGGATGCTTGTTTCCGGTCCAGGGAAGACATGGCTAGGCAGTTTGGGCTGCATTGTTCCCATGAGGCACAGGGTCAGACTGATTAGCATATTGCCATGTCTGAACTGGGGTGGGTAAGTGAGCTAAAGAATGGTGATGGATTAAACCCAGATCAGGAGACTGGGGGTGAGTGTTTGATTTGCTCAAACGCTTTGTCCATCATCCCCTTTTGTATTGCTTTGGTGTGGGGGGTGTAGCCTTTACCTTTCATGGATCTCAGCCTCAGTCAGTTGGAAGAGTGTGATGCGCTGTTTGTTAACACGCTCCTCCCGTCTCCAGATCCTCACTCCTGCTGCTTGTAGCCGTAGCCGCCTTCCAATTACATAGAAGACCGCCATAGTGATCACACTGTTGCATTTTGGGACTTTTTAAATACATTGCACCTGATTATCACCTGCTATCAGTTAGTGTTAATTACCGACTCCTAAATATCGAATTTCATGAAATTCGGTATTACCAATTTTTCCTACATCTCTTTTCTCGTTTTTACCGTTTCTTATTTACCAATTAGGTATTTGGGTGCTCGATAATTCCGAATCGGTAAATTAGAAATCGGTAATGAGGAATCGGTATTTACCAATTCCTTATTACCGATTCCTTCCCTACATCGCGTATGCCTATTTACCGGTCGGTAACGGTGAAATTTACTGAATGTCACCGTTACCGACCTGTATTGCGCCACCTACATATGGCCCTTAGAAACTGCAAACGTGTAGTATGAAGTACAATTGTACAAACAAGTTAGTGTAAAAGGTTGCTCAGTGACGTAGGTGCTTGGAACAAACATCTGTGTGTTTCCTAAACCTGAATCCCTCCACAGACCGTCATCCTTCTTAGGTCATTGAATTGAGTTGCCCTAGATTAGGAAATAGCAACAATTATTACTTACAGCACTGCAAAATAGAAAGAGCTGCACTACCAAGGGCTGAGATAACTGATTACGAATCATGATGTTGTGTACTGTGAAGCCCTATAGCCTGGTCCTGGTTTCAGCTGTTCGCTCTATGAAAGACAGTAACGTGACATAACGTGCCAGAGACCATCTGCGTGAAGCGTCACCAAGTACCCTCTGTAAAGCCTGCGCGTGCACTCAGAAGAAGAGACTGGGTGCCTCAAATGCAATTCGGCAGCACAAGTATTTGATTAAATAATCTGCAGTTGCCTTTCCTTGCAGCTAAATCACAGTGTATGAAGAATGTTTCTTTGTCACATTTCGTTAATACCAACTGCTGAAAAGCAATAAGAAGTAGCCACTAATCACACTGTTATCTGCCAGGCTGGTCGTCTGTGACGGATGTCCTTTACTCTTGGTGAATCGCCCCTCCAGGCATAGAACTGCACAGGGTTTTCTTTGCTCTGTGGCTGCAGAGGCGGTACCTTCATTTTGTGCATTTAAAAGAATGAAAAATGGAGGACTTTGTGTGTTTCACCTGAAGATATTATCACATTTATGATTGGGTTCAGCAGAGAAATAAACACACCTGTTTTTCCCTCTGCAAAAAGTCGTTCCACATATACCTGCTCTACATCCTCTGATAAAGTAGGCCTATCAAGGACTGACCATCATGATGAGTGCCTACCCGTGTGAGTGCAGCTATGTCCTTCTGTTCCAGCAACAAAGGATCCTGATTGCACACTGCCTGATTATGTGTGTACAGAGAAGGGTTTGCACTTTTAGGAGACAAGGCTGCGAAGCAAACACAGTGGATCTGGAGGAAGCAATAGCATATATTGTTTGAGTAATTCACATTCATTAGAGCTATCCTGCAGCACTTGTACCGCGCCTCCCTCCCCCCTACCCCCAGCTCAACTCTGGTAAATGCTGTCTTCAGGTAAAAGCTTCAGAATTACAGTCATCTTCCCAGAGTTCGTGAATTAGGGATACATGTTGAAGTAACTACAGCTCTCTGGAGCTTGCAAAGATCTTCAAGTGCTCCCTCAAACATTAAGCGCTTTCTTGAAAGCTTTACAAAATGGCATTGGTAAGAGACACCAGGTTTGTACGAGCAGCTCGTGAAGCTGGATAGGGGAGCGCAGGGATCAGTTTGACCTCTCTGGCTCGCCGTCTATATTGGGTCTTCCCTTGTCATAAGGAACCCCACCATGGTCTCTATACCGCCGTTGGGGCGTAGACAGATGGTAATATTTGGGGTCAGGGCCAATTACATAAAATAATTATCCGACTCTGATGAAAGCAATAACACAAGCATCCTTGGGCTGTTTTGTAATTTTAGACTTGGAAGAGTAATTTGGGATTCGTGTGGTAAACTCGGCATTACTCTGATGACAGTTTTGCAGAGATTCTGCTGTCTCAATCAGGAAGCCAGGTCTGTCCCTCAATTCCTGGGGCCTTATTTATGAAGGCCTTGCGTCAGTTTTGCGCCGAGGGTGCGTCACTTTTTGTGACGCACCAGCGGTGTAAAAAATGCGCCTTGTTGCGCCATATTTAAAAAGTGACGCATCTAGGTAGATGCGTCACTTTTTAAACCCCTGCGCCACATTATACCTGCGTCAGGTATAATGTATGCAGAGGGGGCGTCCCCCAGCAAAAATCCTCATAATAGTGATGCAGTGAAATCTATGAGATTTCACTGCGTCACTTTTAGGACGCTGTTGCGTCAAAATCTTGCGCCTGCCTCACAGCAGGCGTAAGACTGACGCAAGCCCTTTCACATGGGGCTTTCCCCATGTGAAAGGACGCATTCCTGGAGTTGCGTCACTTTTGTGACACACTTCAGCAATGCGTCACTTTTGTGCTTACAGATACGTCAGAAATACTGACGTATCTGTAACTCCTTGCGACATGATGCGCCATACATTAAATATGACGCATCATTGGTGTCGCAAGGAGTGCGCAGTGAAAAGTGACGCATCGCTGTTTTCACGCAGCGATGCGTCACTTTTCATAAATGAGGCCCCTGATGCTTTAGCAACTCCCACCCAAATGTCACCTAGGCACATGACAAGACCACAGAGCGTGATAATGCGGCGAAGAACGTGTACAGTCAGGTCAAGTGGAGTGTAAATACTACTGCCACAACAATACCAACTTTAGATGCCATCAAGGTTTTTACTTAAGCACGGAGTTCTTTGTGATGACACAATAAACTCTCATCTGAGATAAGGTCAACTCGGCGTGTTCAGACTGACCCATTAAATAAACATCTAACATCGATAAACCTTTATTTTGGCTTGCATTGTCTAAAAATTACTTTTTTTAGGTGAACATGTTTCGATCTGATTGTGAGTGTAGTGACGCAGTTCATTATGACCTGTTTTTATATTTTCCTCTACATAGATTCTTTTCCCGTGATGGTAATATGTATATCGTATTGCGTGAAAATGTTTCTAAGAAAAGTTTCTGTTTAGTACCATAACTACGAATAGCTGTAGGGAAAAATGTTGCAATGTCAGAAAAAATCGAAACTTCTTTTTATTAATTTGCAACCCAGAGAGGCAAGTTCTGAAAATGTTGACAGTAATTTAGCAAAATCATTCAAATTGCTATAGCGCTGCATATGTTAACATTAAAGTAATCCCCTCATTATATCTGACACTAAAATATTAATTAGCATTTAAGGTAACACGTCTATACCATATAAGCTATAGAATAAGACTTAATGAGTCATTTGAGATGTAATTACGTTGGTAAAAATGACAAGCCTATCTGAAAAGTGGTAGGTAAAATCCCTTCTAAATATATAAAATGTATTTGTACAACATGCCTGAGAGTGGGTATTACTGGCATGCTTGGTATGCAGTGCAAGCCAAAGCGGTTATCGTACTGCCAAGTTGCTAGTAAATGAATTACACACACGATAAATGAGGGCTGAGGCAAGTTACCTCGATTATCAGTGTCAGATTTAAGCTATCCATAATGGCTGCCATATTTTTAAAGGTGCCACTCGTCGTTAATTGGAGAATTGAATTATGTTCCAGACGATTGATATCCACATCCTTAGGTCCTAGGAGAGAATGATAATACTTCATCTAAGCCTGGGAAGACATGCATTTCCAAGTGCCATGGAATATATGAATCTCACTCAGATCCCTCCTTTGATGATTTTTGATTTTGAAATTGTTCCAGATTTGATTTAAGAAAACATGTTACCATATTGCTCCCTTTTTGGGGTATTTTACTTTTACAATTGCTGTTGCATTATTGGATGAAACAGGTCTTACCCAAGATTTGACAATGAAGTTCACACTTATCTTACTAAAGCCTCTGTGAAAACTATAAGGCGACTGAAGGAAGTGAGTTGATAAATTGGATTTGAGACAGCGTGTTCTGGGCCCACTCGCTCACCACTGGTCCTCCGATGGACCTTTATATCTGACTGAGAAGTGATGGGAGTTTTCATTTACAACAATCAAATTCCACGAACAGTAAAACCTTTTGTCTACACAATGAGGACCAGGAATCAGTAGCTGGGGTTAGGAAGGTTTATTACAAATTAAGAATCAAGTTAAAGTACTCAGCTCTTAACACAATGCTATAAAGGAACAGAATAACAATAGCCAGGCACAACCTACGAAAGAAATTGAGGCGGACAATATCAGTCAGACAAGTTGTTAGGTCACAGCAATAGAAAAGTAAGTAAGAGAATCTGATACTCAGAGAAGAGTCTCAGATTTGGTTGTCTACACATCGGTAAATCTAATCAATTAAAGTAACATCCCTGCTAATAGAATGGCTCCAAAAATCTAAAAGATCTAAAAAATCAGGAATTTCCATAAAGGAAATTAGAACTAGACAAGAAAAAATTAAGTAGGAAGGTGTCTACATTTCAGAAGCTAGGTCAAGAGTCCTCCGTGGGTCTGGCAGGTAAGTGTTAGCCTAAGCTACACTTAGCAACGATTCAAGGAAACATAGGGGTCTGTACCTCTCAAAGTCCAGAGCAAAGTGCTCTCAGGGAACCTGCAGTGATCTGCAAAGTATCTGGAAAGCATCTGAAAAGAATATGAATCTCTAACGGTGTGAACACTAAGTTATAACCACAAGAGCTTTCTTGGGCAACATCCCTTTGCACGCATCGTCAGGGGTCTATTGCCATTCTACACTTCTCACGTTATAGACTGTAACATGGGAACACAGAACATGGGAACAACATTGTCTTCTCACACACAAGCAAGGTTTAAACATTGCTGAATAGGTCTTTCAGTTAGTGCCCTGGGTCCCCATGTTCTTTCATCAAGGTCTTCTTCTCAGCCTGTTTCTCTCTATTACTAGTAATGTAATGCATCTATTCTTCAACTATTAAAGCGTGTGAATACCTGCAAGAAATGTCATGTCAGCAGAAAATGAAAACCAGTGTAAATGCAGCATGAAGAATTATAGGCCTCAATTGTCAACTTTAACTATTAGCAAGAGTGCACATCTAATATGTGTATGCACATTTAAACACCTATGAACATGAATGATCAGTACATTAGGTTCGTGTAACATAAAGCAAATAGTTAATCCTTTGAATAGTCATGTGCAAGTATGTGTTAGAAATGGGGTTCTGAAGTTGTCAGAGGGGTGTGCCATGTCCAAGTAGGGACCCTTATTCTAGTCAGGGTAAGGAAGTTACATACCCAAAACAACCCCTGCTCAACCCTTTGGTAGCTTGGCAAGGGCAGTCAGGCTTATCTCAGAGGCAATGTCTAAAGCATGTTTACATAAACACACAGTAATACATTGAAACCACTACAAAAGGACACCACATCAGTTTAGAAAAATAACCAACATGTATCTGAATAAAATAATACCAAAATTACAACATCCAACATGAACAAGTCAAGATATCACTTTTAAAAGGTTCAAAATAGTTCAGTCCACAGCAACTATGGATGCGTCACTTTTATAACAAAGTAGCTGGGATGCGTCAAAATCAAAGTTGAAAACAAGCGAGGCAGGGGCAGGAAAAGCCAAGCAATGCCTGAGTTCCTTACTCCCATGGAAGGTGATGCACTGATTCCTTACTGCCAGGGAAGGTGATGCGTCAGTTCCTTGCTGTCAGGGGAAGTTATGCATTGGTTCCTTAGTGTGAAGGGAGATGTTATGTTATATTGGTATTTATAGCACGCACAACTACTCATGAGTATCCTCGCGATGATACATTGATTTCCAGACACGTTGCCTCTCTTTCTGACTACTGGGCAATATCGATGGAGAACTTGTTGCATAGGAACGATGCATCAAAAATCCACAAGTGCTGGGTCAATGTGGCAGCAGCAGAACAGGTGATGCTTTGATTTCTTTACCCGCTCTGCATAGCCTGCATTGAAACCGGAGTGTGCATCTAGGACGTCAGTGATGGGGTGCGCAGGACACAGGTTGTGGCGATCTTTAAGCAGCATGCCATGCGCTGCATAGATTCTTCGGCCTCACTACTTCGATGCGTTGGTTTTTTAACTGCACAGCAGTGCTATGTCAAGAAACGTGCTGGAAGTCGATGCAGTGTTTTTATTTAGTCTTTTGCTGTAAAATCACCTCTAAGGGGCCTGAACTGAAATTGGCACCAGTTGGCACATTAGAATTCCCAGCAGAGGAGTTCAGGGCTGCAGATGAAATCTTGGATGGCTCTGAGAATTCGTAACAGGAGGCAAACACACCCGAGCCCATGGATAACCTTGGCAAGCAGGATGTAGAAAGCAAAGTCAAGTCCTTTCACTGCCCAGGACAGAAGCAGCAAGCAGCAGGCCAACACAGCAAAGCCCACAGCAGAGTGGTCGTCCATCCTGACAATTTCTCCAGCTCTTTTTCTAGGCAGAATGTTCTCTTAGTCCAGAAGTGTTCTGAAGTTATGGTGTCACAGCTCCAGTACTAATACCAGTTTCTGCCTTTCAAGTAGGCCAACTTTAACCCCCACGATGTTCATGACGAGCTCAGCTCGTCATGAGGCACAGTGGAGCTCTGCTGATGATGAGCTGAGCTTGTCATGAACAATGGGATTCATGAAATATCAGCACAGGAGGAAAATATCACTCGCAGCAATGGTGTTAAAAGAAAGGCTTTGTGGTGCACAGGACCCTGCCTTCCACTGACCTGGCTCCAAGCACACTACAGGGGGGTGGAGACAGAAATGTGTGAGGACAGGCAGCGCCCTATTCAGGTGTCAGTGACAACTCCTTCCACCACTCTATAGCTAATGAAGACCCATTAGCCTGGTGATGGGCCATCGGGATAGGCAGAGCACACCTCTGCTCCCTTTATGTGACTGTCTAGAGTGAATGCACACAAAGCCCAACTGTCAGCCTCCCTCAGACATGGATTCCACAGACAGGCAGAGGCACGGAATGGTAAAGTAGGAACATTCTCACATTCTTAAAGTAGCATTTTCAAACACAAAATTAAAAATTAACATCACTAAAAGATGTTTTTTTTTAATGTGAGTTCAGGGACTCCGAATGTCTATCTCTTCACAATTGGAAGTTGCACTTGTAAGAGGTTGCAAGGCAACTCCAATGATAATCTATAGGGGAGATAGTACTTGCAATTGTGAAAAAACAAAATTGGCAGTATTTCAACACACAAGTACATGTCCTACCTTTTCCATACACTGCACTCTGGACCTGGTGCTACCCTGGGCCAAACTTAGGGGGGCCTTACATGTAGAAAAAGGGAATGTTTGGGCCTGGCAAGTGGGTGCACTTGCCAGGTCGACATGGCAGTTTAAAACTGCCCACACAGACACTGCAGTGGAGGGTCTGAGACATGGTTGTAGGGATATTCATGTGGGTGACACAATCAGTGCTGTAAGCCCAATAGTAGCATTTGATTTACAGACCATGGGGACAGACAGTGCAGTTTGCTAGGGACTTACCAGTAAATAAAATATGCCAATCACTAATAAACCAATCACAATTACAAATTACACAGGGAGCACTCGCACTTGATCAGTGATCAGCTGTGGTAAAGTGCCCAGGGTTCGAAAACAGACAAAAACAAAATCCAGCACACAGTCAAAACAGGAGGTCAGACTCAGAAGCAAAAAAGACCGGGAAAAAGCCCACCAAAGATGCCATGTCTAACAATATGGCTAAGAACTACAATTAAATGAAATATTTGAAACTTTAGTGCACACATTACATACACTCTATGTCATTTGTAATGTAATCACATTCTATGTATATGATGAAAGTTCTTATCCAGTTGCCTAAACAGTAAATGTTATTCAATGTATTAAGGCACACATTACGAAAGTTAAATTTCATCTTTATAGTGAGTGAATGTCTACAAAGTACGGATGGTTTATTAATTAAAGTATAATACTACTAAATGCATAGTTTGAGAAAATTCATTAGCCCTACAGTAAATGCTCTCTAGTTATACAGTTAAATGCAACTAATATTTCAATATCACCAGAATCAAGGGCTAAATGCACATTCATGTTATGTATCTGTTATGAAGTTCTGACATATTTGTGATGTGTAAAGATGGCCAAAATTGCTCTACGACACTTACCTGCTTTGCATTATTTTCATATTAGGCACAGGAGCAAGTTGTGTTTTAAATCTCTGCAGCATTTTTCACTTTCCACCATACAATACTTCTTTACTGCCTCTCATCTATTTAAAGCGGTACAAAAGGGGGTGGTGATGGATGGAGCATCTGAATCAATCAAACACTCACACCCAGTCATAAGATCTGGGTTTAATCCATCACCATTCTTTAGCCCACTCTGCCACCCCAGTTTAGACATGGCTATATGCAAATCAGTCTGACCCTGTGCCTCATGGGAACAGTCCAGCCCGAACTGCCAAGCCATGTCTTCCCTGGACCAGAAACAAGCTTCCGAGGACTGGTTTCTGGCATTCCAGCCGTCTTCAGCCCGGAGTGCTTGAATCCAGTGGCAAAGTGAGCAAGGGACTCACGTCTGAGCATACCCTGCCACACGTATGGTGGCCAAAAGCGGTACAAAGGGGGGTGGTGATGGACGGAGCATCTGAATCAATCAAACACTCACACCCAGTCAAAAGATCTGGGTTTAATCCATCACCGTTCTTTAGCCAAACTGCCAGACATGGCTTGGCAGTTCGGCTAAAGAACGGTGATGGATTAAACTCAGATCTTTTGACTGGGTGTGAGTGTTTGATTGATTCAGATGCTCCGTCCAACCCAAAATAACTGATTCACCAGATTGCTCTCCATTTTTCATTAAAATGAATGTTAACGTTAAGGTCCTAGACTGCTATGTGTAGGATCAGAGCAGTTGTAATGAGGAACATAGTGCAACACACTGGAGGTGCTCTGTGGGTAGTCTGCTACTTAAGATTGTCTCAGACAACTTTATGACATTGTTAAGGTGCCTAGGTACCTCTTGGGCCCCTCTTGAAGATATTCACATTCCTCCTAGCACTAAAGGTTTATAAAGTATGCCACTGTTCCAGAAGCTGCATGTTAAACCTTCTATCCTTTATGTAGTTCTTCCCTAACTTCCTGCCTTCAATCTTCAGTTTTGCTTACTTTATGTTTGCCGGATTTAGGACGTTGCACACTTTACAACTGCTAACCAATGTTAAAGTGCTTATGTTCACTCCGTAAATCATAATAGAATTGGCTTAGACCCAATTGACACATTTAATTTACCTGTAAGTCCATAGGAAAGTGGTAATGCCTGTATCCAGGGCCTGTAAATTAAATGCGACTTATGGGCTTGCAGCACTGATTGTGTTGCCCTCTTAGGTAACCTGTTAAACATGTCTCAGGCCTGCCATTGTAGTCTATGACTGCAGTTGACCTGGCAAAATAATTCTTTTTCAAAGGTCTAAACATTCTTTTTTAAGATATATAGGTCACCCCTAGGGTAGGCCCTGCACAGCCCAGAGGGCAGGGTGTAGTGGATTGAAGAAGTAGAACATGTACTTTAACATTTTAGATATACTAGTAGTGAAAAATTCCTAAAGTTCTTTTATACTACTGCAAGGCCTACCTGTTGCAAGGCACAACATTGGGGTTACCTTATTACTTTTAATAATCTGTAACTTTCAGTTGGGAGCAAATAGGAAAGTCGATTTTGGTGTCTAAAGAATTGTAAATAAAAGACATTTGTGATGATATGGTCATATTTATAATTATAAATCTGAAAATTACACTTTCAGAAAGTTGGCCCTTTCCTAGCTACTTTTGGTACATTACTCATCCACCCCCGGTGTCCCTAACAACAACCAGCCTATCCCACACAAGTGCTACAACTGTGAAGGATTAAAGATGTCAGCCTCCCCTAAAAATAGCCACATACAATCCTGAGCCAATCTCCACTCATCCTGGCCAGGCTGTTCTTTCTTAAGTGCTTCAGGGGATGTCAAGGCAGAAGTCTAGGCCCATCTATGGTTGAACTTTGGGAGCATTCCACATCTAGATTAATAAGTAAGTTTAAAATAATAGCAATGGACATTCCAACTTCACACTCCTGGAATTGATCAATTGTTTCTTAGTCAGCTTGATCAGACAGCTGGTACAGCACTGTAATTGGCTCACACAGCCAAGTATCTCAATAGATTAATGGATTATAGGACTCAGAGAAATATGACAAATTATGAAGTATGCTAAGAAGTTCATATATATATATAAACGGATCTCGAATTTGCATTTCAGGTGAAGGACTGGATTCTTTGGACCCAGCGGTGCCAGGGCACAACACCTGAAACCTTCGTGGGTAACCTGCTCCGGCGTACAAATCACAGAGACACGGGACACTTCCTTCGGCGTCAAAGAGTCAAGGTTTATTTACTGCAGGGAACACAGAAGTCACAAGAAGTACATCGAGTGTAGTTCGGGGAGACTGCTTCAAATTGTATTTGTGGATCGCTCCTTTTATACAGTTTCTACCCATAGGATAACATGATACACAATAGTTTACAACCTGGTTCCCACAAGTCGCTCTCAGAGGGGTCGCTTAGATCACTTTGAAACACACAAGATCCGGAACATAAGTGCGGAAACATTTGGCGGTTCCCAACTGTAAAAACCCATCTTCCCACCATTAGCAAATTCCAATCAGCAGTAAAGTAGATCGAAACAGGAACGAAGACAGGTGCAGAGGAAGACGGAAACAGTGGGGAGATCGGAAAGGGTGTAAAAGGGGAGTGTCGAGAAGCACGAGATACAGGCATCAAAGGGACGTGCCTAATGAGATGCACAACTGAGACAATAAGCCCGTGCGGCAAGATGAGCCTCGAGCGGCGCCATCTGCCTTACAGTAGCATCCCCCTCGTCATAAAGACACTTTCAAAGAACATGTGTCTTCCGCAAATATCTTGGGAGTCCCAGGGTCGCGAAGCGGACAGCGTCCGTTCGCTGGCTACTTGAGGGCAAGAGACAAAATGGATGCCGTATCTAAGATGGAACCCGTGGGTACAGATGACAAACCCACATAACAAACGAACGGTTTAAGTTAGCACAGCGAAACTGCGCACACTTGCTAAACTCGTCATTTGCGGTTCATAGATACTAGACTCGACCATATTCGTGTGAGTCGAAAACACCACTTACAATTGTCACGGAACCTCAGACGCTCCTTTTGCCCTCATGTAGGCAAGCACTAGTCGGAATCATACTCGATATTCATCAGACCATCAAGATGTCGTTGTAGCATAGCTCTGTCCAACCGGGTCCCCTTGGTAACAGATGGTTGTCTCATACACGTTGTAGCACAGAGGCCACATAAGGCAGGACCACACTGCACACAAAGGCAACACGTGAACAGGAACACTACCACAACCCCGATGATCGTCAGAATCCTCCAACCCCAAGTCGACACCAGGCCCCAAAACCAACCAAGTAGCGTCCAATCCCCTACATCCACGTGTATGGATTCGGAGATCTTGTGCAACTTCGAGATGGCTTGATAGACAGTAGGAGCATTATCTGGAATGAAAATGCAACAGCTCGAATGGATCACTTTACATACCCCACCGCGATCTGCTAAGACAACATCTAAAACCATACGGTTTTGTAATGTCATAAGTCTCTCCGCCTGAAGTTCTGTGGTGATATTACCAAGGGCACTGGCAGTAATGTTAGCTGTCGATTCTACCACTCGAGTCAAATGTCTCAGGTTCCTACTATTAACCATAGGTCCCCAAAACGGGAGGAAACCCTTGAAAAAGTCTCCTGCCTCTTGACCGGCAGTATCCTCTTCACTAATTACGCCTCGTACAACTCTAGTCTTGTGGTAATCGGCATCTACAGTAAACGTCGGAGGCAACAGATTTGCAACAAAACATGAGCCCATGAAGTCTGCGGGCAACCATGTGTATGCACGATCATGACAGATGAAGTACGTACCCTTGGCAGCCAGAAGCACAGGGATCGGGGACATTGACAGAACGTAACTTTCAGTGCAAGCACTTACTCCAAGTGAGGCTTGCGAGCCACGACCCACAAGACAAAGATTACCAGTGTGGGGTACGACCCATATTGGAGACGAGCTTTTAAGCTGCTTTTCATTAGTGAACGTACTATATTCCCCTCTATTCGGTGCCCTATAGGCTTGTACCTCTGCCTTAGGGATGAGATAAGCATCATAGATCTCATCTTCCAAATCCTGTATTATCATCGATACCACCCACTGCCATGAGGTAGGACCCGGTTTGGGGGAACGTTCTGGAGAGGGGTGGAAACCTAGTGCGCTTCGAAGCATTGTTTGGTATGCTCGAGCTGACCCTTGGGAACTATACGGTAACACCAGATATGGAATTCCCTTACCCGTAGTATGTGGCATCAACCCACACACCCAACAATTAGTAGTGTTAACCACTAACTGATGCTGATGGAGGAGCTGGATAAAGGAATTGTTGCGGAATTCTACACGTCTAGCCTGTTCGTGTTCTGGTAACATATGAAAGGAATGAGGAGAAGCAGTAGAAGTAATGTTAGGGTAAGGAGTAGGAGTAGGGGTAGGAAGTAAGAAGTAAGACATAGTGTAATACACCCCACCCGCCAAAAATGCGGAAGCAGTTAAAAACAATACAAACAATTGGGATACAAAACATTTCGTACGACTAAGTTTCTGCAGTTTGACTCTATACGCCTGCGTTCCTTCCAAATCGTTCAGCTTCAAAAATGCCATTTCCCTACGACCGTCCGCAACGTTTCTTGACGCACTTCGTTCTGTGCAGCAATAGTCAATTCCCAGGAGTTCCTAGGAACCGACGGCCTTTAACCTAGCGTCAAGACCTACTGTCCAGAAGGAAGTACGCGCGCGGCCCTACGGCCCTCAATACACAATGTATTTATTTAGCACAATAATTTAGCTGTGGAAGGAAAAAGATACAAGGAAGAAGCTTGATATATATATATATACAAAACAATTTTCAGTGATACGAATGTTCACAGTTGATCAGGGGAAACGAAGATATTGCAGTTATCAATTTCAGCAAAGCAAGCAAAAAAATTTATTTGTCCTTAGTATGAGAACGCAAAGAATATCGATGTTTCCCGGGACGTGTCTGCTCGTCGAACAAAGGATCCGTTGAGGAGACAGCGTCCTGTTGATCAGTTTGCTGATTTGGTCTTGAGTCTTTTGCTGACAATGTTCCAACAATGGCTTTCTGCTGCGCTGAGTGTTCACCAACAAGTTGTGCGTCACTGAAAGGTACAAACGCCGGCAATGTCTCTGCTTCTGTTGACGCAATGCCTTTCCTCACCCACGGGTCCGCCGGCAAAGGAATAGGGACTCGCTTACAATGGGTAGCATGTACCCAGTTCTTCCGTCCCTCAAGACGAACGGCAGTCCTCGTGGCCAAAAGCACCTGGTGAGGTCCAACAAAGCGGGGGTCCAGATTCTTCTTGCGCGAAAAATTTCGGGTGACAACCCAATCACCAGGCTGGAGCTGGTGGCCTGGACCCTCCGTCTGCGTCGGCAAGGCGTCGTAAACCTGTTGATGAATTAACCTCAGTTTAGCAGTCAAGTCATGTAAGTAGTCAATCAACATCGGGTACTCAAGATCAACAAATATACCTGGCCTAGGAACCCCCCACACATTCGCAGGACGGCCGAACACTATTTCATAGGGACTAAGCCCTATTCGGGAGTGTACAGTCGCCCTAGTTGACAGTAATGCTAGAGGCAAAGCGTCAGGCCACGAAAGTCCAGTCGTAGCTTGAATCTTCGCTAATTTCAGTTTAAGGGTGCCATTGTACCCTTCAACCAATCCAGCTGACTGGGGATGATTGGCGCTGTGGAATTTCTGATTAATTCCAAGGCCCTTACACACACTCTTCATCACACTTCCAACAAACTCACTTCCGTTATCTGACCACACGACTCTAGGCATTCCATACCGAGGAAAGTATTCCTTCAGTAGGATTTTCGCAGTAGACAAGGCAGTATTATCTTTGAGGGGATAGGCCTCGATCCATCGGGAGAATGCGCAAACCACAACCAAAACGTATTTCAGGTTATTGCATCGCTCCATATGGATGAAGTCCAATTGGATCACCTCAAAGGGATACGAAGGAGGAGCAAAACTGCCAGGGGGAGTTGGGGTTCCTTTGCCAGGATTGTACATTATACACACCATACAATTCTTCACCAAACGTTCAGCACACTTAGTAATTCCATCATTCTTCCACACATCAGCCAACAACTTGCAAATACCTTTCGCGCTAATATGTGCTAACCCATGTGCCATTTGCACAACGGCCAGTACATACGCATCAGGCAACATCCATCTTTTCTGATCTGACAAATCAATCCAGCAACCATTCACATCCAACCTTCCCGTACTTTCTTTCCACTTCATCTTTTCAGTGTCGGTGGCCTCATTCTGAATTGCTTTCACACTCTCTATAGTATTCTCACACATACTTGATTCTGTAGGCCACCTAACCGAATTCGTCACATACATTCGAGTGCTAAGGTTCCGGGCAGTCTCCTTAGCAATCTCATCTGCAAATGCATTACCGCGACCAACATCATCCGTCACCTTACGATGCGCACTACATTTAACAATTGCAACTTGAGCAGGCAAAGTCAATGCATCCAAAAGATCGTTCACAAGCTGGCCATGCTGTATTTTCGTGCCATGTGACGTCAAGAAACCACGTTCTCGCCACAATCGTCCGAAACTATGCGCTACACCGAAAGCATACTGACTATCGGTGTACACATTCACACGTTTACCTTTTGCTAACACACATGCTCTAGTAAGAGCGATCAGCTCCGCAGCTTGGGCAGAATTCTGACTCAATCTCGCAGTCTCAACAACAGTATTCAATGTCACCACAGCATAAGCAGTAGTCACATCACCATTCGGCAATTTAAAACATGACCCATCCACATACAGGATGCCATCCGGGTCTTCCAATGGGGTGTTTTTAAGGTCCACACGACCTTTTGTTTCCTCCTCTGTACGCAAGTAACAGTCATGTTCTGTTACTGCATCTGACTCTGCACTAATTGGTAACAAAGTTGCCGGATTTAGGACATTACAACGTTTTATCTGAATGTGGCTTGCCAAGAGCGTCAATTCGTACCCAGATAACCTCGCACTCGTCAAGTGCTGAGTTTTCGTACGGTTCAAAAGAGTATCGACTGCATGCGGAACCATCACCGTAAGCATATTATCCATGACCAATCCTGCTGATTGTCGGATGGAGACCGCAGCTGCCGCAGTTGCTCTCAAACAACTCGGCAATGCTCTAGCTACTGGGTCTAAGGTCGAGGAAAAATATGCACATGGACGTTGCTTACCACCAAAAGGTTGCGTTAAGACGCTTAAAGCACAACCTTCCCTCTCGTGAACATATAACGTGAACGGTTTACTGTAATCAGGGGTACCTAACACAGGGGCCGAACACAATGAATCACGTAATTCAGAAAAACCTTTCTGACATTCTTCCGTCCATGGTAAAGGAGTCGAAACATCCTTGCACGTAAGAGCCACCAATGGTTTCGCTAGCAATGAAAAATTAGGAATCCACTGCCTGCAGTACGATGTGATACCTAGAAAGGCACGCACATCTCTTTGGGTTTGTGGCACAGCCATGCGCGCAATCGCTGCAATTCTCTCTGGGGTCAATCTCCTTCCCTCCTTTGACAATAAGTGACCTAGATAGGTTACTTCTTGACAACAATATTGGAGTTTAGAAGGTGACACCTTGTGATTTAACTCACAGAGATGTTGCAGCAACGACACTGTAGCAATTTTGCAAATGTCCTGAGTATCAGCAGCCACCAATAAGTCGTCGACGTATTGAATTAAAGCCGCACCAACCGGCAACCTAAACGCATCTAGTTGACCCTTCAAAGCTTGACTGTAAATCGATGGACTTTCACAGTAGCCCTGAGGAGCGCGTTTGAACCGGAAGCTACGTCCACCAAGAGAGAAACCGAAAAGGTCCCTGCTTTCTTCGGCAATCGGGATGCTGAAAAACGCATTTTTCAAATCAATCACCGAAAACCATGAAGCCGTAGCTGGAATCAGAGTCAGTAGCGCCGTAATGTCAGGCACAACAGGGAATTGAGGAACCACAATTTTATTCACCTCCCGTAAATCAATAACAAAACGATAAACAGGCGGTTTGGTAGGATCAGTACGTTTAAGAATGGGCAGTACAGGACTATTGCACACGTTTCCCCGAGTTTCTTCAATGACATCTTTCTCGATCAAATCATAGATGATCGCTAACAAAGCTCGTTCACCATCCAGGGAGATACGATATTGGGGAATACGTGGCAATCGCACATTCGATTTCAACTGAACAACATAAGGGGAGATATCAAGTAGGCCCACGTCGTTTGGACCCGTCGCCCACAAAGATGCAGGAAGAGAACTCAATTCCGGTGGAAGCTTATCGAGGGACAAGTACATGGGAGAGACTACCCTCTCTCCTAACGTAAGCTTTATACCCGCAGGAGAACAATACAAAGTCGCATACAAGCGTTTAAGCAAATCCAGACCCAAAAGATTTTCACCACAACCAGTGGTTAAAATCAACGGAGCTTCGAGCTCACGAGGCCCAATTTTAAGGGGCAAAGGGCGCGAAACTGGATTGCTAACGGGGGCGCCAGAGAATCCAACAGATACATTTGTTAAGCCAGACAAAGGTGCGCCAGGGAGTTTCGAATGCATGATAGAACTTTTCGCTGCACCAGTGTCCAACAGAAAAGGCTCAACGACGCCCGATGTAGCAACTGCGACGTAAGGCCCTCTCTGATCAACCGGAACTGATACCACTCCCTCTCCTTGTCTTTGGCTGTCCTAGTAATTACTATCGTCAGTTCCCTGATCGACGTAATAATCGTCTACATTGTACTGCGCAGATCGTCCTTGCGATGATCCACGTTGGTCGAAACAATTATTAGAATTTGACGAGTTATCAGAACAGTCGTTCTGAGCACCACGACCTCTACCACGTGATGCGTGCTGTGAACCACCACGACCTCCTCTAGACGAATTACCACCACTACGGTCATTTAAAGCAGGACAATCAAATTTAATGTGTCCCTCCTGTCTACAATAAGCACATTGGTTGTACCCCAACGAAGATCTCTGAAAAGATGAATCATTACGCGGCTGCGATCGATTTGATTGCGACTGCGATCTATTCTGCTGAGGCGCATTCTGATTAGAACGCGGCGGATATGCTTGTTGTAACAACACTTTAGTTTTCAGCTCTTTCGTCTTTTTATCGGCACGGTCATTTTCCTCTTTTTCTCTATTTTCGTAATATTGTGCCGTAGCCAGAATCTGAGCTGAGGTAGAAACGGCCCATGAACTTTCTGAATTTTTCAATTTATTGCACAAGTCGGGCAATAAGTTCGATACAAATTTATCCACAAACAGCCTTTGTCCACCCTCAGTACCCATATCCTGCCCACTATGATCGACGAATGTTTCCTCGAACCTCGTAAAGAAGTCTGAAACACTCTCATCTTTCTTCTGCTTACAGGCTGACAACTTGTCCCAATTTACCCTCATAGCTGGCATAAGCGTTTTCATTAACGTAATGATTCGCTGGGGAAGAAGTTCAATCAACTGATCTGGTTTAGTAGCAGCCACTTGTCCAGCGTCTGCCGCTGTAATGGCAGCCCAATCACCACCTAATTCATTCGCGTGATCTTGGTGACGAATCTTGGCCCATACCGGTTGCGGTACGACATTGCCAAACAACATGTCGATATCGGCCAGATTCATTATCGTAGCGTCTACGAGCTGCGATAATTCTTTGTAATACCCCGCAGGATTTTTGCGAGGATCAGGCAAAGTTTGTTTCACCTGAAGCACTTCCGATCGTTTCCAAGGGAGGTGTATCCACACTCTCTGGAAATGTGCTGGTATTGGAGCATTAGCATTAGTATTATCAGCGGGTACCCAAACTGGCGGAACTTCTCGCATAGGATATTGGCCAGACCCATCTCGTTGTTCAATGTCCTCAACGAACAATGCATGAGGAATAGGAGCAGGACGAAGAGATAGCAACCGTTCAATAGCACGTCGGACATTAGTATCGACTATCAGTCCAGTTGCGAACTGAAGCCGAAGATTAGACAGGGCGGTCAGCACCTCGTCAGGCGCAACAGCCGCTATCTGATCATGTAAGAACTTGCACATTTCATCAAACACATATCTCTGAGTAGGTATGTTGAATTGATCAAACGTTTCGAGGACAACACGAGGTGGATTTCTAACAGGGTTTATCATCCAACCCATCGCCATATTGTATAGCGCAACACGTTCTCTATTACCAGGAAGCTGGCTACGTCTCTGTGGACCATCAGAACCTGCAGGCCCAAAAACAGGTCCGAGCGACTGAAAGAAGTTTGTCGCAAGGGGAGAATCACGATTACGAGTAGAGGGAGAAGAGTAAGACACAGGACTAACAAGAGAAGGAGTAGAGACGTTAGCAGCAACAGGGGTTAACAACACAGGAGCAGTAGCGTGAGCAGTAGCGGGAACAGGAGTATGTGGAAGCGGAGGAGCAGTAGGAATAGAAAGAGGCAAAGGAGCAGGAACAGTCGGAAGAGCAAGTGCAGGTTGAGGAACTGGTGGAACAGGTACGGCAGGGACCACAGGAGCTGCGGTACCCTGTACGTACGGAGGTGGCGACTTCATAAGATAGGACATTAAAGAATCCTCAACTGCCTCTTCCTTCTTATCCGACTCCGTAGACAAAACAGGATAGCATTTGTCTATGGACATACGCTGTAATCTCTCAAACACTTCCTTATCCTTATCCTCCTTATCACGCTGAAACTGCTCAGCTTTCTTTACAATAGTAGCAACATTATCTCGCTCACTACGTTTATTTTGTCTGATCTCTTTCTGTCGGGCTTCTTTGCGCCAGAACCGAAAGGCATCAAACATGGCCGGCCTAGATTTACGTTCGAACAACTTTATTTCCAAATTATCTAAGATCGACGCTTCGAAGCTACCGTGAGGTGGCCAACGAAGATCGCCGTCTTTCTTTGTATATTTGATCCAATAATCGTTAAAAGCAATCGGGCCTAGCCCATGTTTGCTATATAGGTCATAAGTAGGAGTTCCAACCGGAGGTATCGGACATGAGTCCTCCAGCAGGGAATCCGCACCACAAGGTCTAAAGCAACTGAACAAAGTACTGCGACCAGGCATCTTGCACACTAGCCGAGTTTCACAAACTTCAAGGGTTACGGGATTTACCAAGTCCCAGCAAGAACAAAACCCTCGGTCTTTGGCGGCTGCAGTCGTCAAACAAATACAACAACAACAAAGTACGCTAGCAAAGTGTCACCGACAAAAACACTCACACAGCGTGTACAACAAAGACACCCGCTAAAGTGTCTACAACAAAAACACTCGCTAAAGTGTTTACAACTAAGAACTCTGGGAGCGACCCACAAATACTTAACTCAAAGATCAATGGCGTCCTCAGGAAGGCCCGTCAATCGTCTCGCTATACCAAGGTCTACGCCAGGCGCCAAAACAGGTCTACAGTCAGGGTAGCAGTCCGTCGCAGCCGTTAGGAGGCGGGAATCTTCGCGGGAAAAGTCTTCGGGCCACTTATTTCGACAACAGGATCGATGAAGCGGGGTGCACCTTCCCTCGGAGATTTCACACGAAGTTCCTCACGATCGTCAGGCTTGGACCGGTACCACTGATGCAGCCCCACGTTGGGCGCCAACTGAAGGACTGGATTCTTTGGACCCAGCGGTGCCAGGGCACAACACCTGAAACCTTCGTGGGTAACCTGCTCCGGCGTACAAATCACAGAGACACGGGACACTTCCTTCGGCGTCAAAGAGTCAAGGTTTATTTACTGCAGGGAACACAGAAGTCACAAGAAGTACATCGAGTGTAGTTCGGGGAGACTGCTTCAAATTGTATTTGTGGATCGCTCCTTTTATACAGTTTCTACCCATAGGATAACATGATACACAATAGTTTACAACCTGGTTCCCACAAGTCGCTCTCAGAGGGGTCGCTTAGATCACTTTGAAACACACAAGATCCGGAACATAAGTGCGGAAACATTTGGCGGTTCCCAACTGTAAAAACCCATCTTCCCACCATTAGCAAATTCCAATCAGCAGTAAAGTAGATCGAAACAGGAACGAAGACAGGTGCAGAGGAAGACGGAAACAGTGGGGAGATCGGAAAGGGTGTAAAAGGGGAGTGTCGAGAAGCACGAGATACAGGCATCAAAGGGACGTGCCTAATGAGATGCACAACTGAGACAATAAGCCCGTGCGGCAAGATGAGCCTCGAGCGGCGCCATCTGCCTTACAGTAGCATCCCCCTCGTCATAAAGACACTTTCAAAGAACATGTGTCTTCCGCAAATATCTTGGGAGTCCCAGGGTCGCGAAGCGGACAGCGTCCGTTCGCTGGCTACTTGAGGGCAAGAGACAAAATGGATGCCGTATCTAAGATGGAACCCGTGGGTACAGATGACAAACCCACATAACAAACGAACGGTTTAAGTTAGCACAGCGAAACTGCGCACACTTGCTAAACTCGTCATTTGCGGTTCATAGATACTAGACTCGACCATATTCGTGTGAGTCGAAAACACCACTTACAATTGTCACGGAACCTCACAGGCTAAAGAACTTACATAAAAAACAGACATGGATACTGGCCCCTTTACTCTGTGCATTTATTGAGTTAAATTCATCACAATTTAATTTTTAAAGTGACCAGTGAAGCATTTAAAAGGTTTGGAAAACACTGGAAAACAATTATTTGAATACATAAAAAATAAGCAGTAAAAATAGGACAGTCTATGCCTTAACATGATTCACCTTATCATATGGAATGATGCAGCACCCGCAGACTGCAAATGAATCAACCAAATTCAGTCTGAGGCTTGCCCATCGCAGTGATAGTAGTGCACAAATACCTGCCTGATTCAGGCAACAGTCTTCCTTCCTTAGCCTACACCTGTATACACTGATGTTTATGTGCATTCTGCTCAGAGACAAATATTACAGTGGCTGACTTTATTTCATTATTTTTCAACAAAAGCATTGCAGTGGGTAAGGCTCCTTCAGGGGGACACATGCAGCAGCAACTATTGGTGTAATAATATAAAATTTGAGGTTTTCACGAGTAGAACCCACTTCTTTACCACTTTCACTTATCGATTCCCATCTTCTCATTTTGCTTTCCACAATTTTAGCCAGACTTTAAAGGACTGTCCCTACTATATGAATGGCCTGCCTAGAAACTAAACATCTAATTAAAAATGTCGTACTATGCCACATGATCATAAGCATGTTTTCTTTAGCAATGTGAAATATGCCCAAATGCAGCCTAAATGAATGGTCGACCGAATGGGTAAAATTTGGGTTGAGACATAATAAATGTAAAGAGGGAGCTAGCAGATACTCCCGGAAGAACTCTGGAAATAATATGTTGTTCTCAATAATTCTTTTTTTAGATGAGCCTAGTCAACTTAACGAAAAAAAAAACATTTGAATTGTAAAGAAACAATCAAATTGAAAGATCTATCATTCTTTCATCTATGGATAAAGTAGGCATATATCTATACAATAGTTTTGTAAAGATCACTTGTGACTTTTCCATTTAGACATACACGTGCACACCACAAGATTAATTTTTCATATTTATTTGTGAATTTAACCCAATACATTTTAACATATGTTATGTCAGTGTAGCTGCACATCACAAATCAAAGTTCACATTTTTCTTTAAATATCCTCAAACTAATTTATCTTTGCAGATACTTTTTTTAATTGGAATTTTTATATATATATATTTTTTTTTTTCACTCCAGCTTTTGTGTTTCCCAAAGAAAGCAAATTCGAAAGCCAACTTGAGCCCAAATTCGTAAGCGTGTTATTTATTAAGAAAAAATGACAAACAAACACCCGATGCGTTTCAGTGCAGCTGCTCCTTAATCATGGGTATATTTTTGTTTGTTCACTGTGAAACTTTAAAGTGCTCCGTTAGAATGTGTAGAAGTGCTTAGGCACAATGCACATCGTTGTTTATTGCAGACAGTAATGTTGAAGAAATTGAACTTCATTAATTGTATTTAAATTAATGAACCTGCATGAAACTGTGATGTTTACATTTATGATGGTGTAATCTCACGTATATTACATTGATAAAATGCAAAGGTCTATGGTCACTTTAAGATGGCTGCCAAGTTCTGATAGCATTACACTCTTTTGGGACAGGTAGCCGTAACTTTATTTTTATGTTTATTGAGCACTTTAAAGTTTCACAGTGAACAAACTAAAATTTACACATGATCAAAGACAAAAGCTGGAGTGAAAATTAAACGGGATTGCCTCCCTACTCAAGCCCGCCACCACCCAAGCGGCTAGGAGATCGCCGAACTTTGTTCTTATTAATTTTCTCCATGAAGAAAAGTCTACTTGCCCGCCTCCGGTAACTACAGTGCTCAAGAACTAACGCTGAGAAGGTGCTCCCAATAGAATATGCTTTGTTTACAATACGGACCTTGAGTTGCCGACAACGGCATTGTTTGGTAAACGAGGTGAAGAAGCGGGAGCCTTTCAAGACGCGGATTTACTGGCACAGAAAGTTTTCTCGAGTGCCGGTGGAACCAGCGCGGTCGCGGCTGCTGACTGCAGCTGAGTATCAGCGTGTGTGGTTTGATGGCGTCAGGCTGCGAGACTCCCGGACGGTGAGTTTCGGAATCAACATACAAAATGAATTTGGCAAATAGAGAAGGTTTGCGGCGGGAAGCAGCGGAACTGCTGTTTATACCGTTCGATACAGAAATGGCAACACTGGGCAGACCGGGTGAGGTCATAGCACGAGACTCGGCAACTAAAAAAGAACTGTGGGATAAATTGTGGAAGTGTGCGATAATGGAAGTAAAGTGGTGGGAGGCCACCACTTTACAAAAGTATGTGGGTCACAAGCGTGTGCCTCGAGGACTACGCATTTTTATAACCCCAACATTTAGTGATCCAGATCCCCAATTAATAGAGGAATGGGTACAAAATAACCATGACTGTTCAACTGTAATGCTGAAACTGTTGATCGAATATGCTTTAAAAGACACTGCAAGATTGCCAATGGAGATTTACCAGATAACATCCCAGTTAAAGTTAAACACTCTGAAAATGATTTTGAAAGTGAAATGAAGAAATTAACTTCAAGATTACAGAAAGTGGAAGCAGAAATAAAAATTAAAAAACAAAGCAAATTCCACTGCGACAAACTAGACAGTGGGAAGCCCTGATATACAACAACCAGTACAAAATGTGGATATCCGTGAGATTAGTAACAATGATGTGTTACCAGGGACCAGTACCAGAACAGCGGGCATGAATGAAACAAGTGGAAGGTCAACAGATATGGATGGAGTAAAATCCAATATTTTAAAGGAATTCTCGCTCATGGCACTGGGCAGACCGGGGCTAGGCAGCCCAGGGCCCCAAGAATCACCAAGTCGAGGTCGCGGTCGAGGCGCCAGAGGCGGAAGCAGAAGAGGCGCAAAGAAACAAGGAGTTCTGGATGCCTACGTGGGAATGGCGACCAGAGGCAAAACAGCCAAAAAATGAAGGACAATCACACTGTGGTAAATTACATTAATGTATGCATAGTTTCACCAGCATGATTCTAAAAAAAGCTCACAGCCATTAGCACTACCAGGTGATATGCAATGGAGGAGCTAGACCTTTTGCCACCTGGGGTGTACCATGAATTTTCCACCTGTGCAGGTAAGAGCAGGGGGTGGTGGTCGAAAAACGTCTGGTTTGGGGGTGGTGGTCAACAGATATGACTTGTTCTCGGGGAGGGAGGAGGTAGTCGACAGAAAACTTGCTCACCCCTGCAGCCCCCAAAAAGAGTGCCGCCAAGGGAGGACCTCCACCTTCCCCCCTCACTAGCTATGCCACTGGTGATATGAAACAGCCCACCGTTCTTTCGCATCTGTTGTTCTATACCAAAAGACTTGCTTACCCTGAGTCAATGTCGCTGATTGTGTCATTTATACATTCAACTACTGCAAGAGCTTTGAATCATATTTCAGATGATGTATATTGCATTTAAAGAAAAACAGTAGAACAAACAAGTACCAGACACTGTAAGTAGCTGCTGTAACCCCCCCCCCCTTAAGATACTGAGAGCGGAGTTTGTATGCGTCATCTGGCTGTGTTTTCAGCATAGCCATCACCATCACTTTAAGTGATCCTAAGTTCCACTCAGGTTTAAATCCACATATCCTAGTGAAGTGCCATACCTCCGAGCTTTTTCTAGACGGAGGACTTTTTTACTTGGAGCTTTACTCCCATATAAGCTGGTGAAGATATGCTGTACAGTTGAGTATCAAAGTGACTTCTTGTGCATTCATAAACCATTTTACACAAAAAAAGGACATAACATTACATTTAATATTTTGCTTAACTCCAACACCACAGCTTAGAGTCTCATGATCCCTTTGATATATTATGTTAAACACAGCCAAGAAGCTGGGAACACGATAACAGAGCATTTCAATAAGTGGCACAGCAAGGTTGGCTTTAGCTCTGGTGGTGCCCTGCTTAGCAATATTTTTGGGTGCCCCCATGACTGCCTCCTCTACAGATTCCCTCATTATCACTCCCCAGCAGTGCTCCTCATCTTTCCATAGCCCCGCTCTCACACGCATTTCATTTGTTTTAATGCGACTTTTATACCAGGGTAAGGTGTCAGAGCCCTTTATATCACACACATACAGAGACACTGTCATACCTGTGTAATTCAGTGTATAGAAAATCCTACCTAAGACAATGGTGACTACAATGTGTAGAACTCACATGACATCTATACTGATAGGCATTTTTGAAGAGTGTTTGGTTGGAAGAAGTACAAAACTCAGCATTCAAAACATAACACAGTGGTTAGGATTGGTTTAACAAAAAAGAATTATTTCTATCCAAACAAAACCCTTTTTAGCAACATTAGAATAATGAAAGACTGGGAAAAAACATAACTTTCTAACCTGTAGCATGCTGTTTGCATGGGGCTCTTTGATGGCAGTTCATAGCTCACTGTGCTATATTACGAATGTAACTTAGAAACTTCGAGTAACAAAAGGATCTCTATGGCTGAAGCAGTAACCCACTGAGCTACCTACAAGAAATACAGTTCTGTTATCAGCATGGTGGACGTTTTTTGCAGCAAGCATGTTAACACGCTGCACTTCTTTAGTCGAGACAAATCTGCCACTGGACAAAACTCCTGTCCCTCTCCAGCAGGAACATTATTCACCAGGGTTATCTTGACATTTTTAATGTTACCCGAAAACTGTTAGATATAAAAGAAACTATTCTTTTAATTCCACAACAAAATTTTGAGAATAATTAAACATTTTAAATAGTACACATCCAGAAATGCCCTCAGTCAGCACCTACCAACACTGTAACTGCACTCCCTGTCAAGGATGGAGAGATCAGGGGCAGAAAAATAGAATGATTCCAGGCCAGCACTGCCATTTCCACTGGCAGCTTTTAGTAATTGGCTCAGGTGGGCGCCGAGCCCAGGATTGGCTGCGGGCCTCTGGGCTTGGCTGTCTGCATCACCTCTGAGTACCACGAGGGCTGAAGAGGAGAGGGAGTGTTGAGGAATTGATGGAGGAATGAAAGGGCGGAGTGCGGGAAATGCAGAACAAAATAATGTATACAAGGGCTCTCATTGGTAGCGCTTTCACTAGCTAATAGAGTATCATGACCCTGTGAGCAAACACACCACTAAGGGTGGAAAGTGGTGTAGAGTTACTTTTTTATTTGTATTTTTAAACGACACACTTTAGTACATGTGTAGATTTCTGGCTGTCTTCTGGGAGGCTGGAAAAGAGAGTGAGTGGATTTGCTTGCCAGCTGGTTCTGTTACTGGGGGGTGATATTGCATCAGTGCAGCAAAACATGCTCGTGGCAGGCACGGGCCGTGCCGGGCGTTACACTGGGGCGGTGACGTCAGGCAGGGGAGGGTCAGGGTGGGGGGTTGTAAAATGCGGGATATGGACCATTAGAGGTAAATATCGAAAAAAGTAAATAAAACGAATTTCGTTGCCCACTCTGCATCACATTTGGCGATGCAGAGTGGGCAACAACATTTTTTTTCCCGATACTTACCTCTAATGGTCCTTAACCCGTATTTTACATCCCCCCACCCTGACCCTCCCCTGCCTGACGTCACCGCCCCAGTGTAATGCCCGGCATGGCCCGTGCCTGGCTCTCAGTAACAAATCCCGGCACGGCCAGCCCAGCCTTGCTGGAGGATCTCAAACGCGAGTACTGTACGAAGAACAGTAAATTGTGCAAGTTCCAGCCGAGATCATATCAAATGATGGGAAAGCAGAAATGACTCATCTGTTTATCGGCGTATCTGGAAGAGCCCCACGAATGCCCAGGCTCTGTAGGGATATGTGCTCTACTGATATTAAGGTATAGAGAACAGAGGTGAGAACTCATAACTTCGATAACGTGTTCAGGACTTGTGAGTGCCTGAAGTGAATCTTGAACACATACATGTAATACCTTTAAAACGATGCATGCTTTAACAATTTGACACTCTTCAGCACTTAGGGGCAGATGTACAAGACCCTTGCGCCACCCATACGTCACTTTTCCCATGATAAAAATGACACAAAAGTGGCACGAGAGGCTTGTAAATTAGCCCCTTAATATTTGCCATGCTCAATTGCACTCTTATCAAAGACTTTGGGAGGATGTTAAGCTGGGTTGGCCCTGCTGGGACCCTGATCAGTAGTCTGCTGTTTATACAGAGTTATCAGAAATGAGGAAACTACTGTATACGATAATGTGTGGCATCTTGACCTTGGCTAGTGAACTCTACTAGTTCTAGGGCGGGTGCCAGGGTTGTCAGGGACTGAAAACCATCACTTCCCATACACCGTACACATCTGATAACCAAATGCAACACATGAGACTTCCAGAGACCATTGTATGGCTTTCTGGTGCTGCAAACCCAAGGTCCTAATGGTACAGTAGCAATAACGTCTTCGAAAACCAAGTCTGGTTTGTGGGTGTTTAACATGCCCCCTGCCAGCTATTCACTGAATACAACAGTGGGTGCATTTACCCACTGAGCTATTTCACTGGCCGTTATAGCCTATGTCTACCTACGAAGAAAGAGCATGATAAATGTTCTGTAGAAGATGTGCAATTTATAAAGCCTTGCTGGCATTAATATTAACAATGTACCTATGTACCATGTTTAGCTTTCTTATTATTAACATGTAACATGGCATTAGGAAGCAGGAATCATGTTTAAAGGATCTTACGACATCATTTGAGGACCGTTGGAATGGGTGCGTGCGTGCGTGCGTAATTTTTAGAGCAGCTAGAGCACCTAACCTATTGAAAAGGAAATGTTCTTCCAGCAGCTGCTCAGTTTAATAGGCCACTTTCCACAATAGGCTTAGAGTGTCGCGTTCCTTAGCGACGGCAACTGTACAATTGATGCCTACGAGGCACTCGTAGGAAGTTTATGGCCTTGCAAAGGCATGGCCGTGAAAGAGAGAAATAAACTGTTAACAGCCCGAGGTCAAGCCCAGCGTCATGCCCCACTTTGAGGTTCAGTAAATGTATACAGTACTTTTGTTTATTTGAACGTAAGCGTGTGTGTTTCTGAAAAAAGCAAAATGCAAAAATATATAAAGTTCAATGTAACACCTTGTTCTTTTATAAAAGCGAAATTGAAATAGGCATAAAAGCTCGTTTTTTGGTAAGGAAAGTCCGGTGTTTGACGCACCTAGTCCAATAGGCCAGTACAGGTAGAGAGATAGAATGCTGGGCGGCAGGAGAAATATTTTTTTTAACAATGCAGTGAATGAAGCAAAGCAAACCTATAGGCTCAGCCAGAGATGCTGGTTACCCTTAATTAATGTCCTTTGGTCCTCAGTATGATGGCAGAATCTTACCACTACCATGCTGTCACTCAGGTTGGCACCCAGTGGCATTTAGTTCTCATTGTGGGAAGATGGCGGTGCGTGTCAATGTACACACCGCTAGTACTAATGGAGAACAGTGTCCTCTTATGTTCCACCCAGGCGGACCTTATTTCCATTGAGACATCGAAATTGGGCTCTTCCCTGGTCTAATGGGTACCTTCAGAGGAGCAGATACTAGAAAGAGTTGGAGTAAAGGTGAAAGTACATTGGGTATTAGTCTTGTCCTAGCGGGGTGCTTGGGGGATATGAAGGCAACTGCAGGATGGCAGGTAGCACCAATTGTATTTAAAGGGAGGAGCTATGAAGAAGGGTGATTGATGTCATGACTGTTAGAAATGGGGTTTCTGGTTGGCTAGGGCATACGCCTAAGTCAGGCAGAAACTACCACTCTAGTCAGAGCAAGGGAGTTACACACATAGGATAACCCCTGCTCACCCCCTTGGTAGCTTGGCCGAGCAGTTCGGCTTATCCCAGAGTCAATGTGTAAAGCGTTTGCGCAACTCACTCACACAGCAGCGACACACTAGGCACACCACAAAAGAAACTCCACACAAGGTTATACAAAAATAGTCTTTGTATAATCCATAAAAACCCATTAGAACAGAATCACATATATACACAATGCCACCGGCACTCGTCATGACTTCACAGGAACTACATAAATCACTTAGTCCAATTGGGCCACTGTCATAGGCAGTACAGTTAGGGACCAGTAGCTACTGGTAGGAGTACACTAAGCATGGGTAATACATAATTAGCAGTGCACCATAGTAAACACTTACAGCTGTACACCCATCATCGAATACCACAAGCACATCACCTAGTAACCACCTGGCCATAAGGCACTGGTAAATCACTGTTAAGGCACACAAATGCTGTACATAACATGCTGGTTCAGGGCTCACATAAATCGTAAGCGCCTGGCAAAAACCTTATGCATGACACCACAATTTCATTGCTGGGCAAAACAAGTAGGTCCAATACTTTAGGTACCTAGGGCAGCCACTTGGATTGTCTACAGGGCTCTTCCTTACCCCAGTCCATAAAGCGGGGACCTCCGTTGAGGTTTTTCCCCTGTAATGCCAGCCAAGAAAAATGCTCCCCAACAGCAGGCGCGAGTGCAGCTCACGGCCACACTAGGGGCTGCGGCTGAAGCAGTCACGGCCCGTAGCGAGACCCCCTCCTAGGTCTCATGCAGCCACTTGACTCGCTCACTTCAAAACCAGCAAAAAGCTCCTGAGGCCACTGTTGATGGTTTACACGGTAGCCATGAAGATTCCTACCTCTCAGCAAGAAGCCTCTGCTGAGCTAGGGCTTCCCGTCTTCTTCCCTACGGCAACCAGTAAGGGGAGGAAGCAACCGGTCACTATGGGGAGTGAAGCCTCCGCCGGCTTTGCTGCCTTCGGCACCGCCCTTCAATGACGTCAGTGTTGCCAGGCAACGTAGAGGACTTCCCGCCCCAAGAATCCTCATCCTTCTGGTGCCATCAGGCAGCTCGAGGCCACGCAGCAGAGCCCCAGCTGCCCATTGACCCAAAAGCTTTTTTTCCTGTCATTTAGGGCAATGGGAGAGCCCACACGATCAGCGTTTTAGTATGCTTTGGCCCGCCACAATACCAAAAACAAAATGCTCAGTCTGTCTCCCCCTGATGACACCAAACAGGGAGCAGGCAGCGCTCTCTATGATATTCAGCAACAGATGCCATGAGGGGGATTTCCCAAAGTGAGCTCACCATCAATTTCACAGCCCTCACCACGCGCTGCTAATGTAGACCAACCACAGTGTGTCGATCACAGCGCTCCCCTAGCACTGCTTCCAATTTACTCAGAGTCAGTATCACAGTCCTGGTGAATGCCTGGGCTAAATAACAGAGCACAGGCAGGCAAGCACAGCAGGCAGCAGCTTAGACCCCAATGGCAGTTCCTCCTGGCCAACAGCAGTCCACGCTGTATCTTCTCTTCAGTTTCAGTTAGCTCTCAGACATGGAGTCACAGCCCGAGTACTTACAGCACTACAGTCTTTTTTCTCCACATGGCACAGGCTCTGAGCCCAGTCCTAACAAGTTCTGGGGGGAACTTTGCAAGTGCACCACAAACTCCATTGTCAGTGTGTTGGAATTGGCCCTTCTGGTAGGTTCACCCCTGATTTTTTGCATTGAACTCTGAGATAAGTAGAGTGATTTCTAGTCTTTGCGCACTTTAGCACTGTGGCGCAGTGTAAAGTGCGTGCGGTCTCTGAGTGCATGTGTGAGATTGGCCTGCCCTCCCATAGGAATGCATGAGGGATATGTGTGTCCATGATAGTTTTTGATGTGTGGGAAGTGCAGGGTTGAGTTTGGTATGTGCGGACTCATGTGATTAAATGTTGTGCGATGATGTACGTGGATTTATTGTGTCTAGTGTGGAAGTTCCACTTCTAGAAGTTGGCCTGTCTGTGCAGTGAATGTGATTTGACTGTCTGGCTTGTGATTGGCTGGAGCTGGCTGGTGTGCCTGGCTCCAGGAGTCAGGATGGGTCTGCCCCGGTGGTGAATGGAGAGATCTGCATGTTAATGGAAGGGAGGAGTGCACCTGGGACCTGAATAGGGCTGGGCCTTCCCTCTACAATGCTGGCTCCACCCCCTGTGGTGTGTCTGATGTCCCTGACCCATCCTGTGAATAGGCAGAGGGGCTGAGGAAAACCAAGTGCTCCAGAACCAGTTGCATCTGGTTCACTCCTTTGCCTGCACCTTTAGATAAAGGAAATGTGTGTATAAAAAGAGGCTGTGACCTCATGTAAAATGTTCTTGTTTCCTGACTTGAATCTACCAGGGGCGAGCTGCTACTGGGGCCCAGGAGAAGGCTTGCCTCCCTGGGCCCTGCCCAGCCCCTGGATGCCTGGAGTTCTTGCTGTATCCTAATAGGAGTGGGCTTGCTGCTGGTGGGGCCCAGGAGAGACCGCCATGGGGGCTGTCTCCTTGCTGGAGTGCCCGGTGTGATGGCCCCTGGGCCCTGCATTGCCCCTCCTGATGTCCAGGGACCCTTTGCTCTGGGGGATCCTTCTTTGGGGGATTTTGTAGTTGTTGTGCCCCAGCGCCTGGTAGGCGCTTTATTTTTGCGTTTATGGGCAGAGCGCTGTCGTGTTCCCTCAGGGGAAACGCTCCTGCTCCTTTGTGGCCCCTGCGGGTGTCCAATCCGCTTATTTATTTACGGGTCCCACCCCATTTTTAGGAGCCTTAGCGGGTGCCCACCCCGCTTCTACTTTTTGTTTGTTTACCGAGGGTGCCCACCCCTCGTTTTCTGATGCCAAAATCACCGCCACGGGCCGTTTTGGTCGAAAACCGGAAGTCAGGTGGCAGGGCGCCTGGAGCGGGGTGGGACTTCCGCTCGCTTCCAGGAAGTCCCGCCCGCCGCCACGCTCTGATTGGGGGAGCCCCGGAAGGAGGGTTACCCCGGAGCCAGGAAGGCTCCACACACTATGTCCCGGTCCCGAGATGGGGGACCGGGTGAAGACCGGGTGAAGGCAGGGCTCTCATGAGGAGAGAGAGCTACCGCCGCCCGAGATAGAGAACCTCCCCCGACGGAGACGGTGAGTCGCGCTTGGGGGGGAGGTGACGGAAGTGGTGCCAGTGTGGGCACCGAGTCAAGAGTGGCCCGGGTGCTCAGTGGGCCACTCCCACAGTGGAGCATGCTCTCTTTACGAGCCCGGTGTGGCTCCAAACAGGCCCTATTTGTTGAAGGAGCCCAGGTGGCTCCCCCATCCCCATTAGTTGATCGCGCCATGCGTGGCTCCAGCGACAGCCATAATGATGTAGAAGACCCCAGGGGGGGGGTCCCGAGGGTCAGAGGGGTCCGTATTCTTGCCCCTGAGGGCCACAGTGAGTTCTAGAGCCTAGAGGGCTCCACCGTTCTGCGCAGTATTGCCCTAGAGCCTAGAAGGCTCCCACGTTTTAGCACATTGTAGTTCCTGAGGGCTAGTGAGAGCCCATGTGGCAGTTTTGATCCACAGCTGCCCATCAAGTAGTGGACAGCTGCACCGTTTAGGTTTTCTTTCTAGGGACATGTCTTCGGGCGCAGGAGTGAGTCGCACTCCTTCGCCCCTACCTTGGCCTTCCACAGCTGCGCAGCACCTAGTGCCAGCTGCAGCATTTAGGCCCTGTTCTTGTCCTCAGCTGCCCAGCAAGTAGTGGGCAGCTGCTTGTACAGACAGGCTTTTTGGCCCTAGTGGGCAGTAGTATAGACTTTAATCTTGCTCACATCTAGGATGTGTGTTCCTGGCTTGTGTTGGCCCTTTTAGGCCCTTTCTTTCAGACATAGAAGAGGCCATCTATTGCCTATTGGCTTTGGCCTGTTATTTTTGCTTATAGTAGAGGTTGGATCCTGTGGTCCTGACTTTATATTACACATTGGTATGGTTTATGTAGGTACTCTGACAGAGCTAAGGGTTATTTCATCCTTCTCAGGCATACAGGCCTAGAACTAGAGGGACTCCATCTTGATGGAGCTGAGAGGCTTCAAGGGTAAAGGTAAAGTTTATAGTTAAGGCTGTTTGTGTGCTAGAGGAAGACCGGTTAGGACTGCTTCTTATCCGAGGAATGTGGTTTTCTCTTGGGCCCAGACGTAACAAGCAGCTGGCCACTGCGGTTGCGTGGAAGCCTGGGAGCTGGCACAGGAATTCGGTAGGAGGCAGCCCTCTGTTGGAAATTTCCATGAGGGGAGAGGAATCCATAATAGCGAGCTGCAGGAGAGAAGGAGTGGTCAGTTCAGCTTGGAGGTCAGTTCAGTTCAGTCCAGCTTGTGTTCAGTCCAGCTTGTGTGCAGTTCAGCTTGGAGCCAGAGCAGTGTGGTTCTTGCAGAGGAGAGAACAGGATGTCTGCTGGAGCTGCAGAATAGAGTGCAGTTCTGGAATGGAGAAAGAAGGCAGATGATTGCTGAAGATGAAGAGAGAGAGAGCAGTGCAGAGAGCATCAAAGAAGGCTGTCAGCTGGAGCAATTGAACCAGAGGCGTGGTGATGTGGTGACGGAGGGAGAGACAGAGAGAGCCCTGATCCCACCAGAGTCAGAGAGAGAAATCTTCCTTCTAATAGGTGAGGTAGTCTGAACTAATCCCCTTTACAATTACACCTTAATCTTGTTCTTATTCCCTAGGCTATTATATGTCTAATCTTTTCCCTTTCAGTGGTGTGTTAAAGTTACTGCTAGTCATAGAAACCCCGCAAATTTATGTATGTGTATTTTATCATTGTTAAAATAAACAGATAGCTCTGTTCTTAGTGAACTAGTGTGAATGAGTTTTTTTTTATGATAAAGCTAGCCTGTCTTCTAACCAGTTGCTGTTGAGCCACTGGTGTATCAGAAAGGAGTAGGAGCGCTTAAATCAAGGAATAACTCAATCACATAGTGTGTATAACTTTTGTCCCCATACAGTGAAGGTAATCTCATTTCCTAGTCAGGTATTACTGTTTGAACAGATGTTACCCCTGATCAGGTAAGTAATAGTGAATAATTAGGGAGATAGGAGACCTGCAACTAAGGGATAAAGGTTTATACCAATTTCTATTATTGTAGTAGCAAACCCTTAGTGAATAGGGAGAGAGACTTCCCAACATATAGAGAGAAAACTGAAGGTATTCATAGGAAAGTGGTCGTCATTGGTAAGTGACGTTAATGAGAACACCAGGGAGGACACTGGTGTGTAATGAGATCGCCTCTAGGGAAAGTGGCGTTAATGAGAACACCAGGGAGGATACTGGTGTGTAATGAGATCGCCTCTAGGGAAAGTGGCGTTAATGAGAACACCAGGGAGGATACTGGTGTGTAATGAGATCGCCTCTAGGGAAAGTAGCGTTAATGAGAGCACTGGGGCTGCAGACCCATGTGTGTATACCCACAGGATTGTGGCATGTTAATGAGAGCACTAACTGAGGTTAGTGTGTAATGGTAGATAATCAGAACTGCCCCAGGGTAGATTAGTCTGGACCCATGTGGTCGCGAGACTATAAGGTATGAGTGTGGTGTAGGGCATGGATATCCTTAGTAATCAGTGAGTATTCTTAGTATCCCTATAGATTTAGTGGTGTTTCTGATAATATGAGCTTGTATATTGCGAGTTCCCCATCCTCAGGTAGGTACCCAGGTGCCTGGATAGATGGTCCTGAGGAGGGAGATGGTTACGTTCCAGTTGGGTTAGAGGGGCCCTTAGGGGCTGATCCCATCTGGTCCAGAAATCCGGTCGGTACATCGCTACATTCAGGTTTTGGTGCAGTGGCACAACCTGGACCTTGATGTGAGTTATGTGCTAAATGTGATTTATGTGCTAATGCTTTGGGTGTTAGGAAAATGTTCTGTGTGTAGTATGTTTTGCGCACACTGTGTTCTGATACCTCTAGACATGGCTTATGCATAGGAGGTTGTTTTGCCTGTTTAGGTGTGTTAGGGAGATTGTACTTCCCTGTGTGATTTACGCCCCAAGTGTAAGGTTTTACTTAGGTGGTGAGGGTCTAATGTAGTTAGACTGGTGGGATACTGTGTATGATGAATTTCATGGCACAGATTGTTGCAAGTGTAGTGATTATCAGTGTTTAATGTAAATGTAAATGTAAATGTAAATGTGTGTGTCTTGTAAAGCGCACTGCTACCCGGAGGCGTCCTGGCGCTATAGACCGCTGGGGAACCCGTCCTGGCTTTCCCTGTGAGATGTTCCCTCCTGGGTATCTCCAAGGTGAAACCAGGCATCCCCGGTGTTTGTGGGGGGCCGTTGTGGAGATGAAGCAAGCTAATGCCCAGAGTTGCCGAGCGTGATCCCTGGTTAGAGTAGGCACCGAGGTGAGAATTATCGAGTCCGCCGACCCTGGTTCACGACCCTGCCGCGTCGGGAATTGAACCCTGGTCCCGGGCAGTCCTCTGCTTCCGGGTCTGCCACCTCTAACCAGTGAGCCACACCACTCCTGACTACTTACTGACTGTACGTCCTATGACCTAAAGTTACTTGTATGTTTTAGTTCACCTTTACCAAGTTCACTTTGTGATGATCCTGACAGTGGGCCATGTGGCCCTGTCAGGTGTACATAATCCCTTGTAAATATTGCCCGTGCCAGTTGGCTCAATGTACATCTTGTGATTATTATTCTGATGTGTTTTTGATAATGCAAAAGCTATTTTTGATATAACCATGTGTGGAGTTCCTTTTGTGGGGGGCCTGGGATGTTTTGCTGGTGGGTGCGTGCACAAATGCATTACACATTACCTCCGGGATAAGCCTGACTGCTCGGGCCAAGCTACCAAGGAGGTGAGCAGGGGTTATCTTTGGTGGGTGACTTCCTTGCCCTGACTAGAGTGGTGGCTTCTGCCTGGCTTTGGCGCAAGCCTTAGTTAACCAGAAATCCCATTTCTTACACAGTGTACGTCCTGGCCCCAGACACACCACAGGAGGGTGGAGCCATCATTGAGGAAGGCAGACACAGCCCTTTTCAGGCACAGGTGCTACTCCTCCCATCAATCCAAATGCAGACCAGGCCTATTCAGCCTTGTGCTGACTCATCCAGACTCTCTGGAGCCACTGCACCTCCCCAGCCCCTGTCACTTTAAAGCCAGGCAGTCAATACGAATCCTAACAGAGGACCAAGGACACATAGCACACAGAAATACCTACTTCTGAAAGTATTATTTCTAACATAGCAATAATAAATCCACAAACACTAGTACACATCATTTATCACCACTATTCCAAACATACCAAACTTGATCACGCTGCCCCTCTCATGTCAGGAATGACCACTGAAGCACATATCAGGGTATCCCAAATGCATCCCAATGAGAGGGAAGCCTCACAGCAGTGAGAAACCAAATAGGCTGTTTGTCAAAACCAGGACATGCCACACAGTTAAGGCACTACCTTTTACCTACACTGCACACTGCCCATAGGGCTAGCTAGGGTCTACCTTAGGGGTGACTGATATGTAGTAAAAGGGGAGTCACAGATGTGGCAACCACTTTATGTGCCACGTCATAGCGGAAGTAAACTGCGTGTTCAAACCATGCAGTGCCAGAGGCCTGAGACAGGTTTGAAAAGCTACTTTGGTGGGTGGCGCAAGCAGCGCTGCAAGCCCACCAGTAGCATTTAATTTACTGGCCCTGGGTATATGAGATACCACTGTACAAGGGACTGATAGGTAACTTAATATGCCAAACGGGTGTAGACCAATCTTACCAAGTTTATCATAGGGAGCACATGCACTTCAGCACTGATAAAGGGCTCAGATTCATAAAACCCCCAACAACAGGTCAGAAAAAATGCCGGCGGAAGGAAAAAAGTTCTGGGATAACCCTGGAAAAAGGGCCAAGTCCAACAATGATGTTAGATAAAATTACTTTTATTGAAGGTTGACAGGAGGCAGATCATGGTTGGGTAGAATGAGTGAAAAACGAATAGTATTCTTTTAGGTAAAGGAGTCGGTGTTACCAAGAGAAGAGAAGGACAGGGCTTGAGGCGCTATATCAGAAAAACAGGAGAGAGCACATCAAGCAGTTTTAACTCTACACTGAATGTGGTTCGGCATGTCTTTTGCAGGGCAGTGCAGTGCAGTAAAAACCTTCATTGGGACCCTCTATACCACCTAAAGGTGCCCTCTGAGGTACACTAAGATTAACGTGAATGGTTAAGGATGAATATGAGTGGGTGTGTTCCTGAAACAATGAAATTACAGACATTTAGTCAGATCAATGGGATAATACACACACACCGTAAAATACGGTGTGTGAGCTGTAGGCTACAAGATTGTCTCATTTATATAAGTCAAAATTCCCAGCACTTACTGTTAAAAACCTGCATTAGCAAATCTAACAGATCTGGCATCGACTGCCAGCCCTTTGACTTTGGCAGTGCTTGTTTTGTTTTCCTAATCTTCCCTCTTTGCAGAAGATTCTGAGCTCTGGCCAGTTAAAAGAAACATGATGGGTAAGAGCATCAATATTGATTTTATCTGAAAAAGTGCACATTGTCAAATGGGCGAGTGGCTTTATTCTGAGACCATTCTGTACCAGCATCATAACATATTAGCACATGAACAAGGAGAGCTTGACCTTAAGCGTGCACCCTTACCAGTACTTACCTAACAACTATCTCTCCTACCAGTGTGTGACTATAGGGGGTCGCCTTCTACTCCAGTGCCTTTCCTAGTGCTCATTTCAGTAAACTCTGTAAGGTGTGCAGAGTGGAAGGATATGTATGACCATATGGCACTTTTAAGAATATGCCTAAGACTATAGTACAATGTGGGGCTTGTTGAGCCACCATAACCATTTCTAGACAGATGTGTTCACAATAGCATTGAGACATAGGCACACAGGGCCCGATTCACAGAATGAACTTACTACTTTTGACATTCACAGAATGCACTTACTACTTTTGGTATTCACAGAATGAACTTACTCATTTCGGTATTCACAGAAGTTAGGACTACTAACTTTAGGACTCCTAAATGCCTTCTGTGAATACCGAAAGTCTTAAAATTAGGATTTTTCTCAATTTAGTAGTAGTAAAGTTAGGACTGCTAACTTTACTACTACTAAATTGAGAAAAATCGTAATTTTAAGACTTTGGGTATTCACAGAAGGCATTTAGGCATCCTAAAGTTAGTAGTCCTAACTTTATTACTACTAAATTGAGAAAAATCGTAATTTTAAGACTTTGGGTATTCACAGAAGGCATTTAGGCGTCCTAAAGTTAGTAGTCCTAACTTTACTACTACTAAATTGAGAAAAATCCTAATTTTAATACTTTCGGTATTCACAGAAGGTATTTAGGAGTCCTAAAGTTAGTAGTCCTAACTTCTGTGAATACTGAAATGAGTAAGTTCATTCTGTGAATACCAAAAGTAGTAAGTGCATTCTGTGAATGCCAAAAGTAGTAAGTTCATTCTGTGAATTGGGCCCAGAATGTTTGGAAATATGACATTCGCACTGAGTGTTCTTAATTAATGAATGAAATACTGCCATTGCCCAAATAAAAGGGTGCATAATCTCTATTTTATAGAATGCCCGTGTCGCACCAAATTGGTTGTTTTTATGAAGTTATCACAGCGAGCACAATACCTTCACTTGTATTATTTATGTTGTTTGTCGGTTCACTACCGTACAGACTATTTTCACTGTTTTTTATTCTTTCCACTTACATATTTCATAGATGAGTAAATGTACTGGACTACACCATACTAACAGGTCGGAGTATCATTTAGTACAGTGGTGATACCAGGAGTATATGTTACAACAAGAAAAATTAGCATAGGGATCCCTTTTGTCCTGATGAATGCCGGTAGAGAGATGGAATCTGTAAGAAACATGTTGACCTCTCTGCAGAACGGAGGCGAGGAGAGTGCATAACTCACTCATGCCACCACCATCCGAGGGAATATCTCACCCTTTTTTACTCCTGACAAGGGAACCCAGGAATAAAATTTTTATGACGATACACCCTAGTCAGTTTTAACACCGATCATCTGCACCCATTTAGGATCCTTTTATTTTCCTTTTCTAATTGTTTGTATTGTCTACCCCTCCCAATTGCTCCACCTCTAGAGTTGGTCTGCGCTGAGGCGTTGTGCAGCAGCCCTATGCTGAAGCATGCCACAACTTGTTGTAGGTGAGGGCAGTTTCAACAAAGTGAATGTGCTCCTGTCCTAACTTTATATATATACATAAAAAATTGTGACTTGTATTCACCTTACTTCCTTTTTTGTGTACATAGGGAGCAGATAATCAACACTACAAGCAATCAAAGAAAACTCATATATTGGCACGTTTGACAACATCACTATCGTACATGCACACAGGATATACACTGAAAGGCACACACTCACCCAGATAACACTAGAGGAATGCCAGCACACAGACCATCATTATATGATCAATTATTTAGTGGCTTCTATCTACTAAATACATTTAAAAAATAAAATAAACTTAAGCTTAAGGTGTGATTTACCCAGCAGGTATATTTATAGAAGGCCAGTAAGGCAGAGTGGAGGAAGCAAAGGTTCAATATTTAAGACATTCCAGATAGCCTTTTCCCTCTGAAAACTGGAAAAAGTTAAATGGACACAAATGCAAAGCACGCTACCCAGGTAATTTCAGAACATCTGCGATTCACAAAACGGTTATTTTATGAAACATTATATAAGTCAATAAAATTCAGTTCCTTATGGTGTTGGTGTTTTGACTTATTATGGGGCTGATATAATGTGATAAGTTACTGTGACTGTATCTGCTTACTTGGCTTAATACAGGTCTGGACTCCAGCAGGATAAAATGATTCCCATCAAGCTGGACAATACTGACATCTATTCTGCCTAGCTATTTTAAGCCACAATAGTTTTTCTGCAAACACTGCATTCAGATAAGCATTTTGTACATAAAAATAAAATAGTCCTTTTATTTTCCATGCAAATATTTTAAACACAAGTCTGCATATTTTGGAAAATTAATATTTTCCTGTCAGCAAACAGCAGATTAACCAAAGGAAACAGGAAAAGAGGAAAAGAAAAGAGGTTATCCCCCAATGTTTACTTATCTCAATACTGTACCAGTGAAATACTTCACGCACTTAAAAGCAATTGCAAAAGCCATATATTATGAGTGACACTTTCAGTCAATTAATTGCTGTTGACCATGATTAATGGCTTTGAGAAGATTTACCATTTTGCGAGTGGCATAACGCAACTTGAGGGGGTCATCCTGCAAAGTACATGGTGAGGGATACCTCTGACCCACTCAGGAGCTCTCAGGCCAGGGTCCCTCCGCCGTGCACATTTCCAGAGGGGCCCCTCGCTCCGCAGGAGTTAATGTTATGACACTCCCTTTCTCTGCATTTCACCAATATCTTTTGTACCTACCATCTGCTATTTCACCTCGGTAGTAATGGAGGCCTCCAGAGAAGGCCCTACCACATGCATTGTGCACAAAAACAGAAAGCTTATATTGCGTTAAAACTGCTATACACAGCATATCGACAAGCCAAATAAAAAATGTTTTGTACATTTGCATAAAGTTCAGATATGATATGCATGAGTGAAAGGGAATATTTTCTACACTTACCCACAAAAACAAAATGGATAAAAAGCTCAGATTAACTGCCTAGGTAGCAACAGCTTGCTTGTAAAAGCATGACCAGGATTTACAAAAAACAATGTTATTTCTGCATCTAGTAAATACATTATAATAAAATCAACAAAATAGTTTAATTTATTCCTATTATTTATTTTTAGGAACATGCCTCTTTTTGCATGGTTACTCCTATATTTTCGGGACTGATGCTGCTGTTTTTTTGACTTTGCACTGGCAATCTGCTAAGCAGGCTCCAGTGCATGTGCTTTGACCCCTAAAACTAGCCTATACTCCTAATTTGCATATTTAAGTTACCTATAAGTTCCTAGTATATCGTACAAAGTATACCTAGGACCTATTCCCTACATGTCACTAGTCGACTACAGAACTACTTACTGTGCCATCCAGTTTTGTGACCAACAAAATATAGCTTGCAACTGCAGCCTGGCATCTGAAGTTTAAAACTGCAGCCTGTCACAAAACCCTTCCTGAAATGAGAAAAACTCCCTTTTAAATAATAAGTCACATCTATGTAGGGCTTGTATCCCAGGATTCATGGAAATGGAAAGTAAGATGTGTACATATTTAAAGACTAATACTTAAAAGCTATTTTTACTGAGGTAAGTATTGCTATTCCATAGAGATACACTGAAAGGCACGATTACATTTCAATGGTTCTCTGGTTAGGAAACAACTAAAAAGGTCACTTTGGGTTTCTTTGCAATATTTATTTAGTGCCCAATTAACTGGTGAAGTTGCATTCTTAATAAAGGAAAGGACACTATTAGAAGATTACCTTTTCCCTGCCTCAGGTATCTGGAGGCTAATTTGCATTAGTATCCAGGTGCAGTCCTCTGAGTGCTCAAGTCCTGCTTGAGTTGTGATAACTGCTCCCGGAGCAGAGACAATAGGCCTTGGGGCAGGGAGGTGGTTTTGTTCCTCTGATAGGTTAGCCATCTGGACAGTGCCCAGGAACTTTAATGACCTCAAAGGGGCCTCTCATGGTCAGAGGAATATGTCAGATGACACCTCCACAGGTCTCTTCAGGCAGTCTCCAATCCCAGTGGGGAGGGATCTGTCTCTAGAGCTGGTTCAAAGTGACCAACAAGAAGGGTTTGGTTATTTCCCTGGCCATACCTGTGGGGTGGGCACACATGCTCTGTACAAGGCAGAAGGGGTTTCAGCATTTTTTATTTAAGCAGAGAGGTGCAAAAGAGCTTAAGGTTACCCTTGGGAATATTTTCTCTCTAGGTTAGGGAGGGTCAAGGAGTCACACCCACCCACTAGCTAATACCAGACATAAACTTTGCATCCCCTTCCACCCTTCACAAAACACTTTAAATCTGTGGAAAAACTGAAGAAAGGCTGCTCCTGCTATTTGAGGCCAGTGACAAGTCATGAGAAGAGACCTAAAGGGATAGATCTGCTCCCACTTGTACACAACAGGCTTCAAGAAGCCTTTGCCTGAAGGAGCCCAGCCTGCCAATTCTAACTGGGCTTGCACTGGACCCTGCTGGTGGCTTCTGTTGGAGTAAATCTTGAATACCAGGTGCTGTTCTTGAAAGCCATTGAACCCAGAATGTGCCAAAAGCCTAACATCTTGGAAAATGTGGAACTTGAAAGCTTTTTGGCTCCAAAGACCTTGGGATATCGAAAAACACCTGACAAGTCAATCCAACTAAGGTGTGCTGCTGCTGAGATGAAGATTAACGATTCTCCCACTCAGAGTTTTTCAGGAGCAGCAAAGCCATTTCAGCAGAATCTAGTAGGCAATGTATCTGATCTTGTGGATCCCTCTTTCACTAGAGCCTAGAGCTTTCCTCAATGGAGGAATCCTAGCTCCAACATTTGACTAAGTTTGGATGTATAAAACTTGAGTGAGCAAAGGCACCAAAAGTATCCAACTGCTTTGCTGAAACCTTGTCCAATTCCTTTCCAACGTCATGGAGCCCTTCTGGAATACAGCCTGCTGTCTTGCCCCACTGAAGGACTTTGTCTTCGATGTTTCAGACTAGGTTTTACGGTAAAATCTCCGACCAGGCCAAACCTGTTTGATATATTTGACCTGCCCTCAATTGCGGTTGACCTCAAATTGTACCTAGTTGCCAGTCTCTGTGGCCAGTTGACCCACATTGATGCTTAACACTTTTTAGCTCAATTTTTGTTCAAAAATTGTAAAAATCCTATTTCCGGTTCCCCTTATTGGATTTTTAGTATTTTGTTCATTTAAGTAGTCTTTATTATTATATTTATATATTTTATATATAATTAGAATGGGATTTTTATTGTGTTTTTATTGTGTTGTATTTCAGATTTTACACATTTTCTGTCTGTTCTGTGCTATCAGAGGCTGAGCTAAGGTTTAAATTGCTGACACCTTTACTGAACCTAACTAAATAGTGAAATTACTTGTAGTGGTTGACTCCCATCCACCCCAACTAATAATCCACTTTCTCACATTGTTCATGTGCTACATAATTAAAGATGGCTGGACTGAAACGTAGTAGTGCATATCCTCCTGTTAATCAAATCTAATCTTCAAGTGTTATGCCTATTCCATTGTTAGCACTGTGAATGCCAGTCACTTAAATTCAAGTGCCAGGCCACACAATGGATTCATTAAAGAACAAAACTGACTCTAGAATGTAAGAACAAATATACGTGGGAACAGTACCCACAAAACCAAGTTTCATTTAAGAAGAGACACCCTCATGGCAGGGGAGACAATCACAGGAGGGGAAGTAAAAGCTTTCAGACCTCGGAATTGGAGGTTTTCAGTGATTGTTGTTGAGAGTACATTAGGCAGTCGAGCAGTGATTTTTGCTGGAAGTCATAGCCCTAGAACAAGTACTGGAATGTGTTGCTGAAAATCTTGGGTAGGCAAAGTGTGGGAATAATAGTTAGATTTGCTCAAGAGTCTTCAGTAATTTCAGTAATGAGCTAGGCTTTGTGGATAAAAGGAGTTGGTGCTGGCAGAGAGGAATCACAGGAATTAGTTGCAGCTATAAAATGTTACTATGAAATTAAATTAGAGTTATGGGAGTCTTAATTTCAACTTCTATCATTATACACTTTCTTTAAGGGTTCAGGTTTTTTGAATAACCAGAAAATAGTTTACTGAACTGTTAGAACTGTTAGCCTTAGGGTGAGCTTTTTTCAAAATGTTTGCCCTCCTCCGTTTTTGCTGATTTTGTTTTTGTTGGCCTTCGGACTCTGTGCACTTTACTACTTCTAATAAATGCTAAGGTGCTTGTGGTGTCTCTTTTTAAGGTAGTAAAATTGCTTACACCTAATTGGCACATTTAATTTACTTCAGGTCCCAGATAAAGTGGTACTACATGTACCCACGACCTGTAAATGAAATGCTACTAGTCAGTTTGCAGACCTTATTGTGCCACCCACTTAAGTAGTCATTCTGCCCATGCAGGCTGTTTGTGCAGTTTTAAACTGGCATTTCGACCTGGCAACATAAACGGTTTGCAGGCCTAAACCTTGCTTTTTATTACATATAAGTCATCTCTGGAATAGGTCCTACATCGCTCACAGGGCAGGCTGCATTGTATTTTAAAACTGGGACATGTACTTTTAACGTTAACTTTTTCAGGTAGTGAAAAAATCTTAACTTTGTTTTTCACTACTGCAAGTCCTATTCTCCCATTGGATAACACTGTGTTAGCTTATTATATTTAACAAATTATAACATTCAATTAGGAGCAGATGGGAATGTCATGTTTGGTGCCTGAGAAATTGGCATTAAAATGTTCTTCAATAGGAAATTTTGATTTTAAGTTAGAATTTCGTAAATCCTACTTTTATAATGTTGGCATGTTCTTGCCCTAACCATTTAGTGCCTGCAGCCTGTTCCTGTGTCATATGGAAATGTGCAGCTTGCATCTGTACTTTGTGTATTCCTCTTAGACAGCCATCCAATAGATGGATTAAGTGTGCCTGGATGGGTCATCAACTAGCATGATGGGAGGGGGTGGAACTGAGCACAGCCTCACTTGCAACTGAGTAGGCTGAGCCCTGGGTTCACACAAAGGACTACTCACTGCTGCATTTTTCATGCAGGTAGCTTGGAGGCAGGAGAGGCAGGAAAGATCAAGGACTTCATAAGGAATTCTCCCAAAACATCACTTATTTCAAAGTGGGGACCAGGTATAAAATATTCTATCCTCAGACCGAACTCTTCAGCACACTCTTTGACGTGCAGATATGGCAGAAGATAGACTGCTGTGCTGCTTTGATGCCAGAAGACCTGCCACTGTGCTACTCTTCTGTCCTTCTTGCTGAGAAGGAAGTCTGGACCTGTACCATTCATCCCAGGCTAAAGTGACCCCAAGGTTCAGCTAACTGACCTCCAGTTTTGAGCCACAGGGACATAACGAGCTCCAGAGGCTCCCTGCAAATGCCGAGCTGACGTGCTTGCTGGACCTGCCTGAGCCCTGCTGGCCTCTACTGGAGTGAGTTCCTGACCCCTAAGTTGTGCCCCTCAAATCCTGGATCCTTAGTGTGACATTAGTTGATCTCCTCTCCAAAGAAAAGGAAAAATCCTAAAGCTTTAGGTTCTTTGTGAATGGGCCCGTTTGTGCCAAGGTCTTGCCGTGCACACTGCTTGCCAACGCCAAGTTCTGGTGAACCAGACGCTTCACCCCATGGTGACCCCCAACAAAGTCCAGCAGTGGGACATCTGCACTTCACACTACTGCATCAACAGCTTGCGGTGACCACCAGCGTGAAGTTCCAGCAATGAGCATATGTGACACCCGACAGGATCTTTGCACTACAGCGACAACCATCTGCAATGTCTAGCCTGTTCTTTTCACAACATCGACGACCATCCGTGATCTTTGCGGCCCCTTGCAGTGCAAGTGGAACTTTTTGCAATGGAATTTGAAGGTAACTCTTTTAGCTGGACTAACATGGTTCCTGTATCAAGCTCGCTCTCCATCAGGTTGTCCTGAACTTGTGACTTTCATCTGGTCGTGCACAACCAGATAACCACGAGTGGTGCTTTGTGCTTTTAGGTGCTTTACTTACCTGACACCTTTAAAATTAAACATTCTCTGAATTTACTGAATGCATTTTTATCATTTAGGTCTAGGAATTTATTACAATGTACTCTTCTTTTCAAAATTGATGTGGGATTTTTCTTGTATTGTATTTTTTACAGTTTGCAGTGCTACATAAATACTTTACACATTGCCACTAAGTTAATCTTGACTGCTAGTGTGCAAAGCTACTAGAGGGTTAAGGATAGGTTAAGTTGAGGTTTGCTTGTGTTTCAGCTTGACAGAGATTGTGGTTGCTGCTTGAGTAGGGGCTCATCCCCTTGCAACCAGTAACCCAAATTCCAACATGAACTTTTTCACACAGTTGAGAGAAACATATTTCTGTATAACCCGGCCAAGTGGTTCGGCTTCAGTGAAAAAATCAAAACCTTACTGGGCCAATTTTAGCTGATTGTTCTGCTTTTAACCACAATGTTTGAAGCTATTCAAAGGTGGTGAAAATGTTGATCTAGCATTGAAAAGCCCTTCTTGACCACTGCTACTGATCTTGATCCAGAGAAGAATTTTGACATCCAGACATTTTCTAAGCCCAAAGAAAACCTTTTTTTTGCTAGAGGTGTTATGAACCTGTATCAGCAATACTAAATTGTGGGTTGGCTTTGATGGAGACCTTGGTCCCTGCATAATACACACTGTAGGATAACATTATTCTTGACTTAACCATTTTCTCTCACTAATTCTTCATTTTTTATGTCACATTCAACTTTGTCTTACATTATTTGGACTCAGGAATATTACTTTCTTTATGCATAAAATGGGTTTTGTTGATGGTGTTGCACATGTACCACATGCATTTCATTAAGGAAAGCCTTGCTTAATCTATCAAGAGTAATCCATAACACATTTATCGTATAGAAGTCACATTTTTTTGAGTTGTAGGAGAGCTCAGTCTTAGCTCATTTCAAGAGTTTGAGTTCCTATACCCAGCGTATTAATCCATTAACTAAAGTCTCTTAAATCAGCATCTGAGTACTGAGAACAATACGCTCACTGATCTGTATAGATTACAAGAGCTTTGCAAAATGACTAAAGCTATCTCTGCACATTATAAAGATAAATGTAGTTTCGCAATACATTGCCAGCTCTCTTCAGATAGTGGAGGAGTAACTGCTTTAAATCTATACTGTCGTATCTGCTTTCTGTGCTGAAATCACCTTAGCATTAATAACTACGAATAGTCCCCATAAACATAAATTGTGCAATAGATACTAATGAGCTCAGACTTTCCACTGTACTGTAATTGGCTGAAATACTTAAAGATATGTTGAGAGAGACTAGGTTTAGGGAAGTATATGCTCCCCAAGTACAATCAAAAAATGCATCATAAAGGGATTATAATTAGGCATAGAAGTGTTTAGTTTAAATGCGCCATTTTGTATAACTAGGTACATTTGTCTGATTGTTGTCCTCAATCCATTAATGAAAAAACATATTTAAAATTGTTTTTCTTAAAACACGAATACCTTGGATTTTGAATACAATAATGGAAACGGGTGGAATAAATATGGAAAGCGAACTGTGACTGTAATTAGATGAGCAGAGTGAATCTTTTCTTCTGTTATATTTTCGATGCAAGAAAAGAAATTATCATGCTGGGTCACCAGTAGAAAACTAAGCTTTTCTAAGATTTGTGAAATATGTATTGCTACATGGAATTCAGTATTATCGTGCAACACTGTGTAATACACTAAACTACTTAATTAAAACAAGAGTACTACTTAAATTTTGAAGCACAAAATAACACTAGCACAAGTGTATGTTTAAAACTTGAGGGCATAGGAAATATAATTTTGCACAGTGGCGGTATAAAAGGCAATGTGAGTGGAATGTGAAATATAGATTATACCTGCATATAGCAGCCATTTCTCAATTTTAGTGCCTACTGCTGTGTGTTTTAATGACATTACGTTTAATGCTACTCCATTCAGATTTATTTCATTGTCATTTAATGTTATGTACTGTATATTTCTTAAATCATGGCAGTCACAAATACATCTTGTTTAATTAATGCAAAGAGAGAGAAAAAAGATTGGCAACCATCATGTATATGTTTCATTCATTTGTAGAGTTATTTGTGAGATTGAAAAGTTAGGGTCTCATTTCCACTTGCCTTGCAAATGGGCCAGTATTTCCACACCTCTGAAGATAAAAATATTGACTTCGAGGTGGAGGTAAAGTGGAGTGCTGGGTTAAGATGGAAACAATATGGCCAATTGCAAGTTGAGAATTTCCTTGGAAATGAGAAACTATTGAAGAATCAGTAATTCTGAGTCTGGTTCTCCAGTCATTTCTCATGTTGGTCTAGAGTTTCACCTGGACATTTCAGTCGAAATATATGAGTGAAAGCATGCAAACCTATTGCATTTATTCAAACCTTATAATTCCAGTGGGGCCAGTAACTGCTATTATTGGCCCCATTGGAATTAAATGATCTCTCATAATGAGGGCCTATGTCTAATTCCAGTTACAACACACACAGGCAGCAGAGTAGGTATGTGTTTGACATTGAAATTATTAGAGAGTAAAACCTTTATGTTTAAAGAATGGCATCATTTATGGAAACCAATCAATAATTTGTAATGGAGCAGACTAGAATCAATGGCTATCTTTGCACTAGCTAAATTCAGAATAAAAATGTGTGAGATGTTTCTGTGGTTGAATAATAACCAAAGTCAATCACAAAACCAACAACTTGACCAACTGGATACATAAATGGATCTGAACTTCAATACAAATTATGCACAATATCCTCCTTGAAAAGTTTGTTTGTAAATACTTGCATCATAGAAAAAGTTTATGGTTGGCATCAGTCGATCAGTATCATCGTTATTCGGTTTTAGATTTTAAAACCATAAAAGCACAAAAGAAATACAATTAAAAAAAACAGTCTTTCAACAGCATACCAAAATACAACGACATAAATAAGCGAACACACAAATGCGAAGCCACAAATGGATTACATACAGTACATCAATGATAAACAATTGATTTGGGGCACAATATATCAGCACTCTAGGAGATCATGGGGGTCAGACATAAAGGCCAGACATTACAAAGTGCATAGTACAGGGAGGGGTAGGTGTAACACAACCTAATTAATCACAGATAACCATCAATTCATGGGCAAAGTGAGAAGTCATTGGTAACTCCTTTACTTGAGATCCTCTTCCTGCAGCATTATGAGATTATGCCACATTTTTAACATATCATTGTAGTATCTGTGTCTGAATAACAGATTCTATACACTATGAACAATAAAGATATCTTTAGATAAGCAAGAAAGAGTAATTTTTCTAAAGAAACCCAATCCAGCCATCGTAGTAACGTCTACCTTATTACATGTACATAAAGTCACGTTAGAAACAGATGGGCAGACCCAATGGCAAATGATTTCGTGCAGTGCTGGAGCAGTTATCCATTTATGTGGATTGTTTTTATATACTGCTTGGTCAATGAACTGCCATTGTATATACAAGATGTGAAGAGTATGATTATTCTGAGAGAAGAAATGTCTAGAAATATTTTCAGATCTCTTTGTATAAGTTTATCTATATTCATATACCAGAGGAGGATTTTATCATTGTCTTTTTGAGATTCCTTATTGCAAGACCACAAGAGAAACAAGTGTCATTCGTGTTTATAGGTAACAAGCTATGTTTTACTCTTGATAAATAAATATTTTGTAAATAAACACCAATTTTAATGCAGATAAAGATGAAAAGAATTGCAGTAATGGTTTTGCAATAGAAGCAAAGTTTATATAAACCCATTTGCAGAACTTACATGTATACCTTTATGAACCCATACTCCAAAAAAGACCTCAAGACATATATCTCAAAAGTACGCAACATCATTCTAAAGTAACAGACCACTTTTGACCTTAGAAACTAGCTGCCCATACATTCTATCTGTTAGCCAGCGTTTGTGCCTTTAAATACCATCTACTTTCATACATATATACGTAAATACAGATTGCGGACGTGGCAGGTGAACAACATCTAGCTGATTTAGAATGGCAAATACTAATTGCTAAATAGATCACCTAGAATGTGTCAAGATACAGAATGAGCTGCAATGCTCAGCTTTGGAATGAATAATGAAGAGATTAACTTTCACATTTGTGAATTGCTATACTGGAGGGTTGCATGCAGCTGATCTCTACACCAAACATACTGACAAAGAGGCATTGCTATATTTCGGTAGTGAACATATGACAAATGAATTACATGATAAAATCTTTACCTGTGAAAAATAAGATTGCTATCTAACGTCACAAAGAATTTGCATTTTGTGCTGGTGGGTTGCAGGCGAATGCCTAATTATTTTGACATTTTTGAGGTGCACCAGCCTGTCTCAGGGGTAGATTAGAATGCACCTCAATCCCAATGCCCCTCAACCCAAATTGCACAATCAGGGTGTTTATGATGTGTGAATGGTACTTGTAAAAAAGGCAGCAATTGCTTCTATTAGCAGGTTAAAATATTGGATTGATTATCATTTGTGAGGTTAGGATTGTTAAATGTATCACTGTTCAATAGAAATTTAATCTACACACAATTGTTTCCATATGAACAATGATAACCATAAGGAGGATATCTGAATAAATGAGCATTTCTCAGATATTACAATGGTGAAGGGAAACCACTAGCCAAATACTAACATGACTGGGGACGTAAGACCATCAAAACCTGGGTTTATTAGACATTCTCAGCATACACTCCATAAAACATAGGGTCACAGCTTTGCTTCCTTATTGACATATGTAGTAGACTTGTGTTTACTTGTTTTCCAAGATTTAAAGTGGTAATATATATTATAAATGAAAGGCAGTAAGGTGAATGTTGCATCTTGACTTCTGGTTGCTATCCACAGCTAAGTTAAGTGTTCTGTACATTACATCTAACATTGATATTACGTATTGTCTTTTTATCAAGGGTGTTAAACTGCATGTATTCCATGACTTAAATGTTGAACCGTTTTTTCTAAGATACAGGTGCACAAGTGTGGATGATAGCTGGAGAATACTTCTTCAAATATTCTAAATGTTTACAGGTTTAATTGTATTGTTTTAGTAATTTAGTCTCAGTCATTGACCTGCTTTGATTTGCAAGATTACATGAAATTTAAATTGGTATTCACCAAGCTATTTGGTAAATATACCAAAATTATTTAGTTTGCTTCCTTCAGTATATAGCTGTGATCTTAATTTATTTTTGATTCCTGGGCCTTAGAAGTGGGATGGAATATTGTGTATGTTTGACTGTTGAGCACCTAGTTGGTTCTTTTCACAATGGCTAATTATAGTTGGCTTGACTGCAAAGGTTTAGAAACCCTTCTCAATTTTCCCATTACAAATAATCCAATCGTACATTGTAAATTAGAACATTGGAATGTTTAGGGCTCAACTGAAGATAATGGAGTGGTTCAGTGCTTAAAATGGCTAGTTTAGGACCACCGCACCAACATTTTAATGCTTGTCTTTCCGTTTCTCCCTGTTAAATGTTGAATATTCCACCTCAGTGGGTGGACTGATCTTGTAGCCACATAGCCCTTCCACCTTGGGCTGTACTGGATGTTAAAGGCATTCACCCTTGTTATAGGCACAGACCTGCAAGTCGGGCCTATACATCGGATGTAATCATGTGACTTTACAGTCCCGAGGTCAGCAGGATGGCCCAGTAAATTGACTATTCACTGCTGACAAATGTGGTGTTGTGAAGGGCATGAATCTGAATCCCATTAAAGCAGAATCTGCCTTCTATCCTTCTGAGGTTGATAAACGGAGTACCAGAAAGTGAACAACAGAAAAGCTGTTACTTACATTGAAGAAAAACGTCAGAAGTGCCTGGTGAAACGCTGTATGGAAGTATGTGGAATTCGCTGGTCTTCCTTAAGTCCGTGTTCGAAAACCCCAGTATGACACCAAGAGCTAGTAATATATTTCCATTAAAGATCTCTTTGTAAGACTACAGATCACATAATGTGCTATGAAATTATTTAAAACCGAATAGATTGTAACATAAAACACTCTGACAAATCTCTTTCTTTTCCAACTGGCAACCATACCGCAGATTAGACTTGTATGTGTATTCATCATTCCGCCTTTGCTCTATCCATGTGCGAAATGTAACTGCTGGCCAACTTGTAGCCGCACCATGTGGGCACTGAAAGAAAATTCCAAATAGAGTCTTTGAGTGCCAGGGATGTAGGAAGACAGCTACAAATGAGAAATCCCATCTGGGGAGAGGGGCTAATTAACAGAATAGAGGAAGAGTCCTGCCTAATCAATAGAAAGACGCCATTTGCACATTGCGTAGCTTTGGCAAAAAAAAAAAAAATGTGCTTCTGCGAGAGCAGTATAATGGTTGGCTTTGTACCATGCTATTTAGTGTGGCATTAGTCAGAAGTCCTTGGCGATGAATGCATACAGATTTTAGCTGATTCTAGATTAGGGTTTATAGTTAACAAGTCTGAGAAATTCCAAAGGGGTTTTACAACAAAACTGAAAGAAAATGAAAACAAAAGAAGAATTCTTGATTTTCTCCCCTACCTTCATAAACGTTTTGGGATATGCAGCCAGATTAAAATCAGACTAAATTACCCAGGACTTCAAAGCTGTCACTAGTTTTGTGAAATTTTATCTGCCCATTTAAAAAGATACTAGGTCAGACTGAGCTCACAAATCCCACTATTCACAAAATCACAGATTTTACGACAACAAAATGGCATTTGCTCTCTAATAGACTAAGAAGGCCTTTTTTTCTTATTCCGAATTTGGTTTACTGTCTCATTCTAAATTTTAATTAGGAAGGGCATGAAAGGGGTGCCCCCCATCTAAGTGTGAACCACAATAGATGCAACTATTGGAAAGTCACTGACTACTTGGTTAGTAGTGTCCCATTCAGTCTCAGGAAGAGGAGCATTCACCAATGACTTATTTTTTAAGAACAAAAAATCCCTTTTAGGAATGAGAACTTTGATACCGTGGTCTGCTGTTCCTTTCAGGATACCGTACCTGTTTTGGTAGCCAGTCATATGCGTTACAAATAATAACGTGCCTTTTTATTATTCATTCAACAAGTTGCTCTGTGACCCTCCGTGATGTGAGATTTGTTACACGACTGATAAGTATATAGGGGCAGATTTACAATAACTTGCGCGTCCCTGCATTTCAGCCGGGATGCGCCAATTATTTTTGCTTGACGGTTGAAACACCTTGCGCCACCATGAATGCGCTACATTTACAATGCAGCTCACCGTGGCGCTAGGATGTGTGATGCATCTGACGGTATAAAGGTGACGCAGTGTTGGAGTTGTGTCGCAAACGCAACACAACTCCAGCACTGCTCAAGGGTGCCCTATTCTTGCTGTGCTGCGTGACTTCTTTGACGCAGCAGGGACATAAAAGTGACTCAGTGAAATCTTGTTGATTTCACTGCGTCACTTTTACGGGGCTTCCTTGCGAGGGAACGCCCAACCTGCACACATTATACCTGACGAAGGTATAATGTGTGCAGGGCTTTGCAACATGTGACGCATCTCACCAGATGCGTCACATTGTCAATATGCCGCATAGTGGCTCATTGTTTACACAGCCACTGCATCCCAAAAGTGACGCAACAGCGGCGTAAAAGTGTCACAAGGGGTTTGTAAATCTGCCCCATAGTTCTCATTCCAAAATTAGGGACAGGTCAGAAATAGACCCTGCACAATTTCCAACCACTTTTTCCAAATTGTCTCATTTGTATATAAGGCCCTCAGATGATTAAACTGAATTAATGTTGATTGAACTGGTCAACCTTGTTTTATTCTCTGGGCCAGTTTGGGTTTCCAGAACATGTAATTAAGATGCTTCAAAATATCTATCAGGACGCTTCAGCAAAGGTTATAATAAATTCAAACAACGCCGGTTCCATTAAAGTCAACCGTGGGACCAAGCAGGGCTGCCCGTTATCTCCCCTGCTTTTTACTTTTTTTATTGAACCCTTGGTGATCAAAATAAGAAATAATCCTTCTATTTCCCCCCTATCCATGGGATGGCGAAGCTCAAGCTTTTTGCAGACGATATTATCCTTTATTTAAGGCCGAATAAAGAGAATTTAGATTGTATTTTGAGTGAATTTAAGGCCTATGAACAAATAGGAGGTTACAAAATAAATCCAAAGAAAACTGAGGTTCTCGCACTAAATACTAAACTCAGCCTCTTTCCATCTTGACTACGCGCTCAGGCTGCCAGCCAAGACCCGATAAGATACCTAGGTATTTATGTGACCTGCGAATATAATCAGTTATATTCTCTCAACTATTGGAGAATGATTAATAAAATCTGTTTGCTCAGTGGCTTTTACTTCCCCTCACTCTGATTGGCAGGGTATCCTTGATTAAGATGTCGATCCTTCCCCTACTATTATTCTTGTTTTGCAATGTTCCTATTAAATTGAATTGTATTTTTTTCAGAGACATGGAAACTATGTTTAGAAGGTTTGTTTGGGGTGGGAAAGCACCAAGGGTGAAGCTGTCTGTAATCCAACTTCTAACTGAACAGGGGGGACTGGCTCTGCCACATGTTAAAACGTATTATGATGCGGTCTTTATTGATATAATGGCAGGACTTATAGGCGCATAAAACTTTTGTGACTGCTTCTTCTTAGAAAAAATGCTACAGGAGGCTGACTCTCAAGTCCAGGTATTTTTAAAAACTGCAAAGCTCCCAAAAAGGACACGATATAAGACTCTGAAAGATTACTTACTCAGAGTGCAGTCCTTTTTCAAGAAAAACCTTGGCTCCTCTGCCTTTAAGTTTTTGAGCTTACGAGAGTGTACTTGTTTAGGCCTGCAAATCAGAAACAGCCATATAATAAATTGGGAGGATTTGGGATTTAGGGAGATAAGGCATTTTATAATCCATAAACGCATTATCACATGGCAAGAAGTATTGGCTAGAATATGTAATTCTGATAAACCCATGTTTCTTGAATATTTACAAATTGTTCACTTTCTAAGGATATAGGCGGCTTACTAGACTCAATGAACGAGATGGCAATACTTTTGTACGAGTCTAAAATCAGCGGGATAGGAAACTGGTACAAGAAGCTTCATTACAAGGGGCAAGCTGCTATGATAGATTGTCATCTTGTCAAAATAGACACCCTTACACAATGTAATTTTACACATGAAGACTGGGAAACTTTAAGTATGTTGGGCTATAAATCGTTACGTGCTGCCAATTTTAAGAGATTGGCTTTCTTGTCCCGCTGGTTGGCGTATTGGACTCCGGAGGCACTCGTGGAAAGGTTCCCTGAGATAGTGAATAAGTGCTTCAGATGCCAAGCTGAGAGCAAGGGTGGTTGGCTTCATATTGTTTTCACTTGTCCCCAGCTTACACCTTTTTTGGAAGCCATTTTCGCAGATTTAGAGGTGGCTCTAGGTGGTAAAAAATGTCTTCCCACGCCAGAGTTGACCCTATTTGGGATTAGTAAGGACAGAGGGCTCCTTAAAAATGCTGAGGAAACATTTGTATTTATTTCTTGTGTCATTGCTCTCTCCCTAATTCTCCAAAATTGGAAAACCAAGGAAGTTCCATCACATCTGAAATGGCTTAATAAAATGACGAGGTCAAGGAGTTTTGAAAAAGCTTTTGCTATGAGGGTGGGTGCGGTCAGGAGATTTAAAATAACTGGAAATACTCTTGAGGTTACGAGGAGGTTTAACTAAATAAGCTAAACATCTCAGATTAATGTTTATATTAAGTTAAAATATACGCTAGCAGTCTTACGTTTTTGGACAGGTTCAATTGATAAGCTATTAAACTTTCTTTTGCGTGTTTTGCACTAATTGGAAAAATTCAAATGCACTGGCACTTTTTGTCTTCGTTTGGAATGTACTGTAATTACATTTGCACTTTAGGATTGAACTTGCGTATTTTGTACATTGCTTGTAAGTTGATAATGTATTTATACTCTACAACTTGACTGCTAAACGGACTAAATTCAGCTGAAGAGCTTCCCCTCGTTAATATGAAGAAGCTTTTTTACGTTTTTTGTATTTTTTTTCTTTGCTTAGAATTCCATTGTCTGTTTTGTACTTTACCTGTGCTCTGCTCAATAAAAAATCATTAAAAAATAAATAAAAATAAAAATGTTTCCTGTGTACTCCTAGGGATGCTATTGAAGCCATAAAAACTGAGAAAGCTGTTGAAATCTGTTTGTGAATCCAAAAAAAGAGTGGGCAAGCTGAGCATACCTTAGGTGTAAATGTACAGTGCACAGATTTAATATTTTTTGCTAACTTTTTGGAGAAGAGAACACTAGATTGTATATTTACTTATAGTGAACAGGCAGCCCACAACTGAGTAATCCATCAGGTGACCCAGACCCACCATTGTGATTTTCTTTCCTCTACAGAGGAAAGAGATGGGCTTCTTCAATAACCTCTCATCAGTTAGAGAGTGAAGATGGAAGACGAGATTTTGGGGAATAAGAAGAGTGGGTATATTACAGGCCACTCCTGGGGGTAACAGAGTAGCCTGGGAGAAACTCTGATTTTGAAAGAGGTCTGTTTGAAAACGTCTGCAAAGTCTGCATTCTGTGAGGTTTGTGGAAAATATATTTTACCTTTAAGTGATAGGACGGGTGCTAAGGCGCTTTCATCAATGGGAATGTGAAATATGCGTTCATCACATTAAACCAGATATAGGGTGGCACATTCTTTTCCAAATATCTCAAGTACAGTAAATGTTGTAATATATCAGTAAATAATATTGATGTCGTCTGAAGCTCTACACCATTCATAGTCAACGGGAGTCTCCATAGGTAAACTGAAGTAGCAAACTCCCAAATCTATTTTCTTTAAATGGCTTGTCAACATGCATCATTTAGCAGCCAGTCCAAAGGAGTTTAAGTGTCACAACATAAAAAATAAATTAATCAGAACGTGCAGCTGGTGATACTATGTTCCTTCTGTCTCAAAACACACTCTTGGGCTCAATTAAAAATCTCTTTCCCTCAGTTTACGCAGAAGGTGGGGGTATTTAACTGATTTACTGGCACTGTATTTTTTTTATCTACTGGGCTTTTCCTATCCAAAAATGTTCATATGTTACTTCGGCTTCTGCCTTGACTCAGGGGTGAATTTCCTTGATGAGAGGCTGGAGGGAAGCTGTGAGGTCTGTTGATTAACTCGGCAAATGTAGCTTTTGCACTGTCTGTGTCACATATTTAACGTAGCAGCATGTAGCAGATTGCGTAGGCATGTAAAGCAGAAGTACACTGCAATTACCTATGAAACGCGGAGCACTGCAAGGATATTTGATTGAATGAAATAAATAATTGCAGTGAGTCATCCTCTTAAAACTGATTGTATTTTTGTGCTTGCCGCTTCAATCAGTTTCTACCGACTCCGCATTTCCCAACCTTTCATTGCTTATTGTACTCATCAAAGTGGTCTGGAACTTATTGTGCCACCCAATCTGCGTAGTACTTTGTTAAAAAAAATGTAAATTGATACTTGTATAGCGCACTACTCACCCGCAAGGGTCTCAAGGCACTTGTACGAATACCGCTGTGGAACCCATCCTGGCTTTCCCTGTGAGGCGTCCACTCCTGGGCACCCCCAAGGTGGAGGCCAGGCATCCTTAGCGTTGCGGGCTGTTATGGAGATTAAGCAAGCTATTGCCCAGAGTTGCAGAGTGGGACTCCATGATTGGAATAGGCACCAAGGCGAGACTAATCAGGTCCATGGAATTTTGAGCCCAAGACCCGCCGAGGTTAGGAATTGAACCCTGGTCCCGGTCTAGATCTCTGCATCAGGGTCTGCCGCTCTAACCATTGAGCCACACTTCTCCACTTTGTTGGTACAAACAAACTTACCATTATTTGACAATACAGAGACACAGGCCTGCCTTCTATACACAGCAAAGGATTTGAATTACTGGATAGCACAGGTGTTTCAAAAAAGCAGAAAGTATTGTTGACCGCACACACTGCACATGGCACAGTGCACAATCGAATTTGTATAAAAACAGGATGGTATACCAGAAGAGACATAAAATATACCGGGAAGAAACAAAATGTATTGGGGAAAGGTTGAACTTTGTGATTACAGGATTTCATTTACTAGAGCTACTCCCAGTGGTACAAAGGAGATTGCTTTGACATTCATCTACCACGACTTCTGAAACAGCACTTTGTAGGCTGGGCATTCACCAACAAACAGCCATCATTTGCCCAGCTCTGCATGCAATACACAAGCATATGGGTCTACTTGTATTCTGTTGCAGTCCCATGACAGGACAGCCCAAGTCTAGTCTGGTGAAAACTTTCTTCCCAAAGAGTTGTGGGGAGAGGATGTGGTTTAACGGCCAGAGCTGCAGACTTCAGATTTGGGGAACTGGGTTCGAGGCTCAAGTTTGGCTCAACATCCTGTGATTCTGGGGAAATCACTTACTGTTCCTGTGCCTACCAACTATATATGTATCCTTGTGTAATGTAACTGGAGCTCATATAAAGTGCTCCAATACCTTTGGGCATAGTTTGCACTATACAAAACTACAAAAACAAAAATGTTCATGTATTGAGTTACCACAAACCTCTCTGAATGTCGACTGATTGTTATAAGGTGTGACATTGCTCAGATTTAATTCTCTAAATAGGAACTCAACACTTCTTTATGTTAGAGGTTGTACTGGAAGTGAGTTGAACACCTTTATCCCCATTCCAACAATAAAAACAATGCAGAATTTTTTAAAGTATGGCATACACTATGCCAGCTCGGTGGAGAAGGCAGACTGTTTGCTTTTTCACCGAATTCCACTCTTCATATGTTATACCTGCCAACACACACAGGGCCACCATGTGATAAACGACTTACATCGCACGGTCTCCCGGTGAGGAGCTCATACTACGCAATGGCAGGCAAGACAAGCTGAAAACTGCAGTAAATAGTGGTTTTCCACCTCGTTTTCTGAGGCTTTGAATTGCCGACATCCATTAAGGGGTGTGAAAACACTCCAGGACATCAGCACCTGCATCAGGAAGCTTTTTTTTGGAGGGGATAGTAGGAGACTTGGGGGCGGACGGGGTTCAAAAGTGCTTCCTAGGTACTTCTCAGCATGAGGCCATGCCCCCTGGCTACTGGGCATTTTGGTGGGCTGCATGGCTGGGGGCCGATTTCACTGCGGTGAGGGCTGATTTTTGTGGATGGTGACCCATATGTACTTCTAAATAAAGAAAGCAAAACAAATGGTTTTAAAGCATACTTTTAAACTATTTGGTTTTGAATTGTTTACTAAAAAATGCCTGGTAGCCAATCCGGCCCTGCCTTCAAGCCCCACCACTCCTCACATTTTAAGATTGTTCTTTAAGTTGGCAGGTACGAGATGTAAAAATTCCGGTCACACAGGCGGGAGCTCTATACTTCCATGAAAGCTGCTGCACCAGCTCCATTGAAGACTGTGAAGCTTTGCTGATCGGTTCCCATGCTTAAGGTTTTGGCTGTTTTGTGTTTTTCAACAATAAACTGCCAAGCAGGAGTTTGTTCTGAAAAGCAAAAAATCAATGACACTGATATACAGGGCGTTGTCTCCCTTTAGGGGTATTATTTTCCCGTTCAAAAGAATACAGGATACAAAGGTAAGTTCACTTATTATTGAATAAGTGGGAAGTAACAAATGAAGCTGTTAACAGGCCTGAGCAAACTGTCCCTCTGTGGAATCTGGACCACTCACAGCGTGTTCCAGATTCCATTGAAGAACACAGAACACCACAAATCTCCCTTCTTCAAAGAAAATAATAACAAAACTAATACAAATACATTGTTGAAATGAAGGGAATCTACAAGATAAGCTAACATAAATAACCTTAAAATGATGGGAAAAAAAATGAAACTTTAAAAACACAAAATAATACACCGTTATATATGAAATTATTTGCTCATAACATAATCTTCACACCATGCTGGTGCATGTCTCTTTCTCGTATTAACTCGGCTTCTCCCAACATTGGAAGAACAATGATGACTCTTTCTCCAAATCAAATTTTTATGAAATTTATCTTTGGTGTGAAATGAAACGGCTCGATTATTATTCCCATTGAAAACTTTCACAACTTTAGAAAAACTCCAAACATTTCCATCAGTTAACTCCACAACTTTCTACCAACTCTGACTACTCTCATAGGTTCAGAGAAACGAGATTCACCAACTCTGACAAATCTACCTTTTTTTACAGGTACCCAATCACCAACATTTATGGGACAAGAAAAAGACTTGTCAGAATCATCATCCGTAAACTGTGACTGTTTAGTCCTCATTCTAGTAACTACACTGCCTTCGATCACTAAATCTCTCATCCATTGTTGATTCAAATTGCACAAACTCTTCCTGCCTCTCATTTTTCAAAAGGTGATAAATCTCCTTCACTTCTTGGAGTATTCCTGTAATTCCATAATAATTTATTCATAGCATCATAGCAATTCTTACCATTGCTTAAAGCAAGTCGCAATCCTTCTTTCAATACTCTAATCCAGCTTTCTACTATTCCAATCACTCTGGGGATAATATACAGAAGAGCGTTTATGTATAACGCCATGACTTTCAAGGAAAGACTTCATTTTCACAGATATGAACTGTACACCATTGTCAGGTTGAATTGATACAGGAAAACCTTCCTTCTCAAAAACATCATTCAAAAACTGAATAACAAATTTTGAAGTAACCTGAGCAACAAATTTACCTTCAGGCCATTGAGATAGTTGATCAATTAAAATAATAGTGTAAACTGGATTGTGATCAAAACTCATTGATCCAGCAATATCCAATGACACACATTCCCACACATGAGTAGGTCTTGAAATGGGAGCATGATGATAAATCAAGATTTTCTGCGCTTTGTCACTGATGCTGCATTCAACACAAGATCTAATTTTTCCTTTCAATGCATCTATCAACAGCAGGCCACCAAAATACACTCCTAATTCTTCTCTTCATACTAGTCATACCCGGATGTCCTTCATGCGCCATATCTAAAGAAAATTCCCTAAAATCACGAGATAAAACCAATTGCAATCCCCTCATCAAGATGTCATTCTGTATGGACAATTTGTGAGCAATTTGAAGAAAAGGTAACAAACTTTGAGACACATCAGCTTTCTTTGGCCATTTAGTTTTGACAAAAGTAATAACTTTCTTAAAATCTTCATCATTTTCACAAGCAGCTCTCCATTGATCTTCTTTTATACACCCATTAGACACTTCACAAATGGATATGACCTTTTCACAATCAGTATCATCAATGACTACATTGTCATCTTTATTTATTTATTTATTTATTTATTTCAATTTATATAGCACATTATCACCCGGGGGTCTCTAAGCGCTTGTACCAGGCAAACAGACAACTCCATAGAACAGGCAGCTCCCCTACAACTCTCACCAAGCTTCTCGGAACAGTATTGTTTTTAGCATCCGTCGAAATGGCAGCAGCTTTGGTTTCTTACGGAGATCTGGTGGAAGTTTATTCTATGCTGCCGGGAGCAGAGTGGAGAAAGCTCGACCGCCCTGGGTCGACAGATGATAACGTGGGTTAGTCAGGAGCGTGGCCTCTGAAGACCTCAATGCCCTGCCTGGAATGTAGCTTGATAGTCTACTTTTAATATAGTTCGATGCGTTGCCATAAATAGCCTTATGGGAGATACACTGGTAGCCTTGACAAACAGTCAGCTAAAACATTTATTATCCCTGGAATTTATTCCACTTTAAAATGAAAATCCTGTAACTTATATTGCCATCTGGCAATTCTTGCCGTTGCCTTTCCACAACCCTTAGTTGTAAACAAATCTTCTAATGGACGATGGTCAGCTCTCACTTTAAACTTTGTACAATACACATAATTGCGATAATATTCAATACCCCACCAACAAGCTAGAGTTTCTTTTTCAAGAGTGGAATATTTACCTTCTGCACCTCTTAGTGGTCTTGAAGCAAATGCTATAGTGACAAGATGTCCTTTTTGGTTCTGCAATAGCACTGCGCCAATACCCACATTACTTGCATCCGATATAATAACAGATTTGCAAGATGTGTCAAACGGAGATAAAGCAGATGCAGAAGCTATACTTTTTTTTAAAGAAAATCGAATTATTTTTTACAATTTAAATCCCAGGTAAACATCTGATGTTTTTTCATTAAACTTCTCATATGTATTGTTTTGTCTGCAAAAGATGGGATGAATTTGGCATAATATTCAGCTTGGCCTAAAAAGGACCTCCACTGATCTTTGTTTTGAGGTTCTGGGGCATCTTCAATTGCTTTCACTAAATTTTGTTGAGGAGAAATGCCATTCTTACTAATTGAATGGCCCAAATACTCAACAGAATCCATGGCAAATTAAAAATTTTCTTTAGTTAGAGTTAAACGATTGTCCTGTAAAATAGAGAAAACCTTGTGTAAAACCTCTGCATGTTCTTTTACATCCTTCCCAAAATCTTGAAAGTACAAAACATTATCCACATCTTTAAACAATTTGTGCATTACCATCTGAAATACTGAGGAAGCAGAAACTAACCCGAAGGTCATCCTTTTATACCTAAAAGCACCTTCAAAAGTGATAAAAGGCATAAGATGCTTGCTATCCTCATGTAATGCAATCTGATGATACTCATTAGATAAATCTAATGTGGAAAATATGGCGGCATCTTTAAGTTTATCAAACATCTCTCCAATATTGGGCAGGGGATGTCTGTCAACCCAAACATTAGAATTTAAATCTCTCATATCCACACATAATCTAACCTTACCGTTAGGTTTATGTACTACAACGACTGGTGAAAGCCATTCGGAAGATTTAATCTCCTCTATAACATCCAATTGACAAAGTCTTTCCAATTCTTTTTTAACAGCATCTCTTAAAAACAAAGGTATGCTCCTGACTTTATGAACCTTAGGTATGGCATTGTGTTTTAATATGCTCTTGTGAACACATTTTTTCAATAAACCTAAATGAGAAGAAAATACATTAGGAAACAATTTCTCCCAATCAGTTTTGATGTCATTAGTGACCTGAGCAATCAAATCAGAATAGCCCAATACTTGATCAGGGTGATTGGGATCCAAGTGATCATTAAATCTCGCTGTTGTGGCCAACCCAAAAGGCAGCATCCCTCTTTGGCAACATAAACCTTGGAAAATATAATTTTACCTTTAAAGCTCAAATCAGAAATAAAATACCACAAAACATCAATTGGTTTCTTGCCATACCATACTAATTTGATGTCAGGTGGAAGCAATGATATGTCAGGAAATTCTTTTAAACACTCATCAATTAAAGTATGTCTTGCACCAGAGTCGGACATGACTTTTATATCTTTGTTACCAATTTGTAACATACAAAATGGTGCATCTTTGATTGTTTTATCAATTTCGAATACGGCTAACAAATATTCAGATTCATCAATATCACTGGAAATTTCCTTAAAACTTTCTGACTTTGGATGATTAATTCCTGTATTGTTAACACCATCGCTGCTGCAGCAATTCCCCTCCTGTGCTGCATGATCTCTATTCCCATTGTTCATGACGAGCTCAGCTCGTCATCAGCACAGCTCAACCGTGCCTCATGACGAGCTCAGCTCGTCATGAGCATCGAAGGGGTTATACCTAAATGTATTTCTATTTCTGCACATTCTGGCATAATGCCCCACAAATTTGCAATATCTACATACTTGACTTATTTCTGGACAACGTTTATCAGAAGACAAATGTCCTGGGAAACCTCACTTATAACAAACATAGGCTCTTCCTTCTGGATTTATACCAGAAGGGGTAGGCTTATCTTCAACAATTTATTTTTCAACAACGTGAATTTCAGAAGAAAGACTTTTTTTCTGCCAACTCCTTCATACCCAACTTCTTATCTTCAAAACGATGGGCAATATCAAGTGCTTTTGAAAGAGTTAGATTTTGTGCAGATAGTAACTTCTCTCTTGTAACTTTGCATCTGCAACTTTGTGAACCATCTGATCTCTTAGTATTTGATCGAGAAAATTTTGATAATTGCATTTTGCAGCCAAAATTCTTAAATCTTTGACAAACGTATCAATGGGTTCATTTGCGATTTGCTGTCTACCCAAAAATGGACGACGCGCCACAACTTCATTCATTTTTTTAATATATTGTTTGTCAAGTTTTTTAATAGCATTTTCATACACATCAACATCTTCATCAGAGGAATTGTCTGTAGATACTGGGGGTAGATGACTTAATACTTGTTTTCCTTCAGCTCCTAAAGAATGTTTTAAAATGGCTAACTTGCGTTTATCGGTGTAGTCATCACCTCCCATAGCTTCCAAGTAAGCTTCAAATCCCTCTTTCCATCGTTTCCATTCCAATGGAGGTTCCCCTGGTTAAGCTAAAAATGGAGGAGGAGCACTGAAGGTTTCCATGTGTTGAAACGGATGAAGATGTTGTAAAATAAATACACCAATAACAAATAAACCACCAGAAATTCTATGTGTTAATGCTGTGTGTGTCAGCGTTAAATAATGACATCATTTGCCTAAAATTTTCTAAAATATCCCTAATGTACTGCCATATTTTGCACATTCTATGACAGATGTAACACTGATATGACAAGGACCCTTCCTCTGTGGTTTGTAAACTGTTATTTGCAAAATTTATGGTTTTATCTCAAACAGAATAAAGATCTTAAATCGAATGGAATGCATGGTTCTAATAATGTATTTAAAAGAACAGTGAAATCTAGCCCGCTGGCCTGACTGCTGTCAAATTGTTGTCACATTATGAAAACTACATGCTATTTGGATTTTTATGTAGACTGCTTTATTTGAACGATGTTCCTAGAACATCTATGTGTTTTGAGAGCTGTTTTGAGGACGCGGCGTAACGGGCAGAGCTGCTGTCTTTGGATCTGTGGAACCAGGTTCGAGTCTTGGCATTGGCTTAACATTCTGTGATTCTCGGCATATCACTTAATATCCCCATGCCTACCACACAAAAAAATGTATCCTTGTGTAAAGTAACTGGTGCTCATGTAAAGCGCTGCAATACCTTCTGGTCGAGATTGTGCTACATAAAACTGCAACAAAAAAAATGTACTAGTCACAGAATGTTGCTGGTACTGTGGTGAGTTCTTTTTTAATTTAACTAGCATGGAGTGGTGGATAGTGGGTTTAGCATTGTTGGTGGACCATTCTGCCATCCACAGATTACTTGTAGGATAGAATGTTTTACCTTCATGTGCATACCTCTACCTCCGCCCACGGTTTCAAAAGGACATGTTATATGACAGCAAAGTAATTTGCATGAATGCATCGCATTTGCCATTGAATAAAATCACTCTGTCAATTTGCTCATTTGGAGAAGGCACTTTTTTCCTACACCTGGATCGTGAAGGTCCGCCAGAAACTTTGGAAATGGTACAAGCAGTAAAGTTCTGTACTACTGCTAACTGTTTTTCCTGGGTTAAAACAGAAGCACCTGATGCTGTTGTGGTAAAAAATTGCTTTTTGTATCCAATAGGCACAATAAGCAGTGTGAGGCCTTGCCAATTTATGTCTTTAGATATCAAAAAGTGTGCAGTGATGCACCATTATGATATAAAACTGTTCTGGCAATAAAGAAAGACATGACTGCTTACTAAAGGTTTAAGAATATACAATGTTTTGACAGTGCAACCATTTGATAAGAATCCAATTCCACAGTTTTGTTAGTTCTTAAAACATTCCTAATATAGAAATATCCTCTGACTTCAAATTCAGCGTCCATGTGTGTAATGACTTGTGCAATGGCCAATTAGAATAGAGAATGAATCTCATCACAGATGCTAATCAAAATGTTTGATTTATTTTCCGAATCTGAGTGAAAGATTTTGGCAAAGGGTGAGATGACAAACAACGCATCTTTGGGTTCTTGGATTCTACCGCAGTAGATAATTCATGGGTCCTCTCTCGTGTTCTCGCACAGAACACTGCGTCCCTTCTCTCTTCCCACCAAAAGATTTGTTAGTACGTTGATTCACGGCAATTTGGCGACCTGCTGAAGTCCAAACCATGCAAAACAATCCCTAATTGTGTGAATGTGCGCGTGGGGGCAGCCACATGGCACTGCTGATTTATCAGGAAGTTGTCATTTTGCGGCCAAGTCACAAGCACACACAGAGGGGACATGAGCTGGGCAAATCAAGCAGAAAAGCTCATGCTGTCAGAATAGTTTTTTGTTTGTTTGTGTTTTTTGCAGTTTTATGTAGCACGAACTCGACTGGAAGGTATTGCAGCGCTGTACATGAGCACCAGTTACATTACACAAGTATACAGTGTTTTCTGCAAAAACACTGAAATTAAGTGCAATAATATTCATCCGTTTGAGTAAAATGTATGCTGACGTTCTACCAGCGTTATTACTGTTTAAATGACTAAAAGCAGAGTTATTGAGTCCGCATCATGGTTGCTGTCTTTATAACTGTATCCAAGCAATAAAGAAGGTGCACATTTCTTGTTACTGTGAAAATTATTTTGGTTAAAAAAAGAATCTAAAATGAACATGCATGTAACAACTTTCATGCCAAAAGGTGAAGTGAGTTGTCTGCCAGGGTCGGTAGAAATATTCAAGCATAACTCACATCTACTCACACACATTTATCACTCAGACTACCTCACTGTCATTCTTGCTCCTCAGATACTCATCATGCTCACTCTCCATCACTTACTGTCACAACTTTTTTCAATTACTCCCGCACCCTCACTGTCACTGTTCTTCACACACATGATAGAGCGTCAAGTTAGTCTGAAATTTGTAGGGGTGCATCATAATCACCATTAGTCCACACCCATATATATTCTGGTTTAAATTAAGCATTTAATCATTAGAAAATGCCAATATAATAACGGCAATGCTGTGTAATGCTAGAAAATGTGTTTGTGTTAGTTTAACAATGTAAATGACATATAAATGCAACTGCTTATTGCAAGTGTTTTAGGAGTCATTTTCGGGGTAATGTATTGCATTCTATTTAAACGTGCATCATAAAAGTGTGCACGTGTAGAGATGTCTAAATGTATTTTAAGAGTATTGAAATGTAATGCTAATAAGATAATTGCTCATAAATGTACTTTTGTGTGCAAAGGCCTAGAATGAGTATTCACATTTTGCAATAGAAGGGCCTGTTCGTGGGTTCTTATGTTAGCAGAATCAAGAAATCCTGAAATGTATTTTCCTTGGGAAGGCTCTCAATAGAATTTAGTCAGCAGATTTGTGACTGCAAGGCTGATTTGTTCGCATGCTTTCTGTTGCAGTTGCAAGGACATTTTTCTCAGTAGCTAGACTGAGGTGCTTTGTTTTAGGAAATAGGTATGAAGAGACCTGTTACAAAGTAGCAGTGGAATGTGATAATTAGAGATGCGCTGGAGAAACCTGAAAACAAGAACAACTCAACCATTCTTGGACGAAGCACAAGTTGTGGAAAATTACCTGCCGAAGATGCCCATCCAGAGGAGGTGTTTCGGGCATGTTCTTGAATTTACTGTTTTGTATTAGGGACAGTGCCCTGGGGAAGTAGAGGCAGATGAGGGAAGAGAAGCAGGCGAGGAAGAAAGGGCTGATGAGAGCAGAGGGTCATTAGGAGGGTAAGAGAAGGTATCAACTCTAGGATGAAGACTTAGATCGTTTATGGCTCATTCCAAAGTGAATGTACTCCTTAGGAAGACTTCACAAGCTGACACCTTTTCTCAACTGTGCCTAAAGGATGGTATATAGGGATGTCACCTTAGTGTTAGAGTAGGGACAGAATTAACCAATTAATTTTTCTTTTCTGGAATCTGATGAAGACTGATTTGGACATTGGATCAACTGTTGCTTGTTTAATCTTTTTAGAATTGCTTATCCTTTTTACATTGCACCGAATTAGGTTAATCCGTAGAATGAACTTTGTGTTAGTGCCTATGTATTTTTTCAACCTTGTTAAGACATGATTGTTTGTTCAGTTATTTTTGGCTTTGTAATAAAACCCTTAAGTTGTAAGTCAGAGTCAGGGATTTTTCTGAGTCTAAATTGATGGGTCTTATTGATGATGGTGATCGTATTGTTTTTTTCCCCTTTACACTTCCCAGCAGGTAAAAAGCTTTAGTCGACCGAAGATCCTTATAAGTGGTAAGATCTGATAAAAATTGAGATAAGGATCTGGCATATTCCCACACATACACACACACACACTCTCTCTCTCTTTCTCTCTGTGTCTCTCTCACGAAACACTCATCTGCATGCTTGCAAATCAAATAACATTCCGAAAATGTTATTAACATAGCCTCCGCTTCCTGCGTGGGTGCCACTCTAGCTCCACAGCAGCCATTGCTCCGTGGACTTTTGGAACAGGCAGACAGCTCACTCCCCTTAAGAACTGAAGCCCGAACACTGTCTGCAGATTACCCTTTTGCACAAGGCCCATCTTAATGCTTTGCTTATGCTCCATTTTTCATCTTCTTGCCACAGAACAGACGCTGGCTTTTTCACCCCACCATTTCCCAACTCATCACAAATGTTGGGCAAATGTGAGGTGATAGGTTGATTTGGTGTGTAGTCCTAGGCACTGGCAGTGCAGAAGCCTAAAGCACTCTGAGCTACCAATACCATTATCACTACAGGGACTAACAAATAAAAAGGCCCTGAGGCTTTGTATGCCTTTGTGGAAGCCAGGAGTAGCTCCTCCATTTGAGCAGAGGAGCATTGCCCCGCAAGTCCCAGAGAAACAAATAAAATGATAATAAAGTTTATTTATTACCAGATTATTTTCAGCAACCCATCTCGAACTAGGTTTCGGGACAGGATGGGGCCAGTGCAGCTTAATGACAACAGCACAGAGATGTGTATTGAGCTTTAAAATGTGCATTTCCCTTTGGTCGGCTATCTTGCGACAGCCAGTCAGACATGTGCATTTTAGAGTTCTCTACCCTAGCTGTCTTAGACAGCTGGGTTAGAGAAAACACAGGCCTCCAGTGCTCTTAGGAGTGCTGCGAGAGCCTGCTCTATCCAATCCTGGTGCTGCTCTTTTGCTGTGAGAGCAGTGCAAGGATTGGGTAGTGCAGCTTCCTGCATCCATTGCCCATAAGACACCTGAGAGAGGAGGACATAGCTCTGCAAGTGGAACGTAAGTCTATTTTCTTTCTTTCTTTCTTTTTTTTGTGCACCCCACTTCTCCACCCTTGGACATGCCAGCCGCCACTGGAGGAGGCAGAAGTGTATTATCAACTCTGGATATTCTGGGTGGTGGCTGGTTTTTCTCATGAGTTGCGTTCTTGTCTTTCTCTTTCTGATTGGGCCACTGAGGTATCTTGGTTGTCATTGCTCTCCCGAATATAAATGTCACAGGACTTTCACCTGTGGTCAAGTGAAGTGTTGAACAACAAGCCCTCAAGGTAGAATTTAATACAGTTTTCAAATCAAGGTTCTCAAGAATAGTACGCTGCACTGCTTTTTCTTGTGTACTCATAAAATGCTCAACAAGTCTGTTGGCCTGTGGCTACAGAGGTGTTCTCTTCTAATGCTTTACATGCCGATGCTCTAGGAAATCTTTGAACTCCCAACTGTTAAAGAATTAGCCAGATTTCAAAATGGCTGAAAGATGCTATCAAATCTCTCAATGACTCAATTTTGAGTGGTATATGAGAGATCCTCAATCCATGGACATTGTGAGCATTCTTCCACAATCATCATCAGATGATGACCATTGTCAAATGGACCGAAAAAGTGAATGGCTACTCTCTCCCAGGCAAGTTTTGGGAGTTCTGACATGTTTTAAGGTGTGTTTAGTAACTTTTAGTAGAAAGGCAGTTGCCTTGATGACAGGCCATTAATTCCTTTTCAACCCACTCATCAAGATACCCAAACCAGACTTTGGGCAACTTCAATCACCTTCTGCCATAGACTCTCCAGAATCAGGATTCTTGTTCCTCACAGTTTATCTCTTTCCTGAGTTATGGACGGTTCATCTTTGACATTTTGTTATTTTTGGAATTCACCGTCACTGCTGTGAGGTCAAGGGTGTTGGTTGCATGACTGATGTGTGATTTTGGGGCTGAATTAAATCTTGACAGTACTCCCACCGTCCCTCCCTGGCGGCAGTCTCATGTTCTCTGTTGAGTTGATGGAGTCCCTGCCGCCGTATTTAGTGTGCAAGCTCTACTGACTACGTTGCAATCAAGCCGGTGGTAGTCCGCTGATCTGAATTAGATGTCCCTGTTGTGCTGACAGTTTCTTGGCAGCGGATTTATGATAGAGTGGGTCCCTGGAGAGTAGAGACTGGTAAGTACAACTTATTTTCTTAACAAAACACATATAGGTTGTGTTTGCCTCAAAAAAAATGTAGGAAATGTGTTATGCCCCTTTTTGTTACATATTGCATGCCACGCAAACATGCATGCTCTAATCAATGCACATTCATAGGCACCACAAGCACAACACCCACGAGCACCAAAACAACAATATTTTTTTCAAGTGTCAATACAGGTGTGTTCACTTAACTTTGATAAGTGGAAAAATGAACACTACTGTATTACACATAAAAACATATTGCACGTAAGAGCAATGCAAGAGATATACGGGGCTACATCAATTGTCAACACATTAATTATATTAAGACAATTATACAAGTAGCTTACCTTAAATTCAGGCAATAACTGAGTTATTTGGCACTGTGGTGGAGTTGTGGCAGATAAGTCGAGAGTTGGACAATGGGGTGCAAAACAGAAATGGAAGAGGAAAAAAGGTATGTATTTACCTCATTTCCCTCAAGTCATTCCACTCAAAGTAGCAGGTATTCCCACCACAGTTGCCTCGAAGGAAAGTCACATTGTAATTAAAAAGGAAAGCAGAACCTTTGAAAGGAAGAAAATCGAAATATTTCATGCCCTCCAGATTAAAAGATCACAGTTGCCAAAGAAGTGTGCTATAATCTCTTGGTGTGTGTTCCTTAAAAATCAGGAGGTCCACAAAATAGTTATAATGCGTTCTCAGGTCACCAGAAGCATTAGCAGGCCACTCACAATCTCTAATCTCTATGAAAAAAATGCCTTCTCTTCTCTCCCTGGTGGGAGAATTAGTGACTTTGGTAGAGACTAGAGATGTGCGAATCGCAGGTAATTTGTTGTAATGCAGCTATTTGAAATAACTGCACACAAAATGCATCTCTCACGCAAAAGATTAATCAAAAGTTCTGTTCAAGTAAAGATTCTACACGAAAATGCAAGTTTGAGTTGATTTACATTCACTCAGACTCAAAAGACGGCAGCTTGTGTTTGGAGTTGTAGTTTTGTATTAAAAAATTACCCCAATGGCCTGCTTCGGTAAAAAAAAGAAAACATTTGAAAGCTGTTCAGGTTAAAAAATGGCCCGAACAGTACATCTCATGTTAATGTTTATCCGTGAATTACATGATGTGGTGTAATAGCAAAATCTCCATAATTTTACATACATTTCGTTTTGGAAAAATTATTAAAATTACACCAATTACGCCGGTGTAATTAAAGTTTCCCCCCAGCCTAGTAGGAACTGGGATCTGTTTCAAGTCTCTCCAAGTGCTGATCTTTTGTGTGCACTTTCAATGTGATTGGACTCATTGTTCTTTTGAAAGAGGTTGCTAGGCAACCTGGTGTTAAAAAACATATGTTCTTTGAGAAAATGGAAAAAATATATATATCTATGAATGTCAATAGTGAAAGGCAAAATATCCTTACAATTGTGGCAATGAACTGAGATGCTCATTGATGCTGAAAGTTCACTTTTCATTGATTTGAGAATCATGAACAACCTTCGACAAAACTAGTCTGCCTTTGCTTTTTAAATAGTTTGCTATGGGCACAAGTAGAAAGAACAATTGATGGACAGAATGCTGAACAATGTCATACATTCACCCCAGTACAGAGATCTGGGCCTAAATCCATCATTTATTTGCTCACAATGCCATTCCAGTTTGGCCCAGTCATATGCAAATCAGTCTTGACCCTGCGCCCAATAGGAACAGTCCAGCCCAAACTGCCAGGCCAGGTCCTTCCTGGACTGAAAACAAGCATCCTAAGACCGGTTTCAGGCTTTCAGCCCTCATCAACCAGGATAGCTTGGCTCCAGTGGCATGGAGAGCACGGGACCCACGTCTGGGCATACCCGTTCCATTCAGGTGACAAATGCAAAAAGAATTGATGGACAGAATGCAGAAAAATGTCATACATTCACCTCAGTAGAGAGATCTGGGCCTAAATCCATTGATTTTTTGCTCACCTGCCATTCCAGTTTGGACCCCGCCATGTACAAATCGGTCTTGACCCTGCACCCAATGGGAACAGTCCAGCTCGAACTGCCAGGCCAGCTCCTCACTGGCCTGGAAACAAGCATCCTAAGACCGGTTTCAGGCGTTCAGCCCTCATTAGCCAGGATAGCTTGACTCCAGTGGCATGGAGAGCACGGGATCCACGTTTGGGCATACCCGTTCCACTCGCATAACACTTTTTACCCTAAGTGGGATGGGTATGCCCAGACGTTGTCCCCTGCTCACTGTGCCACTGGATGCAAGCTAGCCTGGCTGATGAAGGGTAACACCCAGAAACCGGTCCCAGGATACTTGTTTCCGGTCCAGGGAGGACCTGGCTTGGCAGTTTGGTCTGGACTGTTCCCATGAGGCACAGGGTTGAGACTGATTTGTATTAGGTTGGGTCTAAACTGCGGTGGCATGGTAAGCAAAAGAACAATAGGTTTATCCCAGATCTCTTGACTGGGAGTGAATGTATGATTTATTCAGCATTTTGTCCATCATTTGTTTGTGTAGCATGTGTACATGTAGGGCATTGTGTGTAGTAGAGGTAAGGGTTGGCAGACACACAAGCCATTAATGGTGACTTTGATCTACAGAGCATAGTCTTGATTTAAGAGATTAGTTGATAACTATAACCTTCTTTTGGGTCTCGCTCCACCTGGATTATGAGGCCTTTTTAAAGGGGTTACGAGTTGTTTTTCAACCTGCTATTTTTTAAATATCTGCACATTTTTAAAGAATGTTGCATGCATGCATGTTAAATAATTTACGTGTGTCATAGGGCATTTCCTTTTTAGAAGAAAAAGCTCTGACCGGATTTGTAGGTTACTTGTTGCATTGCTGATTTCGGAGTTTCTAGCTTTTCAGCACCTCCCTGAGTCAGGATAAGGAGGCAGAGTGAGCTAAGGCTGAGAGAAAATAGTTCAAAGGGTTACATGTCCCCCATTTGAAGGTCCACAGTGCAGGGACCCTGAGACTCCAGAAGCGAAAGACCCCAGTTAGTGCCATCTATACATGTGTTGCCTGTTCAGGTTACGCTAAGCATATTATCTTCAGACAAAACAGTCATGTCACTGTCCTTGTAAACCACACTTCAAGCTCGACAATGCATTCAACTGATTCAGTTTATCAAGCTATGCTATGTAGCTCAGTTGATTCGTTCTAATGGCCATGAAATGATTAGCAAGTTTGACTTCATGGTGATGGTAAGAGAAACTAATAAAGCAAGGAATATGACGTTTCAGTGACAATAAATAACTAAAAATAAGACACTTCTGTTTATGTATGTGGCTGAAAAGACAGCGCATTTTAAGGGAACATTGAACAAACTCTTGAAATTTTAAATGTGGTTTAACGCACTATTGAGACTCATATTACGATTTTCAATATAATATAAAAAATACTGTGCTCACTCAATTTTAAAGGAGAAGAAACGTTAGTTCGTCCAGTTGTTTCACAAGTATTAGCATATTGATTCATTGCTCGGTTCCATAGGTTACAAATAGTTTAGCATCACTATCAAGACTTTTCCAAAGTCTTACGGGTTTCAGGAAGATTTCTGTATATTAAACCTAAGCGACTTAGTCTTAGATATACTGGGGCAGATTTATGAGTTCTGGCGCATCTCTGCAAATCAGCAGGCATGCGCCAGAACTGATGCATCACGCAATTCCCTCCTTGCGGCACCACAGATGCGCTGCATTTACAATGCTAATTACAACAAGGGGTGGTGAGGGACAGAGTCTCTGAATTAAGCAGAAAGCTCTCACCCAGTCAAGAGATCAGGGCTAGATCCAACACCGTTTTTTAGCTCACTGCACCATCCCAGTTTCAGAACCTGGCTGTATGCAAATTAGTCTGTTCCTGTCCCAGTGCATGATGGGAACAGGGCAAACCAAACTACAAAAGCCAATTCTTACACTGGGAAGGAAACAAGCTCCCGGGGACCGGTTTCTGGCATTACAGCCGTCTTCGGCCCGGTTTGCTTGAATCCTGATGGTGCAATGAGCAAGGGTCTCACATCTGAGAATACCCTTCCACGCTTAGGGTGGACAAAAATAATTACAACAAGGGGTGGTGAGGGACTGAGTCTCTGAATTAAGCAGAAAGCTCTCACCCAGTCAAGAGATCAGGGCTAGATCCAACACCGTTTTTTAGCTCACTGCACCATCCCAGTTTCAGAACCTGGCTGTATGCAAATTAGTCTGTTCCTGTCCCAGTGCATGATGGGAACAGGGCAAACCAAACTACAAAAGCCAATTCTTACACTGGGAAGGAAACAAGCTCCCGGGGACCGGTTTCTGGCATTACAGCCGTCTTCGGCCCGGTTTGCTTGAATCCTGATGGTGCAATGAGCAAGGGTCTCACATCTGAGAATACCCTTCCACGCTTAGGGTGGACAAAAATAATTACAACAAGGGGTGGTGAGGGACAGAGTCTCTGAATTAAGCAGAAAGCTCTCACCCAGTCAAGAGATCAGGGCTAGATCCAACACCGTTTTTTAGCTCACTGCACCATCCCAGTTTCAGAACCTGGCTGTATGCAAATTAGTCTGTTCCTGTCCCAGTGCATGATGGGAACAGGGCAAACCAAACTACAAAAGCCAATTCTTACACTGGGAAGGAAACAAGCTCCCGGGGACCGGTTTCTGGCATTACAGCCGTCTTCGGCCCGGTTTGCTTGAATCCTGATGGTGCAATGAGCAAGGGTCTCACATCTGAGAATACCCTTCCACGCTTAGGGTGGACAAAAATAATTACAACAAGGGGTGGTGAGGGACAGAGTCTCTGAATTAAGCAGAAAGCTCTCACCCAGTCAAGAGATCAGGGCTAGATCCAACACCGTTTTTTAGCTCACTGCACCATCCCAGTTTCAGAACCTGGCTGTATGCAAATTAGTCTGTTCCTGTCCCAGTGCATGATGGGAACAGGGCAAACCAAACTACAAAAGCCAATTCTTACACTGGGAAGGAAACAAGCTCCCGGGGACCGGTTTCTGGCATTACAGCCGTCTTCGGCCCGGTTTGCTTGAATCCTGATGGTGCAATGAGCAAGGGTCTCACATCTGAGAATACCCTTCCACGCTTAGGGTGGACAAAAATAATTACAACAAGGGGTGGTGAGGGACAGAGTCTCTGAATTAAGCAGAAAGCTCTCACCCAGTCAAGAGATCAGGGCTAGATCCAACACCGTTTTTTAGCTCACTGCACCATCCCAGTTTCAGAACCTGGCTGTATGCAAATTAGTCTGTTCCTGTCCCAGTGCATAATGGGACAGGGCAAACCAAACTACAAAAGCCAATTCTTACACTGGGAAGGAAACAAGCTCCCGGGGACCGGTTTCTGGCATTACAGCCGTCTTCGGCCCGGTTTGCTTGAATCCTGATGGTGCAATGAGCAAGGGTCTCACATCTGAGAATACCCTTCCACGCTTAGGGTGGACAAAAATAATTACAACAAGGGGTGGTGAGGGACAGAGTCTCTGAATTAAGCAGAAAGCTCTCACCCAGTCAAGAGATCAGGGCTAGATCCAACACCGTTTTTTAGCTCACTGCACCATCCCAGTTTCAGAACCTGGCTGTATGCAAATTAGTCTGTTCCTGTCCCAGTGCATGATGGGAACAGGGCAAACCAAACTACAAAAGCCAATTTTTACACTGGGAAGGAAACAAGCTCCCGGGGACCGGTTTCTGGCATTACAGCCGTCTTCGGCCCGGTTTGCTTGAATCCTGATGGTGCAATGAGCAAGGGTCTCACATCTGAGAATACCCTTCCACGCTTATGGTGGACAAAAATAATTACAACAAGGGGTGGTGAGGGACAGAGTCTCTGAATTAAGCAGAAAGCTCTCACCCAGTCAAGAGATCAGGGCTAGATCCAACACCGTTTTTTAGCTCACTGCACCATCCCAGTTTCAGAACCTGGCTGTATGCAAATTAGTCTGTTCCTGTCCCAGTGCATGATGGGAACAGGGCAAACCAAACTACAAAAGCCAATTCTTACACTGGGAAGGAAACAAGCTCCCGGGGACCGGTTTCTGGCATTACAGCCGTCTTCGGCCCGGTTTGCTTGAATCCTGATGGTGCAATGAGCAAGGGTCTCACATCTGAGAATACCCTTCCACGCTTAGGGTGGACAAAAATAATTACAACAAGGGGTGGTGAGGGACAGAGTCTCTGAATTAAGCAGAAAGCTCTCATCCAGTCAAGAGATCAGGGCTAGATCCAACACCGTTTTTTAGCTCACTGCACCATCCCAGTTTCAGAACCTGGCTGTATGCAAATTAGTCTGTTCCTGTCCCAGTGCATGATGGGAACAGGGCAAACCAAACTACAAAAGCCAATTCTTACACTGGGAAGGAAACAAGCTCCCGGGGACCGGTTTCTGGCTTGGTAGTTTAGTCTGCCCTGTTCCCATGATGCACTGGGCCAGGGACAGACTGATTTGCATATAGCCAGGTTCTGAGCTGGGATGGGGCAGTGAGATAAATAACGGTGATGGATCAAGCCCTGATCTTTGGACTGGGTAAGAGTGGTCTGTTTAGCTCAGACACTCTGTTCATCACCACCCCCTTTTCTAAATCGTTTTTGGCCACTATAGGTGTGGCAGGGTATACTCAGACATGAGTCCCTTTCTCACTGCTCCATCAGGATTCAAGCAAGCCGGGCGGAAGAAGGCTGAAATGCCAGAAACCGGTCCCCGGTAGCTTGTCTCCTTTCTGGTAAAGAATTGGCTTGGTAGTTTAGTCTGCCCTGTTCCCATGATGCACTGGGCCAGGGACAGACTGATTTGCATATAGCCAGGTTCTGAGCTGGGATGGGGCAGTGAGATAAATAACGGTGATGGATCAAGCCCTGATCTTTGGACTGGGTAAGAGTGGTCTGTTTAGCTCAGACACTCTGTTCATCACCACCCCCTTTTCTAAATCGTTTTTGGCCACTATAGGTGTGGCAGGGTATACTCAGACATGAGTCCCTTTCTCACTGCTCCATCAGGATTCAAGCAAGCCGGGCCGAAGAAGGCTGAAATGCCAGAAACCGGTCCCCGGTAGCTTGTCTCCTTTCTGGTAAAGAATTGGCTTGGTAGTTTAGTCTGCCCTGTTACCATGATGCACTGGGCCAGGGACAGACTGATTTGCATATAGCCAGGTTCTGAGCTGGGATGGGGCAGTGAGATAAATAACGGTGATGGATCAAGCCCTGATCTTTGGACTGGGTAAGAGTGGTCTGTTTAGCTCAGACACTCTGTTCATCACCACCCCCTTTTCTAAATCGTTTTTGGCCACTATAGGTGTGGCAGGGTATACTCAGACATGAGTCCCTTTCTCACTGCTCCATCAGGATTCAAGCAAGCCGGGCCGAAGAAGGCTGAAATGCCAGAAACCGGTCCCCGGTAGCTTGTCTCCTTTCTGGTAAAGAATTGGCTTGGTAGTTTAGTCTGCCCTGTTCCCATGATGCACTGGGCCAGGGACAGACTGATTTGCATATAGCCAGGTTCTGAGCTGGGATGGGGCAGTGAGATAAATAACGGTGATGGATCAAGCCCTGATCTTTGGACTGGGTAAGAGTGGTCTGTTTAGCTCAGACACTCTGTTCATCACCACCCCCTTTTCTAAATCGTTTTTGGCCACTATAGGTGTGGCAGGGTATACTCAGACATGAGTCCCTTTCTCACTGCTCCATCAGGATTCAAGCAAGCCGGGCCAAAGAAGGCTGAAATGCCAGAAACCGGTCCTCGGTAGCTTGTCTCCTTTCTGGTAAAGAATTGGCTTGGTAGTTTAGTCTGCCCTGTTCCCATGATGCACTGGGCCAGGGACAGACTGATTTGCATATAGCCAGGTTCTGAGCTGGGATGGGGCAGTGAGATAAATAACGGTGATGGATCAAGCCCTGATCTTTGGACTGGGTAAGAGTGGTCTGTTTAGCTCAGACACTCTGTTCATCACCACCCCCTTTTCTAAATCGTTTTTGGCCACTATAGGTGTGGCAGGGTATACTCAGACATGAGTCCCTTTCTCACTGCTCCATCAGGATTCAAGCAAGCCGGGCCGAAGAAGGCTGAAATGCCAGAAACCGGTCCCCGGTAGCTTGTCTCCTTTCTGGTAAAGAATTGGCTTGGTAGTTTAGTCTGCCCTGTTCCCATGATGCACTGGGCCAGGGACAGACTGATTTGCATATAGCCAGGTTCTGAGCTGGGATGGGGCAGTGAGATAAATAACGGTGATGGATCAAGCCCTGATCTTTGGACTGGGTAAGAGTGGTCTGTTTAGCTCAGACACTCTGTTCATCACCACCCCCTTTTCTAAATCGCATTTACAATGCGGCGCACCATGGTGCAAGGAAGGGCAGATGCGTGATGCATCTTGTGGTGTATGGGCGACGCATTGCTGGAGTTGCGTCGCAAGTGCGACGCAACTCCTGCAATGTACAAAGGCCACCCATACATAACGTGGTGCGTCACTCCTTACGCGTGCTTCGAGCAGGCGTAAGGATTTGACGCAGCAGCCTCGTAAAACTGGCTCAGTGAAATCTTGTCGATTGCGTCAGTTTTACGGGGCTTTCCTACGAGGGAACGCCCACCCTGCGTCAGAACGCCCACATGAAACCTGACGCAGGTTTCATGTGGCGCAGGGCTTTACAACGTGACACATCTGCCTAGATGCGTCACGTTGTAAATAGGTCGCAGGGATGCGCTACATTTCCGCGCCGTTGCGTCACGCAACGGCGGCATAAACGTGGCGCAAGTCCATCATAAATCTGCCCCATTGCGTTTATGCTACAGAGACTGTACCTCACAGAAGAAAAATATTCACTCTCCCCCTTTTCAGTGTTAATACTATGGTTCTCATTCCTCTGACACAGGTTTCTTCTTGAACATTTGGATAAATAGTCTTTAATCCAATGTGAGCGGGATCCGGGATGTGCAGCCGTCACCTCTTTCTTACAGCATGTGCTAAAGACGTCTAATGATCGCACGTGCAGAAGATGTCATTTGCCATTTTACATGATTACAAGATTACTCTAGAGAAATAGTGTCTGAGTCTAACGCTGCTTTGCATAATATCTCACAGCAGAAGTGATCGTCTAGGTTGGGCAGAATTGCACTCACCCTCAAATTGCTTTGCTTTGTTAAACCAAGGTTTATATAGGACGACAAAAACATTTCAACTGTTTCAATTTTCACTGCATAAGAAAATGGGACTTCTAGGAAGAAACAAAGGGGAAGTTTAAGTATTTAAATTTTTATAAGGGCCACATTAAACCTTCATTTTAAAATTGACATTAGTTAGAAATGTTTACTTGTTATATATTTCACCTATAAATAGTGGATTCAAAATTGTTTGCCCAGAAATATAGGCTTATATTTATGACCCAGTTTGCATCACTCTTGCAGCACGCAATATAGTACATGAGCAATGCAAGCCTAAGTCATATTTTTGAAACCACGCAAAGAACAAGAAAAGTGAAATAAACCACAAGGGCTAATGAAATCAGAACATTGGCACCTTTATTTTTGAGCAATCAAAAACTATGGTTACTAGATACTTTGTCAGTTTATACAATAGACATGGTCCAATCTAGTTTCCACAAGGACCCAAGCCTCCCTTTATTAACAAGCATTGGATGAATAGGGCGTACTCCAACCCTTTCCCTGTGATGCAGGGCAGGCCAGCAAGGTGAATTGCTGCAGTGCCCTGCGTCACAAAACTCATAAAAATGTCCATTAGAATATTGCCACAGAGTAAGGATGATTCACTCAGTTTGGTTTGCAATTTATTATAGATGACTGGACTCAGTGACTCACTTACTTAGTCCCTCACATTTTTGTTTCACTTGGAGAAGTGGGATGTTTACACGTACACCCATTCAACAGGCGAGACTGACGAAAAGCTTCCAGACGATTCTAGTCCCGTATCAAGGAGAACCCGATATATTGCTTTGTGTCTCTCCTGATATTTCATTCATTTTTGTCATTATAATTGTTTGAAGTTGCCCTAGGAATTTACAGTATGTATTATGTCCCTGCCTAGAGGAACTTCTCATAGTAGGAGGGAGTCCTTTATCTTCAAACGTGTACACAAATGCATCCATGCTGGACACTATCATTATGTGACCAACATCTCTGAAGGTTTCCCTGCACTCCACTTGTCTGATTCTCTACTTCTGGCAAACACCACAGTACAATCAAATGCACCTTGAACCAACTTTCTTTTCATGTGTCCCCAGATTTGAAACTCACTCTCACCTGCTGTTCACACCACCTCCTTCTTGCCTATCTTTAAAAGCAACTCAAACATACACGCACTATTTAATTGTCATAGGTTGCCTGTTATGTACATTCCTCCTTCTCATCCCAGACCGAGTTTCTCAGAATTTTCACCGTATTGATTAAACTCAGGAAATGTCTGCTACCCTCACTCCCACTTGTTTACCAATTTATTGTTAGATGTGCACACTGGGCTTTGTACTGCTATGGAACGTGTTTTACTTAAGAATTCTTCTATTTATCTTCATCTAGTCACATACTATATTTGTCTTTGTGTCTTGACATATTTCATGCACTGCCTGCCTCTGTGCTTTCCGGATGCCAGTCCCTTAAGTAATATACTTCTTCTGATATCTTATTTATACCTGCTATTTATGTATGGCCTCTGGGCATAATCAGTCAAGCTTGGTCTATTGAAAGTCCTCTAATACTCTTTGGCTGTGTACGTGCTATTCAAAATATTCGAATTAACAGCAAATGGAAATAAACACAATTCTGTTAAACTTAAATTCATTGTTGATGATTCAATCAAAGTGTTACTCTATTTTCGATCAATATCACAGACGAAGACTAGCTTGTATTTGGCTTTTTTGTCTAATTTTTTTCTAAAATGAACATTTAATATATCCAATATTTACCAGGAGAGGAGAAAGCTATATCAAACCCATTAACAAACCCGCCCTTTTAGTGATTTGCCCATGCATGCTTCCATGGCATTTTCAGTGGCTGTGTAGTTTGAAGTGTGTGTCGACATAGTTTTTTTTCTATACCCACTGATTGACAACATGCAGTTATCTTTCTATCATTATTGCCTGTCCTGGTTTGTGGGTTAGAAAATAGGTGTATCTTATGCTGTTACGCAACTTAGAGGCACATTACGAGATACCTGGTGATTAGAGGGAGATAAACCAGGACCAGAGTTAACTATTCCAGCTAGATTCTCGCTCATTATCTGGGTACCAGAATAGTTCAGTCAGGAAACGAAGAATTCCATGTGGGACCTATATTCACCACTTCCATCACTGCATCTGCTTCCTGATTCAGGGTCTGTTTCCAGGCACATTTTCCTGCAGGAGGGAAATGTGCATGGAAACACATCTGGTTTTACTGGGTGTCTTCCCTGCACGTGGTAAAACCTGTAACTGGGCTTCGTAGCATCCCTTCTGAGGAAATCACTGTGTCCGACTCATTATGGGAGCATTAATGGTCCCCAATTCATCCGACTCTGAAACATGAAAGCCTGAGTATGGCCATGCTGGAGATGAATCCTGTGATTGCGAGCTGTACCCAAGCCTCTGCTCTAAGCTAAACTCTCTACTCCAAAAGCTGGGATGCTGGAATAATGACATTGAAGCACGCAGAATTATTTTGCCCTCCGCTTCCTGTACTGTAGCGTCGAAAGCACGATCCGCTGCATTGCAGTGTAATAAAAGCTGCTTCAGTTAATAGGAGTTTAAGCAATTTGCCCCTGCGCCTACACTGCTGGGTTTGTTTGGCCTCTCTGCTTCATGATCCATTAGTAAGAGATAGTCTCTTGATTTGAGATTTTACAGAAAGCTCACAACACTTTAGCCTAAACGCCGTTTGATAGGCAGGTTCAGCTGGGAGAACATGAGCTGAATTACAGGGGCCATTTTCTGAAAGGGAAGGTTAATAACCATTTCAAGGGAAGTGTCATAGTGTGGATGAGATCCTATCAGGCTGTCTTAGTAAAGATTGCACCAGGATCTTTTTGAGGACAAGTTCAATGTCATGGCAATTCGTTATTATCTGCAGAATGGAATTGGAAAGGTTTATGAGCAGGCTAATAGCGAGGCGTTGGCACGGAGATTGAGAAAACAAATGCCACGCGCTTGGCCTCTCTACAGTAAAATGGTGGTTGTACTGCAGTGCATCCTTAGGTTTGATATGTCAGCTCGGCTGCCACTCTCATTGACGTCAAATGTCTTGCTGCAGCAGTTTACAGTGACAGCTGCCAACTCGAACAGATAAGGCACAGTAATCATTGTTTCCCTGACTTGTCCTTTCTACTTCGTTCTCCCTTTTCTGCCTTTCTCTCTTTTGTCTGTGTCAAAGCCGGAAGGTGAACAATAAGCCTCTATCCCTAAACAAATTGCAGTGCCCACCACTTATAATACATTTGAAATCTGCATCCTCACATTAATACTACTTTAGAACGTTATGGTATCCAATGTTTGATATATAGTCAAGGTATCATGAATGGAGCAGAGCTCTGGTTATTGTTCTCCTGGAAGAATAAGGGGGCATATTACCAACAACTAGCGATAATTATCGCTATGTTGGCTTAGCGGCAATATTTTTATCGCCGTGCTGCGGCGATTTTTATCGCTTAGGAACCTTGCTATTATCAAGGTTTATCTCCGAAGCGATAAAAATCGGCCGAAATGCATGAATATCTCTGAAAAGTCAGCGATATTCATGCATTACCGAGCTAATGCTCTTAGCCATGTTATCCACCTCCCATTGGATAACATGGCTAAGAACTGCTCAGGGGCAGGTGTTAGCTTTTGGAGATATTCGCGCTTAGCACGAATATCTCCACAAGCTGGTAATAGGAGATAGCGATGTTAGCGACTGTTTCCAGTCGCTAACATCTTGGCACGCCCACTTTGCATGTCATTAGTGATACATTTTACTGACATGCAAAGCGGGGCCCAAGATGGTCGCTATCTCCTACTAGCTGTCGCTAACTGGTGTTAGCGACAGCTAGGTAATAGGGAGATAACTTTATCTCCGCCTTCTTGGCTTTTAAAGCCAAAAAAGCTGAGATAAACCCCCTTGATAATATGCCCCTAGGTTTTCTTCCAGAGTGTACTTTTCCCTTAGTGTGATGGAACTAGGGATGGTGGTGGTGTTGCAGCACCCCCAGATACTTTAAGGAGTTCACTTTCTAAATACATAAAAGAGACCTTTGCATGTTTGCCTTGCCACATGTAATGTTTTTCTAGATTTTTCAGATTAAAAAATGATGGCATTTGAAACAGGTTGGTAGGAGGCTATGAAAGGAGGCAGCTGCAGTAAGGTAATGTGTTTTAACACATGCAAGTAAAAACAAATGCTTGATTTGCAAACTAAACTTCAGAAGTAGTTAAAAAGCATCAGCAAAATTAAACTCAATTATTATTATAAGACCAACACTAAGCACGGATGAAATACCGCAACCTGTAAATATGGATGTAATGTGGTGTTTACCAGGTGTGGTATTACCTACCCATTCCGAGTTTTGCACCTCAAAAAGGGTGCTAGGACCACATTACAACATGTTTTCAAATTTCCCAATCTGTAAACCCCAGAGTATTGTGATACTTACCAAAACAAATATTGTCAGGTTTTATCTGACAAACTAGAGCTGGAAAAAAATGTACTTTTGCACACGTTGGAGTCCTGTTCAAATGCAAATTTCAGGACAATAAATTACTTCCCCCCTTTGTACACATATATTTCCTAACATGTGCTCCAAGTTGCACTATTGGATCTCATACTACTCCGCCCTTTTGTACTAATTGGGAATTGTTGGAACTGGCCCTTCTTGCAGGGTCATCCCCAAACTTTTTGTTTCTTCCTCCCTTATTTTTCCTGACCCGTGGCTGTAGGCAATAGGACTCTGAGCACTTTACCACTGCTAATCAGTGCTAAAGTGCATATGCTCTCTGTGTAAATTGTTATTATGATTGGATGTACATGATTGGCATATTTGTATCACCATGAAGTCTTAGTAAAGTGCACTGAGTGTGCCAGGCCTGGTGATGACAAATGCTACTAGTGGGCCTGCAGCACTGATTGTGCCACCCACATGAGTAGCCCCAAAATGGTGTCTCAGACCTGCCACCGCAGTGCCTGTGTGCAGTCTGTGAACTGCCCTGTCCTCCTGGTCAGTGTCCCCACTGACCGGGCCTAACCCTTCCCCTGCTGTGCATATTGGTCACCCCTAAGGAAGGCCCAAGTTACCCCCCCCCCCCGCCCCCGGGCAGGGTGCAGTGTATGTGGAAGGTAGAGGATGTACTGGTGCAGGTGACATGCTCTGGTAGTGAATTACAGCCATTTTCCTTTTTCACTGCTGCAAGGCTATCTTGCGCCATGGGCTATCATGGGGGATGCTGGCTACAGTAGCTACCAGCAGATCTTCCTATAGGAACAAGATAGGACATAACAGTCTGATATCCCTGAACTTGGAATTTAATAACACATCTTTTAGGGAAGGCTGTTTTTTTAATCCTGTGTTTGAGAACAGCCCTTTTAGAAAGTTGCTGTTCTCTTGTCTGACCTTTCTGTGTGCCTTGGCCTGTTTGTGTATTGACTGTCTGACTGACTGATTCCCCAGGAGGCTGGCTGAGTCAGCCCTAGGCTGAATGACTGCATTTTCAACTTGAGTGGTGGGAGGAGATAGCACCTGGGCCTGAATAGGGCTGTGCCTGCCTTCCACAATGCTGGCTCCACCTCCTGCTGGGCGGGTGACAACCCTGCTCCTCACTCTGAAAGGAAAGGAGAAGCCAGAAAAACAAAGCCAGAAAAACAAAGTGCTCAAGGAACACCCAGAACTGGTTAAAACCGGGCTCATGGCCCACTTGCACAAAGAGAACAAAGACTTTTAGGGGTATAAGTACAGGACCCCAAACAACAGAAAATTAGATCATCCTGGAATCAAGAAGGAACCTCAGCCAAGGAGAAAGCTGAAACAGAAGAAGGAAGATTGTCCCCCTCTTGCTCTGCTGCATTACCCTGCTGTTGCTTTGCTGCCAAGGAGATGGGAAGGACTTTGCTTTGTTCTGTGTCCCCTTGCTTGAAGGAATCTCCAAGGGCCTGAGAAGAGCTGGCTCCCTGTTTTGAAGTCCCAGGAACAAAAGGACTTTACCCCCGGCTTCCCCTGAGCTCTACTGAGAGAGTTCTGTTTTTTTCTAGAGTGCGTGGCCCATGTGTGGTGCATCTGGAAGTTGTACCTGTGCTGGGAAGCTGGAAACCAAGATTTAAAGTCTTTGCTATAGAAAAGTTATCGCATTGCTCGCTGCGGAGAGCATCCCCGACAGTGCGAGGAAATTCCCGCTGTACGAAGTCCGAGATCATCGCATCGCCTGTTGCCGCTGCCAGAGCCGTCGCATCCTTCGTTAACGGGACGCAACAGGCCGGTGCGGGAAGACTAACATCGCTGCGAGTGTCGTTGCAGAGCCTGTTGTCGTTGGGAGAGATCGCCGCACCGCTTGCTTGCGGACCTCATCACGCCGCTACGAACATCGTTGCAGAACATCGCATCGAAGAGCTGCGAGAGAGAGGATCACCGCTGGATCTCGCATCATCGCCCCACGGATCGTCGCAGCCCCTACAAGATCGTTGCATTGTGCCTTTGCGAGAACAAACTTCCTACGGAACCTACACACCGGAATCCATACAAGTGGCCTTCCTCCCCCTATAGACCAGATTCGTCGCAACACGCCCGCTGCTGCAGCGGGGCTGTCGTATCACCTCCCCAAGGTCTCAGGAGCAACGCATCGCTTGTTTTCCACCGCACCAGCTTCTGCTTTTGGAATTTTGTCGCAACTAAAGGTACTGTCGACTAAAGCGTAATGCAATTGTGAACTTTTCACGCAACTGTGGATTATTTTTATCGCAACCTTAAGAACTCTTTTGCAACCATATTCTTGAACGTGTATGTTGGATTTTTGTTTGGTTTGGTCTTGTGTACTTTAGATTAAATACCTTTATTTTTCTAAACTGTTGTGGAGTCAGTTTGTGGTGTTTTCACTGTGTTACTGTGAGTGTTGGTACAAATACTTTACACATTACCTTCTGATTAGCCTTGACTGCTTATGCCAAGCTACCTAGACGGTGAGCAGGGGTTATCTAAGAGCGTTTCCTCCTTACCCTGACTAGAAGCAAATGTCCCTATTTGGACAGTGGTACCTACCTCTGCCAACTAGAGAACCCCAGTTCTAACAGGAAGCCATAATTTAAAAACTTTCTTTTCAATTAGTGTTTTGATTTCTCATTACCCTACGACTTTAGTGAGTTAATCTCATTACCCAGCAACATTGTTGGTTGCTATTCCTACCCAGCCAAATCTGGGATCCGAGGATTACTTATAATAAACAGGATAATAACATTAAAAAGGAATCTGGATATCACCAAATTGTGAAACAAACTCACACCTGATTTCTCTCTTTCTATCCATTTAAGTACATAAATGTTTTTTCTTTAATTACACTTTTCTCTGATTTCAGCTCTTACCACAGCTATTCACCCTTGCATCTTTCATGGAAGCCACCATAGATCCATTGCAATTTGCATCTTTAGCTCAGAGTAGGTACTTATAGTATGTATTCAATCTTTCGCTGTATTTAACTGGACTTATTTACAAGCCCATTGTGCTGCCGGTGTACCACGTTGCATGATACGCCGGGGGAGCAACATGATGCATGAAATTTACAAGTACAAGTAAAGCCAGCCTGCGCGGCTTTACGTATTCTTGTAAATATAATCAACCCTTTCCATACAACATTGCGTGTGTTAGGGGTGTGGCATGGGTATTGCTATAGGTGTTCCCACACAACACCTGTGCCCAATGATGCATTTCCAGATTTACCAGCAATCGTAAACCTGCAAAAGCGCTAGAATGTTACGCCGCCCCAGGGGTGGCAAAGCGAGGAGCAATGAAGAGAAATATTTTCATTTCTCCTCGTTTTTTTCCTCTTTCAATGTGTGCTGCATTCAACACCACACATTACAAGAGGAAATCACCTCAATTGATCCTGCCCAAAAAGAATCACCCCACAATGCAGGCATCCTTGCACCATGGTGCAAGGGTGTCGGCAGTGGCAGCGCATGGCAGCAGTTTGTGCGCAAGCGCAGGGAAAAGCACCGAGATCCAACATATTGTTGTAAATATGTCACATCCCTGTACTTCAAAACTAAAACAGTGCGGAGCAGCACAATTACTTGAGGCCCAGTGCTGCATTAGTTTCTCGTAAATAGGGCCTAACATTTTTAACAAATTACTAATTCTAGCTTTACAGTTTAGGTTGGATGGTATTGAATTTAAAAAAGTATAAGTAGTGGCATATTGTTCCAATACTAAACTATCAAGTGTGTCCAATGGAAACAAATAGAACATGCTATATCAGAAGCATATGTATGACTGGGATGTTTCTTCTGATCCAAATCTCACGAAATGTATTTTTCTATGTATGTTCATTTATCAAGCCCTAAGCCGTTCTTCTTCACTGAAGCTTCCTACTTTCACTTTAGTTGCCACTCATCTGTTTGACCTATTTATTCCTATAGGAAGAAATAATCATCAAACTTCTTATATTTACAACTGGGAGACTTAGGAAGTTTCAGAGGCGCAGACACATTTTCTATCTTGAATAAATAACCAGTGCTAATATTTTTAAGGCTAATTGACTGGTGGATTCCAGTTTCAACACTCAATTCTCTTGGCTAAGGTTACTTGTGGGAGCTTTAATTTGAAGACATACTGTGTAGGGACCAATACATAGTTCCTGAAGATCATGGGTCCTTACATTTTTTGAAAAACAATAAGCATTCTGCTTACTTCTAATTGCAGAGTCTCAAGTATCTTTTTATGCGCAGAATTTCTTTTTTGGCTATTCCCAACTCTTTGCCTTCCTCTCGAGCTCCTCCCTGACGTTTCATGGCTGTATAGCCGCATCAATAACTAGCGCTTCCCTGCTCAGCTTCTTTACTTCATTCCACCATCAGTGGTTTGTCAATCACTCAATTTTTGTATGGAATAACCAACTGGTACTATGTTGAGCTCACCGCTATTTTCACTGGCATTGCATAGCCTTGGCATCTCACTACCTCAGGAAAGACTTGTCTCACTGTGTCATATATCCAGGAAGACCATACGCATGTCCCCCAATTGAGTTGCATGTGAGCCTGTATCCCGGTTTGAAGCTGCTGATGCATGCTGAGCAGCATGAGTGAGTCTTGATTCATGAGTGCACCTACAGGGACTGACTGTTTGCCTTCTTCAAGGTCAGATTCAGTCACGCTATCATCAATTCTAACTTTGCCCTCTTGGAACTTCAAACTTCACTCCTGCACTGTCAGCATCGCTATCCAACCCCACCAAATCAAGGGTCACATTTAAAAGCAAAAGGCAGCCCACTGTCTTCGTACTGTAGCTCTCTGCTAGAGAGAGGGGGGCGTACCAACAAAAAGAGAGGCAGGGAGAGTCAGGACACCCTCTTAGTCCCCGGTTATAGTATGCCAACAAAAGGAGAGAGATCAGTGGTATGATAGCAACCACATGAAGGAGCAGAAAATAGGAGAATAGATAATACCTGACTCAACTTAGGTAGGTAAGAAAGCCCTCACACACCGACCTAGTCGGTGTCATGCTTCATCATCGGGCTCCACCAAAAAGGTCGAGTACCTTTTTGGTGTGCTGCGACGCCAGATTTACTGCGGAGCGGGTTTCGTGAAATAGGCGTGCAGTGAGAATACTTTAAAAGTGTCTAATGAGTATCAAAAAATACTTTAATAATAGAGCCCTCAGACACAGATAAAAAGTTATGTGTCAGGAATTTTAGCCAAATAAAAATGGTTTGGTTAATTCCAATTAGTATTAATATCAGTCTACATGTTTCAGCCAATGAAACGGTGTAAGTTTACCAGGCATTCTTCAGGACTCATGTAGTGTGATAAACCCTGGTGGTTGCTGTCATACCACTGACCTCTCTTCTTTTGTTGGCAGACAGAGGGGGACCTCATCAAGAAAAGAAGTCGATATCAATAGGTTCAATACAAACAGCTGTTCAGAACTTCCGCCAGGACACCCAGCCACAAATGTGTTTTGTTTTAATAAAATGAGTTGTGTTTGTGTTATGGATTTTCTGGAGAATTTCTAAGCTTGCTGTGCAGCTAGAAAAAAAGAAAATTGTATCCCCGAATTTATAGAGGGAAGTAAATTAGGCAAACTTGCTTTTGATTCTTATCAGTACATGTTCCCGTGTTTCTGTGACAAATGTCTTAAATATTGAATTAGCAGTCGCGAGTATTGCAAAGGTCAATATTTCAGGTGCACTTCTAAAATGTGTGCAATGTAGAGCAGAAATGCGCAGCATAAGCTGGTTTGAAGAGTTTGTGAACTATTTAACCTTAGGAATCCAGAACACCGATCTGAGAAACCTACACCAATTCCATGTGTCATTCCTAAAGAAATGATAGATGGATTAGTAGGAACAACTCTACATCCTGGATTGCGATTAGTTTATATTCGAGGACTCCTGTGAGGTAGTAACACTCGTGACGCTCCAGTGCCGAGATCTGGCAGCAGAAAAATATGCCAAAGTTTATGTTTGACAAAATATGTAGTCCTTACAGAACCAAGCTAAAGGGTTACTGGCTGGAATGAGCAGAACTAAAAACATCACTTTGGTGCCTGTGCTTTTAACGCTGCCAAATGTATTGTGACAATCAGGAGAGAAATGATTCTGAATCTCGACCACGGGTTCCTTTTATTCCAGATATTGAATGGAAGGTGAAATACCCTCTTCGGAAGAAGACGTGTTGTCACTACTTAGTCCTTTCATATTCAAACGTGGTGGTCAATATTGCCCTTAAAATGACTCATGAGTCTCAGGAGAGGGCAGGGTGGGCTAACACACTGGAAGTGAGGGGGATCGCCTATCTCTGCCAACCTAGTCACACTGTAAGTTAAGAGGCTGGAGGACACCTGGAACCATGAATATCACGTCAGCATCACTTTAATTGCGCTTTCAAAATCATGAAATCTCACTGCGTTTTTTTATATAGCACTTCTTATGACAGTTTTTAAGGTTTTATAAAAGGCTATAAACAACGTATTATAGCACTATTAATACATTCAATTTAATCAATATCAGGCTGTTATCGAACATTATCATTCCAGTATGATGTATGTCATATTTGTTTTTATATTGTACATGTTCCCTTGTCCCGCTCGAATGCTCTAATGAATGGCCAGCATTTATATAAAGGCTACATTTAGAATACTCCCAAAGCATCTTTTCAGTTTAGAACCCAACTTTTTCCTCAACTTTGGGTCTGTATTGTGTGCTCTCAGGTGATATCAAGGCCATACTTTCTGTCAATTATCGCCACTTTACCATTCTGTCTCCAAGCCAGGGGGCATATTACCAAGCAATAGCGATAATTATCGCTATTGCTTGGTTAGAGACAAAAATTTACCGCAGAGCTGCGGCGATTTTTATCGCAAATAAACCTTGGTATTACCAAGGTTTATCGCAAATGCGATAAAAATCACCGCAATGCATGAATATCGCAGAAAAGTCAGCGATATTCATGCATTACCGAGCTAATGCTCTTAGCCATGTTATCCACCTCCCATTGGATAACATGGCCAAGAACTGCTCAGGGCAGGTGTTAGCTTTTGGAGATATTCGCGCTTAGCGTGAATATCTCCAAAAGTTGGTAATAGGAGATAGCGATGTTAGCGACTGTTTTCAGTCGCTAACATCTCGGCACGCCCACTTTGCATGTCATTAGTGATAAATATCACTGACATGCAAAGTCAGGCCCAAGATGGTCGCTATCTCCCACTAGCTGTCGCTAACTGGTGTTAGCGACAGCTAGGTAATAGGGAGATAATTTTATCTCTGCTTTCTTGGCTTTTAAAGCCAAAAAAGCGGAGATAAACCCCCTTGATAATATGCCCCCAGTTTCGCAGGTTCCTCTTGCCATAGGCTTTTTAGGGGACACGTCCTACCACAGGACAGTATCACTGCCCAACCCTCCTGGGGAGCAGACCAGACACCTTAGCTTATATTTCTCTGCCGAAAATGACTGGCGGAACTCATCAGAGCCTTCAAACTGCTGCAGATATGCACGAGTTGGGATCTCAGTGTGCATCGATACCTTCTTACCTCTCCTTCACTCGTATTATTGATGTTCACAATTTTTGCATTTATTGGAAGCCAATTTCGAGGCCTCTCTGGCTCAGCTGGATTGTCAGTTCTGCCGTCTGACAGTACAAACGTGGTACATAGCATAGCTGAGGTAATGAGCCAACCATGTTGTTAAGTAGACATTAATACTTAGTAGCAGTAATTATAGGACTAGTCCTAATTGTCGGATGAGCCAGCCATGCTGGAAACAAGAGGGACCAACAGCATACTGTGCACATTGCGCACAGTATTGTTCAGTAATGGAGCACCATCACCATGAGCTTCAGGAGTGGTGCGAGTGGCAGGGTCGGACTTTCCAATCAGACAATCAGGCAGCGCCCAATTGGCTGGTCTTAAGGTCAGTGTGTGGTCCGTCGTTTTGGCTGTCTGTAGGCCTGTTTTATGGTCTGCTGAGCCAGGTTTTATTATTGATTTCCCTGGTATTAAAACAAACATTGACTGCAGCAAAGACAAATCTATTCAGTCTCACATACCTTGCCAATAGCTGTACAGCGTCTCTTTAGAAGATCAAAACTGTTCGTATTTCCAAATATAGTCCACTTTCACACCAATCTGATTACTTAATATGGGACACTCTTCTTTTGGTGCCTGGGCCTATTTTCTGCACCAGTCCATCCCTGTGTGTTGCATCTGTTTGTGCATTGGATTGTTCCCTCACTAGTAGAGTACAAGCCATACAAATAAGTGAAGGGGACTGATGGATATACCCAATGTGTGGTAATTTCTCAGAAAGTGATAGCATCACAACCCTATCAAAGGAATTGATAACACCACAACCGTATCACGCCTCTGACTTTACTAGGAGCTGTTTTCATAGCCAATACATTACTATCGAATAGTGTACTATATAACATATAACTTAACACATTCCTCTACACCATAGGCATGAAGCAAAACATTTCCAAATCCACACACTTCTAGGGCTATAACCTCCATTTCTTCAGAAAAACATTGCTGTTAATCCACTGCAAGTTACCATGCTCTTGGATGGGCCAAAAATGCACCCTTCACTTCGCCTCCGGCTCACACCTAGGCCAAACATAATGAAAAAACAAACTAACCGACCCTTCCCACGGACTCTCCAAAAGATCCCATGAAGTTTACAACCACCCACCAGGAAGTAAGAGACATGAACATATTCCTCGATATAAAAACACTGCTGTGAAGAAACAAGTGGAAAATATGGGGCATATTATCAAGAAACGACGTTAACATTATTGCCACTTAAGCAGCAGAAAACTGCACCTAAAAAGGCTATAATGGGCTTGATTATACGCCTTTGTGAATTCCCATAGAAGCCCATGTTCTGGTGTGAAAATGGGCTTCTATAGGAATTCTCTATGGTGTATTATCAAGCCCATTATCGCGGGTTTAGCGGCAGTTTTTTGTCGCTAAAGCAGCGATAATGTTAACACAGTGCTTGATAATATGCCCCTGTGTTCTTGCGAACCTAAACCTTCAACACCATTGCTTCCTTTAATTGTTTCTTTAAGCGTGTGACGCTATAATTTGTAGGTGACCACTTTATTGGCTATATGCTCAATGGGGTGAAAAGATGAATTACTATGCATATGATCTTCAACTTTTATGGGAAATAATATTTTACAAACATTTTGCTGCATAGTATTTTTGCAACACTACTCTTCATGTCCCGTGCTTATGCACAGCAGATCACACATAATGCTCAGAAATCAAGGTCAATTAGTAAATTCCATTCAAACAATAATTAGTTGGTGGGCGGAAAACTCTGCTCTGCAGGTGGAGTTTGCAGAGTTTTCTGACTCAACGATCCACTTGGAACACTGAGTTCTGCAAAAACTTTGGCGACTGCCACAAAGCGAAGTTTACTGCCTACACATGACAATAATGCTTCAGCACACATACTGACAATCCGATCTTATAGTCCCGGAGAAGTATCATTCAACATATATCCTTTAGTAGGAAGTCAGTAAGATGTGCAATGCCAAAGAATGCACCCCTTTGAATATATATGGCAGGAGGCATATTCATCAGAATGATTAAGTAGTAGAAACTGCAATCAGATTCCTGAGCCATGATTCTTGGACTTGGCCCTTTTTGCAGGAGTATCCCCAAACGTTTTGCTTCGTCCTCCTATTTATTCCTGACATGTTGGCTATAAGACTCTGGGCACTTTACCACTGCTAATCAGTGCTGAAGTGAATATGCTCTCTGTGTAAACTGTTATCATGATTGGTTATCCATGATTGGCATATTTGATTTACTGGTAAGCCCCTAGTAAAGTGCACTAAGTGTGCCAGGGCCTGTAAATCAAATGCTACTAGTGGGCCTGCAGCACTGATTGTGCCACCCACAAGAGTAGCCCCGAAAAGGTATCTCAGACCTGCCACTGAGTGTCTGTGCGCAGTTTGTTAGCTGCTATGTCAACTTGGCAAGTGCAACCATTTGCCAGGCCCTAACATTCCCTTTTTCTATATATAAGGTAAGCCCACGGTACCCCAATGGGCAGCGTGCAGTGTATGTCAAAGGTAGGACATGTATTGATGTGTGTGACATGACCTGATAGTGAAATACTGCCATTTTTGTTTTTCACTATTGCAAGGCTATCTGTCCCATAGGATAACATGGGAAATACTTTATAACATCTTACAAGTATTCCCATTGGGACAAGATAGTGAAACAAGATTCAGGCTCTCTGAACTCAGAATTTAATAAAACATCTTTTAGTAAAGAGGTTTTTTAAATAATGTCTTTGAAAATGCCACTTTTAGAAAGTAGGCATTTTTTATCTAACCAGTCTGTGTGCCTCTGCCAGTTGTGTATTGACTGTCTGGTTTTGGAGTTGCAGGGGCTGGGGATGAGCATTCACTGTAGACCGCCACTGGGGGGTTGAGGTGTGCCTGGCCCTTCCTGGATGACTCAGAGCTGAGCTGAATGGGGCTTGGCTGCATTTAGAATAGTAGGAGGAGTTTTCCTTGCACCTGAAAAGGGCCTGTCTCCCTTGCACAATGCTGTCTCCACCTCCTAGGGTCATACTGCACCTCTGAGGACAGAACTGGTTTGTACTGGGCTCAACGTCCCTCGCGCAAAAAGAAAGAAGACAAAATGGGGTATAAGTAGAAGACCTTAAACCCCAGAACTTCAGATTACTTTGAATTATGTATGTTGGATTTTTGTTGTTTGGGTTAGATAAAGATACTTTAGTTTTCTAAACTGGTGTAGTGTCCAGTTGAGGTGTTATCCCTATATTACAGTGTTTTTTTAATAAAATTACTTTACAGATTGCCTTTAGGATAAGTCTGTCTGCTCGTGCCAAGCTACCCAGGGGGTAAGCAGGGGGTATCTAAATTGTGTATCCCACTTACCCTGACTGGAAACAAGGGTCTCTATTTGGACAAGGGTCCCTACCTCTGCCAACTAGATACCCCCGTTTCTAACACTAATGATCAGTCATTATGGTCAGCTAGATTCCACATTCCCTGCTCTGCCATATCATTAGTTACTGTCTGCCTGCTCAGTCTCCTACTTCCTTCACCCTTCACGCACCTTTGCTTTTGCTGTCCTTCTTTCCTCTTTTTCAACTCCCAGCATTCTCTTTGCACAATGTATGTCTACTCCTTACTACTTTCTCACTCTCCCACTCCAATTCACCCCGTCTCGCAAGCAAACTCATGAACTCTGAACCTCTTAAAGAAACTGTTTAAAAGAGAGGCTGTCTTATTCCTTTTCCTGCTCACTGTCTATTAATGTTCCCATATCGCACTCAATGTCTCAATAACTTGGTTACTGCTTATGCAGGCTCACACCATACCTCACCCTCTTTTAATTTCTTCAAAAAGCATGGATCCTTTTTATTTACATTTATTCTCCAACTCAGTTATTCCCATTCTTTCATGTTTAAATGTTCTTTCAGTTCTGTGCTCTCTTACACACACTCTCCCTTACACTCACTATCTCACGTACAGTCACTCTCTTCATAACTTACTCTATCTTGCTCACTTACTGTCTCATTCACACCGTCCCTCAGACATTGTCTTTTGCCTCTATGAAGATATCAGAAATAAAGCTGCTCACGTGATCAACTCGGAGCAGTAGCAACTTTACACGCTTCATTGTGCAGAGGTAATGGTTCTCTTCAGGCCCAGGGTTTAAAATACCAGCAAGCACAGAAAGGTGAAATCTGTTTTTCACACTGCAGTGTTTAGTAGGCTATCAATGCGCTGGAAGCTGATTTCATAAAATACATGTACATATTTCATTCCTTGTAGAGTGCAAAGTCCCATTACCTCGTAAGATGAACTATAAATGCTAATTAAGTGCTTATTTTGTAGAATAACTTACTTAATGGAAGTGGGTTATATGAGGATACAGAGACAGTGCTGATTGCTGCAAATCTGTTGAATTACCAACCTACTTTCCTACCACTGTAGCAACCACGGGGAATGTTTCACCTTTGTGTTTATACAGTGATATAGAGAGGCCAATAGGGCTGAGAGTGATCCACAATATAATGTCAAAAGAGGGCAGAGAGGGAATGGCTGGGACTGCAGACTGTACATCCACATTGCTAAAGAGAGAGCTGCTGAGCTACATCTTGCAAATAGGTTGTGTGAGACCCTTAAGTGAACAGCACCATTATGAGTGAAATATGTATTAAAAAGCATTGGCAAAGGCAATTTTTCCCAGCGTTTGGCTTTGTCAATGCCTATTAGGGAAGGCATGCACACACGTGTCAGGAAGGCATGCACACATGTCTGAAAATCTTGGAATGGGTTTTGTATTAGGTGGATGTGATACCCCCTATCTGGTCATGGCCACTATCCCACGGATCTGGAAGTCCTCAGCTAGAGGAAGATCCTTCTCCAACCTGGCTGCGAAGACCTGGAACTCCCTGCCTCTGCACCTCAGGCAATCACCATCGCTGCCTCAATTCAGGAAGGACCTCATGACCTTGCTCTTCGATCAAACTGCAGAACCCCCCCAGCGCCTTGAGACCCTAATGGGTGATTAGCCTTGCCCTGCAAGAACCTTGATTAATTGATTGATTTACATTTGTTCATTATTCATGGCAGTTGCAACTTTTTTTTTATAATTTACTGTTTCAAGATGGAGGATGCTAATCTGGCAGTAGTAAATATATATTTTGTGTGTGCAAAAGCAAGGTTTAAGAAATGTTTGGTCTGGAAGCAAATTGCAACTATCCGGCCTTGTAATATCAACAAAAAAATGACAATGATAAAATAATGGATACAACAGGAAGAAGGAAGCAAACCTACTTTTGGAGGCAGGGGTGGTTGGAAGTAACCACTGAATGGCAGGAGAGGGAACAGGGTGTTTCAAAGGATGACTAGTGGGGTCTTATATTTTTAGCAAATCGTCGTATTGACGCACATATGAGGTTGATGTATATAATTATACACTAACAACCTCCCACTGCACCCCTTTTAATGATACCAGCCGGGGCATAATAAAAGTCTATTTTTCACCCCACGAGCCAGGTATTTTTTAACCATCACTTAACCCACCACTCACATACATTCAATTCCCCACACACACCCACACATAGTACAAGAATAGTGCTCCCACGTAGTCGTCGGTCGTAGCACGCCACATCCCATAGAGGGGTGCGAAGACCCCGATGATGAAGCATGACACCAAGGGGCCTGTTGGGGTGTGATGGGTATTTTAACAACAATGTGTGCTCCCCACCACTGTAGGGATCACCATCACTATCCAAGTGGATTCCACTTTGTTTAGGAAATGCATTCAGGGAGACTGAATCCACTTTTCTCTCCCTCCCTCCTTTGTTAAAATTAAAAACCATTTGAAGGACACCATCAGTCAATCTAAAAACTACGAGAGGGAAATGCTCTTGGGTGGCACAAACACAAGAATATGGAGGAGGAGGCAACTGAGATAGACAACAAAGCCACTCAATCTAGCAAGAGGTTGACCCTAAGCCCATTTGATGTATTTTGGAAACTATTGGCCCAGCCAACAGAAAGTTGTCTGAGGCTAAGATCCAAACAAACTTTTTTACAGTATGTGCGCTGAAGTATGGTTGTATTTGTTATATAGCTTTAGATGTATTTCATAAATAAACCAAACTTCTGCAACATGTTTATAACACGGCGATGTTCCTTTGAAGCACAAGCATGAGCAGACTCCCTGCATGGTAAGAAATCTCATTTAACAAACATACAGGATTTTATAATTATAAATTATAAGTTACGGTCAATATTTTGATCCCCGAACAACCATGGGTTTGGAATGAGTTCGGAATTATGAGTTGTGTAATAATTATCTCACCTTTATAGTATTCCCATGATGGATTCCAGCAGGTAAAGCCTACATAAATGTTTCAGTTAAGGGTCTGGAAATGTGCGAAACATGCAAATTTAGCTATGTTAAACTGACTCAGCATGGTATACCTAATTGTCATGCTGAAAATCCAGAATAGTATGTATTTCCTACATGTGTAAATATCAAAAACTGGTGTAATGGTAGTTACAGTGTGTGGTAAATACCCCTCACTAGTCCAACCACCCTATAATGAGAGCTTTAGAGACATCATAGATGAAAATTATTTTATTTCCCCTGAGGACATTGTCAAGTTTCTGCCTGGAGAATTGGCAGAGATTGGTATCATTGTTGAAGTTAGAGCTGTCAAATCACCGGTCAGCCTCATTCGGATCAGTTGCACTGCTGAAGGAGATTTGACTTTCAATAAAGTTTCTAAGTCTGAACATAGAGGGCTTCGTTATGACTGACACTCAGCAGCATCTGTCGACATTGAAGCCTTCACAGGCATGGAATTCACCAATTCAGGACTTTCCCACCTTTGTTGATGATGACCCACTAGGACTTCGCTCTTCATCAACCTGTTGTTGTGAGGCTCTGTCTTACATTTGGCTTTGGATATGCAGCAATGCGCTGGATCTCCTCTTCCTCGTGGAAACCTATCTCAACCCAGCATCTGCACTGAACATCGTGTGATCACTCCCAGCAGGTTACAAGATTGCACAGCAGGACCACCTTTACAAGCTAGCAGAGGGACTTGCAATCATCTACACAAACTCCATCCAGTTCTTAATGACCACAGAAAATGCCACCAAGTTCATAGACCACCTGCACTTCAGACTGGAAATCTCACAAAATGTTACCCTAAATGGAACCTGTGCCAACAGACCACCAGGACGCGAGCTACCTTCACCAGCCTTATACATTTTTTTATCTTCCCCTCACCATCGACTCCAAAATATTCATACTCCTCAGTGATTTCAACTTCCAACTAGTAGACAACTTTGACCCATGTTCCACAACACTCTTTGAAATCCTTGAATAACATTGGACTAACCCAACTTGCCATAAAACCCACACACATTACCAAACATATGCTGGACACCATCTTCACCACATGCAACAGCTTCAAGTACAACTCAATCTCACCCCTCACCTGGACCAACAACTCCTGATCCACTTCCAAATCAACACAACGCAAAACTATGCACTCACCATTTTCTATATACCTACCCACAGCTGGAGCTAAGTTTCAGAACCAGACTTGTGCAACACCTTCACCAAAGATCAACACAAACTCGCAAACAAACTTATGATGACATTGTCAACTTTAATGACTAAATCAAGAACAGTGCAGACTTCTCATACCCATCGAATTCAACAAGCAAAGAAGAACCGACAAGCAAGCCAGCTTGTACACAGAAGACCTTTGGTACTTCAAATGCCACTGCAAATAGAAAGGAGGATACTGGTGTGCCAGATGAGAAGCTACCAACAGAGCCCCCTACAAAGCTGCACTTAGCCACTACCACTAACAACTAAGAGACATTGCGAAAAGAGCGCTAGGTAAACATATGGAAGGTAGTTTCAATGGCTGTAATGAGATCTTCCTGTTCATCCAGGAGTTCACCACACCCACAGCCTCTGTCAATAATGTCAGCCCCTCACAAGAACTCTGTGATTACCTATCCAGTTACTACCATGGCAAAATCACAAACATCCACAACAACTTTGCACACAAATTAAACCCTAGTGAATTCATCGCCAACCTGCCCATCACAAATCATGACAAGCACCTGACTGCATGGAAGACACTCACCAGGGAAGAAACAGCAACAATCATGCAGTCCAGTCCATCCACTCAGGGAGTCCCAACAGATCCATGCCCCCACCACATCTAAAACCTATGTGCATTGCCAAACAGCACAGCCTTCACCCACATCATCAACACCCACATAACCTCTATCACCTTCCTGGAGGACTGGAAGCACACAGCAGTCAATGCACTCCCTGAGAAACCCTCTGCTCATCTGACCCAACACAAATGGCCATCTTTCGTCCTATATCCCTGCACCTATGCCCAGCAAAAGTGAAGGCCATGAAAAAGCAACTCACAAACCACCTCGAACTATGCCATCTGTTGGACAACACTCGATCAAGCTTCTGAAAGAACCACAGCACAGAAACTGCACTCATCCCAGCCATCGAGGATATCAGGAACATTCAGGACTGAGGACAAACAGCAGCCCTCATCCTGCTCGACATCTCTGCGGCATTCGACACAGTCTGCTACAACACAGCAGATTTCACAAGATTGGCATCCAAGGAGCAGCACTCAACTAGATCTGCTCCTTCCTCATTAGAAGAACCCAAATAATTAGAGTTACACCCTTTATGTAGAGTCCAAAAACCTAGTTTGCTGAATCCCCCGGGGATTGTCCCCCAGCCCAACCCTTTTTAACGTCTACATGACATCGCTCGCCATCTGATCCCAAGACATCATCATCATCTCCTACGCAGACAACACCCAACTCATCCTATCCCTAACAGACAGGACAACCACCACCAGGACCTACTTCCCCAACTGCAAAGACACTGGTGGAAAAATGGTGAGGAAACAACTGCTTGCAGCTGAACTCTAGCAAGACAGAATTACTGGCCTTTGGAAACAAGAATTCCCTGTTGGACGCCACCTTATTGCTGACAGAACTAGGACCAACACCCACCAACCACAACAGAAATCTAGTGATACTCCTGGATGAAATGCTCGCCATGAGGGCACAAGTCAAAGTAGTGTGCTCCAACTGCTTCCAAATTCTGTGAATGCCGTGGAAATCCTTCAAATGGGTGCTACAAAACAGCAGATGTACATCCAACAAGCAGACTCTACTATGGCAATGTACTCTATGATTGAATCTCCAAGCAACTTCCGCACAGACTTCACACAATTCAGAATGCTGCCGAAAGGCTCATTCTCAACCTCTCAAGCTACATTGCACCCAGAACATGGAACAACCTCCCACAACACATCAGAGACTTTTCCTCACTTCTTACGTTTCATAAGAAGATGAAGACCTGCCACATGCCTACACACCTGCTCAAGTACCTGGATACGCTCACGGGTGATAAGTGCATGCCAGAAATTAACATAACATAACATGATATAACAAGTTGAGCTCAGGTTTAAATTATTGAAACCTTTAACTGCACCTCACAGCTGAATCTCTTTATTACTTGTGGTGGACTAAAATCTACCCAAATTAATAAGTCACTTTTTTACACATAGGACAAATATTCTGCCTTCATTTGTCATGTGCCTTAGAAAAACTCAGCAAAAGCTAAGTTTCCTGAACTATTGGTTGCTTACATTTTCCAGCAAACTAGCATTTTTTTACTAAAGTGGACAGATTCTCACAATGTTGTAAAAATCAACTTTCTTTGCTAAGATGATCCTAAAACCAGAAAGATTACTTACTTCATGAAGTGCAAAACATCCAAAGCATAGCAAAATATTACAGAAAAAAAATTCACACATCTCTAGATAGCATGCTTTCTGCCTTTGCCCAGCTGTTCTCATGTCTTTGTTTTCTGAACAATTTACTCTACTATACTGTAGAACATTATTCTAATACTGGACCAATCTAGAAGTGCTTCTAGCTGGATTACATGGAAATGCCATGTATTTTGATCTTTCAGAAACTCAAACTACTAAGAGACCAATTACAGGTTACCGGGAAACAACACTTACAACGCAACTTTTACAATGAACTACCTTTACAACGAAACTTTTACAACGCAATATCCATTACAACGCATACCATTACAACTCAACCATCACAACGCATGTCACTACAACGCATACCACTACAACGCATGTCATTACAACGCAGTCACTATAACGCATACCATTACAACGCATACCTAAACTATGCAACACTTACCCTACTGTTGCACCCCCTGGAGTTAGAATAGTAATTTTTACCCCTACACTATCCAATACTTACCCTACTGTTGCACCCTCTGGAGTTAGAATAGTAATTTTTACCCCTACACTTTCCAACGCATACCCTACTGCTGCACCCCCTAGAGTTAGAAGAGTAATTTTTACCCCTACACTATCCAATACTTACCATACATGCAATGTAATGTTATGTGTTGTAATGGTATGCGTTGTAAATGTAGTATGCGTTGTAGTGGAATGTGTTGTAAAGGTAGTTTCAAAGAATTCGTTGTAATGGCATGTGTTGTAATGGAATGCGTTGTAATGAATGTTGCGGTGTAAAAAATGTGTTGTAAAGGTATGTGTTGTAAAAGTATGCGTTGTAACGACATACATCCCAGGTTACCCTGTGTAGAGAATCAGCCATCTCTGCGTGGGCACCCCAGATTTTTATTTCCTTTTGCTGAATTCTATATTTTTTCTTGGCTGTAAAATTCTGTGCCCTTTACCCCTGGAAACCAGTGATAAAGTGCTTATGCTCCTCTTTTCAACCGTAAAATTTCGATGCTAAAATTTGAGTACTCCTAATTGCCATATTTAACTTACATGTAAGTTCATGGTATATGGTACAAACTGTACAGAGGGCCTATAAGTTAAATTTCACTTGTGAGCTGCAGCACACACTGTGCCGTCCACTATAGTGACAGTGTAAACATGACTGCAGGCTATCCTCCGCTAGGTAGCTGTGAAATTTTAAACTGCAAATTCGACCTGTCATAATAACCTATTTTGACTAGACTGAACCTTCCTTTTAAATATTTATATCACCCCTTAGTAGGCCTATTACCTATAAGGCAAGGTGAATGTAACTGAATTGTAGGGCATGCAAAAGTTCAATTTATATATGTCCTTACAGCGAAAAAACATTAAAAGCTGTTTTCACTGAAGCAAGGTGAGCTGTTCTGTACCACCGTAAAAAAATGGTGAGAACAGTCACACTCCTGTTTTAGTGTTAACTTGGGATCAATTTTCAACAGCATTGTAGACAAATAATTCAAAGGTTTGGGTGATGCGGGTTGTCGCCTCTTGTCCTTGAGTCGAAAAACAATGAATCAAAAGTGGTGCCCTTCTCTCAGGAAGAGCCAGACCTGTAGCAATCCTGAAGCGAGCCCGTTGCTCTTTTGATCAAAATTGATACTTTGCACAGTTTTTAGATTTGTTTTCAATATATGTTTATTCGGTCTTCGTTGTGATCATCACATATTCATTTTTTCTTTCTTAATCATGGTCCCGAAATGAATTGGGGCAGTATACTATTTCTGCGAAGCCTAACAGATTATTGATACACCTTATCAATGCTACAAGATGTACTTTGAATAAATAAATAAATAAAAGTGTATATTGAATACAAATCCAAAAATTGGGCAAAGTATCAATTTTGGTCAAAAGAGCGACAGGCTCTCTTAAGGAGTGATACTGGTCTGGCTCTTCCCAAGAGAAGGGCACCACTTTTGATTCTGTTCTATAACACCACACTGGGACACAATATTACATAATATTATTGTATTTCCGGGAAGGGTCTAACTAGAAAAATAATTAGACTATTTTGAAAACTTATTAAATATTTAATTCAATGGTAAAGTAGTATTAACCAGAAAGTACTGGACTTAAAGGCAAAGAAGATCTCTGAGTTGAGTGATAAGGATGTCACCAACAGTGAATTGCCTAGGGCAGGTAAAAGCATCCACATCCCCAAAGACCTAGGGCCACATGTATGTACGTTAGAAATTGAGAGTACCTGATTGAAATTCCATGCGAATCGCAATTAGCAATTCACAATTTCAAATGTACAAAACTCTATTGAGTTTCATTTCTGATTCCCAGTGGGTCGCAAATAGACCTACCTCATATTTAAAGCTGATGCTATGGGTGCATGGTAAATGTTTTAAAACTATGTCTGTGCATTTGTTGATCTCAGCTGAGGTCTATATCAAATTTAAAATAAAACTTTAAACCTACCTCAATAATATTTATGAGGTAAGCCGCAATGTGCGACCTATTGGGAATCGATAAAACACATAGATAGTTGCCTGCCGGGGACAGCTAACCACCATGTTTGTGTTTGCCTTTAAATAAAGCAAAGGTTTTTTTTTAATGCAGCTCATTTTCCTCACAGGAAAACTGGATGTGTTTCAAACAGGATAAATGAAATCATTCAGTTTCATTTTTTAAGAGTAGGCAGTGGTCCGTGGTGCCACTGCCTGCTTTTACAAAAATAATTTTAGATGTATTCACTAAGGGGAAGGGGTCCCCTTAGGAAATGCATCAATTTGGAGGTAAAAAGCTAATTTTTTGGGACCACAATTCAGTCACAAATCATTGGTTTCTAACACTGAGAGCTGCCAGTTGGATGTGATGGTTTCTAGCCTTTGGGGTAGAGTTTGCCATGGTTTGGGGTCTCAAATATAACTTTGGGGACAGAATGGGCCACATAAAATTGTCAGCCACAGTTGTAATGTCTTCCTACTGGGATGCATCTGTAGGCAAGCTAGGGTTAGTTCCTCAAAGGTGGGGTATGCAGGTGAGAAAATGATTCCCCATGGACAGGATTAGGGTGCAGACCAGAGGTTGACAGATGGGTGCAGGTAGGTTTAGAGGGGCTTAGAACAAACAAGTGCCATTGCAGAGATGGCAAGTTGTTCACGTTCCATCACCTGAGCTGGGAAGCCCATCAAGAAATGCGTTATTCTACACTAGCTTCTGGCTGGGGGGGGTGGCCTGTGTAGGGAATTTGACCTCTCTGCATGGTCATCCTGGATTTATGACCTTTTCACTGCACTCTTCATTTTTGCTGGCAGTAGAATTCTGTCAACGTTATCCCTGTTAACCAGTAAAAAGTGGCTTGTACTCCTCCTTTCACTATGGGAATATTGGGATACTTCTGATTAGCATTTTTAACTTACCTATTAGTCCCAAGTACATGGTAAAAAGGGTACTCAGGGCCTGTAAGTGAAATGTCAGTAGTGAACTGAAGCACCCATTGTGCCATCTACTACATTGACAATGTAAACATGACTTCCGGCATACCCTTTGTTGCCTGGCTGTGCAGTTTTGAACTGCAAGTATGAGCCGTCAAAATAACCCATTTTGACAGACCTAAACCTTCAATTTGAATATGTATAAGTCACCCCTAAGTAAGCCTTATTGACCATGGGGCAGGTCCTGTGGCATTTAAAAGTAGGGCATGTAAAGGTATAATTTTGTACATGCCCTTTCAGTGACAAGGCCTACGAGGTATTTTCTTTGTAGTAAGGCAGGCTGGGGTGCAATTATAAATACTCTTGCTATATCTCGGGAATGGGATTAGCTAGAAAAATAATTCATCAACTATTTTTTATAATTATAAAACATCCAATTTAATGGTGATGTTGCATGTTTACTAAATATTAAGAAAAGGTAACTTTTAGAAAGTTATGTTTTCCCTGCCAAAAGCATCTGGAGGCCCTTTTGCATTTGTTCTCCCATTTCTGTCAGCCAGTAGTTAACATAGCATTCAAAGACTGCCCAGATGGACAGAGATGACCCCTCTGAATCTGAAAGAATATGCAAGGTGGGTCAGTGAGCATTCTTTTTGACATCAAAGTGTCAAAGCCTGTGTTAATGTCACATCCTGCTTGACATGTCTGCTGGGGTTCCCATATAACACTTGGGGTGCACTTCAAAGAGGCTATCCGTCACAATCAAATGTTAGCTGACACCAGGGCAGGGACCTTCTTTTGTCTCCCCAGTCAAGCAGGCTGCAATCACAATGGACCATTACAGTTTCAAACCCTGCTTGACCGGTCTGCTAGGTTTACATATAAATCCTAGGGTCAATTTTAAGGGAGGGAAACACAATGCCAAAACAATTCTTGTGTATCTACTGTCTAGTTGCTGAAAATCCTACATTTTGTTTTATCAGACATCTGGGTTTACTGCGGTATTGTGGCTGCTTCAAACTGAAGTTTACTGATTAATGTTAAACACTAGGATTACAATAGTACACTCCTGACACACAACCCCATTCCTCTGTGCCCAAGTCTAATGTGGCAGAAGACTTTTGTCATCTTGAAAATTAACACAGTGGGTAAGGTTAACTTTAGGCACTTTTGCCCCATTATTAAGGGCTTGCAGAGGTGATATTCCCACCCACTAGCTCATACCACTTATAAATGTGGCATCTAAAGTCACCCACTTCACAACTCCCCTGGACCTGTGGTACATCCCAAGGGGAATGAACCTGATGGATGAGACCTGAGAAGAGCACTAAGGAACTGGACCTGCACTCCCTCTTCTACCAAGTACAAAGAAGTGCACTCCAAGGGTCATAAGGCTAACCTCCTTTCCAAGTCACAGGGATACAACAAGCTACAAGATGCCTTTCCTCCAGCTGTCCAGCTGACCAGAGGCAACAGCACGTGGACTGAACCCGGATGTTGACTTCTGCCTGAAACCCAATGAGCTTGGTCCTCTAAGTACCTCTGAGGTCCTGGGGGTCTTAAGAAGGGTAAACTATGGTAGATTGGGACTTAAAGAACTTAGTGAGAGGGTAAAATCTTTTACTCAGGATGAAACTTGCTGGTGTATTTGACTAGGGCTCCTCCCCAGTCAATGTCAAATTGTGCCTAGGCCCTCTTCTGCTGCAACCATTAGCAATCATTGACACTTTGTGCATCTTGGTGTCATCTATACTTATAAAACTTTGAAAATTCATATTTCCGGTCCCCGGTATTGATTTTTTGGCATTTTAATATAATTATAATTCCTATTTATAAGGCTCAAACATATCACCCCTTTAAGAAATTCCAGATGCTAGTGGCCATTGAGGTGATTAGGTGAGCTAATGCCCAGAGTCACATGATGCTGAGCAGAGCTGCCTCTGGCGATCAAACCGTGCCCTGTGCGCTTCGGAGGCAGGCGATCTGGTGGCTGCGCCACACCTCTCCACGTGTGCGTTGTTTCTTACATTTTACGCTTTACTTTCTTTTTCTAATTTATTTTGACATTTTTAATATTTAGCATTTTGACTTTGCTACTATTTTAGTATTGTATAGTACTATGCACATTGCCTCTAAATGAAGTCTATCTGATTTGGCTTTAACTACCAGGCTCACGTTTATTTAGTAATTTCAGTGGTACACCTTGACAAGGATTGTGATTATTACTTCAGGTGGTAGTCGCCCACCCCAAATAATAATCCAATGTATTACTTCCTGTAATTTTCCTCAGACACTAAAAGAAGTTACAGGCACCATCGGAGTTAAAAGACTCTCAGTCATACCACACATCTGTTATGTTTCAGCAAGTGATTTTATGTGCTGAAAGCAGCCATCATTTCTAATCTGTGGATGACACGCTGGGGGAAACTGAAGAAATACTAGGGGAACTGGATTTGGGATTACTGATTACATCTGTAATCCCTTATAACTCTACTCCCATAAAGCTACTGGCACCCCAGGTATCAGGTACTATGGGAGGATGGACATAATACAAATCTGCCTTCATTAACATTTTGAAGGAATAACAATAAAAATTTTAAAAACAGTTTGGTTGCTGCCATGATTTATTCCTGCATTGCCCGACCTGAACAATGCCATTAGTTCACAACATATGAAACAGGCAGCAGTCAACATTATTTACAAGAGAACATCTGTACATCTTTCCTATGGCAAAATATAAATGAGTAGTAAACATTCTGGTTTGGTCCCCTACCCTTCCTGCGGTTTTGTTCTTCAGAAAGCTTTGTTCATCAATTACACAGTTTTCTCAGCAATTCAGTCAAATTAAATGACATTTACTATGTGCTGACACAGATATTAGGCCTCAGGCGAACATTTGTAATCAGTGATTACTGAGGAAAATTACTTTCTTTGACATTTCAAATTATTATCAATGGTACAATTTGTCAAAACGCAATAGGGGAACAAAAACATGACAGAGTTAATGCATTTAAATGAACATGTATTTTAAAGCCATAGCTCACCACTGCTGGCATTTTTTTTTATTTACTCCTGGTTTACCATGGAAATGGTTGGAATTTCTAATGGATGGCATTTTCTATCAGTAATGCTACCATAAAACATTGTACCAGTTTACACAAAATATATTCGTCCAAATTAAATTAAAGTTGCGTTTTTTACATACTGCGTATTTCTGATTTGCAGCTTGCATTTACAGACTTTAGTCAGTTCACAAAAAAGTAATAAATCAGTACCTGTGTAAGTACACCTTGATGGGGGTTTGATATATTATTTTCTCAAATTCAGAAACATTAGAATTTGCTGTGCTGAAAGCTGTGCCAGTTACATATTACTGGTAATGCCATGTGACTTTTTAAATTTAGGTTGGTAAGTATTTATTAAGTTGCAATTTCTGCAATGTGTAACTCTACACAGGGTATGATAATGAAGAAAGATAACCTGCATTGCAATCGAACATTTTTTTCTCCATAGGGAACATGTTTCCCTGTAAAGAAACCCCTTTCCTTACATGCTTCCTAAGTTTGAGGGTACTCTATTTCCCTTCCCAGGCTACAATGGTATTTACTCATTCACATCATTAAGAGGTGCTATCTCCAATGATTCAAGGGTGGTAAATGGTCAGAAAGGAGATTGTGATCAACAAGGAAATCAACAATCTCACAAGTGTATAGACATTCATAAGTTCACAAGTGTGTAGGCATTCGTAAATTCTCAAGGCAAATCACACCTTGATCCACCCACACTTTATATATTGCAAGTCTTTAGGCCTGGCTTACTGTACACAGTTCTATCATAAAATGATACAGTACCAAAAGTATTTACACAATTGGATAGCCTGCTGTGGATACCTGATGGGCATAAATTGAGCCAGTTTCAGCAAGAAACGTTGGTGCATATTCTCAAGGAGCTATCGCCGAGTTAACAGCACTTTTATCACAGCCAAAGTTGCGATAAATGTATCATCCTATTCACAAGCTGGTGCCAACAGCCCAAAGCACTAGTTTACCCGCGATAGCAGCTGCAAAAATTATCCCCACAGACGACCCCGGCAACTATCGCTAATGAGATGTAGAGTAGGCGTTTCCGTGCCAAGGCCGTGACAACACCACTCTGCTCCTGATCGGCGATACGATCACAAAACAGGCGATAAGGCACGTTAGCAGCAAGAAATGAACACCTGCTCTGACCTGGTGTAAAGTCGGACGAGAGCCTACACCAGAAAAGGGAGCCCAGCCCAGAGCCACAACTGAATGTTAACAGATACAGTGGTGCCACTGAAAATGCGGGCCGGACAGCCAAGAGGGCCACAACACCCACCACCACCCCCTCAGGACCCCCCCTTCCGGGCACCCACCGCCCCCCGAACCAACACTGAGGCAGCGCAGACAAAGACAGCGACCCCAGAAAATGCACCAACCTCACAGACCCAACAACAGAGAATGACATTGTCCACTGCAGGCTTGAAGGGACAACCCACCTCCTCATCCTGACCACCATTGGCCACCGGCGAACGGTACCAACACAGCGGACAACCAACATACCACCTCAGACAAAGCTTCTGGCCGTGATGCACCTGTTGGCGTCTGGTACCCACAAACCAAAAACCGCCAGAGTCGGCGGAGTCACACAGCCAGGCCAATCCAAGTCCCTCACAACGGTCATGGATGACACCATCAGCTTGGTACACCACTATCTATACTAAGCATGGGTGAATTTTGCGAATTCGCGATCCGCGAATTTGCGGATTTGCGAATTCGCAGTCCGCAAAATTCGCAAATTCGTGCAAATTTGCGGATTTTTATATTTTTGCGTGTTTGCGGGTGTTCGCGGGGCGCTTTGCGTGTTCGCGGGTGTTCGCGGGGCGCTTGGCGTGTTCGCGAGGTTTTTTTTTTTGCCTGGTTAATCACTGCCACCCTTTCGTTTTTTATGCCCTTTTGCCCTCTGTACCACTCGTTTCTGTGCCCTTCTGCTCTCTGCCCCACTCATTTTTTGTCCCCTTCTGCCCTCTGTCCCACTTTTGTGCCCTTCTGCCCTCAGCCCCACTTAGAATGGCGCCGGCAAGCTGCCCCTGGCCATGGTTCTGTAAAGGTAATGTGCATCCGCATGTGTCTCTATGTCTCTATGGCAGAGTGGGTCTCCTTTGTGGGGTGTAGGTGGTCCCTGAAGGATGATACACACCCATGTATGTGATCTAGTTCGCCTTCCATGGGTTCGGAGCCCACCCGCACCTGTTTGGCCACCTCCTTTTGGCATTCTGACACTTGCCATTGGGGTGCCATTTGTGGGTCGGTGTAGTGTGGTACACCAGCCATGTGATCGTATGCTTCCTGCCGTGTGGTCGGTTGCAGGGGCTGTGTTCTCCTCTAAGTACCTTAGCTCCCCTGGTCTTGGTGGTGGTTTGCGTGGGATGTCCATGGGCTGTTGATGGGCGTCAGTGTCGAAGGTGTGGTGGTCCTCTCCGGCATCACTGATATTTGGTCTTTTGTGCTCTGCTGGGGGTGTTGTGTGTCCCTCTGCATTGTGAAGGGAAGATGTATGTTGACATTGTGTTGACATGTATGTTAGCGCATTTTTCTTGTTTACATGCAGACTGTATGACAATGTATAATGTGACTATTTGGGAGGTGCAGGATTTGGAAGCGGGCTGTGTACATTTAGACAACATGACAGATGTGAGGTTGTATGCATACATTTCCATTTCACAGTTTCCAGATCTGTCTGATGTAGTAGGCCTGTTTCTGCGAGTGTGCAGAGACTGTTGTGTCCTCTGTTCTGCTGTGTCGGGTTTGCGCATTGTACCACATTGTCGTCAATGTGGGTGTGCTATTCTTGCAATGTGTGTGTGCTGGAGTGTGCCATGGGGATCAGGGGCATGATCCAGGGTCATTGTGGGTGTGCAGTGTGCTATACCTCATTGTGCATGTGTGCCATTGTGCCCATCGCCCCCCATCCCCCCAGTCCCTGATCGTTACTCACCCTATAGCTGTTGTGTCAGGTCCTCTCTAGCAGTGTCCGTACTCACCACTCCTTGCACCATCTCCACACTGATGACTGTGGCCTCCATTTCCTCCCGCTCTTCTTGTGGCGCAGGACTGCCACCTCCTGTCACCCTTGCTGCCATCCTGTTGGCAGCGGGTTTCTGCCTGGCTTGGTTTCTCACTTCATGCCAGCGCCTCTTGGCCTCCTCGATTGGCCTCCCCGACACTCCAACTGCATTCCCAGTGGTCTACCTGTGGGTCGGTTGATGGTAGTGTTCTGTCACCTCTGTGACACTGATCTCGATTTGCTGTGGACTTCACTCCGTGTTCCTAACCCTCTTCTCCTTGGCCGTCCCCGTCCCCATTGTTCCTTGCTGGTGGTCTGTAGAGGTTGTGGGGTTTGCGTTGGCCTCTGCGCTCGGTCAGGTTGCATCCATGTTGCTACAAGCTTTGAATTCTTCTGGTGTGTTGTTTTTGTTGTTTTTATAGTGCATTTTCCTGACAGACGTGTGTATTTGCAGGTCTGTAGCTGGTTTTTGCTGCTTTTTGTACCCTGATTGGCCTCATCGCAGGATATTTTACGTTCGCGTTTCGCATTTTTGCGGTGTGGCGTTGGTTTTAACGCAGACATTTGACACGTTATCTGGAGACTATCTCATGGTACCGGGGTGTTGAAAATATTTTGTTAAGACGGTGTAATTTTCCTGCGATAGACTGCGATGTTGGTAGTTGCGTTGAGTTACTTTTGCTATGGTTATCACACGGTCTTGAGAATATACCCCATAGGTTTATGGCCAAATGACTTTATGGATCGGCCCTTCCAATCAGACCTGGAAAAGAAACTAAGGCACAGGGGCATGACCCATTTTACAAACAATTACACAACAGTGTTCCTGTGGATAGATCAATATGTGTTATTTTCGACCCCAAAGTCTTCAATAGAGTATTAACTCACATTTCCCTTCTGTTGTGTGACTAATCTCTAAACTTTGTGAGAAGATTTCAACAGAATTGAGGTATGGTTTCCATTGACACAACTGAAAACAAAAATAAAACCTAGAAAGCTTGAATCCAAAAAGAACATTGGTAGAGAGGCATTATAAAGGGAAAAACATTTTAGAAAGCCTAATGTGTCGCATTATATCTTCGCAATATTTTTTGGCCACAAAGACTTCTTTTTCTCCTGCACCTCCTGGCTAAGGCCCTATGTTTGGCTTAAAAGTCCTTCACCTTCTCTATCCACACCTTTATCTCTGCAACCTTAAATCTCTTGGACATTTTCCAGACTTCACCATTGTCTAATGCCACCACATTCCTTCTTACTTTCACTACTTTCCTTGGCTGGTGAGTTGGACTTAACCTTTCTTACCCATTTTAGTTTCCTAATGCAATTCTCTTGGAGCAAATGTAATACCTACTGAATGGCCATTACCCACTTCTGTCTGGATAGCCCTTAATCCGCTCAAACCTCCATTAGTTGCCACTATGGTTTTCTTCTACACATCAAACCAATTCAAGGCGCCAGCACGGACAATTGTTCATTACATGAAAGCCTTCTGCAAATGCTGCATTATTCTATGAGATAAACATTACTTGCAAAGCTAGAGTTGCTCCATGCAAGACCTGATAACAATTGTGCCTCATCTTTACTCTTTGACAGTGGCAAATTCCTCACTGCTTCTGCTAAATGCATCTTAACTTTGACACCCTTCATCACTTGTAGTGTGGCACAGATATACCAGCACACACACCATAAATTGAGGTTTCTCAACTGCTTTAACCGTTAAATCCCAATTTTCCAGGCTCTTCAAACATTTAGCAAATAGCACATCGTGATCTTCCACATTGACAATCTGAAACAATATGCCATCTTGAAAGAACATTACTTACTGACTCAAAAAGAACACATTACCCATCTACCACTGGAACTCTGGATTCCAAGACCAAAGGTATCCCTCCAATGCCCATTGGCGTAATAATTGAGGTAAGGCATCTCGAGCGTTCATTCAACACGACTGGGTTATACCCAGAGGAAAAATTCAGTATACAAAATATATCTGCATGGCATAGCATTTCTGAACCTTCTAGTATGTTTGGAAGGAGAGGATGTTGATCTGCTGGAATGGAATGTATTTGTTGAGGTGAGGAACATCTACCTACATCTTCAGACCATGTTCCTGGATTATTTGGGTCCACTGTGGTGATGCCGCTCTTCCTTCTGTGATTAATAATTGTTTTAATTCTTCCTTCAATTGCTCCCTCAAAGATGCAGCACTGGGCTAACATCATGCACAGCAAGTTTGGCCCCTCTCAAACACAATTTTACTAAATACCTCTGGAAATATTTTTACCATGTCTTTTCCGTCCAAAAACATTAGGATGAACATTTCTTGCTCTCTTCTGTTGATGTTCAATGTTATCCCCAAATCTCTCTGACCTGATATTTCCCTTGAAACAAATTATGTCTTTTTACACAGCATAAATATTCCTTGATGACTTTCTTCCTTTAAATATTATCTGTGTGCACAGCATATTAATCCCCTAAAGTTGATATCAGCCTTAGCCAATTCACCCATTAGTTACCCAGAAGTCCTGTCATTTTTGTTGTCACCCACCATAATGTAAGGGGACCCAGAGTCTACAAAAACGTTAACACACTTACCATCCAAACTTATGTCACACTCAGGCATATCTATATATTCTGCTCAATCTCCACACATTTCACATCTAACACATATTTCTTGCCTTCAGTATGTCTTACAGCATTCACCCTCTACTTGTTGGATATTGCTCATTCTACACACTCAAGCATAGCTACCTTTCTTCCAACAATTCCTGCAGACTAAGATTCTCTCATAACACACACTGCTGCTATTTCATGTGTGTCCCAAAATGTCTGCAACTAAAACATTTCAACATCACCTCAATTGTTTTTGGACTAAAGCTGCTGTTTTTTACTGTGCACTGGGACTATGCTAAACAGGACCCGTTTCATGTGCTCTGAACCCTAAAACGTCATAACTGGTTACACTACTTATTGCCATATTTAAGTTACCTATAGGTCCATAGTACATGGTACAAAGTGTATACTGAGAGTGAGAAATTTAAATGTCACATATTGTGCCACCACTAAAGTGCAAAACATGACTGCAGCTCTGCCACTAGTAACCGGATGGTCAGGTTTAAACAGAAAATGTGAACTGACAAAATAACCTCTTCTGACAAGTAAGTTTAAATCCTCCTTTTGAATATTAATAGGTCACTCCTAAGTAAGACTTATTGGCCAATAAGGCAAGGTACATGATATTTAAAAGTAGAACATGTAAATGTTTATTATAAAATATGGCCTTACAGTGACAAGGGACCAAAAGATATTTTAACGGCAACAGAGTTTGCTATTTTATAGGAGAGCATTGAAAGTTAATATTAAAATGTAATAATTATATCTACTTAGGAACAAGATAGATTTATTCCTGGACTTTTAAAAATATTTTTTACAAATCCAAATCAACAGTAAAGTTGGATTTGTACTAAATATTTAAAAAAATGTATTTTTAAAAACTCCGCTTTTGCCAGCCCAAAGCACCTAGAAACCCATTTTAACAAGCTTACTATTGTCACCAAGGACCTGAATAGCTCCATGATGAGCTGTTAACCTACTCCCTGAGCTACGACAAAAGCCCTGGGTGGGGAGAAGTTGCTCTGTTCCTCTGACCAGATGGCCATCTGGGCAGTGCCCAGGAACTTTATTATCTCCATTGGAAGAGAAACTGCCCTCAGAACTGGTTTTGCGTGACCACATGGAAGGGGTTTCCTGGCCATAGCTTGAGGTTGGGCACAGTTGCTTTGTACAAAGTAAGTAGGGTTCTGCTAAATTGGTTTTAAGCTGCAGGAGCACTGTGGGATTGTTTGTAGTAGGGCACACATAAACTGCTGGAAATGTAGGTAGGATTAGCTATGGCAAAGAGACACCACGACCCACAGGCTAGTGTCAGGTATAAATGTGACACTTCTGGACACCGTCTTCAGATCACTACTGGATCTGTGAAAGACAGAGGAAGGACTGTACCTGCTGTTGATACTAGGCAGGAGAACCCTAAGGGCTGGACCTCCTCCCACGTGCTTCCAAGGCTAAGAAATGGACTCCAAAGGTCAGTTGCCTGACCTCCTATTAGGCTACAGGGATACAAAATATGCAAAAAGTCAAGTTTACTCGAAAAGCCCTGTGTTGGGTCTTGCAAAAACAACAGGTGATGGACAGAATGCAGAACAATGTCATACATTCCCCTCAGTACAGAGATCTGGGCCTAAATCCATCGTTTTTTTGCTCACCATGCCTTTCCAGTTTGAACCCAGCCATATGCAAATCAGTCTTGACCCTGTGCCCCATGGGAACAGTCCAGCCCGAACTGCCGAAGCCAACTGCCAGTGTTGGGTCTTGCCTTCCTGGGATGTGGGTGGAATCCAGAACCTGAATCTGGGGAGTGGGAATCTGGAAGGGGTGTTCCAGGTCGACAGTTGCTGCATGGGACTCGGTGCCACAAGAAATAAAAGAATTTGCTCCTCACCTAATGCCTGTCTTCCTTTTCTTCCAGCTGACCAGTGTCATCTGGACCTGCCTTGGACACTTTTGGTGGCTTCTGTTGGAGGTGGAGACCTCCAAGGTCTGTTCCTGACGTCCTGGAACCCTTGACTGTTGTTAGAGAGTACTCCTCCTTCCCAAACCTAAAAAGCCGGTACCTGGAAATGTTATGCTACTATTTTCCCAGGAGAACTGTTAACGGACTGGGACCAACCTACCAGCCAAATACCCGAGGGTGCATCGTCAGTGGGCTTAACTTTACTGCAGCGCCTGCTACGTTCGTCTCACCAACATATCTGATTCAGTGCCCCCAATGGTGATGGGCATCAGATGAAGTCAAACTGTCTTTGGCTTCAGCCGCAGCCTTGCCCCGTCCATCATCCCCTTTGGTATCACTTTGTTCGCCCTAAGTTGGCAGGGTATGCCCAGACGTGGGTCCCTTGCTCACTCTACCACTGGATTCAAGATAGCCTGGCTGATGAGGATTATGAATCCGAAACCGGTCCCAGGATGCTTGTTTCCTGTCCAAGGAAGACATGGCTTGGCAGTTCGGGCTGGACTGTTCCCATGAGGCACAGGGTCATACGGATTTGCATATGGCCATGTCTGAACTGGGGTGGTTGAGTGAGCTAAAGAATGGTGATGGATTAAACCCAGATCAGTTGACTGGGGGTGAGTGTTTGATTTGCTCAAACGCTCCGCCCATCATCCCCTTTGGTATCACTTTGTTCGCCCTAAGTTGGCAGGGTATGCCCAGACGTGGGTCCCTTGCTCACTCTACCACTGGATTCAAGATAGCCTGGCTGATGAGGATTATGAATCCGAAACCGGTCCCAGGATGCTTGTTTCCGGTTCAGGGAAGACATGGCTTGGCAGTTCGGGCTGGACTGTTCCCATGAGGCACAGGGTCAGACTGATTTGCATATAGCCATGTCTGAACTGGGGTGGTGGAGTGAGCTAAAGAATGGTGATGGATTAAACCCAGATCAGTTGACTGGGGGTGAGTGTTTGATTTGCTCAAACGCTCCGTCCATCATCCCCTTTGGTATCACTTTATGGCGTGGTTTATAGCATTACATTATAACATATGTATCCAGGTTACCACTTCAAAAAGTTAATTTATGTTGAATCACACGAATTTAAAGTTCTTTGTTCTGCAGTTTGTAAACTTTTTCACAGTGGCAAACCTAAGCAGACTGATTATATTGAGAAAGAATTGCTTAGGAGCCCTTGATCAATGCTACTACGTGTCATATTCTTAATACCAAGGCAGCATAGTCTGGAATCAACCTCATGCCTCTTTGATCGACTACCAGACTACCCCTACCCTTTTATCTCACTCTTGCAGTTTCCTACTTTCACCCTGTGCCTGTTTTCCATATATCTATTTTTCTTATTTCCCTATTGTTTCTGTTTCCCTCTCTTGCTCTTGGGAAGTAACTGATTAGGAAAAATCAGTGCTGGTACCCAAAAAAGAATATTGGTGGGCCCCACCGGCAGCCACTGGCTCCAATTAAGCACTCGTGATCATGCCTCCTGCAAAGGAAATGTCATAACTTTGTTAAGTAATAATTATAAAACTGCTTACCCAATGCATGGTTTAATAAAGATAAAAATTAAAACCAACAAAACGGTCCTTTGAAGTCAAAAGCCAGGATAAAATGGAATAATTCAAGTCATGTAGAGGCGCAACAAATATTACTGTGATTGCACTGCCTACTACATATGAGCAGCGGTGCCGCCCCACAGCATTTTGAGCAGTGGAAAAAGGAAAAAATAAAATGATATTAACACTATGTCATTATCACTTTATTTTCCATTATCTGGCAGGGTTACAGGGCAGGGCGGGGCTTGGGTGTCATCACAGCCAGCAAGGGGAGGAGAGGTGGGCACTTAAGTGCGCATGACTATTTGGCCAGCGTCTTGGGCCGGCCAAACAGTCATGCAGACTTTGCATGTTCCCCACCATCCTGTATTACACATCCTGGTGAGGAACATGCATAGGCTCCCACTGTCTGTCTGATCGCTGAACCACGGTACTCAGACCAATATCACAACGCTGCTTTGCATTGTTGTGATTGGCTATTTGGAGCCTGGGTGTGCTTACTGCTTCTAGCAGGAACAGAAGAGCACAATGCTAGGCGATGGTCCTGCAGCAGGGTAAGTAACTTTTAAAGTTAATTTTTCTATTTTCACCCCGCATTACCCGTGCTACTCGGTGTCAGCCGCCACTGCATATGAGTAAAGTTATTCTTCTCTATTGACAGGCAACCTAGGAGAAAGCCTCCTATGCAAAATGCCTTAGCAAGGACAGTCTAACACTTCTCTTGAGTCCTAATATACATACTACTGTTACTTTGTTATAATATTTTCTGGGGGGGTTTCTAGGTAGAAGTGTTCTTTGTTGAAAATAAATTGAAACATGGTGAACTCATTTGTCTTGGGATTCCGGCTTTCACGAACTTGTTGAAACTTCATGATTTTCACAGGGACGCCCATGTGTGAAAGCATCTCATCTGGAAAGGAAATGTGTCGGATAAATGGACACAGAGGTTCTAAATAGTGCAGAAGGAGTAATTTATAAAAGGAGCGTGGATAGATGTGAAAGTAATTTGAAATACTACTAATGCTTATTTGCAACGTTCAACCCCACCATCAAGATATCCAACCACTGGCCTGTCTGCAGCATGAGGGTTTTGCTCATTTTGGAAACTGACAACCGAGGATTTTGCTGCACCGCATTGCAAATCGTTCCATGCTCAAATACATCTCGCACCAATTTACTCATCTGAAAGATGAAGGGGTTGGCCGCAGGGGGAGTATGAGAAATGTGTCTGGTGCGGCGCATGTAAAAGACAATGTTTAGTAAAGGAGAATTGGAGAATGAAGACCGTTTAAAAGAAGTATTTACTTTCACATGGTTTAAGTCTGCAGGCCGCAATTATTCAACAATTGATAATTGTAATGCGCTGTGCTGTATCCTGGCGGCCTGCAATTAGCTTCCTATTAACGTTTGTGCTTACAGAACTCGTTTTTTCGGTCGTCCAATAGTTCTTTTGGATGGAAAAGCAGCATCGGGTGGTTTATCACTTCTCTGAAATCACAGTCATTTGACTGTCATCAGTGTGGAAATTAAGGACAGGCCTGAAGAGACTGACGATGTAGACACCGCCGAGGGACACCTTCTTGAGGGAGGCCACAGGGCATCTGCATCAAGTCTGAAGGATAACATCTTCAAGCGAGCAGCAGAAAATTAGTGAGCTGACTAGAGCTCAGGAATTGAAAAGATGCAGGAGCCTGCCTGATTCCATGGGTTTGTGGTTTGATACACCACCATGTGATGGCGTCGTCGAGGCATGAATAGATCTAAGATGTCACAATGACAAGAAGCTGCTTCTCAGGGGGAGGGGGAGGGAGGGATGAACAACAGGAGGTTTGACAGTTCTACTGTTTATAAATGGTTCATTTGCGTCAATTGGTATTATGTAAAATGACATGGACGAGTGAAAGGTGTCCATTTATGTAAAGACTGCATAATTAAAACTTAATAAAAACATTTATATATATATACATATATATATTCTTTTTTTTTTTCAGGGATGTTATAGTTAGCTGTACATTTCACTCACACAAAACCATAGAAATTTCTGTGTTATAGTTAGTTCTGCTAACTATAACTCACGCCCCTGCAATGCACTGCTGATGACGTCACATATTACATCACTCATGACACGGTCAGTGACATCACTGATGACATCTCAAATGACATCACTGATGACATCATTTAGTGACGGTGTGTTTCTGTAAAGTTTAAATATGTTTAATATATATAGGGAAAGGCATATTGAAGAATGAGTGGGTGTATAAGTGTCTTAATGGATGATTTAGAAGGTGCATGACTGACTCTATAAGTGAGTGATTAAACGTATCTTACTGAATGCATGGGTTAGTGGCTAAACTGTGTAAATGTCTGTATCCGTCTGTCTGTGTGTGTGTAACCGGCTACAAGGGTTTGTGAATAGCTACATTAGTGTCCATATGTGTTATTGATTGGTTGTCTGAGTATCTCTATGGGTGCATGAGAGATTATGTTGGTGGTGTGTGTGTGACTCTGTGCATAGATCTGTGAGTGGGTGATTCACTGGGTACATGGTTTCAAGAGTGCATCTGTGATGGACTGTATGGGTGGGTGACTGTGTGTATGATCATGTTAGTGAGTGAATGTATATCTCAGTGGTACATGTGTGAGTAACTGCATATGTGAATGGCAATATATATGTGTGTTGGAGTATATAAATGGCTATTAGTGAGAGTGTGCGAATCTGAGAGTGGCTGTATGGATGGGTGTGTGCTTGTATCAGTGATTGTATAGGAGCTTAAGAATGTGCTAGTATTTGTATGAGTATTTGAGCTTGTGTGTGTATAACTGTATAGGTGAGTAAATGGCAGTGTGATTAACTATGTGCATGACTGACTAGGTGTGTGAGTACCTCTATGGATGAGTGGTGGTGTGTGAGTGTTTATATAGGTGCATGAATGCATATGATAGTCGTGTGCTGAGTGACCATAGTACAAGTGACTGTACAGGTGAGTGTGTGGATGTGTGTGTAAACTTAAGAATCAGTGAGTGTGTAAGTAGTTATTGCTGTTGGAGTGTCTAAGGTTTTGAGAATGGCAGTCTGTAATTCAGAGTGGGTGTATCAAAGGTTATATTAGGTTGTGAGAAGAAGCATCAATTTATCACATGGATGATGTCATCAGTGATGTCATCAGTAAAGTTATTTGAGATGTCATCAGTGATGTCATTTGAGATGTCATCAGTGATGTCATCAGTGATGTCACTGACCATGTCTTGAGTGATGTAATATGTGACGTCATCAGCACTGCATTCCAGGGGCGCGAGTTATAGTGAGCAGAACTAACTATAACGAAGGAATTTCTATGGTTTTCTATGAGTGAAATGTCCAGCTAACTATAACACACATGAAACCTTTGTTTTTTTTAGTGAATCTCTAAGGGTTTTTTAAATGCTAATTTATAACTATAACATGCCTGAAACCTATGGTTTTTTCAGTGAATTTCAAAGGTTTTTTAAATTCTAATTTCTAACTATAACGTGCCTGAAACCTATGTTTTTTTCAGTGAATTTCGAAGGTTTTTCAAATGCTAGTTTCTAGCGATGCCTACAGAGGTAGGACATGTGAATAAAGAAGAAAAAATGCACAGAAAGAAGCAAAAGAAATGCAGAAAGAAGTAACAGAAGTCCACAAAGATGAAGAAAAGTGCAAGAAGAAGCAAGACATGTGGAGAAAGAACCAACAGAGGAGAAGAAAAAGGCCTTGTTACAAAATCATCCTGTGCCCACAACTTTTTCAGATGGGTACTGGTGGTAACTGACGCTGACTAACCAGGCCTAGAGCCAGGTGTATGCTAAAATACACTTAGAATACAGTGAAAATGCCTACATACACTAGGGAACACTATGCATTGGGGTACCTATGTGATTAGAATGACCTCCTCTGTAAGGCCATAGTACATAATAGGGCAGGGGAATTAAAACTAACTCTTAAAACGTGGGACTAGGCACGTTTGCACAGTGGTGAAGGGAGGGGGGGGGGCTGAGGTGACATGTGTGCAAACACGCCCTGTGGGCGTTTTAAGTTGGGAGATTAAGTCCCCTTGAATACTGACAGTCCCTGGGGTCTAACTAGCCAACCAGGTACTTCCAGTAAGCGCCACAGAGCTGCATTGCAGAGGTGTAAAAAGGGGCATGATCTGGACCACCTTTCTGCAATGCAGGCCTCTGGCACTTGCTGTAGGTACCTGATGGGCTAGTTGGCCCCAGGGGCCCTCAGGATTGAAGGGGAATTAATTCTCCAACTTAAAAGGCGCCACAGGGCGTGTTTGCACACAACACCTCAGGCCCGCCCCTTCCCTTCACCACTGTAGAAACACACCCCGTGGCACGTTTTAAGTTGGGGGGGTTACTTACTTACTTAAAACATGTCCTAATTTTTCTTTCTACAGAACTAACCATACTTTCTATGACAACATAAACCTCCTTATGTTGTTCCTTTTTAAATTAAATGTTTTAAGTGTTACCAGTGTATTCCAAACAAGATGGCTTCAGGTGTGCCATAATTTTGTCATAAGTAAGACTGTTAGTGCTCTAGTTGTTCTTTAGTATATTGAAAACATAATACCTCCGACACCATAGATACCAAACTTCTTTTACCAGTAGAATTTTTTATTTATCACTGGTTTGCAATTAAATGCACGTGAAATGTATCTTTAGTTTTCACCAAGACATGTGGTCCCTGTGTAGGACTTACTAGACAACTATCCTGTTGCTCTAAATAAGGTGTAAAATATATACAAGACAAATTCAATATTCAAACAAAACCATTAAACTTACATCAACACACTTCTCAAGACAGGTGACTACAATTTACACAAAACAAGTGACTGTACAGTTAATACAAACATAGAACTGTGTATTTTAACAAGCAAATTGTAGTCCTACTCTTTTCTCAAAGCGTGGTACGGGGACTATTCTCATTAAAGTCCTCATAATAGACTAATGTTTTATAAGCCAGAGGGAGGCTGCCTCAAAGTTAGCGCAAAGGTTAGAGCAATACACAGTGGGCTGGAGTGATCCCAAACGGGAGTGGTTTCTATACTTGTACCAAGAGTCCTCGATACATGGAATTACTTAAATAGTTGAATACACACTGTTTTCTTTTATAAACCATTGGTAAGTTGTGCCCTTACCTCTGGGGGAGTGCCCGCATGCATGGTGGTAGGCGTTATGCCACTCATGTGGAGGGGGCCTTTGTTGTACCTTCGTTCAATGCCTTGAGAGCTGGCATGTGTCCCAAGTTGCAGCCTCAGGGAGCTCTCTGCATCAGCAATTTCTGCTCTGCACCCGGTTGGGTTCGGGTTGAGCGTTGCGGGGCGATGTGCTTCCATCCAGCGTTCAATTGTAGAGATGGCAACTTACAGGCTGTTAATTTCTATCCTCGGCACGCTCCCAAACTTTTTGTATAATTTCACAAGCGGTCGTGGCGTACACGGGGGTTATTTCCGGGTTCCGAGCCAGAAAACTTGCTGCCTGACTCCTAAGTATATCCGGCGTGTTGCCATGGCGCTATGGCACTCCGTGCTCTTAAAGTGAACCTTACTGATAGATCATTGAAGTTCACCAAACCACCCCGGATTCATACAAAGCCAAATGTTAGGATTCTGGGCAGAACGCTGGGCCATGCACTCCTACGAGATTTAAATGTTTCCATTATATATATATTATGTACTTTAGGGAGACTTAGATGTCTGTGCTGTCCCAATAGCAGTGCACAGTGGCAGTTCTAATGATTGTGCCTCAAATCTGAAAGTGACTTAGTGTTCTTTAGAACACTCTGGGTAGCTGCAATAGAACACAAGGGAATCAATTGCCAGGCTGCTTCTGTTGAAATATAACAGGAAGATATTTGAGATTTCACTTAAAACATGTCCTATTTTCTCCTTCTAGAGCACTAACCATAATTTATATGACAAAATAAACCCCCTTATTCTGTTCCTTTTAAAATTAAATGTTTTAAGTGTTACCAGTTTATTCCAATCAAGATGGCTTCAGGTGTGCCATATTTTGTCAATAGTAAGGCTGTTAGAGCTCTAGTTGTTCTTTAGAACACTCTGGAAAGCTGCAGTAGAACACAAAAGAATCAACTGACAGTCTTTGCCCTTGTTGGATGTACATGTTTTACTGAGAATGTCAGACTTCATTATCACATGACTGAGAAAGATAATGTGAATTTACAGAACATATATGCTCTCATTTTAGCTTCTGGAGCACCTTCCAAACCTCTATGGGACAAGCATGAGAAAATAGTTTTCTCTCAAACATAATTCATGATATCCCAGCAGAAGATTTTTTCCATTGGTAAAATCACCTTAGAACACACCTCAATTCCTAAAATGAGCATGGTACCATCAACAATTGATTTATAATGTAACTAAAGTCTTAACACCTTCTATTAACTGCAATGCTTTTTAATGAGGTGCTATCATGTATATTGGTCCCAAGATGGCTGCCAACACTTCTTGGGTGAAGTGCTGACAGCCAATCAGATCTCACGATGGGATGTGTAGTTAGGCTCCGCCCAGATATATATGTACATTTTTCCTTTAATATCTAAAAAACTACTGAACAGTTTTATACCATTTAAGAAAAACGCACAAGTCTGAACTAAGCACTACCTCTTTGCCAAATTTGGTGTAATTCCGTTCAGCAGTTCGGGCTGTAGCCACGATGAACGGCTCCTATGGAAAATTGCATGGGAAAAACACGTTATTGGACCCCCATTTTTCTTGACCCCCACTTCACGTATCACCCTGAGACTTTCAGGATAGGAGCGGAGTAGACCTGGCCATTAGTTTCGAGAATGTCATGAAGATTCTTCAACTGGCATCAAAGTTATTCCAAATAGAATGTTGCGGATTTCCTATGGAAAATAGGTCCTAACTATAACTACCTATTCGCAACCACCAGTAGGTCATATATCTATATCTATATATATATATATATATATATATATATATATATATATCGACAACGATATCGATATATATTGTTTGCCCTTCAGGGTCCTTCTAGGCCCCCCTCAGAAAACCTAGGGGGTCTTTTCATCATTTCCCCCTTTTTATTTTCACCTCAGGTGGCTCGATTTTACCCAGACACAAGATGGCGGACTCTCCAGACTGTTTAGAATGTTGACGGACATCCGACAGCCAATCACCTTTCCGGTCGCGCACTCCCATAGCGCGCCGGGTGCACTCCCCGGTACGCGTACCAGTGGGCGCTCGAATCGCGCCTATAGATATATATGTGATTTAGAAGTTAATTTTCATAAAAACCACTGGAGCAATTTTCACCAAACATAGCAAAGGCACATCTGCGTACCAGTCCCTACAATTTTGCCAAGTTTGGTGAAATTCCGTTCAGCGATTCGGGCTGTAGACTTGTCAGACCGTCTTTTGGAAATTAACATGGGGAAAATACGTTTTGGGACCCCCCTTTTTCCTCAGCCCCTACTTCACGAATCCACCTGCAACTTTCAGGGAAGGAGCGGAGCGGAGCTGGCCAAAATTTGGGAAAATTACACGCAAATTCCTCAACCGGCGCCAAAGTTATTCCCAATAGAATGTTGCGGATTTCCTATGGTAGCTAGGTCCTAACTATAACTACCTACTGGCAACCGCCAGTAGGTAATATATATATATATATATGTATATTATATGTAAAGAACCTGCTTCTTATAGAGATCGTTGTCGATTAGAAACTTAAAAAAACAACAGCATCATAAATGTTTAAGTGCAGGACCCCAGCTTTGGAAATGGTCCCTCATGCCTTTCATGTTCAGCCAGTGCAAAAAAAAGTGCACATCACAGGATATATTGCAGAGTTTTTTTGCAAAGTGCTGTGCGATGGTCCTGATTATGGTACATGTACCAATTAACAATTACAGATCTAAGTGTTACACAGAAGAGGGATAATGGAATCTCATTATATACAATACATGTAATCTCCACGTTCTTTTAAATTACATGCATGGAGCACTTCATCTGGAGATATTTGAAGCATAACTTGGATCAAGGCATCTTAGATTTTTTTTGTTTCTTATTGTTTTGGCTGAATGGACTCAATTTAATTGTGGCAATATGCACTGCACGACTAAATCTTTATATATGCACAACACTTTTTGCATTCTTCTAATACTGTATGTGTTTTTATATGCATTTATTTAACACGATAGAATGACTTACACATTACCATGAAAACAGTCAATTAGTTTTCAAACTATATTCATGTCTATGAGTCTTTACCTTTTTTCTTAACAGTTTCACGAAGTTACAACATACAGATCTTCTAGGATACGATTTAAAAAGCAAATTACCGCACCTAAAACAGTATTATTTGATTGCTTATGATATTTTCCCTAACTTTGAGGCTAAGAGACATGCACTCCGTTTCCTCTTTATGGTGTAAACAACTCCAAACGTGCTAGATTAGCCACAAAATGGATATCAAGGAGCCAGTGTTAATTGCTTGGTATGTTACAGGTAGTTTTAATCAGTCTCTAGTTTTGAGAGAAGGCTAATGAAGACTATTTTCAATGAGGGGATGAGCCTGTTTTTTCTGAAATAGGTCCACTCAAACAGGTGACCCTGTTCCTAACTATGCAAGACTGTAATAAATATAGTTTTTTTTACTTGGAGAGAAAAGAGAGAGAGAGAGAATGTAATTTCCAGACTAGTTCTCACAAGCGTAGTAGTGGCAAGACTAGAAGACTCCACAGCATGGTTTGTGGCATCTCGTTTTTCCACTAATGAAAGCAGCAGGGATTCTGGCTTATTTGTGAATCTTGTGTTCAGTTTCTAGAATACCAGAAGTTGGAAAGTCAGCAGTAGACCTGGGGGATAGCCTTAATGTCTGTTTATTTAAATACTTACAGAATACTATTAGTAGCTGTAGGAAAGTCATCCCTTTTACCCTGTTCAGCCCCATTATTAGATCAATGTTGGTGGTTACCGACTCCGAAAGTGCCCGGGCTTCTGCTAACCAGGCCCACGGCCAGTACTCTGCCCTTTAAAGTTATATGGGAATTGGTGTCATTCCAATTGCCCGAGGCAACCTACATGTAAGTCCAAGGTATATCGTAGGGCATGTCGGTTTAGAGGCCCCTAGAGGACCTAAAGCACTTAAGTGTGTATTGCTGAGGTGTCTGGTGTCATTTTAAAACTAGGACTGCCTTGCAGGCTAGCTTCAAAATCAAACTGTGTCCAAATTCAACTTTGGAATTAAAAGTACTTACAAAGCCAAAACTATCTTTTTATTACTTATAAATCACCCTTAAGGTCTGCCCTAGGTGCCCAAGAGTAGCGAGCATTGTTATAAAAGGTAGGGACAATATAACATATCATTTATATGCCCTGGTAAGGAAAAAAAACAAAGTCGCTTTTCCCTATTGTAGTGCTGCTAGCTCAATAGGCTAACATGGGAAGGCTTTATTAAACTTAATAAAGCCTAACTTTTGATTGGAGCAGATAGCCATACAATTAAAAGTATCAAAATAACGGTTACTATAAATCCAACAATTTGCCAAGGTTGGATTTGTTATTACTATGATTATTACAGGAAAGCAGTTTTAGAACTTGGGGCCTCATTTATGAAAAGTGACGCATCGCTGCGTGAAAACAGCGATGCGTCACTTTTCAATGCGCACTCCTTGCGACACCAATGATGCGTCATATTTATTGTATGGCGCATCATGTCGCAAGGACTTACAGATGCGTCAGTATTTCTGACGCATCTCTAAGCGCAAAAGTGACGCATTGCTGGAGTGTGTCACAAAAGTGACGCAACTCCAGCAATGCGTCCTTTCACATGGGGAAAGCCCCATGTGAAAGGGCTTGCGTCAGTCTTACACCTGCTGTGAGGCAGGCGCAAGATTTTGACGCAACCGCATCCTAAAAGTGACGCAGTGAAATCTCATAGATTTCACTGCGTCACTATTATGAGGCTTTTTGCGGGGGAACGCCCCCTCTGCATACATTATACCTGACGCAGGTATAATGTGGCGCAGGGGTTTAAAAAGTGACGCATCTACCTAGATGCGTCACTTTTTAAATATGGCGCAACAAGGCGCATGTTTTACGCTGCCGATGCGTCACAAAAAGTGACGCATCCGCAGCGCAAAACTGACGCAAGGCCTCATAAATGAGGCCCATGCTATCCTGAAGTCACCTAAGCCAGCCCTTCTTATTGGCCAGCCTTTGATAGCCTGATCCAAGCTGCTCCCTGAGTAGGTGTGTAGTGTCCTGGGGTTGAAACAATAAAGTAATTTGGTTTGGGGAGACTTGCTTACTGGAGAAGCTGGGAAGAGGAACGGGGCTTTGGAAATAAGCTGGATATAAAAGGCAGTATTGGAAAGGGTGGGGATTGGGAAAACCTTTAAACAGTGGATTCAGGCTTTATATGGTAAACAACAAGCAAAATTAATGTATTTAGAAATACAATCAGAAGGATTTTTTATTTTCCGTGGTACACGGCAGGGATGTCCAGTTTCCCCCCTTTTATTTGTCCATTATATCGAACTGCTTATTTTTTCTTTACAATCTAACCTTCAAATTATGCCATTAAGGCAGGGCATAAACTCAATAAAGATAACTGCTTATGCAGATGACAAAGCTATATTTTTAACTGAACCTATTGGAGCAATGGAAGAAGTTGAAAAAGAACCAGCTAGATTTGGAGCAGTAGCAGGATATAACTCAATGCTCATAAAATGCAGATATTGATAAACTTTACTCCTAGGGAGCGTATAAGGGGGGTATGCACTGTGGCTGCGTACCTGGGAGTTAGAATATCTCCACAGATCAGTCAAATAATTTTGTTAAATTACGAATCATTGATAAAGGAAACAACTATTCAGTTTAAAAAAATGGCATAAACTCCCTATTGGTATTATTGGCCGGGTCAATATTATCAAAATGAAAATACTTCCAAAATGTTTTAATTTTTTTAGATTCATTCCTCTGCGAATTCCTAATAGTTTTTTAAAAACATTAGATGGACTTTTTAGCAGCTTTATATGGGGTACAAGAAGGCTTGCAGAGCAATGGATTTACTGCAGTCTTCTTTCAATCTGGGGGATATAGATTTTCCAGATTTCAAAATGTATTTTTGGTCCGCATTCGCAGGAAGCTTTCGGAGTCTATTAATTCCTTCATGTACTACCTTCCTCCACCAACTATTACTGGCAGAAAACAGCTTGATGTATATGTATAAAACTACTGATCTGAACTATTTCAAGCAAGTAAAATGTAAGACTTTACAGGACACTATTTCTATTTGGAACGCTATTTTTATTAGGTGTGATTTATCATACTACCACGACAAAACTTCCTCTTTGGAGGAATCTGATTTTTGCTGAGACTTTTCAGGACAACATACTAAGACAATAGGCTGATTTTGGTATCTTTACACTCGGGAATCTATACGATCAGGGGAGTTTTGCTTCATTTCAATATGTGCAATCTTTGTTTAAATTACCAAGGCATATTTTCTTTAAATATTTGCAAATCAAGAGTTATTTGTTGATGCACTTAAAATTGAATAATGTAACTAAGTCGGAGATATGGACATATTATATCAGGACAAAGCTAAATTTATGATTAGCTGTATGTACAAGATCCTCGCTGGTTTTAGAAAGGATGATGGTAACAAATTAGCTGACAAATGGAGTATAATATTGGGGGAGGAGGTTACGGAAAACAAAATATAGCAAAGTGTAAGGGTAGTCAAGAAATCTGTACATGCAACTAACTTACAAATGCAGCAGTGTCGTACCATTTGTACCCTGTATTATACACCAGAGAAAATAGTCATATGGGCCAATATGGGTACATTTAGTACGCAAATGAAATGTCCTAGATGTGATCTCTTTGCTGCGAATATGATTCATATGTTTGTAGAATGTCCTAAGCTTGATGACTTTTGGCAACAGGTAGGTCAAATCTGTTCTCAGAAGTTAGGGATTGAATTTCCCCCTACGGTGAGGGACATTATGTTGGGGCCTGATTTGTTTAGTTATAGACAGAACCGGCTATTACTGATTTTGTTGGTAATAGCTAGATTGGGGATTACCCGAGTCTGGATCAGCTCGCACTCTCCAAATATCAATGATTGATGGATGTTAATAAAGGAGATATATGCAATGGAATATACTTTGGTGAATGCAAGGGGAACACAAACTTTGAATAAATTAAAATCTATATGGGCTTATATTGTAATGTTGAGACTAGAATTAGGAATGAGGATTCTTATTTATCTACTGTCTTTCTTTTTTTTTTACTTTTCCCTTATATATAATTTATTCTTTTTTGCGTGATATATGTATTCCTGCCCGCTATCTATTGTACTTGCTGACTTATTGAAGAATAAAGAGGAGAAAAAAACAACAAAGGCAAGAGAACAGAAGTCACAGGACCCAGGCCAGCCCACACCTTCTTGATCCCCATGCCAACGAGAGCCTCTCTAACTAGATTAGGAGAAGGGTTGGAAGGGAAGTGTAGTCTGATGTTAGCCACATCTCTGGGTTGGGCTACAAAGACACACACTAAGGAGAGAATTTCTCAATTTTAATTGTTGGGTCAAAAATATGCCACACTTTGCAGGAAGTGGTCATAGCAGAGGGAGGTAACGTTACCCATATTGATTGAGGTTTCTCCCCTCTTGCTATCCCAGAGTGGAGGATAACTATGAGTGAACTACAGGCAGGAGCTCCTCAGAACACTGCCAGGAATTAGAGAATAAGGACTGCCCTGCTGGACCCTTGGACTGCACCACTGAAGGCTTACTCTCAGAAAGACTGTACCTCCTGCACTTTCAGGGTTCCACAAACAAAGGACTGTGTCCGACTCAAAGGAAAAGGAGTGGACTCCCAGAGCAGCAAAAGGTACAAAACTGCTGTAATAAGTCACCTGCAACAGACAAAGAGAGAACTAACCCAGCTGGCCAGCTACAACTGGATTTTCCTTTACTGAAAAGGATTGTGGGATATTGTAATTGCCTCCAAGAAGCAATCTAGAGACTCTAAACGCTTGGCTGGCGCTACTGGACACTTCTCTCCCCAAAGAAACCAGCAAGGAACAAAATCTGAATGTTTGGAAACTTTCAACAAAGTTTTGCTGAAAAGCTCCAGGAGGACACTGGTTCGTCGTTGAGAGTAAAGCGGCCAATGAAAAATCGCAAATTGGCCTGACCAAGCTGGTTTGCCCCTCTAAAAAGCTCCAGAGCTCCTCGCCATCAAGGACAAAGTCTTCCAGAGTCTCACTGAGGCATTGCGCTACAGCAGGCTGCCATCATCGAATCGAACTCCAGATCAGAGGTAGCCGAGGAACCGGAGGACTCGCTGTTGTTCCAAGACAAATCGAAGTCCGAAATGAAACCTTTGAATGTGACCTAGCGCTCAAACTATCCAACCCACGCTACACGTTGGTTGGCCTAAAACATTGACTTTGTCCTGACCTAGTGCGACCAGAGAGCTGCAAGTGGCATTTTACGCTTTTTGGCACTAGAATGCATAAATATTGGACTACTGAAGCCATGCAGTATGCTGAGTAGCATTGGATTTAGAATTTGGGTTTATTGCTTGATGAGAGGGCCTGGTGTGGCTGGTCCCTCACACTTGTGTACTTGTTTAAGTTTCAATTTTTGTGTATGAATATAGTGGAAGACAGTGGGAGGAGCAGTTTCTTGTTGTTCTGCCTCCGCAAAACATTGTAAATCATTTGTTAAGTTTCTTAACCCGTTGACCGCGGTGCTCATTCCGCCACGGTGCAGGCGAATTAATCACCGGCTGTCCTCGGCACACACCCACTGTGACGTCGGATGGCCGGGGTCGGTCGGAGGCATGGAACGGGTTAATATACTCCACATCACCCAGCGCTCCAGTGCTTTATTAGAGTGAAACGTGAAATATCATTGGTTTTAGTACTCCACGACTGCTGTAAGAATGCACACAGCTCCTCTTGGCAAACTGCTAAACATGCGGGTTGAGGCCACAGTATTGTACCTTAATTTGAACAGATACAAAGCCATGAAACTTGCCCTAAATTAGTGTTTCTTTTATAAAGCATTTGACTTCTAAATATTGGCACCGACCACTAAGTGCACATGGGTATACTTTCAGAAACTGGCACCACACAACACCTTGACTTTAAACTTAATATCAATCCACGTAATGCAAATCCACGGAGGTATATTTATACTTCCAAACATGACAAGAAGGCCGTAAACTTAGGAATACATGAGGCTAAATCCGCAAACATACAGGAGTACACCTCAGATTCTGGGAATAGCTGTGAAAAAGGCATTAAGGCGCCCATTAGGATGGCGGACGGACCTGCAGTGGAGGGACCGTCTGCAGGGCCAGCGGCGGTCCCTCCGTAGGAATTAGGATATGACCGCCACCCTGGCGGTCACATCCCGTATCTTTAACCTTGCGGCGGGTGCTGCTTGAAGCTGCACCTGCGGCAAGGTTAAAATTGCATGTATTACATTTACATGCACAAAGCGGCAGGCACCACGCGGTGCCTGCAGCTTTGTGCATGTAAATGCAGGGGGGTACCATAGGTACCCCCCATGTGCACCCCCCACCCCCTGACACCCTGGGGGCCCGCAACGGGCCCCCAAACTCAAAAGACCACACGCTTTTCCACGGCGGAAAAGCCGCAGTGGAAAATCATGTTTCATGCCCCATCCTAATATGGCTGGCGGTGTCTGATGGACATCGCCACCATATTAGAGCTTTCCCGTCACGGTCGGAAGGCGACCGCGGCGGAAAAGCGGCGGACGGTTTTCCTGTCCGCCGATGACCCACCAGCCATCTGAATTTGGCGGCGGGTCTTTGAAGGCACTGCTGCAGTGATTCCGCATCCTCCGGGCCAGCGGTGGATTCCGCCGGCCCGGAGGATGCGGAATCACCGCAATCCTAAAAGGCCCCTTAGTTTCCTTTCAAATGAGCAAAAGACAGAATAACTCTCAGATAATTATATCGAATATGACAATAAAAGCAATAAAACGAAAATTCTCTACGGTATCACAACTGTCCCTCAAATTGGGAGATATGCAAATATTTCACTGGAGATACAGTAATACTTTTTGCCACGAACATAGAGGATGCACAATTATCATAGACAGAGGGATTCTCGAAATGTGATTGACTAGATAAAAAACGAGTACAAAGTTAGAGAATCGGGAATGCATATTACAATGACTTGTAAACATTGAAAGGCATTTTTCCCTGTCTCGTGATCACTCATAGGCAAACAAAACAGTAACAGATGTCCTCCTCATGGCCTGAATTCAACGCAGTCTCCAGATTACTGAACAAGATCATAAGTGACAGAGAAAAATGTATTAAAGCACTGTGCGAACAACAATGCCATCAAGCCACCTACATGCATGCCAGAGATGCAGAATACAATGAAAAAGGCGCACTGATCGAGCAATTCTGGCATGTACAGCCCAGGTAAAAATCAAAAATATATATAAAAGTAGATCCTGTACATTTGGGGTCATATCATGCACTATTGAAAAGACTTTAACAATGTTTGTAATGTATATATTAGTTATACAGCGTTTAAATGACTCAATATTTATTACATTGTTTCAAGATCCTCATTTTGTACATTAGAAAGTGAACACAGTGAAGAATACAAAATAAATTGATTGCAAAGGGATAATATTGTTCAAATAAACATTTTTTCAACTCTTATGATTGTGGTGTAAATGTTGAAATGGTGAGTGTCAACACTTTATTTGATTCATTTGGTCTTATCGTAAGACCCACCGGAGTAAAATAAACGCTGATAACAATCGGAGACACTATGGGGCTGATTTTAATGTTGTGGGTCCGGCACCGACAGCACTACGGTGTCGGACCCCGCTACATGTGCCACTGCGGTCCGCCTGTCACTTCAAGATGCGGTGGGTGGAGTCATCAGGAGGAGGAACCGTCCATGGTGGTTCCGATGGGCTCAAGGAGCCCGTTGGTGCATCGGAACCCATCATAATCCCCTAATGATGGCTGAGCCAGGCTCGGCTCTGCTGTTGGGATTATGATGGCACTTTCCGACAGCCTTTCCCTGTCAGCCTTTCTGACATGGAAAGGCTGTTGGAAAGTGTCTTTGGGGGCCACTTACAGGGCCCTCTCCCCCAGTGGCCCTCCACTATGGGGCCTGGTGGGCACCTATGGTTACCCCTAAACATTCCTACACTGTGTGGCATGCAAACATCGATTCTACAATGGAAGCTTGTGCTGCGGGCTTATTCCGTCCGCCACACAAGCTTCCATTGTAGAATGGATGCTTGTGACTGCCCTATGGATGGTCACATGCTAATACTGCGGTCGGAACTGCTGACCTAAGTTCGGAGGGTTTCAATCCGCAACACTCCGCCCGACATTGTGTTGGCCAAAAACCACAGAGCATTTTTAACCAGGTTTCATTAGCCTCAAAGTTTTATTGTTATTAATATTTGTTTAATTCAATTTTACCATCACCGTGTCGGTTCTTCAATAAGTCATGCCTTAATAATATCCCAACGGATGTCAACCTGATTTAAAGGTATAAAGGCAGGGTATGATTGCATATAATTGCTTTTGTTGCAGTGCACCACAAAGAGAAGGCAGAGGAAGGACTTGTCAGGAGCCATATCTGGTGCTTTAAAGGAGCTTCCGTGTAAGATATGTTTGTGAGCAGTTTTCATATCTGAAATATATACTAAGATACTTGGATACGAGTGAGGTGAGTGTACTTTATGAAAATATATAGGACTTTGACTTAGAATGGGCATCTTGCTTGCGAGGTATGGCTGTGTTGTTATATTTAGTGATTTTTATATGTGGCAAAGGCATTTAAAGGTCAGACTCCACCTAATGCGGCCTTAGTGTGCCTTTGCATCTTTCTCACTTCCTTGATTTGGTGATTGATTAGTGAACAAAGAGCAGGAGTTGTTGGTCGCCTTCTATGATTTCAACACAGAGGGAGTCACGATAGTCTATGTAGGATATCAGTAATTGTTTAACAGTGAATGTTTGATATTTGTGATTTTATGCTTAGTAATCCCACGAATGTATGTGTCGTATTTTTCAGTTGTGATTACTTTGTGATCTCGTGCCTGCGAGATCTGAGAGGTGCAAGCACTTGACCTCATGCTGTACCCCAGGCCTGTAAGTGTATGCCCAATTTCACCGGATACGATTGTTCAACTGCATCAACCTACAAAGGGATTAGTCACAGATAAAATATGTTTTCCATAAAAGCACATATCTCTGTATGAGCAATTAGGCTGAGGACAAACTAGGACATGGTTCTCTGGTACTATTAGCTTTTTCTTTGTGATAAAAAGGACTGCATTTTTGCAAAGCCACTCAATTTGCCTGACAGTGATTGTAAAGTGCAGCCTTGTTTGTTTGACTAATGAGAGGTGACAACAGTAAATGTGGATTGATTAGACAGGGGGTCTTCAGTGTAGAGTGCAGACAAGATGCTCTATTAACCAGGCCACTTTTTTTGCAAACATACAGTTCAGCTTTTACTGTACCGCTTTGACTTGCCAGCTGCTAAGTTACTAATAATTTAGCACCTAACTTAATTTTTCATAATGAGGTGAAAAATGAAGCTACCAAGTAAGTTTATGTTTCCTTTCAGCTTTTAATTTACATTCCTTCATTTAATTGGAGAGCCACTGCTGATCTAAGGGACAACAGATTGTGCACAATAGCATGCAGAATGCCCCCATTACATAGAACACAGCAGGCATCGGATTAAGTTATACTGTGTGAGGTGTCTCTGGCATCATTCAGACTCTATATTTTTCTTTTGAAAAATCAACTTGTAACATGTATAGAAAAGGTTTCAAATTCTAAAAGTGAAAGTCAACAATAAAAAGTAAAAAAAAAGGTTAGTGGCGCCATTAGAAAACTTGGCCAATATTTGGATTGCTGTTTTCTGCAACAAACTGCTGTCCCTTATCCACTCCACCAAGAACTTCCATTATTGTTGCTTAAATCTGTTGCTGTCATCTTTCAATTGTAAATCCATGTTTAATTGCCATTACTGAAGCTAGAGAAGTGCAGAGTGCAGAGCAGTGCAACTGATGCAAAGATCTTTGAGGGCATTCTACTGCAGGAAACGGAAAACTGGGTGGAAGAATCTGGTTGGCTTGAATGCAACCAAACAGGTTTTTCGTCCTAAATCGAGCAGAACAGACAATCTCGTCACTCTTTTTATGCTAAAATAAACACACTCAGAAAAATCAACTGCTCTACACTTACTTTATTGATTTCTCAAAAACCTTCGACCATATCGACAGGAACCTGCTGTGGTATAAACTGGCATCATGGAACATCCTAGCTAACCTCCTGTGAGCATTACAGCTAATGTACTCTACAATTTGGGCAGAGATTAGCCTGGGCACAAACAAGGGCCTAAGACCAACAATGCCAACAGGAGGAGGCCTAAAACAAGGGTGTGCTCTTGCCCCAGCATAGTTTAATCTTTTTATTACAGATCTGAGCATAGCTCTTGATGAGGTGCACTCACACCCCTCAAAATTGGCACAACCGCTGATGTCACTTCAATACGCAGAGGACATCGTCCTCATGAATTGAACTCCCATTGGCCTGCAAAACTTGGTTAACACATTGACTCTTATCTGTGCACAAACCAGATGACAGTTAGTTTCGACAAAACTAAAATAGTCACGTTAGGGAATGGCCGCAAAAGGAAGGGCAATCAGTACCTGGGAGGTAGCGAAATAGGAAGGAATCCCAGCTATAAGTACGTTTAACAAATCTAGATTTCTAGCGCTAAGACTCAGCCTTTTGCCATCAAAAAATGCAGAGCCACCATGACTTGGCTGTCAGGCAGGTTGCGTCAGGGCCCAGACAAATCTTTTTTGCACATGTTGTGCAGATGTCCTATCTAGCAACCTGAGTGCAGAAAGGTATTGTGCAGTCTTTTTAATGCTAACGGAGTAAAAACATGTGTCAAGCCTTGCTATTCTGCTTGCAAGGCCAGAATCCCCAAGTAACAGCTTGCCTGGTAAAATTGTAGAGCAACTATTTAAAGTGGTTGCACAAATAAACTGAGGACCTACTTGCTAAAAGCTTTCCCTTTTTCATCTGCACTTTCAACGCTCTGGCGCTTTACCTTGCATATGTCTGGCACAATTAAGGAGACTTAATAAAGATCCCACTAGATTTTCAATTCAATTCAATTCAATTTCTTTATTATGATAAAATTGTATCCATAAAAGTGCAAATCACATAGCAGCAGTTGCGCTTGCCTGCGCCTGCCTGCATAACTCTCACTTCACTCGAGGGAAATCTCTCGACTGTTTTTTTAAAAAGCATTGAAAGTATTGACAAATTGTTTATATGCACCACTGTTTTTAAAAGATTCACATTTTAAAAACACCACAGTTCGCCCTATTCACTCACCTCTCACGTCATCTGGTGTCTCCCCGTTCCACCACGGAGTGTTCCGATTGAGTGGAGGGAGACCCGAAGTGACGTGTAGATCCTAGCCCTCGGTCAGCAGTCTAGCTGCCTGGAGTATTAAACACATGGACAGACCGGCACGCAGCAGACGCGTGCAGCGGGCTGCTGCTGGCGCGCCTTCTGCGCCTGTCCGCGCCTGATCGTCGCCCGGAGCAAGAACCCCTGATGGTCCCGCAAGAAAGCAGGTAGCCAGTTCGGGCAAACTCTACACCTACACAATTTGCGTCCTACAACAAATCAGGGATAATAGCTATGGGAGTGATTCACAAGCAACCTATCCCTGCACCTCTTCTATTTTAGCAGAAAGCCCTTTCTCCTGCATCAAACGTGTGCACCAGTGTGGGCCGCCATTACAAAGTAAAAGCAATTCCCCAGATCTAAACCTTATAAATGACACCCCGTATCTACCAAACAATAACCAATCATGCTTAGCACATGCTACCATAAAAATGGGCAGCTGGGAATGCTTCCTAGCCAATGTGCGGTCGCTTCCCAAACACGCCATCAACATATGGGACTTGCATTCCTCCTCCCACTCAGACATAGGGTTTCTGACAGAAACATGGATAAAGCCTATCTCTAATCCAGAAGTAGCCATGGCCCTACCTGATGGCTACCACATTCAAAAACATGATAGACCACCAAAAACAGGGGGAAGGGTAGCGATTATTTATGAGGATCCCATTAAGGGTACCATCTTAGACCAACTAAGTAATGACAACATAGAAAGCCTGATCTTCAGAATCGACCTACATGGACAACTCAGTTGGAAAGGCGCCCTTGTATACCGCTCTCCAGGGCCTCTCCTTGATTCTGTCACCAAACTCATGGACCTCATTTCTCCATATGACATAGCATCTAAAAACTTTCTGCTCCTTGGAGACTTAAACATACATAGTGAAAACCCAAATGATCCAGATGCTTCCTCCTTGCTAGCAGAGCTTGAGACACTTGAACTGACCTAAATTAATAAAGAACCAACTCACACAGCAGGGCATACACTAGACCTAATCCTCTCAAATTCACCCAACATCCTCTGTGGAACAACCTACCCCCTAACATGGTCAGACCACTCCAAAATTGAATTCTCTATCACAGGACCCAGGGAATATAACATCCGGAAGGGTAATAACCTGAAGAAAAATAGACAGTGTCACAAACTGTCCCCCATTCTATTCCAAGAAAATGTTGTCTCTCCACAGTACACCAACTCAGACAATGTTGAATCCTGCTTAGCAAATTTCAAGGTGCCATAACATCCACTATAATTACGCTAATACCCCTGAAAACCCTGAAAGCAACCCCAAAATGCCCACATACCCCCTGGTACACTACCAACCTCCGGACTGGAAAAGCAAATGCAAGAAACTAGAACGACACTGGCAGCGCACACACAACCATCGGGATAGAGAGAGATTCAAATCTGCTCTCGCCAAATATCATAACAGTATAAAACAGGCTAGGAAATTGCACATAACCAATCTGCTTGAGCAAGCAGACAACTCTTCTAAAACACTATTTGAGGTCCTCAACACATTCATTCACCCAAAAGCATGCAACATGGAAGAAGAACCCTCCCAGACACTATGTGATAGCATTGCATGCCATCTCACTTCCAAAATTGACAATATCTACAATAAAATCATGAGAACTAAAGGCAGTAAATTAATTGATAACCACACACACCCCCCTCACGCTGCCCTGTCTGCACAAACTAGAGGAATTTCCGCCGCTTTCCACTGAAGAAACAATAACCCTGCTAAAAACAACCACATCTGGCTCTCCTGCAGACCTGATCCCTGCCAAAACCTCCAACCTTCTAGCAGACCAGCTGGCTGACTCGATCTGCCCCATCCTAAACAGCTCACTAAGGGAAGGCAAACTCCCAAAGGAATGGAAGGCAGCTCAGATACTGCCCACCAGGAAAAATACCAAACTCCCCCCTAAAGACATCACTAACTATTGACCCATCTCTCTACTGCCGCTACAAAGTAAATTACTAGAGAAACACATAAACAAACACATGAACAACTTCCTTGAATCCTCCAACAGCCTTGACCCCTCAAATTCATATCTTAATAATACATACTAAACGTTTTCCAGCCCTGACGCTACTTCTGAATATTGCCACAAAACAAATCATACGGCAAGATGTCACAGCCCAAGATAATATCAGAGAAACATAAAATACTACGGGCAGATTTACAAGTCTCTTGCGTCACTTTTAACATGGGAAAAGTGACGCAAAAGTGGGGCAAAGGGCTTGTAATTCTGCCCCAACACGTTTGTCCCTGGTGCAGACTACGCATGGAAAGAGCAAGTGTCACGCCCTGCCTTTTGTGGTGAATATTTCAGTGGCCACCATCTCTCGCTACTGACACGTTTCCAATTATTTAAAACACTGATTGCAATCTTTAAGTCTGTAAACAGCCTTCCTTTTTTGCCCTGAGCAGGTCGCTCCGGATGTCTGAGCTGCAATCGAACTGACATTCAGAGGACTTCAAATCATTTGGGAGGCACAGAAATATTCTCTAAGTAGGACAGGAGTAACCTATATTTCATCCAAATGTTTGCTAAAAGGAGAACGTGTTGCCTCTGCTTTAGGTCTATTCTTAGATGTCCTCCCTGTCCTTTCTACAAGATCATTCAGAGAACACCAGTCAAGGCTCTGCCTAGGTGCATATTTAGTTTTCTATCAGAAAGGAATGAAGAGTAATACAGACTGATAAATGTGAGCAGAACCACACAAAAGGGCAATGTAAGGTTGGCTTTCAAACACAGACAGCCTTTTTATGAGTCTCAAACCACTTTTGGAATGCTCAAATGTTAATTTTGCACTCTTAAATGGGTTTGCTCACGCAAAGACTTTTGTGTGAGTGATCTACTTTGGAGGTAGAAAGCGGGTGTTTCAGTGCAGAATGCATTATGAGTTTGCGCACCTATACCTTGCAAGTTTGTCTGCTTTAAGTAACTTCTTCAACAAACTCTTCTCTGCCCCCTTCCCACCCTGCAAATGGTTAGAAATGTATTCCTGGCAAGGTAAGGAGTAAATTCCTTTCCAGCCTCGCATGGGGTACAGGGCACCCCAATATTTTTAGGTTGCAAGAGGTTTCTCTAATATGGAAGTTATAAATCCACTCCCAAATGTGGTTGATTATCTGCAGGTGTATATTCACAAGTTCCTTGAGAAATAAAGCCCTTGTTTAAAAAATGTATCTAAAATTAACATTATTAGAAAAAGACAGCTGTGAACAGAAACACAGACACTGAAGGATTCGTGAGTGGGAACATGGACAAGCAGCATTGAATTAAATATACTAAATTATTTTAATCTATTCATTACGTTTTTTTTATAAAAAGCATGTATTCTTACAGTGCACACCATAAACCTTTTGACACTTAAGCAATATTTGTTACTGTTGCACAGTTCATTAATATTTCTGATAATTACCCCAGAAAGATAAAGCGTTAAGTTGGACCCATATAATTCAATCTATGAACTGAAGATGCCATGCCTGCAGGGGATAATTCGCCCACTCACCTACCTTATCACTAAAAACTGTCAACCCTTAGAGTAATATTTAATCAGTCACACACACATGCATTTGTGTAGTTCTGTCCTGACTGAGGCATATACATCCTTCTTCCAGTGAGTCATTGAGGATATTCACCTGGTAGGGTGGGTGTATGTACACTTTAACTCCAATGCATTTTGACATCCAAACTTTTTGGTGTTCCCGTTAATTACAGCTTATAAAGTTCCAGTAACTCACCCAATTACCTTCCTTTGCTATGAGTGCACACACTTTAAATCAAAGGTTGAGGTTTTCAAGTAACTCGCGAAATTGTGTTAGATATAAGATCAACACATTTTCATTTACCTATGTCATAGGTTAATCTATGGGACATGTACTTTAGGCAAATTACTTACACGATCATCTAGGGGAGATGGGAGATCATTGGGGAGAGGATGTAGCCTTATAGCTAAGGCAGTCAATCTCGAATTTGAGGAACCGGGTTCGAGTCTCAGCAACGATGCTCAACATCCTGTGATTCCGGGCAAATCACTTAATCTCCCTGTGCCTAACAAAGATGACCATCTGTAACAAAACTGTGCTCATGATAAAGCTCTCTGATACCCGATGTCTCGGGTCTTGTTCGCGCTATATAAAACAAAAACAAAAAATACGATTTTGCACCTTGCTGCAAACTCCATAGTTCTGGAAAGTGCTTCTTCCAACATGGCAGAAGCACTTTTAACGAAAATATCATGCCAGTCTGTGCCTGCTTGTCAATTTTGTTACTCAAAAAGGGGTCCCCGGAGCAGAACTTGATGTGCAGGAAGTGTGCTCTGTTTATATTGGGACTTTTTGATTATTTTTCTGATGAGGTCTGCCATGCACCGTATGGTGTTCCTGTGCTGGAAACATTTATGTCAGAAGGATAGCCCTAAATGTGATGTGCATACTGATGCACACAGACCTGCAGGCCTGTGGCAAATTGACGAGCAGTAAAAATTAAGAATTGGCATAAACAACTGAAGTTTCTCTACAGGAAATCTGGCCCATCACAGACTCTAAATGAGGTGATGTACCTCTGACCTCCTATCTGACATCTTCTAAATGGCCCATCCAATTAATATGCTCGTGTCTAAGCAACATCAACTACTTACTTTAAGGATCATGCATGTACCGATTTAACTATACTCAATGAGGGTTTCCGATTTATCTGTGTTTGATTGTTAAGGCGAACAATGCTACGTGTACATCCATAGAGCAATATGCATAAAAACAAAGCTTGGGTAATATCATCAGTGATATCATCAATGATGACAATTGAGATGTTATCAGTGATGTCATAAATTATGTCACAGAACATGTCACGAGTAATGTCCTATTTGAGGTCATAAGCAGTGCATGGCGGGGAGCAAGTTTTAGTGTTTTTTTAGTTCAAAACATTAATTTTGTGACCGACAAATTCACCTAACATTACTTTAACCATTGTTATTCTCCTATGATTAAGGAGAGAGCAGAGGAACTTTAGCACTGGTTAGCAGTGGTAAAGTATGCAGAGTCCCAAGGCTAGCAAAAATGAAGTCAGCAAAACAGGAGGTGTGAAAGCAAAAGGTTAGGGGGAAACCACACCAAGGATGCCAGGTCTACCAAGAATGAATCTAAACATTCATGCAGTTTCTTGTCTGTAAAAAGCATGAATGTTTCTGCTGAAGACGAGAATGAAACTCACAATAGTGCTAGAACAGGAAATGTATGTGTTTGGTAATATATTAGTTAAAATTATATATATTTTCAATAGGGTCCAGTATATTGATTTGAAGAAATTAAGGACATTCTGGAGAAATACATTTAGGCGCTTAGTTTAAATTGGTAACTGCTTTCATTAGTGTGGCATTCATAAGGAGTTTATAGTTCTGATGTAGCCGACTTATTTGAAAATACAAATGAAATATGTTTTTTCAGTTGCCAGATTTAATATTTAACTGTAGGATTTGTCTATTTTGCATAAAACTAATATGTTCTGAATTCATGCTCAAAATCATTGAAATAGATTTTACGATGCACAATTAAAATATGAAGATGACTGTTGGTTCTACATCAAATTGTAGAATATAAATATTGCTTTTTGAAAATATTTGATCCATGCACAGATTAACAGAGTTTTAAATACCATGAACCTTTTTTAACCCGTTGGGTGCATTAGACGGCCCCAAGCTGTCTGACGTCACAGTGGGCGTGTGCGGAGGACGGCCGGGGGCTGTCCGTAACACGCCCACTCATTAATTCCTTAGCACTGCGGCGGAATTTGCGACGCTGTCAAGGGTTTAAAAGGTACTAAATGTTTTAGACATCTTGAATTAGCTCGGTTCTACATCTAATGGTGTGAGATTTTAACAAACATGTTCCATTTATTTAAAGGGTTTTTGAAATACTGTAAACCATGTTTAATAAACTACAGCAACACTATTTGTTGAACTTACAAAGACCAATCTCACCTTTTTAAAACCCTGACTAAGCATTTTGAACTAATGAAAACCCATTGAAAACCCTTAATTGATTTTGAAATATGCTACTTTCAACACGTGGTTAAATATAATAATGCATCAAATCAACTTTTAAGAAAATCTTAAGTAATGTTGCTAACTGATTCAACATTTTTATAAAATCCTAAATTAATAAAATAGTATGGTACATGATATGTAAATAATTCCGCACATAATGCTAATCCTATTTAAGAAGCAATTCCGATTTTCAATTATCCAAAGAAGGAAATAAAATAATTTAAATATTTTATAAATAACCTTAATTCTGTGTTATCTTATGTAATAAAATTGCAATTTATATAAATGTAGCACAACTTTTAAACTAATTCAAAGATATTTGAAACACATCAAATTGTTTAAAACTGGCCAGCTAAGCATTTAACTATTTTCAGTGGCAAACACAATTAAAATGTATGATCCTAAAATACATTTAAAACATGAAAATCTAAATAAACCTATAGGGTTATGGGTTTCAAGTGAAAACATATTTTGAACCATGTTTTTATTTTAAATAATTGCAGGGTTTATTTCTTGACATAGATACATACACTCGAAACATTTACAGTCACCCACTAAGAAACAACATCCACACTTTCATTATCAAGTTACCTATTGATAGCATAAAGGTACATGGTACATGAATTTGCCTTATTATTAAGAATGTTGATATGGCGAAAAAACATGGTATGCATATGCAAAAAACAAGTCATGATACAAATCACATGGTGACAAGACCAACATGTGGAGAAACCCTCCACATCCCCATAAATGTCCGTGACTCTACAGGATGAAGAGCGCCTGGTGACACTCATCTACAATAACTAGATGTTTTCAGCTGATGCCATTGATTCCCTTTTCCCCCAATGCATCGACAAAGCAATGCACCAGGATTTACGTCAATGCAAAGGAATCTGAAAGATTTTTCAAAAAAAAGAGTCGAGTTTACAGAAAATGCGATTGCTACAAAGGAGTCCATTGGGACACCCCTGATAGAAAATGCAAAAAAGATTCTGATCATCTCAGTCATTTGTACATTAACCCATTTTCTAGGACAATGAAGAGTCCATTCTGAGCCCCACCATATTTAACATCTATATGGCCCCTCTGGCGAGGGTAGCGGAGGCTTATGGGGCCCGGGTCATCTCATATGCTGATGACACTCAGCTCCTGTTTACATGCAGGAAGGGAGAGATGTTTGACGGCGACAGAATTAAAGACTGTCTGAGTGCAGTTTTCAAGTGGTTTCAGCGGCACAGCCTGAAATGCAACTCAGATAAGTCTGAGCTGCTCTTTTTCGGCTGTGCCCCGGATCCTGGGTGGAAGTCGTGGTGGCCCCAGGATATGTTTCCTCCCGAGACGTCATCCTCCCAAGTGAAAAATCTTGGAGTTGTATTCGATGACGATCTCTCTTTTCGCCCCCACATTTTGGGGCTATCGGGGAAATGCTTCGGCATCCTCAAGATGCTTAGGAAATTCCTTCCACTGCTTTCCCTACAATACCGTAAGACTGTAGTCCAGGCGCTTGTGGGATCTAGACTAGATTACGCTAATGCGCTCTTTGCAGGTCTGCCAAAGTACCTCTTGTCCAGACTGCAAATCGTTCAAAACTCGGCGGCTAGAGCCATATTTGGCCTGCCAAGGAGAGCCAGCGCTTCAGTACTGCTCAAAAGGCTGCACTGGCTACCTATTTCGAGTAGAATTAGGTTCAAAATTCTCACGTTGGCATTTAAAGCCCTTCATTCTATTGGCCCCGGCTACATCAGGAAGCGCATTGCTCTCTATGTTCCGCGGAGGATGTTGCGGTCTGCCGATTTGGCAAAAATGGTAGTCCCTGCTGTGAAACGAGTCCGGATGGGAGGCCGGTCCTTCCAATACGTGGCGGCTCGTTTTTGGAATGAGCTCCCTCTCTCCCTCCGCAAAGCCAATAATCTTCTGGCTTTCAGGAAGGAGCTGAAGACCGTGCTTTTCTCTACATGATCTCTGTGACTGCTGCGTCTCTGCTTTGTTGTTTTCTGAGTTTCAGGCCTCTTTGCTAAAGCGCCGGGACACCCCTTGGGGTAGCCGTGCGCTCTAAAAGTACGGCTATAACATAACATAACATAACAGTAGAGGGCATCCCATACCTCTGAACACATTGCTGGCCGTAGTTTGCAATTGTGGTGCCTGTGATTTGTTCCTTGATGAGTTCTGGAAGCAGGATGCTTTCTTGCAACTTCAGTTCTGAGGAGCTATCCCAGTGGATACTATGCATCTCTGAATTATGCAGTTCTTCACTGAAAATGTCCCCAGGTACTGCACATACTACAGGTATATGGACATTCCACTTTTTTGTGCCTGACTGAAAAATTAACAGTAAATGCCAGTTGACAGCTTTTGTATTCTATTTTGTTCCAGAAAACTACAGCAGTTTCACAGATTGGATCTTCTACATCATGATTATGATTATTTCTAACTTAGAGCATGCATTCAGGAAAACCAGCGTGAGCTGAGTCTGGTACCCTTAACCACAATCAGTGTGGTCCATGGAGATAAGATTGAGATGTCTTTATGAACCTCCACCTTTTATTGTTTAGGGGACATACATTGGTCAACCAGCCTGCATGTACTAGTTTTCAACAATTTTTAAAAAACTGCAGACACATTTCCCCTTGCACAGACATCCGATAAGGAAGATCTTTGCTACACATCAAAGCAGAAAGCTGTTTTTAGCCCTGTCCACTTTTTCAAGATGTTCATGCCTTTGACACACTGAGCAAGGAAGTCAATTTCCAACTGTTATATTCATTCGGAGTTGCATGTAATCTCTCTGCACTCTTAACAACACTCTTTAACAATTCATCAAGACCGGAGAAACTGTTGTTATTGCTACTTGCCTAATTATTGGTGCAACACCAGGAAATCTCCTCCTACATCTTTGCCTGGTGCCCTCACCATGAAAAAAGAACATTTAATTTAGGGGAATGGGTGGATGGAGTAAAGCAAGCTGGTCATTGTCTTAGAGTAAAACTCCTATTGCTCTTGTGATGCACCATGACCTTATTCTACACAACATACATCTCAGGCTGATATTGCACCCAACTAGTTTGTTATGCGGACAACACCATTCAGGGAGCTTCACTTCCTGCAGTAATCTTACACATACTTTGGTCCTGCCCCCATTATTGTAAGCAGTGGCTCAGGTAAGCACGGTGGGGTAGAGGCAGCGGGGAAAGCTGACAGATGATGGAATAGGTGTTATTTATGTATTTATTTATTTCATCATACCTATTCCGTCTTCTGTGGACTTACACCATCCCCTCCCGTACCGCCCCGGCCCGCCCCCGCCTTTACCTGTGCTGGTCGCCATTAATTGTACACACATTAAACCCTGACATTTCAGTAATGAGAGCTTTAACTGCTCTTGATAAACTGAAGTCCTCCGTGCTCTTGCCTGCTACCTCTTAAGTCATCTGATCTCATTTACTTGCAAACAACTTCTGTTTTCAAAACTGTCATAATGGGAACTCTACAATCAATCACTGTCTGTCCTAAGGCTAATGCACCCGTATTGATTTAAGCCTGGAGGGTGTGGTGCCTCTAGCTTCATTTTCTGTATTTTATGAACAATTGATGGAGCTTTGAACAAACAATGTACGTTTTTAGGTTAGGAGAGAAATTATTAAAGTAGCCTGCAAGGATTTCTGTGAACAGAAACATTAGAACCTGAAACATAATGCAAGAACTCAAATACAAATAATTAAATACAGGTATGTTAAGGATCTGGTTTAGACTTTGGTGAATGGGCACTCTATCAGAAATGTGACTGATATCCTGTCTACCATATTAGAAGCACCATAGGGTATAAAACACTTGTAATATGGCAGTCAGGTTCTTTGTTGTTTTTTATTATGTGGCAATGCTATAATGATCAGAGTTATGGCAGGTAAATAATGACATTATCCTTCAGGGATTTATTATGGGATAATTTATTTTCAGTAACTTGACTCTTTAAATATCCAAGTTCTATATTTATTTCTTTTCCTACCTTGTCCTGACCTCACCTTTTTCCTCTTCTCATAACATCTTGCAATTACCATTTTCAGAAACCATTACCTTGCCATTCAATCAGTGTTATCCAAGAAAGACAGCTGCTCAATAGAGACATGCATAAGGTACAAAATGTATTTTTCGTGTTACTTAAAACAGCCCAAAAATATGTTAAGGCATTTCAGTTCCATCTGCTCTTTGTATGTCTGATGCACAAACACATTCACAGTTTGCATGAATGCACTGATTATAGAAACTAAATAAACTATGATAACTGCAAAAACGTTCCAAACAGATCTGGAGGACACTCTATTGATTCTGATGTGCACTCTAATTTCCTCTCTCAAGCTGCTGGTTATAATATTGTTATCATTTTTGGGGAAAGATTGTATGTTGAAAGGAATTATATCAGTCGAACAACTTTTTTCTAATGACAGTCTTCTTCCTTTATCTGATTCACAAACTAAATTTAATATACCTGCATCTCATGTTTTGCCTAATGTTCAAAATCAATCACGTGGAATGTACATATCACCTTATGTAGAACTGAACATTTAAAGGTGACCCCTCCTCTCTCAAGGGCTCTGTGTCTCTGCTTCTTGCAACTCAATTATTTAAGAACCACTACATAATAACTCAATATTTCTCGGGCAGTACTCTTTACTTCGTAAACCAGTTCTTAGTTTGTAAAAAAGAAGGAGCACCAGGGCACGAAATTCTATTCAGAAGCTCTCTGCAGGTACAATTAATCGTCAGCACACCAAATTCCACGTCCTGTCATCTTAAATCCACCATCAGACACTCCCCAAACCTTCCTCTCATTTTGCAGGTTCCTGCTTTCTCCATTTCTGACAGATTTTCTGTCTTTCTCTTCCTTCATCTTTCCGATTCATGTGTTTTTTACTCTCTTGTTCTCTCTAAATATCTGATGAAGAATAACTAGAAGAAGAAGAACACATTTTTTTATAGCGCTGAATGCAGCACTGCCAACATGTTTAAACACACTAAATAACAGTTGTTACTGTAATCCAATCTAATGGTACTCGGTTTATTGGTGCTCAATTCACCGTTCTCTGAAGCATGCAATGTTGAGCCTGCTTTATCGTGATTTAAACATGCGACCTGCAGATTAACAGCATTCGTCAGCAATAAGTGTTTATTTCACAGAACCATCCCGCCTGCTCGCTACATTTGAATCTGGGATATCACTAAGAACTAAAATAGAGTCAGACTGAGAAAAGTGCAGAAACATGAGATGAGGGAACGAGGGTGCATGAACTTCTCTATTGATTTGTTCTGTGCATGGTGCCAGGATTTGATTTAGTGGCGGGTCCATCAGCCATGCCACACAAAGCAGCTGATGAACAGCGTGAAAGGGTCAGAAACAAAAAACTCCCTAACCTACAGTGTGTCACTGCTAGTTCCATTATGTATTTATTCTTTAAATGATTATGTATAAAAAGTAGTAACCGACACTCCTTTGACTAATATGGCACTGTTAGAGAACATTTGCCAATAGGTCTCATTACCAATTCTGTGCACCTTTAGCAAATGGTAAAATATTAATCGCGGCCACAATAGAATCATTTTGCAGTTCTTTGCATTCAATACATAGATTGCAGTCTGCAGTGCAGAATTTTAGTAAGCCACTCACTTTGAAATGTTTTGTGCTATGTACCAACGTCACTGTTTGCAAGCTGTACATCTGCCCTTCTTCCTATATTAACTATAACTCGCCACTCTACTATACAGTGTGTTCTCACAAATGATGTGATTTGTGATGTCATATGTGTAATTGTAGATACCATTATTTTATATGGTTATGTAATATAATAAAAATGAGTATAAACAATGCAAGGAGAAAGTGCAAGTTATAGTTAATGTGGTGCAGGTACTGAGTTGAATACACTGAGCATGGAAAGGCATAGAGTGGAGTGGCATAGAATGGAGTAAGATCATTGTAGTGGTGTGCAGTGGAAAAGCAGAGAGTGTAGTTCGCTGCAGTGGTGTATAGTGGAGTTCTGTACAGTGGAAGAGGGCACAGTGGAAGAGGGCACAGTGGAATGGTGTAGAGTGGAGTGGCATACAGTGTAATAGCTTTAGTGAAGTGGCGTAAAATGGAGTGTTGTAGAGTAGGATAGCGTAGATTTTCATAGTGCAGACTGGAGTGTTGTAAAGTGGAATAGTGTAGAGTGGAGTTGCATACAGTAAAATTACTTACAGTTGAATATCGTACAGTGGAGTGTGGTAAGGTGGAGTGGGGTATGGTGGAGTGCTCCACAGTAGAGTTGCAGAGACTGGAGTGAGGAAGAGTATAGTAGCAAAGAGTGTAGTGGTTTAGAATGTATTACAATTAAGTGGAGTAGGGCAGAGTGATGTGTTGTAGAATGGAATGGGGTAGAGTGTAGTTGCTTACAGTTAAATAGTGTAGAGCATAGTGTGGAGTGATGTAGAGTGTAATAGCGTGGAGTGGTGTAGAGTTTAATAGCATTCTGTTTAGTGGCATAGAGTGAGAGGCATACAGTAGAATAGCATACAATTATGTAGCATAGATTGAAGTGCTGCACAGTGGAGTGGTGTAGACTGGAATGTTCAACAGTGTAGTTGTGTAGAGTGTATTAGGGTAGAGAGGAATAGGGTAAACTGCAGTGAAGTAGAGTATAGTGATGTACAGTGTAATAGGGAAGAGCGGTGTGTTATACAGTGGAGTCTTATAGAGTGGAATAGCTTAGAGCTTAGTGGCATTGAGTGGAGTAGCATGGAGAGCAGTGGCATAGCATTGACTGTAGTGTGTACAATTAAGTGGCATAGAAGGGAGTGGCATACAGTGGAATCGAATAGGGTATAGTGGGATGGCTGAGTGGAGTGCCGGAGAGTATAGTCGTGTACAGTGGACTAGTGTATAGTAAAGTAGCATACACTGGAGAGGTGTACGGTGGATCGGCATAAAGTGAAGTGGAATATAGCGCACTAGCATACAGTGGAGAGGCATAGAGTAGAATAGCATGGAGTAGAGTGGCATAACCTGGAGTGGCATAGGGTGGAGGGGTATAACGTGAAGTACCATACAGTGAAGAAGCATACAGTGGACTGAGATAGCGTGGAATGGCATACAGTGGATAGTACACAGTGAAGTGGCATACAGTGTAGTGGTGTAGAGTTGAAAAGCATAAAGTGGATTAATGTAGAGTCCAGTAGAGTGGAATAGCATAAAGTGGAGTACAGTGCAGGAGCATATAGTGAATTACCATACAGTGAGGTGGCATATGGTAGAGTTGGGCAAAGTGGAGAGGCAGACAGTGGAATAGCATTAAGCGTAGTGGCACAAAGTGAAGTTGCGTATAGTAGATGAATGGACAGTAGAGTGGTGTGGACTTGAGTGGGGTACAATGGAGTGATATAGATTGGAAAAGGGAAACAACCGTTACAACTCAACTATTACAACGGACTACTTTTACAACGCAACTACTACAATGCAGGATCCTTTACAACGAATGCCTTTACAACGCATGACATTACATCGCAGATGCTATTACAACGCATGCCATTACAACGTAAGTATAGGTAAGTATATCATTTTATTAAAACATGTATTTAATTTAAAAATATATATATATATTAATAATTTAATAAATATTATTAATAAAAAAAAAATTTTTTTAAATGTACTATAAATAAATTAAATAAATTATTTTAAGTAATTTTAATATTAATTAAAAAAAGTTATAAAAATAAACAAATATAAGTAATTTTTACCCCTACACTTCCAGCACTTACCCTACTATTACACCCCCCTGGAGTTAGAATAGTAATTTTTACCCCTACACTATCCAGCACTTACCCTACTATAACACCCCCCTGGAGTTAGAATAGTAATTTGTGCCCCTACACTATCCAGCACTTACCCTACTATTACACCCCCCTGGAGTGAGAATAGTAATTTTTACCCCTACACTATCCAGCACTTACCCTACTATTACACCCCCCTGGAGTTAGAATAGTAATTTTTACCCCTACACTATCCAGCACTTACTCTACTATTACACCCCCATGGAGTTAGAATAGAAATGTATACCCCTACACTATCCAGCCTTAACCTACTATTACACCCCCCTGGAGTTAGAATAGTAATTTTTACCCCCACACTATCCAGCACTTACCCTACTATTACACCCCCCTGGAGTTAGAATAGTAATTTTTACCCCTACATTATCCAGGACTTACCCTACTTTTACACCCCCCTGGAGTTAGAATATTATTTTTAAACACCTACACTATTTTTATAAAATATATATATATATATATTTACAAATATATTAAATAACATTTTAATTAAATAAATTAAATTAATTAAATATTTATTAATTACATTTTTATTTAAAATTATATACTTACCTATTCTTACGTTGTAATTGCATGCGTTATAATAGCATCTGCGATGTAATGTCATGCGTTGTAACGGCATTCGTTGTAAAGGATCCTGCGTTGTAAAAATTGCGTTGTAATGGCATGCGTTGTTAAAGTGTGCATCGTAACATCATACATCCATTGGAAAATGGTACAGTTGAGTGATGTAGAGTGGAGTGGTGTAAAGTGGAGTGAGGTAGAGTGGAGTGGCATACAGTGGAATAGCATACATTTATTGGGGTAGAGTGAAGTGGGGTAGAGTGGAGTTCAGTAATGCATACAGTGGAGTAGAGTACAGAGTAATACCATACAGTTGAGTGTCTGAGTGTGGTGTCTTGGCATACAATGGAGCAGTGTAGAGTTGAATGGCGTATAGTGCAGTTGTGTGCACTCAAGTGGCATGCAGTGGAGTGGCATAGAGTGGGATAGCGTAGAGTGTGGTACTGTAAAGTTAAGTTACGTATAGTGGAATCATGTAGCGTGGAGTAACATGTAGTGGAGGAGTGTACAGTATAGTGCTGGTATACACTGCAATGTCGTAGAATGGAGTGACATAGAGTGCAATAATGTACAAAGGAGTGGTTTAGAGTGTAGTGGCGTGGAGTGTAGAGGTGTGAAGTAGAGTGTCGCAGAGTGGGGTGGGGTACAATGGATTAGAGTGGGGTGGTATACAGTAGATTAGTGTAGAGTGGAGTTGTACATTATGTAATGACAGAGAGTGGAGTAGTATAGACTTTTGATAGGTACTTGAAACAGATGTAAGATGAAAGTGGTCTGAGGACTGCTGTTTGAGTAGAGATGCTGCGGCTCAAGTAGATTTTCTACCCGAGCTGCAGCAAAATCAACTCGATTTACTGAATTTCGTGCTGACCAGTGCTAAGTTGCACCGTGAGTAGTGCGAGCTGCATATTCCACTAAGTTCTTCTGTAACCCTGCTGAATTCCGCAGATTGAAACTCCTCGAGTTCTATCCCCCTAATTTATGCACACAGCAAACTATACCATCTATTTGGTTTTAAAATTTTAACAATTTAATCTTTACTCCCACTCATGCTCCATCATATTCATTGAATCGATTTTAGGAAGATAAAAGGAGCCATGACTTGTTGGCGATACGGCGAGCGCGAGGCAAGTGTTTTTTTTATTTTATATTTCCTTGTTGTCATCTGTTGACTATCCCCTTCCCCTGCCTCAACACCCCACCACTCTTACCTGCACCAGATATCACTGGTTAGCACACAGGAATCAAGGGGCAGATTTACAAGCCCCTTGCGCTGCATATACGTCACTTTTAGTGACGCACTTACAGCGCATTTCACTGCCTGATATTTACAAGGACACAAAAAGCCAACATGCATGGCTTTACCTGTCCTTGTAAATACGGCCCCTTCACACACAGCTCTTTGTGTGAAAGGGGTGTTCCATGGGTGTTGCTGTGGGTGTTCCCGCGCAACACCCATGGAACCAGACACATTTCCAGATTTACGAGGATTCGTAAACCTGGAAATGCATCAGTATGCTACGCTACCCTAGGGGAGGGTTAGGGAGGCGCAACGAGGAGAAATGTTTTAATTTCTCCTCGTTTTTTCCTATTTCTATGCATGTGGCATTCTACAGCACGCATTGAAAGAGGAAAATACCAGTAGTGATTGTTTGTTGTGCAGGAAGGTGCCCCTTACTGCACAAAAACAATCTCCCCATGATGCAGGCATCTTTGCACCATGGTTCAAAGGTGCCTGTGCCGGCACATGGCAGATGTTTGTGTGCTAGCGCAGGGGAGAGCACAGGAATGCATCAAATCATCGTAAATATGTTGCATTCCTGTGCTCTGAAAGTGCTGCAGCGTGGCGCAGCCAAAGGGCTTGCGGTGCCACGCTGCGGCACCTTCTTGTAAATCTTCCCCTAAATGTCTAAAATGTTGGTCATTTTTATAGAGTAAAACACACATTGATTTGACTCTTCACAGTTTAAGCAATATGTTCATTTTGTTCAATTTGTTTACCTCAGAAATTGAAAAGACTGACGGCATATTATCAAAAACAGTGTTAAAAATTATCACTGGTTTAGCGGCAGAAAACTGCCTCTAAAACAGCGATAATGGGCTTGATAATATGCCCTTGTGAATTCCCATAGAAGCCCATGTTCTGGTGTCAAACTGGGCTTCTGTTGGAATTCTTCAGGGCATATTATCAAGCCCATTATCGCTGTTTTAGCTGCAGTTTTCTGCCGCTAAACCGGCGATAATTGTAATGCCGTTCTTGATAATATGCCCCTTAGTGACATCTTCCGAGTTCTAAAATATGAAAACTATACGCAAAAAATGTATTGTTGCAGCCGCTCCTTAACCAACCAGCTATCCTAATATAACATATTGTGAATGATTTTACGGGAGAAAATGTCACATTCTCCCTAGTGAAGAATTCTATGTATATGTTCTCTGTAAATGTTATTGGTACAGTGGTGCTATCAAAAATATAAATACCGAAAAAAAAATCACACATCCATCCATCTGTAGGTGTGATTGCGCAAGTCATTAAAATAAAGCTTAGAGTTACCAGGTCCATGTGCACGAGAGTTAAAAGATTGACTAACCCAATTGAAATAATTGTAAAGTGATATGGTGCAGATTATAGTGTACATTTATACCACACACGAGTGGATGCTAAAGCATTACTTCCAATCTGCCATTGCAGCTCTAAAATGCTTTGAGCATAGCTTCAGCTGTGCAGCTGTGTGTCAAAAGAAATCTTTTGAAATGTTTAAAACCCTAATTTTTGAATTAACTGAGCAATGTCAGCCATAAGTAATGCTTTACAGCTCCTAGGATCTGAGGACATACTGTGTAAAACTTTATTAATATTTAATCTAGCACATCACATCCCTACAGTGACAGTTATTTTCACTGCCTTGTTTAATCTAGACTTGCCAATGGTAAATCTCAGTTTGCGACTTAAAAGAACTATTTTTGATAAATAAAGCTAGACAAATGCTGCATCTGAGCATTGATATACTATTTTAAAAAACATCTAATTTATTAGCAAAGAAATATACTTGCTAAATGTACCGCAAAAGTAATTTCATAAAAACGTGTGTCTCTGACTAAGAAGCCTGGTTGTAGTAAACCAGTTATGCTGGTTTATTTATTTATTTATTTGGTTTTCATTAGAATCAAGCAACAAATCAAATTACAGTAACAGTGCAGGCTTACAAAAGTAATTTCACATATGGCAAATCAAGATGCGAGGAGTGTTACAGTCTATAGCACTGTCAGCGATAAACAATAGCACACAGTATAGATTTTACAATATTTACATCCATTACACATCATTACACACAGTAGTTGATGTCCCTACATTGGGATTCGCTGGTAAATAGTCAGTTAGAGTTATCCAATAGTCTCTTGGCCTAGGTCGGGTGTGGAGTTCCTCCTCATATGTCTTAAGAGTGTCTCTGCAATATGCTATATCATGCAGCGATTGTCTGCAACGTGGATAGTGCTTACCTCATATCTCATAGATTTCACTGCGTCACTATTACGAGGCTTTTTGCGGGGGAACGCCCCCTCTGCATACATTATACCTGACGCAGGTATAATGTGGCGCAGGGGTTTAAAAAGTGACGCATCTACCTAGATGCGTCACTTTTTAAATATGGCGCAACAAGGCGCATGTTTTACGCTGCCGATGCGTCACAAAAAGTGACGCATCCGCAGCGCAAAACTGACGCAAGGCCTCATAAATGAGGCCCCAGAGGTTCTTGTCTCTTCATGTTGAAAAATACCCATCCGGGTATCCATGTGAATGTACTTAACAGAGGTCAACACGAGACCTCTATCTGACTACTGACATGACCTTCCCCAGCAATAGACTCCGGACTTTACCCGCACAGTGGTCTTCATGTCGACTGCCCTGCATTTCACATCAACGTGAAGCTCTGACTGGTAACCAGCTCTTCGCTAGCTTGTCCACTACAGTTTAAGTGTTAGGATACAGCCAATGTCAGGACTGTCACAACAGGAGGGGAGAAGGTTCATTGTGTACCAGTACTAGCAATAAGGATGCACCTTTCAATATATATTCCAAAATCAAGCCTGTAATGCTTATGAACATAGTAGAATCTCAAACAGCCTAACACTACATGGCGACAGATGCTGGAGTTGTTTTTCATCTTTTTCCCTTTGAACTAGTTCCCACAAAGATCCCTGGCATGCCTAAGCAAAGTATTACAAAGTGAAGGGAAATTGTCTTTACAACGAAGACTTCACAACTCAATTGCCTTTACCACACAGGTAAATATTTGTAGCTTTTCGATGCTTGCCTTTACCATACAGGTTCGTTTTATTTGTTTAAATAACAAAATTATTATTTTATTATTTTTAAAAAGTGTTTAGGCGTGGGTATTGATAAAGGGAAGTAGAAGTAAATGTAGGTTTTATTTGTTGGTTAGCAATAAAGGGAGATAAGGGAAACTGTAGGTAATACGGGTGGGTAGTGGTAAAGGAAGGGTTATAAGGTGAGCACGGATTCAGGTAGGTAATGGTGATTTTAGCGTTTATGGGTGGGTAGTGGTAAACGGGGAAAAAAGTCTTGATTTGGTGTGGGTTGGGTGGTGCGGGGAATGAGATTTTGGTATCAATTTATGATCAATTTAATAATTTATCTCATTCATCATTTTTGGACCGCTAGTATCTGTCGTTGAGTAAAAGACAACCCCCTTATAGGTTTAGACAAACCCCATTAAATGACGCCACTCTGAAGAACCACTTACAACTGATAAAGTTTAAAAGTTTTATATAAAAGTCAAATTTGAATGCAAATACAATCCTCTCAGGATAAACCTCAAAGTATACAAAATACAAAATCAATTCCAAAATCAGCAATTTAGAGCTTCGATGTAAAGTGGTTCCTTTGCGTCATCTACAGAAAGAGAAAAATAATCAAGTTAAATCTGTCCCTACTCTATACTAGGTGACTTCCCTATTTCGCAAGTTTCTTCCCTAAAAAGGTGTCAGCAGTTTGACTTCCAAAGAAGTTCAAACTCTCTTAGCCTCTAAAGGTAACTTAAGTTTTAGAAGCAGTACCCTCTCTGCCTACCCATCCGCTCTTCTAAGGGTCCTCGGCCTACTGCTCCCTTGCGCTCTGATCTCTCTCAGCGCATCTGCTCAAGGCATCTACCCTTGCCTTCGCTCTGAGCAATTCGCCTCGCTGTTCCTTCTGAGCTCTTGCTATCTTCTCCCCGGGGTGCTGTCCCTAAAATACACAATCACAGTGTGGGTGGAACGCCCCTTGACGCCCACCACGGACTTTCCCCGATGATGTCAGTTTCTGGCTCTTTCCATTGCTTCATCTCTTCGCGTCGTCCGTTAGGTTGACCCTTCTCCTTAGATGTCATCTTCATCTTCTTGTTGGCGACTTTAATTGACACTTCCCAGATCAAAAGTCAAAATGAACTTAAACAAGACTTTAACTTACAACTATTTCTTGACCTTACTAGATCCTGTGAATGGTCATTCAAAACAAAGCTCAAATTCCAATCGTCTCCTCTCATGTTTAGGCAATAAACTTCGTTCGACATTTGTCACCTTAAATCTAACAAATGCTAGACTCTTCGGCTCGCACCTTCAAATGAAGGCTATTCACGACTCCTGTGAGCCCACTAAATTACATACATTGGACTATGCTCCTGCGAACTCTTGGTTAGTCAGGTTATAATCACAAATGACCTAAACCCTTCTAACATTCCTACAAACTTCTTCTACACAGTATAACCTTTAACATACATTTATATGTGAACGCTTTTAGTATACCTTTCTTCTAAACGAATACAATTTTACATAGAATACAGTTACGTAGAATATGAACCTTAATACATAGAATATAAACCCTATACACAGAACATAACTTTATATTCTTCTTCATTATATTATGCTATATATGCTCTTGCACATTTCTCCATGTTACGTTGTCTCGCTGTTTCTACATTTCAAGTTACATACGTACATGAATTCTATTGTGCACGTTCTTCTGTTCATGAGTATTTCTACACATTTTGACATTTACCCATTAAGTATACAGGCCTTCTAAATCTAATACATTCTAAAGTGAATACAGTTATACATTTATTTCTTATACCACGTTGTCACTTTCCGTTGACCTTTATGCTATAGACGTCAAGTTTACGTTCGATATACATTTCATTCCTACGTTACACGATATGCTTGTAAATATGGCCTATACATAATTTTTATTCAAATTTGCGCTCTCTCAGTGGTGGTAAAGGGAGGTAAGAGTAATTTTAGTGTTTAGCAGTGGTCAGTGGTAAAGGGAGGTCACTTTAGGAATGGGTAGTGGTAAAGGGAAGATAAGAGTAAATTACATACATTAGGTATATTAATATCTTACTTTACATTTTAGAAAAATAGAAATTTACTGGAAAGAAAATCAAGGTTAAAGTGACGTTCTAATTAGGTGGAAACATCAGTTTAAACATACAAATTTGATCAAAGATGTCCTTTCAGTTGTCATAACTGATGTTGTCAAAGATGTCATAGAACGTCATGAGTGTTGTAATGTGAGAGGTCATAAACAGTCCTAGGCGAGGATGCGAGTTAGTGATGTGCCACGCTCATCTGTCCTTGCTTCAGAAACTAAACCACGTAGCACTAGCACATTTTGCACTAATATATATCTTCCGAATTTATATACAGCAGTACCTTACTATTTATGATGGTTGCGTCTTTATCTTTTCAAAAGCTACTGCAAGAAAATAATCACTGTATTTTTACTTGTGTACGAACTACTATATAGCTATATTTTTGCTTAACTATGTGCGTCCGTACCACCAGTCACACCTAGTATGAATGCAGAATATGACTGGGGAAGTGTGAATATCTTTCTTCATTTCTTTTGGGATTAAAGCACGTGCACCTGCAGTCTCCTTCATGCATGCATAACATAAAAAGTAAACAGGAAATGTTTGTAGATTTCAGGAACAGGCCACACAGTTTGCATGAATATTTTATATTGCATTCGTTACTGATTTCCAAAGATATAGCATGGTGCTTACCTTCTCATGCACGTGTCTTAACCTTTATAAGCATCAGAGAAATACTGTCTTTTGCATATCCTCATTTATTCATTCTTCAATTAATATCTGATCGTTCGGACCTATCTGTGGGCTCTCCTTGAATATTTTTCTTTTCAACTTAATAGCCACTCGTGGGATGAAAATTCTACAGAGTTTTTCAATCAAAGTTTGCAAAGCATAAATTACTCTTAAGCATATACACACTTTGCGACTCTTAGGCCTTCATGAAGATTATCTTGTGAATCTTGACTAAATTAGTGCGCTTATGTAGATTCGATTTTTATGAAACAGTGATTCTCTGAGTAACTCTCCTGCATTCAGAATTCTAAGAAGTTAGCCAAAAAGTATGACTTTTTTGTTCAAGATTGTTTTATCTTATTAAAGTTTATGGAGTCAGCCTAAATTCAAAGGAAACAAGTGTAAAGCATTTATGAGCACCAAAACTGTTTATTAGATGGAAACACAACATAATAAAAACCCCACTGCAATTAAAAAAAATATCACATAAATTTCAATGAGCAAATAGACAACAAGAAAGTCGGAAGGGGGAACCAGATATGTGATTTTTAGGAGTTTCTGAGTTTCTAGTGTCAAAATGAGCAAAGAGCCAACTGCAGGTATCTGGTCAAGCTAGACCAGGTCAATGGAAAGGGTTGATCATAGGTCGGCTCCAAGAACCATGTTCCTCCAGGTGAAAGGTTACCTTCTGACTTAATCTTTTTTCTGGAGCAATTTCCTTGCTGGCGTGAAGGGCTGCCAGTGGGATATGAAGGAATGTCCAATGATGGCTGGGTGCTTTTCAGCATTAGTCATGGTGAAATCTTCCATGCTGGGACTTAGAATATTTTCTGGATGTACAGCTGTTTAATGCTATGTACTTTAAATTTCACCCAGTCCTAAACAAAAAGACTATGGCTCCCTTTTCTCCAACAATTGGAAACGTCCCTCCTGGGCTCCCCACACCTCTTGCACAATCTGAGTCCGACATGCTTCTAGGCACCAGATCTCTCTCCATCAGGCTCCTAAATGTTCCAGCCCACGGTAGTCAGTTGTGCTTTCTTGCAGTCAGTCAGGAGGCCTTCTGCTTTTTGTGTCCCTGTAACAGGTAACAGGAAGCAAACCATTTTTTTTAATGGAGAACAGCTCGATTCTTTGGCTGCCAGGAGGAGTCTGGAGTCATTGAGGCGTGTTATTTCCACAACCAGGCAAGTCTTTTTTCAAGGTTTTCTCTTCCCAGGTCTGGCAATGCTCAGAGGAGCTAATGGCGGTGAGTTAGCAGCCTTACCTTTTGCACTAGCTACTTATGGGAGAATTCCCTACTCCCAGTCCTGGCTACTTTCTCACAGCATTTTCAATCACATTATTAGCCTTTCCCTTCTTGATTTACTGAAAATGTTCCCTGCAACAATAAAACACGATGGCTCCAGCCATCCTCCTCCAGAAGCTCTGGTTATTCCCCTAGCTAGGGATGATGGGTGCTTCCCTTTGTCTAGGTCACACGTGTTTTCCTCCTGCTTGGTATGGAGTTGAAATATATAAGGTGGTCCTGGGAATGAATAGTAGCATCTCCTGGCAGCCATATTTGTAAATTTCTATTCAAAGGAATCACTGTGAAAACTGCCCCTGGTTTTTCAACCAGTGCCGGCTTGTGTAGGTCGTTCCACTGGGCGGTGACGTGGGGCGGGGGAGGGGGGTGTAAAATGCGGGAAGGAGACGATTACAGGTAAGTAACGTAAAAAATAAATAAAACAAATTTTGTTGCGTGCGCTGTATCGCATTTGGCATTGCTGCGCACGCAACAAAATTTGTTTTATTTATTTTTTACGTTACTTACCTGTAATCGTCCGTTTCCCGTATTTTACACCCCCCCACCCCACGTCACCTCCCGGTGAACGCCCTACACGAGCCGGCACTGCTGTCAACTATTCCTGTCACCCTCTCAGGCAGCTATTACCTACTAAGGGACCACTAGCTAGTAACACCTCGGTCTTCCTCAGCCCAGAAGTCAATACATTGTCTTCATGAAGCAAGGACATTAGCTTGCTCCCAAGGATGTGTATTGTGCCTCCGTAGTAAGGCTAGGAGTTAAATCAGTTCTAAACTTTCAGGCAGAACAATATGCACTTTCTTAAAGGTACTTTTCAACTAAAAGCATCACAAATCGGCATTCAACAATATGTTTTAATTAAATTACTTGCAAAGAACTTTAAACCATCACTCTAGCATTTTCCCAGGTGGAAAAATTAAACTATTATTTTATTTTCAGCCAGGCTTTTTCCTGGCAAATTCAGGTCACATAACAGTGACAACAAGGTTTGGGCTGTTTACTGTGAGTGTTTTTTCATCCAATGTGCAGTATGGAGATTTTGTTTTGTATAAAGACCCTGTCCTGTGGATTTACTATACACACTTTATGGGCAACCTGGACTATATATATAAAAGTTTTTTTTCTAAATGGCACAAGCACATTTCCATGCAACTACTGTTGAACAGGAGTCCAGCTACAGCATGTTGATATCTGAAGCCATATACATACTATCATCTATGTGGGTGGTATAAATACACAATAGATCCCAAATAAGACATGTTTGCGCCACAGGACATACTTATGCACCAACTTAAAATGACCTTACTAGAAAGTTCAGTACACTGATTGGGTTGAAGCCAATTTTGCAGCACAGTTTTAGGGATAGAGCACATACCCTGTGGCACCGAATTGTAGTGTCACAGTGCACAGAGCCATATTATCAACAGGAATAGGGGCCATGAAAAGCTACAATAAAATATGGAGTGGCCAGGCAGAAAAGTATGATTTCGTACAAGGAGAAATTTGAAATGTATGCACAGCAAAAGTTTAAAAAGGTACTTTGATAAAATGAAAGCTTATTAAACTGTTCCATTGTAAGAATGTGAGATTCTACCTTTAAAATATAAGTGATATTTGGATGTTTAAAATTTCACTTTTTCTTAATCAGTGAGAGCCCAATGAACTTGAGGTTCTATGTTCACTTACTATTGGACCTGTATTTATTATAAAAGCCAAATCGGTTTAATTTATTAAATAAGGAAATGCCACGGCACACTAGATAATATTGCTGCTTAGCAGCTCATAAATGAAAAATATGTAAGAATCCGGGGTTTCTCAGTATATGCCGCATTTATAGACTTCGCCACAGCCTTTGATGAGGTTGGTCACCCAAACCTGTGGAAAAAGCTATCTAAACTCGGTATTCCAGCAACTTTGCTACACGTAATCATTGTGTTGTACTCTTCAAACTGGTGTAAAGGACATATCCATGGATTTCTCTACAAAAAAATGGTCTGAAGCAAGGATGTTGCTCATGATATTTTGTTATTTAATTTATTTATACAAGATCGTTCCACCTTCATAACGAAAGGCAAATGTTTTTCAACCCAAGAATTGGGGGTCGCTCTCTAACTCGTCTGCTTTATGCAGATGATAATGTGATCTTCGATCTTACTCGAAAAGGTCTTAAGAGCCACTTGGCAACTCTTCAATATTATGCAGACCTTCATTACTTAAAGATCAACTCATTGAAAAGCCAAATACCATTCTTTCAGGGGAAAAAAGCATGTAACAATATCGCTTTCGAGGGGAAATTCTGTTTATCTCCCTCAGCGATTCTGATCGTTTAGCAAAACTATGTGGGTAAAGCACTGTGTCAAACCCCTTCACCCCCTGCAGATGGCTGCTCTCAGGAGGCTCACTGACAGTGCACCACCTCTTAGGTGATGCACTGTCAGTGCACCTTCTGAGGGCTTTTTTGCCTGGGCGCCTGCATCTGTAATATGGCGCGGACGCAGAGATAAAGGGATACCCTTGTTTGCATGGGGTATGCCCCCATACAAATGAGGTAATGCACCCTGAAGATAGCACTGGAGCTTCAAGTGCACCTGCGCTATCAGTAGTACAGAAGGGGCCGAACAAGTGTCTGTGGCCCCTTTTGTGATACCAAAGGGCCCCGGGGGGCGCGCAAAGTGGACGCAAATGCCTGTTGCACCCCCGGGGCACTTACTGTAATACAGCCCCAGATTTATTTCATGGAGCATTTGTTTTATCAATGCTATGTTGTTGATGACAACAAAAATAATGAAAGCCAATTATTACAGATTTTACATACCCTTCCGTTTCACTATATTTTGCTCGGCTGAAGTTTCAAAAAATGTGTAAACTGTAAAATTAAAACAATTAACACAATTGTTTGTGGCACAAGAGGCCTCTTTATATATTTTTTTGTCAACTTAGATAAGACTAAGGATATTTCTTCAGCAAGGGAGTAAAAATAAAACATGAGAATATATACACATATAAAGAATAAAGTAACTATCCTTTATATAGGAAGAAGGACAATGTACCAACGAACACACTTAGAAATCTAAAGATAAAAGATGCATACAAAATGCAAACTAAATATTATCTGAGAATCCCCCATCCCCCAAACAAGATCCCTATTCATACACTGGATTTGTAGCACAATGAGCCTTCTCTGGCAGATATGCAATGTGTAGGACCCAAACAAAAGTTGGTCATGATCATTTGGGGTGCAGGGTCCTACACAAATCTCGAAAAAAACATGAGTTCCATTGTGGGCTTCTTTCACATACAGTTCTTGTGTGCACACGGACACTTGTTTTGGGGCCTGGTCTACATTTATTAACTTGAACATCAGGCCTGTTTTGATTGAGATTAGTTCTTCACAATCTGGTCCTGATGAATGGCTTAGACCCCATGGGATGTTACGTACAAGAAAAAGGTCGACCACTTTGACAGGACTTGACTTGACTACATCCTAATAGACCCCATCTCCTTTTCTTAACATTGTCATGGATTTACCCATTCATTTATAAAATGACAATACAGGTTATTTGTAGATCATTTTAAATATTTAGCCTGATATAATCATTCTAAACTCCTGCTACGTTCCAAGGGGTTTCACTTGACTGAGTCTAGCAATCAATGCAAGAAAGGTAAAAAGATCTCAATTAAAAGCTCTGAAAAGAGCCCGTTGGGTACTACACCACCCACCCAACGTGGAGCACGACCGGTTAATGAAGCAGGACACCTTGGTGGGTGAGGGTCACTGCATCCTAAAAAAGGATTAGTCTATGGATCTAATGCAGTAGATTGTGAGTCCTCTCAAATGCCTCTTTGCTTGTGAAACATCACACCTTTTATTTTCTCTGGGTTCTACAACAGTGTTATAGCCATTTAAAAACGACACTTCAGGAAGATTATTATTGTTACCATTATTTAAGGACAGTCTGCAAAGTTAGCTGCCTTTAAAATGACAGCAGGCACTCAGCAGTGCACACATGCAAGTGCAGGAAATCTTCTGGGCCTCTAAACTTCCAGTCCCTGTTATATACTAGGGACTTATAGGTAGTTTGAATCAACTGGTCCCATTATCTATTATAGACTTGTGGCATCGGTCATGGCCAATTGTTTGTTTACTCAATTACACGCACCTTTTTAAGCAGAGCACTTGCCCAGGGCCTGGTTAGCTGAGCCTAGGGCACAGTCAGTTACCACCAGTACCAGTCAGCAACAAATGGGAGTAAAGAGGGCAAAAGGATGACTTCCTCACACATCCCATTATAGGATTATTGTGAACATCCGCACTTCCCTCTCAATGGAGCATTTGTGTTGCCCAACAGTCATGCACTGCCACCCAGAAGTGGTAATCTTTATCTGCCTCACTTCCATCCTTAGCGGGCAGGCATAACCTGACCTACTTACAAGCTGGGGACAAAAAGTTCTCCAGCACACATCCTCCCGGCAGCTGCAGACAAAAACAGCCAGCAGAACATGAAAGCGGTTGGGCACGTGCGGCACAAAGAACAGTATCTTCATAGCAAATAAGTAAAAACAATCCAGTGGTGTAATCCACGTGAAGGGATTGGATTGCTAGGCAGTATTATAAGGCACACAATGTTTAGATGAGATTGACAAAGAAGAGGGTCCCTATGGAATGAAAGGGGACAAAAAAGGCACAAATGCAGCATCCCACCTCCAACTCCCAGATACAGGCACTGAAGCACAAAAAACAAAAAGGACTCATTTTGGAAAGGGACCTCTCATGCCCGTTCTATTTGAGGATGGTTGGGAGTTTGAATTTTGCCTGTAAAGTGTCCTGACCTGACAAGGACAAATAATGACTGTTAGATTTTAGGGGTTAAAATTTTAGAAGTCAGTAGGTAACGAGGTATAGCAGAAATGAGACAGCATCTCAAGTGTTAATGTGGCAATTCAGAATGACACCTTGAATTGGAGTTGGGTGCTATCAGCTATGCAGTGTTTCTAAAGACCACTTTGTAATATTCCAGCAGTAATATTCATTGGCATATTTGTATATGAGAGCTACAATACATAATGAAAACAGAAAGACCCTCATTACGAGTGAGGAATACTGCTCGGGCAACCTCAAGTTTTCAGGTTTCTTTCGGTTGGAAATTATTGGATTCACAAATTTTGAACCAAATAATTCTGGGTCTGGTAAAACCTGACCCGAAGTCTAATGCAGAACTGCTAGAGCCACAGGCAGCGGCTATTCTTGGCCCATAACTGCCCACACAAAGGAACCTGGGGGTGCAGGAAAAGCTCCTTCCACCTGAAGTAAAAAGCACTCTGACCCTGCCGTTGATCCTGTTTCCCCCCATCAAAACAAAGCTCCCTGAACCAATTACCATATGCTCCAAGCAAGTAAGAGGAAAAACACATGGAATTTGACCAGTTTTTTTCTCGTTCTTTTTGTCATTCCCCATTTCTGAAGAAATAACTTGTAAAACGTGTTAAGGCAGGGGCAGATACCGACCGGAGGGGCATATTAGCTAGGCCGTTATCGCCACTTTAGCGCCACTTTTTGCCGATAAATCTGCGATTTTTTTATCCCCTAACTACCAAGCTGTCAATAACAGCAGTTAGCGACAGCTTCCAGGCGATAGCGAACGTTTTGGGGCCCGCTTTGCATGTCAGCGATATTTATCGCTGATGACATGTAAAGTGGGCATACCCAAACTGGTAGCGACTGAAAGCAGTCGCTAACACAGCTATCACCTATTAGCAAAACCCGCAACGCGATAAAAAAACGCACGCTAACCACGATTTTTGCCAGGATTTTACACCTGGCAAAAACCTGACTTAGCCATAATAGTCCATTGGAGGTGGATTCTATGGCTAAATCCCCACCTGCCTATTAGCAAGATTTTCCTTAGCGATAGGATTTTTATCACTGGAAATCTCACGTTACAGATGGGATTTGCCGCTATCAATGGATTTTTTATCGCCGTGGAGATAAACGTTGGTAATACTGCTCTATCTCCGTGATAATATCCAGTGATAGGAGGTGATAAAAAAAATCACGCTAAGTGTGGTTTGCGATAATTTTCGCAAGTTGTTGCTAATATGCTCCTGAATCAATAATTCTGGCCCTGGTACAGAGATGTCAGTGGAGTTAACAGGGATGTTGTAAGTAGGGCAAATAGTGAAAGGCATGGAGATTATATCATTAATATCCTTTTTGTGATATGATTGGATAGGACTTAGAAGACCTGTTACTTTTCTAGAGTCAAGCCTGGAATCGAATTTGTGGGCGTATATAATACACCCACTACTACTCTTAATTCACAGTGGTAGAGTTAAATTCATGGACATCTTTTTCACTCATCAAAAATATCAAAGATCTGGGAGTACAAAATGCAGGTTTTTATGTTTTTCTCCGTTCTGTTAGCCAATAGCCAGTTAAGCATTTTAACTGCGCTGAACTGATGCTCCACAAAGCCAATGTAATGCAAAGCAAGATCTATATTGCCGGCCCTATAATAACGTGACCCTCTTATGATTCAGAAGCAGGGCCCTCCTCACTGAAAATATGTGTGACCCCTGGTTCTGCCTGATCATTGGTACTGGGGTCAGATTCACAACCCTCACTGTTACCCAATGTACAAACTGTGGCATCATTATGTGCAAAGTCTGTTGTTCTGTATCCTAACACATCTGGAAAGATTAGTGCTAAACAGTTTTCCTTGCTGTTTTAAGGCACAAAATGCAATCTGGGTCCGTGCAGAGAGCCCTTTGAATGCTGCGAATATGGACGCGCATCTTGAAAAGGATGCAGCAGTCCCCAAGAAATGACCGCAGTGTAATTAAATGTGGAGAGGTTGAATGCATTACCACTAAGTACATTAATTGAAAACAGCAATTAGGAAAGGAGGTTCTTTTGCGCACTTAGAAAATTGCAGGACCTCCAAAACCAATATTGCAAGATAATTATATTTCAATTACAGTTCCATTACCATACACTTTGCAGAATACGGTTTAAGAATAACTGTCCCCTCTGGTGCTGTCACTTGAGCAGGTGTGGGGAGCTGCATGGAGGCAACTTTCTAAGAAGAGCAACTGGCGACAGATTGCTATTTGCAGCATTTTCAAAATAAGGACAGTGTCAATTTCCCTGACATCTTCTACTGTTGCTTCCTCTTCTTATGGTTATTATCGTCATTGCTGTGATTATTACCAGCTCTCTGCTAAAATGTTATCATGTAAGGAATACACTCTGTAGAGTGGTCGCAACTACAGCCTTCTCGTCGTTAGACTAACAAGTTCCATGTGCCATACTCTATGACACTCATCTTATCCGCCTCATAACAATGGAAAGGTGAGCAGGCCATGCCCATATTCAAATGTTTAATCTGCAGATTTCCTACAGGGGCTGCATTACACATGCAGCACATTTTCTTGCATTGCACCTGGTGCACCATTAAAAAGGTGCTCCCGGTGCAGTGAAGGAAAGTGGTCCGAACTATGGGAATGCACTGCCCCCAGGGCAGCACATTCACGTGAAATACGGAGAGGCTGCTTTGATGATGCTCCATGTTTCACTTTTAAAGTGAAATAGATATCCCCTTGCAGGCGGGTGCAGTCAGTGACTTCATCCGCCTCTAAGGGGGTGCCTGGGGTGGGTCCATTGGAACCCCTTTAGCCCCTGCAGATGGCTGTTCTCAGGAGGCACACTGACAGTGCACCTCCTGAAGGCTTCTTTGCCTCGGTGTCTGAGTTGGTAATAGGGTACGGGTGCAGAGACAAAAGGATTCCCTCATTTGCATGGGGCACGCCACCATGCAAATGAGGGAACACCCCCTTGTAGAGAGAACTGGTGCTTTAAGTGCACCAGCGCTATTGGTATTACAGAAGGAGCTGCAGAAGCCAAATACCAAAGTTTGCAGGGGACGCACAAAGCAGGCGTAAACCCCTGTTGCGCCCTCAGGGCAGTTTGTGTAATACGACCCCAGATGTCCATATACATGGAGAATTGGCATCCTTTAAGGTATTTTGGGCCACTTTGATAAAAAGAACACAGCCAATTCTCATTTTGAACATGCATACCCCAAAAGCGAGGCATTTTGTATTTATATTATTGGTGTTGAGAAGCAAATCATTCGACAGAATAACTAAACTGCGTTTCCTCGGTTTGATAATGGAAATTGTACCGTTTATGGAGCCAAATGGACCGGGCATGAGCTATGCAGCTGGGTTCCCAGCTACTCATGCAGGGAAGTCGTTATTGCGTATGAAACCTCGTTGCACTGCACAGCTGCCCCCATGCATCTATGTCTCAGTCACGATGCTCCGTAAAACAGACAGTGAAGGTCACACCACCCACTCGGCACACCATAGCAAGAGAAAAAGCAAAAATGTCTTCAAGCCATGTTATTCACAGCTCCGTCTGTGCGCATCTTTTGAGTATAAATGACAGTCACACATGGCCCGACTTTAACTCCACTACTGTTGTTTTAGCACAATGACTTCCACGGCATTGTGTCGGACTGCGTGTGCACTAGATAATAAACATTGCCATTTAATTATCTGCACACTGCAAAGAATCGACCATTCTGCGTCGTGGGGGTCTCCCCGCAGGATGGCAGGACAAGCAAACGTTCAGACTACATATTTGATCTGCCCGAGTGTTTCCTGTCGTTTGCTATGTTGAATTGTATTTGTGTAGCACTCGTTTGCTATTGCCATGGGCTTTGAGCGCTGTGGGCTGCCTGGAACTGGAAGGTGCATGCCCCTTGGGCTGTGGGGCTTTCTGTTTACCACAGTGGGCTTTTCAGGGTAAGGTCTTTTCCTGCTGCAGCATCTGCGCAGCCTTGTTCCTGTTTTTATAGGATTGTCATGGTACCTGTCCAGATCGTGTGCACCTTGTCAAACTGTATGACTATCCCGATGTGCACCTACCCCCTTCCTGTCTCCTTGACTCTGCGTCTCACAAGGACCAGATATCCATGTTTCACCTTGTCCCAGTCTGTCCTGTACAATGTCGTTGCCTTCTAGTCCTAGACCAGGTCTTCACTTGGCCCTTGTGTTGGTAGATTTGTTTTAAACCAAAGGTCTGCCGCTCCTGCCTTCTCTCTCCATCCCCTGGTGGGCACGGGAGGTCACAATCCTGTGTCCATGCTTTATCACAGAGAGCGCATTTATTTTGACAACCAGTGTGTCATAGTCCCAAATTCTCCTCTCTCAGCAGAAGATCCGCGCCTCCCTGACTCGGTGCCCCTGCATTCCTGAAGCCGATGCACTGTGTGTCCACTGCTCCTTGGGGAACGCCAGGGACCGGGCGTAGTGGCGGCTTGTCTCACTGCCCCTCTGCAGCCCCCCTTCTCACTGTCCAGACCTACCTATTCCATGTGTCTGATTTGCTCAAACAAACCTACAAATTGAGTCTGGACTGTGACAATAAATTCAGCTGCGCGGCTGTCCCTACAAGAGCGCACATGCCAGCCTTTTATAATTTCGATTAACAGCTGATATTCTCGCTAAAGCTACTGGACCGGTGAGATAACACAGGCGAGAGATAATTCGCTGCAAATTCCGCGGCAGATCCGCTCTGTGATAGCTCCCTTCCGCGTGAGGTTTTGTGTTTGTTCCACCCAGTGAAGTGTCAGAATCCCATCAATGCGAATTATTATGCGGTGCTCCGTTCATGTTTTTCAAAAAGTATTTCACTTCTCAGAAGATTCTAATTACTTTTTTCAGAGGAACAAAAGTAAGGCCACCAATTGGAAACAAAGTGAATGTTAATAGTAAAAATAAAAAAAATAAAAATTAGAACGTCGTGTTACAAATGCAAGTACAGCCCACTAGGCGGCGTAGAGCACCAGGCCATGGGTCCCGACTAATGTAATATATAAGTAATATTTACTGGATATCTGAATTCATAATAAACCCAAGTGTGCAAAGAAATCGTTTATCAGCATATGTATAACACATGCTTCTGGTGAAGATAAATCGAGAATCATTGACACCGTGGAATAATAATAATATTTACCTAAACCAAGGAAAGTAACAGCGCTTTATTTGAATACACAGTATTACAGCTTTCAATACATGTTACTTCTATTATTAATGAAATAAAATTAACATATCACAAATAAAAACAGTACTACAATTACTACTATTAATAATGGTCCTAAAAATACCAAATGATTCAAAAATGTTAATGAACTTGACACAGCAATTACAATGCAGAGCAGAGTATGTGGGGATACTATAAACCACTAAACAGTTCAAAACATTTCAAGTATGAGGATTTTCTTTTGGGAATTTTACAAAGTAGACTAAGAGTGACAAAGTAAGGTTGACGTGGATTCTTAATGTACACCCGGAAAGTGGGCTCCCAGTGTAGGTCGTGCAGTAGAGCCATACGTGGAGTATAGAAGACTCCTAATGACCTTACAGCAGGTGCATTATTGAAAGCTGTGCATCCGTAAGCTAACAACAAAGTATAATAAAGTTATGTAGGTCAACATTGCGATCTTGATGAAAAGAGGTTTGGATATCTATTACAAGCTTTTGAAGTTTGGATATAGTAAATTAAATGTTGGACAATCGTGTTTGATTTTATGTTTTAGTGTAATGGGGTGTATGTGCCACAAAGTCAACTGTATGAAAGGGCCATCTTTGATGTGATTTTGTCCCCGCCCCCAGTTTTCACCCAATCTGTTTTGCTGTAGTCTATGCACTTTACCCCTGCTAAACAGGAGTGAAGTGTCTGTGCTCCTCCTTAAACATGGTTAAAGTGGCTTTCCCCTTGTTTGACATATTTTACTAGCTTACACATCCCTAGTATGTGGTGTACATAATGCACCCAGGGCCTGAAAATGAAATGCCGCCTGTGTACTGAAGCACACAGCAGCGGCCGTTGCAGGTAAGTGCAGTAGTGACTTTTTAGGTTCCCATCGAAAAATTAGTGTAATTATTCCTTAAGGTCGGCAACCGCCCACCCCAAATAATCCCCTTTCTTTCACCAACATATTGGTACGGACATGAAGTTGAAACCATTCAACAGTAAAGAGCTCAATGAATTATATCCTGTATAGGAAGGAGTGAACGCTTTTGCTTGCTGCCACCAGTAGTAAGTAAGTAAGTAAGTAAGTAACTAAGTAAACATTTGTAGAGGGCATGATACCCGATACCCGAAGGCATCCCAGCACTAAAGGCCACGGCTCATGAACTGGGTGCAGGTTTATGGGAATAGAAACATTTGTATGAGTTTCAGGAAGATCAAATGATTGGTTTCATCACATCCAATGTCAAGGGGGAGAAGATTCCACAACTTTGCTGCATCATACGAAAAGAGGCGACCCCCCTGTACGTGCTTTCCTTATTTTAGGAACAGTCACCAACTGTTTATTGCCTGACCGCAAAGCTCTTTTATGGTAATAAGGGCAGATAATGGAGCGAATAATAGGCGGACCATTACCTAGCATTGCCTTATGTAGGGTGGATCAATGATTGTTGGAAATGTCCCTTTATGCAGGGTTATCCCCATACTTTTTGCTTCTTCTTCCTTTGTTTTTGCTGACCTGTGGTTGTTGGTAATAGGACTCTGGGTACTTTACCACTGCTGATCAGTTCTAAAGTGCATATGCTCTCCGTGTAAATTGTTATGGTGATTGGTTATCCATGATTTCCATATTTGTCTTACCAGTGGGTTCCTAATAAAGTGCACTGAGTGTGCCAGGGCTGGTAATTCTAATGCTACTAGTGGGCCTGCAGCACTGATTGTGCCACCCACATGAGTAGCCCCAAAGAGACGTGTCAGGCCTGCCACCGCAGTGCCTGTACGCAATTTGCTAACTGCCATTTTGACCTGGCCAGTGTGCCCACTTGCCAGGCCTTACCCATCTCTTTTCTTACACATAGGACACCCCTATGGTAGGCCCAAGATACCCCCTGGGCACGGTGCAGTGTATGTGAAAGGTGGGACATGTACTAGTGTGTGTAACATGTCCTGATAGTGAAATACTCCCAATTTAATTGTTCACTATTGCAAGGTTATCTTGCCCATAGGCCAGAATGGGGAATACTGTGTAGCATGTTTACCTGCATATCTTCCCATAGGAGTGAGATAAAAAATTGGAGCCTGGTATCCCTGAACTCAGAATTTAATAACACATCTTTTAGTAAAGACGGTTTTTAAATTCTGTGTACAAAAATAGTAGTTTTAGAAAGTGGCTATTTTGTTGTTCAACCTTTCTGTGTACCTCTGCCTGTTTGTGGATTGACAGTCTGGTTTGAGAGTGACAGGAGCTGGGGTGGCTCCAGGAGTCTGGGTGAGTCAGCACTAGGCTGAAGAGGCTGATCTGCATTTGGAGTGGTGGGAGGAGTAGCACCTAGGCCTGAATAGGGCTGTGCCTGCCTTCCACAATGTCAGCTCCACCTCTTGAGGTGTGTCTGATGGCCCTAGCCCACACTAACAAAGGAAGAAGTTGTGCACTGTCAGAGTCCACCCAGAACTGGTTTGGACTGCGTCCAGGACCACTTACAACTAGAGAACAAAACATTTTGGGGTATAAATATGAGAGCTGAAACCCCTGAACTTTGGATCATCCTGAAATTCAAGAGAAACCTTTGCAGAGGAGAAGAGCTGGAGAAACTGAAGAGAAGGACTGCCCTTGCTGTGTGTTCTGGGTCCAACCTGCAGTTGCTATTCTGCCAAGGAAATGAGAAGGACTTTGCTGTGTGCTGTGTCCCCTGCTTGAAGAAGATCTCCAAGGGTCTGAGGAGAGCTAGCCTCCTTTTTTGAAGTCCCAGAAACAAAAGGACTTCACCCCGCTCCCCCTAAACCCTGTTGTGTATGGTCTGACCTGCCTAGAGTGCGTGATCCAGTTGTAGGGCCTATAGAGGTTTTTGCTGCTGTTTGGGAGCTGGAAGAAGAAGACGCGTGAAAACAACTGTGTTGGAAATGGCCCTTTTTGCAGGGTTATCCCCAAACTTGTTGCTTCTTCCTCCCTTGTTTTTCCTGACCTGTGATTGTTGGCCATAGGACTGGGCACTTTACCACTGCTGATCTGTGCTAAAGAGCCTATGCTCTCTGTATAAATTGATATAGTAATTGGTTATCCATGATATTCTTTTTTGTATTACGAAGAAGTCCCTAGTAAAGTGCACTGAGTGTGCCAGGGCTGGTGATTCAAATGCTACTAGTGGGCCTGCAGCACTGATTGTGCCACCCACATGAGAAGCCCTAAAATGGTGTCTCAGGCCTGCCATTGCAGTGCCTGTGTGCAGTCTGTGAACTGCCATGTCCTCCTGGTTAGGGTTCCTACTGATCAGGCCTAACCCTTCCCTTTCTGTACACATTGGTCACCCCTATGGAAGGTCCAAGGTACCCCCTTGGTCAGGGTGCAGTGTATGTGAAAGGTATAGCATGTACTAGTGCAGGTGACATGCTCTGGTAGTGAGTTACAGCCATTTTCGTTTTTCACTGTTGTAAGGCTATCTTACCCCATAGGCTATCATGGGGAATGCTGGCTACAGTGGCAACCAGCATATCTTCCCATAGGAGCAAGATAGGACATAAAAGTCTGGTATCCCTGAACTCAGCATTTAGTAGCACATTTTTTAGGAAAGGTTGTTTTTAAATCTTGTGCTTGAGAACAGCACTTTTAGAAAGTTGCTGTTCTCTTGTCTGACCTTTCTGTGTGCCTTTGCCTGTTTGTGAATTGACTGTCTGGTTTGTGACTGACAGGGTCTGGGTGGCTCCCAGAGGCTGAGTGTGCCATCCCTGGGCTGAATAGCCCCATGTGCATCTGTAGTGGTTGGAGGGGGTAGCACCTGGGCCTGAATAGGGCTGTGCCCGCCTTCCACAATGTTGGCTCCTCCTCCTGCTGGGTGGCTGACGACCCTGCCCCTCTCTCTGAAAGGAAAGGAGAGGCCAAGAAAATTAAGTGCTCAAGGAACACCAAGAACTGGTCCAGACCGGGCTCAGAGCCCTCCTGCACAAAGGGAACAAATACTTTTAGGGGTATAAGTATAGGACCCCAGACTGCAGAAGATTAGATCATCCTGGAATCAAGAACGAACCTCTGCCAAGGAGAAAGCTGAAACTGAAGAAGGAAGACTGACCTGCTGTTGCTTTGCTGCCAAGGAGAGGGGAAGGACTTTGCATTGTGCTGGGTCCCCTTGCTTGAAGGAATATCCAAAGGCCTGAAGAAGAGTTGGCTCCCTGTTAAGAAGTCCCAGGAGCAAAAGGACTTCACCCCCAGCTTCCCTGAACTCTGCTGAGAGAGTTCTGTCCTTCCTGGAGTGCTTGGGCCATGTGTGGTTCCTCTGGAAGTTGTACCTGTGTTGGAAAGCTGGAAACCAAGATTTAAAGAACTTTCTGCAAAGTTTATCGCATTGCTCGCTTGCGAAGTGGCATCCCCGTCAGTGCGAGGAAATTCCCGCCTCTACGAAGGCCGAGATCGCCGCAGCACCTGTTGCGCTGCCAGAGCCGTCGCATCCTGCGTTTGCGGGACGCACCAGTCCGGTGCGGGGAGATTGAAATTGCTGCGAGTATCGTCGCAGAGCCTGCCTTCACTGGGTAGCATCGCTGCACCACTTGCTTGCGGACCGCATCACGTTGCTGCGAGATTCATCGCAGAGCCATCGCATCAAGGGGCCACGAGAGTAGAAGATCGCCGCTGAGCCATGCATCATCCCTTTTGCAAGCCGCTTCCACAAAAAACTGTGCACCGGAATCCACGCAAGGTATCGCATCCCTCCCCGTACATACCGGAGTCACCGCAACACGCCCGCTACATCAAGCGGGGTTGTCCCATCGCCTCCCCAGGGTCTCAGGAGTGACGCATCGCTTGCTTTTCATCACTACTGCTTTTCACTTGGAACTTCGTCGCATTTAAAGGTACCGTTGGCTAAAACGTTACGCAACTGTGGATTATTTTAACGCAACCTTAAGAACCCTTTTGAAACCATATTCTTGAACTGCGTATGTTGGATTTTTGTCGTTTTGGTCTTTTGTAGTTTAGATTAAAATACCTTTATTTTTCTAAACTGTTGTGGAGTCAGTTTGTGGTGTTTTTACTGTGTTACTGTGAGTATTGGTACAAATACGGTACACATTGCCTTTGGGATAAGCCTGTCTGCTCATGCCAAGCTACCAAGGGGGTGAGCAGGGGTTATCTAAAGTGTGTATCCCCCTTACCCTGACTTGAAGCAAGGGTCCTTATTTGGTCAAAGGTATCTACCTCTGCCAACTAGAGACCCCCAGTTTTAACAATGATATATTTTGCACAGTGAGCCCTACTTCCAGTAAAGTCTTAATTTTCATATAAGTTGAGAGTTGGTTGACGCTCAGATGATATGTGTGAGATTCTGGTGTTCAACACAGCAGACTGATGCAGTCAAGAAAAGTCTATTTAAGACTCTCTGCTTCTGTGTTGCACGTTGCTATGTATGACATGCAACCCAACCGAATCCCACCACTGCTAACCATGCAACTATCATCCAACTTCCCTGCAGCAGAGATTTAAATGTCTACTCGAGGAGAAGCCAATATAGTCCGAGAGAAGGAGCCAATATGCTCAAGTAAATATAGTAAATACCATTCAAATGTGGTGTCTGAACAGAGGCCAGTGGTGAGCCCCTCCATGAGGGATGGACCCCATTTAATGCATTGCACTGCCCTTTCAAACAAGTGATACTCCGCTGTGCCTCTTCACCCGAGGTCCATCCTCACAAATCTATTTTAATAACTCAGTTGCTCCACATCAGCACCTAAGTCTGATTCACATAACTTTTTTTCCCCCAATAGCAAACTATGAACAAGGTATGAAAAAAACTCTATCTTCCCTAAGCAATATGATGGTTCAGTGAGATACCAGGTGCCGCTGACAGCTCTTGTGATCTGACCAAAGTGCGCTTGAATCCTAGCAGGTCAAACTCAGTCTTGCATACTTCGGAAGTATGTGAATGGAGTACCATTGTAAACATGTTTTACTTAGCTTACTTACACAGCATCTTTCTATATGAATAAGTTATTATTATTATTAGAATAGGTTACTTGCTAATTATTCCATCCTGGACCAAATGTTTCAGATTTTTCAAAGAATTAACATTTGCTGATCCATAAGCATGAAGAACTAAACAAGTCAATGATATTATCTTGTGATCCAAACAGAGAGTAGTGTGATTGCCACATAGGATTATGTAATTTTTTTTTTAGCTAAGTCTCAATTTTACACTTATGCATCGTTTTCACTCAGGCATCAATGTACCCACACTCTGTAGAACTAATACTAAGGGTATCAGTTTGTCTGCTATGCATGAAGACTGGACCATTACAAGATGAGGGACTTTTTTTCAGGCAACTGCCTCTATTTAACTTTCTTGATAGAAAACCACCAGTAGAGGTCAGTAAAATACCAGAATCACTTTAGCATTCACTAGATTCCAGTCCATAGAAATTGTCTTCCACGAGCACCCGTAGACATTAATATTTTTTTCAAATCTTGTATTTTCAGTGATATGACCACCGAAGGCCCTGATTTTATATTAAAAACAGAGCTTTGGACTATACCATTTCCCTCTGAAGGGCAACATTACTCTCCATGTGTTCCCATACCTGGTATGTCATGTAGTATGCTGCTTACTTTCCCTCCATGTTAAAGAACATAAGATGTTTCAGCACCCATTCCAATATGCTGCATATCTAAATACATATAAGTCGAGACCGATTGCATTGAAAATGCTTGTTTTTGGTTACCTTATCATATTCCTCATATCGCAGGCTTTAAAGAACATTTCACTCCCAGTACATTTTAGCAGTTCGGGGAAGATTATAGGGGTCAGGCTTTTGCCACAAAACTTGGAAATCTGCAATGCACTCGTAAAGCAGATCGCAATGCTTTAGCTTGCTCCAGTTTCCTCTAATTATTTTTCATTTCATATATAGGGTACACATTTTTTTGTCATTTGGAGACGTTGGCTGGGGTGAACCCAATTAGTTTACTCGATGAGGGAGTGGCAAGAGGGTTCTTAGAATCGGAGGTTTAAAGACCGTCGCTACACATCCAACACCAATATATGTGTGCGCCAAATACATCTTTCAGTCATCCTCCAATGCACCTACATGTTCCCCGGTCTCTCGTGAAATATACTCACGTTGCTGTACAGCATGAGATAATCTACGTCCCCTGCTTAGCGAAATAAAGAAAAAAAAACAGAAAACACTCTGGCTTGGTGAATACAGATGTTGCTCTCTGAACTCTGAAATGATTGCATGCCATATGTGGCCCTGACAGGTCGGCAGTGAGTTCATGCTTTAGCGAGACCCGAAGCATAATATTTATGGTGAATCTCAGCTGACGGCGCTGCGTGCACATGCCGCAGCGTATGAACAGCTAATTGGTTCAGTGCGTTTGTACTGCTGCCGCCAACACGGTTCCCTCGGGGCCTCTGCAAGATGTTGCACCAGGATAATTATCCTCTGCAGAAACGCCGTCCCAGTGCGTAATGCGCGGTGGTGGTTTTTCCTTATTGACCAATTTCTCATGTAAACGGGCCTGGAGCCATGGCGGGAATGGCCAGTGTGAACAGCCTCCGTGTCTGTGAAATTCTGTGGTACGTTTGCCGTGATTTCAAGTGACACCACGGGCTACGTTTGAGGCACTTCTTAAAGACTTGACAAAGAAAGCAGACAACTGGACGCTTAAAATTCAATGTAATCTTACTGAACAGCCAATTGCTGTACATTGCGATTTCTATGTACCAATATTTCAGTATATTCAAGTCTCCGAGTTGCACAGTTTGATGTGTGTCCTACTTTGCGGAACTTTCGATGAATGCTGGGATATCGCCATCTGTCAGAAATATATTTCTGCTGGGACACTTGTTTCTATTAACATTATTGAATGCGCAAGAACACAGTCTAATTCTCTCTGAAAAGATTAGCTGAATAAATGCAAATGGCAAAACTCGTGAAAATTTATTTTTCACATTTGTTGCCAATGTAGAAAAGAGACGCAGAGTATATCCCGAGATATTCTCTTATCCTTTCAACCACTCAGCATCTTTTATGAAACACTAGATGATATAGCATATGCAGAGAGCAAACTTAAATGCCATCATGTTGCTATTATCGAGAAAGAATACGGCAGTCTTTTATACAGAAGGTGGAACAGACTGCACCCCTTTTCTTTTTCCAGGTCATTTCTGGTGCATGTTTACAACTAAAGCAGGTGCAGGCTACCTGGCATGTAGCTGCTTGGCTTTCATGCTTTTCACATAGCCATCAAATTAGACTGACCCTGGCCGAAGATCACCGGATGCTGAGGCACAAAGCATATGTAATGGAAATAAAGTACACAATCCTCAAGTAACAGTCTCTTTGTCAAACTAATTAATGCTTTACGCATGATTTGTGTACTCTCTGCTGTATTTTTTTTGTAACGCAATAACTCTATATAATGATAAATCTACTCTGTATTACATAGTAGTGTTATTTTTCAATCTCTTTTTTTCACCATATCACACTCATTTGTTTTCATCACTTTCTATCTGTAAATCTACAGATTTGAAAAACCATTGATTCTTATTTTATGGAACTATTCTGTTTTATTATCGATCTATACCTCATACACAGCGTTGTGCCTTCAACCCTGGGGAAGGCAGCGGCGGTCAATAGTGGTTGCAAACACAGCTGTAAGCCTACAACCCAGGGGCCGGCAGTGTTAAGAGATCGTTTTTAGAACAAAAGACATAGCAAGGAACAACTAAGAGAAACACATACAAAAACCTTTTACCACACCCTTGCTCACTTTGCCAATGGGTTCAAGATAGCCTGGCTGATGAGGGTTATGAACCTGAAACCGGTCCCAGGATGCTTGTTTCCAGTCCAGGGAAGGCATGGCTTGGCAGTTCGGGCTGGACTGTTCCCATGAGGCACAGGGTCAGACTGATTTGCATATGGCCATGTCTGAACTGGGGTGGTGGAGTGAGCTAAAGAATGATGATGGATTAAACCCAGATCAGTTCACTGGGGGTGAGTGTTTGATTTGCTCAAATGCTCCATCCATCATCCCCCTTTGGTATCGCTTTGTTCAACCCTGGGGAAGGCAGCGGTGGTCAATAGTGGTTGCAAACACAGCTGTATGCCTACAACCCAGGGTCCGGTAGTGTTAAGAGATCACTTTCAGAACAAAAGAAATAGCAAAGAACAACTAAAAGAAACACATAAAAAAACCTTTTACCACACCCCTCCCATCCCTCCCTCATTCGCTCCACACAGGCCTATGTTGCTTCCGGTATGTTACCTAGAGTAGTATGTCCCAACTGAGTGTGAGGGTTTGACTAGATATGCAGCGTGGGTGGATGGTAGTGACTGTTTCTAAGGAGGAAGGAGGCGCAGGATTCACAAGTGTTGTGGGCAGGTGACTTCTCGAAATTCCACCGATAGAATCTGTATGAATGGAGACCATAATTCAACATATTTCTCCTCTTTATGGTCTGCCACTTTGGACATTCGTTCCATGGGCAGAATTAGCCACCGTTTTTGTTACCACACCACCTGATGCAGGGGTTCTGATGTGCCCCATCTAGTTAGAATTGCTTATTGTGCGAATAGTAATGCAAGCGCCATTTGTCTGCCCTTCAGGGAGCGTAAGGGGCATGTCAGAAAGTTTGGTAGGCTCAGTAGTGTGTATGCAGGGAAGCACGGGATTGATGTCTCAAATGCTTTGTCTATGTCGTCAAGGACTGCCTCCAAGAAGATTCTTATTTTAACTGTAAGATGTCCACTTTCATTCCGTCTCATTCGCAATATGCTCAGGAATCAACCCCTAGATTCATCAAAGTCCCGTTTTGCGAGTCCTTAATAGCGATTATTAAGGAATCGCTATTAAGGACTTGCAAAACGGGATTCATGTAGGAATCGCTAAATAAATTGCGATTCCTACACATTCCTTATTTGTGATTAGCAAATTGCTAATCGCAAATAAGGATGCGATTTCAAAGGTGCTAGGGGTGTCCAAAGGACACCCTGTAGCACCCCTGAAATGTAATCTACATTGGTGTTGCGCACACACATGTCCAAAGGACATGTGTGTGTGCAATATGCAACTGAGAAAAATGCATTTAAAAGCATTTTTCTAAGTTTTCGCTATTTACCACGAGGTTTGACCTCGCGGTAAATAGCGGCCCGAAATTGCGATTTCGCAATTTAAAAATGGTTAATGAATTGCATTTAAGGAATCTCAAATAGAGATTCCTTAAATGTAATTCCTCGCAATTTAGCGAATTCGCTATTACCGATTTTTGCATTTGGGATGATGAATCCCAAATGCAAAAATTGTGCTCGCAAAGGGCCAGATTCTCAGAATCTGGCCCTTTGCGAGCCAATTTTACAATGATGAATCTACCTGCAAATCTCTTATTTTTAATGACTTAAAATTCCGTATAACATCTACAAAATGTACTCTTGATCTGTGCCAACCCAATCTTTTTTTTCCTCTGTCTCCAGTGGTACTGAAACAATTGTCAGAGTGTGGATGGACCATCAATATTTCATCACTTAAGAGAAAAATCCAAGCACTTCACAAACAGCAAATACAGTAAATGAGCCATGCCCACTCAGCGGGAAAGTGGTATACGTGTGCTATGTAGCCAGTAGTGCATTTTAGACTGCTCTGTTGCAAATATATTACTAAAGCATGATGCTGTAGGGCACAGTTATTTACATATAACACATTTTCCATTGAAATGGCTACAGAATTTGCACTAGCATAGAGTTTGTCTGATAAAACAGTATAGCGCACAAAGGATAATGGCCCACATGCATCAAGCATTTTTGGAGTCGCAAATGGTGCGATTCCTTAAAATCGGCCGTTTGCGATTCCAAAAGTGCTGTTTGGGATGCATCATGCTATTTTAGAAATTGCAACTTTTTTGCGATTTCTAAAATTGCGATAGCATATAAGAAATCGCAATTTCGCGATTTCTAAATTGCGAATCGCTATTTTTCGCAATTTAGAAATCGCAAAAGCCGATATTGATGCATGTGGGCCATAGTGTGGAAATTGGATTCAGCAAACATTTATCATTTATTTGCGCATCAATAAAAAGTGTCTTGATTTGTTTTCAGAAATACAAAAATGTGCTTCATTTGTGCTTTCAAAACTGCATATATATTTTGAAATATTTCTACAGTTCATTTACAATTATTGACATTTTGCTGCATGTTAGAAAACAAATGACACCAGGTACCGGCCGGCACAGGTATGAGCAGTGGGGTGGTGGGCGGGGTAGAGGTGGGAGAGAAATGAGAAAAATTAAAGCTTTTCTAAAGAGATTATTTCCCTACTTGCACCCTAGGCAGTAATGGGACCAGCCTGCAGGTGGGGGTAGATTGCCCGTGTTGTCAGTCTATAATCCTTCGAGATTGTTCAGACTTGTTTATCATTGCGAAAGAAAAAATAACTATTTACGTGCAGTGAGTGCCTTGCTGACTTGGAACTGAAGGGGATCGAGTGTTTCCGCTCATGTCACACACAGCCTATATCACCCCATCCATTTCCGCAGGACCAACCTCACTCATGTGGACTCCTTCCGGGTTTTGAATCTTAGAAAGCATCATTGCTCTGCTACAGACATTCTCATGGAAACCATCAGCAGAGATATAGAACTAGCCTGAGCACCTAGAATCTGAAATGATAGAATCATGGTAGTATAAGGATAATTTACTGCAGCCTTATGCTGCCTCCTACTAAGGTCATCAATGTTCCTCAAAGGCGATGGTACTAGTAATGCTGCTGCAAGTTAACAATGCAATGACAATGGAGAGTGAGCTGGGCTACTGAGAAGAACCAGTAGGAATCTATTTGAGAAAATTACGCCCATCCAACCACGTTCTCTTTACCATCAGAAAAAAAATAATTCATGTTTCAGCCTGCAAATCTTTGCTGTGGAGCCTCACATCTCTCATAGCAGCCCCAAAAGCAGCTTTTTCACATGTATTATAAGTAGTAGACTGTGCATGCATGTGTGAGATCGTTCTGAAAGACAGTCATCTTAGTGTTGTGCAGCATGTGACAAAGTCAAAAGCTTTTTCTTAAAGATGGAAGGGGATGATTGAACCTTTCATTGACATAATTTGGATAAAACAACCATGTTGTTCAAAACTCATTTTGATAAGGGTAAACGGCTTACCACAGCAGTCTAGCAGAAAGTTTGAGTGTGCTTAAATGCTTTCAGGTACTCGAGACTGTGACATGGGGAAGTGTTTTCCACAAGTAATTTCTGTTTGCACTGTCATCCCTTATGCACCTTGACAGGAACAATAAAGGGAACTCAATTTGCAACGTTCACTCAAAAAAAATCATACACATGCATATAAACAGGCAGCAAAACCTCAAATTCAAAATAAACAGGAAAATAAGAGATCAACAAATATCCTATTGCCATAATAAAGCACTCTGCTTTATTAGATTCAGAACCTGGTCTAGGAAAAATACACAAGCGGAGAATTTGTCAGTCAGTGGTCCTGGAGGAGAGATTAGATTTAACGTGTTTCCCTATTAAGATTCACTCCCGTGTTTAGTACTGCTGCCACATGCTTAGAAGGATGCAAGGAGAATAGGAGGTGTGTGTTGAAATTCTGGTTTGTCCTTAAAAGGTCAAAGGTGGAGGTGATGAGCTTATGTGGGTTTGGGAAAGGCATTGTGAAGCTTCTCCCTCATGACTTTGAACACAAGAGTCAGTCAGCTGCCACTTTACCCTTGTTTGAACCCAGCTTTTCATTATACACAACCCACTGCATCCTGAATGAAACCAAGCAACCAAACGCTGTCACCCTCTGCTGCTCTGTCACAGTCCCCTTTTCTCTCTTTTGTTTCCCATCTCTCGCTTTATTAAATATTGTGCGAATGACACAAGTATTGTACAGAGAGATTTAGCCGAGGGCCATAGGATGGTTCTTTTAGGAGTCCCAATGAGAACCTCAGATATCCCACGTGGATCCCCAAAGTTGATCCTTCGGCCATGTGTCCAAAGGTAGGCTATTTTGGCATCCAGAGGCAGCACACCCCTGAAGGTTGCTGAGGGAGTTTCTTCAGTGGAGGAGCAGAAGGTCGAGCAGAGAAGCAGGATTTTCTCTCCACATAAGCATTATGCCTCTTGTGCGGATCTTCCATGATTCTTGGTTCCTCCCTGCATAAAGGGCATCCATGTAAGATCCTGCCTACCAGACATGAAGGCTCAAGGACCAGTATTGCAGAATTAGGACAGCATAACCCTGGGACACAGAGAAGAACTGTGAGTGATGCACAGGCCCATTGTGCAGGACACTTGGCATACTGGAGGCACTCTGCAAGACAGAGCACCACACGGCAATACAGAACCGCAGAATGACATGTTGATTAGCATACTGGAATACTGATGAATCATTCTGGACATCAAACAGCACAGCTGCATGCTAGACAAAACTGAAGGCAACAACCATCTTGCAGCCTCCAAATATGTGAAAACACCCTATCATGGCGTGCAGCGCTGAAAAATAGTCTGAAGGCGCTTCTTACACTGACCAGCAGTCCTGGACACTGGGAGACTGAGCTACTCTCTGACATAAATACAGGCCTCCCAGCACAGTGCAGAGTGCCCTGGTGTACTGAGCAGCAGCAGCTACCAAGTGTGGCTTTATTCTGCCATTTCAGCGCCATCCTGGAAAACTGAACATTCTTGCTGTGATCGAAAATCACCACTGACGCACCGAACATCATGCATAGGTGGCTTTAATAGGTTATTTTGGGCAGGCCATCTCATTAACAGTCGTTCTAACAGGATACACGTATCAAACCTGTAACAGCTTGTTGTTCAGAAGTGCGGAAACAACTGCCCTATATACAGTGCCCCTCTACGCCTGCAACCACTTGCACATAGAAAGATGTATATCCAGGTAAATGGGTACATTTAAGTTTGCATTTTAACAGCAACCATATTTACACCCTACTCATAGAAAACCACTTCATTCAACAGCTATTAAGTGCTCACGGTCCCTTTAGTTTATAAAACTATTCAGTACATTCTCTTAGTAGAATGAATGTGCTTTTTCTTTACCATCAGATGGATGTATAAATGCGCACATGTATGCAGGGTGAATCGAGGCGCCTCAGTGACAGATTACTATGAATTATTTGTACAACCAAGGGCGTAGCTATAATAGTGCAGTAGGTTCAGTAGCACCGGGACCCAAGTTGTGAGGGGCTCACTTCACCCCCCCCCCCCAATCAGTGGCTGTTTTGGTTACTAAGAAACCAGGAGACGAGGGTAACATGTTCCTTGCTTGCATCAGTGGCCATGTACCCTTGCGACGCCATAGAGATCAGTATATCATCGCAGGCAGTGAGTGGGCAGGGAAATAACTGGTATTGTCAGAGTATTTAATGCTAACAAATCCCAGCGCACTAAAAATGGATTCGGGCAGACTTCTGACATAATATTTTAAGGGATTTTTTTTCAAATGTAGTCAGTTTAAGTGCTTTCCTTTGGCAGCCCCGGTACTTCTCTCTGTCGTGAAGCAAATGCTGATTAATGCCGTTTATTCTACAGATCCACAGGTTACTAAATCTGCAGAAGGTTGAACAATTCAGGTGAGAGCACAGGAAGAAATTAGCAACAAAAGAGAGCTTGATTGACAGGAGCAGAGGCCGTGCTTCTCTGAGCGGATGCTGTGGGTTTTACACAGAATTAATTAAAGCTCATGGCACACTTTGGAAACTGCATGTTTTCAAGGTATAAACAGGTCTCATTATTACCCACTTCAGCGGCGCTCATTTGAATCCACTGGGAAGAACTGAGGGAATAAATCATCCTGCTGGGGTTTAAATGAGTGACCTGTAAATAGCACAAACCTCTGTCTTGAGCGCATTCTCTCAATATGTCTTTCTACTGATGTACCTTTGTGAGGCCTGCTCCCATGTACCTGGCTGGTTCAAGCGATTTGTATGATCTGCATTCAGTCCCTCTCCAGTGTGGAAACAACAGTGGGTACCATAGGTTCACACCCAAAGAAAATGCCCCTCTTCCCTCAGATGGGATGCAAAGACCATCCATGACTGGGGTGCAGTGGGCTCAGATGCCTCTGGTCCGAAATGCCACTGCGCCTGCTTTCCTATCCCTTCCCTATGTATACAGAGATAACTCTAATCACTAGTATATGCAGTAGACCATTGTACTCTCTACCATTCCTATGTGACTCTTAGAGTATATCCATTCATATCCCTTCCCTATGTATATAGACATAACTATAATCACCAGTCTCTTCTTTGTGTGACTTTACATCTTGTACATTTGCAATTTTATTCTGTGTGTATCGTTTATGTAACGCATGTAATCATGAGTCCTTATGTTTTGCAACTGGTTCTCATGTAAAGCGCGACGACACCCTTGGGTAAAGTTCGCGCTATATAAAATTGCATTAAATAAATAAACAAAAAATAAAAAAAAATTAAAAAAGTGATAGCTATTCCCCAGGTACTGCAGTTTAAACTACACAAAGTCACCTGACTCAAAGTCCTGGTCAGAGGTGGAGGGTTAAAGGAGATGCTTACTTCCACCTATACTTTCTTACCTTCAATATGTACAAATGACTGTTATTTTATTGCAGAAATATTTTTGGGGGTGGGAAGGAACAAAGGGGATGCTCCACTTACTCGCCGCAGATGTTTCTCACTCAAGTCTCCAGACCTCTCCTTACACCTCTTAAAATCATTTTGTTAATTAAAAAGCTGCACAAAAGGATTGTAGGGTGGATTACCCCATCCATATACTGCCACCTGCGCACTGTCTCAGACTTTCTCCTACTGTCAAACATCACTAAGTTTGAAATGATGGCGCCATACTTGGGGAGACTCAACTTAGGGAAAACTTGAATGAACATTCTTCAATGCTTCCTCATTTATTGTCTTTAATAGTGCTTCCTTGTCAGAATCTAGGAGCCCCAATCCCAAATAGTGTTCCCTCATTTGTCATCATCGCAAATCACTATGCTTATCGTCTTAAAGCTGGCGTGTCCTTGATTTTGATGTACATTGAAGTCTTTCCTAATCCTATTATTGCATACAGTAGTCATTGCATAGAGTTCTTACAGGCATATTTAGGAATGTTAATTTTAATTCTTTCAAATTATTTTATTCATCACATTTTTTTTTCTCCATAAAATGTATGTACTCCTAAGGCGCACACTCAATGAAACACTGTCTGCTGCACTTAGAGCAGATATGCTTTATCCGAGCCACCAAATGAACCTCCTTCAAGGAACGCATCGACAACAACACACACAATAGGAAACAGCTCTTCAATATTGTGAAGGAACTCTCCAACCCCATCTCCTCTTCCAACGACATCCCGCCGTCACAAGACCTATGCAACTCCCTATCCACCTTCTTTCACTGCAAAATAGCAGACATCCATGACAGCTTCAACACAAACAGACCTTTCCGACAGCAGCAAACAGAGCAGACTCACCACCCACAGCCTCCCCAACCCCCTGGTCTCCTGGACCCATGTCATTGATAACAACACCATCAAAACCATGAACACCATCCACTCCAGCTCACCATCCGACCCCTGTCCTCACCACATCTTCAACAAAGCAAACCGCATCATCGTACCCCAACTCCAGAAGATCATCAACAGCTCTTTCAAGAATGCCACCTTCCCGTAAAGCTGGAAGCACGCCAAGAGCAACGTACTGCTCAAGAAACTCACAGCGGAACCAAAGGACCTCAAGAACTTCCGACCCATCTCCCTGCTCCCGTTTCTGGCGAAAGATATTGAAAAGATCGTCAACAGGCAACTTACCCACTTCCTCAAGGAGAACAACATCCTGTACCTGTCCCAATTCGGATTCTGCAGCAATCACAGCACCAAAACTGCCCTCATCGCTGTCACCGATTACATCAGGACCCTGCTGGACAACGGCAAAACCGCGGCCCTTATCCCCCTGGACATCTTGGCCGCCTTCAACACCGTCTGGCACCACACCCTATGCACACGCCTACAGGATGCAGGAATTCGCGACAAAGCCCTGGACTTGACCACCTCCTTCTTCACTGACAGAACCCAGAGGGTCCACCTCCCCCCATTCCATTCCGAAGCCACCAAGATCACCTGTGGCGTACCACAAGGATCATCCCTCAGCCCTACCCTCTTCAACATCTACATGGCACCACTCGCCAACATCGTACTCTCGCTCGCACAATCTCAACATCGTCTCCTATGCCGACGACACCCAGCTGCTTCTCTCACTCACCAAGGACCCCGCCATCACCAAAACCAACCTCCACAAAGGAATGAAGGCTGTCTCCGACTGGATGGAAAACAGTCGCCTGAAACTTTACTCAAACAAAATAGAGGTCTTCATCCTCAGCTCCACCCCCCCACCTGGGATGACTCTTGGTGGCCAGCCACTCTGGGAGCTGCACCGACACCCACCAACCACGCATGCAACCCGGGGTTCATCCTGGACTCATCACTCTCAAGGACCCAACTCTCAATGACCCAACAAGTAAACGCCGTCTCCTCCTCCTGCTTCAACACCCTCTGCATGCTTCCCAAGATCTACAGATGGATCCCACCGGAACCAGAAGAACGGTCACCCAGACTGGACTACGGCAATGCCCTCTATGCAGGACCCATGGCCAAACTCCAGAAAAGACTTCAACGCATACAGAAAACCTCCACACGCCTCATCCTCGACATTACCCGCCACACCCACATCACTGCCCAACTGAAGGACCTGCACTGGCTCCCAGTCAACAAAAGGATCACCTTCAACCTCCTCACCCATGCTCAGAAAGCACTCCACAACGCCAGACCAGTATACCTCAACAAACGTCTCACCTTCTACCCACCGAATCGCCAGCTTTGCTCCGCCGACCTCACCACCATCCCACGCATCCACAGGACCACCATCGGTGGCAGATCCTTCTCCTACCTCGCCACCAAGACATGGAACACCCTCCCCACCCATCTGCGCCAGACCCAGGACCAGCTGACCTACAGGAGACGTCTCAAGACCTGGCTGTTCGAGCAGTAGCTGCACACCCCGTCTCAGTGCCTTGAGCCCCTCACGGGTGATTAGTGCGCTCTACAAATGCTTGATTGATTGATGTACTGACAGATGTAGGTATTTGTGCAGAGTTAGGACAGTGACTCTCATACAGAAGAGAGTCTCATTCCACATGTTTTTTTATTTGTAACTATGAATTTTTTACTTTTTGTAGTTGGACAGATTTGACAAATGGGGCCACGTGCTCTTTGTGCACTATATCGGTGGCAGCCCGTATAGGTAAGAGTGGTGAGGCTGGGTGGGGGGGCTGGGGGTTCGACAGACAACCACAAGGGAAAATTAATTATTTATTTAATTTTCTCTCGTGGTCTTCTATTGAATCCCCCAACCTCCCAAGCTGACCCCACCGCTCTTAACTGCATGGGCTGCTCCTGCCCTATATTCTACTGCAATCTCGATTGTCCTGGACCTGCCCTACACATTAGGACACTATATTTTTCTAAATTAAAGTTGTGATGCAAGTTACCTTATTCTCGAGTTTATGCGTTTCCGAACTGACAGCCTTAGGCAGCATACCAATGTCTAATCTGAAGAAATATGTTAGTTTACTTTTAATTTGCATCTTTGATCTGGAAAATCCTATACCAGAGTAATTATATTCCAAATGTAATTTGTTTTGAAACTATTAAATTTTTGCTTCAAATAACTTTTTTGTAACTTTTGAGGCATGGTGTAGTGTGATAAAAGGGTTACTGGTTGAGGGGGGTGAAACCCTACTCAAGCAGCAACCACAACCATTGTCAGGCGTGAGGCTCAAGCAAACCCCCAAACTAACCAGTGCTCAGTCCTTCAGCAGCTTGGCACAAAGCAGTCAGGCTTAACTTAGAGGCAATCTTTAAAGTATATATGCAGCACTTCAAACAGTAATTATGTGAAACCTCAACACAAGAAAAATCCCACATTATCTTGGAACAATCTGATAAATAAAATAAGACAAAAATGAGAAAAATCTAATCAGTAGAACTGGAGATATGCAGATGTAAACATTTCAGTGAAAATAGAGTCCAAAAGCGCAAAGCACCAACTGTGGAAATCTGGTCGGCTAAACCCGGACAAAGGAAAAAGGGCTGTTGCGCTGCTGAAAGTGCTGCCATTCTGTTGTACTGCTACTCTGAAGAAGCCGCTACCCTGTTGTGCTGACCTGCTGCTCTTTTGCCTGGGGAGGAAGAACTGGACCGGTAATCCATCTTGAACCCAGGACCTCACAGTGACCCAAAGGACTAGTCTGCAGGCCTCCTGATCTGAGCTTCAGAGACATAAAAGGCTCCCCAACAGCTCCTGGACTCGTCTTTAGTGGATTTTTGACACCCAAGTGGTGCCTCCGAAGTCCTGGACCCTTGGTGTGGCTTTAAGGCTCTTTAAATCAAGCTTGTGAGCGTATTGCAACCGCAAATGGGCCAGTTCGCACGAGGACTGCACCACTCACACTGAAAATCAGCACGAGCAGCCACTAGCCCATCTCTTCACAGAGCAAGCATTAATCACCACGGACCACCAATGCGAGGCTCCAGTCTGCCAGTCTACAATGCCCAGTCTACTCCTCCCACCAAACAGACTAGGGCTTTTGGTTCAAACTTGAGATGGTAAAACTTCAGCTGGACTAATTTCCATGCTCCGTTGTGGTAGGCCTGAACTTTAGACGATAACTCAGCCCAGCGTGACACGATAGCCGCAGTGGCACTTTCTGCATTTTGGTGCTATACTGCAGTTTATTCTTTACAAATTCATAACTCCGGTTCTACTGATGGGAATTTTGCCATTTTGGTCCTAATTTATTTCTTAAATTAGGCTTTGTTTTTCTAACTTGAGATGGCACCTTTTTGTGTGGAGTTTTCACTGTGTTGCTGTTTGAAGTCTTGCGCACATCCATTGCACATTGCCTCTAATTTAAGCCTGGCTGCTCTGTGCCAAGCTACCAGGAGGTGGGCACAGGTTAATTTGGGGTTTGCTTGCCTGGAGAACAGATGCCGTTTTTTAGGATGTACAGGAGCTTGAACTTGCTGAACACATTTGGACCTGGATCTGCGTTGATACTGCTACTGTTGGGTACTTCCAAAATATGGTGCAGTAAATTATCTGTAGCAAATGAGTTTCGTCCATTTACTGGCCCTGGATTTTTGACTACTCATATCTGGACTTTTAACCCCTTCCACGCTCATGACGAGCTGGGCTCGTCATGGCGTAGCCTCCTCGCACGCTGATGACGAGCCCAGCTCGTCATGAACAATGGACTTTCAAAGAATTCCGCACCGGAGGAAAATATCAATAGCAGTGATGGTGTTAATGTGAGATTCACCCACGATACATTCTGTGGAAATGGACTCAGATTGCCAACTGCCAGTGTCTAACTTTAAAGATAACAGTGCTGGTGGGCAGCTGGGTAAGAGGCTCTGGTCATGATACATGCAAACTTGTGAATGCACACATGTGTGGGCTGACAGTGTGATACTACCATCTAACTCAGGCCAGTATCTGTGCATAGGTAGCCCGTCACAAAAGGGACCATTCAGGTAGTGTTGACCTACTCTGTAGGCCCCTTAATGTAAATAGGTGTTCATAGCCTCCTTCTGTAATGATTACGTATAATGCTGTGTGCGTTCCTCAATTAGACATTAATGGAGAAATGTGTGCCACAGCACAGTTTTGCCCTATCTAGACATAGAGATAATGGTCAGGCATCAATCCTAATGTAAAAATAATCTTGAGAGAAGATCCATTCTTACTGTTACAATAACTGCACCCCTTACGGCACTTGGACAATTGTCATATTTTGACGGCTCAGCTCATAAGCAGATTTCAAACTTTGTAACCCTACTAGGCCAAGTTAATTATCCTGCTGGTCAGCAGGAGGATTAAGAACTCCTCACACATTAGAGCCATTTAACAGGGATTTGCTCCAGACCTGCCGACCTGTGAATTGTTTTTGCCATGTGTGGAGGGGGTGTGGCCATGAAGGGGATGGAAATTAGTGCTGAGAACAGCCCAGGACACTTTTACTTCCACCGACCTGATTCCAAGATAAGCTTGCATCCCTTCCACAACACCTCTCCCCCATACCAAAAAAACAAAATCTAAGCTTTTGAGGCTGTTGCAGATGTCCTGGGGAATTTTCACACCTCATAATGGACATCAGCTGAGTGAAACCTCCAAACAATTAGCTGGAAACGTGCTATCTGCAGGAGTTTGCAGCTAACTGTATGCCCACCGTGTGATATCGGCTCCTCAATGGGTCACCATATCAAAGATCCGATCTCGTGTGACACAGGATGGCACTGTGTGAGTAGGCAGATCTGTTGCTTTTTTCCTGGGAAAGAAAGGGGTGGGCTGGAATGTGTATGTGCTAATTAGCTGTTCACACTGCATCTGATAAGGGCAAACCCATGTCCAATGAAACAGAGGATAGACAGTCCTCTGGAGCCAATCACAGGAGGGGATCCTCTTTGAAGTTTTTGTGAGAAGGGATTAGGAAGCTGTGTCAGGTGGGGGGGGTCTGATCTTCCTAGGGAAGGTCTTTTCCTAGACCATTTGAAGTCTTCATCTTTAAATGTCCCTAGATAATGGGGCTGGGGTGGACTGGCGATGTGGCATCTGGGTGTTCCTACCTTCCACTACCCCCACTTAAAAACCCCTGCAAAAGGGAGAAGCTTTTACCAACTGTAGGTTGTCGCAGTGAGTGTTCTTGGTTGAGCTATCCTGAGGATTGCGTTTGCAGTCTAGAAGAACTATTATCAATATAATCGCCCTGTCAAAGTTCTTTCTAAAAGAACGAAATGCGTTGGCTGCCTGGTGCTTTGTTTCAAATTAGAAAGGAAGAATAAAGAAATCAGAACACTGTTAATATTGGATGGTCATTCATACATAATTTTTCCTTTGGATATTCAGACTCGGGGGTGCAACCTACAGTTGGTAGAAGTTTATGTTGGTCGTTTGATCGCCCCTTGTAGATGGCAGGGGCAGTGGTGTTGCACACCGTGAAAGCATAATGCTCGAATGTTAGTTTGACTATAGGAGGGTCTAGAGAAAAGGATTGCTGTCCTTCGATTTGAGGGAGGTGCTTCACATACACTCTTCAGTGTTTGTATGGTTTTGCTGTTTCCTTTCTGAAAAGGTAGAAGCTGTTCAGAACTCAGTGGAACGGGGTGTGGCAATGCTAGATGAATGCCCAGCTGGGAGGAGAAGCCACCTGACTCAGCTACACGGATGGACTTAAGGTTTTTGACTTCAACTGGCACCCAGGCACTAGTAGAGTTTCTCCAGGGCCAGTGTAGCAGACCCCCCACTATACCCTCTGAAGGATGGCAGAGAAAAGGACATGCTTGAGGGTATGCTGGAGGGTTCCCCTGCATCTTTTATGGACTTGTCCTTCGGCTGAGTGACTCCATTCAGGAGGGGAGGCACAGCCTCCACTGCTCACACACATGTGCCCACCCAGACCACCACAACATTTGTACCTGGGGAATTCTTCACAGAGGGTTCCAAGTTGCTGGGCAATGGAAGGCCTGTTAAAGAAGACTCAGGATAAAAGTAGGTACCACAAATCTAGACAAAGGACAGGTTCATCAATAGGACCTTTAAAAATCCAGATCCAAACCAAGAAGTGAAATTAGATGTAAGAAGGCTGGAAGATATCCTCCTGTCGGCTAGAACACATCACTCAGAACAAAATGACACCTTTGGCTCCAAAAACAGCCCAGAGAAAACCTTGTCAGAAGCTTGGTTTCTGTGGAGGATATTGGCATGGAAATGGAGCAAGTATTGTTCTGCTACGAATTTCAAAAGTTCTAAATCGGGAGGGCCAACTCCCCTGTGGGCCCACTCAACCACCATTTATTTTTTTTCATAAGGAGAGGGCATGCGTGGGGCTCCTTCCCCAGACAACTTTTACAGAGAGAGCCTGGGCCCATCACAGGTGAAAATGGTCTCTTTATTCAGTGGGCCCCATGACACTCATGCCTGTGGGAAAGGGAGTACACTGCTGACATCAACCTGCCCAGACACACAGCAATGGAGCTGTCACCCGCATGCCACATGAGGAGTGCAGCACACATGCAGTTAGCCAGCTGGGGCCACAGGTGCCTTGGAACTCTCCCTTAGCCTTTAACACAATTGCAGCACTAGGATGCCTGGATGTATGACGGTACAACGTGTACCGTCACAACGCATCCCTTTTCCACGCATCCCTTACAACGCAAGTCGTTACCACGACTTGCGTTGGGGGTGCGGATTTCGAATAGTATAATTTACTATTCTAACACCAGTCCCCGTGGACCCTAGGGAAGGTGTTGGGATAGTAAATTTACTATTTTTAATCCTTTAGCGCCCTCCAGCGCAAGTCGTGGTAACGACTTGCGTTGTAAGGATGCGTGCTAAAGGTACCGCGTTGTAAAAACTTTGTGGTAAACGATGTTTACCGGATGCCTCAGTGGGCAAAGACACCCAGTATAAAGCACCAGCTTTTGAAGAAGTGTGGCTCAATGATAATAGCGGCAGACCCTGATGCAGAGGTCTAGCCTGGGACCAGGGTTCAATACCCCGCCACGGCGGGTCTTGGGCTCAAAATTCCACGGACCTGATAATTCTCGCCTCAGTGCCTATTCCAATCATGGAGTCCCACTCTGCAACTCTGGGCAATAGCTTGCTTAATCTCCACCACTGCCCCCACAACGCTAAGGATGCCTGGCATCCACCTTGGGGGTGCCCAGGAGTGGACGCCTCACAGGGAAAGCCAGGATGGGTTTCACAGCGGTATTCGTACAAGCGCCTTGAGACCCTTGCGGGTGAGTAGTGCGCTAAACAAGTATCAATTTACATTTACATTTACATTTAGCTTTTGAGAAGGAAACACATTTTGTTCTGAGGGGAAAAGCTGCTAATAAAATATGCACAGCTTAAGGGAGAGGAGCACCCCGTAATTCTCTGGGGTGCTACAAATAAATCCCTTTTGGTGGCCAAAGACTAGACTGTGGCACCACCAATGGTTTATAGATACTTCTGGGGGCTACCCAGAGTACAGCCTCATCCATATGAGCCCCTACAAAAATGTTACCATATTTCTTCCAGTGGACGTTTGCTTATATTTCAAAGTCCTCCTGGAGCTTGTGCGGTTGCACAAAGACTCTGGAATTTAGGGACTCCTATTGGTTGGTCATAATGGGACTCCTATTGGTTGGTCATAATGGTCAGCATGTTAGAAGTAAAAGAAATAGTCTTGTGCATACATTACATTGAATTAATAATACTTTGAGGTGGCCTCCATTATAACTAAGGAGTGCAGAGATGCAGAGTCATGCCTTAAAGTCCTCTCTGCCTTTTCTAGGGTCAAAAGAGGACTGTTCCACCAATCTATTACTACGAGTGCAGCTGAACTGATGGTGACTGTACCTGGTGAGCTCACTTGTTCATTTCACCAATGTTTGCTATTCCAACAACTGACACTGCTGTGACTGCATTGTTCCAGCACAAGTCACTTGCTCGATAGACTTTTTGAGTGGAACTCGCATTGTCTTAAGTGAAGCCATTTATCCTGGTGGGCCTATAATTTAATTTGATTAGACAGATGTCTGGGCCCCTTCATCGTTGAATTTGATTCCCCCTTCAGTGAGGAGCCACTGAGCCAGAGCATCTAGGCCTCAGTGTAGTGTGAGCTGTAGTGTGAGCTCCAACACTACAAACTCTAAGCGCAAGAGGCAGGCTTACTATTCTTGCCGTAATAGATGCACTTTCATCATTTAGCATTGCCTCCTTCTGCTAGTTACACAGTACACTCTATATTACTTTCCCATTAAGTAAATTTTTTGTTTGACGTGTTTTACATATTTGTGAGGAGGAGGGATACAAATCATAAACCTACCAAAGTAAGCCATTTGACAAAGGCATTGTGGTCTTTCATTTTGCACTGTTATTATATTATGGATTTGTTTTAAATGCTGTGCCGATGTTCACAATCATCATCATGAACAACACATTGTATTTTTTCCCTAGTAGTACCATTCAGTTTGTACTGTGTTTGAGAACTTTCTACCAGCTGAACTCCTTTAAATTGTAAGTCTACTCATATATTCTTAGCAATACTTAAAGTGCTGTCTACTCACATATCTGGTTAGATATTCACATAATTATTGTAATAGACATAATTGTGCTGTACTGTAGCTAAGCTGGCCCTAGGACTCTTCACTTGAATGCTGTTTTTATTGTTTGTGGATCCCTACCCAGTAAATCAAGGAATCTTAGTGAGACCAGTTTTCTATCTCAGATTGAGTACCTAGTTGGCAACTGTAAGAAATGTTAGTATTAGTTGAAGGGTGTGAGAACTCAGCTCAAATAACAATCACAATTGTTTTCAAGAGTAACCACTAAAGTCGATAAATAAACCTATGCATAACCGTCAGGTAGCTTGGCACAAAACAGTCAACTTAATGTGTAAAGTATTTATAAAGTACTCAAGGAGTAACACAGTTAAAACATAACACAAGAAAATACCAAACCAATTTAGAAAAATAGAGAAAATGTTAATAAGCAAAAGGACAGCAAAATGACAAAATTTCAATAAGTAGAACCAGGGATATACATGTTTTAAAATGTAATTGAAAATAGCACCACAAAGCACAAAGCATCAACTGCAGTTATCTGGGTGTGCAAGACTGGGTAAAAGTTAAAAAGTAAGGCTGATTGTGATGAAGTGCGGGCTGAATACAAGGACGAGGTGCAACCCAGTGGGAGTTTATCTTCTGACTTATAATCTTTTATGGACAAAAATGAGTCATTGACAAGGTTTCAGCGAGCAAGGGACAAGCTGATTTCAAACAGGGCTCAAGGACAGCAGGTTGCTGAAGAACAGGGTCTCAATACATTTGTCTATGGAGGCAGGAAAAGCTCAGAGCAAGCTAAGTTCAAAGACTGTGCCCAGGAAGGCCTCGATGTCGATCGGATGGATGTTGCTGTCGGTTACGATGAAGCTCTCTGCGTTTGGACTTAGAAAGACGTCTGGAAGTCAGATCTCATTCAGCTGGGCAAATCCTCAATCTGAGGATGACTCAGAATCCAATGCCCATGACTGTTGCTACGACAGTGATCCCTGTTTCTGTCAGTTTTACAGGCAGAAAGTTTGCAAAAACATTTCTATGTCCGAGCTCTTGCATGTTTGGAACAGTAGAAGTGCATTCTACCACAAGCCATGGGTCCAAGAAATGGGGGCACCACTTGGAGGTTAGAACTCCATCCAACAGAGGTCCAGGGCAGGTCCAGTTGGCTGTGCTCAGCAGGGCAGCAGGATAAGGGCCTTTGGAAACCTGTTGTGTCCTGCTAGCTCACACATGAGGTAATTTACCTGCCACTTGGAGTCACTTCTCGGGTCCTGGGTTGAATCAAGCTGGAGTTGTCTTCCTTCAGGTCTCAGACAACAGGCAGTCCTTCTTATAATCTTCAAAGGTCCATGAGTGTTCTGATGAGAGGCCTGTATGGTACACTTTTAAACCCAATTCCAGTCTGGGATTGGAGGTCAAGACCTTGTCAATTCCTAAAACAGTTCTGGTCATTGCCTTTACTCCTACCGGGTTAGGTGCACGCCTGAATAGTGATACAAAGGAGAGGCAGGCCTAGGTGTGAGCTTCATCTCCCAGGGGTAGGATAGGCATCCCTTGAAGCAGAGGAGGGTACATGTGGTATTACACATATTAGGTACATACACACAAATGAAATGTGCCAATTACTGGTATGCCATTTCTAATATGTTTGAAAGGGAGGCCACAAGAACTTTCCCTCTGGCGAACAGTTGTAAAGGACAGAGTCATGTAGCAACAAAAACAGGTCCAGCAATAGAAGGAAAATATTTGGGGTCATTCTGTAAGAAGGGAAAATTTCCAACAGTAATCTAGCTACTATACCCCCTAACAGTCTCACTTTAAGAATGCTTAGTGGCTCTTACAACTGCTACCCTAGTGAAAAAACACATCAAGTAAAATCTAAAAACTCAAGACAATGGTGCCAATCCCGACCTTGAAATTGGTTATTCAGTAAGCTTATAGCTCTTCTTTATGGAATGGCAAAATCAATCTTATCGAGGTCCACAGGTGAGGAAAGTCACATATATGTTTTGGTTGTTGCAGTGGCAATTTTTTGTTGCTTCTAAAAGTGCACTGTTTTCTTCCCCTAGATTTCAAAATGAATCCAGAAATGTTTTATGCACAGCATTTCTCAGGGAATGGTTCAGTTGCTCTAATCAATCTGCAATAAATGTCTCCTACACTAGCAATAAGAACATGCAGGAGATAGATTGAGCCGAGGGCCCAGTAAAAGCTGAAAATTATGATTTGGGAGCCAGGTCTAGACGAAACACCCTAGGTATTCTGGGCATTGTCTAATGAACATACACAAAATACATGGAAACCTCTGTATAGAAACTGCTATAGGTTTAATAGATGGAAACGTTACTAATTGAAATAGAAGGGGCATCGCTTTATGTTGTACATGTGTAAAGGAGAATTTTGGATATCTAGTAAGAATATGACTATGTGCATTAGACTTGATTAAAATATATTTAGCATTAGGTATTACAAAGTCAGTCCCTGCTCATTCTTTTTAATCCTTGTTTTGAAGTAGTATTTATTTTCATTGTTTCCAGGTAGAACACGATTGCAATGATTTGAGATACATTATTCAAAGATTTTTTAAATTAGAATTTATGAATTAAATAATTTGGAATGGAAAACGTGTTTACTCCTGATATTCTATGCAGAGGACTGACAGATTGCGCTATGGTCTCACGATTGGGACGTACATATACGATGATCACTCAAAATGTTAGAGGTCTGAATATTCCATGTAAAGTTAGACAAGTGTTGACCTACTTAGCTAGGTACAATAGTGCCATTGCCTTACTGCAGAAGACTCACATCACAAAGCATAGGGAACAAACATTTGCCCATAAGTGGGGAGGCTCCTAGGACTTGTTGCTAAGTAATCTGGACAAGAAAGAGTTGTGGCAATAATTGTTAAGTGGAACACGTCATTATGTGCACTTCATGATGTCTCGGGTACTCAAGGCCCCATATTGCATTCTCCTAGCATTGGGGCACAGATTCATTGCCACAGTGACTATTTATACCCCAAATGTCGACTGTACAGCCTCCTCCCCCCTCTTACCTGCATGCATGTGGGAGGGCAAACACAGGATTTCTTCGCAGGGGCGGCTCTAGGCTCATGGTGGCCCTGGGCAGGGAGCGTAGGTAGGGGACCCTGGAAGAGGGGGTCTGGGTGTGGCAGAGCGCGGAGGCCACTGAAGAGGGGGGGGGGCAGGGTGTTTGGAAGTGGAACAGAGCCGGAGGCCGCCAAATCCCTGTCAGGGGCTGCCACACAAATATGTATCCATCCTCAGAGGATTATTATATTAAGGATATATATTGGCGTGGTGGCCCCGGGGGTTTGGTGGCCCTGTGCAGGTGCACAGCTTGCACATGTCTAAGGCCACCCCTGTTCTTAGGCTGCCTTGGGGCAGCAAAGACTTGCACCACCATGGGCTGCAAAAGGCCTAGCTGCACCACTGGTTTCTTCATTTTCTTTTCTTTGTCGGTTTTTCATTCTTGGTTGTATGTACCTAAAGAACTTAATGAAGAAAGACTCTTACACCGTTTTTTACTTGATCCACTACACAAAGGTAGTTGTTTCTTAACTGTTACCTGGCAGTGTATCTCTAAAGCTGGAGTAAGTCCCCTGCAAGCGACTTCCAATCATTTTATTCTTTTTAACCAGTGTCCATCCTAAAAGTCATAATATAGGGCTGTGTATTAATTGGCTCACAATGTAAATAATGTTAGATTTGTTGACATCTTACCAGAATTCTTCTATATTCAAGCATGAACATCAGCCCTACTTGCCTCATACATGTGATATAGGAGTCTGTTTATGAAGACTGACAGGGTTCATACACCACATAAGTAATATTTCTCACTTATTGGCTTTATTTTATGAATGGGTATGTGTTGTCACTTTTGAGAGAGTATTTGTTAAGATTACAGGTGAATTGGTGGCTACCAAACCTTCTGTTGCCTGCATGTTTAATAATATTTTGTACATACTTTTAAACATGCTACCACCAGCTAATTAGATGACAGTTCCGGCTGTGCTCAGCTCATAGGGATGATAATCTGCTACAGAAACTTGTGTGCAACCTGTCAGTCACAGGTTTGAAACAGGTGGCTAACTCAGTCGCTAATTCATCTGAGCTTTATTGATAAAACGTTATTCAGTTTATTAATCATAACACGTATTCAAGAGAATTGAGTCAGTTATAGCATTCTATTCAATGTGTGTGGTGTGTTTGTGTTGTAAATGTGAGCAGTATCTTCCGAAACATACACTTCTAGCCTTCTCTGTGTTGTACAATGTCAAAGAGGTGAGGTCTGAGAGGGACACTTGTAAAAACAAGCATTTGCAATGCAATAGGTCTCGCAGTTGTTAGAGTTTGAGCCATTGGCATTGTAAATGGCAATGCCTTTTATTTATGTGTTGGTTTATAAAACGTAAATAAAAGGCATTGTCAATTACAATGCCAATATGTTAAACTCTCGCAAATACTAGACCTATTGCATTGCAAATGCTTGTTTAGATGTGTTTTGCACTTTACAAACATTCTACGATTACAAATATAACCTAAGCCCTACATACACATTAGTTTCCTATCCAAGATCACTAAGGTCTAGGCCTACCAGAAAGGGGATGGTTTGCAGGCAGTGGGGCAGAAGAGTCATTCTTGCCCAGGTCCAGGGCTTTTTGAGGGGCTCTACACTCCTGCGGCTTCAAAAAAATATATATATATCCAGATGCTGATGTACCATTTTGTTTCTTTCTCTAATGCACATATTTATAAACTTTGAAAAAGATTCTATCAAAAAGGGAATGGAAGTCCTGGTTTTAACATAACATGCTCAACACTTTGCGAACCAAAGGTAGTAAATCAATCAATCAGTAATCTTATAAAGCGCGAATACTCACCCACAAGTAATTGCAGTCTTCTCAAACATTACGGTAAACTCTCTAAGTAGCTGCATTACTGCATGGAAAAATGCAGGAGAGCCGAGTATCCTGGCAATTCGGAGATAAATGTTTGCTATGCAAGGTGACTGGACAGGATGCCTTATTTCAAGAATGACCTGAGGAGGCCCGAAGTGACTCCAGGTAAATGAAAATATCCAACCTCACTGAAATTACAGTTTGAAAAGGTTTGATGCCACTTATGCACCCTGAGCCCAAATATACAGTTGTACATCCTGCAAGAGTTGTGTGTGTGTCTGGATGTGTGTTTGCATCTCGTATGAGAGTATATTTGTGTGCATGTGGTTGTAACACCTATAACGGGGAAACACAGCACAGTTGTATGTGGTTGAAATCCTATGAGTGTGTGTTTGGTTGTAACTCATACGAGAACATGGTTGTGTGGTTGGTTGTAACTCTTGTAAGAGAGAGACAGAGTGTGCGTGATTGTTACTCATATGATGGAGTTTTGCAGGTGTATATGGTAGTACCTCCTTGAGAGAGTGTCTGCATGTGGTTGTACCACCTATGAGAGTGTGGGTTGTACCACCAAGGAGAGGGTGTTTGTGTGGTAGTACCTACTATAAGAGTGTGCATGTGTTTGTAACACATAAACCAGAGACATTGTTAATGTGTGCATGCTTGTAAATCCTATGTGTGTGTGTGTTGTACCATGAAAACGAGTGAGGGTGTCTTGTGGGGGTGATTGTAACTCCTCTAAGAAAGAGAAAGAGAGAGTTTGTGTGTGTTGTTGTAACTCATACAAGAGAGTTTTTGAGTGGTCCCTGCATGACTTCTGTGCCCTGCCTACTTGCCTCCGTAAAAGGAAGTAGGGCTTCTACACTGCACTGCGTGTCAGCGTCAGTACTCAGGCACCCTGTTCAAACAAATCCTTCTCCGCCACTCTCCAGACATGTCACAAACAGAGATAATGTCGTCTTCTGGGTGTTCATCGTTATTTGTGGCTTGAAGCCGGTTAGGTTATAAGAAAAGAAAAGCAGCACACCAAATCTGATTGGAAACACTTTACATTTTACCCCACTGTTTCTTTCTTATATCTACTTGGACTAGATGCGGACTGTTTGTTGCCTCGCATGTACAACCATGGGACCAAATGACATCCAGCTAAAAAGGCCATCACAATTATTCGACTGTCGTTATTACTCTTAAACCTAAGAATGTTCATGCACTGCTATCCCTATCCAGAGTTTCTTTCCCAACAAGGGAAACCCAAAGCTGATGAACAAGGCCTTAACCCATTCTCTTCACCAGTCAAGATGCACGAGGCATCTCTAGTTTGCAAAAAGCGAGGGAAAATGGGAAAACGAAAATGATCAAACAAATAAGTCCTCCAATCTGCGTAAACAGTGGCGTGGGGAGTACCAACCATAAATTGATGACGCTGAAGGCAAAGGCGTAATCGCTGGAATATCAAAACAAGAAGGAATATATAATCAACAGCCTTCACACTGCAGCACTGAGTTAAACCCTGCCTGCCTGCCTACACCCTAGGGAGCCGTTTGTCAGGAGCTCAAAACCAGGAAATATCGATGCAGCCCCTCATCCTTCCGAGGTCGATAAATAATTATCCACAAATAGGGTAAATGTAACATCGATTGTTTATAGCGCTAAAAGACATTTTGGGCGGAAAAATACCATTTAGTTCAAGTTGCAACGAGTAGAAATTGTGATTTCTTCAACAGCTGGGAAACAGAACTACACAGGCGAGATCTCGATGGACTGTCCCAATGTATTTCTTTTTAATGCGGCATTGTGCCATCACACTCATTTTAGGACTGGCGCCGGGCTTAAGTAGCTAGAGAAGCGTGGCAGGCGCACAAATGCTCAATTACCAACAGGCACACGAGTCGATGTTGCACAGTGAGCATGCTGCACCATATCGTTATGTATTCTCAGTCATCCAATAGATTTGGACAAGCGATTATACCGTGCAATCTAGGCGCTACTTTTCTTATACGCTAAATTGAAAAAAATCCATATATTAAAGGGGGTCTTTGAGCGGGGGCTCGTGAATTCACAATAATAAATCCTTCAGTACATTGCATTCCATTAATCTCTTGCAGTACACTGCAAGCAGAAGATTTAAACAGCGGCAAGATGTTCTGCAATGAGGCTGCTACTAAATTACTTATTTCAGTGTACACAACACCTACATTCGAGGCCCTTTTAAGGGATTATGATTTATGAACAATCAGAGTTTAATGTGGGGCCTCTAGGCTCACGACTGAGAGCAGAGGAGAGCTGATAATGTGTGGAGATCTGGGTCGCAATCGTGTCCGATTAGGAGCTCAATCTTATGCTGCGTTGTCGAACAATTTGCTAAAGGAGAAAATAGATTAATTCACTGATATTTAAAACTTGGACCAGGTCTGTAAGCCTGTGCTGTCCTGATAACGGACAAGCCTCAACCGCTCTGAAGAGAGCAGAGCCTTTCACGCAGGATCCTGCCGATGGTATGCTGAAACAAGTTCAACAAGCGCTGTACAAGATGCCAAATACGGCCATAGTAACTCATTAAAAAACACAAACCTTCATGACATTTGACCTCAGAGGCATTTATGAGTTAAGGCCCCAGGCTTAAAGCATTAACAGTGAGCCAAGCTTCATACGATGAAAACAAGCATTTGCAATGCGGACATCGGGAGGAGGGCGAGAACTGATGTCAACACATGACGACAACTGAAAAGACGGGAGGGAAAGCGAAAGCCAGAGCAGCACTTACTTTGATGGCCCGAGCCTCTCCCAAAGCAGGTCAGTCTCCTCCATCACGGGGCTCGGCAGCAGGGCGCGCCGGGATGGTTCACAGCGACCTGAGGCTTGGGGTCCCTTGCCCGGCGATGAAGTTCAGTGCCACGTGGGCTTAGGCTCCCCGGACCGAGTGAGGAGGCAAGGAGCGAGTGCTGCGTCTGAGGGGCACTGTATACGAAGGCACAGGAGCAGGCTGTGCTGAGGAGGCAGCAGGCACGCTGAGCGCTGGCACGGGTGACACGCCTTAGCAGAGAGGCGAGCCTCGCTCGCAAAAGTGAAGGCGTGGGGGAGCTCGCAAAAGTGCCGAGATCGCAAGAGAAGAGAAGCTGCGGGTGCACATCGGCTGTCTGAAAGATGCCGTGAGCGCGCACATGGGCTGTCCGAGCGCCATGTGCACACGCAATGCACCTGTCCTGTCCTGCACCATCGCGTATTATGTTTTTGGGGGGCAGTTTTATATACCGCAACCTCGACCCGAAGGTAACGGTGAGCAACAGTAATATTACACAAGGAAATATTTATTTTCTTGTAAGCACGGGGAGATTATGTGATGTGTTACATCCTTGCAGGCGCTGCCCGGGTGAGGAGCGAAGAAGCCCCTCCCGCCCGGCGTCGACGACACTTCCGTTGCCAGGCAACGGCCCCACTGGCACCAATCCCAGCGCGGCTCCTCGTCTGACGTCAGAGGAGCTGCGCTCGGGATTTGTGAGGCTAACGAAGTTCCCGGGCTGCGGCGGTGTTTACGGGGAGCCAACTTATAATTGACATACAATGCCGCTGTGGGAGGCGGCGGTGATTTCAGACAGGCACCTTCTAGCACAGTGCCTTCACATGCGTAAGGGGAGAGGAGCCCGGTGAGTGGGGTTGAGGGTGGGGGTGTACGCGCGTGTGTCTGTTTGAGTGTGTCTGTGCGTGCGTGCGTGTTTCTGTTTAAGGGGGGTGCGTGTGTGTATGCAGCATGTGTCTGTTTAAGGGGGGGTGCGTGTGTGTGTGTGTGTATGCAGTGTGTGTATGTGCGCATGCGTGAGTGTGGCTTGGTTTGAGAATGGCAAAATGAGGCACGGCGACGTGCGCGGTCACGAGGTAGAATCTCCGGCCGGAGACGCTCGCTCGTGACAGTCTGCTGTCCACATTCCCCTGAAAGTGGCGACATAAGTGTCGAGCCTAGACAGCAAAGCTTCGCTTTGCTTTCGTCTAGGCTCGACCTAAAGAGGGAGTTTGCATCCATTCTTCATATTAAAGGGCCTACCTAATACTGCGTGTGCTACTTCAGCACAAGTGCCTCTTACTGCTTACAGCCTGCTTGAACACACACGATTATCAGTCCCAGATCCTGCCCAATTCTTCCCTCAGCGTCTCTAGGATCGACACTAAGATATGATGCCAAGAGGGTGTCATTTATATATCTGTGTTATAAATGGGGTTTAGCACAGATAGGACCTTATGGTTAGACCTTGTGTATGATTTTAGTGTGTTAGCCCAACAGGGGTATGAGGGCATCCTTGGACAGGCTGCTGGACCCATACAAACCGCCCTGAAAGTGCTAACCAAAAGCATATATCGGGCTTAATACCACACCCTTCACTAGATCAGGACACCGCCTTGGAGGTAGTAATCTTCTGCTATGCACCCCTCCTCCCCTCTCTTTCTCCCCATCTTGACTAGTCTCTCTCTCTCCCCCTTTTTCTTTTTTCTTCCATTTTGGACAGATGGATAGAGGGCCGGTCAAGCATATATTTTGTGTAAACTGTAATACCTGTAACTTTGCCAGTCTGACCGACACCCCTTGCACAAAGCGCTGAAGATTATATGTTATATGAGTCAAGAAGTAAAACAGGGACAGACAAGCAATTTTGTTTTCTGTGTAAACTATATGTAAATGTAAATGTCATGGTACTTATAGAGCGCACTGTCACCAGACAGTCACCTTGCGGTGTCGCCTATTCGGCTTCCTGGCGCTGATACTCATACCGCTGTGGAACCCCTCCTGGCTTTCCCTGTGAAGTGTCCACTCCTGGGCACCCCCAGGCATCCTTAGCGCTGTTGGGGCCGGTGTGGAGGCTAAGCAAGCTATTGCCCAGAGTTGCAGCGTGAGGCCCATGATTAGAATAGGCACCGAGGCAAGAATTAACAGGTCCGAGGAAATTGAGCCCAAGACCCCGCCGAGGCGGGAATCGAACCCTGGTCCATGGCCAGAACTCTGCATCAGGGTCTGCCGCTCTAACCATTGAGCCACACTCCTCCACCTATAACCAACAACTAAGCCCGGCTGGCTGTTACCCCTGTATTACCAAAGCGATGACGATGATATGTTATATGTTGTAAGAAGTAAAACCAATCCAAATTTTAAAAAATAAAAGTAAATCAGTGCTTATTTTGAGCCGGTGGTTTCTGATCCTCAGCACCGGCACTTAATTGTCAACACTGGAGCTTGTGACAGTCTTAAACAAGGTGGCGCTGTCTGGCTAATTTAGAGATGACCACAACAACAGTTAAGTATCAAATCAATATACATTACAAAATTCTATAACCTGCCGTCCTAGCCATTCCTATAGCTTTGGGGGCCTGAAATTTACAGAATTATGACACGTGCAGAACTGTAATGACTAGTAGTTGTGTTGTTACTATCATTGGCAGCATGGCAGGGGAAATGTGTGGTGCATGCTGCAGTGGCCTTTCTGATGAGAGCTCTGACACTTATTTTTTTTTTACAAATTAAGCTCTGTTAGAAATACATAAACAATAAATATGACCCTAAATAAATGCCAAGAGAAACATTTACTATTTTCCCTCCCAAAACAAACTCCCTGGATATGCTTCCTAAGTTCTTAGCCACCCCGCTAGTGAAGAACATTAGGAAGGTTTTGTGCACACAGTTTGTGGCCAGGGTGGGATTGGTAAGGCAGGCACTCGGGAAAATGGCAGAGGGTCTGAAATCGAAGTTCCAGCTTGAGGCTGCTTTGTTTGGCAGGCTGGGGGCCGATTTGGGCTGTGTCTGGTATGCTAAGATGTCGCCAGCTGCCCACTTGGGCCCTGAGTGGCCTTTCTGGAGACAGATAGGCTCCATTACCTCCCTTTATCAACAGGCAGAGGTGTCTCTCTCTTTCTCTCGCTGGGCTGGCCAATTAATGTGTGCATACTGAGCGGGGGCAGGGGGCCTGAGCAGAAGTGGCCTCACTTATTTTCAGGTGTTTGTTAAAACTTCGACCCAGCAGTGTTTTGAGGAAAGGCAATATGTTTGTGGCATGTACACAACAGCATTGATCATGGCATTTATATTTAGATTGGAGAAGTTCAGTCTTTCACTAAAATGTAAGGCTTTCTTTAATTTTTTATTGTAGATCAAAGATAGGCAATTTCATAGGATACAAAACAATATAGTAAATCAGAAATCACTATGTGACAAATAATATACATCTCTAATATATTACAGAAGAGGAAAAAAGAAAGAAAAAGGAGAAGGGAAAAGCTATATATATGGAGGGAAAGAAAAGAGAAAGCATTTTTCGAATAGTTTGTTTCTAAACTCACCTACGCCAATCGCTTCAAGTGGTCCCAATGTACATTATTTTCCCAGGCACACACTTTGTAACTCACCTCTAGTTTGGACACGTTTTTCTTGCAGATGGATTAAGCTTTGCTCCAAGGTGAGGACTTTCTGACCCGACTCTCTGTAGAGCTTTCCCAAGTGCTAAAACTACCCTTTAAAGCAAGCAATCGATCAGCTCGAAATCGAAGGCAAATAAATGCATTTCATAAGAACAAAATAACGATAAAAAAACCCTGCGCGTGATTGGCCTAAATGCAAAAGATATCCTTGCATGGAATGCATTTTTTCAAGACTTACCAGGGCCGTTTGCGACCCTGGAGACAGAGAAAGGCCTCATGAATTATTACTAACATCTAATTAAATTCTTCTCCAGACAATTGCTGAAGGCTGTAAAGGGAAAAATAATGTACAGATAGGAGAGGGAAAAAGCAGCTGCCTCTTTGCCTCCCTCCCCATACTTTACACACGATCGCCGATAATAAAATTGGTCGCTTTTTGATTTTCTGTTATATTGCCTTTGAAACAAGCAAATTGTGAATTGGTTATTACCCTGAGCAATTCAGATTAAAGACTTCTCTTGGAAGGAAGGCAATCGCACGTGCCTCGGAGTGGCAGTCACGTAACGCATTGATTCCACGCGCGCCTTCCAGAGAATGGAACTGCTCGGTTGGAGGCCTGCTTGCGTACATGCTTAAGCAGATTAGAGCTTCCCGGCGTTTGTTTTCTACATGGTAAAGTTCGCAAGCATTTCTGGGAAAATCCTGATTGCCCAATAACTAAATGAGAGCAGGTCGCTCACCGGCATCACGGTGGTCCTAGCTAACCCACAGGGGTTTGCCAGCAGTCCTAATTTGGACATTAGACTCACAATTGTTAAAGTCGATACTGGCTTCATTTTAACTGCGTCTTACCTAAAATTGCCTGTGTTTCAGTGTTAGTCAATAGTGAAAATAAATTCCCAATTTGATCTACTGTCTCCTTTCCCGTTTCGATATTGTGGCATAGATTCATAGGGGCATATTATCAAGGGGGTTTATCTCCGCTTTTTTGGCTTCAAAAGCCAAGAAAGCGGAGATAAAATTATCTCCCTATTACGTAGCTGTCGCTAACACCAGATAGCGACAGCTAGTAGGAGATAGCGACCATCTTGGGCCCCACTTTGCATGTCAGTGATATTTATCACTAATGACATGCAAAGTGGGCGTGCCAAGATGTTAGCGACTGGAAACAGTCGCTAACATCGCTATCTCCTATTACCAACTTTTGGAGATATTCGCGCTAAGCGCGAATATCTCCAAAAGCTAACACCTGCCCTGAGCAGTTCTTAGCCATGTTATCCAATGGGAGGTGGATAACATGACTAAGAGCATTAGTTCGGTAATACATGAATATCACTGACTTTTCAGCGATATTCATGCATTGCGGCTGATTTTTATCGCATTTGCGATAAACCTTGGTAATACCAAGGTTTATTTGCGATAAAAATCGCCGCAGCTTAGCGGTAAATTTTTGTCTCTAACCAAGCAACAGCAATAATTATCGCTATTGCTTGGTAATATGCCCCATAGTGAGCACAACGATACCCCAACCATTTTATCTTAACCTCTCAGCTGAATTAAAACTCACAATTTGATAACTTTTAGGAGAAAACCTGGATTCACTCCATTATTAACATAAAGTATATCAACATTAACCACAATGAAATCTACGGGCAGTTTTAATATCTTTTCCACCTGAATAGATTTAAAAGATTAAAAACTAACATTGTTTTCGGTTGTTGCTAGGAATTATTCATATGGCTACACAGTATTTTGAAAAGTAATCTATGTTCCACATTACTATCCTATAGTATGGATGTTCGAAGGGGGTGCCAATAAAGTTACTTACAAATGTGGCAATGGTGTATACACTTAGGGGCACAAGGACTTATCGCCAAGTTAAAAGCACTTAATCGCAGCCAAAGTGGCAATAAATGTATTGCCCCATTCACAAGCTGGTGCTAACAGCCCTTATCACCAGCTTCCCTGCAATAGCAGCTGCAAAAAACATCGACACAGATGACCCCCGCAAGTATCGCTAATGAGATGCAGAGTAGGTGTTCCCGTGCCAAAAGTCGCAACAGCATCACTCCACAACATTCTCAACGACCAGCAAGATCAGCGATAAGATCACAAAGCAGGCGATAAGGCGCGTTAGCAGCAGGAAATCAACACCAGCTCTGACCTGCTATAAAGTCGGATGACAGCCTGCACCACAAAAGGGAGCCCAGCCCAGAGCAACACCTGAGGGCAACAGACACCATTGAGCCACTGATCATGCAGCTGGGAGCCCCAAGAGGGCCACAACACCTCCCACCACCACCGCCAGGACCCCCCACTCAGGCAACTCCCCCCTCCCGGGCAAAGAGATGTCACATCAACTCCACAAAACCATGTACAAAAAAAGAGAGGGAGAGAGAGAGGAAGGCGGAAAGAGAGAGTGAGAGGAAGTCGGAAAGAGCGAGAGAGAGAGATAGAGAGAGAGAGGAAGACGGAAAGAGAGGGAGAGAGACTCACAGAGAAAAGAAGTGAGGGACAGGGAGAGAGAGTGCCGACACTGCGCATCCAGGCCTCACTGCTTACCTGCTGCCACCGGTGTGTCTACAACCATGTGCCGGTATGTAGTGCAGTTTACCAAGTCCCTCATCTGAAACACATCCCTCATCTGAAACAGAGTCCAGATTCAAGAATGGCAAAGTACATTCAATTTCACACAACATCATCATCTGTCTGCCCCTGCGCACCAAGGCAGCTACACCCCAGCCCCTCCCGTTGCCCAGCAGTACATTCGGCCCCTGCGCACACACGCCTCACTGTTCACCTTTTGTCACCGGCGGCGGGTCGCAATAGGGCTCACCATGTGCCGGTGCAAGCCCCAAGCCTGGGGCCCGCAAACATGGCACCCTCCACATCATGCAGCTTCCTCCGCAGGCCACCAGGTCTCACAATTGATTCTGGGTCTTGATTTCACTATGGCAGAGGACATACCAGTGCAACCAGCATTATTGCAGACTGCACACCTGCTCAGCCCTTGAGGTGCCACTAACTCTGTGATCTGGGATGTGACGCCATGTGCGGGTAGGCCCCCCTGTGAGCGTAAGCGAAGTGTGCTGGCCTGGCATATGCCAGGCCAGCGTAAGGGTCTGAACAATGACCCCTGGGCTCTGGGCGTGGTTCCGTACTGGGCTGGACAAGGAAGTAACTAATGCGTGTGTCCCTGTTGTTGTGTTTGCACCACCCGGACCGCATTCGGCAATGTGTCACCTTGTGACCCAAGTTCAACAACATGAGCCACATGGACTTAAGAGGAATTCACTGAACCTACATTCATCCTTACTTCCACACTTGAACGACCATAGACATGACACATTTGTGTGATTATGAATGTTTAATGGACATTCAATGGAGTGTTGCATCTGGAGCACTGGGCCATGCAAACCCCACATTACAATATTGGCCCATGGAGGGCCAGCCAGAGGCCGTCAGGGAATAACAAGTCCACAGGAATAGGAAGAGTTCAGTCCACAGTCTGGTTTCTGTGTCATTGGCGATCAAACAACATATGGCAGTCCATGTCAAAGTCCAAGGTGAGTGTCGCAGAGTGCATCGGGTGACAGTGGAAGGTGATGATGCAGAGGGCAGAACCAAGCAGAAACAGGCCACATGGTGGGGATGAATGCTACTGCGTCCTTCTTACCAGTAAGTCAGAATCATCCACATCTTCTTCCACTGCTGTTTCATGTGCCTCACGTGTGGGTGGTGCTGGCCTTTCTCCAGCACTGTGTGGCAGTGACACCTCAGGGGTCGGAGGTGGAATGTCTGCCACACTGTGTGGCAGTGACAATTCTGGAGGGGGAGATGTGGATGTAGTGGTAGCAGCAGCAGGCATCAGCGCCAGGCCTTGTGGCAGCAATACCATGAGGATGGTCTTGAGGTCATTGAGGAAGCCAGCTACCACTCGCTGGTGTGCAGACATGGCAGCCGCTCTTTCCGCATGCGCCCGCTCCATGGTCTCCATTAACCTCTGCAAGTTTCTCAACTCCTGGGTGACTTCGCTGGAGCCACTCTGACTGGACAACTGTTCTATTCTCTGAGTCAGGGCTCCAGCGATGTCAGCCATGGTCCATTGGAGAGCATGGAGCGGACTGTGGGTGTCCGTTAGGCACTGTAAGTGGTCCCTGATGGGACTTAGACATCTACGTATGCCATCTAGTTTGGCTGCCATGCGGTCGAAGCACACCCGCACCGGTTCAGCCAGATTCTCCTGGCACCCCAACACACGGAGCTGGAAGACCATGTGTCTTTCATGCATGGGGGTCCTGGGAGGCAGCTGTGGAGGTGGCTGCTGCCTGCTGTGTGGTCTGTGCAGGGAATGGGGTCTCCACGTAGCAGCTGGGCTGCCCTGCTCCTGGAGGTGGGCTGCGGAGGCTCTCCACAAGCTGTTGGAGGGCGTCGGAGTCAAAGCTGTGGTGGTCCTCTTCGTCACCAGAGAAGAGGGGTTCGGGTGCTCTTCAGGAGGTGTTGATTCTCCCTCTGCAATGTGAAGGGGAGATGCAGTTTGACAATGTGCCCACAGGTATGTTGTCGCATTGTACATGTTTTCATACACAATGCATGACTGTGTACATTGTGGCTGTTTGGGAGGAGCCTCCTATTCGCTGGGGGTCAGTGGACATTTCAATAACATAAAGGATGTGTGTTTGTACTTGTACATTATCAAGTCACATTTCCCTGCAATGCCAAATGTGATTGGCCAGTGTCTACACCCAGTCTGCACCAATTGTGTCCTGTGTTCTGTTGTGGACGTGTTGCGGTTTGTACCACATTGTTGTCAGTGTTGATGTGCTCTGCATGCTGTGTGTGTGTGCTGCATTTTGGGGAAGTCGCCCCTGCAGCTCCGATTTTGCTGCCCCTTCTCTATTGCATGCAATGTTCCTTTAACTTCTGTGCTCATGCAGTGCTGAAATGTTGCATGCTTGGGTCATTGGTCTCTTGGTGGGAGTTGGGGGCTGGGCATGGTTTGTCCGCAGATGTGCTCAGCTCAATTGTACACGTGTGTCATTGTGCCCATCTTCCCCTGTCCCCCAGTCCCTGGTCGTTACTCACCCGGGTGCTGTTGTGTCCGGTCATGTTGAGCAGTGTCCAGTCCCCCAACTCCTGCCACCGTCTCCCCACTGATGACTGTGGACACCATTTCCTCCATATCTTTCAGCTCCTTCTGTGGCGCAGGACTCCCACCTCCAGGCTGCATTGCTGCCTTCTGGTTGTTGGCGAGTTTCAGCTTGGTTTCGCGGTTGACATCATTCCATCACCTCTTGACCTCTTCCATTGTCCTCTTCAGCACTCAAGCTGCATTCACCTTGTCCACAATAGACTGCCATAGACCAATTTTTTGTTGCCAATGACACAGTGGAGGTGATGAACAGTTGTTGATGGTGTTCTACCACCTATGTTATCAGGATCCTGTTTTCCTGAGGACTGAACCGTTACTTCGTACTCTTCATCTCCTTGGCTTTCCCTTACCCGAGGTCCCAGACTGGTCCTCCGGGGGGCTTGTGGGGTTCTGGTTGTCCTCCGTACTTGCTCCGGCGACATCCATTGTGCGTTGCTGTTGTTTGGTATTTGTTTGTCTGTTTTATTTTACTTTTATGGTGATATTTCCCGCCTGACATTTGTGAATTGCAGGCCTGTTGCTGGTTTTTGCAGATTTTTGTATCTCAATTGGCCTCTGCAGTTTTTTTGCTTTCGTTTTTCGCATTTTGGGGGCGTCACATTGGTTTTTATGCGGTCATTCGACGCATTATTGTGAGTCTATCGCATGGTACCGCCGTTTTGTGAATACTTAGTTAACACTGCGTAAATTTCCTGCGATGGACTGCAATGTTGAAAGTTGCGTAAAGCTAACTTTGCGATAGTTATCACACGTTCTTAAGAATATCTCTCTTAGAGACAAATTTATCTCAGAAAAAGTACTCTGAAAGTGGACTTATTCACAGGAAAGGAGGTAATGCAATACCCTAGACTTGAAAGTGTGTACGAGTTTCTGAGTGCATCAAACTAAATACCTTAATATTTGGCAATACAGAGCTATTGAAATGATAATATTTGACATGTTGGATAGGAAGCAGGAGAATCTTTCTCAGTTGCCAGGTGTGCTGCTTAGACTGAAACTAGGCAGCAAGCTTCTTGATTTACTGCAAGGCCTGATGGGCATTCACCCCAAGGTGCCTCACCAATTATTAAACACAACATGCTAGGATAACCCAGTAGACCTCCAGGAGACTGGGTATGAACATGAAAACACAAAAGAATTCCCTGAAGGAGAACATTTCTGCTTAGTATTTTGTTTGAGAAGAACAGTATAGAATTATCCTCTCTTCTCATTACAATATGCAATGCATAGCAAATCAACAAAAGACTGCATCAGATGTGAGGCGTTCTTCTGTATGCATAGATTTCAAGTACAATGTACTAATTACAAAAAATATTAATCACAAAAGAATATTAATTTCAAAGAAAGGGTTTGAAAAAATGAAATAAATAAAACACACTTAGCGTTGTTATATCCAGATCAGAACCAAATCCAAATGGTGATCTGAGGTACCCAGCATATTACTCAGTAATATAGTCCTCCTTATAAGATGAACATTTCTTTCAGGCAAGGGATTTGCAAATCGTTATGATTAAGTTATTGTGGTGACCACAGTGTCGATGTTTTGGTCTCCAATCGTCAGATGAATGTGTGAGACCATCCTCAGGATGAAGTGTCACATTTTATTACAAATATGTTGACCCTTGTCAAATAAAGAAACAATTATATCCAAAGGGTAGTAGTGAATCTTATATAGGTCAATAACTCAGCTAAGTGATTCCTGCACCACTCTACACACTATTCTGTTGATATGGAGGAGTACAGCTTTGATTCATTAATATGTTGGTAAGCTTGTTTTGATTCAATATTCCCTGAAGTTTTTAAATGGGACATTTACTGTGAGTAATACTGTCTGGATCTGATGACCTATATAAGATTTACTACTATCCTTTTTTGTGAGTCCCCTGTAGGGCCCACTATAGTTTTCCCCTATGTTAGCCTAGCTACACATGCATTAGGCCACTTTTGCTTTGCACACAAAGTAACATGCTTGTTTTTGAGCAACTCCCTTATTTTTGCAATAAGATGAACATGTTTTGTTATGTAGCTTTTCTGCTGGAAATCTGTTTGTACAGCTCATACAAGGCCAAACAACATTGTGCCCTGTTTTTCTCTGGGGTCGAAAAAACGAACCCTTGACAAAATATGCTCTATGTTGTGACATTTGTCAACAAATTACAGGTTCCACCATGGTAACCCCACCACAGACATACCTGTTAATTTCCAATAAGCCTTTTGGTTGTGTTTACCTAGACCATTGTGCTCCACTGATTTTGGATTTTTCATTTAAATTCACTTTAGTTGCCATTGATTCTTGCTCCATGTTCGTCTGGGTTGGGCTGAAGTGCTCAGGTGACGCTCAAACTGTTATTAAAGACATGCACGTTTTTATCAGGGCACATGCACACAGTTCACTGCACTCCACTCAGACAAAGGCCCGGCTTTTGCTTCTAAATGGTATTGGTATTTTATGGTTTCCCTGGGTGTGCAGTTGCATTACTCCTCTCCATACTGGCCTGAGGACAATTCTGTCATAGAGAGGATGAACAATGACTTAAAGCAGTCCTTAACAGCTAGAGTATTAGTTGCAGAGCGTAGTTGGATTCATCACCTTTCTGGGGTTCAGCAGGCAATAAATAACCTCACCAAAAGATTTCTGGGTCACTGGACCCCACAAAAATGTCCTTTTTGGCATTAAAATGTTCCTTCCAGACCTTGACAGTCTAGATACTGTGGTAGCAGTCACATCCTTTAATGTAGATAATCAATGTGCTGTCTTACAGGATCTACAGGACATCTGTGACACCAAATCCAATAAGCAGTTGAAGACATCTACCTCCGTGAGTATCAAGGAGAAACCATACACTTCTGGCTTGATTCCAAAAGTTGGGTATCTCCTGCATTAGAATGTAGTGGTGAGAAATGAGTTTGGCTCTTCATGCTGAGCACCAGTGCCCATCCTTTGCATTCAAGGTACAAGAACTGTTATCTTACCACCAATTCCAGGTTTCAAAGACAATGGTTTTGTCTCTATTGATCGTGTCAAATCTTACCATGTGGCCGATCCTAAACAGTAGGCCACAAAGTGTACTTGGTAATTCCCAGTCTCCTCACGCTACCATACAGGAAATTCCTTTGCAGCTAGTGACTACAACTGAAGCTGTTTCTCCCCAGCTGGAGGAGATAGGAGATAGAGAACTCACTACAATTAATCCTTGCATTTGATTCCAGCAGCACGACTGCAGTGAGTACTGCCGTGACAACTACGTCTTCTGCAGCTAATGTCATGTATACAGATCCACCTTTTTTGGAGTCACCTCTTCTGGATTTTTCTAGTCCGGTTGCAGTACCTGAGCAATCAGTTTTTCAACAAACTGATTCTGGATATAATAAGGATGGAGATGATTTTTCTTCTGACAGTGCTTCTGTTTTAAACACTCCTCCATTAAGGACCCATGTTTTTATTACATGGCTGAAACGTACTTACCTGGTCCTACCTTGGATATATGTTTAGGTTACATTTTTCTTGGTTTTTCTATTTTAGTGGATTGAATTTGTGATTGATTTTTTCTTATTGACTAATGGTCATTACCTACTACAACACTCTGCTACTGAACTAATTAACGGAAATTGACCCCACATTCTTCTTCCCATAAACTAAAAAGAGACTTGTCCTTCGTGAACATTTTGAATGGTCCAGTAATTGATGGAATTGTTTGGTTTAAAGTTAGTTTTGATATATTCAGTCATATGGAGATCATGTAGATATGATATGTACTTAGGGTTTCGATGGGTGTTGTAATAGTTCCTGGGTTACATTCAAATGGTTGGGATGTTGAAATTGTAAATTCCATGCACTCAGAGTGGGTTAGAGTGAAATTGAGTGGAGAAGATTGGGTGAAGTGGAGTGGGGAAGGTTGCGTTACATTGGAGTGGAGTGGGGGATAGTGGAGTGGGGTGGGTGAGTGGTGTTGAGTGGAGTGGCGTGTTTTGTCATAGATAGAGTTACTTAGTTTGGAGTGGTGTGGGGTCAAGTGGTGTGGCATGGTGTAAAGCCTAGATACGTAAAGTGTGGCCTGGGGGCCGCATGCAGCCCTCCTGACCTTTGGGTGTGGCTGAGGTCAACAGCAGTCCTGGGCTGCTGTTTATCGACAAATATGTTACATAAATGGGCAAGAGTTCCTTTAAATGTTAATTGCAGTTAAAAGAGGAATTAAATTAAGTGTTCTGAACTGCCTTACTTTAGGAACACCTTCATTTATAAAGACATCTTACAGCAAGCATGCAAACATATGATAATGTCTCTTCGAAATGCAAAAAGTGCATTTTATTAACATACAGAACATTTCACCTCAGTAAATCAGATTCTATCAGGGCACTGGGAAGTATTTTTTTAAAAAGGTGACAGTTTGCAAACATGAATTTTGAAATAGTCTTGCTTCCCCACCACCCTGGCGCAAAAATACTAATATGTGAACTAAGTCAGTTATTATGTGCACCCTTTGGGTGGCTGGGGTTGCTACCATACATTAGCATTATAGTTTATCATATGAAATAAAGGAGAGGTTTTTGTACAGCTTACATTCTGAAGATATGTTTTTCGAGGTCCTCTTATATGTAAAAATTAAGGAAAAGGATGGAAAATAAAATAAAACAATTGGCCAGGATCACACTATTTTGTCAAGCGGGAAAGCCAGAATGGTTCTGAGGTTTTCTGTTTCCACATTGTGCAGGTCAATTCATCCAGTAGATGTATACGCTTCCCTTTCCCTCACACCCCCGCTTCCACCTGACCATCCCTACTGGGCCTGTGCAGCCCTCTGTCATGCCAGAGACCAAACTTTGTGGCCCCCAAGAAAATGTTAGTGAGTACCCATGTGGTAAAGTGTCTTAGAGCGGAGGCGTAGATTGGAGCGTCAGAATGAAGTGGAGTGTTGTAGAATGGAGTGTCGTGGCATAGAGTGGGGTGGAGTGGCATAGTGAGGAATATGCATGGTTTTGTAGTGCACTGCAATTACAGACAACACATTTTTTATTGAACTGACCTTTACTTTTGCACTAAAATATGATTTTACTACACACAAAGCGTAACATGTGCCAATGTCATCATCTAGTGTATTGATGAGTTTTGATGCCTACAATCTCTCCTCATACATAGGTACTCAGCTGGATTGTCACATAAATTCTCTCACTTTGAAGTCAGAGAAAGAAAAGTGAACTTTGAAGTCTCTAGTAAGACAGCTTGACATTTGACCTCCTGCCTTTAAATGCACAGTAAATGTGACCAGATAAGAACAAGATTTAAAGGCCTGTTTACAGAAAGCGAGTTCATAGAAAAATACAGTAAAAAAGGTTTAGGCAATGGGGAGGGCCGAACTCAAGCTGGACACTCTAAAACAAATAAAGCAAGCAAATAGAAAGCCAGAAAATGTGAGCTACAAACCACAAAGCCAATGATCAGCAATGGAAGGAATAATACCCTAGGTCAGCTTTCTGAATGCCCCCAGGATGCCTTTAGCAAACCAGACAGCTGTGCTGTTTAACAGGCTTGGCCTTACACATGGCTTGAAAAGTACTACCAGGAGATCGGTGATGGCTTTACCTACATAGTGTTATATGTTTCCACAATTCGATTGGGCAGACTTTGTAGGCTTCCTTTGAAAAAGTGCCAGTATTGCACTCCTAATGCTAGTTGTATGGTTTCTCCTCACCTAATATCGCCGCCATGTTAAAAAGTGATGATGAGGCGTCGTACAAGGGAAAACGTTGATAATACTATGGATATTGTCTTAGTCAAGACAGCCGTTCCCATTGAAATTGTTTTATGGACTTGCACTACCTTATTTTTGTCTTGATCTTCACTCAAGTGTAGCCATGGGGTGGGGAAGGGGGTGCTCAGACGTTTTTTATGGAAATGTTTGCGCAGATTAATTCTATTGTTTAATTAAAAAAATTACGTATGTGGAAAATAATTGATTTGCTGAGAATCACAGAATGTTGATCATCCACCAGGACTTGAACCTGGTTTCCCAGTTCCAAAGTCGGCTGCCACATCTACTTCCCTCAGGCTACAGGCTGGCACATATGTAGCCGTCTTTATTTAACGCACATATGGAGACGGTCGGGCACACTTAAGAGGACAGGTGGACAGAAGTGGTTGCCTCACTAGTCTATTGCTTTGTGTGTGAAAAGCCACATTGACAGTCGCTGGAAGCCTCAAAGGAGCCTATAGGTTGATTTGTGTGCCTCCTCAGAGGGATTGCTATTTACTGTTTCCAAGCAGGGTCGGATTGGGATTGAAAATTGGCCCGGGCACACAAAAAAAATCGGCCCCCATTTGCATAATGCCTTTCCTCAGATCACTGCTTCAGCGTAAGTGCATTGAAAAGAAGGAGGGGGGGCTTAAAAAAATGCACACATTAGTTTACACTAGTGAAACACACCTGAAAACAAGTGAGGCCACTTCTACTGAGGCCCCCTGCTCCGCTCAGTATGTGCACATATTAAGGGCCGGCCAGGAGACAAAGGGAGTGATACCTCTGCCTGTTGCTAAACTGGGGGTGGAGGACCGGCGGTGTTGGTGGCAAGGGGGTGGTAATGAGCGCCCATCTGCCTGCAGAAAGGCCACTCAGCCACCCACTGGGCCGATGGCTGTATTCCGAAAATAGAGACACCGCTCAAATCGGCCCCAGACTGCTCAAAGAAGCAGCCCACAGCAGGAACTCAGACACCGGCCTCTCGGGCATTGCCCGAGTGCCCGCGTTACAAATCCGAGGCTGTTTTCAAGTACAGTTCTCCATTGTTGTCCTGAGGAGATGGGTTCAAAGTTCCCCTTTCCACACCGGCCCCGCTCACTCATCACAAGGTTAAAGTCATTTCAAAGGCTTTTCTGCAGAGCTTTCTATTGTGTCGCTTTCTGACTCTCTGAAGCTTTGGTGGGGAGCTCCACCCGCAGCTGCTGATTATCCGCCTGCAGAAACAGGTTCAGAGAAAGGAGCGCTGTGGCGAGCTTGCCTACAGGAAAAGGAAAAGATTTCAAGGGGATTCAAAGTCTGCAGAGTTGACAAAGGGTACAATTTAGCTAAAAGTGAAAGCCCCACAGCGATTAGACCAATTTGGTGGCATGTCTTTCATAAGTGTTTGCTATTTGTTATTAAACCATGACATTTGGTAGCTAGGAACAAGGCGTAATTGTTTAAATGTCAGTAAGACACAAGCGATTTGTGAAGCTGAAGCAATAGGTTTTGTATATTACATTTATTTAGCTGTAAAATGTGTTACCCATTCACTTATTGCACACCTGTTAGACTCCGCTTTCAAATGTCTTCTATTTGTACACCTTGCTTTATAGGTGTAAATTGTATTGGACTCACTACGTTTTCATGATTTATTTCGTGTTTTTGAAACAGGATTAATAATTTAGAGTCCCGCTTCTGAAATGTTGTACCAAAGCTTTTACCAGGTCATATACTGGTTATTTACTGCTTAGACTAGTTTTGTTTTTGTTGCATTGTTTGTTCGTCACTGCCACCCCTCTCAAGACGATCAAGTACGACACCATCTGTCTGTCCGCCTATAAAACCTGGGCCTGTGTGTACAATGGGGCAAATGGGAGACTACAAGTCCCACAATGTAAAGTGCTACCGGCTAAAGGTGTTTTAACAATACAAGGGAACCCACTAAAGGCCTTCGGACCATGGGTTAAGTAACTTATTACAGAGAACAAGGGTCCTAAGGAGTTACAGTATGGCGAAAGGATAATAATATAGACTACAATCAGTACTATATAGTTGCAACGCCCAGCCGGGCGTGAGTTTATTTAAAGAATAATATAGAATATTGTTGATCCAAGAAGGATCAAAATAAAGAGTGAGATAGGGTACAGTCCTGTACCTATCCCAAAGGGTTAGAAAGAACAGATCAAAGCAAGGGTGATGGAAGAAGGAAACAGGTTTTTCAGGCAGGAAATAATTCTAGAGCCAAGGGGTGACTTGCAAATACAATAGATAATTTCAACAAATTCACCTTGCAGTATAAACAATTTTAAATATACATGTTATATCATATGCTACACTGCATAGCGCGTCGACGTTTCGATCCCTAAAGGCTCATGATAAACTGGGATCATCATCAGGACAGTTTTTAATTAATACCTGCATTACAATTTGAAAGCCTGTAAAAAAAGGGGGGAAGAAAATAGAAAAAGGTTTTGAGGCATACGCCATGAACCTTGAATTATACATAAGGGTGAACACTCCGTCAAAGCATAGGTGCAGGTGTTAAAGCAGGCCACTCTCACATGTTTACTCGCTGATCTCTGACTAGTGTGAAAGTGATTTTTGAGAAAAATTATTTTAAGTTAAGAAGACTGGAGTGAGAATTTCGGCGCAGTGAAAAACGGAAAAATTGTGTCATTCACATCCGTGTCGGTGATAATCTAAAGTGAGAAAAAGGCGTGGTGACTTGAACAACATTTTTATATAAAAGACTTTTGTGGTAGTGCTGGCGCTGTGTCCGAAAGGATCCAGAAGATTCGTATTACGGTGCGTGTTGCGTGGTGAATGTGCAGTGAAATGGTGATTTAAGGTGAGGAAGTTTTAGGGCAAAGAGAACATGCTTTACCTTTCAGCAGGTCTGACCCTGAGTTTAAGGGACAATTGGCTTGCGACTTTCTGGTACAGATGCCTTGATGCTGTTTGGTAAAGAGGGGGGGGGCAGTTAATAAAACAGCCATCAGAGGGCATGGGGGGCTAAATAGGGTGCAATCGTAGGGGCTTACCTTGCGTTGCAAAATTGCAAGCGCATGTAGTTGGGAGTGTTCTAGTTGGTCAGGAGAGTTTTCGGCCAGTGCGGGTAACGAGATACTAAATTGGGAGGAAGTCATAACGTTAACGCACCACTCACGGTGGGAGTCTTACCAAGTGTAAAGCGCGTTAGTAGTGCTTACCTAGCGTCCTACAATGTAGACGCATTCAGTTGAGGAATGTTCAGACCGGAAAGGAGAACATTCGAGCCGGTTCAGATTTCGGGAAGCTGCATAGTAAAAACATTTCCGTCACCATTAGCGCGTCCTACGGGGCAGGGGGCTTTTGGAAATTTCCGGCGGGATTGGCGAGGCTTACCTAGCTACATCTGGAGTAGCCGTTCAGGGGGGGATTCGTCCGTGAGTCCGGTATGCGCCGTGTTGAGGTTGGCTCACTCGAGATTACTGGGAAATACAAGTGTTGACAGGGTTAGGGGAAGGCTCCATTTAAAACGGAGTTCTTAGCTGGGCTCGTTTAACAGCATAGCCTTACCTGGATATTGGATCGGAGAGACGGCGGGTTGGGATGAAGCTCAATGGACTTCTACCCCTTCCTGGCAGCGCGGGTCCGCTGTGTTGCTGTGGCTCGTGGGCTGTGCTTTTGGGCCAGTGGGGATAAAAATGGAGGACGGACTATTTCCAAGTGAACCTGTATGGCAGACATCTTGGAACGGTGAAAAGTGCCGAAGCCCAAAGGGTCGGTGTGAACATATAACCAAAGGAACAAAAAGAATTGCCAGTGCTGATATGAATACTATTTAAACAACTAATGTCCAAACCTGAACTCAAAAAATAAGAACGGGGTGTACTATTTAATAGTTTTTTATTTTAAACAAAGTTTTAACCAAGCAAACGATTTTCAATATTTTCATTTACATAAGAACATATTTACAAAAGGACACAAGAAACTAGGATCGTGATTTGGAAACCATCAATCATACAACATTTCATACATATCACATCCATTCAAAACACATTCATACCATTCAGGGACAAAGGGAATTATACAACACGATTAAAAATCTGTACACCACGATATACTACAAGATCGAACAATGGGCCACTGTCTGCGAGGACCTTTTTACAACGACAGATGACAGAACAATTCGTTGTGTCTTGTACAATCCTATACAAATTAACAAACAACAAAACTTCGTAATGATAGAACACAGTATTGTACTAGCGACCAAGAAAAAACAAATCTACTCTTGTCGCTCTCGCAGACACGTAGTGGCTGTGGGCCTACGCGTTTCGAATCCCGCTGGTTTGGGAGGGATTCTCCTCAGGGCCTTCTGTAGTATCAAAGGGGACTACACAACTTCTAAGCTATATCCGGGGGAGATGGCGAGGTCTTGACATCTTGTGTCCTAGCATAAAGAGCCGGTAATGAAGAAAAAAGGACGAAATTCCTTCAGTATAGAGGCCTGGCCTTGAAGTTTCAAAGTGGATATATCGACCGTTCTGCACCAATCCAGCGCAGCGCGTAAACAGCGAGTTACTAAATTCTTCACAACGGAGGAACGCTCCGAGTTTCCGAAAGGGCTGGAAGATCCGCCTAGGATATCTATCGAGCTTTCGACTATAGATAATTCCAACACGTTCAAGGGAAGTTTAACCCAAGTCCAACTAGTGCGGTCAGCCGGCAGCCGCCGGTCTACTGGCGTGGTAAGAGGTGCTACTTTCTGGCGCATGCGTCTCACGGACCAAGGCGGATCTTCCAGCCCTTTCGGAAACTTTGGATATACAAAAAATAACAACAGAAGCAGTCTCAGAAGGTTTTCTGACTAAGAAGGAATTTAATTACCTAAATGTAAAAAGTCCAAGAACACCGGTAATATACACCTTGCCAAAGATTCATAAAGACCTGAACGCCCCCCCTGGCCGCCCAATTGTGTAAGCCCGTGGCTCAATACTGGAACCCCTAGGAGCCTATGTCGATTTCATTATCAAAGAATTTGTCCCCCCCACATTTTGCTATGTATGTGACTCCATGTCCATGATCAATTTGATTGAGCATCATCCCTTCAATCCATTGACTGACACCCTCTGCACTATGGACGTGGAGTCCTTATATACAAATATTCCACAAACCGCAGCCTTACTTGTTATACAGAGAACCCTAGACAGTCGCCCTCGGCCTCATGCCGTTCCGACATCGTTTATTTGCAAACTTCTAGAACTTTGTCTGACAAAAAACTTCTTTTCCTTCCAAGGCCTTTTCTATCAACAAATCAAGGGGACATCCATGGGGGCTATTTTTGCCCCTAACCTGGCCATATTGTTCATGGACGAAATTGAGAGACAGACAATTCTCGTGCCCTCCAACCCCTTCTTCTCCGGTGTCCTCATGTGGCGACGGTACATCGATGACATCTTCATGATATGGAGACTAGACATCGATGCACTGTCCCAGTTCCTACACTGGATGAACAACAACTGTATGGGACTCCAATTCACCCTCACCTTTGACAAGAATTCCATAAATTTCCTGGACCTAACAATACTACACCAGGAGGGTGAGCTGTTTACAAAACTTTACAGAAAACCCACAGAGAGAAATACCCTGCTAAAATACACAAGCAATCACCCAAGGGCTTTGAGGGACTCTCTACCTTTCTCCCAATTCTTACGAATTAGGCGAAACTGTTCCCATAAGGAGGATTACTTCCGTGAGAGTACCATTTTGGCGAACAAGCTTAAAAATAGGGGCTACCCCAGAAAAATTGTCAAAACCGCTCTTAAAAGGGCCTGGTACCGCCCCCGTGAGACTCTACTCATTCCAAACCAAAAGAAAAAAATGGATAAAATAGCCTGTGTGACAACATTCTCTCCTGTCTCCAATAGCGTAAGAAAAATGATTCTAAAGCACTGGCCTATAATTAATGCAGGGATACTGAACCTAGAACGTCCTTTATTTGCATTCAAAAAGAGTAAAAATCTGAAGGACCACTTGGTTCGGGCAGCCCTTCCAAGCTCTACCAACTTTTCCACTCTTGAATCAGCTTGGGGTCTGTCCCCCGTAGTTGGACACGTGAAATGTGGAGGTTGTACAGTATGTAACCTTACAATTGAGGGAAAAAGTTTTGTATTTGATAATGTCACCTTTAAATGCAACTCACTCACGAACTGCAATACAACCAACGTAATTTACCTGATTCAATGTCCTTGTAAGAAAAACTATGTTGGACAGACATCGCAGAAGATCAAAACCAGGATATGCCAACACAGGAGCCGCATCAGATGTCTGACGCCTAACGCCCCATTGGTGGAACATTTCCAGGAACTCAATCACAGTGTGGATGATATGCGTTGGACAGTATTAAAATCACTGAAACTCCCACCAAGAGGAGGAAGCATGTCCAATCTACTGAATAGGGAGGAGCTCAAATGCATAATACTGCTGGACTCTATCCGTAAAGGACTGAACCGCACAGAAGACTGGACTTCACTACTCTGAGTAAATGGTAGTGGCTCCAACAATCAATCATTCTAAATGTCTGTTTCTGTTTCTCAATCATCGCAGTGTCCACTTTTTAATAATGTGAAGTACTGAACCAACCAATGTTTTTATAACACTGTCAGTCCAACAAATGTTTTAATAACACTGTCAGGTCAAATATGTTTTAATTGAGGGCATGCTTGGCCGCTTTCCACTCGCTGCATGTGCACAGTAGTAATTCACCCTAGTCACTGTTCACTATTCACGGTTCTTTTAAAATGACATCATGAAACCACGTTGGCAATCACCACCCAAATCAATATGACTGTGTTACATTCATAATAATTGCGCCGCATCGCTTGAACAAACCACTGCCTTCATCCAAAACAATGCCCAAGATGTCTGGCGTTATATGAGATGTTCACACCGACCCTTTGGGCTTCGGCACTTTTCACCGTTCCAAGATGTCTGCCATACAGGTTCACTTGGAAATAATCCGTCCTCCATTTTTATCCCCACTGGCCCAAAAGCACAGCCCACGAGCCACAGCAACACAGCGGACCCGCGCTGCCAGGAAGGGGTAGAAGTCCATTGAGCTTCATCCCAACCCACCGTCTTTCCGATCCAATATCCAGGTAAGGCTATGCTGTTAAACGAGCCCAGCTAAGAACTCCGTTTTAAATGGAGCCTTCCCCTAACCCTGTCAACACTTGTATTTCCCAGTAATCTCGAGTGAGCCAACCTCAACACGGTGCATACCGGACAAATCCCCCCCTGAACGGCTACTCCAGATGTAGCTAGGTAAGCCTCGCCAATCCCGCCGGAAATTTCCAAAAGCCCCCTGCCCCGTAGGACGTGCTAATGGTGACGGAAATGTTTTTACTATGCAGCTTCCCGAAATCTGAACCGGCTCGAATGTTCTCCTTTCCGGTCTGAACATTCCTCAACTGAATGCGTCTACATTGTAGGACGCTAGGTAAGCACTACTAACGCGCTTTACACTTGGTAAGACTCCCACCGTGAGTGGTGCGTTAACGTTATGACTTCCTCCCAATTTAGTATCTCGTTACCCGCACTGGCCGAAAACTCTCCTGACCAACTAGAACACTCCCAACTACATGCGCTTGCAATTTTGCAACGCAAGGTAAGCCCCTACGATTGCACCCTATTTAGCCCCCATGCCCTCTGATGGCTGTTTTATTAACTGCCCCCCTCTCTTTACCAAACAGCATCAAGGCATCTGTACCAGAAAGTCGCAAGCCAATTGTCCCTTAAACTCAGGGTCAGACCTGCTGAAAGGTAAAGCATGTTCTCTTTGCCCTAAAACTTCCTCACCTTAAATCACCATTTCACTGCACATTCACCACGCAACACGCGCCGTAATACCAATCTTCTGGATCCTTTCGGACACAGCGCCAGCACTACCACAAAAGTCTTTTATATAAAAATGTTGTTCAATTCACCACGCCTTTTTCTCACTTTAGATTATCACCGACACGGATGTGAATGACACAATTTTTCTGTTTTTCACTGCGCCAAATTCTCACTCCAGTCTTCTTAACTTAAAATAATTTTTCTCAAAAATCACTTTCACACTAGTCAGAGATGAGCGAGTAAACATGTGAGAGTGGCCTGCTTTAACACCTGCACCTATGCTTTGACGGAGTGTTCACCCTTATGTATAATTCAATGTTCCTGGCGTATGCCTCAAAACCTTTTTCTATTTTCTTCCCCCTTTTTTTTACAGGCTTTCAAATTGTAATGCAGGTATTAATTAAAAACTGTCCTGATGATGATCCCAGTTTATCATGAGCCTTTAGGGATCGAAACGTCGACGCGCTATGCAGTGTAGCATATGATATACCATGTATATTTAAAATTGTTTATACTGCAAGGTGAATTTGTTGAAATTATCTATTGTATTTGCAAGTCACCCCTTGGCTCTAGAATTATTTCCTGCCTGAAAAACCTGTTTCCTTCTTCCATCCCCCTTGCTTTGATCTGTTCTTTCTAACCCTTTGGGATAGGTACAGGACTGTACCCTATCTCACTCTTTATTTTGATCCTTCTTGGATCAACAATATTCTATATTATTCTTTAAATAAACTCACGCCCGGCTGGGCGTTGCAACTATATAGTACTGATTGTAGTCTATATTATTATCCTTTCGCCATACTGTAACTCCTTAGGACCCTTGTTCTCTGTAATAACCGGCTAAAGGTGTCACATATGACTTGGGGTCACCAGTGGCACAACGAAAGTTGAAGGGGCCCCCCCTTGAAGGTACAGGGAGGGGCCCCCACTCCGAATTTAATCCGCTGCTCTCAGGCCCAAGTACTGTGCTGAGGGGGCCCCCTGCAGCTCCGGACCCCCCGCACCACAGGGGATGCGGGGGGCCTGTGTTACACCTCTGGCACTGGAGTCACCATGACCCACGCCTGAGAGAAAAGCATATTACACCTTTTTCCTAGGAGTAAGTGACTGAGGGTAACCTCGTTTTCTGGACTTGGGTTTACTGGTGCCTAAACGCTTAATCACGAGGTGGTGGAAGTCTCCCGAACCCCCTTCTTCACTAGTCTGGAGATGGTCACTACAGGCTAAGGCTGAAAGTATTACCCTACATAGAGCAGAAACTCTCTGCCTCTGCAAAATCCCTATTGCAGCTAACTCGGACACTATAAAGCATGACTTCCAGAGTGAGTTCCCAAGAGAGTTGTGTCCTGTGGAGGTGAGGTACTGGAAACAGGGGAAGATGAGGAGACCTGCTACAGACCCCCGCATGACTTATGTGAGCTGGGTTACATCCAGAACCAGGTGCGGACCTCGTGTATTTCACATGGCAAAGGTTACAAATGGCTTCCAGTGGGCATGAGGCAGGACACCTTTACAGCCACGGACTGGGTGGGCAGGTGCTGGTATAGTTGGGCTATGTTGTTTCTGTTATTATTAATTTTCCCCATTACGTTACCCTCCCGCCTCCATATATGCAAAGGATTAACCAGGAATGACAAGTTACTGTTAATACAAATGGGTAGCCCATGCCAACTTACCAACAAGAGGCTTCTCCTCAATGTCCACCACCATGCTCTACACCAGTCAATCTTCCACACACTACCCCTTTCTTTTTCCTCACCACTAAAGCAGTTAAATGTATAAAATGTTTGAAAAGTTCTTAAGTGGTTATGTGGATGCATGAAAAGTGGGAGCATGCCCTACAAAAAGCAACATATTTGACTTTGTAATGTCATCTCTTAAACCAGTTAATGATTGTAATTGAAGTTGTATTGTATTTGTAAAAATGAAACATGAAACCAAAAAACCCAGATTTAAACAAAAAAATGAATCAATGTGCCTCCAAAGCTCTGAAGATGCTGACACAATACCTGGTCAGTGAGTAAGGGACGGTTTCACTGCAGTCATGCTGAGTCTGATCGTTTAGTGCTGCCAGAAAAGTAGGCGGAGAGAAGGCACTCCCATGGCACAGTGGGGGTTTCATGATTGACAGTTAACGGGCGCTGAGGGGGCATGAGTACCAGACCATTGCAGATGGGGTCACATTTGAGGATGGGAGAGAGTGATTCAGGGTAGGGAAGTTTAGAAGGCATGATGGGGCTTAGGTGGCATTGGTGAGCGAGCACTTTGATTTGAGGATCAGGCAGGATTTTGTTCTTGATGGGTGCTTTGCCATTTATGATTTCCAAACAGCGAGATGGCCACATCTTCTGCAGTATCTGTGTTTTGTTTTAGTCATGTTTGGGCAAATATTTGTCCTATAGAAGAGTTACTGTTTTTATGTAGGCTGTTCACTGAAGATTCATTTCTGTAAGGCAGGAGTAACATTTTAACCTTTGTCTGTAGCACAATGTGCATTATTGTCTATTTTTTTATTCTGTCTTAAATCTTGACTGAAGAACCCGCGAGAGATGTTCAGTTCCGAAAACCTTTAGTGAAGCCTTGAGGTGCCTTTCCAGTATTTTCCCAAGGAAATTAAGATTACAAATTATTTAGATATTCAGGATCTGCTTCTAGGTTTTTTCTTCAAAAGACCCTTGGATTCATGCTGGGTAGCTGCAAACAATGCAACTCTGTGAAAAATGTCTGAAAGTAGATAGGAATCTATGTAAAATAGAGTTGACCTTAAATTACTAAAGTGCCCTCAGAGCCTTCAAACTCATAGTGCTTGAGGTCTGTGATGGGTGATTTATACCTTTTGGTCTAAAACAATAAATACCCTCTTACAGCCATACATAGGACAGAATCACCTAACCAGTTCTGTAACATATATTAAAACTTTGGAACGTTGAGAGTGCCGCAGAAGACATTAGAGCCTCTTAGGGCCAATAATGTCTGGTAGAGGACTTCTGCTTCAACATTCCATAGTTTGTCTTTCTGTTTGTCACTTTTTTCACTTAAAACATTCTACCCTCAGTCAGTGGAATTTTCCAATAGTCTGATAGCCCCTCTGCATCTGGCTATACCCATCTTTAAAGGCCTACAGCTCAGACCTATAGTTCGTGTTCAGGGCCATTAACAAACAGTTGCCAGGGCCACTGGAATTATGTGATTGTGTGGCCGCAGGGATTTTTGCATACTTATACATTTGTCGCATTTGCCACATAATCCATCATCTGCCACATATTCTGCAGATTTTAACAAACAAAAATGTGCTCCTAGCTCACAGTTCAAAAGTTACTCAAACAGAGCAATGCATGTTGCAAAGCATTGTAAGGCCCTTTGCAAAGGTTGACTGGTCACCTTTCTGTTGCTAATTGCTATATTTCGGTGTTTTACTAGTACTAATGAGGTACAACCAATGCCAAGACAGAGTTAACAAGTTTAAAAAAGGTGAAAACATTTCAGTAATACTATCACAAAATGGGACACATTCTGCTGCATAATTTGCATTTCGTCACAAATAATTCACTCAACACTGCTGCATAATTACAGTAGCCCTGATTATAGCCCTTGGCAGAAGGCTATGATGCTATAAGATGAGGGCGCTGGCAGGAATGCATGTCTTAGGAGAATGAGGGATCTATGTAAAGTAGTTTAAGACTCATAAAAACAATGAAAGTAGTAGTATGAAAAACAACCCAACGTAACTTATATTGCTATAAATAAATTACAATTTACCAAGATGAGACACAAAAAGTAAAGGTGAACTGAGATTCATGTTCAGGGAAAATGAACAGATATATTCTGGCGTATGAAACTATGAGAGGAGCCTTAAACCTGCAAATCATTCAAGCACTATCGCCATTATGGATAAGGCAACGTTATTATAGCCTTATAGCCCGCCGTAGAGGGCTATACCGGCTATTAAAGGCCCTCTCCAGCGTTAAAGGCCCCGAGCCGAAGGCGAGGGCCTTTAACAAGGGATATGGACTTTAATAGCGGTATAGCCCATCTACGAAGGGCTATAAGGCTATTAGAACATTCTGTCACTAGAGGACAGAATGATCTAACAAAAAAACCAAAGCCTTTTGGAAGCGTGGGGGGATTGGAATCCAGAGCTGTGAACAAAGAAACATTGGAATGTTGGAGCTCTAGGCTTATACCAGCCATTATAAGCTCAGAGCACTCCATTGTTTTCAATGGAGCTCCCAACATTCCAATGTTCTAATAAGCTGCCTCACACAAAATCGTCATTATGGTGTGAAATATGCAGCCAACGCCCTCAATTTGTAGCCGAGGGTAACACTGGTTGTCAAGAGCCCCGAACACGTGTAATACACTCTCGCCAAAGGCAAAGGCTTTAAGCAACTGGTAGAGACTGAGACAAAAGGCTTTCAGACTGTTAGAAGGGAGTGACACGATTATTTTTCGGCAAGTATGCATTAACCACCCAAACGTTAGAAAATATGTCCGGTGGTTAAACAAATTATAAGTAATAAAAAGGGGACTGACACTACGATCACAAATCGAATCTGCAGTGTGGCCATTTCAGTAACTTGACTGATCATCAGACACACAACGGCCATTAGTGGCGTAGGGGGTGATGAAGTGAGTGAGGCTCACCCAGCCGGTCCTTTACAGCAACATAGGTAAGAAAGGACTTCAAAACAGTGTATGGAGAGGACTAGACTTACCTTCATTTACAACTTGAGCTTGTAATCCCACCAGAACGACTCATAAGATAGCAGCCAATGGAAGGTAAGGGAACCATTCACAGTCCCTCATAAAAGTGACTGTGTGAGTGCAGGATGTGACTCCGTTATTGCAAAGAGGTGGGTTTGAGTGCATGGGTAGTGGAGTGTTTGTATTAATTTAGTGAATTGTACCGGTGTTTGCGTGTGGGTATTATGCCTTTGTCAGTGCAGGGTGAGCGGGTGCCTGTGTATTGGGGGGGGGGGTAATGGGAGTGTTTGGATGAGTGTAGTGAGTTGTACCTTAGTGAGTGTCCATACATGGTGTGCCTGTACGAGTGTGGGGTGAGTGGTGTGCTTGTGTTGGTGTTGGTACAGTGTAGCTTAGCGCAGGGTGAGCAGTTTGTACAGCTAGCGCAGTGTGCCTGCATGAGTGCAGAATGAGGGGTTTCCATGTGAGGGCAAAGTGAGGGGTGTGCCTGTGTGAGTGTAGGGCAAGAGGTGCACATGTGTGAGTGTGAGATGCTGAATATTCCTGAGTGCAGGGTCTCAGTGCATATTGGGAGTACAGAAGGGTGGAGTGTTTGTGTGTCTGTGTGTGTGTACAGCGAGTGGCATGGCAGTGTAGGATAAGCATCGTTCCTCAGAGTGCAGGGTGAGGAGTGTGTCTGAGTGCACGGTTTCAGTATGCATGGTGAGTGCAAATGAAGGGGAGTTTTTCTATCAGTGCAGTAAGTTGCGTGCTTGTGAATGTAAGGTGATGGGTGTCCATATGCGACTGAAAGGTGAGTATTGAGCCTAAGTGCAGGGATTCAATGTGTATTCTGAGTGCAGGGCAAGGAATGTGCCTGGGTGAGTGAAGGGTGAGGGGTGTGCCTGCCTTAGTGCAGGGTGAGTGATATGCCAGTATGAGATCAGGGTTTCGGAGTGTATGTGTATTGGAAGTGGTGTGTGAGTGTGTAGTGATGGGTTTACCTTGGTGAGCATATGGTGAGTTGCATGCCTGTGTTACTGCTGGGTGAATGATGTCCATATGTGAGTATAGGGTGTGCATTGTGCCTCAATGCAGTGTTTCAATTGTGAGTGCAGGGGAAGGAGTGTGCTTGTGTGACTGTAAGTTGGGGGCGGAGCCTGTATAAGCGAAGCATATGCGTTGTGCAGTGCTCCCTGTGGTTGCAGGGTGAGCCGTGTATCCTGGTGGGTGAATACTCAGACCTGTCGGCATTGCCAATGCTTGCTGCTTTCCTTTAGTTTGAGGCACACAAAAGCAGTCAGTAAGCAGCTCCTTGTGCATAACTAAGTACTCACAATTATATAAACAATAAGTGAATTGAAGCATTTCTGATCGGTGCAGTTAAGAAATATGAGGCATAAATCAATTACCAAGGGAGGCAGCCAATTTCAAGACATCAAACCAATAGTGACAAACAATTCATGTCCCGATTTAATTGCCCTCTCCCCAAGGCACTCACGCAGTATCGATAAAGAAGCGAAATGTAGGCTGGGTGGCGTGATGCATTTTATTGATTTGGAAAGCTTCTGAGATCTATTTTTAAAATTGGAATAATTATTTATTTAAATCATTTTCCGGACAAAGTGATCAGTTGACCTTCCGCATTCTGTGTGGTGAAAGTTTGGATCAACCTAATGGCTGGCGGTGAGGAGGATGGTGCACACAGTTCCCCATCAATGTAACCTGCACTTTGCACCGCACTTTGGACACGAAAAACAAGGATGACTGGAGCGTGGTAATGGGAGCGCAGATGAAAGGGATTGGTGGAAACGCACTGAAATATGCATTGCGCGATGCAACATCTTGTCAGTCACCGGCTCCTGCCCCATAGTTTCTAATATACGCCCTTCACCAAGGCCAGTTTTGTGTACAGTTATCACACTTGCTGCTTCTAAAACACACCAAACGGGAAAAAGTAATTGCAAACGAATCCCTTATATAGAAGGAGGACATTCTCTTTAAATATGTATAGCTAAAAAACAAAGTTGAATCATGAAAATCCTTTTGATGCATTTGCAGTCTTTATAGCGAATGCTGAATGGTGCCACCTTGCAACGTTATTTGTCTCTGTAAAGCAATGCAATTAAAATGACTAATTATTATCTCAGTTTGATAATTGCTAAAAATAATGTTCAGTGCAGGACACTCCACATAAGGCGCGTGTTTGCGAGCAGCCACAAATCTGCATTGATTGAGCTTCAGCGATCTCAAATGATGTCACACGTAGCACGTGCCGAAGAGAAACTGATATGTAGCCAATTTAGTTAAGGTAAAGATACCACAGCTAGAGACTTTTGAATTGAAAGATGAATACTGGATTTATTTGCAAGGAATAAGAAATGTTAGTTTTTTTTTTCTTCACAGAAGAGAAATTGCCATCAGGGGACTTCTTGCCACAAGGAATGTTCCGCTGCTCCTGACAGATAGATGTCTGGATATTATTTGGTACCAACTAAAGATGCATGAACAGTAAATAATTCTAACCATGCATTATTCATGATCACGGTTAACAGATGCTTCAAATGCATTAGAGACTGGTACATAGCCAGCCTTGTTTTTGTTTGTTGTCAAAGCATCCCTATACCTTCACTAACTAGTTTCCCGACCATTATAATTAATGTCGCTGCTAGGCATATTGACCCACAAACTATGCAGTTCTGCAGCAGGCAAAGAAAAACGTTAAGAAATTCATTTAGCATCATGTTTCTGCTTTCTATGCCTGAAAGCGAGAGACTGGAAACTGCAAAATATCTGGTACTATTTTTCATTTGCAGAGAGATGGAGCATCGTTTGTTTGTTTCAGTCTTAATTTAGAGAAGTCAAAAAATCGAAATCGGTTTTCTTACATTTTAACATAAATCCGACCATTTTTCTACAATATCCGAAATTTGCCTTGCCCACTTTTTTAAATTGAAGTGATATTTCTTTCTAAGTAAACTAAAAGATCTGCGGATGTTGCAAAATCTCAATACACAATAATAATGTGTTACTGTTGGAAATGGGGTTTCTGGTTGGCTAGGGTATGCACCTAAACCAGGCAGAACCCACCAGTTTAGTCAGGGTAAGGGAGTTACACACCCAAAATAACCGCTGCTCACTCCCTTGGTAGTTTGGCAGAGCAGTAAAGCTTATCCTAGAGGCAATGTGAAAAGTGTTTGCGTAAAACACACAGACACACCAGTGGCACAATAAATACGCCACAAAACAGACTCCACACAGTAGTATACAAAATAGGTCATATATTGTATATAAAACACATACATCATAATCACATAAATCATAAATCACTTTGTCAACTAGACAACTGTCATAACATCACAGGTGGAGCAATTAAGTAAATACATATAAGTTGCACACGTCTTAAACATCATCATTGTACACATTATGCAGGTCCTGACATGATATCTGCTACCTTCTCATTGCAAGTAAGGGCAAACATAAATCACCAGATATCACTGTACAGGACTCCTTAAATATTGTTGTACATGTACCACCAAGTATCGCTGAACATGAATCACCTAATATCACTGTACAGGACTCCTCTAATATCATTCTACATGTATCACCAAGGTAATCCAGGCCTGCATCCAGCTATGAGCCCCTCAGGACTGGGAAAGCAGTGTGGCAAAGGGAGAGCCCTAGGTATGGCAACTGACTCCCTGCAAACTTGGACCCCGGCACACCGGTGCTCCTTCGAGGTGGTATCCTCTGAGCTCTTGTGGTTTTCTACGCTCGTGGCCAACTTCCCACCAGGTGCCTCCTTGAGGACTTACCCGGAATGCCATTATTCCAGGATAACTACCCCAAAGTATGTGGGAAAATGTCCACCAGCCTGCTCACCAAAGACTCCAAAGCTCCTGGGACCTTCTTCCACTGAGATATGTGGGAGCCATGAGGATTCTTTTCTCTTGTTGGCTCCCCTCTTTCCACTGGGGCCTGCTGGTCCAGTGTTCCTGGGCTGTACAATGCAGTCAGCGGTGTGACTCTGTCCTCCTGGACCAGGACAGTGGACTCGCTCCCACTCACGTCTGGGTCTCCAAAAAGGGGGCTCCCAGAGTAAGGATCACCCCACTGTCCTCCCTCATGGAGAGCGGGGCAGGCGACATCTTGGGCTTCAGTGCTAGCTCAGCAGTGATGATCCTCCAGCATAGGCTTTCCCCAGAATCACTCCACCAGCACACTCGCTGGGAGGGCCATGCTGAGGAGGTTCTTGATGACCAGCCAATGGATCTCCAGACATGAGATCCCCACAGGATGGCACTTCTTCCCTCTGGCTGTGCACATCATAGTTCCCTTTTCAAAGGGGGGCGGGGGGGCGCAGAATGAGCTCACACCTTGACTCAGGCTCTAGCAACCTTGCAAAGTGCTCCACATTTTTTTAAATAAAAGGGTCAAATATAGCGGTCCACCAATTGGGAGGTAGGCAACTCCCAAAGCGCTCGACACGCGCTGGTAAAGAAATTACGCGCTCACCTTCACTTCCTACTTTTTCCAGGTAGAAGAACAGCCAAATCCTCCTCCTGCTCAAGACAGGAGCAGCAACTGCAGGCTGGCCTCCCAACACACATCTTTGGCAACGCTTCTCACACCGTGTTCCCAGTTGTACTTCTAGGCAGGTTACTTTTAGAACATGTTCTTAATCCACTGGTCAATCCTCTTCTTAATGCCTCTCTTGAATCGGGTGTTGTCCCTAGGGCGTGGAAAAAGGCGCATATTGTCCCATTGATACAAAAACCTAACTTGGACCCTTTGGTGCACGCAAACTACAGACCAATCTCACTGCTCCCTGCCCTGGCCAAACTTGTGGAAAAACTTGTGCACTCCACTTTGTCTGATTATTTAGAATCACATAACATCTTGCATCATACTCAGTCAGGGTTTCGCTCTAATCTGAGCACAGAGACAGCATTGCTGGAGATAACCGAGTCTATCAAGGAGGTGACAGATCGTGGAGGGAAGGCGATGCTGGTATTATTGGATCTTTCTGCGGCCTTTGATACTGTCCCTCACAACCATCTTCACCCACCCTGGTTGCTAAGAATCTGGGTGTCAAAATTGACCACGGGCTAACTTTTAAGCCCCAGATTCTCAGTCTAGTTGGCCAATGCTTTGCCCTGCTGCGTACGCTCAGGAAATTTCTTCCCTCTCTCACAGGAGAATCACAGTACAGGCACTGATCGGCTGTAGGCTCGACTATGCCAATATTCTCTATCTAGGGCTCCCAGAGTACCTTCTAGCTCGCCTGCAAACTGTTCAGAATTCTGCTGCTAGGGCCATTTTTTGGCCTCAGTCATAGAACTCACACCTCAGCCCTCCTTGACTCGCTCCATCGGCTCCCAATAAGGAAGCGTATACTCTTCAAGACTTTTACCATGGCCTTTAAATCCTTGCATGGCATTGGTGCTGTTTATCTAAGGAAGCGTGTCCAATTCTATTTCCCTGCCAGATCTCTTCGCTCAGCCACACAAGCTCAGGCCATTGTTCCAGCTACTAAGCGTGCCTGAATTGGGGGCCACTCCTACAGATTACTGGCACCTCAGCTCTGGAATAAGCTTCCCCTTTCTCTTAGGAAATTAGACAATCTATTGACCTTTAGGAAGGGTCTGAAGACCTGGCTTTTTGATCTTTAGTCTGTCAGTGTTTCCGGTCTCCTCTACAGATCTGCATCGCGCCGGGACACTCTGCCTGAGTAGCCGTGCGCTCTATAAATCACCCTATAACATAACATAACATCCTGCAAAGATATGGTGAAGTCTTTTATCTCCCTGAGACATCCAACAAGAGGCAAGCACACACAAGCCCTTGGAGATTCTTCACAAGTAGGATACCACTGGAGTTCAAAAAGAGTCAGTCTATGTTTGTTGCCACAGACAGAAGCAGCAACTACAGGCCTACTCATCCCTTACACAGAAAAGGCAGCACTCCTCACACAACTATTCAGCTCTTCTTCTTGGCAAGATCTGGGGTTCAAGGTCTCACACTTATACCCCATTTTCTCAATGTTGCTTCAGAGTTTCTGAGCTCAGTACAAACCAGTTCTATCCTCCCTGGTCCAGCTTGACCACAGGGGGTGGAGACAGCATTTTGCAAATGAGACACAGCATTTTCAGGTGCTAGTGAAACTCTTCCCACCACTTTAAATGCAGACCATGTCTATTCTGCCTAGCGATGCATCACACAGGCATGGCTGCACACACCTCAACCCTCCTTGTGGCTGTCTAGAGTAAATGCACATCACTCCAAAACCAGACGGCAAATACACAAACAGGCAGAGGTGCACAGAATGGTAGAGCAATAAACACACAATTTAAAACCAACTTTACTAAAAGATGTGTTATTACATTCTGAGTTCAGAGAGCCTAACTCCATTCCACCATCTTGTCCAAATGGTAAGTTACACTTGTAAGATGTTGCAAGGTAGTTCCCATGTTAACCTATGGGACAGACTGCCTTTCAACAGTGAAAAATGAAATACACAGCATTTCACTATCAGGAAATGTAATATACTCCAGTACACGTCCTACCTTTCGCATACAAGCACCCTTTCCATGGGGTTACCATGTGCCTACCTGAGGGTGCCTTACATGTAAGAAAAGGGAAGGTTAGGGCCCGGCAAATGGGTGCACATGGTAGGTCAACATGGCAGTTTAAAACTGTGCATGCAGACAATGCAGGGGCAGGTCTGAGACACATTAACAGGGCTATTCATGCGGGTGGAACTATCAGTGCTGCAAGCAACCTAGTAGCACTTGATTTACAGGCTCTGGCACACTCAGTGCACTTTAGTAGGGACTTATCAGTAAATCAAATATGCCAATCATGGTTAACCAATCAGAATCACAATTTACACAGAGAGCATATGCACTTTAGCACTGTTCAGCAGTGGAAAAGGTTGGAACGGGCATGGAGACGGGACTATGACCCTGTCTTGAAGGAGCACTATCAGGCAGCCATGAAGAGTTACCATAGGGCCATTTCAGAAGGAAAGGGTGGCTTACTTTTCCGACGAAATCTGGAATAGCAACAATCCTGCCTAAAGTGTCTTCCTAATACCTAAAGATCTCAAATCTGCTGGGTCATCTAAAGCACCTCTGATTTCGTTTGACCAGCATTGCGAGGATCTTGCCGTACTCTTCATTAAGAAGGTGGAGAATATCTACAAGACCTTTTCCCACACTACGATTAGATCAGGCTCTGTTCACAGGCCCTCCGTCAACCCACACTCTCTGTTCGCCCTCCGATCTCTCAGGATGAGATGCGTAAGCTATGTAGGTTCCCCTGCAGATCCTCTTAAGCCTAAGCAACTTTGTAAATCTTTGCCTCTGCTTCTTCCCCATTGTTGTCAGCTGGTCAATATGTCCCTCTTCTTGACGGTTGTCCCCAGGGCTTGGAAATAAGCCATGGTGGTCCCTCTGCTTAAGAAACCCACATTGGACACTGCTAAACCAGAAAATCTTCGCACTGTTTCACTTTTGCCGTGGGTGTCAAAGACTGCCGAGGCTCACATCAATTTCATTCTGCCTGGTTTTCTGGAAAATAACAACATGCTTGACTCATCTCAGAATGGGTTCCACCCAGGCCACAGTATGGAGACGGCCCTCCTAGCTGTAACCGAACATCTGAGGGAGGCCCTGGATGCCGGACGTTCATCAGCGCTGATACTTCTTGATCTCTGTGCCGCGTTCGACACAGTATCTCATCAGATTCTGTTGCAACGTCTGGAGGAGGCTGGCATTGACAGTCCAGCCTTGGGAGAACCTTCCAGGTGTCAGCCCCTCCTTTTACCTCCCTGATACACAATATCAAACGAGGGATGCCACGGGGCTCAGCGTTGAGCCTCACTTTAGTCAATCTCTATATCTAACCTGTAGCAGTGGCTGCCAGCAGTAGAGGACTAACGCTAGTATCATATGCTGATGATACCCAGCTGATAGTAACACTCTCTGAGAATGCCACGCAGGATGCTCTCAAGTTCAGGAGCGACCTCGCAGCCATCGCAGATGTAAAATGCATTACGTTGCGTGCGCTGCATCCCATTTTGTGATTACATTTTTATGCTGTTTTACATTGAACCACATAGAGAACAAGCCCTGAAGAACGGCTATCAAGAAACGTACTGGGGGGAGGAAATTAACTTTTGTATGGGAAAATCACATTGAATGGATAGTTTTGCTTAAAATTGTAATCAAATTGTACAATGCATAAAAGATAATAAATTATAATATAATGAAATTATCCAAATTTATTACATTTCGATCAGTAATAAACTAAGTGACAACTGGTAGGAGGGAATCCACCATGACTCCTTATATCAAAAAAATTGAAAAAGGGTAAAACACTCTCAGAAAGCAACAGTGCGTCTCAAACAAGATTTCCCGTTCAAGAGAAACGGAAACAATAGTTGCATTGTAAATATAAATATATAACTCCTCAGAGTCATTTTAAATGATATAATTGGAATAAGACCCAAATTTCGTGTGATGCTAAATGATTTGCAATTTCACATCCCGTAATTCTGCATAACGTTTGCAAGTGAGATACCCATTTTTGGGGAAAATACTCCTCCAAAAGACATTTTTTGCTCAAATCAGTCTTTTGCCTTATTCTCTCAAGTCTTTTTACGCATAGTGCTAGCTTGCTTGACAAGCATCACACGAGATTCAGACAAACCACATTTCAGGCTTAAAATAGTAATTTATTTATTTATTTATTTATTTTAATCGAGTTTCGCAAGATATTATAAGGAAAACGTTTGACAATTTTGCCAACCTTTAGAATATGTTCTCCATGAGGAAGAACAAACGTTTTGTCGACAATTGCGTTGCCTGTTCATACGGCATATATATTCATCATGTTGGACAGGGGGCCCAGTGCTAGGAATGGGCATTGTGAGGAGATGCCCAGGGCTCAGCCCTCAGCCCATCAATATGGGGCTTTGTAACAGTACACCACAGACAGGTCACCACGCACCTGTGCTCTTGTGCCCTCTGCTCTTCTAATTGGGAGCAAGGTGTCTCGTGGCAATTGTGCCTAGGGTGCTCCGCCCTCATTGTCACAGTGTAGTGTGTCCTTGATAAGGGAGGGGACCAATTCTATTATCCCAGTTGCAAAGAGGCATGCTGTACAGATTTGTCCTCTAGAGCAGTGTCATTAGTTTAGATGCAAGCAGCCATGAATGCAAACTAGAGGGACCTCACACATTCCTTTTCTGCCCGGGCCCCAAAAATCAGACAACCGGCCCTGGACAGTAAGAATCTGAAAAGTAAAGCCAATTGCAAAAATATAGTAACAGATGCCTAAGAGCACTTCTTGTCTGGAGACCAACTAAAATATCCTAAGGGACACCAAATACTCTATAATTCTGTTTACAAAAATAAATTGAAATCTTACAGGGCTACCTTGAAATGGTTTAAAATAGTCAATTCACAATGGAATTCATTCATTTACCAAGCATGCGTGACAAACACAATGAACAGAAGGAGGGCACCAGTCGTACAATGAATTTATGTCGGAGGCTTTCATTGATCACAGGTCTCTCTGTATAGTATGTCAAGTCAAAGGATTTATATAGCGCACTACATACCCAGAGGGTCTCAAGGCGCTTAAGGAGGGGTGGGGAATTACTTGTCAAATAACCACGTTTTAAGTTGCTTTCTGAATGCTAGGTGGTTCTGGGTAAGGCGAAGGTAAGTGGGAAGTGAGTTCCAGGTTTTAGCTGCCAGGTAGGAGAAGGATCTACCTCCCATGGTGGTCTTGTTGATGCAACGTACAGTGGCAAGGGCTTGGTTGGAAGATCGAAGCTGGCGGGAGGGGGTGTAGAAGGACAGTCGTGTGTTGAGGCATTCTGGTCCGATTTCGTAGAGTGCTTTGTGTGCGTGGGTTAGGAGCCGGAAAGTGATCCTCTTATTGACGGGAAGCCAGTGGAGGTTTTTCAGGTGACCAGAGATGTGTTCTTTACGCGGGATGTCTAATATGAGCCTGGCTGAGGCGTTTTGGATTCGTTGGAGTTTTTTCTGGAGTTTAGCGGTAGTCCCGGCGTAGAGGGTGTTTCCATAGTCCAGTCGGCTCGTGACCAGAGCGTGGGTGACCGTTTTCCTGGTTTCGGTGTGCATTTCTAATATTTTGCCTATACATTTTGGAAAGGATAACTTGAAGTTGGAAAGATCTGTACAGTAATGGGTCTTCTGCTATTGACATTTTGAAATAAGAGCACCTTTAAACTCATGTCTATGATTCATGTAGAGACATTTGCTTACTTCAAAATACAACAATGGGGAAAATATTAAAAAAAGATGTGACGGTAATATTACTTTTCCTACTTTGTTTTACTGTAGGTCCAAGGGGTATGTTGTCAAGTTTGTGATCATGCACTTAATGGCCAGTTTGCGAGGAAACAGTATGAGAGGCTATTGAGTATCCTTCCTGGCACGAATATACAGCTGATCCCGCTCTATGCAAAGTCCTGTAAGTCACAACCTGTTATAAAATCTCTCAATGTCTCCCTGCTAGCCTGGTCAACAAGTTTTAGGGAGTAGGCAAGGTTGATGAGCAGGACACAGAAGGTTGGGGTAAGTGGATAATTACAGTGGACCCATATGGGGGAAACAGGAAAACAATATGTAGGTCGAGAAGTGGAAGGATGTGCAAAATAGACCACTGGAAGAATCAGGAAAACAAGTAACAGAAAACCAAGAGTGGGCATGAGCAGGATGTTTACAAAAATGTGGGAATAAAATAAAAAAGTCCATTTATCTTTATGTATTTTAGGTACCATGCTACATTTTGCAATCATATATATTCTGTCTATGTAATCAACTAACAAATAATGTATATTTGAAATTCTACATGATAAGTTATAATATTTACTGGGATAAGCTATTTTAGATGGTTGAAAAATAAAGATTTCTGTAGTATTCCTCTAATTAAAGCTCCTTAAAGACAAACAGAAGGTGTAGGAAAGAAAAGACAGAGCTGCAAAGCTAATAGTCAAATCAGTTCTGTCTAGACTACCTTCTAAAGAAGAGAAGACAGAAGCAATATCAGTGATCTACATCAAGCAAATTAATTGAAATGAGGCATTAGAAGAAGCAGTCAGCACTCAATAAATTGAATATGACATATGCAAAGAACAAAAGGAATGGAGAATGGAAAGGCAAGTATGAAATAATAGGAGGAACATCAACTGCCCAAGTAAAATACATTCTTTGTGTCACCTACTACACTATACTACCGTAATCAGATCTGACAAGTCAAAAACGCATAGGGGTCAGTCCCATACTTAATTACTGCAGCAATCTGACATACAAAAACATCCGGATCACACTTTGCAATATTAACCTTACATTACAGTAAAAAATACTGTCTATCTATTGACATGCTGTCTTTCGTCCAGCCAAATATTATACAATCGTCATGTATCTCAGAGGATACATTATACAACAATACACGCTAAATGATAACAACACTTACATAGGTGACATTAAAATATATCAGGGCGATTCTGCAGACACTTGTTTCTGATCAAGCAACTCAACTGATCGAACGACAAAGCTTTGAAAATGAATGTAGACCCAAAATTTAAAAACTTAGAATTCTGGATAACACTAACAGATGGATTCACCTGCACTTCAAAATGGGGATGTGCACCCCTACCTCCCTGGTGCGCCATATAGGTTTAAAATGTAAATCCCTTAGACGGTTCTACTCTTTCCTAAAGAACCACACACAGTTGGTTAAGCTATGCAACCCCTTCCCTGACCTCATCCCAGTCACTTGTGTAGTCCCTCAGGGATCCAACTTGGTGCACACGTTGTTCAACTTATACAGGGAACCACCAATGGAGGCCCATCAGTACTCAGCCAGCACCACACTCTACCTAATCAGTACTCAGCCAGCACCCCACTCTACCTAGACATAGCGTCACTACAAAATAGACACATCATACAAAACTGTCTAGTAAAACTTCACAAATGGATGTCAAGTAACTTCTTGAAGCTAAATCCAGAAAATACCCTAGTGTTTTCTATTACACGACAGCCTGAGTCTAAGTTCAACATGTATTATCTGAGCACCAAGTCAATATTTTTACCTCCTATTTTGTTAGAGGAAGTCACACCACTTGGCTTATGCTTTGACACCCATCTATCAATGAATTATCGAGTGGCATACATGGCTCCAGCTGTTAGGTCATCCGTCCATTCATCAAGAAAGCACAGACCTTTACTGCTTCCCAAGGAGTTTTGCCCAGCAGTACAGGCCACAGTCCTAGAGAGGTTGTTTTATTGTAACTGCATCTTAGGAGACAGTTCGACTACATACTAGCAGACTACAATGCTCACACAGGCTCCCTCCATGTTAATATCCAGTGTTACGTGTATCACATTTAAGATCCTACACAACCAACACTGAGAACACTCAAGCTTTCTAAAAATATCAGGAGTCAACCAGAAGGTAGGAGTGACTGGTATACTGAGCCTGAAACTGTAAAATTGCAATCTTGTGAATCTTTCTCTGAATCAGCACCCTCCTTATGGAACTTGTTTGCAATTGTTCTAAGATGGATTGAGGGCCTGAAACATTTCCGGAAAGTACTACAAACCCAACTATTCAAACCTTGTCTAGAATAATGTCCTTACATCTCCCCCTACTTCACATTCTACCTCTAACCTGACTCCTTTCCTCTCCCCTAGTCTTTCTGGTTCCAAGGCGGAACGGGGAACTCTGTCATGCCGCCGATATCGCTGTGGTGCTGGTCCCCGGTAGAAGTGTTCTGGCAGGAAGGGCGTGAGGCTAGAACCAATGACGTGCACGGGTGTCCCCCTCCCTGCCCTTGAACCCCTTGGGTTTGAAAGGGGTAGCGTGCCCCGGAAGCAGTTGTTTGCACTTCCGGGGCAACACAGGTAAAATGGGTCCCCGATCTAGCCGGGACGTGTTTTATCTGGATGTGGGAGCACTCCTTAACCCTTTTGCTGCGGCGGCAATTCCGCCGCAGCACTAAGGGTGGGGGGGGGGCCGTGTGGCGCTCCCACGCTGGTGACGGAACTGCTCCGTCACGAGCCTTGGGTGGGCTGTGCTTGTGCCGCCACCAGCACAGCCCACCCGAGGCTCGTGACGGAGCGGTTCCGTCACCAGCGTGGGAGGGGTTAAAAAGAGCAACAGAGTCGCCGGAGAGTCTTTTTCCTCGCAGCTCTGCCCCCACAGCACCTCGCCAGTGCACACTGAGGGTGCTGTAGCTTCTGGTTTTTCTTTCCTTTTTTCATTTCAGGACACTTTGGCGGAGTAGGTTTTTTGCTGAGATTTGGACCGAACGCCGCACCAGAGGATTCCTATTTGTCTGGGGGCAGCGCATAGAAGGCATTTTTGGAGACAGCTGGGGGCAGTGATCTTGGCACAGAGTGTCGCGCTTTCACCTGTTTTTCTTTGTTTCCATTTGCAGAGCGCGCACCAAAGGATCTTTCCTTTGAGCAGATTCTAGAGAAGCAGCTGGGGGCAGTGATCACTGCACCGAGCACCGCACTCTCGTCTGTTTCTTTGAGTCCCTGTGCAGGGTGCCGCACCAAAGGACCTGTGCCTTGAAGGAGCTGCTGGGGACAGTGGTCTTGACGCCGAGCGCCACGCTCTCATCTGTTTTCTTTTCTCCCGGGCAGAGTTTGCACAACAGAGAGTACCTAAGGAGCCCAGTTTTGTGGCATCCTCACTAAAGGCTGATCTTGGCGACAGTGTGGAGCAGGGATCCCAGTGGATCAGAAGGACTTGGGCTTGGACTACCTGGACCTGATCCAGCACGGTCGCTCCCCCCACGCTCCCTGACCCCAGCTCCTGCTCACGCTCTGGCTTACTGGTGAGACCGAGACTGCAGATTTGGAAGTGAATCAATTTATTTAAATAACCTCACGCTATTGTATATTTATTTAAGCTTGACTCGCGCTGTGCATTTATTATTTATTTCGACTCGCGCTGAGAATTAATTAATTATTTCGAGTCGCGCTGGGATTTAATTATTTATTTACAGTTGCGCTGGGATTTATTTAATTAATTGTACCTAACGCTGGAAACTGATCTGTGCCCCCGGTGCCGTGGTGCTTCTGCTGCCCCTGCCTTAGTCTCCCTTTGACCCTCCATCTTGTTTACTCACTCCCTAGCCCACCCCTCCTCCCTGCTACCGCCTCCCAGCTGCTGCCCCTCCCACGCTCCGCCCCCTTCCACCATCCATTTATGGCCAATGCCCCCACGCACAGCGTCCACGAGCTTCGGCCACGCCGAAGGTGCGCCAAAGGTAAGCCCGTCTACGCCCGTCCGCGCCTGGACCGCGCCCACGCCAGAGCCCTTGGTCCTCGCACTGTCCACCCCTCCCGCACTACTTACGATGTCACCACCCTCCTTGCCCTTAACCCCGGCAGCTCCCCCAACTGCGTCCAAGCCGCTGCTGGACACACCCATGGACCTTTCTCCTGCTACTCCTGCAAATTTAGCGGCACCGATAACATCTCCGCTACGACCACACCACAGATTCCCGACCCCAACCACCTACAATGCATCCTTCTCAACACCCGATCGGTCCACAGGCACGCCATCGACCTCTGGAATCTACTAGACACCATCTCCCCAGACGTCGCCTTCCTAACAGACACATGGATGAACACTTCCTCCGCCCCAGACATCACCATTGCCATCCCTGAAGACTATAAGATCACACGCAAGGACCGTACCGGCCACTCAGGAGGAGGAATCACTATTGTCCATAAAAAATCAATCCACATCTCAACCAGCTCTGACGTCAATCTCGCCAACTCTGAACACCTTCACTTCCAGATCCACATCGACCCCAAGACCACACTCAGAGGCACCCTCCTCTACAGACCACCAGGACCCCGCGCAAAATTCAGTGAAGACATCACGGACTTCATCACTCCACATGCGCTCCCCTCCAAAGACTACATCCTTCTGGGAGACCTCAACTTTCACCTTGAAAAGAACAACGACCGCAACACCACCACCCTTTTGGACAACCTCGCCAACCTCGGACTTAAACAACTGGTCACCTCCCCCACCCACATCGCAGGTCACACACTCGACCCCATCTTCACCTCCAGCAATCATGTCTCCTTCAGCCACACTACGGATCTCCTTTGGACTGACCACAGCTGCGTTCACTTCACCTACAACAAGCCGAAACCCACCAACCACCTCCAACCAACTCTGCAAAGAAACTGGAACAAAATTACCATCGACCAGATCTCCTCATCGCTCCTTCTAAACACCCCAGCCCACTCTTCTAACCCAGACCAAGCCGCCGCCAACTTCACCCTATGGTTATCCAACACCGCCGACATCCCAGCACCACTGAAAAAACGTCAAAGCAAACCTGGCAGCAAGAAGGCCTCATGGTTCAACGATGATCTTAAGAAGTCCAAGAAACTCTGCCGCTCTCTTGAAAAGGCCTGGAAAAAAGACCCAACCACTAGCACCAAGGACGCCTTCAAAAACGCCACCCGCACACACCACCAACTAATCCGAAAGGCCAAGAAAACAGCATTCAAGGATCGACTAGACAACAACGCCCACAACAGCAAGGAACTTTTTAACATCGTCAAGGAATTTACCAACCCCTCGGCCAACTCCAACGACATCACCCCCTCTCAAGCCCTCTGCGACTCCCTGGCTTTATTCTTCCACAACAAAATTGCAGACATCCACAACAGCTTCGACAACCAACCCGGAGACCAACCCACCCAACCATATGCTGAACATTCTCCCCCCTTGAACACCCTCAACGACTGGAACCCAATCTCCACTGAGGACACCATCCGCCTGATGAACTCCATCCACTCAGGATCCCCCACAGACCCATGTCCTCACCACATCTTCAACAAAGCAGACTCCGTCATAGCACCGCACCTCCGAGACGTCATCAACTGCTCCTTCAACTCTGCCACCTTTCCAGAAAGCTGGAAACACGCTGAACTCACCGCCCTTCTGAAAAAACCCACAGCGGACCCCACCAAACTCAAAAATTACCGCCCCATATCGCTCCTTCCTTTCCCGGCCAAAGTCATCGAGAAAGCTGTCAACAACCAACTCGCCGCTTTCCTCGAAGCCAACAAATCCCTCGACTCCTCACAATCTGGCTTCCGAGCAAAACACAGCACTGAGACCGCCCTCATCGCAGCAACAGACGACATCCGAACTCTACTGGACAATGGAGACACAGTCGCCCTCATCCTCCTCGACCTCTCTGCAGCCTTCGACACAGTCTGCCACAGCACACTTTTACAACGCCTCAGAAACATCAGAATACAAGGAAAAGCACTTGAATGGATCACCTCGTTCCTCACCGGAAGAACCCAGAGAGTCCGCCTTCCACCATTCAAGTCCGAGGCCACCGAAGTCATCTGCGGCGTACCACAAGGATCCTCATTCAGTCCCACCCTCTTCAACGTATACATGAGCCCCCTTTGCGGCCATCGCTCGCCAACACAATCTCAACATCATCTCCTACGCGGATGACACTCAACTGATCCTTTCTCTCACCAATGACCCCAGCACCGCCAAAACCAACCTACACGAAGGAATGAAAGAAGTTGTCGAATGGATGAAACACAGCCGTCTGAAACTGAACTCAGATAAAACAGAAGTCCTCATCTTAGGTACATCCCCCTCTGCATGGGACGACTCTTGGTGGCCAGAAGCCCTTGGAAAAGCACCCATCCCGACAGACCACGCACGGAACCTAGGCGTTATCCTGGATTCTTCACTTTCAATGAACAGACAAGTCAGCGCCGTATCCTCATCCTGCTTCAACATTCTCCGCATGCTCAAAAAAACATTTCGCTGGATCCCCACCGAAACCAGAAAAACAGTCACCCATGCTCTGGTCACGAGCCGACTGGACTACGGAAACACCCTCTACACAGGTACTACCGCTAAAATCCAGAAGAAACTCCAACGAATCCAAAACGCCTCAGCCAGGATCATATTAGACATCCCGCGTAACGAACACATCTCTGGCCACCTGAAAGACCTCCACTGGCTGCCCGTCGATAAGAGGATCACTTTCCGACTGCTGACCCACGCACACAAATCACTCTACGACATCGGACCAGAATGCCTCAACTCACGACTGTCCTTCTACACCCCCTCCCGCCAACTACGTTCTTCCAGCCAAGCCCTCGCCACAGTACCCCGCATCAACAAGACCACCATGGGAGGAAGATCCTTCTCATACCTGGCAGCTAAAACTTGGAACTCACTCCCCACTTACCTTCGCCTTACCCAGAACCACCTAGCATTCAGAAAGCAACTTAAAACATGGATATTTGACAAGTAATCCTCCTCCCCTCCCTAAGCGCCTTGAGACCCTCTGGGTATGTAGTGCGCTATATAAATTCTTTGACTTGACTTGACTTGACTTGACTTGTGCTGACAATCGGTATCCTGGCAGGGCCCGCTTAGGATTTAAGGAGCTTCGGGGGTCCTTGGGGGACCAGCACTCTCACCACAGTCGGGAGCCACTCGGGTTTGGAGCGCTGCTTACCTGACCCGCAAGACTAGCTTGTGGGAGTGGCTCTGGCTTTGGGGGTGTTTGTGGTCCACCAGGGAGAACCCTGAAAGTAAGAGTTTGGGTTATCCCAGACTAAGCGACAGGGTGGTGGTGCTGCTGTGGAGTTAAGGCCCTGATTTCGGCCAGTGAGTGAAAAACACCTGTTTTTGTGTTGGTGCAGTGGTTTGTAGGACTTGAGATTTTGTAGTTAGTTAAGGATGGCGCCCACGGCTAAAAGAGGGCAGGTCCCATCCAGGATGGAGGAGTGGATGGCTTCCATGATGCGCTTCATGGGCGACTTAAACCAGACTGTGTCAGAGCTGCGCAGAAAGGTAGAGGACCAAGAGGACCAAGCAGTCGGGGGTGGCTCCCACGGCGGCTTTTCCCCCAGTACCCTTGAGAACTAAGCAGAAGCATGGGGGAGGAGGGGGGGTCCTGTGGGTCCAATGCCAAGCAATGCCCCACATCCAACCCCACCAGCGGTACCAGTATTGCTGTTGCCGGTAGTCTCAACCATCCCGGTCAGGAGGGAGCCCCCAGCCTTGCCAGTAGTACCCCAGACAGTACCCCTAATTCGGCCCCAGGTCAGCCTGATATAGTGGCAAATCTAGCGGCGGTGCTTCCATTGCTGGCTAGGGCAGGGACGGTGATTCCATTTGAGGTAGTGGGGCACTATAGGTGGAGGGGGTTGCAATACAGAGATCCAGGGCTCTGGTAGCACAGGTGGAGAGCGCAAAGCAGGTAGTGCCCCCACCGGCTGTGGGCCCGAGTAACACAGGTGACTCAGTGCCCCCACAGAAGGCTGCAGCGACTGGATTCGAAGACACACAGCTACAAGCGGGTACAGCAGCAAGTACGGTACAAAGGCCGCCCAAGCTTGAGTTGGGAGAGGTATGCTCAAACAGGGAGAGGCTGGCCAGACATATTGCCCAGGATGTAAAAGAACTAATTTGGAACGGTGAATATGTGAACATCATCTCGTTATTAATAGACAAGGATGACAGGGAGGAGGATAAAAAGTTAAGGGAATGGGCCCACCCAAGGTACTGGGCCAACTGGCCCACTAGGAAAATGGTTGAAAAAAACCAAAGTAACTGGATAAAGGCTTTCTCAAATTTCCAAGCGGTCATGGTGGAGAAATTGACAAGAATCAAAAGGAGAGGGAGGAAAGGTACTTGAGCCAGTTCACTTCCCTGGTATATATGTTTTATCAAAGAGAACTAGCTCTAAAGTCGGTGCTCCTAGCATATGTTTGTTTTGGAAAGGAAACACATTATGTTTATATGAGGGTGAGGACGGTGCACCAGAAACGAAGTCAATGAAAGCTTCAAGTTTATCCAAACTGCCCTTTATTCTACAAGTTAATTTTTTAAGATTCAACCACAGCCAATGCGTTTCGTTCCATTGGAACTTCGTCAGGGCTCCAAAAGTCTCAAGAGGGCTCAAACAGTCCTGTGCCCATAGAATCAAGATCATTAGACGCCTCTGTAGTGGCGACTAGATGGAATCATGCAGCAAATCCCTGCATATATGTAAAATATTGAATGGCGTAAACAATCAGCTCACATTCCTCCATCAAAGACTGGCGGTTCGCTCGGGGGGGCGTGGCCAGCCAGGCAGCGAGATGGCCGCTCTGTGAGCGAGCTCTGCCGGCTGTGAATCTAATCCTACATTAATATTGCTAGGGGCTGACTTCGGGATTCCAAAATCATTGCCTCGAGGTGCACTTGTACTGCGGAAATTGGTGTCCTCTTTTTGGTGGCTGGGATTGATGCTGCGGTGCCCCACCGCCGGATGCACGATTGACCGAGACAAGATGGGACGGGAAGTCGCGCTTGGGGAAGCCTGAACCGGCTGCATTCCTCACTCTAGGCTGGGGACGTGCGGCTCGCCTGTGGCTGGAGCGACGAACGGAGGTGATCACCGCGGGACCTGAGAAGGTCGCGCTTGGCGGAAAGGCGGTGCTGATGCGACACACGACCAAGCTGCGGCAATAGCTCCTAATGGGTGTGGGCCTAAACCACGAGGCTGCGGAGCTGCGCGGAGGGAGTCATTGTTGGCCATCGGTGGCTGGGGACAGAGGAGCCAACGTGATCTCACGGCCATAGCACTGGAAGGTACAGCGAGAGAGACAGAGCGGACATAGGCCCTTCTCCTTATTTATTTGTGGAAAAGGGGGAGACCTGTGCTAATAAAGATCTGGGTCGGGCCTTACCCTGGGAATTCAGACACTTGCTGCGGGTCTAGCAGGGCGATGCTACGATGCAGGGGGGGAAGAGGGCTGCAGTTGTGAGGACCGGGAGGTGACGGAGGGATAGGCTTGAGGCCTTGGCGCGAAATGCATATCTGACGTGTTAAGGCGCCATTTTGTGAGCTGAGCCGCGATCTAGGCCCTGCTACGCCGTGTATTGCGCTTCCATCGAGTGTGGAGTCTGCCTCGAAGATCTGTGAGCTGATGCCTGAGTTGGTGCTGCATTGATCCCAACGTATCAACAAAAGGCTGCATAATACCTGTGTCTCCCTCCCCTCGCGTTGACTCCCGGATGTGCCCTACACCTGACTGAAGGTGGGGTGCTGTTGTGTACCTCGTTGGGTGACTGAGCGAATGCTTCCAGTTCCACCGGGTGAGATAGGCTGATTAACTCTGATTGTGCCTACCTGGAAAACTATCACCTTTTGTTACCCCGCCTCATATTGCATGTACACTGCTTAGGCCGCTACCACTTTGCCGAGGGGGACTCACCTGCTGTGTCCTTGCCTAAGTAAGATAAAACCTCTGTGACGTCATGGGGAAGACAGATGCTCGCCAGCCCAAGATTACTTTTGAGAATAAACGTGGGGCGAAGCAGTCTAGTACCGAACAGGACGACTTGGGTGCGGCAGGTGGTGAGCCAGCGGTTGAAACTGCTGGAGATGATCTTCGGACATTAATGTTAGAAATGCGATCCAGTCTGCAGAGCATAGATGCCAAACTGGACACCCTCACGTCACAATTGGAGACAGTGAAATCCCAGGTCTCCACTCACGAAACACGGCTGGTCCGCTTAGAAAATCGTCACAAAGAACAACATGAAATCCAACAGGAAACAAAAGCGCACATCTCAAGTATTATTAAACTGTTGGCTGTTATACAAGCAAAGAACAATGACCTAGAGGCGCGTTCTCGGAGGAGTAACGTCCGAATTACGGGCATTCCGGAGACAACGGCCATTTCCAAGATGAAGTTGTATGTATCGGATCTCCTACATGAGCTATTTGACCCTCGTCTCTCCCCTGTCTTCATGGTGGAACGGGCTCACAGGGCACTGGGCCAGAAACCGCCAGTGGGGAGTATGCCCAGACCAATATTGGCCAAACTGCTGAACTACCAGGACAGAGATACGGTGCTAAAGTTGGCACGGGATTTTAACATGTAAACAATGCCTTGCCTTAAATATGCCTACACGTGTGTAGTCTAGGTCTGACTGTATTCACACATTTCCTTAATGTACATGCAAATACCTTGCATATCATGGTGTATGTGGCCATATGTATAACGGTGTGTAAAGAGTGTTTGATAAATGGAAAGTATGTTAGTCCTATATAATGTTGACTTGCACCTATATTTCCAGACATTTCCTCATACTACTATTCCCTGCAAAATTGACGTTTACGACACAGGCCTCCCCTTGAATCATGTATCAACTAAGAAAATTGTATCTTACCCAGGCTTGATAGACCTTTTTGACTAAGATATGGTACACGTATAAGGGTGTGAAATGAAAATACCATCAATCTTACATGCCCTTCACTTGATATTCTCCAGGTTGCCCTGCCCTTTTCAATATCTCGTTGGAACGTTAAGTATTCATTGCAAATAAAAAAACACCTTTTAATGCGTGTATGCATATTATGACTAAGTCACTAGACACGTTGCGTTTTGATTACAGATATCATCCTGTGAAATGAATTCTTAATCTGACCCTTTCTATTTGTCATTAAGATTCACTTGTGGATAACTGTACTTGCTAATGGAACAAACTTTTGGTAAATTGTCCTTCAATAAAATCCACTTTCGTTTTCTCTACAAATCATTTGGCGTTATGCACCTGAGCAGGTAAATTGCTTCTCACAGTCACAGTTTAAGCTGCTTTTTTTCGATTTTGAACCTGTGCTTGCATGAATTGTCTTATTATTTAAATCTTTCTCTTCTTAAAAATGGTGCAGTTAGCGTTTCATTGTTCGTTTTTTGCATGGCGTACTGTAAACAGCAAACTACATTTAAAAATATTACTTCGGTTCCGTAATGGACCCCTTGCAATTTCTGTATATAACATTAATTATAGAGCAGGGTTGAGCAGAGAGGTGATGCTCTCTTCCCTGCTCTCTTCCCGCCTCTTTCTTGCCCTATATGCGGCCGGGCAAGTTAGTAGCTTTACCCAGAATGCTTGCCCACTCTGGCCTCTGTGCTACCACCCTCACCACACTCTGCAGCGGATTTGGGAAGTGGTGTAAGCAAGCAACGCAGCAGATAGAATGTTGGCTGTATATGAGGAAGAAGCCATCTAAAAGAGTTGAGTAGAGAGAGGTAAGTGTGTGTAAGTGGGTGGTGACACAGTACTTCGTTCATTGATTAGTTGGACAGTGTGCTGCTTGATGAGAAGTTGATATAGACGCAGTGGTCGGAGTGCCTCCCCAGAATGTGCCATTGAAAAAGCTAATTCAAATGGGAGGTGCCCATATGACGCAGGGCTTTAAAAACCCGGCAGAAAGCCTTAAAAACAATGCGTTTTTCTGACAGGAAGCCAGTGCAGGGAGCAAATTCTTTCCCTTGCGGAATGGAGCATGGGAGTGTTCAGAATGTGACGAGCTGCCGCATTCTGTAAAACCTGAAGTTTGTTCAGGCAGGAACTATTGGTGTTCAGATACAAAGCGATGCAGTAGTCCAGCCATGAGGTAACCATAAATATAATGACTGACCGGTTCAATTCCGATGTGATGTAAGCGATGACCTTTTTTCGGGTCCTCGTGATGTAGAATGAAGTGCTGAAAGTGCAACTAACCTGAGCATCAAAGCTTATAGCGTTGTCAAAGATGACCCCCAGGTTTTTGGCTGACCTGACAGGAGAGAGGTCCGCAGAGATCTGGCCACCAAGTTGAGGTTCCGTGACAATTGTAAGTGGTGCTTTCGACTCGCACGAATATGGTCGAGTCTGGTATCTATGAACCGCAAATGACGAGTTTAGTAAGTGTGCGCAGTTTCGCTGTGCTAACTAACTCTGTTCGTTTGTTACGTGGGTTTTTCATCTGTACCCACGGGTTCCATCTTAGATACGGCATCCATTTTGTCTCTTGCCCTCAAGTAGCCAGCGAACGGACGCTGTCCGCTTCGCGACCCTGGGACTCTCAAGATATTTGCGGAAGACACATGTTCTTTGTAAGTGTCTTTATGACGAGGGGGATGCTACTGTAAGGCAGATGGCGCCGCTCGAGGCTCATCTTGCCGCACGGGCTTATTGTCTCAGCCGTGCATCTCATTAGGCACGTCCCTCTGATGCCTGTATCTCGTGTTTCCCGTTACCTCCCTTTTTTTACACCCTTTCCAATCTCCCCACTGTCTCCGTCTTCCTCTGCACCTGCCTTCATTCCTATTTCGATCTACTTTACTGCCGATTGGAATTTGCTAATGGTGGGAATATGGTTTTTACAGTTGGGAACCGCCAAATGTTTCCGCACTCATGTTCCGGACCTCATGTGTTTTAAAGTGACCAAAGCGACCCCTCTGAGGGTTAATTGTGGGAACTGGGTTATAGACTTTTGTGTTCAATGTTACCCTATGGGTAAAAACTGTATAAAAGGAGCGATCCACAGAACCAATTTGAAGCAGTCTCCCCAAGTTGCACGCTGTGTACTTGTCGTGATCTCTGTGTTCCCTGCAGCAAATAAACCTTGAATCTTTGACGTCAGAGGAAGTGTCCCGTGTCTCTGTGACTTGTACGCCGGAGCAGGTTACCCACGAAGGTTTTAGGTGTTGTGCCCTGGCACCGCTGGGTCCAAAAGAACCCAGTCCTTCAGTTGGCGCCCAACGTGGGGCTGCATCAGTGGTACCGGTCCAAGCCCGACGATCGTGAGGAACTTCGTGTGAAATCTCCGAGGGAAGGTGCACCCCGCTTCATCGATCCTGTTGTCGAAATAAGTGGCCCGAAGACTTTTCCCGCGAAGATTCCCGCCCCCGGACGGCTGCGACGGGCTGCTGCCCTGACTGTAGACCTGTTTTGGCGCCTGGCGTAGACCTTGGTATAGCGAGACGATTGACGGGCCTTCCTGGTGACGCCATTGATCTTTGAGTTAAGTATTTGTGGGTCGCTCCCATGGTTCTTGGTTGTTGACACTCTAGCGAGTGTTTTTGTTGTTAACGCTGTGTGAGTGTTTTTGTCGGTGACACTTTGCTAGCGTACTTTGTTGTTGTATTATTTGACGACTGCAGCCGCCAAAAACCGAGGGTTTTGTTCTTTGCTGGGACTTGGTAAATCCCGTAACCCTTGAAGTTTGTGAAACTCGGCTAGTGTGCAAGATGCCTGGTCGTAGTACTTTGTTCAGTTGTTTCAGACCTTGTGGTGCGGATTCCCTGCTGGAGGACTCGTGTCCGATACCTCCGGTTGGAACTCCTACTTATGACTTATATAGTAAACATGGGCTAGGCCCGATTACCTTTAACGATTATTGGATTAAATATACAAAGAAAGACGGCGACCTTCGTTGGCCACCTCACGGTAGCTTCGAGGCGTCGATCTTAGATAATCTAGAAATAAAGTTGTTCGAACGTAAATCAAGGCCGGCCATGTTTGATGCCTTTCGGTTGTGGCGCAAAGAAGCCCGACAGAAAGAAATCAGACAAAATAAACGTAGTCAGCGAGATAATGCTGCTACCATAGTGAAGAAAGCTGTGCAGTTCCAGCGTGATAAGGAGGATAAGGATAAGGAAGTGTTTGAGAGACTACAGCGTATGACCATAGATAAATGTTATCCTGTTTTACCTACGGAGTCGGATAAGAAGGAAGAGGCAGTTGAGGATCCCTTAATGTCCTATCTAATGAAGTCGCCACCTCCGTACGTTCAGGGTACCGCAGCTCCTGTGGTCCCTGCCGTACCTGTTCTTCCACCTATTGTTCCTCCGCCTGTTCCTCAACCTGCACCCGTTCTTCCGACTGTTCCTGCTCCTTTGTCTGTTTCTATTCCTACTGCTCCTCCGCTTCCACATACTCCTGCTCCCGCTACTGCTCCTGTTTTGTTAACCCCTGTTGCTGCTACTGTTTCTACTCCTTCTCTTGTTAGTCCTGTGTCTTATCTTTCTCCCTCTACTCGTAGTCGTAATTCTCCTATTGCAGCTAGTTTCTTTCAGTCGCTCGGACCTGTTCATGGGTCTGCTAGCTCCGATGGTCCTCAGAGACGTAGCCAGCTTCCTGGAAACAGAGAACGTGTTGCACTATATAATATGGCGATGGGTTGGATGTTAAACCCCCTTAGAAATCCACCCCGTGTTGTTCTCGAAACGTTTAATCAATTCAACATACCGACCCAAAGGTATGTGTTTGATGAGATGTGCAAGTTTCTACATGACCAGATAGCGGCCGATGCGCCTGACGAGGTGCTGACCGCCCTGTCTGACCTTCGGCTTCAGTTCGCAACTGGGCTGATAGTGGATACTAATGTCCGACGCGCTATTGAGCGGTTGCTATCTCTTCGTCCCGCTCCTATTCCTCATGCACTGTTTGTTGAGGATATTGAAAAACAAGACGAGTCTGGCCAATATCCTATGCGTGAAGTTCCGCCGGTTTGGATACCAGCTGATGCTAATGCTCATCCTCCGGTATTGGCGCACTTTGAGCGAGTATGGATACACCTCCCATGGAAACGATCGGAAGTGCTTCAGGTGAAACAATCTTTGCCCGATCCTCGTAAAAATCCTACAGGGTATTATAAAGAATTATCGCAGCTCGTAGATGCTACGGTGATGAATCTTGCCGATATCGACATGTTGTTTGGCAACGTCGTACCGCAGCCGGTATGGGCTAAGATTCGTCACCAAGATCACGCAAATGAATTAGGTGGTGATTGGGCTGCCATTACAGCGGCAGATGCTGGACAAGTGGCTGCTACTAAACCCGATCAATTGATTACTGCTCTCCCTCAAAGAATAATAACGCTTATGAAAACGCTTATGCCAGCTATGAGAGTAAATTGGGACAAACTGTCCGCTTGCAAACAAAAGAAAGATGAGAGTGTTTCCGACTTCTTTACGAGGTTTGAGGAAGCATTCATTGACCATAGTGGACAGGATATGGGTACCGAGGGTGGACAGAGGTTGTTTGTGGATAAATTTGTGTCGAATTTGTTGCCCGATTTGAGCAATAAATTGAAGAATTCAGAGAGTGCATGGGCCGTTTCTACCTCGGCTCAGATATTGGCTACGGCACAATATTACGAAAATAGGGAGAAAGAAGAGAATGACCGTGCTGACAAAAAGACAAAAGAGCTGAAAACTAAAGTGTTGCTGCAACAAGCGTATCTGCCGCGTTCCAATCAGAATGCGCCTCAACAGAATAGGTCGCAGTCGCAATCGAATAGATCACAGTCGCGTAATGATTCCTCCTTCCAAAGATCCTCGTTAGGGTATAATCAATGTGCTTATTGTAGACAAGAGGGACACATCAAATTCAATTGTCCTGCTCTAAATGAACGTAATAGTGGTAATTCGTCTAAAGGAGGCTGTGGTGGTTCACAGCAGGCATCACGTGGTAGAGGTCGTGGTGCTCAAAATGATCGCTCAGACAATTCATCTAATTCTAATAATTGTTTCGATCAACGTGGATCGTCGCAAGGACGATCTGCGCAGTACAATGTAGACGATTATTACGTCGATCAGGGAACTGACGACAGTAATTACTAGGACAGCCAAAGACAAGGAGAGGGAGTGGTATCAGTTCCGGTTGATCAGAGAGGGCCTTACGTCGCAGTTGCTACATCGGGCGTCGTTGAGCCTTTTCTGTTGGACACTGGTGCAGCGAAAAGTTCTATCATGCATTCGAAACTCCCTGGCGCACCTTTGTCTGGCTTAACAAATGTTTCCGTTGGATTCTCTGGCGCCCCCGTTAGCAATCCAGTTTCTCGCCCTTTGCCCCTTCAAATTGGGCCACGTGAGCTCCAAGCTCCGTTGATTTTAACCACGGGTTGTGGTGAAAATCTATTGGGTTTGGATTTGCTTAAACGTTTGTATGCAACATTGTATTGTTCTCCTGCGGGTGTAAAGCTTACGTTAGGGGAGAGGGTTGTCTCTCCTATGTATTTGTCTCTCGATAGGCTTCCACCGGAATTGAGTTCTCTTCCTGCGTCTTTGTGGGCGACGGGTCCAAATGATGTGGGCCTACTTGATATCTCTCCCTATGTTGTTCAGTTGAAATCGAATGTGCGATTGCCACGTATTCCCCAATATCGTATCTCCCTTGATGGTGAACGAGCACTGTTAGCGATCATTTATGACTTGATCGAGAAAGATGTTATTGAAGAGACGCGGGGAAACGTGTGCAATAGCCCTGTACTGCCCATTCTTAAACGTACAGATCCTACCAAACCGCCTGTTTATCGTTTTGTTATCGATTTACGGGAGGTAAATAAAATTGTGGTTCCTCAATTTCCTGTTGTGCCCGACATCACGGCGCTACTGACTCTGATTCCAGCTACTGCATCATGGTTTTCGGTGATTGATTTGAAAAATGCGTTTTTTAGCATCCCGATTGCCGATGAGAGCAGGGACCTTTTCGGTTTCTCTCTCGGTGGGCGTAGCTTCCGGTTCAAACGCGCTCCTCAGGGCTACTGTGAAAGTCCATCTATTTACAGCCAAGCCTTGAAGGGTCAACTGGATGCGTTTCGGTTGCCGGTTGGTGCGGCCTTAATCCAATACGTCGATGACTTGTTGGTGGCTGCTGATACTAAGGACATTTGCAAGCTTGCTACAGTGTCGTTGCTGCAACATCTCTGTGAGCTAAATCACAAGGTGTCACCTTCTAAACTCCAATATTGTTGTCAAGAAGTAACCTATCTAGGTCACTTATTGTCAAAGGAGGGAAGGAGATTGACCCCAGAAAGAATTGCAGCGATTGCGCGAATGGCTGTGCCACGAACCCAAAAAGATGTGCGTGCCTTTCTAGGTATCACATCGTACTGCAGGCAGTGGATTCCTAATTTTTCATTGCTAGCGAAACCATTGGTGGCTCTTACGTGCAAGGATGTTCCAACTCCTTTACCATGGACGGAAGAATGTCAGAAAAGTTTTTCTGAATTACGTGATTCATTGTGTTCGGCTCCTGTGTTAGGTACCCCTGACTACAGTAAGCCGTTTACACTATATGTTCACGAGAGGGAAGGTTGTGCTTTGAGTGTCTTAACGCAACCTTTCGGTGGTAAGCAACGTCCATGTGCATATTTTTCCTCGACCTTGGACCCAGTAGCTAGAGCATTGCCGAGTTGTTTGAGAGCAACTGCGGCAGCTGCGGTCTCCATCCGACAATCAGCAGGATTGGTCATGGATAATATGCTTACGGTGATGGTTCCGCATGCAGTCGATACTTTGTTGAATCGTACGAAAACTCAGCACTTAACGAGTGCGAGGTTGTCTGGGTACGAATTGACGCTCTTGGCAAGCCATATTCAGATAAAACGTTGTAATGTCCTAAATCCGGCAACTTTGTTACCAATTAGCACAGAGTCAGATGAAGTAGCAGAACATGACTGTTACTTGCGGACAGAAGAGGAAACGAAAGGTCGAGTGGACCTTAAAAACACCCCATTGGAAGATCCGGATGGCACTCTGTATGTGGATGGGTCATGTTTCAAGTTACCGAATGGTGATGTGACTACTGCTTATGCTGTTGTAACATTGAACACTGTTGTTGAAACTGCAAGATTGAATCAGAATTCTGCCCAAGCTGCGGAGCTGATTGCTCTTACTAGAGCATGCGTGTTAGCGAAAGGGAAACGTGTGAATGTGTACACTGATAGTCAATATGCGTTCGGTGTAGCGCATAGCTTTGGACGATTGTGGCGAGAGCGTGGTTTCTTGACGTCGCACGGTACGAAGATACAGCATGGCCAGCTTGTGAACGATCTTTTGGATGCATTGACTTTGCCTAAACAAGTTGCGATTGTTAAATGTAGTGCACATCGTAAAGTGACGGATGATGTTGGTCGTGGTAACGCGTTTGCAGATGAGATTGCTAAGGAGACTGCCCGGAACCTTGGCACTCGAATGTATGTGACGAGTTCGGTCAGGTGGCCTACAGAATCAAGTATGTGTGAGGATACCGTTGAGAGCGTGAAAGCAATTCAGAATGAGGCCACCGACACTGAAAAGATGAAGTGGAAAGAGAGTACGGGAAAGTTAGATGTGAGTGGTTGCTGGATTGATTTGTCGGATCAGAAAAGATGGATGTTGCCTGACGCGTATGTACTGGCCGTTGTGACAATGGCACATGGGTTGGCACATATTAGCGCGAAAGGTATTTGTAAGTTGTTGTCGCCTGTGTGGAAGAATGATAGAATTACGAAATGTGCTGAACGGTTGGTGAAGAACTGTATGGTGTGCATAATGTACAATCCTGGCAAAGGAACCCCAACTCCCCCTGGCAGTTTTGCTCCTCCTTCGTATCCCTTTGAGGTGATTCAATTGGACTTCATTCATATGGAGCGATGCAATAACCTGAAATACGTTTTAGTTGTGGTTTGCGCATTCTCCCGATGGATCGAGGCCTATCCTCTCAGAGACAATACTGCTTTGTCTACTGCGAAAATACTACTGAAGGAATACTTTCCTCGGTATGGAATGCCTAGAGTCGTGTGGTCAGATAATGGAAGTGAGTTTGTGGGAAGTGTGATGAAGAGTGTGTGTAAGGGCCTTGGAATTAATCAAAAATTCCACAGCGCCAATCATCCCCAGTCAGCTGGATTGGTAGAAGGGTACAACGGCACCCTTAAACTGAAGCTAGCGAAGATTCAGGCTACGACTGGTCTTTCGTGGCCTGACGCTTTGCCTCTAGCATTACTGTCAACTAGGGCGACTGTACACTCCCGAATAGGGCTTAGTCCCTACGAAATAGTGTTCGGCCGTCCTGCGAATGTGTGGGGGGTTCCTAGGCCAGGGATATTTTCTGATCTTGAGTATCCAATGCTGATTGACTACTTACATGACTTGACTGCTAAACTGAGGTTAATTCACCAACAGGTTTACGACGCATTGCCGACGCAGACGGAGGGTCCAGGCCACCAGCTCCAGCCCGGAGACTGGGTGGTTACACGCAACTTTTCACGAAAGAACAATCTGGACCCCCGGTTTACCGGACCTTACCAGGTGCTCCTGGCCACGAGGACTGCCGTTCGTCTTGAGGGGCGGAAAAATTGGGTACATGCTACCCATTGTAAGCGAGTCCCTATTCCTTTGCCGGCAGACCCGTGGGTAAGGAAAGGCATTGCATCATCAGAGACAGAAACATTGCCGGCGTTCGTGCCTTTCAGCGACGCACAGCTTGTTGGAGAATCCTCAGCGCAGCAGACAGCCACTGTTGAACATTTGTCAGCAAAAGACTCGAGACCAGATCAATCAACTGATCAGCAGGACGCTGTCTCTTCAACAGATCCTTTGTTCGACGAACAGACACGTCCCGGGAAACATCGATATTCTTTGCGATCTCACACTAAGGACAAATAAAATTTTCTTGCTTTGCTGAAATCGAAAACTGCATTATCCCCGTTTCCCGTGATCAGTTTTGAACGTTCATATCACTGTAATTTTTGTACATATATTGAGCTTCCTCCTTGTACCCTTTTTCATTTTACAGCAGAGAGACTTTTGTGCTTGAATATACGTATTGTGTATTGAAGGCCGTAGGGCCGCGCGCGTACTTCCTTCTGGACAGCAGGTCTTGACGCTAGGTTAAAGGCCGTCGGTTCCTAGGAACTCCTAGGGATTGACTATTGCTGCACAGAACGGAGTGCGTCAAGAAACGTTGCGGACGGTCGTAGGGAATGGCATTCTCGAAGCTGAATGATTTGGAAGGAGCTCAAGACTATAGATTCAAGCTGCAGCAACTCAGTCGTACTAAATGCTTCATATTTCAATTGTTTATGTTGTTTTTGACTGCTTCTGCATTATTGGCAGGTGGGGTGTATTACACTATGTCCTACTTCTTACCAGCTACACCTACTCCTACTCCTTACCCTAATCTTACCACTACTGCTTCTCCCCATTCTTTTCATATGTTACCGGAACACGAGCAGGCTAGACGTGTAGAATTCCGCAATAATTCCTTTATTCAGCTCCCTCATCAGCATCAGTTAGTGGTTAACACTACTAATTGTTGGGTGTGTGGGTTGATGCCACATACTACAGATAAGGGAATTCCATATCTGGTGTTACCGTATAGTTCCCAAGGGTCAGCTCGAGCATTCCAAACAATGTTTCGAAGCGCACTGGGTTTCCACCCCATTCGAGAACCACATTTCCCCTACTCTGGCCCTACCTCGTATCAGAAGCCTTTATCGATAGCAATAGAGGATATGGAGAGTGAGATCCATGACTATTCGCTTATCCCTGAGGAAGAGGTACAAGCCTATAAGGTCCTAAGTAGAGGTGAATATAGTGTGTTCACTAGTGAAAAGCAGCTTAAAAGCTCGCCTCCAATATGGGTCGTACCCCACACTGGTAATTTTTGTATCATGGGTCGTGGCCGAAGATCGCAAGCCCGACTTGGAGCAAGTGGTTGCATCGAAAATTACATTTTGCCGATGTTCTCATCCCCTGTGTTTCTGGCTGCCAAGGGTACCTACTTTATCTGTTATGATCGTGCATACACATGGTTGCCCGCAGACTTCATGGGCACATGTTTTATTGCAAATCTGTTGCCTCCGACGTTCACTGTAGATGCCGATTATCATAAGACTAGAGTTGTGCGAGGCGTAATTAGCGAAGAGGACACTGCCGGTCAAGAGGCAGGAGACTTTTTCAAGGGTTTCCTCCCGTTTTGGGGACCTATGGTTAATAGTAGGAACCTGAGACAGTTGACTCGAGTGGTAGAATCGACAGCTAATATTACTGCCAGTGCCCTTGGTAATATCACCACAGAACTTCAGGCGGAGAGGCTTATGACGTTACAAAACCGAATGGTTTTAGATGTCATCCTAGCAGATCGCGGTGGGGTATGTAAGGTGATCCATTCGAGCTGCTGCATTTTCATCCCAGATAATGCTCCTACTGTCTATCAAGCCATCTCGAGGTTGCATAAGATCTCCGAATCCATACACGTGGATGTAGGGGATTGGACGCTACTTGGATGGTTTTGGGGCCTGATGTCGACTTGGGGTTGGAAAATTCTGACGATCATTGGAGTTGTGGTAGTGTTCCTGTTCACGTGTTGCCTTTGTGTGCAGTGTGGTCCTGCCTTATGTGGCCTCTGTGCTACAACGTGTATGAGACAACCATCTGTTACCAAGGGGACTCGATTGGACAGAGCTATGCTACAACAACATCTCGAGGGTCTGATGAATATCGAATATGATTCCGACTAGTGCTTGCCTACATGAGGGCAAAAGGAGCGTCTGAGGTTCCGTGACAATTGTAAGTGGTGCTTTCGACTCGCACGAATATGGTCGAGTCTGGTATCTATGAACCGCAAATGACGAGTTTAGTAAGTGTGCGCAGTTTCGCTGTGCTAACTAACTCTGTTCGTTTGTTACGTGGGTTTTTCATCTGTACCCACGGGTTCCATCTTAGATACGGCATCCATTTTGTCTCTTGCCCTCAAGTAGCCAGCGAACGGACGCTGTCCGCTTCGCGACCCTGGGACTCTCAAGATATTTGCGGAAGACACATGTTCTTTGTAAGTGTCTTTATGACGAGGGGGATGCTACTGTAAGGCAGATGGCGCCGCTCGAGGCTCATCTTGCCGCACGGGCTTATTGTCTCAGCCGTGCATCTCATTAGGCACGTCCCTCTGATGCCTGTATCTCGTGTTTCCCGTTACCTCCCTTTTTTTACACCCTTTCCAATCTCCCCACTGTCTCCGTCTTCCTCTGCACCTGCCTTCATTCCTATTTCGATCTACTTTACTGCCGATTGGAATTTGCTAATGGTGGGAATATGGTTTTTACAGTTGGGAACCGCCAAATGTTTCCGCACTCATGTTCCGGACCTCATGTGTTTTAAAGTGACCAAAGCGACCCCTCTGAGGGTTAATTGTGGGAACTGGGTTATAAACTTTTGTGTTCAATGTTACCCTATGGGTAAAAACTGTATAAAAGGAGCGATCCACAGAACCAATTTGAAGCAGTCTCCCCAAGTTGCACGCTGTGTACTTGTCGTGATCTCTGTGTTCCCTGCAGCAAATAAACCTTGAATCTTTGACGTCAGAGGAAGTGTCCCGTGTCTCTGTGACTTGTACGCCGGAGCAGGTTACCCACGAAGGTTTTAGGTGTTGTGCCCTGGCACCGCTGGGTCCAAAAGAACCCAGTCCTTCAAAGTGATTGACCTGAGGGAGTTTTAAGAACTGAACACAAGCACTTCAGTCTTGTCTGCAGTATTCTTCAGGGGGTTGTCCTTCATCCAACAGATTATGCTGGACATACACTGATTGAACCTCCCCACCACCCACTGCAGGTCATTAGAAATTGAGATAATGATCCCAGCCTAGGGTTGAAAGCACTTAAATGAATGAAAGAATGAATTTGGAACTTGTAAAGTGCACTGCCACTCCTACATGGAAGAGATGACCCAATCAAGAATAGGAGAGATCCAAGAGAAAACTAAGTCAAAGAATGAGAGAATAACAAAGCACATCAATGGCTGGAAAAAGCAAGGTCTTCAACTGCTTCTTAAACAGTACTTCAAAATCAATAAGTCATAGGACACCCGGAAGTTGATTCCATGCCTTGGTGGCTAGAATTGAAAAAGATTTACCACCTCAAGTTTTGAGTCTTAAAGAGGGGGGCTTAAAAAGGTTTGCGTAGGAAGATCTCAAATTACTATTAGTTGTGTAATGAGTAAATATTGCCATTAGATACCGAGGCCCAGTTGATCTAAAGGCTCAAAGGGTCTGTAGGAGGATGTTAAATAGGACAGGAAAATTCAGATCTTGTGCTCAGTGAGGTCCTCTCACAGGTCAGAAACTGTTGGCACATTTGCCTGTTCAAGGGCATTTTACCTTTGGATTTAGGGCTTGATTTAGATATCGGTGGACAGGGTACTTTGTCACAGCAGGGACGATAATCCTGATCACGACATCTAAATCCCTGGGATATTATGGGATTTAGATTTTGGCGGACGGGTTATCTGTCCCTGTTGTGACAGAGTAACCAGTCCGCCGATATCTAAATCAGACCCTTAGTCTTTTTTCAGAGCTCAGCAACCTCCAGCAGGGCAAGACTGTGAGATGTATCTGAAGAGTGTCACAAAAGGCCGGATATCTTCTCGATGAGGTCACACTGAATTGGATTTGCTGCTGCAGAGAGGCTCCAAATGAGGAAAACCTGCTTTGGCAGACCACCTTGGCAGGTTTCTCCAAGCCTTCCTGGGGTCTTGAAGTCCAAAATGTTTCTAAGTGTCAGGTTTTCAAGAATATTAGAATGTTTACAAGAAATTCCAGCTAGACACAGCCACAGTTGAAAGCTAATGCAAATTAGCTTTAGTCTTATCTTTCTAGATCTCCTTTTTCTTTAATATTTATTAAAATCTATACTTATCACTGAGATGGGCTTTTATCAAATATTAAAATGAGTCCTTAAATTATTTTTCTAGCTGGTACCAGCTTCAGATAGCAGAATTCAACATTAATATTGCTTCCTAGTTTTCCTCTTGTGGCCAGCCAGACTTCCTAGAGTGAAAATAGCTTTTGGTGTCTAGCCAGTGAGGACAACTTTTAAACACCCTGCCCTGTGGGCTACAAGGTCAACAAAGAGGTAGCCTATTAATATTTAAAAGAATGCGTGTCTCCTGTCTTAATACGTGTGGTTGGTTTGCAGTTTTAAAACTATTTGTCTTGTCACACTTGTTGATGGCACAGCATTGCCATAGTCCATAGGTGACATTTAATTTTCCATACCATCGATGTACTTTAGGCACCTCATACAATGGCCTTTTAGGAAAGCTAAATATGCCAATTAGAGTTTATGCAATTGATAGACCTGTCAGCCTTAGGGTGGTCTTCCTCCACAGTTTTGCCTTCCTCCTCCATTTTTGTTGGCCTTTTATTTACTACCTTTTGGATTATGAAACTCTTTACCACTGCTAGCTAGTGCTAAAGTGCATCTGAAAGGCCTACTACTCCAATAGACTAACATTTGAGTTACCTCATAACATTTAATAAGTTGTGATTTCCAAATGGAAGCACGTAATCAGTTCAGATTAGATGTCTTTAGAATTGTAATGAAAAATCCTACCTTATCGTGCAGTTGAAAATTAACTTACAATTTTGAAAATGCCACTTTTAAAAAGTTGTTTCATAGGCATAAAGGAAAACCAAGGATATATAGTGACCAAGAGCTATGATATGAGGAACAGAGGTCCCTAAAAAATAGAAAAAGTAATACACCGGGGTCAGAAATAATTCCCAGGGTATATCCAGTTAACTGTTAAAATAGCATTTATTGATGAATACAATTAAAATTGTATTGCAGGGGTAGCTACCCCATGGGGCACACTACACAGTTATCAGAAGAACACACTGGCAGTGCAGAACACACAGGCAAAAAGTAAAGGACATAAAAAATCCACAAATCAAAGTCTCAACTCTGTTGAACACAGCACTGCTGCACCCATGATCATCTACATATAATTAGTAGGGCCAGAGTGTTTAAGTCAAAGAGGTTTTGATTCTCTCAAAATTCTGGGATCATCATCAGGAAAATTCAATGCTTGCCTGGGACGATTTTTTACATATTTCTATATGAAAACCATTTGAGTGAGTTCCTCATATTGGCAAGGGGCTACAAAATCCTGATAAAAGGCTTGCATGAACATTCCCATAGTGTGTACACAACTATACCAAGTACATTCCCAATAGGTCGATAGCGGGGACATTTTGATGAATATCTTTATCCTAGGCAGTGAAAAGCACCAACTGATGAAGGAAAATCATAAAGAATCATCATAAACTGCAACTGGACCCTACCCGAAGTCAAAAGTTTAGTCCTGAACACAGCGGGAAATCATGTCCTGCCTTGGCAGTAGAAAGAAATAAGTACAAGTATTTGAAAAGAATACCTGGTGGAGAGAAAAAGGGAGGAGCTGCATCTGTGCTAGTGAGTGAGGAATCCACTGACAGAATTACTTTCATAATATTGTCTCTATGGCAGAAGTACTCTTGACTGGTGGATAATCTTTCAATTAAGTATTTAGCACTGATGCCATAGCCAAATAGATAATCTGGCAGCATGATAATGTCATTGCCATCACAAGAACTTGGTTCATCATCCAGATCAATAAAGTGTAAGCTTGTGTTAATTGTAACATTCTAGTTACTGAACAGACACCTCTCTTCTTTATTTTAGGGACAGGTTCAGATGCCTGAGAGTCCTCAAGTTACATATATGTTAACATTATGCACATAAGATGTACTATAGACAGAGTGGCCTCAGCCATAGGCTCTTGTGGAGCTTTTGAGGTTTTGCCATAGACTGGACGGCTCCTTCAAGTCCATAGACCTTTATAGAAGGTCCCACTGTCCCATTAATGTTTCCATTCAGTTTTGGTACTGGGGTTTCAGGTAGCAATCCTACACAATTTGTCTCTCCCACACGTTCTCCCAGCTCCCTCACTTTCTGTCATTGCTTGACTTTGTCCCGGAGAGAGTTCCAGCGCGTGGAGACTGCACATGCAAAGGTTCTATATGAACCTTTGTTTGAAGATGTGAAAACTCCAAGTAATTTGCTTTTATTTTACTGTGATGTGAAGTGCGTCATTGTGTCCACTTTTGTTGCAATGAAAAATGAAGACTAAAAAAGTACAAAAAAAGCAAAAGCATGCTTGTGTTCTATTGGTCAAAACCTTCTAGTATGTTGATGGCAATTTTTTTTATAAAGAATGGTACGTAATTACACAACATGACAGAATAGCGCACTTTTGCACAGCAATAGTAACTCAAAATTACGATGTATCATGTAAGCGTCATGAAAATTTGTCTCGGACCAATTGACAATGCCTTATACAACAAAACGAAAGTCTGCTTCCATAGGAATTGGTCTGAGGTGGTTTAGTCACAAAATAGCTGATTGTACTGATTTGGTGGTATTGTCAACATCATAACTCATGGACAGGTTGAAGCTTTGGGGTACCACTTAAGAGGTTCAGAAAATTTGAGAACAAAAGCCTCCAATTTTTGCTAATTATTTCTTGTTGTTGAGGTGTGATTCAAATCCTGATTGAATTTTGAATGTCTCAATGAGTCTCTAATGATTGATGGTCTTAAATGCTGCATCAAAAGCAATCTTCCCCCTTGTCAAAGTTGACGATGTCACTTAAATATTTTCACTGTGACAGTTTCCATGCTAAAACCATTGTGGCAACCTGATTTGTGGTTTTGTAGAAGGTCTCTTGGTGTATAATTAGCTCAGGACTTAGGTTAGTAAATTGCAGCCACTGGTCTATAATTAGCTACATGCTAGGTTTTTGTCTTACCTAAGTACTTATATTCCAAGGGCTGTAGTACAAAAAGTGCCTCACATCGCAACACAAACTTTTTTTGCCTCCCCTCCATTCTGGACACTTTTGATATTACAGAAGGGTTTGCAGACGCTTATGCAGCTCTTCTGGCACCATGTAAATAAATGACACCTTTGCACTGCCACTTTCCAGATGCCACTTTCCAGATGCTGGTGCAGAGGCTAACACGGGTGACGCAAGGTTCCAGGGAATCCTCTTGTATGCAGGTGCAGTCACTCGCTGCCCGTACATGTGGAATAGATATCTGTGCCCTCCTCAAATTGTTGTCAGATCCCCTCCTATCAAAACTGTGGTACTCCTTTCAATGATTCTGTGTACCGAGTTCACGATTAAATTCAAACTCGGGTCAGTACATTTTGTATGCAATATGGTGCCCGGCTCCTGTCTGTGGCACGTGCAACCCACGAGGCATCCATTTTTAAAATGGTTCCTGTTTGTTATTTGGTACCAGTAATTTAATTGTATTGGACCTTGATGTATTGATTAGGTCCCCTGTTTAACCCCTTCGCTGCGGCGGCTATTCCGCCGAGTTGCGCTGTGCGCTGTGCGCATGACGAAGCAGTTCCGTCACAGCCCACCCACTCAATGGAATGCTCAGCGCAGGCGCGGAATCCGCGCCGCGCAGGCGTGCCGAGCGGACGTGACGGAACTGCTCCGTCATCAGCGCAGCGCGACCGCAGCTGATGATGGAGCGGTTCCGTCACCAGCAGGAGAGGGGTTAATAAGACTGTACTAGTATAGTGCAATGCATGCAGCCTTTCAATGACGCTCAGCAGAGCATTGTTCTCTCAAACTTTTCTGGCCAGTCCACAATCATCCTGAAATGCAAAGAGGAGCAGGGCTCTTTAACGCCACCATGGCCAGTTGCCTTAGAGCACCAAGACTATTCATGGCTACAAGAGAGCAACATATTGCAACTAATATGCAATTTTGCCTGACGATCCAAAAATCCTTGCAGCAGTGAATGCACATATAAGGAAGTGAAATGACACGAAAAACACAATCACCCCAGTGCATGATTCTGCAAATTACATTTTAACAAAGGATTTGCGCACTGACTAAACATGTTGTTCTTTGTGTTGAACATTTTATATACGTTCAACTGCCTAAGCCATTAAGAATACAGGTTTTTCACTTTGCACATAAAATACCATTTACATATGAAATGCCATTGTATACATTGAAAGGAGAAATAACAGGCTTTGAACGGATCGCTTGTGAAGGTTTAATTTGGCGTCCTGCTGTGTGTTCCCTTAGTTCAGCCTGATGTATCAGTCTGTCATGCACAGAGTGCGACAGCGGGCTTTTCTGCAATGCCATGGTTTCTGAGCAAGTTTTCATTGTTCTCCCGTAGATGCAGCACCCACTTAGGCACAGCTGAAAATAACCCCCAAAAGTTGGTAAACAAGCTGTGATTTAGTCATATTTTCTGCATTCCCACTTGTGAAAATGTGTTACAGATACACAGGTTAGCTCCTGAAATCAAAACAAGGAAATTATAAATGCCTGATATAAAATCAACATATCAGGCGAGTAAACAGAATACGTTCTTCATAGCCTAACGTCCAAGTTCTTTCTCTTCAGGGTTAAAAATGCCTGTGTGAGAGAACTGTGTGGCCGATTTACTGAATTACATTCCTCTTTTCTTGCACGCCAGAGTTGAAGAGGTGAAAATATTAAAGGTTTGACAAGGTATTTGCTCTGGAGGATACATAAATGTTCACCACATATCAAAAAGTACTGTTGAAAAAATCAGGTTTCTGACTGGAAAGGAACAAGAAGTACATAGCTTCCATTACTCGCGCACACGTACTCGCACATGCCTCCTGTACATGTGTGCTTATCACGTTACACAGACTGTATCCATCTTTAACTCAGTGTCTAATGCCTGCAAAGGTTGCGAACTGACCAATATGGCTTAAGGGAGTGGCTTGCTACACAGAAAAAACTGCTTAAATGTACACTTAATTATAATTAAATACACAATACCCAGAGGGGGCATTCTATCTATTTCACCTTATGGATCTCAGCAGTCCCTTTGACGATCTGCGCTATGAAACTCTGGTTGTGGGTTAGGACTTATTTTTCTAAATTGGTTTGGAGTGATTGCTTGTGTTGTGTTTTCACTTTATTACAGTTTGAGTGCTCCATAAACAGTTTACACATCACCTCTAAGTTAAGCCTGGCTGCCTTTGTGTCAAGCTACCAGAGGGTTAAGCGCAGATTAATTTTGTGACTTTTGTGGTTCACCCTGACAAGGATTGTAGGCTTACACCCCCGCCTCCAACCAAAAACTCAATTTCTGTATGCACTACTTAGTCACAGAATTTTGAAGGTATGGGTTAGAGGGTGAATGTCCGGAGCTTTTTGACTCAGAGCATGGCGTCCATCAATGCTATGTTCCTTTTCTGTTCCTGCTACACACAAACAACTTAAACACTTTATTGTGTTCATTATGGACAGATATGCCTACAGTCAACTGAACCTTCATTCCAGCTTTTTCATACACAGATGATGCTGTTTTGAATTTCAAGAGGATTTTATTGAGAGAAATAATGATCCAAATAATATCCAACAAAATACAAAGAGGCGATACATTCCAATATGAGCAAAAATGTGAAACCATGGGCAATACTTGAACAATAACAAGCTCAATGTAAATACAATTGGGGAACAGGCACCTAAAATGAGGGTAATGAATTGAGCCAAAAGAGGAACGTTCAGAACGTAGAACGTATCAGTCCGTAAGATGAGGATAGGGGCAGGGGGAGGTAAGAGGAACAACAGGAAGAAGGAAGGAGAGCAAGGAAAAAAGCAGCAGAGAGAAGGAACGGGAAGAGAGGACAGGAAAGAGGAAGAAAGAAAGAAGGAATCCCACAGGAACAACCCAATGTAACGCAACTATCAAACCAAAAATTAGGTAGACATAACAGCAGGAAATTGAGGGACTACACCATTCGCAGAGAGTTCCATATATTCATCCAGAGTTGCCCAAACCCCACTAGAGATGGACGGTGACAGGTGTGCTAGATCCACTGAAGTGTGAGCACTGCGTAAGAAGGAAACCCAAGCCCACCAAGTGTGATAGGAGACAGACGAGAAAGACTTCCACTCCATAAGAATAACTTTGATCGCTACAGATAATAGAAGGTCTAACAGTTGTAATTGTAATGGCTCAAGGGGAAGAGGCGTAGGAGCCGCCCAGGGGCCTAAAATAACTAAAGGAAAAGAGAGCTGGAGCTCAATTTCAAAGATAAGAGATAAATGTCGCTGAATAAGGTCCCAGAAAGATTTAAGTAAGGAACAATTATAGAACATATGAGGAAAATCACCTGCCTCAACACCACAACTCCAACAGAGGTCATCCTCTTTAAGGTTGAGAGAATGAAGACGTACCGGAGTCCAGTGGAGTAGATTGATCGAGAAAAACTTGGACTGTATTAAGGAAGGAGCAATTTTGTTACGTAACGCTAATTTGCCAATGGATTGCCAAGCTTCGGAGGAGATATGGTCCGTAATATTGTGATCAAAATGACGCGACCATTTTTGCTGTGCAATCGTCTGATCAGGAAGCGAAGTAGAGGATAGAAACCTATATATGTGGGAAGCAACATGACCCGCTTTGAGCCAGATAGAAAACAGAGAGATGGTGGACGAGGAGGGGTGAAGACGAGTTTTCGAGATCGCAACCTTGATTTTAAGAAAAGTATAGAAGTCTAGATTTGTTAGAGAGTGTTTGAGCGCTAAGCTAGAGAAAGGTAAGGGCTCACCAGACTCATTATACAGATGTTGTACAAGAGAGACACCCTTCATTGCCCAATACGACATGAGTGTGGGAGTGATATTGATTTTAATTTTGGAATTACGCCAAATGGAAGACCATCTAGTCTTGTGCAGAGGAAATGCCATTTTCTTGTCCACTTTCTTAATTGCGATAATTGTATCAATGATGATAGATCGGGAGAATAGAATATGTAGAGTGGAAGTAGTACAAAAAGAGGCAAGTGGTAAGGGAGCAGCTAAATCCTGTTCTATGAGTAGCCATAGAGGGACATGACGGGTTGGGGGAGAAAACCATAGGGCACCTTGCGAGGCCAAAAAAGCAGTCTGGTATTTTTCCCAATCCGGGAAGTTACAACCACCCATATCACAGGGTCTACGTAAATATTTGTATGCTAACCGAGCACGTTTTCCGCTCCATAAAAATTTGGAGGTGATACCATCGATTTCCCGAAAAAAAGAGTCAGATAACTTAATCGGAATCATGGAGGAAACAAAATTGATAATCGGCGTGATCATCATTTTAAGGGTTTGTAAGCGCCCCCACCATGAAATATGTTTAGGAGACCAAGTATCCAGAAGACGACGAACTTTAGCTAGAGTTTGAGACTCATTATACGTAACCGTGGTATGTAGTGTCGAACAGAAATAAATGCCTAGATATTTAAGATGGGTAGCTTGCCATTTAAAGCCAGCCGAGCCCATATGCGCAGGAAAGCAGTAGGCATTTAAAGGGAACATTTCTGTCTTGTCTTTATTTAGGGTATATCCCGAAACTATAGAAAATAAAGAGATGGTGTCAGAGATAGCAGGAATGGCTAACGCGATATCATCCGAGAAAATGAGAACATCGTCAGCGTAGGCTGCAGTTTTTAGACAATGAGGGCCAAAAGAGAACCCTTTGATATCGGGGTGTAAATCAATCAGCCGAAGGAGAGGATCGATAGATAACAAAAACAAGAGAGGGGATAAAGGACAACCTTGTCTCGTTCCTTGGCAGAGATTAAAAAAAGAGGATGTAGAACCATTAATTCTAATATTAGCTTTAGGTTGGGAATACAAAGACATTACCATGTTAATAAATGGTTCCCCGAGGTTATGTGCATGTAAAACAGCTCGAAGAAAAGGCCAAGAAACCTTATCGAAGGCCTTCTCCGCATCGAGAGCCAAGGCCGCGGCAGGTAATTGGGATCGCTTGGCCGCCCCAATAATATGGCAGAAAGTGCGAATATTATCTCTTGCTAGCCTACCTTTAACAAAACCAGTTTGGGAGGGATGGACTAAATTGGGAATAAAGGATTCTAGACGTTTCGCCAGGATTTTAGCAAAAATCTTCGCTTCCATATTGAGAAGCGAAATAGGGCGGAAATTCTTAGGGTCCGAATGGTCCTTCCCTTCTTTTGGGATCACCACTATGGTGGCTTCGGCAGCCGTACCAGAGACAGAACCATTACGAACAAAAGCGTCAAAGACAGCCTGCAACTTAGGAACAAGCAACGGGAGAAAGGTTTTATAAAATAAGATCGGATAACCATCAGGGCCAGGAGCTTTCCCCGACCGGGTGGCCTTGATAGCAGAAACTATTTCCTCAGGTGAGATAGGTTCATTTAGAGTGGAGCGATCTTCCTCTGATACTGATTGAATCGGAATTGATTTTAAAAAATCTTGGCATTTGTCAAAAGAGGCTTGGTTAGAGGGGGTATACAATTTGTTATAAAAATCACGAAAAACTTCAAGAATTTCCTCAGTTTGGAATTTTTTAGAGCCATTATGATCCTTAATAGAAGAGATCTGAGAGGATCTAGAGGAGGAATCTTGGAATTTTAATGTAGCAGCCAGAAGTTTGCCAGCCCGATTCTTTAAGAGTAATTTTTTGGACTTTTGTGCTTGGAAACCAATATGAGCTCTTTTAGTGACAATTGTATTATATTTGTATTTTAGAAGCTTAATTTGTTGTAGGATAGTCGGATCTTTAGTATGTCTAAAGGAAGCCTCCAAAGTCTTGATTTCAGATGATAAATCAGTAAGTTCTTTTTTAATCGCTAAATTACGTTTGGACATGCATGCAATAACTTGGCCACGGAAAGTACATTTAAAAGAGTCCCAAAGAATTATTGGAGAAGATACAGAAACCTCATTTTCACGGAAAAAAGTGTTTATATCCTTGGAAAATTCATCCACTTGGGTAGAGTCATATAACACCTCCGTATTAAGTCTCCAGGAACGACCACGTGGTTTCGGAGCAAAGGACGAAAGCGTAAAAGTGACCGCAGCATGGTCGGAGATGACAATGGGATGTATAAGCGGGGAGGAAGAAGCTGCGACAAGAGAAGAGTGAACTAGGAGATAGTCAATGCGAGAAAATGAGGAATGAGGGGATGAAAAGAAAGAAAAGTCACTACCAGTGGGATTATGGAGACGCCAAATATCATGCAAATTAGCAATGGAGCACATGTTAAGCATCTGTTTGTGTGCTTTAGGCGGACGAAACTGAAAAGCGGAATTCCTGTCCAATAAAGGATCCATAGGTAAGTTAAAATCCCCACCCACAATAAGATTACCAGCATGTGGGGTATCATGCAATTTTTTAGAAATGGATTTCCAAAAAGCAGGGTTATCAATATTCGGAGCATAGATATTCATAACAAACAGATCATGTTGTCCATCTGATAATTTAGATAAGAGCCATCGACCATCAGAGTCATGCTCAGAAGAGATAATCGATAAACCCGAATTTCTCGAAACCAACGTAACCACACCATTGCGTTTACCAGAAGCATCCGAACAAGACACATCCGACACCCATTCTTTCTTCAAAAATAGCGCTTCTCTACTAGTGATCTTAGATTCTTGAAATAGGACTATGTCCGCTGAGAGAGATTTACAATAATCTAAGATTTTAGATCGTTTGACCGGATGATTTAACCCCTTAACATTAAGGGATAAAACATTTAAACCTGGCATATACCTGAAGGGGATACACCCGAAGACACCAATGATAACAGAGAAAAGACGAAGTATAAAAATATAGTAGACCAACCACAAAACAAACTAGATGTTACGGGAGCAACCATGTGGGAAAACCATGAAAATAGAAAAGCCAGAAGGAGAGAAGAAAGATTAGAAAAGAGAGAGAAACGAGGCAGAGGGGGAGGTCTAAAAGAGACCCATAACATGCAAGGGAGAACGTGGAAAAGGCGAGTCGAAGACCCGTACTAGGAGCAAAAGTTGGTAAAGAAGAATAGCCCATTATGAAAAAAACGAGTGACATTGAACTAAAAAGCAATAGAAAAATCATACACATAGAAATACATTTTATAATGAGATATTATATTGCTATTAGAAGAAAAATACCACTCAGATTAGATTAACAGTACCCCATCAAGCGCAAGAGCATGACTTAAATAACAATACTATAAAATGTAGGTAAAGCTGCATTATGTATGAAACATCTTAAATAACATATACCATTTTGTGAATAGAGGAACAAATAAGTACTGAAATCGCATATGAATCAAACCAAAACACCTAATTCTAACTATACTATAAAATGGAGTGACATAAGAGGAAAGAAAGAAGGTGTATGAGAACAGCATGGAGACACGAGGAAGAAACCGAGAGGGAAGATGAAAACGAGCATAAAGAAAAAGGAGAAGTCTACACCACGATACTACAATGCTACATAGTATAATGCAAATATAATAAAAAAAATGCTATCGAAAGGAGTAATAATACTTGATTAAGAGATAATAAATCTGCAACTAAGAACTCGAAAAAGTGCAGGTAACTAGTAAGTATAAACAGCAACAATATAAGTGAAACACACCGTAATAAAAATAGATAGGAGCAAGAAAAAAAAGGAGTTGAAATAGAGGTACAAATACACACGAAATCAGAGAAGAGGGGTAAAAGAAAGAAGAAGAAAAAATTGAAAAGATCTACAAGAAGTTTCTCGAAGAATAATGAAGAGAAAAAAGAAGGCGAGGACGGATACTAGAAAGAAGGAGAACTATCAGAGTAGTATAGAAAGAAGAACAGAGATAGGACATCCGATAGCAGAGGAGAAGTTCAACATGAAAACATGGCTGGAGAAAGAAGAGAAGGTAACCATGCAGAAAAAGACATAACCAGAAGTAAAGAGAACAATAAATCAGGTCCCCGAGGCCCCAGGAGTCTGCGTCGTTGCTCGTTGAATCTCCATCTCTATCTCCTCCTGGTTGTCCAAGAACGTTGTCAAGTCTGCCGGTTCATCGAAGATTCTGGAACGCCCTTTATATGTAATGCGAAACTTGGATGGACCAGAAAAGGAAAAAGAGATGCCCAAGTCAGTGAGACGTTTTCGAAGATTCAAGAAACCTTTCCGTCGTATGACCGTGTCTCTGGCAAAGTCTTGGGAAATGGATATGCGATGACCCTCCCAGTTGAGTTGTTTAATCTTGCGCATATGTGACAAAATCAGCTCAGTGTGTTGATGTCGTAAGGGCTTAAAAATGATTGCTCTTGGCTGGGTGGCTGCCTTAGAACGGAACGTTGGAACACGGTGTGCTCTTTCAATCTCAAAGTCTCTGTGGAAAGATAGTTGAAGTGTATCAGGAATCCAATGAGATAAGAAGTCAATCATGGAGGAGGATGATTTCTCTGAGTCCTCCGGTAGGCCAAAAATACGCAGATTAGATCTCCTATTACGGTCCTCCTGCTCCGTGAGGTCTCTGCGCATCGCCGCCATAGACCGCTCCATTTGAGAAAGGGACCTGGATTGCTTTTGCATACCATCCTCTGCGGAACTTATACGTGTTTCTGTTGCTGATACACGTAGAGATAGGGCTTTAAAATCATTCCTGATGGCAGATACTTCCACTTGTAGTAAGTCAGTGTTAGTTTTGGTTGACTGCGCAATATCATGAACCTCATTGAGGCGCGCCAATATGGTGTCCAATGTGGAAGTATTGTCCGCCTGAGGTGATTCAGGAGTCGGAGAGACTGACTTAAGTCGCTTCAAAGAAGTGCCCGGGTCTTTAGAGTCTTTGCTGTTCAAGGAGCGACTCATAATGACAGTGTTGTAGCAGGAGACTAACAAAAATGTCACAGGGATAGAGTATAGCACCAGAGTTGCGCAAAATATCCAGAAACAGTGAAAAAAGAGGTAATGCACGCTCCAAACACGCTATGCTAATCTAGCGGTTGAAAAATGAGCATAAATAAACAGGAAGACACCTCAGGATATCGACATGAGCATCTCAATGAATCATGTAGAGAGATAAAACTGTGAGCACTTTCAAACCCAGCCAAGCAGCAAGAAGTAACATTAGAAAAAAAGCATAAATGTTACCATTGTAGCCGTCGTGTGAAGAAACCCTTAGATAGACACGAAAGACTGTTAAATTGTATCCGCGGCGGCGCCTCAGAGAGCAGATGACAGGAACGTCATACGCGGCAAAATGGCGGCCGCTCCTCAGGAATGCGAGCGCCTGCGAGGATGGAAGCAGAACGCATAATTCCGGTAATTGAAATCGCGGAAAAACAGCGTCGTGGAGATCAGCGCATGTTCCGCCGTAGGTGTGTGGTTTTCCGTTGAAAAGGGCACGAAGAAACGGAGAAAAACGCTCAACGGGATCAACTCACCCCGGAGCTCAAGCGCAACACGCCATATCACAGCGGCGCGCAAGCCACGCCCCCAGATGATGCTGTTTTGCTCTCACAAACCCCTAATGGCCCTAAGGGTCTAATTGACAACATGACGCTGAAACCCAGTCCCTGCCCATGTAACACCTCTTGGGAAGTGGGAAACAGTGCATCTCGAGTCTGCCAGGTCTGTAACTTTTGCTTTCAGCCTATGCTCAACTATGTACACCTCCGACCCTCTGATTCTTCACTGGTTCAAGCGGGTTTGATCAATGCCAGGTCATTGGTTAAACATGCCGCAGATATCTACGAGCTGCTGAGTGAAAGTCAACTAGATTTACTTTTTATAACGGAAACCTGGCTTAATGAAACCTGTGCTCCCTCTGTTGAATTGGCCATTCCACGCGGTTTCAAGATTTTTAGATCTGATCGACCCCTAGGTAGAGGTGGTGGGATTGCGGTTGTCTTTAGAGAACAGTGGACTTTCTCTTACGACTCCCAACAACAACTGCCTGAAGCCGAGATGCTCCACTTCTCCCTAAAATTCAACGCTCATTCCTCCATCGGCGGTACGTTGGTCTATCGCCCTCCTGGCCACGTGGGTAATTTTGTACAAGCCCTAGAAGAGTTAATAGTCCCTCGGATCTTACGCCATTCCCGGTATCTCCTCCTGGGGGACTTTAATATTCATGTTGACTGTTCGGACCTGCCAGAGGCAGTTCGCCTTACAGAAGCTCTTTCTATGGCCCAGTTAAGACAATGGGTGGATGCCCCAACCCATCTAGGAGGACATATCTTGGATCTGGTATGCTCAAATTTCGACATTACTATGGCCCAACCTGAGCCAGTAATCTGGTCGGACCATAAGCTTGTCAGATTTTCCTGGCCTCTTTTGACTTCTGTTGCGGCTCAACCCCAAACTGCCCACACACAGAAGATTAATTCGAATACCCTCTCTGAGAGACTTGATGCGTCTCGTCCTCTGCTTCCCCCTGATATTGAGGCTGCTGCCAGCGCATTTAATTCATGGATGGAATGCGCGACTGCTGCATCAACTAATAGCAGCCGGGTTTGCAGGCTCCGTTCTACCCCCTCCAAACCTTGGTTCTCCCATGCCCTCCGCGACCTCAAATCAGGCTGCAAAAAGCTTGAGAGGGCGTGGAGACAAGCTTATCTCCCCGAGGCAAAAAAAGATCTGCGGGCTGCACAAAAAAAGTATTATGCAGCCATTAGATCTGCCAAGCGTAGCTATTTTACAGGACGTATTAACAAAGCGAACAACAACAGTAAGGAAATCTTTACTATTGTAAAAAGCTTTACATCTCCCTGTGCTTCTCAACCTATGTTACCTGCATCAAAGGAATGGTGTGAAGAACTATCTGAGTTCTTCATTGAAAAAATTGTTAAAATCCAGGATGACCTGCAAAAGGTTTGTAATGGCTCCACATTACCTTTAACTACTCTGCTTCCCTCAATGCCCCCACGCACTGAGCAGCTGGCTGAATTCACCCTCCAATTAAATTCTGATATCAGCTCTACTATTGCTGCTATAAAATCAGGATCTCCTTCTGACCCGTGCCCGGCTAGAGTATTTGCGGGCTTAGCAGAAACAGTGGGAAATGAGGTTACCCAGCTTATTAACCTCTCACTCCTTACGGCTACTGTCCCCGCTTGTTGGAAGCAAGCAAAATTGCTCCCATTGCTTAAAAAAATGGTCTAGACCCGACCACGCCGTCCAATTTTCGGCCTATATCTCTGCTCCCAGCTCTTGCAAAAATCTGTGAAAAGACCGTCTTCAAGCAGCTGGATAAATTTGTCGAATCAACAGAGGCTCTACATCCAGCTCAGTCTGGCTTTAGGGCCACTTATAGCACCGAGACGGCCTTAGTTGAAATCTCGGAGGCCATTCGGGAGTGTCTTGACGAGGGTGGCAGAGCGGCTCTGATTTTATTGGACCTCTCTGCTGCCTTCGATACGGTGCCTCACTCCCTCCTACTCGCCAGACTAGCTGATATTGGTGTTACCGGCCCTGCACTTGATTGGCTAACTTCATTCTTAGATAACCGCACACAACAAATTTGGCTGCCTCCTTTTGCCTCCACCCCTAAATTACTTTCTACAGGCGTTCCCCAGGGGTCCATCCTAAGTCCTCTACTTTTTAATGTTTATCTCACCCCTTTGATTTACCTTGCTGAACAGTTGGGTGCAAAAATTATGGCATACGCCGACGACACGCAGCTTTTGTTTACCTGGCCCAGAGGTAATTTAGATACGTCGGTGGCCCAACATTGTTTGTCCTCTGTCTTTCAATGGTTAGCACGTGCCCAGCTGAAATGCAACGAAAGTAAATCTGAGATCTTGTTGTATGGCTCTTTCCCTGAGGACTTTAATGAGCGTCTCTGGCCTGCTGACCTACCCCCTCCAAAAGCCACATCTGGCCCAGTAAAAAACCTAGGAGTCTGGTTCAGTAAGAACCTTAAGTTTGAGGATCACATTAAGAAACTCACGGGGGTCTGTTTTGCCACCCTAAAAACTCTACGTAGGTTCTTCCCTCTCCTGCCGAAAGAAGCTAAAGAGACCGTTATTCGCGCCTTGATTCTCTCTAGGTTGGATTACGCGAATGGACTGTTTGGCGGATTACCAGCATACCTGATTCACCGCCTCCAGGTCATTCAGAACGCTGCTGCCAGGCTCTTATTCAATGTTCCTAGGCGTTCCAGTGCACACCCCCTGCTGTGTGCTCTCCATTGGCTTCCTGTTGCCCTCAGGATTCAGTTCAAAATCCTAGTGATGGCCTACCGAGCGATTCATCAAACTGGCCCTATCTACTTGTGGAAAAGGTTCCGTTTGTATGTCCCTAATCGCCTCTTGCGATCGGCCAACCTGTGCCAAATGTCCGTTCCCAAATTCAAATATTGCAGACTTGGCGGCCAATCTATTTCGGTAAGAGCAGCAAAATCCTGGAACACCCTTCCCCTTCACCTAAAAACTGCTTCGACTCTCAATGTTTTTAAGAAAGGACTAAAAACTCACCTTTTTAATACAATAGTTTAAACTGTTTTTCTTATGTTCAGTTATTAGTCACTAGTCCTCTCCCAAACTGTTCTGCCTTCAGCGCGCCAGGATACTATTTTTTTAGTAATAGAGCGCGATATAAAAGCCTTTAATAATAATAATAATAATTGTCAGTTTCATGGATAATTTAGTCCTAAAAACAACTTTTTGAAAACCCCTTATATGATGTGTAGCCCACAAATATATAAATTTAGACCAATAATTCTCAATGTTAAGCGTTTTGAGAAGGTAAGTTACTTCCCATACCTGAGAGACACATTTGCTTCCTCGAGTTCATCGTTACCATGTCTTTCTAATAATTGTCTCAGATTTAATAATTCTGTTGGGGCTTTGTTTGATGCTGCAAAGAGTATTGGGAGAAAACCTATGTTGCCCGTATTAGATATATATAAGCACAAATATCTACCAATATGAGCCTATGGGGCTGCTATCGTGGACAATAGTGAAACTATAAATTTACAGCTGGAAGAAAAAAAATTTTTTGTGCCCTTGTTAGTATAACCCCTTCAACCTCATTATTTTCTCCATGAAGAACTAGGTCTCATATATGCAGAATGTGCACCATTGCTTTTGTGTGTATCAGCATGGGAGAAATAAACATGACAGCCTTAATCAAGATATCATTGTTGATTGTCTAGTGTGTGATCTGGGCCGACGATTCTCTGGCTCGGACCTGAGCTCTTTACATCACTCCACCCAGTAGCGGCTTGTGGAGGGAGTGCCACGGGGCGGGGAGGGGGGCTAGTAAACTCCGTCTCATGACCAACCATGCATTTGGCGTTTCAGCGCGCGCGGTGACATTTGTTTTATTTATTTATTTCTTTACTCCGGTCAGATGTGAATCAGAGTTTACTACCCCCCACCCTGCCCCTCCCCTGCCCCTCCCCACTGCCCGCGGCACCCCGTCACGAGCTGTTACTGACCCCACCAGAACAAATCTATGAAATTATGCTATTATATATACAGTAATTGGTTAATTTGAATTTGAATAGAGCCTTACAGAGCTTGATCAATAATCCATGGAAAAGATTGCTTCTGACTGGATTCCTCTTGGGTAGCATGACGAGTCTGCTTTGCTTTCCCTTGCGCCAGTAGGACTCTTTGACAAAATTGATCATTCCCTGTGATGAAACTTCCGTTCAAACACAAACACACTGTTTTCTTTTGTAAATTTTATAAACCTTTTACACTGCAATATTTATTACCTGTACCTAAGGCATATGGACTTTAGCAAGTTAAAAAAAGTGGCTTTAATTCATCTACAAATGTTTTGCAATCCAGTCCTCTATCAGTCTAAGGGCGCTCTCTAAAGCCTATAATATCTCACCATAACTCAATGATCTCTCCTTTTAATATAACTGCTTATGGAAGACGAATGTAAATTGTTAAAACTGTTTATTTTTTCCTCTACTGTCTGTGCTTTTATATTATGTGGCTATATTCGAATATGATTTATTTACCTGACCGTTGTACAATAACATATTTAACGTAAACAGCTCTATTCTGCCTCTGTTGATATTCTTTCTGTGCACCTGCATTAGCCCTTCATGATCCGTTCTCCTGAACCCCCTCTTCAACAACCAACGCTATTTCCTTGGCCCCAAGCTTATTGCAATGAAGACAGAGTTAATCGACTTCTGTGCTTACTGTGTCCATTTAACAATCCAGGTCCATCGCTTTTCCTGGTGACTAATAACCTCTCCCTCCACTGAGCTGTGCTTGATTTGGCGAATTCTCCTAGCAAAATGAGACTTCTCAGTGGTGTTTACACAGACTGGGGCAAAGCCATCAGGCATGCCACTGCACAATGGACCATGCAGTGATACCCTCTATATTGGTTACATTTCAGATATTTCTTCATGAAGGCAAAACCCCAAGAGCCCATTCCACAGGGCACAGGTGGCACAACTATTCCCAAAGAAGATCCTCCATGTATGATACTTTACTCAGAAAAGGCCCATCACAGAAGGACCCAATACCATTATTGATCCTTCACGGAGTAAATCCTCTTGAGAATTTACTTAACAATGGACCAATACATCTAGAGCTATAACCCCACAGTGGGATTCTCAAGCGATGCCATCAACTGTGGACCCTCTCAAAGTTGTTGCATGGAAAGTACTTGTAAGATTTACAGATTCAACAACTTAATTTGTACTGTGACTGAGCCTGCACACAACCTGGCCATGTGTATTTCAAGTAATTAAACCAATCTTTCCCTGAAGGCTATATTCTTGTTAACTACTTTGCAGTTTGGTCACACTCAACGGCTTCCCTTTGGTAAAATGCAGGGAACAGTGTGAAGGAATAGCAATACTTCCTGCAACAATAGAACTAAAAGATGTAAAATATCAAGTGAAGTCCAAATCAAATTTGAATAAAAAATACAAAATATTAAACAGAAACTAGAAAATTGAAATTTTGGATGAAAAAATAAATGATTTCAAGCTTCCAATAGGATGTCAACACAGACGGTCAACTTCTCAGAAAAAGGACTGTGTTTTATTTTGTTTTTCACAATTTCACATTAAGTGCTGCAGCCCACAGATGTCCTTTACATCTCCCTACCGTATGCAATGTCCTTACAGAAAACTTAAGTAAGCCAATCATCGATTAGCCAATTTCAGAATGTTATTGGGGTCTGGACAGCAGTTTCCCAGAGTGAAGAGACTAAAAAACAGAAATAAGAATTTGACAAATAAAAATAGGGGTGACCATGCAAATAGGGCATTTTCCTACAACACTCAATTCTAATAACCTTTGTATGGCTACCCTCTCGCTAACTCTTATAAGTACTTCATTTATTTCTCCTCGTTGATATTAACATTGCAGCTATGTAAGATACTTGAAGAACCTTTAGTGTGGCACTAAAGAATGCTATATCAGTATATAGTTAAGTGTAAGAGGTTTAAATAAACTTTCAAAATGCTTAGTATAGGTTACTCAGTAGCGGCCAGCATGGATCGGAGGTAGGGTGGTGGGGGGAGGGAGGACGTGGGGAAAGCGGCCATCATAAAATAAAATAAAAAACGGACCTTTTTGCCGCTTACTCGCCGTGTCTCTCATCCGTAGTCCTTCCTTGCTGCCTTGAACAACAGGAAGCATACCCTTGCTCTGAGTCAGCCAATCACAATGCTGCTATAGCAGAGTTGTGATTGGTCTGAGCGTCATGTTTCGACACTCAGACATTGACGGGGAGCCCGGGCATGTTCTCCGTGCAGGCTGTAATGCAGCCTGCATGGAGAACATGTGAAGTGCGCAAGACTGCTTTTGGCGGCCCAAGAGGGGTGGTTAAGCAGTCATTGCGCACTTAAGAGGGTGCTACCACTCCTCCCCTGCTCCCGCTCCCTCGCGCATAGATGCAGAAATAGGAGAAAATAAAATGATAATAACATTGCATTATCATTATTTCATTTCTCTTTGCTTAACTGCTAAAAAGCAGTGGGGCTATGCTCCTCCATCTCAGTAGAAGAGCCGCCACTCAGGTCACTTTTAAAATGTTTCATTCCTGTTGACTGACTCCTCCTGAGCAGCGCACTAAATAAATGATGGTAACGGATGGCTCCTCATCAGTCAATGCTGTGCACAGCAAGAGAAAACGTTTAGCTACAACAAATCAGAAAGGCTAGTCATCTGTTTAATTAAATGCACCCGGAGATTTTGTTCTCGCTTAGTTCTGGCAATCGGCATTGGGGCCTGGAGGAACCGTGTTGGATTCTCATCAGAGAGGAGCAGTAAAATACTAACTAAAGGTGTTTTACTTAATTTCGAAATTACATGTTTATTTCTGAAAGATTTATAAATTACGCGAACTTCATCAACCTGTGAAGTTTAAAAACAGCAAGAGAAAATATGTGTTAAAACTAGACTTTACAAGAGAGGAATATCAAAAAGCAGCTGGTACAGATAATTGTCCTATGACAATCTTTAAGCAGGAAACTTGCCAAGCACTGCTTTGCCGAAATGATGGCCTGCAGACTGGTCTGGAAAGTTTAAAAACTTCACAACTTTTTAAAATGCAATTTTTCCGCTGAATGTCTTACCACTTCAGTGGCAGAATTTAATTTCTTTTTAATTAGAAGGACATATTATTTGAGTGTCTGTATATCAAAGAATACATGGGAGGCAGCCATACTTGCATAAGACCATCTCTAAATTCCAATTTACAAACATGCTATCTCTTTCATATGATTGAGCATCACACCAAGGATTTAAGCCATTTGTGCGAAAGCGGATGGTGAATATAGTACCCCTGCCCTTCATTTTAAGAATATGATCAAATCATCTTGAAGTTCCATGACCTTATAAAGGAACTTAGCCTTAAGGCTCATTGCACTTTGTGCCCACAGAACTTCTAGGTGACTTCCAATAGTATTATAATGTACAGCCAGGGTACCCTAATCCATATATTGCTGGTTTATATGCATCATAAAATAATACATTAGTATCATGGGTTCAGGCCTAAATTCAGATCAAGGAAATTAATTTACAAGAGTAAGTGGCAAGTGTCAGAACTACATGGAGTCAGTAAAAGAAAAATATTTTGATATGTTATCTTTTATTGCTCTAATCCTGCCTCTTTAAAATTCTTCAATTTTAGATGAATATTAGAAAAGCATCTTTTACTTTTTATAGAACCCCTAAGGCTAACACACCATCATCTCAGAATGTGTGTTATATGCAAGTGATTATGAAATAATACTTATTTGGATGTTTCAGATTAATGTCAAGGTATTTTTCAAGAAGAAGAATTGTTCTTCAAATACTGTAAAATGTTTAAATCCATGATAAAAGAGTGCAGTATTGCATCTTTTACCTATTTAGTTCTAGAAAAATAAATTTCATCCCCGGGTGCTGCGAATAATCCTCATTTTGCCAATATCTAGAAAAATAGATTCACAAGAGTTCTCTTCTGAGCACAGAAAGAACATATGAATAACTATGTCAAACCTACCAAAAGAAAGAAATCTGAAGGTACAGACACTGTACTATCCTTTTCATTGCCAGGGTGTTGTGAACCTATGTGTCAGAGATTGTTTTACTAAAAAAACACAATCAACCTAATTGGCATATTTAACCTACTTATAAATTCCCACTATATGGTACACAGTGTATCAAAGGACTGTAAGTTAAATGTCAATTGTGGAGTACAGCACCCATTCTGCTACCTACAGAAGTGACAAAGCAAACATGACTTTAGGCTTACCACGTGTAGCCTCACAAATTCAACCTGTCAAAACAAATCCTTTTCACAGGTTAAAACCTTACTTTTAAATAGTAATAGGTCACCACCATGTTGGGCGCATTGCCCGGTAGGCAGAATGTGTGATATTTAAGAGTAGGACATGTAAAGGTTTGTTATCACATATGGCGTTACAATGAAAAAGCACCAACGGCTATTTTCATTGTAGCATGGCTGGCTGTTCCATAAGAAAACACTGGGTTACATTAGAAATGCAATTCAAAGATTGCCTTTAATAGTTATTTTGAATCCAAGTTAATGATAAAGTCAATTTTGTGATAACCATTAAAGGAGTATTTTAAGAAAGTTTCCTTTTACCTGCCTAAAGTCAATGTTGGCCCATTTGCAGGACCTTCATCTGGCTCTTAGCAGCTAAATAGCAACCATGATGAGGGGTGAAAGCTGCTCCCAGAGATAGACAGAGGCCTTGAGTGTGAGGAAGTATGTCCATTCCTCTGGAAGGAGGACCACATGAGCTATGCCTACTTAGGAACTTAATTACCTTTATTAACATACAGTACCTGGATACCCTCATGAATATGCAGTGCTCTACAAAACCATCTTAAATACATTATAAATTCAAAGAGACCTACCCTGTCACAGTCAAATGTTAGCTGGCACCTAGGTAGGGCCCTTCTGTATTTCTCCAGTCAGAAGGAACCAGTAACAGTGGGAGAGAACCTTCCCCCAGAACTTGTTTAGAATTACCACAGAGGAGGATGTGCTCATTTCTATAGCCACACCTCTGGGCCAGACAAAAGAACACTGCCATAAGCCTTTCTGATTCAGGTTGACCTCATGGAGACATTATAGGTTTTGTGGATCCCTGTTCGGCTACAGTCTGCAGCCTTTTTCTTGCTGGAAGTTCCCGAGTTCCAAAAAAGTGACTCCAAAGTGAAGTCTGAAAGTAGGATTTATCAATAACAAAAGGCACTAACACCCACATGCATCATTGTTACATTTTGCGATTTCTTAATGGCGAAAATTAAGGAATCGCAATTAAGAAATCGTAAAATGCTATGCATTAAGAAATCACAATATGTTTTGCGATTCCTTAATTTTCCTTAATTGCGATTCACAATTTGCGAATCGCAATTAAGGAATCCCTTCTCATTGTTTCCTATGGGCCTAGAGGCCCATAGGAATGAATGGGAAGCCATTCTCATTTTGCGATTCGCAATTAAGGAATCGCAAAATGAGAATGCTATTTCAAAGGTGCAGGGGGGGTCCCAAGGACCCCCCCCCTGCACCCCTGAAATTTATCTTTAAGAACATTTTTCACACACACATGCCCCAAGGGCATTTGTGTGTGTAAAATGAAACTTTCAAAAATGCATTTTTGAGCATTTTTGAAAGTTTTAGCAAATTACCATGAAGTTCAACTTCATGGTAATTTACCTCTTCCTATTTGCGAATTCGCAAAAAAAAAATATTCATGCATTGCATTTAAGAAATTACATATTGCGATTTCTTAAATGCAATCGCAATTTAAGAAATCGCAACATAATTGCGATTCCTTAAATTGCGAAAAAATAAAAAAACATGATGCATCCCAAAAAAGGAAATTGCCTTCGCAAACGGCCGAATTTTGCGATTCGCACCGTTTGCGAATGCAATTTACCTCGATGCATGTGGGCATAAAAGTAGCAAGGTGTTAGGGAATTTCCGTGGGCATTAAATTCACATTTCTCCATCCCTAACATTTTCTGTCAAAAGTCAATGTCTTCACTGGGACCTCATCATGTGGTTATCGAAAATCATGGAGTCTTTGTTCACAGCCTGCTGCCTTGCCTCATTGAGGACTTTTCACTTTTATTTCAGAGACTAAGTCAGAAGGTATATTCTCCAACCGGGTTTCTATATCCAACCAGATGATGACTATGGTTAGCGGTTAACACTTTTTGGTCCTATTGTTATATCTACACTGTAAATTTTCATAACTCTAGTTTTCCTTTTAGGATTTTTGTAATTTGGTGTAATTTTAATATTAAAATGTACACTAATTTTTTTATTTGGTTTGGAAGTTTTCTTGTGTTGTGCTTTGACTTTATCACTGTTTTGGTACTGCATAAATATATTACACTTTGTCTCTTAGTTAAGCCTGTTTGCTGTCTACCATAACTACCAGGGGTTTGAAGTTAGATTTATTTAGTGACTTTAGTGGTTCACCTTGACAAAGATTGTGGTTATTAATTGAGATGGGTATTCACCCCCTCAACTAATTTCTCGCACTTAGTAGTTCCTTGCATTTCTGAAATGTAAAAATGTAAATCTCAGAATACTATACAAGAAAATGTTGCACTGAATGCCCAGAGTCTGGCAATACCAAATATATGTGTTCTTTTTAATGGAATGTATTTTGTTCAATCAATCATGTAATATTAGCGCAGACATAAAATTCTGGCCTGATTGCGGTTTTAGATGCTCTGTTTATTTGGAGTAAACTGCTGGACTCCTTCTAAAGTATAAAAACAATATCTTTTTGGATTCTGCGTGACCTAATGCAATCTATTACTGCACACCGGACCTCCCTTGCCCTCACTAGCTGGGCACACTAACCATGACATTTCCCGAATTTTTAGCATTTGTTGTTAAGCGACAACATGGTAATTTCTCTCCCGTCTCCATAACAAGAGGTTAATTTTCTGCCGAGGCTTGATGCTGGATTCTCTGACAGCCGGCGGGACTCTCTACATAATATTGGTATCACCATTCTATGAAGTTCAGATTTCCTACTTCAGACTTGATCTCTGTAGCAGTCCTTATACAGTAAGTGAGCCCCCAAGACACTCTGTACAGGGACTAACTCTACAAAGAAGCTGTGAGATGGGTGCCACTTGCTTTTTCTTGGACGCTGACTTAGTGCACAATGTTCCATTAGTAGAGCATTATTATTTTTGGTAGCTCTACTTTCTTCAATGGCTTCCACTGAATATGGAACAAAAACAAAGAACACATCAGCAACCTAATTCTCAGTAAACACTTCGTAAAATATATTATAAACAGCCGGACCTGAAGTACAGCCTTTTACAATAATGTCAAGATATAGTCACACGAAGGACAGCCATGATTGAGCAATTTTACCACTTAGAGCAAGACCAGAGACTTTTTCATTATTACTCAGCAAGTCTTTCTAGGTTATCACTGCTTTGAGTATTGGGAACAGCACCCAGCAGCTGGTATTTCACAATTCAAGTATTCAGTAAGTCAATTCAAGGGACAACATTTTGATCCCAAGGCATGTTCGAAGCTTACTATTACTCAGGAATTCATAGAATGAGTGTTCTGCCTTCTCTTGCCACATAGATATTTAAAATGACATACAAATTAATTTCATATTTGCAGGCTCCATTTTGTCCCTGGACATAAACCATGACAGAGAAATTTGTGAGGATTTTTGTTCAGTGTGTGGCCTCCATCAAGACAATTCTGAGTTGCCTTAAGGTGAACTTGAACTTTCCTGATAGACTTGTAAATCTTGGAGTGGTTTTACCCTAAAAGGTTGGCCTTACTTCGCTATATTTTACCAATCTCGTTTTTGTTGGCCTTATGAATCTGTGCACTTTACCACTGCTAACCAGTACTAAAGCGCATGTGCTCACTCCTTACAACAGGGTAACATTGGTTACTCCCCATTAAGCATATTTATTTTAGTTGCAAGCCCCTAGTAAAGCGGTACAACATGTGCCCAAGGCATGTAAATTAAAAACTACTATTGGATATGTAGAACTGAATGTGCCAGCCACCCACTAAAGTAGCCCCTTAAACATGGCTCAGGCTTGCCATTGCAGCCTGTGTGTGCAGTTTTGAACTGCATTTCACCCTGGCAAAATTAACTTTTTGCCAGGCCAAACTTTTCTTTTAAGTATGTATACATTTTCCCTAGAGGAGGCAGTAAACAGCCCACATGGCAGGGTGCAATATTTTTAAATTATAGGCCATGTAATTTCAAACTTTACATATACTGATAGTACAAAACTCTTAAATTCCTTTTTTATTATTCCAACACCTATCTCTCCCATGGGATAACATTTGGGTCACCCTATTATATTTAATAAGATGTAACTTCCAAATAGGAGGTTGTTAATCGTTTATGTTTGGTGTCTTTGGAATTGTAATACAAAATCCTATTTTTTGGTGAAGTTGGATTTTAAATTACAATTTTGGAAATTACACTTTTAGAAAGTTGGCATATTCCTGCCTTAGCCATTGAAGATCACACGACAAAGCTTTTTTGGCAGTCAAAAACAGGCGTTGTCGATGTTTAGAACCACAAAAATGTATTTACATATATACAAAATGCAAATTGTGATTCAGTAACATGTTACTGAATTGCAATTTGTGTTTTTAATTCCATATCTGGAAGGGGCGTGTTTAGGGCGTCCCTTCCAAATATCAAATTTGAATGGGATATATGAATGTTTTGCAACCGAATTACGGTTGAAAAACTGTCATATTTGCTAACTCCTTGAAGGAGATTGTAATCTATTCTCAAATTGGAACGGTTTCTAAGGGACCCTCTTCCCCTTTGAGAATGAAAAACAAATATTTTTGAAGGCAGTGGTCTCAAGGACCACTGCCTGCTCTAAAAAAAATTGCAAAGTTAAATTTTTTCTTTTTAAACTCTGCATTTAAAAAAAATCTTTAAATAAAAAAATGATCATAGATATAATGATCTGCTGGCCTTAGCAAGCCACCATCCCTGTGATAGCTGTGATTCCTCATGGGTAGCAATTGGCAACCTTCCTTATTGATACGCTTGAGGTAGGTCTATTTGCGGCCCAAAAGGAATTGCTAAGAAAACTCAAAAGAGCTTCATACATTAGGAATATTGATTTCCTAATTGGAATTGAATGAGAATCACAATTAGGAAATCGGTATTCCTATTGTTAGTGCATATGGCCCTAGTACCTGCAGCCTGTCTCTAGGTCACATGAATAGGTGTAATTGGGTTTGTGTATTTTTACTAGTCAACCACATACAATAGAGTGCATAGGTATGCCTGGATGGGCCAGCACTGGCAGGATTTGGAGAGCAGAGTGAGGCACAGCCCTATTTACACCTGAATAAGCTGTGTCTTGCCTTTGCACAAAGGATTGCATACCCCTGAAGTTAGTCTGGAGGCGGGGCAGGGGAGTCAGGAATCCTATAGACTTCAAGGGAAACCTCTTGAAGTGACTACAAGAGCTAGTGTCCTGTAACCAGCACCTGGGCTCTAAAAATGAGAGTTCTGCAATACCAGGTGGTGCCATCCCAATCCTGGACCCTTGGAAGTGGGCCTGAAGTTGCTCTGCCAGCCCATCTGTGGATTCTTGTGCACTAACTCTGCATCAACCTCACAACTCGCAGCTTCATCTGAACAGCCACTGTGCAACACATCCCTGAAAAAGATCCTCACATCAAAAGGCCCTCCTCGACTACAGCCTCAACGATGATGCAGGACTTCACATTGCAAGATCCGTCTCTTTGGAACCAGCCAGTGTATGGTGCATCCTTGACTCAGGACTTTGCATTGTAAGCTTCATTTGAGGTACAGGTATCTGGAAGGGAGGGGAGGAAAGGACACAAAGGAAGGACTGGTGTTAAGGACGCATGTTCAGAGAAGTAACAATTTACAACAGACGGCATCCTCAGCGAAGATACAGGACCTTGTTTTGCAGCCTTGCCACTTATAGAACTGATGCTGTATGATGCATCTCTAACTCAAACTTTGGATCGTTTCACCTGCATGATGCATCTTCGGCATGGGATCTCACAACACTCACAAGCAGATTTAAGGTAATCTTGTTTAGCGGGCTTGAGAGGGTGCCTGTAGCCAGCTAGCACTCCATCGCTGTTGACCTGAACGTGTGACTTTGTCCCAGTCCAGCATGACCAGAAATCCACAGCTCGCTTTTCGTGCTTTTTGGTGCTATTTGTATTGAAATATGTAAACTTGCATATTTCAGGTTCTACTGATTGCATTTTTATGGCTTTGGTCTTGTTCTATTCATTAACATTTGCTCTACTTTTTTATTTGGTGCGGGATCCTTTGGGCGTGGGGTTTTCACGTCATTACTGCTTGAAATGTTGCACAAATACTTTAGATATTGCATCTGAGTTAAGCCTGACTACTCTGTGTCAAGCTAACCGAGGTTTGAGCATAGGTTAATTTAGGGTTTGCTTGTGATTTCACCTTGACAAGAAGTGTAGCTATTACTTGAGTAGGGTTCCATTACCCTCAACCAATAACCCAATTTCTTAAATTTGCTAGCTTAAACTACAAGCTCAAAAGACAGCTTCTGTCTACCACATAGGCTTCTGCCATTTGTTTGGTTGGCAGCCAGGGGTCGTAATTAACTTTTCACAACTACATGACAAGAAAATGAAGTGATGTAGCTGGTCCTTGACTTCAATGTTCAATTTCTAGTGCAGTGCATAGAGCCCCTTCCTCATAGATTACAGCTTCTTTTTAGATTATGGAATGCTCACATCATAGTATTTTGACCATTAATAGGCTGCATAATATAAAATATGACATCTAAATGATTAAATTAATCAAGAAGAGTTGTATGTGTTGCACAGAATCTTTAGAATCCTCTGTTAAGTTCTCAGTGTATACAACCAACACATGCTGGGTGAATAGACAATTTCCTGCCAGTGCTTAAATAGTGAAAGAATGTGCGCTGGTGCCTGAAGCTGTACCCAGAAGCCGGAGGCTGGTGAAATTAAATGTTGGCACACCCAATACCAACCCCGCTAGTTTTTAAACCACTACCAGACACTCCCTGACCCTTTATCCTGTAGGTTCTTGCTTTCTCCTTTTGTGACGTTTTTGACGTTTTTTCCTTCCTCTGTCTTCCGGATCTATGAGTTTTTCCCTCTCCTGCACTTAGTAAATACATGATGCAGAAAAATCTGTGCTGGCCCCCAAAAATAAGTGCCAGTGGCTATCACGGGCAACCACCGGCTCATATTAAGCATTGTCTCCTGATGGCAAAAGCCGAATAGATATGGATCTTCTCTGCTTTCTCCCATTCAAGGCCGTGTCATGGGCTAGAACATCTAGTCCGTCCCTCGAGCATTTTAAGCAAGATACAAGATACAGCCTCAACCTACATGACACTGATTTGATCTCTACTCTAAAGAGCTCCCTAAGAATTAACCCTACTTTAAACTGCCTCGTGAAGGTCCTGGGCCTGTGCGCCACAGAAGAGGAAACACGCGCTGGCTGTACATACTGAGCCAGTTATAGAAGACACTACGCCTAAAGCTTTTTTCGATTATTATAATCGTATCAAATGTCCTATTTTATATTATGTACCCTATTAATACCACGGTGTGAGCATTCCAATGTTAAAAAGGACATTGATACCCACTCACATCTTCCACCTGGCTTCAAGTAATTCCCGCTAGTTTCTTTCATTCAATCAAGTTTTTCTTCGTATGGTGTCTGTGTCAATAAAAGTGATGCTTCACGAAGAGAATCACTTTTGCTCGTACGTGTTTTAAAACAGTAGACAAGATATTTAAGGTGTAAAAATGGTTATTAGTGGTTCAGGAACGGACGTGGCAACCAAGCAGATTGGACTACCACACTTTAGAGGTAAAGTCAAATCTCCTGGCAGTACTATTTCATCCGTTTTTGTTCGGACATGCAAGTGGGTCTTTAGGGGCAGGAGGAAGCAAGCATGTATATTAGTCCACACTAGTAGAGACTGATGGCACGTGCAGGAGTGATGTCGTACTGTGGGTAACCAGGTGATAGTGCAAAGTCTAAGGGACACCACAATGTGGGCAGTTCAAAGACATGCTGACAGCAAGCTTAGAGTAGTCAGCATAATTCCACACATTTACCTACATCCTAATCCACCTCATGTTGTGCCTGAGGGTTCCCCCCCCCCCCTGCAGACTACTTATTTTTTATTTTAATATACTGTTTCCTCCAAATAATTCCGGTAAAACACTTTTACCAGGATTTCTCCCCTCAAAAATTGTACTTTTTCACCAGAGACATAACTAAAGAACAATTCAGAATGTCACCCCATGACTCTGGCTGAATTAGATTTCTGCACGCTAAAGATTAGCAGAAGCGCCATTTCTATGCCACTCAATGGCTCTCCCACGGCAATGGTCATGTGATGTTCCTTCGTAAAACTTTAATCATTGCGATTACAGGGCGGTTCGTGTGAGGACAGGAGTACTGCTTGGATACTTGCCAGTAGCCTGCCGTAGATCCAGTGCAATCTGATAGCTCAGCGTGTTAATGCACCGGGTGCTGCGACCTGTGTGATTTGAAGTTGACACTTCTTATCACTGGCTCTTATGGAAAAAGTTAAGGTCCTTTTTGTTTGCTAATAGAACCCATGCTTATCCGTCCATAAAAGCAACAGAAATGGGGCAGCAAGTTCTTCGACTAACTAGTTGCTGTAATGAACGATATACACGTTAAAGCTCAGTCCGTCATATTAATAAACCCCCCACAGGAGACTTGACTTGTATTCTTTCCTATCTAGGGGCAGATTTATGAGGCCCTTGCGCCACGTTTACGCCGCTGTTGCGTCACGCAAGGCGGCGTAATCGTGGCGCATCCCTACGAACGATTTACAACGTGACGCATCTTGGCAGATGCGTCACGTTGTAAAGCCCTGCGCCGCTTGTGGGCGTCCCGGCGCAGGGTGGGCGTTCTGGGGCAGGTGCGCCTCGCAAAAGTGGCTGAGTGAAATCTATGAGATTTCACTCAGTCACTTTTAAGCCAATGCTGCGTCAAAACCCTGTGCCTGCTTGAAGCAGGCGTAGCTCTTGACGCAGCATTGTTAAAATGGGGCACCCCCGAGCCTTGCTGGAGCTGCGTCGCGCTTGCGACGCAACTCCAGCAATGCGACACATTTCCAGCACAGATGCGTCATGCATCTGTGCCGTTTTTGCACCATGGTGCGCCGCATTATAAATGCGGCGCACCATGGCTGGCGGAGCTGTGGCGCACTGTGGCGCATGTTAACTGGCGCATCCCTGGGGATGCGCCAGTTAACATAAATCTGCCCCCTAGTACGTAGTACGGTGTTGACAGTGCGTCAACACCGTACTCCGTACCAAATACGAAAGAATAAAAGACTGCGCCAGAACAGCGAGAATTTAAAGACGGGAACTACGGGTCGCACTGCTGCAGGTGCATTGACCCTCTGAGCAAACCCACCAATACCGAGTCATATGCTGCCGTTCAATAGTTGAAACATTTGCATGCTCTCTGGAGGCTGCAGTATCTGCACAGAAGGGATTTGTCATCCTTCGGTTTAAAGCCTACTCTTGTGTTAAACGCCGCTGCCGTTCCTGGCCTCGCTGGCAGCATCTGGAGCCGAGCCATGGCGCCCCTCGGGAGCCCACATTACAAAGCTTGCTGGACCATTTATAATCATAATGTGCTTCCGAGTGTGCGCTCGAGCCGGCCGCGCGCATGAGCGTGACCTAATGCGAGCGCCCGGGCTGTGGGGGAGTCACAGCATCCAAGGGCGAGCAGGGGAGGCCGGTTCAGAGGCAGCGAGCGAAGCCTGATCCAACCTGGCGCCTGTCACTTTGCACATGATGCTTTGCCCTAAGCAGCTGGTTTGACAAAACCTATTTTGGTCGGCTTGCTTTGTAGTGCCCGTTCCCTGGGGCAATGGCTACCTTAATGCTAAGGAGAAATATTTATCAGTTGTGCACAAATGACAGGTTCTTCTTAGCCACCACTCTAGCTTCACAAAGGCGTAGCTTAGCTGACAGTGTCTGAGAAAGGCCAGAGAGCTAACAAAGTCAGTGCAGGCCTGCCCCTGGGCACTGCTGAGGCCATGTTATTATTTTTGTTTGTTTGTATGAAGTGCTCTATGCCGCATACCGGCCACTTAAAGTGCTTGAGGAATACATACCTCATACCCACCCTACATAACACCATTGCTGGTGTTGGGGACACTGTAGGTAACTGTATTTAAAATATCACAGCTCTTTCTCTGGTGTTGTCCGCAAAGGTAACTCCGCCATACAGAGGGGCAAATTTACAAGTCTCTTGCGCCACTTTTGCGTCACTTTTACCATGTTAAAAGTGACGCAAAAGTGGCGCAAGGGCCTTGCAAATAATCTTCACGGTGTATAAGCTGCAGTACATTGGGAAGGCAGGATTTTCCCCATCTGTAGTACACACCATTGGATAGACACACCGCTGAAAGCAGATGTTTCCTTAGATAATGTAACTTCACACCGCTTATCAGTTAGTGTGTTCCAGGCATCGTTGGCACCGGGTCTCATTTTCTCCACCGCACCTGTGGCTGGGAACAGATCTACTGTGTGTTTTCCTTCGGTCATTTGGAACCAATCCGGAGCCACAAGGCAACCCCTTGCCCAATCATTGTTCCACTACAGGACGTGCTCCCTGGGACAGCATTCAATAATTAGTCATTCAAGTACTCAAGCCTGGTACAGGATTGTCATAGAGAGCGGTGTTAGCAGAACGAGTCTGCTTATTACAGCTTGTTGCTTACATGATGTAAAATTATAAAGTTTCAGTAGTATTTGTTCTGCCTAAAGGTCGCAAAGATTCCTACCCATTATTGTGAGGAGTAGGAATACGAATCTTAATTGATATGTTTTGCGTATTAAAGAAGATGCAACTGAAGATAACCTGTAGTTTCACTGCTCCAGGTATGCAGCAATAATATTTTTATGCAGTTTTTAAGTCTCGCTGATTCTGTTTGCATGTGGAACCTATACCGTCTTATTTACCCTTAATAGTAATTATTGCTCATTGCAATGTATTAACAAATTAATCACTTTAAGTAAGACCTACACATAGAGCATGGTAGGCTTGAGGCAGTCATCAAGTCAATAAACATGCTTTAAGTACAAACTAGCAATGCAAGCAAATATTACCAGTTGACATGGTAGGCTTCACAAGATCTTAGATGTGGGAAAAGCAGGAACCTCCACAAACATGATCATGCCAGTAATCTGAGTCAAAACCAGACTTTACTTGCGTACACCAAACCTTTCAAAAAGGCACTGAAAATGCTAAGTGTAGCACTCACCTAGTCTAGCAGAGTATACAGAAGCAAACGATGAGTAGTCTTTTAATATGCATTTTTTAAAGTGTCTTCTTCAATTGACTGCCAAACAGGTTTGTAATGGTCGAACTTTTGATTTCATCCAAAGTCCCTTATTCATAGAAAGCAGTAGGATAACTTGAAATTCACACACTTCTTCTGGCTCGTCACACTGTGGTACTGCTTCTCTGGTTCTTACATTCAATTTGTTTATTTATTTATGTATTATTTACTAAGGAGAAGTGTGGCTCAATGCTTAGAGCGGCAGACCTTGATGCAGAACGCTGGCCAGGGACCAGGGTTTGATTCCCGCCTCGGTAGGATCGGGCTTAAATTCCTCTGACCGGATATTCTCGCCTCAGTGCTGATTCTAAGCATGGGTCCCACGCTGCAACTCTGGGCAATAGCTTGCTTAGTCTCCACAAAGGCCCCCTGATACACAAGGGATGCCTGGTTTCACCATGGGATGCCCAGGAGTGGACACCCCACAAGGAAAAGCCAGGAGGGGTTCCCTTGTGGTAGGAGTACAAGCGCCGGGATGCCTCTGGGTCACTGTTCGCGCTATACAAATACGCCACATTTACATTTACATAGCGCTAGCCTGACCCGAGGGAATCGGAGAGCTTCACAGCAGTTTTTGAGCAAGATTCATACAATAAGCAGCATTCTACATATAGGTTCGGCAATCCTAGTGTGCTAAGCAGTATTGAGGTAGTGTGTGAGTCCTGAGATAACCTCATAGAGTGCACGTTGTCTTGGGATTGATACAATAAGGCAGGATTCCACTTATAGGTTCGGAAGTCCAAGTGTGCTGAGCAGCATTGAGGTAGTCTGTGAGTCCCGAGATAACCTTGTCTTGGGTTTGAACTAATTAAGAGGGAGGAGCAGTTGGGGGACGAATAGCAGGGAGCAAGTGAGTCTTAGAGCTACAATGTCAGGAAGAGATGACGAGCAGGGAATAGCGTATTGATGGCGGCTATCCATTAGGGAGTGAGCGGTTGAGGAAAAGGACTTTGTTGTATTTTGAACTTTGTGATATACGAGACAGTCCTGATACCAACTAGGATGGCCTTCAAAACCTCTAGAACTGATGAAAAAAATGAAATTGGTTAGGTTCTGTAGCAGTCCGATGAAAGTAACCAATAGGTTTCTTTCTATCGGATGTGGAAAAATGAAACCTAAATCAGTCAAACGTTTTATAAATGTATTCTGTAGGGGTATATTCAACGACTTTTTCTCACTCTCATTTTTTCTGTATCCTGCTTATGGTTGCACTGAAGGAAAGTTGTCATAAGCTGATGAGATTCCAGCCTCCATTTTGGTCCTACTGTGTATATAGCTGCTTTATGGAGTGCATATAATGCACTTGGCACCAACATTATAGGTGTATATAGAGTAGCTTTAACAAGGTCAGCACTCAGATAGAAGAACCCTTCAATGATGCAGAGCAGCTATGAGGCTCACTAGAAGCACTCGCGTGTAAAGGTCAGAATCATTGCATCCTCACTGCATCTATTCTAAAGAGATATCAAAGATGTTGATTTCTAGTACCATGACTTGCTCCTACCTCTCGCCACGCCAGGTTAGTCCTGGCCCAACAACTTGGGTTTAAATTGTATTCCATTGCTGCAAGGAAAGAACCATAGTTCTATGCACTTAGGGTGAGCTCATTTGGCTAGGACAATATATCCCTTTAAGAAGCCAGTCTTGATTACATGATGGAAATTAGCAACGTCGCCCTGCTCCTGTGCCTCGCAATGCGTCTTCCTCTTGTTCTGCTCCTGTGCACCTAATTATCTGCAAAACGAGAGACAATTGTCATCCTTCAAAAACGCACGACAGGCACATCTTGCATCTAAAGCAAAAACAACATTTGTTTTTCATAACGACTGTTTGATTAAATGGCTTTCAAACCAGGATGGCACGAAAGTCTCCCTGGCATAGAAACTTGCTGAGATAGCTCATAATGTTATCCCAGCTAATGAAGAATGAAACGTACAGAAGGGATAGGTTGAAATGCGGGTCCATCATTTCATCTTGAATCTGTAGTTAGACAGGGCTGGCAATCATCAGGAAATGTGCTGATACTCAATGGAAATCGGGTTATTTTTCATCCTGACAGTAACAATTAAAGCTGCTTTCAAAATGGAGGAAATGGAGGCTGCTCGAGTGAGATCAGCTGAGGTGATGGCAAGCCCAGAATCATCGAAAGGAAAGGAGACATCCTCTTACATGTGGACATGAGCTGATGCTGAGCCTGTCATGTGTCACTGAGCCTGCATAATTGCACACAGTTATGTTAGATGGTTGCATGGGACGCGCATTATGCATAAAAGAAGAGAGTGACCTGTCAGCCATGTTCGGAGCAGGTGTTAGCATCATTGAGCTCAGGCTCCTTTATGACTTTGGAAGGCATTTTAGCTCGGGGTGTGAGTGGCACAATTAGATAACTCATTCATGCAAGATACAGAGAAGACATTGGTGAAGGGGTTGAGGCAACAATTACAAAATAAAGGAGAGAAAAATCAAGGTAAGGCGAACCAACACAAAACTTGGTAACTGAGGCCAGCCATGAAACAGCCTGGAACCTGTGATCGGTGCTATAGAATGTGAGGTTGCTGCTAAGCTACTTTTGTTTGAGAGTTGTAGGGAATGTGAGGGTCAACCTATGAAGCAATGTGTTCTTTACAGAAGGTGCCTAAGCCTCTCCTGAAGGCACTTCACATTCACGAGCAAATTGCTAAATAAAAAGCAGCTTTCCCATCAACCTGAGCGCTACCTTGTACAAATGTGCAGTTTGCATCACAAAGCATAGTATTGAAAGTGGTAGTGAACAAACTAGTACAGGATGGGTAATATTGTGGGCCTTGGCGTGGACCTGTGTGCATGTCCTGTACCCATTTTATTGAACTTTTTGGAAACAAGGCTAATATATGGACGACCACATGGAAGTATATGAGCATGGATGAAAGAAGATCCTTGACTCAGTACCATTAAGGAAAGTTCTCCACATAGAAATGGGAAATGGCACATTTTTTTTTTTAATAAAACATATTTGAATCAGTGCTTTAACTTTACATGTTATTAGTCCTCGACTCTAGCGATGTAAATGAATATGAATTATGTCCCTCTCTTGCCTGATCAGGCTAGAATACCACAATGTAATCCGAACATCTCACTTAAGTTTGGAATCGTGCACCATCTGTTCTAGGTAGAATAGTATAATATTCATTCTTTTTCAGTTTGTTTTACCATGGCATTTTGTTTTTACTAAATTAGTTTGGTTAATTTTCTCAGTGGGTTGCCTGTCACTTGAGCGGTAGATCAGGAAGGTAAGCCTAAATTGTTCTGGATATGTTGATTATGTTGGTGGTAGCTGAGGACAGCTCATAAGAAGACTGAGGCTGCTCTTTCTACATCCGACACAAAATTGATTTCACCTGGAGTCCATCTCACAATCCTTTTGGCCATCTCTAGTGCATACTCTAAACTCATCAGTCCACAACACCTCCTCCAGTACCAGCACCAGCACCTCCCATTATGCAACCACTTACAAACATTAACGCCAATGAGGACTTAACCTGAGAATCCACCTCCCATTGAAGAAACAGGTATGTCATGTTTTTAGCAGGCGTTAGATTCTAGCGACAATCGCGCTCAGCGTGACTTTTTTTATTGCTTCGCCTGCGTTGCTGATAGGCGATAGCTGTGTTAGCAACTGCTTTCAGTCGCTAACAGTTTGGGCACACCCACTTTGCATGTCATTAGCGATAAATATCGCTGACATGCAAAGCAGGCCCCAAACCGGTCGCTATCGCCTGAAAGCTGTCGCTAACTGCTGTTAGCGACAGCTTGCTGATAGGGCGATAAAAATATCACTGCTTTAGGGGAAAAAAGTGCTGCTAAAGCAGAGATATTGCCCTTGCTAATATGCCCATGGGTCCTCTATACTCTATGGCCACCGCAGCATCTTCCTATCACCAATTATATCAAACCTTTGGGGTCCTGTTAGCTAAGCAATTCTTATTCACCCATCAGTTCACTGATATTATGCAACTATCAGACAGTGCCATTTGCCAACAACATTTATTGGTGAGAATATGCATTTCGTTTTTACAGCCTACACTTTCAGTCACTAAAACATTTCTACTCAATGAATTATTGTCCCAATTCTCACATCGCATGAAATCATTTGTACACCATTTACTTTCAGCTAAGATCCTAAAAAGCATCTGTACAGGAAGTCCCAAAAGGTTAGTATCATTTCAGTCACTCACAGAATATTGTGTCCCTAGAGCCAGCCTCAAAAATGAGGGTAGCTGCACGGGCCAGTGTGTTCTCCAATACAGCTGGGGGAAGCACTACTTACTCAATTAACAGATGCCCTCTTAATTGCAGGATTACCAGCATCCCGCATTTCATCACAAGACATAAGAAACACAACTTCATCTTTTCTGCCCTAAAAGTGTGAAATTGGCTTCTGCCTCAACTGCAAGGCAGTCACCTGGCTGGACCCTATCTAGAGAATTCATCACTGACAAATCCAAGCACTATGTAGAGCTGATTTTCACAAATGCCACAAAAACATCTAAGAAACAAACGTTCACAATATATGCCCCAGAATGTAAAACAAACTCGCCCGACACTGAAAGTTTCACCCCATTCAGAAAAGAAACTCAGGACGTCGGACGACCATTAATGAACTTTATAATTGATTCGCTGATATCGCCCCTGTAAACCTCCGACCATGTCCTGGGTGCTTCCTCATATTTTCAATTCTCCCTTTCAGGACCTGTATTTCTGTAGAATAAATTTGGCTTGAACCCTGCTTCACTTTTTTTTGCTTTTTTTTTGGTAAAGTGAAAATGCAATTTTCCTCATTTCTCGAGCTGTACAAAGTTTGGAATAGACTCCTAATGGGGTACAATCAGAACCCCTGAATCAGATATTTTAAAATAAAATACATTTGAGCCAGGGCACAAGTCCTAAATAAAGAAGTGGGGGACGCTCAGAGACAGAAAGTGACGTCACGACAGGAAGTGATGTCACAAAAGGTAAAAAAACATAGAAATACGCCAATAATCACATTTCAGTGGGCCCCCGGTGCCATTGCACCAGTAGCAACTACGCCCCTGGTTGTATCGGGGTGAATGAAGTCACTGGAAGAGAGGAGTGAAGGAGGAGAAAGGAGGAAAGGATGCACGCCTCGTAGTTAAGAAATTCTGTAGTCTCAGGAGTGGTGAGCAGGTCACGAACATCGCGAAGAGGGGGGGGGGCGGGAGGAGCATCTGTGAGAGGGGAGCGCGGAGAAAGGGAGCACAGACTTCAGGAGAGGAGCATTAGATGGGCCTAAATTTTAATGTGGTGGACATGTATGTAATCGGAATCCAAATGACTGACCTGTACTAGATAATCCTATGTTTTAACCACTTCGATGCTGATGACGAGCTCAGCTCGTCATCAGCTACGGCGTTCGTATGCTGATGACGAGCTGAGCTCGCCATGTTACGCGGTATTTTTAAAAATGCCACACACAGCGGGAAAAGCCTCTGCAGCGATGCGGTTAACAGACTAACTTTGCAAGTGGGTATGGTATAACTCGAAGCACAATAGTAACATAGGAACCACAAGTCCCAGAATGCAAAAGGAAGCTGGGTTAAAAAAAAAAAGGAAATTATGAAATGGTGTGTCACTTGATACCTACGTACAGGTTGAGCACTAACAGTGTTCCCTGACACACGCAAACACACACACTGCCCAGTCGCAGGGTATAAATACTTACACATTAAGGACATTGCGCTTGTTGTTCAAATAAGAATCTGGCAGAGTGCAGAACTCTTTCACTAGAGATCCGAATACTATGAGAGCTATTAAGATGAGGTACAGGTGCCCCCGGATTGTATCACCTAAAGAAGTGTCTCTGAAGAAACGAACAGTACCTTCCAACGCCTCCATGATACTAATATAAGACAAGGTCCAGGGCACAAGTCCTAAATGAAGAAGCATCAGATGGGTAGCGAGTGAGTGGGCAGGGGAGGGTGACGCGAGGGGTGGAGAGAGGAGAAAGCAGGATACAATGAGTCCGTCAAGGTTGAGAGATCGGAGGGGCGGCTGGTCCGGTAAGTAACGCCATCATTTTCCAGTCCAGCTTTTGGGCAGGGGGGGACGGCGTCCACCCGTTAAAATAAGTGGGGGACGCCGCCACCCGCGTGGTACCCCGACTCGAGCCCTGGTTTGAGCCCAAGTTTGTAGAATGACTCGGCATGACAACAACAAATAACAGTGCAGTTTGTTGTATAAGGTCTAACACGCCACCGTTGCTGCTTTCGGCAAAAGTACAGTTAGGGAAGTAAAGTCTCATTGCCTCCTCAAATCAGTAGAACAAAAAAAAATTGGGGGGGTGTTAAAAGATGTCGATGCTGGTCTAAAACGGGGATGCGTTTTTATTTTTAAAATGCACTTTGGCACCACTATTTATATTTTATCTTGGGTGTATTTTGTTTTCTGAAAGGCATATAGCTTTTTGGACGCCAGAATCCGGGCACCCTCAGTAAAAGGCATGCATATAAAAACTTGGGTGAATGTTTTTTCTATTCACAAAGAAATACATTCTTAATGATGTTCGGAATGTACCCACCGAACACTCAGAAGCGCTGCGACCAATGTCTTTTTACTGGAAACTAGTCTGGTCTGATGTATTGATTACTAAACAAGAACACGACCAACTCCTTAGGGTTTTATGGCACCGGTTGTACCTGCTGATATGTGTGGTCTCAAGCTCCTGGAATGAAACCTCTATCTACCTATCTGCACTTAAGAAGGGCACACTGTTTATGCAGTCTTTAAAAGGAAACATCTTTTATTCAGGACAGTGGCAGCACTTGTTATGTTAAAAAGTTTTCTAAAGCGCACAGATTACTCCTAGCGCTAGGAATGCTATCATGATAGAACAGTGAAAGATCAAGAGGTAATCCAGATGGAAAAAGGCCTCTAGAGGAGATGGAAAGAGGGCAAGAGACCAGGTAGAAACTAGTGTAGACACTAGAAGAGATGACTTTTTCTGAACAGCCAGGTTTTCACTGTATAGTTTAGTTGTGGATTCATCATAAACCATTTATCAACTACTAAGCACCTCATGAGGTGGGTGGACAGTTCAGCTGACCACAAAGGAAGTCTTTCCCCGAAGACGAGTCATCATGGAGCAGTAAGTACCCAGATTCACTTTCTTTGAGGGCTACTCCGCTCTAAACAAACCAACTTGTCAGCCACCTCATGAAGCTCGCAGGATACGCTCTCTTAAGAGGCTGCTGTCCCTGAGGTACCAGACAGAATACTCCAAATTTGCGGGCTACCGTGAAAATCTGAGACCTCGGCTCTACACTTCCATCGATCACCTGGGCTACTCCAGACAATGCAATCACCTCCCTTCTCTCGTCATTCTACAAGATCACACCCACAGGGGTCCCCATTTGCACCCTTTGCAAAGGTTTCCATACCATTTTGCAAAGTTTACCAAGAGCATTTGTCATAAATGTAGACACTCCTAGAATAGAACCAAGAAACAATGGCCTGTGCTCTAGGATATAGTTAGCCAGCTTAAAATCGACTGCCCGTCACACCCGCCAATTCAGAACCCCTCACTAAAGCCTGTGGGGGCAGCTAACTCTGCACTCTGAAATGATAGATGCAATATTGCAGCTTTATGTTAACTTGTAAATAAAAAGCATATCTTCTAAAACGCCTGCATGGAAGCAATTAAAAATAGGTGGGAATAGAAACGGTGGCAGCAACCCTCCTCTGAAAGTAGTACTGGTGAATGAATATGCGCCAGAAGGAGCTAACATTCAATTAAAGATTAATGAAAAAACACTCAAGAGCGCAGCACTTCTACTTTTCTCGAGCCTGAGATAAACAGTAGGGTAATATACAGATAATAATTAGCGAGATCAAATATACAGATATCATGCTTCTTAAATATGCAGCCTTTTTACCACATGTTTAAGGCGCGTGCTTGGCACCGTTTCAGAAAAGCCTGGAGGAAAAGAACAGAAGCATGTTAGCAGATAAGCCTGCAGCTAACATTCTCCTTTGAGTCAGGAGAGGAGGTAGGAATGAAAGATGAAATATGGGGCTGCATGCTGAATCTTCACACATCATACGAAGCAGTTGACAAGCAGCTTCTGTAGGCAGCGCGTGGGGAATCATAGCCGGATGCTTGCCGGAGCTGATGCATTAAGTGGTTCATATATTTACTGCTCGAGGAGAAAGGAATACATGAAGATGAAAACCTGAGGGCTCGGTTGACCAAGCACAGATAAGCTGCCACGTGCGCTCGGAATAACTACTCTGATTGTCCTGAGCGCGCCAAGGCACGTGGGATGAAAACATTGCCGGAGGGTACCGGGCAAGGTTGTGGCCAGGTGCTAGAAATGGGGTCTCTAAATATCAGTGTTTTGCATCCTGTCGCAGATATGACTTCACTCTAGTAAGGGAAGTAAGTTACACCCTCGGAGTAGCCCACGCTCAACCCCCTGGTAGCTTGGCAAGAGTAGTCCGGCTTATCTCAGAGGCAATGTGCAAAGTATTTGTACACACACACAAACACAGTAACACAGTGAAAACACCACAAAAGTACTTCACACCAGTTTAGAAAAATAGCCAACATTGATCTGATGAAACAACATAAAAATGACAAAATCCAACATACACAGCTCAAGATATCAAACTCTCTATACGACGTGCTTGACAAAGTTGAATCCAACAGTGTGGGCACCAAACGCGATGGAGCCAGCTATGGAATCACACAGACCATGGGTACAATTCCTTAGAAAAGGATGAGTAACAAAGATGTTGCCTGTCCCAGAGAGTTGAGGTGTCACAGAAGCCCGTGCGGCACAGTTCCTTACTGCTGTGCAGGTTGGTGCTGTATCAGCGCTCGGGCTGGTGCATTGCACAGCATAGGTGAGGTGTCATTGAAGCCTGGGAGGCAGTGGTTCCTGGAAATGGACATAGTTGTTAAGCCGCTGATGCCCGGGGGCATTGCAGTTGCAGTGGAGGTGATCCAGCATTGGTAGAGAGGCATTGGTTCCTTACAGCGGTGTGTGGTCAATGAAGCTCTGGAGATCAAGCAGTGAGGTCTCGCCTTAGTTTTGTCAATATCACACCACAGTGCCACAGGTGATGTGGTGTAGTTGGAGTCAGTTGTCACGGAATTCGGTGACACAGCACTTGGGACTCACACTGTGGCAGGACTTCGGAGGCGCTGTGGCGGCATGGGGTCTGCTTTGTAATTCATGGTCATGCATCCAGCAGGAACCACAGCTTTGGTGCAGGCAGCAATGCTGTGTCAAAAAACGGCATCAGCTCCGAAATCAAACTCAAAGTTGATGTGCTGGAGTCACAGCAAACTCACTTCCAAGGGTCCAGGAACTGAATTTGGCACCCTTGTCAAGCTAGGACTCCCAAGGAGCTGAGGTGCTGCAGAGGATGTCTTTGATGCCCCTGAGACTTCCAACAGGAGGCAATCTCAACTCAAGCTCTTGGAGAACCCCAGAAAGCAGAATGTAGAAAGCAAAGTCCAGGCCTTTCACTTCCAGCACAGAAGCAGCAGGGCAAAAGAGCAAAGCAAACAGCAAAGCGTCAGTCCCTCCTGACAGCAACACAGCTCTTCTTTCTGGCAGAATGACCTCAGCCCAGAAGTATTCTGAGTATATGGTATCAGAAGCCCAGTAATTATACCCGTTTCAGCCTTTGAAGTATTCAAACTTCAAAGAATGGTCTTTGTAATGCACACGAACCTGCCCTTCCCAGCCCTGTCTCCAGACAGGAGATGGAGACTTATTTGTGTGAGAATAGCCACAGCCCTATTCAGATGTCAGTGTCAACTCCTCCCACCACTCTAGTTCAGGAAGGCCAATCAGCCTGGTGATGGAGCATCAAGATGTGCAGGGCACACCTCATCTCTCTTTGTGTGACTGTCTAGAGTGAATACGGAAAAGGCCCATCTCTCATCCTGACCCAGACTTGTATTCAGAGACAGGCAGAGGCACAGAATGGGTAAAGTAAGAAAATGGCAACTTTCTTAAAGTGGCATTTTCAGATCTGCAATTTAAGAACCAACTTCACTAAAAGATGTATATTTAAATAGTGAGTCCAGAGACACCAAACTCCAATTTCCTAACAGCTCCCTATTGGAAGATACACTTGTAAGATGTTACAAGGCAGCTCCAATGCTAACCTGTGGGAGAGATAGGACTGGCTGTAGTGAGAAAATGAATTGAGCAGTTCTTCACTGCCAGGACATGTAAGACTCAAACGTGCATGTCCTATCTTTTAAATACACTGCACCTTGCCTAGGGACTACATGAGAGGTGCCTCTCATGTAATGAAAGGCAAGGTGTGGGCCTGGTGAGCAGGTGTACTTGCCAGATCTGGGTAGCATTTCAGCAACCCCATATTACTTTTCTCTGCTCTCTACTACTTTTGCTCTCTCCTGATGAAGGGCTAAACCGATATACATGTGTCTAGAGATAACAGCACTACTTGCACCAACTTTGGGGGAAAAACGAGAGCAACTTTGAAGTAAGCGTACTGCATTTCCCAGAATGCAATCGGGAGAAGTATGCTGGGAAGGGAAGCAGTATGCTCCCTCCCCCCTTGTGTATTAAATTAAAAGAGAAAGTTCAATAAAATAATTGGAACACAGTAAAATAACATGCACAATCTGTAACTTAATAGCTTTCACAAATGAAAGTATTCATTCAAATAAGTAAATTATTGCACTCCTCTAATGGCTCCTCCACGTAGGCAAATAATACATTGATTTCTAAATCTCTGAATTTGTTGGAGTTTGATTTGTAAGTGTAGAGATACTCATGCCTAATCAGTCACTGCATGCTCAAGAAACAAAGCTGAAACTAAAAGAAATACTTCACATATTTACAAGTAATAATAAATGCAATCTGTCGTTTGTCCTCCTTACTTAAGTTGTTTCAAGCTGTGTGATAAGCTGTACAGCTTTATTTACTCCTTCTTTATGACGTTTTTTTCGATACCTTACAGATTTCATAAACTTCACAAGGTGACATAGTTTAAAAGAGAGTGCAAAAAAATCTGTTGAAATAACAAAATATGGGGCAGATGTATCAAGATTCGGTTTTGCGATTTCTAAATAGCGATTTTTAAGGAATCGCTATTTAGAAATCGCAAAATGGAATGTATGTACAAAATCACTATTTTTTAGCGATTCCTTATTTTTCCTTATTTGCGAATTCGCATTTTGCAAATTTGCAATTAAGGAATAATTCCCATGCATTCCTATGAGCCAGGAGGCCCATACGAATGATTGTGAAATAATTCTCAAATTACGAATTCGCAATTTGCTAATCGCAATTTGAGAATTGTTTCAAGGGTGCAGGGGTGTCTCAAAGACACCCTGCTGCACCCCTGAAATTTACATGTGTGTGCATGTGGCACACATACATGCCCTATGGGCATGTATGTGCGTCACATGCCACCCTCACAAATGCCAAATAGGGCATTTTTAAAAGAAATCGCAAATTACCACCAACTGCAAGTTGGTGGTAATTTGCGATTTCTTAACCCATATTCGCAATGTCAAAAAGTTACATACATCTCATTTAAGGAATTGCAAAATTTGCGATGCCCTAAATGCTTAAGCAAAATAAGGAATCGCAAATTTTTGTGATTCCTTATTTTGCGATTTTTTGTTACATATCAAAAAATGCAAAAATGCCTTTTGCGAGTCGCAAAGGCCGAAATTCTGCGAATTTCGACCTTTGCGAGTCGCAAAAGTCTTGATACAGCTGCCCCTATATTTCTTATATTGTTCAACCATCAATGCAAGAATTGTCCTTCAAGAAAAAAATTATTTGGTAGAAAACTCTTCTACAAAGACCTTTTTTCCGCAAGAAAAATGCAAAGTTTGGAACTTTGCAGAATTTTACTGTGAAAATTATGCACACCCTTATGTATAAGCATAGGTGAATAGACCTATTTATATATATTTTATTACACTTCTTTTTAAAAAGTATATTAATTTGAGGATGGAATATTAATGACAGGGATTACCATATGAATTCAATCGCTAGCCTCTCTTTGCTCTAATATAAATGCTTTAAAGTAAGAATATGAATGTCACGAATGGCAGCCTGCCGAGAAAGGTTATTTTAAGTATTATTAAAACAATACATTTTCATCCCCGTAGTACAGAAAAGCCAATGGATGGATTCCAGAACTAATAAACCAAACTGCAAGGGGGCGAGCGGGGTTAATTTTCTCATAAAGTAAGGCTTTTTTATTTATATGTACTCATGCTCTTATTTTTGCTCTCAACAAACTCTCTGGTATAGGTCTTATGTCTGTTCAGGTGGTTTTCCCTTTGTGCCAGTGGATACATTACAAGAAGCTTTAGAATTAGAGTATACTTTTTCATTTTATATATCATTGGAACCATTGGGGACTTTTTATAGACATATATTCCCACTGAGTTTCAGTAAGATTCATGTTAAGTCAATAGCTCCCAAGATTCCCAGGTACCTGCATGAGTAGCTCTTTGAGTCCAGATTTTTTCTTTGCTTTCTAGAACTAGTAGTTTGGATTTTATATTGGGTTTAATGGGAATACAATACCTAGGGCTACTCACACATGGACTTGTAACCAGGAATGCTCTATAAGTCCAACATGCTATCAATACTGTGAGGTCCTTGGTGACAAGAAGCAGCGGCCCATACAGGTAAGACTGGTGGGCTGGATGTGGGGGGGGGGGGCGGGTTATGACACACGACGATAAGGGGAATTAATTATTTATTTAATTTTCCCTCGTGTCATCTGTCCAATCCCCCATAACCCGGCCTACCGCTCTTACTTGCACTGGCCGCTCATTGTGACTAGTTGCTCATTTTGTGAGTAGGCACCAAAACAATAATGTATTTCATTTGAAATATATTTGGTGTTTGCTCAAAGTTGTTTATTAGACTCTGTAGTGACAGCGATGGTCTGACTGGGACAGTCAGATATTGCACAATATATTGCCTGTTTAATTAAAATCATTGCAAAATGCAAAACTCACAAAAGAAATCTAGTTCAGTAAATGGTGTCAGAGAAAAAGCTGTAAACCGGTAACTTCCGGTTAGGTAGTCTACGTTTTGTTTTGACTTACATGTGGGCAAATGTCCCTACTCATATGAGGGGCTACTGTCCCAATGGAGGAAAACTAGATGCAAATGTCAAAGGCAGGATGGGGAAGAAAGCCGTAAAAGGAAGGAAAACTGAAGGATGGATGGGAAAGTTTCACACCCAATAGAAATTTTTAACACACAGTATTCCAATTAAAATCACAGTTGAGCTCATTTGTGACCATTTTGAATAATGGGTAACCATTTAAATAACATCAAAAGAGAGAATGAACATGATTACATACAAACCAGCCACAATCTTTACAACGGACTAAGAAAAATACAGATTTAGGCTTACATTAGGAGTGGGATCTTATTTTTGCTGGGGCAGGGAGCAGCAGTTACAAGTTTCCAGGGAGGACCTGGCTTGGCAGTTCGGGCTGGACTGTTCCCATGGGGCACCGGGTCAAGACTGATTTTCACATGGCTAGGTTCAAACTGGAATGGCATGGTGAGCAAAAAAACGATGGATTTAGGCCCAGATCTCTGTACTGGGGGAATGTATGACATTGTTCTGCATTCTGTCCATCAACTGCTGTTTTTGCATTTGTCACCCCGAGTGGGACGGGTATGCTCAGACGTGAGTCCTGTGCTCTCCATGCCACCGGAATCAAGCTATCCTAGCTGATGAGGGCTGAAAGCCCGAAACCGGTCACACAATGCTTGTTTCCAGTCCAGGGAGGACCTGGTATGGCAGTTCGGGCTGGACTGTTCCCATGGGGCACAGGGTCAAAACTGATTTGCATATGGCTGGGTTTAAACTGGAATGGCATGGTGAGCAAAGAAACGATGGATTTAGGTCCAGATCTCTGTACTGGGGTGAATGTATGACATTGCTCTGCATTCTGTCCATCAACTGTTGTTCTGCAACATGGTTTCTTTGCCCAAGTATATAGAATTTACCAAGTAAGGAAAAATAAGATTTCACCACGTTTCCTGGTTTGACTGTCTGAACTATCCATATCTCCAACAGTCTTAACGTGTGGATAGAAGTGTATTGCGTTGTGCATTTTCATCTCTCTAGTCTTAAAATATTAATAATATTTAGATAGAAATTGACATGAAGATCTCATATATATTCTGAAGGCTGTTCAAGTTTATAATCCGGTAGAAATGGATATAAAAAGAATCTTCATACTGAAGGGATACTCTGAATCTTTGTAGGAAACAAAAAGTGGACACATTAGTAATGACCATGATTTGGAGGGTAAGAAAGGGCTGTTATTATTATTACAGGAAGATAGAGTGAAGTTTGCATAGTCCCCACCACGTAGCTATAAGTGAAAGTTTTTACTCAGTTCTCTATTCCTCACTTCTGATGGCCATAAATTTAAGGATGAAAACATGTATTCATATCCATACATGTGCATTCAGTTGTGACTGTAAAACACGTTAAGAGTTCTACTATTAGTATTAGAACATGGGTACTTGCAAACATTTTTCCAGGAGCCAAAATATATGGTCTGTGGTGTTGCCAAGTACTACAATAATGCCAGCAGGGAGGGATTAGGGCTCTGGGGCAGGGTGCATGGTGGGATAGGATAAGTGAAGCATACAGATGGTCTGGAAAATGAGTCATGTAGTTATTTTGAGGGTTTCAATCCATACTAGCTGATAGATCTTTCAGCCTTGGTGTGATCTTTCCCCAAACCTTTTGTCTTACTCCTCTATGTTTCCTGACCTCGTTTTTGCTGGCATTAGGACTCTGTGCACCAGCCGAGGTTGGTAGTGGGAGTACCTGCCGGGCGGTGACATTGAGAGGGGGAGGGACACGGTGGGGGGTAGTAAAATTTGGATTACGAAGGTTTACAGGTAAGTAAACATATAAATAAATAAAATAAATGTGGTTCCGCTCACTGCATCGCATTTGGGGATGCAGTGCAGGCAACAAAATTTGTTTTATTTATTTATATGTTTACTTACCTGTATACCTCCGTAATCCATAGTTTACTACCCCCACCCTGCCCCTCCCCCTCCCCAGGTCACTGCCCAGCAGGTACTCTCACTACTGACCGCGGCTGCTGTGCACTTTACCACAGCTGCTCCACTGCAAAACTGATTGTGCTCCCTCTTCTAAACATGGTAACATTGGCTCATACCCAATTGCTTGGCTTATTTCATTTACTTATAAGTCCCTAGTAAAGAGGCACTACATGTACCCTAGGCCTGTAAATTAAATGCAACTAGACGGCGTGCAACAGTGATTGTGCCACCCACTTACGTCGCCCTTTAAAAATCTCAGGCCTGCCACTGCAGAGATTGTGTGTGCATTTTTAATCTGCCATGCAGACCTGGAAAAATAAACCTTTCACCAGGTCCAAGCCATCCTTTTTAATACATGTCTTAACCATAGATTAGGCCCTAGACAGCCCTAACGGCAGCGTGCAGTGGATGTAAAAGGTTGGACATGTACTTTTAAGTTTTACATGTCCTGGTAGTGAAACACAATTCTGAAAATCCCACTTCTAAAAAGTTGGCATTTTCTTGCCTTAGCCATTTGGTGCCTGCAGCCTGTCTCTGGGTCACATGACTGGGTGTCAGTGACTGTTGGGCTTTGTGCATCCCCCTAGACAGCCACTCACAATGGGCGCTTGGGTGTGACTGGATGAAACATTACTGGCAGGATGAGAGGGAGGTGCTTGGCACTGCCCTACTTCCACTTGAATTAGCTGTGTCCTGTCTCCATACAAAGGGCAGCATACCACCTGTAGGGAGTCTGGAGTGAGGCATTGGAAGGCAAGGCATCTGTGCACTACAAAGGAATAGCTCTGGAAGCTTCTCCCCACTTCAAAAGCATAACTGTGCATAAAGAAGGACCTCAGACACAAACTCTTCCCTACCTTTTTAGTACACTTCTAGACCTGTGAATACTCTGCCAGGAAGATGGCTGCTACAAAGACTGCTGTACTGCTGCTTTATAGTAACTGCTGCCCTGCTGTGCTGAACTGTTGCCATCTTGCCTGGGGAAGAAGAATTGGACATGCAACTCCGTCTTGAACCCATTACCTCGGAGAGGCTTAAAGGGCTGGTCTGCTGGCCTCCTGATCTGAGCATCAGGGACTTAACCGGCTTCCCAACAGCTCCTGGACCAGTCTTCATCAAGTTAATGACACCCAGGGGTGGCCCTTGGGGTGGCTCGCGAGTTCTTGAAATAGAGCTTTTGTACTCTTCATGTCAGCGAGTGGGCTTGTTTGCTCCGAACCACGCCGCTTGCACTAAAATTCAGCAAGAGCCACCGCCAGCCCGTCTCTTCACTCAGCAGAATCAACAGTCCATGGAAGACCGCCCATCTGCAAATCCCAGCCTGCTCTTCGTACCACGTGGACCAATGCCCGCATTGCTCTCTTTGCTCCCTGCGACCCTCTCCAACACAAGCAGAACACCTTGCTGAAAACTTGAGAATGTAAAACTTCAGCAGGACTGATTTGGTACTCATCAAACCCGCACCACATCAAGGTCAGCCTAAACTTTTGACTTTGACCCGGTCCAGTGTGACCAGATTTCCCTGGTTAGCGATATATAGTTTATTCTTTAAAAAATGTTATCTCCCATTCTACTGATTGGATTTTTGTCATTTTGGGCTTATTTATCAAGCTTTGCTCTATTTTTCTAAGTTCGTGTTGGGTCTTTTTGTGTGGTGTTTTCACTGCTTTACTGTCTGAAGTGTCACCCAAATACTTTACACATTGTCTCTAAGTTAAGCCTGTCTGCTCTCTACCAAGCTACCAGGTGGTTGAGCACAGGTAACTTTGGGTTTTGATTGTGCCTTACCCTGGCTAGGATTGTGTTTGATGCTTGACCAGATCGTAAAACCCCAGTCAACCACCCAAACCCATCTTTAACACCTCATTTTCTTCATCGTCACCTATAAGAGCGCTTCAAAATGCCTTAGTTGAGAATGCGATCTGTACAAAACCTTCTCAGGTTTGATGTAATAAGTTATAATGTTGTCCATGTATACAACCAAGGCAACACAGAAGGGTCCACATGACAACTGACTTGCCTCCTAGTTAGAGATTGGCATTGCTGTCAGGATGGGAGCACCCATGCATGTTTCTATGTTCATTTTTGAAAGCTATCACTTTAAAAAAAATACTACTCAATGCACTGAAATAATCAAATGTACGAAGGTGAAACGGTTCTGCAAGTTAATTAAATACAATGTTTGGAATATTGTTGAAACCTTATGATATTTTTACATATTTCTTACAAAATTTCTTTAAAATGAATGTGTTCTTCATGTTAAGTGATACAGGACACCTTATTTGCTTCTTATCTTTTACTTGAAGTAGAGCGTAAAGAAATGCTTGCCCATTTATTTAGCAACTTTCTGAATGTTAGTGCTCTCTCAAGTAAACCGCAGCCCGGTGATGCTGTTCACCAGGGGACAGCAAGTAAAGGTCAGGAGGGATTGTAGGCGGTCCTCGGGCTGAACTTTGGCTATCACTGTTTTACAGCCTGCTAGAACAGAGTGTTTTCTTTTTGTCTTTCTTACTCTCAGCATGTTAGAATTCAAGATGAAAGGGATACTATTAACTTTAATTAATTATGTTAGTATTTCTGTTAATTGCCTGGTTATGGTAAATCTCCTCTAATTTATCATGCCATAAAGACTGAAATGTCTTATTATAAATAATAGCTTACAACATGCTTCTGCATGGGTAGCAAATTACGGTGCCCCATCCCTCACATTATTGGGCTGCAGTCAAGTAGAAGCAGAAACAAAGAGTACAACTGTGGTTGTACGAAACAGTCTTTAACCACAGACCTTCACTGTGTCCTAGTGTGGACAGAGCAGCTCGTCTATTGGCATCCATCCACATGCAAAACAAAAGTTTTTTACTTTCATTCAGAGGCGGACTGAGAACGCCAACCAGCCCTGGCATTTGAGTCAGACCTGCCCCAGGGTGTAGGGGGAGTGCAGGGAAGGGGGGCTGGTGGGAAACACTGCTGCTGCTTTTGTTACAGGGGCCAATGTTGCAGCACTGCTTCAAAACCTGACACCAGTAACAAAAACAGCCCCCAATCATCTAAAACCTGCCCCCACCCTTCTGGCCCTCTGGGAGAATGCTCAGTGCCCGATACGGCCTGTCCGGTGCTGCATTCATGACATTTCATAGCATTTAATTGGCCTCTTCTCACATTATCTCCACCAATACTACACATTCGGTCATGCGCCTCAGCCCTCAGAACAGGTTATGAAGCATTGTATAAAGTGCTCTATCACAATAGATGCTTCCGAGAGCAGTACAGTGCCTAACAGTAAATGAATGAGGTATACTTGTCTGTAAATCAACCACAAGAGCCCCATGGGACTACTGAAGAAAACACACACCTTACTAGCCTTGTGAGCAGAAAGGTATAAGGTTTCTCTGAGAGAAAGACTGACAACAGTGGTTGCTAGAATTTCAGAACAACTACTCTTTGCTGCTGCTGCTGTTGTCATGGTGGGATGTCCTACAACTCTACAGTCATCAGAACATACCAGTATGCTTCCTGACATCGCCACCTGACTGGGTATGTAGGCTCTCCAACCTTCCTTTTGGAACCATCCCAAGGCACAAAGAAACATACAGCACACTTCCTTTAGTGGGATACTGCTGTTCTTTGAACGCAGCTAAAGCCTTACCTCATAAAGGTCACTGCCATTACACCTATGCTTAAACATCAAACTCCAGTGATATGAGGACATGCCCAGTGCCTGTTGCACAAAAGCTACATGCTTTCTATGTCCTGTGCACACATTTTTCAGCAAACACCCATTGCACAGCTTATAATTGTGCATTCCAGACTCACCTCTGTTCTACAAATATATAAATAAAAGATTTGTAATGAATGGCACAACCTCGCCATTGACGGCCAACATAAAAGACAAGCTGTTTTACCATGGGACACTTCACTAGAAATATACATTTTGGTAATGTGCCAAAATTTGGAGCCACGTTAGCATTCTGAGGGTATTGCAAGTCTCTATATAAAGCTTTATAATAACGCCAACAAATATATATATATATATATTCAGGACAAAGACATGCTCAGTTAGCTCACAAACACAAGAATAGTTTAATCAAACAGTTTGTATTGGGAATTCAAAAATATTGATGAGATGATGTTAAATAGATAGCAACTTTTAACGGAATGATCAAAGGTTATGAGCATAGATAATATGTATTTACATTGAAAGGGCAGTGTTTGTATTGGAGGTAGTTCACTCCACACAATCAGCACTAAACTCCCACACACACAGAAGACAAAATAGCAAACATTTCAAAATGCCTATGTCTGAGCAAGGGAAGTAATTACATTTGGACAGCAAGAATACTCAAAGGGTCCACAACGGGTCTATAATGAGAGGTCAGAGGAGAGGTAGAGAGACCTAACATTATTTATATTTCATTCAATATGCATACGGATTCACAATATCACCGATTATTTGCCACAATTAGTGGCTTACTGTGTCCACTGTAATAAGGACACTATTTCACATTACAGTAGTAACCATGGACAATGAAAATCTCCCTCAAAGGATGCCGTACTGTTTTACCTGGTATGAAAAGTTATCTGTCACATATCCTGAAACCTCTCCTACATCTTCTTACAGATAATTGTGTTTAGTACCCAAAGTCAAACGTATTGCTTTGGTTTGAGAAAGCTTAAGGACATCTTCAGTTTTCAAAATGTGTCTTTTTAGAAGAAACATAGGGGCAAATTATCAAGAACTGCGATAAAATTATCGCTGCTTTAGCGGCAGGAAACTGTTGCTTTAACGGCGATAATGGGCTTGATAATATGCCCTTGTGAATTCCCATAGCAGCACAGGTTAACATCAGAACCTGGGCTGCTATGAGAATTCACAAGGACATATTATCAAGCCCATTATCGCCGTTTTAGCAGCATTTTCCGGCTGATAAAGCGGCGATAATTTTATCTCAGTTCTTCTTAATATGCCCCCAAATTGCTAAACTCTAGGCAGGGCCACTGGAATTATGCTATTTTGTGGCCATGGCTTTTTTCTTATAGTTATTGATTTGCTGTATTTGCCGCATAATCCATCATCTGCTGCATAATTTGCAGATTTTCCCCCCAAAAATGTTTCTAACTCAAACGGATCATAAGTTACTAAAACGCACCAACGCATGTTGCTGTTCAGTGGCTTGGCAGTTCGGACTGGACTGATCCCATGAGGCACAGGGTCAGACTGATTTGCATATAGCCATGTCTGAACTGGGGTGGCAGAGTGGGCTAAAGAACGGTGATGGATTAAACCCAGATCTGTTGACTGGGTGTGAGTGTTTGATTAGTTCAGATGCTCTGTCCATCACTACCCCCTTTTGTACCGCTTTGTTCGCCATAGGTTGGCAGGGTATGCTCAGACGTGAGTCCCTTGCTCACTTTGCCACTGGATTCAAGCAAGCCTGGATGAAGACGGCTGCAATGCCAGAAACCGGTCCTAGGAAGCTTGTTTCCGGTCCAGAGAAGGCATGGCTTGGCAGTTCGGGCTGGACTGTTCCCATGAGGCACAGGGTCAGACTGATTTGCATATGGCCATGTCTGAACTGGGGTGGCAGAGTGGGCTAAAGAATGGTGATGGATTAAACCTAGATCTGTTGATTGGGTGTGAGTGTTTGATTGGTTCAGATGCTCCGTCCATCACCACCCCCTTTTGTACCGTGCTGTTCAGTGGAAGGCACTTCACAAATTTTGAATGCTCATCTTTCAGTTGCAAATTGCTCTATTTGGGTGTTGAACTAGTACTAATATGGAGAAATGCTTGTTCAGTCAGCGTTAACATGTGTACAAATGACAAAATAATTACCTGCTATTATCACAAAATGTGCCACCTTATGTCACATAATTAGCATTTGCCTGCTGCATAATTTAATAAACTCTGCTGCACAATTTGGTCATCGCTTGCCACATAATTCCAGTGGTCTCGACTAGAGGAGAGATAACCCTCAGTCTGGCTATGATGTCTAGTTATGATGGCAAATAGGATGAAGGCTCATCTCTGAGCTCTAGAGCATGGGTAGCAATGTATGCATTATCCACAACTCCCTCCTGTGCCGAATGAACTCTAATGCTTTCAGAAGAAAATATTAGTTTCTGGTGTATTAAACTTGGATAAAATCTTCCATTTCCCGATCTGACGGCATGAAGAATTATAGTGTGCCAGGGAAGATTGGAGGGAAGCCAGAGACACTGGTAGCTGCCTGATTCATGTCCTTTGACACGTGTTCCACTGAATGACAAGGAACACCATAAGCACAGACCAGCCTCAGTGATAAGGCCTGTCTGGGTGTGACTCTAGAGTTCTACAATGCAGCACATAGAATAGTGCTGAAGGTCCTGTCCAGAGAAGGCTCCACTCTTCAACCCTGAGCAGCCGAGGCCATAGGAACTAATCAGGCAGCACAGTACTAAACAAGCAATCCAATTCCAACCCAGACACTAACACGAGAAGAACAGCAGGGATCTGTTCAGAGAGATGTGATGACATCAAAAGCCAAGATGCATGGAATCAAAACCTTTCCCTGCAGGACTAGGCCTTCCAACCACTTAAAAGGATCAAGAGGACTGAAGAAATGAAAAAGGAATTGGAGTGGTCTCTTTAAGGTCATTAAACCAATTGTCAGCATAAACATGTTTTTTAAGCAGATAGTAGGCCCCATGGTGCCTCGTTATCTATTGACAGAGAAATGGCTGTCCCAACAGAAATAAAGGTAGGACTACAATCATACACAGGCAGCCTGACCTTCGAAGCATAGAAAAAGACAATTAAGCGAATTCTACCAGTGAATCTGCTATACAAACTGTAACTGGATCACAACTAATGACATACTGACTGACCGAACAGGCATAATAAATACCAGTGGGATACTTATCACTTTGGGACTATTAGGGAGTGCAAGTGGACTGAAACCCCTTACCAAATTCCTTTAAAAGTTCAACATTCACAGCAATCCCAAATGCCCTTACCTTTTGCCTCTCAACCCTCCACAATCGGCCCAAGAGATACCAATCAATAGGGGAAAAACACATTCCAAATGCCCTGTCTCCCAAGAACTGAGACCCATGAAATCAAAAATTAAGGAATATCCACACTGAAAAAAAAGCTATGAACAGGTCACTCAATATGTAATCATACTTACAAAAATTCATGTAAAGAAACCCCGACTCCAATGTCAGATCATCTCATCTCATCCTTACAAAAGAGGGACCACACTGTTCCAGAACTAACTAACTACCAACTGAACCTTTTCAAAAATGCAATTTAGACTTTCACACTCTTAACACTCGAAGAACATACAGAATTGCTAATTTCAAATCACTATTATTGTGCTTAGAAAAGTAAACACAAATACTCTTCAGTTTATATACCACCAATGAAACCAAACTTTCGGCCACAATACTATGTAACATCTAATGTATATATCACCAAAACTTCTAAAATACTATAGTTAAAAAACTCTTTTATAAGGCAGAAATGACAATTCATAAAAATAGTGAAATGATGATACAAGCATCAGGTGATAATAAACAACTTTCAGATTGGAATCCCTTCAAACTTACCCAGACTTAATGGAGGCAATTAACCGGTGCTGGGACAGAATAATGAGTTCGAATTGTCGACTTACACAAATATTGAGTTGGAATATCGTGATTCAGAAATATCCAGAGCAAGAATATCGGGGTGAAGAATATCAAATTTAGGTGAGAAATATCGTTTTTAAAAATATAGAAGTCATTAATATTGTTTGCAAAAATATAGTTGTTTAAAATATCGTTTTTTTTATTAGTGTTTTGTATTTTAGTTTATATTTCAAATGTGTGTGATGTATGTTTTTTTGGGTTTTTTAATATATGTGTTACATTTTTAGAAGCTATCGATTTTATTTTAATTACATTTTGTGTTTTTAGTTCCGAAGCGAGTTGAGGGTTTCTAGGGGAATGGAGTGGGAAGTAATGTAATTATAATAAAATAATGATTATTTTGTATTTATTTAATTTAGATTTTATAGTGTTATTGTGGGAAGTAATTTATTTGTAATAAATTGTTAATTGGTTGTTAATTAATGTTAATTAATTGGTAATTAATTATATTGTATAATTTGGTTTAGGTCCCTGTTGTGGTGTTTATAGGGGTACAGGGAGGGAAGTAATTTATTTTTTATTAATTAATAAATAGTTCTTAATTAATGTTCATTAATTAATTGAAAATTAATTATGGAAATTGTGTAATTAATTTCAGGTGCAGGTTGTGGGGTTTATAGGGGTAAAGGGTGGGAAGTAATATATGCCTAATTATTAAATAATTATTAATTAATATTGATTAATTAATTGAAAATTAAATTTAGAATTTGTGCAATTAATTTTAGCTGTGGGTTATGGGGTTTATAGGGTAAAGTGAGGGAAGTAATTTATGTTTAATTAATTAATATTTAGTTGATCATTAATGTTAATTAATTAATTGATATATAATTAGGGTAGTTGTTTAATTTTTTTGTGTGTGGGTTTTACTTTTTTAGTGGTAAAGGGAAGAGAAGTAAATTCATTTTACTTACTTTATACTTAGCTTTTTATACACTGTGAGTTTTGAAATTGAATATAAGTTTTAATTGTGTAATTACATATATATATTTTTTTTTTTAAATTTTTGAAAACCTTTATTGAGACCAGAACACACAGCTATTCAGCCTGACATCCCGGAGGCGAGGCAGCAGGAATAAAGGAGATAAGTAGGGTCAAACAGTTGAGACATAATCATCAAAGGTTAAATTTTATGATATAAAGACAACAACAGGCGCCCGCGGGCGCGAAAGTGGCAGTGTATAAAATGTGATGCTGGGTGTCAGGGATGGGTAGGGAATAAGGCAGGAAAACACTTAAGAAAGACAGATTACAGAATGGAAAGGAGGAGGGAGGGGGAAGGTATCAGGAGAATGAATTACATTAAAGCTCAGTTGGCGTCGCAGGCTAGGGAGAAACGGTATCATGTTGGTCAATGGGTTCAGGCGGTAAACACACATCCCCCCTATATTCGTTCCATGCTCCCCAAATTTTCGTCCAAGTCCGGGGTTTCCCTCTGGCCACATAGACTGTCTTTTCCCTAAACATACACCAGTCCATGTTGGCCTTCCACTGTACCAACAGGGGGGCCTCAGCCGCACCCCATCTCTGGGCTATGTCCCTCTTTGCCACCATGTTCCCAAGGGTGACCCACCTAGTCTGTGCAACGTTGTGGTCGGACGGCTCCCATACATTCAAGAGGCATCGACGGGCCTCCGCCTGGGAAGCCACGCCAGTAACCTCCTCCATCACTCGGTGGACCCTTCTCCAGTAGGAGGCGATCACCGGGCAGTCCCAGAGGATATGTAGGAAAGTGGCAGGAGCTCCACAGCCCCTGCGGCAGAGACCGTCAGGTGAGAAACCCATACGCATCAATCGGGGCCCTGTCACGTACACCCGGTGCAAGACCTTAAACTGTACGAGGCGAAGACGGGAAGAAATGGCAACCTCCTTCGGAGAGGAAACCGCACTCCGCCAATCCTCGTCGTCCAATTCAAGGCCATCCGCCACCCACTGGTCTCTCAAGCCAAGGAGGAGGTCCGTGCGTGTATTGATCAACTTCTTGTACGAGAGTGAAATTGCACTGTCTGGCATATGCCCATCCAGGATCCTATCTTCCAGCGGGGAACTTTCGGGAATGACGCCGTCCGGCGGAGAGGCCGAAAGCAGCGCATGTCGCAGCTGCGCATGGCGGAAGAACTCCGTCTCGCCCAGCTGGTACTCAGCTTGTAACTGGGGGAAGGTCTTAATCAAACCCCTGGAGAGCATGTCCTCAACCCTGCTGATGCCGATGAGGTCCCACCTATCAAAACCCTTGGTGTGCCATAGCCTACCCAGGATGTCGGAGTCAAAGAGGGGAGTGAACCTCGTGAGTCTGCCCTGCCATCCCTGTGCCTTGGTAACCGCTTTCCAGGTGCGGACTGCCGTTCGGGTGGGGCCCGTTAGTTTGCGGTCAAAGGACTTGGAGTATAGGGCCCGGTAGTAATTACCGTCGCCCGTCAGCCACCTATCCATGGCGTATCCGGGGCTCACCACTGGGCCGTAAAACCCATGGTTTAGGGCCGCTAGCTGCGACGACCAGTAATAACGGTGCACGTCGGGGAGGGCGATGCCCCCATCGTACCAGGGGAGCGTGAGTTTGTGGAGGGCGACGCGGGGGCGACCCTCCCAGAGGAGGTTACGGAGAAGGCCTTCGAGCTCACGGAAGTAGCGGGCTGGGACAGGGTCTTGTGTGTTTTGAAGTGCGTACAGGAATCTGGGCAGGGCCATCATCTTGAAAAGAGCGGCACGGCCGAGGAGGGAGAGTGGCAAGTGGCGCCAGCTGTCGACGTCACGTCGCAGCCTCTGAAGAGGAGGGAGCAGGTTGTTATCATACCGGAGCTTGGCATTACCGGAGATGTAGATGCCCAGGTATTTGAAACCGCGCGAAGCGATCTGAATACCGCAGCCTCTAGGGAGGTGCGGGGTATCACCCTTGAGGACATATAGAGAGGACTTGGCCCAGTTAATGACCAGGCCAGAGTACCGCCCAAAGCGTTTGATGACGTCACAGGCCACAACAAGGGATCTGCCAGGTGAAGTCAAGTACAGCAGTATGTCGTCAGCGTACAAGGAGACCCTGTCTTCAAAGCCAGGGGCCCATGTGATACCTCTCAAGTCAGGATGTGAACGCAACAACGCTGCAAGGGGTTCGAGGGCCAAGGCAAACAATAGGGGGGACAGGGGGCAGCCCTGTCTGGTACCGCGACGTAGGGGAAATGGCGCCGAAAGGCGGCCATTGACTGTGACATTGGCCATCGGGTCCGCATACAGGAGCTTCACCCAGCTCACAAAGACAGGTCCAAACCCGAGTTTGGCCAGAACCGCCCACAGGTAAGGCCATTCGAGCGAGTCAAAGGCCATAGTGGCATCCAAGGATGCCAACACAGCCGGCTCTTCAAGAGTGTGGGCCCGGGCCATGACCCCGTGAAGGCGGCGCAAGTTAAGGGCGGTGTTACGGTGGGGAATGAATCCAGATTGATCGGGATGCACGAGATCGCCAATGACTCCAATCAAACGATTAGCCAAGAGTTTGGCAAGGACCTTGGGCTCCACGTTAAGGAGGGAAATAGGACGGTAAGAACGACAGACGTCTCGTGGTTTGCCCTCCTTGTGGATGACCACGATGGTGGCCAATCGTTGGTCTAGGGGGAGAGAGCCTCTCTCAAAGGATTCCAGGAACATCTTACGGAGATGCGGGGAGACTGCGTCTGAACGGATTTTATATAATTCCACCGGTATACCGTTAGGCCCGGAAGCCTTTCCGGTATTAAGTGAACGGAGCGCAAGTTCGACCTCGTCCGCGGTGATGTCCCTATCCAGGTCCTCTCTTTCCTCCTCGGAAAGGCTGGGCAGGTCAATATCAGAGAGGAAGGCCGTCGAGTCCGCCTCCGAAAAGTCCGAGGCAGACTCATAGACCCCCCGAAAGTAGTCTGCGAAAGAATCCACAATGGCGCTAGGATCCGTAAGGATCGCACCGTCGTCACCAATAAGCTCCGGCACCACACGGCTGGCCATCTCCCTTCTGTCAAGCCAAGCCAACAGCTTCCCGGCCTTATCGCCCACATCGTAGATGCGACCTTGCTGTTCCTTGGCCAGGACAAGAGCGGCGTTAGTGGCCAGGGCGTGGTACTCCGCCTGTTTCAGCGAGAGATTGTGAAGGACCAAGGGGTCCGGATCGGATCCCAATTGAGCCTCGAGGCGTAACACTTCCTGCTCAATAGTTAGCATGTCTGAGTCTCTGGTACGACGGGTATCAGCGATAATTGCCTGGGCCTCGCCCCGGAGGACCGTCTTAAAAGCTTCCCATAGTGTAACTGCCGACTCCACCGAGCCCACATTCTCGGAGAAGTAGAGATCAATAGATTTGGCCAGGAGGGAGCGGGTCTTGAAATCACGGAAATACCATGGATTGACTACTGCTGGGCGTTCCGACAGAGTCACTCCAAAGTCAAAGGAGACCCATAGCGGGGAGTGGTCAGAAACGCCCCGCGCAAGAAAGCGGGCCTCGGAAACGGCGAGTGCGTCCGAAGCCAGCGTAAGGACATAGTCGATACGCGAAAGACTCCCATGCGCGCCCGACAGGAAAGAAAACTGACGGAGCGTGGGGTGCAAGAGCCGCCACCCGTCCACCAGCCCAGTAGACTCAAGGAAGGACGGCAGCCACATCTGTGGCCCACGTAGGTCGCGGGGCGGTTGACGATCAAGGAGACCAGAGCAAACTGAATTAAAGTCACCCCCCACAATCAAACGACCAGCCGGCATAGACAAGATGGCACCACCAAGGTCCTGAAAAGCACTAGACTGGAGCCCTGGGGGGACGTACACAGACAACAACATAAGGGAACGCCCTTCCCATCTCCCAGCCACGGCGGCGTACCTCCCCCTATCGTCAATCAAAGTGGTCTCTATCTCTAGGGGAAGGGATGCGCGCACAAGAATTCCCGCCCCCCTGGAGCCGGAAGAGAACCCCGAATGCGCCACCATTTTATATCCCTTGCGATTCAGGGCTTTACAGGCATTGCCCACCAAGTGCGTCTCCTGAAGAAGTACAATATCTGGCATATGCCGTTTAATCAGTTGTATAACCACCCCTCTCTTGATTCGATCACCCAACCCGTTAACATTCCAACTAAGAATTTTCAACACCCTACCCCTCATCCCTCCATTGCCCGCCCCACCCATCACCCAAAGACACTTGCATCAAAAAAAGTCCAGGATCGCCAATGTCCATTTGCCACAAAAGAGGAAGAAAAAGAAAAACAAAACAAAACAGAATTGTACCCAACAAACCCCCCACCCTGCACCCCTGCATTAGACTAAAAAGCCCCCCCAACCAGCAGTGTGCCTGTCGCCCCATTAACTACTCTACAAAAGACCCAGAGGAGTGAGGAATCCCCGTGAAATCATCCCGCCACCCACCATGAAAATAAAGGAGAGAGTAATCGCACCAAAAACAGCAGTCCGGCGGTCATTCGAGGCAGGGGTAGCCCCGGCTCCCAGTTCATTCTTGCCGCTCCGCTCCGCCCGAGGCGCCTCCAACATCATCTTCATGCTCATCACGCTCTGGTGTTACAGTGTCCAGCCACTCGCTAACATTCTCAGGATAGTCAAAAAAGTAGGCCCGTCCCTTGAGTTCCACACGGAGCTTCGCTGGGAACTGCATAGAGTACTTGAGACCCATGTCCCTGAGGCGTCTCTTTACTCCCGCGTAGCTCAACCGTTGACGTTGTACCAGCCTGGTGAAATCCGGGTAGAAATGCACCTCCGCATTCTGGTAGTGTAGTGGCCCGTGCGATCTGGATGCCTGGAGGATCGCATCTCGGTCTCTGAAATTGAGAAGGCGCGCCACAATCGGTCGGGGCGTCGCCCCCGTTTTAGGTGGTCCCCCTGGCACACGGTGGGCACGTTCCACTGAGAAGAAATTGCTCAGTCCAGAGGGCGCCAAATGTGTCTTGACCAATTCCTCCACAAACAGGTCTGCTGCGCCATTCTCGGACCCTTCCGGAACCCCTACTATACGGACGTTCTGCCGCCTGGCTCGCCCCTCAAAATCCTCCAGCCGCTTTGAGAAAAGATCGGCAGTCGATCGCAGGTTCCGGACCTCAGTTTGCAATTCAGAGACATCCGAGGTCAGACTGGTGGTCTTGATGTCAAGCGCTTTCACACGATCGTTTGTCTTGCCCAAGTCGGTCCTGATAAGGGAGATATCAATAGCCATGGAGTCCACTTTATGGGACAGAGTCTCGTGCTGCTGCTGTACATCGGCACGGAGGCTGGTGATGGCACCCATGATGTCCATGAGGGTAGGATCCGAGCCGTCCGGCGGGCCAGTCACTGAAGCCCCTTTGGAGATGGCCCCCGATGTAGGTGGCGACTTGAGATTCACATACCGCTCCATGCGGTTGTTCTGTGTTTGCGATTTGCCCCGACCACCTTTATTTGATGCCCTTTCCGGATCGCCTCTGCCCGCCATGATGGGTTCTCGAGAACAAAGGGAGGGCGGCAGCAGGTCAGGGTCCACAGCCGAGAGGCAGTCGGATCAAAAAGTCACAAGCAGGTCGACGAGGGCAAGGCAAGTACGCAGTGTCTTCACCAAGGAGATGGCAGGCAGGGCCCGTGTAGTCCGAGCAGGCGAAGTGACGAAGTGGCGAAGTCCGGATGGACAATGGCACCGTCACGGAGCGGAGTTCAGCTCGACGTAACTTTGCTCAGGAGTCACCGATTTGGAAGCCGATTGCAGTCCCCGCCTCAGTAGGCCGTCAGCATTACAGTTCCACCAACGTGGGACAGGATTTCAGGCAGGATAGTTGCGGTGGATCGGACGGTCCACGGAGCTCCGAGCTTACGCGGCCATCTTGGTCGCCCGCGAAGCTCCTCCCCGTAATTACATATTTTTACAGTTGAATTTTACCAGTGGTTTGGGGGATTATAGAGGTAAAGTGTGGGAAGCCTATTCCTTTTTATGAGTTTCAATTTGTTTTTTATTTCTTTAATTGGTAATTAATTATGTAAGTACATTTTGTTATAAAATGTAGATGTCTGTTGTGAATTATGTGGTGTTATAGGGCAGGAAATAAAAAAAAATGTAAATATATGTGATAAATAATGTTTTTGATTGTAAATAATTTCTATTCAAATACATTTATTTGTTTGAAAATGATTTTCTATATCATGAAATATAATATGTATAGGTATTTGTCATATGCATTTAACATTATAATATGTTTATTTTAATTTGTAATATTAAATATATTTTTATTTTTTTATATATATATATATATTTAGTTTGTTTTTAAAATATTTGTGTTGTTAATATTTTGTTTGTTTTTACTTTTGAACTGACTGGGGTGAGAATGTTATTTGTTACCCCTCTGCAATCCAACATTTTCCCTACTGTTGCACTGATTGGAGTGGGAATAGTGAATTTTATCATGCCACTATCCATCACTTTCCCTACTTTCGCACTCACTGGAGCGGGAATAGTACAATTTACCACTCCACTATCCAACACTTTCCCTACTGTTACAGTCATTGGAGTGGGAATAGTAATTTTTACACCTACGCAACAAGCACTTTCCCTACTGTTGCACTCACTGTAGTAAGTTCTACCCCTCCGCTAACCAACACTTTCCCTACTGTTGCATTCAGTGGAGTGGGAATAGTACTTTTTACACCTATGCAGTCCAAAACTTTCCCTACTGTTACACTGACTGGAGCGGGAATAGTAAGATTTACCTCTCCGCTATTCAACACTTTCCCTACTGTTACACTCATTGGAGTGGGAATAGTAAATGTTACCTCTCTGCTATCCAAAACTTTCCCTACTGTTACACTCACCGGAATGGGAATAGTAGGTTCTACCCCTCAGCTATCCAACACTTTCCCTACTGTTGCACACACTGGAGTGGGCATAATAAGTTTTACCCCTCTGCTATCCAACACTTTCCCTACTGTGACACTCATTGGATGGGAATAGTAATTTTTACCCCTCTGCTATCCAACAATTTCCCTACTGTTGCACTCACTGGAGTGGGAACAGTAATTTAGACCTCTCTGCTATCCAATACTTTCCCTACTGTTGCACTCACTGGAGTGGGAATACTCAGTTTCACCCCTGCACTATCCAACACTTTCCCTACAGTTACACTGACTGAAGTGGTAAATTTAAGTTTTTTTTTGTTTTTTTTTAAATTTTTGAAAACCTTTATTGAGACCAGAACACACAGCTATTCAGCCTAACATCCCGGAGGCGAGGCAGCAGGAATAAAGGAGATAAGTAGTGTCAAACAGTTGAGACATAATCATCAAAGGTTAAATTTTATGATATAAAGACAACAACAGGCGCCCGCGGGCGCGAAAGTGGCAGTGTATAAAATGTGATGCTGGGTGTCAGGGATGGGTAGGGAATAAGGCAGGAAAACACTTAAGAAAGACAGATTACAGAATGGAAAGGAGGAGGGAGGGGGAAGGTATCAGGAGAATGAATTACATTAAAGCTCAGTTGGCGTCGCAGGCTAGGGAGAAACGGTATCATGTTGGTCAATGGGTTCAGGCGGTAAACACACATCCCCCCTATATTCGTTCCATGCTCCCCAAATTTTCGTCCAAGTCCGGGGTTTCCCTCTGGCCACATAGACTGTCTTTTCCCTAAACATACACCAGTCCATGTTGGCCTTCCACTGTACCAACAGGGGGGCCTCAGCCGCACCCCATCTCTGGGCTATGTCCCTCTTTGCCACCATGTTCCCAAGGGTGACCCACCTAGTCTGTGCAACGTTGTGGTCGGACGGCTCCCATACATTCAAGAGGCATCGACGGGCCTCCGCCTGGGAAGCCACGCCAGTAACCTCCTCCATCACTCGGTGGACCCTTCTCCAGTAGGAGGCGATCACCGGGCAGTCCCAGAGGATATGTAGGAAAGTGGCAGGAGCTCCACAGCCCCTGCGGCAGAGACCGTCAGGTGAGAAACCCATACGCATCAATCAGGGCCCTGTCACGTACACCCGGTGCAAGACCTTAAACTGTACGAGGCGAAGACGGGAAGAAATGGCAACCTCCTTCGGAGAGGAAACCGCACTCCGCCAATCCTCGTCGTCCAATTCAAGGCCATCCGCCACCCACTGGTCTCTCAAGCCAAGGAGGAGGTCCGTGCGTGTATTGATCAACTTCTTGTACGAGAGTGAAATTGCACTGTCTGGCATATGCCCATCCAGGATCCTATCTTCCAGCGGGGAACTTTCGGGAATGACGCCGTCCGGCGGAGAGGCCGAAAGCAGCGCATGTCGCAGCTGCGCATGGCGGAAGAACTCCGTCTCGCCCAGCTGGTACTCAGCTTGTAACTGGGGGAAGGTCTTAATCAAACCCCTGGAGAGCATGTCCTCAACCCTGCTGATGCCGATGAGGTCCCACCTATCAAAACCCTTGGTGTGCCATAGCCTACCCAGGATGTCGGAGTCAAAGAGGGGAGTGAACCTCGTGAGTCTGCCCTGCCATCCCTGTGCCTTGGTAACCGCTTTCCAGGTGCGGACTGCCGTTCGGGTGGGGCCCGTAAGTTTGCGGTCAAAGGACTTGGAGTATAGGGCCCGGTAGTAATTACCGTCGCCCGTCAGCCACCTATCCATGGCGTATCCGGGGCTCACCACTGGGCCGTAAAACCCATGGTTTAGGGCCGCTAGCTGCGACGACCAGTAATAACGGCGCACGTCGGGGAGGGCGATGCCCCCATCGTACCAGGGGAGCGTGAGTTTGTGGAGGGCGACGCGGGGGCGACCCTCCCAGAGGAGGTTACGGAGAAGGCCTTCGAGCTCACGGAAGTAGCGGGCTGGGACAGGGTCTTGTGTGTTTTGAAGTGCGTACAGGAATCTGGGCAGGGCCATCATCTTGAAAAGAGCGGCACGGCCGAGGAGGGAGAGTGGCAAGTGGCGCCAGCTGTCGACGTCACGTCGCAGCCTCTGAAGAGGAGGGAGCAGGTTGTTATCATACCGGAGCTTGGCATTACCGGAGATGTAGATGCCCAGGTATTTGAAACCGCGCGAAGCAATCTGAATACCGCAGCCTCTAGGGAGGTGCGGGGTATCACCCTTGAGGACATATAGAGAGGACTTGGCCCAGTTAATGACCAGGCCAGAGTACCGCCCAAAGCGTTTGATGACGTCACAGGCCACAACAAGGGATCTGCCAGGTGAAGTCAAGTACAGCAGTATGTCGTCAGCGTACAAGGAGACCCTGTCTTCAAAGCCAGGGGCCCATGTGATACCTCTCAAGTCAGGTTGTGAACGCAACAACGCTGCAAGGGGTTCGAGGGCCAAGGCAAACAATAGGGGGGACAGGGGGCAGCCCTGTCTGGTACCGCGACGTAGGGGAAATGGCGCCGAAAGGCGGCCATTGACTGTGACATTGGCCATCGGGTCCGCATACAGGAGCTTCACCCAGCTCACAAAGACAGGTCCAAACCCGAGTTTGGCCAGAACCGCCCACAGGTAAGGCCATTCGAGCGAGTCAAAGGCCATAGTGGCATCCAAGGATGCCAACACAGCCGGCTCTTCAAGAGTGTGGGCCCGGGCCATGACCCCGTGAAGGCGGCGCAAGTTAAGGGTGGTGTTACGGTGGGGAATGAATCCAGATTGATCGGGATGCACGAGATCGCCAATGACTCCAATCAAACGATTAGCCAAGAGTTTGGCAAGGACCTTGGGCTCCACGTTAAGGAAGGAAATAGGACGGTAAGAACGACAGACGTCTCGTGGTTTGCCCTCCTTGTGGATGACCACGATGGTGGCCAATCGTTGGTCTAGGGGGAGAGAGCCTCTCTCAAAGGATTCCAGGAACATCTTACGGAGATGCGGGGAGACTGCGTCTGAACGGATTTTATATAATTCCACCGGTATACCGTTAGGCCCGGAGGCCTTTCCGGTATTAAGTGAACGGAGCGCAAGTTCGACCTCGTCCGCGGTGATGTCCCTATCCAGGTCCTCTCTTTCCTCCTCGGAAAGGCTGGGCAGGTCAATATCAGAGAGGAAGGCCGTCGAGTCCGCCTCCGAAAAGTCCGAGGCAGACTCATAGACCCCCCGAAAGTAGTCTGCGAAAGAATCCACAATGGCGCTAGGATCCATAAGGATCGCACCGTCGTCACCAATAAGCTCCGGCACCACACGGCTGGCCATCTCCCTTCTGTCAAGCCAAGCCAACAGCTTCCCGGCCTTATCGCCCACATCGTAGATGCGACCTTGCTGTTCCTTGGCCAGGACAAGAGCGGCGTTAGTGGCCAGGGCGTGGTACTCCGCCTGTTTCAGCGAGAGATTGTGAAGGACCAAGGGGTCCGGATCGGATCCCAATTGAGCCTCGAGGCGTAACACTTCCTGCTCAATAGTTAGCATGTCTGAGTCTCTGGTACGACGGGTATCAGCAATAATTGCCTGGGCCTCGCCCCGGAGGACCGTCTTAAAAGCTTCCCATAGTGTAACTGCCGACTCCACCGAGCCCACATTCTCGGAGAAGTAGAGATCAATAGATTTGGCCAGGAGGGAGCGGGTCTTGAAATCACGGAAATACCATGGATTGACTACTGCTGGGCGTTCCGACAGAGTCACTCCAAAGTCAAAGGAGACCCATAGCGGGGAGTGGTCAGAAACGCCCCGCGCAAGAAAGCGGGCCTCGGAAACAGCGAGTGCGTCCGAAGCCAGCGTAAGGACATAGTCGATACGCGAAAGACTCCCATGCGCGCCCGACAGGAAAGAAAACTGACGGAGCGTGGGGTGCAAGAGCCGCCACCCGTCCACCAGCCCAGTAGACTCAAGGAAGGACGGCAGCCACATCTGTGGCCCACGTAGGTCGCGGGGCGGTTGACGATCAAGGAGACCAGAGCAAACTGAATTAAAGTCACCCCCCACAATCAAACGACCAGCCGGCATAGACAAGATGGCACCACCAAGGTCCTGAAAAGTACTAGACTGGAGCCCTGGGGGGACGTACACAGACAACAACGTAAGGGAACGCCCTTCCCATCTCCCAGCCACGGCGGCGTACCTCCCCCTATCGTCAATCAAAGTGGTCTCTATCTCTAGGGGAAGGGATGCGCGCACAAGAATTCCCGCCCCCCTGGAGCCGGAAGAGAACCCCGAATGCGCCACCATTTTATATCCCTTGCGATTCAGGGCTTTACAGGCATTGCCCACCAAGTGCGTCTCCTGAAGAAGTACAATATCTGGCATATGCCGTTTAATCAGTTGTATAACCACCCCTCTCTTGATTCGATCACCCAACCCGTTAACATTCCAACTAAGAATTTTCAACACCCTACCCCTCATCCCTCCATTGCCCGCCCCACCCATCACCCAAAGACACTTGCATCAAAAAAAGTCCAGGATCGCCAATGTCCATTTGCCACAAAAGAGGAAGAAAAAGAAAAACAAAACAAAACAGAATTGTACCCAACAAACCCCCCACCCTGCACCCCTGCATTAGACTAAAAAGCCCCCCCAACCAGCAGTGTGCCTGTCGCCCCATTAACTACTCTACAAAAGACCCAGAGGAGTGAGGAATCCCCGTGAAATCGTCCCGCCACCCACCATGAAAATAAAGGAGAGAGTAATCGCACCAAAAACAGCAGTCCGGCGGTCATTCGAGGCAGGGGTAGCCCCGGCTCCCAGTTCATTCTTGCCGCTCCGCTCCGCCCGAGGCGCCTCCAACATCATCTTCATGCTCATCACGCTCTGGTGTTACAGTGTCCAGCCACTCGCTAACATTCTCAGGATAGTCAAAAAAGTAGGCCCGTCCCTTGAGTTCCACACGGAGCTTCGCTGGGAACTGCATAGAGTACTTGAGACCCATGTCCCTGAGGCGTCTCTTTACTCCCGCGTAGCTCAACCGTTGACGTTGTACCAGCCTGGTGAAATCCGGGTAGAAATGCACCTCCGCATTCTGGTAGTGTAGTGGCCCGTGCGATCTGGATGCCTGGAGGATCGCATCTCGGTCTCTGAAATTGAGAAGGCGCGCCACAATCGGTCGGGGTGTCGCCCCCGTTTTAGGTGGTCCCCCTGGCACACGGTGGGCACGTTCCACTGAGAAGAAATTGCTCAGTCCAGAGGGCGCCAAATGTGTCTTGACCAATTCCTCCACAAACAGGTCTGCTGCGCCATTCTCGGACCCTTCCAGAACCCCTACTATACGGACGTTCTGCCGCCTGGCTCGCCCCTCAAAATCCTCCAGCCGCTTTGAGAAAAGATCGGCAGTTGATCGCAGGTTCCGGACCTCAGTTTGCAATTCAGAGACATCCGAGGTCAGACTGGTGGTCTTGATGTCAAGCGCTTTCACACGATCGTTTGTCTTGCCCAAGTCGGTCCTGATAAGGGAGATATCAATAGCCATGGAGTCCACTTTATGGGACAGAGTCTCGTGCTGCTGCTGTACATCGGCACGGAGGCTGGTGATGGCACCCATGATGTCCATGAGGGTAGGATCCGAGCCGTCCGGCGGGCCAGTCACTGAAGCCCCTTTGGAGATGGCCCCCGATGTAGGTGGCGACTTGAGATTCACATACCGCTCCATGCGGTTGTTCTGTGTTTGCGATTTGCCCCGACCACCTTTATTTGATGCCCTTTCCGGATCGCCTCTGCCCGCCATGATGGGTTCTCGAGAACAAAGGGAGGGCGGCAGCAGGTCAGGGTCCACAGCCGAGAGGCAGTCGGATCAAAAAGTCACAAGCAGGTCGACGAGGGCAAGGCAAGTACGCAGTGTCTTCACCAAGGAGATGGCAGGCAGGGCCCGTGTAGTCCGAGCAGGCGAAGTGACGAAGTGGCGAAGTCCGGATGGACAATGGCACCGTCACGGAGCGGAGTTCAGCTCGACGTAACTTTGCTCAGGAGTCACCGATTTGGAAGCCGATTGCAGTCCCCGCCTCAGTAGGCCATCAGCATTACAGTTCCACCAACGTGGGACGGGATTTCAGGCAGGATAGTTGCGGTGGATCGGACGGTCCACGGAGCTCCGAGCTTACGCGGCCATCTTGGTCGCCCGCGAAGCTCCTCCGGTAAATTTAAGTTTAAAGATTTTTAAATAGTTTAATGTTTGAATTTATATTAGGCTGTTTTTTAAAAATATTTTTTATGTTATTGGTATTTATTTAGATATATATGTGCATATTTTTATATAATTTAAAAATTATAAAATAAATTATAATAGTGTATTGATTGTTTTAAAGTAAAACTATATATAACGCGTCTCTCCTGACCTCTGGGATTGAGGGCTACCTGGCAGAATAAAATAATGCTGAATCTTAAAACACCTCGTGTCCGTGCCATTCTTCCATGGAGTTCCTGTGGGAGCTGGTCTTTTTTGTTTATATATATATATATATATCGCGGAACGAGCGAGGCAGTCGGTGAGAACTTTGGTCATGCCGAATCCAGCACAGATGATGGGAAGTAATTGCCAGCAATCAATCCACCTGCCCACGGAGGTAAACAAAAGCTATTTAAATTGACTCTGTGATGGAACCTACTAAAGGAGAAAATGCTGCTCGGATTAAAGGGAACCACAAGTCCCAACATGCCACAACCAAAAGCACACTGAGTGCGACCCACTGTGGTACTGCATGAAACAATGAACCAATCAGAGCATCCAAAGCTGGTGTCAAGCTGCCTATGAATAAGAGGCTTACTGCCTTGAAACGCGTCAGGCCATTTGAACTGTAAAGGTCGTAGTGAACATTGCTGGCTTCTGTAAAAATAAACCGGAGGTTTCATCATCCGTTGAGTGCGTCTTTAAAAGCTTTCGGGCATTTGGTTGAACACATATTTCACATGGCTGCCCTGCCGTGAAAGACTGCACCATCGTGAAATGAGCGAGGCTGTCGGTGAGAACTTTGGTCATGCCGAATCCAGCACAGATGATGGGAAGTAATTGCCAGCAATCAATCCACCTGCCCACGGAGGTAAACAAAAGCTATTTAAATTGACTCTGTGATGGAACCTACTAAAGGAGAAAATGCTGCTCGGATTAAAGGGAACCACAAGTCCCAACATGCCACAACCAAAAGCACACTGAGTGCGACCCACTGTGGTGCTGCATGAAACAATGAACCAATCAGAGCATCCAAAGCTGGTGTCAAGCTGCCTATGAATAAGAGGCTTAATGCCTTGAAACGCGTCAGGCCATTTGAATTGTAAAGGTCGGAGTGAACATTGCTGGCTTCTGTAAAAATAAACCGGAGTTTCATCATCCGTTGAGTGCGTCTTTAAAAGCTTTCGGGCATTTGGTTGAACACATATTTCACACGGCTGCCCTGCCGTGAAAGACTGCACCATCGTGAAATGAGCGAGGCTGTCGGTGAGAACTTTGGTCATGCCGAATCCAGCACAGATGATGGGAAGTAATTGCCAGCAATCAATCCACCTGCCCACGGAGGTAAACAAAAGCTATTTAAATTGACTCTGTGATGGAACCTACTAAAGGAGAAAATGCTGCTCGGATTAAAGGGAACCACAAGTCCCAACATGCCACAACCAAAAGCACACTGAGTGCGACCCACTGTGGTACTGCATGAAACAATGAACCAATCAGAGCATCCAAAGCTGGTGTCAAGCTGCCTATGAATAAGAGGCTTACTGCCTTGAAACGCGTCAGGCCATTTGAATTGTAAAGGTCGGAGTGAACATATATATATATATATATATATATATATATATATATATATATATATATTACCAAATTTCAAATAATTCCGTTCAGCCGTTCGGGCTGTAGCCGAGTCTAAAGGTCCTATGGAAATTAACATGGGGAAAACACGTTTTGGGACCCCCCTTTTTTCTCAGCCCCCACTTGATGAATCCCCCCCAAATTTTCAGGGAAGGAGCGGAGCGAGCCATCTTCTTTGAGAAATTTGCGAAGATTCATCAACCAGCGCCAAAGTTATTCCCAATAGAATGTTGGGGATTTCCTATAGAACTAAGTCCTAACTATATATACCTACTGGCTACCGCCAGTAGGTAATATATATATATATATGCACACAAAGTCTTCTGAAGGAAGAGCTCGCACTCGGAGGTATAAACCAGTGTTGTTTTAATCGTTACGCATTCCGTCAGTGAAACTAACTTGATCGCACGAAAATCTCTCGAGACAGGAAAGCATACATGTTTTTTACCTATGTTACCTACCAACTTGATAGACAATAATTCAGGTTGTGCCTCAATTCAGACTCAGACTCATACCACATGACGACCTGCTCCCCACCTTCAGTTCCCTTCTAGATGCCCAGACTACCCCCAAAGATCATGCAGGCAATACAGGCTCAATCCCCTACTAATAAGACCTCAACTATTCTAAACCCTCCAAACCCTGTCCCATTCTCATTCTCAAATTTCCTTGTGACCTGTCAAAACTACTTTACTGCCCAGTTTCCGCTCTGCTACAATAAAAATCTATTATACTTAATCTAACAGACACAAAGAGTATTAAGCTGACCATAAAGAAATGACTACTCAGAATTTGGGACACAGATTTAAAGACAGCTTCTCCATCTATAGATGCCACATGGTTGACCAACTAAAACATAAAGATCATCTTCATAAATACCACCTACCAAAAGATAGACTTTCCCACTATCCTAAAGAGAGTGCTACCATCTACGCTATCTCACATGTAATCCAAAATATCTAACCTTGAAAGCATATTGAAACAAAACATAAACAATCTAGTGAAAACCTACAAATTCCAAACCTCCAACAGACAAAAACCCACCTCCATCTAACCAGCAGTAAAGGTTAGACATCAGTGCAGGAAGTGAACTCACAACAGCAGATCCAGACCTCCTTTAAGCAATGAAGCGATTGAGGACCTGCTATCAAAATACACTGGAGAACTGGTTAAAATACACAGAGGGTTCACTCATATCCATTCGTGAAACCCAAATACAGAAATCCACAACACCAACAGAGAAAAGGTATGAACCACAGAAACTTGTTAGCGACAAACAAATCACCTTGCAGTCCTCCTTCAAATACCTCCTAAATGTCTTCAGATCTGCAACAAAACACATTATATAGGATTGTGGATGGTGAGTAAGAGCTTAGCAAAAAACATATTTTAACAAAGACAGCAACAATGCTTCTAAGGAGATGTTTAAAAAAATAAATCTTGAAACAATTCACCAATCTGTTTGTCTCACAGAACAAGGTTCTGACAACGCTCAGGTTTTGATATCACTCCATAACTTTGTCATTGAGAAGATTAATTTTACTCTATCTTTCCTACATTTCCTGAAAAAACTCTCAGCAACAGCTAGAACCATGCAGACATTTGCTCATACTCTTTCTGCTTTTAGGTCGGTTTCCTTGGAAAGGACTCCAAACATTGTGAATGCTGTTTAATCAGGCTCTCCAGATGATCCATCCCTAGTGCATATATTCTATCTTGCTGTCTCCACTATTTGCTCAGTGGTTTGTCAGCTGGTCAATTTGTCTTAGGGAAACTGGCAATGTGCCATCTTATTGCAAAAAGCTACAAGTCAAGCTACATGTCTCTTTATGAAAAAAGCATATGCTTGATCCTTTGATTTTAAGCAACTAGCATCCCATATCTTTGTTGCGATACTGCTCAAAGGTAGCATAGAGGTTTGCAAAGAAATGGTTACTTCATTTTGTTAAAACACTTTCTACTGGATACTCCAACTAATAGCAGATTCCTCACCTATAAATACCCTTAGGCATCAGACTGAATACAGAGATTTTTGTGAGCTTTTCTCCAGTGCGACAGAATGTGATGTTGTGCTGCACTCTGTTGACACTGTCCTGCCTTTGAAGTGACACTGGAGCCACATATATCCAGGGCATTACCATCATCATCCTGTTGATCATGCTGAATTTTTTCTGAGGCTGCACCAAGCAGGTTTTGGAGTGCCTATAGGCAACTCCTAATTAAGCACAGCTTTCTGTCAAAATCCGAGTGATGCTGCACTGACTGCACCAAAGCTGGTGCAGAGTACAATTTCGGTCAGGGTCATAACAGATTCGGTTCAGAATCAGACAAAGTAATCAGGACCTTCTCCAGCACCGGCAGTGACAGGGTCAGAGTTGGCATGGCAGGGACCACCATTGTTTGTGGTGCCAGGTTTGGAGCCAGATTGTGTGTCAGCCCTGAAGTTTGGCAGATCCTGCAATGGCATCAAGAGACACGGGTGGTGTCAAGGATATATCCACCATTGGTAATCCAACTGGAGGCCTCCTCAACACCTCGGTTCCTGAAGGCACACCAGAGGGAACTGTAAACAACAGTATGTTTGCAACATTGCTTCTTTAAATGCTTTCACCTATTGCAGCTTCATGGATGGACTTACCCGTGTGGTGCATCAGAATCCTTGTGTCCTCAACTTCAACTGGGAGTGGGTCTTACACACCTTCTGACTGTGTTACATGACAGAGCTTAGTTTTGCAGTACCAGATCACCATGGACTTCATCCAGGTGCAATACCCAACTTGGAGTTGTGCGAGGACCCGAGACACCAGACACATACCTTGCATGAACTATCACAGACAGCTGCTTGTGACAATATTTACAAGGCTTAAACCTTATACTTTGAAGGGAATATGTTTCTTTACAAACAATAAAAAAAATTGAGAGAAAAACTGTTGAACGATGAGAAGAAAGTTTAGGATTAAGCTCTGGTTCCTCGTCCAAAGGCAGAGAAAGAAAGGAACTGACACCAGGGAGCTTCGGTGGCACATATATATGGCTCTGGCTTTACTTCTGGAATGAGAAGTTGCTGTGAAGTGGCATGATGTTAGCTGTTGGCACGCGGAAACAATACTGAAAAAATCTCTGGATCTAGTCTGGCATATGAGTATATGCACAAGGTGTAGTTAGAAGCATCATTTAAAAGCAACAGTTTCCGAATGTATTACCACAGACTGAATTGTTGAGTAATATGACCACCTCACTCCTAGTCATAACGACAAACCCCACTTCTAGTACTGTACTGGTGTGAGGTGGCCTAATGTGTTCTGGGTATTGTACTCTTGTCTTCCTTCCATTAAACTAATTAGGCCAGCACAACTAAAATCAATCATTTATAGGTGAAAAGTTCAACAATGGAGACAGTGTCTTAAATGACCTGTAGAGAGCTGGTCACTTGACCCTGGTCCAGCTGGATCCTTGCCTCCTTATGATACAGAGGCTGCTGTGAAAGCAGTCCAGAACGAACTGCAAATAACTTTGGAGTAAGTGGGCATTGCTGCTTTGATCCTTTTGGCTCACTCTGTAATCATTGATACTGTATGTCAGGCTACTCTATTGAAGAGGCTTACAGGAGCATGCATGAGGGAGCAAGGCGTGAACTCTTTCCAATTTGTCCTAACTGGATACAGTCAAGCAGTTTTCATTCTTCCTGTTAGATCATCAGATATTCCTCTTCATTGAAGGCGTTCCCCTTGTGTCCTCCTTTTATCAAGAATTTGATTGTCAAAAATGTGCTATGCTGACGATATGCGGCTCATTCTTAGACTAGATGGTATTGGATCTGCCACCTCTAAGAACGTCTCCTTTAGTGGCAGATTGAATGTCTGTTAGCTGCCTGAGGTTAAACACTGATAAAATGGAGGAGATGTTATTAGTAGGTTCCCATTCTCTCTGGGCTCCCGATTGGTGGAATAAATGGCCTACTTCAAGTGACAGTGAAATGTCTGTGAATCATTTTCATCTCCACTCTCCTTTCAGACTCAGTTTCACCAACTTACATCCTCATACTTTCTACAGCTTAAGCTGTTAAGAAAAATCCTTTTTTTCTACTGAAGTCCTCCCATTAACAAATAATTCATGCTGTTAGGAGCCCAATTCAATAGTTGGAATAGTCTTCATATTGGTCTCCTTGCTTATTTAATCCAGCAACTTCAGATGATTCAAATTAATGATACACATCTGCTTCTGACCCTGCCACAATATGCCTCTCTTTCCTATCATTTGCGTAACCTAGATTTGCTTCTGATTCAAAATCAAATCCTGTTTAAAAGCCTATGTATCTGTTTCAACCCCCTCCAATATTTGGCGACTCATTTACTTAAGAGCTCTTCTCTTGGTATTGTCCACCCAGGCTACTTTGTCCTTTTTTGGCATTTCTTCTTCAAGTTTTTGCGATCAACAAAGCCCATCAAGGTGGACAATCCTTTGCCTATCCGGAGTCAAAAGCCTGGAGTACATTTCTGTTTGATCATCAAAGTCAGACTCATTTTCCAGATTCAGAAAAAAAGCTAGAAACCTGCATCTTCATGTAGTAAGATTCTGGCTGCATATTAGTTTTCCCATCGACAGGGTACTCGATGACGATGAACCTCACATCGCAGCCTCACCGTACCCTGGAAATTACACATTGCTTCTGCTGCATGACGCATCTTCGACAGGATCCTCGGAATGCTCCAAAACCCAGGGGGCATATTATCAAGGGATTTATCTCCGCTTTTTTAACTTTAAAAGCAAAGAAAGCGGAGATAAAATAATCTCCCTATCAGCAACAGGGTGCTAACACGCAAATTTGCATGTTAGCACCCTTTTTCTCGACGCTTCCCCTTGCATCTCTAATGAGATGCAAAGGGGGCGTTCCAGAGAAAAATAATAGGAGAAATGTTGTTAAGCGACATTTCTCCTATTATCAAGGATTTCGCTAACCCTGTTAGTGATAAAAAAAGCAGCGCTAACCGCGGTTAGCATTGCTTTTTTTACACCTGGTATTTTCCTGACTTAGCCATGATATCCTATGGAAGGTGGATATCATGGCTAAGTTTGTGAGCCCCTATCATCAATCTAACGCCAAACTTCGAGAGATTATCGTTGGTTTTCCAGCGATAATCTCTTAATTGGCAGTTAGCGCGAGGATTTTTATCACTTTTGAGATAAACCTTGCTAATAGCAAGTTATCTCTGCGATAATTTCCGGCGATGCTTAGCGTTAATAAATGTGTTGCTAAGCATCGTTAGCGATAAATATTGCTAAACGTTGGTAATATGCCCCCAGGATTTTTAAAGTGCTCTGTGCAGTGGGCCTTACTGGGCCTCTATAGTCGGCCAGTGCTCCCTCGTTTCAAGAGAGAGAATCAAATTACACAAGCACCCTCTTAAAAGTCCATTAATCAATGAACATAAATGTAGGATAGTGGTGTTATTTCCAAGGTTATTACACCAACATCATTCAATGGTTCAATGGCAATTCAAAGTATGGATCCAAAACCAAATCTTGTGCTTCAAGTTCTTTATTGTTCAAATAAGTTAAAAGTTTCCCAGCTTTACACTGCCGACACGTGTTTCGCCCTCTCCAGGGCTTTTTCAAGGCTATCTTGTTCTGGTCTTATGCTGCTCTGGCATCGGAGAGGTCTAGAGTTCGAAAAGATACGGGTATGAAGCGTTTATGCGAAACCTATTGGATGTCTTGGTCACAGCGAGCTATTCAGAAAGTGGGTTCCCTCTAAGTAACTTTAATCTTGTTAGGTCCTTGTTGTGGGGGTGCGATTCGCTGCGTGGAGGTAAATCCTATCTTGCTGAGTGAGAGATTCTTGAAGACCTTGATAAGTCTTATTCTCGTAGTTTTCGGCGCCGAGTCTCCACTGCAAGGCACTCTGATGAGAAACACTACCGCCATTTTCTTTGTATAAAAGTGCTCCCTCGTTATTGACCTGAAATTGTGACTTTGTCCAGGTCGTGCACAACAAGATATTCACATTTGGTGCTTTGTTCTTTTTGGCTCTATTTTTACGTAAATCTTCAAAATTGCATATCTCAAATTCTACTGATTGGATTATGTTGTTTCTATCTTGTTTTATGAATAGACAATTACTTTATATTTTTCATCTAGTGTGGGATAGCTTTTGGGCCGAGTTTTCATGTTATTACTCCTTGAATTTTTGCACAAATGCTTTATACTCTGCCTCTAGGTTAAGCCTCACTGCTCTGTGCTAAGCTACAAGAGGGTTGAACACAGGTTGATTTGGGGTGTGCTTGTGACTTAACCCTGACAAAAATTGTGATTGTTGCTTGAGTAGGGTTTCAACCCCCCCAACAACAATCCCATTTCTTATACAAAGCTTGCAAGATATAAACAGCATATCGTTTTTTTCTCTATCCCTAATTAGTACAGGGATGAATGATAAAGAGCCCTCTCCGATGCTTATTAAAATGCGACGGTAGCTCAGTATTTTAAAGCTTTATGACATACCTATACTTCTGTCTCTGCAGCTGAAGCAAGACAAAAAAAAACATATTTCATGCACTGTAAGTCCAGGAAGTCCCTAGGTGATTTGGGGAGATGAATACAAGCAGGTTGCATATGTTTGCAGATCAGAGAGGCATGCTGTGCGACGAGCAGTGACACATGAAAGCATTTCTTTCCATGTACAATATATGAATGAAACGACTCCGTTTGCAGTTTTTGCAGGCATAGAATTTGCTATGTCCATGGCACAGAATGAAAATGTGAACTGCATTTATTGGTTGGGTATTAATTGCCACGTCTGACAAAATGTTTTTAGTTGAGAGCATTGATAAAAGCCACAGAACGAGAGAATTTGTTTCTTAATTCTGGTGCGTCCAAACTGCAGAGAACGAAACCCCCAAAAGGCAGCGTCTGCCACAAAAAAATGTGTTCAACGCTATCAGGAGATGCATTGCTAAAAACGGTTTTGTATTAAAAACTCTAGTGCATCTACAAGGCTGAACATTTAAATGTCCCTTAGTCAAGGTCACAAAAACAGAGTCCCCTCAGTGATCAGGGTACAAAAACATTTTGAGCCCCAGATTCCCGAGCTCCTTTCTTTCGATTTGTAACTCTTGATTTAGGCTCTGGTCCCAGGCCTGCTTGACTCGTAAAAACTATATGAGCGTGTCCCTCGATCAGTGGCGTAGGAAGGGGGTGGGGGGTGGGGGGTTAGGAGGGTGGCACAAGTTTTGGGGGCGGTGGCCTCCCTCATGCACGCTCTTATATGTGTTTGCCCCAGGGCTGCAAACCCAGGAATCTCCTCGATTACCCCCCCCGCCCTAATAAATGCAGGTCTTGGCTCTATCCTCACACTAGGCTGACATTGAGGCCCGCCAACATATTACAATCTATTTCCTTATGAGTATCAGTATTCCTGCTGCTCAGTGGTCAGTTACGAGCACAATGGTACTGGATAAGTCAAATCTATCATTTCTCTCTCAAAAAGTTTAATGAAAATCTGATTGCTCTGCCGTCAGATCCTAAATATATATAGTGGTTGCAGAAAGTGGCACTCTCTTTTGGAGGGTGCATTGTGAGATGTGGCCTGCTTAGCTCCAGCGCAGTCTCCTTTCATATTTTTATTTAAATAACAAAAGACTGAAGGAGAACCTATTTCCCACAAAGAACCAGATAATGTCACAGTGTAGTCAAAGTGGGCGTGGAAAACAGAAAATTGCATACAGAGTCCCCAACTACGCTCCCAATCGGTACATCTGTCTTCCTTTTCTGCTCCCCGTATTTCACTTTCCTGTGGTGTTCCCCAGGGCTCTGCCTTGTCCCCTCTCTTGTTTAATCTTTATATGCAGCCCCTCCTTGTTTCTCTTCGTCACTCTTCTGTTACCACTTTTAACTACGCAGATGATCTGCAACTTATCTTTCCCATCGACCCCTCCCCTCTTTCCTGCTCCAACTTCCAAACCACAATGCTTACCATCTATGAGTGGATGAACTTCAGCCAGCTGAAGCTCAATCCGAGCAAGACAGAGCTGGTCCTGATTGGCGGGCACCCACATCCTTGGACTTCCAATTTTTGGCCCCCTGCCCTTGGTCCCCCTCCCTGCCCAGTTAACTCTCTGAAGAGCCTTGGTGTTACCATCTCTAGCGACCTTTCGATGCGGCCGCACATCAACGCTGTTACCTCGGCCTGCTTTTACCATCTCTGCAGAATCGGGAAGATTCGAAGGTTCCTATCACCAGAGGCTCTCACCCTTGTTATAATGGCCCTGGTCACCTCACGTTTAGACTATGCCAACTGTCTATACGTGGGGATTCCGGCATACCATCTCCAACGCCTCCAACTGGTGCAAAACCAGGCAGCCAGATTAATTTTTCAGCAGCCCAAATACCAACATGTCACCCCGTTGCTAAAAACCCTACACTGGCTCCCTGTTGCGCAACGTTGCATCTTCAAACTGGGATGTACTATTTTCAAATCTCTCTTTGCCTCTGCTCCTGTCTTTATCTCCCTCTGTTTGCACCTCTATGTTCCCTCTCGACACCTCAGATCCTCTGCTTGCAATCTTTTGATCACTCCTAGGTTCAAACGCAAGAAGCACGGTGGTGCCTGTTTCTCTTTTCTTGCCCCGTCCACTTGGAATTCCCTCCATCTCTCTATCCGGCTCAGCCCCGACTACTCTACCTTTCGTAAATCCCTGAAAACATATCTGTTCCTCCTTGCCCATGGCTAGCTGCACCCACCCCCTTGTGCCCTCATCCACTGGTCTTTGAGCGCCAAGAAACCAATTGGTGTATGTGCGCGGTACCAAATTTTTTTAACATAACATAACATAACAACGGCATGTTCGTGATTCGGTGCACAGGGATATTTGAACCAATGTATTTGGAACACTGCATGGCAACCTGCTTCAGAGTTTTAAATGCTACAACGCTAAAAATGTTTATTCCAGAGAGAGGTTCTAGCCACAGAAGCACTCAACTGATCAGAATTGATGCATCAAATTGCTCCAGAAGATCTAAATAAAAATTGCAGGCAGCTCAAGTCGTCATTAGGCTTTTTAAATGTCAGCTCAATCACTTTGAACCGGGGGGGGGGGGGGGTGGCTTGACTCAGAACCCATCAAGCAGTTTCATAGCATCCATAGCAGTTGGAAGAGATGTGCTCATAATGAACTTCTGCAAATACATCCAGAAGGCTCAGAAGCATGCAGAACTGAGGGTATGTTGTGGTACCATTCTTCCTCAGTACATTTTAACAGCAAATGGCTCGTTTGTCATAACGTTTTGCCACAAGTGGCACATAATTATACAAAGCAGCATAATTTCAAGAATTCCACATAACAAGAGTAAAGCAAAAATCCAGAAATTACTAAATTTACACCATCGTAATTTCAATTTTGTTTAAAAAAGTGGCACACTACTTGTTTGAAAATGTGTGTCCTCAAAATTATTGAATATCTAAAAGCTGTTTTCATAGTGTAGCTTTAGAAAGATTCTCCATGAACAGGCCATAGTATAATTAAAATCCTTATTATATAGATCTGCTTAGGGAAAATGATGGAATAATGAATGAAAGCTATTTTCCATTAAGTTTTCATATTCCAATTAATGGTGAAATCTGATTTTTATTAACTTGAGTGGAAAAGTAACTTTATAATCATGTAATTTTTATTGTCTGGATTCTAACCAATGTCACCACTAAGATAATTTCCAGAGACCCATTATAGATTCCTGACTATAGTTAATGACGACCAAGGAAGAGCCCAGGAAGGCAGGGGTATTGTCAAGATCTGGCAACTTGACAGGGAGTATCCATGTGCTAGGGGGTCATGAACATAATACATTGTGGCCTGTCTCTCTTTAGCAAAATTCTGGAAAGCTGTGGGAACAATGAAGCAAAGCAGTTTGTTGATGATAACAGTGACAGCAATGATCTTGTTTCAGTGCAGGCTGTACTATTGAAACAGTCATCTTGCAAATCATTGAGACCCTGTACACATTGTGGAAAATGACAAGTACTGGCTTCTGAATATTCTTGACGTTTGCCGTTTTTAGATCATCAAGCATGAGATACACATTCACACTCTAAACACAGGGACTGAGTAAAAATATATTTAGCTAGCAACTTGCAGTTGGTCAAAACTGACCTCACATTTGTTCCTGCTCAACAGGGAGATCCTTAAGTCTCTATTCTGTCACATACACTCCTCAATCTCAGATCCCCTGGTGACCTATGAAAGAGTCTGACATTTCGTATCACTAATATGCTGAGGACTCCCAGCTTTATTGAAGAATTTGTTATTTTGCTTCCATCTCCTTACTGGCCTCAACCCTTGACAACCTTCAGTCCTGGTTGACCATTTATCACCTGAAATTTCATTCTAAATCAGTTGAAGTGCTTGCTTATTTCACATCATTTTGATTCCACTTCAATTAAAAATGGCTGAACACGACCAATGTCTAATGCTACTCTTCAATGGTAATTGAACTCTCCAACTCACTCACGGTTAGAGTTTGAAAATCTATTCAATCTTTATACATGTATCAACATCATGGCTAAGAATACAAAACAATCAGTTTATGTGGATCCAGGGGATCAAGTCGATCTTTACTGAACAGGGCTACATAGAGGTGGTCCATGTTCTGTGTATCCCTAAATTAGACTATGGAACAGTCCCACAGGTTTGGAACAAACTTCCTGAATCCCTTCGTAAAGAATCTAACTTGTTGCAGTTCAGGAAATCTTTAAAAAACATTCATGTTTAGAGAAGCTCTAAGCTTTACTTAGTGGTATAGCTTTATGCATCTGTTCCTTTGCTAGCTTAGCCTCCTTCTGTCAAAAGCGCCTTGAGACCTGTAGGTGATTTGGCGCTATACAAGCTGTAGTTAACAATAACAATAACAGTCTTCTTCTCTTATATCCCTGTAGTCTATCTCACCCCTCTCAAAATCTCTCTTCATTCAGCAGCTCATCTGATATCGGGGTTTGAACACTTTCACCACATTACTCTTCTCCTAAGCTATTTGAGCTGGCACCCCTTTTAAGGGTAGATCCAAATATAATCCGGTGTGCATACACTCTGAACTATATCAATATGTGGCTAAAACTGAAACGCTCAAGAGGCTCCTGTCTAATTTGCAGCGGAGTTACACATTTGCTTGAAATCCAAATCTTCAAAAAAAGTTGTACTTTGAATTAATTTTCCGGGCCAGTGTTCCTAAATGCTGAAATTCTCTTCTAACAGCCATCCATATGAGCACTTCCCTGGGGGCATCCAAAAAAGACCTATATCCTTTTAGGGATTGCAGTGCTTTCTTACAGATTTGAGTTTTTGCATCTGAATCATTTTATTGTGCAGTATATATGTAAATGCCCTAGATGTGTTGTGTTTTAATTGTACACTATATATTTATGTGACAGTAATTGTTGTAGATTTCCTGCTCAGATATGTTTGTTATCTTCCTATTTGTATGCTTTTCAACATTGTAATTAGAGGGCTCTGATCCTCGTGATCATTGTATACGTGTTTTACAAAAGAACAAACATTAACAAATATCATTGCACTATTTCTGCAGCAGTTACCACTTGCAGCCATTTCCCCCAATACAATCGATAGGGGCTAACAACTGTGTTGATATTCAGACACAGCATAAAGCTCCCATATCTGGTGGTGTCTGCTTCTGACCCGAATATTTTCATTTTCCTAAAATACCTGCAGCACAAGTATTGAATAAGCCAATTTGAGAAGTCATTAAGCAGATAGGGTGATTTACTCCATTTAAGTACATTTGCTGCACAATAGCTACTATAGCCTTATAGCCCGCCGTAGAGGGCTATACCAGCTATTAAAGGCCCTCTCCAGCGTTAAAGGCCCGAGCCGAAGGCGAGGGCCTTTAACAAGGGAGAGGGACTTTAATAGCGGTATAGCCCATCTACGAAGGGCTATAAGGCTATTAGAACATACTGCCACTAGAGGACAGAATGTTCTAAAAAAATACAAAGCCTTTTGGAAGCGTGAGGGGATTGGAATCCCCTCAGGCTCCCTGAAGCCTTTGTTCACAGCCAGAGCTGTGAACAAAGAAACATTGGAATGTTGGAGCTTCATACTTATACCAGCCATTATAAGCCCAGAGCACTCCATTGTTTTCAATGGAGCTCCCAACATTCCAATGTTCTAATAATGTTCTAAGTGACAAACAAAGAAGGTCTACAGCAGAGAATTATCCAGCAACATACAACACCTTAGTCGTTTCTTTTTACTATTACTCTAGCTTTTACTATACATCTAGTTATACAGAAGTCTTCAATTTTATAACTACTAAAACCAGGTTCACTCTCCCCAAAGGACTAAAGTGCTATATTAGAACCAAAATTTAGCACTGCTGCTACCCTACCAGTGAATTCTTATTGAGACTCCTTGTTTCGTTAATAATACACACTGATGTATTTATAAAGTGTGACCTGTAACCTAGCACTGTATTTGTCAACCTCTCAAAATTATAACCAAGGATAAATAACCTCCATTTGCAATTATGGGTTATATTGCATACCACCAGCCCTGAATTATTTGTAAACATGCGTGTTTGAGCAAATTATTCCAGGATTCTCTATATTCCCATTTCCTCTATTGAATTATCAAGCGGATTAAAACTTATAAAGAGGATAATTATTTCAAACTTATGGTCATGCTCCTGAACAACAAGGAAAATGTCAATTGCAGCATGCCAGAATGCTTTAATGGCTATTGATCATAACCTTAGTTAATTTTTAGTATTGTTTGCAAAATATCATGCTTTTGAAAAAATCAATTCTGAATCCAAAGAGTTGTTACTCTGCTTCTTACCAGATTTGATTTAAAAGCTTTCCATGTTTCTATTCACTGTGTTTTTCAATGGGTCCTATGTAAATTTGAAAAACGTCTGTATCTCTTATGAGTAGAACAATTCTTCGTTGTCTTGCCTCATAACAGCGGGAAACAACCTTTACAACGCAACTTTTACAACGCACTACCATTACAACAAAACTTTTACAACGCAACATCCATTACAACACATGCCACTACAACGCATGTCATTACAACGCAGTCATTACAATGCATAGCATTACAACACATAGTACCCTTAAACTATCCAACACTTACCCTACTGTTGCACCCCCTGGAGTTAAAATAGTAATTTATACCCCTACACTATCCAACACTTACCCTACTATTGCACCCCCTGGAGTTAGAATAGTAAATTTTACCCCTACACTATCCAACAATTACCCTACTGTTACACCCCCTTGGAGTTAGAATAGTAATTTATCCAATACTTACCTTACATGCAATGTAATGTTATGCGTTGTAATGGTATGCGTAGTAAAGGTAGTATGCGATGTAATGGAATGCGTTGTAAAGGTAGTTTTTAAAAATTTGTTGTAATGGCATGCATTGTAATGGAATGCGTTGTAATGGATGGTGCGTTTTAAAAATGCGTTGTAAAGGTATGAATTGTAAAAGTATGCGTTGTAACGTCATACAACCCATAACAGCTGGTCACAAAAGAGACTTTGCTCCCTACTTTTGGAAAGGTTTTATATTCCCTGGGGTATGGAGTATGGTCCTCAAATCACATGCTAACCTGTGCCATGTGCTTCATTCATAATAAAAACATTTGAGTAACACATGAAGTTTTCACACAGCTTGTTTGCTTACAGATGAGAGTTGTGGAGCAGAAGGAGGTCACTCACCTTCTTGTGTTTGTCCGCCCTTAACCCTTTCTCCTCTGTTGTAAAGGACCAGCGTGCATAAGTACCTCTTTTGCACCTTAACCCTATTTTTTTCAGGACTAATGCTGCTAGTTTTTGTTAACTCTGAACACTGGGGTACTGCTGGTCACTTCCCAGTGTGTCCTAATTAGTCCTTGTAACCCATAAGTAGGCATATGCAAGAAGTTTATGTTTGCATGTTCTTACAGTCACTAGTTGCGTAAACTTTTCTTTTTAATGTAAAGTTCTGCATCTGATCCCATGAAAAAGGTTAAAGTGCAATTGAAATACTTTTTTTTTTTGCTAACTTTGTTTTCGGATACGCTGTAGAAATGATTCAACCACTGTTTTAATATATATGAAATGGTGAAGTTAGGTTTTGATAAATGTACAGGAAACTTACACTTTGTTTGGGGTCCCAAATGGCTAATTAGCATTAGCCTGCCAGCATCTGCCCCTTGCACTATTTTGCCTTTAATGAGGTGTGATATGAATGCAGCTGCATTTAGGGCCACTACAACTGCCTCATTATCTGCCTGAGATTCCAACTGAGGCTTCAACACCAGAGTTAATGATGTGCAGGATAGTGCATCACAGGCTACTACACCAATCTTCAAGATGTATCGAATATTCAATCTCAGCTTGCATAACATGATCTGAGACTTGAAGACACACCCTAATGATGTTTCTGTGGCTCCATCTAAGGATCAAGCCCAGCCTTTGTAATGTCCATAAATTTCATCCGTCTTTCTCAACGACCCCCATGAGATACCGCTGATTCCATCTGAAGCTAATGCCCATATAGTGCACACGTAGCTACATTTGAAGAAAAAAAAAGCACCCAACTCATATGATGCGAAGTAAAAACAATTGAAGTTTACTACATAACCTTTCACGATCGAACTATAATTGCATATGAGGCTACAATACCCAATGCTTCTGCCATCCATTTTGTTGCCTTCTAGGAGACCCTCTTGATGAACACAGATTTCCATCAAGACAACTACTATACTCCTCATGATGTACATGTCACTCTATATGAGCCTACAACTGCAACTCTTGTAATGCATTTGGGACTGAAAGTGTGCTTTCAGCAACCAACCTTCTTGAAATATATATAACACTTTCACCACATGGCCAAACCAAGATACACAACTTTGTAGCTATCACAATAACAACTATAAACGCTCTTTGATAAATATTCAACGTGTTACTGTTCATGCTGTACATTTAAGTAAACAGAGCTAGACAGTTGTGTTTACAAGTTCTAGATAGAAGTTGGAAGTGTCAAGTCTAATCAATTTAAATATCGTAAATATATGTTGGCCAAATACAGTAAAGCATTTTCCCACAGAAAAGGGAAAACCCTTTGATATCCCAGGCCCCTTAGGTTTTTCTTCTGGCCCAGCCCTTCTGACTTAACACTCATTGTTAATAAAACAGAAATTCTAAAAAGTTCCCAAATCAAAACTAAATTGAAAGTCATCAATAATTGAATAGTTTTTTTTCCCCTTCAACTGTCCTTGGCTTGGACTATTACAAACAATCTAATAGCAGAGAAGGAAGTCAAGCGGCTCTGGCCAAGTTGAATAAATAACCATGTGCATTTTATTTGAGCTCGGAAATAGCAGCCTTTATTTATCAGTGTATGATCAACAGACTACAAAACAGCGCTGCTGCATCAAAGGCAATTAAAGTAAGTTATACATTTTAGCACACAAAATAGTTCATGCAAGTTCACCTTTAAGAGGAATGCGATCAGATGAGGTAAAGTAATTCCACAGCAGACACACACAAATGTCTCATTTCCACAGTAACCTTTAGTACCACGGCAGCAGTGAAATTGATGACCTCTTGCCGTTCCACATTACAGCTGTTCAGCACGTTCTCTGGCAGCTTCTTTCTATTGACCTTTCATGCTTCTGCTGTATTTGTACCTGTTAACAATCTTGCAAAATGTGAAAACCTTTCATGCAACGCAGTCCGAGCACTGCAAATGACAAGTAATTATGAATTGCAGTCTTTTGAAATGTTAATACAATTAATAGGGCTCGAGGGAACAGTGTGTGCAAACATAACATTTTGTTTGCCATAACATAATACCCACTCATTGGAAAGGAAGGTCAAGGTTTTCATTAGAAATTTCTATTGGAAAACCACAGCAAAGGAGCTGAAAAGAATTCAAGAAGCAGAACTCGGGGATTAAAAAATAGATTCTTGGAAATTACAAAAATTGTCAACGCAATATTTTTTATATGAGAAGCAGTGCAAGTGATTAAAACATCATTGTTGAATGCTATTTAAGGTATGGGAATGAACTTCAATGAGGAAAACATTTTAATGAGATTCAATAACTCTTTTTTCCACAGGTTAATATATAGGAAACCCATATGGAATTCATTGTTGAACCCTTGAAAGGTCATTCATTCGGTCGTTTGTGCTTTTGCCTCTAATGTGGTGATCGTATTAGAATACTGTTTTTTTTTTCATCCCTAATGTCAACTGTAATGCTGCTTTAGGTGCAATGCTGGTGTCATCTGAACTTTTTTCGAAGTTAAATAAGTTGGAGAATCCTCCAATACCTGAGACATGAAGTACTTTGTACCCATGTATATTGGTTGGAAAACCTCTCATAAGTATGTAAAGTTACCACAAAATCATTAAGTCACAAGGAATTACAGCAAGGCTTTTTTGGGCACGTTTGGTCCTTAAAAGCCTACTGGGATTTCAAGACTATATTCCTCTGTTCGGTTGTATATGAGTGATGTCCATCAGACAATTGCAAAAATATCTTCATCAGTCTGACAAAGATTTTTCCCCATTGACCAACTTCCAGCACTTCATTCAGGGATTTTCCAGCTCACAAAATTCTCTTCTGCAGGACAATTTATGTAATCTGATTTTCTTCTTCAAAGCTATGACATGACAAAAACAATTATTGACATTTTTGGAGGTCTCATTGGGATAATAGTATCCTGCTTATGAATATTTTGTTCTAGAAAAGTGAGGAAGTCTGAAAGTAACATTTTCATTGTGCTGCCCTGATGGGAGAAGTGCATGCAAAGGAGAGATAACGTTTTCACAGCAGGGCAACTCTTTTCCGGATATATATAGATGTATATATTTCTAGAAGTTTGCCCAACGATCCATTTTGCTTGAAAGGACAAGAGTAGACCCAAAGTTTTGTGCGTGTTTCATTCAGCAATCACCAGGTCGCCATAACGCGTTTCTGCCGATCGACGGCCTTGATCACATGTCATATATATATGTAGGAAGAGACAACCCCTTAGCCCACCAAGAGACCAGCATGGCACACAAGGTATGAACCACAACATTTTCTGGGTTCAAATTCACAGGTGTCATTCCTCTGACTTTGGTCTTGGGATCGCACTCTCCCCGGCATCTCCGCGGTACTCTGCGTCGCCTCTGGCAGCCAGCCCCTCAGTTGCAGGGTACGAGACCACCCTGATTCATGTTAAGCTCTAGCACGTCTGTGACTTTATTTTTTTTCATCTGGTGTAATTGTAATTACTTTGACTGTGACTTTAATTCTCATCTGGTGTAATTGTAATTGCATACACCTGTTTATCTTTAGTGTACCTGGTTCTTCTATTTCCCTCTTTTGCCCATTGCCCATTGCTGGTGGTCCCCTTCATTTCCCGCCGCCACTGACCTCTGGCTCCTCCCCCTACCGCCCCGCTCCCACCTCCCAGCAGCACGTCCCTCCCTGTATCTTGGTCCAAACAGGGGTATTGCTGACAGTGCGTGTTTCTCAACAATGGTATCACAATTTCTTTCTGTTGCTCGAGTTAATTAAACCATTCCTCCGACCAGTGTGACATTCACGCTGGTCAGAGGAATGGTGTAATTGACTTGAGCAACAGAAAGAAATTGGGAAACCATTAATGTGAAACACGCGCTCTAAGCAATACCCCTGTTTGCAGCAAGATCCATATGGAATGAAACTTCGCAGTAGCTAAAGATACGAGTTACACTGCTGTTGTTCAATAATGGTTGAAATCTGCCCCACGATCACTCTGAAAACGCAAAATGATGGTGACAACTAAATCCCATCAGAACACCTTGACACTTATCAAGATGAAGCCCTGATGAGAGCCCCATTACTACATGCCTGGGTCTTGAAGCATGTTGGCATTTTAAACAAGGAGGAACTGTGAATTAATATTTTTTACTACTTGAGGGAGATGGACTGAAAAATTATCCCCAGCTTGTATGCATAAATTAGTTCCCATGTCAGGCATTTCCTTTGGCTTGAAATATTGGATAGTTCCAAGGTCTGCCTAATTGTTAAATGATATGGTGTAAATATAATGTTGTTTTTGAATCATTGTATATAATGATGTCTCACTTTACTGTTTGTTTATGAATGTCTTCTGTGAATTGTTTAATGTATTGTCTGTAGATGTCATTTGAAAATTAAGTGTTTTCTTTTCATGCATTTGAATTTTGAAAAAATATACAAAAAGAATTCTAAAAAGGAATGGTTAAATAAAAAACGTATTCAAACAGAAAAGGTAGTTGTTTGATTGCCGCTCTGAAATAAAAGAGCACAAGTTGTGAAGGAGGCAGGTCCTCTTTATGTATTTGATAACCTTTCTAAAACTAGCATTTTCAAAAGTGCAATCTAATCTAACATTTGACATCATCATAAGTTAGAATTTTTCATTCCAATTCCAAAGACACCACATATCAATAGGTTACCTGTCCCCATTTGGAAAGTGCAACTTATTAAATGTAATAAGGTAATTCCAGTGATATCCTATAGGAGAGGTAACCCTTCCAGTAGCGAAAAAATAATTTAAGAGTTTTTCACTAGCAGGACATGTTAACCCTAAAGGTACCTGTCCAACGTTTTAAATACATTGCACCCTGCCTTCAGACTGACCCGGTTCTACTCTAGGGGTGACTTTTAAGTGTGAAAAAATAATGTTTGGGCCTGTCAGAAGGTTTCTTTTGACAGGCCAAAATGGCAGCAATTGCACCCACTATCTGCAATGGCAGGCCTGGGCCATGTTTAAAAGGGTTACTTAATTGGGAGTCACAACCAGTGCTGCAGGCCCTTTAGTGGAATAATTAAATGCTGTGACCCAATATACCCTTGGGGACTTGGGTGGTTATAGTGATAAAGAGTGCAATGTGCGAACAAGGCATTTCATTAAAAAATGTATAGTTATTCAAAACATTCTTAATCTGATTATTGGGTGGTTCAAAGTATATCAATCTTAGTCCATCTATTAAATGAATTAAGCAGATTATGCAATTGATGCACAAACAATCAAAAACAATGAGAAATAAGCAAAGAGAACATGGGAATATCTTATCAAAATGTTTTTTGAATATATTTGATAGGGTACATACAAAAATTCAAATGTAGAGACATGAAAAAGGTACAGTAAACTCTGACCTATACTTCATGAATAAAAATGTCCATTCCTCGTTAAATCAAAAATTTGACAAGTGTCATAGTAGAACAAATAGTCAATACTAATACATCAATTATTAAGGAAACAGACAATGTAGTCAACGTTTCGGTCTTCTTTTCGTGTTAATCTTTCAGACCATCTCCAGGACAAAGAGATATGCTTGTCACAATGACCCTTTCCAACAAGGCCAAACTGCAGGAAATTTGCAGAGAAGGTGCTGCTTTAAGGGCACTCAATGGTGATCCTTATTTCATCCTGATTAGGTTGTGAACAAAATGACAAAATCGATATTTTCGAAGGCGTTTTATTAATCACACTTTTTTCTTTTTCAGGTGGCCAATATTTTTTTGCGGCATAGACAAGGACAACGGCAGCGGCAGCAATCTTCAGGTTGGAGATTATTGAATAGATCCTGTAGTAGCATTTAATTAACAGGCCCTGGACACAGGTTGTATCAATTTACTAGGGACTTAAATGTAAATTAAATACTCCAATTAGGTATAAGCCAATTCTACCATATTTTAAGGAGACAGCACAGTCACTTTAGCACTGGTCATCAGTGGTAAAGTGAACTGAGTCCTAAAGCCAACAAAAACAAATTCCGAAAAAATAATGAAGGCAAAATGTATTGAGATGACCATGCAGAAAGGGCCAAGTCCAACATTGTTCATAAAAATCTTTCAAATGTAGTACATTGAGCTATGAACTGGATTCAAAGTACTGTATGCACCTTGAAAGACATAGGTTTAGAAGCTTATTATTTTTCTCCTCATGGTTTCATATTTTAAGCTAGATGAAAGGGATGCCTTGGATAGCAATACAATTGTATTAGTTTCACTTATAATCGTATTATGTTTATGGGGCGGATTTACTAACAATTTGCCCCTGGCTTGCATTGCAAATGTATCCTAACCTAGCATAACATGTTATTTTGGAGCTTACTTTCCAGGACAAACCTTGAATGGAATTGGACATTAGCTCTAAAGTAAGACCAAGTGGCACTATGTAAAGAAGGCATATCATTAGTGGTACATGGGCATTCCCATGCCCTCGCCCATGGATTCTGAATCTAATCTCTGTCTACTAACTTTGGTAGAAAGAGATTTGCAACAAAAGATTATGGATCCCCAATGCAGACTTAAAAATGAAGAAACTATTTTTTTCAAAGCTTTCCAACTTTGCGTGTGTGCTGCACCCTGTAGCACCCATACAAAGTGGTAAAGGCTTAAACTTTGCTGAACCATAGAATTTTGTGCTGTAAAGCTTCCCTTCCGGTGTAAAACATGTGTGACATCGCTCAAACACCCTTTCACTATGGTGCAAAGGTGTGTGCATTGGCTCATGGCAGTCTAAGTTATGCCAGTACTAGAGGAAAGAACTACAGTGCCATTTCTTAGTAGATATGATGCTGGTGCGCTCTCTCATTTTCGCAAAATGCATCCAGCAGCCTTGGCTATTGGGAATCAAGAACTCCCGTACCATGTGAAGAAGGTGCCTGCTGGGTGTCTGCACTGCCAGCATTGCAGTGACAGGGTGCCCCTCAAGCTGTGTAGCCGTGAGGGATTGTAGTGTAAATGATGGAAGTGCTTCAACTAGGTGAGGAAAAGTTTAATTGATATTGCCAATGTCCTAGGGGCCATTTTGGGCCACACCCAATCATCCTCATGCAAGGGGCCCAAATCTCACTCCCACCGCTCCCTCAGTGTAGTCATGGGGTCTGGAGGGTTATTGACTAATGAGCGATAGAGACAAGAGATGCCCTTTTTAACAAGTTATGGTTCCAGCAGGTGTCCCTCCAGGTAATTATATTGGGGGAGGGGTTCTGAGGAGTGGAGGGAGCAAGGAAACGGCAATTAACAGCTGGAAAAAGTGACAAAACTGTGTCTTCTGCATAGACCAATCGCTGTTAACATATAATGCCTACCAGCATGGATGACATGATTCCTACACCTTGTAGTCCTGTTGGTTTTAATTAACCTCATCTATGCAATCATTTAAACATGTGTATGACTCATTGTCTCTGTATAACATGTTTGTGATGTAAAGCGCTTTGACAGTCTACCCAGGGATGAGTAGCACCATATTATAAATGTGAGAGAGGAGCTAAGAAGAGATCAGAACATTCATTGGAGGGTGGTAGTGTGGAAATCCATGAAAGATATCATTTGGAGGGCATCAACAAAGATTGCCTCACCAAGACCACCAACGGTAAAGCTGGCTCTGAAGTGGCGTAAAGTGCCTAGAAAGATAAGTCTATCTCCTTGTTTAGGATTTGCCTTTGTTAGCCCCTTAAAGTGACTCATGGCCAGAGATTGTTTCAGATCACCGTGAGTCCTGAACCACCGGAACCTCTGTTGACCTCGGGTACAGACCACAATAGTGCGCTTTCAAATTCAGTTATTCAGTGCTTTATTCTTTTCCTCCTTTTCCAGCATGACGCGTTTCGACTGTGTGGCAGTAGCCTTGATCACATGACACCCCGTAAATAGTGCATTACATATATAGTGTGACTTCCTGGTCAGGCTATATCACGTTACAAATAGAGAAAGAAGAAATACTTCAGTAAAACAACTGTTATCCTGGGTCAGATCAAAAATTCGTGAATGCATGTTATTGTTTCAGTTCCAGGTCTATGGGTCCTCACACAGTAGAGAACATTTGAAGATTAAAGGAACCGACTGCAGTCATCACACTCACAATCGTGTGTGACCACACAAGCAAAGTGCATTAACTGCGACTTTCTCGATTTGAATGTTGTTCAGAACAGCTGGGTGAAACATAAACTTGACGCCTGACCAGAGCATCAAAACAGCGGGAAGAAAAACTGACAATTCTTATAAAGGCTAAGCAGTGGCGCAATATCTGTGCGTGGAAATTCAAAGACATAAACGTGTATATCATGAAGGACCACATGGAAAGGGACACATATATAAGTTCCACAGTGGGGCGAATCCCGTAAATGCATTTAATATATTACAGTAATAATACTATGACTAATTATTTTATAGAATGTTTCAAACACCTCGTCTGCAGTTTCAAAGCACTGTAAATAAATGATTGTCTTGCTACCCAGAATTTAAGGTTACGTCTGCTTTGCTACTATTTAAACCTGTGACTTTATTTCTCAGCCGTGAGCTTCTATTTCACTGAGCCATCCTGACAGCAATCTAGTAGAGTAGTGCTTCCCGAACCAGGTGCCACAAAGTGAAACTGATTTGGAATAAGTTCTAGAGAACTGCTACAAAGGGCATCTTTGACAATGGCTGCACAAACAGTGACATACCCTACGGAAAGATGATTATGGACACAGTGAGGAACCGAGTTAAATAGGCACAGGCACCAACAGAGTTGAATAATGTTAGTGTGAGGGGAAAGACACAATTTGGCGCCCCCTCCCTGCCCACAACTTCTGCATATGTACCTGAGAGCAAATGCAGATTTGGCGTCCTCTATCTGCAATCAATATTTACATGCATGTGCGAAAATATGTTAAAGGTTAGTCAGAGCCGTAGGTTCAAAGCCACAGACCAGTTTGTAGTTCAAAGTAAATTCCTTACTCAACGCGTGGAAATGTATTCCCAGGTCTATCCTCTACTCCAGCAATAAAATGAAGCCATCATGCTGTGGTTCCTTCACACATTTACTGCCCACAGGATTGACACCTAGAATTGAAAGTAAGGCTAAAGACTCATTTTAATGCATTTCTGATTGGGAATGTAAAGCAGTGCGCCCTGCAGCCATACTTATTCTTGTACAGGAGTGAAAATAGTTAATTAATCATTTAATTTCTCCTAATGAATCGCAAGTTCACCTAATAACATTTCCCAAAGATCCCTTCCAATTATGTATGCAAATATATTTCCAGAGAACCGTGAAACTATAGTCAGTGTGTGGTATAATAAAAGAATGGTCTGAGGCAAGTATAAATACCTTTCTTCTTTTAATATTAATACGTGTCACACTCCAGGCGCTGCCATGCCTTTCAGACAATGCAGCGGTATCCAGTCGGATGCATGTCAATTTGACTTTTTTATTTGAGAAAATAATGTGACTCCAACAACCTGAGAAATAGTCAAGTGTCAATATGATGACATCACATCCTGTCTACTCAAAGGTATGCCCCTGTGAATGTGTTGTAATGATTGTACGCATTTAGTTGTTCAAACAAAGCCTGTTCATGTAAACGTGAATGTGAGAGAATATACATGAGACCATGTGAATGAAGCTAAATGAACAAGACGTCGCACATGTGACTGGACATTTGAGCCTGTGCAATATATCTATGGGAAAGAGTACAGGATCAGTTCTAGGATTTTTGGGGCCCTGGGCAGAGGGGGTATGTCTGAGGTCCCTCTAATTTGCATAGACTTGACCCATTCAGGCCTGTCTGCATCTCAATTGATGCCCCTCTTCCTGGAGCTGCTGCCCCTCCCTCTCAGCGATACAAAAGGGGATGATGGACGGAGCGTTTGAGCAAATCAAAAACACTCACCCCCAGTCAACTGAGCTGGGTTTAATCCATCACCATTCTTTAGCTCACTCAGCCAACCCAGTTCAGACATGGCCATATGCAAATCAGTCTGACCCTGTGCCTCATGGGAACAGTCCAGCCCGAACTGCCAAACCATGTCTTCCCTGGACCGGAAACAAGCATCCTGGGACGGGTTTCGGATTCATAATCCTCATCAGCCAGGCTATCTTGAATCCAGTGGCCAAGTGAGCAAGGGACTCACGTCTGAGTATACCCTGCCAACTTAGGGCAAACAAAGCGATACAAAAGGGGATGATGGACAGAGCGTTTGAGCAAATCAAACACTCACCCCCGTCCATCACCTCCCCCTTTTGTGCCCCTCCCTCTCAGCCACCTGCAAGCATCTCTTAACAGCTCATACAGGGCTGAAGGTGTGAGGGTTGCTTAGCTCCACATAGGGTTAAAGGACTGCCAGGGAACTAAACAGCCAGGCAATAGTCCTCCCCCTGTGCCTCTGTGTGGGTTGGGGGAGGAGGCCTAATTGCAGGACAAAACTGAGGAATGTACCTTCTTGCAACTAAGACTGCTCTCCACTCCTAGGTTCATCTCACTACACCATAGCAGTGAGGCCAGGGGAGGGGGCCCCCAATGGCGGTGCACTTACAAAGTGGCACCTTTCATGCGTGGCCCGAGTATGTCTCATGAGTGCGAGGCTCCAAGTTGGAGGGCTGACTGCGGGGCCCTGGGTAAGGACAAACTCTGCCCATGCCTAGCGCCGGACCTGAGTCTGTACCATGTGACTGTACAAATATGACCCTGAAAATGCTCCTGCATGAATGATCCTGCAAGCACAAGTGTGCTGCAAACCAGTGTCTGAAAAAATGGCAATGTACACTGGAAGAGTAAACATGACTTTCAAAAGTGTGACCCCTAGTCGTGAGTATGAGAACACAATTCTGGTGTTAATATTATGATTTTGAAAATGTCATTGTGTTAATGGAAGGGTCCTGGGGATGTGACTGAACATGCAACTGATGAGTCTGCAACTATGACTGTTAAGATATGCAAGTGAAAATGCTGTTTCAAAAAGTGATTGTGAAATTATACCTGCATCAATGTGACTACACACAGGAGATTTCCAATGTTGAATTTCGAATACGATAATTGAAATTAGCCATCTTTTGTCTGGTATTGCCCCAGATTTTAGCCGTCTCAACTTATTTTTGTTGACATTAGGACTGTATGTGTCTTACTCCTGCTAACCAGTGGTTGTGCCCTCCATTCCAAACATGATAAGATTGGTATACCACTTTAATATACTTATACATGCCTTGTATGCGGTACTGAATGTACCCAGGTCCTGTAAATTAAGTACTACCAATAGGCATCTGCACTTATTGTCCCACTAAAGCACCCCTCTGAAACTTATCTTAGGCATTCTGTTGCAGCCTGTGTGTGCAGTTTAAATAAGACTATTTAGGCCTGGTAAAATAAACCTTTTGTCAGGCCTAAGCCTTCCTTTATAATGCTTATAAGTCACCCCTAAGGAAGGCGATAACAGATCATAGGGCAGGGTGCATGCCTTTAAAAAGTAGAATAGGTTTACATGTCCTCCGAGTGAAAAAAGCCCCAAAGTTGCTTTTCACAGTGGCACGGCTGGCCTCCTATAGACCAACACTGGTTCACCATATTACATTTAATGAGTGCTAAATTCAGGTTCAGAACAGTTACAGAGAATCTTCTTTCATTCATTTTAATCATAATTTAAAGTCCACTTTAGGGTAAAGTCAGATTTTAAACTATTATTATGGAGCTGGAACTTTTTATAAACTTGTAATTTGCCTGCCTAAAGTTTCTAGGGCCTTTCTGTGAGTGGTCAGTTGCTCTGGGTCTTGTGATGGCTACCTCACTGGGAAATATGTAGAGGGGCCAGAAAGTGAACAAAGAGGCCAAGGTGAAGAGGATAGTGGGTCATCTTGGATGGATGATTTCGGAGGAGATGTGACCCTCCCCTGATTGCACTTAAATGGGTAGTCTGAGGGCAGTACCTAACCCAGCCCTACCTGACTTCAGACGAAGCCTGCCCGGTCACTGGCAAAGGCAGATCAAATCTTGGTCTGCCTGCCCTTTGTTTCCCTAGACAAGCTGGAGCCAAGCACAGGGGAAAGAGAAGAACTGACCGGAAAGAGTTTTAGAATTAGACAAAGGGGTGTCTCTCATCCATAGGTTGGCCCTAGGTATACAAGTGGCACCCTTAGAACCTGAAATCAGAATACTCCTGGACCTGAGAAGTTTCAGAAGAATGACTGCCCTGTTTTCTAAACAAGAAACATTGGAACTGCTTGTCTTGAATCCAGGACCCCAGCATGTCTACTAGGGTCAGTTGACTGACCTTCTGTTTGAGTTACAGGGACACACCAAGCTATCAGAGGCCTTTCTTGCTTCCCAGCTGACCTGACCCAACTGACCTGAGTCCTGATACCCCCCCATGAGGCATTCAAGGTCCTGACTCATGGCTGAAGTCAGAGTGTACTTCTCCCTGCTCATTTGGTTTCAACAGATCAAAGAAGAGTGGCAGACAACCCGCAAGACCTCCCTTTACAACACCACATAACCTTTGATCTGCAGTTTCAACAGACTTGGTGCAGAGGCTCACATTGTCTCAATGTGTAGCATTTGCACCAAGTACAGAAGATACAACTCCCAGTGTGCTGAACTTGGTCCTGTATCTGGTCTGCGCTCCACTGTGATCTGCCTGAACTTCTAACTTTGTCTTGGTCCAATGCGATCAGATACTCACAGATGGCTCTTGTGCCTTAAACTTTAAAATGTATACCTCTGGTTCTACTGATTAGATTTTTGTTGTTTTGATTGTATTTTATTCATTACAATCTTTTTATTTTGTTTCATTGGTTTGGGGATCCTCTTGTGATGTGTTTTCAATTTATTGCTGTTTGAGTACTGCATAATTACTTTACACATTGTCACAAAGTAACTGAAAAATTAACATTGGGGCACCAAAAACATAATGTAATAGCAATGCAAAATACCACTGTTAAGGAACAACTCATTTTTGTAAAAATGTTTCCTAAACATAAAACATTAAAATACCATATTTACAAAACGTGAAAAAATCTTTCCTCCGAAGGCACTCAAAGAAATATATAAAAGTTACGCTACTTTGCCGCTTTGATTGGGCCCTTGCTCAAAGTGCATCCATTTACATTGTATGTACTTTTTTAATTTAACATGTCATGGCACTCGAGCAGTCTGTACAATAAGTAAATAATTGGCCAGAAAGAACATCACATCAGACAGAGCAAATGGTGGTCATGTTGCTGCGGAAATGTTGCTGTGTACAATTTAGTCATCAGAAATGCTTTAGACTGAGTTCCTTTCAGGTTAATAGAGAGCGTTAGGATCCTGAGCAATTTGTGTGTTTTTCAAGCGTGTTCTGCACTTAGGAGAAGACTTTCTATTGATGTTGTGTCAAAACATGAAGCATGTGACTTGAAGATCTGAGGGGATCAAAACAATCATGAGCCATTAAATGTTTCCTTACATTTCTGACCCATCATTAAATGAGAAATGTCAAAAAGCATTGCATTTAGCACTTTAGCATGTGTCACTTCAAGCAGTGAGATTAACAGTGATTAACTTGCAAAAGAGTACCTGCTGGGGCCTAAATACCGACCAAGGCCATGTGGTCCTGATTCTACCTCATGCCACCTACATCAGCCATCTTACTTTCCCAGTCCCTTTATCTCACTCTTGCAGGTTCTTTTTTAATCTCTTCTTTCTTCCTTCATCACAGTTTTCCTGTCTTTTTATCCCCCTCGCTTCCTCCACTGACTTTCTTTCTCTTGTTCCGGATCAAAGGCTGATGATGAAAAATAAGACATGGCCCTCAAAAAAGTGTGCCAGTAGGCCCCATTTGAGATTAACTGACACAAGTAAGAATTATAGTTTAGCAAAAATGTGCCCGTGTTTCTTGCATATGGACTGGCCAGCAAATGTTTTTTGTGCTTGCCATTTATATGACCTTGGAAAAGCCTATCATTTTCTTGAAGTATTTTAGTTAAATTGTGTTGACTGGTGGAGCGTGAATATACCTGCCCTGAATATATGGTTGTAAGGTTGGTGCCAACTTTCTGGATCATTCTCATGAAATTTAAGTGACACGCTGGCATGTTTAACTCTCATGCAGTGCTGCTGCTTTATGAAGCACTGCCATCTTAGTTCCCCTCATTGAGTCATCAAGGCAGCAGAAGCTATGGGATTTACTAATTCTGATGGCACCATGATTTTATCTCATCCATACTTGTCCTCTCACTCGACAGTTGAAGGTAATCTTTGTTACATTTGTTTGGCAATTCTAACTCTGCAGTTCAGGTTGTAATCTGCATCAAGGAGAATGTACCTTTCCACTCTTCTACACCACCTGTGGATATGTGTTACCTGTACACTGGGCAATTTGAAGGAATTATATTTCCTTATAGGTTGACATACATGACAGTAGGAATTTATTGACTGTTGCTTTAACTACTTTTATTGATTTACAGAGCTTTATTTCCTCATATACGCCCCCGGGTGTACCCCTTTCAGGCACTTCATTCACCTTGGCCTAATTGTGCAATATATCTTTCAACTTTACACGATGTCCTCCTTAGGAGGTAATGGCATATTATCTTTTGCATAATTTGAGTTCTCACATATTCATCTTTCCTTTATAGGTAGAAATTGAAGCAAAAGGACAAACCATCATCCCTTCTATTGTCTACAAATCTCATTGCTCAGCCTACATTTTGCCATTGAGACTTCACTCCTAAGAACCTTTCTGCCCTTGTGGAAGGATCTATCAACCTTGGGTTGGGGAGCTCTCCCTCAGCCTCTGGAGCTGTGTTTAAAAAACACTCTGTTTCAATCAAGAAACCAAAGATGGATTCTGTCTCTTGATCTAAAACACCTCCTCCTTTAACCCTAAAGGATGTTATGGAGTAAATAAGAACCTTGAACCCCTTCATTATGAAAACAAATACCTCCTTGATATGCATTGAGGAGAAATGGTCCTCTCACAAACAATGTGTTACTGCCATTGAACAAAGGCTGTGATGTGAAAGATTCGATCTCTGAGTTTTCTCGTCTGACAAAGGAAATATAATTGATCAAGAAGGCTATTGAAGACTTGGAAAACAGGAATCACAGAATAACCTACACCTTTATGGAATCCCAGAGAACTCTGAAGGTCCCAATATAATTTCATTTCTGCAAAGAGCTCTCCCTTCAATTGTTTATTTACCTGACAATAATCTATTGAATATTCAGAGGGCTCGTAGTCTGGGCCCCAACCCATCTGCTAGTTCTATAAAATCAGAGACCTAGAGGTATCATAATTATTTTCCTGCAGCACACTGATTTACAGCACATCTTGTCTGCAGCCAAACACGGGGGCCCACTCCAATGGTGTAGTATCAAGGTCTTCTTTGCACAAGATGACCCCAATGCATCAGATATGGCTTAGTCCACTCATGCTTTTTAAAAATTACTTTCTAAGAGAAATATTAACTTTTCAGGATCCAGCTAAACTGTAGGATTTTCTCCGAAAGCATTGTCTCAAAGACATGGAAATTGGAGCCACAGCCAAGACATGCCTTCTTTATTGTTCCTCTTTAATTACATAATGCTTTTTTTGTTTAGATAATGTTATTTTTTTCATTTTGCATTCCGCATAACTCACATTGATTCAATTGTCTTGCGGCCCAATTGTATTATTTGATGTATGTGTCTTGTCCAGTGCGTATCACCCCTTCATTATGCTTGCTGTTCTCACAACTCCATATCCGATTGTGCTTACCTTTCCATGAAATATTTCACATTACTCGGCCCTGTAAGCCTCTGCCTTTCCCATTTCATGTAAATGTTGTCATCTCATGCTTTTCGAATCGTGCCCCGCTCCCTTCTTTGTTTGCTAGAGTCTAGTCTGGTTCCATCTTCTTTAGGTGCTCCCTCGAGTTGTCTTTGTCTTCACAATATTTAATTTTTGCAACTAAGGTTTTTGTTGCCTGTGTTGCCTTTATATCGCCTTGGTCTTTTTGGGCGTCCCTGTTTCCCTATTTATCTATCTCTTTCTCTCTCCTCCAATATTGCTTTTTTCTTCTCTCTCTGTATTCTTCATTGAAGTTTCCTTTGTACAATATGCTCCTGCCTATCTTTTCACCTAATGTTCAACTATGGGTTCCTCTTGAATACTACGTAGAGTCAAAATCTGGAATATTAAAGGTAAATATTAAAGGTATAAAAAATCCCAATAAATGCCAATGTGTTTTGAAACTACGATATCAAACGGGACTATGGCGACGCCCCAGGGGCTCAAGCCGCGAGGCTGTCTGAAGGACCAGGGGAAGAGGAGGAAGAAGAGGATGAGGAGGAGGAAGAGTATTCCTTCTTGCCTCTGGTGCATGAGATTATCAAATGGTAATGAGTTTCCCATTAGCCACGTAGCCGTCGCGAGTGTGGGGGGGGTATCGCGGCGGTGCTCTGGCCCCGGGCCGTACCGGGCTCTTCCGCGGGAATAAGTCAGCAGTTCCTTACATGTCTGAGTTCCCCCGAGAAGCGAGCACTTCGTGATTAAGATTGAAGAGCAATGTCCTTGTACGATGACATGGGTGTGGAGACCAGCGATTCCAAGACAGAAGGCTGGTCAAAGAATTTCAAACTTCTGCAGTCTCAGCTGCAGGTGAAGAAAGCAGCTCTGACCCAAGCGAAGACACAGAGGACCAAACAGGCCACTGTACTGGCTCCTGTGATTGATCTGAAACGAGGAGGCTCAGCAGATGACAGGCAAATCAGTGACACCCCCACACATGTAGGAATTGGGTTAAAGAACATGACTGGCTTCAACCAGTGAGCGGGGGTCGGAGGTGCACATGCAAATTAAATATCTGAATGATTCCTAGAGACGGATCCAGCCTAATGAGCTTCCAAAAAACCAAAGTGCAAAACAGTTTGTAATAGGAATCGTACAGGCCAATGCGACGATTACTGTGCCAATCAGGCAGCAATGCCGCTCTCTTTCTTTTTCTATTGTTGATTTTCTCAACCATGTATGGAATTTATGAAAGGAGTATACCTAGAGGCCTCTATTTATGTCCCTCCTTTCCTCCTCTCTCAATGTATTGAGACCGAACTATTTTGTCTGATGCCCGATGGAGCTACCTGGTTTAGCTATAGGGGAGATGGGCTGTGGATTCCCTCCTTGATCGTCACCTACCCAGTCGGTTTTTAGACAGGCTTCCTTTCGTCTCTACGGTTGTCTCTTTCCTTATCCTCACTTTTCCTCCTCCCCTACACCCCACTACTTTCTCTCTCCTTTCTCTCCTCTTCTAATTGTATTGCTGATTGTTTGATTTAATGTTTACTTGTTGATCTTTTTCTGGTATATTGTTGAACCACATTGTTGCACTTCCTTTCGTCTCTCCTGTCGTCTCCTACCACATCCTCCCTCTATTTGTGTCTCTCCCTCCCTCCTCTCTCAATGTTTTGAGACTGAACTATTTTGTCTGATGCCCGATGGAGCTACTTGGATTAGCTATAGGGGAGATGGGCCGTGGATTCCCTCCTTGGTCGTCACCTACCCAGTCGGTCTTTAGGCAGACTTCTTTTCGTCTCTCCTTATTGTCTCTTCCCTAGCTCCTATCCTCTCTCCCCTGATTCTCTTCCCTTGCCTGCTACTCTGCCTACCCCCTGTCTTTTGTGCCATTTGACTAAGCACTCCTTCTCCCCTTGTTGGGGAAAGATCCAATATTTATACTCTGGAGTCTCAGCGAACACACTGAGTGAGTCCACTGCACCAAGGGAGCCACTCACACTTGAGGTATGGTATGGCACCCCTTGCCAAAGCACTCCCTCTCCCCTTTTTGGAGAAGGATCCAGTATGTAGGCCTTGGAGTCTCAGAGACCCCTCTGAGAGAGTCCACTGTGTAAAGGGAGCCTCTAGCAATAGAGATAGGGAAGGGATACCACTTCCCCTGGGATCACAGCTTACTGGACTTTGAACGTTGCCTTGGCTTGTCTACCGGTTTGTGTCCCTGTCACCCTTCCCCTCCTCTCCCCATGCTGTGTCTCTCACCCTCCCCTCCTCTTTCCCGCCTTCATTTTCTGTCTACTTCCCCTGCTCCAACCCCCCTTCCCCTGAATCTCTCACCTTGCCTGCTTTTCCCCTTACGTATTTGTGCTTATTGTTTATCTCGACCTTACAAGTAACTATGTTGCCATGCTCTAAGTCTAAGAACTGTGTAACCTTTTTAACGATGTAACCTGTAACTATGATCTGCTGCTCATGTAAAGCGCTCTGATACTTCCGGGTCTAGCCAGCGCTATATAAAACTTTTAAAATAATTAAATAATAAATAGCTAGATGGCATTTCCCAAATGCAATACTTCAAGAAACTCACCTCACTGAAGCAGACATTATTAAGCTTAAAAAATAATGCGTGGGAAAACACTCCTTTTTCCCCCTCTTCTCAACATAAAAACAGAATAGCCATTCTAAGTCATAAAACTTTAACTAGCTCCTTTATGTCCCAAGAGAATGGCAAGGTGGTTGTGTTCGGGAATGGCTTACTGCTGATGGTATTACTTTCACAATTCTAAATGTTTATGGCCCCACCAAACCTGATACTATGTTTGGAAGCATATATAACAACTGGACACTTTTACTGAAAACCTCTTCTTAGGGGATGACTGTAACCAAACCATAGACACTATTCTTGATCGCCACTCATCGATGAAATTTCTCCCTCAGAGAGCTCACAAAGCATTTGAACACGCACTGCAACACAGTACCCTCTTGGATTCATGAGACAGGCTCACCCCTCTCTTCACGATTTTCTTTTATTATTCCACCCTGCTTAAAACACAGAGTAGGATAGACTACATTTTCCTCAGCAAAAACCTCACTCAACACTTTGTCAATTCTGAGATTGGCTCGATTTTAATCTTTGATCATCCCCCTGTGCCCACCGATTTAGATGTTCTTCGCAATGCTACATACAGATCCCATTTGCGGTTCAACAATCACTTCCTATCCAATAGGGATTTTATTACTTGTTTGTACATGAATATTACAAGAATCATGAGATAAGATAAAAACCTGACGCTATGTTTTTTACTGAAACCTGGCTCAATGACAGCTCTGCCCCTGACATCCGAGATGCCTTACCTGAAGGCTACGGGTTGGCAAAACAGGACCGGGTTGGACAAAGGGGGGATGATTGCTATACTCTATATAGCAATGATAAAATGCTACATTAAAGAATATGACCTGGACAAATGTGAGGGGATCTTTTTCACGCTTTCAATAGCAGGTAACAATACCATAGCTGGTTTCCTGATTTACTGTCCTCCAGTGCCAGAAACACAATTCACAACCAGCTTAGGTGAAAAAATCATACACACAGCCATACGTCACAGCAAACTCCTTGTTCTAGGGGATCTTAATATACACTTTGATCAAACTACTTGACCAGAGGCACAAACTGTATGTGAAGACTTCATTATCTTCAACCTTGCCCAAAAAGTAAACGCATCTACACATCAAGCAGGACACATTTTAGATTTTATTTTCACTAACATAACTGACATGGAAGTGGGAGCATCTTGGCCAAACCCGTGGTCCAATCACCACATAATCCTGTTTCAGATCCCACACACAAATTCAAGACCCAAAAAGTCTGTAACCCATAGGAAGTGGGAGAAGTTTAATCCTGACTCATTCACTCAGGCGCTACAAAGAAATGAGCCGGAGCTGGACAAGGATATTAACCTAGCCAACAGACAAGTGGAATTATGGATAACTGAAGCACTGAATGAAATAGTGCCCTTGACGACCAAAAATACAAGAAGGGGGAGCATCTCAGCTCCATGGTTCAATGACACCTTAATGAAGTCCAAACAAAAGTGCAAACAGTTGGAACGCAGGAGGCGTAAGAACTACTGCACAAACATTAAAGGAGAATATAAACAACAACAAAAAACAGTGACAAAAGTAATTTATAAATATCTTCTTCTTTATTCAAAAGGGTATTCGTGAAGCAAAGGCACAGCCAACGCGTTTTGTTCCCATTTGCCTTAAGGAACTTCGTCAGGGTGAGGTAGTATTCCTAAGGGGCAGTATTCATGAGTCAAACCAAAATAAGTGAGCCGGAAGGAACCACGCGCTCGCTAGGTCAAAGTTTGTAACCTGGATAGGGAAATTTCAACACTAGTGCAGAAGGCCACGAGTGGTTCCAGTTGGTGCACATTTGCATTTAAATTAACAAAGCGGCAGGCACCGCGCGGTGCCTGCCGCTTTGTTAATGTAAATGCAGGGGGGTACCACAGGTACCCCCTGTGTGTACCCCCCACCTGTCGTTCACTCCGGGGGCCCTCAGAGGGCCCCCGAAGTGAAGACTGCATGCCTGATGCTGCCACAGAAAGGCATCTGTTTTGGCACATACTAATATGGCTGGCAGAAAAGCGGACTTTCCGTCCGCCGCGGTCACCCCCGCCATGCTAATATGGCGGGGGTGATTAAGGGTAGGATGGCGGGCGGATCGCCCCGCCAGGCCGGCGGTGGCTACCGCCAGCCTGGCGGGGGCGATCCGCCCGCCATCCTAATGGGCCCAATAGTATCTACTAGTCAGAGTGACAGTCAGTCTGCACAATCACTTTCGCACTTTATGTTCTTTTGCAAATTGCACGGCTAAGCTCGAAAGCACTTTCTGACGCCTTTGTTGCATAAGCTAGCATTCCGTTGATGTAGAGTAGCTTTGCCCCACTTACAGTTCTTAAGTTCACGTGAAATTGCTTACTGTGTCTGCGCTTTTCTGAAAGCAGCCATTAGGGCAAGGAAAAACATCATAGGCTAAACATGTTTGGTTAAATGTACAACGTGGGTTAGCAGGTGGAGTTTGGCTGAGTTGTCCTGGTCTAATTGTGGGAGATAGAAGGAGCACAAATCGGAGCCTATTAGAGGTTTTTGTTCCCCCTCCTTCTCCCTTATTTTTTTTCAAATCTTGGTCAATTGCTACACAAGTGTATTGTTGCCAAAAATTTGATTGGGATCTGCACTTTTTGGCTATCTGATGTAATGTGGAATTTTAAAGCACTCTTATGCAGATATTATTTTCTTGTAACTGTTCTTAATCTAACGTAAGATTATCTTTTCATCTTTTGTGAGATCATGAATTTGTGTAATATTTTGAATGTACTTATAAGGTCAATTCTAATCAGACCGAATAAAGATATTGAATTTAATAAAATTGATAGACCAACGTTTAAATTAGAGCTCTTGTGGGAATCCAATTTGGTTTCTAGTTGGCCTAGCTTACTCTTTCAGAAAATATGGGAAAAATGTATTGCACAGCTTGTATTGCCAACCTCACCCAGACACTATATTACTTCTATATTAGGCTTTATTACACACCTAAACCCTTGTTTAAACTCAAATTACTAAAAAATGATGCATTCTGGCGATGTTCCATCTTTCCTAGTACCTATCTTCACATGTTCTTTCTATGTCTTAAGCGGTACTTATTCTGGGGACAGTAATGCTCAAGAATAGGAGACATCATCAAAGTTCACATTCCATTTTAAATCGAGGGTTTATTTTTAGGTGGTATACGCAGCATCTAGCCTCAAAATAAATTATTTGACAAATTCAGAGAAATATTGATTGCTATTGCAATCCAGGTGACTAACACTTATTGGAAATCTGAGGACATTATTTCATAACAACAGCGCTGGAACTTGGTTTGTCATAAGCACCATCTTGATGGATATAATCTTTACTCTTCCTCTTTGGCAGCAAACAGAATGAACTGTGGGAAACACAAACTAGATATTTGTCGAAACATATTTGCAATACAATGTAACCACTTATTGTACGTAAGCATTATGAGCATGATTTGTTGTTCATGCATTTTTTTATTCCTAATATGGTTCTTAATTGTTACTGTGCTTCATTGCTTTTTGTGTACAGGTTGCCAGAATTCATGTATGATTTACAATTCTTCAATAAAAATATTGGATTTTAAAAAAATTGCAGTGAATAATTTTGCAGAATTGCACAGTGAAAAAATAATCAAGAAACATATTTGAATGGTACTCTAGCAAGATGGGCAAAATTCTTTGATAATTCTATGAAAACTTGAATCAAAGGTCTTTCCAGAGTGTCACTTGTAAGGGGTGACATTATCATATGCCCATGGCCACAATACGGAAAAGGACCTACTTTTCTTTTTAAAAAAAGTCATTAATGTAATTAGTTAGATTAAAAATGATAGCTGATAAAAGTATGATTGTGAACTGATATCGTGGACCAAAATGAATTACAGAAACACTGGAATCACAAAATGCATTTCTTATGAATAGTTTTAGGTGTTCAATATTATGTTTGGGGCATAGATTTAGTTTCTGTTATTTTTTTCTCTCAATAATGGCATCCCTTTTTTTACTTTTCCTTCCCATCCTTTCTTCCATCTTCACACATGACCATTCCTCCTGGTTACCCATTTCCATCTCTGTGGTATGGTCCCTAACCCAAAGGGAAGAGAGTAAGATCCAGAAGAATGATATTATGACGAGTGAATACAAACTCTGATCCAATTCGACAGGGAAAATGATGGAAAAGAAGGACTGAGGCATAACATTGAAAAACACTAATGAGTGACAAAGGTCTAAAGAATTGAACCACTCTTCCTAGCTATGCAATGTGAACTGTACACATAAGGCCGTTAATACACTTTTATCCATTCAAGAGAAACCACTATCAAAATCTACTGCTTGTGTCAGAGTAAACAGAGTTGGTTGTCTGGGGTTGGATTGATTTAAGAATTTGCAATGCATTTTACATCTTTTGAATGCATAATAGAAAAAAACATTTGTGGGTATCCACAATTAAAAATTAATAAAAGAAAATTGTAAGTCCACAGAGCATTCACCAACAGTTTTTCAAATGTGGTTAGTTGGTACATGCGTTTTTTGCCAGGTATTCCCTCACATTGGTAAGAACAACAACAAAAGCAAAGAAAATCTCGTCAACCGGTCAAATGTGAGTTTGCTCTAAAGTACAGTACATAATCAATTATGTCTGTCATCACTTTTACTACCAATTTGTGCCAAGCCCAGGCAGCAAAGTAAAACGAACTTGCAGATCAGAGGAATAGGTGGACTCTATGAATGTATGTATTTGCGTATCTAAAAGGCAGTGGGGTGCTGTGCAGAGTCAAAATCAAGCATCAAGTCAATGAGCAATAGGTGAGGTACCTGGTTTAGTGCATTGTGATCTAGTGCGCTGTCAAGAAGTGAGGACCTGGCCCTCTCTGCAGGGTCACTCGCAACCTTTTTGCCTTCACCCCTCCTGTTTTGTGAACCACTTTTTTGTTGACTTTTAGGACTCTGCACACTTTACCATTGCTAACTAGTGCTAAAGAGCATACATGTGGCTATTAAACATGGTGATATTGGCTTACACCCAATTGGCACATTTACTTTACTTGAAAGTCCCTAGTAATTTAGTGCTACAGGTACCCTGGGCTTGTAAATTAAATGCTAGGAGTGGTCCTGCCACATTTATTGTGTCATCCACTTAAGTAGCTTTTTAAACATGTATTAGGCCTGCAATTGCAGCTGTGTGCGCAGTTTTAAACTCTTATTTTGACCTGGCAAAATAAACATTTGACAGGCCCAACCTTCCGTTTTATTGGATAGTCACTAAAGGGTAGGGTAGGGTAGGCCCTTAACAGCCCAAAGAGTAGAGTGCATTCTATTTAAAAGGTTGGACATGTACTTTAAAGCTTCTCATATCCTGGTACTGAAAAACTCTAATGTTTGCTTTTCACTATTTCAATATCAATAACCCTCCCATAGGATAACATTGGGTTACTGTATTACAATTAATAAATCATAACTTTTGTTTGGGAGCCATCACAAATGTCATGTTTGGTGTCTGAGGAATTTTAGCTTAAAGCCCTCATTAATGGTGAAGTAGGATTTTAAGTCACAATTCTAAAAATGCCACTTTTAAAAAGTTGGAATTTTCTGGTCCTATCCATTTGATGCCTGCAGCTGTTTACTGGGTCACCCAGCTAGGTGTGGTTGGCACACCTAGCTTTTGTATACGCTTTATGAGGTCCAAATGCAGTTAATTCACAATATGTTGCCTTTAATATTCCAATGCCTCACCCAAAATGTATAAGACATCCTAAAGTCTAATCTAATGTAGTCACCTCAATCTGTAAAACATTACATTCTGTATAATGGGACTCAGCATAATGTCCGTGGGCTGTAATCCTATATGCGCGGATGTTTCCAAAACTCACACATTTCACCTGTGGTCTATTATATGTAATGCTACATACGGGGCTATTCTAATGCCCAAACATTCCAAATGGCCAATTACTTGATTTTCTCTGAGTAGGCACCATTCCATGCAAATCATTAAAGTCTGGATTGATCTGCATATTTCCACTCTAGGTTAGCTAAAAATGTCATCACAATTCCAGTTGAGAACCATTTGCATACCCCAATCGATAGGTGAAAGGCTATAGTCGCACTTTACAAGCCACCTGATTGATTGATTGATTGATTGATTGATTGATTGATTGATTGAAAGACTTAGCTGTAAACACTGTAAACACTGTAATCTATAGTGGCAGAAAGTTTAGTTAGTACATTCTCTCCTGTGCCAACAGAATACGAAAGCTATATCACATGCAAGGAAGAACTAGTATTATTAATTTCCTTCGAATTATTCACATGTTCCAGTAATACCAACGTGTTTCTATTCCTTACTACAAATAAGAAACGAAAAAAATGGACTAAGGCTGGTTTCTGTGAGTACGAGTCATTCAGCCAGTCAACGCTGTGTTTTTTGTGTCCATATGTTCTATTGTGAATCTAAATTCCAATTAATTATTGCACTGATTTACCATCACGTTCTATTGTTGGCGCTTTCTGGCATTTGATCTCACTCACTCAAATAAAATCTAAAAGCGAGACTTTTGCAGGTTTCCATGACATGTAAATGTATGTGTTGTTAAGGGTAGACTCATATTAAACATATTGGAAGATATTAGTGCCACTGTTATCAGAAGGTTTAACAAAAAAAGCAAGACAAGTCTGCAGATGAACCAAGCACACTGTTGATGCGACATGGTTTGTGTGTTCTTTACAACAAGCACTTACGTGTAGGTGGCTAATGTACCTGAATTTTCTACAATGCGCGGCTATGGATTTTCTATGTGGGCCTGCAGAACATTTATTTACGTCTTCCAAGGAGAGAGTGTGCATGTATGTATCTCCAGTGAGTGTGACAGGGTTTTTGCTGTGGTTATCATAGTGCATGGCTATCGGGGGGCAGGAGGGGGCTTTACTCAGCATGCATGGATGCTGCTGCAAGAAGCCATTGTGAGTGGATGCCCCTGAGGGCTGTCCATAGGCACATAAGGTAAGGAAATGTACATTTATCATTCCTTAGCCTGCTAGCTTTCATTAATGTATTTGTGGTCAACCAGTGTGCATGGATTTAGGTTTTCAGTTTTCTCTGTAGTTGTAGAGCACAAAGAAATCAACATGTTCAAGGTGCTATTCGAACATTGGCTATCCTCACTCCCTGCACATAGACAGCCAATCCCTCATTAAGAAAAAGCCATGCTCGATGATTTTTAGAACTTCAGAAGACTGAACTCAAATAAGCACCAGGGAGTGTTACAAAAGGATACTGCTGGGTCCCATTGAATATGACAATGGTCTGTTTATGACATAGTAGGAACCTACACTATGTCACAGTGGTTCTTAACCTGGGTTCCACGACAGTTTAGGGAATAAATAAAATTAGAAGATTGATTAAGTATAAGCACATAATAAAGCAACATTGAAAACTGAGCAGCATAAAGACAGCACTGGTATGCATGGCCAAGAAGAGCATGCATTAGGATCAAAAAAGACATAGTGATATGCCGAAGACTATAGGTAATCTTTTAGAAATAAAACTAATTTCAAGCAAAAGTTCCAGATTTCTCATTGCAATAAAAAAAAATCGATGTTGGCATGCTTTTTGTTTGTGGATTTAATAAAATATTTCATAATTTGTATGTTTGTTAGATATGTACTTGTTTCTAAATTATCATAGTAATTGCTTAGGTGGGGACTAGATTTCTGAAGCCATTCAATTGGAGTCCACAGAAGTCAAAAGGTTAAGATCCACTGAATTAGAATATTTGACTTTACTATTAGAGCTTGCCAGTGTGCAGTCATTGTATATAGAAGATTTCTTACTCCTTTAGTGTGTGTTGGTGTGCCTGAACCCAATCAGCGTGCAAAGATGTACCAGGGTTCAATCTGTGTGTTTAACTTCTGTACCAATTTGTTTTGGTTTTATTCAGTTTATCCATCAGTTTTCATTGGCTTTGGTATAGTTAGTACCTGTACATGGATGCTGTGTTTTTAGAGTCTGTGGATGCTGTTCTGTTTTTATTGTGTGTGTTGGACCTGGCCCTCACTGTAATGTCACCCGTGAACATTTCGCCTTTACCTGTTCTGCTGAATTATTTTGTGTCAGCTTTAGTTCTCCGCACACTTTACTGCTGCTAGCCAGTGCTAAAGTCCTTATACGATGTCCTCTAATCATGGTAAAAGTGGCCTACACCAATTTGCCTATTTCATTTACTTGTAAGTCCACAGTAAAGCTATACTGCAGGTACCCAGGACCTGGATATTATAATTAGGGCTCCCTGTTTTATGGTATTTATTTTTTTTGCCATTTCCGTATGTATTTATCCATATTTATTTTTTGGGCATTTTATCTGTATTTATCCATATTTATTTTTGCCACAAGAAAAAGTTGAAGCTGCAGCTAGTATTTTTCTACATTTATTTAAATTGACAATGCACACATGCACTCGGTTGTTATTGGCCAACACAATACATTCATCTGAAAACGTTGCCATTTGCAAAATGTCCAACATACACTTAAAAGTGCTATCACAAACCATTTGTCTCAGAACCTTGCAGTTTCTGTAAACAGTAGAGTGCCACATCCTGTCCGTCATTGAACACCATACTGCCCCACTGAGAGAAACTCAAACAGCCTTCAGCCACAACCCAATTGAGTCCCGCAATAAATACCTGGAAGCAATTCAATACAAATTATGCTCTAGACTAGAGTAATATGCTGCCTGAAAAAAAAGTAACAACGTCCTGGAAAAAAGCAACCACTCAAAGGGAGTACACCTTAAAGCTTTTACACTTATTATTAAGAAATTAATTAGTGTATTTGCTTGAAAAGCTAATAACATGAAAAGAAAAGTAGCGCTTCACTGGCAATTTCTGGAAGGTGTCACTAATGTGTTTGGGTGTAAATAAAACCAAACTGGCCACTTTGTGACTACTCTGTCTTGTTTTATTCAGTTATGTATTCATAGTTCACATCTTAATACGTTTTTTTCTCTCCTCCTGAGGCTACATTTTGGTGTAGAAAAATGCCAGACAAAGACATTTGCAGCAAACATGTTTCTCAATTTTTGGATCGATTTCACAGAGAAATGAATGACGGAAAGGAGAGAAAAGAAAAATCATGGTTTTCTACAAGTGAGGAGGAGCGCAACAGTAAGAGAGGAAAGAAGAGGAAGAAAGAGGGGGGTCAGCAGAAGTGGACAATGTCCTTGTCTTGTCCAGTAAAAAAGGAAGAGACCGCAATGGTTATGGACTATGCAGTGCAGCTGCAAACTCTGCAAACACTTCAGTCAGTGGTGTAGAAAGGCTTTGTGTTTGTGGCCAGATTATTCTTGCAGCCACACATACACAGTGTATTGCTCTGCAGTCCGGCCACAAACTCGGCAACACTCCACTGATGTAGCTAGACTTTGGTGCCCCACTGTGTGCTGGCATTCGATTCCTGTTTTTGCCACCCCCAAATCTGCATATGCCACTGACTCCAGCCCCACCCACTCCCCCCTTCCCCGAGAGCACTAACTTTTGTTTACACATAGCTGGTGCAGAGCTCATTCGAGGGACGGAACGGAGCCCCGGAAATGCCTGGGGCATCAACAAAATTGTTTCATGTTACTGTAGGCAGACACAGCCCTAGAATCAGGAAGAGGGCATGGCGAGGCAACTCTCTGCTGGAGCATGGCAGTAGTAATTTCCAGTTTTTACATATAAATACAGACAAAAGAAAACCTGTTTGGGTCTGTATTTATATGTAAAAATCTGTTTAAACGGAAAACCGGGAGCCTTAATTAAAATGAGGGCACCCAGGTTTTATGGTATTTACTTTTTTTTAACATTTCCGTCCGTATTTATCCATATTTATTTTTTGGGCATCATATTGATATTTCTCCATATTTATTTTGTGTTTTGAGAGTAAACGGAGTAGTAAAATGGTATAGTTCCACATTTATTTAACTCTTACATGTGCATTCATACATAGATGATGTAGCATTTTAGCAAATAAAGCAGCCACATATAACAAAACTTTACACCCACAGGTACATATTAGAATTATATGCTACTAGTGTGCCTGCAGCACTTATTGTGCCACCCAAATACAATTAAATAGCCCTTAAAAACATGTCTCAGGCCTCCCGTTGCAGTTTTAACTGCCATTTCGACCAGGGACTGCAAGTGCTATTCAAAGGTCATCTGACTGGCCACATGTTCTGCCTCAAGGACACAAAGAGTGGTGTGGGAAAGCAATCTGCCCAGTCAAAAGTGGATTGAACTGGACACAAGGCTAGCGTGATCCTGGACCACAAAAGTTGTCAATGAAAGCCTGGGTGCTGTGGCTTTTTATGTACTTTCAAAAGATTGTGACTCTTGCTTACAGAAGGAAGCAAATTAACATAGGTCTCTTTATCACTGAAGCTGTAACTAGAGCAGCTGATAAGAGCACCAGCTAAATTTAAATTATATGTGTGTACCAACCTGAAATGTACCTGACGCTGCCCCTGTCTGCTCTGTGTAGCTGAACACTTTGTTGGCAGCATTTCTTTTTACTGTCTTTTGTGCAATAATGACATTTGGAGGATGATTTAATAATCTGTATAGTAATAGCAAAAACACAGAAAGTCATATATATAGTTCTCTTAACCTTTTTAAAAATTCTGCTGCCTTTTTACCAGTCAATATTTCTTGCATTTGCTCAGATTTCTTGGATTTTTTTTACCGGTTAATTTTTCTTGTTTTTACTCAAATGTCTTGCAATTTCACTTGCTTGATTCTGCAACTTTAAAGTTGTTCGGTACCTCTTAAACCTGGTCAAGCACTCCCATGATGTTTGTTCCAAAACCCATAAAAAGCTCAGCAGAGTTTTCTTGAGAACTGTGTTGTAACCTAGCAAGGTTGTGCTTTTATTAATCTTTTATTAATGCATTATTGTTGGACCCGGCCCGTTGGGCAGGTTCACCCCTAGACTTTTTGCTTTTTACTAGCCTGTTTATGGAACCTGGTGTTGGTGATTTTAGGCCTCTGCGCACTTTTTCACTGTGGTACAGTGTAAAGTGCTTGAGCTCTCTGTGAATGTGTGGTGAGTGACCTGCCCTCCCATAGGAATGAATGGGGAATATGTATGCCCATGGTAGTTCCTGATGTGTGGGGAGTGCAGGGGCGAGTTTGGTATGTATCAACTCGTGAGAGTGAATGCTGCAAAATGATGTATGCGGCATGACTGTGTCTAGTCTAGAAGTACTACTTTTGGAAGTTGGCATATTTGTGTAAGTTGGTGCTAGCGCGTGATTGGCTGGTGAGCCTGGCCAAGAGTGCCTGGGCCTGCTTGTGGATTGACTGTCTGGTTTGAGGATGACAGGGGCTAGAGAGCCCAGGAGGTTGTCTGAAGTCAGCCCATGGATGAAAGGCAGCATCTGCTGCCAGGGAAGTGGGAGGAGATGGCACCTGATAGTGAAGGGCTGTGCCTGCCTAACTACAAAGCTGGCTCCACCTCCCGCTGGGCGACTGACACCTTTGTCCCTGATACTGAAGGGGACTTCCCTCTAAACCAGTCCAGCTGGTTCTCACACTGCCTGCTTCAAAGGACTTCAAAGGACTTCAAAGGATTTTCTGTGTATAAGAAGGGGCTGTGTCCCCTTCCAAAATGTTCTTGTTTCTGACTTGAATCTACCAGGGGCGGGCGCTGCCCAGCCCCTGGATGCCTGGAGGACTTCTGGGGGGACCCCTCTGCCTGGCCTGGGCTGAGGGGGGGACTTTGCTGGAATTTCTGCCCCCCTAAGCACCTGGAAGTGCTTTTTCTGTGCTGTAGCGCTTGGGAGCGCTGGATTTGTCCTTATAGCGCCTGGAGGCGCTGTGATTTTCCCCTAGGACCTTTTGGGCATTTTCTTCTGACTGCTGGGCAGAGCGCTGTGGTTTTCCCTTGTGGGGAAGCGCTCCTGTCCTTGGTGTGCTCGAGTGCTGCTGCGCACTCTATTGCGAGAGCCCACCTCGCTTATTGGGATTTTAATTGGCACCGCGGCGTTGCTGCCACCTTTATCTTTTAAAAATCACGTTCCGCGAGGGAGCCCACTCCTCGGGAAAATCTCTGCCCGCCTGCCTATCTGGAAACGGGCCACCGCGCTGCCCGCGACGACCCGGAAGTGGATGGCCGGCCGGCTAATCCCAGCGCGGCCGGCCGGAAGCCCCGCCCCGCAGCCCGAGGGAAGGAGAGAGGCTGCTCGAGTGGCGAGGAGAAGCATGGCGGCTTTGCAGGGCTTCCCATGAGCGGAGGGAGCCCTGCGGAAGAGAGGAGGTGTGGACGGTCTCCCATGCCTGGAGGGAGACCAGAGAAGACCCCGAGTGAGGAGAGGAATGGCGACCGCGAGAGGAGCAGACCGGGAGAATGAGGCCGGCCCCGCAGCGGAGGAAGGAGCCTGCCCTGGTCCCGACGCCGGAGAGAGAGGAAAAGCAGCCGGTGAGTTGGGGCCGGTGTGGTGGTGGCAGAGGGGCGCCTCGGGGCACATTACCGGTGCCCGCCCCCCCGTGGGCTGCTAGCATGTAGGGCGGCCCCAGATGGCAGCGGGCCGCCCCACCGAAGAGGGCATTGTTGGTGTTGAGCCCTGAGAGAGGCTCGTGGGGGCATTTTGGTCTGTTTGGAGCCCGAGGGGCTCCCTGCCGCATTTCTTTTGCTCGAGTCCCCCATGAGGGACTCCAACGACCCCCGCAGTTTGTTGAGAGCCTGCTGAGGCTCACAGGGGCCATTTTTAGGACGTCGAGCCCCAGAGGGGGGCTCCAACGACCCCATATTTCTTCGAAGACCCTGCTAAGCTCACAGGGCATTGTTGTGGCCAGAGCCTGAAAGCTCCAACACTGGGGGCATGTGCTATGCAGAGCCTGTGTGGCTCCAACCCTGGCGCGGTTTGTTCCTGGGGCTAGTGAGAGCCCCCAGCTGCAGTTTTGTTGATTTTCCAGTTGCCCAGCACTTTGTGGGCAGCTGCCACGTTTAGGCTTTTTGTACTTTGAGACTGGCGCTGCATGGCAGCGCGCCCTGACATTGGACCCAGGGCATCTTTGCCCCACAAGGCCAGTTGGCCTAGGGACTGCCACAGGTAGTGGCTTATGTAGTGTTGGCGCAATGTGATTTCTATGCTTTTAAATAGTAATTGCCTACTGTGTGTTTTTGCGCTATTGACTTATGTTATGGCACCTCTGAATGTTTATGCATTATGTGTCTTCCTTTCCATGCGCTGCACCTCTGAATGGTTAGTCATCATGTGTCTTCTTGCGCTGCACCCCTGAATGTATTCTATTGCATCATGTGCTCTATTCTTAACAACTCTGAATGTTTAGTCATCATGTGTTCTTCTTTATTACTCCTCTGAATGTAGGTTTATTACATCATGAGTAATGTATTCTTTCTTAGACCCCTAATGCTGTGTGATACTTAGGTGGTTCTGCTTTCTTAGTACAGGTGGTCCTAGTAAGGTCCTGGTTCCTGTTACCAGTGGTTACTGGTTGTTATCTTTGATTATTATTTTATATTCTACATTTTATCTAGAAGTGCTATATCTGAATATGACAGTGGCCCTTGTGGCCCTGTCTTATGTACATAATCCCTGTGAATATTGCCCGTGCCAGTTGGCACAATGTATATGTGTGATTTTATCTGATATGTTTTTACAATACAACAGTTATTTTTATAATAACCTTGTGTGGAGTCTCTTTTGTGGTGTGCCTAGTATGTTGTTGCTGTTGTGCGCTGGCGCAAATGCCTTACACATTGCCTCCGAGTTTAGCCTTACTGCTTGAGCCAAGCTACCAAGGGGGTGAGCAGAGGTTATCTTGGCGTGTGACTTCCTTGCCCTGACTAGAATGGTGGTTTCTGCCTGGCTTTGGCGTCAGCCTTAGCCTACCAGAAATAGCCAGTTCTAACAATTATTAATCCCAAATCAATAATTCACATTCTCACAGTGCTCTCCGTGCTCCACCATTCTCATATTCTACTGAAAATATACCTAATTTGACCTCACATACCAGTGTTTACACTTTGAATTTCCTAAAGGTCCACTCATTGCATGCACATCAAACAGATAATGTACACAGAAACAAATTGGAACAATGGGTCATATGGAGATTTGCAGGTTATAAAAGTAATAGTGGTTTACATATGGAATGACACAGTAATCTTGTATATATATAACATTAAAGACCAAGAGGCATATTTAAAATAAACTGGTGGAGCGCAGTGTTACTTCGGAATTGGTAGTACCACAGAGCTCCGACAGTTTTAAAATGCAGCGTTGCTCTGTATTTACAAAAATTAGATGCACCCTTGTATTTCCCCTAGCGCTGGCACGAAAATGTCTGTGTAGCACCAGCGCAGGCACCCTTGTGCTATGGTGCATGGGTGTTTATGGTGGAAGGGGGCCTGTGCTGCAGGGGCGATTGTTTATGTGTAGGAAAGGGCACCTTAATCTTAAACAAACTTTAAAGGCAATTTGCTCTATTCATGTGTGATGCAGATTGCACCACATGTAGGAAGAGCAATATATAAGGAAAAATAAAATGTTTCTTCTCGTATTGCCTATTTAATGCCAGGTATTGTCTGGTCATATTTTTGTTACTGCCTCATACCTTGTATGCAAATTTGGGGCCGCATCAAAAAGCAATGGTTGTTATGGTGGAAAGCCCACTGCAACACCCATTTTCATGCTAAGTGCTGCGTGAAGAGTGGCATTGTTTTCAAGGCAGTATTAAGCCAGCTTAACGCCACCTCTTAAATAAGGTGGAGGAGTTAATGCCACTAGACCATCACAATAGGGGACGTTCTGGTGCTGTTAACTCCTTGAACATATGCCCCCATTTTGTGTCATACAACCCATGCTATACAGGGAGCCCTCAAAACGTTCCTGATATTATCATGCTCGGGAGAGGGGTGGTGAGCTTTGCTGAAAGAGAAGGGAAATGGCTTCCTGCAGAGACAAGGCCTAGTGCCAGTTTTAGATGGAACAGCATTTGAGCAGACCACACATATGAAGACTAGATTTTCAGTCAAGGGAGTGTTATTTGTCTCCTCATTACCAATAGCTTTATAGTGAATTACATTAGTGTTATAACACAAAATGGTCTGGTCCTTCGATGGCTAAATGCACATCAGGCATGTGAAAAATACCTCACTCTCGAAATCAAATCTGCCCTCTAGTTTTACACTGGACTGCTTGAAAAACTGAACTTCTGTGAAGACTTAATTGTTCTGGTCAGCCTATGTGTTATAAACCATCATTATGCTTCTTGGACACTTCTTTATTCTCCACTGAGTCAGTGAAGTAGTGTGGCTCACTGGTTAGAGGCGGCAGACCCGAGAGCAGAGGACGGCCCGGGACCAGGGTTCGATTCCCCGCGCGGCAGGTTTCTGGACCAGGGTCAGCGGACTCGATAATTCTCTCGCCTCGGTGCCCACTCTGATCAGCGATCACACTCGGCAACTCTGGGCATTAGCTTGCCTCATCTTCACTAACGGCCCCACCAGACCGCCGGGGATGCCTGGTCTCACCCTGGAGATTCCCAGTAAGGGACCATCTCTCAGGGAAGCCAGGAAGGGTTTCGCAGCGGTCTAAGCGCCAGGACGCCCACGGGTAGCAGTACGCTATATAAATGCCTACACATATAAATGCCTACACATACACATATGCGGTAGCAACCACGTAGCAGCTACAAAAATCCACAAAAGAATGGGAAAGCAGGTGCCAAACACAGAAAAAATATTTTTAAGAACCTTAAAGTCTCTAATATAACATCTTATCAATCAATCAATAAGTCTTTATTTGGCCCAACAGGCCATAACATAAACAGAAAAAATACAACATTGCACAACAGACTAACACAACTTCCTTAAGAGAGAAAAGACCACAGTTCAGACATTGGTACAATCAAAAATCGGTGGTGCAGCAAGATAATTCTTCAATAAATATCGGCAAACAGAGATAAATACATAGCATACTCATATAAATGATTAAGCGTGTAAATTGTCAACGGTAAAACCACTAAAAACTACACTAAAAACAACAAACAGATGAAAAAACAAGAATCACACAAATCAGGAGTAACAAACATGATAAAAGAATTCATCACAACCTTGCATAACAAATTAGCCCGCATTGTTCTTCTGGCTCTGATAGTATCTTATCAAATCAATCTAGATTTCATTAAACATATTGATAACGCATGCTATCAATGTGCACTGCATAGCTCTATTTATTTTCCAAGAAAAAAGTGTGCGAAACTCCAATAACTTCTCCACTTAGAATTGTCATTTCAACACATCCAATCCCCTTGGTTTAAAATCCATGCTTACTTGCATAGTGTTTCAGGAATATATTGGCCACAAGGAATATTCCTTCACAGTCCTCTCTTGAAGGTTTAGCCCTTCTCAGAACCTTGAGCCCAACTACACAACAGTCTAAAGAAAGTGTGGGGAACAATGCTGTTTTGAAAATGTGATTATCAGTTACTAGCATAACCTTTTTCCAATATAGGATCTCTGCAAATGCAACACACAGCCATGCCCTCACTGGGGTTTAGTGTGCTACCCATCTGATAATGCGCGTTGGTGCCCCCCAAATAGGCATGAAACACAATAGAAATGCTACAAAACAATTTGCAGAAGGACTAGGGTGACAGATTACTCTCATTGCACCAGTATTTCCAGAGTGCATAAAACACTCTGGTGCCAGTGTGTCTTTGCCCTTAGAAATGCACCACTGTACACGTTTAAAATCAAGATTTGCAAAGGCTGATGCCCTAACTGCAAGTGACACCTTCATTTTGATGGATCCGATAATATCGGACTAATGAGATCTGCTTGAATACTACAGATGTGGTTGCTCTGACATGAAGATTTGAGCCGGTGTAAATCGTTGAAATCTCTCAGACAAAGCCCAGGGGGAATTAGGAATTACTAGACCAACCGGACCCAGAATATCCCATTCCTGGGTTTTTCTTAATTTCTTAGTGAACTTTCTGCGTTCAAATCATAATGGGCTAGATTTTCCGAAGCACAGAGTTGTCTATACTCCTGGCAGCCGCGGTCCGTGCTAGTGACAGCGGTGGGGCGGGGAGGGGGGGATTTCGAGGGACAATGCAGAGGGAAAATTAAATAAATAAATAATTTTCCTTCATCATCGTCCATCGGAATATCCCCCACCAGGCCCCACCCACCGCCCCACTGCTGTTACCTGCGCGGACCGTGGCTGACTCCTGGTACCAATAAACCTGGGGGTGGGGAAATATCTGTTCTTTTTCCATGCTACTTGTACTGTAATGCACTTACTGGTGAAAAAGTGATCTACTGCACAAGTCGACAGTACAAATAATGCAAAAGTCCAATAGTGCATTCCATGTAATTAAGAAATGTTGGCTGAAATTTGCAAAAGCCACAACACAATGCATGTCATCCAGCACTTGCTGCAGTGCTTTCAGTTTGCTTAAGGTTAAAACTGTAGGACATTGGAAATCATTGCAATGCCCCCTGCCTTCTCTGCAAATTGCTGATGTAAATGTAGTTATTGATGACCGTGACGCTGGTTCAATATATTCAGTTAACGGAAGCAGTAAGCTGAGGACTCCTAAGATATCTGTGATCAAACTCTTAATTATCCTGCCAACTCGTGGTTGTTTGTTAGCAGTCCCCAGGGAGAGCGGGAAAGGGGGGGGAGCGCTGGACAGTGATATAGCCCCATCCGCACTGCTTTGTTCCCGCCATTTTCAACCTCCTGCTCATATACAGAGTGTTCTATCACAAGACGCATGTAATTGGGTACAAGGAGCCGTCTGCCTCGAACACACCTTCAAATTCACCCTGAAAAGGTTCTGAGCGGGAAATCACTAGAAGCAGTGTCTCTCCTATAAACAGCGTTGGCAAGATTACATGAATGAAGGCCCTGGCAGATGCGAGCAGACAAGATTTATGTGCTCTTTACTTGCATCCAGCAAATTGAACATGTTTAGAGGCAAGCAGTTGCAAGGCTTGTAAGCAAATAGAAGCGTTTCAGGACATACCCGTTGTTTGTGCAATAATAGCAGTCTATGGACACTACTAACTCAATAAAAATAAAAAGGATAGGTCAAAGGCATGTATTTTTAAAGTCGCAATCTGCTTTCGTGGAACTTGGGGGCAGATTTACGTCAACTGGCGCATCCCAAGGGATGCGCCAGTTAATGTGCGCCACAGCTCCGCCACCCATGGTGCGCCGCATTTACAATGCAGCGCACCATGGTGCAAGGCAGGGAAGATGCGTGACGCATCTTTCGGCGTACGGGCGGCGCATTGCTGGAGTCATGTCCCAAGTGCGACATGACTCCGGCAATGCACAGGGGCCACCCCTACATTGCATGCTGCATCACCCTTACGCCTGCTTCAAGGAGGCGTAAGGAATTGACGTAGAAAGTGACTCAGTGAAATCTTGTAGATTTCACTGAGTCACTTTCCTGGGGCGTTCCTGCGACGGAACGCCCCCCCTGCACCGGACCGCCTGCATGAAACCTGACGCAGGTTTCATGTGGCGCAGGGCCTTACAACGTGACGCATCTCTATAGATGCGTCACGTTGTAAATGCCTCGTAGGGATGCGCCACGTTTACGCCACCTTGCGTGACGCAACAGCGGCGTAAAACGTGGCACAAGGGCCTCATAAATCTGCCCCTTGGTCTGCGGGATCAGACAGTGGAGATACACAAAGATACCCCGGTCGCGATTTGGAAGAAGAACTAGAAAATAATGCCACACACTGTGTAACTGACCAACTGCTTGTACTGAACATCCACTCAGGGCCATCCCAGAGATGTGCAAAGACTTTTGGTGCAACGCATAGACACTGAATAGTGTACCCGCATCAGAAGGGCTATACGGTCTAATGTTATGCCTCTCATGATAGTTCAAACGGGAAAATATACATACATTTGCTTAATGGAAACTACTGTAGTGTACAAGAAATCATTGCATTATTTCCCACTTCCTCTGTAAATTGATGATGTAAATGAAACTTGCATGTGAAATTTCTCTGCTCGATTTACCTCTGACCAATGAACCTTGTATGCTTCCTTAAAATATTATCTCAATTATTTATAGGTTAAATGTCTTCAAAACAATTGACTTTCATTCTATCTTCATTTATACAGGACTAACCATCATAATCTAAAACTGCAATATGGCTTCAGTAAGCTCTCCTCGCTTTCTCAGATGAGGAAATATCCAACTTATTTTGTCTATTTCCATTTCTTTTTAGGTCTGGGTTCTGACAGAGCAGCATGTTAAGCAAACCTATTGTTACCAATAATCATACAGTGGGAATTGGCTCCGCCTCTTTTAAGCTTTAGCTTTCTTCAGCCAGCCTCATTCAGGCATTGAAATGAAACTGTGTCAATGACGTCTTGGCTCAGCCTAATGCAGAATTCATCACTCACCTAATGCTATTGGTTATTTGGGTACCCGCCTGACTCCACTCTAGTGCTTGTGTTACTTTACAACAACATCTCTCTTTGCCTGCTCTTCTTGACTCCCAAATTAATTCAATACCACCGATACTTCCGGATTATATAGACTGTGCTGCTGCAATCATGCACTATTAGAAAAACACAATTTTCAAAGACTGATCAGTGAGAAAAATGACTTTGCACGTCTAACACTGATTCCCACGTAGATCAGTTCATTCCCTCTATAGGGAAACCTAGAATGCTTTTTGCCAGACAACTCCATACATTTAAGTAGGAATATTTTTTGTTCTAAAGACATGAAGGCAGATTGCACTTGCAGGCCGGCAACAATATTTGCTGTAAAACATTGGCACTGTGGTGCGAACATACGAGCACGTCTGGGTTCAGCAGTTCCTTTCCGAACTCCCTATGCCATCAAACTGCAAAGCAAGTGAACTGACAATCATAATTCACAGCATGGAGGGTCACTCAAAAAAAGACCTCCATTCAGCCGCTTCTGTTCCTAAAAATAAATGCACACAGGGAGACAGATCGTTTTAATTTTGATTTTCTATGTAAAATCAATACTAATCTTTAGGAGTTGAAAACCGGGAGCATTACTTATAAATATTTATCTGCAGCATTAACACAGCTGAAAGTGATCACTATTGAGCTGATATTTTATTATTATTATTTTTTTCATCAAAGATGTTTGTTTAATCATCTCAATCGTTTTGATTTGCCTTCTTCAACAAACCCCGTGAACTTGCTCTACCCTCTATCTTCCTTTTATCCCTTTATTCAGATATGCTATAAATTTTGCATCATCCTTTGTCAAATTTTTATTTTTATCATGCGAAACGTGAAACACGTTTCACTCTTGGTGAAAAGGCAGTTGAATGCAGGTTCCTTACTCTAAAATTGTCACCTTATATAAACAACTATATAAAAATCAGTTCGTTATGACAGATTTATGTAGTCATGCAGTTTTGCTAGTTAAAATGTGTGTCCTCGAAAAACATCAGAAACTGGCAGTCACCCTAGAAACATCTGCCTTCACAGACTTAAAACCATAATGAACAAAAGGGGCAGATTTACAAGCCCCTTGCAACACTTTTGGGCTGCTGTTGCGTCACTTTTTGTGACGCAGCGGCGGCATAAACAATGCGCCATGTTGCTGCCCATTTACAATGTGACACATCTAGGGAAATGCGTCACCCTGTAAATCCCTGCACCACATTATACCTTCGTCAGGTATAATATATGCAAGCTAGGCGTTACCATGCAGGAAAGACTTGTAGAAGTGACGCAGTGAAATCTCCAAGATTTCACTGCATGACTCATAGGATGCCACTGTGTCAAAACCATACGCCTGCTTGAGCAGGCATAAGGAATGATGCAGTGTATTAGGAATAGAGCTCCCCATGCATTGCTGGAGTTGCATCATGCTTGCGACACGGCTCCAGCAATGCGTGACTATTGAGCCAACAGATGCGTCATAATTTCTGACGCATTTATCAATCCTTGCGCCATACTATAAATACAGCGCATCCATGGTGGCGCAAGGGTTTCACACGCAGGTGTAGGGAAACTGACGCATCCATACGGATGCTTCAGGTTCTTGGAAATAAGGCACAAAATGTCCACTATGAATTGCTGTCTGCAGGGAAAGATACTGTTAGACACTAATAGGCATTGGTGTGATTAAATAAAGCAAAGAGCATAACATTACGTTCTGTGCAGCTACACGTCCCTTAATGGTACACACTCTCAAGTGCACACACACAGCGCCGAGTTTTGCAGTGTCTGCTCGCACGCGCACACACATACACACACGCACTCACACCTACCCATATAAAAGCAGCTTGAGATTTCGTTGCTGCTGTTCTTTTCTTATTTGCTTTTTAATTTAACACCCCAGTTGTGTTTTTCACACTCGAGCAGCAGGCGGGATTCTATTTTACAGCTGGCCTCACACCATTTCAGAGTTGTTTACTGCATGGGCTCTGTGGGGGTCCTCTCCTGCCCTTAGGAACTGACTTTCTTTCAATGAGCGCAGTGCACGGAGGATGACCCGTTTGGAGTTGTTTCCGGATCACCGTCAGCATTGTCTGCATTTACTTGGGAAAGCAGAGTGTCTATTCTTTCTGGACATAGTTTCCCTATCAATCAACCAGGCATTATGCAGAGTGTCTATCTTTTCTGGACAGAGTTTCCCTATCAATCAATCAGGCATTATGCAGAGTGTCTATTCTTTCTGGACATAGTTTCCCTATCAATCAATCAGGCATTATGCAGAGTGTCTATTCTTTCTGGACATAGTTTCCCTATCAATCAACCAGGCATTATGCAGAGTGTCTATATTTTCTGGACAGAGTTTCCCTATCAATCAATCAGGCATTGTGCAACGTGTCTATTTTTTCTGGACAGAGTTTCCCTATCAATAAATCAATCATGCGGTATGTATAGCGCTGCTTTTCACCAAAGCGGGCATCCAGGCGCTGTGCTACTGTGACAATCGTAGAGCTAGGTTTTGAGTCCTATATCTTCGTTCCACCTCCAGACAATGTCATTTCAGACTGCTCCACTCTACGCAGTGAGAGGTTATTTAGCTGGCAATTAGTGCTAACTGCATACGTATGCTATGCCATACACCGACGTTATGTGTTTATGACACTGCTATATAAGGCGTGAAAATAAACGCTGTTCTTAACTTACCTTCATTTTTTAGGTTTTACCTGCACAACTCTTGCACTGTGCTTGAGAAATCTATTATTTTTAATATGAACTTACATCCCGCCTCCTCTCTTTCCTGGCTTCTCATTGGTTCCTGGGTATGCCACTTGCCTTTCATCCATGTCTTGTGGCTGTAGCATATTTTTTTTGCATTTACCAATGTTTGTTCCTTATCTAATTCTCTGATCAGTTTCCCGCCGCCAAAAATACTATTAACATCCGCTTTGAAATATATTTTCATAAAGTTTTGCCTTTTACTCTTGCAGCATATTTATATATCAATGTATCACCCGGAGAGATTAAGCGATTTGGCTAGAATCACAGGATGTTGTGCGGTGCTGCCGAGACTCTAACCGGGGTACCCAGCTCCCTAGTCAGCAGCTCTGGGCACTGCACCTCATCCTCTCCACTCCCTTGTTATCTGTCAGGGAGCCCTTTCCTTCTCCAGACGATGATATATGAGAACACCTCTTTATTCATTACATAGGTGAAATCAAGGCATTATCAATGCTTGTTTGTGTCTGTAGCTCATACTGTAGCATGATGCATTTCATTTGGGTGGTTCAATCCAGTCATAATAATCACTTTGCTTTTGAGTGTCAACTTGAGTCCTCTCAAAGGCACCTACAAACACAACACAACTTGTTGATTATTATACCAAAGCCAATCAGAGAACAAACAGAAACGGAAAATTGCTTTTTGACTTGATAGTGTATGCAGATTCAGGGGAACGTGCTAAAACCTATGCAACAGATGCATAAACAGTATCAGGTGCCCCTTTCAGTACAAGCTCTGATTTAGAGCAGAGTACAAATCATGCCTGCTTGCTATACGTGGGCGGCACAGAAACAATGAATGAAGGCACACTGAATAGGAGCATAAATATTGGATGGTCAGGTCAATCCAAATTTTTGGAGCAATGTAAAAATCAGGAACAGAAATCAGAATGTGGTATGTGCACCAGGCCGATTGCGTTAGCCCCATGCCATGTGCATCACACTCTATCTCATTCATTGTCATGCAACGAGCCTCAAAACGTCTGTCTAAAATCCCCCCTGCTCACACACCCTTTCCCATACCTCAAGCTACATACATATGTTTTAGAATTAGCATTTTCATATAAAAGTAATATGCAAATGATGGGCATTGCAGTCATACACAAAACCTGAAGTGTTGAAAATTTGAGCTTCCTGCAGGGTACCCTAGGATTTTTGCCTTTTTACTGAACCCTCTTTTTGTTGGCTGTGGAGTTTGCACACTTTACCCCTATTAATCAGCGGTAAAGAGTTTGTGTTCTCCAAGTTAAAAATGGTAAAATTGCTGTAAACCCTATTTGCACTTTTAATGTACCTATGAGTCCCTAGTACATGGCACTACATGTACCCAGGGCATGTATATCAAATGATACCCTGCAGCACTTCTTTTCCATCCACTATGGCAACACTGCCAAGAATGTCTCCAAGCCTGCCTATGCCGCCTGGCTGGGCAGTTTTAAGATTGCAATTTCAACCAGTCAAAATAAATATTTTGACAGGTGTAAGCCTTGCTTTTAAAATACTTATATGCCACCCCTAAGGTAAGTCCTAATTCCCACAGTGCAGGATATATAGTATTATAATGTAGTACTTGCATATTTAAGGGTTTACATGTTGTACAGTGGAAAGCCTCCAAAGTATTTTTTCACAGTGACAAGGATGGCTCTCTCAAAGGTTAACACTGATTTACAGTATTACATTTCATCTTTACTAAATTCATTTTGGAAATAACAAGAAAAATATTTCAGTAACCTGTAATTTTTCTGCTTAAAACCAAAAGGTTTTGCTGCAAGTATCCAGCTGTCAGCTTACCCCCGAATGCTCCCCAGTGGTAAGAAAGAGCACTATAGGCCACATTGCAGGCCTTAGACATGTTTTACATTGCTACTTTAGTGGGTGGCACAAGGGGTGCTGCTGCCCATGTGTAGCCTTTAATTTGCAGGCACTGGGTACAGTTAGTACCATTTACTAGGGACTTCTAAATAAATGAAATACTGGCAATTAGAAATATTCCAATTTACAATGTTCTAAGGAGACAGGAAAAATATCCACAACGACCGCCAGCATGAAGTGCCAACAGTACCAGCACTTCATGCCAACAGCAACCATCCACAACAACCGGCAACACAAGACCTGCACTTCACTCCAAAAGCAACCATCCGGGAGGATCAACCACCATGAAGCTCCAGCGTCCAGCAGCTTTCCGTGCTACAAAAATGACCATCTGAGGTGCTTGACCTACTCCTCGGACTGAAACCCTCCTCCTTGTGGTCTCCTGCAATGTGAAAGGAACTCTTCATGCAGGACTTGAGAAGGTAACTCTTCAGCAAGCCAAAACTGGTACCTTTATCCGACCTGTGCTCCACCACGCTTAGCCTGAACTTGTCACTTTTTACCTGTCTAATGCGGCCAGATGACCACAAGTGACTCTTTCCGCTTCTTCAACTATTTTTAACCAAAGCCTTAAAAACCTATATCTCCAGTTCTACTGATTGGATTTTGATCATTTTCTTTAGTAAAATGTATCTGTTCTTCTAAGTTGGTTTAGGATTTTCTGGTGATTTCACTTCATTACTGTTTGAGTGCTGCATAAACACATTGCGTCTTAGTAAAATCCTTTTTGCCAAACTAACAGAGGGTTAGGCAAGGGTTAAAGTAGTGTCTTTTGTGTTTGGCCCTGCCAAAGATTGTGTTTATTAATTGAATTAGGCTTCCCCCCTTTCAACTAGTAACCCAATTTCTTCTACAAGCTATGTTCTTGGACACTGCACTAATATCAAACATATGGTGGTTTTCCTGCATATGATCTTACTGTAATGCAACACTGTAGGAAAGTGGCTCTATATATACTGGACCAAAGTAAGGTACAGTGCATATAGTAGCCCCAGACCCCAGAGGTTTGGCAGAGGCTAAAGTTAGATGTACCATTCCTCTCTAAAATGGTAGCTTGGTCGAGCAGTAAGGCAGTATCAGAGGACAGTGTAAATCATTTGCTGTACACCCAGTCAGCAAATGGTCTCACACACTCAAGAACTGAACTCTAGCCCAATGGTTTTGTATCAAAAGATATAGTTGTTTTATTTAGAACCAACAAGGTATCAAAATATACTTTCTCAGGATGAGTTACTTTAGTGAAATATTTTTCAAATAGGCAATTGACTTTTAGAATGCAATAGTTACAGTTTGTTGCAATAGTCAACACAGTTTCAAATACAATGCAACATTGAGTTCAATGGGAAATTCTGGTTGAATACAGTTAGTTACTTTGTAGATTACTTTTCTAACAACAGGACTGGATCCTAGATACAGTCCCGGGACATGAGCTGTAAACAGTTAAGTAAAAGCGTTTTGGTTACAGTAGTGATTTTTAAGGAATATTATTGTGTTTTAAAAGTTGACTCTTCGAAACTTTTTCTGCTGAAATTACCAATGTTATCTTATGGAAGGAAATTCAAGTTGCAGGTAAAGTAAGTTCTTGTTACTTTTGTAATCCAGTATGGGACTCCTAGGTTCAGCACTGAGACCTCTATCTAAGACAGGTAAGTAATTACGTGTTGGTAGTTGGTACGATTTTTAAAGAATATTTGACGTTTGCAAAAATTGACACTTAGAAGAAATTTCACAGAAAAACAGTCAATGGTCTCCTATGGAAGAAAATTCAGGTTACTGGTAAGTACGGTTAAAATTACTTTTCAGGGTTTGTGTTGTGCTAAAAGGTGCAGCACTGAGGTCGCTCCTGATAGCAGGTGAGTAAATCGGGATTCGTTGTTCAGCTAATTTTAGGTGAATATTTTAATGTTCCAAAACTCCACACTTAAAAGAATTCCCAAGTGAAACCAGTCAATGTTAGCCCATGGAAGAAAAGTGAGTTATCGGCTTTCAGGTAAGTACTTGAGTGGCAGAGTTAAGGTTCTGGGCATAGACTCAGGGATCTCCCAGGGTCAGGTAGGTACAGTTGGTACACCCTCAGCAGCACAGGGGCAACAGGGTGCAGAGGTAGTTAGGCCCACTGTTATCCAATGAGAGGCAGGGGGCCTTCGGTTGGTGGCTGCTGGCTAGCAGACCATGCAGCTGTGGGATCTGAACTCCTGGTCACTTGCTCAGGGCAAATGGGGAAGTAGGATAGGACACAGGTTGCATGGCCAGGGACACTCAGGTTGGTGGGTGCAGGGTGCTTTTGAGCCGTTGGGCGCTCAATGTTATTCAATGGAGATCTTGAAAAGGGAACAAAGGTTTCAGGAACGAGACCGGTGGATCTGCTGGAATGACCAACACTTCAAGGGGTAAGTTGGGATCATGGAGGGTAAGTAGGCACCGCGGAGTTGGGCACAGGGGGCCGGGGGTTGCTGGGTGCAGAGGTGTCTTTGGATGTCGGGAAATCTTACCCTCTGCTGGTCCCGGTAGGAGGGGTCCCTAGTTCTGAGTCTGCAGGCGTCATCTGGGTCATAGAGGAGGGTCCTTGGGCACTGGATTCCAGGTCAAAATCACCGGGGGGACGTCTTCAGGGTCTTTGTCCACTTGGGCACAGGCTGGGCTCGGCGGGTGTAGAGTGGGCTGGATTTGCGGTTCCTGACTGGCACCAGAGGTATTGTTGTTTGAGCAGAGCCACTGCTTGTAGGAGTACCATTCTCTAAAAGGGTCAAGGCAGGCAGGTCCTCCGGGGTTCTTGAAGTTGCAGTCCGCAGGATACGCCAGGATTTAGCAGGAGCAGGTTCAAGGATCAACAGGCCTGTAGGGCTGGGGCCAAGTCAGTTGGTGTTTTCCTCTTGTTAGCAGCTGCATGGCAGGTCTTCTTCTTCTTGGTCTTCTTTCTTGTTTCAAAATCGTGATCTGAGGAAAGAAGGTTCAGGGTGCCCCTAAATACTACATTTAGGGGCGTTACAGGTAGGGGAAAGGCAGGGACCAATAGGTCCCTGTCCTGGGGTGAGTACACCACCTATCCTGCTCCTCTCCTATGGGAGGGGGCAGGAGCCTATCTCTAATTGGGCAGGGCTCCCCATCTTCAAGATGGCCTGAGCCTGGAGTTGTGCTTCACCTCGCCTTACCCGGGGTGGAGTTGGCACAGGCTGGCACACCCACTTTCGTAGCGCAGATTTTCCCGCCAGTCTTCCTGCCAGAGTGGGGTTCAGAACCGGTGGGGGCCAGTTGCTGAGTACAGCAAGTGGTCTGGAGAAGCTCACAAAGGTGGTATGCCTTTGAAGCTTCCCCCTGCCCATCCTGGGGGGAGGAGGCCTTGCACCTCGCCCAGGATGTGCATTGTTGCAGGCCCAGGAGAGCGGGGGCTCTACACCCAGGGGTCAGGCAACATGTCTGCTGTGTGGCAGCCTAGGTAGGCTTTCAGATCAGATGTGGATTGCAGGTTAGGGTCAGGGCCAGACTGGGAACCACAACCGGCCCTGGCAAAGTGCTCGGCACTCGGGGGGGTTAGAGGTGCCGCCGAGCTCTTTGCCGGTGCCGGTTTTCCGCCGATTTTGGTACAGGGCCGAATTTGCAGCTATGCTGCAAAAACAGCCCTGTAACAAAAATGGCCCTCAGGGGCCCAATACCGGCCCCCACCCATGCGGCGCACCGGGGGATTGCCCGGTGCCCGCTGTGGCCAGTCCGGCCCTGGTTAGGTTTCAGGGGGCATCTCTAAGAGGCCCTCTGTAGTGCATTTTACATAAAATCCCACACTGGCATCAGTGTGGGTTTAATGTGCTGAGAAGTTTGATATCAAACTTGTCAGTCTTCAGTGTAGCCATTATGGTGCTGTGGAGTTCGTAATGACAACCTCCCAGCACCATATACTGTTAATGGCATCACTGCACTTACAGTGCCCAGGAAAGGCCCTGGGTACTGTAGGGGCACAGGGCTCTTGCACCTGTGCCCACACCACTGGCATAGGGCACCCAGCTAGAGGGGTGACTGAGGTATCACAAGGCATTGGGTGTATGGGCGTGGCACACAGGGATCTGTGCCATGTCGAGACTTTGGCTAGTTCTGCAACAGGCCACTCAGTCTGCAAAGGCATTGTGTGGGTGTTAGTGTGCAGGGCCCTTAAGGGTGGCACAATAAGTGCTACAGCCCTTAGGGGTCTTCTCTGGTCACAATGCCCTGGGTACCTAGGGTACCATTTACCAGGGTCTGACATGTGGCCAGAGATGCCAATTGGGTTTCAACTTCAATACAGTTTTAGGGAAGGAACACAGGCCCTGGGTACCTGATTTCACAGGAGCCCAGGACACACTCAAAGCACATCAGCAACTTAGCAAAAAGTGGGGGCATACCAATGCAAGAAAGATGGCCCTTTCTCGCAAACACTCTGTGAATTGATGCTGGAATGGGTTATCTATTAGACCATACTAAATGGGAGGCAGACTACAGGTAGCAGTAGACAGCATGGGAATGGTATATCATACGGTGCTATATCAAAGTCCTCAAGCAAATGTCACGTTCAAATTGATACAATTTCATGTATTGTACCATTGGCCATAATACCTGTGGCACTTCATAAACTAGATCACAACCAAAATAATAGATGCTGAAGTGCAGGGACCCAGTGGTTACTTTCTTGCACATCCTTTTGGACTGCCCAAGGGTGTTTTAGGTTCCAGGACACGGAAGGGTTTATTACATGTATGTGGCTCAGTGTAAAGAGGACCCCAGAGGCCTCCCAGTGAACGTGTTTTCCTTTTCATACCTAACACCGAATGAGGAAGAAAGCAGGCCTACTAGTATTTGGCTAGATGATGTGTATCGGTATCATGTATGATTAGAAAGTCCTTGACAGCTTTTTATAATATATTTTCTAACTGTTCGATCAGCTTTAATTCTGTCTTTTTCATTTACATCAGCAATCCCTGCTTACAGAGGGATGTACCATAAATAAACTCCTTTTCTAGATGCACAAGATACCTGTGACCCAAAGCACTATTTTGTGGTTTCTATGGAAACAAGAGTTGCACATTTTTGTCATACTTCTTTAGCTTTTTTAGGACAGATAATTGGGGACCCAGAGGGAAAAGATGATGTTTTTAATTATTCAGCAGAGAGCTAGTCTGTTGACCATTGACTTGTAATAGGTATTGTATTTCCAGTGCAGAAAGAAATTGCCTTCAGCTGTCACCGGGCATCTTCAACAAACATAATTGTAGCAGGAATGCTCAATTTTCCAGGAAGACTAAATTAGACCTCACTATCATAAAGGAATGTTACACAAAAGGCCAGGACTGTTGAACTTCGTAGCGCCAGTTATTTATCAACATGGGTAAGGAATTACCAAGTCTGTTGATGATGTGTTAAAGCTTTTTCTTAAAGAGTCTAGGTATTCTTTAGCCATCATGTGCGTTGGTAATCATTGTGCTTTAATATGTCCATTTAGGTCGTTTGAGATATTAAGAAATTACAGATGCACATCAACAGGCTCCAGTCAGATTTCTATTTAACAGAAAGCATCATCAGTTTGATTGTTTGAGAATAGTCCTGCGATTTTAAAACACTGCACTGCGAGAATGATTAGGAACATCTACACGCGAATACCCTGTTTAAAGCTTTTCTGTAGAATTTTCGTCATGGTATTTAATCCAAGAAGATACAAACATAACAACAAAATTAAAGGTAACAAGGCGTAACACAACAATCAAACTAGAATGCAACATAACAATCACCGTACAACAGGACATTATCCCATTAATATTGCAGCACCAACAACAACCGAACACATTACCACCACAACACAACACCAAACAAACCAGAAAATGTGCACCGTCTTGTTACATATTACCACCTCTCTAAGAAAGCTTTTATATAATAGAGGTAAAAGATGTTTCCACCAAGCACTGCTTTCATTTACCAGGAAGGTCACGAAATAGCACCAGTCAAAAATGTTTTATGACCCAGCCCACGGTTTTCTTTTGGCTCTCTCAGCTCACCCTGTGTCATACAGACCAAGGTCACTTTGATTTGCCGTCTTAGCCGAAAAAAAAGCTTATTCCTGGCTCATTCTCACCCAAATGAAGCAGGTTCGTGTTTTAAGGTGAAAGATCACAAAAATATATTTGTATTTCTATTTCTAACTCATGTACACATCTCTTCGTATACTATTCAGCAAGATACTAAAGGGCCATCTTGCAAGTGTCCCTTCAAAACCTGATTTGGAAATAAACACGAATTTACAACCAAATCAGGATTCTGAATTGTGCGCACCTGCACAATTTCTCAATGACAACATTTGCCAGGGAAGTCTTGGTGAAATTTGCTCAAGCAAAAATGGGTCACAAGTGGGCAAATTATACAGTATTTTTGTCAGGCGGAGTTGGAACTTCTATGTTACAGCTCTTTCTGAGCACATTATCACTAAATGATTTTTTTAATTCCACATCCAGTAAAAACCAAACCAGATAGTCTTGATATTTTCTGTGAGTTGTGTACAAACATTCAACTTGTTATAGAGCTTTAAAAAGTTGAAACCTATATTCAACTTGCAAGTCACGGTTTCAGAGCTGTGTAATAGTTTTGGCGATAATTTTATAAAGGGAAAAAAATAAGTGTTGAGTGCCACACAAGTACAGCTAATGTTATTGCTATATCTTACTAGACGTCAATATACCAAAATTCCCATTGCAGGAAAAGTAACGTTTCATTCCATGAAACCTGCACGACTTCACAGGTTTGATCCCCTTCTCCCGCCCTTTGGGGCATATTACCAACGATTCGCGATATTTATCGCTATCTAGGCTTAGCAACGATTTTTTTATTGCTAAGCATCGCCGGAAATTATCGCTGAGATAACGTGCTATTAGCTACGTTTATCTCCAAAGCAATAATTTTTCCAGCGATAGCGTGAATATTGCTGAGAATACAGCGATATTCACGCATTAGCGACTAAATGCTCTTAGCCATGTTATCCACTTGCCATTGGATAACATGGCTAAGAACTGGTCTGGGCAGGTGTTAGTTTTTGGCGATATTCGCGCTTAGCGCAAATATTGCCATCGCTAAGCCTGCCTTGCTAACAGGCGTTAGCGACGTTAGCGACTGATTTCAGTCGCTCACGGGTCGGGAACGCCCACTTTGCATGTCATTAGTGGTAATTATCGCGAACATGCACAGCGGGGCCCAAAACGCTAGCAATTGCCTCAAAGCTGTCGCTAACGTCAGTTAGCAACAGCTTGCTAATTGGGCGATAGTATTATCGCCGCTTAGTGGCCAAAAACGGACGCTAAATCGGCAAAAATAGCATATCGCCAGCATTGATAATATGCCCCTTTGTCCTTCAACAAATTACCTTTTGCTTCAAGACCGGTTTTCATTACATCATCGTCCAATTACTTCCACAGCTGCCCCTTACAGATGGCAACCTATATTACTGACCACCATTTATTCAATTTCTACAACAAATAGGTGAATGACCCTTCCCCCCATATAAAGCACTTGGCTTTGTTGCAATGTGATTGTTTAAAACCACATTGGATATCTAAAGCAGTGTAGGAAATCCGCTGATGCATATTTTTCCTGCCAAATTACAGCATTTTTTTCCACAAAAGATGACTCCTTTCCTGCTCTTGTAACACCTTGGCGTGAGGTGTTAGGGTATTGCAAGTTTGACTAGCTGTCCCTTGTCTTGCGAGTCGTGGGGAGTAGGAAGGGGATTGTGGCATGTCCGATTCTGGTGTTGTGCTGGCCCTGGGGGCTATTTAGGCCAGGGGTGAACTAGCCCCCACTATTCAAGAGGCCATTGTGATGCTGGGACCCAAGCAGGGGGCAGTCGCCTCCAAGTGAGCACGTAATATCGACCCCACTCAGTAATTGAACTTGGATTGGTTGTGCTTGGTGATTTTATAGCGAAAGAGGGGCATGTAACACAGTCTTGGGGAGCACAACCTCGCCATTCGCCAGTGGAGGGCATGGGGCTATAGTCCCTGTCGCACACTGTGTGGCCCCTTTCACATCTTGATATTGCGGGTGGGACCATGGCTGGAGTTGGGAACACACACCAGGGTCATAAATGGTGCCATCTGTGTGGGCGTAGCAGGATGAAGTGAACCGAGACCTTACTACTGTGACATTTTCAGGGAAAGCCTCATTGTAAAAACATGAATGTATTAATCCTCATCTTTATGCTGACAGACTAGCTTTATAAGTATGATATACATAGATGCTTAACCAAGAGTATTGTAAAGTGCCAATTTTGCTATTCTGCAATAGCTTACATCATGCATGTTTTAAGATTGTTGTGTTTATGTTTCTGATGATTAAAAAAACACATACTACATTACCCGGGGGAAGCTATGGAGTACAAGAGTAATGACTTGTCATTGATTCGGGTGAGTTAGAGGGGTGCTGAAACTGGCTGGGGGTCTCTGGGCCCCATACATGTGACAAATGAACAGCCTCCACCTTTGTCTGGCGTAAGTAATAACCACTCTATGTCTCAGCAGCAAGTGTTTAACACAGTAGCCCTCTTCCAGAGGTGCGTTTCTGCTACACCTTCATTTGCCGAGTGTGCCCATCTGCTTTTGTACCAGGCAAGCTATGAGGTCTAGTGGATGAATTTGACAACTCAAGGCCTAGGTTTTAATAGCCTCTTTTCCATTCACATCCTGTTTCACGAGCTTTTTAAGCAATCACTTTAATCACGCCTGACACAAATTGTGACTATGTAATTCACATGAGCAGATATTTAGGCATACCTATGAAAAACAATTCACATGCACATATATGTATGCACATATATCACATGCACAGACATCATCTAAAACCGACTCTGTAATGATGGACGCATTTGTACATACCCACTACATCGCGAATTCTTTAATCCACTGTCAAACGTTCTCCCCTACCTCCTCTAGCCCCCACGAACACACAGCAGTAGGGCGTTTGTGCACGGGGAACTACAGAAGCGAGACATGCTATTTTGTGCTCGTGCATTTGAGTGAATTTCCCCACCGTCTTAATTTTGTTGTGTTGTTTACTGACGCTTGAATATATAACAAAAATGTTATGATTAATTTAAAAGAAGCAGTATATCATCCTCTCTCTTCTTGGACACTACCTCATCAATGAGTGGACCAAAAACAACTTTCTGTCTGGATAAATGACAGGAAAGCCTACGATAAACCAAGCAAGATAATACGAAACAAAGCCATCAGAAAGCCAAAGGGATAAAATGTCTCCTCCGTCATTTAAATATCAAATTCTCTACTGGCTGCATTTTCATGCACTGCTTTTGTTAGATACATATTTACATTTCTAATTATTGTGAGATAGCCTAGTAAACTAGACAGCGGCTCGAGATACAACGAGGAACCGTTTCAACGGAGCAGAAATGAATGATGGGAGATCAATACCTTGGAACGCCCCTAGTATCTCAATTCACGTATGAAGTACATGCTGTTACGTTCTCATCCTGATTGGACAAGCCCAGCTAAAGCTTTCTATCAGGTCTCATCTGTGGCGACCCACTGAGCTACCAGCCAACTACAGGGCTCGCGCCGCATAGGCACAGAAGCTAATGACTGCATCCTGCTGAGCTGGCTCGTGCCGCCGAGGCACCACGCGTGCAAAAGGCCAATGAGGGCCAGTCCTTAGAGCAATTAATTACTATTTTCTTACACGGTGGTCTTTTCATCATGCCTTAAGACTTTCAGAGTAACTCTATGCATGCTTTTATGCCCGGAAATAGCTTCTTGCTGTGGTCTGTCGTCAGATATCTTCAAGTTACACTTTCTGACGATTAATTAAGATAGCAGCGGGGGCTAGAAAAGAGTGCAGAGCACAGCAAGGGCGACGAGAATTATTATGAATAATTGTATTATCGGTAACAGAGGTTATGATTAATCACAGTAGTAGTAATATCATTATTTTTTATTTTATTAGCATCCTTGTGGTCATCATTTAATAACAATGAGCCTGATTCACAAAGGGACTTACGACATGTAAACTTACGATTGCGGAGTCGCAGCACACTGCAGAGATCGAGCCCTTCGGAGATAACGCCGGAGTCTGCACTCGTAAATTTAAGTGTTGTAAGTCCCTTCCTAAATCGGGCCCTATGTTTGCTCATGTTCTTTATTCACCCATCTGAATTAGGTTGTATCTTGTGCGTGAAGAATTTTTGTACGGCAAAGAATATTTGTTGGAGAATACCTAGGCCCTTATTTATGAGGTCTTGCGTCAGTTTTGCGCCGCCGGTGTGTCACTTTTTGTGACGCACCAGCGGCGTAAAATATGCACCTTGTTGCGCCATATTTAAAAAGTGACGCATCTAGGTAGATGCGTCACTTTTTAAACCCCTGCGCCACATTATACCTGCGTCAGGTATAATGTATGCAGAGGGGGCGTTCCCCCGCAAAAAGCCTCGTAATAGTGACGCAGTGAAATCTATGAGATTTCACTGCGTCACTTTTAGGATGCTGTTGCGTCAAAATCTTGCGCCTGCCTCACAGCAGGCGTAAGACTGACGCAAGCCCTTTCACATGGGGCTTTCCCCATGTGAAAGGACGCATTGCTGGAGTTGCGTCACTTTTGTGACACACTCCAGCAATGCGTCCCTTTTGCGCTTACAGATACGTCAGAAATACTGACGTATCTGTAAGTCCTTGCGACATGATGCGTCATACATTAAATATGACGCATCATTGGTGTCGCAAGGAGTGCGCAGTGGAAAGTGACGCATCGCTTTTTTCACTCAGCAGTGCGTCACTTTTCATAAATGAGGCCCCGAATATGGATGAACAGTTATCAAATAATCATAATATCGTTCTGTAAAAAAGGTCACACATTCAAAGAAGGAAGGACATGATCCATGTATGTGGAATTCCCAAATCGTAGGTGCAATCTTCACTCTTGACTGATTTTTGTGTCTGCCCTGTCGTTTTGTGCCCGACATTCAAAAGTATTAAATCACACATATCCCTAATGAGAGGTTCTTAAAATTAAGGTCCTAAATCAATTAGGCAGGTTGCAATTGATGAACCCTGTAAATAGCTGTAAATGGAGGGTTTGTGGCCTACAAGGCAGGGAACATTTGTTATTGAATATGAAACACACTCAATTATTAGATGTGGTCAACAAAAATCACCCTAAAATCACAGTTGGTTTTATCATGCTTTTCATGGATACAGAGACCAAGTTCAATATTTCGCCTCCCAGCAAAAAAGTATAATAATTATTGAGTATGGCATGGACATCCTGGAACACCCCACCACACTGCAAAAAGCAGTGATTTAGACAGGAGGATAAACTGGGGCCTCCATAGAAAGCATGAAAAACAAACTATCCGAGGGCCTTTCCACTCATCTCTATCCATGTGGACAGAATTAACACATCTTCTATTGTTTACCATGTAGAAAGCATTCCATAGCTCTGAAAGCACCAACAGGCAGTTACATCTCATAATGATCACACGTTGCTTTTAAATATAGTTCTTTATAGCGGATTTTTCAGAACGACAAAGATGATGGAAACTAGATATGTAAGACACGATTTCATTGTGGTTCTGGGGTGTACCACCTATCCAGGGGCGGCTCTAGGCTCATGGTGGCCCTGGGCAGGGAGCGTGGGTAGGGGGCCCCGGAAGAGGGGGTCCCGGCAGGGCGGAGCGCAGAGGCCAGTGAAGAGGGGGGGTCAGGGTGTTTGGAAGTGGAACTGAGATGGATGCCGCCAAATCCCTGCCAGGGGCCACCAGGCAAATATGTATCCATCCTCAGAGGATTATTATATTAAGGATATATTTTGGTATGGTGGCCCCTGGGGTTTGGTGGCCCTGTGCAGGTGCACAGCTTGCACATGCGTAAGGCCGCCCCTGACCTATCCAACGATCTTCCGGTAATAAAGGGCAGTTGCCGCTTGCTTGGAAACATCATTTCTGAAGGAAGGGCATATTTATCCAATTTTCAGAGATGCCCTTGAGAGGGACCATCTTCATTTTTTCTAAACAGGATAAGACAGAGTAAGGAGTGTTCCACAACAACATTGAGAATATGGTCCTGCAAGTATATTAAGTACAGGATATCAACCACCCCTATACTGTTGACATAAGAATACAAGGGTAAGTGCACATTTTCTATCCTTAAATCCACATTTGTAGATATGGAGTTAGTACACGTGGCATGTCTGTCTAAGTCTATTATTTATTGATTGATTTGAAGATAGCAGTACTAGAACAATTAGTGATCTCATGTATGAGCTAATTTTGTGATGGTAAGGTAAACACAGTTCTTCAGAGTGTTACTACACGTATCACTGTCCATATAGAACACCAGGATTTTTTGCTTTTTGAGCACCTGTTTTTTTATCCTTTATTATGGGTGAGCCTAACAGACAGTAATTGAAAGGTAATTGCACGGCAGGTATTTACTGCCAGTATCTGTCTTAATATATAATTGTTGTTTTTGCATTTGTCACCCCAAGTGGGATGGGTATGCTCAGATGTGAGTCCCAGGCTCTCCACATCACTAGAGTCAAGCTATCCTGGCTGAAGACGGCTGATAGTCAGAAACCGGTCCTAGGATGCTTGATTCTGGTCCAGGGAAGGCATGGCTTGGCAGTTCGGGCTGGACTGTTCCCATGAGGCACAGGGTCAAGGCTGATTTGCATATGGCCATGTCTGAACTGCGGTTGTGTGGAGTGCAAAAAAACGATGGATTTAGGCCCAGATTTCTGTACTGGGGTGAATGTATGACATTGTTCTGCATTCTGTCCTTCAATTGTTGTTTTTGAAGGTAAACACAGTTCTTCAGAGTGTTACTACAGGTATCACAGTCCATATGACAGGATGGGTCAAAACCCGGCTGTCAGTGCATATTCATTTACACATTTTGTTGGGAGGGTTGTAGTGCATATGTGGGTCCCTATGCCTGTTCATAGTTGTTCCTGGGGGCCCTTATCTCCCCAAGGGGCCAGCACCAAGAAAACCAAGGAAAAGCTCTGCAGCGCTTACATCATAGCCTGCCTCAGAGGCACAACACCTGATTCAGGAATACTGGCACAGGTTGCATTGACGCAAAACGGCAGACAGTTGCTCCTGCCACTGCTTTGGGGCTGCAATGAGGACGGACAACTCTGGAGGACTCCCATGTGGGAGGAACATATGAAGGAGCTCAAAGCAAATGGACTGGGCTGTGCCTGAGGATCCAGCGGGGAAACTGGGGCTTCCCTCCCTCCAACCACAAATGCTAATTTGGTATCTGGGTGCCTCAGGTAGGACTTCCAAAAGATGAAAGCTCCTAACATGAACGTGTTGCAAGGCAGGAGCCACTTATCGGATATTTACTGTTCCACAAAAAAGAGCCCCGTAATGCCCTGTGAGCTTTGTTTCCTGCACATTTTCTTCCATTGTGGTTCCTCAAAGAGTGCAAAGGTAACACCAAAGGTTGTTTAAAGCTTTGTTGAGGGCTGCAGGAGATGCAGTAGCCTCCCAGGTCATTGGATGTATGACCTGAGGAGACTGCTCACCAATAGTTGAGCATCCCGGAGCTGGGGCTTAATGCTTTACACCCAGAAGGGAAGGGGCCTTTAGTGGTTAGTTTTATTGCTGCGGTTTATGTAGCCTAAATGTGTAAAAGAAGGAATCAGACACAAACTATGATGATTTTTAATGCTTCATTAAAAATATATTGCTGCCAATTTTTTTTGCATAACATTGCAATGCTTTATTGGTCATAATAATTGTATTTAAACTTGAGTACTGATTTCAGCAATATGATGGTGATTACTTGACATGTGATTATCATTAATAGAATGTTGTGACCCCTTGACAAAGCCTATGGACTTGCTTTATATGTTGATGTGGTGACCGTTTGCCTAAGCAAATAGGTTTGCCATGTATATTGATATAGTGACCCCTTAGCAAAGCCAATAGGCCTGCTTTCTGTAAAAAGATACTCCCTATACTGTAATGTTCCATCAATTGTAGGGGTACAGGCCGCATTGTGGTTTTCTGATTCATGACCCATTTGGTTTCAAATGTGATTTCAGAATATCACAAACTGTAATTTCATCTGCGTGATGTATACATTTGTAAATGCATAAACTGTTGGTCCGCCCACTCTATTTAGAGTCATAGAGAATACCATATGTTCAATGGCAATGCCTCCACTGTCTGTGCCAACAGAAACCCTACAAGGATGGCCTACTGAGTTGGAGCCATTGGTGTAGCTGCATCAAACCATCTACCCTATGTAGAGTGGATGGTCCGATGTACTTTCTTTTCAGTTCATGAGTAACAGCAAAAACCTTGTGGTCTCAAACAGAAAAAACGTAAAAAAATTGCGTCTATCTCCCATGGTGTCAGGTGTATTTTTTTTTCTCCAAAAGCAATATCCCAATTTAGATGGTTTGCTTTTGAAAAAAACAAAAATGTTTGCTGACTGGTTAACAAACATGCTGGCCACACAGCAAACTTTCAGTACCTTAAGTAGAGCCACCATAGTGGCAGGGGTGGGAAGAATTTGAGGGGGACAAAATGTTAAAAAAAAATGTACGTGCAGCTGGCCCCATAGTGCTTGTCTGCTCCTTTTCTCGCAGGCACAGGCTACCAGACTGCACTCCGGCCAATCCTGACACTGCTCTCATGTCATGATAGCAGCGGCAGGATTCGCCTGAGCTCTGAGGATTTACAATCTCTGGGAGTATGGTAACCATTGCTTGCTGTCTACAACTCAGCAATGCAGCTGGGTTGGAGAGAGCTTTAGTGCGCATGACGGTTTGGCTGGCCAGAAGGGGACGGCCAAACCGTCATCCACACTGATCACAGTGCATTACCAGTCCTCCTGCATCATTCGTTCCCCTTGTCCCACCCTGTTGGACCTGTCCCTTTTTCAGGATCATCCCAGAACATTTTGCCATCCTCCTGTATTTTTTCTGAACTGGTGTTGGTGGTTTTATGACTGTGGGCACTTTATCACTAATATTCAGTGCTAAAGTTCATGTGCTCTCTATGGTAAACTTGGGAAAATTGGTCTTCACCTGTTTGGCATGTTTAATTTACCTATCAGTCCCTTGTACCATGATATCCCATATACCCAGGGCCAGTAAATTAAACACTACTGGTGGGCTTGCAGCGCTGCTTGCGCCACCCACCAAAGTAACCTTTTAAACCTGCCTCAAGCCCCTGCCACTGCAGGGCCTGTGCGTGCAGTTACTGCAGGGCCTGTGCGCACAGTTACTGCCGCCATGACGTTGCACATAAAGTGGATGCCACATCTGCAACTCTATTTTTACCACATCTCAGTCACCCTTAAGGTAGGCCCTAGCTAGCCCTATGGGCAGGGTGCGGTGTAGGTAAAAGGTAAGACATATGCCTTAACTGTGTGGCATGTCCTGGAAGTGACAAACAGCCTATTTGGATTCTCATTGCTGTGAGGCTGCCCTCTCATGGGGATGCATTGGGGATTTCCTGATATGTACTTCAGTGGTAATTCCTGACATGAGAGGAGTAGAGTGATCAAGTTTGGTATGTTTGGAATTGTGGTGATAAATGATGCGTATTGGTAGTAGTGGATTTATTGTTGCTATTTTAGAAATGCCACTGTTAGAAGTGAACATTTCTGTGTGCTTTGTGTCTTTGTGCGGCCTGATGTGTATTAACCATCTGGTTCTGACTGGCAGGGGGAGTAGGGATATGCAGTCCCTCCAGCCAGTCCCCGGGGGGTGTGTCCTGCCCTTCCTGGGCGACTCAGTGCTAGGCTGAATAGGCCTGGTCTGCATTTGGAGTAGTGGGAGGAGTAGCACCTGCACCTGAATAGGGCTGTGCATGTGTTAGAACTGGGGGTCTCTAGTTAGCAGAGGTAGGTACCACTGTCCAAATAGGGACCCTTGCTTCTAGTCAGGGTAAGGAGGAAACACTCTTCAGATAACCCCTGCTCACCATCTTGGTAGCTTGGCACGAGCAGTCAGGCTTATTGAAGGCAATGTGCAAAGTATTTGTAACAACATTCACAGTAACACAGTGAAAACACCACAAACTGACTCCACAACAGTTAAGAAAACTAAAGGTATTTTAATCTAAACTACACAAGACCAAAACGACAAAAATCCAACCTACACAGTTCAAGAATATGGTTTCAAAAGAGTTCTTAAGGTTGCGTTAGAATTGTTCGCAGTTGTGTCACGTTTTAGCCAACAGTACCTTTAGATGCAAAAAAGTGAAAGCTGTAGCATTTAAAAGCAAGCGGTGCGTTTCTCCTGAGACCCTGGGAAGGTGATGCGACAACCCCACTGGATGCAGCGGGCGTGTTGTAGTGACTCCGGTCTGTATGGGGAGAGATGCGATAACGTGAGTGGATTCCGGTGCACTGGTTTTGTTGGAAGCGGCTCGCAAAAGGTACGATGCGACCATCTTCGGGGTGGCGACGATCTCCGGTGCGTGACGATGCGTGGCTCAGCGGCGATCTTTTCTTCTCGCGGCCCATTGATGCGATGGCTCTGCGACGACTCTTGCAGTAACGTGATGCGGTCTGCAAGCAAGCGGTGCGACAATCACACCCAGTGACGACAGGCTCTGCGACGATACGTGCAGTGATGGTAATCTTCCCGCACCGGTCTGGTGCATCCTGCAAGCGAAGGATGCAACAACTCTGGCAGCAGCAACAGGCGCTGCGACGATCTTGGCCTTCGCGGCAGCGGGAATTTCCTCACACTGACGGGGATGCGCTCCGCAAGCGAGCGATGCATTAAACTATGCAGAAAGTTCTTAAAATCATCTTAGTTTCCCTTGGAGATTCCTTCAAGCAAGGGGCCACAGCACTAAGCAAAGTCCTTCCCCTCTCCTTGGCAGAAAAGCAACTGCAGGTCAGTCCAGCAAAGCAACAGCAGGACAGTCTTCCTTCTTCAGTCTTCCAGCTTTCTCCTTGGCAGAGGTTTTTTCTTGATTCCAGGATGATCTAATTTTCTGTAGTCAGGGGTCCTGTACTCATACCCCTAAAAGTCTATGTTCCCTTTGTGTGCAGGAGGGCTCTGAGCCCGGTCTGAACCAGTTCTGGGTGTTCCTTGAGCACTTTGTTGTCCTGGCTTCTCCTTTCCTTTCAGAGAGAGGGGCAGGGTCGTCAACCGCCCAGCAGGAGGTAGAGCCAGCATTTTGGAAGGCTGTTACAGCCCTATTCAGGCCCAGGTCCTACCCCCTCCCACCACTCTAGATGCAGATGGAGCTATTCAGCCCAGGGATGGCCCACTCAGCCTCTGGGAGATACCCAGCCCCTGCCACTCACAAACCAGACAGTCAATTTACAAACAGACAAAGCACACAGAGAGGTCAGACAAGAGAACAGCCACTTCCTAAAAAGTGCTGTTCTCAAACACAGGATTTAAAAAACACCTTTCCTAAAAGATGTGTTATTAAATTCTGAGTTCTGGGATACAGGACTTTTATGTCCTAACTTGCTCCTATGGAAAGATACTGCGGTAACCACCGTACACAGCATTCCCCATTATAGCCTATGGGCAAGATAGCCTTACAATAGTGAAAAACGAAAATGGCTGTAATTCACTATCAGAGCATGTCACCTGCACTAGTACATGCTCTACCTTTCACACACACTGCACCCTGCCCAGGGGGATACCTTAGGCCTTCCATGGGGGTGTCCAATGTGTACAGAAAGGGAAAGGTTAGGCCTAGTCAGTGGGGACACTGGCCAGGTTGACATGGCAGTCCACAGACTGCACACAGGCACTGCGGTGGCAGGCCTGAGACACCATTTTAGGGCTACTCAGGTGGGTGGCACAATCAGTGCTGCAGGCCCACTAGTAGCATTTGAATCACAAGCCCTGGCACACTGAGTCACTTCTTGGTGATACAAATATGCCAATCATGGATAACCAATTACAATAAAAATTTACAAAGAGAGCATATGCACTTTAGCACTGATCAGCAGTGGTAAAGTGCCCAGAGTCCTATTGCCAACAACCACAGGTCAGGAAAAATTAAGGAGGAAGAAAAAAAATGTTTGGGGATAACCCTGCAAAAAGGGCCATTTCCAACAGCCTCCCTTCCACGATGATGGCTCCACCCCCATGTGGTTTGTCTGGAGCCAAGGCTTGAACTTTGAATGGGGAGTGTTGTGCACTGTAATTATTTTTTTTAGAGTGTCCCCAGAACTGGTTTAAACTGGGCTCAGGGCCCTGTGCCAGGGCAGATCAAATACTTTTTGTACTATGAGTACTGGGGCTGTGACCCCATGATTGTGGGACTTTTTGAACTTGTGGAGCCAGAACCAGATAAGACACTGTGCTGTCAGAGAACCACCACTGGGACTTTGACTTTGGAGATGCTGGCTGAAGGGACTGCCCCTATGCCCAAGGACCATGTGTGCTGGCCTGCTGCCTGTGTTCTAAACCAGAGTGCCCTATTGTTCTCAGGGGGAACAGCATGAAAGGAGCGCTGTTGATTGCTCCTGCAGGCTGCTCTGGGCATGCACTACACAGTGTACGAGGACTGCTTTTTGCTCTGAACCTCGGTTTGGGGATTTCTGTAGTTATTCTCCTGAGCCCTAGGTGTGGGCTCTTACCGCTGTGGAGCACTTCTTTGTTTTGTGCCTGAGAGGCGCATGGCAATGGGTGGAAAATCACCATTGGAGCCTAAGAGGTGGGCTCGTTCCCTCAGCATGCGACAGGAGACGCCGTAGTTCCCAAATTATTGCGGAAGCCATCCTCGCGCCCTTGGGTCAAGAAGGAGGGCTACTCTGGACCCTCTACAGAGTCCAGAAGGAGTCGCAGCTGGTTGCCGCACAGAAGGAATCCCAGTGGATGCCGGAAGCCAGGCAGGAGTGACCAGCCACGTGGCTGAGCCTGACTGTGGGTGGGGCAAGGCGGGACCGCGCAACAGAGGAAAGAAGGACGGAGACAGTGAGCCATGTCTTCCTGGCCCAGGAGGGCCGGATCGTAGCACCACCATTGGCCGCCTCCCACGTGGAGCACAAGAGCGAGGGTTGCCGGTTGCTGCAGACAGCTGCAACCTAACTTGCTCATCTCCCAATGAGTGTTGAGTGGGGCTGAGCTTATGTGTGAAAAACCCTGGCATGGTACGCTGGAGGGGCTTCACCTACCCACGGTATCTTGCTCTATTGGGGACACCAGAGAGAGCAGGACGGGGCTGCAACCCTCAATGGAGGTCCTGTTCCTGCAATTATCGCACAGCTCATACAGTAAGTGCTGAAGCACTGTGGGCTTCAGCACTTACTGTGATTTGGCTCCCAGGAATGTACAGGGGCAATTTGTCTCTCAGGAATATATTTGGAGCAAGCATATTCTATGATGCACTACTGAGGGTAGTGTGTATTCTAGCAATTCAGGTGTATTGTACCCTGATGGGATGTTGTCTCATGTAGGGGGATTTACAGTGACATGGTTATAAGATGTACACACTGCAAGTCTTTACTTTGGCGTACTGCTAATTATGTTTTTTCTATAATGTGTTACGCTCAGTGATCCTACCAGTAGTTACTGGTCAGCCTAATTGTGACAATGATGGCAATGGACCGATTGACCAAGTGACCTATGAAATCCCTGTGAAGTCATGGCAAGTGCCTAGTGGCACAATAATTTATGTGATTGTGGTCTAATGTGTTTTTATGGATAATACAAAGGATAATTTTATATAACCTTGTGTGGAGTCTCTTTTATGGTGTACCTAGTGTGCCGCTGCTGTGATAGTGTGTTGCACAAATTCTTTACACATTGTCTCTGGGATAAGCCTGACTGCTCTGCCAAGCTACCAAGGGGGTGAGCTGGGGTTATCTTCAGCATGTAACTCCCTTGCACTGACTAGAGTGGAGGGTTCTGCCTGGATTAGGTGTGTACCCTAGTAAACCTTAAACCCCATTTCTAACACACCCCCAAAAACTTGGCAGGTAAGGAAAAATGAAACAATAAGAAATCTTGTTTATTATCATTTTACTTTTTCTTTCCAGCTGCTTTGAGGCAGCTTGAGGGGGGCTACTCTCCTCTGCCATAGCGCAGGAGCCGCGGCTGTTTGCATAGATTATCAGGGGTTGGACACTGCATGATGCAAAGGCGTTCTGCACTGCACCTGTATGAACGTCTGGGGCAAACGTTTATTATTAACATTGCCTTTTACACGCTATTACGCCATAGAGCTGTGCTTAGCATTTCACACATTCGCAAATAAAAGAATAGTAATCTTGATCTTGGCCTCTGGTGCACTGGTTATGGGCTTTCTTTCCATAACAGACTTCAATGTCTACTGTGACTGACTCTGCTTACTCAGGAGTGCCAGGCCTGACAGTAATTACAAGTATATTAATCTTGACACATACTACATATCGATAGAGAGGGAGAGGTGTGGTGCCACGGCCAGGGTGACTGATTCCGTAATCTGGGGATCATGGTTCGATCCCCAGGGTCGGTGGCAGATTAGCCCAACACCATGTGACTCTGGGCAATAGCTTGCTTAATCTTCCCGACAGCCCCCAGAGCCTAGAGACACTAGCGGGTGATGGTTCGCGAATTACAAATGTGGATTATTATTAATAATATTATACAGGACAAAAGCAGTAAATCTGGGAAGGGTGAATCAAATTTGCATAAAGCTTAAACAAACCCCAAAATAAGAAGCACTGGTACATGATTAAAGAGATTAGGTGACACATTAGGTAACATCCTGGCACATGAAGGTCATACTGCGGATGTGCAGACAGGACCGGCTAACAACTTTGCAGTCAACAGCAGCTGCTAAGTGCCCCTGCTGGATGACAGCATGCCATGATATGTAACACCCTGTGGTGGGGTATTGATTCACCTATCTCTGGAGAACCCTGTGGTTACCATCACAATACAAAAAACACAGCCCTGTCATGCAGTGAAGGCAGATTCCTTTTATGTCACACACGGAACCTGTTTCTAATGAGCGATGGGGACATTTAGGTCAACAATGCTTTCATACAGAGCAGTGAGAGAAGTGCGAATTTCAAGAACCACCCGATGCAGGCAAATATTCTTGTCAGGTGATTGCATTTACGCTCTATTTGACACTGAAGTTGTGAACTAAAAAATAGGCTAATTACTGTACTACCGAAGATGCACGTGTACTTTTAAAGATAAGCATGTGTCCCAGTTACCATATTATGAAGATCATGACATACATAGAAGTACCTTTTCGCATTAAGTAAAAAAGTAGGGTCACAGGGTGGGGGGTGGCCAGTGGTGGTAATTACAACCCCAATTTTGGTGCTCCTAAACCCTGGTGATTAGTTTGCACCGTTTGCAATTAAAAAAATCACAAATAATGATTTAGGGTCTGTTTACTTTCCTGGTATCAAACGCTCTGTATGTTAATTTGTTGAATGTAGATTGGAAATTACCAACACTATGCAACCAATATTGCGTAATGGCTCCTACTCCAAGGTTTAAGACAGGTAGCGTGTGATGTCACCAGGGCCGGACTGGTCATAGAGGACACCGGGCATTTCCCCAGTGGGCCGCCAGGAAGGTACTGGTTTTAGACCCCTAAGTGGCCATTTGTGTTACCAGGCGGTTTTACAGTGATAGCTGCAATATCGACCCCCAGCAACAAAAGCGGCTCACAGCTTTCTGGTAGAATCACCCATCCTCCATCCACCTCCCACCCAGCCGAGCTCTTTGCCAGGGTCGGTTTCGGTTCCCAGTCCGGCCCTGGATGTCACATTCGGTACTCCCATCAAATGAGTACATATGATGACAGGGGTAAGCATTCTAAGGACCTTTATCACTGTCATAGGTTGCAAGAGATCTCTTACCCTGATGTGAATGTTATTTCACTTTTACAAATAACATTATTTGATGTAATAAACGTACTGTACATACATAATATGTATGTTTCAAAAACACACATGCTGTACTACACATGCCCGATTTTCAACCCAGCCGCCCCCGCCCCCATCAAATACAACCCAAAGATATGTTACCAGCATCCTTGGTAATATGGAATGTACCGTGGTAGTCTCTAAGATTTAGTTGGCAGTATTCTAAAGGATAATTTCTGATGTGTTAAAGCAATTGACAAACACACCTAAAGTATACTGTAATTAGAAAATGCACATTTTGCAAAGGTTGCCCATGTGCTTCCCTTTGCAGATAAATATGATGTGGTTACTATCATGTTGAGAACTAAAATAAATGATGCTACTGCAGCAATGGGTAGCTAGACTAGTTGCTGCCCATGGCGGTCCCTGCGGCGGCTGCCTCGAGGCATTATGTAAGGGCGGGTGTTGGTGCTGGCGATACCTGTGGTGGCCGACCTGCGGCCACTGTAAGAGCAGGGGGGTGCTAGAGATGCAGCAGGTAAGAGGCAGGCTTCCCCCCCCCAAAACTTTCGCCGCCTGGGGCGAAACGCCCCACCCACCCCTTGCTACAACACTACTCCAGACAATATTGGAAAAAGCCAATAAACCAAAAGATTACAGAAGTCTTGAATGAGACAAGATGCTTTCTTCCCTTAGGCTCCCTTCTGTGGCCAAATATAACGAGAGACTACCTCATCAGTGGTAAAGAGTTCTGTTCTCTCGGGGGGTCCGAGTCGTGTGTCACGCAACTAAAATTGTATAATTCAAGTCTCCAACACTACAATTGATACGCTGAGGTGGTAGCGAATAGCGATACAATACTGGTGTTACCAGATCGGTGCAAGAATATACAAATCCGTATCCAACAATTTTATGTTGTAACTGTTCTGTCTGCTTGTAATTGTGCAGGTCCGATTAACTGTACTGTCTCAATTTTACTTTTGTTTTAGATTAGGGATCTAGTTCAGTTATCCCTATTAACTGTTGTTTTTTTAATGTATTCAAAATAAATGAATTTTTAACTTTCCCTATGCATTTGTTGTATGTAATTGTCACATCATAAGGTTCGTTATTTTAAACCTGTACTAAGTTGTGCCTTAAGGGAACTCTCTCTCTCTCACCGAACATATTTGCACATCAAAAAGGCTCTGCCTGAGCATACTCTCGAAGTGTTTGGCACTAGTCTATTGCAACTGCAGAAAGTTGGGACCAAGGCAAGAAGGCAGAAATTCCAACCTACAGAACCTTCTCTTTCTTCAAAGTCAGCACCAGGTATAAATAATGGACTAGAAGCCCATACTCTTCAGTACACCTCTGGACCTGTGGATGACTCAGAAGGACTGCTGTGCTGCTCTGCAAGAGGGACTACTACACTGATGCCCTGCTGCCTGAGCGAGAAGGACTGCACCTGTACTTTGAGCCCAAGACCACCTGAGTCAGGATTTCGCATTGCAGGCCCCAGTCACTGCATCACAGCCCCGCAGCTACTTCACAACCGCAGGTGAGCGATGCACATTCAAAGCAGGACATCACATTGCAAGCCCTTCTTCAACTGTATCCTCGTCAATGACACACTGTATTGCATCGCAGCCTCGCAACTCGTCGGAACCGACGGTGCTTGACGCATACTCTGCACTGGATCTTGAAGAGCTCTGCAATCAGGATTTAGTGTTGAGAGTGGGGCTAACCTGCCCCCTGTTTCCGGACTGTGCTTCTTGGTGCTCTGCCTTTACCCATGACTTTTTTCTGGTCTGGCACGACCAGATAACCACTATTGGCACTTTCACTCAGATCTTAAAACTGCACATCTCCAGAACTACTGATTAGATTAATATAATTTTGTTGTCTAATAATTTCTTAAAATGTACTTACAATTAAAAATAACTCTATTTTTTTAATTGGTGTAGGATTTTTCTTGTGTAAGTTATTTACTTAATTGATGTTTGAAGTACTGCATGAATACTTTCACATTGCCTCTAAGAGAAGCCTGACTGCTTTGTGGCAAGCTACCAGAGAGTTAAGCACAGGTTAATTTTGGGTTTGCTTGTGACTTCACCCTGACAAACATTGTGGTTTCTGCTTGAGCAGGGTTTCTCCCCCTCAACTAATAACCCAATTTCCAACAGAAAGGATATGCTGGATTTGAGGATTCTATGAAACAAGATGAATTACAAAGCCAAGATTTATTATTAACACCCTTGCAGTCTTGTGTAATGACTTGCTGAATACAGTTCTGTTGCTGATGGATTGCAGAAGATCTAACTTTTAATCAAACTTCATGAAAACAAATGTAACATGAAATCTATAGAGTAAGGAAATGCATCCACTTTAGGTCTTTACTTGGTTTTATGTTTCATTGGGCACTGGATTGTTTTGTTTTTACTTTTGCTGTACATTGAAGTTTACAAAGCAGACTGATCATCATATTATTCATGAAATAATATAGCTGGCTTCCTTAGTTTAGCTCACTGAATAATAAGCAAAATAAAATGAATAACATAAATTAAACAAATAAGTTCAGGATCCCAAATTCCATCCACTGCCTGCATAGAGAATCCCAAAACTAGAATGCAGCGAGCAAGCGAAACAAATTCACGCAAGGAGGCCTACTGGGGATACCTCCCACATCCTACATAAAACATTCAGCTTCGCACTCTCTGTGATTCAAATGTGTAATTCCTTCAAAAAACGAATCATATTTGCAATGGGCAGGCATGTGACTAATGTGAAGTGTGCTCTACAGAGAGGCATAGGTTTGACTGAGCATATAGTAAACGAACCTTTATGACACAGTGACTAGAATTAATAGAACTTCCTCTGCCTTCAGCCTCACCTTCATAGATATCAGTCATGCTGTCTTGATCACCTCTCCAGTTCCTGAACTCAGCAAGACACACATAGCCAACTGAATCCACAGTATGCACTATACAAGACTCATTCGTTGCATAAAAAATTGAAACTGCATAAACCCATCACGTGGGAAAGGAACACACTCCTATGAAATACGTTCACATATACACTATGTGACAGGAGATAAAACATGTCAACGGTAACATTGAATACCTCCCTGATATGGATTTATTGTGTTTGTTTGTAAAATTAGAGCCTTCAAAGACCAGGCCTGGTACAGCCTATTTCAAAGTCTATTTTAAATACTGCTAGTGCTGAGTGCTTACCACACAAACCACTGACTAGCACACATTCCCACTCACACATTTGCTCTCTTGCAAATATATACACACAGTCTCAGGCTGCAATGACAGACAGGACATTATTGATGCATAAATAGGCCAGCACGAGTCTCTTATTTCTTATCCAACACAAACGGGCTGTCAAAAACTGTGGTGCTTTCCTTATGTAAGTGCGGGTGGGCCCAACAACTGGTGTAAATGTCACTTGTGGTGCAAAACTGATGCTGTTTAGCCATGAAACTCTCACTGAGACCGGTGGAATTTATTGTGTGGTTACTCTACCAAAGGAACCACTATTAGTGCAGTTCAGTGTACCCCATTACAATAGGGCCAATTATGATCACTGAGAAGCAGGAGAATTCCCTCCCTTCATTTGACCCTCTTAGTCATTGGAATACTGCACTCATGTCTGACAGATTAAAACATTGGAATGTTGAGAGCACCACTGAAGACAATGGAGTAGCTCTGCCTTTCTTTTGGCTCTTGTAAGTCTCCTGCTCCAACATTACAATGTTTATCTTTCTGCTTCTCCCTTTCTAATTCTAGACATTCTACTTCAGTCAATGAAATGTCCTAATAGCCTGACAGTCCTTCTGCCTCGGCTATACCAATTGTTAATGACCCCCCCATCTCATTATAGGCCCTCGCCTGAGACTATGCCCAATAATCTGGTTCAGGTCCTTTAACAACTGGCAAAGTCAACCAGCAGTGGGCTATTAGGCTATATTAGAAAATTGGAACGTTGAGAGCTCTAATGAAGACAATAGAGTATCACCAGGATTATAATGGCTGGTATAAGATATCTGCTCCAACATTGCAATGTTTTTCCTTATGTTTCTCCCTTTTTATTTTAGAACATTCTACCCTCAGTGGGTGAAATGTTCAAACAGCCTTATCGCTCTTCTGCCTTGGGCTATACCGGTTTTTAAAGGCCTCTTCCTCATGATGGGCCTTCGCCTGCAGCTCTGGCGTATAAATCGGGCTCAGGGACATTTACAACTGGTATAGCCTAAGGCAGCAGATAATAAATCTATGGTAACTGGTCAAGCAGAAAGAAACTGTCATTATTAATGACAATAAACAGAGTTTATGATTGGGTCAAAGTTGAGTGGGATGACACTACTGACAAATTTGGTGTGATGTACAAGTAATTGTAGCTGTGACATGCAGGTAAAGGAATAGTGGAGGTGGTGTTAGAAGTGTATGAATACAATTATGTTGGTGAAGCTCAGTTTTTTTCATGTATATCTGGAATGAATTAAAATTGGGTCATGTCAGGATGAAGCCAGACAGATTTCTAACTGAATCTCATCTGACCCATCTAGAAAAGCTTGCTATTCAGAAAATCATAATGGAGATTAGCTGCTTTTTTTCTTCTCCCCACAGACAATTATAGCTATGTTCATAATCATTGCTAGTAGATGGAAATTCATGTTACAATTAAATGAATCTAAATTAATCTGTACAATGAATCTTATTTCAGCACATTATCTGCTGCTCTTGTAAGGCAGATAACAATACGGTAATCAAAGTTATAGAATCATTTGTTAGTACGGAATATATGACATGGTTAGTATTCATGATGTGAAGTGACACAATTGATATTGAGTGCCTGTTTAAAAGGTCAATTGATCATATTGGATGGGAAGTGTTTTGCAACCAAAATTCTCAGTCGTGCAAGTATTCTTTGTGCACATACAGCTCCTTTGCAAATTTTCTTCTGGCCACAGACAGTATATTCTAGTGAAATAATTTCAGAATGAGGATCCTCAATATTCTTAAAATTAGCCGAATGCTGGGGACCCCAAAACAAGCAAACATTGTGCCAGAAAAAAACGAACATGATTTTCATTTCCTCAGTGATGATTCTGGGCAAAGTGACATTAGACAGTTTTATAGAATTCTATTTATTGCTATAATTGCCTCTTGAGAAATAACCTCACCTTTTGACAACATTAAGACTAAGAAAAACAAGCAATGCCCAAGCTATTCATCTTGTCAATGTGAATGTCTTGCCATGTTGTCTAGCAGCACATCTGCTGTTCAGCATGGATATAAGTTATTGAAAGCACAGAATCACAGGATGTTGAGCCGACGCTGAGTTTCTTCGCCGCCCATGTTGAATTCATTGTTTTGCTCCTCCTAACAGAAAAAAAGTGCTATGATGTTGCCTGAGCTGGCTGCATCATAACTCTTTTTTCAGTGACTTTCAGCAATGCTGAATAGCAGATGTGCTGCTAGTTAGACAGCACAGCTAGCAGACATTCACATTGACAAGGCCAATAGCTCGGGCATTGCTGAGATCTATTATATCCATCAGCTGGTGTTAGGACTATGGAAATATGGAGGACGGAACAAGTGCTCTAATACCATTGAAATGTGGAAAAAAAAGAAAGTGCTGTTTGTGTTTTAGCAACTTTTTAAGAAATGCATTAGTTTATGTACAGAAAAGGGGGTGGTGATGAACAGAGTGTCTGAATTAAGCAGACCACTCTTACCCAGTCCAAAGATCAGGGCTTGATCCATCACCGTTATTTATCTCACTGCACCATCCCAGCTCAGAACCTGGCTATATGCAAATCAGTCTGTCCCTGGCCCAGTGCATCATGGGAACAAGGCAGACTAAACTACCAAGCCAATTCTTCACCAGAAAGGAGACAAGCTACCGGGGACCGGTTTCTGGCATTTCAGCCGTCTTCGGACTGGCTTGCTTGAATCCTGATGGTGCAGTGAGAAAGGGACTCATGTCTGAGTATACCCTGCCACACCTATAGTGGCCAAACACGATTCAGAAAAGGGGGTGGTGATGAACAGAGTGTCTGAATTAAGCAGACCACTCTTACCCAGTCTAAAGATCAGGGCTTGATCCATCACCGTTATTTATCTCACTGCACCATCCCAGCTCAGAACCTGGCTATATGCAAATCAGTCTGCCCCTGGCCCAGTGCATCATGGGAACAGGGCAGACTAAACTACCAAGCCAATTCTTCACCAGAAAGGAGACAAGCTACCGGAGACCGGTTTCTGGCATTTCAGCCGTCTTCGGCCCGGCTTGCTTGAATCCTGATGGTGCAGTGAGAAAGGGACTCATGTCTGAGTATACCCTTCCACGCTTATGGTGGACAAAACGATTCAGAAAAGGGGGTGGTGATGAACAGAGTGTCTGAGTTAAACAGACCACTCTTACCCAGTCCAAAGATCAGGGCTTGATCCATCACCGTTATTTATCTCACTGCACCATCCCAGCTCAGAACCTGGCTATATGCAAATCAGTCTGTCCCTGGCCCAGTGCATCATGGGAACAGGGCAGACTAAACTACCAAGCCAATTCTTCACCAGAAAGGAGACAACCACCCCTTGTTGTTTAATTATTTTGTCCACCATAAGCATGGAAGGGTATACTCAGATGTGAGTCCCTTGCTCATTGCACCATCAGGATTCAAGCAAGCCGGGCCAAAGACGGCTGTAATGCCAGAAACCGGTCCCCGGAAGCTTGTTTCCTTCCCAGTGAAAGAATTGGCTTTGTAGTTTGGTTTTCCCTGTTCCCATCATGCACTGGGACAGGAACAGACTAATTTGCATATAGCCAGGTTCTGAGCTGGGATGGTGCAGTGAGCTAAAAAACGGTGCTGGATCTAGCCCTGATCTCTTGACTGGGTGAGAGTATTCTGCTTAATTCAGAAACTCTGTCAATCACCACCCCTTGTTGTTTAATTAGTTTATGTACATGCACATGCATTATAGTGGTCTGTGTGTACTTGTACAAGGGAAACAGCCTGAAAACTCAGGTATTCGTATGGAGCACTTGAAAACAAAAAAAAAAATAGCTCCGCAAAATGGGAGACATATACTTGATCAATGTGCCATGGGAAGGCCAAACACAGGAAGAGGACATGACGCCTGCATGCCATGATGAATGGCAACAAAGAAATTAGACCGATGCTAAAGTTTACCAATGTAAGCCCACAGAGCGAACACAATTAATCTCTTCGAGACAGCGCATGCGCTGTCTAGCCGAAACCTAACGATGTTACCCAAAGTAAATTGAAAAAAACAGTGAAAGAATGGTCTTTCTCACTGTGCCATCGGGCACAAATCACTCTGTATAAAACATGCATACTGTGAAAACCATTTAGGAAGAAGCATTCTGAGAAACCTTCACTCCCAACGAAGAGCCCCCCACAGATGCTGGGCCCCTCATCCCCCCCACAGAACTACTGCATAAATTCCACCTTATACCAGAGATAATTAAGGACATTCCTGTCAATGTCAAACAAGGGAAAGACTATTTGTGGTGAAAAGTCACAAACCTAGGGTTAAATGAAACAGTGTGAAGAGGTAAAAAGAAAGGACAGAGAACAGAAACACAGCTGACATACTTTAGATCAAGACGAAAACACTACTTTGAATGACACACAATGTGCTACCAGGAAGAAATTTGAGAACATTAGAACTCATACAGAATTATTGTGCATCTTACAGGCAATTCAAAGACAAAATAAAACACTATTTTCATCTTCTTGTGACCTCCCATATCCATCTAGATTTTCCCCTAAAGGGCAGAAGAAATTCTAACCAAGCTGGTTTACTGTCTGCAAAGTTGTTAAGATAATCACAGTATCCCCACAAAAATACAACCATAAGTAGCAAGACCCAATACTATGGTACCATATCTTTCTCATTAAAGAACAAATCTATTATGGATCTAAATAGATATTTTACGCATCTTCCCAAATAAATAAAAAATAGTAAGAAAGTGTGCTAAAGAGCCTTCTTTGGTGTAAGAGAGAGGATCTGCCTTTGTTGTTCCACAATCATGTGTTATTCAGAGCTATTGGGTTAACAGAGAACAATCTGACATTAGCATGACACACTAAAGTACCACTGGAGGCATTAATACACCTGGACCTCCCTGCCCTGTACAACACAAATGACTTCATATCCTGCCCCAGTGACTGCAGGTTTACATGGAGGTTGTAGGTACAGCCTTAGCAAGGAATACTCTCACTACTAAAAAGTATTGAGGAAATGTATTTAGTGCCTTATCAGGTGCTGAGAGGTAATCTGTGGGGTCCTCCAAAATTCAGCACACTTTGATTGTCTAACATATACATGTACAGCCTGGCCACATATTACAACTTTCTGTTTAAGATGTGGTTAATGAGCAAGAGATGCTGAACCTCTGAAATGAATTCTGTGCTCTGCAGCCTTCCATAATGTCAAAGATGTATGGTTGTTTTTTGATTATCAAGTGACACATTTTGTCTTTCTAATACTGTGTAATCCAATTTCTCATTTTTTTCCTCATGCCATTCACCTCTTAGATTCCTTGTGTGGCATGTGTGTTTTATTTAGGGCCGTTTATATAACAAATGCATATGAATACATATTCACATACATTTCTCATGCATGTCACTGGATATAGCATCTAGGAGGAAAGGAGAGGAATCAGTAGTCTTGAGCAAAGCATCATCACACTGGAATCTCTAAATAACTTCATTTTGGCATCTGATACTGTACATCACACAGGGCGGTAGACTGGTCTTTCACTGCACCCAGATTTAAAGGAATTGTGTGTCCCACTAACACTGAAAGCAATTTAAGCCTCTTTCTCCATAATGCATTCTTATAATTAACTTTTGACTTTTTTAGGCAGTCCCATGGAAATCCATATATGTGAGAGTTTACTGGGATTGGATAGGGTGATTCAGTACATATTCCTGACACTGTTAAAGGCAGAAGGAAGCCCAATGGCCTTCAAACACTGAGTGTTATCCCCTTTTTCTGCCCCAGGTTCCAGGTTCTCATTTTGACTGAGAACTGTGCCACATTTACCAGTACATTTTATTTGTGTAATTTGCTACACTTTCAGCTCTTAAATATTTCATAAAAAATAATTGATCTCTTTGTGATTCATGTCACTTACATAATTTGGTATAACACTCCATTTTAAACATATAACATATAGCAAATAATTCAACATCAATAATGAGAATTTTAAAATTTCAAGATTATGAATGATGAAAAGTGCCAATGTTTTCTTTCATTCATACCACTGTCATCACCATTGTCACAGACATGATCCACATTTGCCATATTGGAGGAGAAGTCAAGGATTAATTGGTCATTGACGCCAACACGTGAAGCAATCCCCTCAGAGCAGGTTCAAGGCACATCAGCGTGGCAGTGTGTGGAAACTTGCACTGCTACCGCCTGTGCTTTTCCTGTTCTGTGGATTTCTGGAGCAGCTCAGAGACAAGAACTACTGCTCAACAAGTTTTGCAGGTCCTGAATTCACAACTGAAAAAAGTCAGTAGCATTGTCAAGTACACAAAGAGGATTTTACAATCATTAGTTAAATTGGAAAGCAGGCAAAGTATTACAAGTGACTAGAATAAAATGTACACATTTTAATTTTTCCTCTTTAGGGCAAAGGAATATCCAAAGCTTTTCCATAGGTTCTTCTTAAGTAACAAGACAGTTACATTTTTCAAATCAAATCCTACTCCTGCATTAAAGGGATTACTACTTCCCTAAGTGGAACATTACAGTTCAGCCATGGCCCATGCAGGTCAGAGCAGTAGGGCCAGTTGGAGGCAGGATTGGGGATCTTAACAGATGGCGACAAGGGAAAATGTATTAAATATTTAATTTTCCTTTGCCGTCGTATGTCGAAATCCCCCCTCCACCCGAGGCCCCACAGATTTTACCGGCACAACCCATGGCTGATTCAGTGTATGGATGTACCAAAATTTATTGCATGAACATTTAATGGGAAAAATGCGAAAACATCTTCATTGACACATAAACTAATGTTTCTTATTGAAGAGATTAGGATAATCCACATAAAAATGTGCAATATGATTGAAACATGAGTTATATTAAATTTGAACGATCTTACCTTTGTCTTCCAGACAAGGACTGGATGCTATAATACAGAAACGTTAGAGGATGGTTATGTCGGTATGCTCTGTAGGCAGTCCTTGCTGTATTCTACTGGCTTCTGAGTACTTCCCTGAACTCTGTCCTGAAATGCCCCAGAATGCTTTGCATGAGGAAAATCATTCTGGGGTGTCTCAGTGCCGAACTCAGCAGTGGCCATGATGGAGCCGCCATGGCATCTAGCAGAGCTGCATAAACTTTGGGCGCATAAAGTAAAACACAAGAATGAACGAGCAACGTGAATGGTGAAAAAGACATGTATTCAAGGAGACCACCATGATAGTTCATCAGAACGCTCCTAGTTGTGTTCTCAAGAGTTACTACAGCATGCTTAGAATCTACAACCAGCCAATGATTAGAACACTGCCATGCACTATTGTCCATTTATTTTGCTTTTTGTCATGCAGAATAATAACACCAGTTTCAGTGTGCTGACAAATAAAACAAACTAGGATAAACTGTAAAGATTATCTTCAAAACTGTATGTTATGTTCACCTACATCATACACCATCCAACTGTAGCTCTCAAAGAAGTTCATCCCAAAACCAGGGTACACGGTCATATAGAATATGATTAAGAAAATACATTTCACTTGTATGGTGAAATATTCAGTCATGTTCCACAGTCTCCTACCAACTCATTGCAGTGCCAGCAATAATCTTCTCTTAATAGAAGGTTTGTGGATTACCCTATATGATACAGACCGTAAGGAAGGATGGTTTGGGGGCAGGTGTCGTCTGGTTTTTCTCCCCATAGAATGGAGTTTATAACCAGCCCAAATAAAACTATTGAGACTTAACTGTCAGTACACAAACTTTTAAGTAAAGAGGACTGTTAGCAGGAGGATCCTTTTGCAAGTATAAGATATTGTATGACTTTTTTTGCAAAATACTCTTTGAAGGAAATTTCAGTTTCTGGAAAGTTATGTTAAAGTTAAGAACTTTGCAACATAACCGTAACACCGGTTAACTTTGCTAAGCTTGACCAACAGAAATATAATTTCTGACTTCCCAATATATATCCCAGTGTTAATAACATAAAACATGCAAGTAGGGCAAAACGTGGGTGTTTATGTTGGGGGAAGGAGTACAAATCATACATTTCTACGTAAAAATGTTGATGAAGTTTACTAAATTTGTTTCATTTCTGTGAATTTCATTTTTATACTAGCCTTTTTTTTTTTAAAACAGTTCCAATGAACTATTGAGAAAAAACGAATTATAACTAAGGTTTTCTATATGTGAATATACATAACTATATATGTGTATGGGCTTTGTTTGAATGTGAACATCTGTTTAAAATATCTACTGGAGTGCAGAGATGTATACATGGGTGAAGATGAGTATATCATATGCTACCTTTCAACTGAATTTTAAAAAGATTGAGTTTTAAATCGTTCACAGTTTCGATGGAAGTTCAAAGTTATGCGATATCATAATCTCTTGCAGTAACACTGCTGTCAAATACTATATTGTAACTAAACGTCAGATTTTGCTGTTGGCAGCTCGGTTTCCTTATCAAAACCCTGTATTCAGTTCTAATATTAATATGTTCATGTTACACTGTTCTAAACCCATTGAAAAATAAAGAGGTGAGAACAAGACAAGCACTAATAATAACAACAGGTCTAGCGCAAACATTAAAGTGGTGATTTTAGGCACTCAATAAGTCATTAAAAGTGCACTCTGTCACTACTCCTTGCACTCTTAGATACATTCATTCAAGTTATTACCCATCCATAATAAAACACATACGAAATCAACAAGTAGAAAAAAGAGAATAAAGTGCTGTATAAACGAAGCAAGCAAATGCTCACAATAAAAATGAAATTATACATTACAGTAGGAATTCATCTTGCAAGAATGTTGTGCATGGTGATTTGTTGTTTTATTGTTCCAATATGGCTGTCATTATTGGAAGCAACTTGTTACATTTCTCTGAACAGTACAACAACAATGCTGTATGCACAATTCTATTCCAAATAGAATATTAAGTAAACATGTCACTGTTCACTCATCTTAGAATGCCAATATGGATAGTGAATCATTGTTGTACTGACCCGAGATAGCCAACATTTTGGAATGGTAAAACAATGATTCACTATGGATAATGCTATTCAAAATTGGCAGCTTATCTTAGAAACAGTGGCCATATAAGATGTGGCACACTACAGATGAAATTAATGACAAGCAGCCTGGAAGCAATATCTGGAAATTTGTAGGACCCTATAAAAAAAAATAAGCAAAAGAGGAAAGAAAAAAATGAAGGAGAAAATAGACAACTAAAGATCTGCCCACCAACACTGGCTCTGAAGCACACTCTTTTCCAGATGACGGACATGCACAGGCAATCATGCAAAATACCACCACTCACAGGACAATACGGATAATATCTTACAAGGGCTGACCCACTGATACATGCTTTATTTTATCATAGTCTGAACCAGAATGTGACTGACCCCCTAAGAGACCATTGACACAAAAGGGGGAATCTCAAGGTCCGCTTTATATATATTGAAGGATGTATTTTTAAGGAATGTGTTTGTTTTTATGAGTCTTGCAAACAGATAAAGCTGTCAATCTCTCCTAACAATGTTTAGCAAGGATTATCACAGTGCAAACCATCTAATGAAAGGTTTGGCAAAGGAGTTATTCAACACCAAAAATCATGAGTAGTAAGGTAATCTGCAAAATTCCATGTAACAATAGCAGTCCACCCTTAAAGGCTTAACAGTTTTAACATATGGATTAATTAGTACATAAGTCAGACTTACACCCTTCAATTTCTATTGGCTTTAGTATAAGTTTTTCATAATAAATTAACTTTGTTGTAGATTTTCAAAATAAACATGCTAAGATTGCGGCTTCTGACTTAACATTTACCACTGATCGAATGTAGCCTTGAGCCTTTACTATTGGCTTGCCACTATAACCAATGCAGACTTAATGAATAGTATATGAGCTTTCCCATCAGGTATAAAGCCAGAAAATTAAAAATATCAAAAATCTGCAGTTGACAAAACATTATGCAACCTCTTCTAGGAGGGTTTAGAAGTATTACCAAAGTGAAACTATTCTACCCAGTGTTTGTCACAGGGCCTAATCACCACAAAACAACTTGCCTACTGTAGTAGTCTGTGATTTGTCATTTAACAAACAACTTTCTAGAAGCTACAAATCAGTGTAATATCAAACTACACTTAAAGGCATATTGGCTTTGCCATACACTTTTCACAATAAATAAGTCAGGTCTACTGCCTTTGTCATAAGTTTTTCTCATAAACAGATTAGATCTATAGCACCTACCTGAACTTTTCAAAATGAGGCAATACAACCTATAGCCTTTCTCATTGTCTGATCTCAATAACCAACTCAGGTCTACTATTTCACACATGACGTTTCCCACAAGGCAGTCGCAGGCATACAATCATAAAATTACAATTATAAAACAACTGCTCTTGGAAAAAGAGAAATAATCTCTCCTAAAAGGATAACCAAGGAGTGGTAAAGTGAAAATCATCTACCTTAGGGTCTGTCAGAGGGCGTGACAAACACCAAAGCCCTTGCCTACGACAGTAATCTGTGATAGCCCATTTTACACAATACTGGTTTACAGGCTGTAACTCAGTTTAATAACTATCCTACAAGGCAACCATTAGTTATACAATCATTAAATTACAAATATGTAGAAATATGTTAAGAAAAATACATTTAGCAAAACCCATGTACAATCCCTATAAAGAGGCCTTAAAAAGGATTATCTTACGGTAAATCATTTACCCCCAGGGTCTATCAAAGGGGTTAACCAACACCAAAACTGTTGCCTACTATGGTAATTTGTCAGATTCCATGTAACAAAATAACTATACACAGGCATTGGTAGAGTGCAATATCAATCTACTATTAAAGATTATTTATTTTAACATGGGCTTTTCACAAAAGCTACGAGACCTCTTTTCTTGAGTTTTGTAACCTTTGATAATCAAGAGGTCAGACTTATGGCCTCTGACACAACATTTCACAATAAACCAATCAAAAGTAAAGCCTTTATCATTGGCTTGTCATCATCACCAGCTCAGGACTACTGTGTCAAGCACAAGCTTTCCTACAAGGCACACCATTGTAAAATTGCAAGTATGTCTAAAATTACAGGTGGCAAAACACTATGCATAACCTCTTGAGAAGGCCTATAACTGCTTATTACAGAGAAAATCTTCTACCCCGGGTTGTCAGGGGTGTTAACCAATACCAAAAGTCTTGCCTAAAATGGTATATTGTTAGGTTCCTTGAATCAAAATACCTGTTTTCAGGCTTAACCTTGCTGCAATAACACTCTACACTTCAATGCCCATTTGCTTTATGCTTTTCAGAATAGATACGACAAGCGACCTACCTTTATCCTAACTTCATTATAAAATAATGAAAAGATAAAGATTATAGCCTTGATATATGGATTGTTACAAAAATCAACTCAGTCATGACACATTGAGGATACACTTCCTACAGGGCGAAACTTGCAATACAAGCACATAACTTCTGCCCAATCAAATGGTCTACTCAATGTAATCAACAAGTGGGCGGAGCCAAACTCCATCTTACTTCCTAAAGTTTTTCTGTCAATCACATAAGGTGTCAAGCCAGAACTAAAAATGAGTTCTAATGTGCAAAAATGTAAATAGTTCTCTTTACATCTCTCTCTGACCAATACATATGTCAGACCTGCAGTGAACGGGGCGTGCTCCCCGTGCCAAAATCATCTGCTCAATAGCTGGAGTTGTAGAATTTCAAACGCAAGCATCACCAGCTCAATACACTCTGAAGCAGATCAAAGGGTTTTATTGGCACGGCTTCCATGTTAATACCTCTAAAGTACATGGAACTTAAGCCAAGAGATGTAGTGGTTCATTATAATCATTACACAATTAATATTGAAACGTGCTTTAGCAGAATAACCCCCTGCAGTCATTCCTGCTCAGTCGTTTTCCCATGGTAAATTACATTTTTATAGAGTTAATACATTTCAGGCGACGTGGTCAATATTAGGCATGTATAAGGGGATTGATTATGAATTAAGTTTCCTGTCAGATTTGCATGCGCGAGCCTCCAGGACAAAAAAATCCAAGCAGTGCTATAAATGACTTAATTCCGCAGCCGAGAGTGCGCAGTGAAGGATTGATCCTGTGATCAGTTGTGCAAGTCATATTCGTTTCTGTCGCCCTCCTGCATTGCAGCAGTCAAGGTTGATTTCCTCTGGTGTCAGAAGGCGGGAAGGAATTTCACACGATAAGTGTGGGGAACACATGCTTCGCGTTGGTTCTCTTCCAATTTGCCATGCTGCGCGCGGGCACGGGCCACACATTCTTTTAATATAGGTTTGCAATTTTTATTTTTAATGTGCGAGAATATAGGGGCATATTATCAAGGGGGTTTATCTCTGCTTTTTTGGCTTTAAAAGCCAAGAAAGCGGAGATAAAATGATCTCCCTATTACCTAGCTGTCGCTAACACCAGTTAGCTACAGCTAGTAGGAGATAGCGACCATCTTGGGCCCCACTTTGCATGTCAGTGATATTTATCACTAATGACATGCAAAGTGGGCGTGCCAAGGTGTTAGCGACTGTGCTTTCTCCTATTACCAACTGTTGGAGATATTTGCGCTAAGCGCGAATATCTCCAAAAACTAACACCTGCCCTGAGCAGTTCTTAGCAATGTTATCCAATGGGAGGTGGATAACATGGCTAAGAGCATTAGCTCGGTAATGCATGAATATCGCGGACTTTTCAGCGATATTCAAGCATTGCGGCAATTTTTTACCCCATTTGCGATAAACCTTGGCAAGCTCAGCGATAATTTTTTGTCTCTAAACAAGCAATAGCGATAATTATCGCTATTGCTTGGTAATATGCCCCAAACTCTTCACAAAGTTTTCGCTTTCACTAGGCTTATGCACTCAAGTCTCTTGCGAGTGTCAGTGACCACTGGTGATTCACGCAGCAGGAGTATAACCTTTTTTTCTCCCAACGATTCTGAAACTGAGTTGCCCTGGTAACGTTTGAATATTTTGTGACAGAGGGCATAACTTGCTTTGCAGTTTCTCAGAAGCATGTTGCAGCCCTATCTGGTAGGTATTTTGAATATAGAAGCGGACACTTTGCTGATCTTTTTACCTGTACGTGGTTCCACACAATTACAGTTGTATGCGAAATACTCAAGAAAGTTGGGATTTTCACTTGAAAGACCATCTAATGTACAATTTTACAACCTTTTTACAACAATTGCATATTGCACATTCTTATGACTATTACATGAAAATCATGAGAAAAAAATCTTCCACAACTTCCCAGACCCCTATCTTTTATGCAAAGTAATACTCGTCATTGGACAACTGAGTGCAAGATACACAGGCAGCACTGCTTAACTGCAGTTGTATTTAAACCATAACATTTTGCAACTCATTTGTGCGTCAAAAAATGTGAGGTTTCATCTCGTCCTAAATGAAGATCTAGACTAGTCGGTGTTGAGCAACACAAACTCTTACTGTGCTTCCCAACTCTCAACAGCCTTTCTTTGCAAACACTGACAATTCACCCTTCATGATTTATGTACCATTGAATCTACCACTTTCTGTAACCTATGTACAACAATAATGTTAGAAATGCCCCAAAGTCAAATTAATGTATTTTTCAGTACGTGGGATTTCAATTTAATGGATTAAAAAAATAATTGAAGGTGGTATTCACTCAATCATGTTAAGATAATTAGAAAAGCAGCAGGAACGCTTTAGCTGCCAAATTAGTTCATAGTGCCTGTGAGGACAAGCTATTCTTATCTCTGCTATGTTCTGAGTGAACACTTGTGAAATGACTGTGACGACGTCACTAACAGGGAGAATAGCAGGGCCAGACTGGCCGTAGCGGGCATCGGGCATTTTCCTGCGAGGCTGGAAAGGTAAGGGCAGCAGTGGGGGACTTTTTTTGTTACTGAAGGCCGGTTCTGCAGCAGTGCGGCAATATCGGCTCCCAGTAACAAAACCAGCAGTGCTTCACATTGCACCTCTCCAAACCCGCACCCCCACTAGTCCTTTAAAATTGCCAGGGTTGCTTTGGGCTCCCAGTCCGGTCCGGGAGACTAGCATACAGTGCAAAATAACCCTGTGAGGATGCAGGTAAACACTGCAGTGTTCAGCTGGACCCGTTTTAGTGTCCCACCTGTGTTTGCACCCCCACTATACACCCACCCATCACAGGTGTCGCCAATCATGTGACCCTGCAAATAAATGGGGCCGGTCCGGTCGCACGTGCCCTGGGCCAGTTCTAGTACCCAACTACGGTGTGTCTGTGTCCATCATTAGAAGCATGTGGGCCCTTGGCCCACAACGCTATAATGGCGACAAGCGGGTCTGACCCAGTGTATTTGCAGGCTGCCATTACGCCACTGTTTGTGGAGGAGGAGAGACTGTTCTCCTATAGTTGGAAGCCTGCGACCATCCTCCTGCAAGGCTGAGAAAACTTGTGAGCAGCGCAACTATTATAGGGCCCACTCACTGCCATGTTCCCTACATGATACTGCACCAGTAAGCTGCCCCAGTGAGAAAAAAATGGTGAAGGGCCCTCTCTAACTAAGCCAATGGCACCTAGCAGGCCAGAGCAGCTCCTGCATACCCAAAACCATGAGATGTTTCACCGCTACCTGTTGTGCAGCTGCCCACTGTTCAAGCCTGCCGCAGTCAGCCCCGGGGAAGAGGTGCTGGGGTCTGGGAGAGAAACGTCCCACTGTGTGGAGTCGAGGTCAGCAGCAAAACACAGCACCTATCCTGAAGACAGGGTGCCAGGCCTAGAGGCTGCACCAACATTTCCCCCGACCCAACATTTCCAGTTTCCCCCAGGAAGCTTCTGGGGAATAAGAAGACAAGTGGCAAATCGCACAATATCTACAGTGTCCTGTTCCTCACCACAAGAGGAGCATAGATCAGTCAAAGGGGATCCAGCGTGAGCAAGACCCCCATGCAGCGACTGCGACAGAGCCCACCAGTGTACGCCAGGAAGGCTGCTGTGGCCTCTATTTGAATTGGCTTACCTCATGTGCCTAAAAAAGTCTGACTTTGAGAATAGACCGCAGCCTTGTCGCACCTGCAGTGCAATCCTCACTGGCTGGCTGCCATCTATCACGGTGTATAGGTGCTGAGACTGGTACCTGCACTGTGAAATTGGTCACTATGAGGCCCGCAGCATCCTAATACATGTTGAGGCCTCCTAAAGTGACTGTAGCACCACTCAGCGCTACCTAGAGGTTGCCTAGGGGCATGCGGTCATAGGAGTAACCCGGCAGCTGTATCAGGAGAGCTGCTGTATCAGGTAAGAGGGGCAAGTAGTGCCACCTAGCTGCCGCACTGAAGCTTGGGAAGACTCCCTCGAGAGTGCTAGGCTCAAAAAGAGGGCCCTGAGGGTTTAACAGTCCAGCGCTAACTCAGGCATGGCCAGCCCAGCCCCGAAGGGATGATGTGGTACCCATAATCTGTTGCAGTGCCAGCAATCCCTGTCTACCCAGCAGTATAAGCACCAAATGGGCCTGCAGCGTAAAGAAGGCTGCCATGGCCTCGCAAAGCAATGCACTTCCACCTGGTGGTCGCAGTACCACATCGCAAAAAAGGAGAGGGCATGTGCCCCCACCCATTGAAGAGAACACTACACAGCCCAACCACGGGGAGAGTAGAGAGCAGAAGGGACTGAACACAGCTCCAGGCGTCCCACTAAGAGACGGGCTAAGAGAGTGCCACATGCCCCCATAGATTGCTGATTAGAGTAGAGAGACTGTAAACCCCCTGAAGGAGCACGAAAAATATATTAAACACCCCAGAGCTGCCCAGCCAAGACATGTGCAAAGAGTCAGTGCGAGAACCAAGGTAATGGAACAAGAGGTAGCCAAGTGAGTTACATTTTAAAGTACGTGAAGAATGTACACAGAATATGTCACCCCAGTGGCTCTGGTGCCATAGCATGCAAGAATATTGCACCACCCACCCTCAGTGGTGCACAGCCACCACTGCAAAAAGGAGGAGCAAATATGCCAAATACCAGACGAGGGCGCCGCAGAGAAGGATCAAGCATGCAAATGCTAAGGTGCGCCGACGCATGCAACCAGAAGTTTGACCGCATGGGCAAGCTCCCAGGAAAGTGAGACCTCTCTACAAAAAGGAAGCAATGCGGAAGGCAACACAACTTCCACATCTCCACCTTACCATCATCAGCAAAACCTTGCAGGGGGCCAAAAGACAGCACAGTGTACTCCCTCACACTGTCACAAGACGGAGTCACTAGTGATCCAAGACAGGCAAAAGGGGAGTTGCACACTCCCCGTGGCAAGCTTCCACCACAAAGTGTGCTCCGACGACAGACAACATGTGGCCGGATACCAAATCACACAGCAAGCGAGAAGCACATCACACAAAGTGACTGACCCCACCAAGCATGCCCAAACAGAGGCAGGAGCAGGAGCCACAGCGGCGCATACTTGAGGTGCAAGCACGACGCCGTCGAGCCAAGAGGTAACCTGTGATCCAGGCACAGAAGAAGGGTTAAAATCCCTGAAGAGGGAATGGGGCCCACAAAAGGTCCTTAAGGAGTAGAAGCAAGTCCTACCGACAGGACAGACTTGCTACTTATCTGCTGCAAAGTAGAGACAAGCCTAAGAATCGGACATGACCAGAGAGATGTCCATGTGACACAAACATGAGACTTGTGGCAGGACACCACATCCAAGTGAGGAACTTGGTCAGAAGCAATGAAGACCGTGGGAGGACACCACATTGTGAAGAGGGAGAACAGCAAGACAGGACGCCACTTCACAAAGGAGGAGAAGAGAGGGGCACGATGCCACAGGGCAAACAACCACCAAATGCACTCTAGAGGGAAAAGAAGAAGAGTGATAGGACAGAGGACTCATACCACCACTGGAGAAGGTGGTCATCAACACACGCCAGCCACCGGGGTCCAGAGACGTCACTGGAGACAGCTCCGCACGAGGACCTACTGTAAGCCGCTAGCAAGCACGACCTAGGTCCAGGACCCACACTTCACAGTGCGACTATCCACTCACCTGTCACTGGCTGCTTGGCATAGATGCCATCATGTCTAGCCAGTGCACCTACAGTAGAACAAGTTCTAGGGATGCCCATTCTGGGCCTCCCTAGAACTTGTTCTACGACCAACGCCATCCGCCGACTAAATTGACTGCAGGTGGCGAGGCGCATTCAGTTCAAGTCCCTCTGCATTGCCTATAAAATCATGAATCTTTCCTCCCCAGATATCCTGGCTAACCTACTTTCACCCTATACACTTACTCGCCAACTACGTTCTATGGGCCAGCATCTGGTGGTCGCCCCTCGGGTGAGGAAAGTGCGAGCAGTAGGACGCTCCTTCCGCCCCCTGGCTGCAAAACTTTGGATATCTCTTCCTGTGGTATTAGCAACTGCCTGGCATTCCGCAAGGCCATTAAAACGCACCTTTTCCCTTTGCTATAAGCTCTTCCTTCTTTGAGAAGCTCCCCAACTTCTGCTAGTTAGTGCTGGGACGCCTCTTTGCTGGGGCAGTGTGCGCTATACAACATCTATAAAATAACATTACATAACATTCCACAGCCAGTTAGCTTCAACGTTAGGATGCTCAACCTGTAAACAGCTCGCTTTACAAAAACAATAAATACATAAATTCATGCTATCACACCAAGAAAGTGCTGAAAGTGTTCAGCACTACTAACAGTATGCGAGGCACGATGTTCCAGAGTAATCAAAAGCACACGAAGAAGCTTTGGGGAATTGTGCTTTTTGGGTCTAAACCTGCCTCTACCCCAGCTCCTCTGAATGGCTTCCAACATGCCACAAATCGTCTCGTCAAAGAACCGAACAAACATAAGAATGCATCCTTCCTACTATGAAGGGCTGCCATTGAATACCCCTCAAAACATGTCCCATCTTTAAAAACTGATGCATGACTTACAAAGGAGCAAAAATTACTACACATGCATACCTGAGTGTAAAACTAATTAGGTCAGGTTCCAACGTAAGACAAGCGATCAAGACATAGCAAGGTTCGAATTTTAAAGGTACGTATGCATGTATCTGTTATTTATAGAGAACACACCTAGCACAGAGGCAATGGAGGGTGCAAAGAAAGGTACACTACAGTCCAAGACTTTTGCCTCTATGAAATGAGGGTCATGATCAGGGCTTCAAGTGGGCGGGGTCTCACTGGTGCTGAGCATGACAGTTTTTTAAAGGGGGCCTCGAAACTGGTCTCTATCGGGCTCTCTTTTCTGCCCTGGATAGTCGGTCCGTTTTTTTTCGGACTGCAGTGACAGCAGGCACATCCATGTGCGTGCGCTCACACTGCTCACTTCTCACTACGGAGTAGTTAGGGCATGAGGTCATGCCAGGTGAGCGGTGTAGGGGAAGGGACATCCTGTAAAGAGAGTCATTTTCACTCTGGATTTCCCTTCTCAAGTTTTCAAGTTCAAGTTTTCTCTTTTTAAAACTCAGGAGCATCATTGTCGTGTTGTCACCAGGGCTTTAAGTGGAAGCTTTTTCAATGTTTTTATACAAGCCATAGTTGCTGCTTATTTATCTTATTCAACTAACAAACATTGACAAAGACAATAGTCGTGACTTGTTGTAGGTATGATGTTACTTGTTGTATCCTATATATGAATGCAATGACAGAAACAGCAAAATACAAGTCTGGCAGCACAATATGCTAAGCACAGGTTTTTTTCGCATAGGTTTTTTTATGCCACGCCCTTCTTTACATTGGCCATCCCCCTTTGAGAGACCCCCCAGTTTTTTCATCCCACTTAAAGCCCTGCTCATGATAAACTTCGTAGTGTCCCTTGACGGCCCAGCTCTGCAAAAATTAGAATCTGTAATCCATTTGGTCCGCCATTTAACTCAAAACAAGCTTTGCGAATGTTTTTTTTTTCAATCAGGTGTTTTTAAAAAATGTCAAATGTGAAAATTATTTATTTTCAATAACACAACCACAAGCTTAGGGGTTAATCCCTGCAGGCAGCGGCACCCTTCCTCGTGCCATCTGTGATGCATAGAGGCTGAGTGAGGGCATTTTCAGTGGGTTCCATTACAATGGCTAAGCCAACTGTTGCCACCCTGGCCATCATGGCTAGTTAACGGAAGTTATGAAGATATTTCCCTGGCACAAACACCACCACCAGTATTCAAGACAAGCAAGGGATTGTGTGCTTTAATTGAAATAAATAATTTTAGCAATGAGGACTTGCAAAGTGTTTTACTGCAAATAAATACTGAGTACCCTGACTGTCCGTTGCCTACTCTGCTCTAATTTTGCACCATTTTCAATGGTAGCATCAGCAGCTAAAAGCTTTTTCTCATAGTGCACAACGAGAGAATTAATTTTCAGTGTTTATTTGACGGCTATACAGATAAACATGCTTTCTCGGCCAATTGTTCTAAATTATTTTGAACAGGCTGAACAACGGACTGTTTGCAGCTGAGGGCCAGATCCATAAAAGCAATCTGACTTGCTTACTTTTTCAGGTGTCAGTAGAACAAACTTCACAAGCCTGGGCCGCAGAGAACCCTCTTCCAAACTAACAAGTGCTGTTTGCGTATTTAGAGCAAACAGGAAGAGGCAGTCCTCTCCCTGAGAAAAGTCAGGCCTTCAGACGGGTTCTCACAGCTATCTACTAAAGTGCTTCTTGCCAACACAATTACCACTGGCAAAGCCCACATAAATAGGACAATTTACTAATCCTGTTTACAGGCGCTGCTTGTGCAAATGCTGTTTATCACATTATAGCGTAACCTACTGACTTTGCCAATGCTAGGAAAAAAGTAGCAGCCAAGTCATACTTTCTTTATAAACTGCATGCAGGATAAAAATAACTGAATGATGCAGACTGTGTGAGTGAGTGTACTCTTTAGATTCAAACTAGTCCCTTACGCATTCAAACATGAGCGCATTCTGGAAGAATTAATGCTACACCAACCAGCCAATGGCATTAGGAGCGGGAGTAATACTCTTCTGGGTGGAGTCAAAGCCCGCTATGTATGTTTTAAAGAACTGCCAGCAATACATCTTGCTGACAGATGGCTTGTCAAACTAAAAGTAAAGGCATTGGCGAAATCAATGATGCTTATCGCATTAAAACCAGCACTATTGGCTTTTGCCAATACTTGTAAAAACGTTTTATAAAAGGATTGCTTTCTCTATAAAGATAAAGAACTAAATGGGACAAGGAATGAGATGAATGAGGGCACTTTTCAGATATAAAACTAGCTCCTCATTCATTTCTGTGGAAGCACTGAATAGAAGGTGGAGTAATACACTTAGGGGCCGATTACGATGTTGTTCGGAAACTCTCCCGACCGAATCAGTTTCGAAATCATGTCCGACCGAATAGGGTTCTGAGAGTCCGAACGACTGTTTACGATGCTTCTGAACATTATGCAGTCGGACTCACATTTACTTCAATGGGAGCATGTGTTCTCAGCTCCCATTGAAAAAAGGGCTGGTTGGGGAAAATCTTGCCCTCTCTGACGGGCACCCCATGGGGCCTGCCACACTGTGCATGGTTCTAAACAAGGGTCCAATGGGTACCCACACGGGTCCCAACACGAGGCCTAGAGGTGTAGGGGGGCTTGCTACGGGGCCCCAATTTCAGATTCTGAAAACAGTTTTGTGTCAGACAAACCGATTTGGAATGGCTGTCAGAATCGGACATCGTAATCGCTCGGTCAGGAACAGTGTCCATAGATCTGTACAATTCAGTTCTGAATGACTCGGCCTATCCGAATGATTATCGGAACTGAGTCGGACAGCATGACCAGTTTCCTTGCATCATAATCAGTTCATCTGAAATGTATCCGATTCATTTGTAAACATAGGTTCTGAATCGGATTCTACGTATCTGAATCACATTCGGAGCCTTTCCAAACGCCATAGTAATCGGACCCTAAATAGTTAAGAGCATGGAGTTAAAGAATATTACTTCTCTGGGCAAAAGTTTTTTTCATGTATATTATAAATACTTGGTTAAAATGGGGCCTATTCTCAAACTGCATTTTGTAGTGTAATTAGTAGTGCTACAATAGTATTACTAGCGCACTACAAAATATTATTCACAAACTGTTAGAAATGGGATTTTTGGTTGGATAAGGCTTGCACCAAAGCCAGGCAGAAACCACCACTCTAGTCAGGGCGAGGGAGTTACACGCCAAAGATGACCCCTGCTCAAACCCCTTGATAGCTTGGCACGAGCAGTCAGGCTTATTCCGGAGGCAATGTAAATGTAAATGTATTTGAGCTTATATAGCGCACAGCTACCCACAGTGGGTTTCCCGGCGCTTGCTTAGGGAACCCGTCCTGGTATTCCCCTGTGAGATAACCCCAGCAGGGTATCCACAAGGTGAAAGCGAGGCATCCCGCCGCGAGGGGCCGTTGTGGAGATTAAGCAAGCTATTGCCCAGAGTCGCAGAGTGTGAACCCGTGAGTCGAGGAGGCACCGGAGCGAGAATTATCGAGTCCATGGAATTTTTAGCCCAAGACCCGCCGAGGCGGTGAATTGAACCCTGGTCCAGGACCGATCTCAGCTTTCGGGTCTGCCGCCTCTAACCCCTGAGCCACACTTCTCCAATGTGTAAAGCATTTGCACACGCACACAGCAACAACATCCCAGGCACGCTACAAAAGGAACTCCACACACGGTTATATAAAAAATAGCCTTTGTATTCTCATAACACATTAGAATAGTAAAGACATAACATACACTGTGCCAACTGGCACGGGCAATATTCACAAGGGATTATATACACATGACTGGGCCACATGGACCACTGTCAGAACCATCACAAAGCAAACTTGGTAAAAGTAAAACAGAAAATAACCGTGCCACCAGTAACCACTGGTCATCACTGTACTTAACATAAGCCTGTAACATGAACTACATTATGGGGGCGTGGTTTCGGCGCCGACCGGGATGGCGGCGTGAGCGAGCGGCTCCGAGCCAAGTCCCGGAATTTATCCTGATAATGCAGCCTGAGGTACCTTTACAGGCACAGATTCCCCTCACGGGGTGTCTACTAGATGGAGGGCAGAATTTGAGACCCAACGGGACCTCGGGAGACGTGTAATGTCCTGGTTCGGGAGCCCGGAGGAGACGGGCAGAGAACAAAGGATGATGGCGGCGTGAAATCTCGGGAGGACCCAGAGACGGAGTATCCCTGGACTGTGCTGGCTCGGCGAAGGCAGCCCAGCTGGGCAAGCGGAGTGAGGGCATGACTGAGGGCGCCACCGGCGCTGAGCGAGGAGAGCGAAGACTTTGTGCCACCGGGTTCTGGTGAGTGCGGAGTCCCCTCCCCCCCCCTGCTCCCCGGCCCGGTGGATCGTAGATGGCGGTTTGAGCTTGTGCAGAGACGCCTGCGGCTGGCAGCAGACGATCGCCTGGGGGCTCTTGACCGGATCTCCGAGGCAGGAGCTGCACAAGAAAATAGCTCGGACCACCGGGGGAGGGGCGGGTGCGGACTCCTGATGCAGCAACGGAGACGGGATCGGTGCGCACTCCTTTGAGGACCCGATCGCTGAGGAGCGCGCCAGCCCCCGAATGCAACTGAGGCCACGAGGGATCGAGCACACTGCTGGGGACAACGGAGTGCTAACGTGGCTGGCAGAAGTCACTAGCCTAGCCCAGAGTGGTGATCGTGGAAACGTGAGGCGAGGCTGGGTCAGCAGTATTGCCCCACCGCCCAATATTGGTGTGGGCACCTGGAGTGATCGGCTCTGAGAGGCGCCCGCCCACCGGGCCAGGGGCACGCTGTCGGATTGTGAAGAGGGCCTTCTCGGGGACCCGGGTCCCGGGTGGTGAACTGGACGCCCCACGTGGCGTTGGGAGGTGACTCGCCGGCGGCCACCAGTACCCGAGGGTTGGACCAGGGATGCAGTAGGCGAAAGGAAGGAGCTTGTGCAGTGTCTGGAGGTGTGTGGGACCCTGATGCTTATGAACACAGTCTTCACTGGGAAGCTGTACTTGGCGGTTCGACTGCGGTGGGAGCACTGTGGACTGGTGAGGCCATAGGTGGTGGCCCTGGTGGAATACCTAACGCAGCCAACATGGCTGATGGCGGCGGTGTTTTGAACACACCACAGTTACAGGATGGCGCAACGGCCTTGGCCCAAGATGGCAGAACCCAGGCCGCGCTGGAGGCCTCCACGCCGGAACGGAGACTGAACTTGCGCCTTTATGCCATCCTGGAGGCGATCACTGCGATGAAGGAGTCGCTACACAACGACATAGCGCAGGTCGCCACGGGGCTGGGCCTTCTGAGAGCGGACCATGCCAAGCTCTCGGACAGAGTGAAAGAAAACGAACAATTGCTCCAGGAGCTGAAACCAGCGGTCGTAACGGTGGAACACAAACTGACAGATGTTCTCGGACGCTTGGCGACTCTGGAGCGACGGGCGGAAGATGCTGAAAGTCGTAGCCGGAGGAACAACGTGAGGGTGGTGGGCCTTCCGGAGAAAATTGAAAGAAATGACGCTGTGGAATACATGGAGAACTGGTTTAAGACGGTTGTAGCACCGGAGGGTCTTTCTCCTTTCTTCTCCTTGGAAAGGGCGCACAGGGTTCCGGCCAGACCTCCCTTAGAGGGTTGACCACCTCGACCGATGGTGGTGAAGCTGCTGCATTATAAAGATCGGGACTTACTGATACAGAGGGCGCGGTCTCAGGGCCCCTTCCAAGTGAACAATAGTAAAGTCACGATCTTCCCGGACTATACACAGGAAGTGCAGAAAAGCAGAGCGTCCTTCTTATCCGTTAAGAAAGAGCTGAGAGAAGAAGGAATTCAGTACTCCTTGCTATTCCCGGCCAAGCTACGGGTGATCATCGATGACAGGACGCACTTCTTCCTGACTCCGGACGAGGCTTGGTCATGGCTTGAACTGTATCGCGCTGGAACGGATCGCACGCACAAGAGCGGAAGGGACAGGCCGAAGCCAGCCCGGATAAGACAGTCGCAACGCATTCGAACTCGGAACAAACTCGAGAGGGCCAAGCGAGAAGCCCAGATGGCGGATGACAAGAAGGGTGCGTTGGCTGCAACGGCGAGTATAACGGGATCACAGCAGGAAAGAACATCGGGGGGTTCGGACTCGGAGGAGGAGGAAGAGAACTCTGGTGCAGATGACTCGGAGACGGGGAGCGTGAGGGGGCCGGCAGTCACCCCGCAGACTTCGGATGGACTATTCAACGGGTGATTTTCAGAGTCATGAACGGTACCGGGGCACCTGTTGGGACTGATCCTCCAGACTTTTGATGGTATCCGAGGTATGGGGCTGTGAGGGTAGTATGGGACGGAGGGCTAGGGGTGGGAGCTCTGTCCGCCCTGGGTCGGTGCTCTATCACCCTCTTGTGGCCCTTAAGGCCTTCTGTGGTGACGACCGCAGTTTAGTACACAGTGTGTGGCTTGATGGTTTGGAACGGGGCTGAAGCTGGGTTATTAGGTCCTGTCCTGGGGAATGGGAGTTTGGGGGTTTTGAGGGGGGTTTGGGGGGGTGTTATAGGGGATGCAACTGCTGCAATGCGGGGTACAACTGTCTGATGGTGGAACTACACGGAAATGTCTACTATGGGGTCGTTACCTAATGTGAAATGTATTACATGGAATGTCCGCGGTATTCAGACAATGGTGAAACGCCATAAGGTACATGCATACCTGGTGAGGCGGAGAGTGCAGATAGCAATGCTTCAGGAGACTCATTTAACTAAGAAAGAATGTGGAGCTTTGCAGAGGAGGTGGCGGGGTCAGGTGTTTGGCACAACCTATTCAGCATTCGCCAGAGGGGCCCTAATCTGGGTGAGAGCAGGGACTCCGTTCGAAGTCACGTCACAGCGGGTTGATCCCGAGGGTAGATATGTGGTGGTGGAGGGGCGACTTTACGGGAGGGAGGTGGTCCTGTGTAGTGTGTATGCCCCCAACTCTGATCAGGCCCGCTTTTTTGACGGCTTAACAAGTTCACTAGCTCACTTTTTGGCTGGCCCGGTCTTATTAGGGGGCGACTTTAACTCGATCACTGATGTAGTGCTGGATAGGTCGCACCCGCCGTTGGTCGACTCCCCAGTGCGCAGGCTGGCGGCTCATAGGAAGGATTGGCAGGAGAAGTGGGGACTGCTTGATGTGTGGAGGGTACAGCATCCTGAGACAAGGGATTACTCCTACTTTTCTGCAATACACGATCTGCATGTTAGATTAGACGCAGTGTTGTGTAGTGGCACTTTGGCAGCGACTGTGGTGCATACGGAGTACCTGGCTAGGACCCTATCGGATCATAACCCCTTATTGGTGTCAGTGCAGTGGCAGCGGGCTAGGTCGGCGGTCCCATCGTGGCGGCTTCGGCCGGAGGCGCTGGAGGATCAGGTGTTCAGTGACATGGTTCGACAGGGCATTGACCGCTACTTTGCGGAGAACGAGGGCTCCGCAACGTCGCGATCAATAGAATGGGATGCGATGAAAGTGGTGGTCAGGGGCGTGTGCATGGGTGGGTTCTCGAATGCGCGGACAGCTGTTTTGAATGATTTAGCGAAGGCAGAAGTGGCGTTGCGGGACCTGGAACGTCAGAGGCCTGAACGTCCGGATCTGCAGGAGAAATTGGTGGAGGCTAAGGAAGTGGTGGCGGCTGAGACTGAACGGTTGCGGTGTTATGACTATAAGTTGTATAACATCAAGGTGCATGAGGAACATGACAAAGTGGGCGCGCTCCTTGCTAGGCTTGCGGATCCTGAGCCTAGGGGGTGCCCGATAATGAGTATAAGAGCGAAAGGAGGGGAGGTAGCCTACTTGCAATCAGCTGTGTTGACGTGCTTTCAATCCTATTACACGGGACTGTATGAATGCCACCTGGAGGCGGGGAGGGAAGAGATAGGTGGACACTTGGCCTTGCTCCCGCTGCCAGAGCTGGATAGTGAGGATGCTAAGGAACTGGGAGGTCCTATAACGCTAGCAGAAGTAAGGGTAGCTATTAAACAGATGGCTCGAAACAAAACCCCAGGAGTGGACGGTTTGCCAATAGAGTTCTATGCCAAATTCGTTGACATCCTAGCGCCAAAACTATTGGTGGTATACTCGGAGGCCAGGCAACGGGGTTGCCGGCCTGAGTCCATGAGGGAGGCACTAGTGGTGCCACTGTTGAAGCCAGGTAAGGATGCGTTGAGTGTGACGTCTTACAGGCCCTTATCGATGCTGACAGTGGACTATAAGATCCTGAGTCGAATCTTGGCCACCAGGTTGCTGCCGCACATGACGAAACTAGTGCATAGGGACCAAGCGGGGTTTATACCGACTAGGAATACTTCCATGAATATACGACGGCTGATCCGAATTTTGGACGGTGCCGGGTCTTCGGCTCTTGACTCCGTGGTGCTAGCAGTCGATGTCGAAAAGGCTTTTGATAGCCTTGAATGGCAGTATCTAGATGAGGTGCTGCTGAAGTTCGGAGCTGGGGAGGGATTCCGGAACTGGACGAGGGTCCTTTACGCGTCAGCTAGGGCAAGGGTGCGCCTGGGCCCGTTGATATCTTCGGCCTACCCTGTTTGTAGGGGGCCGAGACAGGGCTGCTCATTGTCCCCCCTGCTGTTCGCATTGGCGATGGAGCCGCTGGCAGCGCAGGTGAGGATGGGCACAGCGTATGGAGGGATCACACAGGGGCCGGAGTCGCATTATATCTCGTTGTACGCTGATGACTTGCTGCTGTACTTAGCGGACGCTGAACGATCTCTGGAGGGGGCGGTAGATATGCTGGCTGGATTCGGTCGGCTGTCGGGCCTTAAGGTGAACTGGACTAAAACCTGTATATTCCCATTGCGGGCAGGTACGCCCTGTCCCCCGTTAGCGAGGGAGGTTGTATGGGAACCATCTGGCTTCACCTACCTCGGGGTGCGAATTTATCACGAGGCAGCTGATCTCCTGGAGGGGAACGTAGGGCGATGCGTACGTGCGCTGAAGGGCTGCATGGCCTTTTGGGCCTCTCTCCCCCTGTCGGTACTGGGCCGAGTAGCACTGTTGAAGATGGTGGCGCTTCCCCGGCTGCTTTATTACTTTCGAACGCTGCCGGTATGGATTCCACAGCGGGTCTTTAAGGAACTGAAGATGTTGGTGACTGGCTTCCTTTGGGGCCAAGGTCGGCGGAGGGTGGCGTTGGACACTTTGATCAGGCCTAAGATTGAAGGGGGAATGGCAGTCCCCGATTTTGAGCTATATTACCTGGCGGCGCAACTGCAGACCCTAACGCAGAATGTGGCTAGAGAATTCAGGGGTCCTGAGTGCGACCGTGGTACTGGTATTCCGAGGTACATCCTTTCTTATATAGTTATGCAACAGAAACTGGATTTGAGGGAGCTTACGATAGAGGAAAAGACGCTTAGAATGTGCTGGCAACGGAGTCTGAAAAGAGCGAGGAAGGTCCGGCCGTATGCACCGGAGATACCGCTGGGAATGTTGACCGCGCTGCCGCATGGGGGCGACTGGTCCAGGCTCCTGGAATGGGAGGAATTGGGTCTTCAGATGGTGGGGGACCTGTACATTGATGGAGCATTGGTTCCCTATCAAGTGCTTCAGGAGCAGTTTGGCTTGCAGGACGGTACTTTTCTATTGCACGCGGCAGTGGTGGCGGCGCTGCAGAAACACTGGGGAGCAGGGCTAGCCGAGCCGGATGTGACCATGGCATGCCAGTACGTGGTGATAGCAGCGGGCACGGTTAAAGCGGTGACATGTCTCCACATGAGAATGTTGAACGAGGGGCTGGCTCCACTGCTGGCCTTGAAGTCGCGATGGGAGGATAGTATAGGCAAGCCCATTCCGGACACGGTCTGGAGTCAGGTCCTGCGGCGGACGTGGAAGGGCACGAGGAACGCACGGTTTCAGCAGGTGCATTTCTTTATAATACATAGGGCGTACCTGACTCCGGAGAGGATAACACGGTATTTCCAGGTGCTTGACGCCGTGTGCCCACGATGCTTGGCGCCCGAGGTTGACTTGGATCACATGTTGTGGGGGTGTCCGACACTGGGGGCGTACTGGCCGGAAGTGGGGATGCTCTTGAATGCGGTAATGGATAGGGAGGTGGACTTTGATATGGCGGCATGTCTCCTGCTCTGGTTCCCGCATACAAAAAAGACGAGAATCACCAGTAAATTTATTGATTTGGGGCTTATATTGGCGCAAAGAGAGATTACCTGGCACTGGAAGTCCAGAGAAGGACCATCAGTGAGGAGGTGGATGAATGAGTTGTTGAAATGGGCGGGCTGTGAAAGCATCATTAGAATGCGGCAGGCTACCAGGCTTGGCAAGGAGAGCTGTTTGGACATGGCGAGGGCTTGGGAGATGGTGGTGCAGGCGTTGCGTGATTACATGGTGGGGGATGACGAGGAGGAGTGATGATCCATGCGGCTTCCATGCACTTTTAGCAGTTGCGAACGACTCCTGGTAGATGGCGAGCTTCTGAGATAGCACGGATTTGGACGACCCGCATTAGCAGCAACAGCAGTAGTTGGAAGGGGGGAGGGGGGGCAGTTTGAGGAGGGTAGCTTGACTTAGCGGCCTGGAGTAATGCAGGAGGATAGTACGTAGGTGGGACCCGGGAACCGGGCTCCCGGGATGGCAGGCGGGTATTATGACACTGACACTGGGTAGACCCGGGAGGGGGACTCTGGAGCGACCTGATTGGAACTGTGTTGCGCGAGGTATGAGCTGTTGACGGTTTCTCCCTGGAATTCTGCGTTGGGTTTGTTGAGGTAGGGGGGGGGGAGTTTTAGGGGGGGTAAAAGCAGATACTAAAAAGTGATGCTGATCGAATACCTGGGGAGGGAGTACACGGCGGCCTCTAACTGAGAAGGGTAATCCTACAGCACCGCCCAGCCTCCGGGATGTGGGCCGAATGGCTGTGTACGATGTATCTGTAACTCTTAAGATGGTGATGCTGCAAGTGTACTGATTGGCATAAGATGTGGTCTTGTTTCTAACTCTGCAATAAAAATATATTTAAAAAAAAAAAAAACATGAACTACATTATGAACAGTCACATCAGGCACAAATTACATTCTGCGCCACCTCACCAGCATAAACACATTAGACCCTAAACTCCTAAGCATAACTCACATTAGGGGCGTACATCACACAGTGAAACACAATCTCACTAGAATAAACTGTGATATGCATAACAACTTCATAATCATAAGCCATATTTAGAGGTATCAAACAAGGTGTGTGAAACATACCAAATGCATTACATTTCCTAGCACCACATCACATTAGCACCTAAGTCACATTAGGGCCTAACGACCTATAAATCTACCAGTCCCCCTGGCCAACTGGCCATCTCCAAAAAGGGGGGCTCAAATGCCCTGTGTCCAGAAAAGGGGAGAACCAGATACAACTGGTTCTGGAGCACTTTGTTTTGCTCTGCTCCCCTCTCTATTCACAGGACAGGCCATGGACATCAAACGCACCACAGGAGGTGGTGCCAGCATTGTGGATGGAAGGCACAGCCCTATTCAGGTCCCAGGTGCAACTCCTCCCTCCCATCTACATGCAGATCTCCCTATTCACCACTGGACAGACCCATCCTAGCTCCTGGAGCCAAGCACACCAGCCAGCCCCTGGCAATCACAAGCCAGACATGCAATTCACATCAGGCAGGCAGACTCTGCACACAGAAATGCCAACTTCTAAAAGTGGCACTTCTCCACTAGTCCCAATAAATCTGCGCACACCATTGCGTAGTATTTATTCTCACAAATTCGCACATACTAAACTCACCCTGGCACACCTTTCATACCAGGAACTACCAGGGACACACATCTCCCCCATGCATTCCTATGGCAGGGCAGGGCAGGCCAGTCTCAACACACATACACAGAGAGCGCACGCCCTTTACACTGGACCACAGTGCTAAGGTGTGCAGCGGCCTAAAATCACCAACACTAGGTTACAGAAAAAGGCTAGGAGAACACAAACAGTTTCGGGGTGAACCTGCCAAAAGGGCCAAGTCCTCCTGCCCTATGCTTTGCTGTGTGGAGATCTCTGCACTGACTGTGGAGTCTCCGTACATGTTACTATATGTTTTAGTAGTAAATGTGGGAGGGACTCTGAAGAGTGGCTGGCAAATGGGGAATACATCCTTCTTAAGGAGAGAGGTTAAAGGAGGAGTAGGGCGTTCTTAACAGAAGCTTAGAGAGGCCATTTAAGGAGGGACGTGCACCGACTCGCAAAAGAAAAAGCCTATTCCTATTCACAAACTGAACTTCAAAAGTTACTACAGTCAAAAAGCACCACCAACTGTCATAAATGTACTTCGGTTCACAGAAGGTGTAAGTTCAGCACCATGCAGAGCCAGCCATTGGTACTGCAACATCCTCTTACAGAAAGTAATCGAGATAGGAACATAAAATAAACCCCATTAATAAAATGTGTTACATTTATTTATTTTATATAGTTAAAATGTAAATGCATTTAATATTTTTAAATGTCTAAAAATGAAACTTTTAAAAACATTTTTAAATATTCCTTTTGTGAACAGGCCACAATATGTTTTGCTGACAGGTGCACTGTTATGCCACAACCAAAAAGGAAGCAGTTCTCAGCTACTAAAAGGTGTCAAACCAGGGAATGTGTGCTAGCATCAGACATGAACTGGTGACCAGAACCACTCATAGGAAGAAACTGGGTAATTTTTTTTAATTCATTTTCAGAGTTTATGCTTTCTGTGCCTCTTCAACTGTGGTATATACTGCAGTCCATCTCACAGAACGATCAGTTTGGCCTTGTAGGGCCAAAATATGTGCCATCCTACGGTCTATATTTCTACCTTATGCATTGTAGGTTAGATCAGATCACATCTAGTTATCTCCTCATAAAATCCATCAGTGACACTGAGCTGTGAAACCTAAACTCCATGGCTTGAATGTCTCAGCGAGTCTGCTATTTATCTCATTCAAGTGCTACCGCCAATCCATATCTTCCAATCTTGCTAATTAGGGTACAGTGCAATCAACCAGCATGGCATAATTGATGCAGGGCGTCACAGATCAAATGTGTAGCCAACGATAAATGGAGTAGGGCTGAAACTTGAACAGGTACACAGGAGCAAAATAATGCATTTAAATCACTTGCTATATACACATGCAGTAAAAATTCTGTTTTAATTCATCAGTGGCTAAAAGTGTGCTATGAACGGATGCTTGCATTACAGGGGTACAAAATAATTAGGCAACATAAAAAGTGAACATCATACTACGAGCACAAGATTTTTAAATGATTATTGTAATATCTTGAAGGTGTAAAACGATTAAGGGCAATCGACAAGAAAACAAAAACAGCAAAAATCGTTAAAAGGGGGAAGAATATGGGGGCATATTACCGAGCAATAGCGATAATTATCGCTATTGCTTGGTTAGCGACAAACATTTACTGCAGAGCTGCGGCGATTTTTATTGCAAATAAACCTTGGTATTACCAAGGTTTATCGCAAATGCGATAAAAATCGGCCGCAATGCATGAATATCGCTGAAAAGTCAGCGATATTCATGCATTACCGAGCTAATGCTCTTAGCCATGTTATCCACCTCCCATTGGGTAACATGGCTAAGAACTGCTCAGGGCAGGTGTTAGCTTTTGGAGATATTCGCGCTTAGCGTGAATATCTCCAAAAGTTGGTAATAGGAGATAGCGATGTTAGCGACTGTTTCCAGTCGCTTACATCTTGGCACGCCCACTTTGCATTTCATTAGTGATAAATATCACTGACATGCAAAGTGGGGCCCAAGGTGGTCGCTATCTCCTACTAGCTGTCGCTAACTGGTGTTAGCGACAGCTAGGTAATAGGGAGATCATTTTATCTCAGCTTTCTTGGCTTTTAAAGCCAAAAAAAGCAGAGATAAACCCCCTTGATAATATGCCCCATGGTGTTTAGTCAGACATAAAATACACTTTAAATACATTTAAAAAAACAATATGCACACGTGCATGGATATCTTTATTAAAATTTGACAAAAATCAAAAATGCAAATTAAAAATATGATTATGTGACATTTGTGCTCCGAATTTACATTTTAGTTTTACCCTATGTTATAAGATTATACCAGTCCCTTTAACCCCTTGCATGCTTGTGACGGAACCGTTCCGTCACAAGCCTCGGGTGAGCTGTGCTTGTGACAAAACGGTTCCGTCAAGGCCCGCTCGCCGCACCTGCGCGGCGCGAATTCTGCGCCTGCGCAATAATGGGCGGGCGGTTCGTGATGGAACCGTTCCGTCACAGGCACAGCTCACCCACGAGCCATTACGGTGCGGTTCCGCCACAAGCACGGAACCGCCGCGCGGCCGCCCGCCCCCTTAGCGCTGCGGCAGAATAGCCGCCGCAGCGAAGGGGTTAAGTTGTTCATATTTCGTCAACGTCCAATTTTTTAGAAAATCTGTTTCCAATACATCTACTCCAAAACAATATGCAAATCTTCTTTTTCATGCTGTATGAAAACACTTTTTTTAGTAGAAGAAAGTGGAGGATGGAAGTAAACTATTGAAAGATCCTCATGTTTTCTGATGTTCACCAGCTGTGGAAGAGGGTCACTAAAACCTTGACTCATTATTAACATTTGGTATGTCCTTAGGATTTATATTTTCATGATACTTGTGACCCACAAATGAGGGAAGAAGTACCCCTCAAATGCTTGTGCAAGATCTGTATAAAGGTTGGAGAAAGTGCCTTTCACTCGAGTACACAGGCATAGTGGCAGCAAAGGGTTTACCTTAGAGAACATCAGAATTTCAAAATGCTAAAAAATCATGCAACAGCTAGATATCCATATGCAGCTGGCACAGGTAATGGGGTGGGTGGGGTGAGGCAGGTGGAGGAGGCGGCAGGGCTACAGATGACTGGATAGGGAAAGTTAAATAAATAAATAAATAAATAAATAAAACCACTAACCTTGCACTTGCGGCATCGCCGAGTCAGCAATGCGGCGAGAGCAAGGTAAGTTGTTTTATTTATCTTTTTATTTTACTTTCCCTATCCCGTCATCTCTCTGCTTCCCCTGCTCTTACCCACCGCTGTTACCTGGGCCTGCCATGCCTGCAGATATACAATATACCATTTTCAATTGTTAAGGGGGAAGTTTAAGTATTTAAGGACTTTCTGCCACATAAATTAGATTACTTTGGTGGGTATGTTACACTTACAACGCAACTTTTACGTCGTAATGCTGTTACAACGCAGCTATTACAACGCAGGATCCATTACATCGGATGCCATTACAACGCATGGCATTACATAGCAGATGCTATTACAACGCATACCATTACATCGTAAGTATTGGTAAGTATATAATTTCTTTTATTTTATTTAATAATATATAATTGATTTAATTATTATTAATTATAAATACAAATATTTATTTATGTTTTTAAATATTATAAATTAAATATATTAATTTAAGTAATTTTTTTAATAAGTATGAGTATAGGAGTATATGTTTTGGGGTACTGAGGTATATGTTTTGGGGTGTTTGGGTATTTTTAGGTTTTAGGGCAGGGTTTGGGTTTTGGGGTATAGGGGTGTTTTTAGGTTTTAGGGCAGGGTTTTGGGTTTTGGGGTACAGGGGTGTTTTTAGGTTTTAGGGCAGGGTTTGGGTTTTGGGGTACAGGGGTGTTTTTAGGTTTTAGGGCAGGGTTTGGGTTTTGGGGTACAGGGGTGTTTTTAGGTTTTAGGGCAGGGTTTGGGTTTTGGGGTACAGGGGTGTTTTTAGGTTTTAGGGCAGGGTTTGGGTTTTGGGGTACAGGGGTGTTTTTAGGTTTTAGGGCAGGGTTTTGGGTTTTGGGGTACAGGGGTGTTTTTAGGTTTTAGGGCAGGGTTTGGGTTTTGGGGTACAGGGGTGTTTTTAGGTTTTAGGGCAGGGTTTGGGTTTTGGGGTACAGGGGTGTTTTTAGGTTTTAGGGCAGGGTTTGGGTTTTGGGGTACAGGGGTGTTTTTAGGTTTTAAGGCAGGGTTTGGGTTTTGGGGTACAGGGGTGTTTTTAGGTTTTAGGGCAGGGTTTGGGTTTTGGGGTACAGGGGTGTTTTTAGGTTTTAGGGCAGGGTTTTGGGTTTTGGGGTACTGGGGTGTTTTTAGGTTTTAGGGCAGTGTTTGGGTTTTGGGGTACAGGGGTATTGTAGGGTTCAGGGGTAGGTTTGTGTTTAGGGATAATTAAATTATATTTACCATTTTTAAATTAATTAAAATATATTTAATAAATTAAATTAATTTTATTACATTAATTACATTTTTAAATTACATTAATTAAATTAAATACATTATTTCAATTAATTTAATTTAATTTCAATTATAAAAATATGTACATTACATTAATTTTATTATTTTAATTAAATTAAATTATTTCCATTTTTTATTAAAATTACATTTATTAAATAGATATTATTTTATTAAATTAAATTAATGGCTATTTTAAAATGTATTTTAATTAAATTAATTAAATTAAATTAATTAAATTAACTTAATAACATGTTTTTAAAAAAAGGTATACTTACCTATACTTACGATGTAATGCCATGCGTTGTAATAGCATCTGCTATGTAATGCCATGCGTTGTAATGGCATCCGATGTAATGGATCCTGTGTTGTAAAAATTCCGATGTAACGAAATGCGTTGTAAAAATCCGCGTTGTACTGACACCAATCCCTTTGGTGGGTTCCAGAGCACCAACAAGGACAGAACTACCAGATATTAAAACTAAAGGTGTTATTGTTCCAAAGGGCCATTGATTGTGAGGTATAGCAGCAAATAAATACACTTGAACTTCAGGCATATTCAACAGATTTGCAAAAGAAGTTGTGGGCATTTTTCCATGTTTAAAAGTAGGTGAACGCCGATACACTTGGAAATTTGTGGATATTCACATTACCCTTGCAAGTTGCTTTAAACCCTGTGAAATGTAAGCACAGTTACCTCTGTTAAGAGCAAAAAGTCAGTGCATTTCGAATATCGAAATGGGAGTGAACGTCCTCATAATTACTTTGCAAGAAAAATATTTTTTCCTTATGAGAAACAAAAAAAGTGTTCAACAGCAAATTTGTATCAAATTTGTGAATCCTCAATTTCCAATTGATGGAAATTCTGGAAAGCATTAAAGTTACATTTTGAAGTACTCAAGGAAATCTGAAATGATGCTCTTTACTTTGTCTCAGAATTCCATAAAAGTCCCAAATGTTCTCCAAGCAAATTTATGACTTTTGTAGTCTCAATGGTTGTGATCGATCTGTCAATATTTGAGACTTCAGCGACAGTGTCAATTCTGAATTCTGAAAAAATGTTTGGTACTGAAGCTGATCTTAGTGACACCCAATTTTCAGTTTGTCCATGGAAATTGCTGAGAGCTATTCACAGGATCGGGATTGACGGCATTTCAGATCAATAAATTGCATTTGTAAATGTGGAAGATCTGTCAATATGGTTGGAAATTTGCATTTGGAGACCCTGTGTGTTTTTTTTTGCTTTACAGAGGAAATTCAGTTGTGAGCATTAAAATAAAGTGATTTAAAATGAAAAAGGGTAAAAAAAGAGTATGCTTCTCTAACCTTTTCAAACAATGTAATCCCATTAACTCGGAGGAAGGTGTACTATGAGCTTGTACTAAAGCAACTACAAAGCAACACAACATTTAAATTTAATAAAAATCTTCTATTTGGAAAGTATTGGTTGATATTTTACACATAATGAAGAACTTGAAGAAAGACTAAATGTCTGCATATTTAGTGGCCTAGTACCCTTGTCTTTTCAATCAGAAAAAATAAAAGCTCGAATTATGAGGCAATGGAATCGAGGCAAGTTTAAGGACAGTGTTAGAAACTGAGGGGCATGTTAGCAAGGGCCATATCGCCGCTTTAGCAGCACTTTTTGCCGCTAAAGCAGCAATATTTGTATTGCCCTATCAGCAAGCTGTCGCTAACAGCAGTTAGCGACAGCTTTCAGGCAATATCGACCGGTTTGGGGCCCGCTTTGCATGTCAGCGATATTTATCGCTAATAACATCCAAAGTGGGCGTACCCAAACTGTTAGCGACTGAAAGTAGTCGCTAACACATCTATCGCCTATTAGCAATGCAGGCGAAGCGATAAAAACAATTGCGCTAAGCGCAATTATCGCTATAATCTAATGCCTGCTAAAAACATGACTTACCTGTTTATCCAATGGGAGGTGGATTGTCAGGTTAAGTCCCCATTGGCGTTTATGCGTGAATATTGCTGGATTTCCAGCAATATTCATGTATTTTGCTGCTATCGCTGGATATTTTAGCACAATGGAGAAAAACGTTGCTAATAGCATGTTTTCTCCGCTAACATATCCAGCGATAGGCAGAGATAAAAAACAATGCGCTAAGCGCATTTTGCTATAAATATCACTATTTCTTGCTACTATGCCCCTGAGTTTCTGTTTGTCAGAGGTATGAACCTCCTCCATGCAGGAACAACTGCTCTTGTCAGGGTAAGCTAGATACACACTAAAATATAACCTGTGCTCACCCTCTAGTAGCTTGGCACAGATCAATCAGGTTATCTAATGAAGTAATGTGTAAAATATTTGTGCAACATATACACACAGTAAGACTATCAAAACACAACAAAAGACTCATTACAGGTTTAAAAGACTAGAGAATACTTAGCTGAGTAAATCAAGACTAAATTTAAAAAATAAATCCTATAAATAGAATCACAGTTATGATTGTTTTAAAGATAAGCCAAAAATAGTACTCAGAAGTTAGTAGCGCTATGGGGTTTCTTGAGGTTGTGCTAGAATGGAGTAAATACAAAGTTCACACCGACTGCGATGGAGTGCAGGCCGTCGATGCACAGGCCCTAAAGTGGCAGGCCTAAGACCGTTTTGAAAGGCTACTAGTTGAGGTTGCTGGCACAATTAGCGCTACAGAACAACTGGAAGGATTTACATTGCAGGCACATGTTATACAATTTTACAAGGGATTTACAGATTATCTAAAATGCTAATCAGGTATACACCAATGTCATCATGTGAAGGGGAGACGTGCATGCACTTTAGCAGTAGTTCACCATAATAAAGTGTTGAGAGTCCTAAGACCAACAATAAGATAAAGTAAAAAGTGGAGGTAAGCAGACAAAACATCAAGGGAAGACCACCATAAGGATGATAGGCCTAACGGGCAGCTTTTTGGGATCAGGCAAAAGAAAACTGACCTAGTTACTATCTCTGGGGATATATATAGTGAGCCTCTCCTACAGAAAACCAGCTTAATAGAGTAGTGTAAGACCTGTCCCCAGCTTAAGAGACAATGCCAACTCTTAAGCATCATCTTGGGGCATGCTCATTAGCCTTAACCTCTATAATACTGCAGCCATTCGTACTAAGGGGCCTATTACGATGTGGGGTGGATGCTCGAAAATGGGTACGGCTGACCTCCTGTAGGCGGTCCGGACTGCTTTATAATGATGCACCACACATGGTGCAGTCACATTCCGACATTTCCCTATGGGAGCATGTGTGACAGCCATATACCGGCCATGGTACATGCTCCAGTAGGGAAATGTGAGGTGATCCCTCCACCCCATGGCAGGCACCACAAGGTGCCTGCCACTGGGTGCAGAGATTAACAGGGGGGCACCATAGGTCCCCCTTGGTCCCCAACTGGAGGCTGCAAAGGAAAGGATGCCCTGATAGGGGTCACACACACACTTTCCAACAGGGTTTCCATGTCAGAAAGGCTGGCATGGAAACCATGCCAGAAACCATGCATTGTAATCCGGGCGGCATAAAACGGCATCCATTTTGATTATAGGGTGGTTTCGATTGGCTGACGGGATCCTTGAGCCCATTGGAGGCCAGCAGGAATGACCAGACAGTTTCAATCAATGTTTTCACCTGTGATTTTTATACACTATCACATTGAAGTACTAAATACTGTTGGAATCAATCATTGCTCAAGGAAAGCATTTATCTGACCTTGTAATTTAAGTAATAAAATAATCTAAATTGAATATTCGAATAAATCTCTTGAAGGCAAAATTACCTTATCATTTGATTTTTATTTTGCTAAGGCCCCTGACCTGAGGTCAGATGCCTTACGACCAACATTGTAATAAGCCCCAAAGTCTTTATTGGGCACAGGGATTGAGACATTCACTATGGCAACCCATCAGCCATTTCCGCTATAGCCAGTAAAGTACTCACATTAGGCACAAGGAGATTGGCTTTTGCTAACTTTGTGAAGTTATACAAAATACAAGAAATGGATCACTGAAATAATATCGAGGGACAAAATATCGACTTGCAAAAATATCGTGGCCAAAATATCGACAGTCAAAATATCGAGTTTGTATCTACAAACAGGTAAGTACAAAAATATCGAGTACAAAATATCGTTTACAATAATATAGTTGTAAAAAATATCGACTTTATTAAAAACAGTGTTAAATTAAATTAATTTTCAAATTTAATTACTAAAATATACTTAAAAATACTTAAATTAACTTATAATAATTAAATAATAAATGAAAATAATAAAAATATTTTTTTACAATCTTATTTGTTAAAACATATATATATAGTAACATACTATAATTAAATAAGATACTATTATATTACCGTACGATACCAGAAGTATAAAAAATACTATTCCCACTCCAAAGAGTGCAAGTGTAGGGAAAGCGTTGGATAGCGTAGGGGTTAAAATTACTATTCCCACTCCAGTGGGTGCAACAGTAGGGAAAACTGACCCTGAACCCAAAAAATACCCCTTTACCCAAGAACTGAAAACTGACCCTGAACCCTAAAAATACCCCTTTACCCAAAAACCCAAAACTGACCCTGAACCCTAAAAATACCCCTTTACCCAAGAACTGAAAACTGACCCTGAACCCTAAAAATACCTCTTTACCCAAAAACTGAAAACTGACCCTGAACCCTAAAAATACTCCTTTACCCAAAATTAAATAATATTATTTAATTACCAATTAATTATTAATTAACAATAACAATAAAGTAAATATATTAGCACATTAGCTGTAATTAATTTAATTTAATAATTAATATTATTTTTTCCCAATTAATTAATTAACAATAACTAAAAATTATATATATATAAATAAATTACTCTAATTAATGTAATTAACTAATTAATATTATTTAATTACCAATTAATTACTAATTAAAAATATGTACAACATTATATTAATTAATTAACTAATTAATATTAATTAATTACCAATTAATTAATAATTAAAAATATTTACAAACATATATTAATTAATTAATTATTATTAAATTACTCCCCACCCTTATCCCCTATTAACCCGACATCCCGCTCCTAAACATTAACTACAATTTATATTACTATTAATAATTTAAAAAAAAATTTAACCTTTTTTCTACATATTATCGATTTTTTTAAGTCGATAATTTTGTATTCGATATTTTTTTATCATTATTTTATTCGATATTTTGACCAACGATATTTTTGTTCTCGATATTTTATTATTGTCGATATTTTTAACTCGATATTTTGTCCATTCGATATTTTGGAGTCGATATTTTGTCTGTGCACCACAAGAAATATATTAGTTTAAAATCCCACAGAAAACAGGTGTCCGGGAAAAATCCAGAAAAAAATAGTGCTTCATAAGCAACTACTCAATCAAGAAAAAATGTGTGTTCCATAAGGAGATTCTCTAACAAATACTTTGCATGAACAGTCTTCTGCAAGTACTTTTGTTTAATTATGACAAATGTTTACCACTGCATCCAAACTTTGTTTGCAGCATTATGACTTTGCACACCTCTAACTTTCACCAATGATTTTCTGAAATTGGATGTGAGTCTTTGATCTCTATTCCAAAGTATTTCTGACTCATACTTTTCTGGTTTCCATATGAGAGTTTATTGCTTTTCTGAAAAGTGTGATGTGATTTTATTTTTGCTTCTCAAGATGGTCTCATTCAGTGACCTGCTGATTACAAAGTTGCGGGTTATTGTAGTGGATGTTGGAGGATGAGAGATAACAATAAACGGACCCATTGGAATCCCTCTTTCAAGCCCCCCTGAACTGGGCTCCCCAACCCCAAGTCAGTGAAAAGCCTTGTAATTCTCATTGATGAGGATTTATCTTTCAAGCCACAGATTGGAGCTGTGTTATCCAGCTGCTTCTTCCATCTCTGGAAAATAGAACATTTGGGAGATACTTGACAGAAGAAGCTATCATCCAAATCCTCAGTGCCATGGTTATCTCTCGGATCAACTGTGCCAACACACTTTACCAGGGACTTCCCACTGGCCTCCACAAAAAGCTGCAATTAGTCCAAAATCAAGCAGCTCAGCTGGTCTTCTGTCTGCCCCAATACTGCCACATTAAGCCTCTAATGAATAAGCTTAATTGGCTACCAGTAGCTCATAGAACAGTTTTTAAAACATCCTGCACTGTTTTGAAGGCTTTCCATGGCAAAAGTACTGCTTTTGTGCCTTCCAGAATCAAACACTAGACTCACAACTGCTGCTTAAGATCGGCTCACCACAACTTACTTTTAGGGCCAAGATTTAAGAAGAAAAGACTCGGAGGGGCCAGCTTCTCCTTTCTGGCTCCTCACAATTGGAGTTCTCTCCCTCTTGACATTAGATCATCTTCTAACTCTGCAAGCTTTAGAAAACTCCTAAAAACCTGGCTACTTCAACATGCTTATGTTTAACTTGGATTTCAGTTGCATCCTTTTGTTACCTTAGCGCCAAGAGTCCCAATGATGAGCGTGCAAAGTATAAATGGCCTATAACATAACATAACGTTTAATATGTTGTATCTTGTTGTGGTTTGCTGCCTTCTATTGTTATTTGTGTTGTGTTTTCATGCTTCATTATTGCATTTTGCTGTTGTGCTGTGGTTGCTGTACATTGTTCAGTTTTGAATTTCTGCCAATTTTAGCCCTTTAGTTTTTTTTGTTGCGTTCATATTTGCTTTGTGCTGTGCTATTATGTTTTGTTCTGTTGTGCTCTGTAATTACTATAGAGATGCCAGCAAATGTTGCTCCATTTCCAGCCAATAGCAGCAAATTTCTTTAACGTTCCAGTGACAATTAATCAATTACTACAATTGGAGGTAATTGAGCTACTGGTTGAGCCAGTTGGTACCCTATTTAAGAAGCAATCAGATGTCCTGTCAGGGTGAAATCACAAGAAAACCCCAAATTTACCTGTACCTAACACTCAGATAGCTTGGCTCAAAGGATTAAGGCTTAACTTAGAGGCAATTTGTAAAGTATTTATGCAGCACACATACAGTAATAATGTGAGAACAAAGCACAAGAAAAATCCCACAGCAATTTAGCAAAAGTTACTACAATTAAATAAATGATTTGAGACCAGAACAGCAAAAATCCAATTAGAAGAACTGGATATATGCAAATGTAAATATTTAAGTGAAAATAGTGCCTAACAGCACAAACTGCCAACTGTGACTTTCTGGTTGAATTACGCCGGGACAAAGTCATAACCTCAGGCCAAATATGATGAATCGCAGACCGGGTACAGGGACCAAGTTAGGCCACCTGAAAAAAAGTATCATAGGTCCTGGCTGTAGAGCTTTGCGAGATTGTGTGTTGAGGATGCATCATGCAACGGCTGTTCCAAGGAGCTGCAGGATGCCATGCTAGATCTTGCGTTGGAGATGCATAAGGCGGGAGCGGTTACAATAAAGTCATTGTCAATGAGTATCCAGTCGACGAAGGCTTGTGATGTGAAGTCCTACTGCAGGGATGTAAAAGGTAGTAACAGTAGTGAAGAGCTAAGATTCAAGGTCCTGTGGCATGGATGCATCACACAGCAACAATTACGATCCAGAGGTGCAGGGACATGCATCACACTGAATTGATTCTGCCCAAGAAACCACAACTGGGCTGGCAGAGCACCCTCAAGCTTACTTCCAAGGGTCCAGGACTGCGGTGGCACCACTTGGGGGGAATGACTCACAGCAGATAGAGTCCAGGTGCTGGTTTCAAGGTGTTTGAAGCCTTTTCTGTCCCTCAGGCAATGATCAGGAGGCCAGTCAACTAGGCCTTGGAATCCCTCTGTTGGTCCTTGGTTAAAGATACAGGTCCAGTCCTTTTCACTCAGGCAACAGCAGTAGGGCAGCAAAGTAGCATGGCAGCAGAGTAGCAGAGTAGCAGTTCTTCCTTCAGCAGAGTAGCACAGCAGTCCTTCTGAGAGTTCCATAGTTCCAGAGGTGTACTGATGAGTTGTGTTTGAGGGTCCAATATATTTTTACTCTGTGCCAGCTTTGAAGTAGGAGAAGGTTCTCGGGGATTCTATCCAGAGGTGTTTGAAATTTCCTGCCTCAATCCCTGGGCCCCAGATTGTCGGGGTGCAAAAAAGACTAATGTCAAACCCTTTGTAAGTGTGCAGAGGCTTAGCCTTTGTGATGTGCAAGTTAGGTAGGTGATATTTCCTAGCCCTTTTAAGTCAGAAATGGCTTTTCCTGCCAGCAGTCATTCCCGCTTTGTCTCACTGTCTGGGTGAATTACACAAAGTCCAATTGTGGGCTACAGCTAGTCATGTAACAAAGGAGACCATTCTCAAAATGAGACCTCGCATCACTCTGCAACCAGGATTGAAGGTACTATGTTCAGCAACCGAACTGGGTACGTACAGTCAGCCTGTACTCTGTCGTGGTAGGCATGATCTTGTGACTTTGCCCAGGTTCAGCCCAACCCAATAGGTACTTTGTGCTTTTTGGTGCTATTTGCACCTAAATCTTTAAAATTGCATATGCCTGGTTGTACTGATGAGATTGTTGTTGTTTTGTTCTTAAAGTATTTGTTAAGTTTAATTCTGGTTTTTTAAATTGGTGTGCAATTTTTCTCGTACGGTGTTTCATTTTATTACTGTTTAAAGTGCTGCATAAACAATATAAGCGTTGCCACTAAGTTAAGCCTGACTGCCATTGTGCCATCCTACTAGAGGGTTAAGTACAGGATAATTTGGGGTTTGCTTGTGACTTGACCCTGACAATAATTGTGGTTGCTCCTGAAGTAGGGTTTCAACCTCTGCCCCACTACTAGTAACATAATTTCTTACACTCACTGTTATTAAATTACATGGGAAAAACACTTTTCATTGCCTCAAAAACCACACATTGATAGCAGACTCTGTTATTTCAAGGTAACCGAGTTGTATGTGTCTGTGCTCCCTCTGGGTGAACTAAGTTAACAGCTGATGTGAGCTTACTCACTGACCCACGCTGTATGCTGAAGTGGGTAGAAGAAAATTGGGATAGCAACAGACCAATGGGTGAAGAAGGCTGACTGAAAGCTCCTATAAACAAGTGTATTATATGCATCATTTTACTAAGATCACTCACAGTCCAAGTGAAAGTTTCTTTGCTCAAATGGTAAAATGATTGTTCAGTTATGCCCATGAAAGTGTGCCTTAAAGGTACATCTCAGACAGATGTCGGCTCTTCCACTGTCGTGTATTTGTTGTTTGTGCATCAAAGAGGCTTTGTTCTAAATGGGACGGGATTTGAATTAAATTCTACCCTTTAATAGCATTACTGAATCACACTGGGTACTTAACGTGTCAACAGGCAGTGTGGAAAGTGTACCTAAAAACTGAGCTTCAGTTTTTATAAGTCCAGAAATCAAAATAAAGTCACCTAAAAGAAGTGCACATATAGAAAATAGAGACTTTTGCAGAATTCCATAACGGAATTGTAGTTTAACTGACATATCGGGTTTCAAAAATATTTTTCCCTTTTAAGAATTACTTTAAGTCAGTGTAGAAGATCGGATTTCACTGCGTACATTTTCAGAATAGAGCCAACCAATCAATACAACTAAAATAGAACAGCAGATTAACTAGAAGTACAGCCTGCCCCTTCCCCGGCTGCTCCCACACTCACAACAAACACATCTGGCGGAGGAGAAGTACCCAGTGACAGTCCATGCTGTTCACATACTGCACCTTTCCATGCCATACCTGCTTTTTAGGGGCTGGCCAAATACCAGAACAGGAACAGGCAACTTATTTGAAACATTCCACTCGCACTTGTTAAGGATCAGAAAAAAAGTTGAACGAGAATCTACAAGCAGTTCTTAACATGTACAAGTGCATGGCAAGTTCAATGACCCCACGCCAAATATGACAAAACCCCTAACCTAAAAAGCGTCTACTCGGAAAAAGGCACTCATGATCACTGACGGAAAATAAATTTTAATTTAAAAAACTCACATTTGTAAAAACAGTTCTGTCCTACTGTGTGCATGTACATCCACGCAGAGTAATGTTAGCAGACTAACCGCCTGATTCATCATGCTCCCGTTTTGCGAGGCCCTAATAGCGATTCATAGCGAATCGCTATTAAGGACTCGCAAAACGGGATTCAAGTAGGAATATGCAATAAAAATGCGATTCCTTACAATTCCTTATTTGCGATTAGCTGATTGCTAATCGCAAATAAGGAATAACTCGCCATTCATTCCTATGGGCCAAAAGGCCCATAGGAATGAATGGGGAGTATTCCTTATTTGCGATTAGCAATTAGCTAATCGCAAATAAGATTGCGATTTGAAGGGTGCCAGGGGTGTCCACAGGACACCCTGTAGCACCCCTCAAATGAAATTTCACACAGGTGTTGCACACACACATGTCCAAAGGACATGTGTGTGCGCAACATGCAACTTAGAAAAATGCTTTTAAAAGCATTTTTCTAAGTTTTTGCTATTTACCGAGAGGTCTGACCTCTCGGTAAATAGCGGCCCGAAATTGCGAATTAGCAATTTAAAAATGGTTGATGAATTGCATTTAAGGAATCTCAAATAGAGATTCCTTAAATGTAATTCCTCGCAATTTAGCGAATTAGCAATTACCGATTTTTGCATTTGGGATGATGAATCCCAAATGCAAAAATAGCGCTCGCAAAGGGCCAGATTCTCAGAATCTGACCCTTTGCGAGCCGATTTCAGCTTGATGAATCAGGCTGTAAAAGTCAGTTTCCTTGCTTCAGACATTCCGAGTTTAGTCTTAGGTTCGATAAAGGTGCGTGGCAGACCTGATGACAATGAGGCGGATAAATGGAATGCCGTTGTCATGAAATATAAAGACCCTACTTTGATGTAAATATGTATTTGTAAAGCGCGAACTACCCACCCTTACGGGTCTCAAGGCGCTGGGGGCCGTTGCGGGAATTCAGTGAGCTATTGCCTAGGGTCAGACGGTGCTGACCGGAGCTGCCAACAGAGCCGGGGATCGAACCGCGAACCCTGTGTTCGACCCTGGCCGCTGCACCAGATCTCTCCCCACTAAACACCCTCAATTTGGTGTTCAAACTAAAAATTAGCACAAAACATATTCGGATACATGGGTGGTCTAAATACAGAGGGCAGCTGAGTTAGTTCCTAAGGTTAAGTACTCAAAGTCAAGACAATAGATATTTGTATGAGAGGAACGCCGTGAAAACTAAGAAAAAGGCAGAGCTGGCATCGGCCATGCCACAAGTATGTCGGGCACACCGCCCCCCCCCTCTCAATAACGGAGGCAAGACTGTCGCGCAGTAAAGGCGCAATAGGCGCTCCTCAACGCTGGCTGGTCCCTGGTCTTTCACATGACCCAGAAGTGATAGAATCACTTCCGGGTCATGCTGGGGGGGCGAAGGTCAGACCAGTTAGAACCAGCCTTGCATGTAAGGCTTTAAAAGGCTAGGGAGCGCGGGAGTCTGTCTCTTGACCCCGCATTTCATAGCCTGCCGCACCAGCCTCGCTAGAGAGACTGTAATTCGTTTCCCCACTCACCATCCCCTAAAGCAGAATACTGGTATTGAGATTTATTTATGTTTGTTCAGAAGTTTTGCATATGTAATGGATTGCATATGTACATCATACTGGTGTGTTTTGTTCCTTAGAACTTTCTCCCGTTTCCAGGCCATCAGTCATCGTATTTAGTGCTATTCCTTGATCAGGTGGTAAGGTCTTGATTGGTGAGCAGTAAATTTAAGGTCCTTAGAGGGCGGCGCCATTATTGAATGGGGTCGCCCAAGGAAGGGACAAGTGGTCTCTCCTAGAACTCCAGGGGCAGTTACAGCTTGTTGGCTGGATGAGTGCGGGGGAGGGGGTAATCACGCTTTCTCTAGGCTAGTTGGCCAGCCCGCACGTGCACAATGACGCCAGTAAACAGCGCAGAACTGCAAGGGCCCCTTAATGGAGTTAATAGAGCGTATGGGGGTAACTGAGAGGGGGAGTACCCTCACGGTAAACGGGCCCTCTGCGCATGCGTACTCCGGCTGGAGGGCGTGGTTAATTGATAAGGATCGGACACCAGTTAGTGACCTTGCTGTAGGCCCAATAGGATACGCAGAAAAGTAAATGCTGTATGATTATGAATGATGTGTTAGATTCGGATAGGAAATACCTTTGTACTAGAATTATGTTAAGGTTAGCCATCTGACATCTGTACTTATCAATTGTAATCTATGTAATGCAAATGTTTTCTGTGTAATCATGTAAATATTGTTTATCTTACATTTTTTGTTTACTTTCATGTTTTAATAAATACGGCCGGGGTTGTATGACCCCCGCTTCCAAAGAATCCTTCCCATGTCATTAAATAAGGTTTGATAAGGGAGGAGGGGGTATAGGTAGTCCCTGGCCATAGTGGAGTCTACATCACAAAATGAACGTAGTTAGCGAGTTGCTTTAATCCTAACCAAAAACAGTATATATATGTAGACACTTTGAGGATTTGCATGAAATACAAGTTTGAAGAGCTTCTATATCTGATTTCACATTTTATCCTCTGGATGCAGAAAAGTAATGCACATAACACGAGTACACTACAGTATGTTCGGCATAAGACGGACTGCCACAGAACATAGTAAAGATCTTTGTTTAGAATGTTAATGCTGCTCTAATGTGTTCACAACTTGGAGCACATTTCTTTCATTGGTTTATGTTATGCAGATGCTAATGTCAAATTCTCCCTTCCCAGCCTCGTCACACCTCATTAGTTCTCTTAGGCCCTGATTACCTGAGCTCTTGGAAGGATGAGTGTTATTTTGTTGCACCTGATAAACCGGACTCCGTGGTGTTAAAAATGTGTCAGATGTGTTAATTGAACCTATTCCGAGTTTTTGTGGAAAACAAATACATTTTGGAAATTAACGCATTAAATTCGCACATCACAGTACTTTACGCACTTGTTTCAGCTGTTTAATTCCATGAAGCTTGACCTGCCAAAATTCAACGAAGGTTGTCGTCCTTACTGCAGCCCGGTAATTACCAGGAGTCGTACGCTCAGCACAACTTAGAAATCTCAGCCCTATGCAAATGGGTTTGCCCCCGGCCTGAGTTTGAAACCAAGGGCCCCCTCAAACAGTGGCTACGCACTTCATCATCAAATAAGAGGCGGGACCCACCTGACCCTGGTGGATTCCTTGTTCTGATAACATTAACCTTAGATCCTACTCAGGGTTTTAATTGGGGGGGTCTGAGCACCCCCAGTTTTTTTGGGGGGCCTCGAAACGGGTCTCTAGGGGTCTCTAATTTCGGACTTCAAAGGTCAAAGGTAGGGTGACCAGACGTCCCCGTTTTTGTTGGTGTTTCGGGGGAGCATGCCCGCGCACCGCTTAAGCCGTTTTTAAGGTGTTTGTTATTTTATGGCTTATACTTAATAAATATACCTTTTCGCCTATTTTATTATCCTTTTCTGGATGCGACTTCAGGATTTTCTTAAGCACACAATGCTAGTTATCTTGATTCAGACCACGCCCCTACTCGGATAGGCCACACCCCTTTAAGGAATTTGCCACGCCACTTTTAGAGCACCCCCAGTTTTTTTCCCACTAAAAGCCCTGATCCTACTCATCCTGACACTGGTGATAATGTAACTGGAAGTAGTCTGAATAGAATAAAAAACAGAAAGGGAGGTCTCCTCACAATTCCAGTGTCGGGACGAGGAGTGAAGGATAAACAAGAAATCAAAACAGTCCCTATCTTTAACTTAAAAAGAGGATAATCCTATCCATAGTATACCACCATAACTCAAGAGATCCTTACACCTAAAACCACTCTTTTGTACTTGTTTTTAATAGCCAATTGCTTTTTAATCCTGATTTTGTGTGTTTATAACATTTGCACCACTGAACCATTGGAAGGGTGCTGACACTCTTTTTAAATATTTTATATTGTGGCACTGTAATTGATATTTGACATTGTATATTTTGTAATAAATTGTTCAAAAATTTACAAGAATTGTTTTTGTTCATTGTGTATATAATTTGACAGAGTGGTTTTAGGTGTAAGGATCTCTTGAGTTATGGTGGTATACTATGGATAGGATTATCCTCTTTTTAAGTTAAAGATAGGGACTGTTTTGATTTCTTGAGTAGTCTGAATAGCACATCATTAACCCTTTATTTGCGGCATATAACATGTTTTAAAAAAAATCCCTGTCCAATGTTTGGAACAATTCTGAGCGTGAGTCTGCCTAACTTCCAGGGCGGGCTGACTACAGGGCATTTCGGAATTCTGACGAGCTGGGGGCTGCTTGCACTGCGGTGGGGGCTGATTTCGTTCATGGAGACCTGCGTGGACTTCGAAATAATTAAAGCAAAACTAATTTCGTTCAGTGCACGCAGGTCCCCATCAACGAAATCAGCCCCCAGCTCCGCAGCATTCCATAACGCCCAGTAGTTGCCCTGCTAACTTCACTTTACTTACACTGTGATAATCCTGAATGGGGCTCAGCAGGGACTCCACAGCACTGAGACAAAGAAACTTTATGCACCAGCCGTTGCGCACATTTATGAACAATGTCACCACTTCCTGTAAGTTCAGTCAGAGATTACCTACAAAGGTCACCGTTAGATATTTAAGGATGCCACTTCAGTTACCCTCTAGACTTAAAGAGTCATAACATGTTCATTATAATGTTTTGCAACCACAGATGTCTTTTAAATCCATGGAGCAAACTAGTTAAAGGCCGAAAAATACAACTAATTCTAAATGAATGAATATGTGCAGTTTTTAGAGTGCTTTGGGGAACTTTTATTGGTATAAAACAATGCCATGAAAACCTTACTGTCACCTCATATAATCAAACTACCTATCTTGTTGTGTTCCTGGTAAAGTCAGCTCGCCGTTTGATTGCCTAAATATGTGTTTACTTAACAACCCGAGTTTTTTGCAACGTGTGATTCCTTAATTGTTAGATAATTTCATAATTACATGTTCCCCTGCACATATATCAGTAATGGCCTCCAGGCCAGCATGAATGACAAGGGACATTGATGTCGCCGTATTGTGTATAGGAGCTGCTGCTCAGACGCCATGTTAGTGGCATGAAAAGCAATGCAAAAACATGGACTGTCATGAAGGCCACGCTGCTTCTTGTAAAGCACACACGGTCAGTAACCGTAAGGGCCAGTCATGGGGGGCATTGTACATAATAGAGTTACTCTACATATATTGACCCTCATATTGTGCATATCCTAACATTAGCATTAGATTTGAGGGGTTTGATTCGACCAGGAGGTCTCAGAGTCATGTATGAGGAGGAGGTGTAGCCTACTGGTTAGAGCTGCTGGCGGAGGAACATAAGAACCAGGGGCCTCATTTAGGAGGCCTTGCGTCAGTTTTGCGCTGCCGGTGCGTCACTTTTTGTGACACACCAGCGGTGTAAAAAATGTGCCTTGTTGCGCCATATTTAAAAAGTGATGCATCTAGGTAGATGCGTCACTTTTTAAACCCCTGCGCCACATTATACCTGCGTTAGGTATAATGTATGCAGAGGGGGCGTTCCCCTGCAAAAAGCCTCGTAATAGTGACGCAGTGAAATCTATGAGATTTCACTGCGTCACTTTTAGGACGCTGTTGCGTCAAAATCTTGTGCCTGCCTCACAGCAGGCGTAAGACTGACGCAAGCCCTTTCACATGGAGCTTTCCCCATGTGAAAAGACTCATTGCTGGAGTTGCGTCACTTTTGTGGCACACTCCAGCAATGCGTCACTTTTGCGCTTACAGATACGTCAGAAATACTGTAACTCCTTGCGACATGATGCGTCATACATTAAATATGACGCATCAGGAATGTCGCAAGGAGTGCGCAGTGAAAAGTGACGCATCACTGTTTTCACGCAGCGATGCTCACTTTTCATAAATGAGGCCCCTGGTTCGAACCCCAACTTTGACTAAACAGCTTGTTATTCTGGGTAGTTACTTAATCCCTGTGCTTTAGAAGAACTAATATGTAAAGTAGTCTAGTTCTATTGTAAATATCATAATATTATTGGGCTTGGTAAAACTTATAAAAACACTATAGGAAATATACAGTTTTCGCCTGAACGCTGAGAGCACTTTATTATAATGGGTAAAATATCAAAGTGTCCTAGTACTATCCGACCAGCTTCATATCTTAAGGAACTCACTCTCTTTTGCCAAATGTCAACATCATTAGCAACAGCCTCTACTATATCCTTGATATGAGAACTAATGCAATGGAATTAAAAATACATTTTTGATGCATGGTACAATAAATACTGCAGGCCAATCCAGCAGATCTGACAAGCCCCAACTCATTTTAGCGTCTCAACTTGTGGCACAGTTGTATAAAGTATGATGCTGTCCAACTGTCAGACATTTGTTTTAGAAGAATAGCTTACTTGATTTAGCAAAAGTAGTGTTCCATCTTTTTCAAAGCACTGAGTAAGCCACAGGAGCTATACAGCATGGACCCAGAAAGGAGGTCCGAAGGCAAGGACGCTGCATTGGGGATGGGATCAGGCCTTTGCTAGGTGGATGGAAAATAAGGTGACCCAGACCCCATTTCTAACCCCTAGAGCTATTTTTTTATTAAATTCACCGGATTAATTCACTATTAATTCACTATTTTGATGTGAACCTTCACAAATAATGCTGATGGCAAACAACTATTATATCTAAAGTCCTGACATCAATTCTTGAGGATTAAATACTTTCAGTGGCGGTCTACTGGTAAGCCTGGAAACCCGAAAAACAAATGCCACGACGGCAGGAAGCCCAACTCAACTTTGACTTACAAAAAAACGTGGCCTCTTAGCTTGTCACCTCGGCCCCTAACCTTGGTAAAGTACCTTGGAAAGGTCATGGGCATCACACTGCAAAGGCCCAACTAGTATTTACATAATCAATAACCTCTTCGAATATTCTGCTGCCTCTTTTCCCATGGATTATAGGAGAAGTTTTGGCATTAGTTTTCTATAGATTCAGACTTGCTAATAACGACCAACGTCACATCTTTGTTATTTGCTCCAAAGCCTGTGGTGTCTATAACAATGCAGCGAGAACCATAAGCGGATTAAAGCACAGACATCATGTCACACCTGATATCCATTCCCTATGTTTGTCAGAAGGTAGAGACAGAGTTGTCTTGATCTTAACACATGATGTCTATCCATCACCAAGAGACGACCAGGGTAAAGAGTATAAGCTTTTAATGAAACGTTATAACGTGACAAGACGCAAGCAACGTTTCATCATTCCCCTTCAAGAAAAACAATGTGTTTTAATGTACAAGAAATATAAAAAACAGAACATAACAGAGTAGAAGTCATTTTTTTATCTGAATAATTATTTATCTCTTTGTGATATTTAATGATGTTTCATACTTTTTTTGTAGCCACAAAAAACATAATCCAAAGGTAATTCCACTTCAGTCTACTCTGTTTTCTTCTGGTACCATAGCCATCCCTTCCTCTTCTAAGATTTAAATTTGATTTCACCGAAACCAATATTCATATTATGCCATAGGATCAGAATATTCATGTGAATGCATGTGTGTTAACAAGAATCTTTCATTACACCTTTGTCTGTCGGTAAGCTCTTTCTGTAATACCAAACACTGCACAAGTGGCACCTCTGGGGACAAGTTGTAACGACAATACGCTGTGGTACAGTACTTTATCTGCTGATCTTCAAAGTTTCTAAGTTTTTTCTTGCCTATTGAATTCTTTAACATTTACAGCTGCATCTGAAAGCCTTCAAAAGGGCTTAGCCGAGGGAAAGCGCTGTGTTCTTTATGCAAAACCCAAGCTTCGAGCTCCTTTGAAGCTGCCGTGTCTCCTTAGGTGGCTCAGACAATTTAGAAGAAGGAGCTCTCAGGGGGTCAGTGGTATCAATGCAGTGATGTCTAACTCAGACACTGCCCTTTCAGGGGATGCTGCTGGCAATATTCCCATTCTGGTACACGCAGCCTTACTTTTGTGATAGTGAACTTGGGTTGGACATATCAAACAGGTATTTGCCTTAGAAATAAAATGAAGACATCATTGTGAGATCTCTGGACCTCTAGTTAGAATGAATTCACTACTCAACAGAAGGACATTTTCCATTTTTGACTAAACCATGCGTGTACATCAGAAAATATGCCAATAACTATTTATTAGTATGGAGTTCGATATTTATGTACAGAGTATTTCTCTCTGATCTGTTTTAGCATTTTGTGAAATACCCGTATTCGGTTTCCATTGTAAAATGTGCAGTTACCCTCTTGGTTTGTATAATATTTTCCTGGCTGTGGGGGCAGAAGTCAGTCATGATGATGGCTAAGGTGGTGTAAATTCATTTTTGTATCAGGTAAGGGTAGGTCCACTAAATGTATTCGTGGTATAGGGATTGAATAGGAAACCTCAAAACATATGTTTCATTGTGCTCATGCGTGGCCACTTATCAGCCACACGCATTACTCATGTCAGGAAGCACTTTTATGATTATAAATTTTGCCGCACTGCTGTGGGGGATACCATCACACCGCCTACCTGCTCAGGAGATCGCTGCCTGAACTTGGGATCCTACGCTGTCGGTCTCCCCTGCCGCCTGTTCCATCACACGGCCGCCGAGGGGGGAGACTACAGCTCCCAGGTAGCAGTGCGGTAGCAACGCCCACTTCCGCCCACCAGCGCGCCCGGAGGTGCTCAAAGGGAAAAGGCACCTTCGGTGGTGCGGGGGACTTGTTCACTTTTGCCGCACTGCTGTGGGGGATACCATCACACCGCCTACCTGCTCAGGAGATAGCTGCCTGCACTTGGGACCCTACGCTGTCGGTCTCCCCTGCCGCCGCTGCCTGTTCCATCGCGCGGCCGCCGAGGGGGGAGACTACAGCTCCCAGGTAGCAGTGTGGTAGCAACGCCCACTTCCGCCCACCAGCACGCCCGGAGGCGCTCAAAGGGAAGAGGCAACTCCCGCGTTGTGGGACGCGCGAGGGCAACGCTGGGCGGAGCCCGGGCAGAGGGCGGGCCGTCTGTGGCCGTCCGGGCCCGAACATCTGTTGCCGATAATGGGTAAGCGCAAGAAAGCCACAAATATGGAGGAGGGTGGAAAGAAAGCTAAGGTCCAAAGACACTCTAATTCCATCATGACTTACCTAACATACAAGCTCAAATACAATACATTTACATTTACATAACATCGGTGGTGGGCGAACTAACAAAGGAAATTGCCAATGCCAAGTTGGAACTGGGCCTGTCAACCACTCCCTTGCCAACCCCTGCCCCATCCACCCCTCCAGACCTGGACGGTATAACATCTAATGGGCCCCCTCCGGTACCATTAGACCCCGTTGTGATTATTGCCAATCCTCCGCCTATTTGCACCACAGACAAGGAACCTACCTCCACCCGCCAGCCAGACAGCCTGTATTGAGGAAGCAGACAATCATCCATCCAACTAGGGGATTGTTGGATAACAACGTTGCCAGCGCATGTCCATCAAACTTGCTAAATGACTATTTGGGGGAAAAATTAGAGGATCTTTTTGTCTCCAGGACTGAACCACTACTCGTTGGGATTGCGAAAGACATTGTGGACACATTAAACACTTGCCTAGAAGGACTACTTAAGAAATGTGCTTTAATTGACAGACTCATTAATAACCCCCCACCCCATATGGCCCCACATGACAGCGCGATGCGTACTGAGGGTGAGCGTCAGAGGAAGGTGACTGGGAGGGGGGTTTTGGTACAGGCACCATGCGCGGTTCCGCAACCTAAGAGTAGCGTTGGGGTTATTAACACACTACCCCATGCCATGGGCTCACTGCCTCTAACACTGGAAGGGCAGTCATATCTTGTACTCCTGACCCCGTGAGAGTATCCTATAGTAAACACAAACTTCACTTGCCACCTGAAGCATCCCCTTTGGTAGCCGTTTTTATTGGGGTCCCTCCCTTAACGGATGGGGAGGTTGAATCTGCCACGGACCTTATGGCTAAAACGAATAAGTGGTGTACGGACAAATGTTGGGGTGAGAACATTGCAGATGAGATCATTTTTGCAAGGAGGGGGGGTTGGATCGGTAAACAACGGAAATTTATCCAAGGAGATTGTGTGGTTGTTAACTTTAGTAGGGCTAACCTAGCGGACAGACTTTTTTGGGATGGTTCTGACATATCCTTAAAGGACCAAATAAGACCTGTCCCGCATGGTTTTTTCTACCCTCCACCCATGCGCACGTCGCAATTTAGAGGCCCTGGGAACATCAGGATGGGAGGGCGCCCACTCGCGGGCGATGGTAGGATTAATACTCACACATTTCCACAACCCCCAAGGTGCCCAACCACCCCATTGACCAGTCAACCCCCGTGACCTCCAGAAGGCTCTGGAGGGTTTGGTGTTGGCCACTGCAAACCGTTTTTCCCCCCCCTGTTGGGTCTGGAGGACATAAACTGACTATCAGTCGACTCCACCGGTGCGACAGAGGAAATTGGGAGCAAAGCGAATGGTGAAACTGGGGCATGTAAGCTACTGAGCTGGAACGTGGCTGGGATTAACTCCAAACGTAATGACAAGGGGTGGATTAGCTTTCTTTCCGGGCATAAGGTCATTGCCTTACAGGAAACGTGGTACACGTCTGCTAATTTCTGGATGGACGGGTTCACCAGCTTTGCTAAAGCGGCTACCCCTAGCTGTGCTGGTAGAGCTAAGGGGGGCCTTCTAATTTTATTTTCCCTAGAATGGAAGGGTTCTTTAAGACAGATTAGTACTGTCTCCCCCAATATCCTCATTGTTGAATGGGAAATCAGTCCCACTAGGAGGACCTTATACATTAATTTTTACAATTCCTGGAATAGGGACAATAGCGATAGTCACATTGCCAGTTTAGACGCTGTTTTAATGTCAGTCAGTCAGAATACACATTTCGATGCAGAGTACATACTGTTGGGAGATTTTAATATTCATCCTTGTAAGCTAGTGTGTGGCGCTAGCAACAATGAAGGGGGAGAAGGTCCCGAAGGTCCCCACTTTGAGCATACCACAGCAGGTGAGAAGCTAGAAGACTTTCTGGCTAACTTTAACTTGTATGAACCAGAGGGGGGCACTAGAATAGCTACCTTTACGGGCACCGACCCGGATCAGTAATTGACTATATTTTTATTACACCAGGGATCCTAAACAGGGTTATAACCTATCGTACATTGCCCTCCCACTAATGCGACCACAATCCTGTTTTACTCGAGGTGGCGTGGGGAGATTATATGGGGCCTATCCCGGGGCCAGTTAGATTGGAGCACACTTTGCGCACATCCGACCAGGTCAGAAGACTTAAATGGACCAAGATGGTACCAGAGAACTTTTATGCGGAAGTTTCCCCAAAATTGAGGCCCAGGTGGTGGTGTGCCAAAATCCATATGCTCAGGATCATGAAATTATAGGGGCCTTTGAGAACATCTGTGGGCAGGTCTCGCAGGGTCTTCTGGCAAAACCCAGGAAGGGAGTGCCCAACAAGCAGCGCTGGTTTGACGCTCCCTGCTCAAAAGCACATAGGTCCCTAATGTCAGCATTGAAGAAAACACCCAGGATAAGGGATGACATTGTAAGATTGAGGAAAAACTACAAGCTAGCTATCAAGACTAGACAATATCAAACGTGAAGCCTGGGAGAGTCTCCTCTCCGTCGCCGTCTTGAAGGATAGCCGTCAATTCTGGGAAACAATCAAACAGCCAAAATAATGAAGTCATGGATTGTGTCATCCCGGATGATAAATGGCTGGACCATTTCAAAAAGGTATATAGAGACAACGAAACGGCGGGTCAAGCATGTTCCCTGGTGGCTCCGGACGCCGCTCCCATTTATTTCCTTAGACCAGAGGTGGAGAAAGTTATTTTGGCCACTACCAAACATAAGGCACCGGGACCAGATGGGGTGTCGGCTGATTTTTTCATACATTCTCCCAAGTTATGGGCGGGGGTCTTGGCCAATGTCTTTACCGCCATAAACGGCAACCCCATACCATCCATCTGGTCTATCTCCACCATCGTCCCCATTTTCAAGAAGGGCCAGCTGGACGATCCCGGGTGTTATAGGTCCATATCCCTCTTGGACTCTGCAGTAAAGATCTAGGGCAGAGTCCTCTTGACTAAATTGAGGGATAACGTAGAAAGTTGTGGAGGGCTGGCTGAGATCCAGTATGGGTTTAGAGAGAAGAAAGGGACGGTTGAGCAATGCTCTAACTTACACTTGTTGATCTCAAAATACACGGTGGCCAATGAGGGGTCCTTGTTTTTAGCACTAATGGACCTCTCCTCAGCCTTCGATTTGGTGAACAGGTCTAAGTTATGGATGACCCTCCTGAAGATGGGGATAGATGAGGCATTGGTTAAGTTTATGGCGTCTCTTCATCAAGTGCTTTTTGCTACAGTAAGAGTCACTAATGAAGGAAGGTGCACGTCCCGCTTTAAGTCCATGCGAGGGGTTAGGCAGGGCTGTATACTGGCCCCTTTGCTTTTCACCATTTACAATAATGGCTTGGCCACTTACCTGGAGGAGGTTGAGGGTGATGTTCCGCGTGCAGGAGCAGTTAAGATCCACGCGCTCCTGTACGCGGACAACGCTGTGCTGATTGCCCGCACTGGCGTCTGCCTTCAACGCCTCCTGGATGCTTTTGGCACATTCATGGACCAGCTGGACTTGAAAATAAATACAAACAAGTCCCATACTATGGTCGTGGGGCGACACTGTAGAAAGAGGAAAACTAAAATCTTTGAATGTAAGGGTGAGGTCGTCACCAGAGTCTCCACGTTCCCCTATCTGGGGTTCTTTTCGATCAGAGAGGATCTTGGGGACCTCAGGTCAGGGCAAAGAGGCTGGCGATGATTAGATCATTGGCTGCCCTCATGGGCTTTGCGGGCAGGTTAGGCGCTAGGCCTATGGAAGCCCGGTTGAAGATCTATAAAAGTAAATCAGTTGCTTTGGCTTCATATGGTTCACCCCTTTGGGGTTATGTAAACTTAGAACCAATTCAGAAGGCGGAAAACAGATTTATACGGACCCTCCTGTCTGTCCCTCAGTCCACACCGACTTTTTCCATACATATGGAGGTGGGCTTAGATTTCCTCACTGACGGGCTGAACATGGCACCCCTGATGTTTTGGCTAAAGACCTGGCTCAATGAAGATCTGCCCCTCAACCACAAGATCATGGCTGATGTCTTGTCTTTAGACCACTTTAAGAGGAGGCCATGGTTGGCCTATTTGATGAAGGCGTTTTCAGACTTGGGACGACCAGAGCTCTTTACATCCCCCCGGGACATTAAGACCCAGGATATTGATCTGATCAAGAAACAATTCATGGGTAGGGCAAGAGCATGTCGGGAGGAAAAGGAACTAGTGAAACCTGCAGTGAGGAGACATTATCTGCTCGTAAATTATTTTTCACTAGCACCTTATCTTGGTTTAGTTATGATCCCTTTTCATAGGTTTCTACTGACTAAGTTTAGATTCAATTTGTTACATCTTTATTTGGGCAATTTTAAAACGTGGGAAAAACTTGAATTAGCCCCTCCCTGTTGTTGTGATCACTTTTCTATCCAAGATACCATGCACTTTGTTATGTTTTGTGGGTTTTATTTAGAGCCAAGGAAAAAATATCTGTTACCTGTCTTAAAGGAGGCTGACTTCACACAAGTGAGACCAGCCCTGCTCTACCTACAATCATTTGAATAACATACGTATTACATTCTGTATGGCTAATTTCTTGGTGGCAGCAGTTAGAACCAAAATAAATATATCAGACTAATGGGTTCCTTTAAAACCGCGCAAATTATTGCATTTGATCCTGGCTTAATGAACTAAAATTGTCCTTTTTTATTAACCCTAGGTATGCTCTGATTTGTATGATATTGTAAATAGTTTTTATATTTTAAAGTGTAAGAAATGTTTTTATCTCTTTGTATGATTTTTTATTAAATCCAATAAAGATATTTTGACTGACTGACTGATTGTAACTTTGCTATTAACTGTTGCTTAGAGATATGCCGGGGATATTCTAATAATAATAGAAAATGTGTCCTCTACCCTGTAAAGGCAATGCATTACCTATGGGAAAATCATGTATTAATCCTCTGCTTTTAATTTGTAACTTATCTTATTTTAATCTTTTAACTTCCTTATATTTTATGAATGCATTGGTAGTCCAGATTTTTTATGGTTCTGTACCGCTTTTATGATTCTTGTGATCGAATAAAGCATATTTGATTATTACTCATGTTTCAAATGGGGAAAAAGAATCAAACACCTAGGTGTCGGTCTCACCATCTTTATTTCCACATATACTCCAACAGAAGAAAAGTGAGATCATGTTGTGTACTCTTAGGGCCCAAGGAATGAAAAAAAGTATTATTCATTTGTTATTTATGTAGATGCTGGGCAGCAAGGGGACAGACACACTGCAACTTGCATTGGTTTTAAGTCCATACACTGGATCCTTCACTTTGCTAAATAGTTGAATAGTCCTATTTATGAATGTACAAAGATAGCAGAACTTCTGCTAAAGATCTGCAGGAAGAAGAAAGCCATTCCCAGAGTGACACTGATGGACTGAATGCTATGCTACTCATTGCCTACAGATGGAAGTCTCACATAGAAATCTCATGTGCAAAACACACATTTTCAGAAGATACTCTTGAAATGTCCCAGAACTTTGGAGTGCCATGACTAGGCCTGGGCAGTGAACTCTGCCCCGTTCACAGAGTTTTCTGCACTCCGCACTCCGCAGAGCTCGTGGAGTGCAGAAAATTCAGCTCCGCGTAGGGAAGTTGTTTCCCCGCTCGCACTCGCTAATGGTAAGTTTGCAAGCTGCTGCTCGGGTGGAATTTCTACCCGAGCGTCAATAAGATCTGCACAAACTACAGTTCATGCCGCACTCCACCGCTTGCGAAACTCCGCCTGGCCATGACCATTTTTGAAACTTCTGCACTCTTTTGTAGTTGAGTGGCAGTGCCTTAAAGAACTTAAACAAAAAAGCTCTTCTCACTTATTTGTTTAAGATAAATCTTGCAAAATGGAGATTATTATAAGTTATCCTTCAGCCCCAGTCCATGCTTTGGGAAACCCAGATTGTAGCTACCACTTCGACCCAGTGTTAAGCTACTTTTCATACTAAAATAGAAATGTTAGTCCCAAAAGAGATCAGTGCCTAATGGTGCGCGACTACCAGTAAGCATCAACGAGAGTGAAATTGAGAAGTATCACCACGGTCATATCCATATTTGTCTATAATTTAATCATGCCCCACTAAATTCTCTGCATAAGAAATTCATGCTAAAATAACCATGTCTGCTGCCAGTTCATTTCAAACGTTAGTACATGGAACATCCAGTAGATGAAAAGAAAAGGCATCTGTAGCAGAAACAAAATGCCACCATAGAATAGTTCACTAAGACACATAACCTCAGATTTCAAGATGCTGGGCATTGGTATTGATATTTAATGTGAAGTTTGTCATGCTTGGTTCAATATTTCAACGCAACAGGGAATACATCCCATCTATAACGTTAGATACATATTGTAAATCATCCAAAGGCCAGTTTTGGCCACATTTACCAATAAAGTCATAATTTTAGTTATTCTTCAACCAGTATCTCACAAATCAGATTTTTTATTTTTCTCGCTCTCCTGATACTCATCCAAAATTGTAAAGTCTTAGATTCTGCTATCTTTTGATGGATAGTGTTGTTTTTATTAAAATCCACACGTGTAGTTATTTTAATATATAATGATTTAAATCAGGCATCTAAACTATGTCCACGAGGGATGGAATCATTCCAGACAGGAGAAGTGTGGCTCAGGGGTTAGAGGCGGCAGACCCGGAAGCTGAGATCGGCCCTGGACCAGGGTTCAATTCCCCGCCTCGACGGGGCTTTGGCTTAATAATTCCACGGACTCGATAATTCTTGCTCCGGTGCCTACTCGACTCACGGGTTCACACTCTGTGACTCTGGGCAATAGCTTGCTTAATCTCCACAACGGCCCCTCGCGGCGGGATGCCTGGCTTTCACCTTGTGGATACCCTGCCGGGGTTATCTCACAGGGGAATACCAGGACGGGTTCCCTAAGCAAGCGCTTAGATGCCTGCGATGTGGGCGGTTTGCGCTATATAAATACATGTACATTTACATTTACTTTTAAGCCATTCACAAGATATATTTTAATGCAGTACGCTGATCATGACACCTTTACAGACAGCAGTTATGCTTTAAAAATGGCACTGCTCTAAATTATGTAGTTTATTCAATTGTGCTCTCTCATCTGTTCTGAATAAACATTGTGTACTAAAAGGCATAAGAAAATCACAAACGTCAGACATCATTCCCTATTGCAAAGTTTAAGGTAAATGCCTATAGATGCATGAGTGTTTGTGAGGCTGTTTAGCCATTTTTAGATTGTGTCATCTCCCTCAAAGGGAGGTATTCTACTGCAACTCTATCCTAATCTTCATCACATGTTCTCTGAACCAGTTAAACTTTTGAGATGAAATGTAGTGAGTTTATTTATTTGGGAGCAAAACTTCTAAATTTAAAGTCATAATTTCAGTACCTTCTTTTGATAAACGAATACAAACGTTTTATCTACAAGATCTCTAGTCAATGAGAATTAATGATTAATAAAACCTCTTGGCTAGGAAGATAACAATACTACAATTGACAATGTATGTCTCAGGGATCTCAGTTTTTCAATACTGTTAAGCCCTCTTCATTTGGCTTTGGCATCTGGCATGCCATGGAACAGATTTTCTTATTGCTTTCTAATTTAACCCAACACAAGAACGGGCTCCTTCTTCTTCTTCCTCTTCTTCTCCTCCACTGACAGAGATGTAACCCGTGTGATGCTCAAAGAAACAGAACAGTCAAACAAAACTTTACAGTGGCTACCTATTTAATTGAATACGTTATTCAACATCTAAAATCTTAAAACCAAATCTATGAAGATATCATCTTGATCTTCACCTGGTTAAGGGACATATCTGAGTCACAAATAAGCCTAAGTAAAATGTTTAATAATGGACAGATATTCCTGTAGACTGTCGGGAACCTACTGAGTAGATGTGAAAAGAAATTCACTTTCTCTGAACACCGGCGTCATCAACAGCAGCCACTCTTATTTTTGATCTTTTATCAGGTGTGATTTGTTTCCTAAGTTAAAGGTTGGATTTGCTGAACAAGTGAGATCAAGTGAGCTCTTTAATTTAAAAAGATGTGATGTTATTAATAATAATTAATAATCCACATTTGTAAAGCGCAAACACACATCCGTACGGGCGCTGAGGGCCATCGGGAAGATTAAGCAAGCTATTGCCCAGAGTCACAAGGTGCTGGGCTAACCTGCCACTGGAGCCGGGGATCGAACCGTGATCCCCAGATTCCAGCGTCAGTCACCCTGGCCGCGGGGCCACACCTCTCCCATAAGAACATATGGTGACACATTACCATTTGTTTACTTAAATCTCAAGTTAAGGGGATGATACCAGTAGACAAAGTGATGTACCTTGGGACCATATTATACTTAGATTTTTTCTTTTTGACCACAGTTCACCGTGGTGAAGAAAGGACGCTTTTTGAGTCAACTTGTTCTCCGACAGCTGTGCATGGATCAACAAATAAAACGTACCAGCAATCTGGTTATATGAAAATGTACTACTGCAATGTAGATAGTTCAAGAATCAGCCTCTAAATGCAAAATATTTTTTTTTTTAAACTAGAGTTGGGTTGGTTTGACTGATTTTGAAAGACATTTGAACACAGCACTCATGCTCGGAAGGTGATGCACTGACTAACAGGACAGCTGGAAGCAGGATCAATTTCTAGCACATTGCAACTTGTACAAAACAAAGTTGGGGAAAGGCAAAGGTTGTCTGCAGAACTTAACACTGTCTAGACCCAATACAAAACAATGTCCCACAGTTACTGATTTATCCGGCAGCCCTAATTTACAGAATAATTACGTTCATATCTCACTACTAAAGATTTGTGAATGTTGCAAACTGTATGCATTCTGGAGTTCTTAGTTTGTAAACTTTATATGCCACATCTATTCACAGTTTTGTTTGTGTTTAGTGCAATATTCTGTGATTGGATTGAGAATGCAAAACCAGTGGTATGTAATACCGGTATTTAAGTTTCTAAAATGCAGAAAATAAGGTATGACATGGGAGGCATATGTAACTGTTAGGAAATCTTCACATAATTGGAAATACTGTATGCAAGCAATAACAAGATTACTACCCATATTAATGATAATTTACTAATAAAAATACTTTCTGACTAAAGACTAGGCCTCCGCAGAACTCTATGAAGTGCCGAAAAAAATCTGGCGTGCTCCACGAAGTTCTGTGAGTGGCGGAGTGTGCTAAGTAGTGCTGCTCGACATGATTTTCTAGCGCTGGGAGTTTGTCCTGCATTGTAACATCATCCCAAGTGGCACTATGAGCCATGCCAGAGGGTGCTGCTTCTTTCTCCTAGTTGAGTGGCAGCCTTATCAACGCACGCAGCAGATTTCTCGACTTGAGCATTCGCAACCTGCCGTGACCGCCAATGTTGAAAAACCTCACCAAGAGAAGGTTTAGTGGTGTGGTTTTTCTCACATGCATTGGCTAACTTAACATTGGTGAGCCACACAAGAGATAAAACTCTGCTCTGCGTCACTTTGCAGAGTTTTGGGGAACTCCGCACATAGTGGGCAAAACTCCACAAACTCTGGTGGAGGGGAATTCTTCACCCACTCCTACTAAAGAACTGACTATGAGTTGCCATCAAGTCCCACCTGGAGTGATTTACAGCGGATAGGATAAAGCCTCTGCTATTATAAGTAGCCCATTGTCTCTTGACCCATTAATGCCAATTCTAGCAACACCATTATTAAAACTGGAGGTCTCTAGTTGGCTGAGGTAGGTACCTTAATACAAATAGGGACCCTTGCATCTACGTCAAGGAAAGGTAGGACACCGTCTCAGAAAGCCCCTGCTCACCCCCTCGGTAGCTTGGAACAAGCAGTCAGGCTTATCTCCAAGGCAAATGTGTAAAGTATTTGCAACCACACTCTCAGCGACCCAATGATGACACCACAAATGGACTCCACACGGGTTTCATAAATAAAACAATTATATATTTATAAAAGAAAAGATATACGATGGGACCACACAATAAGAATACAACATATGCGTATTTGTAATATTTCACCTCGCCAGTTATTAGGCCAGCAAGCCCTTGTAGGTTCTTGCAGTATTATTGAGAAATTCTCAATCATCCAATGCAGTGCAGTTCTAATGCAATGCTAAGCAGTTCATATTGCAAGAATCAGGCACTTCGTAATGTAAAAATAATGCAGTTCATTATGCACTAATCAGGCAGTTCGTGATGCCAAAACAATGCATTTCATAATGCAACAATAAGGCAGTTCATTCTGCAAAAATAATGCAATGCGTAATGCACCAGTCTGGCAGTTCGTTGTGCAAAAATAATGCAATTCATAATGCAACAATCAGGCAGTTTGTAATGCAACAAGAATGCACTGCGTAACGCAACAATCAGGCAGTTCGTAATGCGAAAATAATGCAATGCGTCATGTAACAATCAGGCAGTTTGCAATGCAAAAGAATGCAATGCGTAATGCAAGAATCAGGCAGTTCGTAATGCCAACAATAATGTACTCCGGCACCGATCACGGTGCTCTGGATGGTCTCTATGCCAATCTTACTGACTCGTGGTCAGCTACTACCAAAATATGCCCCCAACACGGGTATGGTGTACAACAAAGTGCAGGTCCACACTACAGCCCCGGTATTATCATTCCTTGGAATTACGGGCCGCAATACAATTTGAGCGGAGGCTCGCGCTGCAAAGATGGGAAAGGCTAAGAGCGTTTCTCTCGTAGCCCGCACCCCGCCCCGCGTGATACAGGCACGTTCACTGAGCGTTACCTAGGGGGTACGATCTCACTCTCCTCTCCTCACAGCTTTGGTCACCAAAGCAACTTTGTTGATCTTGGGCAGTGGAACACGGACCCCCGACATTCGAGGTCTCTCCTTGGAAAAGGCAGGCTCGGGCCACCGGCGGTGAATCCTCACAGCTCCTATAAGGATGCCGGTCCGGGCCGTTGGCAATGTCGATCGCTGCACTTCTGGTCATGCTGTCGATCAACTCAGAAAACACAACTACTCCGGGACACACCATCACAAGGCAATTTCTCACAAAGTCCTCAGGCTGCAACAGAGCACACGCACACAGCGTCGATGTGACTAACTTGAGATCCGGGTGCGCACGATCACAGGGCAATCCTCACAAAGGTCTCAGGCTGCACAAATCACACGCACACAGTGTCACTGAAACTCACTTGGACTCCCAGTGTGCACAAACACAAGGCAATCCCCACAAAGGTCTCAGACTGCATGAAACACACTAACAGCGTCGCAAAGACTCACTTGGACTCCAGGTGCCCACGATCACAGGGCAATTCTTATGAGGGTCTCAGGCTGAAAAGGCGCACACACACACAGCGTCGCTGACACACCCTTGGAAACTTTTATGTTCCTGAGTTTCCACAACTGGGAGCCTGCTCTCCTCTGGCCCTTGGGGACAAGTTACTTCAGGACTCAGCACACAGCAACGTCCTTTCAAGCACAGGGGACTCAGCACCCAGCAAAGTCCCTTAGCCTCTCCTTGGTTAAATCAGCAAACTGCAGGCCAGCCTCAGAACACACAGCAAGGGTCAGTCCTTTCCGTCAGTCTCTTCAGCTGTTTCTTCCTTGGCAGAAACTCCTCTATAGCGCATAGTAGTTGAAATCCTTTTCAGTCTTGATCAGTTCCATTCCAACGTTCAGGGGTTTCAGCTCTCATAGTTATACCCCTAAATGTCTTTGAAGTCTTTTTGTTCTGGGGGAACAGACTCCTGTCCAAACCAGTTCTGGGTGTCTTCCTGACACCTTCATCCTTTGAAAGTGGGGGTATGGATCCTCAATCACTCAGCAGGAGATGGAGCCATTGTTTTTATGGCAGCAGCCCAGACCTCTTCACCTCCAGGTGGTACACCTCCCCCCTAAACTCCAGATGCAGGTCAGCCTGTTGCTGTCTCAACTCCTCCTCTGGGTCAAAACATTCCCCAGAGCCTATCACGTTCAAATTCCGACAGCCAATCCACAACCAGGCAGAGACACAAGAATTGTTAGAACACAAAAAACCAGCCACTTCAAAAAGAGGGGTTTCTAAACACACAATGCAAAAACCACCTTCACAAAATGATGTGTTATTAAATTGTGGGTTCAGGCACACTAAACTTCACCTCTCCATCTTAAGCCTATGAGACACAGCCTTCCCCATTATGTCCTATGGTCAAGGTGGCCTTGCAAAAGTGTAAGGACATGGTACACACCTTAGTACATGTCCTACCTTTCGAATACACTGCACTTTGCAAAGTGGGGTATCTTGGACCTACCAAATGGTTGGCTGAAGTGCATAAAAAGGGAAGGCTAAGGCCTGGCAAGTGGGTGCACTTGTCAGGACAGCATGGCAGTTTAACAAACTATGTGCAGCACTGCAGTGGCAATCCTGAGTTCTCTCTTTAGGGTTACTCGTGTGGGTGGCACTATTGGTGCTGCAGACCCACTCATAGAATTTGCATTACCAGCCTTGGTACACATAGTGCACGTTACTAGGGACTTTATATTAGTAAGGCAAACATTCCAATCATGGACAACCAATTACGATTACATTCTAAACAGGGAGCCCTTGCACTTTGACACTGATCAGCAGTGGCAAAGTGCCTAAATCATCTAAGTTGGCAACACTACGGCAGAAAAAAGGTCTGGGGGGAAGGCAAAAGGTTTAGGGAACTTTAGCCAAAAAGGGCCAAGTCCAACAACCATACTTTTTTTCGCCTTGTGCATAACTGTAATCAAGGATAGGGGCTACCCTAACCCCTGCAACACCAGGGTAGAACCGGACGGTGCTCCCCTTAGTCTGCTTCATCCCTGTGTGATTCCACACCCCCGCTCCACACTCTGACACCAGTCCTGCTGCAGGTACCTTCAGCTTGCTTTGAGCAGGTATTACATATCTGTGTTTTTCTCCCCTTAATCAAGACAAATCACACGGGAAAGGACCCAATCTTTCAAAATCCTTGTGTTTATTCCCTATTCCAGGGCAAAATCTTCGAATCGCTGAGATGTATTGTAGGGATACCAGCTACAATTGTTCTTTCTAACCCTGCAGTATCTCCACACCAAAACCTGGCAAGCTTATAACCAGGGCCTAGGTCCCTCTTTTTTTAATTGACATTTTAATCGCTGTGATGTCACTACAGTACCAGTTGGCATGGGCCAAATTTAGATGCAGAGGGGATGGCAAGGGACAAAATAAATTCTGAATCTGTTTCATAAGATATTTTGTGTGATAGGATCGCATGAAGCAATTGCTTATTCTAGCTGTATGTTTAATTCTACGAAAATGTGAATTCATATGAATCATATTGCTCAAACATATTTGGCTTCTCAAACCCATATTCCACATCTCGGAGTGTTACCAGACATACTATTAGTGTCTATTCTATCTATTCTCAGTCACCATCATTTGATACTATCCGTGAAATAGCGGCAAAACACAAATTTCTCCTGCAATATAGTTATGCATCAGTATTCACCCTAATCAAGCCAAATGACTCAGTAGCATGCCTAGGTTCCAGCACTGACATCACAAAGTGGAGAATGGTCCACTTTAAAAACACAAATTCATTGATTAGGGATTTAGGTTAAAAAACATAGACTGACAGAAAACCTGTTCAATCAAAAGTGTCAAGGAATGACAGTCAGTAAAACCATGTTGCCAGACTATACATTCAACAATGTTGTGAGTAATGAATAATAGCATCTTAAACTTTATCTTCTCCATCTTCAAAATTTTCTAATTTCTTTAAATGATGAGGTTCTTGCCTCAAAATATTTTCAGAATATCTATATTCTCATCATCTCTAGACCAGATGTACTCATTAAACTCCATAAAACAATGCAAGAAAGACCCCCTGAATTCATTACTAAAATTTGTCATTGGTGTCAGGATATTTACCACATATTCCCTGTTGGGATGAGAATGCACCCCACATGGTAGACAGACGTGAAGTCAATGTCTGTACTGCCCAACTGCAGGTGAATTTGGAATCCTGTCATTCTTTTGCCACTGTACCCAAGAAATTCTACATGTGGAATGAGTTCTGAGGTCAAGTTGGGAGTGACAGGAGCATATCTCTTGAGTAACAAAAAATGACTGTCTGAGTCACTGAACACTGTACACTGAGTGTTGGAGGCAATATGCTGTTTTTTAATCCTTACTACAGGGACATGTTTTTCCATGTTCTCCAAACTGAGAGCACTTTCTATCAGCCCGTTCATTTAAATTATGCATGTATCATACCCAAACCCTATGATACATCCTCTGTGTATGTTGAATGCATGTTGAGTGTCTGATGCCTGCTGCTAGCAGGGCCATGTTTTGGTTGTGAGTGTATGTTTGCTTTAGCTAATGGGATCCATTCTGGATTCCCCCTGGCTATGATCAGGAACATGATGGACTGCTGATACAGCCTATCCAGACAGTGTAGTTATATAGTCTGCATTCCTAGGCTTGAGAGTGAAGCCCAAGACACAAGTGTGGAGGGAAGAAGACAGTATTGCCCTTATAATTCTGTTACCTATTTGATAGGAGCTTGCAAATTAGTCCTTCCTGAGCTCTGTCATTTGGGTCAGGGTAGTGAAATTAGGGTAATTCAGCAGATTGAGTTGCTAAAGGGAGAGGTTTTTAGACAAGGCCTCTGCCAAGTATGAAATTGAAGCAGCCAAGACACCCGGGAGTGTATTGAGAGCTAATCTGCATGAGCCAAAGGGTTTATCAAGCTCCCAAATCAACTAAAAACAAAGTTTGTAACCAACAAGCACCTGCTGTGACTGGCTTCTGGTTTAGAGAGAAAGGATTACTTACAGTGGATGCTTGACTCACATATCTGGCCTGCCTTTACTTAGCTGCTGTCACCTTTGTCAACTGGAGCTGAAAGAAGAAAGCAGAGCCGCCAAGTTCAGGTGACACACTGGGAAGCCTGATTTTTGGGTAGCCATGCGCTTTATGCAACTGGTGAATAGAATAAAATGTACTATGAGCATGTCTGTTCGCTGTGTGTGAATAACAGCTAGACACCTGCTCTCGAACATACGGGTGCGCACAACTACCAATTACCATCAATGACTGAAAGACATTGACTGTGAAAATGCTTAAGCAGATCTGTTTAGTATGAGTTTGAATAACTCCTGTAACATGCCTCATAACTGTCTGATCGAATGTTATGGACAGATCCACAGTCCACAGGAAACCCGATCCACAATTTTCACAGAAAACACTGATTTAAAAATGTACTTCTCTCATCTATTAGGTGGCTTTTGGTTTATAATTTTCTACTCGCCACCCTATCTCACTGAGACACCTTGGGCTGGTTGGCCTCACTATCCTGAGAGTCAAGGGCAGTAGGGATGGACTTCACCTAATTTTGCAGTGCCACAGAAGGACATCCCCTAGGACATTAGAGGTAAATGCCCCAGCCACCATGGTTGAGCCTCATTAACCCTGCTTGTCTTTTGCCCATTCCAAAGGCTGGGGCACAGGGATGAACTACGCTCAATTTGTAGACTGTCCCCCAACAAAAAGACAAACACCCTTTGTGTTCTCCATTGTCCAAGAAATAATGAACTCCAATATTTATGTAATACTTAACTCTAGCAAAAGCTACATACTGGACTTCATTTTCTGGAAATACTGCTCTGCACCATGCCATGCATTTCCTGTCCCAAAAGACAGCCACCACCCTCACACCCCAAACAGAAACCCAGTCCTCGCCATTCAACATGTACATACTTGTAACCAGAAGGCCACATAGACCAATGTGTACATGTTGTAATGTTTTCGTCAGTGGACAAATCCCAATGTAAACTCCTTTTAACCTAAGTATTGTCTTCAACCCATTCAGTACCTGACAATGCTTGTGGTATAGGAACAATACATACATTGTTAGACATTCTAATCTATATATGATCATGGTGCTGAAGGCGCATCACAGTAACTGAAGATCAGGCACATTTCTCCTTAGTTCTAGTGTGTTTTCAGACTACTAAGTATACAGATTTTTCTGGTGCATGATTGTGAACCTTCAGACCGTGATCAGAATATGAATAAAAGGAAAGGTTTTTGTGGCACAATCGTGCCATTGAAGAGGAAGACACTTTTCTCTGCAAGGTCATTTGCCTTTGGAAATCGATGAAAGTTTTCTTCTATGAAGCCTTCAGGCATTACAGATTCCAAAGGAAAGAAATATAAGGTGTGATTCAGAGGGCACCAGAAGCAATAACATTGATGGTCTCAAATTGACAATCTTGATGGCAGGTTTCTATTAGCAAAAATTGGCTTATTTTACTCCAGCGCCCCAAATACTGCCCTCAACTCTGAACAGCAGCTTTGAAAGTAATTGCAATGTTGCTAGAAAAAAATAAACAAAATCGCTCAATTATTAACATGTCCAAATAAAGTCAAATACCAGAGGACATAGCAAGTACATCTGTTAGCTCATAAGAAAAGCCATTTTGGTTTTCAAATCCCATCATTATGGGAAATATAGGAGCCACACAATTTGCAGGTCAAGATAGCCACCCTCTCCTTCGTTGACTTCTCATAAATCTTCAGCTTCAGTGACCATCCCATCATAAAAGTGCAGAGAGAGAGAGAGGCGAAGGTACTAAGGGCCATATTATCAAGAACGGCGATAAAGTTATTGCCGCTTTAGCTGCAGGAAACTGCCGCTACAACGGCAATAAGGGGCTTGATAATATGCCCTTGTGAATTCCCATAGAAGGCCAGGTAATGGTGTGAACCTGGGCTTCTATGGGAATTCAAGGGCATATAATCAAGCCCCTTATCGCCGCTTTAGTGGCAGTTTCCTGCCGCTAAAGCGGCGATAATTTTATCAATGTTCTTGATAACATGGCCCTATATACATAGAAAACTGCAAAGAGAGAGAGAGGCAAACGTTCTATGTACGTAGAAGGGTATTAATCCATTATACAAGGCAGTCACAAGATTGTGGTGGGAGACCGTCTAAGATCACCAACGTTTCCTCTTCAGTAGTAATTCGGCAAATTATTGTGTGTTCTCACGTCAGAAACATCACTTGTGCTAGTTCTCATTATACAAGAAGCAGGCAACTCTGGAATTTTCGTCCAGGTCAAGTTGAAAGATATATGTGACGGCTAGCAGCTTGCAAATATATATATGTTTTTCAACTCGGATGTCCTCAATTGATTTGTTTTAACATATTTAATATGGTCCTGAAATCTGGCATGCATCTTGATTGGAAATGCTTGTGCTACATCATTAAGTTATTATTACATTGCCATGAGCTAACTGGCTGGCAGCCATCTTTAGGACTCATCTGTAGGTGTCAGAGTGCTCACTGCGTGATTGCATGATGCCGAGAGGAATACGTTTAACATTTTAGCAATTAATCATGTTTTTGCTTGTAGAGATTGCCATGTTAATACTGGACCTTGGATCCATTTCCTTGATCTTCTCTCTGTACTCAGAGCTCGTTAATTTGACAGCAAAATACCTGTACTTTTTTTATAGCACTTATGGAGCCTAGAAGTGATTTCACTGATGGCTTAAGGGTGTCTTGGTTATAATGGACCAGTACCCTTTGATAGGGGGCTAAGGACACTTGCCTTTAGTTGTATTAATTAATTTTGCTGCCGGAAGAATTTGTGGAGTGCTGCTATCTAAGAAGGTTGTTGATTCGTTGTTTGACTGTGTGTTCAGAAGGCATTCTATTGGATCAAGTGACTGATGTGCAGCTTTTTTTCAAGAGGCATTATTCAATTTTTGCTGGAAAATGTGCTGTGTGTGTTCTATACATACACAAAAATACCACGAGAGGATGGCCATCAACTTTTCGAAGAAATAACATCAGAAAGAAAGGCATGATGATTCTTTTCACTGGCGGGGAAGATTCAAGCATCCATCTGAAGAAAAGAATATGCTATAACAAGGCAATATCGCGAATGCTGCTTGCATTCAACATCTAAATTCTCACCACAGACAGCCACATCCTTGTAGCAGTCTAATATTTAGGATAAATTCAGCATCTTATGAACTCTGTGGGAAACAGGTTTTGTTCACATACTTAAACATGAGTTATGCACATCTCCTACCTCACTCTTATTGAAATTGTTTCACAGTTTTCTGAATCATATTTATCCTACACTAAAATCGTCACTAAGATAGTATTTTCTACAAACTTTTCAGAACCCCTTCACCCCAAAAAAAGTTCACTTTAATTTTGAAATAACTGATCTGCTAAAAAATATATCTTCCTTGAAGACTCAAAAGGTTGAATTCGACATTGCAGCCATGGCCAGTGCAGGTAAGATCGGTGGGGCCAGGTAGGGGGTGAGGAAAAGTGTCCTTCATGTCAGCATTTATTTTGTGAGAGCCCTTAACAAAATAATGATCTCCCAATACCCTGTTGTCCCCGACATTACAGCCCTCTTGATGATGGTCCCTTCTGACGCCACGCACTTTTCTGTCATAGACCTGAAGAATGCCCTTTTCAGTATTCCTATACATCCTGACAGCAGACATTTTTTTGGTTTCTCTCTTGGTGGGCGGAGATTTAGATTTTGGTGCGCCCCTCAAGGCTTCACCGAGAGCCCCAGTATCTATAGTCAAGCTCTCAAAAGTCAACTAGATTCCTTGGAACTCCCTGATAATTCCACACTGCTGCAGTATGTCGATGACCTCCTCATTACTGCAAATTCCGCCTGACATGTAAAGAAGCTACTCTATGTTTGTTACGCCACCTTGCCGTCCATAACCACAAGGTCTCTTTAAAAAAGCTTCAATTTTGTCAAGAGAAGGTGACATATTTAGGTCATCTCCTCTCGAAGAAGGGAAGGCAGCTCACCAGTGATCGTGTTGGCGGCCCCACGGACACAAAAGCAGGGGCGAGCCTTCATAGGTCTAACCTCATAGTGCAGAAAGTGGATTTCTAATTTTTCGGCCATGGTCAAACCTCTTCTTGCCCTCACCACTAAAGATATATCAGACAAATCCTTTCCATGGACTAGAAAGCATACGCAGGCCTTCCAGGATTTAAAAAGAGCTCTGTGTACTGCTCCAGTCCCAGGTACTCCTGATTATAAAATGTTTTCTTTTTGGTCATGAGACAGATGGCTGTGCATGCGCTGTCTTGACCCAGATAGTCAGAGGTCACCATCAGCCATAAGCCTATTTTTTAGCCACCTTAGATCCTGTTGCGAGGGTTCTCCCAGGATGCCAATGGGCGACAGCTGCGGCCGTGCTCATGGTCAGTCAGAGTGCGGGGATCATCACAAACTCCCCCTTGACTCTGATGGTTCCCCATTTTGTGGAAGCCCTCCTTATTAACACCAAGACACAGTACCTAACTAGCGCACGACTCACAGAATATGAATTGACACTCTTTTCCAGCCACATTAACATCAAGAGATGAACTGTACTGAATCCCGCCACCTTACTCCCACTGGACACTCGGGATGCTTGTTTAGATCCACATGACTTTATATTGAGGACAGAGGAGGAGACGAAGGGGCGGATTGACTTACAGGATACCCCAATAGCAGACCCAGAAGGTACACTGTATGTGGATGGATCACGTCTCAGAGGGCCAGACGGTAACACATCAGCCGCCTAAGCCCTCATGACATTGAAGCAAGTAGTAGAAACAGCTCAGATTCTGCAGTGTTCTGGTCAGGCTGCAGAATTAGTGGCCCTCACTAGAGCCTGTGAGTTAAGCAAAGGAATAACGGTTAATATCTACACTGACAGCCAGTATGCCTTTGGGGTGGCTCACAACTTTGGGAGACTGTGGAAAGAAAGGAATTTCCTTACTTCACATGGGACGAAAATCCAACATGGCCCCCTAATTCAGCGATTATTAGACTCCCTGACATTTCACAGAAAGGTAGCTATTATAACATCTAAAGCGCATAAGAAAGTGACGGATGATGTTGGAAAAGGCAATGCCCTTGCTGACCAGACAGCCAGACAGACAGCTCTTAAGAAAAAGGAAGGAATGTATGTGGGAGGTCCGCCAGGTGTGTGGCAGAGAAGGGCATGGTTGAAGATACAGTACAGAGTGTGATTGATATTCAGTCCCATCTGAATATCAATCACACTCTGTACTGTATCTTTGTACATCGCTCCTAAAGCGTATATTTGAATTAATGGGCAAATCTCCCCTCCTTTCTCAATTACCAGGGGCACCCGACAAGGATGTCCCTGTTCCCCTTTACTTTTTGCTTTTTATATTGATCCTCTAATTAACCGTTTTTTTTGGAACAAAAAATTAAACCTATTCATCTAGCCAATGTTAATTATCGAGTTTTAGCTTATGCTGATGATATAGTGATAACTACGACTGATGTTCAGACAGCCCTACCAGCGATTGACGACATTGCTAAGCAATTTGGGCTTTTTTCCGGCTACAAACTCAACTTGGAGAAAACACAAATTCTTTGTTCAGGAGATAATCCACCTTCAAATATGTCCACTATCTCAGAGGTCACATACTTAGGAATTAAGATCTCCCTGCCCATAGAGAAGATACCAGAACGCAATATAAACCCCATAATAACTCAAATTAATGCTTCACTGCAGCGCCTAGACCACCTACATTTATCACTTTACGGTAGACTTAACACTTTAAAAATGATGATCTTACCAGAAGTATTGTATTTGTATCGCACAATACCATTAGAATTTCAATCGCTCTGCTTTAAAAATCTAGAAAGAAGTACTTTTCGTTTTTTATGGGGTTATAAACGTCATAGGAAAGCATCAAAGAAAATGATACTCAGTAATGAATGTGGCGGATGGAATGTTCCTTATTTTCTTTTCTAATATTTATCTGCCGCATTGCAATATATAAGCCCTTTAATTATGGGAGATAGAGTAGAAGTGCTGAACTGTCAGACTCCGTCAATTTACGAAATGATTATGGGCGAGAAAGCTAAGGGCAGCTTTCTGAGGATTGTAGAGCCTAGTTATCACAAAAAAACAAAATATAAGATACTGAAGGCAGCTTTTGGAGTCTGGCAAAAAGTTCGAAAACATATAAAACTATGTAAATTAAACTTTTATACTCCCCTCATATCAAAGGGCCTCCTACCAGAAATTTTTTGTGATTTAACTATGTATAGATGGCAGCAGAAAGGAATACGGTATCTGGGAGATCTATTTAGTAATGACCAAATTGTTTCATTCCAGGATTTAATGAACAATTTTTCTGTGGGAAGAAATGACTTTTTTAAATGTCTTCAAATTCGAAGCTTCCGACATAACCATCCTTTAATTCTCCCAGCCAAAACTCCATTGTTAGAACTTTTGCAAGAAAAAACCCGTATAGGAACTATTTACTCAAGCTTAATTCAGGAATATGGGGATGATTTAGGACAATGTCAGCTGAAATGGGCTAATAGCCTAGGTATACCTGATGTCGATATTTTGCTATCGATTAAAATGGCTTCTGATTGTCTAATAACAGGGATGATGAAATCCCAACATTTTATGTGTATTCATAATCTTTATTATACCCCAAGTAAAGCTGCTAAGTGGAGTACGATGACAGGTACGAACTGCAGTCGTTGTGGGCTATTTGCAGCTGATGAATTGCATATGGTTTTTTTTGTCCTAAACTCTCTACGTTGTTTCAACATATTGACATTTGTTATCTATTACTGTCAAATGTGAGATTAAGATAACTGGGGAATTGTTGTTGCTGGGCATTGATCATACCGTTACTAGGCCAAGACCAATTTCTTACTTTTTATTTCTTTGTATGGCTGCAGCTAGATCTTGCATTACTAAGGAATGGATTAGTTCGGACCCGCCTTTATTCTTTATGTGGCGTGAAAAATTATTGTTTATGTATAATATTGAATCTGCTACATACAAGCTAAAGGGGAGAAAATTTAGGCACCAATTGCCGAATGGATTTAATTTACTATGTTGTTTAACTTATATTTGTGCCATAATTTGTTATGTACTTTATGAAGACATTGTGTTATTTTGCTAATTATGTTCTGCTGTATTTCCTTGCAATAAAACAATAAAACTTAAAAAAAAAAGAAGATATTCAGTCCCATACTTCCCCTGAGGAGCTGAGGATGTGGACGGAGAATTTAGAGGTAAAGGAAAAAGATGGTTGTTGAGCCTGTATCACTATGGAGAGACAATGGATGTTGCCCAGCAGTCATTTGCTACCAATAGTGACAATGGCCCATGGCCCTGCTAACATTAGTGCGAAAGGGATATGTAAGTTGTAAGTTGCTGGAACCCACCTGGTATAACTCAAAGATACCAGCATATGCTGAGAGGATGGTCAAAACATGCATGATTTGCCTTATGTCCAACCCAGGAAAAAGTACAGTGACCCCTGGAGGAGGATTCTCCCCCCCCTACCTTTCCTTTCGAAGCCCTCCAGATGGATTATTTTCAGATGGACAGATGTAACAATTTAAAATATGTCCTGGTGGTGGTCTGTACCTTCAGCCGATGGGTGGAGGCCTACCCTGTCAAAGACTGCACCGCTATCACTACCGCCAAAATACTATTGAAAAAATACTTCCCACAATTTGGTTAGCCCCGTTTGGTCTGGATTGACAACGGGACACACTTTACGGCTCAAATATTGGAGTATGTCTGTTCAGCACTGGGTGTGAAACAAAACTTTCATGCAGCTAACCACCCCCAGTCAGCATGTCTAGTGGAGGTGTACAATGGCATCTTAAGACTAAAATGGCCAAGATTGTAGCCGAGACAGGTGTCACTTGGGTTGATGCTCTGCCCCTGGCTCTGCAATCTGTCAGGACAAAGGCCGATACCAGGATAGGACTGTCTCCTCATGAAATTGTGTTCGGGAGGCCTGCCAATGTCTGGGGTGTTCCACGGCCCCAGAAACTGTCTGATGTTGAATACCCTGTGTTGACTGATTATCTGCACAGTTTGACTAACACCTTTCGTACTCTTTACCACCAGGTGCATGAGGCCATACCTGATAAAAGCGAGGGCCAGGACAAGCTATCCAACCTGGCGACTGGGTACTGATTCACAACTTTCAACGTACTAAGAGCCTCGAGCCCCGCTGGACACAGCCCCGTCAGGTGTTACTGGCCACCCGCACTGCCGTGAAAGTTGAAGGTCAGAAGAATTGGATCCATGCGACCCATTGCAGGCGAGTGCCTCTGCCTCTCCCTATGATCAGTGGGTGAGAGAAGGACGAGGAGACTCAGAGACAGAAATAGTCCCGACGTTTGTTCCATTCAGTGACGCAAGATTACATTTCACTTCTACGGAAGCAGAGAGTGGCAGTATACTAAAGGGAAAGGTGGGACACTCCCCTCACTCTGCTCAGCATCAGGAACAATTATTCCCTGACCATACTGATCCTACTTCTACCCGATATAACTTACGTTCCAGAAGGAAGGCTTGCCCTTGACTTCGCTCAGGTACCTACAGGCTGCAGGGCTGTGATCTCCCGGCTAAGACCGGTGCTGGTATGTCAGACTAAGGTACGCCCCTAGGGCTCTTGGCACCTGCATCCAGTGAAGCAACCACCAATCACAGACAGCCGCTACTGGTCCCTGGCTTAGTACAATGGTAGCCGTCCAATACACCGAAGTCCAGAAACGATATGTCAGTCTCCGACATGGCAAGTGCTTCGTGGCCCCCGTGGTGACGCTGTTTATCTCAATCATCTTGTCTATCATCGTCTGGCTGTTACTGATCTACTATCCTGTTACCCCACCAACTCCTACCCCGACTCCTGCAGAGCATCAGTATTTCACGTTACCCGCCCACAAATTACCCTGCTGTGCAGAATTTTTCAATAACACCTTTGTCCAGATTTTACATCATCATCAGCTGATCATAAATACTTCAAACTGTTGGGTATGTGGACTTATGCTGAATGCTATGACACAACCTGTCCCATTCTTTCCTTATCCTTTTTCCATTTCTGGGTCCTGTCTTGCATGGTGGATGTTGATGCAGGAGGCTTATACTATCAATGGTACCGCCAATTCTGTCCTTGGAACATTTCGAGAAGACTTCTGGCGAAACAAGTCTGTCTATACCAACACCCCTTTTGGCCCGACCGGCTCATCAACATTGCTATTACCAACAGATGAACTCGGTGAGATGGTGGTATTTAACTCAACTTCTCGACAAATATTTACCAAATAAATTTCGCGCCAGAAGGCTACTATCTGATGTACGAAACACTCTGTATGTGATAAATGTGCGGGGCCGTGTCTGCATCCATGGCTTGGGAACTAAGAAAGTTTGTACTAGTATCTGTGACATCATTAAAATTTTAAACGTCTCCTTCAAAGTTGGTGGCGTCCCCCAACACATATTTTGTCTGTGGCACAGCAGCTTACACTTGGCTGTGCCCCGTAACTGGACTGGTACTTGCTATATGGCCTTCCTCCTTCCACCAATGTATTCTATCCATGGAGATTACCACCTGTTGATGAAGGGCGCTTTGCGCCGCTCACATAGGGGTGTCATATCTGAGGATACAGTAGGCCAGGAAGCCAGGGACTTCTTTAAGGGTTTCCTCCCATTCTGGGGCCCCATGGCAAACAGTCGGGCTATACGAGGACTGACCAGGTTCCTTGAGGCCACCATCACAGAAACAGCTGGTGCCCTCTCCAACATCAATGCAGAGCTGCAGGCAAACCGCCTTGTAACACTTCGAAATCGTATGGGCCTTGATCATCCTCGCTGATCGTGGTGGTGTGTGTAAATTGATTGGCTGATGTGTGTATATTCCAGATCATGCACCCACAGTATATGATGTCATCCAACGTCTGCATCACCTTTCCTCTGAAATTCATCAGGATGAAGGCAACTGGTCCCTCACAAGCTGGATCCGGGCCTCCTTTCCCAATGGGAATGGAGGGTCCTCATCTTTCTTGCCTTGGGAGTGGCTGCCCTAGTCTCCTGCTGTTTGTGCATTCAGTGCCTGCCAATACTCTGTGCAATGTGTGTTCAGGCTCTCAAGCCTCAACCCTCTAACATTCACAACACCAATATGGAGATGATGCTCCAACAAGTGTGCATTACTCCTACATCTGCGACAGTCCATCATCATCCGGAGATTCCACAATGGCACCTCCGGAGATGCGCTGACCCCTGGTAAGTACCAAACGAACACACCACACACCACAACTCCACAATCATGCAACTCACAATGCTGGGAATGCACATGTTACAAACTCACATACAACATGCCCACCCACCAGACATGACAGCACAACTTACTGTGGTAACCAGAACTAGCCATGTACATGAGCTATCAACAGCATGGCACTTCAGCCACACAATAGCAGAATGTGGAGAGGGGTGGGAACCAGGCATGTGCGAAGAAGGCAACTGACCCATGAATGAGAATGTACACAATGTCAAGTGTGGCGTGGATGTGCTGGCCAAACTGCAATATGCAGACCACACAAATATTCATGTCGACAACACTGCAGGTGTTTGGAGTGTAGTGGATAGTGGGCGCAACCATGTCATCCCAGCCAGTGGGGAAGATCGTGAAAATGTACTTGTGACGTCCCCCCCCTGTAAGCCTGAGCGGAGTGGGATGACTGGGCATATGCCAGGCCAGCGTAGGGGTGTGAATAAAAAGCACGTAGCTCTGTGCGTGGTTCTCTTCTGGAATGCCCAAAGTCTTGGCCAGGGTTGCAACTCTCAGCCCGCCATGAGGCCGACGTCGTTGCCGTGAGCTGTGTTGCCTGCGATCCTGTGCACCTGCTGTAACCCGGGTTGATGGTCCCCGGACCCATCCTTCCCACCCCTGTGTAGCCAGGCCTCACTGCTCACCTGCTGACACCGGTGTTTGTAAAAGAGGGCCCACCAGGTGGCGGTGCAAGCTCCAAGCCTGAGGCCCACGACCTTTGCAGCCTCCTCCAACCATCACAGCCTCTACGACACAGGCCTGCAGTACTCCTTTCTCGTTGATGTACTCCACCGCTGCCTCTGACCCACACCACGGTCAAGTAGTTCACACATTTGGAACTGAGATTTGATATCCTGATGGCCAAGTTCATATGTTCATGGGACATTTGATGTCACTGTACTCCCTTTGATGTGATGCCACCAAGTCTGTGTGTAGCATTCCAACCACACCGGTCTGTGGTCCCTTGCTGACCGCTGCCTCCGGCCTACACTGCGGTCAAGTAGGCCACACATTTGGAACTGAGTCTTGATTTCCCAATGGCAGACTTCATATCATTGCAAGCAAGGAGAGGTGTAAGAGAAAGACATGGTTCAGGCCGGAGGGAAAAAGGATCATCGTTACGGAGGTGATCGAACACTATCAACAACTGCTCTAGTGTCACTAACTCTGTGCATCGCAATCCAATGACACGTGGCTGTGGGCCCCTGCTGATCGCTGCCTCCGGCCTACACTGGGATCAAGTAGGTCACACAATTGGAACTGAGCCTTGATTTATTTATGGTAGAGTTTATATAACTGTACCGGCCTCATCGCAGACTACATACCCTTTCAGCTCCGGTGCCACTAAGTCTGTTCCCCAACATTCATGGACTCTCTCTGGTTGAACTTTGGTGGCGTATGAGTCTATGGCCTGGGGGTTGTCTTCATCATCATGTACCTCATACTGACGTGGTGGCAAAAACGAGGCTGTAGCATTCCACTCCTCCATGTACCGCTTCCTGCCAGCTTCTGCCCTCTGTATCATGCCCTGGAGCGCACCTTCCATTGTCCCCTGCAAACCTCCTCTACAGTCACCTTCGACATCGACGAGGACCCGCTCAGTTCGCGTGGCCCTACCTCAGTGCACAGCAAGTCACCGTCCCATGGCGATGTGCCTATGCCAGCTGCAGTGCATCCTGGGCCACTAACTCTGTGCAGCTGAAGTCAGGGGCCCTGTCTGTTAGAATATTTGATGGCCTGTGGATCAATGGCCTTTGGGTCACCAACGCCATGTGTCTGTGGCCCTGCGCTGTCCGCTGCACCAACATCATTTGTAGTCCACCAGACATCAAATGGTGGAGTGCCAGTACCGTCAAGGACTACGAAGAATACATAAAAGTCTTGAATCACTCATCTTAGGTGCCTAACAAGAGTCCTAAAGTCAGCTGACCGAAATCTCACTATATCATCTATCGCCCTCTCCCCGCATATGGAAATAATTCTACCTTCGGTAAGCAACTAATGAAACTTGTCACCATTAACATGATTAATTCAGATATTATTTTCTTCTTGGATTCTAAACTGTATGAGGTGACCAAAAAGGGCTCAAATTCAGCCCTTCTGTCCACATACCTGCATAATTTAATTTAAATATGTGCATCACAAACACACATAAAGGCATATTAGTGTATTTAGTTGCTGCAAGAGAAAGAGAAGGAAAACTGAGGATCAACAGTATATCATCAGTAGATTGGTCGTACCACTCTCTCATCATTAACTTACTAATATCAATGAAAGAGTATAATTCCTGACAACCTAAGTGGAAAAAAACACTGTGGAATAAATAAAAACAGGAAACAAAACATTTCACATCCACTTCATACTATGTCCCTGGCACTAGGAGTCCATAAATTCACAAACCTCTATACCAATAATAGAAATACTAGATGAGTTTGCCTCAAAATCCCTTAAAAGGATGCAAACCAAAAAGTCAGCTTGAAGTCTGATTAAAGAAGTAAATGCAGAAAAGAAAACACTCTAAGCTATTGAACATAGATGGTGCCAACACCCCTTGCACAGGATCCTGTCTCAACTCTACAATGAAAGAACAATACAAATGCACATTCTTGAAACCAAATTCCCTATATATAAAACAGGAAATTGACCAAGCCAGCACTTAACCAAAATGTTGAGACAATGTCTTCACTGAGGAGGTGAAAAAAAGAAATCTGTATCTCTTGCACATGTTCATTGACCAGAAAACAAAACCCTTGATCAACAAATTAAGGGTCTGCTGGTCCTCATCAGGAACATATCAAGTCCTCTGTCAAGACCCTTATCACACATTTCAGAGCCATCCCATCCCCACTATTCAATAAGATCAGCAATTTGGTAGCCCCATACTAGCTGTGCCTTTTACAGAAATGCCAAAGACAAGGAACAGTTCCAAAAAGCCTAAAATTAAGACAATGTATTCTACTTCTAAAAATACAAGACCCGGATCCTCAATACCTTAATAAATTTAAGCCAATAGCAAACCTTCAATTTTTTTAATGAAATTCTTTCAACACACTATATAACCCAAATCAGCATCTTCTTTATGGAGAACAAACGATTAGATGAACTTCAGTCAGGCTTTAGAGCAAGATGAAGCTACAAAACCACGACTTCGACATTCATGAACGATGCTTTCAATCCTCTGGAGAGAGAGAACTCATGCCTGATAATTCATTTAGATCTCTCTGCAGCCATTAATAAAGTGACCCACAGCTTGCTTCTTAAAATATTGAAAAGAGAGTGGGCATGAAGGGTAAAGTCCTTCGATGGGTATCGTCATTCTAATAGAACTACCGTCATTATATGCAAATTACCATTTCCGTCTCCAATGCACTAATCTACACCAAGAAATTCCACAATGTTCCGTATTCTTTCCCATACTTTTCAACATCTACATGGAAACAGTTGTCTCTCCTCATGAAACAGAGTAATAGTATTTACCAATTCTACACTGACGTACAACCTTATCCCAAAATATAATCAACCAAAGTCATTGGTACAATATCCCAAGTTCTCATTGACATTCTGTCACTTTAGCAACTGAATCTAAACAATAGTAAGAAATAATTTTTGCTCATCTCATCAGCCAACAGCGGGTTCTCGGTGTCAAATTGGCTTAGGGAGAATTCAATCCTTAATTGTACCCCAAATGTTGTCCACTCTGCAAAATCCCTGGGATTCACCCTGGACAAACACCTAAACCTACAACAACATATTGCCAACCTGGTACAGGGGGCTCATTTCCCACTCAAGCTACTGAAAGGTATCAAACAGTTCATACCAGAGTGCAACTTCAAACATGCTGCCCAAGTCCCAGTTCTAGAAAGGCTAGACAAAGGAAATTCTTGACTAATAGAGATTTCTAAAGTATACCTGTAACCTCTGAAGGAAACACTACACACATCTGTTAGACTAATCTTTGTATTCTAGAAGTGGCACCATCTCTATTTCATCCTCATCATTTTGAACTGGCTATCCACTGAATTAAGGAGTACAAAGATACTGGTAGGCATTGCTCAAAAGCCTGCATGAAGGAACACCAAAATAACTGAATAAGAAACTTTAGATCTCTACAACAACAAACAAGATCAGAAACTCTTCTTCTCGAGACACCTGCACTGACACAAGTCAAAACTACTTATCAATCCTTCTCAGGTAGTGCACCTAGAATATAGAATTTGCCTCTGCACATCATGATAATTCCAGCCTAAGAAACATTCAAGATTGAAATAAAAAATCTATTCATTCAGCAATTTCACATTGATATAAATTTGCCTCTGCAAATGTGCCTTGACCACAGCAACATAATGCAATATTTCCAGTCCTGTATCCATTATCAAAGAAAACCTGAATTCTGACCTCTGTGAAAGCACACATAATCTTAATTAATTTACAAACAACAGAAATTAAATTATGATGGGATCCACATAAGAGTGTTTCTGAAGTAACATGTCCATAAGGCACAACTCAATTTTAAGCAAACTGAGCTCCTATATTCTCTATTTCTGCAGAATGATTATCATGTCTGCCATTGTCGCAGATGCTGTCTGATTTTATCTTTCTATGAACTGTGCAAGTGTCAAGTCATTCAGACTGTGACATAGATAAAACACCTGTCATCAGTCTTGGAAAAGTGTTTTACTATCACAATGTCAAATTCAATTAACGGCAAATACAGACAAATAGTCGAAACAGTGATGTCCAAATGGATCACCTCATATGTTTTTCAGGATATATATGGGCCACACACCTTGATTGTTAATAGTCTATGTCATAAATTCCTGATCTTATGCCAGAAATTCCAATCTTTGAAAAATGTTAAAAGGACTGCTACTTGACCACTTGTCAAGAGAGGTCCTTCATCTAGATTATCACACAGGATACTGCTCCAAGAAGATGCTGCATCGCACCTGATGAAGATAATGAGCTGAGTTGGCACCTAACACTCAATGGGAATCTTACTCTAGCGGACTCCGTCAAATCCGTGGGCATTACTGTAGACCCAAAACTGAATATGACGAGACACATCAAGAATTCGGCCAAAGCTGCGTTCCTTAACCTCAGACTGCTGAACAATATAAAACCCTACATTCCGCACAATGATCTCAAACAGGCCACCCAATCTCTGGGTCTGTCAATACTGGACTATTGGAACGCAGTCCTCTCAGGAATTCCAAAATCACATCTAGCTCCCATCAAAACAAGGCTACATGGGGCTGCCAGAATGATCACCGGTATCAGGAAATATGATCATATCTCACCTGTACTCAATGAACTTAAGTGGCTTCCAGTGGAAATGCGGATTAGCTTCAGAACAGCCTGCCTCACCCACAAAGCCCTTCACACAGGCAAACCTGAGTACCTAGCGAAAAAACTCATAAAAGCCGGCCAGTCCAGGAACCTGTGAAGCTCAAACTCCCTCCTACTCATCCCACCTACAACTGGAGAGACAAAAAACTGCTGATCGATCCTTCACCGGAAGCGCTCCCAAAATTTGGAATTCCATTCCCCTCTTATCAGAATCATTCCCTCTTTTGCAGAATTCAAAAGCCAACTCAAAACCCTGTTCCTCAAACGCTCCCTAGGAAGTGGATAGTGCGGAGCAAATAACAACCATCGAACTCTGCTCCAGCTCTAAGACTCCGAAGATCCTTGAAGGCAAATATGTCCTATACTTCAATGTGTTGCTCTTGCATTTTTGTGCTCCTCTGTGGATATGTCCCCCCCTATTTTGTATCTGATGATTATCTGTGCTGTACCTACTGTAAAGCGCTCCGAGACCCTGGGGTCTGGCCAGCGCTATAGAAAACATCTTAAATTAAAAAAATTAAAATAGAAATGTTTATGCCTTGAGTAGTTGTTTGAACATTCACATACATGTGAACCATTATTACGTCATCATGGAGATGTCTATAGTAATCATAGTTACCTTTTATTAGGGATAAGAGAGCTCCTATTTTCGTAGGTCTATCAAGCTTGACTCTGATAAGATTATTCCCCATTCAGTGGGTTTTCTAATTCAATGATTTCCTTTTTAAATAAATCAGTTCTCCATGGGGGCTCCTATTGTGATAGGAGCTAACTACAGAGAAGCAGTTAGTCAGTACCTCAAGTCAGGTGGTGTCCTCTATTCGGGGGAGCAGTTACTTTTATAATAGCTGCATATGCGGTGTATGCCTTTGAGAAATGTTACTCATCAGTGAAGTTTGAGCCTATAGACACTGCCACAAACCCCTTAAAAGCTTATACAGCAGCACCACTGACGGCACATTATAAGGTTTTCCAAGACTTGGAAATCCCTTTGACTTACCAGGAACACCAGAATTGGTTTGCTGATCAATTGCAAAAGAAGCACGGAAATTACAGTTTAGGAGGCCCTGAGCAATAAAGGGACTACATGGCCAGTCTTGGCTGGTTAAATGCCCATTCCACATTCTGACACATTAGCACCTTCTGATGTAGTGGAAATGTTAAATTACATTGTTGTCATATATAGGAGACTGGCACATTTTGATATGTGTTCCGAGCTCCAGACCTGCTCTCACAGTTCAGGTACAAATAAAAACCATTAGTCCACAAATTATTCAAGCTATCATGGGGAAAGCGCTGATGAAGCCTGATGAAATGGCCATCTGAGTTGCTCGCAAGACCAACCAGTTAGAAGCAGTGTATTAGTACATCACATATCAAGACAAATATAGAATATTGACTTCTCAAAACTTCATGAAATGTTTATTACACATTTACAGAACAAAAGCGCATGTAAAAAAGGCTAATTTCCTGAAATAGTAATTCATCACTTTTATTACATGTTTAGTAACACGTTTTAAAACTGAAATGACAAAAGGTCTCTGACATTTACAACATTTCCTTTTGATTCTCAAGTTGACATTTTTAGTTAGGCCTACTAGCCTGAATGAATGAGGTATTTTAAATATATGAGTAGTAGGTTTACATTTTACAATTTCAGCCCAGGTAAGAGGCCAAACATTTCTTCTACCTAACTGCATTAGTTGTAGTGAAACTAAAACCCTATGTTCATGATCCAAGGATGTCCCTGTATGGGACATCCTGCAGCAGGAGATTATTAAGAACGTTATACCCTCCATTTAATCAGTGTTAGGTGTGGTGGTGTGATGTAATCGAGGACAGAGAGAAGAATGGTAACATACACAGTACAGTACAGGTGTGTGGGTTAACGCAACCGTACAGGGTATAAGGTGTCAGGCACACTGCCAGGTGGTGGTAATGGCAGAAGGAAAGGAACAGAACGGTTGGGCTTTGATCAGGCAAGATGGTAGCTCAAAGCAGGAGAGAGTGTGTGTGCTAAGTGGCACCTGTCCCTCATTGCTCTGTGCAGCCCTTATGGCAGTATTGTAGTTCACCACTGCCCCTTAATTGTTCTAAACTATGGGAGCTACGTATTTAGTACACTTGTGACTTTAGGTATCATTGGGTCACTATAAAACCCAATTATTGTTCTTCATTATGTCAGCTTGACTGTTGCCATTCAAAATTTTCTTTTAGCTTCTCAAACCTCTGTAAAGCTTCATGAGGCAACAAAATCTTGTCAATAAAATGAATATTAGTAAAACATATATTCAATCTAGGATGCTATACATTGCACTTTATAAGTATGTAATCCCTTAACATCCCTCACACGCTGATCCTGTTTATTTGGTAGTGCAGTAGTCTACATGGCTGACTAGTCATTTTATGTTAATGAAAGATTATGTTTCATTGTCACACAGCTGGCCAATGAATCAGCGTAAATCCTCAATAAGCAAGCACACATTTTCACAGTCCTCATCACTGCCTTCTATGTTTATAGAACGCTCTAAGATCGAAAATGTGCATTTAGCCTTTCCAGGGGATTATGAAAAGATTTAGCAATCATATTATTTAACATACCTGGTTACATTTCCCATACGAAAATCTGGACTTTGAGACCGCCTTCCATGCTGGTGTATAGTATTTAAACAGTAAAAGCATAGGCTCGTTGGAATCGGTAAATACGATGTCAGTGAATAACATGATGTGTGCAGGCCGCACAACGACAATACCGATAAAAGCAATGTCAACGTATGCTATAATCTGCGTCTATATGACAAAGGCAATGCTCATAAATATAGTGCAAATGTATGTCATAATCTATGCCTGCACAACAGCACTGATACTGGCAGTAGCAATGTCAATGCATGCCATAATCCATGTGCAAATGACAATGTTGTTACCAGTAAAAGTGATGTCAATATATGTCATGACCAAGGAATGCATAACTATATTAATAGTAGTAAAAACAATAACAGTGTATGCTATGCCAACTGTACACAAGCTATTGAGAATGTTGACAAAAATGACACCAGTGATTGCCATATTGTTTTTAGGAGTTCCATTAAACTCATACCATTGCTGTCAGGTTTACCCATGGTGACCTGCCCATAAACCCAGAGTAACAGGTACGTGGTCAGACAGGCCCTGCAATCCGCACCCACACCTATCGAATAACAGGTCCCAGGTAGAGTCTCTCTTAACCCAAAGATAAATGCAAGCCCAAGGAAATCTTAATCGATCATACAAATAGATAGTTGCACTGCAAACAGGTCCATGGCAACTGGTCCCAATGGAACACATTTGGCTCACCTTCCCAAAAAATACCACAAAGCTAGATGCCACATGTATATAAGAACACTCCGCCAATTAGGGCACACGTACACACCACAAGTAGTGATCATGCATTCCTCATGACATCTGGACACCAACACAAAGGCCCACACTGACTTTCCCTGAGCTATCCATGTGTTTAACAGATGCCTAACGTTGTTAATTTATGACTGAAATGACTTTTAAGAATGCAGAAATCGGTTTATGGTACTTCACAAGATGTTCATAAAACTAGCCAAAACATTGTACACCAAGGGAAGTTCCTCAGACGCATTCTGTCGAGACTCTCCCAGCCGCTGTGTTTAATTGCACCAATGTGTTCCTGTTTTGCCAAATGCCTCTTGTCTTTCATTTCGTTAAGGTAAATTCATGTCCAAGCAACAGGTCATATAAGAAACTAACACAATGGCCTTATTAACTTATTTTTAGTCTTTATTCCAGTCTACCTTTTCTTATTGGGAACATCTTGTTTTAGAGTAGTCATCCACAATGTGCAACACTTATGAAAAATGTTTTGAAGACAGGCTCTTCAGCTATCACAACACCTCATACATTTAGAATCTCTTTTTACATGACTATAGTCTGAACAGATCGATTCAGCCGAAGCGAGTGCATGGGGTGAGTGGAAGGGATTCATTAAAATCTATATGTCCACACTATGCTTCACAGAGTTTTGAATCTGGCACACACGTTTCAATATATCCTAAATGCACCAAGACCTCCATCTATGAAAGTTATCATGTAACATTCTGACAATGTCCATCATGTCTCTCAACCCCTGAAATGCACTATACTAATAACAACTTTAACAGGAACACCAACCTATGTAGAATTCAATGGATGGCAAACTGACTGCTAATAGAATGCTGGTCTCATTTGTTATGAGACACTTTGTTTGACTGTCCGAGAAAGTTTACAGTCTGCCTTGGAGACTTGGATTATTTATCTCTAACTTGAATAAGCTGATCATAAATGCGGCACCTTCTGTAGGCTTCCTACAACATACGAAATGTCAGGTTTCTATCAGGTTTCATTGAGCCTGTCACATGTGCAACGAGGAGTGAACCATGTCTGCTCTATTCCTTATTAAGGAAGTTGTCCAAATGTAGTGGAGTCTTCTTGGTTCAATAGACATAGGGGCATATGTATCTAAAAAGACTTTTGCGATTCTTAAATTGCGATTTTTAGAGAATCGCAATAAGGGAATCGTAAAATGCAATGTATGAATGATTCGCTAAATATTTTGCGAATCCTACATATTCCTTATTTGCGAATCGCAAATTGTGACTCGCAAATAAGGAATACCTTCCCATTCCTTCCTACGGGCTAGGAGGCCCGTAGGAATGAATGGGAAGAAATTCTCAATTTGCGATTACCAATTAGAGGATCGCAAATTGAGAATGCAATTTCAAGGTTGCAAGGGTGCCAAAAGGGCACCCTGTTGCTCACCTGTAATATGTATGTGTGCACATGTGGCACACATACATGCCATAAGGGTGTGTATTTGCGCCACATGGCACGTTTAATAATGCACAAAAGTGCATTTTTCAGTGAAATCGCAAATTACCACCAACTTCAAGTTGGTGGTAATTTGAGATTCCTTAAGGACAAATCAAAATTTTTCTGTGCTTCCTACATTGCATTTAAGGAATCACAATTTGCAATTCCTTAAATGCAATTGCAAAATAGAGAATCGCAAATTTTGCAATTCTCTAATTTGGAATGCCCTTTTGGAATGATACATCCCAAATGGCCTTTTTCCTTTCGCAAACGTGACGATTCTGAGAATCGGCCCATTTGCGAACTGGAAAAGGGCTTGATACATATGCCCCTTTGTCTTCACAAACAGATCAAACTTATGGCAAGAAATATAATTGATGAAGTCAGATTTATTAGGGGGATCAAACCAGTCTTACTAAAGAAGATCACAAGGAATTAATTTAGACTCTGATTTTATCAAGATTAGACTATGGGAAGGCAATCCATTAAATTCATCTGCCCCTCTCAATGTAAATTCATCTACCCCTCTCAATCTAGTTAATCGTCATCATGAACATATTACCTCATTACTTGATTCATTGAATTCACATTGGATCAAGATCACCCTACCAAATTACTTGCCTAGATCACATGCTCATCCACTCTGATCACATGCAATACACAGCAAGAAACTGAAGATCTCTGGTGGTTCCTACCAACTCCAAAGTTCGGGACTCACCAATACTTGAAATTGAGGATCCTAATTTAAGAAATATACTTTTAACCAATTTGTCTTCGGCTGAACACAAGTTAAGGCAAGGCCATTAATTGAACACAGAAATACTGTCCATCCCAGTGAGCAGAATTGCTTTTTTCGTCAATGATGATGACCGTGATGGACGCTCGGAGCTGAAGCTCCATTGCAAACCCACACACCAGTTTCCAGAGCGGTGCATTTCAACGCTCAATTCCCGTTGGAAAACCAATTTTCTGCGATCGGAATGCAGGCAGCTCACATAAAACTAAGCATTTCCTCTCTTCGACCCAGCCTGACTGAAAACTAAATTGCGACATCCCTGTAGGTGAGTACACTAAGATGGCACCCTAGGAGCTGCAGGATGGTGCACGAAGGCTGAGAGAATCGACCCGTGATGCTGCCGAACCACACTCTTTCAGAAGATGAGGCTCTCATCACCGCTTGCCCTCTTCACGACTAACGGATTTGCCGGCTGACCCTCCGGTGGGGGAAAAACCCAGTTCTGACTACGACTGCCTACACTCATTGAGAGGTACGAGTGCGGCTGGTGGGGGAGGGGCCTGCGAACCTGCGTTTGTCTATGCTGTTGGATTTGTTCTGGGGACCGCACAATCAGGAGGCAAACGCTCACAGGAAAGTTCTGGGAAGTGACCCAAAATGGGGGAACATTGAATAACAACAATAAATATTAATGCAGAGTCAACCGAACGGTGCCTGAGACATCCACTTGCACCCTCTCTGCAGCTTCCCACTGCACGTACTGCCAAGCCAGGTCCTCCCTGGACTTGAAACAAGAATCCAAGGACCGGTTTCGGGCTTTCAGCCCTCATCAGCCTGGATAGCTTGATTCCAGTGGCATGGAGAACACGGGACTCTCATCTGAGCATACCCATCCCACTCGGGGTGACAAATGCAAAAACAACAGGTGATGGACAGAATGCAGAAAAATGTCATACATTCACCCCAGTACAGAGATCTGGGCCTAAATCCATCATTTTTTTGCTCACCATGCCATTCCAGTTTGAACCCAGCCATATGCAAATCAGTCTTGACCCTGTGCCCCATGGGAACAGTCCAGCCCGAACTGCCAAGCCAGTCCCTCCTTGGACTGGAAACAAGCATCCAAGGACCAGTTTCGGGCTTTCAGCCCTCTTCAGCCTGGATAGCTTGATTCCAGTGGCCAGGAGAGCACTGGACTCATGTCTGAGCATACCCGTCCCACTCGGGGTGACTAATGCAAAAACAACAGGTGATGGACAGAATACAGAACAATGTCATACATTCACCCCAGTACAGGGATCTGGGCCTAAATCCATAATTCTTTTGCTCAGCATGCCATTCCAGTTTGAACTCAGCCATATGCAAATCAGTCTTGGCCCTGTGCCCCATGGGTACAGTCCAGCCTGAACTGCCAAGTCAGGTCCTCCATGGACTGGAAATCAACATCCAAGGATCGGTTTCGAGCTTTCAGCCCTCATCAGGCTGATTTGCATATGGCCATGTCTGAACTGGGGTGGTGTGGAGTGCAAAATAATGATGGATTTATGCCCAGATCTCTGTACTGGGGTGAGTGTATGACATTGTTCTGCATTCTGTCCATCAACTGTTGTTTTTGCGCAAGACTAACAATTAAAGCACTGTGCTTCTGACCTGGCCCCTACTCTTCATACTCCACGAGACACCTGAAGTCAGTGGGAGCATAGGTGAGTTCAAATTTGCGCCTGTAGCTTTGGAGCTGTGGATTGGCAGCCCTTCTGTTGAGGAGTAAAATGCACTGGACAGTGACTTATAGAGCAGCTCGCCATCAATCACTTTCACTAATTTGACAATGACTGAGTGCAATCTTCTCATTCATGATGTCTTCGAGATATCTGACATATTATCAGCTCCGGCCAGAATGCCCTGCTAGGTATTGCCTTTTTGGCTTTAATCCCTGGAAGCTACCCCATTCTTGGACCCTTTATACTCCTGGGGTTAGAATGGACTGTGGTTCTCATCTATCCAAACTCCCGTGTTTAAACTCGAAATCTTCAGAGGAACTGTGATTATTATCACGACGCGGATACCGAGCAATATGGCTGATGCCCGGTGGAGCTGCCTTGACAGCTATAGAGGAGATCGTCTTTGGTTCACCCCCTCGGCCATCACCTACCCAGCCGGACATTGGGTACTGTTCTCTGTGTCTCACCGCTGTGTCTCCCTTCCTCCCACTCCCTCCGACCGTGTAACATTATCTTTTATATGTCGTTGTACTGTGTAACCCTGTAACTGATGTAACTTGTAACTCACCTATCCTCATGTTAAAGCGCTCTGATACCTCCGGGTCTAGCTAGCGCTATATAAAACTCTTCAAATAAATAAATAAATGATGATATTTGGGCGGAATCGGATTATACAATATGTGAAATCTCCCCTCCGAAGTTGGCTAATTTATTGCCTGGTGCCTTTGTTTCCGTGTAGAATTCTAATATAGCACTGAGTTTAAATTAGTTGTAGTCCCTCAACACCAGTTGATGGTGGACCTCTGAATGCCTTCTCTGAGGTGTGCAAGGTTCCGCTTGAACGCTACCAGCCCCTCCATGGGTCTTGAATAAATCTGCCAAAAAACATCAATATTGTACTCTTATTATCTGTGTTTTTCCTCCTACGGCTGTTGACACTAATGGCAATAAATGGTACTCATTTGCATGGGACACCTCCCGTGTTGAATGAGCCTCTCCCCCGTAGAATGCACCTGCAGTGAAGAGTGGCGCTTTTACTGCCAAGCTTTGCATTATGGGCGGTTCAATAGTGGAAGAATGTGTCCAGGTGGCTGAAAATGTAATGATGGCCGTCTTTCAGCAAGCACAGTGATAGGCAAGTGTAATTGGCTACACCAAGTGAGTCCAACACTGGCCAACAAGCACTATATCCTTGCCAGATTTTCATGATGTTCACATGGGGCTAATTTACAGGCAGTGAACCTTGCTGGGCATCATTGGTATAGTTAATACCTTTCACAAAAATCTGGTGCTGCTTCAGCTCTTGCGGACCAAAACTGGACATCCATGCATGATACAGTGACACATACGCAAGAAGTGTTACCCATCCAATATATTTAAGGGCATGAGAAGCGGGCTCATGCTTTACCTGCCTCTGTACGTGAATACATGAGATACAGTAGACCTCATAGGAGTTTGAAATTTCTCATTATCGTCCCTACCCAGCAAGCGTCAATGGGAAAACTGGGCACAGGGTACTCTCTCTCATCCCTCTGCAGGGTACCTGACTTCCAGCTCGGACCAGCCATCTTGTGCTATTTCAAGATATGGTGGCATCTGAATTCTAGATGCACAATCATTTGCTATATTACAGAGGACAACACTGCTTACTACCATGAATGACAGGCTTTCAAGAAGGAAAGCGGTCTCCCTCGAAAGATACCCATGCTTTCTGAGAGCGGCCTTCGTGGTCAGACTCCCACACAGAAAGCTCAGTTAGCATGCATTGGAACCAGAAAACGAATGTTCACACTGCTTTACCAATACAAATAACAAAATAACAAGTACACCCAACCTCATTATTTTCTCCTTTCACCTTAATGAAAACAAAGCAAGAAATGTAAACCTAGAATGGCGGAGGCAATGCTTACCGCTTGCAAGTATACAGGCCTTTTATTGATACACGCAGAGCATGCACAAGCCAACAATTGATTTTCAGATCATGTACTGGGAAGCTGGGCTTCTAAGTGTTTCAGATGTTCCTCTCACTTGACCTTCACCGTTGTTATCGCTTGCCCTTGACCAGGAAGAAAGCGCACAGTATACGTCAGTCCTATTGTATAGCAACTGCTGTGGAACTCATGTCAGCGCGGCTACATTTTTCTGTATCCAGTTACGTTTTTAGAAAAATTTGACCTTTAGTGATCTGGGGAGTCTGATCCTAACAAGCACTTCTTGTGATGTAGACAGAATGAGCACTGAGTGTGTAGATAGGTGAACACCTCCAACTCCAATGAAAAATGGAGAAAGGCACTAAAGCACGAAGTAAAAGCTGGCCTAGACATTTTGGGTAAAATAAATTGATACTTGTATAGCGCACTACTCACCCGCAAGGGTCTCAAGGCGCTTGTACGAATACCGCTGTGGAACTCATCCTGGCTTTCCCTGTGAGGCGTCCACTCCTGGGCACCCCCAAGGTGGAGGCCAGGCATCCTTAGCGACCTTAGGGTCGAAACAATATCACCAGGCAACTATCAGCTGAATTTTCTGGGGTGCGTACAATATCGACGATCAAAGCACGTAGCATGACTTCACTTTAGACTCAAATGTGTGCCCACTGCAAGATTGCACCAGAGAAGCTTTGCTTTTTATCCATTTCACACATGCTAACATATAGAAAAAAAGTACCCGCTGCCCACGTTTGCTTCCATTATGAATGTTAATCACATTTTACCACATTTCCTAAGAACTCTTTCATTCATTAATCAACGGATATGTGTTTGTATGCCTGTGAGGGTCCCTGCTTTCATGTATAAACTTGCTGTGCATCTCTTTATTTCATATCTATCTTTCTATCTATCTTTCTATCTATCTATCTATCTATCTATCTATCTATCTATCTATCTATCTATCTATCTATCTATCTATCTTTATCTATCTATCTATCTATCTATCTATCTATCTATCTATCTATCTATCTATCTATCTATCTATCTATCTATCTATCTATCTATCTATCTATCTCAATCGGTCTGTATATTGATCTGCCGGGCCATTCCTTTCTATCATCCATCAGTCTGTGTGTACATCTATCAATGTTTCTGTTTATCTGTGTGCCTGTTAGAAATGGGTAGTGTGGTGCAAAGCGGGCAGGCCAAACTCCTGAGGACATGTGTAAAGCATCCACGCAGTACACACAGACAACACACAAGGCACACCACAAAAAGAGACACAACACCAGTTTTGGTGAAAAAGAATAATTTTTGTATTGTTTCAAACCTACACAGGTAATCACATTTATCACTCTACTGCGCCAACTGGCGCCAGGGCAATATTTACAATGGGGATTATTTACAGGGCAGGGCCAATCGGGCCGCTGCCAGAACCATTGGGAAAGGATAATGGATGAAGGAAAAAGATAAGTCCATCAGTTGCAGTGCTGGAATAGAAAAACATAAAGCATTCTCAGTTGGCATAAGCCATTAGGCTTGAACTCTTCAGTTTGCACCTTAGGGGAAGCATCAACACATGGTGCATGGCATAACACTGGGCCTAGAAACCTTTCTTAGCATAAGCACCTCCAACTTGGGGCCTAAACTAGTAGCATGAACACATGTAACATGGGGGCCTATACCATCGGCATAAGCACATTGGCAGTCTATCAGCATATGACACCCTGGATCTAAACACATGAGGCCTAGACACACTAGATCCAGCGGAAACCGTGATTACCACAGCCTGGTATCAGGCAGTCATGTGAGGCACAAATCCTGAGCATGAGCGTGGGGCATAACTCCCCTCCCTACGTTAATGCACATCCTGCATAGTAACCCATAAGGCCTAAAACATCAGGCATACAACCACCAGCAGGGATCACTTTGTACCTAAACCTGGGGCCACAAGGCTGCATCATCAGTGTCAGTGTCCCATGCATATAGCACTACCGCCCTGGGACTCCTCAAATAGACTTTGTCCCCAACGTCGCCGGTTAGTTTATTGGTGCTAATGCGCTAGGAGGGAGCCCCTCTTCTGAACTCTGCAATTAAGAGTGCCCCACAATGTTGAAGCTGCCCGCTATCAACCAAGCAGGCAGGGGGGAATCCCACACGCCGGGATTCCCTTGTAGCGCTTTAGAATCCCGGCGCTGCAGACATCTACTCCTCTTCTCCTGGGCACAGTTGTAGCGCCTTGGCAGCAAGCAGAGCAAAGTCAATGCGAATAAGGCACTCTGGCAGCACCACAATGCAGCACACATGCAGGGGAATTGAAATATAGAGCTTTGACAGCACAGCGCTGCAAACCTCAGCTCCTCTTCCCCTGGCACCCTGAATATAGCGCTTACAATGTGCTCAGTCCCACCAGGGGCTTCAGGGATGACAGGTAGCGCTCCTCACCAGCAATGTGAATATAGCGCTCACGATGTGCTAGGTAGCTGCCACAGATTAAGGGTTCCACCTAAGGACATAGGGCCCACGCTCTTCTCTTCTCTCTGGCCATCTGCATATAGTGCTTGGGCAGTACAGCGCTAGAGTGCAGGCAGGGGGAGGGTACAGGCAGTCCACATGGACTGCTCACGAGGCGCTAGGTCCCACCAGCAGACTCAGGGACAACAGGTCTCGCTCCTCACCTCCTTCTGGGCGCAGCCAAAGGTGCTCCTTGGCAGTCAGTCAAAGCGCTCTCCTTTTCCAGGTGCTAGGGAGAAGTCAGGGCCCAGGTGTAGCACTCACAAGGCCCTAGGGCAGGAGAGCAGGCAGGCATGGCTAGTCCAGGTCAGCGGTCAGTGGGTGCTCATCAGTACAGGACAGCAGCTCCTTGGAACCAGCATCCCCTGTAACGTGGCACAGTGGCGTCACTAGGGGGGTGCGGGGGGTGCGGACCGCACCGGGTGTCACCCCATCTGGGGGTGACACCAATCTAGTTAGTTAGCCTGGCCACTAGCTGTTGAAGCGCACACCACCCCGCGCCACGCACTGTGCACCGCACCTCACCTGACCAGAGATCATGTATGTGAATGATCGTCACTGGTGGTGCGATGCGGATGCGCGCGGCGTGGCGTACACACAAGCTGGCACTGAATTGAGTGAGTGCAGAGACGAGAACAACTGCACATCGTCAGTAGTACCCACTGGGGGGGTCCGTTCCAACTGAGAGGTAGAGGCTTGGCTGGCTGCAGAGCGCACTGGTTTGCGGGCAGCGGGCGGCAGGTGCACCGGAATCATGTGCTCAGTTGGCTGGCACAGGCAGCACTAGTCAGAGCGCACCTTCAGTCTGTTACAGTGGGGCTCAAATTATATCATCTATGTTCTGTCCCCTGCCAGTAAATAATGTTTGCCGACCCGGAGGGCCGGTAGAGGGATGGTGCTGGAGCCTGTGTCTGACGGGAGTACAGGCAGAGTGAGGCTGCTGCTCATCGCAGCTGGACCGGTCTCTGCAGTACTAATGGGCCCCTTTTCGGTCTTGGTATGCAGACTCAAGCCTTAAAAAAATGGAGTAAAGTCAAGACAACACCCTCAGAGAATCAAAGAGCAGCAGGACCACTAATGTCAGTCATGCACAACAATTAAAAGTGCGGTCGTGACCAGTAAAAAACAGACCGGAGCAGGTGCCTCTGTGGAAGGAAGGTAGGCCCAAGAGAAGCGGGGAGTACAGAGGGTTGCTGGGATTTTTGGAACAGTTGAACTTACCCTGCGCAAGCTAAGGCTGAGTAAGAGCAGGTGCGTAGCCCTGTTTGCCAAAACATTTTCATTTTTCATAACGGATATTTAAAGGCAAGGTGACATTTTTCACAACTGTGTGAAAATGGCGCTTCATCTGTATTTGCAATTTGTAAAATGAATCAAAATTAACGTTTTCAGATCAAAACAAACAGTGCAACCTGGTGAGAGAGAGATGAGAGGGCTAGAGAGAGCGCATGAGAGAGGAGAGGGATAAAAAGAGGCAGAGACAGGAGAGGGATAAAAAAAGACAGGAGAGGGATAAAAGGATAGAGAGAGTGTGCAAGAGGGGGGATGGATAAAGACAGGAGAGGGCTAGAGAGTGAGTGTGAGAGAGGAGAGGGATAAAACTAGACAGCGAGAGGAGGAGGATAAAAGGATAGAGAGGAGAGGGATAGAGAGAGAGTGTGCGAGAGGGGGAGAGGGATAAAAAGAGACAGGAGAGGGATAAAAGGATAGAGAGGAGAGGCATAAAAGGATAGAGAGGAGAGGGATAGAGAGAGAGCGTGCGAGAGGGGGAGAGGGATAAAAAGAGACAGGAGAGGGATAAAAGGATAGAGAGGAGAGGCATAAAAGGATAGAGAGGAGAGGGATAGAGAGAGAGCGTGCGAGAGGGGGAGAGGGATAAAAAGAGACAGGAGAGGGATAAAAGGATAGAGAGGAGAGGGATAGAGAGAGTGAGCATGCGAGAGAGGGATAATGACAGGAGAGGGATAGAGAGCGAGCGCTTGAGAGAGAGGAGAGGGATAAAAAGAGACAGAGGAGAGGGATAAAAAGAGACAGGAGAGGGATAAAAGGATTGGAGAGGGATGAAAGGATAGAGAGGAGAGGGAAAGAGAGAGATCATGCGAGGGCAGAGGGGAATAAAGACAGAGCAGAGGTCTAGAGAGTGAGCGCGTGAGAGAGGAGAGGGATAAAAGGATAGAGAGGCGAGGGATAGCGAGAGAGAGTGTGCGAGAGGGAAGAGGAATAAAAAGAGGAGAAGGATAAAGAGAGAGGAGAGGAATAAAGAAAGAGCGATAAAGAGAGGGAGAGAGCGAGGGGCAGGGATAAAGACAGAAGACGGATAGAGAGCGTGTGAGAGAGAGAGGAGAAGGATAAAAAGAGAGAGAGAGGAGAGGGATAGATAGAGCGAGAGCATCGTGGTCACACACAGAGGAAAGCTTGCATTGTGAGATATAGTTGCCGTAGTAGTTTATTCAAAAGTTTATTCAAAAGACTGACGTGTTTCAATTGGAAGCAGGCAGAGGGTGAGATGGTGCAGGCAGGGGGTGAGATGGTGCAGGTGGAGGGGAGATGGTGCAGGCAGAGGGGACATGGTGCAGGCAGAGGGTGAGATGGTCCATCCGGTAAGTTGTGAGGGGGTGACACCATGAGTTACCCGCACCGGGTGACACCAGCCCTAGTGACGCCACTGACGTTGCACTCCTCCTGGGTCAGCAGCCTGAACTCCATCAGCAGGCTCTCACTGGCCCTGTGGACAGTGGAGGGGTACAGATGGGCTCAGGGGCCAGTACACAGGCCCATGCGGCGGCACCTCCTAGCAGAGTGTCCCTTCTCAATCCTATCCACCTTCAGTCTGAGCACATGGCATCTCTACTGCGCTACATATACAAGAAAGTCTGGAAGCTTCTAGAAGGTCCCTGGTAGTTCCAGCCTCAACTGTCACTGTGGAGAGTATAGAGCACCTTGTCACTTCAAATACTAGACCGCTAACCCACCTCAGTCAGGCAGACAGAAATGGCGCCCATTTTAAAAGTGACATATTACAAAGGTGCATTTCTACGATGCTGAAAATGACTCTGCGCACGCCATTGCGCAGCATGTATCACTGCATCTCGTACCACATGGCCTATACATTCCTCTACCATAGGGGAGATATAGGTGACTATACCATTGCACAGCATTAAACATTTGCATTTGAAAAATATTCACATGACATGTTGATTCCCACAAAAGCGGAAAAAATTTCAGGGAAAAAGGGCCAAGTCCAACAGTGCCCATCTCTATGGCTCTGCCTCTTTCGTATACTTGTTAATATGTATCTATCACATCAATATACCTGACTGTTTGCTTCTCAGTCCGCCTGCCAGTGAAACCACACAATTCCTTCTCTCTCCCCCCTATAAACCTCTATCCGTTTCATGAGCAGCGACCCGTTTTGTCTCTATTTGATAACCATCTGTGAAGCAGCAATAAAGGCTTGCCATAAAACATTCGAAACTTCAATCAGTTCATGGAATTATGAGTCTGCACAAAGGCTATACAGCACGTAAAACACAGCATTAGCATTGTCAAGCAGACCGCATCATGTTTGTTTTATTTGCTTGCCAAGTCAGTGGCCATGCCACACTGGTGGTCAGTAACACTTTTCGATCGGCAGCAGGCTTTCTGTCGAACAATATCACATCACACTGTCACCGGCTGCATTCCGATCTCAGCGCCTGAGCCAAGCTTCCAAGAACACTCGCGAGAAACCTCACACACACCAGATCAGTTTAGACAGCAACCACACTTAGGAGAAGGAAATGTTGTGCACTGTACCCTTCAGTTGTCCTCTTCCCAGTGTGACAAATCCAGAAGAGATGAAGTTATGCAGATCGGGTCCTCCGCCTCGATACATATCCTTGCCGTAGTGTCCTGGTGGAAAAGGCACATTCATTTATCAGTAGGGTCCAAATGACAGTCGCTTTCCCATGCGGTGAAATGTGGTAAAATTGTATGGAAAACAAGGTCTAAGGCATTTCATAGAGAAAGGGCTCTTCAGCTGCTCTGTGTTTTGTTGGAACATATGCGGATTATGTAGCAGTGTTCTGTATGATTAGCAATCTCATCACAGGCAGATTGCCGGTGAAAACTTGTTTAAATGTAAATGCCAGCATTTGTAAAGCGCACAGCTACCTCCGACGGAGGTGTCTCGGCGCTGGGGGCCATTGGGAAGATTAAGCAAGCTATTTCCCAGAGTCACATGGTGCTGGGCTAATTTACCACCAGAGCCGGGGAACCATGAACCCTATGGTCCAGAGTCAGGCATCCTGGCCGCTGCGCCACACCTCTGTTATTATAGGTGAACATTTTTGTTTATCTATAGTGTGTGCTGTGACAGAGACACTTATTAAATGCAAATGGGGAAAGGACGAATGTTCAAGAATTGCCAGATTATATATTTTTTGCCATTATTGTAGAAGACCTAATTAGGGTAATATTTTTTAACTTTCTCACTTTTACACCGGGTTCCAGGTGGTGCTAGTTGTTGAATGGGTTGGCTTCACTTTGCAGCTATGGTGGTGAAAACAGAAGTGAGGACAGATAAGTTCCTTGAATCATAAAGAATATCATGGCTATGAGTTCCCTCTAGTGTAGGAGATTGGTGCATTGTGGTATTGTATTTTCTTTCACAATTATGAGCTATTCCGGCAGACTGGTGAGATAATTTATCACATTAGTCAGCCAGTCATTCAAATACTTTAATTCGGTTGAATGCCATTAAAAAGATAAAGCTTCGAGAGACCAGAGTCAGATTATTTAGCGCCTCGATTGAACATTAGAGCACAGAGGCACCTTACACCAACAGGCTGAGTTAGCTGCGCAGTGAGAGGCCATTTTGCCTCAATAAAAGGCTGTTCTATTTTGCTTAGGATAATTTTATGAGTGAGTGGATCTAAACTATTGAATGGAAGAGAAGTTTCAATATAATATTGTGAATTTGTCATGTGATGCTCTAAGAGGAACAGAGCATAAGGCAGGCTTTTGGGTGCTTGTCGTTCGTCGATGATCAAGTTTGTCTATATTTTTCCCTTTGTTATCATGGTAGTAACCTGTGTTTGGCTAAAGAGCACAACAATTGAGAGAAACCTCTGAAGGAGCCATCGCACACTGATCTGCCATAGAGAATGCCTTTAATGGTTGGAGATTCACTCATTTACCCCACAGTGGCATCTCCTAAACATACCCTTCTTCAGGTCTGCACAAGATAGTATGTGCCTCGAAGTACGCCTATGAAATCTATCGACTCTAAGACTGTAAACGCGTGTGATATATGACCATCCATTTGCTGTTATTATTTAAAGCGCTCTCATCCCTCTCTGCTATAGAACCTGTTAAAGAATAATAAATGCAATTCGAACAGAGGGCTGAACCTGCCATTTTCCCTGCATTATGTATGTACAGAGCGCATCTCCAGGAATGCTTTCATGTGCTTGGTCTGTGAAGAGCATTTAAATTCACTATGCAGTTTTGATGCATTACAATTTGTGTTGTTTTCACTCCTAAATTTTTGATGCAGGAAGAAAGGCTTTCTGAATATTTGCAGCATATAAATCATGACTACAATATCAACTAAAGCAGTAAGGTAAACATGTATATGTAATTTATCTGGGGTTTTAAAAGGAATGCAGCAGTCTCATACTATAATTATCTTTTAAAAAAATCACGCACATGACGTTGGTTTATTAATCATCAGCAATTATGGAAACATCTATTCGACTTGGCCTGGTGATTTCACCCACCACCCCCTAAACAGGTATCTGACAAATGTGACAGAGAGAGCTACTTTTTAATTGAACGAACTAGTGAATTACAAGATAGAAGACATAGCTGAGTTACATGTTTTAAAAATGCACGGTAAAGGTACTTTTGAAAATTGGACAGGTGAAAATATCAGAAACAAGACAGACTGAGGACGTTCATGAGCAACAGGCTTCAGGCCTGTAGCTTGTCACTGAACTGTTGACAAAACACCATCAGCGACATACCTCACGAATACACTTTCATTTACAATACAGAATTACATAGCAAAAGCAGTTCCACAGAGCAGTTAGTCCACAGAGACAGGTACATGGGCGTGTAAACTGCGAACAAGACAGGCCATAATTAGAGAAAGCACAGACTGTCAAAAACCTGCGTGCAAAGCTCAACAGCACACTTAAAACAAAAAATATTTATTTTACCTGATGCTGCCTGCGAGACGTGGTGCTTGCCCAATCACGTCGCACAAGCATGGACTAAAGAGAGACTTTTCGGGGTGAGATCGCGATTAAAAGGTGGTTAGACCAGCAATCAAGGTGATACAAGGTACATTGGTGTACCTTATTTTGGCTTGCAGTAGGTTTTGTTTGCACAGAAACATGGTTAAGGTATCAAGTTACATGGAACATTCCAACGTAGTCTATCTTTCCACAGGTCGTTGTGACATCAATTCGGGGCCAAAGTGGTGTTTGCACCCGAATCTGGAGTACGACTTGTGTTATACTGCATTTTATCCTCACACATTTCACCAGGTTTACCCTGGTAGAATGTGTGCTGGAAAAATCTCAGTATTCCATATCGTACCCCAGTATAAGGTGCAATATTCAATATGTGGAGGTAATACCACACTAGGTAGATATCACACAGTGTGGTAACAGCTTTTACCAGATGGTCCATTACCTGCCCAAATATTGGGAAGCTTGTAATTTTCGACTTAAGTTGATAGATTTTTAGGAAGATACCCAGAGTGTGAGTGCATTAGGACTGCATCCACATTCCTAGGAGGATGAGTGTCTGGTTATGCGGTGAGATCCCTGAAAACTGAAGCAGACCACACAAAAATCATCAATTCCCTGCTCACTCATGCTACACACATATGTTAACCGGAATCCCAAATGATTTTACACCAGTGCAGGTATAAAAAATGTAAGTGTCTTAAAATAGGACACTCTGAGTCACAGATTCGAGATTTTTCGTTGGAGATCCATTTACTCCGATATAAAAGTATGCCAACGTGGTGGACTTTTTGCATCAGTAACTCTTAAGTAATGGTTAGAAAATGGATGAAAGAGGTAGTTTGGGTTTGTAATGCAAAAGAAATGTGGATCATTTTATTTAACTTTATTGGATTCTTAAAACTAGTGCAGGTGCTCGATGTTTAGAGAGAGGGAATGTGCTCAAACCTCACATATAGGGTGCAAGGGAAAAAAGTTTACATCAGGAAAATATATTCCCTGTGGTTAAAAAGAAATAGATTAATAAAAAATAAAATTAAGGCATTTAGTGAATTTTCTGCCAGGTCTCAGGAAGTAGACTTTGCATGTGTGTCAAACTGTTCCCCCATCCTTTGCAGTTACTCTATCAGCAGATGTTTACAGATGTTACACATTTGTATCCGGGGAACAGCTGTAAAGCTGCCAATCTAAGACTGAGAGTCCTGGTGTCTGGCTTGATAATAAACTCACTATGGACTGGCAACCCAAAAATCGTGCAGCAAGCTGCTAGGGCATTCTTAGAATGCTTAGGAAGGTGTTAGATCTTCTCGCCTTCCCTTAAGAAGCCTCATCATACAGGCCCTGATAAAGTCACACCTAGCCTAAGTGAACTCTCTGCATTTCGGATCTCATCCTTATGTGTTTGAAAGGTTTCAAGCAATTCTAAATGCAGCACCCACTTCCTCCTGAACACCCCGAGGCAATAGTCTGAAAAAAGGGCACAGGCTGAACTTCACTGGCTCCTTGTGGAGCAGTGGGTGCAGGTCAAGGCACTAGGGATTGTGCACAAAGCCCTCCACAACAAAGTCCCCCAGCTGTTACAACCTTTGACCACACCCAACATTCCTGGTAAGCCATTCAGATCATCCAATGCTCATCATCTGACAGCACCTAAAACTATCAGATCAAGATGGGGAGCCGTTCATGTGCTCAACTGGCTCGCAAACCATGGAATTCCTTACCGATCAGACTATGTCTAATGGACCTAGAACTATCTTTCAGAAATGCACTGAAAGCCTGGCTGTTGGTGAACTAGCCTTCTCCCAGCCCTGATGCAGATTCAGTTGGTGTCATGTTGTTTTTTTTAGCAATGGTAAGCCCCTGGGTAGCCAGGCACTCTACAAGTCCAACAGAATAGAATGGAATAGAGGAGATATTTTTCCTGAAAAGGAAATGCTTGAGGGACCCATGCCTATGAACATAAAAGCCTAGTGTTTCTAGCCTCCATGTCATTACGGGCACCATTTGCATACCTGGGCTTTTCACCTTCAAAGAAATGCTAGCAGGTGTGTTAGACCATTGGATGCAAAACCAAAACTGCCTTACCAATAATGCATTAGGCTTTCATGCCAAAACCCAGGACTGGAAAAAATGCCCAGTGAGTGAGAGGGAAACCCAGTAGGACACATACAGCACTCTGATACCCCAACTGTTTAACCAAAATGGGTCTAAAATCCCGACAAAAACCACATAACTGTTTCTACTGGTTTAAGAAACGTTTTTTCTCTCTGACCACTACTTCCCTGACTGAATACTACCCACTGACACAATGCCTTATTTATTTGCGGGGGAGACCCTAAAGGTTTTATCGCCAGGGAGGAGCTAGGCGATTTATCACTTATAAAAACAATTAGGGCTTCATGGACCAGTGCATTCCAGACCTGCTGATGTCAGCCCTCTCGTCCCAGGTCCAGCTGATGAAGACACATAGCGACAGGAGACGCACAGCACGGATAGAGAGAGCACAGAAGCGAGACGCCCAGCCACGGGGACACTTAATACAACAGGCCAACTTCCGGAGCCTACCTAGCACGTTAGCGTGTTGAGCTTTGTCCATGCTCACCGGTACGTCTGAGGACCGCCGAGCCACTGCAAAAGAGAAATGAACCCCAGGTTTGACATTAGACAGTAGCATTATGGCGTTGAACTTATCGTTGGAATACATACACAACACGATTTCCTGGTAAGCCTGGCGCGCTGGGCTTTCCAGGCGTGAATCCCAGCTGGGCAGCCTCGACCTTTCATCTTTCCCAGGAGGATGAAATGAGGGCAAATATAATTGGATAGTTCACCAGAGAAAATAAAATGTGCTTTTCAAATGCCTGATGGCTTTCCTAACTCCAGCCTTAATTGATCCAGTAACGAATGACTTATTTCTTAAATGTGGGTATAATAATGTGATTATGACACCCTTTAAAGAACATATGTATAGGAAACATCTCACCAATCGTCATATTTTATTTGGATATAATGCTGCTAGCTACATTACACTAAATAATAGTTCAAAGATAATCCTGACTTGGGGGTAAAAACAAAGGGTCATATGTTCCAGGAAATGGCGCAGTGCAATGCTGTGGTAAATTTTGCAGTGCTGTGCTGCGTCATTTCAAGAACACAGGGATGTGCTGTATTTATAAGAATACAATGCACGACTGTATTTTCCCTTGTGCTGGCGCTGAAAATAGCTGCCTTGTGTCATAGTGCAAGGGGGCCTGCGTTGCAGGGATGATTGCTTATGTGCAGTAAGGTTTTCCTTCCTGCACATATACAATCAATAATGGCGATTTGTTACTTCTATTTGTGCTGCATTCTGCAGCGCACAAAGAAGTAGCAAATAGCAATTTTTAATGTTTTTGTTTGGGTAGCAAATAACACCTTCCTGCACAAAAACAATTTATGGCGTTTTGCTCTTTCTATTCTGCAGCACACATAGAAAAAGCAGAAACGAGGAGAAATGAAAGTATTTCTCCTCATTGTGCCAATCTAACACCTGCTTTTGCATGGCATTAGTTTTTGGCACTGCCTCAGATTTACACATCCTTGTAAATCTGGGGAAGAACCTCATAGAGCAATGGGTGCTGGATGGAACACCCACAGCAACGCTCATGCCCCTGTCATGCAAATGCCTGAGTGAAAGGGTGCCATATTTGCAAAGCCACATCAAGCCATGCAAAGTAGTTTAAAACCGCTTTGTTAATATGGTGCAGGGCATTGCCCCGACAGAACGTCTAAAAAGTGACGATCCGGTAGCAGATTCACCATGTAATTTCCCAAAAGTTTCACCCGAATTAGGATTGCTATTAGCACTGATTTACTGGACTCCTGAGTTGTTTTCCCCTAAAAAATTCACAAGGAGAAACCTGTCAAAATGTGTGTGCTGAAAGAGTCTGAAAAGAGGCACAGCATGCAGTAATTTGGGGCAGTTTTACCGATACAGCACATTGTCCCACTCTGTACCACGATGCATCCCTAAGTGTGCGTGCCAGGGTCAGAGCGAAAAGTGCACCATAACACAACAAATATGCTGTTCTCAGTGCAGATACAAACCTGTGTCTGCACTGGGAACAGCACATTAGTGACAAGCGGACTTTTGTTTGAAGCCATTGAACAATCTTCACCCCAGAATCAGCTACTGGACCTGTCTTTGAAACGGGGGCAGAGATCACACCGCGCAGGCAGAGGCAGCGACTGTCTGTTCTTGACTGCAGCAGGATTGGTGTCTGGTCCCTGAGACCCCTTCCCCTTTTCCACGTGGCACTCTCTGGGAGTACACAGACTGTGCACAACCTTTATGTGGCACATAGTCAGCATCCCTCCTAGTGACATTTGTGAGCGTGTAATAGTCTGTAATTTGGCTTTGATGCAAATGAGGGTGTGCCCCTCCATGAGATTGCACTAGCTCATATTTAGCACTGGCACAATCTGTATTACAGAATGGGCAGCAAACATGTCTGTGGCTCCTTTTCTAATACCAAAGTGCATCAGAGGCACAAGAAGCCGCCAGTGGAATTTGTATAGCATGGTGCCCAAGGTGCAAGGTTCAAAACTGCATACTATGCCTCATTACACCCGCCACAACTCAGACTCCACACAGTGGCGTAGCAGGGTCAGGTGGTACCCAGTGCGGAAAATTTCATGTCATTCCCGGCTTGACAAAATGGCAAAAATATGTGCTTAAAACGCATAGGGGCAGATTATCAACAAATAGCAATATTTATCGCTAAGTAGGCTTAGCGGCAATTTTTTTATCGCCGCGCATCACGGGATTTTATCGCTGAGATAACGTGCTATTAGCAACGTTTATCTCAAAAGCAATAAAATTCCCGGTGATAGTGCCAAAATCCGGGAATATCGCTGAGAATACAGCGATATTCACGCATTATCGCTAACAGGGTCTTAGCCATTATATCCACCTCCCATTGGATATAATGGCTAAGAACTGGTCTGAGCAGGCGTTAGTTTTTAGAGATATCACGCTTAGCGCAAATATTTCCATCGCTACGCTTGCGTTGATAATAGGCGATAGCGATGTTAGTGACTGCTTTCAGTTGCTAACAGGTTGGGTACGCCCACTTTGCATGTCATTAGTGATAAATATCACTAACATGCAAAGCGGGCCCCAAACCGCTCGTTATCGCCTACAAACTGTCGCTAACTGCTGTTTGCGACAGCTTGCTAATAGGGCGATACAATTATCGCCCCTTAGCGGCTCAAAACGGCCGCTAAAGCGGCGATAATTTCCTATCACCCCCCTTGATAATATGCCCCATATTTTTGCCATTTTGTAACCCCCCTCAGTGATGACACCTGGGGTGAAACGCACCCACGTACCCTCCCTTCATACGCCACTGACTTTACATTTATTCCCTATGCTTGGAAATTCCTCCCACTTCAATATCGGTATTTCCACATGTAGTGCTGATGCCAGAAATCCATCGGCACTCATAATGAGACACTCATTGCGTTTGTTCTTTCTGAGTGTACATGTTAATTTAGATTTAGCAGAGATGAGCAGAGAGTTCATAAATATGGTGACTCTGGTGTTGAAAACTCCTTATTTGAGTTCACATTTCAGCTAAAGTCGCTTGTTAACATCCACAAAAACGTGTTTTTTAGCAAAAAACAGAGACATATGAAACTGCTTGACTGAAAGCACTTGACCCCAAATACCAAATGTATGAATGTTTTTTTATTTTTTTTATTTTGCTCGTCTATTATGTAGAATTCAACCTAGGTCAGGTGTTTACCATGCGATCTCTCCACCGATTCTGTACATGTTCATGCTATGCATAGGCGTGATCTGTCTTCGTAGGTATATTCCCCTTCCTGCCTGGCGTGGGAGCTAAGCATTGAATTATGCACACACATCTCACTGTCAGAAAAAAATGTAGACTGCTGCAAATTAAATCAGCTTTGCCTGGTTATCCTCAGATGTATATTATATCATGAAACATACACAGCGTGCAAAGATCCTGAAAACATTGCATCAAATGTGAAATAAATATGCAATAAATATGAAATGCTTTCTACACCGAGGACAGTAATTCAGTCACACGTCTGCTGCACCGGGTGCATCCACGGCCGCCCAAAGAATGTTTAATTTGAGGTAATTTGCTATTCATGGAGAAAAATATTTGTTTGTGATATCATTTCAAGCAAGAGGAATATTTGTAGCGCGCTCCCCAGTTATGACAATATAAACTCTTCTCCAGGGCAGTGCTATAAACCACGTGCCAAAGAAGAAAGTCCTGGCGTGTAACGCGGTGAGCCCCGGCTTCTATTGGTCTCCAGTGGGATTCTCGAAACCGAACGGCACGGGTGTTATGCCTGCTGGGACCAGTGGGAGTAGTGTATCTGCAGTGCACCAGGGAAGGAGTTCAACAGGAACCGGCATGGTGGTGTAGGGAGCAGAGCACTCTCCATAGGACTAGAAGCACGTTTCGATTACAATTACCTTCCTTCTTGAGTGATGACCCCAAAAACACCATGCACAGGAACACAAAAGTCCATTGTTTCTCGATTAAAAAACCCATATACTGAACAATAGACTTACACCAGGTTGTTTCTCAACAACGGACTCCCAACTATTGGATAAATGCACCTTCTACTCTTTCCCAAGGTTTTCACACACTTCCCCGAACAAACATACACTTTTTATCTGCATGGAACTCTTCTCTTGGGTCACACTCGCCTATCCAATCCAATCCTGACAGCCTTAGACCGCCATCAGTTACCAGCATGATTCCTTGTCCCAGGATGTGACTGAAGAAAAAACATTGGCCAAACATGGAGGCAGGATTTCTTCCTTTACCACTTCTCTGCGCGGGGGGGGGGGGGCGCCGTGGTGGACGAGCTCAGTTCGTCAGGGCCGCACCCGTTTTTGGAACATTCAGCACCGCGTGCGAACGTTCCAACGGCCGTGACGAGCTGAGCTCATCAGCAGCACCTATGAGGCTAGATCCACATGGGCTGCTAGATACCTATGATGCGATGAACCTGATTACTGTCCCACAGGCCCTACAAGACCATAATGGATTGTCAAATAAATCTCAAAACTGGGGTATCTCCTCTCTGCGAGACCAAACAGTGGTAACAGTGGTTGAGCGCCACTGATGCAAACAACTTCTTCGTATTGGGTATATCTCCCCTCTGTCAAGTATAGTCAGAGGCGGTGGTCAGTTGGCCTAACAATAGGCACATTTAGACAAACCTTTAAAACCATGCAAAAATGAATGGCAGCAATATGGAATTGCTTTAGTCTTCAAAAACTAAATCCCTGACTAAGGGCCTGATGTAGGTCGCCAATTACCGGTCGGTAATGAAAGAGGTAGCCGAGTGGATGACGACCAGCCGCCTGAAACTGAACTCTGACAAGACGGAGGTCCTCATCCTGGGCTCTTCCCCCTCCGCCTGGGACGACTCCTGGTGGCCTCCCGCCCTGGGCACCGCACCCAAACCGACAGACCATGCACGCAACCTGGGCTTCATCCTGGACTCCTCCCTCTCCATGACCAGGCAAGTCAACAACGTCTCCTCGGCGTGCTTCAACATCCTACGCATGCTACGGAAGATCTTCCGGTGGATCCCCACCGAGACCAGGAAGACCGTCACCCAGGCCCTCGTCACCAGCCGACTGGACTACGGCAACGCCCTCTACGCCGGAACCACCGCCAAGCTCCAGAAGAGACTCCAGCGGATCCAGAACGCCTCAGCCAGACTCATCCTCGACATCCCACGAACCAGCCACATCACCGGACATCTGAGAGACCTTCACTGGCTCCCCGTCAACAAAAGAATCACCTTCCGCCTCCTCACCCACGCACACAAAGCCCTACACGACCAAGGCCCGAGATACCTCAACAGCCGGATCAACTTCTACGCTCCCAAACGCCACCTCCGATCAGCCAACCACGCCCTCGCCGCCGTCCCCCGCATCCGAAGAGCGACCACAGGAGGAAGGTCCTTCTCCTACCTGGCCGCCAAGACCTGGAACTCCCTCCCTCCCGACCTGCGCCTGACCCAAGACCACCTCTCCTTCAGGAAGAAGCTGAAGACCTGGCTGTTCGAGCAGTAGCGGCACCCCCCCCCCCCAGCGCCTTGAGACCCTATGGGTATGTAGCGCGCTCTATAAGTGTCACTGATTGATTGATTGATTGATTTCGGCCATTACCGACCGGTATTTGGGATTTGACACGTAGGTAGGCTTAATTTACAGAATCGGTATATTTACCGATTCGGTAAATTTACTGATTCTGTAAAATACCGAATCGGTAAATTTACCGAATCGGAAAATACAGATGTAGTTGGCACTGAAAACAGTGCCACAGGCCATTACCGATTTGTTATTTACCATGTAATACTATTACATGGTAAATAACAAATTCCAGTGTACATGCACATCTGTGCATGTACACCTGTGCCATGTGGCACACAGACATGCCCTAAGGGCATGTCTGTGTGTCACATGGCACACAAGGCAAAATCAGGGGTGCAACAGGGTGTTAAAGTGACACCCTGCACCCTTGCAAAATCGGTAATTTTACCGAATCGGTATTTACCGATTCGGTAATTGACATTGATTCCTATGGGCCTGGGTAAATACCGATTTGGTAATTACCGAATCATACAGATCCGGTAAAAATTACCGATTTTTTACCTACATCTGATTTACCGAATCTAGAATACTGAATCAGTAAAATTCGGTATTCTAGAGTCGGTAAATCAGATTTACCTACATCTGCGCCCAAGTCTTTAAAGCGTAAGTAACAGTGATTATGTCTCTGCTCACGAATACCTTTCAATTCACCCACAACCTAGGAATTTCCACTTTCTCTCATTCTTTTGACTAATTCAGTAAATATGCTGGCCATTATTAATTTTTAAGCTGCTAGTGCATATCCCCCTATAGCTGCTTCATCGCCCAGATTTACGTCAATACCTGACCCATCCCATCTTGGAAGTCCTGATAGGGCTGGTGGCCTGGGTGTGAGTTGCCTCAGTGGCTTCACTCAGTGAGCCCACAGTACCCCTCCTACAACAACCGCACCCAAGGACCTGTGCCCTTGGCCCAGGGTGCCCTCTCCTACTGGCTCCTGGTTCCTCTGTGACTGAGCTGATGATTCTCACCTCAGAATCCAGGGCCATGTTCCTAGTCCCTTCAAAGACATTTAAAAAGCCACAAGTCACTCTTCAAATTGGTGCTCAATTACTGCAACTTGCTTCTCATTACCTTTGGAGAATCTGCCTCACAACTAGCCTACACTTCACCCACCAGGTGTGTTGGGCAGAGTATCAAGGGTGATGATTTACAAAATCTACACTGGAACTTCTGGCTGTCTATCAACTCCTAAATATTTCTATATGCTGGAAGCGATGAATACAATAAACACAAAGAACCCATTCTAGCATCAAATACGCAAATAGTGCCACCAACTCAATGCTCAGAGGATCCATAAACTGAAGGGCCTCCCATGGGTGGTCTTCTCATGGTCTTCAAATGTCTAAAGTCGGTGATCCTTCTGAACTAGCAATCAGAAATGCACGCAACAAGCATCGTTACTTAAACTACATTAATTCCCGCTCTCCTACCTTGTCTCGACCGCTTGATATATGGCAACCAAATGTTTAATGCATTGCTTTATAAAAAATAAAATGAAATAAGCGCTGCGTTGAGACTCATCGGTTGGTATCCTGCCCGCTTTAAGCACGTTCATTTAACCTGATTTAAGTCTAAGTTAGTGCTTTACTTTTAGGGAGTACAGCCCACAAAGAGAGGGCAGGGGTTGTCTCTTTCTATTATGACCAGTATTGTCTGCAAATAAAGCACTAACTCCAAGAAAGAGCAGGTTAAATTAATTCACTTTACACGTTGCGGGCGCATAAACCAGGCTTTGCCATGCGCCAGAATAGTTCATCATGGTATGGTCCCTGATGCTCATCTCCAGCGATGGAATAGATGCCACTGGTGATGTGATGTTTTCCATGTAAATGTTTCAGTTAATGTCTTACGCCGAAAGGGTAAACACTTTGCTCCAATTGATTCAGTGGATCTTGAGTGAAAATGTAAACCATTATATTAAAGTACTCCATGGAGCAACATTTCCTAGGTAGATGTAGTGATATCATTGATAGCTCTATATATGTATCTGGCCACAACTGACCTAACACAGTTTATCAGAACATTTTTTAGTTAAATAGTACAGTTTTTAGCACTTGGTCGGGCTTTATACACCACAGTCAAGGATGTCAGTTTCTGTTCATGTCACCTCACTTATTGAAATGCCATCAAGGTCCAAAGGCATGTTATGTCACGCCTTCTGATGTTCTGATGTGATGAATCAGCCCTGCAGCATTTAACGCTACCCCAGGCTTCTTGGACATCTTAAGACACACCTACGTTGAGGGAAAGTGGGTGTCTATTATCACCAAACAAAAATCAAATACGGAAGTGAATGTGTATTTTTTTTCAGAAAGTAGCACAAAAAATATATATATATAGCATTTCATTAAAATGATTTTTGCCGTTTAAAGTGACTTTAGACAATTATCGAAAGAAGCAACCAACTGACACCCTTACATGGACCTCTTACTTGAAGCTACACTTATAGCAATGAATAGTTTTCAGACGCTTCTAAAATCTCATGTTTTTTTTAATGACTGCCGACGGTTATTTTAAATTCTACATACACAACATGTAATACATGGTGGAAATTATGGGTATAGAAAGGAAAATGTACAAAGTAGCAACTAAAACTTGCACAAGAGATTTGAGTAACTGAGGCAGAACTGGTGCAAGTCTCATCTCGTTGAGCAGGGAGTTCTAGAGGCAGAGCTTGGCCTCAAAGAACGCTCAGACAGAGATCCCATCATCATGACATTTATGGGTATCAGATTGCAGAATGTCTTTTCTTCTGAACTCTGTGGGCCAGCCTGTGATCTTCAACTTATTAGTACGAATTATTTATAATGAGAGCAAGACCCTGTAAGTCATGCAGAAAGTTTCAAGGCTATCCAAGAGCGAAGAGGTTTATGTGACCTATTTATCCATTCCCTAATAGAAGTGCAACCCCTTTATCTATTACGGAGCTAACAGAGAAGCTTTAGTCTTCAAAGTGTTCATATTTTGCATTTTGTGACAAAATTGGGTTATTAGTTGAGGGGGTATGTTAACTCTACTCAAGCACCAACCACAATTACTGTCAGGGTGAACTACAAAAAGTTACTAAATTAACCTGTGTTTAACCCTCTAGCAGCTTGGCACAAAGTAGTCAGGCTTAACCTAGAGGTAATGTGTAAAGTATTTATGCAGCACTTAAACATTAATAAAGTATAAATACAACACAAGAATAATGCCTCACCAATTTAGAAAAATGGAGTAAAATTTACTAAATTATTTGACACCAAAAGGAAAATAATCTTATCAATAGAACCAGAGACATGCAATTTTAAAGATATGGTGCCGAAAAGCATAAAGCCCCACTCACGGTTATCTGGTCGTGCTATACCTGTGAAAGTCCCAAGTTCAAGCCCACAACATTGTAGCACTTGCCAGATATGGTAAAAGGTTAGTCTGACTGAAAAACTCCCTTTTCAAAGTTTGATGCGAAGAGTCCAGTTCGCCGGGGAAGAGGCCGCAAACAGAGCATCATGGATGGTCATTGCTGTAGCGCGTAGAGCAGATCAGGTGTCGCAGCCAGTTGGTTTTGTAGCACAAAGATCCTGTTGGGTGTCACCATCTTGCATTGCTGGTCGTTGCTGGCAGTTACTGTAGTGGGAAGAGTCAGTTCCACCAGAACTTTACTTTGGCAGCCATCACAGGTAGCGAAGGTCCCAAAATTCAAGGATTTCTCCTTTATCTTCAGAGGAGTGAAATGAAATATGAAATACCAGCATTTGTAAAGTGCACAGCTACCTCCGGAGAGGTGACCCAGCGCTGGGGACCGTCGGAAGATTAAGGAAGCTATTGCCCAGAGTCACATGGTGCTGGGCTAACCTGCCACCGGGGATCGAACCGTGAACCCTGTGGTCCAGAGTCAGGCACCTGCCACTGCGCCACACCTCTTCCACAGTGCGCACTTTTGTCAGCCAAGAGCCTAGGCCCTGGGGAGGTACCTCTTGGGAAACAGGGGAATCCCTCTAGCAGAAGCCAGTAGGGCTAAGGCAGGTCCAGGCAGGTCAGCTGGGCAGTTTCAGGGAGGCCTCCGGAGCGTGTTGTGTCCCTGTAGCTCAGGACAGGAATTCAGCCTGTCTAGAATGAAGGGTGTCTTCCTTTTCAGAGAGCAAGACATTCCTCAAGCAGTAGGGAAGTCCTTCATGCACATCCTAGATATAAGAGTGGACTAAGGAGCCACTCTGAGGGTCTTATTTTTATACCTGGTGTCTTCTTTAGAGTGGATGAAACTTCTGGAGTCCCCTCCCCCAAAAATGGTTCTGAAATTCCCTTCCTCCCTGCCCTGGTCCCAGGATGCCTGTGGTGACAAAAGGTGAAGTAGTTTGTGACTGTACTGAGGCAGCTCTTTTGAAATGTAAGTGGGGCTGTGCACAGCTTCACCCACCATCATGGCAGGATGGCCCATCCTGCCAACATCTAGCCCCCTTTTGTGTCACATCCGGGCGGAATACACAAAGGCCAACTGCCAAGTAAACCTAGGCATGTGACTCATGGTAAAGACTGCAGTCACTAAATGGTTTGGACAAGAAAACACCAACTTTCTTGAAGTGGCATTTTTGGATTTTTGTCTTGAATCCAACTTTACCATTAGACAGGATTCTAAATCACAAATATTTAGACATTAAACATGAAATTATCAACCTGCTGCGAACAAATGTTATTATGTATTAAATCTAATAAGGTAACCTAAAGTTATCCTATGGAGAGGTAGACCTCAAAGTAGTGGAAAATATTTAGGATGTTTTTTTCCTACCAGAGCATGTAAAACTTAAAAGTACATGACCAACGTTTTAAATACAATGCACTCTTTCATATGGGCTGATAAGGGCCTAGAGGTTTGGGCCTAGCAAAAGGTTTATTTTGCCAGATCTAATTACCAGTTTAGAAAGACACACATGTTGCTAAGGCAAGCCTGAGCCCTGTTTTAAAAAGCTAATTCATTAACTGGCACAATAGGTGCTGCAGGCCCAATAGTATAATTTAATTTACAGTCCCTTGTTCTTGTTAGTGAGTACAAGCATTTCAGCACTGGTTAACAGTGGTAACGTGCATAGAGTCCTAGAGCCAATGAAAACACATTTCCACAAACTAGACCGGAGCAGGCAAAAAGTATGGGGGAAGACCAACCTAAGGCTTACAGTCCTCACACATTCTGGTTGAGGTCTTTTAGATATAAGTAGAACAGATTTGCACTGTGTTTCGAGCCTCAATGTTCCAAGGCAATTTGAGTTTAGCATTAAAATACGTTGTCCCAGAGCTGCAGATTCCCCTGTAACATCACTCTTCAACGAAAAACAAGTGAAACCCTACTCACAAAGGAACCAGGGCCAACAATTATATCAAAAACAATGCTTCCAGTGGTATAATCAAAATGATATGAATTAAATATATAGCTCAATAGCGATAAACATTAATTGACAAGGATGGCAAAAAGAAATGTACGAACAATTATGTATATTTCTTTCATGTTTTTTACTTCATAGTGTAGACTTTGTTGAAATATGTCATACAGTTCAGTGCATACATAAACATAAACATAAACAGTACATTGCCGTATATTTGACCGTGATCGAGTTTTCCTAACTCTCACAGTCAGGTCTGACACGATTCAATATACCGGAAGGGCATAGGAGGGCCAGCCGTACACGGAAGGAGAGAGCTGTGAGACGCGACCGGGCTCCACAGAAGCGAGGCATTTTCCTCAACATAAAAATATACGGCAATTATTGGACCCACGAACCGGATACTAATTTGGCTATCCGCGCTACTTTCAATTGACCTCAGGTATTACCTTGAGACAACATTAACAGTGCCATCGGTTGCACATTGCTCATTGCAATTCTTTGACCACTACATGTGTACCCGGCTGGGTCACTTGTAAGTGAGTGATTTTTTCATTATTTCAACATGCATGGGTGAATACGTGATAACATTCAGATGTCCTCCATTGTCCTGTCCTGACGAGACCCACACCCTAAAGGGTCGAAACGCCGTCGACGCAACAAGGAATTGAACCTTTAAATAGAGTGTCTACGACTGCGTAGAATCACTTTTAACAATCAAATTATTCTTTCTTGGTCTTTTTCCTTCTTATTGTATCCACTTAGAAACCACTGTGCCTTTAGAGAACTTATGCTTTGTGTATTGTTATTTTGGTTTCACTGATAAACTCGGGACACTCTGCACTTTTATGTACTGTTTATGTTTATGTTTATGTATGCACTGAACTGTATGACATATTTCAACAAAGTCTACACTATGAAAGTAAAAAACATGAAAGAAACATACATAATTGTTTGTACACTTCTTTTTGCCGTCCTTGTCAATCCTCAGTATTAATGTTTATCGCTATTGAGCTATATATTTAATTAATATCATTTTGATTATACCACTGGAACCATTGTTTTTGATATACCTGTAACATCACAGCAGAGTGCAATAACTTTGGTTGTGAACTGTTATGTAACCAAAGCAGTGTAAAATAGACATCTGTTCTGTTTGCTGCCTCCCACTGGAGTATAGTAAGGGTGTTGGAAATGACCACCTGTTTGTGGTATTCCCCCAGATTGTTGCCTTTGTTTCCCTAACCAGTTTTTTCTTGGCCATAGGACTCTGCACACTTTATCCCTGTTGACCAGGGTTACATTGCTTGTGCTCTCAGTAGCAAAAAAGTTACATTTGGTATACACCTGTTTGTCACATTTCATTCACTTGTAAGTCCCTAGTACGTCATACTATACAATTGGTTTAGGATTGGGTTTTCACTTCATTAGTTTGAGTACTGCATAAATACTTTATTCCAGCCTGACTGTTCTGTGCCAAGCTTACAGAGGGTTGAGCAGAGGTTTGTTTAGCGATTTGAGTGGTTCACCTTGAGAAAGATTGCGATTATTATTTGAAGTGGGTTCTCTCCCTTCAAATAATACTCCAAAGGCCATATTATCAAGAACGGCAATAACATTATCACCGCTTTAGATGCAGTTTCCTGCCACTAAAGCGGCGATAATGTTATCGCTGTTCTTGATAATATGCCCGCAATATCATACAAAGGGTATACAATAAAAACTTATCGTTGCAGTTTCTTGTCGCAACAGACTGGTGCTGGAAGGATTTAGTCATGTTTATTCCATCATAGCGCACACAGAAGGTTACTTTAAAACAAAAAATTCAATCATGAGATCTGGGATGTCATTATTGCCCCTGTGGAGGAACAAGGGCAAAACAGGCGTCTTTCATAACGCATAAATGTAAAATTCTAAATATGAGATCATCAACGCAGATAGATCATTATCGGAAAATTGTGACTGATCACTGGAAATGCTTAACATTACTGAACATCCAAAAACACCTGGAGCAGACGATATTGTCCAGGAGGGAGGCATTTCTGGACCAAATATAACCTCCCCCTGCAAGAAAACTATATACACAATTAAGGCACGGTTGCCTGCCACTTGGGACACTGACCTGCAAATGGGCAGGTCAAGAGGAGGGAATCTGCCCTGTCTGCAACAATAGCAAAGAAGACATTGCCCATGTTTTGTTTTTTTGCCCTGCTTATAGCGCAATCCGGAGAGCTTGGCTGGTACCACTATGTAGAAATCTGGGACTAAAACATTGTGCTCAAGCCGTTAGAATTTTAAAATATGATACATCCCCCCTCATTGTGTTCTCGGTCTCCCGCTTTTTGTACGGCATGTGGTGCAGAAGGTCCACTTTGATTAATTGTGACTAATTAAAATGATGGCCATTTTTCGTTTGATAACTGATTGTATAATAATGTTTTAACCGCTGGTTCCTAATTATTTATGTATTTTATTGTATGTACATACTTTGCCTGTGCTTTTATGGTCGTTGACCAAAATAAAGTTATCACAAACGAAAAATAAAAAACGATATTGTAATGGTAAAGCACAAGCGAATGTCATGTATATGTTCTTAAAGATTCCAGGAGAATTAAATCCATTTTGCACACAAAATGACTGCATCCGCCACTTACTGAGTATATGTGGATAAGGCTCGAACCAAAGACAAAGAACACATACAAACACATTAACCGGTTTATTTTAGGGAATGCTTTAAAAAATCAGTGGACAAACAGGAAACATTTCAAAGTGCCCGAACAGCAATTTGAAGGTGAGCTTGCCATACTGGGAAAAATGATCCCATATCCACCACGAAGTGTGAAATTACATCAATTTGTTCTGTCAATCAGATATAATAAACTTGCAGGTGAGAAACAGTGTTTCTAACAGTGCAGAGGAAAATGAATATAAAGTACAGCAGAGGGCAGCTGAAGAGCACCGACCTGCCAGGCATGCCTATTATTGCACCAGGCCAGCAAGAATCAACTCAATTTGGGGCGACTGCCTGTGGTAATTGGCTGGCATTAGACAGCGCATAGGAGTGACGGCTCTGCCTCTGGAAGTCCTGGTTAGTAGTCTTGTCTGATGTCCCCCTTTCACTGCAGCGCAAGGGCGTTGATTAACAAAATTGACCGTGATGAAAACTACACGAAAGGGCTGGTGGAAAAGCCTTATGTGTTGGCCTTTCTCATTACTGAGTTTTCTATGGGAGTTGTGTTCATGTAGCATTTAGAGCACTGAATTCTTACTGTAGCAGAAGCCTCTCTTATGCTTGAGATTTTTTATTCGGCAGCTACCTAGTGATCATAAGAGCATACCTGGAGGTTTAGCCAACAGCAACTTCCATTCTGCATATGGTGGTGTAAATGGCAATCTCATACTCATCCTACTTAGTGATATGAGAGGTTTGGCTATGATCAGGTTTGTCTTAGCTTCTGAATAGAATTTACTTTAGCAGAAAATGAACTGATGAAAAGTTTACTTACCTTTTGTAATGCTCCCTGGTGGATACTCTAACAACAAATCCTCAAATTTCACTCAACTTTTCAGCACTATGGGCCCGATTCACAGAATGAACTTAAGACTCAATCCTAAACTTACTACTGTTTTGGTATTCACAGATTGCACTTACTACTTTTGGTATTCACAGAATGAACTTACTACTTTTGGCATTCACAGAATGCACTTACTACTTTTGGTATTCACAGAAAGAATTTACTCATTTCGGTATTCACAGAAGTTAGGACTCCTAACTTTAGGACTCCTAAATGCCTTCTGTGAATACCGAAAGTCTTAAAATTAGGATTTTTCTCGATTTAGTAGTAGTAAACTTAGGACTCCTAACTTTACTACTACTAAATTGAGAAAAATCCTAATTTTAAGACTTTCGGTATTCACAGAAGGCATTTAGGAGTCCTAAAGTTAGTAGTCCTAACTTTACTACTACTTAATTGAGAAAAATCATAATTTTAAGACTTTCGGTATTCACAGAAGGCATTTAGGAGTCCTAAAGTTAGAAGTCCTAACTTTACTACTACTAAATTGAAAAAAATCATAATTTTAAGACTTTCGGTATTCACAGAAGGCATTTAGGCTTCCTAAAGTTAGTAGTCCTAACTTTACTACTACAAATTGAGAAACATCGTAATTTTAGGACTTTCGGTATCCACAGAAGGCATTTAGGAGTCCAAAAGTTAGGAGTCCTAACTTCTGTGAATACCGAAATGAGTACGTTCATTCTGTGAATACCAAAAGTAGTAAGTGCTTTCTGTGAATGCCAAAAGTAGTAAGTTCATTCTGTGAATACCAAAAGTAGTAAGTGCAATCTGTGAATACCAAAACAGTAGTAAATTTAGGACTGAGTCTTAAGTTCATTCTGTGAATCGGGCCCTATGCCTCTTAGTCAGTAGGTGGAGTTTTGCAGCTCCTTGTTGGATTTATACTAACTGGGAAATGATGGAGCGGAGCTGCTAAAGCAGCAACTCTGTGTGCTGACATTAGTTTTTATCTGTTCCCTTTCCAGTCCTCAGACTTGGAATGTAAAGCAATTGTTGGGAACAGTGTACTGGTTCCTATCTCGGTTTTTAGAATTAAAAGAGGCGATGCCTTAGAAAGGGGAGGTGGAAGAAAATGAGGAACCCGGCGTTAGATCAAGTATCCACCAGAAAGAGCATTATCAAAGGTAAGTAACTTGTTCTTCTGATGGATAGTTCTAACTGCAGACTCCACACTATTAAAATAGATACCAAGGCAGTACACCCACAAATGTGGAGCATCTGTGGGGGACTCAAATTAAAATACTTTAACAGAACCAAGTTGGTAAAGTGTTGTTCTCACTGGATGTGGCTGTCAGGGCAGGAGTGCTTTGTGAACATATGCACTGATCCCCACTTTGCAGCATGGCAGATGTCAAGTACTGGCACTACTCTAGCCAGTGTCAGTGAAGTGGCCATGGTGCAAGTGGAATGTCCTTCAGGACATTGTTTCTTTGCCAGTACATTGAAAATCTTGATTCAGAGAACTATCTACTTTGACAGGGTCCTCTCCTGCACAGCTTTCTATTTCATCAATCTAGAAAAACCTACAAAGAGCTGATCGACCACTCAAAGGGTATTGGAAGGATTGCTACAAATATGTAAAGATCTTACAGGGACCAACCAATGGAATCTCTCCTCCACTTTTGAGGGGAGTGGGGGATCAAAGAATGTTGGTTGAGGGATGATTTCCTAATGTGGAAGGGAGTCACAACCTTTGGCTAGAAGACCACTTGAGTCCTTAGCACCAATTTGCCCATAAACAAGGTGGTGTACGGCAGTTGCGCCAAATTGGCTTCCATCTCACTCATACAATGGGCTGGTATAATTGCAAAGAGGAAGACAGTTCTCGGAGACAAGAAATACGGTGTGCAACTAGGAATAGGCTTGAAGGGCATATACATAAGAAAGGTCAATACAAAATAACGATCCCACAGAGGCATCATAAACTGTTTCATCTTTAGATCTTCTGGGTCTGTCGACAAGATCTCGCTGGCCAAGCTCCTTGAGGCATGCATGTAGCAGCTTGATAAAGAAACTACATTTATGGACTGTAATTCCCAGCTAGCACAGGAAAACGTTTGTTTGCTAAAACCATCAATTCATTTGTATTTGCTATCCAGGGGATTGGTCCGATATGAGCTAATATTAACTTAATTGGTTGAAGCCTGCTTAATGTGAATCTCTGTGGTTGGATGCTTAGTGTGGAAGTCTGGATCACCAAACACAGGTCTGAGTCACCTGGCTACTTGCTCACTAATGGGCAGACAAGAACATGGTTTTGACCATGGTATCAATCAAGGCATTTCTGAGAGAGTCGTTAAATGGGAGCAAAGACTTTGGTTTTGCTGGTCTAGATTGGAGAATCTCTGCTAGTATATTTGTCTTAGTCTCAATACGGGGCAACTTCAGTTCTAGCACCTATTATGCCTTCTAAATCAACAGCACAAATTAGCCACTCTCCGTCATTGGTGGCGCATGTGGTGTGTTAGGGTCGGTTTCAGGGGAGGCGCCAAGCCCACTGGCATTTTGTAAATAACATTACAAAGCAATATCTGTATACTGAGATTGAAACAACCCATTCTCTTCCTCGTCATCATTACCAGTATCTTGGGGTGTTCCCAGTTCTAGTATAGGGGCAGAGTCAGAGCCAAAAATAGAAAGGAACCTCTACTAATTATTGTGTTGCAGTAGAGGCATGAGATTAAAAGCAGGTAGCACAATAAATGGTTGTGCTTTAGTTATTTCATAAAGTGAAATTATTACTTGGTGCAGTTTCTCACATAGTGAGCTCTGGGCGATGTTGGTTCAGGGTCTGACTTGGGTGTCAGTATGGTGGAAACTGGCATGGATTGTGGAGGCAGTGTGAAAGAATGTGCCAGTATCAGTACAAGTCCAGTAATGGATTCTGTTAGACCTGGCTTGTCCAGCGGTGTTGCCCCCAGCCTTTTTGCTTTTTGGCCTACTGTTTGGGACCCTGTTTTTGTTGGTTTTATTATTCTGGGCACTTTTGATCAGTACTAAAGTGCATATGCTCTCCCTGTTATATGTATTTATGGATTGTTGATTGCATTATTGACATATTTGATGTACTTGTAATTCCCTGGTACAGTGCACTGTGTTTGCCCTGGGACTGTAAATCAAATGCTACTAGTGGGCCTGCAGCACTGATTGTGCCACCCACAGGAGCAGCGTGTACATGTAACTCAGACTCGCCGCTGCAGTGTCTGTGTGCAGTTTGGTACTGCCATATTGACCTGGCAAGTACACCCACTTGCCAGGCCCTATCCTTTCCTTATCTTACATGTAAGACGCCCCTGAGGTAGGCCCAAGGTAGCCCCATGGGCAGGCTGCAGTGTATGTTAAAGGTAGGACATGTACTGAGGTGTGCGGCATGTCCTGATAGTGAAATATTGCCAATTTAGTTTCTCATTTTGGAAAGGCAATCTGTACCATAGGAAAGAATGCAGAGTTAACGTGCAACATTTTATAAAAAGAACTTCCCATGGGAACAAGATAGGAAACCAGAGTTTAGTATGTCTGAACACGGAATATAACAATGTATCTTTTATGAAACCTGATTTTATATTGTGTGTTTGAAACTACCCCTTTCAGAAAGAGGGTTTTTCTTGCTTAGCCATCCTGTGTGCCTCTGCTGGTTTGTGGACTGACTGTCTGGCTTTGGAGTGACAGGGGCTGGGGATGTGCATTCTCTCAGATGGCCACTAGGGGAGTTGATATGTGTCCTGCCTTTCCTAAATGAGTCAGGGCTGGGCTGAATAGATCTGGGCTGCATTCAGAGTAGTGGGAGGAGATTTCCCTTGCAACTGAATAGGCCCTGTCTGCCTTGAACAATGCTGTCTCCACCCGCTACCAGGCAGCTGCACCAGAGAGAAGAGAACTGGTTCTGGATGGGCAAAGAGCTTCTCTGCCACCAGAGAACAAAGGAACCTGCTATATAAATATTAGGGCCTAGACTCCAGAACTTTAGATCCCTGCTGAACTAAGGAATCTGCCAGGAAGAATAACCGGAAAAGATGGAGGAGTACTGCCCCTGTGCTGGGTGCTGTTGTCCTTCAGTGTTTGCTTCTGTCTTAGGAAGGGAAAAGCCTGGACTGAGCTTTCATCATCCTGCTGTTAGAGTTTTCTCCAAGGGCTTGAAGTAGAGTTTGCCTCCTGTTTGAAGTCTCAGGGATAGAAAATACTTCAGAGACTACTTCTGGGAATCAAGAGGAACCTTTGCCAAAGAGAAGAGCTGGAGAAACTGAGGAGGAATACTGCCCCTGTGCTGTTTACTGTCTGTGATTGGCCTGCAGTGGCTACTTTCTGCCAAGGAAAGGAGAAGGACTTTACTGTGTGCTGGGTCCCCTGCATGAGGAAGATCTTCGAGTGCTTTAAATAGAGCTTGCCTCCTGTTTTGAAGTCACAGGGACACAAAGACTTCACCCCCCTTGCCCCGGAACTCATTTGCTTGGAGTTCCAACCTTCTGAGAGGTGCCTGATAATGTTCTGTACATCTGTAGGTTGTTTTAGGACTGGAAACTGCAAGAACTGTGAAGATCGAGGCATCGCCTATTTCCAGCGGTGGAAGAAGAATTTTTGAATGCATTACCACTGCAGAAGAATCGACACAGTGCCTGCTTGCAGCTGAAGTGTCTGCCATGCGACGAATCCTCCAATCCACAAATCTCCAAGATTACAGCACAGATTCTGACGCAGGCTCTGTTGAGAAAGAACCGATGCATCAAGGGGATGCGGCTAAAATCATCGCAGTGCCTCCTGGGTCATCACGCATCGCATCGTACCAGATTGTCACACATCACATCAAAGCATCAAATCTGTTGCATCATTTGGAAACGCAGTAAGAAACTGATGCATCACCACCCCACGTAGTAAGAAATTGAATCATCAGCTCCTCTTCGGTAAGGAACTGACGCATTACCTCCCCTGCCAGCAGTAAGGACCCGGCAGTTCACCTCCCCCATAGCAAGGAACCGACGCATCACCTTCCCTGAGTGTAAGGAACCAACACATCCCGTTCCCTGCAACCCTTTTTGCTTGCATTTTTTCAAGCATTCAAGGTACTTTGTGTAAAAGTGTTGCATCCGACATTTTCTTGAAACAGGGCTGTTTTTACCTTTTAAAAGTCATTTTTTGATTACTGTATTGTGAATTTTTGTTGTTTTGGTCTTGTTTTGGTTTAGATAAAGATTACTTATTTCTCTAAACTGGTTTGGTATACATTTGTAGTGTTTTCACTGTATTACTGTACATGTTCACAAATGCTTTACACACTGCCTCTGAGATAAGTCCGTGGACTCGTGCCAAGCTACCAAAGGAGTGAGCTGGGGTTATTTGAGAAGTGTATCCCCCTTTCCCTGGCTAGGAAGAAGGGTCCGTGCTTTGGGCAAAGGTGCAAAACCAACTAGAGACCCCCATTTATGAGAGGTTCCAAGGTGTTAAGACACTGTCTGGGGAGGACCCATTAGTGGTAAATTGGCAGGATGTCATTCAGCTCTGTGGAGCTAACATGCATGCTAGAGGGACTCGGAAGCATACTAAAGATTTACACCATGGTACCCTTGAATGCTCTGATTTACTTCAGGTTCAACAATGGCTCAGAAAACTTAGTATGCTTTGGGATCAGTTGAGGAATTGTTTCTGGTAGTGGTGGCCCTGATAGGGTGCAGCTCACATCATGATGACCTCCCTCATTCAGGAAGAAATATAGCCCAGCTTCGCTTTTGGAATGTGAAAGGAACATATGCAGTGACTACAATTATTCCTTATGCTCTGCAATGTACAATTTTGCCTACTGGTCTTCGATCAACATTTTGGTGCATGAGAGCTCACTGGTTACATGACTTGGAGTCATCTCCAGTGCTCAGGTACTAAATTCAACGCTGCACCTTCGTGAACTTTAGCAAAAATTGCAATACAATGTGAAAATCTGTGGCAGGAACCGTACTTCAAGCACTCGGAAAAGGGAGGGGGTCAGGAAACAGAGAATGAACCTTTTACTGAGCTGGGCGCACATGCGGCGCTTATCCCAATTACCACAAAGCAGGCCTGGTCCTTGCCTTCCTGGAAGGGTGCCCCCTACCTGCCCCCGCTGCCAGAGTGCTGCAGGTGCAGAGTCACCCCTCCCAAGAAATCCCACTTGGGCCATGAAAGGTGCAACAGAGGGGGCACGCGGACAGGCGGCCGGGGTCAGCCCACACTGGAGCTGCGGGGGAGGGGGGCAGAGTGTCAGGCTGTGCCCGGGCAGGCCCTCAGTCTTATGGGTGTGTTTACTTCTGGAGTCTGGCTGAGTTCCTTGGAAGAGGAGGAGGGAGCTGCTCCCACACTCTGCAGCAGAGGAAGGGAGGGGGCAGGGTCCAAGTGCTGGGAAAAGGGAATGACTCATGGCCCCTGCATGGTAAGAAGGCTCTTGGCAAACTCTTCCTTGGAGGGCTGCTTGCTGTTGTGACAGCATTCTAAGCCTGAGCTTCCTGGGCCCTGACCCGGATGAGAAAGGTAATTATTTATCTGGGCCAGGGTCCTAGTATTTACCTTACTATAACATACCTAACTATAACATCACTTTAATCTTTGCAAATTTAAATATATTTTAGTTGGATAAAGAAAGTGGTGGCTACACAAGCTGCCACCTAACTTATCCAACCAATTTCCAGTCTAATAAACTGGAAAGGCTGCACTCGAGGATAGTAGTGACATTTTAGTTACTGCATTGTTTATAACCTCAAACCATTTCTTGTAGGTGCCTTCTGTTAAACATAGTGAGACTGCCTTAGAAACAAACATGTACATTTAATTAAATATCAAGCCACAGTCGGCTAAAAGAAGATTACCAATGTCGATCTGGTAATCCTCTTTTAACCCACTGTGACATCGGCGCAGTAAAATATTCTCCATATTTCACAATTCCTTTAAGATATTGTTATTTATTCCACTGAGTTTTGTGCAATAAAAGCACTAAAACATAATATATATATATACATACATATATACATATATATATATATCCTTTTGAGTTCACTGTCTACCCTGATGTATGCTTTCACTGTTTCAATGTCTGCGTAAAAATAAAAGAAATAGCACTTGACCTAAAAAGAGATGTTATCTAATGGATAAGATTGCCTAAGACCATGTGTATATCGCCCGGCACCGCCAGAGAGGTCGGGGAGCTGCAGTCATGATGAATTGCAGCCTTAAAGATGCTGCTCATGTTAAAAAAAAGTCCTGTAATAAATAGATGCTGCAGCACTGAGAAGGCTTCACATCAAAAGCTATGCAGCAAAAGGCTGGCCTCTCTCTCTTTTGTCAAATGAAGTGACTGTGGCATGTTCTGCAAGGGTATAGCAGAGAAAGAGAGAAATTAGGGGAGAGCATCCTGCTGAGAATCAGTAAACAGGGAAATAACAAACGACAGGCAGAGAGGGAATGACATTGGTACGGTGGGAGAAATGGGAGACACAGAGAATTCCAATTCCCTTACTAAAAAAGAATTGAACCTAGTGAGGCTTCCTGTTAACAAAAGCCACATAGCCCATTTTAAGTCCAAATAACACACAATGGTGCAAACATATCAATTAATTGTCAAAAGCCCAGGCACCTTAGTTTAATTGCAACTTGCCAAAAATACGTGCAAATCGGCCTATCCATGGGAAACACAGCCATCCCTATGTATGTATGAAATGAAATGGAGGCTTTAAAGAACAGTGTTTGACAGCAGCACAGTACTTCTATTGAATCCCGGAAATGTGAGCCCACGCTTTATACATTTGTTCTTTTAATCGGTAAATTTTAAACTCGTATGTGGAACTAGGCCAGTGTCAACCTCCTCAAAGCTGCCTTAACTCCAGTGACATCCCTTCTTTAAACGACTGTGGATGAAACTCTCCAGCCTACATCTAGGACCTGGCCAGCCTCGCAAAGGCTAGTCTCCTCCGTCACTGCACGCCCTGCCTCTTTTCACCTTTTCAAAGTTTGTCAAACTTTTTTTTCTAGCTCAGCTCAAACATTTTTTCAAGACATCCAAAGTCTGCCAATATCTATACTCTTGTGGGGCTCATTCTCCCTTCTAGTACAATCAATACCTCGTCTTGCTAGAAATACGTTGTTCAACACCTTAATGTATAGCATGGTTTAGAAAATAAAAGCAATAGTTCGGCAGGTGGTTTACCAGTTTGAGAAGGTGTCTTTGAATACTGAAGCCATGAGATATTACCCTGAAGGCATCAGAGGTGTTACCGCGGCCAGAAGAGGAGAGAAATTCAATATCGGTGTCCCTGAAAAAATAGTTTCACTTTTATCGCAATTCTTCGTGCGAAGTATCTATAGTTTTAGTGGAAGATGCAGTTTTAAGTACAACAAATGTAACAATATTTTCAAAATGAATGCATATCTTTTGCAGCAACTAATGAAAACCTAACCATTCAATTATTTCATAAAAAAACACTGTACAGTATATGAAAGTCACTAGTAAGATGGAAGCTATGAGTCATAAAGAATGAATGACTAGAACATTTTTCTGAAAAAGATTAAAGATATCACATTTCACATGCAAGACCAAAGTGCACTCAATTGAAACTCTAATATTCAATTGACCTAAGATCCAGGATATCAAAAGCTCCTATTGTCACTCAACACCTTCTAAGGTACCTCATCAGCTTTAAAAACACCTAAAAGCTAATAGCATAATCAGGGTCAGACAATCTACATGTTACCTGTTCCACAGCAGAGCCATAGCCATTTTAGATATCAGAGAAGACTTTTGTGATCCTTAGATGAAATGTTTCCAACAGTATTAATTGCTGTTGACCTCTAGGCAGTTTTAGGCAGAAGGACTCAATGCTCCTGTAGCATCTCTTTGAATTGAATCTACTTGCACAATCCTTATATGGGTCTAACATTTATTAACAGCTTTTTTTCTTAACATACTTTACTGGTGTCCTTGCTTAAATGTCTACAGAAGCACCTTAGCTGAGATCAGGTATGCGGATACAAGATTTAGAAGGACATCTTGAACCTGTTGCAGGGACACACTACGAGAGATGGCTAACTGGAACAGAAAAGGAAAACATTGTCTAGTGTCTGCTTGAAGAATTTCTATCTGTCTGCGATAAACATGTGGACAGAATTGTGTCTCCAACTCCATCTTGAAACTCATGAACTGGAGAGCTGACTCATGGGGAGCCCGCCTGACCATTGGAATTTTTTTCTTGAAGCTACAGTGTGCGGATGGTTCTTAACATAGGGGATGGCGTGTCCTCTCAGAACATAATAGAGCGGTGGCAACTGGGCAATACTTCAGTCTGTGGGTAAAGTCCTATCGATTGAAAGACACGGAAGTGCTATAGAGACAATCCAGGGAATTAGACATTTTGCTATGGACCTTAGTGCAGTTATGAAAAATATTCTTACACCTTGAACTCATGCCCTGCTGTCAAGAAAAATGTCCTAAAGGAATGGACAGGCTTGAAACATAGGGGAAGAAGTTGAAAAACATTTTCTAAAAGTGCAGATTCACAATTTTTTATGAATGTTTAATCTCTAGAGATCAAGACCAAGCAACCAGGTCTCTGTGAGCAACAAGATGCAATCTCAAAAGGTGTATTGGTGGTTTGTATGCTTTTTACTGCTAAGTATGTGGCTATGGGGAGCGTGGTCAGCAAGATGGCTGAGCAGCAGCTGTAAGAAATCCTGATTTTCCAGAGCCTTGCGGAGCCCTGTTCTGACTTCTGTTGTGCGGTGAGCACCGGGACCCTGTTGGTGGTCCTCCATCGCCACTGCTAAGCCAGAAGCCATGGGTGCGCCTCTGACCCTGCGCAGATGGGCGCAGCCCGGGATGAAGACCGAGGCCTCTGACTGGAATGATAAACTGCCTCGGCTGGAGCTGGCGATTTCCGTGGTTGCAGACCAAATGAGTGGTGCCTTCTTCCCGGAGAAACACTAGTGCCCTAGGACTGCAGTAAACTGGCAGCAGTGATTTAGGTGGCTGCCTCATTGAAGACCGAGAGTCAGGGCCTGCGTCTCTGAGGCCTGGTTGTCGGGGGTGACCGTACCCGTGGTGGAGAAGCCCAATGGGGCAGGGTTACTGGACTTTGGGGTCCTATCCGAATGAACAACTTAGCCATTCGCCCATGTGGTAGAGACCTTTGCTCTGCTGGAAAGGGTACTTGCATGTAAAACTGCCTCCGCTACCTGTCTTTTTACTTCTGCTGTTGTGTAATTTCATTTTTTTTAATTTTAACACTGTTTAAGCACATTCTCAGTGCCCGTGCTCTAAATCTCCCTACTCCATCATATGCCCTACCCGCTCTCTTGTCCGCCACTGCTTTTGTGCCGTTTGTTGTGGAGAGAGTTGGTCTTTCAGGGCTGTCCTCACTTTCTGTGACTTTTCACTAGACTGCCACCATTTTGGGCATGTCACTGGTCTAGATTCGGGGCTCCTACTCCCCAAGCTGCATAAAAGTAGCCCCAGGGCGTGGATGCTCAGCCCCACTAGAAAGTGTCGTTGGTTGTAAAACTGCTGCCGCTACCTGTCTGTTAGCCTCTGGTGTTGAGTGATTTTAACTTTTGTTGATTTTAACACTGTTTAAGCACCTACTCACTGTGCAGTGCTCCTAATTTCCCTCCTGCATCAGATGCCCTTTCCATTTTCTGGTCCGCCTCAGCTCTTATGCTGTTTGATGTGGAGAGAGTTGGTCTTTCAGGGCTGTCCTCACTTCCTCTGAGCCACTGGACCACTGCCATTTTGGGCCGGTCAGTGTTCTAGATTCATGGCTCCTACTCCCAAAGCTGCATAAAAGCAGCTGCCGCGCGCAGAGCTCAGCACTGCTGGAAAATGTACTTACTTGTAAAACTGGCTGGCTACCTGTCTTTACTTCTGCTGTTGTGAGTCTGGCCCCCCTTAGGATCCATGTCCTCCCAGAACAAGACCAGTCTAGCTACGTGTCTGAGACCAGTAGTCAACGATTTATTCAGTCTCTCACTGACCACAGCCAAGGTGCCTAAGGAATGGAAGTGTCCTCAAGGTTTTCCACTGCACCAAAAAGCTACTGCAAACCCCAATGTCCTTTCCATTTACTGACCATGTTTGCTGTTACCTTTACTTTAGAAAACTCCAGAAAGGAGAATTAATAAAAAAGCTTCTACCCTCTCTAGAATGATGCAGCATCTTCGACCCCTGACAGTGAGGTTTAAGAGAGCTACACAGCACTGAGACTGCATGGCTGGCTGTTGTTGATGACATCAGGCTCTCTCTAGATTTTGGAACCCTGATCATGTCAGTGCTACTTGATTTATCGGCAGCCTTCGACAAAGTCTTCCACTCCATCCTAATCTGCAGGCTACCCGTGGCCAGGTTCCATGTTAGGACACTACATTGGCCTTGCAAATTAAATATTATATGTCTGTTTGGACCCTTTTCTGTCACAACTGAAGGAAATTAACAAGGGCGTGCGCCAGGGACCGTGCCTGAGCCCAACACTGTTTAACATCTATGTGGCACCGCTAGCCCAAATCATGAAAGCATGCAGGGAGGAGATTGTGTCATATGCATATATACTCAACTTCTCAACTCCTTTGGCCGTGATCCAGACAAGGTGAAAGGCAAATTTGCTAACTGCGTGAGGGAAATTGCTGTTTGGATGAAGAGCTAATGTCTACAATTAAACCGCAATAAGACAGAGATCATGCTATCCAGCAAAGCCACAGGGCTTTGGTCAGTGGCGTGGTGAGTCCCAGAACTTGGTCCGACCCCTTCACCTAAGCAGGTAGTGAAAAATCTTGGGGTGAAATTAGACCAATTACTATCAATGAAGGACCAAGTTAAGGCCACATGTGACCACCATGAGGCTCTTAATAAAAGTCTTATCTTGGCTTCCCGACACCACCAGAAAAAAATCCTGTCCAAACTCTTATTTTCAGGCACCTGGACTATGGGAATGCTCTGCAAAACATTGTTGTCTAAGCTGCAGTTGGTCCAGAATACAGCTGCATGGCCGATCTGCAACGTGCCCTCCCGCTCATCCTTCTCTTCGATCCTTAGGAAGCTCCACTGGCTCCCTATTGGAAAGCATGTCCATTTTAAACTAAGCTGCCTGGCACACAAGGCATCCCACAGGACCAGCCCAGCCTATCTGTCCTCATGACTCAATCAATACCTGCCTCCTCGATATCTTAGGTCTTTGGATAATGCGCTTCTGGTGACCCCACACATCCGTACCTCAAGATATCGGGCATATCTTTCTTCTACGCAGCCCCACATCACTGGAATAAACTTTGTCTTTTCTCCTGTCAAGATTTCATAAGTCTAAGAAGATGTTAAAAACTTGGCTGTTTTAGAATGTCTCTCCTTGTCATGAGCAGCGCAGCACCAAGATACTCCTTTGGGAGTGAGCCGTGCACTTTACCAAGTGTCCAAAATTAAATTTGAATAAATAAAGCCCAAGGATCTGCAGCCCCTCCTGGACACTATAACAGGTGCCGCCAGAGGATTATGCAGCAAAGTTGGGCCCCCTGACTCCAATATGTCCTCTCTGCCATCGACGGAACTTTGCTTTTTGGCTGGATGGTGAGGCCACTGTACCTGTCCACTCTTTCACTGAGTTTAACCCCTGATTACCTGGCAGCTGGGATTGGCACCAGGTTCTGGCTTTTGGCCTGGTTCTGCACCCAACCTGCCTAGGGTGGCAAGCCCACACTGAATGATCGGGTTTGGCCACAGGACCTGATCTACCAACAAGACCTATGGTCAGTCCAGCATTATCTTCTCACATCAGTTTTTGTACGCTGGGGCACCTTTTGAGCTAAGAAATGTGTGCAAAAAAACAAAAGCACCAACAACCACCGTATCTCCAGTTCCATTTTTCCCATACATTTGCAGTAAATTATTATCAAGAATGGTGTGTTCGCTGTAACGTTTTTTAACACAAAGGGCACATAATTATGCAAAATAGTGAAATTTTGTTATTTCGGAAATTTTGCTTAAGAATCATAACGTGAAATTCCCTCAAATTTATTTGGTGCACTATTAACAATTTGTGTACAGGGTTTTTCTTTTACATTTGTTTTTCTTAGTTTTCCTCAACAGGGTCCACCTGACAGGTACAGTGTTGCTGTGGTTATTTAAAGCTAGATAATGGTTGCCATCTGATGCCATTAAGGCGGTCTACATTTCATGACTTTCTGATGTACTTGTAAAAATATTCACCCCAATGTGGTTTTGGATTGCTAATGCCGATGGGATATTGTGCCTTCAGTGATCTTTGTAAATCTTGGCTTGTTCCAATCATGGAGTATGTCCTCCTTCTTTATGCCCGATTGTAGTAAATTATGTTCCTGTGGTCCATAAAATATAATTTTCAGAACCCATATGACATAACTTGTCCCAATAGAAGATATATGTTATAAGTCAAACGCTATTACCCCTATGGTACGTACAGAGAATTTCAGGAGGCACAGAAACCTCGCTTTGGTACAGTCAAAGCGCAAGCACATTAGACAAGTCACAATCTTAAATGAGGACTATAAACCTGTTAATCATATCTGTGCATTCATAAAAATCGGCTGTTGCTATAGAGTTGTATTTAATATTTCTAAGAGTGTTTTGTAATGTATAAAAAAGTGATTGCAAAGTGCATTATAGTTTTAACTTTTCAAAAGTTCTTTGCTATTTTCAGGTCTGAAAGTATATATATTAAACAAAATGATTCTCTAACCAGGATAATAATTATCATTCACGTGGAGTACACAGCAGACGGAATGTTCTCTAGTTGCTTGAATAATAGGTATTAGTCCTACCCAATTTATTAACACATCCTCTAATGGATGCCGATTTGTGAAAGATTGACACCGGCCCTGGGTGAACCCTCCCCCCAAACCACCCACACACGCGCACACACACACACACACAGCACAGGCATACACACGTTTCATTGCAAGTGCTCAGCCTTCTTATCAGCGGTGTTTGATTCCTTGCGAATGTCCTTGACATTGACTCGCTAGTGGCCTCGCACCTGTGGATAACTAATTTCAGAAGGTGCGATGCCTCAGCAGAGGATAACGAAGGTGAAAACACCCAGGGGTAGTGATTATGACAGGCTCCATGATTGTAATTCATTTAAAAAATGTAGGGGCATATTACCAAGCAATAGCGATAATTATCGCTATTGCTTGGTTAGAGACAAAAATGTACCGCAGAGCTGCGGCGATTTTTACCGCAAATAAACCTTGGTATTACCAAGGTTTATCGCAAATGTGCTAAAAATCGCCGCAATGCATGAATATCGCTGAAAAGTCAGCGATATTCATGCATTACCGAGCTAATGCTCTTAGCCATGTTATCCACCTCCCATTGGATAACATGGCTAAGAACTGCTCAGGGCAGGTGTTAGCTTTTGGAGATATTCGCTCTTAGCGCGAATATCTCCAAAAGTTGATAATAGGAGATAGCGATGTTAGCGACTGTTTTCAGTCGCTAACATCTTGGCACGCCCACTTTGCATGTCATTAGTGATAAATAGCACTGAAATGCAAAGTGGGGCCCAAGATGGTCGCTATCTCCTACTAGCTGTTGCTAACTGGTGTTAGCGACAGCTAGGTAATAGGGAGATAATTTTATCTCCGCTTTCTTGGCTTTTAAATCCAAAAAAGTGGAGATAAACCCCCTTGATAATATGCCCCGTATTTCTTCTGATGGACACCCACAATCCATGTATCTTACTTAAATTAATTAATTTAAGAATTTAATTATATTCTATCCTGTGAACATTCAGAAACATAAGAAGGCAGACATGCTTTCAAGAGCATTGAGTGAACTTCACATCTGCAGCGCTCCTTCAACCCTCTGTTTATGTCATATGTGACATGGGCAAAGGATCTTCTTCGTAAGATATGGCCTTTCATATATCTGAAATACATTTCACAGGTGATTGAATTTACATTCTTGTCCCCATGTATTCATCTGAACTGTAATGCATTCTAACTCCTGCTAGTGAAGGTGGCCACAGATCAATGTTGTAAGTGATAACATTGGAGCTATGGATTCCTCTTGCTACCAGGAAGCTAGCTGTAGTTCCTGCTTGCTCCACATACAAGGAGCTTACCCCACACCATGCCCTTGAAGTCATGGATCCAGAATAGGCACAGAACAATTTAAACACTATTATTGTCTGTCTATGTGGCACGGGTGCATTGAACTCACGTCACGGCAGCTAATGTTGGAGTCTGTGAGCAGTCTTAGGTTTTCCTTAATTTCCTTTTCTTTGACTTCAAAATCTATGCTTGGAAGTCACTTACTGCAATCTAAAGCTGGAATGGTATCCAAGAACAGGGACGCCATGAAAGAAGAGTAAATCAAACCATAGCACAGTCTGTGTCTCCAATCTTTAACGATTCTGTCAGACTCTAAAGCTATCACTGACATCATTCTACCATAAATAACTCCAGGACTAAAGTACCTATATGACAGGACTTCCTCTATCTCTTTCTCCTCACCACTCTTTCTGCTCTGGGCAGCTTTATCTTCAGGCTCATTTCCCTTCATGCTGACGGTAAGCCATCTTGGGGAGAGAGGTGAATCAATGCAGCTCCAGAGAAACCAAGCCCTGCATTATGTCATGATAGTGCTTGTGCTATCTCGTTTAATGCAAGATAATATGGCGGATAAGAGCAGGAATACTCCGAGCAAATTTCCTTAATGTTAGATCCGGCCTCTCCAATGAGTAGCTCGGGAGCTACTGTTAGCTCTTTAGCTACATTTGAGTACGTGGCTCATCAGTGTAGTCCAACCTTCTAGATTAGAAGATTTTGCTTGGTAGAATTAATATAAGTATACCAAAGAAGTAATAAGCTGATGTTTGAGGAGACTTATTGCTAATATTAATTTCGTGTCAGGAGCATTGCAGCTATAAATGTTATGTATCACCCTTGTAGAGGCATTCCACATTGACCAGACTTTTACATTACTGCTGAGAACCGTACCTGATGCACCAAACTGATCACTGCTGTTAATCATTCATATGGTTACCTGTGATTCAATCCTGTCTAATGTGGTCAGTATTAAATTCTAATAATATTAGTAGCTTGGGGTAATTTTCACTGAACATAATCGCTCTTATTACAGACCCCCAAATGCAGTTCGTAAAGTACCGGACCCTTTGCTAAAGTCAGTGTGTAATTCTCCCTGCTTAGCTGAAGTTTTGAGCGGATCTGATGCAACATAGATCAGAATACACAGATCCTTGAATCACTTCACTGCACAGATCCTAATTGGTGGCTTCACCAGATTCGACGCAGTGCTTTAAATCGCGGCACCATGCAGCTCCTGATCACCAACTTCAATGGACCCAGCGGAACGAACCTTGCATTGCAGCACAACACAAAACCCCTGCGCCAAACACAGAAGGTACAGCTCCCAGTGGGCCCAACCTGGTCCCAACTCTGGCCCGCGTTCCAATGCAGTCAACCTGAACTCTTGACATTGTCCCAGTGCAGCGTGACCAGAAACCTGCATGTTATCACTTTGTGCCTATTCCTGCTAATTTTTTAATAACTTCAAATAATGGTTTTACTGTTTTGATTTTTGTTGTTTTGTTATCTTTTCTTTTATTAAATTGTACTCTATTTTTTTTTAAATAGGTTGGTATTTTTCTTGTTTTTTTACCTTATAACTGGTGGAGGACTGTATATATATATGTAAAATGTAAATGTTGTATACTTGTAAAGCGCACAGCTGCCCGTGCCGCTGGCGTCCCGGCGCTGTATACCACTGGGGAACCCGTCCTGGCTTTCCCTGTGAGATGCTCCCTTCTGGGCACCCCAAAGGTGAGACCAGGCATCCCCTGCATTGAAGGGGCCATTTTGAAGATTAAGCAAGCTATTGCCCAGAGTGGAACCCAAGGTTAGAGTAGGCACCAAGGCGAGAATTATCAGGCCCGCGGACATTTTGACCCAAGACCCTGCCGCGTTGGGAATCGAATCCTGGTCCCGGGCCGATCTCAGCTTCCGGGTCTGCCTCCTCTAACCATTGAGCCACACATATACTTTACACATTACCCCTATGTTTGGCCTGACTGTATTGGTGCCTCTTTAAAAAAAGGTTTCTTTAGTTACTTTTATGATTCACCATGAAAAGGATTATGAATATTATTTGAAGTGGGTTCTCACCCGCTTCAACAAATAACCCAATCTCTTACATCTACCCTTAATTTACATGGTAAAGCCTCTTATGATTGAAAATATTTCAACATGCTCTGGACTAATACAAATACATTTAACATTGAACTTTCATTAAAGAGTGACGTGCACTGCAGTTGGCCACTATCAACACGACACAGGATTTGGGCTAAGATCCATACTATATCTCATTCTGCTAGCACTTCACAGTCTCTCCAACTATTATAATAAATTATAATCAACTCCTACTACATTACAGAGATTGAAGATCTTGGAATGCAATCAATGTTGGTCTTGTTTCTATTTGAATAGTTTATACTTAAATTTCAATTCAATTGGGGTTTGTATAAATCACCTGTGAGGGTTTCCATGCTCTGAGTGCACTGCAGGAGGGGGCTATAGTTGAACTGCCAGATCATGAGGCCATTTCTGAATTGCCAGCCAAGAAGAAGAGGTCCAATTGTGAAGAGGGTGGTTGTTCCAGGAGTTATCAGGAAAGTAGGAGGCAGAGAATCCTCCACTGTTGCTCAGTGGTATCTCCTCCGCTAAGGCAGAGCGCAGTGAAATAAAGGGGAAAATAAAAGGATAATAACTCAATGTTAATATTACTTTATTTTTCCTTAGTCTTGCAAACAATTATGTGCACTTTGCATGTTCTCCACCCAGGCTGCATTACAGCCTGGGTGGAGAACATGCCTGTGCTCCCATTCCCTGACTGGCCATCAAATCACAGTGCTCAGACCAGTCACAACGCTGCATTGCAGCGTTGTGATTGGTCAGGGGAGCATGGCTGCTTCCTGTTCCACTTCTGACGTGAGGAGAGATGCAGCTGTCAGGTAGGTGGATTTTTTTCTTATTATTTTTAGATCCCCGTCCTCCCCCGCCTACCGCCCTTCCCAACCCATGCTGGCAGCCACTGCAGTTGCTGTTGCTGGTGTGAGGGGTATGGGCGAGGCAGAGGGAAGCTGAGCATAGGTGGCAAGATGGAATTTCAGGTGGTGGTTGATATATGATGGTCTGGGATTGTGAAGGGCTTTGAAGGTGTGGATCAACATCTTGAACGGACATCTATTCTGGATGGGGAGCCAGTGGAGCTTCTTGAGGTGGGATGTGAAGTGGGTCAACTTTAGGAGGTCTAGGATGAGTTTGGCTTCTGAATTCTGCATGGTCTGAATGCTCTTGAGGCGGTGCAAGGAGATTCCTTTGTAGAGTGCATTGCCATAGTCCAGTCAGCTGGTAAATCGGCTTTGATATGGTCTGTCTGGTGTTGATGGGGAACCACTTGAAGATCTTACAGAGCATGCGAAGGGTGAGGAAGCAGGCAGATCAGAATGCGTTGATCCGTCTTTTCATGGTGAGCTTACTGTCCAAGATGATGCCAAGGTTTCAGGCGTGGTTGGTCAGGGTGGGTGAGGGTCCTGGTTCATGCGCCCACCAGGTGCTGTACCATGGGGAGGTGTTGCTTCTGGAGATCATCACTTCTATCTTGCTGTGTTGTGTTTTAGGCAGTTGTCAACCAGTTGTCAATGCTTATCATGCACCTGAAGACTTTAGTCAGTGTGGTGGAGAGATCTTCTGATAGTGAAAGGATGAGCTGGGTGTCTTCGGCATAGGATATGATGTTCAGTCCATGTGATCTGATGATGTTGGCCAAGGTAGTCATGTAAATGTTGAACAGAGTAGGTCTCAGGGATGAACCATGAGGGAACCACAGATGGTGTTCTTAGGTTCCAAGGTGAAAGGATGAAGGTAGATTCTCTGAGTTCTTCCGGTGAGGAAGGAGGCGATCCATTTGAGGACTTCTCCTTGGGTTCCAATGTGGTGAAGCATTTTGATCAGGGTCTGGTGTAATACTGTGTTGAATGCTTTACAGTGGTCAAGGAGGACCAGGGCCACCGCTTTCCCTTGGTCAGAGAGGAATCAGATGTCGTCTGTGGCTGTAATCAGGTTAATTTTTGTATAGGACATTATAAGCATATGTATTCAAGCTCTTTTGGGATGTCATTTGGGTTAAGATTAATGATATATGTAATATGTAAAACACGTTTGCCCTTTTAGGCCGTCTATGTCTTCGATGGGGTGCTCATGACATATGGGCAAAATATTGTATGAAAGGAAGGCTTGTAGATCTGTTATCTGTTGAATGCCATAACATGTAACTGGAAAAACATGCTAAAATGTTGTACTTAACTTGATGAATTATTGTTTTTAATAACAATAGTTCATTAAGGTCATACTTGTTTTCTATTTTTCTTGTAGTATAATAGGATATGCTAGGGATTCTCTTCACTCAGGTTCTATCTAAAATTGAACTGTTTAGTGATGTTGAGGTTTTGAAGCCATCGTGCATTTTTTCACTGCCAAACCGTTTTCCTACACTTGTATGTTTTCTGCTAACATTTCTCTATAAATATGATATTTTGATTGATTATGTCATCCTTTTATATTCATTCTTTTGTCCTTCATTTATCATTTTTTATTCCTTCTATTTTCATTGCTAGTTTAGATTTATTTTAATTTCTAAAACTCTGAGGAAGCCGAGTTTGAGTTTAAATTTGGTACTTATCAATTTGACATTGTGGGGCCAATTTAAACAGCTAACAGTAACTATTACATTTCTTCTACTATGACGCATTTTTCATTAACATCAGACATATTGCTGGCTGTTTGTTTTTCTTTTATGAATTCAGTAATGCTTAAACTAAAGAAAACTAGAGAGTTCAACAGCTGACATTAATATTCTGCTTGTAGTATTTTATGCTAAGGAAACATACATTTTATTCTTGAATGTCTTAATGTTTTATTTATTTCCTACAGAATGGAATAGTCCTTGGAGAATTACTACGTTCCACTGTTCCATATTTAATTGTAAGAATGAATTTTGATTCCAACTTATGCTATGTAAACTACTTTGAGAGGCAACCAATTATGTCGACTGAGAACAGACATGGAAAAACAGGCATTATGGATTGAATGATAATGTTTGTTACTAATAACTCACACAGATATCCATCAAGGGGCTAAGGATAAAATGGTGCTGGCTCCTTATACAATTGGATGGTATATGAGATTGGGTTACTGATTGAGAGGGCTGAAAACATACTCAAGCAGGAACCACAATCCTTGTCATGGTGGAGTCAAAAGTAAACCCCAAATTAACCTATTCTCAACTCTCTGGTAGATTGGCATAGAAAATTCAGTGAAAACTCCACACAAGAATGATCCTACACCAATTTAGAAACATAGATACGTTGTAATAAATAAATTAAGACCAAAACCATAAAAATCCAATCAGTAGAATCGGGCATTTGCAAGTTCAGAGATTTCATTGAACATCGCACCAAAAAGCACCACGGCTATCTCGTTGCGCATGACCAGGACAAAGTCACAAGTTCAGGCCGACCTCAATGGAGAGTGGGCTGGCAACAGGCACTTACTTAGGCCCACTGAACAAGAGTACCTTAGATCCTGGTTACAAAGAATTGCTGAGTCCTGTGTCGAGGATGTGTCGAGAATGCATAGTGCAGCAGGGATTTCTAGGAGCAGTGAAGCTGAGATACAAGGTCCTGCATCTTTGATGATGTCATTAATGTGGGACTTGCAATGCGGAGTTCTATGTTGAGATGCATTGCGCACCATCTGGTTCTGTGGAAGCTGCAGGGCTTGTGATGCAGAGTCCTTCATTGTCATCAGGCAGAGCGTCGGCGAGGGGCTTGCGATGTGCTGGCCTGTATCAAGGATGCATTGAGTAGTTGCGATTCCTGGAAGGCTGCATGTGGTGATGCGAATTCCTTGCATTGGGGAAATTCACATTGCAGAGGTGATGCATAGGTTCTACAGGAGAGATGATGCATTGGCTCTGCTGAAATGACAGATGCACTAGCAGAGCACATTCAGTCCCACTTCCAAGGGTCAAGGACTGGGGTTGTACCACTTGGCAGGGTAGGAGTCACAGATGGCAAAGTCTAGATGCTGGGTTCAAGATTATCAGAGCGTCTGTCTTTGAGGCTCTAGTCAGGAAGCCAGACATCTAAACCTTGGAGTTACTCTGGGATCCCGGTTCAACAGACCTTCTCACCCATGCAAGAGGGCAGCAGGCAGGAGTTACACACAGCACAGCAGCAGTTCTTCAGTGCAGGAGTCCAGCAGAGTGCCAGACTTTCCGCAGCACAGAAGTTCTTCTTCCTGGCAGAGTCCACAGGACCACACATGTGATGAAGAGTTAGGTTTAAAGTTCCAACATTTAAACCTGGTGCCCACTTTGAAGTTTCGAGAGGTTTCCACCCCTGTCATGTCAGGCATTCCCTTCCTCCCTGGATCCCAGCAGGTCTAAGGGTCTCAATAGATTTATTTATTTATTTATTGCATTTCAATGGCGCAACAGCTACCCTGAGGGTTTCCCGGCGCCTTGGATCTGTTTGCCTGAACTAAGAAATTGAAATATTGTAAACGCTACTGATTAAAAAGCCAAGCTTTGACTCTCCTCAGGAATTGGAGGTAGTTTGATTCCAAGCGCAGTTTAAGTGGAAGAGAGTTCCATAGGACTGGGGCCAAATAAGAATACGAGCGTCCACCCAGACGTGCTCGCTTAAATCTGGGGACAACAAATTTGGCTTGTGTCATGGACCGAAGAGCTCGTGAGGGTAAGTATTTCTGGGCCAATCTGCATAGGTAGGAAGGTGCCTCATTCACATTGATCCTAAACATGTAGCAGAGTGCTTTAAATTTCACTCTGTTGGCAATTTTCAGCCAATGTAATTTCTTCAGATGTTCTGACATGCTTGTGCACCTTGGAAGATGGAGAAGCAACCTAGCTGTGGCGTTCTGTACAATCTGCAGACGGTTCATAGTGCCTTTGTTATATCCTAGGAAAAGGATATTTCCATAATCCAATCGAGACCCTGTTAAGGCCTGTATTACTGTACTCTGTGCCCCTTCAGGAAGTTGCCAAAGTATTTTCCTTAGCCATTTAAGGATTGCAAAGCAGGTTGAGGCTGTTTTCGCGGTATGTGCACGCATTGACAGTTTATCATCAATTATTATTCCAAGGTTGCGAGCAGATTGTACCGCAACCGGGGTCGGGCCCATTTCAACCGGCCAATGAGCGGGGCCCCAGAGATCCTTGTGATCACCAAAGATAAGTAGTTCTGTTTTTTCCCCGTTCAGTTTTAATTTATTCAAGTAAAGCCAATCGGCCATTCTCAGGTGTCAAGAGCGGAGAGGGGAAATATCAGATGTATCTGTCGATGCTAGGGAGAACACTACTTGCGTATCGTCCGCTTTGGAATTAATAGTAAGACCCATTTCTTCCGCAATTTTGGCTAGTGGGGTAACATAACTATTAAATAAAAGTTGTCTCAAAATAGAGCCCTGAGGTACCCCATACAGAGAAATCAGAATGTCAGAGGAGTTGTTTTTGGAAAAGACCTGAAAGGTCCGGTGTAAAAGAAATTGTTCCAGCCATCTCAAGGCTTTCCCTTTGATTCCTATGTCCTCCAATATCTGAATCAAGGTATTGTGGGAGATGGTGTCAAAGGCGGCACCCAAATCTAAAAGAATGAGTGCCGCCGTGCCCCCTCCATCTAATTCCTTTCGGATGGCTTCAGTGACCCCTAATAGGGTTGACTCCGTGGAGTGTCCCTTTCTAAACCCTGACTGTGAGTAATGCAACAGATTGTTATCATTGACAAAGTCAGATAATTGATTATTTACATGCTTTTCCAAAATTTTCGAGCAAATAGGTAGTAGTGATATTGGTCGGAAATTAGAAAAGATCTCTGGGTCACGATCTGCCTTTTTCAGCAGAGGGACTACCATTGCATGCTTCCAGTCATCGGGTATCGCAGCTTCCTCTAACGAAGCATTTAATAAAGATCTAATTACGCCCAGAATGGAAGAATCCAACTGCTTTAAGATGGACGCAGGGATTTGGTCCTGAGGTGAGCCTGACCTGATGCTGTTAAGTATTTCTACAAGGGTCGTCTTGTCCATAGATTGCCAGCTTGTTAATACATTCTCCCGGGAGATTACCCTACTAACTTTCTCACTAGGGAGAGAGGTATTAGCTACAGAAACTGTGGCCACAACATGTTTGCTAAAATGGGAATAGATCTTAGTTACAAAGACAAACCGTTTGTAAGAGTGCTCAGGCGCAGCCTTTTTGATGTGCAAGTGTTGTAGGTGACAACTTCTCTATCATGTTAACTCAGAGGGACCCATCCGACCAACACCTATCTCCCCTTTGTCTCACTGTCTGGGAGCGGTACACAAACTCCAACTGCCAGCTACACCTAGTCATGAGACCGAGGATCAGGCTGCTGTCACTAAATAGTTAAGACAAGAAATGCTAACCTTCTAAAAGGTTTTTTTTAAAGAATTGTGATTATAAATCTTAGAGAGCTTTTTAATTACAATTCTTTCGACACTACACTTGACATGTCTACCTGCTTCGAATTGGAATTTAGCTATATTATTCTATGAGAGAGGTATGTCTTGTAGTAGTGAAAAACTACTTTAGGTGCTTAGAAGTTACTTAAAAATAAACTTTTTACTTTTTAAATGCACTGCACCCTACCCTGGGGGCTTTTCAGTGCCTACGCTAGGGGTGACTGATATTTATGAAAAGGGGAGATGTGGGCCTGGCAAAAGGTTTATTTTGGCAGGTTGAAATGACAGTTTCAAACTGCACACTTGGGCTGCAATTGCAGAACTGAGGCATGTGTATAATGCTCTTAGGTGTTGCAGGACCATTAGTAGCATTTAATGTTCAGGCTTTAGGCACAGATAGTACCACTTTGGTAGGGACTTCATAATGGAAATAAAGTAGGCCACTTGGGTGTAACACAGTTCCACCATGTTTTGAGGATAGAGCACAAGCACATTAGCACTGGTTAGCAGTGGTAAAGTGTGCAGTTGTAAATGTCAACAAAAACGGGTTCAGGAAAAAGGTAAGTAAAGGCAAAAAGGTTTGGGATGACCCTGCAGAAAGAGCTATGTCCAACAGATAGAATTCAGTGTCCCAGTTCACTGGGGAATGAGATGAACTTGAATCTAAGCAGACTGTTTGCTGGCTTCAAATATAAGTGAGATAGTTTAAAACATGGCAGGACTACAGGGATCCCTTTATAATAAAAATATATGTTATTTGTGGGGTTTCGTGGCAAGGTTTACATATGCAAAAAGCATGGGCTCAAAATTATTTCAACCCCAAAAAATGAAGATTATATTTTGGAACTCAAATCTGGAGAAATTAGTTCTGGAAGCTCAGATTTTAGGGTTTAATTTAAAAGTACAACAAAGCCCTATAAATGTTTGTCTGTATTATGAAAATGCGCATCCAGATTTGCGATTAAGGGAAGTATTTACTGCTTCTACAATAATACATCATTCAAATTTTTAAGCTAAGGAACTACACAGAATTCAACGTATTGGTTTCTGTGGACAGAGGCCACCATCCCACTTGGTTGTCTTTTATTGCAGTGGTTTAATGGAAGACATTTTTATTAATCAAATGAAGTCCTTGAGAGTAGAGAAATTTAGAGAAGTCATGAATTAGAAAAAGTGACTTTGAAGCATGTTTGTGCAAGAAATAATTAACAACAAAGTTAGCATTGAGGATATATGGCTCACTGGTGCAACATATTGTTACTCCGGCACTGGGGATTATCACTATTTTTACATCAGAGACAAATCAGAAATGGGTGTGTACAGTTCATGATCAGCAATTAAAGCAGAAAAGGAAATCAATTTGGAGCGATGTAGAAGTTGCCTAGCATCCAGATAATTATTTTGTGCTGAAAATGAAATGTACATGCAAAAAAATTCTAAAGTATTATAAAAAAAAACACTAAGTAAAAAATTGGAAAAGATGGCCCCAGATAATATTTTCAAAAGATTCCATGTCGCTTTCAAGGCAGGTTGCTAGTGTAGTGTAATTGGCTTCTTTTCACATGTGCTCTCCACCACTGTAGGAATTTGGCTGGGGTATATTTATTTTTTAAATACGTCTTAGAGGACAGTGCCATTCAAGCAATTACTCAGAGATGTTTCCACCTTCAACTTTGATTGCCAAAACTGTATGCAGCTACAGCAAGAGCTTCTGGCCCAACAACCTATCATAAAACACCCATCATGCACATTGTTTTGTAAAATTTTAAAATAACATCAGGTCCCAGATTCACTACAACTGAGCCCCATCTATAAAAAAGCATTACATTCAATCAATCAGGGAATTGCAAGTGCCATACTTACCTGTGAGGGTCTCAAGGCACTGGGTGGGGGGGCCTGGCAGATCCATTCAGCCGAAGAGCCACGTCTTGAGAGTCTTCCAGAAGGTGTTCTGGGAGGGGACGTGCCTGATGTCGATCGGGAGCTCGTTCCAGGTCTTGGTCACAATGTAAGAGAAGGATCTCCCTCCTGCTTTGGCTCTGCGGATGCGTGGGGTTTCAGCAAGGACAAGGTTTGCTGATCGTAGGTTTCTTTTGGGTATGTGGTGGGGGATTCTGTTGTTGAGGTATTGGGGTCCAGTGTTCTGAAGGCATTTGTAGGCGTGGGTGAGAATCTTGATGGTGACTCTCTTCTCAATGGGGAGCCAGTGGAGCTTCGGTAGGTGTTGGCTGATGTGCTTGTGTTGAGGGATGCCGAGGATGAGTCTGGCAGCTGTGTTCTGTATCGTTTGAAGTTTGCAGAGTAGAGACTTGTTTATGCCAGCGTAAAGGGCATTTGTGTAGTCCAACCTGCTGGTGATGAGTGTGTGTGGGACTGGCTTCCTTGACTCTGGGGGATCCATTTGAAAGTCTTGCGGTAGATGTAGAGGGTGTTGAAGCAGCTGGAGGCGATGGCGTTGACCTGTCGGTTCATGTAGAGGGAGGAGTCGAATACGATGCTGAGGTTTCTGGCATGGTCCGTATTATACTAAAACAGATAACTGTCAACGTAAAATATTTTTGGATATCACTGATAACGCCTTTGTTCCTCAAAAACGCTATTGCCCTAATAACCTAGTTACAGGTAAGGGAGGGTGCCCAAGCACTCTCCAATTGCAGTTTATTCACTAGGCCGGTCCTCGGAGCTATCACTTTAATGGAAGGCCATCATTTGGCAGTAACATATCGTAGGCGAATGTCTGCATTAAATACCATTGATCAGAATCTCTTGCCATCCAAGCTAACAGCCATGGACATAAACCAGCACTGGATCCCACAATTTATGTGTCTATCCAGAATTAAACTTGGCAGCATTAATTGCTGATCTCGGTATAGCATGACTATTAATGGACTGAAGTAGGTCTGGTCATAACAGAGACACTCTTCAATGTATAACACAGATTGGCTCTGTTCCCTTGAGATCTTGTCTCTGTCATCCCTCGGTCCCTTTGCTTTTCAGTGTTTGTCATCAATCATCAATTGTACCTGCAAGTTTAATGTTTTATTTGTGAGTGGGTGTAGTAGAAATGCTGATTGTGTGTGAAACTGATTCTATTCAGGTGTTCCTGACTTACTAAAGCTCAAATAAAGTTTGGTCTTCACGGAGTTAGTTCTCCTGGTTGAAAATACAGTTTTTTTAAGTCAGACATAAGCCAACATCTTTTGAGTTTACCAAACGAATATGTTTATTATACCTTCCTAAAGGTGCCTGGTATCATTTCACATCTAATTCCTTTAGCCCCAGGCAATTTCACCCCTCTATCATTATTAATCTTGGACATGGAGGGAACCTGACTGGTCTCTAAACAGTATCAAGCATGCATGGCTCTCAAACATTCGACTGTCTTTCCCGTATGAATGAGATGGAGATTGAGTTTACCTCTCTCATGGCACTTCTGGGTACTGTGGCCGACAGCCCCAGGGGTGCAGGCAGATGTACAGCCATTGCCCTGCTGCTGGGGAACAGAGAGATAGCACTTTCTTGGGGCGGCAGTAATTTGATAAGCAAAGTGTATGCCATTTTGCATTCCTCCACACCACAACCAGGCCAAAAGACATTTGGCAGCCACTTTGTGGCTACTATTTGGCTATGGAATCGGGTGGCCAGAGTCAGAATTGCAGACCACTCTCTTTAGGTCACACACCACAGTCTCATAGCCCGGACTCCACCTCATAGTGTCTGCTAAATCTGTATTGTTGCTCTGCGTTTGCCATGCATCCTACCCACGGGTTTTCCAGTCTGACGCATTCCCGTAACATGCTTCAATGTCATTGTCCTCTCTGTTTAATACTGCTGCAATGCCAATGGCCATGTGATATGTCCTTGTTTGTTGTTGAAAATGATAAAGTTGAATAAAAAGGTACTTTCAGCCAGTCCTCTTTACAGTTGGTTTGTTGTTGTGACATTCACATATTTCTGCTCCCCATGGAAGCAACCACAAGAGGCAATGGGTCACTCACTTCTGCCCTGTGTGAGTGATGGTATTCAGCTCTTTCACATGATGCACAGTCACACACAAAGCAGTTCCCATCAGTTCAAGGACTGCTATAGCATTGTCTGCATTATGAGACTAAAAAAGTAATTGTGCTTTTGCCCAAAACATAGTTTTCTGTATATTGGTGAGGGATCTGAGGCTTCCTGAACAATAAAGTTTTTCAAAATACATAATAAAACGATCACTGCAAGGCCAAAAATCTGCCAGCCAATGACAGACTTACTTACTTTGCCAATGCTTGTTTTAATGTATGCACAATTTAAGAATGAAGACCTTACTCGAACTACATTCAGTAAGTTAAGGAAAAGGAAACTACCTGAATATATTTAAAATGTTAATTGCATTGTGTTTCCGAGCAAAGTAGCTTTACTGGTTAAAACAGAAAATATATATTTTAATTATATGTAGAAATTACTATTGAACATAGTGAAATAAAAATGGAGGAAGTTGCAAAAATATTAGAGCAATGAGTAGAGCACAATTACACTGACATATAAGTGGAAAGCAACAAAAATAATGGGCACAGATAGTGTGTGGAATAGTTGATTATCGAGTGACTATTCTAACACGACCCAAACGCTATTGCAGGCTGCAATGAATAAAAGATAGATAGATAGATAGATAGATAGATAGATAGATAGATAGATAGATAGATAGATAGATAGATAGATAGATAGATAGATAGATAGATACATAGATACATAGATAGATAGATAGATAGATAGATAGATAGATAGATAGATAGATAGATAGATAGATAGATAGATAGATAGATAGATAGATAGATAGATAGATACATAGATAGATAAGGAAAAGAAAACATTTGACTAAAATTGTACCATTTTGCCAGCTATATATATCTGCTACCAAGGACGTACTTAATCTTTCATTTCAACTAACTATTTATAGATCAAACGCACGATTCCAAAAACGAACTTTACATAGTTGTTTTATTCAACCGCTACGTAAAGAGAACCGGATGGAGGTAACTTTAATTGGACCCACAAGCCTGGGGTCAAGCTGGCTAAAAGTGAACAACAAATCAGTTCTTGATCAGTTTTTCTTGGTGCAAGGTATACACGAAAAATCATAAATCTTTTATCTATTTAATTGTAGCAACTGGTTAATCACAGAAGAGAAATCTCTTTGCTTTAGATTCAATTAATTTCTCTTTTGCATTAACCTTTCATAGCTTGATTTTGCTGAAATGTTTATGAAACTGCCCCATTGAATTTCTGGGTGACCAATTCATCAGGGAGTTAGTGCTCACACCTTCCAATATCTCTGACTACTTATGACGAATCTAAGATAAAAATATACTCTGTGTAGCTGTGTCAAACAAGGCCTTACCATGGAGACGTTTATGCAATTTGACAATAAAAACACTTAGCATTTGAAGCAGAGCACATGAGGCTAGCTCGTGTCAATACGCTGCAGGAAATGTTCTATATTTTTCGCAGCAATGTCTGAAAAATATGCCCTACGGGCCTACATTAGTTAAGATGTTGTCTAATACAGCTTTGCTAGAAAGAGGTCATTACAGTCCTCCTGTCACAGAGTGCTCCAATTTTCAAATGGACTATAATAGTATTAATGTGTGCACTATTTTCTGATTTGTACAAAACAACATTAGTTGAAATTATTTGTGGAAACAGGAGCATCTTACACAATTCAGTGTCGCTGTACCTCTTGTTTTAGCATAGTATTCATTACCTGTTAAACTGCCAAGTCAATCACAGCTCTTCCTTCTTTAGACCATCAAAAAATCATAGGGGACGATCCCTTACCTGACCGGAATTATGTCCCTAGTAAGAATGGGTCTATGTTTCATGATTTGCATTGCCACTATTCACAAAATTAACTTGCACAGTGACAGCCATGCGGGCCATAGAAGTTCTGCTGCCTCTTTGAATATTCAATACCTCCTCATCATCTTCCTCATCCCATTCCTTACAAATATGAGCTTTACTGTATTGCACTTGAAATCCACACAACCCTACCAAGCTTTTTTCACTTTCTCCCAAACTGAAACCCCTCCTCAAATATCCTCCTTTCCAGGTGCATTTCCTGTTTTTATCTTTGTGTCAGCCATCTTCATAATCTTGAACGGTGTTGAGAGGTGCATGGGCACCCTCAATACACCTCTTTCTGAGCTTTATGGGCTTATTTTTCTTAATTGTCCGCTTAGAGGACCTCAGGCTTGCAGATTTTCTCCACGTTGTCAGGGGGGCTCAGTCCGCTACTTCAAAGTTCTTTAGGTACGTGCAGTAGGGCCATGTCTCCTTTGGTGGACGGAAAACAGGAATGGTTATGGTGGTTCTTGGGGCCCGCATGAATGGATGCTGCCATGAGAGGGGCTTTATTCCTGCAGATCAACGCAATCTGAGACTAGCCGAACGATCCTGGAGAGACTCGCCATCTCTTGAACACCTTGTGCTCCTGAGATCTAGGAGGGGCATGCGAATAAACACAATAGGGAGCGCTAAATTGATCTTCTTAAGAAGTCAACTTGATAAAGCCATAAACAGGCCAAAAAAAGCTTTTCTTTTTGAATTAGTTAAACTCCAATCCATCAATCTTCCCATTCTCTCGCCAACCGCCCCCGTTTTACAGCCAAATTATGATGATTTCGCTAACTTCCTCCTTGGAAAGATGAATAGGATTAAAACTAATCTCCAGACATTGATGAAACAGGTGACAGACCCTTCCCCTCCCTCCCCAAGTCACCCCCTGATCTTGGGTACACTCCCACAAATAGCACCTCCTGGAGCCTTTTCACACTCTTTGACAAAATCTCTATTCTTAAAATACTTACCACACTGAAACCCTCCAACCACTTCAATGACCCGTTAGCACCCAGTTTCTCAAATGAAATGAAGAGGTCCATAGTTCCAATCTGGACCAAGATTGTAAGTGCTTCCCTACAGCAAGGCATGATTCCTGACTGTCTAAAGGCTGGCCAGGTTACACTCATTCTTAAAAAACCCTCTCCTGAGCAAGGCGACCTTAATAGGTTCCGCCCAATCACTACCATTCCCACTCTATCAAAGCTGCTAGAGAAATGTGTCCATGTCCATGCCCAACTTTGTAACCACATTAATCAATTCAAGCATCTTGATCAATTCCAATTGGGCTTTCGCCAGGGTCATAGCACCGAAATGGCCATTACCCACATTATGCATGACGCTCAAAATATGCTGGATCGGAACAAAGCTTGCCTTCTAATCCTCCCTGACCTCTCATCAGCTTCTGAGACGGTCAAACAAGATAACCACCTGGATATACTGCAACGCAGGATGGGTCTTTCAGGATCATTCTGAACTGGTTTGCCTCATTTTAGATCGCAAGGAATTAAAGTCAATTACTCCCTCTCCAACTCTTCTCCGATCACTCTGGGGGTCTCTCGCTTTCACCCACACTCTTCAACTTGTTCAAGGAGTCCTTAACGCAAATGCTCAAATCATCCAATATACTATATCACATGTATGCGGACGAAACCCAATTGCACTTGAAAATCTCCTCCCTCGAAGATATCAATTCACTGAATTTGACCCTTCTCAAAACCCAACACTGGTTGACTTCCAAACATCTCAAATTAAACTTCATCAAAACGGAATTCCTCCTTATGTCTCCTCCCAAACCGACCTCTACTATCATTGAATACATGAAGCAGCTTACTGCTCTCAACTGTGTTCCACACGTCATTGACTCTACCAAAACTCTCGGAATAATACTTGATAAGGCCCTGAACATGCAGGTACACATCAGCGCGTCCAGCAAAGGTGGGAAATTCTAAATGAGCATACTAAGAAAGTTAAAACCCTTCCTTCCTCCAGAAGACTTATAGGGCCAGATGTAGGCAATCCCAGATTACCGATTCTTAAATACTGAATCATATGGATTCGGTATTTAAGAACAGGCAAATGGGATGTAGGTAATTTTGCCGAAAAAAGTACCGAATCGGTAAGTTTCGGAAATTACCGAATCGATATTTACAGATTCAGTAATTGCCATTCATTCCTATGGGCCTGGAGGCCCATAGGAATGAATGTCAATTACTGAATCGGTAAATACTGATTCGGTAATTGTAGGAAACATTGAAGGGTAGCAGGGTGTCACTTTGACACCCTGTTGCATCCCTCAATTGTGCCTGGGTGCACATGTTGCAGACATACATGCCCTAAGGGCATGTATGTCTGCAACATGGCACTGAAGCAATTTGCATAAAATAGCTTTTTTTTCTTTATTTACTTGTAAATGGTGGTAAATAACGAATGCCAAAAAGCGGAAAGCACTCATTTGAGTGCGTACTACATTGCTAATTCGGTAATTTACTGATTCGGTATTTTAAGGAATCGGTAATTGGGGCACCTACATCTCAGTAGCCTAAATCCGGTCGGTAAGGGCCAAAATTCTGTAATTTTGACCGTTACCGACCGGAATTACGCTTCCTACATCTGGCCCGAAGTCTGCTGTTCAAGCACTAGTCATCTCCAGATTTGAGTATGGGAGCTCAATTCTCTGTGGGCTTCCGAACTACAAGTTGGCTTAGCTGAGGGCCTCACTGAACACAGCAGCTAGGCTCATCACAGGATCCAAAAGAAATACCCACATCACGCTGGATTTGAAATTGCTAAACTGGCTTCTTCTTGAGGCTAGGATTCATCTTAAAATTGCTTGCATGGCTCACAAAGCCCTTATTTATTTATTTATCCATTTATAGAGCACATGGTTACACCACCAATATGTCCCCGCGCTAATAACAGATTTTCACATGGCAAGAGTTGAAAGTAAGGCATACAACACCCAGCCCATGGGCATGTATCAGGCGGTCTCTGGAGTCTTTTTTAATTTACCGTTGGGGAAAAGCCATCTCCTTAGCTTTTTAGGGAAGGCAGGTTCACAGGGCTCTGTTCTTATGTTAGCAGGTAATGTGTTCCAGTGTTTTGCTGTCAGGTATCTAAAGGACCGACCACCCATCCTAGCTATCCTTAATCTTGGTACATTTGCTAGCACCTTTCCTTTGGGTCTCAGATTTCTGCTGGGTGTGCAGGCTGTTTTCATTGTTTGAAGGTACCGAGGACCTTTTTTTGCCAAGATTCAGTGGCAGTAGCACATTGTCTTGAACAGTATTATTTTCTCCACAGGTAGCCAATGCAGGTTGGCTAGTGCTTTTGCTACAGATGTTCTTTTAGGGAGATTCAGCACTAGGTGGGCTGCTGCGTTTTGTATCGATTTCAACTTCATTAGCCTTTTTTTAGATGCGCCTAAATGTAGGACATTGCCGTAGTTGATTTGAGACGTGACCACGGCATGTACTATAGTTTTCCTGGTGTTGACCGGTAATAGGTCGAGGACCCTCCTCAAGACTTTCAATGTCCTGAAGCATTTACCTTTTACTTTTTACATTTGACTCTCAAAAGTCAATTTGGAGTCAAGCCACACTCCAAGGTTTTTGACTTATGTGTTTGGGGTTGGAAGTTGGCCAAGCGTCTCAGGCCACCATGCCTATGTCCAGACAGATGGAGCCCTTCCCACTATCATCACCTCGGTTTTACTGCCATTGATTGTCAGGCAATGGTTTGACGCCCATGCTGTTACCTCCTCCAGGTATTGGGAAGATTGGTGGGCAGTGCATTCTGGGTTTTGAGACAGTGTGATAATTAGCAGAGTATTGTCAGCGTATGATACAATGGACACCTTATGACCTTTCACTAAACCTGCGAGTGGCCCCATGTATAAGTTGAACAACATGGAGCTCAGGATTGAGCCCTGAGGGACTCCTTGTAATAGGGGAAAACTCTTGAATGTATGTGCGTCTTGCATGAACTGGAAACCCCATGACGACAGGAAGGATGCCATCGAGCATAGTGCCATGCCCCTGACACCACACGTCTCTAGTCTTTGGAGACCGTGGGAGAGGGTGTCAAGAGCCGCACTGAAATCCAGCAGGATCAATGCAGCTGTATGTCCTTTGTCCGCGTGTTGCCTTAGGGTTTCTGTGGCCAGGAGCAGAGCTGTCTCAGTGGAATGTACAGCTCATAAACGTGATTGTGATGGGTGCAATAGAGCATTTCTGTTGCTATAATCGGTAAGCTGTATGTTTACTACTTTTTCTGAAATTTTTTGCAAAAAAGGGTAGAAGCGAAATGGTGCCTAGGTTCTCTAGCACAGGTTGGTCTATTTGCATTTTTTTCCTTAGTGAGCAAACCATGGCTTGCTTTCATTCTCAGGGGACTTCTCCCAATTGGAAAGAGCGGGTGATTAGCACCTAAATGAATGGCGTAATGCGGTTATCTCCCTGCATCAGGATTTCTAGGCACGCTGGTTCCCTCTGGGATCAAGATTTAATTCCATTAGCTAGTTTCCTCATCTCATCTGGTTCTAGCACCCTATATTCATCTTCATCTAGGGTTTCTCCCATAAAATACTGTATCCGAAGTGCATTCAGTGATTCTGCCCTGACGTGCTTCCATGGGGAAGGTGTCATAAATCCTTGCCACTTTTTCAACAAAGAAATCAGAGATTCTATTGCAAGACTCCTCCAAGGAAGTAGGAGACTCCGTTAATTTTTCAGAAGACTGAAGGGATTTTAGTATGACAAATATTTCTTTTTAGGAGTTTTTTGCCCTTTCAATCTTTCCAGTATAGAAATCACTGCAAGTTTTTTTTAAACAGTATATGGTATATTTTTTGTTTTATTTTATACTCCCAATAAGTTTGATACAGTAGTTCTTACACCATCTGCGTTCCAACTGTTTACACTTTTGTTTGGCCCTTAGTTATGTCTCATTGAACCAAGGTGCCCCTTCACCCCTACACTCCTCTGTACCTCGCCCTGAAACTGGAACTCTCAGGTGGTTGCAGATTTTTGAGGAGCACTGGCACTTTACTGCTGAAACCACAAAAATTTCAAAGAAAAAAACCTATAACCGAGCCTTCTCCGGTATTGTACCGAGAATCTGGAACGCCGTGCCTCCAGAAATCAGACTGAATCCCTCTTTCAAAAAAGAAGTCAAGGCACTTTTTATGCATCCATTCTGAGCCTGTATTGAAACTACTCCCCCCGGAAACAATGCGCTGCGACCCCTTCCTCACACGTCTGTTGATTTACTGTATTTACTGTATTTATGTGCTGTTCTGTTACCGCGGTACTCTTGTTTACCCGTTTATCCTGCACTGTCACATTGTTGTTTACCCACCTGTCACCCTCTCTGTTATCCTCGTCATTAAGTGAAGCGCTCTAATACCCACTTGGGTCACGTTTGCGCTATATAAAACTTTATGAATAAAATAAAATCAACAAATAAAGGTTTTGATGGTGTGCAGTCAAAATATCGATTTTTTTATATCGACCTACACTAATATTGATTTTTTAATTTCGTAGGGACAGAATATCAATGGCAAGAATATCGGTGACCAGAATATCAACCTTAAGGTAAGTAATATCATTTTTTTTATATCCAAGTTAGTAATATCAAAGTAAGTAATATCGAAGTAAGTAATATCATTAGCAAAAATATTGTTGTTAATGATATCAATATTTATATTAGTGGTATGCATTTTAGTAGGTATTTTATATGTATGTTTAACATTTTTGGTAATGTATCTTTATTATTTTTGAATATATGTATTAAATTACTAATTTTTCTATCAAAATTGTGTATTTTAGTATCAGAGCTGGTTGTGGTTTATAGGGGAATAGGGTGAGAAGTAATGTAATTATAATTCATTGATTATTATGTTTTTATGTATTGATATTGATTATTAATTTATTGCTTTTTAATTATTAATTGGTAATTACATCCTATTATTCAAATAATATATTATTATATTAATAATAATTACTGTATTAATATTTTTTTATATTTATTGTTAATTAACTATTAATTGGTAAATGATTTTTATTAATTGATCAATTGATAATTAGATTAAATATGTTATTTTATGTGTAGTGGGTTGTGGATTTATAGGGGAATTAGGTGGGAAGTAATGTAATTATAATTAATTAATTAATATGTATTAATTTATTATTATTATTGATTATTCTTTTACGGTTAATTAATTATTAATTGGTAAAAAAATTATAATGTATCATAATAATAACTATAATACATGCATTATTCTTTTTTATTGTTATTGTTAATTAATTTATTGTTGATTTATTATTAATTGGTAATTCATTTTTATTTCTTGGTTAATTGATAATTAAATTAATTGTGTTATTTTTTATGTCTAGCGAGGTGTGTGTTTATGGGCGAGTGGGTGGGAAGTAAGTTAATGTTATTTAAGGAAATATTAATTTAATGTTATTTGTCTTTAATATACATTTGTGTTATTTAATTACTATGCTATTTATTTTACAACAATATATTTAATTAATAAGTATGTTAATTTATCCCCTATGCTATTCTACATTTCCACACTGTTACACTCACTGGAGTTGGAATAGTAATTTTACCCCCTATGCTAACCAACACTCTCCCTACTGTTGCACTCACTGGAGTGGGAATAGGAATTTTTACCTCTACGCTCTCCAACATTTTCCCTACTGTTGCACTCACTGGAGTGGGAACAGTAATTTTTATCGCTGCGCTATCAAACACTTTCCCTACTGTTGCACTCACTGGAGTGGGAATAGTAATTTTTACCCATGCGCTATCCAACACTTTCCATACTGTTGCACTCACTGGAGTGGGAATAGTAATTTTTACCCCTACTCTATCTAATGCTTTTCCTACTGTTGCACTCACTGGAGTGGGAATAGTAATTTTAACCCCTACTCTATCCAATGCTTTCCCTACTGTTGCAGTCACTGGAGTGGTAATAGTAATTTGTACCCCTACGCTATCCAACACTTTCCCTACAGTTGCACTCACTGGACTGGGAATAGTAATTTTTACCCCTACGCTATCCAACACTTTCCCTACTGTTGCACTTACTGGAGTGGAAATAGTAAATTTTATCCCTACGCTATCCATCACTTTCCCTACTGTTGCACTCACTGGAGTGGAAATAGTAATTTTTACCCCTACTCTATCCAATGCTTTCCCTACTGTTTCACTCACTGGAGTGGGAATAGTAATTTTAACCCCTACTCTATCCAATGCTTTCCCTACTGTTACACTCACTGGAGTGGGAATAGTAATTTGTACCCCTACACTATCCAACACTTTCCCTACTGTTGCACTCACTGGAGTGGGAATAGTAATTTTTACCCCTACACTATCCAACACTTTCCCTACTGTTGCACTCACTGGAGTGGGGATAGTAATTTTTACCCCTATGCTATCGAACACTTTTCCTACTGTTCCACTGTTTGAAGTTGGAATAGTATTTTCTATCCTCACTCTATCCAACACTTTCCCTACTGTTGCATTGTTTGGAGCTGGAATAGGAATTGTATTCCCTCCGCTATCTAATATTTTTTATATTATTTTAGTTAATGTTTAATATAATACATTTTCAAAATATTAAAAATAATTTTACTTTTTTTAATTTGTTATATATATATATATATTTAATTTTAATTCATATTATTGTTTTATGTGTATAGATGTATTTTTTATGTATAAGATATTTTTAACAAGTTATAAGTTAGTAAAATAATTATTAAAAATATTAATAAGTAAGTATATATAATATATATTATATATGTATTTTTCAATTTATTTTTACATTATATATATATTACTTATACGTTTTTTAACATTTTGAAATATGTTTAACTGTTTATTGAATTATATGTATTATTGAATTTATTTTACATTATTTTTTAACTTAAATAAAAGATATTTTTAACAACAATATTTTTTTCGATATTTTTGTACTTACCATGATGTAGAAAGGATGTTGATATTCATGACTTCGATATTCTTGCTTTGATATTATTGTATTTCGATATTCTGACCTTCGGTATTCTGTCAGTGATTTCGTTTTGATAAGGGTAAGAAGCAATTTGACAAGAGCAGAAATAGAAGATCTGCCTTTTCCTTTAAAAGCTCTAGACTTCAGCTTATGATTTAGGAGAATGACTCTTCACTTCAAAATATCTCAAGGAGCAAAGTTAGCCAAAATCAGCGATCCTGATTCACCAAATGAAGCCACATCACACCCCATCTGAGAGACCTCCACTGGTTCCACATCCAGAAAAGATGCAAGTTTAATATCCTCATGCACACCTACAAAGCCCTCCAAAACCTAGGACCTGCCTACTTCAATCAGCGTCTGAACTTCCACCAACCCCCTAGACACCTATGCTCCTCTTCACTTGCCCCAGCACATTCACCCTCACCTGCACCTGGAGCAGCAGCTCTCCTTCTCCTACATCACAGTCAAAACCTGAAACAGCCTCATCTCTGAGCTCTGAACTGTACCCTCACTGGGAGACTACAGAAAGAGACTTAAGACCAGATGCCACAGTCTCAATTAGATTCTCGTAGACATTATGATGTGGGAAGAGAAAAATCTTTTCTCCTTAAAAGCAATTCACATTCAAGGTCGCCTAAACATTCCAGCAGACACCCTGAGTCATATGTTTCTCACTTTTCATGATTACAGGCTGAATCCCTTGGTTTTCTGAGAGCTTTGTCTCAGATAGGGTACTCCACTAATTATCAGCATCCACTGTTCTTCTTGATGTCTCTTAGTTGAGGATAGATGCCTTTCTGCGCCAGTGGTCGAATTCTCTTCTGTATTCCTTTCTACCTTTTCCTCTGATTTTGTGGGTTTTGTTGCACATTCTGAAGAAGGACTTGGATGTCAATCTCATGGTTCTGTTTTGGCCAAGGAGATCATGGTTTACCCTTCGTTCCTTGGCACTATAGATATAGTGGATTTTTCTCTTGTATCCCCATCATCTGACCTCTGACAAGAGGTTTTGGAATGACTTTATGTATTTCAACCCTGAAACTCCAGTGGTCAGCCATCAGAGCTTTTTGGGCTCCTTTGGGTAGCCTTGATTGGATGGAGAATTTAGTTTCTTGGCTCTTCAAGGGTTTTCTCTTATTATGTCCTAGACAATACAATTGTTTTCCTCCTTAGAAATTTCATTTGGTCGCATCTTTTTTGCTGGGTCATCCTTTTGAGCCTTAGGATACTTCTTGTGACAGGTTTCTGACTTAAGGTTTTTTCTTGACTGTGATTACTTCCTCCAGACACCTTTGTTAATTGGGATGTTTTCAGTGCTGACACCCTTATGTAAAAATGTATGTTAATAGGGTGATATTGTCCCTGGGTCCTAATTTAACTCCCAAAGTAAATAAAGCCTCTCACAGAAAACAAGAACTTGTTCTTACTTCATTTTTGAATTCTTCATATCCTTCTTTCTCTGAATCCTCTTTGGATGTGGTAAGGGCTCTTGCTATATATCTTAAGAGGACCTCTGATACCTTGTTGATTTGATTTTGGCAATGCTATCAAGGGATGTAAATCCTCTAGATCAATGTTGGTTCGATGGATCAAGTCAGGGATTTCCTTGGCCTACAGGCATGTAGGTAGGCATTTCCTGGATAAAGTGGTGGCTCGGTCTACTAGGGCCATGGCTTCCATAGTGCACATATGTGCTGCTGCAACATGGGCTTCTCCTTCTCCTTCCACTTTCATTCCTCATTACTGGCTCAACTTGGTGAAGGGGCATGAGTTAGATTTTTGTTCAGGGGCCCTTGTTAAGGCTGCCTCTCGGAGTTCTCAGTATTTGAGTATGTTTTTGTGTTGGCATCTCTATTCTGTATTTCATTTAACAATAGAGTGTGCATTCAATTTACAATAAAACTGCGGTTGTACACTTTGACCGTGTTCATTGGTGTTTTTTACTGGGATATAAAAATAAGCCTAAATCTTCGACATATCATGTTTTTAAGGATTTGGAAGAGGAAGAAGATGAGGCGGTAATAGTCAGATTACTTACAAGCAATCTTCATAACTCCGATTCTGTTTTCTTTGACCCAATACTTACAACCCCCCTCCCTTTTGTATTGGGGCCTACTTATCCTCTGAGTGCTAGTTTGGTTGTATTATTGTCCTTAAAGTGATCCTGAGGAGGAGGGTATTTGACAGGGGTTTCAGTTCGGTAGAAGGAGGAAAAAAGATTTGTAGGGTAGTGAGGATTTCTGGTGTACTAAGGTAAACCTGATGTTTGTAAGTACTGGGATGTGGAACGGAAAATCAGAGGTATGAAAATTACTGGTAAGTAATCTGAGCATTGCCCTGCCGTTGTCACTTGGTGAAAGGAGGATAGATCTCTTAAAATAGCCCCCTTCTGCTCCCCCAGCACAGAGGGTGAACTCCTAGGCATGAACCCCTTCCAGTGGACCCACATATATTTTTTCTCTTTTGAGGCTTATGAATAGCTATGTGTGCTGGATGCACTGCAGAGCAAATGTATCACAATTTAGAAATATCACTTATAAGATACATAAGATAGTTACTGTTTTTACAGGGCAGAGATGATCCAACAAATTGCCAATGGTAGTGCTCTGCCTAAGACATCTGACGTAAGTGAATAAAGCTGAGAGATTCTGGGGCAAGGGGGTGCACGTGAAGGCATATGGGCTACCAAATAGAGCATCGGAGTATGTAAAAGTGAATCTGTCTCTAAAATGACACACTGCATTGTATTTAATGTCTTGTGACTGTTCAGTCATGCCGTACACAAGTCAGCAGTATTTTAATGCAAGTACACTTTCTTATCTTCCTGCCCATGTTTAATGGGATGTAACTTATTTCTAGTAAGATATGCATGTTGTGAATTTTAGTGTAAATGTGTCTAAGAAAGTAAACAATTTTGGGTCATATTTGTGCTAGAAATTGGTTTAAAAAATCTGACAACTAGGTGATTATTCTTTTCTTTTTTATATTTTGATGGAAAGAAAACTTCTCACACAAACGTATTCTCGGCAAACCTAACTTAATATCAGTATTTAGGATCTGGGTTACCATTTCTCCAAATTGTACACTGGGACCACAGCTCATCCGTCCTCTTACTGTTATTACACTGCAGGTAAAGCTTACTTACATTATCCACTGTTTTCAACCAGTGGCCCAGGGTGGGGGAGCTGATTGCAGCCTGTTCACACACATCTCTCTCCTGGCTAGCATGATCAAGAAAATAAAACAGTCTAGTTTGGCTTTGTGATATAATTGAGCCAAGCTGCCCTTCAGTTCCAAAAAGAATCAGAAGGGCGCTCACCTTAATTTGATATAGTACTGTTGATGCAGCCCCAAAACATATGCAGCCTTGGACAAGAGACAAACATATGTACATCACTAGCTTTCTCTTCCCCACACCGGGTACAGATTAGAGTAAACAGGATCGCCTCTGATCTAAACGCTCATAAATTGCAGAATCAAAGCCTGCAAGAAGAGATAGAAAAGCTGGAAAATCATCCGCGAAGGAACAACTTAAGAATCTTAAATGTCCCATAGGAGGAGGATTAAAGTCATTTGAAGGGCTATGTCATCAATCTCCTTAGGGTGAGGGTCTTGAGGGGCAAGACTGAGCTTGACCCTTCTCGCGACCTGAGGCCCGTAAAAGCAGGAAGATTTTAATGAACCATCTGTCATACAGCACAAAAGATATTATTTTGAATCTGGCTCTGAGACAGGGAAATGTAGATGGGAAGGGTTTCTCCTATGCTATCAAATCTGATGTCTGCAGAGCTGCTGAATAAAGGCAGTGAGAGCTTGTTCAAAAGATGGGGGAGCAGCAGAAGTTAGGGCCCAGGGTGCAGTTAAGGTTTTGGGCCATGCTCAAAGTGATGTGCAGTAATAAGATGAATTATGTAAGGTGAATTCACAGGCCGATGATCCTATTAAGAGAATTCAAAGTTCATCCTAGGGCAGCAGTGGGAGGGTCATATCAGGTAGAAATGAGCAGCTGTTAGGCGTTTTAGATCATTACATTAGTATTGTATTAATCAGACTAAACATAAAGCACTTTTCCTTTTGTTGCTCAGAGTTGGATTAATTTCTATTTTCTACTTTTATTTCTATATCTATTGGTAAGGGTAAAGTAAAGGTATTCGCATATGTTAGTCATATCCTCCTAAGGTGACGGTCAGAAGAGGTATATTTGAATATGTCATTAATAGCAGCTGGGGGGGGGGTCCCCTTTTGATGGCATAATAGGGGGAGCACGTTGGGAAGAAAATTATAAAAAAGAAGAAATATATCTTCAATGCTACTTTAGCATTACACCAGGAGATAAATACTTTTTGGGTGTATAAGAATCTGGCACACGAAGTCAGGATAATTAAGCAAATCCCTGTGCATTCCTCTGATCATTCAACAGTATTTCAGGGTTGACCTGTCTGAAACTCAGACTTAATCAAGGTGGACAGTGAGCAAGACACAAGTCTTAGATATGGAGGAATTGTGTGTACTAAGGGAAGAAAGCAGGTCAGCTGCAAACTTAACCCTGCTCCCATGACGATTGTATGGGATACATATCAGGTTCTGTGAAGAGAGAAAACTGTGAGCGGAACAAGAAGATTGAGGGATAAACTGGGGCGCTGTAAAGAGAATTACAGGAATCAAAGCTGGCAGAGTTAGTGGAGGTGGTAAAGCTCAAGTTGCTTGAGAAAGGTGAGGCTTTCAGGCAGTAACACAGTGCAGGAACAGGAAGAAGCAGCAGCCAGTCCGTTTGCACATTTTCATTATGAGGAGAGGAGTGGGAGATTACTCGCTTGGAAGGTGAGAACAGAGAGAGGGCGAAATCATGTTGAGAGTTTAATAGTGGAAGAAGAGGTTATTATCTCAGGGAATTAAGAGCACATAGATGCTTGTTTACTAAAATTGCTTGAAGATTTGTATACAGAGAGTAATAGTTTTGATGTATCAGAGGTAAGAGAGTGGCCACGTGGGAAACCGCTCCGGTGTTATCTGAAGATTGCCTACAGTGTCCCTATAAGGTGAGTTTTGTCCATCACATCGGTGACTCTCCCCCACGCTTTCAAGGCAGTCCGACTCTTGCTCTGGCTGGTTTATCCATCAGTGAAAAGTGTTTCCCATGTTGCTAGTTTCGAAAAAATAACAATTCGCGCAGGATTTAAAAAAATTAACTTCAAATAATCATCATTATATTATCAAAGAATTTTATTTTTAAACTTTGCTTTCTTGTTCATTTTTTTGTCATTTAGTACTTTTATTTCTACTTGTATTTTGTAATTAAACGTGGTCCTTGCCTTTTAAGTGCATTATTGCTTAACTCTGTTATTGTTTAGTTGTCCAGTTACATGTAACATCTAACACATTTTCTTGTGAATACGGCCTAATTTACCACAAGGAACCGTGAAACCTGTTTACCTCTGCGGACTGGACAGGTTGTCGAGAAGCCCAGCTTCTGAGTTCCATTGTTTACTTTTGCTTCTTTCCTCCCACAGCTATGATCATACAGTCAGCTAGCTCTGTTTTCCTTGCATACTTTGATTTTCCTCCTCCTAAACGACATCAAAGTATATGCAATTCTAAACCTAAAACAGAAGGGGAACAGTCACCCTCAGCAGGTATGTGACGAAGAGAAACTCACTGTGTTTTCAACTAAAGACGAACATTTTGCCTCGTTAATCGTCATCAGATCTTGGGTAACATTCGGCTACATGTGGTGAAAACGGAACGCGATGGTAGGTTTTGTGAATCTGCAAATACAATTTAAATGTATGTGTAGCAAAGAAACAGCCGTGCAGCGTTCTAAGGTCTGCGGCCACATCACTCTCCAGACGCTAATCCCGCTCTGGAATGCGATGTGCATTATTCCCGCACATAACTAAGAGCAGTCCAGCTTTACACAGGGGAAATCTCTTTAAAGCTTACTGTACATTATGTTGAAAATGTGGGCTCAGCACTTTCCTTTGCCTACAAAATCCATAGACTGTAAGTAGGGCAGCATTCATTATTTTAACCCTACATCTGTCGACCTTAGAATGGGAGCAAAGAGGAAATTAATTTCTAGCTTGTGAATTAGTGACATCAAAACACCAGCATCGAGAGCAGGCTAGGATATTTATTTGCTACTTTTACAATAAAGGATTCTGTTGTTTTCAATATACCACACCCTGATATACAAATCAGTAAATAATAACAGAGCAGGCTTTTATTAGAGGAAAAGGCTGCAAGTGAAGGGGGCGATCACATTTTACATTATGCATTACACATGCATATTCAAGGCAAAATGAGGAGCTGTCAGTGCGCTCTTTAATTTTGCCAGAAATATGACATTTCTCTGCTCTTTGAATTTATTAACTGTGCTGTTGTATTTCAATGAGGGATTGAGACATTGGTCCCTAAGATGCTTCTCAAATGGCTTTTTTAATAAGCTCGAAGTATTTCCACCAATATCATTTTAGACATAGATGCTTGGCTGAAATCAGGGGCCGCATTCCGAGCTGTATTTAAAGATTGTGCTTTATGAACCATCGAGCAGCCCTCTAGAGCTGTCATTAAAAGAAATAAATGCAACCACTCCTCCGTGTTCATATATGTTAATATTTTATATTAAATTCTAGAAGTTTTTTGTATATTGGCAAAGTGGAAATTTAGCATGCAAATACATGTGCAAACAGCAGGAAATGTTGTTGGCCGTGTTCATGTCATGATTCTTTAGACCCAGTCTTGCATTTTTCGCGCCATTCTACCCTAGGAGGAAGGGATGAGACTTATCAAACAAGCACTGGCTACACCAGTACATCTTGTGTTGGCCTCTGCTGCCTTTTGACTTTAAATGCTGCTTGCCTTTTGTCATAGTTCTTGCAAAAATGTACTGCTGGGTCCCCATCATTCTAATAAAAAAAAACAAAAATAGTTTTTGGGACTCTAAAAGTGAGCAGCCTAATCCAGCACTGAGTGAGCCTGGGCAAAAATGTTACTACGCGAATAAACCTTGATTCATTTCTATTTTTCAAGTTCTGAGTATTTCTAACAGCTGTTCTTCCCCCCTTTCCATTTACATGGTATTTTCTATTTTTTCCCTGTGAGAGGCGAGTTGGGGGCGAGAAGGTCTCAAGGGAATTGCGAAACTACTGTGTGCCACAGAGTCCAGCTTCGTAGGAGAGCAATGCCCTTGTGTACAATGTTCACTCAAACGACTAGCAAATGGATTTGATGTAACGCACTTAATTTCTGCGAAAATTAGGCATATTTTGCAATAAAGAACTTGCGCTTTTGCTGAAAAGCATGGGTAGTGCTAATTGCACCAGCAGAGTCACATGCAAGCTAGTGGGTGATTTTTCAAATGTGTTCTCAATCCATCAGTCAATTGTAAAGTACTTCTCAGTTTAGCAAAAGGCATCTCGACCTCCTATGGCTGACTACTCAACATGACTTTCAAAGTGTGACAGTTCTGCAAGCTTTGACATGCACAGTTTGGCTTTGTAGGAACATTTCCAACAGAATCACAAGAGCAGTGGCAAAATTAATTAACACAATTAACTCCTTATGGAAATGGTGTCTATTAGGAAAGCTAACAACTCGGCCTGTTCCGGAAGAAAACAGAAGCTGTAGTGCTATATCATTGGCGTTAAGCTGCGAGGCACATTACATTACTTTGCTGCATAAAACATATTGACACAATATGTTTACTTTACCCTTATTGTAAATGCTGACATTTTGTAATCTAAATTATTGCTTCACTTTATTTTTTCGGAAACAACAATTCCTTAGCCTGTGAGGGAAGATGTGGATGGACAAAGGAACTTGTATATTAAAGAAACATAAGTTGGATTTAGGAAAGTAAGACAATGTACGAGTTTTATGCATCATGGTAGTTATTTAAATGGGACTTACATACCTTTTGAACACAGAGTTTAGATTATTTGACAACATGATAGTTAAGAAAGGTTTTGCTTAGGATCACCCTACAAAGTTCTACAGTTGTGTAAAGCCGATACCAATCCTATAGTGGGTAAAACCTGGGAGCTGCTCCGTGAAACGTAAAAGTAAATAAAATGGCCGTACAGTTTAACTCAAGCTCAGGGGCGTAACACAGCCCCCTGAAGCCCCTGCAGCAGAAGGGGGCCCAAACTATTCAGGGGCCAAGGCCAATGAATATGTGTGAAATATGGGAGACTCCACTGCCCCTCTTCACATTCTGCAGGGGGGGGGCATCTTTTTGCGTTAAAGCTAAGTATATATATGGCTTCTCACTTCGAGGAGCTAATTGTCCCTCTCCAATATGGAGCTGTATTTGTCTTTGGATCCACGTCCTATTCTAACAATGGACTACTCTTTTGAAAGCATAGACTCTGACCCACATTGCGTGGTGGTCACCCCTCCATGCATATTAGAGCTGGAGGCACCCTCCTTCCATCCCAAAATCCACTCTTTCCTTTAGCCTTCTGGGTGGAGAGAGAGGACCTTCTGATATCAACAGGTTCACAACCCTCCTCACTCATGTCATTGAATCTAATTACATTTCTTTCCCTGTGTTGGTGGAAGAAATCCCAATGTGTATTTTGAAGCCCGTCAGAATCCACAGCCCTATATAGGATGAATACGATACATGTGCCTGATAACCTGTGCTCACACTTGGGTAGCGTGGCACTGAGCAGTCGGACTTATCCTCGGCGCCCAGGGGGAAATTATTGTCACAACACTGCCAGCCGCGGTCGGTAGTGGGAGTATCTGCCGGTCGGTGACGTGGGGCAGGGTGGGGTGTAGTAAACTATAGATTACGGAGGTTTACAGGTAAGTAAACATATAAATAAATACAACAAATTTTGTTGCATGCACTGCATCACCAAATGCGATGCTGTGAGCGGAACGATTAAAATTTGATTTGTACAAAGCTTAAAACAGAATTAAATGCAATAAAATCCTAATAAAATTGACTAAAGGAACTCGACCAGACCATAGGGCGTACCTAATTCATCATCAGCAAGTGGAAGGAATCACTTATACGTTAAAATTACATTTGTACATCCACCATAAATAACCTTGGCCAGGGGTATTCCCAAACATGGTTTACATCACATTTCTGCCCCGTCCCTTTTAAATTATATAACCAATTCCTTCAACGACTCCTGTATAGCAATTAAAACTCTTCCCATTACTCATGTCACATTTAAAAATCTCATATTTACCAGTAAACTAAGCGCTTAATCCCTACTAGAGATTTCATAGACAGTAAAAAGGGGTTTCAAAAATGTTTTCCGTTCTTCTAAGAACCACAACCAGTCCAACAGAATATGTTGGCCGTTACATTTTACTTTCAATCCACAAGTGCACAAACCTGGTTCATTCATCATAGAGGCTTTTATCTTCCAATCAGTGTTGCATGGGTTCAGGCCCACTCTAAATTTCGAGATTATATTTATAAGTTTTGGGTTAGGCATGCCTCTATATAGGAGAATGTTGGATCGTTGGTCCACCCGTTTATCAAGAACCCGGAGGACGCTTTACTCCTCAAATAACCAAAAATCTTCCTCTCGGGCCTTGGTATTGACAATAGCACGCAACACCGACTTGGGAATTTGCTGCCCCAACCTCCATTGGTCTGGTTCTAGGGATAGGTTGACACACAACTCATCTAGCCTAATTCTAGCTTGGGAAGCTCAATTTAGTTCACTAGCCTCTATTTCTTTTTTACAGAGATTTGCTATTTTAGCAGGCCCCTCTCCATTCATTCTCCGCCAAAAATTCAATACTGCTTGCATACCCTGGAAATTTTGGCCTGTAAGATGACATTCCACTCGTACAGCCTGTATCATTGTTGACAAGGGGAGTGCAAGGAGCTGTTTGATGCATTTACCCTCTTCTAAGTACCAGTCCGATTTACTTCCCATATATAATACCTCTACACCATATAGTGAAAAATGAAATACACAATATTTCACTATCAGGACATGTAAAACACACCAGCACATGTCCTACCTTTCGCATACACTGCACCCTGCCCATGGGGATATCTTGGGCCTACCTTAGAGGTATCTTATATGTAACAAAAGGAAAGGTTAGGGCCCTAGTTATGCCAACTTTCTAACTGTGCCATTTTCAGAATTGTGATTTAAAATTTGACTTTCCCATTAAAGAGGGCTTTATATTACAATTCTTTAGACTCCAAACTCAACATTCCGACCTGCTCCCAATTGAAAGCACTTCTCTAGTGCAATAAGGTAACTCAATGGTATTGTATGTGAGAGGTAGGCCTCACAGTACTGAAAAACAAATGTGTGAGTTTTACCTTACCAGGACATATAAAACCAACAACTGCGTATCCAACTTTTTGATTACACTGCACTACCACACTCTGGGCTCCCCAGGGCCTGCCCCAGGGGTTAATTATATGTATTAAAAGAAAAGGTTTGGTCCTGGTATAAAGACATCTTTTGTCAGGTCTAAATGGGAGATTAAAACTGCACACACAGGCTGCAATGGCAGGATGAGACATCTTTAAAGAGCTACCTTAGTTAGTGGAGCAATACGTGCTGCAGGGTCACTAATTGAATTTAATTTATAAATTCTGAGTACATGTTGTACCACTTTACTAGGGATTTACAAGTAAATTGAATACGCCAATTGAGTGTAAGCCAATTCTACCACTTTTAAAGAAGACAGCACCAGCACATTAGCACAGGTTAGCAGTGGTAAAGTGCACAGGTTCCTAAGACCAAATCAAAAGACATCAGCACAAATAGGAGAGGTCGATCCCAGGGCCGGAATACCCGGAGTGGGCACGGGGTGTTTCCCTGGTAGGCCGCCAGGGTGGGGGGCCGTTTGTTACCAGGTGCCGGCAATATCGGCCCCCTGTAACCAAATCGGCAGTTTCAAACAGCTCGGCCGCTCCCCCCCTCACCCCAGGGGGGGTGGCCGAGCAGTTTGCCAGGGCCGGTTTCAGTTCCCTGTCCGGCCCTGGTCAAGCCCAAGGTTTCGGAGAAGGCCACTCTTAAGCTGACAGGTACAATAGTCAATAATGCTGAAGCGTGACAAATGTTAGGAGAGGAGGGATCTCTAGCAGCTCGAAAGAGACTGTATTAGTTAAAGTGTAACTTGAGGTGCAAAAATAAATGTATCTCTTCTTCCTTAAATGATAAAATGGAAAGGTTTTGAAATAGAAGGGCTAATGGAAAGTGTGGAAAGAAAAACAGTGTCATCAAGTAAGCAGGCTCTTCTGTATGCCTGCAGACACTACTAGAAATCCATCATGCGACCATGACTGCCCCTGGCAGGTTAGCTGCATTAAGATAACAGGTGGATTTAGTGGGACTAATGATTTGTTTTAACCCTTGAGCAAGTCCTATTCATCCCTTTCAATGATTCCCGTGCATTTTCTACTGCCACTCTTAATCATTTCAGTGTTGCAGGGAATTACCTCTACTTTTGACACAATGCATGCCCTTCCTCCCCTGTGCTCATTTGCCAGATGGTGCAGCACAGTGGGCTAGTAGATAACAAGCAGCTCTCTGATGTCTTTCAAGGTGCGCCATTTGTGTCATGGACAGGCACCGCTCGCGTTAATTTGCATGTTTATATGCTGCCAGGGCGGTCCTTTTGAAAGGATTACTACATGAAACAGCTGTTGTGAATTACTATAAAGTATGCATGTCCTGGGGCTAGGGTAAGACATGGTGCCCAGGGGTATATGTTTCCGTAACTTTCATCCATGCAAAGCAGAACATTATGTAACAGTGTTAACGTATTTCGGCAAAGGCAATAACGACACCTACATTCACTAACTGCAAAGGCCACAGTTCTGCAACAGCCTTTATGAACTTAACCAACACAGAAGCATCCATTATCGGACATTTTGGTTAAACAGTTTAGTGCACTTTTAAGTCTTGGCTACGGAAAGTTTTTGGTACCCAACATATGCTTAGAGTGGTCTTTGATTGGGCCCTTTGATGTTTTTTCAGTTAGCTGCTCTTGATTCAAAGGCTTTCTTTCCACTCTGTTATTGAGTTTGTCCCGGACAAGAGGATTTTGGTCTCACAGTGTTCTTAGTGAATGAGTTGCATCTTTGCACTGCTTTCAAAAGGTTTCTTGTTCTTTAACATTATCTCTCCAAAAGAGCTCATGTGTTTTCTTGATCTTTCCTCCTCAATACGCTTTCATGCATTCTACCCGTTTTAGGTCGAACCTAGGTAGCACATGCGCAGTCTCTTCGAGACATGCTGTATTCACTCAGTGGGCTTAAAGCCTACATCCTCAGTTTCAATTGTCAGTGTCTGTGTCCTTAAAAATTCCAATCTTGTAAGTGGTTAAGCTTGTCTCTTTGTCCGACCTTTCAGTCAACTGTCAACTTCCAAGAAGCAGCGCCCAGTATTTTTATTCTTCCACTTGTCCCATTTTATTTCCTGACTCGGGGACTATTTTTTAAATTTCAAGGAGCACCTCCCACAGGTGTGCGTGTTTTATTTCCCTTCCTCAGCTTTACGGCCACCGTTCTTCCTCGGCTCTCTGGCATTTCATTGTCTTTTGCTCAGCGTGCCACGCATTTCACAGCTGCCGTGTTTCCTCTGCTCTCTTGGCCCTTACTGAGCCTGCTCACCACTGCGCTGACTCTGCTCTCTGGGCATGTAATTACACCAAATTCTCACACTGTGACTGCCAGCCTCCTACTACCTGTGACAGGGCCACACTGATGAGAAAGGGAGCGCTGCTCCATTGAGTCTTTGGCTGGACCTGGAAGGACGGAGACACACTGGAGTCAAAAGAAGCAGACAGGTAAAGGTGCCCCAGTCTGCCCACCACCTTTGTGTGCTTGCGCAGACACCATTTTCCCCGCCGACTGTGTCGCAGTGCCTCATCCCCTCTGTCCTTGGGGCATCGCTAATGGGCTATGATTGGGCTAACTTTCGGCTGGTTTTGGGGTAGATCAGTGTTCTAAACTCTGGCACACTGCTTTCCTCGTTGCGTGCAGATCTCCATTCATTGCCCACTGGCTTGTTTTATAAGGCACTCAGCCTAATGGTTGTATACACGGCCAGAGCTCAGGTGTTCTCGTGTCACTACAGGCCATCTCTGAAGAAGGCCCATAGACCTGTGAGGGCTACTAAGGACTGAAACATGTCGACCTATCAAGACCCATCTCCAGGTGAAGTGGAACATTTAAACTTCCACCGCAACTCCACAAATTCACCTTTTTAATCTTGCTCCATCCTTGGTAAATAAAAGACCAAACTGAAGACAAGAGACAATTTTAACTCACATTTCACTTTACACTATCACAGGTGTGGCTCCTCCATGTGGGCGGAGGAGCATGGCCTCACTTGTTTTCTCGCAGTGCGAGAAGCAGTAACATAAAATGGTATACCATTTTACGGGTATACCGGCACTCTGGGATAGATCAAACCAGTTATGCACACTTTGCCATGTTCTCCATGTAGGCTGCATGAAGCCTGCATGGAGAAAACGGCCTCACCATAGACGCCTGTGCGGTCGGTGTCCCAGCCAATAACAGAGTTGTGTTTGGCTTAGGGGAGGGGTGGGAGGCTGCCTGCTTCATACTTCCTGTGGCTGCGAGGAGCAGAGACGACGTATGACCGGATCGGGCAGCTAAGGTAAGTTATTTTTTTTTATATTATTAAAATTAAACCTCCCACCCACGCAACCCCCTCAGCACGCACTCCCTCACCCATGAGTCATGCTGGCCACTACTGCACTATCACACTTTTTATCACAACTGTTAATAACTAGATGGTCTTCCTCCATGGGAAGGAAAGGAGATCACTTGGAGAACCAACCACTCAAGGGATAAAAGACCCAATGATGATGCTACTCACATAACTAACAGAGCAGAGAATCAAGATATACCGCACCATATGTTTAATGTGAATTAGGGTCTTCACAGCACAAGAACCGTAGACCCTGGTAAGAACAGAACGTGTGATTCATTCTCCTTTGACTTTTGATGTCTATGGCAAACAGACATCCCTTCTTGGAAAGATCAGGATTTCTGCTGCCTCTTATGAATCAGTGTGGAATCTGCTGGAATGTTCTCTTGCAGGCATTACATGGTCTCGTTTGTGCTGCACTGAAGTATGCCATGCAGTAGGAAAGGCCAGTTGATATAGCCTTTCCGACTGGGAACGAGTTCTCCCCATTGTGGTCATTGACTTTTGCTGTAAAAAACACCAGTTAATGCCACCAATGTTAGTTCTTGGTGGAATTATGCACTGTGCTAAGGGCAGGAGGGTAATGATTAGCAAAATTACTTTGCAAAGTTAAACTGCCAGAACCACATTGCTGAGTAAGCTGACCAGAAACAGGACATGCTGAACTTCTCGTGGTGCATGTTGCACTGGTATACCGAAACTGTGAAGTGGCGCAGTACTATTATGCGCTGAGCCTGTTATAGCCTTCTGCTCGAGTGGGGCTTTTGAGCTTGTAGTTAACTTATTTAAAGCGAGTTACAATTCCCGGAATTGATTTTATGTCGTAGAAAAAGCCGTAAGCAGCATAAAGTGTTAAATGGTGCAGGATGTTTATTCAGTGGTAATATAAGTTCAACCTGATTCACCTATCTCCAATATAGCTTTTAGGTTCCTGCACATCCCTGTTGTTCATGAACTTGACGCATGTTTTCACATATGGAGGATTGTCCTGTAAAAAAAAACCTGTCTCTGGAGAATTGTAATAGCAGCATTAGGAGGAGGCTAGTCCTATGTTGAGAGCGCGCTTTGTAATCGTTCGTGATAGGACGTGCAGTAAACCACGTACCCTTAAATAGTTACAATATGCCAACCATCCTGCATCAGCAGCATCTTTTAGGGCGATAATTCGAGTAGAAGCATGAACGCCATATATTTAGTGAACTTATTAGTGTTGCTTTCTATTTACACACGGGAGGAGACACGGTACCTTCCCTAGGGTTTTTTGTTTACAAAATTCAGTCCGCATATTCCACCCTATTTTCTCATGCTGTTATATGCTGCATCCTTTGGCGAGGTTGGCAAACAATACATTGGTCGTTTAATAGTTTAATTGTTCTTGTTGTTTTGATGACGTGTATCCTTGTGCAAAATAAAAGGTACACCAACCCTACCTTTGGCCCTCCTGTATGGACTTTGGGTATTCAGATCATTGACGCAACAAAAGAATCTAGGGGCATATTATCAAGAAACAGAGTTAAAATTATCGCCACTTTAAAAGCAGTAAACTGCTGCTAAAGCAGTGATAAGTTTGTTTTAACAAAATGGGGTGACCCTGTGTCCCTCAGAACCTGGGTATATGTGATTCACAAACAAGTGGTTCTGTTGGGTAGTAACAATCTCTTTGGGGTAGGCTGAAAACAGCTCCAAAACACACAAACAAGCAAAACTCTCTGATAGGCAAAGTTTTTATATATATTAAAAACAGGAAAAAAGAGACAATATTTTGGAATTACTTCATTCCACTACATTACTGACGAGTACTTATCAACTACGTGAGCAGTGACTGTGGTGATTCAAGTGACAAGTGCAATGCTTGTTTGTGTGTTTTGGAGCTGTTTTCAGCCTACCCCAAAGAGATTGTTACTACCCAACAGAACCACTTGTTTGTGAAAAGCAGTGATAAGGGCTTGATAATATGCCCTTGTGATTTCCCATGGAAGCCCATGTTCTGGTGTGAACATGGGCTTCTATGGGAATTCTCAAGGACATATAATGAAGCACATTATCGCCGCTTTAGCGGCAGTTTCCTGCCGCTAAAGCGCCGATAATTTTAACGTCCTTTTTGATAATATGCCCCTTAGTGAGTTCAGTCAAAGATGGGAAAAACTGATGACAATAGAATACCGTAGACCTGCTTCCCTTGTAGTAACAAACCTGCACGAACATATGAACTATCCCAACTCATTTTCCTCTTGTTACTTTGAGAAAAACATTTTAACCTTGTCTTTGCAGCCCAGAATGCCTGCTCTCAGTAAACGTGCTGTTTATATAGTTGACCATTATTTTAATGATACATATCACACCTTGAGTAACCACTGTGGTCCCTGCAACCAATTACAATGTCGGACTGTTACAGCGCTTTTTTATTACAATGTCACCTTAATACTAGACAGAACCTTCGTTTGCATTTTTTCTCACTATCTTCTAATGGGACCATAATTCTCACCCGGACAGGTCATTTTCAGCTCAAGTGTAAAGATTTGGAAGACACACTCTTTCTTTCGGATGTGCTTAGACTGTCTTTGAATACCTACAGCTTTTAAAAGAGTCAAGTTTCCTCGAAAACCCATCCAGTTTCACTGGAAGCTGCACTGTTAGGGTTAGAGTATTCAGGGATTAGTGGGCCCAGATTCCACTGCACCTGCTGCACCGACGGAAAATACACCCCAGACTGAGACACTGAATTGATGGTGAGATAAGTGCCTACTCAGAGACCCTCGTCATTTATCCCTGTGGCTTCCCTGCGTTATCTATACTACTATTATGAAGAGAGAAGTGTGTTCTTTGAGCCAGGTAAACTCGAAAACTACACCACCACTCCAAACACCCAATACATCTTTGAAAACGTCAGGGCAAGCCGATGGACATAGGCTATATTAAAAAAACAAATATAAAAATTTTTATATAAAAAAAAGTAGTCCCTTGGAAGAAGCGCCGGCCACGACGTGCGTGCTGACATCAGGAGCGCGGGGAGTAGTGGTGTGCAGTGGTGTGCAAGAGGAAGAGCAGGGGACGTGAGCACGGGGAGGAGCGGCGGACAGGCAGGGAGGAGCAGTGAGGAGTGGCGGACAAGCGGGGAGGAGCAGTGACGACCGGCGAGGAGCGGCAGAGCGGTGAACTCAGGAGCGAAGTTGTACTGGGAAGCCGCGAACTCACGCGAACAGTGCGAGCAGTGCGAGCCAAATCCGCTGCTCGCAGATTTGCGGATTTTGCGGGAGATTCGCGAATCTCGCGGATTGCGAATTTCCCGAAAATACGCAAAATCGGCGAGCGAAACGGATTTTCCGCCCATACCTAGGCGGCACCAAGATGTTGACAAGAGAAGAAATGATGACAAACATGGTGTAAGAGATAGTAATTTGAATGTAGGTGAGTGAGTGGTGGAAAAAAAAACATTTCTATTAAAGGTGGTGTTGAAAATTGCACTATTTGCAGGGATAATCCCAAAACGTTTAGCTCCTTCTTCCGTTGGTTTTTCCTGACCTGTGGTTGTTGGCTATAGGACTCTGGGCACTTTACTTCTGCGCATCAGTGCTAAAGTGCATATGGTCTCCCTGTAAATTGTTATTGTGATTGGTTATCCATGATGGGGACGGTCTGCTGTGTGCTGTGTCCCCCTTACTTGAAGAGGAGTTGTGCTGTGTGCTTTGCCTCCTCTGAAGCATACCTCTGACTATTCTAAGTACCTAAAACTTTCACTAGAGGCAACCGAGCTGGGAACCTTGTGGAAACAAAACTGCCAGTTCCGTCGTTTAACCAGGTCGGTTAAAAGGATTGCTAAGAAACACTCTTTCCTTATTGACAAAACAACTTTTAGCACCCGAACCCACGCCTGGATGACTATTAAATCATACACAAGGCCTGCCCCAGCACCTTACCTATACACCGCATTCTCGTTGACACTTAAACGTAAATTCCTCCATTTACGGCTGGGCATTCTGCCCACAAAACTAGATCAACCTAAATGGCGACCGCAAGAAACATCGGAATGCGATCTTTGGGGCTGCAGGTAAACAAGACATTATACACAAAGTTTGCATCTGTCCTGACATGCATCAAGGTCAGCGGCACTGGCTTAAAGACAAATTTAACGAGCAAGGAGTCCACACCTGTCGATCCGCGATAGTCCAGATTCTATGTTCAGCGGACCCCCAACTGATCTGCCGATCAGTAAAATTTCTGGACAGTTTTGTGAAAAAAACGAGGCCCACAGCCATAGGCCCGATCCTCGTCGAGATCTAAGAACACTGTTTGAAAGACAAATTTGTGCCCCAGCAAAGCTCACTGAAACCAGTGACAGCCTTTTTGTAACATAGTTTTCATACTCGTCTTTTAAATTCTCTTTCCCTCCCCTTTTCCTATTTATTATTCCTTCCTCATTTCCTAAAAGTTGTTTTAAATGTCGCAGAATGTTATACATTGTAATGGTTTTAATTAACCTAGCAATAAAGAATGTACTTACTTACTTACTTACTGAAGCCTACCTCTCTCCAAGGGCCTGAAAAGAGCTGGCCTCCTGTTGGGAACTCAGGGATACAAAAGTTCTCAAGAAAACATTCTTCAAGTTGCTGTGTGCATGTCTCTGCTCACAGCCTGTGCCTTCCTAAATGACTGCCTCTGCCCGTTTGTGATATTTGACTTAGTGTGCTTGTCGGTACACAGTGGGGCCCTGCGTGAGTTCTGCCGTGCAGAGTAAGGGAGTGTTGTGCCAATTCCACCGCCACCGAACCGCATGCCACAAGCGCTTAGTGTGAATTTCACCACTGCCGGCCCGTGATCAAAGTGAAGCACTGAGAGCCAGTAGTGTATCGTCACTGGCCCCCAATCTCCAGAAGTGCTGCAGGCATACTTTAAATTCACCGCCGACTTCCCGACGCCATTCACTGGAAAGAGAAGCCGTTTTGCAGCAGAGCTGGAGGGATCCCTAGCAACAGGGACTCACACCACCATGTCATCAAGGTGCAGAGGAAAGGAAGTCCTGTCTCCATTGAAGCTGTGCTGCGCCGGAGGACAGAAGAGATCTACGAAGAGAAAAGCTTCCCTCTATGAGTCACCAATACCCGACTCCAAGGCCAGCCTTGTGACCCCAGGTAACGGTTCCGATCAAGCGATTAAAATCGGCGTCCAAGACCATTGCGGAGGGGAGCGCAGCTGGCAGGCCATGTCCTGCTGATTTGGGAGCTGGATTGGCCAGCTCGCTTGCCCGTCATTAAATGCGTCTGGTACCAGGGCCGGCTTACAGGGGGCATTTTGCAAATCCTGCTTTCTCACCTCGAGTACAGAGCTGAGGCGCTAAGGGGAACTGTGTAGCGCCATTTTTTTTGTTACCCTCTCACGTGAATGCAAAGACTACCGCATTCTTCAACACCAGTACAGTGGGGGCAATATTCAAGGACAGCGTCCTTTTTGTAACTGGCGCACGCCCGCGCTTTGTGAGAAAAGGGGATTTTCAAAAAGGGAAAGCGGCCAAACAAGGGTAGCACAACCCGTGCTACAGTGGTGGCATTTTGTTATCAAGGGCGCCATTTTTTAAAGTTACTTTCACTTCAGGAGCCCTATAGTTATAGGAATTCAACCACTTCTATAATTCTTACATGTACTCATTCTATAAAAAAATATTGCTAACATGAACATTTTTCAAGAGAATACTGCTTAGACAAGATTAATTAGTGTATGTGATTTTTATGTTGTTTTGATCTGCCTAATCTATATACCGTGATTGATATTTTTAAAAATAACTTGTGTAGTGTCCTTTTGTAGTGGTTCATCATATCACTGTGAGTGTTGGTACAAATACTTTACACATTGCTATGGGGATAAGCCTAGCACAGGTTATCAACAGTGTGTTTCCCCTTTACCCTGACTAGAAGTAAGGGTCCCTATTCGGACAAAGATACTTACCTCTGCCAACTAGAGACCCCCAGATCTAACAGGTGGTGTTAGTAAGAGTTCTACACCCCTGAGAGTAACAAAAGGAAACACCAATGTCATGAAATTGGAAGGTGGCAAAGTCTGGGGCATGGTTAGAATCTCACAGTGCAATTGATCTGGTGTGGAACACAGTGGTGTGCCAAAGATACCAAAAACAGCACCAGGTATTTGAAAGGGTATTCGTTTCCAAACCCTTCAACATTGTGTGTCTAATTTGCATAAAGATTATGTTTTTCCATTAACTACACTTTTGTATAGTCCTTGGACTCTTCTATGTCCTGTTTTTGGATAAATGTGTAATCAAAACATATTTAACTGGGCGAAGGATATGTGCCATGATTTTACATATATTGTAATTTGTGAACATTGTCTGATTGGTAAACTTGAATATTTCTCTTCACTCAGTAGTCATATCTCATGTTTTTGTATAGCATTTGGAATGTTCCATTGTTCCCCTTACCTTCTTGTCAACGTATATTCTATTGTGTTCTACTTGGAGGGTCTGTGACAATCGAACTGACCCTGCTTGAGGATTTGATGTGGTTTGAGGTTGTGTACATTTGTGACAAAAACTTATCTTCAACATTCACCAGTTTCTTACTTTTATCAGGACCCTTTCTTCTAATCAGGGTAAGGGAGTTACACACCCAAGATAACCCCGGCTCACCACTGTTAGCTTGGTACAAGGAATCCGACTTATCTCAGGAAAAATGTGTAAAGTATTTGTACATATCACACAAAGTAACACAGTGAATCACTAAAATGGACACTATACTGGTTTAGAAAAATAACCCATTTATATCAAAACCATAATAGACCAAAACTACATCAATTTAACATACTTAACTCAAAATATTACTTGTAAAAGGTTTAGGGGCCTCTGGGCAATTGTCCATTTTGCCGAAACCTTAAAACGTCTATGTAAAGAGGTGGATCTCTAGCTGTGTTCTAATAAAACTCTGCTCCAGGGGGGTCGAATAGTTTCATGGTTAGTGCAAAGCATTTTCTGGAAATGTTTATGATAGGTTTTCAAAGCAAGTGGACAAATCTTGCTCGAAGCTTGAAGTGCCTCAAAGACATACTAAAGTGATACTTATCACACCATTTTATAAGAAACGTCTGCATCTAGAAACATGTTTTCTGATTTGGTACATTTTCATTGGTTCATTTCAATAAAGGTAATAAGGAGAAAACATCTACTCCTAGAATAACTAGGGAGCAGTTCCTTCAGATGAAAACTAGCTTTCTCCTAAAAAATTACTACCACTGTTTCACCGAGTCAGACGGCTAGATTTGGGACTGCTACAATTTTCTGTGAGAAGGTACGACTTACGTGTATAAACAACTAGAGAGGAAGGGTATAAAGGCTACTCTCCAACCCCATGTCTTATGATTATTTAGATGAGAACATGCTTTTTTCAGGAGTAAGGTTGGCGGTTCAGTCTTCCCGTAACCATTACCGGAAGTGTACCCATACCGCGTATTGTTTCACCTTACTAGTGCTATTTCTATTGGCAAAGGCACAAAAAGATGTGCACAGATCGGACGATCTGTCAAGTCATAGTCTAAAGATTTAAAAAAAAACATTAAAAAAACAAAACAAATAGGATGTATAATCACCATACCGCGGTCAAGGGATTTCTTCCGATCACGTGACTGATGACGTGGTCACGTACCAACAACGCAGTTTCTAAAAACGGGAACGGCGCAATTGCAAGTAAGATCCAGACGTCAGTGGAACGAAGTACTAGGTTCCAGGTGGCGAGTCGTCCTGTAACAAGTAAGTGAATGGTTTTTCTACTGTGTGTAGAAGTTATGGCTGTGATAATCATTTAGCAGCATGGTTGGGTTGATTTGTGGCAACCTGTTCCATTTGGTTTGTTTTTACAGATAGAACGGGACGTGAAGAATTTGCTACACTGAAAGTCCATGTGGCACGCTTACTTTCGAAATGGAGTAAGTGCATATTGACTGACCTTTAATTCTCCTATGGTTTGTCGGGTTTTCGTCTTTATGATCCTTGAGAGGGGGTTATTTGGAACGGAATTTTATGGGTTAGGCATCCGGTGTTTTTAAACGTGAGAATTGACTATAATCAACTTCATGTCTCTAAAAAAGACTGGCAGTCAGATAGCTTAGTTATAGCTCATATACCATCAGATTAGAAGACCTAGTAAGAGTCCAGATGACCCTATATTTATAAAGGTTCGAATGGCAGGTCATTTAAAAACTGGTACAGACACACCTAATATGCATTTGTTTTTTTCAAATTGTTTCACAGATTCTATCCAGGCAAATTGCAGGAGTACTGGCTGTGGGTAAAACCGTGAGTTAACCAAGGATAGTATTATTTCTTGGTCTTTTCGCATCTGTCCTAACGGAGTGGGCACGCCTTAGCGAGCGTGGACCCCCGGAGGACGTTTTTTTGATTGTTATTTTGGTCCTGAAGAAAGCTGAGCTAAATAAGCATTAAACAGCAGAAACATGTTGACCACATACACCGGGTCACTGGGGTTCTAATATAAACCACCAAGTGATCTCACTGTTTTTATTGTGAACAACTGGCTTTTTAATAAAGTTGTTTGGGTCCAGCTGTGATCTTTTATCACACCATCCTTTCATCACTGATCACATATATCACTTCACACTTTTGAAATACCTGCTCCGCTGCAATCGCAGGCGTCGAAGCACACAGGGGGGATACTCGGTCCCTCCTGTGGTGAACCTCATGATGAAGCATGTCACCACTAGGGTGAGTCAGGGTTCTTTTAGAAAATAGTTTTTTCTTTTCTCTCTTTCTCCCATTTCTTTGACCGCACATATAATTTAGTTCTTACACTGTGTGTTTCTTTAATAAGGTACAATGTCACTCATGATCCCACAGCATTAGGTGCTCTTTTGTTGTTGTAAAAGGTACGACTTACTCCAGAATTCAGTCTGACTCATTTCTGGATTTCATAGAGGAGGTCATTTTCTCAGAAAATGTTTTCTCAGTTGCTTCTCTTCTAATTAGTAAGATGGCACACCTGTTAATGCACCAACCCTGAGACATCTGTTGCAGATTCGTATCCTAGCTCCTATGGCTTCAGCTTTCATCCTTCCAAGGACAAGGTCAATAGAGCACGTGCTGCTGAACTGGCAGGTAAAAATATAAAGATACAAAAAGGTTTTTCGTGTAGATGATCAGTGGATTGAGTAGTGTCGTTTCACCAGTTCTTTGCATACAATAGGTACAGTACTAGAAATATTTTAGATATCGTCTGGCCAAAAAGTGTCCTTAACATCGTTTACAACAATATTGTCCCACTAGAGTTAAAAGCAGAAAATCTGCAGTATTTACTTCTTTTTTTACATTAAAAAAAAAAAATGCTGAAGGGACTGCCCCTTTGCTCAGGGTACTAGTTCTTCCTTTAAAAAAATTATCTTCAGTATTTACGTCAAACAATATTTTTGTTATCAATATTCTTGCAAAGAAACTGCAAGACAGAAATAAAAGTCAAGGAAAGAGGAAATGATATCCAAAAAAAGATAAGGTAACAAGGTAAGAATGGGAGAGCGAAAGAGAAGCAAACTAACGTCAAGGGAAAAAGAACACAGAGAAGGATTATCCAATTTCTAAAACGGGAGAATCAAAGGAATGCAAAACGAGCGAGTACAAGGGAAATAAACAAGCATTAGAAATGCAATCGGGCTCGGATTTATTTGAGTTTGAGCTAATGGCATTGTAAATGCCAATGTCTTTTTGCCATGTGTTATGGAGTGTGTGCATGTGGTGTGTAGTGGAAGTATTTTGGTTGAATTGTAATTTTACCAATGGTGGCATGCTGTGCTTTATATGAATATGTTTAAAAGTAAAGTGTACCATACTGCGATTGCTTGGTGGAAAAGTGCACTGCCGGCTGGAGGTGTGTGTGCCTGGTGGAAGGGTGCACTGACGGCTGGTGGGTGTGTGCTTGGTAAAAGCGTGCACAGATGGATGATGGTTGTTGGTGTTTGTGCATGGTGAAAGCATTCATTGACGGCTGGGGGTGTGTTGTTGTGTGTGTTGTTTTCTGTGTGCTGGTGAGTGTGTGCTGGTGAGTCTGTGGGGGTGAGCCTGGGGAGTGAGTGTGGTGGTGACTGTGTTGTGTTGAGTGGTGACAAGTGTGTGGTGTTGAGAGACTGAGGTGTGTGGTTTGTGTGTGCGTTATGTGTGTGTGGTGTTTTCTGCACACTCACACACTGCCCCGTAACATTCACACACTGCTCACCCGCACACTCCCAATGTCACCCTGCATAGTCACACACTGTTTACCCTGCACACTCATTCTGCACACTCACACAATGTGCACCCTGACACACTGTCTCTGCAGTCACTCTGCACTCACTGTCACTCTGCACTCACTGTCACTCTGCACTCACTGTCACTCTGCACTCACTGTCACTCTGCACTCACTGTCACTCTGCACTCACTGTCACTCTGCACTCACTGTCACTCTGCACTCACTGTCACTGCACTCACTGTCACTCTGCACTCACTGTCACTCTGCACTCACTGTCACTCTGCACTCACTGTCACTCTGCAGTCACTGTCACTCTGCACTCACCGCCACTCTGCACTCACCGCCACTCTGCACTCACCGCCACTCTGCACTCACCGCCACTCTGCACTCACCGCCACTCTGCACTCACCGCCACTCTGCACTCACCGCCACTCTGCACTCACCGCCACTCTGCACTCACCTGCACTCTGCACCCTCACTCTGCACCGCCACTCTGCACCGCCACTCTGCACCGCCACTCTGCACCGCCACTCTGCACCGCCACTCTGCACCGCCACTCTGCACCGCCACTCTGCGCCGCCACTCTGCACTCTGCACCGCCACTCTGCACTCTGCGCCGCCATTCTGCGCCGCCACTCTGCACCGCCACTCTGCACCGCCACTCTGCACCGCCACTCTGCACTCTGCACCTCCGCACCGCCACTCTGCACCGCCACTCTGCACCGCCACTCTGCACCGCCACTCTGCACTCTGCGCCGCCACTCTGCGCCGCCACTCTGCGCCGCCACTCTGCACCGCCACTCTGCACCGCCACTCTGCACCGCCACTCTGCACCGCCACTCTGCACCGCCACTCTGCACTCTGCACCGCCACTCTGCACCACCACTCTGCACTCTGCACCACTCTGCACCACCACTCTGCACCGCCACTCTGCACCTCTGCACCGCCACTCTGCACCGCCACTCTGCACCGTCACTCTGCACCTCTGCACCGCCACTCTGCACCGCCACTCTGCACCGCCACTCTGCACCACCACTCTGCACCGCCACTCTGCACCGCCACTCTGCACCGCCACTCTGCACCGCCACTCTGCACTCTGCACCGCCACTCTGCACTCTGCACCGCCACTCTGCACCGCCACTCTGCACTCTGCACCGCCACTCTGCACTCTGCACCGCCACTCTGCACCGCCACTCTGCACCGCCACTCTGCACTCTGCACCGCCACTCTGCACCGCCACTCTGCACCGCCACTCTGCACTCTGCACCTCTGCACCGCCATTCTGCACCGCCACTCTGCGCCGCCACTCTGCACTCTGCACCTCCGCACCGCCACTCTGCGCCGCCACTCTGCGCCGCCACTCTGCATCGGGTATTACTAGTAGCGGAGAGGAGAGAGTGCAACCAGCGATGGCAAGAAAATAGGAGGGGCGGGGGGAGAGTAGAAAAGAAGGGAGGAGGTGAGACGAACTAAGAAAGGAATGAATTGCACACTTAGGATGGCGAGTCTCTTTATACAAGCTGCAGCCAAAGTGCAAAAAAAGGTATGTCAAGGATTTACAACGAAGTGCAACATTAAAACACACACAATGTGTTCACAGCCTGTGTTTTTTGCAAAGTTCGGTCTTGGCCTCAATTACGAAACCAAAAAAAAACCAATACCCTTGGGTTTATCATTGATTCTGTGACCATGTACCAACAGGTCAATGACATCACCACATACTTTGTCACCTAAAATCTCATACGAGTAATCGATCTATCTGGTTCCACCCAATTAGAGCAGTTTTGAACTGTTTTACTTTTAGAACAAAACATGCCCGTATAGGCTGTATAAGTGCTCTTTGGTGGAACTACAAGAAAAGCCATACTATTAAAATATGCCCTGAAGGGCAGAAAGAGGGCTTTGGGGTATAGTAAGATAATGGGAAATGCACTTCAGATGTACTTAAGGGCAATATTGCTGCTGGGTGGAATCAGATGATAGAAGACATCACTCAAAAAATTGAACTCTTCATATTAGTGAAAATGAGAGCACCAACTTGACCTAAAAGACTAGCTTGCAAGGTTAATAGATGAAACTAGTGTAGCAGGAGTGTCCAACATACGTCCAGGAGGGACAGATTCACACCGGAATTATAAGATAGCCATGGTTTAAGTAGGTGAGTTTCACTGGGATACACTACATGTACATTTATTTTACATGGATACCCTGAACTTCTGGCAAAGAGGATGCCTTTGTGGACCTATACTGGGCACCAAGGGGCTAGTGGAAAGGTTTATGAAAAAGGCAAAGCAGGGGAAACAAAGATCACTCTCTCTTCACACCTATTAGTCTGAGTAAGTCAAAGTGCAGTTTGAAACAGCAAAGATAGGCGGAGGTGCCGGAAGCCTGACGGAGAAAATAGTTACTGGAAAGAAAACCTATAAGGCTGCCCTTTCTTCAAGAAAAGTACAGGAACTGCACTTAAAGATTTTCAAAGGGTATTTGAAAGTTACCCTCACTTTTCTTTGATTCAAAGAGTTTATTGAAATACTTCCACACATAACCACACATTCCAAAAACACTGAAAGCCACCTTTCTGCTCTCCTCCATCACAATGCACCCTTGTCCATACACGGTCCAGCTACTGTGTGGGTCTGGGGTACGCAGGAGGTGAAAGGTCACAATGCGAGGGGATGTGGGTTCGGGTCCCCAGTGAGAGCGAAACCAGGAAAGCAAAGAGCAGGCTGTTACCTGCAGCGCGCAGGCCGCCCTCAGCAGCCGAAACCCTGCCGAAGAATGTGTTTAAATGTTTGTGGTGGGGAAGGATTCCTTCTGTGAGGGAGAACGCATTTGGAAATCACACAGAAAAGCTCTCACAACAGCAGGATCTGGGCTTCCGGAAAGTTTGCTGCGACTTTTGAAAGCGCTTTCGCCTCGATCACTGGCTGCCTTCCTCACCCCGCCCATGAAAACTGTTTATATGAGGTTACATCTGAAATGGGTTCACTGCCTGAGATCAGAGGCCGGCCTGGTCGTTTCAAAAACTCAGGGTTAAGAAGACGGTACAAACAAATAACGTTATTATATATATGCTTCCGCGGTGTCTTCTGTCATTCGTGCCGGCGATCAAAGGCGCGCTCTAGTCTGGCCCCCCCTGCGGGGTCTTCCGTCCACATCTGGCTTCACAGCGGCCTGCACACAGCAGGCAATTTGTACTCCCTCCTCGACTTTTAATAAGCGTGACCCTGCAGGAGAAATGGCGGACAGGGCCCCAGCGTGCTGTGAAACTGTCCTGATGTGCTCTGGGCAGGAATAACACCAGCGGCTCACTTATTCCTGTTTTAACTGAGATGTTACTTTATGGTCCCTTTCCCGGCCTGGCATGCAGCAGCTGCGCGCTGAGCGCTGCTGAATGGTGAACGCGCCCGGCCATCTGCATTCACTTACGGAGGCACCCTGACAGCTCCTAATTATAATTAATGTACTTCTTTGCGCGAGCACGAACGAAATATGCCCAAAATGGCGGAACAAAACTACATTTACCCTATCACTTCAAGCCTATTAAAACGACAGCACAACGAACACGAATCACTGGCCAGATGACAGAACACGCAAAGGAATGTGTGGAATTTGTCTCGGCAAAAGCCCTAGGAGATACTTTTTTTTCTTCTTTAACATTAGTTCTCGAAACTCCTCCCACTTTACAGTGGGGAGGAGTCCGAGCCCTAAAAAGGAAAAATGGTAACAAATAACATGTCAAAAAAGATGAAAAAGACTGTAGATATAATAGAAAGCAGAGCTAGAAAAGATTTGAGAGACGGATAAAATGACAATTAAAAGAGAAAGTGAACCGCTGTGTGTGTTACAGGCACAAGACAACGATGAGTAGCCTGCACGTCACAGGATGTGGTCCCAGACACAAATCTCATTTGGTAAATACACCAAAGGCAGATTGCAGATAGACAGATTTTAATCACAGCGAGAAAACTCACTGGATGAATGACCCGAATTGCAACGACATTTGTGTAAAGTTCAGGTCACAAGTTCCAATCACAGTGACACAAGATCAGTGGGTTAATGAAACTAATGCATAAAATCCCTGTTTAATTTGTCTGTCATAGATTCCACTTTTAGCAATGAATCCGCTTCCGTCACTGCACTGACAGCGTAGGCTTGATATCAGCAGTCATCTGCTTAAAAAAAGGGAAAAAATGTAATTAGAATTATGAATGCACTCATAAATTTCGTCAATGTTGCAGCCAAGATTGATTCGGATACGCCCCACACTTACCCTAGGGGTTAGTGTAGCTCAATACTGTTCCTGTGTAATCGGATCAAGCTAGGAAACTTCGCCTTTGATGAAGGTAGACAGATGTTGCCACTTTCAAATGAACCGCCTAGGTTTACTTCACAGCCTGACATGCCTCTGTGCATCGGAATTTCTTGATCCAGAATATCCCATTGGAGGGACATTTCTCAGCAGGAGATCATGGTTCTGCTTTCATCTCTTGGTAGTCAGGTGATATTTTCAAAGCAGAGTCACAGGAGATGGTGCATGGGGCTGAACACTAGGAGTGCCAATGTGGGCACAGCTTCAATGCGGGATTGGGGACCCACTGAGTTCTAGCTGTTGATGCTGTGACAGGGCCGGACTGAGACCAGCAACCAGCCCTGGCAGGTTGCTTCTCCACCGGCCCTGGTAACGGGAGGGGAGGGGGTTGTTAACTGCAAAGCGCTGCTACCGCTTTTCTTACAGAGGGCCGATTTTAGAAAAGCGGCACTCTGTTAGAAAAGCGGCCCCCTGCGGCCACGAAACCGGCCTCCACCCCTCCAGCCCACCGGGGAAATGCCCGGTGCCCGCAAATGTCAGTCCGGCCCTGTGCTGTGAATAGGTGTGGGTAGAGCTCAGATCCAGAAGGTAACAGAGCAGGACATATCTCCAGGCTTGAAACTATATAGGTTAGTTGCAGGCTGGAGGCCAGGGCATGGGTATACAGGAAAGGAAACCTCAGCAGGGCCTTGAGTGAGCTCAGAGCAAGGGTTGACAATTGCTGCCAAGCTGTTCCATATTACTCATTGCTCTGAGCAGAGACCTTCGTGGCACAAAGAGTTGCTAAAGATGCTCCCTTTTCTTGTTCAATTTTGCGAGCCATGTGAAGCATTCTAAAAAACAAAAATAACGAAGTTGTTTTCATTACCATGAATACCCCTCCCTTTCCACACAATCAGCCAACATGTAGGGCCCTCTGATGATCTTGGCAACGAGCCCCGTTTTCTTAAATGTACCACAGCGTGCTTGGTTTCTTCTCAGGGTGAAGTCTGAAGCTAACCCTAAATTACCCTGTGCTCAAGCCTATGGTATCTTGGCCCAGAGCAGTCAAGCTTAACTCAGAGGCAATGTGTAAAGTATTTGTGTGACACTTCAAACAGTACCACAGTGAACAAACCCCACAAAGGACCTCACAACAGAGTTAGAAACAGAGTAATTTGTAATAAATAAAACAAAATCATAACAACAAAAATCTAATCAGTAAAAAATGAGTCAGTCAGCTTTAAAGATTTTAGTGAAAATAGCTGGTACGAGACACAGTCGCAAGTTCAGGTTGACCGCAATGGAGTGTGAGCCAGCTACAGGGAGCCACCTAGGTCAGCGGAACACAGTTCCCTAAATATTGGTGCATGGACTGCACTGCACGGCTTTTCCAGACTTCATGTCATCTGACGTTGGTTCCAAGGAAGCTGTGCAGTGAGGCTTTGCGTGGCTTGTCATTACTTTGTGTCAGTTCCCAGGAGCTGTGTGGTGAAGCTTGGTGGGGCCTTGCATGGCATAGTGTGGTTTCGACGAGCTGGCAGTGGTGCAGTAAGGCTTCGCAGGGCTTGGCAGCAGCATCTTTAGACCCACGTCCAAGGATACAGGTCAGGGGGGGGCACCACTTGGCAGGGTAGACTCACCGATGTCAAAGGCCAAGTTCAGTTACAAGGTTGTTGGAAGCCTGTTGTGTCCCTCATGCTTCAGATCAGAAAGCCAGCCAATTAGCCCTTGGAGTTACTCTTGGGTTCTGGGTTCAAGAGAGGCAGGGTCAGTCCTTCTCACCCAGATTGGAGTGCAGCAGGCAGCAGATCAGCACAGCAAGGCAGCAGCACAACAAGGCAGTAGTCCAGAAGAGTGCAATCCAGCAGAGTGGCAGTCCTTCAGCAGCTCAGCAGTCCTTCTTCCTGGCAGATTATTCACAGGTCCTTACGTGTACTGAAGAGTTGGTATTTGAAGCCCAGTATTTATATCCAGTTCTGCAATGGAGGTGGGGGAGAAACATTTCGAGGTTTCCTTATAAGTCCCCAGACATCTAGCCTCACCTGTGTGGGCTACCAGGCTCAAGACTAACTACAGGGGGTATGCAGTCCCTTGTGTGGAGGCTGAACACAGTCTACTCAAATGTAAGTGGCACACCTAGGCTCCCTATTGTGTCTCTAATGTGTGTGGCAGTCTAGGAGGAATAAAAAAAGCTCAACTGTCAGCTACACAAAGGCAAGTGACCCAGGTACAGGCTGCAGGCACCAAACGGCTAAGGCAAGAAAATGCCAACTTTCTAAAAGTGCCATGTTCAAAATTTTAATTTAAAATCCGATGCAACCACAAGTTAGTATATTAAATTCCAATTCCAGAGACACCAAACATAAACTGAATATGTGTTCCCAAATGGAAATTACACTTATGAAATGTAATAAGGCAACTCCATTGTTATGTTGAGGGAGAGGTAGGTCCTGCAGTAGTAAAACACTAATTGAGGAGCTTTTCACTATGAGGAGATGTAAAATGTAAACAACCTTTTAAAATACATTGCACCCGTCCCTCTGGGCTGTCCAGGGCCTGCTCGAGGGATGACTTACAAGTATTAAAAAATAAGTTTTTGGGCTTGGCAAAAGTTGTACTTTGCCAGGACGACACAGAATTCCAAAACAGCACACACACACAGGCTGCAGAGGTAGGCCTGAGACAGGTTTATGTGGGTGGCACAATCCTTGCTGCAGGCCCACTAGTAGTATTTAATTTACAGACCCTGGCCACAAGTAATGTCATTTTACTAGGGACTTACAGATAAATAAGTTATGACAATTAGGCATAAGCCAATCTAACATGTTTTAAGGAGAGAGCACAAGCACGTTAGCACTGTTTAGCAGTGGGAAAGTGCACAACAGAGTCCTAAAACCAACAACACCGAATTGAGCAAAAATAGGAGGAGTGGGTATGACCCTGCAGAAATGGCCAAGTCCAACATATACCTACTCAAAGTGGCTTATTTATGGGCTTTGCACCTTAAACTCCTGCTATAAAACCAAATGCATGAGTTTGTTGACTCTGTAATCACTCCAAAATACGGGTGATTGAGTTTAGAACTGTTTGCATCACCAAACCTATATGGGTTGAAGCACTAGTTTTATATTCAATTATTAAATTATCTGGTATACGTGTTGTCTCAAGATTTGCTGAGAACTTATTGCAAAAAATTGGCAGGTTATTAACAAATGAAACAAAGAAGCTACAAAGGCGCCTATGTGAAACAGTGGGCTGATGTATTAGACAAATGACAAGAGGAGAAACAGAATTTGTTTTACCTCATTAAAATGATAGAGCAGAGGAGTGACCAATGCATTGCCCAGGTTGTACAAAAACCAGGCTCAGCGGGAAATTCGATTTCTTAACATGAATATGGTCTTATTTCATTGTTTCAGTAAGGCTACACCACATTGTATGTGCCTAGATCATTGCTGCTAAAAGCCACATATATGTACTTTTAAAGTACTTTCTAATATTTTGAAGTTTGTAGGTACTTGTGTACACATTTGTTAAAAATACAATGGGTGGTACACACACATGTCCTCTGCATGGGAAGGAATGTGCAGTGTGTACATATCATTTACCACATAGTTTGAAAAATATTAAGAAATTATATGTTTCTGAAATATTAATCACCACATGCTGAGATTAAGAATGGATACTCCAAACATGGTCAAACTTTTTGGTCAACATTACCCATTTGTGCTCCCACTAGATATTTGGTTATCACATTATACACCTCACCTTATTGGTTTAATAAAAGTGGAAGCAAAAGAACATTGTTAGCGTCATATGCTAATACTTTAGTACAAATCCTGAATGCTTTGTTATTTCTGACATAGGATACTGTTCGAAATGGGGTCTCTAGTTGGCAGAGGTAGGTACCTTTGTCCAAGTAAGGATCCTTCCTCCTAGTCAGGGTAAAAGGGAAACACTTTTAAAATAACCCCTGCTCACCCCCTTGGTAGCTTGGCTCTAGCAGACAGGCTTATCTCAGAGGCAGTGTGTACACATACAGTAATACAGTGAATACACTACAAATGGACACCACACCAGTTTAGAAAAATAAGTGGGGGCAGATTTAAAAGAAAGTGCCACAGCTTGGCACTGCAAGCTCCTTGGCTGCGCCACACTGCAGCACTTTCAGAGCACATGAATGCAACATATTTACAATAATATGTAGCATTCCTGTACTCTCCCCTGCGCTGGCGCATAAACAGCTGCCATGCGGAGCCACCCTTGCACCATGGTGCAAGGGTGACTGCGTCATGGGGAGATTGCTTTTTGCAGGAAGGGGCACCTTCCTTCACAAAACAATCACTACAGGCATTTTCCACTTTCAATGCATGCTGTAGAATGCAGCACGCATTAAAAGAGGGAAAAAACAAGGAGAAATGAAAACATTTCTCAACATTGCGCATCACTATGCCACCCCTAGGGTGGCGTAGCCTAATGATGTATTTCCAGGTTTACAATTCTTCGTAAATCTTGAAATATGTCTGGTTCTATGGGTTTTGCGTGGGAACAGCCACAGCAACACCCATAATGCCCCTTTCACGCAAAGTGCTACATTTAAAGGAGCTGTTAGAACTGGGGGTCTCTAGTTGGCAGAGGTAGGTACCACTGTCCAAATAGGGACCCTTGCTTCTAGTCAGGACAAGGAGATAACCCTCTCAGATAACCCCTGCTCGCCCTCAAGGTAGCTTGGCCTGAGCAGTCTAGGCTAACCAGAGGCAATGCGTTAAGTATTTGTACCAACAATCACAGTAACACAGTGAAAACACCACAAACTGATTCCACAACAGTTTAGGAAAATAAAGGTATTTATTCTAAACTACACAAGACCAAAAACGTCAAAAATCCAACATACACAATGTGAGGTTACGGTTTCAAAATGAGTTCTGCAGGTTGTAATTAAAGTTCTTTAAGTTGTGATCAAATGATCCACAGATGCGTGAAAAGTTCACAGTTGCGTCACGTTTACTCACAGTACCTTTTAGATGCAACAAAGTTCCACAAGCAGGAAGCTGGTGCGGTGGAAACAAGCGATGCGTTACTCCTGAGACCCTGGGGAGGCGATGCGACAGCCCCGCTGCAGCAGCGGCCGTGTTGCGACGAATCCGGTCTGTATGGGGAGGAAGGCAGCTTGCGTAGATTCTGGTGCGTAGGTTCCGTGGGAAGTCTGTTCTCGCAAAGGCACGATGCGATGATCTCGTAGGGGCTGCGACGATCTCCGTGGCGACGATGCGCAATCCAGCGGTGACCCTCTCTCTCGCAGCTCCTCGATGTGATGTTCTCTGCGACGATGTTCGCAGCGACGTGATGCGGTCCGCAAGCAAGCGGTGCGGCGTTCTCACCCAGCGACGACAGGCTCTGCGACGACACTCGCAGCGATGTTCGATTCTCCCGCACCGGTCTGGTGCGTTCCGCAAACGAAGGGTGCGACGGCTCCGGCAGCGATGTCAGGCGCTGCGCCGATCTCGACCTTCGTAGCGGCGGGAAACTTCTCGCACTGTCGGGGATGCGCTCCGCAAGCGAGCGATGCGACACTTTTCAGTTTCACAAGTTCTCGGCTTAGTCTCAAGCTTCCCAGCTCAGATTCAACCTCCAGAGGCCCCACAACTGGATGAAGCACTCTAGGAAGGACAGAACTCTCTCAGCAGAGTTCAGGGAGACTGGGGGTGAAGTCCTTTTGTTCCTGGGACTTCGGAAACAGGGAGCCAGCTCTTCTCAGGCCCTTGGAGATTCCTTACAAGACAGGGGACACAGCTCACAGCAAAGTCCTTCCCCTCTCCTTGGCAGCAAAGCAACAGCAGGTCAGTCCAGCAGAGCAACAGCAGGACAGTCTTCCTTCTTCAATGACAGCTTTCTCCTTGGCAGAGGTTCCTTCTTGATTTCCAGGATGATCTAATTTTCTGTTGTCAGGGGTCCTGTACTTATACCCCTAAAGTCTTTGTTCTCTCTGTGCATGTGGGCCCTGAGCCCGGTCTGAACCAGTTCTGGGTGGACCCTGAGCACTTTGTTTTGCTGGCTGCATCTTTCCTTTCAGAGTGAGGGGCAGAGTCCTCAGCCGCCCAGCAGGAGGTGGAGCCAGCATTGTGGCAGGCAGGCACAGCCCTATTCAGCCCAGGTGCTATCTCCTCCCACCACTCAGGTAGCAATTGCTCCACTCAGCCTAGTGCTGACTCATCCAGCCTCTGGGGGGATTCCTCAGCCCCTGTCACTCACAAACAAGACAGTCAATACACAAACAGTCTCAGGCACACAGAAGGGTCAGACAAGAGAACAGCAACTTTCTAAAAGTGCTGTTCTCAAACACAGGATCTAAAAACCACCTTTCCTAAAAGATGCGTTATTAAATTCTGAGTTCAGGGATACTAGATACTTATGTCCTATCTTGTTCCTATGGGAAGAAATGCCGTTAACCACTGTAGACAGCATCCCCCATGTTAACCTATGGAGCAAGATAGCCTTACAATAGTGAAAAACGAAAATGGCTGTAATTCACTACCAGAGCATGGTACCTGCACTAGTACAGGCTCTACCTTTCACATACACTGCACCCTGCCCAGGGGGGTACCTTGGGCCTTCCATAGGGATGACTGATGTGCACGAAAAGGGAAGGGTTAGGCCTGGTCAGCGGGGACGCGGACCAGGAGGACATGGCAGTTCTAAATTGCCCGTAGGCGCTGCAGTGGCAGGCCCGAGACACCATTTTAGAGCTACTCCTGTGGGTGGCACAATCAGTGCTGCTGGCCCACTAGTAGCATTTGTCATCACCAGCCCTGGCACACCCAGTGCACTTTACTAGGGACTTCATGGTGACACAAATATGCCAAACATGTATATCCAATCAGAATAACAATTTACATAGGGAGCACTTACACTCTGGCACTGATCAGCAGTGGCAGAGTGTCCAAAGCATCTAAACCAGCAAAAACGAATCCAGCACAGCATCAAAAATACAGGAGGCAGAGGCAAAAGATAGGGGTAATCACGCCAAAAGATGTCAGGTCTAACACGTGTCCCCTCCAGCTGAAAGTGGGGAGAACTACCCACCCTCTTGGGAGTTCTCTTCACTAAGGCGGAAAAACCTGGACAGACCATCAGCGTTGGCGTGTTCTGTACCAGGGCGGTGTTCCACCGTAAAGTCCATTCCCTGTAGGGAGATGGACCACCTCAACAGTTTTGGATTTTCACCCCTCATGTGCATTAACCACCTGAGGGGCCTATGGTCGGTCTGAACACGAAAGTGAGCCCCAAACAGGTAGGGCCTCAACTTTTTCAGAGCCCAGACCACAGCAAAAGCCTCCCTTTCAATCGCACTCCACTTCTGTTCCCTGGGGAGTAGCCTCCGACTAATGAAAGCTACTGGCTGGTCTCCATTCTCCTCAGTGGCCTGTGAGAGTACTGCTCCCACACCATGCTCTGAAGCGTCCGTCTGAACTATGAACTCACTGGAAAAGTCAGGTGCCTTGAGCACCGGTGCTGTGCACATCGCAGTCTTCAGGGCCTCAAAAGCAGTTTGGCAGGCGTCAGTCCAGTCAACTCTTTTGGGCAACTTCTTGGAAGTGAGTTCTGTCAAGGGGGCGACAATGGTGCCATATCCCTTGACAAACCGTCTGTAATACCCGGTGAGTCCTAAAAAGGCTCTCACCTCTGTCTGGGTCTTGGGGGGCTCCCAAGCCAGAATGGTATCAATCTTAGCCTGTAGGGGCGCCACCTGGCCGCTCCCCACCTGGTGTCCCAAATACACCACAGATCCCTGCCCTATCTGGCACTTACTGGCCTTGATAGTGAGGCCTGCCTTCTGCAGAGCCTTCAACACTTCGCAGAGGTGTTGCAAGTGTTCCTCCCACGTGGAGCTGAACACAGAAATGTCATCCAGGTATGCGGCGCTGAATTCCTCCAGCCCGGACAGTACCTGGTTAACCAGTCTCTGGAACGTGGCAGGGGCATTCTTCAACCCAAAGGGCATGACACGGAACTGGAAGTGCCCCTCTGGCGTTGAAAATGCTGACCTCTCCTTGGCCCCATCAGTTAAGGCAATCTGCCAGTACCCCGAAGTCAAATCGAACGTACTGAGGTACTTGGCAGCTCCCAACCGATCCACAAGCTCATCAGCTCTGGGGATAGGGTGTGCGTCAGTCTTCGTGACCGCATTGAGCCCACGGTAGTCCACGCAAAACCGGAGTTCTGGCGGGCCACCGGGGGTAGCAGCTTTCTTGGGGACCAAGACCACTGGGCTAGCCCAGGGGCTGCTGGAGGGCTCAATCACCCCTAGCGCCAACATCTTGGAAACCTCTTCCTTGATGCTGGCCCTGACCTTGTCAGCTACCCTGTAAAATTTTTGCTTCACAGGCAGACTGTCTCCAGTGTCCACGTCATGGACGCACCAGTTGGTGACTCCTGGGGTCAGGGAGAACAGAGAGGAGAACTGACCCAACACTTGGCGACAGTCATTCTGCTGTTCTTGGGTCAGGGTGGGCGAGAGGACCACACCATCCACTGACCCATCGTGCTCCTTAACTGCCAGGAGGTCAGGGAGAGGATCGCTATCCTCTTCCATCCCTGCATCTGTAGCCATGAGCATGGTTACTTCAGACCTCTCAAAGTGTGGTTTGAGGCGGTTCACGTGCAAAACTCTCAGGGGCTGCCTGGGAGTCTTCAGGTTAACCAGGTAGGTTACCTCACTCTTCCTTTCCACCACCTCGTATGGCCCAGACCACTTGTCCTGGAGCGCGCAAGGCTCCACTGGCGCCATCACCCACACTTTCTGCCCAGGTTGAAACTCGACCAGAGTGGTATTCTGGTCGTACCATCTTTTCATTTCTTCCTGGCTTGCTTCCAGGTTCGCCTGAGCGAGTTTCCTGAAGCGTTGTGTCTGGTTGCGGATGGCCAGCACATAGCTGAACACATCGTGGGGGGTTTTCCCACGGGACTTTTCCCAACCCTCCTTCACCAGTGAGAGAGGTCCTCTAACAGGGTGGCCATACAGGAGTTCAAAGGGACTGAACCCTAAGGACTTCTGAGGCACCTCCCTGTAGGCAAACAACAGGCATGGTAACAAGACGTCCCACTTCCGTCTCATGGGCTCCGCTAGGCCCATAATCATACCTTTCAGGGTCCGGTTGAACCTTTCAACCAACCCGTTTCCTTGAGGATGGTAAGGAGTGGTGAACTTATAAGTTACCCCACACTCCTCCCACAGAGACTTCATGTACCTAGAGATGAAGTTGGTATCCCGGTCGGAGACCACCTCTCTGGGGAACCCCACACGGGAAAAGATCCCCATCAATGCACGGCCCACCACGGGTGCTGTGATTGTCCTGAGAGGGACTGCTTCCGGGTACCGGGTGGCATGGTCCACCAAGACCAGGATGAACCTGTTGCCTAAGGCTGTCTTGGGGTCCAGGGGCCCTACGATATCTATGCCCACCCGCTCGAAAGGGGTGCTCACCACTGGGAAGGGTTGAAGGGGGGCCTTCAACTTCATTCCAGTCTTGCCACTAGCTTGACAGGTTTGGCAAGATCTGCAAAAGGAACCAACGTGCTTTCTCATCTGGGGCCAGTGGAAGTGGGTGACAAGCCGGTTTAGGGTCTTGTCTTGCCCCAGATGTCCTGCAAGAGGCACGTCATGAGCCAGACCCATTAGGAAGTTTCTGAAGCGCTCGGGTACCACCAGCACATGGGCTGCACCGGGCTCAGCAAACTTAGGCTCGCTATAAAGTAGGTCACCTTCCCAGTAAACATAGTGATCTTTGACTGCTCCACCTGCTGCCTGATCTACAGCCTGTTGCCGCAGACCAATGAGGGAAGGGCATTCCTTCTGCTCCCTGCAGAACTCCTCCCTGGAGGGACCACCTTCTTGCTGCCAATGGGTCAGCTCAGGTAGGTCTCCCAGTTCGGCCACCTGTTCCCCTGTAGGCTCCAGGGCATCCCCCTCAGGTTCTGCTTCCTCCTGGGCCGTGGGAACGGCTGGGGCTGGTTTCCCGCGCCCTCTGCCTCTTCCTCTCCTGGCAGGTCTCTGGGCCACTGTTTCAGGCTCCAGTTCTGCTGATTCACCCTTACTGGCTGCCATAGCACGCGTGGTCACGCAGATCCACGCAGGCAGACCCAACATCTCCAAGTTAGTTCGGTGTTCTATGTCTTTCCATGGAGAACTCTCCAGGTAGTTGCCTAACAGACAGTCCACAGGCAAGGCATCACTGACAACTACCTCCAAAAGACCAGAGACTCCTCCCCACTCAAAGGAAATCTTCGCTATCTTGCAGAGGCGCACTGAGCTGTCAGCGGCCACTACAGGGCGGAGTACACCAGGGATGATTTGCTCGTCAGACACCCACTGACACCTCACGGATGTCACACTGGCTCCGGTGTCTCTCAGAGCCTCAACCTCCCTCCCATTAATGGTCACCTTCTGCCCATATTTCTTAGTGTTAGAGGGCAGTAAGGTTTCCGGGACATCTCTCGGTCTCCTAGCGAGACAAGGGTCATAACTGCTAGCTCTCCCCAATCACTAGAAACCAAATTCCCACCCAAAGCTACACTAGCTAACGCTGGGGCGGGAGCACCAGTGGGTGCGGGCTTCTTCTTGGGACATTTCGGAGCAATATGGCCCACCTCGTTGCAGTGATAGCAGGTAGGGGGACCCTGGTTATTTCTCTTGTCCCGCCTACCCTTAGAGGGCCATGGCTGTTTAGGCTTGGGGGGTTGGGAATCCTTTTCCTGGGAACTACTTTGGGGCCCTTGCGAGAACTCCTTTTGGTTACCCTTGTCCCCCCCACTCTTTTGCTGGAGACCCTGCCCACCTTTGGCTGTGGTACCCACAATTCCTTTGTGGACCCTGGTACTGGACCAGCGGTCCGCCTCCTTAGCAAGCTCAATGGGGTCTGTCAGCTTGCTGTCTAAAAGATGCTGGCGCAGCTCTGGAACACAAAGACTACTCAAGTGCTCCCAACTGATTAAATGCAACAACCCCTTCAAATCAGTTACTTTACTGCCCTTCATCCAACCTTCCAGTGCACGCGAGTACCCATTCACACACTCCATCCAAGTCTCCGACTCTTTCTTCTTGGAGTTTCTAAACTGCAGTCTGTACTGCTCTGGAGTAAGGCCATACCTGAGACATAAGGCCTCCTTCATATTGGGGTAGGTCATGGCACCTGTCAACTCTAAAGGCTCTAGAGCACTCCTCCCAGACGCCTCAAAATGTTTCCACAGGCCCCCCCCCAATACTTGTCAGGCACATCATTCATCTTCAATGCAATTTCATACGAAGTGAACCAGGCATAAATATCCTCACTCCTATGGTAATTCTGTACCAGGTCTTTGGGAATATATACTTTACCCCCATGCACTGGCTGCGCGCTGCCACCATTAGAACTGGCATCCACCTCCTTATTTTTCAGATCCAGCTCTTTTATTCTCAATTCATGATCCAAAAGCAATTTCTTTTCCTCTAAGGCGCGGGCCTCTCTCTTGTCTTCCGCTGCCCTTTCTTTCTCCAACTCCAATTGCCTCAGTTTCATTTTCATGACTTCCAAGTCATATTCTCTTATTATTTGATTTTCCTGTAACTCTTCTGGGGTGAGGCCCCTACCGGAGTGGTTGCTGCCAGCTCCTGAGCCTACTCTGCCCACTGGCAGATCTGTGCTTTGAAAAGCATTTTCTACATCCACATCATCTTCCTCTTGTGCCTCCCAATGGGCTCTCAAGATTCTCTGTAGCTCCTCCTTTCTGTAGGTGCTTTTTATGGGGCACTCAAACTCAAGGCAGAATTTCTTCAGTTGCTCAACTCTGTATGAACACAAATCTTCAATGCAAAACTCTAATTCTGCTTCTTCTGCCCTCTCACTGGGTGCCTTCCCATTCTGAGACATGATGCTTTTCGAAGAGTTACTCAACAACAGAATTCAAAAACTCAAAAACCAGTAGTATGCGGTGGCGTAATGGTCTGCACTCACTAGTGATGTACACCAATTACTGTGGGTCAAGTACAAATACAAGTTCAAATCCCACCGCTGCCACCAATGTTAGAACTGGGGGTCTCTAGTTGGCAGAGCTAGGTACCACTGTCCAAATAGGGACCCTTGCTTCTAGTCAGGACAAGGAGATAACCCTCTCAGATAACCCCTGCTCGCCCTCAAGGTAGCTTGGCCTGAGCAGTCTAGGCTAACCAGAGGCAATGCGTTAAGTATTTGTACCAACACTCACAGTAACACAGTGAAAACACCACAAACTGATTCCACAACAGTTTAGGAAAATAAAGGTATTTATTCTAAACTACACAAGACCAAAAACGTCAAAAATCCAACATACACAATGTGAGGTTACGGTTTCAAAATGAGTTCTGCAGGTTGTAATTAAAGTTCTTTAAGTTGTGATCAAATGATCCACAGATGCGTGAAAAGTTCACAGTTGCGTCACGTTTACTCACAGTACCTTTTAGATGCAACAAAGTTCCACAAGCAGGAAGCTGGTGCGGTGGAAACAAGCGATGCGTTACTCCTGAGACCCTGGGGAGGCGATGCGACAGCCCCGCTGCAGCAGCGGCCGTGTTGCGACGAATCCGGTCTGTATGGGGAGGAAGGCAGCTTGCGTAGATTCCGGTGCGTAGGTTCCGTGGGAAGTCTGTTCTCGCAAAGGCACGATGCGATGATCTCGTAGGGGCTGCGACGATCTCCGGGGCGACAATGCGCAATCCAGCGGTGACCCTCTCTCTCGCAGCTCCTCGATGTGATGTTCTCTGCGACGATGTTCGCAGCGACGTGATGCGGTCCGCAAGCAAGCGGTGCGGCGTTCTCACCCAGCGACGACAGGCTCTGCGACGACACTCGCAGCGATGTTCGATTCTCCCGCACCGGTCTGGTGCGTTCCGCAAACGAAGGGTGCGACGGCTCCGGCAGCGATGTCAGGCGCTGCGCCGATCTCGACCTTCGTAGCGGCGGGAAACTTCTTGCACTGTCGGGGATGCGCTCCGCAAGCGAGCGATGCGACACTTTTCAGTTTCACAAGTTCTCGGCTTAGTCTCAAGCTTCCTAGCTCAGATTCAACCTCCAGAGGCCCCACAACTGGATCAAGCACTCTAGGAAGGACAGAACTCTCTCAGCAGAGTTCAGGGAGACTGGGGGTGAAGTCCTTTTGTTCCTGGGACTTCGGAAACAGGGAGCCAGCTCTTCTCAGGCCCTTGGAGATTCCTTACAAGACAGGGGACACAGCTCACAGCAAAGTCCTTCCCCTCTCCTTGGCAGCAAAGCAACAGCAGGTCAGTCCAGCAGAGCAACAGCAGGACAGTCTTCCTTCTTCAAGGACAGCTTTCTCCTTGGCAGAGGTTCCTTCTTGATTTCCAGGATGATCTAATTTTCTGTTGTCAGGGGTCCTGTACTTATACCCCTAAAGTCTTTGTTCTCTCTGTGCATGTGGGCCCTGAGCCCGGTCTGAACCAGTTCTGGGTGGACCCTGAGCACTTTGTTTTGCTGGCTGCATCTTTCCTTTCAGAGTGAGGGGCAGAGTCCTCAGCCGCCCAGCAGGAGGTGGAGCCAGCATTGTGGCAGGCAGGCACAGCCCTATTCAGCCCAGGTGCTATCTCCTCCCACCACGCAGGTAGCAATTGCTCCACTCAGCCTAGTGCTGACTCATCCAGCCTCTGGGGGGATTCCCCAGCCCCTGTCACTCACAAACCAGACAGTCAATACACAAACAGTCTCAGGCACACAGAAGGGTCAGACAAGAGAACAGCAACTTTCTAAAAGTGCTGTTCTCAAACACAGGATCTAAAAACCACCTTTCCTAAAAGATGCGTTATTAAATTCTGAGTTCAGGGATACTAGATACTTATGTCCTATCTTGTTCCTATGGGAAGAAATGCCGTTAACCACTGTAGACAGCATCCCCCATGTTAACCTATGGAGCAAGATAGCCTTACAATAGTGAAAAACGAAAATGGCTGTAATTCACTACCAGAGCATGGTACCTGCACTAGTACAGGCTCTACCTTTCACATACACTGCACCCTGCCCAGGGGGGTACCTTGGGCCTTCCATAGGGATGACTGATGTGCACGAAAAGGGAAGGGTTAGGCCTGGTCAGCGGGGACGCGGACCAGGAGGACATGGCAGTTCTAAACTGCCCGTAGGCGCTGCAGTGGCAGGCCCGAGACACCATTTTAGAGCTACTCCTGTGGGTGGCACAATCAGTGCTGCTGGCCCACTAGTAGCATTTGTCATCACCAGCCCTGGCACACCCAGTGCACTTTACTAGGGACTTCATGGTGACACAAATATGCCAAACATGTATATCCAATCAGAATAACAATTTACATAGGGAGCACTTACACTCTGGCACTGATCAGCAGTGGCAGAGTGTCCAAAGCATCTAAACCAGCAAAAACGAATCCAGCACAGCATCAAAAATACAGGAGGCAGAGGCAAAAGATAGGGGTAATCACGCCAAAAGATGTCAGGTCTAACAGGAGCCATATTTACAAGGAGAGAAAAAGCCACGCAAGGTGGCTTTTCCTGTACTTGCAAATATGGGGGAGAGAAATGCGCTGCCAGTGCATCACAAAAAATGTCGTACTGGCAGCGCAAGGGGCTTGTAAATCTGCCCTGTAATCTTTATTTAAACCAAACAAAACCAAAATTACAAAAATCCACAAAACAGTAATACAAATATGACTTTCAAATCGTAGAAATAGTTCAATTCAAAGCAAATTGCAGATGCAACGCTTTTCACACAAAGTACCTTGGGTGCATTGTGCACACAAACAAAATGGGTTGAAGGGAAGCTGATGCGTCAGTTCCTTACACTCAGGGAAGGTGATGTGCCGGTTCCTTGCTCTGGGGAAGGTGATGCATTGGTTCCTTACCAGGAAGGAGGTTATGCATTGATTTCTTACTGCGTAGGGCGGTGATGCATCAGTTTCCTCACTGCTTCTGCTGTAGATGGCAGCCTGGGGCCAAGTAGTGGAGCCACAGCTGCCGTGATTAAGCAACAAAAAGGCAATAATGGGGGAGGAAGAGCCCTTTGATACCTCTGCTCTCCCCGACTAGTGTCTGGCCCACACAAGAGTGCAGCGCTGCTCGCGCTGCAGGGCAAGGGAAAGCACTCCGTCCTTGACACACAGGGTGCCTACCCCGTGGGCCACAGACTGAATTGCAGCACTCACCCCATGCGTTCAGGGGGCTATAAAGTTCTCAGCTTCTGTAGCCCAGAGTATCCCCCCAAGAGCAGTTCCACAGTGCTCCTTTGAGAGTAATGGGGCACTCAATTTAAGAACACAGGCAGCAGGCCAGCACACATGGTCCCTGGGCATAGGGGCAGTCCTTTCAGCAAGCAGCTCCCAAGGCAAAGTCCCAGTGATGGTCCCCTGCCAGTGCAGTGTCTTCCTTCAGTTACAGTTCCAGAATTCCCCAAGACATGGGTCACAGCCCCAATACTTATACTCCACAAAATCTTTGTTCTGCCCTGGTACAGGGCCCTGGACACAGTCCAAACCAGTTCTGGGGGGCACTTACAATTATCCTTACAGTGCACAACACTCCCCATTGTAGGTGAAAACCAGGGCCCCAGGCATACCACAGGGGGGCGGAGTCATCATTGTGGAAGGCAGGCACAGCCTTATTCAGGTGCAGGTGCCACTTGTCCCACCACTCCAAATGCAGACCAGGCCTATTCAGCCTAACGCTAACTCATCCAGACTCTCTGGAGTCACTGCACCTCCGAAGCCCCTGTCACTCAGTGGCCAGACAGTCAATACAGAGCAAGCAGGCACAACAACACTTAGCACACAGAAATGCCTACTTCTAAAAGTGGCATTTCTAAAATAGTGATAATAAATCCATGAACACTAATATGCAGCATTTATCACTACTATTCCAAACATATCAAACTTGATCACGCTACCCCTCTCATGTCAGGCATAAACCCTGAAGCACATATCATGGAACACATTCCTATGAGAGGGCAGCCTCACCGCAGTGAGAAACCAAATTGGCTGTTTGTCACTACCAGGACATTCCACACAGTTAAGGCACATGTCCTACCTTTTACCTACTCCACACTCTGCCCATAAGGCTAGCTAGGGCCTAGCTCAAGGGTGACTGATATTTAGTAAAAGTGGAGTCACAGATGTGGCAACCACTTTATGTGCCATGTCACAGAGGCAGTAACTGTAAAAGCCAGAGACAGGTTTGAGAGGCTACTTTGGTGGGTGGCAAAAGCAGCGCTATAAGTCCACCAGCAGTATTTAATTTACTGGCCAGGGTATATGAGATACCACCGTACAAGGGACTGACAGGTACAATAAATATGCCAAACAGGTGTAGACCAATCTTACGAAGTTTACCATAGAGAGCACATGCACTTAAGCACTGGTCAGCAGTGATAACATGCCAAGAGTCATAAAACCAGCAACAGAAGGTCAGAAAAAATACAGGAGGAAGGCAAAAAGTTCTGGGATGACCCTACAAAAAGGGCCAAGTCCAACACGTTGTATCCCTGAGACTTGAGAACAGGAGGCAAGCTATTCTTCAAGCCCTTGGAGATCCACCGCATGCATGCGACTCAGCAAACAGCAAAGTCCTTTTCCTTTCCTTGGCAGAAAGTAGCCACTGCAGGCCAAACCCAGACAGCAAACAGCACAGGGGCAGTATTCTTCCTCAGCTTCTCTAGCTCTTATCAATGGCAAAGTGATCAAAAAGTCTGAGGTCTGGGCCTCTCACATTATAATACAGAATTCTTTGTTCTCTGAGGCAGAGAGTGTCTTTGCCCAGCCAGAACCAGTTCTGTCCTCTCCGTTGTAATTTCCTGGCAGGAGTTTTAGACAGCATTGTCCTTGGCAGACCAGGCCCATTCAGGTGTGAAGGAAATCTCCTTCCTCTACAGTGAATGCAGCCCAGGTCTGTTCAGCACAGCCCTGGCTCACACTGGAAAGGCAGGACACACCTACCCCCCACAAGTAGATGCAGGAACAGAATGCACACCTCCAACCCATGTCACTCCAAAGCCAGACAAGCAATACACAACCTAGCAGAGGCACACTGGATGATTAGGCAAGAAAATATCTACTTTCTAAAAGTGGTATTTTCAAACCCAGAATGGAAAAATAACCCTCACTAAAAGTTGCATCTTAACATTCTGAGTTCAGGCATATCAAACTTTTTTTTCGTCTCTTGTTACCATGGGCAGTTATGCTTAGAAGATGCTATAAGCAAACTCCCCATTCTATCCTCTGGCAACAGATAGCCTTATAATAGTGAAAAATGAAATTGGCAGTATTTCACTATCAGGGCAAGCCACACACATCAGGGCATGTCCTACCTTTCACTTTCACATATACTACACCCTGCACACATGGTTACCTTGGGCCTAAGTTAGGGGTGACTAACATGTAGGAATATGGAAGGTTAGGGCCTGGCAAGTGGGTGCACTGGCCAGGTCGACATGGCAGTACCAGACTGCACACAGACACTTCAATGGCAGGCCTGAGTTACATTTACAGGCTGCCTATGTGGGTGGCACAATCTGTGCTGCAGACTCACTAGCAGCATTTGATTTACAGGCCCTGGGCACCCATGGTGCACTGTACTAGGGACTGAGTAGTAAATCAAATATGCCAGTCTTGAAATTATCAATCCGTAACAACTGACAAAGTGAGCACTTGAACTTGGCACTAAACAGCAGTGGCAAAGTGCCGAAAGAATCTAGACCAGGAAAAGGAAGTCCAATACGTGGCAAAAACACAGGAGGAATAGCAAAAATACAGGGGAAACCCATGCCAATGATGCCAGGTCTAACTGATACAAGGAGATACTACCAACAGGTTCCTTTTTTTTAGTTACACGAAAGTGGTCAGTTCTTTTTTAACTCATCGAGTGCTTTCTTTGCACTCTGCCAAAAAGTTGCTCCGCTTACTATATAATTAGGGCCATATTTATAAGTGAAGTTGTGTCGCTCTTACAACACCCAGAGTGGTGCAAGCATGATCCAAGTCCAAAATGCAATTTATGAAGCCACGCAAGGCCACCTTGCGTGGCCCTGAGTGGCTTCATAAATCTGGAGTAATGGAACGCAGCACAAATCACTGCTTTGCGTTAACCTGCCCTGCAAAGGTGTTCCATGGGCATTACATTGATGTTCCTATGCAACTTCCATGGTTTGTGACACATTCCTGGAATTACCAACCGTGGTAGACCTGAGAAGGCGTCCAATAAAATACACCTTTCCAGGGGAGGTGTGAAGTGGAGAAATATCTTTATTTCTCCTCGTTACTACTGCACAATTAGACAACTCATTTTAGCTTCAACCGATTGGAATCAGTATACATTTTATCAATGGCAATAATAAACAGAGTCTAAGACTGGTGATATCAACAAATTGGGTTTTAGGATAACTCCTCCATGCCCAGAACCTATGACATCTATCATAATATAGTTCAAGATTGATGTCTGCACCAAAATATCTGAACTTGCACACCACTTGAACTTTTTGTGCCTTGACCACAATAGCTGTACAGAGATTAGTGGGTTGAAGTTAATGCTGAATATATTTGTTTTCGAAGTGGCTTTTCCATCCTTTTTGGAGACTCTGGATCTTCATGTGAATTCTATATAAGACAAAACTTCGGTCTTTGAAATCCCTACCTAATGACACCACAGGTGGATTCATATTCCATTTCAGCCTTGGATCTTCAGGCAAGGTGGATGGCAGCGTTATTCAAGAACTCCCCATGAGTCTTCAATCAATCAAACAGTATTTGCAAAGTGCAACATTATCATCCCTGGGCGTTGGTTCCCATCGAAGAGCCAGGTCTTGAGTCTCTTCCTGAAGTCTCTCTGCGGGGGCCCTGTACGGAGCTGAGGGGGAGGTTGATCCAGGTCTTGGCCGCGATATAGGAGAAGGAGTGGCCACCACTGTAGCTGCGATGTATGCAGGGGGTGTGTGAGAGTGAGTGAAGAGGGGATTGGTGGAAGTTCAGTCGATGGCTGAGGTCATGAAGGGCTTTGTAGGTGTGCTTGAGGATCTTTAACTGACATATTGTCTGGATGGGGTGCTAGTGGAGGACATCGGCGGGGTGATGTGAGTTCATTTGGGAAGGTCCAGGATGAGTCTGGCTGCAGCGTTCTGTATGGTCTGGAGTCTTGTGAGGAGCTGGGTGGTGATTCCGGTGTAGAGGGCATTGCCATATTAGAGGAAGCTGGTGACAATAGCCTGAGGGACGTTCTTTCTGGTTTTGGTTGGGATCCATATGAAGATTCTGCGGAGCCAACACAGTGGGTGGAAGCAGGATGAGATGACTGAGTTGATTTGTAATTTTATGGTCAGTTGGCTGCCGAGGTTGCGTGAACGGTCGGTAGGTGTGGGCATGGGTCCAGGTTCTGCAGGTCACCAGCTGTGGTCCCATGTGGAGGTGATCTTCCTGAAGATCAGTACTTCAGTGTAGCCAGAGTTAAGTTGAAGGCAGTTGTCTCATATCCATTTGGCTACATTGGTCATGGTGTTGCAGAAGTTGGTTTTGGTGTTGGAAGTGTCATTGTTTAGCGAGAGGATCAGTTGAGTGTCGTCTGAGTAGTAGAATATGTTGAGTATGTGGGATCTGACAACTTCTGCAAGGGGGGCCAATTAGGTGTTGAGCAGGGTGGGGCTGAGGCATGATCCTTGTGGCACACTGCATATGATGTCTTTGGGTGCAGAGGTGAAGGGAAGCAGTTAAATGCTCTTTTTGCATCCTGTAAGGAAGTAGGTGATCCACTTGAGTTCCTCTTGCTGTATGCCTTAGTTGTAGTGTCTGTTGATCAGGGTGTTGTGAAAGACTGTGTTAAATGCCCCGGAGAGGTCGAGGCGAATCAGGCCCATACTTTTATCCCCGGCGGCAATCAGCTCGGTCTCAGGGCAGTAGTTGGCACAGAACCCTGATTGAGAGGTGTCCAGTAGGTGGTTTTGTTCGAGGAATTCAGTGAGCTTCTAGTTGATGGCTTTCTAAGGAATTTTGGCTGGGTAGGGAACCAGGAAGCACACATAGAAAGAAAAACACGCCTCAAAGGATTAACTTTGTGCAAGAAGGTGCACCTTCCTACACAAAAAAAATCCTGCTGACAACACAGGCACCCTTGCACCTTGATACAAGGGTGCTTGCGTTGGCTCAAGGAAGCGATTCGGAACAAGCACATGGGGTAAAGGACAGGAATGCACTGTATTGCATAAATACCGTGCATTCCTGCCCTTCCACTTTGGCATAGGGCAGCGCATCATGATGACTTACTGTGCTGCACAATGCCAAATCCCCATAAATGAGGGCCTGAGTATTGGTTGTCGCTTTGCTTTTGCCAGCTCCAATGGCTGAAGCTCCACTAAATGTTCACGTAGTGGATGCACATGATGTACTACAGGCAAAGGATTTTGCTGTAAAACAAATACAAAGCTTTCTGCACCTGTGATGGGGCCCTTGAGGCATTCATGTAAGGTACACACCACAATATGCTCGCCGAAATCACGCTGTGCTAAGTTGCCTCAGCTTCAACAAGCGTTTTTACAGTATTGTAAGCATATTTTGGGGTGTAGCAGTAACTGCATTACAATTTCCCTCCCAAGGGACTCAGCTGATGTTTCTCATTCATGTGGGGAAACTCACATTTGCTAATCTTGTTTAAAAACCTCCATTGCGGCATCATTAAAATGACCACTATTTCTTTATACATGTATGTAGCAGGTTTATCAAGCTTATCTTGTTATTAATGATCACTTCTTATACCTTTTCACCAAAAACACACTTTAATTTCTATTTTCTGAGCACGGCACCTAAAATTCAAATAAGAGTCATGAAGTGACCCAAAATGCGTTTTGCGTAACAGACAAAAGGTTTGGATTTAGTCAGACCGTAATCCCAGATTAAAACATGTCTGATGTTTGAAGTGTTTTTAGTTTCTCAGAAGAGACTGTAATAAGCCCTCGTTGTATCAGAGCATCCTTTATCGGAGCCGCTCAAGATGCCTCCAGTGAAATATTTTTTATTTTTTATTTTGCAATTAAAACCGAAGCCGAGGGAATACATTTTCCAAATCTGATAATGTTCTGTTCCATAAATACCAGCAATGCTTTCCGACTTTCTTATGAAGAGCAGTTTCATTTTTTGATCAGGCTAGCGTCTTGCATAATCCTCTGCAATATTTTAGAGGTTTTAGGATGTTTCTTAAATGCAATGCCATGAAATGTAGCATTTATTCACTACTAGGGCCATCATGTGCAAAGATTCCTCTTAAGAAACACTAAATTGCCACAATTAGTTATTCATAATTTGCGATTTCTTATCAGGAGTATATAAAGAAATGGATTTGGTAAACACCAACAAAAAAGGATTTGACACACCAACATTTACTAAATGCATTTGTATTTTGCGAACTGGACTCTGTAATAATAGGTTGGTTCACAAAATACAGAATCATAGTGGGTCGCAATTTGACCTACGTCATTAATTTTGACATCTCTTGTTGCAAATGGGTTCCCTTAATTTTTTGCTTTTTGATCACCTAGATTTTGACCTCAACTGTGGATAAGTCTAAAATCTCAGTCTCATGACCAGTAATTTCATGGCAAATTTGACTGTTGTTTACCACCAGGGTCCACCTTTTAAGACAAGGCAGCTGTGATACAGCCTGGTAGCTGCACACAGGTAACATGCCTGGGGCAGTTTTAAACTGTCAATTCGACCTGGCAAAATAAACCTTTAGCCAGGCCTAACCCTTGATTTTTATTACTTATGCGTCAACCCTAAGGTAGGCTCTAACAGCTCCTAGGGCAGGGTGCATGATATTAATAAATAGTAGGACAGTGTACTAAACATTTATATATCCTGACAGTGAAAAACTCTCAAAGTAATTATTCACTGTGATAAGGTCTGCCTCTCCTATTGTCTAAGTTAGGGTTGCCTTATTACATTTAATATGTGCTTAATTTGGGTATGAAGCAGAAGAAAATAGGCTGTTTTAACTCAGATAATTGTAATTTAAAATTCTCTTTAATGGTAAAGTTGGATTTTAAGTCATAAGTCTGAATATGCCCCTTTTAGAAATTGGCATTTTCTTCTCCCAGCCAATTGTGCCTTTTACCAGTGTCCTGTGCCACACGGTTGTGAATGGTTCTGCTGTTGGAGTTTGTGTATTCCTCCCAGACAATTACATAAAATGTGTCTAGATGTGGGCAGGATGGCCTCCTGTCGGGATGGCTGAGGGCAGACCTTTACCCTGCGCCACATACACTTCAAATGGCTTGCCTCTAACTCACAGAAAAGAACCTGACACCAGCATTCTGTAACCTGGACAGTTAGGAGACTTGACAGGGGAAGGGAATAACTTTTCACAACCAGAGGTGGGACAGGATAGAGAGTCCCCCACCACACACACAAAGTCTGCCAACAGGTATAAATATGAGTATTCTGTGGCTTTATCACCGTCACTTAACATGCTTATTTCAAGAACTTTTGTTTTTCCTTCATAGAATTTCAAAGCTCAACGTTTCGTTCAGCTTTATTAGCTTTTTTGTTCCATTGCAGCTCAGTGGTTTCACTTCTTAGATGCACTATTAGTTTTCACCCAGTGACTGTCGTTGCTAGTCACGCTGCACGCTATCGGCCACACGTCGTCTAGCACTGTACGCGAACGCATCAGTTTACTTTGATTGACGTGCATGCTCTGCACTGACCATCTCGTTCGCGTCACACTCTGCTTTTTTGTCGTTTATCGTTTTTATTCTAATCTACTAATTCACTTCACGCAGCATTATATATATCCTGTGCTGTCTGCTGTATGCTTCATTGAATGATTGTGGATTACGTTTGAAACCATAACATTATCTTACAGCATCTTGAATGAGATTCGAGAATTTTTGGCTATGTTTAAAGTAAATTTAATTGTTACATGATACGACTATGTATTGAAGAATTGTTTTTTACATGGCTCTATGAATGTTTTCTATTCACAGTGGACCCTGAGGAAGGGACTATTTGTCCCAAATTGCATCGGGCCAGTTGCCAACCATCATGTTCTTTGATGGATTTCTACAAATGAACTGTACAATTTCATTGTGAATGCAATGTAAAGTCATGAAGGAATGACTGTGTAACTAATAATTTGAAATCATTTGGATCTTGTTTTTGAACAATTGCATGATCTTTCGATTGAAAACAAAAGAAATACAAGCATCTAGCTACTAAAAGAAGATGATTGTTTCTGTTTATTTGGTCAATTAATGTATAATTTTGTTTAAAACTGTGAAAAGACAGTATAAATTAATTTTGCTGTGCTCCAGGTCAGGTCGTGACAGCTCGTGCCGCACCTTTCATTCTCAGATAAATATCAGAACACCAGAACCACTCTTTATATCACTTCTGGACTTGTGGAAGAATCAAAAGAAGGACTGTTGTGCCGCCCTGCTGTTAGAAGGACGGCCCTCCTGCCTGAGGAAGGAAGACCGGACCTGTTCCTTGAACCCAGGATCATCAAAATTACTCTAAGGGCCAGCTGACTGGCCTCCTATGTGGGCTACAGGTGCACAAAAAGCTCCATAGACCCTGAACGTATCTGCCTGCTGCTGCTGGACCCTGCTGGAGTGAGTCCCAGCCCCAAGTGGTGCCATCCCAGGTCCTGAAACCATGGTTTGGTGTTAAAGTGACCTTCTCCTACCAAATTCGAAACGCAAGAATGCTGAAAATGTTTGAGAAAAAACTTCTTTTAGAACCAAAGGAGGCTAGGACATACATGCAAGCTGATCCAATGAAGGTGCATTGCTGGTGTGATTGACTTAGCCGCAGCTCCTGCTACATTCTTCTCCACAGCACCAAATCCTCTTTAGCGGGACCTCCCGGGGATGGTATCCAGCCTCATGGAGCCTTCTTCTCCTACAACCTGAAGCCTCCTGCCAATGGGTAAATCCAAGCTCCTGAAAAACTTCTAAATCTGAAGGTGGACATTTTTATGACCTCCTTGGCCTGAGAATCAGCCTTTCCTGCCCGAAGCTTTTCCCACCGTCGTCAACGGCTTCCCCGAGGCCTCATCCAGCAGGACCCCATAATCAATGACTCGCCTTGCCCCACTGATACAAGCTTCTGAAGAACTTTTGCTGAGATTCCTTTTTAAGTCCAAAGGTAAGCCAAACAGGGCAAAATCCACCCCTTGTATTCGACCCGCTGCATTGCCCTTGGCCTTAACTTTTGGCTTTGACCCATCTGCAGAGACCAGGTACCTGCTGTTGGCGCTTTGGATCTTTTAGGCCCCATTTTTCACTATAAACGTTAAAACTTTATAACTCGGGTTTTACTGATTGCATTTATGGGTTTCATATCTAAATGCTGTAAAGTTTCAACCCAAAACCCCAAAGTAGACAAAAAGGGCCATTTCCACAAACACCTGGACTACACAAGCAACCTTCCAGTGAAACCCTGCCACGGTCCTTAAGACCTGAGCATCCTTCCAATGGGACCGCATGGGTTCAGCTATAGGACTACAGAGTGTGGAGAGAGGCCACTGTTCCTGACTAAGACACAGGCCTCGGCGTACCATTTCACTGCCGGACATATATTTCCTCGGCAGAGATCTGCTGCTGGTCGGGCACCTTTCCAAGGGAATAGGTGGCATGGCTAAAGCAGAAAAGGGTCCAAAAAGACTTCTCTGACAAGATATAGGGCTGGCGACCAGGCTCCACAGAAGCCTGCATTTCACAGAAGCGCGCTCCAATTGCAAGAGGCCTAAACCACAGCCGGCTGTTTACCGAGTTCACCCAGGTTCTCATAAATAAATACAGAGCGCCTGTTGCCAGGGTAATTATAATGACTGGCATCTGACCAAGCCAATAAATCTGGGACTGTGAGGCTGCATTTATGTGTGGATTTAATTCGCAATGTCTTAAAACACATTATTTAATCAGCTGTGGTTTGGTCTTTAATTTACAATGATCAGATAAGGGAGCCACAAATGGTGCCCACGTTTGTTACACTTTAATCACAAGGCCCAGCGGGCCAAATGGCAGAGACTCAATTCTGTCAGGTGAAATATATATTTAAACTTTTAAAACAAATGTTCTTCCTAGGGGTTGCTGTCACCAGAATGAGCCCGGGCACCTTGGAAATCGCTGTCCAACATCATACCATTTTGATTTAACATTTCAGTTAATGTCGACGAAAATATTGAAACGTGCAACATTTGGATTTTGTGACCGTCCGTGCAGTCCATGGCCAGGAATCATCCTGTTGTGGACACTGCCTGGTTGTTGATGACCTTGCGGCTGGGCATAAGTAAGTGTTGCCCCTGGGACAGCGTGAGCCATGTGCGGCTCAGCGGTACCCAGGATTTAAGAGAAAATAAATGCAATGTTCTGACATCAAAGTAGGTTGTTAGGTGAAAGCATTATGCAGCGAGTTCCATAAAGAGCAGTCAAGTTCATCTGCCTTTCATTGAGCTGGGCCACTCTGTGCTGTACTGTCACCATTGGCTGTGTTTGCCCAACATCACATTTTCATCTAGCACTAGGCGATTCACTTTTTTAACCGTCACTAGTAATTTGGATGTGGCTTAACGGCTAGATCAGCTGACTTTAAAGCCTGGGAACTAGGGGCATATTATCATGGACCGGTGTTAAAATTATCGCCATTTTATCGGCAGGAAACTGCCGATAAAATGGCGATAATGGGCTTGATAACACGCCCTTGTTAATTCCCATGGAAGCCCATGTTCTGATGTTAACATGGGTTTCTACGAGAATTAACAAGGGCGTATTATCAAGCCCATTATCGCCGTTTTATAAGCAGTTTCCTGCCGATAAAAAAACTGCAGATAAAACGGCGATAATTTTAACACCAGTCCTTGATAATATGCCCCCAGGTTCGAGTCTTGAGGGAGGCTCAAGCATCCTGTGATTCTGGGCAAATCACTTGATCTCCCCATGTCAGTCTGTAATGCAACTGGTGCTCGTGTAAAGCGCTCTGATACCTTCGGGTGAATTAAAGTGCAAAAAAATAAAGTATATATACATACTTATTTAGCAGTCTTGTATAGCATACTCAACCATATGGTATCAGTGCACTGTACAACTAAGCAACATAGGGGCATATGTACAAGGAGTTAACACCGTATTAGCGGCACTTTTTTGACATTATTGCAGCAATTTTTTTTTATTTATTTATTTTTTTTTTAAAACCTTTATTTGTAAAATGCACAATACACAGCGTCTGAAAATGCACAATACACAGCGTCTGCCTACATATGTACCAGCTGTCACTAACCTCAGTTTGCAGCGGTTTTCAGCTGAAAATGTCCATGGAAAAGATCACCACTTCTGTTAACTATAATGCCATGCATGGGAGGTGTTCCCATGCAAAAATGACCTCTAACACCGCTTTGCGATATTTACAAGGGAATCCTTGAAGTTTGGAAGACCAAAAAATAAAACGTCTCTAACTGCAATTAGAGGCAGTTTTTTAAGACCAGAAAATAGCTGGTCTTAAAAATGGAGATAACACTTGGGGCCTCCTTTCAGCAGGTTTTGGTGCTGGACAGCACTGCAAGTAATGGTGCTGCCCTGCCCTGCAACAAAACTACACGGCAGGAATGAGCACCATCAATAAGATAGTGCGCATTCCTGGGCCTCAGTCATGAAAAGTGTCGTAGAGCTGTGACAAGACAGCGTCGCAACACTTTTCACTATGCCCTTCTTGCGACACCATGGATGCACTGTATTCACTGGCCAGCACTCCATGTTGCAAGTAATGACAAATACGTCTGGAATCCTGATGTATCAGTCAGCGCTAAAGTCACGCTTGGCTACAGTTGTGTCACAAGCATGACGCAACTCCAGCAATGCATGGGGCCAGCCTATCCCTGTGGCACTGCGTCACCGTTACACCTGCCATCAGGGTGAGGTACTGACACAAGTGCCGTCCTACATAAGTCTCAGTGAAATCTGATAGGTTTCACTGTGCCACTCTTATGAGGCCTTGTCGTATGGGAACGCACATCCTGCATACATCATACCTGAGGCAGGTATGATGTGGCACAGGGCTTCACAAGGTCATGCATATGCCTACATGCGTCTCTTTGCAAATACAACGCAATGTGGTACTAGATTTTGCCTGGTCTTTCCTTGAGAGGTGCCAGGTTTTTGATGCAGTTGGAGATCCATTGGTGGCCTTTGCATGCTGCGGTGTTATCCTCTGTAAGCATTGGCAGAGTGGTGGTGCTGAGGGAGTTGACGAGAAGTTCTTCGGTGGCCTTGATCCAGCTGCAAGGGGGGGGCTGATGATGGCGGTGGTGTACGGTGGGCATGGTGAAGACGTGATGTATACAATGATGGTAGGTCCAGGAGAGCCCAGGGGTGTGGCTGTATTTGAGGTTCCCGCTGGCAGAGGAGACGTGCTCGACTGTGTATCCTGCTATGTCCTTGGTGCAGTGACAAGCTACTTGAGTCTGATGTTGGGGACCTTCTCCAGAAAGGGGTCGTGTTCTAGTCACTGGGATTGTCCAGGTGGAACTAGAGTTCACTGATTAGGATGTCGTCAGTGGATGGGAGAGCCCGGGGTGCAATGAGGTCTACAATGGTATCGGAGAATGGGGGTCCATGGCCCAGGGGGTCTGCAGATGAGGATGCCACAGAGGATGGGCTTGGGGTTGGCCTGGATCTGGTAGTTGAAGTCTTCAATGGTCACCATTGGGTCATTAGAGTGCGTGGTAAGTCGGAGTGTACTTTTGTAGGTGATGGCAATGCCTCCTCCTGGACAGTTGGGGTGTTCCTTGTGGTGATTTAATAGCCATCAGTGATGGTGATGGTGATGTCCTGTCCAGAGCAGATATTGGTCCTGGCAGGCGATGTGGCATCCAGGGTTAATGGCAAAGAGGGTGCTGGCGTTGTTGTGGTGGTGCTTCCGAGAGGAAGGGTCCTTGGTGCTGAGCGCAGTTCAGGGGCAGACAGATACAGACAAGCTTGCCTATGGCTTACCTTTGGCATGGGAGACGTCCATTACAATGTACAGTCAATCGTAATGCCTGTACAGTGCAACTTCAACAACGCAGGTGCATTTACATCACATGCCATTCCAACTCACTGTGAGGTTAGCAATAAAGATTTTTAAGTTTCATGGTGGGTATGGGTTTGTGGGGTCAGAGATGAAATTTGGGGTGTATTATCGGGACAAATATGAAATTTGGGGTGTGTTTGATGGGTCAGAGATGAATTTCAGGGTGTGTTTTGGGGGTCAAAGATGATTTTTAGGGTTCAGTGTGTGCTTTGGGGTGCAAGGGTTAGTTTTAGGGTTGCACTCACTGTAGTGGGAATAGTAATTTTTTCGTCTCCGTTATCCAGCACTTTCCCTACTGTTGCAATATGCGTAGTATTAGTATGCATTGTAATGGAATGTGATGTAATGGTATGCATTTTAACGTCATTTATATCTCTAGCACACCAGTGGTACACATGAGCGCAGAGCGGCTGCCATTGAGAAGTGCTGCGGGGGACTGGACTGCTGGAAGGTGGGAAATGCGGGAAAATACACTGGATGGGGAACGAGGGTGTGTGTGTGTGAGCGGGTGCTGTAAACATTTTAATGAATGAAATCTTACCTCAAGGCCGGTTCCTTTGTCTTCGTTGCTCCTGCTCTACAGAGTCTGATTACTGGAACAGGAAGTAGGCAGCCACGCTCCCTCCCCTAAGCCAATCACAATGCTGTATTGCAGTGTTGGGATTGTTCTTGAGCACCATGACAAGGCGTTCAGCTAGGGGCTGGAGGGGTGGACATGTTCTCCATGCAAGTTGTAATGTAGCCTGTATTGCGAACAGTTAAAGGTGCATGACTGCTTTGGGCGGCCTGAGCGGGCTGACCACACAGTCTTTGCGCACTTGAGTGGGCATTCCACTCCGCCCCTGCCCTGTTCCGTAGGTGTAGCAGCCCTTCCCACCATCCCACCCGCGAAGAAAACATAGCACGATTACATCAGAAAATTGTTGCACTGTTTGAATGCAGTGGGGTGATGCTCTTTCGTCATTGCAGATGAGCCGCCACTGGGGGTGCGTCACACCAGATGCTAGACCTGAGCGACTCGACCCCCGGTACTCTTCTGCTACGCGTCACACCTTCTCCTTACCTGGACATTGACACTGTAGTGCAATAAGCTGCACTCTCTCCAAATCTGTGAATCAGCCAGCAGGGGCCTCAGGCAGTTAGAATTTCATTTCACAAGCCTGGGTACAGCAATCGCCGCCAAGTCCACTGGGGAACCTCCTGATGCAGGTGATGCAGCAGTGTCCCCCTCAGGCATGAAGTTGCAGCGCTTCTGCCACACAAGTTTGGCACAGCTCAAGGGCATCACACTCCACAGGTCTTCTCACACAGGTCAGCAACGTAACTCCATGCGACTTGCCAGACCTCACCACCAGGTAAGGGCGATCGCGGCGCCTCAATGTCTACTGCCACGGCTCACCGACTCCACATCATCTCACTCCAGGCTCCATACACAGGGCCAGCGAGGCATCCAGGCTTCAGATGCAGGATCAGCGAGGCATCCAGGCTCCTGACGCAGGATCAGCAATGCCTCCAGGCTCTAATTGCAAGACCAGTGAGGCATTCAGGCTCCAGACACAGGACCTGTGAGGCCCCCTGGCCCCGGGGACAATCCGTGCTTTCAAGGTTTTGGATGCCATGGTGTTGCAAAGAGTGCGCAATGAGAAGTGATGCATCACTGATGTTGCCCCACAATGCGCCTCTTTTCACGGATGTAGCCATGCATTTCCTCTTCCCCTGGGACTCTGGATGGTCATCCCGGATTTTGGGGGGGCTTGAGGAGGTTGTTGACCTGTACTACACTTGGCCCTGGCTGCTCCATTCTGCATGCCATTCTTTTGTTCCCCATTTTTCATTTGAGGTCGACTGATATAGAGGCAAAAAAACTCATATTGGGCTGACTAAGATGCTTTTTTTTGCCGCTAATGGGCCTTTCGTTTTCGGGCTGCTACCACCGGAATTCCTATTGCATTCCCGCTAATGTTACCAGCAGTTTTCACTGCTGATCCCTGAAACTATCACCAAGTAGCGAGGTCTTCTAAATACGTCGCTAACAAGGCAATTATTTTCAGCGGTACACGGAGGTGAGAAAACTGCGGCTAACTAGCGTTAGCGGTAGTTATTAAGAATCCTTGTACATATGGCCCATAGTTTTTCGAGAACATAAAAAAAGAAAGGATTATTTAATGAAACTGATCTCCCTAAGCCATATAACATTGCTGGTTCTCAAAAGTGTATTGGCGCTGAAAGTGGAATACATCTATAATCACTTATTCAGAAGTGAGTGAATTATTACGTTCAAATTTAAAAACAATTTAAACTTTATTTCATCAGCTGGGTACATTCACATCCAATTGGAATGGAAAAGCAATACAAGCCACCTGGTAAATAAATAAAAGTTTTGGCAAAATAGCTTTTCACCTGGTACCCAATTCCTCAAAGCGTAGTTGTGATGAGTCAGTTTAGGTTCTTTTTTACGACTACCAGCATGAGGAAAAAAGACTTGATTCAGTCATTTTAACATGCTCACAGATTTACACAAGCCCTCATGGTAAATCCGATGCCTGCGTACGCTTTTTAATACAGCTGACTTTTCTGCATGTGGAAAACACTTACCTGGGGTAATTTTACCCAAGAGACAATATAAATATGAATACAGAGCATGATAAATTCCTCAGCTGGAAACAGGCGCTTTGGTATTTAAACATGTTTGAAAGATGACGATATTCTTTAGGAACAGAAATTAAAACATATATATAAATGAATGATTTTGGAAACTATTGTTACATTGTTACATTTGGATTTAAATGTTCAAAGCACATTTCATTATCTCACAACTTAGGGCCGGATGTAGGTCGGTCGGTAACGGCCGAAAATAGGTATTTTCGGACGTTACCGACCGAGATTCACAAATGGTATGTAGGGCCACATATTTTACAGATTCGGTCAATTTACCGATCGGTAAATTTACCGATTCTGTAAAATACCGAATCAGTATTTTTACCGATTCGGTAACAATGAGATGTAGGTGGGACTCTTCTGAGTCCCACAAGCCTTGCAGAATCGGTATTTTACCATGAAATTCAACTTCATGGTAAAATACCGATTCCGGTGTGCATGCACATGTGTGCATGCACACCTGTGCTATATGACAGGCAGACCTGCCCTTAGGGCAGGTATGCCTGCCACATGGCCCCCCGAATCTTTTTTGGGGGTGCTAGAGGGTGTCAAAGTGACACCCCCTGCACCCTTGTCAAAATCGGTATTTACCGATTCGGTAAAAGGAACATCTGGATGTTCCTACATATCCACCCCTTAGATTTACCGATTTTTAATTACCGAATCGGTAGAATTCGGTAATTAAAAATCGGTAAATCTATTTTACCTACATCTGGGCCTTAGTGAGAAGCAAAGGTAGTCTACCTGGCAGAAACTTCTGCAGTATCGAAGGGGGGCAAATGCATATTGATGAGTATTGGCACTCGTTTGTCCTCTATTCGAGGTAAACGAAATGGTGGAATCAGAAACCAGAGGTGCAGTTCCAAAATAAAGATGGCTGGGTAGCACCAGTCGGCTATCTGTACTTGCGCTAACCCATTAGTTGTCTATTTCCTTCCTATTCGGCTGGATGTTCGACTACAGGACAATCATTTTACCAGACCCAGTGCTGAGAAGTCTAAAAGAAGTGTTTGTGGATATATAGTAACAGCGTTATACAAATGCTAATTCAATCTGTAACAAAGCAGGTTATTAGTAGGGCAGGATGTGTGTCCTATCCACGTAAGAGGACCACATCTCCTTTGCTGGGAAAGAAGCACTCCTTCGTAGCACTTGACTCTCTCAGGACAGCAAGACTGAGCAATCCAAGGCTTACCCAGGGGAGGAGCTTTGGGGGCAGTAACTCAGCTCCCAGGAATGCACCAAACAACAATTATTTATTGGTCAGCCAGTGCTTTTTCTTAATAAATATTACTCTATAGCTCCAGAAGGACCCCTCCAGCAAGTGTACACAGCGGGCCGGGTCTGGAGCATGGGGGCCTCCGCCATGTACTTTGCAGAAGGGCTCCTTACGGTTCATTACACCCTTGAACTTTGGAGACCTAGGGTGACGTGTGCAATTGCAGTTGAAGGCTCCTGGGAGATTTAATTGGCTGAATGTACCTTTACCTGCCCTTAGCCTCAAAAGTCAAATATGCAAATTATTTTCCGTCCAAGCATGAGCTTAATGGGCACTTCTTTACCTTGCTTGACGGTCACAATCTCTCCTTTTTTAAACTAGGTGCTTTTTGGGTACTTTACCTTTAAATCCAGACCTAGGTCCCCAGCAGGCACCCATGATAAACTTACTTGAGGTCTACAAGGGAGCCACAGAGCTCTCATATACCCATCTGCATCCATGCCTGGCTCAGCGGCGTGAAGCTAGTGCGTGAGCCAGTCTGCTCCATTCCTCCTTCCTGTGCTAGTCACAGGCGGGGGCTGTTATACTGGGTGCCAATTGCCTCCCAGACAGGAGCATGAGGAGTGGTGGGGAATGCACCCAGTGATGCCAAAAGAGCTCTGGCTCTCCCGGGAGCTCTAGCTAGTGAGCGCTGCTGCAATCACACTAGCGTCCTGGGAGCTGGCATACCCTCGGGATTTGAATACTTCCTGCCTCATGAGCTTTGGCCCTCTCCAGAGGCTTTGGGAAATGCCCCACTGCTCTGGCACACCACAGGGATTATTAATAATGGGGTAGGGTGACACCGCTCACCACATATCAGATCGCTCCACCAGATAGACCATGCTTAACCAGGCTCCCAAGAGGAGCCAGAAGGCACTGCTTAGTGCACTCACACTTTGCCTGATGGCCTCAGGGTATACAGCAAGCAGCCTCAAAAGAAAGGGGGGCAAACAAATGATTATTCCTCTGGCTCAATTGATCCATTTTTTAAGACCTTGTGATCATGCTGTTCTTGGTAGTGCATTCTAGTCACCAGGAGTGCTCCTTGCAGGCCTACTGTACTCAAATGGCTTGTGGGTTCCCAGAAGCTGTTTCTTTCGCTGCTTTCTTTCTGATGAGGGGAGCTTTTATGGGCCTCCTGCTCCTTAGCTCCTCGCCCAGAACCTGTCCTTTGTCTGGGCTTCTGGTTCTCTCTCCAGCAGCATCCTGCAGCCCTCAGGCAGAGTACCTCCTTTGACTGCGCGCCCAAGTCCCCACAGCCTCTTGGCCAATTAAAGGGAGCCTGTTTGTCAGCAGAAGTCAGAGGGTGCCCTCATGCTGAAGGTTAAACATCTCCAGGACCATTCCATAGGCATTATATCTTCTGGGGCCCCAGCAGGTCCGCCTCCTTATTGTTTACCAAAGGGTGTGGGGAGTCAAGTGACAAATAGTCCAAGTCAGTACACCTACATACACCTTAGGCTAATACTTTCTTGAGGTTGTTCATAAGCCATGCTTTTCTCCCTAGACTCTTCCTGGTGCAGAGGGTTGTAAGTGGGGTCAAAAGTTCCAGTATGTGAGCATCTCTGCACAACCTTCAGGTAGCATATTGTCACTCCTCTCCTATACCTGCCCTCCTGCATTACATTTTAGGACTTTTTAAATTGTCAAATTTAAGTGTTCTCCGGACAGAACTCTGAAATTCTTAAGCAACATCCCTAACTGGCATAGGGGTCTGGATCCCTCTCGCCAAAAGTCCATAGGAGAGTCCTTCTATAAATGGCGCTATATGTCCGACTTGTTCACTTTCTTTTTCTTGGGCAGAGCTTTCAAAAGCGTGAGAAAATGGAACATTTCATTATCACATGAGGCTTCAACCCCCCCAAACTTTCCACTTCCAGGAACAAGCTTAATCACTGCCAAATGGCTCTAATCTATGGGAAATGTTGTGATTATCTAGCTGGCCCAGTAGAGAAATTAACTTGGCCCTGCAGGGTGACCCACTGCCATAATCTAATCAAAAGAGGAGTCAGAATTATTTTTTATGATTGAAGTACCAGAAGAAATACAGATAGGGGGGAAATAATGTTATCTCATTATGTGTGATGCTTTCTTACAATGGAATTTATGTGCCAAGTATATCTCTAGAACCCACTAAGGAGAAACTGTACTTTAGGGCAGTTTTAGCCTATAGTGGGCCCTACAGTGAAGAACCGTAGATTTGCATAATGAATACCCTGGCCAAGTATAAGGTCTTGACAAGCCATAACCAGTTTAATAAGTGTGCCCTCTGCAAAAGGCTACCTGCGCGCAGATACCCGGTTGAATTGGACATTAGCCCCACTTGCTCAACACAGATACATATGCACATGTGTGTGTGATCTGTTCAAGTGCAACTAGCCGAGATCCTCTTACCCCACCTTCTCATTATGCTAGAGTTTACAGTGAGTGACACTTAGTATTGTGAGACTCACTCACAGCAAAGATCCAAAATCCGGGCACTCCAAAACGAAAGAAGGAGAGCTAATCGTGTCGCAACCGACAGTTTCAGACAATCAAAATATTTTTACCATTTGTTTGACAGAGTCCTGTAAATGCTCTATTTGTAATGTTGAATGTACCCCTGGCAAACCTTTATAAAGTGGATTTTTTCTGAATGCACATGAGTTCATAGAGGTGTTCTCAAAGAACAACAGTTTAATCTTGTTCAATTTATATGATGTCTCAGTTGTTCAAACTCTGGTGACTGTTAAGCAGTACAGACACTGTTCTAGGCACTTTCATTAGAATTTATATATAGCCTGCAAATGCAGTTACATTCTTGCTTTTCAGAGCACTTTCATATTAAGTTATGTTGGGCCTTATTTAGAAGGAAGTAATGTAGCCTGGTGCCGCAAGCCATTTGGCTTTGCCGCGCTTTGTTACTTTCTAAGCAAAGGGATGCATCATATTTCCAACAATGTGAGGCATCCCTGAGACTCTCCTGAGCTGGCTCACAATTGGAAGCCATGCGTCAATGGAGGATGATTGTTTTTGCAGGAAGGGACACCGTCCTACACAAAAACAATCACGAGAGGTGACGATGAAAAATAAAAGTATTTCTCCTCGTAGCGCCTACCTTGGGAAATGCGGCAGAATCCATGGGTGTTGCATAGGAACACACCACAGCAACACCCATGGGAAGCCCCTTTAATGCAAAGTGAAGCATGAAAAGGGGCCGTAATTACAAGGACACGAAAAGCCACACAGGGTGACATTACATGTCCTTGTATATATGGAGCACCAGACTGCGCCACCTGTGCGTCAAAAAAAGTGAAACACCAGCAGCGCAAGCGGCTTGTAAATATGCCCACCATTTTTATCGCAGTCCATCACATCATGTTCATAAGTTCAGAAATAAGGTCTACACTTGAGGGCTTTTCAAATTTTTGGAAGGTATTACATTCCTTTATTGTCACAACATCTGTGAGTATGAAAATCTTTTTCACATGCATTTGTTCCTAGCTCAATAATATTTTCTGGTTACAGCTGTCAATGGCTCTTTTCTCTTCTATAATATAGGGAGATTAATAAGTTTGGTCTCTGGCTGGGTCGAAAAGTGCACTTAACTTTTTATTGATGCGCATACTTTCAGAGGAAACATATAACAAGTACAGAATGTTCTGGTGCATATTTTATTATCTTCTACATCGCACACCTGGGTGTTTTAAATAATCCCATTGCAGCTCTTACAGCACATATTAGGCAATTACCTTTAAAAACATTAGTCTAATCAGCATCCTGCTACATTTCAGCATGCTGATCCCTAGCAGTGCAGATAAGGACGTGTTTGGGTTCGTGGATTTTGTAGGAGCGGCTACCTCAATAATAATTTCATCTTGTTTGACTAAAGACTGAATTCAGTGGCCAAAACGTAATTAACAGAAAGATAGGAGTGTTTACAATTTGGGTAAATTAAATCATGCTTACAGAATTAGTCCAGCACTTCCTGCTGAAGTAAGCGGGGATGTGCAGGGCATGAATGTGTGTCCCGGCATGGCTGACTTAACCATCAGTCATTCTTAGGCAAATGCCTTAAATAATATGCAATTGGTCATAATAATACCCTTTATGTACAGTGCTTTTTGTGGGGTGGGGGAACTTATGTACAGTGCTTTTTTCGGGGAGCAGGGGCCCTACTCAGCCAAAAAGACTGAGTAGGGCCTTAGTGGACCTAAGTGAGGAAATAAACTCTCAGCCACAGAAGGAAAACAGATGCCAATAAAATAAGTACTCTTTAGAAACAAACAATAAAGTACCCATAACTAATGCTATAGCTGCTGCCACATGAAGGTCAAATTATTTCTACCAGAGTCAGGTTTGAAACTGAACTAAATGCAACGAACACAACCCCTTCCTCAGTGATACCGCCAATTTGGAAAATGTAAAGTTAAGCACTGGGTGAAATAATTGCAGGTAAAGATGTATCGGATCAGGGGAGATATCTTCAATGGCTCGCCCGATAACAATCGACATGTTCATAATTAGTAACTTCAATGAATGTGGCACAGTTTCATCCACTACTAATATCCTACCAATTGAAGCTTTCGGCAAAGAGTGATATCTTTTAAACCCGCAGCTATATGAAAGAGACCACACCCAGGATCTTGGCAAAATAAACATTTCCAAAAGAGAGTTTGGAGAGGGAGGGTTGATGTTTAAAGCGCATCAATCAGGCATCACAAAAGCAAGTGGTCGTTTGAAATAGCCCCCCCTCCCTTAAAAAAAACTTTCATTAGAACTAGAACCTGCAATCAGCTTCCGTCTGATTCCACCATCATTTACCTTAGAAGAGAATTGAACGCCTCATTACTGCATAATTATTGCTGCATGAAGACGAGGTGTAGCCTGAAACTACTACACTTGAAACCCTATAAATCATGTTGTGGGATCTCATGCCTATTCTGATGCCACAAGACACTCTCGTAGGTTAGGAAATGGAGGATACTATAGGAAATGTGTGTGGGGGTAGGTGGGGGATAGCGTGGCAACTGCTGTTTTATATAATAGTGTCCCTAACAATGCCATGGAATCCAGACACTTCTCCTCAGAGTAAATCTTGGAGCTTGACAAGAAAGGTAGGCATCTGTGCGGGGGGGGGGGGGGGTATGGACTGTAAAGATTCCCCCGCTGCAGACGATCCCAGCAAATACTCTTATCGTTGAATTTTTCTCCACTTTATTCATCCAGAATTGAGAAATCCTCTTTTATAAACTGATCTCTAAAGAATAGCGAGGTGTGAGTCTGTTGGGGAATTCTGCTTTGTCTAATGGAATAACATAGCTCCTGTCAAATGTGCGGAGAGAAAACGACTAACGCATAAAGAAGAGTTCCTGGCCTGTGGATGATTCCTACTTAAGAGAAGGTATTAAGAATACAATCTACCAGGTGTGTGGGGAGACACTCAGCTGCAGTTTGTTAGGCTTTGTTAGGCAGCCCCTTTCTTGAGGTCTGGAAAATCAGAAAATGGAGAAGGCCCCAATTGTTTCTGGACTTGAACATTGTGAAGAACGCCCTGTAAGTTTATTCTAGTGAGTTGAGGTCACTAGGCAGCTTCTAAGGACAAGGTGGAATCTCTGTGATATTATTGAAAACGGCAAGAGATGTTCATCTACTTCTGCTGCAAAGTCTATTCATCCTCAACAAGCCGCTTGCTCTTTCTTCACTTCGTAAAGCAGCATGCACCTAATAATCTGGAGCCCTGTTTTGATTTGGTCGCCAAATTGGCTTTGTAGAACATTTCTCGCACTCAGTTTGTGAATCAGATGTCCAGATATCACGAACTCTTGCAACACTTACTTAACCGTTTTGAATCACATCTCAGATATTGACTGGCAGTCGGTAATGTAGGACATTCATGCTTCACCAGGACCAACAAACAGTTGTAGCGGACCCTGTGCACTTGTTGATACGGCAACAAGTGGGTCCTATGTTCCGTCAACTCTCTTGCTTTGAGACAAAAATTGTTCATTATTTTGATATTTCCATGAATTTTCACTCAATACCTTTTCATTGTACCAATGGCCGTGAGACCCAAGATTCCTTTCCTTAATTTTTGTTGCATTCATTTTAAGTGTTATCTTTTCAATTAAGCTTAGTGTGGACATTGAGGTGATTTAGCTATTTTACTGTATGTGTATGTGTTACTCACACACTTTAAGCAAACAGAAGTGATCCAACCTTTCCCTTACCCTAACTAAAACATGAATGGAAAATTTCCACAGGCAGATGAGAAAGAATTTCAATAATTAGAAGGAAAATCCTGAGGAGAAACAATGGGGCACAAATCAAAATCAAGGGAACGAAGAACAACATGAAATAAAAATACTATTTCCTGCATTGTAGCACATTTACCCCTGGATTCTACAGCCTATTATATTAATGAGTTGGGAAGTGACTTCACAGGAAGTACAGGAGCAGTCTCTGATTGGTGAGCTGCCACAAGAATACACAGTGCCCACCATCTTGGATTGAGAATCATGATATAGTCCAGCTCAGTCTATTCCTGGAAAACTCTGGGACAAAGACTGCAACAAGGAGGACTGCAGAAGGTATGTACATGGCTTCCTGAGTTACATACGCTTTCTTAGACATCCTTTCCTCCCAAGATATTGCTTGCAGAGGTTTAAGCATTTAAGGAAAAAGTTGAGTATTTTCATCGTCCTTGAAGCACAATTCTGTGGTTCATTATTTTAGGACAAAATGGAAGCTATGCCTCATCTCACCAGCACCATGGCCAGGCTGAGCTAGTGCTTACAATCTAATCCCCTACCAGCCCATCACACCGCCAATGGTCTACCATACTGTTCAGTGCATGCCATCATGGCTAAATGTTCCTCTATGCAAACCTTAGCTGGCTTTGTCTATCATCACCTTCGCTGCGGAGGCTATTCCACCGCAGCGCTAAGGGCGCGAGGCGGCCACTCGGCGCGCCCATTCTGGTGACGGAGCCGCTCCGTTACCAGCCTCGGTTGAGCTGTGCTCATGACGGAGCAGTTCCATCATGACCCCACCCGCTCAATGGAACGCCCAGCGCATGCACAAAATCTGCGCCGCACAGGTGCGGTGAGCGGGCCATGACGGAACCGCTCCGTCATCAGCACAGCGCTACCGCGGCAGATGATGGAGCGGTTCCGTCATCAGCATTGAAATTGCTAGATATCCCCCTTGGTGAAGTATTCATTTTGGGCAGTGGGGGTGTACCCCCTGCCCCTAAGTTTAAAAGAGGTCCCAGAGACCCCATCCCTTGGGCCAGTTTATTTATTGGCAGGGGGGTTGAGTCCCCAACCCCTCCCCATAGACCGACTCCGGGGATCTCATGCCGTGAGGCCCGATCAAAGCAGGATCTCGGGACCCTACCCCTCAGTACACTGCATTTCTCTTCCTGATAAAGTACGGACAGGGAAAATAAACTTAACTCCCAGGCCAGCACACTGTGGGCAGATAACAAAAGTTTCCTTCTGCCCATGGGGGGGCAGGGAATATTTTTTTTTGCCAAGGTGGGAGCAAGCAATGGAGGCCCCATGTATTGCCAGCTAGGGCCTTAGAGATTCCAACCATGACCTACATTTGGCATGTAGTGGGTACCACCCGTGGACCCCTGGGCCCCCACTTTAACCGCATCGCTGCTGCGGTTATTTTTGCGCTGTGCGGCTGTTTAAGCAAGGACTGCCCCGTAATGTCCCGGTAGGGCTTTATATTTATATTTTGGATCCAGGTAGTAGTAAAGTACTAAATTAAATTGTACGCACTGGAGCAGAGTAAAATTCAGTATTTGTAAAGCGCGAACAGCTACCCAAAGGCATCCTGGTGCTGGGGGGCGTCGGGAAGATTAAGCAAGTTATTGCCCAGAGTCACATGGTGCTGAGCTGATCTGCCACACGTCCCAGGGATCGAACCGTGAGCCACAGATTCCAGCATCAGTTGCCCTGGCCACGGCGCCACACCTCTTCAACATGGCTCACTTCAGAGTGATTGTGAAAGGGCTGTGGAATCTCCACAACCTGTCAAGCGGAGCACAGCATTTTAGGGGCGACCGGAGTCATCTCCAAACTCTTTATAACAAAATTAGTAAACTTGACTCAATACACTCAAAGGTGCTTAAATTTAATTAAACCTTTAGTTCATCTTCATTATATGACAAAAATTATTTCATCTGAACTGAATTGACATTTCACTTCTGAAGCAACATAAATGTTTAAACTATTCAGCAGTTCGTAAAAGGTCAAAATGAATCAAATAAACACTTCTATCATAAAAAAGTCGGTTCTTAAACTATTGTGAAAGCAAATCCCAATGCATTTCGGGTTCTACAAAGCACGAACCCTTCCTCAGGGGATGTATCAATAAGTCAGAGTGAGCCATGTTGAAAGTCATCTGATTCAATGCTTCTTGCTCTGTTCGGGAATACCCTCTTGTGTATGCAGCATCAGAAATTCAACTCCTTGAACATAGTGTGTGCACCAGGATTCTGAGCACGTCCTGACAAGGATGTTTTAAGGCATGGTAAAGTGGGCACTTTCCCGGCGCTCCCGCCTTCCAAGGGGCCCCCTGTATAAGTGAACTTTCTCCTGTCTAATTGATCTCTGTCTGTTCTATTTTTCACTCTCTAAATCTCTCTCCATCTGTTAATCTCTATCCCATGACTTCGTCTCTCTACCCAGTGTTACTTAAGGACTTTTGGGTTCTATTCAAGGTACATTTCAACTGTTGTGTGACCCTATCAAAGTTTAACATAAAAATTGGTATTGTTTGGCATCGCAGAGCACATGAATCATCAAGAAATGGGCAATACAATTCACAATATTTCCATGCAGGGGCCCCCAATGTATGTCTTGCCCTGGCCCCCTGATGGCCTTAAGATGACACCCACATGATATCCAGCAAACACAGAATAGAGCACCAGCATCCTTGTGATTGGCACATCCTCTAGCTGCAGGGAAGTCTCTTAGGAACAGAGCAGGAATAAATGCACCATTTACTTCCTTCAGCGTGACCCACCAGGTGCCCTCTATCGCTAATTCATGTGTCCCACCCATCACTCATTTAACTCAAAGAATGGAGTTTTTCAGCGGGCAAATCTGGCATATTTGTAAGGAGGACTTTGTTGCTGCTTGGTAATAACCTCCATCTATAACACACAGTTATACTGTTGTAACTCAGCTTAAATTTATTTATTTATTCTTGAATTTATAACGCGCCTGGTTACACTGATCTAGTGTGTCCCCGCGCTATAAAGACCAACGGCAGAGCCAGAGCAACACTGCTCCTGTTGCTTTCCACCTGCCCCAAAACCTATCCTGCCTTAATCTTTGGGAAATGGGTGAGTTTTAAGCTCTTTGCGGAATACAATCTCTGACGTCTCCAGCCGGAGATTCAGAGGAAGTCTGTTCCATTGTTGGGCTGCCAAAACACGAAAGGAATGCCCTCCCATTCTCACTCTTCTGAATTTCAGAACCTGGACCTGCCCATTCCCGCTAGATCCCAGCTGTTGCGAAGAGTGGTACGGGGTTAACAGGTTGTGGAGGTAGGTGGGCCCTTTCCCCTGTAAGATTCGGTTTCCAACACATAGGGCTTTAAACATCACACGTTCCTTAATCAGGAGACAATGTAGTGTTCTCAGTGCTCTCTTCGAAGGCGCTCTCTTAGGTAGCATCAAGACCAGGCATGCAGCCGCATTCTGTATGCGTTGCAGCCTCTGAGTGCACTTGGCATTGGCTCCCAAATAGAGGACATTCCCATAGTCCAGCCTGGATATTATAAAGGCATGGTCGATGGTTTTCCTGGCTGACAGTGGCAGTAAATCCAGTGTTTTCCTGAGAACCCTCAGTATGCCAAAGCAGGTGCCTGCCACCCATTTGGTGTAGTGCTCCAATGAGATTGTGGTATCGAGCCATGCCCCCAGATTCCTCACTTGATCACTAGGAGTGGGTAGAGGGCCTAACGCTGGAGGCCACCAAGCCGAGGTCCACACTAAGGGGGCCTTCCCCACAATTAGTAACTCGGTCTTGTTTCCATTCAGTTTGAGGCAGTTGTTAGCCTTTCAGGCCGGCAGTTCCTGGAGGCAGGAACAGAAGTTGCAGGCGGCCTGTTTCTCTGGCTGTGTCAAAGCCACAACCAGTTGTGTGTCGTTTGCATAAGACACGACTTCCACCTCAAATTTGTCCATGATCTCTGCTGCTGGTGTAACATACAGATTAAAGAGGGTTGGGCTGAGACTGGACCCCTGTGGTACCCCCTGTTTCATGCTGATGTCTTTCGATCGGTAAGATCCCTGTGCCACTTGAAAACTGCGATCTAGCAGAAAGGACTCCAACCATTCCCACGCATTACCCAGCCACTCCTCCCCTTTTTAGACCCTGTTGCAGCGTGTGATGGGCTACAGTGTCGAATTATCAAGAAATGGGCAATACAATTCACTTCATTTCCATGCAGGGTCCCCCAATGTATGTCTGACAGTCTAATCACCAAATGGCTGCACTTTAAGCTGATCCAAAAATGGGAATGACAACAGGAGCAAAGCTGGCAGTGATCTGATGCAAAAATGTGGAGGGTACTGGCAATGACTGAAGAGGGCTGAATCTAGGCCCCTCTCTATGTGTAACTTGAAACATGACATTTGAAAATATACATTGGAGACTGGTATGGTGAACATGCAATAAAAAGTTTTTTAAAATACATACAGACTTAACAAATTCTCCGTCATCTTCTGTTAATCAAGTATAGAAAATTACTGAATTAAACACCATATTCTATGTTTCAGAATGGTAATACCATCATAACATACTTTCAAGTTTGATAAAGAAAATGTAATGGAAAAGGATTCTAAATCAGTATGCCTAAGATCATCATACTCTAAGCACAGACAGAAGACAGGACCTATTCCCGTGTGGAGGCCTCGTTTACATGTGCACTCTGAAAAAGGGCTCTTTCATAGAAAATACTCAAAAGGGCCCAAGGTCTCGTTCTTGAAGCCCCCCGTAGAGGTGTTTTTTCTTGTCTTCGGAGAGATCGATTGAAGAGGCCCCATATTATTCCCCTGCACCACATAGAATGTCAAAAGAAATTGGATCGTTTCCTCTTGACCCTCTCTCCATTAAAAATAACTTCATTAGAAAACGATCTTTGAAATGAAACGTTTTTACATTAACTTTTAGCCACTTCAACTCACAAATATGATTGATTAAGTAATCTCAGTGTCACACTTCGGGTATTTACTGTGCCAACAAACAAAGCGTTTTAAGGAATGATGAACATAATCTGTGTCTTACTTTGAATTTTTACCACAACAAACTACAAAGTGATAGAAGAATGCTTGAACGAATCTCCGGTCCTGGTGGGCAGTTTGGGTTTGACTGTTACATAAGGGCAGGACTAAGACACCATTGCCTATGGCTCATGTCGCACTAGTATGAAAAACGATGGACTGGAATGTGGTCAGTTTGACTGTCATTGGTTGAGATTAATCCAAGGTTTGCTTTTATCACATAGATTTCTATTGCTTTCTGTTTATGGCCACTCGCTTATTTGCAGCAGACTCTATGGTTTATTTGTGTTTATGTGAAATTAACTATGTTCAGATTTATGAGCCATAGTGTGCGCATATGTTCTTTTTCATATTTAATGTTTGCTCAGTATTTGCCAGCTAATGGAATGCATTGACTTACACTGGATGCTCTTACGATAAATCCAATCAGGAGGGAGTTAATAAGGCTTTTAATTAGGCTTAATAAACAAATGATTTCTGATTAGCCAGCCTCACCAGTGTAAAATGAGATTATGTCTTCTCAGCGAAACACAGTTTATTGTTTAAGTGAGTAATGCTGAGCAGAGCTGCTCCTGGAAAACATGAGTACAGAAGCAAGCATGTCACCGTAATCCAGAAAGAGAAGTCAACAGGACAGTGAAGTTTTCCAAAGACACCAAGTCGAATCCCTTGAATTTTAGCCTGTCTAAGCGCAGTCTATCAATTGTATTGGAATTTATATCTATGTGAAGCAATAAAAGAACATTCATTTTAAATCTGTTTACTCACAGTTTTTACATTTATCGAAAACATCTTAAAATCTGATTTTTTTAATATTGTATCTAATAAGGAGTGGTTGTTTATATTATTTGAACTATCAATTGTTTAATTCTACATCTTGGAGATCAGTTACATTAAAACCTATGTACCCGCTGAATTCACACCGCCATATGTTTAACAATTATTTTAAATACAGGACAATTCTTCTGCTGCATTGCACTCGCGAGGGAAGACGTCCAGGTGCTAACCTAACGCCTAAGCTTGCTTGCTGATTGGCCACTCTCTTCCTTCCCTCTCAGTCCACTCCAGTACCCACAAACAAGCCTCTCTCATCAGTGACTTCTACCTCCTCTAATTCATGACAATAGTGGTCACATGCATCCTGGCACTGTGGGAAGGTGTTGCGTGGGGAAGGTGGGCTCCATAGAAACAGACATTGAAATGGGCTTGTTTGATGTTTGTGCACTTCCCTAATGGATTGTTCAAGTACAAGATGCACAAGGCCCTCATTCCAAGTGGGCAGGGATATAGTTACCTGTATTTCCAGACATGTGTATACCATGGTATTCTGAGTCAGTCCTTAAAGATGCACTTGGAATTAGGAAAATATCATGGAAATTAAAATGAAAGCTTGGCAGTTCCTGGCTTTTCAGCCCTTTCCTATTAGAAAACTTCACCAACTTTTATCTGGTGAAACATCTTCCAGGTTGGGCGTAATCAGAAGTGTGGAATTCCCATATTTTCTATCATCTCTGTAATTTCTGATTCATATGTAAAGTCAGATATTTCTATTTGCACTCTTACTTTGACCCCATTCACCCACACACATTATTCTAATTTTTTTATCCCCAGATTTCTCAAATATCATTCTTAACAGGTCTAGCTTACAATGACTTGCAAATATTAAAAATAAGAACTTACCATGATTAGGTTTGGATGAACGAACGGGAGTGTAGTGGTTCTTTGTGGTCGTCCTCACCGGTGTGTTTTCTTTGGGGGAATTATCAATGGCCGAAATTGTCTCCCTTTCACAATGAGCAATTGGAATTGGTCCTTGCTGCCTTAAGATATCAGCCAGAGCCCTGAAACATAGAATAAATCGTATGCAATCAAGGAACACTCTGTAGTACGAGGGATACATGAATACCAAAGCCCATTTCAAATGTTCATTGTCCAATTCATATTCTATGCATTTCAGAAAGAATAACGAGCATTTGCACACACAGAAGACGTACAATTTAACACAAATTTTAGGAGAGTGACTGAATTGAGAAATTATTCTTTATAAGAATGAGGCGGCTGCAAGGCGGTGGTGGTGGGAAGAATTACAGCTAAGAATTTAAGATGGCAGTAAAGAAAGGAGATTACACAAATACAGAGGAGGTACAAGTGTAATCTAATACAATATAATAAAGCCAATTTGAGCTGCTGCAATTGAACACTGGTGAAAAAGCCTCTGGACAATGACGCCTGATTGAAGTTGACAGCTGATGTTCTCATTTGCAAAAAGAAGGCCAATTCCAAAGTTGAAGATGTTAGGTAGAATTTAAAAATACCTTTCCAGCTTCACCTCGTTTTTACAATGCCACAGTACAGAGCACAAAGGTCATACTAAGAACTCAAACAGGACATCTCATTAGCAAGCCATTTCCTAATGTCTAATTGGTACTTTTGTGGATCAACTCATTCCTCACTTCTAAAAATGAGAATGCATTATGCCAGCATCAGCTACATTCTATATGGCCGAGATACCCGCCACCCCCTCTCAACACAATCCCCAAAAGGAGGGAAACCGGAAACAGTTCTTGAAGTTTTTGGAAGTGGGAGGGAGTGACCCTCCCGGCCGTATTTATTAAAACAAAATTAAAAACATTAAACGTTTCATGTTATGTACAATTTCATTACCACATTGCGATGTTTGGCTAACCTTAACAGATTCTCTAATACAGAGGTTCTCCTAGCCGATCGAACATCCTACAAAAACATTTTCTTGAAATATTGAAATTGTACATCCTAACGTTTAAGGGCCAACGGCAAGGTCATAACCGGTGTCAAGATCCCTAACCAGACTTACCCCTCCCACTTGGGAGGGGCGACAGCACGGAGGCGTACCTCAAGTGCAACTACTACCAATTTCCCTTGACTTGACGGGGCACCTAAAAACTCGACGCCAGTTAAAGGTCGTTCGAAGACTCGTGTGAGGTATCTAGAAGGTATCGTAGACCTCCCCCCAACCCCACACAACTTACCGCATCTGCCGTCGCAGATGTCACTGGCCCCGGGAAATTCCCCAGGAGGGGGCTGTAACCCCTCCTACAAAGGAAGGGGCCTTGACCGCCTTTCCTTTACTTCCGGCGACCCATCCTTAGAAGGGACCGCCTCCCCATTGAGGGGCCAATGGCCACCTCTCCCGAGCGCTCCCATCCGTGTTGGGTGACGCCCACTCATAGGGATCTTCTAATTAGTGCTCACCGATCATGACCTTACCGCCTACCAAAATAAATACGACAATGCTTAACTAAACCTACGAATACATTGGCCACTATGACCGAAAGAGCATGCTTAAAAATCAACACTATATCCGAATCTCTTTAATCGCAAAACCTACACAAAATAGACCATTCTTTATTATACTCCACATCAACATGATACTATCACAACCTGTAAACGAAACAGAAACAGAATTATTGATCAACTTTATTACAAACAACTGGCTGTCTTCAGGGGCTGGTGGGTGGGTCAAAATTGGCTCTTCGTTCTGTCTCGAGCTCACGTGCAGCGAGGAGGTGCAGCTTCAGAGCACAAGAACAAGAGGATGTCTTCTGGTCTTGCGTCCCTTTTTATCCGTCTTCAGGGCGGGCGTAAACCCGCCCCTGCCTGCCCCGAGGGCGTGGCTGGCTGCGTCAGTGTCTAGGCCAGCCCACTCTAGGGCGGGAAAAAGCGCGCCCCGGCTACGCCGCTTCGGGCATACCAGCCGAGACGCGCCTCCCGCCCAAAAATGGCTTCCCGGGGGGATCGAGGCACTCCGCCATACGTTCGGGGGGACCGAGTGGTCGCCCCTTTCCATATGGCCGAGATACCCGCCACCCCCTCTCAACACAATCCCCAAAAGGAGGGAAACCGGAAACAGTTCTTGAAGTTTTTGGAAGTGGGAGGGAGTGACCCTCCCGGCCGTATTTATTAAAACAAAATTAAAAACATTAAACGTTTCATGTTATGTACAATTTCATTACCACATTGCGATGTTTGGCTAACCTTAACAGATTCTCTAATACAGAGGTTCTCCTAGCCGATCTAACATCCTACAAAAACATTTTCTTGAAATATTGAAATTGTACATCCTAACGTTTAAGGGCCAACGGCAAGGTCATAACCGGTGTCAAGATCCCTAACCAGACTTACCCCTCCCACTTGGGAGGGGCGACAGCACGGAGGCGTACCTCAAGTGCAACTACTACCAATTTCCCTTGACTTGACGGGGGCACCTAAAAACTCGACGCCAGTTAAAGGTCGTTCGAAGACTCGTGTGAGGTATCTAGAAGGTATCGTAGACCTCCCCCCAACCCCACACAACTTACCGCATCTGCCGTCGCAGATGTCACTGGCCCCGGGAAATTCCCCAGGAGGGGGCTGTAACCCCTCCTACAAAGGAAGGGGCCTTGACCGCCTTTCCTTTACTTCCGGCGACCCATCCTTAGAAGGGACCGCCTCCCCATTGAGGGGCCAATGGCCACCTCTCCCGAGCGCTCCCATCCGTGTTGGGTGACGCCCACTCATAGGGATCTTCTAATTAGTGCTCACCGATCATGACCTTACCGCCTACCAAAATAAATACGACAATGCTTAACTAAACCTACGAATACATTGGCCACTATGACCGAAAGAGCATGCTTAAAAATCAACACTATATCCGAATCTCTTTAATCGCAAAACCTACACAAAATAGACCATTCTTTATTATACTCCACATCAACATGATACTATCACAACCTGTAAACGAAACAGAAACAGAATTATTGATCAACTTTATTACAAACAACTGGCTGTCTTCAGGGGCTGGTGGGTGGGTCAAAATTGGCTCTTCGTTCTGTCTCGAGCTCACGTGCAGCGAGGAGGTGCAGCTTCAGAGCACAAGAACAAGAGGATGTCTTCTGGTCTTGCGTCCCTTTTTATCCGTCTTCAGGGCGGGCGTAAACCCGCCCCTGCCTGCCCCGAGGGCGTGGCTGGCTGCGTCAGTGTCTAGGCCAGCCCACTCTAGGGCGGGAAAAAGCGCGCCCCGGCTACGCCGCTTCGGGCATACCAGCCGAGACGCGCCTCCCGCCCAAAAATGGCTTCCCGGGGGGATCGAGGCACTCCGCCATACGTTCGGGGTGACCGAGTGGTCGCCCCTTTCCATATGGCCGAGATACCCGCCACCCCCTCTCAACACAATCCCCAAAAGGAGGGAAACCGGAAACAGTTCTTGAAGTTTTTGGAAGTGGGAGGGAGTGACCCTCCCGGCCGTATTTATTAAAACAAAATTAAAAACATTAAACGTTTCATGTTATGTACAATTTCATTACCACATTGCGATGTTTGGCTAACCTTAACAGATTCTCTAATACAGAGGTTCTCCTAGCCGATCTAACATCCTACAAAAACATTTTCTTGAAATATTGAAATTGTACATCCTAACGTTTAAGGGCCAACGGCAAGGTCATAACCGGTGTCAAGATCCCTAACCAGACTTACCCCTCCCACTTGGGAGGGGCGACAGCACGGAGGCGTACCTCAAGTGCAACTACTACCAATTTCCCTTGACTTGACGGGGGCACCTAAAAACTCGACGCCAGTTAAAGGTCGTTCGAAGACTCGTGTGAGGTATCTAGAAGGTATCGTAGACCTCCCCCCAACCCCACACAACTTACCGCATCTGCCGTCGCAGATGTCACTGGCCCCGGGAAATTCCCCAGGAGGGGGCTGTAACCCCTCCTACAAAGGAAGGGGCCTTGACCGCCTTTCCTTTACTTCCGGCGACCCATCCTTAGAAGGGACCGCCTCCCCATTGAGGGGCCAATGGCCACCTCTCCCGAGCGCTCCCATCCGTGTTGGGTGACGCCCACTCATAGGGATCTTCTAATTAGTGCTCACCGATCATGACCTTACCGCCACAGACCGGATAGTTGACCGGCTATCCGGACCCCCCACAAAACTCCTACCTAAAGGTCATGTTTCAACGTTTTTAACCATGCTAAGAAGTCTCCTATGAGTAACTCATTTCCCACCCGAGACAAATGCACTGCATCCCCCAAATACATACTGTCATCATTGATACAACCATGCGAGATAGAATGCAATGTCTTGGAACGGAACAACCTACTCACTTTGTTATTAAGTTTTCTAACAGAATGGTTCAAAGCAGGAATCGAGATAGCCCCCGCCACACTTTTCGTGGGATCATATGAGACCACGCAATTATGCACCCCGGAACTTTCCTCGCCAACCAACTTACAGTGGAAAGCATTGCCTCTAGGAGAAGTCGTCTACCGGTGGTGACCAAATCATTGCCCCCTAAATGTACTATGACTATAGACGGCGGTGACCTCGTCCGCCCTAACAAACCCTCAAAGAATGCTTGAAACTGGTCAATACAGAGACCGCCTCTTCCGTAGAAGGACACCCTGTACCCGTATTCCCCAGCTACGTGAATCATGTCACCTGCTTCGAATACGTCTGCGGCACGCCTCACGTATGAGTGGCCCACGACCCACACCTCTTTTCTCACAGCCGGTGATGTCTGACCGCTGGCCTGGTGTTGGGTCGACTGCATAGTCCGCCCCGCCTCGTAGGCTTGCGCAACTGAAAACCAAACAAAAGACAAGAAGCGTGAGTATATTATTACAGCTTCACAACATGTGCAACCGCACATATCTCTTATAACAATTGGAGGACCAACGCCCCACTCGTTTTACTTGTTCAACATTAAGACCCCTGGCTGTAGCTTCAGTGGCAGCCCCTATCCGAAAGGAATGGGTCCCAAACTCGCCCGGGTCCAAGCCCGCTGCGGCAATTGACATCGCAAGCACCCGCTGAAACTGAAATTTCGTCAGTGGGGTGGCGTCCGCGTGTCTCAACAATGTCCCTCCCCATGATGCCACCCTTCGTGCTAGGTAATCTTCTAAACACTTTACCGGACACATGGAGGACCCGGGAATCCTGCGAATGATTATGCAGTCACCCATCCCATCTTGATCGGTCTTGGACCTGACAAAGGAGACAGTCATCGTCTCACCCCTGATCTGAACGTGTTCCTGGCACAAACCCCCCACCACATCCTGTTTGTTCCTTGCCACCAGCTCACTTATCCTCATCGCCCCGTGAAATGCAAGCGTAAAAGCAGCTCGGAACAAACACGTCTCGAACTGAGACGAGCATGTGGCAGGGAGTGTGGCCAGCAACTGGGACAACCTATCCAGACCTATCGGGCGCCTCTCATCTACTCTGCGACCCTCAAGGCGTTGCCACCCACGCAGCGCTTTCTGTACCACGAAAGACGCTGTCGGGTCCTGGATATTATGAGCCCTGGCAACAAAGGAAATGGCAGCACGATGCCTCTGGGCCGTAGCCACCGACTTCCCAGCCCTACGCAAGGACATCAGAAAATGTACTACCCATTCCTCATGGCCCCAAAGCCCCTCTCTCTCAGTCCCCAAAAAGGCTAAATAGGCCCGAAACGCCCCTTCATATGCCTTCCTCGTCCTTGGTGCTAGACTCTCTCCCACGAGGTGACGAAGTTCGGGGCACCGAGAGACCAGAGAGCTTCGGGAAAGGGTGCCGGCTCTGGGTCCGCTGAGGGAAGGAAACCCGAGAAAGCCTGCATTTGAAAACGAGACAGTGCATCAGCCGCCTGATTCATCACCCCTGGGACATGTTTTGCTCTGAATATCACGTTCAGTTGCATACACAGTAAGACAATTTCTTTGAGCAGCCTTAAAATCAGTTTACAACGTGCTGCCTGACTATTGATGCATTCTACAACGGTCATATTGTCAGACCAAAATATGACAGAATGATCTTTGAACCCTTCGGGCCAGGTTCTGAGGGCCACCAAAATGGGAAACAGTTCAAGGAAAGCAATATTACTCGTCAGCCCCTCTTCATGCCACCATGTTGGCCACCTTTGTGCCGACCATTTTGTGCCGAAGATGGCGCCAAAGCCCATGCTTCCCGCTGAATCTGTCCATAGACCAAGCTCTTCAGAGGACACGGCTGGTTTGTTCCAGACGACTCGACCATTGAAGTCCGCCAAAAATGCTAACCAAATACGCATGTCCCGGCGGACCTCAGCCGATAGTCTCGTGCGATGATGACCCTCCTTTAGGCCAACCATCGCTTGGGCAATTGAACGGGAAAAGGGGCGGGCCATTGGGATCACCCTCAGGGCAAAGTTCAACTTCCCCACCAATTGCTGCAATTGATGCAGCGTAACCTTAGATGCATTTATACATACTTGCAGGGCTGCCCTGAATTTCGACACTTTGGCAGCTGGTAAACGAAAACAACCCTCACTAGAGTCCAACTCGATCCCCAGAAACTCGAGGCAAGTCGTGGGACCCACAGTTTTACCTGGTGCCAATGGCACGCCAAATTGACCCATTAACACACAAAATTCAGCCAAGGCCCGGCCGCATTCGTGATCCCCGGCGGTCCCAAGGAACAGAAAGTCATCAAGGTAATGCATTACATTTCGGAAACCCGTTTTCTTCGTGAAGACCCATTGTAGAAAACTACTGAATTTCTCGAAATATGCACAAGATATAGAGCACCCCATCGGCATACACCTATCCATGTAATACGAACCTTGAAACATGAATCCCAGAAGACGCTGGTCGTCTGGGTGTACCGGGAGCAATCGGAACGCTGACTCGATATCTGATTTCGCCATCAGCGTCCCGGGCCCCAGGCGATTCAAAATGGCTACGGCTTCATCAAATGATGCGTACCGCACCGAACATACCTCTGGATCAATTGCATCGTTTACAGAAAGACCATGTGGAGCTGACAAATTATGAATCAATCGAAACTCACCTGGGTCCTTCTTGGGGACCACCCCTAAAGGAGAACAGACAAAATTCTGTACCGGGGGTACACTAAACGGGCCGGCGACCCGACCTCGGATAACCTCTTTCCGGATCTTATCCTGCACTACGGTCGTATGCTGCAAGACGGAAAGTTGATTTTTGCACGTCCCGACACCCTGAAAGTCCCCTACCGGGATGCGGAAACCATATGAAAAACCGTTCCGCAGCACCCCAGCAGAAGTACGATCTGGGTATTCACTGAGCCAGGGAATCATCGCCAAGGTATCAATCGGGGTTGGTAAAGGCGCCCCTCGGACTGCATTAGACCTGTTTGGCGCCTCCTCTACCCCCATTCTCACCCGTTCTGGCTCTGCACGAGGACTCAGGATGGGGCGACCCGCAACCACTACATTCGTGCTTGAACTTACACGATCCCTGGGGCCTAGTACATTTACCTTTGTTGAAATTGAAGCAGAAACCCCTTTTCCCTGTATTGCCGGCAGGTCTCGAGTAATCGTCGGTACCCGTACCTGACCGAAAGGGCGTCCCCGCATATTGGCGGGAGGACTCGCCAACATTGCTCCCCACCAACGGCATTTTCAACATTCCTGACTCTTTCATTTTATCCCATGTCAAAGAATCATAACAGTCCCAGGTTAAACTTTTGTTATGCTCCTTCGCCTTCCTGAAGAGGTTATCATAACAGAACCAATGGTTACCTTGGTGCGATGTCGAGTACCCCATAATTCGTGACTGATAGATTGGAAACTCAGGAAGCAACTCAGGCCTACGTTCCCCCAAAATTGACGTAAAAATTCCCCATGCATTGCCCCAATTGCCAACATTCTCATTCACTTTAAAGGCGGCCATTTTTGCGCGCCAAACACTCGGATGCATTAGATCCTTCTGACCCTTAACATGCTCCACCTCATAATGATCGACAAGCAAGGAGAAAATGTTCACATACTCCCCCGCCCAAATCTTTTCCTTTATTGCCAAAGGAACATGTTGCCCCAATTTTTCCCTACGAGAGGGTGCTGACTCATCCCTCGCGATCGGCAATGGCCGCTTACCTGCACCGGACGCTGCTTCCGCCACTTGCGGCTTGTCTATCACTGCAGCCGGCGCGGGCACCTTGGCTGCATCTCGTTTCTCGCGCAACTGTTTCATCAGCGCCTGTGCCTCGGCAGCCGTGGCGCCCTCGCTACTGTCGCCCAACCACGCTGCTAGCTGTGCCGCCAGCTCGGGGGGCATATCCTCAGTGGATGTCGGGGTGACCACGACGGGAATCGGATTCCCCTCCACCGGTACCGGGGTTGGCGCCTCGAGCGGGGTACAGGGAACCGGGACGTCTCCCCCGGCTGGTCCCCTTCTTGGCCTCTTGGCTTTTCCTCCAGGAGCTGCTCCAGCCGATGGACGCCCCGATCCCCCCTCCCCGTCTCGCTCCGCCACCCGCTTCTTTAGTTCGGACATCTCCTTCATGAGGACCCGAACCATCTGGTCAGTCGTCATTCTCTTCGCGCCTTTCTTGGGCATCTTTCCGACAAAGTATCTGGAAGACAAAAAGAAAGATCAAAACGCTCAAAATTGGCTCTTCGTTCTGTCTCGAGCTCACGTGCAGCGAGGAGGTGCAGCTTCAGAGCACAAGAACAAGAGGATGTCTTCTGGTCTTGCGTCCCTTTTTATCCGTCTTCAGGGCGGGCGTAAACCCGCCCCTGCCTGCCCCGAGGGCGTGGCTGGCTGCGTCAGTGTCTAGGCCAGCCCACTCTAGGGCGGGAAAAAGCGCGCCCCGGCTACGCCGCTTCGGGCATACCAGCCGAGACGCGCCTCCCGCCCAAAAATGGCTTCCCGGGGGGATCGTGGCACTCCGCCATACGTTCGGGGGGACCGAGTGGTCGCCCCTTTCCATACTCCATTTTCAAGGAGCACGACTTGCAGCAATAGTATACACTCCTCCTATCTAGAGGTTGAGAGTATTCAGCTTTGGAATTCAATATTGGCAACACAAGTTAATAATCGTACGTGTTTCTCTAAAGTCACTTTCTCTTATTATCGACCAGCATTAGTAATACACTTGTAGTATGAGGAGAGCAAACATCCGGCCTCACAGGACAGCTCACCTGTTGGCCATCAGCCTACAAGCTGAAAATAGAAGATCTTCCTATTTAGATCCATGGGATGCTAATTTGTTTCATAAACATTGACTAATTCATTCCTATATAGTTAAAGCAGTTGTTTTCCAATTTTGTATTTGAAGATTTGTGTCATCATATATTTTGGAAACATTTTTTATATTAAACATGTGCACTATAACTGCTGGACTATGGAAACTATCTGTCAAGCATTTCCTGTGAACCTTGCTGTAACTGGGGCAATCTAGCAATATACACAAAAAAATGAGATTGTCTGTGCTTACCACTAATCAGAACCCTGGCTACTGTCATTGCAATTGAAAGTCGACCTCGCCAGACCAATGAAACCTGTGATGCTGAGTCGAAGCATACATTTGATGGGGTGCAGTGTGAGATTGGTTACTCTAAAATCCAACTATTACAGCTGGAATAAAGAAATAATTTCTATCAAGAATAATTAAAGTAATACAGAAGAACAACACTACAATAATACCCAAACAAATTAAATGCACGCACAGTAAAAATAGCAACCAATCTAAATCGGCCGAATCTAATAAAAATAAACAACACATAAGAATGCAGTGGCAACACTGAACAGTCAAGCTATATATTATATATATGATGTTTAAGCATTGTAATCAACAATCCAATCACAAACATTGGGGCATCACTGACATAATATCGAATAGAAAAATATAGAACGCAAAAATATCGAAGTCCTATCTACAAACATGTAAGTACAAAAATATTGAATCAAAAATATTGTTAAAAAAATATTTAGTTAGTCAAAATTTCGTTCTTTTAAAAATGTCTTTAAAATTAATGAAATAATAAATATATTTAACTAAAACATACTTAAAAATACTAAAATAACCTTAGAATTAGTAAATTTAGGTAATTTTTATATATATATATATATATATATATATCTATATATCTATATATATATTCACAGAAAAAACCATAGGTTATAGTGGATATATAGTTAGGAATTTGCATTTACAAAACCTTGAAAATTCAATGAAAAAACCATAGGTTATAGGCCATATATAGTTAGGAATTAGCATTTACAAAACCTTATTTTACTCGCATAAAACCATTGAAATTCCATATATAGTTAGCTAACTATAAGCGCTAACTATATATCGCGCACCCGCAATCCACTGCTGATGATGTCACATATTACATCATTCATGACATGGTCAGTGACATCACTGATGACATCACTGATTACAACATCCAGTGACTGTATGTTTCTGTAAAGTTAAAATATGTTTCACATATTGAAGAATGAGTGGATGTATAAGTGTCTGGATGAAGAATTTAGTAGGTGCATGACTGACTGTATGAGTGAGTGATTAAATGTGTCTCACTGAGTGCATGGGTTAGTGACTAAACTGTCTTAATTCGTGCATCAGTATGTTTGTTGTTGTGTAAACTGCTGCTTGTGTTGATCAGTAGCTATAAGAGTAGCCATATGGGTTATTGATTGGTTGCCCAAATATTTGAATGGGAGGCTGAGTGTGTGTGTGGGTGGCTGGGAGGTGCGTGACTCTGTGCATAGATGTGTAAGCAGTTGATTCACTAGGAGTATGAGTTCAAGAGTGCATGTGGAAACAGCTATATGAGCGGTTGACTGTGCATGGGTGTGTTGGTGAGTGAATGGATTTCTCATTGCTACATGTGCAAGTAAGTACGTATGTAAAACACAATACATGTGAGAGTTGAGATATATAAATAACTGAACATAAGAGCCAGTGAATGTGTGAGTGGCTGTATCGATCACTGTGAGCTTGTATCAGGGATTATATAAGAGAGTAAATATGTGTTATTATATGTTTGAATAAGTAAGATGTGTATAACTGTATAGTTGAGGAAATGGAGGTGTGATTGATTCTTTGCATGACTGACTAGGTGTGTGAGTAAGTCCATGGATGAGTGACAGTCTGTGAGTGTCTGTTTATACTGAGTGTATGTAAGGTTATATTAGAGTCTGAAGAGGTTCATTGTATTATCACATGAGTGATGTGATCAGTGATGACAAATGAGATGTCATCAGCGATGTCATTTGAGTTGTCATCAGTGATGTCATTTGAGATGTCATCATTGATATCATTTGAGTTGTCATCAGTGATGTCATTTGAGATGTCATCAGTGATGTCATCAGTGATGTCACTGACCATGTCATGAATGATGTAATATGTGACATCATCAGCAGTGGATTGCGGGTGCGCGATATATAGTTAGCGCTTATAGTTAGCTAACTATATATGGAATTTCAATGGTTTTATGCGAGTAAAATAAGGTTTTGTAAATGCTAATTCCTAACTATATATGGCCTATAACCTATGGTTTTTTCATTGAATTTTCAAGGTTTTGTAAATGCAAATTCCTAACTATATATCCACTATAACCTATGGTTTTTTCTGTGAATTTCATTGGTTTTTTAATAGCAAATATGAAAAGCTTTAAAATGTCAAATACGTGATAGATAAAAACATTTTCATATTTATGCACGCTGATGTGCTTTGAACGCTGCCCCCCCCTCCCCTCTTTTGCCTTTGTTAGTACTCTCTCTTTGCAGATACAGAAGGGTAGTTAACGCAGGCCTTTACCCCCGTTGTAATCCGTCGTACCTCCTTGTCTCTCCATTTGATTGATTGTTGTCCAAGCATTTACTGTTTTAGAATTGGTTCTCTTTGGATCATTCTCTATTTACAAACAAGCACAAAGTCGCAATACTCTGTTTAGTCTTTGCAGATAGTGAAAAATCGTGTAAAAAAATAAAAGTAATCGAGCAAAATCAGTAGGCCACTAATTGGATCTCTTTTTGACCTCGCTAAAATAGAAATATTAGGAACAACCCTTCTTGAGAAATACGAAAATAGTGAGATGAACTGAGCTCCACACCATGAGGGCTGCAAGACAGCTCGGCTCCATCACCCATCCCGCACAAAATAATGACAAACCCTATGCAAATATTAAAAATATAGACAACACACCAGCAAAGAAATAGGGTAAAACATTTTATTAAAAAACTATTTACATAACGTTGGTTTATAAGATGATGTCAGTAGTGGACCGATGTGTGAATAGATCGAAAACAGCACAAGGCTCCAAGATCCGGATAGCAAGCTCCTGGATGTTGGGTGCCATAGTTTAGAGTTCTGAATTTCAGCCTTTTTCGATGCCTGTGCTTTGTTGAATCAAAATGGCGGCTTGACACAAAGCTGACTCAAGCGTTGTTACTGATGCTATGCAGACCAAAACTGGTTTTCAGTTTGTACATTTTTCTAGATTTTTCAATCCAAGTTTGGTTGACTTTGTAGAACGATGGCTTCAGATTTTCAACATACGGTGTGGTGGCGCTGACTGGGAGGGGGCGCTTCGCTCCTGCCCCCTCCCCAAGTAAGATTTTCATACGTGAAAGTACGTTAATGGTTTTGGTCCCCGAGATGCTTCGATGTCACTACCATTCTCAAATAGCATAAGTTCTGGATGTTGGGTGCCATAGTTAAGAGTTCTGAGCAGCGCTTGTAACACTGTCTGAAGCTTATTTCCTCCTACTGCAGCTTCACTATTCTCAAAGTAAGTGAGTGTCGTTTGTGGACCTGACTGCATTAGAAAACAATATGATATGTTACCTTCCTAAACAGCTTGACGGAGGCCCCTGAGGGGCGCTGTGATGGCCATGGACTCGGAGAAGACGCTTGGCTCCGACACCCTCCCCAAGTCTTATAGCACTGGTGTAGCCTGAGATCGCCCCCGACATAGGCGGCCGGCTCCCGGGGTCCGGCGGTACTTTTTGCCTTTTGATGACTCTTCAATTCTGGACCTTGTCCCACAATCCGTTTGACCTGAAGACAAGCTGTAGTGAGGCGCCCCTTTATCGTTTTAGTTGCCATTCCGCCCGCTTTTGCTACACTGTGCCTCTTCCGCCATTCAGCTGTTTTCCGCCCGCTCTTGCGACTACAGCGTCTCGCTCACCATGTAGTTGAGATGCGCCCGCTCTAGCGGTGCAGCGATAGGCGGCTGCCACAGGACTCTCAAAATGGCGGCCGGCTCTTCGGTTTTGGGCCTGGTCCACTAAAATGGCCCTGGGACACCTTGGAACTCGGACGCTTGTCTGCTAGGGCTTGGATCCCATTCTCGAAAAGCGTCCCCTCAGCCGTGAAGATTCTACAAAAGTCATGGGGGCCTCCGACTCCCGCAGGCTTCTGGTGGGGAGCGGCTGCCATGATTGCTCGTGGAATGGCCACGACGGAGCTACGAGATGGTAGTGGTCTCATGCTGACGCCAGCTTTAGTCTGAAACATCCAGAAACACTGTAGACTACCAATTCGATCAGTTCCGGTAGCGCCCCAACATGACCCGGAAGAGAAGAACTTGCCCTCCCCTCTTTGACTGATGGTTCTTGTTGCCTGTCCCCTCTGTTGTCATTTAACAGAACTTTTTGGACTGCTGAAAGGGGTTGTGTTCTGAACGCTGGTTGGTGGAGACATTTAGACTATATTCTTGACCTACGTTGTCGCGTAATGCGTTTTATGACACGCCGCGTTAGCGCACCCGGAAGTGATCCGAGGCGCGGCGCGCAGCGCGTAACGTAAGCATAACAGGTCATGTGACTTGTTAATAAAACTTTTCATTGGTTCATTTTACTTTTGTTAATTTAATGATGAAAAGCTTGGTCATATGACCTAAAAATTACGCTTTTTATTATTTTCGAACAATATTTTTTTTTCAAACATATGTTATAATATTCCAGGCTAATGTACTTTCCCGGAAAATTTACAACTGTCTGGCAAGTAAAATATATTCCTTTTTCGAGAAAAAGGGCGTTTCTTCCTTCCATGACGGAGCCGTTGAGTAAAAGAGATTCGGCCTGCTGTCTTAGTCGCCGATGCGCCTGATTATCAGATTCTTATCGATCACTTTATGTTGCAGACATGAAAAACACAACTGCCCTTGACCATTTATCTTTACTGCGTTCCTACATATTATACCTTTTATCCGTCATGTAATTGGACTGCTTTATTTCACTTGCCTTTTACTGATTCGAAAACAGTCACTAAAAGTAAAAACTTTACAAATGAAAATACTACTACCGTGTTTTGTTTTAAAAACCTTTATTGTGAAAATGTCAGTATACAAATACGGGCCTATAACCACGTGGGCCGGCCACGGAGCAAACTCAAATCGTATATGATGAGGAGACATTTACACTGTAGAAGAACGTAACGAGCGGGCCATTAGGTGACAAGAACAAAGGTGTCTAACAGTTGCGGTATCGGTGGACGTACATTTTGTAATTAAAATACGACAGGGCCACTTACAATAACATTTTCTAGATATACATTTGCGGGCAAAGAGTTACGAGTCCCATTTATACCGGCGCCATTTTGGGCGAGGCCGGGCAGGTCCAAGATATAGTCAAAATGTCTCCACCAACCATCGGCCAGACCAGAACCCCTTTCGGCCCTTTATGTTACAAGATGATGTCTTCCATTCAGAAAATATTGGTGGCAGCATTTTGAAAGGAAACAGAAACAGCCGTTCTCCTAGTGAGTTTCACATTGTTACATTTAGGAAGAATGTTGAAGAGTAGTATGTGGAAAATCTGAAGCCATTTTTCTACAAACTCTCAATCAGACTTGGATGGAAAAAAAAACCTGAAGAATGTACAAACTGAAAACCAATTTTTGTCTGTATAGCACCAACAGTAACGCTTGAGTCAGCTTTGTGTCAAGCCGCCATTTTCATTCAATCAATAGCGTCCCCCTGCACACATTCAGGGACCTGGTCGTGTCTTCAGATGAAACGCATTGTAGGAAAAGAAGCAGAAAGGAAAAGGAAAAAAGTTCCGCCGGACCTAGTGAAGCTGCAGCAGGTGCAAATAAGCTTCAGACAGTCTTACAAGCACTGCTCAGAACTCTCAACTGAGGCACTCAACATCCAGGACTTGCCATTCGGATCTTGGCGCCTTGTATTTTTGTTTTGTTTTTGATGGAAGGGAAAGAACAAAAAACAGACATTGAAAAAGGCTCAACAGTGCAGGGCGCCTTGTGCTGGTTCCGACCTATTCACACATCGGTCCGCTACTGACATCACCTCATAAACCAACGGGGCACCCCACGCCGACTTTCGGCGCAGCATTGTAGGATGGACACACCAGTGCGGCAATTTGATGGACACCACCTCGGTGCCATCCAGATCTCGGCGCGTTCATTCATTCAATAACGTCCCCCTGCACACATTCAGGGACCTGGTCGTGTCTTCAGAAGAAACGCATTGTAGGAAAAGAAGCAGAAAGGAAAAGGCAACAAGTTCCGCCGGACCTAGTGAAGCTGCAGCAGGTGCAAATAAGCTTCAGACAGTTCTACAAGCACTGCTCAGAAATCTCAACTGAGGCACTCAACATCCAGGACGTGCCATTCGGATCTTTGCGCCTTGTGCTGGTTCCGACCTATTCACACATCAGTCCACTACTGACATCACCTCATAAGCCAACGGGGCACCCCACGTCGACTTCCGGCGCAGCATTGTAGGATGGCCACACCAGTGCAGCCACTTGCTGGACACCACCTCGGTGCCATCCGGATCTCAGCGCGTTCGAGTCACTGTGCCGGAAGAGTGACCGGAACTCAGCTGAACACGCCGTCTTTCGGCGCAGCATTGTAGGATGGCCACACCAGTACGGCAATTTTCTGGACACCACCTCGGCGCCATCCGGATCTCGGCGCGTTCGAGTCACTGTACCGCAACAGTGACCGCAATTCAGCTGGACACGCCGTCTTTCGGCGCAGCATTGTAGGATGGCCACACCAGTGCGGCAATTTGCTGGACACCACCTCGGTGCCATCCGGATCTCGGCGCGTTGTGCTGCCTTTGGCCTATTCGCACATCGGTCCGCTACTGACGCCGCCTCACGTGCCAACGGATTTTCTACGCTTTTTGTAGCCCTATGTCGCATAACAGGTCATGTGACTTGTTTATAAAACTTTTCATTGGTTCATTTTACTTTTGGTTTCCTAAAGATGGAAGGCTTGGTCATATGACCTAAAAATAACACTTTTCATTGGTTTAGAACATTTTTTTTTCCCAAACGATGAAAGCCCCACCTTGTTTCTGGATCATTCAGACTGAAGCTGGCGTCAGCATGAGAGCACCACCATCTCGTGGCTCCGTCGTGGTCATTCCGCGAGCAATCATGGCAGCCGCTCCCCACCGAAAGCCTGCGGGAGTTGGGAGCCCCCAAGACTTTTATACAATCTTCACGGCTGAGGGGACGCTTTTCGAGAATGGAGCCCAAGCCCTAGCAGGCAAGCATCCGACTTCCAAGGTGTCCCAGGGCCATTTCAGTGGACCAGGCCCAAAACCGAAGAGCCGTCCGCCATTTTAAGAGTCATGTGGCAGCCGCCTATCGCTGCACCGCAAGAGTGGGAACAACTCAACTACATGGTGAGCGAGACGCTGTAGTCGCAAGAGCGGGCGGTAAACAGCTGAATGGCCGCCACCTGGGGAGGCCCGTTCACGCCGCCTCCCCCCCCCCCCCGGGCCGCCGCACGCCAATTTTTGGAGCAGCATTGTAGGATACCAAAACCAGTGCGGCAGTTTACTGGACATCACCTGGGTGCCTGTCGTACATGTTGTGTCAGCCATGTGACACTGGACACAGACCGCTACTGACGAGGCCTCCCCCCGCACCACCGGGGACGCCCCACGCTGTTTTTCTGTGCTGCATTGTAGGATCCCTAAACCAGTGCGGCACCCAGGCGACATCACCTGGGTGCCGTCCAGAACTCTGCACGTTGTGCTGCCTTGGGACTATTCGCACAACAGACCGCTACTGACGAGGCCTCCCCCCGCCCCACCCGGGACGACCCACGCCAATTTTCGGAGCAGCATTGTAGGATCCCTAAACCAGTGCGGCACCCAGGCGACATCACCTGGGTGCCGTCCAGAACTCTGCACGTTGTGCTGCCTTGGGACTATTCGCACAAAAGACAGCTTCTAACCATTGTTGCTTTTTGTGTTAATAAATGTTTAAATGTTTTTAGTTTTTGTTCTGTTCATTATCGTTAAAAGTTAATAAAGTTTTATAACCTTACTTTGTTGGAGTGTTATCTATTTTTTGAAAAACGGGTGAATGGGGCCTTGAATCGGGTTATTGTCATGTGTGGGCTTTGGAAGTGTGCTGCTGCAGGATCGGACATTTCAAACTCAAATGCACGTTCTTTTTCTTACCTTTCCGAAGCATGGAGCGCAATAGCAAGCAGAGAAAGGGTGATGCACGTGTTGAACACTACCTGACCTGGCAAGTTGCTGGCAGTGCCCCCCCGCCCGCTCCTGAAAGAGGGCACACACACACCGCCGCCCCGAGTACTTCAGAAATCTTTAAAAGACCATGCGCTTGTTCATGAGGCTTAAATGGTTTATCACCTCTTCTAGAACCCCTACATCGACCCTCTGACGTTTCATGGAAAAATTACCATGTAACACAATACCAAGCCCTATCAGCTGAAACCCCCAAGGAATCGTGGGGCATATTAGCAAGGGGGTTTATCTCCGCTTTTTTGGCTTTAAAAACCATGAAAGCGGAGATAAAATTATTTCCCTATTATCAAGCTGTCGCTAACACCAGTTAGTGACACCTAAAAGGAGATAGCGACCATCTTGGGCCCGGCTTTGCATGTCAGTGATACTTATCACTAATGACATGCAAAGTGGCGTGCCAAGATGTTAGCGACTGGAAACAGTCCCTAACATCGCTACCTTCTATTACCAACTTTTGGAGATATTCGCACTAAGCGCGAATATCTCCAAAAGCTAACACCTGCCCTGAGCAGGTTTTAGCCATGTTATCCAATGGGAGGTGGATAACATGGCTAAGAGCATTAGGTCGATAATACATGAATATCGCTGACTTTTCTGCGATAATAGCAAGGTTTATCTGCGATAAAAATCGCCGATGTGCGGCGATAATTTTTGTCTCTAAACAAGTTATAGACAAAAATTATCGCTAGTTGTTAGTAATATGCCCCCGGGTTTTTGCTTGCAGAAATCGGGAGGCGGGAGACTAGCACTGAAATCAGTACTCACACGCCTGAATCAGGAGGATTGGCATGTCTGAATTCTCTACAGCTGGGGCCATAAACTACATCCGCAGGGGTAGGTGATAGCCTGGGACCAGCCTGGCATCTAAAATGGCTGCCGTGCACGACAAAATTGTGGCATTCGAAAAAAGGCAAGATGGCGCAGCCGCTGGAAGAGATATATCAACATATATCAGCCTCCTCAGCCACCCTCAGGAAACATAGGGGATTAGGATATGTCTCCCGCACCCCCTTATACCTAGTACTTTAATTAACGAAGCACAAAATGGCGAATTCCCGTTTCGCTACCAGTTTGCGGCCCGTGAAGCGCTTCTACCGTGAAAAATCATTTTTTTTTTATTTTCCCCACGGGACCCTTTAATAACCCCAACAACATTCCTAGGGGGTCAAGAGAGGGATACCTTGCCCCCTTTCATTAAATTCCCCCTTAGTTTTTCACCTTTTCTTCTCTCTCGATCCTACCGAGAGACAAGATGGCGGCCGCTCCGGACTGTCACGCAGCAAAAAAAAAAAAAAAGCTCACGCACAGCCGCTGGAAGAGATGTATCAACATATATCAGCCTCCTCACCCACCCTCAGGAAACATAGGGGATTAGGATACGTCTCCCGTACCCACTTATAACTAGTAATTTAATTTACGAAGCACAAAATGGCGAATTCCCGTTTCGCTACCAGTTTGCGGCCCAGTTCGCGGCCCGTGAAGCGCTTCTACCGTGAAAAATCATTTTTTTTTTCTTTTCCCCACGGGTCCCTTTAATAACCCCAACAGCATTCCTAGGGGGTCAAGAGGGGGATACCTTGCCCCCTTTCATTAAATTCACCCTTCGTTTTTCACCTCTTCTTCTCTCTCGATCCTACCGAGAGACAAGATGGCGGCCGCTCCGGACTGTTTAGAATGTTGACAGACACCGGAGAGCCAATCAGCTTTCTGCGCGCAAAGTTCCGATAAGCGAAAAGTAAGCGGACCGGATCGCTGCCCAGAGCGCTGTTACAGATATATATCTTGATTTAAACGTTAATTTCTCAAAAACTACTGGAGCACATATATTGAGACCTAGCAAAGGCACATCGGGCTAACAGTCCCTACAATTTTGCCAAGTTTCGTGCAAATCCATTCAGCCGTTCGAGCTAAAAGTGAGTCCAACCGCCCTATGGAAAACTCAATGCAAAAAACGCGTTTTGGGACCCCCCTTTTTTCTCAGCCCCCCCTTGACGAAACCCCACCAAATTTTCAGGAGCTGCTCAGAAACAAAATGTGCCATTTTCCTGAAAATTTCAGCCGATTCCATCCACAAACGCCAAAGTTATTAGACATAGAATTTTCAAAAGTCCCATAGGGAATTTATCCTAACTATATATACCTACTGGCGAACGCCAGTAGGTAATATATATAGATATATATATATATATATATATCTATATATATATATATATAAATATATATAAAATATATATATATTCACTGAAAAAAACCATAGGTTATAGACCATATATAGTTAGGGATTAGCATTTACAAAACCTTATTTTACTCGCACAAAACCATTGAAATTCGCATATATAGTTAGTTGCACTAACTATATATCGCGCACCCGCAATCCACTGCTGATGATGTCACATATTACATAATTCATGACATGGTCAGTGACATCACTGATGACATCACTGATGACAACATCCAGTTACTGTATGTTTCTGTAGAGTTAAAATATGGCTTACATATTGAAGAATGAGTGGATGTATAAGTGTCTGGATGAAGGATTTAGTAGGTGCATGACTGATTGTATGAGTGAATGATTAGATGTGTCTCACTGAGTGCATGGGTTAGTGACTAAACTTTCTTAATTTGTACATCATTATGTCTGTTGTTCTGTAAACTGCTGCATGTGTTGATCAGTAGCTATATGAGTAACTATATGAGTTATTGATTGGTTGCCCAAGTATTTGTATGGGAGACTGAGTGTGTGTGTATGAGTGGCTGGGAGGTGTGTGACTCTGTGCATAGATGTGTGAAAAGTTGATTCCCTAGATGTATGGGTTCAAAAGTGCATGTGGAATTAGCTGTATGGGCGGTTGACTGTGTGCATGAGTGTATTGGTGAGTGAATTGATATCTTAGTGCTACATGTCAAAGTAAGTACGTATGTAAAACACAGTACATGTGAGAGTTGACATATATAAACAACTGAGCATAAGAGCCAGTGAATGTGTGAGTGGCTGTATGGATCATTGTGAACTTGTATCAGGGATTGTATAAGAGAGTAAATATGTGTTAGTATATGTTTGAATAAGTAAGGTGTGTATAACTGTATAGTTGAGGAAATGGAGGTGTGATTGATTCTTGGCATGACTTACTAGGTGTGTGAGTAACTCCATGGATGAGTGACGTTCTGTGAGTGTCTGTTTACACTGATTGTATCTAAGGTTATATTAGAGTCTGAAGAGGTTCATTGTATTATCACATAAATGATATCATCAGTGATGTGATCAGTAATGTCAAATGAAATGTCATCAGTGATGTCATTTGAGATGTCATCAGTGATGTCATCTGTGATGTAATTTATTTATAATTACATTTATTAAGCGCGCAGCTACCCGGAGGTTTCCCGGCGCTAAGGCAAACTGAACGGTATGAGGGAGGGAGGGACGTCAAACCATAACATTAGGTGTTAAAAAGCCAAGTTTTGATTCCCTTACGGAATGTCAGAAGGCACAATTCAGAGCGCAGAGATTGGGGAAGAGAGTTCCATAAGGAGGGGGCCAGCAGGGAAAACGAACGTCCTCCCATTTTGGCTCTGTTGATGCGTGGAATCTTAAACGTATTCTGCGTCGAGGACCTAAGTGTACGGGGGGGATATATTGCTGCACCAGAGCAGAGAGATATCGAGGGGCTCTACCAGTCATGATTTTATGCATGTAGCAAAGTGCTTTGAAGTTGACTCTGTTCTCAATTCGCAACCAGTGCAGGTTCCGCATATGGTGAGTGACCGAGGATCTGGCAGGAAGGTGACAGATAAGGGGACTGCCATATTCTGTACCACCTGGTACTTCCTGGTTACTTCTTTGGCGGCACCTAGGAGAAGGATGTTCCCATAGTCCAGGCGTGAGATGACAAGAGCCTGGACTACGGTCCTCAGGGTGTCTGTAGGCAGCATCCAGGTGATCTTTCTCAGCCACCTGATGATGGTTGTACAGGTGGCGGAGACTTTCACAGCGTGTTGTTTGAAAGTAAGTTGGTTGTCGAAGAGAACCCCAAGATTGCGTGCAGACACTGATGGAATGGGTAGAGGACCCATCTCCGGTGGCCACTGGTGAGGGCCCCAGAGAGAGGTATCTGGGCCAAACAGGAGCAGTTCTGTTTTATCCCCGTTCAGTTTTAGTTTGTGCGTCAGCATCCAATCCGATATCTGTTTCAGCCCGATTTGAAGAGAGGAGGAGGGAAGGTTTTTATTGGTGGAAAGTGAGTAGATGACTTGAGTGTCATCAGCGTAGGAATAGATTGTGAGGCCAGCCTGTTCCGCCAGAAAAGCAAGAGGCCTCACGTACAGGTTAAAGAAAAGGGGACTGAGGATAGACCCCTGGGGAACACCGTGAGTGGAGGGGAGAATAGATGAAACAGATGTGGAAGAGAAAACTTGGAACGTGCGATCAGAAAGAAAATTAGCGATCCAGGCCAGGGCGGAGCCACCAACACCAAAAGCCTCCAGGGTGGATAATAAGATGGAATGGGAGACGGTGTCAAATGCGGCACTCAAATCAAGCAAGATGAGTGCCACCGTCTCACCATTATCCACCTGGCGTCTGATGGTCTCTGACACGCCAAGGAGAGTGGTCTCCGTGGAGAAACCAGCCCTGAACCCGGATTGAGAGCCATGGAGAAGATCGGACGATTTAACGAAGGAGTTAAGCAAGAAATTAACGTGTTTCTCCAGAATTTTGGAAAAACATGAAAGCAACGAAATAGGGCGAAAATTGGAGGGATTATTGGGGTCTGCGTTGGCTTTTTTAAGTAATGGGACCACCATTGCGTGCTTCCATTCATTTGGGACAATCGCTTCAGTGAGCGAAGCGTTCAGGACATCCAAAATAATGTGGAGTAGGGCTGGGTCAAGAGAACTCAGAACTTGGGGGGGCATAGGTCAAGGGGGGAGCCAGATTTGATGTCCTGGAGATACTTTTTTAGAAGCGTGGGGGAAATAGGATCCCAAGCGAGAAGTGGGGTAGTGATAGGCAAAGAGCAGGGAATAGTAACAGGAGGAGAATTGCGTAGATCTTGAGCAGAGTGAGTTGAAGCGGCGGAAGTAGAATCAAAAATGGCATAGATCTTGTCAACTTTTTCAAGAAAGAAGTTGGCTAGGGCGTTACACTGGGCAGTGTCTAGACAAGGATCCTGAGGTACAGAGGAAGCACCTGAGAGCTCCTTGACTATTTTAAACAGGGCCTTGGGTCTATTTTGGGCTGTACGTATAGTGCTGTTGGCAAAGTTAGCTCTAGCGGTGTCACATGCCGCATGGTAGATTTTGAGAGCGGACTTATATTTAGCTTTGTGATCAGGGTTGTAATTTGAACGCCAAATCCGTTCCAATTTTTTGCAGTTGGACTTTTCTAGACGGAGGGCATCGTTAAACCAGGGTGCTGGGGGGTGATGAACTTGAGATTTATTTTTTTGGGTAGGGAGACAGGAGTCCAAAGCAGTAGTTAACCATGATCTGACAGCAGGTAGCTCTTTAATAGTCATGTTGGAAATCGCAGGTTTAGAATTGGCAAGGAGAGAGTTTAATTTATTTAGATCTAGACGTTTCCAGTTCCTGCTAGCTTTGTGAGGTGGGTCTGGCCTAGAGGAGTCAGCTACGCACGTTTTATTTGAGAAATGAACAATAAAATGATCTGACCAGAGGACCGGTGTAGAAGATTGATAGGAGATGCCAGTCAGGTTGGAAATGATGGGATCTAAGAGATTACCGGCCTTATGAGTGGGGTCGGAGAAGATGTAAGTCTAGGGCTTCAAGGTCCTGTATGAGGCGTTTGGCAATGGCACAAGAGGCAGAATTGAAATGGATATTTAAATGACCAACAATAGTGAAGTTGGTAGATTGTGCTAAAAAAGGGGCGATAAGTTCAGGAAGTGAAGCAGCCCAGCAGCTAGCTGAGCCTGGCGGGCGGTAAATCAGGGTGCCGGTTAGGGTAAACTGAAGAGAGAGAGTTAATTTAAACAAACCAGCTTCACAGTTTGGAAAGTCAAGGTCTTCCCATTTGCAAGAGAATTCTCTCTTGAAGATAATGGCAATTCCCCCGCCGTCTTTAAGTACTCGATTTCGCCCCACATAGGTGTAATCATTGGGGAGAGCAATGGCGATATCCGGGCCAGAGCTATCATTGAGCCAGGTTTCGGTGACAAACATGGCAGCAGGACTAGCTGTCTCCAGGAGGTCGTAGATATCTCTCTTGTGTTTTGAGAGAGATCGACAGTTAATGCTGATGAAGCTCAGAGCGGGGGAGGAATTGTGCAAAGTGGGAGGAAGGGTGCGCTTAGGGGAGGGAAAATTCCAAAACGTGGATGACATACTGTCAGTAAATGAATCAAGGGAGTCCAGGGCAAGGGAGCAGTATGAACAGGATATGGGAGCATTTTGGCAGTTCAGAACAGAATGCGAGGGGCATAGTGGTCCCCGCAGCCGTAGTAGGGCTGAACGTGAATAGGAGGTATGAGAAAGGGCAGAGGGACTGGGCCCTGGGCCCGTGCTGACGTGGACGGGCGCAGACGGGCAGGACTTTGGCACGACTTCGGCGTGAAGTCGGCGCTCCCGCTGCGCTCGTCCGCTGCGCTTCCGCCATTGTGGCATTAAGTACACCGAGAGAGATAACCACTACACCGCTAACCTGCCAATTGGGGAGCAGGGCGGAAGTGAGGAAGAAGGGTGGAAGTCAGAGTGCGCTCGTGTGGCCACCGCCGCTGCAAACGGCACAAGCCGTGGCGGATCGGTGCCAGGAGCGTAGAAAGATAGCAAATGCGGATGCTAGAATTGGTAAGGGCGTTGCGCCAATAGGTGGCGATCAATTATACACGTTGCGCCAGAAGCGGCGATCAGAAGCGGTGATAATGCGTTTTTAAAATCAACACAAAGTAACACAAAGCAAAGCGCTGAAAAGCGCTCACTCCAACAAGAAATAGTGCATTAAAAGTTATAAAATCACAGGTAACACACGAAGCCTCTGCCGCCTCTCGTACCAGCAGTCAGCTCTGAGCAAACACCAAAGCTGGATTTAAGTAGTGCCTTCTATTCCAACCACTACACCGCTAACCTGCCAATTGGGGAGCAGGGCGGAAGTGAGGAAGAAGGGCAGAAGTCAGAGTGCGCTCGTGTGGCCACCGCCGCTGCAAACGGCACAAGCCGTGGCGGATCGGTGCCAGGAGCGTAGAAAGATAGCAAATGCGGATGCTAGAATGATGTCATTTGAGATGTCATCAGTGATGTCATCAGTGATGTCACTGACCATGTCATGAATGATGTAATATGTGACATCATCAGCAGTGGATTGCGGGTGCCCGATATATAGTTAGTGCAACTAACTATATATGCGAATTTCAATGGTTTTGTGCGAGTAAAATAATGTTTTGTAAATGCTAATCCCTAACTATATATGGTCTATAAACTATGTTTTTTTCAGTGAATTTTCAAGGTTTTGTAAATGCTAATTCCTAACTATATAAGGTCTATAACCTATGGTTTTTTCAGTGAATTTCAATGGTTTTTTAATAGCAAATATCAAAAGCTGTAAAATGTATTCTTCTTTTAAATGACACTTTTTCCCCAAACTGCCTTGGTATATTCCAATATATGTCAAAGACAAAAATATAAGTGGTCCAATCAATTTTTTCCACAATTTGAGAAAGCACAGAAACATGTGAATAAATCTGTTTCTGCTTACATGAGAGACTATGGAATGGGTTTAATATACAACAACAACTTGCGTTCCAACATTCAACACATCTACAGAAGAGATGGTGTGCACTTCTCCGATGAAGGGAATAGAATATTTGTCCTTTATTTAAAAGTGTGCATTGGAACCTACTTGTAGGTACCTAAATTAGCCACAGAACACAATAGCTCTTTTCAGAGCTACCCTACCTCTGATCATTCAAAACGTTTATCTTTTTCTAATTTTTTTTTTTCACCAAGGTACGCTCCCCGGTTTGCTTACCGGTGCGTGTACCGGGCGCTCCCCCGCGAATTTTTTTTTATTCTTGCATATATCAGCGTTCTAATCCCCCCTCAGAAAACCTAGAGGGTCACAAAGTGTCTACCGTGCCCCCTTCTACCCATTCCGTACATTGTTTGTCCTCAATCTTATGTCTCAATTCTACCAATACACAAAATGGAGGACTCCCGTAACGCTGCCGGTTCGCGTACCGGGGAGCGCACCAGTAAGCGCTCGATAAAAAAAGGTGGGAAAGTAATTTACAAAAAAACTACTACAGACACTTTCATCAAATATAGAATAGGGCCTACTACATAGCAGTCCCTACTATTTCCCCAAATTTGTTGGAATTCCATTGAGGAAATTATGCTGTAAGCCTGACTAAATATCCTGAGGTAAATTACCTAACAAAAACACGTATGAAGTGTTAGAATTGACAACCAATCAAAATGCTACTTTCAATATCTTTTATTATTTTGTGACATTTGATTGGTTATGTAGCTGAATATATATAAAGAAAGAGAGAGAAACACAGCCATTTTGACTACTACTTCCTAAAGTACATATCAAGTGCATTTCAACTGAGAACTTAAACTTCTTTTTGATTGGTAGGATGAAATTTTAAAAACTGAAGTATGTTCTGCACTTTAAGTTAATTAGGAAAACATTTTCTGATAGTTATATACTATCCCTCTGTAATAGTTATAGAATAAGACAGACTTCTCTGCTTTAGTTATGGATGGAGTTAGGCTTGTCTTGTATAATTAAGAATTAACTTAGGCTTTATCACATACATTTTTTTATATTTCTACTTCCAGTCTGATACCATACACTGCCCAAAGATAAAATCACTGTTTAAAAAAACAAACTACCTGTCTGTACTTAAACCCAACAGTGCCCTATCTGTACTGATATATTTTTTAAAAATTCGTTTTACAGCACAAAAATGGAAGGAGAGAACAAAACTAACTTGGAAATTGTTGCAAGAAGCAACACAGATACAGAAATTGACTCTGAATTCTATGATGAATCACGGGACTTTGAACTTTTGCAATGTTCTTTTTAATTTTGAAAACGAATCAGAAAAATAAATTTTTATTTAATCATTCAAAAATTGTTTGAGACATTATTCATTTTTATATCTATTTTGTAAACTAGTAGCAAATTGATTATAATGTAAAATCAGACTTTAAATATACTGTGCAACTTTTTTGTGTTACATAGTAAGTTTGCTCATATTTACTTCCTTTCTTCCACTATATTATCTCCAAAGTGTATTTACATCTCTTTATCATCTCCTGCCTCCATGGTGTTTCTGCTTTCCTGACAGACTACGCTATGAATTCCATATACCACAATAACTTCTGAAACAACATGCAAGATATTTACAAAGAAAACGGTGTATTTTTATTTTTAGACTCTGCATTGGTACCTACATCTTGGTACTTAAATAAAAAATAAAAAAAAATAAAAAAAAGAACAATCAATAAACATACAATATTTGAACATTCTTTCATTCCATTTTCCCAATATTACGCTTCCCGGACCACTTCCCGGTGCGCGTACCGAGCGCTCCCCCGCAAAAAAAACGATAATAATTTTTTTTTTTTGACCCGCGGCGCTCTTTTAAAGCCCCCTCATCAAACCTAGGGGGTCAGGGAGGATGTACTCTGCCCCCTTATGCTCATTTCCCACTTTGTTTTTTCCACCTCTTGTATCTCGATCCTACCGATCCTACCGAGACACAAGATGGCAGCCGCTCCGGACTGTTTAGAATGTTGACAGTCGCCGGGGAGCCAATCGGCTTCACCTCGCGAAGTTCCGTTACGCGTCAGGTACACGAACCGGGGCGCTAACCGGGACGCTGTCACAGATATATCTGTTTTTTAAAATGTTAATTTCTCAAAATCCACTGGAGCACATATATTGAGACATAGCAAAGGCACGTCGGGCAAACCAAATCTACAATTTTGCCAAGTTTCATGTAAATCCATTCAGCCGTTGGAGCTAAAAGTGATTCCAACCGCCCTATGGTAAAATGAATGGGAAAAATGCGTTTTGGGACCCCCCTTTTTTCTCGACCCCCTTGACGAAACCCCCCCAGATTTTCAGGGACTGCTCAGAAACAAAATGTGCCATTTTCCTGAAAATTTCAGCCAATTCCGTCCACAAACGCCAAAGTTATTCGACATAGAATTTTCAGAAATCCCATAGGAAAAAAATCCTAACTTTATATACCTACTGGCGACTGCCAGTAGGTAATATATACACGTATGTATATATATGTATATATATATATATATATATATATATATATATATATATATATATATATATATATATATATATATATATATATATATATATATATAATTATTAACATGCTATTAGTACAAAATATACAATATTTTTACTGCAGGATAGCGGGAGGGTAACATTTACTATTACCACTCCAGTGAGTGCAACAGTAGGGAACCCGTTGAATAGCGTAGGGGTAAAAATTACTATTCCCACACAAGAGAGTGCAACAGTAGGGAAAGCGTTGGATAGCTTAGGGGTAAAAATGACTATTATCACTACAGAGAGTGCAACAGTAGGGAAAGCGTTGGATAGCGGGAGGGTAAAAATTACTATTCCCACTCTAGAGAGTGCAAAAGTAGGGAAAGCGTTGGATAGCGTAGGGGTAAAAATTACTTTTCCCACTCCCGAGAGTGCAACAGTAGGGAGAGCTTTGGATAGCGTATGGGTAAAAATTACTATTCCTCCTCCAGTGAGTTTAACAGTAGGGAAAGTAGTGATTTAATATATTAATACAAATAAATTAAATATCAATACCAATAAAACATTATTTAACATTAATTACCAATTTAATATTATGTAATAATTAATTAATTAGACATACACATAAATATGTGTTATAAAACATTAATTACCTATTCATATTTAATTAACAAATACATATTTTCAATACCAAAAACAAAATAAATATAAAAATTCATACCAATTAATAATTAATTAATAGTAAATTAATTATCAATGCACAAAACTTATTTTTAATTTGTAATTAATTACAATTAATTTACTTCCCACCCTATTACCATCTAAACCCACAATCCGCTACAGAAAATAAATTAATGCAATTATCGTAATTATTAATTAATCAATGAATGCAAATTAGATACCAATTAATAAAAAATCATTACTAATCAAAAATTAATAAACAAGAAATTAAAAATCAATACCAGTAAATAAATAAAAAATATTTACTTCATTACAATTAAATTACTTCCCACCGTATTCCCCTATAAACCTACAACCCGCTACAGAATTTTTAAAAATAAAATTAACATAATTATCAATTAATCAATTAATAAAAAATAATTACCAATTAAAATTAATTAACAATAAATTCAAAATGAATACCATTAAATAAATAAAAATGTTTAATGAATTACAATTAAATCACTTCCCACCCTATTCCCCTATAAACCCACAACCCACTACAGAACTAAAATGCAAAATTTTATTAAAAATATTTTATAATTTCTAAAAATGTATATTTAATTTAATATAAATAAATTACTTCCACCCTATTCCCCTATAAACCCACAACCCGCTATGGAATTAAACTACGCAAAATTTAAATAACATACAATTCATTACTTGGAGAAGTGTGGTTTGATGGTTAGAGCGGCAGACCCTGATTCAGAGGTCTGGCCGGGACCAGGGTTCGTTCAATTCCCGACGCGGCAGGGTCTTGGGCTCAATGTCCCCGGACTCGATAATTCTCGCTTCGGTGCCCACTCTAATCATGGGTACCCACTCTGCAACTCTGGGCAATAGCTTGCCTAATCTCCACAACGGCCCTTAAGCGCTGGGATGCCTGGTTTCACCTTGGGGGTGCCCAGTAGGGAACATCTCACAGGGAAAGCCAGGACGGGTTCCACAGCGGTATACAGCGCCAAGATGCCTGTCAGGTGATAGTGCGCTTTACAAGTATACATACATTTACATTTACATTACTTAAAATAAATTACAAAAATAATATACACTTTTCACACATATACTAACATACAAAACACTTTTAAAAAATCAATATTATTAAAATTTCAATATATTTAATACTAATATTATATACTTCAATATTTTGACTTTCTATATTCTGAAAATCGATATTATATTACTTACCTTCAATTCGATAGTTTTCACCACTATATTGTATTAATTCAAAATTTTGTCCAGTCTATATTTTTACTTCGATATTTTGGCTATTCTATATTTTGAATTCAATATTATGCCTAGTTACCACATTGGGCTGTGTGTAAACAAATGATAACATGGAGAATTGGAATTCTTTGCTGAAAATCACGACTCTTCCAAAAATACTTTGCAGTTGTTTATGGATCAGGAGCACCAGACAGTTATCAACATCGGGGAGCAGTAATTGTGCAGTCTCTAATAACTGAAAACAAATTTAAGCACAGTGAACTCATGTGTCTTAGAGTTCATCATATAGAGATATGGAGTGAGAAAACATGCTTAGCTCCCAAGCTAGGTGAGAGTCTGCCTGCACATGGAATAATGGATATCTACTGACATGGGAGTACTAGTGATACTGACAGTTTTCAAACCCAGTGGTGGCTGATCAATCGGCATAATATGGGGAGACAGTGGTCAGGATGTTGGGGCAAATGAGGAATGTTCTCACGAATGCTCAATTTTTATACTAAAACATGTTTGGAGATCGACAAAGTAGAACCTTAATTATAAGTGCATCAAATGTGATGGGAAATAGCCTCTGGGTCACATTTGATGTAATGTTTGCAATCAATATTGCAAAAAGTATGCACATAATATTCAGAATCACGCACATTCAATAAAAGAAATACACCTGAATAGCTCAGTGCACATAATTTACATAGAAAGGATGGCAGTAGTCAGAAATGAGGTTATTCATTATCCAGGGGGTACCCCCTATCAATAAATTCACTCGGGTAGGTAAAAATACAGTTCCAAAAGAATCTTTCCTAATCTCCTGGTAGATCTGGCAAAAGGAACTATATACCCCCAGAGAAGTACATAGTAAAAGCCCTCTCTACCTGTTAAGGCTAGCTTTGTTCTATAAATTGCTCCTATTTCCAGATGGAGAATCCTGCTAACTAATCAGCAGTTAACACCCATCTGCTCTTAATGGGCTAAGATGCAGGCTACTACCCGCCAAGCTACAGTTCATCACTCTTACAGGTAAGGGTGAACAGTCTGTGGAGGGGTTGAGTGGCAAAACTGAATTTAGGCCAGTTTTGGCTCAGGCAGCGCACAGAATAATTGAAAAAAATTTAGTTTTAGCATTAAGTCATCATTATAATAGCTTCATTTCGGTCTAAAACAGATCATACAAGCTCACAACAAAGGCTAATTTCATAAAGAAATTATTGCACATTTTGGTTTTATACATCCATACATCTTACAGTAGTCACCCCATTCCTCTCCAATCGGACCAAGATGCTGTATAAGTACTATTTAGAAGAATATGGGTAATAACAGCATCTCTTATTCCCACAGTGTCTTGTATGTTTGTAGAGAGAAAGGAGCAAATCATAGTATGAATAAAGTATCAGTGCAAATATGTTAAGAAAAATAAAATGTATAAAAGGAGCATAAGATTACATTTGCATAGCAATACAAAAGAAGTACAAAAACAACTTTTAAAAAGTGCATATAACAGTCTGGAACGGGCTGGGGGGACTTTATGCATAGTTATGTTACAAGAGTACTTAGAAAAGTCAAGCAACATTACCTCACATTTATGCTCAACCTAGCGATCCATGTCAACACAGGCGCGAATACACTTAGACCTTTAAAACCATACAGCCTGTAGGTATCTCGCAACCGTGAAGAACACCAGCCTTGTGGTATCAGACCTAAGGATCCCAATGGCATCCAAATGTCTCCTCATACACAATGACTTGCATAATGGCAATAACAATTTCCTTCGCTGAAGGCTATTTGGAGGACAAAAAAACTATACGTGAGCAGCAGATTCAGATTTACCCCTACACGTTGGGCAATCTGTGCCTTTACATTTTCCATTTTACCAATTTGCACAGACTGCCCTGGTAGAAAGAGTCTGATATCTAAATTGTAGATAGCGTTTCCAAGTCAGAGGCGGTGTGATCTCATCAGTTGCTCCCTTAAAACTGGGAAACATATTAAAATTCATAGAGAGTACCTATGCTGTTGCAAACAGTATCAACGCCTAAGTTTTTTGCCACTATGCTGCTTTGATAGACATTTTTGTAATGGAGAAAATACTTCCCAGGTTGGCCCAAAACTCTTCGAACCCTAACTTTGTAAGCACATTCTTACGTGTATAAACCACTCTAAGGGGCCCATTAGGATGGCGGGTTGGCTTTGCCCGCCCGCCATCCTATCGGAAATCGGGACTGCCCGCCCTAAGGGCGGGGGTCCCGCAAGCACCATTAGGATGTGCCCGCCACTGTGGCAGGCACATCCTGTATTTTTAGTATTGTGGCGGGCGGAGCTCTGTGCTCCGCCCGCCACAATACTAAAAATGCTTTGCAGCATTTACATAATCAAAGCGGCAGGCACCGCGCGGTGCCTACCACTTTGATTATGTAAATGCAGGGGGATACCACAGGTACCCCCGTGTGCCACCCCCCTTTGGCCTTCACTCTGGGGGCCCACAGGGGGCCCCCAGAGTGAACACCGCTTGCCTTTCCGTGGCGGCAATGCCGCTACGGAAAGGCATTGTAAAATGCCCATTGTAATATTGCGCGCGGTGTCTGACAGAAACCGACTGCATGTTACTCGTTTTCCGCCCCGGCTGCAAGGCGACCGGGGCGGAAAAGTGGCGGGCGGTGTTTTGCTCCGCCGTGGTCCCCCCCCGCCATTCTAATATGGCGGGGGGAATACAGGAAAGGATGGCGGGCGGATTTCCCCCGCCAGGCTGGCGGTGGCTACCGCCAGCCTGGCGGGGGCAATCCGCCCGCCATCCTAATGGGCCCCTAAGTTTTGGGCTGTAGGCAGAACTAATAGATCTTTAAGGGGTTCTCTGTAGGCTTCAAGATCAGGGATGACCATATCCTGTTCCAATAGAGCAAGAGCTAAGTGCAACTTTCCAAAAGATTTTCTTGAGTTCTAAATCAAGAAATGTCAGGAGCAAGGACATACTTTTTGGAATGCCAAACAATATCCTAATAAATCTATTTTCCACAATTGATAAATTGTTGCAATTAACATGGCCGCAAAACTCGGCTCTATATAGATTGGCTCCTCGACCTTTTACAGTATGTATTTCTAATGCTGGTAGAGTTTTTTTAAGAGAAAGTTTGCCAGGCCTAAACATTTCTTTTGAATATTAATGAGCCATCCCAAAATGGGCAACACTGCTCATAAGGTAGGGTGCCTGGTATTTAAAAATAGGACATGTAAACGTTTAATGTTAAAAACATCCATAAAATGAAAAAGCCGTTGCAGCAGATAAACTACTACAAAATTCATTCTTGGATGTTTTGAAGTATTTATCAAAAGCTCAATTCAATTTACTGATGAAGTCTGAATTTTGATAAATCTTATGGAAAACTTACTCTTAGAAAGGTACCCTCTCCTTGCCAAAGCTTCTGAAAACACATTTGCAAGTGCTCCAACTGCTACCTGGCAGCTGAATACCCATTTGCAGTGTGAAAACGGCTCTCAGAGCAGGTTAAAGGTGTTGAGTGTTAGGAAGTGTCTGTTTATCTAGCTGGATGACAATTGGAACTTTGTCCAGGAACTTTATAACTTTAATGAGGCCTAAGCTATCACAGACAAATCCTAGCTGACACCTGAGCAGGGCACTCCTTTTTGCCCTCAGTGAGATGGGTACAAATCATTAGGGGGTAAGGAGCTGCCTGCCAGAACTGTTTTAGATTGACCACAGAGGAGGGGTTGCTCATTTCTATGTCCACACCACTGGGGTGGGCACAGGAGCTCTGCACAGGGGAAGAAAAGTTCTGTCATCCTAGTTTAGGTAGAGATGGACACTGTGGGATTGTAATGTTTATCCCATTGGATAGGGTGCCAGGACTCATTCCGACCTACGGGCTGGGTCAGGGCATAAATGAGGCACCCATAGTACCCTTCCCAGAACACTTTATGTGTCTGTGGGAGAACAGAAGAGGGCTGGCATTCTCTTTGTAACCTGTGAAGAACCTCGAAGACCAGAACTGCTCTCCCTAGTGCACCCAATACAAAGAACTGGACTCCAATGGTCAGAGGGTTGATATCCTATTCAGGTTACAGGGACACAACAAGCTAAAGGAGGGCTCTTCCTGCCCACTGCCCATCTGACCAAACCCAAATGGGCCTGCCCTGAAACCTGCTGCTGGCCTCTACTGGAGTTAGTCTTGACCCCAAAGTGCTGTCTCCAAGGTCCAAGCACATAACTTATTTCAAAATATACTTATTCCATTATCTCCTGAAACATGGTACTTTGAAATGTTTTGACTTCAAGAATCTTTAAGGACCATGGCCAATCTGCCAAGCTAATGTGACAATGATGCATTGCTTTGGGACAAAGATTCCAGTTGCTCCCGCTCTCAAATTTTCCTCAGCACTAAATCCATCACAGCTGCACTTTGCAGAGAAGGTATCCATCTTGTGGAGCCCTGAGGCTCGGACCTGCTGTACGAATCCCAGTGCCACAAAGGTGACAAAGCTAAAGGACAGAAATCTTCAAAAGTCAACTGCTTCATCAAGACCTTATCCAGTGGCTATCTGATGTAGCATAGCCCTCTTCAGCCAGAGGGTTCTACCTCGCGCTATTAATCACTTTTGAATTCTATTTCGGAGACCATGGGCCACATTTATTTTTTACCTTGCCGGTATAAGTATCGCAATGGTGACGGAGTACCAATACTGCCAAGATAATGATCTGCCCATCAGATTTTGAGGCGGGCAGACCATAGGTTTGGCTATGGCAATAAGTACTACTTCACCACCATAGCCAAACTTCCCGGATGGCCTGGTAGAGTAAGGGAAACAGCTATATATAAGGTCACTTAATTAGGATGGGTGGACTTATAGTCATTTATTTACGGTCTATCAGCATAAGGCAAACTCTGTAGGGACAAAATAAAAGAATGCCCCTTCGCCGAGGGGGGGATGACTCCCATAGTAAGGGGAGCACTTTATTTTTTCTTTTCAAAAAGAAAATCCTGCTTTAAGATTTTCTTTTCGAAAATTAAAAAAATAAATATTTTTGATGCAGGGCTCTGTCCTGCTGATGGAACCTTGAACCAAACAGCAAAAAGCATTGGCAGGAACTGTCAAGACAGCGGTTCTTGTCAATACATTATAAATGACTTCCTTTCTGGTGGTAATTTGTAAAAGTGGTGAGAGGTCTGTTCATCCAGGAGCATGGAGTGATGTACTCTGTCTCCCTGGCAGAATAACAGGCATTCCGCCTATCTATAAATCAAGTCCTAAGTGCAATAACAAAGATTCCATCGTGGTTGAGCCTAGCCTTTGAGTCGAGTGGAACCAGATGGCAACTTTAAACATTTATAATTCTAGTTTCTCCACTGGATTTTTGCTATTTTAATGTCATTTGATTTATATAAATGTACTCTATTTTTTTATTGGTTTTGGATTTATCTTGTGTTGTGATTACGGCATAAATACTTTGCAAATTCTCTGTGCTGTAGCTCCAGGGGATTGAGCTCAGATTTTTTTGTGTGCGACTTTAGTCGTTCACTCTGAGAAGAGTTGTGGGAATTACTTGAGATGGATACTCACCCCCTTAACTAATACCCGAATTTCTTACAGTCCGGTATTTGATGCAAATATTTTTTCCACCCTTGCTAACATTTCCCTTCTTTTGCACTCATTTAATATTTGAATCATAAACATATTTGCCAAAACTAACTCAATTATATTGATTTTCTTGACACGTGTAAGTTAGGGCAAGAACATACAGTCACATAGTATCAGGTTATAATAGCTTGATGTTACGCTAGACTTTGCTAGTAGTAGATTCTACTTTGCAAAAGATCCCAAAGAAATGACAATAGAGGTAACAAATATGTCTGTTTTGCAAGAAGCACTAAAGTCCAATAATCAGAAAAAAGGCAAGGTAATCACAGATATCGTGATTAAAGATAAAACGTTTGCTGCCTTCAGGAATAAATATTGAGTGCTCAAGGAAAAACAGAGTTTTGCCACTGGGGCACTCCACATATATTTAATGAAAGCCATTTTGAGCTATTTCAGTAACTTAGCACTGCCACTATGTAACACCTTAAGATTTTTACTTTTTCTTGCCTCATGGAAAGTTGCATTCTTGTTGCCTTGTTACTCGTTTTAAAATTGGATTGTCTCCACAAGCAAAAAATTTAGTTAACAAAAATGCAGTGATGGGATCAAGGAGTACAAGACAGATGCAAAAGACAAATGGGATTCCAAGGGCTATATTGTGAAACTGGCATTAAGCAATTTACAATACCGCTAGCAGAAATGGTCCCAAATTGCAAAATAAACAATATATTACCTGACGCCACATTCATCTCCATCAGGTTACTGACTTTGCAAAATACACTGCCAGTGACAAAATGATCTTTGAAAAATCTCCATAATTGTTGCTCAAAAATTATAGAATTTTCCATCCAGAATCATTCAAGCTGGAGCTCATCTTAAAATGTATAAAAACGTATAACATTTATAACATATGTAAGAAATAGGAGTTTTAGTCGAACGGGATGAGAACCCACTTTAAAAAAATCACAATCCTGTTCAGGTTGAATCACTCAAAACAATAAATAAACCATTGCTTAAACCTCTGGCATAATGGCCTAAAGCAGCCAGGCTTAACTTAGAGGCAATGCATAAAGTATTTAAGCAGCACTCAAACAGTAATGAATTGAAAACATAACTCAAGAAAAATTCCAAACGAATTTAAAAAATAGAGAATATTTTAGTAAACAAAATGACAGCAAAATAACTAAAATCCAACAATTACAACCGGAAATATGAATATTAAAAGTGAGAATTCAAAATAGCGCCATAAAGCAGAAAGCATCTACCACGGGTATTTGGTCATGCTAGTCTCCTGGTAAACAGCAAAAGGTCGACTGCGATGGATTGCTAGTCATAAAAAGGTAATAAGTTTGCCCTGATGAAAAGTTTACAGTATGACTCAAAAATTTGTCATGGAGAAAAAATGCTGAATTAGTTATTGATGGGGCAAGCTATAATCTGGATCTACAGCGGGCTCGAAGATGTCAGGCTGCTGATGAATGGGGTCCTAGTGTGGTACCAACAAAGGCAGGAAAGCTCTGAGTGAGTGAATTCCAATGTCAGTGTCCAGGAAGGCCTTGACGTTGACCAGATATTGCTTGGCATCTATTTCTTGAAGCCCTCTAATTTTGGACTTGGACACGTTTCTGGAAGTCTGATCTCCTTCAGGGGCCAAGCTAGAAAGTTGAGGCTGACCAGTGACAAGCAAATACACTTTCATGCCAGCAGCTGCAAAGGCAACCCCTGTCTCAACCCCTGTCCCCAGGCAGAACGTTGGCAAAATGTTTTTAAGTCCCACTTCTTCTAGTTTGGGGACATGAGGAGTGCTCTCTAATACCAGCCAAAAACTGGGGGGCTCCTTTTGGGGTTTAGGACTCACACAATCAGAGGCAAGTAGCAGGATCAGGCGCAGGTCCAGTTGGAACTGGTCAACTGAGCAGTTGCAGGGAAAGAGGCCTCTGCAAACGTGTTGTGTCCCTGTAGCTCTGACAGGAGATAAGCCAACTGACCCTTGGAGTCACTTCTGGGGTCCTGCAATCAAGGCAAGCAGGTCCAGTCATCTTTCCTCTCACAGCAGGGCAGTCCTCCTGATTCTTCACAGGTTCAACAGGAGTGTTCTGAGTAGAGGTCTGTGGGGTAAACATTTATGCCCAAGCCAGCTTTTTGGTGGAGGGCAATCCTTTCTCCACCTCCTAAACAAGTCTTGGTCAGTTCCTTCCCTCTCACTAGGTTTGGAGGCAGCCTGACTGGAGAACCAAAAGAGAGGCAGGCCCAGATGTGAGCATCATCTGCCAGTGAGAGGGAGGCATCATTTGCAACTCAGGAGGGGCTGATCACAGCCCCATGCTATCCTGTCAAGGGAGGAAACTCCCTCCCCACACACCGAGAGCTCTTTATCCTCTAACTAGAAACAGAACAAATCTAACTACAGGGGAGCCATCAAAGGTTTAGGTGACTGCTGGACACTAGCTGGAAAGCCTTGGGGCTGTCTGAGAGGAATACACAAAGACCAACTGCCCATTACTCCTAGTCATGTGGCTCAGGAACAGGCTGCAGGCATCAAATGGTTAAACCAGATAATGTCAACTTTCTAAAAGTGGTATTTTCAGAACTGTGGCTTAAAATTTGTTTTAGGATTAAATAGTTTAGATTAGAAATCCGTAGACCCCAAACATGACATTCCTACTTGCTCCCATCCAAAGGTTATCAGTTATTAAATGCAATACACTAACCAAATGCCATCCTATGGGAGAGGTTAGCAAAACAAATTTGAGAGTTTTACACTACCAGGAGATGGAAAACTTTTAAAATACAACATACCCTGTCATATGGGCTGTTTAAGGCATAACCTACAGGAGACATATATGTATTTATAAGGAAGGGTTTGGTCTGGCAAAAGATGTAGGTTGCCTGGTCAAAAGGACAGTTTAAAACTGCATTCACAGTCTGCAGTGGAAGACCTGAGATATGTTTTAAACGCTATTTAAGGGGGTGCTACAAAAAGTGCTTCAGGCCCACTAGTAGCATTTAGTTTACAGGCCCTGGGTACGTGTAGAACCACTTTCCTAGGGACTGAAAAGAAACTTAAATGTGTCAGTTGGGTGTAAGCCAATTTCCCCAAGTTTAGAGCAGAGAGCACAAGTACGTTGGCACTGCTTAGCAGTGGTAAAGTGCACAGAGTCCTTCGATCAACAAAAGCACATTCAGACAAACAGAAGGAAAGAAGGCAAAAGGTTTGAGGCACTACCACACAAGGATGTCAGGTCTAACAGTGGTCATTTCCAACAACAATTTTTTGCGACATGAAGCATTTGCTAAGTGTCAACACTAAAATCTAAAGCGCTGATTACGTACTGCAATAATCCTCCTGTGTCCATCCATTAAAATTTTTTTATATTCTGGCGATATTTGAACCACTGAACAACAAGCTTGAGTTCTAGGTGGAAATCCCTGCACTGTGTTTATCCCAGTGGTAATTCCACACTGCTGATGGTGACAAATATATTCCACACAACTTAAAGACTGGTGCATTAATGTGCCTTTTCTAGCACTGACTAAAAGATCCCCTCTGAATCATACACCATGCTATGTTAATCTCGTGAATACCTGCACCTCATCCACTGTTTTGACAATACTTGTTGAACACTTATTCCCTTTTGTATATATCACAGCCATTGTTAATTCGCCCAGTTTCTTTAACTACCCCTCATGAATGCCTCTCCGTTTTGATATTTTACAACATTTGCTCTCTGTACAGCTCTCTGCTGCTCATTTTGCTTTTATGATTAATGTGTGTAGAAGTGTGACAGTAAGTTACCAAGGGCCCGATGTAGGTGGCTAATTACCGGTCGGTAAACCAGAAATTCTGTAAATTTTAGGCTTACTGACCGGTATTGAGCCATTTCCGATGTAGGTGATGATTCAGTAAATACAGAATTGGTATTTACCGATTCTGTATTTACCGAATCATTATTTACCGATTCAGTATTTTACAGAATCGGTAAATGGTATGTAGGAAGCATATTTAAGAGTGCTTATGTGCTTTAAGGATTCGTTATGTACCACCAACTACAAGTTGGTGGTAAATATCGAAAACCTTTACAAAAGCAATTTTGTGCTTTTGTAACAGTGCCATGTGACAGACATACAGGCCCTTAGGGCATGTATGTGTGCCACATGTGCACCCATGCACTATTCAGGGATGCAACATGGTGTCAAAGTGACACCCTGCCACCCTTGTAAGTCTTCCTCCTATTACCAAATCTGTAAATTCTATGTAGGAAAAAATTCAGTAAATTTTACAGAATCGGTAAAATTCCGAAATTAGTGATTCGTTATTTACCGATTTGGTAATTGCCATTCATTTCTATGGGCCTGGAGGCCCATTAGGAATGAATGAGAATTACTGATTCGGTACCGAATCGGTAATTCTCATTCATTCCTATGGGCCTAGGCCCATAGGAATGAATGGGAATTACCAAATCAGTAAATACCGAATTGGTAATTACTGAATTTTACTGATTCGGTAAAATTTACAGAATTTTTCCCTACATAGCATTTACCGATTCTAAAATACAGAATCGGTAAAATTCGGAATTTTAGAATCGGTAAATATAGATTACCTACATATGGCCCCAAGTTCGTAGCTGTGTATGGAAAGGCTCGTGCACCAGATTATTTTATAACTATCTCCTTCAACTTAACATTTCAGGAAACAAATTCTAAAAAATGCATTTCCCTTCCTGGGAAAACTATAGTTATAAGCTCATAAAACATTTCTTTATGACAACATAATTGACACAAACATCTATAATTATGTAATTCTTTGGTCTCAAAACGACCGAGGTTTCAATAATTTTGTTGAGTCAAAACCCTTATTGTTTTATTTATTCGACTTTTTTCTCCCACCTTTTTTGAACCCTACCATCTCTTCCTAAATGTCCGCTGTCTTATGTTCATGTATCTTGGTAATTAGGTCAAGTAAGCTTTCCATAGCTTCCCACATGAGCTTTGTAAATTAGAGCGTTAAACATGGAAGCATTTGCAAAGATACAACAAACATGGAAAATTAGGAAACTGGATGTACGAGAAAGTGCTTAAATCTCACATTGATTTCTGCTGCACGTTGCCACTGGGATTTTCAACCCCACTTCTGATGGATCAGCAAACTCATGCTCACTAAGTTCATTGAAACACTCCTTCTGCTGAATTAACTAAAGTGGTACACTGAAAATTGCTAAGCATTACCACATATGATTGATGGTCGCATAGAGCTATTTAACACACTTTGTTTAGTGTTCTTTTGGGACTGGCTAAGATTTATGCTCTCAGATATATTGTGAAGCTTTAGAAAATATGATTAGATTGAAATAGACACTACTTGACCCATTTACCAGTTCCATTACATTTTGACTGTGTTCTTTAGTAAAATGCGTGCCCGTGCCCTTTCAATTATATTGAAGTACAAATTTGCATAATTATAAGAAATAGTAACACGTACTGATAGCAGCTGCTCCGTTATGTAAATCTTTCAAAGAAACTCCCTGAAGTAAATGAGGCTTTCTAGTTCACTCTGATATTGTAATAGTCTTAGTAAAAAAATTATTCCTGGAAACCCTACAGGAAAGATTAAATTGCACAAGTAACTGACACACCGTTTTTATCAGTTTAAAGTATTGCAAAGAACAAATCATGGCAAAAGCATTTGCTAGCATTAAATAAAGGAACCATCATGCCAGCCGGACACATAGGGGCAGAGATGCAGTCCTGCAAAGATACCTCCTTGAAAGCACAAACAAACAGTATACATAAAGCTATCAACCACTTCACGTGGTGGCACTCATAACCATAGACCAATAGATGTGTAATGTAGTACTGCCTACTTTTACAGCTCTGTTGGACCTGGCTCATTCTGAGGGATCACTCCAGATGTTTGCCCTCACTCTCTTGTTTTGCCGAACTCGTTTTTGTTGGCATTAGGACCCTGTGCACTTTACTAGTGCTAATCCGTTCTCAAGTGCTTGTACTCTCTCCATCACACATGGTAAAATTGGACTATAGATAATTGCCACATTTAATTAACTTGTAAGTCCTTAGTAAATGGCAGTGTAAATTAAACGCACCTAAATGGCCTTCAGAACTCACTGCGTCACCCACTACAGTAGCCTTTTAAAACATGCCTCAAGCTTGCCACTGCAGCTTATAGTGCTGTTGAAACTACCATTTCGACCTGTAAATAAATCTTTTTCTAGGCCTAAACCTTCCTTTTGAAAACTTATAAGTCACCGCCAAGGTGGACACCAAATATTCATCAGACAGGGAGTATAGTTTTTAAAATGTAGGACATTTTTTTTAAAGTTTTACATGGCTAGAAAGTAAAAAATACCCAAAGTCGATTTCTCTATTGTAAAGCCTATCTCTCCAACAGGCTAACACTGCCTTGCCTTATTCCTCTTAGTAAGTTCTAACTTTCGATTGAGAACTGATAAAGAAATGTTGTTTCCACACAAACAATTGTAATTTAAAATCCTTTTTAACTTAGAAATCGGATTTTTGATTACAATTTTGAAAATGCCACTTTAAGTTGGCATTTTGCCTGGGCCTGTTAATGGTTCCTCCATCAAATATGGTAATTAGGTCCAGACAGCGACAAATGAGGCGTACCTAGGCTTTCCTGGAAGATTATTAGGGAGGAGCTGTACCCTGCCTTGATTACATTTCAAAGGAACCTCCTGACAACACACAGAAAGCAACCTGACACCAGGCCTGTCCTGTCTTTTGTCACCCAAGACAGTTTGGAGCTAAACACAGGGGAAGGGAAATAACTGATCAGAACCAGTGTTTGGGGGTAGGTCAAGAAATATCCCCACACAAACCCTGGCACCAGGCAAAATTGAACATGCTTGCCTTGATCCCAGGCTACACAGAGTGACTCTGAGGGTCTGTTGGCTGACCTCCTGTGTGAGGTTACAAGGACACAATAAGCTTCTAGATGCCTACGTGCAACTGCCTAGCTGACCAGCACCAACTGGACCTGCCTGGATCTGCCTGAACCCTACTGCTGGCCACTGCTGGAATGAGTCCTGATCCCCAATAGGTGCCCCCATGTACTGGACCCTTGGCTGGAATCAGTGAGAATTCCTCCACAAGACAAAGGTGAACATCCTGATGTTTGGGCTTGTCATGACTGTGAACAAGCCTGCTCTCATCAAAACTCTACCGCCCACGATTGCTGCCAACACAACACTCCAGTGAGACTTCCTCTTCATGCCAACAGCAACCATCTGTGACAATCAAACAACGAGAAGTTCCAGCAACGGCCTGCTCTTCGCACTACAGCAATGACCGCCCACGACACACAGCCTGCTCTTCACACTGAAAGCCTCTACCTTGCGGCCATCTCCAATGCAAACGTAATTCTTTGTGTTGGACTTAATAAGTTAACTCTTCAGTGGAACTTACCTGGTCCCTGTACTATACCTGTACTAAATTGCAATGGGCCAGAACTTCTGACTTTCCCGTGGTCTTTTGCAACCACATAAGCACGAGTGGAATTCCCTGCTTCTTGGTGCTATTTTCACTAACATATTTTAAATGTAATATTTTCAGTTCTACTGATTGGACTTTTGTTGTTATGGTACCATTTTATTTATTAAAATGTACTCTATATTTAGTTTGTGAATTTTCTTGTGTGGTGTTTTTATTTTATTAGTGTTTGTGTTCTGCATACATACTTTACACAGTGACTCTTAGTTAAGCCTGACAGGTTAATTTAGCAACTTTTGTGGTTCATCCTGACAAGGATTGTAGTTCAGTAATGTTATCATTTCCCTCAATTAAAAACCCATAATTGTATATGTCTCTTCAAATAGACACCACTATGACAAAAATTATATGATGGGAACCTGAGTTATGATTTTTGAGTTTTCATAAATCACTGCTTTTCACTTCAAAAGGTTTCAAAACGTTCAGTAAATCACTGCTGTTCACTCTTTGTGGTAGTCTCTGTGCCTCAAACATGAGGGTAAGTGGAAAAGTAAAAGTTTCAGTTCCACTGCAACACGGATGCAGATGCCAGGTTGGTCCCAATCAAGACTTTACCTTCACACTTTTCTGGTTCTTTTGTTCAACAATGGTCTTGTTGACAGGGTCCCCTGCAGCTTGAGGAAAGTTTGTTCTAATGTTCAGCCTGAACAGTTCCTTTTGTGATGAAGGATGCTGTGAGGAGCATGGGGAGCATTGTGCAGGATCGTCACTGTAGTGCGAAGAGCAGACAGGACATCATGGATGATCTTCGCTATAGCTCGAAGATCCTGTCAGTTGTTGAAGTTTGATGCTAAACCATCATATTGGCGGTCACTGTGGGCTGGCAATGCTGTAATACAAAGTGCAGATCTCACTTTGCCTGTTGTCTCTAGCGATCGCTGTAGCGTGAAGAGTTGGATTCACCAGAACTTTGTGTTGGTGGTCAGTGCGTGCAGCAATACCTTGGTTCGGGGTTTTGAAGAGCCCAAAACTTCAGAATTTCTCTTTTTCCTCAAGGAGGAGCTCAACTCATGCCTCAACAAGAGTCCAGGGCCTGGGAGTCCCCTCCTGGGGATCAGGAACTCATTCCAGCAAAGGACAGAAGGGCCCAGTTGGTCCAGTGTAGCAGTTTCAGTTGGGCAGTTGCAGGAAGGCCTGTGGAACTTGTTATATCCCTGTAGGTCAGAACAGGAGGTCAGTCAGCTGACCCTTGAAGTCACTTTAGCCTGATATGAAGGGTGCAGGTTCAGCCTTCTTTTTCAGACAGGAGGGCAGGTCTCAAGTAGGCCCAGTCTCAGGACCAATGCAGCAGGACAGCAGGGCAGCCTTTCTTGTGCAGTATACACAGGTCCAGGAGTGTACTTAAAATTGGGTCTGAGGGGCCCCGTTTTAAAAAATGCTGCCTACTTTGAAGTAGGAGAAGCTTCTGGAGTTTCCCCCTACAGAGGTGACTGTATATTTCTGTCTCCCTGATCTGGTCACTGTCTATTTGTGGGCACAAAAGTTATTTGTGTGTGAGATGGGCCAGTGCGTTTGTGGTACAAGTGTGGTAGATGATAGCTCCTCGCCCCACTAAGCCAGGAAGCCCCATCCTGCAATCACCCAGAACTCCTATTGTGATGCTATCTGTAAGGAAAGCCAACTGTCAACTACACCTAGTCTTATGGCCAAGGAACAGGATGCAGGCACCAAATGGTTGGGACATGAAATGGCAACTTTCAAAAAGTCGCATTTTCAGAATTGTGAGTTAATATCTGACTTTACCATTAATGAGGATTTAAAGTTATAATTCCTCAGACACCAAACATGATATTCCTAACTGATCCCACACAAAGGTTAACATTTATTTTTTGTAATAAGGTAACCCAATATTATCCCAAGTGAGAGGTATGTCTTGCAGTAGTGAAAAATGAATTAGGAGTTTTTCACTACCAGGAAATGTAAAACTAAATAGCACAAGCCAAATATTTTAAACTCAACACACTCTTCCTTATGGGTCTAACGTAGAAGTGACTTATATGTATTAACAGAAGGTTTAGGCCTGAAAAAAGGTTTTCTTTTACCAGGTCAGAATGACAGTTTGAACTGCACACACAGGATTGATTGCAGTCCTGAGGCATGTTTAAAAAGGCTACCTAATTGGGTGGCATACTGAGTGCTGTAGGCCCCTAGTAGAATTTAATGTAAAGACCCTGGGTACTTGTAGTACAATTTTACTGGAAAGGGGCGACCATTCGGTCCCCCCGAACGTATGGCAGAGTACCACGATCCCCCCGGGAAGCCATCTTGGGCGGGAGGCGAGTCTCGGCTGGTATGCCCGAAGCGGCGTAGCCGGGGCGCGCCTTTTCCTGCCCTGGAGTGGGTTGGCCTAGACACTGACGCAGATGGCCACGCCCTTGGGGCAGACAGGGGCGGGTTTACGCCCGCCCTGAAGACGGATAAAAGGAGCAACAAGCCAAGAAAGCATCCTCTTGTTCCTGTGCTCTGAAGCTGCACCTCCTCGCTGCACGTGAGCTCGAGACGGAACGAAGAGCCAATTTTGAGCGTTGTAATCGTTCTTGTTTGTTTTCCAGATAATCTGTTGGAGAATGCCGAAGAAGGCGGGAAAGCGAATGACTACCGACCAGATGCTGCGAGTCCTCATGAAGGAGGTGACCGACCTAAAAAGGCGAATGGCGGATAAAAATGAGGAAGGGGGGCCGAAACGTCCTTTGCCAGGAGCAGCTCCGGGAGGAAAAGGCAAGAGGCCCAGAAGGGGAGCAGCTGGGGGAGACATTCCGGGTCCCAGCACCCCGCTCGAAGCACCCATTCCCGTGCCGGAGGGAGGGAATCCGATTCCCGTTGTGGTCACCCCCGTGTCCGAGGAAGATATGCCGCCCGAGCTGGCAGCACAATTAGCGGCGTGGTTGGGTAAAGGTAGCGAGGGCGCCACGGCTGTCGATGCGCAGGTGTTGATGAAGCAACTGCGGGAAACTCGGGAAGCAGCGAAGGCACCCTCGCCGGCTGCGGCAGTAGAGAAACCACAGGGGACAGGTTCAGTCGCAGAGACAGCGTCCGGTTCAGGTAAGCGGCCATTGCCGATTGCGAGAGATGAGTCGGCTCCCTCTCGAAGGGAGAAGTTGGGTCAGCATGTCCCTTTAGCTATTAAAGAGAAGATATGGGCAGGGGAGTATATAAACATATTCTCGTTGCTCACTGATCACTATGAGATGGAGCATGTTAAGAGCCAGAAGGAGCTCATGCATCCGAGTGTTTGGCGCGCAAAGATGGCCGCCTTTAAGGTAAATGAAAACATTGGCAATTGGGGCAAAGCGTGGGGGGTCTTTACATCCATTTTGGGGGAACGTAAGCCCGAATTGCTACCAGAATTGCCGATTTATCAGTCACGGATCATGGGGTACTCTGTAACACACGAGGGCAATCATTGGTTCTGCTATGATAACATTTTCAGAAAAGCGAAAGAACATGATAAAAGCTTAACCTGGGATTGTTATGATTCTGTGTCCTGGTCCAAAATGGAGGAAACGGGTATGTTGAAATTGCCGTTAGTAGGGAGTAACGTTGGCGAATCCTCCCGCCAATATGCGGGGACGCCCTTTCGAGCAGGTACGAGTACCGACAACTACTCGAGGCCTACCGGCAACGCTGGAAAAAGGGGGGTTTGTTGGAACTTTAACAGGGGTAAATGTACTAGGCCCCAGGGGTCATGCAAATTTCGACACGAATGTAGTGGGTGTGGTCAATCATCCCATCCTGAGTCCACGTGCAGAGCCAAAACGGGTGATAACGGGGGTAGAGGAGGCGCCAAACTGGTCTAACATAGTCCGAGGGGCGCCTTTACCTACTTCGATTGATACCTTGGCAATGATTCCTTGGCTCAGCGAATACCCGGATCGTGCTTCCGCTGGGGTGTTGCGGAACTGGTTTTCATATGGTTTCCGCATCCCAGTGGGGGACTTTCAGGGTGTAGCAAAATGTAAAAATCAGATATCGGTCTTACAGCATACGACCGTGGTACAGGAAAAGATCCGAAAGGAGGTTACTCGAGGTCGAGTCGCCGGTCCGTTTAGTGTACCGCCAGTTGCTAATTTTGTTTGTTCCCCTTTAGGGGTGGTCCCCAAGAAGGACCCAGGTGAGTTTCGGCTGATACATAATTTATCAGCGCCACGGGGTCTTTCCGTAAACGATGCAATAGACCCAGAAGTGTGTTCGGTGCGGTACGCATCCTTCGATGAGGCCGTAGCCATTTTGAATCGCCTTGGGCCCGGTGCGCTGATGGCAAAATCTGATATCGAGTCAGCGTTCCGGTTGCTCCCGGTACATCCAGACGATCAGCGTCTCCTTGGTTTCATGTTTCAGGGGCATTATTACATGGATAGGTGTATGCCGATGGGGTGCTCTATATCTTGTGCCTATTTCGAGAAATTCAGTAGTTTCCTACAATGGGTCTTCACAAAGAAGACGGGTTTTCGACATGTGATGCACTATCTCGATGACTTTTTGTTCCTGGGGGCAGCCGGGGATCCGGAATGTGGGCAGGCTTTGGCTGCATTTTGTGTCTTAATGAATCAGTTTGGCGTGCCATTGGCACCAGGTAAGACTGTGGGTCCCTCGACTTGCCTCGAGTTTCTGGGGATCGAGTTAGACTCCGAAGAAGGTAGTTTTCGTTTACCAGGTGACAAAGTGTTGAGGTTCAGGGCATCACTGCAAATGTGTATAAGTGAGTCTAAGGTTAAGCTGCATCAATTACAGCAGTTAGTGGGACAGTTGAATTTTGCCCTAAGAGTTATACCGATGGCCCGCCCCTTTTCCCGCTCGATCGCTCAAGCAATGGTCGGCCTGAAGGAGGGTCATCATCGCACAAGGCTCTCGGCAGAGGTTCGCCAGGACATGTGCATTTGGTTGGCATTTCTGGCGGGTTTCAATGGTCGAGTTGTCTGGAACAAACCGGCCGTGTCCTCTGAGGAGCTGGGGCTGTGGACAGATTCGGCTGGGAGCGTAGGTTTTGGTGCCATTTTCGGCACTCGATGGTCTGCACAAAAATGGCCGGCATGGTGGCATGACAGTGGACTGACAAATAACATTGCTTTCCTGGAACTTTTCCCCATTCTGGTGGCCCTGAGAACGTGGCCCGAAGGGTTCAGAGATCACTCTGTGGTATTCTGGTCTGATAATATGACCGTGGTTGAGTGTATCAATAGCCAGGCAGCACGATGCAAATGGGTTTTGAGACTACTCAAGGAAATCGTATTACTATGTATGCAATTGAATGTGCTATTTAAAGCAAGACATGTCCCGGGGGTGATGAACCAGGCGGCTGATGCCCTTTCTCGTTTTCGTATGCAGGCCTTCTGGGGTTTTCTGCCCACAGCGGACCCGGAGCGGGCACCCTTTCCCGAAGCTCTCTGGTCTCTCGGTGCCCCGAACTTCGTAACCTCGTGGGAGAGAGTTTAGCACCCAGGACGAGGAAGGCATATGAAGGGGCGTTCCGTTCCTATTTGGGGACTGTTAGAGGGGAGCTTTGGGGCCAGGAGGAATGGGTAGTGAAATTTCTGATGTCATTACATCTGGCGGGGAAATCGGTGGCTACGGCCCAGAGGCATCGGGCTGCCATTTCCTTTGTTGCTAGGGCTCATGGGATCCAGGACCCGACAGCGTCTTTCGTGGTACAAAAAGCGCTACGTGGGTGGCAACGCCTTGAGGGTCGCAGAGTAGATGAGAGGCGCCCGATAGGTTTGGATAGATTGGCCCTGTTATTATCCAGACTCCCTGCAACATGTTCATCTCAGTTTGAGACAATGTTATTCCGAGCCGCTTTTACGCTGGCATTTCATGGGGCTATGCGGGTAAGCGAACTAGTGGCGAGGAACAAGCAGGATGTTACGGGAGGACTGTGCCTAGAGCACGTCCAGATCAGGGGGGAGACAATGACTGTCTCGTTTGTCAGGTCCAAGACCGATCAAAGTGGGATGGGTGATTGCATAATCATACGAAGGATTCCCGGGTCCTCCATGTGCCCTGTGACGTGTTTAGAGGATTATTTAGCACGAAGGGTGGCATCATGGGGGGGGACCTTGTTGAGACACGCTGACGCCACCCCACTGACAAGGTTTCAGTTTCAACGGGTGCTTGCAATGTCGATTACCGCTGCGGGCTTGAACCCGGGCGAGTTTGGGACCCATTCCTTTCGGATAGGGGCTGCTACAGAGGCTACAGCCAGGGGTTTGAATGTGGAACAAGTTAAACGTGTGGGGCGTTGGTCCTCCAACTGTTATAAGAGGTATGTGTGGTTGCACATGTTGTGAAGCTGTAATGATGTACTCACGCTTCTTGTTTTGTTTGGTTTTCAGTTACGCAAGCCTACGAGGCGGGGCGGACTATGCAGTCGACCCATCACCGGGCCAGCGGTCAGACATCACCGGCTGTGAAAAAGGAGGTGTGGGTCGTGGGCCACTCATACGTGAGGCGTGCCGCGGACGTATTCAAGGCAGGTGACATGATTCACGTGGCTGGGGAATACGGGTACAGGGTGTCCTTCTACGGAAGGGGCGGTCTCTGTATTGACCAGTTTCAATCATTTTTCGAGGGTTTGCTAGGGCGGACGAGGTCACCGCCGTCTGTAGTCATAGTACATCTTGGGGGCAATGATTTGGTCACCACTGGTAGACGACTTCTTCTTGAGGCGATGCTTTCCACTGTAAGTTGGTTAGCGAGGAGAGTTCCAGGGTGCACAATTGCATGGTCCCATATGATCCCACGAAAAGCGTGGCGTGGGGCTTTTTCTGTTTCTGCTTTAAATCATTCTGTAAGAAAAATTAATAACAAAGTGAGTAGATTGTTCCGTTCCAATACACTGCATTCTATTTCGCATGGTTGTATTAATGATGACAGTATGTATTTGGGGGATGGTGTTCATTTGTCTCGGGTGGGGAATGAGTTACTCATAGGAGACTTCATGGCTTGGCTAAAGACGTTAAAACATGACCTTTAGGTAGGAGTGTTGTGGGGGGTCCGGATAGCCGGTCAACTATCCGGCCTGTGGCGGTAAGGTCATGATCGGTGAGCACTAATTGGAAGATCCCTATGAGTGGGCGTCACCCATTACGGATGGGAGCGCTCGGGGGAGGTGGCCATCGGCCCCTCCACGGGGAGGCGGTCCCTTCTAAGGATGGGTCGCCGAAAGGAAAGGAAAGGCGGTCAAGGCCCCTTCCTGGGTAGGAGGGGTTACAGCCCCCTCCTGGGGAATTTCCCGGGGCCAGGACGTCTGCGACGGCAGATGTGGTAAGTTGTGTGGGGTTTGGGGGGGGTCTACGCTACCTTCTAGATACCTCACACGAGTCCTCGTACGACCTTTAAGTGGCGTCGAGTTTTATTGGGGCCCCCGTCAAGTCAAGGGAAATTGGTAGTTGCACTTGAGGTATGCCTCGGTGCGGTCGCCCCTCACAAGTGAGGGGGATATTTCTGGTTTAGGGATCTTGACACCGGTTACGACCTTGCCGTTGGCCCTTAAACGTTAGGATGTACAATTTCAAAATTTCAAGTAAATGTTTTGTAGGATGTTAGTTCGGCTAGGAGAACCTTTGTATTAGAGAATATGTTAAGGTTAGCCAAACATCGCTATGTGGTAATGAAATTGTACATAATATGAAACTGTTAATTTAATGTTTTAATTTTTGTTTCATATTTTAATAAATACGGCCGGGAGGGTCACTCCCTCCCGTCTTCCAAAAACTTCAGAACTGTTTCCGGTTTCCCATCCTTGGGGATTGTGTTGAGAGGGGGTGGCGGGTATCTCAGCCATATGGAAAGGGGCGACCATTCGGTCCCCCCGAACGTATGGCGGAGTACCACGATCCCCCCGGGAAGCCATCTTGGGCGGGAGGCGAGTCTCGGCTGGTATGCCCGAAGCGGCGTAGCCGGGGCGCGCCTTTTCCCGCCCTGGAGTGGGTTGGCCTAGACACTGACGCAGCTGGCCACGCCCTTGGGGCAGGCAGGGGCGGGTTTACGCCCGCCCTGAAGACGGATAAAAGGAGCAACAAGCCAAGAAAGCATCCTCTTGTTCCTGTGCTCTGAAGCTGCACCTCCTCGCTGCACGTGAGCTCGAGACGGAACAAAGAGCCAATTTTGACCCACCCACCGGCCCCTGAGGACAGCAAGTGGTTTTGAATAAAGTTTAATGGATAACTCTGATTTTCGTTTACAGGTTGTGGTTATTATCATGATGACTTTCGAGTATGCAATAAAGAATGGTCAATTCGTGTTATGTTTTGCAAATAAAGTAATCCTGCTTAAGTATTCATCAGTAAGCATGCTTTTTAATAAAGTTGTTGTTGCTATTGTCTTTTTCATAATTTAGTCATTTAGTAATTTAGTTAGCATTGTCGTATTTATTTTGGTCGGGCGGTAAGGTCATGATCGGTGAGCACTAATTGGAAGATGCCTATGAGTGGGCGTCACCCATTACGGATGGGAGCGCTCGGGGGAGGTGGCCATCGGCCCCTCCACGGGGAGGCGGTCCCTTCTAAGGATGGGTCGCCGAAAGGAAAGGAAAGGCGGTCAAGGCCCCTTCCTGGGTAGGAGGGGTTACAGCCCCCTCCTGGGGAATTTCCCGGGGCCAGGACGTCTGCGACGGCAGATGTGGTAAGTTGTGTGGGGTTTTGGGGGGGGTCTACGCTACCTTCTAGATACCTCACACGAGTCCTCGTACGACCTTTAAGTGGCGTCGAGTTTTATTGGGGCCCCCGTCAAGTCAAGGGAAATTGGTAGTTGCACTTGAGGTATGCCTCGGTGCGGTCGCCCCTCACAAGTGAGGGGGATATTTCTGGTTTAGGGATCTTGACACCGGTTACGACCTTGCCGTTGGCCCTTAAACGTTAGGATGTACAATTTCAAAATTTCAAGTAAATGTTTTGTAGGATGTTAGTTCGGCTAGGAGAACCTTTGTATTAGAGAATATGTTAAGGTTAGCCAAACATCGCTATGTGGTAATGAAATTGTACATAATATGAAACTGTTAATTTAATGTTTTAATTTTTGTTTCATATTTTAATAAATACGGCCGGGAGGGTCACTCCCTCCCGTCTTCCAAAAACTTCAGAACTGTTTCCGGTTTCCCATCCTTGGGGATTGTGTTGAGAGGGGGTGGCGGGTATCTCAGCCATATAGGGACTTACAAGTAAATTAAAAGTGCCAATTGAGTGTAAGCCAATTTCACCTAGTTGAAAGAAGACATTATACACACTTTAACACTGGTTAGAATTGGTAAAGTGCTGCAGATTCCTGGAGGCTACCAAAAAGGAGATCAGAAAGCAGAAGGGTTAAGGCAAAACATGTGGGGCTAACCCTGCAGAGAGATCCAAGTCCAACAAAGACCCAGCTAATTTCAGAGTCGAAAAACAAGCAGCATCAGTCCAAACATTTGGGGGGGGGGGTGGTCATACAGAAAGAGGCACTTTCTTATAAGTAGAGAAACAGGAGGTCAGAAACCAGACACTTAAAGAGCAATTCCTGCCCCTTGCTATCAGCAGGAAATAGGAGTCCTTGAATCTTCAGGTGCAGTCTTTCCAGGCCCATGAATATTTTAATGTTGTGGTGCCTTCCTTACCTTGCATTTAGCCAATGTCTGAATAATCTTTCCAATAAAATCTTTTCTACTTTCACCCCTAGGTCCACTTCCCTTTGTATAGGCCTCGGCAAAAGTTAAATTACGCTACCATCATTTGCATAATTTTGTGAATTTCACGTTACGCTTGTGAGATGACATTCTACCTTTATGTCACTTTCGATCATTTGCAATAGGAATTTACAGTCAATGCACCATTCATTGTAAAGATTTACTGCGAACACATAGGAACAAAATACTGCAAGCAACTGGTTGTGGTGCTATTGTTTAAATTGGCCTTCTCACCAACTATTGATGCATGGACATAGTTTGTGGTAAATTACAGCTCAAAATGGCAGTTTTGCATTTCATGTAATTATGTGTATTTTTATCTAAGCAAAGTGTACGCATTTAACATGCCCCAACTTTTGCAGCACTTCTTAGTCACTGTAAAGATTCCCAAAATACTTAATCCAAAATACCTAACCACTTCTTCCATCAGGAGGGTCTCTGACTTACCCTAAACCACACCCCTATTTATATGTGGTAAACCCCAATAAGAAAGAATTTAAACTGGTTCTCCCTCTTGCTGGGGCTGACTTTTGGAGGTTTAGGAGAGCCCTGGAATGAATTGGACAGATTCTGATAGCCCGATTTGGCATCTCCAACTCAAAATAAGTAGCGTTAAGGCTGCTCTTTGCTCTGCCCACTGCTACTGTCCCTCTCCAGGAGGGTAATCTCTCCCTGCTAAGTGGTCATTTGTTGATAGCAGCTTTCAGGGCCCAGAGGCCCAACCATTGTCCTTTGAGAGCAGGGTCATCAACATCAGTGAGGAATGTTTACTGAGACTCTAGATGTGAGATGAGTTACAACATTGTTTCTACACCAGTACAATTTTATAAAGTTAATTTTCCATTAAGACTATCGAAAAGCTGATTTCAACTTTAAAGCATTTTTGAAACCGTAGGGAAACATAACATCAATTTTGCTTGCATTTTCCGAGGCTGGGATATTAATTAGGCGCTTTGTTTATAGTTAAGCCAGTTCCTTAACAATGTAACCTAAACCGACAGATAGAAAACGGAGTTGGACCTTCAGTTATTGTGAGGGCATACTAGTTCAAGTTTGTAGTGAACTACTATTTAATATATTAGGCACCGTTTGGACTTACAAGGCACTGGTTTAAGGAGCACATATTGATGTATAAAATACTATGGCCTCCTACATGTCAAAAACACTTTTCCTTTTCATGTGTCACTGCAGTGTTTTATTCAGCAGCATAGAAAATGTATAGTGGTGCATCTGGCACCCACATATTTTTTTATATATGTGGGTCGTTTGAATAAACATTGAAGCACACAAATTATTATTATTCTCCAACAAAATAATTGAATTTCCTGTGATATTTATAGTGGTTTTACATGAATGTTAAATAGCCTTTGGCTGAAACAAAATTTAACAGTACCATCTCAGGTCAAGAGCACATGTACTGAATGTAAGTGACCCAATGCAAAGTCCTAACAGCATCAATCATTGGGCGCATTATCAATCTTCATTCTTTAAACAATATACATGAGGGGTTAAAAAAGAGAAATGCAGCAGTAAAGAAATATAGAATTTGCATGTTTAAGCTATGTTTCACAACAATGACAAGAATTTACTCATTAATACTTAAAATAAAATATACGAATAGGCTCAAGAATCCAAATGCATAGCAAAACCAAATATGTTAGAAACATCTGAAATTATCAAAACTTTAATTATCAAAAAATTAATTTTGTTAAAAGAAATATAGTTTTTCAAAGTTGCATCAATCTTCAAATACTGCAAGGTGAGTTCTGTGGTACTCAGCTTCTTTTTAATAAATTGGCGCAACTGTAAAGTGTCTAACAAAGGGCTGCACTGCCCCACAACCCTCACTGATCAGCAATCAATTTGTTTGGGACAGCATGACTCCTCATAGCAGCATATGAGCCCACAGATTGACAATTATATATCGTCTGGAGTGGACTCAATATTAATCAGGCAGTTCACTTAGTTCAGAATTCTCTGTAACCAGAACATTCAGAAGCTTTGCAAGGCTTCTTTCAGCAGGCAACGCTACAAGCAGAGACAGGTCCAAATATCCCAGTGGAACATGTCAGGAAAAAGGCTCATGTTTTATTGAGAAAGTTTCCATGAATTTAAAGCAGATGTCATCAGTGATTTCATCAGTGATGCCACTGACCATCTCATGAATGATGTATTATGTGATGTCATCAGCAGGGTATTGTGGGGGCGCAAGTTATAGTTAGCTCAACTAACTATAAAGGCGGAATTTCTCTGGTTTTGTATGAGTTAAATGTATTTTTTAAATGCTAATTTCTAACTATAACATCCCTGAAACCTATGTTTTTGTTAACTATGCCTGCAGAGGTAGGGCATGTGCAGAAAGAGGAAGACAGGCACAGAAAGAAGCAAGAGAAATGCAGAAAGAATCAACAGAGGCCTTGTTGCAAAGTCATCCCGTGCCGCCACCTTTTTGCTGACTGGAACTGGTGGTAACTGACTCTAACTAAACAGGCCCTGAGTCAGTGTTACGCTGAAAGACACTTAGAATACAATAAAAACACCTACATACACTAGGGTACATTATGGGTTGGGGTAATCCTGTGATTGGCATGAACTCCCCTATAAGGCCCTAGTACATAATAGGCCAGGTGGATTAAAAGTTCCTCTAACTCAGAGGTGCAGAAAGATGCAAGAGTAGTGCAGAAAGAAGCAACAGAGGTACAGAAAGAGGCAAGAGAAATGCGTAAAGATGCAAGTGAAGTGAAGAATGAGGCAAGAGAGGTGCTGAAAGAGGCAGGATGGGTGCAGATAGAAGCAAGAAAGTGCAGAAAGAGGCAAGGGAATTGCTAAAAGAAGCAATATATGTTTACAAAGAAGCCAGATAAGTGCAGAAAGACAAGTAAGGTGCAGAAATAAGACAGAGCAGTGTAGAAAGAACCATCAGAGGTGCATAATGAGTCAAAATGGGTGCGGAAAAAGGTAGGAGGGGTGCAGAAAGAGGCAATAGAGGTACATAAAGAGGCAGGGTGGGTGCAGAAAGAAGGAATAGAAGTGCAGAAAGAAGAAACAGAGGCGCTGAAAGAGGTGCGAAGGGTGCAGAAAGAGCAAGAGAAGTACAAAAAGATGGAACAGAGGTACAGAAAGAGACAAGAGAGGTGCAGAAAGAGGCAAGAGATCTGCATAAAAAAGCTACAGAGGTGCTGAAAGAGGCAAGTGAGCTGGAGAAAGAAGCAAGGCAGATGCAGAAAGAGGCAATAGAAGTGCAGAAAAAAGCATCACAGGTGCACAAAGAGGCAAAAGGGATGCAGAAAGAGGAGAGATAAGTGCATAAAGAAGCAACAGAGGTGCTGAAAGAGGGATGAAAGGTGCAGAAAGAGTCAACCGATATGCAGAAAGATGCAAGAGAGGTGCAGACACAAGCAAGAGAAGTACAGAAAACGGCAGGAAAATTGCTAAAAGAAGCACCAGAGGTATAGAAAGAAGCAAGGGAAGTGCTGAAAGAGGCAAATAAGGTGCAAAAAGAAGCAAGAACAGTGCAGAACGAACCAACAGAGGTACAAAAAGAGGCAAGAGGGGTGCTGAAAAAGGTAGGTGGGGAGATCAAAGAGGCAAGAGAGGTAAAGAATGAGGCAGGAGGGGTGCAGAAAGAATGAAAAGAAGTGCAGAAAGAGGCAAAAGAATTGCTGAAAGAAGCAACAGAGGTTAGAAAGATGCAGGAGAAGTGCAGAAAGAGGCGAGTAAGTTGCAGAAAGAAGCAAGAGCAGTGCAGAAAGAACTACCAGAGGTGCAAAAGGAGACAAGAGGGGTGCCAAAAAAGGTGAGAGGGGTGCACAAAGACACAAGAGATGTACAGAAAGAGACAGGATGGGGAGAAATAAGGAAGGGAAGTGCAGAAAGAAGTAACAGAAGTGCTGAAAGAGGTGCGAAGGGTGCAGAAAGAGCAAGAGAAGTATAGAAAGAGGAAACAGAGGTACAGAGAGAGGCCAGAGAGGTGCAGAAAGAGGGAACAGGGGTACATAAAGAGACAAGAAATCTGCAGGCAGAAAGAAACAGAGGTGCTGAAAGAGACACAAGAGGTGCAGAAAGAGGGAATAGAGGTGTGGAAAGAGGCAAGAGAATTGCACAAAGAAGGAAGAGGGGTTTAGAAAGAGGCAGGAGGGGTACAGAAAGAAGCAACAGAGGTGCCAAAATAGGGAAGAGAGGTGCAGAAAGAAGCAAGTGAAGTGCAGAACGATACAACAGAGGTAAACACAGATGTAAAAGAGGTGCAAAAACAAGCAAGAGCAGTTCAGAAAGAACCTATTGAGGCATGAGGGGTGCAGACAAAGGTAATAGAGGTGCACAAAGAGGCAAGAGAGAGGCAAGAGGGGTGCAAAAAAAGACAGAGAAGGGCAGAAATAAGAAACAGAGGTGCTGAAAGAAGCATGAAGGGTGCAGAAAGAGCAAGAGAAGTGCAGAAAGAGGCAACAGAGGTACAGAAAGAGACAAGAGAGGTACAGATACAGGTAGGAATGGTGCAGAAAGAGGGAACAGGGGTACGGAAAGAGACAAGAGATCTGCATAAAAAATCAACAGACATGCTGAAAGAGAAAAGAGGGGTGCAGAAAGGGACAAGAGATCTGTAGAAAAAAGCAACAGAGGTGCTGAAAGAGTCAAGTTAAGTGCAGAAAAAAGCAAGAGAGGTGCAGAAAGAGGCAATAGAAATGCAGAAAGGAGCCACAGAGGTATAGAAAGATGCAAAAGGGGTACAGAAAGAGGCAGAAAAAAGGGCAGAAAGAGGAAAGAGGTACAGAAAGAGGCAAGAGAGGTGTGGAAACAGGCAGGAAAGGTGCAAAAAGAGGGAACAGGGGTGCAGAAAGTAGCAAAAGAGGTGCAGAAAGAGAAAAGAGGGGTGCAGAAAGAGACATGAGACCTGCAGAAAAAAAAGCTACAGAGATGCTGAAAGTGGCAAGTGTAGTGCAAAAAAAGGCAAGAGATCTGCAGGAAAAAAGCAACAGAGGTGCTGAAAGAGGCAAGTGAGGTGCAGAAAGAAGCAAAAAAGGTGCAGAAATAAGGAAGAAAAGTTCAGAAATAAGTAACAGAGGTGCTGAAAGCGGCGCATAGGGTGCAGAAAGAGCAAGAGAAGTGCAGAAAGATGCAACAGAGGTACAGAAAGAGGCAAGTGTGGTGCAGAAAGAGGGAATAGAGTTGTAGAAAGAGGGAAGGCGGGTAAAGATAGATGCAAGAGATATGCAGAAACAGGCAAGAGAACTTCAGAAAGAGGCAAGAGAATTGTGTAAAGAAGCAACACAGGTGTAGAAAGAAGCAAGAAAAGTACAGACAGAGGCAAGTGAGATGCAGAAACAGGCAAGAAAGGTACAGAAAGAGGGAAGAGAAGTGCAGATAGAGACAACAGGGACACAGAAAAAGCAAGACAGGTGCATAAAGAAGCATGGAAAGTGCAGAATGACGCAATAGGGGTGCAGAACGAGGCAAGAGAAGTGCAGAAAGAAGCAGCAGCATTGCAGAAGGAGGCAAGAGAACTGCAAAAAGAGCCAAGAGAGTTGCAGAAACAGACAAAAGAGGTACAGAAAGAGGGAACTGTGGTGCAGACAGAGGCAAGAGAGGTGCAGAAACAGGTAAAAGGGATACAGAAAGAGGCAAGAGGGGTGCAGACATTTGCAAAAGAGGTGCAGAAAAAAGCAAAAGCAGTGCAACAGAACCAACAGAGGCGCAAAAAAGGCAAGTGAGGTACAGAAGGAGGCAAGAGAACTGGAAAAATAGGCAAAAGAGTTACAGAAAAAGGCAAAAGAGATACAGAAAGAGGGAAAAAGTGGGCAGACTGAGGCAAGAAAGGTACAGAAAGAGGGAAGAGAGGTGCAGAAAAAGGCAAGAGGGATGCAGAAATTCGGAACAGAGGTGCAGGAAGAAGTCAGAGCAGTGCAGAAAGAACTAACAGAGGTGCAGAAAGAGGCAAGAGGGGTACAGAAAGAGGTAAGTGAAGTGCAGAACGAAGCAAAAGAGGTGCAGAATGAACCAACTGAGATGGAAAAAGAGACAAGCGGGGTACAGACGGGGGTAGGAGAGGTGTACAAAGAGGCAAGAGGGATACAGAAAGAGGCACAAGGGGTGCACAAAGAGGAGGAGAACTGCAGAAAGTAGCAACTGAGGGGCTGAAAGAGGCACAAAGGGTGCAGAAAGAGAGAAGTGAGGTGTAGAAAGAGGCGAGAGAGTTGCACAGAGAGAAGAGGGGTGCAGAAACAGGCAAAAGGGGTGCAGAAAGAAGAAAGTGAGGTGCAGAAAGAGGCACGAGAGGTGCACAAAGTGGCAGGAGAGTTACATAAAGAGGCAAGTGCAGAAGGAAGTAAGAGAACTGCAGAAAGAGGCAATAGAGGTGCAAAAAGAGGCAGGTGAGGTACGGAAAGAAGCAAGATCAGTACAGAAAGAAGCAACAAGAGTGCAGAAAGAGGGAAGAGGGGTGGAGGGAGAGGCAAGAGGGGTGCAGAAAGAAGTAAGACAGGTGTAGAAAGTAACAAAAGAAATGAAGAAAGAAGGAACAGAGGTGCAGAAAGAGGCAAAAAAGGGTGCAAAAAGACATAAGAGGGGTACAGAAAGAAGTAAATGAGGTGCAGAAAGAGGCAACAGACATGCAGAAAGAGGGAAGAGACGTGCAGAAAGTACCAGAGGTTCAAAAAGTACAAGAGATTTTCAGAATGAGGCTATAGAATTACAGAAAAAGAAAGAAACTTGCAACAAGAAGCAACAGTAATGCAGAAAGAGGCAAGAAAGGCACAGAGGGAAGCAAGAGTGGCTTACACACCATTAGTACCAATTTAACACCTACATTTAGCAATAAGTAAGAGGTGACAATTCTAGGTTTGCAAAGGGCCTTCCACCACGCTGTAACACTTGTATCTGCATTGTTGATAACGTTTGAGTCATTTGAGTTAGAAACAAGGCTTTTTTTGTTCAAATCTGAAGATTAGGGTGCAGGTGATAAATTATGTGGCAAATACAGAAAATTTATAATTGTGCCAAAGTCGGTGCAGCCAAACAGTCGCATAATTGTCCTCAGGACACAAGTGGACCTCATCGCCCCACCAGCAGTGCGCCAAGCAGCATGTTTGCCCAGCAGTGTAAAAAGGGGCATGGCCTTGGACCACCTCTCTGCAATCCAGCCGTGTGGCGCTTACTGGAGGTACTTGATGAGCTAGATTGCCCCCAGTGACCCTCAGTATTCCCTAGCTTAGAATGCAGCAGGGGGTGTGTTTGAAGAGTCATGCAGGGAGGGGTTGGGGCCTCTGGTGAGATGCCACTTTCTTTTTTTTTAATTTGTTATTTTATGGGAGGGGGCCACGTGGACCCCTTCCCTGGGCCTAGCAGCCATTTTAAAAATAATTTTGGGAGGGGGCCGCGTGGCTCCCCTCCAGAGGCTGATTATGGCCCTTGGGCCAGCCTTTCTGGTTTTCTAAATAATTTTTTTTAATTAAAGGGAAGGGGGCTGTGTTGCCCCCCTCCAGGGCAACTTCTGGCCCGGGGACCCCATCCCCCAGGGCTGGACCTTAGCATTGGGGGCTGTGGGGTGAGCCCCAATGCCCCAACAGTCCCAGCCTGCTCCCTGCAGGAGCTGGCATTGCTTTTGCACAGGGGAAGCTACTGACATTCAGCTCCCCTGTGCAAAAGCAATCATCTTTGCTTTTTGGAAGTGAGAGCAGGTTTCCTGCTCTCACTTCCAAAAAGCAAACAGGGTTTGCTATGGCAGGGCGGGAGTATCCCGGGGAAGGGCACCTTGGGACCATGCCAGCGCCGGCCCAGGGGGGGGGGGGGGGGCTGGCAGTCCCCAGGGCCATCAAGGCTCATGGAGGGGGGCCGGGCAGCCCCCTCCCAATGTGTGCAAAGCCTGTGGTGATCTCCAGGGGTCAGCAACGATCCCCACATTTGAAAAATTAGGTGGTGGTCCCTGGGGCAGTGTGAGGGGGGGTAGGAGCCCCCCCACACTCCTAATTTCTTAAATAATGGCCCAGGGAGGTGGCGGTCCCCGGGGTTTAGTGGGGCCCATGAGGCCTCCACATATAATTAACAATGCCATTTTTTTCAAGCCCCGGGAGGTGGCGCTCCCCAGGGCTGAAAGGGGGCTGCATACCTCCCACATATGATTTCAAAAGCCCCAGGGAGGTGGCGGTTCTTCATGGCTGTGGGGGCCTGCAAACATTATATATATATATATTGCCCCTGGGACCCTGCCCTCCCGGGGGTTACAGATAACGAATCCTGTGAGCCCGCACTTCATTTAAGAAAAAATATTTCAGCCGAATTCACGCAACCAGCGCATATTCTGCTGTTTTTAAAAGAAAAAATGCTTTTTTTGGGCTTGGCGGTCTTTGTGGGACCCCGGAGCAGACTTAGTGGGTCAGCGTGTTTTGACCCTTCCCCCTTTTCTTGTTTTTCATCTTTTCTTCCCCCTTTTTCTTATGGCTCGGTTACGCTTGACGCCCCGCTTGACGAATTGCCCCCTAACTTTCAAGACAGGAGCTGACCGGAGCACCCGATTAGTTTTGAAAATTTCGCAAAGATACCGCAAACAGCGCCGAAGATATTGGCAAATCAAAAAATGAAAATTACGTCCTAACTATAACTACCTACTGGCGACCGCAAGTAGGTAATATAAAAGAGAGAAAGACAGAGAGTGAGAGAGAGAAAGAGAGAGTAAACTGACTGCCATAATTGGACTGCTCATTCTTTTCACTATGTTTGTAATGCTGGTTACGTTGTTTTGTTTTACCTGCCTAATTTCCACAACTCATTATTGCTATCAAGATTACGATTGTTTCAATACATTTATTGAAAATTATTTGGATCTTTCTTTGTGTTTACCATGGGCATGCATAATCAAACAATGAAAGGGGTAAGATCTGTTTTCAATATTCCCTTGGGGATCACAGTGTCATGTTTGAGGTTGATAACATCACCTGTCCCCCAGTTGGATTAGTGGGTCAGGTGAGGTACTGTGAGCTAGCTAGGAGTTGGGAAAAAGGTTTCAATTCTGTACTCAGGCATCCTGTTGTCCAAATACGCAGGCTAACCCTTTCTACTGGGAACCGTAATCACGTAATGGGTGCATGCTAGTTCCGTTATACAGTTCAGGTCAGTTAGATGTAGGACCAGGAAAACACAATAAAATATGTTCAAGGACATACCACGAGACACTGCAGGAATCGTGGAGGAAAGAAAGTTAAATTGTGGGATGGGCCTTATATTACTGAGCATTTTTATTGAGTCGCTCTCATGCTAGCTTTATGTTGCAAGGATTGCTAGACGCTTCCCATGAACAAACCGTGCCTGTATAATTTTGAACAGAGCTGAGAACGAACTAGCAATAGAAGGCAGATTCAAATGTAAAATAAGCCATCTATGTCATGTATATGTGCAGTGGCACAGACTGACGGTGCCACGATTCACAGGAAGTGAATTGAGAAAGGCTTGGATTGGCAGACGTCTCTACCGATCCCTGCCGTAGTGAGCTGAATAACCAGTGAACTCGATCCAGGATACAGAGCCCATCATCCAAGTCTGCATAATGAGAAATTTCTTTCTGGTTAATATTATTGATTGATCTCGATTAATTGAGTTAGTAAATGGTCACAACATATGCATCATTTCCTTGTACATTTTGCTGGAACAAACTGTGATTCTCCAATTGTCTGAATCCTTGCCACCCTCAAGGATTTCTTTAGCAACAAAGGCAAAGAACAGGACTGTGAATATGAAGGGAAAATGGCCCGCATGCATTCTGCCAAGGTTACGTCCACATTGCATTGCTGCTAATTATTATAATTACATATGCTCAATCAGGAAGCTTCGACAATAGAGACAGCAGTTTCTCCAGCCAGAAACAGATGGAGCTCTTTACAAAGGAGCCTACTTTGTGCAAACATGATGTGTCAGCAAAGCTGTAAGATGCAAAGGCACAAGAGAAAAAGTTTTGGAAGCAGTTTCATACATATGTACACTCCAGAACACAAAGACGAATTTTACACTTTGCTGCACATTGCAGGATAGGAAAAGAACTAGATTGAAGTAGGCATGATACTCTAAAGTGCATCAGTCGCTTGCGATTCGGAATTATGTAAATAGGCATCTTCTTGTGTTTACCTATTTTATTTATAATGACTTATAAAATACACATTCAAAATATGAACACATCCAGCTCTATCTCGACATAGAATGGTCCTGGGCAAAAAGAGGTTATGGGAATATAGAGAAAGTTGAGGTCCCGACTAACATATTTGTTCACTCTCAAATGCAGTTTAGGGGAATAAAATGTGGTTGGAGATTTAAGGCCTAGAAGGGAACTTAGTACTGCAGTAAAACTGCTAGTAAAGTGTATTTGCCAAAATGTCTAACTATCATAGGGACATATCGTTAAAAAGGCCGATGGAATTATCAAATTATCATTTCGCCTGCCTTGATAATATGCCCCTTCATTCGGTCAATCGACCATAAAAGCACAAACAATAACAACAACATCACGGTCAAAAGAGCATCTTATCGAAGTAAAGCTATAACACATCAATCAAATATTACTATACTCCCCTATTACAAGATTCAGAGAATAAAACGTCATGGTCAATAAATAAAGAAAATGTTGTAAATATAATAAAACAAGCTATTGCCAAGTATACTTCAATATTGAACCCCTAACATCATTCAAATTACAAAAGCATATTTTCTTCTAATTTTCCGCGTTTTTGTGATAAAAACTCAGAATTGAATACCATATGGCTGGAGACTCAAGGCGCTGAAGGAAAAGGAAGCCCTCCTGATGATTATTAAAAGATCTCTCACTTAGTATGGGGCAGAGAAACTGTGACCTAAAACCAGAATATAGCGAGCCAAACAGAATACAATGCTTGGTGGGCTTAGTGGATCTCCCATCACAAAGACAACATTGTAACCTTGGAAACCAGGTACAAGGCACAGAAAAGGACACTATGAAGTAGATCTTATTCATTCAGAGCTGAGTGAGATAAAACCTGAGCTCTGATTCATTTACCCATATCAGGTAGGGATCCAACCCTTCTGTAGTTAGCAATGGAACATATGATTGAACCATAACAGAGTCCAGCATATTTACAAGCCTAGCCTCCTCTTTGTGTGCCATAAACTTCTCCTTTACTTGGTTCTTCGAAAGAGGGGTGGACCTAGCAGGCTCAATGAAGTAGGAAGTCAATCCTATGTCACACAGGATATTTTTAATATATCAGTGACATGGAATTGTTTGCATGTTATGCTGAACCAGGCAATCCTTAACTATACTCCGAGTAAAACCTAATTCTTCAGTAGACCAGATATTTGTCCTTAAAAAGGCCTACCCTGTCTTACCGGAACCCTACCCCAAGTTGATTATGAGCAATGAAACTCAGGGTAGCTTTTGGGGACCGTAGTAATCTGTTCAGAAATGTGTTCTCTATTCTCTGCAGGGCCTTAGTTGCAGTATACTCACAGACTCTGTATCCATATGTTCCCACGCTGCGAGCTTTACTTTTGTACAGCATGGCCATTTCCACAACAGGCTTATGGCCTAGTTTTTTGGTGAAACTAGAAATAATTGTGCAAGAAGCCTGTTTCCTCTGGGTAATTAATCTATCCCAGTGCAAGTTCTTGTTAAACATGATGCCTAAATAATTCAAACCTTTAGTTTTCAAATTTCCGTTCCTTCAATAAAATATTTCATCAAGTGGGTATTCTTTGGGCTGCAAGTCATTACATGAAATTTCTTATGGTTCATCATGAGCTTCAGCTCTTGCATGAATTGGTTAAAACCATTTAAATGTGATTGCAGGCCATCTGCGGGGCGATTAAACCCGCATTATTAGCATACAAGAAAATTGGAACTACACTAGAGCCTATCTTAGGGGCGTCAAAGGTGCTTGTAATTAAAACATTTTCAAAAGAATTTATATAAGATAAAAATAGGAAAGGGGCCAAAAACTAACATTGCTTGACACCTAATTTGACCTGCATAGGGGGAGTACACACTACTTGTTCGGAATATTGAATTCTCACGTGGGTATCTTGATGTACACAATTTACAATGTGCAATACTGCTGGATCATTCACTGCCCGACCCAAAATATCCTATAGGGTATCCTGTCCACACAGTCAAAGGCACAGGAGATGTCCAATAATGCCATGTGAAGGGCCCCTCTCCTGCACTTGACATATTTACCGAGGATCAATGTAAGGTTCAAGGCTTGTTCCGTTGTTCCCCAACATGGGCGAATCCCATGTTGCACTTCAGTAAAAAAGGATTTATCCACCGCCTAATCTTCTAGATTTGCTAAAACGACTCTTCCATATACTTTAGCTGGAACATCCAGCAGCAAGATCGGCCTATAATTGGAGGGGGAATCCGTTATTTCATGAATATTGGTACTACTATATATGTCCTCTAAGTCTCTAGAGATCCCTTCATAATAGTTGCTCTAAAACCATTTGTTACCAGAGGGGCCCAGAAGTCAAAGTTGTGCTTGAAAATTTTAGCTGGGACCCCATCTGGTCCTGGCGCTTTCCCTGTGGCAGAGTGTAAAATCGCTGTGCCAACTTCCTCAAACATAACCATCTTACTAAAATTTTTAGTAGAGTTAAAATAATATTCGTAAAATGTTTGACCCATACATACTCCATAATGTGGCATTCGAAACCTAAGGTTGTCTTTCCATAAAACGAGGGTCGATTTACTAGCTCCCAAAATGCCCTGTTATTCCTTCTGATTTCCTTTTTTCAATTGCTGTGCCCTGGGCCTGCAAGTTATATTCTACGCGTGGTCCTGCAACACTGGTTGTGCCACCTTACTGGGGACTTTCAGGTAAATTTAATATCCCAATTGTGTCTAAGCCAATTCTCCCAAGTTTTAAGGAGCGAGCATACACACTTTCAAATTGGCTAGCAGAAGGAAATGGTGCAGAGTCCTAAAGGCCAACAAAACTGGATCAGGATATAGTAGAGTGAATGCAAATAGTTTGGAGATGACCCTACGGAAAGGGACAAATTCATCAAGGGCCATCTTGAAGCCTGCACAGAGATGGCCAAACAAATGGAGATAACTTTTATTCACACCTCGCCGTCTCCTTTTTAAGGGCAACTGTTGCAAATGTTATCCAGAGAGAGGACAGACATTAGAAAGTTTGAGTGAAGACATCTTCTCCTTGTTTTACTGGCAACCATCCCAGTATGTTGGAGGCATTAATGCTTCTCCAGAAGAGATCTTCAAGGACCAATTATGATTACTCTGCCTTGTACCATACCAAATCAGTGTGAGGTTGTACACATATGCAGGGGGTGGTTTGGCCACAAGCAAAATATGTTCATACACCTAAAGCCCTTTCCTTCGGAAACTAAGTCTATACCTGTGGAACTAGAACATTACTCATTTTTTACATGAAACGGTCTAATAATGCAGCTGGGGAGACAGCAGCCTTCAGATGAGGCTAAGACCAGGCTCAACCAGTCAGAAAACAATTTGCCACCCTCTCATCAAAGAGCAGTTTCGATATGTCCAGGTGCAGACTGCCAACTCAAGAATTATTTTTGGGATCCTCCCTGTTTATCTGTGTCCTTGACAAGTTAGAGTCTAGGTAAGCTTCTGCAACCTGCTGGCAATTTGAAGGAGGGATGACAATTGCTGATAACTATGTCCAGTAAAGCAACTGAAGTGGCTTGCATTCACACAGGGAGAAGATTAACTTTGAAAAGATTATTGGTGCTGATTTATTGAAGTGAAGAAAGACCATGAAGTAGAAGTGATGTCCCTGAATGGCAAACCTGAGTAATGTAATGCAGGCATATTTGTATAGCGCACTGTCATCCCAAGGGTATCCTGGCGCTTAGCTCACCAGTCAGCCATTGCGTGTACTAACCGAGATAGACAAGGAACTAATCTCTGGGAAACAATTTGGTTTTCAGTTCTTTCCTAAAACGTGACAAGGTATTCAGTTGTCTAAGCTCCAAAGGCAGAGCATTCCAGAGTCTGGATGCTGTAGAACTAAAGAATCTGCCACCCATGCAAATTTTATTGAAGGAAAAAGCATAGAGCAAATTAGCGGAGGAAGAACGCAGGTGTCTAACAGGAGAGTACCATACTAATTTCCTTTGCAGCAATTTTGGCCCAAGTTTGTGTTTTGCCCTATAGACAATACAGAGTGCCTTGAACAGGACTCTTTGCGCAATGGGCAGCCAGTATAGATCCTTTAGGGCAAGTGAGGCAGAAGCTCTAAGTGGCCGATTAAGCTTCACCTTAGCCACCATTTTTTGTACTCTTTGTAAATTTTTTATCAGAAAGGCTGGGGTACCCAACCGGAGCGCATTACAATAATCCACTCTGCTTAGGACGATACTCCGTACCACCTGAGGTCTAGCTGAGGTAGGTAGAAATGGGAGTATCTTCCGAAGAGCCCAAAGCAGGGATAGATAGGCAATTACAGTTTTATTTACCTGGGAATCTAGTTATAAATTACTGTCTAACATCACTCCTAAGTTGCCCACTGTCTTAGCGGGCAGCAAAGAGTTTTTAGCCAGGCCTGGCCAGAAATCTACTGGAAGAGGTAGCGGAATTTTACCTGCAGTACAACACAGGACTTTCCCCACTAAATTGTAGTGAATTTTCTCTCAACCATTTATCTATTTTAGTTATTTATTTGACTTCTAAAGCGCCCTATCATCTCAGAGAGGCACCCTGGCGCTGACAGACTCATAACACTAAGAGGGGGGCAGCTGAAAACAGGTTAGGGATTTGGGAAGAGCCAAGTTTTCAAGTGCCTTCTAAATGCGAGAAGGCCAGAAACCTGCCCGAGTTCGCTTCGAAGAGAATTACAGAGCTTCTCTGCAGCCATGCTGAATGATCTACCTCCTGCTCTGGATCTCCGAAATCTCAATATGGTGACCAGCGTAGCAGAGGAGGAGCGTAGATTGCGGGCCGGCACATGCCATGAGAACTTCCTTTGTAAACAGGCAGGGCCTAACCCATGGAGAGCTTAAAAAGTCAGGCAAAGGGACTTAAATATCACCTTCTGCCACACTGGAAGCCAGTGCCGCTTGGGCAAAGCCCCTGAAGAGGAAGATCAAGTTGGCCACCGCAGGGCTAATTTTGCAGCTGCAGACTGGAGTCTCTGAAGTCTATCCATAAGATAGCTTGGAGTCTCCAACAGTAAGGCGTTGCAGTAGTCTAGTCTACTGAGCACTGTACAATGCACCACCTCTATCCGAGCACGGGGCAGTAGCAGGGGAAGAATTTTTCTCAGGAGGTGAATGATGGTCCAGCAACCAGCTACAATCTTTGAGACCTATGTCTCCAAAGTAAGGTCGCCATTAAACATTACACCTAGATTCCGTACTACCTTCGCCGGCTGCACCAGTGGAGAAAAATCCACTGGCCAGAAGTTGCTGGGTCGAAGAGATGGTACCCTGGGCCTTGGGCAATATAACACCTCGGTCTTTCCTGTGTTAAATTGCAGAGAGTTGGCTTTCAACCAGTCCGCTGTAGCTCGCAGGCAGTTGTGAAATTCTTCCACGGAGGTTGATTCATTTCCCTCTAGGGATAGAATCAACTGCGTGTCATCAGCGTAGTTACCAATTTCGATCTTATATTGTTTGATGACCGCTATTAAAGGCTTCATATAGATGTTAAATAATATCGTGCTAACTGCCGAGCCTTGAGGTATGCCATGCAAGATGGTAGAGAAGGAGGATTGGAAGGGAGGGAGGGACACAGCTTGTTCCCTACCCTGGAGGAAGGACTCAAACCACCCAAGGGGACTCCCTGCAAACCCCGACCTCTCTTAACCTATCCATCAGAATACCATGGTTCACCGTATCGAAGGCGGCAGACAGGTCAAGCAGGATCAAAACCTCTGCCTGTCCCCTGTCTTCCCGCCAACGTAGCTCATCCAGCACGGTCACTAGGGCCGTCTCGTTGCCATGGGCTGGCCGGAAGCCTAATTGAACATCGTCCAGGAGCTTGTGCTGTTCAAGGTGTCTATAGAGTGTGCCTGCCACCACCCGCTCTACAATTTTTGCTGGATAGGGTAGAAGCGAGATGGGCCTAAAGTTCTTAAGGCAGTCAGGGTCAAGACTGGGCTTCTTCAGTAAGGGGGTCACCACCGCTTGTTTCCACTGAGGTGGAACCACTCCAGCAGTAAGCGACTGGTTACCAGCCGGAGCGTAGGGAAGAGCTCATGCTCGAACTCCTTCCAGATTTTTTGTGGGATCGGGTCAAGCGGAGACCCAGATGTGATACCAAAGGCCACTTCCCTGAACTCCTCTGCAGACAGCTGCGCAAATTCCACAAGGGACTCAATCCTCCCAGCTCATGACCTGCCCTGAAAGTCGACAGGCTGCCACAATCAGCTGCTACCAGGAGTTGTTGCTTCTCCACCCCCAGATCATCAATGATCAATTTGATTTTCTCCTGAAAGAACCCAGCTAGGTTCTCGCAGAGTTCCTGAGAGGGGGGAAATTCACTCTTGGCACAGTCAGGACTAATAAGGTTGTTCAAGATATTAAAAATGCTATGAGAGCTATTCGGGGCATCCAGAATCACACTCGAGAAGTACGCTAACTTAACTCTATGTATCTCCACCCGCTTAGCTTTCCAAGCAAAGCCTGTCCTTGTCCAGGTACGCGTACCTCCACCTTCTCTCTGCTTGTTTACATTCCAGCCTCAAATCTTTGAAATGTCCGTAAACCAGGGTGCTGAGGGTCTCCTCCTACTCCTATGATGTTTAAAAGGAACAGAGGTGTCTAGCACCGAGGTAATCTTCAAGCAGAGGACAGCATAGTGCCCTTTAACCTGCAAGTCGGGGACAAAGCATTCCTCAAACATAAACGTGGGTGAAGCACCTTTTTTCCGAACAAGGGACTTCCAATCCCTACTGACATACTCCCTCACTTGACTAGATGTCCCTGCAGAAGGCATACCTGCCTTCACAAAAAACTTGATCAGGGAGTGGTCTGTCCAGGCCATAGGTAGCACATCCCCAACAGTAAGGAGGTTGGCCTCTGAAAAAATCAGGTCCAGCCGATGACCTCCTGTATGGGTAGCCTGTAGGACTCGCTGGGAAAGACCAAGGACCTCACAAGAGTGAGTCATATTAAGAAATCCAGTGTCCATTGTGCCATTCAGCCACAGGTTAAAGTCCCCAAGAATCACCAAATGGCTGTGAGTAACCGCCATATTGGAAAACAATTCCAGTAACGACTGCTGCTGGGCTAGCGTAAAGAGCCCCGGGGGTCTATAGCAGACGATGCACGTTAAAAAAAGCCTCAGTGAGTTCTTGAGAGAGAAGCCAAAAAGTTCACAGCCATTGCACGCATCAATTTCAATGACGTTCAATTCAAGTGTGTCTCTAAAAATCACACCCACCCCGCCCCACCGCCCACTAACTCTGGGCTTCTGATGCATTTTAAACACTGGTGGGCAAGCATTCCCAGCATCAGTTTCGCACCCAGGCGCAGTTCTTGTTTCGGTCATACACAAGAAATCGAGTTCATGAGTCTCCTACACCACTTGTATATCAACACTGTGTTTAGGAAGAGACCTCACGTTCAAAATCCCACCGAATGTTGTATCACCCCTCAAGAAATCAGACACAGGGAAAGCAGTGTTGGACAGTGTAAGGGTCCCTATATCACGCCCCCTTCACCAATGTTAGTAAGCTCTTTGCTGGTGTATCGTCTGGGGTCACCCTCTACAGCAGGCCCCATTCCCTACCCTAAAGGGGCAGCATACCTAGTGCTGAGCGCGTTCTTAGCGCGGACGGGCGCGGACGGGCTTGCCTTTGGCGCGCCTTCGGTGCATCCGCTGCACGTTCGCTTCATCGCCTGCTTTTGTGCCCCTGAGTCCTGGAGACTAGACCGCCACTCTTCTACTCCCAAGATGGTGGGTCCGCTTGCACAGACGGACCCCCACTCGAGGAGAAGCAGTGTGAGTGAAACACGGCTAGCCCGGGCCCCCTCTGCTCCCAGGTAAGTGCAGAGCGAGGTTGGAGAGTAATTAAAAATAAATGCCCAGTGTAGATTAAAAAGAGTCCATGAGCTACTAAAATGCCCCCAAGTAAGTGTCACGCAAAGAAAATAGTTAAAAACGAGAGCCACATCCGTTAGCTCTAAAAACAGCAGCCTCCCACCTTCGAGCTGCCCTCACAAGCCATTCTGCTGTTCTAAGCATGCAGCTATGGAATTTTTCCAAAGGCACTGGTTTATTGCCCTCAACAGAGAAGACAAGATGGGGGACATCCGCATAGTTAATGACATCAATGCCAAAAGATTTTATCAGGTTAATAAGTGGTCGGAGAAAGAGGTTAAACAAAATTGGGCTGATAGCCGAGCCCTGTGGAACCCCATGTTTAACTTCCCTATTCTGAGAAATAAATGGCGACAAGGTCACTGCCTGCTGTCTATTAGAAAGATAAGAATGCAGCCAGTCCCAAGCCCTGCCCACAACACCCAACTCCTCCAATCTCTTGATCAGGATCCGGTGGTTAACCGTATCGACCGCTGCCGACATGTCAAGCAGCACTAAGAAAACTGTCTGACCACTGTCCGCCCGCATTCTCAGGTCATCCAAGACTGCCACCAAGGCAGTCTCGGTCCCATGTGCAGGGCAGAATCCAAATTGGATTTTGTCCAGCAACTCATTAACTTCAACAAATTTTGAGAGATTTACTCACTACCTTCTCCAAGATCTTAATTGTATACGGTAGCAAGGAGATGGGCCTGTAATTAGAGGGACACTAGGGATCCAATGAAACCTTTTTTACCAGTGGAGAGACAACTGCCTTTTTCCAGAAGTTCGGTACTACATCATAAATTAGGGATTGACAACAAATTTGATAAAGATACGGAAAGAGTTCACCACCAAACAGTTTCCAAAACTTGTGTGGAAGTGGATCCTTAGGGGAACCAGAGGAGATACCAGTTGCAATTAGCATTATATTCCTCTTGTGAGGGAACTTGGAATTGATCCAAAAATATAATTTGTTCCCTTTCATTTATACTACAGTTTGTAGTTGTAGTAAGCTGGTATGCATCATCATCCGTAGAGGATTTTAGACCATCACACAGTTCTTGTGATGCCGGAATTTTAGCTTTTGCGCAGTCTGCATTAGACAAATCTCTCACAAAGCTAAATAACATTTGAGATTTATTAGTAGACCGTAGAATGGTTTCCTCAGGATATTTAGCCTCAGTAAAACCATGTGATCCTCCTGAAGAGGGCTAAAAGCAGTGGTAGCTAGTGATCTCTGAAATTAGTGCGGTGTAACATCTTTCCATGAATTTTACTGAGCCAGTGATTGAAAGTGACTGAATTAGACTGGCTAAAGTGAGATTCAGAGGAAGTTATATATTTGTAAAAACGAGTTCAAGCAGTGCATTTTACAGCATATTTTTAATATACCTTTGCCAAAAAGCACAGCCTTTTTCAGAAAATTTCCACCTGTGGTCCTCACTCAGGCGCCTAAGAAACTTTTATCCCAAGTTATTTACTATATTTTGTTTAATTAAGCACGTATCTGTTTCAATAACTGTATTTAAAATGACTTTCACATTATGTCCTATTTAACGCTGAGTAGATCCTTGGCCGTCTATGATTTGAGCTCGTGTTTTTGCACTGCAGGGTACCTAGTCATGAAATATGTACGTTTTTAGAACTACAATCTGTAGGTATAGGAGATGAAGAGTGATGTATTTTAATGATTATACATTTTGGAATTGCTTTGTTGTTTTGGGTGTTTGTTCGACTAAACGTATTTATTTTCAATTACACTGTGTGAAACGATCTTAATCTCGAGCCTGAAGGGATCCATAAAATGCAATCATTTGAATTTATGTTTTTGGGCCCAGGATTACCACCCATGTCCTTACTAAATGACACAAATTTCTTTATCACCATAATTCAGACATATACTGATTGTAGACGGGTACATCTCATGGATTCTCAAGTCATTAAGCCATCATTCTGATGCCGTTTCACTTTGCTGCTTTCTCTCAACCATCTTCCCAAGCCAAATATGCGACTTCTCTTTCATAACTATTGCGTCGGTGTGCTTGGCGGTTTGTGCTTCATTTTCAGCTCCATAGATAGCCAAATACAGGACTTAGCAGCTCAAAGAGAGAAAATGCATTATGAAATGGATCATTTACTAAAGGAGATGGTGCCAGAAAGAAAAATGTTAGCAATTTCTAACAAAACAAATATTTTGCAGGACAGGAAACCATCTACCTAAAAATGATTTATTCTTGTACTGCGGAATTCCATTTCGAAAATCTATGGGAGAGTATTTGATGTAAAACATTCTTAAGTCTAATATTAATTAGAATCTGTTCTTGTGACACCTGGGAAACTATCACACTTTCTAGTAATACAAATATATTGAGTGCACCAGAGTAAAGCAGCAACACTGAGCAGTTCCTAGCAAAGTGGCAATACTTGTGCCCATGGCCTGTAAATCAACTGCTACTAGTCGCATACGATTCAGAAAAGGGTGTGGGGGGGTGGGGGGTGGTGATGAACAGAGTGTCTGAATTAAGCAGACCACTCCTACCCAGTCCAAAGATCAGGGCTTGATCCATCACCGTTATTTAGCTCACTGCACCATCCCAGCTCAGAACCTGGCTATATGCAAATCTGTCTGTCCCTGGCCCAGTGCATCATGGGAACAGGGCAGACTAAACTACCAAGCCAATTCTTCACCAGAAAGGAGACAAGCTACCGGGGACCGGTTTCTGGCATTTCAGCCGTCGTCGGCCCGGCTTGCTTGAATCCTGATGGTGCAGTGAGCAAGGGACTCATGTCTGAGTATACCCTGCCACACCTATAGTGGCCAAAAATGATTCAGAAAAGGGGGTGGTGATGAACAGAGTGTCTGAATTAAGTAGACCACTCTTACCCAGTCCAAAGATCAGGGCTTGATCCATCACCGTTATTTAGCTCACTGCACCATCCCAGCTCAGAACCGGGCTATATGCAAATCAGTCTGTCCCTGGCCCAGTGCATCATGGGAACAGGGCAGACTAAACTACCAAGCCAATTCTTCACCAGAAAGGAGACAAGCTACCGGGGACCGGTTTCTGGCATTTCAGCCATCGTCGGCCCGGCTTGCTTGAATCCTGATGGTGCAGTGAGCAAGGGACTCATGTCTGAGTATACCCTGCCACACCTATAGTGGCCAAAAACGATTCAGAAAAGGCATAGTGGCATACAGCATTGATTGTCCCAACAACTTAAGTAGCCTTTTAGCCATGTCACTGCCATTGCGGAGCCTGAGTGTGTAGCTTTAAACTGACATTTTGATCTGCCAAAGTAAACCTTTTGCCAGGCCAACACCTTCCTTTTTAATACAGTAGAGCCTGGACAGCCAGAGGGCAAGGTGGAATGTATTTATAATGCTGGAGACATACTTGTAGGTTTTAAATGTCCTGGCAGTGCAATACTCCTAAATTAGTTTTTCACTAGCACCAGGCCTATCGCTCCCATAGGATAATAATGGAGTTGCCTTTTATTATATGTGAATTAAGTGTAATTTTCAAATGCGAATAGATACATTTTTTTGGTATCTCTGGAATCACAATTTAATATCCCATCTTATAGTCAAGTTGGATTTTACATTACACTTCTGAAAATGCACTTTTAGAAAGTTGGTATTTTCCTGCCTAAGCAATTTAGTGCATGTAGACTGTCTCTTGTCACATGACGGGGTATAGCTAACAGGTGAGCTTTGTGTATTCTTCCTAAACAGCCACACACAATAGGAAGCTTAGGTGTGCCTGGATGAGCCAGCACTTGCAGGATGGGAGTTAGGAGATGGGCACAGTCCACCTTACAATTAAATAGGCCGTGTCCTGTCTCCACACAGACCCCCTGTAGTTAGTCTGCAGCCAGGGCAGTGAAGGCAGAATGCTTTGGAACTTCAAAGGAAAACTTCTAGAAATGTCTCCCCCACTTCAAAGGCACAACTGTTATAAATACTGGACCTCAGACACCAACTCTTCTGTACATTTCAAGGACCTTTGAATACTCTGCCAGGAAGAAGGACTACCATGCTGTTACAAGGACTGCCACTCTGCTGGACTGCTACTGTAAAGGAACTGCTGCCATGCTGTGCTGATCTGTTGCCATTTTTTCTTGGTAGGAAGAACTGGATCTGCAAATTCATCTTAATCCCAGGACCACAAGGTGACTCCATGGGCTAGTCTGCTGCCCATTGTTATCTGAGCCTCAGGAACATTATAAACTTCCCCAGAGCTCCTGGACCCATCTTCAGCAAGTTCCTTACCCCGATTTGGTGCCTCTCAGGTTCTGGACACTTGGCGGGCTCTGCAGGCTCTTAAGTCAAGCTTTTGGGCTCTTTGCATCTGCAAATGCGTTCGATCCCAATGGAACTATGCTACTTGCAGCAAAAATCACAGCCAGCCACTCTCAGCCCACGCCTCCACACAGCAAGCATCAATCACTGCAGAGGACCTCTGATGTGAGGCTCCAGCCTGCCCATCCTTGATGAACAGCCTGCTCATCGCGCCACTCTGACCACCGCCAGCAATGTTCCTCTTGCTCCCTCTGGCCCTCTCCAACACAAAAGGGGCTCTTGACATAAAACTCAAGAAGGTACAACTTAAGCGGAAATAATCTGGGAATGTATTCGGCCTGCAATTTAACTTTTCCCTTTGATATAGTCCAGCATGACCAAATATCTCCAGTTCGTTCCCAATATTTTTTGTGCAATTTTTCCATTTATTCTTTAAAAATTCTTAAGTCTGGTTCTATTTAATGGATTTCTGTTGTGTTGGTACTATTTTATTCATTACATTATGCTCCCTTTATCTAACATGGTGTGGGAACTTTATGTGTGGTGTTGGCACTGTTTTACTGTTTGAATTGCTACACAAATACTTTACACATTGCATCTAAGTTAATCCTGACTGCTCTGTTCCAAACAAACCAGGGTGTTGAGCACAGGTTAATTTAGGATGTGCTGACTAGAATTGTGGATGCAGCTTGACCAGGGCTCACACCCCAGATAACCAGTAACCCAATTTACAACAGTGCTGCATTCCAGTATTGACACTTAACTTTCAGAGCCTGTGCACGCTTTATAAAGTATACTAGGGACTTATAGGTAAGTGCAATGTGGCATTTAGCATTATAGCCAATTTTGACATGTTGACATGTTAGCAGAGCCCCCGTGCAAAGAATAAAAATAAAAGAAACACCAAAATCAGTCTAAAAACAATTATGCCAAAACAGATATGTTCTTACAGATATTGTAACAAATTGGAAGTATTGGTTTGGTGGGGTCAGAACCGAACTCAAATTATAATCAAAATCCTTGTTAGGGTGAACCAGTGAAGTCACTAAATAAACCTGTACTTATCCTCTGGTCGCTTGGCACAAAGCAGTCATGGTTAACTTAGAGACAATATTTAAAGGGGCAGATTTACAAGCCCCTTGCGCCTCTTTTACGCCGCCGTTGCATCACTTTTGTGAGGCAGCGGCGGTGCAAAAGATGCCCCATGGTGCGGGATATTTACAACGTGACGCATCTCCCAGATGTGTCACGTTGTAAAGCCCTGCACCAGAAGGAGGCGTTCCATCACAGGGGGGGGGGGGGCGTTCTGGCGCAGGAACACCTCCCAAAAGTGGCTGAGTGAAATCAACAAGATTTCACTCAGTCACTTTTGGGCCCATGCTGCGTCAAAACCCTGCGCCTGCTTGAAGCAGGCATAAGGATTGATGCAGCATTGTGGAGATAGAGCCCCCCAAGCCTTGCTGGAGCTGCATCGCGCTTCCGATGCAACTCCAACAATGCGCCGCTTTTACGGCACAGATGCATGACGCATTTGTGCCGTTTTTTCCCCATGGTGCGCCGCATTGTAAATGCGGCGCATCCAGGGTGGTGGAGCTGCGGCGCACAATTACTGGTGCATCCCTGCTGATATGCAGGGATGCGCCAGTAATTGTAAATTATATATTTATGCAGTACTCAAACAGGAGTAAAGTGAAAACACAACACCGGAAAAGTCCTAAACCAACTTAGAAAGATAGAGTAAATGTTAATAAATTAAATAACACCAACATGACAAAAATCTGATAAGTAGAACCGAAAATATGAATTTTTTAAGTTTGAATTAAAAATAGCACCAAAAAACACAAAGAACCAACTGCAATTATCTGGTCACACTTGGCCACATCATATTTTAAGACTGACCACGAAGAAGGGTGGATTGGGGTCAGATAAAGGAATCAGGTAAATCCAGTTTTTATAGAGAACACGTAGTAGTTGAAGAGTCGTCAGCAGGTCAGATTGCAAGCTGGATACGAAGCAGGGCTCGATAATGGTGAGCTGCTGAAGAGCAAGGTCCCAGTGTAAGTATCAACGGAGGTGGGAAAACTCTAAGCAGGCAACGTCAGTGCCCAAGAAGCCCTCTACATTAGTACTAAAGACGTTTTCTAGTAGTCAGAGCTCTTTCAGTGTGGCAAACCAGAAAGCTGAGGATGACTGGCAATTTGATGTTAACGGTGGTCTCTGATGTTCTCAAGGGAGAAAGTTGGCACCAAGTAAGTCACAGATCTTGCAGCTAGGGTCCCAAACCTGGGGGACACAACTTGGGGGTTAAGAATTCACTCAAGCTGAGGCCAGCAGCAGGGTCCAGGCAGGGCAAGTCCAGTTGGCACTGGCCTGCTGGACAGTTGCAGGGCAAGGGCCTGTGGAAGCTTGGTGTGTCCCTGTATCTCAAACAGGTGGTCAGCCTACGGCCCTTGGATTCACTACTGGAGACCTGCGTTCGAAGTAAGCAGGCCTAGTGCTCCTTCAGCTTACAGACAACAGGTCAATCCTTCTATTAATCTTTACAGATCCAATTGTATTTTGAGGAGCATACTGGGGATGCTGCATTTATGCCCAGTTCTTGCCTGTGGGCCAGGAAAAGTTTGGCCACTCCCTAGCTAATGGAGAAAAGGTTTCCAGGGATAAACCTATCCAGCTTTGTGGCACTTCCTGTGAATTTACTGTATGCTATCCCACAGTGCCACTCTCTACCTACGTCCAACATTGCAGAAACTTTCTTTCCCTAGTCAGATCTCCATTTCGCCACCAATAGCAGCTGCTATGATAAAGGGCAAACCCTCCCTTGTTCAGTTCTGGAGAGCTCCACCCTCCCACTAGGTTTGTAACGATGCTGACTAGGAAGAAAACAGGGAAGGCATACCTAGGTGTTGACTACATCTGCTAGTGACAGAACAGACACCTTAGCTCAGGAAGGGGAACAGTCCCCAGGCCTTCCAGCTGAAGTGGGAAACACTTCTCCATACCGAAGCCCTTTGTACGCTGTCTGGGAGCAATACACATCTCCCTACAGAAGAGCCATCAGCAGTCAGGTGACACTGTCAGGAAGGCCCATTTTGGGTTTTGCAGGAAAATGACAAATTTCTAAAAGAGTAATTACTAAAATAATAATATAAACTTTGACTTGGGAATTAAGTAGGATTGTAAATTATTGCTTAAATGAGTCTTACTCTTTGGGCCGTTTCACTAGCTGCTTCTAAACTGAAATCAAGCACTATAAGTTGTTTACGTGTAACCCGGTGTTTTTCTATGGAAGTGCCAGCCTTGCAACAGTGAAAAGTACATTTGAAGGTTCTTCACTGTCAGGGTATGTAATACATTATATATACATGTTCTACTTTTTAAATGTCACACACCCTGTATAACAGGGATTCAGGGCCCATTTTAGGGGTGACTTCTAAGCATTAAAAAGGAAGGTTTAGGCCTAGCAAAGGGTTTGTTTTGTCAAAATGACAGTTTAAAATTGACAATTCAGGCTACAGTGGCTAATCTGGAGACAGATTTTACAGTGCTTCTTCAGTTGTTGGCACAATGAGTGATGCAGCTTACTAGTAGCATTTAATTTACTGGTCCTAGGTACATGTAGTACAATATACTAGGGATTTTAAGTACATTAAATGTGACAATTCAGAATATGCTACTTTAACCAGGTTCAAAAAGGAGAGCACTAGCACTTTAACACTAGTTAGCAGGAGTGAAGTGAGCATAATCCTACGGCCAACAGAAACAAGTTCAGCAAAAGAAGGAAACTATTGGGGGAATACCACACAAAAAAGGTATTTTCAACAAATTGCGTCATACCCTCAATTGAATAAAGACATGCATGAGTGTGGCACCACATTTTTCTATTTAGTTCTCAATACTTACTTCTAAAATATTGGCGTAGATCATGTTCGTAAATATGGTAGAACTGGACCATAATAGAAAACCAATGAATGTCAATAATTTTTGTGATTGAAATTAAGTACCGTCTAGACACATTTTGTTGAATGTATTGTATGAAGAACTTTTTGAGACTAAAGTAATGCTTGGATGAGTGTATTTATAAATGAGACACAATAGATAAAGAGCAAGACCCCCTCAAACCTCCAGTTAAACTGAGAGATTAGTTTAAGTGTTGTTCGATTTATTTTGAAAAACCAGTACAGTGTTCTTTGAATTGTTTCTAAGGTCAAGCAGGTCATCCATAAATAATGCATGTATGTTTCTGTAAACACAAGCTCCCAGCCGACACAGCATTTGTTGCACACAAACTCATTCCTGACCAACACACCCCCATACTCTCTCAGAAAGGACAGAAATTATCAACATTCAAGACCTTGAACTGTGAATGATACAGCAGAATCTATTCGAGATAACAGAATAGCCAATCCTACAATGGGGTCTCACTAGTTCAGAATGTTCCAACAGTTAACACAATTGTATTGTATCCTGATCAAAAACCCTTCTCTGTGCTTGGGCGGCGGGGAAAAGGCTTCTGCCTCCTCTCAGACCAACACCTCCTGCTCGTCCCAGGTAAATACGTTCTGCTGCACTCCAGAGTGACCACTTTGCAGTGACCAAGCAAACATTCCTGTTCCTGTGTGGACATCCTCTGCTGCATACTATACTTTCCAGCACTGTTTGCTGATCCTAAGCTAAGTACATTTAGACAATTGATTCAGTCTCATCTGTAGTCAAAATATTGTTTCACACATAGCTCCCAAGCCGGCCTTCGCAGCTCATGTCATTGTATTGTTTTAGTGGCCTTAGTATGTAACTTTTCTACAGGAAACCACCCATACTGTATTTTGTAATTTTGAGTGTAGGGGATTTCTCCATGGGACTCTCGAATGGCTGTTTGTACTCTTGAGCGTCTGTGCTGTGAATACAATATTATCACAACTGGGTCAGATACAGCTTGGCTGACCCCATCTGAGATCATTAAGGGACCCACAGCTTGCGCCTTATGAACTCATGAATTTGAAGGGAGTCCCAGAACAGAGCTAGCATCCCCAAAACTTAAAATATTAAGAGCACCAATCCACACTCATACTAACCAACCTGCCGTTGCACCCTTTTCCTTCTTACTAAACGTCCCCATTCGCATGCCTGAGGCAGCCGTCCGTCCTTTTTAAGTTGCGAGAATAACACTTTCTTTTTCTTTATATTTGTGATTGTGATGACTACAATTGCACAGTGGCCGGCAGTTCTATAGTGGATTAGTCATTCGCCAGTTGGAGACAGAGGCATCTACCACGTAATCATTGGTCACTAGTCCGGCTCACACATGAGACTCACCAATGTTGTTTGTGTCTCGAACACACTCACGGTGACGACACTGCTTAAGGAGTCCTGGCGGGTTCCGGAAGTTATTTATGGGTGCCAGGACTAATTTTGTCATCGTCAGATTGTGGCCCAAAGCAAGGGGAGGAATGCAGAAAAAGAAAAAAAAGGAGGTGGAAGATTTGCAACACATTTCCAAAAAAGAGAAAGAATGCAAAAGAACCTGCGCGAGTGAGATAAAGAGAAGTGTGGTGGGCGAAGAAAAGCGCCCGAGGTAGAATCCAGACGAGGCAGCGCTTTTTTCTTAATAGTAATTATTAATAAATGATTAAGATTCTGAAAGGAAAGTCTGCAGTTGTCTCTTATAAATACACTATATCAAATAAACATACTTTTATATCTAGGTTTTTAGATGAACCCATGATCATTAATCTACCCAGACTCCTCTGGTTGCTAAATGTCACCTTGAGCAAATTAGACCTTGAGAGTAGAAATAAGTATTTTCAATACGACGGCAAGGGCACATCTTTGTGTTGATTAGTTAAAAAAATCAATGTTTACTTAACACGCCTGCTTCTGAGTGAGGATAGCTCAGCATTCAGATGAAGATCTAGACCTCATTTTATGAAGCCGCGGAACAGAGAGACAATCACAACCACAGCAGTGTTTGCAAATATGACGGAAAATACACAATGAAGGAGGCTAAAGTGTATGGAATGTTCAGCATTGTTAGAATGCACGTAGAAAGGAAGGAAAAGATGGTCGCTGAGTGAAGATGCACAAAAAGTGAGAACGAAGGCACGGCTCCCCAACGCACCTATTTATACATGTTTCTTTTGGCTACGTCAAATAACGAAACCTGCTACATTGAGCGGAGCAAGAGAAGAATTAGCCCAAAACAGGTTTATGATGCACTTCGGCATACTCCTGGGTCTTACAAAGTCAGAAAGGTATTACAACCATTGGGGTCAGCGTACTCCTTGCAGAGGAACTGAGAGGAGACGCCTCAACTGCATCTGCTGCAGCAGCGTGGGCTGCCATGGAGGCCATGGTCAGCGTACTCCTTGCAGAGGAACTGAGAGGAGACGCCTCAACTGCATCTGCTGCAGCAGCGTGGGCTGCCATGGTGGCCATGGTCAGTGTACTTCTTGTGGAGGGACTGAGAGCAGGCGCCTCAATTGCATCTGCTGCAGCAGCATGGGCTGCCATGGAGGCCATGGTCAGCGTACTTCTTGTGGAGGGACTGAGAGCAGGCGCCTCAATTGCATCTGCTGCAGCAGCATGGGCTGCCATGGTGGCCATGGTCAGTGTACTTCTTGTGGAGGGACTCAGAGCAGGCGCCTCAATTGCATCTGCTGCAGCTGCTAGGGCTGCCATGGAGGCCATGGTCAGCGTACTTCTCGCGGAGGGACTGAGAGCAGACACCTCAATTGCATCTGCTGCAGCAGCGTGGGCTGCCATGGTGGCCATGGTCAGTGTACTTCTTGTGGAGGGACTGAGAGCAGACACCTCAATTGCATCTGCTGCAGCAGCGTGGGCTGCCATGGTGGCCATGGTCAGTGTACTTCTTGTGGAGGGACTGAGAGCAGGCGCCTCAATTGCATCTGCTGCAGCTGCTAGGGCTGCCATGGAGGCCATGGTCAGCGTACTTCTCGCGGAGGGACTGAGAGCAGACACCTCAATTGCATCTGCTGCAGCAGCGTGGGCTGTCATGGTGGCCATGGTCAGTGTACTTCTTGTGGAGGGACTGAGAGCAGGCGCCTCAATTGCATCTGCTGCAGCAGCATGGGCTGCCATGGTGGCCATGGTCAGTGTACTTCTTGTGGAGGGACTGAGAGCAGGCGCCTCAATTGCATCTGCTGCAGCAGCGTGGGCTGCCATGATGGCCATGGTCAGTGTACTTCTTGCGGAGGGACTGAGAGCAGGCGCCTCAATTGCATCTGCTGCAGCTGCTAGGGCTGCCATGGAGGCCATGGTCAGCGTACTTCTCGCGGAGGGACTGAGAGCAGGCGCCTCAATTGCATCTGCTGCAGTAGTGTTGGCTGTCATGGTGGCCATGGTCAGTGTACTTCTCACAGGGGACTAAGAGAAGACGCCTTACTTGCATCTTCCGCAGCAGCGTGGGCTGTCATGGTGGCCATGGTCAACATACTTCTCGCGGAGGGACTGAGAGCAAACACTCAAGTGCATCTGCTGTAACAGTGTGGGCTGCCATGGTGGCCATGGTCAGCGTACTTCTCGCAGAGGGACTGAGAGCAGACACCTCAATTGCATCTGCTGCAGCTGCTAGGGCTGTCATGGAGGCCATGGTCAGTGTACTTCTTGCGGATGGACTAAGAGTAAGCTCCTCAATTGCATCTGCTGCAGCAGCGTTGGCTGTCATGGTGGCCATGGTCAGTTTACTTCTCACAGGGGACTAAGAGAAGACGCCTCACTTGCATATGCTGCAGCAGCGCGGGCTGTCATGGTGGCCATGGTCAGCGTACTTCTTGTACTATTTGCACATTATACAGTACACTTGATATAAGGATCTCTCTAGGAGGCAGCTATGTATAGAGGAAGAATTTGATATTATATGTAATGTACGTCTTTCTTAATTTGCACATCATACAGTACGCTTGATATAAGGATCTCTTTAGGAGGCAGCTATGTATAATGGAAGAATGTTGTGTTGTATTGTATGTAAAGTATGTCTTTTCTAATTTGTCTGTGTATTTTTGTGGACCTCTGTAGTAGTACCATATCAAAAAAAAAAAAAAAATGTACTTCTCGCAGAGGGACTGAGAACAGACGCATCAATTTCATCCGCTGCAGCAGCATGGGCTGCCATGGTGCAACACAGATGAGACAATGGTAGTTGGAAGTGTTGTACAAATCTGTTCACAGCCTTTACTTGGGCCAACTGCCTCGACCAAGAGGGAGGATGCCACCACTTGTTCTTCAGTGATCTCGCAGATACCAGTGCAGACCTTGTCGTGGGTTCAGCGGTAGAGTGTGTGGGAGCAGTGATCAGGTTGGTTGCTGTGCTGCAGTAGGAGTGCAACTTAGTAACTTAGCGGTGTTGTGATAGAATGCAGGGGCATATTATCAAGCCTGGGCGATAAAATTATCGCTGCTTTATCGGCAGGAAACTGCAGATAAAATGGCGATAATGGGCTTCATAATATGCTCTATGGAATGCCAATTGAAGCTCATGTTAAATGTGAAGGACATCTAACATGAGCTTCGATTGGAATTCCATAGAGCATATTATGAAGCCCATTATCACCACTTTCTTGGCAGTTTCCTGCAGATCAAGCGGCGATAATTTTAATGCCCAGGCTTGATATTATGCCCCATGGTTCCACTCCTAAAAGTGATAAAGGGAAAGATGGAACTGGAAACAATTTATATTGATGCATGACAGAATAACGGATACGTCCTGTGCTTACATGGTAGATAACTAAAGAGATAGGAACCTAAAACGTTGCCAGTGTATGCAGACTATTTTTAAGGGTCTTGCTTTAGCATAAGCCACAACATATGGATATAATGAAGGTAAAGTAAAAGAAGCAGGAAGTAATGTGGTCTCTGCATCGATTGTTAAGTACACTGCAGTAAGTCACGAGGCTGTGACCAGTGGCAGTGAAAACACTTACATAGAGAGAGAATATAATGACGAAAAACTGGCATGGACAGAGACAAACCAAGCTTCACTCTTACTGTTAACATGCAATTAAGATATTGGAGGAGAACAAACAAACTATAGTTACAGCAGACTTGCAATACTCTATTGATGGTGGAACGTCAGATGAAGATGTAGAGAAAACAAATGAAAGGTAAATAGGATGAAACATTTTAACCGCATCATTGCTGCTGCTATTTCCCGTGCTGCACTGCAATTTTCAAAATCCCTTGTTATGTGATAAGGTCAACTCTTCAAACGCACAGCGCAGGTAACACCCATGACGAGTTGACCTTGTCACAAGCATCGAAGGGGTTAAGAAGCGTTGACTTGTGCTGATGCTTCATAAAGCTCTGGTGTAATAATCGTGTGCCCTGGGATTGGGGCGATGAAACTGAACCTGCTCAGACTCTTCGGTCCTCAAAACAAGCAGCAGATGCAGTGGAAGTTAATATGTTTCACAAAAGTGATTTGACTTGTGAGCAATGCTGATGATGTTGGCCCATTCGCCAGCATCTAGAAGGCTATTTAATCATTCACAAATGTTGAAATACCTCCCTGAATGGAGTCCTTTGTTGCCTTATCCCAGGACATAAGACATGGCAAGACTATCACTGTATTAGTCTGGGCTTACTTGTCTTGAAATCAAGTACGGCATAGGTGACAAAGATTGATTCTATAATATCACTCAAGACTGCGTCGCTTTGGGATACCGTCTCTTGGAAGGTTCATCCAGATGCTACTCCGAAGCATACTAAGCAAGGTGGAACAAAGTGAGGAGCACGTTACACTCTCAGGTAGGAATTTCTAAGCATTAACCGGTCGAGAAATGCACCTCTTGAAGACAGTGACAGACTCAAATGTGGAAATTGGAAATCGGTAGACGGTATAGAAATTGAAAGACAGCTTTCTGCGATACAAGAATCAAGAAAGTGTAATAGTTTATGTAATGCTCCAAATGGAAAGGGAAGGGACATTGAGACTCATAAGTTCTGTTGTAGACAAACACACTACGGTGCTAGTTATGGATGAAGACAAATCTCATGGTTCTTCGATCAGGAAGTTCTAACTGAACCATCAATGTGTTGCTATATGAACGGTCGGTGAATCAGGTATTGTTAGACTGTTAGCTCTGAAGCATTAAGTCCCAGGGACCACTGAGCTCTCTTAAAGGGAGATGGATAAGTATCTCTGGTAACTAGAGCTCTAAAGATAGAAAGTAGGCCTATAGAGTAATAAAACCATGACTCGTGGCTAAACCAACTATATTCCGTTTAATAAGCTCCTCATTGAAAAGCTCCAATGTTCGCAAAGCTCGCAACGCACCATGAACCACAACACACCGAACCAATGTATTACAAACCGAATACAGAAACACACGTTTAGCAATTATCTAACGTCTACCAAAGCCTTAAATAGACACTGCAGCAAAATGAAGGATTCCGTCTCCCCACCAAATCAGAATGGCATCACATTCATCCCGCAGAGACTTGTAAAACGCGCAGAATTCATAACTATTTAATTATTCTAATTATTAGCAACCTTAATGTTGAACATAAACATGTGTTCCTCTAGCCCTGTGTGCATTTGTACCACCCCACCGTGTTCTCATGTTCTCTGCTTGAAAGGTGGCACATGTAATTAGGATTATATTGTCCAATTTCAGGCGAATGGGATGAAAACAAAGACATACTTAACCCGTAGGATTTACATTCTTTGCTGTCCGACGTCTTTAGATTTAAACTGTAGGTCTTTGCTATTGAAATCAGTGCTTCTTTTAATTTGAATGTGATGACTGTGAGTTCCATATTCGTTCACTGGTCACTGTACAACCTGCACTATTATCAGCCACATGATAACCTTTTTGACACTATTTTCTTTCTCAGATGTAGAGAGACTCATACATACTACTGCCCACAAAAGGTGCTCTTTCACCAAGGTACATGCGGCCATAAACATACGTTTAAAAACACATTTACCTCTGTTACATTTGCCAGGAATCCACAAAGGGGCTTCTTGGCAGGTGCAAGCACTTTTATGTGTTTTTATATGTCCGCTACAAACACGGAGATCTCTGCACTTAAATCAAAGTGATAAGAAAGGGGTCAAGGACATTCCCAAGCGTTCCAAAGTATGGTTAGCCTTGGAAGATTGTAAACCACCACAAAGAAATACATGTGTGGGTATACAAAGTCCTGTCATTTCCCTTTTCAGCCTGGAACGCTTTGTATATTTACTTCAATCCATTGCTGGCATAAAACCCCTTTCCAGGGCAGGAAAGAGATGAGCGAAAGGTGGATGCTCTTGGCTTGTTGAGTGCTAGGTCCCAGGCCTATTGATAAAGGCTGTGCGCAGCAGGCGTTGCCATCCTCCGTCAGGCTGGGTGCAAGGCCTGGATCTAGACACGTGTGAAGGATTGAGTGTGGGCTTGGCCAAACACTGATCCCCGGGGGTCAACCCCTGCTGCACACGGTCGAAGGACATGCACAGCATTGGTTGGCAGCCTGCAGCTTGTTAGTCATCAGGCTTGGTCATAGGGAAGGCCCTAGAGCCAACGCCTGCAGCACATGACGGAAAACTGTGCATGGCTGGTGATATCTGCTTACAGAGGTTTGGTGATGGGTGTGGCCAAAAGCCAAGCCCTGTTGCACATGCCCAAAGGTGTGTGCAGCAGGATTTGTCAGCTTGCACTTATCACCAAGCCACGAAGCCCAACCAGAGTTGCACATGAATAACAGTGAATTTTGAAAAAAAATGAATTATAAAGCAAAAACCTAGAATTGCCTTAATAAAAACATTTAAAGCTGATTTATGCTTCTAGCTTCGATGCTACTCAACAAGAAATTGTTCGCAAAATGCAAAACCATAACTCATGAATTCCACCATTCTGTATACACCACTTTGTCAGTAGCACAGGAAAAAATATGGTGGGTGGCCCCAATTATAGCATGTATTCAGTGCACTACCAAACAATGCTTGCTAAGGAAAGTAGTTTTGTGCTTTTGACCCAGAACAATCACTCGTTTTTTTTAGTACAAATATATTTTACAAGCTGTGTTTCACATTTGTTTCTTAGTGCTTTCAGTGTGGAACAATGATTTGTAGTCTGCATTTGCATTCTGAAATTTCCAAAATAAAAACTGTGTTGTACCTTTCAAAACAAATCAAGTGTGAGGACTATTACCGCCCTTCTCTTTAATAAATTATCTTACCTAAGATGTGTGCATTTTCACTGTACTTCTCTCAGAAATATGTCAAAATGCTCATCATAGGAATTGTCTATTTAAGGGACATACAGGTAGATTCATCAAGCATTTTTGCGAGCGCAAACAGTGCGAATCGCAAAATCGGCCGGTTGCGCCCGCAAAAATTGCATTTGGGATTCATCAATGGTTCATGCTCTCGCAATATAAGAATTCGCAAATAATTGCGAGTTCTGATATTGCGATTGCATTTAAGGAATCGCAATTTGCGATTCCTTATATGCAATGCATGAACTATTTTAAAATTGCGATTTCGCAATCTGGGGCCGCTAATTACTGCGAAGTCTTACTACGTGGTAAATAGCGAAAACTTAGATAAATGCACTTTTGTGTATTTATCTAAGTTGAATGTTACACACACACATGACCTTTGGACATGTGTGTGCGCAACATCAGTGTACATTTCCATTTCAGGGGTGCTACAGGGTGTCCTTTGGACACCCTGGCACCCTTGAAATCACATCCTTATTTGCGATTCGCTAATTGCGAATCGCAAATAAGGATTGACTCCCCATTCATTCCTATGGGCCTATAGCCCCAAAGGAATGAATGGGAAATCGCATATTTATTTGCGATTAGCAATTTATGAATCGCAAATAAGGAAGCAGTAGAAATCGTAAAAAATATTGTGATTTCTACATGCATCCCAGTTTTGCGAGTCTGTAATAGCGATTCCTTAATAATCGCTAATACAGACTCGCAAAAGAGGACTTTGATGAATCTGGGGGATAGCTCTGCCATCCCCGGCACCATCTAGACTTTACCTGGGAGCCTGTGAATGTAATCATCAGACATCAAAATGTTAACAATTGTTTACATTAAATTGGTGGAACGAATACTAAGTTTTTGTATTTTACGTAAAATATATTAGTAAATGATGAGTTAAGTACCTTCTCAGTGTTTCCAAAATATGAATTGCACCGCTCAACAGCCCACTCTCATTTTGACTGTTATAAGTCTGTCTATTCCTACTTTCTGACACACGGCAGCGCCTTGAGACCCTCACGGGTGAGTAGCCATGCTATACAAATTCCTGATTGATTGATTAATTGACCCTGATCAGATCTCTACCATCCTGCAGCGGGACGGATCTGGCGGGTCTGTGCAGTTCATCATGGGGTACATGTAATGCTGAAGGCCCACAATTATGGTGGAAAGACATTTATAGTGACAAGGTCCCTGTTTCCATTCATAATGGTGGAGTTCTAATTTGCACACACAGTTGCCCCTGGGGCTGAAGTTAGAATTATTAGGAAAACAACAGGAAGAGCTCCCAGTTCATCTTTGGTTACAAACTACAGGTAAAGGCCAATTCTAAATCAGCTCAAACAACCTGCCTGGGCGTGACTACCTTTGATATAACTGGACCGGCTGATCTTTAGAACTGGCCTACATACACCTGTAGCTGCCTCGCCAGCCTTATGAAATAAAAAAAAAGTTAATGTTAAAATACAAATATATACACACATATAGGCGTTTTGGATCGCTCTCTTTTCCAGTCTGTTAAAATCTCAATCAAATGTTTCTTCTACTATAGCCTACAGCATAAGGGCTGATTGAACCCAGTTCACATATTCTCTCGCTCGCACTGTGTGTGACAGTATTTTGTCTGATCACTTGTGCACAGCTCCCTAAAAAAGACGCAATTCACTGCCAGTACTGGTGGGTAAACGCTTTACTTTGCCAATGCTTTTCTCTTTCAGTTCTTTATCAGTTTGTGTGGCCATGCTAATGTGTTTAACTATGTCCTTGGTTAACAGCAATTCAAAGCCAAGAATGTCTTCTCATGGTCCGAAAATTAATTTGATTATTCTGTGATATACATTAAAATTAACACTTTTCTATACATGTTCCGAGTACAACTGTCTTCTAAAAAGTACCCAACTTTTTTAATGAAAATTATATGAATTTTTTATACTACGTTTTATTGCAAGTACTTGGCCGAGAAGTTTAGGTGAGGCATGTTTTCTATTAGTTTAGCTTATGCTTTTAATAGCAAGCAAAGCAAAAATAAAACCGTTTATTAAGATCAAGCGAATTGGCTTCAAACAACGCTGTTGTAATCTGCGGGGAGGGCGCGGCCCATGGTTCTGAACTTTCAATTTGTACTGAAATATTTGCTCATAATGTTTCTATTACAATGGACAAGGAAAGAGCAGAAACGGCACTAGTCTTCAAATCTGCCGGCAATGGGCCTCTTCGGTACGGAGAGAAATAAGTAGCTACGATCCACAATTTGCAACCTACAAGCCCAGAGCAGCATATGGTGTCCCATCAGGCAGGTATGCGCTGTCCGGGGTGCTGAAATTGCAATGTGCAGCGGCTGGTCGTGGCGGCGAAGAGGCATTCAATTGAGAATGTGCCGTCCGTGTTGCTGAAGGTGCATTCTGCAAGCAGAGGGGGCTGCTCGTGAAGTTGAAGTAGCCTTCGGCAGGCAAATGCTGTCCATGGTGCTGCAGATTTGTTCTGCTGGTAAGGAGCTATTCTTGGTGCTGAAATGTCTAACGGTACAGTATGCAATGAAATCGCTAACCTGGCTGTTAGTTTTTAATGTGCAGCAATATTGCTGCACATGGTGCTGAAATAATCTGAATTAAGAGTTGCTCGCTGTTTAGAAGAGACAAAAATATAAACAAGAACCGGCATGGGTGGCTTTTCTGTAAATCAATGGAAGATTTTTTCATCAAGATTTTTAGCGTTTGCTTAGATGGGGGAGGGTGGGGGGGTTGCAGATATCAAATCTTGCACTTACAATGCCCATTTCTGCACTCATTGCATCATGCAGCCCAAATAACTTATAGTACTGGCAAAGAGAGACATGGACTTTTCAGGTATGCAGATAGCTTTTCTTGATAAAATATGTGATCAGAGTTGCTGTACATTGTGTGAGTCAAAGACTTCATTAAAGTAAACATTAACTGAGTTCATTGTTTATTATTCTGACTCGCGAAAAAGATTTTACACGTTTCCCTAAAACATCCCACCGTTCTGCATAGCAGTAGTAGGACAATGTCCATCACACAAGGAACAATCACAGGGTAGGCTAGACCTTGCGAACCGTCCTTACAGATCAGTCACTCATGGATCTTTATTTCGGCCACTAGGGCCATAAAAGCACATATAAGATAAATACGACACATTACAAACAAATTGTTGCAGTATCCTTTAGGCTATATAAAACCAGATAATACTTTGAGGACAAATGTAGGTTTCCTACTTGAGATCTTGAGTTGGCGAAGTCAACACCTCCTATCGCCATCCTAGAAAGGATTGTACAATATACACACAGTGTATGGTCTTTACAATCGCAAGATAAAAAACAATAAAGTGCATATGTGTAAACGATGGGGTAATTTTAAGAGAAAGATCAGTTTCATTCAGATGTGGTATCTTAAAGAGGCGCAAAAAGAATGCATGTATGTAACAAGGTATCAAATTATAATGTATAACAAAAAGACTATTTCATTAAAAGACAATAACAATGTCAGAATACAAATTGTGGGCATAAAAATTTAAAAGATATCCAGTAAAACAGTGATTGTTTAAAATAGTGCTAGACTGAGAGAGCAGCAATTAAGTTCATTCATTTTAAAAGGGAAAGTACAGGTCCAGTATGACATGATAAGTAAGGTGAGCTAGAGTTGACCTATGAGCTCTTCTTTAAAATGGCACTACGAGTACACCACATGGAATACAAAAAGCGCAAGATAGAAAACACAATGGGCATATCGGTGTCATAGTTAAGTAAACTAAACACCTCGTGACAGTTTCTAGACCCCAGGTTCCTGCACAACTGTAGCAGCCAGCGAGTTCTTGACCAACTGTAACCAGGGCAGAAAAATAGCACATGAATTTCAGCTTCCTCTGCTTTCTCACAGGCTAGACAATCCAGACTGAAGGCACCCATCCACCTGTTAGTAAATGATCGGAGCAGGAGAACCCCATGTCTGAATTGGAGGAATAACTTCTTCGCAAGGAGCGGCTGGATATCGTATAGCACCAAATCTAGCCTGTATTGGGCTTTTACTTCCAGAAACCTAAAAGTTAGATGGCCAGGCGTAGACCCCCTCCATAGCTGGGCCAGTTTATATTCTCTAGAGGTCTCTAAGAGAACCTTTCTAGGGGTCAAAAGGCAGGTTTCTTCAGCAGTATTCCACAAATTTCCCCTCCCCAGAGCCTGACTGATGTTACTAATATGTGCCAACCATGGGAGTTTTCCCGCATCTTGAAGGCCCATAACGTCTCTCTGCTCGTCCCTAAATGGGGCCAGTTCAGGAGTGCTCCAAAGGCGTCCCCAAAATAGGAGAGGTCTAAGAGCTACTTCATCTGCAATAGGACTAATCCCTAGGTCCATTCTAAGGAATGTAAGTGGGGAACTAGAGGAGAGGTCCAAGAGTTGCATAGCACACAAGATGATGGACAGAATGTTGCGCAATGCCAAAACATTCATCCCCAGTCACAGATCTGGGTTTAATCCATCGTTATTTTGCTCACCAAGCCAAGAGTTGTCCAGCAAAGGAGTTCTCTATGTGTGATAAGGAGGCAGTTGAACAATGACCCCATAATTCTGATCCATAGAGTGCAGCGCCCCTAGCCTGTACCTTATTGAGTTCTCTCGCAGGGCCTACCACTTTGTGTGTGCCGCTATTATATGCCTTTGAGATACCCCCTGCTGACTGGGCTACCTTCACACTAGCTTTCTTTAGTTGTGCCCCAATACATTTTTTCAGTTACCGTGATCACCAAGTACTTGGAGATAGATTCGCTCTCTAGAGCCCTTCCATCTAGGCAGGGGTTTGGGTGAGTGCTTTTATTCACATTAAAGACCCCTGTTTCTACAAAAAACACGAAAAGTATCAAGAGCCCTTTGTATACCCAAGGGCGATTTTGAGAGCAAGAAGGTGTCATCTGCGAACATCATGGCAAGTATTTTGCGGTTCGCTAGCCTAGGGGCATCGATATCAATTCCAGCTGCCAATGACTCGATTACGCCGTTAATAAAAAGGGAGAAAAGGGTTGGAGCCAAGACAAAGCCCTGGCGTACGCCTCTCTCAATAGGGAAGAGAGCTGAGAGCTCTCCATTTTTTCCCTACCTAATTTATGCAAAATTACCTTGATGAAGGCATTTCATCTGATGGCAAAGGTACTGAGGGGCTCCCATATCCAATAAAATTGCCCAAGTAGATCCCTCAGGACAAGATCAAACACAGATTTAAGGTCCACAAATATAAGAAAGAGGCTGCCACCCTCTATGGCCACAGTTTTCCACTATAGGAGCTGTAATCTGAAGGTTTGGTCAGTTGTGGAGATCTGAACCCTAAACCTGTTTTGGAGAGGGGTAAGTATGTTATGCTCTTCTATACAGGACTGCAGTCACCCCAAAAGTGCACTGGGAAATATTTTCTGACTTACGTGTAGGAGGCTGATGGTATGCTATTTGGGGGGAATGAGCGGCGAACCCTTTTTAAATAGTGGGATAATTTCAGCCCCAGCCCAAGTGGTAGGAATCGCCATACCCAGAAGGATGGCTTGAAACAGGGACAACAAGTAGGGTCAGATTGGTGGGCAGCGGGCAAGATGGCTGGGTGGACATGATCCACCTCGGCTCCCGGTCAGCGTCTGTGTCCTGAGACCATAACCCCTCTAAAACCCACCAAGCCTGCTACAGAAGCTGCGAAACTGCGACCGATTCAGTGGAGGCTGAGTGAGTGCTTTCCACATTAAGGAAAAAAAACTTTTGTGACTCACCGGGCCTTCGAGATAGCATCTGGAGCGTGAGACAAAATGGCTCTCGCTGTGTAGGGAAGATGGAGAAGCCGGCGGACACCCAGGTGCCTTACTGGAGCAGAGGGGAAGGACTTGTCTCATTCGAGCTCTCACCGTGATCACGGAAGGAGTGGTGTGCGTGAGGTTTCGCATCACGACAGGAGCAGCAGCTGACCATGACTGGAAGAGCTCATTGAGGGTCTTTGCTGTGCACATGTGACCCCTTGGAGGGCTTCGTCTGTGCAACAGGTGAGGCGAGGATGTACTGCTTTGGCATGATGGGAGCATGGGGCAGTGGGAGCAATTTCAGGAATGGTCAGCCAGCCTCAGGCTAGCAACAGCAGCAAAATAGATCCACTCCTGGCTATGCCTGACCCCAATATGACAGCCAACACGCTGCAGAGGATCTTCTAATTGAAGGGGGTGCCGCATTAAAGTGCCTCAGCGGCATCTAGCTCTGCAGTGCAGCATGAGGGATGTAAAGAAGGAAGGGATTGTTGCCTTCCCTATAGACCATCAAACACTGATAGCACTCAGCATTGGGCTACCACTTTTGGGAGCGAGCCCCCGAGGACTGATAACTGTCTCTTCCACCTCTCCACTCATGGGGCTAGCGGGAGTATGAGGCGGAGGACGTTTCCCAATTATACCGGGACCGAATTTTGTTTGTACTTACTGCGGAACCCAAGTACCATTGGCCTTTTCCCGGTGGAACTGTCCTTTGCAGCTATAGAGGAGTCTGGCTCTGGTTCACCTCCTCGGCCGTCACCTACCCAGCCGGACATCGGACATTGTTTTTAACAGTGCTTCACGGTTTTGTCTATCTTTCACTTTGACGTCTTTGTTTCCCCTGAAGTCCCTTCCCCCTTCTGGTCTGCCTGAAGCTATCTGCACTCCTTTCCCCTGTTTACCTTTCCCTCTTTACCTTCCATTCCCCATAAGACGTTTGTGTTTTCTATTCAATGCGCCAATTACTTATGTTATTGTGTAATCTCATGTTTTTCTCCTATGCCTGAACTTGTAACTGAAACTGAGTTAATTGTTGTGACCTGTAGCTCACAGATTCTCATGTAAAGTGCTCTGATATCGCTAGGTCTTGCCAGCTCTCTATAAAACTCTTCAAATACATAAATGCACAAATAAATAAGTGGGGGGCCCAGACAGAAGGCTCAGAGCAGAAGAGGTCACCAGGGATCTTATCCAGCCCAGGTGCCTTTGCTGGCATTATCTTACCCAGTGCTTCAGTAATCTCCTTTAGGGAAAACAGGGGAGTGTCTCGATGATTTGACTCAGGGGGGGGGGAGCCTCAGCCACAACCCCGTCTTCCTCTTCTGCTGTTAAATATAAACATTTAAAGTGGGCTCTCCAGGCTTCATCCCCTATGTTAACACCTTAACCGCGGCGGGGTGTTCTAAAGGGTGGGTGGGGCTGCCACGGGAGCACGGAAGGGGTTAAGTGATATGACTGGTTTACCTCAAAGGGATCCTGTGTTGATCAGGTTCTAGAAAGCTTTCATGTTATGCTTATCTAATGCATTTCTGTGGGAATCCCATTTTCTCACTCCCAACTACTTTTTGCCTTTACTACGGCGGTTTTATAGATTGCCCTTGCTTCCCTGATCAATGGCCTGATCAATGTTTTAATGGCGACTAAAAGGGCTGACTTGGCTGCACTGCAGCATTCATTATTCCATAGATGTTGTGGTTTTCTAGTAAACCTAGAACTTTTGCTGGTGTAACAAAAAGATGCCAAGATTGAAAGCAAATGTTGATGGTTATTAGACAATCTAGTTTTGGAAGTTGACGTACCATTAGTCACTGGGAGTTGGTTCGCAGCAACAAGAAATGTGATGATTTGCTGGTATAAGGAGGCCAGCTTTTCCTGTGATTGGGAGAATTCCCTCCCACCCGATTCTCATCCCTCCATTTACCAGTGTTAAACTGGGGTCGTGTAATGATGATGTTTCAGGTGTATTATCATCATGTGGTGTATTTACCTCTAAAACTACGGGATTATGGTCACTCTCTTGATGATTGATGGTCTTAAAATCTAGGACCCTGTGCCACGATTTAGTGTCAACCAGGATGTAATTAATGATCGAAGCCTGGTAAACGTGCACTTGCCAGTGCTGTCGGATGCTGTGCGGCCATTGAATGCCCTAAATGAAGAACTCGGTGTAAGTGTATGCCTCTGTAGTACCAGCAGGGTCCAAGACCGAATAGGTGAGATGTTGAGCTCTGGAATTGCCCAGAGTGAGTCCTCCTCACTGGAAATACTTGTGGCCAGGCCATTCAAAGGTTCGAACTGGCAGTTGAAATCCCCACCTAAGATTACCCAGTAATTATCAGGGATTGTTGGAAGAAAGGTTGGCAATTGGTCAAGGGTGGGGGAAACTTGGCCATAACAGACCGGCCGTGAGTAGACGTTGATCAGAGCGATTCTGGTATTTGTGGTAAAGATTAAAAAAAAATACAGAGAATGTCTTGTGATGAGGTCTCTGTCTGTTTAATCTCACAGCCAAGGTGAACTCCAACCCAGATGCACAGTCCCGCACATGCTTTTCCCCTACACCCCTGGGTAGCTGAAATGCTAAATGACACAAATCCTAATCTGTGTGTGTTCGACCTAGCCCAGGTTTCCTGGAACATGCAAATCTCATGTTGTACTATTAATAACACTCAATCTGTATTATCTAGTTTGGAGGTAAGTCCTGCTATGTTCCAGGATAATAAGTGCAGGCTTGAGAGGCCTACTTCATTAGCTGTGTTGTTAGAGGAGTGACACAGGTCTTTGTGTGGGACTGGTTTTGGTCAATGGTCCCCACCCGCTTCGGGCTTGCACCGATGCCCAAATCACAATTGCCAACTGTAGTGGGAGGAGGCTTTACTACTAGTAGTTGGATGGTTTCAGTTACCTGTAAATCCAGTTGGGTTGGCTGATGCGACAGGGGACTAGTGGGGGCCTTCTCCTTAAAAAAAAAAATGTACACCTATCTCTCTACGCACAAAGGCTTTCGCCTGTGCTCCTTCCTGCTTCCTACAGCCTCCCTGTTGTGCAAGCTCCTCCTGGTGCATTATTCTTCCTGGGATCTCCAATTGACGGCTAGGGCTCACAAATAGGGCCCAGTGCGCGTTAGTAAGTCAATTGAATCTAGTGGGCTGTATCTATTTAAGAAAGGAAGGTTATAAAATAGTGGTTTTGTGATATCCTTATTCCTACTATCAAATGACTTACTCTGATTCCTCACCCCGAGTCGTGGCCTGCTCTACTCGAGATGTGAGGCACAATCCCGCAGGGGAAGAAGTATCCCAAGGGAAAGGATCCCATGCCCCCCTTCTCCCTCAGGTGGCTGCCATCTAAGAGGGTTTCCATGAACCGTGGGTCTCCAAAGGGAAACATCACTTACAACGCAACTTTTACAACGACATACCATTACAACGGAACTTTTACAACGCAAAAACTTTTACAACGCATGTATTTACAACGCATGTTTTTACAACGCAGGTACCTTTACAACGCATACCATTACAACGCAAGTATTGGTAAGTTTTTTATTATATTTTAAATGTTATATGTTTGGGGTAAAGGGGTATTTTTAGGGTTCAGGGTCAGTTTTGGGTTTTTGGGTAAAGGGGTATTTTTGGGGTTCAGGGTCAGTTTTTAGTTTTTGGGTAAAGGGGTATTTTTGGGGTTCAGGGTCAGTTTTTAGTTTTTGGGAAAAGGGGTATTTTTGGGGTTCAGGGTCAGTTTTTAATTTTTGGGTAAAGGGGTATTTTTGGGGTTCAGGGTCAGTTTTTAGTTTTTGGGTAAAGGGGTATTTTTGGGGTTCAGGGTCAGTTTTTAGTTTTTGGGTAAAGGGGTATTTTTGGGGTACAGGGTCAGTTTTTAGTTTTTGGGTAAAGGGGTATTTTTAGGGTTCAGGGTCAGTTTTTAGTTTTTGGGTAAAGGGGTATTTTTGGGGTTCAGGGTCAGTTTTTATTTTTTGGGTAAAGGGGTATTTTTGGGGTTCAGGGTCAGTTTTGGGTTTTTGGGTTAAGGGGTACAGGGTAAAAATAAATTAAAATTAAATTTAAATTAAATTAATTAATATAAATTAAATTAAATTAAATTACATTAAATTATATCTTTTTTCAATTAATTTACGATTATAAAATTAATATATATTTACCAATACTTACGTTGTAATGGTATGCGTTGTAAAGGTACCTGCGTTGTAAAAACATGCGTTGTAAATACATGCGTTGTAAAAGTTTTTGCGTTGTAAAAAATGCGATGTAAAAGCATGCGTTGTAATAACATGCGTTGTATCATCATATATCCGTCTCCAAAATATATCACTACATAGTCCCTGGGAACATCTTTAGGTCACCATCAACCCAGCCTACCCTACGCATCATTTGGGTCTTTATAGGAAAATTGCCTATTCTTGGCCAGCCAGAAAACGCTTTTATTTATTAGCTCAAAATGGGCCTCACTACACCCCCTGTTCAACTCTGGGACTCCTGTTAATACGATGACATAGGGAGTTGAGGCCGGGGGTAGATAATGCATGGCAGTCCCAATTTTAGGGGATTCCTTGTGGGAAACTGCCCTGGCACTGTCCCTATAGGTTGGACCTTGTTGCTGGGGATCTGGTGCTTGTGGTCTTACTACAAGTAGCCCAGGAATGTTTCCTGTTGCTGTAACTTGGAGAGGCCCCTGGCAGTGAATGCTGGCCCCTGTTTTTTGTGGCGGTGGGATTATCAAACATTTGTCTGCACCCTCCTGGTTAATTAAGTTAGGCCTAGTGAAGGTGGTCGAGTTATTAGATGCTGGGGGATCTGGCCAAGTAGAGAGAGGGGCTAATTGTGAGGCTGGGATTTTTGATGTTTCGACCCCCATGAGAAATGACTCTACCTTAACAACCCAAAGGTCAACCATTGATGATAATTTGTCAACCCGTTCCAATAGATTAAGTTCGTCTTTTACGATGGACCTGATTTTAACTTGGAGGTTCGCCACCAGGCTAGTCACCCAAGATGGTTGCTTGTGGCCCACTTGCGGTAATGCCCCTGGTCCAATTGCCCCAGTGTCACTGGTCATTGCTTTGATCTCCGTTTGTTTTTTCTGCTTGGGACACAGGTTTGTGACAGGCTTGCGTTTCCATTTTTTGGGCTGGCGCTCTCCAGATGCAACTCAACAGTGTGTGTTACACAGCACTTTGCACATGTCCTTGGGTGGCCTGTAGATAAGCCCACGGTTAAGGGAGAGGAGGGACTGACAGGATGGAGAATGGTATGAAATGGGGCTAAGTCTGGGGTTAGTGAAAGGAGCCTTTCAGTCAATTCAAATTTCCGTGGCAACAACTCCAATTGCCCTCTGTAACTGTTTGTCAATTGAGGTTGGTGGTAAGGGGGGCACAGGTTGCAAGACTGCAGAATAAATTTGCCCCATGCATGTGCGTTTTCCCATGTTTGCTTGCAGTAGTGCAAATGACTCAGTCTTTTAAAGAGGATTAAGCCACAGTAAAGCTTCCCAGTAGTTCGTATTGGGGATATTTAGCCAGGGGTCAGGAACTTTTTTTAAACTATGATGGGCTGGAGAGATGGTGACCACAGAGGATAAAATGCTTCCTGAGAGTTCTGGGGGTAGGAAGCACACAACAGGTTGTTGATAGCACTAACCTTATATCAATGTTCTGACTGGCACGGGATCTTGTCGCAGCGCGGGCACGCACTAGCTAATGCAACCAGGCACTCTATAAACTTAATTTTGAACTAAGTGTTCAATATAGATACCAGCTCAGGAGAATCCGTTGTCAGGGATCAGAGGGGTGGCACAGCCCAGTCTCCTTCAGGCTCTGAAGTGGCGTGGCCGCGAGCGTCTCGCCCCACGGGAAGCCCCCTGGCATTAAGTAGGTGCCTCCGGGCATGGACTGACAGTGGCACACTGGCCGCAAAGAATCACGGGGTTCTGGTCTCCCCCAGCAGGCAGGTACTCATCACAGTGGATTGGGGTCCCACGCCACAGGAAGCCCACTGGCATTAAATAGGCTCCTCCGGGTGTGGACTGACAGCGGCACACCAGCCACAAATAATCACGGGGTTGTGGTCTCTACCAGCAGTCAGGCACCCAGCACAGTGGGTTGGGCTTCCACACTGCAGGAAGCCCCCTAGTGTTAAGTAGTCACCTCGTGGCGCGGACTGGCGTTGGCACGCCGGCCGTAAAGAATCACGGGGTTGTGGTCTCCCCCAACAGGCAGGCACTCAGCACAGTGGATCGGGCTCCCCTGAAATTTGTTTTTTCCTCAGTAAATATTCTGATGAAATCTTTCTATTTTTGCTTGAAAGGCATTTGTCATTTTCTTTTCAACAAAATATTTGTTTTTCTAAGCTTCAAAACCATTGTTTGAAGAGTTTTATCCTAATTGGGCATAGGCTGGCAGAACCGACCCGCAGCACACAGCAAGATCAAGAGAGCCTGTGGCAGGTGGCAGAGCCTGGCCAGCGGCCCCATGCTTGTCCTGGCGAGAAGGGTCACAAAGGGTAGAGGTGTCCAAATACAAGTCTCATCTCCTGGATCTTCAGCTTCCAGTGCAGGGGGCACCCTGGACCGGCTTCTCACCAACCTGCTAAGGGCAAACAGATCCCAGACGGGTACCCACGCTTCTGTGGGCTGTCACCGACTACTCGGGTGCACCAGCTCCCCTGTGGTGCCCCCTGAGACAGGTCTTTTTGGTAGGGAACAAAAACTCCACAACTGCTTCCTAGGCAGTTAAGACTCCTCGGCCAGTCTCCAAAGGCCCTCCGGTTTGTCCAGATTCCGAAGCGAGCTGCGTCTCCAAGAGGTGAATTAAGTGCCATGCAGCATGCTCTTGTTCCCCTTAGAGGTGTCACCTCTTTCGGGCTCTTACATCCGTCAGCGGCGTGGTAGGCTGAGATTTACTTCATGCCTGCCCTACGTTCACACCTGCATAGGCACTTTCTTGTTACAACAAGCCTTCCTGCTGCTCTGTGGCGGCAGATAACACTGTGTGCTCCTGTCTTGCTGGTTACATTTTCCCTATCTTAACCCGGTCAGCATTCCCCAATCATTCCTTTACACTCAGCTTGCTCAGTAAAGACTGAAGAGCTTACATCAAACAGTATTGAAAAACAAAAATCAAGGAATCCAAAGTGAAATTGTTTTCAGTTTCAATGAAGAAATAGGAGTAAATGAAAGTGTGATGCACTGGGACAGCACCGAGATTCAATATATTATTAGTGCTTCGGACCTTTATTCTAGCAAACAATAGGTAGGTTTGCAAACCGAAACATGTATCCAACATCACCGCTTCGGCATTCTCTGCATTCAGTGGTGGGCAGGCCATTTATTTAATTATGCATATCCCTGGTGGGCTTGAGCCATTATGGACCTGTTTTTGCAGGGCAAGAAGAAGAAAGGTAGAGAGACACAGAAGAGATGTATAGAAAGAGAGAGAGTGGTGTAAGGAATTAGGCTGGATTGAACACATACGATACACTGGGCAAAGGAAAACAAGATACATTTGATATCCTATAGTACGTACTTATTTGACTATCCTATCTAGCACTCTGAAGTGGCGTGCACTAGCAGTATGCACAATGGAGACGTGTGTGTATATATGTTATATATATATATATATTCACTGAAAAAACCATAGGTTTCACACCAGTTATAGTTAGCTGGAAATTTTACTGACATAAAACCATTGAAATTCCCACGTTATAGTTAGTTGGACTCACTATAACTTACGCGCCTGCAATGCACTGCTGATGACGTCACATATTACATCACTCATGACATGGTCAGTGATATCACTCATGACATCACTGATGACATCATCCAGTGAATGTGTGTCTTTCTGAAAAATAAATATGTTTTATATATGTATATGTAAAGGTCGATGGAAGAATAAATGTTTAAATTAGTGTCTTAATGGATGTTTAAAAAAAAATTTGATTGGTTAACTGGCTTATTAAGTGTATCTTAGTGAATGCATACATTAGCGAGTATTGTTTAAATATTTAAATGTTTGTATCAGTGTTTCACTTTGTGTATAAGTGGCTGCATGGGTTGGTGAGTAGCTACATGTGTGTGTATATGTGTTATTAGATGTTTTTTTTAGTATCAGTATGAGTGTCTGTATGGTTTGGTGGGGGTGTTACTTAGCACATAGAGGCATCAATGACTAACTCACAGTTTGTATGTGTTTTGAAGACAGCATATGTGCAGGACTGTATGGGTGGATGAGTGTGTATATGTGTGTGTTAGTGAGTGAATGACTGTCTCACTAGTGTCTTTATGAGTAACTACATATGTTTTAATCTAGTATATGTGAGTATTGATGTATATAAGGGAGTATATGTGAGAGTGAGAGATTGAAAGAGTTCCTGTTTAAATAAGTATGTGTTTCTATAAGTGATTGTTTAAGAGAGTAAGTATGTGTAAGTTTCCTTAGAAGTAATGTGCTAGTGTGTGTATAGTTGTATATGCAAATAAATCGATGTTCAATAGTTTATTTCGTTGTGTGAGTATGTGTGTGAGTAACTTTTGGATGACTGTCAGTGTGTAACAGGATGTATATGTGTATCACTACATATGATGAGTGAGTATATGTATGAGTGACTATATAGAACTGTTGCTGAATGAGTGGATGTGTATATAGATGGTGGAATTACTGAATTGGTTGTTGTAACTGGTATGGGTATCTCCATTTTTTTGAAAATGTTAGTTTCTATATTTGATTATGTGTTTCAAGGGTTACATTACACTGAAAGGAGGTCTGTCAGTCTGTCACAAGGATGGTGTTATCAGTGATGTCATGAGTGATGTCACTGACCATGTCATGAGTGATGTAATATGTGATGTCATCAGCAGTGCATTGCAGGTGCGCAAGTTATAGTGAGTTCAACTAACTATAACGTGGGAATTTCAATGGTTTTATGTCAGTAAAATTTCCAACTAACTATAACTGGTGTGAAACCTATGGTTTTTTCAGTGAATTTAATAGGTTTTTAAATGCTAATTCCTAACTATAACTGGTGTGAAACCTATGTTTTTTTTAGTAAATTTCATAGGTTTTTTAAATGCTAATTCCTAACTATAACTGGTGTGAAACCTTTGGTTTTTTCAGTGAATTTCAAAGGTTTTTTAATAGCAAATTTCTATAGCTATGAAATGTAATATTTTTTTAAATGAATCCTATAATGTATATTTATGTAATACTATTTCTTTTATGTATATTGTTCATGTTTTGTTTTTTTTGCCCTGGAGCGCTCCCGGTGCGCGTCCCGGTGAGCGTACCTGAAAGCGCAGTCTTGCGGCGCGCCATAGGATGCGTACCAGTGACCGTCCCGTTAGCGCTTTTTTCCCGCGAACGAAAACATCATCGTGACGTATCGTGTAGCCGCGTCCGTGTGATACGCACGGCGTAAACGCACCCGGAAGCACTCGAGCGCATACGATCGCGCAACGTAAGCATCCGACGCGCTTACGCGATGCGCCACTGGGCGCGCCCCGGGGCGCGCCCGGGGGCACGTAGCGTAAGCGCGTCGGGTCATGTGACCTAAAAATAACACTTTTTATTGGTGCAGGACAGTTTTGGTTTCCAAATGATGAAAGCCCTGGTCATGTGACCTGAAATTAACACTTTTCATTGGTTCAGGACAGTTTTTTTTTCCTAATGATGAAAGCCCCCACCTTTTTTCCTCATTCTCACTATGTACTTTGAGTGAAGAAGACCTGTTGAAAGACCTCTCTGTACTTTTTTGGACTGAAAAATGGCTTCAGTAGCAGCAGCAGCAGGAGCATCTCAGCCACCACCACCACCACCACCAAGAGGACCACCACAGCACCACAGTGGTGGAGATGAAGAAGAAGAGGAGGAGGAGGAGGAGGAGGAGGAGGAGGGGAGGAGGACATTCCTGCCAGAAGACAATACCCCATATAGGCCAAAGCAGCACATTGTATTGGAGTTTTTTTCCATCCCAAGTGGCCTCAAAAAGGTGAATGCGCCAAAGGTGACTTGCCTAATCTGTAACATGGAACTTTCAAGGGGGAACCCTAACAAGAAATACTCATTTGGCAATAACATCATGATTCGCCACATGCAGCGCAGGCATCCCAACAACTATGCTGTGGCAGAGGTCCGAGAACTGGCCACAAACCCCCCCGAATCTTCACCGGGCACCTCCAAAAGAAAGCAACCCACTCCATCGGGACCAGAGACAAGGGAGATGGTCCCAAACATACAACCCCAGTTTGGGCAATACAAGATCACTTGTATATTTTGGGGTAAGACCATCACCTATGGTGAGCAAAGCATAAAGCTCATCAACCGTGCTGGTGACAACCACAATTGCCCCAAAAAACAATAATTTTTTCCTGATTTTTTTTTGCTCCAGTTGAGCCATTTACAATTCCCTGTTTTTTGTTTCTCCCCCATAAAAATAACAAAAAAATATAAAATTGTTCATAAAAGACAAAACAAGTACAAAATGTTAAAAAAAACATTTTAAAAAATATAAAACAACAAAAAGAAGAAAAAAACAGTTCTTTTTAGAGCTACCTCCAATTTATAAAAAAAGGCTACATTTTTTAAAAACTCTGTCATTCTTTTTCCCCCATGGTACGCTCCCCGGTATGCTCCCCGGTGAGCGTACCAGGCCCTCCCCCGCGCAAATCGAAAAAAAAATGTTTTTTGCCCCGCGGGCCCTTTTATGGCCGCCACATCAAACCTAGGGGGTCAGGGGGGATCTACTCTGCCCCCTTTTGGTCATTTCCCCCTTTGTTTTTGCCACCTCTTGTGTCTTGATCCTACCGAGACACAAGATGACGGCCGCTCCGGACTGTTTGGAATGTTGACAGACACCCGAGAGCCAATCAGGTTTCCGTGCCCGAACTCGCGTAGCGCACTGGTTAGCGCCCCGGTGCGCGTACCGGGGCGTGCTTATAAATATATATATTTTTTTGAACCTAAATTACTCAAAATCCACTGGAGCACATATCTTGAGACATAGCAAAGGCATATCGGGCTACCAGTCCCTACAATTTTGCCAAGTTTGGTGGAAATCCATTCAGCCGTTCGGGCTAAAAGTGAGGTCGACCGCCCCATAGACATTAACATGGGTAAAACACGTTTTGGGACCCCCCTTTTTTCTCGGCCCCCGCTTGACAAATCCCCCCCAAACTTTCAGGGAAGGACTGGAGCGCCGCGAGGCAAATTTGAGGAAATTTTCAGGTAGATTCCTCAACCGGCGCCAAAGTTACTCACAATAGAATGTTGCAATTTCCCTATTCAAAATAATCCTAACTATAACTACCTACTGGCGACCGCCAGTAGGTAATATATATATATATATATATATATATATACATATATATATATATATATATATATATATATATATATATATATATATATATATATATATATATATATATATATATATATATATATATATATAATCCACCAAAAGCCGAAGCTTATCAAGATGCACTCGACAGTGCGTCTGCCATCCAACATAACGGTTCAGCCCGCCCCAGCCATCCAAGTTCGTTGTATTGCCTAACGCGTTTCTGTGGCCAACATACCACTTCATCAGAGGCATTTCTCCTGTATGCTTTGGAGCACTCTTTATACTGCATGCTGATTAGTTGAAACCCCTCATGGGTTCAATTACGTACTTAATTGCTTCATACAGCAGGCTGGGATGTGTGGTCACATTGAGCTTTCATTAAAAACCTATAGTAGGTTCCAATGCGTACAGAGTTCAGAGAGTCAATTTATAATCCTTAGTAGTATGTGGATGTGGTGGGAGCAGGCACTTTTCATCAAGACGCAATGTGCTGGAGACCGGAGCAGGAAGGTTCAAGGGGCTGAACCGTGATGTCAGATGGCAGACGCACTGTCAAGTGCATCTCGAGACGCTTCAACCTTTCCTGGATAATATATATATATAACAACCTAGACGCGTTTCAGTGGCGTGCCACCTTGGTCACTACGTCTGGTACACACTCAATTTACTCTTTATATGCACCTTTGTCCACATGGTTGTCTCAGCAACCCAGCAGGCCTAATAATAGATATAGAGGTTTCTTATGTCTATTACAGCATGACAGTGCAAAATACTGAATGTTATTGAAATGAAAGCATTTAAACCAATAATAACAATTGTAATTAATGTATTTAAATCATACACAACACTGTAAACAAAAAAGTAAATAGCGGCAGCAATATGTGAAACAACGAGGGCAGGGGATGCCCTTATGTGACATCAGTCCTATTCATGTGTATAGACATAGAAGAATAATGTACGTGCTCATGTGCCCTATCGTAGTTAAATACAGATAGATGGGAGATGAAAAAAGGGAAAACAGCGTGCCGGTAAGGCGTTGACATAAGTAACAGGCAAGTGACTGTAATTGCCCTTTTGTGCGCGTGATGTGTGGCAGCCGCGGAACTGTATGCATGTGGGGCTAACAATCACACATAGAGAAAAAACAAACCCCGGGGTTTATAACCGGTGTTCTCCTCAGCCTCCAACATCCAAACAAATGCAAAGCCACAGTGGGCTGCAAATGTCTGTTAACCGCTAGTTGCTGCCTGAGTCAGTATCTAGAGCGCGCAAAGGTTAGGTGGACATAAATAAAAGTCTGCAATATGTACAACGATACTGTATATGCACGTGGGCCATAAAAATACGCAAAGAATGCAATAGCGACCAAGTGGTCTATGATTGCGTACGGCTGAACTCCCTCATATTGACTAAATAATTAAACTTCTATGGCAAGTGGGCACTGTACCTAGAAGTAGAGAACATGATGTCACAAGGTGGAGTGCTCTTATGTGAGTGGAAATAGGTGACTAAAAAATAAGCAAAAGGAAAATAAAACGAGAATTTGACCTAACGTTACAGAGTCTGGATTAGGAGCGGGACAGGCAGCAAATGACGAATTATAAATGTACAGTTAGTGCTTCATCCGCATTCATTCCATTAGGAATTTTGGAATTGTAGACGATGATGTAACAAGATTCCAGCCTCCTAAGGGTGATTTGTCTATTCCCTCCCCTAGGGTTTTTAGGGACTGTGTCAACCACATAGAATTAAAGATCTTGCACCTTACCACTGTGGGCTGTCTTGATATGTCGGGCAACAGGGTAGGTAGGGTCATTGTTGGGGATTGCCCTGAGGTGTTGAAGAATGCGGACGTGAACAAGGTGGATGGTGCTTCCCATTTATACTTTCCCACATGTGGATGACAGGACGAAGACTGCAAAGTCACATTTACATGTGTAACTACCTCTGATGACATAAGGGGATTGTCTGAAAGGCAGTTTAACCTCCTTGATGTTAATGCCATGCTTGCATGCCTTACATTTGGCACACTTGTCAAAGCCCTTACGAGTTTTGAGCCATGTGCCACCCTTTGTTTTGCAAGGAGCATTGTTAACTAACTCCTGCTGCATCGACTTTGCTCTCCTAAAGGTGATCTGAGGAGTTTTACTGCAGATGGTGCCTATGACAGGGTCGTTTCGTATTGAGTTCCAATGCCTATGTATTATTCTGCTCACATGGGCATGGTATGCATTGAAACCTGTTATTAGTCTGGGCGTGCCAATATTGGTAGGTTCCTTTTCTTTGCCTGTTGTACTAGCCTCCTTTACCAAGAGCTCTCTTCTAGTCACATTTGCTGTTTTGTATTTAGCTTTTGTGAGTGTTTAAGGACTGTAACCTCTGTGTGCTAGTCTATCGCAGAGTTCACTGGTAGCTTGCACTAGGCCGGGAGTAGTACTGCAGTTACGCTTCACGCGTAAGCACTTAGCGTAGGGTTTGCTTTCCTTCAGAGTGGTGGGGTGGAAGCTATACACATGTAGTATTGCTTTCCCTGCTGTTGGTTTTCTGAATGTCTTAGATTGCAGTTTTCTTCCTTCTACAAAAATCTCTAAGTCTAGAAAGTGTATGCTTTCCACTCTGGTGTTATATGTGAATTTGAGATTGAGCATGTTGTTATTGATTTCTTCAGAGAAGGTTATAGCACTTTCTGCAGACCCTTTCCACAGTATAAAACTATTGTCGATGTACCTGACATACAGTACCACTTTTTCTGAAAATGCTTCACAGTGTGTTGTCTTGAGTACTTGCTCCTCCCACCAGCCCATATGCAAATTAGCATAGCTGGGGGCGAAGCCAGTACCCATAGCAGTGCCTTGAAGTTGTCTGTAGGTTAGAATATCAAATATAAACACATTATTATCAAGACACATCTCTGCCATTTGTACAATCATCCTGGAATGCTGAAATAAAGGCATGGGTGTTTTGCCTAGATAGTAATTCAGAGCATTGAGTCCATCTTTGTGTCTGATGCTGTTGTATAGTGTGTTTACATCTAAGTCATAAGTAGGTAGTCCCTCTCCCAGGTTGCATCATAAATTTTTTCTAGGATATCTCCTGTGTCTTTTATGTATGCCGGAAGGTCACGCACAAGTGGTTGAAGAAAGTGGTCTAGGAATCTTGAGGTATTCACAAACAGTCCTCCTATTGCAGCAAGCATGGGTCTTCCAGGTGGGTCCACTGCGTTTTTGTGGATCTTGGGGATTAAGTAAAGTTGAGTTATTACTGGGTAGTCGGGTTTCAGGGACTCAAATGCTTGCTTTGTGAGCAGTCCCACACTTTTCCAGTTATATAAGGCTCTGTGAAATCTTTTGTTGATTCCCACAATAATGTTTGAGCTCACTCGATTGTAGCATTCCTTGTCTGATAGTTGACTTTGCGCTTCTTTGTTGTATAACTCAAAAGGCCAGAGGACAGCATTTCCGCCTTAGTCCGAGCTCCGGACGACTATGTCTTGTCTTTGTTTGATATTCTCGAGGAGCTTGTTGTACTTAGTCATTTTAATCCGATTAGTACTCATGAATTCTTTGCTGCTTTTGTGTACTAGCTCCTTCAAATCTTTTGTGACATTTTCCGCAAAAATATCCAGCTCGTCTTTAGGCATCATAGGTAAAAATACCAATCTCGGTTTGAACGGCATTTTTATTACACTGGATATGTCTAGGCCTGATGTCATGGCATATTCAGAAATAGTTTCTGTGTTTTGCGTGTCTTCCATATTAGCTAAGTCTTGCAGCAGGGCCATGTCCCCCACTGTCAGAGGGTTTAGGTTATCTTCCTTATCACCAGGATCTGAACTGCGACTGGCTGTATGGAAAAAATGTTTTTGTAGTTTAAGATTCCTAACAAATTGCAACAGGTCCACCATGGTTTGCACATAGTCAAAATAGTTTTTTGCACAAAATTTGAGGCCTAGCGAGAGAATTCTTTGTTCATCTGATATGAGCTCCATAATATATATATATATATATGTATACATAAATCTTGGGACGACCATGTAACACAAATCATGGCCCATAAAAAATAAAAACTATTACATGCTGAGAATGCTTTTAAGTTATCATCATCCAAAAATGGGCACATCTTACCCCCTTATTTTTTTATATTGATACATGAAAAAGTAAAGCAGTCCTCAAATGGGCCACTTTTATCCCTTTATAATATCCCTGGTTTACCATTATTAACATCAAGTGAAATGCCAAGCAGCATAAGTCAGAGTAACTTGTCACAGTGATCTTAATCAAAATTCTAGACTTTCTATGAACAGCCTAGTAAATTATGGGAGTTGTAGACTTTGTTCACTTCATTTGGATTAAATTGCCAACTGTTTGAAAATGGTAGTCTCAGATCAATCAGCCACTGACCTAGGCACAAAGTATACATCATTGTCTTTCTAGTAAATAACCTGCTTTTCTGCATTTGCTGCTACTTTTTACTGCAATGAATTCTTAACATGTTACCAACATTGCCTAACCAAGTCAAATGGCTGAAAGGCTGGTAATTCCAAGGAAGTCATTTATGTTATTTATGTATTTCTGAATACAGTGCACAATACTTATGAAGAGTGAATTTCGCCCGAACGTGTTTGTGAAGCGCTTGTGTGCAAGCCAGCTTCTCATACCAAGCAGAGGTGGTGAGGAAACAAGCAAGGCTAGTGCGGGTGGAACTGAGCAGCAGACATACTATATGTGAGATGGAGGCATATATAGTTATAATTAGCTGGGCTTGCCTGGGATGAAAAGTAGAATGTCCGAGAACTGTATAATCGGAATTGAGGTAAAATACATAGCTTCAAGTTTAGGAAGTAAAAAACGATGAATATTTAACAATTTGTTATAATTGAGATTGAGGAAGGGTTCAAATGTATTAGAGCTTAGCTTTAAGCAAGTGCGGGCATGCATTTTTGATCCCATGACTGCAGAAGTTCCCAGGTGTGGGGGGGGGAGCGGGGTGGAGCAGGGACTGTGGTGGTTGGCAACCGGACAACCCGAGATGTGGCTGATCAGCTAGAAAGGTTGTCCTTCAAACTGGAACACCAGACTTGAATTCCAGCTTCGGCTTAACATCCCGTGACAAATCACCCAACATCCCGAAACTTTAAAAGAAGTGCATCTATTCTGGTTTGCCCTCAAGCTATATAAAACTACAGAAAGGAAATTAAAGTGTGATCACAGAGAGCTTGAGCGTTGAAAGAGAACAACGCCAGGAAGTCAAGTTGAAGTGCAAGCTTTCTTAAACGTGCTGATACCAAATCTGAAAACCCTCTGGCGTACCTCCTACTAAGCCATAACAGGTTAACTGAATAGTAGATCTAAATAAATATGCATTGTGTCATGAATTTGAGCTCATGGAGTGGACCCAGATCAGGGTGTGTAGGAAATTCCAAATGTGGCATACGTAAGAAATCACTCTGAACACAAGAGGTGAGCTGATACGGATACCAATGCAGCGGTGGAGGCAACATGTCAGCAAGATGAGGGCTAGAAATATAAAGCCTACAGGATCCTTTGTAGCCCTGAAACTGGAGGGAAACACTTACAAGGCAAATGTGCCCTTTGCTCTGGGACAAATGTCATCACTCAAAGTGAGGGCATACATTGGAGGAAATGGGCTGTCCTACTGCCCCAGGCTGAATGCTCTGTGGCAAAAGCACAATCTGACAAAAAAGAGGGGGAAAAGTACTCCCCAAAAAGTGCCTGTTTTTCCCCCCTTTAAATGACATCAATAAAAAGTGTTCTGTGTTAAAATCACTATTTCCCCAGCTTTCAGGAACATACAGAGCTGAATCAAAAGTCAGTTTTTACCACACAGTTGGCATTTTTCAATGAGGTAACCTACGTTTTGTGCTTTCAACCTGCATTCAGTTTGTGGTGGAATCTGATGTGAATCCTGTGGTAAAGCCAGAAGTCTATACATTTCTAAAAAGTAGCAAAATTCTGAATTTACTAAAGGGTCACTTGTATTGATCCCTCAAGGTTTTCCCAAAGAAACTAACTGTTGAAATATAAAACATGTTGAACATTTGTGGGACAAATCAACCATTTGTGACAATGTTATCTTCTGTAACTTCTTGGTTCGAAGGCTGATTTATAAAACCAATATGCCGTTAGGTTTGCTTGACCCTTCTGGCTGTGGGGTTATATTGGGTTTGTAGGTTTTCAGGAACTCGATGTAGACAGTGCCAACAAATGAGCTGCACCTTGCAATGGTTTTTCATTGTCTACCAAGCATAGCTATTCATGTGGTAAAATATAAAAAGTGAAACATCGGTATGAATGAAACATAATTATTGCTGAAATGGACACCAACAACTGAGTTTAGGAGCAGTGGTGTAAAACATTTGATTTTGTCTAAAAATGCAAATTGTTCTCACATTCTTTTAACAGAAAGTTTTAGAATTTGTGGAGAGTACCACATTTCCTACCACCCTTCGTACCCCTAAGTCTCTTGATAAAAGGGGTAACTCAGTCCTTGACAGGAAAAAGTCCAAAACACAACATGGACAGGTTCAATTTTTCCAGCCAAAAAAACAACCCTTTTCTGCATTGCTGGTAGCTGTGGATTTTGGGTTCTACCTCAGCTGGCACCTGGGGAAATCTACTAAACCTGTACATTTCTTAAAAGTAGACACACAGGGGAGTCTAGGGTGGTATAACTTCTGTGGTTTTCACCAGTTATTTTTTACCCAGGTGCCCTTTCACACCTCAATCTTTGCCTTTTTACTCATGAGGACTCTTATTGAACCTGGTTTGATGCATTTCTGTTGCAGACTCTAGGCCCAGCCACAAGTGTGGGGTAGTGTTTATATTGGAACAAGTATGGGAATGGTGAGTAGTAGGAATTTGTGAATCCCTGCAGATCTCACAAGCTTACACCACAGAAATGGAAGGAAAATATGTAGTTATGGGCAAAGTTTGAGGTTTGTAGGGAATTTTGGGTTATAAATCATCCTGAAATCCATCCAAGCATGCCACCCTGGACTCCCTGGGTGTCCAGTTTTCTGATATGTATGGGTTTACTGGGTTTCCCAGGATGTCCATCTAGCCAGGGCCCAAATACTGCTACTACCTCTATTGCTGCTTTCTCTATGCTTTGTTTTGGCCTTTTGTGTTGCAAATAATAGGACCAGCCACACATGTGTGGTACCTACCGCTTTTATCAGGACAAATGGGGAAATGCTGGAGTACTTGTTGTCTAGTGCATGTTCTGACCCCTGATGGGACAGATTGGGGTGAATACTCCTGTCCTCCCCCCCACCGGTGTGCAGAAAGTCTAATGGGCCATAGGATGGCAATGGAGCACAGGTCCATGCTTAGGGGGGGCCACTACCCTTTACAAATACTGCATAACTGCAATTCCTGAACCCCTCCCCCAGGGCAGATTGGGGGTGGATGCCCTCGTCCACCACCTTGGTGGGAAGACATTTTGATGGGCCCTAGGGTGGGGGAAGCACAGGCTTATGCCCGGGGGCAGCTCTCTCCTGCAATCCACATCCCTGAAGGATAATGGCTGGATCCATGCAGCGATCCACAAGCAGAGATCTACTAGGGAGAGATACCATTGGAAAGGTGACATTGTGGCTCTTTGCAGTGACACCTCCCCTATACTAATTGGTGCTCAGGGAGTTCAGTTATGCACCAAAGCACTGATTCAATAAAAGTGACTCTTTCCACTTTCACTATGACTGAAATGAGGCCAGCGAGCATGGGGCACCGATCAACAAGCCTGAAGAAGAAAACAACAGACTCAGACTTCTGGGAGAGCTCTTTCCTAGCAGCCTGACCTCTAAAATAAAGAAAAACAGAGGTCCTTTCCATTGGGAAGTAAATGCATTAGAAGATGGCCGACCCCCACACTAAAGAGGTGATTAGTGATTCTGTTGAACTGAAGAGACTGGCTGATTCCAGGGGTGAGAATGAGGTCATGGGGGGCGAGGGAGGAAGTAGGAAAAGAAGGATGTTGCCAGATGGAATGCAAGTTCTAAGCAAAACTTTGAGACATTCATGTGAGAATATGCATTACAATTCCTGGAAAACCCAATGAAACATTTTTGATAAAAGCACGGAAATATTGGGATTTGCAAGTGAAACCCACCATCAAAGAATACTAAATAACAATAGCACCTGACATGTTTGCTCATCTAAACAGTTCTTTGTATGTGCTAGGTAGCTACTCTTAAAGAATTCAATGGTAGATATCTATGAAAAAGACCAAAAAACATCCTATTTTAAATTTACCACACAACACTATAGAGTTCTACACTTGACAGAATGTCCTACGTATCGTAATGAAGACCACACTGTTAATCAGCATTGCACACTGCTTAGGATATTTCACGTGAAAATTAGCATTTACTTACCTGTTCAGTCAATAAAGATGTTGCACAGCACAAGTGTTTATACAGTACTATCTTTTGTCCAGGGATGCTGCCAAGGGTTAACCTACAATGGCGCCAGAAGACTTAAGACAAAAAACATTTGTTGCCCACACATGTTGGCAATAATTACTGAATTATCTGCCCCACAATTAAGAGCCTCAGCAGCACACAAGGTTTCATAAGTGGAGGAGATACTTAACAGCCGTTATTGTATCACAGGTAAGGACAATAGAATTATTAACAATAATCCAAATATGTACCACAATACATACAGATACAGCATATGTGTCTCAACGGTAATTATAAGGAATGTGGTAGAGATAGAGCAAGGTGATAACAGAAAATGACTTTTCTATTGTGGCAAAGCACATAATAGTTTCTGCTGCAATTTCATAAATTGCGTTGCTGAAAGGAACCCTAGCCCAAGAAAAGAAGGTGATAAACAAATATATTCTCTGCTTCCATGGAAGGAGAGCCAAAATGCTGCATCAAGCAAGGTAACGTTTTTTCTGCAGGGTCACTTTGAGAAAAGCAGGAGGAGTTGTTCAGAAAAGCAACTTTCTATATGCACAGCTTTTTGCTCTGCTGCTTTCTTTGCCAGACCTTAAACATAATAGCCAGTGCCGGACTGGGAACCTAAAACAGCCATGGCAAGCCCAGGGGAAGAACTTCATGGCCCCGGGAGGCTGGAAACACTTGCCTTCTGCTTTTGTTACTGGGGGCAGATATTGCAGCACTGCTGTAACACCAACCCCCAGTATCAAAACCAGCCCACAGCTGCAGATCTATCCTCCGCCCTTCCAGCCTACCGAGAAAATGCCCGATGTTCAGTCAGGCCGTGATGGTAGTCATTTTGGGGGCAAACATTTGAAAAGCCTGGCACTGAGCCAAAATCAACTATAAAGGCCTCAACAAGCACATAAAGGGACAGCAGTAGTTATAGTCTGCAAAAGAAGCATTAGGATTTACTTGAGGGGAAAAAAAAATCAGGAGTTTTAGGACAATATTGCTAAAGCGCAATAAGTATTGTGGAAACATTTATTTTATTCCTTCTGTGCATTGCAGCCTTATTTGCTTAATCTGCTGCCAGGTAAAAAGTGTGCAAATGTTTAAAAAAGATTCAACTCAAGATAGTTGGAATTAAAGTCCACTAGAGTAATGCTCCTGCTGTTCTTAGAAGGAATATTTTCCTTGCTGTATGTGCATTAGAAAAATAAAACGTTTGCAGCTCAGGCAAGTGGTTAACGTATCCTAGATAATTTCATAATTTTATTTGGATGAGACCAACACAACACAACCTGAAGTAAGAAAGCTCCTACTTTTAAAGTAGACATGAGCCAAAAAACAACAGCGGCAATGGGCTCATTATGTCCTTGAAATAAAAAAGAACACTGCATGAAAGGTAGATAATTAAATCCAAGACGTTTAACTTAAAATTGACCTAATGGTTCTAATTTCATAGCTTTATATTCTGAGAAACTTGTTTATTAGTTGGGGTGGATTGAGTCCACCACAAGTAATAAAGGCGATATTCTGTTAAGTCCAGTAAAGGTTTCAGTAATTTAAATGGGTTGCTATTCCTCCACTTTTGCAGCTGTTCCTTTATGCCTTACTGCCAAATATCTCACAATACCCCTCACTTACTAAATCCAAGGTGAAGAAACAGTTATCCATTTGTGCAGCGTCTGCTTACTCACCCAGAAGGGTGGGCAAGGAAAGAGCAGCCCCACCTCTGTGGGTACTCCATACCAGTTCTAGAGGAAGCTTTCTCCCTACTACAGCTGATGCCTGCCAGACTGGGAGAAAAAGAAAGGACCTGTCCAGGTGTTGCGAGATATTTGCTTGAGACAGGTTAGGCCCCTCTGAAGTTCCTGGGCACCCCTCAATTGGTCTTCCTGACACGAGATCAAAAATAACTCTCATGCAAAAACCATTTTTTTCTTCTCTGGGAGCAGTTTTCACACCTCTACAGGGCTCTTCACTAACTGGGTGACCGTTGTAGGCAAATGCTAAATAGACATGATGAGCTTCAGAGAGGGAATAGATTGCGTTCCAAAAGTCCCCTTTTCCTAATATTTATTAACAGTCATGCTTCACCATTAATTTGCCTTTTAATGAATACTAGAAAAAGACATTTAATCATTTTCCTAGCTGGACCCTAGCCTGAGATAGCAGAATTAACATTTAATATTGCTTCTCGGTGTTTCTCCATGAGCCTGCCAGTCTACCAATAAAATAGCTTTTGGGTGCTGGTCACTGTAAGGACAGGTTACCTTTATGTTTCTACACGTCCTACTTGAGCTATAAGTCCTACATAGGGGTGACTTATTACTAATTAAAAGAATGGTTTCCTCATGTAAAAAAAAATCAATTTGACAGGTTGAGCTGCAGTTTTTAAATTGCAGACCTCAGGCTATAGTGGAAGGCCTGATTCAAATGATGTCATGTCACATAAAGAATAGCACAGTGGTGTTGTAGTCCATAGGGGTATTTAACTTTCCATATCTTGGGTGTATTTTTGGACACAATTTACTATGGCCTTATTAGAAAGTTAAATAAGTCAATTAGAAGTAAGCCAACCTCAATATGTTAGCAGTGTCTCAGTGCACTGTCAAAAAAACAGCAGCATCAGTCCACACAAAATGGGGTGACCATGCAAAAAGACACTTTCTCAGACACATTTATCTATATGACTTTGTAGAATTGCTCTTTTGGATGGTTTCTCACTTCTCTAAGAGTATGAATATTTTGTGTTCATGATTAACTTTGTGGTTCTTTTCATACTGGTCTTGTAATGCCTTTTGTGTGACTTGTTTCATCTTAATGTATGCCCTGACAACAGGATTGCCCCCCCCCATTTAAGAAACTGTGTGTACATAGACCTACAATGTAGTCCCTAGTTCAGATGTTGAGGTACCCATATGCATGCTCCTACACACCAACCACCAGACAGATGCTACTGGAACTCAAAGTATGCATCTTTTCCAACATATTACATATAAACCCACTTCAAATTCATCAACAGGCTACAAATAGTTTAACATGACACATACCCTACAAGTAAAATAAAACCAACTAGACACAGTGTAGGGCATTGTATAATAAGGAATAATATTTTGCATGAAGCACATCCATCTATTTTATGCCCCAATGTTGAATTCCTCGTAGAATTTAGTTGTTGAGAATAGACTACACAAGTATGCAGGGTCACTTCTTTAACTCTGATAATGCTATCACAAAGGTAGCTATCATGCTGTTGTAAGGAATGTTTTTCTCATTTGTACAAATGTTTGTTATTGAAGTATGTACAAGTTTAAAGAGAACTCCAACATATGTAATGAATGTCTGTTGCATAATTAGGTGGATGCTTAACATATTTGAAGAAAGCATTTGGGAATGGAACACATGAGGAACTACTGTATACTATACAGCTTTCCCCACAGAGACACAGCTAAAGGTAGTGCCCTTTCTGGGAAGTCTATGAACTCCTTTGTAGAGTGAAGCTGGTGCAAAGAGCATACACTTAATTGGAAGGGTACTGGTCACAGAACAGGTTTTTTGCTTGTATATTCACACTCTAGCTTTCAGTGTAGAGGCTGCATTACATAAACTGAGTTTTTTGCTCCGTTCTACAAGGTGTGTTTTCACAACCACAGGTGACACAAATGAACTTAGTTTAATGCACCAGTGATGAATGTGAAAAATGGTTCTTGCAGACCTACAGAACACGACTCAGTACATAAATGAGGCAATGTCAATGTTTTTGGGTTACTAACAGGGAACAGTATTAATGAAGGATTTGTACACTCAAAATCACTAGAAACAGAAACATACCCATCAGCAGGTACAACATCCAGAGGCCCAAAACGTGAATACTCACCTCCTGGCAGTTCAGAACTCTCAGCAATATAAGTCAGGGGAGCTGGGGTGAAGTCTTTGTGTTGCTGAGACTTCAGAACAGGAGGCCAGCACAAAGAAACCCTTGGAGATTCTTCTCCAAGTAGGTTCACAGCAAAGTTTCCGTCTTTGTCCTTTTCTTGGCAGAAGCCTCAACTGCAGGCCAACCCTCACAGTGCATAGTAAAAGGGGCAGTGCTCCTCTTTAAGCTCTCCAGCTCTTCTCCTTGGCAAAGATTTCTCTTGAGTCCAAAAGTGATCTAAAGTTCTGGGGTTTAAGGTACACTACTTAAGCTCCATTTTGTTATTGTTCTGCTTTGTGCAAGGGTCTCTGAGCCCAGTTCAAACCAGTTTTGTCCTCACTGGTACAATATGACCATATGGGGTGGAGACAGAATTGTGCAAGATAGACAGGCCCAATTTAGGTGCAAGGAAATCTCCTCCCACTATTCTAAATGTAGCTAAGGTCTATTCAGGTTAGCTGTGAGTCATCCAGGAAGGCCAGGCACACCTCAACTCCCCTCCCAAGTGGCCATATACAGTGAATGCCCATCCCCAGCCCTGGTCACCCCGAAACCAGACAGCCAAACCACAAACAGGCAGAGGCACACAGAATAGGTAAACAAGAAAATGCCTTATTTCTAAAAGTAAAAGAAAAATGAGAACCTAGATACCTTAAATCTTTGAAACCACCTATTTTCAGCAATGATCAAAAGATAATAATTACATTTGACTTGGTTATGTATTAAACCTTTTTTTTTCTTTAGTAGACTTTTTTATGTTTATGTACATTCTTAAATGTATGAATTGGAATGCCACCTATTCATTCGAGAGAACCATACAAAAAGGAATACATACATTTAAGGACAAACAATTACCAATAATATATACATAATTACAACATACAACACAAAACATCAAGGAATTCATCCACCAATCTTGTTTCAGCAATTGACAGGCCCTTTCATCCTTAACATTTCTTCAAACCAAACAGGGAAACTGTCAAACACTGGGAGCAATTTATGCAAAAGTGTGGGGGATAATACTTTCAATACATTTTGCTCAAGCTATACATAAACCAATCTATTATGGTTCTTCAGTGTTAAATGAAATGCCAAGCAACAAGGGAGGTTAGGCCCAAAGGAACAGATACCAGGTAGGGCCTGTTTACATATAATACAGCCCTACTTGGTATCTGTCCCTTTGGGTCTAATCCCCCTTGTTGCTTTCTTTCTAAAAGTGGCATTTTCAAACACACTATTTAAAAGCCATCTTTACTAAAAGATGTGTTATTAAATTATGAGTTCAGAGAGCCTAAACATTATCCCTTTATCTTGTCCCAATGGGAAGTTATACTTGTAAGATGTTACAAAGTATCTCCCATGCTGTCAAATGGGACAAATAGCCTTTCAATAGTGAAAAACAAAATTGGCAGTATTTAATTATCAGGACATTTCACACACACCATCACATGTCCTATCTTTCACATACATTGAACCTTGCCCATGGAGGTACCTTGGGCCTACCCGAGGGGTATCCTACTTGTAAGAAACTGGAAAGTTTGGGCCTGGCATGTGGGGGCACTTATCAGGTTGACATGGCAGTTGAAAACTGTGCGCAGGCACTGCAGTGGCAGGTCTGAGATACCTTTCCAGGGCTACTTGTGTGGGTGGCACAATAGGTGCTGCAGGCCCGCTAGTAGTATTTGATTTACAGGTCCTTGCACACTCAGTGCATTTTACTAGAGGCTTACGAGTAAATCAAATATGCCAACCATGAATAACTGTTAGACTTGGCATCTTATGGCATGTTACCCTTGAGTTTTTGCTTTCTGACCTCCCGGTATTGACTCTGTTTTTGCTTGCTTAGTGTCTCTGCGCACTTTCTTATTGCTGATCAGTGTTAAAGTGCAAGTACTCATGTTGGAAATTGTGTTATGGATTGGTGTTTCCATGATTTGCGTATTTGAATTACTTGTCAATCCCTAGTAAAGTTCACTGAGTGTCCCAGAGCCTGTAAATCAAATGCTGTTAGTGGGATTCAGCTCTGGATTGTGCCACCCACATAAACAATCTGAAAATTTACCTCTGGCCATTGCAGAGCCTGTGTGCAGCTTGGGGCTGCCATGTCAACTTGACAAGTGTATCCACTTGCCAGGCCCTAACCTTCCTTTTTCTTACATGTCAGTCACCCCTAAGGTAGACCCCAAAGTAACCCTGTGAGCAGGATGCAGTGTATAAAAAAGGTGGGACATGCCCTGGTGTGTGTGGCAGGTCCTGATAGTGAATTACTGGCAATTTCGTTTTTCACTATTTTCCAAACTGGTGTGGTGTCCGTTTTGTAGTGCTTACACTGAATTACTGCTGGTTATGTGCAAATGCTTTACACACTGCCTCTAAGATAAGCCTGTATGCTCATGCCAAGCTACCAAGGGGTTGAGCAGGTTTTTTGTAAGAGTTTAACTCCCCTACCCTGACTCGGAAGAAAGGTCCCTACTTGGACAAAGGTATTTACCTCTGCAAACTGAAGACCCCCATTTCTAACAATAACCAATTATGTTCACAATTTACACAGAGAGCATATGCACATTAGCACTGATTAGCAGTGGTAAAGTGCCCACAGTCCTAAAGTAAAACAAAAACAGGTCAGAAAAAATAATAGGAAGAAGCAAAATGTTTGGGATAACCCTATAAAAAGGGCCAAGTCCAAGGACGGGATTGCAGGTTTTTATTCTTTTCTGCATGTCAGGGAAGCACCATGCAGAAAAGAGTATTTATTTATTTGCTATCTTTAATGTGAGAGAGTGCAGAGCAGGGCAGGAGATACATTGTTTTGTGAAAGAAACGTTGAACGTATTGTGCATTTCTACTTGAGACTATTCCACCCTGTTTACAAATGTAGAACATTCTCTTTTTCTGCATGGTCACCACAGATTTCTCACCTGTTTCTCAACCCTTTGTGTCGTTCAATAGGACTCAGTGCACTTAACCACTGCTAAATAATAGTAGAGTGCACCCTGCTTCCCTTCTAAATCAGGTGGTGGACATTTAGAACTCCGATTTGCCAAATGTAACTTATTAATATGTCCATTAACATTAGGGCCTAAAGTGGAACAATGCCATGAAAAGTTAAAAGTCATATGCGGGCTGCAGTACCTATTTTTACCACCCAAAGATATGACAAAAATGCACTGCAGTAAATATGTTGCAGAAAAAAAGTGGCTTTTAATAGAAAAAGCCTCTTTTTATATATTCATAAGTCAACCGTAAAGTGTACCTTGTACGTATACCCGGCAGCGTGCTAATATATACATTTAGGACACACTACATATTCAGGTTCTTGGTCCCTTTTTGCCCACTGTGTCACTATAGACAGAGGCCTGTCTTATGTAGATCAGTATTGACCAAGAAGGACCCCTCCTGGCGGGAACTCAAGCAACCCTACTGTGGTTTCGGTCTATGGACTGTACTCATAAAGATCAGGATCAGTAATGATTGCCATAAGTGGACCTCTGTAGAGTGGTACAATGGGTTACACTGTTACCTAGAATTATTGGCAGTGGGTTAGACAATTTGCAAGCATTCCCCCATCACTTTTTGAGTGTTTGATACAAAACCTTGAGTGCCTAACGGTATTACCATACAAGAGTCCATTGCTCGCTGTGCTACTGGATCCACGCTATACCTCAATAACAAGTCCTAACATATCTAAAACCAGTCTAATGTGACTTGAGGACTCTTCTGGAGGGAACCTCACCTGGCAGTTAGGGATGTACTGTTTCCATGAGGAGCAGATTCAGTGCTGTTTTGAATAAGGCGGGTCTCTATCTATAGTGACAGAGCGATCTAAAAAACAATAGGTTGGAATGCTACCCATAGCAATTGCATGTAGTTGATACTATTTGCAAGCATTACTACCATGACCCTTTTGGTGTTTGACTAAACAAAACTGTGATATCTGTTCAATGTAATCTATATGTTACCTCCAAAGACTCCATATATTCCCATAGAGTAATTGATTATTGAAAGCGCAATCAATATGTCTAGTATTGCCCAATGTTCAGTATGATAATCATGATAAGGGGGTGCAAAATGTATGTAATTTTCTTTTCATAATCAGGGGAAATTTGCCAAAATTAAGTGAAATTACAAGTGATTATGCCAATGGAAATCTGGAGTTTGGCTCTATATTTCAGAAAAAAGCCATCCATGCATCCATTTTTTATATTTTTTAAAATAGCAACAAAAAAAACAAGTGCTGTGATTGACAGTCATTTGTGTTCTGGTCATGGGTTGGTGCCCATGCTCCTATGGTAAACGTTTGCTACAAACATGGCAAATTTGCATACCATTACATCGTAGTGTAATTTTAAGAATTTTACTTAACAAATGCAACCGATCTCTAAAGTGGTTGCCACCTTGTTAGATGTGGGAGACTCTAGTTGGCAGTGGCTTGCATCTCTGTTCAAGTAGGGACCCTTCTTTCTAGTCAGGGTAAAGGATATACACTTCTAAAATAAACCCTGCTCACCTCCTTAGTAGCTTGGCATGAGCAAACAGGCGTATCACAGAGGCAGTGTGCAAAGCATTTTTGCATACATACAGTAATAGAGTAAAACACTACAAATGGACGCCACATCAGTGTAGAAAAATAAGCAATCTTTATCCAAACCAAACAAGACCTAAACAACAAAAATCCCCAATTCAGTACTTAAAGTATAATCCTTAAAAGGCAAAAACAGTTCTGTCATAGCAAACTATAGATCTGACGTTTTCAACACCTAGTACCTTAGATGCCTCAAAATCATAAACAAAAACAGCCACAGGGAAGGTGATGCATTGGTTCCTTATGTACAGAGAAGGTGATGCGTCGGTTCCTTACACCAGGGTAGTTGATGCGTAAGTTCCTTACTGCAACGCAGGGGAGGTGATGTGTCTCTTCCTTACTGAAAGGGAGGTGATGCGTTGGTTTCTTACTGTGCAGGGAGGTGATGCGTCGGTTTCTTAGTGTGGCCTCGATGTCTTTGTAGATTTAGCACCCCGGTAAAATGCATGTGGATCGGGATGCGTCAGTTCTTGAAGCATGGCAACGGCGCTGCGTTGGTCTCTCCAGCCGCTGTCCCATGATGCGTTGGTTCTTGCAGCTGCAGAACAGTGCCTGCATCGGAATCGGTGCTGTGATCTCAGACTTTGGAGATAGCTGCATGGGATTTGACGTGCAGCATTTCTTCAGCCACGTGTAGGCGCTTCGTCGGTTTCTTCTCCACACACCAGTGATGCATCAGAAGCAGGTGTGTATGCATCACGCTTCTTGTAGCTGCATCTCTTTCAGAGGCCCAACTCAGCAACAGTGAAAATTATAGCAACATTGTTTTTAATCACAACGTGTCATATAAAATTATTCATAAAAAAAATACACAATTCAATCATATACAATGCCCCTAAAGGGTGGGACAGGGAAGGTTAGTGTTGGGATAGTGAAGGTATAGGAATTGTAGTACAAATCAATTGGATCTAAGTAAACCAGGGGGTGAAGTCTTTGTGTCTTTGAGACTTCAGAACAGGAGGCAAGCTCTACTTCAAGCCCTTGGAAATCTTCTTCAAGTAGGATACATAGCACACTGCAAAGTATTTGCCCTCTCCTAGGCAGAGGCAGCAACTGCAGGCCAACCCAAAACAGCACACAGAAAAGGGTAAATTCTTTTCCTTCAGCTTTCCTAGCTTTTCTTCTGACAGAGGTTCCTCTTTAGTCCAGCAGTATTCAAAGGTTCTGGGGTTTGGGCCCAATATTTATACAGCATTACTCTTTTCTCTCTGGTGGAAGAGAGGCTCTGTGCTCAGTCAAGACCAGTTCTGTCCTCTATGATCCAGCTTCCCGGCAGGAGGTGGAGACAGCATTGTGGAAAGCAGACAGGGCCTATTTGTGTGTGGGTGCCACAATAAGTGCAGCAGGCCCACTAGCAGCATTTGATTTACAGACCCTAGGCACACCCAATGCACTCTACTAGGAACTTAGTAGTAAATTAAATAAGCCAATCAAGGAAACACCAATCCATATTAATCATTTACTGAGAGAGGATATGCACTTTAGCACTGATCAGCACTGGTAAAGTGCTCAAAGGCGGACAGGGCCTATTCAGGTGCAAGGGTATCTCCTCCCCTACCGTAAAAGCAGCCGAGGTCTATTTAGCCCAGCCCTGACTCATTCAGGAAAGGAAAGACCCACATCAACCACCCCACTGGCTGTTTGAGAAAATGCACATCCCCAGCCCCTGTCACTCCAAAGCCAGACAGTGAATTCACAAACCAGCAGAGGCTCACAGGATGACTAAGCAAGAAAATAACCACTTCCTAATGTTAACTCCTATTCTATCCTATGGGACAGATAGCCTTTTAACAGGGTTACCTAGGGCCTACATTAGGGTGACTCACATATAACAAAAGGGAAGGTTAGGGCCTGGCAAGTGGGTGCAGTGGCCAGGACTACATAGCAGTGGCGACTGCGCATGGACACTGCAGTGGCAGGTCTGAGAACCTTTTGCAAGGCTGTGTGTGTGGGTGCCACAATCAGTGCAGCAGGCCCACTAGCAGCATTTGATTTACAGACCCTAGGCACACCCAATGCACTCTACTAGGAACTTAGTAGTAAATTAAATAATCCAATCAAGGAAACACCAATCCATAATAATCATTTACTCAGCACTGATCAGCAGTGGTAAAGTGCTCGAAGTCATAAATCCAACAAATACAGATCAGAATCAGGAGGCCAATAATAAAAAAGTCTGGAGGTAAACCCGCTGAAAAAGCCAGGTCTGACACACCTGCTTCGGCATTTTGAGATGTCTCTAGACATCTTAGGGTGTCTTCGGTTTTCAGCCCAATGAACTGTCATTCAATCCCTGGTGATCTCAAGGCTCAACTACAGAAATATCTTGCATCTTGGAGTAACAAAGAATCTGCTTAGGCATCTTCCATCAATGGTGAAATGCAGCAGCAAGACGTCTACTGCATCGTCCCAAGCTCTATTCCACTGATAACCTACTCCACAAACTGCACTGGCTGCCTGTTGAACGTCGCATCCAATTTTAGGCACTCTGTTACGTACACAAATATCTTTTGAACTCTGGTCCCTCTTCTTGTTACCTTTGGTGCTGCCTTATACTCCTAGTCATTCTTTATGCTCTAGCAACTCCGACCATGCAGATGTTCCAAGACCTAAGTGAGCCAGACAGGGAGGTCGAGCCTTCTCTTTCTTAGGCCCAAAGTTATGGAATTCTCTCCTGACTGAGTCCAGATCATGCCACTCACTTTCCGCTTTTCACAGGAAACTCAAAACCTGGCTATTTTAATCCCTGCCATCTATAGCAGTTGTTCTCCCTCTGATCCTGGCACCCTATTGACGCGTAGCGCTGAGAAACCCTATGGTTTGGATAACCATGTGCTGCACAAATCTGAATAATAATAATAATAATAATGACAATAATAATAATAACATTAATTCCTCGAAAATACATGAGTCTACGTCTGTGTAATAGCAATTTAAACAGGGCACAATGAAGATTAAAAACAGCATGGAAGTATCACGTGGTTTATTGCTCATTCACACTGGCACGTCCCTCAAGGAAGGGAGATGTCTCTGTTATCTAACATGAAGCCGACAGACGACAGAAATGATGCGAATAGCTGTGAGTCTGAAAATGCACATTCATTGTCCTTATACTCTTTAAGCAGCACTATAGAAAGAGGAGATAGAGATCCCGGGAGGCTGCACGCATGACCAGACAAAGTCATTTGCAGTTTCACAGGCTTCCAGGCAGTGCTTAACCCGAGCCTTTGAATGCTGGAGGAGCCACCAACACTCATTTTTGGGGACTGTTTCTGCATCAGACAGATGTGGAGAGCAAGTGATGGAAAAACAAAAAAGACAGAAAGACTCAGTAAGATAAAAAAAAAAACAGTTGTGAAGTAAGAATGCAGGAGGCTGGAAGAGTCAGATAAAGGGACAGGGTAAGTCTGATAGTAGATTAAAAAGGCATGAGGTGGATTCGCGACAGCGCAGCCTTGGTATGGGCATGCCAACATATATTTACACCGACTTTGGGCTCTCTGGCACAGCTTGGGCCTGGAACCTTTCCTTTTACAAATTAGGCGATGCTACCAGGTAATACTGAAAAGATTAACATGCACAATGGCTGTGAAGGACAAAGAGGCCATTTTTAAGTAGGGGTTAGATATTGAACAAACGAGAGAATCCACACATTACGGATGGGAGGGAGGGTCGGAGGGGGTAAGGACATAGTCTGAGGCCAGAAAGAAGAGGTCATTCTCTGACGACTGTTAACAGACTTCCTAGAATTCCTTTGTTTGAAAGCAATATTTTTAATAGGGCAAACGAGATGTGTTGTGCTCTAGAGGGCAGTTTGCTGATCTTCAAACTTGGATTCTGGCTGTGAACTTGGAAATTTGTGACTCCGGGCAAGACACTTCATATAAATGAGCGTGAAATCACAAATGTGTGTAATGGGAATAAAATGTGTCAATATCGTTAATGTGAATTATATTTAATGCCAATGTAGTGTTCTATGCAACATTCTGTAACCCCTCCTCATACTGACCCGATGTATTTACCCATCCTGCCGCCACTGATTTTATTTGGAAACGTGTTATTAGGTGAGGAACCTTTACTACAAATGTTTCACTTTTGAATCACTTCACAAATACACTGACCCACGTTTTGGTTTGGAAAGAAATGCATTGGATACATATTTCTGCTCAATCGTATCTTTGGGTAACAAGGAAAACAGACAAATCCCACAGACCAAGCTCAATGGAATGTATAGACAACAATATTGGAGCCTAAACCCAGTACACAGAAACTGCTGAGGTGCTTTCTGTTCTTATATGTCCCATCTGTGACTTAGGCGTGTCGAGGCACGAATGTTTGATGCTAAGCCAAAGATTTATAAAATGATAAAGAAGGGACGAACGGTAAAGAGTGAAAGGTAAAAAAGAATACATTTCCGCCCAGGAGTTATTACAAAAGAGTGGACTTGGGGTTTGCTAAGTTTCAACGACTCAGAGCTTGCAACTTTGCATTTTTTGTGTTACCGCAGGTAGCTAATAAAATGAGCGGCCATTCATGGCTATACATTAAGAAACTGCTATTGCAAAAGACGGGAAGGCTTGTGCCACTATACGGCTGTCCTCTCTATACCTTGAAGTAAGCACTCGTACCTGTGCATAATGAACTCTTGACTGTTGGGGTGATCAAGTACCTCTTCCAAAAAAATCACCATGTGGTACTTCAGGCACAAGTACCTTCTCGGTGCCGGTGAATGCAGCTCTAGACAGGTTTTGCTGAGTGACAGCAAGGAGCTAGGCATTCATCGCTGGGGTGCAGATGTGCGTGTCTCACTCAAAGCAAGAAGTTGTGGGCCTCATTTATGAGGCTTTGCCGTGGGGTAGATTGCAGGCATTCCTGCTGCGCTGCCCTATGGCAAAAGAAAAGGGCAGGAATGCACCATCTCTATCAGATATGGGCCATTTCTGTCCTTTCCTCCTGCGCCGGCGCACAATGGGTTGCTGTGAGACAACGCAGGCACCTTTGCACCATGATGCAAGGGTGCCTGTGTTATGGGGATAAATATTTTTTTGCTGGAAGTTTTCCCTTCCTGCAATTAATGATCACAAGAGGCTTTTTCCTCTTTCTACACAAAAAAAGGGAAAATGAGAAGAAATAAAGATATTTCTCCTCATTGTGCCTCCCATACGTTTTTGGCGCTGCCTCAGATTTACGCTTTCCAGTAAATCTGGGGCAGTGTCAAAAAGACCCGAGCAGTACCCATTGCAGCCCCTTATTTACGAGGCAGCATTAAGCCAAAAAGTGGCTTTGTGCTGCTTCGTAAATATGGAGCAGGCTCCTGAGCCACGGAACATCACAAAAAGTGACGTTCCAGCACGTAAAGGGTCTCATAAATGAGGCTGTGTATTTTTTCTAAGGCTTATACAAAATCTAAATTGTGTCTGGGCTTCCCACTGGAGTACAGGTGTGTGGGTGTTTGTCTATGTGTTTTAGATCTGTGTGTGTGTGGGGGTGTGTACCCCTGAGTGAAGAGCCCTGCTTGGATGTTTTCTGAGGGCAAAAAAACAAAATGCAACATGCATATTGCTCCTGGCTGGGGTGCTTACACTTTTTGTTTGTGTCTCAGAAAGGAATCACACTCAACATAGTGTCATGTTCTTTGCTAGGAGCACAGACAGAGAGCTCTTTCTGCCCCAAATGTTTTTCTTGGACATAGTCATTGGACGATGAAGGGCGTTCTGAAAAGAAATCAATGAGTAAGAGATGGGAAGGGGGAAACTAGGAAAAACTCTAGGCAATCTCCTGCCGATTTTCACCTGCTTCTTTTTTCTGTTGGTGGTATAAAAGGTTTAGGGGAGAGAGGATGAGAGAAGCTGGGTGGCTTTTCTTGGCCTCTCACCTATCTCTCCCTAGCAACAGACAAAAGTGCCTTGAGTTGGTGGGCATGTATAGTAGGCCTAGGTAAAATTTCAATTATGCCAGAGTAACTGGAGTAATTTCGCTAATTCCGATTCACTCTTTGAATGGAATAAAAGATAATCACATGATTACTTCTCACATGATTCAGAGTAGTTTGGGAGAAAAATCCTAACATGAGAGCACATTTAGCAAGTGCAAGTGACCGCTTCAGCTCGCTTTTTGTGTTCTGCTGATTTTAGTGCTTTTTCTTAACAGAAACTGCACCCTTGCATCCATTTTTCAATGCGAGGGTTCATTTTCTGCTAAGGAAATAGCACTTAATGCGAGTGTCAGCAGCTGCTGGTGATTGCTATTTGAGTTCTGTTGTGATATTTGTTGGAGAGTAGGATCTGCTTACTATGGTTACTCCCACTTGTTGCTGGTGTTTCACTGTTTTTCGACTTTAGTCTGGCTGGGGTCCTGCTATCCAGGACCCCAGCCTAGCTGCTCCCTCTCTAAATGTATTACATGTACTTTAAGTACACTCCAGTTTGGTTACTGAGGTACCCTTGTGAGTCCCTAGTATATGGTACACTAGGTACTCAGGGCATAGGTACCCTTGGGGAGCCTTCTAAAATGGCCACACAGGACTGCTACTCCAGCCTGGGTAAGGTGGTGCATTCACCCTTTACTAAGATATAGGTTACCTATATCTACCTTTAATCACTGACACATATAGACCTATCAGTCATTCCTATGGCAGGCCTTATCAATTCTGAAGGCAGAGCGCTTAGTTTTGTGTGAAAGAGTGCCATGCAGTAGCTGGGCCCCTCTGCAGCTTTCAGAGCCTATTCTCTGAGGCTGTTCTGTGATGCAGCCGGACCATATACTCTTAAGTGCATTATAACCTCGCAGTAAGTGCTAACTTTGGAATGGTTGCATGGAAATATGTTGTGTTGTTAAAATCTAGATTGCGACGTAAACATTATCGGCGCCATCTTGTCCTTTTTCAGGCTCATATGTGTGCGTAAGTAGCAGCCATTTTGAATGCCATGGCCTCTCTGCCCACTGCCAATAGCCAGCGCGTCTCTCTCTCTCTCCCTCTGACCTCTCAGGCATCCCCCCGCGCCCTGACAGCCCCCGCTCTCACATGCTTGGGCCATAAACCACCCCTTCAGCGCGGCCCTGCCTTGGAGCCACATCCCATACCCGGGTAAGACCTCCCTCCATCTCTTTCATAACCACACATCCTTTGATGAACCCCCTTCCTCTGTGCCCGATTGTCCGGCTCGATCCCAGGCCACCACCTGACCCTGCGGATGCAGTTTATTGCCCCCTACAGTAGGAAGCTGCCCTCTTCAAAGGATCTATAACTGATCAAAGCCCCCCACCCCATGAGATCCGATCAACTGCACACATTCCGGGAACCAGCGGAATGTCCAGCTGCGCGACAGTCATCACCTACTGAGATCGGGGTGGGGACTTCTACTGTAAATGTGTTTGGGAACGGGCTTGAAGTGGGGATTCCAAGGATGTCTTTCCCTACATCAAAGTATTGACAAAGATGTGTTTCATGCAATAAAGCCATAAACCTGTGTATAAAAGGCCAGGCCTCAGAGATGCGGTTAGAGCACCTCGAGAAGATACTCTGTTGTCTGATTTGATGTGTTCTGCTCCGTCGGAATAAACTTCTGTTTCCTGCCTTCCAGGCTCCAGCGCCTGCCTCTTTGTTTGATAATTTTGAGTGGTATGAGAGGCGACTAAAGCCGGGCAATACTTAAAGGTTATCGGTTCAAATCTGCCTACCTTTTACAGTGTTTGGAGTCAAACACTTTGGAATTCTACTCCCCACCAGTTCTGGCGGTGGGGGTAGAATTCCACCCTTCTAGAGGGAGAGACATGTACACACTGGTCTAACCAGTAATAATCTAAAAGAGCCCTGGAATCTCCAAATGGATGCTGCAGCCACACGAGTCTGGCCTCCTGCTGCTGACATAAACTCCGGCAGGGGAGGCCTGGACAATAGGTTTCCTGTCACAGGCAGATATAACCTCCTCCCAGACAGGCTTTAGTGTATTTGGGCCGGGTGGGTGCACTCTGAGAGTGCTTTGAAGTCAGCACTGGGGACACATTTGGTGTCCCTGTGCATAGCCCAGTTCAAACCGGTTGCAGGGGCTGCCAGCCCCTGCTCTGGCGTGAAGCTTGACAAAGAAAATGGGTATAGCCACCCCTCTTTCCAGACCCTCCCATGGGTGGGTCCCCAGAGTATTCCTAACCCCTTTTCTTAGTATAAGTAAGGGACCCCTGGCAAGAGGACTTTAGGTTACACCAGGATGACACTCTGAAACTGAATCCTGGAACTTCCATGCTCTACTAAAGACTAGAGGATGGAAGAATCTCCTTTGGGATCGAGGAGTGACTCACCTGCTCAAGCAGGCACCAACAAAGCATTTGCCCGTCTGCATCTCCAAAGCTCCTGCCGGACTCTGAAGTAATTGCATCCCAGGAAGAGGATTTTCAGACTTCTCAGAAGCCGACCCAAGTCTCCAGCAAAGCTTAGACCCAAAGCCCTCATGAGTGACGTGGATCTGGAACCCCTGGACACTGTGCACATTTGCTAGTGCATTAACTTCTTGACATCCCTTGAAGTCGTGCTTTGGGTTACTTGTAGCCCAAGCCCGAGCACCATTTGCACTGAAGATTGTGGGTCTACGTTCCACGAGTATTCCATGAGCCTACTTCTTGCATTTTTGCTTGAGGCTCCTTTGAGATCACAAGTCCGTCAACTGGTGGGTCCCCACGAAGGCAACTCTGATTTATCTTGAGCTTCTCTGGTTCCTTCAGCTGTGCCCTGAGTCTCTACCAAGTGGTGAGCCCCTCAAACCTTGCTGGTTTGCACCAAAGCATTTCTTTGATTCTTGCATGGGTTGCTATTGCCAAGGCTAGTTGGGTCCAATCCAGAAACCGATAACACAGCACTCGACATCCTTTATGGCACAGCTTGAATACAAAACCTGGTTGTCATCGACACCTGCTGGTCCTCGTGGCTGAGGAGTCAAACTTCACTTTCTTCTCCTGTAATCACCCGACATTGGTGGGCATTAGACTATCATGCCCCTGGTCACTGGTAAGTGAGCCAGACTCAGTCCCTTCTGCTCTCAGGTTCTTCTGATCTTCGATTCAGGCTTAGATTCCACTTCTTCGACAGCAGCACTTTGCAGCAGATCGCCATTGAAAACGACGACGAAACCCGACACCAAAAGACACCTATGCACCCGGCTTCCCTGGGTGAGGCAACTTGAGTACTCCAGTGCTCCCGTTGGTGTTGGCTCTAGAAACCCTTAAGTCTGAAGGGGTTTGCTCAAAGTTCTCCTCTAAGTGCCCTTTACCTTTAAATTTCCAACCGCGACTTTCCCCATAAAAATTAATAGTGATTTGTGGCTGCGTTTAGACACTCTACGTGTCCCCCGGGGGTCCCCTGTGTCACTACCTTGGGTGGTTCCTGGAGGCCCCAGAGGTTCTACAGGCTCTAGGCCTTATATCTATGCAAGTCATGGTTCTTATACCACTTTCTTAATTTATGGTTTGGTACGCCCCTAGGGCTCAACGTAGATTGTGCTAATTTACTGTGCTTTATTAAGTTTACTGAATTTACTTTTGCCTCTAGCCTCATAAAGGGACTAGAGGGATGTGTTTAGAATAAATACATATATTTAATATATATACCTGGTGTGGTTCTTCTTTCATTTGATCATTCACAAGAATATAGACTGGTAAAACAAGCTGCTTTACATTTCTCCAAGACTTACCCTGAAAACTGCTCTCCACAGCTTCTACTAGGATAGCTTTCTATAAAGGTTGTCTTTAACCTACCATCAATAAGGGGTCATTTGGACTGGTGCAAGGTGCCCACTAGAATATTGGACAGCCTAAGTCAGGCCAACTTCTCACCTTGGTGTGCAACGTGTGGGATTCCAGCTTGCCATTGTTTTACCAGATAATCTAAAGTGTTTGATTAATTGAAAACCACTAAAGGTACCAGAGGTACATATGATACAAGCTTAAATACAGTAAGTTCTATTGAACTTAGAGTTGTGTGTTAAGGGCTTAGCACACCCTTTCTACAACTCAAGAGAGTTTATTAGGTAGCAACTAGAGTAGGTAGGTGCATACACCATATCTCACTAGTAATGTCTTCAAGGCCAGGAACCAGAGGGTCCCTGCCAGATGTCAGTATGTTACAGGCATCCAAGTATGACACATTCCCTTTTTTAGAATTAATGGCTCTGTGTACTATGAGGAAATTGAAGACAGTCAAAAGTGCCAAAACCCAACGCCTCAGAGAGGTTCTACTGTTAGATGATCTTCAGAAGGCTTCAGAGCTGAGGGGTCAGGCAGTGGGGATAGGGCAGCAGCAAGGAAGAGGCTGGATGTACAAACCACCAGGACTCAGACTCTGATGCTGACCAGAATGGTAACAATAATCTTGACCTCAACCATGAAGCTCCAACTGGAGATGAGGAGGAAGGCCAAGATGACCCTATCTTTGTCCCTCCAGGAAGAGTTGGAGGTATACCTACCTAGAAGGCCCAGATCTCCTTCTGTGGAGTCTGACCTTTCTGGTGTATCTATAGGGACCTCTGGCTCTTCTCATAGGAGGGACACCTCACAGGAGAAGAAAGAAAGGCAGATGAGAACTGAGGAACACCAGCTGAGGATTAAATGAGAGCATGTAGCCTTAGAAAGGGAATCCCTAGAGCTTGAAAAAGCTAGATGAAAGATCGGACTAGAGTCCCATGGTGGCAGCAACTTCCCTAGTGGTAGAGAAAGATCTCATGACCACAGGAATTTAAACACGATTGACCCTCCCTACCAGAGTGGGGATGACATCCACAAATGGATAACTGGACTTGAAAGGGCCTGCAAAGTTCAGAAGTTCCCCCAGGAGCAGTGGGCAGCTATCTTGTGGCTCTCCTTTGTAGACAAGCTCCTCACTGTAGGAGAAGAGAATGCTGATGATTATATAGTCCTGAAGAGTGCTTTGATTGAAAGGTTTGGCCTAGCCACTGAACAATACAGGATAAAGTTCAGAGATACCCAAAAGGCTCAGACTCAGGACTGGGCTGACTTTGTTGATTGTGCTACTAAGGCTCTGCAGGGCTGGTTACTTGGCAGTAAGGTGTGTGATTATATAGGATTGTACAAGATGTGTTTAGAATAAATACATATATTTTATATATATACCTGGTGTGGTTCTCCTTTCATTTGGTCATTCACGAGATTATAGACTGGTAAAACAAGCTGCTTTACATTCCTCCAAGACTAAGCCTGAAGGTTGCTCTCCACAGCTACCATTAGGATAGCTTTCTATAAAGGTTGTCTTTAACCTACCATCAATAAGGGGTCGTTTGGACTGGTGCAAGGTGCTCACTAGAATAGTGGACAGCATATGCTAGGCAAACTTCTCACACTATTTCTTAGCAAAAAATGCATCGCACATCTGTTTTGAATGTGAGTGGTCCTTTTGTGCAAGGAAATAGCACCAAAAGCAGATTACTTTCATTAGGTAATTTGTTAGACCTGGCATCTTTGGTGTGGTTTCCCCTGACTTTTTACCTCTACCTCCTGCATTTTTGACGCTGTGCTGGATTTCATCTAGATGCTTTGGGCACTTTGCCACTACTGATCAGTGTCAATGTGCAAGTGCTCCCTGAGTAAATTGTGATTGGTTATCTGTGATTAGCATATTTGTATGACCAAAAAGTCCTTAGTAAAGTGCACTGAGTGTGCCAGGGCTGGTGATTCAAATGCTACTAGTGGGCCTGCAGCACTGATTGTGCCACCCACATGAGTAGCCCTAAAATGGTGTCTCAGGCCTGCCACCGCGGTGCCTGGGTGCAGTTGCTAACTGCCATGCTGCCCTGGCCAGTGTCCACACTGGCCAGGCCTAACCCTTTACTTTGTGTACACTTTGGACACCCCTATAGAAGGCCCTAGGTGCCCCCCTGGGCAGGGTGCAGTGTATATGAAAACTAGAGCATGTAATAATGTGCGTGACATGTTCTGGTAGTGAATTACAGCCATTTTCGTTTTTTACTATTGAGAGGTCTATCTTGCCCATACTCTATCATGGGGAATGCTGTGTATTATGCTTACCTGCATATCGTCCCATAGGAGCAAGATCGAAAATTAAAGTCTGGTAGCCCTGAACTCAGAATTTAATAACCTATCTTTTAGGAAGGATGGTTTTCCACACTGAATTGCCTGAGTTACACCCACCCCTAATGTCTATGGAGAAAACCTATGGGCAGAAGTCGCTGTCTGAAGTCTTATCCATCATCTTGATCCTTCGATAGACTGGCCAGTGGTCTCAGGTGCATCAGATATGTGTGTGATATCACTAGTGACATTTACATGCATGTTAATGAGAAGACCTAAAGTGAGCACCGGGGTGCCTTATTACAAAGGTTGCTGTGTCTGGAAAGAATCGGGAATTGGCAAACTCATTCCCCTCACACCCAGTCAATGAAGGATGTTGGCACCCATCGGTAGGACAAAAAAAACACCTAAGAGGTCTTCTCTCCCATTGATGTTTAAATATATGAAGGGCATCCTGTGGACACACTTTAATGATGTATAATATGTCTTCAGGACAGCAAAAGTGTTGATTTTCCAGCTGCCCAATCAACTTTCTAAAACCCTTGCAAAACATGTCCAAAGTCTGTCCAGGTCCAGAGTGCTGACCCTTACCCTTTCTGACACTGCCTATAGCTCTGACATGTGCCCAGCTGCACTCCTGACACCTACCAATCTTTTTTGGGAGGTTTCAGCATTTTCCATGCCTTTTGCTGCACCAAGCTATCCAGTTCAGCAATGCATAACCAAACTGAGTCCATGTTCACATGCCTATGTTTTAAACTCCCTATCTCTACTTCTGATTTACAAAAGCCACTTTAAATAGTTGTGCGCTACATAGGTCTCTAAAAATAACACGATTAGCAAAACACATGGAGAAAAGATAGAATTAAACTTGCTACATAAATACTGATGATGATTTCATGCTGACGATTAAGATTATCATTGTTTTACACTAATCAGCAACATTATTTTGGTAATAATGATAATTGGAAATATATTGCCCCATTATTTTATTTGCATAATAACACTATTAATACTCAGTTATTATTAGCTAAATAATAACAATACCAACAATAACAATAATATTATTAATAATATTGAAAAAATAATGACACTAACAATAACAACAATATTAATAATACAATCATTAACAATAACATTTATAGCAATTTTAATAATTTGGAAATAGAAATATTCGATTAATAATGGAGACTGCTGTATAACAATCAAAAGAAACAAAAATGTATTTTTCACTATTTGCTTTCATAAATAATTGATAATAACAGAAAAGTACTGGCAACAAAAGAAACAACAGATGCCACAGAAATGACTTTGCTGCAACATAAGAGAAAGTAATGTAATAGAAGAAACTCCTTATCAGAGAAAATAACCAGCTGCAGAAGAAGTAATGGGATATAAGACAAAAATAAGGATGACATGAGAAAAGCAGTATGTTGCATACACATTGCTTCCAAATCTCTCATACTAGCTTATACATCACCATTATTGTCAATTCCTTCTACTAATAAAAAAGAAGTCACTTTCAAAAGTAAAACACAGCATGCAAATGCTCTAATTACTTGTAATTTTCATTATTCCTCGAGCCAGTCTCTTTGCCTCATTAATTGCTAAATGAACACAGAAACCTCTCTGCCTCATATCTATCTAATAAAAGCTTTCTCCTTCACCGACCGACCTTTGTTCTCTTGGGTGCAACATAAAGCTCCCTATCAGGCATTGAATTGTGGGTGCCTGGGAGAGAGGAGCCATAAACTGGATGTGACTGAATTCCCATACCTCCCCAACAGAAAGTTCCACAAAGGTAAACGGGTGTCATTGAGCAGAACCTATGCTCACCTTACGAGTAGCAGCTCGAGGGGGAGCAGCCACTCTAAAACTGTGCAAGGTCTACCAAACAACATCATAGCAAAAACAAAACGAATGCAAAAGTCCAAACTAGAGTCAATTACAACAATAAAAATGTGACATGTATAATGGCACAAATAGTAAGGGCATTGAAAAAAGGTCGAAGGTAAATAATTAGTTAAATTCAACGTAGAAATGTTGTAGGAGTGCCTTAAGACCAACCAGTGAGGGCAGATGTTGGGTCTGAACTTAGCGGTTAAGCATCACCAAGGTTTTTACCTTCAGATTTTTAAAATACTCCCAGCGCAAAAAACAGACAAGACTGTTTTTAGTGTCTATTCCAGTATGTCAGATTCGCTGATTGGGGAGTCATCCCTAAAGCCCTAAAGTAATTGTATTTCTTAAAAAGAGGGTTACATGGGTTTGGGCAACTGGGTTTTGCGGCAAGGTCATTGATTGCTTTAAGTTGGATTGGCTTTTTGAAGGTCAAACTTCCTCATACTTCGGGTTAACCAGGAAATCACAATCAAAGGTCACCAGCAAGAACTCACAAGATGCGGCCGGATGAGACCATTACAGTTGCCTTGACTTCTGATACTGTTGGATTGTTGCTCCACTCCTCCGAGGGATGATTTTACAAAATTAGAAGTAGACTCGTGCATTGATACTACCTTACATTCAGTACCTCAGGAATGAATCCACTGCCTTGAATGATGTTTTAGTTGTAGAAAGGCCCCAATTAACCAGTTCACAAGAAATACCAATTGAAACTTGTCAACTGAAATTGTTACAGGCATACAGCCACAGCCAGTGGAGGGAGCTCTGGTGGGGCAGAAAGGCGGGGCGGGGGAGGGGTAGGGTGGGGGGTGCTAATAACCGGAATATGGAGAATTGAAGGTAAGTAAACAATTCAATTAATAAAACGAATTTCGTAGCGAGTCCTACATCGCAAAATGCGATGCAACGCGCCCTACGAAATTCGTTCTATTAATCAAATTGTTTACTTACCTTCAATTATCCATATTCTGGTTTTTAGCCCCCCCACCATGCCCCTCCCCCACCCCGCCTTTCTCCACCACCGGAACTCCCTCCACGGGCCGCGGCTTCAGGCAGACAATAGCTATCTCGTATCCAGGAGTTTCTACTCTCTTCACCACATGATGATAGTAAGACTGGAATAGTTAGGCGTTCACCTATTTTAGTTCTGTTCATGGACAACTTGGAGGATGAGACATGCTGTCAGTGTTAATAAAAATGCAGATTTAGGAATCATGGTCATCATCGCACAGGTGCTTCGTTTTCCAAATACTTCCTGGGTAAAACATGGTTCAGCCTGGGCATACATAGTTACTGGGTCTCACAGTCATTGAATGAGATCCATTCCCAATTCCTCTCTGATTATCATCCCTTAACTTATCTCACTGAGTTACAATTGAGGCCCAGAAATAGAAAAAGGTTCACTAAAAGTATCCTCTGCAGTGCCTGGATACAGAGGGCCCATTTATGAAAAGTGATGCATCACTGAGTGAAAACAGTGATGCGTCACATTTCACTACGCCCTTCCTGCGACACCAATGATGCATCATATTTACTGTATGACGTATCATGTTCCAAGGAGTTATAGATACGTTAGTATTTCTGATGTATCTGTAGGCGCAAAAATGACGCATTGCTGGAGTGGGTCACAAAAGTGACGCAACTTCAGCAATGGATCATTACACATGGGCAAGTCCCATGTTGATAGTGCCTGAGTCAGTCTTACGCCCGCCATGAGGCAGGCGTAAGATATTGACGCATTAGCATCTAAGAAATAGCGCAGTGAAATCTTATAGATTTCACTGCGTCACTTCTACGACCCTTTCTTGCATCAATACGCCCTCCCTTGCATACATTATACCTGGCACAGTTACAATGTGGTGCAGGGGTTTACATAGGCAACAAGGCACATTTTTTACGCCACTGGTACGTCACAAAAAGTGATGCACCGGCGGCACAAAAGTGACACATGGGCTCATAAATAAGCCCCAGAGAGTCTGGAAATTCTTTTCTGCTCCTCCCACCCCCTCCAGCCCCCTGGGATTTCACACCGATTTGTCAGGTCCAGGGCAAGACAGGAAAGTCTTATCTCAGACCCTACCATTTCTTGGTAGGTTACCAGATGGCCACTCTTTGTCCACATGCATAAACTAGTTTGATTTTCTCTTCAGTCCAGGGTAGTCGGTAATTGCATGAATTGCCCCTGGCGGCGGGCATAGTAACAAATCTAGGATTTCTTAAGACTATTTTTTAAAGCGGCTTAGCCAAGTTGTGTTTTAAAATTCAATATCATCATATTCCGTTCATGATGTGCAGTGATTTTAGTTGTTTACCTATGATGGGATTAACAACTGGGCTAATTACCCTAATTTAAGGTCAAATTAAAATGCAAGTAAATGAATGCAGGACACATGCATCCTGTCTATGACCGGAGTTGCAGGAAATGTTTTTCTAGGTTTTGGAAACAATAATCCTCTCGACCTAAATTCCTTTTAGAACAGACAATGTAACTGCACTAGGGTGATCTTGCACTTACAGTAATCAGGCAGGCTGTATGTTGGTAACAATGTGGAACACCACAACCTTACTTCCCGGCCATCAGGAGGTCTGGCTGTGGTACTGCTAAACTAGCAGATGAAACAAATAATACATTTTTAGCGCAGCACATGGTCTGTTGTGTAAACTACGAATTTGGCGTAGTTATAAAAGGATTGCTTTCCCATCCAAAAGTGAAACAGGTGAACTCAGTTCAATGCACCAGCAATAAAAGTAAAAGGCAGATTATTGTGGCCCCACAGCAACTACTCAATGTGTTATTGAAATAGTGTTATTGTGTTTGAGTTACTAACAATCCTCATGAAAGAATCAGGGGCATCTTGGTGACAGTAAGAAACCTATTTTGAATTTCATAAAATTTCATAAAACACACGCTGCCATGCAGTATTGCTTCACCTACTTTTGCTAAAGGCTAAATGAAAGGCACATTTGCTGGAGAACTTATCAGTCCTCCTTCCAGGGGAATCTAGGGGTGGGCGGAATTTGCATAGTTGTGCTACGCAAAGCTCTGCGAACCGGTAAAAAATCTCAGCGAGCACGCAAAAGTTCCAAGAACACGCGGAATTGCTTGTTCCGCCCGTTCGCGATGCTTTTTTCCTGTTCACAACGCTGTTTGCATGCTCAGGGACAAATATCTCACGAAAACGCATTTTGAAAGCACAAACAGGCAAAAAATTCAGCGAAGTCGCAGATCACAGAATTTTTGGCAAATCCGCGTTCTCCACGGAACACAAAATTACCCAAATTCAGCAAATTTCGTGAGCGGGACGGGATTTACCACCCAGGCGTAGAAAATAGCAGACTATGGTATTATATTGAACAATAGATTCATTGTTCAAAGCAAGTATAAGAGTGTGAACCATCTTTGAAACTCAAAATTGTTTTTATTTGTGGTGCTGAGTTTAGCTTAGCAAACCAACAATATGAGGGTAGGATTGATAAAAATGCACATTCAGTATGTTGTAATATGTTTTGCTCTTCACAGCTCCGGTAAATTATGCAGCTACTATTCTGTTTGATTTTATTATAGTTACTATTCATACTGTGGGCACTTCAATAATATTTTAATTTTAAAATAAATATTTAAAACGTTTCGATTGTTTCATAGCATTCCTGAGTGAGGTATTATCACAAGATTGATTGTCGCCTGTAACACATCTCACTAAAGTACTGCTCAGTGAGTTGCAGGGTGGTTGCAGTCCAACTAACTTTCAGTCTCAGTTTGGGACATTGAGAAAGTCCTTGGTTTCAGGGGGTGAAGAAATCCTACAACCATGGCTATGTTTTATCAAATCCAGAATATGTATTGACCATTTCTGTATACTATCCTAAATAACTTATACATTCTCCTAAGTTCTAGACTCCAATAGAACCAGATTCAAAAAAATTGCAGCCAAAACTGTATGGATAACATTAATGTGTGAAGATCAATTCTTATGGAACCACATGTAATATTAAGAGACTCAGAAAGTGAAACTCTGCAGTCCTAACCAAAAGTATATTCACTTTTCTGCTTATAACTAATGCATGAAGGATCACGTCCTTCAGCGAACGTAGATGAGGATAAAATGGAGACTTGTTTTTTCATGTTGTCACCATATATCAACTTCAGAATAATATTTGAACATAGCAAAATACATTTTCAGTGTAGCAAGACCCTCCTAGTATAAAGTGGAAGGCAAATCAGAGACCATAGATCAATCGAGTATCGAGCCAATGTAACCATCGCTAAGAACATTACTTTCAATGGCTCACATTTATATTATACTTCCTCTAAACTATCAAAAGTATGAAGTAGCAGACAGAGAGATTAAGATTCCAAGGGCCCGATGTAGGTCGCCAAATATCGGTCGGTAACGGCCGATTTCGGCCGTTACCGACAGGTATTTGGGATTTGACATGTAGGTGGCCTTATATTTACAGAATTGGTATATTTACCAATTCAGTAAGTTTACAGATTCAGTAAAATACCGAATCGGTAAATTTACCGAATCGGTACAGTGCCACAGGCCATTACCGATTCGTCATTTACCATGTAATACTATTGCATGGTAAATAACCAATTCCTGTGTACATGCACATCTGTGCATGTACACCTGTGCCATGTGATACACATACATGCCCTGTGTGCCCTAAGGGCATGTGTGTGTGTCACATGGCACACAAGCCAAAATCAGGGGTTCAACAGGGTGTCAAAGTGACACCCTGTTCCCCTTGACAAATCTGTATTTTTACCGAGTCAGTATTTACTGATTCGGTAATTGACATTGATTCCTATGGGCCTAAAAAATACCGAATTTTTAGCTACATCTCATTTACCGAATCTAGAATACCGAATCGGTAAAATTCGGTATTTTAGAGTCGGTAAATGAGGATTACCTACATCGGGCCCCCAAATCTGCTACTTTCGCCTTTACTCCTTTAACATGTAATTGGCTGACCAGGCATACCTAAAAGTAAATATCATCAAGCAGTTTCAAAAAACTTCCTGAAGAAACTAGAAAATCAAGGGCTCTTAATTAGTATAAGACATCATCTACATGTCCATGCAGCAGTCAATCAATCAAGAAGGCCCAATGGTGATCATTCAGCCCAGGTGCAATTTAAATTATACTGGCACAACTGGCTTAATTTTGAAATGTTTGCATTACGCTTTGTGACATAGTGGATTATTAGTTGGGATAGATGGTAGTCCAACACAAATCATAATTGCATAATGTTTTGTTAGCTCAAGTGAAGGTTTCAGTAATTTAATTCTGAGCCTAACCCCTCGTAGCTATGACACAAAGCAGACAGGCTTAATTTAAGAATATGCATAAAGTATTTGGAAGTACCAAAACAGTCAAGTAGTCAAAAACAACACAACACACATCCTACTGCAAATCATAAAAAATAAGAATAGTTTAGGGGAACTATTCATCTGAATCTTTTAAATTTTAAACAGAAATAGCACCAAAAAGAATTAAATATGAACTGTGGTCATCTGGTTGTGTTTTAGTGGGGCCTTGGCTCAGTTTATGGTTGACCAGCATGATGCGTAAATCAGCTACAGAAAGTAGATTCAACCAGGATGGAACTATTACCTTCTGACTTAGTGTCTGAAACAGAAGGCAAAAATCCACAGCAGGGCAAAGCAGCAGGCTGTGACTAGGATAGGCTCCACATGGGAAGACAGCCGTTCGGTGAGGTCTCAGTGAAGTGGGTAACTTTTGGTGGGAAAGCTCAGAGCAGGAGAAATACAAAATTCATGCGGAACAAAGGTCCCTCACATGCCAGATACTTTTGGCACCTTGGCTCAGTGAATATTTTTACATTTGAACATAGTCACTTTTATGGAGCTCAGATACCTCCAGCAGGGCAAGGCTGCAGGCTGTAGATGAGCATGGCTCCACAAGGCCAGATATACTCTTCCTGATATCCAGCTGAAATTGATTTGCGGCTGCAGAATTGTTCTGAGCCAGATACACTCTCCCTGATATCCTGCTGATATTGGTTTATGTCTGCACAAATGTTCTGAGCAGGCACAGTGGCAACACACCTTTGTTGAGTAAACTATGTAGCTTTGTTCCATCTTCTGGAAGTTTTTGGAGCCAAAACGTTCCTAATTCACAGGTGTTTTAGGATGTTAGGAGGAGTAAATTTTATTACAGCCAAGGATCCCGTGACCTTGGCAAAAGCACTCAGTGGTCAAGACTCATTTCAGCAGAAGCCACCAGCAGTGTCTAGGACAGGTTCAGTTGGAAGTAGTCTGCTGGCCTCTTCAGGTAAAGGGGCTTGTAGCCCTGTAGCTTAACAGGGGGTCAGTGAACTGATCCTTGGAGTCCACTTTATTGTCCTGGGTACAAGTAGTAAGAGGTATAGCATATTAGGACTCTTCACAGGTTTCAAGAGCAAGTAGAGTTCTTCTGTCTAGCACAGGTCCAGCAGTGTTCTGAAGAGGGTGCCCAGGGGTGCCACGTGTATGTCTGGTACTAGTTCATGGATGGGGGTTTTATACCTGGCACCATTGGCATGGGATCCCCTTTATTTTTTCCTTTGCCTCCTGTGTTTGTGCTGTGTTTTGGACTCTGTTTTGATGGTCTAGATGCTTTTGGCACTTTGCCACTGCTGTTCAGTGCCAAAGTGCAAGTGTTCCTTTTGTAAACTGTTGTTATGGTTTGGTGTTTCCATGATTGGCTCTTTGATTCACTAGTCAGTCCCTAGAACAGTGCACCGTGTTCCCCAGAACCTGTAAATCAAATGATGCTGGTGGACTTGTTGCACTGATTGTGCCACCCACATAAGCAGCTGTAAATGTAACTCCGGCCTGCCATTGCAGAGCCTGTGTGCAGTCTAGTACTACCTTGTCGACTTGGCAAGTGCACCCAATTGCCAGGCCCTAACCATCCCTTTTCATACATATCAGTCACCCCTAATGTAGGCCCAAGGTACCCCTGTGGACACGGTGCAGTGTATGTGAAAACTAGGACCTGCCCTGGTGTATGTGGCATGTCCAGATAGTGAATGACTGCCAATTTCGTTTTTCCCTATTGCAAGGCTACCAGTTGCCATTGGATAGAATGGGAAGTTTGTTTATTACATCTTATAAACATAACTACCCCTGGGAACTGGGTAGGAAAGTAAATAAAGTTTAGTATGCCTGAACTCAGAATAATAAAATGCACCTTTCAGTGAGCGTGATTTTTACATTCTGTGTTTGAAAATACTACTTTTAGGAAGTAGGTATTTTCTTGCTTAGCCATCCAGTGTGAGTCTTCTAGGATGTGTATTGACTGCCTGACTTTGGGATGACAAGGGCTGGGGATGTGCAGTGGCTCCAGAGAGCCTGATGAGTCAGAGCTGGGCTGAATAGACCTGGGATGCATTTAGAGTATGGGGAGGAGATTTCCTTTCACCTGCATGGACCTTGTCTACCTTCCACAATGCTGTTGCCACCTCCTGCCACAAAGCTGCACCAGTGAGGACAGAACTGTGTTTGGGTGTTTGGCTGAGTACAGACACTCTCTGCCTTCAGAGAAGAAATGATTTTGTGTTTAAAAAGAGGGGCCCAGACCTCTGACTTTTAGATCACTTCTGGGAATCAAGAGGAACCTTTACCAAGGAGAAGAGCTGGAGAAGCTGAGGAGGAATACTGCCCCTGTGCTGTTTGCTGTCTGGGGTTGGCCTGCAGTAGCTCCTTTCTGCCAGGTAAAGGAGAAAAGTACTTTGCTGTTTGCTTTGTCACCTGCTTGAGGAAAAGATCTCCAAGGGCTGGAAACTGAGCTTGCCTACCTCCTGTTCTGATGTCTCAGGGACACAATTCCTTTACCACCAGCTCCCCTGAACGTCTTTGCTGGGAGTTCTGACCTGCACAGAGGTGCCTGCTGTTGTTTTAGACCTCTAGAGACTGTTTTCCGCTGGTAGCTGAAATATCGATGCAACATCGAAGAAGCCTGACTCATGCGTGCCTGTTTCCGATGCATTGCCGAAGAAATTGTCGCAGCGCCTGCCGTGGCTCGAGAAATCGCTGCACGCCTCATGCACCGATCTCTAAAGTCCAAGACCATTGCACCGAGCTCAACACAAGCCCTGCTGCGCGCTTGCAAGAATTTACGCATCGTTCCAGATTATCACCTCGCATCGAGGCGCCAAGTTTTTCACATTGTTGGGGGATGTAGTAAGAAACTGACGCATCACCTCTCCACTCAGTAAGAAACCAATGCATTACCTCCTCTCCGGTAAGGAACTGACGCATCACCTCCTCTGTGCTGCAGTAAGAAAACCAAAGCATCACTTCCCCCGGAGCAAGTAACCGACGCTTCACCTTGCCTGAGTGTAAGGAACAGATGCATTACCTTCCCTGCGGCCCATTTTATTTGTTTGTGTGACACATCCCAGGTACTTTGTGAGAAAAGTGTTGCATCTGCAATTTACTTGGAACTGAATTATTTCTACCATCTGAAAGTCATTTTTTTATTACTGTATTGTGGATTTTTGTTGTTTGGTCTTGTTTTGGTTTAGATAAAGATTACTTATTTTCCTAAACTGGTGTGGTGTCCATTTGTAGTGTTTTCACTGTAGTACTCTGTGTTCACATATGCTTTGCACACTCTGAGATAAGCCTGTCTGCTCGTGCCAAGCTACCAAGGGGGTGAACAGAAGTTATTTTATAAGTGTATCCCCCTTACCCTGACTAGAAGCAAGGGTCCCTATTTGGACAAAGGTATATACCTCTGCCAACTAGAGACCCCCATTTCTAACAGGGGGTAACTCTTAGCCCCTCCCTGACCAATAGGAAAATACATTCCAGAGGTAACCATAGCCACTTTTCAAGCAATTCCTTTGTCCTCTATTGCAAACAATCTCACAGTGCCACTCTCAATTCAAATTCAAGATGGAGAAACGCTACTAGCGTTTTGCAAAGTTTATGTGCCCACTCGAGAGGTGTGGCTAGGGAAATGAACAACCCCTCCTTTGTGTTTCCTTCAAAATAGTTCTGCGAATTGGTCCACTCTCACTCGGATTATTGTCTGCCTGACTGGGGAGCAAATAAGGAATCTGTCCAGGTTTCTCCTAGCATTTGTATGTTATAGGGTAGGTCTCATTAAGATAATCAAGTTCCTGGGCACAGCCCAGATGTTCATCCTGCCAGAGGAACAGAAACACCACTTTATACACATGGCCTTTGTCTTCCTCTGAGAGCAGTTTCACGACTCATGAAGGTGGCTATTCTACTGCCAAGTGACAGTTGGAGCACATGCAATTAGGTCTTCAGAGGCTTCACAAAGAAAAAATATTACTTTCTAAAAGTAACTTTTCATTAATAGTTATTACAAATTTGATGTCATCATTATATTAGATTTCAAATAACTGTTACAACGAGTATTTTAAATACATTTCAAATTGTTTCCTAACCAAAATTGGCATTATAAAATGTAAGAATATAATTCAGTGGTTTCCTATGATACAGCCAGCCTTGCTACAGTGAAAATAGCTTTCGGGACTTTTCCACTGTAAGATCAAATGGAACATATCCTACTTTTAAATACCATGTATATTGCCTTAGGGCTTATAAGGCCTACATATGAGTGTCTTATTAACATTTAGAAGGATGGTTTTGTCCTGTCAAAATGGTTTATTTTGACAGATCGAATTACAGTTGAAAACTGCCGCAACCAGGCTACAATGTTAGGCCTGCAGTCATGTTTGCACTGTCACTGTAGTGGGTGGAACAATGTGTGCTGGAAGTCTACTAATAACAGTTAACTTTCAGGCCCTGGGTACACTTTATACCATATACAAGGGTCTTACTGTAAGTGACTTATACCAGTTATGAATATAACCATTTTCAACATATTTCAGGGGTCAGAGCACATGCACTGGCCCTGATTAGCAGAGTCCCACTAAAAGGAGTAAAACAAACAGCAGCATCAGTGCACAAAACATAGGAGTGATCTTTCAAAAGAAGCAATTTCCTACATACTTGTTATGCGAAAATCCCTAAATTAAGTCATTACACCACTATGCATAATTGTGAGAGAGCGCAATTTGAATGTAGAGTATATCGTAGCCATATTTAGATGTGTATGTTATAAACGTAGGAATGAAATGCATATCGTAATGTAAAATTGACAATTATAGCATAAAAGCCGACTAACATGGCAATATGGTATAGGAAACATAAATGTATTTACGTGAGTAAAAATGCATTAGATTTAGAAGGCCCGTATACATGATGGGTAGATATAGGAATGTGTAGAAGTGTTTACGAAATGTAGAACGTGCACAGTAGAATTCGTGTACGCGTGTAACTTTATGTGAAAAGACGTAGAGAAACGGAGAAACGTGGACGAATGTATAAGGAACTTACATGACAATGTAACAAAGGAAAATGCATAAGTTATATTCTATGCAGTCGTATTCTATGTAAAATATATCCGATGTAAAATGTATTCAAGTATAACTAGGGTTTTGCTAAAGTACGAATATATAAATGTATGCCAAAGGTTATACTGTGTAGAGGGTTTCTGTAGGAATGTTGGAAGAGCTTAGGTCATTTGTGATTGTAACCTGACTGACCAAGAGTTCGAAGGAACATAGTCACATGAATGTAATTTAGTGGGCTTGTAAAAGTCGTAAATAGCTTGATGTGGACGTGAGAGCCGAGAAGTCTAGCACTTGTTAGATTTAAGGTGACAATGCCGGACGAAGCTTATTGCTCGAACGTGAGGAGAGACACTTTTGAGGTGGACTATGTTTTGATAAGACCATTCACATGATCTAGAAGGTTAGAAAGTTGTACAGATAAGTTAAAGCCTTGTCTAAGTTCATATGTTATGCGATCTGAAGGAATCAATAAAAGTCGACGATGGAATGATGAAGATGACATCTAAGAAAAAGGTCAACTTAACGAACGACGCAAGGAATGGACCAATGGACAAAGCAGGAAGTTGACATCATCGGGGGACGTCCGTGGTGGGCGTCAAGGGGCGTTCCACCCACACTGTGATTGTGTATTTTAGGGACAGCACCCCGGGGAGGAGAGCAGAGCTATTAGCATTAGGCTAAGGCGAGAGCGAAGACAAGGGTAGATGCCTTGAGCAGATGCGCTGAGACATCAGAGCGCAAGGGAACAGTAGGCCGAGGACCCTTAGAGAGCGGATGGGTAGGCAGACAGGGTACTGTTTCTGAAACTTAAGATTTCCTTTAGAGGCTAAGAGAGTTTGAACTTCTTTGGGAGTCAAACTGCTGACACCTTTTTAGGGAAGAAACTTGCGAAGTAGGGTTGTCACATAGTATAGAGTAGGGACAGATTAACTTGATGATATTTTTATCTTACTGCAGATGACGCAGAAGGAACCACTTCACACCGAAGCTTAAGCGACTGATATTGTAGCTGACTTTGTATTTTGTATACTTTGAGATTTTATCCTGAGTGGATTGTATTGCATTCAAAATTAACTTTATATAAAACTCTTAAAACTTTATCAGTTGTAAGCGGTCCTTCAGAGTGGCGTCAGTTAATGGGGTTTGACTAACCAATGCGGGGGTGGTTTTTTCCTCAATGACAGATACGAGCGGTCCAAAACAGATGAATGGGATTCTTTATTAAATTTATCATAATCATAAATTGATATCAAAATCTCATTCCCCGCAGTTGGTAGCAGAGTAATGATGGTTATCTTCTTGAGGAAGACGACCTAGGCCAGGTTAGTTTACCCCAAGGTCCCTAGTCATCGTCGACCAGAAGAAGAATCACAGCCGAAGACGGTGCTGATGGTGCATCGAGAGAAAAGCAGCAGAATCGGTCGAGAGTGAGTATAAGGGTCATGCGTTGTAAGATTGCGGTGTTTTATGTTGGTCCTGTGTTGTAATGTCAAGCGGAGTTGAATGCCTGTAGTGTGATTGAGGGAAGGTTGTGAGCGCGCACAACTGGATGAAATCTTATGTCCAGAGGACTTAAGTGGTTCGGGTGTATCGAACACCCAGAGTAATTTGTCTACCATTGAAAGGGGGTCATGAGGTACCATTGATTTCCCGACAGACCGATGATAGGGGGAGCGTGTGTGTGAGTGAATGAGTAGCGGACGCTGGTCGTACATTTACTGTGTGTAAGTAACCTATCAGTTGAGGCGATCGTCGAACCGTAAGAGGGAAGACGTTTCGTCAGTTGAGGTGACAATTACAGTTAGACTGTGGCCGTACAGTCAGAGAGAAAAGTGATCGCTTGGACGGAAGTAGTCATTTTTCGATGTATGAATGAAAACGCATGTGACATCGTGAGACGAGTTGAGAAACGAGGGAAGCTGCTGAAGAAAGAAGTGACGTCAGCGTAGAGCCGCGCTGAGATTGGTCGGTTAGCATAAAACTGTGCTGAGATAGACTGATTAGCGAGAGTCGCACAGGGATTGGTGGTCGTTATCAAGACGCAAATAAGTAAGAAATATCATACGTGAGCACAATGAAGTGTTTTAAGGGTTTAGGAAAAATCTTTAAAAAGAAAAGGAGAAATTTATATGCCGGAGAAGAAGCTCCACCAGAAGGCACACCAGCATATCATATGGCAGTCAATGTAGGCTTACAGTCGATACTATGGATTTCCGAGTGGCATAGGCTAACTGAAGGGCAAAAAGAACTGGCGTTCCCGAGATTTGGAACATTTAAATTAGAGGTGTTGAACCAACTAAAAGCGACGATGCTTTCAATGAGACCTCTACCGAGGCCAACACAATTTGAAGCCCTTGGTGTGTGGTTTCGAACAGCACACGAAAGGGGCGTAAAGAGGCGCCAAGAAAGAGTGAGAAGATCGGTAAAGGCAGTGCAGGATGCTAAATGGGACGAAGAAGCTAAGAAATGGAGAGTGCAGAAGATAGAAGCGGACAAACTGTTCACCATGATAGAGGCTACGGGAGAAAGGATACCTCCAGAACAGGAAGATGAGGAAAGCGAGTCGGAGGAGGATCTGATAGAAAGGCTATTGACAGATAGACCGCCTCCATATAGCGGTGAACTTGCGAGTCCTATATTACCGCAAACAGACGGAGCTAGGTGGGGGGAATATAAGTCGATCCCAGTAACAGAGTGGGACGCTAACAAGACTGAGGAAATACCCCAAACTAGTTCTGAACAGAGAGTAGTGGGAAGATTTGTGGTCCAGAAGGTGCCAGAGACGCAATGCGCTAGGTCGTACCAAATGCCGGACGCCTTGCAGGTTCCGGTCACCATAGGCCCTATTGTGTCAATCTACAACCCGGAAGGGGTCCAGCAGGATGAACAGGCACGATGGGACAATGAAAGAGCAGAAGTGGAGAATAGGAATGCCACAATGAATCCCCACAGGCAAATACGAGCACCAATAAGTCGGAGTACCCCATTAGATTCTGCAACAGGTCCCAGGGTAGAACAGGGAGGTCGAAGAGGACCAATGGATTTGAGGGGTCCTAAACCGAAAACCCATAAGGAATTAAGGGAATACCTGAGAGAATGGGACGCTGCCGAAGAAGCTCGGAATAGAAGTTTAGAAACGGGATCCGAGTGGAGAGAGCAGGATAACAGAATTCTCTCTCATTGTGGAGCTGGCGAAAGCAGCCCTGAGTGGGAGAGAGGAAGCCAAGAGAGCAGAAGAGATACTTATCCTACTGATAACAGCAATAGACTAATGTGCGAAGACAGAAGTGCAGGGTGTGGCGAAGTGCCTCGCGTCACCTTCAGTGAAGGGGAACGTAGGACACAGGAGTACCGGAATACCTTCAGGTGCTCACACCATGCCCCAGGTGAGAATGTGAGACATTGGAGTCACGGAAACATGGAGAGTCGCGAAGCGTCTCGACATGCATCCGGTGATAGTGGAAGGAGTCATGAAAACATAGGGAGTCGCGAAACGTCTCGCCATCCATCCGGTGATCACGAAAGAGATCACGGGAACACGGAAGACCGGCGAGGGCCTTTCATATTATTAAGCGACACCAGACAACAAGCAAGTTATAATGGGTTAGAACAGAACGGTGGATCCTATCTCACACCTGGAGAAACCGAGCCGAAAAATCGGAACGTAGGGTTGGGGGATGGAGCATTATTCCACCATACCCCGCGCAAAGATGGAAAGGCTTGGGATCTAGAGGGGTGGGAACGAAGAGAAGAGGGGAAGACTCCTCATAACTCACCTGTGCTCAGGCGTAGGGCGCATAGTGGAGGTGAGAGAGATATGAGAGAAGAACACAGAGCTGAGATGCTGAAAGCTGAAATAAAAGCAAAACGACTTGACGTAATGAGTTTGAAGGCAGATCTGGATGAATTGATTGATGGTACAGTGTCATTAGAGAGATTAGCCTCGTATACACCAGATGAGATACTGTTCCTATCTAAAGATATTACTCGAAGAGCGAGGTCAGCTCATGAGAATTTATCTAATTTGGCAAACAGGTACATGGTAGACCTGTCACGAACTAAGGCTTTACAGAGTAACCATAGGCTAACTTGCACGGATCAGGATTTGGATGATCGCAGAACGATCGCGCTGAAGGTACACATAAGGGAACTGATCCTAAGTATCAGAATATGGAAAGATCTGGATAGATGGGAGGAAAGATGGTCCAGAAAGGGCTCCGTTAGACGGAGTGTGCTTGAAGAGTCCCAGGACGCAGGGTTGATGCGAATGGAAGCCTTCCCTTTGCGAGAAATCGCGAATGGAAGCTACGTTCATGTGCCTTGGAGTAGGGGGGATTTGGCGGCATTTACCAATTCCTTCCCAAAACTTAGGGACAATCCCGTCGAGTGGTACAAGCAGGTAGAGAGATTCGTGAAGATCTCGAAGGTACTGTGGATCGATTTGAACACACTGTTCGATATCGTAGTACCTGGAGACTTGTGGACGGCATGCAAGCTCAGTGTTGAATGGCCTACTTGCGAGCCGCCGAGAAATGCTCGGACAAATGGTCCATCAATTAGAGTCATGGAAAAGTACGAGAGGGTAATAACATGGCTAAAGGAGAAAGTGCCAGTGCAAGACATAGACTGGGTAAAGATAGATCGAACTACTCAGGAACCGAAAGAGACAGTTCATGAGTTTTACGAGCGATTGCTGAAAGCATTCAAGCAATACAGCGGGTTAGATGTGATGGATCCTAAGGACATTGGACAATTTGTTTCGAAGTTTGTCCTCGGATTGAGACCAGAAATATGCCTAATGATCCAGCAGCATCTGATCTGTTGGCAGAACAAACCTTTAGACGAAATTCTGAGATACGCAAGGTACTGTAGTGACGAGATAGATTCTAAGGCAAAGAAGCTTAAAGAAAAGTTAATGCTAGTGCAAATGCAAGTTGCTGGAAAGGATAAACAGCGGCAACAGGGAACAGGAACGCAAGCAAAGAAACAGAATAATCAGAGCAGAGATGAGGAAGAAAGACCGAGGCCGAGAATAGATATTGCGACGCTGAAAAAGACGACGAGATGCCATCAGTGTAACGAGGTGGGACACTGGCGACGCGAGTGTCCTTACAATGTTGAGCCAGGGGAATTAGAGCAGGAGGAGGAGGAGGTTCAGAACAACGTGGTTAAGGGAGCCACAGTCCCGAAGGGCAGGTTTGTCAAAGGGGGGACTCAGACTCCTCGAGCCCCGTTTCCTCAACCACCTCGCATCTCAAACGGAGGGAAAACCTACAGACAGATGCCATTGTTTGTAGGAGGAGAGGAATGCTACTACGTTGATCCACTTACAGGGCAGCGGGCGAATAGGGAGAAAGATTGTACTCTAGGAGCCGCTTTGGAAGTAGATCAGAGAGGAACATACGTAGAGGCTGAAATAGCAGGATGTCCTACAACCTTTTTGGTGGATACAGGGGCCACTCGATCCACGTTAAGATCTGCGGTAGTCCCGGGTCTGCCAATATCAGGAGAAACGGTTCAGGTGGTAGGAGTCGCGAACAAAAGGATGACAAATCCCTTGACCGAACCAGTGTCAGTAAGAATAGGGAATCACAGTGACGAACATCAGGTTGTGATCTGTGATTCTAGTCCTGTGTGCTTACTAGGGAGGGATTTGCTGTGTAAACTGAATTGCACGATACATTGCACACCAGAAGGAGTAGAAGTGCAGACCAATGATGAGGACGCTGATTTTAAAGTTGTAAACTCAAAAGAGTGTGTGGAACTTTATCCTACCTTAACAGTGGAAGAGCTTCCACAAGACTTGAGAGAGAAAGTCTCAGCTGAGGTATGGGATTTTACTGGGGAAGAAATAGGATTGGTAAAAATCTTGGTAAGACCCCATGCTGAGTATCCAAGAACACCACAGTATAAGCTAACGCCAGAGACGATTGCAGGAATAAAGCCTGTGATCGAATCCATGATTAAGCAGGGAATACTGAAGGAGATCGTGGGTAGTCCATGTAACTCCCCGATCATGGGTTTGCAGAAACCTAGTGGAAAATACAGGATAGTGCAGGACCTGCGAAAGATTAATAACATCGTTGTCTCATGTTGTCCAGTGGTACCGAATCCATCAGTGATATTGTTTCAGATACCGTTCCAAGCTGAATGGTTTACAGTGATAGATTTGTGCCAGGCTTTCTTTTCGATACCTTTAGACGAAGAGAGTCAGTATCTTTTCGCTTTCAAGCTGGAAGATCGCGTCTTAACATGGTGTCGTATCCCTCAGGGGTATACAGAGAGCCCGTCGATCTTTAACCAGTTATTGAAACGAAATCTTGAGAGTCTAGTACTGCCCAAGAAGTCAGTTCTGGTCCAGTACATAGACGACCTCCTAGTTGCGTCAGAAACTGAGGAAGCTTGCAGAGAAGACACCATCACCTTGTTAAATCACTTGGCCGAGAACGGACACAAGGTGTCTCCGAGTAAATTGCAATATTGTAAGACTGAGGTGCAATACTTGGGTCATAGGATTGAAAAGGGAAAGCGGAAGGTGTCTCCAGACAGAATAGAGGCGATTATGAAAATGAACGCGCCTACGACACAAAGAGAAGTCAGGATGTTTCTAGGCATGGTCGGTTATTGTCGACAGTGGATAGCAAACTTTTCACTGAAGGCTAAACCGTTATTACAACTGACGCACAAAGGAGTAAGTGATCCGGTACCATGGGACAAAGATTGTTTGATGGCGTTTTTGCAGCTGAGGGAGGACTTATGTCGTGCCCCGGCTTTAGGAATGCCAGATTACACTAAACCTTTTTTGCTTTACTGCTGCGAAAGAGAGGGATGCGCTTTAGCGGTATTAGCACAGGTCCACGGAGATGCGCGCAGGCCAGTGGCGTACTTTTCGGCTACATTAGATCCAGTAGCCGCAGCGTTGCCCGGATGTCTCAAATCCGTAGCTGCAACGGGTGTCAGCATTGAACGATCTGAAAGCGTAGTTATGGGTCATCAGTTAGAAGTGTATGTACCACATTCTGTAGAACTGTTAATGACCAGGACGAAGACTCAGCATCTGACGAATAGCAGGCTCACACGCTACGAGCAAGTCATACTGGCTGCCGAGAATGTGACCCTAAAGAGATGCTCTGTCTTGAATCCTGCAACTTTGATGCCACTTCCGAATGAAGTGGACGATGAAAATTGTACAGATCATGACTGCCTCGATGTGACTGAACTATGTACCAAACCAAGACCTGATATCGTAGATGAGCCATTGACAGACCCAGACGAAATTTTCTTCGTCGATGGTTCATGTGTAAGAAGCGATGTCGGTCAGCTGAGAGCAGCTTATGCAGTATGCACGATTACCAGAGTTATAGAAGCCGCTTGCCTGGAAGGAGTACACTCCGCACAGGTAGCTGAAATCGTGGCTTTGACTCGTGCTTGCCTAGCAGGCGACAGACTTCGAGTCACTATATACACCGATAGCCAGTATGGTTTCGGGGTAGTTCACGATTATGGGCAGTTATGGTCTCAAAGAGGTTACATGACCTCCTCGGGTTCTCCCATTAGGAATGGAGAATTCGTGAAACTACTGTTAGAGGCTTTGCAAAAACCTATGGCCATAGCCGTGGTCAAATGTGTAGCTCACACCAAAAATGTCGATTTTGTATCACTAGGAAATAGATACGCAGATGAAGTAGCGCGTTACTGCGCAGAGCAGGGATATTCTCACACTGATGCAAAAGTGGGGGGAATCCAGGAAAGAACTGAATTGACTATGCTACTAGATACGGTAGATACATGGGATGAACTGAGAGCAGTACAGGAAAATGCACCAGATGAGGAGAAAAGGAGCTGGGAAACAGCAGGTTGCGGGAAAAGTGAGATGAACTTTTGGGTTTCTGCCGACGGAAGGGCAGTTTTACCAAATGAACTCATTAGTCCAATGGCAAGGAAATTGCATGGATCAGCACACATAGGAAGAGATGCTATGGTGAGAGTATTCAGGCAAACGTGGTTCAATCCTAAGTTTAGAATAGCGGCAGAAGCAGTGTGTCAGCGATGTACGATCTGTCAACAACTAAATGTGGGAAAGAGAACACCAGTTACCTTGAGTCACATAGGAAGGTCTGGGGGGCCTTTCAATAGGATGCAGATCGACTTCATAGAAATGCCTCCATGCAACAGACTCAGATACGTGTTAGTGATTGTCTGCATATTTTCTAGATGGGTTGAGGCTTACCCTACACGTAGGTGCGATACACTTACAGTAGCAAAATTGTTACTTAGAGAGTTGATACCGAGGTTTGGGGTGCCATCCTCTTTGGAATCGGACAGAGGAACTCATTTTAATAGTGAAGTGGTGAAGATGCTGTGTTCAGCTTTGAATATCGATCAAAAGTTACACTGCAGCTATCGACCAGAAGCTTCAGGGATTGTAGAACAAATTAACAGTACTATCAAGTCCAGACTGGCTAAAGTTTGTTCATCGACATCCCTGAGTTGGCCAGATGCACTTCCAGTAGTTCTTATGAGCATACGTAGCACACCTGATAGAAGAACAGGCCTCTCTCCACACGAAGTGCTAATGGGGAGAGCTATGAGATTGCCATCGGTTCCGACTGCAGCGCTAGTGAACATCACAGACGATTTGATCTTGGACTACTGCAAGGGACTATCTGATGCCGTTAATTCTGTGTCCCTCCAGGTCCAGGCTGCAGAGGTTCCATCAGTACAAGACTTGTGCCATGACCTGAGTCCAGGAGACTGGGTCCTGGTGAAGAAGCATGTCAGGAAGAACTGCTTAGACGTGCGTTGGCGAGGACCGTTTCAAGTCATACTTGTAACGAATACCGCAGTGAAGTGTGGAGGTCTGCCAAACTGGATACATGCCTCACACACCCGAAGAGTGCCAACACCTCCAGAAGGAACAGCTCCTCTCTCGGATGAGAATCCGGCAGGAAGCGGAGAAGCCATAGAGGGGGAAAGCCAAGCTGTGGAAGTGATCGAAGAAACTGAAACTGTGTTGGAACAGGACGACGAAGGTCAGGACACTAGTGGGACCGAAGTCGCCTCAGGAGAAGAAAGTAATTGGGAGTCCGACACAGATATTGAGCAAACTGAGAGTGACCAAGAGACAGGTCCTAGAACAAGGAGCGGAAAGAAAAAGAGTGAAGAAGCCAGTTGGCCGGAGAGAAGGAAAAGGCCAAGTTCGGAAAGGAAGAAGGAAAGAACTCTTGCCCCGATCGCTGAAGGATCGGATCAGGAGGAAGAGACGACGGATTCAGGAACTGAGAGTCCACGAAGATCGAGAAGGGTACGTGTGCCCTGCAGAAGGTACGCCTCCCCAGAGTGGACTTATCTAGCAGATGTATTGGGGACAGAAATCTGGGAGAGTGAAGAGTGTGAAAGTAATCGATCTCGATCCATTTGTGGCAGTGGAGATATGGATGTTGGCACCTGGACTCGAGACTGAGGGGTTACTGACTTTCACACTTCCCATACCCCCACGTTTGAGTAAAATTCAAGATTTAGTGCTGAAAAGATTACAGTTTCCAACAGCTGGTCAGCAAATGACGGAAGAAGAAGAAAAAGTTATTCGATTTGAATTGTTGATAATTGTTGTGAAAGCTGCAGGTCCGAAAATAATTGTTGATGCATAAAAGACTTTTGTACGTATGTTATAAAAAAGAAGATAACCTAGCGCCGAGTGGAAAGAAGAATAAAATTAGGGATTACATTTAGAGGACGGAGAAGGGCTAGGGTTGTCTGCTGCTAAGGAGAAAAAAAAAAAAGACATTGTGGTGAAAAAGATACCTGTTGATAACTGAAAGACTGTGAAAGCAAACAAGCAACCAAAGGACTGGAAAGAGAATTTTCGCTAGAGAACGAGGTACGCTGTTTTGATAACATGGAGAACGGCAACCCAAACAGAAAAGCTAGATGTATAGTAGGTACACTTATAGCAATAGTGACATTTCTCATAATCATAGTAGTAACGATATCTTACATGACAGGACATGAGAATGATAAAAGAATAGCAAATGTAAAAATTGTAACGACCTTGAAACCTGCTCTTGTGGGAAAGAAGGAGGAGAGCACTGTTACACGTGAAAAGGCGTTACTTGCAGATGAAGCTCGTAGATTACATATAGACGAGTCACAGGGAAACTTTAGGTCAAATGCATATGCCAAATTATTGTACGAATATATCGATGCCATGGAGGCCAAAGATTGCTACGTTTGTATGCAATTGCCGGCTTCTGTAGACGAAGGCATTAGATATCACCATCTCCCATTGACTTATGGGATAACATGTAGTTTACTGCTTAGTATATTTTATGGTAGAGAAGGATTTGAGTACTACTTTTCAAATTATGATTCGGTACTGCCTGAAGTTCCGAATTATAAGCAAATGAATAAGTGGGACTATTACAAAAAGGAGGATAGACTGGCTAAATTCTTTCTTCCTTGGGATACATTAGATACATCATATGCACGTAGAAATAATCTGACTTGCAAAGTATCAGAGGTAGAGAAAAAGTTTATAGCACAAGTAGATGATCGATGCAGACGGCAGAAGATTTTAAAATTGTCAGGACAATGGAAAACAGATTGGACAGAAGAAGAGAAGGCACATAAGAAGAAAGGTAGCAATGGTCCAATAGCATTGGATAAAACACAGAAAGGAAAGTTATGCTTAACTCGAAGCAAATCGTATTATGAGAGTGAATTTGTGGGTGAAGTTAGTTGCGAGCACTCTTTTAGACTGGAGTACTACACGAAAGATTTTATGACAGGGATGCAAGCTATTCCGAATGTGTATTTTGTATGTGGGAGAAATGCCTATGTAAAACTTCCAGACAATTGGTATGGTTCGTGTTACTTGGCAATTGTCTTCCCCAAAATATATCATGCAAAGGATTTAGCGATCATAGAAGGACAGGCTTCGAAGAGAACGAAAAGGGAAGTAGGAGATGCGGAAGTAGTAGGTGATGTATTTGGAGCGATGTTTCCATTGTTAGGTTTGATTCTTAACGATGTTAAGATTAGAAGGTTAGCGACAGTCGTGGATAGATTGTCTGCTAGTACTGCAAGATCATTAATGTTAGTAGAAGGGGAAATGCAGTCGATTAGAGCAATGGTTTTACAGAACAGACTTGCTTTAGATGTGATATTAGCAAAGGAAGGCGGAGTTTGTAAAGCTTTGAAAGTTCAGGAATGTTGTACTTATATTCCTGATAATTCAAAACCACTTGAGAAAGTCATACGGAACATTACACAGATTCATCAAGAAATTGAAGATTTATCTAAAATAAATGTTTGGGAAAAAGTAGGAAATGGAGTGGGAAAGGTTGGAAGTTGGTTTGCGAATCTTGGCAAGGGTATAGTTTGGTATATTTTAAAGCCTATATTAATAGTATTAATTTGTATAATTACATTATTAGGATTAGTAAAATTGTATAAATGGTATAGGTCGAACAAATTACAGAGATCGATGAGAGATCAAGAAAGGAGACTAGCTGTACTACAAGATCAACAGTATAAAAGTCTGAGAACACTTGAATCGATAAAAAGAGGAACTGATGTAACTAGTTCAGTATAAGAACTGTATTCAAATTGCTTTTAGTGATGACTCCTAAAAGTCATCAAAGGGGGGAACTGAGAGAGCGCAATTTGAATGTAGAGTATATCGTAGCCATATTTAGATGTGTATGTTATAAACGTAGGAATGAAATGCATATCGTAATGTAAAATTGACAATTATAGCATAAAAGCCGACTAACATGGCAATATGGTATAGGAAACATAAATGTATTTACGTGAGTAAAAATGCATTAGATTTAGAAGGCCCGTATACATGATGGGTAGATATAGGAATGTGTAGAAGTGTTTACGAAATGTAGAACGTGCACAGTAGAATTCGTGTACGCGTGTAACTTTATGTGAAAAGACGTAGAGAAACGGAGAAACGTGGACGAATGTATAAGGAACTTACATGACAATGTAACCAAGGAAAATGCATAAGTTATATTCTATGCAGTCGTATTCTATGTAAAATATATCCGATGTAAAATGTATTCAAGTATAACTAGGGTTTTGCTAAAGTACGAATATATAAATGTATGCCAAAGGTTATACTGTGTAGAGGGTTTCTGTAGGAATGTTGGAAGAGCTTAGGTCATTTGTTTTTGTAACCTGACTGACCAAGAGTTCGAAGGAACATAGTCACATGAATGTAATTTAGTGGGCTTGTAAAAGTCGTAAATAGCTTGATGTGGACGTGAGAGCCGAGAAGTCTAGCACTTGTTAGATTTAAGGTGACAATGCCGGACGAAGCTTATTGCTCGAACGTGAGGAGAGACACTTTTGAGGTGGACTATGTTTTGATAAGACCATTCACATGATCTAGAAGGTTAGAAAGTTGTACAGATAAGTTAAAGCCTTGTCTAAGTTCATATGTTATGCGATCTGAAGGAATCAATAAAAGTCGACGATGGAATGATGAAGATGACATCTAAGAAAAAGGTCAACTTAACGAACGACGCAAGGAATGGACCAATGGACAAAGCAGGAAGTTGACATCATCGGGGGACGTCCGTGGTGGGCGTCAAGGGGCGTTCCACCCACACTGTGATTGTGTATTTTAGGGACAGCACCCCGGGGAGGAGAGCAGAGCTATTAGCATTAGGCTAAGGCGAGAGCGAAGACAAGGGTAGATGCCTTGAGCAGATGCGCTGAGACATCAGAGCGCAAGGGAACAGTAGGCCGAGGACCCTTAGAGAGCGGATGGGTAGGCAGACAGGGTACTGTTTCTGAAACTTAAGATTTCCTTTAGAGGCTAAGAGAGTTTGAACTTCTTTGGGAGTCAAACTGCTGACACCTTTTTAGGGAAGAAACTTGCGAAGTAGGGTTGTCACATAGTATAGAGTAGGGACAGATTAACTTGAAGATATTTTTATCTTACTGCAGATGACGCAGAAGGAACCACTTCACACCGAAGCTTAAGCGACTGATATTGTAGCTGACTTTGTATTTTGTATACTTTGAGATTTTATCCTGAGTGGATTGTATTGCATTCAAAATTAACTTTATATAAAACTCTTAAAACTTTATCAGTTGTAAGTGGTCCTTCAGAGTGGCGTCAGTTAATGGGGTTTGACTAACCAATGCGGGGGTGGTTTTTTCCTCAATGACAGATACGAGCGGTCCAAAACAGATGAATGGGATTCTTTATTAAATTTATCATAATCATAAATTGATATCAAAATCTCATTCCCCGCAATTGCATGCTTTTCATGGTAGTAATTTATAGTGAACGCATGCAAGGGTTATTCACAGAGCTTTTGTCAAATATATTCCAGGAATAAAAATGTATGTGAGGGTGCATTTTATGCTTAAAAATGACATGAAATTACAGATTTGCATTTCATATAATTTTGCGTAATTCTGCTTACATTTCAAGTAATTATGCAGAAGAAAAAAACACAACATTTGCCCACCCTCTTTTTCATAATATTTCAGCTTCAACAAGCCCAATGACTGCTGAGGCAACCTAATATAATAAAGCCAATCTTTTGCAGCCCTGGCCTTTCAAGAGCCATGCCGAAGTTTCCTCTCCTCAAAGGAGTGAAAACACAGGCATATTCAACAGTTAACATTCAGCTAACTGCTGAAGAAGGGGGGCTGAAGGGAGCATGACATACTGACCCAAAGCAGAGCACTAACAAAGTTCGGAACCCACTACGTTCTTCAATAACTTCAATATTGTGGAAAGCAAAAGAAAACAATTCATTCAAACGACCTTAGAATTAGGGATATACCACAGTCTATTTCCCTAAAGTCTATTCCAGGAATAAAGACCAAAAGCTGGAGTTTACAGCATTATGCAGGGAAGAAAACAACTATCATGTAAAGCTGCATGCGGTGCTTGCAGAAGACTGTTACATATATAGAAATGCCACTTAAGGTTGGACATATTTGAATGATAGAGTTCATGTGAGAGGTGCACACTACTTAAATATGAACTGCCAACAGAGATATTGTGTTGAATTGCACACATTGCCTACTTTCCACCAACAGGCTGATGTCCTAGACACCATATCTCCTTAAATAAGTGACTTATCATGCATGTGAATGCCCGATGGCATACTGGCGCTAGCTACAGAGAAGCAAGTCCAGCAGCAGACCTAATGTGAGGGAGAGCATGTAGAGAGACTCGTTTTTAACGGTTTCCTGATTAGTAGTAAATCTTATTGAGCTCTAAGTTTCAAGGGCAGAGAATTCCACATTTTGCAAGTGGAGATGGAGAAACGTCTGCCTCACCAGCGAACCATGTTAAATCTGTGGACAGTACAGGGGTGGCATATTACATGCAGCAGCCCCTGGTAGGCCTCTGGGGTACCTATGCCCTGGGTACGTAGGGTACCATATACTAGGGACTCATAAGGGTACCCCAGTATCCAATCAGGAGTGTACCTAAAGTACATGGAATCAATTTAAAAGAGAAAGCAGATAGGCTGGGTCCCTGAATAGCAGTATCCAAGCCAAAGTAAGTCAAAAACCATCAAAGTACCAGGAAAAAGGTAGGGGCAACTATGCAGTCAGGTTCTACCTTCCTAAAACACCTCAGTGGCAGTATGCATAAAGGCTGAGATAGATTCCATGAATAAGGCAAATTTTAAGTTAATTGGCAGTTATCACTAATGAATGTCCTGCTGCAACAGTCGCTTTACTTTATTGGCATTAGAGTTGGAGAACTTAGGTACCGATATTTTCTGATAAGTGAACTAAATCTATAAGGAAGCGCTAACATTAGGATAATGAATTTTGATTTTGTTTGATTTTTTTTTCCTCTATATGGTTGTAATTATTGCCAGTCATAAAAGCAAAGTTCACCCGGAACCTTATGGATTTAGGATGGTCTTGAGGGCAACATGGGGTGCAGTTAAATAAGTAAGGTAACACACAACAGGTTAATATTTATATCCTCCAAGAAAGATTCCATTGCATGATTCCAATTATGTTCATGCTCTACGATGATAATGGGTTCTGCTACCACCCGTAGCATTAGGTTTGTTATCATAATCCAATTGCAGATTATTTAATAAAATGTAAGAAACTAACTCAAAATAAACTTTAAATGGATCTACTGGTTTTCATCTCAGAGTTATTTGACACTGGAATTGCACGTGCCTGCTTTCCCATGCCCCAATACCGTCATGGGACTTCTGACTTGTCCTTTTTAGGTACTGGTAACGATACTTATGCCACATATATTGGTAGTTGTAAATATTGATGCTTCTATAAAAACAGATCAGATTTTAAATATATAATTTTAGTAAAGATCGAGAGACTTGGGATCTTATTTAAGCCCAGCATAAAACTTGGAAATATTTCAGCTTGAACAAGCCCAATGACTGCTGAGGCAACCTACTTTAGTAAATAGAAATAATGTGCGACATTTTTATTACCCATTTTGTCATCAGAGCAAAAATGTGGAATAATGGGTGCAAACAATTCTAGAGTCCATTTTGCACATGTTAAAACTGCATGTTCTTAATTGTTCACTCACCCTCGCCTCCAAGTAGAAGCTGGTGGGAGGAGTGGACACAAAACCATGACCGAGGTCTACTCACACTCACATATAAAAAGGTAAAACAATAAAAAACAAACCCAAATCAGTTTGAACCTATTTTGAACACCCTCTGAGCTTTAAAAATAGACTGCGTAGTTCTGGAGCTGTAGCAGAACACCTGATGTTGCTGTAGGGAGTAAAATATTTAGATTACTTTTTTAAGACAGAATTCATTGATTTATTCGGTGAGAATGACATATAACAATGCATTTGAAATGCAGCCCACCGTACACCCTCAGAAGTACATGGAAGAGGTGGATAATGATAGTATAGTGGAGATGTCGCTGATTCATGACAAAGAAACCACATAGAGTGAATGGAACGGATATTGTTATTTTTCTGACAGGTTACCATCACGCCGCCTTTCCTCGTGCAAGGCCCATTCAGAGAAGCCTAAGTCATCACAGCAATACTAAGTCAGAAAGCGTGTAATGGTCCCTCTTCAAAAAAAATAGATTCGGATCTGTGCTTACAGTGAGAACAAACTAAAGAGGCCTTGGTTCCAGCAACAGAATGCATATTTTGAGATGGGTCATCTTAAATGGGCAGCCAGTAGTGAAGCTGTGATGTATCCCATATATACAAATGAATACATGTCTGAACTCTATACGGAAGAATGTGGAATACATGTGTACATTTGTTCGGTTTGAACTCCGCTGGTAAAATCCATGCTGACTGCAAAGTGTGTTCAATTGGCACCAATTAGCGTGGTTTTTCTCTATCACCAGCCCTTGGTAGAGCTTCAATTGTGAGTAAAGGACTAGTATATGAGATCACATTGAAAAGTACACACATACATACACTTCACACATAAAACACATGACCTTCTTAAAAGGTACAGCCTGCCATGCAATTATATCATCCTGAGCTACAATCAGAAGTAACATTTTTATCGTACTTCCTGTTGCATCGGGCAACTACCAGGAAGACGGTCACCCAGGCCCTCGTCACCAGCCGACTGGACTATGGCAACTCCCTCTACGCCGGAACCACTGCAAAACTCCAGAAAAGACTCCAGCGCATACAGAACGCCTCAGCACGACTCATCCTGGACATCCCCCGACACAGCCACATCTCCGCACACCTGAGAAACCTACACTGGCTCCCCGTCAGCAAGAGAATCACGTTCCGACTCCTCACCCACGCACACAAGGCTCTCCACAACCAAGGCCCAAGATACCTCAACGACCGTCTGACCTTCTACACTCTCACCCGCCAGCTTCGATCGACCAACCACGCCCTCGCCGCCGTCCCCCGCATCTGAAGAGCCACAACGGGAGGAAGATCCTTCTCCTACCTGGCGGCCAAGACGTGGAACTCCCTCCCCATCCACCTCCGCCTGACCCAAGACCACCTCGCCTTCAGGAAGCAACTCAAGACCTGGCTGTTCGAGCAGTAGCGGACCCCCCCCCCCCCCCACCCCAAGCGCCTTGAGACCCTCTGGGTGAGTAGCGCGCTATACAAATGCTCTGATTGATTGATTGATAGCAGAGCCAGGAGTCATGTGGCGCAAGAGATGGAGACAAAATGCCACAGGGTGGACAAATCTATCTGCATTATGTGATTCCCCAATTTCTTTTCTCTTGAAATTTTTAACGGCGATGTGAAGATACTTGCTCTCACAGTGCTGCGATTGTTGCTGTTGGCCTGGTCTGGTGGCCTGTTACGCCCACACAATGCCAGTGCCGAATACTAAAATATATCCAAGACCTCATAGGTCTCTAGTAAAACCAGGTCACCCGCTCTGCTGCTTCCGGGTCAGTTATACAATTTTGAGGCAGGATATTTTTCTTTACAATTAAAAGTGAGAGTATTACAGCTTAAAGGCGATGCTAACACCACCGGCTGAGCTGGAGGACTTCACTCATCTTCAACACTGTTAACAACCGTTCCCTGCAAAATTGACGCTGCTTCTAAGGTTTGGGCACATTTAGATGCAGATTCATAGGGTTACAGTGGGTGTGTTCTCTTTAAGATCTGCCAGCAAACACCATTGAGAACAAACTTTTCTTTCAAGGTGGCTTCAAACTCAGACTAGTATTTCTGCTGTTTGGGAAATTCGAGGATAGGGCAAGCAGAAGCTCCGAAAATGTTTTTAGAAGATTGCTCTGTATTGATTGCAGCTAGGTGAGTTGGATGTATGGAGTCGAGAGGGGTCCTTAGCAACACACTGTCCTCCACTTTGCTGCATTTGTAACTGTAGGGGATGTGGGAGCTGTTGGGACAGATTAGAAATACTCCTAGAACTGGAATGGCAGCACATAAGAGTTTAAGTGAGAAGGCTGTAACTGGTACTACATTAGAATCGTCTACCAATGGCATGCTAGTGTTCTTTTTAAAACCCACGCTTGACCAACTAAAACCTGGTAAAAGAGGACATCCTAGCCTAATGGGCTAGAGGAATAATCGTGTACCTGCCAGACCTACCTCTGCCTGAAAATTTACCTCCATAACCGGATTTTAAACGCTGAGCCGGACAATTTTGTGACTTGGGCTACTTGGAGCAATCCTGTCCGCTGAATAAAACTTGTCTCTCAGAAAGTGAATCCCAACAATGGAAAAAGTCAAGGGCACGAGTAGACTACTGACAAGTGCACAAGATCCTGGTTGGCTGGAGTGTGCTACAGACACCTGTTTTTGGGCGGCACCGGCAATGAATTTCAAAAGGACGGTAGTTCTGAAGTCAATCGAAAAGATGACTGCATGAAAATATTTCATCTTGTGGTTAAAACTTTGTTTTGTGAAACATTTTTTGCATTTGCAGAACATACGTTTTTTTAAGCAAGCTCCTGGAGAAAATAAGATCCATCCATCAAGCCAAACTGTAATCTTGTTGGACCTAATAGAATTTATACATTCTATTTCAGCCAATGTAGGCCCTGCTCCCTCTGACCTAGTGGCAAGCATCCTGCCCCACTTGTAGTTCATCACAATATTGGTGGTGACTCTGTGTTGAAAGAACTTGCCTCTACATGGCAGGAACGTTTTCAGCAACAACAAAAAAGTTTGGTTCTTCATCCATAGCGGCCAAGGTCTCAGATTGCTTATGTGTGACATGCTATTAATTTCAGTTTAATTATGAGTGACATTCAACCACTATGAGTGACACTTTCTTGTGAGCCAAAAATCAAGCAATGAAGACGAGGGAAACCTATACATATTAGAAATTACACCCATTTGAGCAACAAGGAACTCTGAGATCTTAAAACTGTCGCACAGCACCAGAATTTGCTGCCCAAAAATTCAGCCCATACAGTAAATCTGTCACACCTACACTTCAGGGTCTGTACTGGTAGACAGTGTGCATATGGGAGTTCATTGCAGGATAGGTGTGTGGTAATATCAGAAAAATCAAGAATAAAACCCAGAGCAGCAAATCCAACGCACCCACAAACAACCCAAAACAATCAGCCCAATACTGTCACTTCAGGGGTTGCATTAGAGGTGGGCATGAAAAGAAAGCTACCGCATAAATGTCTCTGCAAGGTATAGATGGGAGAGTGCGTGTATTTAAGCTTGCTGCAAGCCAGTTTTTCTTTTACAAACTCAGGATATCAACCGTAAAACCCAGCACAAGAGATTTAACAGGCCAAAATATGTCACTGGCCTGTTCAAGACCTTGGTTTCTCCAAATTAATTGTATTCTTTTTTGCAGTTTTATGTAGCGCCGGCTCAGCCGAAAGGTATTGAATTATTTTAAATAAGCACCAGTTACATTTTATGAACACGGGGAGTTATTTGACTAAAATTACAGGATGTTTAGTCTGTGCGGGAGTCAAACCTGTTTCTGTTCCTCAGTTCCAAAGTCAGTAGCTGACTAATGGCACATCCTCTTTATCATGCTATTCCATTGCTTTTTCTCGGGTGCAAACCACTTACTTAAATCATATATGGTAAAGTGTGCTTGTACCCAGAAGCACCGGGGACCTCATTTATGAGAAATGACGCATCGCTGCGTGAAAGCAGCGATGCGTCACTTCTCAGTGCACACTCCTTGCGACATTCCTGATGCATCATACTTAATGTATGATGCATCATGTCGCAAGGAGTTACAGATACGTCAGTATTTTTGACGTATCTGGAAGCGCAAAAGCGACGCATTGCTGGAGTGTGTCACAAAAGTGACGCAACTCCTGCAATGCGTCCTTTCACATGTGGCAAGCCCCATGTGAAAGGGCCTGCGTCAGTCTTACGCCTGCTGTGAGGCAGGCGCAAGATTTTGACGCAACGGCGTCCTAAAAGTGACGCAGTGAAATCTCATAGATTTCATTGCGTCACTTCTACGAACCCTCCTTGCGTCAATATGTCCCCCTTGGATACATTGTACCTGGCGCAGGTATAATGTGGCGCAGGGGTTTACAAAGTGACGCATCTACCTAGATGCATCACTTTGTAAATATGGCGCAACAAGGCGCTTTTTTTACGCCACTGGTGCGTCACAAAAAGTGACGCACCGGCGACGTAAAAGTGACGCAAGGGCTCATAAATGAGGCCCCCGGAGTCTTGGACTCACTCTCCACACTGTGACAGGCCGGTCTGCACCCTTTGGGGCACCATTAGTGTGGAGGGAATAAACTGCTATACGCAGTGCTCAACTCACACACGGCTGCAGGAGTGTTCACCAGGAAATGTGAGTAAGTAGCAAAAGGGGTGATGCCCACTGCCCAGACCACCATAAAGTTAAATATGCAGCACTAAAAAAAGAAACCCAAGAACTTGCATCTCCTGGAAACAACTGAACTGCTGCATAAAACGGAAAGCAATAGAAGTCGCCAGGTCCATATGAGCTGGGCCAGAGCTTGCTGTTATTATGGTGACTGAATTCGTAGGGGGCATCACTCAAAAATAAACAAGTGGGGTGACTGTGTACAATATTGGCCAGTGCACGTGGCTGTCCTTAAATTAAATGCACAATTATGTGCATGATGTGGGCAATTTAAATGTGAAGTTCATCAGTGTTGTGGCATTGGTTGAAGTCAAGTGTCAGTGTGCGTTTTTAGGCCGGCACAGAAATGTGACATGATAAATGTAACAGCCTGTGTGCCATGCGTGTGTCACTGGCTATGTGCAAGTTTGTGGCTCCGATTTGCAGGTGTGTCACATGTGTGTGAAAAGCAAGCACATTTTGAACTTTACTCACTTGCATTACCCCGCCAGCAGCTAAATGATTTTATGTTCTCAATTCAGGACTAGGAACACTTTTTTGCCGCGATGCAGCCGGCAGCCATACATGGACGTGGCCTGGCTCACCTTTCTCTGTGCCTGGTGACCGGCTGCCGGCATTAGACAGGTCGACTGCACTGCCCGCTACCTCCAAGTTCAGTGACACCACAATCAGTGGAGATAAGTCGCCCCGGCCCAAAACAAGTTTGCACGCTGTTGCAAAAAACCTACTTAGACGGACTGCCTCACTACACAGTTCTCGGTTACACGGCCCCAGGCAGATCCGGATGACCGTTGCGCATTGGTAAAGGCATAAAGTTAAGTACAACTAGAAGAATTAACTCACAGTACCTTACTTCTTTGCAGGGCGAGCCGGTGCCCCGCCAACAGTCATGCTTCTCCCAAGCAATCAACGCCAGGCCACCTGATTCTGGCGCCGGTACTGTACACCGTAGTGGACTGGTGACAGTGCCATTGGCTCCTCGTAGTTCTCAGCCTGGCCGCAGGTGTGGAGTCAGGTTAATCTGGTTGTGGTGCCTGGATCGATTTAATTAATAAACACCGCCGCTGTGCAACGGCCTCTTCTATTTAGCCAGAAGGAGGCACTTTCACAAGACTGCGGCCGGTATTAGTGAGATAGGGTCCGCTCGCGGGATCATAAGCCAATGGGCTCCGGGCACTCACTACTCCTGACGTCAGTGCCACGTGGTTTTGGGTACTGAACTGCTGGGTCTGATGAGAGTGCGAGTCAGTGGCGTCGGAAAGCTGCGCTGCAGCAGGATAATAAATGCAGCCAGGCAGCAGCGGAGGCAGATTGTAACATTGTAGCACTCTGAATCCAGAGCTCAGCTGTCAGAACTTTACCTAATAACTTACTGAGCTAGAGCGCTGCTGGTAACGCAAGTCTCTGGGAAGCATCTGAGCCGGTGCACAGAATATGCTACAAGCGCCGGCAGCCCGCGCTGGCACCGCCATCGCGTAGCTAGTCTCAGACTGGCATGATTCATAATGCGTGACAATGCACTTCAGTGCGGTGATGCGGAACACCACACTCAAATACGTTAGTGTCACACCCGATGCGTGATACTTGGCAAGCATGTTCATCTGCTGTGCCAGAAAATTTTAAAAAACCACTGAATTAGATGTTATTTTTGAAAAATATATAACACTGTATATGTATTACACAGTGGCAGTCAGCACTGTGTAGTTATAGTTAGCTCAGAGTTTCTACAGGAATAGCATTTTATTGTTTTGCTAACAGCGTTGGCGCAGTTTGATAAATATGCACAAAACTTTCAAAAACAAAAAAATGGTCATCCACCTCTGCGCCTTAACGGAAACTGTTCTTCTGATCCATCAAGTGGGGGCCAAGGAAAAGGGAGGATGTGTCCCAAAACATTGACTTCTCATGTTAATTTCCACAGGAAGCTTTGCTCTCCAATACAGATAAAATGGCTGAATGAATTACACCTCATAAGATGTTAAAAGCAAACTCCTGATTCTATCCTATGGGAACAGATAGCCTTACAATAGTGAAAAAAAAATTGGCAGTATTTCACTATCAGGACATGCCACACACACCAGGGCATGTTCTACCTTTCACATGCACTGCACCCTACCCACAGGGGTGCCTTGGGCTTACCTCAGGGGTGACTAACATGTAAGAAAATGGAAGGTTAGGGCCTGGCAAGTGGGTGCACTTGCCAGGTGGACGTGGCATTTTAAAACTGAGCGCAGACACTGCAGTGGGAGGCCTGAGATACCTTTTCAGGGCTACTCATGTGGGTGGCCTAATCAGTACTGCAGGCCCACTAGTAGCATTTGACTTACAGGCCCTGACACACATAGTGCACATTATTAGGGGCTTACCAGTTAACTAAATATGCCGATCAGGGAGAACCAATCATAATACCAGCTTCCATAGGGAGCACTTGCACTTTGACACTGATCAGCAGTGGCAAAGTGGCCAAAGCATCTAATCCAGCAAAACCGAAATCCAGCACAGCACAAAAGAAATACAGGAAGTAGAGACAAAAAAGTCAGGGGAAACCATGCCAAGGATGCCAGGTTTAACAACGAGTGTACAAAAATTCACAGTTTTCTTTTTGGAAATCATGCAAATACACATATAACTATGCAAAAGGCATGATCTGACTTTTAGCACTAATTTCTTGGGCATAATGCACCCTTGCATCCAAAACGGACCAGCTTATGTCTTTTGTGCTGAGAAGCTAGGGCAAATGCAACAGAAAGTGAACAGCAGCCACTCGCTCTCTGTTTATTTGTTGGTACCATGCACCAGTATTACAGGTCCCCCCCCCTTCACCCCCCACCCCCCACAGTGTCTAAATTGTGAAACTGGCATAATAGCACAGTTGCTCTTATTTTGTAGAACAAGAGTAACCCAAAATTGGGCGAGCATTATGAAAATGATGCCCAATCCTAATAAATTTATATCAGTCAATACTTGAACTCACACTATGTTTATTCAATGTTCTGTGGCTGTACCTTTTCAGAATTTCACAGGTATTTTAATAATGGAGATTGTGATGCCCTGAATCCTCTCCTCTGTTCAGTGGAAAGGAAAGAAAAAGTGTGTCACCCTCGCAAAATAGCTTAACCCATCAAAATATGTCAACCTTCAAGTGCGCAGGTTTACTCTTATCAAAGAAAATAGGCTTGCAATGCCAATGTTTTGCCAGGATTCCCTGGCTTTCTCAAGGACTTAGGTAACCATGGGAAACATAGGCGGGGAGGCTTGCAGGGTCACAGTGAGAGGAGAGGTATTGCCTCTAGAATCCAGTCTCAGAAAAATAGAGCAATTGAGCGGATTAAGTCGCAGGCTGTGTTGACAGCCCTAGAGAGGAGCATAAAGGTGAAGGCTATAAGAAGGTCTTACATTGAATTACAGAAGTGAGAGACCAATAAATCTTTCCTTAATTGCATGGAGCAAGGTTTGCTCTTCTAAAGATTTTTCTTGAAAGCCCAATGCTGGGAAGAATTGTTTCCAATATGTAATGCAGCATTTCAAAGCCATAACAAGGCCACAAAATACACATATTTACATCAGGTTCTTGGTATTCATTTTTGAGCAAAGGTTGTGGGTTGCAGTTTAGTATGTATAGGAGATTCTGGGTGTGGTACATGAGGATCAGATGCTAGCTTCAATTATCTTTTAACAAAATGGAAGCCTCACAAAAGCATATTGTGAGCAATTTCAGAATAGATGCTGTCCTGCATGAAAATACCTTCAATATTTGGAGTATGCTGCACCAGTAGGTATGAATACACTCATGCACATATGTATGCATTGTTCTTATCCAACTGATGCATAACATAACATAATACATCTGAAGGACTTTGAATCACTTTTCCATTGCTGAAGAAAACAGATTTCATTTCCAATGCCATTTTATTCTTTATAAGATAAATGTTATCCACTTGACTTTTCGCAGAACACACCTCATATAAGATTTACTATGTAATGCCAGGATTTACCAGTGGCATTTCCCAGTGTCTGGAGCCTCACACTCAGGGGTCAGATGGAAAATATTAAATAAACGGATTTCCTAAATGAATACATACAACCCTTTACCCCTTCCTAATGTATGTTTTTTGGAGACTCACGACGCCCACAGATTAACAATGTTGATGATCACTAGAGCTTCGGTTAACTTCGACATCCCAATTCACACTTTCATTTGGATATGTAATTTTATAATGCAAGTCAAAATTATTTTTGGGAGAGCATACCTCCACTTTTGACATTCACATAAATTGGCTTAACATTAAAAAAAATGTATTCACGTGAGGATTTTCTTTTTAGTAACTCCACTCTCAGGGGCAGTGAGTGAGTGTTCCAGGGAAGGCGTGCATGAGAGCAACCTACTAAATCATATACTAGGTATTCACAATCTTTCCGCAGATCGAGACCTATCCAGGAAGTGGTTAGATAATTCCCCTTATCAGGGACGTAAGTAAATCCATTTCCATGGTAGGAATGCGAAGGGAAAACTTCCAATACTATAAGGTATTTGACAGAAGGGATATTGCCACAGGGACAAATACTTTCTATGTTAAGTATACAGTTAAAGGAAGTGTACAAGTGATTTCTATACTTTATCTGTGATTTATTAATGAGTAAACATATTTCTGGAAACCTAAACCTCACAAAAGGGTTTAAGTAGCAGCCTTTGAAAACTGCCACTACCGCTGTGATCCAGAGCTACTATTGTAAATCTTTGTAAGTTTAAAAATAAATTACAAAATTAAAATCTACTACAAACATAGGAGTAAAAATGCAAAAGTGGATAAAACATTTTTATTTAAAAAGACCTAGAGGGTGCAAAACATACTAATATTTTACAAATGAATATAAGAATTAGCAATGAAAGAACAATCAAAGTGACACCGCCAGCCAAATTAGGAAGCATTTGTAAACATGCTTTTCCACTGCGGTTTTTCCGCCGTGGAAAAGCATGTGTACTCTTGATTTTGGGGGCCCGTTGCGGGCCCCCAGGGTGTTGGCGGGTGGGGGGTGCACATGGGGGGTACCTATGGTACCCCCCAGCATTTACTTGCACAAAGCAGCAGGCACCGCGCTGTGCCTGCCGCTTTGTGCATGTTAATGTTAAACATGCACTTTTAACATTGCGGCGGGTGCTGCTTTAAGCAGCACCCCCCGCAATGTTAAATATCCAGGATGTGACCGCCAGGGTGGCGGTCACATCCTAATCGCACATGAGGGAATGCCGCAGCCCATGCGGACGTTCCCTCATCCTTTGGGGTTGCGGACGGACGCAAGTCCATTCGCAATCCTAATGAGGCCCTTAGTGCCTGATTTAGGTTTTGGTGGACAAGTTGATTCGTCATAACTGTGACAGTTACCCCATCATCCAAAATTTAAATCCCATAATATCTTATGGGATTTCTATTTCGTCGGATGGGATATTCGACACCATTTGTGACAGAATAACCCATCTGCTGAAATCTAAATGAGGCTCTTAGTCACCTTTTTCTGGCTCATATTCTTTCAGTGGAGCAAGGCTGGCAACTAAAAAAAGTCAGATACCTCGAGATCCTACAGATCAAATTTATTTCTGGTGAAGCTGAAAGCTCCAAGTGAGACAACCCTGGTTTTCTTGCCCAGCTGGGGTGCAACCTTCCTTGACAACCCTCAGGAACTTGCAGTCCCCCAGAGGTGGAAAAATGAATGTGTCACTTTTCTCCAAATGCTGGAAAACTTCTTTTGCAATCAGCCCTGTAGTCACTAGCTCCTCAGTGCAGGTTTTTAGGCAGTAGGTCTCAGAGGCAAGGGCTACTGCAGGGTCCAGTTCTTTGTCATCTGCTGGTCCCTTTTGTAGTCAGTACTCCTGCTTTTATCTGAAGCAGGCAAACAGAAAGTTACTCATTAGACCCTTTGGGAGGAAATCTAGCACAACGGTGCTAGCAGGAGTCAGGAATCCTTGAATGAGCCAAATTATTTTATATCATTAGCCTTCTTCCAGCAAGGTATTCTTCCGGTGGGGTGCTCTCATGCCCAGAAATGTTGTACGGTTTGATGCTTGAGGTGCCATATTTATCCTATGCAGAAGCCAGTGACTGGAGAAATTCTGCCACTCAATCCTATCTTTTTCTTGCAGTCCCCCACCTTCTTTTGCTGTTCTTCTTCTTTGCCTTTCTGTAAACTTTTCTAAAAGCCTGTTTCAATATGGCAGAACAGTTCAGCCACCATGTAAGCCTGTTGTCAGCTCTTTAGCCTCTATCCTATTTAGAGGAACTCTCCACCCACCTGACAGGGTCCACACTGGCTCTCTCCTACACTATAACTGGAGCCTTACTGTCTAGAAAGGCCCTCGAATCAATGGAAGTCCTCTATGATATCCGCAAACCAAAAATGTACTGTTAAAGCAATAATCAGTTTTGCAATAGGAAGCACAAAGTACATTTTACAAAGTTACTTTTACACTTTTTTTCCATGAAGTCAGATTTAGAAAATTAGGTTAAAAATACTTTGAAATAATTTTTTCTGCATTTTCCTAGATAGAGATAGGAAATAAAGATTTAATCTAATCTAAACGGTTTAGGGAAATGTCTAGCAAAGTGTACACAACGAAAAAAAGTTTGGGTCTTATTTTACAGGGAGATCAGACTGACCCCAATATATAACACTGGTTAAATATATTTGCACCTTATCCATTGGGCTTACAAGTAACACTTTGGGATGGCCTATAAATCTATACAAATAGGCTTTTTCTACATGGCACTTTTCCTGTTGTGTGTCATTTCAGTGCAATGTATATGCAGTCCTCCCAGAGCACAGTGTTTCTCTTGGAAGGACTGTTGTTGTCATATATTTTGGTGGGGTAAATACACACTGCAGCTCAACTATGACATTTAATTTCCTCATCATAGGCACATTTTTGCTCCATCCTCAATGGAAATACAGGACAGTGAAATAGGTCAACTAAGTGAGAACCATTTTATCAATACCATTTTAGGTCCACAGCGCACGCACTGGGGCACTGAATAGTGGTGTCACAGTGCAGAGTCAGAGTACCAACAAAAAGAGGGTTCAACAAAGGTAAAATATCTTGGGTGATGATTTAGAAAGCACATATTTGCTACACCTCTGCTCCTCTGACTAATTCCATCCCAACGTTTTTCTGTTTGTGATACAATTGTATGTTCTTGCAGATCCAATAAAAAATAAGTACATTTAAAATAGCATTACTTTTTGGTGAAATTTCATGAAAGCCCCAAAAAATGTTAAGAACTTACACTTTCAGAGGAAAATGTGGTTTATGCATATTTGCCATGAGTTTTTGGTATGCGAACACCCACTTTAGGTAAAAAAATAATGTTACAATATGTCAACAGAAGACTGGTTGCTGTAAAAATTGTCTCTTGGAGAGATATTTTCTGCCCAAGAGTCTCATATGGAAAAATACACCAAATTGCTTAATGCAAAATTTCGAATCACTTTGGAAATTTTAAGAATTACTCTAACTTATTCTGGATACTTTAAAATGTTCCCAGGCCTAGTTAATACATAGATATGGGAGAGTCCAATTAATTCCCAAACATTTATTTCCATATTCATAAAACGTAGGGGCATATTACCAAGGGCCTTATCGCCGCTTTAGCGGCACTTTTTGACGCTAAAGCGGCCATTTTTTTATCGCCCTATTAGCAAGCTGTCGTTAACAGGCATTAGCGACAGCTTTCTGGTGATAGCGGCCGGTTGTTCTGTCGCCTTGCATGCCAGCGATAATTTTTGCTAATGACATGCAAGGTAGGCATTCCCAACTAAAAGCGACTGAAAACAGTCGCTAACACAACTTCCACCTATTAGCAACACAAGCAAAGAGATAAAAAAAGTTGCGCTAAGCGCGATTATCAATAGAATTTAACACCTGCTAAAAACATGACTTACCTGTTTCTTCAATGGGAGGTGGATTGTCAGGCTAAGTCCACCATGGCGTTAATGCGTAAATATCGCTGGATTTCCAGCGATATTCACGCATTTCGCCGCTATAGCTGGATATTTTATCGCATTAGGGATAAACGTTGCTAATAGCATGTTATCTCTGCGCTAATATCCAGCGATAGGCGTTGGAAAAAAATCTCGTTTTGCGATAATTATCGCAAGTTGTTGCTAATATCCCCCATAGTGCTTTAATGTTTTTTAGGTCTTCCGCGCTATATAAAATGAATGATGCTGCTAATATTTAAGTTGGTTAAACTAAAAGTAGCTTCTCTTCTATTTTTCCATGGCCAGCAAAGCACTAGAGTTGTATTCCCTGCATAAAACTGTAAATAACAACCAAAAGAAATAATATCATGCCTCTATAAAATGCATTAAAAATGGAAGGCGTCTTTATGTAAGTTTCGAGATCAATTGTGGTTTCCAATTCAATCTTCTCAAATAATGCTAGGTTTGTCATCATTTCATTTTTACCTTACAGGTAAGGAATCATACTATAATGCTCATATACAGATTGCAGGGCTGACTGAACTATATTGTTTTGACTGATGAAAGGGCATGTACTAAATAAAAGACCTGATTAACCATATAGTGCATATGACAACATTTGTTCAACTCATATGAGCAGACACACATTAACTCAAACAATAATGACATGGTATATAGAGAGCTTATTCAAATTAAACAAATCCCTACATCTGTATTTGCGGATTGCGTAAGGTTTTGAGACTGAAAGTTTGAGTGTACTACAAAGTTAATTTTATTTTTTCAGGAACACACACCATTATTCCGTTTATCTGTTCTCTGAGTGAGAAGATTTACTTGAAATTATGTCTTCACATATGTTTGTGTAATGAACAACCCTCACCCAACTCTGGTGAATGCTTGATGCATAATGAGGCCATTGGCCAAAACATCACAGTATAGTAGATGGGGTCTAGACGTGTAACATTGGTTTGAATTACTGCATGTAAACTCCCAGAGCTACTGTAGACTTTGAAACACTTTCTGGACATATATTTTCTTTACTTTTTTTATAGCTCTGTGTTTTTAAAATAAAATTATTAAAAGTGATATCCTTCTCAATCAACTCAATAATGCCTTTTACATCGTGGTACCAGTTTCTGGTTGAAAGAAGGAAAAGTACCCACTTGACCTGCATTTCTTCTAATTATATGCATTTAAGCAGTTGGTTCTGTCCAAATTATACTGCAGTAATTGCATAAATGATATTTTACAAATTATCATATCTCTTAAATTATTTTTGTAGTATTTTTTCCAAAGTAGTTAATTTACAATTAAGAAAATTGTTTACATAGTCTACAAATACATTTCAACAGTTAATTGTATGTATTGTAACATATCAGTTCTACCAAAAATCATACATATTCTTAAGTAAAAAAACTAAAAATCATAATTGAAAACAGATGCAGTTTCCCTCATAATTCATTCTCTCATTCTAACATACACTCACACTAAAGCACTGGCATACTGCACACTCATACGTATGCCCCAGCATACTCCACATACATGCAAGCAATCCTCCACAGTGGTTTAACGGAAATGGATACCCGTTGTAATGTTGTGAGCTGGGATCTTTAGTCCAACAGGGGGTTGACGTACATTTCAGTGTGGGCATTAAAACTATCACCATCTTCAGGACCTCACAACAATAATACAATCACTTCCAGAGGTGGGAATGGGGGGAAGAATCTATTGGGAACCGATAATACATGGAATCAGAATGGAAAGGGGCAACCACTCGGTCCCCCCGAACGTATGGTGGAGTACCCCGATCCCCCCGGGAAGCCATTTTGGGCGGGAGGCGAGTCTCGGCTGGTATGCCCGAAGCGGCGTAGCCGGGGTGCGCCTTTTCCCGCCCAAGAGAGGGTTGTCCTAGACACCTACACCGCTGGCCACGCCCTGGAGGCGGATTGGAGGAGGGTCCACGCCCGCCCGAAGAAGGATAAAAGGAGCAACAAGCCAAGGAAGCATCCTCTTGTTCCTGTGCTCTGAAGCTGCACCTCCCCGTTGCACGTGAGCTCGAGACGGAACGAAGAGCCCATTTTGAGGATTTAATTTTTGTGTTTCTTCTTTCAGTGAGTTCGAAGCTTCCTGACCTAGGACCTCGAGGACTATCCGTGGACGATGCCTGGCAAGAAGGTCGGAAAGAGGGTCGGAACCGACCAGATGCTTCGTATGCTGATAAAAGACATGGCGGATATGAAGAAGCAGATGGCGGCAATGAATGGTGCGGGTGGACCAAAGAGAATCGTCGGACCAGAATTGCCGGGATTGGTCCCTAACGGGATTGGTAGAAGTGCCAAGAAAGGGGCAGCGGGTGGGGAGGCCCCGGTTCCCGAATCACCTCCAGCGAACCCGGTCACCCCGATCGAGGCCCCAGTTCCGGTCCCGAACGCGGGACAACCGATCCCTGTGGTGGTCACTCCTGTGAACGAGGAGGATATGCCTCCTGAGCTGGCTGCCCAGTTGGTGGCATGGTTGGGCAGAGAGAATGAGGGGGCCACGGCTGAGGAAGCCAGGTCGATAATGAAGCAGTTGCGGCAATCGAAAGATGCCGTAAGGGCACCTTGTCCTCTTGTTTCCCCGCAGGCTCCCGTGGAACAACCAGTATCGGGCGTGGGGTCGGCAGCGACAGCGGTCACAGCTACCGGTCCAGGTAAGCAGCCATTGCCAATGGCGGGGGAGGGATCGGTACCCTCAAGGAGGGAAAAAGTCGTTCAACATATCCCAATTGATGTGAAAGAGAGGATTTGGGCGGATAAATATGTGAACATGTTTTCCTTGTTGACCGATCACTATGAGATTGAGCATGTTAAAAACCAGAAAGAGTTTTTGCATCCTAGTGTATGGCGCGCAAAGATGGCGGGTTTCAGAGTAGATGAAACGATCGCCAATTGGGCCAGAGCGTTTGGAATGTTCACTGCAATTATGGGGGAACGTAGGCCCGAATTATTGGTTGAATTAGCCGTTTATCAAACACGTATCATGGAATTTTGTGAAACATACGGGGGCAGTGAATGGTGTTGTTATGATAGCATATTCCGTAAGTCCAAGGAGCACCACTCATCCCTGACGTGGGATTGTTTCGACTCCATTTCCTGGCAAAAAATTGAGAGGTCGAGCATGGCGAAGTCACCATCTTTAGGCGGAAACGGGGTTGAGCCTTCCCGCCATCCTTTGGGGGCGCCCTTTCGGGCGGGGTCAAGCAGTGATCAGAACACGAGGAATAATGGTAACTCAGGTAAGAAAGGGGTCTGCTGGAGCTTTAACAGAGGCAAGTGTTCTAGGCCACAGGAGTCTTGCAGGTTCAGGCATGAGTGTGCAGGGTGCGGACAGTCCTCGCACCCCGAGAGTACGTGCCGATCCAAGTCTGGTGATACGGGAAGTAGAGGAGGCGCCAAACAGGTCTGAAGTAGGCCGAGGGGCGCCCTTACCTACCCCGGTTGATATCATGGCACTGATCCCTTGGCTGAACGAATACCCTGATCATATCTCCGCCAGGGTGTTGCGAGACGGTTTTTCGAATGGTTTCCGCAGCCCGGCGGGGGATTTTCAGTGGGAAGCACAATGTAAGAACCAACTATCGGTTCAACAGAATACGGCGGTGGTACAAGCAAAGATTGGGAAAGAGGTGGCCCGAGGCCGGGTTGCTGGACCATATGACATGCTGCCAGTTGGCAATTTTGTTTGTTCACCTCTGGGAGTGGTCCCCAAAAAGGACCCGGGTGAGTTCAGGTTGATACATAATTTGTCAGCTCCAAGGGGCCTTTCGGTAAACGACGCAATTGACCCGGGAGTCTGTTCGGTGCGGTACGCATCTTTTGATGAGGCCGTCGCCATTTTGAATCGCCTGGGGCCCGGAGCGCTGATGGCTAAATCAGCCGGAAGGGCACCACCGCACAAGACTGTCAGCAGAGGTTCGCCAGGATATGCGCATATGGCTTGCATTTCTGGCGGATTTCAACGGTCGTGTGGTCTGGACCGAGCCACCTGTTTCCTCCGAAGAACTGGGGTTGTGGACTGACTCGGCGGGGAGTGTAGGTTTTGGTGCCATATTCGGCAATCGATGGTCGGCACGGACCTGGCCAGAGTGGTGGCACAATGATGGACTCACTGGTAATATTGGGTTTCTGGAGCTGTTTCCCATTCTGGTGGCCTTGGAAACCTTGCCTGAGGGGTTTCGTGATCGCTCTGTGGTGTTCTGGTCTGATAATATGACCGTGGTTGAGTGTATCAATAGTCAGGCAGCTCGCTGCAAATGGATCTTGAGATTGCTGAAGGAAATTGTCCTACTGTGTATGAGACTAAACGTCCACTTTAGGGCAAGACACGTGCCAGGGGTACTAAATCAGGCAGCTGATGCGCTTTCTCGTTCCCATATGCAGGCCTTCTGGGGTTTTCTGCCCTCAGCGGACCCGGTAGCGGCACCATTCCCCGAAGCTCTCTGGTCTCTCGGTGCCCCAGACTACAAAACCTCGTGGGAGAGAGTCTAGCACCCAGGACAAGGAAGGCATATGAACGGGCTTTCCGTTCTTATTGGTCCTTTTTGGGTTCAGCTAGGGGGGAGCTTTGGGGACAAGAGGAGTATGTCCTGAACTTTCTGTTATCTTTACATCAGGCAGGCAAATCAGTAGCTACGGCCAATAGGCACCGGGCCGCCATTTCTTTCATGGCACGGGCTCATGGCATCCAGGACCCCACATTGTCTTTTCTAGTACAAAAGGCACTGCGTGGGTGGCAACGCCTTGAGGGTCGCAGAGTGGATGAGAGGCACCCGATAGGTCTGGAAAGGTTGGCCCAGTTACTGTCCGTACTCCCGGCGACATGTTCATCTCAATCAGAGACAGTGCTATTCCGGGCCGCTTTTGCATTAGCATTCCATGGGGCTATGCGGGTTAGCGAACTGGTAGCGAGGAACAAGCGGGATACGGGGGGAGGTCTGTGCCGAGAGCACATTCACATTAAGGGGGAGACAATGGTAGTCTCATTTGCCAGGTCCAAGACAGATCAAGGTGCGATCGGGGACAGTGTGGTAGTCCAGCGGATTCCGGGATCTCCCATATGCCCGGTAGCATGCGTTGAGGAGTATTTAGCACAGAGGGCGGCATCATGGGGGGGAAGCTTGCTGAGACACGCCGATGCCACCCCACTGACTAGGTTTCAGTTCCAGCGGGTGCTAACAATGGCAATCGCAGCTGCGGGCTTGAACCCGTGCGATTTTGGGACCCATTCCTTCCAGATAGGGGCTGCTACAGAGGCTACAGCCAGGGGTCTGAGTGTGGAAAAGGTGAAACGGTTGGGGCGTTGGTCCTCGAATTGTTATAAAAGGTATGTGCGGTTGCACATGTTGTGAAGCTAATGTCATGCACTCACGCTTCTTGTCTTTTGTTTGGTTTACAGTTTCGCGAGCTTACGAGGCGGGGCGGACTATGTAGTCGACCCGACACCTGGGAACCAGCGGTCAAAGATCACCGGCTGAGGAAAGAGTGGTGTGGGTCGTGGGCCACTCATACGTGAGGCGTGCTGCAGACGTATTCAAAGCAGGTGACATGGTTCACATGGCTGGGGAATACGGGTACAGGGTGACCTTCCACGGAAGGGGCGGGCTCTGTATTGACCAGTTTCAAACTTTTATGGAGGGTTTGTTAGGGCGGACAAGGTCACTGCCATCTGTAATCATAGTGCATCTTGGGGGCAATGATTTGGTGACCACTGGTCGACGAGTACTTCTCGAATTGATACTATCCACAGTAAGTTGGTTGGCGAGAAGGGTTCCGGGGTGCACGATTGCATGGTCCCATATGATTCTGCGGAAGGTATGGCGGGGGGCTAATTCTGTGTCAGCTTTAAACCATCCGGTGAAGAAAGTGAATAACAAACTTGGTAGGTTGTTCCGTACAAGTACATTGCATTCTATTCCTCATGAATGTATCAGGGGGGACCAGATGTATCTGGAGGATGGGGTCCATTTGTCCCGGGTGGGGAATACTTTACTCATAGGAGACTTTGTAGCTTGGTTAAAGAGTTTGTGCAGCCATGACCTTTAAGTAGGAGTTTTTTGGGGGGTCCGGATAAGCGGTCAACTATCCGGCCTGTGGCGGTAAGGTCATGATCGGTGAGCAGTAATTGGAAGATCCCTAGAGGTGGGGCGTCACCCATTATGGATGGGAGCGCCCGGGGGGAGGCGGCCATTGGCCCCTCAAACGGGGAGGCGGTCCCCTCTAAGGATGGGGACGCTGAAAGGGAAGGCGGTCATAGGCCCCTCCCTGGGGAGGAGGGGCTACGGGCCCCTCCTGGGAATTTCCCGGGGCCAGGACATCTGCGACGGCAGATGTGGTAAGTAGTGTGGGGTGGGAGAGGGGTCTACGCTACCTTCTAGACACCTCACGCGAGTCCTCGGACGACCACTAAGATGGCGTCGAGTTAACAGGGGCCCCCGCTAAGACAAGGGAAATTGGAAGTTGGCACAGAGGTACAGTCCTCTGTGCTCCCGCCCCTCACAAGTGAGGGGGGAGTTCTGGTATTAGGGATCTGACACCGGTTACGACCTTGCCGTTGGCCCGTAATGTTAGGATGTACAATTTCAGTTTTGAGAAATGCATTTACAGGATGTTTAGTATCGGCTAGGAGAACCTTTGTATTAGAGATGTGTTAAGGTCAGCCAAGAACATCGTAATGTGTAAATGAAATTGTACATGATATGAAACTGTTATTTTAATGTTTTAATTTTGTTTCATATTTTAATAAATACGGCCGGGAGGGTAACTCCCTCCCGCCTTCCAAAAGTTCAGAACCGTTTCCGTCTTCCCAATTCTTGGGGACTGTGTTGAGAGGGGGTGGCGGGTATCTCAGCCATATGGAAAGGGACGACCACTTGGTCCCCCCGAACGTATGGTGGAGTACCCCGATCCCCCCGGGAAGCCATTTTTGGGCGGGAGGCGAGTCTCGGCTGGTATGCCCGAAGCGGCGTAGCCGGGGCGCGCCTTTTCCCGCCCAAGAGAGGGTTGTCCTAGACACCTACACCGCTGGCCACGCCCCGGAGGCGGATTGGAGGAGGGTCCACGCCCGCCCGAAGAAGGATAAAAGGAGCAACAAGCCAAGGAAGCATCCTCTTGTTCCTGTGCTCTGAAGCTGCACCTCCCCGTTGCACGTGAGCTCGAGACGGAACGAAGAGCCCATTTTGACCCACCCATCAGCCCCTGATGACAGCGATTTGTTTGAATAAAGTCGAGTGACGTGATATTGTTTCTTTTACAGGTTGTTGTGAATAAAAGTGTAATTGGCATGTAATAAAGTTGTTACTTTTTCAGCATGTTGTTTCAGCAAAGTAGTTGCACCCGAGTTGAACAGTGATGCTTAGTAGAAGTTATACTTTGAATTGCTTAGTATAATTGCCTTTTCTCCTCTTTAGCTTAAATTGTCGTATTTATTTTGGTCGGGCGGTAAGGTCATGATCGGTGAGCAGTAATTGGAAGATCCCTACAGGTGGGGCGTCACCCATTATGGATGGGAGCGCCCGGGGGGAGGCGGCCATTGGCCCCTCAAACGGGGAGGCGGTCCCCTCTAAGGATGGGGACACCGAAAGGGAAGGCGGTCATAGGCCCCTCCCTGGGGAGGAGGGGCTACGGGCCCCTCCTGGGAATTTCCCGGGGCCAGGACATCTGCGACGGCAGATGTGGTAAGTAGTGTGGGGTGGGAGGGGGGTCTACGCTACCTTCTAGACACCTCACACGAGTCCTCGGACGACCACTAAGATGGCATTGAGTTAACAGAGGCCCCTGCTAAGACAAGGGAAATTGGAAGTTGGCACAGAGGTACAGTCCTCTGTGCGCCCGCCCCTCACAAGTGAGGGGGGAGTTCTGGTATTAGGGATCTGACACCGGTTACAACCTTGCCGTTGGCCCGTAATGTTAGGATGTACAATTTCAGTTTTGAGAAATGCATTTACAGGATGTTTAGTATCCGCTAGGAGAACCTTTGTATTAGAGATGTGTTAAGGTCAGCCAAGAACATCGTAATGTGTAAATGAAATTGTACATGATATGAAACTGTTATTTTAATGTTTTAATTTTGTTTCATATTTTAATAAATACGGCCGGGAGGGTAACTCCCTCCCGCCTTCCAAAAGTTCAGAACCGTTTCCGTCTTCCCAATTCTTGGGGACTGTGTTGAGAGGGGGTGGCGGGTATCTCAGCCATACAAACAAAGGCTCCAGATCACTGGAGAAAACCCTTTTACATGTCTAAATGGTTCCTGTACGTAGTGCCAACACACCAAGAAAATACCGGGCATTTGTATGTACAAAAAAGTCATGCTCCCTAACCCAGATGTTTCATGCAGAAACTAGGTTTTGGCTGTACTGATGGTATATTTTGTGCAATTGCAAATATTAGAGTCATATTTGTTCTTATTATACGTGTTTTCTCAATATTTCTCGGTGCAATGTTGCAGACGTTTTCAAACATGTTACATTATGCTATATCTTGAAATATTTCTTAAAGAGCGGTAAACATTTGATATCTGTCTTGCTTTCAAGTCTATCACCAGCCTCACCTGTGTCTTTTGAGTTTCACATCTGGGTAATGATCTATTCTGCACATTATTTCCTCCGAGTAGACACTATTTTTTACACATTGAAATGTAGAGTCATCTCAACAGCGTCAATTTTTTCCCAACTGATTGCCATGCTGAAACATTCTGTACTGTAGGAAAAGCATTAAGAATACCAAAGAGGAATTGTTTGTTACTGCTGTAAAGGAGTCAAAGGGAGAAGAACCATCTATATGCAATGCAGCCAGGAGCACATATGCAAGTGTACGTATATTGTAAGGATCCGTTGACCCCGATATCCCTTATTACAAGATTGATTACCCAGGAAACAGCTGGTGTCCTATTTGTTGGTACCTTTAGGAGGTAACTATTTGAGCCTTTTTCTTCTCCAAGTGAAAATCTTCCACCAGTTCATGGATGTATTCATTTTTGTCCTGATGAATACCCAGCTGTACAAATGACCATTTCTAGGGGGTCAAAATGTTGACCTTCTATGTAATTCAGACTGGACTATAATATTGTATATTGTATCTTTTAGATTTCACCAGTTTTCCCATGAAACAGACATTGCACAGCTTACCTCTCCATTGAGTACATGTGTATATTTTGAATGTCAATTGATGTGCGCCTAGACACCCTAGGGTATTAGTTGCGCATTAAAAATCCCATGAATAAATAAATAAATGAGTCAGTTTTTGTCAGAACTTACAAATTTAGCGTGTGCTATTTATTCATTAGTGATTAACCCAGCAAAATCACAAACATCTAAATCAACTTCACATCCCAGATAATTCATTGTTAACCTATCTACCACCAACCTAAATAACCACCTGACCAAATTGACAACACTCACCAGCAACGGCACAGTAGCAATCATGTGGAAAATCGACTCAGAGGCCCCAATAGACCCATTACCTCACTAAACCCACAACCTGGGAAAATCACCATTCGCTACACCGCTGACCCATATCATCAACACCTCCAACATGGCTGCCATTTTTCAGGATTAATGGAAACTTGCAGATATCAATGCCCTCCTGAAGAAGCCCACAGCCGACCGAAGTCAACTGAGCAACTTCCAAACCATCTCCCTACTCACCTATCCAGCCGAAGTGATTGAGAAGACTATCAACAAGCAACTCACAACCCGCCTCGAACTTCACCATCTTCTAGACAACAATCAATCAGAAGTTGGAAATAACCACAACACTGAAACTGAACTCGAAATAGCCACCAAAGACATTTGAATTATCTACTCTCAAATGGACCTGTTTCTTCCTCATGGAAAGAACCCAAAGCGGCAGGCAACCACCTTTTACATCAGAGACCAATTAACTGATATGCAGAGTCTCGCAGAGCTCGCCCCTAAGCCCCACCCTTTCCAACATATAAATGACATTGCTCACCAACATTATCTGATTACAAGACATCACCGTCACCTCCTACACAGATGACACCCAACTCATCGTCTCCCTAATGGAAAAAACAACCAGCACCAGAACCAAATTGAACTGCATGACCACGATAGCAGACAAGATGCGAACCAACTGTCTGAAGCCCAACTCTGACAAGACAGAAGTATTGGTCTTTGGCAACAAGGCTATCAGTGGGATTCCACCTTGTGACTGTAGGAACTAGGACCAACCTCCAGGCCCACAGACCATGCACAAAAGAAATCTAGGGATCATTCTAGATGACAAGCTCAACATGATGGCTCATATCAAAGCAATGTGCACCTCCTGCTTCCACATCCCATGCATGCTGCAAAAGATCATCACACTGCTTAACAGGACATTTCTCTGGCTCCCCTTTCACAAATGCAGTCAATTTAAACGTCTTGTACACACATACAAAGCCCTACATAACACAGGACCAGAATACCTGAACAGCTGCATACACTTTCTTTACCATCCCGCCAGACAGCTATGCTCTGCCTCACTTTCACTCGCACACACTTCCCGCATCCGCAAAAGCAAACCTGGAGGTCACTCATTCTCCTACATCACACACAAGAAATTGAACAACATCCCACAACATATCTGAGCATCCTTCTCACTTATTATAATCTGCAAGAAGCTGAAAACCAGGCTCTTTATATAAGCCCATTGGAGTCCACACACCTACACACCTGCCCAAGCACCTGGACACTCTCTCTGGTGATTAGTACGCAATACTAATCAACATAACATAACCAAAACATGAGGATCCTATAACTAGCCTCCGTGTAAATATATAAAAGTGCTCTCTTGAGTCAATTAGACAGAACCATTGTTGTTGATATAGTACCTACATAATATATATCCATACTAATATAATAAAGAGAGAGCCCAACCCTTTGAGGTAGGTAATCTCAGGAACCACAGCACCAATCACAACACCCAATACAGCGTTGGAAAGGGCAGTTGCAGCAGAAGGACATAGGCTATGCAGACACCCACCATATACATTTAAAAGGTAAAAGAACCCTGCCAGCAATGTAGTCCCTTATGGGCGTGTCTGCGTTGTGCTGTGGGCATGTGCTGGGGGCGTGACAAGCGCTGGGGGCTTGTGGTATGTTCCGCCCTTCATGCCATGTCTCATATTGTGTGCTAATCCCACCCTGCTCCCTTTAAATACCCCTGCACCCCATAATCATAACCCACCTTTACTCTTTAAAATACCCCATCACCCTTAAACACTAACCCATCTTAACCCTATAAATATACCCTGTACCCCAAAACCCAAACCTATCCCTAAACACGAAAAATACCCCTGTACCCCAAAACTCCAACCTAGCCCTGAACCCTATAAATACCCCTGCACCTCAAAACCCAAACCTACCCCTGAACCCTAAAAATACCCCTGTACCCCAAAACCCAAACCTAGCCCTAAACCCTAAAAATACCACTGTACCCCAAAACCCAAACCTACCCCTGAACCCTAAATTACCCCTGTACCCCAAAACCCAAACCTAGCCCTGAACCCTTAAAATACCCCTGTAACCCAAAACCCACAACCTACCCCTGAACCCTAAAAATACCCCCGTACCCCAAAACCCAAACCTAGCCCTGAACCCTTAAAATACCCCTGTATCCCAAAACCCAAACCTACCCCTCAACCCTAAAAATACCCCAATACCCCTATACCCCAAAACCCAAACCTAGCCTGAACCCTAAAAATACCCCTATACCCCAAAACCCATACCTATTCCTAAACCCTAAAACTACCCCTGTACCCCATAACCCAAAACTATCTCTGAGCCCTTAAAATACCCAAACACCCCAAAACATATACCTCAGTACCCCAATACATGTACCCCTATACCCATACATACCTTATCCAAACGTTAAAAAAACATGCTTTTACCATTCATGCATTTACAACGAATTTCGTTGTAAATGTATGCATGGTAAAAGCATTTAAAATGCAATGCCATGCGTTATAATGGAATTGCGGAGTCATGGTACTTTCGTAATGAAAGTATGCGGAGTGATGGTATGCGGAAAGAAAGTTGCGGAATAATGGGTGTTTACTCTCCCCCGGTAAGTACATTGGTGGTACGGCGGCCCACATCTCCAGCAACATACTCATATTTTTTCACCACCCATTTGAAAAATGCACAGGTCTCTCTCATTGATGGCCAGCACCGACATACACTTTTAGACACACCTCCCGCCACAAGTTCTAGAATTGCGAACTTTAGAGCTGGGGAGCTACGTTCGAACCTCGGCATCAGCTCAATATCCTGTGATTCCAGGCAAATCGCTTTGTCTTCCCGTGCCTACCACAAATTAATGTGTTCTTCTGTAATGTAAATTGTGCTCAAGCCATGTTGTCGAGTTCGCGCTATATAATATTGCAAGGAAAAATAAAAAAGGGAAACTCGAGTTCACACACTACAGAACGCGCACTCTTAAGTGCACCAGCAGTGCACTGTGAATCGGAGCGTTTCACAGGCCTGTCACAGATAAGATATGCTATCAAAACGAAATCCTACAAAACAATATACTACTGTCCGGCAGTAATTCATACCCAAACAACGTCGGGACGTGCTGCTAGTATATATATATTGTAGTTCAAATCTGCATTAACACTGCTCAAGTTGAACTAATTTACTGTTGTTTTTAAAACTAATGACTCATTTTAAAATATACCTTTGAGAGGCACAGGCAGTACTTAACTAAGGATTCAAAAGTATCTACCTTTCAATGCTCTACTCTGTCCCAGCTAACCGCAGGCTCCACAACTGTCAGAGGAGATTTGAGGCTCAGAGATAATGACAGGGGCATGGAGGGGTTTAGCTCCTACAGAAAGGGCTACTGTGGAGGGCATTGAGCAGGGTAACTGTGGAGTGTTGCTCAGTGAGGGTGAAGAAGAACTACATGATGGACTGCTCAAATCGCAATGGTGAACAGCAAGGAACATCGGCCGTGGACAAGGGGTGATAGATCTTCACTTCTGTTCCTCTTCAACATGAATGCTAGATTGCTAACATCACATGACATGACATGCAAAAGCTTAAGATAGTATGTTGATGACTGGCATGTCAAAGAAGAGGGGCGAACAAAAGGCACACTTGAAAATATTATCATCCCTGGGCCTCCAGACTATCAGGCTGGAAAGAGTAGAGACTCAGAATAGACTGATGTGTGAGTGCTCTTAAAAAGACAGAAAACACTAACAGCTTTGATGGATGTGCTACCTTCAAAATCCAATAAAACTTAAAGTAGGCTTATGCCTAAAAAGTAGAATGACATATATTATGGCAAGGAAGCTGAAGGCTAACCCTGTAGTATTACTAGCATCTGTCAAAAAATAAATGGGCTAGGAACTGACCAAGAGGTAAAATATGAAGAACTCCAAAATCATGCAGTAGTTTCCACCAGGGCGATAGAAGTTGTGGAAAGCTTGGAACAGAGTATGTCAAGGTGTAAAGTTAGGGATCCTTGAAGTGACATCAAGGCCTGCGGCTGAAAGCAACTAACATGAAATGGAGGCTTTTGTTTGTAATCTGAATATCCATAATTGGAGGAAATATCAAAGGGCATGGGCTTCTACAGAGCAAGAAATAGCACCTTAGATTTGTGTAATGCAGAGAAAGGAAGTGGGATCTGTATTCTCTTAGTTGACGAGAGAGCTGGATACTCAGCAATCTGCAACAACTGGCCATAAAATGAGAATGTACTGTAAAATGAAAAGAAATGTTATGTTTCCAGGCTTGTCATTTGAAGGGGTTGTTCAGGCAGTGGTGTAACGAAACTTGAGGGGAGCCCCCTGCAAAGTGCATGGAGGGGGCCCCCACACTCCGGACCCAGTCATAAGCTCTCAGGTCAGAGGTCTGCTGCCTGTGCACAGTGCCAGAAGGGGGCCCCTGGAGTTCAGGGGCCCCCCACAGCATGGGGGACCCCCACACTGCATGGGCTGCGGGGGCTACCGTCACACCACTGCTTTCAGGAGCTGAGCGGGCCATTACGGCGGTGCAGGTCTAGGCCAGGTTCCTCTCAAACTAATGGCTCAGAGGGAACAATGTCAACACTTCTAGAAACAGCAGTTCAGTGTCAAAACTTATCTGCCATCATCAAAGATGATTTTTCTGTGGGTGTGAGAAGTTACAAGGTGAAGAGCTTCACAACTTCCATAAATGTTTTATTAAATGTCAGGCAAAACTCCCTTTTATCACATTTTTTACACTTTGTCGGCTTTGCACATCGCAAAGCTGGCAAAGTTGATAAAAGGGAGCTCCGCGTGACAGCAGGAATATGCTTGGATACTTCTCAGAGCTGCTCTTGGGCTACTCAACAGCTTGGCTATGGAAAATCATAACCAAGATGAATGCCTGCCTTCTCTGCCCATCAGTGGTCTTAACCTGTAGGATGGTGCATGACCACCACAGCATTTCCCCCCTGGTGCTCAGGCTTCGAGTACCCCTAAGTAGTCGCGAAGAAAACTTGCTCTAAAAGCCATTAATCCTGTACCCTCATGTCCCACCCTTCTCCGTGGGACAACCAAGTGCTGGGAATCAGAGTCAAGCTATGCGACATATTATCAAGAATGGGCATAACATTATCGCCGCATTAGCGGCAGGAAACTGCCACTAAAGCGGCGATAAGGAGCTTGATAATATGCCCTAGAGAATTACAATAGAAGCGCAGGTTGTAGGTCCTTCCCACCAGAAGCTGGGCTTCCATTGGAATTCTCTAGTGCATATGATCAAGCCCCTTATCGCCGCTTTAGTGGTAGTTTTCCTGCAGCTAAAGCGGCAATAATGTTACGCCCGTTCTTCATAATATGGCCCTAACCTCATCAAAAGTAGGGCAAAACCTGAATACCTGCTGTAGTAACCTTATTTTGCACAATCTGATGGCCAATTTTGAATACTGACTCACTCCTAACATAAATGAATGCCAGGAGCACCCCGACACATAGTATGCCTTAAAAGATACAGTTCTATTCCTGGGCAGATTTTAATACATTGCTTAAGGAGGGCCCTGGCTAGCAGGATCCTATGCTTAAGCACCTAATTTAAAGACCACACGTTCTGCCCTTTTTCATGGAGGGCATGTTGTTTTTCTATTGGCTACATATAGATGAATAGGAAACATTGTTAAAGCTTGAGATAACACATGAATGAAAAAAGTGAATGTTGCTGTTTGGTTAATATTTCTTTTATTGCTTGCAATCAAAGAGAATGAAACGTGAAGTTCTAATTCATATAGATGTCTAGAGCTGACATATATTTGAATTTGCTGGCCAGTATAGGGTTTGGTAGTTAGTTACTCAGATGGACTTAGGGTTGAAATTCTACTAGAAACGTTTTTTAAGAGGCATGTGTTGCTCTATCAATACTTGTGTTGTGAGATGACGCACAAAAACACAAGGAATCTCTCTAATTTACTAACAATCTTTCCCTACACTTCTTTTTACAGTTTGTCACAGTTGCTCTCTCACTAAACGTTTCTCCTTCTCATTTCTATCTTGCTCGGTCTGTCTCAGACATACTCCTGTATTCTCATTGTCTTTTCTCTCACTCTCCCTCTCCTACCTATTTTTATCTTTGACCTTCATTTTTATAATTTTGTGCACTTAGTGGCACATGTATGTGGAATAATCTTCCATCATTCCTCAAGTCCCTTAAGGCATGTCAGCTAATTTGCAATGTAAAACGCCAAACTGGATATAACACATATGTAACTCTTGAATGTCTTTGAAAAATGTCTGCTTTTGCTGTGGTAATGGAGGAAGGAAAAAAGATGAAAGGAGAAAGCAGAAGGGCCCCTGACTCTAGAAAAGCTCAGCTGATCACTAAGAACTGGTCCTCGAAAGAGTCCTAGCTGGGGAGATCAGGGGCCTCATTTATGACTTTTTGCCGTAGGGAAGCGCAGCAGGCCTTCCTGCTGCGCTTCCCTACGGCAAAAGTAAAGGGCAGAAATGCGCCGTATCTATAAGATACGGCGCATTCCTGTCCTTTTCCCCTGCGCCGGCGCACAATGGGCTGCCGTGCGCCAGCGCAGGCACCCTTGCACCATGGTGCAAGGGTGCCTGCGTTGCGGGGAAGATTATTTTTGTACAGGAAGGGAAACCTTTCTGTACAAAAATAATCACAAGAGGCTTTTCCTCTTTCTATTTGTGCTGTAGAATGCAGCACACATAGAAAAAGGAAATACGAGGAGAAATAAAGACATTTCCCCCTGTTGTGCCTCCTTCAGAGTTACGATTTCTCGTAAATCTGGGGCAGTGTCAAAAGGCCATGGATGTTGCTGGGAACGCCTCCAGCAACACCCATTGCACGCCCCTTTAACGCAGAACACTGCGTTAAAGGGACTGATATTTATCTGGCAGCAGTACGCCACAAAAACTGGCGTACTGCTGCCTGATAAATACCACGCTGGCTTCTGCGCCACGGAACTTTATGAAAAGTGAAGTTCCGATGGCGCAAGGGGCCTCATAAATGAGGCCCCCGGTGCCTAGAACAAAGCCTGAAATGCCCTGGGGCTGCAGGAGTAACCAGCAGGAGCCTCCCCAGCAGTTTGAGAAAAAGGGAGCCATTGTAACTTTTCCCATCTCCAGAGGACCGGGACAAGCTGTTAAGGTTTACCGGAGGAAATCACATCCTAAGTGGGAAAGAAAATCAGGTTTGTCCTACTTGGAGCTTTTGCTGCACTGAAAAGAAAGTTAAGAAGTTCCTTGTGGTGAAAGTATCTGACCTCGCTGAGCCCTGTTCTGCTGCAGCTGCCTGCCTTCCCGCTGAAGGTTATTTAGACCAAAATGAGTGGCTAAGGGCAATATGTATGAACTATTTTGGAGGTAGCACACTGCCCGATTTGCAGATTTGGACCATTTGAGACCACAAAAAAGCATTTGTGATATACAAAAGCCAAATTGTGAATCGGTAACTTGCTACCGAATTGCAATTTGGCTTTGCAAATCGGTGTTTGGAAGCAGTGTGTTTAGGGCACACCTTTCAAATATTGAATCGAATTGGTATGTATTAGTGTTTTGTGACCCAATTCCAGTTGCAAAATATTAATATTTTACTAACACCTCGAAGGCGGTGGTAATCCATTGGCAAAAGGGCAGAGGTCCTCAAGGGATGCCGTACCCTTTGAAAATGTACAAAAATATATTTTTTTAAGAGCTGGCTGTGGTCCCAAGGTCCACTGCCTACTCCTACAAAAAAATGAGACATATAAGTTTCATTTTTTTTAAACACATCCTGTTTACCTTAAAGGAAAATGAGCTGCCTCTTTTTTGTAATGCTTTATTTAAAAGCAGTCACAGACATGGTGGTCAGCTGACCCCAGCAGGCCACCATCCCAGTGATGGCAGCGTTTCCTAGAGAGTCATAAATTGCAATCTACCTCATTAATATTTATGGGTTAGGCCAATGTGTGACCCTCTTAGCAATCTCAATTTTTTTAGGTACATTCTTTAGTACATTAGGTATTGCGATTTCCTACCTTGGCAGTGATGTATCCCAGCAGCTAAGTGACCTCAGTGGCTACGAAATTGAGCTTTGCCCTGCACCAAAACTAATTACTACAGGAGGATCACAAAGACGATTAATGTACATCTGAAGGTGCCTTGCTAGCCTAAGCCTTGGATTTTACCCCATTGGAAGACTTTGAACTGCAGGGAAAAGAGTAATTCCCAGGGTAAAAACTTTGACCAACAAGACCCTGTTGGGTTATCTCAGCTTTAAATTACCTCTAGACCCCCGTCAAACCATTATTTTTCAAAGGCGCTTTACTTTTTTAGGGTCATTTTTTCCTATTTATTTGTATTCGTATTCCTGTATACCCTTATCCAATCTTAACAGTGTTGGTATAATCAGGCCTGATGACTTGTTCTCTATTCATCTCAACTGGTTAGGGAATTTTACTGTGTGTTATTGGCTTTGAAATTGTCATACAGCTTGAATTGAACGGGTATCCCTCATGGGAATTGCCTGCAGCTTGTGCCATTCCTACAAGGGATAAAGCAGAGTGTCACTCATACTTATGTGAAGTCTTAACTAGTATTTATCTATCAAGCAGGCAAGAGTTTTCCCTTCCCTGTTCAATAACCCACTTACTGACACTATGCTTTTTTCTGCGCTTTTCCTAGGAATCTCTGAAGTAACAGTAATCGAGGTCAGACTGCTTCGTGGGAGCGTTTCTTCTAGGCAAAAGGAAATGTTGCCCACTTGTCCATAGATACAAAGAAATGGGAATTAGGAATATGAAGGCATTTGCACAAGGTCACACAATAAAGACAACTGAGAAAAAAACATTTCTTCTCGATTCTCTTATCAGTGTGTTTGTTACTAAAATCATAATGTCCACACTTCCATTGTGCTAATCAAAAGGTAGCAAGATCATTCGTACCATGTGTGCTGCTTGTGGAAAGGAGCTCACAGATGTAGCTGCAAAGCATAGAGATTTTAGATGAGGAATTCTAACACATTAACAAACATTTTAAAAGGATATTGGAAACCGATTTTGTACATATATGATGTTTGTAAATTAAAAATTCGACAAAAAGTGTAGTTGAAATCTTAGTTGCGTCGTTCACATTTGAAATGCGAATAAAATATGGTATTTTACTTCTTAATATGTAAAAATAGCACAAATTATATGGAATTAGTTTGCACCACTTTTTTTCAGTTGCGAACAACATTTACTGAATTTACCTATCATACAAGCAATAACATTGGTGTATACGGTTTTGACCTGTTTTTTTTTTGCACCAGGGCACATGTGCACACTCTTAATAGATAAAAGTGTCAAACTGACGTTATGATCACCCAAGTGTAGTAGGGACATGAGTTGTAGCCAGTGCTTAATTAGAGCTGGTCTGTGGGTGCAGGCGGGACTCACCAGCGCTCAATTTTTTAAAACAGCCCTCGTTTCCCTCAATAGACTTCGATCAATGAAAAAGAGGGAGAGAAAAAAACAAAAGAGAAAACATGGGGGAAGGATACACTGAAAACCCATGACAAAAGGAGAAAGCTAGGATAAAAAAGAGAACCTGCAAGTGTGAGACAAAGAGGCAGGAAGAGCCTGGTGGTGGTTTAAACTTTAAAGAAGCATTAGATGGAATCAAGATTTCACAGCCTTGGGGTTCAGCACCCTGACATTGGATAGCACCGGCTGTGGGATTCTGAGCAAAACTTTGGGCCCCTGCATTATTCTTCTGCAAATTAAACAGCGGTTCTAACCACCAGGAATGATCCACAAAGGGAACGTTGTTTCATGAACAATGTATGGAAAATTTGTATTGATCTGGGCATACAGATTTGATTGATCTGTCAGAACAGTGAAACAAATCCATTCCCTTTCTATACTGATTTACACAGGTGAACAACACTTTAAAAAGTCACCATCAACCCGGCGTAGGTTCACTATTTTCATGTTCTTTGAGATCTATTATCTGGAACCTACAAGCCCTACTCTTCAGGAACACTTGCCTTTTTGGGAATTTGCAATACTGCGTTTCTCTAATAGGTCCTCTATTTTGGCCAATAAGTTGAAAAAGTCACACATTTACCTCATAAATGCAGTCGACCACCATACAATGAAGGACTGGGGATCGCGGATATTGTACTTTGGGATACTCAGATGATTCCAATTAATGTCTGGGTGTTTGGGGACTTTCAGGCGAGAACTCCCCAGGATCACCAAGGTTCAGTTGCAGTGGTGGTACCATGCATAGAAGATTCACTCCTGAAACCCGTTTTGTGGCATGGTTGATAGCTCCCCCAAGCGTCACAGCAGAACAGGTTCAGGGCATGGGACCTAACTGGCATTAGAGAGCTGGGGAACATCTGGGAAAACAATCACATTAAGTCCCACGAGCAGTTGACCTTGGAATTTTCCCTACATAAGTCCCAATTCTTTTGATATTTACAGTTAGAACACTTTGGAGAGACACATCATCACCCAAATTGTCATTTCTCAATTTAACCCTTAAAAATCAAAAAGGACTATGAAGCAACTAGGGAAGGATGAAGTTTCCAGAGTACACATGTCACTAGTCCTACCAATTCAAGGTCCGAAAGCCTCATTCGCACTATTTCATCACGCCTCCACATCATGCAATTTAAGTACATCTGCTGAGCTTAAAAGTAACCTGAAAAGCCTTGGAAAGTGAATGGATAACTTTATCCACATTATATGAGACGTATAACAGTAGTGGGGACCTGAATCCACGCTATCGGATTGCCCTACCACTCATGATTGCTGTTACAACTGCAGATTACACTCCAAAGGGTGAGGGCTGGTCCGGCTCTACTGAACACCAAAACTGCCATGCTGGGATTCATGGACAAGATGGGAGAACCCAGACACTTATAGTGAGGGGTACAACAGTTTTAAAACGGGAGTTTGCACAATACTTGGATACGGACACCACATTCCCTGTGTCTATAGGGTTAGGTGCCACAGCTGAAGATGCAGTGTATAAAGCCAGAGGAGGCCCACAAAAGCGCAGGAACCAATATTTCCATACCATACCTCTGCTTTGAAACAAGGCCAGACCAACATCCTGCAATAAAAGATTAGGACATATCTGTGGGGGCCTGAGGTATATGAAATGGGAAAGGCGATCTTTTGCTGCAGATTGTGGCAGCTAAAATGTAATCAAAAGAGTTCTATAAAAAGAAAAGGTCAGAAGTGTGACGTGGTTGCAGATCTGTGGTCTCGGCGTTCGGCTTATGTAAACCTATTACCTGAAAATGAAACTTGACGGCGGGGGGTCGGGGGGGAGTGAGTGAACTGTCACTCAGAGCACACGGTGGTGGGTGGAAGTAACCAGAGCCACCCTCGCTGGAGGGAAGCAGCGTGGAGTGAATGTAGATTCCGGGGTGGGGCGAGGGCGGTGTGTTGGGGTGGTGGGGTGTGAGAGGGGACAGAGGGGCAAAGGGGGCTGGCGGGAAGGTCAGGATGCAGAAACATGCTTCTTCGGCAGTGACCACCAGAGAGTCGGGGGGCTTTGGGGGAAGTGGGGTGCCAGTGCACTTGTTCAGAGTCTCTACACAATTAAATGCTACTGCACAATCTCACAACTGACTCAACTCACGGCTAGTGTGATAAACTGAACCTAAGGCAGGCTTTATATTCCTTGGAGAATAAACGTTTCTAATACAATCACCCCGTGGCTGAGTACAACACTTCGTTGTCTAGTAGCATCTTGTGGCTAATAAAAGTTTGTGAAGTAAAATCCTCGTGCTGACCAGCCGATGTTGGACAGTGTTATCGGTGTCCCAGATCAGACAGGCCTGAATTGACCAACTGTTGACTGTGGCTCTTTAAAGAAAGCAAAAAAACGCCGAAGACCATCATTATGTTAGAGGAATTAACCGCTGCTTTACGGGCTCGATCGGCCTGGGTTGTTATGCTTACCACTAGACCCAAATAAATACTGAAACGGTGTATATGATCAGCAGGTGATAAGGAAAGAAATGGGACCCCGGATAAGCAAAGTTCCACCAGCTTTCGGGTTCAATAACCTAATAGGCTCGACAGATGTAACCTGATAATCGCAACCTCCAGCTCGGCGCCTCTCGCTGGTTACCAGGGTCACCAGTGACGCCTGGGCTGGTATTCTGTGATTCGGCAACAGGAAGATAACTGTTGATGAATATTAATAACTGGATTTCCATAATGTGCAAACTACAGTTGATGTTGTCATTACCCGGCATGTTTAATCGCAGATGCGACTAATATCCAGCGCTATTGCACCTCTTTCATCATCCTAGAAAGCAGGTATGGATCCCTGGCACTTCATAGGTCCATTCCCTCAACCGAGCTCCAATGGAAAGGATGAAAGGCTGAGCCAGCTCTGCCGAATTTCAAAGGGGCAGCACATAAGTGACCTAAGGCCTCATGGTAACTGTTCCCAGGACCTTTCCTTCTGACTCTGATAACTGCAGGAGCTGCCACACACTGGCTTTCCAACCCCAAGGGATCCTTCCACAGAAGGCAAACACTGCACTGCACTGGGCGCAGTGTCCACTTGCAGTGTGTGAACCCTGACAGGCACATTTAGGAATGCGTCCTCCATGGCAGCAATTTGTGGAACCGGGGAGATGTCTGGGGAAGTTCAGGGGCTCTGCAAAATCACGTGTGATCCACTTCAAGGAACTGCCAGCGCCCCACTCCGTACAGCACGGAATGCCGAGGACTGTCTTTTTTCTAGGCCCATCTAGTTTTCACAGGACAGGGAATTGAGCCCAAGGATGTTAGGTGATTTGCCCAGGACCACACAATTAGATCAAGTGTGGAACGTGATATTAGAATTTAGCAATTGCTGGCTCATCCTTGCTCTCCGTGTCCTATTTGCTTTCATCAGTCAAATCCCATTGGTGTGCATTGTTAGCAAGCCCTGGAACCTTGAGCTGTGTCACTGGAGATGACTGTGGACGCCATCCAATGCCCCTCATGGTGGGAGCAGCATAGTATGTCTATGCGTGTCTATGCGCTACATACAGCATGTGCTGCCAGGCAATGCATTCATTGTAATTGTAGGAATATTGGTGTCAGTAGGAGGAAAGCTTTAATCCCCATTTCTAATAGATATCAATGTTTTTGTCTTAAAAAAAATGCTCAGTATCTCCTCTTCCTCTCCTCCCATTCCTTTAGCCCTTCTTCTTCTTTTCTTGTATCCCCCACCCTCTATTTCTCTTTCATTAACCATATTTCTCTTTACCATCTATCTGTCTTTTTCTTATTTTCCGTCCTTCTCTTCCTTCTTACCTCCTTTTAGATCAGCCTCCCTCTCCCGATCCTTCTCTATACTTCCTCTTTCGCTACCTCTGTCTCACTTTGTATTTCCCTCTTCAGCAATCCTGCCATCTGCACACTTAAATCCCTATTTTTCTGCTCCGTTCTCTTTCTCCTCTGCCTCTTCCTGTCCCTTCTTTTGCCTCATTGTCGCTCGATCATATTACATGATATAACTCATATTATGTATTATGTGACCGAGCTTTATACTATCACAGGCTATGTTTTCATAAGTATAGCCTGAATGGGCATTCAAGTGATTATTTTTGTAATCTACGTGTATATATGTTCCCTTGACAACCTTACTTCTATCTGGGGAGAGCGCCATATAATTCAGTGTTTACTTGATTGAATGAGGTTTACTTGTGATTCATTTGAGAAGGTGTCTTTGGTGCGACGGAAGATTAAAACACGAGATTAAATTGAAGACAACAGATGATTGTGCTGCAACCTGGTGTGATTAATGGGAATACACAGCAGAAGGAATAGCTAAGTCAGATTCTATTATGAAGAAAAGCAACTAGGCTTAATGCCCCAAGTCTAAAATAAGCAGGTCTTAAACATGTAAGCATGTCCAGAACCCGCTCCTTTAATTAAAAACACTCCTTTTTAATCAGTTTCTTCTCTTTAGTTATTCGAAGCAGTGATAGGCCGGTGCCAGCAGTCTGTGGATTCTGAGATATACCGACTAATAAAATGGGGAGACCATTTGATCGTTTCACTGATACAACAAGCACTGCCGTAGACAGATGAGCTACACCTGAAATAGGCTTGCCAGGGGTAGTACGTGCTATACAGAGGCAATTCTAGTAAAATACTTTTTAGTTGTTGCATTATCAATGTCAAAAAGTGCAAAAATCTACACTTTTTTCCTACACAAGACTTTAAAGTGCTGTTAGGCTCTCGGGGGATGTTTGTCCGATGCGAGAGGCAAGCATTTAAATACAAGCAGTAGGGGGGAAAACACCTTTCTAGATGTGAGTTTGACCTAATAAAGAGAATGCTAGGTTGCCGGGACATCGCGTGAGCACAAACGTGTGTGTGTATTGTATTTTTGTGTATGTGTATGAATTTTCGTGTGTGTGTATATGTCTGTGCTTTGTCAGATTAGGAGGCAGGCAGTTTAGAAAAAGGGAGATTGACCCATTGACCTAAACTGGCACACAAAAGTGACTTCCTTCTTCCAGATGGAGTCTTCCCTGGAAGAGGTGGTTATATCCCCTCAGTCACCATTCAGAATGAGCCATGCAATGGCAATGCATATGCTCGGTTACTTAACATAGGGCTACCATATTTGACAGATTAGGGAACAGAGGTGCATGGAGATACAGTAAATAATCTAAATTCACACAATTTGTGAAGTGAGCACTCTGGCATTATATTTCAAAGAAGTCTCAGGGCTGCTAGACTGGCACCTGATGTAGCAGCTAGAAGCATTGAGCACTGCACAAACCTTAACTAGGATAAATGAAATACAATAGTACTGGGATGTTCTGGATCCTTTCGCAGTACTTACTCATTGGGCCACGTCTCAATTAGAAAGAAGAGCTATCGTAAAGTATACAGGAGGTGAGTTGACGTTTCATGACCATCCGCTATCATATCTTACCTGTGGATATTCATTTCCCGAGGCGGGCGCCTTGCCTTGTCGTAGGCCACTTTGGCAAACACCGCTGCCATGATGACAAAGGTAATAACCCCACAACTGATGTACACTGTAGTGTTGGTCTTGTCCTTCTCAGGGTCATATTCAACCTCCGGGTTCACTGTTGTGACCTTGGTGATGGCAGATTCGCTCCACACGGGGCTTCTGCAAGAGGGCTGGTCCAGCCTCTTGCTTTTGGTGTCACAGCAGAACCGGTAGGAGCACGTTCCGCAGCAGTAGCGATGGGCAGTGTTGTTACAGTCAAACTCTTTGTCCCACTGGCCACTGACATCATAGTAGCCCATGCACTTGTCATAGTTGAAAACTATGGGGGGCTTCACCTTACGGGTGACTACAACAGGAGGGAGAGCCGTGCTGTTGATGTCTTTACCCTTGGGAGAGTTGGCTGGTCTTCTGGCTGGCCCCAAGTTCTTGGCACCTTTTGTCCTGGCCCCCGCATCACAAGGGCCCATCACATTCAAGGGGTCCAGGTAGATCAAAAGAAGCAAAAAGTGATACCTTTTCATGGTGAGCTGCCTTGCGATTGACTAATCTTCCTTTACAAGGCTAAAGAGGACCAACTTTCGGACTTCCTTACAACTGGAAAGTAATTCGCAAATCCCAACTGTTTATACTCCTTTCACGAGAGGCGAGGGATGACAAGATTCCGGCTGTCTGTCTTCTTGGAGGCCTCGACACATTTACGGCACACCACGTGGTCAACGAGTTCCTGCCGCCTGTGCCTGGACAGAGGGCGCTCTAGCTTTTTGGCCCCCAGAGTTTCACACCCGTGGATGCGCCTTTCCTCTGCTCCTTAGCCGCGAGCTCTGGGAAGAAGCCATGATCGAGAGGGGAGGCGGCGTGCTCCAAGTGAAAGGATGTGTAATCCGCAGGAACCCCAATACGTCGGATGGCGAATCCTGCTGGCCGAGGGGCTCCAAAGTTTGCGCTCGGGGTTGGATTCCAGCAGATGTTCCCAGGAAGAAGTTGTGGAAGCAAACCATCCTGGGGAGAAGGAGAGATAGGAAGACTATTTTCAAAGACCGATTGCCAGCATTATGCAAATACATGAGTTTTAATTAAGGTTTTTGTATATCAAGTCTCCAGCGAGCCCTGCGATGGTTAAAAGACAGATGAAAGCAGAAATTATTCAGGACATGTCAAATGAAAACATACACTTGTGCAGTTTGCAGAACAATTACATTGCTACCGTGGGCGATTTTTTGCATTAGGGCTCGGAGAAAGGATTAGTAAGTAAAAACACGAAATAGCGTGTCTCTGGTGTGCTCGTTGCGCCGGAGAGACACCGGTGCTTGAGAAGAAAGCATGAGCAATGACATGAAGGGGACGCAGAAAGAAAAGGCTGAAAGCACCCGTGCCTCTTGGAATTGCAGCAACTGCCTGTAAAGACGCTGTAAGAGACCACACGGGCAGACTTAACAAATGCGCGGCCAGGCTGGGGCAACAGAACTCAGACTGAAATGTTCCCATGTTGGGCCAAGATGAGACCCCATTAGAACGCCTTTACGCACCCAGCATCCTTATTTGCAAACGCCGCACATGGTAACGGCGGACCACTCAATTTTATTCGTTACCCATACGTTTACATTACCTTACAACCCGTTTAATCGCACTCGTATAATCTAACGTGCTCCTTTTTGAACTGCACTATGTGGGTACCAGACGTGACCCCGGTGCACTATCAGACACTGCACTGCAAGATATGTCTGCTAGCTAGGGGCATCTCCAGACTGTCGGGAGACGGACGGAAAGGGGCAAGAAAAGTCCCACTTTTAACGGCGAAATAAAAATCTGAGCGGCGGAAAGGAGCAGGGCAGCTGCGGAGCTGCGTGCGGTCTCCCCGCAGCTGTCCCCGCGCGCTCCCCACTTACCATCATTGCCTGGGACTGCAGATGTTGTGGTGCCGGGAGGACCGCTCCTGCATGAATGGAAAATCCTGCTGCCTGCACTAGAGCGCGCGGCGGAGAGGGAGAGATGCCTTAGGCACGCCCACATCTTCCCGGCGTCTCTCCCTGCATCACTCCGGGAGCCACGTCACCAAGGCGCAAGCCCTAGCTCAGAAACGTCCCCCAGCCAGTTACCTTTCCCAAGGTTCACACCTGTTCGTGTGTTTATATTATTATTGAGGACATGTTGTACATGATTCGTGGCATCTTAGTATCTGACAGTGCTGACAGGAGGGTTTGCGCGTCCCTCTCAAGACACCGCTGGGACGGCGTTGGTTGTCATGCGATGGCAAAGTCTGGGTACCACGCTGTATTCCCCGTTGGGTCATGGAACTTGATTTATAACCTCAAACCCATCAGTCTGTTAAACCGTGTGACCCTCCTGGGAAAACCACGACATGCCCAGGTCTCCTGAATGTGACAAACGGAAGCGCCCAGAAGTCAAGTAAAGCCAGTTTAAGTCCTGCAAAATTGCAATACGATGGCATGTTAAACAGCTTATTCGCGCTAAATTATAAGTTGACAGAGGTGCACTCCCCCTACCCCTCTTCCAGCCAAACCAACATTACTGCTCAGGTTATGTAAATTCATGGCTGTGAACATTAAAATGCACATCGTGTAAAGGACACGCGCAGCGATGTTATGTAATTATTTTCACTGTAGATGGGCTGCGCACGGCAGGCAAATGACGTCTGTTTTCACAGAGAACAAGGAGGTGTACCCAGCAACGGCCGCCAATACTTTCTTACAGCTCCTCTGCAGCGCTACATTGCCGGGAAAGCTGGAGCGCGGAAGACGTGTATTGTTGAAAAGAGGCTGGGGGAGCTTCTATCTTGTCCTGGAGATGGAAAACCCCTGCTGCTCTGCTTTATTGTAGGGGGACAAGGTCAACATATTTCAAGGTCCAACATCCATATGGGACGCACGCTAGCGCGTCTGGAGAAAGAACAATCCATATGTCGCTATGTATAACTTTGCTTTGCACAGCAGGAACAAGAGTGGAGCAGCTCTGGCTCCCGCGTCCTTCTGGAAGGGGGTGCAGGGCCGGCTCTAGGCATGTGCAAGCTGTGCACCTGCACAGGGCCACCAAACCCCAGGGGCCACCACGCCAATATATATCCTTAATATAATAATCCTCTGAGGATGGATACATATTTGCGCGTTAGCCCCTGGCAGGGATTTGGCGGCCTCCGGTTCTGTTCCTCTTCCAACACCCTGACCCCACCTCTTCACTGGCCTCCGTGCTCCGCCCTGCCCGGACCCCCTCTTCCGGGGCCCGCTACCTACACTCCCTGCCCAGGGCCGCCATGAGCCTAGAGCCGCCCCTGGGGGCTGGGGCCCGATACGCAGATTATTTGCTTCAAAAAGACAGGTAGATGCATATGTGCATTCAGTTAACTGGTATATTTGCTTTTGGATGGAGTGGTTGATCTTCTAGCGGGCAATCCGTAGAAAACAAGTCTATCTCCACCTTGTAGAAAAATGTACTATCTTGTCGGCACCAGTGCAACATGTATTTCTGGGTGACCAACGCCGGACTTGGAAAGAAATATTTTGAATAATGAAATGAGGGTTGGAGGGGCTCTAAAAGAGGCGGGGAGGATTAATTAAGGGCTTGGCTTAAATACGTTTAAGCTAAAAACCAGGCTTAGCATAGGGTGCAGCCCCTCTGGAATTTTGCTGTTTCTATCATTGCATTCAGATATATAACACAACAAGTAACATTACAACTACAATAAGCCAGGACTTTTGGATTTACCAGGGGTTGTTAGTTTCACAAGATACATTGGCAACAACCATGTCATAGTTAAATAGAATATTGAAAATGCTTACACTCTGAAATGATGAGACTGGAGGAACTAATACGAGTCTCTTTCAAGTTACCTCAAAGGCAGTGAAGCGTGGTACTGCTTAAGAGATAAGATTATTGTTTCACCATGAGGGTGAGGGCAAAACTGGAGAGCCTGATAGGGACCCCTCTCAGTACCTGCTTTTTAGAGCAGCTGGTGCTGAGCACTGACAGGACCCAGCCCACTTAAAGTTCTGCCTGAAACCTCAGATTTTCACAAGCACTCGCTTTTCAGAAAGGAGCTGAAATCCCTTCACTTCAAACAGCCCCTAATGAATCATCAATGGTGTTTACCCGGATCGATTTGGGACAGATAATAAACCCAGCCACCAAAATAAAAGTCTCCCCCAACAATACCAAATCGGATAGGTAAAAAAAGTGTCCTATCTTTGCAATTCAGGGCCTTTTTTAACTTTTGAAGACACTCTGTATAATTGTTTTGCAAGGTATGGAAGGCTGCAGGCAATGTTTGTTGTAACAGTAGGGAAATCAACAGTAAAAACTGTCCAACAGATCATAAAACAGGCCTACAAACAAACAGAAAACTGTCCGATACAGTGACCTGCCTGGCCAGTGCAGATTACCATATAGGTCAGTCTAACCCTAGAGAGTAGCGGTTCCTGGAGGGAGTGCTGTGGGGCGGTGTGGAGGGGGAGGGGCAGGGTGGGTGGTAGTAAACTCCGGCATACAGCCGATCGGAGTTAGGTAAAGAAATAAATAAATAAAAGAAATTAAATTGCATGCATTGCAATGCCAAATGCATTGCAGCAGCCACATTTTAATTTGTTTCATTTATTTATTTCTTTACCTAACTCCGATTGGCCGTATGCTGGAGTTTACTACCCCCCACCCTCCCCCTGCCCCGCCCTGCCTCACCGTCCCACAGCACTCCCTCCAGGTGCCGCTACTGACCCTGGAGTATAGTTTGCTTGGGAAGCCCACCAGAGCCACTCAGGTGAGGCCACCTACAGCCACGGCCGGTAGTAGGTGTAACTGCAGGGCGGTGACGTGGGGAGGGGGAGGGGCAGGGTGGCGGGTAGTAATGTATGGATGACGGACTTTAACAGGTAAGTAAACATTTAAATAAATAAAACGAATTTCGTTGAGTGCACTGCATCACCAAATGCGATGCAGTGCGCGCAATAAAATTTGTTTTATTTATTTATATGTTTACTTACCTGTTAAAGTCTGTCATCCATACATTAATACCCCCACCCTGCCCCTCCCCACATCACCGCTCTGCAGTTACACCTACTACCGGCCATGGCTGGCCACCTACCTCTACTCCGATTGCGGCACAATACCTGGAAAAGGTTTGCTGTGTAATACTCCTTTAAGTTTATTTGCATGTTCAAGAAAGAAATTATCATAATGTATTACAACATAACATTGTTTACACTATGTGGGATAAAATACAAAAGCCTCAGACAGCAGTGTATCCTGAAGCAATATAATATACACAATGTTCAAACAGGATGCCACCCACCTTCAAGGAAAATCTATAGGAAGCTCTATAGATCAATGTCCTTATTCCAAGATTGTAAATTAGCAAATAGAAGTTAAAAAAGACTTTAAATTATATCTTCCAACAACAGCCAACGAAAGACAAATAAAAAAAAAATGCAGAAGAGACTAAGGGGCATATTATCAAGGGGGTTTATCTCTGCTTTTTTGGCTTTAAAAGCCAAGAAAGCAGAGATAAAATTATCTCCCTATTACCTAGCTGTCTTTAACACCAGTTAGCGACAGCTAGTAGGAGATAGCGACCATCTTGGGCCCCGCTTGGCATGTCAGTGATATTTATCACTAATGACATGCAAAGTGGGCGTGCCAAGATGTTAGCGACTGGAAACAGTCGCTAACATCGCTATCTCCTATTACCAACTTTTGGAGATATTCGCGCTAAGCGCGATTATCTCCAAAAGCTAACACCTGCCCCATAGCAGTTCTTAGCCATGTTATCCAATGGGAGGTGGATAACAGGCTAAGAGCATTAGCTCGGTAATGCATGAATATCGCGGACTTTTCAGCAATATTCATGCATTTCGGCCGATTTTTATCGATTAGGAGATAAACCTTGATAATAGCAAGGTTCCTAAGCGATAACAATCGGCGCAGCTCGGCGATAAAAATATTGCCGCTAAGCCAACATGATATGGTGACGGTACCTTCAAGGGATTTTAGTAAACAAAAGAATTTTAAAATAACTTAGAGAATGAAATCGTGTGGGCTTAGTAATTTCAACCCACTAGTGCTGGTTATGCAACAACAGAAATTCCATGTATTCAAAAACTGTCACCTGTTAGTAATCAGTGGAAGGAGAGAGCAAAGAGCGGGTGTATATAGACAAAAAGTATTTAATCTTTATGGTGTATATAGACAAAAAGTATTTAATCTTTTTTGAATCAAGTTAAAATATTGGGTACAAGATGAGCAGCAATAACGTAGAAGGGTAAATACATTAATTTATACAGTCCTTACTACATCAATTGCTAAAGCTTTTCTACCTATCACAAAATTAATTGAGCATTCAATGGTAGATAAAGCCACTTGGCTTTATCTACCATTGAATATATACACCCGCTCTTTGCTCTCTCCTTCCACTGATTACTAACAGGTGACAGTTTTTGAATACATGGAATTTCTGTTGTCATCATCATCATCAAAAAAATCAGTTCTTCTGAGAACCACAAACAATCCATCAAAATATGCGGGCCATTACATTTTACTTGTAGTCCACATGTGCACAGGCCCTGTTCATTCATCATTGCAGATTTTATCTTCCAATCAGTGTTGCTTGGGTTCAGGCCAACTCTAAATTTCAGGATTATATGTCTAAACTTTGGGTTAGGCATGGCCTCTATATAGGGGAATATCTGATTATTGGTCCATCCGTTTATCAAGAACTGGGAGGATGATTTGCTCTTCAAAAAACCTAAATCTTCTTCTCGGGCCTTCATATTATTATTAGCATGCAACACAGACTTTGGAATCTGGTGCCCGAACTCCATTAATCTTGTTCTAGAGAAAGTTTAACACATAACTTATTTAGCTTATTTCTAGCTTGGTAAACCCAATTTAGTTTGCTTTCCTCTATTTCTTTTTTACAGAAGTTTGCTATTTTGTGGCACCCCTCTCCATTCATTCTCTGCCAAAAGTTCAATGACGTTTGCATACCCTTAAAATTCCAGGCTGTAAGATGACATTCCACTCGTACCGCCTGTATCATAGTTGACGAGGGGAGTGCAAGGAGCTGTTTAACGCATTTGCCCTCCTCTAAGTTCCAATCCTATTTACCTCCCATAAATAAAACCTCTATGCCATATTGGAACTGTGGGCGGACCAATGCATTAAAAACCAATAGAATTGGCCACAGAGAGGGACCTCCATACTTTTGCTTACATTTTCTTTAAGGCCCCATACTGAGGAGAGAGCCTTTGATTTAATTGACTGTATGTGTTCCCTCCAGTTTACCTTACTGTCAAAACACATACCCAAATATTTATATTTATCCACTTCTTGGACTCTAACCTCTCCAAATTTCCAGGACAAGGAGCTCTCTTTTTTGCCCAGAACCATTATGTTGGTCTTTTCTGGGTTGACTCTGAGGCATTTCTACAGGCAATATTCATAAAAAGCATCCCGTTTTTGTTGCAAGCCCAACTCCGTCACATCAGTTATCAATAAGTCATCTGCATATAGCAGACAAGATATATGGGTCCCCCCATCTTGGGGCTTACACCACCTGCCCTGTTAAATATATTAGGCAAATCAGATAAAAACAGGGAGAATAACAATGGAGCAAGAACACAGCCCTGCTGCAAACTATTCATTATCTTAATTTTATTAGATAGGGTTCCATGGGTATCCAAGATAACCCTGGCCCAATTCCTTGAGTGCATTTCCTGAATGTAAGCAAGTACTGCCTTGTTGATTCCGATCTCTGCCAACACACTCCACAGTAGACTATGATCTACTGAATCGAAGGCAGCTCGGAAGTCCACAAAGCAGCAAACAGGTTACCTTGCACTTCTATAGCCTTTTTTGCCATTGCCCATAAGCTAAGACAATGTCGATGGTTGAGTAGCCCTCCTTGAGCCCACCTTGATTTATTGGTATCAGGTTATACTGCTCTGCCCTGGTTTTCACTACGCCTAATACTATCTTAGAAAAAACGTTCTCCCCCACATCCAGCAAACTTATAAGGCGATAATTCTGAGGTAAAGTAGCATCCTCTTTTTTATAAATTGGCCTAATGATAGCTCCTTTCCAACTATCTGGAAAAAACCCAGAAATTAAAATGTTTTGGAAGGTTTAAGAAGCTTGCCCACCAATCTATACTATTTTTTAATATGATTGCGGGTAGATTATCTGTCCCTGCCGCTTTAGGTAACTTTAGAGGTTGAATAGTTTCTTTTAATTTTTGAAAGGAGAAGTGTGGCCTTAGTAGTTCTGTTTCCTCAAACCTTATTTCCAGGATCTTTTCCCTATTTATACCATTATACAGATTACTCAAATGGTTGACCCAATCGTCTTCCCCCACTAAACACCGCATTTCCTCTTGTACGTTTCCCTCTTTTACCTGACGCCAGAATAATCTTATATTATTTGTGTTTATCGCTTCTAACATTGTATCCCAATTTTTAAACATATATTCTAATTTCCTGTCTCTCAACTTTTTTTTATATTCCAATTTTGCCACTCTAAGGCTCTCCATAGTTCCCTTATCCCGTCATTTCCTTAATCGTCTTTCCCATTTTCTTACCTTCAATTTTAAATTTCTACACACATTATTGAACCAACCATTTGTTCTCACTTCTTTCTTGAAGGCGGGACCTGCTTTTACTTTTATCCTTAGACAGTTTACGACCTGCTCAATTGTATGCTCATGCCGGGTTAAAATTGTCTTTACTTGTGCCAGTTCATCCTCAGCCCTATAATGAACTATTAGATTATGCACCAATTCCAGGCTATCCTCAGTAATGCGCGTAGTTATAGGATGTTCAATCTGTAAAGGGACTACTTTTTCTCTTTCTGACTCTTGTTCCCACCTTTATTAGTAATTGAAAGGGCCAGTGGTCCCTACCTTCACACTGCAGTATTTAAAATCGTTCTACTTCCTTAAAATACCATGCATTTATAAAAGCATAATTAATTGGGCAATTCTGATTCCCTATGGGGAAGGTCTTCCTTGCAGGGCAGTCAGTATTCGACCATCCATTGGCACAAAATAATCCTATGGATCCAAGGAATTTTACTAAATGTTTATCTTGTGCGGAACTACCCGTACCACCGAAATTTGCTGCTGGTACTTGTGCAATCGTTAAAAGATCTTTGAACAATTTGTCGCTATACGAAGGATCTAGTTTATGGTTAAAATCTAATAAGATCATTATCAGATACAATGCTTTTACTATATTAATAGCCTCTAGATCATTCTCTAGCAAATCCAGTTGCTTTTCATAATCTATTATTGCACCTGGCTGAATATCTACATTGATCATTACTATTAGTTTCCTTGCCCGCATACCACTGTACAATTCTACCTGACAGGCTAATAGCCACCTACATTTAACTTTTAAATTCGTTATTTTATTGTCTCTTTTAGATGATACCCAGCATGATTAACCCCCCTGAGGGACGCCCTAAATTCATTCATACTGCCTCTTTCGTAAGCATGAGAAAGCCATCTATAGATTTGAGTATCTCACACAGCCAGGACTCTTTTTAAGACACAAAATATCATAGCTACTCAGCATTTCTCTAAAAGTGTCTTGGGATAGCTGTCTTCTGTATCCCCCTATATTCCATGAAAGTGTCCGTAGGCTGTGTGAAGACCCCAATTCCTAATACAGCTCGCTCAACCCTTTGTCCATACTGTTCCCCCAACTTATTGATGATTTGGACAGTAGATTAAATCAATTGCACAGAGTTGGCCACTTTACAGTATTTGTTATCATTACTTTTAACGCTCCTTGATTTTTATCAGTGCATATTCTTCTGTATTGGTCACCTAGTATGTCATACTGTATTTGCTGTGGGATTGGTGAGGGTCCCAGAATCCCTGGGATTACCCTCTTCTATTCCAAGTTTTTTATCTTATACAAGACTTATTCCCTCCTTTTCCAGGTCCCTCTGCCCTTATCACCATCTGCTTTACAAATTCAGAATAAAAAAACATATTTGTTACCTCATTTCCTTCTGGATTAGTTATAAAACCTACATGCCTGATATCATCAGTAGTAACACCACACAATGTGGGGCATTTATCCAGTATTTGTAATAGGTTCGAGCGGTTTAAGGGGTTTACTTTCCTTCACCACTTTCTCCCCATCCTTCGCCCCCATGGTTCATATACACCCATAGGTGCTCGCTGTTATCATACATCCTGTTGCTCCTATTGCTCCTTCCCACTACTGGTGCAGACTCGGGCTTTGGGCAGGCTCTTATCCCGGGTTGGTCTAAAGAGGGCTCTCCCCTTATTCTCGTGCTGGTTAGATCCCCGCCCCCCTACGCCCCGCTATTTCCTTATTCCTCTGAATCTCCGGGCCTTGGCATTGTAAACTTCTGCACAAGGCGTTAGTCCTCATCACTGTCCTTATAGCTTTTCGATTTCGGTTCCCTCCTAAGCCTATTTTATTTCTAGCCCCAACTATTGGTGACTTCTCTTGATCTTGTATTGTCATACCTTGTTTATTACTCCCACTTGGCTGTAAACCCCTTGTGCTTATCAGCTTTTTCTGCAGCTTCCATCTGTTCTTATACTCAGGTCTACCCTCTTAAATTTCCCATAAGGCCTCCTTTTTATGACTAACTTATGGCATTTTGAGATAAATTCTGTCTGGGGATTTTCAATCTGTGTAACATCATCCTCCTTAGTACACAGTGATACATATAACTCCTGATCCCTCCTCTCCACTACTGGGCGGAATATAGTTGGCATGCAGTTATTAATTTGTTTTTAGCTCCTCTGTTATCTGATGTAATTGGGCCTTATGAGTTTTCCCTTGCCTGTTATTCTCAACTAAAGCTTCTAATATTGCCTGAAGAGTCTTTTGCATTAGAAACATCACCTCTAGTAATTTTGAGGCCGAGGTTGCTGTCATATCAAGTACCAAGGACAACTGAGGAGTATCGTGGAAATAGGGCCCTGAGGGGTAGTGTTGTTTTCCTTCCTCCCCTGCCTATTAACTGCCTGTTGCAATGCTTCTTTATCTACAGAGGGACTATCCATTCCAGTACGGAAAAGGCGGGGTGATGACGATATCCTAGGGTCCAATGAAAACGACCCCCCTTCATTTACCCCACTTGTTCGCCCAGGGCTTGGTCAAAAGCTGGTAGTACAGAGTCATTTATTTCACTCATTGCATTACTTTGGCTCCTCGTACGGTCTTTATCATGAGTTCCACCTAACCTGGAGGAATGATCATTAGCATCCAAGTTCTTTTAAAAATATTTTCCCACAAATCTTGTTATAGATTGCCACAAGGATGTCCCGCTTGTTCTTCTGGCAGGAATTCACAGTATATCTTGCCTGTTAGGTGTCGTTGTTTCCTCTAGGAGATCAATACTAGTATTCCCCAATGTCTTTCGATGCTGGTCTTTTTTGTGCTTTCTTGGTACAATGGCTTTCAGTCCATTTTTTACCCCACATGATTTAGCTTTTGGAGGCATTTCCCCTCTGCCCTATCGGTTTGCCTAAATGCAAAGGGGCAAGTGCAAGTTCAAATTGCGGGTTTCCTCCGTGCCGTTACACTTTTCCACTCTTGCTTGACTCTCCTTCCCCTGTCCGTCTCACAGAGATAGGTTCGGATACAAGGTCCTTTTTTGGAAATACGGGCTCAATTCAGGAGTGGGAGGCAGGACTTGTGGGGTCAGTGAGCTAATGTGCCAGAGGAAAAGGCTACCATATGCCAGGATGTCAGGCCGACCAAGTTAAAGGTTAAGGTAAAAGTAAGGGGCTCACCGGGGGCTCATCGCCAACCACACCTAGTCAAAACCGAGCGTCCTCCACAGACTGCCCACCTGGGCCCCGCTGGTACATTTGGTTCTCTCCCTCCGTTGTGAGTGTGCTTAGGCAGAGTCTTTGTGATGTGCAAGAGTGGTACGTGACATCTCCTACCCCACTCAGAGTGGCCCATCCTGACAACATCGATCTTTCCTTAGTCTCATGGTCTGGGAGCAATACACAAAGACCAACTGCTAGCTAAACCTAGTAATGTGACCATTGAACAGGCCACAAACACAAAATTGTTGGGACAGGAAAATCCCAACTTTTTAAAAGTGTCATTTTGAGGATTGTGATTGAAAATCCAACTTGGCCATTAAAGAGGCTTTTAATTAAAATTCTAGCCTCCAGTTTTATGTTTTTACTGATTTTTACAGATAAATGCAAACAGAAAACAGTATATTTCCTATCTGTAGTCATTGTTAAAAGCAGAAAATTACAGAAAATTATACTTCGTCTAAGGGAGGCTCCTTGTTGTTCTTCATGAATTCCAGACTAACTGCTAAGCAGATAGGCACCAAGGAGATTTAAAAACAGGATCAGATGCTGTTAAAAACAGGTATATGTTAACATATATTTGTATACAAATGCTAATAATGGCATGTTGGTGTAGTGTTTTGTTATATTTGGCTGCTTAATTTGCTAAAATACAACATGCATCAAAGTATGAGTGCATTTTTGTCAGTTAAATAAATGTGGAAATATAACATTTTGCGGCTCCATTTAAACTCAAAACATAAAAGAAATATGGATAAATGCCAATAAAATGGCCATAAAAATAAATATGGATTGATACAGACAGAAATGTAAAGAAATACAGTAAAACTGGGAGCACTATCTATAGACACCAACCTCCACCTCTCTACCTGCTCCCAATTGAAGATTGGCGCTTATTAACAGTAACAAGGTAACCCAATGTTCTTCTATGGGAGAGTAGAACTTATAGTAATGCAAACTAATTTGGGAGTTTCTCACTACTAGGACAAGTACAACTTAAAAGTACCTGACCAACATTTTAAAGACATTGCACCCTGCCATCTGGGTATTCAGGTCCTACCCGGGGGTCACCTATATGTATAAAAAAGGAAGGTTTGGGCTTGGTAAACGGCTTACATTTCCAAGTCAAAATGGCGGTTTAAAAATTGCACTCACAGGCTGCAATGGCAGGCCTGAGATATGTTTAAAGGACTATTTAAAGGTGTGGCACAATCAGGGCTGCAGGCACATTAGTAGCCTTATTATGCTGGCCCTGGATACATGTAGTCAACTTTACTAGGGGCTATTAAGTAAATTAAATGTGCCAATTGGGCATAAGCCAATGTTGCCATCTTTAAAGGAGAGCCCATAAGCTCTTTAGCACTAGTTAGCAGTGGTAAAGTGTACAAAGTCCTCAAAGCCAACAAAAATGGGTTCAGAAAATAGGAGGGTGAATGCAAAAAGTTTGGGAATGAACCTGCAGAAAGGGCCAAGTCCAACACAGCCCATTGTAAAAACTGTGGGGCATATTACCAAGCAATAGCGATAATTATCGTTATTGTTTGGTTAGAGACAAAAATTTACCGCAGAGCTGCGGCGATTTTTATCGCAGATAAACCTTGGTATTACCAAGGTTTATCGCAAATGCGATAAAAATCATCCGCAATGCATGAATATCGCTGAAAAGTCAGCGATATTCATGCATTACCGAGCTAATGCTCTTAGCCATGTTATCCACCTCCCATTGGATAACATGGCTAAGAACTGCTCAGGGCAGGTGTTAGCTTTTGGAGATATTCGTGCTTAGCGTGAATATCTCCAAAAGTTGGTAATAGGAGATAGCGATGTTAGCGACTGTTTCCAGTCGCTAACATCTTGGTACTCCCACTTTGCATGTCATTAGTGATAAATATCACTGACATGCATTGTGGGGCCCAAAATGGTCGCTATCTCCTACTATCTGTCGCTAACTGGTGTTGCTGAATCGGTACAAAGATTCTTACAGAGAGGATATAAGAAGAAGGTCCTACATGAAGCTTTATTGAAAGCTAAGACTAGAAACAGAGAAGACCTTCTTAAATCTAGAGCTGATGCACCTCCTGATCCGACAGCAACTAATTCTGTTTGCCTCATCACCACTTTTTGTGCCCAGGCTAATACTATCCGCCGGGTCATACTTGCAGAGTGGCCAATTGTCCTTACGGATAACATCTTAGGTCCCATGATGCCCAGTCAACCTGCCATCACCTTTCGACGGGCACCTTCCATGAGGGATGCCCTAGAAAGATCTATGCCAGAAGTTTAGTTCAAAAAAACGTAGTTATCCAAAACGGGTTTCTTCAAGTGCACATCACGTCATGCGTGTACGTTTGTCAAGAATAGTACCTATTATAAGACTGCTTTCAGTGAGAAGGAGATTCCCATTCGGGAATACCTCACATGCAAATCTGAATTTGTAGTCTACAAGCTTAGATGTACCTGCAATTTGTCATATATTGGCAGCACTAAGCTTCCAGTAAACAAACGTATCTTACAACGCATTAGAGCTATTGTTAAATCTGAAAGTAATTACCCAGTGGTCAGACATTTTAAATCAATTCATAGTCGGCATGTATGTACTCACTTCGTTCTTTCTTTGGATACCAGTGCCCCCAATGGGCTAAATATCAATGAGGACCTACATAACTTTCTGTAATTCTGGGGTGACAAACGTCTTTTGCACTTTTTTCCATCATTGAGTATCTTTAGTTTCCAGTACGAGCTGTGTCTTTTCGTTGTTGAGTTTCTGTATATCTGGATAGTTATTATGAGATGAATTGATGTTTTCACACATTATACCTTTGTGCCCTTGTTGAAATTTATTAAGTATGCTCTTTTTCTTAGAACTTGTAATTTTTGCACTGCACATTTTGTGGGATTTTTTTAGATAGCAATAAGGTACCTATGATATTAGCACTGATTTTTGGATATTGCCATTACTCATAATTTCTGCACTTGCATTTCAAGTATATGAAGGCTGTTACTTAGATACCCACGGTTTTAGAATTCTATATTCTTGCACTAGCATTGTATTATATTGACAACACTATTTGACTATCTCTGTGTATGTATACTTGTGAAATTTGATATTTACTTGTATCATGTGTTTTCAACCTGGGCGAACAGGCACTTGCCATCATTAATCAGGTTTCATTCTATGAATTCTAACTTGTAGATATCTGTATATGTCCTCCCATTAGAGGTTTGAATTTTGTTACCATTTGCAGTCATTTTTTTGATGCTTTGCACACCTTCAACCCTTCAGTGTATTTTTTAAACCTGTTGGGATTTTTAAAATTACTGATCACTTTAAATTCCCATTGTCTGCTGGGGCGCGTTTTGTGAGCAAGCTCCTTTGCGGAGTGAAACGCGCTACGGAGGACACTGGTCCAGCATTTTCACGCTAAAATAAACAGATGAAACTGTTTACACAAATGTTTGTGTCTTTGGCTCTTCATTGAAGGATTATAAGTTGGGGAAGCGGTCCTTGCCTGGTGTAGTCCGCCGTACCATTGGCGGTCAGGTTTTGCAAAGATATATATATATATATATATATATATATATATATATATATATATATATATATATATATATATATATATATATATATATTGGGAGACGAGCAGACTTCTTGTTTCTGGATGGTATGGACGAGAAGTACTGGTGATCTGGTGATATATATATATATATTCACTGAAAAAACCAGAGGTTTCACACCAGTTATAGTTAGCTGGAAATTTTACTGACATAAAACCATTGAAATTCCCACGTTATAGTTAGTTGGACTCACTATAACTTGCGCGCCTTCAATGCACTGCTGATGACGTCACATATTACATTACTCATGACATGGTCAGTGACATCCCTCATGACATCACTGATGACACCATCCTTGTGACAGAGTGACAGACCTCCTTTCAGTGTAATGTAACCCTTGAAACACATATTCAAAAATAGAAACTATAATTTTTTTAAAAATGGAGATACCCATACCAGTTACAACAACCAATTCAGTATTTCCACCATCTATATACACATTCACTCATTCACCAACAGTTCTATATAGTCACTCATACATATACTCACTCATCATATGTAGTGATACACCTATACATCCTGTTACACACCGACAGTCATCCAAAAGTTACTCACACACATACTCACACATGCAAATAAACTATTGAACATCCATTTATTTGCATATACAGCTATACACACACAACTACCTTACTTCTAAGGAAACTTACACATACTTACTCTCCTAAACAATCACTTATAGAAACACTAACTTATTTAAACAGGAACTCTTACAATCTCTCACTCTCACATATACTCACTTATATACATCAATACTCACATATACTAGATTAAAACATATGTAGTTACTGATAAAGACACTAGTGAGACAGTCATTCACTCACTAACACACACATATACACACTCATCCACCCATACAGTCCTGCACATATGCTGTCTTCAAAACACATACAAACAGTGAGTCAGTCATTGATGCATCTATGTGCTAAGTAACACCCCCACCAAACCATGCAGACACTCATACTGATACTAAAAAAAACATCTAATAACCCATATACACACACATGTAGCTACTCACCAACCCATGTAGCCACTTATACACAAAGTGAAACACTGAGACATATATTTAAATGTTTAAACATTACTCGCTAATATATGTATTCACTAAGACACACTTAATAAGCCAGTTAACCAATCAATTTTTAAAAAAAAAAACATCCATTTAGACACTTACTTAAACATTTATTCTTCCATCGACCTTTTTCATATACATATATAAAACACACATTCACTGGATGGTGTCATTAGTGATGTCATGAGTGATGTCACTGACCATGTCATGAGTGATGTAATATGTGACGTCATCAGCAGTGCATTGCAGGCGCGCAAGTTATAGTGAGTCCAACTAACTATAATGTGGGAATTTCAATGGTTTTATGTCAGTAAAATTTCCAGCTAACTATAACTGGTGTGAAATCTCAGTTTTTTTCAGTGAATTTAACAGGTTTTTTAAATGCTAATTCCTAACTATAACTGGTCTGAAACCTATGGTTTTTTCAGTGAATTTCATAGGTTTTTTAAATGCTAATTCCTAACTAAAACTGATGTGAAACCTATGGTTTTTTCAGTGAATTTCATAGGTTTTTTAAATGCTAATTCCTAACTATATATAAGGCCCCAAACCTATGTTTTTTTCAGGGAATTTCAACGTTTTTTTAATAGCAAATGTCTATAGCTATGAAATGTAATATTTGTGAAAATGAATCCTATATTATATATTTATGTTAAACAATTTTTTTAATGTATATATATATATATTTTTTTTGCCATGCAGCGCTCCCGGTGCGCGCCCGGTGAGCGCCCCGGAAAGCGCAGTCTTTTGAAGTTCCCCGGGGCGCGTACCGGTGAGCTTCCCGTTAGCCCTATTGCCGCGAACGGAAACAACATTGTGACGTATCGCGTAGCCGCGTGATGCGTCATATGACGCACAGCATAAGCGCACCCAGAAGTACACGAGCGCATACGATCGCGAAACGTCTTGACGCTCTTACGCGGCGCGCCCCGGGGCGCGTAGCGTAAGCGCGTCAGGTCATGTGACCTGAAAATAACACTTTTCATTGGTTCACAACACTTTTGGTTTCCAAATGATGAAAGCCCTGCTCATGTGACTTGAAAATAACACTTTTCATTGGTCCAGAACCGTTCTTTTTCTCCAAATGATGAAAGCCCCCACTTTTTTTCCTTATTCTTTGACTGAGAAAGACCTGTTTTGAGATCTGTCTGTAATCTTTTCTAATTTTAAATGGCTACAGTAGCAGCAGCAGCTGGAGCATCTGCCCCACCACCACCACCCTCAAAAAGACCACCAGAAGATCACATTGGTGGTCAAGAAGAAGAGGAGGAGGATGATGAAGAGGAGGGATAGACAAGGCATTTCCTGCCTGAAGTTAATCAGCCCTACAAACCCAAAGAGCACTTCATTTGGCAGTTCTAAAAAAATCCAAGGGGTTTCAAAAAAGTCAACGCTGCGAAGGTAACTTGTCTGATTTGTGATGCAGAGCTGTCCAGGGGGAACCCTAACAAAAAATATTCCTTCGGGAATCATACCATGATTCGGCACATGATCCGTTGGCACCCAATCAACTATTCTGCTGCAGAGGTAAGGGACCTCTGCAGTAAGCTACCCCCATCAACATCAAGACCCTCAACATCTCAAGAACCAACTCCATCGGGTTAAGAGGCAACAGAGACAACGCCTATCATCCAACGAAAATTTAACGATTTTAAAATCATGTGAAAATATTGTGGAAAAATAATTTGTTATGGTGAGCAAAGTATAAAACGTATCATCTGTGCTGGGAATAACCATAAATGCCCGAAAAATCCCTAATTTTTTCTGGTTATTTTTTTGCTCCAGTTGAGCCATTTACAATTCCCTGTTTTTTGTTTCTCCCCATGAAAAATACAAAAAAATATAAAACTGTTCAGAAAACCCCAAAAAAGTAAAAAATTTTCAAAAAAACAATAAAAAAATATAAAACAACAAAAAGAAGAAAAAACAGTTCTTTTTAGAACTACCTTCAATTTTTTAAAAAAGACTACATTTTTTAAAAACTCTGTCATTCTTTTTTCCTCATGGTACGCTTTCCGGTACGCTCCCCGGTGCGCGTACCGGGCGCACCCCCGCGCAAATCGAAAAAAAAATATTTCTTTTTTTTGGCCCGCTGGGCCCTTTTATGGCCCCCACATCAATCCTAGGTGGTCAGTGGGGGGGGGTCTACACTGCCCCCTTTGTTTTGGCCACCTCTTGTGTCTCGATCCTACCGAGACACAAGATGGCGGCCGCTCCGGACTGTTTCAAATGTTTACAGACACCCAAGAGCCAATCAGCTTTCTGCGCGCAAACTCGCGTAGCGCGCCGGTTCGCGCCCCGGTGCGCGTACCGGGGCGCGCTTATAGATATATATATTTTTTTAACCTAAATTACTCACAATCCACTGGAGCATATATCTTGAGACATAGCAAAGGCACATCTGGCAACCAGTCCCTACAATTTTGCCAAGTTTAGTGGAAATCCATTCAGCCGTTCGGGCTAAAAGTGAGGTCGACCGCCCTATGGAAATTAACATGGGGAAAACATGTTTTAGGACCTCCCTTTTATCTCGGCCCCCGCTTGACAAATCCCCCCCAAACTTTCAAGGAAGGACCGGAGCTCCGCGAGGCAAATTTGAGGACATTTTCAGGCAGATTCGTCAACCGGCGCCAAAGTTATTCACAATAGAATTTTGAGATTTTGCATTGAAAAAAATCCTAACTATAACTACCTACTGGCGAACGCCAGTAGGTAATATATATATATATATATATTCTGTTTTTAATTGCACTTGTTCTAATTAGCACTTTCAACGGCGATGGATTTTGGTTTGGATTTTTTTGTAAACATCTAATAGTGGGTTAGGTAGGGAATTGTTTAAAATGCATACATGTCTGTGCCTTTCTTATCCGATTAGCTTACTACTACACAACAATTAACTATCTAGATGGTAGTAGTTTGGAGTATTTATACTGTATATATGTGTAAATATATGACATTTTGTGTATATATTTTACAAATGTGGGACCCTTGGGTATTCTGTGCATTAGTATCTGTAGCATTTAAGGCATTTATGCCGGCAGCTCTCAGATATTTGCTCTAAAGTTATTTGACTTCTTTTGAGGGTTTCTCTTTGCACATCTTGTAAATATATGAAATGTCTTTTGCAGTTTTTAAATACCTTGTGTGCCCATGTACCAGTAATATTAACCCCCTTGAATTATCGGATAATACAAATGTATTTAAACAGATATTTAAGCGAAGGGCATATTTGTAAATATGGTTGGTTTCCCCGCCTTTGCAATTGCAAGCAAATCAGTATTAATCCTGGTTAAACACTCCCACTGTTTAAAATGTAACCAATCAAATGTTTCCGTCGTTGTTGCTTGAGCACTTTAAATTTCTCGCAACTCTCTCAGTGCGTCATGTGACCAAGGCCTCTGTGTAGGCCGAAACGTTATGCTGGCGTGGTGTGCTGAGAAATAAAGAAACTCACCTGCACTCTGGGTCTTTCGTGTTCTTTCTGTCCGTTGGCTAAGGATTGAAGTCTGTCGCAGCAAAGGCGCAGTGCGGAAATATATATATATTATATATATATATATATATATATATATATATATATATATATATATATATATATATATATATATATATATATATATATATATATATATATATGCATATATATTGTGAGACGAGAAGACTTCTTGTTTCTGGATGGTATGGACGAGAAGTACTGGTGATCTGGTGATATATATATATATATATATATATATATATATATATATATATATATATATATATATATGTATATATATATATATATATATATGTCCCACAGTTGCAGTCTCCCAACACACCGATTTCCACAACAGAGAAAACCACGCAAGTCCAATGTTTTCTTTAGGCACACAGTTTATTCAGGTAAGAGTTTCCAAAATCTGACGCGTTTCGGGCATCCGCCCTTGCTCACAGACAGTCAGTAAATGAAACAACCATTACTTAAATACTACTTGTTTCACAGTTATTTTCTCTCACATAGGCATTTTTTCTTTTTTTCATTCTAACCACGTGTGAATGGAGAATGAGGACACACTACTCAGTAGAAACCATCTAGAGTACCTCTTCCAAATATTACAAAGTGCATGGTGCAAAGGCAGAATAAAAAACAATATTATTTATATTCTGATGTGTAGTAAATGAAGCAAATATATATATATTGAAATTGTTAAAACAACGTATAAAAATAGATACCAATTCCATATAGCAGCATAAAATGCATATAACCAAATAACCTAATACTAAGAACATTAATTTTGGCTCATATTGACTGTTACCTGTGCAAAAATAAGCATGTTAACCTGATGTGCAAATAGCACGCCAATTTGTAATATGCAAAATATCGCTCAAGAATTGCCATTAGAGGACAACTTTGTGCGAAAAATGCTAGCCATATAGATGCAAACATCGCAAAATTTAAACAATTTAGATGAGATCAAGGTCTATATTGACATTAACATAGACCTAATTGTGCAAAATAAGCAAGGTATATGGACCACAGAATAAATATATAAATAAATATATTCCAATTAATAAAACATGGTTAAAAAGGTCATTTGGTTTTGAATTTCTGCATAAATGCAGTAATGGTCAAAATATGAAATTGATTGCTTTCCGAACATACATTTAGGCATAATACACAGTAAGAAAATTTATGGAAGAAAACCAAATGTCCACACTGTTTGTGTCTATGTCCTCATGAAATAATAAAGTGATTCCCAAAATAAAAGATAATGGGATTTGTATAATAAAAAACCAGCCACCATGAAACATAATTAAAATAGCAACAAATTTGTTAATAGAGATTCAGAAAAAAATTATTTATATTTACAGAAACGGAATGCAAAAGCACCTCATTCAATCTGCCCAATTAAAAAGCAAGTATTATCAATTTAAAGAAACACATAAAGATCATCAGTGGTATTAAGTCCATTAGGGAATTTACTGTCCAATTGCAAGATAAAATGTGACTCCAGCCTTCTCAAGATCTTATCTCTGTCTCCTCCCCTCCGTGGCTTGGGAACTGAGGCAATGACATAATAGGTCAGGCACTGCAAGTTGTTATTATGTATAGCTTTAAAGTGCCTGGCCACTTGATACGCTCCATCGTTGTTAACGATGGCACGTAAATGCTGCAGAATCCTGACATGCACCTGTAGCCGAGTACTGCCAACGTATCTCAAACCACAGGTGCATGTCAGGACGTAAACTGCGAATTCCGTCTTACAATTGAACGATCCCACTATGTTAGTCATTGTAGGACTAAAGGTGTGGAATATTGAGTAGTATTTATCCCGAATTTACAAGCTCTACAGGTAGAGCAACGTTTAAACCCCGGCCGGGATATTAACCATTCTTTCTTTTTGCCCAGTTCGGGAAAGTCATGGCAGATCTGGGTCCTAAGAGAGGGGCCCCTACGGTATGTTATGGTGGGACCATCAGGTAATCTAGGCGCTAAAACCAAATCTGTTTTTAAGATCGGCCACCGTTGTTTAATAATAGACCTGATTTGCCTGGCCTGTTTACTATAAGTTGTTATCAACCTTGGGGCCTGTTCAATGTCAGAAGAGTCAGTGTTGGGAGGAGAGATGACAGTAGGTACTAATAATGACTCTCGACTCCTAGCTTTTACCTTTTGTACAGCCAATTTTAGGACAGACTCCCTGTAACGTCTGAACCTATCCAGGGCTTCATTAGTGCAATTGGCGAGGTCCGTATCTGTGCTGCATATTCTCTTAAGTCTTAGTAGTTCACCAAACGGAATGTTATCAATCACATGTTTTGGATGGGCACTGCTTGCATGCAAGGTGTTATTGCCAGCAGTGTCCTTCCTGTGTAGTTTGGTTGCCAAATAACCTTCATGTACAAACACTTTAACATCCAGAAATTCGACCTCATGCCTGTCAATGGTTGAGGTGAACTTTAGGTTGATCTCATTCTCATTAATAGACCTGATGAAGTTATTGGCACTGTCAGAGTTGCCTCTCCACAAAATAAAAACATCATCTATATATCGCACCCATAGTGCAACATGTTTGTTAAAAAGAGTACCAAGCGTCCCTCTGAGGACCCACTCCTCCCACCAGCCTACGTGTAAACACGCATAGCTGGGGGAGAAGCAGGCCCCCATCGCAACGCCACGTTTCTGAACAAAAACATCATTCCCAAATAAAAAGAAATTGTTGTGTAGACACCAAGAGGTAAGTTCAATTAACAGCTTGTTATGATTATAACAATTAATAGGTCTTTTACCTAGGAAATGTTATAAAGCATTCAAACCAGCAGTGTGTGAAATGCTCGTATAGAGCGATTCGATATCAAGGGTTATTAAAAGCATATCATCAATCCATTGAATGCCCTGGATCTTCCTAATGAAATCTCCGGTGTCTCTAATATAGGTGGGCAAATCTTTGACCAAATCCTGCAGGAAGTAGTCTATATATTCTGTAATATGTTCCGCTACCCCTGCAATTGCCGAAATTATGGGTCGACCGGGAACTGGGACAACCTGCTTGTGAACCTTTAGTAGAAGGTATAATTCAGGCAAAACTGGACATTCAACATGTAAAAACTCAAACTCTTGTTTAGAGATCATACCCTTTCTTTTCCATTTGTACAACAAGTTTTTGAGTAATTCTCTCACATCATTGTATTGTTTTATATTAGTGCAAGAATAACATGCAGAGTCACTAAGCTGTTTGTTGGCCTCCTCAATGTAGGCCTCCTGCGGCCAAATTACCACGTTGCCCCCCTTGTCCGCAGTAGTAACAACAATTTTGTAGTCTTTACTTAGTTTTTTGGTCAATGATATATATGCATCCAAATCGCAGCTTTTGACTGCCTCTGGTAAGCAAGAAGACGAAAAGTTGACCCAGGTATTAGTGCCAATCAAAGATTCTTTATTTTTGGACCAGCCAGTCCGCCCTGTTGCGTTTCGACCCCCAATCGGGTCTTGATCACATGACCCGTTGTCATAGTAAGGGGAAGAATTTAAAGAGTACAAACTTCATCATAGAAAGCAACAAGTTACTTGTAGCAGCATAATACATTGAAACTGTGCAAAATATACATGTCTCAGTGCAGAATTCGAAGTAGAGAGTAATGTTTTCCTCCTAGCAGCATAATACATTGTTAATGTGCAAAATAGCAAGCATGGAATTAGGGTAAAAATCTGCATTTTAAATAAATATATAAATATATAAATAAATGTATAAATATTAAAATAGCACTTGTTCTAATGCTTTTTCTTTAAAAAAAAACTATTTTGTCCTTCTAGGTAGTATGTTACAATATATATGATTCGATTCCCTCCTAGTATCTTGGAGGCTAACCCTGAAACATATACGACTACGATGGTTACCCTGTGCATGTTGATAACCTGGAAGTCAAGGTATATAACCAAAATTATTTCTTGTCAGGACTACCATATATCAAATCCCATGCATGCTACATTGTTGACATTCATGTTGACATTACCAGAGTTGCTCTGCATATCCTTATGATATAGCCCAAGTGGGCAATAGTTATTCTTGTACGAACCTGAGATAACTATAAATCCATCCTGTATATATCAACACTTTATACAAAAAATATTCTAAGAAATGTATGTGTGCAAGATAGTGCATAACTAAAACACCAATACCTTTATGCATCAAAGCACCCATAGCAGGTGCTATTAAATGCTGTTGCTGAATCTCCCAGAGAAAGTGTTAAATATAAAAAATAATTCCTAAATTAATTCATATAGTAAAAAAACAGAACCTGATTATATCAGTTTTCATCTTTCTATTCAATATGGGCCCACATTGAAATTAGGAAATTTATGCAAATATCAGGGAACACTTTGTAATAATGTATGTAAATATACTGGAAAACCAAGATTATAAACAAGTATAGAAATCTTCACTAGAATTGAGCCCTGCTGGATGATTTGTGTTGAGTTCCATTATATACCTAGTCTCAAGGAGACGTAGCTCAGCCTCCGATTACCACCCTGCTTCATGGGAAAAACAGTGTCAATCAGATAGTACTGTAAGAGGTTGGGACTGCTGTTATGGGCCTGCTCAAAGTGTCTGGCTACTGGATAGGCTTGGTTCTTTCCTATGATTGCTCTTATGTGCTGGAGTATCTGTTTGTGGGCTGGCAGTTTTGTACTGCCGATGTATCTAAGCCCACAGGGACACTCCAGCACATAAATAGCATAATCGGTCTTACATGTCATTCTTTTGTAGATCATAATAGGCTCTGTTTGAAAGGGACTGACGTACCGGGTTCTGTTGCTGCCAAATTTACAGGCCTTGCAACTAGGGCATTTCCTGAAACCCTTTATCTGTGCCATCCATGTCCCCTGAGTAACTACCTCGGGGCTACTGCTCACCAGATTATTGCCCATCGACTGTGATTTCCTAAACATAAGTGCAGGTTTGTTTGACACTAAGTCTCCAATCACAGGGTCCCCCCGCACCAAATTCCAGTTGCGAGTATAAATCCTACGCAATTCTTGATGTTGTCTATTGAAAGTAAGAATGATCCTAGTTTGGGAACCTGATTTATTTTCAACTTGTCCCACTGTTTGTGACTTAGGTATCATGCTTCACTTCTAGTTTTGGACATACAGCCAGATTTATGAACGAAAAATCGGCTCGCAAAGGGCCAGATTCTCAGAATCTGTACCTTTGCGAGCGCAATTTTTGCATTTGGGAGTCATCATCCCAAATGCAAAAATCGCTATTTGCGAAATCGCATATTTGCAAGGAATTGCATTTAAGGAATCTCTATTAGAGATTCCTTAAATGCAATTCATTAACCAATTTGAAATACTGAATTCTCAATATTTGGCCGCTATTTACCACGAAGTCTGACTTCGTGGTAAATAGCGAAAAAATAGAAAAAAGCACTTTAGTGCATTTTTCTCTGTTGCATGTTACACACACACATGTCCTTTGGACATGTGTGTGTGCAACACCTGTGTAAATTTGCATTTGAGGGGTGCTACAGGGTGTCCTTTGGACACCCCTGGCATCCTTGAAATCGCTATCTTATTTGCGATTAGCTAATTGCTAATCGCAAATAAGGAATACTCCCCATTCATTCCTATGGGTCTTTAGGCCCATAGGAATGAATGGGGAGTTATTCCTTATTTGCGATGAGCAATTTGCTAATCGCAAAGAAGGATTGTGTAGGAATCGCAATTTATTTAGCGATTCCTACATGAATCCCGTTTTGCAAGTCCTTAATAGCGATTCCTTAATAATCGCTATTAAGGACTCGCAAAACGGCTCTTTCATGAATCTAGCTGTTGGTCTTAAGGATAGCTTTGTCAATCACCACAGCAGCATAACCTCTGGCCAAAAAGTGTTTCTTACTGGCTAGCTGGGCAATCTGGCACTCCACGTCCGAGCTGCATATGCGTCTGATGCGCAGCATCTCACCATAAGGGATGCTGCGTATCAGATGCTCCGGATGGTGACTAGACGCGTGCAGCACAGAATTGCCAGCTGTGTACTTCCTGTATAGTCTAGTTGCCAATGAGTTGTTGTCTGTGTACACCTCTACATCTAAAAAGCATACAGCATGTGTATCGATTGTTGATGTAAAATTTAGGTTGAGGCAGTTGACATTCAATGTTTCCACAAATTGAGTGGCACTCAGCTCTGTGCCTTTCCAGATGAAAAATAGGTCGTCAATATACCTAAGATAAATCACAACTTGTTCTTCCATAACTTTCCTATGCTCTCCCCTCAGGATCTGCTCCTCACACAGCCCCATTTGTAAACAAGAGTAGCTGGGGGAGAAGCAGGCCCCCATCGCCACTCCTCTCACCTGATGGTAGATCTGGTTATTAAACAAAAAACAAATTTGTTCGAGGCATCCTTTCACCATGGCCAAAACATTCTGTTATGTGGTGGACAATTCATAGGTCTCATATTAAAAAAAAATTCAACTGCCCTTATGCCGTCATTATGTCTGATCGAGCTGTACAACAAAGTTGCATCCAATGTCATCAGCAACATATCCGAACTCCATTCCACATTCGTAATTTTTATTAAAAAGTCAGAAGTGTCTTGGACAAAGGAGCTCAAACCTTGTACCCATTCCTGGAGGAAATAGTCAATATACTTCGAGGTGTTCTCCATAATGCTGTTGATCGCCGATATAATTGGCCTGCCCGGTGTTTTGGCAATGCATTTATGTACTTTCTGGATTAGATAGAAGGTAGGGATCACTGGGTGTTCTTTCTTCAAGAACCGGTACTCTGCATCACTAAGTAATCCCCCTCTCTTCCAAGCAAGGAGTTTTAGGTAGTTGTCATTCCAACTCAGTGAAGAAGAATGTTATCGCCGGATTTCTCCTCTTAAGTCTAAAGAGACCCAGGAACAGTTGTTTTCGCTACTGCTTGCATGGAGAAGTCAGGGCCGCCTAAGCTGGGAGGAGTTTAAATATCTCAAAAAGGATCATCCAACTACCCCAATAATATACTTTATACCGAAAGTGCATAAAGACCTTAGGAGGCCACCAGGGAGGCCCATTATTGCTGCATGTGATGGCTTACTTGAAAATGTGTCGAAATACATAGACTTCTTTCTGCGGGAGTATGTAAGGGGACTCAGGTCATATGTGGACACTGGTGAATTTTTGAGAAAAATCCGAGACATTGAATGGAAAGAATCAATTTTATTGATTACTCTTGATGTATCATCCTCATACACTTGTATTCGGAACATGGATGGTATGAGGGCGATAGAATACTTCCTGATGAGAAGGCCGTAGATTTACGCACAACACACTAACATGCTGCAAAAAATGTTGTTGTTCTGCTTGGAGAATAACTTGTTTTTATTTGATGGAAAAATGTATCAGCAGATGCAGGGAGTTGCAATGGGGGCCAGCTTCTCCCCCAGTTACGCCTGTTTATTTATGGGTTGGTGGGAGGAGCTGCTCCTCATGTGGCAGCATGAACTAACATATCAAACCAATATTGTCACTTGGTTACGATACATTGGCAACTTATTTATTGTCTGGAGATATGGCTAGTGCCACTGAGTTCATCAATGCAGTAAATGTCAATTCAATCAATTTGCAGTTTACCAGCAATATCAGTAGGAGTGAGGTCACATTCCTAGATGTTAAAGTCAATGTGGTAGGTGATAAACTGTCAACAACCCTGTTTAGGAAACCAACTGCAGGGAACACTCTTCTTCACGCTACTAGTGCGCATCCCCTACATTTGATTAAAAGTATCCCATGCGGAGACATGTTGCGCATTAGGCGTAAATGTAGCGAGGAAGATGACTGTAATCATAAGCAGGAAGAAAGCTGTATCAGGTTTCTGAGCAGAGGATATAGAGCTCAGGACATTGAGGCAGCAATCACCAAATCCAGGACGCTGGCCAGACAGGATTTAATGCAGTACAGGGCTAAAAGATCTCCAAGCCTGATATGGAAGAACCCACTAGGTTGATTTTGTCCTACTCTCGACAGGAAAAACAGATTAGGTCTATTGTAAACAGGAATTGGCCAATCGTGAGAGCGGGCCCTGTGATTGGTAAGCTTTTATCTAATTTCCCTGCTGTCACATTCAGAAAAGCTAATACTATGGGCAGCATGCTTACCAGCAGCAATCTTGACACTAGGGCAAAAGGCACATGGCTGATGGCAACGAAAGGATTCTTCAAATGCGCACTATGTAAAGCTTGTTAATATGGAATTAATACAACTAGCTACACAACGGCGTTTAGGACTAAGCCTTAGAGCAACAGCTCACGTGTAAAACAGAGTATGCTGTATATGCTTTGACATGTAGCTGCAATCTGCACTACATTGGCAGCATAAAATTGCAAGCACATAAGAGAGTCCTACAACACATACGTGCCATTGAAAATAGTGATGATAGTTACCCTGTAGCCAAACATTTAAAGCTGGTCCACAACAATGACCTCAAGAACTTAAAATACTTTGTTATAGATGCAGTAGGCAAAGAAAAGAGGAGGGGATAGATAATTAAAACTCAGAATATTGGAAACATCGTATATTCTGGAGTTTGTGTCTAAGCACCCTAGGTGTCTAAACAACAGTGAAGATTTATATACGTTTCTGTAACAAAGTAATAAGAAATAATCTTTTGGTATAAACTGGTTAACTTTATGTATTCCTGTTCATATATACTTATTTTTTATTTATTTATATATGCTGATTTTTTCAATATACCACCTTTGTATAGCTATTTAATCTAGGAGAGATATTTATATTGATATATATATATATATATATTTATATATATATATTTTTTTTTTGAAGAGAGGTACATTTTAAGGACTATTTATGTATTTATATATGATACTAGCAGCCCGCCCCAGCGTTGCCTGGGGCTGAAAGGGGCTTGGGGCAGTACACCCGCTCCCGCCTGACCCCCTCCCGCACCGACTCACTCCCACCCCGACTCACTCGCACCCCCCTCCCGCCCAGACTCACTCGCGCCCCCCTCCCGCCCAGACTCACTCTCGCCTGCCCAGGCTCACTCGCGCCCGCCCAGACTCACTCGCGCCCCCCTCCCGCCCAGACTCACTCGCGCCCCCCTCCCGCCCAGACTCACTCGCGCCCCTACCTCCTCCGAAAGTGCTGCCTCCACACCTTTCCTCGGGCCCCGCAAAGATCCCGCAACCTTCAGCAGCTCCCAGCCGCGCGGTCTCTCCAGCCCGGCACTCTGCTCCCCCGTTGTCGCCATCTCGCACACAGCTCGCTGCAGAGCCGTAGACATAGAAGAGAGACACAGCCCTGAGAGTCTGAAATCGAGGCATTACTGCACCGCCCTCCTCCTTGTCGTCATCACCACGTCGCGTCGTGGCCAGCGCTAGGTCCCAGCCGGCGCTACTTTCAGGGGACTACTTTGTTTAGAAACGTAATTTTTTAAATTTACTTTTTTTTTTAATTTATATAGCCTATGTCCATCTACACACCCTGACATTTTCATAGATGTATCAGGTGTGTAGATTGGCACTGTCGTTCCCGAGTTTACCTTGCCAAAAGGTGCAAGTTCTCTCTTTATAATAGTAGTATAGATTTATGATCAGATTTTAGACATGACATTTTAGAAAGTATATTTTATACTTCTATCTATTATGGTCTGATGTCCCCAGTTTTGGCTATGGATCTTCTATTTTGTGTACTATGCATATTTATAGTCCTTTGCTAATTGGCACTCTATGAAAATATAATATGAAATCTCCGAGGTATTAGTTTGGTTAATAAGAAATAGAAAAAAACACATGATTTAATTGCAGATATATACAAAAGAGTAATGAGATATTTTGGAGCAATGCATATCTGCAAGATCAAGTAGAGTATTGTAGGTGATGCACTGCATGTGTTTTTTTATTGTTCTTTTTATTCTTTTTGCTTTGGGTCTAGGTGCAGCACATTTCTTTGTTTATATATAATAATATTGGTTTGCATGATATATTGTAGACATTGTATAAGAACATGGTTGGAGAATGTAAGATCATAATGATTGCTATGTAATCAAGCATTTAGGCTGTAATTATATGCAAACTATACACGAAGATATTTGAAAGAATTATGGATTTGGAATATATGTATTTATATCGCATTTAGTGTACATTATGATGGCAATATTATGAAGGATGTTTTCCATGTCGATACTTTGATCGTATGCACTTGCACTTAAAAAGGCGGTGAGAAAATTGGTAGAGCTGTCATGTGATCAAGGGCGGGATCGCCCGAAACGCGTAATGGCAGCACTGGCTGAATAAAGATATTAGCGCAATATTTGGGTCCAGGCTCAACTTTTCACGAAGGAATTGTATGTTCGAGCAAGAAAACTATGTATATATATATATATATATATATATATATATATATATATATATATATATATATATATATATATATATATATGTATAGTGAGCAAGGGCACGGACGTGCCCGAAACGCGTCTGATGACAGCTTTTCACCCACACGATGAACAATAAAAAACAGTTGGATATCTGATCTGGGGGTCTCTAGTTGGCAATGGTATTCACCTTTGTCCAAATAGGGACTCTTACTTCTATGTCAGGATAAGGGCATCACACTCCTTGATAACGCCTGCTCACCCCCTTGGTAGCTTGGCATGAGCAGACAGGCTTATCTCAGAGGCAGTGTGTTAATCATTTGGGAATACACACAGTAATACAGTGAAGACACTACAGATGGACACAACACAGCTTTTATAAAAAATAAGTATTCTTTATATAGACTTAAACACAAGACCACAAACAACAAAAATCCACAATACTACACTTAAGATTGCTTAAAAGATGATTAAAGTTACTTAGTTCAAGTAGTTGGTAAATGCGACAAAGTTCTCAACAAAGTACCTGGATGCGTAACACAAAGTGAACAAAAGGCTCGCAAAACAGGAGATGTTTCGGTTTCGTGACCCGGGGGAACGGTTGAGTCCTTCCTCAATGCTTGCGCAGAGTAGGGGACTCGTCGATGGATTTAGGCCCAGATCTCTGTACTGGGGTGAATGTATGACATTGTTCGACATTCTGTCAATCAACTGTGGTTTTTACAGGGGGCTCGTCGTGAGCCTTACCGGTGCCGAGGTGATGCGTAGATTCTCGGCCTGCTGGCCCGTTGCGGTGCGCAAGATGGCGCCTTGGTGTGATGCCACGATCCGGTTGTGATGCGAGAAGATGGCGCCTTTGATGCGGTGATGCGATGACGATGCGCTGACTTGCGACAACTCTGTACTTTGGAGCCGGGAAAGGCCCTGCGACACGCTTCTCCGGTGATGCGATGGCGACTCTCTCGATGGTGTCATGCTTCTCCAGTGATGCGACAGCAGGCAGCTTCGATGAACACACGCTTCCAGGGAGATGTGATGAAGGCTCGCTTCTCCGGTGTTGCGATGATTTCAGCCGCGGCGGCGACACACTTCTTCTCGATGCGTCAGGCTTCCAGCTCCCAACTGCACGCAATTGACTGGAGTCAGAATTCCCAGCAAGGAAATTCAGGAGGGAGCTGGAGGTGAAGTATTTTGTCCCTGAGACTTCAGCATGAGGCAAGCACAGTTCAAGCCCTTGGAGAATATTCTGTAGATGAAAGTCCTTACAAAGTTCCTTCTCCTTTCCCTTGGCAATGCAGCAACCACTGCAGGCCAACCCAGCAAACAGCAGACTGGCAGAGGGGCAGTCTAAACTCCTACAACATCCATTTATTCTTCTTCCATTGCGGAAAGGTTTCTTGTCCAGAAGTGATCTAATTTCTTGGGATCAGGGTCCCAATATTTATACCCCAAAATCATTTGTGCTCTGAAGGCAGGAAGGCCTCTGCCTGGTCCAAACCAGTTCCTGAGCACTTTGTTTACATAACTCTCTTCTTCCTTTCACTGTGCAGGGCAGAGACATCAGCCGCCCCACAGGAGGTGGAGCCAGCAAAAAGAGGGAAGATACAGCTCTGGAGAACTCTGTTGACATGATTCCTCCTTTCCTTTCATAGTGCAGGGCAAAGACATCAGACAAGCCCCAGGGGGTGGAGCCAGCATTGTAGAGGGAAGGCCCAGCCCTATTCAAGTCCCAGGTGAAACTCCTCCCTCCCATCTAGAGGCTGATCATTCTATTCACCACCGGGCTGCCCCAGCCTGTCTCCTCGAATCCCCCAGCCCTGTCACTCACAAACCCAGACAAGGAATATACACCCCAGCAGAGGCCAGCCTGGATAGTTAGGCACTAGGCTACTTTCTAAAAGTGGTATTTTCAAACACAGAATATGAAAACCTACTTCACTAAAAGATGTATCTTATTATTCTGAGTTCAGGCATACTAAATTCAAATTTCTACCATGTTCCCTGAGTCAGTTAGGATTATAAGAATGTAATAATCTAACTGCCCATTCTGGCCTAAGAGAACAGGTAGCCTTCAATAGTGAACAACGAAAATGGCTGTAATTCACTATTAGAACATGCTACACACCTCAGAGCATGTCCTACCTCATACTTACAATGCATCCTGCCCTTGGGCCTACCATAGGGGTGCCTGTTATGAAGCAAGTGGGTGCACTTGGCCAAGTCAACCTGGCAATGCTAGACTGCACACAGGCCTTGGAATGGCAGGCCTGAGAGACACTTTACAAGCTGCTTTTGTGGGTGGCACAACCAGTGCTGCAAGCCCACCACCATCATTTGATTTACAAGCCCTGGGCACACATGGTGCACTGTACTAGGGGCTGACAGATAAATCAAATAACCCAATCATGGAATAACCAATTAGTACATCAATTTAACATAGGGAGCACTTGCACTGTGGCACTGATTAGCAGTGGCACAGTGCCCAAAGCAGAAATCTAGCAAAAACATATCAAGACAGAGGAGGTAATCAGTCAAAATGTAAGGGAGACTCACGCCAATGATGCCAGGTCTAACACATGTCCCCTCCAGCTGAAATGTCGGGAGAACTACCCTTCCCCTCTGGAGTTCTCTTCACTAAGGTGGATAAATCTGGACAGACACTCAGAGTTGGCGTGTTCTCTACCAGGGCGGTGTTCCACCATAAAGTCCATACCCTGTAGGGAAATGGACCACCTCAACAACTTTGGGTTCTCACCCCTCATCTGCATCAGCCATCTGAGGGGCCTGTGGTCGGTCTGAACCAGGAATTGAGTCCCAAACAATTATGGTCTCAACTTCTTCAGTGCCCAGACCACAGCAAATGCCTAACGCTTAAGTGCACTCCACCTCTGTTCCCGTTTAAGTAACCTCCTACTGATGAAGGCTACAGGTTGTTTTAGGCCCTCTTCATTAATCTGTGATAGAACAGCCCCCACACCATGCTCTGAAGCGTTTGTCTGTACAATGAATTTTTTTGAGAAGTTGGGTGCCTGAAGCACGGGTTCTGTGCAAATGGCAGTCTTCAGGACGTCAAAAAGCCTTCTGACAGGTGTCAGTCCAGTTCATTTTCTTTGGCTGCTTCCTGGAAGTCATCTCAGTCAAGGGTGCAACAATGTTGCCATACCCCTTGACAAACCTCCTGTAGTACTGGAGAGTCCTAAAAAGGCTCTCACCTGTGTCTGAGTCTTTGGGGGTTCCCATGCCAGGATGGTATCAATCTTGGGTTATAGGGGCGCCACCTGGGCGCTTCCTACCTGGTGACACAAGTACACAACGGAACCCTGGCCGATCTGGCACTTACTCACCTTGATCATGAGGCCTGCCTTGAGCAGTGACATCAACACTTCCCAGAGGTGCTGCAGGTGTTCTCCCCAACTGGTGCTGAGCACTGCAATTTTATCCAGGTAGGTGGCACTGAAATCCTCCAGCCCAGCCAACACCTGGTTGACAAACCTCTGAAAGGTGGCAGGGGCATTCTTCATCCCCAAGGGCATAACCAGGAATTGGTAGTGCACATCTGATGTGGAGAATGCTGACCTCTCCTTAGCCCCATCAGTCAAGGCGATCTGCCAGTACCCAGATGTCAAATCAAACGTGCTGAGTTACCGTGCAGCCCCTAACCGATCTATGAGCTCATCAGCTCTGGGGATGGGGTGTGCATCAGTCCTGGTTCTTGAATTGAGCCCTCTGTAGTCCACACAGAACCGGAGTTCGGATATGACACCCAGCGAAGCAGCCTTTGGGACCAAGACCACTGGGCTGGCCCAAGGACTGTTTGAGCAATCAATTACCCCTAAAGCAAACATCTTGGAGATTTCCTTCTTAATGTAAGCCCAGCCTTGTGCTTCACAGGAGGACTGTCGCCTGTGTCCACATCATGGACGCACTACTCTGTGACTCCAGTAGCCAAGGAAAATAGATCAGAGAATTGCCCCAACAGCTGGCGACAATCTTGTTGCTGATCAGGGGTCAGGGTGGCAGAGGCAGACACCATCCACTGACCCATCTTGCTCTGTTGCAGACAGGAGGTCAGGAAGAGGCTCGGTCTCCTCCTCCATTCATTCATCTGTCCCTATGAGCATGCCCATTACGGACCTTTCTAAGTGGGGCTTTAGGCGGTTCACATGCAGGCCCTGCAAGGGTTCCAGGGAGTCCGTAAGTTCACCAGATAGGTGACATCACTCTTGCGCTCCACCACCTCATATGGACCGGTCCAACTGTCCTGGAGCACAAAAGGCTCCACAGGGGCCATGACCCAAACTTTCTGTCCAGGTTGAAGCTCAATCAGAGTGGCATTCTGACCGTACCACCGCTTCATTTCCTCCTGGCTGGCTTCCAGATTCGCCTAAGCGAGATCTCCGAAATGCTGAGTTTGGTTCCTGAAGGCCAGCATGTAACTATAAACATCCTGGGGAGGTTTCCTGGGAGATTGCTCCCAGCCTTCCTTGACCAAATTCAAAGGTCCTCTTACCGGATGGCCATACAAAAGCTCAAAGGGGCTGAAACCTAGAGACTTTTGTGGCACTTCACGGTAGGCAAACAGAAGGCATGGCAAGAGGACATCCCACTTATGCCTCATTGGTTCCTCAAGACCCATGATCATGCCTTTGAGGGTTCGGTTGGATCTCAAAACTAGCCCATTTCCTTGGGGGTGGTAAGGAGTGGTGAACTTGAAGGTAACACCACACTCCTTCCATAGAGACTTCATATAATTGGAAATGAAGTTTGTATCACGGTCAGACACAACTTCTCTGGGGAACCCCACATGGGAGAAGATCCCCATCAGTGCACGTCCCACCACGGGAGCCATCACTGTCCTGAGCGGAATGGCTTCAGGGTACCCGGTAGCATGGCACCAAGACCAGGATAAACCTGTTGCCCATGGCTGTCTTGGGGTCCAGTGGCCCCACAATATCAATCCCCACCGTTCAAAGGGGTACTGACTACAGGGAAAGACTGGAGATGGGCATTATGCCTCCTCCCACTCTTGCCACTTGCCTGGCAAGTATGACAGGTCCTACAATGAGTATCTGAACTCTTCCGCATCTGGGGCCAATAAAAGTGGGAGACAAGTCTTTCAAAGGTCCTGTTCTGCCCTAAATGACCAGCTAAAGGAACATCATGAGCCAAACCCAGCAGGAAGGCTCTGAAGTGCTGGGGTACCATCAGCACACTGGCCGACCCAGGCTCAGCAACCTTAGGCTCGCTAAACAGGAGAACATTCCCCCAGTAGATCCAATGTGATCCAGACTGATCACCTGCTGCCTGGTTTGTGGCCTGTTGCCTCAAACCCACAAGAGAAGGGCACTTCTGCTGCTCTACACAAAATTGCTCCCTGGAGGGACCCCCTTCTTGCTGCCAATGGGTCAGCTCAGGTAGGTTCCACACTTCAGAAACTTTCTCCCCTGTATGTCCCAGGGCATCCCCCTCAAGGCCTGCCTCCTCCTGGACCGTGGGAACAATGGGGGCTGGTTTCCCGCACCCCATACCTCTTCTCTTTAAGGCAGGTCCCTGGGCCATACTTTCAGGCTCCAGGGTCTCTTGAACACCCTTAGCTGTCATAGACCGAGTGGTCACACATGCCCACTCAGGCAGACCCAACATCTCTAAATGCGCCTTCCTCTCCACCTTAGCCCAAGGGGAGCTTTCTAAATCATCGCCTAAGAGACAATCAATAGGCATGGAGGGCCTCGCTGCTACTTAAAGAGTACAAGAGACCCCCCACACTCAAAGGGAACGTGAGCCACCTTGCAATGGCTCTCTGTGTTGTCAGCGGCAACAACTGGGAAGAATGTATGAGGGACTACCTGCTCTTCAGAGACCAAGTGATACTTGACAGCTGTCACACTTGCTCCTGATGGTCGCCCACTGCCTGTATTTCTTAGTGTTATCAGGCAGCTGAGTTCTAGGGACCATCTCAATGTCTCCTAATGAGACAAGGGACATTTTTGCGGAACCCCACCCACCTTGGGCACCCATCTCCTCCCCACCAAGGGTTACACTGGCGATCTGATGGGGTGGTGCATGGGGTGGCACATACTGACCCTTTTGGGGACACTGGTGATCATACCAATGGTGTCCCACCTGCTTACACTGAAAGCAGGTAACAGGCCCCCTATGAACAGGTTTACCTGTCGGGGGTCCTGACATCTTCTCAGGGGGAGTCTGGGAACCCTTACCTTGGTTCCCTTGGGAATTACTTTGGGGACCTTTTTGGAACTCCCTCTGTTTACCCTTCCCCCCACTCTTTTGCTGGGGACCCTGCTCACCTTTGGCGGAATCTTCCACCAGACCTTGTGGACCCTGGTACTGACCCAGCGGTCGGCCTCTTCAGCAAGCTTTCTAGGATTAGTCAACTTGCTATCAATAATGTGCTGGCATAGCTCTGGAAAATAATTAGCAGTTAAGTGTTCCCTAGCAATAAAATCATAGAGCGCTTGAAAATTATCAACATTGCTACCTCTCACCCAAGCATCCATAGCTCTGCAAAAGAAAAACACATATTCTACCGAAGTGGTTCCCTCCAGTTCCTTACAGTTCCTGAACCTCTGTCTAAAGAGATCTGGAGTTAACCCATACCTTGTCATCAGTCCTTCTTTCATGTGGGCATAAGACATCCTTTGAGTACTGGGCAAGTCTAACAAAGTATTTCTACCTTCAGTTAAAAAGCGGCCCCACAACCCCGCTCCCCAATCCTTCTCAGGGACCCTGTGGGCCAACATTGCTATTTCATAGTGTCAAGACTCTCAGATTCAGGACTCTCAGATTCTTGTACATATGCCTGCACTGTTATGTTTCACTGATATGCCATGCCAATGTTCAGTCTTTGTTCTTTCAGTCATTGTTCCTTGATGCAATGCCCAGTGTATGCTTTGCTAATGTTTAATCATTGTTCCTTGATGCCATGCCCAGTCCATGTTCCTTGAACTAAGCCATGTGTTTGATGTATGCTCCTATTTGGTACTGCTATCTCCCTTGATTTATGTTTATGTTTAGACATACAGATGCTGCTTTCATTTGAGGGGCACAGTTGTTAAACTTGTTCGGTTCCGTAGCCCGGTTACTTTCAAACGCGGTAAAAACAGACACTGATATTGTGTGTTACTGTGGCCTCCGTAGGCCGTTCCCTGCGCACATAAAAGGGACCACACCCATCCCCTCGGTGCGGAATATTCAAGGCTCGCGTCTGGGAAGTACCCAATTCAGCGCTGTCCGTGATTCAAAGGATTCCAGCATCTTTGTTCGTTCCGTGGAGCGCTTAAGAAGATTGCAGGTAAGGTCGGCTGCATATTCAAATGCCAAAGTTGAGTGAATTATTCTTTGAAGAAAACTGCATCAGAGATCACTCACGATTCAAATTAAGGGCAATTACTGGCAGTAGAGACAAAAAAGTAAAGGTGCTTCAGGACATTTATCTGACAGTTGATGACAGAGTTTAGTTGCATGTTTTAATTGCACTTTTGGACTCTTGTTCGACATTTTGCTGACAGTGTTCATAGTACTTATTTAGCCATCTTTCTGCCTATCTGCTAATTGCTGAAGCCTTTTGAAGTTTGCCATATTCTAAAGAGGAAACCTAACTTCAGTGTCATGATTGTTTGAATCTAGCTCAAGTATAAACCTATTAGAGGATCTAATAAGGATTGAAGTACTTGTTACTCCAGTTGTTTCTTTGAACATATGTTAAGCTACAAAAGCCTCTGGTGATTTACAACATTAGACTTTTGATGATTAAGACTGTCAAAAGTGGATGTGAATTAAGAAAGGAATGTTCCAGATTCAATGTACATGGTGGACTCTTCGAAGTTAATAAAGGCTAATAATCCACAGCAAAAAGTTTACTTTCACAGGTAATTAATGACATTGTTAAAACCAAGTTAGATTTATTCTTTCCATTTGTCAAACTGAAGGCTGAGTGCTCACCTTATCTTGGTGTGTCGTTGCAGATCTCCCTCCCCACAGTACCCTCCCTTCCCCTCCCCTCATCTGGCCATCCTGAACCTCTGGAAATACAAACTCAGAGTCGGGGCTACCAGAAGGGGGGCCATTTGAGGGTACTGCTCCCGAGGAACTTGAAACCTGACACATAGGCTGCAAACCACTGCCCAATATCTTCACCTTTGTGGAAATCTTGGATGACATCCTTGGGAATATGTATCCTGCCTTCTGAAAGCACAGATGGTGCGCTGCCACCAGAGCGATTGATTTCTAAGCCCTTGGCCTTGATCTCTACCTCCCTCAACATTCTCTCATGCTCCATTCTCACTCTCTCTCTTTCCAAGGACAACCTATTATTCTCTGTTTCCCTCTGACTCTCCATTTTAAGCTTAGCCAACTCCAGCTTCAGTGCCCTATTTTTCTCCCTGTCTTCCAATTGTCTGGGGACAGGTCTTTGGAAGAGATGCTGCTCCCCTGGTTGGAAATTCTGGCCCATCAATTTGCTAATCTGCATCCCCAACAGGGTCCACCACAAGATCAGGGACATTTCTTGCTTCTACCCAGGCCTTCAGCGCCTTTTGGTAGTCTTCCTTTTTTGAAATACTTGGTGTAGCAACTTTCAATTTCCTGCAGAGACACTTGAGCTGTTTCACAGTGTAGGTTTCCAACCTCTCTTCCTCAAAATCAAGATCCATAGATGCAACAGATGCTGGTTTACTCATGGTAATAAAAATTGGGAGTTTCCAGGAAAAACTAATAGTCCAAATAAAAAGGATTCTAAAAAAAAGTATGTGGTTGCGTTTGGTCTGCACTCACTAGTAGTGTACACCAATCACTGTATATGAAACACAAATGCAAAGTCCAAATCCTCACCGCTGACCACCAATGTTAGATCATGGGGTCTCTAGTTGGCAATGGTATTCACATTTGTCCAAATAGGGACCCTTACTTCTAAGTCAGGATAAGGGGATTACACTCCTTGATAACCCCTGCTCACCCCCTTGGCAGCTTGGCACGAGCAGACAGGCTTATCTCAGAGGCAGTGCGTTAAGGATTTGGGAATATAAACAGTAATACAGTGAAGACACTCCAAATGGACACAAAACAGGTTTTATAAATATAAGTATTCTTTATATAGACTTAAACACAAGACCACAAATGACTAAAATCCACACTACTACACTTAAGATTGCTTAAAAGATTATAAAGCTACTTAGTTCAAGTTGTTGGTAAATGCGACAAAGTTTTCAACAAAGTACTTGGATGCGTAACGCAGAGTGAACAAAAGGCTCGTAAAAGGAGAGATGCGTCGGGTCCATGACCCGGGGAACGGTTGCGTCCTTCCTCATTGCTTGCGCAGAGTAGGTGACTCGTCATGAGCCTTACCGGCGCGGAGGTGATGCGTAGATTCTCAGCCTGCGGGACCAATGTGCTGCGTAAGATGGCGCCTTTGTGCGATGCGATAATCCGGTTCCGATGCAACAAGATGGCTCCCATGATGCGGCGATGCGATGACAATGCGCTGACGAGCTGGCAGCCTTGTGACGACTCTGTACCTTGGTGCCGCGACAGGCCCTGCGACACGCTTCTCCAGTGATGCGATGGTGACTCTCTCTGTGGTGTCACGCTTCTCCGGTGATGCGACAGCAGGCAGCTTCGATGAACACCCCCTTCCAGGGAGATGTGACGAAGGCTCGCTTCTCCGGCATTGCGATGTTTCAGCTGCGGCAGTGACATGCTTCTTCTCGATGCGTTGCGCTTTCAGTTCCAAAGGCAAGCAAGTGACTGGAGTCAGAATTCCCAGCAAAGAAATTCAGGAGGGAGCTGGAGGTGATGTCTATTGTCCCTGAGACATCAGCAGGAAGCAAGCACAGTTCAATCCCTTGTAGAATATTTTGTAGATGAAAGTCCTTACAAAGTTCCTTCGCCTTTCCCTTGGCAATGAAGCAACCATTGCAGTCCAAACCAGCAAACCGCACACTGGCAGAGGGGCAGTCCAAGCTCCTGCAGCTTCCTTGGTTCTTCTCCTTGGCAGAATGTTTTCTTGTCCAGAAGTGATCTAATTTCTTGGTATCAGGGTCCCAATATTTATACCCCTAAATCCTTTGTTCACTGTAGGCAGAGAGGCCTCTGCCTGGTCCAAACCAGCTCCAGAGCACTTTGTTTACATGACTCTCTTCTTCCTTTCACTGTGCAGAGCAGAGACATCAGCCGCCCCACAGTAGGTGGAGCCAGCACGGGGGAGGTAAGATACAGTTCTGGAGCACTCTGTTGACATAATTCCTCCTCTCCTTTCACAGTGCAGGGCAGAGGCATCAGACAAGCCACAGGGGGTGGAGAGAGCATTGTAGAGGGAAGGCCCAGCCCTATTCAGGTCCGAGGTGCAACTCCTCCCACCCATCTAGATGCAGATCTCTCTATTTACCACCGGGCTGCCCCAGCCTGTCTCCTCGAATCCCCCAGCCCTGTCACTCACAAACCCAGACAAGGAATATACACCCAGCAGAAGCAGGCCTGGATAGGTTTGGCAAGAAAATACCTACTTTCTAAAAGTGGTATTTTCCAACACAGAATATGAAAGCCAACTTCACTAAAAGATGTATCTTATTATTCTGAGTTCAGGCATACTAAATTTGAATTTCTACTGTGTTCCCTGAGTCAGTTAGGATTATAAGAATGTAATAATCTAACTGCCTATTCTGGCCTATCAGAACAGGTAGCCTTCAATAGTGAACAATGAAAATGGCTGTAATTCACTATTAGAACATGCTACACACATCAGAGCATGTCCTACCTTATACTTAGAATGCACCCTGCCCTTGGGCCTACCATGGGGGTGCCTGATATGAAGCAAAGGGAATGTTTAGGGACTGGCAAGTGGGTGCACATGGCCAAGTCGACCTGGCAGTGCTAGACTGCTTACAGGCCTTGTAATGGCAGGCCTGAGACACACTGTACAAGCTGCTTCTGTGGGTGGCACAACAGTGCTGCAAGCCCACCAGCAGCATTTGATTTAGAATCCCTGGGCCCACATGGTGCACTGTACTAGGGGCTGACAGATAAATCAAATAACCCAATCATGGAATAACCAATAGGTACATCAATTTAACATAGGGAGCACTTGCACTGTGGCACTGATTAGCAGTGGCACAGTGCCCAAAGCAGAAATACAGCAAAAACATATCAAGACAGAGGAGGCAATCCGTCAAAATGGAAGGAAGAAGGAAGACTCACGCCAATGATGCCAGGTCTAACTATATATATATATATATATATATATATATATATATATATATATATATATATATATATATATATATATATATATATATATATATATAAATATATATATATTCACTGAAAAAACCATAGGTTATAAACCATATATAGTTAGGGATTAGCATTTACAAAACCTTATTTTACTCGCACAAAACCATTGAAATTCCCATATATAGTTAGTTGCACTAACTATATATCGCGCACCCGCAATCCACTGCTGATGATGTCACATATTACATCATTCATGACATGGTCAGTGACATCACTGATGACATAACCGATGACATCTCAAATGACATCACTGATGACATCACTGATGACATCTCATTTGACATCACTGATGACATCACTGATGACATTATCCAGTGACTGTGTTTCTGTAAAGTTTAAATATGTTTTACATATTGAAGAATGAGTGGATGTATAAGTGTCTGGATGAAGGATTTAGTAGGTGCGTGACTGACTGTATGAGTGAGTGATTAAATGTGTCTTACTAAATTCATGGCTTAGTGACTAAACTGTGTGAATGTGTGCATCAGTATGTCTGTTGTTGTGTAAGCTGCTGCATGTGTTGATCAGTAGCTATATGAGTGGCTATATGGGTTATTGATTGGTTGCCCAAGTATTTGAATGGGAGGCTGAGTGTGTGTGTGGGTGGCTGGGAGGTGTGTGACTCTGTGCATAGATGTGTAAGCAGTTGATTCACTAGGTGTATGAGTTCAATAGTGCATGTGGAAACAGCTATATGGGCGGTTGACTGTGCATGGGTGTGTTGGTGAGTGAATGGATATCTCAGTGCTACATGTGCAAGTAAGTACATATGTAAAACACAGTACATGTGAGAGTTGACATATATAAATAACTGTGGATAAGAGCCAGTGAATGTGTGAGTGGCTGTATGGATCATTGTGAGCTTGTGTCAGGGATTGTATAAGAGAGTAAATATGTGTTAGAATATGTTTGAATAAGTAAGGTGTGTATAACTGTATAGTTGAGGAAATGGAGGTGTGATTGATTCTTTGCATGACTGACTAGGTGTGTGAGTAACTCCATGGATGAATAACAGTCTGTGAGTGTCTGTTTACACTGAGTGTATGTAAGGTTATATTAGAGTCTGAAGAGACTCATCATATTGTCACATGAGTGATGTCATCAGTGATGTGATCAGTGATGTCAAATGAGATGTCATCAGTGATGTCATTTGAGATGTCATCAGTGATGTCATCAGTGATGTCACTGACCATGTCATGAATGATGTAATATGTGACATCATCAGCAGTGGATTGCGGGTGCGCGATATATAGTTAGTGCAACTAACTATATATGGGAATTTCAATGGTTTTGTGCGAGTAAAATAAGGTTTTGTAAATGCTGATCCCTAACTATATATGGTTTATAACCTATGTTTTTTTTAGTGAATTTTAAAGGTTTTGTAAATGCTAATTCCTAACTATATATGGTCTATAACCTATGTTTTTTCAGTGAATTTCAATGGTTTTTTAATAGCAAATATCAAAAGCTGTAAAATGTATTCTTCTTATAAATGACACTTTTTCCCCAAACTGCCTTGGTATATTCCAATATATGTCAAAGACAAAAATGTAAGTGGTCCAATCAATTTTTTCCACAATTTGAGGAAGCACAGAAACATGTGAATAAATCTGTTTCTGCTTACATGAGAGACTATGGAATGGGTTTAATATACAACAATAACTTGCGTTCCAACATTCAACACATCTACGGAAGAGATGGTGTGCACTTCTCTGATGAAGGGAATAGAATATTCGTCCTTTATTTAAAAGTGTGCATTGGAACCTACTTGTAGGTACCTAAATTAGCCACAGAACACAATTGCTCTTTTCAGAGCTACCCTACCTCTGATCATTCAAAACGTTTATCTTTTTCAAATTTTTTTTTCTTCACCAAAGTACGCTCCCCGGTTCGCTTACCGGTGCGCGTACCGGGCGCCCCCCCCCCCGCGAAATTTTCAAAAATTAAATTTTTGTATTTTTCCATATATCAGCGTCCTAATCCCCCCTCAGAAAACCTAGAGGGTCACAAAGTGTCTACTGTGCCCCCTTCTACCCATTCCGTACATTGTTTGTCCTCCATCTTATGTATCAATTCTACCGATACACAAAATGGAGGACTCCCGTAACGCTGCCGGTTCACGTACCGGGGAGCGCACCGGTAAGCGCTCGATAAAAAAAGGTGGGAAAGTAATTTACAGAAAAACTACTACCGACACTTTCACCAAATTTGGAATAGTCCCTACTACATAGCAGTCCCTGCCATTTACCCAAATTTGATGGAATTCCATTGAGAAAATTATGCTGTAAGCCTGACTAAATATCCTGAGGTAAATTACCTAACAAAAACACTTTGAAGTGTTAGAATTGACAACCAATCAAAATGCTACTTTCAATATCTTCTATTATTTAAGGAAATTTGATTGGTTATGTACCTGAATACATATAAAGAAAGAGAGAGAAACACAGCCATTTTGACTACTACTTCCTGAAGTACATATCAAGTGCATTTCAACTGAGAACTTAAACTTCTTTTTGGAAGGTAAGATGTTATTTTAAAAACTGAAGTATGTTCTGCACTTTAAGTTAATTAGGAAAACATTTTCTGATAGTTTTATACTATCCCTCTGTATTACTTATAGAATAAGATAGACTTCTCTGTTTTAGTTATGGATGGAGTTAGGCTTGTCTTGTATATTTAAGAATTGACTTAGGTTTTATCACATACATTTTTTTATATTTCTACTTCCAGTCTGATACCATACACTGCCCAAAGATAAAATCACTGTTTAAAAAACAAAACTACCTGTCTGTACTTAAACCCAACAGTGCCCTATCTGTACTGATATATTTTTTTAAAATTCATTTTACAGAACAAAAATGGAAGGAGAGAAAAAAATACCTTCGAAATTGTTCTAGAAAGCAACAAAGAGACAGAAATTGAACCCAATGACTCTGAATTCTTTGATGAATCACGGGACTTTGAAATTCTGCAATGTGTAGAATCAGTAGATTACCTGATTGAAAATGAGAAAATTTCTGACAATGAATTATTAGAAGTTCTTTTTAATTTTGAAAACGAATCAGAGAAATAAATTTATATTTAATAATTCAAAAATTGTTTGAGACATTATTCATTTTTATATGTATTTTTTAAACTAGTACCAAATTGATTATAATGTAAAATCAGACTTTAAATATACTGTGCAACTTTTTTGTGTTACATAGTAAGTTTGCTCATAGTTACTTCCTTTCTTCCACTATATTATCTCCAATGTGTATTTAACATCTCTTTTTCATCTCCTGCCTCCATGGTGTTTCTGCTTTCCTGACAGACTACGCTATGAATTCCATATACCACAATAACTTCTGAAACAACATGCAAGATATCTACAAAGAAAACGGTGTATTTTTATTTTTAGATTCTGCATTGGTACCTACATGTTGGTACTTAAATAAAAAAAAATTAAAAAAATAAAACAAAAAGAACAATCAATATACATACTTTATTTGAACATTCTTTCATTCTATTTTCCCTATATTACGCTTCCCGGACCGCTTCCCGGTGCGCGTACCGAGCGCTCCCCCCACAAAAAAAACGAAAAAATATTTTTTTTTCCCTGCGGGGCCCTTTTAAAGCCCCCTCATCAAACCTAGGGGGTCAGGGAGGATGTACTCTGACCCCTTATGCTCATTTCCCCCTTTGTTTTTGCCACATCTTGTGTCTCGATCCTACCGAGACACAAGATGGCGGCCGCTCCGGACTGTTTAGAATGTTCACAGTCACCGGGCAGCCAATCCGCTTCTCCTAGCGAAGTTCCGTTACGCGACAGGTACGCGAACCGGAGCGCTAACCGGAGCGCTGTTACAGATATATCTGTTTTTTAAAACGTTAATTTCTCAAAATCCACTGGAGCACATATATTGAGACATAGCAAAGGCACGTCGGGCAAACCATATCGACAATTTTGCCAAGTTTCGTGTCAATCCATTCAGCCGTTCGAGCTAAAAGTGACTCCAACCGCCCTATGGAAAAATGAATGGGAAAAACGCGTTTTGGGACCCCCCTTTTTTCTCGGCCCCCCCTTGACAAACCCCCCCCATATTTTCAGGGGCTGCTCAGAAACAAAATGTGCCATATTCCTGAAAATTTCAGCCAATTCCGTGCACAAACGGCAAAGTTATTCGACATGGAATTTTCAGAAATCCCATAGGAAAAAATCCTGACTATATATACCTACTGGCGACCGCCAGTAGGTAATATATATATATATATATATATATATATATATATATATATATATATATATATATATATATATATATATATATATATATATATATATATATATATATATATATATATATATATATATATATATATAGAAGCATGAATAAGGAGCTACAACACGTAGCTAACCACACGAGACACAAAGGTTGGAACAACACAACGCCCACACAAAGAAAGGCATTAGAAAATCTAAAAAATGACAATACAATCGTCTTTAAAAAATCAGATAAAGGTGGTAACGTTGTGGTAATGTCGAAGAGCAAATACATTGAAGAAGGGTTAAGACAACTAGGAAACACTACAAATTACAGTAGGAGCAATCGTATGGAATATGAACGGTCAACAAAAGCATTTAACGTTCAGTCGAATGAGTGGAAAACAAGAGGGCTTATAGAGAAAGACGAATTCCAGTTTTTGGAATGTAAACACCCAAAACTCCCAGCCTTATATCTCCTTCCGAAGATTCACAAGGATAGAAATAATCCACTGGGGAGACCAATAGTCTGCTCGCGAGGGAGTTGTCTAGAGAATGCGTCTAGATACGTAGACTATTTCTTACAAAGTCTGGTTCAGAAACTCCCGGCATATGTAAAAGATTCGGGAGATTTCCTTAAGAAGATAGGAACAATAGAATGGGACTCCACATATTCCCTTCTATCCTTAGATGTAGTAGGATTGTACACATGTATCCCACACCAACAAGGGTTAGACGCTTGTGAGCATTTTCTTTCTGAAAGATCTATCGCTTATGTTGAACACACACATGTGCTTATTGACATTATGAGGACCTGTTTGACTCAAATTTTTTTCCTATTTGACGGTAAAATATACAGGCAAACCCTTGGCACTTGCATGGGGACCTGTTTTGCGCCATGTTTTGCAGGGCTATTCATGGGGCTTTCGGAGAAAGAAGTTGTATACAGAATGCCCATGTACAAGTTGTCAGATGGATGAGATACATCGACGACATTTTCGTTGTATGGAGAGGGACAGAAGCCGAAGCTGTAAATTTTGTAGAGTCTCTGAATGAGAACCAGCAAAATCTAAGATTTACAAGTCATTGGGAGAAAGATAACATGGAATTTCTTGATCTTAACCTTAAAATAGAAAACAATGAATTGGAAAGTACCCTGTACAGAAAAAGCACTGCAGGGAATAGCTTACTCCATGCCCGCAGCTGCCACCCAAGCTCGCTCATTAGGAGTATTCCTGTGGGCGAGCTATTAAGAGACAAACGCAACTGCAGTACAGAGCAGGGTTACGTTGAGGAAGAAAAACAAATGTCAGAAAGATTTAGAACCAGGGGATACTCTGAAAAAATCATAAATAAAGCAAAGATTGCAGTTTCAGAGAGAAATCGAGAATCACTACTTTCTGAAAGAAACTGGGAGGATGAAGAAGGGACGGAAAACAAAACCTGTTTCATCACAACCTATAGCAACCAAGCTTTTATGATTAAAAAGAGCCTGAGTAAATTTTGCCCAGTCTTAAAAACCGACCCTGACATTGCAGAGTATGTAGAGCGGCTTCCACAAGTAACCTTTAAAAGGACAAAATCCTTAAATCCTTAAAAGATCAGCTATGTAGAGCAGTGGAAAGCAAAAAAACAAAAATCACTGGAATACAAGGCTTTTATACTTGTATAACCTGCAAGGCATGTAAGAATAGTCACAATCGAAAAGAAGTAACTCTATCACCAGAGGCACAAAAATTTAAAGTAAGAGAACATACTTCATGCAACACAGAATATGCGGTTTATGCATTGTTTTGTCCATGTGACATGTGTTACATCAGCAGCACAATCCATAAGGCAAAAATTAGAGTGTTGGAACACTTACGGGCAATAAAAAATGGTGACAAAGCTTACCCAACTGCCAGACACTTCCAAAGCCACCACAAGCAGGGTACATCACTGCTAAGTTTCTGTGTGCTAGACATGATCAAATTAAAGCCTGCGAAGATTAGAATCAAGACTGATCATACAATACAAAACAATGACCCCTTTAGGGCACAATTGCGATGAAGAACTTGAAGTACATCTGGGTTAATAATGAAGTTTCAAGTCACAGTTTTTCAGAACAGGAAAGGCTAATTGTCGTTTCAGCAGAAAAGTCATAAATTGCGAAGTACGAGATAAAAATGTGTCTGTTTTAGAGCAAAACCACAGTGGTTCACACAGTGTTAGGATTGTTGTAAATAGAAATGAGTTGAGTGATCTCTCGCAGAAAATTAGGTAAATATGTATTTGTATCACATATGTATTAGTTACAGTTTGTTTTTTATATATTTTCTTTTTTAGAACACATGAGAGAAAAGATGCGGTTCAATATGGAGATAGCAGAAAGAAACTATGTTACCTGATTGTGCTACAGTTTAACATAGTATGACTAGGAGCTGAGACTTTGGTTGGAGAGGTTTTCACCCACTGGGATGCGATAACTGTTTTTCTAGTTTATTTGAGGATTCAGATGAGAGATTGTTGACTCAAGGTAGTGTCACTAAGCCCACTGAGGCATAACGCTGTAATTTTTGATATAGAGGGGTGAGCCCACAGGGGCGTCGTAACTCCCTTGCCTAAGTAATGTCTACAATGAAATGACAAGAAGGGCATATTTAGACCCACAGGGGCAAAATGCACAGCAGAGCACAACTCTGATCGAGTGAGTCCGAGTTAACTATGCCACATTATTTTGTACAACCTACCACCAAACAGCCATAGAAAAATGCTAATTGTGTTATAAATGAGTAGCTAAAATTGTATGTCACGAACTGCATAAATAACATGTGTTCAAAAAATTTATGATTTAATTTTTGAGCATAACAACGCAAGTCTGTTTTTCATTTTATTTGTTCCACAATTGTCACATGATTACTTAAGTCTGTAACCTTAGAAACACAAACACTCGTGAACAAGGGTTTTCACCCTAAACACGTAGAGTAAAGATCGCCTTATTCTGAAAAATTAAAAGGCTACCTGGAGATAACGGTGTTCGTGTCTTTCTGCCGCCGAAAAAGCGAAGGATTTCTGACTCAATATATATATAAAAATATATGTATATATATAAAAAACAATATATATATAAATATATTCACTGAAAAAACCATAGGTTTTAGGCCATATATAGTTAGGGATTAACATTTACAAAACCTTAATTTACTCGCACAAAACCATAGAAATTCGCATATATAGTTAGATGCAATAACTATATATCGCGCACCCGCAATCCACTGCTGATGATGTCACATATTACATCATTCATGACATGGTCAGTGACATCACTGATGACATCACTGATGACATCATCCAGTGACTGTGTGTTAAAATATGTCTTACATATTGAAGAATGAGTGGATGTATAAGTGTCTGGATGAAGGATTTAGTAGGTGCATGACTGACTGTATGAGTGAGTGATTAAATGTGTCTCACTGAGTGCATGGGTAAGTGACTAAACTGTCTTAATTTGTGCATCATTATGTCTGTTGTTCTGTAAACTGCTGCATGTGTTAATCAGTAGCTATATGAGTAACTAAAAGGGTTATTGATTGTTTGCCCAAGTATTTGTATGGGAGACTGAGTGTGTGTGTGGGTGGCTGGGAGGTGTATGACTCTGTGCATAGATGTGTGAGTAGTTGATTCACTAGATGTATGTAGGCATGGGCGGAAAATCCGTTCCGCTCGCGGATTTTGCGGATTTTCGGGAAATCCGCAATCCGCGAGATTTGCGAATTTCCTGCAAAATCCGCAAATCCGCGAGCAGCGGATTTTGCTCGCACTGCTCGCACTGTTCGCGTGAGTTCGCGCCCCGCGAATAAGTGCGAAATTGCAGAAATACGATCTAAGCAAAACTGAAAGTAACTACTTACCAGGTTCAAAAGTTCAGGCACATCATTAGTAGCCATTTCCTGTAGTGCTTCCTGAGGGGCCCCTCCAGAGTTCAGTTGCCAGTTGAAACTATTATGTGACCCTGCTCTGAACCTCAGAATAGTTACACATATGCCACAAAGGTCATGAATTACAGCTAAGGGAGACAAGCAGGAGCCAGGCTGGAAGTTAAAATTCATTAATCAGCCCCTAATTCATTATTGTCAGTTGGGGCAGGGCAGGTGTTGTAACTAATTTTGCAACAATGAAAGCACTTAGCAAGTGCAAAAGATCACTAATCAGGGCGCACTAAGGAAGCAGGTGCCAGCTAAAAAAATATTCTGTGACACATTAATCAGCCCCAAATTAATTCAGGTCACTTGAGGCAGGGAAGGTGTGCTTTGCTTTGCCGAAAATAATGTACACTGGACAACCAGAGGGTGTGGTGATGAAACAGAGGGTGGCATGGGTGGGCCAGAGGGTGGCATGAGTAGTCAGAGAGTGGCAGTGGTGACAGAGAGTGGCAGTGATGAAGAAGAGTGTCCCAAACAGGTTGGACACGTAGAAACAACAAGTTCGCAAAACTTGCGACCCGACAGGTAAGTTCGCAAATTGCGAAATTGTAAAAACCCTCGCGAACTGGCAGAAACACGGGCGAACACAAAAAAAAAAAAAATCCGCAAATTCGCGGGAATTCGCGGATTTTGCGGCTTGCGAGTTCGCAAATCCGCAAATTCGCGGATTACCAATCCGCAAAATCCGCTCATGCCTAGATGTATGGGTTCAAAAGTGAATGTGGAAACAGCTGTATGGGTGGTTGACTGTCTGCATAAGTGTATTGGTGATTGAATGGATTTCTCAGTGCTACATGTCAAAGTAAGTACATATGTAAAACACAGTACATGTGAGAGTTGACATATATAAATAACTGTGCATAAGAGCCAGTGAATGTGTGAGTGGCTGTATGGATCATTGTGAACATGTATCAGGGATTGTATAAGAGAGCAAATATGTTTTAGTATATGTTTGAATAAGTAAGGTGTGTATAACTGTATAGTTGAGAAAATGGAGGTGTGATTGATTCTTTGCATGACTGACTAGGTGTGTGAGTAACTCCATGGATAAGTGCCAGTCTGTGAGTGTCTGTTTACACTGATTGTATCTAAGGTTATATTAGAGTCTGAAGATGTTCATTGTATTATCACATAAATGATATCATCAGTGATGTGATCAGTAATGTCAAATGAGATGTCATCAGTGATGTCATCAGTGATATCATTTGAGATGTCATCAGTGATGTCATCAGTGATGTCATTTGAGATGTCATCAGTGATGTAATCAGTGATGTCACTGACCATGTCATGAATGATGTAATATGTGACATCATCAGCAGTGGATTGCGGGTGCGCGATATATAGTTATTGCATCTAACTATATATGCGAATTTCTATGGTTTTGTGCGAGTAAATTAAGGTTTTGTAAATGCTAATCCCTAACTATATATGGCCTAAAACCTATGGTATTTTCAGTGAATTTCAATGGTTTTTTAATAGCAAATATCAAAAGCTGTCAAATGTGAAGTACGTGATAGGTAAAAACATTTTCGTATTTATGCACGCTGATGTACTTTGAACGCTGCCCCCCCCCCCTCGCTTTTCTCTTAGCAGTACTCTTTCTTTGCAGATAGTGAAGGGTAGTTAACGCAGGCCTTTGCCCCCGTTCTATATCCGTCGTGTCTGCTTCTCTCTCCATTTGATTGATTGTTATCCAAGCATTTACTGTTTTAGAATTGGTTCTCTTTGGTTCATTCTCTATTTACAAACAAGCACAGATTCGCAATACTCTGTTTAGTCTTTGCAGATAGTGAAAAATCGTTTTAAAAAACAAAAGGGATCGAGCAAAATCAGTAGGCCACTAATGGGATCTCTTTTTGACCTAGCTAAAATAGAAACATTAAGAACAACCCGTCATGAGAAATACGAAACTAGTGAGATGAACTGAGCTCCACACGATGATGGCTGCAAGACAGCTCGGCTCCGCCACCCACCCCACCCAAAATAACGACAAACCCTATGCAAATATTATAAATATATACAACACACCAGCAAAGTAACAAGGTAAAACATTTTATTAAATAACTATTTACATAACTATTTTATACTTTTAGTTGCCCGATCCGGCTAGCTCAATCGATCGAGCATGAGACTCATGCACTCTGATCTCCTTGGCCTCAGTCAAGCATCAATAGTAAAATTTAATACATGAGTGTTCGTTCATGGTTTTGGTCCCTGAGTTGCTTCGATGTCACTGCCTTGCACAAATGGCATAAGTCCTGGATGTTGGGTGCCATACTTCAGAGTTCTGAGCAGCGATTGTAACACTGTCTAAACCTTATTTGCACCTGCTGCAGCTTCACTATTCTCAAAGTAAGTGGGGGCCGTTTGTGGACCTGACTGCATTTGAAAACAATGTGATAGGGTACCTCCCTAAACCGCTTGACGGAGGCCCCCGAGGGGCGGTGTGATGGCACGGACTCGGAGAAGATGCTTGGCTCCGACCCCCTCCCCAAGTCTTATAGCCCTGGTGTAGCCTGAGATCGCACCCAACATAGGCGGCCGGCTCCCGGGGTCAAGCTGTCTTTGACGTTTTGTAGCCTTTCGAATTCTATCCTTAGACGGCATTGTCTAATTCCCAAATAATCTGCAGTTGAATCTGTGGTGAAATATAATAAAAAATGTTATTAACCACTATTACCAAACAGTAAATCAAAAACAGTAAGAACTAGATTCGACAATGCTATAAAAAAAAAAAGTATGCACAAGGGTGCAGGGGGTATCACTTTGACACCCTCTGACACCCTCAAAACAGGCACAGGTGCCATGTGGCAAGCAAACCAGCCCTAAGGGCAGGTCTGCCTTTCACATGACATAGGTGTGCGAGCACACATGTGCATGCACACCGGAATCAGTATTTTACCATAAAGTTTGATTTCATGCTAAAATACCGATTCGTTAAAACCTTTGGGACTCAGAAGACTCCCCCCTACATAACAAATTAACAGAATCGGTAAAATTACCGATTCGGTATTTTACCGAACAAATAATTTTTCCGATTCTGTAAATGTAGATTTACCTACACGTGGCCTTGGATTTAAGCCCCTACATACCGATTTGCCATTTAACGATCGGAAACGGCCGAAAACGGCCGTAACCGGTCGGTAAATGGCCTGAAACGACCACCTACATCTGGCCCTAAGTGTGCATGCATTTGATTTCAAACAAAGTTTTAAAACATTTTATGTAAAACAATAATACACCTAGGGCCAGATGTAGGTAAATCACATTTACCGATTTTGAAATACCGAATATTACCGAATTTTACCGATTCGGTATTTCAAAATCGGTAAATGGGATGTAAGTACCAACATCTGATTTATTACCGATTCCTTGCGATATTTGCTATTGAATCCTATGGGCCTTGAAGCCCATAGGATTCAATTCAAATACCGATTCAGTATTTACCGAATCGGTAAATACCGAATTTGTCAAGGGTGCAGGGGGTATCACTTTGACACCATCTAGCACCCCCAAAACGGGCATGTGTGCAATGTGGCACACAGACATGCCCTAAGGACACGTCTGTCTGTCACATGGCATATGTGTACATGCACAGATGTGCATGTACACAGGAATCGGTATTTTACCATGGATTTGTATTCCATGGTAAAATACCGATTCTGTAAGCCATGTGCCAACGGAAAATTGGCTACCCACATTTCAATCTTGCATTTTCGGTAAAATTACCGAATCGGTAAAATTACCGATTCGGTAAAATTACCGAAAACGCAACATTTAAGGGCAAATTAATTAATTTTACACATGGGGGCGTATTTACAAGGGCCTTACACTACAAGGAAAATGACTTCAAATGACCAGACACACATGGGGACGTATTTACAAGGCCCTTGAACCCGGGGGAAGTGACTTGAAATTGCTAAGCACACATAGGAGAGTATCTACAATGCCCGTGCCACACTTATGCATCATTTTTTACATGTACACCGTAACATTAACAACACAATTACATCATATATCTGTTCCGCAAAAGCGACACATTGCAGGAGTCACATCATTTTACCATCAAAAACAATTTCACCAATACCTTAAGAAACATGGAAGTGGTGAAAAAAGCAAAGCTTGACGTTACGGCAGCCACGAGGTAGCTAGGCTCCGCCACCCCCCCACTGCTCCAAGCATGTCTGTCCCAACGCCCGCCACGCCCATTAACGGTAACATGAAATAGATACAAATCAGCAGATACCTACCCCCATTCCGGAAACTCCCGAAGTGCAACAGGACCACGGTTACGCCCATCCGGAAGATGAGGCCTCGACACGTGCAGGGCGGGGCCCGGCTAACCGCCATCAGCCGTGGGGTGGATGGCCCAAAATGTAATGGTCTCCCGATTCCCTTCTTCTGCCGCCTTGCAGGCCACGGGGGGATGTCTTGCCTCTGCCTCCGACCCCCCCCCTCTTATCGCCTGGTCCGGACATCACGGATAGCAACGCCAGGTGTCGGCACGTTTGCTGAATACTGTAAAGGTTTTCCTACACTTGGCGACGTGCTCGCTGCCTTGAATTCCTGGCGTGAGTCCATGAAGTTTCAGTCAACAAGGCCGGAGGGTGTTCTTCTAGACTGGCTCGCTGACCCGCTTCCCACGTGGGCTTGATATGAGCTCCCCGTTCGGGCCTGAAGCGACGCCCTGCAGGCCACGGGGGGGATGTCTTGCCTCTGCCCCCGACCCCCCCCTCTTATCGCCTGGTCCGGACATCACGGATATCAACGCCAGGTGTAGGCGTGGGGTGCGCTGGGAGGGAGAGGCGGCGCGAACGAGCCTCTCCCACCCCCACAGGTGAGGGCCCCCCAGATGCACCCCCAACGCTCCACTCACCCAACAAAAGGGTTCCTCCACTCTTGCGATGCAGCGGCGCTGAACTCACCCGACAAAAGGTCTCGTCCACTATTGCGAGGCAATGATGCTCCGCTCACCCAGCGGGGGTCTCGTTCACTGTTGCGGTGCAACGACGCTTCTAGTTTCCTGCGTCCAGAAACCTTCTCCTCAACTTTGAAGATTCTATAAGAGCCACGGGGGCCCCCGATGGGGAATGACTGCCATGATCACCCACGGAACGACCACGACGTAGCCGCGGGACGTCGGCGCGCTCATGCCGGCGCCGGCCTCAGTCTTGAAATCACCAAAATCCTGCAAGACTACCAACTTGATCAGTTCCGGTGGGACACCAGTATGACCCTGTAGGAGAGATTGTTTCCTCCCACCCCACTTTCACTGATGGTTCATTTCACCAGTCCCCTCTGCTACCCTTCAACGAAAACTTTTGGACTGCCAAAAGAGGTCCCGGTCCAACCACGAGTTGGTGGAGACATTTTGACTATACTTGGACCTTCCTGACCTCACCCAAAATGGCGCCGGTACGAATGAAACTCTCAACTCCTTGTTGTGCCCCGATTGCTCAGCCTTGATATCATGAGATATGTATGCAGTTTTTAGCACATGAATTGATATGGGATAAGACTGATTATATGTTCGGACAATGAATTGATCCAGGACGGGTACTGATTACACGTTCGAACAATGAATTGATATTAACTTCTAATGCATCATTGATTACTGTATTTATTATTGAAGGTTCGAATTGTCGACACTTTTGGTACTTGCTCACAATGAATTATCGATATGATTTTTGTTGCACTTGTCGCACTTTTTACTATGAAATCAACGACCATTGACTCTCTGTTATGTTTTCCACAAATAAATACCCCCCCCCCATTTTCAGTTCCAGCCTGCTCCGTGGCCGGCCCACGGGGTTGTAAGCCCGTATTTGGGCACCAACATTTTTATTAAAGGTTTTTGAAAAAGCAAACGTAGTTGTAACGCGTAGATTGGTAATTTTCGAAGAAATGGCCACTGTTTCCGATTTTTTTTTTTTTTTTTTAAAAAGCAGGTGAAATGAAGCAGCTCAATTAGTTAAGGGTTAAAAAGTATAGTACGCAGAAACATTGAAAATATGAATGGTCCAGGTTTGTTGTGTGTTTTTAATTTTTCTACATCATTATGGGGAGCATAAACATTATGCTCCACTCCCAGACGCGACAGCATAACAGGATATTATATCCACAGTTTTTTTACTCCTTCCTATTTAGCAACTTTAGTCCATATTTTTACTCAATATTCGCTCTTCTTCATAATTTCCACATCATATCCCATTTGCCTCTGTGGAAGCTTCACATATTTTCACGTGTCCATCCAGACGTTCGTCAAAAAATACGCTCCAAGTGCAACAAAAAGTTCCGAGCAGCATGATTTTATTAAAAGCCCAATGCATTTCGGGCTGCATCACCAGCCCTTCGTCAGGGGTCGCTACAAGATAACCAATTAAAAACAATTATCAGTTATGGGTACTACATCAAATTCATATCAGCATTCTTTTCGTGCGCATTAGCATACAATTGGAGATGACAATACAAACAAGTGAGTTGAAGTCCAGTGCAAAAACTATTAGTCCAGTGCAAAAATTATGTGAGTTAATTTCCTCTTTACACACCAGTTCTTACCCTTATTTAACAGATCCCTTCTATCAAACAAATCACGCTGACTTCTCTTTAAACATCTCTCTGCTTAATCACGTTAATATCTCTGAGCTCTCACCACCCTCCTAGATAACATCATCGTTTAACCAAGTTGTTATACGCTACCAAACGTTACAAAAGATATCCGTGCTCTCAGCCTTCTAAATAACCGGAAAAATCTACCTCGTTATTACAAACTGACAGGTATCTAGAAACGCTCCTGCTTAACCTCTAAGGTTCAATTTTTATCGTACCTGCTCATTGTGTTTTCTGTGTGCCGCGCGGCTACCGCCGTCAACGGCCGAAGTGATCTCGTGTGTCAAGGCCCTTTCTATAAACCCTCATTTAAAGCTAGCGTGCTCCGCCCCCTGGTGCGTCCTATTCACTCTTCTCAATTACTTGTCTATGCACTGCAATTCCCAGCATTCAATTGTAAATACCATAACATTCAACATTTCGCAACTTTCTGATGTTTTATCATAAAATCTTTTTAACATGCGATGTTAACCACGCTAAAGCGTTGTTCGGAACTGAAAATGTGGAGTATATTACTCGATTCATTGTACAATTATTTATTTGTCCAGGGTGCAAGAACCAACGGGGGGCATTCTACATTCAGTAACAAAAGTGGGTGGTCTGCACACCGATATTCGAAATGTTATCATAGTTCTTTCACCTTGTGCTTTTAGCGTGCAGCCTAGGTAGTGCTTGCCCTAATGCACTCATTTAAATACATCATTATGGGGAGCATAAACATTATGCTCCACTCCCAGACGCGTAGAATGCCCCCCGTTGGTTCTTGCACCCTGGACAAATAAATAATTGTACAATGAATCGAGTAATATACTCCACATTTTCAGTTCCGAACAACGCTTTAGCGTGGTTAACATCGCATGTTAAAAAGATTTTATGATAAAACATCAGAAAGTTGCGAAATGTTGAATGTTATGGTATTTACAATTGAATGCTGGGAATTGCAGTGCATAGACAAGTAATTGAGAAGAGTGAATAGGACGCACCAGGGGGCGGAGCACGCTAGCTTTAAATGAGGGTTTATAGAAAGGGCCTTGACACACGAGATCACTTCGGCCGTTGACGGCGGTAGCCGCGCGGCACACAGAAAACACAATGAGCAGGTACGATAAAAATTGAACCTTAGAGGTTAAGCAGGAGCGTTTCTAGATACCTGTCAGTTTGTAATAACGAGGTAGATTTTTCCGGTTATTTAGAAGGCTGAGAGCACGGATATCTTTTGTAACGTTTGGTAGCGTATAACAACTTGGTTAAACGATGATGTTATCTAGGAGGGTGGTGAGAGCTCAGAGATATTAACGTGATTAAGCAGAGAGATGCTTAAAGAGAAGTCAGCGTGATTTGTTTGATAGAAGGGATCTGTTAAATAAGGGTAAGAACTGGTGTGTAAAGAGGAAATTAACTCACATAATTTTTGCACTGGACTAATAGTTTTTGCACTGGACTTCAACTCACTTGTTTGTATTGTCATCTCCAATTGTATGCTAATGCGCACGAAATGAATGCTGATATGAATTTGATGTAGTACCCATAACTGATAATTGTTTTTAATTGGTTATCTTGTAATCTTGTAGCGACCCCTGACGAAGGGCTGGTGATGCAGCCCGAAATGCATTGGGCTTTTAATAAAATCATGCTGCTCGGAACTTTTTGTTGCACTTGGAGCGTATTTTTTGACGAACGTCTGGATGGACACGTAAAAATATGTGAAGCTTCCACAGAGGCAAATGGGATATGATGTGGAAATTACGAAGAAGAGCAAATATTGAGTAAAAATATGGACTAAAGTTGCTAAATAGGAAGGAGTAAAAAAACTGTGGATATAATATCCTGTTATGCTGTCGCGTCTGGGAGTGGAGCATAATGTTTATGCTCCCCATAATGATGTATTTAAATGAGTGCATTAGGGCAAGCACTACCTAGGCTGCACGCTAAAAGCACAAGGTGAAAGAACTATGATAACATTTCGAATATCGGTGTGCAGACCACCCACTTTTGTTATTTAATTTTTCTACAGCATAAAGCAATCGATAAAGATCCTGGTATTTAGCCTCTACTTTATATGCTACCTGTATCAGGGAAGTTGTTTTAAATGCCCCTAAGCCACCCCAAACGAATGTCACCTGGCCCCCCTAGTACGAACGAAAACGACCCCGTACCACTGTAGGTTATCTCTCTTCCTCAAAAATGACAAAAATTACTTTCTAGGACGTTTTGGACATTGATGATTTTCATATGATCTATTTATTAAAGTATTACTCATCTCTCCGCATGAAATTAATTTTCCACATGCTACACAAGTCAATCTCATCTGCCTAAAGTTCTTTTACAGATTTGGGACCGTTTCCCTTGCCTCTGACTCACTTATTGCTAAGTCATTGGTGGATGTTTTTGCCGGTCGGGGATTATCCACCAAATCTCGAAGTTGTGCTTTAGAATAATTAAGAGAGTGCCACCTCTCCATGTGTCGATGCATGGTATGATTACCATAGCTATATTTTTTTTCGGTCCCTCTCGAGAGTTTTTTTTTTGCAGATGAGGCAGGTAACGAACCTGGCATTAACTTTCTTTTCATGAGAAGGAAAAGAAAAAAATTGCCAGATAAAATTCACTTTCACATGGGACGTTCTTGGCATTTCTTTCAGAAACTTTTACATCACTGTGTCATTTCTTTGTCTATCCTGGTTAAAGCAATGTCATGTAAATAGTTGTTTAAAAAGTTTTTTTTAACGTGTTTACTTTGTTGGAGCGTTGTATATATTTATAAGTTATTAAAGTGTTATAATCCTACAACTTTGTTGGAGTGCTATATATTTTTAATGTGACACATAATTGTGAAGACTTTGATGTACAAAAAGACATCCCTGGAATCTTCCGCTTCAGGCTCGGACCCACACACCCTCACAGTGAGAATCCCCTCCCTAAGCACAATACAGGATGGTTATCAGATAGTAGTAACGCGTGTGGTGTGACGGATCTCATCGGGTGGGGGCCTTGATCTACTGTAACTCCTTTGAAGAGGGGTGATTCTCTACAGCTGGGGCCATAAACTACATCTGCAGGGCTAGGTGATAGCCTGGGACCGGCCTGGACAATCGTACACAGAGGAAGAGGAGTGTCAGAGGGTGCAGTAGTGAATAGGGTGAAAGGGAGGTGTCGGGCGGGCACAGGGTGTGATTCTCAGGGAAGAGCAGCGCAAATGGGGGGAGGTTTATGGCCCATGCATGAGAGAGAGAGCGGGGGTGACCAGTGCGTGGGAGAGATGCTTGCGAGGGTGGGGAGCCATGCTGAGGATCGGCGGCGTTCAGAGAGTGGGTCTGGTCAAGGTATCTAAAATGGCTGCCGTGCTCAACAAAAGTGTGGCATTGCAAAAAAGGCAAGATGGCGCAAACAATGTTTATCAATAAGGATTAATTTATAACAATTATTTTTAACAAAATATTTACTCGCAGTGACAAAATGGCGGTCAACAGTTCCTGATTTCCATCGAATCGAACGTTAACAGACGTCACGCAGCAAAAAAACAAAAAAAGCTCACGCACAGCCGCTGGAAGACATGTATCAACATATATGAGCCTCCTCAGCCACCCTCAGAAAACATAAGGGGTCAGGATACATCTCCCGTACCCCCTTATACCTAGTAATTTAATTAAATCGAAACACAAAATGGCGAATTCACGTTTCGCTACCAGTTTGCGACCCGGTTCGCGAACCGAGAAGCGCTTCTACCGCGAAAAATCACATTTTTATTATTTGCCCCACGGGACCCTTTAATAACCCCAACATCATTCCTAGGGGGTCAAGAAGGATCTACCTCGCCCCCTTTCATTAAATTCCCCCTTCGTTTTTCTCCTCCTCTTGTCTCTCGATCCTACCGAGAGACAAGATGGCGGCCGCACCGGACTGTTTAGAATGTTGACAGACACTGGAGAGCCAATCAGCTTCGCTACGCAAAGCTCCGTTACGCGAAAAGTACGCGATCTGGTGCGCTATCTGGGACGCTGTCACAGATATATCTGGTTTCTCAAAATCCACTGGAGCACATATATTGAGACCCAGCAAAGGCACATCGGGCTAACAGTCCCTATAATTTTGCCATGTTTCGAATAAATCCATTCAGTCGTTCGAGCTAAAAGTGAGGCCAAAGGCCCTATGGAAAAATGAATTGGAAAAACGCGTTTTGGGACCCCCCTTTTTTCTCGGCCCCCCCTTGACGGAACCCCCCCACATTTTTAGGGGGTGCTCAGAAACAAATGTCCCATTTTCCTGAAAATTTCAGCCGATTACGTCCACAAACGCCAAAGTTATTAGACATAGAATTTTCAAAAGTCCCATAGAGAAAAAATCCTAACTAGGTAATATATATATATATATATATATATATATATATATATATATATGTATATATATATATATATATATATATATATATTCACAGAAAAAACCATAGGTTATAGTGGATATATAGTTAGGAATTTGCATTTACAAAACCTTGAAAATTCAATGAAAAAACCATAGGTTATAGGCCATATATAGTTAGGAATTAGCATTTACAAAACCTTATTTTACTCGCATAAAACCATTGAAATTCCATATATAGTTAGCTAACTATAAGCGCTAACTATATATCGCGCACCCGCAATCCACTGCTGATGATGTCACATATTACATCATTCATGACATGGTCAGTGACATCACTGATCACAACATCCAGTGATTGTATGTGTCTGTAAAGTTTAAATATGTTTCACATATTGAAGAATGAGTGGATGTATAAGTGTCTGGATGAAGAATTTAGTAGGTGCATGACTGACTGTATGAGTGAGTGATTAAATGTGTCTCACTGAGTACATGGGTTAGTGACTAAACTGTCTTAATTCGTGCATCAGTATGTTTGTTGTTGTGTAAGCTGCTGCATGTGTTGATCATTAGCTATAAGAGTGGCCATATGGGTTATTGATTGGTTGCCCAAGTATTTGAATGGGAGGCTGAGTGTGTGTGTGGGTGGCTGGGAGGTGCGTGACTCTGTGCATAGATGTGTAAGCAGTTGATTCACTAGGAGTATGAGTTCAAGAGTGCATGTGGAAACAGCTATATGGGCGGTTGACTGTGCATGGGTGTGTTGGTGAGTGAATGGATTTCTCATTGCTACATGTGCAAGTAAGTACGTATGTAAAACACAATACATGTGAGAGTTGAGATATATAAATAACTGAACATAAGAGCCAGTGAATGTGTGAGTGGCTGTATCGATCACTGTGAGCTTGTATCAGGGATTATATAAGAGAGTAAATATGTGTTATTATATGTTTGAATAAGTAAGATGTGTATAACTGTATAGTTGAGGAAATGGAGGTGTGATTGATTCTTTGCATGACTGACTAGGTGTGTGAGTAACTCCATGGATGAGTGACAGTCTGTGAGTGTCTGTTTATACTGAGTGTATGTAAGGTTATATTAGAGTCTGAAGAGGTTCATTGTATTATCACATGAGTGATGTGATCAGTGATGACAAATGAGATGTCATCAGTGATGTCATTTGAGTTGTCATCAGTGATGTCATCAGTGATGTCATTTGAGATGTCATCATTGATATCATTTGAGTTGTCATCAGTGATGTCATTTGAGATGTCATCAGTGATGTCATCAGTGATGTCACTGACCATGTCATGAATGATGTAATATGTGACATCATCAGCAGTGGATTGCGGGTGCGCGATATATAGTTAGCGCTTATAGTTAGCTAACTATATATGGAATTTCAATGGTTTTATGCGAGTAAAATAAGGTTTTGTAAATGCTAATTCCTAACTATATATGGCCTATAACCTATGGTTTTTTCATTGAATTTTCAAGGTTTTGTAAATGCAAATTCCTAACTATATATCCACTATAACCTATGGTTTTTTCTGTGAATTTCATTGGTTTTTTAATAGCAAATATGAAAAGCTTTAAAATGTCAAGTACGTGATAGATAAAAACATTTTCGTATTTATGCACGCTGATGTGCTTTGAACGCTGCCCCCCCCCCCCCCCCTCCCCTCTTTTGCCTTAGTAGTACTCTCTCTTTGCAGATACTGAAGGGTAGTTAACGCAGGCCTTTACCCCCGTTGTAATCCGTCGTGCCTCCTTGTCTCTCCATTTGATTGATTGTTGTCCAAGCATTTACTGTTTTAGAATTGGTTCTCTTTGGATCATTCTCTATTTACAAACAAGCACAAAGTCGCAATACTCTGTTTAGTCTTTGCAGATAGTGAAAAATCGTGTAAAAAAATAAAAGTAATCGAACAAAATCAGTAGGCCACTAATTGGATCTCTTTTTGACCTCGCTAAAATAGAAATATTAGGAACAACCCTTCTTGAGAAATACGAAAATAGTGAGATGAACTGAGCTCCACACCATGAGGGCTGCAAGACAGCTCGGCTCCATCACCCATCCCGCACAAAATAACGACAAACCCTATGCAAATATTAAAAATATAGACAACACACCAGCAAAGAAACAGGGTAAAACATTTTATTAAAAAACTATTTACATAACGTTGGTCTATAAGATGATGTCAGTAGTGGACCGATGTGTGAATAGATCGAAAACAGCACAAGGCTCCAAGATCCGGATAGCAAGCTCCTGGATGTTGGGTGCCATAGTTTAGAGTTCTGAATTTCAGCCTTTTTCAATGCCTGTGCTTTGTTGAATCAAAATGGCGGCTTGACACAAAGCTGACTCAAACGTTGTTACTGATGCTATGCAGACCAAAACTGGTTTTCAGTTTGTACATTTTTCTAGATTTTTCAATCCAAGTTTGGTTGACTTTGTAGAACGATGGCTTCAGATTTTCAACATACGGTGTGGTGGCGCTGACTGGGAGGGGGCGCTTCGCTCCTGCCCCCTCCCCAAGTAAGATTTTCATACGTGAAAGTACGTTAATGGTTTTGGTCCCTGAGATGCTTCGATGTCACTACCATTCTCAAATAGCATAAGTTCTGGATGTTGGGTGCCATAGTTAAGAGTTCTGAGCAGTGCTTGTAACACTGTCTGAAGCTTATTTCCACCTACTGCAGCTTCACTATTCTCAAAGTAAGTGAGTGTCGTTTGTGGACCTGACTGCATTAGAAAACAATGTGATATGTTACCTTCCTAAACAGCTTGACGGAGGCCCCTGAGGGGCGGTGTGATGGCCATGGACTCGGAGAAGACGCTTGGCTCCGACACCCTCCCCAAGTCTTATAGCACTGGTGTAGCCTGAGATCGCCCCCGACATAGGCGGCCGGCTCCCGGGGTCCGGCGGAACTTTTTGCCTTTTGATGACTCTTCAATTCTGGACCTTGTCCCACAATCCGTTTGACCTGAAGACAAGCTGTAGTGGGGCGCCCCTTTATCGTTTTAGTTGCTATTCCGCCCGCTTTTGCTACACTGTGCCTCTTCCGCCATTCAGCTGTTTTCCGCCCGCTCTTGCGACTACAGCGTCTCGCTCACCATGTAGTTGAGATGCGCCCGCTCTTGCGGTGCAGCGATAGGCGGCTGCCACAGGACTCTCAAAATGGCGGCCGGCTCTTCGGTTTTGGGCCTGGTCCACTAAAATGGCCCTGGGACACCTTGGAACTCGGACGCTTGTCTGCTAGGGCTTGGGTCCCATTCTCGAAAAGCGTCCCCTCAGCCGTGAAGATTCTACAAAAGTCTTGGGGGCCTCCGACTCCCGCAGGCTTCTGGTGGGGAGCGGCTGCCATGATTGCTCGTGGAATGGCCACGACGGAGCTACGAGATGGTAGTGGTCTCATGCTGACGCCAGCTTTAGTCTGAAACATCCAGAAACACTGTAGACTACCAATTCGATCAGTTCCGGTAGCGCCCCAACATGACCTGGAAGAGAAGAACTTGCCCTCCCCTCTTTGACTGATGGTTCTTGTTGCCTGTCCCCTCTGTTGTCATTTAACAGAACTTTTTGGACTGCTGAAAGGGGTTGTGTTCTGAACGCTGGTTGGTGGAGACATTTAGACTATATTCTTGACCTACGTTGTCGCGTAATGCGTTTTATGACACGCCGCGTTAGCGCACCCGGAAGTGATCCGAGGCGCGGCGCGTAACGTAAGCATAACAGGTCATGTGACTTGTTAATAAAACTTTTCATTGGTTCATTTTACTTTTGTTAATTTAATGATGAAAAGCTTGGTCATATGACCTAAAAATTACGCTTTTTATTATTTTCGAACAATATTTTTTTTTCAAACATATGTTATAATATTCCAGGCTAATGTACTTTCCCGGAAAATTTACAACTGTCTTGCAAGTAAAATATATTCCTTTTTCGAGAAAGAGGGCGTTTCTTCCTTCCATGACGGAGCCGTTGAGTAAAAGAGATTCGGCCTGCTGTCTTAGTCGCCGATACGCCTGATTATCAGATTCTTATCGATCACTTTATGTTGCAGACATGAAAAACACAACTGCCCTTCACCATTTATCTTTACTGCGTTCCTACATATTATACCTTTTATCCGTCATGTAATTGGACTGCTTTATTTCACTTGCCTTTTACTGATTCGAAAACAGTCACTAAAAGTAAAAACTTTACAAATGAAAATACTACTACCGTGTTTTGTTTTAAAAACCTTTATTGTGAAAATGTCAGTATACAAATACCGGCCTATAACCACGTGGGCCGGCCACGGAGCAAACTGAAATCGTATATGATGAGGAGACATTTACACTGTAGAAGAACGTAACGAGCGGGCCATTAGGTGACAAGAACAAAGGTGTCTAACAGTTGCGGAATCGGTGGACGTACATTTTGTAATTAAAATACGACAGGGCCACTTACAATAACATTTTCTAGATATACATTTGCGGGCAAAGAGTTACGAGTCCCATTTATACCGGCGCCATTTTGGGCGAGGCCGGGCAGGTCCAAGATATAGTCAAAATGTCTCCACCAACCATCGGCCAGACCAGAACCCCTTTCGGCCCTTTATGCTACAAGATGGTGTCTTCCATTCAGAAAATATTGGTGGCAGCATTTTGAAAGGAAACAGAAACAGCCGTTCTCCTAGTGAGTTTCACATTGTTACATTTAGGAAGAATGTTGAAGAGTAGTATGTGGAAAATCTGAAGCCATTTTTCTACAAACTCTCAATCAGACTTGGATGGAGAAAAAAAAACCTGAAGAATGTACAAACTGAAAACCAATTTTTGTCTGTATAGCACCAACAGTAACGCTTGAGTCAGCTTTGTGTCAAGCCGCCATTTTCATTCAATCAATAGCGTCCCCCTGCACACATTCAGGGACCTGGTCGTGTCTTCAGATGAAACGCATTGTAGGAAAAGAAGCAGAAAGGAAAAGGAAAAAAGTTCCGCCGGACCTAGTGAAGCTGCAGCAGGTGCAAATAAGCTTCAGACAGTCTTACAAGCACTGCTCAGAACTCTCAACTGAGGCACTCAACATCCAGGACTTGCCATTCGGATCTTGGCGCCTTGTATTTTTGTTTTGTTTTTGATGGAGGGGAAACAACAAAAAAGAGACATTGAAAAAGGCTCAACAGTGCAGGGCGCCTTGTGCTGGTTCCGACCTATTCACACATCGGTCCACTACTGACATCACCTCATAAACCAACGGGGCACCCCACGCCGACTTTCGGCGCAGCATTGTAGGATGGCCACACCAGTGCGGCAATTTTCTGGACACCACCTCGGTGCCATCCAGATCTCGGCGCGTTCATTCAATCAATAGCGTCCCCCTGCACACATTCAGGGACCTGGTCGTGTCTTCAGATGAAACGCATTGTAGGAAAAGAAGCAGAAAGGAAAAGGCAAAAAGTTCCGCCGGACCTAGTGAAGCTGCAACAGGTGCAAATAAGCTTCAGACAGTCCTACAAGCACTGCTCAGAAATCTCAACTGAGGCACTCAACATCCAGGACTTGCCATTCGGATCTTGGCGCCTTGTGCTGGTTCCGACCTATTCACACATCAGTCCACTACTGACATCACCTCATAAGCCAACGGGGCACCCCACGCCGACTTTCGGCGCAGCATTGTAGGATGGCCACACCAGTGCAGCCACTTGCTGGACACCACCTCGGTGCCATCCGGATCTCAGCGCGTTCGAGTCACTGTGCCGGAAGAGTGACCGGAACTCAGCTGAACACGCCGTCTTTCGGCGCAGCATTGTAGGATGGCCACACCAGTACGGCAATTTGATGGACACCACCTCGGCGCCATCCGGATCTCGGCGCGTTCGAGTCACTGTACCGCAAGAGTGACCGCAACTCAGCTGGACACGCCGTCTTTCGGCGCAGCATTGTAGGATGGCCACACCAGTGCGGCAATTTGCTGGACACCACCTCGGTGCCATCCGGATCTCGGCGCGTTCGAGTCACTGTACCGCAACAGTGACCGCAACTCAGCTGGACACGCCGTCTTTCGGCGCAGCATTGTAGGATGGCCACACCAGTGCGGCAATTTGCTGGACACCACCTCGGTGCCATCCAGATCTCGGCGCGTTGTGCTGCCTTCGGCCTATTCGCACATCGGTCCGCTACTGACGCCGCCTCACGTGCCAACGGATTTTCTACGCTTTTTGTAGCCCTATGTCGCATAACAGGTCATGTGACTTGTTTATAAAACTTTTCATTGGTTCATTTTACTTTTGGTTTCCTAAAGATGGAAGGCTTGGTCATATGACCTAAAAATAACACTTTTCATTGGTTTAGAACATTTTTTTTTCCCAAACGATGAAAGCCCCACCTTGTTTCTGGATCATTCAGACTGAAGCTGGCGTCAGCATGAGAGCACCACCATCTCGTGGCTCCGTCGTGGTCATTCCGCGAGCAATCATGGCAGCCGCTCCCCACCGGAAGCCTGCGGGAGTCGGGGGCCCCCAAGACTTTTATACAATCTTCACGGCTGAGGGGACGCTTTTCGAGAATGGAACCCAAGCCCTAGCAGGCAAGCGTCCGAGTTCCAAAGTGTCCCAGGACCATTTCAGTGGACCAGGCCTAAAACCGAGGAGCTGTCCGCCATTTTAAGAGCCATGTGGCAGCCGCCTATCGCTGCACTGCAAGAGTGGGAGCAACTCAACAACATGGTGAGCGAGACGCTGTGGCCGCAAGAGCGAGCGCAACTCAGCTAGATGGCCGCCACCTGGGGAGGCCCGTTCACGCCGGCTCCCCCACGCCCCCCCCCCGGGCCGCCGCACGCCAATTTTCGGAGCAGCATTGTAGGATACCAAAACCAGTGCGGCAGTTTACTGGACATCACCTGGGTGCCTGTCGTACATGTTGTGTCAGCCATGTGACACTGGACACAGACCGCTACTGACGAGGCCTCCCCCCGCACCACCCGGGACGCCCCACGCTGTTTTTCTGTGCTGCATTGTAGGATCCCTAAACCAGTGCGGCACCCAGGCGACATCACCTGGGTGCCGTCCAGAACTCTGCACGTTGTGCTGCCTTGGGACTATTCGCACAACAGACCGCTACTGACGAGGCCTCCCCCCGCCCCACCCGGGACGCCCCACGCCAATTTTCGGAGCAGCATTGTAGGATCCCTAAACCAGTGCGGCACCCAGGCGACATCACCTGGGTGCCGTCCAGAACTCTGCACGTTGTGCTGCCTTGGGACTATTCGCACAAAAGACAGCTTCTAACCATTGTTGCTTTTTGTGTTGAGAAATGTTTAAATGTTTTTAGTTTTTGTTCCGTTTGTTAAAGTTAGTAGTTAATAAAGTTTTATAACCTTACTTTGTTGGAGTGTTATCTATTTTTTTTAAAACGGGTGAATGGGGCCTTGAATCGGGTTATTGTCATGTGTGGGCTTTGGAAGTGTGCTGCTGCAGGATCGGACATTTCAAACTCAAATGCACGTTCTTTTTCTTACCTTTCCGAAGCATGGAGCGCAATAGCAGGCAGAGAAAGGGTGATGCACGTGTTGAACACTACCTGACCTGGCAAGTTGCTGGCAGTGCCCCCCCGCCCGCTCCTGAAAAAGGGCACACACACACCGCCGCCCCGAGTACTTCACAAATCTTTAAAAGACCATGCGCTTGTTCATGAGGCTTAAATGGTTTATCACCTCTTCTAGAACCCCTGCATCGACCCTCTGACGTTTCCTGGAAAAATTACCATGTAACACAATACCAAGCCCTGTCAGCTGAAACCCCCAAGGAATCGTGGGGCATATTATCAAGGGGGTTTATCTCCGCTTTTTTGGCTTTAAAAACCATGAAAGCGGAGATAAAATTATTTCCCTATTATCAAGCTGTCGCTAACACCAGTTAGTGACAGCTAAAAGGAGATAGCGACCATCTTGGGCCCCGCTTTGCATGTCAGTGATACTTATCACTAATGACATGCAAAGTGGCGTGCCAAGATGTTACCGACTGGAAACAGTCCCTAACATCGCTACCTTCTATTACCAACTTTTGGAGATATTCGCGCTAAGCGCGAATATCTCCAAAATCTAACACCTGCCCTGAGCAGTTCTTAGCCATGTTATCCAATGGGAGGTGGATAACATGGCTAAGAGCATTAGGTCGATAATACATGAATATCGCTGACTTTTCTGCGATAATAGCAAGGTTTATCTGCGATAAAAATCGCCGATGTGCGGCGATAATTTTTGTCTCTAAACAAGTTAGAGACAAAAATTATCGCTAGTTGTTCGTAATATGCCCCCGGGTTTTTGCTTGCAGAAATCGGGAGGCGGGAGACTAGCACTGAAATCAGTACTCACACGCCTGAATCAGGAGGATTGGCATGTCTGAATTCTCTACAGCTGGGGCCATAAACTACATCCGCAGGGTTAGGTGATAGCCTGGAACCAGCCTGGCATCTAAAATGGCTGCCGTGCACGACAAAATTGTGGCATTCGAAAAAAGGCAAGATGGCGCAGCCGCTGGAAGAGATGTATCAACATATATCAGCCTCCTCAGCCACCCTCAGGAAACATAGGGGATTAGGATATGTCTCCGGCACCCCCTTATACCTAGTACTTTAATTAACGAAGCACAAAATGGCGAATTCCCGTTTCGCTACCAGTTTGCGGCCCAGTTCGCGGCCCGTGAAGCGCTTCTACCGTGAAAAATCATTTTTTTTTTTTTTTCCCCACGGGACCCTTTAATAACCCCAACAACATTCCTAGGGGGTCAAGAGGGGGATACCTTGCCCCCTTTCATTAAATTCCCCCTTAGTTTTTCACCTTTTCTTCTCTCTCGATCCTACCGAGAGACAAGATGGCGGCCGCTCCGGACTGTCACGCAGCAAAAAAAAAAAAAAAGCTCACGCACAGCCGCTGGAAGAGATGTATCAACATATATCAGCCTCCTCACCCACCCTCAGGAAACATAGGGGATTAGGATACGTCTCCCGCACCCCCTTATACCTAGTACTTTAATTAACGAAGCACAAAATGGCGAATTCCCGTTTCGCTACCAGTTCGCGGCCGCGCTTCTACCGTGAAAAATCATTTTTTTTTTTTTTCCCCACGGGACCCTTTAATAACCCCAACAACATTCCTAGGGGGTCAAGAGGGGGATACCTTGCCCCCTTTCATTAAATTCCCCCTTCGTTTTCCACCTCTTCTTCTCTCTCGATCCTACCGAGAGACAAGATGGCGTCCGCTCCGGACTGTTTAGAATGTTGACAGACACCGGAGAGCCAATCAGCTTTCTGCGCGCAAAGTTCCGATAAGCGAAAAGTAAGCGGACCGGATCGCTGCCCAGAGCGCTGTTACAGATATATATCTTGGTTTGAACGTTAATTTCTCAAAAACTACTGGAGCACATATATTGAGACCTAGCAAAGGCACATCGGGCTAACAGTCCCTACAATTTTGCCAAGTTTCGTGCAAATCCATTCAGCCGTTCGAGCTAAAAGTGAGTCCAACCGCCCTATGGAAAACTCAATGCAAAAAACGCGTTTTGGGACCCCCCTTTTTTCTCAGCCCCCCCTTTACGAAACCCCACCAAATTTTCAGGGGCTGCTCAGAAACAAAATGTGCCATTTTCCTGAAAATTTCAGCCGATTCCGTCCACAAACGCCAAAGTTATTAGACATAGAATTTTCAAAAGTCCCATAGGGAAAAAATTCTAACTATATATACCTACTGGCGATAGCCAGTAGGTAATATATATATATATATATATATATATATATATATATATATATATATATATATATCAAGCCACAGAGAGTCTACGGATCTAACATATCAAAATATATAATCTGATTGGCTGCCACCACATCAACAAAGATGTTGCAGGGGACATTTTAAGGTCCAGTTCCCTCTCCTGCAAAAATATGAAAACAAATATAGGTGGGCAGGGTAGGGATACTACGCACCCGTAGACATGGTAAGGAGGAAGCGGGAAGTCCTAGAGGTACCACTCACCACCTGGCCTAAAATCTTATTTTTGGATGGTGGTGAACAACAATCATCAGTACCACAGATCCCATCCCCTGGCCCAGATCAATAATATTGGTGTGGGCCTGCAACCCCTTCCTCATGCCTTACAGAAGTCCGAGGGTCCCCATCCCCCAGGGCCATTTATTTTGGGGAGAGGTCATAAGGCCTCCCTCCCCAAGCGATAGATCAGCCCCAGGGGCTGATAAAAGCAATGTCCGGGGACAGTAAGTGAGGTAAAAATATTAGTTAAAACACACCATTTAAAATGAACTGAAATTCAATAGGTACAACAAGTCAGTATGATTTGTGCTCTAAAGTATTGTTTTAGAAGTCTGTTCTTGTCTTCCATGGTTGTTTCCTTTTAGTATCCATTGTGCAACCATATTGAGAATGTGCTTTAGAATAATTATGCTACAAATTCTATTTTAATTTTTTATTTTTGTAGGACTGGACGATTGCACTTATAGATAAAGAAGTGCTCCCTGCCCAACATGACTGTATAGTATCAGGTAAATTAATACATTATCCTTAGTGTGTTGCAAAATGAACACTGCAAGGAGGCAGGTATGAAATGAAACAAAGCTCAGTGGAGAAAGATTTTGAGATAAAATGAAATCCAACATTAGGAAAATGAATAAAAAATCAATGATTGCATGATGATTATTTAAAATGGCTAAAATTATATTTGTTCCAACAATATTGGACTTGCAAACTCAGGAACTGAGTATTCGCCCACTTGGACAGCATTTCGAAATAATGCAAAATGCCACAAAGAAACAATGTGGAAGAGATGTGATTTAGTGACTGTACTGTAACTGTTCACATGACACTTACTTTAAGTGGGTAGTAATACCTGTCAAATCGAACATTACTTTGCATCATAATTATTCTAAAGAACTAGTACATTTGCATAATGAGAACTACAATAGAGGGAGAGAAAAGCCTTCTAGTGTAAGTCTTTTTTCACTAACACACGCACTCTTTTATATATACACATTGGCCAAGATGGTGCCCATCTGTGATCAAGATTTATGTGATTGCCAAAACACATTTGGTCCATATGAACACCAAGAAGAAGTAATGACTATTTATACCAACAAATGAGATGTCCGTCATTAGTGTAGAATGACAATGGTTGGGAAATGTTAATGGGGAGCTGTTAGAAATGGGGGTTTCTAGTTGGCAGAGGAAGGTACCTTTGTCAAAATAGGGACCCTTGCTTCTAGTCAGTGTAAGGGGGATAGACTTCTAAAATAACCCCTGCTCGCCCCCTTGGTTGCTTTGCATGAGCAGACAGGCTTACCTCAGAGGCAGTGTGTAAAGCATTTGTGAACACATGCAGTAATACAGTAAAACTCTAGAAATGGACACCATACCAGTTTCGAAAATAAGTAATCTTTATATAAACCAAATAAGACCAAACAACAAAAATCCACAATACAGTAATAAAAATATGACTTTCAAATGGTATCCATTTTTATCCATAGTTACTTCACTTACCCAAATCTAAATTAGAGAATTCGTTCTTCGGTTCCGGGTTGAGAGTGGCGAGAGGCTCAGTGCAGTGCGAGCTGTGAGCCAAGGGCTTTGTTCTGCTGAGAGAGACTGGCAAGAAAGGTTAGGACGGCTGAGCCATTGGAGCTGCGGGTGACCCGCGAGAGAGCTGCAGGAGCCACTGAAGCTACTGGAGCTCCGTGGGAGCCGCCGGAGAACCGTGAGAGCTGCGTAGGCTGCAGGTGAACCATGAGAGAGCTGCAGGAGCCACTGAAGCAACCGGAGCTCTGCTGGATCCGCGGGAGAACTGCAAGAGCCGTGGGAGAACCGTGAGAGAGCTGTAGAAGCCACCAGAAACAGGAGGGCTGGAGCCCCAGAGCAGAAATGAACTGCGGAGCACAGGAGTGGGGGCAGGAAAGATGCAGGACCAGAGCAGAGGTGAGGTGTGATTCTTCCAACTACCTACCCACCCCGCCAACACCCTCCCCTCGCTATTTTCACGCTTCCTTGCCCACCCTCCTCCTCCACCACTCACGGCCCCCTCTAGCAGTAGCCCGAAAAATGCCTGGTAATGCTGTGACAGCGCCAGCGCCTGTGCCAGTGCCTGAGCCTTACTTGAAGCTCATTAAGAGACAGGGGGATTGAGGAAGAGACCTCAATACAAAAGAAAAGAAAAAAAATAGAATACAAGCCTCCACCCTGTGGTTGTGTTTCCAACTCGCTTGACTTGTGGACATTTGTTGGATTTTGGATTCCTCCACCTGCAGCAATCAAAAGGAGGGCAGCTGCCCACAGAAGATCCTCAGCACCCCCAGAACTCCCCAGCCCCCCTCCTGAGCCCAATCAGGTCAACTCAGACCCTCAATACCTCCAACAACAATAGCAGCATCAGTGAGCAAGTGGCAGCAGTGAGGGAGGGGGCGGGAAAGCTGATGGTGAACAGAGGAGATCAGAGGAGAAGAAGGGGGGGACAAAAAGCCCCAAGGACTAAGCCAACGCCAAGAGGCACAGTACAAGGCACATGGTAAAGGAAAAGGCACCCAGAGAAGGCTCAGAGCAGGGCAGAGTAAGGCAGTAAAGCAGAACAAGCACAGCAAACAACAACGACAACTGCCCATCCCCCCCCAGCTGTGAAGTGAAGAGCATTCAGAACCAGGAAGGGGCCTGGAAATTACACAGAATCACATAGGATATAATATTAAACAATACCAACCAAAATAACAAACAAAATACTGACAAGTCTTCAAGTCTTCAAATTTAGTCAAACTCATCACACTTAAATATAACGGAAAAGTGGACCTGAATAAATCACCAAGAACATTTTGGAGTGCAAGGAAGATACAAACTAAGCACGCCAACCTCACCCCCAACTTCACCTCAAGGAAAACATAAAGAGAGGAGAACAAGGTATCAAGCCACCAGCAACTGGAGGGGATAAAGTGATAAGCACACAAATAAAAACCGTTGCGAAAGGAGTGGCAGCAGAGAAGTTAGAGCCTAAGTCCATTAAACAATTAGGACATGAGATCAGGGCGTGTTTGGGAGGCCGTCCAGCCAAGACAAGCAGGGAGTAAGAGAAAGTAGTGTAAATCTGGTCCACCCACAGCCCAATCTTTCGACCAAATCTCCCTCAACTCAACTGAGGTTGACCAAACAGACAACACGCCACCAAGAAGGGGAACCTCCTCCAACGTTAAGGTCTCTCCAACCCAGCCTAAAATTTACACAAAGTTCAACTTCTTAAAAGACATTGGCGCTGCTGTGTATTCAAGCAATGCAGCACTTAAAGGGCTTCAGTCCCCCTTAAACTGGTTCAAACTCTTTACTCACCACAGCTAACTAAAGCCTTAATACATACTCAAGCCAATGAGCCAAGCTTGTCTCCATCAGTAGTTCACACCAACCCAGTCCCTAACAGGAATCCAACTTCAAGCGCACCGGGGGCAGTCTCCGCCCAATCAATGTACAACAGTAGCAGCGCCTATGCCGGCCACGTATCATTTGGCCCAAAATATCGGACTTCTGGCAACCACCGCACACTTAATGAAGCTTTCAGAGGGTCACTCAGGGACCCGGCCATTTGAACTATTGGCAGACCAGGCTTCAGATAGTTCAGACTACTCAGAAACAGCAACACCCCTAGCAGCAGGGGATGTTCAGCAAGTGCTTACACCAACGGTTCTAACAGGAACAAGTTAATCAATGCCTGCGGAAAAGAGAAATTAGAATAACCAACCACTGACAGCTACACAAACTGCTCCCCCAAACCCCTCAGTGGATGAGACAAGTGGGACACAATCTCCGTCGGCACCTCATGGGAAAGGCATTTGCAGCCCATATCCACTACTAACATCAATGTCTCGGATCTTAGCCACACTAGTATCAGCATGCTGACTCCAACAGTGATCATTAACGAGTCCAAGCAGGAAGAAGGAAGGGCGGCCTTATCCTATCTGAGCACTCAAGAATGGGAGGACATGTTAGCAGCATACTCTCCAAACCGTCACATAGGCATACCTCTTTTGAAGCCATCTCCAAATCCTTCAGCTGACAACCAGCCCCCAAGGGACATAGGGGAGCGAAAGGAGATGGGTAGGCCAGAAGAACAAGGTGGAAGTATTTGGGCCTCCATCCTAAACACCATGCAATTGTCGGTGGAGGTGCTCCTATATAAGTCTGACAAAATGGACATACAGCTCACCCTACTAAACACCCTGGCAGTGTTCACAGCAGGCATAGATGAGAAACTGGGGCACCTCAATGGTCTAATTAGAAGAACACAGACGGAGGTACACCTCCGAAACGGCTGTAATCAGATTGTGGATAAACTAGCAACCCTTCCAACAATGCTCACAGCTGTGCTAAACAAGCTGAGGAACACATCACTAGCCAACACTGTCTGTTCTCTAGTTGGGGCCGCATCTTCAGATACCCCAGCCCTTGAAAGCAAGGATTGAGATTCGTGCAGCTCATCTAATCAGAACTTCAAAGGCAGCGACTCTTGCACCCAGCATAAAGTGGGGTCTCCACGCACTGTCAAGGAATGTTTCAAGACAGTCCAAATTGACTAAGCCAATACCAAAGCCAATGCCAAACAAGGCCGCCAGCAGAAACAGAAGGGACAGAAGGAAAAATCACTTCCCCTCAATCAAGCTTCTACCTATTCAATCTTCAGGAAGCAGTGCTCTAAATCAGCGTCTGAACCCAAAGAGGAAGGCAAGCAACACATAGCTCCGGCTCAAACAAGCATCCTTAAGAACACATTAGTATCTCCCGGATGTTCTAACAACGAAAGTTCTTTAGCTGTTATAAATAAAAGGAAATCGCCACAGGCAATGTTAGCTCTCCACAGAGGAAACACTAACTCTAACCCAAGTGTAATTCTTATATCTTCATCACAAAAGCCAACAAATAATGTAACCTGGCCTGATGGACAAAGAGAATCTCTAATTAGGACCGATCCTGTGACAGAAGAAAATAGGGCGCCCGGAACGGACACAAACCGGCTAATGATCATTAATCAATACGTCAATAAAGATCAGACAAACAATAGCTTAAACCATTACATCGAAAAACTTGTCTCACCGAGTGAAGGAAAACAAAAATGGAAGGCCCCAGATCAGCAACCTCAGGGTTCATTTTGTCCGCAGGATTCGAGGCCACACTGACAAGAAACAACGTAACCAATTATAGCCCCACCAAAGAGGGGCAGCTACTGGAACTAAGGGAGAAAGCACAACTTAAAAATCTGAAAGAATGATGATTCTACGCAGGAGAATCTCCAAATCAAGTGCAGGCCTACAAAAGATTGCCAATCAGCTCGAATATCACATTGCTCAAACCCGAGTACACATCAAAAGGGCACCAAGATATACTAAACAGGGGTAATTTCTTGAAACTATTAAGGGCCATTCCCAATCTAGCAGATTTGAATACAACTGATCTTCTTGCAATAGAGTTTCTTACACCTGAAAATCCAGCAATGCCTGAGGCAACGAGGGTGTCATGGAAAACAGCTGCAATCGCCCAAAGAGTATTAAACGAGCACCACATTTTCGAAGCTTGGGGAATCAAGGTCACCTCTTACCAAAATCCAGCTTACCCAACGCCTCTTCTAAACCCCAGTCCAAGCCTGGCCTCAATCACTACCCAAAGCCCCCAATTTCTATCCTTAGAGGGGCACTGGGCTCCTCTCCTCAAACAAGGCCTCTCCTCTGGGGTTCTAACCGCGCACCGTTTGGTGAAGAAGCTGCAGTCAGAGAAGGTCTTCGGTTTGCTGAGCCAATCATAGCAAAATGGAAACAGGCAACAATCAACAAGTAGTAAGTGTATTTTGCCTTTGCTCCTGTAACATCAATGGTCTAGCCTCAAAAGCTTCTGACCCAGACTTTCTGCAATACTTCAAAACGTTTGATATAATTCTGTTGCAGGAAACATGGCTGAGTGAACCATTACATATACACGGGTACCACTGCTTCACCATTCCAGCTACAAAAGGCAGAAAAAACGGTCACTGTTCAGGCAGGCTGGCAACCTATATATCGACAACTACCATACCTACAGGAGCGACAGTCGACCCCGGAACTTATCCTCTCTCTGGCGGGTGCACAAAAAGAAGTAACAATTGTCAACGCATACATCCACCCGAAACGTCTAGCAACAGATTCGGTGAAGCTATTAGGCCAAATAACTACCTATATAGGCAGCACTGAATCATCAAATATAATTCTGTCAGAGGACTTGAATCAATACTTATTGGGATCATCAGACGAATATGAAGCAAGAATTCAAACTTCATACTGCAATATACCAACACAAGGTGTCTTCAACCGCAGGAAAATCAACAAGATAAACAGAAGGCTTCTCGAGGATCTGAAACACTCCAATCTCAGGGCCCTTAACGGAAGATTCACAGGCAACACTCCTCCTGTAGCCAGTTACTATACTGCAATAACTTCCTTGAATTTGGACTATACCTTCACTAGTCTCTCAATGTTTTCATTTATCATCAATTTAAAAATGGGGGACAAGGGAGATAGTGATCAACGCCTACGAGAAATAGCTTTAGCCGCAACTGCCCCCTCTGGTATCCAGCCTACCCCAGTCTTGGGCACCATCTATACGTCAGACTATAAGAGAATCAAATTTACGGCAAATAACATTGACTTCATGTCAGAATCGGCATTGAATCGCATACTCTCATATCTGACCAACATGGACTACATTCAAATCTAGGCATGTTTCACCAAGACGCACAGAGAACTACACGCGTCGCAAATAAAAGTGAAGCACACTCTGCCGTTCGAGCAAGCGAAAAGGTTAACTGCAGCACAAGGCGTACAAATTAAAACCCTAAAAGAATTATAAACGGCTCAATGAGATCCTTGCGTCATGACCCTGGGAACCTCTTGCTACTCTCCTCTTTGCGTCAGCAAAGAACTAATCTAAAGAAGTTGAAATGGGGCATTAACAAAAACCATGAAAATGACACCGGGGCCAAACTTCTTCAAAACATTAAGGGCCATATGTAGGTGGCCGAATACCGGTCGGTAACACCGAAAATTGGCCTTTTTCGGTGTTACCGAGCGGTATCCAGCCATGTGAGATGTACCTAATACCGAATGCAATCGTTATTAACGAATCGGAGAAAAATTACCGATTCCATAGTTACCGAATCGGAAATACCCAAACAATAAATACCTAATCGGAAATAAAGAATTGGTAAAACCCCCAAGAATGCGATGTAGCAAACGTCTGTAACACCGAAAACAAGCAGATTCGGAAATAACGAATCAGTATTTACCACGTTTCAAGAGCATGTGGTAATGAGGTGCAGTGCATAAAAAGCGGCCCCAAATTGCATCTGTGTGACCACAATGGCAGCCCTCTACGTCATTGCAAGGCACCTACGCTTGAGAGCAGCAGGAGTGAGGATCTGGAGACGTGAAGAGCGGGTGTACAGAGTACGCATTACATTGTTCCGATTGACAGAGGCTGAAATTCATGAACGATACAGACTGCACCCAGACACCATCCTGGACCTAATCCGTGACCTTAAACCCTATCTGGAGCATCAGACACCAAGGGCCCACGCAATCCCCACCCATGTCCAGGTACTCTGCTGCCTGCACCTCCTAGCATCAGGAAGTTTCCAGGGTGTGATAGCTGCAGTGGGTGGAGTGTCACAGAGCTGTCTATCCCGTTTCTTCGACACCTTCCTGGATGCCATGATGGACAGAATGGAACATTACATATCCTTCCCCAGTACACAGGCGGAGCTGCAGAGAACCAAGCTTGAGTTCTACCAACTAGCACAGTTTCCACACGTCATCGGATGCATCGATGGAACACACATACCCATCTGCCCACCTGCAGCAAGCGAATACATATACAGGAACTGCAAATCCACCCACTCCATCAATGTGCAGGTGATCTGTAATGCCAAGCACATCATTACTGACATCGTGGCCAAATTCTCCCGGGAGTAGCCACGACGCCTTCATCTTCCGTAACAGTGGCATCCATACACGTCTGCTTGATGGCAAATTTGGAGACGGATACATACTAGGTAAGTACATGTGCCACACCCTGATGTACACCCTGCCTCAAGCTGTTGTGCACAGTGATTAATTACCAATTACTTCTTCACATAGGTGACAGCGCATATGCCCTCCGGCCTTATCTGCTCACTCCATATCTGAACCCAACCACCCCAAGGGAGAGGAGGTACAATGTGGCACATAGGAGCACACACAACGTGGTTGAGCGCACATTTGGATTGCTCAAAAGCAGATTTCGTTGCCTCCACAAAACTGGAGGTGCACGTCTGTACAGCCCCCTTAAATGTTGCAAGATCATTGCTGTGTGTGCAATGCTGCACAATCTAGCCACACAAAAAGGTACAGCAGTGGAACTAACTGACTCAGAAGAAGAGGACGACGACAACCCTCAGCCAGAGCCCTGTGCAGCTGGTGGTGCAATTGAACAAGATGGGAGACAGAGGCGGTCAGAGATTATGTCAAACTTTTTCTGAGTAAGAAACGACACTGAGCCATTACCTGTTACATGCAAAGGTGTTTATTGTGCACACCTACACTATAGTGAGCAATGTCCAATTGGATATGGGTTACATCACCCATCTCATTCATCGAAACAGCCATAGCTCTTCACTTCCTGCGTCCCCGCGCTGCTCATCCACGTTCCCTTTCGCCACTGTCTGGTGTGGATGATTGTTCATGTGCAGGCACGTTGCGTTCACTACGCCTCCTGAATTCAGTGGGTGAGGGCGTAATGCCACCACGGCTGGCCGCTCTTCACTGTCCCCCCCCCTTCCATTGTGGCCACCTTAGCATTCTGCATGTGCTGTAGCAGAGAGGTAATGGACACCATCCCCTGGCCACATCCCTGCTGCAAGGCGCCATCTCCTCCTGCATGGCGATGGACCTGCGGCACATAACTAAAGTTGTAGTGGCCAGCCGGTTCACCGACTTGGTATAGGCCTGGATCCTCTGTCTCTCCCCGCGCCTGCCAAGACGGTCCTGCTGAAGCTGGCTGCAGAGGTTGTCCACAGAGTTAGCTACTCTCTCCATTTCCGCACACAGGTTCTCACCCATGGCACTGATGCCCTTCTCCATCCTGAGCATGTGCTTGTTCATGTGTGCCACCTCCCTGTGCATTGACTTCATCTCCCTCCATTGCAGGCGCTGGCCCTTCAGCATGTTGCCTTTCAGTCCAGCAAACACAATGTCTCCCTGCTCGGATGCAACTGGACTGTCCGGCCTCACCCTGGGGCGTCTTGATGTGATGTCGGAGCCATAGGATGCTGCACCAGCCCTCTCCCTGTGGTATCGATCAGCAATGGGACTTGGTTCGCCGATTCTGCCCTCCTCCTCCGACCCCTCCATCTGCTGGAGGCTGGGCACGGCATGCCTCCTGCCTGACTGTGGTGGAGGTGGTGTCGGTGATCGTAGCTCTGGGGACTGTGTGAGTGGGGACTGCGGCTCTCCCTGGCGTGGTGGTGATGGCTGTGCTGGAGGAATGGGTGGCTGTGATGGCGCCGTGCTTGTGGTCCCTGAGGACATGCTGTCCGTAATGTTGGCTCCCCTCTGGCCTGGCTGACTTGCCTCTGCTGGTCTCTGCTGCACTGCGAGATGACTCGCCTGTAATGACACAAATGTACATGTACTCAATGCTCTGTCAGCAATGGTCTTGCATTAAACAGCATGCCTATTGTGCACAGTGGTTGTCCTGATGTAGCCAATTCCTTTCACATGGTATTGTACTTGATAGCCGGACTGACCCAGTCATGTGTCCCCTTTGACTACATCACCCATCTTGCATTGTAGGTTACCAGTAAGACATGGGGTGGAGTGGGTGTCCCTTTGCCACTATGGGGTTTGGGGTTGGGGAGGGGGTAGCACAGCATATTGGGCATGCTTCTTACCTTGTTTTCTTGCTGCTCGGGCGGAGCTGTCCGCATCTCCCACGCCGCTCACACTCTCCGGCTGGATGGTGGACTCTGTTAGGCTCCTGCCCAACCCACACACTGCAGGAACGAGGTATGTCCCAACCCACTTCCCCGACTCACCGGTCACTCACTAGATGGTACAGATGAGTAAACCGATGACCCAGAAAAGCGGGTGGAATATATATGAAGGCACCAAACCTTCCACCCCTGTAGAGCGTAGTTCAAATAACACCCTCCTCCTCGCTTCCGCACCTGCATAAACAGGGAGACAAAAATACACCTCACAATAACCTCTCAGTCTCCAATCCTACCTCTGTATCAAATGACCATATCCAGCAATCCACCACACATGCACTTACCAGAAACGAATGCAGGGTTTGCTTTGAGGGGGGTCTAGTCCAGGGTATAAAAAACTCCAAGATAACTTCTCTTGTAATAGCCTTAAAACAGGACTAGTAATTCGGGTGTTTGGTTTGGGCGTGTATGTATTTACAGGGTAAAAAACATGCCGAAATGGCGGGCATGAACAAAAAACCCCTGTGTCTTCAGAAAGGATTGTGGGGGGAAAGCAGGGGAGCCGAGAATCGATACCAACTCGGTTCTCGGGAGGACCGAATGACAATACCCAGCCGGGTTTGCACTCAAACGTCATCTCCGCCCATAACGAGGCGGAACGGTTACCACAAGACGTGTTTACAGCGCGAACGCCTAGCGTCCGTCAGTCTTCTATACAACGTCTCGGGTACAAAAGAGAAAAGACACCCCTACGGTGTCTGACAAACAGGAGCCCCTGGATGTCGTTGGCAAGTCTCTAATAAGAGAAGGGGGAAACCAAAACAGGGGAAGTACACTAACTAACTAACTATGAAATACAAGGGAACGGGCGTTCAGGAAACAGGAGGGAGGGAACAGGCAAGTAACAACAACGTGACTTCAGGACAAGGGAAGAGGGAAAAGGAAGAAGGCAATACTCCAACGATTCTCACGAGCCCGTAAGAATCAGCAACAGTCAACAAGCTACACAGGAACCAGGATAGCGGGAACCCACAGGTTAGCAATAACAAGCACCAACACTATGGTAGGACTACCTTTTATGTCCAACTGGCGTGTCATGTGACAGCAAAGACATGGTCATCAAAAGAGGACTTGGGACCGAATCCTAACAGACTCCACCATCAGTTCAAGTGGTGTTGGTGCTGGGGCTTAGCTTTTGCCACCACCTGTAAGGCCAGCCTGCCGGTGTCTCTCTGCCATCCTCTGTTTTGCTGCTTTCCTGAGGTCGTACCACCTCTTCCTGATGTCCTCTATGGTGCGCTAGGTGACACCTATGGCATTGATTTTGTCACGAATTCCACTCCAGATTTGTCTCTTCTGTGACTCTGGCACTTGGTGGGACTGGGCTCCAAACAGCTTGTGGTGCTCTTGGCTGACATCCTGGATGAGGACTTCCAGCTCCTTCTTACTGAACTTCATTTTGCGTTTTCTGTCACCTCCCTCCTTCTCCTTGTCCTGGCTTGCCATTTCACTGCTTTCGGGTTCTGTTTTGCTTCTTGGCTGTGTGGCTGTGTTGCTGCTGCCTCCTCAGCTCTCCTGGCTGACTGCCTGCCTGCCTCACTGTGTGCTCCTGGTCCTGTACACCTCGCTGGGTGTGCCCACTTCCTGTTTGTGAGGTAATTGGTTGTTGTGGATTGGCTGATTCTCCTACGTACGATTTTTTGAATTACCGAATCGGATTTTACCGATTCGGTAATGGATTCGGTAACACCGAATCGGTATTTCTTTGTTGGATTGTGGATTTTATTACCGAATCTTTCAGAATCAGTATTTAATACCGAATCTTAACGAATCGGTAAACTTTACCGATTTTTTACCTACATCGCGTTTTACGATTTATTACCGATTCGGTAAAATTCGGTATTAAGGAATCGGTATTCCTGTTTTACCTACATATGGCCAAATGACAGTGCCCTTTTATGGAATATGGTAAATCCACTCATTAACCCGCAAAGTGGGGGAATCTCATCACCCATATTACAGGAAACCTGGGCCAATTATCTGTACACCCACTTCAACTACTTTACAGAGGGCTCCCCTCATCTGGACCAGAGTGGGGCAGCTCTAAGTGATCGCAATGTGGCTAATCCAATAAAGGATAGAGTCCCATATAAATCCATAGACACAAGTCAGCTTCTGGAGGAAACATCAGATGAAGCCGCGCCTCTGCTAATTAAGCAGCAGATCACAAAGGGAAGAAAGGAAGGAGCGCCAGGCCGGAATGGAAGACCGCCCACTCTATTTAAACAGAGGGCGACAGAGTGGGCCAGAATACTTCATCCAATATTCCTTGAAGTGAGACAACGGGGTCTGATCACTAGCGCTGACCTGTTAACTCACTCTCCTGAGGCACAGCCGGGAGCCACAAACTGCTTATGTTTATGCTTTTAAAAACTCCTTGATACTTGTGCTTTTTAAAACTTTATGCTCACCTGCTCTTCGCGCATTTGACTTGATTCATGACACCCCTGCACAGCGGATTTAGCGCTGGTGCGGGCGAGGTATTTGTATTTACATTTGCCGCCATTGCCGCCCATTCCGGGACACGGCCACCGGCGCTGGCCACGCCCCTTTTCGCCAAAAGCCTATTAAAGCGCTGATCACTAGCGCTGACCTGTACACTCACTCTCCTGAGGCACAGCCGGGAGCCACGAACTGCTTATGTTTATGCTTTTAAAAACTGCTTGATACTTGTGCTTTTTAAAACTTTATGCTCACCTGCTCTTCGTGCATTTGACTTGATTCCTGACATCCCTGCACAGCGGATTTAGCGCTGGTGTGGGCGAGGTGTTTGTATTTACATTTGCCGCCATTGCCGCCAGTTCCGAGACACACCCACCGGCGCTGGCCACGGCCCTTTTCGCCAAAAGCCTATTAAAGCGCTGATCACTAGCAGCGCTGACCTGTTCACTCACTCTCCTGAGGCACAGCCGGGAGCCACAAACTGCTTAAGTTTATGCTTTTAAAAACTGCTTGATACTTGTGCTTTTTAAAACTTTATGCTCACCTGCTCTTCGCGCATTTGACTTGATTCCTGACACCCCTGCACAGCGGATTTAGCGCTGGTGCAGGCGAGGTGTTTGTATTTACATTTGCCGCCATTGCCGCCCGTTCTGGGACACGCCCACCGGCGCTGGCCACGCCTCTTTTCCAACCCTCCCCTTACCTGTACATAGGATGTGCCCCTACCGGACGCGCAGCGGACAAGCGCAGCGGGCGCGCCGATTGCGCGCCGAAGGCGCGCCTAAGGCAAGCCCGTCTGCGCCCGTCCGCGGCCGGCCGAGGCCTGGGGCCTGCCACTCTGCCCAACTCACACCCTATGCCCCCAGGGACCTGACTGCTCCACACTCACCCTGGCCACTGGAATCCGCCAGCCACCATAACCTACAACAGCTTGGTATCTACCAAGCCTGCACCTCTTTCCCCGAGATCAGGACCCTCCCATCCTCCCTCACTCCTGAATACACAATCACCCCCCCTTTCTAAACCCCTGTCCGCTCAAGCACCTGCTAATTTGGAACTAACAATCATGTATCTTAACACCCGGTCGCTCGTCAGACATCAATCTGACATCCACCACCTCCTGGATTCAGACCGACCTGACATTCTTCTTCTAACGGAGACTTGGCTGAATGACGACTCCCCCCCTGACATCTTGGCAGCCATTCCACCGGGCTATTACATCCTCCAAGCCAACCGGCCGGCTGGCAAACCAGGAGGCGGCGTAGCCGCTATTTTCAAATCTCCTCTTAGGTTCAGCTCCCTTTCTCTACTCACCATCCCCCAGGTTGACTGCCTGGCAATCAGATTTGACTCCTCAGTGTCCCCTTACATCTGTGTCTTGGCATACCGCCCCCCTCAACCCATGCCCAACTTTTCCTCCCTCTTTGGTGATCTACTCTCTCAGCTCACTATCAGCAATTCTAAAATCCTGGTCCTAGGCGACTTTAACTACTGGCCATCAGATGCAAATGAAAGCCCTCATTCCTTGGCTTTTACTGACCTGCTGAGCGGGCTTAATGGCTCTCAACATATTCACACAGCCACCCACTCTAAAGGCCACATCCTAGACCAGGTGTGGACCTATAATTTGGAAATCAATTCACTCACGATATTACCTTGCCACTGGTCTGACCACTTTCTAATCTCTTTTTGTCTTCTGATCCCTCCACCACCCCCCCACAGCCGAGGCCCTAGCCTTCTGGCTCGCAACTGGAACAAAGCAGACCTCGATCGCTTCCTCACCTCTTTAACTTCCTCAGCTCCGTCCTGCCTAGGCTCCATAGACTCTCAAGAAGCCGCATTAACTGAATGGTTAGAATCTGCCAGTGACAAGGTCGCTCCCCTCAAATTAGTCAGAGCCAAGCGTCCCCATGACGCACATCGGTGGTTCTCAGATAGCCTCAAATCCTTAAAACTGGGACTTCGCCAAGCCGAGCGTCATTGGCGCAGAATCTATGACCCTTTAGAGAAACTTCGTTTTCTAAAACTATCTGGAGAATATAAACAGGCTATTTCAGCAGCTAAAACCACCTACTTCTCCTCAAAAATTCTCAACTCTGTGCAAAGATCTAAAGAAATTTTTGCCATTGTGAGGAGCTCTCACATCCGGATAGGGTGACTATTAAACCCCTTCCGTCCCAGGCCCTCTGCGACTCCCTCAACTGCTTTTTTATAGAAAAAATCAATAAAATAAAAAACAGTATATATTCCGGACCGCCGGTGACGGCCCTTTCTGAGGTCATATCCTCCTTTAACCCCCACTCCCTCACTCAGCTGCCCCCCATACTAGAGGAAGACTTTCTCTCCCTACTCAATAAAGTTTCATCTGGTTCCCCCACAGATTTTTGCCCTCCCACGATTCTCCGGGCCGCCTTCTCAGCTTGCCCCTCCCCTCCGCTGACCCTCCTGAACAACTCTTTACTGCTCGGTCAGGTTCCCAGCCACTTTAAGAACGCTGAGGTGGTTCCTATATTAAAAAAAACCAACGCTGATCCCAGGGTTCCTGGCAATTTCCGCCCCATCTCCCTGCTCCCCTACTTGAGTAAGGTACTTGAGTCTCACGTAACCAGCGTCCTTAGCTCCTTCATCGAAGATTCCAACTTCCTTGATTCCCAGCAAGCCGGGTTTAGACCTGCCCACTCGACCGAGGCGGTCATCCTCTCTGTCATGGAGGAACTCCATAGAGGCGCTGACTCCAACATCAGCCAAGCCTTGGTCCTTCTGGATCTGTCGGCTGCCTTTGACACGGTCGACCACACCATCTTGGTCGACCGTGTCAAAGAAGCGGGCATTGGTGGGACAGCCCTTAACTGGGTTTGTTCCTTTCTGACGAACCACCACCAATCCGTCCGACTCTCCCAGTTTTCGGCTGACAGGAGGATGTTTACCTGCGGTATTCCACAGGGTTCGTCCTTGTCACCACTTCTTTTTAATCTGTACCTCACCCCCCTGATCCGCTCCCTCCGGGGAAGGAATGTCTCCGCATTTAACTATGCAGACGACATTCAGCTCGTTTTCAACCTTGACTCCTCTGACGAAGCGGCCCAAAATTTCCAATCCACCCTCTGCGATATCAGCAATTGGATGGGCACCCACCATCTCAAACTTAATCCCGACAAGACGGAGCTTGTTCTTGTCGGAGGCCCATCCAACCCTTGGAACTCCTCCTTCTGGCCCCTCTCACTTGGCCCCCCTCCCCACCCTGCTGACAAAGTGAAAAGCCTGGGGGTTTACATCTCCCACGATCTCTCTATGAAACATCAGGTCAATGCCACTGTGTCCTCTTGCTTTTTCCAGCTTAAGAAGATCCGAAAAATAGCCCACTTCCTGACCACCGAAGCCCTCACTCTGGCATTGCTGGCCCTAGTCATCTCTCGGATCGACTACGCTAACGCTTTGTATGTAGGCATCCCTCAATATCAGATCAAACGACTGCAGTTGATACAGAACCAGGCAGCTCGCCTAATCTATCATCAACCCAAACATCATCACGTCCACCCTCTGCTCAAAGCCCTTCATTGGCTCCCTGTATCAGAGCGCTGCAAATTCAAACTTGGCTGTCTTACTCATAAATCTTTGGCCAGCATCGGCCCTTCCTTCATCTCTTCCCTCCTACATCGCTATGTCCCCTCCAGGCACCTCCGATCCTCTGACCAAGCACTCCTCCAGGTACCCAGATACAGGCGCAAAAAACATGGAGGTCTCAGATTTTCTTTTCTGGCCCCCTCATTTTGGAACTCTCTCCCATTGGAACTTAGACTCTCCTGCTCCCACCCTCAATTTAGGTCTCTCCTTAAAACCCACCTCTTCCGTAGTGTCTATTCATAGGCTTTTCTCACCCCCCCTCTGCCTCTCACCGAATACAGTGAACAGCGCCAAGAAACCGTCCGGTGTATGCCGCGCTTTATAAGTAATTTTTACATTACATTACATACCTGATTCATTGAAAGGCTCTACGATCATTCCTATCCACAAAAGTGGTGACAAGGCTTTGCCCTGCAATTATCGGCAGATGGCACTAATCGATAACGAGGCCAAATACTTTATGGGTACGTTGTTGGAAGAGCCTACAGCCTGGGCGAACACAAATTATATAATTCCACTAAATCAGACACGCTTCCGTAAGAAAACAGGTACAATAACGAACATCTTGACATTATCCCTGATTATAGACGCTACAGTTTCAAAGAAAATGCAGCTGCACCTTTTGTTTATCGACTTTAGTGCTGCCTTCGACAATGTGGACAGATCGAGACTGGGGATAAAGCTTGCAAGCTGGGTTATCCCAAATGCTGTTTTAAAAATGATAATGCTCCTTCACACTGATACCTGGGAACAGGTTAAACTTGGCACAGGGACGCATTTGACTAGGAAAGTAAAAACAACAAAGGGCCTCAAACAGGGCTGCGTGCTGGCACCCATGTTATTCAATTTATTCATGGGCAAACCTACCGAATTAGTCATCACCAGCAATTCTCATGCACCGAGGATGGGAGGTCACAACTCTGTCCACTCTCCTTTACGCTGACAACGTGATCTTGCTCAGCCACACAGTAGTTGGCCTGCAACATCTTCTCAACAGTATGCAGGATTTCGCTGAAGCAAACAAGCTGTCAATCAACTTAAAGAAAACTAGAACTATGCCAATTAACAACAAAAAGAAAGGCAGTGAGAAGCTGGTCACTGGGAGTTACACGAAAAGACTCCGCTGGAGTGTATAAGTATCTAGGTGTTTATATTGACAAATAAGGAACATTTGCTTGACACCTAGAGGAGATCAAAAGAAATGGGTTGGTGCTAGCATTAATCATGAAAAGCTTAACATCTAAACTACTGGGCCCAACATTGAGTCCCCTACTGAAAGTAGCACAGGCCAAAATCCTACCCACAATTAATTATGGTAGTGAAACCTTAAGAGGGAGAGATGCAAAACTATTGGACACAACTTAGGTAAAAGCATACAGAACCATGTTTAACCTTCCAAACTATACTTCCCTGGTGCACATTAGGCTGGCATGCGGCCTACTGAAGCAGTCATGGGCCAGATACTGTGCATATATCAACTGCTGGAACAAAACCAGACTATCAGCCCCCAAAACTCTAAATCAGCTTCTATGGCAAGATCTTCAGCAGAGGGAGGATTCTTCTGCAAGAAGTTATCTTCAGGAGGCTCTAGCATGCACTGGACTCTTGGCCCTTTGGAACACGCAGACCCTCCATTTCGCTTTTAAGAAATTTGTGTGGAAATCCTTTAAAAAATTGGCGCTGGTGGAGGACAAAGCAGACTTTCCAGCAAAATTGAACGCCTGGATGACTGTGAACAGTTACAAAGTCCAAGCTCCCCAACAATATTTTAATTTGGGCTACTCGAAATTACAGAAATAAAAATTCTTAAAACTTCGCCTTGGCTTGATCTTGTGCCCTCAGAACCTTCCACCATGGAAGTGGGAGCCATCTCGAAAATCTTGTAAAATGGCCGGGCGACATTATCCATTTATTAAGCTCATGCAAGGAGCTGATACAGGAAAGGAGATGGCTGCAAAGAGTCCCCCTTAACCAAAGGAGTATTTGCTCAAGGAGACAAGCAGTTTTGGTATGCTTTGACTCAATAACACCTCAATTAAACTGTAGACTAATGAGATTCCTAAATGCAGTGTAAACATTTTTTAATTGAACACCTAAATTCCACCCCAGCTAAGAGTTAGCCGGGACAACTGTGTGTAGTCTTTTAACTACGACATGAGACTGCCTCCAATAAGGTCAGCATGGGAAGCCTTCATTTAAACACTTGGACTGGTCTCTTAATAATGTCCCCTCTTGTTTAATAGCACAGCCCAGACAGAGCAATGAAGCCGGGCAGAACGCACAATTTAAATTGAGAGCTATGTGTATGAAGAACAAAGCATTTTTTATTTGATTGTAGACCAAAAAGAAAGGGTATGCAGTTCCCCAGGTAAAAAGGGAAAAGGGGCGGATGAACCAAAGTGAGTGGAAGGCAAACAGGAGGGGAATCCTCCTTGTTGGAACTAGAGTCCTCACACACCCAGCGAGCTAGGTGTCATGCTTCATCATATGGGCTCGTTCCTCGTCGGGTCGGCGGTGCAATACCCGACGGTAACCCATAAAGGGGATCTTTAGCGGAGATCTTTTGTTCCTCCCATATGGTGCCATGGATGTGAGGGCACTAAGGGAGTGGTGGGAGTTTAGTGCGTGTGTGTAGATGTGATTGGTGGTTAAAAAAGGTTGGGTAGTCCACAGAGGAACTTTAATAAAGTGGTAACCAACCTTACTAAAAACAAACAGAGTGGTGGCTCTCTGGCTTAAGGGTCCAGGGGAGCCTGTCCCTACTCTATATCCATGGTCAAGTAATTTAACTGCTTTAAGCTTTAATGATACATGAATGTTGTATATGTGTAATTATTAACTCATTATGATTTTATTATCTTATCAGAAATGTGTATTGCAATGGTTTAAAGTAACTATGCAAATGTATTAAAATTCAAATTCAGACTTTCAAATGGTAGAAATAGTTCTGTTCAAAGCAAATTGCAGCGGCCACACTTTTCTCACAAAGTACCTTGGGTGCGTCACACACTCAAACAAAAAGAGTTGCAGGGAAGGTGATGCATAAGTTCTTTACATGGAGGGAATGTGATGCATCGGTTTCTTGCCCAAGGGAAGGGGATGCGTTGGTTCCTTACTGCTGGGCAGGGGAGGCGATGTGTCAGTTCCTTAATGGAGAAGAGGTGATGAGACAGTTTCTTACTGCATTGGGAGGTGATGTGTCAGTTTCTTACTGCATCTCCCAACAGACTTAGCGCCTCGATAAAATGCTACGATCTGTGATGTTGCATGGCATCTTGCAGCTGCACAGCTGACCTTGTGTTGGAATCAGTGCAGTGTTCTCTGACTTTGGAAATCAGTGCACTCGATACACTGTACGGTGATTTCTCAAGCTGCGGGCAGGCACTGCAACAATTTCTTCGGCAACGCATCAGAAACAGGTGCGGATTCATCGCACTTCTCAAAGTCACATTACTTTTCCCAGCTCCCAGCTACAAACAGCCTCCAGAGGTCCAAAACAACAGCAGGCACTTCTTAGCAGGTCAGAACTCATAGCAAGGAAGTTCAGGGGCGCTGGTGGTGAAGTCTTTATGTCCCTGAGACTTCAGAACAGGAGGCAAACTCTTGGAGATCTTCCTGAAGCAGGGGACACATCAAACAGCAAAGTCATTTTCCCTTTCCTTGGCATAAAGTAGCTACTGCAGGCCAACCCCAGACTGCAAACAGCACTGGTGCAGTATTCCTGCTCTTCTCTTTGGCAAAGGTTTCTATTTATCCTCATATGTGATCTTTGAAGTCTTTTCTGGTCCTGAGACTTCCAACAGGAGGTAAGCTCCACTTCAAGCCCTTGGAGAAAAATCGAACAGCAGGAAGATGAAAGCACAGTCTAGTACTTTCCATACCCAAGACAGAAGCAACCACTGCAGGCCAACCTCAACAGCACACATCACCGGGGCAGTACTCCTCCTCCAGCTTTACCGGTCCTTCTTCCTGGCAGGTTCCTTAGTTCAGCACTGATCTAAAAGTCTGGGGTCTGTGTCCCTCTTTTAATACAGTAAATCTCTTGGTTCTCTCCTGGTCCAGGGCTCTGAGCACAGTCCAAACCATTTCTGGGGGTACTTTGCAAGTGCACAACAACCTCCATTGTCAGTGTGAGCCCTGGCTCCAGACACACCACAGGGGGGAGGAGCCATCATTGTGGAAGGCAGGTACAGCCCTAATCAGGTGCAGGTGCTACTCCTCCCACCATTCCAAATGCAGACCAGGCCTATTCAGCCTATCACTGACACATCCAATGTCTCGGGAGCCACTGCACATCCCCTGTCCCTGCCCCTGTCACTCCAAACCCAGGCAATAGATACACATCCTAGCAGAGGCAAACCGGATGGCTAAGCAAGAAAATACCTATTTTCTAAAAGTGATACTTTCAAACACAGAATGTAAAAATCACCCTCACTAAAAGTTCAAGCATACTAAACTTTATTTTCCCATCTTGTTCCCAGAGGTAGGTATGTTATAAGCAAACTCCCCATTCTATCCTATGGGAACAGGTATGTACCATTCCAAGTAAAATAAGTCACAAAGTCTAAAGTGTGAAAAACAGGACTTTAATGAAAGAGGCACAATACTGCTCCATACAGGTCTCTAAGCAGAATGACCAAAGAGAATCACAAGAGATTCCAATTCTAATTGGAATTATAACTAACTGAGTGGCAGGTGCCACGATTAAAAGTATACAGGGATTAAAAGTGAAAGATTTAGAGGGAAAGAAACAAATAACAATGCAACAAGATAGCCCTACTGTCAAGATGGTATTCCTCTGGACTTGCACAATGATAAAAGGGTCTACTTCCAGGCAGCTCCAACTCTGAATTTTCGTTATGACACAGAGTATTGGAATGACCAGGCGGGGGAAATGGAGGTAGGAAAGGATCAATGGGGAAGGAGATATGTAAAACAAAATGTCACAGCGTTTACATCCAAGATGACCAAACATTAATACTCAATCAGTCTGTTCTAATAAATAGGATTATATTCACCTGAGTCTTCCCTACTGTACGAGAAATATGGCAAATAGAGTTTTTTTCTTAAAGTCTTTCTTTAAAGAGGGTCTTGGCTTATACATATAGATTCCAATATAGATTGCTGGACCTGCCACGCAAAGTGTTGTCAAACACAAAGGGCCCATTTAGGATGTCAGGTGGATCGCCACCGCCATGCAGGCGGTGGCGATTTACCCAACATCCTTCCCCGCCCGCCAGCCTTTTCCCCCCCACCATATTACTATGGCCAGGGGGACCGAGGCAGATGGAAAGACTGTCCGCCGCTTTTCCACCCAGTCGACATGTCGACCGGGCGGAAAAGGGCAACGGTTCTCCTTGATTTCCCAGAAGTGATCTAAAAGTCTGGGGTCTGGGCCCCTCTTTTTATAAGTAAATCTCTTTGTTCTCTACTGGCCTAGGGCTCTGGGCCCAGTCCAAACCATTTCTGGGGGCACTCTGCAAGTACACAACAAACTCCATTGCCAGTGTGAGCCCTGGCTCCAGATACACCACAGGGGGGAGAGCCATCATTGTGGAAGGCAGATTCAGGTGCAACTCCTCCCACCACTCCAAATGCAGACCAGGCCTATTCAGCCTAGCGCTGATTCATCCAGACTCTCTGGAGCCACTGCACATCCACAGCCCGTCACTCCAAAGCCAAACAGTCAATAAACATCCTAGCAAAGGCACACTGGATGGCTAAGCATGAAAATACCAACTTTCTAAAAGTAGTATTTTTAAACACAGAATGCAAAAATTCCCCTCACTAAAACATGCATTTTAATATCCTGAGTTCAGGCATACTAAATGTTATTTTCCTTTCTTGTTCCAGGGGTAGTTATGTTTATAAGCAAACTCCCCATTGTATCCTATGGGAACAGATAGCCTTGCAATAGTGAAAAATGAAATTGGCAGTATTTCACTGTCAGGACATGCCACACACACCAGTCCTTGTCCTATCTTTCACATACACTTCACCCTAGCCTCAGGGGTACCTTGAGCCTACCTTAGGGCTGACTAACATGTAAGAAAAGGGAAGGCTAGGGACTGGCAAGTGGGTGCACTTGCCAAGTCGATGTGGTAGTATTAGACTGCACACAGGCTCTGCAATGGCAGGCCTGAGTTACATTTACAGGCTGCTTATGTGGGTGACCTAATCAGTGCTGCAGGCCCACTAGCAGCTTTTGATTTACAGGTCATGGGCACACACAGTGCACTCTACTAGAAACTGACTATTAAATCATAACTCCAATCCTAACATACAATTTATAGGGAGAGCATACGCACTTTAGCACTGATCCCCAGTGATAAAGTGCCCAGAGTTATAAAACCAAGAAAACCAGGTCAGAAACAGAAGGCCACAAAGCAAAAAGTCGGGGGATAAACCCACTGTAAAAGCCAGGTCTAACAAAAACATTTTAAAACTTGCAATCCAGCATAGGCACAGGGTCACACAGCCCCCTCCCTGAGCCTGTTTAGGCCCTGGGGCAAACATGAATTTATAGGGGAGAGGGGTGCATGACCCCTCTCCCCGAGCCACTAATTGACCCCAGGGATCCATCCATGCAAGTGTAGGGGAGGGGGTGCACAGACCGCCTCCGTGAGCCCTGAAAGGCCCTGGGATTCCCTTTCCCCCAGGTTTGGTGCACACACTGTGTCTTGGGAGCCCACTCCTGAGGCCCAGAAGTTTTCCTGCCCACTGGAGCGTAGACAGGGAAGGCATGCCTTTTCCTACCCAGCGGGAGCTCTGAAAATGATCCAGCAGGATGGGAGCCCACTTTTGCCTCCCTGCCTGCCCTCTTGTATACTGTAAAACTCAAATTGCTCCCACCTGATGGGAGCAAGCATAAACAGCTGCTCCCTCTGGATGGGAGCAAAGCTCGCACCCAATGCACCTGTGATTGGTGCATGCTCTAGCTGGTGTGATCCCTATTACTCCCCCTAATGCCCTCTATGGTGTGTGGTGTGGGAGCCTTAGGTGGGCACCAGGGTACAAACGTAGGGCCCCAGGGGATGACCTCCCTGGAGCCACTATTGGCACAGGGAAGAAGGCCACATACCAATCACCTAAATGGAAAAAAAGTCCTGGGATGGGGTCCACAGTGTCCCAAGATGCTTGAGGATGGAGGCTGTGTGCCTTTCCCATTAAAATATAAGGTTGTACCTCATAACCGTAGTAAAAAAAAACTGAATGGCCTTCGGGGAAGGGGTTTCTGGGAGTCATAGTGGCTTGGGGCATGGGGTTGAATAACCTCCTCCCTCAATATAAGATGACAACTGCGGGGGATGGGGACCTGGGGTGATCCAGTGGCTCAAGGAGTTAGGCTGCATGCTCCCTCCTTTCTAACTATATGTTTTTGCCCCAGGAATGGGGTCCTCAGGGCCAAAAAGCCCCAGGGAGGGTTGGTGTATGCCCCCCACTCCTATTAAAAAAAAGGTTCAGGGGGTGGAGTCTCAAGGGCCCTAAAAGTGTCAGAAAGGTGGCCACATGCACCTCCTCTTAAAAAACATAAAGGTCACAGGGGATGGGGTCCCTGGTACTGCCCCCTCCACGCAATAAAAATAATACCACCCCTGGAATAGGGTCTCTGCAGCCTGTAGTTGCTCGCAAAGGGGGGCTACCCACTTGCTTCCCTTTAATATAGAAAAAACTGCCCAGGAATTGGGTCCTTGGGGCCTGGAAAGGTACAGGGAGCAGGGCTGCACACCCCTTCCATTTTTCAGGCAAATTGGCCGCGAGAGATGTGGTCTGCCTGTGTGCTGCCAGGAGTTTGAGACCAACTGCATGCTGCACATGTCAGAAAGTTTTGAGTGGAATGGGGTTGGCTGCTCACAATGGGATGGCTGCAATTTTTGTAGATTTGTTTTAGTTTTTGGCCACTGAGGTGTCCCTCTATGCCCCCCAAAGGGGCCTAGGGGGTCAAGGTATCCCTAACCTGCCCACTTATTACTTTTTATTTTTTACTTCAGGACAGGGGTCTAAGTCTCTGAGTCCTATTATGGCTGCCAACAACATATTTTTCATGCTGCTGGAAGCCAATCAGAGCACTTGCTCCCACAGGAACTCGAAATTAAGCTTCCTGGGCCAATCACAATGCTCTAGTTTTAACATGACGCTCCAGCAAGAGTCTCTCGAGCATCTCACTGACCCGCTGTCCAGATTTACAATTATTTTTTATTAACCTTAATTTCTCAAAAATGACTGTACAGATTTGCTACATCAAACCAGAGAAAGAACAATCCGCAGACCAATGTGATGTAATTGTGTTCAGCAGTTTTTGCTGTAGCCCTTCTTAAAAAAAAGGTTGAGACCCCACTGAATATTTTACAATGTATATACAGATTTGCCTTATAGAAACACGTCTCATTAGACAGTATCTATTAACTTGTTGCCTTGAGAAAGCCCCAGAACTGCATGCCGGGAAGGGGCAAAATACATGTGGCTGTTATCTCTTTATACAATCTGGTCCAATGTGTGGACCTAGTACCTTTGTCCGAATCAAAATAAAACCAGCACCATTTCACTAATATTTGGCTCTATAAATTTTTCATAAAAAACAAGACAAGAATATAAACGAAGTTGATTTGACCTCTTATCTCCCTCTTAAAGAAGTCCAGGCAGAATGCATGGAGATTTCGCATTTTTGGACGCCATTTTTATTCAACACCCGCTTGACAGATCACGCTGAAACTTTCCATTCACAAACAAGTCAAAAAGTACCACAGTTTTAGAGAGTTTCACAGAGATTTGTCAAACGGGGCCAACTGTTACTAGCAACACAAAAAAAGTTTTACCTGTGGAACAGTTGACCCAACTATACCTACACAGTGGCCTTGTAATATGGAAACATTCACCATAGAGCTTCAATTTCAGGACATACCTATCGGACTACTGGCATGCATTAACGAGGCCAAACAGTAACATGGTTACTTATATGAACATGTACTAAGTGCAATCTTTTATTTAACTTAATTCAGTTTTACTACTTCATGCTCAATATCAAGGATAGCTGTAATATATATATTCGAGTATAATGCATCATCGCTATAAATATGGGCAATGATAAATTGCGCTCTATAAATCTCCAAAATAAATAAATAAATAAATAAATGATATTGTTATTCCTATTTTTCAGAAATCTAGCGTTTTTCCCCCTTTTTTATCTTTATTGATTAACTAAATTAGAAAGTCACTTTAACACACACGTCAGGCTCACTTGTCAGTACGTAATGATGTACCATCATCCCCATTTTTTCACCTTTTTATCTTTATTGACTAACAAAATCAGTGTCACTTTAACACACTCGTCAGCATCAGCTGTGAGCACGTAATGACGCATGTTCACGTTTCAAATTAGCAACTGACAAGACAGCCGGCACACACGACTAACGAAGGCAAGACTCTCCGCACGTTTGGGATTCCAGTAAGCTATTAGCTAACCGGTTTTCATACTCCGGTTTTTAGTATGATTATCGGTGTATCAAGCGTTTGTTAACGATTGCATTTAGCACGCGTAATTAGTGCACGTACATAGGCTACAATATCGTACAAGTAAATCGCACATCACATTTTAACTGATTATTAATACACAGGGAGCACAGAACGAACATAGCTTGCACACGAGAAACAACGGTTTGACTTTCTTATAATGTGGAAGAACAACATTCGACTAACTTTTTTTCCTTTAACTTAAACCATGTGGTGGTGGTCAAAAATCGTCGATTTACCTTTGTAAGACAGTGAATATGTTTCATTTGATTTGTTCTCTAGACATTCCCTTTGCGAAGGCTTGCAAAGCCGAAATGCATTGGGAGGGAGGAAGCAATATTCATGAACGTCTTATGTGAATGCAATGCATTATGGAAAAGGAAGTTTTTACACACATATGGAGGAATATGATTTGAATAAAACACATTGAATGAGTAAAACAAAGCCAGAAGAGTGAAAAAGTATTATTTTCTTTAAACTTGGCTGGATACACAGCATTTGGCGCATGTGCCTCGGGAGACAGCCTAAGGGAACTTGGGACTGCTACTTCACTGTAACATTTACTATTCCAACTCCAGTCAGTGCAACAGTTGGATTGCGAAGAGGTAAAATATACTATTCCCACTCCAGTCAGTGCAATACTAGGGAAAGTGTTGGATAGCTGAGAGGTAGAATTAACTATTCCCACTTCAGTCAGTGTAACAGTAAAGAAAGTGTTGGTTTACTATTCCTACTCTATTCACTGCAGCGGTCAGGCAAGTGTTGTATTGCTGAAAAGTAAAATATACTATTCCCACTACAACCACTGGAAAAGTAGGCATAGTGTTGTATTGTAGATTGGTAAAATGTATTATTCTCACTCCTGTCAGTGCAACACTAGGGAAAGTGTAGGATTGGGGAGGGGAAACAATTACTGGTACTATAATAATCAAAACACAAAATATATTCTCAACATAGGAACAACAAATATGCAAAATATTATTTGCATTTAAAAAACACAAAACAATTGCCACATACAATAATAAATAACACATGTTTTATAAAATATTTAGCTATATTTATATTTGGTATAACTTAAGTTACATCCTAACCTATACTTCATTAAAGCATACAACACATATCTGAAAATGTTATTTTTTATATTATTATTTACACAGTACATAATACAATATTAGTTAAAATAATAATACAAATGTATTCCTAAAATAATCATAGTTAATTGCCACCCCACTATTCCTCGTTACAAATAAAACTCACAAAAACATTATGAATTAAAAAATTTGTTTTTTCAACATTTACATAAGTAAATCCCAATTAAACATTTATTATAAATAAATAAATAATAATACAGTACTAACATCTAATTACCATCTTACCATTTACCCTTAAAATTTCAACTCAAACCTACTATATAATATAATAAATATTTTATGTACATATTTTCCATGGTTCTTTTTCAATCCTATAATTAACTTTATTTAATATTTAGTATAATAATATCCTATATACCCTTTACACATAAAAAAGTACCTTACACACAAAAAATAAAAACATTTTGAGGCCGATTCCGATTCGGTAAAATGCCCTCCGAATAGCCGTACGGAGCTTTTTTCCCATACGAATTGTATGCAGAACCATACCCGTACGTACAATGTAGTACGATGTGTACCCAAAGCAGTTCTCCATACGAATCATACCAAAGACCGTACAACTCACTAGTCCATGCGAATTGCATTCAGAATGCGCAGTACGCCATGTTCGTACAGATCGAAGCTGCATTTTCCGACCCAGCAAGTACAAATCATATCGACAACACTCCGTATGACGCTTTTTCTACGGGAGCTTAAAACATCCGTAAAAGCAGATTACGCCTCGAAATGCGTATGAAACGGACTCACCCGGGTACGGTGCATACACCCCATGATTGCAGGGGTACGGTGCATTGGGGTACTGGGTGTACACCCCTGGATTTCAGGGGTACAGTGCTTATGTCCCCGTGCGTACACCCCATGATCGTAGTTGTATGGACCGTAGGGGTACGGTTCGTACACCCCAAGGTCGTAGGTGTACGGTGCGTACACCCCTTCATTTTAGGGTTACGGTGCGTATGTGATAGTGTTGCCCTCTGTACGAATTGCTCATACGTGATTTTTTCCGTAAGAATTGCGTACTCATTCCCCGGTCCGGATCGTAATTGGCGGGTCGAACAGCATTTTTACGAATCTTACGGATCACTGTGTGGGTCAATGCCGTACGGATTTACCCTTCATTTTCGTATGGTTCGCAATGATTCAGACGTATTTTCTCGCATGGATCGTAATTCGCGATTCGTACGATTCGTACGGAAATGGCTACGAACACGAATCGTCATTCGGATTTGTTTCCCGAATCGGAATCGACCTCCAAATGTATTGCACAATAAACATATTTATTTTTCATTTAAATAAATATTATTTAAACATTATTTAGTAATAAAAAAATGTAATATATAATTCTAACTTAGTTACGTCCCAACTTAACCCTACAAAACTCACAGCCGACAGCTAAAATGTAACTTTAAAAAACATATTGCACCAGTAAAATAAATGTTTATCAATAAACTAATTATCATTAATTCAGAATTATTTCTTAATTGTAAGGAATTTACTTCCCACAATATACCCCTACAAAATACCCAACACAATCCTAAAATGTAGCTTTAAAAAAATTATTTATACAATAAACATAATTAGCAATTTAATAATGTACATCTATTTTAAATTAATTATTACTTAATTATAATACATTTACTTTACATACTATTCCATTATAAACCCCAAAACTTACACATAAACTTTAAATTAAAAAGAAAAGAATTGCACAATAAACATAATTATCAGGAACAGGGGTGGGTGCACACCGCTTCACCCCCCAACAAGGTTCGCCCCTGGCATTATGGTAAACGCAGTTTCAAGTTGCTTGCTTTGCTAGTACATTTAGGAATGTTTCGCCAGAGGTGGTGCAGATGGTGCTGATCTCTAGACACATGTTTCTGGTTCTTTAACCGTCATCAGTAGAGATTACAGGCTTCAAATTTGGGGTTTGCTGAGAAGGCTGCCAAACATCACATCAGGTCAGGTACCTCTTACTGACACGCCGGTGCTACTTCTACAAGCTCGTCAGCTCAATGACTCACAGGAGTACTTTAAAACAGGAACAGGGGTGGGAGCACACAGCTGCACCCCCCCAACAAGGTTCACCTGTGGCATTATGGTAAATGCAGTCTCATGTTGCTTGCTTTGCTAGAATATTTACGAGTGTTTCGCCAGAGTTGGCGCAGATGGTGCTGATCTTTAGACACGTGTTTCTGGTTCTTGAACTATCATCAGTAGAGATTACAGGCTTCAAATGTGGGGTTTGCTGAGTAGACTGCCAAATATCACATCAGGTCAGGTACCTCTCACTGGTGCACAAGTGCTTTTTTCACAAGCTTGTCAGCTCAATTACTCGCTGGAGTACTTTTAAACAGGAACAGGGGTGGGAGCACACTGCTTCATCCTCCAGCTAGTGTTGCCCCTGGTATTATGCATTTACCACAAATGCTAAGTGTCAAACTGTGCTGGGAGGTGAGGCAGTGTGCTCACATCCCCATCGTGCTTGAAAAGGCTCAGTTGAGCTGCTGAGCTGACGAGCTTTTAGAGATGCACCTGTGCACCAGAGAGAGCTACTGAGACCTGCCTGAGAGACTGTGGCAGCCTTCAGAGCAACCCCAGATTAACTTTTTTTTTAATCTCTACTGATGAAGGATAATATCCAGAACCACATGTGTCTAGAGATTTACAGCACTAACCTGCACCAACTTTGGTGAAGCACTACAGCTTAAATTCAAATAAGCAATCACAGTGAACTGCATTTACAACAATGCTAAGGGGTGAACTGTGCTGGAAGGTAAGGCAGTGTGCCTCCATCCCCCTTCTGTTTGAAGAGGAACCCTTGAGCCACTGAGCTGACAAGCTTCTGGAGATGCACCTGTGTGCCAGAGAGAGGTACTGAGACCTGAGAGACTGTGGCAGCCTTCGTAACAACCCCAGACTAACTTTTTTTATCTGTACTGATGAAGGATAATATACAGAAACACATGTGTCTAGAGATTTACATCAGTAACCTGCACCAACTTTGGTGAAGCACTACAGTTTAAATTCAAATAAGCAATCACGGTGAACTGCATTTACCACAATGCTAAGGGGCGAACTGTGCTGGGAGGTGAGGCAGTGTGCCATCATCCCCCTACTGTTTGAAAAGGCTCCCTTGAGCCACTGCGCTGACAAGCTTTTGGAGATGCACCTGTGTGCCAGAGAGAGGTACTGAGACCTGAGAGACTGTGGCAGCCTTCGCAGCAACCCCAGATTAACCTTTTTTTGTATCTCTACTGATGAAGGATAATATCCAGAAACACATGTGTCTAGAGATTTACAGCACAAACTTGCACCAACTTTAGGGAAGCACTACAGCTTAAATTCAAGTAAGCAATCACTGTAAACTGTATTAAACACAATGCTAAGGGGCGCACTGTGCTGGGAGGTGAGGCAGTGTGCCATCATCCCCCTTCTGTTTGAAAAGGCTCCCTTGAACCACTGCACTGACAAGCTTTTGGAGAACCGCATTGTAGGAGAGTAGGGTATGCTTCTCTGGTTTTTCGAGTTTAGTGTGGCTGTGGGCCTGCTAATCAGACCCACAGCCCAGCTGTTCTCTCTCTAAATTGATACCATGTACTTTAGGTACATACCAGAATGGTTACTGGGTCACCCTTGTGAGCCCCTGTATAGTGTACCATAGGTACCCAGGGCATAGATGCAACTTAGGCCTAACCAGGGGCTGCAGCAAATATTGTGCCACCCCTGGTTTGCCTTCCAGACTGACACCACAGGTCTGTTCACACAGCCTAGGTAAGATGGTGTAATCACCCCTTACTTAGATATAGTATCCCTATATCGACCTTTACATATAGACACATATACACCTATAAGTGACTCCTATGGTAGGCCTCGACAATCCTGGAGGCAGAGTGCTTGATTTTATGTGGGAGGGTGCCCTAGCATGAGCTGAGCCCCTGTGCAGCTTTTGGAACCATCTCCTTATAGCTGATCTATTATATAGCCATACCATATACTCTTAAGTGCATTATAATCCTCACGGTTAATGCTAACTTTGGTGTGGCTTTATCAAAACATGTTGTGTAAGGTGTCAAACACTTTGGAATACTACCCCCCGCCCGCCAGTCCTGGCGGCGGGGGTAGCATTCAACCCTTCTAGAGGGAAAAGACATGTTGTTACTGCGTTACCCGGTTAAAGTTAAACAGAGCCTCAGCATCACAAAATGGATGCTGCTGCCACAGACACGAGTCTGACCTCCTGTTGCTGGACGAAACTCTGGCAGGGGATTCCTGGACAATAGGTTTCCTGTCCAGGGAGGTGCTGGCACCTCCCCAGACAGGAGTTTTGTTTATTGGGCCAGGCTAACTTCTCACACACATGCGCACCAGAAAGAGGTACTTAGACCTGAGAGGCTGTGGCAGGCTTCACAGCAACCCCAGAATAACTTTTTTTTTATCTCTACTGATGAAGGATAATATCCAGAAACACATTTGTCTAGAGATTTACTGCACTAACCTGCCCCAATTTTGGCCAAGCACCAGCCACGGCCGGTGGTGAGAGTACCTGCAGGGCGGTGACGTGGGGAGGGGGAGGGTAGGCTGGGGGTAGTAATGTATGGATTATGGAGTTTAACAGGTAAGTAAACATATAAATAAATAAAACAAATTTTGTTGCGTGTACTGCATCACCAAATGTGATGCAGTGTGTGCAACGAAATTCGTCTTCTTTATTTATATTATTACTTACCTGGTAAACTCCGTAATCCATACATTACTACCCCCCACCCTGCGCGTCCCTCTCCCCACATCACCGCCTGACATGTAATCCCACAACTGGCCACAGCTGCAAAGCACTACATCTTAAATTCAAGTAAGCAATCACTGTGAACTGCATTTACCACAATGCTAAGGGGGTATCTGTGCTTGGAGGTGAGGCAGTGTGCTCCCACCCCCCTTCTGTTTGAAAAGGCTCCCTTGAGCCACTGAGCAGATGAGCTTTTAGAGATGCACCTGTGTGCCATAGAGAGGTACTGAGAAATGAGAGACTGTGGCAGCCTTCACAGCAACCCCAGATTAACCTTTTTTTTTATCTCTACTGATGAAGGATAATATCCAGAAACACATGTGTCTAAAGATTTACAGCACTAACCTGCACCAACTTTGGTGAAGAGCTACAGCTTAAATTGAAGGAAGCAATCACTGTGAACTGCATTAAGCACAATGCTAAGGTGCGAACTCTGCTGGGAGGTGAGGCAGTGTGCCATCATCCCCTTACTGTTTGAAAAGTCACCCTTGAGCCACTGAGCTGACGAGCTTTTGGAGATGCACCTGTGCACTAGAGAGAGGTACTGAGACCTGACAGTCTGTGGCCGGCTTTCACAGAAACCCCAGATTAACTTTTTTTTATATATCTACTGATGAAGGATAATATCCAGAAACACATGTGTCTAGAGATTTACAGCACTAACCTGCACTAACTTTGGTGAAGCACTACAGCCTAAATTGAAGTAAGTAATCACTGTGAGCTACATTTACCACAATGCTAAGGGGCGAACTGTGCTGGGAGGTGAGGCAGTGTGCTCCCATACACCCTTCTGTTTGAAAAAGCTCCCTTGAGCCACTGAGCTGACAAGCTTTTAGAGATGTACCTGTGTGCCAAAGAGAGGTACTGAGACCTGAAAGAATGTGGCAGCCTTCACAGCAACCTCGGATTAACTTTTGTATCTCTACTGATGAAGGATAATATCCAGAAACACATGTGTCTAGAGATTTACAGCACTAACCTGCACCAACTTTGGGGAAGCACTCCAGCTTAAATTCAAGTAAGCAATCACTGTGAACTGCATTTACCACAATGCTAAGAGGCGAACGGTGCTGGGAGGTGAGGTAGTGTGCTGCCACCCCCCTTCTGTTTGAAAGGCTCTCTTGAGCAACTGAGCTGACGAGCTTTAGGAGATGCACCTGTGCGCCAGAGAGAGGTACTGAGACATAAGAGACTGTGGCAGCCTTCACAGCAACCCCATATTAACTTTTTTTTAATCTCTACTGATGAAGGATAATATCTAGAAACATGTGTCTAGAGATTTACAGCACTAACCTGCACCAACTTTGTTGAAGCCTTACAGCTTAAATTCAAGAAAGCAATCACTGTGAACTGCATTTACCAGAATGCTAAGGGGCTAATTGTGCTGGGTGGTGAGTCAGTGTGCTCGCATCCCCCTTCTGTTTAACATAATTATCAACTAAAGAATTAATATAATTTAAAAACTAAATAATAATTAATTATCATTATATCACTTTCCAACCTGCTACGGTACTAAAAACCACAAACATTTTAATAAATTACATTTAATAACTACTAAAAATTTAACAACTATATTAGAAAACAAAGCAAAAATTATACAAACTATTTACATCATTTACATTTAAAATATATACCAATATATACCGAAGTACAAAATAATAATAACAATGTTAATAATTTTAAAAATCTATTATTAATAACTATTTTTTTGCAAACTATGTTAATGAATTCGATATTTTCAAAATCTATATTACTTACCTTAAAATCGATATCCTTGACAACAATATCCTTATTGACGATAGTTTCATATCACGATAGTTTGTACACGATATCTCAGTAAGACGATCTTTTGGTTTCGCTATTTTGTCTGAATACCATAATGAGGCTCTCTAGCGAAGGGTGTAGTCTGGTAGGTTTGTTGGCAGCTTTTGACCCCGGACACCTCTGCCTTTCAATCCAGGTTAAAAATTGAATCAAATAACCTAGTGGGCGAACACCTTAATCTCCAACTGCACAATTCTAAATACCTGGAATACTTAAATGTAAAAAACTGCCAGCGTCCTCCTGTTCCAGTTATGCTTTCCCATACTCCTCGCGCCGCGGTCCTCTATTCCGGTTTTAACCACGGCAACTGCACAGCAAGCTGTGGTATGTTCATGCGCAGCGGTTCAGGTTTGCTGTGCCCTGCTACAATACAAGGGGGTTCTTTAAAGCGTTCTGCTGATCTTTAGGTGCTATGTCTTTATTTTAGATAACCATAATACGAACACGCTGGCAACAAGATGCAAATCTTGCTACTCAGCGGGCCGTGACGTAAGTCAAATGTGTTATGGGCAGTGACGCACCGCTCTTCTGAGGTGCAATTCCTTTCCGTGTCAGTGAAACGAGCGCTGCTGTGACGAATGCCCCATTTCGACTGGCGTCCCTCAGCTGAACCACTGCCCTGCAGTTAGTGGGTCATGTTTACAGCGGCGCCTGCGCGATATTCCCATCGGTAATAGATGCGGCGGCGGCTCCCTGGCAGATGGCTGTGCACACTTGTGCGATGTACCATTATACGGAGCATGAGGCGAACGAACAGTTAAACGGGGGATATACAGCCAGCCCCTGGACGAACAACTCGGAGCCCTTTCTTTCCAGTTCAGGGATTGCTCCGAAACAAAAGCAGACACGAGGGACATTATCGAAAACAGATTTTCAGCCACATCCCTATATGTGTAACCTTTTCTCGACAGTGCATTCATGTTTAATGAGAAGGGAGCATGTTAACATCTGGGCAGCCGTTGTGAAAGTCTAGAGTGCTCCCGAGTCTCTGAATCTGCATCGATTACGAGCACGGCACGTCTCTGGAAGTTCGCAGAACTAGAGAGGAAGCAGGTAGCGGCAATGCTGGAATCAAGGAAGTGCTGATGCCTGGATCATGGAAGTCATTGATTTTCGATAACGAGAAGCATACAATTAAGACGCCAGAGCTGCTCGAGGGACAATCAGCCAAGATGCATGCACAATGAACACTTTTTATGTCAGGGTGACAAGCCTGGAAGTTTCCTTCAGGCGCGCAGAACAGAGGGGGAATGCTGGACATTATGCACGCCCCGAGATAGAAAATATACATCGGAAGTGTGCAGAGGGTCACTTCTTCAGGAAGCTAGGAAGCCTGCCTTCCGTTATAATTAAATGTTGGATTTTCATTGCACCTTAAAATACACGGAATTTCGCAAATTCGGACTGTCCTTGGAGAAGGGGGAATGAACACATGTCCACTGATTTTAGTAGTAGACTGCTCCCTTCCCTGCACAGCTCGTCCTGGTAACTGCTGCCCCTGTTCCTGCTGATGACCCTCTGGTAAACACGCCCCACCCCCATCCCAGGTCACTACCAAAGAGAATTACAAAGGCATATAGTCAGTATAGGAGAACTTACGTGTGTGAGTCTTGCATCTGTGGGACAGGACACAGTGTGGTCAAGGGTGGGATTGGTAATGCAGGCACTCGGGAAATGGCCGAAGGGCTGGTAGCCGAGTCCTAGCTTTGGGCTGCTTTTTTTGGCAGCCTGCTGGTGTCTGGGCTGTTAGGATGCCGCCAGCGGCCCAGTGGGTGCCTGAGTGGCCTTTCTAGAGAAAGATGAGCGGAGGTATCACTCCCTTTCTCTCACTGGGCTGGTCCAATAATGTATGCTGATTGAGCAGGAGCAGGAGTTCTGAGCAGAAGTGGTCTCACTTGCACTCATGTGTGGCTCAGCAGTATAAACTAATCTGCACATTTTTTTAATCTAACTTAATTTAATAAAATATGCCCCCCACTCACTTTCTTTTCATAAAAATTCGCTGAAGCAGTGTTTTGTGGAAAATATTCCAATGTGGGGCACTTTTTTTGGTATGCCCGGGACGATTTTTGATCCAAATCCAACCCTCGTGTGGTAAATCAAAGAAGTTTCAAAGGCCTGCCATCTTTGTAAGCCGCCCCTTCCTTTTGCTGTCCCCAGCAACTGGCTCTGCTGATTCTGACCCCCATTTTGGGCAGGAAAACCAAGTTAGGAGGAGAGGTGTGCCCACCTTTGTCAATCCCACCCTCAAGTGGGAGAGGGGATGTGAAGTAAACATTTCATTCCCCTCCATATTGAAGATGAGGGGACCCGGACAATTAGGAAGAGGCTTATGCCCCCCTCCCACTTGAGGGAGGCATACTAGGTGGTGTACCCACCCCAAGGAACGGACCCCCCTTGGTCCCGACCTGCACACCCCTGTAAACACACTTACATTTCTCATTTGTGGTTGACCTCGAACCTTGCCTCCTCAGATTCGAGGAAAAAAGAAGCAGCAAAAAGCCGTACTGAACCAGGAAGAAGAGGATACCAACTGCTTTGGCCCCAGCCCTACTGGCCTGTCCCAAAATACAACCTGCCTACAGAGGAAACCCCAGTGTGTCCAGCAGCCAGCAGTGCCCCAGAGCCCGGAAGACCTGCCCTGCACTCACCAGCTGCAGATGAACTTTTCACTCCCTGAAACTGAGCAGCTCCATTATCTACAAATCCGACACTGGCTCATGCAACCTCTAGCCTGGAATGGGACACAATGCCAGCTGACCCAGTTTAAAAGATGGCTTTTTTTTTTGTCCTCATTTGCCTTACCCTCAAAAAGGGTGATACCAACCACCTTGCACGACATAAAGACGGGATTTGTTATATTGGTGGCAGAGATGTCCCAAAAGCAAACAGGCTTTCTTTTGACTCCATCTAGGTATATTCCAACCTGCAGGACCTTTGTCGTAACTAGGCTGGCCCCGGTCCAAGGAGTGTTCATGACATAATCATAGGACCCGGGAAAAAAAAAAAGAAAGATGGTTTTTTACCAAATCTTCTGACAAGCATCTCAAAACAGAACTCTATACCATGTTGCTTTACGAGACTCCATGCAAGAAAAGTGCAACACAAAAACAATGGGAATGAGCGATGGGCAGACAGCTTTACCCGGAAGAATGGCGCAATATTCACTATAGAGCACAACACACCATAAGAAAAACGCTAGTATAAAGACAGCTACTGAGATAGTCACATACTGGTATCTTACCCCTGTGCGATCCCATAGAGAAAACCCAGGTAAGTGTTCAATGCTGGAGGCAATGTAGTTCGACTAGGCCCTTACTATGCATTCTCTGGGCCTGCCCGAAATTGACACAATTCTGTCTCGCAGTCCTGACAGACATTGACAATCCTATTCCAAAACAACAAGAGAGGTAGGGTGTAGACACTCCTGTACCCCAATTCTATATATTATAAACAACAAAGGAGTGACTCTAGTGAAAAAAAGTGATAATAAAAAAATGATAATGAAAATAGAATCACGAGATAAAGCTTCACTGTATGCTGCACGCGTGATCAATGCTCACACGCGTGCAAGGAATACAGTGAGGCAGTCTTAGAAGTCCCTAGGGGGGCCCGGGCGACCGTCTTCAATCGGAAGAAGGTCAAGGCGTTTGTTAGTCACCATCTAGTGGGTAGGGGAAGGACCTAAGTTCTTAGAAGGACCCTCACTCACCACTAGTTGGTGACATGCTTCATCTTCGGGTAACCGCTGGGGTGACCGAATGTCTCCCCAGCGTGCTACAACGCCTGATTACAGCGGAGCAGGATGTGGTGGGTGCAACAGTGCCCAAATTAGGAAGTGACTAAACGTGATAGTGCAAAAGTGTATTAAATTAAAAAATGCAGAGGTTGTGCCCTTAGAAAAATTTTCATAATGGCCAACCCGCATTGGTTAAAAACAAAGTGTGCGGACTCCCACGGTTCTTAATTAAGGAACCGGAGTCCTAAGTCAGAGATAAAATTTGGTCTCTGACTTAGGACTCCCACTAGATTGTGACTAACAAACGCCTTGACCTTCTTCCGATTGAAGACGGTCGCCCGGGCCCCCCTAGGGACTTCTAAGACTGCCTCACTGTATTCCCTGCACGCGTGTGAGCATTGATCACGCGTGCAGCATACAGTGAAGCTTTATCTCATGATTCTATTTTCATTATCACTTTTTTATTATCACTTTTTTTCACTAGAGTCACTCCATTGTTGTTTATAAGACATTGACAATCACCAGCCACCCAGCTACCTAGATTCCCATTGTATACCATATTGGGGCTTTCCAACCCCCTCTCCTACCCACTCAAGTAACGCAGAGGTAGGCACATTAGTTTGGCGCTTGGAGCGGCATATCAAATGATTTTGGCATAGTGGATGCCAAGCTCTCAATGGCCACCCAAGTTCTCATGGTGTTTGGCAATTGCGTGGGCCTACTCCGGCGATTAAGGAGACTCTCCCCCATTCTCTCTTTCTCCACCATGAGAACGGTGGTAGCTGCCATGATCTTGTCACGCCTTGATTATGGCAACTCGCTCTATATTGGACTCCTGGCTCCCTCACGGGCAATCTTCAGATAGTCATGAATCACGTCGGCAGGCTAATTTTTAAACTACCTAGATGCACACAGGCTTCACCCCTACTGCAACGTCTTCACTGGCTGCCCATAAGACAGAGGGCCAAATTCAAGTCCTTGGCATTGCTCACAAAGCCCTATACGGTCAGGCCCCAACCTATATTACACAACGACTTGAGAAATACGTCCCAGGACGCTCGCTAAGATCATCGTCGGAGGGCCTATTACATTGCCCTCGCTTCAAATACACTACCAAGGGTGGCCAAGCCTTCTCCATCCTCCTCCCAACAATGTGGAACAAGCAGCCCAGCCAGCTCAGGGCGGAAAATTGCTTCTCCCCTTTAAGAAAAAACTGAAAACTATTCTTTTCACAGAAGCTTGGTATAACTGTTACAATTCTCCCTAGAACTGTTGTTGCTCTTCTTGAAGTGCTTAAAGACCTTCCGGTATTAAGCGCTCTACAAATCAAAATTAACAATAACAATACTGGCTATAGGATGCTGGCTCTGTATGTACTATATCAAAGTAATAACCAGAGGTATGGCAGACACTAATTTAGATCACTAACAGTTCTCTTTGTGGTAGTGTGGTCAAGCACTTAGGCTCATCAGGTAGCTGTGTTAAGAATGTATGGTATTCACTCAATCAAGGACTTATTACACACACTCAGAGACAGAATCCAGATCAATTAGGTTATTATAAAAATGTATACTTATGTTTTATTTCTAGAACCAAGCAGGACTTGGTGCAGGTTAGTAGAATATGTGTTCAAATGCAAAACTTTACAAGGACATGCAGTTGTCGATGAATTTGCAATTTTTGCAGGTTTGTATTTGCTTTTAAAACAGTTTAAAACACATGGAAATTACTTTTGGAATTCTTTTTAATTACTTTTGGATAACACTGACTACTTGGGGTGATCTAACAATGAAAATGTAGGTAAGACACTATGGGGTAAAAAGCACAGTTACTTTTTTTCCTACAAAATATCAGCTCAACAGAGAACATTTTTAGGAACAGAAATCACAAAATTGGTTCCTATGTGAAAAAGAAGGATATTAGTTTGCAGGTAAATAAACGACCTGCAAGAATAGCTTTTGGGGGTTAGAAGCAGGAGAAGACAAGCTGCCTGCCATCTCGCAACACTGAAGGAGGCCCAAAGACCCTTCCAGTCATAGCTGGAACATGGTCACATAAGAAAAACCTACAACCTTCCTCAGCACTACCACACCGCCATCAGCAGACGCTAACATCTCATCATGCAACCCCCAGCGATTGATCTCCAACTGAGCCAACACTCTGGCACCCCTCAAGAAAGCATGCAGCAAGCAACACTGCAAGAAAGCCAGCAGGTTCACTCCCGCCCTCCACGGGTCTAGACATACCTGTAGACGCCTCGAGAAGAGAAGGAGGAACAACAAAACCACAGAAACCCACACAACCATCAAAACTGCACACAAGACCAACTCCTCAAAACCACAAAGAAAATGGCCTCCAAGATAATATCAATGCCAAATGCACACAAGAGCAAAGAACTCTTTGCCATCATCAAGGAGTTCCCTAGACCTAGCTGCAAGAGCACAGACGTCCCACCCTCCCAAGACTTCTGCAACAAACTCAGCACCTTCTTCCACCACAAGTTCAGGCAGATCCATGACAGCTTTGACCCCCAAGACCCTCCCACCATGCTCAACACCACTGCATGCAACCATTCCGCACCCCAACTGATCCTGCTCAACTGGACTCCGCTCACCATAGATGACACTCACAAGACCATGAAGAGCATCCCCTCGGACCCTTGCCCATATGACATATTCCATAGAGCAGCCACCTCCATCACCCTAAGCTTTGCAGCACCACCAGCTGCTCTATCAAGACTGCCACCTTCCCCGATGACTGGAAACATGCCAAGATCAACTCCCTGCTAAAGAAGCCATCCACCGATCCAACAGACCTTAAGAACTTAAGACCCATCTCCCTGCTCTCCTTACCAGACAATGTCATTGAGAAGGCCATCAAAGCCCAACTACCTGAGTTCATCGAAGGGAACCACATCCTGGGCAACTCCCAAACCAGCCTCCAAAGCAACTTTAGCACTGAGACCGCACTCCTCACCGCCACCGGCGACATCCACTCCCTCCTCGACCCAGACAAAACCACAGCCGTTATCCTATTGGACCTCTTGGCCACCTTCAATACCGTCTCTCACCGCACCCTAACCATAACCATGAGACTCTACAATGATAGCACCTGTGACAAGGCCCTGGACTGGATGTATTCCTTCCTTACCAGTCGAACACAGTGAGTCAGATTACCTCCATTCCTCTCAGATCTTACAGAGATCAGCAGTAGAGTGCCCCAGGGCTCCTGCCTGAGCCCCACCATCTTAAACATCTACATGGCCCCCTCACTGCCATCATCAGGAACCACGGACTCAAGATTGTCTCCTACACCGACGACACTCAGCTGATCCTCTCCCTTACTAACAAGCGTACAGGGCCAGAATCAATTTCCACAGCAGGATGAAGACATTGCTAACAGGATTAAAGATAGCTGCCTCAAGCCCAACTCTTACAAGACTGAAGTACTCTTCCTGGGACCCAACCCGTCAGCCTGGGGCAATTCCTGGTGGCCCACTGCCCTGGGAACCCCCCCATAGAGCACACACTTAACCTCTGCATCATACTGGACTTCTCGCTCACAATGAACCTCCAGATCAATGTTTTATCCTCATCTTGCTTCCACATGCTCCACCTGCTTTGAAAGACATTCAGATGGATCCCCACAGAATCCAGAAAGGTAGTCAACCATGGACTCATCACCAGCAGACTCGACTATGGCAACGCACTCCATGCTGGTGTCACTCAGAAACTCCTAAAGAAACTACAGTACGTTCAAAACACCACAGCCAGACTGGTCCTTAACATCCCCCACTGCAGCCACATCACCAAACACTTTCGAGAAATCCACTGGCTTCCAGTCACTAAAAGAATCACCTTCAAACTCATCACTCATGCCCACAAAGCTCTTCACGATAAAGGACCAGCATTTCTGAATCACCACCTCTCCTTCCATGTACCCACCAGACACCTTCACTCTTCTCAACTAGCCCTGGCTACTGTCCCATGGATCCACAAGACCAGAACCGGAGGAAAATCCATCTCCCACCTCACCATCAATACCTGGAACACCCTGCCTCTCCACCTCGGGCAATCCTCGTCACTGACCCAATTCAGGAAGGATCTCAAGACCTGGCTCTTCAACTGAACCCTTGCACCCAGATGGATCAGCAGCTCCCCCGCCCTCTGCTCCTTGAGACCCTTGCCAGTGAGTTGGCATGCTAAATAAATACACACCTGATTGATAGATTACTTCAGATGTCAATCTCAGCCTCAAATCAACTACACTACTTTGAGTCGCTAGTGAGTAAATGAGAGCGAGAATCTAAAATATGGTCATCTAATGCACTGCTAATGCTGGCTTGTGATGTTGAGTCGAAGTGATTGAGCTGGCTTTCTTTTTTTTTGTTTGGTGGAAGTGGGGTGTGGGGAAGGTCTGTGTCACATGCCCTTGTCCGAGGCTTCTCTTTAAAAATTGATGGCACCTGAGACCTAAGTCAAGGCAACAGGGCTGTGCAACAACAAACGGTTCTTCACACACCCGGTGTCCATTGAAAGTTAGCCCTACCTCATTTTGCAAAAGGATTGAGTTTGGGCATTGGACAACTCTGCAAGTTCTTCCCTTGCCCTCCTTGGTACACACTGAATGGCCCATCACAAGCAGGTTCCAAACCAGGGCTGGACATGCCATTCCACCACTCTGGAATTTTCCTGGTAGGCTGTTTCCTGGGGGCTGCTTACACAGCTACATTAGCTGCCATGATTCACTCATGCCCCCTTAGACCCATTCCACTTGCAGCTTCCTGCAGTGCTGGTTGGTTTCAACATTTTGTTATGGCTGATTAGGTTTCCAAAGTGGCCTGCTCGGAGATGGCTTGTCTAAGGATTCATTTTTCAAAGAGATGAGCTGTCCTCTACTCACACAGAGGACTGTTTAATTATGGAGCGAGGCGATGTGTTCAATAAAAGGTTTGTGACAATATTAGTTCCTCAAGCTCGCTGAAGGCTGTATCATACAATCCCTTCAGAGGCCTCTGCAATGTCATGTCTGAGTTATGGTCCTAGTTCCTTGATTCACAACTTGGAGGCCACAGGCCAGCTTTTCTTGCAGTGATTCGCCAGAGAGCCAGGAGTAGGGTTCTAATCCTGGATTCAAGAGTTGATAAGCAAGAGAAGAGCAGGCATGGATGTCATTTAGGGTTCTCAAGGGGCAGCAGCTGTGACCTCTGGTGTGCCCCTTGCGACTCATGACACTGCCTTTGCAACCCCTGGACTCAGAGGTGGCAAAGTCAGTGCCACAAAACAGTAAGCTTGTCCTTATGGACACAGTTGAGGCTTGACTCTTAGTTTTCTGTAATTTTTTCATTAGACTAGTAGTGAAATATATTAAATGTTTCAATATTAGTATAATAAAATTAGACTACAATCAGCTGGAAAATGTCCTTCTCTGGCAGCTGTGATGAGTAAAAAATACCTTTAAATGTATGCTATGTGGATGCTTGTGAGTGAGCGCGTGTTTACATGAGCCAGAGTGTGAATGTGTGTTTATGTGTAAACATGTGTGTGAGTAAAAGTCAAGGTCAAAGGGTGTGAAATGTCACTTCCACTACTCTGGTATATTGATGAATTGACAATCATGAGGCAAGTGACAACATCATGTGGTCTAATGGCAGGAGAGCAGCCAGTCTGCAAGGCCTGGTGTGTGCGACTCTAGGTGTAGACAGTATTAAACCCTTCCATGGTGCATCTTGCAGGAAAGGGAGTAGAGAATCCTATATTGAATTCGGACTGGTGCAAGGCTTTCCTTGTGTCTTTGTTTTTTTTAGGTCTGGCATAGAGACAAATGTAGCTGTCTCTCAGCCGTATGTGTTACAAAACAGCATAATAAAAATTCATACAGTCTTTGCCCGTGCAGGTAAGAGTGGAGGGGCCTGGTAGGGGGATTTCGACAGACGGGGTAAAATTATTTTTTTAAGTTTCCCTCGTGGTTGTCTGTCAAATCCCTCCCACCACCAACCAAGCCCCTCCGTTCTTACCAGCACGGCCCGCTACTGGATACATACAAATGCTTTCAGTCTGCTCTTTGCAATGCATTAGTCTGTTTAAGTGTCATTCTCATTTTGCTTCTGCCCACCACAGCCTACAGCATAGGTAAATGGGCCAGCATACACCGACCATTGGCTTTCTTCACTGAGTGCTGGTGCACACATGCCCATCTCCATAAATGTAGTCCAATATACTGACATGGCTCGTGGGCCTATCTCTGCCCTGATTTTTGCTCTTTTTTTGTGATAGAACATTTTTTGCATTTTTTCTTTTCTGTAACCATGCAAGCCATATGTAGTTAAAGGTATGTTTACTTTTACACTTTTAGTGCCTGTTGCATAGGTTTTCAATGCGTGGTAGTTACTGCACTTGAGCCAATATCCATAACTGTAATTTCTTTATTTTTTTTACCAACATTTTTTATTGAAGTACAAAAATTGCAATACATTAAATATTAAAAGTAATACATCCATAAATAGAATTTTCCTTTGGATAAAGAATATTACATTTCCAAACATTTATAAATAATACATACGATTCAGCAAAAAAAAATCAGGAACAGGTATAGAAAAAACATACAAAAATACTGTCAGCTTTATGACACCATAATTAAGGCAATGAACCTTCCTAATCTTAATCAAAATATGTAGCCCATATTTTTTCAAACTTCTTGAGACCCCCCAAACGTAGTGCCTAGGTGCGTTCGCTTCATTTAACCAGTTTCATCTTATGAACCCACTCTTGGACTGAGGGAATCAAATCGGTACACCATCTTTCCAGCAAAAGTGATCTAGCTACTGCCATTGCAATGTATAAAAATGTAACCAAGTGGTCAGGGAGGAAGAGATCTGGATCAAAACCAATAATAATTAACAAATCCTTCACTACTAATTGTACAGAACATTCATTTTCCAAATATCTAAAAACATCCTCCCAAAACCTATGAATCCTAGGACATTGCAGCATAATAAGCAACCAATTAGCCATAGGATGGTTAAGACAGCGAAAACAGTGCGCAGATTGATTGACATACATTTTCGAGAGGGAGAAAGGGGTTCCGTAAAGTTGCCATTTACTAAAAAACAACATCCTTTGCCAGTTCACACCTCTTAGCGTACTGAAATTAAGTTTATTAATAACTGACCACAAATTAGCAGAAATGTCTAAGTCTTCATGATTCCGCCATTTTTTAATTGCCTTCTGTCCAAGATCCAGGCCCCTCAATAAGGCTAAACGCTTTTTCCATGCCCCAGGTCTTCTACCGGGTACATCCCCTAAAAGTTCATTGACTAGCTAATGTTGTTCACCAATTTGGGAGACATCTAATTCAGCAAGGAATTTGTGGAAGATGTTATATGACCCCAAAAGACATTGCAGCATAATAAGCAACCAATTAGCCATAGGATGGTTAAGACAGCGAAAACAGTGCGCAGATTGATTGACATACATTTTCGAGAGGGAGAAAGGGGTTCCGTAAAGTTGCCATTTACTAAAAAACAACATCCTTTGCCAGTTCACACCTCTTAGCGTACTGAAATTAAGTTTATTAATAACTGACCACAAATTAGCAGAAATGTCTAAGTCTTCATGATTCCGCCATTTTTTAATTGCCTTCTGTCCAAGATCCAGGCCCCTCAATAAGGCTAAACACTTTTTCCATGCCCCAGGTCTTCTACCGGGTACATCCCCTAAAAGTTCATTGACTAGCTAATGTTGTTCACCAATTTGGGAAGATGTTATATGACCCCAAAAGAGTAAAATCATTAACAACCAGTTGCATCATTTTGGTCACAGTTAACCATCTTCCATTCCTCAGAAAATCTGAGACTTTATGAAACCTGACTAAAGCCCACTTTAGTGTGAGTTCTGAGGAATGTGCAATCCTTGCTAAAATGCCAGATATTAAAGTGGCTGAGTTAATTACAGGGATGGAATATCTTTTATAGAAAGCCTGTCATTTTTTAAAAAGCCATTGAAGACACTTATAACGAACCAGTTTAGGGGATTTAAATATTGACAAAGGGGAATGGATCTGACTTTCCTTACACATTAGAGTCAAAAAACTATTAATAAAGAGGTTTGATTAAGGATGAAGTTTAAATCTGGGTAAATATTGTGTAAAATAGGCATAATAATAGTCCCTGAGATTTGGAAGAGCTAAGCCTTCCTGTTCCAAATCTTCATATGTAAGTTCTAAGTACAATCCGTGATGACGTTTTTGTCCAAAGAAAATTTTTAATTATAGATTCTATTTGGGTAAAAACGAAACCTGATATAATACAAGGGATGGTCAAAAACAAAAAATTAAACAAAGGAATAACAGACATTTTAATCAAGGCCACCCAGCACAGGATGGATAAAGGGAGCGAGTTCCAGGGTAAAAACAAGGCCTGGGTTTTTCAAAGAAGCGGTACAAAATTCAGGTGATAAAAGTCGCTGACACTGTCAGAAAAGTATACCCCCAGACATCTATTAGGTTTTATATTGAAAAAAGAAAAAATATCGGGGTGCAGATCCAAGCCTGCTCCACCACATTGTAAAATTTCAGTTTTCCTTTTATTAATACGATACCCACCTAAAGCCTCAAAATCCTCAAAGACCTGAAAAACTTTGGCCTGAACCGCTATCTCAGGTTTGATAATAAGCATGATTTTGTCGATGTATAATTTAAATTTTGCCATAGATGGGATTGGGGGACAAATATCAGTGCATATCAGTACATTTCCTTATTGCTATCACCAAAGGTTCACTAAAAAAAGGCAAATAAAACCGGTGATTAAGGGCTCCCTTACCTTGTGCCTTGTTTTATTTTAACCTGCCCAGCTATTGAGTTATTAATAATTACATTGGCTTTGGCATAAAGATATAAATTATGGATCAGGGCCGGTATCTTTGAGAAAATATCAAAATGACCTAAAATTGTAAACAATGTCTCCCACATGACAAGGTCAAAAGCCTTTTCAGCATCTAAAAGAAGGATTAGTGCGGGTATCCTCTGATTGTCGAGTTAATCCAGCACCTCAGTTAAATAATGTGTATTGGTAGCTAACTGCCTACCACCAATGAAACCATTCTGATCCAAATGGATCAATTGTGCAGGGTATTGGTTAAACCGAATTGATAACAATTTAGTAACAATTTTGTAATCTGAATTTATCAACGTTATCGGGCGATAAGAGTTTGGATCATCGCTGTTCATGTCTTTTTTCAAGAAGCTAACTATATTGCCTTGTCTAAAAGACTCTGATATTGCCCCCCCCTCCAACATAGAGTTTACTAAACAAAGGATTAAATCCGCAACTGAGCTAAAAAATGTTTTTTTTTTAAATTCAGGTGGAAAACCATCCGGGCAACAGGCCTTGCCATTTGGCAGATTCTTAATAACTTCCTCTAACTCTTCCCTAGTAAAGGGGCATGCCATCGAAAGTGTTTCCCTTTCCAAGAGTGTTGGTAATCCGTTATTCTGCAAAAATCTTTTTAGGGAATTCATATCGACAGTCTGTTGTTGACCATAAATGGACCCATAATGGTTTAGCATTATTTCACTTATTTTGACTGGGTCATCTGTGCGAGAGTCGGTTAAGGGTCATTTTAATACATTCATCTGGTTGGAAGCAGCCTGCTCCCTCACTCGCCTAGCCAAAAACCTCCCCGTCAAATTATTTTCCTCATGTGATTTTTGGCGATATTGTTGAAATGAGGCTTCACTCTGAGTATAGTAGATAACACCGAGTTCACGCTTAGCCTGATCCAGCTGATGCTGGTTGAACACAGAAGGATTGTTAAGATATACAGAGTGAAACCCTAGGACCTTCTGCTCCAAGTTTCTCTCATCTTTCCTAGCTTTTTTTTACCTTTTGTGTATCTTTTCCACTGATTAACTCCCAGATGAAGGCCTTGAGTGTGTCCCAGACCACACTCAGTGGTGCGGTCTCACGATTTCGTGATAGAAATTCCTTAATCTCTGATCCCATAAAAGTAACCCAGTCCTCTTCACTACAACATTGTCGGTTCAGCGACCATCTTTTAGGGGTCCTAACGCAGTCTCCTAATTGTACCTCAAGCACCAACATAGCATAATCAGAGAATCCATTATGAACAAATCTCTGCTGGCTAAAGCACAATCTCCGAGAAATCAGGTAAAAGTCTATGGGTGACGAGGTACGGAATCTACCTGAACAACAAGTATACGCTATTTTAGTTGGAAGGGCCGTACGCCATGGATCATGTAGGTCCAAGTTACTCCATAATGTTTCATGGTTCTTAAAATTTTTGGTTTCAGCTGTTTTTTCGCCCGCGCTAAGGAGTCGATTTTAGGATTCATTAGGACATTAAAATCGCCCCCCAGAATCAACTCACCCGGTACTTGAATTTGGGACTGAAACAGATCCTCGTAGACCTTGAGATTATCCTCAACTGGGGCGTAAATGTTGGCGAGGGTAATCGGTCTCAGTCTGAGAATGCAGGTAGCCCAGCACCAACGACCATACTGGTCTTTATCAAAATTGACATCCTTCGCATGGAGATTTTTACTTAAAAAGATTGCTTTCCCTCTATGTGAAGCTGAGGATGACGAGAAACCCAAATAAGCTGCCCAGGACTTAAACATGTCTCTTGCAAGAAAATCTTAGCAGGGTTTTCTGTTTTTATCCACAGCTCAATTGCCCTCATTTTCTTTTTATTGTTGAGCCCATCAACATTAAATGAGGCCACTTTCATCATGTCCTTGTTAGCCATAATGAAAAACCAACCAAAACTTAGGGCCCCCAAACATCCTAACCAGAGTAAAAAAAAAATGGATGTATAAAACCTGACTGATTTTGCAAAAAAAGGACTTTGTTTTTTCCCTTATGCTCCCAACCCACCCCTGGTGACCCCTCCCCCCAAAAATGTGGAACCCCCCCGACCACACTAACCACATTTCACCCCACCATCTAACCTGGATTTCATGTTATTACACCCGAGTGCTCCTACCCCACGTCCCCCCAACAGTGCTAAAAGTTGTCAACTATTGATTAGGCATGCAAATAAAAGTGCGCTATACGGGTGGAACCCATAATATAATCAAAATAATAGCTAGACAAACGGCTTGACCATCTTATGACCATGACATTTATAATAAATCAAGCATTTCCTTCTAGGCCTTGGAGCCCTTTGAGATCTCTTTTAATAATTTCTGGGCTTCATCCAGGTCGGAGAACATAAAAATTGTGCCCTTAACCAAGACTTTGAGTTTAGACTGTTTGGCAATAGATGCTTGCGCCTCATTAGCTTTAAAAAAAATGGCGCAACTTCACAAATTCCTTCTTCCTACGTGCCGCCACAGCAGACATATCGGAGAAAATACGAAATTTCACAGTTTCATTCACTTCGAACTGTCTCTTTTGGAATGCTTTAGTCAGTATTCTCTCTTTTACACGGTAGTCTGCAAAGTTTAACAATATTGTCCATGGCACCGTAGAGCTAGGAAATGGACGGGCAGGAACACCATGAGCCCTGGTGATGGTAAGATCTCCTTCAAACTCTGGGATGACCCTTTGTTTATAAACGAGTTGACCCACTACAGGTTTTAGGAGCCCTCATTTCGTTTTGGAATTTCAACTATCCAGGGATTGGACCTTCGGGAATGGTTTTCTAACTCCTCCAGTTTATTCTCAAGAAGAATATTGCTTTTGACCACCGCTTCGGCTTCTCCCATTGCAGTAGTCATCTGGTCCTCTAGAACTGATATCCTGGCTTCTGCCTCCTGGAGTTTAATTGGAAAACTTGACATTGTCTCTTCAATTTTCCCTAATCGTTGGTGAAGAGAGGCAAGTTTTCTTCAATTTGCGGACATCCTTTAGAATTAAGTTCAACATGTCTTTGACAATGATCTGGAATTCGCCAACTGGCTCCATATTAGGGCTAGAGATAGCATTGGGAGGGTCATCAGCGGAAAAGACAGAGGAAGAGGAAGAGCTCCCTACCACTACTACCTCAGGAGACAGCACACTAGTAGGAGAAACCAGTTCTTGGGGGAGAACCCGGAGCTGTGTTGGTGTCTTGACTTGGGGGGTCATAGATGGACCGGGGGCACTGGAGGTGACTGCAGCCTGACCAGATGCTTCTGATGTTTCTGGTTGCCTCACTTGTCTCCCATCTCGAACAATCGACAAAGTTAAGGAGGACAGTTCATCCTGATTTGGATTTGGTCCCAAGAAGAGGTCTCCATAATTATATGAGGATCAGTTATCAGGATATCTTGCAATTTTTCCTGACTAATAGGGGCCAAGTCTCCTGATGGTAGTATGACCCCCGAGTTTTCCTTAGAACGGTGCAGGGCTGGGCTGGAGCATAGAGAGTCAGACTGCAGCTTTGCTTTTTTTTAAAATAATGTAAATTGTTTTGCATCTTTTGTCTCTTTCGCTTTTTTGGGTTCTTCGCTCTCTGAATTATCCTGCAGAGGTGTAGCTGGCAGAGCTGTAGCTACATTCTTATCTGCCATGCCCACCGTACCCACCTGTTCTGAAGATGCAACAAAGGATAATTGCTCCTCTTCTGAGCTCTCAATTGTAGAATCCAGCCCAAGCAAACTGGGAGCATTCTCCTTGCTGATCAGTTGGGCTGCCTCTTTTACCTCCTTCGCCTGGGCTCGACGAGTTTTAGCTTTGAGGCGGGCATTAAGCAATTTCCCCATTTCAACCTCTGCAGCTCCTTGCCACTTCCCGGTATGATTGGATAGCGCTTAAGAATAAAGCTTCAATTATGCTTCTAATAAATAGTCCCTCGTAAAAGGTATGACTAAACCAAAGAGGCAAAAAAGAAGCGATGAAGTGTGAAGTTGCAATACACGCATCAAAGAAACACAGAGGAGACACCTTGTGGAGGGGATGAAAGAGGAAAAGGTCTATCCAGTTCTCCTGAGCAGGCTATACAAGCTGTGCCTAGCTACGCAGGTCGTTATTGACTTTCGACTCCTTTAATCCTGCTTAACTTCTAAGAAAGTATTCAGAGTAAGCGCCAACAGGGGCTCACAACTTTGCGCCTGACACTCGACCTTTGCCTTTGACATTTGCAGATCAGAGCAGCGTGGTGCCGACAGCTCCTTCTCCTCACCTCCTGCACAGCCACAGCCCATGGATGGAGTTCCTTTGGGGCAGAAAGGCGGGGCGGGGGAGAGGCAGGGTGGGGCGTGCTAAAAATCGGAATATGGATAATTGGAGGTGTTGGAACTGGCCCTTTTTGCAGGGTTATCCCCAAACTTTTTGCTTCTTCCTCCCTTATTTTTCCTGACCCGTGGCTGTTGGCAATTAGACTAAGCGCACTTTACCACTGCTGATCAGTGCTAAAGTGCATATGCTCTCTGTGTAAATTGTTAATATGATTGGCTATATATGATTGGCATATTTGTATCACCAAGAAGTCCCGAGTAAAGTGCACTGGGTGTGCCAGGGCTGGTGATGACAAATGCTACTAGTGGGCCTGCAGCACTGATTGTGCCACCCACATGAGTAGCCCCAAAATGGTGCCTCGGGCCTGCCACCGCAGTGCCTGTGTGCAGTCTGCGAACTGCCATGTCCTCCCGGTTAGTGTCCCCACTGGCCAGGCCTAACCCTTCCCTTTCTGTGCACATTGGTCACCCCTATGGAAGGCCCAAGGTACCCCCCCTGGGCAGGGTGCAGTGTATGTGAAAGGTAAAGCATGTACTGGTGCAGGTGACATGCTCTGGTAGTGATTTACAGCCATTTTTGTTTTTCACTTTTGTAAGACTATCTTGCTCCATAGGCTAACATGGGGGATGCTGGCTACAGTGGCTATGAGCATATATTCCCATAGGAACAAGATAGGACATACAAGTCTGGTATCCCTGAACTCAGAATTTAATAACATATTTTAGGAAAGGTTGTTTTTAAGTCCTGTGTTTGAGAACAGCACTTTTAGAAAGTTGTTGTTCTCTTGTCTGACCTTTCTGTGTGCCTTGGCCGGTTTGTGTATTGACTGTCTGGTTTGAGAGTGACAGGGGCTGGGGATTCCCCAGGAGGCTGGCTGAGTCAGCCCTAGGCTGAATGACTGCATTTGCAACTTAAGTGGTGGGAGGAGATAGCACCTGGGCCTGAATAGGGGTGTGCCTTCCTTCCAGAATGCTGGCTCCACCTCCTACTGGGCAGCTGACGACCCTGCCCCGGCCCACTTGCACAAAGAGAACAAAGGGGCAGATTTAAGTCGGACTTGCGCCACGTTTAAGCCGCCGTTGCGTCACGCAACGGCGGCGTAAACGTGGCGCATCCCTGCGACCCATTTACAACGTGACGCATCTAGGCAGATGCATCACATTGTAAAGCCCTGCGCCACATGTGGGCGTTCTGGCGCAGGGTGGGCGTTCCGGGGCAGGTGCGCCTCGCAAAAGTGCCTGCGTGAAATCTACAAGATTTCACGCAGGCACTTTTAGGCCAATGCTGCGCCAAAACCCTGCGCCTGCTTGAAGCAGGCGTAAGGCTTGACGCAGAATTAGACAGATAGGGCCCCCCAGAGCATTGCTGGAGCTAAATCACGCTTGCGACGCAACTCCAGCAATGCGCGCCTTTATGGCACAGATGCGTCACGCATCTGTGCCGTTTTTGCCCCATGGTGTGCCGCATTGTAAATGCGTTTTTAGAGGTAGTGAGCGACCCGGAATACCCTTGAGGGCTTGGGTAATAAGGTTGAAAGGGTAAATTTGCCTTCAAGGGAATTTGTTCAAGCTATATTTTGTTCAAATTGAGATTATTTCCACAAAGGATTAGTTACTTATCCTTAGGATTAATCCATCAATGATTTTGTAATTCAGTACGAGCAATGCATCAACATATAACATATAAACATGAAAACAAGGACACAAGGTGTATACGAAAAATATGACTTTATCAAAATAGCTCAATCAAAGAAATCAGCTACATATACAGATCAATAGGTAAATAAAATTAGGGCTGAAGGTACACAAATAAGTAAATTGCAAAGTGACACAACAGAACCTAAAAAAGACACCTATCCCAAATCACATTGAACCAAACAAAAGAAAGGGATAAGGTGTAAAGTCGACGTTTCGGTTTCTCTGACGTTAGTTTGCTGAAACCATCCTCAGGACTGTTAATTAAATTATGGTCTGTAAAGAGATTATTATCTGTAAATCAAAGAAATAAATCAAGATTACAATCTAAAACTAAATATTCACGTAACACCCTGGTTGAAAAAACATTTCTGACAATTTTGACAATTCACTACAAGAAAAACATGCTATAAGACAAAACAGAACACTTTACACATACATGAGATATTTACAAAAAATTACTTCAAAGGATAATTTCCAATTTGGCGGTACAGTCATTTTGAAAAAGACATTTCATTATCCCATATAAATTACTTCAATCAGGGAAATTTATTCACACTCTTGTTCTATTGAACCTATATCAAGGACCTTATCAGTGAAATCACCATATATACACCATTGCTTAGGAAATAGACACATTTCTATACAAGGTTCCACATTTGATGTTCCTCACATGAATTTGAATTTAAATCATACTTAAAGCTTCAAGCAGAGTAACCTATTACTTTAACATGTATTTTAATACGGATGTTCTATGAAACCAAGTGGGGTAAGGGAATTTAATACCTGTTAAACAGGAATGACTGCATACCGTGGGGAACTGTTCGTCAAAAATGACTTATTGGTTCTGATGAAAGAATAAGGATTCAATTACACGGTCTGTGTTATGAAGGAAAACATAGAACAGAGACCTTTAGATGAGCACATACCTGTTCACTATTGGGTGAGTTGATAATTCAGACTGATGACTGGTTGATCCTCATCGGTATTCAAGTCAATTTAAAAGAAGCAGAAAAATCTGCAAAAAATATATATAACAATCGATGTAACAGGCTCTAATTTATATCTTAGGCCACTAGCTTTTTACTCAGGTGTAACTGAGTCTTACCCGGTTTGTATGGAATAGTAGTATCCAGATATCCGACTTAAACAGGTATGGACAGGGGTAGCAGTTGTTAATCCTGCATCACCTATCTCAGATAAAAAAGAGAAACGTATATACGTGAACCCTCGAATCACTAGTAGATCTGCGCTACAGCGTAAATCAGTGTAAAGCGTCTGGCTGAACAATGTAAAGCTGAGTTTGCAACTCGAATTACAAATAGATCTGCACTCCAGCGTTGATTACTGCAGAGCGTGTAGCCAAGATTACACATGCCGTCTATTGTGCTTTCATGTCGGGTAGCTTTAATCCGGTAATCTATGTAGGTGCACCGCTGTGAGAGTAACGCGGGACCAATACTGAATCGTTCTAAGCGCATTGTTAAGATTTATTGGCAAACAGTTTGCATGTCGGCGGGAGAGCAAATTGCTCCGTTTAAGGCGACAGACAGCTTTACGCAGAAAACTCCAAAGCGATCTGGGAGTTTAACCAAGAATTTCAAAGGTCTCAAAAAAGACGTTACGTATTATTTAAACTAGCGAGGGTCGCAAGGAACATTGCATATACCTGTGCTAAAATAATCTGAGTATTCAAAGATTTCATTATTGGGCACCACATTGTTAGAGCAATAGTGCCTTTGAAGTTAGTGGCATCTAGCAATAGGGCCTCGGCATATGACGAGGAAAGTAAAGTCCTACGCTGAGCAGAGAATGGCCACAATTCATAGCGCTTCTTACCTCGAATTCGGGCGGAGCACAATCGAAGCACGTCTCGTATATACGGACCAGCAAGTGGTAACTGATTATCCACTTGTATTTAAAGGGGAATTGTTTGGAAATAAAAATAGGACTATGTTTGGCAGCCATCTTGGACTAGTCAGGGGACTAGGAGGCTTATGGATTTATTCATAGAACATCCGTGACATGCAAAGTGTGTCAAAATAAAATAGGATACTACTATTCCATACAAACCGGGTAAGACTCAGTTACACCTGAGTAAAAAGCTAGTGGCCTAAGATATAAATTAGAGCCTGTTACATCGATTGTTATATATATTTTTTGCAGATTTTTCTGCTTCTTTTAAATTGACTTGAATACCGATGAGGATCAACCAGTCATCAGTCTGAATTATCAACTCACCCAATAGTGAACAGGTATGTGCTCATCTAAAGGTCTCTGTTCTATGTTTTCCTTCATAACACAGACCGTGTAATTGAATCCTTATTCTTTCATCAGAACCAATAAGTCATTTTTGACGAACAGTTCCCCACGGTATGCAGTCATTCCTGTTTAACAGGTATTAAATTCCCTTACCCCACTTGGTTTCATAGAACATCCGTATTAAAATACATGTTAAAGTAATAGGTTACTCTGCTTGAAGCTTTAAGTATGATTTAAATTCAAATTCATGTGAGGAACATCAAATGTGGAACCTTGTATAGAAATGTGTCTATTTCCTAAGCAATGGTGTATATATGGTGATTTCACTGATAAGGTCCTTGATATAGGTTCAATAGAACAAGAGTGTGAATAAATTTCCCTGATTGAAGTAATTTATATGGGATAATGAAATGTCTTTTTCAAAATGACTGTACCGCCAAATTGGAAATTATCCTTTGAAGTAATTTTTTGTAAATATCTCATGTATGTGTAAAGTGTTCTGTTTTGTCTTATAGCATGTTTTTCTTGTAGTGAATTGTCAAAATTGTCAGAAATGTTTTTTCAACCAGGGTGTTACGTGAATATTTAGTTTTAGATTGTAATCTTGATTTATTTCTTTGATTTACAGATAATAATCTCTTTACAGACCATAATTTAATTAACAGTCCTGAGGATGGTTTCAGCAAACTAACGTCAGAGAAACCGAAACGTCGACTTTACACCTTATCCCTTTCTTTTGTTTGGTTCAATGTGATTTGGGATAGGTGTCTTTTTTAGGTTCTGTTGTGTCACTTTGCAATTTACTTATTTGTGTACCTTCAGCCCTAATTTTATTTACCTATTGATCTGTATATGTAGCTGATTTCTTTGATTGAGCTATTTTGATAAAGTCATATTTTTCGTATACACCTTGTGTCCTTGTTTTCATGTTTATATGTTATATGTTGATGCATTGCTCGTACTGAATTACAAAATCATTGATGGATTAATCCTAAGGATAAGTAACTAATCCTTTGTGGAAATAATCTCAATTTGAACAAAATATAGCTTGAACAAATTCCCTTGAAGGCATTGTAAATGCGGCTCACCATGGGTGGCGGAGCTGTGGCGCTCAATAACTGGCCCATCCCTGGGGATGCGCCAGTTATTGTAAATCTGCCCCAAAGACTTTTAGGGGTATAAGTACAGGACCCCTGACAACAGAAAATTAGATAATCCTGAAATCAAGAAGGAACCTATGCCAAGGAGAAAGCTGAAACTGAAGAAGGAAGATTGTCCAGCTGTTGCTCTGCTGGATTGCCCTGCTGTTGCTTTGCTGCCACGGAGAGGGGAAAGCCTTTGCTTTGTGCTGTGTCCCCTTGCTTGAAGGAATCTCCAAGGGCCTGAGAAGAGCTGGCTCCCTGTTTTTGAAGTCCCATGAACAAAAGGACTTCGCCTCCAGCTTCCCCTGAGCTCTACTGAGAGAGTTCTGTCCTTCCTGGAGTGCGTGGCCCATGTGTGGTGCCTCTGGAAGTTGTATCTGTGCTGGGAAGCTGGAAATCACGCTTTAACACTGCTATCAAACTCCCCCACGCATCAACAGGGACATCTTCTTGACCCAGTCTTTTCTACCTGGGAGGACATTGAAATGCTCCCCCCTACACCTATCATATGGTCTGACCACCACCTGATCACTTTTTATATTCCCATTAACAAGAGTAAGCTAGCCCCCAACAAACCCCTGTTCACTAAATGAGGAAACTGGAAAAACTACACCCCGGAACATATGGTCAGTGAATTACAGAAACACACCCCGCCAATAGGACTCTCCTTACAAGATACCTGGAAGAATTATGAAACATGGCTGAGCAAGGCACTAGATACTATTGCACCGTGGACGTCCAAACCCCCCGTCAGAAGAACCAAATCTGAACCCTGGTATACGGAAAAATTAAAACTTGCGAAAACACACTGTAAAGCGACAGAACGCAAGTGGAGGAAAAATTACTCTCCTGAGCTTAAGGAACTATATAAACTAGAGTTAAAATCATACCAGAAAATGGTTAGAGAGGAGAAAAGTTCCTTTTACCAGACAAGAATTGAAGAGGCAGCTAACCCCATGACAGAACTTTTTAGCATTTATAAGGAACTTACAAACACCACTACCCTAGATATGCAGGACACATATTCTGATGACATATGCGACCAGATAGCTGACTTCTTTGTCAATAAAGTCGAGAAAATACATGCCACTTTTTCAAACCATGTCATAGAAGGAAAAGAACCACTCCTTACCCAAAAAACCACGCTCACACGCTTTATCACTCCTGACAAAGAAAAGTTGATCAGCATTATCAATAGTATCCACTCAGGATCCCCAAATGATGTGTGCCCTTTAGGTAAAATTAAAGACATCATGAACAACGGTCTCATTGATCAAATCAGACACTTGATCACTTTGTCCTTTCAAGAATGCTACGTCCCAGAAGCATGGAAGACAGCACAAGTTATCCCTCTCAAAAAAAAACCAAACATTCCGGTAACTCAATATCAAAATCTTAGACCCATCTCCCTCTTGCCACAATGCGCTAAGATTATAGAAAAAATAGTCAATAAACAACTGATGACTTTTCTAGAAGAAGGAAACATACTTCATCCGACACAATCTGGTTTTAGACCTGGATACTCCACGGAGTCCGCGGTTCTTTACTCCACGGAGTGCATTCGCAAGATGGTAGATGAGGGGGAGACAGCTGCACTTGTCATGCTTGACTTAAGTGCAGCTTTCGACACTGTGCTTCATGACACCCTGTTGTCCCGACTATCAGACATTGGAGTAAGGGATCATGCCCTTGCCTGGTTTAAATCTTTTCTCTCCAAAAGATCATTCCAAATACATTGCCCACCCTTCAAGTCATCTTCTCGCGACATCAGCTATGGGGTCCCACAGGGCTCTAGTTTGAGCCCTACCCTGTTCAACATCTATATGGAACCCCTAGCTCGAGTCGTAGAGAATTTTGGGGTGGGCATTTTCAGTTATGCTGACGACACCCAGCTCATGTTCAAGCTCACCCCAGACAGCGAAAAATTTGCCACCAATTTTTCTAGCTGCATGGCAGCGGTCGCCACCTGGATGGATAATAACTGCCTCCGTTTGAATGGCGACAAAACGGAGGTGCTAGTGGTAGGGAATAAAACCTCAATATGGTCCCAGGCTTGGTGGCCTACTACACTGGGCGATTGCCCCCACCCAGTCGAAATGGTCAAAAACCTAGGAATAATGATTGACTCGGATTTGTCGGGAAGAACACAAGTCAATAAAACAATTGGCAAATGTATGGGCACGTTAAAAATCTTGCGTAAGACTATTGATCTTGTTCCCATTAATGCAAGGAAAACGTTAGTGCATGCTCTGATAACGCCCCACCTGGATTATGGAAACGCTCTCCTTTTAGGTGCGAACCAAAAACAACTGCACCAGCTTCAATGCATTCAAAATGCGGCCGCCCGCATGGTACTAGGTTTACCAAAAAGAACATCCGCTACAGCAACCTTGTCCAAGCTTCACTGGCTTCCAGTTAGAGAAAGAATCAGATTTAAGGCTCTCTGCTATGCCCACAAAATTGCACACAACAAAGGACCCACTTATTTGAGAAATCTTCTAACTATCCACCGCCCTACCAGAAACCTCAGATCCTCGGGTATGTCACAATTCAAACTTCCCCGGATCAATAGAGCAAGACTGGGCGGTCGCTCCTTTAGTTTTCTTGGAGCAAAGCATTGGAATGCCCTCCCAGTTCATCTGAGAATGGAACCATCAGAAATCCTCTTTAGAGCTAAACTAAAAACTCATCTCTTCCCTCATTAACATTTCCCTGTCTCTCTGTCTCGGTGAGCTGTAAGGAGTTTTTGTCAGCAATTAGCGCGGGGATACACAGTTGTGCAGCCATGCGCTTTATAAAACGCTTTATTATTATTATTATTATAAAGACTTTGCTACAGAAAAGTTATTGCATCGCTCGCTGCGGAACGCATCCCCGACAGTGCGAGGAAATTCCCGCCGCCACAAAGGCCGAGATCGTCGCAGCGCCTGTTGCCGCTGCCAGAGCCGTCGCATCCTTCGTTTGCAGGACGCACCAGACCGGTGCGGGAAGACTATCATTGCTGCGAGTGTCGTCGCAAAGCCTGTCGACCCTGAGTGAGATCGCTGCACTGCTTGCTAGCAGCTCACATCAGCTTCTGTTTTTAGAACTTTGTCACTACAAAGGTACTGTTGGCTAAACGTGATGCAACTGTGAACTTTTCACGCAACTGTGTATTATTTTTATCGCAACCTTAAGAACTCTTTTGCAACCATATTCTTGAACTGTGTATGTTGGATTTTTGTCATTTGATCTTGTGTAGTTTAGATTAAATACCGTTATTTTTCTAAACTGTTGTGGAGTCAGTTTCTGGTGTTTTCACTGTATCACTGTGAGTGTTAGTACAAATACTTTAAACATTGCCTTCTGATTAGCCTTGACTGCTCGTTCCAAGCTAGCTAAAGGGTGAGCAGGGGTTATCTCAGAGGGTTTCCTCCTTACCCTGATTAGAAGCAAGGGTCCCTATTTGGGCAGTGGTACCTACCCCTGCCAACTAGAGACCCCCAGCTCTAACAGGAGGTAAGTAAAAAATGTAGTTATTAAAACAAATTTCGTAGAGCGCACTGCAACACATTTTGTGATGCAGGGCGCGCTACGAAATTCGTTTTATTTATTAAAATATTTACTTACCTCCAATTATCCATATTCTGGTTTTTAGCAGCCCCCACTCTGCCCCTCCCCTGCCCCGCCTTCCTGCCCCACCGGAACTCCCTCCACGGGCCGCGGCTGCTCCTGCAGTGTCCAATCCCGCCGGGGGAGTCAGGGGAGCCTTGCCGATATAGCCGCATTAAACGGGAGAGAGAGACCCGCCTCAGCAGAAGGAATGCTCCTCACATTCACCAAGGCAAATTGCGGCAGGAAAGCAGCTTTCGCCCATCAGGAATCATGAGAACACCAACCTGCAGCACGCCGAACACGATCCACCATTGCTAGGGGTGGGGCAGCGATCACCTGCGGTTAATCGGAGGTGTGGTTCTCCGTAGCCCGCATGCTCCACCGAAAAACATCCATAACTGTAATTTGACAGCAAATTAATGCAGTAAAAAAATTAACTCATTTGACTGCATTCATTTGCTTTCAGAGCTCAGTTTCTTCTGAGTGCAGAAAAGCATTCCTACTTCAGTCTGCCTGGCCTCCAAACAGTTTCTAAGGTGCCTGAACTTTGCAAGTAAGCTATTGTTGGGTTGGTAGTGATCTGGGCATGGCCTCTTTCCCTGAAGGTTGCATCCAGACAGTACCAGAGCAGTTAGCTTTTGATAACTCCTAATCTGGTCACTCCATCCAAACCACACCACCAGTACTAAACGAAGTATGAGGGGTCAGACTTTTCATGTCTTTATAGTTCAGTTTAATAGTGGAATGTCCCTATTTTAATCCATTCTGCGTGAAAGAGAGTTGTTGAACCATTCTTGGTGTAGTCAGCACTCATCTGATGTGTGGTGTATCCAGAGATGACCACGCCACTCGCCATCTCCCTTAGCGCCCCAGTTCCTAACCCTATCATTTCAGTAGCCTTTTTTTCAGTTGCAACATGACCCTTGATGGACAGTGCTCAGCTCCCAAGGGATTTCTAAAAATAATTGGCTCCAAGCACGAGCCTCCTCTCCTTGTTACCGAGAGACAAGAAACATAATCAACTGTGAAATGCCTTGTTGCACAGGAAGTCGTGAATCCGAAACAATGGCTTTCTTGCAGGCTCGAGTTTCTGCACTGTAAACCGGCAGATGGTTGGCAAGGTAAGGCAGCCTTGGATACACCCGGAGAGCGCGCGGGAGGAGGAAGTAAGGAGGCGCGTGAGTGGGTAGAGGAAAGAGGAGAGAGATGATCTCGAGCAGGCTTAGTCGGCAGCAAATCTGATGAGCAAACATGGAATTGCTGAATTCTTTCTCTACCGAAATACTTCTTTGTAAACTCATCTGAAAATACTAACCACTAAAACGACACCGTCACTTCATGGGGAAAGACAGCACGTGGTTAAAAAAAAAAAGAAACATTTCTGTCTTCTGACATATCCACGCATAACTAGTTTTCATGACATTTGTGAAATAAGAGCATTAATTTGGGGAGTTTATGGGGGTTGGAGGGTGGGGTGGGGTCTGGGGTTATGGTAATACAAGAAAAGGACGGATACGTTAAGAATACGTTTACGGCTTGCGGGCTTACACTTCCCCCCCCCCCCCCCCCCCCCCAAAGTTACTGCTTATTTGTGATTCATATCCAAATCCATGCAGAAAATTCTACAAATATAGCTTCCCGCTCAAACGCCTCAGAAAAGCCCTGCTTGAGGAATGACTGACCGTTTACAGCTAGAGTTATAGTGCCAATGCGTTGTGACGTTTCTTTCTGTTCTTTTAGGTCTGGCGTTTGAGATAGCCTTAGCTGTCTCAGCAGACTATTGTTTCTTTAAAAAAAAGAAAACGCACATAATGTTCATACGTAGAGGGGCTTTTTTTCGTCAACGGGCTAAATATACTGGTTCAATAAATTGTTATTCACATTTTACTTTTACCCACCGTAGTCTACAGCATGCTTTACATAGCGGCTCCCTTTTTTTTTTGGTTGAGCGACTGCACGAAGCCTCTGCAGGTTGCTCTCATTCACCTTAAAATATTACCTTTTCTTCGGTGGCAAAGCTGGTTTAAATTATGTTTAAAAAACACACACACACACATATATATATATATATATATATATATATATATATATATATATATATATAGAGAGAGAGAGAGAGAGAGAGAGAGAGGTTCCCAAGTAGATAGTTATTTATTTCCCACCTCATTTTTTTAAAGTTGCTGTTACAAAGTATTTAAGTTACATTGTAACATAGTAGTTGAATGCACTTTGTTTGGTGGTTAGGACATAAATTATTCCTGTTTCCTTCTGGTTTTTTTACGGAGTTTTATATAGCGCGAACTTGACCCGGTATCGGGTATCAGAGCTCTTTACATAGCACCAGTTGCGTTACATGAGGACACATTCATTTTTGTTGGGCTCGGGGAGATTAAGTGATTTGCCCAGAATCGCAGGATGTTCAGCGTCATTGCCGAGACTCGAACCCAGTTCCCCAGATTCGAGGTCCACCGCAATAAAAGGTTTTTTTATTACTTAAAATACCCCATAGTACAATGGACACATCATTTAATGTACTTTAATCTATTTTATTTTATAATGTAAATATATGGAGGACAGATTTAGGAGGAAGAATGTCTTCTTTTTCACTTTATTTTGATGGCATATGTGTGAACTATTAAACAGCTGTAACAAACCACACCAGCTTTCCAAGACTAGACCAATTGCCTTTCCCAATCCGTGTATTGCACACGCAGCATACAAACCACCTGGGTGTAAATGTTCGCAGACCTTGATTCTTTAGATTAGGATCTGCCATTGGCAGCCAAGCACATCACAATCGGGCCGAATCACAAAAGCATTTATAAGTTTAGGTAGTATCACTAGAGGAGTACTCTTTTACGTACTCTTACAGTCCATTGTTAATCAGTGCTAAATCTTCCAACTCTATTAGTTTCAAGTGCATAGTCACTTCTACTTGTAACAACTAAATATGAATAATCCTTGATTAGTCCCAATGTAGGTGTAGTGGTGCCAATTCACAATGTATGTAGGAGTATTAAAAAAAGAAAAAAGGTCTATGGGACCACTGCTTTATGTGATCCAAAATACCTTTGTGAAAATACCCTTTCTGCACTATTAAGATGAACCAAGGTGCACATATATTTGGAATTCAGGCCCAGGATCATTAGATTTTGGAGGTGTAATGGGATTTTCTCATTATTTGGCCATTTTTCAATAAGTGTTTTAGTTAAGTGCTGAATGGTGTTAGGATTGTCTATGCTTGCTTACTTGATCAGGACCCAACAAACAGTAACAGTGACAATATTTTGAATTAGTGCGGGTATGAATAGTACCTTTTATACTTACTTTCACTTAGGGAATTGTACTCACAATTAGAATGGGATTATTCTGCTTTATAGAGTGGTTGTAAAGTCATGATGTGTTTTCTGGGATTATAGGGCATCCATTTAGCACAGTATAACCTGTCTACTTATAAAGTATATATTCAACCTTGCTGAATCTTAATTCTTAATGACAGATGTTTATTGTTACCCAACTCGATGGGATTTATTTTAATTGACTTGAAAAGAATAAAAGTCTGATTTGGAATCATCAAATGGAGGTCTGTTTCTTGTGCTGTTCTCCTAACCTTGCAGCACAATTGTCAAATGCTTCTTGGACCATGGATATTCGGTTCTTTTTTACTTTGCGTGTCTTCTTTTAGTACTTACGAATGTGTTCGCTTTTAATAAACTTTGTTTACTTCAATTCTTTTTATATGAAAAAGAAAAAGCCATCATCCATTAATTTTTTCAAAAAACAGTACATTGTGACACATTATTCATCATGTCATAACGTGTATTTTTTACTTTTTCTTTTGTGTTTGTTTTTCTTTAAACAAAACAATCATACAAACACAATCATATTTTTGGTTCAGCGGTTGAAGTGCCTAAAACTCTGTATACAATGACAAAACAAAACATTTGCATATAATACACAAGACTTCTTCATGTGCAATTTGATATCCTACTCTATTTTAAATATATCTGGCCCTATTGGCTTGTACCTATTCAATACGAAATTATTAATGGATCCAAAGGGTTGAGGTCAGAGAACACCTGTAAAAAGTACATGGCTAAGCTTAGAATAGGTGTCTTTAGTGGATCACTGAAAAAATATCCAAGGTCAAAAAATCGACCTACAAAAATATCGGAGCAAGAATATCCATGTCAAGAATATCGATATTCTATCTACAACATGGTAAGTACAAAAATATGGAAAGAAATATCAATGTCAAAAATATAGTTATTAAAAATATCGTTTTTTTAGTTAAAAATAATATGTAAATGAAGCTAAACAATACTTTTAAATAAAAGAAACATAGTTGATTTTTTTATAATGTTTAAAATGATTAACTAATATATATATTTTAATAAAAACATTAATTAACAAAATAACTATAATATATATTATATATACCTAATCAATTTTAATAATTATTTAAAAAACGTATAAATTATTTAAAAAATATTATAGATTACAAATACATCTATACACATAAAACAATAACATCAATAAAAAATTAAAAATGATGTATAACAAATAAAAAAAATGTGCTTTTAATATTTTAAAATTAATTATATACTACATTAACTAAAATGATACAAAAAATATTAAATAGCAGAGGGAATAAAACTACTATTCCAACTCCATCAAAAAAAATTAAAGAAAATGATGGATAGCGTTAGGGCTTTAAATGACTATTTCCACTCCAGAGGGTGAAACAGTTGGGTAAGCGTTGGATAGTGTAGGCGTATAAATTACTATTCCTACTCCAGAGAGTGCAACAGTAGGGACAGGGTTGGATAGCATAGGGGTAAACATTACGGTACGCACTCCAGAGAGTGCAACAGTAGAGAAACCGTTGGATAGCGTACGGGTAAAAATTACTATTCCCACTCCAGAGAGTGGAACAGTAGGAAAAGTGTTGGATAGCGTATGGGTAAAAATGACTATTCCCACTCCAGAGAGTGCAACAGTAGGGAAAGCGTGGGATAGCATAGGGGTAAAAATTACTATTCCAACTCCAGTGAGTGTAACAGTAGAGAAAGAGTTGAATAGCATAGGAGTAAAAATTACTATTCCCACTCCAGAGATTCGGGAGAGCGTTGGATAGCGTAGGGCTACAAATTACTATTCCAACTCCAGTGAGTGCAACAGTAGAAAAAGAGTTGGATAGCATAGGGGTACACATTACTATTCCAACTCCAGAGAGTGCAACAGTAGGGAAAGCGTTGGATAGCGTTGGGGTAAAAATTACTATTTCCACTCCAGAGAGTGAAACAGTAGGGAAAGTGTTGGATAGTGTAGGGGTAAAAATTACTATTCCGACTCCAGAGAGTGCAACAGTAGGGAAAGTGTTGAATAGCTTTGGGGTAAAAATTAGTATTCCCACTCCAGTGAGTGCAACAGTAGGGGTAAAAATGACTATTCCATCTCCAGAGAGTGCAACAGTAGGGAAAGTGCTGGATAGTGTCGAATTTAAAAATAACTTTCATAAAAATAAAATACATTTTAAAAATAATCAATGAATTTATTAATAAATAACTCTAAACTATTTACAAATACCAATAAATAATTATTAAAACACAATTACCAATGAATAATTAATTCACAATAAATTAATAATAAATGCCAATAAATATTCATTAATAAATATTAATTGCCAAGTAACAAATATAAACAATAAAAATAAGTATACCCAAAATAATAATTATTAAACATTGATTACCAATTAATAATGACTTATTAATATATTACTTAAATGTATCAATACATAATATTTAATTATATGTTATCACCAATTAACAATAAAACAACAATACATTCCTTTTTATATAAAAAACATTTTATTTTGAAATACTTACCAATTAATAATTAATGTCCAATAAATAAATTATCAATACCCAACAATAAATTCAATAATTACTTAATTAGATTTCAATTACTTCCAGCACTATTCACCTATAAACACACAACACACTCCAATAATAAAATAATACACTTGACATAATTATCAATTAATCAATTAATAAAAATTAATAACCAATTAATGAAAATTAATTAGAAATTATTAATTAATTAACAATATTATAATTATCAATACCAATTATTTAAAATAAATTATTACTTAATTACAATGAAATTACTTCCAACCCTATTCCCCTATAAACCCACAACCTGCTACAGAATTTAAAAGTAAAAAATAATTAAAATTAATTTATAATTCCGAAAAAATAATCAATAATTTAGTATAAATAAATTAATTCCCACCCTGTTCCCCTATAAACCCACAACCCGCTACGGTACTAAAAAGCAAAACTAACTTTAAAAAACATTATTAACATATACAATTTGTATACACATATTTTAAAACAAGTTGAACACTTAACAAAACACATATAACATATACACATTAAATTCAAAATAAAATAAATTACAATAATATAAAAATCGATATTAGTAACAGATATTAGTAGCATCGATATATTTGATATTGATATTACTAACTTCGATATTACTTACATTGATATGAAAAAATCGATATTACTTACCTTAGGGTTGATATTTTGTCCATCGATATTCTTAACATACGATATTATGTCCCTTTGATATTGTCAGCTCGATAATAATGTAGGTCCATATTTTCTTTTCGATATTTTGACTGCTCACCGTCTTTAGTGACCTAGTTGTTCAGAACGGAGAAACCCTTGGCCTCAGGGCGAGGGGTGCTGACGCGTTTCGACCTTCGTGTAGGGACCATGAGGATTTTCAAAAGGTCTTCCTCAGTGCTGTGGGGTTCTGTGTAGGACACTGTAACAGGGTAGGAAAGGGGCATATTGTTCTGTTGTCACTAATTGTGCATAGATCTTATTAGAATGTGCATGTTCACTTATAATCTTTTCCCATACCTAGTAAGTGCCATAGTCTGGCGATTAAAAAGGGGAGGAATATTGCTTTTGAATTTAAATGGAGAGCTAATCTGGAAAATCCAGTCGTGCACAGTCATGTCTTAGTACTGCGTGTATGTGACTACAGCACTCTAATGTTGTGGGGAGTGGAGGAAAGAATTCCTTTTGCTCCTTTTGTTGGCTATACCATCTTCATAGTGTCACACAGTCCTATTCTCAGCAGGACCATTCACATGCAGGTGCTTCCCCAGTTATGTGATTCCTATAGTTGCGGCTGATGTGGCATTCCGTGGGGGAGATGTTACAAACATCTCCTTCTCAGCCGGACTTATCACATGTAAGTGCTCCCCCGGTATGTGGTTCATATATTCGCGGTAAGGAGGCATTCAGTGATGGAGATGGCGCAAACATTACTATTAGCTGTGTGGCAGGTTTAGTCTTATATGCCCCGTGTGTCTCTGAGCTGGTGCGTGGATCGTTAACCCGTTACTGAATTACCTTGTCTCTCATCGTAGTTAATTTCAGAGCCTGGGACCACTGTTACATAATTCTCTTCTCTCCTCTCGGTCTCCAGCGGCGTGCGGTTTCAGCGCAGCTTCTGCATTCACACCTTCATGGTGACAAATAGAGAGGGCAGGCCAGATGTTTGACTTTGCTGCCTGACTTCCAGTTTTAGGTTGGCATAGCACCACATTCTGGGGAATCACTCATTTTCTCTCAAATGTGTACATGATTTTCCAGGTAGTCAAAAGCCTTCATATGTGAAAACTCTTGCGTGAATTGCCCTAATCCCATCACTGGATTCTTCCCTTGATCTCCAGTGGGCTTATTGAATACATAGCTTGTTAAAAACAATGCATAATCTCGGTTATTTCATTTAGCCCGTTCTCAGTTGTCCCTTATTTGAGAATAACTTTGGTTTCAAACCCTGCCAGTAGTATATCTGCAACTTCCCCCTCATATGTTTCAGGACTGTCCTTTGCATATCTTGTGGGCCGTGGTTCTTTACGAGGCAATGTTCTACCATCGGTGCATTTGGCAGTCTGCATTTATTCATGATCTGTGCTGCGTAATGCGTTTCTTCACTTGTTGAGGGGTCTTGCCAATATAGGCTACCTTGCAAGGCCAAATAATGCAGTATACCACATTAGAGGTATTGCAGTTGGTAAATTCATTGAAGTGAATACTTTTGTTTCCATAATCCAATTGGCTTCCTTCAATGGTACTGGAATGCAAATTGCAATTCCTGCATCGATGATGCACTATTATGGGGAGGGGGTGCTAACATGGTTTGTAGTATTTGCTGATTTCTTTTTTCTTTTGTGTTTGCCCGTACCAGACGTTGTCTAATGCTACTGTTCTTCTTTAGCGCAAGAACTGGCATTTCTTTAAAGATGTCCATACCTTTTACTGTATGCCAGTTCTTTTTCACAATCTATTTGATTTCATTTGTCATTCCAGAAAACGTAGTCATGCAGACCAGGGGCGTTTCCTTTGCTTTATCTTTTGGGGTTAAGAGTGACTCCCTGGGTGTATACCATGCCCTTTTCATCGCATGCTTGGTCAGTTTTCATGGGTAGTTTTGCTCGACCAGCTTTTCTAGGAGTATCTTTGTATTATCAAAATAATCTTCTTTCTTGGTGCAACTACACCTGATTCTCAAAAACTGACTGTAGGGTAGATTTTCGTTCAGATTGCATTGACAAAACCTAGAAAAATGTAAGAGCGTGTTTCTGTCTGTCTGCTTAGTGTACAAAGTTGTGTAGATGGTACCTTCATCATGTTTCCCCATGAGGTCAAGAAAGTTAATTTCTATGGCACTTGAATTCAATGTAAATTGAATATTAGGGTTCCTTTCACCAAAGATTTACAGAAACGAGAGAGAGGACCCTCCAGTAGCAGCTGCTACTAAGCAGCAGTGGTGAGTTAAGGGGTGACAGGGGAGAGCAGATCAGGGGAATACAAAAATACAATTAAACAGACTGAACTGGGTGCCGCCGGTTGCTTCCGCCTCTGCTTCCTCTCCTCTGTGCCGAAACAGGAAGCTCTCAGCCTCCCAGAATCTCTTATCCAATCTCAAAGCTGCCTTAAGCAATGCCTGATCCACATTCTTCTTTCTACACCGACTCTGGACATCTGGCCCCCCATGCCAGCCGACGTCAAAAGGCAAATAGCCAGGGACAGACCAACAGGAGCCCCCGGACCAAACGGCATTCCACCAATGCTGTAGAAATCAGACCAACCCAAGGTACCCCCATGGACAGGGTGCAGTGTATGTGAAAGGTAGGACATGTACTAGTGCGTTTTACATATCCTGATATTGAAATACTGCCAATTTTGCTTCAGCTATCTGTATCATAGGTTACGATGGGAGTTACTTTGTAACAGGACAGGAGATTGTTTTTAAATTGTGTGTTTGAAAAAAAAGCCACTTTTGGAAAATAGGCATTTACTTGTTTAACCATCCTGTGTGCCGCTGCTGTTTTGAGTATTGACTGTCTGGTTTTGGAGTGACAGGGGCTGGGGATGTGCAATCACTGTAGACAGCCACAAGGGTGGTTGAGGTGTGTCCTGCCATTCTTGGGTGACTCATAGCTGGCCTGAATAGACGTTGGCTGCATTAAGAGTGGTGGGAAGAGTTGTACCTGCACATGTAAGAAAAGGGCAGGGTTAGGACTGACAAGTGGTCTACTTGCTAGGGTAACATGGCAGTTACAAACTGTGTGCAGACACTACAGTGGTCTCTAATTGGCAATGATTTGCACCTTTGTCCAAGTAGGGCCCCTCCTTCCTAGTCAGGGTGAGGGGGATTCACTTCTAAAATAACCCCAGATCACCTCCTTGGTAGCTAGGCAAGAGCGACCAGCTTATCTCAGAGGCAGAATGTAAAGAATTTGTGCATGCATATTAACCCTGGGCGGACAACTACTCTACGCTTCCATAGTTTACGAAGAGTGCGCTACTTCGCACTACGCAAATTGCACATAGCACAGTGCGAAAACGCGTATCGTGCGGTCATTTTTTGCTTGCAAGCGGTCCTCTACGTTAATTTGACTACCGCGAGCAAGCAAAATGACACCCCAGCAAGACTTTTTCCTTGTTCGCGATCAGCAACATCAAGTTGGCGATCACGAGCATGGAAAATAAACCTCCCGGCGAGATTCTTCTTGCCGGAGGTCAGGTTTCTCATTGCGAGTGATCGCATTTGCTCGCGACCGCTCGCGATGAGGAACTACCAGTGTGCGTTGAGAAAGCTGCTGCCCGAGTGAAAATCTACTCCAGTGGCAGAAAATGACAGCTCGCACTGTGCAAGATGCTGTTTTCAATGATTGCACAGTGCGGACAAGCATCTGGCACTGTGCAATAATCACAAACAGCGCACTACACAGTTTGTGTAGCGCTACGTGTAGCTCGGGTAGTGCGAAGTGCACTTTGCGTAGCTACGCATAGCGCTACTTTGCGATCTATGCCCAGATTTAATGCATATAGTAACACAGAGAAAACACTACAAATGGACATCACACCAGTTTAGAAAAGTAAGTAGTTCTTTATCCAAACCACACATGACCAAAAACGACAAAACTCCACAATACTGTTCTGAAAAATATGCAGTTTGCAAGAACACCTTAAACTTGGAGAAGTATCCCAAAAAGCACAGCTCCTTCCGGAGCTACTACGATGCTGAAAACAATTCCGGCCGACCGCATCGCTATGGGCCAGCTAAAGCATTGACAGACTCATAAACAGTACCTTTCTTGTTGCGTCTGACATAATGCCTCAAGACGGTCGGGGGAACCGCTGCGGTTGCATTGCAAAATGGAAGCGGTGCAGGGTGCGGTGCCCTCATGACACATTGCAGGCAGCGGACAGGTGACCATTGTCTAGATGGTGTCGGTGAATCCAAGGCTTACAGTGCGGAGTGAGGTTGTGCTCAATGTGGTGCTGGCAGGTTGCAGGTGATGGAGCTGGTTAATGTTCAGGTCATGCAGTGACAGTGTCAGTGTTGTCCAGGCAGGATGGACTGAGGCAGTGCGGAGTGTGGTACACACAGGATGCGGTGCAAGCAACACTCTGTGACGATCTCCAGATAGTGTCGGTGAGACCAACGATGTGGTGTGAGGTGCGGTGGGGTCTTCTGCGGTGCCTTCACAACACAGAACCTGTAACGGACTCAGTGACAGAGTCGGCTGCTCCTTTCTTCTGCAGGTCTAAAACCAGACGTTCTTGAGATGATGCCCAGAAGGATGGTGAGGTCTTTGCTGTTCCTGAGACCTCTTGACCAGGGGGGAAGCTCCACTTCAAACCCTTGTAGACACTTTACAAGCAGGATACACACACAGTCCTCTCCTTGGCAGAAACGCTACTGAGGGCCAACCCTAGACAGCACACAGCAAATGGGCAGTATTTCTCATTCAGCTTTTCCCAGGTATTCTCCTTAGCAGATGTTCTCCTTGAATTCCAGAAGTAGTCTAAAACTCTGGGGTCTGGGCGCCACTTTTTATAGCATAAAATCCTTTGTTCTCTGGGTGCAGAAAAGCTCTTTGCCCAGCAAAACCGGTTCTGTCCTCTTTGGTGCAGCTTCCTGACAGGAGGTGGATACATCATTGTCCCCCTACTGTGAATGCATCTCAGGTCTATTCAGCCCAGCTCTAACTCACCCTGGAAAGGCAGGACACACCTCACCCCCCCACCCCCCAAGTGGCTGTCTGAAAAGAATGCTTATCTCCAGCCCAATGTCAGACAGTCAATACACAAACCTAGCAGAGGTACGGAGGATGGCTACACAAGAAAATACCTACTTTCTAAAAGTGGTATTTTCAAACACAGAATGTAAAAATTATGTTTACTAAAAGATACATCTTTATCCCTTTTGCCGCGGGGGTAATTCCCCCAAGGTGCGGGGGAGAGGCTGGGGGACCGCGGCACCACGGTGCTCGTGACGAGCCCAGCTCTTCATGAGGCACTGGGCTCATCACGACTCCGCCCATTGATTGATTCTCCCGCACATGCGGGGAATCAATTACGCGTAGGCGCACCGCGACCGTTATGACGAGCCCAGCGCGTCATGAGCACAGCTCCACTGTGCCTCATGATGGAAAGGAAAGAGAAGATGGAGAGAAAAGATGGAGGAACACTAGTGAGCATTTTGTTGACTTTGGCCAGGCTTTCCCTTTTTTTCATATGCGTATTGTGCCATTGGAGAGGTCGTCTAGGGGGGCTTGTGTGAGGACAGGTAGTTGTCCAGGGAGAGCCACATTTCAGCTCTTGTGTGGGATGTAGCTGTTTGGTTTGAGGTTATGGTGTCAGCCCCCCCGTAGAAAGGTGATCCAGTTGAACCAACCCTTGAAAGATGCTTCCCCCATGTCTTTCCAGTTGTTTAGGATCATCTTGACTGCTGCGGTGAGTAAGAGGTTGATCAGTTCTTTGTCTCCTTTTGATTGAATTGACTGTACCGTGAAGGCTGTGACCAACCCGTGGAAGTCTAGCTGTATTGAGAGGCCTAGAGCGTTGTTTATGAAGTCGCTTATTCTGTTCCAGAATCTTTTGACCTTAGGGCAGTGGAATATTAGGTGTGCCAGGTCCCCTTTTTGTTTGTTGCAGTTCCAGCACACATCGCTGTCTCTTATCCCTATTGTAGCTAGTTTGGACGGGGTCCAATATGTCTTGCGTAGGAGCCAGAATTTTGTTTGTGCTAAGGTGGTGGTGACTTTTTTGTGTGATGCTGCTGTCCATAGGTTGGACTTTTCCCTCTCTGTAAGACGTCTGTGGAGAAGAGTCTCCCAGTATTCTAAGGCTTTGTTGTTGAGGTTAGTTGTTCCTGGGCATAGTAGCTTGTAGAGGTTTGACGTTTGGTGTCCGACCTTATTTAGGTTTGCTGCGTATTGGAGGATTCAGGGGGTCGCATTGTTGAGTCTTGCTCTTGTAATTGCCACCTTTATCTTGAGGAAGTTGTAGAGTTCGTTGTCTGTCAATTTATGTGTGTTCCTTATGGTGTCAAAAGTGATGTACGTGTCTTGGTTACCCAGCTGGTTGGCGGTGGAGATGCCATGTTTGTACCACGCGGCCATGTGGATCATATGACCGGTGTTTTATTTTATTTGTTTATTTTATTTCATCTTCTTTTTTTTCTCACAAATGTGTTTTGAGAAAGCTATCTTTTCGCTATTTATTAGTCACCTCGAATTATTTTTAGAGGGTAGTGATGATACTTTTTTGGACGCTTAATTAGCTTGATTCAATCACCCACAGTTTGTAAAGAGAGTATTTTTATGCTAACAGGAAGTGGGATTTAACGTTGTTTTTTGTTGAGACCGTAAAGGGTTTCAAACGCACAGACAAGTGTTAATATACCTGAAGTCACAATGTCAGATACACAAGGGTATTTGAGTGTGAGCAGTGTTTTAAATAAAGTTCTTTCGCACAAAGTAGAGCAGGGAATCCTTTGTTTACGTAAGAACGACTTGGTGATCTCTTTTTGACTGACACTACAATCAGTTTTAGAATACGGGTTGTATTTTAACAGGGATAGGCTCATGCAAACAGAGTACGTCACGGTGTCACATGACGGGACTGAGTTGCTTTGTGAGGAAGTTTGAGTTGAATGGCGGCGGCTTTTAAACTTATCACGAGAGTCGGCTTCTAAAGGGCTTTCTTAAGGTATGTAAGAATGCCTAGCAGTATCTGCAGAATTACGGGTGGTCCGCTCGGAGTTGAATATGGCAGTTGATTGATGTCGTTTTTTTCTTTTAGGAGGGACCACATTGCGGAGTGTGCTCAGTAAGTTCGTTAGTAATTTAACATGTTTCCCTAGCTACAAGATGTTTAAACATTGATAGATTACTGGTTTTATTTTCTTTCTCATCTTAAGGAGGGTTTACACCGTAGAGTGTTTTTAAGTAAGTTTCTTTGGTTTTTGTTACGTTCTCGAGTCACAGAGCGTGGTTTATTATTGAGGAAGACTTTAAACACTCATTATTTTTACTCCAAAGAGCGCTTGTCGCTTTAATAGAAAGAGGTTGATGATAGGATTTGTTGATCAGGATGAGCCGAGTGGCACAGCAAAAGGAGTAAGTTGAGAGTCTTTTATCACTTTTTGGTGATGGTTCTTTCCACTGTGTTCACATTCACAAATTGAGCACTATTATTTTAGTGACATATGGTTAATTGCCCATTTTTAAAAAAAAGTTACGTGATGTTACAGACAACAAATTGGTACTTATACATGCCACTGTAAAAAATTGTTGATTGTCATTTATTTTAATTTACAGTGCTTCCCCTGATGAGGGGACACTAAAAGTCCCGAAATGCATTGGGCTACTAACATCGACATTGTTTAACCACCAAATCATCAAAGTCAACATGATGTATTGATTTACGTTAATTAATTTAGAATTCGTCTAAGACAAGTTGTTGTATTGTTTTCTTTGTGAAAGATGCTCTTGCTGAAAACGTATTGTTTTTTGTGAAGAAAAAGAAAACATTTACATTAAATTTTGAAAATAATTTTTTGGAAAGCATAATTTTGGAATTTTTGGTTTAAATATTGTATTATTGATTGTAAATCATTTAAAGTATTGCGTACCCGAGACCGGTTGACAACATTGCCAGCTGCCCACCAATTACAGTTTATATTAAGTGTGATTAGGCATACACTTTCGGACACAGCACACTGATCAAATAAACTAGAATAACAAGGTCAGATCAGTTTTTCAAATAGGTGTGCATAAATCACCGACCATCACAAACTTTCTAAAAGTGGCATTTTCCGAATAGTGACTTAAAATCCAACTTTACCAATAGTGTTTTAAATTGAAAATCTTTAGACACCAAACTCGACATTGCTACTTTCTCCAATTGAAAGTCATTACTTATTAAATGTAATTAGGTAATCCAATCTTATCCCATAGGAGAGGTAGGTTTTGCAGTAGTGAACAAAGGAATTTAAGATGTTTCACTACCAAGACATGTGAAGGTTGAATGTGCATGTCCAATTTTTTTAATACACTGCACCCAGCTCTAAGGGCTGTTTATGGGTTACTTATAAGTATGAAAATGGAAGGGTTAGGTCTGACAAAGTGACAGGCCTTAGACATGTTTGAAAAGGCTGCTTAAGTGCATGGCACAATAAGTGCTGCAGGCCCACTAGTAGCATTCCGTTTTCAGGCCCTAGTTACAAGTAGTACCACTCTAACAGGAATGTATAAGTAAACTAAATGGGCCAATTAGGTGTAACCCAATGTTACTATGTTTTAGAGAGAGAACACATACACTTTAGCATTGGTTAGCAGTGGTAAAGTCCACAGACTCCTAAGGCCAACAAAAAAAGGCTAGCAAAACCTAAGGGAGTAAGGCAAATCATTTGGGGATAGACGAACCTTAGGCTAACATGTTTACCAAGGTTGTGGTTACTTAAGGTGAGTACTCACCCCATCTCAATATCCCAATTCCCTACATACAAACCATGGCCATTTCTGACACCTAGAGACATATGTGGAACCAGGGTGATATGGCAGGTGTGCATGATTCCCACAACTTTTTCATACTCAGAAGGCTTTGCAAACATCAAACCTTAACTAACATCGAGCATTTTTTTTACATTTCTGTGAACGAAATTCTAGGTATCTGCAGATGCATCTTTGCCACATTTCTTTATATTAAAAACTGTAACCTAGCTGTCTAGATGGACTTATCACCTGTAATAGGAATGAACCACACCAGATTTATGTTAATTATTTGGAATTCGCCTAAGAAAAGTAGTTGTATTGATTTTTTGTTGAAAATGTACTGTTTTTTGTGAAGAAAAAGAAAACATTTACATTAAATTTCGAAAAGAATTGGTTGGGAAGCATAATTTTGGAATTGTTGGTTTAAATATTGTATTATTTGTTGTAAATCATTTAAAGTAGTGCGTGTCCAAGACCGGGTGACAACATTGCCAGCTGCCCACCAATTACAACTTTTAGAAAGTTGTCATTTTCCAATCTCAACCACTTGGTGACTGCAGCCTGTATCCTGGGTCACTTGACTAAGTGAAGCTGGCAGTTGATCTTTGTGCATTGCTCCCATACAGTGAGACAAAGCGGGAATAGCTGTTGGCAGGATGGGGCATTTCTGATTTGATAAGGGGGATGTTCAATCACTTTCCACATCTGCACATCACAGAGGCTTTCCCTAACCACACTCCAAAAGGGCTTGACACTAGTCTTTTGTGTCCCCAGCAAGCTGGGGCCAGGGCAGGGAGGCAGGATATTCCAATCACCTGTGGGGTGGAAACCTACAGAACCTTCTGCGTCAAAGCTTGCACTAAGTATAGATATTTGACCCTCAAATCCAACTCGTTGGTACACCTCTGGACCTACGGATAATACAGGAGAAGGACTGCTGTGTGTCTGTGCTGTCAGAAGGACTGCTTCTCTGCTGCCCTGCTTGCTGAGAAGGAAGGCTGGACCTGCATCCTTAATCCCAGGCTGAAGTGACATCAAACATCAACTGACTTACCCCCTATTCTGATCTACAGGGGCATGAACTCCAGAGGCCTCCCTGTATCTGCCCAGCTGACCTGCTGCCTGGACCTTCCTCCGCTTTACTGGCCTCTGCTGGAGTATTGTATGGCGCTTTAGGATCCGAGCGAATTTTCCTGATTCATGCCCTTATATAGGTAAAATTCACATTGCCCTAATATAGGCATAGAAATCATTCCCTTATTTAAACATAGCCCATGCAGTCCAAATGCAGGCATGGCTACTTCCACCTGTACCAAAACGTCAGAACGATTTCTTGGAAAATCAGCTTAAGCAGTCAGGAACCTCCCCTTGCTTGAATATTGATTTGTCCAAGAACTCATGTACTTTACAACAAACTACTATTCCCTTAGGGTTCTTTACTGACGTTATTATGCCCGCCTTTGCGCGAAACTAGACACCTTCAAGGTATAAGTATGCCTTCACTTGCTCCAGCAAGACACGGTGGTTTGGAGAAGTTCGACTATCTACTTGCCCGACGCAGCTGATGCACTGATCGAGAAGCTGTCCTTTCTCTCACTGAGAATCCAGCTCCCGTGTTTCCAAGCTCCCTTTGCGGGGTGTTGGGAAATCAAGTCCTGAGACAGAGATACCAGACCTCCTTCATTCTAAACTAAGGTATGGGGCTGATTAGAACCTAAGAGAAATCTTGGATAGATTCTTGGCAAAGAAAACCAAACCTATACTACACAATACTTACTCCTTCCCGCATACTAGACTTAGGTTAGGTACATTGGGGTAGGCGTATTTTAGAAGCACAAGTTGAGTATTTTTAGTCGTTGGTATTTATATCTGTATTTGTATAAGGCTTAGAAACCATACAATGCTCTTACAGTATTATTTTATAATATTGTTCTCGCTGTATGCATTATACTTTGCAGCCTGCATTACGATTGTAGCAGTTCACTTTACTTGCATGAGAAAGAAGACTGTTCAATAAAAACCTTTATTGAAAGTGCCCGTCTCTCTATTTCTCTGCACCTCTGTAGAAAGGAAGCATGCACAATTGACTGAGTGAAATAATTATCTATTGTTTCCGTGACTCTAGAGATACATTTCTTATTCTTGGGAAACAAAGTTGTCAAGTTTATGCGGTTGTCAGAAACGAATCCCTTCTTGTGAATTCGAGAAAGTTTCTAGTGACCTCTGAGCTAGCTGGCACTCACTATTAAGTGTAATACATTCGATAGAGACCTAGTTGACCTCAGTCTTACGTCTAAACTATAGGATATATTATTCCATGTGCAGAGCCTATTGGGAATATAGGAACTACGCTACAGGAGGGAATTCCTGATCTCCAAGAAGTGCCCCTCAGGCCCTGTGCCCTTGGTGTGGCATCAGTAGATCTGCCCCTTCATGAAAAGAAGAAATCCTAAAGTCCTGGGATCTTTGCAACCATGAACGAGCTTGCTCCTTTCAAAATCTTACTGCACCCCGACTCTTTGTGCCACATTGATCATCAGCGATGACCGGCAATGCATGATCTGCTCTTCGCACTACAGAACTGGCAGCCCACAGTAACTGTCAACGAATCTCCAGCAATGATTATCTCCGACCCCCAACAGGATCTTTGTGTTACAGCGTAGAAAGGGAAACAGGAGGTGTGAATTTTTAAAGTTTAAATGAGAAATGTGTGTAAAACGCATTAAGCATTAAGCACTGTCCTCTGGTTGGGCTTGACCAGAACCTAGGTGCAAGTTGAGGATGACCACGATGGAGTGCAGATCGGACAAAGAAACCAGATTTGACCATGCCTGAAGTTTTACCTTCAGACTTAGGACCTGATTTAGTGTTTGGCAGACTGGTTACTTTGTCACAGACATGATGGATATCCCGTCCACTGCATTACAAATGTATTATGTGCCTTTGTAACACGACGGAAAAGATATCTGAGTCAGTCGTGAGAGAGTAACCTGTCTGCCAAACTCTAAGTCAAGCCCTTAGCCTTTAGAATGGAAGCCAAACATTTTCAGCAGGGCATAGCAGTATGCTCAGGTTGAAAAAGGATACATGTCATTGGATAGCCACTGGACAAGGTCTTGGTGAAGACATTGACTTTTGGCAGTAGAGCTGAAGGAATAAGAATTTTTTGACTAAAAAAAGTCCCTTGCCAGTCGGATCAATTTTGCAATGTCACCCAATGAGGATTCCTACCTTCGAACGTAGTCACTTTTTTGGACTCTTCCAGTGGGGCAAGGCTGCAGGCTGTATCAGAAGAGGGCTCCCAATGGCCAGAAACCATCTCCATGAGGTCCTGCCAAATCAGATGTGTTGCTGCGTAAAATGTCCAAGCAGGAGCAACCTGAATCTTTCACAGAGAGGCAATACAGCTTTGTCAGATTGGCTTGGCAGGTTGTTTTCGATCTTCTTGAGGCCTTTGCAACCAAAACAGTTCTAAGTCCCAGGTTTTAGGAAAACTTAGGAAGAGTACACTTTGACACAAGACAAGGATCCAAGAGCTTGGGGACAGCACATGGGGGAATCAAGGCTCAATCCAACAGAAGCTGTCAACAGGGGCCAGGGCAGGTCCTGTTGGAACTGGTTTTCTGGGCAGTTGAGGCAAGGCAGCTGTTGTGTTGCTGTAGCTTTAATAGGAGGACACGCCTTATGACCCTTGGAGTCCACTTCATTGTCCTGGGTAGAAGAGGGAGAGAAGGTTCAGTCTTTGAGTCCTCTCCTGTTCTTCCACAGGTCTGGAATGTGTTTATAGAAGGGTACTGTTGGCGCGACATTTATGTCTGGCCTGTAGTTGAGGGGGATTTGTGGCCCCTCTCAAAAGAATAAGATAACAATTCCCAGGGGTAAACCTACCCAGCTGTGCAACACTTCCAGTGTGCCATACTGCAAAAACTCTCACTGTGCCCTTCTCTCTCTAAATCCAAGATGGCAAAACCATTCTTCCCTTGTACAGAGACTGTGCACCCACCCCAGAGGTGTGGCATGGGAAAAGAGCAACCCCTCCATTCTGCTCACTCTGAACCAGTTCTTGGGGCAGCTCCTCTCCCACTGTGATTTCAGTCTGCCTGCCTGGGGGGGGGTGGGGGGGGGGCAAAGAGGGCCATACCCAGGAGTCTGCCAACATTTAGCAATGACAGGGTAGGCCTCTTGAAGTTAGTCAAGTTCCTAGGCACTGCCCAGATAGTCATCCTGCCGGAAGAACAGACCACCTCCTTACACCCAAGGCCTTTTTCTCAGCTTTGGGAGAATATTCACACTTTGTTAAGGGAGCTGCTCCGGTGACAGTTTGGCAATTGCAAAAGGGCATTAAAGGGATTTAGGCAGAGAAAATGTAACAAGCTAACAGACCGTTTCCAAAGCATTTCGATGAAATCTGACTTCACCAATGACCTGGGCTTACAATAAAAAAAAAGTCAAAAAATGAATATTATAGCTATTTACTAGCCAGCAATAACAATAATAAATTTAATATTGGAGCCCAATGCTTTCATATGTGACAGCCATTCATGCTACAGTGAAAATCGCATTGTATGGCATTTTCACTGTAAGGATATGTTTAACATTAAACATGTACATGTACTCTGCCTTATGACAGTAAGGCACACTTAGGAGTTTCTTATTAGTATTTAAAAGGAAGGTTTAGGCCTGTCAAAAGGGGTTATTTTGACAGGTTGAATTTGCAGTTTTAACCTGCACAGCCAGGCTACAGCTGACAGATCTGCAGTTTTGTTACACTATTGTGAATGGCAGATTGGGTCCTATAGTCCACTTGTGATATTTTACTTACAGGCCCTGGATATACCTTTGTACCATATACTATTATATTCAATATCGGTACCCTAATATAGGTCCAGATAACACCGTACACTTTCCCTACATCTACTCCCTTTATTTCATACGAACGACCCTTATAAGGACATAACTCCAAATAAGGAAAGACTGCCTTGTATGGACATAATGCCTTAAAGGTCTGCAGCCTGTTATGGACTAAACCTTTCACCTAGTTCATGACAAGGGTGGGTTCTGCCCGATCGATACTGCTAAGACGTCATCCTTAGCACATATGGATAATTCATGAGTACACTCTCCACGAGGTATACTTCACCTCTCCCATCGACGCACAAGGTTTAATCCCCAAACATCATATTCATACTGAACAATTGGTAACACATGTACATAGACTGTATAAATCCTGCACCTCTTGCTATCAGGAAGCAGGAGGAACCTGATACTTTAAGGCCGTCACACTGACCCTAGATGCTGCGGCTCCAGCACGACAGCGCTCCAGCTGACAGTGGTATAACCATCCCTTGCAGGGTGTCCAACTCGAGACCAGGACGGAGTCCCACACTCTCACTATTCAGGTATGGGGGTTGGACTAAATCCTATCGGGATTCTTGGCTCTTAGATTCTAGGCTATTAGGCTATTTGGCTAATTAGTTATTTCGCACCTACTCGCATGCTAGGTACACTTAGGTACGACAAGACAGGTATCTTAGGAGTATGCACTTTATTTTAAAAATGCATTCTATATACATGTATAGGTTCGTGACCATTGCAAAATGGTAGAACAATACTATTTCTTCTTATTCACTCTACTGTTGGATCTATATCTCTGTTACTGTGTTACAGTCATACCAGTGCACTTATTCTACATGAGAAGAACTACTGTACAATAAATTCTTATTGTAAACCTGTTCGACTGTTTCTTCTCTGTAAAAACAAGCAAGCACGAGTGACTGGGGGAAAAGAAGTATATTGTTTCCACGAGTCTGAGGTTATTGTGTTCTAAAATTGCACAAACTAATCTCTCTGATAACGGAGATTCTAATGGCACTACGTGCTAGCTAATGTGAATCATAGGCTAATATATGAGGCTGTGGTGTACACCGAGTCTGTCTGCTACCAGATCCACAGTATATGTTATCCGTAATCATCCTAGGTCCTGCAGGACAGTACTATTTGGGACTACACTACATGGCGCCCCAAAGTGGTCTAATGGCGCACAACATGTCAAACATGGTTTGCCCAACATGGTAAATACATGGCGCACATACTCAACAGCAGAATATGAGTAGCTCAGTTGAGCTTATTCTCAGAGACGCTACTTACAAAACCCGGAGACGTCTGGGGTAGGTGGGAAAAAACTCAGCCACAGCTGAGTAGGCGAGATATCCTGTGTATTGACTGTTAGTTTTTCAAGCTTGAAAGGTAATATCTCCAAAATTGTCCATAAAACATTTGCATAAAACCTTTTCATAATTTCCTTGTACGGTAATTCCATGTCTTAAACACAATGGCAGATGAGGAGAGAAACTTGCACCCAATAGACGATTAGGCCAGGGACTTAATCGGTGTGGTGAGGAAGATGCAAATGCAATACATACTGCACCCGAAGTAAGACAAACATTAACATTTAAACTACTGGAACATGGGTTACCACCCAGAGGAGGTGTTGTAATATTTGTGATAGAGGGACACGAAGATTTCAAAACAGAGGTATTCTACTCATGGGTTTCATTCCCAGAAGCAGATGCTGTAACAAAACTTTATCATTATTGCACATATGAAGAAGTTCCAGCTGCTTACACTCCTTTTGAGGAGATTGAGATTTCGCTTTCTTTCCAGGAACACATTTTCTTGTTTAATGGCGTCCTACCCCACATAAAAACAAGAGCAAGGCTTGGTCCTTTAGGAAGACCAGGAACAACATGGCCGATATTACTGACCTAGGCACCACATCCAGACATTGACACAATGTCACAGGTTGAACTACTTGTTCAACTCAGAGTTGATTAAACTCTACAGAAACATGACACATTTTGTCTTAAAGACACTAGTGGTCCAACCTACAGTGATTACAACTACTGCACAGAGCTCAGGTACTAAAATTACTCCACAAACTTTACACGTGGTAATAGGCAAAGTGCCCAAAACATGTGAACAAATTCCTCTCTGGGTAGCTCAAAAGATCACCCAGTTAGAAGCAGTATTTCTAAATATAAGACCCTTTGAAAATACAGAATGTTAACAATCTGTTTGCCCATGGGTATTACACCACAGTTAGAGGATTGCACATCTTGGGGTACAGTAGTTGCTGCCATATATAACAGAACACATGTTTTTTTTTTTAAAGGTTTTATATAGCGCTGGCTAGATCCAGAGGTATCAGAGCTCTTTACAGGAGTGCAAGGAGGTACAGTAATTGATACATTTGGTCAAAACATTGCCAGACAAACCAATATAACAGGAAAGGCAGATAATTATGAGTGCTATTTCCAAGAGTACAATGATAAGCTCATGTGGGTAGAGGGTGATCAGATTAGGGTGGGTGTTAGGGTGTGAAAAAGAGAAGGTAAAGGAGGGAGATACAGAGAGTGGGAGATTAGAAGATTAGGGGAGTGGGAGATCAGATGGAGGCCATGCTAGAGTCTTGATGTCATACTTGAAGATAGGGGCAGGGAGGGTGGATTGGGGGAGGGGAAGTGGTAGCTTAGGGGAGGGAAGATAGGAGGGAGAAAGGGAAGGGGAGAGAGTTGGAGGGAAAAAGAGGGGAGCCTGATGAGGTGAAGAGCGGTACACGGTGTCTGGGGTAGTTATTATTAATCCCAATATTTGTTGAGGAGGTACAATTTGAGGTCTCTTTTGAAATGATGTAGGAAGGGTTACTGATTAGGTCTTTAGGCAGGGAGTTCCAGATGGACGGAGCATTTCCAGAGAAGGATCGAGCCTGTATGCTTTTCTTCTTTAGCAGAGGGGGAATAAGTAAGTGGGCATTGGTACTCCTTGTCGGTCCGGTGCAGCTTGCTTTGTGTAGTGTGTCTGAGAGGTAACGTGGGGAGTTTTGGTGAAGTGCTTTATGCGTGATACATGCAATCTTGTAGGTAAATAAATCCAGTACATGTATAGCGCACAAATCCCCTAGCAGGGGTATCTCGGCGCAGGGAGTCGTTGGGAAGATCAAGCAATTTATTGCCCAGAGTCGCATGGTGCTGGGCAGACCCCTGCCACCAGAGCCAAGGATCGAACCGTGATCCACAGCGTCCAGCATCAGTCGCCCTGGCCCCGGCGCCACACCTCTTCCCCTCTTCGATGGGAAGCCATTTGTATGTTTTAAGTGCGGGGGAGATGTGGTTGTACTGTTTGTAGTCAAAGATAAGTCTCGCAGATAGGAGAAGCACAGATTTGATAGGTGCAAGATGGACTTTTGGTGTTCCAGCGAGGATAGCATTACCGTAGTCTATTCTAGACAGGACCAGCGATTGGCAACAGTTTTGAAGTCATCAGCTGGAATGAAGGGTTTCATTTTTTTGAGATGGCTGAGAGTGAAAAGTGCTCCTTTGGCTGTGGCTTTTATGTGGGAGGAAAGAGTAAGGTTATATTCAATGGTAATGCCTAGGGACCTAACTGAGTTGGAAGTGGTGAGAGAGCAGTTGAGGGCATTAAGGTCGGATATCCAGTTTTGAATGGGGAGAGGGTAGTTTTTAGTGGCAAAGAGAATGATTTTGTTTTTTTAGTGTTGGGTTTAGGATTATTGTGGTGAAACCATGATTGGATCTTGGACAGGGTGTCATTGAGGTGTAGGACATGAGAGTGAGATTTAATCTTATAGTAAAATTGAGTGTTGTCAGCATAGAGATGGTAATTGATTCTTGCTTATTTGAGAATGAGATGAGTTGTTCCATGAAGAGGTTGAAGACCGGGGGAGAAATAATGGATTCCTGGGGTACACAGAGGGTAATTGAAGTGGGGTTAGAAAGACAGTTCTCAATTTTGATTTGCTGTGTTATGTGTTGGAGAAAGGAGGTGAACCATTTGAGGACATGGCTGTTGAGGCCAAAGCAGATTTTTAGAGTGTTAAGTAAGGCAGAATGGTTAACAGTAAAGGCAGAATGATTAACAGTATTGAAAGCCGCAGAGAGGTCGAGGAGAATGAGTAGGGAAGACTCACCATTGTCAAGTGAGTGACAAATGTCATCCACTATATTGAGCATGGCAGATTCTGTGGTGCATCCTTTTCTGAAGCCGGATTGCAGTAAGTCAAAGAGGTTGAACGTGTTGATGTGATTATCCAGTTGGAGCAGGGCACACTTTTCAAGGGCTTTGGAGAGAAGAGGGAGGTTAGAGATAGGTCTGAGATTATTTAGGTCATTGGGATCTGGTATTCCTTCATTACCAGTAGTACCAGATGTATTAAGACAAATATGACTATGGAGAAGAACCTGCCCCAAACTAATGGATGAAGTTATTAAATAACTACAACCATGTGTCAGCCATAATTCTAGTTAATATTAAAGGGGAAGCAGTATCATTGTCAATCCGCCAACGCCTAAGGGAGTTCTCACCAGTATATCAGGAGGCTGAACTACCCAAAATAATTGAAACTGCATGTGCAGAACTAAGCAGATATAGTTTGAGGGGAAAAGCATGTGGTGAAGATTTACGTTTCCTGGCGAATCCCTGCAAATCAGCAGGGATGCAAACAGGAAAGATGTGTGACGCAATTTTACCCTTGCGCCACCACAGATACGCCGCATTTACAAATTGGCGCATCATGGAGCAAGGATAAACAGATGCGTGCCGCATCTGCCGGCATAAGGTTGGCGCAGTGCTGAAGTTGTGTCGAGGGTGAGATGCAACTTCGGCACTGTTCCAATCCTGCCTATGTACAACTTGGTGCGTCAAGCCTTACACCTTCTTCAAGCAGGCGCAGGGTTTTGACGCAGCAGCGTCGGAAAAGTGACTTCACTGAGGTACTTTTCCGAGGCGTTCCTGTGACAGAATCCCCCCCCTGCACCGGAATGCCCACATGAAACCTGATGCAGGTTTCATGTGGCGCAGGGCTTTACAACGTGACGCATCTCCCTAGATGCGTAGCGTTGTAAATAGGGTGCCACGTGGTGCATGGTTTACACCACCGCTGTGTCACAGAAGTAATGCAACGGCGGCGCAAATGAGGCGCAAGGGGCTTGTAAATCCGCCCCTAAAACCTCAACTACAGGGCAGTCCTGAGAAGGATAATTTTAAACAAGTACCTACCTCTTCTAAAAAGAAATGGAATAATAAAAAAGAAAACTCTAAAGACAAGAGTTCTCAGTCCCGAGGTAGGTCTCCTCCACAGGAGCCCTCTGAAAAGAGGTATAACCACAGAAGTTGGGATAATATCAATAAACCTGACAGGTATCAGGCTACTGATAGACATTCCTCTAGTTCTTTTCAGGGCTCGAAGAAAATCTCCGAAAGGGAAGGACAGTCAGAAAATAGAGAGGAGCGCACACAGTCCAGAGGCAAGCAGACGCTTACGACTTTACTTCCGAAAAAGAAGATAAGCAAAATCCAAAACTTCAAGAAAGTTGATGGTCTGAAAATCAGACATGCCTAGAATTCTGAGGACACAACTTCTGAACGAGGAATAGGCTTTGCCGATGCTAGACAGTTCGGCAGAAGTAACAATAGCTCGCCTGAACCTGAAGGAATTTCTGGTGATAGCGGAGTTGAATGATTACATCACAGTGGAAACACCAGACACCAGGGTGAGCATCCCACTTAGGTTATATGAAGTAACACTCTGGCTGGAGGGGGAAAATCCCAGGAAAGTGAAAGCTCATCTGGTTATGACATCCTGTTAGCAGAACAAGATTGGCCGCCTGCATTCGTTATGGAGTGCCCCAGGAGAGAAAGTATCATTTTTCCTGCATTTTTCAACTATTTTCCCATTCACTTAAAACATGCTTATGCACAGGAGTGGGCAGTAGCCAAGCTCCAGCATTGTACAAAAATCCCACAGGGTGGGTTAAGAACTCAACCTACCACGTGATCCCGTTAAAAGTTTCACCTAATGCTCAGAGGCAATATCCTATAAAGCAAGAAGCGAAAAAACAGATCAGGGAGATCTTGGATCAACTTACCAGGGGGTCATTGAAAAATGTAACTCTCCAATGAACAATATTTTGTTTCCTGTTGCAAAATCGGACAATACATACTGTCTAGTTTTAAATTATAGACATTTAAACTCATGTACAAAGACATTTGGTATCCAAAATGCACATAGTGCCGCATTAATGAATAACATTGTGTGAAGGAAAAATAAAAATATAAATCAGACCTGTACACAAATGCAGAAATGCATTTCACTTCACCAGAAAAAAAAAATCAGCCATTCAGACTGCGGTAGCAAGAGAAAGAGCACTGGATCAGGGAAAATGCATTATTGTCTTACCTCCAGTACCAGCTTTAGAAGCTGTTACAAAAGTCAGCATCCTGAATGCGAAAGCATTACATCCCAGGTGGATACAATGGGCTAATTCTCTTACTGCAACAGACGTTAAATTCTGTGTTGACTCACTCAAAGATGAGAATAAACGGAGATATAGTGATAGCTGACATTGCATCACGCAAAAGCAGCACAGCGGTACCTAAAAAAATTCTACTCAAATACTCCTACAAGTTAGATGCACAAAACATTCCATATGCTCAGATTCCTGGAGTGGGGAATAGAGTAATACCAAATATGGATCATAGGCTATGTTTAATATTAGCTGCACATGAGGGTTTGGGCTCTGCACACACAGGTGTTATAGTGACTATTTCTTTACTGAAACAGCACTAGTGGTGGCCAGGGATATCTAAGAAAACTAAAGACTATGGGCCAGATGTAGGTAAGTAACATTTACCGAATCTTAATTACCGAAAATTACCGAATTTTACCGATTCGGTAATTAAGATTCGGTAAATGTGAGGGGTTGGTATGTAGGGAATCCAGATGTTCCCTTTTACCGAATCGGTAAAATTCGGTATTTACCGATTCGGTTAATACCGAATCGGTAAAGCCTATTGATTCCTATGGGCTTCAAAGCCCATAGAAATCAATAGGCTTTACCGATTCGGTATTTACCGAATCGGTAAATACCGAATTTCACAAGGGTGCAGGGGGTGTCACTTTGACACCCCCTGGCACCCCCAAAACAGGCTTGGGTGCCATGTGGCAGGCATGCCTGCCCTAAGGGCAGGTCTGCCTGTCACATGACATAGGTGTGCATGCACACATGTGCATGCACACCGTAAAATACCGATTCTGTAAGCCATGTGCAGAAGGTACATTGCCTACCTACATAGCATTTTCGGTAATTTTACCGAATCGGTATATATTACCGAATCGGTAATTATTTTACCGATTCGGTACATATTACCGAATCGGTAAATTTACCGATTCGGTAATGATACCGATTCGGTAAAATTACCGAAAATGTGCCCCTACATCTCAATAGCCCTTTACCGATCGGAAACGGCCGAAAATCGGTATTTTCGGCCGATTCCGATCGGTAAAGGGCTACCTACATCTGGCCCTATGCCTTGAAATGCGAAATCTTCCAGCAGATGAAAGGCTCCACTGTTGGCGTCCCGGCACAGATGCCATTACTGAAGTCAGACAAACCTCACGCATGTGTGACCACTGCGGCCCCTTACAAATGGACGGGGTGTACAGATAAATCATGGTGGCAGTGGATTCCTGCTCAAGATTCCTATGGTTATGGCCTCAGCGTTCTGCTGATGCTCGAACTTCATAAATTATTTGTGAGTCGGGGGGGCGGAGCTAGCCGGCGTCGATGGCGGACGTGTGAGCTTTCGGCTCCTCGCTGAAGCCCCTTAAAAATCCTTCAAACTATCCTGTTTAATGCCGAATTGACTGGGTTCGGTGCCTGGTGACCCGGCTGTGTGGCCCGGAGTGCCGGTGGCAGTGGGTGAAGACCCGCGCAAGATTGGCTACGGAGAGAGGCGCGGACCAGGCCTGAAGCCGCGGCCTGCCCTGTGGCGCGATCCGCACGACGTCACCTGACGTGCGGCCCTGACACCCGGAGGAGCCGGAGAACGCAGCCTGCAGATACTGGGACGGGGCGCGACCCGCAGACCCACCGAGGCCCATCTGGAAGTACAGGCGTAGGGAGGATACCTCTGCAGGGACCCTGCCATTTGTACGCCATCGGGGCCAGGCATTGCACTGGGTGGCTGACGCACCCTGACACGAGGGGCACTCCTGGGGCCGCTCCCGCGACGCGGCCGCCATTTTTAGGCTCGCTAGCGGGGACTGTGGAGTGTGCACTACTATACGCCCGCGGCCACCGCTGAACATTTCCAGGGTGAGATCAGCTCTGGCACTGGACCGCCAACATGGGGAAAAATGATGCGACACAAGCGAAACTCTCGTTCGACCGCCGGAAAACGAGAGGGCCGGAGTCACAGGCGGCGGATGCCTCCCCGAAAGGAGCCGCGGCGTCCTCGACCCCTGCGGACCTTAGAGAGTTGCTAGCGGCGATGGAGAAAGGCATTCAGAACAGCATAGAGGCGGTGGGCTCCAAGATCGATGATTTGTCATACCGCATGGACCGCATGGCGGAACGGGTGGACAAACACGCCGAACGCCTAGACATGGCAGAACGGAGGCTCACGGAAGCGGAGGAGGCACAGACCGAGTGGGACAAAGACCGTCGGCAATTCGGCAGGCTGCTCCAAGTGATCCGAGATAAGGCCGAGGACCTGGAAGCGCGCTCCCGTAGATCGAACATTCGCATAACGGGTGTGGCGGAATCGACGCAGACAGGCAAGATGGAGCTCTACGTGGAACGCCTGCTGAAAACACTGCTTGGGGAGGAGGCCTTCTCCCCAATGTTCATAGTGGAGAGAGCACACCGCACTCTGGGCCCTCAACCCCAACCCGGACTGCCACCCCGGCCCATAATTGCCGAGCTCCTGAACTACAGGGACAGGGACACGGCCCTGCGGCTGGCCAGGGAGAAAGGACAACTACAGGTGGACGGCATGAAGATATCGTTGTACCCTGACTTCACGGCCAAGGTACAGGAGGAACGCCGCCAGTTCATACCACATAAGAAGCAGTTGCGCGAGCTGGGCCTAGACTATGCGATGCTGTACCCTGCCAAATTGAGAATTAACACCGGCGGGAAATCGTACTTCTTTACGGACCCGAAGGAACTGCAGAAATCACTGAAAACTTGGGCCAAGGAACGCAAGGAACACCGACAGCGACACGAGGAGGACTCGGAGGAAGTGTCGAATATGGAGGAACAGGACTGAGGTGCCAGGTCGACGGTATTCCCAGTAAGAGTGTGATTGCTGTGTGATGTACTATGAATGCACGCGGAGTCTCCCGGTTGTGGGCTGCGGCCTGGACTAGAGACAGTGGCTGAGAGACGGCAAGTGACGCGTCGCAATGACTCCTGCTGCATTGTTGTTCATGGACCCATTCACGTACGCTGGTGAGGTGATCCCTGGGATATGATTGAAACGGGTGGGGGGGCGAAGGGGGAACCAGGTGACTCCAGTCTGAGGTATTACAACACGGGGGGCAATGCGGGGGGACGGAACTGGAGATAAGCGAACTTTTGCACCACTGGTGGTGACTACGCAGTCTCGGCACGCTTTGCCCCTGTGCTTTTGGCTGAGGACCTCATCAGGGAGTTGGGACTAGTGTTGCCCGCTACTTTGGGGCACTTGTGTTGATGGGGAAATGTGGGGGGTGCTGTCTGGCCGGGTTGGGGGTGGTCAGCTGTGGGTGGGGCGGGGTCAGGGGGGAGGGTGGATGGGCAAAAGTTGAGGGGTTTGCTGTTTGGGAACCGGAGGGCCCGTGGTTTGCTGTTGATAATTGGCGAATGATGTGTGAGATTGTGCTGGGTAGATGTCTGCCTGACTTGAGCGATGATGTACTGCTTGGTTGTCCGACATCTCCCGATGGAGCCTATACGATGTACCGTGATTTAGGATGTCTGCTGCTGTAGAGTCTGGGGACCCGCAACCGAGGCGCGCGCTGTCCCTCCTAACTTGGAACGTGAGAGGGCTGAATGATCATCGGAAGCTAAGGAAGGTGATGAGCTTCCTGAATAGGCATCGAGTGGATGTGGCCATGCTACAAGAGACACACCTGCCTGTACACAGTAGGATGCTAAAGGTCAGAGGGTTGGCAGGAAATATAGCAGTAGCGGGTTTCACTACCCACGCCCGCGGTGTAATCACCTGGGTTAACCCTGCCTCGAGACTGAAACTTACCCCACTAACTGTGGACACTGAGGGCAGATACGTAGTGGCTAGGTGCACGGGGAAAGGGCAAGACCTGCTCCTGGTAAATGTTTATGGCCCCAACCATGATAGCCCGGAGTTTTATACAGCTCTGTCGGCTGCATGTAGGTCACACACACACACTAAAATGTTATGGGGGGGTGATTTCAACTTTGTGTTTGACCCAGACAGGGACCGCTCGGCGGGCCCCGTAAGGCGGCCAGTTGCGTCAGCTATCTACATGAAAGCGGAAATGACGAAGCTGGACCTGGTGGATGTTTGGCGGGAGAAGCACCCCACGCAGGGCGGTTACACACACTACTCCGCATACCACAACATACACACTAGGATAGACTACTGGCTCGCCTCCTCCTCAATGCTGGGTGGCATCAGCTCCTGTGCGGTTCTCCCACGAACACTATCGGACCACTCCCCGATATTGCTCAGTCTCTCCACTGTTAGGAAGGAGATACCGCCATATACCTGGCGCTTCCCGCCCTACGCGCTTCTTGATGACGCCTTCCGCGGGGAACTAGCAGAAGACATTGAAAGGTTTTTCGCCACCAATACCAACTCAGTAGACAGTTTCTTTACCGTGTGGGAGGCCTTTAAGGTCTATATTAGGGGAATAGCCATGTCCAAGCACTCCAGTGTCCTGCTCTCCATTAGAAGAGATCTCTCTGCGCTGGAGGGCAAGATAGCTGCCCTGGAGAGGGAACGGCTGATGGACCTGGGGGGAGAGGCGGGACAAGACCTAGCGCCCGCGCTAGTGGAATATAACGCGCTTGCGGATAGGGAAGTTCTCTATATGGGGAAGTATGCCACGGCCCGGACTTTTGGAGAGGGGGAGAGACCGGGGGCTCTGCTGGCGCGTATGGCCAAGGGGTCCCGCAAACCATTGGTGATAGATGAACTGCGGACTCCGGGGGGCACCCGAGTGGTCGAGGAGGACCAAATATTAGAGACGTTCCGCCGATACTATGCGGAACTGTACCGAGCTAGAGCGGGAGGTGCGGAAGCCGAGATAGACGATTACTTGGATTACATCTCGATGCCGTTCCTTAAGAATTCCGACAGGGAATTTCTGATGGCCCCCTTTCATGAGGACGAGATTCTGGATGCACTGAGTGGCATGCGCTCGGGGAGCGCTCCGGGCTCTGACGGCCTAACGGCAGGCTTTTACAAAGCCTTCAAGGACCTCTTGCTCCCACACTTGCTTGCCCTCTTTGACGCGATCTGCGAAGAGGGCGAAATGCCGACCTCGATGCGGGAAGCGTTGCTGGTCACGATCCCGAAACCGGGGAAGCCCCTGGACCAATGTGGGTCGTACCGTCCGCTCAGCTTGCTGAACGTGGACGCGAAGCTCTACGCGAAGGTCCTCTCCAACAGACTCGCGCTGCTGGTCCCGACCTTAGTTGCGCCGGAACAATCGGGCTTTGTACCCAGCAGGAACCTAACCTATAACATCCGCACGGTGCTGGGGACGATGCAGCATGTGAAACAGGAGAACCCCGCCTTGGCAATATTCTTAGACATGGAAAAGGCATTCGACTCCGTCGAATGGCCGTTCATGATTAGGGTCCTGCGCAAACTGGGGCTGGGAGAACCGTTTCTTCAGAGAATTGGGGCTCTTTATCACCACCCTACGGCCCGCCTGCGTATCGGCGACAGAGTTTCGGCACCGATACCCATTGGTAGAGGCACCCGGCAGGGATGCCCCTTGTCCCCCCTGTTGTATGCATTGGTTGCTGAGCCATTGGCGTGCGCCATGCGTGAATATCATAGCCTGGGGGGTGTCAGCTTCCCCACATATAAGATTGTCATCTCTACTTATGCGGATGACACCTTGCTTTACGTCCGAGACCCGGTCAATAACCTAGCTCCAATTCTCAGGGAAGTGGTACGCTTTGGGGCGCTATCAGGACTCAAAGTGAACTGGGATAAGTCCATTGCTTTCCCCCTGACCCCAGTCACGCAGCCGTTCGAGATGGAATATCCCCTACAGTGGACGGATGACTCAGTGAGATACCTGGGCATCCGACTCCACACGGATCCAGAGATCCTGATCCGCGATAACTATGGGGTCGCATTCACCAAACTTGAGGAGGATGTGGATGCCTGGATCAAGCTCCCTCTCTCATTGATGGGCAGAATTGCCCTTATGAAGATGGTGGTACTCCCCCGGTTTCTCTTCCTCTTTGTTAATATTCCGGTGGTCTTGTCGAAGGCGTTCTTCAGACGCCTGAACCAGGTACTGATTAAGCTTGCCTGGGGCGGGAAGCAACCTCGTGTTAAATGGGAGACACTGATGCTCCCGTGTGAAAAGGGGGGCCTGGGGGCGCCGGACCTGGAGCGCTATTACCGGGTGGCGCAAGCAACCCATTTACACTCCTGGGTCCACGGGGATGCCCGCACTCCGCATCTCATCCTGGAGAAGCTATTTGCTGATCCTCTTCCCTTACCCGCCACGATCTGTCTCACTACGGACCGAGCAATCGGGCGCATGGACTCGCTTAAAGCAACGAACCATGCGTGGCGGGCTCTGCAGAGAGAAAGGGGGTGCCCCTTGCTGTACTCCCCGCGGATGTCGGTATCCTGGGCCCTGTGGTTAGATCCGCTCACTGAGAGGGGGGTGGTAGCGGCTTTGAAGGCTATGGGAGTGCACACAATGGAGGACCTATTCTTGGATGGAACGTTGAAAACCTGGGAACAGCTCCCTCCCGTCGCCCCAGCCCCATCGCTGCTGCAGAAGTTTCAGTACCACAGGATACGGTCGGCCTGCAGAGTAATTCTGGGCCCCGCACTACAGGAGCCTGAAGAGGTCCCAGAACTGACGTACGTCATCAGAACGAACACACCGGCCAAATTGATTTCAGCGGTTCACAGACTTGGGCCTTCATATCAGACATTCCCTACTTCGTCCCCTAGAGCGGCGTGGGAGGCAGATCTGCAATCCCCTATAGACGACGCCATGTGGCAATACTGCTGCGCCAACACTCGCAGGGTCTCGCTCAATGGCAGACACCGCTTGGTGCACTTCAAATATCTGCAGAGAGTGTACTATACTCCAGAGCGGTTACACCGCTATGGCCTACGTGGCTCCCCGGAGTGTGAGCGTTGCGGGACTGGGTCCGCTGATTTTCTGCACTTGGCATGGCTGTGCCCGGGAGTGAGTGCGTACTGGGAGGAGGTTTTCGCGGAATTGGGACAAATTATAGGGGAACCTCTGTTGAGATCCCCGGCGCTCGCGCTACTGGGCTTCTCCAAGCCATTGGCTCCTGCACTGCGCAGATTAGTGGACGTAGCGTTACTACTGGCCAGGAGGGTGGTGGCGGCATGCTGGATGCGCGGTCCTCTCCCCACAAAGGCTAGATGGCTCAGGGATCTCCAATACTGTTGCACACAGACGGAAGTGTACAGCGAGCTGTTGCCGCCCAGGAGTAGACCGAAGTCATTTTGGGAACTCTACAAGGAGTACCAGCAAAGGGGGGAGGTGGACGACAGTGACATATCGGAGGAGGCGGACTCACAGGATGAGGGGTTAGATACTGCTCTGGAGCGCAGTCACTCACCGCAGGAGGGGCTGTAAGGTTCTTCTGGGGGGAGGCGGGCACAGGGAAGGTGTAGGTATGGGACGGAGACGGGGGGAGGGATGTGACAGGGCTTAGGGGACAGGGCTAGCGGGGAGCGGGTGCAGAATATACACGGTACGCACACGACATCACGTAGGCAGGAAGAGACACTAGGACTCCTTTACGGTACTCAATAGCAAACGGGGTGGGCCTGGGGGGGGTTTTTGGGGGTAGATTAGATTAGTTTTTTCCCTTTTCTTCCTTCTGGTTACTTGTCCTTCCCTGGTTCGTGAAAGGCTGCACTATTATGCCTCCATTTATTGCCTATTGACTGTCTTGCTTACACGCTGGGGACCAACAGTGCAAAACCGCTTTGCTTTTGATTGAGTTGTGACACTGAGTGACGCCGCTGGGCCTCCGGGATGCCAGCACACCGGCTGTGTATTGGGCGCTGCGAATCAGTCTTTGTAACTTGTGTACACGTTGATGCACTGTATGGTCGGACTGTAATGACATTTGATTTCGGATAGTTGGCAACTTTTGCAATAAAAGTCTTTTTCAAAAAAAAAAAAAAAAATTATTTGTGAGTCTTTATCGGTACGTACGCAATTTGGACGTTACACGCTGACCACGGCCCTACATTTAGCTCTTGGGCTTGCAAAGAGGCCATGGAAGGAATGGGCGTAGCATTGTAGTTCTCATTTCCATATCATCCTGAGGAACATTATGTTGTGGGAAGAAGAAAATGGAACTTAAAGCAGTCTTAAACAGCTAGGAGGGCTGTATTTGGTTCATACACCTTTATGGGGTCCCGCTGGCATTAAACAACCACCCAAGAAACTCACTAGGAGATGTCACTCCAGCTGGATTTGAGAGAATGTATTACGAGGGGTAAAGGCGTGTGAGCAAGATGGAGTCAGAGTGAGCACTCTCTCTGCTCGTCCACTCACGCCAGTCGCGTAGCTGATCACCTAGGCGCCCTGCGATGCGCAGACAGACGCAGAGATTGACAGCAAGGAGAAAGCCCGGTCTGCGTTCACAGCGGTTCACAGTAGCTGCTGCGGATACGGTTGTGGTTTATTTTGCAATCTTTGTGGATCCCCGGGTGCTGTCCGCTTGGTGGCAGAGATCACCGCTACTCATTATGATCTTTTGATGCATTGCGCTTTTTGTCTCTGATTCAGCGCATTTACCGTCTGCTCCCCTCCCCCCCTGGTTCTTGAACTATCAGAGCATGAGCGAGGGCGGTGGCAGCTGTACCAGAACAGCTCTTGGATTATGAGTAGCAGGGGTGCCGAGAAGGGCAGCAAGCTGAGAACGGTCAGTGCCAGCACCGAAGTCTGTGATGCTTCTCCTGTGGAAAGTACCATCAAACCCAGACGCGAGGTCAGTGGAATCAAAAAGCTGTTGGGGAAGCCTGGGGGAGGTGGTGTGCTTAAAGACCCAGCAGGCGCTCAGCCGGTGATAGCAAAATATTTTCTTGGTGCTAAAGGACAGCCCTCTGCATAGACACTAAGACTTTCACACACTCTCCTCCCCTGAAAGCGCTCCCCTTGACCTGCTAACCACGCGATTACCCGAGCTAAGCCAGCAGCAAGAGGCAAGCTCAGTATAAGTAACCCCTGAGGAAGTGCTGAAAGTTGACACAAGAACCAATCAGGGCTCGGTGACAGTACCAGAACAGCTCTTGGATTATGAGTAGCAGGGGTCCGAAAAAGGGCAGCAAGCTGAGAACGGTCACTGCCAGCACCGATATCGGAAAGTACCATCAACGCCAGACGCGAGGTCAGTGGAATCAAAAAGCTGTTGGGGAAGCCTGGGGGAGGTGGTGTGCTTAAAGACCCAGAAGGCGCTCAGCCGGTGATAGCAAAAATGTTTCTCGGTGCTAAAGGACAGCCCTCTGCCATAGACACTAAGACTTTCACACACTCTCCTCCCCCTGAAAGCGCTCCCCTGGACCTGCTAACCACCTGATTATCTGAGCTAAGCCAGCAACAAGAGGCAAGCTCAGTGGAAGTAACCCCTGAGGAAGCGCTGCAAGTTGACGCAAGAACCAATGTGGTCCTATAAGGCTTGGCTGACAATTTGAGCGAGCTCCCTTGTCTTATTGCTGATAGTGCTGTTAAGGGGGCAACTGAGCAGATAAGCCAGTTAACTTTAGCCGCCATAGCTCAAGAGGCAGAAGGCTCCCCCACAAGCGGTCCTGATAGTCCCTCCACAACTTCTGGGACTGGCATTGTCAAATATATTTGGGCCTTGGAAGCTGCCTCCGGTGCGCAAGCACCATGGACACCGGAGACTGGACCCGAGAATTTCCACTCAGTATCTGACGGCACAAGGACCTTTTCAGAAGAGGGGGGGTTTAACACTAGCGCAGATGACATCGAGGAATCGACCAAAGACACAGGAACAGTGCTACTTCCCAAGAAGGCAAGAAGCAAGGGCAAAAGGCGCAGCTAACTCAAGTGGAATTAATCAGACTTGCAGATGTCCAACCCTTTGGATGAAGACGATTCTCACATGACAAAGTGGGAAAAATCAAAAGAGCGCGCCAGCGCATATTGCTGAACCCTCATTGGCTTCAATCCTAGCCTCAATTAAAGAATTTCAGGAAGAGGTTCGGGCAGACAATCTCGGAGCCAAAGGGGCTGCTAAAAAGCTGCAAGGAGGTTTAAGACAATTGAACAAAACATGCACTGACATAAGTGATCGTGTCTCCATGGTAGAGGGGCGCACCGAGTGTCTGGAAACGAATACCACGGCTGTCAAAACAGAGCGAGACCAATACCGCCTGTCTAGTGGACATAATGACTAAAAATGGAGAAAAAGGGAAATCGCCAACACAGAAACAACCTTCGCTCGCTTGGCATCCGGGAAGGGAAGGAAGGCGAAGACCCCAGGCGCTTCATTGTAAAGCTCTTGCAAGAATCCTTCCCCGAACACCCAGGCTGGGACTGGGACCGTTAGATGCAGAGGGCACACTGCTTCCCCTTCAACCTGAGGCAACAACGCGATGGCAGCAGTGCAGCGGGTGGACAACCAAGGGTGTTCCTGGTGTACTTTGGGAACTTCCTTCTCAGGCAAGTAATATATGACCATTCGCGCCCAAATTCCAAGAAGGGGTCTATTGGAATAACATTCTTCGTGGAACCCGACTTCTGCCACCAGACAGTAGAGCAAAAAGGGTGTCTGAGACAACTAATCTCCCCATTCCAGCAGTTGGAGCACAAGTATACCTAATGAACCCTGCCAGACTTAAAGTAATCTTTAACAGGGGCTCCTAAGTCTTTCTGTCTGAAATTAAGGCTGGGGAACACATGGACGAGATTAAGTCTAAGAAGGGCCCACGATAAGGAGACTACCTCATAACTAAGGGCAGGGCAGGGGAGGGAAAAGGAAGGATCTTTTTCTATGGCTTCTGCTCTCCTTCGCGCTCTTTATTCCCTTGGGTTTTCTTACATTGGTTTAGTTCTATGAAGACTTAAGGCTTAGATTAGAAGCCTTTCACTCTAGCCCTTAATGGGGATCTAGCTGAATGTATACTTAACATGTTTAAGGCGTGGTCAGCTGCAGAGACTCACTACTGACTCCCATCATTCAGGTTATTCCTCATTGCTCAAAGAAAGGGTGGGTGGACTGGGGGGAGGGGGTATTCAGAATGACACAGAGGAACCAAGAACACCTTTATACACACAGTCACTCACTTAGACACTGGGCACGGATTAGGAACTCACCAAATCACGCACACTCAAAGGATCAAGAACTTTTTGGCTTAAACTTCTTAAAAACATTCAAATGGCTAAAGTAAATATGCTTAGGTTTATTTCTGCTAACATTTGTGGGCTGAATGATGCTTCAAAAAGGCAAACAGTAGCACAAGGTCTTCGGTCGTTGGGGACTGATATCGTTTGCCTCTAGGAGACTCAAATAGAGGGATCACAAAAACATTTATTGAATTCACAAAGACTTAAAGTTAAAGGCGCTACTACACAAGGCGCTAAAATAAAAGGGGTAGGAATTATGGCTGAAAGGAGACTTCCCTTGAAAAATCCCTGCGTTAAATCTGATTAACTGGGTAGATGGGTAATCATTGCCACCTTTCCCCTAATCCCCCTTTTCCCTTATTGTCAATCTATGGAAGTAATACAGATGACCCCGGGATTATAAACTTGATTTCTGGGGAGTTAGCTCACAGGCCTACTCCAATAATTATCTGTGGCGATCTTAATATCAATCTGCCCTGTAATTGGAAAATGGACACCAAGTGGAGGTATACAGGCAGAAAGCCCCGTGTGTTCCAAGTGCTAATTAATCTAGGTCAAATTCACAGGGTTAGTGATGTTTGGTCCAATCTGAATTCCACTCAACCAGGCTACACCTATTTTTCTGCCCCATACCGGTCATTTGCTAGGTTAGATTACTTTCTGATTTCATCTTCTTTACTAGGCAAATGCTCCATAGACACCGCTCCGCGCTTCATGTTGGATCACAATCCACTCATTTTAAACATCGGGGGATTGGGGAACTGGAGGGAAAATCCAAGATGGGGTCAGCTGATTCAGTAGAAATTGAGATCACCAACTATATATAAGAGGTAGATCTAAGGCAGCTCAGATAGGACAACTGTGAGCAGCTGGATGTTACCCCGACATGGGAAGACATCACAGAAGCCTTAGACAGTTTACCAGATGGGAAATCCGCAGGAATGGATGGCATTCCTGTGGATTTTTATAAAAACTTTGCTCCCCAAATAAAGCCATCTTCCTTGTGGTAGTAACCTCTATCTTTTATGGGGCCCCTCCTCCTGCCTCCTGGGCTAATGCCAAATTTCCTATATTCCCTAAAAAAGACAAGTCACCCGTAGAGATGGGCTCATATAGGTCTATTACACTCATAAACTGCAACTCTAAAGTCTTTTCCAAAATTCTCGCAATAAGAATATCTTCAGTAGTCGAGTCCCTGGTGTCAGAATGGCAACATGGATTCATCCCAAAGAAAAGTACCACCGAACATATTAGGCAGGCCATCACTTTGTTTGACGCAGCACAAGTGGTAGTAGACCCAATGTCACTGATTCTCTTAGATGCAGAAAAGGCATTTGACTGGGTATCCTGGCAGTTCCTTTGGTGCGTCAGGAGGAGGATGGGCTTTGGGCCAAAACTAACACAAGCTGTACAAGCTCTGTACCAGAGCCCAACTGCCTGCCTATTGAGAAATGGGAGGCTAACCGAGCTATTCAACATCTCTAGGGGCACCAGGCAAGGCTGTCCTTGTTCCCCCTTAGTTTTTGCCCTCTACATAGATCCCCTAATCAAGAAAATTGAGAATAATCCAGCAATCTTGATAGTAAGCAGGCAGGGAAGGGACACTAAAATTATGGCCTACGCTGATGACCTGGCCATAACCACCCCTGAACGCGAGAGTGCTAATTTGTCATTGGAATTGGAGGCACTAAAATTTGGAAAAATCTCCGGGTACACACTGAACAAAAAAGAAAACCCAAATAATAATAAACAGAGAACTTTATTGGATTGATAGCCGGATTGTCACGAAGGCCAAATACCTGGGGGTAATTATAACTGCTAATATAGATGAAATTGTATCCGAAAACCTATCCCCTCTGGCTACTGAAATAAAGAGAGCTCTCAATCAAATTAATAACTTACATCTGACTCTGGTGGGCAGATGTATTGTAATTAAAACGACCTACTTCCCGAAATGACTCTACTTTTTTCATTTTTCATTCCATTGGAATTTAATAAAGTCAAGCTGCAGAAATTTCAGCAACTCTTCACACCATTTATTTGGAGTTATTCACAACCTAGGCGGGCACTAAAGCAACTTCCTCTCTCCAGGGAGCGGGGTGGCTGGGTTTTTCCTAACATAGTGCTCTACTAGTGGGCTTCAGTTCTGCAATACAGCACTGAACTAGTGAAGAGGCACTCCTTCTCTCCTCCAACCAGGCTTCCTTCAGCATTTCAACTGTTACTGGGAGACGAGACCCGTGGCTGTCTTTTCAAGCAGGTATCCTTTGGATATTCTAAACAAGTCAGGTTCAAGACACTGATGAACTCCTTTAATGTTTTACGCAATGTTCGTAGAATATATGGGCTGGGAAGACTTTATTACTAATTCTCTATTAGCACAAACTGCAACTTGCCTGCTATCTTTGGTAGGTCCTATCTACTAGACTGGTGTAAAGCTGGCATCACAAAACTGGGAGACCTAATCTCCAGCGAAGAAGTTAAACCTTTTTCAGAATTACAAAGCAAATACTGATTAAAAAACGAAGATGGCTTTAAATATTTTACCATACGTGTCTTTCTTTCTCGAAAGGCTGGGGGACTCGCTGGGTTTTCAGAAATTGAATTCTTAAAAAAGTTACTGGCCCCAGTGACCCCTTGGATAAGCCTTATATACTCAGCACTAAATAGCCAAACCCCAGATAATCTACCTAGAATAGCAGACAAGTGGCATACAACATTGGAGGCCCCACATAGCATGTTTTATAACTCACTGGAACTTTCCCAGAGTGACCTGCTGTCAGCTAAACTGCAGGCGCAACACTTTAAAACCATCTTCTTTTTATACATTACCCCTAGCAAAATCGCCGAATGGGGGTAGGCAAGGGGACGGGGTGCCCTAGGTGCTCTGAGTTTGGTGCCAAAGCAATACACATGTTTTCCACCTGCCCTAAACTTACTCCGGTCCTTCTTAAAGTACAGGATTTTCTGGGGAGGGTTATCTCTCAGGCCATAGTACTGACTCCCATAACCATCCTGCTGGGGACCCATGAGAAAGTTAACAGGAAAAAAGGTGGAGCACTTATTTTTGTAGCTATGACTGTGTGGAGGATTTGTATTCCTTCAGCATGGATAGAGGCAGACCCCCTCCTTTCTCTCAATGGCTGGCTAGGTTAGTTGTGACCTTCCACCTGGAGAAGGCGGTATATGCTAAAAAAGGTCACAAAGGGCAAAAGAAGGGGCTAGACATCTGGGAACCTCTTACTACCTGGCTGGAACATCCGGGCTAAACGCATAATCTGTCCTCTCCCATTCAAGGTACATCTTGTTCGAAAGGGGCAGTTCATGACCAGCCGAAGGTCAAAGGCCGAACTGCGCCCTTTCCTCTTCTTCCCCTATTTTTTCTTTTCTTTATATTATTTTCGCTTTCAACTTTTACTTGCACCTTTCCTGCTGATTGCGCTAACCTTTCTCAAGCTTCTTTATCCTTGTCATCTTTTCTTCTTCTTTTTTTTCTTCTCTGTATGTTCTTTTTAGGTGACTAAGAACCCAATTCTTTTAATGGAACATACCCTCGTGTCCTTGAATTGCAGTAATTTTGTAGAGTCGGTGGGGGGGGTGGAGAGGAGGTAGAAAATATTTTTTTTTTAAAGGAGATGTCACTCCATATGAGGTCCTCTTTGGGACCTGAATGTGGGTACCTGAGCTTGATTGTGAAGTCGCCATGGCGGATGAAAAACCATTTGATATCCATGATCATTTAGCTGTTTTACAGGATCTAAAAGAATCCAGGACGAAACAAGGCAATCTCCATCTAAAACAGACCAATACTGAAGAAGCCAAGGTAGTCACGGTGAGTCCTGTCTGAATCCCTAAAGTCGAGGATCTGGTCAGAGAGAAAATTACGGACAAAAATTAATTTGGTCCTTCTTACAGAAAACTTGTACCTGTCCTTGCAGTACACGAAACAAGAACTGTGCTGCTCCTGCCTCTTGCGGGAAAAAAGGAGAAAAGTATAGTCCCAATCGACTTAATCAAACCACACTATGTGGCTGATACTAAACAGTAGGCCTAGTGGACTCCGATGTAGCAGACGATCTCCTCTAGCTACAATCCAAGAAGTTCAAACAGAAAGAATCATCATGTTTGAAGAGCCACCTGTAAGGAATGAAGGACTGAGCAACAATGATAACTTGTTCCACTTGAACCAAACATTAAAATTCAAAACGAAAATCTGAAAAATTCACAAGTTTCAATTCGACCAAATGCTGACGTCTACATCAACTTGCCTCATCGAGAGGATAGTAACATTTCAACCAATCCTGATGCAATTCCAACAATTGATCGAACAGCATCTGGCTATTTCATTAACTTTGATATGTTTTCACTGGATCCAAGCGAGCCGGAAACAACGCCAACCAAAACACCATTCCAGCAAGAATTAAAGAACTTTCTTCTCTTTCTTCAAAAGACATACCTGGTATCACCTTGGATTGAACTCTGGGTAAATTCTGGGATAATGTTTTTATTTTATGGCTAGGTTTAGTTTTGACTTTTAGCATGCTTATTAATGGACATTATTTTCAACAAGTTTCCACAGTCCGAAAGTTCAACATACTCCTGAAGCCACACACATCATCATATCATGAAGAAAGAGACTTGTTATTAGTGAACATCATAGCTGTTCCTATACCTCATGCTATAGTATGGGACAAAGTTGATTTTAACATATTCGGACCGACCAAACTTAAAAAAATTCATCATGTATTTAAAACTCATTAAGTGATTTCATTACTTCCAGTACATTTTCTGATGATTGGGACACTGAAACAGTTACTAACATGTTGACTGACCTGGAAAAACTGCTGCATTTTCTAATACTGAAATGTTGGAGGGTTCATCAGACTATGACACATTGTACTGTTATCAACTACTAAAGTGCAATAGATCAGACCCCAATTGGAAGGAGTAGCTGGGCTGGCCCTTAGACAAAAAACATGTCATAAACGGTTCCTGTACATCACTGAGGGACTTGCAGGCACATGCATCAATGTTGGCTTTTGAGATTCCTTAATTGCGATTTTTAAGGAATTGCAATTAAGGAATCGCAAAAGCCTATGCATGTAGAAATCGCTTGAAAAAATAGCGATTTCTAAACATTCCTTCATTGCGACTCGCAAATTGCTAATCGCAATTAAGGAACACCTCCCCATTCATTCCTATGGGCCTAGAGGCCCATAGAAATGAATGGGAAGACATTCTCAATTTGCGATTTTCAATTAGAGAATCACAAATTGAGAATGCAATTCCAAGGGTGCCAGGGTGTCAAAAGGACTCCCTGTTGCATCCCTGAAATTGATCTGTGCACATATGTTAAAGAGAAAACGAGGCAGAAGCACGGACTCACAAATCATCAGAACATATCCAGTTCAAGAAAAGTGGGTACCACGATACTGGAGAAAGTTCCAGACCACATTATCCCTCGTTGAAAAGGAAGCCTAAATAATATAAAAGCAGATTCCTGGACCCAATATATAGAAGGTTCTAAGCCTGAACAACAGAAGAAAAGAAAAGTAAGACAAGATTATCAGTCTGACTTACGTACATAACTCAAAGGTTCATACCCAACTTGAAAGCCACCAGCAGGGAAAGAATAGGAGAATAATCCCAGGGAGGGACGTCTTCCCGTGCATCCTATAAAAAGATTTACATCTAATTTGAAAGCCACCAGCGTGGAAAAGATAGGAGATTAATCCGAGGGTGGGATTTCCTCCCGCTCATCCTGTTAAAAGAAGGATATCCAAAATTTGAAAACGGTGACCCCAAGAACTGTCTTGTCCTGAAGAAGGTGTCTTGGTATCCAGGGTTTTAACACCGAAATGCGTCGCACTGGTTTGAATACAGAATCCAAGTAGAGCCCAGGGAACAACAGATATTCATGAATTATTGGTACTGTAGCTCCCATGAGAAAATATTGAAAGGCTTTTTGGATCAAGCAAATGCGTAGCAAGAGCATTTTAAGCTACTGATAGAAGGGGGAATGTTTTGATTAACTGATGTACTGTGATTATGTGATGAATAGGTTTTTTCCATGCATTTAATTAAATTTGTTTGTACTTGATGAGATACTGTGAATATTTGTTCCCAATGCCATGTACTGTAAACTCATAATGTTTCAATCATGTATGTTTTCAGGAAGTTTTTACTGAAATTTTAATCTATGTGTGGAGGACAGTGTCTTCTTCCATTTTTTATGAGAAATAAAAAGATTTTAAAGGTTACATTTTAGTGTGGGAATTATACATTTTTCTTTTTAAACCAGGCCCTCTGGATGAATGTGATAAATAAGACATAATAGAGTGAGTAAAAGAGTAGTTTCTCCAGGGATTTTCCACTGACTTTTTTGTCTACAGTACCCTGTTGCCTGGAAGCGGTGGGGTCTTCCCTCTTTCCTTGACACATATGTTAAGCACACACATGCCCTAAGGGCATGTGTGTGCGCAACATGAAACTTTGAAAAATGCACAAAAGTGCATTTTTCAACGTTTTTGCAAATTACCATGAAGTTCAACTTCATGGTAATTTGCTACTCCTATTAGCGAAATCGCATTTTTTTTTACTTTGATGCATTGCATTTAAGTCATCTCAATTTGCGATTCCCTAAATGCAATCGCAATTTAAGGAATCTCAATTTAGAGATTCCTTAAATTGCGATTTTTGCATTTGGGATGATGCATCCCAAATGCAAAAATACCGGTCATAAAGGGCAGATTCTGAGAATCTGCCCATTTGCGACCATTTTTTAGCTTGATGCATGTGGCTGTTAGTTTACATAGGGTAGTGACATCCTATAGTGTTGGGATTTTGTGCCTAGATTGGCTAGAAACCTCAACACTTACACTGGTAAAATAACACTTAGCTTTACTTTAAGAAATCTTAGGATTTACCATATACATTTTGATTGCGAAGTGGTGATCGAGAAGTGTTTCTTAGTGGTAAAAACTGCAAGAACGCTTTAAGCGGTTCTCTCATATGCCAAGACATTGCTTTACACGGAGCTTGTAATGATTCAGTTTTGAATCTGTCTTGCACATGAAAGGAACACCAGCTGCCGAATAAATAACACCAGGGTTTGAGTTAATTTTGAATGGGAGTTACTTGAAGCTGGGCGATCAAGGTTGCTGTGGCATGCTTCCAGGCATTGCATATCTGGTCATCGTGAACACCAGGGTTACTTGCTGTTTGCAGGTATTGTTCATCCGACAAATACAGCCAGGGAGGCGCTAGTATGGCCTTCGCTGAATGTTTCTTTGATACAGTTTGATGCTTTGAGCAGAATGAAAGCTATGCTTTTACAGCAAACCGTGCCGTTAGCCTCCGCTCGAGAAACCTTTGAACTGCAGGTTGCAAGGACCTCAACAGAGATACAGACATTGATATACCTATTTAAGACCGTAGGGTCTGGATTCCTTAGCACTGTCTAAACAATCCTCAGAGTTATTCCTGACTTCATACACTCCGTTTTCAGGGGTCTACCTCTGATCCTGTTCACTGTAGCTGGAATCCTGATTGTCGTTTATCTGCTTCGCAATGGACGGACCACCCACCAAGCGAGATTGCAAAAGCTCTCCTGGAGGGATATTACCGTGAGCGCATCTGGGTGCACCTCGCCTATGGGAACTAAGAGGTATAAAATCAAGGACAACATTAAAATTATCACTGGTTTAGCAGCAGAAACTGCTGCTAAAGTGGCGATAATGGGCTTGATAATATGCCCTGGAGAATTCCAATAGAAGCCCATGTTCACACCACAACATGGACTTGTAGTGGAATTGTCAAGGGCATATTATCAAGCCCATTATCGCTGCTTTAGCTGCAGTTTTCTGCCGCTACACAGGCAATAATTTGTAATGCTGTTCTTGATAATATGCTCCTCAGTGCTTCTTGGTTCGTATCCTTCAGACCAGTCTTTGAGGACTGCGTCATACCTGTTTTCCGATGCCTGTTCTGGGGAAGCAAAGGCAAATTGGACATCTGTCTGACAACTCTGACGGAGACACCATTGGACTTAGACTCCAGACTGGAACCACTGCAGTTCTATGCTTGACTCTGTCCCCAGCGTATTCCCATATGGTTGCATGCCTTCCTTGAGGAACCACAGTTGCCATTTATGACTGAATTTAATTTCAGCTCCATCATTGACACTGATATTTTGAATTCAGCTGCGGAAGCCTGCATGCAAAGTGCTGGCAACGAGGAGTTACATCTATGCACACTTCATGTGCTATGGAAGGTACTACAATGTTTGTTCCCTATGACAGCAGGCAGCAACAATGTTATGTCTCCCAGCCAGGACATTTAAACTGAATCTGGCTCACCATGTGATGGGAACAAATATGGAACTTTTCCTTCTCTTTTGTTTACTCTGTAAAGAATTTTTTTCCCAGATTGACACTTTCTATCTCAGTGCATGGCCTTCTAAGTACGCTTTCAGTAGTTAAACTTGTATGATCGAACCCATTTAAAACTGTGATTTGCGGACCTTTACCACAATATCAAACACTACCAAATAAACTTTTCCTTGTTTTTTAAACTGTTTTTAAATGAAAATGTTAATGTTTTTAAACATTTTAAATGACTGCTTAATAATTTTATGCACTGACATCAATGTGTATTTGACAATGTGTATTATTATTGTTAAGTATTATTTGGAGTGGGCGTTATATTCGATATCAGTACCCTAATATAGGTCCAGGGAACATCATACACTTTACCTACATCAGCTTCCGTCATTTCATATGAACAGCCCTTATAAGGACATAACACCTTATAAGGTCAGCAGCCTTACTGACTAAACATTTCACCTAGTTCATGATAAGGGTGGGTTCTGCCCAATCAATACTGCTCAGAAGTCATTCTTAGCACATATGAATAATTATTGAGTACACTCTCCAGGAGGTACACTTCACCTCTCCCATCGACGCACACGGTTTAATCCCCAAACATCATCCTCATACTGAACAATGGGTAACACACCTACATAGACTGTATAAATACAGCACCTCTTGCTATCAGGAAGCAGGAGGGACCCGAGATTTCAAGGCCAACACACTGGACAGAGATGCTGCGACTCCGGCCTGATATCGCTCCAGCTGACAGTGGTCTAACCATCCCTTGCGGGCTGTTCAACTCGAGACCAGGGCAGAGCCCACACTCTCACTATTCAGGTATGGGGTTTGGACTAAATCCTAGCAGGATTCTTGGCTCTTAGATTCTAGGCTATTAGGCTCATTAGCTCTTTTGCATCTACTCACATGCTAGGTACACTTAGGTAAGACTAGACAGGCATCTTAGGAGTACGCACTTTATTTTATAAATGCATTCTATATACATGTATAGGTTTGTGACCATTGCAAAATGGTAGAACATTACTATTTCTTCTTATTCACTGTACTACTGGCTCTATATCTCTGTTACTGTGTTACAGTCGTAACAGCGCACTTATTCTACATGAGAAAAACTACTGCACAATAAATTCTTATTGGAAACACGTTCAACTGTTTCTTCTAAGTATCTCTCTGAGAGCAAACACAAGCAAGAACGAGTGACTGGGTGAAAAGTAGTATATTGTTTCCACGAGTCTGAGGTTATTGTGTTCTAAAGTTGCACAAACTAATCTCTCTGATAAAAGGAGATTCTAGTGGCACTGCGAACCAGCTAATGAGAACCATAGGCTAATACATGCGGCGGGGTGTATACAGAGCCAGTCTGCCACCAGGCACACAGTATATGTTATCCGTAATCGTCGTACGTCCTGCATGACAGGGTGCTTTTTGGGACTCCACTACAATATTAGGGATCCCAGACAAGACCCAGTGAATCTCCTTCCACCTAGAGACTTCTGATCTGTATAAATCTGAAGTTGTAAAGGTTGACAAAACATGTGGAGACTCATCTTTAACAATACGATTCTCTCCTTAAACACTTATGCCTGTATAACATGCTAAAATGTAGACCTCTATAATTTTGGTAGGTTTACTTAATATCTGGCTTCAGAGGGTTTTGCATTGCCCAAACCTTCTATTGAGGGATTTAAGCTCAAGTCTTTTCATTTCAGGCAATTCCCTATGTTCAATAGGCATCAGGTAACAGAAGTTTAAAGTGTTTGAAGTTCTGCAGCTAAGTGTTTTAGACATCCTAAAGTTATCCTATTCCACAGAGCAGCCAAATAAATAAAAAAATATGACCTAGACTCAAAATGAATATCATGCTGACTTAGGTATATTAAATAATCTTGGCAATCACAGGACACTTACTGTGACATTTTCAATTCTACATGAACTATGAGCACTAGATTTTTCATTCTCTTTACCAGAGCTGGAATGAGGCAAGGTTAAAATGTCCTTATTTCTTTTGACAAGGAGGCAACTGAAACGCCCATAAATTCTTAGTCTTTTTGTCTCCCATCACTAGACAAAACATCATATGTAAAGTGTTCATAGTTCTTCAATTAGGGAGACTGCATTTTGAACGAAAGTTGCATAATAACTTCAGCTAAGTTCTCAATACTATTTCACAATTAGCATTATGTTTATATCACAATGACCTAGATGTTGTTTGTGACAAAATTAACCACTATTTGAAGCCCAGGACATTGTCAGAAAGCTTTTGCATTGTTTCTGTGCTTAAAATGGAGGCTGGTTGAAGTGAAGTGATGCCACTCTCATCAACCTCCAGTTTAATATCATCTAGAATGCCCAGGATAAGCCGATAAGTGACATTCCCAGGCAGAGATACATCCTGTGCTGGGGTTGTTCCGTAGTTTTGGAGGATACCTTTAAGTTGGCCTTTCACCGTATGATCCTTCAGATTAGAGGGTTAGACCCATTGGAGATGACCTTTAGTTGGCCAGGTCAGCAGGATTGCCTTAGTGTTTCTTCAGTAAATGAAACAAAAAGATGGTTTTAAAGGTCTAAAGTACCATATATATACTAAAAGACAAGATGACATGCAATAGAAAATGAATCACATATGGTTTTACATTTTATTTTGTATGCAAGCAAAACATGTAGAGAGAATACAGAGTCCCTGCAGTGGTTGACATTTGCCATAATGAACAGATTTGAACCTTTACAATGTGGATTATTCACAGACTGATGAGCTGAATCCCATTTAAAATGGGTAAATGTCTACAATCACTTGACAACTGGATGTTTGCTCACAGTATGAAGCTCAAAACTTTGAAAATGGAGATGCTTGCATGTGTCAACTGGTTGAATCATCACCCTTCAGCACTTTAGCCTCAGGAAATCAGACCGCTACCTTTATACTTGTCTGAAGTGAGGAACGCAGGGATGATCAGAGCCTCTAAATCTTTTCCTTTATGCCACAAGTAAATTAAGCAACAACATTAAATATCCACAGGATAATAAGTATCAGATAACTTCCCATATCCTAGGGTTTGTGTAAAAGGTTCAAGCCACTATTGTAGTAGAAATCTAAGCCGTTAACTATGCCAATTGACTTGAGGAACTAATGCTGTTGGAGCTCAGCAGATGCATTGGGGAGTGGACAGCAGCACCCTGTGGGTACACCAATTCCTAAAGCATGGTAACATTGGCTAATCCCCAATTTCCATATTTACCTTTCTAGTAAGGCCACAGCATGTGATTTAGGAAAATATACCAATGCAATAGAAAGTTAAAACTCACATTTGGACTGCAGCTTCTATTGCAACATTCACTAGGCTGATAAATAAAACTAAGCTTCAGGCCTATATGTGTAGCCTGAGTCCTGCAGCTTCTAAATTTGTAGGCAGACCTGTCATAATATGGGTTTTGACAGGAGGAAACCCTAATATTTTTAAATATTACGTCACTCATGCGTAAGACCTATAACCCACAAAGTAGGGTATGTGGTTTTTAAAAGTGGAGGTTGTTGGAATCTAATGTTTGCATGCTCCTACAGTGATTGTTCCCCAAAAGCGATTTTGACTGATAGAGCTGTAGTTGAAGCTAAAGTACAGTTAATATATCAATTCAGTATATTGGGTTTGGGATAGATAAGGTACAGATAGTTCAACCACTTTTGTAAGATTTATTAAAAATCTAATTAAGTGGTGACGTTGGATGTTTGATACATTTTTAGGAAATGTAACTTTTAAGAGGTTTTATTTTCTCTGACTGGAGTTCCAGCGTACTAATTATCATTGGCTTGCCAGCACCTACCCTGCTAGTGCTGCTTTGAGGAGGGGTTAAATATTGTTCCTAGGACACAGACAATAGTTTGGACCTTGTAAGATGGCTCAGAGAGGAATAAGACCCAGCTTAAACCAAGCAGGACAGTTTAGGAGTGCCCTGGAACTTTGCTAACTTAAATGGGACTGGGGGAGACTTTTAATTTTATATTTTAGTGATAAGGGGAGCCTAGAGAAGAGGGGTATTTTGATCTCAAAACAGACTTTCAGCTCCTGGCTTGAGTTTCATTGGAGGAGGGAGCTGGGCCCAGAACAAGAATTAGTTTACACTTGTGAGTGGGAGGGGAAAGCTCATTCCTTTAAGCACACCCCTGGGTGTGCCACAAGCTCCCTCAATGAGTTGAAGGTGCTACTAACAATGGTGCACCGTGTGATAGGTGGCAGTGAAGTAAAAAGGATGTGCAGCAAAAGCGGGAAGGTTTGCCCTTGACCTTAATGACCTTTTGCCCATTGGTCAGGGGATATCTGGAGAGTCCACAACCCCACTAGCTGGTGAATCGAACAAAAGAAGACCTCATCGCAGCTCCTAAGAACAGTTCTGCACTTGTTGCAGAACTGAAGAGGACCTGCTGTCTGTAACCTGTGAGGATACCAGAAGGGCTTGACTTGCTCCCTCTTGTACCCAGGACTAAAATGTGGACTCAACGGGTCAGTTGGCTATCTGGATACAGGCACATGAAGCTTCAAGAGACCTTTTCCTGGAATGACAAGTGAACTTGACTGGGGCTTACTGGCAGCTTCTGCCGTAGTGTGTCTTGGCCCTGGGGTTGCGGGAGCCTTAGAAGTGACTAAGAGGGAAGGCCCTATAAAGTCTGAAAATATGGAACTTAGAAAAATGGTGCACTGCCAAGATCTTCAGAGCTTTTTGGTGACCTTGGGAGAAAGGTGGCTGATTTCAAAGCAACTTTGCCAAATACAGATTCAGGCTTGCACTGCCGTAGAACTTTGAGGTGCTTAAAAAAACCACAAGTGCCAAAGTCAAAATCTTGTCAGGGCAAAGTTGGGGAAAAGTTAACCTCCAACGATTGTACTTTGGTGTCTGTGATATTGAATTCCTCCCACTTCATGTATTTTCTACCAAAACCAACAGCTTCAGCAGGACCTCTTCCTGTGGCTGTCCGGCTTTGAGAAGGCAGATTCAGCTTTTAACCTTGCCCTGCTGGAAGATTTAAACTTCCATACAAAGGACTAAGTCAGAAGGTAGCATTTATTGCTAGGATGACCCGCTTCGTCAATCTGACTTGCATCCCATTGCGGTTGGCCAAAAAGCGGGGCTTGGTCAACTGCAAACAGATGTTGGTTTGCACTTTACTTTTTCTTTGTGCTTTTGCCTTAAAACTTCAAACATTTATATTTCCAGTTACCCTATTTAACTTTTGTTGTCTTTTTGTTTTATTAGAAAAATTCAAATGTTTATAATTAATTGTATGATTATTAATTAACTGTATTTTGACTTCGAGGGTTTTAATGGTGCTAAATGCTTTGGTAATTTTCTTGAGTTAAGCCTGTCTGATATATGCCGTAGCTACATGGGTTTAGACCATATTCAAAGTATTGGTACTGTTATTTGAACCTTACAGGATTGTGGGTTTTATTACATGGTTAAGATTCACATCCTCCCCAACTAAAAATAGTTTTCCAATTGACAAGAAAATGGGTTTACATCAGAAAGCCAAATCCTAGACTGTGATTGTTGGGTCTCCACCTTTTTATAACAAATGCAAATTCCCTTAATCCACTTTCCCCCATTTAAGGAACTTCATTACTAGCTTTTGCCTCCACCAGGTGGCTACTCTCTGTCTTTGCCTAGGGATTTCTGGGCCAGCAGCACCCATGCAACTGATGCCAGTGTGATTTTAGCCACTATACCCTCCAGTGTTCTAGTGAACATTACCCAGGTGGCCCTCACATCATTGCCCACACCCCCGTTTTCCCTCTTCTCCAGCCCCTCAGCACCGTAGTCCCTTGGCTATGAATTATCACCAGAACATGCGGCATTCTGGCATCTTTATAAGAACTAATAGTATGAATTAAGCATTTTTGTGAGAAACCAGTGGCCATTTGACAAATACAGTCAAGGCAAAAGTCTTCAAGACTTCACCTCCACTAGTCAATGGTTGTTTTTAGAGGTGGGGCTGGGTAACTAACCTAACAAGCAGATGTTGGCTAACTACAGTGTTGTGTAGTTCCTTTAAATCTATATAGGAGCTGTGTGTTTAGACAACATAACTGTGGGAGTGGTGTCCAGACTGATTCCAGACACCCCTTCTGGATATGTTCGCTGGCATACCAGCTAGCTCACAGTGCCACTTGACCTCCTCTTACCAAGGAGAGAATAGTTTCTGGCAACTATCAAACATGACAACCCGTCCCCTTAGGGATCGCGGAAACAATACGGTACTTTTCGCTCAGTCACTTGTGCTCACTTTGTCTCAGAGAGATATACAGAATAAACAATGGAGGCGTTTTCAACAAGCATTTATTGAGCCAGCATCATTCTGGTGTAAAATATGTGTGCTGCAACAACCATAAGACAGAAATATAAACGAATATAAGCACAAAAAGAGTGAATGGATGGTAGAATTCTACCATATTGCTAAAATAATAGATATATGCAGGTATATTGATACAAGACAGGAAATATACATACTCGTACAATGCTAACCCTAATTAGATGTACCTAAATGTACCTAGCATGTAAGTAGGTGTATAGCCAAGAATCCCCCTAGGAAAGAACCAACCCAATTACCTGGTGTGAGAAAATGAAGGACCCTGTCTTGGTCTCGAACGGACACCCCACAAGGGATTTTGGACCACTGCATGCTTGAGTATCTGCATACAGAGACTTCAGTGTCTCACGTCAGTGAGTCAGCATGGAAGTCTTTCTCCTCTGCCTGCCCCAGCAAAGGTATGGTCTTAATATACCCAAAAAAGTTACCCTTGAGGGTTCTACCTTGCTGTGTCATGTTGGCCGAGGATGAAGATGGTGATGAACCTTATACACAGTTATCATGCAGAGATGGTAGTCCTGCTGTGATTCTAAGAATCCTCAAGCATAATAAATTAGGCAAGTTTTGGGGGAAAACCACATGACATTTATACGGCACCTAACTAGGTAAAAGGTCGGCACTAAAAACTGTTATGTAATACAATGGCAGGGTCAATTTAGGTAAAAGGTTAGGAGGCTATCCAAGCCTGTATTGGGGTACATTGCGGTTCATAACAACAGCTCTCCTCTTAGTCTCATGATACATGGTAGGAACTTCATTATGTGCATCTATAAGGGCTTGCCAGTTCTTGGTGATAGGAGCCCCAACTTTGTGTAGCACTTGGAAACAGAACCTTTTGCCTAGCACATCTCCTGGTAATAAACTATGCGATTTTTCAAGACACTTTTTGACCGAACTTAAGGCATTTGAACTGCACTTTGTAGCAGAATCGTATTACTATGTGCAGTACAGATTCTGTACTAGAACCTTGCACCTTTGATGTTTTAGTAAGGTTCTCAGATTCTTGAATGTTCTGACTCTTGGATAGATCTCAGGTAAGGTAATTCACTTATATTGGTGCCTATGATCCATCGTAGTTGGAGGGAAGGCTTCCCCATGGGGACCCCTACTTGACTGGTGTATGCATCCTCATGCTGCGAATAAGGGATATAGACAGCAACAAAAAACAAAACTATTCTAAGTATGTAGGGCAGAACATAAACTGGTATTTTCTCCTATTCATTGTTGTAATCCATTGTGGTTGGTGCTCAACATTCCTTCTTTACTTCACAACTCAACACTTTTCTCATTCTTGTGCGAGTACCACTCCATCTGGCAAGTGCCCTCGCTTGTTTTTTAAGAGACCCTACCCTAACCTGCAACAAGAACCCCAACCATATCTTAGTACTAACATTAACTAGCCTTGATGTATAAGCTTCTAAGACTTTTGCAGTTATCAATCATGTCTACTTTAACAATACACACCTACCAAAATTCTATTTGAACCCTTATACATGTAAATAACATGCACCATCAGTTACCTCATTGCTTTAGGATGCCCAACACCAATTCGCCCCAGCCCCACTGTTATGAGCATATAACATTATTCCATATTACTGATCAGAAAATCTAGGACCCAATGCACCAATGGCAAGCCAACTTCCAGGTTAGCTTTCCAACATCCCTCATGGCATTTCTAACTAGCGCTAACAATGTCACTAGAACCTAAAAACTTATACATGCCGACTGCTTCACCTACCATCGCTCAAAAACCTATTAATATTTTCGTGCTAAATGTCAATGCATCAAAAATAAATAAGATGTATGGGGACACCCTCATTCCGATTTTCTTATTTTATAGTGGTAATCTTTCTGATTTTGAGAATCGCAGACTTTGGAACAGCAAAATGGCTTTGTACACCTGGCCCTTAGAACTGCTTACACCTCCTGCATTTTCCACCACCATACTCTACCTCGCTCTATTTCACTCTTGCTCGTTATTTTAGAACCCTCCATTCTCTCTTTGTCCCTGTTTTTGTACACTTCTCCTTCTTTTCCTCTTGTGCTGCCTTAATCTATATTGTGCTGGAACAAAGCCTTATGATGAATAATAAACCCCTATAAAAAAAAATGAAAGTCAGTGCCCACTGCCTCAAACCACAACATTACTCCTGCGCCCACCGATTTAGAACACTTGTTTTCTATTTTTCACCAAAGTTTTCACAATGGCTGACCACCTTCAAGCATCTCTTAGTGTGCCTTCTTGAAAGATCTGCACTCTAAAAGTTTTCTGAGAATCTGGCCCTTTCCGAGTGCAATTTTTGCATTTGGGATTCATCATCCCAAATGCAAAATTCGCTAATAAAGAATTCACACATTTGCGAGGAATTGCATTTAAGGAATCTCTATTTGAGATTCCTTAAATGCAATTCATGAACCATCTTAAAATTGCAAAATCGCAATTTTGGGCCGCTATTTACCGCGAGGTCAAACCTCGTGGTAAATAGCGAAAACCTAGAAAAATGCATTTAAATGCATTTTTCTAAGTTGCATGTTACACACACACATGTCCTTTGGACATGTGTGTGCGCAACACCAATGTGGATTACATTTCAGGGGTGCTCCAGGGTGTCCTTTGGACACCCCTGGCACCCTTGAAATCGCTTCCTTATTTGCGATTAGCTAATTTCTAATCGCAAATAAGGAATGACTCCCCATTCATTCCTATAGACCTGTAGGCCCAAAGGAATGAATGGGGAGTTATTCCTTATTTGCGATTAGCAATTTGATATGGCCGGGATGCCTATCACCCCCTCCCAACACAATCCCCAAGGATGGGAAGACGGACACAGTTCTGAACTTTTGGAAGGCGGGAGAGAGTTACCCTCCCGGCCGTATTTATTAAAAATATGAAACAAAATTAAAACATTAAAATAACAGTTTCATATCATGTACAATTTTTCATTTATACATTTCACTGCAGTCACGTTTATTGGCTAACCTTAACAAATCTCTAATACAAAGGTTCTCCTAGCCGAGTCTAAACATCCTGCACATGCATACTTTCAAAAAATTGTACATCCTATCATTACGGGCCAACGGCAAGGTCGTAACCGGTGTCAGATCCCTACTACCAGAACTCCCCCCTCACGGTGTGAGGGGCGGTCGCACAGAGGACTGTACCTCAGTGCCAACTTCCAATTTCCCTTGTCTTAGCGGGGGCCCCTTATTTAACTCGACGCCATCTTAGTGGTCGTCCGAGGACTCGTGTGAGGTGTCTAAAAGGTAGCGTGGACCCCCCTCCCACCCCACACTGTTCACCATATCCGCCGTCGCGGATATCCTGGCCCTGGGAAATTCCTAGGAGGGGCATCGAGCCGCCTCCTCCCCTGGGAGGGGCCTATGACCGCCTTCCCTTCGGCGACCCCATACTTAATGGGTGCCGCCTCCCCAATGTGAGGGGCCAATGGCCGCCTCCCCCCGGGCGCTCCCATCCATAATGGGTGGCGCCCCCTCTAGGGATCTTGAAATTACTGCTCACCGATCATGACCTTACCGCCCGACCAAAATAAATACGACGTTTTGACCTAATGAAGAGAGGATAAAGCGGTAAAATGGACATTGTACTATTCATCCACTTATCTACCCATGCTACACATTTAATTAGACTGTGATACTTCGCTCAACTGGATGAGAACATTGTTATGCAGCAAATCACTTTATTGCAGTTCAAACAATGACATCTTTATTACACACTAGAAAACCTTGGAAAAAAGATATTATCAACGTAAATCAACTTTATTGCATTTACTAACGTTGCCATAAGGGGCTGGTGGGTGGGTCAAAAATTGCTCCTTGTTCCGTCTAGGGCTCACGTGCAACGAGGGGTGCAGCTTCCAAGCACAGGAACAAGAGGATGCTTCTCTGGATTGTTGCTCCTTTTATTCCTCTTCGGGAGGGCGTGTACCCTCCTCTGATACGCCTCCGGGGGGCGTGACCAACGGTGTAGGTGTCTAGGACAACCCCTTCTTGGGCGGGAAAAGGCGCGCCCCGGCTACGCCGCTTCGGGCATACCAGCCGAGACACGCCCCCGCCCAAAATGGTTTCCCGGGGGGATCCGGGCACCCTGCCATACATTCGGGGGGACCGAGTGGTCACCCCTTTCCATATGGCCAGGATGCCTATCACCCCCTCCCAACACAATCCCCAAGGATGGGAAGCCGGACACAGTTCTGAACTTTTGGAAGGCGGGAGGGAGTTACCCTCCCGGCAGTATTTATTAAAAATATGAAACAAAATTAAAACATTAAAATAACAGTTTCATATCATGTAAAATTTTTCATTTATACATTTCACTGCAGTCACGTTTATTGGCTAACCTTAACAAATCTCTAATACAAAGGTTCTCCTAGCCGAGTCTAAACATCCTGCACATGCATACTTTCTAAAAAATTGTACATCCTATCATTACGGGCCAACGGCAAGGTCGTAACCGGTGTCAGATCCCTACTACCAGAACTCCCCCCTCACGGTGTGAGGGGCGGTCGCACAGAGGACTGTACCTCAGTGCCAACTTCCAATTTCCCTTGTCTTAGCGGGGTCTTATTTAACTCGACGCCATCTTAGTGGTCGTCCGAGGACTCGTGTGAGGTGTCTAGAAGGTAGCGTGGACCCCCCTCCCACCCCACACTGTTCACCATATCCGCCGTCGCGGATATCCTGGCCCCGGGAAATTCCTAGGAGGGGCATCGAGCCACCTCCTCCCCTGGGAGGGGCCTATGACCGCCTTCCCTTCGGCGACCCAATACTTAATGGGTGCCGCCTCCCCAATGTGAGGGGCCAATGGCCGCCTCCCCCCGGGCGCTCCCATCCATAATGGGTGGCGCCCCCTCTAGGGATCTTGAAATTACTGCTCACCGATCATGACCTTACCGCCACAGGCCGGATAGTTGACCGGCTATCCGGCCCCCCCACACTCCTACTAAAGGTCATGACTATACAAACCCCGTAACCATGCTATGAAGTCTCCAATGAGTAAGACATTCCCCTCCCGGGACAGATGAACCCCGTCTTCGAGATACATGTTATCCCCCCGGATACATCCATGCGGAATACAGTGCAACTGTCCTGAACGAAACAATCTACCCAGCTTGTTATTAACTTTATTACTGAATGATTCAAAGCTGACACAGAGAGGGCCCCCCGCCACACCTTCCTTGGAATCATGTGTGACCATGCTATCGTGCACCCCGGAATCCTCTTCGCCAACCAGCTAACAGTGGATAGAACCTGCTCGAGGAGTACTCGCCGACCGAGCGGCACCAAGTCATTGCCCCCCAGATGCACTATGATTATAGACGGCGGTGACCTTGTCCGCCCTAACAGTTCCTCGACAAAACACTGAAACCGGTCAATACAGAGCCCGCCCCTTCCATGGAAGGTCACCCTGTACCCGTATTCCCCAGCTGCGAGAATCATGTCACCTGCTTTGAATACGTCCGCGTCACGCCTCACGTATGAGTGGCCAACGACCCACACCACTCTTTCCTCAGCCGGTGCTCTTTGACCGCTGGTTCCCAGGTGTCGGGTCAACTGCACAGTCCGCCCCGCCCCGCCTCGCAAGCTCGCGAAACTGTAAACCAAAGAAAAGACAAGAAGCCTGAGTGCATGACATTAGCTTCACAACATGTGCAACCGCACATACCTTTTATAACAGTTCGAGGACCATCGTCCCAATCGTTTCACCGTTTCCACACTCTGACCCCTGGCTGTAGCTTCTGTAGCAGCCCCTATCCTGAAGGAATGGGTCCCAAAATCGCTCGGGTCCAAGCCCGCTGCCGCGATTGCTAACGTTAACACCCGCTGGAACTGAAACCTTGTCAGTGGGGTGGCGTCGGTGTGTCTCAGAAGCTTCCCCCCATGCTGCCGCCCTTTGCGCCAGGTATTCCTCAACACACTGCACCGGGCACATGGGGGACCCTCGCATGCGCTGGACTACAATACTGTCCCCCATCGCACTCTGGTCAGTTTTAGACCTGGCTATTGTGATTACCATTGAATCACCATTGATCTGAACGTGTTCACGACATAGACCTCCCCCCACATCCTTCTTATTTCTTGCCACCAGCTCGCTCACCCGCATAGCTTCATGGAACGCTAATACGAAAGCGGCCCGGAACAGCACTGCTTCGGACTGGGAGGAACAGGTTGCGGGGAGCACTGCCATCAACAGGGACAGTCTTTCTAAGCCAATCGGGCGCCTCTCGTCTACTTTATGACCCTCGAGGCGTTGCCACCCTCGTAATGCCTTCTTAACCAAAAACGACGATGTAGGGTCCTTAATGCCGTACGCCTGCGCCATGAATGCAATGGCGGCCCGGTGCATATTGGCCGTCGCTGCTGATCGGCCATCTTTGTGAAGTGGTACTAAGAATTTCAGCACATACTCTTCCTCTCCCCACTTATCCCCTCCTGCCGGACCCAAAAATGCACAATAGGAACGAAACGCTCCTTCGTATGCCTTCCTTGTCCTGGGGGCTAAGCTGGCTCCCGCGAGGTCCTGTAATCCGGGGCACCGAGTGACCAGAGAGTTTCGGGAAATGGTGCCGCCACTAGATCCGCAGAAGGTAGATAACCCCTGAATGCCTGCATGTGGGAACGAGAGAGTGCATCAGCCGCCTGGTTTAGTACACCCGGCACATGCTTTGCCCTAAACTGAACGTTCAGTCTCATGCACAATAGTACAATTTCCTTCAGCAATCTCAGAATCAACTTGCAGCGTGCTGCCTGGTTATTTATGCATTCCACCACGGTCATGTTATCGGACCAAAATACCACAGACCGATCACGGAACTCGTCCGGCCGTGCCTTCAGGGCCACCAAAATGGGGAACAATTCGAGAAAACCAATGTTACCTGTTAGCCCACTGGTGTGCCACCACGTCGGCCATGTCTGCGCCGACCATTGATTACCAAAGATGGCGCCAAATCCCACGCTCCCTGCCGAGTCAGTGCACAAACCCAGCTCGTCCGAGGACGCTGGTGGCTTGCTCCATACCACTCGACCGTTGAAACCCGCCAGAAATGCCAGCCATATGCGCATATCCTGGCGAACTTCTGTCGACAGTCTTGTGCGGTGGTGTCCTTCCTTGAGACCGACCATGGCTTGTGCAATAGAGCGGGAAAAGGGGCGAGCCATTGGTATCACTCTGAGGGCGAAGTTAAGCTGGCCCACCCCTTTCTGCAACTGATGGAGCGTTACCTTCTCTTTGCTAATGCATAATTCTAGCGAGGCCCTAAATTTCATGACTTTGTCACTGGGCAAACGGAAGCATCCCTCCACTGAATCGAGCTCAATTCCAAGAAACTCGAGTGAAGTAGATGGCCCCACGGTTTTCCCCGGTGCCAATGGCACGCCGAATCGTTTCATGAGATTGCAAAATTCAAGTAAAGCCTGTGCACATTCCGTGTCCCCGTCTGGCCCCAAGAACAAGAAATCATCTAGATAATGCATAACCTGCGTATAGCCCGTAGCTCTGGTGAACGCCCATTGCAGAAAACAACTGAGTTTCTCAAAATAAGCACAAGAGATGGAGCAACCCATTGGCATACATCTGTCCATGTAATAGCGTCCTTGAAACACAAAACCCAACAGACGCTGATCCTGAGGATGTACCGGGAGCAACCGGAACGCTGACTCAATATCCGATTTAGCCATCAGCGCCCCGGGCCCCAGGCGATTCAACATGGCGACGGCCTCATCAAAGGATGCGTACCGTACCGAACAGACTCCTGGGTCAATGGCATCGTTTACCGAAAGACCCCTAGGAGCCGACAAGTTATGAATTAACCTAAATTCACCTGGGTCCTTCTTGGGGACCACTCCCAGCGGTGAACAAATGAAATCGGGAACCGGCGGGTGCCTATATGGGCCGGCGACCCGGCCCCGAGCAACCTCCTTCGCAATCTTACCTTCCACCACCATTGGGTGCTGCTGAACGGACAGTTGATTTCTGCACAGTGAGTCCCCCCGAAAATCCCCCGCCGGGATGTGGAAACCATTTGAAAAACCGTCCCGTAACACCCCAGCGGAGACATGATCAGGGTATTCATTTAGACCTGTTTGGTACCTCCTCTACCCCCGGTATCCCCATTCTTGGCTCTGCACGAACTTTCCGGGTGTGAAGAATGTCTGCAACCTGCACACTCATGCCTGAACTTACATGTCCCATGTGGCCTGTGCACTTGCCTCTGTTAAAATTCCAGCAAACTCCTTTTCTACCCCCATTCCCACTACTCCTGGGTTGGTGATCCCCTGCGGGGTTTGCTCGAAAGGGCGCCGCCGATTGATGGCGGGAAGGCACCGACCCATACTCACCAAGCGAGGACGATCTCGTTGTGCCCGGCAACAGCTGCTTCTGCCAAGTAACGGAGTCGAGACAGTCCCACGTCAGAGACGAATCGTGCTCCTTGGCCTTACGAAACTTACTATCATAACCCCTCCATTGATCGCCCTCATATGTTTCGTAGAAATCCATTATACGTGTCTGATAACAGGCTAATTCAGTCATAATCTCTGGCTTACGTTCACCCATAATAGCAGTAAACATCCCAAAGGCCTTGGCCCAATTAGAGATCGTCTCATCCACCCTGAAGCCCGCCATTTTGGCGCGCCACACACTCGGATGCAACAAATCCTTCTGAGCCTTAACGTACTCAATCTTGTGATGATCCATCAGGAGCGAAAACATATTTACATATTTATCAGCCCAAATCATCTCTTTCGTGGCCAGAGGAATATGCTGAACTACTTTCTCCCTCCTTGAGGGCAAAGACCCCCCATTTGCCATTGGCAAAGGCTGCTTACCAGACTCCACAGCTGGTCCTGCTGATTTTTCACCGCCAGCCGCTGGTTCTCCCGTGGGAATCTGTGAGGGGACAAAAGGAACATTCGCCTTCGCAGCATCTCGCGATTGCCGCAACTGCTTCATTAATAACCTAGCCTCTTTGGCCGTGTCTCCGGGCGCTGCTGCACCCTCAGAATCCTTTCCGAGCCACGCGGCCAACTGGGCGGCCAACTCCGGAGGCATGTCTTCCCCGCTGGTGGGCGTAACTACAACCGGAATCGGCTGGCCTGCATCCGGGATCGGTACAGGTACCGGGGCCTCGACTGGACTAACTAGGCTTACCGGGGGTGACTCGGGAACTGGGGACTCCCCCCCTGCCGCCCTGTTCCTAGCCCTTTTACCTCTCCCTGCAGGTACTACTCCCGGCAATGCTGGTCCGATAACCTTCTTCGGTCTGCCCGTATTATCCATTGCCGCCATTTTCTTTTTCATGTTCGCCATGTCCTTGACCAGCATGCGGAGCATCTGCTCCATCCCAGCCTTCTTTCCGACCTTCTTGCCAGGCATTGTTGTCAGAGATTTGACCCTTGTTGCTTCGCTGCTCGACGAGGTCCTGGCTCCAGAGGTCCGCCGATACCGGGAGAGAAGGCTCCTGGAAGAGAAACACAAAAATTACAAGTTCTCAAAAATTGCTACTTGTTCCGTCTAGGGCTCACGTGCAACGAGGGGTGCAGCTTCCAAGCACAGGAACAAGAGGATGCTTCTCTGGATTGTTTCTCCTTTTATTCCTCTTCGGGAGGGCGTGTACCCTTCTCTGATACGCCTCCGGGGCGTGACCAACGGTGTAGGTGTCTAGGACAACCCCTTCTTGGGCGGGAAAAGGCGCGCCCTGGCTACGCCGCTTCGGGCATACCAGCCGAGACACGCCCCCGCCCAAGATGGTTTCCCGGGGGGATCCGGGCACCCTGCCATACGTTCGGGTGGACCGAGTGGTCGCCCCTTTCCATAATCACAAATAAGGAAGCTGTAGGAATCCCAATTTTTTTAGCGATTTCTACATGAATTAAGGACTCGCAAAACGGGACAATGATGAATCTAGCTGATTATCTCTGACAGAATTGAAGATTAAAAAACATAACAGTATAACACGAGACTAAAAATGATTATAGACTATATTAACTTCACCCTACAAGACACACCGTCACTGTGAATGGTTCCATGGAAAACAAATAATACTATAAAACGCCTTACTGACAAAACAAAATATTGAAACAATTGTAGATTGAAAATAAAGCTTTTACATTGACTATATCTCTCTTTGTTTACTTTTGAAATCATAGGTGTTCTGCTATCCCCTTAAGTGGAAAACCATGGGGCATATTACCAAGCAATAGCGATAATTATAGCTATTGCTTGGTAGTAATCCAGTATTAAAGAACTATATTGGAATTATATCGACCAGAAACTTTGGAGGAGCGCATCCTCGGAATCCATGGGGGGTAGATTTATGGAAATTAAACAAAGACCTTCCTTAGAAAAATATTGGGACAGCATAACTGTCCCATTAGACAGGAAACTATTTTTCCAATTAAGGGCAGGTTCTCTCCCCCTGAGGTGCATGACGTCGAGATGGAGAACTAATAGTGACTCGTGTTGTCCGTCATGTGGGGCCCCTAAGGAAAGCATCGCACACTTTCTTTTTTTATGCGATGCTTATGTAAATCCAAGAAACTCTTGGCTGGCACCAGTTTGTAGGAACCTCGGTGTCCAAAGTGGTGTTGAGGGGCTGAGAATTATTTGTTCCTCCACTGAAATACCAATCGTAGTTGGAACTGCTAAATATCTGGGGTGGGCTTGGTCTATAAGGAGGAGGGCTCTATCCTCTAATGTGTTATGAATTTTACACTTTCCTATGTACGACTTATCCTTGCAGACAACAACTGGGAGATATATATGAATTTTAAATTTAAAAATGCGGCTAATATGTATGGCATCAGTTCCTATTGTATAAACCTAGGAATGGTCCGCAAATTGGAGGTTGCTATATTGTAACATGCATTTAGTTTCCGCATATCATGAAAAAGATATTTTTAATTCTAATTGATAACAATTTTTATCTTGTATATCATGTATTTTTAATTATAAATTTAATGTTATAGGATGTTGATGCTTTTAGAAATGTATGCATTTTTATGTGTGTGCTTTTATGAGTGTATAACTCGAATAAAGCTTTTTCTAACTAACTAGCTATTGCTTGGTTAGAGACAAAAATTTACCGCTGAGCTGCGGCGATTTTTAACGCAGATAAACCTTGGTATTACCAAGGTTTATCGCAAATGCGATAAAAATCGGCCGCAATGCATGAATATCGCTGAAAAGTCAGCGATATTCATGCATTACCGAGCTAATGCTCTTAGCCATGTTATCCACCTCCCATTGGATAACATGGCTAAGAACTGCTCAGGGCAGGTGTTAGCTTTTGGAGATATTCGCGCTTAGCGCGAATATCTCCAAAAGTTGGTAATAGGAGATAGCGATGTTAGCGACTGTTTCCAGTCACTAACATTTTGGCACGCCCACTTTGCATGTCATTAGTGATAAATATCACTGACATGCAAAGTGGGGCCCAAGATGGTCGCTATCTCCTTCTAGCTGTCGCTAACTGGTGTTAGCGACAGCTAGGTAATAGGGAGATTATTTTATGTCCGCTTTTTTGGCTTTTAAAGCCAAAAAAGCGGAGATAAACCCCCTTGATATTATTATTATGTGAGTTCTTATATAGCGCTTGATTTACCCTTGGGCATCTCGGCGCTTGCATTGGGAACCCGTCCTGGCTTTTCCCTGTGAGATAACCCATACTGGGCATCCCCAAAGTGAAAGCCAGGCATCCCGCCGCGGGGGGCCGTAGTGGAGATTAAGCAAGCTATTGCCCAGAGTTGCAGAGTGTGAACCCGTGATTCGAGTAGGTACCGAAGTGAGAATTATCGAGTCCGTGGACACTTGGGCTCAGACCCTGCCGCGTCGGGAATTGAACCCTGGTCCCGGGTCTGACCTCTGCTTCAGGGTATGCCTCCTCTAACCAGTGAGCCCCCATGTCTCTTAAATATACTTTTCCGATAAAAACATTTCAGCAATATAGTATTTCTCTCACTTCGTTTTTGTTGACTCTTTTCAAATTGTTACATATTCTACATTTAAAAATGAGCAAAATCCGAATTAAAAATGCCCGACATAACAAGGATATCGACGGAAATCATGAACAAAAATACCCCTGCTGTGGGCCATAGCAAATGAATGCTGAAGAGCAAACAGAACTTGGTATGTTTTCTCGTTACATTGCTTCCTGCACACTTACAGCTTAGTTTCATGGCTCACTGCAAGTAGATTAGATTGGAATTGCTTTGACCTTCAGTACTAATGGTCGGAATCTGTTCCTTGTTTTTCATCGACACATGAAGAATATTCGTGATCAGACATAAAGTGCAAGCATCTAAAATAGAAGACTGCTTTCAACAACGCAAAAAAAAAAATCATCAAGAGTGAATGCACTTTTATCTCTCTTATTTCACCCTACTGTTTACACAAATCCTTGCATACATCAGGCATCAATCATCTATCTAAAACCAGTAGGGGTCTACGACAATGTCAATGGTTCCTACACTTCTATGTACAACAATTTGACAGCTGATTCCTGAATCCATTACCTACTGCTTGCACACTATGCATTTAGGAGGAAGGATCATGGGCACATAGGTAATCATTATGAGGGGTTTGGCAAATTAATACAGTAGCACTGCACTTAATCTTGATAGCTATTAGGTGAAGTACCATTACCAATCAAGTGGTGCAACTAATGGAATTAGTCACTGAACCTTGGGGATGGCTAACTGAAGGGAATTGGGATACTGGTTAAGGGGAGGAGGAAACCCTACTCAAGCAGCAAATACAATTCTTGTGAGGGGTACACTCAAGCAAACCCCAAATTAACCTGTGCTCAATCATCTGGCAGATTGACACACAATCAGTCAGGCTTAACTTAGAGGCAATGTGGTAAAGTACTTATGCAGCACACAAACAGTAATAAATAGAGTAACATTTGATACATTATTTGACACCAAAATTAAAAAAATTCAATCAGTAGAACTGGAGATTACATTTTAAAGGTTTAGGGAATTATAGTGCCTAAAAGCAAGTACCAACGGTTGTTACTGAGTTGCACCAAATGGGGATAAAGTCACAAGTTCAGGCCAACCGCAAAGGAGCGTGGGCTGGATACAGGGACCAAGTTAGTCTCACTGAGAAATTTACTTTAAATACTGGTTGTAGAGCACCCCACCCTGCAGCTTTAACCCAGAGGAGCGAAGCGCAGCCCGTATCGAAGATGTGTTGTATAGTAGTGGCTCCAATATGCTGCCAGGGCTGCAATGCAAACTTGCTTTGAGACTGCAGTGCACTGTGTCAGTTCCAATGAGAAGCTGCAAGGTTCATGTTGAGGACACATCACACCGTGGTGGTTTTGATGAGCTGGCAAGGGCTGCGATGCAGGCTTGGGTCATGGTTGCATCGCACTGTGGTATTTCCATAGAGGTGCTGTGAAGTGCAGCAGGAAGGTTGTGTTGCGCTGCATCAGTTCTAGTAGAGACCAAAGCTGAGCTGCCAGAGCACCTTCATCACCAATCCTAAGGTTCCAGGACTGGAGGGAAACCTCTTGGGTGTTAGGACTCACAGCAAGCAGAGTCCGGGTGCAGGAGTCAAGATTTTTGGAGACTTCTCTGTCCCTGAGGCTCTGATTAAAAGGCCAATCAACTAGCCCTTGTATTCCCTTAAGTGGTCCTTGTTTCCAGATGCAGGTTCAGTCCTTCTCACTCAGGCAGTAGGGCATTAGACTACCAGGACAGTCATTAGTGTGGCAGAGCAGCACAGCAGTTGTTCTTCTAAATCTTCCACAGGTCCAGAAGTGTACTGAAGAATTGGGCCTCAGGGTCCACTATTTACACCAGGTGCCCAATGTGAAGTTTGTGAAATGTCTAGGGTTATCCCCCTACAGAGATGTCAGGTATTCCTTCTTTCCTGCCCTGGCCCCAGGTTATCAGGGGGCACAAAAAGACTGTTGTTAACCCCTTTTGAGTGTGCTGATGCAGAGCTATTGAAATGCGCAAGTGTTGCAGGTGAGTATCAAGTCAGAGATGGCCCATCCTGACAGCACCTATCTCCTCTTTGTCTCGTGGACTGGGAGCAATGCACAAAGAGCAACCACCAGCTACACCTAGACATTTGACCACGGATACAGGCACCAAATAATTGGGATAAGGAAATACCAACATTATCAGAATTGTGACTTAAAATGCACCTTTATTATTAAAGAGGGTTTGAAACTACAAATCTTTAGAGACCAAACTCAACTTTCATACCCACTCTCAATTAAAACCTATCACTTATTAAAAACAACAAGGTAACCCAATGTTATCCAAAAGGAAAGATAGGCCTTGCAGTACTGAGAAACAAATTATAAGGGCTGTTCATTACCAGGACATGTAAAATGTACATATGTACAACATTTTAAGTACACCGCAGCCTGCCCTACGGCTGTTTAAGGCCTATGCTAGTGTGATTTATATGTATGAAAAAGAAGGTTTAAGATTGGCTAAAGGTTTATTTTGCCTGGTCAGAATGGCAGTTTAAAACAGCACATATAGGTTTCAATGACAGGCCTGGGACATGTTTGACAAGGCTTCTTAAGTGGGTAGGTCAATCAGTGCTGCACGCCTGCTAGCAGCATTTAATTTGCAGGTCCTGTGTAGATGCAGTACCACTTTATTAGGGAGTTGCAAGTTAAGTAAAAAGACTAATAGGGTGTAAGCCAATTTCACCATGTTTAGGGGAGAGAGCATAAGCACTTTAGCACTGGTTAGCTGTAGTAAAGTGCACAGAGTCTTAAAATCCAACATAAACTGGTTCAGAAACCTGGAGAGAGAACGTAAAAAAGCTGGGGGATGACCCTGTAGAGAGAGGGCCAAGTCCAACAATAACACTTCAAACAAAAGGGTGTGGTAAACAGGCTAATCAATAGGGCAGTGCTAACATGCCAAACATTGAACGTTGAGTAATTGTTGGGCCAATCTAAGAAACATTAGTGACTAATTCTGTTTTGAAAACATATTGGGCAAACTTTGCCATTAAGGGAGTTTGCATACAAGTAAATGTTTCAAATATCCCCTATAGATCAGCTTGCAAACTGGAGACTTGGTGTAAAGTGTTAACGGACATCCCGATGTGCTACTGAGGTAAGCCTCGCTTTGTTGGATATAACCAGTATGACTCGCACGACATTTCAATATGTACTAATAGTCCGCCACTCTCTGGCAGGATACCCCTGAATCGGCACCAAATATCAGGGAAGACATACACAAGATCCTTATCTGGTAAGCAACCTTTGTGAAGTCCATTGCCACGTTAGAACAGTGCTTTAGTTTGACATCAGGTTTAAAGTTTGTGCTGTGGCCTTTGTTTGTCTTTTCCAGAATATTAATATCACTGTGGTTCTGAGGCAGCAGATTTGGTCTGCATATTGAACAAGGTAGGCGAAATGCACCGGCTGGTGTGTGCTTTTTTTCAAGCAATGGTTGTAGGTACCACTCTAAATAAGAACTGTTGTTTTCTTTCTTTCTTTATAGAACGTCATGGTCCTGATGAGAACTCTACAAACAGTTGGGTTCGTAACGTGTCAACCTTTTTCTGCTGTGTCAAACAAACTATGTTGTGTAATTGATCCACTGGTGTAGTGAAATAGTTGTTTGATTTAGGAAATAGTGATAAATTAGAATCATTTCTGCACTTCAGTGAGAGTGTATAGGATTTATTTTCGTTGTTTGACCTTGGCAGTATGAGTGTGGTCCACCAGGTCTGGGGCTACGTAAAAGTTATTGTATACTGTGGCTAGACCCGTCCTGGTGTGGCAGTTGGATGGTGTCAGTGTCTGCTATAAGTGATTTTAGGAATGTGTTTGAGGTATGTCTAAAGGTTTGCATTGATTGTGTGGTGGTGTCTTAGTGATTGTTGGATTTGTATGAAATTTTGTCTCGTGTACATAATTCCCCTACTTTTTGTAGTCATTGTTGATGCTCATGTAAATAAAGTATTGTTGATAAAGTGATTTGAAATATATCTGCCAAATAAAATATTTGATGGCATAGAAAAAGTGCGGACCTATATGTTTCATTCTTAGGTCCTGGTAATCAAACAAGTTTAGGAGTGTTGCTCAGTATTGGCAATCGTTCTGTTTTCTTGTTATAGTGACTCAGCCTTACTGAGTAGAGTCAAGGCCCTTTCGTGTTTCTAAATTATTTATGCAGCACTCAAATGCTGATGCACTCATGCAGCTGATATTATTAGACCTTAGCACCGCCTTTGACACGGTATCTCACAGCATCCTCCTGCATCGGCTTGAGGAGAATGGCATTGGTGGCCAGGCGTTGCAATGGTTCCGCTCCTTCCTCGATGATCGTTCCTTCTGTGTTGCCATCCCTCCCTTCAAGTCTGACTTCCAACCTCTGGCCATGGGGGTTCCGCAGGGGTCTTTGCTGAGTCCCACGTTGTTCAATCTTTACGTGAGACCGCTGGCTGATGGCGCTAGGCAGTGGGGCCTAGCCTTGGTCTCATATGCCGACGACACACAGCTGGCGGTTACTCTCAGCGGGGACGCGGAGCAAGAGGCCCCCAGGTTTCAGTCTGGACTGAAGGCGGTGGCTAGCTGGTTGACAGGAAACTGTCTCCAGCTCAATGCCACTAAAACAGAGGTGATGGTTGTCGGTAGGGGAGTGGAGCTGTGGGGTGACCAATGGTGGCCTTCTGAGCTGGGACCCACTCCGACCCCGGTGTCGGAGGTGAAAAATCTGGGGGTCTGGCTGTACGCGGGCCTCTCCTTTGTAGGGCACAACAAAAAAACAGCTGCCTGCTGCTTTGCTCTGTTAAGAGGTTTGAGACCTGTTCTAAAATTCTTTGATGCCCCGACCAGGCAGTTGGTGATCCAGGCAACTATCATCTCTCGCCTGGATTACGCTAGCTCTCTCCTGGCTGGGGCCAACCAGGCTGAGTTAACTCGCCTGCAGCGGGTCCAGAATGCTGCGGCTAGAGCTATTGTTGGCTTGCCTAGATTCTGTTCGGTGGCAAACGTCCTTCGCTCCTTACACTGGCTTCCAGTGAGAAAGCGTATTCTTTTTAAGGTCCTCTGTCTTACCTTCAAGATCTTGAGAGGTATAGGCCCTGAAATCTTGTCTAGCTGTCTCTCCTTCTATGCTCCCACTCGTACCCTCCGTTCCCAGAGTTTGGCCCTCGCTGTAGTCCCCAGATTCAGACTCAGCCGTATGGGGGGTCGTTCTTTCAGCGTAAAAGCTGCATCAGCTTGGAACTCCCTCCCTGTTAAAATTTGTTTGCTGGAGGACCTCCTGACTTTCCGGAGGGCTATAAAAACATTCTTGTTTTAACTGCTTCTCTTATAACTACATTTCCCTGTTGTGTTACGTTTCTCCTTGTCTCTGCGCCGGGACGCTCCTTGGCTGGAGTATCTGTGCGCATTATAAATTAATATAACATAACATAACATAACATAAAAAGAAATGAAGTGAAAACGCAAAACAAGATACATCCCAAATCAATTATGAATAATAGAGTAAATCCTAATAAATAAAACAACACCAAAACAAATTAAATCCAACAGAACAAGAGTTATGATTTCTTGCAGTTGTTAGTGCAATCTAGTGCCTAAAAGATCAAATCACTGATCGCAGGAATCTGATCACGCAAGTCAAAGTCAAAAGTTAAAGCTGACCATGATAGAAAGCGGGTCAGATACAAGGGGTGGATTGGGGATGGTCTAGACTTACCTTAGGACTTGAAGAAATTCTTGAGGAAAAGTTCTTGAGAAGGTAGTGTTCTGCAGGGCAAAGCATCAGGCTTTGTCCGGGTACTAGCTGGAGATGCCGGAGAGCCACTGGATAAAGTCTTCATGTAGCCATCAGCGATGGCAGAAAAAATCTCAGGGCATCAAAGCTGGATTTCCAGGCTGAAGAGGCCATTGCCAATGGGGAGCTAGTCGTTGTTGATATGAGAGATTTCTACCTTCAGACATATACATTTTTCTGGAGTTCAGAATCTCCCAGCAATACAAGGCTGTAGTCCAGGGGTCGTCAACCTTTTCTGTAGTTAGAGCTGCTTATGATCAGTGAAAATCATCATGAGCAACTGAATGCTGTACAACTTTCCCATTGTTAACAGATGCCCCCACACCCACCTAAATCGATTTCAAGCTTAATGTCCATATAACCAGATGCTATGGATTGAAGAAAATACTTTGATTAGAGGCACTATGAGACGGCTGTAATGTGTGTCAGTTAACGTGTGGTCTTTGGGGATGTATGAAAATGTGCGCTTTTGAATGTGATACATGTGTGCAGTTAACTGTGAGATTGTGTCATATGTACTTGTGGCACAGGACATACCTTTTGCCATATGTGGCAATGTTACATGTATAAGAAACAGAAGAAATTTAAAGTGCAGAAAAATGTTTTGCAAAAACTTCCAGAGTATGGCACAATTTTCTGCACTTAAAATTTCTCCAACTTAAAATAATGGTGTAGTAATGACGTCCATAACCAAGTGAAAGATTGGATTCTGGGAAGACTAGAACACTACAAACTATAAATATGGCACTCTAACCAGAAAATTAAACTGAAGCCCTAACTTTGTTTTTGTGGATTCCATGAAACTTATCATTAACATTTTCTCCCATTTCCAAGGGTCACATTTACAAACACCAAGAATCTTGCTGCCAGCGGCATGTAGACATGGTGCCATATTTAAAACAGAAAAATACCGAAATGGAAGGAATCTTAACTGAATAAGTATGCTTCATGAGATGTTAAGATGTATTTGGTTTAATTGAAAGTGAAGAAAGACTTTATTACTTAATGTTTCATCGACAAAATTTTCTTCACGTTAAATTTCTCCGATTTGAAAAAAATACGTTTTGTTTCAAAAACTTTTATTTCGGTCGCTGGGACCATAAAAAGTAAGCACAGGCACAGAATACCCGACATTATTAAAATACAATATGTCGAATTAAAAAAGAACACTCCATTTATAATACAAATCCCACTTTAGAAACGTGTGCATTAGGTTTTACTAATTAGCCAATAGAGGGAGAGGGGAGGCATTAAATGGACACTGCGGGAAAAATTTATATCAATTGATGTGATGCAATCAACCATCAGGTAAAGAAGATAGCAGCAATAGTTCAATAAATAATTTAAAATGACAAGATATGAGAAATTAGTACTATTTACAAATATATATACAAGATAATCTAATGCTAAAATTAGTATCTAACAGAAACTGTACACATAATAATCACAGTTATAAATATGCTGCTGGTACAACCGAGTCAGCTTTACTGATGGTACTGGATGACCTGAGAATGAGGGCGGACAGGGGAGAATCAGCAATTCTGATTCTGCTTGACCTGTCCGCCGCATTCGATACGGTGAGCCACGACATCCTGCTGACTAGGTTGAAAACCTCTGGAGTACAGGGTATGGCACTTGACTGGCTCCGCTCTTATCTGTCAGATAGATGGCAGGCAGTGGCATTGCCCCCCTATCAGTCTGAGTTCGCTATGGTCCCACATGGGGTCCCTCAGGGGTCTGCGATTAGCCCGATCCTTTTTAATGTTTATATGCAGCCCCTGATGGCCATCATCAAGGCTCACGGCATTAGCGTGATCAACTATGCGGATGACACGCAGCTGATGATTTCTCTGGATGGTGCCCATGCAGAATCTCTTGAGACCTTCCACACCTGCATAATGAAAATGGCAACCTGGCTAAAAAGAAATTCACTACAGTTTAACAGCAGCAAAACTGAGATAATGCAATGCAAAGTGGGAAGAATAGCCAGAAACCTGCCTGTTGGCTTTTGGCCTCTAGACTTATGTGAGCCACTGGCACCAGTAAAAACAGTGCGAAATCTGGGGGTCAGTCTCAATGACAACCTGAGTCTGGAGACCAACGTCAACAGACAGGTGAGCAGCTGCTTCGCCTTAATGCGGGGCCTTCGAAAGCTGCTGCCTTTACTTCCAGCACACACCAGAGCAACCGTGGTCAGAAGTACCATCCTCAGCCGCCTGGATTACTGCAACGCTCTGTTACTGGAATCTCCTGCCTATCTGATTTCCAGACTCCAGAGCATCCAGGCGGCAGCTGCAAAGATGGTGCTTTCTCGAGGACGTCGGTCCTCCACCTCCCTTGCTCTAGCTGAGTTGCACTGGCTGCCCGTTCATCAGAGGATCCGGTTCAAATCCCTGTGCACCGTCTTCAAGGCAGCGTATGGTTTGGGTCCTAAGCCCCTTCAGGCCAAATTCAAGTGGTATGAACCCACACGGACCCTCCGCTCCTCATCCACTAACCTCCTCAGTGTACCCAGGATTAGGAAAGCTACTCATGGTGGCAGAGCTTTTAGCATAGCTGCAGCTCATCTCTGGAATAGCCTTCCCTTGGCAATTAGGAAAACCAACGAACTGTTGCTTTTTCGCAAAAGGATAAAGACTTGGCTTTTCCCCAAAATCACACTTCCCTAGAGCTGTTCCACTCACTTGTCCCTTTGATGTTCAGTTTTTTCTAGTTGCACTTTTTTCAGCGCCAGGATGCCCGTAGGGTTGCAGCGCGCTTTAGAAATGACATAAATAAATAAATAAATAATTTTATATATTTTTACCCTTCTGAATAAAAGCCCACCTCCTGCACCACATTGGTTTTAAAAATCTTGAAACAGCAAACACAATAGGTTTAGATGTATCATGTTTATTTATTTATTTATTTATAGTCTTGTATCGCGCCTGAATCAGCCCCGAAGGGGTATCTCCGCGCGTGGCTTCTGTATGAGTTAGACAAACTATAGTTGAGGAGTGACAGAGGGAAGGCTAAGTTAATCTTGTGTGAACAAGTAAGTTTTTAGTTTCTTCCTAAAGTTAAAAAGGTTGGGAGTTTGTCTTAGCTGGGGAGGGAGGGAATTCCACAGCAAGGGACCTTTAAGGGAGGGGGCTCGACCACCCTGTCTCGCTCTGGTGACTTTAGGTACATATAGCAGCATAGTGTTGCTGGAGCGTAGAGTGCGTCTGGGAGAGTAGAGAAAGAAAATGTCTTTCAGATATTTCGGACCAGACCCATAGATGCATTTATGCATGATGCAGCAGAGTTTAAAATTTACCCGCTGTTGCACTGGAAGCCAGTGAAGATGGGAAAGAAGAGGACGGGAGGGGGTACGGGGAGGGGCATTCAGGGTGAGCCTTGCCGCGGTGTTCTGCACCACCTGCAGTCTGCGCAGTTGTTCCTGGTTGGCGGAAATGAGTAGACTGTTACAATAGTCAACCCGTCCGAGGACTAGTGCCTGAACTAGCGTTTTCCTATAGATGTTTGGTAGGAAAGGGAAGATACGCCGTAAAAGACCAATTGTACGGAAACACGTTCCCGTGACCTGGCTGACGTGATCTTTCATAATCAGAGTTTGGTCTAGGCGTACCCCCAGGTTTTAAAACCCCAAGAGCCTCCCTTCAGTGCTCAAAGCACAAGTTCCAACAAAGCTGCACTAACCAATCACGCCTTGCATTTTGGTAGCCAGGACAGAAAAATAAAACATGCATTTCTGTTTCTTCTTGTGTAATGCATACAGGGCAACCCTCCTCTTTCTGTCCGGCCCATTTGTTAGTGACTGCACGTACAGGCAAAGTGCTATGTCTGAACTGTACATACAGCTTTCTTGCAGCCTAGGGGAGGATATCATCCATAAATATTTCTAACTTATAGTTATCCTTCACTGCAAGAAACTGTATTGTGAGGGAGCCTAGTTTGGGGTTTGCTTGCAGTCTAAACGCAGAGGGATTAGCGGGGTACTCGTCAGGAGGCCCATATTTGTCTTAAGAATCTATTCTCAGTTGCAACTAAGGTAAAGGGCGAACAATGCCCCCATAATTCCGCCCCTATCAAAGTTGCACCATGCGCTTGAGCCCTGTACATTTCAAGCGCAGGACCAATGGCTTTAAAAGGAGACTCCGTGGCTAGTTTGGCTATTATCCCAGCAATCTGTGAAAGCTTAAGCTTGGCTTTGGCTTTTTGGGGTGCCCACTGCATGTCTTCTGATAGGGTGATGCCAAGGTATTCAAATATAGACACCCTATCCAGACAAATGGCATTCAATTTTGGGTTAGGGCGAGCTGTCTTGGGAGGGTTGACGATCATAGTTTTAGCAGTATTGATCGCCAAACCCCTGTTACCACAAAATAGGGCGAGCTATCCAGAAGCCTCTGTATGCCCCTTGGTGTCTTTGATAGGAGGAGGGTGTCATCAGCAAACATCAATGCCACCACCTTGGTGTTAGCTAACTTTGGGGCATTGTTGTTTGCTACCTCGGCCAGAAGCGGGATTAGTGCGTTGACAAAGAGGCAAAACAGGGTCGGTGCGAGCACGCAGCCCTGCCTTACTCCTCTGCCAACTGAGAGTCTGTCGGTCAATTCTCCTCCCTTGCCACATCTGACTTTGGCATAGGTGTTTTCATGCAACTTAATCAGTATGTCAAGTAGGTAGACAGGGATCCCCATATCTCTTAAAACCCCCACAATTTGGGTCTGGGGACAAGATTGAAAGCAAATTTCAGGTCCACAAATATCAAATAGAAGCTGCCACCCTCTTTTGATACTGTCTCCCATGTAATGAGTTGAAATCTAAATAGTTGGTCGAGTATGGAGGCGTTTTTCCTGAATCCTGCCTGGTATGGGCTGATGATATCATTTTCTTCCATCCAGCCCTGGATCCGATCCAACATTAGCCTGGCAAACAGTTTTTGTGTGAAATCGATCAAACTGATCGGTCTATAGTTTGCTGGCAATAGCGGAGAACCCTTTTTAAATATTTGTACAATCTCGGCCCAGGTCTCAGGGATGGTCATGCCGTTCCTAATGGCACTGAATAATATTAGAAAGTATGGGCCCCAAATTGATGATTCTTCCTGAAACATATCCCCAGGGAGTTTGTCCAACCCAGGAGCTTTTCCTGCAGGTAATCTTTGTAACGCTGAGCTAACCTCTTGTAGCTTTATTTCCTTGCAAACATAATTTGCCCCACTGCTCAGTTGGGCCAAATGGGCTTCTGTAGTTAGGAGTTCTGTGCAGAACGTACCCCTGGGGTCTACCTGAGGGACCTGTTCTTCATCAATTGCATATAGCCTTTGAAAGTGCTCAGACCACACTTCGGCAGGCAAATTAGGTTCACTGGCAGAAATGCCTTCCTTGCAACCCGTTCTTATTATTAGCCAAAATGCTTTCATATCCCGATTCAATAGGGCAGATTTAATATGTAGCCATTTATTTTCCTCCCAGGACTGTTTTACACTAGAAACAACTTCTTTATAGTGGGCTCGCCTGCTTTTTATCAGTGTCCTTTGTTCCCCTTTAATAGCCTCCAACAATGCTTTCCTGGCCTTCAGACATTCATCATTATACCAAGAATGTGGTGAATCTTTAATTTTCATTGGGCGACTAATAGGATTTAAAATACTAAAATACTATTTTTCAGTTACAAAGAAGGCACCCGTCTAGTGGCCACTGGAGGCAAAAGACCTGCTGCTTGTAAATGTATTTACAACAAGGGGTGGTGAGGGACAGAGTCTCTGAATTAAGCAGAAAGCTCTCACCCAGTCAAGAGATCAGGGCTAGATCCAACACCGTTTTTTAGCTCACTGCACCATCCCAGTTTCAGAACCTGGCTGTAAGCAAATTAGTCTGTTCCTGTCCCAGTGCATGATGGGAACAGGGCAAACCAAACTACAAAAGCCAATTCTTACACTGGGAAGGAAACAAGCTCCCGGGGACCGGTTTCTGGCATTACAGCCGTCTTCGGCCCGGTTTGCTTGAATCCTGATGGTGCAATGAGCAAGGGTCTCACATCTGAGAATACCCTTCCACGCTTAGGGTGGACAAAAATATTTACAACAAGGGGTGGTGAGGGACAGAGTCTCTGAATTAAGCAGAAAGCTCTCACCCAGTCAAGAGATCAGGGCTAGATCCAACACCGTTTTTTAGCTCACTGCACCATCCCAGTTTCAGAACCTGGCTGTATGCAAATTAGTCTGTTCCTGTCCCAGTGCATGATGGGAACAGGGCAAACCAAACTACAAAAGCCAATTCTTACACTGGGAAGGAAGCAAGCTCCCAGGGACCGGTTTCTGGCATTACAGCCGTCTTCGGCCCGGTTTGCTTGAATCCTGATGGTGCAATGAGCAAGGGTCTCACATCTGAGAATACCCTTCCACGCTTAGGGTGGACAAAAATATTTACAACAAGGGGTGGTGAGGGACAGAGTCTCTGAATTAAGCAGAAAGCTCTCACCCAGTCAAGAGATCAGGGCTAGATCCAACACCGTTTTTTAGCTCACTGCACCATCCCAGTTTCAGAACCTGGCTGTATGCAAATTAGTCTGTTCCTGTCCCAGTGCATGATGGGAACAGGGCAAACCAAACTACAAAAGCCAATTCTTACACTGGGAAGGAAACAAGCTCCCGGGGACCGGTTTCTGGCATTACAGCCGTCTTCGGCCCGGTTTGCTTGAATCCTGATGGTGCAATGAGCAAGGGTCTCACATCTGAGAATACCCTTCCACGCTTAGGGTGGACAAAAATATTTACAACAAGGGGTGGTGAGGGACAGAGTCTCTGAATTAAGCAGAAAGCTCTCACCCAGTCAAGAGATCAGGGCTAGATCCAACACCGTTTTTTAGCTCACTGCACCATCCCAGTTTCAGAACCTGGCTGTATGCAAATTAGTCTGTTCCTGTCCCAGTGCATGATGGGAACAGGGCAAACCAAACTACAAAAGCCAATTCTTACACTGGGAAGGAAACAAGCTCCCGGGGACCGGTTTCTGGCATTACAGCCGTCTTCGGCCCGGTTTGCTTGAATCCTGATGGTGCAATGAGCAAGGGTCTCACATCTGAGAATACCGAAGACGGCTGAAATGCCAGAAACCGGTCCCCGGTAGCTTGTCTCCTTTCTGGTGAAGAATTGGCTTGGTAGTTTTGTCTGCCCTGTTCCCATGATGCACTGGGCCAGGGACAGACTGATTTGCATATAGCCAGGTTCTGAGCTGGGATGGGGCAGTGAGATAAATAACGGTGATGGATCAAGCCCTGATCTTTGGACTGGGTAAGAGTGGTCTGCTTAATTCAGACACTCTGTTCATCACCACCCCTTTTCTGAATCGTTTTTGGCCACTATAGGTGTGGCAGGGTATACTCAGACATGAGTCCCTTTCTCACTGCTCCATCAGGATTCAAGCAAGCCGGGCCGAAGACGGCTGAAATGCCAGAAACCGGTCCCCGGTAGCTTGTCTCCTTTCTGGTGAAGAATTGGCTTTGTAGTTTTGTCTGCCCTGTTCCCATGATGCACTGGGCCAGAGACAGACTGATTTGCATATAGCCAGGTTCTGAGCTGGGATGGGGCAGTGAGATAAATAACGGTGATGGATCAAGCCCTGATCTTTGGACTGGGTAAGAGTGGTCTGCTTAATTCAGACACTCTGTTCATCACCACCCCTTTTCTGAATCGTTTTTGGCCACTATAGGTGTGGCAGGGTATACTCAGACATGAGTCCCTTTCTCACTGCTCCATCAGGATTCAAGCAAGCCGGGCCGAAGACAGCTGAAATGCCAGAAACCGGTCCCCGGGAGCTTGTCTCCTTTCTGGTGAAGAATTGGCTTGGTAGTTTTGTCTGCCCTGTCCCCATGATGCACTGGGCCAGGGACAGACTGATTTGCATATAGCCAGGTTCTGAGCTGGGATGGGGCAGTGAGATAAATAACGGTGATGGATCAAGCCCTGATCTTTGGACTGGGTAAGAGTGGTCTGCTTAATTCAGACACTCTGTTCATCACCACCCCTTTTCTGAATCGTTTTTGGCCACTATAGGTGTGGCAGGGTATACTCAGACATGAGTCCCTTTCTCACTGCTCCATCAGGATTCAAGCAAGCCGGGCCGAAGACGGCTGAAATGCCAGAAACCGGTCCCCGGTAGCTTGTCTCCTTTCTGGTGAAGAATTGGCTTGGTAGTTTTGTCTGCCCTGTTCCCATGATGCACTGGGCCAGGGACAGACTGATTTGCATATAGCCAGGTTCTGAGCTGGGATGGGGCAGTGAGATAAATAACGGTGATGGATCAAGCCCTGATCTTTGGACTGGGTAAGAGTGGTCTGCTTAATTCAGACACTCTGTTCATCACCACCCCTTTTCTGAATCGTTTTTGGCCACTATAGGTGAGGCAGGGTATACTCAGACATGAGTCCCTTTCTCACTGCTCCATCAGGATTCAAGCAAGCCGGGCCGAAGACGGCTGAAATGCCAGAAACCGGTCCCCGGTAGCTTGTCTCCTTTCTGGTGAAGAATTGGCTTGGTAGTTTTGTCTGCCCTGTTCCCATGATGCACTGGGCCAGGGACAGACTGATTTGCATATAGCCAGGTTCTGAGCTGGGATGGGGCAGTGAGATAAATAACGGTGATTGATCAAGCCCTGATCTTTAAACTGGGTAAGAGTGGTCTGCTTAATTCAGACACTCTGTTCATCACCACCCCTTTTCTGAATCGCTTGTAAATGTGACACTTTGAAATGGGTGAAAATGTAAATGAAGAGTTAACCATTAGGGTAACTGTTCATTCTTATTTACTCCCATTTAAAATCATTCAGAAACATCATTTTGTTGTCATGCTCCAATGTTGAGTCAAAAAGGACTGTTGTTTAAGAGTTAAATACTTCAGTGCTTCCGTTCTTCACATATATGACCAAGCCTGGCCCATAAATCTGACTGAGCACTGATCATTATCAGACCCTGCTATCTGCAGCCTGGTGATAATATTGTAAAACAAACACAGTGTTCCTTTAAAGTTAAAAGAAAAATGTGTGCTTATCTAAAAATGAAGTCAAAGCTGTGAGCAAGATTGAAGCTGTCTGGAAGCTACTGGTAGCTTGTGATGCTCTTGTTGGAGATACCTACAGTATGTAGTCAAAGAGGGGCCCATGAGGCCAGACACCTTCAGTGAGAGGTTTCACTTAATTGGGGTTGCTGCTGTGGAGAAGAACTTAGCAGGCCGCCCTGTGAAGTTAGGGCGACCATCAATGCACCTTGAGTGGATCAGCTGGCACAAAGGTCCTGGTCTTCTGTCAGTTCTCCCATCAGTTTTTCTTCAACCATTTTTGAAGTCCTATCTTTTAGGATTAAGCAGGAGCAGCTCCAACAATACCACGTCAAAGGGTCCAGGACCTATGTGGTACAACCTGTGGGGTTAGGACTGACTCAAGCAGAGAACAGCTGACGGGTTCAAGGTCTAAGGAGCTTGCTTTGTCACTGTAGCTCACACAGGTGGCCATCCAAACAGCCCTTGGAGTCTGTCTGGTTGTCCTGGGTTCAAGGGGCATGTCCAGTCATCATACTTTGGAAATCAGGGCAGTGAGGCATTCTTATCAGCAGCAGGACAAGCCTTCTGGCAGCATGGCAGAACTTCTGAATCTTCCACAAGTCCAGGAGTATACTGGAGAGTTAGTTGTTCTGAGGGTTATTTATATTTGGTGTGAGAAATTGTGTTGTTGGTTAAGTGGGGTGTGAGCCCGCTCAAGCAACACCCCCAATGCTTGTCAGGGGGAACAACTAAAGTCAATGGATTAACCTATGTTTAAGAGCTTTGGTAGCTTGGCACAAAAACAGTTAAGCTTAACTTAAAGGCAATGTGTAAAGTATTTATGTAGTACTTGAACAGTAATAAAGTGAAAATACAATGCAAAAAAATCTCCCACCAATTTAGAGTATTTCAAATTCGAAAATACTTTATTTGGCATCAAACAGTGCCATAAAAGTACAGTGTTAAAATGTCTCTAACATTCTAAAAACCATACTAAAATCTATTTACCAACAGTACATAAAATGTAATTTATTCAGCACCAGGATCATCTCATAGAGCTAACATAGCATGTCGTAACTTAAAAATAATTCATCCAAAATATAGTACAATGAGCAGTTACAAAATCACAACACAGATAATTAGTTCATAAATACCTGAGGAATACTTTTCCTTTCTCCAAGTGACAGATATTAAACACACAGGCCTTTATTCCTCCCTCTGCTGGTTCAAAGTTTCATGGCCAGTCTTAAAACTTTCCTGTGCAAAAAAGAGTTAGAGGCTCTACAGACAGTTCCAGAAACAATAGGGCAACTTTGGCTTGTTTAAACTTGGCGTTTCTTAAAATACCTTTTAAAAATAATCGCCTAGGGTAAGCATAAAAATGGGCATAGTAAAACAAAATGGAGCGTGTCCTGGGGAGACAGTTGGTCGCAGTCGCAAGAACCCTTTGTCTCCAAATGCGTTGTAGACCCTGCTAGAACTGTCAGGATATAGTGTAACAGGTTTAGCCTGAAACGGGTCATGAGAAATCAGTCCTGGGGATTGTAAATAAGGTACAGTTATGGTTCCAGGTCCAGACACAACTTTGTTAGCTGGTGAGTTCTCACTGATAACTTGGTCAGCTCCCTGTCTTCCCAATTTGATATTGCTCTGTTTACAAATTCTAACTTAATGGGGCCCTTGTCCTAGGATATCAATTTTGTCGGGTGAATAAAATGTTCAACATGACCCATAGCCGTCAGGTTTTCCGTGATATATTTTAGCCAAGGAATATTATGACCCTGGGCCCGGGCCATACAATCCAATATTATCTGCTGACTTAGCGCCACCTCTGGATTTGTCCATATTTTGAACCAGCATGCAAGGGGTTTCAATTGCAGTCTGTCACACAGGTAGGCTATGCCCAGTTCCTCATGAACAACATAAGAAGGTGTGCTCTGTGGGACTTTCAATACCCGCCTCAAGTATTTATGTTCCTCTATTTGTAACTTATGTGGGTCTATAAAGCCCCAGACCTCACTACCATATAGGACTTTGGAACAGCTTACCGAACTCTAAAGGTTCAAAATTTGCTTCCGGGGACCATCGGCCTAACCTCTTTGCAAAATTCATAGTTGCCCCTGTAGAGTTAATTAGTGAATGACGTTTCTCCTCTGCAAGGGCTTTAAAGCCAAGGTGACTATCAAATAGGATCCCCAGAGATGACTTGACCTTTTCCAGTCCATGTGTGCCTATTGTGTACTTAGTTTTCCTAGTTGGTCCTTTCCCTATCTCCATAACATATGATTTAGTAAGGTTCGGTGACCGGTCTAGACTATCCGTAAAGCGGACAAAGCCACCTATAAGGCACTGTAATCCGCGTGCGGTGCGGGCCAGGACCACCGCGTCATTTGCGTACAGTAACACTGGGATCCCTCTTCTTCCTATCTGTGGGCAGTCCACCCCTAAGGCTGACCGCGCCTGAGCTAGGCCATTTATGTGTAAAGTAAAAAGGAAGGGGGCCAGGATGCACCCCCTGCCTCACTCCCCTTGAACATGGGAAATGGTCAGTAACATTTCCCTCCTCATCATATCTGACCTGGGGGAGGTATTCTGATGCAGTTCTCTTAGTATATTTACCAGTCCTGGGTCGACTCCCAAAACCCCCAATAATTCCCACAATTTCTTCTGATTTACTCGATCAAATGCCGCCGTAACATCCATGAAAGCAAAGTACACTGTCCCCTCACTGGCCACAGTGTACTTGGCAGTCAGGAGATATAAACTGCGGCATTGATCTGTGGTGGAACGGCCATGCCTAAACCCGTACTGGGTGTCCGTAATAATCTTGTGTTCCTCCGCCCAATCAATCAATCGATTAAGAATGGCCCTGCCTAAAACTTTCATGGTAACATCAATGAGTGAAATGGGCCGATAACATTGTGGGCTGTTTCTGTTGCCTTTTTTAAATATGGGACTATTGTGGCCGTAGACCAGGATGTTGGCAACATTGTCTCAACTGCGGTGTTTATTACCCTTGTAAGTATTGGGCACCCAAAGGTCTTTCTGGCTCAGGAAGAGGTCTGGGGGAATCCCATCACGGCCCGGCACCTTATTACGAGTCAGCCCCTCAATCCCCGCCTTTATCTCTCCTAGAGAAAAGATAATCTGTGATGGGCTCACGCTTTCTGGCTCTACTATGTTCAGATCAGCGGTACTACCAGAGTTATACAGGCCCTGGTAGTGCTCGAGACAAGTTTCTGGAAGAATATGACAGGTCAGCTTGGGTTTGTTTGAATCCTGAAAGCATGATTCATTAATAACTTTCCAGAGGCAGTTGAGTCCTTGGTCTCGGCCGCTTCTCTCAAGTTTTCCCATGCCTGATTCGGCAGTGCGATCTTACGGCATTTCAGTGTCTTGTTGTACCTTGCCCTTGGGTACAAAGCTGACTTCAATTCCCTCAGGGCTAGGGTACAGTCATGATCAAACCACCTGGGGGCGTTCTGATCCTTATTGGTCTTTCTGCTCCTAAGTAAGCTATCAATTTGTTGGGCAACACCCTCAAATGCCTTGATCAAGTCTGCCCCCTCGACTTCTAGGTCCAAACACTTCCCCTCTTACAGACCTGTGCAATTCCATCTTCCAAACAGGTATATACCCTGAAATATGGAAAGCTGCGATCATCAAGCCCTTGTTAAAGAAATCTTCCCTGGACCCCTCTGATTCAGTCAACTACAGACTGATTGCCTGCCGCCCCTTCCCGGCTAAAATCTTTGAATCCATCATGAATAAACAACTGGCGAATTTCATCGAGCACCACCAGCTCCTGGATGACACCCAGTTTGGTTTCAGGAAGGGCCATGGGACTGAGACAGCTTTGATAAAGGCCTCAGATGAGATCAGGACCATACTGGACCAGGGCGGGGCAGCGATCCTGGTTCTTTTAGATCTCTCTGCCGCCTTTGACACGGTTGATCATTCCATCCTGATCGACCGTGTCACCTCCCTGGGAGTGACTCATCATGCCAGGGACCTCATTGCCTCCTTTTTGGCTAATCGTACCCAGGCAGTAAAGCTAGGCTCCTTCTACTCTCCAACATTTACCCTACCGTGTGGGGTGCCACAGGGCTCTGCACTAAGTCCCACTTTATTTAATATATATGTGGCAGATTTGGCGAGAGTCATTAAAGCTCAGGGTCTCCGCTTAACCACCTATGCGTATGATATCCAATTGGTGCTGGCAATACACAAAGATGGGCCAGCTGTGGCTGCAAGATTTCATGAAGGAATGAGGACCATCAGTTCATGGATGTCTAGTAAATGCTTGAAGCTAAACTCGGACAAGACCGAGGTTATGACCTTTGCCAACCTTGCACCAGAATGGTCCTCCAGCTGGTGGCCCAGTGAAATGGGCCCACCCCTGACCCCGGTTGCCAAGGTCAGAAACCTCGGCATTGTGTTCGACGATAAGCTGCTGTTCAAACACCATGTGAACAAGGTGGTCTCTTCATCATTCTTCATGCTAAGAAAAATTAGAAAACTGCTGCCATACCTCCCGGCAGGAGCTGGGAAAACTTTGATTACCACCCTTGTATTCTCAAAATTGGACTGTGGCAATGCCCTTTTTCTTGGCACACAGGAACACATTCTAGCTAAAATGCAGTCCGTGCAAAATGCAGCAGACAGAATTCTGCTTAATATCCCCAGTCGCCGCTCAACCACCATGGCCATACGCCATTTGCATTGGCTAAGAGTCAAGAATCGCATAAAATATAAAGCTCTTTGCATTGCTTACAAATCTATTCATGACTCCGGACCAAGGTTCCTCAAAGATGCCTTTCGAATTTATGCTCCACAAAGACACCTTCGTTCTGCTAGTACCTATTTGCTTGCTGTCCCTGAGGTACTGGGTTTTTCAGAACCGGTACTGATCCGGTAACCCAGCGGTGTCGGGGGCAACACCCAAAGACCTGGAGTACTTTCCTGATTCAGACCACAGAAACACGAGTCTTCCAGGTGAAGTCAAAGATCGAATTTATTGGCTGCAACCAAGTAACAAGCGTCCTAGAAGTACAACAACACAGTGTGTATATTCTCAGGAGACTGCTCAAATTTACAAAGCCTGGCTTCTCCTTTTATACAGATTTTTAAACTTCAGGCAAGCATTCTTAGATTTACAGTGCAAACATTCTTGGATTTACAGTGGGCTATTCACATATTTTCATTACAAAAGAAAAAGCAGAGTCATGATGACAAGTACACATTTAGTGTGTCCAGTTCGTGATCAATTACCCGGTAAGGCCCAACATTTCCATCAGATATCGGTGTACCCTCAATAAAACCGGGCTCCTCCTCATCATAAAGCACAAGGAGAGAAAAGAGCAGGGACAGGTGTGAGCAAGATGTGGGCGGGGGTGTGTGTGCGATGGGAACAGTTTATGGCCTGTTGTGCTTTGATGCTATCTCGTTCGGCCACTGGGAGAGAAACTGCCCAAACAGGTTTGGCCTGGGGCAGTGGCTTCAGCTTGGCCAGGTCACAGAGCAAGGTGTATGTGTCCTTTGATATCGAATTCAGCTGAAGTTACAAGCCTATGTGAAGGGCAACTCACAAAATGTCTGCCAAGCGTAAAATGGAACCCAAGGGTTCAAAAACAAAAATGGCGATTTCGATGTGAAATCGTTACTTGATTATGGTGAAAATGCTTGTGCATAGTGTACTAGCCATTATCGGTCTTTTGACACCAAAATCGTCATGCTACGACAAAGTTTGTTGCACGAGTCCAGAATTTTCAGAACTACAAACCCTCCTTTTGCCCTTACAAAGGCAATTTTAACCTAATCTCATGCTAGTCTGAGTCCAGGTCTATATTCCTAAAGTCATTGAGATATTGCTGTAACATCATTCTGGTACTTAGTTCGTCTGGTGACACAGGCTTCCTTATACATGATGTAACACAGAGGCTACATATTGCAGGAGCACACTGCACGCACAGACAGAACAGGAAAAGAATGGCTAAGACCATCCCAATGACCATCAGAATTTTCCATCCCCAGCCGGATATCAATTCCCAGAACCATCCCATGAAAGACCAATCTCCTTTATCCACATGAATAGATTCGGAAATCTTATGCAGTTTGGAGATGGCCTGGTACACTGTTGGAGCGTTGTCTGGAATGAAAACACAGCAACTCGATTGGATCAGTTTACATACCCCACCTCGGTCTGCAAGTATGACGTCTAAAGCGACCCTGTTTTGAAGGGTCATAAGACGGTGCGATTGGAGCTCAGCAGTCAAGTTACTAAGGGCACCAGCCGTTTCAATCACGGCGGATTCAACTACCCTCGCCAATTGGCGAATGTTCCTGCTGTTCACCATGGGCCCCCAAAACGGCAAAAAACCTTTTGCGAAATCCCCAAACTCCTGTTCCGCAGTGTCGTCTTTACTCACGACACCCCTAACTGTCCTTGTCCTATGGTAATCTGCCGCGGCCGTGTAGGTGGGTGGCAACAGGAATGAAATGAAGCATATACCCGAAAAGTCAGGGGGCAACCATGTATAGGCTCTATCATGGCAGACGAAATAGGTACCCTTAGCTGCTAGAAACAAAGGGGAAGTCTGAGAAGAGAAAACGTACGTTTCAGTTCAGACACTCTTCCCTAACTGAGCTCTGGGATTCCTGCCAGTACCTTGCAGACACAGATGACCCTGATGGGGTACAATCCAAATCGGGGAAGATCTCTTAGCTTGCTGTTTCTCACTTAGAATGGCTCCATATCCGGTCATGTTCCATCCTATGTATACTAGTGTCTCATCTCTCGGGATAGTCTCATAGGATATATGTTCCTTAATCATATCTACTATACCCTTAACTAGAGCACTATTCTTAGGATTGTCTGTTACAGAACGTAAGGGGTAGACTTTGTGTGCATAAATGAACATTGTCCTGTATGCCCACACAGAACCATTGTGGCTGAATGGCAGGACAAGATAGGGAATACCTTTGTCCGTTGTGTGGGGCATAAGACCACACACCCAACAGTTAGTCGTTTTTATTACTAGTTGGTGTTGGTGCAAGAGCTGGATGAAGGAGTTATTAATAAACTCTAATCTTCTAGCTGACTCATGTTCAGGAAGGGGTTGAAAAGAATGTGCAGAAATAGTAGGAAGAGGTATGGGCGATGAAGTCGGTGCAAAGGTTACTTGTAAAGAAAACAGGACATATCCTATTAAAAACATCATTGCACTTAATAGCAGGAAAATGCATAGTAATAAAAAATGTTCTTTGTCATCAATCCACATATTCTTGTTTTAAAGTTTGCAGTTTTGGCAGGTCTCTCTATCTTGGGAAACTCCATCCTCTAAGTTGCTGCCCGCGGTGGGAGATTGATTCTGCTAAGGAGTGCTTCTGTTCAGTCCAGGGTAACTCCCTTAGACCAACCAGAACTGTCGACCTAACCGTCTCCAGCTGTACTCCAAAGACTGTGGCAACCGCGACCCTAGCAGCAGAACCGGATAGCGGTTCGAAAATCAAAAAAAATAAGCACGTTTCTCAGATGGGAGAGCTGCACTTTCAAAAATAGTATTTAGGGAAAAAAGAATTGTATTAGTCCATTTTTATTAGTTCGTATTTCTCGGCCTCAGATTATACCGTTGTTTTCCCGGTACTGTATGGTCTTGAAACAAGGCTTCAGGTTCTGTAGTGTCCAATTGGGCTGATGATGGTACAGCTGGTTGCAAAATCCTGTCACTCTCTTGTTCTGTAGTTGTTCCTTTCACACGAGCATCACTGAAAGGTACAAATCGTGGCACAGATTCATTCTCTGAGTCAGTGACACCCTCCTGGACCCACCAGTCATAGGGCAGAGGCAGAGGGATCCGTTTGCAGTGGGTGCCGTGAACCCAGTGTTTTTTACCCTCCACTCGAACGGCAGATCTTGTTGAGAGGAGGACTAGGTGAGGGCCGGTCCACCGGGGCTGGTCATTCTTTGTTCGCTGGAAATTCTTGACTAGTACCCAGGATCCAGGATCGATAGGATGCCCTGGAGTTTCAGAGGCCTGAGGCAGAGCGTCGTGGACCTGTTGGTGTAAAACACGCAATTTAGCCGTCAAATCATACAGATAGTCAAGCAAAACAGGGTATTCGATCTCACTGAACTTGGTGGGTCTGGGCACCCCCCATATGTTGGCCGGACGGCCGAAAACAATTTCATAGGGACTAAGTTTTACTCTAGAATGCACTGTCATTCTGGTGGATAGGAGTGCTAATGGCAGAGCATCAGGCCATTTAAGACCAGTGCTTGCTTGAATCTTGGCTAGTTTTAACTTTAGTGTGCCATTATAGCATTCTACTAATCCAGCTGATTGGGGATGATTTGCAGCGTGGAACTTTTGTCTGATGCCTAGCCCTTCACACACTTCTTTCATCACTCGTCCCACAAATTCACTCCCATTATCACTCCAGACCATTCTAGACATTCCGAATCTAGGGAAAAACTCTTTTACAAGGGCTTTCGCTGTGGTCAAGGCAGTATTGTCCTTTAAGGGATATGCTTCTACCCATCTTGAGAAGGCACAGACAACAACGAGTACGTATTTTAAATTGTTGCACCTCTCCATGTGTATGAAATCTAGCTGCAAAACCTCAAACGGATACGTAGGAGGTGCAAAATGACCAGCTGGAGTTGGGGTTTCCTTACCAGGATTGTGTTTCAGACATACCATGCAATTTCTAACCACGTTCTCTGCACACTTAGGGATTCTAGCATTTTGCCATACAGGAGCCAACAACTTGCAAATCCCTTTCACGCTAATATGAGCCATTCCATGAGCCATTGTAACCACTGCAAGCACGTACGCATCGGGTAGCAACCATCTCTGATGCTCTGACAATTCAACCCAACAAACTCATAAAAATAAATCACCACCACCAGGACGTCCGATAGTTTTGGGCATTGGCTCGATTTTAGAGCCATTATCCAAATTTACGGACGAATACCTAAAGCCTCTAGTACAGAAGACACAGACATATCTAAAGGACACTCGAGATCTACTTGTCCAAATTGCAGATAGACCATTTGATTCCAACACCATGCTACTTGTAGGGCTGGATGTTGATTCTTTATACACAAGTTTACCCCAAGAAGATATACTCCAGATGCTGGAAGATCTGCTATACATGGTTGAATGGAATCATAACACGCCCAGACACTTCGTACTAGAGTGCTGCCGCCTGGCCTTAAAAGAGAACTTTTTTGAGTACAACGGGGAATTGTATTTACAATGCCATGGCACTTCCATGGGCAGTGCTTTTGCCCCCTCGGTAGCGGGATTGTATGTCAGCAATTTTGAGAACATCTTTGTATTCAATGAGAATAACCCTTTCGTTTCCACTATTTTATGCTGAACATGATACATCGATGACATTATAGTAATCTGGAACACAGAGAAAGATCTACGAAGGTTCATGGAATGGCTAAATGGTCGTGACAGGCGGCTTAAATTCACTTTCACCTCAGACAAGAAAAAACTAGACTTCTTAGACCTGACCATTTTCATTGAAAATGAGAAAATTGAAACAAAAACTTACACAAAACCTACTACAAAGAACAGTTTACTCTCATATAAAAGTTACCATCCTAAGCCTTTAAGAGACAATCTCCCTTACAGTCAGTTCTTAAGGCTGAAAAGAAACTGCAGTAAAATGAGTGATTACAACCACCAAGCTAAAATTCTCAGTACGAAACTTGAAGCAAGAGACTACACGCAATCTACTATTGAGAAATGTAAGAAATGTGCAAAACACCAACCAAGAGAGTGTCTTCTACAACAACATTCAAAAGAACCCATTCCTGACCTTGTGACTTGTGTAACAACATATTGCCCCGCAACTTATGAAGTTCAAAAACTAATAAGGAAGAACTGGCAGATAATCACCACAAGGAAGTTCAACTGGCCTAAACCAAGGTTCGCCAATAGACGAACAAAAAACCTGAAAGATGTCTTAATCCATACACGACCACGTGCAGGTAAACAATCTACAATGGTGAGAGACACAAACCTTATGCCAGTAACCGGTCACTACCCGTGCGGCACATGTCTAGTGTGTAAACTAAGGGTGGGCGGCCAGCTACGCTCCGTGCACGGAGTGTGCGTAGTGCCGCCTAGTCCGCATTTTGCGGAGCGGGCGTAGCCAGGCGGCACTACGCACGCTCCGCAGACGGAGCGTAGCTGGCCGCCACCCGCCTCCCTCCCGCCCTCCCTAAATACTTTCAATTAAAGGAGTCAAATAATTAAAACGCACTTACCTTGCCCGCCGCTGCCCGCCGCGTCCCCGGGGCTCGCTATCTTCCGTCTTCTTTACTAATGCGCATGCGCGGGCGGCCGCGCATGCGCATTTTCTCGTGAGAAATGCGCATGCGCGGCCGCCCGCGCATGCGCATTAGTAAAGAAGACGGAAGACGGAAGGAAGATAGCGAGCCCCGGGGACGCGGCGGGCAGCGGCGGGCAAGGTAAGTGCGTTTTAATTATTTGACTCCTTTAATTGAAAGTATTTAGGGAGGGAGGGTGGTGGGGCTGGCGGCCAGTGGTGTTTGCGTAGTGGGACTACGCGGAGTGCGGAGGTGGGCGTAGTTTCTCGCCCACTTCACGTAGCTCCGCGAAGCCCCACTCCGCCAACTCCGCCCAGGGTTAGTGTAAACTGACCACCACCACCAAGACCCTAAAACTCACTGACACTTTCACGTGGACCCAAAAATACCACACAAATTGCAATTCCACCCATGTAATATATATGATTTGTTGTCCATGTGCTAAGCGATACATAGGAATGACATGTCGCAAGGTGAAAACGCGCATAGGAGAACACAAAAGTAACATCAGACTAAAGAAGAACGCTACAAAATTGTGTTCCCACTTTATTGAAGCAAACCATGACTGCGAAGAACTCCGCTGGACCATTCTTGAGATGCTGACAGATAAAACAAACAATGCGGAAAAAAGACTGTTCGAGAAAGAACAGAGATGGGTGAACCGTCTTAACACACATGTAACAGGCCTAAATGATATCATACCTTGGCACCAATTTACCTGAAAAAACCATTCCAGCTCTTACACATAATTGAGTATTACTATCCCCCTGCATAAATGTCTTACAAATAGAATGCCACAACATAGACTACCTATGTTTGACCAATAATCTTTTCATATTTAAATAACTAGTCTAACTGTTTGTCCATCACTGCACAAAATAAACACCATTATATGGTTATGTAGCACTTAGCGCGGCGATAATATGATGAGATTGTATTTATCTCTCTACACACAAGATACTAATAAAGCTTTATGAGAGTGAATACAAATCCGCCACAGTCCTATCTCTATTGCCACCACTGTGATGGATTTAAACGAATAGGAGACGTTCTCCTGGGAATCCGGGGAAGAGTCAGCACAAGCAGCGTCTTACCGGCACAAGCGGGTGAGTGCGGCGTCTCCACTGTCCAGAACGGTAACGCTTTTCAGTACGAGCCTTTATACGGAGCAACTAACTTTTAAAAAGCTGACCCCCCTCTCCCATTTCGACAGCTCTATTCTAGAAAAAGAATACCTATCCCCGTAGAAGAATCACGTACCCTTCTTAAAGGTAAGAAGTACGATACTGTATATCTATGCCTCATTTGCCTTAAGGTGTAATCCACTAAAGTCCTGCTCCCGCCTAAGCTATTTCGAATCCTACTATAGAGACTATCGCTTTTAAAATCACGCATTTAAATGCTACTTCTGATAACTATAGTGCATCTTCTAGTAATGGTTTTTTTGACTGGTAATACTTGTGATACTTAAAGAGCACGATCCTTACCTATGATCCAATTGGCCACGTGTCCCCTTTTTTTAAACTTACTCATTCTTTGTGTAGTTCCTGTTAAAACATATCAGTAGACACAGACACTCTCATGATTCCCTCCACATGAATCCTTTCTCTGAACCCCTAGCGATAATGTAAGCTTAAATTTCACAAAAATAGTTTTTTTGTATATCCCAGAAAGATGTGCTGTTATACATATGTACAAGCTTTCCTGCAAATACTTGCTTGTCTCCTTGTTTCTTCTCTCTCCCTACAGAATTGAGGGGAACTATCCCAGTGTTTGCATTATAACACTGCTCATTACTACACAAGTAGTGTAAGTAATCTATGTTTTGTTTGTCCTGACGAAAGCTCCACAGACCCGGCTGGGCGCTAGGGAGCTGAAACATGTCGACGCTATTCACCAAGTAGTATAGTGAGATCCAATAACTTGTTCTCATACCTATACCCTCCATTTTTAAGGACACTCTTAATCTTTTCTATTAAAGTTCTTTCCCAGGTTAAGCTTTGTTTTTTAATCATTTTTATCACCCTTTTCATGTCTGGACACTGCTGCCAGAATCTAAGGTTGCCTCTGGATGAGGCAGGCATACAGCACGTTTATTGGACATCCGATGATAAATACCATAACGCTAATGTGGGGCGGAGTACAGTAATATACCGCATTCGAACAACATTGCGTTTATGAGGATGTTCCAAGCTAACCTAAGGGTTTAGCAGTAACAAGTGTCCATTCCACCTTTTTTGATTACCTACAATTCAACCCAACAACCATTTGCATCCATTCTGCCCGTACTTTCTCTCCACGTGTTCAACTCTTTCTCTGTAGCCTCAGATTGAATAGATTTCACACTCTCTATCGTGTCCTCACACATTCCAACATCACCAACCCATCTTGCAGGACCCGCAACATACATTCGGCTCATCACATTCCTTGCGGTTTCTTTTGCAACTTCAGCAGCATATGCATTCCCACGGCCAACGTCATCAGTCACCTTCTTGTGGGCGCTACATTTTACAATCGCAACTTGTAGAGGCAAAGTCAGTGATTCAAGAAGCTCATTCACCAACTGACCATGCTGGATCTTGGCTCCATGCGAAGTCAGAAAGCCACGTTCACGCCACAGACATCCAAAACTATGAGCCACACTAAACGCATACTGACTGTCAGTGTACACATTCACTTTCATTCCTTTTGACAACACACACGCTCTTGTAAGTGCAATCAATTCTGCTGCGTGAGCGGAGTTTTGTGGAATACGTGCAGTTTCAACGACTGTATGCAAAGTGGTGACAGCATATGCTGCAGTCGTTTCACCATTCGGAAGCTTGAAGCATGAACCGTCCACCCATAAGGTACCATCACATTCAGAAAGGGGAGTGTCTTGGAGGTCTATTCTCCCTTTTGTTTCTTCTTCTGTTCTAAGAAAACAATCGTGCTGTTCTTCAGCACTCTCTGTCTCAACTGAAATTGGCAACAACGTGGCTGGGTTTAATGTGCTGCATCTTTTGATGTGCACATGGCTTGCTAACAAAGTTAGTTAGTAACCTGACAATCGAGCACTAGTTAAGTGCTGTGTCTTGGTTCTGTTTAACAACGTATCCACTGCATGTGGAACCATTACCACTAACGTGTTATTCATCACTAACCCAGCAGACTGTCGAATAGAAACAGCTGCTGCTGCTGTTGCTCTTAAACAACTTGGCAATGCTTTAGCTACTGGATCCAAAGTCGGCGAAAAATATGCACACGGACGCTGCTTGTCTCCAAACAATTGAGTCAACACTGATAATGCACAACCTTCTCGCTCATGGACATACAATGTAAAGGGCTTACTGTAGTTGGGGGTACCCAACACAGGAGCCGAACATAATGCTGTGCGCAATTCGGAGAAACTTTTCTGACACTCTTCGGACCAAGGCACGGGATTGGGTGTATCTTTACATGTTAATGCCACCAATGGTTTGGCCAGTAAAAAAAAATTTGGAATCCACTGTCTACAGTACGATGTAATACCCAAGAAAGCACGCACTTCTCTCTGTGTTCTTGGCACACTTAATTTTGCTATTGCCTGGATTCTTTCTGGGGTCAGTTTCCTTCCCTCCTTCGATAAGAGATGACCTAAGTAGGTCACTTCTTGTCGACAATATTGTAACTTAGACAGAGACACTTTGTGATGCAGATCACACAAATGACGCAACAAGGAACACGTGGCTTCTTTACAGATTTCCTCAGAATCTGCTGCAACAAGTAAGTCGTCAACATACTGAATGAGGGTAGCGCCTTCAGGTAAAACCATCGTGTCAAGCTGTGTTTTTAAAGCTTGACTATATATTGATGGACTTTCACAGTAGCCCTGAGGAGCGCGTTTCAAGCGGAAGCTTCGTCCTCCTAAACTGAAGGCAAAAATATCCCTACTTTCCCCAGCAATTGGGATGCTGAAGAAAGCATTCTTCAAGTCAATCACTGAAAACCATGTTGCAGAGGCTGGAATCATAGTCAATAGGGCAGTAATGTCAGGAACAACTGGAAATTGTGGCACTACTATTTAATTCACCTCTCTAAGATCTATCACAAATCTGTACACAGGGGGCTGAGAGGGGTCAGTTCGTTTTAAAACAGGCAGAACAGGACTATTGCAAACGTTGCCTCTTGTCTCTTCAATCACATCTTTTTCAATTAGATCGTAAATGATCGCTAACAACGCTTTTCCTCCTTCACCAGAAATTTTGTATTGGGGAATTCGTGGCATCCTAACGTTAGTTTTTAATGTCACAACATAGGGTGGTATTTCCAAGAGACCCACATCTTTAGGACCAGTAGCCCAAAGAATATTAGGTAGAGATGACAATTCTGTCGGAAATTCCTCTCTTGACAAATATATTGGAGAAACCACTTCCTTACCTAGTGTAAGTTGCACTCCCGAAGGGGAACAGTACAAAGTCGGATACAATCTTTTTAACAGGTCCAATCCCAACAAGTTCTCACCACAACCTGTTGTCAGAATTAGGGGTGCTTCGAATTCATAAGGACCAACAGACAGGGACATTGGACTAGAAATTGGGTTCCTAACCGGGGCGCCAGAAAAACCTACAGAAACATTCATTTCGCCAGACAAAGGTGCGCCAGGGAGTTTTGAGTGCATCATAGAACTCTTTGTAGCACCAGTATCCAACAGAAAAGGTACTGACACACCTGATGTAATCACCTCAACCTATGGTCCACTCTGATCTACTGGAACTGAAACAACTCCCTCTCTTTGTCTATGGCTGTCCTAGCAATCATTACCTTCCATATACTCATCTTCTGTATAGTAATCATCAGCGTAGTACTGAGTTGTCCTACCAGGTGCGTTATTCTGCTGATCAAACCTATTCATAGAATTTTGAGGTGGAAAGGAGCGTGTATTCTGAGGGACGTTTCCACGTCCTCTACCTCTAGGGGTTTGCTGAACACCTCTACCTCTTGTGTTTGACACACCATTTGCGCGCTGTAACAGGATAGGGCAACTATACTTAAAATGGATCTCTTCCTTGCAATACGAACACTGATTGGGACCTACAGGAATGCATGGCTGATTGTACTCTACTCTTGGCTTTTGGAACTGTGGGGGTTGCTGATAATTATTCTGATAGTTATTCTGCCCACCCTTATTCTGACCACTACCACCACGTGGCGGATATGCTTGTTTTGTAACAGGACCTTCGTTTTCAACTCTTTAGTTTTCTTTTCTGCTCTATCTTTCTCATCTTTGTCTCTATTTTCATAATATTGTGCAGTAGCCAATATCTGTGCTGAAGAGGAAACTGCCCATGAACTCTCTGAATCCTTCAACTTTTTACACAACTCCGGAAGTAGGTTGTGTACAAATTTATCAACGAACAGTCGCTGACCACCTTCTGTACTCATGTCTTGACCACTGTGGTCGACAAACGTTTCTTCAAACCTGGTGAAGAAATCAGACACCGTTTCATCTTTCTTCTGCTTACATGCAGACAACTTATTCCAATTTACATGCATCGCAGGCATTAGAGTTTTCATGTAATTAATGATCCTACCAGGGAGTTCTGCCACCAAAGGCTCAGGTTTAGCACCACCAACTTGTCTAGCATCAGCAGCAGTAATATTTACCCAGGTGTCACCTAACTCTTGATCATGATCTGTATGACAAATCTTTCCCCATAAAGGCTGTGGAACAACATTCCCAAACAACATATCTACATCGGCTAAATTCATGATACAGGAGCCTGCAGTCTGTGATAATTCTTTGTAATATCCTGCAGGATTTTTACGGGGATCAGGCAATGTCTGTTTAAGGGCCAAGACTTCAGCTCGCTTCCATGGGACGTGTACCCACACACGCTGAAAATGTGGCAAAACGGCGGGAACAGCATTTGCGTCCCCTTCCCTCCAAACTGGGGGAACCTCTCTCATGGGATATTGTCTTCCCTTTCTCGTGACAGAGGAATCATAATCAAACAACGACTTGGAAACACCTTCAGTCCTAAGTGATAACAACGTCGCAACGGCTTTCCTAACATCTGAACCCACAATTGTACCTTTTGAAAATTCGAACCGTACATGGTTCAACTCAGGCGGATTAGAGTCCAAATCATTTTCTTCTAAATCTTCGCATGGAAAAACACACATTTTCTCAAAGACGTATCTCTGCTTTGATGCTTCCCACTGATGGAAAACATCCATAACAGATTCTAGATCATATATTGTCGGGTTAGTCACCCATCTATGTGCCAAATGGCTTAACGTCTCTTTTTCCCTAGAATCAGGCTGTTGACTACGCAACTGTTTGTGTTCAGGGGCATGAGCCGGGCTTGTCCCTTCAAAGAAAGGATATAGAATACTAGAAACAGTGCTTGCCACTCTCTGGTGGACAGACGGAGAAGTCGAGGAAAAGACAAGTGGGAAGGCAGGGTGAGATGAGGCAGATGCAGAGGCAGTATCAGGAGGAGTACCAGGAGTGGTAGTCGATACAGTAGTTAAAGTTGCAGGAAGTATAGGAAGAGCAGGTGTAAAAGCCGGTGACCCTTGGGAAGGCTGCACCGGTGGAATAGGAGCCAGCTGAAGAGTAGCTGGTGGGTGCTGTGGAGGAACAGGAGGTATAACAACCATGGGTTGCACAACTAAAGGTTGTGGAGCTGCTGTAGCATTTTGCGCATAGGGGGGTGGTGAACTTAACAAATGCGACATTAGGGGATCTTTTTCAAGCTCTTTTGCTGCTTCTTGCTGAAGATGCAGCAAAACTGGGTAGCATTTATCTATTACCATTTTACGTTGCCTGTGCAACTGCTCACTCATCTGTTCTTCTTCATTGTCTTTATGCTGCATAGCAGCTTGTATTATAGAGATACCCCTTTCTCTCTTATTTTTCTTCGCTAATTTAATTTCCTTTTGTTTGGCCTCCTTACGCCATAGGCGGAAAGAGTCAAACATTGCCGGCCGTGCTTTCTTCTTAAAAAGTTTAACTTCCAGATTATCTAGGATTTCAGTATCAAAGCTACAATATTGGGGCCATTTTAAAACACCATCTTTTCTGGTGTATTTGAACCACACTTCATTGTATGTGATGGGGCCTACTCCATGTTTCACATATAATTCATAGGTTGGAGTTCCAATCGGAGGAACCGGACACGAGTCCTCCAGTCGGGAGTCCCTATTATTACAACCAAGACAAAACAAATTTCCAAGTCTGCTAAGACCAGGCATCTTCGCTCTCTAGTCTAGCTTCAAACTTCAAAGGATTATCGGTTACGATATGCTCGTGAATACACGAGTCCTTCGGCTTTGGCGCTTACAAGTTCCAAATCAAAGTGGTCCCAAAAGGGGACACCAAACAAACTAAGGACTGGGAGATGCTCCACTTATACTTAACTGAGGTATCGATGACGTCACAAGAAGACTCGTCTATCGTTTCGCTCTACCAAACATCAAGGGTCCAAATCAGGGCGATAGTCAGGGCAGCAGTCCTTCGTAGCCGTCGGGGCGCCGGGAACCTCGCAGCAAAGACCTTCGGAACCACGTCGACATACAGGGGTCGCTGAAGTGGCTGGCCGTCCTCCGGAATTTTCACACGAAGCTCCTCACAAACCTCTGGCTTGGACCGGTACCGCTGATACCGCCCCACGTTGGGCGCCAACTGAGGTACTGGGTTTTTCAGAACCGGTACTGATCCGGTAACCCAGCGGTGTCAGGGGCAACACCCAAAGACCTCGAGTACTTTCCTGATTCATACCACAGAAACACGAGTCTTCTAGGTGAAGTCAAGGATCGAATTTATTGGCTGCAACCAAGTAACAAGCGTCCTAGAAGTACAATAACACGGTGTGTATATTCTCAGGAGACTGCTCAAATTTACAAAGCCTGGCTTCTTCTTTTTTTTACAGATTTTTAAGCTTCAGGCAAGCATTCTTAGATTTACAGTGCAAACATTCTTGGATTTACAGTGGGCTATTCACATATTTTCTTTACAAAAGAAATAGCAGAGTCATGATGACAAGTACACATTTAGTGTGTCCAGTTTGTGATCAATTACCCGGTAAAGCCCAACATTTCCATCGGATATCGGTGTACCCTCAAATAAAACCGGGCTCCTCCTCATCATAAAGCACAAGGAGAGAAAAGAGCAGGGACAGGTGTGAGCAAGATGTGGGCGGGGGTGTGTGTGCGATGGGAACAGTTTATGGCCTGTTGTGCTTTGATGCTATCTCGTTCGGCCACTGGGAGAGAAAGTGCCCAAACAGGTTTGGCCTAGGGCAGTGGCTTCAGCTTGGCCAGGTCACAGAGCAAGGTGTATGTGTCCTTTGATATCGAATCCAGCTGAAGTTACAAACCTAGGTGACCACTGTGCCTCTCGAGGCCGGGTCACCCCCTTGCCCCCTCACCTGCTCGCCTGCTGATCCTGCCTGCCTGCCGCCTCGCCTGCTGATCCTGCCTGCCGACCCCGTCGCCCCCCAGCACCCCGAGCGGCCCAGCCACAGCTGAGCCGGCCGCTCGCCACTTTTCCCCGCTGCTGGCCCCCTGCGGACCCGCCCACCACCGGCCCATTGGCCCAGCCGCTCGCCCAGCCTGCAAGACCCGCCCTCCCATCCCCCTTCTTATGACGCCCCCTGAGCGACCGCGCAGCGGACGCGCGCAGCGGGAGCACCTACTGAGCGCTGAAGGTGCGCCAAAGGTAAGCCCGTCTGCGCCCGTCCGCGCCTGGACCGCGCCCAGTGCCAGGACCCCTGGCCCCCGAGGACCCCAGCCCACCCGCCAGACGTACGACGCCGCCACTTTCAGCGCACTCAACACCGGCCGAATCCCGGGATGCTACCGAGCCACCCCGAGACGAACCCACGGACCCTTCAGCTGTCAGGCCTGCAAGTTCTCCTGCATCCGGATCTGCCCCGCACCAGCACCCGCCAAGCCGATCACCAGCAGCAACCACCTCAAGTGCATCCTACTCAACACCCGCTCCGTCCACAGACACATCATCGAACTCTGGAACCTCCTCGACACCACAGACCCTGACGTCGCCTTCCTCACGGAAACCTGGATGAACGACTCCTCAGCGCCCGACATCGCCATCGCCATACCAGAGGGCGACAAGATCACCCGAAGAGACAGAGGCAACCAGCCTGGCCGCCAGCGCCATCATCTACAGGGACACCATCTGCATCACGACCAACACCGACGACACCCTGACAACCGCCGAACACCTGCACTTCCAGATCCACACGGACCCCAGAACCACCCTCAGAGGCACCCTCATCAACCGACCCCCGGGACCACGCACACAATTCAGCGAAGACATCGCCGACTTCATCAGCCTGCACGCCCTCCCATCCACTGACTACATCCTCCTGGGGGGCATCAACTTCCACCTGGAGAACAACAACGATTTCAACACCACCACCCTGCTTGACAACCTCGCCAACCTCGGACTCAAGCAGCTGGTGACCACCCCCACCCACCTCGTCGGACACACACTCGACGCTGTGTTCTCATCCAGCAAGGACATCGTCTTCAGCCACGCCACTGGACTCCACTGGACGGACCACAGCTGCGTCCACTTCACTTTCAGAAGATCCACGATCCACCACCAACAGCAACAGGTTGCTCGAAGAAACGGGAACAAGATCACAGCAGACCAGCTCGCCGCTTCCCTGAGCCGGCACCCTCCCGCCAGCTCAGCGAACCCCAGCCAGGCCGCCGACAACCTCACAAAGTGGATCAGCAACTGCGCAGACGTCCTCGCCCCACTGAGGACCCCGCCTAGCAGACCCGGCAGCAAGAAAGCCCCATGGTTCACCGACGAACTCAAGAGCTCCAAGAAGAACTGCCGAGCCCTCGAGAAAGCGTGGAGAAGGGAGCCAACACCGGACAACATGACCACCCTCAAGCTCGCCACCCGGAAGCACCATCAACTGATCCGCACCACCAAGAAAACAGCATTCAAGGACCGGCTGGACAACAACGCACACAACTGCAAGGAACTTTTCAACATTGTGAAAGAGCTCTCCAACCCCAACGCCGGAAACAACGACATCACCCCGTCGCACGACCTCTGCAACTCCCTCGCCTCCTACTTCCACAACAAGATTGCGGACATACACAACAGCTTCAGCCCACAAACAACGCTCCCAACGACCCCACCAACGCCCCCCACCAGCACCCTCAGTGCCTGGACCCAGATCAACACAGAAGACACCATCCGCACGATGAACTCTATCCACTCCGGATCCCCGACCGACCCGTGCCGCCACCACGTCTTCAACAAGGCCAACGCTGTCATCGCACTCCACCTGCGGGACATCATCAACTCCTCCTTCGACACCGCCACCTTCCCTGAGAGCTGGAAGCATGCCGAACTCAGCGCTCTACTAAAGAAACCAACAGCGGACCCCACCGAACTCAAGAATTACCGCCCCATCTCGCTCCTCCCGTTCCCCGCCAAAGTCATCGAGAAGACCGTCAACAAGCAGCTGGCCGCCTTCCTCGAGACGAATGGATCCCTCGACCCCTCACAGTCTGGCTTCCGAGCCAACCACAGCACCGAGACCGCCCTCATCGCTGCCACCGATGACATCCGAGCCCTGCTGGACAACGGTGAAGCAGCGGCCCTCATCCTCCTAGACCTCTCCTCGGCGTTCGACACTGTCTGCCGCCGCACCCTAGTGCAGCGCCTCAGCAACACCGGAACCCAGGAGAAGGCACTGGAGTGGATCATCTCCTTCCTCGCTGGAAGGACACAGAGAGTCCGCCTACCACCGTTCATATCTGCAGCCACGGAAGTCATCGGCGGCGTTCCTCAGGGCTCCTCGCTCAGCCCCACCCTCTTCAACGTCTACAAGAGCCCCCTTGCGGCCATCGCACGTCAACACAACCTCAACATCATCTCCTACGCCGACGACACCCAGCTGATCCTCTCCCTGACCAACGACCCCGCCGCCGCCAGAACCAACCTCCACGAAGGGATGAAAGACGTAGCCGAGTGGATGACGACCAGCCGCCTGAAACTGAACTCAGACAAGACGGAAGTCCTCATCCTGGGCTCCTCGCCCTCCGCCTGGGACGACTCCTGGTGGCCCCCCGCCCTGGGCACCGCACCCAAACCGACAGACCACGCACGCAACCTGGGCTTCATCCTGGACTCCTCCCTCTCCATGACCAGACAAGTCAACGCCGTCTCCTCGTCGTGCTTCAACATCCTGCGCATGCTACGGAAGATCTTCCGGTGGATCCCCACCGAGACCAGGAAGACGGTCACCCAGGCCCTCATCACCAGCCGACTGGACTACGGCAACGCCCTCTACGCCGGAACCACCGCCAAGCTCCAGAAGAGACTCCAGCGGATCCAGAACACCTCAGCCAGACTCATCCTCGCCATCCCCCGGAGCAGCCACATCTCCGGACATCTGAGAGACCTGCACTGGCTCCCCGTCAACAAGAGAATCACCTTCCGTCTCCTCACCCACGCACACAAAGCCCTACACAACCAAGGCCCGAGCTACCTCAACAACCGCCTCAACTTCTACGCTCCCAAACGCCACCTCCGATCGACCAACCACGCCCTCGCCGCCATCCCCCGCATCCGAAGAGAGACAACAGGAGGAAGGTCCTTCTCCTACCTGGCCGCCAAGACCTGGAACACCCTCCCGACCGACCTTCGCCTGACCCAAGACCTCCTCTCCTTCAGGAAGAAACTCAAGACCTGGATGTTCGAGCAGTAGCGGCACCCCACCCCCCCCCCAAGCGCCTTGAGACCCTCCGGGTAAGTAGTGCGCTCTATAAATGCCTTGATTGATTGATTGATGTGAAGGGCAGCTCACAAAATGGCTGCCAAGCGTAAAATTGAACCCAAGGGTTCAAAAACGAAAATGGCGATTTCGAGGTGAAATCGTTACTTGATTATGGTGAAAATGCTTGTGCATAGTGTACTAGCCATTATCGGTCTTTTGACACCAAAATCGTCATGCTACGACAAAGTTTGTTGCACGAGTCCAGAATTTTCAGAACTACATCCCGCGTACCAGAACTGCCAGCTGGGGAGATAGGCGTTTTCTAGTAGCCACCCCCAAGCTATGGAACTCCCTTCCTTTGCCCATTAAAACCAGTCCAACCCTCACTATTTTTCGAAAAGTCCTGAAAACTTGGTTATTTGACCAATAATTTTAAGGTAGTTTCATCTCAGGAGTCCGATCTGCTCCAAGACACCCTCGGGTATTTGGGCGCAATAAAAATCTCAAAAACATAAACACAAATATTAAACAAACATTGGGTTCATCCTGTGTCAGTAAGGTTCTATAAAGAGCTTCGCTGTCAATGTTGACCCACCTTAGTCTCCTACCCTGGTCGGTAGCTTTAATTGTACCTCCGGCCTTCCTTCGGTAAAGTTGGGTTGCCGGGTTTGGGTCTCTAATACACAAAAGCAGCGGGTTGTGGTCACTGAAAATGCTCACCTCTATCTTAAACCTTATGACCTGACATTATAACGTGATTGTAACCAAAATTAAATCAATTATAGAACCCTTTCCCCTACCTTTAAAAGTTGGGGTAACCAAGCTGTTTCCCACCCCGCCAATCCGATCCATGGTGTGTGTGAGTGCATTGCTGCACAAGACCTTATTCAGCGCTCCTCACTCCCTTGTATGATTCAAGTGCCACCCCTCTGCCATCGGGCAGGCTGACCAGTTCCCCCCATTTATTCTTAAAAAGCGACAAGGATGACAATTGAAGTCTCCCGCTAATACTAGCTGGGAACTAGCTGGGAACTTACTGCCCTTGCTCCTCCATTCCTGTCAGCCGGGCCCCCAGTTCAGTTAAACATAAGAGGGGTTGTCCTGGCGTCATAGCGTTATAGAAATTAACAAGGGTTAAATTAAAGCCCTTATTGCGGTACGTAATTCCCATTGTGCAATCCGAGGCCCATCTCTTCAGTCCATCTTCCTGGTAATCTAAGATCGACATAGATTATCAAACCACCTTTTGCCCGCTCGAGGCTGAGGCTGAAGGTGATAACAGCTGTGTAATGCCTATGGGTTTTGTGGCTCCTTTTGATCTTGTGACCACATCTCCACCCTCCCTAGCTATGGTCCCTGCACATAGTTTAGCCCTTGGTGCTGCAAACTCTGCTCCCCCCACTTCTGACCTGTCACTCACTGGTGCGGTTGGGTTGGAATACCCCTCTGCCTCTTCAATGATAATATGGGACTGATCTGAGTCAGAACTGGATGGATCAGCGGGGTGTGTAGATAAGCCAGCCTTTTGTGCCATGTGGGAGGCATGAACTATGGCCCCTGTCTCGGTCCACCTCTTTAAAGGTAAATACGTGCTTGGGTTCGTGCTAGTCCCTCTATCAGTGTACCTCCATTAGTGTGCCCAAGCGATAACCATGCTTAGGTAATATGGATGTTTAATACCCTTCTGAGTCTTTTTCCCTATTCTTTCTCCCTAGGAGGTTTGCCCACTATCCCTATGTCCTGATGAAGACCCGCTGCGTAAGGGCGAAATACCCTACACTTCTGTAGGGTCGAAACGTAGACTTTCCCCTTGACCTTACTCCTATGGTTAATTAGGATTTATACAGCCTTCAAAAGGAGATATTGTTTTTTGTGACTTAAAACAATGATGAATGAATTTCGCTTAATGGCTCCCAAAATACGAAGATCAGCCTAAAATGTATATATTGTAAATTATTTACTGTTTATACTATGTCACTCTTGTTCACTAAAAATCCTGCACCTCACACCCCCCCCCTTCCCTATGTGGGCACTTCAAATTCTTGATAAAGCAAAAGAAAAGAATTTTCATAAAATTGCAGAACCATGCAATGGTTGAAATAGGTACGTTGTGAAATAAAACTTCGTTATCTCATTTGTTTGCCTCTCTTTCTCAACTGTTTTTTGTTTTTTACTAATCTGTATTGTATGTAAATCTATCCTTTCTGTCCGGGACCCCTCTGTTCATAATAATCCTTACCCAGGTCCCAGTGACTATTTTGGGTTTAACCCTGTTGTTCATAGCGCAGTCCTATTAGTAGCATTTAATTTACCAGTCCTGGGATGAAGGCTATACCCCTAGAGACATACAAGTAAAGTAAATATGCCAATTTGGTGTAAGAGAATTTTACTATGTTTACAGGAGTGAGTTCAAGCACGTTGGCATTTGTTGGCAGTGATAAAGTGTGCAGAGTGCTGGAGCCAGCACAAATGAATTTAGCAAAACAGGAAGATTAAGGGCAAAAGGTCTGGGGGAAACACACCAATGATATCAGGTCTAACACAGGGTGTCCTCCTTTGTGTGAGGGGAAAACCCTGTCCTACCCCCACATATGGTTCTGGAAAGTTCTTCCCTTCCCCTTTCAGGCTGTACAGTGTCTGGGTGACAATAGGCTGCTGTCAAGTTCATGTCATCGTCTGTCGAAATCCCCCCAACTCAGCCCCACTGCCACACCGCTCGTACCTGCATGGACTGCGGCTGACCACAGGCCCCCTCAGGGAATGAAAATTAGCTCTAGGAAACTTGCTGCCCTTTTCATTGTCTTCTCAGGAGTCTAGGGTGAAATCAGCATCGCATACCAGGCTTCCTGCCCCTCTAGACAGGCCCACTTGCCCAGCTGCAGAGCAAGTGTCTCCTATGTGTTCTGCTGGCGTAGCCTTGGCTAAAGAAGACAATGGATGGGGTAGACTTCTGTCTGAAGCCCTTTTAGACCAGTGGTAGGCGCATGCCTGAAGAAGTGCTTCATCTACGTGGTGGAAAATAACAGTGGTAATCAATATTTGTGAACTGATTTTAGCACATTTTTCAATGTTCTGGGTGTGTTTCCCCAAATATATATACACCCTCTTGTGAAATGTCTATGTTCTACTCTGGTGCTTGATGTAGAGTTCATTACCACCACTTTGATGCTGAAATCGCCGCTGTGAACACGATCTTTACTGCATGGGAGCGAGTTCAGTCTCCTCCGCTTGCAGGCAGTATCCCATGACACCGCCGCGGACCTGCTACACGCAGCAGTCGGCTCTCAATCAATCAATCAATCCATCAATCAATCAACTGGTATTTGTTAAGCACAGCTTATAACCCCATATGGTATCCAGGCGCTGTGATACAGTGAGCCTCAGTCGAAGAGCCAGGTTTTGAGTCCCTTCCTAAATTGGCGAGTGATGGGGTAGTTCGGAGATTGAGTGGGAGGTTGTTCCTGAACTTGGCGGCAAGGTAGAAGAAAGAACGTCCTCCACTGCAGCTCCATCGAATGTGGGTGACATGTGCGAGGGCAAAGGAGGTGGATTGGAGTTGTCTGATTTGTTGGTGGAAGGCCAAGCGGTGATTGATGTTGGAAGGTCCAGCCTTGTGGAGAGCCTTGTAGGCAAGGGTTAGCAGCTTGAACTTACATCTCTTCGGGAGGGGGAGCCAGTGGAGGTTTCTTATGTGAGGTGATGCTGGACCATTTGGGGAGGTCAAGGATGAGTCTATAAGGTGTGTAGTCATTTGAGGACTTGGGTAGAAGATCCGTTGTGGAGTGCATTTCTATAGTCCAGTCGCTGGTCATGAGGGCTTAGGTTACTGTTTTCCTGGTTCTGATGGAGATCCACCTGAAAATCTTACACATCATGTGTAGGGTGTGGAAGCAGGAGGAGGCAACTGCATTGACCTGACACTTAATGGAAAGATCACTGTCCAGGATGAAGCCGAGGTTCCGGGTGTGGTTGGGTGGAGTAGGAGAGTATTAAAGTGCCGAGGGCCAGCAATGTCTCGTCCCATGGGGAGGTGTTCTTTCCAAAGATGAGAACTTTGGTCATGTCTGTATTTAGTTCAGGCAGTAGGATCTCATGCAGTCGGCGACATTGGTCATGGAGTTCTGGAAAGTGCGTCTGGTGGTGATGCTGTCTTCCTTGAGAGAGAGGATGAGCTGGGTGTGCTCTGTGTTAGAGTTGATGTTGATTTTGTGGGCCCGGAAGATGTTGGCCAATGGTGTCATGTCGGCATTGAAGAGGATGAGGCACTCCGCAGATGATGCTCTTGGGTTTGGAGGTGAATGGTGAGTGCGTGCTGTGAGGAAGGAGGAGATCCAGTTGTGGGTGTTTCCTCTGATGTCAATTCTAGTGGAGTCTGGCGGTGAGTGTGTGGTGGGATACTGTGTCAAATGCCACTGAAAGTCGAGGATGATCTGGGCTGCTGACTCACCATGTTTGAGGATGGCTATAATGGCGTTGGTTGTGGCTATCAGGGCGGCCTCATGCTGTGGTTGGAGGGAGGCCCGGACTGGGAGGTGTCAAGTAGCCTGTTTTCTTTCAGGTGATCAGTGAGCAGGTGGTTGATGCCTTCCTCCATCTATCAGGCAAATACAGTTCCATCCCTGTCATCCATGTTGCTACCATCAGCATTATCTTTGGATTCAGTATTGTGGGCATGCCCTTAGGTGTCAGGGTCATTAGTGATTTGTCTGGTAGACCTTAATGGACACTGTACCCTGCCATTTTTGTGACTAGACCCTGTGTGATTGCTTGCCAGACATCCATCCCAACCAAGCCTTCAGGTTGCCGGTCCATTCATTTTGACAATGAGGTTGTTTGTTTCTGATGCTTATATGTGAGGTCCCATTTCTTCCCACACCAGCAAGCTCTCGATGCTGCTCATGACAAGCTCTAGGGATTTAACTTGCCAGGGCAGTCTTCTTGTGCCACACTATGTAGAAACCACTAAGGAAGGACAGATCAATGGCCCCAGTTACAAGACGAGAAAATTGCCCCCCACTGAGTAATCCAAAATGGCCATTGATGATGTCCTGTGTGTCCCTCTAAGTCCTAACCCAGTATCACGGAATCTGTGGCAACAATCAAAGCTTGTCTATACAATAAAACCAGAACAAAATATTGAAAAGCCTTTGAAAGTTAGGTAGCTGAAATGTCCCCCACCATGCTGGAGATTGAGAAGCACTGGCATGATGTGAAACTTTATGCTTTCAGTCCAGGACTGTCTTCCTCTTCCCACTTCTGCCTCCTATGCTTTTAGAGTGGGAGGTTTGAGTTTGATGCAGGGCCGTAGCCACGGGGAGGGGTGGCTGCATTAGACAGCCCATATTAATCTTTGCACCACCCCATCACCCAAGGGACCGAGGCAGCTGGCACAGTATTTGTCTAATAAGAGAAAAATGTAGACACTGGAAGTAGAGGTGCAGTGGTGGGATAAAAAGCACCCTCAAAATCATAATGCCGGAGTACAGAAGTGAATGAGCATTAAAAACACCATTAAATACTTATTTTACCTGGTTACATTTGCTGCAATTTCCAACACAGGTTAAATACCAGGCTATGACTTCTGAAACATTGCTGCCTATTCTTTTAACACGGAGATGTTGTTTATTTTTTCATCTTTGACTGCAATGTGAGAGGATTTTACAAAGTGAACTATATGACAATTTCATTGGGGTACAGGCAGGGCTGCTGGAATCATGTGGCAGGGGAGTCCAAAATTATGTGTCAAGAACACAAATTATGCAGCTTAATGTGGCAGAATTTGTGATGGTATTACTTAATTAGTATGTCACTTTTACTCATGTTAGCACTGCCAGTCAAATGTTTCAATTCATTAGTACCAGTTCCATATCCAAGTACAGCTATGAGTAACCGAAGGGTGACTAGTCAATCATTGTGAAGAACTTTTCACTTTGTTACCCTACGTTTTGCTGCATTTTTTAAAACTTTTTATCCGTTTGAGCTTGAAACAAAATGCTTTTTGTTAAAATCTGTAGGATATGCAGCAGAAGAGGGATTATGGGGGAAATGTGGCTAGTTCATATGGAAAACAATGCAACCATAGGATAACAATTCAAGTGGCCCTGTTTACAGTGATTGTGAAAAGAAAGACTAGAATGTAAATTTGTTTGAAGTTCCCAAAAAAATTTAAATACCTGTAAATTAACTGTGAATACATCTCAATATATACCAGCAGTTATGAAAGCACAAATGAAGGACATTTTGTTTTGTAATTCTAAAATGTGATGTAAACAAGGATTTAAATCAGATCAAAACAAATCTTGTTGATGCACAAATGATAAATATTGCATTGTATTATATTGCAACATTTGTATAGCCCTTATGATCCCTTTCTGTTGCACTGAAACGTTTAGCTACTGGGCATCAAAATAAGCCTCATTGGTTGGTGTGTGGTTGGAAGGGATGTTGTCTTCGTTTTTGTAATGCTGTGTGGGAAGTGTTTCCATGTGGTGTGTGATAACTATCAAGGTGCGAATAGTTTGTTATGAGATGCAGTGTGTATACGTGTGGTGGATGATGAGGTGTGAGAGAAACAGATGCACATTTTATGGTTTTTAAATACACAGGCATCTTTGAACACCTCTGCAGGTCACTTTATGGTATTTCATAAGATTAAAGTCTGCTTAGCTGGTTAGTGCACTGGGATGTATAATCAGAAATAGTGTGTATAGTTTTGGTCCAGAGCTGGCATGGTTGGAGTGAGAGTGAAGTGGAGAGATCTGCTGAATGTGCATTTGTACTGTCGTTCCATTTCTGAGTATGATTGTGAAATGTAAAGAAGTGGCCACAATGTGTAGATATTTGGGACCTGCATTTGTGGACTAGAATATAGTCTTCCTATTGACCTGTATTGTGTGAAAGATTTCTTTAGGTACTCAATGCCTGTTCATTTAGAGATAGCTGGTTTATTGGCTGCACAGTAGTGGTGATGGACAACCCACATAGCAGATATGTCTTAAATGAATGTAAGAGGTGCGAGATACGGTTGGATGCCGAATGTTGAGTGTTCTGGTATCAGTATTAGTGTGGGCCAGAAATGTTATGTGCAACATTATATAACTATATAGTACATCAGTGAACCATGGATCAGCCTTCTTTAACTTACCTACTATTGAAAAAAAAATTCTGGTTGGTTTGTTTCCAATCTGTGGATTATAAACTAAAGAATGAGCTAGGGGGTGCAACTCTTTCCAGCTTCTCTTCCCAGGTTGACTGGTGGTGTAGTCCTGGAAATGGTCATGAATCCAGCTGTATTCTGAAGTTTATATGCTCTGGGATGCTTCGAATACTGGTTGGTAGGGAGCCGAGCCACCTTTAGGGTGGTGCAACTGGTGTGGCTGCACTAGGCACTGCCCTGAGTGAGGTGTACTGACCTCAGGGGGGTGCTGTGATGTAGCAATAATGTAAGATTTATCAACTTGTGCTGCAGAGTTCCTTGTGCATACAGTTTGAAGGCAGTAAAAAAAATGTTGAGATAATTCTTATGATTAATGTTCCTTCTAGAGAGAGACTGGTGTTTTGTCTGTTGGCTGTTTAAACTCACCAGAAAGTAGCATAGAGAGTAAATATGCCTTCTGCAAAGAACAGATCTATATTTTATGTTGACAAATGAGCGGATTTGTAAAGCCAGACTTTACCAGTGCTTTAAAAAAAATGGAATGCATGTGGGAAAAGGCCTACGGAGAGGTGAGGGGCACATTTGCTGGTTGTAGTAAGGGATTCTGAGTAGGTGGTCATAGAGAGCAACAAAAATATTGACGTACCAGGTGCTAACAATGTTAAATCTGGTCGTGGTAGTGAGTTCCAGAGCTTGGCGGCTTGTACTGAGAAAGCAGTGTCTCCTACGGATTTCTTATGTTAAGGTGGTATAATGATAAATAGTGGAAGGCTGGAGCGTAGTGTCCTGTTCTGTTTTTCTGCTTGCATGTTTTGCAGTCCTTTTCCTTGGAGTCTCTGTGAATAATGCAAAGTGCCTTGAACATTGCCTCTCAAGCTACAGGTAGCCTTTGGTGTAATTGCAAGACTGGAGTCAAGTGTTCATTCGGGTTAAGAAATCTTGCAGCAGTATTTTGGATGAGTTGAATTTGGCATATCATGAATAAGGGTGCACCAAGGAATAGGCTGTTGGCATAGTGAAACTTGGAGATTACAGGTGTGAGGATGGTTACAGTTTCTGTTGGTATCCAAGGTTTTGGAACATGCAACCCAGTGTTTCAATGATATAATAATCATTAAGAGGAGATTAGTCCAAGGATGAGTCGATGTTGTATTGAATTCAATTCTTTATTCAATTCTTTGGTATCCTCACCAGGAGCCCCTGTGAGAGTAGGAACCTTGTCTTGTGCCACTATTTGCAGCGAGTTGTTTGTAAGCAGGCGCTGCCTCTCCTTCTCTTGATTTTGTTAGAGAGCCTCACTCATGACATCACTGATGACACCATCCTTGTGACAGACTGACAGACCTCCTTTCAGTGTAATGTAACCCTTGAAACACATATTCAAAAATATAAACTAACATTTTCAAAAAAATGGAGATACCCATACCACAATTCAGTAATTCCACCATCTATATACACATCCACTCATTCGGCAACAGTTCTATATAGTCACTCATACATATACTCACTCATCATATGTAGTGATACACATATTCATCCTGTTACACACCAACAGTCATCCAAAAGTTACTCACACATGCAAATAAACTATTGAACATCCATTTATTTGCATATACAACTATACACACACTAGCACATTACTTCTAAGGAAACTTACACATACTTACTCTCTTAAACAATCACTTATAGAAACACATACTTATTTAAACAGGAACTCTTTCAATCTCTCACTCTCACATATACTCACTTATATACATCAATACTCACATATACTAGATTAAAACCTATGTAGTTACTCATAAAGACACTAGTGAGGCAGGCATTTACTCACTAACACACACATATACACACTCATCCACCCATACAGTCCTGCACATATGCTGTCTTCAAAACACACACAAACAGTGAGTCAGTCACCAAACCATGCAGCCACTTATACACAAAGTGAAACACTGATACATATATTTAAATGTTTAAAAATTACTTGCTAATATATGTATTCACTAAGATACACTTAATAAGCCAGTAAACCAATCAATTTTTTTAAAACATCCTCTTAGACACTTATTTAAAAATGTATTCTTCCATCGACCTTTACAAATACATTTGTAAAACATATTTATTTTACAGAAAGACACACATTCACTGGATGGTGTCATCAGTGATGTCATGAGTGATGTCACCGACCATGTCATGAGTTATGTAATATGTGACGTCATCAGCAGTGCATTGCAGGCGCGCAAGTTATAGTGAGTCCAACTAACTGTAAAGTGGGAATTTCAATGGTTTTATGTCAGTAACATTTCCAGCTAACTATAACTGGTGTGAAACCTATGGATTTTTCAGTGAATCTATATATATATACATACATTACTGACTGGCCGTCACCAGTAGGTAGTTATGGTGAGGATATATATGTATATGTGACCAAGATCATGGACGTGGTCGAAACGGGTCGTCTTTTCTGCCAAAAATACAACTTACTTGCTGCAACTGCTGTGGGCTCGCCTGAATTCCTTTTCCTGTGGAATTTCAGGATCGCGATATATATATATATATATATATATATATATATATATATATATATATATATATATATATATATATATATATATATATAAAAACACCTTTTTGGCTCAGCAGCTGCTGAGTCTCGCCATGCTCTTGCCACTTGGCGACGGCTGTTCGTGTGTAGGTTGCAGACCTTAACATCAATTCAATATTCTGTAGTTTTTAAGCAGCAGAAAACACTCCTCTTTGCGAAAAATAGCCTTTATTGATATTCAAAAAGGCAAACACTCAACGCGTTTTGGGGATTCTCCTCCCTTGTTCACAAGCCTTTTTGAATCGGAATAAAGGCTATTTTTCGCAAAGAGGAGTTTGTGTGTTTTCTGCTGCTTAAAAATGACAGAATTTTGAATTTATATATATATATATATATATAGATATAGATATAGATATAGATATAGATATAGATATAGATATATATATATATATATATATATATATATATATATAGATATATGAGTATGAAAAAAGGCTTTATTTCGATAAAAACATATCTTAAAAGCATCAAGTATGTTGTCTTTTTTGTATCACAGTACACTGTAACACTTATGGGTATTCAGAACAGGGTTTTTCTCAAAGCTGATCCTTTGTAGGATGCTTTTGTTTTTTTGCTGAACCGTGTTTTATTATATGATTGTGACAGATTTTTGTCCTGAACCTTAACCACATACACGTGAACTCCCCCACTAGCCAGGGAATAGAATTCTACTCGACTTGTCAATCTATCACGTTGTTTTTACCCACTAACCAGGGGGAAGTAGTTAACATCATCAAGTTGATGTTTACATTTATCCAATGTGACCACACACATGTTTACTCAGGTAACCAAGGGAACCGCCTGTGTTTCCAGTGCCGATCACGTGTTAACAGCACTGGCATTCAATTGGATGCTTTAGCGTGTGTTTTGTTCGCAGACTATACTCTGCTTATTTATATAGAGCCCCCGTATACATAGCTGACACACCTATATAAGCATCTTTGCACACAGTGCCACCTTACATTGTAACCTTTTACTAGCGAGAGGGACTCCGGCACATTTGTGAGTTATCATCACCATGGTTACTCATGTATGCCGATCACGTGCCTATACCCCGACAGTTGATTGGCTGAACGTGTTTGACACTATAAGACACGTACGAGTGGGTGCCTGACTATGTCTAGAGTTATTATTCATAACTTTATTTGCAACTTTGACATGTGGGTTCACTTGTTCAACTTAGACCACAAATATGATTTTTTTAGTTTTACGTGGTCTAACTTAAGAAACATGAATTGATTGCACAATTATAAGTCGTTTATGTTTACATTGCCAGATATTTGTAATGTGATTCAATTACTGCTGTGCATTAAGACTATCTACCATCAATGTAAGACTAATATTGCTATTACAAGATGGCGCTCTTAGAACGTTGTAAATACAGATAGTCCCATGTCTATGTTCATAGAAACACACGGTAAATACAGCAAACTTTCAATGCATCTTTGTGTGAACAAGCACTCACGGAGTGCGAAACGCGTCACGTAGGGCTTATGGCGTGAATAAACCCTACCTACTTGAAAAAAAAAAAAAAAAAAAAAAAAAGTGTGAACAAGCACTCACGGAGTGCGAAACGCGTCACGTAGGGCTTATGGCGTGAATAAACCCTACCTACTTGACAGACCTGCTTGTTGGTGTGGATTCTTTTGGTACCTAAGCGCGCGCTTGGAAAGCCGTTTTGCCTGAATATATATATATATATATATATATAGATATAGATATATATATATATATATATATATATATATATATATATATATATATATATATATATATATATATATATATATATATATATATATATATATATATAGATATATGAGTATGAAAAAAGGCTTTATTTCGATAAAAACATATCTTAAAAGCATCAGCATAAAAAGGAGCACTTTTGGCTAACAAGTCATGCTTCCATCCAGATTTGCGCCAAGTGCCAGCTTATTACTATTTTTCTTTAAAAAAGTACACATTTACACATCAAATTTAAACACATTGCAAAGAGATAAAAAGCTATTTAGATCATCATATAAAATCTTAGATTAAAGGTTTTCTCTCAGCATTTTAGATCTGATGGACCAGGCCCATCTCAAAAATGTTGCCAGTCCACATACAAATAACAGACTAGTGTTAGATTTAAGAATGCGCAGTGCTACAGAGTGATCTCTAGTGCCCAATTCTCTGCACAATGTCTTGAGCCAATAGCTCCTGGGGGCTTTATATGCCGGACATGCAAACAGAATGTGTGCCATTGACTCTACTCTTGAATCACAATTGGGGCAAGAAAGACATGTCTGGGAGGGGATTTCCCAGTGGGCGGTGAATTCCCGTATTGGGAGAGTACCAATCCTGAATTTAAAATACAACACCCTATCAGTAGACTTGTGGATAATATCAAGATAAGGCTCAAGGAGTGTTATGTCCTTGATCCTCAAAAAGTCATTGCTTTCGGTGGAGCGGATTTATTCTCCCATGCCTCAAGTCCCAAATCACATAAAAGGGATTTAACCTCTTGAGCCACTTGATTTTATGCCAACCCAGTAAGGACATCACTTCCGACAGGCCTTCAGCATACTTTATTAACTCAGGGGCTCGGCATAACCGGGCCCACAATAGAAGTGGACAAAGCTTTGCCAGATCATTTATCGATGGCCGGCAGCCCAGATACAGTAGCAAAGGGACAGTAGGAGTGCTCTGGGGAAGTGCCATTAGATCTTTAAAAAAACTATTTTCAGATTTAGACAGTTGCTCCATATTACTTAAGCCCCAGAGTTCGGCTCCGTATAGGGCCAAATTTACTCCTCTGGCCTTGTATATTTCGATTGCTGGTCCGATTGGTCTGGTCGATGAAGAGCGCTGCTCCTTAATAATGGCCCCCACTACCCTTTTATGTCCTAACAACATTTTCTGCATATGAGGGTTCCAGTTAATGGAATCCGAAATACGTATCCCGAGATAATCGAATACCATGACCGTTTCTAGGGATACAGAATTCAAAACCGGGGGCCTGCCGAGATTTTTTGACGGATTCATGACCAGATACTTGGTTTTATCTGTATTTATCACAAGCCCCCTCAGGGTACAGAAAGACTGGAAGCTATCCAAAAGGTTCTGAAGGCCTACTGGGGATTTGGAAATGAGGAGGGTATCGTCGGCGAACAGGAGAGTTGGAATACGCTCGCCCGCCAGGGATGGTGCATCAGATGGACTTTTCAGCAAGTCCTCTACCACTCCGTTCACATAAAGTGAGAACAGAGTGGGAGCAAGGACACATCCCTGGTGGACACCCCTGCTCACCGGAATTCTACCAGTCTTCTGCCCCTGGGTGCCCCACCTCACTTGAGCAAAATTACCGTCGTGGAGTCTCACTAGTAACAACAGGATGTTTAATGGAATCCCCATTTCAGCCAATACTCCCCATAGGTGTTCACGGGACACCAGATCAAAGTCAGTCTTTAGATCGATAAATGCCAAGTAAAGACTGTCTTTTCCTATATACACAGTTTTACAATAGATAAGTAGCAGCCTGAAGGCCTTCTCTATTGTGCCAGTTCCGGATCTGAAGCCTGCTTGGTAATCCGAGAGAATTTTGTTAATATCTGCCCATTGCAGGATTCTCTCAAGTATCACCTTCCCAACGACCTTCTAAGTGGAGTAGATGAGGCTTATTGGGCGTTAATTGGCAGGGTCGCCCCGATCTCCCTTTTTGAAGATCGGGACGACCTCTGCCCCCTTCCACGACTCAGGAACAATAGGCCCATTAACGATGCCATTTAATAAATTAGAAATAGTCTTTGCCCATTTGGGAGGATCAAAACGGAGAAGGTCGCCAGGAATGCCGTCAGGCCCTGCTGCTTTTTGTGGCACGATACACTTGATCGCATTTTCCACTTCTTTGTCTGAAAATGGGAAACTAAGAGTGTCTGCCGGGGATGGCAGGAGGCTGTAGGAGGTAGGCTCATTTTGACCACCCTGTGGGAGGGAATACAGTTTAAGGAAGTGGTCAAACCATGCTTGACCTGCTATATTACAGGTTATCAAGTCGTTAATGGGTCTGTGCTTAGTGCTTATAATGCTCCAGAAACGGCCAGCATCTCTCCCATGGCTAGCCTCTTTGAGTGATTGCCAATACGGGTCTTCCCATTCTTTTTTTGCCTCTACAACAGCCCGCTTATAGGCTTTCCTAGCCAACTGGATGCACCCTTGGGACTTACTCTTAACTGCTTTTATTAGTGCTGATTTCATATGGCGACATTTGGTTGTGTACCACCCTTTTTTACTGCTAGGCCTGCGAGGCTCTCTCTGCATTTGACCTCTGTTTGGGATAAGAAATAAGTTGCCCAATGCTTCAATGGTTTCCTGGAAGATATCTAAGGCCCTAGATAGGCCACATTGATCTGAGGGAGTTGTATGCATCTTGGTCTGTGCTGCAAGGAGAATGGTCCTAATATTCACAATTTTCCCCTCATCCAGAGCAACTTTGCACCATTTCATGCGCCTGCCACAGTCAGATGGGCACACTTCTTTAGTCAACATTGGCGGAGGTGATATTACAGATCCATATACTTGCGGCCAAAAAGCATGCAGGCTCAGGGAGAGGGGATTGTGGTCGCTATCAGTTGTTGGACAAACTTCCGTATCCTCCATGAAGTGCCATAGCTTTAGATCGAGGAGAATGTAATCGATCCTTGTAGAACGGTTTACCCTATTATAGGTATAAGCCCCGGATGGGTCTGAGGAGGTCCTACCGTTTGCTGCTCTCCGGCCAAATTCCATTGCAAGCACATTCAGCTGTATAGCCCGTTCCGTCCATCTCTGTATTGGTTAAATTGAGAGTATGGGCATGCCCCTCCTAGTATCGTCCTCAGCAGTATCAAGGATATCTTCCATTGCCAGGGGCTCGAAAGTACAATTGAAATCCCCTGCAACGAGATCATAAGCATTCTGGTTACAATGCCTAAGTTCGGCTTCCAGAAGTGCGACAACGGGAGATGGGGAGCCACCTTGTGTGCCACGAGCATATACATTGAATATCTCTATAACCCTCCCTCTCCGTCCACTACTTGCTGTAATTCTTAGGATGTCTGCCGAGTTACTTTGGATTTGTTTGCAGCTACATCCCAGTGAAATGCTTACCAAAACTAGGAGTCCACCTGACGGGCGTCCTCTCCCTGCCCGGGGGGATATTGCTGGTAGGAAGAAGGTGGTGTAACCCACTTTATGATGGGGCACCAGACTCCAAGTCTCCTGGAAAATACAGATTGAATAGGACTCAACTAGGGCGTTCCAATCAGGCAGGTCTAGTTTCCTTGAAATGCCCGCTATATTCCAGGACATTATCTTTATAGGAGGGTCGACTTCGACTGGATTCCCGGGTGTATAAGATGGAACTGGGGAAGAACTAACTCCTGTCACACTAGAGTCAGCTGCCTGGTGCTGTGGGATAATGCCTGTGTGCTGGGAACATGTCCTACCTGGATATTCTGATCCAATAAGGTAGGGCTCTTTTCATGAACTCCTGCACCAGGACTCTGAGTACCTTTTAGTTTGGTCCTAATAGCAGTCCCCCTCTGGTTTCTCCCTCTACTAATACTCCCACTATTGCTGTATGGAATTCGGGGTTCTGGAACCAGTCTAACATTACAGGGGTCATTATTCCTACATAAAACACTATCAGCGGCTCCAAGGATCCATTCTTTTCCCGTAGGCAACCAGCTGCTGTGTGGAAAAGTCCCAGCATCAGCATATATTGGAAAAACAAGTGGGCAGTTATCTACTTGTCAGTATCTACAATCCAGCCCATAGGTCAAAAAACGTCTATATGTGGCGGATGTTGAATGTGCAGGATAACTAAAGGGAGTGATGGAAGTAGAGGTGGGAGTCTACCCTCCATGGGCCCTCCCCCCAGGTGGATAACAGGGGTACTCAGTGGGCTGGGGTTCGACAGATTGTAAGTGGAAGTGGCCCAGATCATAAGTGCCAATCCCACTGTAGTTTAAGTCGATCTGTTGGTTACAAATAAACCTAGAGACACGAGCGTCCCTAAAGTTTACAATGATACAATCCTCGGGAATATCCTTAATCCTGCTACCAACCCACTTTACCCTTCTGACAAAGAGAACCTGACCATCTAACTGGGTTGGGAGTGGTCTATTCCTATTCAGCTAGTGTGTAGTCTTGTTTTTTAATTGATGATAAGATTCAGGTTTCCCAGGCTTTAGGTGTGGTACCCCAGTTAACACCACTGCATATGGCTGACATTCGGGCGGTAAACTAATGCAGACCAGTTTCTGACTGTCTAGGGATAACAACTCAGGCTTTTGATTAAGTGTAGGGTAATCACTGCTATGCCCGGTTGCTTTGCTTGGGCTACTCTGTTTGCCCTGGACATGTGTGAAAGAACCGCCTATCGGTTCTTTTGCCCCTTTGGGAAGAGATGAGGACGACGTTTTTTTACTAGGTTTGGAACTATGGATTGTGGTGTCTTATACTATGCGACCCGCTCTGGGTATAGACCCAGAAACTGGAGCAGCTTTAGGTAAGGCTGCCTCAGGGATAGATGTAAGGTCTACCAAGGATTTTTGCGCTGAAACACAGTCGTCCTGCTTACTTCTCGACTGCAGTTTAATTATTGTTTTGAGGGAGAAAAAGTTGTCGAGAGTGGCTTGCTCAAAACAATTCAACCTCTCCGCCAACACTTTTACCCTCTCCAGGATAGGCAGTATGAGTGATTTTGGAATCTGTTCTATGTGGGTGATAAGAGGGGTCTGAGGTCCAGCACCTGTGGCAGAAGATGATTTAGGGCAAGTAATTGCTGGCTCAAAAGCGCTGCCTAAAACAGAGCTATCAGCAAAGGTTCCGTCAACTGGTGGGACAGATGGAGATTCTACTACCCCCCCTTGCCCATTTTTATTTCCTACTGTGTTGTGTTTTTTAGATTTAAAGTTAGTGAGCGCCCCCCCTTCCAGCGATTAGCAACTCTTTTTCTTTCATAAGTGACTAGTCTTGGCCCTAAGCTGTATAGATGCTCTGGGTGCGCAGGTGAGGCCGAGGATGTGGAAGTGTCTAGAGCAAGTATATGCTCCGTATGTGCGGGAGCCCTCTGTGAAGGACTCCGGGAGTCCATCCGCATTGTGTGGCCTTGTAAGGTGAGCCCATCAGAATTTGCCCCTATAGCCCCCAAACTGAGTGATGTATTAGGCGACTGCAGGCCCTCAGCGTGCACCTGGATATTTGCAGGAGAAAGAGCCCGTGCTAGTGGCCTAAAAAAAAACGAGGAGCATTTGTGATTTAGTGATTCGATAGACAGGCGCCGCTCAGTAATTGCAATTTCTTTTTCCAAAACTGAGTATGCGCGGTTGATAAACTGATCGACCGTGCCACTCACACAGCCCCCTCCCCCCTTCCTGAGCTTTCCAGATCGTGTCGACATTGGCATTTATGATCAGTTCAAACAGCGTTGCTAATACAAGGCACTATATCAGTCAGTTGCAAAAATAGTCAAATGCCTTATAAAGTACCTCATGAAGGTCAGTTCAGTTCGGTAGTAGGCAGTCAGAGGGGTGGCCCTGCCCGTCTACTACCGGCCTCGGACGGCCGGAGACTGCCCGCCCTTAGCCCGGCGCGTCCCGCGAAGCGGAGGGAGCGCCGGTGTTATCAGCGCCTCTGGACGCAGAAGTGGGCGTGGGTGGGCGTGTCAGTCCCGCAAGGTGTTCTGGGGGCTGTAGTCCCCCCCTACAGCGGCTGCTTAGTGGTGGAATATGCGGCAGCAGGGGGGAGCAAGAACACCCGTTGATGGCCACGCACTAGTCTGCGTGAGGGAGGCAGCTGGGCAAGAGTTCCAAAACCAAAGAATCCAGGCGTTTGTTTTCAGGAGCGTCACCCGCTCCACCGAGGGAGCGCCGGTGTTATCAGCGCCTCCGGGCATGGAAGTGGGCGTGGGTGGGCGTGTCAGTCCCGCAAGGTGTTCTGTAGGCTGTAATCCCCCCCGACAGCGGCCTCTTAGTGGTGGAATATGCGGCGGCAGGGGGGAGCAAGAACACCCGTTGATGGCCATGCACTAGTCTGCGTGAGGAGAGCAGCTGGGCAAGAGTTCCAAAACCAAAGAATCCAGGCGTTTGTTTTCAGGAGCGTATGCAAATTCGATCTGCTTCTGTGAAAGAAGATGAAGGGACACGGCGGGGCTAAAAGAACACTTTTTATTAAAGTTTGGCATTACGCGTTTCGGGGGTTTGCCTCTTCAGATGCCTTGGTTACAGGAAGTCCATTGGTTTCTCTTTTTAAAGGTTGGCCCATCCCGCTGAAGTAGTGTAGGCCACACCTATACCGCATCACACTCAGGGACATTCGGCTGCTCAGTGTTCACTTTTCAAAGACTGCAACAACCAGCATGCAGTTTGTTCGTTTATGCAAATGAGTGTCTCCGTCAGCCCTAGTTTTCAATTACTTCCAGTAAGGGGCTGATTGGAAAGGTGATTAAGGTTGATCCCCTGTAATGTGCTGGACTAAAAACAGTGCCCAGTCCTCATTTCCAGCCGCTTGGTTCCCATGTGTGCAGCATGTCTGGAGACGCCGGTTTTTGTGACCACATCTGTCCATATTTAATGGATTGTCAGTCGACAACAGAGATGCCCCTTCTTGGAGGTTTAGTGGTGGTCCAGGTAAGTGCCACTGTACCTTGGTACACTAAAGGAAGGGTCCCCTTTGCGCAGTGGTGGCTCCACGCTAAAATGCTAATTTGATCTGCTTCCATGAAAGGAGTTGAGGGGACACAGCGGGGCTAAAAGAAAACCATTTATTAAAGTTTGGCATTATGCGTTTCGGCGGTTTGCCTCTTCAGATGCCTCGGTTACAGGAAGTCCATTGGTTTCTCTTTTTAAAAGGTTGGCCCATCCCCCTGAAGTAGTGTAGGCCACACCTATACCACATCACACTCAGGGACACTCGCACTGCTCAGTGTTCACTTTTCATATATATATATATATTACCTACTGGCGGTCGCCAGAAGGCAGATATAGTTAGGACCTATTTTCCATAGGAAATATGCAACATTCTATTTGTAATAACGTTGGCACTGATTGACAAATCTTCTCTATATTTTCAGAACTTGCAGTCAGCTCCAGTCCGCTCCTATCCTGAAAGTTTCAAGGTGATTCGTCAAGTGGGGGCCGAGAAAAAAGGGGGGTCCCAAAACACGTTTTCCCCATGCAATTTCCCTCAGGATCTTTAGCCGTAGTAGCTACAGCCTGAACTGCTGAACTGAATTAGATCAAAGTTGGCAAAGGGGTAGTCCTTAGTTCAGACTCGTGCCTTTTGCTTAAATGGTGTAAATTCGTTCAGTAGTTCCTGAGAAAAATACATTTAAAAGTATATATATTTCTCTGGCCTCGGAGTGTCCACCAACACTAAGCGCAACCTAAGCGCACCGTGCCATGCATGAGCCTTATCCTAATTGGCTGTCAACACTCCAAATCAAGAAGTGTTGTCAGCCATCTTGTGCCTCTGCACAAGAAACCCAATAAAAGAACCCCACAAAATGCGAAAAGGGGGCAGACCCCCTAAGCCTGCTCAGGGGTCCCAAAAGGACCCCCAATGCCAAACAAAAATATTTTTTTTAAAATGGGAGGATGCACACAGGATCCGCGCCCCCCTCCTTGTGCCTCGTACAGGCCCTGTGGACTGCCACCCCCAGGGCCGGCTCCTGCAGTGTCCCGGGGTGCCGACCCCTGGGACACTGCAGTTTGCAATGACAGGGGGGGCCTTGCGGCTTCCACCCTGCCATTGCAAACTGCTCTCGTTTCAATGAAGCAAAGCATATTGCTTTTCCATATGGGGAGCAGCATGTTAGCTTCTCCCCATGTGGAAAAGCAAAGCTGGCTCACGCAGGAGGCAGGGAGCCGACTGGGACCGCGGGGGGATTGGGGACCCCCCACGGTCCCCAATGAGAGGCCAGGCCCTGGGGATGGGGTCCCAAGGGCCAAAGGTGGCCGGGGAAGGAGATCATGCGGCCACTCTACCCCATTAGGATGACAAAACAAATTATTATAAATCAATGACCGGCCCCGGGATGGGGTCCCTGGGCCTTAAGTGGCCTGAGGAGGGGGGCTATGAAGCCCCCCTTCCTTAAATTATTTTAAAAAGTGGCCATGCCCCGGGGATGGGGTCCCGGGGACACTGAATTGGCCCCCTTCCCGTAAATGTTTTTTTAAAATGTCATTTGGGGGTGAGGCCCTGGGGGATGGGGTCCCCAGGGCCCCAAAAAAGTAAAAGGAAGGGGGCCACACAGCCACCCTTAAAAAAAAATGCTTAATTGGTATTCATGATTCAGAAAAGGGGGTGGTGATGGACAGAGTATCTGAATTAAGCAGAACACTCGTACCCAGTCAACAGATCAGGGCTTGATCCATCACCGTTTTTTAGCTCACTGCACCATCCCAGCTCAGAACCTGGCTGCATGCAAATTAGTCTGTCCCTGGCCCAGTGCATCATGGGAACAGGGCAGACCAAACTACCAAGCCAATTCTTTTACTGGAAAGGAAACATACTAATTGGTATTTAGACCCCATGGGCCAAATCCCGGGTGCAATTGATTATATGTAAAGGGGGGCCCAGAGGAGCCCCACAGCCCTGGGGATAGCCACCCCTCGGGGCTTTATTAAATTGTGTACGGCAGCTCTCAGGCACCCCAGCCCCGGGGAGCGTAATTCCCGGGGCTTATTAAAAGTGGGTGTGGGGGGGCTCTGCGGCCCCCCTAGCCCCGGGGACTGCCACCCCCAGGGCTTTTAACAAATGTGGGAGGGGGGTCAAGCGGCCCCCCTCCTTGAGCTTCGTACAGGCCCTGGGGACCGCCACCCCCCAGGGCCATCTCCTGCAGTGTCCCGGGGTGCACACCCCCGGACACTGAAGTTTGCAATGACTCGGCGGAAGCCTTGCGGCTCCCTCCCAGCCATTGCAAACTGCTATGCTTCATTGAAGCGAGAGCAGGGAAACCTGCTCTTGCTTCAATGAAGCAAAGCAGATTGCTTTTCCATATGGGGAGCAGCATGTTAGCTGCTCCCCATGTGGAAAAGCAATGCTGGCTCCGTAGGAGGCGGGGAGCCGGCTGGGACCATGGGGGGATTGGGGATCCCCCATGGTCCCCAATGAGAGGCCAGGCCCTGGGGATGGGTACCCTGGGGCCATAAGTGTCCAGGGAGGACTCTCAATTAAAATATTTTTAAATTTGGCCATGCCCTGGGGGATGGGGTCCCTGGGGCACGGATTTGGCCACGGGAGGGGGGCCAAGCAGCCCCCTTCCCGTAAATTTTTGTTTTTAATTTTAATTTGGGTGTAAGGCCCTGGGGGATGGGGTCCCTAGGGCCACAAAAAAGTAAAAGGAAGGGGGGCCACACAGCTCCCCTTTAAAAAAAAAAGACTTGATTGTCCCGAGGCCCGCCCTCTTCCAAACACACTCTGCAACACGCCCTGCGGAGTGTTTTAAATTGGGGAATTAATTCCCCTTCAATACTGGGGGTCCCTGGGGCCAACTAGCCCACCAGATTCATACAGTAAGCGCCACTGGCCTGCTTTGCAGAGAGGTGCTCCAGGCCATGCCCCTTTTTACACCTCTCTGAATCGTGGCTTGTGGCACTTACTGTAGGTACCAGGTGGGCTAGTTGGATCCCAGGGACCCTCAGGATTCAAAGGGACTTAATCCCACAAATGAAAATGCACCACAAGGCACGTTTGCACAGTGGTGAATGTAGGGGGCAGGGCCTAAGGTGATATGTGTGCAAACAAGCCCTGTGGCATTTTTTAAGTTGGGGGATTAGCTCCCCTCAAATACTGAGGGTCCCTTTATAGCCCACCAGGTACCTCTAGTAAGTGCCACGGAGCTGCGATGCAGAGTGTTGTAAAAAGGGGTGAGGCCTCCGAACACAACTATGCAACGCAGCCTCCTGGCGCATACTGGAGGTACCTGGTGGACTAGTTGGCCCCCAGGGGACCTCAGGATTGAAGAGGAAATAATTCCCCAACTTAAAACGCGCCACAGGTTGTGTTTGCACACATGTCACCTCAGGCCCGCCCCTTCTTTTACCATTGTGCAAACGTGCCTCATGGCCCGTTTTGAGTTGTGGAATTAATTCTCTTTCAATACTGAGGGTCCCTGAGTGTCAAATAGCCCAACAGGTATCTCCAGTATGCGCCACAGAGCTGCGTTGCAGATAGGTGTTCAGAAGCCATGCCCCTTTTTACACCTCAATGCAACGCAGCTCTGTGGCACTTACTGGAGGTACCAAGTGAGCTAGTTTGACCCTAGGGACCCTTATGATTGTAGGGCATTTAATCTCTCAACTTAGAGCGGTGGCAGGGCGCATTTACAAAGTTGTGAAGGGAGGGGACAGGGCCTGACGTGATGTGTGCAAACACGCCCTGTGGCGCGTGTTAAGTTGGGGAAAAAATTCTACATCAAACCTGAGGGACCATGGGGGCCAAGTAGCCCACCAGGTGCTTCCAGGAAGCGCCAGTGCACTGTGTTGCAGAGAGGCAGTGCAGGGCGTGACCATTTTTACAACTCTCTGCTAAGCAGCTCTGTGGAGCTTACTGGATGTACAACTAATTTCGATATACTCACCTGTTATCAGGAGAGAACTCAGTGCTGCATCTTTAGGCCCCAATACTGACTCTGAAAAGTCATTCTAACCATACTTACCAGTAACTTGGATTTCCTTCCATAGGCCAACATTGACGGGTTTCACTTGGAAATTCTGTGTGGAGTTTTGGAACTTTAAAATTTTCACCTAAAATCATCCGAACAAAGAATTCCAATTTACTCACCTGTTATCAGGAGATAACCCAGTGCTGCATCTTTTAGCCCAGCACTGACCCTGAAAAGTAATTCTAAGCATACTTACCAGTAACTTGTATTTCCTTCCATAGAATCCATTGTCTGGTTTTCACCAGAAACGTTTCCTAGTGTCTATTTTCACAAACTGAAAATATTCCTAAAAAATTGCCTATATGACTTAAACACATTCTTTCGACTCTTTACATGAGCTACTCCATGCTGGATCCACAATCCACCACTGAGTAAGAAAAAGTGACGATAGCACTACTTACCTGCTAAGTGAATTTCCTGCCATAGGATAACATCGGTCATTCTATGTGAAAAAATGTGTGTACATTTTTAAAATACAATAATATTCCTTAAAATTCACTACTGTAACCAAAACGCTTTTACTCAACTGTTTGCAAGAGATGTCCAAGGACGGAATCTAGGATCCAGTCCTGTGGTTAGAAAAGTAATCCATAATGTAACTAATTTCATTTAACTAGAAATTCACATGAAATTGGGTTGCCCATTGCAACAACTGTAAATACTGCACTTAAAAGTATATTGCTTATTTGCAAAGTATTACAACTAAAGTAATTCATTCTGATAAAGTATATTTTGTAATGTAATGTATAATGTAATTATAATGTAATAAAAAAATAAATATCTAAAAATGAATAGTTTAAAAAATGTAGTAAATCAGTATCAAAACAATAAATACAACAATTAATACATTTAAAAATAATTATTGAAAAAACCTTTGTAATTCACTGAAAAAACTGTAGGTTTCAGACATGTTATAGTACGAATTTATCATTTAAAAAACCTTCAGAATTCCCTGAAAAAAAAGTGGTTTTCAGGCCTGGTATAGTTAGGAATTAGCATTTAAAACACCTTTGGAATTCACTGAAAAAACAAAAGTTTCAGGCCTGATTTATTTAGGAATTATCATTTAAAAAACCTTAGAAAAGCACTGAGAAAAACATAGGTTTTAGGAGTGTTATAGTTAGCTGGACATTTCACTTGTACAAAACCACAGAAATTCTTCCGATATAGTTAGTTGTACTCATTATATCTCGCGCGCCCGGATTCCACTGCTGATGATATCACATATCACATCATTCATGACTTGGTCAGTGCCATTACTGATGACATCTAACATGACATCACTGATGACATCACTGATGACATCATCCACATGACAATCAGATACACCTCATCATACACTAGTATAATTTTTCATCACTCACTGTAAAATACAGAGTACAATATTTGAATCCATTGACACACCAATACAGTTTCTAAAAACCCACTCAGTGATTCCTAGATCTATACACACATCTAATCACTTACCTATATATTCACTGATACATGCTGTCAATGATCAATAGAACACTATCACATAATATACTTATACACCTATATCGACATTACACCCCAGCACACATGCTATTCACTTATGAAGTCATCCTACTCGCTTATGCAAACAAGGGATAATACTTACATTTACTTAGCTACACACTTATACTTCATCTATTCATATAGATAGTAACTCATACTTATTGTGTAGTAAAATCACTGTTACAAGTATACAGTTATCCATACAGTCACTCTTACAATCACTGAGTCTGATGTATACTTATTTGTATACAACTGACACATACACTGCCTTTTATTTTTGTAGTTTGTTGGACATGTACCATCGAGAGATATATTTGCTCATCACCACAACCATAAAGATATTCAATCACCCAAACAACTGTTTTAAAATGTAGTTTTAACCTCATATACCTACTGAATCAACTATTCACACATCTTTGGGTTTTTTCAGTGAATTTCTAAGGTTTTTTAAATGCTAATTCCTAACTATATCAGGCCTGAAACCTATGTTTCTTTCAGTGAAAAAAATAAATATAAATATATATTTGGTTCATTATCTACAGGAACACATGACTGCCTTGCCTACATACCTAAGAGATACCAAAGACTTCCTTTGTCAATTGGATTCCATTACTTGGTCAGAAAATTATCTCCTTATGACTCTTGATATCTGTTCCCTGTACACAAGCATCAGACATGAAGATGGACTAATTACAACTGAACATTTTTTACAAAATAGAAACATATCGTTCTATAATCATAACAAAATGTTACTAAGCATGATTTGTCTATTTCTGTTCAACAATCTATTCTTGTTTGATGGGAAAGTGTTTAAACAGCGACAAGGTGTCGCCATGTCTGCATGCTTCTTCCCCAGCTACGCGTATTTACATGTGGGCTGGTGGGAGGAGCATGTACTCAGGGGCAGACATAAGAATTTGGCTGATAAACATCTGATGCACATCTGGAGATATATAGACGATATATTTATTGTTTGGAAAGGAAGTGAATCTGAAGCACAGGCATTTGTCAAAAATACCATCAATGACAATGAATTGAATTTGCAGTTCACCGCACATATAGATCAACACAGAGTGAACTTTTTGGATATTGCAGTAATCAATGAGAATAACCAGATCACCACACAGTTGTACCACAATCCCACAGCAGGAAATTCCTTGCTACATGCTTCTAGCTTTCACCCACAACATACCATCACTAGCCTGCCATATGGCGAATTCCTAAGAATACAAAGAGCGTGTAGTACCACCATAGCTATGACAACAGCGCACAAGCAGCCAAAAGCAGACTGTTACAACGTGGATATTCAGCCAAGTTGTTGGACTCTGCATTAGCTAAGGCCAACGCTAGGGACAGGAATGAACTGCTCCACACACAACAAGACAGGAGCTTTACACAAGCAGTGATCCCGGATGGAAATACATCCAATGCAGAGTCGAGAGTCAGCACTATGGCACCATGTAGGTTTATATCTACATATAGTAGACAGGCAAAGGCAATAAGAAATATTAATAATGCCCAATGGCCAATTGTACTTACTGATACAGTCCTGGCACAAACACTACCTATAAGACCCAACCATACCTATCGCAAAGCTAAATCAATGCGTAGTGATTTGGTTAGAACCAGCCCAGAACTGGATATAAACAAAAATTGGCTTACAGCTAGCCTAGGTTTCTTTAAATGTAACACATTCTGTGCTTGCAAGTTTGGTGTCAACACCAAGACTTACACTGATGGCTTTTCGAGTGTCCCAGTAAAACTGAAAGGACATTACACATGCCGCACAGACCATGCAGTTTATGTGTGTCAATGTGGCTGTGGACTCCGCTATGTGGGGAGCACTAAGCTTCCAATCCACCAACAAATATTACAGCACCTTCGGGCTACTGTAAATTCGGATAGTACATATCCGGTGGCCCGCCACATTAATGAAGAACACAGCAGTAATCTAAATATGCTCCAATATTTTGTTATTGACTGTGTGCCCATGAGCAAACAAGGTGGTGATCGCGAGAAAAAGTTGCGACAACTTGAGACTAAATATATTCTCAAACTCAATTCTAAGATGCCCAATGGGTTAAATATCTGTGAAGATATTCATCATTTTCTGTGAAGTCATGGCTATGACCCCAGGACACTTGGTGTACCCTTTAGGGCTGTAAGATTTTTCTGCACACTGTAACAAGTCCATGCTAACTCAATTGATCTAATATTATGAGTAAGTTTGACTATAGATCTAGAGTCAGCAATCTACTGCTTTTCTGATACCTGACCCTTTCTTGATTTAACTCCTCTAACTTTATATATTTTTCTTTATCAATTTTTCTTCATATACCTTTGGAAAATGTCTGGATACAAAATCCTTCATGTTATGTAAAAGAACTTATAGAGCGCACATACACCCAGCGGTTTCTTGGCGCTAATTGGCAGATAAGGAACAGAATCGATAATAGATAGAAGGACACCGGAAAAGGAGAAGTAATGAAAAACCAAGGGGCTCTAGTTATAACTCTTGTGAAACAAGTAAGTCTTCAGGAAGGACCTGAATTGAGTAAAGGAAGAAGTGAGCCTAAACTCCAGTGGGAGCGCGTTCCAAAAGGAAGGGGTGAGAAATGAGAAACGGAGCCCGCCATGTTTCTTGCGTTTAAAAGTGGGAGTTTTAAGCAGAGCCAGATGGGAGGAACGAAGGTTACGTAAAGGGGTGTAATGGCGCAGAGAAGAAGAAATAAAAGCTGGACCAAGGCCAGCCAAGGCCTTAAAGATAATGCATCCCAGTTTAAAATTGGAGCGTTCAGCTACACGGAGCCAATGTAGGGACTGTAGCAAGGGGCGAGCATGTTGCCACCTGGGCTGACGGAAGATCAATCGTGCAGCTTGGTTCTGAACCAGCTGTAATCGGTTCAGCTGGTAGGCAGGAATGCCCATGTACAGCGATTTGGCATAGTCGATTCTAGACATGACCAAAGCCAGAAGAACCAAAGTGAGTGCCTCAGTGGTGAAAAAACAAGAGATCTTCCGAATTTGTCGTAGGTGGAACAAGCTAGAAGACACCACAATGGAAATCTGGGATTTCATAGATAGATCGTTGGATATGATCACTCCGAGGCTTTTGGCAGAGTTGGCAGGACAGGGAGGGGAACCCAAGTCCGAGGGCCGGAAGTTGGAGTTCAATGGATTGGAGAGGCCCCCGACGAGCACCAGCTCGGTCTTGTCGGGGTTAAGTTTTAATTGATTGGCCCCCATCCAATCACTAATATAGCGCAGGGTGGACTGGAATGTACTAAGTGATTGGTCCGAGGAGTCAATGTTAAAAATGAGCTGAATGTCATCTGCATAATTAAAGGCAGTGACATTACTTCCTCATAAGTACCGGATCAGGGGGGTGAGGTAGAGATTAAAAAGAAGAGGGGAGAGGGAAGAGCCCTGAGGGACACCACATGTTAACCCCAGCTTGTCCGCAGTGAACTGGGAGAGGCGGACAGCCTGGTAACGGTTGCTCAAAAATGAGCGGAGCCAATTAAGGGCCGCTCCCTGGATACCGGCCTCCTCGACACGGCCGACCAAAATATAATGGTCGACCGTGTCGAAGGCCGCCGATAGATCCAGGAGGACCAGGGCCTGACTGATGTTGGTGTCCGCTCCCTTCCGTAGCTCATCCATCACCGAAAGGATGACCGATTCGGTAGATTGGGAGGGTCTAAAACCAGTCTGTTGGGGGTCAAGGAACTGCGTACGCTCAATAAATTAGCTCAAGGTAGAGGTAACATGGGTCTCAAGGACTTTACTGAGGTAGGGGAGCAGGGAAATAGGGCAGGGAAATAGGGCAAAAGGGTTAGCAGGGATGGGTACAAAAGTGGGGGGACAGAGGTATGATTACAGGAGATGCTCTTTTTAATTAAAGCTATTTTATTAACAAAAAACAAGTTCAGGGAATCACAAAGTGCCTGGGAAAGGAGGGGTCTCAAAGTGATCCTATCTAGATGGGAAAGCTCAGTTAAAATGGAGAAAATGTCCTTCGCCTTACAGGCAGAGTCCAAAATCTTTTTCGAAAAGTAAGAAGTTTTAGCTTGCAGGATTGCCAGCTTATATTCCTTGAGAAGGGAGGTGAAAACCAGCGTTTTGTCGGAGGTGTAATCACGCCGCCAACAGCGCTCTGCCTGTCTGAGTTTAAGTTTCTGCCCCTTGAGCTCATCAGAAAACCATCTTTGCGATTGATTCTAGTGTCTTCTTATAAATTGTCAAACATTCACCCCCGTAAAGTGGCCCTATATAGGTCAAAGTGGTGATAGAAAAATTTATGGAAGATTCAACCATGCCTATCCTTCTCAACCAACACAACACAGTGTACGAGATACACTTGTTGGTTTAGTATGATGACAAACTTTATTTTAAAAACTACACCTTTTTGCACATAAATACCACTTTGCACATATTGTTTTTCCATACTGTGACTTTATTGTGGAGTTAAGGCGTTATCTAACAGTGGGCACCAACAGGCAATTGAACTTTTGTTTGAAAAGCTGCATTGGGTTGAAGTAAGACTTTAATTACAAGATAAAACTGCTTGGTAGTTGGCCACAAATTTCCTGCATTTGTGCACTGCATTGCTTTAAAATCTTGTGTTTCCAACTGCTTAGAGATCAACTATATATATATTCACTGAAAAAACTATAGGTTTCACACTTGTTATAGTTACCTGGAAATTTTACTGACATAAAACTATTGAAATTCCACTGGCATAGTTAGTTGGACTTACTATAACTTGCGCGTGTAATGCACTGCTGATGACATCACATATTACATCACTCATGACATGGTGAGTGACTTTATGTTTGAGTGAGTGTATGTGTGAATGAGTGGATGTGTGTATAGACCTAGGAATCAGTGAGTGCATATGTAGTAACTGGTATTGGTGTTTCAATGGTTTCAACAATGGTAGTCTGTATTTAACACTGGGTGTATGAAAGGTTATATTAGAGTGTGAGGAGGTGCATCGTATTATCACATGAATTATGTCATCAGTGATGAGATCAGTGATGTCAATTGAGAAGTCATCAGTGATGCCATCAGTGATGTCGTTTGAGATGTCATCAGTGATGTCACTGACCATGTCATGAATGATGTAATATGTGACATCATCACCAGTGGATTGCAGGCGCGCAAGTTATAGTGACTCCAACTAACTATAACGTGGGAATTTCAATGGTTTTCTTTGAGTAAAATGTTCAGCTAACTATAACTGGTGTGGAACCTATGTTTTTATAGTGAATTTAAAAGGTTTTTTAAATGCTAATTCCCAACTATAACGAGTGTTAAACCTATGCGCCGGGACGCTCCTTCGCTGGAGTCGCTGTGCGCATAATAAATTGTTATAACATAACATAACATATGTTTTGTTCTGTAAATTTCAAAGGTTTTTTTTAATGCTAATTCCTAACTATAACGAGTTTGAAACCTACGGTTTTTAAGTGAATTATTAAGTTTTTTAAATAGCACATTTTTTTAGCTATTAAGTATTATAATTTTTTCTAATTATTCCAATATACTATATTTTTGTAATATTAATTTTTGAAAGTATTTATCCTGTTTTTTTTTATATTTAAACCCTGGTGCGCTCAGGGTGCGCGCACCCGTAAATGCACCCGTACACATAGCGTGAGCGCAATTCCCGGGAACGAAAAAATATATATTTATGTATTTAAAGTAAATTAAAATGCAAGACATTCAGTGGCATACTCAAAAAAGTAGTATTTTTGATTTTTAAAAACCGTATTTTAACTTTAAACACATTTCCGAAAATCGAGCAAAACACCATTCATACGCGCAGCGTAAGCGCCCCAAAAAGCGCCTCCGTAAGCGCCTATGTACGTGCCCCGTAAGCGCCCCCGTAAGCGCCCCGGAGCGCGCAGCTTAAGGGTGTGTCAAGCCATGTGACCTTAAAACAACACTTTTGATTGGTTCATAACAGTTTGTTTACAACTATGGAAAGTCCCCACTAATTTCCCAAATTACCTCTTTGCAATTGCTAAAAGAACACCTCTTGCCTGTTTGTCATACTACTAGCACTCATTTTTCAAAGATGTCTGCTTCCCAGGACCCCTCCACAGATTCTGATGTGGAATCCCTGCCTGAGAACCCCCCCCCCCCCCAAAGAAAAGGTAAAGAGCATTTCATTTGGAAGTTCTTTACTTTCCCAGAGGGGGAAAAGAAATGTAATGCTGCTAAAGTAACGTGCCGGATATGTGACACAACTCTGTCATGTTGTGATCCCACAAGAAAATACAGCTTTGGAAATGCCACCTTGATCCGGCATGTGGAAGGAGGCATCCAAACAACTTTGCTAGGGAGAGCACCAGGGACCTGGCACGCAATCCCCCAAGAGATGGCGCCTCCACCTCCACCGGAGCAAGTTTATCGTCTGTGAGAGGAACAACAACAACTTTAAACCCCAACGTACAGCCGGTGTTTGCAGATTTGAAAATACACTGCAAACATTGTGATCAACTGCTCTGCTATGGGAAGCAGAGCATTGAAATAATTGTTCGAAAGAAGGAGGAACACCACTGCTCAACCCAGCACTAATTTTTCCCCTTTTTTTTGCTCCTGTTGAGCAGTTTTGCATTTCCTGGTTTTGTTTTTGTCCTGAAAAAATCCCAAAAATATTTAAAATCGTTCTTAAAAAGTAGAAAAAAAAATTAAAAACAAAAAAAGAAGAAAAAAATAAGTTATTTTTAGAACTACCTCCAATTCTCAAAAAAGAGCTATATGCCTTAAATATTGTGTCATTCTTTTTTTCAATGAATGTGTACTGCATAAATTAATGGATAAAATGATTGAATGAAGGGGAGAAAGTGACTGAGAGAACAAATGACAGAAGGGGAGTGAGGGAGTGAGGGAAGGTGAGTTGTGAACAGGAGTGAGTCGAAGTGGAGTGAACGAAGGAGAGTGACAGGGAGTGAGGGAAGGGAATGAGTAAAGGTGAATAAAAGGGGATTCATATTGAGGGAAGGAGGGTGAGAGAGGATAAAGTAATGGGAGTGAGAATAAGGCAAGGGGAGTGAGGGAGAAGGAAAGGGGAGTGAGTGAGGGTGAGTTGATGACAGTGATGGATGAGTGAGGGTGAGTGAAGGGAAGTGAGAGAGTGAGGGGTCGGAGGGAATGAGGGTAAGGCAGAGGGAGTGAGGGAAGAGGAGTGAGGAAGTGAGAGGACAGAGGGAGTGAGAGAAGGAGTGAGTGAAGTGGAGTACGGTGAGAGAGGAAAGGAGAAAGAGTGACAGCGCGAAGGAAGAGAAGAGAGGGAAGAGAGGGGAAGGGAAGTGAAGCAGGGGGACTGAAAGAAGTTGAGTGTGGAAGAGGTGAGAGAGGGGAAGGGGAGTGAACATGGGGAATGAGAATAAGTGAGGGAAGTGGAGTAAGGGAACGGGGTGAGGGAGGGTGAGAGAAGAGCAGTGAGGTTGAGGAAAAGAGTGATGAGAAACTAAATTTTGATTGTCAAACTTACCTTATAAGTAATGTAACCATAATTACATATTTTTAAGTTAATATCTGTGGAAGAGAAAAAAATAAGTTATGATATTTCTAATATATATTTCAAAATACAAGATACAAGGCAGGAGATTAAAAGTAATAAAAGGGTACTAAGAGATAAAGTAGGAGTGAAGGAAACAGAAAGGGAAACAAAGGTACGGTGAAGGACAGAGAGAGGGAAAGAGAAATAGACTGAGAGGATAATGAGGCAGTTAGATTGAGTGACACAGAGGGAAAGAGGGAGAGAAAACTGAAGTGAAGGTGAGTAAGGGACTAAAGGAATGTGAGTTAGCAAAACTAAATGAAGAAAGGTGAGTAAGGGAAGGGGAGTGAGTGAGAGGGAAAGGGGAGTGAGTGAGGGTGCGTTCAAGACAGTGATGGATGGAAGGTCAGTGAGGGTGAGTGAAGGGGAGTGAGAGAGTGATGGGACAGAGGGAGTGATGGTAACAGAGAGGGAGTGAGGGAAGAGGAGTGAGGAAGTGAGAAGATAGAGGGAGTGAGAGAAGGAGTGAGTAAAGTGGAGTAAGGTGAGTGAGGGAAGGGGAATTACTGAGGCAACAAAGGAAGGAAAGAAGGGGAAGGGGAGTGAAGCAGAGAGACTGGGAAAAGATGAGTGGGGGAGGAGAGTGAGGGGAAGGCGAGTTACGGATGGAGAATGTGGATAAGTGAGGGAAGTGGAGTAAGGGAACGGGGTGAGGGAGGGTGAGAGAAGGGCAGTGAGGTTGAAGAAAGAGGGGTGATAGAGGGTGGATAAAGGCAAGTGAGCATAAGACAAGGGGAGTGGGGGAGTGAGGAGATAGAGGGAGTGAAGAAAGGAGTGAGAGAAGGGGACTGAGTGAGGGAGCAAAGAAATGTACGTGAGGGAGTGTTGGTGAGTTAAAGGGAGTGAGCATGAGGGAAGGGGGAGTGACAAAGTGAGGGGATAGAGAGAGTGAGGATAAGAGAGAGGGAGTGAGGGAAGGGGAGTGAGGATTTGAGAGGACAGAGGGAGTGAGAGAAGGAGTAAGTGAAGTGGAGTTAGGTGAGTGAGAGAAGGAGAATGAGTGAGGGAGCAAAGGAAGGTAAGAGAGGGGAAGGGGAGTGAAGCAGAGGGACTGAGAGCAGGAAGGTTGGGGAGGGGAGAAAGGGGAAGGGGAGTTAAGGAATGGGGAATGAGGGGTAGTGAGGGAAGTGGAGTAAGGGAACGGGGGTAAAGGAGGGTAAGAGAAGGGCAGCGACGGTGAGTAAAGAGGGGTGATAGAGGGTGGATAAAGGCGAGTAAGCGTGAGACAAGGGGAGTATAATATATATTTCACAATACAAAATACAAAATAACTTGTACAATATGTGATATGATTTATTTTGCTGTTCTCAGAATATATTGAATTTCACTAAAACCAGTGAGTTCACTACTACTCATCATATGACAGCAGGCAAAAAAAAAACACAATCAAAAAGATTGTGTTTAAAAAGCCCATACAACGTTTCAATAAATAATGTAAAACTTAGAAAAAAATATATCTTAAATGTTTTCTTCCAAACAACAATTTGTTACGTACATTTCAACAATCACAAACTAATAAAACATTAGTATGTCAATATTATACTCTCAAAGTAAAGTAATATAAAAACATATATTAACATTTACCCGAAATATTCATTTTCGATTCACATACTTTTCCACGAGGCCAAATAGTATATGGAAAGTCCTTTTTTGGAAATTACTTAATAATACTTTTAAACTTCGATGTACCCGACTTTCTGAATGAAAAGCTCCAACATCTATTCGATCATCTAACAATAGTTATATTTCCACCTCTCGCTCACTCATGATCAACATTTCCTATAATACTGATATCACTCACTATGTGATACACTTACACTACCTCTATGAGAACTGCAAGTTTTTTTATTATTTTGATCACTCTCACTCACAAAGTAATTTTAAACAGCAGACTAACTTTTATTAACTGCTCTAATCTTTCTAGGCCAATTACTTTCCCTAAAATTTGGGTTGTAAAAACACTAGGTAAGAATTTTGCAAGTCAAAAGGCAAACGTTGTTTGAAAGTCAATTGAGTATCATTACAATAATGTCAATAATGTCATTACAATAAGTCTAGCCTTTTTGACGTTTTAAATAAGCTGTGTAATGTCCTGATGTTGTAGAAGGACCATCATGGAAAATAATTGCTGCAGTTACAAAGGTTATTCCTGAAATTGATAATGTTTATTTAAAGTTGTCAAATTAGTTCCATCAGGTCTACATCGTTGGAACTTTAAAATTACATACTGTCCATATCTTTGTATAAATAATGTTGATAGCATTGCAGAGTTACATTGGGGTCAGACCATGTTTTGATTTGCTTTTCTAACTAGATTATTAAAAGACACTGATTTGCAGTCTGGTAAAGTCAAATATATAAATCTTTCAGTGTCTATGGTAGTACTACTTGAAAAGGAACAATTGTCACAGTCATGCTGCCATTTATAAGAAAGGCCAAAAAGATTTTCAACATCTATACCTTCATCTTTCAATACAACAAGCATATACATTAAAATTTCCTGACAATCTTGCTGAATATTCTGTGAACATTGATTTTAGACCAGAACATATGTCTAAAACATTTCAAATATCAGAAACACTTTCTATTTTTGTTTTATCACTGCTACATTTCTCAAACACAGTATTCAACAAACAACAAAATGTTTGATCCCGATTTCCAACAATCTGCTCTTTTAAAGTTTGGAGAAAAAAACAACATTAACCACTACATTAGCATAGAAGTTGACACCGGAACTGTTTTCAAACTGAAATCCAACAACATCCTCAACAGAATCCTTTTCTTTTCTGCTTACAATTACTTGTTCATAAAGTTTTTTTCTTTTTGCTACAACCTCACTACAATTTTTCTCATTTCTATTTTTTCAGCATACCACACACTTTTCAAATAAAGGATATTGAGGTAAATTTGGAGCATATTCTCTTCTTAACCTATTATATTCTTTTACACAATTTAGATCTGCACTAATCTTTGTCTCATCAAAATCAATCAAGTATAATCCAGATAAAGTTCTGACTCGAGATAAAGCAACATATGCCATACCCTCCTTGAACACAGAACTTCCAATATTCACCAAAGCACTATCTACATTTAAACCTTGAGATTTATGAATAGTCACCGCATATACCAAACAAACCGGAAACTGTTTTCGGCGGACATATAAATATTTCACAAGCAAAAATCGAGCAGAAAAACGACTCAATTGTTGTACTTCTTCAATTCAATCCAATTTAAGTTTCAAAAATTCTATTTCATCTCTATTTCGGTAATTTACAAAATCAACAACATGACCCATTGCTCCATTTTTTAAACCTCTTTCCACATGTAAATTCCGTCGTAAAATTATACGACAATTTAAACACGCATACAGACTCTTTTTAAAACCAGCAGTTTTAGATATTGTCTTCTCTAAAGAATCCAATTTTGATTTCAACTTTTCTGACAAAATAATAGTAGCTCCTTCATGCTCTATTTTATCAATAGCTTCCAGTTTTACAATCTCTTGATTTTCTAACTTTAACATTTTGTTGTTGAAGATTGAACATTCTTGCAGAGTTGGAATCAAGCATATCACAGATTTGTTTTCAGCAATTTTCCTATAAATATTCTCTGGGAGAATATTTTCGGTCGGAAACAGATTAGAAAGTAATCATGCCTGTAAAGCTTCTTTGCCATATTCACTTACTTTTCCAATTCTTATATCTTGAAGAATATTTTTATTATCTTCATCCTTTGCCTGTCGCATATTTTGAAGCAGTTCTGCATATTTAAAATATAACCATATATTAACATTTCCAATGCTTCCTAGGCACTTTCTGGTATCTTCATGCGCAAGCATTTTAAACACTGGTTGTCCTTTCACAGGAGTTATCTGCAGTAGATCTTCAAAAACAATGATGTGTATGCCTCCAAATAACACATCATACTCTGTTTTAAGAATGTGTTGCATTCTTAAATGCACAAAAGCAAGCATTACATTTGATACAATGCTTACCTCATCAATGATAAGAAGTTTCATGTTCTTCAGGACTCTGGAAACTTCACAACAAGCTTCTCCAGATAGCTTGTGGTATTGTAATTTATTATCATGCTCTACTGGCAGCATCGATAAACGATGTAAAGTAATCCAGTTAATGTTATGTGCTGCCAACCCAGTTGGAGCGGTAGCAACACAAGAGAGCAATGACTCAGTTCTTTTCTGTAGATAAGTTGCAATTACTTTAATTAGAAAACTTTTTCCAGGTCCCGCTTCTCCACTCATGTACAGTCAGACAGGTTTAAATGATGTACATGAGCACTCTTATTTCTCATGACATAAACCATGCTCAATCTTTTCTGTGACTTCATCATATATTTGTTTCTGCTCAACGTTTAGTTGTTTTTCCAATTCTTCTAAGTTTACTATATCCTCCTGAGCTTGTTCCATGGCTCTTTCCACCTCATCCATGGCAGTGGCAGCTTCATTTTGGATAATTGGTCCTCCTAGTGGATCCTGACTCAATGAAGCAGAACTTTGACTGTCTTGAGAACTGTCTCTAGCAATCTCTGCTGCAATTTTAGCTTCTTGCTGTATTTCCTCATTCAACATTTGCAGATAATTTGTAAAAACAGGACATTCTATGGTATTTTTGGTTACATTGAAAGAATGTTCATAACTAAGAAAATCTCCAAGTAGTTCCTCTTCTGTACGCCATGGCTTAAAGAGTTGCAAAAGAGCTAAATAGTAAAATTCCCCTTTGCCTGGAGATTCGCAACTCAATTTTTGATGATTAATCAAATGTCCTTTTCTTTGTTTCACCAGACATCCTTCACATCCAATTACAGCATATACTCCTTTATTGATATCTTCTGTAATATTCCTCTTAAAAGTATAGCTTTGCAGTACTTCATAGAGACAAACGTTCTCAAGATTATTATTTCTATTTGGATAGTATGTATCCAACATTTCTGTACTGTTTGGTTCTTTCTCTGCCAAATACTCAATTTCTTGTACAGATTTCAAAACTCGGTTTCGTGTTGCAGCAAGACCTAGACTCACCCAAATGATTGTTCTAGATTTGGCATATAGACTTGCAGATGATAACCGATCTGAACATTCATATGCTCCAATTTCTCAATGCGACAACATCTTCAGACTGTAACTGTACAATTTCTTACTTAGGCTCTTTTCATGAGAAATTTCCTCCCACATTTCCTTTAGTTCTGTCTTCTCTGATTTTGTTATATAAGACATTACATATCGAGCCACAGCAATAGAGTTGTCAGCAACATATTGAATATCCATGTTAGCATTCCACATGGACAAAATGACTGGGTTATAGTCATTTATGTATTTTGACTCTTCATTTCTTTTTTAGTTATAGGTGTTTTTCGGTGATTTTATTGTCACAGTATGTCACAAAGAAGACATCAAATTGTTCACTCTTCCTTTAGATATTACTGGTCATGGAAATCCAAAACGACATTTTGGTGTAGATCTTGTCCTTGTGAGGTAATATGAATTTTCATGGTCAATTGTGTCCCCTATCGTAGACCCCAACGGCTCCATGTACGTGCTTCAAGTACATGTATGTTCCCTCCACAATCAGCTATGAAGACGCAAATACATTTGCGTCCAACGTTAACATGTCCTCTTTCAGATCCACCATGAATGGGTCGGATATTCAGTTCCTAAGTGTGCCTTGCCAACGTCTTTACATGGTGCACTTTCAAATTTCCCTGGCTCTGGTGAGTTAGGCCCTGATTCCTGCCATCGAGCCCTTTCTGCCTTCTGTCTCTGAAAGCTGCAGCTTGCCGCTTCTATGACCCTTGCCTTACTCCCTGTGCGGCGAGCGGTGCCTGGCTCGACCTGCTTGCCTGCCAAGACTGTATACAGCCTTCAAGTTATCTGCTCCGCTCCTCGAAAATACATTCCTGTCTAGTAGTTTAGGAAAACATCTCCCCAGCTGCAGAGCAAAGGGCCCGGCCTTCCTGTCTCCGTGCAAGTAATTCATAGCTCCTGTTACCATGGTAGGCCCGTGGCCCCCTGCTTTACACATAGACACGTAGTCGCATATGCACGCACTAGCAGTCAGTATAGAATAGCCTCTGCCCGAGAGACCTTTCCTTCTAGATAATACAGTTCCTCAAACATAAGATATTAGATATGATTTGGGATTAGGTTGTTCTGACACCCCAGACTTCTGTCTCCTCATGTAGGGCTAAATGTCAAGTCCCCTTCACCCTCCAGTTCCACGTCAATCACACGTCATGCTGCTGCGCGCGCATCTCTGCCATGTATTACTGCTGACACTGCAGGATTCTCCTATGGATCCACCCACCTGTGATACGTTTCATATGACGTTGTCTAGCACACACCTCCGTGTATGCCCTCATGCACGCCTTCTGTTACGCACATGTGTTCTTATCTCGTTTCTCTCAGCTGTTACGCCTTCTGCATTCATCACTACTATGTGTATTGACTATATAAATGATATTCTGTTAATAAAGCATTGTACATGTACATGTCCATGTCCATTCCCTTCCTGAACCCTTGTGGTGATGGAACATGATACCTGGTTCGAACCAATTCCTTTTTAAGGAATAAAACCTTCATAAACTCAGATGCCACGGACTCTGCCTCTTATTTTTGACTGAGTTATTCTTATTGAACTTTACCGCATAAATTAAGTATAGGTAATATAAATTTACCACATAATTGGCGCCCGAATAGGGACCCCTCCCCCACCTTACGCGCCGGCGGTGCGTTGCAGGCCTAGCCCCCTGCCACAGCCGGACGGACAACTACGCGTACCCGCAGGATTTCCTGTATCTCCCTCAGGCCAACGGAGGTGACTGAGGCTGCGATCGACACCCAGACGAGGCAGTGAGGAGTGCGGAGGATCCCGACCAGAGCCTAGCTGAGAGAGCAAGGTCCGAGGTATTCAGAGGCCCACCAGTTCCGAAGTTCCGAAGTACCTACGTCACGAATCGAGTCGAGTCCAGTCCGGTCCAGTCCAGTGTCGAGTTTCCGAGGCCTTCCGTTCCGTGCTTCCCGGTGAGTACCGTTGCTGGGGACGCATCTAGACGGGTGCATTAGTTTGTGTCCGGTCAAGACGGGTTTGGGTACACAGACCCGGTCTGCACTGTTTAGCGGTGTATCTGTACTGTTTAGCAGTATATCCAGTATGCAGGTAGCTAGTTTTATTCTAGTTATTGTTGTTCGTTTTCGAAATGTTTAAATGTGTTCTAATGTCGTGGTATGAGTGATTGTTTGATGTTCATTACTGTGTTTATTGTATTAGTGGTGTCAAAATACGAGTAAGTATCAAGTACCAAGTATCACGGCTCAACATGCCGCTGTTTTCCAAACTGAAACAGATAGGAACCAGAAAAGGGATACTCGAGGAAGCTGTTCCCATCCCACCCAGGGACACTCCAGGGTATTTTATGTACCACAAACACGGCTTAGATGCTGTATTATTTCTCGACTTGTGGGTGGACTACACCAAAGATTTAGCAGAGAATCAGAGATGGCCCGTTACAGGGACATGGGATGCTGAGTGCATCATGAGAGTAGAAGAAACATTATGGAAAAAGAAAGCCAGACAGTCACAGAAAGATGACATTGAATTATGGCGTAAAGAATCGCATAGACACACAGAGAAAGCACTCAGAAAAGCAGAGAGAAGTAAAGAGGATTCCGAAAAGGCCAAAGAAAAAGAACTACTAGAAGAAGGAGAACGAGTTAGAATAGAACAACACGATAGACGTCGTAATGCTATTATGACAGGATTGTATCCAGTCCTGGCCGAGGGCCTGCCCAAGGCGACCCCGGAAGTACCGAAAGATCTGCCCCCTCCGTTGCTCCTGACTAAATTACGTCACAAGACCGCAGAAGACATCTTCCTTTCCTCCTATTTAGATGATGTAGTTTCCGAATATATCAATGTTCCGCCGGCACGCATACCACCCCCTGACCGTCATCCCCAACGGCAGAGTCCTCCACCACATCCTGCACCCCCTATTAACCCTATTAATCAGCCTACTCCTTCTGGGCCTGACACGGCCCTACCAACAGATTCTGCTCAAGCGTCCGCTTCAGGAGGTGCGTCAGGAGGTTTCCAGACCCCGCCACCAACGCATCGATTAAATACTAAAGAAATAGCCATGCAACGTACTCCGAGACCAATGAGCAGTGAAAAAGCGAAAGAACTTATCACATATTGTAGATATGACCCCATACCAGGCAAAGATGGTTACATGTTATTAGCCTCAATACGTATAAGACGTGCTGCAGACTTTTTAGTTCCGTTTCCAGGAATGAAAGCTAATCTAGACAGGATATATCATTTTGTTCAGACAGGGGAGGGTCCGGAATGTATTCAGGAGGCTATGGCGTATCAGAAAGTAGACATTCAGAGCCTACTATTTAGATTCCTCATAAACTGTTTTGTAAGAGAACGAGACTGGCCTGGTGTAAATGAGGAAGAGATGAAGGTACTAACTGCATGGAGTCAGAATATTTCAGACGGAAAACATGATAAACAGAATTGTATAGAGAGCATGTACAGAAAAATTCGTAAAGAAATAGTAGTATTCCATGCAAAAGCGAAAGCTGAAAGGGAAGCAGAATCTGATGCAAATAAATCCTCAGAGGAGGAGCCAGAGGAAGAGACAGAAGATAGAGGAACAATAGCATATGTAGGAAGGGGTAGACCCTTTAATAAAACGATACGTCCAGAAAGCAAGAGACTTTTTCACGCTGCTATGTCAAACCCGAAGACGCCTGAACATCTATTTCAGGCCACTGATAAAATACTTCAAGAACGAATGGGGTACCATGTACTCGATTCTATGGATGAACAAGAATTAGCCAGGTCAGCAGTACAATGGGCTGACAATTCTGATAAATACAGTGATGACGCATTAGCGCAAACGTTTTTTAATCTTACCCCAGATGAACAGCGACTAGCTAGTATGTACATGATACAACACCTCCTTATATTGTATAAAAGCCAACACTCTGATCCTGGTCCCCTACCGGATATATTAATAGAGCTACTCATGAATAAATGAGAGGCCTAGGTACCGATTTAATTAAAGTAATTCTAGAACATCGGCACAGATATAGTACTTTCCTGAATCCACAGTTTGTTCCAGCTCCACCCGTAGAAAGAAAAATGTATTACATAGACAGACAGAATCCCTTACGAGAAGTGCACCCAGTTAGGAATGATGATAATACTTTTAGACGTGTGTTTGTATACACGCCCATATCAAAAATGGAACTATTGGAAATGAAGAAACTAGTGCCTAGCCATGACAAAGACCCAGCAGGTTTTCACCGTGAAATAAAAGACATGTTACTCATGGGTGATTATACCTATCCCGACATCATGAAAATATTGAAAGTACTACTGCCTGCCGGTATTTACGAGAAACTCAAAGAAAAAGAATGGGAGGTGGGAGAACAAAAGATTGATTGGGCTGCATTAGAGAACGAAGAAAATACTAGAACCCCAGGCCTAGGGCTTGGGGACAAAACTAAAGCATTACCAGGATTGTTAGTACAGGTTTTGCCACGCTTGTTAGCAACTAAAAAGGAGGACTGGGGTGCAATCTCAGCCTGCAAACAGAAACCCGATGAAGACACTAGTGATTTCTATTCCCGATTTGAGAAATGTTTTATTATTAACAGTGGCCTGAAAGCAAGTAGCGAGTCATATCCACACCTTTTTGTAACCAAGTTAGTCGAAAATTCTCTGCCCCAAGTTAAGAATCGTGTACTTGTATTTGTATTTGTATTTGTTTTTGTATCGCGCATAGTTCACCCATTAGGTCTCGTAGCGCTGACAGATGGATAAAGACAGAACAGAACCAGTATGTATGGGAAGGGGATGACTAAGGTTTAAAGAGCAGCGTTTTTAGGTTCTTACGGAAAATAATCAGATTAGGTTCTGCTCTCAGATCTAAGGGAAGTGAGTTCCAGAAAGAGGGACCGATTTTTGAGAAGCATCTGTCCCCGTTCCTCACTGTGCGGACTCTAGGCGTATTTAGCAGTAGTTGGTTGGAGGAGCGAAGATTTCTCATTGGGCTGTATCGGTGCAGTTTGTCTCTGATATATGCTCGTCCATGTCCGTTTAAGGATTTGTGGACTAGGCAGCAGACCTTAAATTTTATGCGTCTGTTGACTGGTAGCCAGTGTAGTTGATTCAGACAGGGGGCAGACGGGGTTCTTGGTGGAAGGTCCAATGCTAGCCTAGCCGCACTGTTCTGGATGGTCTGCAATTTGGCTATGTTAGAAGCATTTATGTCTGCAAACAATGCATTGCCATAATCCAGCCGGCTGGTTATTAAGCTTTGGATTAGTGGTCTTCTGCTAGTTAAAGGAAGCCATTTGAATATTTTTCTAAGGCTTTTCATAAGGCCTATACAGGTATGTACCACTTTGTTAACGTGTGGTTGCATTGTGAGTTGGTCATCCATTAAAATTCCTAGGTTTCGGACTGTATTTTTGGGTGGGGGGCATTGACCAAGTTCGATGGGCCACCAGTCCTGTTCCCATATTTGATGTGCCTTTCCGAACAGCATTATAAGCAAACACGCCTTCCCAAATGTTACAAATGTTACAGTACCACCAGAACAGAATTAGAGAAGAACATGATCACGAACAAAGACGTATGAAAGATACGAAAATGAAAATGTTAGTTGCTCAGTCAGTTCCAGCTGACGGTCAGAAAAAGGGCATGACACAGTCCAATAATTCAGCAGCTCCTGTTAAAGGGACATGCAACTATTGTAAACAGCCAGGTCACTATATAAACGATTGTGCAGTTTTGAAACACAATATAGCTACAGGTAAAACTAAAGAAAGACCGCGTCCTCCTAGACAGGACCAGGTCCAACAACAAGTACCACAGAATATACAGCCTATGCAAGCTTCACAACAGACAGTACAGACCGTAGCAGTACCACCGCCACAGCCCATTGCCGCAACACAACATACGTCACAACAGATGTACCAGTATGCCCAAACTGATTATCCCGATTATCAGCGATACACATGAAACAGCCTAGAGAGGGTAGTTGGCTTGCCTCTTATTGAGGTTCCTGTAGATCAAGAGGGTCCTTACGTACATAGCCAAGTGTTAGGAAAAGATAGAAAGTGTTTGATTGATACAGGGGCAAGCAGAACAACAATAAGTCATGACGAGGTTCCAGGGGCACCCCTCTCAGGCTCCCAGAATGTTTCCCTGGGATTTTCAGGCAAACCAATTGTGAATGAAGTATCGAAACCAGTACCTCTTTTAGTTGGTCCGTTGTCTCGCACTACAGATTTGTTATTAACGAAATCATGTCCAGAAAACTTGTTAGGTATCAAGACACTGAAAGCTCTAGGAGCTGTTATTTGCTGTTCTCCGGAAGGAGTAAGATTGTTCTTACGTGACTTCAAGGGTCACTATGTGTTGAGAGATATTGATCCCAGATTACAGAATGTTCCTGCACATTTATGGGCACAAGGCCCCACTGATGTAGGTTGTATGCACATTACACCATATCGAGTCACACTCAGGTCAGGAGTAGTCTTACCATGAATCCGACAATATAAATTACCACCAGATGCTGTAGCGGCTTTACTGAAAATCATTGACGAGCTCATTGCACAAGGAGTGGTTGTAGAAACTGACTCGAATCGATGTAATTCCCCTATCATCCCAATTCTTAAACATACTGATCCAAATGCACCCCCAGTTTATCGATTAGTTATCGATTTACGAGAACTGAATAAATGCATTGTACCACAATATCCCGTGGTCCCAGATATCTCGTCTCTATTGACTGCCATTGATTCCGAAGCAACGTTCTTTACTGTAATTGATCTGAAGAACGCCTTCTTTAGTGTCCCAATTGATCCAGAAAGCCAATATCTTTTCGGATTCTGTTTAAATGGTCGAAGCTTCAAATTTGCACGCGCACCTCAAGGATTCACAGAAAGCCCCAGCATCTATAGCCAAGCACTGAAAAGACAACTTGACAGTATACACATGCCTAACAACACTGCCCTGCTACAGTATGTCGATGATCTACTGATCACCGCCCGCAGCGAACCTGAATGTGAGCAAGCATCACTGACGGTTTTACATTTCTTGGCTGACAAGGGGCACAAGGTGTCCCCTTTGAAGCTACAATTCTGTGTTCAGCAAGTGGTTTACCTTGGGCACTTGCTGTCCAAAGGGGGGAGACAGCTAACACCTGACCGCATCCAGTTAATTGTAAACATGTCACAACCCAAGACACAAAAGGAGGTACGAGCCTTTATAGGCCTCACTTCTTACTGTAGACAATGGATCCCTCAGTATGCATTTCTAGCGAAACCACTCATACAGTTGACAACTCAGGAGGCAGCGACATCGACTGCCCTCCCTTGGACTCAGGAACATACACAAGCTTTTGACGACTTAAAGAAAGCCTTATGTCAAGCACCAATTTTAGCGACACCATGTTACAGCAAGCCTTTTACACTTTTTGTCACAGAACGTGAAGGTACTGCATTGTCAGTACTCACTCAGGATCAAGCAGGTTCACACAAACCGTGTGCTTATTTTTCTAGTACATTGGATCCAGTAGCCCAGGCTCTGCCTGCGTGATTGAAATCGGTAGCAGCGACAGCCCTAGCAATCAGACAAAGTGATTCCATAGTGTTAGGACATCAATTGACAGTACAAGTTCCACACTCTGTGGAAGTTCTTTTAAACCGAACACAGACTCAGCACCTGACTATAGCAAGACTGACAGGTTATGAATTGACATTGTTTCAGCCACACGTAGAAATCAGACGTTGTAATACATTGAACCCTGCTACACTTCTGCCATTAAGTGAGACAGATCCATTGGCACATGATTGTATTGAAGTCATTACCATCACGACGAAACCCAGACAAGACTTGACAGACACCGCATTACCAGATCCAGACCTGACACTTTATGTGGATGGTTCATGCATGAGAATAAGTACAGGAGAATTAGTGGCCGCCTACGCAGTCACGACAGAAACTGAAGTCATAGAAACGAATTGTATCGACACCCTGTCAGCTCAAGCAGCAGAGCTCATCGCTCTGACACAAGCCTGTATTCAAGCAAAGAACAAGAGAGTTAACATATACACAGATTCACGTTATGCATTCGGAGTCGTACACGACTTCGGTGTACTCTGGCGAGAGAGAGGTTTCTTGACCTCTCACGGGGCCAAAATTCAGCACGGTCCCCTCATTCAAGCTCTGTTAGACGCAATACATCTGCCTACAGCGATATCCATCATGAAGTGCAAGGCACATACGAAAGTCACAGATATTATCTCCCAGGGTAACGACCTGGCAGACCGAACAGCCAAGCATACAGCTCAGAATCAGACTCACACAACTGACCTGACCAAGTCAATAGTCGCGACATCGACACATTGCATGACAGTTAAGGATCCCGCCCTAGATGTAATTGACATACAGACACATGCTACACCAGACGAAATCAAGAAATGGATTGAACTAGGAGGGATCCAAACAGAACAGGGATGGATGACGAAGGGAAAATCTACATGGTTTCTCCCCGACTCTATGGTTATCATTATCACAGTACACAGTCCTGCACATTTAGGACAAAAAGCCATGTTAGACAGTATTCAAAACCTCTGGTTCAATAAACATTTACGAGCAGCAGCCAAACAGAAAGTGCGTACTTGCATGATCTGTTGTCAGTTCAACCCAGGTAAAAGCATTCCCGTAGAGCAAGGTGGATTTCATCCTCCCGATCACCCTTTTGAAGTCCTCCAGATGGATTATATCCAGATGGAACGTTGTCGAGGATTCAAATATGTCCTCGTAGTTGTATGTGCACTCTCCCGTTGGACAGAAGCATATCCAGTCCCAGATTACACTGCTCCGACCACTGCCAAGCAGCTGGTTCGTGAATTCTTCCCCAGGTATGGTTTGCCCCGCATCGTATACTCAGATAACGGTCAGCCATTCTCGTCCGAGCTTATGAAGCAGGTATCACTCCTGCTAGGCTATCAATGGAGATTCCACTGTGTCCGACATCCCGAGGCAGCAGGTCTCGTGGAACGTCATAATCAGACTCTGAAAATTCGTCTTGCCAAGATCTGTAGAGAGAAAGGTGTCGACTGGATAGTAGCTCTACCAGTTGCACTCTTTTACATGAGAATGGTTGCACACTCACGAACAGGGCTATCCCCGTATGAGGTGGTCTTTGGTAGGCCACCGAATATGTGGGGGACGCCTCTGCCTCGCAAAATTACTGATGTTGACTGTAACATGCTGACAGATTACCTTGCTTCCTTGATGTCTGCACTACAATCATGTCGTTCACAGGTTGCTGCAGCCTTTCCTGACAACTCCGAGGTGAAGCCACATGAGGTTGTTCCGGGGGACCTCGTCTTCGTAAGGAACTTCGACAGGAGAAGTCCGTTGGAGCCCCGTTGGCAAGCGCCGAAGCTAGTACTTCTGACTACAAGGACTGCCATTAAAGTCGAGGGCCGCAAGGGCTGGCTTCACTCGAGTCATATTAAAAAATACCATGGACTGCCGCCAGATCTAGACTCCCAGCCCTGCCCTCCTCCACAGACTGACTCGAAACTCCCCCTGGTCGAGAAAACTTCTTCTCAAGAATATAAATTAAAATTGAGGTCTAGCAAGTCAGACAGATTAATTGTTTAAGTCCTCCCCTAGGTGAATCGGTTAGACGAGTTTCTGACATGTATCCCCTAGACCCCAATAGAGAGAGAGATAGACAGAAACAGCTCAAGAAACGTGAATATTGTAAATCACTTCGAAGTCACTGTATTGTGACACTATTGGTTATGTTTTTTCTGAGTCTTATGATTATTGCTGCAAGTATACTGTTACATATATACTATCCTATTTTCAAGCGTGCACATTCTTCCTTAAATGTCACTGCCGAGCACTCTTTCAGTGAACTGCCCCCGCATGAGTTATCTTACCGACTTGCGCTGCGCAACAACTCATTCATTAGTATGTTACATCATTCCCATCAGACCAGCAATGCTACTAATTGTTGGATATGTGGCCGACTCCCTCCCTATCAGAAATACAAGGGAGTTCTGCCCCTCTTCCCGTACCAGTTCACACACAATGGTTCCTGTGGTGCATGGTTTAGTTTAATTAATTCCCTAGATTCCATTTCCGTAGTTTACCAGGGCAACTGGGTATGGGGAAATCTGAACACAGTTCTGCATAAAGTATGTTTCCCTGACAAGGAGGGTCTTCCCAAAAGGACAGGGACTGATCTAGAAAATGAAGTCTATGGATTAGGTAACTTTACACTTAACCTCATGATTCTGAATGTTGAATCAGAAACCGAACCCGTCTTGCCTGCTATGTCCGTATTACCAGTCAAAGGTGAATTATGTGTCAGAAAGAATGGTTCAGTACACCTGGGTCATAGTAAGTGTACTACTGTGATCGAATTCAGTGATAAAGGCAAGTCTACATTTAAAGCTTCCCGTCATTCCTACTTCATTTGTGGTCATACCGCATATATACGCTTACCTCTAGATTGGGATGGCACCTGTTACATTGCATTCCTTCTGCCACCTGTTTTCCTAGCCCCTCCTGATTATCATAGGGACTCTCATCTAGTACATGTCAGACCCAAGAGAGATCTCCCGATTGTCGACTACACTGAAACGGCATGGGAGCAATACACAGACTTCAATAAAGGTTTCTTTCCCTATTTAGGTGCTGTCTTTAATAGTAAACTGATACGAAAATTAACCAGAACCCTTGAAGCAGTAGTGAATGAAACTACTTCCGCCCTAGGTAACTTAACAGAGGAGCAGTCTGCTATGCGGATTGTTGTTCTTCAAAATCGTCTTGTCCTTGACGTCATCCTGGCCGATAGGGGCGGAGCTTGTAGAGTCATCAGATCGAGCTGCTGTGTTTTCATTCCAGAAAACGGGCCATCAGTATATAGAGCCATAACCCGTCTTCACAAGATTGCAAGTCAGATACACCAGAATCCAGGCACCTGGACTTGGTCCGGTTGGTTCTGGAGTGTACTATCAGCCTGGGGATGGAAAGTCCTATCCTTCCTAGGAATAGCCCTTCTCATAGTATTCAGTTGTTGCCTATGTCTGCAATGTGGGCCAGCGATTTGCGGCTTGTGCGCCACATCATGTATTCCTCATTCAAGTCCACATTCAAAACACCGTAAGAAGAAAGAAGAGCAAATGATGTTACATGAACAGATTGATAGATTAATGAGGATTGATATATCATGAAGGGTCCGTAGGGGACAAGGAGGGAATGAGGTAATATGAATTTTCATGGTCAATTGTGTCCCCTATCATAGACCCCTACGGCTCCATGTACGTGCTTCAAGTACATGTATGTTCCCTCCACAATCAGCTATGAAGACGCAAATACATTTGCGTCCAACGTTAACATGTCCTCTTTCAGATCCACCATGAATGGGTCGGATATTCAGTTCCTAAGTGCGCTTTGCCAACGTCTTTACATGGTGCACTTTCAAGTTTCTCTGGCTCTGGTGAGTTAGGCCCTGATTCCTGCCATCGAGCCCTTTCTGCCTTCTGTCTCTGAAAGCTGCAGCTTGCCGCTTCTATGACCCTTGCCTTACTCCCTGTGCGGCGAGCGGTGCCTGGCTCGACCTGCTTGCCTGCCAAGACTGTATACAGCCTTCAAGTTATCTGCTCCGCTCCTCGAAAATACATTCCTGTCTAGTAGTTTAGGAAAACATCTCCCCAGCTGCAGAGCAAAGGGCCCGGCCTTCCTGTCTCCGTGCAAGTAATTCATAGCTCCTGTTACCATGGTAGGCCCGTGGCCCCCTGCTTTACACATAGACACGTAGTCGCATATGCACGCACTAGCAGTCAGTATAGAATAGCCTCTGCCCGAGAGACCTTTCCTTCTAGATAATACAGTTCCTCAAACATAAGATATTAGATATGATTTGGGATTAGGTTGTTCTGACACCCCAGACTTCTGTCTCCTCATGTAGGGCTAAATGTCAAGTCCCCTTCACCCTCCAGTTCCACGTCAATCACACGTCATGCTGCTGCGCGCGCATCTCTGCCATGTATTACTGCTGACACTGCAGGATTCTCCTATGGATCCACCCACCTGTGATACGTTTCATATGACGTTGTCTAGCACACACCTCCGTGTACGCCCTCATGCGCGCCTTCTGTTACGCACATGTGTTCTTATCTCGTTTCTCTCAGCTGTTACGCCTTCTGCATTCATCACTACTATGTGTATTGACTATATAAATGATATTCTGTTAATAAAGCATTGTACATGTGCATGTCCATGTCCATTCCCTTCCTGAACCCTTGTGGTGATGGAACATGATACCTGGTTCGAACCAATTCTTTTTTAAGGAATAAAACCTTCATAAACTCAGATGCCACGGACTCTGCCTCTTATTTTTGACTGAGTTATTCTTATTGAACTTTACCGCATAAATTAAGTATAGGTAATATAAATTTACCACACTTGGATTTGATCTTTTGACGACAGTATTTTCCACAACGATGGGTTTGAAAGTGATGTCTTAAATTGTTTTCATCCGTACTTTTTGGAACAACACATGTAGAATGCTGTTCAATAAAACTCATCACTGTGTCATCCGAATCTGTTCCAAATTTGGGAGCATCCTTGATCCATAACAACATATGTATGTGAGGAGGACCTCTTGCTTAATACTTCTTTCTCAAAAAGAAATCCAAAACGTCTTCAAGAGGAGGATTTTTTTGTTTGTGATAAAATACATCATAGCTTCAAATCTTTGATTGAAATACCTGCATACATTAACTGGATTCAAAGAGCACAGTTCTCCAGGTGTCTTGTATTCTATATTTTCAATGTTTGCATTTGCCTCTCGAAGAAATTGAAGTAAGTCTTCCCAAGCATATTCAGCACAGCTAAGAGTGAGGAAGCATGTAGGAGTTCCTAAGTTTCTTAGCATACATTTCAGTTCCCCATGACTATGGTACCAATACTCGTTAGTACCACGCAGACATGCCATGAGATTAATTAGGTGAGATTCCAAAATAGTGTCTTGCTGTTGGACTTTATCCATAAAGTCCCTTGCCGAAACATTTTGCAGATGTACTCCACTTTTTAGTATATGGTTCACTGTATAAGAAAGTCCAGACAAGTCACTCTCAAACAGAAGATGAAACAAATATGGAATACATTGACGAAACCTTGCATCTTCTGCATATAATCTTAAAGTCTGTTATTCAGATGCAGGAATTTGAACAGGTCGGTCATCATATCGTCCACCTTGACCTGTTGGAAATAACTGAGGAAAACAACGAGCTTCCAAACTTTCTTCCCATACACTAATGGGACTTCCTTTTGCTTCTTTCATTTGAAACAACTCAATAGCATTCCCCAATACTTCTTTGGAATGCAGAGAATGAACACTATAATGTTCAAAAATTTCTTCACTTCTAGAGACATCTACTTTTTCAATTTGCCCAGCTGAGAAATCACTGTCCTCTTCTACAGTTGTTTCCTCTTCTCCTACATATACATTTTTGTAGTACTGATTGTTTTTTACCAAATACAACGTTGCCTTTTTGACTTTCCTAACATCCATTAATTCTTGCCAGATGTGCTTACTCTTTGTAGGAACGCCATTAACTAGAATAACCAGAGGTTCCTCTTCTACTTTTTCTACACCAATCTTATCAATATTATTCTTTAAATCTAGAGGCAAATAAACAACTCTACCCTTTAATCCTCTCTGTAAATCTGAAGGAGGCAATTTCCCTGTCTTAGGCTCCATGCGAACAATAGCCTGAAAAGGATGCACACATTGAATCAGAATATACTCATAGGCATTTAAATCCATCAATTCAGAAGGAATGTTTACCAACTCAAGATTATTATGTACAGCTCTAGCAGGCATTTTGTTTTCATTTAGTTTATTATAACAATATTTACAAATAGGTTGATCAGAACCCAAATCAAAACAATTTTCCACTCATTATTATTTTTTTTTCACTTTTTTCATATAAAACTAACCTAGTTTGATTCTTATAATGAGTTCGTCGACAACACACACAAGAAAAATTTGGCCTTTCACTTGAATTGACTTTAACCTTTGTAATTTTATGGTCAAATTTTTTTGTACTTAAAATCTGTACACTCTCTTACACAATACCTTCTATTACTGTATCAGGTTCTGCACTGTCCTCTTTTTCACCAAAGTAACTAAACTCTATTTCTTCACAAATGTTCTTCACATCTAATTCAGATCCATGCAAAAGAGCACTGTTTAACTGTTTTAGCGTAAGTGCTGGACTTTTTGCACAATACAACCTTCTCACTAATTTCCTCACTTTAGTATGATGCACTGCTAACATCCTAAAATGATGAAAAACACTCTGACATACTTTTTTAGAAAGACAAGCCAGTGAATGTCCATGCAAACCTGTTTTTCTCTCACTCTGCAAGGATCTAACTCTTGCAACATTTTAATCTTTTGTTTTAGACCTTTCTTAGTATATGTGCATAAGAAATTGTGAAACAAATCTATTGAATCCTGTCGCACACTACAAATACTACTACAATTCCAATTGTACACTGGAGCCTTAGGACGTCTCCCTAAAACTTCATCAGCTAACACCTCTTCTGTATTTCTAGGCACAATTTTTTCTTTTTCAATCGGACACCGGTCCTTCACCTCATATGCTCGACTACTGGTGTCAACTGCATGCAACAAATCATGCTCCAGAAAAAACATCACAAAAATTAGTCCGATTAATTACTCTTTTCCACTTACTTTTTTATTTCAAAACATTGATTGCCTTGCTAGTGTACGAATTCTATTGATTACTAAAATATATAATTTTTTTCATTTCAAAAGCCTGATCAACTATCCTCTCTATACTTTTCTTTTTCTTGTAAAAAACTGTTTTTCTTTTACAATTTTTAATTTTTTTTTAATACATTTAAAACAATTCTGTAATAAAACATTCGCCTACGAATGTCAATGAACTGATTTTTATGCCTATTACTATAGACAATATCATCCCCATAAACGTTCTCAACATTTTTGCTGGGAATTAGTTTTCTTGGAAAAGTAAGCCTTTCTATATTTTCTTCTTTGAACAGATTTAGTACGCATATTGCTTCTTCTTTTTGTAGAGAATTACAACCTGTTGTAAAGAAAAAAGAACATATTATAGACCACTACTAACATACTACATAGCAATTACAATAACTAAACGATATAAACAATAGTTTACAACATAAGTAAGTTTATAGCATAGCAACTGTGTCTCACCAGAGTAGGAAATTATGCTGTGAGTGCTGTTTCTCAGTTTATGGCAGTGTAGTACAGTTTCAACAATAATCTCACTCTCTGCATGCACTATCTCTTTTTTTGTGTGTATCATCTCACTCTCTGCCTGCACCATCTCTCTATTTGTGTGTTTCATCTCTCTCTTTGCGTGTGTCATCTCACTCTCTGCCTTCACCATCTCTCTTTCCGTTTGTCATCTCACTCTCTACCTGCGCCATCTCTCTCTCTCTTTGTGTGTGTCATCTCTCTCCTTGCCTGTGTCATCCCACTCTCTGCCTGCTCCATCTCTCTCTTTGCGTGTGTCATCTCACTCTGTGTCTGTGCCATCTCTCTCTTTGTGTGTGTCATCTCTCTCTTTGCATGTGTCATCTCACTCTCTGCCTGTGCCATCTCTCTTTTTGCGTGTGTCATCTCACTCTCTGCCTGCGCCATCTCTCTCTTTGCGTGTGTCATTTCACTCTCTGCCTGCGCCATCTCTCTCTTTGTGTGTGTCATCTCTCTCCTTGCATGTGTCATCTCACTCTCTGCCTGCGCCATATCTCTCTTTGTGTGTGTCATCTCTCTCTTTGCGTGTGTCATCTCTTGTTTATTTCGAAGGGGCATCGGCAGTGGGGAGGAAGCGCTGTTGTTTGCTTAAGCGTGCTGCGCTTCAGTGCAATTTACAAGCAGCATATCGCGAGTAATTTTAAAACGCCCGTTTTTTTCTATATAGTTTTATTTGGAGTTCCACCTTATCCCCTGTTTTTAATACCCATCAACTTGCACTGTAATTTGGAAAACCCACCGCTCTTTGCGGGTCCTTGTCCTTTTCCTTGCCTTCCTGATTCCGACTTTGGCGGCCATCTTGGGGGTAAGCGGGACGCCATTCCTCACACGGTCTGGTCATCACTCGGACGCTAGACCTCCTACAAAAGGCGGACAAACGAGGTGCTTTGCCTTGTTTATTTCGAAGGGGCATTGGCAGTAGGGAGGACGCGCTGTTTGATTAAGCGTGCTGCGCTTCAGTGCAATTTACAAGCAGCATATCGCAAGTAATTTTAAAACGCCAGTTTTTTCTATATAGTTTTATTTGGAGTTCAACCTTATCCCCTGTTTTTAATACCCATTAACTTGCACTGTAATTTGGAAAACCCACTGCTCTTTGCGGGTCCTTGTCCTTTTCCTTGCCTTCCTGATTCCGACTTTTGCGGCCATCTTGGGGGTAAGCGAGACGCCATTCCTCACACGGTCTAGTCATCACAAGGACGCTAGACCTCCTACAAAAGGTGGACAAACTAGGTGCTCTGCCTTGTTTATTTCGAAGGAGCATTGGCAGTAGGGAGGACGCGCTGTTGTTTGCTTACGCGTGCTGTGCTTCAGTGCAATTTACAAGAAGCATATCGCGAGTAATTTTAAAACGCCCGTTTTTTCTATATAATTTTATTTGGAGTTCCACATTATCCCCTGTTTTTAATACCCATTAACTTGCACTGTAATTTGGAAAACCCACCGCTCTTTGCGGGTCCTTGTCCTTTTCCTTGCCTTCCTGATTCCGACTTTGGCGGCCATCTTGGGGGTAAGCGGGATGCCATTCTTCACACGGTCTAGTCGTCACAAGGACGCTAGACCTCCTACAAAAGGCGGACAAACTAGGTGCTCTGCCTTCTTTATTTCGAAGGGGCATTGGCAGTAGGGAGGACCCGCTGTTTGCTTAAGCGTGCTGCGCTTCAGTGCAATTTACAAGCAGCATATCGCGAGTAATTTTAAAACGCCCGTTTTTTCTATATAGTTTTATTTGGAGTTCCACCTTATCCCGTTTTTAATACCCATTAACTTGCACTGTAATTTGGAAAACCCACCGCTCTTTGCGGGTCCTTGTCCTTTTCCTTGTCTTCCTGATTCTGACTTTGGCGGCCATCTTGGGGGTAAGCGGGACGCCATTATTCACACGATCTAGTCGTCACAAGGACGCTAGACCTCCTACAAAAGGCGGCCATGCTAACGCGCGGGGGGTACGCGCAGCGAGACCGCCGTCATTCCGCCGGAGTTACGCCAGAGTTTAGCCCGTGTGTGCCCGTCCGGGCCCAGACAGGCTTAGGGCTAGACACGCTGGCTTTTTCCCCTAAGGTCGGTATAACATATACTAGAAATTATTTGATATCATTACGCCCTTCGGATGAAGTGCCCTGCAATTTTAACCATAAAAGTGATTTACCTCTTGTGACGTGCAGGTGACGCATTAAGGGCCAGAGAGCCATAGGAAATAAGGCTCTACTAATGGCTCTGCTGAATTGTAGGTCCCTTCCTAGTAGGTATGGGCGGAAAATCCGTTTCGCTCGCGGATTTTGCGTATTTTCTCGAAATTTCCCGCAAAACTTGCAATTCCGCGAGCAGCGGATTTTGCTCGCACTGCTCGCACTGTTCGCGTGAGTTCGCGGCTTCCCAGTACAACTTCGCGCCCCGCGAATAAGTGCTAAATTGCAGAAATACGATCTTAGCAAAACTGAAACTGTCATGAAATCAAACCACAGCCTCTTCAATCCCCATAGGAGTAAAAAGCCTGCAGCATGCATGTTTAAAATAGGAACCTATATTCAAATTAGGAAACCCACCCCTGTCCCGTGCATCCAGCACTCCGTGTGAAAGTGTTTGTGTAAATAATCTTTAAAGTATTTTGTTTGTGTATACATTATACTGTGTTAACACTGATTTCCTTTTGTAACTCTTTGCGGTGTAAGCTTGGGTTAATCCGTTTTGAAAGTTTTAACTTGAAGCGGTATGCATTGTCAAAGCTTGAACTTTAATCAATATTGGTTTCTGCCTCGTTTCTGCAGACAAGCGGAAACACGCGTTGGTTTGCTTTCCAAAGAAACGCGTGTGCTCCGCTTCTGTCAAAAGCAGAAAGACGCGTTTGTTGACATTTCTCTCTGCGCGCAAGGAGAGAAACACAGCGTCAGTGGGCACGCATGCGTCTCGACGTTTGGGTGTGGTTCCACTATAAAAACCACACCCGAGCTTCTGGAAGACGCTTAGCCTTCCAGCCTTGCTTGAGGAAACATCGCGCATCTCCAGAAGACCTTCAGGATTCCTTCTAGCCTCGCAGATTGCAGTACATCTTTTGAAGGACTGATTCTGGACAATGCTACAACAAGATATTGAAAGCTAAGTGCAAACTCTTTTCTTCTTAGGCGCCCATCGCTAGCAACCTTCTTGGAAAGAACAATTTTTGGGAACATTCTCTCTGAATTCAAGAGGAGAATTAATGCAAGAAAGAAAGACATTTGTTTAATGTGTTCAATGTGGACATAGATTGTGATGTGTTCAATGTGGACATAGATTGTGAATTCGGTTTAGGCTATATGTACATTTCTTGTTTGCTGTATGTGTATATCTTTTAGTTCTTTAAGAAGGGAATCAAAGTCATCTGAAAACGTGGAAGTGGTGAAAGTTATTACAGTTAGCAAAAAAGTAAGTGCAATTGGAAAAGAAGTTGGTTTAGAATCTTTCCTTTAGAATTGGTATAATTGTGCATTTGTATCTTTGTAGAGAAACTACTTCCCCCAGCATTAAACTTCAAGAACTGAATCTCCTTCATCATCACACCTCTGCTAACCTGTACCGACACACCACACCACTTCCAGGACGCGAAGCCTCTCTTTGTAGATCGCAGGTAGGATATTTAAATCTGAAAATAGGTTAACAGATTTACAGTATAGAAAAAAGTAAGAGAGAGAGTCAATCCCTTTTGAGAATAAGATACTAAGGTGAACTTGTTGCTTTGCAGGTCGACTACAAGGACTCACATTAGCGTCAGATCCGGCCACTCTCCCTTTTAGCTATCCAGCATCTTGGCGCGTAAATCTACTAACCACCAGAGGTAGGATAGGTTTCAGGGAGTTTGGCTCATAGCGTCTCTGCAAAACCCGTCAAGCACCTTACAGGTAAGATTGCACAGCCTTACAGGTAAGAGTGACTTGAATCACCTGACAGAAGGCTAAGCCCACGGAAAACAGTTTTGCCCAGACGCTATGGACCAAACAGGTGAGGTGTCTCTTCAAGACATTGCAGCTATGTTAACTCAGATTAGACACGAGAATGCAGAGCTACGTAGGGACGTTTCTGAACTACAAAGCAATTTACAAACTTCTAAAACATCATGGACTTCTCCTATTAGGCCAGCTACCTTCCAACCTCCACTGCAAACCCTGTATAGTGGTAACGCATCTAGTTCCCCTTCTGCATCCACCCAAATTCAGGTGGTTACCCCTATTTCTGTACCCTTGGCACCGCCAGAGAGATTCTATGGGGACTGCAACAAGTTTGCTATATTTTTAAATCAATGCCATCTGCATTTTGTAGCTAAACCCACTGCATTCCCTGATGATTCGGCGAAGGTGGTTTTTATCCTCTCTTATTTGGGTGGTGAGGCAGCTCTCTGGTCTGTACCTTATGTAGAAAGGAATGATGCAATTCTATACGATCTAAGGCGATTTAAAAATACCATGAAAAAACTATTCGCCAAACATGTCTTTGTGCAGTCGGCAGATTACGAACTATTAAGTTTGAAACAAGGGTCCTCAGATCTTTTACATTACATCTCCTCCTTCAACAGGTTAGTAATAGAAGCTGAATGGCCAGAAGACAAACGAGTGTCCTTGTTCTATAGGGGGTTGAAGGACGATTTGAAAGACATGGTTACTCAGATCCTTGATCCTCCCACTGACTGCGAAGAATTTATAGATCTGGTAGTTAAGCTAAACCATCGCATATTAGAAAGAAAGGGAGAAAAAGGAAAGACAGATTTTAAATTCTTTTTATCTAAAGACAAAACGAATCTTAAACATGAAGCCACGCCTAGACAAGATCCAACTGAACCAATGCAAATAGGGACAGTTAGAGGTCCTCTGTCTAAAGAAGAAAGAGAGAAGAGGAGAAAATTGAATCAGTGTATGTATTGTGGGAAATCTGGGCACTTTGTCAAGGAGTGCCCAACTCGACCCACAAAACCTAAAACAAAATCAGTTGATGTCAACGCGATATCGCAGGTGGAAAACGTGTGAGCTCGGTAGACCAGGAGGTCAGTTTATTGGGTAAGCAGCTTAGTTTGGCCTCTAATGCTCCAACTATCTCACATAGTCATCCTTGTATGAGAGTTCTACTTCAATCCCAATTAGACAACACTCGCTCTTGGTCTGTGGATGCTTTGATAGATTCTGGAGCCACAGGCAATTTTATCGACACCCAATTGTTTGAGAAGTTAGGTTTGCAAAGAACCGAGAAAAAATCCCCAGAAATAGTCAGGGCCGTGGATGGAAAAGAACTGACTTCAGGTCCAATACAACATCACACTGAGATCTTAACTATGATATGTGCAACTAAACACAGTGAAGATATAACCTTTGATATTATTGATGCCCCTCAGTTTGGTCTAATCTTGGGTATCACTTGGTTAGTCCTCCACAACCCTTACATAGATTGGGTTAACAGAACCATTCTCTTCAAATCTGATTACTGTCATGCAAAGTGTTTTAGGCAATATCCAGGTACCGATCTCATAGTTCAGGGCTATAATTTTCCTAAACAAATTCAGAGTGTACTAACTATTACAGGGGTTCCAGAAGACTATCATGATCTACTGGATGTATTTGACAAAACTAAAGCCAATACCTTGCCACCGCACAGGGATTATGATTGTCAAATTGATCTAGTTCCAGGAGCTACATTACCATGCAGTAGAATCTATGCCCTTACGGAGAAGGAAAACGAACATCTTAGGTCATATTTGGATGAATACCTTGCTAACGGTTTTATCAGACACTCTAAGTCCCCAGTCTCCTCTCCTTTATTTTTTATACCAAAGAAGGGAGGAGAATTGCGCTCTTGCATCGACTATCGCGCAATTAACAACATGACTGTCAAGAATAGGTACCCATTGCCCTTGATTCCGACTTTACTTGACCAAATAAAAGATGCAGCAATTTATACAAAACTAGATTTACGAGGAGCATATCACCTAGTAAGAGTCCGAGAGGGTGATGAGTGGAAAACAGCTTTCCGCACAAAGTTTGGACTTTATGAGTATCAAGTCATGCCCTTCGGACTCTGCAATGCCCCAGCAGCATTTCAGTTTTTCATAAATGAGGTTCTAAGAGAATTTCTTGATGTATGTTGTATCGTCTATATTGATGATATCCTCATTTACTCCAAAAATATTTCTGACCATGTGAAGCAAGTACGAGCCATTTTGAAACAGCTTTTGCAGAATTCTCTATTTGTGAAACTAGAGAAAAGTTTGTTCCATGTTACCACCGTGGATTTCTTGGGGTATATCCTCAGTCCTTCTGGCATAGAGATGGATCAAAAGAAAGTGCAAGCCATAATTGATTGGCCCATTCCAAACAGCGTTAAACAAATCCAGAGCTTTTTGGGATTCGCAAATTTCTAGAGGCGATTCATTAAGGATTTCTCACAAATAATCACCCCAATCACTAAATTACTGAGAAAAAACGTGAAATTTGAATGGGACGCTGAAGCGGAAAAAGCTTTTCAGAAATTGAAAACTCAATTTACTACCGCTCCGATTCTAAAACACCCAGATCCTTCCCAACCATTTATCGTAGAGGCTGATGCATCTCAATTCGCTATTGGAGGCATACTTTCCCAAAGAAGTACTAACACTGGTCAAATGCATCCGGTTGCCTTTTTCTCTAGAAAACTCAATCCTACTGAACAGAATTATGCCATAGCAGATAGAGAATTGCTAGCCATTAAAGCTGTCTTCAAAGAATGGCGACACTACTTGCTAGGGGCCAGACATCCAGTGACCATTTACACAGATCATAGAAACCTTCAATCACTTAAATCTGTAAAGGCTTTATCAGCTCGACAGCTAAGGTGGACTTTGTTTTTTAATGATTTTGACTTTATCATCACCTATCGTCCCGGAAAAGAGAACAATAAAGCGGATGCTTTATCAAGAATAGGAGGTAGTGATGATATGAACATAAGACAAGAGCCCGTACTTCCGATTATTCCTGCTGAACGTTTTCTTGTAGGTCTTGTAGATTCTGATGTTGTATTAGATCTTAAAGAAGCCTTCCAATCACAATCAAAGGAGGTTTGGAATAAAGCCTATCCTTTGTTACAATGGAAAGAACATGTTTTGTACATGAATAATCAAGTATTTGTACCTGTTGAATCTCTTCAGAAGAAGGTTTTGCAGTTGTATCATGATACTTCTCTGTCAATACATCCTGGAGTTACAAAGATGTATCAGTTGATCAAGAGAAAGTTTTGGTGGCCTTCATTGTATAAAGACATACAACATTACGTGGATACTTGCACTGTTTGTAGTCAGAACAAACCTGTACATCATGCTCCTAGTGGTCTCCTATTGCCTTTAACTTTACCACCTCAGCCTTGGCATACAGTGTCGCTAGATTTCATTGTTGAATTACCTCGCTCCAAGGCAGGCTACACTACGATACTCACTGTAGTGGATCATTACACTCGCTATGCTCATTTCATACCTCTTTCTAAGCTTCCCACAGCTTCTGAATTAACTCAAATTTTCATGAAAGAGGTAGTGAAATTACATGGAATACCATCAGTCTTAATATCAGACAGAGGCCCACAGTTTATTTCCCATTTTTGGCGTAATTTGGGGAAGGCTTTGAACATGGAAATTCGTACCTCTACGAGTTACCATCCTCAAACTGATGGGTTAACGGAGCGCACAAATCAAACTGTTGAACAACTATTACGTTGCCTGTTAGCCACTCACGATCAGGATTGGTCAGACATTCTTTGGGCCGCAGAATTCGCATATAATAATGCTGACCACTCCTCTATTGGTATGTCCCCTTTCTTCTGCACTTTTGGTTATCATCCTAAGGAAATACTAGGATCAGATTTGGGTTCAACCTTAGTTCCAGCAGTTTCTGACTATGTAAAGGATCTAGTTGATATTCAGCAAGAAGCTCAGCAACATCTAGCACAAGCCAAAGAAACCCAAAAACGGTATGCTGACAAGCATCGTTCTGAATCACCACAGTATTCAGTAGGAGACAAGGTCTGGTTAGCAACTAAAAATCTTGGATTGAAATGTCACAAAAATTTCCGCCCCAGGTTCATAGGTCATTTCCCTATCGAAAGAGTGGTTAACCCTGTTTGTGTGAAATTAACATTACCAGCTAGGTTTCGCATTCATCCTGTATTTCACATTTCTTTGATTAAACCCTGTAATCCTGGAACCAGAAGTCTTAAAAACCCTCCAGCTATAGATATTGATGGAGTTCCAGAATTTGAAGTCAAAGCTGTTCTAGACTCCAAAAGAGTAAAAGGAAAATTACATTACCTAGTTGATTGGAAAGGTTACGGTCCTGAGGAAAGAACTTGGGAACCTTTGGTGAATCAGCAAAATGCTCCCGAAATTCTGAAAATCTTTCATGCTAAGTACCCTAACAAGCCCAAACCGGTTCCTACTGTGTTAGGAGGGATTCTACGAGGGGGATACTGTCATGAAATCAAACCACAGCCTCTTCAATCCCCATAGGAGTAAAAAGCCTGCAGCATGCATGTTTAAAATAGGAACCTATATTCAAATTAGGAAACCCACCCCTGTCCCGTGCATCCAGCACTCCGTGTGAAAGTGTTTGTGTAAATAATCTTTAAAGTATTTTGTTTGTGTATACATTATACTGTGTTAACACTGATTTCCTTTTGTGACTCTTGGCGGTGTAAGCTTGGGTTAATCCGTTTTGAAAGTTTTAACTTGAAGCGGTATACATTGTCAAAGCTTGAACTTTAATCAATATTGGTTTCTGCCTCGTTTCTGCAGACAAGCGGAAACACGCGTTGGTTTGCTTTCCAAAGAAACGCGTGTGCTCCGCTTCTGTCAAAAGCAGAAAGACGCGTTTGTTGACATTTCTCTCTGCGCGCAAGGAGAGAAACACAGCGTCAGTGGGCACGCATGCGTCTCGACGTTTGGGTGTGGTTCCACTATAAAAACCACACCCGAGCTTCTGGAAGACGCTTAGCCTTCCAGCCTTGCTTGAGGAAACATCGCGCATCTCCAGAAGACCTTCAGGATTCCTTCTAGCCTCGCAGATTGCAGTACATCTTTTGAAGGACTGATTCTGGACAATGCTACAACAAGATATTGAAAGCTAAGTGCAAACTCTTTTCTTCATAGGCGCCCATCGCTAGCAACCTTCTTGGAAAGAACAATTTTTGGGAACATTCTCTCTGAATTCAAGAGGAGAATTAATGCAAGAAAGAAAGACATTTGTTTAATGTGTTCAATGTGGACATAGATTGTGATGTGTTCAATGTGGACATAGATTGTGAATTCGGTTTAGGCTATATGTACATTTCTTGTTTGCTGTATGTGTATATCTTTTAGTTCTTTAAGAAGGGAATCAAAGTCATCTGAAAACGTGGAAGTGGTGAAAGTTATTACAGTTAGCAAAAAAGTAAGTGCAATTGGAAAAGAAGTTGGTTTAGAATCTTTCCTTTAGAATTGGTATAATTGTGCATTTGTATCTTTGTAGAGAAACTACTTCCCCCAGCATTAAACTTCAAGAACTGAATCTCCTTCATCATCACACCTCTGCTAACCTGTACCGACACACCACACCACTTCCAGGACGCGAAGCCTCTCTTTGTAGATCGCAGGTAGGATATTTAAATCTGAAAATAGGTTAACAGATTTACAGTATAGAAAAAAGTAAGAGAGAGAGTCAATCCCTTTTGAGAATAAGATACTAAGGTGAACTTGTTGCTTTGCAGGTCGACTACAAGGACTCACATTAGCGTCAGATCCGGCCACTCTCCCTTTTAGCTATCCAGCATCTTGGCGCGTAAATCTACTAACCACCAGAGGTAGGATAGGTTTCAGGGAGTTTGGCTCATAGCGTCTCTGCAAAACCCGTCAAGCACCTTACAGGTAAGATTGCACAGCCTTACAGGTAAGAGTGACTTGAATCACCTGAGAGAAACTACTTACCAGGTTCAAAAGTTCAGGCTCATCATTAGTAGCCATTTCCTGTAGTGCTTCCTGAGGGGCCCCTCCAGAGTTCAGTTGCCAGTTGCAACTATTATGTGACCCTGCTCTGAACCTCAGAATAGTTACACATATGCCACAAAGGTCCTGAATTACAGCTAAGGGAGACAAGCAGGAGCCAGGCTGGAAGTTAAAATCCATTAATCAGCCCCTAATTCATTATTGTCAGTTGGGGCAGGGCAGGTGTTGTAACTAATTTTGCAACAATGAAAGCACTTAGCAAGTGCAAAAGATCACTAATCAGGGCGCACTAAGGAAGCAGGTGCCAGCTAAAAAAATATTCTGTGACACATTAATCAGCCCCAAATTAATTTAGGTCACTTGAGGCAGGGAAGGTGTGCTTTGCGTTGCCGAAAATAATGTACACTGGACAACCAGAGGGTGTGGTGATGAAACAGAGGGTGGCATGGGTGGGCCAGAGGGTGGCATGAGTAGTCAGAGAGTGGCAGTGGTGACAGAGAGTGGCAGTGATGAAGAAGAGTGTCCCAAACAGGCTGGACACGTAGAAACAACAAGTTCGCAAAACTTGCGACCCGACAGGTAAGTTCGCAAATTGCGAAATTGTAAAAACCCTCGCGAACTGGCAGAAACACGGGCGAACACAAAAAAAAAAAAAATCCGCAAATTCGCGGGAATTCGCGGATTTTGCGGATTGCGAGTTCGCAAATCCGCAAAATTCGCGAACGCGAGATTCGCAAAATTCGCCCATGCTTACTTCCTAGTCATTCAATCAAAATCAATTCCCTCGTACAAGATCATGAGTTGGATATCTTGTTTTTATCCAAAACCTGGACCACGTCTAGTTCGTGCACAGATATGGTGCAAGCACTCCCCCCGGGCTATCTAATTTATCATCTAGATAGGCCTATTGGACGAGGAGGTGGTATTGCTATCATTTATAGGGACACGCTGGTCTGCAGAGCCCAGGACGGGGGGCGTGCTCGACTGTGAAAGCTGTCAATTCTCATTACGGATGTCAGCCACGACCTCCATATCAGGCCTCCTAGTGTACCGCCCTCCGGGGTGTGTAGGCAATTTTGCCAGTTCATTTACGGAAACTGTTACGCTCTTGGCATCGTCGATTGCCAATTTTTTGGCACTCGGAGATTTTAATCTCCATTTTGACGACCCTGCTGACACTTTCGCTGTCGACCTGAAGGGTGATTTGAAAGCCTTTGATATGAGGCTAATCAACTCAGGGGCCACGCACTGTAAGGGTCACTTACTGGATCCAGTCTTTTCGAATATGGACCGGATTGAAGCCTCGACTCCCTTGGCTTTACCGTGGTCAGATCATTTTCTGGTTCCTTTCAATTGGCAGTACGATTTAACGGATGTAACTATTCCTAGGACCTTGGTCCAGGTTACCAGTAGAGCGCTGGATTGCTAACCTAGATGCTACCTGCCCGCGCCCGGTGGTGGATCCACTAATTGCTGATGTGAACTTGGAAAATTGGCTAAACAGGTCCCTGGACGCCATTCTCCCTAAAAAGAGAATGCCAAAGAGGGAGAAGAGAGTGGGTTCAGCCCCTTGGTACACCCAGATGTTAAGAACTCTTAGGAAAGGCTGCAAAAGGCTAGAGAGGATTTGGGGAAAGGATTGGGGAGAGGCAACCCGGAATGAGTATCGTACGGCAATTAGAGGATATAAAGCCGCTCTACGGGACGCCAAAGCCAAGTTCTATGAGGAGAGAATTGGCAACTCGGCTAACTCCTCTAGAGAGTCCTTCAAGGTCTTTAGAGACCTTTTGAAAACTCCGGAACCGCCAGTGAGCCATGAGAGTCCTCAAAAGAAATGTAAGGAACTGGCTAACTACTTTCACATGAAAGTAGAAAACATCGTAAGTTCCTTACCACGACCAGCCCAGGAATCGGATATAGGCGAACAGCGAGGTGATGTTCAGATCAAGCTTGACGTCTTTGGTCCAGTGACCACTGACGAAGTTCTCAAGGTTCTAGGGGCCATGAAGAGTGGTTCACCTAGGGATCCTGTTCCGATGAGATACCTCAAGCAGAAAGCAACTACTATTGCTGCACCAGTAACAGATCTTATCAATGCATCTTTTGCGCAGGGAATGGTTCCACCCAGTTGGAAAAAAGTGATTGTAAAGGCCCTTCTGAAAAAGCCTGGTCTAGTTCCATCGGACCTGGCTAATTTCAGACCGATTTCTTTGCTGCCCGGGTTCGGTAAGATCGCGGAGAGACTGGTGAACAGGCGACTGTCACAGTTCCTGGAGTTCAATGGCTTGTTGCGGAATTCCAAACTAAATTTTTTTGAAGTTAATTTTCATAAAAACCACCGCAGCGATTTTCACCAAATATTGAAAACGCCACACTGCGTACCAGTCCCCACCATTTTGCCAAGTTTTGTGTAATTCCGTTCAGCGGTTCGGGCTGTAGCTGTGTCTAATCATCATATGGAAATTAACATGGGAAAAACACGTTTTGGGACCCCCCTTTTTTCTCGGCCCCAGCTTCATGAATCCCCCCAACACTTTCAGGGAAGGAGCGGAGCGTAACGGTCCCTCTTTTTTGAGAAATTCACAAAGATTCATCCACCGACGCCAAAGTTATTCCCAATAGAATGTTGCGGATTTCCTATGGAAACTAGGTCCTAACTATAACTACCTACTGGCGACTGCCAGTAGGTAATATATATAAATACATATATATATATATATATATATATATATATATATATATATATATATATATATATATATATATATATATATATATATATATATATATATATATATATATATATATATTACCTACTGGCTATCGCCAGTAGGTATATATAGTTAGGATTAATTCCCTATGGGATTTCTGAAAATTCTATGTCTAATAACTTTGGCGTTTGTGGACGGAATCGGCTGAAATTTTCAGGAAAATGGCACATTCTGTTTCTGAGCAGCCCCTGAAAATTTGGTGGGGTTTCGTCAAGGGGGGGCTGAGAAAAAAGGGGGGTCCCAAAACGCGTTTTTTACATTGAGTTTTCCATAGGGTGGTTGGCCTCACTTTTAGCTCGAACGGCTGAATTGATTTGCACGAAACTTGGCAAAATTGTAGGGACTGGTAGCCCGATGTGCCTTTGCTAGGTCTCAATATATGTGCTTCAGTGGATTTTGAGAAATTAACGTTTAAATCAAGATATATATCTGTAACAGCGCTCCGGGCAGCGATCCGGTCCGCTTACTTTTCGCGTTTCGGAACTTTGCGTGCAGAAAGCTGATTGGCTCTCCGGTGTCTGTCAACATTCTAAACAGTCCGGAGCGGCCGCCATCTTGTCTCTCGGTAGGATCGAGAGAGAAGAAGAGGTGAAAAACGAAAGGGGAATTTAATGAAAGGGGGCAAGGCATCCCCCTCTTGACCCCCTAGGAATGTTGTTGGGGTTATTAAAGGGTCCCGTGGGGAAAAGGAAAAAAAAATGATTTTTCACGGTAGAAGCGCTTCACGGGCCGCGAACTGGGCCGCAAACTGGTAGCGAAACGGGAATTCGCCATTTTGTGCTTCGTTAATTAAATTACTAGGTATAAGGGGGTGCGGGAGACGTATCCTAATCCCCTATGTTTCCTGAGGGTGGCTGAGGAGGCTGATATATGTTGATACATCTCTTCCAGCGGCTGTGCGTGAGCTTTTTTTTATTTTGCTGCGTGACAGTCCGGAGCGGCCGCCATCTTGTCTCTCGGTAGGATCGAGAGAGAAGAAGAGGTGAAAAACTAAGGGGGAATTTAATGAAAGGGGGCAAGGTATCCCCCTCTTGACCCCCTAGGAATGTTGTTGGGGTTATTAAAGGGTCCCGTGGGGAAAAGAAAAAAAAATGATTTTTCACGGTAGAAGCGCTTCACGGGCCGCGAACTGGGCCGCAAACTGGTAGCGAAACGGGAATTCGCCATTTTGTGCTTCGTTAATTAAATTACTAGGTATAAGGGGGTGCGGGAGACGTATCCTAATCCCCTATGTTTCCTGAGGGTGGCTGAGGAGGCTGATATATGTTGATACATCTCTTCCAGCGGCTGCGCCATCTTGCCTTTTTTCCAATGCCACAATTTTGTCGTGCATGGCAGCCATTTTAGATGCCAGGCTGGTCCCAGGCTATCACCTACCCCTGCGGATGTAGTTTATGGCCCCAGCTGTAGAGAATTCAGACATGCCAACCCTCCTGATTCCGGCGTGTGACTACTGATTTCAGTGCTAGTCTCCCGCCTCCCGATTTCTGCAAGCAAAAACCCGGGGGCATATTACGAACAACTAGCGATAATTTTTGTCTCTAACTTGTTTAGAGACAAAAATTATCGCCGCACATCGGCGATTTTTATCGCAGATAAACCTTGCTATTATCGCAGAAAAGTCAGCGATATTCATGTATTATCGAGCAAATGCTCTTAGCCATGTTATCCACCTCCCATTGGATAACATGGCTAAGAACTGCTCAGGGCAGGTGTTAGATTTTGGAGATATTCGCGCTTAGCGCGAATATCTCCAAAAGTTGGTAATAGAAGATAGCGATGTTAGGGACTGTTTCCAGTCGCTAACATCTTGGTACGCCACTTTGCATGTCATTAGTGATAAGTATCACTGACATGCAAAGCGGGGCCCAAGATGGTCGCTATCTCCTTTTAGCTGTCACTAACTGGTGTTAGCGACAGCTTGGTAATAGGGAGATAATTTTATCTCCGCTTTCATGGCTTTTAAAGCCAAAAAAGCGGAGATAAACCCCCTTGATAATATGCCCCACGATTCCTTGGGGGTTTCAGCTGACAGGGCTTGGTATTGTGTTACATGGTAATTTTTCCAGGAAACGTCAGAGGGTCGATGCAGGGGTTCTAGAAGAGGTGATAAACCATTTAAGCCTCATGAACAAGCGCATGGTCTTTTAAAGATTTGTGAAGTACTCGGGGCGGCGGTGTGTGTGTGCCCTCTTTTAGGAGCGGGCGGGGGGGCACTGCCAGCAACTTGCCAGGTCAGGTAGTGTTCAACACGTGCATCACCCTTTCTCTGCCTGCTATTGCGCTCCATGCTTCGGAAAGGTAAGAAAAAGAACGTGCATTTGAGTTTGAAATGTCCGATCCTGCAGCAGCACACTTCCAAAGCCCACACATGACAATGGAAAAGGGCGACCACTCGGTCCCCCCGAACGTATGGCAGAGTACCACGATCCCCCCGGGAAGCCATCTTGGGCGGGAGGCGAGTCTCGGCTGGTATGCCCGAAGCGGCGTAGCCGGGGCGCGCCTTTTCCCGCCCTAGAGTGGGTTGGCCTAGACACTGACGCGGCTGGCCACGCCCTAGGGGCAGGCAGGGGCGGGTTTACGCCCGCCCTGAAGACGGATAAAAGGAGAAGCAAGATCCGAAGGCATCCTCTTGTTCCTGTGCTCTGAAGCTGCACCTCCTCGCTGCACGTGAGCTCGAGACGGAACGAAGAGCCAATTTTGAGCGTTGTAATCGTTCTTGTTTGTTTTGCAGATACTCTGTTGGAGAATGCCGAAGAAGGCGGGAAAGCGCATGACTACTGAACAGATGCTGCGTGTTCTCATGAAGGAGATGACCGAACTAAAGAGGCGGGTGGATAAGAACGAGGAAGGGGGACCAAAACGTCCTTTGGCGGGAGCAGCCCCGGGAGGGAAAAACAAGAGGCCCAGGAGGGGAGCAGCGGGAGAAGACATCCTGGGTCCCAGTGCCCCGCTCGAGGCACCAACTCCCGTGCCGAAGGAAGGGAATCCGATTCCCGTTGTGGTCACCCCCGTGTCCGAGGAAGATATGCCGCCCGAGCTGGCAGCACAATTGGCAGCGTGGTTGGGAAAAGGTAAAGAGGGCGCCACGGCTGTCGACGCACAGGAGCTAATGAAGCAACTGCGTGAGTCACGGGAAGCAGCGAAGGTGTCCACGCCGGCTGCAGCAGTAGAGAAGCCGCAGGGGACGGGTTCAGTAGCAGAGACAACGTCCGGTGCAGGTAAGCGGCCATTGCCGATTGCGAGGGATGAGTCGGCACCCTCTCGTAGGGAAAAATTGGGTCAGCATGTTCCTTTGGCTATTAAGGAAAAGATATGGGCAGGGGAGTATGTAAACATATTCTCGTTGCTTACTGATCACTATGAGATGGAGCATGTCAAGGGCCAGAAGGAGCTCATGCATCCGAGTGTTTGGCGCGCAAAAATGGCCGCCTTTAAGGTAAATGAAAACATTGGCAATTGGGGCCAAGCGTGGGGGGTTTTTACATCGATCTTGGGGGAGCGAAGGCCCGATCTGTTACCCGAATTGCCGATTTATCAATCACGAATCATGGGGTATTCGGTATCACACGAGGGTAATCATTGGTTCTGCTATGATAACCTGTTTAGAAAAGCTAAAGAGCACGATAAAAACTTAACATGGGATTGTTATGATTCTGTGTCATGGTCCAAAATGAAGGAGACTGGTATGTTAAAATTGCCATTAGTGGGGAGTATTGTTGGCGAATATTCCCGCCAGTATGCGGGGACGCCCTTTCGGTCAGGTGCGGGTACAGACAATTACTCGAAGCCTGCCGGTAACACAGGAAAAAGGGGGGTTTGTTGGAACTTCAACAGGGGGAAATGTACTAGGCCCCAGGGATCATGCAAATTTAGACATGAATGTAGTGGATGTGGGCAATCATCCCATCCTGAGTCCACGTGCAGAGCCAAAACGGGTGATAACGGGGGTAGAGGAGGCGCCAAACAGGTCTAACATAGTCCGAGGGGCGCCTTTACCTACCCCGATTGATACCTTGGCAATGATTCCTTGGCTCAGTGAATACCCGGATCGTGCTTCTGCTGGGGTGTTGCGGAACGGGTTTTCTTATGGTTTCCGCATCCCAGTGGGGGACTTTCAGGGTGCATCGAAATGTAAAAATCAGCTATCGGTCTTTCAGCATACGACTGTGGTAGAGAATAAGATCAGGAAGGAGGTTGCTCGAGGTCGAGTCGCCGGTCCGTTTAGTGTACCACCGGTTCCTAATTTTGTTTGTTCCCCGTTAGGTGTGGTCCCAAAGAAGGACCCGGGTGAGTTTCGGCTGATACATAATTTATCAGCCCCACGTGGTCTCTCCGTCAACGAAGCAATAGACCCGGAAGTGTGTTCGGTGCGGTACGCATCATTCGATGAGGCCGTAGCCATTTTGAATCGCCTGGGGCCCGGGGCGCTGATGGCTAAATCTGATATCGAGTCAGCGTTCCGGTTGCTCCCGGTACATCCAGACGATCAGCGTCTCTTAGGTTTCATGTTTCAGGGTCATTATTACATGGATAGGTGTATGCCGATGGGGTGCTCTATATCTTGTGCCTATTTCGAAAAATTCAGTAGTTTTCTACAATGGGTCTTCACAAGGAAGACAGGTTTCCGAAATGTGATGCATTACCTGGACGATTTTTTGTTCCTGGGGGCAGCCGGGGACCCGGAATGTGGGCAGGCTTTGGCACAGTTTTGTGACTTGATGAATCAGTTTGGCGTGCCATTGGCACCAGGTAAGACTGTGGGGCCTTCCACGTGCCTCGAGTTTCTGGGGATCGAGTTAGACTCCGCAGAAGGTTGTTTTCGTTTACCAGCTGACAAAGTGTCAAAGTTCAGGACATCCCTGCAGATGTGTATAAGGGGACCTAAGGTTAGGCTGCATCAATTACAGCAGTTAGTTGGCCAGTTGAATTTTGCCCTGAGGGTTATACCAATGGCCCGCCCCTTTTCCCGTTCGATCGCTCAAGCCATGGTCGGCCTGAAGGAGTGCCATCATCGCACAAGGCTCTCGGCAGAGGTCCGCCAGGACATGCGCATTTGGTTGGCATTTCTGGCGGATTTCAATGGTCGAGTCGTCTGGAACAAACCAGCCGTGTCCTCTGAGGAGCTGGGGCTGTGGACAGATTCGGCAGGGAGCATAGGTTTCGGTGCCATATTCGGCACGAGATGGTCTGCACAAAAGTGGCCTACATGGTGGCATGACAGTGGACTGACAAGTAACATTGCTTTCCTGGAACTTTTCCCCATTTTAGTGGCCCTGAGAACTTGGCCCGAAGGGTTCAGAGATCACTCGGTGGTATTTTGGTCTGACAATATGACCGTGGTCGAGTGTATCAATAGTCAGGCAGCACGATGCAAATGGATTTTGAGACTGCTCAAAGAAATTGTTTTACTTTGTATGCAATTGAATGTGCTATTCAGAGCAAGACATGTCCCAGGGGTAATGAACCAGGCGGCTGATGCACTGTCTCGTTTTCGTATACAGGCTTTCTGGGGTTTCCTTCCCACAGCGGACCCGGAGCCGGCACCCTTTCCCGAAGCTCTCTGGTCTCTCGGTGCCCCGAACTTCGTAACCTCGTGGGAGAGAGTTTAGCACCCAGGACGAGGAAGGCATATGAAGGGGCGTTCCGGTCCTATTTGGCCTTTTTGGGGACTGATAGGGAGGAGCTTTGGGGCCAGGAAGAGTGGGTGGTGGATTTTCTGATGTCCTTACATCGGGTCGGGAAATCGGTGGCCACGGCTCAGAGGCATCGGGCTGCCATTTACTTTGTTGCTAGGGCTCACGGGATCCAGGATCCGACAGCGTCTTTCGTTGTACAGAAAGCGCTACGGGGGTAGCAACGCCTTGAGGGTCGCAGAGTAGATGAGAGGCGCCCGATAGGTTTGGATAGGCTGGCCCAGTTATTATCCAGTCTCCCTGCTACGTGTTCATCTCAGTTTGAGACGGTGTTATTCCGAGCCGCTTTTACGCTGGCATTCCATGGGGCTATGCGGGTAAGCGAATTAGTGGCGAGGAACAAGCAGGATGTGACAGGAGGATTGTGCCAGGAGCACGTCCAGATCAGGGGGGAGACGATGACGGTCTCATTTGTCAGGTCTAAGACCGATCAAAGTGGGATGGGTGACTGCGTAATCATACGCAGGATTCCCGGGTCCTCCATGTGCCCGGTAAGGTGTCTAGAAGATTATTTAGCACGAAGGGTGGCATCATGGGGGGGGACCTTATTGAGACACGCTGACGCCACCCCACTGACAAAGTTTCAGTTTCAGCAGGTGCTTGCGATGTCGATTGCCGCTGCGGGCTTGAACCCGGGCGAGTTTGGGACCCATTCCTTTCGGATAGGGGCTGCTACAGAAGCAACAGCCAGGGGTCTGGATGTTGAACAAGTTAAACGGGTGGGGCGTTGGTCCTCCAACTGTTATAAGAGGTATGTGCGGTTGCACATGTTGTGAAGCTGTAGCAATGTACTCACGCTTCTTGTTTTTGTTTGGTTTTCAGTTGCGCAAGCCTACGAGGCGGGGCGGACTTTGCAGTCGACCCTACACCGGGCCAGCGGTCAGACATCACCGGCTGTGAAAAAGGAGGTATGGGTTGTGGGCCACTCATACGTGAGGCGTGCCGCAGACGTATTCAAGGCAGGTGATATGATTCACGTAGCTGGGGAATACGGGTACAGTGTGTCCTTCTACGGAAGAGGCGGGCTCTGTATTGACCAGTTTCAATCATTTTTTGAGGGTCTGCTAGGGCGGACGAGGTCACCGCCGTCTGTAGTGATAGTACATCTTGGGGGTAATGATTTGGTCACCACTGGTAGACGACTTCTTCTTGAGGCGATGCTTTCCACTGTAAGTTGGTTAGCGAGGAGAGTTCCAGGGTGCACAATTGCATGGTCCCATATGATCCCACGAAAAGTGTGGCGGGGGGCTATTTCGGTTCCTGCTCTAAATCATTCTGTTAGGAAGCTTAATAACAAAGTGAGTAGGTTGTTCCGTTCCAAGACACTGCATGCTATTTCCCATGGGTGTATTAATGATGACAGTATGTATTTGGGGGATGGAGTGCATTTTTCTCGGGTGGGGAATGAGTTACTCATAGGAGACATCTTAGCATGGCTAAAAACGTTACACCATGACCTTTAGGTAGGAGTGTTGTGGGGGGTCCGGATAGCCGGTCAACTATCCGGCCTGTGGCGGTAAGGTCATGATCGGTGAGCACTAATTGGAAGATCCCTATGAGTGGGCGTCACCCAGCACGGATGGGAGCGCTCGGGGGAGGTGGCCATTGGCCCCTCAACGGGGAGGCGGTCCCTTCTAAGGATGGGTCGCCGAAAGAAGAGGAAAGGCGGTCAAGGCCCCTTCCTGGGTAGGAGGGGTTACAGCCCCCTCCTGGGGAATTTCCCGGGGCCAGGACGTCTGCGACAGCAGATATGGTAAGTTGTGTGGGGTTTGGGGGGAGGTCTACGCTACCTTCTAGATACCTCACACGAGTCCTCGTACGACCTCTAAGTGGCGACGAGTTTTATTGGGGCCCCCGTCAAGTCAAGGGAAATTAGTAATTGCACTTGAGGTACGCCTCTGGGCCGCCCCTCACAAGTGAGGGCGATATTTCTGGGTTAGGGATCTTGACACCGGTTACGACCTTGCCGTTGGCCCTTAAACGTTAGGATGTACAATTTCAAAATTTCAAGTAAATGTTTTGCAGGATGTTAGTTCGGCTAGGAGAACCTTTGTATTAGAGACTCTGTTAAGGTTAGCCAAACATCGCAATGTGGTAATGAAATTGTACATAATATGAAACTGTTTATTTAATGTTTTAATTTTGTTTCATATTTTAATAAATACGGCCGGGGGGGTTACTCCCTCCCGTCTTCCAAAGACTTCAGAACTGTTTCCGGTTTCCCATCCTTGGGGATTGTGTTGAGAGGGGGTGGCGGGTATCTCAGCCATATGGAAAGGGGCGACCACTCGGTCCCCCCGAACGTATGGCAGAGTACCACGATCCCCCCGGGAAGCCATCTTGGGCGGGAGGCGAGTCTCGGCTGGTATGCCCGAAGCGGCGTAGCCGGGGCGCGCCTTTTCCCGCCCTAGAGTGGGTTGGCCTAGACACTGACGCGGCTGGCCACGCCCTAGGGGCAGGCAGGGGCGGGTTTACGCCCGCCCTGAAGACGGATAAAAGGAGAAGCAAGATCCGAAGGCATCCTCTTGTTCCTGTGCTCTGAAGCTGCACCTCCTCGCTGCACGTGAGCTCGAGACGGAACGAAGAGCCAATTTTGACCCACCCACCAGCCCCTGATGACAGCAAGTGGTTTTTGATTAAAGTTGATGGACAACTCTGATTTTCATTTACAGGTCATGGTATTATCGTGATGATTTTGAGTATGTAATAAAGAATGTCGATTTGTGTTTTGCAAATAAAGAAATTCTGCTTTAAGTGTTCATTGGTAAGCATGCTTTTAATAAAAGTATAGTTGCTACTGTATTTTAGTTTAATCATTTAGTTAGCATTGTCGTATTTATTTTGGTCGGGCGGTAAGGTCATGATCGGTGAGCACTAATTGGAAGATCCCTATGAGTGGGCGTCACCCAGCACGGATGGGAGCGCTCGGGGGAGGTGGCCATTGGCCCCTCAACGGGGAGGCGGTCCCTTCTAAGGATGGGTCGCCGAAAGAAGAGGAAAGGCGGTCAAGGCCCCTTCCTGGGTAGGAGGGGTTACAGCCCCCTCCTGGGGAATTTCCCGGGGCCAGGACGTCTGCGACGGCAGATATGGTAAGTTGTGTGGGGTTTGGGGGGAGGTCTACGCTACCTTCTAGATACCTCACACGAGTCCTCGTACGACCTCTAAGTGGCGACGAGTTTTATTGGGGCCCCCGTCAAGTCAAGGGAAATTGGTAATTGCACTTGAGGTACGCCTCTGGGCCGCCCCTCACAAGTGAGGGCGATATTTCTGGGTTAGGGATCTTGACACCGGTTACGACCTTGCCGTTGGCCCTTAAACGTTAGGATGTACAATTTCAAAATTTCAAGTAAATGTTTTGCAGGATGTTAGTTCGGCTAGGAGAACCTTTGTATTAGAGACTCTGTTAAGGTTAGCCAAACATCGCAATGTGGTAATGAAATTGTACATAATATGAAACTGTTTATTTAATGTTTTAATTTTGTTTCATATTTTAATAAATACGGCCGGGGGGGTTACTCCCTCCCGTCTTCCAAAGACTTCAGAACTGTTTCCGGTTTCCCATCCTTGGGGATTGTGTTGAGAGGGGGTGGCGGGTATCTCAGCCATATAACCCGATTCAAGGCCCCATTCACCCGTTTTTAAAAAAATAGATAACACTCCAACAAAGTAAGATTATAAAACTTTATTAACTATTAACTATAACGAACGGAACAAAAACTAAAAACATTTAAACATTTTTCAACACAAAAAGCAACAATGGTTAGAAGCTGTCTTTTGTGCGAATAGTCCCAAGGCAGCACAACGTGCAGAGTTCTGGACGGCACCCAGGTGATGTCGCCTGGGTGCCGCACTGGTTTTGGGATCCTACAATGCAGCACAGAAAAACAGCGTGGGGCGTCCCGGGTGGTGCGGGGGGAGGCCTCGTCAGTAGCGGTCTGTTGTGCGAATAGTCCCAAGGCAGCAGAACGCGTTGAGATGTTGATGGGACTGTGTCCAGTGTCACATGGCTGACACAACATGTACGACAGGCACCCAGGTGATGTCCAGTAAACTGCCGCACTGGTTTTGGTATCCTACAATGCTGCTCCGAAAATTGGCGTGCGGCGGCCCAGGGGTGGGGGAGGCGGCGTGAACGGGCCTCCCCAGGTGGCGGCCATCTAGCTGAGTTGCGCCCGCTCTTGCGGCTACAGCGTCTCGCTCACCATGTTGTTGAGTTGCTCCCACTCTTGCAGTGCAGCGATAGGCGGCTGCCACATGGCTCTTAAAATGGCGGACGGCTCCTCGGTTTTGGGCCTGGTCCACTGAAATGGCCCTGGGACACCTTGGAACTCGGACGCTTGCCTGCTAGGGCTTGGGCTCCATTCTCGAAAAGCGTCCCCTCAGCCGTGAAGATTCTACAAAAGTCTTGGGGGCCCCCGACTCCCACAGGCTTCCGGTGGGGAGCGGCTGCCATGATTGCTCGCGGAATGACCACGACGGAGCCACGAGATGGTGGTGCTCTCATGCTGACGCCAGCTTCAGTCTGAATGATTCAGAAACAAGGTGGGGCTTTCATCGTTTGGGAAAAAAAAATGTTCTAAACCAATGAAATGTGTTATTTTTAGGTCATATGACCAAGCCTTCCATCTTTAGGAAACCAAAAGTAAAATGAACCAATGAAAAGTTTTATAAACAAGTCACATGACCTGTTATGCGGCATAGGGCTACAAAAAGCGTAGAAAATCCGTTGGCACGTGAGGCGGCGTCAGTAGCGGACCCATGTGCGAATAGGCCGAAGGCAGCACAACGCGCCGAGATTCGGATGGCACCGAGGTGGTGTCCAGCAAATTGCCGCACTGGTGTGGCCATCCTACAATGCTGCGCCGAAAGACGGCGTGTCCAGCTGAGTTGCGGTCACTGTTGCGGTACAGTGACTCGAACGCGCCGAGATCCGGATGGCACCGAGGTGGTGTCCAGCAAATTGCAGCACTGGTGTGGCCATCCTACAATGCTGCGCCGAAAGACGGCGTGTCCAGCTGAGTTGCGGTCACTGTTGCGGTACAGTGACTCGAACGCGCCGAGATCCGGATGGCACCGATGTTGTGTCCAGCAAGTTGCCGCACTGGTGTGGCCATCCTACAATGCTGCGCCGAAAGTCGGCGTGGGGTGCCCCGTTGGCTTATGAGGTGATGTCAGTAGTGGACTGATGTGTGAATAGGTCGGAACCAGCACAAGGCGCCAAGATCCGAATGGCAAGTCCTGGATGTTGAGTGCCTCAGTTGAGAGTTCTGAGCAGTGCTTGTAAGACTGTCTGAAGCTTATTTGCACCTGCTGCAGCTTCACTATTGCCCTGGTGTGGCCAAAGGTGGCACATGACATAGGCGGCCGGCTCCCGAGGTGCGGCGGAACTTTTTTCCTTTTCCTTTCTGCTTCTTTTCCTACAATCCGTTTCATCTGAAGACACGACCAGGTCCCTGAATGTGTGCAGCGGGACGCTATTGATTGAATGAAAATGGCGGCTTGACACAAAGCTGACTCAAGCGTTACTGTTGATGCTATACAGACAAAAATTGGTTTTCAGTTTGTACATTCTTCAGGTTTTTTTTTTCAATCCAAGTCTGATTGAGAGTTTGTAGAAAAATGGCTTCAGATTTTCCACATACTACTCTTCAACATTCTTCCTAAATGTAACAATGTGAAACTCACTAGGAGAATGGCTGTTTCTGTTTCCTTTCAAAATGCTGCCAACACTATTTTCTGAATGGAAGACACCATCTTGTAGCATAAAGGGCCGAAAGGGGTTCTGGTCTGGCCGATGGTTGGTGGAGACATTTTGACTATATCTTGGACCTGCCCGGCCTCGCCCAAAATGGCGCCGGTATAAATGGGACTCGTAACTCCTTGCCCGCAAATGTATATCTAGAAAATGTTATTGTAAGTGGCTGTATCGTATTTTAATTACAAAATGTACGTCCACCGATTCCGCAACTGTTAGACACCTTTGTTCTTGCAACCTAATGGCCCGCTCGTTACGTTCTTCTACAGTGTAAATGTCTCCTCATCATATACGATTTCAGTTTGCTCCGTGGCCGGCCCACGTGGTTATAGGCCCGTATTTGTATACTGACATTTTCACAATAAAGGTTTTTAAAACAAAACACGGTAGTAGTATTTACATTGGTAAATTTTTTACTTTTAGTCACTGTTTTCGAATCAGTAAAGGCAAGTGAAATAAAGCAGTCCAATTACATGACGGATAAAAGGTATAATATGTAGGAACGCAGTAAAGATAAATGCTTAAGGGCAGTTGTGTTTTTCATGTCTGCAATATAAAGTGATCGATAAGAATCTGATAATCAGGCGTATCGGCGACTAAGATAGCAGGCCGAATCTCTTTTACTGAACGGCTCCGTTATGGAAGGAAGAAACGCCCTTTTTCTCGAAAAAGGAATATATTTTACTTACAAGACAGTTGTAAATTTTCCGGGAAAGTACATTAGCCTGGAATATTATAACATATGTTTGAAAAAAAAATATTGTTCGAAAACAATAAAAAGCGTAATTTTTAGGTCATATGACCAAGCTTTTCATCATTAAATTAACAAAAGTAAAATGAACCAATGAAAAGTTTTATTAACAAGTCACATGTCCTGTTATGCTTACGTTACGCGCTGCGCGCCGCGCCGCGGATCACTTCCGGGTGCGGTAACGCGGCGTGTCATATAACGCATTACGCGACAACGTAGGTCAAGAATATAGTCAAAATGTCTCCACCAACCAGCGTTCGGAACACAACTCCTTTCAGCAGTCCAAAAAGTTCTGTTAAATGACAACAGAGGGGACAGGCAACAAGAACCATCAGTCAAAGAGGGGAGGGCAAGTTCTTCTCTTCCGGGTCATGTTGGGGCGCTACCGGAACTGATCGAATTGGTAGTCTACAGTGTTTCTGGATGTTTCAGACTAAAGCTGGCGTCAGCATGAGACCACTACCATCTCGTAGCTCCGTCGTGGCCATTCCACGAGCAATCATGGCAGCCGCTCCCCACCAGAAGCCTGCGGGAGTCGGAGGCCCCCAAGACTTTTGTAGAATCTTCACGGCTGAGGGGACGCTTTTCGAGAATGGGACCCAAGCCCTATCAGGGAAGCGTCCGAGTTCAAAGGTGTCCCAGGGCCATTTTAGTGGACCAGGCCCAAAACCGAAGAGCCGGCCGCCATTTTGAGAGTCCTGTGGCAGCCGCCTATCGCTGCACCGCAAGAGTGGGCGCAATTCAGCTGGATGGTGGGCATGACGCTGTAGCCGCAAGAGTGGGCGCAACTCAGCTGGATGGGACAAGGTTCAGAATTGAAGAGTCATCAAAAGGCAAAAAGTTCCGCCGGATCCCGGGAGCCGGCGGCCTATGTCGGGGGCAATCTCAGGCTACACCAGTGCTATAAGACTTGGGGAGGGTGTCGGAGCCAAGCGTCTTCTCCGAGTCCATGGCCATCACACCGCCCCTCAGGGGCCTCCGTCAAGCTGTTTAGGAAGGTAACATATTACATTGTTTTCTAATGCAGTCAGGTCCACAAACGACACTCACTTACTTTGAGAATAGTGAAGCTGCAGTAGGTGGAAATAAGCTTCAGACAGTGTTACAAGCGCTGCTCAGAACTCTTAACTATGGCACCCAACATCCAGAACTTATGCTATTTGAGAATGGCAGTGACATCGAAGCATCTCAGGGACCAAAACCATTAACGTACTTTCACGTATGAAAATCTTACTTGGGGAGGGGGCAGGAGCGAAGCGCCCCCTCCCAGTCAGCGCCACCACACCGTATGTTGAAAATTTGAAGCCATCGTTCTACAAAGTCAACCAAACTTGGATTAAAAATCTAGAAAAATGTACAAACTGAAAACCAGTTTTGGTCTGCATAGCATCAGTAGCAACGCTTGAGTCAGCTTTGTGTCAAGCCGCAAATTTGATTCAACAAAGCACAGACATTCAAAAAGGCTCAAATTCAGAACTCTAAACTATGGCACCCAACATCCAGGAGCTTGCCATCCGGATCTTGGAGCCTTGTGCTGCTTTCGATCTATTCACACATCGGTCCACTACTGACATCATCTTATAAACCAACGTTATGTAAATAGTTTTTTAATAAAATGTTTTACCCTGTTTCTTTGCTGGTGTGTTGTCTATATTTTTAATATTTGCATACGGTTTGTCGTTATTTTGTGCGGGATGGGTGATGGAGCCGAGCTGTCTTGCAGCCCTCATGGTGTGGAGCTCAGTTCATCTCACTATTTTCGTATTTCTCATGAAGGGTTGTTCCTAATATTTCTATTTTAGCGAGGTCAAAAAGAGATCCAATTAGTGGCCTACTGATTTTGCTCGATTACTTTTATTTTTTTTACACGATTTTTCACTATCTGCAAAGACTAAACAGAGTATTGCGACTTTGTGCTTGTTTGTAAATAGAGAATGATCCAAAGAGAACCAATTCTAAAATAGTAAATGCTTGGACAACAATCAATCAAATGGAGAGACAAGCAGCCACGACGGATTACAGCGGGGGTAAAGGCCTGCGTTAACTACCCTTCAGTATCTGCAAAGAGAGAGTACTACTAAGACAAAAGAGGGGAGGGGGGGGGGTGCAGCGTTCAAAGCACATCAGCGTGCATAAATACAAAAATGTTTTTATTTATCACGTACTTGACATTTTAAAGCTTTTCATATTTGCTATTAAAAAACCAATGAAATTCACAGAAAAAACCATAGGTTATAGTGGATATATAGTTAGGAATTTGCATTTACAAAACCTTGAAAATTCAATGAAAAAACCATTGGTTTTAGGCCATATATAGTTAGGGATTTGCATTTACAAAACCTTATTTTACTCGCATAAAACCATTGAAATTCCATATATAGTTATAAGCGCTAACTATATATCGCGCACCCGCAATCCACTGCTGATGATGTCACATATTACATCATTCATGACATGGTTAGTGACATCACTGATGACATCACTGATGACATCTCAAATGACATCACTGATGACATCACTGAAAACATCTCATTTGACATGACTGATAACATCACTGATGATATCATTCATGTGATAATACGATGAACCTCTTCAGACTCTAATATAACCTTAGATACAATCAGTGTAAACAGACACTCACAGACTGTCACTCATCCATGGAGTTACTCACACACCTAGTCAGTCATGCAAAGAATCAATCACACCTCCATTTCCTCAAATATACAGTTATACAAACTTTACTTATTCAAACATATACTAACACATATTTACTCTCTTATACAATCCCTGATACAAGTTCACAATGATCCATACAGCCACTCACACATTCACTGGCTCTTATGCACAGTTATTTATATATGTCAACTCTCACATGTACTGTGTTTTACATATGTACTTACTTTGACATGTAGCACTGAGATATCCATTCACTCACCAATACACTCATGCACACAGTCAACCGCCCATACAGCTGTTTCCACATGCGTTTTTGAAACCATACATCTAGTGAATCAACTGCTCACACATCTATGCACAGAGTCACACACCTCCCAGCCACCCACACACACACTCAGTATCCCATACAAATACTTGGGCAACCAATCAATAACCCATATAGTTACTCATATAGCTACTTATCAACACATGCAACAGTTTACAGAACAACAGACATAATGATGCACAAATTAAGACAGTTTAGTCACTAACCCATGCACTCAGTGAGACACATTTAATCACTCACTCATACAGTCAGTCATGCACCTACTAAATCTTTCATCCAGACACTTATATATCCACTCATTCTTCAATATGTAAGAGATATTTTAACTTTACAGAAACATACAGTCACTGGATGATGTCATCAGTGATGTCTTGTGTATATTTATCAAGGACCCCCTGAGAGTATGGATCATATGATTCCTAGGTCAGGGAAAACAATATATATGTAAAGTAACAACCTAGGCAATCAACAGTTTTAAATGTGTGCTAGACAAAGAATAATAAACAGGTAACTACAGCTGGCTAAAAGACATAACATTTTATTCATTAATTAAAACAGAAAACATTTCATTCAATGTGACACAAAGTTAAAAATCATGCAGTATTGTATTGCAGGTGAAAAACAATTTTAAAAAAATTATACAATGAACAATAAATTCATGGACTAAATAAGACGAGTGGCGAAATTATTTGACGCGTTTCGGCGGCCAGCGCCTTCTTCCTGGAGTAGCCACGTGATATCTACAAATATAAAAACGTACATCAAACTCATATATTGATGTATACATAAAAATTACAGTCTGACATTTATCAATTTGTCTTTTAGCAGCCGTTTTTAAGATAATATTACAATTTAAAAATACATCATTTTATTAAACATATAGATATATATTTCCTCAAACGTTGTCATTTCCTTACGGTTATTTTTCTCGATAAAGAGAATGAGTGATTAAAGATGTGATAGATGGGGAAGTTAGTATAGATATCTATCACGTCAGTTAGAACAATTGAGAGTGTCTAAGTTCATGTGCTTGATTTAAATGTATAGTCAGATATGTTGGTTATACCCAAGAAATACATATATATATTTATTTCTTCTTTCCCTCATTTGGTATTTAATAAAGAATAATGTTGCTCTTTTTGATTACCTAAGGGTTAATGCATTTTGCAGTATTTATACTGCCTATTATCTTGATAGAAGGTACTTACTCCTAAATACAATTCCCTTTTCAAAAAAGCGATCAAATGCAGTTTAGTTGTCTGCTTCTTTTTGATAGTTATTAGCTGTCAGGATTCACCTAAATATTCAGAGAAAGAGCGGAGGAGAAAAGTGCTATTTAATAATTTTTTCAATTAGTCCCGCTCTCTTTGATGATTTAAATATTTCATTCCTAATATTTTTACCTAGATGGGGTTGACAGAGGGTATTAAGCATCAGCCACCGGAGCCCTTAGTATGATTTCGAGGTCTGCGGAGTTTCCAACTTGGCCTTTCACACAGTATCCTGGGATGCAAGTTTTCCTAGGATATGTCTGAAGAGAAAAGATAAAAGGATATTCCTTTTCAGAAGGTGATAGTGGGCCGATTATTTCTGAGTATTCGGCATCTGGGCTTCTGTAGTTATACTTCGTTTCACTCTTTTTTTTTTTTTTTTTTTTTAAACCTTTATTTGGAGACAAGCAGGTACAAGGGAAGTGTACATTCAAAACATACAATCACATTCGGCATTTACAGTGGTACGTCAGTGCCTAGAAAGCATACAAAAAAATAAATAAGGAGACACGAGGAAGTACAGGGCAGGGCATCAGTCAATACAAGGAGCAACAACGAAATGTGCAGGAGATATGAAAATACAATGATCCAGCATGGGCAGGCGAGCCAATAAGACAATGCAATATGAATACAGTACATTAGCGGAGAACACGTGAGCCAGAGGGGACACAAGTATGAGGAGCACAGGAAAGAAGGGTGCCGCATAGGGATACAATCTGGATTCCCGATAAAATACCTGTCCGAAGGGAGACTCCCACCCCCCAATAGCTCGCAGGAAAAGGAGACAGTCAGCCCCCCCCCCCCGATATCGGAAGAACAGCAGGTGTCGTGTAAAATCCCAGCCCATCACATTGTCATCAACCTATCCCCTCACGGTCCTCAGGTTCAGAATCAGAGTCCCGCGCAGCCCTGGTCAGGAGGTACACCTGGAGCGGACTCCAAAAATCCATTGGTCTGCATCGAACAGGCATCAAGTCAGAATAGATATTATACTGATCCTGACAGTAAATGAGGTCAGTCATCCAATCTTGAAAGCGCGGCACCCTACCACGACCCCAGCAACAAGCAACCCTACGCTTAGCCAACAACAGGGCCACGTCAACAAATCTACGGTGAGAGGCAGGTACGTCCTTAGAGAAGCCAAGTAACATCACTAAGGGGTCAAACGCCACCCCATCCTCCGCCATAACCTGCAGGGCTTCATGAACCTGAGTCCAATATTCCAAAACCCCCGCACAGCTCCAAGCCAAATGCAAAAAGTCAGCGCCTTCCGCCCGACACCTAGCACACCTGTCATCCTCCGCCAGATGAAACCGCAGTTTCCTCGCCGGGGTATAGTAGTACCTCTGAACAAACTTGTAATGGATAATTTTAAGGCGACAACTAGAAGAGACATTGGCCGTGAGCCCGCAACAATATTTCCACTGCTCGTCCGTAATAGGAGCACCCAATTCGGCAACCCACTGCTCGCGCACCCGATTGGTCGGGACCGATCGCTGTCGGCGAATAGCCCCGTATAACTTCGACACCAGGTGTCGCCCATCTGAAACCAGCAGCACATGGAGGGGGAGGGTTACCCCAGGCTCCGAAGGGTAGTCCGGTAGCAGAGCACGCATGCCCTGCCACAGGCAGACAAAGTAGAACAGGTCTAGAGGGGAGCAAGCAGCCGAACCGAAGAAATGAGCCTGCGTACGGAAGGCACCTTCATGAAACAAGTCGCCCCACGTGAGGATACCTAGCCGCTTGCACATTCGCTGAAACCCCGTCTCCAACAACAGCGACAGATCCGGATGATAAGACAGAGGCAAGGCCGGCGAGTAGAGAAAGGAAACGCCTAGCAAATGAGCCATACGCTTCCAAGCATCCACCGTGCATGTCACCGTCGTGCGGGGCGTTTCCACATCTGACACCTTGCCCAAAACCATCCCCTCCAGTGGGAGCGGGTGGGCGACCCAATGCTCAGCAGCAATCTGGGGCATGAACGGCGTGGGGCGCATCCAATGATAGGCATAATGCGCCTGAGCGCTGAGATAATAAAGTTCAAAGTCAGGGACGTCGAAACCGCCATCAGCATAAGGCAACGTAAGGGTAGCCCAGGCCACCCGTGGCTGCTTGCCCCCCCAGAACAATCGCAGAAGCTCAGAACGAAGTCTACGAAAGAAATAAGCACCAGGATGATATGGGAGGTTTTGAAAGAGATAAAGAAAGCGGGGCAGAACTACCATCTTGATAAGAGACGCCCTACCGGCCATGGAGAGAGGTAAAGACATCCACCTGGTGACATCATCCGCCAGTTTAGTAATGGCCACACCATAGTTGAGCCGAACCGCGTCTCCCCTATCCAAGGATACGACAATACCGAGATATCGCAACTCCGAGTCACACCATTCCAGAGGGTAGTCAAGGGGAAACCTGGCCACCACAGCTGTGAGGGGGAAAAATTGAGATTTCTGCCAGTTGATATGAACCCCGGAGACACCTCCAAAAGCGACCAGCTCCCGCAGGAGCGAGTTAAGGTTGTTCTCAGGGTCCTTGACATAGAGTGTGACATCATCGGCGTATAAAGAAATGCCGATCTGCCGCTGAAGACAATTAAAGGCACTCTGCTGATGAAACTGACGTATCCTACAGGCCAGCGGCTCAATGGCGATAGCAAACAAGAGGGGTGAGAGGGGGCAACCCTGTCGGGTCCCTCTCGTGAGAGGGAACGAGGGGGACAGCACCCCATTCACTACTACCCTCACCATCGGATCCGTATATAAAAGCTTAACCCAAGAGATGAAAATCCTGGGGAAACCCATCCGACAAAGAACATCAATAAGGTAGCCCCACTCGACAGAGTCAAACGCCTTAGTGGCATCAAGAAAGATAGCGGCAACCGGGACAGTGGGATCGATGGTCGACACAAGCGAAAACAAAGTGCGAAGATTGTGAGAGGTGGCGCGGCCGGGCACAAATCCCGACTGATCAGGCAACACGATAACGGGCATGAGTTCGGCTAATCTCACCGCCAAGACCTTCGCGAGAATTTTAACATTGCAGTTGAGCAATGAGAGGGGCCTGTACGAGCCCACATCCAGTGGATCCTTACCCGGCTTGAGCAGCGACGTGATGGCGACCTCCCGCATGGAGCCCGGTAGGCGTCCCTCCTCCAGAGACTCCTCAAACACCTCACGGAGCACAGGGGCCATGATGTCAATATAACACTTATAAAATTCAGCAGGAAGGCCATCCAGCCCGGCGGCCTTCCCATTAGAAAGAGACATGATGGCATTCCTGACCTCCTCCACCTCTAGGGGCCTGCCTAAGAACTCCCGATGACCATCCGATAGCCAACAAAGCGCCAACTCATCGAGGAAGCCACCGTATCGAGTCTCACCCGTCTGCTGTGTCGTGTAAAGGTGTGCATAGTGATCAATAAAAGTGCGCTGAATCTCCGAAGTGTCTCGACAGCGAGTGCCATCCGGAGACACCAATTCCAACACGTCCGACCCATGCCTAGGATGTCTAGTAAGGGCAGCGAGGACCTTACCGGGTCGCTCCCCTTCGCAGTATCGCCTCGACGTCCAGTATTTCCCCCTATGCTTAGCCTCTCGAGCAGCCTCCTCCTCATACTCTGAGAGCTTAGTGCAGAACTGTGCCAAAAGAGCGGGGTCCGAATTCACCTGCATCCTGCGCTCCAAGTCTTGCAAATCAGCCTCCAACCTCTCGAGGGTCCGAACAATCAGACGGAGTACTCCACAACTTTTAGAAATAGTGACACCCCGGATCGTAACCTTGAATGCCTCCCAAATGACCTCAATGCTTTCCACAGAGCCCTTGTTTCTAGGGAAGAATGCCTCCACCTCCGCACCGAGTTCCTCCTTGAACACCGGGTCAAGCAAAGCAGTCGGAAACAAACGCCAAGGCGGGCGCGGCCTGTGTAACCCGGGGACGGACAAATCAACCTTCACCGGACAGTGATCTGAATACGTCCGAGCCAAATGTGTAGCCCCCCGTAGGCCAGCCATCAACCCTCTAGAGAGAAATACATAGTCCAGTCTTGCCCATGAGCGAGCATGTGTGGTGTAATGAGTGCCCTCCCTAGTGGCAGGGTGGGTGTACCTCCAGCTGTCAACCATCCCAGCCTCCTCCACTATCCCCCGCAGCACATCCCTAGCCTGTACATTGTACTGAGGGCTACCCTCCGATCTGTCCAACTGGGCCTGAAATGCAAAATTAAAATCACCCCCCCACACAATGTGAGTAGCATCCACTGCAAGGACATGACCCCACAGAGTGACAAAAAAGATTGGCGTATCAACATTGGGAGCATAGCAATTAACAAAGAGTATAGTGTTCTGCCCAAGCCGTCCCCACAGCAGCACATAGCGCCCCTCAGGGTCCCCCATAGATCCAAGTTCCTGAAATGCAAGCGACCTCTTAACAAGGATGACAACCCCACGAGCATAAGAAGAATATGAAGCAAACCCCCTGGCCGCAGCCCACCTTCCGCCGAAAGTGGGGGAGGGAGCGGGGCGCAGATGCGTCTCCTGGAGAAAAGCAACATGAATAGCATGCCTGTCCAAATACTGGATCACACTGCGACACTTCCTGGCATCATTAAGGCCCCGTACATTCCAGGACAAAATCGAGATCTGATCTACAACAGCAGTCAACATCACATAAAGTAAGGGCCCCACGGGACCCTATGACCTAATACAGGGCATCCAACCACCAGCAACAGCCAACGATAGGTCCACGCCCCAGGGCACAGGCAGACCCCCACATACACTCCATACATTTCCCAGTCATCTCCAAAACAACCAAACAAGAACACAACAACTCCCCCCCAACCGACCCATCCATGCAGCAAGCACTCAGGACAGACTACGCGCCACGCGCCGCCAAGCCATCCCACACGGCCCACATCTCGCACACGTGCTACGCTCACAGAGTGCGCCCCGGCACGTGGCAGCCTAAAATGGCGGCCGGCGCACTCGGGCCCAAAATGGACGGGAGCACGGGTCCCAGAACCCGTCCCGTAAGATAGGAAAGTGGAACAGCCCGGATAGCGGGCGCCGCGACATTTCCATGCACTCAAACAACAGTAGCAGCTACCAAAGCGAACCAGAAGTCCCAGGCAAACAGACATGGACAGCTCCATCCCCCCCCCATCCACCCACCTGACACCACCCCAACTATCAGGCCACGTACACCCCCCCCCATCCCTCAACACACATCCAGTCAACCAACATAGGACTAGAATCCAAACAAAAGGTAAACATGGGGCACACCCTCCGGGGAACCTTCCAGAGGTGCACGACGCCACTCCCTCACGCCACGCCAGTGTCTGCGCCAACGAGTATCAGGCGGCCCCAGGCGCAGCGCGGGGGGGTGGGTGCCCAGAGCGCGACATCCCATAACACCATCCTGCGGTGCCACCCCAACCCCACAAAAATAGCAAAACGCACTCACTCATCACAATACAGACACGACCCACGCATCAGCAAAAAAATCAAAAACGGACAATAGCTAGGCCGCAAATACTGCGAAGGAAGCCAGCAGGTCTCAATACAAAAGATACATGTCCACAATACTCCAAAAACCGGGAAGAAGATAGACAAAGTCCAAAGTCACCAGAATCAGGCGACCTCCTCCTCAGCAGCCGAATGTTCACCCTCCGGATCTCGATCGTCACCACGATCCGCAGCAGCGCACTCGCGCTGGAGGCGCTTCGCAAAGTCCTCAGCATGCTGTGGGTTGGTGAAAAAATGTTGTTTAGCCTGATGCGTCACTCTAAGTTTAGCCGGATAAAGCAAGGCGTAGTCCACTTGAAGGTCCCGAAGCTTCCTTTTCACCACCAAGAACTTCCGACGCTGGTCCTGCACCATCGGTGTGAAGTCGGGGTACATGGTGAAAGACACCCCTTCGAAGGAGAGAGCCCTGTTAGTGCGGGCAGCCTGAAGAGAAGCGTCTCGATCACGATAATTCAAGAGGCGCGCAATGATGGGACGCGGTGCAGCCCCAGAGGCCGGACGAGGTCCCAACGTCCGATGCGCTCTCTCGACGATGAATTGGGACGAGAAAACTTCCGTCCCAATGGCGCCCACCAGTAGCCTCTCCACATAAGTCTCCATTTTGCCCACATTCGTGGACTCCGGTACACCTACAATGCGCACGTTGTTGCGCCTACTCCTCGCCTCCAACTCCTCGTTCTTGGCGGCAATGACACGCAAGATATTGTCCATTCTCGCCAGTTGGGTGGTATGGGTGGCCGCCGTGTCATCATGGTCCGAAATGCGCTGTTCTGCCGCCGTCAAGCGCTCCTCATGCACGTCCAATTTCTGAACGACCGCATCCATGCGCGACGATATCTTGTCCACTTTGTCCACTATAGTGGCGAACCCCTGCCTCATCTCCTGCATCATTTGGGCGAAGTCCGGTGGAGGTGGGTGCGGGACACTCTCAGCGACATTCGGGGGGGGGGGACCGCGAAGTCCCAGCTTCCTGGAGCGAACGCGCCCCACGCCTGGCCCCTCCAGAGTCAAAGGACAGTTTGGACTGTTTAGTGTCCGGCTTCCCCATAACGGTGGTACAGTAGGGGAACGAGGCAAATGGGAGTCAGGATACAGGTCGGACAAGGGACCCGGCCAAGCAGAAAGCAGCTCGAATCGTGGGGGCACGAGCAGGCCAGCACGCCCCGCCACTCCCAACGACGAGTAATGGCCGTCTTCGTTCCCAGCCCAAGGGGGCAAACCCTCAGAATCCAAGTATAAAATCCGTTGCGCCTCCGTGGGCGATGGTATCTGGACAGGCAGATGGGAGAGCCGAGAGATAAGTCCGACAACAAGGAAGAGCCAAGCGTCTCGCCCGGCCAGCGATCGGGCCTGGCGGAGAAGGGCGGAGCTAGGCCTACACCCCACGTGCAGAGCCCCGGACTGGCATGAACAGTGACGCCGGGCAAGAGGGCACCAGACTTCCAGAGCGCGAGTCGGAGAAACTTGGGACCCTCGTAACTTCGGCCAGCAACCTTCGAATGGCTCAGGAGTTGGACCGTGGGTGGACAGCCGATATCCCAACCGAACCGTGGGGTCAGTTCAGGGCGCAGCGATGGTAATCAGGATACCTAGGCGGATAATAGCTCCGGGCAGCGGGAGCCTCACGACAGTGCGGCCATTCCGCAGTGCGCCCTCTAGCGCCCCCCTACTTCGTTTCACTCTTACCTATTCGTTAAAGTACTGTTCTTAAAAATCCGAATTAGTCTTCATTATTTAGCGTGGTGATCAATCAGAAGGATTTTATATGTTTGGTGATTTCCTCCTTGCCTAAGAAAGAGGGGGCAATGTGGCGGTTAATTATCTATTTTTTTGTCTCATAAGTCTAAGTTTCCCACTCTAATATTCAGCCATCTTACCTCTAGCGATGGATTCCTTTGTTTCTGAAGCTTCAATGAGTTAGTATAGAAGTGCTGGATTAGATGATGAAAGTTAAAAGATCTCCCTGTCTGGAAAACAAGTATAGAGACAATAGGATAGGATAATATACTATCTAATGATGGGTCGATTTAGAAGAGACTTGTCTCGGGCGTTTTACTCTATTCTGGAAACTTACCTGATGATAGTCAGCAGGGCTCGATACGTCCGGTGGCGAGATGGTTCGAAACGGCAGCTGCAAGCGCGGGAAAATCGTGAACCTGCATTAGATAGTATATTATCCTATCCTATTGTCTCTATACTTGTTTTCCAGACAGGGAGATCTTTTAACTTTCATCATCTAATCCAGCACTTCTATACTAACTCATTGAAGCTTCAGAAACAAAGGAATCCATCGCTAGAGGTAAGATGGCTGAATATTAGAGTGGGAAACTTAGACTTATGAGACAAAAAAATAGATAATTAACCGCCACATTGCCCCCTCTTTCTTAGGCAAGGAGGAAATCACCAAACATATAAAATCCTTCTGATTGATCACCACGCTAAATAATGAAGACTAATTCGGATTTTTAAGAACAGTACTTTAACGAATAGGTAAGAGTGAAACGAAGTATAACTACAGAAGCCCAGATGCCGAATACTCAGAAATAATCGGCCCACTATCACCTTCTGAAAAGGAATATCCTTTTATCTTTTCTCTTCAGACATATCCTAGGAAAACTTGCATCCCAGGATACTGTGTGAAAGGCCAAGTTGGAAACTCCGCAGACCTCGAAATCATACTAAGGGCTCCGGTGGCTGATGCTTAATACCCTCTGTCAACCCCATCTAGGTAAAAATATTAGGAATGAAATATTTAAATCATCAAAGAGAGCGGGACTAATTGAAAAAATTATTAAATAGCACTTTTCTCCTCCGCTCTTTCTCTGAATATTTAGGTGAATCCTGACAGCTAATAACTATCAAAAAGAAGCAGACAACTAAACTGCATTTGATCGCTTTTTTGAAAAGGGAATTGTATTTAGGAGTAAGTACCTTCTATCAAGATAATAGGCAGTATAAATACTGCAAAATGCATTAACCCTTAGGTAATCAAAAAGAGCAACATTATTCTTTATTAAATACCAAATGAGGGAAAGAAGAAATAAATATATATATGTATTTCTTGGGTATAACCAACATATCTGACTATACATTTAAATCAAGCACATGAACTTAGACACTCTCAATTGTTCTAACTGACGTGATAGATATCTATACTAACTTCCCCATCTATCACATCTTTAATCACTCATTCTCTTTATCGAGAAAAATAACCGTAAGGAAATGACAACGTTTGAGGAAATATATATCTATATGTTTAATAAAATGATGTATTTTTAAATTGTAATATTATCTTAAAAACGGCTGCTAAAAGACAAATTGATAAATGTCAGACTGTAATTTTTATGTATACATAAATATATGAGTTTGATGTACGTTTTTATATTTGTAGATATCACGTGGCTACTCCAGGAAGAAGGCGCTGGCCGCCGAAACGCGCGTAGAGTCAAATAATTTCGCCACTCGTCTTATTTAGTCCATGAATTTATTGTTCATTGTATAATTTTTTTAAAATTGTTTTTCACCTGCAATACAATACTGCATGATTTTTAACTTTGTGTCACATTGAATGAAATGTTTTCTGTTTTAATTAATGAATAAAATGTTATGTCTTTTAGCCAGCTGTAGTTACCTGTTTATTATTCTTTGTCTAGCACACATTTAAAACTGTTGATTGCCTAGGTTGTTACTTTACATATATAAGTCATCAGTGATGTCATCAGTGATGTCATTTGAGATGTCATCAGTGATGTCATCAGTGATGTCACTAACCATGTCATGAATGATGTAATATGTGACATCATCAGCAGTGGATTGCGGGTGCGCGATATATAGTTAGCGCTTATAACTATATATGGAATTTCAATGGTTTTATGCGAGTAAAATAAGGTTTTGTAAATGCAAATCCCTAACTATATATGGCCTAAAACCAATGGTTTTTTCATTGAATTTTCAAGGTTTTGTAAATGCAAATTCCTAACTATATATCCACTATAACCTATGGTTTTTTCTGTGAATATATATATATATATATATACACACACATATATATGTATATGTATATATGTATATATATGTATATATGTATATATATGTATATATTTATATATAGATATATATATTTTTTTTAACACTAGTTTACCACTCAGCGAAAAAGTGAGGGTCCCAAAACACATTTAGACATGGCAAAAGCCCGAACTGCTGAACGGAATAACACCAAATTAAGCAGAAAGTTAGCTGTTGATTCAGAAAGCACCCATTTTGTTACACGGTGTAAATGTATTCAGTAATTGTGGAAAATTTTACAAAATTCACTGTTGCATATCTGGGGAACTGGAGGATCTGCAACCCCTTTTGAATCTGTGCTGAGATCTGATTGGCTGCCAACGCTTCACAACAGGAAGTGTGGGCAAAGATTTTGTAACTCATGAAAAAAAATTTAAAAAAAGAAAAGTGTTCGGGAGAGAAAAACCCTAACCCTATAGGCCTCTTCGAAGGGGTCCCAAAGGGCGTGAGGCCCCAAAAGCAATTTTTTTTTTTACTTTTCACCCGGAATTTTGCTGGATCCATGAATCCCACCAAAATAAATCAAAAAATCATTCCGTTTGGCAGTTAGGGCTGTGGTCTTGTTCAGAAAATGCAACATCCCCATAGAATTAAAAAGGGGGAAAACGAGTTTGGGACCCCTCCTATTTCTTGCTCCCTATTTGATGGATCACCCCGAAACTTTCAAAAAAGCAGTTGAACCAAAATATGAGCATTTTTTTTAAATTTTGTGAAGATTCATCAAGAGGCGCCAAAGTTATTCTTTGCATTTCATATTTTTTTCTGATGTACTATGCACAACCATAGTACATGAGATCGGGTCTGGTTTCTTTTGATACTTTTTCCAGCTGCTTTCCAATTAACACTCAATTCTCTTTAATTGTGAAAGTGGGCACGCTCCATTAGAGGCTTATCTCTGCTTTCTACAATGAATATGTATTATAAGACTTATGTTTCACAAAATGTGTTTAGCATTGTTCTACAGCCTTGAAAAAAATCACTGTGTGATGAAAAACCTGTCGGCTGTCATAAATGTATTGAAAACTGGATGAAAATGGCATGCGGAAAGAGATTTTACTGAGAAATATTCAAATGAAGTTTTCCCACATTAAAGAAAACTTTTTTTTCAAGACAAATCCTTACTGTTTGGATCTTATTTGTTTCTTGAACACATCGTATGGAGTGCTGTGGTATTCTCTTCAGCTATATATGCACATTCGGCAGTCGGCCTAAAGTATACTTACATCTATGGTTGTAGGGTGTGGGACTACCTTTAAAGTACAATCGTATTGAATAATGTATTAAACATACTCAGTGATTATTGTATGCCCACTAAATAGTAACTTTGAGTACGAGGTACAATTTATCTCCATTTCTACCCGCTCTCTTTTGCTATAGATATATATATATATGTATATAAATATATATATATATATATATATATATATATATATATACATACATACATACATACATACATACATACATACATACATACATACATATATATATATATATATATATATATATATATATATATATATATATATATATATAGATATATATATATAGATAGAGATAGATATATATAGATAGATATACAGAAGCAGAATTCAGGTAAAGGAATCCAGACAAGCCCGTAGTTCTTCCAAAAGGTCTTTTTTCGGCAGTCAAAAGAGTCGAGGGATAACGCGTTTCGAACAACAAGTTGTTCTTGATCACATGACCCGCGTTCATCTCATACCACTTTTTAAAGGTATAGCCACACAAATGCATAGAAATGGAAAACATCTTTCCTTGTACGTTCAATAATGCTTGATACGTATCAGCATCAATATCAGCTATTGTCACTGACATTAATTCATGTAATCAATATTTACAATTGTGATTAGTGTGAAAATACATTATTTCGTAAGGGCAAAGTGCAAAGTAAAAAAAAACAGCTCATTATTCTGATGCAGTTCATTTTATAACAAGATTGTTTTGGTGGTCCTCGATTCAGGTCAAGTACCAATGCAAAATTGCAGAATAAACTATCATAGCTCAAAGGCAGATTCTGGTATAGTACCCTATGCCCAGTTTGAACAACCAAATATGTACACATGTATACATTTTATTTAAGCCAATATATATATATATGACTGACTGACTGTCTGACTGTCTGACTGTCACTGTGACAGACTGTCTAAGTGAGAGATTAAATATATCTTAGTGAATGCATGGGTGAATGACTAATGTGTGTGAATGTCTGTATCAGTATGTCAGTTGGTGAGTAAGTGGCTGCAGGGGTTGGTGATTGGTTATTGGATTACCTGTATGGATGCCTGAGTGTCTGTGTGAGTGAGTGTGTATGTGTGACTCCCTCCATTGATGTGTGAGTGGGTGATTCAGTGGGTGTATGGGTTCATGAATGCGTCTGCAAGGGGCTGAAAGGTTGAGTGAGTGTGTGTATGGCTGTGTTGGTGAGTGAATGGATGTATCAGTGCTATGTGTGTGAGTAACTACATATATGAAGGCAGTTTCTGTGAATGTTTGAATATATAAGTGACTGTTTGTGAGAGTGAGTCTTTGTGCACATTCGGCACTCGGCCTAAAGTATACTTACACCTATGGTTGTAGGGTGTGGGACTACCTATAAAGTACAATCGTATTGAATAATGTATTATACATACTCAGTGATTATTGTATGCCCACTAAATAGTAACTTTGAGTACAAGGTACAATTTATCTCCATTTCTACCCGCTCTCTTTTGCTATAGATATATATATATATATATATATATATATATATATATATATATATATATATATATATATATATATATATATATATATATATATATATATATATATATATATATATTCACTGAAAAAACCATAGGTTATAGACCATATATAGTTAGGGATTAGCATTTAAAAAACCTTATTTTATTTGCACAAAACCATTGAAATTCCATATATAGTTAGTTGCACTAACTATATATCGCGGACCCGCAATCCACTGCTAATGATGTCACATATTACATCATTCATGACATGGTCAGTGACATCACTGATGACATCACTGATGACATCTCAAATTACATCACTGATGACATCACTGATGACATCATTGATGACAACACCCAGTGACTGTATGTTTCTGTAAAGTTAAAATATGTCTTACATATTGAAGAATGAGTGGATGTATAAGTGTCTGGATGAAGGATTTAGTAGGTGCATGACTGACTGTATGAGAGAATGATTAAATGTGTCTCACTGAGTGTATGGGTTAGTGATTAAAGTGTCTTAATTTGGCAATCATTATTTATGTTGTTCTGTAAACTGCTGCATGTTTAAATCAGTAGCTATATCAGTAACTATATGGGTTATTGAATGGTTGCCCAAGTATTTGTATGGGAGACTGAGTATGTGTGTGGGTGGCTGGGAGGTGTATAACTCTGTGCATAGATGTGTGAGCAGTTGATTCCCTAGGTGTATGGGTTCAAAAGTGCATGTAGAAACAGCTGTATGGACAGTTGACTGTGTGCATGAGTATATTGGTGAGTGAATGGATATCTCAGTGCTACATGTCAAAGTAAGTACATATGTAAAACACACTCCATGTGAGAGTTGACATATATAAATAACTGAACATAAGAGCCAGTGAATGTGTGAGTGGCTGTATGAATCATTGTGAACTTGTATCAAGGATTGTATAAGAGAGTAAATATGTGTTACTATATGTTTGAATAAGTAAGGTGTGTATAACTGTATAGTTGAGGAAATGGAGATGTGATTGATTCTTTGCATGACTGACTAGGTGTGTGAGTAACTCCATGGATGTGTGACAGTCTGTGAGTGCCTGTTTACACTGAGTGTATCTAAGGTTATATTAGAGTCTGAAGATGTATTATCACATAAATGATATCATCAGTGATGTAATCAGTAATGTCAAATGAGATGTCAGTGATGTCATCAGTGATGTCATTTGAGATGTCATCAGTGATGTCATCAGTGATGTCATTTGAGATGTCATCAGTGATGTCATCAGTGATGTCACTGACCATGTCATGAATGATGTAATATGTGACATCATTAGCAGTGGATTGCGGGTCCGCGATATATAGTTAGTGCAACTAACTATATATGGAATTTCAATGGTTTTGTGCAAACAAAATAAGGTTTTTTAAATGCTAATCCCTAACTATATATGGTCTATAACCTATGGTTTTTTCAGTGAATTTTCAAGGTTTTGTAAATGCAAATTCCTAACTATATATGGTCTATAACCTATGGTTTTTTCTGTGAATTTCATTGGTTTTTTAAAAGCTAATATCTATAGCTGTAAAATATATTCTTTATTAAGTGACGTATCACGTAGCCCGTGAGACGCCTCATGATGCATCGCATAACCATGACGTATCGTCTCTGCAGCGCAAACCAAACCCAAAACGTAAGCGCGCCAGAACACGCTTAAAGATATATATATATTTTTTTTAACCTTAATTAGACAAAATCCACACGTGCACATATCACAAACGTTCAAAAAACACAATATGTCGGACTCCCGTTACGCTGCCGGTTAGCTGCCCGGCTAACGTACCAGGAAGCACCTTTACCGCGAAAAATCGCAATTTTTTTTTCTTATGCCCCGCAGGGAACTTTAATAGCCCCCTCATCAATCCTAGGGGTTCAGGAGGGGTCTGCCTTACCCCTTTCATTGATTTACACCTTTTTTTTTTCCACCTCTTGTCTCTCGATCCTACCGAGAGACAAGATGGCGGCCGCTCCGGACTGTTTACAATGTTGACAGCCAATCAGCTACTCCTCAGACTCCCGTTACACTGCCGGTTAGCTGCCCGGTTCGCGTACCAAGACGCGTCTCTACGGCGAAAAAAATCGGATTTTTTTTTTTTTTTTTGGGGCCCCGCGTGGCTCTATAATATCCCCCTCATCAATCCTAGGGGGTCAGAAGGGGTCTACCTTGCCCCCTTTCCTTCATTTCCCCCTTTGTTTTGGCCTCCTCTTGTCTCTCGATCCTACCGAGAGACAAGATGGCGGCCGCTCTGGACTGTTTAGAATGTTGACAGACACCGGAGAGCCAATCAGCTTCGCTTCGCAAAGTTCCGATACGCGAAAAGTACGCGAACCGGAGCGCAGCCCGGAGCGCTGTTACAGATATATATCTTGTTTTAAACGTTAATTTCTCAAAATCCACTGAAGCACATATATTGAGACCTAGCAAAGGCACATCGGGCTAACAGTCCCTACAATTTTGCCAAGTTTCGTGGAAATCCATTCAGCCGTTCGGGCTAAAAGTGAGGCCAACCGCCCTATGGAAATTAACATGGGAAAAATGCGTTTTGGGACCCCCCTTTTTTCTCGGCCCCCCCTTGCCGACCCCCCCCAAATTTTCAGGGGCTGCTCAGAAACAAAATGTGCCATTTTCCTGAAAATTTCAGCCGATTCCGTCCACAAACGCCAAAGTTATTAGACATAGAATTTTCAGAAATCCCATAGGGAAAAAATCCTAACTATATATACCTACTGGCGACCGCCAGTAGGTAATATATATATATATATATATATATATATATATATATATATATATATATATATATATATATATATATATATGATATAGATATATATAGATATAGATAGATATATATATAGATAGATATACAGAAGCAGAATTCAGGTAAAGGAATCCAGACAAGCCCGTAGTTCTTCCAAAAGGTCTTTTTTCGGCAGTCAAAAGAGTCGAGGGATAACGCGTTTCGAACAACAAGTTGTTCTTGATCACATGACCCGCGTTCATCTCATACCACTTTTTAAAGGTATAGCCACACAAATTCATAGAAATGGAAAACATCTTTCCTTGTACGTTCAATAATGCTTGATACGTATCAGCATCAATATCAGCTATTGTCACTGACATTAATTCATGTAATCAATATTTACAATTGTGATTAGTGTGAAAATACATTATTTCGTAAGGGCAAAGTGCAAAGAAAAAAAAAAAGAGCTCATTATTCTGATGCAGTTCATTTTATAACAAGATTGTTTTGGTGGTCCTCGATTCAGGTCAAGTACCAATGCAAAATTGCAGAATAAACTATCATAGCTCAAAGGCAGATTCTGGTATAGTACCCTATGCCCAGTTTGAACAACCAAATATGTACACATGTATACATTTTATTTAAGCCAATATATATATATATGACTGACTGACTGTCTGACTGTCTGACTGTCACTGTGACAGACTGTCTAAGTGAGAGATTAAATATATCTTAGTGAATTCATGGGTGAATGACTAATGTGTGTGAATGTCTGTATCAGTATGTCAGTTGGTGAGTAAGTGGCTGCAGGGGTTAGTGATTGGTTATTGGATTACCTGTATGGATGCCTGAGTGTCTGTGTGAGTGAGTGTGTATGTGTGACTCCCTCCATTGATGTGTGAGTGGGTGATTCAGTGGGTGTATGGGTTCATGAATGCGTCTGCAAGGGGCTGAAAGGTTGAGTGATTGTTTATATGGCTGTGTTGGTGAGTGAATGGATGTATCAGTGCTATATGTGTGAGTAACTACATATATGAAGGCAGTTTCTGTGAATGTCTGAATATATAAGTGACTGTTTGTGAGAGTGAGTCTTTGTGAGAGTGGCTGTATGAATGAGTGTGTGCTTGTGTCAGTGATTGTATAAGAGAATAAGTATGTGTTGGCATCTGTATGAATAAGTGAGGTGGTGTGTGTATAACTGTATTGGTGAGTAAATGGCAGTGCGATTGATTCTTTGGGTGACTGACTAGGTGTCTGTAGGTGTAGAGTATCTCTGTAGGTGAGTTGCAATATGTGAGAGTCTTTATGGGTGTATGAGTACATGTTAACCCTGGGCAGAGTATGTGTAGTGATGCTCCGCGTAGTTCCACAGAGTAAAAAAAAATCCTGTGGAACTACATGGAGCTCTGCTCCGCCAAGGTCCCACAAAAGAGTTGGAAAAATGTTTTTAAAAGACACTTACCTTCTGTTCTGCCTGCCCTCCTGCTCGCCGTGGTGTCTCCCTTTTTCCATCGGCCTTCTCCTCGCGTCCCTGTACGTATTACCTCTTGCGTGAAGTGTACAAATTACCTCTTGCACATGTGCAGTTCACGCAAGACTTAATATGTACAGGGACGAGTGGAGGAGGACGACGGACGAATGGAGACACCGCAGCGAGGAGGAGGGCAGGCAGAACAAAAGGTAAGTGTTTTAAAAAAAAAATTGTAAGGGGGCTGGCTTCAATCTCTGCTCCATCACAGAGTCTGAGTTTTTCGGCAACTTCACTTTCCCAGCAGAGGGCCTTGTTGGTAAAACGCTGCAAACACCACTGGCGGAAAGGAGTACATTGCCTGGAATTAGTGCATATATCATAGTCTCTATTGATGAGTGACTTTGTGTATGAGTGACTGTATCTGTGAGTGAGTGGATATGTGTAGACCTATGAATCAGTGAGTGGGTATGTACTAACTGGTATTGGTGTGTTTATGTTTTTTTCAGTGAATTTCAAAGGTTTTTTAAATGCTAATCCCTAACTATGAAGTCCCTGAAACCGTAGTTTTTTTTAGTGTCTTTCTAAGGTTTTTTAAATGCTAATTTCTAAATATGCCTTCATATGTAGAACATATGCAGAAAGATGAAGAAAGACGCAGAAAGAAGTGAGAAAAGTGCAGAAAGAGGCAAGAAAATTCAAGAAAGAAGAAGATAGGTGCAGGAAGAAGCAAGAGAAGTACATAAAGAACCAACAGGTGCAGAAAGAGGCCTTTGACTGTACCTTACAACAGAGACCCATACAAAGTAGCCTAATCACTAATCCTTTCCCCAAGATGTCTTATACCTCACTTTCCTCTTGAAGGTTAACTTTTAATCGACTGCTCAGAATGTTAGGCCTGCCTACCAAATATAAAACACTGTTGTAAGTCTGACCAAGTTTGTGAAGGTATGCATGCGTGTCTCTGCTTTTACTGAGTGACGTTACATATAAATAAACATAGAAAAACTCCACTCCGGGGGTGAAGTCCACTTTAGTCCTGAGGTCCTCAGGACACAAGAGGACATCATTGCCCCACCAGCAATGTGCCAAGAAGTGAGTATGCAGAATGGTGAAAAAAGGGTCGTGACCTCGGACCAACTCTCAGCAATCCCATTGTGTGGGTCTTACTGGCGGTACCTGGTGGGCTAGTTGGCCCCTTAAAAAGTAATTGTGCCATTTGTACTCACTTTGCCACCATCCTTTTTGGACATCATGACCAAAGTTTGTTATCCCATAGCACCAAAATTACCACAGTTTAACCCATGACCAGAGAGGTCAATCAACATGCTCTTGATCTAATGCCATTCTTTCAGCAGTGCAGGATTATTATCAGCATGTGCTTTTCGTTAGGCACTCTTGGAAATAACTGGCCTCTTTTCAGACACTGCTCCCACCACACTCTTGCAAACTAGTTCACTTTCCACAAACTTAACATGTTTTCTTTTTGATGAGACATTGGGTGCCTCTGTGTTGGAATTTCCAATAGTAAATACAAGGCCATGGGTTCTTCTAGTTTGGTACTCTTTTGCCTATTGGATTTACTTTAACCCCTGGTTTGTTGGTTTACTTTTAATTGTCCCAGCTGCTATGGACGATTCAAATCTTGTTGGCTCTGCCACTGGACAACTTGTATGATCAGTCCAGCATGTTGACCAGTGGCAATTTCTCAGTTATTAGTTGCTTATTTATGAGCCCCTAAAGGTGTCGGTACTTACCGTTTCATGACACACCAGCAGCGCAACCTGCTGCATGAAATTTACAAGCACACGTAAAGCCACTGTGTGTGACTTTATATGTGCTCATAAATATCACCCCATTTCAAGCAACATGTTGCGTGTTATGGGCGTGACATGGGTGTTGCTGTGGGTGTTCCCACGCAACACCCATGTCCACTGATGCATTTTCAGATGTACAAGCAATCGTAAACCTGGAAATGCCACAGAATGCTACGCCACACCCAGGGATGGTGGAGCGACATGCAACGAGGAGAAATGTTTTCATTTCTCCTATTTTTTTCCTCGTTCAATGCGTGCTGCATTCTGCAGTACATAATGGAAGACGAAATCACTCAAGAGATTGTTTTTGTGCAATCTGCCCAACGATGCAGGCATCCTTGCACCATGGTGCAAGGGTGCCTGCGGTGGCGCACGGCAGCAGTTTATACGCAAGGGCAGGGAAAGGTACAGAGATGGAACATATTGCTGTAAATATGTCACATCCCTGTGCCTCGAAACTGATGCAGCGTGGTGCAGCAAATTAACTTGTGGCACCACACTACGTTACTTTCTCATAAAAAAAGCCCCTTTGAATTTTGAGTTGTTTTGAGTAACATCCAGTATGATTTGGGCTCTTATTTTTTCATCAAAATGTGTATGTGTACACTTGATGCCCAAGCCGCACAATCATGTGTAGAACGAGTCAATTGATTCCTGTGGGGCCTAGAATCGCTTGGCACAGTATACAACATTAGTAGACTGGGTTCGCTCCTGTGAATAATTAATGCTTTAATGCTGTTAGTGCAGTAGTATAATCGGTATTGAGACCAGTGTTTGTTAAGGTCAGTAACATCTAGCGCACCTCTTCTGCTACCCCTACCAGGTGGAGAAGGATGCATCATTATATTGCGCCATCTGACTTTGATGGCTGTTTCATCGCTGTCAATCTGTGTTACCCATGTTGTCTAGAAGGCTGCAAACGATGACAGAAATTATAGCATGCCAAATGCTGAATGGTGAATGCTACAGTGTGAAATATCATTGGATCTCAGATGGTGTATGATCTGAACTTCCCTCTTTCTTCTCTGATGGGATGATGTGGTTATTGCTTCACTTCAATGTGTACTCCTAGGGCACCTAAATCACCAATAGCTTAGCTGCCTCACACAGATGACGGTTTTGATAATGTGTTTGCCAGCAGGGGTCAGAGAGTGAAGGGACAGCAAGAAAGCAGGCTAACAGGTGATAAAAACATCACTGTGGTACATTATTAAATAGGGCTCTCAGTTTTTACTGATTTTTACAGAAAAATACACAAAATACAATTTATTTTCCTCCCTGTATTTAGTTTTTAAATACAGAAAGATATGGAAAATTGACCTTCTTTGAATCATTTTTTCTAATGTCAGTCATGAGAACCAGGTCAGTGGGTGTACTAGTTGAGAGGGAGAAGAGCTGAAAAAAGACAATACATTTCCTAATTAATCCTATGTAAGTGCAGATCTACAGTTATTTATGATATTCTACAATGCAAGGGGCAGATTTATGATAACTGGCGCATCCCCAGGGATGCGCCAGTTATTTTGCGCTGCTGCTCCGCCACCCATTTACAATGCGGCGCACCATGGGGCAAAAACGGCACAGATGCGTGACGCATCTGTGCCGTAAAAGTGACGCATTGCTGGAGTTGCGTCGCAAGCGCGACGCAGCTCCAGCAAGGCTCGGGGGTGCCCCATCTTTACAATGCTGCGTCAAGACCTACGCCTGCTTCAAGCAGGCGCAAGGTTTTGACGCAGTATTGGCCTGAAAGTGACTGAGTGAAATCTTATAGATTTCACTCAGCCACTTATGTCAGGCGCACCTGTCCCGGAACGCCCACCCTACGCGGGAACGCCCACAAGTGGCGCAGGGCTTTACAACGTGACGCATCTGCCTAGATGCGTCACGTTGTAAATGGGTCGTAGGTATGCGCCACGTTTACGCCGCAGTTGCGTGACGCAAACGTGGCGCATTCCCAACATAAATCTGCCCCCGGGTGTTTCCAGATAACGCTATTCTGCTGTACACTACTATAACATTTTGGACATTCAAATGCGAGTACACATTTACCAGTTAAACAAATGTAGAAAAATACCCATTGCAGCTTCATTTGTACAGAAAACACAAAATAAAAATGGATAAATACAGAAAAAATTAACAACAACAAAAAGTATGTATAAATATATACGAAAATGTTGAAAACATAAATACCTCAAAACCAGGAGCCCGAATAATAAAGCACTGAAACCACTTTAAACAGGCTAAGCACACAGAAAGGAGCAGGTAAGGGCACTGCTGTTGGCCTAACCTTTAATGCATACAGCTCTATGCGCACGACTGAATATTAGCGCCCTGGCCCTGGGCCCAGTTCGTCCTTGCTCAAGGCTGGCCCTGCGTGGGAGCTACCAATTACCTCGAATGGCAGACCAGTGTGGGTGTTCCTAACATGGAGGACACAACATAACATAAAATGTGTATTTGTAAAGCGCACGTTGACCTCAGCAACCGGGCCTCTTGGCGCTGATATAACAGATGTATATTGTTACCCAACTCAATGGTACTCATTTTATCGACCTCAAATGGATGAAAGGGATTTGAACCTGTGACCATGAGGTCGAAGACAGGCTCCTGCAGTGGATGCATTAGTGAGCGCGAATCGTGTCCTCAACAGCAAGAAACTATGGGGGACAAAGAGGTAATTATCGAGTTAATGACAAGAGCGAAGAAAGGTGCGTTTGATGACATGTAAAATTAGATACTCTATTCCAGACCACTTGTGAATGTAAAACCTAACTCCAATACGTTATGACCTGCTTCGTCTGGCATCGCAACTAGCCCGTTTTAAACCCAGCAGTGCGATCATAGCATTTTATCGTAGCATTAATTTTCTATATGAGACGGCTTTTGCTATCCGAAAAAGCATAAATACAACAGCAGGAAAGCTCACGTCATCTTACCAAGTTGTAAATAGCAGTACATGAGAGGAATATATTGCAATAACAGAGAATAAGAACTGTTGGCACCTTCTTCAAAACCCACCCTTCAGTCAGTCTCTAGCGACAGATGCCGGTTTTTGTCGCTAGAGGGCATGAGAATGATGAATTAAAATGTTCCGTCATGAAGTCGATATGCTTGTAACTTTATGAGCCGGATACAGAAGACAAACTCTCGAAAAACACTATTTAAACAGACATTTACTTGCAAACTTTACCTGCCCTTAATATGGCGGCAATTCCAAGAAATTGCGCATTCTATTGGTTAAGCTTCCAGCATTTGTACACATGTTAATGCTATTGATTATGCGTCTCTTTCCTCCCTCTCTTGCTGTTACGCAGTCCGTGTAAAGCATTTTTCAGCCTATGTCACAATCTGCAAATTAGACAGATGCTTCTACCTTGTGGGATGCATGCGGGCTTGATGTCATGTAAATTGCTGCGGTTAGCAAAGAAGAAACAGGGTGGTATGCAAATAATGTGCGCCTTCGACTAATTGCTTCTATATCGATGCCCAGGCTTCAGTCCTTATAATTAGGTACATTTTTCGTAGCATTGATGTGCTACTGCATATTTTTTGTATACAAGATTTCCTACATAGCTGTGACAACTGTACGAATACAATTTCAGATGTGATTTATATTCTATGTTCAAAATACTAATACATTAAACTATTGCCCCTAAACGCATGTCCTCTCTCTCTCTCTCTCTCTCTCTCTCTCTCTTTATATATAGATATATATATGTATATTGTGTGAACAAGACTACATCGTTAGTCGAAACGTTGCATCTTTTGGAAGGCACAGGAACGAAATAAACATCTTGCCTGGAAACACGTGGGGTCTGTCTCTTCTCTCGCCGCTTGGTAGTGGAGGTTGGAAGATTTGTGCATATATATATATATATTTAAATTACAATTTTAAAAATGTCACTTTTAGAAAATTGCCATTTTCTTGTCTCAATCAAGTATGATTTTCTGCATGCATTCGGCACTTCAAAGGACTTTGCCTACAGCACACACAAATAGCGTTGAATCCTGACACTAGGTCTCCACTTTCTTTAGTCACCCCAAACAGTTTGGAGCCTTGACCAGGAGAACTAGAAGAACTTTCCAGGCACAGTTGTGGGATAGTGTTTTCACAATATTAGAAGAGCAACTTAATTTCTTTGAACTTTTCAATTCGAACTGCATTTAATAAATCTGTAATTACTTTTCATATCTGGTTTTTCAATTAATTTTTAGACGTTGTTGTCTTTTTCCATATAGTTTTTTTCATTAAGTATCTATTTCCATCACACTTAAAACAGACCCAGCCAACGCGTTTCATCGCTTATAGGGACTTCATCAGGGCAATTTGGTTTATTCTCCTTTTAAAAATTCTTCTTTTGCATTCATTCCCAGTTGACATTTTTGGGCTCCTTTCAAGCAGCTTTTTGGAATGTGTATCCTAGTCCTATCTGATTGAAAAAGATGCCTATATCTGGAAATTAATTGAAAAATAAGATATGGAAAGTAATTGAAAACAAAAGCGATTACAGATACACGCAATTAGAAAGTTCTTTTTTTTTTGTCCTCATCTCACCTAAGACCAAAGCAGATTTAACAAACCGAATAATGTGGACCTGGGCACCCTTCTGCTCACTGTATAAGTCTAGGCCCCCATGGCCTGCCTCATGTGTTTGATGCCCGGTGTAATCATTGGACCGACTTTGAACACAAAGGGACTAACAAGTTATCAAGCGCAGGCGCCATCCCAAGATTAACAGGGGGGACAGATGTTCTCATGTAATCCTATTTCGCCTCCCTGATCTAGACATGCCATGTTCAACGCAGCTTTGAACCACCTTTCTCTATTGGGAGGGGTCGGGTCTTTCTACCTTATGCAGATCTCCCTCCTGGCTAAAATGATAAATTATAGCAGCAAGCCAATATGTATCTGCGACAGAGTCCCCTTATAAGGTCGTTTGTACCAAATATCATGAGGTGAAGATCAATCCCAATATCAATTCCAAAGATAGCTGTCAATGTGTCCCCCACATTCTTCCAAAATAGACTTAATTCTATGCATTCAAAAAACATGTGAGTGTCATCAGCTCTGTCAAATTTACACCTAGGACACTTTGGAACAAGGACCGGTGCGAACTTGGCAATTTTAGTCGGGGTGTAATAAAGCCTGTTTAGCACAAAAAAGGGATTCTTTTTTTAGCCTAGCAGGCTTTATGTATCTGTAGAGTAGCTTTAGGGAGACTTCAAATCGATCTTCTATGGCCTGGGAGTGTGGGAGGGAATTCCATACTGATGTTTGGGGGGGACCTTCACTATCCTCCACTTCAAGCATTCTTGCATACCAAAGAGATATTTCTTTTTTCTTTGGTTGCAGATCTTGTAGTAGCTGCTCAAGATCCCAATTCCCTTTAGTTTGTCCGGCTTTGGACTCTTACCATGATCTTAACTGAAGGTACTTGAACCTTGAAAAGGAGGGACCAATCTTAACTAGCAGCAACTGCCAGGGAAGCACCCCATCTAAATCCACCAGATCCGACCATCTCCCCAAACCAGCTTTTATTATCGGGATCGCCAGGCTATCGCTCAGGCATGCAGGGGTCCATGGGGAATCCCAAACAGGGGCAAAATCAGAAAAGTAACCTATACCCAAAATGTATCTCAATTTGTACCAAGTCAACAAGGTAGCTTTTAAAACCTTGAGACGCACACGTTTAAAAAATCTGGGAGCTCCGAATTTGTGAAGGAACCAGCCTTGCCTGCTGCCTCCCTCTACCAAAGCCATTTCGACCAGAAGCCTACCCCACTTAGATTCCACTGCTGTAGATATCAACATCCCGATGCTCTTAAATTGAAAAGCCAATATGTACCAGTTAATATCTGGGAGGGCCAGGCCACCTTTTAAAAGTTTCCTTCTTAGTTTCTTTCAAGGTAGTTTTGCGCTTTTCTGACCCCATCCAAAGCTACCAATTTTACCTTGGATTTTACTGATATTTTTCTGGGGAAAGGTGAGAGGCACAGCATTGAAGAGATATGTCAATTCTGGTAAGACCAACATTTTTATTAGGTTTACCCTTCCATAAATCGTGAAAGGAAGGTTTTTCCACCTAGCAAAGAGGTTGTCTATATCCTTTTCGATTTTGCCCAGATTTAAAAGGGGAAGTTTATTCAGGTCCTTAATGATTTTTACCCCTAGGTACCTAAATTCCTCACTTGAAGGGCCTCCTCTATAGACTGTATTCCAACACATGATTTCGGTTTTGGCTGAAATAGCCAGATATCCTGACATCAAACCAAACTCCTTTAATATGATTTCAAGCCGTGGAATGGCATTATCAGGGTCTCTGGTGTAGATTATTACATCATCGGCATAAAGTGCAATTTTGCATTGATAGTCTTGCGATTCAAATGGTCTAATGACACTGTCCAACCTAGTCATCTGTGCCAGGGGCTCAATGTAGATATTAAATAAAAGAGGAGATAGGGGGCATCCTGCCTTGTTCCTCTCTGAATTTCAAAGCTTGGGGTCAGGGAACCATTCAGCAAGATTTTCGCTGAGCCCCGGAGTAACAGTTTCTTTAAGGTCTGCACAAAAATTGGGCCCAAACCTATAGTCTCTAACACCCCCCAAAGGTATCTCCAGCACACACGACCGAAAGCCTTAGCAGCGTCTAAGGCCACTAACGCTAACGGTTCCCCCCTAATCTCTTCCAGGTCGATGTTCCCTATCAGAATTTGAGTTTGCTCCTGGATGGATCTCCCTACCATAAAGCCTTTCTGGTCGGTGTTGATTAAGCTTGGTGCCAATTTTGCCAACCTCCCTGCCAGAATGCCCATAAAGATCTTATAGTCGGCATTCAGTAGGGAGATTGGACGGTAGGAGTCAGCCATCTGGCGATCTTTCCCTGGCTTCAATATTAACACTATTGTGGACTCCTTCCAGGATCCTGGGAACACCCCAGTAGAACTATAGACTGAAATATATAAAGTTTGAAATATGGGTAGGAGCTCTTCCATTAGCAATTTATATATTTCTTTGGGGAGAGAATCAATGCTGGCTGCTTTTTTGTTTTTTGCCCTCTTTATTTGATTCCCAATCTCCTCAATTGATATGGGTGCTTCTAACATGTCTCTAGCGGATTCTGTAAGCACAGGTAAGGACTTATCACTTAACCATGAGCCAATCAATCCTGGAGAGGGTGTTATATTCTCCCAATACAGGTTCGAGAAGAGGGGCCGAAGAAATTCCTGCATATGTGAATGTTTACTTGATTTGGTGCCAGCACTATCAATGATAAGCTCATTGATGTCATTTTTTGCCCGGTCCATCCTTGCTTTTGAGGCTAGTAATGCCCCTGCTCTTTCCCCATATTCAAAATTCTCCATGTTTCGCGCTTGTCACTGGGCCTTACATTTCGAATCTAGGAAGATCCTAAGATGCTGCCTGCCTTCCTCGAGTCTCTTCTCTAACTCTTCCAGTTTTCCTTTATTCTCCTGATTAATGAATCTCCTTTCTTTTTCAAGAACGGATATTTTTGACTCCAGGGTTTGTAATTCCAAAGTCTTAGTTTTGTTTTTGGAACTTATTAGGCTACCCAGCGCCCCTCTCAAGTTAGCTTTATAGGCGTCCCAAACATGGTCTATTGAAGTGGAGCCTAAATTGATAGTAAAAAATTCGAGCGAGGACTCTTTGATTGCCTGAATAATCACTGAGTCCGATAGAAAGGCTCTATTCAATGTCCACCTTGATTGTGAACAGGTATTATTCATGGAATATAGAAGGGGCAGGGAGGCATGGTCCAAAATATGACTAGGTGATATAGAAATACTAAGGATGTACTCTATCCACCAAGTTGATATTTTAAAGCACATTTTTCATGACCCTTCGGGACCGCGGGGACCCAGTAGCATGACTCAAGTTGGACCTATCCTTTACCGGATCTAGCCGAACATTGAAATCACCTCCAACTATTAAGGAGGGAGATGCTGTGATAAGATTATCTTGGAGTTTGGCTAGAAAAAAGGGGTAATCCGTATTGGGGCCATAAAAGGAGGAAAAGGTCATCTTTTCACCCCCAAAATCCAACTGAGCAATGATCCATCTACCTGATTGGTCTGTCTGAACCGATTTAATTCTACAAGTAATTCCCTTCTTGACGAAGATTGTGACCCCACGACAGTTTATTGATTGTTGGGAGTGGCAAAAACACTGTATCCAGGGGAGTTTGGAAAAAATACTCTTGGACTGCATTTGATTTAAATGGGTCTCCTGCAATAAGCTGACCTGAACTGGTAACATCTCTAGGGATTTACAGATCAATCTTTGTCTTCTTGGACATCTCAGGCCTTTTATATTCCAGGAGATAAATTGAATATGACAGCCCCCTTTCATGTTACCTTTACACAATGCATTTGCCTGATTAGCCAGTAAAACTTGAAGTTTGGTCTTAATAGCCAGTCAGATGAGAGATATTTTTTAACATTTTTCCCCCAGCCTGTGCCCTGCCATACCCCCACCTCCCCTCCCGAACCCCTCGTGACCCCTAGACCCCCAGACACCCCGAGGAACCCTACCTTCCAAAAGGGAATTGCCTATTCGGGCTCTTCTTCCTCCAGGCTATAAATATTTACATACAAAATAACTTTACACTAGCGGCAAGACCCGGGGCTCTGAGCATATCTTCTGCATTTCTCCTTTACACCCCTCCCTGCTTTTCATGCTGCATTTTTGCAATTAAGGTGTCTACTTCTGGCAGAGAACGGATCATGTGCCTATAGTTATTCCACAGAACTCGCAATGTGGCAGGAAACCTTAGTTGGGCCTTTGCCCCCAGACCATTCAGCTCTGCTAATCTTTTCCCCAGTTCCATCTGTCTTTCCGCTGTTATATGGGATATATCAGATCTAATGAAGAAGGAAAAGGGAGATTGCTTTGAGAATGGAGAAGAAATAGCCCCTTCCTTTAGTGCTGCGGAGAGGATCTGTTCTTTAACTGAGTAGGATAAAAAATTCACCAAGATTTTCCGGGGTTTCAGCAGTACCAAATTCAGCTTGGTTTGCTTCAGACACAGTGAATCTGTTTGCCATCCTATTCTTCAGGGTCAGGAGGATATCTGCCAAGGAATTAGACATTGGAGCCAAGGTGCTCTTGATTTCCGGGGAGGGGAGGGTCAAGCCTTTACTACACTTGCTGACAGAACTTCTTGGGTCTTCCATCTGCACTTTAGTCATCTCCTTATTTTGCTCTGATGTAACTTCCTCTATCTATTTTTGCTTATCCTTACCATACCTCTCCCCCCGGGGTTGAGCCTGTTCCTGCCACTGATCCAGCCCCTGGTCTACCTCTTTCTGCTGACCTAGTATGGAGTATCTATTGATAAGAGTGATCGCCGGATGCACTTCTAGATCCAGGTTGTTTTTTTTAATACGTTCTGAAGTATTAGTTGATTCCTTCGGTACTGGAAGGATATTTCCCCCCAGAGAACCATTACGTTTGCTATTCTTAACCTCCAATGTCATCACTTTTAGACCTTTAGAGGGGGACAGAGGTGGTGGTAGTACCAAGACAAGTGTGGAGGGCATGGCAGACTCAGAATTTGGCTCAGATACAGCTTTGACTCCAGGAGAGGTGAGTAGCTGAGGCTGGGTCATCGATTTGGTAGAAGAAATAGATATAACCTGGTAGTAAGTTTTCAATGACATGGTATTTTTTACTTTGGACCCAGCTGATTTCTTGTCCTGCAATACCGCCTTACCTCTTTGGGATTTTAAGTTCACAGGGGTTGCTGATGCTCCGATACTCCCCCCCTGTTTACTCTGTTTAGCCAAGATTTTAACTTTCCTCAATGGTGGGGCGACTCGCTGAGGCAGAATTGAGTGTGTAATCAGCTTATTAGATACCAAGTGAGCCACCCTAGCCCATAATGAGTATCTTGTGGGTTTAGGAGGAGAGATTCCCTCTTGCGCTGCAACCCCGCTCTCCATACATTCAGAAAATACTTCTCCTAGAATGGCCCCCTCTGCTGTTTCCAATGCAGCTTTTTTGTTACTGGGTGAAACCCCCTCCAGCAGGTTTTGTAGGCAAAATCATTTAAAATAGATACCCCTACGGGGAGCCCTGCCAGATCCCGGTCCCCTCTACCTGCTCCTAGGGAAAATCTGCTGATTCCACACCAAAGAAACCGTCCGAACAGCACAAAAGCAGGGGGACTGCTTGCTCCGCTTCCACAAACTTGCGGTGTTTCCCCACCTCCAACTCAGCTTCTGCACAGCTGGTCCACCCTCGCCGACTACTAGAACGCTGACCTCTGCCTGCCGTACCCTGCCGTGGGACCTCGCCTCGCATACCAGAACTGGAGGCTCGGAGAAAGGCTCTCCTTGACAGCTCTGCAGCTGAAGAAAGAGACGGGAGAAAAAGAAAAGGTACTGGGGAACTAAAAACGAAATCCTCCGCTTGAAACAGTCCACACCATGATTAGAAGGGATGTTTCATAGTCATTTTAACCTCAGAGTCTCGCCGCCATTAGAAGCCCGGAGAGGAGCGCCCGCGGCCATTCAGTCAGTGGCCACCATGTTCCTCCTTCAATCTGACCTTGAATTAGAAAGTTCAATATGAACTTGGAAATTAGGTTGCCCTCCTAATATTGTGAAAACATTTACCAAGGATTGAGTTTTGTGGGCAGTCAGAACTTCATGAGTAGACATGGAGAAGTATAAGACTGGGATATTTGACGGGTATTTGACACAAAAAGCTTCAGAGGCCTCCCCAACTGTCCAGCTCACCAGCTGTAACTGTACATGCCGGAGCCCACTGCTGGCTTCTGCTCTGGGTGAATCCTAATCCACAAGATATGCCCTTCAGGTCTTGGCTCCTTGGCTAGCAGCAGTTGAAGCTCCTCCAAAGCAAAAGGTGAAAATCCTGAAGTTTAGGCTCCTCGCGAAAGATCCGTTTGCTCCCAAACCATGCTGCCTGGACGACCACAAACGCGAAGCTCAAGTAAAACCTGTCCATGCGAACAGTGACCGTCCACGATGACAGGCAGTGTGAGATCTGAACTTCACTCTACAGCAATAACCATCAGCGATGCTTGACCTTTGTGCTGCCTCCTCCAAACTGAATGTAACTCTTCATGCTCGACTTGAAAAGATAACTTTGCACGGGGTTACCTGGTCTCTGTATCCTGCACACGCTCCATCACTTTTAGCCTGAACTTGCGAATTTAATTCAGTCTAGCATGATTAGATGGCTGCAAGCAGAGATTTGTGATTTTAGGCACTATTTTTTCACAAAAAACTTAAACATTGAATATCTCTGCAGTGGCAAGCTTGTGACGTACCACTTTAGTCAGTGACATAATGCGTGCTGAAGGTGCACTAGTAGCAATTCATTTACAGTACCTGGGTATGCGTAGTACCATGTACTAGGGATTTACAAGTAAATTCTATGTACTAATTAGATGTAGGCCAACCTTACCATGCTTGAAGGAGAGAGTGCAAGTACTTTATCTCTGGTTAGTAGTAGTCAAGTACACAGAGTCCCAAAGCCAACAAAATCAACTTCAGTAACCAGGAGGGGCAAAGGCATAATGTTTTTGGGAATACCAAGCCAAGTATGTTAGGTCTAAAAGCATATTACAGGCAAGATTTCCAAAACTCTGTATCTACTAAGGCTATGACAGATCGGTGCATCCAGGAATGGAATCCCTGTGCATGACGTCTAGTCCTGCTAATGATTAGGGATGGGAAGAATATTCCGTTCTAAGCGGAATTTTGGCCACTCCACATTGCTCATTAATGAAGATTTGTGGCCAAATTACACCAATCACCATGTGGTGGAATGCGTCTTAAGCAAAGCTACATAATATGAGAGCTGAAGAGTGAGATTGGCCTCCCTAGAGTCATTTTCTAATGTGGTCTGTCACTGGCATTCACGAGCAGTTGTGGCTACCGTTCGAGCAGATTTACTGCTGTTCAAGTGGATATTGTACTCGAGATGCAGCAAAAGCAACTAACATAGGCATGCACTTTTGTGCAACGCATGGTGTCATTCAGGCTGATTTTTTAGCACTGTTCACACTACTGGCACTAAATTGAAGCACAAGTTGGATACTTTCATCCCGTTGGCAGAATTCTGAGAAATCTGGTGGAGTTTTTCTATAACTCGACAAATTCCGCTCACCCGTACTAATGATACTGAGTGTGAGCTGAACCTGAATGTCTACCCCAAAAAATATTTAAAAAAGGTCTACTGACAAATGTAGCTAACTCCAGTAGGCAATAAGTGACTGGCACACGTGCCTAGCAAGGAGAGAGCACAGCATTCTCCTGAAGAGGCCCAACATATGAAATCAGACATGCTGAACAATCTCTAATGAGTCAAGCATAAGCTATGTGTACCACTCAAAAGTATCATTATGAATTAACTGACTGAACTTCTTTCTGATCTGATGTGAGAAAACCTAACTTTCTACAGCTGTTCCTTCACTTTGTGCCCCCATTTTCTACTGATACTGGTGTTTTCTGACCATAATTGTGCCCTGGACCCTGTGAACCAGGCCCAGGGCCATTGCTCTGTTTAAAAGGTACATGGTAATTAGGTGTAATTACAATTGATACTGCAAACCTACATGTAAGTCCCTAGTATGTGGTAGGGCATAAAGGTTTCATGGCACAGTATATTTAATGCACGTACATGCACACTGCTGTGGTGCCTGCTGTCATTTTAAAAGCCAGCCCTTCCTTGTCTAAATTCAACTTTAGAAATAAAAGTAATTCCAATGTCTTAAAGTACCTTATTCCTACATATAAGTCCCCCCTAAGGTCTGCCCTCAGTGCGCCAAGAGTAGCGTGCTATGTTAAAATAAACAGGGACAGTATAAAAGATGATTTTATATGTCCTGGTGAGGAAAAGATTGCTAATTTAGTTGTTTTTTATTTTGTAGTACATTAGCTCCGTAGGCTAACATGGGAAAGCTATTTTTAATTTTAATAACATCTAACTTTTGACAGGAATGAGCTTAAAGAATAATTCAAAGCAGCAAATTAATAGTTACACTGAATCCAGCAACTTGCCAGGTTTGGATATACTATAACTATTGTAGGAAAGACGTTATAGAGCTGCTTTCCTAAAGTTACCCAATTAAGCTCCGGTAGCAGCCTCTTTTGATTGGCCAGTGTTAGAAATGGGAATCCCTTGGTTCTAGTCAGAGCAAGGGGTATACTCTTCTAAAATAACCACTGTTCACCCCCTTGGTAGCTTGCCACGAGCAGACAGGCTTATCTCAGAGGCAGTGTGTAAAGCATTTGTGAACACATAAAGTAATACAGTGAAAACTGTACAAACAAACACCACACCAGTTTAGAAAAATAAGTAATCTTTATCGAAACCAAAACAAGACCAAAAGACAAAAATCCACAATACAGTATTAAAAATATGATTCTAAAAATGTTGAAACAGTTCAGTTCCAATGTGACATGCAACACTTTTACACAAAATACCTTGGATGAGTCGAAAAATGCAAGTAGAAAGGGTCGCAGGGAAGGTGATGCATCAGTTCCTTACACTCGGGGAAGGTGATGCGTTGGTTCTTTGCTCCAGGGGGAAGGAGATGCGTTGGTTTCTTACTGCGTCCCCCAACGATAAGACAGACTTGGCTCTTCGATGTGATGCATGACGATCTGTTGCGATGCATCAGTTCTTCTCCAACTGGGCCTGCGTCAGAATCAGTGAGGTGATCTCAGACATCAGAGATGAGTGCACAGGATTCGTCGCACAGCAGACAATTTAGATGTGAGCTGTGTCAATTCTTCGACGGCGGAAATTTTCTCCCGCACCGCTGCGATGCATTGGAAACTGGCGATGCATCGATTTTCACAGTTCTTGAAGTTTCCAGTCCCAGAATTTAAGAACAGGAGGTAATCTCAATTCAAGCCCTTGGAGATCTTTCTCTAGCAGTGGACACAGCAAATGTCCTTTTTCCTTTCCATGGGAGCAAGTATCCACTGCAGGCCAACCCCAGACAGCAAACAGCACAGTGGCAGTTTTCCTTCTCAGATTCTCTGCCTCTTTTCCTTGGCAAATGTCTCAATTGATTCCCAGAAGGGATCTAAAGTTCTGGGGTCTGGGCCCCAATATTTATACAGCAAATTCCTTTTTTCTCTGGTGGCAGAGAAGCCCTGCAAGTCAAAACCAGTTCTGTCCTCTCTGGTGCAGCTTCCTGACAGCATTGAGGAAGGCAGATCAGGCCAATTCAGGTGAAAAGATATAGCGCAGTATATTTTGAACTTAATTGCTCATTAAGTACTTAACAGTTAGATCTATTACCTCTTCTTTCATATTTAAAGAAAGATTTTTCCACTTTCCCAGTGACTGCATGACTCTATTGACGATGGCTACAGTCGGTCAAGGTAAGCGTGTGTCCCGAGCAATATAAGGTTAGAACGCTTTGTTACAGCATAGTAGATAATGTTTATGTGTAAGAATCGAAATGGTGTCATAGCTGGCCTGTGGGATTCTGTGGCAAAGATTAATTAGCATTTTTGGAGTTTCACTTTTTGGACTCTTCTTAGTAGGAGACATCAGTTTCCTACTGTGAAGCATGCCTTATGTAATCATGAGGGAGAAAAGGGTCTTTTCAGCGAGAATCGTTCAGCGCTTATTACCAGGTCCTAACTTAGTGGGGTGCAGTTAGGTGAATTGAGGATGTACCAATTTATTTTCTGTGGTGAATAGACAGAGAGGTAATGGGGACAATTCCTTACAGAGGAACACCTTCATTATAACCGCTAGATAGTGATTTCTTAGCGATGATTACAGCGGTTTCTAGCCAGTATGAGCTGGCTTTTCTGTATCTCATTCTTTTTGTGTTTATATTGCTTCGGTTTTGCTCTTTTTCTCTGAGAGAATAGCTAACTCTCGTATGTACACAATAGGGAGTAACAATTGTGTGAATTACTCTCATGATATCTCTTGGTTATTTTTCGGAATAAGTGAACGTAGAAAACGCTCATTATATTAATATCAGATTTCTTTTCTATGCTGAGCCACGGAGCACAGGATATTAATATAGAATACATGGAACATCATCTACATATTCTGTTAAAGTACAACATCTTTCATATTTTTATCTGTAGATATTGGAGGAAACTCACTAAAGGAAACAAAGGAACATTGGAATCTGAAGATCTAAGATGAATTAATCGTTTTTACTGACTGAAGGTACAGGAATATGATTTCTTTTAAGGCCTATTACATTCCTATCTAGATCTAGCAAACACATCATGTTGTTGTCTAAAAGTCAAATTTGCACCAAGTGTTTTAAATAGGAAGGATGATCTTGTCGTGTGGCTATAGCGGATATTGGCTATGCCGTCTTTTGTAAATATTTAGTCCAAACAATATGTGATAAGTCAATCACAAAGGACGCGCTACTTCAACGTGAAATCTAGGTTTCTAAACTTGTTTCAATATGATTCGATGCTCATGTTTAATTGAAAACGCTTTCTCCATATCTTGAGTTCATTATGTATTTTATTGCATTATCCTGATAATATTTTGCAACTTCTTTTCAAAATTATATAGTTTCAAAGCATTACGTCATGCCCAATGCATTTCGTGTTGTGGGAATAACCCTTCCTCAGGGGCCTGTGAACAATGGAAACATACAGGACCTTAACAATCAGCAAATGAACCATGAATAAATTTGTAGAAACATCATCCTTCAGTTAAATAAGGTACCAAATTACTAGCATATATACATATGTTTCATATATTTTAAAACTAGTACCAACACTGTTAGGGATTCATCGACATTGAAACTTCAAAAGCAAAAAATAACAATTCATTGAAGGATGCATCCTGCACTTCAGATATTAGCGTGAAGTTCATCATTGAGCAAACGTAAAGTGGATTGCCTGCTGCGTTAGCTGTACGATCGTATTAAAACTCGTGAAAATAACGAGCAGAGAAACGTTAAAGGAATTGAAAAAGGAGGAGGTGTAAACTTACTAGGTGACGAACACTTAGGATTCTCGGCGTCTCGAACACGGAATCGAGTCTGTGTCGAGCGCGACCAATCAGCGCGGATGGTATTACTGCGTGAACGAGTCACGTGGTATCTAGACTAAAATATATGGGACCCGTGATACTCTGAATAAACAGATGTGACTCAAAAGTAAATGAAATATGAGAAGTGAAATTAAATGGAAAGTAATAAATAATCAAAGCGGTCGTGAAGACCTGCCTAATTACAAAGCGTGTTCTAAGGGTCAAAGGGCTTCTGTCACGTGGTGCGGAAGGGGAAGTAAAAAAACTACTGTGAATGGTGCGAAGGCTTAAGGTAAAAGAAATAGAAATAGGGCAGTCTACAGCAATGTGAAGCGAATTACCGCATATATACATAGTATAGGCTTTGGACAGTCAAAAATATGAATTGCATAATACATAAGCAGTATACGAATAGAACATTCGAAGAATTCAATATTAATGCATACAATGTAATTCATTTTATTAAAACATCGAAGTTAATTTCACTGTGGTAATTCGATCATGTATAGCACAGCAATATGATGAGCTGTATGGGGAGTATTGGTGATCAGGGGGATGAAAAGGATCTCAGGAGTCCAAGTTGTGTTTGAGTATTACAGAAAACATGAAAATTCGATTCTGTCATTTATCCCTGTCGATTGCAGGGAATTTAGTTTTTTTATCCAAAAAAATTCCGCTTGTAAGCGCTGTTTAACAGGGTCCATGTCACAACGCTGTGGTAATATCTCCAGTATGATAAATCTCAGTTGAGCAATTTGGTGGTTGTTTTCAAGCCATTGGGTGGCCACGGCTGATTTCATGTTTTTCATGCGGATATTACTTTTGTGCTCTGATATTCTTACTTTTATCTTTCTTTCTGTTTGGCCGACGTATATTTTGCCACAGGGGCATTTGATTGCATAGATTACATTTTTGGAGTCACAAGTGCCATTATGCTGTAGGTTTATATGATGGCATTTTGTCGGGTGCATGAATGAATTTCCTGTTATAACATTGCTACAATGTACGCAATTCAAGCATTTCGACATTCCTTTGTATTGAACTTTTCTTTCTGTTCTACTGGTAGTTAGGATCTCCTTTAAGTTTCTTGATCTTTTGAAAGCGAATGAAAGTCGCTCGCTATACAAGTCTTGTAAATCTGGTTCTTCTTTTATGAGCCTCCAGTGGTGGCTGATGATTTTCTTGATCTTATTCGCGGCTGTTGAATATTTGAGAACACAAACTGTTTTCTGATCCTCAATTTTTGTGGTTGATGTTAGTAGGCATTCTCTTATATATTTTATTTTTCCACTTTTTTAAGTGATAAGTCAAGAATTTCTTTAGGATATCCTCGAGCACTGTATTGAAGTTCTTGCTCTTTAAGAGTCTTGTCCAGTATATGTGGATCTGATGTGATTCTTTTTAGCCTCATGAATTGAGATGTTGGCAAATGTTTTTTTAAAGTTTCAGGGTGAAAGCTTTGCCACAATAAGCTCGAATTGCGATCTGTTGACTTTCTGTATACCTGAGTTTTCAGTTGTTGGTTGCAGATGCTGATTTGTACATCAAGAAACGAGATGGTATCTTTTTCAATGGTATGCGGTCTTACAACAGTAATTCTAAAACACAATACCCAGTGCTAAAGATAGCCAGTCTGAACACTAGGTCTCTTCACAGTCATCATGCGGAGATCTACACCCTACTTCAGGATAGAGATCTAGACATCCTGACGCTCTCAGAAACCTGGATGGGTGAAAACTCCATGCCGGACATCATTGCTGCCCTCCCCAATGGCTATGATGCTATATGGCAGAACCGTGCAGGATCGGCACGGGGGGGTGGAGTGGCAATTCTATTTAAAAAAACCTTATCCGTGGAGAAACTTTTATCCGAAACAGTGGATTTAGCCGATCTAGTTGGAGTAAAGATTTCTCTAAACAACTCCTTCTGGGTGATTTTGTCGGTTTACCATCCACCCAACTCATCCCCAGTTTTTAACGATTTATTTGCCCCCATCATATCAGACCTTTGTACAAGATACAAGAAAATCGTGATAATGGGAGATTTTAATATGCACTGGGATAAACTCCAAAGGGACCTGCCTACACGCCAGTTAGACACTATCATGTCCGCCCTGAGTTTTAGTCAACTCGTGGAAGTACCCACACACATCAAGGGTCATAAGCTTGACCTAGTATGGACCACGGACCCAAATGTTATCCTTAGGGATGTGAGCCCCTGTGTCTGGACTGATCATTATCTGGTGACCTGTGATGTAAATGTTAAAGACTACTTAAAGCATCTACCTCGAGGTACCAGAAAGATCCGTAAATGGATTGAGGTTGATTTAAAAACCTTGACCTCGGTGCTCCCGGAAATGGCCTGTCTGACGAATACAGATGGAAGTCTGGACGTTGAATATACAGAATTAATCCAGAACTTGAATAAAGCCATTGATCAGATAGCACCGGAAAAAACTCAGTTAACCAAAGGACCTGGTAAAGAGGCCTCATGGTTCACTCCGCTGCTAAGTGAACATAAAAGGAAACTCCGAGCTCGGGAGAGAATTTGGAGGAAAACTAAGCAGGATACAGCAAAGAACAAATACAAAGACTCACTCCACCTGTATAAAAAACGTATTTCTCAAGCTAAGGCAGAGTATTATGAGTCTCGCCTACAGAAGGCTAGGAACACCCAGAGGGAGACCTTTCAAATCCTATCGGAGTTGAGCAAAAAACAGGAGAATTCAGAGTCTCCCATAAACTGTGACACCTTCCAGGGGTATTTCCTAGATAAATTAAAGACCATTATCCTGGAAATAAAGAATAGTATGGTGAATAGTGATACCATCCACTCCGAGGTTCATAATCCTGCTCACTGTTCTATGGTACAGTTCCCTGAGCTGGATGAGCTGAGCCTAGAGCAGCTAATGGGTAAAACCAAATCTGGCTCCCCAGCGGATCCATGCCCCCCTAGTGTCTTCCGTGTGGCACGGCCGCTATTGGAAGCTCGGAATATTTCTCTCCTTAATAGGTCCCTAGAAACAGGATACCTACCAAGCGATCTTAAGGAGGCGCGTGTCAGACCTCTGCTGAAGAAACCAGGCGCGGACCCGGCTGTCCTGAAGAACTACAGGCCGATCTCCCAGTTGCCCTTCTTTGCAAAGGTCCTAGAGCAACATGTGCTGAAGTCCCTGTACCTCGAATCCCATAGCTTACTGCATGAACGACAGGCGGGGTTTCGAGCGCACCATAGCACCGAGCTAGTGATGCTCTCGGTGCTAGATGAACTGAGAGGCATGGCTGACGTCAAAAAACCGAGCGCCCTGATTTTATTAGACCTGTCAGCGGCGTTCGATACCGTCAGCCATGACCTGCTCCTGGGAAGACTGGAGGCCTTTGGGATCAAAGGCTTGGCCTTTAAGTGGTTGCAATCTTTCCTTTTGGGAAGGACACAGAGGATACAACTGGGGGAGTCGATATCGGAGGTGGGATTCTTAGAGTGTGGGGTACCGCAGGGTTCCGCACTGTCCCCACTCCTGTTCAACCTTTATCTGCAGCCCCTGATTGCGTCCTTGGCTGAGATGGGTTGTAGAGTCTTCAACTATGCTGACAACACTCAGCTTGTGCTGAGCATTGATAATACAGGGACAGCACAAATCCAAGCTCAAAACATCTTGAGGTTTACCGTGGGGTGGATGACGGAAAACCCATTAAAGATCAACCCGGATAAGACCGAGGTACTGGTAATTCCTTCTACCACCTCACCGTGGAGTGATCTGTATTGGCCTGCAGAGCTTGGATCAGCCCCAAAACCTAGTGCCAACGTGAAGAGTTTGGGGATTAAACTAGATTGCGATCTGTCAATGTGCAGCCAAATTTCCACCGTTGTTGGAACCTGCACGAACATCATCAGACAATTGAGAAAGTTATCCCCCCTCCTTTCTCATTCTATGATGCGCTCAATTGTAGCAACAACCGTCATTTCACGGATCGACTATGGGAATGCCCTGTATCTTGGCCTCCCAAAAACATTGACAAACAGACTTCAAGTCGTAATGAATGACGCCGCACGACTGATCTTCGGAGTACCCAGATGAACAAAGGCCTCCCCTCTACTCCAAAATCTTCATTGGCTCCCTGTTAAAGAGAGGGTTGAGTTTAAGAGCCTCTGTATAGCGCATAAGGCGATTTATGGCCATGCGCCGGCATATATTAAAGCCCGTCTGGAAGTATACAGTCCGAAGAGAACACTCAGATCATCGGACTCTCAGCTACTGGTTTGCCCCCGCTATAAATTAGTGACCAAGGGAGGGAGAGCCGTCTCTGTTTTGGCCCCTCAGCTATGGAACAAGCTGCCTGAGGGGCTACGCAGGGAGGTGAATCTCCTACGGTTCAGGAAATCCCTGAAAACATTGCTGTTCAGAAGAGCCCTGACCGCAATGTAGGCCTGTAGTGGTGTCTCTCGGAGGAGTGAAGCTAAGTTATTGTAACAACATCTATTTCCAATGCGCTTAGAGGCCTGTAGGTGATTGAGCGCGTTACAAATCTAAACTAACATTAACAGCAATAACAATAACAATGAGTAAACTTTATTCTGGGGTTCACTTGATTTAGTGTACTGATGTTAGTAAGTAACAAGTCTTTATCACCTCTCCAGATCAGAAATAGGTCGTCGATATATCTTTTGAAAATGACTAGATGGTCTGTCCAATTCGAGTTGTTGATAATGTTGTCATATTCAAATTTTGACATGAATAGATTGGCATATGAGGGGGCCCCCCCAAAGCCCATAGAAGTGCCGTTACATTGATTGTAATATCTTGAATCCCATTCAAAGTAGCTGTGATACAGCGCAAATTGCATCAATTCAATAAGAAAGACTTTATTGGCTTCACATTGCTCATCTTCAAGTAGGTTCCATTCAAATGCCTCTATGCCCTCATTGTGAGGGATTGCTGTATACAATGACACAACATCTATCGTGCATAACCAGTATTCAGTGTTTGTTTCTAGATGTATCGTTCTAAGCAAATTGAGAAACGCTGTTGTATCCTTTATATAAGTTTTGCTTTTTTGGACGATTGGTTGAAGGTAATGATCAATATATTTACCAATACTGTCAGATATAGACCCACAGGCTGATACGATGGGTCTGAAGGGTGGTTTCTTGATATCTTTATGAATTTTAGGTAACATATATAGTCTTGGTCTGCGGGGATATTTGGTTGCCAAAAATTGCAATGTTCTTTCATCAATCCATTTCATTTCCATAGCATGTTCAAGAATTTTTGTGAGTATTTTCTGGTACTCTTCAGTTGGATCATTGTCTAAGGGAATGTATGTGTTGACATCACTCACATGTTGATTGACACTGTTATGGTAGAAGGTCGTATCCATGATTATTAGTGCTCCCCCTTTGTCCGCTCTTTGAAATGTGAGCTCTGGATCTTTTGCTAATGTTAAGATCGTGCTTAGTTCAGTCTTGGACAAGTTGCTTTTGTTGTTTTTGGTGAAATTGATCTTCTGTATATCAGAGACTGTGGATCTCTCAAATACTTCTATCGTTTTGTGTGTATACGGTGCACAAAATGTACTGTTTGGTTTAAATGTGCTCTGTGTGGATGTCGAAGTTATTGGTGCACCCTTGAAGAAATATTTCAAATTCAGAATTCGGAAAAATTTGAATAGGGCAATTTCTGTTTCAGCCAAGTTCGTTTTGTATGTTGGGACAAAAGATGTGCTAGTTGAGCCGGGGTTATATGTTTGGATGAGATGTTGATCACTAAGTCGTTTTTGGTGTCTTCTGACTCCTTGTTCTTTTTGCAATTTCTTCGGGTGATTCTTCTACCCCTCCTATTGCGACGGTAGGTGGTGAGTTGGCTGCTGGACTGATGTCTAAAAAAGGTTGCTTTTCAGTTGAGGTGCTTGGGTGTTATGTTTTTTCAATCGGTAATCTGGTTTGGGCAATGTCAGATACTGATACTAAACTTTCTTGTGAAGAATTGCCTGGTTGTTTTGATTTAGGTTGTTGCCATTTCTTTTGATTGTATATTTCGGCCCAGGTGTACACTTCATCATATTTATAGTCAATAGTGTCTCTTTTGTACTTCCTTACTTTATGATCATTGACTTCCTTTGCATACTTATCCAGTTTTTTATTCACGTCTTCAAGCATGGTTTGGATTACCAGACATCCAAACCATGCTTGAAGACGTGAATAAAAAACTGGATAAGTATGCAAAGGAAGTCAATGATTTTGAGCGGCGGACCAGTGACCATGTGTGCCTGCCAAGCCTTGGAAGCTTGTTTCCGGTCCAGGGAAGACATGGCTTGGCAGTTCGGGCTGGACTGTTCCCATGAGGCACAGGGTTAGACTGATTTGCATATAGCCATGTCTGAACTGGGGTGGCGGAGTGGGCTAAAGAACGGTGATGGATTAAACCCAGATCTTTTGACTGGGTGTGAGTGTTTGATTGATTCAGATGCTCCATCCATCACCACCCCCTTTTGAACCGCTTTTGTACCTGTGTTACAGGCACACATGGTCACTGGAGACACATCTTCTGGCCCTTTACGCAGCTGCAGTGTAGTAAAAGCACTATACATTTACCCAATGAGGGAGCACTTACTGGATTAGACAGTAGAAAGTACTCCAGGGCAAAGCGCAAAAAAATCTGCGATTTCGCGGAAAAATTCGCTGCACAAAATGTACTGTTTGGTTTAAATGTGCTCTGTGTGGATGTCGAAGTTATTGGTGCATCCTTGAAGAAATATTTCAAATTCAGAATTCGGAAAAATTTGAATAGGGCAATTTCTGTTTCAGCCAAGTTCGTTTTGTATGTTGGGACAAAAGATGTGCTAGTTGAGCCGGGGTTATATGTTTGGATGAGATGTTGATCACTAAGTCGTTTTTGGTGTCTTCTGACTCCTTGTTCTTTTTGCAATTTCTTCGGGTGATTCTTCTACCCCTCCTATTGCGACGGTAGGTGGTGAGTTGGCTGCTGGACTGATGTCAAAAAAAGGTTGCTTTTCAGTTGAGGTGCTTGGGTGTTATGTTTTTTCAATCGGTAATCTGGTTTGGGCAATGTCAGATACTGATACTAAACTTTCTTGTGAAGAATTGCCTGGTTGTTTTGATTTAGGTTGTTGCCATTTCTTTTGATTGTATATTTCGGCCCAGGTGTACACTTCATCATATTTATAGTCAATAGTGTCTCTTTTGTACTTCCTTACTTTATGATCATTGACTTCCTTTGCATACTTATCCAGTTTTTTATTCACGTCTTCAAGCATGGTTTGGATTACCAGACATCCAAACCATGCTTGAAGACGTGAATAAAAAACTGGATAAGTATGCAAAGGAAGTCAATGATTTTGAGCGGCGGACCAGTGACCATGTGTGCCTGCCAAGCCTTGGAAGCTTGTTTCCGGTCCAGGGAAGACATGGCTTGGCAGTTCGGGCTGGACTGTTCCCATGAGGCACAGGGTTAGACTGATTTGCATATAGCCATGTCTGAACTGGGGTGGCGGAGTGGGCTAAAGAACGGTGATGGATTAAACCCAGATCTTTTGACTGGGTGTGAGTGTTTGATTGATTCAGATGCTCCATCCATCACCACCCCCTTTTGAACCGCTTTTGTACCTGTGTTACAGGCACACATGGTCACTGGAGACACATCTTCTGGCCCTTTACGCAGCTGCAGTGTAGTAAAAGCACTATACATTTACCCAATGAGGGAGCACTTACTGGATTAGACAGTAGAAAGTACTCCAGGGCAAAGCGCAAAAAAATCTGCGATTTCGCGGAAAAATTCGCTAATTCGCAAATTTCACCCATGCTTAGTTTTTACTGACTGAAGGTACAGGAATATGATTTCTTTTAAGGCCTATTACATGCCTATCTAGATCTAGCAAACACATCATGTTGTTGTCTAAAAGTCAAGGCTGCACCGATTGTATTAAATAGGAAGGATGATCTTGTCGCGTGGCTATAGCGAATATTGGCTATGCCCTCTTTTGTAAATATCATGAAAGGGGTGGTATGCACACCTATTTCTAAATGTTAGTCTTATAATCAACCTTATTTACCATATTGCGTGCAAAACTGGGAAGTGCTAGCCCTAGCACTGTAGTTACTACAGACGTGGGGAGCGCAGATTCCACGCTCCACTCCCAAGTGCACTACATAACTGGATAAATTATCCAACCAACTTTTCAACGTTCCACATTTCTCCAAATTAATCCAGTGATCAAAAGTCTTTCCAATGTTTTTTCTCCTTTTCCCCACATCAATATCAAAATGTGTTTTGGAGGCTTTTCATATTTGCGTGTGCCCATCCGGACTTCTTTGAAAATATGATCCAAACTACAACAGGTACTTCAGAGCAGGATCTCTTTATTTCAAACCCAATGCATTTGCGCTCCCCACTTCTGTAGTAATTACTCTTTTGTAAATATGACATATACAGTAGATCATATTGGTCCTCAATTGATCAGTTTTGCATTTGATTCTCATCTTTAATTTGTCTTCCTTAAGCTTGTCTCCTTGATCCAAGTGATAAAATGTTTTGTACATTTTATACTTAAGTTTCTTTTTGTTAAAAACAGTAAATTAGTGTTTGATATCCTCTTTTAATTAATAGCCCTGAAGATTTGAAACCTTCGCAAAACTCATGTTGGCCTGGCTATATATGTCACAATATTTGATGAAGAACTGTGATCAAGTCTATGAAGGGTTGGCTGTATATTTCATGCTAAATGAGGAAGATTTTTTTCAAGTGTATGAATAGAAGATAAGCTTGAAATAAAAGAGTATATATGGATTTCTGAACTTTGATATGTGTCCTTCTAAACAGATGATCAAAAACACACACATATACATATATATATATATATATATATACATATATATTTATTTATTTATTGTTTCAGAAGAAAAAAAAATTCAACAATAACAAAACGTCGCACTTAAGTCAGACATGTAAGTTCAGTTTTCCCAATTCCGGTATTCTCATTTGTTTTTAATACATTTTAGATGGATGTATGATGGTACAATGCGTGGTAATACCACGCCTACCGTTACAACAGAGGTTTTACAACGCAAGTCGTTACAACTTGTATTGGGGGGCACTGGATAGTGAATAGTTTAATTTACTATTCCTACTCCAGTCCACGTGGATAGTAGGGAAGGTGTTGGATAGTAAATTAAACTACTACCTATCCTAGAGCACCCTCCAGCGAAAGTCGTTGTAACGACTTTCGTTGTAAAACCTGCGTTGTAATGGTACCGCATTGTTAGAATTTAGTTGTAAAGAATGTTCCCCATTTTGGACAAGTAACATTGTGTAACATTCCCTTATACTTTTGAATACCATGCTTCCCACTCTCACTCCCTCTCTTGAGCCCTTTGGGTCTTTCCTATTCCTGATTTCTTGGGACACTTTCTGCTCCTGTATGTAACGCTTTCCGCTGCCATTTAAATGTCCATTCCACGTTTCCATACATGTAGTGCCCTGATTTCCTGTGTGCCCCAGTGCCGGCCTACATCTTGCTTCACCCCTAGCAAGCCCCTAGCAAGCCTAGCTAGCAAAAGAGCAATTGTGGTCTAGGGACATCAATATCGCGTGGAATTCCCAGGAGAATTCACAGAAGGCACTTACTTATTTTGGTATTCAAAGGAGGCAGTTACTCATTGATGAGTAAGTGCTTTCTGTGAATACCAAAATGAGTAACTTACACATTTTGAGTAACTTATTAATTTTGAATACCATTTTGCCTTCTGTGAATACCAAAATTGTAGTAAGTTTAGGATTTTGTCTTAAGTTAGTTCTGTGAATCGGGCCCGATAAGACACATTCTGATTTTAATTGCAACTTTTTTAGGGTGAATCAGCGTTGCTTCCCAGTCAATCTCCTCTAGTGCCCCTTGGTCTCTCTCCCAGGTTTCCAAAAGTTTACCCAAGGTGTCTGGCATATTAATATTCATTGTCTTGTAGGTGAGTGACACTGCCTTTGTCATGAGTTCTTCCTGCAGTAGTCTCCCCTCAAGTGATGCCTTCTCTGGTATCTCTGTTTGACTTATTCTCTCTGCTCCCTATGCATGGCGCAGCTGGGCATATTTGAGGAATTGGGAGTTATGTAATTTAAATTCAGTTCAGAGAGTAGAGAATCGTTTGATATCTCTAGCTGCTATATCTCCCACTGTGGAGATTCCGAGTATATCCTAAGTTTCGAAGCCCTGGGGCCACCAAATTCTCTGAGCTTAAAGCCCCATCCACAGCGGTGTGGCCCTACTTATCTTGTGAGAACCGCAGTATGTTATGGCATTGTCAGACATCTGCTTGCGGTGTGGGACAGACCCTGAGGTATTTAACATCTTCTGTGGTGATTTGGAAATCACCAGGCTCCAACTGCCATTTTGATATGTGATTTGGGCAGTAAAAAACTTGAATTGATTTGTGTCGACTTACCCTATATCCAGAACACCAGCCATATTCCTCTATTATTTGAAACACTGTGGGTATTTTGTGTCTGGTTTTGTTACATACAGGAGAATATCATCTGTATTGAGTGATATTTTTTCCTCCATTTGCTCCTCGGGTGTGGCTCTGAAGCCAAGCACCCCAGGATGTTGTCTATTCCCACATGCTATGGTTCGATCACAAGGGCGAATAGGAGTGGAGATAAAGGGTACCCCTGTCTAGCCCCACAGGATATCCAGAATGTGACTTGAACTGCTGCTATGGGTGTGGTATACAATAAATTCACCCATTTCCTAAATTTCAGGCCACATCCAAACTTGACTAGAGTGAAGCCTAAAAAGGGCTAATGTCCTGCATTAAATGCTATCTCAGCATCTAATGAAAGGAAAACATGCTGATTGTTGTAGCTTTAACCACCATCATCCAATTGTGCGACCTGCGGAGGTTCCATCAGATTGCCCGACCTGGCATGAACCCTGATTGATTTCAGTGGACAAGAATCTGTAAGACCTATAGGAGCCACTAGAATTTCGACCTCTGCATTCAAAAGACAGATTTGGGGATATGAGTCACATTTGTTTTGGGGTTTGCCTTTTTTATGAATAATCACAATAGTGGTGGTCCGGAGGTCTACTGGGAGAATGCTCTCTTTCTATGCATCTTGATGGAGACCCACTATGTGAGGGGTCAAATATTCTGTCTGTACATTTTTTACATAGCAAAGAGAAGTTTCCATTTGGGCTTGGGGTTCTTCTGGGTCTATGCTGGGCGAGAGCCCCTCCCACATCTCTCAGTGTTGGGTCTCAAGCTAGTGCATTCATGTTGACCTCCTCTATTCTGGGAACCTGCATATCTTTAACATATTCATCAATGGCAGCTGTGTAACTAAACATCTTCCTGAAATAGAATTCTTCATAGTGTTTGGCAAATGCCAACACGATTTGCTTGTCTGTGGAGGGAGTCACTCCCTGATCGTTTATGATTGAACCCACCCATCTAACCTTGGCTTCCTTCTTGCTAAGCCATGCCAGCAATTTTCTGGCTTTGTCTCCTACCTCATAGAGGCGGTGTAGTGTGGCCAATCTTTGCCACCTTGCCTCTTCCTGGGCCGTTCACAATATTCTATTCTAAGGGTTTACAGATGTTGTGAGGTCAGTGGATCTGGTCTGACCACTATCTGTCCCTCCAGTGTAAGTATCTGCTGTTCCATATGTTCTATTTTCTCGCTTTCCTTTTTCTATTCCCATGCTATCCAGTTCTGTGCCTTGTCTCCAAGTACAGTTTTGTACGCCCTCCACAACGTGACCCTGGAGGCTACAGTGCCCTTGTTTTCCTTGAAGACATTTTCAGTATCGGTCTGGAGACAACGTATGATTCCAGGATTTTATAGATCGCAGGCATTCAGTTTCCATGTTGGCAGCGAGTCTCGGGTTTTAGCCCCCATTTGCACTCACAGAGATGAGTGGTCTGAAAGCCCTCTCATCAGGTATTCTATCTGACTGATCTCTCACAGTTCACATGAAGTGACGAAAAGGTATTCTAGCCTTGATTATACATTGTGTACCCTCGAGAAGTTTGTGTATTGTCTGGTATGTGGGTGTTGTGCCCTCCATGTGTCCATGAGCCCAAGTGTGTCAGCAAAGTGGGCTAATGGTGTGGTAAATGTTTTTGTTTGTGATTTCCTGACGGTCTACTGCTGCAATGTAAAGTCAATGAAGTCTCCCGCTACCATGTGTAGGATCTTGCGGATCTCTAGGAGTATGTCTGTCAATTTGAAGAGTACATAGTGTTGCAGGCTAGTGGGTGCATGAATGAAGAAGAGCGTAGTCCGTCATCTGCCCCATGTACTCACCTCCCCTATAAATCTGCTGTCTGTATCAACCAGACAGGATTCCGCAAACAAATGGGCACAACATCAAATATGTTAGCCCTCTCGCTCCTCATTGATGCCACAAAGGCAGCTAATCTGCCCCTGTATGCATTCTTCATCGATTTTACCTCAGCTTTTGACACCATCAACAGAAACTTACTATGGTCAAAGCAGGAGGAAAAGAACATTTCATTGGGCCTTCTCACACAGCTGATCTTACTACACACTGATACATGGGTCCAAGTAAAGCTAGGGCCAGGGGATCTCCTGTCAAGAAAAATAAAGACCACAAAAGGCTTAAAAAAGGCTGCGTGCTGGCTCCAACACTATTCAACATCTTTATGTCAGACCTTGCACAGCAGCTGGATGATACTAACTCCCATGCTCCAAGCATAGGCCGACTCACCCTTTCCAATTTAATGTACGCCGGTGACATCGTCCTAATCAGTAGAACACCGATAGGGCTACAACATTTGATCAGCACCACGTTTAAGTACTCGACAGAAAACAGCCTAAGCAAAAACATCATTTGCAGGGTTTCACTGGCATATGGGAGGGTCCACATTGGATACAGTAGAGGAGTACAGGTACCTGGGAGTAATTCTTGACAGAAAGGGCTCTTTTTTCCCGCAAAAGGAAGCAATAAAACGGAGAGGTATTAACATAGGGATCGCACTAAGGAGCCTCAAAACAAAAGCAGTCGACCAAAGCTTTATCCCCTGCTTCAAGTGCTTCAGGCAAAATTAACATTGGCTTTAATCTACGGAAGAGAATGCCTCTGAGGAAGGGACGCCCAGCAACTGAACAGCACAATAGGGAAGGCCATGAGAATGATTTTCAGCCTGCCCAACTATACATCACATGCACAAATAAGGCTGGAATTTGGCCTGAGAAATAAAACGCTGGAGCGAATGGGTGCCTACGCCAAAAGATGGCATAAGATCCAGAGAGGAAATACCACAAGCCTAAATCACCATCTATGGAATGAGATGGAAAGAAAGAGCAATAGTCCAGCTGTGAAATACCTCAAGCACTCAATAAATTACCTGTGCCTAGAAGAAGCCTGGAAGCACAGTGGAACTCACAACACCTTTAAACAGCTAGTGAACAAATCAGTCAGATCAATGTTGTTAATCGAAGATAAAGCAAGTCTAGCAACCCGGGCCCATGGCCGGACGGTAATCGAAAGCTACACAAGCAGCCTCAGCCAAAGCTATCTAGGAGTCAGGTTCACTAGGCGCACAAAGGAGAAGTTCCTACGCTTACGGCTGGGCCAACTTCCAGTACAAAACCATCTCCTCCCATGGGAAAGGCCCAAAGAAACAATGAATTGCCGAGTATCGGGGAACACAAAAGAAGACATCCTGCACCTGATATGCACTTGTAAGGCCTGGACACAGAGCGTAGATTCCATATAAAACAGCATTTCAGCCAGCTGGGTATAAGAACACGTCGGCAGGAGATAATGGCTTGCTTTGATGGAAAGAACATTCAACTAGCAAGCCTTGTCGTCAAATTCTTGGAGGAGGCCGAAAAGAAACAAGAGTGACAGAGGGCCGAAACAGTATGAGGCTAACTTAAGAAGCAAATCTCAAATGGTCACATAAAAGGGATCAACCACACGACATGGGCAACAGACTGTCTCCTGATGGGCCTCCAACACACAATAAAACAGTGGGGGTCTCAAAAAGAACTAACAGACTTTATAGAAAAAATTACGCACCTTTTACGCTTGTAACATTCATCACAGTTTGGTTCCTATCAAAAGGCCACACAAGTTACTCACTCTCCTTTTTAATTCAACGCTCAGCCCGAAAGAAGAATACATCTTTTTGTACTATTTACTATTTTTATACGAAGTTATTCCCATTTTTTCTCTTTTTAGAACAATTGTATTTAACTAACGTTTTCTTTTTTATTTGCTAATATTTGCAATGGTTTTAATTAACTGTGCAATAAAGATTTACTTACTTACTTACTTACTTAGAAGTGTACTCTGCATGTGCCAGCACTATGTACGTTCCCCTCCCCAGAAAGCTGCACTGGGTGTCCTGAAGGTTGGTTTCTTGGATTAACACTTTGTCTGGCCGCATGCACTTTATATATTGGGCAACCAGCCCTGACTTAATCCTGTCACTCAAGCCATTTATGTTCCAGGTCAGGATCGACATCATCCATTTCTCTACTGGGGTTGCCCTAGGTATATCAAGAGTTTTGGGGGTGGTCCTTCTCACATGTGTCAGGAACTGGAGAGGGATCTGTCATGTTTCTGGTATTATTTCCTCTGACCTAGGGCGTCCAAAATGTAGCAGCAAGAAACAACCCATTACTCCCCCCACCTCCCTCCCCATGCCCCTAGTCCTTCTCACTACACTTGAACCCATGGAAATTATGCAACTGTGTTTAAGAGGAGAATGAAAGATATGTTGCCCACCCCCTGCCTGTATAAACAAACCCTAATAATTCCCACTATATGTGGGCTGATGAAAAGCATCAAAACAAGTCCTTAGTCAACCACCCTACAGTGTTTAGTGGTAAGGTCAGAGGGCGGTCTGTAAGCATATAGGGTGTAGTTTCAATATTACCTGACCCTGGCAAGTGCAACAAAACCAGATTTATATGTTTGGGCTGTTAATACCTGCTGCATCTCCTCTATTTCCCCTCCAGCGCTACTATTTCAGCAACCAAAGCGCGTGTGCTCTCATCACCAGAGGAGTACCTTGGCCCTCAGAATCCGCATGTGAGCTCCGTGGCTGGACCTGTCCACACCTCATCATTCACAATTTCATTGTATTCCCCCCTCCACTCTGCCCCCCCCAACCCTACTGTTAGTCCCTATTAATGTGTAGGGAGTCCCTTGTCCTGTTCTCCTCAGTCTGATTTTGTTCCTCTTGGATCTTTGTGTCTTGTTTACAGGTCTAGTGTCCATGGATCATAGTGTCTTTTCATCCCAGATCAGACCTTCGGAGGGACACAGGATCGGTCTCTCTGTTTTTCCCTTGTATATGACTTTCAGTTTTGCTGGGAAGAAAAGCATTTATTGTATTTGCAGTGCTTGAAGTTTCAGTTTTACAGAGTAGAAAGTCCTCCTCTGGTGATGTAGGTCCCGGCTATAGTCCGGGAAGATCGTGATTCTGTATTTTCATGTCTGATTCCTCCCATATGGCGCTCTTCACGATGGATCAAATCCCAGTCTAGAAAATTAAGGAACTTTGCTATGATCGGTCTTGGTGAGAATTTAGGTGGCGGGTATGCACTCAGTGCTCTATGTGCCCATTCATTTATGAAACAGGTGGGAAAGTGTTCAGCTGTGATAATGGATTTCAGCCACTGAATTCAGGCTAGCCTGGCTGATGAGGGGTGTTCCCCCCAAACCGTTCTAAGGATGCTCGTTTCTGGTTTAGGGAAGACCTGGCTTGGTAGTTCGGTATTTACAACAAGTATTTAGATTATATACATACAGTTCAAACAATTTACATTAATATAAATAACACACTAGAGACATTTCTTTGAAAATTTTGTAGATGTTGTGACAGACTCCAAAAGGAACCACAAATTCAACTCACATGTATTTATAATGGCACATATGAATTGTTACAAATATATAACCTCTGTCAGTATGGCAGTGAGGTCATGTGTCTATAGATTTTCTTATTAAACCAACTCCAAAAAAACACAGATAACATTGAGTATCTTTGGTTGAACGGTTCGTCAGGGAGCTCTGGAAAGAGCTGTATGAGGCACCTAATTAGCATATTATTTTAATTACAAGCTCAAAAACAAAGTATCTTTCTTTAGTCATTATGAGCTAACAATAATGTTCAAATAGGGTATATTGTAATTCCAACACAAATGTGTTCACATTTTTAAACATTCAGATAGACATACCTCTGAATTATGAAAGAACAACATCAGTTCCTTAACATCTACTGGTATTGGAGTTATCCAAGTTTTGTTAATTTGTACAATACAAGAGTTCTGAAATAATCAAATCGGTATAGTGTAAACACGTCTGTTAACTATTCCAGATTCCTTTTGGAGACTGTTCCAAAATCTACAATATTTTCATAGAAATGTCTGAAGTGTGTTAATTATATGAATGTGAATTGTTTTAACTGTTTATATATATATATATATATATATATATATATATATATATATATATATATATATATATATATATACGCAAAGACACCACCTCCAAATCCGTTAGATCGGTGAAGCTAGTAACAGGAGACGGACCTCAGGATCTGGCCATAAGATGATTTATTGGCACAGGAAAACAGCCATGACGCGTTTCGGGCTAAGTGAGCCCTTGATCACATGCAGAGCGTTTGAATTTTTTGTAATTTGTATGCAGTGAAAACAAGTGCCCGCCTCCCTGACATCACTTTCCTGGCCAAATGGCCATGGACATGGAAGAGGTACTGTTGCCAATGGAATTAGCGAAAATATTTGTAAAAAATGTGGGCGTTTGCAAGAAATAAATACATCTTTGCAATTATAAAAACAAGAACATTGCCTCTATAAAAACCTCTATTTACATTGCGCAATCAACTAGATATGCGGCTCCCTCTGTCAAGAGATACACATACACCGAAGATATTGATATAATAGCGTCAATGCTTATTTTCAAAAGACATGGTGACTGTACTCTTGACGATGCAACACCCTTCGGCATGTATCACAAATAAGCTCAGTATGTTATATGACAGGATTTGTCCTTAGTCTAACAGGCATCTCTATATATGTAGACATCCTTCAACTAAAAGCTTATTGTGAAACTAGGGAGGAACTAGTATCAACACCAAACATACATTTATGTGCGAATATTTAAAACACCTCTGCTACAAAGTGCTGGAAGCTGTGCAAAACAGTGCAGATAATAGATGCATAAAGTGCAAAAGTATATGATATATAAATCTGTATAAATACGTATAAATATGTTCCAACAATAAAAATTTGTCTTGGCCTAAATTAATTGCTAAAAACCACGTAAATAACACATTTACATTAAAAATAGTAATTCATCATATTAAAACCTGGTGAGCACCTTAAATATGAAGAAAAAAGAGAGAGGACCAAAATTTCATAGTTTTTACAAGAGACTGAGTTAGCAGCAATGTTGATGTTGGGTAACAGGGAACCTGACTACCCGATCAATCCATCTCGATATGTGATGGAGACAATACCCTATGTGGATATACCCCTATGAGAGTCTTGTGTAATTTTAACAGGTAACAGGGACCCTGACTACCTGTAATGAAAAAGACACCAATGAAGTTCAAGAGAAAGTTCTACATAACCAGAAAAAGGACACCAGCTATTGAGGGCCAATACAACTGTTGCAGCTAGGATAGAACCAGTGCTTCAGATAGACCTTGGATTATTGTCACAAGAAATTGTGCATTTCCTCAGTATTAATGAGGCCATTCGACCATTTACTGTCGAATTCCAAGATCATGGTGGTCTCGAGTTGCCTTAGTTTTTTCTCCGTATTGCCTCCCCTGCGTGGTTTGTTGATGGGACCAACCACATAGTAGGTTAGACAGGCTACGTCATTAATATGCTTCTTTTTAAAATGATGCGCCACAGGATACGCCGGGTCCCTATGCAGAATAGCTCTCAAATGCTGTAGAATTCTGACGTGCACCTGTAATTTTGTACTGCCTATATAATTGAGGCCACAGGTGCACGTCAGAAGGTACACTGCAACTTCAGTTTTGCAGTTGTAACTGCCAGCAATTGGAATCTTTTTAGAGCAAAAAGGAGTTTGATAGTGGGTTTTATTGATTCCGAATTTGCACGCCCTGCAAGAGGAGCATTTCCGGAATCCTAGCACCGATTGTAGCCACATGCTCTTTTGTTTTTATCTCTGGGCTACTTTTGTCTAAGACTGCTCCCATATTCTTTGCCCTACGAAATGTTACTAGTGGCGTACTAGGAAGTTGGGAACCTAGTATCGTGTCTGTTAGCAAAATAGGCCAATTCTTTCTAACAATGGCTCTGATTTTATTCTCCTCATTGCTATAGGCCGTAATTAATCTGGGGCATTCTCTCTAACTGGTATCTGGTGTCTCATTGGGTACCTCCTGCGAAGTCCCAGGAGGGTTCAATGCAAAAAAGGCTGTCTCTTGAACGTATATTGGCTTTAACAATGCTTGATTTAACAATGCCTCGGAATACCCACGTTCTCTGAGTCTAGCCTTCATATCTTTAACACATTTCTCAATATATATATATATATATATATATATATATATATATATATATATATATATATATATATATATATATATATATATATAATGTAAATACTTGTTTATGTGCTGTATATATCTTTTGTAGCCCTGAGGAAGTCCCTGTTGGACGAAACACGTTGGCTACTGTGTTTTTTGATGTCACACTGTTTATAAATAGAAAATCAAGAACGATTGAACAAAGAAAATGTCTTCATATGCTTTAATATGTGCAGAGTGCCGATGCACCATGAACATTACTGTTATGTTTAGAGTGAAGGCCTATCATCGTGACATTCTTGGTGCCAAGCGGGAATATCTTGCCAGGAGGATTGAGATGGCGGCAAACTCCTGCAAGGAGATCTTCACGATTGTGAAGGAGTTCACGGCCCCTTCCTCCTATTCTCCCCCGCCTGTCTCTTCGGATGCGTGGGCATGTGATCTTGCCACTTTCTTCACCGACAAGATTAAGGCTATTCAGGCCTCCTTCTCGGAGAGCGCTGTGGAGGGTTGCTGTGGTCCCGGGGCAGGACTTGGAACATCGTCCCTGCCTACGGCAGTACTGGCTGACTTTCCACCTGTCTCAAGTGATATGTCCCGGGCTCTGCTGGCCAGTCTCAAATCTGGTTCCCCGCTTGACCTCTGCCCTGCCAAATTTTTGGCCGGGATGGCGGCTGTGGTGAATCCCCTGGTCAACCCAATCCTCAATGCCTCCTTGAGAGAGGGGAGTGTCCCTCGCACCTGGAAAAGGGCGATGGTGATCCCCCTCCTGAAACAGCCTGGTCTTGATGCCGAGGTCCTGGCCAATTATAGGCCAATTTCACTGCTCCCGGCCCTGGCTAAGATCACCGAGAAACATGTTCATGGTGTCTTGTCGAGCTTTTTAGAATCTAACAACTTGCTCCATCCGTCCCAATCCGGGTTCCGTCCGAACTTCAGTACGGAAACGGCGTTGGTGGAGGTCTCTGAGATCATCAGAGAGACCTTGGATGTGGGCGGCAAGGCCATGCTAGTCATGTTGGACCTGTCGGCGGCCTTCGACACCGTCCCCCATGAGGCGCTTCTCGCTAGGCTTCATGACATCGGCCTAAGGGGGACGGTGTTCAGATGGTTTTCATCTTTTCTGGAGGGGCGCCGCCAGACGGTCTGGGTTTCCCAGAGCTCCGCCGAGATGCCGCCATTGGGAGTTGGGGTTCCACAGGGGTCTGTGTTGAGCCCGACATTGTTCAACATCTTTATGTCCCCTCTGGCGGCAGCGGTGGAGGCTTACGGAGCCCAGATCGTGTCCTATGCCGACGACACGCAACTCCTTTTCACATGTGCTAAAGACCAGCCATTTGATGGGGAGAAAATTCGGGACTGTCTGGATATGGTCTTTGGCTGGTTCCAGCGGAACAGTCTAAAGGCCAACTCCAGTAAGTCGGAGGTGTTATTCTTCGGCTGTGTCACCGATCCCGAGTGGCGGCAGTGGTGGCCGGCCGCCATGTGTCCTCCGGCACAATCTTCCTTGGTGGCCAAAAATCTTGGCGTTAAGCTTGACAACAAGCTTTCTCTCAGATCACATGTTCTTGACCTGGCTGGCACCTGTTTCGGCGTTCTGAAAATGCTCCGCAAGTTTCTTCCACTACTTTCTGCGGAGCATAGACGGATTACGGTGCAGGCGCTTATCGGATCCAGGCTAGACTATGCCAACGCCCTTTTCCTGGGTCTTCCAGACTACTTGGTCCAGCGCCTGCAGGTGACACAGAACTCTGCAGCGCGCACAATCTTTGGTCTGCATAGACGCGCACGGGCATCTGGTCTTCTGCGAACGCTGCATTGGCTCCCAATCCGAAAGCAGATTATGTTCAAATCCTTGACGCTGGTGCATAAAGCTCTGTTTGGCTCAGGCGCAGGATATCTACAGAAGAGATTGGTTTTCTATCGCCCTGCCCGCTCATTGCGCTCGGAATCTCTTTTTACGGCGGTGGTTCCACGCGTGAGGAAGGCCCGGATTGGGGGGCGCTCTTTCAGCCTCAAGGCCTCCCAGTTGTGGAACTCGCTCCCACTGGAACTTCGCAGCACCCCCAATTTGCTTCAATTCAGAAGGAATTTGAAGACCTGGCTTTTTAACCTTTCTGTTTAGGTGGATTTTCTTCTCTGTTTCTTTTGGGGCTCTTGTTTTTCTTGTTATGTTGTTATACACTGTAGCTGTATGTGGAAAGCGCCGGGACACTCTTTTAGAGTAGCCGAGCGCTATATAAACACATTTTAACATAACATAACATAACAATGAAAACCTATGCAGAATTTTAAAAGCTGTTGTGATGTAATTATAAATATTGTGTGCTGAACCATTTATAATCATTTGATTGGAACTTGTTTTCCATTTGAAGTATAGAAGGGTTGTGCTTCAGGTTCATTGCACCATTGCAAATATACTTTACCCAATATTGTTGTTGGCTAGTGCGGTAGTGTCATTGCCTCAACCCCTCCCTTTTCTCATTGCATATATATATAGACAAGCTTACTTAATAGCAGACATGTGTTGTTTAGTAAGTAGAGTTTATATATTGAGTATGTGGATTAGTTTTGTAAAAAAAACCTCTTTAAAGTGGTATTTTATATATTCAAGGTGACTCAGTCAACCGCGGTTTCATCAGTAGACACAAAGTGCGTGTGTTTTTTTTAAAACTCAGGAACACCTACTTACACATATTTGAATTCATATTTGACAGAAGTTTTTTATCGTTATACTGTTTAAACCTAACTATTGGAAGAATTTTTCAATTAGCAGCCTTTTACTTGATGTTTTGCATTATCGCAATTATATTGGTAGCCGTGAACACCAGAAATACGTCATGAAATAACAAAAGAAATGCAGATATTGAATAGCCACCACCACTTTCAAAACGTATAACTTCAAAATGGATTATAACCAACAGACTAAAGGCATTATTATCTAAATTACTGTATAATAGCTTGTACAACTCCCTTAATTTCTCGCTAACACAGTGCATAACTTTTTCAATGTAATCTAAAATTGCATGCATCACTGTATCAGTCAGTCTCTCATTCTACGCAACTCCCTCAATGCATCTATGAGTGGGTGCATCAGTTTTTGCAATAGGTCTATTATTGGTTGCATACGTCTCACTCAATCTGCCAGTAGGACCATTAGTGCCTTTGTGCATTTATAAGTATATAACTATCTGACTGTATCTATGAGTGGATACATGAGTGTTTAAGTGGATGTCTGAGTGGTTGAGTGAAAGAGTGCATGAGTGTCTGAGTGGGTTATGAGTGAGTGCATAAGTCTCTCAGTGTGTATCACTGGCAGAGTGAATAGCTGAGTGGTTCTGTCAGTGTTTGCTTGGGTCTCTCAGCATGAATGCAAAAGGGTATATGAATCTCTGAGTATATAACTGACAGGGTTCATAAGTCTCTGAGTGGGTCTATGAATGGGTATGTTAGTGACTGTATGGGCGTGTGAGTGTCTGAGTGGGTCTATGAGTGGATGTATGAGTGTCTGAGTGGATTTGTGAGTGAGTGTATACATGAGTAAATGGGTTTGTGAGTGAGCGCACAAGTCCCTGAGTGGGCGAGTGGATAGGTCCATCCATGAGTGCCTGGGTGGGTCTGTGAGTGAAAGTATGAGCCTTGAGTGGGTGAATGTACATCTGAGTGAGCTTGTGAGTGGCTGTGTGAGTTTCTGGGTATATGAGTTAATGACTGAGTCTGTAAATCTCTGAGATGGTCAGTGACTGAGTGTGGGAGTGACTGTATGGGTGTGTGTGTGGGCACACAAGTATCTAAGTGGATCTATAAGTGGGTGTATGAACCTCAGTGGGTATGTGAGTACATTTAGGAGTGTTTGAGTGGGTCTTAAAGTGCGTGCATGAGCAACTGAGTGGGTCTGTGATTGGGTGCATGAGTGCCCACGTGCGTCTGTGAATGGGTGTAAAGGTCTCTAAGTTGGTATGAGACTGTATGCATGAGTCTGTGAGTTGGTCTCTAAGTAGATGCATGAGTCTGTGAGTGGCTCTGTACATGGGTTCATCGCTCTCCAAGTGAGCCTGTAAGTGGGGACATGAACAACTGAATGGGTATATGAGTGGGTGCATGCGTATCTGAGTGGATTTGTAACTGAATATATAAATGTGTGACAGTGACCGAAGAGTGTGAACAAATATTTATTTTTATATTTTCATCAATATTCGCAATGACATTGCAATATTTGCGACACAACAGTACATGGGGGACCATGCTGCCGATAATGGCATTGTCGTGAATATCACACTAGATTAGTAAAATTGATTTCAGACACATACTTTGCATCACTAATACTGCCATTTCTCAAACAAGTTGTCAGAGTGGTTCCATCCTGAACCGTTATGTCAGCATTCCCAGAAACTTCGAGGCTCTGGAACTGTTTATAATCAATTAAACGGTGGCCGCATTTGTTTCTGTTCAGGTTGTGTCCATCAAATCAGAACATTCCCGTTCACATACGCATTTACGATTAATCTTGAAATCATCGCAAAATATTCCTGGCCAGAGACATCACTATAATTCTTGGCTTAAATTTCTCGGAAAATACTGAACAGATTTGCACCAAATAGCAAAAAGCACAATCCGTGTAACAACATCTCCCTATCTGCCAAATATGGTGTAAAACCTTCAAGCGGTTTGGGCTGTAGGTTCGACAACACGTTCCTATGGGAAGTAACATTACAATCAGACCCTTATTTTGTGCCCCTTTTTCTCAGACCCCCTGCACGGATCACCCCCAAGCTTTCCATGGCATACAGAACATACTTTGACACTATTTTTTGGGAAATTTCATGCAGATTGGTCAAACAACGCCAAAGTTATGGCGAAGTCAAGAATGCTTTTACTATGGAAAGTAGAACCTCCAGTAGGTTATGTAATGTATATATATATATATATATATATATATCAGTCTGGGAACGCCCGGGTGCAGGGAGAAGAAGCAGATGGTTTTGAGGCATTCGGGCTCATGCTGGGCGGCGAGCATTGTCTGGCTGTCCCCATTGAATTGGACTCCCGAGCATCAAGGTTGGAGCAGTTGGGGACCCGAGGACGCTGTGTTCACTCATCTGAAAAGCAGGAACATTTTTTCTTGAACTTTGCGCTATGTCCTGCCTCAAGCGCACCATTTGGCATGATTTCCCCCACCCACATCTTACCTGGGAGCCTCATCGTGCATTCTGGGTCCTGCAGTCCATAGAAGATCACGGACTTGCATCAGGTGTGCAAACATCTTTGTTGAGGGCGGAGCTTGTTTGGGATCACCCTAATAAATGTCAGGACATGCAAAGGCGCAAGGTATTAGATGGTGACTGTTTGGGCGCTGAAGAAGGCTTTTACATGCCGAAATGCATTCGCCACAGCCAGTGAATAAATCAGCTTCCTTGGTGTTCCCCTCTGTGGCTTCGGCTTTCTTTCGTGTGGAGAAAGGTGTATTGCATATATATATATATATATATATATATATATATATATATATATATATATATATATATATATATATATATATATATATATATATATATATATATATATATATATTCCTTGAAGTTTCCAACGTTCGACCACAGCATACGAAGCAAACATGGAAAAGGGAATAAAGCCACCAAGTAAGCGCGTTCAAGTTTTCAGTGCATTTATTTGTGAATAAGCAGCCCACCAGTCGTCATGACGCGTTGCGCCTCAGCCGAGGCTTGATCACATGTCATGCAAGGAGAGTAGGAGGTGACATATATAGTCTGGGTGGTCATGTGACCAGTGCAAATTCATACATTTTTAAAGTCACAGTTGCAAGTTTAGGTAGTAATATTGGGCATAGTGCCCTAATTATATACATTCAAAAAATCACTTTTTCCCACACTAAATAACAGTGTGAAAAATATGTCGATGTGCAAAATACGCAAGCAGTTAAATACAATATAATTTATGCTTAGAAAAATCGTTTTCTAAAAGAACATAAATATATATATATACATGTCATAATACAAAATTGATGTATGTACACAGTATAAATATTGTCAATTTCCTTAACCCTTTCCATGCTCATGACGAGCTCAGCTCGTCATGAGGCACAGTGGAGCTGTGCTGATGACGAGCTGAGCTCGTCATAAAATGATGTAAATCTGAATTCTTCAGCACCGGAGGGGAAAATGTGCAGCAGTGATGTGGTTAAAAAGGTAGAAAAGGGAAGCCATTATAAAACCATTTCATTTTAAAACAATTGCATTGTTTGTCTAAAAATCAATATGGAATTCATTATTTGTTAGTATTGCACATGGATCAGGGATTCAAAATGAAATGTAAATGTTATACTGTGATTCACCATCTTACCCAAAGTGGGTGAACAATGTTTAACAATCATCTATAGATTGATGTCTGAATATTGCACAATGTATGAACACTCCTACAGGGTTGTATTTAAGAAAGTGTTAAAGTGATAGTGTTATAAACAATTAAAATCATAATTGAAGAAATTTCAGATTTCAGGCTGCCGAATCGGTATATATTGAATATGCATCTGATCATCACAACTAGTAGCGGTCCTTATGTGTTGTGTCACAGACAAGTATAAAGATCTTCACTACTGTTGAGCCCTCCTGGTTGTTTGCTATTAAGCTCTAATATATAGCGTGTTTCCAAAAGGCGCAACTTGCCATCTCTATCCCCTCCTCTTTTAAGAGGCAGGACTGAGTCTACCAGGTAATATTGCAATAGGTCTGGATTGCTGTTATGTGAGCTCTCGAAATGTCTAGCAACAGGATAGGATTGGTCCTTCCCCGTGATGGCTCTTAGGTGTTGTAGGATGCGTTTATGTGCCGGCAGCCGAGTGCTGCCGACATACTGTAGACCACATGGACATAACAAGATGTAGACTACGAATTCAGTTTTACATCCTAATTTCTGTTTGATGGCTGTTGGCTTGTCCTGAAAGGGGCTCTGATAGTGGGTTTTGTTGATTGCATGTTTACAGGCTTTGCATGTTTGACATTTTTTGAAGCCTGTAATTCTTTCCCACCACTTTTTCGGGACCTCGAGAGTGTTGCTTACCAGGGCACTGCCTAGTGAGGGTGATTTTCTGAAGGTTATTTCAGGTCTCCCTTGTACCAACCCGCCTATAACAGGATCCCCCGGTACCAAGTTCCAGTTTTTTGTAAATATTTTGCGGATTTCAGCGTGCTGTTGACTGTAGGTAATGATTGCCCTGCATTTTGTTTCCCCCTTATCTGTGGTAGAAACTGGTTGGTGCTCTAGTGTTTGCTGTCTTGTATATATATATATATATAGATATATATATATATATATATATAGATATATATATATATATATATATATATATATATATATATATATTCACAAAAAAAATCATAGGTTTCAGGGATGTTATAGTTAGTTGAACATTTGACTCAAATAAAACCAGAGAAATTCGCCATTTATAGGTAGTTGAGCTAATTATAACTCACGCGCCTGCAATGCACTGCTGATGATGTCACATATGTCACATATTAAATCACTCATGACATGGTCATTGACATCACTGACCATGGAACTCTATTATACTTCTTTTTTTTTACTTTAAAAATTATGTAATGTTTTATATCTTCCCCCAAAAATATGTATATATTGTTTTGGGGGGGAGAAAACTGCACTCCCATACCGGTAGCATACCAAGCTCCATCACCACGCAAATCCTATCCGCCATAATGCTAAACTCGTAAATGATGCACATTTCGTATCATGAGTTTGTGGCACTGCGTCCCGCGTAACCTCATATATGCATGAAGTCACCCCAGCTGCCACTTTGGTATCCGACGGGTACACAGTACCAAGCCACCCGTTACTTCATGTACGTATAGGGTCGCGCCCACTGCGCATTGCATATGCGACAAGTACATGCTGCCCGGCCCTGTGTTACATCACAGACATATAGTGTCGCGCCGGGTACGACATTCCCTCATTTTTATTTTTTTTGTCTCAAAAGTATATCTAAAAACCTTTAAACAGTATATGAGAGCAAGTGATAATCTAAAATATTTTAAACATTTATATATTTCTAACTGTAATAAACTTATATTATGATAAATATATATTTTGTCAAAATTGCGTCGGGTGCGGCTTCCTTGCGCGCTCGGTGCGCGATTGCCATCTGACCTTAAAAAAACATTTGATTGCTTCATAACATTTCCCATTTTATTCATTCTCTACAGCTTTTGATGAGAGACACCTCTTCAGCTTTTTTGAAAAGTGTTTTCCTGTATACACATATCTTATACTACACACAACATGCAATGATCATCTTGATCAATATTCATGGTCTGTACATTAGCCTTCCACGTGTGATTGCCATGCATCTCAAATGTTCCATCAAAAAACAAATGTGTGTTACATGGCGCCCCTGGTGTGTGTGTGTGCACATTATTTTGCTCCCTTTCAGCCTGGGTATTCATGGTTCTAAGAAGTATCAGGAGCCATGGATAGAGTGCACAAACTAGATCACATGTGACAAACAGTAAACAGCAATGTGTAGATTTTTATTGCTGTACACTCTGTTGTCAGGATTTACCAATATAGTAGTGTGTTATATGTGAGACATACAGGTTCACATTTGACATGCATTGCTTGACTGTAATGAGTGTTATCACTGTGTATGACTTAGCCTCACTGCTGATCCTCCCTCCATCCGAGCACATTTACATGTGTACGCTTTGCGATAGCAACACTTTCAATAATACCGCAAACCATTGACATGCGTGTCTGTGCATATCCACAACCTTGACAACGACATGTGATGTTCGCCATTCAATCTTTTCAAACACCATCTCATTAGCAATAGTTCCCGCCATCCCGACACATGCTACTCTAATGTAAATAGCACACTCTGCGAGGTCAAAAGTACAAAAGAAACACACATAAGTAAACCTTCTGGCCAGGCAGGAACTGAACAATGCCCAGGTTTCCAGGATAATTATTCACACCCCTACACTGGCCTGGCGTATGCAAGCCCAGCCCTGCGTACGTATAAACAGGATAACCACAATGCCACATGTCCCTCTTCTTCCACACTGCCTCAGGTGATATGGCTGCATCCACCTCCCATATCCCAACGCGCAATTTAAAAAAAAGGAATCCATGAGGTGTACACCATCCTGGCAATCAACACTGGCTCTAAATTGTGAGCCCTACTGCCCGTTGTCTTCGAGAGGGATCCATGAGGTGTACACATCCTGAAATCATCAGCTGAATTGTGAGCACTGCTGCACGTAGTGTTTGCTCACACAATAATGACAGCAGGTGAGCAGAGCGGCCTGAGTGCACAGGGCCTCCAATTTAGCGTCATGCAGCGGGAGGGGTGGGGTGCATCAGCCTGGCTGCGCAGGTGCAAACAAGCGATGTTGCCGTGCGTAATGATGTAATCTCTGGCCAGATTTAGTCTCATCGCTGTCTCATTTTAAAGACCTGCTGGACCGTACTGTAGGCCTGAGCTAGCGGGCAGTCCTGCCCTACAGACATGTGACATTGGCTTTTATGACCCTGTAGTGAGCTTGTTACTAAGTGTACATGCACACAGCCTTCCTCCACTGCATTACACATGCACATTATGCTTCTACCATGCGCTCTGTTCCTTTCTATGTAAACTTTTGTATAACGTATTATTATTTAACCTTGTGAATTCTTGTGAGCTCCAACTCCTCTTTGATTCACGATTACCACTAACAGTTGGTAGATCGTACTTCAAAAACGAAGGATGCACTCAACTCCTATTTTCTATCAAGCTTGAAATAAACAGTCATTTACCACCAGACGTTTCCTTCATTAAATTATTCCTCCCTTTTCAGACACTGAATTGATTGGCTCAAAATGGGCAGAACTAACCCCGCAATGATGCCCTAGGCAGTCTGGCGCTTTCCATCATGGTATCAAGACACCGTCCCCGACCGGAGACCTGCTCTCCTACCTTACAAACGTACCCCGGAATAATTCTTCGTATTCATCAAGCTTATAGGTCTATAAGACCCAGGATCAGTTGGGGGTTTATTCTTTTTCAAGACTACCACCATAGTGGGCTCCCCCCAAGACTCAGGAGGTGCCGCTCCTCTTTGCGTAGAGACCATAAGCTGATAGATATCTTCTTCTAGGCTAGGAAGACATTTTTTATAAAACTCCAACAGGATAAGATCGGGGCCCACAGTTTTCCCAACAGGTAAGTCTTTGATTGCTGCCTGCTCTTCTAACGTAAAGTCCGTTTCCAGTTCCGCTCTATCCTCCATTGTCAGCTTCTCTACTTGCGCACTCTCTATATAGCTCTCTATTTCACCACTATTAGCACCACTGTCAGGATCATATAAACTCTGATAGAAATCCTGAAATATTGAGCAGATCCCCCTTGGTGTTGTAGCTGAGATTCCTGCTGCTGAATTAACCTGTGAGATTTCCCCTTTAGTAGCCGCCTGTTGGTTTCTGATAGCTAATATACGACCTATCGGCTCACTAAACTCATATTGATCCTGCTTCCACTCCAGATATTTTCCTGCCGCTTTGACTGCAAGTGACTCGCCTACAACTGCCTTTGCTATAGCCAGATTTTGTAATATCCCTGCGACATCGTGTTTGGCCCTAATTGCTTCAGTTAGTTGCTCTTCAATAACAGCAACTGTTCTTAGCTTACCCTCTATTTCCTTCTTCTCTAACTTATTTCGTTTTATCGAGAAGCTAATGGTTTCCCCCCTTATGCCAGCCTTCATAGCATCTCAGACTATTATGGGGGAGGCAGACCCTCTATTTACCTTTAGATATTCTTTTAGCCAGCTGTCCATCTGGATAACATACTTAGGATCATGTAGTTGAGCTCTCTCAAAGGTCCAGTTAGATTTCTCTTTTTGATTATTTGGGATAGAAATATTTAGTACCAGAGGGCTATGGTCTGACATTACTCGTGGTAGTTTTCTAACTTTGGAAATAGATATCAGTGCAGGTGATATCAGAAAATAGTCCAGTCTAGCTAGGGATTTGTGTGGCGCAGAATAATAAGTGCCCCCCCTCCACCAATATTTTGCTGTTCCCATATATCGATCAGCCCATTATCCTGCATCACCAGCGCCCTATTACTTTTCTTCTTTCGGCCAGGAAACCTGGCTGGATCATTTTTCCACAGGCTATGCAGACCGTTAATATTCAAGTCACCAAAAACTATAATAGGCATAGGCCAGTTTGTCATTTGTGCATGGATATAATCTAAAACCTCCGGATCATCTACTGTGGGAGCATAAATAGAGCAGAGAGAGAAACTAAAACCTTGTGCCTTGCATTCTATCATAACCCATCGACCATAGGGATCTGCCTTCTGTTTATTTACTCTCAACATCCTACCCCGTGCCAATATAGCCACTCCCCGAGTCCTAGTCCTAGATTTATTCCAAGATTCTGGCCAATCGGCTAAGCTCAGTTATAGGCAAGATCATTTCCCCCCAACAGCATGGGTTTATCCCTGGCAGGGGGACTGCAGACCATATTAGAAGAGTCTGTACACTGTTTGATGGGACGAAACCTCACGAGACCCTATGGCTCTACTATTGTTAGATGCTGAAAAAGCATTTGATAGGGTCTCAAGGGTTTCCTTTGGGCTGCAATAGGGAAGGCAAATATAGGTGATGTCTGTATCGGGGCTTTAAGTGCCTTATATAAGAATCCAACGATAAGACTAAGGAATTAGGGAGAGCAGAGCAGGATAATAAATATCGGACGGGGAACTAGGTAAGGGTGCCCCTGCTCCACGTTACTTTTTGCCTTTTACATAGACGCCTTCATAAGAAAGATAGAGTTATACGAAAGTATCTCGCCAATTGTTTTGAATGGATTTGAAACATAAATTTTAGGGTATGCCAACGACTTACCCATAACATCTACGGATCCAGCAGCGGTATTAATGGAAATAGAAAGGCAAGCAAATCTGTACGGGGCGCTCTCGGGGTATAAATTAAACCAGAGCAAAACCCAAATTGTAATTATTAAAAAGGTAATGATGGTGGATCAAAGAATAACAGATTCAGCAGTCTACCTAGGGATAACAATGACATCAGATCTCTCAAAGGTAGTGGAAATGTATTTGGGGCCGGTGATCAAAAAAGCAAAGGGGCATCTAGATAGATCAAATAATCTGCATTTAACAAAAATAGGCAGATATAACTTAATAAAAATTATATTTTTGCCTAAAGTATTATATTTGTTTTGCACTATCCCGTTAAAATTCAATACCAACTGGTTCAGTGAAACAGAGGGAGTCACAAACCGCTTTATATGGGCCAAAGGTAAAATACGGCGAGCACTAACATTTTTGTCCCTACCAAGAGAAGGAAGGGGTCTTGCGGCACCCGATTTCAAGGCTTATTATTGTGCGACTGTCTTGCAATATATCAGAGGGCTAGTGGGTGGGAGTATGGAGGATCGGTGGAGAGCGAGCGAGAGTGTCCCTGACATATAAGAGTTATTAACTAAGGATTCCAGCAAGTGGCTTCTCTCGTTCAATGAAGGTAGTTACTACAAAAAAGTCAAGTTTAAGACCCTTGGTGCAGCAATATCAGTATGGTCAACTTTCAGGAAGAAAATTAAAATGGGGAGGATGAATCATTATACCCCCTTATTCAAGAATCAGCTGCTACCCCCAGTATTCCATGATCAAGTAATGAAGAGGTGGGATACGCTGGGGGTAAAATCTATTGGGGACCTTATGGATATGACTGGTCTCATAACATTCAATCAAGCACAGCAGTTATATAACTTAGATCGCAGAGACTTTTTAAAATACTTACAAATAAGATCAGCATTGGTAAAAAAACAGGGAGGGGATATTAATTTTAAGAGAGCGGAAATCATGGAATTTTTAAGGGATAAGAAGGGCTGTTCGATATCCCAGGTATACGGGGAATTGAGTCAGTATAAGGAGGATGATTGCGGAAGGCTTGTTGAAAAATGGAATACCAAGTTAAACCTATCTGGTAATGAGGTTGAAAAATCGCTCAAGCTATTAAACTCATTGTTAAGAGTAGCCAGCTTACAAGTCCAGCAATATGAGACCATGTACGAGCTTTATTATACACCACACAGAATCGCTCAATGGGGTGGCACAACGGGGGTAGTTTGTCTGAGATGTCAGGCAACGCAGGCGGATACCATACACATGTTTGATGCATGCCCAGCCCTGGACTCATTTAAAAGCTCATTAGAGCAATTTTTTGACAAAGCATTAGGGATTAAAATTATTATAACTAACAAGGTTATGGTCCTAGGGGTAACCAGGGACGGTGTAGAAATCCCTCAATATGAGTTTATATACCTAGCAATGACTTTAAGTCGGCTATGCATCGCAACATTGTGGAAAGATCCAAATCCGCCAACATTCCAACAATAGCTATCATGATTATTAGCGGTATTTGTACTAGAGAAAGCGTTATATGACAAAAAGGGCTGGAAGACAAAGCAATTGTGGAAACGGATATGGGCCCCTATAGTAGATTGGAAATATAGGCTCAAAAATGGTTAAAGGAGTATACTCTTCTTGTTTGGGGGTAATCGAATATCCTGACTGGAGATTACTGCATGTTATCCAATCATGTTGAGATTTATTGTACATTTTCTTCTTTTTCTTCTGTATGATTTTGTTGCATAAGTCGTTTAAAGTAATGGCATAATGAAATGTATCTCTAAATGTTATACTTGATGATGAATAATAAACATATATAAAAAAAAAGTACCTTGGATTCAGAGCATGCACCAACACGTCGTGGGATACACCAGTGGTGGCAGGTGAGCAGTGAAACCTCAGTGTGCATGACCTACAATTGAGCACAGTGCGGGGGAAGGGGCTGGGGTGCAGCACCCTGGGTGCACAGGTGCATGCAAGCAATTATCCCGTAGCTAATAATGTAGGACTATATTATCAAAGAACGGCAATAACTTTATAGCCGCTTTAGCTGCAGGAAACTGCCACTAAAGTGGGGATAATGGGCTTGATAATATGCCTGTATAAATTCTCATAGAAGCCCAGGTTCACACCAGAATCTGGGCTTTTATGGGAATTCACAAGGGCATATTATCAAGCCCCTCATTGCCACTGTAGCAGCAGTTTCTTGCCACTAAAGCGGCGATAATATTATTGCCGTTCCTTGATAATATGGCCCCTAATCTCTGGCAAACAAAGAGGAGACTGGGCTGTTCCTAAAGGAAGAATGAGACGGTCACTAAGGTGCAAAGGGTTGTACTCTGTCGAGAATTAACCCTGGGTATCCATTGTGTTGGGTGTAACGGCCTCACACACCCTTGTGAGTGTCATGCTTCATCATAGGCAATGCTCCTCATTGGGTAGGCGGTGCAATACCCAACGGGCACACCTCAAAGAGGGGCTCTTTGTCGGAGATCTTTTATCCAACTGCCTATGGGTGAAGTGTGGGTGAGGGGGCAGAACAGAGTAGATGGTGTGGGTTTGGATTAAAATGTGGCACAAGGTACCAGGAAACAATTTTATTCTGGTGGTCCTCTGCCCCAAGTAAAATCAGGAATAGTCTGTACTCGCTGGAACTTAAGTTTCCAAAGGCGATACAGTACTAAGAAGTGAAGGGTGTGGTCAACATGTTTCTGGCTTAAAGTTCATTAACTGTGATTCTTCAGGACCTAATATCAAAACTACTATCTACAGAAACATGAGTGTCAGTTTGCAAAAAGCATACAAGTTGTACTACCTGTTTAACACCTGCTCTTGCCTAAATTGGGAGACAAAAGAGACCGTTTACCACAGGTAAGTGACAATCTGTAATGCCTGTAGTGACCGTGAGCATACAGTGACATTGTGACATACTAGTGGTAAGTGTAGCTAGTATGTGACTAAAAACCAGAGTGGCAAAGCCAAAGGTGGATGTATTAAAAGCAGTAAAAACATTTGATTGCAGCAGCATTCATATCTAGTAGAGCAGCAAAATGAGTAGGAGCAGTTTTACTCACCTAATAGTTAACGTAAATAGGTGTCAACAGTACCCAGCAGGTCTGACGTCAGGGGGGAACCCATTGTAAATAAGACTAGGGAAAGGTATAAGGGTATGGGGGTATTAGATAGCCTCCAGGTTGATGCCATGGGAGATGGTGCATATTGCTTACATTGTAAATGGCAAGTAGCCAAATAGGTTGCCAGTCATGAACACACCTACATTGTTTCTGGGTGGAATTACACTTAGCTCCAGTCTATGGGTATCGGTAAAGCTGATAACCTCCTTGTGTATAGTGACTGTGCTGGTATGGCCAATCTATACCAAGGCGTCCGGTGTAATATGTCTGGAAAGGAGTAAACATAGTACTAGTTGTATTAAACAACCTTTCAGGTCAGAACAGAATAAAACGCAGCGTGGTATCTTTCATACTTCAAGATCAACCAAAAGTGTCAGGCTAAAGAAGGGTTGAACTTGTGCCCGTTACTATATACATGTTGTGCCCAATATTATAGACAGGCCACCGAAGGAGCAAACGTGCCTTCCATGGAGGTGCCCTGGGTCTGGTGGTAGTTTTGCCCCTTAAATTCAAAATAATTTTCTGTAAGCGCTTGAGTGAGGAATAGATCTCCCCCACACCACCGTTGTTCATTATGGAGTGTGCCACTCAAGGGCCTACAGGAAATGTATATTGAATTTCCATGGGAAGCACGTTTGATCCTTCGGTGGCCTGTCTCTACATGGCTGATTTTGAGGAAAGAAACATCAATGGTCCAGTGAATCCCTACCATCCTAACATCAAATTATGGAGGAAATTCATTGATGACATCCTGATCCTCTGGGCAGGGACCACAGACTAATACAAAGAGTTCTTCACTTGGATTAACACGCTGAATGACTACCTGAATTTCACCATGACGGCCTCTGCCACCAACATCGCCTTTCTGGACCTGACCATTAGGCTAATGGAAGGGAAAATCGATAATACTATGTATCGTAAACCCACTGATTGAAATAGCTTGCTCCACTTCACGAGCCACCACCCAAAGGCACTGAGACTGAATCTTCCCTTTGGAAAATTCTTGAGGGTCAGGTGTAACTGTTCCAACCTCACAGACTACAAGAAGGAATCCATCATATTATCCAGGAATTAGATGGATAGGGGTTACCCCACCAAGGAGATCTACAAGGCACGTAAACATGCACAAAACAACCATAGGGGGGCCCTCCTTGAGTACAATAGTCCCACCACGCAGGGCTCAGACCTGATAACCTGTGTTACTACATTTTCGCCAGCTTCCAATGAAATTAAGAAGATTATCAAACGGCACTGGCAGATCCTTAACAGAGGTACTCTGAACCTTGAATTACCCAGATTTGCCTTCAAGAGGTCGAGGAATATTAAAGACATCCTGGTGCATACTAGACCTAGAAAAGTGGATGCAACAAAACAAACCACCCTGTGGCATCTACCACCTGTACAGGGAAACTACCCTTGCGGCTCCTGCAGTGCGTGCCCTTTCATGTCCATACACAAGAGGATACTCTTGACGGATACCTTTACGTGGGAACTACAGGGACACACTAATTGCAATACTTCTTTTTGCATATATCTGCTGAGATGCCCATGTGGACTGCAATATGTGGGCATGACCACCCACCCCATAAAAACCTGCATCTCTGAACACAGAAGTAATTTCCATTGCAAAAAAACAAACACCAAAATGTGCAAACACTATGTGGAACAGAACCACACGGCTGACTCCCTCTCTTGGCTAGTTCTTGAAACCACCTCAGATAAATCTAAACACAATCTATTCCTGAAGGAACAAAGGTGTATACACCGTCTGGCCACTGACAGCTGCGGGCTTAACGAGGACATCCCATGGAGTGCACTGTGAACACAACACACTGGCACACATTCCATACTGTTAGTCACTCCGTCAGCATACTGATTACTGCCAACCCAGTATCGCAAGGGGGGAGTTAGGGAGAGGGTGTGGATGGTTGATGAATCACAATAACCTCTCCACCCACCTGGCTCATGACAATTAACTTCATGTGACTACACAGGGTGCTAACCTACTACATAGTGTACATTGACTTTGTCTTTACCACTCCCACGCTATATACCGGATACCCATGTGCATCAGACAGTCACAAGGCCTATCCGCTTTGCTACTACAATCAACACTCTATCTCCCTTGACTTGGCACCTGAGGGTCAAAATGGATAATTTATTTTGCTTATAAACTCCGCGCAGGAATCCCCTCGAGGGACACTTATTTCCTTTGGATAGGTTAACCCAGATGTGAGCACAGTGGTACCCGTCCCAGTATTCCAGATCCCCCATACCATGTATGCAAAGCACTGCCGGCATAATACAACTTTGTATGTCATGAAATAGTGATACATAGAGACTGCACAATACTGGCGGTCCCCCTCTTATATCAGACCATATTGCCATCCTTGTTGACGACAGTCTTGTCCCATTCTCTAAGTTCTAGCAATAAAATACATCTGTTATTGACACTGCTACTGCTCGCGACAGCCAATACGGGAACTAACTACGAGTTCCCTACCCATTTGTAAATAATACCCACGGACACTTGCCACACTCCATCATGGCCGCCCCAGTTACCTCGGTGGTCACATGACCTACCGGCAATAGGCATTTCCGGTTTGCTCTATTAGCTACGCCCATCGTGATATTTATACACAAACGCTGCACCGGCTCTCCACTATCCGGGCCCGTCAGTGATGGTAGGCATTACCGGCCCTGAATCAGGCAGTACGAAGTAAGTTTTCCTTGTTTGGTTCCCTCTCTCGCGGATACCCCCGCTACGGGGTTCATGGTGACTTCAACAGACCCGTGTACTTCATTAAGTGCGGACCCACATAGACTCCAATGGGCTCAATCCGCCCGCTTCATGACACAGACAGACCATGGGGTTCTGGTTTAATGCGGGCTGCCCTGGGTTAGTCACGTACAATCTGAGTGTTAAACTTTAGTATGTATTCCAGCCCGCTTCATGAAATAGACAGACCATGGGGTTGTGGCCTAATGAGGGTTGATCTTGGCTAGTCACGTGCAATCTTTGTGTTTAACTTCAGTCTGTACATACAACCATGGGCACAATATATACATAGCAATGGGGACTAGGCTGACATATTTTCTGTCTGATCCAGTGACGATTCTGCATGCTTCCAACGATATATACATAATCTTGGGCACAACATGTATATAGTAACGGGCACAAGTTCAACCTTTCTTTAGCCCGACACTGTTGGGTGATCTCGATGTATGAAAGATACCACGCTGCGTTTTATTCTGTTCAGACCGGAAAGGTTGTTTATTACAACTAGTACTATGTTGACTCCTTTCCAGACATATTACACCGGACGCCTTGGTATAGATTAGCCATACCAGCACAGTCACTATACACAAGGAGGTTATCAGCTTTACCGATACCCATAGACTGGAGCTAAGTGTAATTCCACCCAGAAACAATGTAGGGTTTGTTCATGACTGGCAACCTATTTGGCTACTTGCCATTTACAGTGTAAGCGATATGCACCATCGCCCATGGCATCAACCTGGAGGCTATCTAATACCCTCATACCCTTATACCTTTCCCCAGCCTTATTTACAATGGGTTCTCCCCTGATGTCAGACCTGCTGGGTACTGTTGACACCTATTTACGTTAACTATTAGGTGAGTAAAACTGCTCCTACTCATTTTGCTGCTCTACTAGATATGAATGCTGTTGCAATCAAATGTTTTTACTCCTTTTAATACATCCACCTTTGGCTTTGCCACTCTGGTTTTTAGTCACATATTAGCTACACTTACCACTAGTATGTCACAATGTCACTGTATGCTCATGGTCACTACAGGGATTAGAGATTGTCACTTACCTGTGGTAAACGGTCTCTTTTGTCTCCCAATTTAGGCAAGAGCAGGTGTTCAACAGGTAGTACAACTTGTATGCTTTTTGTAAACTGACACTTATGTTTCTGTAGATAGTAGTTTTGATATATTAGGTCCTGAAGAATCGCAGTTAATGAACTTTAAGCGGGAAACATGTTGACCACACCCTTCACTTCTTAGTACTGTATCGCCTTCAGAAACTTAAGTTCCAGCGAGTACAGACTATTCCTGATTTTACTTGGGGCAGAGGACCACCAGAATAAAATTGTTTTCCGGTACCTTGTGCCACATTTTAATCCTCACCCACACCATCTACTCTGTTCTGGCCCCTCACCCACACTTCACCCATAGGCAGTTGGATAAAAGATCTCTGACAAAGAGCCCCTCTTTGAGGTGTGCCCGTTGGGTATTGCACTGCCTACCCAACGAGGAGCATTGCCTATGATGAAGCATGACACTCGCAAGGGTGTGTGAGGCCATTATATCCAACACAAGGGATACCCAGGGTTAATTCTCGGCTGAGTACAACCCTTTACACCTTAGTGACCATCTCTTTCTTCCTTTAGGAACAGCCCAGCATCCTCTTTGTTTTCCACGTTTTCCAGGGCTTCGACTGCGGCTGGACCTTCCAATCGCTTTTTTGAGTGGTAATCTTAGCCCTACCGGATCACAATTGATCCTCCTTCTCCCCTCCTTGTTGTTATATCCCTAATCTCTGGCCTCATATGTTTCATTTTAAGGACTTGCTGGACCCCACTCTTTTTTTTGGACCCCAGCGTCCTAGACAAACGGGTGACGGGAGGGTAAACACTAAGGGCTTGGTGCAGGAGGCGGACCCTCTGTCTTCTCCTCCCTCTCTTCTTTTCACTCTCCCTCCCCTTCTCCCTTCCTCCGACTCCCTTCCCTCCCATTCTCACTATCGTCCTTTCATTCGGACTACCTTTCTTTACCTCTTCCACAAAGTACACATACTTATGTTTAATTTTTGTCTTGCAGGTTTTCTACGCTGCTTTCACTGGAGTCCAACTCACGTTTTTTTATATCATACTGTTTCTTCTATTAAACATATGTTTCTATTTATTTGTGTTTTAATAAAGGTTATTTTTTTCAAATAAATAACTGAGTGTATAGGTCTTCTTTTTCTGAGAAAACTTGTCTATAGTTTATTGAGAAAATCATTTGTTTATAGGAGATTATGAGGGAAAACCTTTGTAATATTACAGTGCACCTCCAAACATAATCTGACTATTACACAAATAAAGCCTGGGTAATTCTACAACTGCAAGAGTTCTATGAGTGTATCACTTTACAACACCATGAGTACTGCCGTGTTATTACAGAACTAATAAGGCACTGCCTAGGACAACCAAGGCTTCAGGGACTGCAGAGGCCCACCCTGCATATTTAAGCAAAGCCCCGGAGTGTGGCGATTCCCGGATTTCAGTTGGCCTTGAAACCCCAAACAATTAGTAAACAATACCCGGGAAGGTGGCGGTCCCCTTGGCTGCGAAACGTCTTTGTGCTCTTCCGTGCCTAATTTACATGTGACATTAAGATCCCCAGTCCTACAGAGACCCTACAGTATAATAATTGGATTGGCCATGGAACATTACCCACCAGGGGCCTCATTTAAATGAACCGGTGGGACCCCGCTTTTTTTTCTTCACCATTTTTACCATCCGCATCCCCTCTATTAAAGCGATACAAGGTTTTCCTCCTCTTGCTTCAAGTAGTCAAACAAGGATTTGCTATCACAGGATGGAAGCCATGCACCCGCCCTCTAATAGCAAACACAAATGTCCCGTGAATGCACACCCCAGGACATTGTATGAGCTGCGCCTGAGAGGTCGCCCTCCCTAGGACCATGATGCATTTGTTAGTATAAACGCATACTAAAACTACTTACACACGTGTAGTACAGCAACCAGAAAGTAGTGAAGAAGCAGAGGAAGCGCAAAATCTAAAAATAAAAATCCTACCAGAAGTCGGATCACATAGTTCATTGAGCCGACAACCCTTGCATTTATAAACAGCTACAGGAAGAAAACGGGTCTTCAGCAAAACGCAAGCAATTTTGAAATATTGGTGAGTGCTGCCTTCATTTGGCCATCTCCAGCTCATTGCCAAATTTACGTAGTGAAGAGGCAGACAGCAGTGTATCCGATAAGTAGATTTATTACAGGAAAACAAGACACCTGAAACAGCCACCAACAGTAGCAGACAGCAAGGCAACTGTCTTCTCCAGCACCATGTACAAACTCCTCATGGTTCCCCTCATGACAGCCCTACATTCTAAAATTACATACTTAGATTCTAGTAGAATTACATACTAAAGTTCTACTATCACTTACATTGGAATACCACACAGAGCACATCACTTTACAGCAAGGAGCTCACAATTTAGGCTCACAGTTTAATCCCTGAGTCTTTACACCAGAAGGGGTGTGTAGATCCCTTCCAACTCCCTATATACTATAAACGCATACTAAGGCTACTTACAAAATTATACTACAGCAGCTAGTATCCTACAGTGCCCAGGGCCCATCAATGAACACAAATCGGCTCGGTTTGATCCCCAACTCTTCACACCGTTAGGTGTAAGATCTTCGCTTCCCACTTCCGGTATAGTATAAACGCACAGTACTGGTCAGTAGCTCGCTTCCCACTCCCTGTATGGTATAAACGCCTACTAACTCTACTAACACACGTATATTACAGCGCCCAGACCCCATCCCTTTACAGCAATCACCTCAGTTTCATCTCCAAATCTTCACACTGGTAGGCGTGCGTACTTCGCTTCCTACTTCCGGTATAGAATAAATGCACAATAGCGGTCAGCAGTTTCTTTCCACTCTATGTATGGTATAAACGCCTTCTAACACTACTGGCACAGGTATGCAACAAAGACCAGACCACATCACTTTACAGCACTGACCTCACGGTTTAGTCTCTCGGTTTCATACCTGAGTGTAGCACCATATCATTTTAGCACCATGTCATTCTAAGCAACACCGCACTTTCAGACCAGTAACAGTGATTACTTTGCTTTGCACTCCCCCACAGAGATTACAGTGCTCCTACCCTCCTTTCCAATTTTTTTTTGCCCTTTTTTCCCCTTACTCACTTCAACAGAATTGCAAAATGGCGGCCAACACTTCCCAGTTGCAACCGCTCGCAGCCAATAAGCATCAAGCTCATGCTCGTAAGGCCTCAGCCAATCAGAAGGCAGAATTCCCAAATATCGATATTTGTAAATTTCAATGTGTTAGACCTGGCATCGTTTGCGTGGTTTCCCCCTATCTTTTTGCCTCTACCTCCTGTATTTTTGATGCTGTGCTGGATTTCGTTTTTGCTGGTTAGATGCTTTGGACACTCTGCCACTGCTGATCAGTGTCAGAGTGTAAGTGCTCCCTGTGTAAATTGTTTTTGTAATTGGATTTACATGATTGGCATATTTGTATCACGCAGAAGTCCTTAGTAAAGTGCACTGAGTGTACCAGGGCTGGTGATGTCAAATGCTACTAGTGAGCCTGCAGGACTGATTGTGCCACCCACTTGAGTAGCCCTATAATGGTGGCTCGGGACTGCCACCGCAGTGCCTGTGTGCAGTCTGTGAACAGCCATATCCTCCTAGTCAGTGTCCCCACTGACTGGGCCTAACCCTTCCCATTCAGTGCACATTGGTCGCCCCTATGGAAGGCCCAAGGTACCCCCTTGGGCAGGGTGCAGTGTATGTGAAAGGTAGGGCATTTACTTGTGCAGGTGACATGCTCTGGTAGTGAATTACAGCCATTTTTGTTTTTCACTGCTGTAAGGCTATCTTGCTCCATAGGCTATCATGGGGGATGCTGGCTACGGTGGCTACCAGCATATCTTCCCATAGGAACAAGATAGGACATAAAAGTCTGGTATCCCTGAACTCAGAATTTAATAACACATCTTTTAGGAAAGGTTGTTTTGAAATCCTGTTTTTGAGAACAGCACTTTTAGAAAGTAGCTGTTCTCTTGTCTGACCTTTCTGTGAGCCTTGGCCTGTTTGCGAATTGATTGTCTGGTTTGAGAGTGACAGGAGGCTGGCTTGGTCAGCCCTAGGCTGAATGACTGCATTTGCAACTTGAGTGGTGGGAGGAGATAGCACCTGGGCCTGAATAGGGCTGTGCCTGCCTTTTACAATGCTAACTCCACCTCCTGCTGGACGGCTGACAACCCTGCCCCTCACTCTGAAAGGAAAGGAGAAGCCAGGAAAACAAAGTGCTCAAGGAACACCCAGAACTGGTTCAGACCGGGCTCAGGGCCCACTTGCACAAAGAGAACAACGACTTTCAGGGGTATAAGTACAGGACCCCTGACAACAGAAATTTAGAACATCCTGGAATCAAGAAGGAACCTCTGCCAAGGAGAAAGCTGAAACTGAAGAAAGAAGACTGTCCTGTTGTTGCTCTGCTGGACTGACCTGCTGTTGCTTTACTGTGAAGGAGAACGGAATGACTTTGCTTTGTGCTGTGTCCGCTTGCTTGAAGGAATCTCCAAGGGCCTGTTGTGAGCTGGCTCCCTATTATGAAGTCCCAGTAACAAAATAACTTCACCCCCAGCTTTCCTGAACTATATTGAGAGAGTTCTGTCCTTCCTGGAGTGTGTGGCCCATTTGTGGTGCCTCTGGAAGTTGTACCTGTGTTGTGAAGCTGGAAACCAAGCTTTTAAAGAACTTTCCGCAAGTTTTGTCGCAAACCCAGCTGAGCAAGAAAATTCCCGCCGATACGGAGACCAAGATCGTCGCAGCGCCTGTTGCTGCTGCTTGATGACGTCGCACCCTTTGTTAGCGGGAAGATTTCCGCCGCTGCGAACATCGTCGCAGAGCCTGTCATCGTTGGGTGAGATCACTGCATCACGTCGCTGCGAGAATCATCCCAGAGCCCCGAGGATCATCGCATCGTGCCTTTGGTTGCTTTTTCCTACGGAACCTCCGCAACGGAATTCATACAAGTCATCTCCTTCCTCTCCATACAGATTGGATTCGTCGCTACACGCTGCTATATCCAGCGGAATTGTCGCTATTGCCTCCCAGGGTCTCAGGAGTAACGCATTGCTTGTTTTCCACCGCAACAGTTTCTGTTTTGGAACTTTTTTTCGCATTTAAAGGTACTGTTGGCTAAACGTGATGCTACTGTGAACTTTTCACGCAACTGTGGATTATTTTAACGCTAACATTAAGAACTCTTTTGCAACCATATTCTTCAACTGTGTATGTTGGATTTTTGTTGTTTTGGTCTTGTGTAGTTTAGATTAAATACATTTATTTTTTCCAAACTGTTGTGGAGTCAGTTTGTGGTGTTTTCACTGGGTTACTGTGAGTTTTGGTACAAATACTTTACACATTGCCTTTGATAAGCCTTGACTGCTCATGCCAAGCTACCAAGAGGGGGAGCAGGGGTTATCTCAAAGGGTTTACTCCTTACCCTAACTAGAAGCAAGGGTCCCTACTTGGACAGTGGTACCTACCTCTGCCAACTAGTGACCCCAGTTCTAACACAATGTTTCTCAAAAAGTACTGAACGGATTTACACCAAATAAACAAAAGCGTGCTTTCTAGACCAAAACCCTTCTCCCTGCCAAATTTGGAGTAAATCCATTCACCCTTTCGACCTGTAGCCTTGTCTAAAGTTTCCTATGGAAATTAATATAGAACAAACATGTTTTGAGACCCCCTTTTTCTTCTCGGACCCTCCTTGACAAGTCAACCCCAAACTTTCAACATAGGAGTTGATATGAACAATTAATTAGTTTTGAAAATGACATGAAGATTCATCAAACAACGCCAAAGTTATAAGCAAAACAAAAAATGCTCTTCCTATGGAATCTCAGTCCTAACTATAATATCCTGAATGGGTTCTTAACAGAGCCCTTAGCAAGAGTAATGAGGTCAGTAGAGAAGAATCACTCAAACAGAACAACCAAAAAGATTTAGAAACAAATGGTGGTATCAGAATGATTACTACATATAACAACAGATCTAAGAAAATACATCAACTCTTAATGGACAGTTGGAAGATTCTTCAGACAGATGCCATCATCAGTAGAGAGGTAGGGGAGAGACCCTTAATCACATATAGAAAAGGTAAAATTCTGAGAGATATTTTGGTAAGGGCTGATATAACTGAGACCAAGAAAAGTAACTTCCATGACTTGAAAGGTTTCTTTCACTGTGGGCATTGTAGGGCCTATAAATTCAGCCACTCAGTGAAAGACTTCAATATCCCAGGCAGACCTAACAAATGGAAAATCAATCAATTTCTGACATGCAGCAGCAATTTTTCTTTTTACTGTTTACTTAAGTGTCCTTGTAAACTTAGGTATGTGGGCAGCACCACATGTATTGTGAAGAAAAGAGTCATGGAGCATTTTAGAGCCATCACTAATGTAAACACACATTATACCATCGCTAGACATTTCCTGGAACACCACCAGTCGAACAACTCTTTACTTAGATTCTTTGCTATCGAACAGATAGTTCAGGGTACAAGAGGTGGCAATATAGACCTGTCACTTAGACAGAAGGAATCAAAATGGATACTTGAACTGGAAACTAAGTTTCCAGGAGGCCGCATTCTCAATGAGGAACTAGCCTCACACTTCCGTGCCTAATAAACATCCCTTTAAGAATTGTAAGAAATGTTTATATAAGTACAGGGTTTTTATGATATCGTTTTCATTGTATATAATCTGTTATTCATAAGAAACTGTATTATGTATATCTCTTATTTGTGTTTTCTTATTCACAGGAGGAAAGGAAGGGACCCACCCTCTGCATAGTCACTTCACAGGTCCCCTACCCTTTTATTCTCCAGGCCCGGGCGAACAATGAGCCCAGATAAGAGACTTTAAATTTATAATTTCTTTAAAATGTAATGTAACTGACTTCAATTTCCAATTCATCGATGCTACTCTATGTGACGAGCTTTATTTAATTTGTCTTTATTTGCACTTTATTATTCACAAATTTGCTATATGACTCTATGGACACTGTACAGATATGCTAACCAGGACCCTGTGAATTGCTTTGAATGTGACTATTTCACTTTGTGGGTAAAATCTGTATATTGTTATGAGAATTTACATGGGCTATCGAATAGATGACATATACGTGTGATAGGAAGCCCTGGCACAACTTACCAAGCAATTGGCACTAGACCGCATGTGTAGATTACTAAATGCTTTTGGTGATTTCATCATGTGGAGTTAGAACTTGACTTCATGAATACGTGAAGTATGTACCGGGTACTAGACCGTTAATATATGTATATGAGATGAATAGACAGTATTATCTCCAGGTTACAGCCACTAGAGCAAGGGAATCATAAATTTGACATCTAACATGGCCGACTAATGTTCATGCAATACATAGCCCCATACTTCCATATTGTTCATCACGTTACTATTTATAATCAAAAAGTGCTAGGTTATTAAATGTAATACCTAGCTCAGAAAGTAAGAATTTTCGATATTCCTCATGTATCAACTCATGGCTTAAAATTTGCATTATGTGTTAATACTAAATTGCCAGTCAAGGTCTGTAACTTGCACACTACAAAATGTCTGCCACCAAAAAGTGTTGGAGACGGTTACCCAAAATGTAGTCCTTCGTCAATTTTCACAATATGGGTGTTTTTTACTTTATTTGTACACGTTTGATTTGCTGACATGTTCGTGTGATCAAGACTTCTGTCGAAATGTGTAACGAGCAATAAACTAGCTATCTGCTTTGCAACCTGAGACTTCGAGTGTGCGTTTATTTGAAACTCATTTTGGATTATTAATATTGCCGGTTTTGGGCTTACCTTCACCAGGCACCACCTGACAACGGGCTCGGTCCCGAAATGACCATTTTCTGAGGTTGATATATAGCAAGAAAAATGACATGTATGTCTTCACTTTCTATGATTACGTGACCAGTCACGTAATGAAGGAGTGTGTGTACCACTAGCATTTAATAAGCAACATATGTTATGACAATTGCAGTGTGAACAAGGGCTTTTTGAGCCCGAAATGCGTAGCTGCTCTCTGTTTTGGGTTAAATAAAACAACGTACCTGAGCCTTGTGGTCCGTCTCCTTCTTCGCCGGCGTTGCTACATTGCTTGCTGGAGGCTGTTGGAGTGTTCTTCATTGATGTTAATGTGGAAATCGGTTTGCTTCCGGTAACGGACCCCCTACCTACAAGCCAGCGGCCGCCATCAAACCCTTCTTTTTTGCCCTTCCATGGCGGAATCTCGGCGGCCGCCCCCTGAACTGCCAAAAAATTACTGAAGCCGACAGAAGGAATACGGCAGTCGATTGTGTTGGAGGATTTGCGGACAAGGGATTTCCTCCTGATGTGATAATAGATACTCGTTCAGGTGGGGAGGTTACGGACAGGCATTAGAAAGCGGTAGTCAATTTCACTTCTGCGTACCGAAAACCCGCCATCAAACAGTATGTCAGCAGAGACTGTGCGATACGAGAGGAAGCGGATGAGGAGCTGTTTGGCAATGCGCCAGTGACAACAAGAAACATTAATAAAGTATCAAATGACAACAATAACGATGGAGGAGAGCTGAGCATTAAGACACTTTTTAAAGATTTGGAAAAAAATAAAAAATGAGAAATAGCAAAATGGTGGGAGCACAGATCGTTAAGTAAATGCGCAGATGTGGGCAGAGTTCCTCGCGGACTTCGTATTCTTTGGGCCCCCGGCTTTGACAAGCCAAATCCTGCAATGCTAAAGGAATGGGTGAAAGCAATTTGGATGCGTCTATGAACTCAGTCCACATTTTGATCAACTATGTGGCCATTGATCCTGATATGATATTGGAATTGATTGATACTTTGAATAATGAAATAGATAAAAGAGGAGAAACTGATGAAACAAAAAGACTAACTGATGCTATGAATGAACGCTTGAAAAAACATGAGGAAAAAATAGAATTCAGAAAGGCACATAAATTTGCAGGTGACCAGGGTGATTATAATAATGGTCACATTTTTACTTTTGCACGCAAATATAATGCTACAAAAAGACAAGAGTATAGAAGAAAAAGAAAAAGCTCAACATCTTTTCAAGTTGTATCCACACAGCTAGTGCAAGTGCAAAACCTAATGAAAATGAAGAACTCTCAAGCATTGATACGGTTTCTCTTACCAGTGAATCTAGTTTTGATTCAGAATCCTCCAAACAGCAAGCACCACCTAAATTATATCTGGAACAAGAAATTGATTTTATAGTGGAGGAGAGACTCCAAACGCTGAGACTGAGACAACTAAGGCAACAAACAGACAAAGATGAAACAAACGGAGAAAAGAAAGAAGACGCATTCGCAAACAAAAATATAAAAAAGAAGAAAAAAAGCACTTGGCAGAACAAACGATAATAGAAAATAAAACTATTATCAATTTGTCTACAGTTGTCTTAACTAAAGCGGAGGAACAATTGTTATCTTTGGGATTAAACTACTGCCCTATTCAAAGTTTTAACTATGCAATGACTAGCAAAGATCTGTTTTGTTTCATTCGAAGATTAAAATTAAAGAAATATTTTGCGATAAAGACTGCAGAAGATACCATTGAATCAGAAATGATTACAAACGAAAATAAACATGAAACATCAGATAAGAACAAACTAATATCTTCAGATATCCAAACTTTACTGACCATGCACAATCTCAATGACGCCACAGGATCTCAACCATCAGGATTAGATCACGACCTAGCCACACAAGCAAGACTCAGTAAAATTGATATACCTCAGAAAGGTGTCCATTTAAAACCAAATCAAGTTTTATGCCACTTATGCCAAAAGACTAAGCATGGGCGTAAAATCCGTTCCATTCGCGGAATTTTGGGATTTTCTTCAATTTCGCGACCCGCGAATCTCGCGAAATCGCAGAAAAATCCGCGAAATCGCGTTTGGGACGGATATTCAAAAACTGAAGTACATGAAGCACTTACAGGGTTACAGCAGGTTCCAAAGTTGAAGCTTATTTCCTTGTGACCATTTACAAAATGGTTACAAAGAAATTAACTTCATCTTGGGCACCTGCTGTACCCCTGTAAGTGCTTCCTAAGCAGCACCTCCAGAGTTGTTGCCAAATTGCAGCTATTCTCTGACCCTGCTCTGACCCTAGAAGCAGGGTCAGAGAATAGTTACAAGTATAGCACAATGCTCCTGCCTGTCACACAAAATAAACCACAACAGGAAGTACTTATAGATAAGGAAGCAGGTGCCCGACTTGAAGCTCAAATTCAGTAACACATTAACCAGCCCCCGGTTGAGGCTGGGCAGGTGTGCTTTCTCCCCATAATCTACAGTGGTGAACCGGAGAGTGCTGTGATGAACCAGAAGGTGCAGTTGTGAAGCAGAGGGTGCTGTGATGAATCAGAAGGTGCAGTTGTGAACCAGAGGGTGGCAGTGATGAACCAGAGGGTGGCAGTGGTGAACCAGAGGGTGCTGTGATGAACCAGAGGGTGGCAGTGAAGAACCAGAGGGTGGCAGTGATGAACCAGAGGGTGACAGTGATGAACCAGAGTGTGGCAGTGGTGATCCAAAGAGTGGCAGTGATGAACCAGAGGGAGGCAGTGGTGAACCAGAGGGTGGCAGTGGTGAACCAGAGGGTGCTGTGATGAACCAGAGGGTGGCAGTGATGAACCAGAGGGTGACAGTGATGAACCAGAAGGTGGCAGTGGTGAACCAGAGGGTGGCAGTGATAAACCGGAGGGTGGCAGTGGTGAACCAGAGGGTGACCATGATTAACCAGAGGGTGGCAGTGGTGAAACAAAGGATGGAGAACCCGAAGGTGGCAGTGGTGAACTAGAGGGTGACAGTGATGAACCAGAGGGTGGCAGTGATGAACCAGATGGTGGCAGGGCTGAACCAGAGGGTGGCAGTGGTGAACCAGAGGGTGGCAGTGATGAACCAGAGGGTGTCAGTGATGAACAAGAGGGTGGCAGGGGTGAACCATAGGGTGGCAGTGGTGAATCAGAGGGTGGCAGTGATGACCTAGAGGGTGACAGTGATGAACCAGAGGGTGACAGTGGTCAACCACAGGGTGACAGTGGTGAACCAAAGGGTGCTGTGATGAACCAGAGAGTGGCAGTGATGAACCAGAGGGTGTCAATGGTTAACCAGAGGGTGGCAGTGGTGAAACAGAGGATGGAGAACCCGAAGGTGGCAGTGATGAGCCAGAGGGTGGCAGTGGTGAACCAGAGGGTGGCAGTGATGAACCAGAGGGTGGCAGTGGTGAACCAGAGGGTGCTGTGATGAACCAGAGGGTGGCAGCAATGAACCAGAGGGTGACAGTGATGAACCAGAGGGTGGCAGTGGTGAACCAGAGGGTGGCAGTGATGAACCAGAGGGTGGCAGTGGTGAACCAGAGGGTGACAGTGATGAACCAGAGGGTGGCAGTGGTGAACAAGAGGGTGGCAGTGATGAACCAGAGGGTGGCAGGGGTGAACCAGAGGGTGAGAGTGATGAACCAGAGGGTGGCAGTGGTGAAAAAGAGGGTGGCAGTGAAGAATCAGAGGTTGACATTGATGAACCAGAGGGTGGCAGTGATGAACCAGAGGGTGGCAGGGGTGAATGAGACGGTGGCAGTGGTGAACCAGAGGGTGGCAGTGATGAACCAGAGGGTGGCATTGATGAACCAGAGGGTCACAGTGGTGAACCAGAGGGTAACAGTTTTAAACCAGAGGGTACTGTGATGAACCAGATAGTGGCAGGGGTGAACCAGAGGGTGGCAATGGTGAACCAGAGGGTGGCAGTGGTGGACCAGAGGTTGCTGTGATGAACCAGAGGGTGGCAGTGATGAATTGGAGGGTGGCATTTATGAACCAGAGGGTGGAAGTGGTGCACCAGAGGGTGCTGTGATGAACCAGAGGGTGGCAGTGATGAAACAGAGGGTGACAGGGGTGAACCAGAGGGTGCTGTGATGAACCAGAGGGTGGCAGTGATGAACCAGATAGTGACAGCGGTGAACCCGAGGGTGGCAGTGATGAACTAGAGGGTGGCAGTATTGAACTAGAGGGTGGCAGTGGTGAACCAGAGGGGGCTGAGATGAACCAGATGGTGGCAGTGATGAACCAGAGGGTGGCAGTGGTGAACCAGAGGGAGCTGTGATGAACCAGAGGGTGGCAGTGATGAACCGGAGGGTGGCAGTGGTGAACCAGAGGGTGCTGTGATGAACCAGAGGATGGCAGTGATCAACCAGAGGGTGGCAGTCGTGAACCAGAGGGTGGCAGTGATGAACCAGAGGGTGGCAGTGATGAACCAGAGGGTGCTGTGATGAACCATAGGGTGGCAGTGATGAACCAGAGGGTGACAGTGATGATCCAGATGGTGGCATTGGCAAACCAGAGGGTGTCAGTGATGAACCAGAGGGTGGAAGTGATGATCCAAAGTTTGGCAGTGGCGAACCAGAGGGTGGCATTGATGATCCAAAGTTTGGCAGTGGCGAACCAGAGGGTGCCAGTAATGAACCAGAGGGTGCTAGTGATAAACCAGATGGTGGCAGTGATGACCAGAGGTTGGCAGTGGTGAACCAGAGGGTGTTGTGATGAACCAGAGGGTGGCGGTGGTGAACCAGAGGGTGGCAGTTGTGAACCAGAGGGTGGCAGGGGTGACCCAGAGGGTGCTGTGATGAACCAGAAAGTGGCAGTGATGAACCAGAGGGTGGCAGGTGTGAACCAGAGGGTGGCAGTGATGAACTGGAGGGTGGCAGTTATGAACCAGAGGGTGGAAGTGGTGAACCAGAGGGTACTGTGATGAACCAGAGGTTGGCAGTGATGAAACAGAGGGTGGCAGGGGTGAACCAGAGGGTGCTGTGATGAACCAGAGGGTGACAGTGATGAACCTGATGGTGACAGTGGTGAACCAGAGGGTGGCAGTGATGAACTAGAGGGTGGCAGTATTGAACTAGAGGGTGGCAGTGGTGAACCAGAGGGGGCAGGGGTGAACGAGACGGTGGCAGTGGTGAACCAGAGGGTGGCAGTGATGAACCAGAGGGTGGCATTGATGAACCAGAGGGTGACAGTGGTGAACCAGAGGGTAACAGTTTTAAACCAGAGGGTACTGTGATGAACCAGATAGTGGCAGGGGTGAACCAGAGGGTGTCAATGGTGAACCAGAGGGTGGCAGTGGTGGACCAGAGGGTGCTGTGATGAACCAGAGGGTGGCAGTGATGAATTGGAGGGTGGCAGTTATGAACCAGAGGGTGGAAGTGGTGCACCAGAGGGTGCTGTGATGAACCAGAGGGTGGCAGTGATGAAACAGAGGGTGGCAGGGGTGAACCAGAGGAAGCTGTGATGAACCAGAGGGTGGCAGTGATGAACCAGAGGGTGGCAGTGGAGAACCAGAGCGGGCTGAGATGAACCAGATGGTGGCAGTGATGAACCGGAGGGTGGCAGTGGTGAACCAGAGGGAGCTGTGATGAACCAGACGGTGCTGTGATGAACCAGAGGATGGCAGTGATCAACCAGAGGGTGGCAGTCGTGAACCAGAGGGTGGCAGTGATGAACTAGAGGGTGGCAGTGATGAACCAGAGGGTGGCACTGGTGAACCAGAGGGTGGCAGTGATGAACCAGAGGGTGGCAGTGATGATCCAAAGTTTGGCAGTGGTGAACCAGAGGGTGGCAGTGATGAACCAGAGGGTGGCAGTGATGATCCAAAGTTTGGCAGTGGTGAACCAGAGGGTGCCAGTAATGAACCAGAGGGTAGTAGTGATAAACCAGATGGTGGCAGTGATAAACCAGAGGGTGGCAGTGGTGAACCAGAGGGTGTTGTGATGAACCAGAGGGTGGCAGTGATGAACCAGAGGGTGACAGTGATGAACCAGAGGGTGGCAGTGGTGAACCAGAGGGTGGCAGTGATGAACCAGAGGGTGACAGTGATGAACCAGAGGGCGGCAGTGGGGAACCAGAGGGTGGCAGTGATGAACCAGAGGGTGGCAGTGGTGAACCAGAGGGTGGCAGTGATGAACCAGAGAGTGACAGTGATTATCCAGAGGGTGGTATTGGCAAAGCAGAGGGTGGCAGTGATGAACCAGAGGGTGGCAGTGATGATCCAGAGGGTGGCAGTGGCGAACCAGAGGGTGGCAGTAATGAACCAGAGGGTGGTAGTGATGAACCAGAGGGTGGCAGTGGTGAACCAGAGGGAGTTGTGATGAACCAGAGGGTGGCATTGATGAACCAGAAGTTGACAGTGATGAACCAGAGGGTGGCAGTGGTGAACCAGAGGGTGGCAGTGATGAACCAGAGGGTGACAGTGATGAACCAGCGGGTGGCAGTGGTGAACCAGAGGGTGGCAGTGATGAACCAGAGGGTGGCAGTGGAGAACCAGAGGATGGCAGTGATGAACCAGAGGGTGACAGTGATGAACCAGAGGGTGACAGTGATGGACCAGAGAGTGGCAGTGGTGAACCAGAGGGTGATGTGATAAACCAGAGGGGGGCAGTGATGAACCAGAGTGTGAGAGTGATGAACCAGAGGGTGACAGTGGTGAACCAGACGGTGGCAGTGGGGAACCAGACAGTGGCAGTGATGAACCAGAGGGTGGCACTGCTAAACTGCCCGGGAGCCATGTGGGTGTGAGCCTGTACACTGCTGAGCTGCCCAGGGGTTGTGAGCCCTCCCACTACTGAACTGCCCTGCATCCCAGTGGTTGTGAGCCCCCGTGCTGCTGAACTGCCCCAGAGCCCTATCAGTTTGAAAATCATTTGTGCTCAATTGCCTTGGAGCCCTCTGGGTGTGGGCACACATTGTGTTAAGTGTCTCCCTGCCCCCAGTACATATATACCCATACCGCACAGCACCATTATGCTCTTGCACCAGGAAGTCTGGTGCCTGGATGCTCCTGATCCGTGTAGGTGGTACCACCGTCTGGTGCAGTCAAAATGTAAAGTCATAACTTGCTACACAGCACCAATAAACACGTGTCCCCCTGGCATCGGTATGCGCATGTACCAGGCGTGGAGCACCCGCATGCCATTGCACCCTACTGCCCAGCGCCAGCATATGCCTGTACGGGGCAGTTTAGTATGAGATGGGACATTGTCCAGCAGCAGCAGCTGCATGTGCCTTAACCCACTGAGCAGGATCAGAATGGCTTTGTACCAACACGCACTGCAGAGCTATCTTGGACATCTGAAGGATTCTGGGGTCATGTGCAAAACGTATTTCTGCAGCCCGAGCGCCATCCCCGTGTAGCTCCTGAGACCAGGAGGCTGCTTTCTCCTCATCTGCTGCTCTGCTCGGTCTCTGACCCTTTATAAACAAGATGCATGTGAACTCGCATAGAAGCTTTTCCCGTTTGGCCCTATGCACCACACACTAGCGGTATGAAAAGTCTTCCCGCCAGTCCCCACTATAATGGCCAGCTCACTCAAGGGACCTCGGCTCCTTTTGGCGTGCGGGCAAAGTTACAGGGACACGTGGTCACATATTTGTGCAAATGGCACAAAAATCCACGAGTTCGCTGGAAAATCCGCGAACTCGCTGACTTTTTTTGCAATTTCACACGAATTCGCAGACCGCGAATTCGCAAATTTCACCCATACTTACAAAAGACTCTGTTGACACTTTCCATGACTGCCTAATTAATGACATCAAGAAGTTGTATCAATTCACTAAAGGCAAGAAAAGAAAGAACATTCTACACACTAAACGTGAATATGCGAAACTTATGAAAAAATTAGGAGACAATAATGAGATCGTGATTAAAAACTCTGATAAAGGTGGCAACCTAGTTATTTGGCCCAAAAAGGACTATATACAGGAGGCCAATAGACAATTAAGTGATAACAGCTGCTATGAAAAAACTACCCAAAAAGAATACGTGGAAGCAAAAGAGACTCTACAAAAAATGTTAGGACAGTGGTGCAGAGAAGGTTTAATTTTCTTTGAGGAATTTAAATTTATGAATGTTGAATTTCCTGTTCTGCCTACCCTTTATCTAATTCCTAAAATTCATAGGGGAGTAAGCCCAATCCCCGGTAGGCACCTATTATATCTGCCATCAAAACATGGGTGAACAAGCGGGTGAATATATTGATTATTTCCTACAGGAGATGGTTAAAGCCTTACCTAGCTATGTTCAGAGAAACCAGCAATTTTCTGGAAAAAAAATCAAACATTTGAAATGGAATTCTGATATGCTTTAATAACATTAGACGTGGAGTCTCTTTATACTAGTATTAATCACACACAGGGGCTAGCAGCAGTAAAAAGCTTTTTAGCTAATAGAACTGCTGAATATCATGAACACAACAAGATTATTGTGGACCTTATTGAATGGTGTCTCAATAATAATTTCTTTTTGTTTGGTAAGGTTTTGTTTAAACAACTTAGAGGAGTGGCAGTGGGATCCTGTTTCTCCTCCAGCTATGCGTGTTTACACGTCGGCTGGTGGGAGGAACAGGTCCTAGAAATAGAGGACAAAACTTGGGTCAATGAAAATATATGCTGCTATCTCAGATACATAGACAATATTTTTATTCTATGGTTCCAATATACAAATCCTGAAATAATGGGGCAATAGCGGACAGCGCAGTACGCACCACGCCGCAGACCAGCCGTGAGGGAGACGGCTCCTGTGCCTCGCGTCCTCCTGTCCTGAGGACTTCAACACCCAGGTGCCCCGGGGGTCAGGGCGCACCAGTGACGCCAGCACAAGCTCCCAGAGGCATTTGAAAAGAACGGAACGCCTCTCTCCCCGTGAGTCGCACGCGGGAGTTGCCCGGGAGAAGCCCGGGACAAGGGCGGGCCGTCTGTGGCCGTCCCGGGCAGGAGGAGGCAGGGCTGGGCTAACCCTCTGACATTGGCCAAACCATGGGTAAGTGCAAGAAACCAACCAATATAGAGGAGGTGGGTAAGAAGGCAAAGGTCCCCAGACATTCAGAGACCAATATTTCTTATCTCTCTTCAGCTGTGGGGGCCCTTACCAAGGAAATCGAAACTGCTGAACAAGAGCTGGGCCTGGTACCCTCTCCTCCTACAATCACTCCCAACCCCCAGGATTCCCAGGATATCGTCCCTGTGGCCCAGATCCCATTAGAGCCTGTGGTGACTATTGTAAAACCCACACAACCTAACACTGCTCCTCCTATGGGTACCACTCAAGTGTTACACCTGTCAACAAAGGCCCAGTTGAATGATCATGCCCCAAAAAAGAACAGAGAAAATCAGGGAAAAATGAAGGATACTGTAGCTGCATCCCCGAGGGATAACGACTTGTTGAGTGAACAGCTGGAGGCACTATTCGTCTCAAGAATTCAGCCCTTGTTATTGGGGATAGCAAAAGACATTGTGGACACTATGAACACTTGCCTTGCGGGCCTATTAAAGAAATGTGCCCTTATTGACAGACTTGTCAATGAACATACTGTTTCCCCAGAACATCAAGGAGTATGTACAGTTACATCTGGGAATAGCACCCAAAAGGATGCGAGGTCATCTGTTACTGTGTTACCAAGTAGTGGGGCAGAGGCTGCTACTGCTAGGCCTGGGGGCCTACACGTAGCCCCTATTAGTTCAGTGACAAATCGTCCTAAACACGATAGGCCCGGTAGGCCGGCCGATCCCCTCGGCCTAGTCTCTAACAAAGGGGCGGTGGGGTGTAGAGTGAAAATAGATCTACCTCCAGAAGCTGCCCCTTTAGTAGCCATTTTTATTGGTATTCCCCCACTCAAAGAGGGAGAGTGTGAACCCACCTTAGATCTAATAGCAAAGGCTAGATCCTGGTGTGCTGATGCCATTAGCAGCGGGGTTAATATTTCAAACAGGATTATCATGGCTAGGCGTGTGGGCTGGATTGGTAAGCAAGTGAAGTCTGTACAGGGGGATTGCGTGATAATAAACTTTGACAGTCATGATTTGGCACAGAGTTTGTGCTGGGATGGCTCAGAAATACTGGAAACATCCCAAATGAGACCGGTCCCTTTGGACTTTTTTTACCCACCGCCATTTAAGAACTACTGTGACCACCATTTATCTATGATAAGACACGGGACAAGCCAAACTACGAGAAGGGAAAGTTTAGGTAGGAACCCACGTTTGGAATCTTTAAGGAGAGAGCAAGTACCTCAGGCTGCACCCTACTCTCAACTAGTACACAGACTTGAGGAGGGTGGTGGGTTGGCCCTGGGTAACCGTTTTTCCCCTTTATCCGACATCGAGGAAATTGATTCCAGCCCCTATGTCATCCCCCTTAGCTAGGGCACCCACTACAAATGGGGTAGCAGACTGCAAAATCATCAGTTGGAATATAGCCGGAATCAGAGCCAAAGGGGCAGATGATGCTTGGGTTAAATTCATTAGTAGTTACGACTTTATAGCATTCCAGGAATCATGGGATATTTCCCCTAGTTACTGGATGGATGGTTATACTAGCTTTTGTATCCCCACTGTCTCCAGTTCTGCCGGCAGAGCAAAGGGAGGCCTTATCTTCCTTTTCTCCCTCAAACTTAAGGGTGTCTTTAAATTGGTTAAAGTTGCTTCACCTAACCTCCTAGTTGCTGATGACACGCGCTTGAACGACCGTATGCTTGCAGCGCGACCTGAAAACATTTTAAACTTTGCTGTGTGATTGATTTTAAAAATTGCACCTTGTACCTGATACTGACACTCTGCCTGATGACACGCGCTTGAACGACCGTATGTTCGCAGCGCGACCTGAAAACATTTTAAACTTTGCTGTGTGTTTGATTAAAAAAATTGCACCTTGTACATTTTAAAATTGAAATTGTACTATTCACCATTGAGGCACTTGTCGCCCCTGCAACCTCGGTCCACCACAAGCATTAGGCCTGATTGTGTGGAGGGTGCAGGGCGGTACCTTCTTCCGGGTTCCCTCCCGGTGCTGGCACTGATTGGGCGAGTGTGTGGAGGCGGAGCTAAATACTAGCCTGTCCTCTACATAAGCCCATAACAAACTGACACTCTCCCTGATGACATGCGCTTGAACGACCGTATGCTTGCAGCACTACCTGAAAACATTTTAAACTTTGCTGTGTGATTGATTTTAAAAATTCACCTTGTACCTGATACTGACACTCTGCCTGATGACACGCGCTTGAACGACCGTATGTTCGCAGCGCGACCTGAAAACATTTTAAACTTTGCTGTGTGATTGATTTTAAAAATTGCACCTTGTACCTTTTAAAATTGAAATTGAACTATTCACCATTTAGGCACTTGTCGCCCCTGCAACCCCGGTCCACCGCAAGCCTTAGGCCTGATTATGTGGAGGGTGCAGGGCGGTACCTTCTTCCGGGTTCCCTCCCAGTGCAGGCACTGATTGGGCAAGTGTGTAGAGGCGGAGCTGGATACTAGCCCGTCCTCTACATAAGCCTGATGCCCCCTAATACGCGGAGCGGATGCGCTCAGCTTCCGCGCCATCCACTCGCCGAAGACACGCCAAAGACTAGCCAGTCTGTGCCCGTCCGGGCCAGGACGGGGCACGGGGCAGAGGGCTGTTCTTCGCCGAGCCAGAACAAACTGGTAATATCCTCTGATTCGCTAAAAGCACTCCGCCCCATAACACATGTAAAGTGTACTACACTCAAAGTACCCCATTTTGCAATGCGATCTGTACGTATTGTAACTTCACACTTACTAATTTCCAACCCTACCCTGACCACAGAAATAGAAACACAAAGCGGAGACAGAAACCGAGTCCCAAGGCACAAGATTTTCTGTTTTGCAGCACTAACTGCCGCTCGTTACCCAAACATAAGCTAGACATTTTTAACATGCTACTAGAAGAAAAACCCAGTGCTCTCTTCCCAACCGAAACCTGGCTTCATGCCAGTGCAGGCCCGACGTAGCTTCAGCCCTCCCCTCCAATTATGCGATTGCTAGGCAAGACAGAACGTACAAAACTGGTGGTGGTATTGCTATCACTTTTAGCAAGTAGCTAAAATGCAGTTTCGATCCTGTTGACATTCCAGGCTGTGAAGCTGGCCTGTTCAAACTTACCATAAATCCCAACTTCACGCTATCAGGTATACTCATGTATAGACCCCCTGTGAACTCCACCGTATGGGCTTCCACACTAGCGAATTACATCACCCCTTTCATTCTAGCCTCCAAAAATGTTTTACTAATTGGAGATCTATACCTACATCTGGACGACACAGCTAACTCCACATGTACCAATTTCCTAGAAGGCCTGACAGCCTCAAACATGAGATTATCAAATACCGGACCTACTCACAAGGCGGGGCATTTACTAGACCCAATCATTACTAATCTCACCGAACTAGTATGGCAGGACACAACCCCCAGCTGCTGGTCAGATCACTCCCTAATAACCTTTAGCCTGAGAATACCAGCAACTACTACCATGCAGGCTGTTTTTTCCGCCACATCTATGAAAAATTGGAAAAATCTTAACATTGTACAACTTAATCAAGCCCTCAATAATAACCCACTAAACCGGGACATGGAAAGCATTGCTAATGCAACACAACAATGGCTTAGTAATGCCGCTGACACTTGCCTACCTTCTCCTCACACTAGAGGAAATAGTCACCGCCGCCCAGCCCCATGGTTCAATGATCTACTAAAAATGGAGAAAACCAAATCTAAGGTATTAGAGAGGCAGTGGAGGAAAGATTACGCACCTGACAAAAAAGCGGGCTATCAAAGTGCAAGAAATAAATACCATGCAGCTTGCACTAAAGCCCGTGTCCTGTATGTAAACACCACTATTATGAAGGCAACTAATAGGTCAAAAATATTGTTCAACACTGTTAAGGAATTAGCAGGTGCTAAAACCACAGCAACTGCCCGTCCATTAAATGAACAACAATGTCTGGATCTCGCCACATTATTCTCCGAGATAATTGTCAAATTAATCACTGACATCAATAGCAATAAAATTCACAACACCCCGCAAGATCATGATGACTTTGTCCCCACAGTCAAAAACACCTTGGATCACTGGCCTCCCATCACAATTGACACACTTAGATCCATCTTCAACACAATTAAATCTGGCTCCCCTTGCGACCCTATTCCTATTAAAGTTCTGAAACAACTGGATGGCCCCTCTCTGGAAATTCCTCCTTTGAGTTCCCGCACTCTGGAAACACGCCATGGTCAGTCCACTACTGAAGAAACCTGCAGCAAACCCAGAGTTGCTATCTAATTACAGGCCCATAACACTTCTTCCCGCCTTTTCCAAATTACTGGAAAGACATGTCCATTCTTCCTGTACTCATTTCACTGAGGAAAACTCCCTTCTCCACCCGTCACAGTCTGGCTTTCGAGCAGGGTTCTCCAAAGAGACGGCTCTGCTGGGAGTCACCGAGAATATTCTGAAACTCCTTGACGACGGTCAAACAGTCGCACTCATTCTTTTGGACTTGAGTGCGGCCTTTGACACCATATTGCACGAAGGCCTACTAACCACACTAAAAAAAAATGGGATCTGGGGTGCTGCTTTAGAGTGGATCAGATCTTTTCTGACCCACCAAACCTTCCAGATCACATCTTCATCTGCGCATTCTGGAATTTTCAGTGCCCCACACGGAGTGCCCCAGGGCTCTATCCTAACCCCGCTGTTCTTTAATCTTTATCTTAGACCTTTGGCCGATCTAGCGGACCGCTCAGGACTTACCCTCATGACCCACGCCGATGATTCGCAGATCATTTTTTCTCTGTCAGAATCTAGCCCACTAGCCCCGTCACTTCTCAATCAGGGTCTTCACAACATTTTTAGCTGGATGACCTCCAACCAGCTGAAATTGAACGGAGAAAAAACAGAGATCCTCCTGCTAGGTAAACAACAGGACCTATGGAACTCCGTCCATTGGCCTTCCCAGATGGGAAACCTCCCATCACCAGCCTCTCAGGTATGCAACCTGTGTGTCATTTTGGACAGCTCCCTTTCTATGAAACAAGATGCTAACAAAGTTGCTGGCCTCTGTTTCACAATCATAAAGTGACTTAAGAAAATCCTGTGGATGCTGCCCACCTCCACCCAAAAAAACATGGTCAATGCCCTCATTACATCTAGTCTTGACTATGGAAACATCCTGTACCTTGGCTCAAACAAAGCTGTAGACCGGCGGCTGCAACTTGTCCAGAACTCTGCCGCCAGGCTGCTATGAAGAATTCCCAAAACCACCAGTGTTTCAAAATGCCTTTGTGACCTACACTGGCTTAGAGTAGAGAACCGGATTAGATTTAAGGCTCACAGTTACATGTCTAAAATAAAGCTAGGTACGGCACCTAAATACCTGCAAGCTTTAGCCCACCCCTAAACGCATTTTACGGTCACAATCAGCAGCCAATTTTTGTGTACCCAGGTGTAAACTTGCAAGAATGGGAGGTACATCCTTTGCACAGCTAGGACCTAAGCTCTGGAACGCACTCCCTCCACACATGCACAAAGAAGAAAACTACGCTAGGTTCAGAAAAAACATCAAAACCTGGCTGTTTGAACAATAACTTGAACAACCATGCAAACCTTCTACTTTTTCCTTCTGTGCTGTGTCTCGGCACCGGGAAACCCTTTTTGGGTAGCTGTGCGCCTTACAAGTGTAAAAAGTAAATAAATAATAATAAATGGGTGGTATCTCCTACCCATCAAACGATTCTCATTAATTTGTATAATTCCTGGACAAGGGACAATGATCATGATCATATTGCCATTTTGGAACTTTTTTTATCTACTGTCAGTCAAAATAATTGCACCAATCCTGAGTTTATTTTATTGGGTGATTTTAATATCCATCCCTGCAGCGATTCATGCCGCATTGAAGAGCATGAGGCCCCTTGTGGTGCGGAGGTTCCCCATTTCGAGCACACAAAGTCTGGGGAGGCCCTGGAATCGCTGTTGGCGAACTTTAATTTATTTGAACCAACTCAATCTGAGGGGGAGCCAGAACAGTTACCAATAAGGGCTCTGATCCAGGATCAATAATAGATTACATTTTCCTGTCCCCAGGCATTTTATATAGGGCTGCTTCTTACAGAGCAATTGTTTCCATATACAGTGACCACAATCCCGTGCTGCTCGAGATGTTATGGGGTGACTCTGTGGTTCATAAATTCTGCCCGCTAACCCAAGATCAGCATTACGCCCTGTGGACCAAGGGAGAAGGTTGAAATGGTCAAATGTAGTCCCTGAGAAATTTATGGAAGAATTACTTCCTAAAATCAGAGAGGATATGATGGTTTGTCAGGACTCAAACGCCTCTTCCCACGAAATCATGGGGGCCTTTGAATCCGTATGCATACAAATCTCTAAAGATCTAATGACCACAACAGGGAAGAGAGGTAAAAAGCAGCATAGATGGTTTGACTCAAACTGCTCGAAAGCTCATAGAGCACTTATTCGAGCCCTAAAACAATTCCCAAGAGACAAGGTTGCCATTGCCTCCCTTAGGAAGGAGTATAAGCAAATTATAAAGGGTAGACAAAATGATATAAAAAAGCCGCCTGGGATAATTTACAGTCTATTGACGTCTTACGTGACAGTGGCCAACTCTGGGCCATAATTAATCAGCCTTTCTTCTCAGAGGTAGATAATACGGCCATGGACTGTGTTATACCTGATGAAAAATGGTTGTGCCACTTTAGAGAGGTGTATGGAGATATGGACCTGGATCACCTAGACCCCCCTTTTGTAGCACCGGAGTCTGCCCCCCTAATATTTGACCAAACAGAAGTTGAGAGAGCCATTTTGGAGTCCTCAAAAAACAAGGCCCCTGGGCTGGACGGTGTCCCTGCCGATCTCTATAGTCATCTACCAAAGTTCTGTGCTAGGATACTAACAAACATCTTCTCTGCTGCCAATGGTAAACATTTCCCCTCCTCCTGGGTTACCTCAATTATAGTGCCTATTTTAAAAAAAGGCCAGAGAGAAGAACCCAGGGTGTTACAGACCCATCTCGCTCCTAGACTCGGGGGTCAAGATACTAGGTAGAGTTTTGCTGGTGAAACTAAGGGACAGCATTGATAGAAGCGGGAGGCTATCAAATATCCAATACGGGTTTAGAGCAAGGAGAGGAACTTTGGAGCAATGCTCTAACTTACATATGCTGATTGCGAAATATACTGTAGCCAAGGAGGGGTCGTTATTTTTGGCCTTTATGGACCTCTTCTTGGCCTTCGACCTGGTGAACAGGGCCAAATTATGGGCCATGCTATTGGAAATTGGGATTGATGTGGCATTGGTATCCAAAGAGGGAAGGTGCACGAGCCGCTTTAGATCTAAGCGAGGAGTTCGCCAGGGCTGTATTTTGGCCCCCCTCCTATTCACTATTTACATAAATGGCCTCGGAAGCCATCTGGAGGCAGTGAATGGGGACGTTCCGCCTTTAGGAGAAGCAAGGATACCGGCTCTCCTATACGCGGACGATGCAGTCCTAATAGCTCTCACTGGTGTGGCCCTCCAGCGATTGCTGGATGCTTTTGGGATATTTATAGACAGGTTGGATTTGAAAATAAATGCAAAAAAATCTCACACGATGGTGGTTGGTCGCTATTAAAACAAGAATAAACCTAAAATCTTTTTGTGCAAGGGTGAGGTGGTCTCCAGGGTAGCTACCTTCCCTTACTTTGGGGTCCTGTTTGACGAGAATGGTTCTTGGGGCTCCCAAATCAAGGCAAAAGGCTTGTCGGTGGCTAGATCTTCTTCTGCCTTACTGGGGTTTGCAAAAAGGCTGGGGGCTAGGCCAATGGAGGCACTCCTAATTTTTTTTTTATAATTCTAAGTGCATCTCAATTGCTTTGTATGGTTCTTGCCTGTGGGATTACACACACCATGATCCGATCCAGAGGGCAGAAAATAGGTTTTTGCGCTCACTTTTGTCTGTCCCCCAATCCACCCCAACTTTTTCCAACCATGCAGAGATGGGTTTGGCCCATGTTACCAACAGACTTAGTTTGGGCCCTCTAATATTTTGGCTGAAGACATGGCTCAACGAGGAATTAACGTTGAATCATGCAATCCTGTCTGACGTCCTGTCATTAGATCATGCTAAAAAAGTCCCTGGAATTTTTGAGAAAGACCTTTGGCCAGCTGGGTCAGCCCGAGCTCTTCTCATCACCATCCAGTATCAGGAGAGAGGTGAACCGACACGTGGTGCCAAGTTCAAATGGGAGGAGTAAAAGGCTATACAGAAAAAATCAAAACCGAAAATGGACTAAAGCAAGGGTGCCTTTTAGCCCCAATCCTATTTTCCCTCTACTTAAACGACTTGTGTCATTTTCTGCAATCGGGTTCCAACCTACCTCCGACAATAGCAAATCAAAAAATAAATGCATTGCTATATGCGGATGATATCTTGTTGTTGGACCTCACCCCCTTTGGCTTACAAACATCTCTGGATCTGCTGTACAACTACTCCAAAGAGAACTTCTTAGTTCCAAACATCAAAAAAACAAAAGTGCTAGCTTTCTCTGGGAGGAAACAAAGCGCAAGATATTCCTGGAACTTAGGAGGAGTTAAAATAGAAGAGGTGTCGGATTATCCCTACCTTGGCAGGACCCTCTCTAAAAATCTTACTAATGTAAAGCAGATAAATAACTTACAAACGAAAACAGACATACACACTGCGGCCCTTCAGAAACTCTATAGCGCAACAGGAAACAGACATTTTTCTTCTCTAATAAATGTCTATAAAACAAAAATACCACCTGTACTATCTTACGCAACGGAGTATATACCCATCAAACAATGGGTTTTCATGGACCGCAAAGAGGGAAAGGTATTGAGGAAAATTTTGAAACTGTCAGACGCAGTTCCAGTCCAAGCACTAAGACTGGAATTATCTGTCACTAGCTCATATGCTGTAGCAATCGCAAATATCATTAGGTGGGCATACTATCTACTGCACGCAAAAGAGAATACATTAAGGTCTCTGCTGAAAAAAGAAACCTTTGGGACTGATACTAAAAAGCAAGTTTTCCAAGCGAATGTGACCGAAGCATTTCGAATTGCAAATATTGGAACTGAAGTGTTGCTTACTTGGTCACCAGCACAATTAAAACTGTTTTTAAAATGCTTCACCCCAAAATTAAGCTACGAGATGGACTCTAGGTATTGCAATAAACTACCCACCTATAAACCTTTTGTTGACCTATTAGAATATAAACAATGTCGGTCTTACATCGGTTTAACCTTGACCCACGGTGCAAGGAGAACAATTGCTATGCTTCGACTGGGCATCCTTCCCGTACTCTCATATACTTCAAGATGGCTTCCGGGAGGATCTCCTTTATGTACTTTGTGCGCAGGCGGTGATCAGACTCTGGAGCATGTACTATCTGTATGCCCGAACCAGAACGTAATGTTAGCCCGTACAAGATTTCTAGAGCCCATATATCGTTCCAGTAGAATCTTGACGGTGAGAGACCTTATAAGTCTGTGCAAACAACCCCCGAATGAATTCACCTGCTATAATTTGTATAAATTCTTGAAACTGTTTTTATCTTTGTATTGAGAAATTGAAATTCTTTTTAATTATGTAACATGTTGATATATATTTGTGGTCCTCGGTTGAGTACCAGTACAAATAAACTTTTTTGACTTTGACTTTGACTTTGACTTTAGGAGAGAGGATGTCACCTGGGCCAAAACGCACTTCATGGATAGGGCGGGACTGGTACGGGAGGAACGGGACTTGCTGAACCACAGTTAAAGCGCACTATATCTTATTGTATTCCCCTGCAATTGAGCCATACCTTAAGATTGTTTCCAGGCCATCCCACAGGTTTTTGCTGACCAAGTTCAGATTTAATCTGATACATTTCTATTTGGGTAATTATCAATCATGGGCAAAACCAGAGGGGGGCCCCCATGCAATTGTGATAATTTTTCACCCCAAGATATGATGCATTTTATCATGTTTTGCGGCAACTTTGCAGAAATAAGAAAAACATATCTGTTGCCCATTTTAAGGGCAGCTGGCTTCATTTACCTGAGGCCAGCCTTAGTTTATCTTTAGTCCTTGAGCAGCCCTTACATTATATTTAGTGTGGCCAATTTTCTGGTGGCAGCTTTGAGAATTAAGCCAAAAAATGTGATCACAACTGTACTATAAAGCACTTTTTCTATGCGCATTTTTGCACGGACTGTTTTTGATGAATTACATTTTATATGTTTTTATATGTATCTTATGTATTTTACCATATGGGTAAATTTCACTGAACTCAAACAATGAACTTTTAATATTTTGTATGTAATGTTTTATCCCTTTTATGATTTTTAACAAATCGAATAAAGTTTACTTGACTGACTGGTTAAATAATGCTTAACCATTATTCCAGGATTTGTATATTGGAACGATCCGGTGGTTGAACAGAGGATATAATATAGAGGAGTGTTAGATCAGGTGACTCTTCTTACATGTTATTAATTTATATATCCTGGATCTCTTTTCAGTGGTGATGGATATATACTTTGTCTGACACTCAATTCGGGTGATTTGAATACTTGGGTTTTGATTCCATTCTATCTTCTACACAAGATTCCTTTCCAATCAATGGAGTCTAATTAGGTATCTTGAGAGAGTGATGTTTGGATATGGATATGGAACTTTACATATTGTTTATTTGATTGCAGCCCTGACGAAGTCTATGTGCTTTAACCAGCACGACGAAACACGTGTTGGCTGCTGTGTATATATGTGAATTTGGAAAAGACAAAGGCTGCATTTTGGAAGTAACTGTGGAAAAAAAAACCTGTTTCAAGAACACGAGGATCTGGCATATCGGATCTATATATGGACTGTTATACTTTGCGACTATGCCTTTTCGATTGTTTTACTTTAACAGATATTATTTGAAGTACATTTGAGTGCTCGGGGTGAATTAGGTTATGAATAAATTATTGTAGCTTTTTTAGTAATATGACTAGAGGAAAAAGGAGGAAATCTATTGCATTTAAGTAATAGTTTTGTTCCATGTATTTATACAGATAGTGCCATACAATACTAGACATAAATAAGTTTGGCTGTATGATTTTTAGCTAAATCTCCAAAGATATTGGTCTTATAAAATATAAAAGCTACATTGTATGTCTATATTTAGAATTTTTTGATGGTGCGATCACAACAAGAAATATTCAGCAAGATAAATGACATGTATGTCTTCACTTTCTATGATCACGTGATCAGTCACGCAATGAAGGAGGGTGTGTACCACTAGCATTGAAAAAGCAACATATGTTATGACAATTGCAGTGGGAATAAGGGTTTTTTGAGCCCGAAACGTGTAGCTGGTCGCTGTTTTGGGTTAAATAAAACGACGTACCTGAGCCTTGTGGTCAGTCTCCTTCTTCGCCGGCATTGCTACATTGCTTACTGGAGGCTGTTGGAGTGTTCTTCGTTGATATAAATATATATATATTGATACATATATATATATATTTTCACTGAAAAAACATAGGTTTTAGTGGTGTTATAGTTAGTTGGACATTTCACTCGTACAAAACTATTGAACTTTTCCTGTTATAGTTAGTTGTAGTAACTATAACTCGTGCGCCCGCAATCCACTGCTGATGATGTCACATTTTACATCATTCATGACATGGTCAGTGACATCACTGATGACATCACTGACAACAACATCCAGTGAATGTGGTGTGGTTCGATATTTAAATAAGTATATATATATATATATATATATATATATATATATATATATATATATATATATATATATATATATATATATATATATATAGATAGATATATGTGGCAATCTGCGTTGAAGACTGAGTGCATGTATAAGTGCCTGAAAGGAGGATTTAGTAGCAATGTGGTTGACTGTGTAAGTGAGGCATTTAAAGTGTCTCACTAAATATATGGGATAGTGATGAAACTTTGTGAATACCTGTATCACTCTATCTCTTGTTGTGTAAACTACTACATACGTTGGTTACTAGCTATGTGAAAGTCTATATTAGTAATTAATTAGTTAAGTGAGTATTTGTATGGGATAGTGAATGAATGTGTATGTGGTTGGGTGGGAGGTGTGTGACTGTCCAAAGATGTGTAAATAGTTGATTTAGTAGGTACATAAGGTTAAGACTGTATGTGGAAACAGTTGTTTGGTGAGTGAATCTATTTATGGGTGTGGTGATGAGTAAATATATTTCTCAATGATATATGTCCAAGAAACTAGAAATATAAAAAGCAGTTTATGTGACAGTTGTTGTATATAAATAACTATACATAAGACTCAGTAATTGTATAAGTGGCGTATGGATAACTGTATACTTGTAATAGTGATTTTATAACACACTAAGTATGAGTTACTATCTATATGAATAAATAATGTGGTGTTTGTATAAATATGTAGCTTAGTAAATATAAGTATGATCAATTGTTTGCATAAGTGAGGAGGATGAGTGCATAAGTGAATAGGATGTGTGCTGGTGTGTAATGTCGATGCATGTGTATAAGTATATTTAATAGTGTTCTATTGATCTTTGTTAGCATGTGTGAATGAATATATAGGTACTTCATGCTAACCCCTTCCACGCTGATGACGAGCTGGGCTCGTCATGGCGTAGCCTCCTCGCACGCTGATGACGAGCCCAGCTCGTCACGTAAAGTGCGTTTTGTAAAATATAAGCGTGCGAGCAGAATAACGCTAGCGCGCATGGTGTTAAACACATTAATCACTGCATTGTTTTTTTTTCCGTCTTGTTCCAAAATACATTTTAAAACACAGAGCCCTGTATGTTTTTCTTTGGTGCAGTTCCTATGTGATGTATCATATGGATGCATGCGTCTTATTTTATGAAAAGATGAGTGATTTGTTTACTAAATGAAGTGACACTTCGTGTCTCTTTTATTAGCTTTCCAAGACATCATTTTGCTATCACAGACTTCAAAAAGAACTTTGCTAATGTTCAGAAATAAAATATTACACTATTCACATTTCTTCTTGCAAATGCGACAGGAGGCGAGAGAAAGAGAGAGGGGGGAGTGGTAGGGATGAAAGTGCTAGCGGCAAAAGTTGACCTGCAGAGCGCGTAATTGACTGTATATGACACATATGGTGGTGTGCGAAGCTTCCTTTCAAGTCGGGTGGGGGGGCGGGGGAGCAGGGGAGTGAGCGAGTGGGAGGGAAGGAGCATGGTGGTGTGCGAGGCGGATGGGGGTGGGGGGGCAGCGGAGCAGGTTAGTGAGCGAGTGGGAGGGAAGGAGCATGGTGGTGTGAAAGACAGATGGGGGTGGGGAAGTGGCGGAGCAGGGGAGTGAGTGGGTGGGAAAGAGCATGGTGGTGTGCGAGGCGGATGTCTAGTTGGGGTGATGGTGTGTAAATACACGTGGGGAATTGCACATTTTGTCAAGGCCAAACAGAGCAGCTCAAGCATTTAAAGATGGTTTCCGCAAACCTGACTGAAGGGTGGTTGCTGTCTGTGTGGTGGTCAAAGAACAGGCTTGTTGTGTGCTGCTCTTTCCTGGTTGCTGGTGCACTGAACAGCATTAATGCAGCAGCTTCATGTTAAATACATTATTCACAGCATTTTTTTTTTCAGTCTTGTTCCAAAATACATTTTAAAAAACAGAGCCCTGTGTGTTTTTTTTTGGTGCAGTTCCTATGTGATGTATAATATAGATGCATACGTCTTATTATATAAAAAGATGAGTGATTTGTTTACTAAATTAAGTGACACTTCGTATCTCTTTTATTAGCTTTCCGTGACAATTTTACGTAAATGCTGTGTGCAGTCCTCATTAAAACATGAGCAGCAGGACTGCTCCAACTTCGTTGTAGAAGTGGATGCTTGAAAAGCTCTCGGCATTGCTGTGGGGTGGGCGTGGAGCAGCAGCCTTTGATGTCTGGTGCTGCGAGAGACAGCATATGGGGTGTGAGTGAGGCGAAGTGCGAGCCTGGCGAAGCGTCACGCTTCAGTAGACAACATGAATTGAGAGTAATCCGGCTTGGAATCCTCTTGGTCAAAGAGTTTGTTTCAACGATAATAGTTCAGAGCTATAAATAGCTCAACCTAAAAATATGGTTTGAGAATTACCCACACTCATTCGGTGCAATTCTTTTTATTGTGTCCAGTCAGACAATGAATATCTTCACTACTGTGGTCAGAATGGTTTTAAAGACTCAAAAGTTGCACAATAAAGCATAAGTTGCTTTGAGAACAAGTGCTGCGGGCTCATGTGATTAATGCCCTGAGTCATCAACATGTTGGCGTGCACATTGAAGGGAATTCATTAGCTGATGAGGCTGCCAAGTAACCCTGGGCGGAGTTTGTGTAATTGCACTACAGAAAGTTCTGCGAAGTGGTAAATACAATACGCAAGCTTCGCGTAGCTCCGCAAGCATGCGGAGATGCTGGTTGCACTGGTTCTTGATGCGTTTTCTCAGTTCAGGAACGCTGTTTGCGTGCTCTGGGGAAATATCTTGTGAACTTGCCCATGCGGTCAGCAATGGGCATGGCCACTTGTCCCGCCCATTTGAGATGCTTATTTCCTGTTGGGGGTCACGTATTGCGTGCTCCCATCCATTCGCGTTCAGAAATTCCTGTTCGAGAATGAGTATTATGTGTTCATGATGCTTTTTGCATGCTTGGGGTATAAATATCACGCGAACTTGCCCATGCAGTCCCATTGGGCACGGCCAACTTCTTTTTCACTCTATTGTTTTGGTTCTGGGTCTGCCTTTCTATGCTCCCTCTATCTTTGCAAACCTTTGTTTCTTTACACTTTTTAAAAATCTTTTTTTACTTTTTTTTCTACTTTTTGTGACTTTTTCTATTAATTATTCACTCTTTTTCTATAACTTGTTTTTTTCATTTCTTTGAATTACTTTTCTAATTCCTCCCTTTTCTTTTCTGCTTCCCCCGAGTCCCAGAACCATGGCCAAGGGAGAGGGCAAGGGCAAGACCACTCGTAGCCGCAGCCATGGCTGTCTTCCCTCCCTGTAGAAGGCGGCGCCCACAAGGTGTGCAGACTATTGACATCTCCAACGAGGCAGAGGTGGCCGCACTTGTTTTTTTTGTGCAGCACCACCTCTCCTTAACTCTAGCAGCAGGCAGCAGGCCTGTTTCCGGGTACAGGCTGCTCTGTGTTATGTGTTGCAAATATATATTTTTTCCAAACAGAAAGAATGCTGCTGGTAAATTACGTTTAAAAATCTTCTGTGATTGTTATGACAAAGGTGCTAGGCGCTACTAATCTTACTTGTTTGTAACTTTGCACTTTCTTGGCCTGATTATGTAAGAGTTTACTTTGAGAACTTAAGTTAGGTAATGCTAGAGAGACTCCTCCTTTCTTTGTCCTCCTGCCACTAAGAAGAGATAGTGGTAGATTGATAGGCTTAGTTACGTGTTAGTATTAGTTGGTAATTTTGTAGTGGTCTGCGTGATGCATCCTCTTTCACGTCATGTGCTCATGAGTGCTGCTTACCCCAGTCCCTAGTAGAACCTTTTGTAGTTTGTTTAGTGAGTGTTAATAGGCTTATCACTAGGAGAACATAAGCAGCAACTAACCAAAAATGTGGTGTATGCAAAACGTATGCATATGTCCTCCATCTATGCATTTTTGAGGACTAAAATATATAGAAATGCAGACTTACTGAACAATTGGCCTGTCTGGAATAGGTGGGCTAGGTCAGGTGGTACTTAGGCTTAGTTAATATTCTGGAATCAGAATGGAACACTGGATTAGTGTTCATAAATATTATCTAAGCTATCCGTTAATCCCGCAATACTATTCAACCAGATTAGATAGGTCAATTCCAGTGCAATTGTTGTTTTAATAAATGTTTTCTGAGCATTTTTTTAAATATTGTCTTTGTTTCACACCAATCATTCCTGTTTGTCTCTGTCTTTCTTACATCTTTCATGATTAGCATCGAGGGGCAAGAAGAAGAAGTCTTCGGAGTCGGCGGGAGAAGCTGATGGCCAGGACTGTTCCTCTACTGAGGGCTCTGCTGCTGGCCCCAGTAAGTCATCTTGTTGTTAATATTAATTATTATACTTCCCTAACTTTTATGGCACCTTATTTTTTATGAACTATTATTCCCGTTTCCTACTTCTATTGATTTACAAAATCTTCTTTGATCTAGACTATCTGTTTCTACATTTTTGTTATCCCTGCCTCTAACTGCCTCTGCTATGACTCTCTGTACTACTACTATTAGTATGCCTGTAGCTAAGCTTGCCCAGTTGGCCACTCTTTATTTAAAAGGTTTTAAATAAAACTCAGGTTCACCATTAGCTCTAACGAATGTGTCCAGTCCTTTGGGTTGTCCTCTTCTAGTCTTCCTAATCTTGAGGCTTTTCAAAAATTCCCACCAACAAAATGCCCAACCAGATATTTTACTTTTTTTGATAGGATATGACATACTACTACTGTGGTAGGGATTCTGCACATACAGAACTATGCACATGAAAATAGGACACCTCAGAAACCACAATCCCCTGACTGACTAGCTATACTGTATCATTAGCTCCTCGAACCCCCCGAAGATACCCAATGATTAGACAACCCAGAACATAACAGTCCCAACCTCTCAGAGCTGCGGAAGCAATGCACACCCTTTTGCTCACTCACTCGTGTAAGTCCACACCAAATACCACAGAGTCTATGTAAGTGCAAAAGGTTTATTTTCAAGTAACAAGCTCTATACGTTGTTCTATAATGCTGTTTACGAGCCAGCACCAACAGCAAAATGCATAAGATTAAAACAATCAACATTGTTACAACTACAAGTCCATAGAAGACAAAAGGGGAAATCATGATAACTGGAAAGTGGTGGAAGAACCACCCTCTGCTTGGTAGGAATATAGTTTATATAAATGAAGATCTCTGAGCAAATTCTAGGGGACCCCTCATCTTATAACCTAGAAGTACTGGTTACATCATAAGCTCTGCAAAGCTCTGCAAAGGTCTGGTTCGTAGAAGGGAATCTTCCATCTGTTATGAGAAAAATGGTGTGCGTTAGTATATTGCAAGCATTTCTCAGTCATGCCAAAAAGTGTAGCATGTTATAGCTAAGCAATACGGACTGACCTGAAGTCCATAACAAAGTGGCTTGTTTTTTTACATTAAATGCAGCACTCATACAGTAGCAGTATGAGCTCATGTGGGCTATAAAGGCATCTTACACAGCAAGTTGCGAGGTAACGTGTGCAAAAATAAAAGACACAGAGCTAAAATGGTTACATGGCTCATGCTAACTTAGCAAAGAGTAGAATGACCCTAAGGACCATATAACACTACTAGTGTCTACTCTACTTGTACTAGTTCTAGTACTAGTGATGTATGTTGTATATGTATGTATTCAATTTTTTTTTCAATCTTGCTAGTAAAACAGAATAAATAGGGGGAGGTGTATATGGCATCTTAAAAATGTGTAATTTTTTTTTTAGGCGTACTACCAACCACCAGTGCTGGGGCCAGTGGCGATTGCGATTCGGCCACTTCGGAGAGAGCAGGAGATGCGGCAGCTGCAGGAACTGCAGGGGATGAGCCAGCAGCAGTGGGGGGCGGTGGTAAGTTATATTCCTTACTTATTGACATTACACTTGCTGAAAGTGTGTACTGTTGAGACTTAGTAGGTTAGAAGTTGTTGTGAACAACGGTTGAAGAAGACAACCTTTACTCAGCATTAGCAATAGCATTAGTGGCTGGAGTTGAGTAACCAATGGCCTCTTCTATCTGACTTCAACTCAGCTGTGAAAGTTTTATGGAGAAGAATGAAAGTCAGATCAGATTACCTTGATGGATAGGTTGAACAAAAAAGGAAAGAAAGGTGGAAGAAGGAAGGACAGACAAGATGTATTATTTATGACAGGCAGGGAAGGATATGTGGGATGCAAACATAGGTGGCTGATAAAATCAGATGCATGGGTTGTTGAAGGATGGGAAGGTGAAAGAAAAGATGCCTGTCTAGGTGGATGAAACTGTATGGGTGGATAGCAAGAATGCTCTGGGTTGTTTGGGTCAAACTCAAAGCAAAGGCAAGCAAAGAAGGAAGGACTCATGGGTGGTAGTCTAAAAAAAATAATAAATGTTTGTTGTTGGTGAAACAAACTAAGGTTTGTTGAGAGATTAAGAAGAATGATAGACGTTTACTTTGAATGGATGGATGCCTGGATGGTATTCATCATAGATAGCATAGGTGGAGACTGTCACTGGATGTAGAGTCTTAGTTTGAAGAGAATGTAAAAGAAACCGCACCAGAGTAGCAAAGCCGAGGAGAATAGAAGCTATATTTTCAGAATACTCCTATGACTCACAGTAGTTTGCAAGCACAGCATATATATTGTGTATGCATGTGGTTATCAAGCACCTTCCTCTGACACCGAGGACCACTCCCTCCCTATGTTAATTTATTTTTGACTGTGTCAGCTAACCTTCCATGGGTGGCCTATCAGCTGATTACACAATCAATCAAAACAAAGTACCTCATGTCATCCCATATATAAGCAATGATCATTGGATCAGATATCATCTGCCTTTTTGTAGAAGCCAGGGCAGGGTGAAAGTAAAATTGAGCAGTTGACCTTGATGTAACAGACTGTAGCCGGTTCCACCCATGATAGAAAAATAGGAGCTTCCCTCCTACAGACATTAGTAAACCAAACTAATGTGAGTCTGCATCATGACTCGAATATGTTTGTCTTGGGCGCAAGCTGACTGAACTGGCATGCAGGCTACAACAAGGTTACATAATTTCGCTAAACAAAAGAGAAGAAGCAGACTGGTGTACTTTGTACTCGAGTCCATAGTGCATGTATAATCCCTGAAATTCCCACAAATGTTAGAGGCAGAGGGAGTGGAAGGATAGGTATGGGCTCACCACCTTTAGGCCAAACGGCGTATGTCAGGCTTCAGAAGCGAAATCTTGCAGACAAGTTTAGTTTGCAAGAAGGTTTTAGAAATTATAGTGATTTTAGCCCCAGAATCAAAAAGAACTTTAGTAGATTCACCTTCCACCTAAATTGTGTCAGCCGGACAAGACTTTTGTTCAGAAGAAGATTTTTGTTCCAAACTGGAGTCAACCTGAACAACAATGTGTCCACATGCAAAGTCTTCCTCAAGAACATCAGATTCAATACACTTAACATTAGATGCAGACAACTTACTCTTGCAAACAATAGAAAGATGACCTTTTTTCTTGCATTTGGAACAGATGACCTTCAAAGTGGAATTTTTTTTATCATTGGCAAAATGTCCCACTTTGTCGCATCTGAAACACTTAGGAACAAAAGGCTTGTTTTTAGACCTGACAGTGTTATCACCTTTAGATACAGTCTTGGCTTCTTCCTTGACGACTTGTACTGAAACTTGTTTGTCTTTCTTCAATGTATCCACACACTTCAAAGAATGTTCAATTCTTTTAGCCACACTTCATCTAAAGAAGGTTCATCTCTAAGCCAGAGTTCCTCACAAACCTTTTCAATACTGCACCCCAACATGAATTGATCTCTGATTCCCTCATCAAGCAAGTTATCACATTTGCAGGAAGAAGCGAGTTTGGTAAGTTGGGTGACATACACCTCAACCGAACGACCATCATTTTGTAGTCTCTTAAAAAATTGGCATCTTTCTAGTATGGTGCTTACTTTGGGCAAATAATGCTTGTCAAGTTTTTCCATACAGATCTCAAAATTAATTTAGATCTCTGCTTTCTGCATCACTAAGCTCGGGAAGGGGATGGAAAACAACTTGCCCTTCCGAGCCAAGGCAATGCAAAAGAAGATATGTTCTGCTCTCAGTACTAAGACTTGAGCCACAAACCTTGGCATAGCACTCAAAAACTTTTCTCCACTTTTTCCATTTAATTCCAGGTTCACCCGGTGACATCAAAAAGAAGGGAGGTGCTGTCACATTTTGCATGACTACTAGGTGTGAGAGTAAAGCAGAAAAAATATATAATAAATAAATATGTAATGTGCGTAACAACTTTGAAAAATCACACATCACCAAGTATAATGACGCGTATATATGTTACAGAGAATGTAAACAAAAGTCAGATGTCAGAAACTAAAAATGGCAGATAGAAACCAACCGTCGAAGTGTGAGGGTGTCACAAATGTGCCACATTAGTGAAATGTACACCTATGTATATGCTAAAACAATAGTGTGCTTGTCACTAAATATGCTGAAAATTAATTCAACTTAAATAAGAAGGTGTGCCTGTCACCGAAGTGCAGGCAAGAAGCTGTGACAATAAAGTATATAGAGGTGTACCTGTCACCTAAATGTAGACAAACAGTTGCAACAATAAATAATGCAGAGGTGTGCCGGTCACCGAAGTACAGGCAAGGCTTACACTGAAAACCACTGATGTGTTTAAAACAGAGCACTACTGTTGACTACCATGAAGAGGAGGAAATAATCTTGAAACACAGCGCAAAACTGTGAGGGTCCTTCTTCTAACGTAGGACGTCTTTCGGCAATGAAGGATGACGTCAAGGTAAAGAGACATTTCAAGTTGATGTATGCGTGTCACAGTCGTGGCACACATATAAATGAATCTGAACCCGAAGAAAATAAGATGGTGGCACGCTGCGGGAAATGCGTGCAGCCTAAGCTCAAGACCCAACGTGGAACCCAGCGTAATGATGCTTCAGCCAAGAAACGCAGGGAAAAGAGAGCGCTCTGATGTTGGAGAATTGAGAACTCCCAAAGGCTCTGAAGCTGAAGAATGGACGACTCCCCAAGGCTCCGAGGCTGAAGAATGAAGGTAGGAGACGCTGTTAACGAATTCAAAAATACACACCGGTTCTGACTTGGTAACTATGCTGGCAAAGGTAGTGCACGAGAGGAGAGAAGCCTTTAGGGAAGTTTAAATGTACACAAGTGTCGCAGCCTCATTTTTCACTACCTTAGGACATTTGAGAAAGCCAAAACGCTGTAGACTAAGCAGAGAAAGCTCAAGTAGATTCAAAAGTGCCAATGTAAAATCAAATAATGCATAGCACTGCACCGCACATGCCCTGAAGTTAGTAGGAAGGCAGGGTACGCTAAGCACTGAAGTGTAGCAGACAAAAATGTGCGGAAGTTGGTAGAAAGAAAAATCCTCTTAGCACTGCTCTGTAGCACCCACAGGAGATCAGTAGTTGGTAGGAAGAGTCAAAGTAAATCCAGTTAGCACTGCTCTGTAGCACCCACAGGAGTTCAGTAGTTGGTATGAAGAGTCAAAGTAGGGACAAGCCCGCGTCGACTTTCCAACACCAATGTAATCAAGGTGTATAATCGCTGCAAAAGCTCCCAATCCCCAAAGTGAAGTAAAGAGTACAGTACCTTGAGATTGATGAATAAATTCAGCACAAAGGTGAAAAGATGTTGAGGCTGTTGGGTCCTCCTTCTTTCCAGCTGCGGAATACACCAGTGTAAAATCCTCATGCAGCTGAAAGGATGACGCAAGACACAAATATGTGATGAAGGAGTTCAGGTTTATTTCAAAGAAAGGAAGACCCATCCAAGCCATAGCCAGTCTGGATAACAGCTCCATGCATTTGAACTAATACATTCTAACACCTAGGAAACACAGTAAAGAACACTACTTGTCCTTGCTCTCTGATGACATGGATTTAAGGGATTTTTTGCTAGGTACCCGGAAGGTACATCATAAATGATTTTTATACGCTATTTACAACAAAGTTTAGAAAATCTCATAACAGGAAGCTGTCGAGAGATTGTGTAAAATTGACATAGTTAACTTAGAAAAGGCTTCGGAATTGGTTGACAATGGCATGACAATGGCATGACCACACGAGCAGCCAGGATTTATTCACTGGGCAGCATTGTGTCTTCTGCTATAGACATAGTGGAACAGGATCTGTCTATCCTGCAACATGGGCAATCACAGTTATGATCAATTCTATGATTAAGCTGGACGCTACAATCATTGCGTTCTGGTTACATGCCCTGGAGATATATAAAACAGTACGTCTCTGTTCTCTGCATATAATCTAACAGAACGGCAAACAACAATGGCACAAAGAGATGCAAAATATACAATCCTGCACATTAAAACATTGGACCAATTTCCTTTAACCGGGGAGGAGTCACCGTCCACATAACATTGCCGGTAACAACATTTGAATTTAATATTGACTAGAACACCACCAAGTAGGCGGGTATGAAGCAATTGGAAGGACTGCATCCATGACTCTTGGGAATTACCATATAGATTTAAATGCAGGAATGGGGTCACTGAAGTATTTCTCAGCGGTACAGACTGTGAGATTTCGTTAAGTGGGCCTCTAATTTGCCATGATATTATCTTTCATAGGGCCTGTAATGGTTCAGTTGCAAACTTATCCTGTCATTTAAAATTATCCCCAGCTGCTGTGGGTAATCCAGTGTTCAGGCTGCGCTCGAATGGAAATTACTGAATGCTAAATGATCACAGTTATTGTGGGATGCTTCCAGGCATCTCATATCTTTTCATAGTAAGTTCCAGGGTTACTTATTGTATTCAAGTATTGTTTACACCAACTCACACAGTCAGGGAGGCGCCGTTAGAGAGCCAACTGAAAGCCATGCTTTTACAGAAGGATGTGCTGTTAACCTCAGCCCAAGAGACTTTTGACCTTCAGGGTGCAAGGTCCTCAGCTGAGATATAGGCGCTTGTATGAACTAATTGCCCTTTCCATTTTGGAGAAATGGTACAACAAATATTTAAAATGTCTGATAAGAAGGGAATTGTACACCTATTTAAGACCATAGGTTCTGGACTGTTTAGCACCTTTCAGACAGTCTTCAGAGTGATTCCATCTTTCATACACTCTGTAGGAAAGTAGGATCTGCTTTTTATGGTTAGCCCCACTTTTTGCTAAATGTAATACTGCTTTTGACTAGTCTGACTAGGATCCTTCAGATTAGGACCCTAGTCTATCTGCGATCTCCCAAACTGTTATGCCATGTAGTTAGGTGCACTCCAGATTGGATACTGTGGTATCTTTGTCCATCCCTAGTATATGGTACACATGTATCCAGAGCATAGGTATCCCAGAGGCCTCCCATTGGCTAAAGCATGAATAATGCCACCAATGAGAGGCCATGTGGATTGCAACTACAGGCCTGCCATTGCAGCCTGTGTAAGTTGGTGCATGTACCACTTGCCGCCTTTGTCTCTCCCCTCCTTGGGTTCCTTTTACTCGTGTTGCTTGTGCTTCTTTTACTCTTGTTGATTGTGCTTTTCTTCTACTCGTGTAGCTTGTGCCCTTCTTTTACTCGTGTGGCTTGTGCTCTTCCTTTTCTCGTGTTGCCTGTGCTCCTATTTTACTCATGTTGCTTGTGCTCTTCTTTTTACTCGTGGTGCTTGTGTCTTTATTGTGCCTCCCGTTTCCCCCCTTCTGCTGCCCTCCCCCTTCCCTGAAGACCGCTCCCGGACGCCCCAGCCGCCGCTGAGCCGTCCTCAGTCCCCCTTCCCGCCCTGACCTACGCCGACTCCGCCCACCTGCCGCCCATTGGCCGCCCACGCTCCCGCCACCCAGCTGACCCGCCCTCCCGGCTCCTTACTAATGACGCCCCCAGAGCGACCGCGCAGCGGACACGCGCAGCGGGAGCACCGACTGAGCGCCAAAGGTGCGCCAAAGGTAAGCCCGTCTGCGCCCGTCCCCACCTGAACCGCGCCCAGTTCCAGGACCCCTGGTTCCCGCAGACCTCAGCCCACCCGCCGGACATACGACATCACCGAACTCTATGCACTCAACGCCGGTCGATTCCCGGGCTGCTACCGGGCCACCCCCGAGACGCACCCACGGACCATTCTGCTGCCATTCCTGCAAGTTCACCTGCATCCGGACCTGCGCTACACCAGCTCCGCCCAAGCCGGGCACCAGCAGCAACCACCTCAAGTGCATCCTGCTCAACACCCGCTCCATCCACAGACACGCCGTCGAGCTCTGGAACCTGCCCGACACCACAGCCCCAGACGTCGCCTTCCTCACGGAAACCTGGATGAACGCTTCCTCAGCGTCCGACATCGCCATCGCCATCCCGGACGGCTACAAGATCATCCGGAAGGACCGCGTCAACCAGACAGGAGGAGGCATCGCCATTATCCACAGAAACACCATCCGCATCACGACCAACTCCGACAACACCCTCGCACCCGCCGAACACCTGCACTTCCAGATCCATATCAACCCCAAGACCACCCTCAGAGGCACCCTCATCTACAGACCCCCGGGACCACGCACACAATTCAGCGGAGACATCACCGACTTCATCAGCCCGCACGCCCTTCTCTCCGCTGACTACATCCTCCTCGGGAATCTCAACTTCCACCTGGAGAACAACAACGACCGCAACACCACCAACCTCCTGGACAACCTCACAAATCTCGGTCTCAAGCAGCTGGTGACCACCCCCACCCCCTACGGCGGACACACACTCGACCCTGTGTTCTCATCCAGCAAGGACATCACCTTCAGCCGCGCCACCGGCCACCACTGGACGGACCACAGCTGTGTCCACTTCAGCTTCAGAAGGACCACGATCCACCACCACCAGCAACAGGTCGCACGCAGAAGCTGGAACAAGATCACAGCCGACCAGCTCGCGACTTCCCTGAGCATGAATCCCCCCACCAGCACAACAAACCCAAGCCAGGCGGCCACCAACCTCGCAAAGTGGATCAGCGACTGCGCAGACGACCTCGCCCCTCTGAAGACCCCGCCTAGCAGACACTGCAGCAAGAAAGCCCCATGGTTCACTGACGAACTCAAGAGCTCCAAGAAGAACTGCCGAGACCTCGAGAAAGTGATTCAGAAAAAGGCTTGCTTGAATCCTTTTTTTAAATTTTTTTTTTTATTTTTCTATTATTCCATTTGCACAATTCACACAATTCATTATATATTCTACAACCATTTATATTCATTTATCGTATTACATCATACAAAAAAAAGAAAACAATTAGGAATTCATTAAAACACCATATCAGCATCTACACAGGTTATTTCAATTGCCATTTCTTGCCCTAATCCAATCTCACAGATTCAACCCTTCTTTCCATCTTATAATAGGGTCCCATATCCTTAACCCCAATCTCCTCCCTTTCCTACCTTTCCGGGCATATATATTTTTTTCCAGATTGTAGGATGATAAAAGGTTAGACAGCCAGACTTGCATTCCAGGGGGGTTTTTATCTAACCAAGCCCTGGCTATACAAAGCCTAAAAACTGCCATTGCGACAAAGATGAACTCCCTCTGGATAACACTAGTATCTGTAACTATCCCAAGCAGTATTTCTGGGGGTTTTAAAGTAATCCGAATATTTAAAGAGACATCCAGAAATTTCTCTATATCCTTTATCGTTGTCTGTAACTGCGGGCATACAGCGAATAAATGTATTAAATCTGCATCAAGGGAGCTACATCTTGGGCGTGTAATTCCTATGGTACCCCCCCACTTTGCTATTTTTGCAGGGGTAAAGTAAAGCGAGTAAAGAGTTTTATACTGCTGCGATTGTAGCGGTGCTGAACACAGGAGAGTTCGCCCTAAGCAACAGGACTCCCCTTCCAATTTGTCTGCCCACTTTTTACTATGTTTATCCATGTCATCTGATTTCCCTGCTAACAAATTTGCATAAAAGCACCGTATTGAACAATCACCCCCTGTCTTATTTTCTCGAGAATTTCTACTTTAGCAAACCCTATACTTCCACCCTGCTTATTCCCCAGAAAGCTTCTTAGCTGAAAAAATTTGAAAAGGTCCCTCCTGTCTAACCCAAATTTGGTCATTAAATCAGTGAATTGGAGCATTCCCTCCATATTCCTCACATCCCCAAGCTGTACTATCCCCTTCTCCACCCAGCCCGCCATTATACTGTCGTCAAAAATCTGCGCTGGGAGGGAGACATTTTTATACAGCCTCGTATACCAATTGTATCGGCCCAGACCAATTTTCCTCATCACTGCATTCCAAATTTTAATTGCGGCTTGGACCGTCTTAAATCTGGTTCTTTTGAAATAGGTGAAATCAATACATTTGAGGGAGGAATTCTCTACCTCCGGACCCAGCACAATGGAGTATATCCTAGATGAATCATTCGTTGTTCTAACGTCTACACCACCCCCCCTATCAGTCCCCGCATATACTGGAGAGCAGATGCCCAATAATATAATCTGAAATCAGGCACCCCCCACCCCCCTTTTCTCTAGGCAAAGACATAAAACGATATGCCCTACGGGTCTTACCATGAGCCCAAATAAATCTGTTCAGAATTTTTTCCAAATCGTTAAACCATTTCAACTCAAAAAATAATGGTATGGTCCTAAAAAAATACAGCAATTTCGGCAATATTAACATTTTTATAACATTAGTACAACCTACTAATGATAAATGCAGATTATTCATTCGGTCTAAATCGGACTTGACTTTTGTCAGGAGTGGCGCAATGTTGTTCTGTACCAACACGTTTAGATCAGCTGTGATTGCAACCCCCAGAGAAACAGCAGAGTCCACAACTCTTCGATCATTAAACACCATGTGTTGATTACAGACTATTTGAGTTTTGGAGGTATTCAGGCTATACCCAGATATTTGCCCAAACCTTTGTGCCTCAGCCTCAATTTCCACTATGGCCATACTAGGATTAGGAGTCAGGATAGCAATATCGTCAGCGTAACTGAAACCTGGCTAGATGATTACTCGGACCCGGATATTATCCAGGCCATGCCCAACGGCTATTCCCTATCTAGATTGGACAGGAAGGACGGCAGAGGAGGCGGCATCGCCATAGTCACAAAAGCTCCTCTAGTCTGTTCCCTAGTACACACTCAGGTTGATCACAGTGAAGCCGGCACCTTCACAATAAACACTAGCCCCAATCAGTCGATCTCTGGTATTCTGATATACCGACCACCAGGTACACTATATGAGTTCACATCGACCCTAATGGAAGCGATTGCTCATTTAGCACTGAGGAAATCCAGACTGTTAGTGCTAGGGGATCTCAATGTTCATTTCGAAGATCATTTAGATAAAAACGCTGATGACATCCGATTGGAATTGCAATCTGTTCAGCTTGATCTAAAAAATAAAGAACCTTCTCATCAACGAGGACACTTACTAGACCCTGTTTTTGGAAACTGGCAGGGAGTGCATACTTCTGATCCTATACCCATACCTTGGTCGGACCATTATATTATTCCCATCACAATCCAGCTTGACAGAACGGAGATTGTTCGTCATCAATCCCTGCGATACAAACGAGAAAATGGAAGAACTTCTCTCTTGATTCATTTAAGCAAATTGTTCATGACGAAGGCCCTCCCAAAGGGGTCGACTGTGAGGCAGCTAATGACAATTTAAACAATATCGTCACCAAGGCCCTGGACATCACAGCCCCTAGTCGCACCCTGTCCAATGCCAGGAGGCTTAAGAAAACTGCTCCTTGGTTTAGCCAAGAATTGCAGGCCATGAAAACGGCTTGTAAGAAATTTGAGAGAGCCTGGCGCCAGAATCTCTGTGCAGATATTAAAATACAATATAAAACAGCACAGAGAGAATATTATAAATCAGTTCGTCTGGCCAAAGCAGAGCATTATCACACCCGTATTATGGAAGCAAGCAATTCCTCCAAGGAACTGTTTCTGATATACAAAGAGATATCCATAGTGGACGTGACCTCCCCCGCTCACAATGATTCTGTGGAAGCGTGCAATAATATTGCACAGTATTTTGCAGGCAAAATCCATAAAATCTATACTAGCTTCTCTAACCAGACAGATTCGGCCACGGACTTCATAGAAAATGACAAACTTGTAAATACACCTGTATGTTTAAACTCTTTTGTAGTTCCTTCTTATGAAATCTTGTCCAAAATGTGCAACAAAATCAAATCGGGATCTCCTAGAGACCCGGCACCCCCGAAAATTTTAGCTGAAGCCTTTCCTGTATTAGAACCTCATTTTAGGCACTTATTACACACCTCCTTTACTACCTCCTGCCTTCCGGAGGAATGGAAACAGGCAATAGTATTACCCATTAAGAAAAAATCAAACATCAGCATGGACATAATGGACAACCTGCGACCCATATCCCTGCTACCTTATGTGGCCAAGTTAGCAGAGAAAATCGCTAACAGTCAACTTATTGAACATCTTGAGACCCATAATGTTTTCCATAAATCTCAGTCGGGTTTTAGAACTGGCTTCTCTACGGAGACAGCTCTCCTGAGGGCCACTGAAACCTTACGTGAGGGAGCAGATAAGGGAAAGACAATGGCCCTCATCATGCTTGATCTCAGTGCCGCTTTTGACACTGTAGCACACTCCATCTTGCTACAGTGTCTAAATAAAGCGGGAGTTACCAACAAGGCACTGGGGTGGCTGAAATCTTTCTTGATTAACAGGACCTTCCAAGTCCAAAGAGGGACTTTCCTCTCTGACAGGGTGATGCTGGAACAGGGGGTTCCTCAGGGCTCTGCCCTGAGTCCCACCCTGTTCAATCTCTACATGGCCCCTCTGGCAGAAGTGGTGCAGTCGTTCGGCGTGGAGCTTGTCTCCTACGCCGACGATACGCAACTCCTCATATCGCTGACCCATGCTCCTTCTAAGGAAGCTGATAACTTCAACGCCTGTATGTCCAAACTGGCTATGTGGATGAATGAACACTGTCTGAAACTTAATGGGACAAAAACAGAGGTCCTCATTATGGGAGGCAATGAGGTCAAATGGACGACAGAGTGGTGGCCCAGCTGTCTGGGTCCTCTGCCCTCGCCTGCACGAGAGGCGAAGAACGTAGGTGTATGGGTGGACAATAAACTGTCCTTTGACAGCCACGTAAAGAAGACTGTTGGCAAATGTTTTGGGGTGATGAAAACCCTCAACCGCACCCTCGACCTGTTACCCATTAACTCCAGGCGTACCATGACGCAGGCATTAATAACGTCCCGTATTGATTACGGCAATGTACTACAAATGGGGACATCAGTGAAAAACATAAAAAAGCTACAGGTTCTACAAAACTCGGCAGCTCGCCTGGTGCTTAGGCTTCCCCGTCGAGCTCCTTCACGTCCCACTCTAGCAGCCCTCCACTGGCTACCGATCAGTAAGAGGATTGTTTTTAAAGCTATGCTCTGGTGCCAAAAAATAATTCATCACAGAGCTCCGGCATATATGTCTGATTTGGTGTCTGTGTATGAACCTAACAGATCTCTTAGATCCAAAGGAATGGGTCTACTCAAAACTACCTGCCCCAAAAAAGCTAAAATGGGTGGCAGATTATTCCGCACCGTAGCTGCCAAGCAATGGAACCTCCTGCCTCTAGATATCAGGCTGGAGAGTAATGAAATCGTATTCAGGAAGAAGCTGAAAACTTGCCTCTTTGCTGTGTGAACTGGTTCCTTCTTCTTTTTTTCCTCTGCTGCTGCATTCTCTCTCCATAGCGCGGGGACACACCGGGAGGTGTTACCAAGCGCTCTACAAACTCCTTTAAACTAAACTAAACTAAAGTAGGCGAGTGTCTTAATTTCACATCCATTCAACCTTACTGAAGGGATCCTTACATTGCTTTCAATTTTCCTTATCAAGGGGTCTAGATAAAGGGCGAATAGTAATGGCGATGACGGGCAGCCCTGTCTAGTCCCTCTCCCAATCCTAACTGCTGACGATTTTCCTCTGTTTACTCTGATCCTTGCTGTTGGGTTTTTATAGAGTGTCTGCATTGATGTTACAAAACTATTTCCAAATCCATTCAATCTTAATGTTTGCCATAGATATTCCCAGGAGACTCTATCAAACGCCTTTTCGGCATCTAAAAATAGTGCAGCGATAGAGTCCCCCAGGGCATTTGCTGCATCAAACGTAATTACTTGTCTGACATGTTGTGTCGTACCTTTTCCAGGAATAAAGCCGTGCTGAGTGTGACTTACCAATCCCTCTATTACTCCCGCCAGTCTTGTTGCTACAATCTTAGAATATATCTTCATGTCCGCGTTCATCGATGTAATACGCCTGTATGAGCCTGGGAGTGTCGAATTTTTCCCTTTTTTTAAAATAACAATAATGTCTGCTTCCCCCCATGATTCCGGTACTTTATCTCCTTTCTGTGCCTCCATCATGACATTAAACATTTCCATTCCCACTGTTTGATAAAATACCTTATAGAACTCCACCGGTAGCTGATCTGGTCCGGCAGCTTTACCTGCTGGAAGCGTGCTTAATGCCATGATAAATTCCTCTAGAGTAAAAGGGGAGTCAAATCTATCTTTCTCCTCTTCCGTCACGCCTGGCGAGGTACCATCCCTTAAGTAGCTTTCTATCTCATCCACCGTTCCTATGCTATCCCTAGTGTATAGTTTTTCATAGAACTGCCTGAATACATCTCTCACTCTGTCTACTTCAGTAATCAAAATTCCATTTTCGTTCACAATCTCAGCAATGTCCAATGCAGCTAGTCTCTGTCTGGTGCGTACTGCTAGTAAATGGCCTACCTTCTCACTTAACTCATAGGCAGCTTCTCTCTTAGTCAGATAATTCTCTGCTGCTTTTTTAGAAATACTTTCCGTCACCTCCACCCTGAGTGCCACAATTTTTAATAGATATTCTTCTATTGGTGCCCTATTTCTTAAAGCCTGCGCCAACTCCTCCTCCACCCTCATCAAGTTCTGTACGACTTCACCAGTTTTGAGTCTTGACTTTTTCTGAGCTGAGAATACATAGCTCATTGTTTCTCCCCGTACTCCTGCCTTAAAAGCATCCCACACTACTCCCACTGGGGCTGTATCCTTATTAATTTCCCAATAGGATCTGATCCATCCTGTCATGTAACACCTATAGCCTTCATCTTTCAACAGGGCTCTATCAAATGTCCACTGCCTATCTTTCATTTGCACCTGACCCAGTTTAAGCGTTAAGATCAGTGGACTGTGATCTGAAACAATTCGAGGTTGTTTATCTATCTGTGCTTCTGATAAAAGAAAGGATGAAATCAAAAAGTAATCCAGCCTAACAAGTACTTTATGTGGGGCTGAATAAAATGTGCTACCATCAGTGCCTGGATTCATTTTTATCCAAGGGTCAACTAAAGAATTATTTTCTACCATTTCTGAAAGTGCCCTGTGGGTTCTCTTTTTCCTCCCTATATATATACCCCCCATTTGTCCAAATGAACTAGTAGGATCGTGAATATTAAGGTCTCCACAGCATACAATTGGCTCAGGCCATAATGCCAGCTCTGTATCAAAAAATTGAAAGATGTCCGGGTCGTCCTCTGTCGAACTATACACAGAAACTATGGTGCATTTTTCTCCCTTAAATTTTATTTCTAGTATTACCCACCTTCCCCACTTATCCTCTGATTTCCTAATTACTTCTACCTCAGTGGGTCTTCCTAATACCGCTACACCGCTGTGTTTCGTCTCTTGCAAAGTATTTGCCAATACCAAAAACCCAAAGTGATTCATTATATAACTCTTGGAAGCTTCGACATGCGTTTCTTGGAGGCAGACCAAGTCCAACTTAAGTGTCCTAAGCAGTGCTGCCACTTTTAATCTTTTCCCCGAGTCATTCAGCCCACAAATATTGATAGTAGCTATCCTACAGGTCATTTATCTGAATCATTAGTTTTAGCCGACTTAACATACCATTCAAAATCTAGCATTTTGTTCTCAAAGTAAACCTGATTTGATGAATACAAATAGAAATTCCTTCCTTGTGTTCTGAATTGTGCTTTCTTGTGCTGATTCTTACATTTTTCCCCCCCTTTTTTTGTATTTTTAACCCTCCCTTCTACCCCTGTCCCCCCCCTACCTCCCCTCTGGTCACCACCCCCTCCCCCCTTTTACAGGCAAATAGGTCCATAAGACCTATGTGCGGCCGCAGTAGCCTGTGGATATCGCTCCCCTCCCTCCCCACACCCAACACCGCGAAAAGCATATACACCTCTATGTCATTTTACTCTTTACTGACACTGTTCATTAAACTTAACTAACCCTTCGATCAGCTGAGTATCAACATCTTACATTTCCAACTATATCATCTTTAACTTCTCAGCCCCCTTTCTGTGACTTGATCTCCTCCAAATATTGCTGGGCCTTTATCTCGGATAAAAATATGTTTATTCTACCCCTTGTAACCACTTTCAGTCTTGATGGAAATAAGAGAAAGGCCTCAGAGCCCAGAGACTGAAAAGGTTTGATGAGCTGCCTCAGTCTCCATCTTCTCTCCACCGTTGCGTGGCAAAAATCTGGCCTGGCGAAAAAAGTGACTCCATCAAAAGATCTTTTCTTGTCCGGCCTGGCCTTGTCCATTATCTCCTCTCTAAGCAGATAGCTCCCGACATAAATCAAGATGGCTCTGGGTAAAGCGTGCTGAGCTGCCTGTCTTTTTTCCCAGTAGTTTTTCCTAATAGTAAAGGGAAACCTATGCGCTCGTTGTATCTCTCTCTCCCACTCCCACTGTGACTCAGGAAAAGCACCTCTCAGCAAATTAACCACAAAGCGCATAATGTCATCTCCCTCTTTTCCTTCCTCTACTCCCAAAATGCGTATGTTGTTCCGTCTCTGGCGGTTCTCAAAATCCTCCAGCTTCCATTGCTAATCAATTGACAACTTTTCCTGCTCCATTTTAAAGTCCTGCCAACCCTCAACATCGTCTTCCAGTTTTCCAGTCCGAGCCTCCACCTCCGTCACTCTGTCGCTGAGACCTTCATATAGTTTGTTAACTTTTCTGAGGGTATTTTGAATTTTCTTTGTGGCTTGCCTAGCCCTACGGCTTTCCGACCTTGCTTCCCCTTGCATCTGCTTAAGAGTAGAACAAATCATGTCAAAAGGGGCCATATACTGAGCCGGTATAGGGGTATTACCTGAGGCTTGTGGGTTACTTTCTTCTGTGTAAGTCTGGGATGTTGCAGAGTAATCCCAATCTAGCTTCCTTCCCCCCATTACTGGCGACTCCAATCCTCCACCATATCTTTTACCCTTTGACCTTCTCCTTCTCTGCGTAGTATCCTTTACCGATGAACTAGAACCAGAAGTCGAATCTTCATCTGATTCTTCTGTAACCTCATTACTTGATTGAGTAGTATCAGCATCCTCATTCACTGAAAAGAAGCATTCTCCCTCCAGTGAGGCTCCCTCTCTTCTCTCCAGCTCAGCATTTTTATGTTTTACGCCTAATTTTGTACTTTTTCCTGCTTCTGTTAGAGAGTTAACCCCAATGTTACTCTGCTTCAGCCCTTTATCACTCAGTTCTGCTTCCAGCTGAATTAATGCTTCCAACATATCTGTACTTCCTACTGTGTTAGATTTCTGTCGGCTCTTCTCTACAGTTATAGTTAATATTGTGTTGTTGCTAGCCCCTTTGAGCAACTTTTGCCCATTGATACCAGAAGCTGAGACTTGAGTTACCTCCAATACTGCAGCTCCCGTTTCCTCTCCGCCCTCGCTAACACTGCCGATGCTTGCTGTTGCCGGGTCTCTGGGTTGCCTAGCAACCGCTGCCTTTGCGCTGGAAGCGTCAGTCTCTGCTGCTGACTCAGCCGCTGCGTCCTCGAGGGCGTCTCTGCTAGCGTCTCTGTTAGCGGTGATCTCCGTGTCTGGCTGCGAGCCTCTCCTCGAGGTAAACGCTTCCACCAAGGTAGGCTGCCTCAATGCCGCGTCTTTCCCTCTGCTGATGCCTTGTTTTGCCATTGTTACGATATCTTGATTTTGAAGATCTGCAAGCCGATCTTTCTTTGCGGGCGCTGTTGTTGTATCGCGTTTTACACGCACCTCTGCTGTCCCGGCTTTCTCCGCTTTCTCCAATTTTTTTCCCCATTTCTCTATCGTGGCAATAATCTTTCTTATGGCGCCAGGTCCTCGTGATGCTGTGATCCTAGGGTTAGATCACTGCCGGTTCTCTTCACGATACCCTGGGAATCTTTACCGCTCGTGTCCTGTGCCTTTTCTGCAGCGTCTTGCTGCATCTTCGCCTTCTCCTTATCTTTGTCTTTAGTCAGGCGCGTAGGCATCTTTGTTACTCGATCATGAAGCACTGTTCTCAGCTCCAGTGCTCTTTGAAGAAATCGGCTGAATTGTTCTTTAAAACTTGGATATTTAGGACGGAGTCTGTTCAATCCTCTCTGCAACCAGCTGCTCAAATCCATAGAGGAGTGTATTCAGTCCTTATTTACTGACCATCTGGGTGTTTCGGGGAGAGAGGTCTGGAGCGACCTCTCACCACAACCTCACGGCGGCCATCTTGCCTGGGGTCCAGCAGGGCTTGCTTGAATCCTGATGGTGCAGTGAGAAAGGGACTCATGTCTGAGTATACCCTCGAGAAAGCCTGGCGCAGAGACCCAACTCCGAACAACATGGCTGTCCTCAAGCTCGCCACCCGAAAACACCACCAACTGATCCACGCCACCAAGAAGTCTGCATTCAAGGAACGACTGGACAACAACGCACACAACAGCAAGGAACTCTTCAACATCGTCAAACACCGGAAACAATGACATCACCCCATCACAAGACCTCTGCAACTCCCTCGCCTCCTACTTCCACAACAAGATCGCGGACATACCCAACAGCTTCAGCACCCAACCGACGCACGCCACGACTGAACCACCGCCCCCCACCACCACTCTCCGCGCCTTGACCGCCATCAACACCGAAGACACCATCCGCACGATGAACTCCATCCACTCCGGATATCCGACCAACCCCTGCCCTCACCACATCTTCAACAAGGCTGACGCTGTCATCGCACATCACCTGCGGGACATCGTCAACACCTCCTTCGACACTGCCACCTTCCCGGAGAGCTGGAAGCACGCCAAACTCAGCGCTCTACTAAAGAAGCCATCAGCCGACCCCTCCTACCTCAAGAACTACCGCCCCATCTCGCTGCTCCCGTTTCCCGCAAAAATAATCGAGAAGACCGTCAACAAGCAGCTGGCCGCCTTCCTCGAGACGAACGGATCCCTCGACATCTCGCAGTCTGGCTTCCGGGCCAACCACAGCACCAAGACTGACCTGATCGCAGCCACCGATGACATCCGAGCCCTGCTCGACAACGGAGAAACAGCGGCCCTCATCCTCCCAGACCTCTCCGCGGCCTTCGACACTGTCTGCCACCGCACCCAGCCTCAGCAACGTCGGAATCCAGGAGAAGGCACTGGAATGGATCATCTTGTTCCTCGCCTGAAGGACACAGAGGGTCCACCGAAGTCATCTGCGGCGTTCCTCAAGGCTCCTTGCTCAGCCCTACCCTCTTCAACGTCTACATGAGCCCCCTGGCGGCGATCGCACGCCAACACAACCTCAACATCATCTCCTACGCCAACGACACCCAGCTGATCCTCTCCCTCACCAATGACCCCGCAACCGCCAGAGCCAACCTGCACAAAGGGATGACAGAAGTAGCCAAGTGGATGATGAACAGCTGCCTGAAACTGATCTACATACAGGCTTTAAGCAATGGGGGCTGCTGCCAAATCCCAGAGATCTTCCTTTATATAAACGTCTTCTAGTCAAGGGGAGGGTGGTTAGGCATAATAGCCATTTTTCCACAGTCTTTATAAAAATGACTTCTCCCTTTGTATTCTATGGAATTGTAACCATGCGATCTGTGCAAAGTTTATGCATATTGATGCTAGTAGTGAAACGTATACTGTATGGTAGAGCACGATAGTTAAAATAAACAATTTGAACTATGTTAGTGACTCTGCCTAATCTCATTATGGACAAGTACGAGTGAGTGTGCAAAAGAGTACGTCTTGCTACCGCGATTCCTGAGAGAGTCAGGAGTGTTGTGTTCTGGGTTGTCTAATCATATGTTTCTTTGTGATATTTGGAGGAGAACAAATGAGACACTATAGCTAGTCGGTTTGAGATTTTGGGTACTAATGTGGTAGGTTGGTACACCCCTATTCACTGAGGTCCTGTTTTCCTGTGCATAGTTCTGTGTATGTGCAATATCCCTGCAACACTGTGTGATTCTCCTTTCATTTAACAAATACTATAAGCTTATATTCTGGTAAAACAAGCTGCTTAACATTCCTTCAAGGCTAAGCCTGAAGGCTGCTCTCCACAGCTACCACTTGGATAGCTTACTAAGGTTATCTCTGATGTATTAAATCACCATCAGGTTTGTTTGGACTGGTTCGAGGTGCCCATTTTAATTATTGGACAGCATATACCAGGCAAACTTTCCTACATTCATATTTGGAAGCGTTTTTGGAGGGCTTCCACTAACACTGCTACTGGTAGGGCATATCCTGATTTAATTTTTTTGGCTATGTAATGGATGTCCCAATCACCAAAGAGATGGAAAAAGCTCTCTTGGAGCATGTTGCCGTGACTGTATGGTACTCCATCTAGGCACACCTTGACTTCAGGAGCAAAGTCAGTTTTGGTTCCTATCATTCTGACCAGTCTGGATTGCCTGTTCTCGGCTGCTTATTCTATGAAAAAGAATGCGTGTTGGACCTCTGTCTAACACTTGCATCAGCTGCACCCCGGACATGGCTGTATTACTGGACATGTTAAAGGCCCATGTAGTGCAGTGTCCTCAGCATATTCCAATGTTGAATTCGGTATTCTTAGAGCGACCACTGGATGCTTCAGCTCCATTTGGATTGGACACCTGCGCTACTGAAGGCACACAGGCTTCGGATGTTTCAAATACTTCCTCAGCATCGGCTGTGGGTACTAAAGAAAATCACCTTCGCTTGATTGACCTGATCTGTGAGGGGTTACAGGGACCGTGTCTGTGAAGGCAAGCAGCAGAGATGTTGCGTCTTCAACACAGGACACAAACATTTGGCTCTCCGTGTGCTGGGAATAATTCGACCAATTTTTTTGTCTCTCTATTTTGTTGCTCTTACTGATCACCATGGCTTTCAGGCCTACTCAGTTACTCAAACTTTATAACTATTTTAAGAACTTAGAAACCTTTTTACATATTTTAAGGACTTCATAAAGTTTTTATTAGCACGTTTTATTACATGTTTTACATTTTTCATGCTTTTTACAAATGTTTACACTGCAATGTTTTTTATGTATATCGTGACATATCATCCAGTTGGATGAGGAGTGGGTGTTATGATTTCCAATGTTCCCCACTATGGGCCATTGGTAATCTCCTAACCTTTCACCTACATTTACCCTGCCATTGTACTACATAACGGTTTGATGCTGACCTTATACCTAGTTAGGTGCTGCATAAAAGTTGTGTGGTTTCCTCCGAAAACTAGCCTTATTTAAATCACAGCAGGATTACCATCTTCTGCATAATAACTGTGTATAAGGTTCATCACTATTGCCATACTCAGCCGACATGACATAGCAAGGCAGAACCCCTGATGGTACCTTTTGGTTATATAAGCACATTTCCACAGAGCCAGAAGAGAAGAAAGACTTACATGCTGACATGCTGGCACGAGATGCTGAGGTATGACAACTCGAGACCAAGAGGGGGTCTTTCATTCTCTCCCATCAGGTAATGGGGTTGGCTATTTCCTAGGGGACTTCTTAGCTATACACCTATATACATGCTTGGTACATTTAGGTATATCTTTGTGGTGCTAGCATCATAGGAGTACACATTACAACCGGTGCTGCTCCATTTAGCTTACGATTTCCATATATTGCCGCACCTGTCCTTGGATTCCTTTTCGGAACCTTCGTAGGCCTCTACTGGTATCCGCAGGCACCTCTGATGATGTGTATGCCCCTGATCAGATGCTATCTTAACCAGATGCCAATACACGCCATCCTTAACTGATTCACTCTGGCTGCAAGAATAACCTGCCACACCCTTCTACAGGTTGAAACAGGTCTCGACCTGGTCTATGGGTTAGCTCCTGTTATGTTTTCAGCAACAAATCAATAACATGGAACATCTTTGGCTACAGACTGCTGCCTTGCCTTAAGAAGGATTTTTGAATTCCATTTCGGAGACTCGGGACCAGATGTCCAACACATTTTTTGAGGACGCAAACACCAAGTTTACAGCAGTGGGCAGCTTGCAATCGCAAAAAGTTTTTTCCTATGTGCAAACCTCCAATTGTGATTCTTAAGTTATGGAATCCTAATTTTGGTATTGTGACCAAATACCTATTCAGAATTTGGAAACTGTGTGTTTATGGTGTCCCTTCGAAATTTCAAATCATAGTAGTATGTATTAATGTTTTGTGACCAATGGACCACTGCCTACTAAAAATGCAACGTCCAAGTTTCTTTTTTAACTCTGACCATTTTTCTTTGCGGGAAATGGGTCACATTCACAAACAATGCTTTATTTAGAGGCAATCACAGAGGGGTGGTCTGCTGACCCCAGCAAGCAATTATCATTGGGATGGGTGCCAGTTACAGTGGCCACAATTTGCGACTTAACTCAGTAATTTTCATGAAGTAGGTTGAATTGCGTCCCACTAGGAATCAGTCATTTGTGAACTGACCTATTAGTACATAGGTTGATTTCACAAATTACCACACTGGTCAAAAAAATACTGATTGCAAATTGTGACAAGAATTTCTGGACCAGTTCTTACTAGATCTGGCCTAAAGCTCATGGGTAAAGCTTTCTATAAAATCTGATTTCTGTCTTGGTTCCGCACATACCAGTCAAACGCAACCAGATGACCACAGTTGGTGCTTAACGCTCTTTGGCAATCATTTTTATCTTTAAATTCTGGTTTCCCTTATTAGATTTACAATGTTTTGATGTAATTTTATTTATTAAAATATACAAATTTTTTTAAATGTATTTTGGGTACTTCTGTTTTGTGTTATTATTTAATGACTCTTTTAGTACTGCAGAAATACTTACATGGTGTCTCTAAATTATGCCTGTCTTCGCTGTGCCATAGCTACCAGGGGTGTAGAGCTCAGGGTTAGTTGATGTGACTTTAGGGGTTCAATCTGAAAAGAGTTGTGGTTATTACTTAAGGTGGGTGCTCACCACCCTTGACTAATATAGACAAATTTCGTTCAAGAAATTGAGTAAAAACAAATCTACATGTTGTCAGAAATACACAGCACTCACTCTTGCATCTCATTTAAAATCAAGGCATTAACTTCAAGCTTCCGAAAGCAATACTAATTTGTGTTAAACCTGTCAGCCTCAGGGTGGTCTTCAATTAATATTTTTGCCCTGCTCCTCCAATTTTGCTAATTTCATTTCTGTTGGCCTTATGACCCTATGCACCTTACCACTGCTAACCAGTGCTAACGTGTGTGTTCTCTTTTTTATGTACGCACAGTGAATATGGCCTACACCAAATTGCAACATTTAATTTACTTGAACGTCCCTAGTAAAGTGATACTACATGTACTCGGCCTGTAAATTCAATGCTACTGATAGGCCTGCAGCACTGATTGTGCCACCCGCTTAATTAGACCTTTAAACATGTCTCTGGTTTGTCATTGTTGTCTGTGCATGCTACCTAAACAGCCATTGTGACCTGACAAGGGCAGGGTATGGTGCATTTAAAGAGTTGGATATGCACTTTTAACTTTTACATCTCAAGGTAGTGAAAAACTCAGAAATTTGTTTGTGAGTAATGTAAGGCCTGCCTCTCCCATAGGATAATATTGAGTTAACTTATTACATTCAATAACCACTCATTATAGTGTACATTTCTCCTCTCCCCATTTTTAACAATACCAGCCGCAGGAAGTAATAAAGTCTAGGTTCCACGTAGACAGGTCTTTTTTATCACACACCTTTCCTTGACCCTTCCACTCTTACAATAATACATAGTAATCACTTCACAAAAGTGCTCCCACGTCTCCGTCAGCCATAGCACACTGCATCCCACATCGAGGCAGGAAGAACCCTATGATGAAGCATTCCACCGAGGGGCTTTTTGGTGGGTGAGGGTTATTTTAACAAAAACTCATTTTTTTCCTTGACAAAAAAGAAGCAACTACTGGAAGGATAGCCATTTCTTGATGTAGGGATGGACTTTCTTTGTTTTTTCTTAAGTAAAAAAGGAGGCTGAGTCCACAGCGCACCTAACCTGTTTTTCTCGCCTTTGTTCTTTATTGCAGTTCACTCATAAACATCCATAATTTTTTTCACACACAAGATGTCCATGCCAAATTTGTGTTCTTCCAAAATCCTGTGGATTCTTAAAGGTAAACAGAGTGTATGGATTCCCCTGGAGAGGGCAGAGGAAATACGCAAAGTATAGCTACATTTGAAAATTGGGGGGCAAATAGGAAAAAGGTGCTTCACAAAAGTTGTCAGAAACATGCAGATATGAATAAAAATACCTGCTTTGTTACCACAGTTTTGGCATTTTTGAAAGAGGTAGCATATTTTGTCCAATGTTTGTGCTTTCAGGCTACTTCCAATTTATGGTACAAACCAGTGTGAATTCCATGTCTCTTCACGGAATGCTATGGATTTTTTGGAAAGTAGACTCAATACTGAATTTAGCAAGGAGCCATGAATAGATGTATCAAGATCTTCTCAAAGAAAGTAACTGCTGAATTAAATAAATATTAAAAAGTAGTAGAAAAACATGGCCATTTGTAACTACATTTTTATCAGTAACTTTTTGTCATTATGGCAGATTTACAAAAGCATTTTACCAGTATGTTTACTAGACTCTTTTAGTTGCAGCGATATACAGGGTCTATATGTCGTCCATGAATTCGATTTATCCAGAGGCAAAAACTGAGCTGCCCCTTACAATGGTAAATAAGGAAAAATAGCTATCAAGGAAAGCTATGTATTTCTGAAATGGGCACCAGATATGTAGTTTAGGATCATGGTTATTTGTACATGCCTGACTTTGTGGGTACTAACACTAGCTGATCATATCCCTCACCGAAGACCCACACACCGCCAAAGCGAACCTCCACAGAGGAATGAAGGCCGTAGCCGACTGGATGAAGAACAGCAGACTGAAGCTGAATTCAGACAAGACAGAGGTTCTCATTCTTGGACCCACCCCATCAGCCTGGGAAAACTCTTGGTGGCCCACATCGCTAGGTACATCCCGGGAACCCACAGACCACGCACGCCAACTGGGGGTCATCCTCAGAATGCTGTGCAGGATCTTCAAATGGATCCCCTCCGACACGAGAAAAACCGTCACCAGCAGACTCGACTACGGAAACGCCCTCTACTCAGGAACAACAACCAAGCTCCTGAGACGAATACAACGAATCCAGAACGACTCGGCACGTCTGATCCTCGACGTCCCCCACGCAGCCACATCACACCCCACTTGAGAAGCCTGCACTGGCTCCCCATCAACAAGAGGATCACCTTCGAACTCCTCATCCACACAAACAAAGCACTACACAACACCGGACCCACATAACTCAACAACCGACTCAGCTTCCACACCCCCACCCGAAGCCTCCGCTCAGCCAACCTCGCCCTCGCCACAGCCCCTCGTATCCGGAAAGCCACTGCCGGCAGCAGATCCTTCTCCTACCTCACCGCCAAGACCTGGAACACTCTCCCTAACAGCCTACGACAGACCCAGGACCTGCTGGCCTTCAGAAGACTTCTCAAGACCTGGCTCTTCGACCAGTAGCGGCCTCCCCGCCCCCCAGCGCCTTGAGACCCTCACGGGTATGTAGCGCGCTTTAGGAATGTGTGTGATTGATTGATTGATTGACACTAGCATGTCCTTCAGAGGGCATTTTCCAAAATGTCTTGTTTCTTACACTGGCTTAGATTTGGAAGGCACAAATACAGAGAAAGACAATTTGAAATAACAAATGTTTTACTATTCTATGTTTTCACATGTCTTCCAATGAGAATGGTATTTCAGTTGTGTGGGCAGGCCTAGTATCTGCCACAGGAAAGGGCCCGAAATGCAACATAGACACATCACGTGATCCTTCTTTTGCAATGTCAGTAGTTTTGGATTTTGGGCCCTAGCTCAGTGTGCACCTCGGGAAACCTAGCACATCAGCACATTTTGAAAACTAGGCACCTGGGGTATATCTAGGGTGGGGTGACTTCCGTGGCTCTCATTGGGTTTTCTTCATCAGAAACCTTTGTAAACCTAAAACAGACTGAAAACCCACATTTTCCTCACATTTCTGTGTGGAAAACCTCTGGAATCTGTGGTGAACCTGCAATGTCCTACCATCTAGAATTCCCCATGCATCCTGATAAAAATGGTACATCACTTGAGTGGGTGTGTGTGGTCCTTGTGCTTCTGACAAAAATTGGTCCAAAAAGCAACATGGTCACATCACCTTTTTCAACTGGAAGCTGACCTTTTTTTGCAACATCAGTAGCTGTGGAACTTGAGCCCTAGCTTAGCCTGCACCTAGGGAAGCCTAACAAACCTATACATTTTTCAAAACAAGACACCTAGGGGAACCAGGATAAGATGCTTACCGGGTTCTCACCAGAGTTTCCTACCCAGAACCCCTAGAAAACGTCACATGTTTGCTAAAAACAGGCATTCTACTCACGTCTGTGCAGGAAAATTCTAAAATTCATGTTGATCCCCACATTTTGTGGAACCCAGAGTTTCCCCATGTCTCCTGATAAACAACAGTACCCCCACTTGTCATACGGCAAAGAGACCAATACATTAAAGGACAAAAAGTGCTACTCGCAGAGATCAGCAATAGGGATAGCTGCAGTATATTGAGCCGTGCTGGTTTGCCAGCCATGAAACCCACCACAGACATTTATTAAAATGAGATTCCCAGGTTGTTCCACAGTGGTTTGCCTTGCATGAATCCCACAAGGTTTATTTACTCAAAATGCCCTGCAAACTTCAAACTTTGGCTCAAATCACACATTTTCCTTACATTTCAGTGATAAAACTCCAAAAGTCACAAGGAATTGATAATGTTCCTATCACCTAGTGTTCCCACACTTGTCCCGATAAAAATGCTACCCCATGTGAGTTCCACTATGGGACACCCATTGACCCTGGTTTGATCAGTCCCTGTCGCGATCATTAGTCCCAGTCACACGAGTGGCGTAGCCTTTTTTTTGAGACATGTAGGGAAATGCTGTGTGTTAGGAATTTTCTAGATCAGGGGCAGAAAGTCTAATGTTCATGGAGTGAGAAAGGAATCACACCCTCATGCCTGGAGGAAAAGCTTTGCCAAAACACTTCATAAACTCAGTCCCCGGTGTATGGCATCCTGTCCCCAGGGACACAGATTGGGATGAATACCCCTATACTCCCCCCTGTCGAGGCAAAGCATTTTTGGTCCCTGGTATGTGGAATGAGCAAGTCCCAGGACCTGGGGGTGGCACTCCCAAAAAAACCAAATACAGAATATATGCATTACTTGCTGTCTAGTGGGATTTCTGCCCCCAAATTGGATGTAATTCCCCCATCTGCTCCTGGGACGCCAGAATGATTGTTTGGCCCTTTTCGGGGTGGGGCACAATGGCAGCCCCCATCCCTACATTTCTTTTTTCAAATATTTATCCCTCGTATCTAGTAAGCTTTCTGCCTCCCCCTGGGGACTAGATTGTGGGAATTGCCACATTCGCCCCAAAGGGGCAGCCAGACTGCCTGTTCCTTTACGGGGAGGGACACAGCCGTGCCCAAGGCGAGCAGTATGGGGGGCAGCTTCCACCCATACATTTTTATGTTTTTTTATTTTTCCTTGGTGGGCAGGCAGATTGGGGTTATTACTTATGACTACTACTGCTCCTGAGGTATATGTCATCAACCAGGTCTCTCCAGCCACCTCTGTCCTGGGCCTTTCTTTCAAGCTGACTCCAGGTGTTATTATGTTCCAAATAGGTACCCTAATCTCCTTCATAATAACTATGTTCAAGGGTAATTCCTTCCGTCTTTCCAGTCCGACATGACACAGCAAGGTATATCCCCATGGGGTACCAATTTGGGTATATATACATCATCTCTTGCTGAGGAGAAAGGACTTCCATGCCGACACACTGACGTGAGATACTGAGGCTCCTGCAACCAGACACTCCAGCTCGCAGTGGTCTGACATCCTTGCGGGGTGCCCATCTCAGTACCAACATGGTCCTACAGTCTCACACTTCAGGTAATGGGGTTGAGTTTATCCTAGAGAAATTCTTGGCTTTACAACCACACACATGCTAGGTACATTTAAGTACATCCAGTTAGGGACGCATCATAGGAGTCACATTCTACTGTAATTTATTTTATATACTTGCCAGTATTCATTGCTTTGGCACAATGGTAGAAATCTACCATTCTTTTACTCTGTTAGTGATTATAATCATTTATATCTTTTATTGTCTAATGATTGTTTCAGCACACCTTTTTTACAATAGAACAACACTGATGCAATAAATGCTTATTGGAAAAATTTCTCCACCGTTTATTCTGTGTATATCTCTGAGATGAAGTGAGCACGAGTGACTAAGGGAAAAATAGTACACTGTTTACACAATTCTGCAATAGTTGCCAAGAACTATTCTTTCCTTGGTAAGAGGGGTTTCTAGTGGCACTGAGAACTAGCTGGCACATAGGCTGACATATCCAGTAGGGGTGTCCAGAATCAGTCTGACTCCAATCCTACAGTATATGTTATCTAAATGTGCAGATCCTATATAGGTTCATAGGAACTACACGACATGGCACCGCCAACGTTGGTTGGTTACTTAGCTAACAGTAAAATCTGAGTAGTTCAGTCGTGCTATTCTCAGAGACCCCTACTCATATTTTCCCAGAGACGTCTGGAGTGGGAAGATAACTATTCCACCACAGCTGAGTAGGCTAAAATTCCTATTTATTGGCTGTAGGTTTATTAAGCTTGAAGGACAAATGGTTCCTATCGTGCATAAATCCATATCTCAGTTTCCTTGAAACTCTTCCTTGAAAATTTTTCAACAATGACCGAAGAAAACACTGCTGGGCGAGCAGAGCCTGCTGCCATCAGGGAAGAAGAACTAGAAGGGGAAATATACATTTCAGAAAATGCTAGGTATGCCCTCACTCAAAAGCTAACAGACTACGGTGTCACAGCTAGAGGTGAGAGCGTAACCTTCGTGATTGAGGCACATGAATAATATAGATTAGAGGTATTCTATTCATGGGTTAAATTCCCACAAGGAGATGCACAATCAAATACATTTCATTCGTACACTGAAGATGAAAAACTAGATGAATACAGTCCTTATGAGGACATTGAAATTCTGCTCACCTCCCAGGAGCAAATAAACTGGTTTAAAGGCACTCTTCACCATACAAAAGGCATATCAAGACTAGACCCCCTCAGAAGAGATGGAGTCACTTGGCCTGTCCTAGCGGCTTACACGCCACATCCAGACATTGATACAATGGCAGTGCAGACCTATATCTACTTAATAAAAAAATAATAAAACTTTACAGCAACCTGACATAGTTTGTGATGAGAACACTCACACTTCAGCCAACAAGAGCTACACAGGCAGTACAGATTCAGGGCTCTACAACTAAATTTACATCACAAGTACATCTTTCTGGGGCTGCAGAGAATCCAGTCTGCAGCAGTAAAGCTGGTGCTGAACAGGCAATGAGGCTCATCATCCACTCAAGCATTGAGGGATCTTCATTGGCTGCCTATCAAGGAAAGGGTCCATTTTAAATCGCTCTGCTTAGTGCACAGAGCGGTACATGAATCAGGCCTAGTTCCATCACAGGAAAGATGTGCCTGGTATCGTCTTCAGAGGCAGCTTCGCTCCTCTGGCGCTAGTTGGTAACTCCAAGATTCAAGCGTTCTAGCATGCGGGGGAGGGCCTTCAGTGTGGCTGCTGCTCATCTCTGGAATGAGTAGCCACAGAGCATCAGACAAATTGATTCTTTAATTGAATTCAGAAAGTGCCTAAAAACATGGCTCCTTCCGAAAGTATGATTCCTCGCTTTCTTTTTTCCCGACTCCTCCACTTGATGGTTGTGTTTCTATATCTGAGCACCAGGATACCCGTAGGGTGGCAGTTGTGCTATGTAAGAATACATACAATACAATACAATACAATACAAACGCTCTACGCAGTTATGGGTAGAATGCCCACTAAACGTGAGCAAATGCCATTCTGGATAGCTCAAAAAGTATCACAGCGAGAGGCAGTATTTCCACACACAAGCCCACAAGAAAAACACAGAATGCTAACAACCTGCATGCCAATGGGGGCAGTTGCCCAGATAGAGAATTGTACCACTTTGGGTACAGTTTTCGTTGACATATATATCAGAACACATGGTACCCTGTCATTAGCAGTAATATCAGACGTATTAAGACAAATACAAACTGAGTATGGAGCAGAACCTGCTCTGAACTTAGGGATGACATTATTAGGTAATTTCGCTCAGGTATCTGCTATAATATTAGCATATATAGTAGGGGAGGAAGCAGCAGTGGCAATACACCAACACCTGAGGGATTTCACTCCTTTACAACAGGAAGGTGAATTACCTAACATTATCACAGATACCTATGCTGAATTAGGTAGAGATAGTTTGGGAGCTAGAGCAACAAACCCTCAACTCATGGGTGGCCCTGAGAAGGATAACACAAAGCAAGCACCTGATTCTTCTAAGAAGAAATGGGATAATAACAATAAAAACTAGAAAATTATAGAAAGCAGATCTCTATTCAGGAGTGGGTCTCCTCAAGAGGAGCCCTCCAAAAGAAAATACAACCTTAGAAATAACATAAAAAAACCTGACAGGTATCAGAAAATGGATACATGTTCCTCTTGTTCCTTTCAGGGTTCACCAAGAAACTCCAAGAGAGAAAGAGGGTCAGCACATAGACAAGAAGAGCGTACAAAGTCCAGATAAACGCCACGCGCTGCAAGCTACAAATCTAAAAAATAAGACAAGCCACAATCTAGACCTAAAATTAAAAAGAAGAAGGTGGCAGGTCTCAAAGTTAGACGTGCCTAGAATTCTGAGGACTCAACTACTGAACAGGGAATGGGCTCTAATGATGCTAGACAGTGCAGCAGAAGTAACAGTAGCTCGCCAGAACCTGATGGAAGTTCTGGTGACAGATGAGTTGAATGAGCATATCATGGTGGAAACACCTGATATGAGGGTAAGTATCCCACATAAGTTACATGAGATAACACTCCAACTCAAGGGGGACAAACCCAGAAAAATTAAGAGTCTCTTTTTGGAGAACCTGACTTTTGACTATGACATCCTTTTAGCTGAAAAAGATTGGCCGTGTGAAAATGTAATGGGTTTCCCAAAAGGAGAAACAGTAATTTTACCAGCTTTTTACGACAACTTTCGAATTTACTTAAAACATACATACGCACAGGAGTGGGCAGTAGTCCTTGCTCCAGGACTTTATCATAACCATGTTGGGTGGGATGCTGAGTTACCACAGCATGTAATCCCAGTAAAAACTTGTCCAACTCCACACGACAATACCCAAGAAAACATGAAGCTAAAGAACAGGTCAGGGAGATTTTACATCAACTTGAATACCAGAGTTTAATTGAAACATGCACCTCTCCAATGAACAATCCTTTGTTTCCAGTAATGACACCTTACAATTCATACAGTCTAGTTTTAGACTACCGACATATGAACACATGCACTAAAACATTTGCAGTACAGAGTGCACACAGTGCTGCATTAATGAATAACATTGTGCGGAAAAAAATACAAAACAACACTAGATATCTCAAATGGATTCCTCTGCCAAAATTTAGTGTCTGAAAGCATTTTCTGTGCTAGGCTCACAGGGTAAATTTTATCGACCCCTTCAAAGGTATAGGAATTGCCCTGGGTTGTTCAGCGCTAGTGTTACATAGTTTATTCAGAATTTGGATGAAGAGGAATTGTCCTATGTAGATGATATTTATCTGATGGATGATGATTTACAGGATCACTTGACCAGGGTGAGCACCATCATTTTGGGGTGTGCTTCTGAGGGCTACAAATTCAACTTTAAAAAATCAAAAATAGCACACCTCAATGTCCTTTTTTAGGATATCATGTGAAGGAAAACGCCTGGCATCTAACTTTTCAGAAAACTGCACACTTCTGCAACCTCCTAAATCACTGAAAAATGTACAATCCATATTGGGATTTCTAAATGTTGGCAGTACATACATTTTGGATTATGCAGAAAGAGTAAAACTTTTCTACAATTTTATAAGACCTGATTTTCCAGTTATGCATTGGTCACAGGAACAGACAGATATCCTTAGTTCCCTACAAACTGACATGATAGCATCAAAACACTTGCAGACATGCGGAAACGTACGCAATCTGGTGATCCGCATTATAGCAGGCCAATCTTGGTATACTAACCTAACCTTCAATGAAGGCAAAACAGTATCCATAGCTTACAAATCACATTTATACACAAACGCTGAAATGCGCTGTGCTTCTACAGAGAAAATACTGACAGCAGTACAGACTACTCAGGTAAGAGAAAGAGCACTGGCTAAGAGGAATCTAATAATTGTCGTAACTCCAGTACCAGCCTTAGAGGCTGCTACAAAGGCAAGCGTTCCTAATGCTAAAGCCTTGCATCCAAGATGGATACATTGGGCTAATTCTCTTACTGCAATAGATGTAGAATACAGATATGACCCAAGGCTAAAAACACAACCATTCCTACAGTATAAACAAGAATACCTGCTCCCAAATGTAATAATGCCTCTAGATCAGTATGAATATATTATTTACACTGACAGATCTACTCAGCCGGCCATAGGGTGTAAACAGCAATACAGCCTCGTTTTTGTGATTGTAAAAGGTTGTGTGCAGGATGGCAAGTTCCATTCCAGCGACACGAAGACTCAGTCTCTAGGAGACTGCACGGCTCAGCTGACAGAATTAAAGGCCCTGTTACTGGCCCTAATAAATATGGACCGAGAATTCCCATTACTAGTGTGCGATTAATTTTACTGTGTCCAGTCATACAACAAATAACTTCACTACTTGGGTCAGAATGGGTTTAGAGACTCTAAAGGTTGCACAATTAATCAATAGTTGCTATGGCAACAGGCAGCTAAGTTGAAGAACAAACGACCAAGAGCTCACATGATACACACGCTGAGTCATCAACAGGATGGTGTTCTTATTAAAGGGAATTCATTGACCGATGAAGCTGCAAAGGGGGCAGTATGTACTGCTTCCGTAGCTGCAATCACTCGTTCAAAAACGAGAATAGATGGACTGATTATGGTAGCTGTCATTGCTTCATGCAAAAACAGCCCAGCCAAACCGAAAGGTTTTCCACTTAAATACTCCTACAAGTTAGATGCAAACAACAATCCATATGCTTAGATTCCAGAGGTGGGGGCTACAGTAATACCAAACATGCATTGCAGATTAGGTTTCACACTAGCTGCACATGAGGGTCTAGGTTCTGCACAAGCAGGGATTATAGCAAGAGTTTCTTTACTGAAAGAACGCTATTGGTGGCCTGGTTTAACAAAAAAGATGAATAACTTTGTCTTAAAATGCAACATCTGCTAGCAGATGAAGGGTTCCACTGTAGCAGCCAGCGCAGACACCTCTACTAATATCAGAGGGGCCACTAGTGTGTGTCTATCTCGAGCACTGCTGCCCCCTATACTCGAATGGGACTTACAAGTATATCTTGGTGGCAGTGGATTTATGCTCAAGATTCCTATGGGTATGGCCTCAGTGCTCGGCTGATGCTCAAAATGTTATAAAAGATTTGCGAGTCTTAATAGGGACATATGCAGTTGACACATTACAATCCGACTATGGCCCAGCATTTAGCTCTTCGGCTTACAAGGTAGCCATGGAAGGTTTGGGTGTAGCATTGCAGTACTCCTCTCCATACCATCCAGTTGGAAATTTGGTTGTGGAGAGGGAAAACTGGGAGTTGAAGCAGTCTTTAACAGCAAGAGTATTAGGTTTGGGTGGTAGGTGGGTCAATCACCTATATGGGGTACAATGTGACCTCAACAGCATCCCTAGAAGTTTCTCTATTGGTTGTCACTCCTTTATGATGTGCTATTTGGGATGAGAATGTGGGTACCTGATCTCGATTGTGAAGGCACAGTGGCGAAAGACAAAACTTTTGACATCAATAAATGCTTTGCTGTTTTACAGGATATGAACGAATCCAGAGCACTACTAAGTAATGTGCATGTGAAATGCACCTCCCTGGGGAAGTCAAATCAGTCACAGCAAGGCTTATCTGGGTCCCAAAAACCAGGGACCTGGTCACAGAAAATATTGAGGACAAGAAAGAATGTGGGCCCTTCTGTCCTGGCTGTTGAAGGAACAAGTACAGTATTTCTTCTACCTTTTGCCGGCAAAACTGAAAAGAGATTTGTCTCCATTGATTTGATCAAACCACACTATGTGGCCGATACTGAATAGTAGGCCTTGTAGGCTCCTGAGTAGCCGACGCACTCCTCTCACTTCCATACAGGAACTTTCAGACAGAAAGACTCATAACATTCGAAGAGTCACCAATTCGAAGTGAAGGAATCTCAAACAATGAAATGGAACTCGTTCCTTTAGAAACAGAACTTCTAACTACAAATAAAAGACAAATATCAATTCGGCCTAATAACGATGTCTACTTCCATATGCATTGACAAGAGACACCTGCCGCTTCAACACAAACTGCCGAGCTACCAAAGATTAATCAAACTCGGCCACCTGGTTGGGACCCCAATGATGAAGCATGACACCAACTAGGTAGGTGTGTGAGGGGTTGTCAGGGCTCACGGGAGGTTTCCTCCTCACAGCCCTGTTGTGGCCATTATATCTGCCCCCTTTCTGCATTATGCTAATCTTAGGGCTTGTCATGCCTGGAGTTAGCAAGTGTGCTGGTGCCACTGGTCATCCAAGATGGCCACCAGCACACCCGCTTTTTAGCAGTCTAGTCATTTGCCTCTTGATTTAGAAGCTCAGTTGAAGCGTGTACCAATATTTTATAGTGCTCTTCACAAAGAGCTTTCCCCGGTTAAGACCTACCTCGGAGTCATCGCGAGTAGCTAGTCAGATGGCATCTTTGGGGCGATGGTCTTCAACGTCGGGCTCTCAGAATCAAGAGGACGATAGGTTAGTGTCCCTGTTAGACAGTCCTATGTGTATTGAACTAGCGTGCACGTGCAAATGTGTATGGTTCATAGATTGTTATCTGTTGCGCATGTGTTATTTGAGTCTAAGGCAGTGTACACATCCTATCAATCAATCAATCAATCAAAGACATTTATATCACCCACTATTCACCCGGAGGGTCTCAAGGCGCTTGGGGGGGGGTCTGCTACCGCTCGAACAGCCAGGTCTTGAGCTGCTTCCTGAAGGCGAGGTGGTCTTGGGTCAGGCGGAGGTGGGTCGGGAGGGAGTTCCAGGTCTTGGCGGCCAGGTGGGAGAAGGACCTTCCTCCTGTTGTGGCTCTTTGGATGCGGGGGATGGCGGCGAGGGCGTGGATGGTCGATCGGAGATGGCGTGTGGGAGCGTAGAAGTTGAGGCGGCTGTTGAGGTAACTCGGGCCTTGGTTGTGTAGGGCTTTGTGTGTGTGGGTGAGGAGCCGGAAGGTGATTTTCTTGTTGACCGGGAGCCAGTGCAGGTCTCTCAGGTGTCCGGAGATGTGGCCGTGTCTGGGGATGTCGAGGATGAGTCTCGCTGGGGCGTTCTGGATTCGCTGGAGTCTCTTCTGGAGCTTGGCGGTTGTTCCGGCGTAGAGGGCGTTGCCGTAGTCCAGCCGGCTGGTGACGAGGGCCTGGGTGACCGCTTTCCTGGTCTGAGTGTATTCTTCAAGTTGGTTCTCTTTTTAGCATTTGATTATTGAATTTGAACTAGTGCGCAAGTCCATGGAAAAGAGTTCTTATTCTGACTGGTGCGCAGGTTACCCCGTAAAGTTTAGAGTTGTCGGAACTAGAGCTGTTCACAAATTGAATAAAATAAAATAAATAATTTGAGACACTACAGCTAGTCAAGGAGTCAGTTGCTTAAAAAGAAATTGAGGAAAATATCACGTTGGACAAATCTCTACACTCAGCCATCAAATCTAAAATTGGCAAAAGCATGTGAGAAGCATCATATGTTTTAGTGTTTAATTAATTAAGGGTAGACCTATTATGAGGTCTTCAGCATACGCTTATGGGTAATTGTAATTCCCATTAGTCATAACAACAATGAAAATTAAAAAAAAGGTTGACTTTGTCATATGAGTTCACTTTAAGAACTAACTAAATTATCAAACCATCACATACAATTTACCCGGTAAGAAAAAGACGATTTACGGGAAGACTAGAACTAAATAGAAGTAAGTAGATGTGGGTAAATAACCAAACCTAAGATAGAAGTTATAGAATATGAACACTTACCTTTGCTTTTCCTTCCTTAAGAAGTAGTTGCGAGAAGTCTGTCAATACCTGAGAATAAAGAAAAGAACAACACATCAGTAATACTTAAAACTACATATTCAACAGAAGAGAGGAAAGCCCTAAAGAGTCTCCTGGTCAGATAATAGATACAGTAAATAAATTGTAATAAAAAAATTTAAATGTAATAGTAAAACAAAAGTGTTATGGAAAATGTATCTGCTTACAGCCTTATGAGAAGAAAGAAGAAGAAGAAGAGGCAGTGAACTATAGAAGAATACGGGCATTCTCTTCTCTCTCCCACTCCCCTTTCCCCTCTTGGTACTTACCTGTTAAGGTTAGTAAGGAAAGTCTAGCAGAGAAGTAGCTAGATAATAAGCATGGGCGGATTTTGCGGATCCACGATCCGCGGATTTTGCGGATTTGCGGATCGTGGATCCGCAAAATCCGCGGATTTTGCGGATTTGCGGATCCGCGGATTTGGGGCGGGGCTTCCATGCGAGTGCACATGCCTCTTGTGAGGCCTCTAGCCAGCATCACAGCTGATTTTCCACGGTAGAGTTGGGAAGAAGGCACACCTGTCCAGCCTCGACGACGCTCACGATTGTTTTTGGGCTAATGAATGAGTCACTGAATTTGAGCATCAACTAGTTCGAGCGACCATGTGTGTGTTACTATGCAATCGCCCCGACGGGCGCAGGGGTCCCTTGAGTGAGTTGTCCATCATAGTGGGTGAATGGCAGGAAGACTGTGCAAACCGCGAGTGTGTGGGCGGGGCCAAACGGGCAGGGCTACCATGCGAGTTCACATGCTTCTTGTGTGTATAAAAGGTCAGAGAAAGATCAGTTCAGCAGATGAAGAGAAATAAGCTCCTGGTCACAGAAACAGCACGGGTATTGCGCTCGTGAAATTCAAGGATGCAGAAGCCTCTATCCAGCATCACAGCTGATTTTCCACGGTAGATTTGTGAAGAAGGCACACCTGCCTCGACGACGCTCACGATTAGGGCATGTTGTAACTATTTTAGGATGGCGCCGGCAAGCTGCCAGCGCCATCCTAAAATACTTACTAAATTAGCTTCAACAGGAAGCTCTAATAGATAAAATAAAGCAGGTGCGAGCATATATATATATATATATATATATATATATATATATATATATATATATATATATATATATATATATATATATATATATATATATATATATATATATATATACATATATGCCTGGGTGGTGAACTCTGCTCCGTTCACGGAGTTTGCCACACTCTGCGCTCCACGGATCATGCAGAGTTATGCAGAGTGGACTTATTCTCCTCGCTGGTTCTCACCAATGTCAAGTTGTCGAGCAAGGAAAATTTACTTCCCAGCGACGTTTCTCAACAAGAGCGGTCAGATTTTTCAATGCATATATATATATTCACTGAAAAAACCATAGGTTTCACACATGTTATAGTTAGCTGGAGATTTCACTCATACAAAAAAATACAAATTTCCCCGTTATAGTTAGTTCAACTAACTATAACTTGTGTGCCCGCAATGTACTGCTGATGACGTCACATACTACATCGCTCATGCCATGGTCAGTGACATCACTCATGACATCACTGATGACATCTCAAATGACATCACTGATGACATCATCCAGTGAATGTGTGTTTTTCTGAAATGTAAATATGTTTTATATATGTATATGTCAAGGTCGATGGAAGAATAAATGGGTAAATAGTCAAGTCAAGTCAAGTCATAAAATTTATATAGCGCACTACATACCCAGAGGGTTTCAAGGCGCTTAGGAAGGGGAGGAGGATTATTTGTCAAATATCCACGTTTTAAGCTGCTTTCTGAACGCTAGGTGATTCTGGGTGAGGCGAAGGTAAGCGGGGAGTGAGTTCCATGTTTTGGCAGCCAGGTAAGAGAAGGATCTGCCTCCCATGGTGGTCTTGTTGATGCGAGGTACAGTGGCGAAGGCTTGGCTGGAAGAGCGAAGTTGGCGGGAGGGGGAGTAGAAGGACAGTCGAGAGTTGAGGCAATCTGGTCCGATGTCGTAGAGTGATTTGTGTGCGTGGGTGAGCAGTCGGAAAGTAATCCTCTTATTGACGGGTAGCCAGTGGAGATCTTTAAGGTGACCAGAGATGTGTTCGTTGCGTGGGATGTCTAATATGAGCCTGGCTGAGGCGTTTTGGATTTGTTGTAGTTTCTTCTGGAGTTTAGCGGTGGTACCTGCGTAGAGGGTGTTTCCGTAGTCCAGTCGGCTCGTGACCAGAGCATGGGTGACTGTTTTCCTTGTTTCGGTGGGGATCCAGCGAAATGTTTTTCTGAGCATGCGAAGAATGTTAAAGCAGGAAGAGGATACGGCGCTGACTTGTCTGTTCATTCATAGTGAAGAATCCAGGATGACGCCAAGGTTCCGTGCGTGGTCTGTCGGGATGGGTGCATTTCCGAGGGCTTCCTGCCACCAGGAGTTGTCCCATGCAGAGGGGGATTTACCTAAGATGAGGACTTCTGTTTTGTCTGAATTCAGTTTCAGTCGGCTTTGTTTCATCCATTCGGCGACTTCTTTCATTCCTTCGTGAAGGTTAGTTTTGGCGGTGCTGGGGTCCTTGGTGAGAGATAGGATCAGTTGAGTGTCATCCGCGTAAGAGATGATGTTGAGGTTGTGTTGGCGGGCGATGGCCGCGAGGGGGCTCATGTATATGTTGAAGAGGGTGGGACTGAGTGAGGATCGTTGTGGTACGCCGCAGATGATTTCAGAGGCCTCGGACTTGAATGGTGGGAGGCGGACTCTCTGGGTTCTTCCGGTGAGGAACGAGGTGATCCATTCCAGTGCCTTTCCTTGGATTCCGATGTTTCTGAGGCGTTGTAAAAGGGTGCTGTGGCAGACTGTGTCGAAGGCTGCAGAAAGGTCGAGGAGGATGAGGGCGACTGTGTCTCCATTGTCCAGTAGAGTTCGAATGTCGTCTGTTGCTGCGATGAGAGCGGTCTCAGTGCTGTGTTTGGCTCGGAAGCCAGATTGTGAGGAGTCGAGTGAATTGTTGGCTTCGAGGAAGGCGGCGAGCTGGTTGTTGACAGCTTTCTCGATGACTTTGGCCGGGAATGGAAGAAGCGAGATGGGGCGGTAGTTTTTGAGTTCGGTGGGGTTTTATTTGTAAAATTGATTGTATACCTGACTTATTAAGTATATCTTACTGAAAGCATGTATTAGCGAGTAATGTTTAAATATGTAAATATCTGTATCAGTTCCCACTTTGTGTATAAGTGTCTGCATGGGTTAATAAGTACCTACATGAGTGTTTATATGGGTTATTAGTTGTTTTTTTGAGTATCAGAATGAGTGTCTGTATGGTTTGGTTGGGGGTATTACTTAGCGCACAGATGCATGAATGATTGACTCACTGTTTATATGTGTTTTGAAGACAGCATGTGTGCAGGACTGTATGGGTGGATGATTGTGTGTATGGGTGTATTAGTGAATGAATGACTGCCTTAATACTGTCTTTATGAGTAAGTACATATCTTTTAATCTAGTATATGTGAGTTTTGATGTATACAAGTAAGGATATATGACAGTGACAGATTGGAAGAGTTCCTGTATAAATAAGTATGTGTTTATATAACTGATTGTTTAAGAGAGTAAGTATGTGTACGTTTCTGTAGAAATACGTGTAGTGGTGTGTGTAGAGCTGTACATGCAAGTAAATGGATGTTGGATATTTTATTTGCATGTGTGAGTATATGTGTGAATAACTCTATGTATAAGTGTAAGTGTGTAACAGGATGTATAGGTGTATGAGTACATATGATGAGTGAGTACATGTATGAGTGACTATATAGAACTATTGGTGAATGAGTGGATGTTTATGTAGATTTTGGAATTACTGAATTAGTTGTTCTCTTCTAACTGGTATTGGTATCTCAATTTTTTTAGAAAATTGTAGGTTCTATTTTTGAGTGTGTGTATCAAAGGTTATATTAGGATGAGAGGAGGTCTGCCACTCTTTCACAAGGATGATGTCATCAGTGATGTCATTTGAGATGTTATCAGTGATGTCATGAGTGATGTCACTGACCATGTCATGAGTGATGTAGTATAAGACGTCATCAGCAGTGCATTGCGGGCGGCGAGTTATAGTTAGCTGAACTAACTATAACGGGGAATTTCTATAATTTTGTATGAGTGAAATCTCCAGCTAACTATAACATATGTAAAACTTATGGTTTTTTTCAGTGAATTTGCAAGGTTTTTGAAATGCTAATTTCTTACTATAACATGGCTAAAACCTACGCTTTTGTTCAGTGAATTTCAAAGGTTTTGTAAATGATAATTTTTAAATGTATAAATTATTATATGTATTTCTTTTTATACTAATTTCTTACATTTTTATTAAAAATATTTATATTTATTTTATTTTTTAAATTATATTTCAAAATCCTAATGTAAAATAATACCAAAACTAAATCATCCCAATTTTTTTTTAATAATTTTTTTTTATTGTTTTTCCAATTAAAATCTGTATAATTCCTTTTTCATATTTTTTAGGGCAATCGCACCGTACACGTACAGTGATCACACCACACTTTCTACGGTAAACGGTCCTCTACGCGTAGCCGCGCACTCTTTACAGATAAGCTTTGACCTTGGGCGTCGCATCAACGCTTCTGCGTGACGTCATGTACGGCACCCCGTAAGCGTACAGCGCAAAAGTTTCTAATTGTTCAAAAACATATATTTATGTATTTAATGTACATATTAAGAGAAGACATTATCTAGGACAATCATGAAATATTTTTTTTTTTACTTGGACTTTCCCAGGAAAAACATTTATTCTGTCGAGCTGTAGTCTTTAAGAACCAAACTCTACAATGGCTGCTCTTTTTGAGACTTCACTGGTACACATTCCTCTGAGGAAGATTTTGTTACTGACCCACCTCAGAAAAAGAGAAAAGAAGCTTTCGGTTGGAAGTTTTTTATATTTCCGGAGGGACAGAAAAACGTGAATGTACCGAAAGTAACATGCTGGATTTGTGCGGTTACACTTTCCCGGGGTGACCCCATTAAAAAGTACTCTTGCGGGACAGCCTCAATGGTTTGCCATGTCAAAAATTTGCATCCAAATAATTATGGAAGGATGGCAACACAAAGGTTCCAGGAGAACCCTCAACCTGCAGTTCCTTCTACCTCAACTGCACGACCACCTCTTCCGAGCAGTCCACATCCTATTATTGTGCCTCAGTTTGCGGATCTTACAATTCATTGTAAATTTTGCAGATAATCTCCTTTGTTATGGTGAGCAGTCTATTGACCTCATTGTGAAGAGCAAAGAAGAGCACCGTGGCCCAAAACAATAATATATTTTTTTCTTTTTTGTTCCTGTTGCACAGTTTTTTTGTTTCCAGTTTAATTCTTTTGGTTAAAAAAAACAACTAAAAACTTCCTGAACAAATACAAAAAAAAAGAAAACTAAAAAGAAAAAAACCCACTTCTTTTCAGAATTACCTCCACTGGCTTAAGAAGGAACTATATTTCTATATTAGTGTGTAAAAGTTTGTCAGAATGAATGTGTAGTACATAAATAAATGAATGAATTAGTAGTGTATGGTAAATGTGAAAGTACAAAACTATAAGGGAGTGCTACAGCATAAATGTATAAGGTGTTTACCTATAGCATACTGTAGTACCTCCGAAGCACTTCAATGTAACATAACCATATAAATAAGTTACAAGTCTATGCTTCAATTTGCACTGCTAGTGAAACTGCATGGGTGAATTTGTATGTGTTAGGAGCTGATTTACAACCCCCTTGTGCCTCTTTTACACATCTTTTCCGTCACTTTTGTGATGCAGCGGTGTTGCAAAAGATGAGCCATGGTGTCTGATATTTACAATGTGATGCATATGGAAGGTGATTCACATTCTAAAGTCCTCCGCCAGAAAGAGGATTTCCTGCACAGAGAGGGGGGGGGGGGGCGGGGAGGGAGTGGAGTTGTTGTAGCATAGGAACACCTCCTAAAAGTAACTGATTGAAATCTATGAGATTTCATTCAGTCACTTTTACGCCTATGCTACGTCAAAACCCTGCACCTGCTTGAAACAGGTGTAAGCATTGACACAGCTTTCTGAACAAAGAACCAGAAGAGCATTGCTGGAGCTGCGTTGCACTTGGAACGCAAGTCAAGCAATACACCACCTTCACAACACAAATACATCACATATCTGTGCAGTTTTTGCTCTATATACACTACATTGTAGATACGGTGCATCCATTTTTGTGATATCACAGTGCACAATAACCGCCATATCTCTGGGAATGCACCACTTATTGTACATCTGCTGATTACTGTTTGAATGTAGTGAATGGATTACAACACACTGATCAATGAGTCACTACAAAACTATAACAAGAATTACAGAGTGCTTGGTGAAAGTGTAAAGATAAAGACTGAGGAATTCACAATATAAAAGTTAAGTTTGCAGGTGCATAGAACAGCACAGGCATAGTTAATAGGAGTTTGAAGCAGTCCATATACTAAGGCCTACTTTGCTCCACAATTACTTGGGTACTGACTGCATGATTACACTTCTGCAAAGAGAGTGCATGACTGAATTTATAAGAGCTTCAGTTTTACCACAGTACATATATAAGGAAATACTGCTGAATGGCTCACTACAATATTGAAACAGTAGAGTGAGACTGATTGTGAAAGTCTAATGATACAGACTGGGAAATTGAGTGTATAAAAAACAAATGTGCAGCTACATAGAATAGTGCATGCATAGTCTATACAGGTTTATGGCACTACTTTGCACAATGATTACTTGAGTACTGACTAGATAATTACAGTTCTGCAAGGAGAGTGTCTGTCTGAATTTAAAAGAGCTTCATGTTTAGCACAGTGCATATATAAGGGCATTCTGCTGAATAGCTCACTACAATACTGAATCAGCAATCACAAAGTGTTTACTGGAGCTGTAGGAATATAGACTGGAAAATAAAAGATATAAATAACAAGTTTGCCCATGCATTGAAGAGTGCATGCATAGTGTATAGGAGTTTGAAGCAGTCCATGCCCTAAGGCCCACTTTGCACCATGACTACTTGGATACTGGCTGAATTATAACAAGAGTGTCTGGCAAAATGTATAGCAGATTCACTTTTAGAACAGTGTATACATAAACACATACTTCTGAATGGCTCACTACAATACTAAAATAGCAGTACCAAAATGTTTGGAGGAAGTGTAAAGATACAGACTGGGAAATTGAAAGTTTAAAAGCCAAATTTATGGGTGCATAGAGAAGGGTATTTATTATTTAATAACCGTCCCAAAACCCCAAGCGCCAGCACACCTTTCCAGGGGTAGGATTACGATTTACAAATGCTAGCATTTTTTAAATTAAGAACCATAAAAATAACAAATATTAAACCTATTTATTTTCTTCTAATGATAACAATATTTTTTATACATCTTCTATTTAGATGCTTTTAATCATGAAAATGCAAAGAACACATTTTACTGAGTAACACTTTTTAAACTCTCCACCGTATGTAGATAATAATACCTTATACGTGTTACTATCAAAATCGAAACCTTTACTGCTTCACAGTTTGTAACTTTTCCGAACACGTTCAGAAGAAAAACAGTTAATACGTGAGCACGTGTAAACTGCAAAACATGCCATCTAAGTAGGCGGAGCCACATCTTCCTTCCATAGACTACTAAACAACAAAAAACTATATGCAATAAGTTTTGTTTTCGCAAGGTATTTCTGAATCGCCAATCTCTGTTGCAGGTTCAGTTCTCTAGCATCAGAATCTCTTTTTGCGTCAACAAACATATTCCGGAGTTGTAAGTTGTTTCAATATGGCATATGCATAGTACTTAGTTATAAATTGTAGCTATTTGTCAATATTTAAACATTTATATGTAGAAAAAAATGTTATTGCATGTTTTTCGCATTTTCTCTGTAACATAAGCAGCTTGTTCTTAGAAACAGATATATTATAACAAATATTACTCCTTCTCTGGCTCCTTTTACCTTATATATAGTGACTTTTTATATTATAATATTCATACTGTACTTCGCTCGAGAGGTGTTGCTAACCCGGTGATGCAAACCCTAAACATTTACAATCAACGTCACAATGTTACTCTTGTTATTGTGTTTTCCCCTGGGGATCACATACTGTTAATATGTATACTATAACATTAACAGTCTTAGGGATCATAGCAGAATTCACAATCCGTCATCACAACAAACAGTAATGATAAGTAAGCAACGTTACCGGCTTGCGGCTTTCAGTCTACTTTCCCCTTGTGATCATATGCTGTGAGAATATATACATATTATTACTCTCACCGTCATGATCTCTGAGGAGTTTATGACCCATCGCCACAAGGTCAAATTTTTTCACCTCCCGTAGAAAAGAAGTTCAGTAAATAATTACCCCTCGACGTTATTTCATTGTGGATGTTCTGTTAAATACATACCTTTATTTTCTTTTCTTCTTACAGTAACAATGGTATCAATCGTTATATTATATTGTCCTATTGCTACAGAAGAGGAATGGGAGATTTATCAGTGCCATCTGTAATATAATTATCAAATATTTATAAGTACTTGGTCAGATATTTTTATATATATAAAAATATAGCTATCATGCATACTTTGTTACTATAAATATTTAATAAACCCTACATTTCTGAATGTTATCTTCTAATTTCTATTCTTATTTGCGATTCCTATTCACCTTCTCCCTAAAGAATATATAGGACCTGTACTATATATTATAAGAGTAACATTCTATATATTTTTTGTTGAGTATGTGATTTATTAGCAGAACTGTCTGCAACCTGTAAACACTACAATAGCAGGTTTCTGAATTGTAGAGAATACAAATTTGAAAAATAATAATGCATGCATTTCTATGTAATATGAAATAATTTATATTTTACTGTTTTACTTGTTCTGTTGATCTGAGATATTATAGTGTGGGAGTGTTTGTTGTAGCACTTCTATTCTACTTTATCTAAAAGTAACTGATACCCTCTTACATCAACAAGAATGTGGGGCAACTCTTTAACAAACTGTAGTACAAAAAAGGAGTATATAGCCATGCTTAACTAATATTTTATGAAATTCCATTTTTAATTGTCACCCCTTTCATATATACTGCGACAGTTTCTGAAGAAAGTTTATTTGTATTTGCTTAATAAAAACTGTTTCAAACCTAGACTGAATTTTTTGCTGCGCAGCCACACCTCCCCATCAGGAAAGTAAACACCACATTATAAGTAAATTGTACTACCAAGAAGTATGTCATCTACAAACTTGATAAAAGAAAACACCGCAAGACACTGTCATTTTTCCACCGTGATATATACACCACACAGCAATTATATAAATGACCCTTGAAACATATAAAAAAATGATTTCCCTCATAATTCCTCTCCACCAACTTATGGGCACTGTACACAGTTAATAGTGTTCCTAACCGGCCCTCCACTACTTTCTTTCCCCATACTCCTTTGGAAAATGCATCACAATATCACTGACAACAGTGAACCGTTCCCACCCAATAAGGAGCAAACTTGTGTTCGGAACACTTTAGCCAATAAAATGTCCATGTTGTTCCAAAGACGAGCAAGGAATGACTGCTAAGCCTTTACTTTTAATACAGCCAATGAACATTAAACTCCGTAAAGTCCCGCTTGGAGCACTTTACCCAAATACTCCCCGAACAGGAAGGAATCCCTAACAAAACATTTCCACTGACTTCTTCTACGACGAACGGTCCCTATGATAAAAAAATATATAAATCTCCAGCACAGTAACTATTTAACTAGCAACATATTGTGATGAACTTCTAACTTCTGTACTCACGCAAGTGATCCATGAACTGTTACTATGTTAACAGGCAAAATGGTAGTGGCTGTACAAAAAAACCGTTATATTTACCCTGGATCCTCTACAAGACATAAACGAAACCAAAATACCACATTTACAACCCTTTGCACAGTTTTTTTTTAATAAAAAGAGGCCCCCGGGGGAGGGGGGCTCGAGTAGTGGAGGAGGCGGTCCCCGGAACTCCGGGGGGCCATGAGTCCCCCACATACATATAGTTATGTTATGTTATGTTACGCCATTCTTTTAGAGCGCACGGCTACCCCAGGGGGTGTCCCGGCGCTTTGACAAAGAGGCCTGAATACCCAGAAACACAAAGGCTACAAAAATGCTACAGTCTCAGGATTACACGGAGAAGAGCGTGGTCTTAAGCTCCTTCCTGAAAGCTAGGAGGCTGTTGGCTTTGCGAAGGGAGAGAGGGAGCTCATTCCAATGGCGAGCCGCCACATATTGGAAAGACCGTCCTCCCATCCGAACGCGTTTGACAGCCGGCACTTCCATTATGGCCAAATCGGCTGACCGCAACATCCTGCGCGGCACATAGAAAGCGATACGCTTTCTGATGTAATTAGGACCAACAGAGTGAAGGGCTTTGAACGCCAGCGTGAGGATTTTAAACGTAATTCTTCTAGAGATAGGTAGCCAATGCAACCTATTTAGAAGCAATGAGGCACTGGCTCTCCTTGGCAGGCCAAATATGGCTCTGGCCGCCGAGTTTTGAACAATTTGCAGTCTAGCCAGTAGGTACTTGGGCAGACCTGCATATAGCGCATTAGCATAATCTAACCGAGACCCTACTAGCGCCTGGACAACAGTCTTTCGATACTGCAGGGAAAGCAGTGGAAGAAATTTTCTGAGCATCTTGAGGATGCCGAAACATTTCCCTGATAACCCCATAATATGGGGTCGAAAAGAAAGGTCGTCATCAAACACAACCCCAAGTTTTTTCACTTGGGAGGACGCCTTCTCCGGAGGGAACATGTCCGGGGGCCACCACGACTTCCAACCGGGATCAGGGGCACAGCCAAAGAAAAGCAACTCAGACTTATTCGAGTTGCATTTCAGGCTGTGCCGCTGAAACCACGCAAAGACCGCACTCAGACAGTCTTTGTGTCAGGATTCGGACCCTATATTGCGCCTGCCTAGTACAAAACACTACAACTCCCAGAATTCCTGTTCGGTTGGGGGAGCATAAAGGAGGGGGCGTGGCCTAGGGACATCGTGTGTAATTTGTGATACTGAATTCGTATTCCTGGGAGAGAGCAGGTCGCTGGTTCCAGCGCGACCGTCTTGTGAAGCAGACTGAAACGAGTTAGCGTTTCTTCCGAAGCCGAGGAAGCTGCCGCGTGAGTGATTCATCACGGGCGGAATCCAGACAGCCTCAGGGCTTGCAAAGCCGAAGGTCGGCGTTTTGACATCCAGAGCGGTAGGGGAATTATACTGCGGGCTCGCAGTGGTTAACTCTCGAATTCCTGCACGCATAAACTATAGCTGGCCACAGAGTAACAGCGCGTGTACTTAGACTGTGTAATTCTGTGTCTTGGATGTTATTTAAATAACATTTGGCAACGTTTAAATGCAGACTGTTCAGTGGGGCTTCAAAGAAGTATTTGAGCTTCCAAGGTTTCTATGTGGTTTCCCTCCAAAGAAAAGAGGCATTTTCGGAGCAGCAAGAAAGATAAACCTATTCTATCTTTAGTCTGAGCGGAGGGTAGTGGGGTAGCTCCCTACATTCTGCCGTGTCAGAAGGTTGGATTCAGAAGTTGTTTGCAAACAGTGAAACAAAGAATAAGCGCGGATAATAGTGGTGGGAAGCTACATTATACCGTGCTAGGAATATTACTTTTGTGAATTGGACACTGTGGGAAAATTTGATTTATTATTTGGAACTATTCGTTTATGGGAAACTTGTTCTATCCAATGGAGAAAAACTTATTTCCAGGTGGATGTCTTTAAAAAGGAAAACACTACTTTCATTTATAACAACTCAGGAGGGTATGTTCTACTGAAGAGTGATACATATTATAACAGTAGCTGCTTGGGATATTCCTGTGATTCTAACCCGTGTGTTTGCTTTACATAGGGAATTGATATTTCATTTCGGTGCTTTGTGCCAATCTAAGAGAAGAGCGGTGACAGCAAAGGGTGCAGGTGAATATCTAAATAGGAAGGGTAGTGAGAATGAAATGAGAGTAGGATTATTGAATGTGGTGTAACCTGTGTATGTTCTCTCATTTCAGCTATCCCTTCCCTGCTGTTCCCTTCCTTCCCCTCCTGTTTGTTATTTTGTTCATATTTTCCCTTACCAGATCACTCGAACACCCTGTGATATACTAGGGGTGTTGGTGAGGTCTGGGGGTGGAACCCATATGTGCATCGATCGAATCCTGCGGAGCATAACCCTGACAGAATTACACACCCACGAATAGCGCTCCGCCTGATTCGGTTGTTGTAGATATGGCCACCTTGGAGGATGTACTACGTGCACTGGTGTTGGTTCAACAGGAATTGGCAGCATCCAAGGCAGAGGCAATTGCATTGAAGGATAGGGTAGAACAGCTGTCAAAAAACCGTTTTTCTACTGGTCCTTCTCAGATACAGGTTACAGTGCCTCCCCCCATTCCGTTGGCTAATCCGGAAAGATATGCGGGGGATCCCCGTAAAATCCAGGTGTTTCTCACTCAAGTGTTACTTCACTTTTCTTGTAAACATGCGGCTTTTCCAAATAATCACTCCAGGGTGGCGTTCGCCATTTCGTAGTTGGTGGGCGAAGCGGCCAGCTGGGCAGTTCCTCTGGTTAAAAATAATGATGCATTACTCTCTGACTGGTCAGCTTTTAGAGCTGAATTTGAAAAGGTTTTCGATAGAAGGGCTAATACCTTCAGCGCAGACAAAGAACTGATGGAGTTGAGACAAGGGAGGGGAGAATTAATTACTTATATGACATCATTTAACCGGATGGTGGCCGAATCTGAGTGGCCGGAAGGCAAACGTATGTCCCTCTTCTACCAAGGGCTTAGAGATGAGATAAAAGATGGCATCGCTCAGATAGACACTCAGCCCACTACATGCGTAGATATGATAAATCTGCCCTTGAGACTGGATAGCAGGATATCTGAAAGAGGTGGAGACAGGAAGAGATGGGAGAAGGGGAGATATAGTTATGACAGGTTTCCTCGTAAGGCGGCCAGTACCTCAGAACCTGGACCAGAACCCATGGAAATAGGTGCCATACGGGCCCCATTGTCCAAAGAAGAAAGAGAGAGTAGACGGGTTCAGGGCCTGTGTATGTATTGTGGCCGGAAAGGACATTACATAAGAGAGTGTCCAGTTAAAAAACAGGGAACTAACACCTGGTATAATTGCAGGAAAGTGGTGGCTTCTTCTTCCGTTAAGATGCAGGAGGAAAGGGAGATGGCACCGCCAAGAGAAGAAGAACCCCAGCAGTGGAAGCTTACTTCCTTGTCCACTAATGTGATAGGGGAAACAGAGTCTCATTTGGTTTTGAACATGGTGGTTGAATGCGAAAGCAAAACACATAATGTTCTGGTGATGTTAGACTCCGGAGCCACGGGCAACTTTATTGATAACGGGTTGGTTACTCGCTTGGAGTTGCCAAGAGTGATGAGGGCTAATCCCGAGGAATTAGCGAATTAGCGACTCCTTCGCTGCAACGACCCACTTCAAAACAAATGTTTTGCCGCCATTGACGGCGAGGAGTAGAGGCCACGCCTACCTCTAGGCCACGCCCACCCGCCGCATTATAAAAACGCTGCTTCTAGCGCTACATCACTAGAACCCTGCAATCTCCTGAGGCGGAAGCCGGGAGACGACGGAATCTTTTTAAAATTTGAATCATTCTTGTGTCACTTGTAAAATACTTTGTTCTTTTTAAAACGCGCACTCACCTGGTTGCCACCTTCATAGCGGGCCAGTGATACGCTTAAACAGCGACTCCTTCGCTGCAACGACCCACTTCAAAACAAATGTTTTGCCGCCATTGACGGCGAGGAGTAGAGGCCACGCCTACCTCTAGGCCACGCCCACCCGCCGCATTATAAAAACGCTGCTTCTAGCGCTACATCACTAGAACCCTGCAATCTCCTGAGGCGGAAGCCGGGAGACGACGGAATCTTTTTAAAATTTGAATCATTCTTGTGCCACTTGTAAAATACTTTGTTCTTTTTAAAACGCGCACTCACCTGGTTGCCACCTTCATAGCGGGCCAGTGATACGCTTAAACAGCGACTCCTTCGCTGCAACGACCCACTTCAAAACAAATGTTTTGCCGCCATTGACGGCGAGGAGTAGAGGCCACGCCTACCTCTAGGCCACACCCCCCCCCCTTTTTCCCTTTTTAGGGATGTGCAATTACCGTACGCGCAGCGGACGGGCGCAGCGGGCGCGCCGTCAGCGCGCCGTCAGCGCGCCGAAGGCGCGCCCAAGGCAAGCCCGTCTTCGCCCGTCCTCGCCAAGTCCTCGCCTCTCGCCAGACCCCCTGCCCAAAAAATCGTCTACGACAGTAACTTTCTGTGGTCGCTCAACATCGGCCCCAGATGCAACAATATAGAAGGTTGCATTGGTAGTACCTCCCTCTACTGCAAGCTTTGTAATCTGGCCATACCGGAACCATGCCTGACAAGCCATAAAGAGATTAAAAGGAACGACACCTCACTCACCATCATGCAGCTGAACGTCAGATCTCTGGTCAAACACCATGCAGAGGTAAGAACTCTCCTTATGGACGAGAACCCAGACATAATATTTCTAAGTGAAACATGGCTCAAAGACGACCTTACTAGCATCCCTAATTTAACAATACCGGACGGGTTCTCTATGACGTGCATCAAAAGAGACTCAAGAGGAGGCGGCATTGCTGCCATCTACAGAACCCCCTTTACCTGCTCCTTCCAAAAGGAAAGTATTGCAGACTGCGAATGTGCCCGCTTTAAAATCTCCACGAGCCCCCACTGCACTTTCTCGGGCCTTTTTATCTACAGACCCCCGGGGCCTTCTGCTAAGTTCACGGAAGAGGTCATCGATGTTACACATGCCTTGATCACTGGCTCGGCTAATTTCACGATTTTAGGAGATCTCAATCTCCACTTAGACAATGGAACGGACGCTAAAATTAGCAACTTTGTCACGGACCTAGCCGCCCTGCAACTAACCCAGCTGGTCAAATCTCCCACACATGTAGCAGGACACTTACTTGATCCGGTATTTACTAACATTCCCGAGGCTAGAACGGATGACCCTAAACCTATGGCATGGACTGATCACTCATTAATAACCCTCTCCATTCCGAATAACTCCCCTCCTAAGAAAAAATCACCCACCTCCTGTTTAAAAAGACCCTGGCATAAACTCGGACAAGGTGACCTTGCGGCCAGCTTGGGGCAACCTACCCTGGAGAACACAGACGACATAGAAAAATCTTACGCGTCTTTCCAGGATTGGATCACCAAGGGGCTGGACACTATCATACCAGCCAAGTGGACTAAAGGACGTAGTACTCCTTCCAACCCTTGGTTTGACGATAGCCTGAAAAAAATGAGGAAAGCCTGCAAGAAAATGGAACGGCAATGGAGGAAGGAATATAAGCAGGATGATAAAATCTTATACTTGGCTTCGCTGAAATCATACCACAAGGCAACTCGGACAGCCCGTGCTGCCTTCTACGCTTCTGAAATAAAATCCAGTTCAAACCCCACGAAAACTATATTCCAAATTGTGCAAAAAATACAAAACGGAGCCAAACCGGCCACTCATATCACCTCCACGCAACAATGTGAAGAACTAGCTACCTTCTTCACGGACAAGGTGAAGAAAATTTACAACACCTTCACCCAGGACATCCCAGGAGACGTCGACTCTCCTAACGCCACCTTCGGAGACTCCAGGCTCACTCGCCTACCCGCCATCTCCAGTGAAGAACTTACTAAACTTTGTAGGAAGGTGAAGTCGGGTGCACCCACAGACCCTATGAGACCTAGTCACTTTTTAGGAGCCTTGGAATTCTTCCTCCCACCCCTAACCGTGATTCTGAATCTATCATTTGCTACGGCCACGGTACCCATCTGCTGGAAACAGGCCTGGGTAACTCCGATTATAAAAAAACCCTCCCTAGACCCCGCTAAACCAGAGAATTACCGGCCTGTCTCACTGTTACCTTGGGTCGCTAAATTAGCGGAAGCCCACGCGAATAAAATACTCAGTGAGTATATGGCGAAAAATAATATCCTGGACCCCTCCCAACATGGCTTCAGGCCGGGCCATAGTACGGAATCCGCGCTCCTTACCTCCACTGAGAGCCTGCGGGAAATCATGGACACCGGTAAAAGTGCCGCGCTGATACTGCTCGATCTTAGCGCGGCCTTTGACACGGTGTCCCATGCCATTCTGATAAAACGCCTGGAAAATATAGGAATCGTGGACTCGGCGCTCCAATGGTTTCGGTCATTCTTAACCAACAGATCATTCAGGGTATCTGCCCCTCCGTTTATCTCCAAACCCCAAGACATAGGACAAGGTGTCCCACAGGGCTCGGCTCTCAGTCCCTCCCTGTTTAATCTATATATGCAACCGTTGGCGGAGGTTGCTAAGACATGGGGCCTCACAATGGTGTCGTATGCTGACGACACTCAGTTGGTCATCAGCCTTAGTGAGGCCCCCTCCCCGGAGGCCACCAACTTCAGGGATGGACTGTCTGCTGTAGCCAAGTGGATGACAGCAAATTGCCTCCAACTGAACGGTGGCAAAACCGAGGTACTGATAATGGGAAAAAACAGCAACAACTGGAACGATCTATGGTGGCCTCAGTCCCTGGGCCCAGCACCCCCTCCAAAAAACTTAGTAAAAAATCTAGGGGTATGGCTGGACTCGACCCTGAGCTTCCAAGCGCACACAAAAAAAGTCGCCGCAACCTGCATTGGACTACTGAGAAGCCTATACCCCATCCTAGGCTATTTCGACTCCAAGACACGACAACTCATAGTACAGTCTACTATCTTGTCAAGACTGGACTATGCGAGCGTCCTGTTGCTGGGAGCTAATAAAGCTGAGATAAAAAGATTCCAAAGAATCCAGAACTCGGCGGCTAGAGCGATAGTAGGCCTTCCAAGAAGGTGCTCAGTAAGAGCGACTATGTACAGACTTCACTGGCTGCCCATAGAAGCCCGTATCCAGTTCAAGGCCCTCTTATTTGCCTTTAAAATCTTGAAGAATGAAGGCCCAGAGCTTCTCCGTCCTCTGCTGACCCCCTATAAACCCAAACGGAACCTCCGGTAATGGGGCAACATCTAGCTTTGATACCCCAGACGAAATTCTGTCGCATCGGAGGTCGCTCTTTCAAACTTCTGGGGGCCAAGCTGTGGAACTCCCTCCCTCTCCACATCCGCTGCATGGATGATCTGCTAGCCTTCCGAAGAGCGATTAAAACCCATCTATTTCCCGCCCCGTAGGTCCCTCTTTCGCATCCAGTAGATTGTGTTACGGTTCTAGCGCCGGGACGCCCCGTCGCTGGGGCAGCTGTTGCGCTCTACAAAACAGGTAACATAACATAACATAACAAGTGTTGGCGGTGGATGGGCAACCCATTAAGTCAGGACTCATTGTTGAAAAAACAGCTGAAATGAGGGTATCTATAGAGGTGGAAGAGGGGAGACACTCTGAGATATTGGAATTGAACATCATAGATGCCCCTCAATACGAGGTAATTTTGGGTATGCCTTGGTTGATTTTCCATAACCCTTTAATCAATTGGAGTACCAGAACGATACAGTTTTTGTCTGAGACATGCCAAGATCATTCTGTTTCCTGTGTGGGTTCTCATGTATCAGTGTTGGCTAGTCCATTCATGGTAGCTACGGCTGCTGAAAAGGATGTGAGGTTGCCAGTAGAATATACTTCGTACCAGGAGGTGTTTAGCGAAATCCAAGCTGAATCATTACCCCACACCGGGATTATGATTGCCGCATAGATTTGATAGAAGGGGCTACTATACCTACCTGTCGGGTCTATGCGCTGTCTGTCCCTGAGACTGCCCACTTGAAGGAGTACCTGGAGCATTATGAGAGGTTGGGGTTTATTAGACCTTCAAGATCCCCGGCAGCCTCGCCTCTGTTTTTTATAGCAAAAGCAAATGGCGATCTCCGAGCGTGTGTGGACTACCGCGTCTTGAATAAAAACACCATACGGAACCGTTACCCTCTCCCCCTCATTACCGTTCTAATTGACCAGGTGAGGGAAGCAAGAATTTATACCCGATTAGATCTGCGGGGAGCTTATCACCTGGTCAGGGTTCATGAGGGAGATGAGTGGAAAACGGCTTTCAAGATGCGGTACGGTTTGTATGAATACCTGGTTATGCCGTTCGGACTGTGTAATGCCCCTGCGGCATTTCAATTCTTCATTAACGATGTGCTAAAAGAGTATATTGACTTGTTCGTGATAGTGTATATCGACAACATTTTGGTGTATTCCTTGGAGACATCCAGGCACACCGAACATGTGTGTATGGTCTTGGAGAAATTAAGAGAACACAGTCTCTATGTCAAATTGAGTAAATGTGAATTTGGTGTGCACAATGTTGAGTTCCTAGGGGTGATGCTCAGTCCTAAAGGGCTACAGATGTCAGTTCGGAAGGTACAAGCAGTACAGGATTGGCCTGTGCCTAAAAATGTGAGGGAAGTCCAGAGTTTTCTGGGCTTCGCTAATTACTATCGCAGGTTTATTGTACAATTCTCACAAATAGCTGTGCCCATCACTAGACTGGTAAGAAAAGGAGTCTCATTTACATGGACAAGTGAAGCAGGGGAGGCTTTTGAGAGACTAAAATCCGCATTCATCACGGCTCCTGTATTAGCCCATCCGAACTTAGAACATCCATTTGTGGTGGAGGCTGATGCCTCAGATGAAGCCATAGGAGCTGTTGTTGTCCCAGAGAGATAAACATACGGGGCAGCTACACCCTGTGGCGTATCTATCGAAGAAGTTGAGTTCGGCTGAACTCAACTATACAATAGCCGAAAAAGAACAGTTGTCAATAAAAAGAGCATTTCAGGAGTGGAGGCAGTATTTGTGGGGTGCACGTCATGTCATCACTGTGTACACTGACCATCGAAACCTGCAATACATGACTTCTGCAAGACATTTAACGCAACGACAAATGCGTTGGATGCTCTTTTTTGCGGAATACAATTTTGTGGTGACTTTCAGACCGGGTTCTGAGAACCGCAAAGCTGATGCATTGTCCAGGCAGACTTTACCGGTGGTGCCTAAAGAGGAGGAGACACAAGCTATTATACCAGCTGCCAAAGTGGTGTGTGTAGTGAGGCCTGAAACTTTTTTGGATGAGGTAAAGGCACATCAACACCCTGGGGGATGGAATGCTTGGGCCGATGGTAATCCCGCAAGAATGGTGACACAGGGACTGCCCTTTTACCAAAAGCGTTTGTATCTGCCCACTATTCCTTTGCAAAGGAAGGCTTTTCGATGGTGCCATGAAGCACCAGTGGCAGGTCACCCAGGCATTCGTAAGACTACAGTCACTGTTCAAAGACATTTCTGGTGGTTGTCGCTTGTTAAGGATATCAAGTTGTGGGTAATGAAATGTGATGTTTGTGCTTAAGCCAAGGGGGTGAATGTAAAGAAAGCTGGGAAGCTTATTCCGATGCCTACTCCCAAACGTCCATGGTTGAACATTAGTTTGGATTTTGTGTCAGGTCTTCCTATGGACCAAGGATTTAATGCCATTTTGGTGGTTGTGGACAGCCTTACTAAAATGGGTCATTTTATCCCTTGTAAAAACCTGCCTACCGCCAGTCAGACGGTGCAATTGTTGGCCAGTCATGTCATTCGATTGCATGGATTACCCAAGGTAATTGTCAGCGATAGGGGGCCGCAATTCATAGCTCGGTTTTGGCGGATGTGGTGTCATGCTCTAAACATTGATGTATCATTGTCTACAAGCTTCCATCCCCAAACAGAAGGACAGACAGAGAGACTCAATCAAACATTGAAAAAATATCTGCGATGTTACTCCAAAGAGGCTCATGAATCCTTAGTTGCACTGTTGTGGATGGCAGAGCTGGCGTACAATAACACAAGGCACAGTTCAACTGGGATGTCCCCCTTTAAGGCTAATTATGGGTATGATGCACACACCTTGCCGGTAGACATCCCTGATGAGGTTCAGAATCAGCCAGCTGTGAGAGAGCAGGTGAAGTTACTGAGGAAGGTGCATAAGGGGGTGCAGGCACACCTAGTGAAAGCTAAAGAAGCATACAAGATGTGGGAGGACAAACATCGAGTGGACCGTCGTCAGTACAAGGTGGGTGATAGAGTCTGGCTATCAACAAGAAACATCCACTTTAAACTGCGTAGTGTGTTCCACCCTCGATTTATTGGTCCTTACTCGATTGTTAAGAAAATCAATCCTGTTGCATACAAACTGAAGTTGCCCGGGTCTCTGCGAATACATCCTGTGTTCCATGTACAACTGTTGAAACCTGCGTTGTCCTCTATCAGGCCGGTGCCTCCTCCGGTGGTTAGTGGTGGGGGTGTTGAATACGAGGTTAGGAGCATTCGTGATTCCAAGATGCGCGGAGGAGTGCTCTGGTACTTGGTGTCCTGGAAGGGATATTCAGCAGAGGATGATTCCTGGGAACCCTGTTCCAATGTGCATGCCCCCAGAGCGGTGCGATCTTTTCATTTGCGTTGCCCGGCCAAGCCTTGTCCTAGGAGGCGCTAGGGACGGGGACATACTGTCAGGATTCGGACCCTATATTGCGCCTGCCTAGTACAAAACACTACAACTCCCAGAATTCCTGTTCGGTTGGGGGAGCATAAAAGAGGGGGCGTGGCCTAGGGACTTCGTGTGTAATTTGTGATACTGAATTCGTATTCCTGGGAGAGAGCAGGTCGCTGGTTCCAGCGCGACCGTCTTGTGAAGCAGACTGAAACGAGTTAGCGTTTCTTCCGAAGCCGAGGAAGCTGCCGCGTGAGTGATTCATCACGGACGGAATCCAGACAGCCTCAGGGCTTGCAAAGCCAAAGGTCGGCGTTTTGACATCCAGAGCGGTAGGGGAATTATACTGCGGGCTCGCAGTGGTTAACTCTCGAATTCCTGCACGCATAAACTATAGCTGGCCACAGAGTAACGGCGCGTGTACTTAGACTGTGTAATTCTGTGTCTTGGATGTTATTTAAATAACATTTGGCAACGTTTAAATACAGACTATTCAGTGGGGCTTCAAAGAAGTATTTGAGCTTCCAAGGTTTCTATGTGGTTTCCCTCCAAAGAAAAGAGGCATTTTCGGAGCAGCAAGAAAGATAAACCTATTCTATCTTTAGTCTGAGTGGAGGGTAGTGGGGTAGCTCCCTACATTCTGCCGTGTCAGAAGGTTGGATTCAGAAGTTGTTTGCAAACAGTGAAACAAAGAATAAGCGCGGATAATAGTGGTGGGAAGCTACATTATACCGTGCTAGGAATATTACTTTTGTGAATTGGACACTGTGGTGAAAATTTGATTTATTATTTGGAACTATTCGTTTATGGGAAACTTGTTCTATCCAATGGAGAAAAACTTATTTCCAGGTGGATGTCTTTAAAAAGGAAAACACTACTTTCATTTATAACAACTCAGGAGGGTATGTTCTACTGAAGAGTGATACATATTATAACAGTAGCTGCTTGGGATATTCCTGTGATTCTAACCCGTGTGTTTGCTTTACATAGGGAATTGATATTTCATTTCGGTGCTTTGTGCCAATCTAAGAGAAGAGCGGTGACAGCAAAGGGTGCAGGTGAATATCTAAATAGGAAGGGTAGTGAGAATGAAATGAGAGTAGGATTATTGAATGTGGTGTAACCTGTGTATGTTCTCTCGTTTCAGCTATCCCTTCCCTGCTGTTCCCTTCCTTCCCCTCGTGTTTGTTATTTTGTTCATATTGTCCCTTACCAGATCACTCGAACACCCTGTGATATACTAGGGGTGTTGGTGAGGTCTGGGGGTGGAACCCATATGTGCATCGATCGAATCCTGCGGAGCATAACCCTGACACTTTGATCCTGTCGCCGTCAAAAACCTCTCCTTTCCTGCAAGTAAACAGGAGCTGGGTGTCATCAGCGTAGGAAATGACCTGGGCCCCATAAGCCTCTGCTACCATCGCCAGAGGGGCCATATAGATATTAAAGAGGGTGGGGCTCAGAATGGACCCTTGAGGAACCCCTACCTCTAGCGATGGCATTTCAGCGGAGAACGGTGGAGCCCAGATCACTTGTCGACGGCCCGATAGGAAGGATTGAAACAAGTCCAACACCGTCCCATGCAGTCCGATCTCCCAGAGTCTTAAAAGGAGACCTGCATGTGGGACGGTGTCGAAAGCTGCCGACAGGTCCAGCATGACTAACATAGCCTTTCCCCCATGATCGAGCGTCTCCCTAATGGCTTCGGTCACCTCCACGAGGGCTGTCTCCGTGCTATAGTTAGCACGGAAACCAGATTGAGAATCATGGAGAATGTTGTTACTCTCAATAAAGTTGGTAAGTGTATGCTGTACATGTTTCTCAACCACCTTCGCCAGAGCAGGGAGCAGGGAGATCGGTCTATAGTTAGCCTGAAACAAGGGATCTAACAGAGGTTTTTTGATCAGCGGCAGAATCAATGCGTGTTTCCATTCCCGAGGCACCACTCCGGAACTCAAGGACAGATTGAGCAGGGGGTTCAGCAAGCTGTTTACTGCCGATGCCACTCTGCCCAAGCACTTTGCTGGACATACATCCAGGGGTGAGCCAGATTGAAGCCGGGACAGTAACTCAAGCGATGTTACCCAGGACATCTGTGGAAAGATCGATAGTGTGGGCCCAGGCTCTGCCCCTAAGGATGGTACAGGCCTCCATTTACAAGCTGAAGCGTCAATGTCCGTGGAAGGATCCACAGGGGGGAAGGAATCTTGAATAGTTTTAATTTTCGTGACAAAAAAGTCAGCAAGCTTTTGTAAAGATCCGGGGGTAGAGATCCCCGCGCAGGGGAGACCCTCTAGGCCCCCATTATGAAAAACAAATTGCCCCAGGGATTTGGCCCCCCCGGAGGCTAATTACTAATAAAGCGGGGTTCGCGTTTATTTTTCGCCCAGAACGCGTACCCTGCATTTAAAAAAAACATATATATATATCCCGAGTGACGTCTTATACGTACGGCACGAAAGTTTCTAATTGTTCAAAAACATATATTTATGTATTTAATGTACATATTAAGGGAAGACATAATGAAAATAATTTTTTTAAACTTTAAAAAAGTGTACATTACTTTTAAAATCAATTACGGAAATATTGGCCATACGTCATAAGAGTAAAGATAGTTTGAAGACTTATACATTTTATAAAACAATATACTACTGCACACTAAAGAAGAAAAGTCAACACAATTATTGACCCCTCTCCCAACATTTAAAAGCCCCTGGGGGAGGGGGTAAATTAATCGAGACTGAATACGTTAGTACAGCCTACAGTGCTTATGCTACCAGGAAAACGCAACAACAGTACAAAGCCCAGATTTTCATTAAAGTGATTTCTTAGTTGCAGGTCTAGTTGTCAGATCGACATACACTCTCTCATGGCTGTTATACACCCATACCACACCTATCCAGCACATCCGTCACTACACACGTGACCCTATGTATAAAAAAGACGGGGGCGCAACTGTTCTACTTCATATTAGAGTTCTTCCCAAAGTTCTGCACAAGGGGCCTACTACTACATGTGTGGCCTCTTTGGTCACTGAGTTGGTGGTGCCCGAAGCACTGAGCGGGTGAACAACCTGCAATGATAATGATGGTAGCACAAGTATGTTGTTAGGCATATACATTTACCACCCATGATAAAGGCATAAGCATGATAATGGCTCTCTGGTGACGGACACGCGTTGTAATTAAGCATGGGCGAATTTTGCGAATTCGCGATCCGCAAATTTGCGGATATGCGAATTCGCGATCTGCAAAATTCGCGAATTTGTGCGAATTTGCGGATTTTTGATTTTTTGCGTGTTCGCGGGGCTTTTTGCGTCTTCGCGAGCCGCTTGCATAGCGAAGTTACCCATGCAGTCGTTTATGGGAGAGGGAGAGAGAGATAGATAGATAGATAGATAGATAGATAGATAGATAGATAGATAGATAGATAGATAGATAGAAAGAGAGAAAGAGAGGGAAAGAGAGAGGGAGAGAGAGAACGAGAGAAAGAAAGAGAGGCCGGATCTCTGAAGGGCCAGATTCCTGAGTTGCCCCTATAGAACATACAGCTTTTTATTTTTAGCAAAATGCATATGAAAATTGTGCTGTAAAGGTCTCTTTTAGTTTAACCCCTCCTGACAACTCAAAATGGTTGTATTTGCCATCCTCTCCCTTCTTCCTGTTTTTTATATCTGTAAGTGCTTCCTGATGAGGTTTAATTCCTTGGACAGGTGCCTCTTGCCTACTTGTAACTATTCTCTGACCCTGCTTCAAGGGTCAGAGCAGGGTCAGAGAATAGTTGCAAGTAGGCAACGAGGCGCCAGGAAGCAATTAGCAGCAGGTGTCCAAGTTGAAGTTAATTTGTTTGTAACCCTTTTGTAAAAGGTTACAAAGAAATTAGGTTCAACTTTTGCACCTGCTGCTGTAACCCTTGCTTGGCTGAAAATTCGTCCCCGCTGATTCGCGGATTTTACCGCGATTTCGCGAGATTCGTGGATCGCGAAATCGCGGAAAATCCGCAAATTCGCCCACAAAACGGATTTTACGCCCACCCTTAGTTGTAATGGCTGTGGCTTACGTGCTTCAAATTCGTTTTTAGGTATACGTGTGACCAAGTCTGATAACATCGGAGCCAAGGACAAAAACAGGAAATCTCATTGATCACAGACAAGATAGGCGGAGGGTAAAATGAAAGTAACAGGTATAAAACAATAACGGAGGAAAACTACTAAAAAGGGGGGGGAACGGAGTATGTAATCAAGGTTTGGCGCCTCAAAATATGATTATTAATATATTACAAAAGTATAGCAGTAGATGACACACACGGCCCGGGAAAAGAAAGCGACAAATTAAGTACCTGAAATTAAGACAGCTTTGCTTGGCGAACTTAAAGAAAAAGAAAGAAACATGGACTTGGAAACGAGGCTGCTCATGCATAGAGAGTACACTGGTGCACAAAAATAACCAGGAAAGTTTCACATACTATCATAGAAATATAGCTCTTTTTTTCACCAGTAAAGTAAGTGCTCAAAAATAACTGTTTTTTTTTAGCCCCAATGCCCCCACGATCCTCCCTGCATCCTTCTAGAGCCGGCATTGCTTTGTCAGAGAGAACAGCTTACATGCTGCGCTGCTCTCTCTTTCGAAAACCAATCTGCTTTCCTACTTGAAAGAGAGAGCAGATTAACTTACTCTCTCTTTCAAATAGGAAAGCGGTTTGCTGTGGTAAAGTGGGAACTGCGACGCTCCCGCCCTACCATAGCAAACAGCAGTGTCCTGGAGGTAGGCACCCCGAGACACTTCAGGAGCCAGCCCTGGGAGGCGGTGGTCCCCATGGCCATCAAGGGCTCCCGGAGGGGGGCCGCTTGACACCCTACCAACATTAAAAAATCCTGGGGTGTAGGTCCCCGGGGCTGAAAGGTAATTTTACATATTACTGCCCCAGGAAGGTGGCGGTCCCCGGGGCGTGTACGGGGGGAGGGGGAGCTTAAAACATACTTTTTTTTAAGACCCTGAGAGGGTGGCGGTCCCCGGGGCTGCAGGGGGGCCTTACAAGCCCCTCTTAATAGATAAAAATTGCCCCCGATATTTGGCCCCCCGGGAGGCTAATTAAGAATAAAACAGACTTATAGTTTTTTTTACCTATATGCATACCCCGCAATTTCTTATTATTTAAAAAAGAATTGGGGGCATAAAGATCCATATGGGACCCCCTAAGCAGGCCTAGAAGGTCAGGATGTTTCTACACTGCCCCTTTTACTTTTTTTTTAACTTTGTTGTACTGTTTTCTTGTGACTCGGTTCCACCGAGGCACAAGGTGGCTGCCAAAACTTCCTGGTTTGGGGTGTTGACAGACAGTTGACATCCAATTAGCATGCAGCTCGTGCTCGTAATTGTACGCATTTCCGTAAGCGTGCAGTACTTCATCTCTAGATATCACTATGATTTTACTTTTGATTTTCTCAGGAACCACTGAACGGATTTACACCATTTAATAAACAGCACAATCTGCGAACCAAACTCTACCTCTCTGCCAAATGTGGTGTAATTCCGTTCAGCCGTTCGGGCGGTAGCCCTGGCTAAATGTCCCTATGGAAAATTGCATGGGGAAAACATGTTTTGGGACCCCCCTTTTCTTCAGCCCCCACTTGAAGAATCACCCCAAACTTTCAGGGAAGAAGCGGAGCTGAGCAGGCCATTTTCCTGGTGAAATTCGCAAAGATTCGTCCCCCAGCGCCAAAGTTTTTCCAAATAGAATGATGTGGATTTCCTATGGAAAGTAGGTTCTAACTATAACTACCTACGACCACCAGTAGGTAATATATATATATATATATATATATATATATATATATATAAGAGCCGTTTTATTCCCATGAGTGCACCAGGCAAATGCATTTCGGCAGTGAGGCCTTCTTCAGTGCTCAGTAATGCTAAAATGAACAGGCCCCTTCCCTGAGCTGCTATAATCGTCCCGCTCAGTTCTGATAGGTTGTCACCCATTCCCTCCCACTCCAGCCGAAGCGGGATGTCCGACGTGTAGTCCCCGGGAGTTCAATGGACTACACATTCCAGAATGCTCTGTTCCCGCGAAAGGGATCCGTAGGGTAGGGAAACACCACACTGAAGGAAATAACTGGCAAGTGAGTCAAGGAGCAGAGCGTGCCACCATTTCTCTGTATTCCTGAGTAAAAACACTCCCTCGGGTCCACACACCGCAACAACCTTAAGCACCCAGGTGTCCTTTCTGCAACGATCCGAGTGGCCATGCACCGGGCCCAGTGTGAGGCGGAATTGCCTCAACATCGCTTCTCCTTCTCCTGGGGTCACAGGGTGGACTCCGGAAATCTGCTACCACAGAAAGGCCCAACCAGCAGCCGGAGCTGCCGCTGCCAATGATTCCGGTGTCACTAGTGAACCGGGGGCTTCTATACTGTGTCACAGGCAAAACACGGTGAATTGGTAAGTGTGCACCTCCTGTGAAGAAAAGAGTAGAAGCCACCAATGGGGAGTATCAGGGAGCCGTTTTATTCTCATGAGTGCCTCAGGCAAATGCATTTCGGCCGTGAGGCCTTCTTCAGTGCCCAGTAATGCTAAAATGAACAGGCCCCTTCCCTGAGCTGCTATAATCGCCCCGCTCAGTTCCGATAGGTTGTCACCCATTCCCTCCCACTCCAGCCGGAGCGGGATGTCCGACGTGTAGTCCCCGGGAGTTCAACGGACTACACGTCCCAGAATACTCTGTTCCAGCGAAAGGGATCCATAGGGTAGGGAAACACCACACTGAAGGAAATAACTGGAAGGTGAGTCAAGGAGCGGGGATATATATATATATATATATATATAAATATATATATATATATATATATATATATATATATATATATATATATATATATATATATGAACAGAACACCTAACTTCAACAGGAATTTCCAAATGAAGAAGGCACGGACATCAGGTTGATGGTATACGGCTTCTTTTATTGTATCAGGTCACCTTCAACCCCCAGACCAAAGAGACGCGTTTCGGCTTCAATGAAGCCTTTGTCAATCTATTTGGCGCCAGTTCATTTTCACATTAAATAGTCACTCCCACTTAAGGCATTAGTAAACATAAACAACATACTACGTGTCTCACTTCAAACCCCCTACATTTCACAAGTGCTATGATAATGGATTAAATGCTGCGCAATGCACATACAAAATATACATAGTCACACGAATAAATGTTGTGTGGGTGAAGAGTTTAAGCATCAAACCAAAACATTTCTATGTTGCCAGCCTAAGTGAGAAACCTCATAAATTACACATGAGACGCCAAACACTCTAAATATGACGCCTGTATATTTAACATTTATAAAAATATAAAGTCTTTACCGAATTGTTTAACATTTAAAACATGCTGCAGTTATGACGTAATAAAGATGAAAAGCACCTCTGTCTCCCCTCAGACCTGGAATGCATTTCTAAAATGAAAAACGCTCTGCCGATAATTAAATGCCAACTCATACTGCAGCCATGATAGCTTACAAAGCATGATGAAAGTGCAGCCAACACTAATTCAAACGCCAAGAAGTATTGTACTCGAGTGATTATTTCATGGAAGTCAGTTACCTAACAAATGCATATGTCCGTGTCAGAACTACCCCACCCATAATGCATCTGGGCGATCGCAAATATACCTGCATAGTTTGGCGAATGTCACTTTCAAGCGTCAGCATCTCTAAAAAAACATTATTTCGAATCCAGAAAGCAATCCAAAGTAAGTCCTCATAATTGGGGTCACATATGCAGTTCGTAAAGTGCATCAAAGTCTCAATGTTTTTAAAGCGAAAAGCAGCGTGAAAACAATGTTGTAAAACAGACATCCTGTCAGGGTGGAAGGGGACCGATGCTCAAACAGTTGCAGATGTGCCAAATCAACCTCACTGCTTCGGCATTGGCGTTAGCAGTGCCCGGTCACCACTGGGTGTCAGACTCCTGGGCGAGGCATTTCTTGCCAGGAAATGTTGAACCCGCGCTGGCAGTCGGAAAAACCGCCTCGCTACGTGATCACTATCTCCCACTGCTGCCATCCTCGTACCTCTTCCTGACTTCCACAGTGGGGGCTAACCCTCTAGTACCACCGTACTCCAACCAAAGATTTCGGTCACATGGGAGAGCCACAAACGACCGGTGTTCCGTGGAAAGCGCCCAGACCGCTGACGCTCTATCAAAATGAACAGAACACCTAACTTCAACAGGAATTTCCAAATGAAGAAGGCACGGACATCAGGTTGATGGTATACGGCTTCTTTTATTGTATCAGGTCACCTTCAACCCCCAGACCAAAGAGGCGCGTTTCGGCTTCAATGAAGCCTTTGTCAATCTATTTGGCGCCAGTTCCTTTTCACATTAAATAGTCACTCCCACTTAAGGCATTAGTAAACATAAACAACATACTACGTGTCTCACTTCAAACCCCCTACATTTCACAAGTGCTATGATAATGGATTAAGTGCTGCGCAATGCACATACAAAATATACATAGTCACACGAATAAATGTTGTGTGGGTGAAGAGTTTAAGCATCAAAACCAAAACATTTCTATGTTGCCAGCCTAAGTGGGAAACCTCATAAATTACACATGAGACGCCAAACACTCTAAATATGACGCCTGTATATTTAACATTTATAAAAATATAAAGTCTTTACCGAATTGTTTAACATTTAAAACACGCTGCAGTTATGACGTAATAAAGATGAAAAGCACCTCTGTCTCCCCTCAGACCTGGAATGCATTTCTAAAATGAAAAACGCTCTGCCGATAATTAAATGCCAACTCATACTGCAGCCATGATAGCTTACAAAGCATGATGAAAGTGCAGCCAACACTAATTCAAACCCCAAGAAGTATTGTACTCGAGTGATTAATATATATATATATATCCACAACAACCTACAGTGAATGGCATTTTCCAGTTCATTTTTCAGACCTCCTGATGTACCTCTAATGTACCACCTCTAATGTAAGTCCAGATTATCCCCACAGTGATTCCTTCTAATCTGAGACACTATAATTCATTCTAACTTCCAGATAGTGCTGAACCAAGAGTGCTGCATTCTTCTGAGTGGAATTAGCTGATCTATGCTCCCTAAATAGCAGAGATGTTTAACCACATTGATGCTAGTGTTATTTTCCTCCTGTGCTGGCTTTGCTTTATTCCCATTGTTCATGACGAGCTCAGCTCGTCATGAGTGTATGGAGGTGTACACCATGACGAGCTGAGCTCGTCATGAGCGTCCAAGGAGTTAAAGCGTGGGCAATTGCCCACAGCCCCCACCTTCTGATGGGCTCCCTGGTAAAGAGCTCCTGTTTTTTTGTGTGAAAGTTTGAGTATAATTTCCTCTAGCATCATGCAGGCTTGGTTTATTAGAAAAGAGGTAATAACATTCAAAGTTGTTCGGAAGTTCGGAAGCTCCAAAATTCTTAAAATTTCACTGCTAAATAATATTTTCATTTGTAGTCCTGAAGTTTGTCATTTACGATACTTGCCTGTGTATCCTTTAAAAAAGAATTTGTCAGTGACATTAGCCACATCACATACTGGAATAATAAGGACCCTCAATAGTGCTTCCTAAATTTCTCAATTTGCCAATGTGCCAACACCACTTATTAAGGGGGGCTTTCTTTTTTGCTCATTTTCCCATTAGGTTGGTGTGGTGAGGTAAGTAACCTTCATGCAGCTCTACAAGAAAAGGGGTTTGTGGTTCCAGACTTGGGGGCAGATTTACAATAACTGGCATATCCCTGCAGATCAGCAGGGATGCGCCAGTTTTGTTGTGTGACATGAGGAACATTAGGAACCCCCTGCACCACCATGGATACGCCGCATTTACAATGCGTCTCTCCATGGCGCAAGGAGAGACAGATGTGTGACGAAACTATCCGCGTATAGGTGACGCAGTGCTGGAGTTGAGTCGCAAGTGCGATGCAACTCTAGCACTGCTCAGGGCCAGCCTACAGTTAGTGTGCTGCGTCACCCCCTACGCCTGCTACAAGCAGGCGTAAGGCTTTGACACAGTGGGGACGTAAACGTGACTCAGTGAAATCTTGTAGATTTCACCACGTCACTTTTACATGGCTTCCTTGCGACGTTATGCCCACTCTGCATACATTATACCTGACACAGGTATAATGTAACGCTGGGCTTTACAACGTGACGCATTGATGCAGCACTCTTCCGGAAATAATTTCTAAATCCATGTCACCTTTCCCTGAAGTACAACTTCTAACATATTCTCAATCAGTGGGGCCCATATCACTGCAAATCACCCATAAACACTTTCACTCTACTTCATGGATCAGTGAAATTCAAAGGAAAAGCTGCTGTATCATAGTGGAGTATCTAAAACTAAAATTGAATATTCATACCATTTACACCTGCAGTTTAAATACGTTTACCACGGTTTTCATTTAATACGACAATTTATTTAGACACACCACCATTGAGGTCAATGGATCTACTAGTAAAAAATTAGGCGTAGGAAAACTCAAGACCAGCATAATTCTCCATTTATCTAATTTTTATTAAGAGCAAATTCAGCATGTCTAAGATTATTTACTTTATTTATTTCTTATTTCAAAAGAACGACATTCAAAATAAGGTTTAAATTAAGGACAGCTAGATTCATTTATTTAGGAAAAGCTCAAAGATAGACATCTTCATTTGTTTTATATAGCAAGTATTAGCAAAAGACAGATAGTTCCCAAATAAACCTCTATTCTCCTATCATCCCTAACTAAACTCTCAATTAAAGTGCATTTCCCTGCGAAAAGAATTAAGAATTATGCAAAGTCTTACATATCAGGAAAAAATCAGCATTCCAGCAGCATCTCTTGTAGCAATTGAAGAAAAGAGTTCCTCTTCAGTAAAAACAGCACTTTTTATACCTTTTTCACTAGCTCTATATATCTAAAAGTGTAACTTTCAACCTGAATTCGAGTTCTGATTGGACAATTTTGGGGTGGATGAGCATCATCTCGTCATCACAAAGTATTTTTTCCTTCCGTCTGCAATTTTCTAATGGGTCCATTGTTTAGCCAAAGTCCAGCCTAGTCCTGTTCCCAACTTGCAACTTTAGCATTTATTCCCATGTTCTGTACCATTCTGCTCATCATATTGGCAGCCATCTGCACGTCCAGGCTAACATGTCCTTGAACCGTAGTCACTCCAGGCACAAGCAGCTCGCATTCAGACCAGTGCATGCTTACATCTTTTTTGGCCACAATAATCGAGTGACTCCATTTTCTTTTAGGCCTCACGAGTCAAAATGGGAACTATCATAGAAACAAACACAAATAAACGTTAATTTTAAGTGATTTAACCCTTCTGTTTACCTCCCCCTTACTAAGGTTTTCCCTATTAGTAGTTACCTAGCAAATAGCTAGATTTAAGCGCGATATACTCACTTTATCCTCACGTTTTGCCACAATAACACATAAACAAAAGCACATTTATGCCGCATTCCATTATCTTAAAGCTGCTCATTAGTTTGGATCATGACAAAATCACATAATTAGTTAATTATGATTGCAACATAAGCAAAATTAGTTTCCCGCGTGTAGGTGCATTTCTTATTCTATGTTGGTTAATCACGCATAACATTCCATTAGTACAAATTATAGTTATTCAAGTATGACTTCGCAAGGGGTACGCAAAATTTTGCAATTCCACTTCGCTCCATCAACTTCCCCCTTTGGTGATTTATCACCAAATACTTCCCAAAATTTTTCTAAATTTTATTTCAGAATATGTTTCAAATTCTTCAGATTAGTATGTCTATACTTTAGTATCCTTTTCTCTTGTCTCCTTAAAAATCTTTTCTTGAAACTCTTCCATTTCTATATCACCTTTTTCTCTGTCTCTTTCTCGTCTCTCTTGGATCATTTTCTTTAATGATTTTCTAACATTCCTTCTTTTTCTGTCTATGCAACATAACCTTATCATTAAAATGACTAATACTATCACTGTTACTGGAATTAGTATTTTACCTATAATTGAACTACCTATTTCTTGAAACCAATGTTTAACTGCTGTAAAACCTCTAGCAAGTCGTTCAAGAATACCATCAACCTACAGTGTTTTGATTTCTCTATGCAATTCCGTAATATTTGTAATGAATTTCTCAATGTTTTGACTTTTATCTGGAATGCATGTACAGCAATACTGTACCTTCAAAATTCTAAAAACTTCACCCTCTTTTGCCAATATAATATCAAGTGCAAGACGATTTTGCATTACCATAGTTCTCATAGCAATCATTTCAGTATTTACCATTAGGAATCCACCTGCTGTGTCAGTTGACAAACGATCTACTATTGTTGACAATCTTCGAATTCGATTTACATTGAAAGATATTCCCACTGCTGGTATCAGTGCTCCAAAAACATCCCCTATTATTTCTATGACACATTCTCTTTTTCTACAACTTAAAGGTTTACCTATCTCATGAATTCCATTAGTACCTCTATCTACATGGAAACATTTTAGGAAAGATCAAACCCACATAGCATGTCCCATACCCGTGGTCAGGTAGTCTATGATAAGCCTCGTTCCCACAAATAAAATACACACCTAGGAAAACAGGATCATTTCCCCCTTTAAATCCCCATCCTCCTTGGATTCAATAGGTATCTTACATTGACTTGCTCCCACTAAATAATTTTCATACATGGTATTGTCTCTCCTAATACAAAATTTTCCTAACAATGGAGTGTCTATGTTTATTGCTACATTCACATTTCTTTCATCAATATTTTCATCATTAAATGTCCAATATTTTGATTTTTCGTGCTTCACTTTTTCTTTACGTTTATAAGAAATTCGTCTTTCTTCAACCATATCTAAGAACGCCTTTCCTTCTACTCTCATTTTACATGTTAAATTATTTTTAAATGCAAAATCGTGACTTAACTCATCTACTTCTAAGAAATATTCTCCCATAACTGCAGCAGGCTTTTTCTTATTCAGTGCATTATCTATTTTCAAATTTGCGAACACTTCATCTAAATTGGAATAATGTTACTCTAATTTGCCTGTTTGACAAAACAAGCTTGCAATCACACTACACGTGACTCCATATGTAAGTGGAAGGTGATGATAAGTCACCCTCTCAGAAACAGATGCAGGTAATTTTACACACACATAACAATCGCTGGCGTCCATTGTCCTAACGTACTCAGTTGACAATCTTGAAAATGTACTTTTTGTAAAATCGCTTATAGAGCTATCTTGATGTAATTCTGGCCTATATACATGGCGCTTATTCGGTTTTGATTCCATATCTTTCTACATGAACTCACAATATGTTTCAATTTCACTAAGTTATCTCGGAAAGGTATAATAATAGCTAAAATCATCCATATCAATATTAATAAACCAGTACATATTACGCACATCCTGCACCATTTTCTAAAAATAGAACATTTTGTTTTATGATTGTTAGACACCATTTTTTATTTATTTTATTTTTTTTAGACAGCAAGTTTTGTTAACAGATTTTCTTTGACCTTATGTCACCTATAAGCCTCTTCTTTTCTAGCAAGTTTTCTTCGACCTAATGTCACTTACAAGTTTTAGTTTTGTAACAGAATTTTCTTAGACCTTGTTCACTTACAAAATTTTCTTTCTACTTACAATGCCCCTTTTCTTTTTCCCCTTCTGAATTTCAGATTCACTTTCCACGTTGTCCTTTTGATCAATTACCACTTTTCTTTGTGGCTCAGTTCTTTACTCACTTTTCCCATCTGTCTTTGGGCAGCTCAAATTTTCTTGGCTACTGTTTAGCTCTTCAATTAGAGGTAAAACTATGTACGACCAGTCAGGTGATTTATACTTCTGATTTGGTCTTCTTACTCTTTTTGGCCTTTGCACAACTTCTATTTTCTTTCCCAATGCCTCCCTTTGACTGGTTATCTAATTGACCTGTTCTTCTTGTTGTTTTTCTTTGCTAGACCAACAACAAAAGACCCTGTCCGACGGACGTCAACTTGTGTCAGTTATTGAAGAAATAGAACAGTCTGTGTGTACTGATAACTATTACGATCCCCTGCAGTTTATGAGGGGACAATTCACTGCTCTGCGCCCAAAAATTTCCACGTTCACGTTAAAAAAGGCCCATCTTCCTTTACAGATACACAGAACAACAAGTACAAGCTGTCTGACACATCTAGGTCAATATCAGGGATCCACACCATCAGTGTTGGACCAAATTCTACTTAGAAAAAATGTGCGAGAAACTAATGACACCTCACGGAAACACCACCAACGGGGTAACTGGTATTTAATTTCCAGACAAGCCCCTGTCTCATCATCAGTAGTCACTCGATTCTCAAAGAAAGAAGAAGGAAAGTGTCCAAAACAAACAACCAAAAACGCTAAAATTATCCATATCAATATTAATAAACCAGTACATACTAGGCACATCCTGCACCATTTTCTAAAAATAGAACATTTCGTTTTATGATCGTTAGACACCATTTTTTTTTGTATTTTTTTTAGACAGCAAATTTTGTTAACAGATTTTCTTTGACCTCATGTCACCTATAAGCCTCTTCTTTCCTAGCAAGTTTTCTTCGACCTAATGTCACTTACAAGTTTTAGTTTTCTAACAGAATTTTGTTCGACCTTGTGTCACTTACAAAATTTTCTTTCTACTTACAATGCCCCTTTTCTTTTTCCCCTTCTGAATTTCAGATTCACTTTCCACTTTGTCCTTTTGATCAATTACCACTTTTCTTTGTGGCTCAGTTCTTTACTCACTTTTCCCATCTGTCTTTGGGCAACTCAAATTTTCTTGGCTACTGTTTAGCTCTTCAATTGGAGGTAACACTATGTACAACCCGTCAGGTGATTTATACTTCTGATGTGGTCTTCTTACTCTTTTTGGCCTTTGCACAACTTCTATTTTCTTTCCCAATGCCTCCCATTGACTGGTTATCTCATTGACCTGTTCTTCCTGTTGTTTTTCTTTGCTAACCAGTTTAAATCTCAGTCCATCATTTTCTTTAGGTCAATTATCTCCTTTACAAAATGTCTTCGTCTTAGGCTCCATGATGTTATATTCTACTCTCCAAGCCCTTTTCCTCGGACTCTTCCTTAATGGAGTTTCATCTGCACTCTCATCAGTCTCACTTTCAGTGTCTTCAACAGTTTGGTTGATAATGACTTTCACAGCGTCTTTCTCTTTTTCAGAGTCAGTTTTCTCTTTTGACAGTTCCTTCACTCTGTTAGGAACATCTACAAAGCTGGTACTTGGAATCTCATCTTCTTCATGAGCTGTTTCCTCCTTTTCAGTGTCAGGATTTTCGTTCCTGCTTTCAGAGCTTCCAGTCTGTCTTTCAGGATTTTCTTCTTCACCAGTTTTATCTTCTCTTAGCTCAGTGTCTTTACTGGTGTCAGTCTTTACCAATTCTCTATCTTCAGATTGATCTTCAGAATTCGGTATTTCAGAACTTTCTTCTTCTCCTTCAGATGCTGAACTAGTATTTGATACTTCCAGATATCGAGGTTCTTGTCGATCTTCCATATCTGAACTATTCTCTGGCTCATCTTCAGAATTCGAGTCAGTTGTGCTTTCACCTTCTTCGTTTAAGTTTTCAGGTTCAGGCACACGAATAGTGTGGCTTGCGTGTACCCATCTCTTTACTCCAGCACATTTGACTGCAGTCGTACTAACCAAAACAACTTGTCTTGGTCTCTGCCAACGAGGCACCAAACAGTTTCTTCTGCGTTGTACCTTTATTCTCACCCAGTCTCCAGGGACTAGATCATGTGCTGGACTTTCTCTTTGGTGTTTGATACAGTTCCCACCTGATGGAACAAAGAAGGTACTACGTCAGACAGGTTTTTGCAGTAATCCAGTATGATGTCATCATTAATTGCTAACAATTTACTAACTGGTACATATGCTTGTCTCATCACCTTTCCCATCAAGATCTCATGTGGACTCAATCCAGTTTTCCTGTCAGGAATGCTTCTTAGGGTCATCAAAACAAGTGGCAAGGCATTAGGCCACTTTTATCCTGTAGCCAAGCACATCTTTGAAATCCTGTTTTTAATTGTTCCATTAACTTGCTCTACCACTCCTGAAGCCTCAGGTCGGTAAGCACAATGCGGTCTCTGATGAATGTCCAATGCTTCACATACCATTTGTATAAGTTCATTTTTGGAAATGTGGGCCACGATCAGTTTCAATCGTCACTGGGAAACCAAACCTAGGTATTATTTCCCTTAAAAGTAGTTTGGCAACAGTTAGCCCATCATTCCTTCTTGTGGGGAAAGCTTCTACCCATTGAGAGAACAAATAGATGATCACCAAAACATATCTGAGTCTGTTACATGGCAGAAGCTCAATGAAATCCAATTTCATATGTGTAAATGGGCCTCCCTCCCGTCCTATGGTTCCCAAACTCACAATAGTTCTTCTGTTTGGATTAAACTGCTGGCAAACTAGGCATCTCTGACACAAGCTCTCAGCTTTCATCCTAAACTTGGGATTATACCACGTCTGTCTGAATAAGTGAAGTATGGCATCTCTCCTAATATGAGGTTGACCATGGTACATTCCGGCCTTATTTGAGATCATGCTATCAGACATTACTGGTCTTTCATCTTTGTAAACCCAGATTTCATCTTCCTCTCGTTGTCTACATCCTGCTTTTAACCAAACATTTTTCTCTTCCTCGTCAGCTTCTTCCTGCATTTGCCTCACTCCCAGCCAAGTTTCAACTACAGTTGTTAGCATTAAAGGACTTGGAACATGTTCTTTCTTTCTTTCCTTATTGATAGAGGCAAGATTTTTGGCACAGTATTTAGCAATTGAGTCAACATACCTGTTACCTTGGGTGATATAGTCATTCCCCTTTTTGTGTGCCGCGCATTTTACCACAGCCAATTTGTCTGGCAGTTGGATGGCATCAAGCAACATTCGCACAAATTCAGCATTACGTATGGGTGTTCCAGCAGAAGTCAAATAACCTCTTTGGGACCACAGTTGTCCATAATCATGAACAACTCCAAAACCATACTGACTGTCAGTCACTATGGTCACTTTGATTTCTTTTCCCAACTCACATGCTCGAAATAGGGCAATCAACTCTGCTATCTGAGCAGAACGAATTCCTTTCAAACAAGAAATTTCCAATACATCTGCCACCGTACAGACAGCAACACCCTCATATGTCCTCAGACACGAACCATCTACAAACATCACATAATCAGATTCACGCAATGGCTCATCTCTAATGTCTGATCTTGGCTTGGTACAGTATTCAAGAACGTCTAAGCATTTGTGATCAACTTCATTTCTCACTTCTGTTTCCATTTTGTCAGGCAATAATGTGGAAGGATTCACATTTGCGCATCTAGAAATTGTTACATTTTCTGCTCCCAGAATGATCTTTTCATATTTGGTCATTCTATGTATGTATGTATGTATGTAGGCATACTTGTATAGCGCAGCTGTCACCCAAAGGGCATCCTGGCGCTTTGACCACAGAGCATTCCTACCAATGTCAATTACACTGCCTTCGGAAAAAGATACGTTTTGAGGTCCTTTCTAAAGGACATGAGATCCTGCTTGCACCTTAGGGCCAGAGGTAGAGAGTTCCAAAGCTTGGCGGCCGTAAAGCTAAAGGAGCGGCCGCCCATCCTCACCCTTCTTATCTTAGGAACAGTCATCAAAAAGGCCGAGGAGGATCTCAAAAGTCTGGCAGTAGAGTACCAAGAAAAAAGACCTTGCAGTACTACAGGGCCCAGCCCATGCAAGGCTCTGAAGACCAAGCAAGCTGATTTAAAACAGATCCGTTTTTGCACCGGTAACCAGTGTAGGTCTGAAAGGGCGAGGGAAGACGAGGCAGACCATGGCCGCGAAAGCGCCAGTTTAGCTGCCATATTCTGTACCCGCTGTAGCTTCATAATTAGAGTGCCGGGGGCCCCCAGAAGCAGTACGTTGCAGTAGTCTAACCTACTGAGGATGATACTCCGCACTGCTTCCGTCCTCGCTGAATGAGGAAGAAGTGGCAAAATCTTCCGCAACATGCGCAGCAGCAGCATACAGGTTGCCGTGGTTTTGTTGACGAAGGCGTCCAGCTGGAGACTAGGCCTGAGCAGGACACCTAGGTTACGGACTGAGTCTGCTGCTGCGATAGTGCCTAAGGTAGAGGATGGCCAAAGTCCCTCCGGCAGAGAGCGAGGCGTACGGTCTACCGAGCAGTAGAGAACTTCAGTTTTTGCCCCATTGAACTGTAATGAGTTCTGGCGCAACCAATCCGCAGCTGCTGACATGCACTGGTGAAAGGATTCCAGGGGGACTGCATCCCTGCCCTCGATGGAAAAAATAAGCTGAGTGTCATCGGCATAGTTGATGACAGACATGCCAAATGACTTAATCAGACTTATTAGAGGGCGAAGGTATAAGTTGAAGCGAATCGGGCTGATTGCAGAGCCCTGCGGCACTCCTTGTTTTACCTCTCTATTCTATTCTATTGTTGGTCAAATACTGTGTTTTCGTTCTAGTGAGGAGAATCTCCACAGAGTGAGGTACATACACTCTTACAGGAAATCCCATCACTATTCTTTCACTCTGTTCCAGACTAACGCTTGTGGCTGCTACTCATTTCAGACAACCCGGTAATACCTTTGCAACAGGGTCCAAAACAGCTGAGAAATACGCAATAGGTTTTCTCAGTTTTCCATGTCTCTGAATCAGTACTGACAATGCACATCCTTCTTGTTCACTACAATACAGTTCGAATTCCTTTTCATAATCGGGCATCCCTAAAGCTGGTGCTTCACATAAACTCGTTTTTAGCTGTTCAAATGCTTCCATTTCAGTTTTAGTCAGAATTATAGGGTCTCTGCTATCTGCTCTTGTTAATCTCTGTAGTGGCTTCGCAATCAATTAAAATCCACTTATCCATTGTCTACAATAATCCACCATTCCTAGGAACATTCTCACTTGTCTTTTGGTTTTTGGTGGCTGCATTCCCTGTATCATTTCTCTCTGTAGTAACTTGTCTAATTCCTTTGGCAATTTATGACCTAAATACTGTACTTTTTTTTTTACAAAATTGTAATTTTGATGGAGACACTTTATGTCCCTCACTAGCCAAATGATTCAACAATGCAACGGTATCCGTTACACAGGCATCTTTTGTCTTTGATGCCACAAGGAGATCGTTGATATATTGAACCAATACAGACTCTCCAGGCATGTTCATACTCTCTAATGATTTCTTTAGCAATTGATTAAAGATAGATGGACTTTCAGTTTACCCCTGAGGAATTCGGCACCATGCCAAAATATGGTCTCCAAATCTGAAGGCAAAACTTGGCTGGCTTTCTGGGTGCAATGGAACTGTAAAGATTGAATTACACAGATCAATCATAGTGTACCATTCTGCATCATGGGGAATTTGATATAAAATCACTGCTGGATTTGGTACGATCGGACATCATGGATCAACTATTTTATTAACCTTTCTCAAATCCTGTACTATCCTAAAGGTTCCGTTTGGCCATTTCAGTCCCATTATTGGAGAATTACAAGGACTACTCCTATCTATCTTAGTATGCCTTGTTCAATCATTTTGTTTACCACTGGGTTAATTCTTTCAATTATTTCTGCAGTCATTTTATACTGAGGAATATTCGGGTAACTTCCACCTTCCTTTATAGAGACTTTTACAGGATCTACATCTTTCATTAGCCCAATATCTTCACCTGTGAAATCCCACAACTTCTCTGTTACTACCTTTTTCAATTCATCCGGTATCTTTTCTCGATCAAACACAGGAAATAATTTGTTTTGTTCTGCCTCAATCATAAGCATGGTCATTTTGTACAAACTATCTTCATCTGGGGTTTGCAATTCTATGCCATCTGGTGAACAGTATATGGCACAGTTCATCTTACACAAAATATCTCATCCTAACAAATTTATAGGACTACTAAGACACACCACAAATCGATGCATGTCTTTTAAATTTCCAATCTCTACTTCAACTGGTTGTGTCAAGGATATTTTAATCTGTCTATTGGCAACACCTACAACGTGGATGGTGTCTCCCGAGAGAGAAAGATTTTGGACTTCCACTGATCTGACAGTAGAAGGGTAGCACCAGTGTCCACTAGGAAAGTTATTTCTACATCATTCACCTTTCCACTTACAAATAGACCAGACTGATCTACCTCAAGAGTGGCTCCTAGCACACACTCTTCTTCCTCTCTCAGGCGCCGTCAGAAACTTTCATCAAACTCACTCCCACCTTCTTCTTGCAACCAATACTGAGGACTCACATTCACTATAGGTGATCTATTTACCTGCTAAACTCCACTGAATCCTGTCTCTGCACTGTATGTCTGTTGGTTTACACTGTGTGGAAGTGGCGGTTGTGGCACCTGACTTTGCTGATTAACTATCTGCTGTGTTGCGGTTGCTGTTGAATTACCTCATTCTGCAAATGTGGATTTAATGATGCATTTTCCAGATTAACTCTTGGTGGATACTTACACTCTTTCTTCCAACTATGTCAAATAATCTATCTAAATCAACCCATAATACTTTTGAAACTTTCACAAATCTATCTACTTGTTGATACCATTCTACTGTTTTTTCTCTCAATCTAGGGAAGTCATTCGTAAATGATAATATATCCTGTCTACTCCATGGACCATGTACATATCCTCCTCCTGGTATTTCTCTCATAGGGACCTCATTTGCAACTCATTTGCAACTAATTTGTCTCTTTTTCCCTAACTGGAAACGCTAATGTTGATTTGTCACTGGTCTCCTCTTTCTTCTTTGCCTATCTCACTCTCCATTTATTCACATCTCCCCATTTCCGTAACAAAACAATTAATTCATTCCTTTATTTGGGTTAATCTTCCAGCAGTGTTCATGTTTTCAATGTCCTTTTCTGAACAGTCTACTATATAGGATTTCTGTAATGATTTCTTTTTTGCAAATTCTATTTCGAATTCATTTGCCAGATTTTCCAGCTGATCATGTACTGACTTCACTTTCCATGTTATGCTTTTACACATGAACATAAGTTCATCCTCTTGGTATGTTTTTAATCTATCTGTTCCAATGGTTCCAATAATTAATTCTTCCATATCTACTTTTCATTTTGCTACATCCAATACTTTAGGTTCATGCTCTTATAATTTCAAGGTTTTGATCCAATCACTTAATTCCTACTCTGATGGTCCTACATATGTCTGCGTTAAGTTTATTTTCTCTACACTCTTTTCAGGTGTAGCAGAGTCAGATTCTGCTCCGGTCGCATATTTATAGGGTAAACTCTGATTGACAGTCAATTCAGGTGGATTTACATTATTTGTTCGTCTAATTTCTGACAAATCAGGATAATTGTTTCCTTTTAATTTCTGTAAACTCTGTTGTAAAGGAATTATCAAACTTGGCTCTTTTATTCTTTGATTCTCAAATACTGGAATTACAGGTCCTTTCGTTACTGGAACTGTTACTGCTTCAAAGTTCCTGTATCTGTTCTGTCAATGCATTTGTAGATCTTATATATTCAGCAGTACTGACTTGTGCTCCAACTCGCCTTTCTACACTATTTGCATTTCCTCGTTCATTACTTTGTTTGGGAGTACCAGTAAGTCTTGGTTCTGTCATTGGGGTACTTGGATTATATCTCACTTCCATTCTTTCAGGTACATCATTAAAATTAGAGAATTGTTTCGGGGTCTCATTAATCCTTTCATCTACCACTGGAGCATTAGGTGTAGTCCATAAAGAACCTGGTTGATACAGTGGTGGTCTTCTATTTAATATTTCCTCTAGTACAGCATCCTCTGATTCACTTTCACCATAGCTTTGGTTCCCTGTTTCTACATTCTTTCTCTTTTCTGTACATTTCCGCCCTTCATAATCATCCACTAATCTGACTGGATACATGCCATCACACATATTAGCATTTCTCCATCTACGCATTCTACTCTCATGTGTTTCTCCCCATAGATTTTTACATCTGCCTCTGGGTCTGATATATCCTTGCAATCTTTCACTTTCCAACTCATGCATCTCGTCCTCCCATTCAGCTAGAGCTTCAAATTAAGTTGGTCTAGGTCTTGGGGCAAGATTCATCATCTTTTCTCTCAAATTTCTCAAAACTGCCAAATCAAGTGATCCTCCTTCCGGGAAAGCTAATACACCATAATTTTTGGTACACCTTACCCAATTCTCCAACCAAACACATGTATGGTAACCATATTTCGACAACATATAGGAAACAGGTGTTTTTGGTGGTGGAAGTATTTTTCCCTCTCTTGTGATAATTTCCTTATCCTTTACAAACGCACTTTCAATTTCTTAAACCATTAAGGTTTCTTTATTTCTTCTCCGTAATAGTAATACATTTTTCAGTAAATTCCCTATCTTTCAAAAGATCACGCACTTCCCTGTTGCTGTTCCGTTACACCAACCTATTACAGCACGGTTTAAACTAACGCACCAATTAGAACAAGATACGTCTTGTTAGTGCTTAACCAATAGTATTGCTGCCTTTCGTGATGAACCTATCAGCTCCTGCTCTGTCTTGGTCACGAGGACCAAGACAGAGTAGACACTTTTGACGCCACCAGCGCTCTGGCTTCTGCACGCCGACTGACCCCTCCTTTACATGATTTTTCGAGAAGCCGTATTTACAAGATGTTTGACTAAATTGGTTAGTAACTTACACTAAACAACTCTATTCATCTGTTTCGCTAAACAAAAGAAGAAAGTTTTCTCAATTATACAAGTATTCTGTATTTCTGGTAGACAGCGCTTACCTCTACTCTACCACAGAATTTTACACTCGCCGATAAAGCAGCGCTTACCTTTGCCTTTCCCCTTCTTACAAGCTCGGGTTAAGCCCTATTACTCTCTCAGCGATAAGTTTTAAACCAGGATACGCAATGATCCCGATAATTGAAGGCCAAGATTTTATAGACTGTCCCCGCTATACATTAATCCTTTCACACGTAGTGTCCCTAAACAGTGATATACGACGATATCATCGCAGTATATGACTATACTACTTTTTTGAAACAGACTATGCGATGTGCGACTTCACTTGTCACACTTCCTCTGACTGCAGACAGAGCCACCAGCTTCAGGCAATACTCGGAACCCTTTTCAGGACTACATATAACACAATACGAACTCAACAGATGTTAGTCATAATTCTGTACATCAAAACTCTTCTGTGACACTTTATACATAATCCTAGCTAATTCTACAGCAACCAATGCTCTGCTACCAAGCTAATTACTGATGCAGCGCTCTTCCGGAGATATTTTCTAAATCCATGTCACCTTTACCTGAAGTACAACTTCTAACATATTCTCAATCAGTGGGGCCCATAACACTGCAAATAACCCATAAACACTTTCACTATACTTCATGGATCGGTGAAATTAAAAGGAAAGACAGCTGTATCATAGTGGAGTATCTAAAACTAAAATTGAATATTCCTACTATTTACACCTGCAGTTTAAATATGTTTACCGTGGTTTTCATTTAATACAACAATTTACTTAGACACACCACCATTGAGATCAATGGATCTGCTAGTAAAAAAAAATTACAAAAAACACAGTTGATGGACAGAATGTAGAACAATGTCATACATTCACCCCAGTACAAGGATTTGGGCCTAAATCCATCGTTTTCTTGCACTCCACACCACCTGGGTTAGGCACTGGCTATATGCAAATCAGCTCTGACCCTGTGCCTCATGGGAACAGTCCAGTCCGAACTACCAAGCCATGTCTTTCCCAGACCAGAATCAGGCATCCAAGGACCGGTTTCTGGCTATTAGCCTTCATCAGCCTGGATAGCTTGACTCCAGTGGTGTGGAGAGCCTGGGACTCACGTCTGAGTATACCCAGCACACTCGGGGTGAAAATTGCAAAAAACACAGTTGATGGACAGAATGTAGAACAATGTCATACATTCACCCCAGTACAAGGATCTGGGCCTAAATCCATTGTTTTTTTGCACTCCACACCACCCTGGGTTAGGCACTGGCTATATGCAAATCAGCTCTGACACTGTGCCTCATGGGAACAGTCCAGTCCGAACTACCAAGCCATGTCTTTCCCAGACCGGAATCAAGCATCCAAGGACCGGTTTCTGGCTATCAGCCTTCATCAGCCTGGATAGCTTGACTCCAGTGGTGTGGAGAGCCTGGGACTCACGTCTGAGTATACCCAGCACACTCGGGGTGAAAATTGCAAAAAACACAGTTGATGGACAGAATGTAGAACAATGTCATACATTCACCCCAGTACAAGGATCTGGGCCTAAATCCATCGTTTTTTTGCCTCCACACCACCCTGGGTTAGGCACTGGCTATATGCAAATCAGCTCTGACCCTGTGCCTCATGGGAACAGTCCAGTCCGAACTACCAAGCCATGTCTTTCCCAGACCGGAATCAAGCATCCAAGGACCGGTTTCTGGCTATCAGCCTTCATCAGCCTGGATAGCTTGACTCCAGTGGTGTGGAGAGCCTGAGACTCACGTCTGAGTATACCCAGCACACTCGGGTGAAAATTGCAAAAAACACAGTTGATGGACAGAATGTAGAACAATGTCATACATTCACCCCAGTACAAGGATCTGGGCCTAAATCCATCGTTTTTTTTGCACTCCACACCACCCTGGTTTAGGCACATGCTATATGCAAATCAGCTCTGACCCTGTGCCTCATGGGAACAGTCCAGTCCGAACTACCAAGCCATGTCTTTCCCAGACCGGAATCAAGCATCCAAGGACCGGTTTCTTGCTATCAGCCTTCATCAGCCTGGATAGCTTGACTCCAGTGGTGTGGAGAGCCTGGGACTCACGTCTGAGTATACCCAACACACTCGGGGTGAAAATTGCAAAAAACACTGTTGATGGACAGAATGTAGAACAATGTCATACATTCACCCCAGTACAAAGATCTGGGCCTAAATCCATCGTTTTTTTGCACTCCACACCACCCTGGGTTAGGCACTGGCTATATGCAAATCAGCTCTGACCCTGTGCCTCATGGGAACAGTCCAGTCCGAACTACCAAGCCATGTCTTTCCCAGACCGGAATCAAGCTTCCAAGGACCGGTTTCTGGCTATCAGCCTTCATCAGCCTGGATAGCTTGACTCCAGTGGTGTGGAGAGCCCGGGACTCACGTCTGAGTATACCCAGCGCACTCGGGGTGAAAATTGCAAGAAAACACAGTTGATGATCAGCTTCATTCACAATGTATCTCATTTTTATTAAGAGCAAATTCAGCATGTCTAAGATTATTTACTTTATTTATTTCTTCATTTCAAAAGAACGACATTTACAATAAGGTTTAAATTCAGGACAGCTAGATTCATTCATTTAAGAAAAGCTAAAAGATAGACATCTTCATTTGTTTTATATAGCAAGTATTAGCAAAAGACAGATAGTTCCCAAATAATCATCTCTTCTCCTATCATCCCTAATTAAACTCGCAATTAAAGTGCATTTCCCTGTGAAAAGAATTAAAAATAATGCAAAGTCTTACATATCAGGAAAAATCAGCATTCCAGCAGCATCTCTGGTAGCAATCGAAGAAAAGAGTTCCTCTTCAGTAAAAACAGCACTTTTTTGGCCACATGCATCAATGTAAGGTTTTGCGATTCCTTATTTGCGAAAATTAGGGAATCGCAAATAAGGAATCGCAAAACGGGATGCATCAATTTATTCGCATAATTTTTGCGATTCGCAAATATTATGCGAATTCTAATTTGCGATTTAGCAATTCCCATTGATTCCTATGGGCCAAAGGGCCCATAGGAATCAATAGGAAGGCATTGACAATTTGCGAATTTGAATTAGCGATTCGCAAAATGTTAATGCATTCCATGGGTGCAGGGGGCACCCCTGAAATGTATTTTAAAGTGCATGTTTCACACACACATGTCCTAAGGACATGTGTGTCTGTAACATGACAGTGTGTAAAATGCAATTTTGAGCATTTTCATACTTTTTCGCAAATTACCACGAGGTTCACCCTTTTGGTAATTTGTACCCCCTAATTGCGAATTCGCAATTTTAAAAGCAATCATGCATTGCTTTTAAGGAATCGCAAATTTGCGATTCCTTAAAAGCAATCGCATTTTTGGAATTCGCTAAAAATAACGATTTTGCCAAAAATGTTTGATGCATCCCAAAAACCGATTTAGGAATCGCAAACGGCCGAATTTACCGATTCGCACCGTTTGCACTTCCTAAATAGGTTGATGCATGTGGCCGATCATACCTTTTTCACTAGCTCTATCTATCTAAAAGTGTAACTTTCAACCTAAATTCGAGTTCTGATTGGACAATTTTGGGGTGGATTAGCATCATCTCGTCATCACAAATAATTTTTTCCTTCCGTCCGCAATTTTCCAATGGGTCCATTATTCAGCCAAAGTCCGGTCTATTCCTGTTCCTTACTTGAAACTTTAGCATCTATTCCCACGTTCTGTACCATTGTGCCCATCATTTTGGCAGCCATCTGCACTTCCAGGCTAACATGTCCTTGAACCGTAGTCACTCCAGGCACAAGCAGCTCGCATTCAGACTTGCGCATGCGTACTTCTTTTGTGGCCACAATAATCGAGTGACTCCATTTTCTTTTAGGCCTCACAAGTCAAAATGGGAACTATCATAGAAACAAACACAAACAAACATTAATTTTAAGTGATTTAACGCTTCTGTTTACGTCCCCCCCTTACTACGGTTTTCCTTATTAGTAGTTACCGAGCAAATAGCTACATTTAAGCGCGATATACTCACTTTATCCTCGCGTTTTGCCACAATAACACATAAACAAAAGCACATTTATGCCGCATTCCATTATCTTAAAGCTGCTCATTAGTTTGGATCATGACAAAATCACATAATTAGTTAATTATGATTGCAACATAAGCAAAATTATTTTCTCGCGTGTATTCGTGTAGGTGCATTTCTTATTCTATGTTGGTTAATCACGCATAACATTCCATTAGTACAAATTATAGTTATTGAAGTATGACTTCGCAAGGGGTACGCAAAATTTTGCAATTCCACCTCGCTCCATCAGCATCACCTTATATGCGTCATGTTGTAAATGTGTTGCACAGTGGCGCTTGGTTGACGACGCCGCTGCGTCACAGAAGTGACACAACGGTGTCGTAAAAATATTGCAAGTGGCTTATAAATTTGCTTCTTGGAGTTCTATTACTAAGCAATACAGGCCCCCTTTACAAACTGTTGAAACCACCCAAATCCTAAATCAGCGTACCCATTATTCGAAGAGGTAAATATGGGGGAAAGTACGCTGTACATGAGGCTTTCGTCCAGACCGCCTAACACATGCAGAGGGGGCCACAGTGGCACCAACATGTTGAGCTTGGAAAACGTGGAGTAAAAAGGTTGGTCTTGATAGTCCATATTTACCGGCAATCTGCTTGAGATGTAACCTGGTGCTTCCATTGACATGGAAGGCTTGCCTGACACAATTGGCGCACCTACACGATTGACAGTGAGTTTTTGACTTTTGGAAGATGTGGTGGTGGGGCAGGGGTGATTACCTCAGCGGTAGACATTCTCACATATTTCAGGCTGTGACATATGGTACGGACTGTTTTCCCAGTTACCAGAGCGAGCCAAAAGAGTTCCTACCTCTATAGCAGGTTATACAAATGATCGACGTTAGATGCTGGGTCGCCAGCCTCTCTATATACTTGTGCTGAAGCAGGGCGAGGGTAGGACGGAGAATAGCAGAAAGGAATAGGGAAATAGCATTCTCAGCCAAGACAGGTAACAAGTGTTGGGCATGTGAACTGTTGTCTCACTGAATAGGTTGATACATTTTGCAGTTTTTCATCGAATATAAGTTACACCTAGATCCATCGTTGAGCTCAGGATGCAGGAGATACCGAGTCACGTATGCAGACTTTAAACATCTAGCTTGATGATGCCCAGCAGTACACAAACTACCGCAGGCAGGTTTTGACGAATTTAGTTAAATGAGAGATTACACTTGACAACGGATTGTCTCATTGCACTGCTGCGATTTTTCAAGCAGGTGCCGAAGGCGACCAGTAGGTTGGCTGCACTGACCCTGCTGCCAGCCAAATGAAGATCTGCAACTGGCACGGATCAATACATTTCACAAAGTAGTCTGTGTATAAATTGCCCCTAAAAAATAAGTACCTGGGCCAAAACTTTCAATTAGCCATTAAAGACAAGCTGATTGAGAGAATGACGGCCAAATCTTCGATTGGAACCATCAATAGGGACCAGCATCAAACAAACTCCATGCGTAATGAACGCGATCCCTTGCTCCGTTCATTGTGCATCAGAATGGAAAGTAAACGACCTTTAACGAGCCTGGGTGCGTTTCCAGTCACTGAACTAACATGGAACTGTTTAGCTCCCCTCTCTCTTGCTCCATGCCAGTCTTCACACTGCCAAAGCCGTGGGTTGCTAGGGAATATCATCCTCCTGACTACACGAGTGGAATGTACTGACTTTGACGCCATAAAATATTCAAGCATTTCCGAGAAAGATCCCGTTGGACTGACACGGTTAGCTTTGATAGCAGAAGGGCGGATGGCCTCGCGGCGCCGCTTCCGGGGATGCAAGGTTTAGCTGCACACCAGCAGACACAAGGTGCTAACAAGTCCAAATAGCTCTTCACGCTGTCCTTCCCCCAGTCGGGACTCTCATGCCGGCTTTTCCTTTGCTCCAGGTCTTGGTCCAAAGAAGTGTACTTAAGCAGAATCTTAGGTCCCCTACGAAAATATTCATAAAAGGAATAGAAAACCTTGCCTTGTTTGGAAAGACGAACTGCAGTTCGAGTCAGAGTTCTGCAGCCTAATAAAGGATCTCAAAACACTTGAGCGTGTTTCTCTTCTCAGTAAAAGCACTAACAGGCACATGCATCATTGTTGGCTTTTGCAATTCCTTAATTGTGATTTTTAAGGAATCGCAATTAAGGAATGACAAAAGCCATGTAGAAATTGCTTAAAAAATAGCGATTTTTAAACATTCCTAATTGCCATTCGCAAATAGCGAGTCGTAATTAAGGAATACCTCCCCATTCATTCCTATGGACCTAGAGGCCCTTAGGAATGAATGGGAAGACATTCTCAATTTGCGAATCTCAATTAGAGAATCGCAAATTCAGAATGCAATTTCAAGGTTGCCAGGTCGTCAAAGGGACACCCAGTTGCACCCCTGAAATTGATTTGTGCACATATGTTGCGCACATACATGCCCTAAGGCCATGTGTGTGCGGAACATGAAACTTTGAAAAATACCCAAAAGTACATTTTTCAAAGTTTTTACAAATTACCATGAAGTTCAACTTCATGGTAATTTGCTCCCCCAATTAACAAAATCGCAGATTTTTTAACTTTCATGCATTGCACTTAAGGAATCGCAAAATGCGATTCCTTAAATGCAATTGCAATTTGAGAACTCGCAAATGATTGTGCATTCTCAAATTGCGGGGGCCTTGACACTTGATGCATCGCAACAGCTAATTTTGCGATCACAAACAGATGATTTTTGCGAATCACACCGTTTGCGATTGCAAAAGGCTTTGATGCAAGTGCCTGTAACTGACTTGAAACATCCTTTTAATTTTCAGCAGGAGCTATAATTGGTGCAGCTGGTGCAGTGGCTCAAAGAGGGAGGGGTCCATTCAGCCTTGCACCGGCTGCACTTCTTTTGATAAGAGAGAGAGAAAGTAACACAACACAAGGCGGTCCATATGGTAACGCTCATTGCTAGTAATGAGAGACACTCCTGAAAGCCTTATCATGGTTTTTTTTAATTGATTATTTCTGCTGCTAATATTCTTGCACAATTTTTACTCATTTTAAACAATACCTGAATTGTACTTGCTGAATTGAATTTTATTCGGTTTCAAACGTGCCCGCACTTCTGCCTTTTCGTCGATAATCAGCATTGTAAAACTTTGCACTTCCGCTTTTTCAAACGTGGTCTAGTGCTCAGGGGGGCAACTGCTGCTGCACAGCAGAGCTGATTGGTTGGTGGGAGGAGGGAAGTTGCTTAAGGGCCATGCTGGAGCTGGATCTGGAGCCGAAGGCACGCCAAAGGCAAGCCCGTCTGTGACGGTCCTCGCCCGGTCTAGACCAGGTGCCAGAACCCCTGGCCCTCCGCTAACCTATTCGGGAACAGAATTGCGGACCCTCACCACAAGCAGCCAGGCTTTAGATGTCAATACAATAGCTAAGCTGCAAGAAGAAGATATACTGAGAAGAAATGGGGCTGAGTTTATACCTATGTCCCCGCTCATACTAGTCCAGGAAAAAAAACTTCTTAACAATCCACCAGGTCTGAAGGTGGCAGTTCTCAACACACGCTCCCTACAGAAGCACCACCTTGAAGTTTTTTCACTCCTGCAAGATGGAGATATAGACATTCTGGCCCTCATGGAAACCTGGTTAGGGGACTCGTCAGCCCCAGATATTATTGCAGCTCTTCTGGTGGATTTCGATGCCCTCTGGTAAAATAGACTAGGGGATACTAGAGGAGGGGAGTGGCCATCTTTTTAAGAAAAGTTTAATGGTCACTAATATAATGCCTGAGAACTTTGACAATGCAGACATTTTATGGGTCAAAATCTCCTTAAAATCCTCTTGCATTCTACTCTTGGTAGTATATCGCACCCAGCGGACCACCCCCAGCTTTAATGACCTCTTCCTGGGGCTCATTCCTGATTAATGCTCTAGATATAGACATCTCCCAGTAGTTGGTGATTTTAATTATCAGTGGGATAAAGCACAAAGAGATCCATCTGCTAGCCAATTTGTGACTGCAATGCTATCAATGGACCTCCACCAACTGGTCAATAGCTCCACCCATATAATTGGCCATACCCTTGACCTTATCTGGACATGGCAGCCTTGGGCGACTATAACCGATATTAGTCCCTGCGCTTGGTCTGATCATTCGCTACTCAGATGTTGAGCCCCGAATGACAGTCAACTGCAGCAACCACCACCGGTGTGGAGAAAGGTGAGAAACCGGAGAAAAATCGAGGCAGATCATCTAGTAACCGCCCTGCTCACACTCCCGCCCTTAAAAACTATGATAGTGAATCTTGATCAGGAGAGTGAAGCTCTTTCGGCTAACTTATGCAAAGCCATAGACAAAGTAACACCTGAACCGAAGGAGAAAGTCAGACACAAGGGTAAAGGGGCCCCATGGTTTAATTAACCTCTGAGGGAAAGGAAACAAAATCTCCACCATGCCGAGGGCCGTTGGAAAAAAGGTATGATTCAGCTGAGTTGATTGCGTTCAAAGCCCTTCTCACCACCTACAAACAAGCCATTATAACTAGGAAAGCAGAGTATTATGAGGGAAGAATTACAGAGGCAGTTAATATACAGAAAGAGACTTTCATATTTCTGAAAGAACTAAGTCAAAAATCTGAGAAAAAATCTACGGTCGCACCCATCGACTGTAACGTCTTTCAAGTACTCGTTCTTCAGAAAGTTAGGTATATCATTTCAGAAATTGGGAACAAGCAGACCAACCATGGTTCCTTTTTCCAGACCCATTTCTCTCCTTCCCCTGGTAGACAGGTCACAAGCTTCCCTAAAATAGACTCAGCCTCTCTGTCTTTACTAATGAATCGCACCAAATCGGGCTCCCCGACAGATCCCTGTCCTCCGAGGATTTTCCAAATGGCCCTTCCAGGGCTGGAAAAGCAGATTCTCATGCTATTGAACAACTCCCTGGAAACTGGCTACTTAACAGCCAACCTAAAAGAAGCTAGGGTCACCCCCCTGCTAAAGAGGCCAGGTGTGGATGCTTCCATTCTTAAGAATTATAGACCTATCTCCCAGCTCTCCTATCTGGTGAAGGTGATAGAACAACATGTACTGAGGATACTCTCAACCTACTTGGAGGATCACCAGCTACTCCAAGCACGGCAGGCGGGTTTTAGAGCCCATCATAGTACTGAGGTAATGAAAGTGTCTGTTCTTGACGAGCTCAGAATTATGGCTGACAACAAACAACCGAGTGCCCTGATTTTATTAGAACTATCAGCAGCATTTGATGCGGTCAGCCATAAAAAGCTGATGTCCCGTCTTTTTGACCTGGGTATCAGCGGGCTAGCATATCAATGTCTAGAATTGTTTGTATCAGACCAGACTTAGAGCGTTCAGTTTGGTGAGCATACATTGGCTAAGGGCACTCTTACTTGCGGCGTACCCCAGGGTTCTGCATTGTCGCCTCTCCTCTTTAATATCTACTTGCAACCCCTGGTGGAAACCCTGTCTCACATGGATTGCTGGGTCTTCAATTATGCTGATGATACCCAACTCCTCATCCGGATTAGGAACTCTAGTCAGGCCCAGCAATCTGCGCAAAAGCTGCCCAGATTCACAGTGAATTGGATGACGGCCAATTCTTTGAAAATAAATCCTGACAAGACTGAAGTGATCGTCATTGCCACAAAAAACAGCCCTTGGTGTGACCTTTGTTGGCCACCGGAACTAGGCACTGCCCCATACCAGTCACGGCTGTAAAAAGCCTGGGTATAAACATTGATTCTCAGTTGTCCCTGTCCAGCCAGGTCACCACAGTGGAGGGAACCTCTATAGGGTTGATGAGGCAGCTACGGAAACGTGCCCCTCTTATGTCAATGGCCTAACTACAGGCAATTGTATCCACCACTGTTATCTCTAGGCTAGATTATGGGAATGCCCTTTATATCGGCCTTCCCCAGAAACTTATTAAGAGACTGCAGGTAGTGCAGAATGATGCGGCCAGGCTCATTTTTAGACTTCCCAGAAGGACCCGTGCTACCCCTCTTCTACATAAATTGCATTGGCTCCCCATCAAACAGAGAGCTCAATTTAAAGGCCTCTGTATTGGCCACAAAGCAATTTATGACCAAGTACCAGTGTACATAAAAGAACGCCTGGAGAAATATGTTCCTGGCCGGACACTGTGATCGCCTGAGGTCTGCCGTCTAGTCCTTCCTCGATATATATCACCAAATCCAAAGGGGGCAGAGAGTTTTTGTCATGCTTCCACAAATCTGGAACAATCTACCTGAGCACCTTCATAGGAAACCGCTCCTCACATTTAGCAAACAGCTTAAAACGCTCCTATATAGGGAGATGTTAGTTACAGTGTAACTTTCTTTGCTGCCTTGTGTTACCTGTTGCCATCAGTGATTCTCGTCACTCTCTCTAAAAGTGCTTAAAGGCCTGAAGGTGATTTTGCACTATACTAAATACATTTAAAATAACATTTAACATAACATAAGCAGTACAGTACAGTTTTCTATGGTGTCTGTTTTTGGCTCCATGTCTTTTCCCGGGAGGATGGAGGGTGTTTTGTGGGGGGAGAGGGGGAGTGTGGGGTGTTGGGATGGCCCGTCAATGAAGGAAGGCAACAGTTAAAGGAGGCACCAGGCATCTAGCTGTATGGAGTGAAGTTACAGTTGCAATTTTAGAAATTCACAGGAAGGAGGCAGCAGTTGCTGACTCAAAAGGCTTCCACTCTGAATACAAATTCTTAGCAGTCTACATACTTACAAATGTTACTTCATGTGCCTTTTATTTGCCTGCCTTGCTTGACGCACTATAATGAAAATCATGCGCCTTACAAGTGACAGTCAGAGTTAACATGATGTGTCTTAACTCTTTCGCTGCTAGCCACCCACCCACCCCCATCCAGGGTTTGTGGAGTCCCCTGGAGGGGGCTGAGAAATTAAGCAAAATACAGCAACATTTTGTTTCTTTTTTGGGAAAAAAGTGCTGCAGACTAAAGCATCTGTTTTCCCTGCAATGGTATCATCAAAGGGTTTGTGGTTTTAAAATCACCATCTTCCCAGCTTTAAGGAACAGGCAGACTTTTGTCAGAAAACTAACTTTTTCCACACATTTTTAGCATTTTACTGGGACATAGCCTAGTTTTTTCAAAAAGAATTGTGCTTTCAACCTCCTTTCAGATAGTGGTAGAAGGGGTGTAAAACCAATAGTGGATCCTGGAAAGCTATATATTCCTGAAGAGTAGACAATATTCTGAATTCAGCAAGGGGTCATTTTTGTAGATTCTTCAAGGTTTTCTACATAGAAGGTAACCGCTGAAATAAAAAATAATATTGGAATTGAGTTAAAAAATACAGTCCTTTGTGCTTACATTTTCACTTCTTCTAACTATGGTAGATTTTTGAAAATAATATACAGTTACGTCTGCAGGACCCTTCTTGTTGCGGATGTATATAGTGTTTGCATGTTTACCAAGAAACAGAGGTACCCACGGCCAATAAGAAAGGTTTTTCATTGTGCACCTGGTGTACAGCAATTCATGTGATAAACTGTGAAAAATAGGCATCAATGAAAATTATGTATTTCTGGAATGGGAACACAATATGGAGTTTAGAAGCAGTGGGTACTTGTGCATCTCTGAATTTGTGGGTAACAATATTAGCATGTGAATTAGAGGGTATTTTTAAAAATGACTTATTTTATACACACTTTTACATTTGGAAGGCAGAAATGCATAGAAAGACAAATGGTAATAACACTTGTTGTACTATTGTGTGTCCCTTTATGTCTCCCAATAAAAATTATACTTCACTTGTGTGGGTAGGCCTAGTGACTGCAACAGGAATAGCTCAAAATGCAACCAGGACGCATCACATTTTTCCAGTGAAAACTGACCCTTTTTTTTGCAAGGTGCCTAGCTGTAGGTTTTGGGCCGTAGCTCAGCCGACACCTAGGGAAGCCTAGACAACCTGTGAAAACTAGAGACACAGGGTAATCCAGGATGGGGTGACTTGTGTGGCTGTCATCTGGTTCTGTTGCCCAGACTTAAAGTTCTGGAACCTGTGGGTAGCCAAAAAATGCCACCCACCCGCATTCCCTCAAGTCTCCTGAGAAAATGGTACCTTCCTTGTGTGGATAGGCTTATTGCCCATAAGAGGTAACAGCCCAGAATGCAATGTGAACACAAGATATTTCCAGTGAAAACAAACCCTTTGTTTGCAATGTACATAGCTGTGAATTTGGGGCCCTTGCTAAGCCAGCACAGAGGGAAACCTAGCAAACCTGTGAAAACTAGCCATGAGGAAAACTAGGATGAGTTGACTTGTGTGGCTCTCAGCAGGTTCTGTTACCCAGAATCCCTTGCAAACCTCAAACTTTGTAAAAAAAACCAAACACATTTTCCTCACATTTCTGGGATTGTAAGTTCTGGAATCTGTGGGGAGTCACAAACTTCCTTACAACCATGATTTCCCCAAGTCTCCCGATAGGAATGATAGCTCACTTGTGTGGGTACCTAGTGGAGGAAAAAGCCATAAACGTACTGTGGAGACTTAAAAAATATTGATCACAAAAATTCATGGTTTTGCGAGGGAGTGACCTGCGTTTTTGGTCTTGGGTGCGGCAACCACCTAGGGAAACCTACCAAACAGAGACATTTCTGAAAACTGAACATCGGGTCGAGTCCAGGGAGGTGTGGCTTCAATGGATCCCCCAACGTTTTCCTACCCAGAATCCCCTGCAAATATCAAATTTAGCTAAAAAAAAGAATAAAAAAAACATTTCCCTCACATTTCTGTGTGGGAAAGTTGTAGGATCACTGGGCTCACACCTATTTCTTACCACTCAGTGTTTCCCCAGGTCTCCTGATAAAAATGGTACCTCACTTTTGTGGGTGGGCCATGTACCCGTGACAAGGAATGGCCTAAAATGTATTGTGGAGGCATCAAAACTATCTATTACAAACAGACCTGGTTTTAAAAGAGGGGCACTGGGTTTTTGTTCGCAGGCCCGGTGGCCATCTAAGAAACCTACCAAAACCAGATATTTCTGAGAACTAGAGAAGTGCGGCTTGCATGTATCCCCCAAAGTTTTCTTACCCAGAATACCATGCAATCCTCAAATTTAGCTTTAAAAAATCAAGTTTTCCTTAAATTACTGTCTGGTAACACAATATGTGCAATGGTTCCAGAAAAAAAACACATTTAATGACCAAAAGAAGAGAATCTTGTTTTTAGAGTAAGTTATGGTATGAGAGAAACTCCAAGATGGCCGACACTTCAGATGCAGAACAGTTCTAGTCTTTTCTATCTCATTTAAGATTCTATTTGGAGCACGCAGATTCTAGATTCTACGCATTTTACATGAGGTAATTCCCCAAGACGCACCTTGTCAGGACTGCTCCCTCAGTGTAGTTTAGTCAGGGTAGTGTACTCCATTTTTTTGTCACTGTTAGTTTTCATCCGCGGTTCTCAACACGTCGTGTTGACTTGGAGTCTGTGCGGTGTTACTCATATCCAGTACTTAAGCACGCCTCAACCGTCCTGGGGAGTGTTGATCTTCCCGAGTATGTGCAGCAGAGATTCAGTAAGCTAATTCTTGCAGTTTGAGGGTGCGCATTACTGTGCCTTTGGCAACACCACTCCCCAGTCTCGCAACACAGAATTGCTGTCATGACGAGTGTGAATTCTGAGTCAGCGCCAGCGGAGAATAAGTTATCCAGCTAAGTATTTATAAATCTTTAGTTATTGCTCAGCATGTGAGTAGACTGTACATTCTAGTTCTTTAACTTGACTGGTATATTGAGTATGGGAGAATTTAAGAGAAAAAACAAGAGGAACTTACTTAGGATCAGAAGACTCTTGAATTGCCTGAAAGAAAACATACGAACAGAGAAGGAAGAAATATAACAAACACATTACCAAATTATAACATTACCTTACATAGAAGAGGAGCAATCGCCTAGGTTATTTGGGAATTGTTGGACTTGGCTTTTTTTTCTGCAGGATCATCCCAGAACATTTTGCCTTCCTCCTGGTATTTTTTCTGACCTGGTGTTGGTGGTTTTAAGACTCTGGACACTTTATCACTGCTGTCCAGTGTAAAGTGCATGTGCTCTCTATAGAAAACGTGGTAAGATTTGTCTACACCTGTTTGGTGTATTTAATTTATCTATCAGGGCCTTGTAAAGTGGTATCTCATAAACTGGGGGCCAGTAAATTAAATGCTACTGGTGGAATTGCAGCTCTGCTTGCGCCACCCGCCAAATTAGCCTTTCAAACCTGTCTCTGACCTCTGCCATTTCAGGGCCTGTGAGTGAAGTTTACTGCCGCTCTGACATGGCATATAAAGTGGTTGCCATGTCTGTGACTCCCCTTTTACTACATATCAGTCACTCCTTAGGTAGGCCCTAGCCCTATGTGCAGGGTGCAGTTTGGCAAAAGGTAGGACATGTGACTTAACTGTGTGGCTTGTCCTGGTAGTAACAAACATCCTATTTGGGTTCTCACTACTGTGAGGCTGCCCTCTCATTGGAATGCATTGGGGATTCCCTGATATGTGCTTTAGTGGTAATTCCTGACATGAGAGGATACCCTGATATGTGCTTCAGTGTTAATTCCTGACATGAGAGGAGTAGCATGATCAAGTTTGATATAGTAGCAATAAATGCTGCATAATCGTGTACACAGATTTATCATCACTATTTTAGAAATGCCACTTTTAGAAGTGGGCACTTCTGTGTGCTATTTGTCTTTGTGCCTGATTTTTGTGCATTGCATGTCTGGTTCCGGATGACAGGGGCCTGGGAGGTGCAGTGGCTCTAGAGGGGCTGGGTGAGTCCATGCTATTCTGAATAGGCTGATCTGAATTTGGAGTAGTTGTAGGAGTAGCACCTGACCCTGAATAGGACTGTGCCTGCCTTCCGCAATGCTGGTTCCGTCCCTCTGTGGTGTGTCTGGGACCAGAGCCTACACTAACAATGGGGACTGTTGTGCACTTGTTAGGTGCCCTCCAGACCTGGTTTGGACTAGGTCCAAATCCCTTGCCAGGGCGGAATAAAGACTGTATGTATTGGGTCTGTGAGGTTGCTTGCTTGGGCCAAGCTCTGCCCCTTGTGACTTTGGGGTTCAGTGCATGGTGAAGCGCTGATTCTCCTTGGGGAACCTTGTTTTGAACTGGAAAGGGACACTCCACTTTGGAGGAGCCCTGTGACTCTTTGGGTTATTGCTCCCGGTGATTTCCTGATGGAGCTTGTGCAGGGTGGTACTTTTCTCCACCAGAGATGAGCAACGGCAGGGGAGAGCCACAGTACTTGAGGGGCACTCCCTCAGTTGTTTCAGGCTCCCCTGTCAGTTGGCAGTAGCCGGGTGCTGCTACCTGGCCCGGGGCTGCCAAACCCTACAGAGTGCGATGTCCACACACGAGAAACGCGTGGAGGGTTTTTTATTCCATTGATCCTCCTGAGCCCCAAGAGTGAGCTTAATCCTCTCCCCTATAGTGGGCACGGAAGGTGTCTGTGCCATTGAGGAGGAGCAAAGCTAAGGACCGATCAATAAGCTAAAGGAGGTCAGGCGGCTGTAACCCGGTTGGGGACGTGGCCGGCAGGCTCGACGGAGCCGGAGCCTCGCTGGCTTCTTGGGCCACAGAAAGGAAGTCGAGTCGGTATAGCCTGACTGTGGGCAGAGACTGCCTCCAGGAGTGGAAGGCAGGCAGGAGCCGCACCTGGTTGTGGGGGGGCCACTGCCATGACACGGAGAAGTAAAGGAGCCAGGGTTGATGGAGCCTTCCCTCCGTGTGTGCTCCAGACCGGAGGAAGCTGCATCGATTCCATTTCCAGACCACACCTGAAGGGAGTTCCCTTTAAGCACTGAGACTCAGGAGGAACCTGCACAACTCAAGGCTGCCAGGTGGGTAGCCCACCTCAGTGGTTGCCCGGGCCGGAGGAGGCCGGTACCGGGCCCCCCTCCTTGCTTCATTGGGTTGCCTGTGTTGTTCTTTTTTTTAGCTACCTCGTGGCTTTGTAGGCAACTGCTACTGGTGGTTCCCCGTACAGAGGGGGTGAGTGACATCCCTCCCAGGGGTAGAAAGTGAGTTCTCCCTATGGAGACTTGCAAGACACATGAGGTCATTGGAACCGGGAAGATCTCCCTTCGCCCCAACGTTGGCTCTGATTGGCCTCGAGCACTTACTTTTGGGGAAAGGCCTTGTGATGTCGTGAGGAGCCCAGAGTGAGACTTCAATGGAAGCCCCTGGCTAGGGTAACTTCAGTCCAAGGAGAAGGTAGGCACGTGTCCCAGATGCCTACAGGAAGACCCGAGTACCCGCATAAGAGCGCAGGTGACTGTTGTTCCTAAATGGGTGGTGGACAGCTGGCAAAGCGGATATGTTGTTCCTTATGTATTGTGCAATAATAGTGGCAATATGCCTACTGTTGGCCTGAGGTTCCCAATATGTGCAAAGTAATAATGTGACTATGTTGTATGTATAATATGTGGTACATGTGCCATACTGTGAGGTTGTATGCCTAATTTGTTGTGTTGTACTCGTTGTTTTAACTAACTACAAATTACAATGGTTATGACAGTGGCCCGATTGGCCCTGTAGTGTATATAATCCCTGTAAGGTCATACCTAGTGCCAGGTGGCAGAGTGTATGTATGTGATTACATTCTAATATGTTGTTTGAGTAATAAAAATTATATTTTCGATGTAAACTTGTATGGAGTTTCTTTTGTTTGGTGCCTAGTGTGTCGCTTATGTCGGTGTGTTTTATGCAGCCACTTTATACATTGCCTCTGGGATAAGCCTGACTGCTCTGCGAAGCTACCAAGGGGGTAAGCAGGGGTTATCTTTAGCATGTAACTCCTTGCCCTGACTAGAGTGGTGGTTTCTGCCAGGCTTAAACCAATGCCCAAGCCAACCATAAATCCCATTTCTAACATTGATGACAGTGATGGGATAGGAATTGTGTTTGTGCAGTACCACAGTGACGCATGGTTGCACTACAAAACTCTGCATTTTAGATAATCACGTGGTTTGGGATTTATTTCTCCTAACTTTCTTGCAAAAGTGTCAAGTACTTCTGTTGCACTGAGGGTTGTTTATCTTGCCAAGATGGGGTTAATCTATCTCAAGGGCAATGCCACATCCCCTTCCCTATCCCCAGAGGAGTAGGTAGATAGGAGGGACGAAAGGACACAGCAGCTGGAGTTAGAGAAGCTCAAATTGAGGCATGCCATGGGGCTAGCACAACTAGATGTGGGGCAAAGAGAGGCACAGAGAGCCTTAGAGAAAAAAAAGGCATTGCTGGCTCAGGAGTTGATTCTCAGAGAGCTGATCCTTGAAAAGAAAAAGCAAAAGACTGAAAGGGTCCTAATGCAGCAGATGAGTGGGGAGGGAGAGAGGGCCTTCACCAGAGAAAAGCCAACTCTTGAGGATATTTCTCCTGAGGGTATTTTTAAAGGTCTGGATTCACCAGTGAGGGTGGGGTCTATTGGTGGCAGCAAAAGAGTCCAGTGTAGGAAGTTCCACTCCCAGATCCCAGAGCATCGTACATAGTTCCCAGGAAGAGGGTGTCACACCTGAGGGGTACAGGTTGAGGTTCCGGTCCGGGTCCGTAGGAAACTGTCTCACCAGTCTTAAGGGATGTTTGTGGATGACTGTTGTGATGCACTGGAAGGTTTGGTGATGGGAAGCGCAGCAAACAATTTTGAAGGGCTGTTCAATCTGATTATCAGAGAGCACATGTTCTGTTGTTCTTTTCCAGGGCTAAGCCAACACCTGTTAGGGTGTGAGTTCCCTGATCCCAGGGAGCTTGCACAGGAGGCAGACCTCTGGGTTCGTGCCAGAGGGTATGCAAAGGCATTATTGAGTGATGCTAAGCGAAGTGGCACAGGTACTTCCCAACCAAGAGTGGTGGGAAAGGTTCTTAGTACCCCAGATAGGTCCTGGTATAGTGCAAGGGGTGTAGGGGCTCACGTCCTGTCTCTGCAGAGAAGGAGTGAGAATGGGATATGTCCCAAGGTGCCTGAACCCCAGTCTCAGGGCCTGGAGGGTTACTTAAACCCTAGGCTGTACTGATAGGCCATCCATTGAGGGGGATATCCTAGTCTCAGGAGAACTTGGAGCATCTGTAAGCAGAAGTCCACCAGTTCTGGTGTCTGACGGTTCCGCTCCTGATTGGCGGGTGCAGGAGTCCAGATGGAGGGGTAGAGAGGGAGGGAGTTCCCTCAGGTCAATCGGTCGGGGGACAGGGGTCAGCCATAAGGTTTGAGCCTTCTAGGAGTGACCATGAGTTTGCCACTTCTGTTCTGGGGGGTCTTCGGGCACTGTCTGAAGTACAGGGGTTGGGAGATCAGTGCCAGGTAGACTGTCACACAACATATGAGTTATGTGTTACCGTTGGGGGGCATGCATTCTCCCTAGGAAGTCCTGGTTTGACAGGCAGGTGCTCAGCCACAGGGTGTACTCCCTGGGTTGGGAGGCCAGGATTAGGAGGTTATGCCCGACCTGGATGGAAGGACATCTGTAACCAGTGTCCCTACTGCTTTGTCTTCTAGGGGTATCACTCCAGGTGGTAGGGTGCAGAATTCTGAAAGGGGGGGCAGAGGGAGTGCGGCCACGCCTCTAGCCCTGGTTCAACCTGAGGTTTTAGTCCCTAGGTTGGGAGGCCAATTGCAGGGTAGAGGTTCTGAATTGGTGGGAGAATTGTGTGGGAGAGCTGATTCCAGCACCCTGGCAGTTTTTGTTTCTGAGGATGCCTCTCCTAGGAGGAATGTGCAGAACCTCAGAAGGAGGGGTAGGGCAGGAGAGCTTTACCCGTGACTCCTGATCAGCCTGAGGGTGCAGACCCTTGGCTTAGGGATCAGTGACAGTTTAGGACAGCGCTGATGAGAGGTAGAGTGGAGAATGGATACTATGTACCTGGGGCTACAGCCCCCCACTCTGTGAGATGGCAAGAACCAAAGACAACCAGATGGTCCAGGACCTGGTCCTGGCAGGGGACAGCTAGGGAGTCTCAGTGGGGTAGCTTAGTTGGTCCTAGGAGCTTAGAAAGATGGTACCATGTGGGTTCAGAGCAGTGTAGAACTGGAGTATGCCCCTGCAGTTGTGGGCCTGCGTCCATGTTTTATCGCCCCAAGAAGGGAAGCCCATCAAGGTATTGATTGGTTTACCCTGGCTTTAGGCAGGAAGGGTGTTGTGTTGGACTTGGTCTTTTTAGCTGAGTCGCGGATATTAAGGCAACTTCTATTGGTGGTTCCCCGTACGGAGGGGACGAGTGACGGTACAGAGCTAGAATATCGATGTATAACTATCGATGTCCAGAAAAATCGAGGTAAAAATATCGTGGGGTAGAAATATCAATGAAAAAAATATTGTGGTCAAGAATATCGATTGTTAGGTAAGTAATATTGGGCTAGATGTATCAAGGCGTTTGCTATTCGCAAACAGTCTTTTTGCATGTTTTGGCATGTAACAAAAATTCACAAAATAAGGAATCGCAAACATTTGCGATTCCCTATTTTGCTTAAGCATTTAAGGAATCGCAATTTTGCAATTCCTTAAATGCTATGTATGTAGCATTTTGGAATTGCTAATTTAGGTTAAGAAATGGCAAATTACCACTAACCTGTAGTTAGTGGTAATTTGAAAATTCTTTTAAAAATGCCCAATTTGGCATTTGTGAAGGTGACATGTGACGCACATACATGCCCATAGGGCATGTTTAAGCGCCATATGCCCAAACATGTCAATTTCAGGGGGCGTAGCAGGGTGTCCTTGAGACATCCCTGCACCCTTGAAATTATTCTCAATTTGCGATTAGCAATTATTTCACAATCATTCCTATGGGCCTCCTAGGAATGAATGGGAAATTATTCCTTAATTGTGAATTTGCAAATTAGGAAGATTAGGAAATCCCTACAGTTACAGTTTAGAGAATGATACAATATGAAAGACTAGAACTAAGTTAGTAAAAGGAAACTAATACTAATAATGTTCATGTTCTTAGTTTCTAGACCTCTACATCCTAAGACAGAACATAGGGCAAGGAGAATAACAGAGGGTGCAGGAATCAGATGACCAGAGGCAGTCTCATTTTGTTCTTTATTCTTTTATCCAAATCCCTTTTGCCCCCCTAAGGGGTGTTCCCTGATGCCATTGTACAACTCTCTGCGGGAGTGTTCTGAGGGGGGCTTTGGGAATATTTGTCTTTCTGTTCCTGCGCAAGTAATAGTTAAGACTCCGGAACATGTGCTTTTGGCTCCGGGCGTGGCAGCCATCTATGGAAACCTACCAAACCAAGACATTTCCGAAAACTAGACACTCAGGGGATTTCAGCTATGTGTGGCTTCTATGGATCCACCAAAGTTTTTTTTACCCAGAATCCCCTGCAAACCTCAAATTTAGTACAAAGTAACATTTTTCTCACATTTCTGTATGGGTAGGTTGTGAGATCACTGTGCCAGCACAAATTTTCCACCACCCAACATTCCCCTAAGTCTTGCAATAAAAATGACACCTCACTTGTTTGGGTGCCCAAAGCAACCAGCCTAAAAATGTATTTTAAAACTGTCCTTTTAGACCCACTTTGGTTCCCCCTCAGTGTTTCATTGTATGCGTTTTTAAGTTCTTAACTTTGGGCACCCTCACAATTGAGGTATTCTTTTTATCTGGAGACCAAGGAGAACGCAGGGTGGTGAGAAATTTGTGCTGGCGTAATGATTCAACAACGTCTCCAATGTAAGGAAGGGGTCATTTTTTAGATAAATTTGAGGCTTGCAGGGAAATTTGGGCAATAAAACAGTGGCAGATCCACACAAGCCACATCTACAACCAAGCACCATTTACGCACACTGGCAGTCAAGTGCCATCTACACAAACCATCTGCGCACCAGCAGCAATGTGACAGTCCATGCACACCGACAGCAAAGTGGCATCTACACAGACCATTAGGCAAGTGACAGTCCACGCACAATGCCAGCTAAGCTCTAGTGAAAAAACACTGCCCGCTAAGTGCAAGCCTGAACAGCACATCAGTAAAATGCAGGTTCAAACACACCCAGCAAAATGCCAGTACACACAGACTATCAGCCGAACTCAGTTCACATACTTACAGAAAGTTTCGATAGTATCTAGTGGTTTTAAAAATATCGCAGATCTGTCCCCAAGGGGGGTGAAAAAGGCCAAAATGTGTGCACAAAAAAAGGGGAGTGACCCTTGACCATGGGGCCTCTACCTAACATGTCCATAAACATATTCCTGGTGTATAGTGGGCTTCCAACCCCTTCCTGGGGGTTCAGTTCGGGTGTAATTACCACCATATGCCCCCTCATGGATGGCAGAAAAACTGTGCCCATTTTTTCGAGGGGTGGCATGGGGTCATTGGCATGCCCCTTCAGGGTAGCCCCATCCCTGCAGAAAGAAAAAGATAATCCCCAGTGTTTAGTAGGCTTTCTGCCCTGGGGTGGCAATTTGGGAGCTATTGCCCAAATATGCCACTAGGGGGTAGAACGACTGCGATCTTCTGCAATTTGTTTTAGGTGGGGCATGGTCTTACTGTTGCAAAGTCATCCTTTGTCCTGGGCACCCTAATTTCTAGCTAAACTGGTACTGGTGTTAACTGACTGACTCCCTCAGCTCTGCCTAACCAGGCCCAGGGCCAGTGCGATGCTGAAAACACTTAGAGAATACAGTGCAAAAGCATACACACACTAGGTTACACTTCAGGGTAGGTTAACCCTATGATTGGCATGACCTCCCCATAAGGCCCTAGTACGTAATAGGGCAGAGGAAATAAAGCTACATTTATGTCCGTATTACAAATGAGTGCATGGCAGTTTAGACGACATCAACCCTTTCTGAACTTGCACATGTGCACTGCTGAGAGGCTGAGGCCATTTTAAAAGCAGCACTGTGTTGCAGAACTTCTTTTAAATGTAGCTTGTGCCTAAAATCAAGTTTGGTGGTTGGGGCACTTACAAATTGATAAACTACATATTCTTTAGCATATTAGGTACCCCTAGGGTCTCCCCTAGGTGTTCCAGGGGTAGGGGTCAGGTATTTAGAAGGAGGACCCCTATAAAAGAGTTTTCCTATGCCTTGGGGATTTTCACTTTCACTTCCCTAATTATAGTATAGTGCATCCCAAAATCGACTTTTGTGCTAGGCCTACTGTGGAGTGAGGAGCTACATTATCTTTGTAAATTCAGGACACCTAAAGTCTCCCCTAGGTGCCCCAGAGGTAGGTGGGTCATGTAGTTATAAGCACTGTCCATTAAAAGCAGTTTTGTAGGCCCAGGTGTTTCCCCAATGTAGATCCCCAGTCACATAGGTTATTCATTACAGTAGTTAATGAATTCATAACTACCACAAGGGACAATCAAAAATATCATTCAAGGACTTAGGAAATGTTATTGATAAATCAAACAATGTGCTGTTGTTGAATTTATCCTAAAATGTACAGCAAGAAGTTATACAAATATCTTGTCTGTATTGGCCAGGCTGCTTTGATGAAGTCATAAGTGGCACCCAGGGAGAAAGGCTATCTTTTGCAAGATGATCCTACTCCACAGAAATGCCAGAATAGGGGGGAGAAGTCCTAAAGCCAGGTCCATCTTCCCCTTTTCACTCTGAATCCAGCCAGATAGTAGGCATAAGGAAGGAATTTGCAGATGTAGGAGGGAGGGAAGCTACGGAAATGAGTCATCCTGGAGGTTGGTTTAGCTAGCTCTTTCTTCTCTGGATTGAGAAAGAATAGTGCTTTCTGGGAGACCATTGTGCCACACGTTGGAGGTATGGCCATGTTCTGGGGTTTTGCCTTGCACCTCATTGGACAGGAGTACCCTCCTGCTTGACCCCAGAGAACACTAAATACGTATCTGAGAGGGTCAGAGCCTCTAAAATCTGTTGCTTGAAACAAGAGAAGAAAAAGGTTCCATGATGGAAGTTTAATTTGCACCAACCAGGCCCTGCACTCTGACTGACTGCGCCTGCTACAAAATATGGAACCACAGTCCTGTAGACATTACAGGCTTCACAAGGAATAAAGAGTGGACTCCTTGCAGGCTACAGGTAAACAGAGCTCACCTGGACCACCCCTAGCCTGGAGTGTGTCCAGTGGATTTGTAAGTGTTTTGTCCTGTTGCAGGGATTCTGCTCATGCACAAAACTATGCCCTGGAAACCAGGACCTCAGTATATTGTGGTGTACCCAAAAACCCACCTCAGTGCCTAGAACCCTGACCCAACGAGCATTAGTGTCTCATTCGTTCTGTACTACAGCGAAGCTACCAATGATTACATAACCTAGAACATGCAACTTAGTAAATTCTCAGGAATAGTGGGAATCAAGAACACTCTTTCGCTCTACCACTCATACTAGTCCACAATGTGAGTAATCCGAAACACAATATAGTTTAAAATGTTTATTGTAACTAACATGCTCTAAGATGCAGTACTCTTGCCAAAACTTACAAAAAGATGCATAAGAATAATACAGTCAGCATGGTTACTAATTCCATAAAGTACAAAAGGGGAAATCATATTATAATGAAAGAGGAAACAGTATTAGAGCTCAGTTACCACCCACCCCGTGCTTGGAGCTAGTTTTAATTATAATAGAAGAAGACCTCTAGGCTTTGATGGGGTCCCCAATCCATATCTCCAAGATCAGATGAAATGAATCACATCCCAGGACAAGCACAGCTCCTCGAGGTTGGAAAGGTTGCCTCCAAGTGCCTCCTCATGCATGCAATGCAACATTAAAAGTACCGGGTTTGAGTTTGGGCAGCTGAGTTTTCTGTTATGTCTATGTGCGATGGACTGATCAACATGAATTAACAGCATACATTGTTACTCGACCTTGAACACGCTGTGCAGACTGAGCACACAGCAAGCCCAGATATGTGAAAAACAGACAGTTCTCATATGATGAAGCTCAAGCAGTTTATTTACGAGAACAGAGCCATGTAGTGTCATGTACAAAAGCAGCAAAAGCAGCAAAATGGCATCTAAGCATATACCTCACTTATGCTAACATAGCAATTTCTGTAGTTAGCCCCTTATCCTCACTGCAGTCCAGGTAGATTGCCACTATAGCTAACTGATCAATGAAAGATTTGGAATACAGTAACTTTGTGTGGGTGAGCCTGAATTTAGAATTGGATATATAATTTGTTTTAAAATAAAAATGAATCAAGATTGGATTTATTAAAATCAGTGAAGTATATACATTTTTTCAAAAGAGTTTTTGAACTGCCTTCAATGCGAGCATGGGAAATGTTCCCATTGTGTACAATTAACTACATTTCTAAATGTATTAGCTTTATGCAGGAAATGATGGTCATAATATTGGTAGCAAAATGAATCAGCATAATTAGCAGAATACAAATCTTTAGCATCAAATGCAGCATAATACTTTCAATCAGAAAATAATGACTATACAGCTTGAACGTCCCAATCATCAGAGCGTATGTTTTGTTTCACTACATCCCCCATAGAAATACGAAGTACATTTAGGAGATTAACTACCTCTGTCAATTACCCTCACAGCAGAGCGTTCAGTAAGGTGGTGAGCATTGATTAGAAGGAAAAAGGATGTCACAAATCCAATCGACATGAGCAAAAAAATGGCGATGAGGACCAACCGGATGTAAGTCCAAGGTGGTACTACAAAAATAGAAAATTTTGAAGGGGTACTCGATGTTGTCGAGTCAGTGTCAAAAGAAAAATGTGACTTGTTAACTGCATCTATTTGCTAACCCGGCAATGACACATCAGTGGGATATGTGGGCTGCAAGCCGGAGGATTCAACGATGGATTAGTAACAGTGGTCATCTCTATGACAATGTCAGGCCTGATGTTGTTCATTGAGTTCAAGACAGAATTCCTCAACATCGCTGGACAGGAAACAGCTGGAGTCATACTATGAAGAATTGACCAGTCATTGTAGTTTGACATTGTCTACCGAGATGTATCTGTTATCCTTGCAACCAGGAAGTGGTGGTAAAATGCTGTTCAAGAACCCTTCAAGCCAAGCACTGGAACCTGTGCACGATAAGAGGGGCCAAACTCTTTCTTGTTCTCCACCTTTTTATGGACCAGGTCTCCGTTCTTAGGTAGCCAGCCTCAGTGGCAGAGGGCAAATCTTCCTTCGCAAGACTGTCACAAGTCTCTTGTAGGTTCTGTAATACAGCAGAATGATTATCTATATCAAAGGCTGCGGCTGTCGCAGCCAATCCCAGACCATTAAGGTCCGGGACAAGCATTTTTATGCAAAAGAGAATTTCGTATGAGGTCCGCCCACCCAGAGATCTTCTAGGAAGATTATTAAGTGCACGCTGTATGCTGTACAAATGGGCAAACAAGTTCCTGCCAGTACCTCTAACACTAGAATTGCTTTAGGTCACAGTTCATTCGTTCCACAACTGATTTGCCCTCAGGCCTGTATGGAGATGAAAATTTGACCTGCACCCCCAAAGACCTCATGGCATTCTTGTACACCTTAGAGGCGATGGAAGGTCAGAATGGAAGGGGCCACATGCAAAAATTCCCACAAAGACACACAAATCCCTGATGACAGTTTGTGCGTCAGCACTTCCTTGTGGCCAGACCAAAAGAAAACGTGTGCATGAATCAACTGCAACTAAGATAAACTTATATGCAGTATCCTAAGAAAATGGACCGCAGTGATCTAAATAAAAACAACTGGATGGTTTATAAGAAATAGATAGCTGTGTTTGTGGCAGGCGTGCAGGCACTTTAAGGTTCAATCTGCTGACAAATGTCACATGAAAGCACATAATCATGGGTTTGTTTATACAACCCATGCCACCAGTAACATTGCTTTAAGACAGAAACCGTCGCTGAAACGCCTGCATGGGCCGAGGCCATGCCTTTGTGTGTGGCTGTTATCAATGAAAGTCTGTGGTCCACGTTGGGAATCAACCTGTCGCAAACGTCATTTATTCTCACATAGAGAACATTATCGGGAATTAAACAATACGAGTATTTGGAAGGGAAGTTGTTTGGGTAATTATCTACCTTCTCTGTAGCTGCTACCGCTGCTAAAATGTCATCATCAATCTTACTCCAGGACGTTGTAACTGCTGCAAATGTGTATGTGGTTACTACTGTTGCCAACCGCGTGTACTCCTATGTGCTGGTGGCCTAGAGTATGAATTACTTGTGTGAGAGGCAGAAGTTCTTTAAGATCTGTGACTCAAACCCAAAGCATTTTATGCTTAATTGTGCTACCTTTGGAATCAGGATAGTCATTCAGAGTCCAAAAGAATAATTTGTCGTTAAGGGACTGGACACAGTAGTAAGAGTCATTTACAATAAAGGTTGTCACATGAGAATCAGCAAACTCCAGTGTGAGCAGCAGAGCAAGCATCTCTGCGAACTGGGCGGTATAGCCCCTAGTGCCTGCGTGTGCATGACACTGGACTTGAATTCACCATGTTACCTGGCACTATAGCGCAGGCTTCTGAATAAGAAAGTTTAGATCCCGTCGCCAGTTGCGCAGAACCATCAGTGTAAATGATACAATGGTACTCCGTTGAGCGGGCGCACAGACAGAGGAGCAGGATGAACAAATTCATACTGTGAGAACTCCTGTGTTTGCAATGAGGAGTCAAAAATAAATGTGACATCAGGAGATGTCAGCGAAGTAGCTCATTGTATACAAGGAGGATGTAAAGCTTTTGAATTGGGTACACTGGCATTCGTCACTGCTTCAAGAGCAGGATATGGTGTTACTACCAACATGCATTTTCCTTGCACCAGTGCGCATGCCTTCACGATCACCATCTGGACCGCTGTCATGACTTTTTCAACCGATGAAAATCACATCTCAGCCGAAGAGTACAAATGTGACTTGTAAGCAATAGGTACTGTGTTCCCTTCCTTAAATGTCAAGTAGGTGAAACCCACTGCGCCTGGCACAATTCTTATCACCAGGTTTGTGTGGTTGTCAGGTGTCAACAAGAATTTAGATTCAAGAATATGAGTCTGCAAAGCATGCAGTATAGCTGAATGTTCCGGAAGCCAGCAGGCTTTTGAAAAGTTTGATTGTATCAAGGCATATAGCGGCTTGATATGCTGGGACTATTCGGGAATATAAGTTCGCCTGAAATTTTTAAATCTCAGCAAAGACTGTAATTTTTTCAGAGTTGTAGGAGAACGCAAACTTGCGCATTTCTCCAAGAAGTGAGGTGCCAAGCCTCTACCTTCATTGTTGAGTTCATAGCCCAGGAACAACACTGTGTACTCTGCAATGTGTGATTTTGTAAAGTTAAATTTGTAACCGTAGTCCGCTAATAAATCCATGATGCGGTCCACGAGACAAAGATGTGGCCATAATTCGTCATCTGTGAGATAAATATCATAAACGTACGTGTACGCATCTATGTCGTCTAACAAAGAGACGAAGCGTGCGGCGAAAACGCCTGGGCTGTTCTTGTAGCCCATGGACAATCTTTTAAATTGTTTTTGTCTACCGCCGGAAGGAAAGGCTGTCCATTGACTACTTGTAGAGGACAGGTTATGACTAAAAAAGCCATTGAAAATTTTTAGAGTGGTTTTAAACCTTTTTCTCACAAGACTGTCCACGAGGGCAGAACTATGGGTATTCTGTACTGCACAGGTTTGACAATGAGAGTTCAAATGTCGATAATCCAAAACTAGGTGGTACGACCCATCAGGTTTGGTTACAGTAAAAAGAGGGTTATTCATTGGTGAAACACATGTCTCAATCAGTCCTTGATACTCTAATTGTTCCAGAATTTCAGGAACAGGAGCTTTTACCTCCTGCCAATGGGATATTGGGGTTGTGACTGTGGCATAGACAGCAATTTTATCTCATGTGGGGGCGAAAGTTTATCCCAACCAACCTGAGTACGGTACAATGCCTGTGCAAGCACTAGAACCCACTCTTCCGCAAAAGCCTTTGCATGCTCCTTGGGCACTCTATGTGATAAACTAGGGAGGATCATATCCTCCCCCCTCGAAGCGGCCAAAACAAAAGGAGGGGCCAATATGCCTCAGCTAACAAGAAGTCTTATGAAGAAGTCAGATTTTCCCCAAAAATCCCTTTACAAAACGTTGTATATCACCTTCAATTAAAAATACATATCAGCAGTTTCAACTGTGATTAAAGTGTCCGTTGCTGTCGCCTTCAGAAAGGACGCAGTGCTTGCCGCACTATTGTAACCTCCGCTGCGCTGTCTAGCAGCATTACTGCCCTTGTTAGGTTCCAAAGTTGTGTCCTAACAACTTCGGAACCTAACATGTGTCTGTGGTATATCTTGCTATTAAGGCAGCAACTTTCTTTTTCTGAAACCATGGGTATTGACTAAGGGTGGGCGTAGTTCGCGAAGTAGCGCTAAGCGAAGCTACGCGAAGTGCACTTCGCATCACCCAAACATCACGTAGCACTATGCGAGCTGCGTAGTAGCATGTTCACACTGTGCAAGATGCGTTTCCAATGACTGCACAGTGCGGACAAGCATCCGGCACTGTGCAATCATTGAAAATGGCATCTTGCACAGTGTGAGCTGTATTTTTCTGCTGCTCGAGTAGATTTTTACTCGAGCGGCAGCTTTCTCAACGCAAACTAGTAGTTTCTCATTGCGAGCTGTCGCGAGCATGCGCAACCACTCGCAATGAGAAACCTGACCTCCCCGCGTTGAGAATCTCGCTGAATGTCATTTTGCTTGCTCGCGGTCCCGAACATGACGTAGAGGACCGCGAACAAGCAAAAACTGACCGCTGCACTACGCTACGCTGCGCTACACTTGTTCGCACTGTGCTACGTGCAGCTCGCATAGTGCGAAGTTGCGTAAACTTCGCAAACTACACTAGCGTAGCGTAGTGCTTCGCCCAGGGTTAGTATTGACAAGGAAAATTGCCCTGCTTGCCTTTACGGTCAGTCTGACGAGGTTGCTCGCGCCCTAGTTGGGCACCTCGACTTCTGCCACAATCCTGGCGAACTCCTCCACCGGATTGTGAGCCTGATGTTTCCTGTGAAGAATGAGGAGAATGCTGATCAGTGACCTGAAATCTATCAAGAGATCTAATTCTTGCGTAGTCATTCTCGCAAATCATAAGTGCGCTCAGTAGACTCGGGTATCAGTGACGCAGCGCGCGACCCTTGTTTCTGTTGTTGCTTCCCCTGTCTTTTATTTTTCCAATTCTTTTTGGGAAAAACAGGACAGTCGTCTTTATTAGACTGTGTTGTCTGAGTTTGCGGCTGTGCTGGTAGTATAGGAAAAGGCTTAAAACCCAAACTATTGCGGCCAATGGTCTTGTATGCCTCAGCAATAATCTTCGGCATCTGTGACAAGGCACAAAGCATTAGGCTCCTAAATGTTGACCACATCTCCCTTAACATTCGCAAGGATGAGATCAGCATCTACCTCAAACACTCCAACAAGCCTCATTCCCAACTCAAATGCTGCCTCCCGACCGTGCTCATCCTGAACACGCTTGATCTCGGAGGGCAGCACAGTCAAAGAAAGCGTGCCGGAACAGTTTGCATACACCGCTGCAAATACTTTACCCCAATTCTCGCAATCGGTTACCTCCGGTATTAGGTAGTTCTGCAAACTAATTGAGAGGATCTGTGTTTATCCACAGACGTTGTATTAGGAAATACTGCTTCCAGCTGGTCAAAGTTCTCAGCAGGCCAGTAAGTTAAATTGACCTTATTCTGGGGACGTATGCCCATAACCGACTTTAGCATGATGAGACAAATCAACATCTTGACCGGCCCAGCTGGTTATGCCGCAACCTCAGGTGCCCCCACCTGGAGATTGCGGGAAACGTATTTAATTAGAGCCCGATGTACCTCAATCAAAGAGGCATCCAATGCATGAAATTCATCTACAGGAACTGCTAAATAACGTAGATGTGGTATGTACCCAGCCAAAACTTGCCAATTGGCCTCAGGGAACCACAAATGGCCTTAACGGAACGGAATCACGGAGTAGGGACTTCAAGTGTCGTATATGGATGTACCATGTTACAACGCATACCATTACAACTACCTACTGTTACAACGCGACCATTACAACGCATACCATTACAATGCATAGCGCTTTGAGGTGCTGGATAGTGGTAAGTATAATTTACTATTCCAACTCCAGTCCCCGTGGACCCTAGGGAAGGTGTTGGATAGTAAATTATACTTATTCCCTATCCTAGAGCACCCCCCAGCGCAATGCGTTGTAATGGTATGCGTTGTAAAAGTCGCATTGTAACAGTAGTGCGTTGTAACAAATGCGTTGTAACAGGTGTATACCGTCGTATATGGAGGATATGCAACAAGTACTGCTGTGGGAGTGTATGAACGGAATTAGTTATCATCCCCATTCACAGCCTCAAAGGTAACCCAAGAGTAGAAATCCTCAAATTGGAACACTGGGTCAGCACCCACCACAAAATAAGCTCAACAACTGCGTTAGGCACTCCATATTGTGTCAAATGATGACGGAGTGGTGCACGACTATGTGCAGCAATATCGACAGCCATAACGACGAAGAAAAGGAAAACTACTTATTTGTGTTGCAGCACATAATTCAATATAACAATAAGAAACTTTTTTTAAATCTCAAGCTTGAATGAACCTATAACTCATCTAGATAGGTCGGTGATGCCGTCACAACTGTTTTCCAGAAACAGGAGTGAGGGTTTTGTGGACAAGTATAAGCACTACTAAAGTGTCTCAAAAATAAGTACCAGGCCCCACGTGGGGCACCATGTTGAAGGGATTATGCTCATGTGCCATGTGGCAGGGAATTATGCGCAGGAAACCAGGACCTCATTGTATTGTGGTGTTCCAAAAATCCCACCTCAGTGCCTAGAACCCCGATCCGACTAACATTAGTGTCTCATTCGTTTTCCATACTACAGCGAATCTACGAATGATTAGAGAACCTAGAACATGCAACTTAGTAAAGTCTCAGGAATAGTGGGAATCAAGAACACTCTTTTGCTCTACCACTCATTCTAGTCCACAATATGAGTATTCAGAAACACAATATACTTTAAAATGTTTATTTTAACTAACGTGCTCTAAGATGCAGTACTCTCACCAATACTAACAAAAGGATGCATTAGAATAATACAATCAGCATGGTTACAAATCCATAAAGCACAAAAGGGGAAATCATATTATATTGACAGGGGAAACAGGATTACAGCTCACTTACCACCCTCCCCATGCTTGGAGCTAGTTTTAATTAATAATAGAAGAAGACTTCTAGGCTTTGACGGGGGACCCCATACCTCCAAGATCAGATTAAATGAATCACATCCCAGGACAAGCACAGCTCCTCGAGGTTGGAAAGGTTGTCTCCAAGTGCCTCCTCATGCATGCAATGCAATATTAAGAGCACCCGGGTGTGAGTTTCGGCACCTGCGTTTTCTGTTATGTCTATGTGCGTAGGACTGATCAACATGAATTAACAGCGTACATTGTTATTCAATCTTGAAAATGCTGTGCAGACTGAGGGCACAGTGCAAGCCTAGATATGTTAAAAACAGACAGTTCTCTTGTGAAGAAGCGATAACAGAGCCATGTAGTGTTGTGTGCAAAAGCGGCAAAAGCAGCAAAATGGCGTCTAAGCATATACCTCACTTATCCTAACATAGCAATGTCTGCAGTTAACCCCTTATCCTCATTACAGTCCAAGTGGATTGCCACTCCCCTTTCTCTGGTACCTAATGGAGTGGATTCCTGCTAGGGGTATTCTCTCCTTTCCACTGGTACCGCCGCCGTCTTTCTAGGCACTCGGGATTGAGATAGCTCCATGAGCACGTAGGTAGCGAAAGTGAAACAAGCTGATCAGCTTATTTAACTTTCAATGTAATGTGTACCAATCATCATTGCACTGAAAAAGAAATGCCTCGGCCAGCTGGGAAAAGCTCTTCCCCAGCTTCCAAGGTTGAAAAAAAGAAAAGGAAATCCCTCTGCTGGTTACAGCAGAGATTATCTGACAGCAGAGAGATTTTTGCCTGATGTGCCGAGGATGTAATGGTTATGTCCTTGGCACACCAGCGCCACAGTCGAGGACGTAACCATTACTTGCTCAGCATGGAAGGGGATAAAATGCCTGGCAATTGCAAATCTGCATGCCTGTACTCCTTACTTTGACATCAGCTCCATTCTTCCACCAGGCACAACTGTTTCTCCTTTCCAGCAGTGTCTGCCTCTATATTTGCATCTCAAAAGGGCACAGAGACCCTGCACCCTGCCTGTTTTATTCCTTGAACGTCCTGTCACTTGAATAATATATGCTGGGCAGTACTGCGCTCTAGGAGCCCCCGCCTCAAACACATCTGCAGGTGATGTTAGATGAGGGGATATGACAGAGGAGGACGGTGCAATATAAATGAAAGTAAAGATGGCAGAGGAGGGCTAGAGAGGAAAAGGTATTCTGAAAATTGAGTGTATCAGGTAAGCTTTATTTTTTATCCACCAGTGGAAAGTGACATACTCCAACTTATGTCAGTAGGTAAATCGGGATCTCCCATGGATACTATCCTTCCAAATATGCTATTACGAGGGAGGGAAGCTATTGTGCCGGTGCTCACAAATTTGCTGAATGAGTGTTACAGCTCCAAACAACTGAAAACATGTAATGGTGGTGTTGTTACTAAAGGAACCATCTCTAGACCCTGCACTTCCAGAAAATCTGAGACCAGTATCATTGCTCCCATTCTTTGCGAAAACTGTAGAGACATTTTTAAATGTCCAATTGACTAAGTTCATGGAAGAATACCAGGTACTCTATGAAACTCATTCTGGCTTCAGGGTGCTTCACAGCACAGAATCGGCCTTACTCCTCGCTTCTGAGGTGCTAAAAATAGCAGCGGATGAGGGAAGGATGGCTGAACTGATCTTGCTGGATTTAAGTGCAGTGTTCGATACGGTCTCCCACGACCTTCTATTGGAGCATTTGTGCGACGCTAATATCGGAAGAAGCATATGCGAATGGATCAAACACTTCCAACAGAATGAATCCTTCCAGGTTATACAACGTCCCTTTAAGTCTGAGATACGCCCTCTGGCTCAAGGGGTACCACAGGGTTCTGCCCTCAATTCTGCCTTATTCAATGTGTATTTGGGCCCACTGGCAGATAATGTATTGAAACATTGGGTGAAATTGGTGTCATATGCTGATGACAATCAGCTGATTATCACAAAATGATACAGAGGCGGTGCCGAAATTCAAAGCCTGCCTGAGTGATTTTGAAAATTGGATTAAGTTTAGCTGCCTGCAATTAAATGCAGGTAAAACTGGGGTCATGGTAATCGGTAAACAGCCCTCCATCTGGTCCCACATGTGGTGGCCAGAAGAAGTAGGACCAACACCGACTCCCAACCTAAAGATTGAAAATTTGATATTATGGTTTCACAATACCTTATCTTTTACAGAACAGATTTCAGCTCTGGCAGGCATGTGCTTTGGCATTCTAATAATGCTATGCAAAATCCTAGATATTCTACCACTAGATCCCAAAAAGACCATTGTACAGGCCATGGTTACATCTGGTATGGAATACTGCAACATCCTCTATTTAGGGGTCACAAAGAGTAACTTGAATATGCTACAGAAAGTCCAAAATGCGGCTGCCGGATGATACTGAACTAACCCGGAGGAGTACCCCAGTGGGAGCAGCCCAGAGGGAGTTACATTGGTCACCAGAGTTACTTTTAAAGCTCTATGCTTCAGACATAGGATTTCTAAAGGTACCTGCGCCACTCCCCTTATTTACCCCTTACAGACCTATCCCAAATCTTAGGTCCACTGACACGTTAAGTTTGCAGTGGCAAAAGTTCAAAAGGCACGTTTGGGAGGTAGATCTTTTAGCTTTCTATCAGCTAAAGTTTCAAATAAACTGCCTTGGGAATTGAGCATGCAGCCGTCTGAAGCGATGTTTCGTAGAAAACTAAAGACGTGGTTTATTTAGTCATCCCCGGGGGATTGGATTTAATCGCTACTGTTTGCAGATAAATCTTCTATGCTAGGACCAGGGGATAGGGCTTTGTTGTTTAAAGACTTAGAAGTCTTCTTCTTAGCACAGGGACACTACGTTGGAGTAACCAAGTGCTCTATAAGCTTTAATCTAAAGGAATTGAAAAAGGAAGGAAGTGTATGTAGAAGGTAGATATCAGGCTTTCTGGAGAAAAACAAGAAGACGTGCAACAGTGATACAACATCATACATGTAAGGATGATTAGACGCATACCTTAAATGATAATGTCAGGGAGACGTGAGGGTTTGAGATTTCCCAACCAGTAACAAGTGGTACTGCTTTAAAAAGGAGATGCGAGTTATGGCTATTAGACAGTGGCAGTTGAAAGACTTAGGGATTTTAGTTTTCATTTATTTGGAAATGTGAGGCCAGACAGCATAGAGCCTCAGTGAGACAGTCTGGACTATGCTTTGTACTCTAGTCTGGGTCCTCTTTACAGCAACTTAGAGCAGATAGGTTTAAGGAGAGCAGGCTAGGCGCAGAAGCAAATCAAGATTTCCATCAGCTAGCGATCTTCTGACTCACTGAGAACTTCATGGCAGTGGAACGCTTTATTTAAATACTACCCTTTTTTAATGACAGAACATTGCATCGGAAGCATTGGGGAGCAGAACAGTGAGTTTACAGGCATAATTATAATCTGTACATAGCTTTTTTCAGTTCCCGTCAAAGCTCTGTTGTGGCAGCCATTTAGGTGCTCTCAACACGCATATTGTTTCCTCACCACTGCACATTGTGCCTGCTGCCAAGACGTTTATAACCAATTGCTGGAAATTGTGTCTTCTATTGCTCTAGTGCTGTTTTCCTTCTCATTTTGAAAAAGCCTATGCTTATAGACCTCTTGGGTGTCTGTTGGTGTCTTCTCCCTCATAATGCCACATATGTTTAGTCAACTTTACCTCACTGCCTCAGCTATTCTAGCATAGCGCTTTTATGCTTGGACAAAGGGCCATATGTATTAACATATTTCCCCATGGACACAGAATGGACAAAACCCTTTAATACATCGGGCCCTAAATTCCACTAGTCTCTTCAATTTTCATATTTTTAGTCTTAATTATTTTATTAAATATTGGTCTTGAATACGGGAAGCTTTTTTGAGTCTCCAGACATTTGTTTGATATTTTCACAGACTTTTGGGGAAGTACTTGGTGGGGCACTCCAGATACTTGGTAATCATATTGAATGTTTCACAATCTTCAAAGGCCCTAACTTCATCTGCTTCAAACATCAATTTTCACAAAGAATAAATATAACAAAGAATATATTATAACAAAAGAGTCAAGAAGGACCCAATATCAACCACTAAATTACCTCTACCCTTAACGTTGGATTACATAATGGGCAAGATTAAGCTAATGAAACCATTTGTGGGTGAGACATATGTGGCCCTGCAAAGAATTGAAGAGAGGTGGTCTCATCTTGATTTTAGGCTCACCGAGGTGGAACAACGTGTCAGCGATGCTGAAGACGTAATGGCTAAAGATAGAACTTTGAATAGAGAAGTTAGTCTGTTTAAAAACAATCCTGAAGATTTAGAAAAACGTAACTGGAACAATAACATTCACATTTACAGCATTCCAGAAGGATCTGAAGGGCAACATATAATTAAGTTCCTTAAAACCCATATTCCCAAAATTGTTGGTTTACATGACTTGACCAACCTCAACATTCAATGGGCACACTGTATACGTCTTTCACAAGCTTCTATATCTGCCAGACCAGGAGGGATTATCGCTCTTTTCTAACAGCATTTTTACCTAATTAAAGTCTTGTCAGCAGCTAAACAATGTAAACAAATGCTTTAGTTTGGTTACAAGATCGCCTTTAGTCAAGATGTCTCCAGAGCAACATCAACTCGAACAAAATAATTTACAGGCCTTCGACCAACCTTAAGATGTATGAATGCTCAATATCGATTTATTCTTTAAGATTCATATATAAAGGAAAAAAAATATGTTTGATTGCACAAGGGATTTGAAGCAGTTCATATATACCCACAAAGGAAAAGGTATGGAACTAAGTAAAACTTGACTTAAACTATATGAATCCCTCAACTTTTACTTTGTTTTTTTTATTTTGCAGGTCCCAAGCATACTGGATCCTTGTGTTGTGTCTTCCAGTGTCTTCCTGTTCATGTGCTCGTGTTCTGTTACCATGTCACTGTTCATTTTTTTGTTGGTAAGTCCAAATGTTAATTGTTAGTTTTTAGTTGTTTATATCAATTTTTCACTGTGTTTCCTCCCTCAAGTTTAGTATTTCCTTTACATCCTGGGGGGTTTTGTTCCTGGTTGGCTGCTACTTCTCACTCTATCCCCTTCCTTATCAAAAATGACCTATCCATTTACTGACATGCTTGACTAAAGTCTTTTGGATTTTTATCATCCTCCTCTTCCTTCTATGATTGGGGAGCCATATTATCTCCCTACTTACTTCTATTTTTTATTATTCTCCTTGTTTCTCTATTCCATTGTTTATATTTCTTTCACTTTTCTATTCCTTAATGCAGTTTATTTTTCAATATGACACCTTGTACTTTTATGGATCCACCAGTCTTTATCCTATCAATTTCAATAAATGTTAAATTATCTACAGAATTGATTTCATTTGTTTCCTTTTTGTCTATTCGTTCCCTACACCTCCTGAATAATTAGTTTATGCATAGTCTCTTGAAAATGTGAAAGGACTATGTAAACTGGTCAAAAAAACAGAGGGTGCTTAATTAGCTCTCAAAAGTGAATTGCCAAATTTCTCTTTTGCAGGAAATACTCCTTTTAGAACAAAACATTGATTGTTTAGGTCATCATTGGGTGGTGCAAGTTGTTTGTTCCCCTTCTGGTTAATAACCAAAAATGGTGTAATAATCTTGTTTCATAAGTCCATACATATTCAAATTAAGTGAAGTTACTGATGAAGCAAGCTGATGGATGATATTGACCAGAACTATAAACAATAGCCAGCTCTCTTTCTGTAATGTTTACTGTATAACAGGAGTTGACCCACAACTTCGGGTGCACTTCTCCTCTACACTGTCACTATATCCATTAGAAAATCTCATAGTAGGAGGCAATTGTAATCAATTAAGAAATCCCTTTTTGGATCTTCTTCTCAGACCTGATACAGTCCTAACATTATACAGAAAGTCTTTAAAAAATTGATAAATTCCAGGGGCCTTATTTATGAAGGACTTGCGCCGCCGGTGCGTCACTTTTAACATGGGAAAAAGTGACGCACCGGCGGCGCAAGTCCTTCATAAATAAGGCCCCAGGGGTTTAGTAGATGCAGGGAGAATATCACAACCTGATGCTTTGGAATTTACATATTCCCCTGTTCATCAATCATATTCCAGAATATATTACATATTTCTCACAAAGTATGTTCTCCAGCTTATGTTGCATGCAGAGATAGGATTTATACTTATTTCTGACAATACACATGTTATAGTGTATTGGACATTACAACTTACACACCTCCTTCGAGGAGATGGAGATTCAATAATGCCCTACTACATGATAAATATTTGCTGAAATATTTATAATTTTTGTTAATTAATTTCCAAACAATTTACCCTAAGATACACAGATGAAATTTATATGGGACACCTTTAAAGCTGTCACTACAGGCTTTATCAAAGACTATGTCACAATAAAAAAAAGCCATGAAAGACTCCTCAAAATGTCTTCGTCCCATCCAGATTAATTCAGGACAAATTAAAATATAATAAACAGTCCTGTACTGTGCATGTGGTACTCTTCTCAAAGTTAATGCAACATTTTATGGAGGAAGGAATACAGCCAGAAAACTATTGGCCAACTTCATGAAAGTAAAGAAGCAAAAATCTAAGATAAACATGGGACCAGACACACTAGTGATTCAAAAATATTGGAGTGTTTTAAAGATTACTATATTAAATTATGTACCCCGGAGACTTCTCCCACTGCGAAGATATTTTTTCCCTCTTTCCCTAAATCAGCTGATTTTTCCAGCTGAAGTCCTAGTGTTAGGTACTTTTTCTGGAGCCATGTTATGCTTACTTCCTAAGAAAGGGAAAAATGTATCCATATGTGGTAATCCTATAGCCATTTCCCACATAAATACAGACTGCAAAATGTTTGCAAAAGTTCTTGCTTTACATTCTAATCAAGTAGTTTCTGACCTACTTGTTAATCAGATGGGTTTTGTGAGGGGAAGGTATATCTCTGATAATTCTAGACCTTTACTTAATATCATACTCATGGCTTCTAAGCCCACTCCAATATTACAGCTATAAGTTTATGTTCGGAAAAAGCCTTTATTCATGTTGATTGGGATTTCATGTTCTGAGAATTGAAATGCCACAGATTTAGCTCTCATATTCTCACAATACATTTCTTTACTATACTCTGCTTCTTCCACCTCAATTTTGGTTAATGGCAAACAGTCACAATACTTTCCCTTGCACAGAGGTATTAGGCAGGGTTGCCTATTATCCCCCCTTTTATTTATAATATTCTTAGAAACCTTTTGGAAAAAAAATCATAGATCCTCTTTGTTTTCCAGCTTAAACATAAAGATATAAACATTAAATTTACATGCATGCAGGGATGACATTTTACTTTTTATTTTAGACCCTTAAAATACAAGCCCCAAATTATTTTGTCTATAATGAATATTCAATTATATCAGGCTATAAACTCAGAACTTTTGCCCTTGTACAAATATTGTTTTCATGAGTTATTTGAAGACACTGGCTTCACTTGGATTTACAAAAGCATTAAATGTCTAGGTATTTTATTACTCCAACTCTATCAATGATACCATTAAAATGAATCTTAATGAGGTCAAATCTACTCTCTAATATGTTGGATTGTCGGTCTCCTCTGCATCTGTCATGGTGGGGAAGAGGAGCCACGATCAAATGATGATGTCATCACATTTCTATTTATCTATACTCCCACTTACATGCCTTCTTGCATTTTTAAAAGCTATTAACAGTTTATTCATTTCCTTTCTATGGAATAATGGAAAACTCACACATCTCTTTAGCTAAATTTTAACAATCCAGAGGCAATGGATCAAACTTCCAACTTTTAGGAAATATCATTCTGCCTTTACTCTCAAACAGATTTGGACTTTTCTCCCTCCCACCTTTTATGATCAGCCTACCATATGGGACCAACTGGAACATTCAAAAACTTCCAATTTTTCAATCCATGACATAGTTTACATTTCACAACCTCCAGAAGCCTTCCTTTCTCCAATACTCACTCATTCTATCTCTGTTGCTACACCTTTACTCAACCAGTTTACATCTCCCATAAACATTCTTAAACATTCTCCTATTTGGTAAAATGAAAGGATAAAATTGAATAACAGAGTTCTCTCATGTAAAGAATCATTTAATGGAGATGTTTTTGAATTTAGGATATTCAACAAACATTTTGTCTCAAGCTTAAATACTCCACGCAATATCAGCACTTGCATGGAGTATTTCCCTGGAGCTCTCTCTTCTGGCCCCCAACCCTTGGTCCCGCCCCCACTCCTTCTACCACGGTCAAAACACTGGGGGTTAAAATGAATAATCAGCTCACCCTTCACTCTCAAATCAGCTCTGTAGTCTTCTCCTGCTTCCTCACCCTCCGAACTATCCGCACTGTCGCTCATTTCTTCTCCCCCCAGGCACTCAAAATGATCATGGCCGCTCTAGTGATATCACGGCTGGATTATGCCAACGCTCTCTACAATGGCATACCAGCATACAGTCTAAGGAGGCTACAGTTGGTCCAAAACCAAGCTGCCCGGCTGGTTTTTGGTCTCCCACGCTATCACCACTCCACTCCCCTCCTCAGGGAGCTTCATTGGCTCCCTGTCAAGGAACGTATGGCTGAGATACCCGCCACCCCCTCTCAACACAATCCCCAAAGGAGGGAAACCGGAAACAGTTCTTGAAGTTTTTGGAAGTGGGAGGGAGTGACCCTCCCGGCCGTATTTATTAAAACAAAAAATTAAAACATTTAAACATTAATGTACAATTTCATACCACATTGCGATGTTTGGCTAACCTTAACAGATTCTCTAATACAGAGGTTCTCCTAGCCGAACTAACATCCTACAAAACATTTACTTGAAATATTGAAATTGTACATCCTAACGTTTAAGGGCCAACGGCAAGGTCGTAACCGGTGTCAAGATCCCTAACCAGACATACCCCCCCCACTTGGGAGGGGCGACAGCACTGAGGCGTACTCAAGTGCAACTACTACCAATTTCCCTTGACTTGACGGGGGCACTTATCAACTCGACGCCAGTTAAAGGTCGTTCGAAGACTCGTGTGAGGTATCTAGAAGGTATCGTAGACCTCCCCCCAACCCCACACAACTTACCGCATCTGCCGTCGCAGATGTCACTGGCCCCGGGAAATTCCCCAGGAGGGGGCTGTAACCCCTCCTACACAGGAAGGGGCCTTGACCGCCTTTCCTCTTCTTTCGGCGACCCATCCTTAGAAGGGACCGCCTCCCCGTTGAGGGGCCAAAGGCCACCTCCCCCGAGCGCTCCCATCCGTGTTGGGTGACGCCCACTCATAGGGATCTTCCAATTAGTGCTCACCGATCATGACCTTACCGCCCGACCAAAATAAATACGACAAATGCTAACCAAACGAAACTACATTGGCCACTATGACCGAAAAAGCCTGTTTATAAATGGACCTTAAATCCGAAGTTCTTTAATCACAAACTTGTAAAATTAGACCAATCTTTATTACACATTCAATATCAACATAACACTAAAACAACCTGTAAACGAAATAGAATAATTGATCAACTTTATTAAAACAACTGGCTGTCCTCAGGGGCTGGTGGGTGGGTCAAAATTGGCTCTTCGTTCCGTCTCGAGCTCACGTGCAGCGAGGAGGTGCAGCTTCAGAGCACAGGAACAAGAGGATGTCTTCTGGTCTTGCGTCCCTTTTTATCCATCTTCAGGGCGGGCGTAAACCCGCCCCTGCCTGCCCAGAGGGCGTGGCCGGCCGCGTCTGTGTCTAGGCCAGCCCACTCTAGGGCGGGAAAAAGCGCGCCCCGGCTACGCCGCTTCGGGCATACCAGCCGAGACGCGCCTCCCGCCCAAAATGGCTTCCCGGGGGGATCGAGGCACTCTGCCATACGTTCGGGGGGACCGAGTGGTCGCCCCTTTCCATATGGCTAAGATACCCGCCACCCCCTCTCAACACAATCCCCAAAGGAGGGAAACCGGAAACAGTTCTTGAAGTTTTTGGAAGTGGGAGGGAGTGACCCTCCCGGCCGTATTTATTAAAACAAAAAATTAAAACATTTAAACATTAATGTACAATTTCATACCACATTGCGATGTTTGGCTAACCTTAACAGATTCTCTAATACAGAGGTTCTCCTAGCCGAACTAACATCCTACAAAACATTTACTTGAAATATTGAAATTGTACATCCTAACGTTTAAGGGCCAACGGCAAGGTCGTAACCGGTGTCAAGATCCCTAACCAGACATACCCCCCCCACTTGGGAGGGGCGACAGCACTGAGGCGTACTCAAGTGCAACTACTACCAATTTCCCTTGACTTGACGGGGGCACTTATCAACTCGACGCCAGTTAAAGGTCGTTCGAAGACTCGTGTGAGGTATCTAGAAGGTATCGTAGACCTCCCCCCAACCCCACACAACTTACCGCATCTGCCGTCGCAGATGTCACTGGCCCCGGGAAATTCCCCAGGAGGGGGCTGTAACCCCTCCTACACAGGAAGGGGCCTTGACCGCCTTTCCTCTTCTTTCGGCGACCCATCCTTAGAAGGGACCGCCTCCCCGTTGAGGGGCCAAAGGCCACCTCCCCCGAGCGCTCCCATCCGTGTTGGGTGACGCCCACTCATAGGGATCTTCCAATTAGTGCTCACCGATCATGACCTTACCGCCACAGGCCGGATAGTTGACCGGCTATCCGGACCCCCCACAAAACTCCTACCTAAAGGTCATGTTTCAACGATTTTAACCATGCTAAGAAGTCTCCTAAGAGTAACTCATTCCCCACCCAAGACAAATGCACACCATCCCCCAAATACATACTGTCATCATTAATACAGCTATGAGAAATAGAATGCAATGTCCTGGAACGGAACAACCTACTCACTTTATTGTTAAGCTTTCTAACAGAATGGTTCAAAGCAGGAATAGAGATAGCCCCCCGCCACACCTTTCGTGGAATCAAATGGGACCATGCAATCGTGCACCCCGGAACTCTCCTCGCCAACCAACTTACAGTGGAAAGCATTGCCTCCAGGAGTAGTCGTCTACCGATGGTGACCAAATCATTGCCCCCAACATGCACTATAACTATAGACGGCGGTGACCTTGTCCGCCCTAACAAACCCTCGAAAAATGTTTGAAACTGGTCAATACAGAGACCGCCCCTTCCGTAGAAGGACATCCTGTACCCGTATTCCCCAGCTGCGTGAATCATGTCACCTGCTTTGAATACGTCTGCGGCACGCCTCACGTATGAGTGGCCCACGACCCACACCTCCTTTTTCACAGCCGGTGATGTCTGACCGCTGGCCCGGTGTAGGGTCGACTGCATAGTCCGCCCCGCCTCGTAGGCTTGCGTAACTGAAAACCAAACAAAAACAAGAAGCGTGAGTACATTATTACAGCTTCACAACATGTGCAACCGCACGTATCTTTTATAACAATTGGAGGACCAACGCCCCACTCGTTTCACTTGCTCAACATTAAGACCCCTGGCTGTAGCTTCCGTAGCAGCCCCTATCCGAAAGGAATGGGTCCCAAATTCGCCCGGGTTCAAGCCCGCAGCGACAATTGACATCGCAAGCACCCGCTGAAACTGAAATTTCGTCAGTGGGGTGGCGTCAGCGTGTCTTAACAAAGTCCCCCCCCATGATGCCACCCTTCGTGCTAGGTAATCCTCTAAACACTTTACCGGACATATGGAGGACCCAGGAATCCTGCGTATGATGACGCAGTCACCCATCCCATCTTGGTCAGTCTTGGACTTTACGAAGGAGACAGTCATTGTTTCTCCCCTGATCTGAACGTGTTCTTGGCACAAACCCCCCGCCACATCCAGTTTGTTCCTTGCAACCAGTTCGCTTACCCGCATTGCTCCGTGAAATGCTAGCGTAAAAGCGGCTCGGAACAGCACCGCCTCAAACTGAGATGAACATGTGGCCGGGAGTGTGGCCAACAACTGGGACAATCTATCCAAACCTATCGGGCGCCTTTCATCTACTCTGCGACCCTCAAGGCGTTGCCACCCACGCAGCGCTTTCTGTACAACGAAAGACGCTGTTGGGTCCTGAATAGCATGTGCTCTGGCAACAAAGGAAATGGCAGCACGATGCCTCTGGGCCGTAGCCACCGATTTCCCAGCCCTACGTAAGGACATCAGGAAATTCACTACCCATTCCTCGTGACCCCAAAGTCGCTCTCTATCACTCCCCAAAAAGGCTAAATAGGCCCGAAACGCCCCTTCGTATGCCTTCCTCGTCCTTGGTGCTAGACTCTCTCCCACGAGGTGACGAAGTTCGGGGCACCGAGAGACCAGAGAGCTTCGGGAAAGGGTGCCGGCCCTGGGTCCGCTGAGGGGAGGAAACCCGAAAAAGCCTGCATTTGAAAACGAGACAGTGCGTCAGCCGCCTGATTCATCACCCCTGGAACATGTTTTGCTCTGAATAGCACGTTCAATTGCATACACAGTAAAACAATTTCCTTAAGCAGTCTTAAAATCAGTTTACAACGTGCTGCCTGACTATTGATGCACTCGACCACGGTCATATTGTCAGACCAAAATACGACAGAGTGATCTTTGAACCCATCGGGCCATGTTCTCAAGGCCACCAAGATGGGAAACAGTTCCAGGAAGGCAATATTACTCGTCAGACCATTCTCATGCCACCATGTCGGCCATCTTTGTGCCGACCATTTCGTGCCGAAGATGGCGCCAAAACCTATGCTTCCTGCCGAATCTGTCCATAGCCCCAGCTCTTCAGAAGACACGGCTGGTTCATTCCAGACGATTCTACCATTGAAATCCGCCAAAAATGCTAACCAAATACGCATGTCCTGGCGGATCTCGGCCGATAGTCTCGTGCGATGATGGCCCTCTTTAAGGCCGACCATCGCTTGGGCAATTGAACGGGAAAAGGGGCGGGCCATTGGTATTACCCTCAAGGCAAAATTCAACTGTCCCACCACCTGCTGTAATTGTTGCAGCGTAACTTTTGATGCATTTATACACATTTGCAGCGCAGCCCTGAACTTCAACACTTTCTCAGCTGGCAAACGGAAACACCCCTCAATGGAGTCCAACTCGATCCCCAGAAACTCGAGGCAAGTCGTAGGACCCACTGTTTTACCCGGCGCCAATGGCACACCAAACTGTTTCATCAACACACGAAATTCGGCCAAGGCCCGGCCACATTCAAGACCCCCGGCTGCCCCAAGAAACAGAAAATCATCAAGGTAGTGCATTACATCTTGGAAACCCGTTTTCTTTGTGAAGACCCATTGTAGAAAACTACTGAATTTCTCGAAATAAGCACAGGATATAGAGCACCCCATTGGCATACACCTATCCATGTAATAACAACCCTGAAACATGAATCCTAGGAGACGCTGGTCGTCTGGGTGTACCGGGAGCAATCGGAACGCTGACTCGATATCTGACTTCGCCATCAGCGCCCCGGGCCCCAGGCGATTCAAAATGGCTACGGCCTCATCGAAGGATGCGTACCGCACCGAACACACTTCTGGATCGATTGCCTCATTTACGGAAAGACCTCGTGGAGCTGATAAATTATGAATCAGTCGGAACTCACCGGGGTCTTTCTTGGGGACTACCCCTAAGGGAGAACAAACAAAATTCTGGACCGGGGGTACACTAAACGGGCCGGCGACCCGACCTCGAGTCACCTCTTTCCGGATCTTATCCTGTACTACGGTCGTATGCTGCAGGACGGAAAGTTGGTTTTTACACTTATCCACACCCTGAAAGTCCCCTACCGGGATGCGGAAACCATACGAAAAACCGTTCCGCAGCACCCCAGCAGAAGTACGATCCGGGTAGTCACTGAGCCAAGGAATCATCGCCAGGGTATCAATCGGAGTGGGTAAAGGCGCCCCTCGGACTATATTAGACCTGTTTGGCACCTCCTCTCCCCCCGTTATCACCCGTTCTGGCTCTGCACGAGGCCTCAGGATGGGACGACCCACAACCACTACATTCATGTTTGAATTTACACGATCCCTGGGGTCTAGTACATTTACCTCTGTTGTAATTAAAGCAGAAACCCCTTTTTCCGGTATTGCCGGTAAGTTTCGAGTGATCGTCGGCACCCGTACCTGATCGAAAGGGCGTCCCCGCATATTGCCGGGAGGATTCGCCAACATTACTTCCCACCAACGGCATTTTCAACATTCCTGACTCCTTCATTTTATCCCAAGTCAAGGCATCATAACAATCCCAGGTTAAACTTTTATTATGCTCCTTTTCCTTTCTGAACAGATTATCGTAACAGAACCAATGATTACCCTGGTGCGATGTCGAGTACCCCATGATTCGTGATTGATAGATTGGGAACTCGGAAAGCAACTCAGGTCTACGTTCCCCCAAGATTGATGTAAAGATTCCCCAAGCATTGCCCCAATTGCCCATATTCTCATTCACTTTAAAGGCGGCCATTTTTGCGCGCCAAACACTCGGATGCATGAGATCCTTTTGACTCTTTACATGCTCTACCTCATAATGATCGACAAGCAATGAAAAAATGTTCACATACTCCCCCGCCCAAATCTTTTCCTTAATTGCCAAAGGAACATGTTGCCCCAATTTTTATCTCCGAGAGGGTGTTGACTCATCCCTCGCGATCGGCAATGGCCGCTTACCTGCACCTGACGCTGCCTCCGTGGTCGCAATCGTCCCTGGTGTCTTGTCCCCTACTGCAGCCGGAACGGGCACCTTGGCTGCTTCCCGTTTCTCACGCAATTGCTTTATCAGCGCCTGCGCATCGACAGCCGTGGCGCCCTCGTTACCTTTACCCAACCACGCTGCCAACTGTGCTGCCAGCTCGGGCGGCATATCATCCTCGGACACGGGGGTGACCACAACGGGAATCGGATTCCCCTCCTCCGGCACGGGAGTTGGAGCCTCGAGCGGGGCACTGGGACCCGGGATGTCTTCACCCGCTGCCCCCCTCCTGGGCCTCTTGTTTTTCCCTCCCGGGGCTGCACCCGCCAAAGGACGTTTTGGACCCCTTTCCTCATTCTTGTCCACCCTCTTCTTTAGCTCGGACATCTCCTTCATGAGAACACGCAGCATCTGGTCGGTAGTCATGCGCTTTCCCACCTTCTTCGGCATTCTCCAACAAAGTAACTGCAAAACAAACAAGAACGATTAAAACGCTCAAAATTGGCTCTTCGTTCCGTCTCGAGCTCACGTGCAGCGAGGAGGTGCAGCTTCAGAGCACAGGAACAAGAGGATGTCTTCTGGTCTTGCGTCCCTTTTTATCCATCTTCAGGGCGGGCGTAAACCCGCCCCTGCCTGCCCAGAGGGCGTGGCCGGCCGCGTCAGTGTCTAGGCCAGCCCACTCTAGGGCGGGAAAAAGCGCGCCCCGGCTACGCCGCTTCGGGCATACCAGCCGAGACGCGCCTCCCGCCCAAAATGGCTTCCCGGGGGGATCGAGGCACTCTGCCATACGTTCGGGGGGACCGAGTGGTCGCCCCTTTCCATTCTCTGTTTAAAACCGCCTGCATGGTTTTCCAGGCCCGTCAAGGCACCGCCCCCGCCTTCATTTCCTCAATAATAAAAGAATACGTTCCCCCCAGAGAACTTCGTTCCTCCACCAAGTCCCTCCTTCAAATCCCACGCTTCAGACGCAAAAAGTGGGGTGGGTCCAACTTTTCCACCTTGGCCCCCACTTTCTGGAACTCCCTCCCAGACCACCTTCGTGCGGCTACCCATTATGTATCCTTCCGTAAGGAACTAAAAATGTTTCTTTTTAAACAGGCATTCCCTGTGTAATCCACCCTCCACTAGCGCCAAGAAACCGTTCGGTGCACGCTGCGCTTTATAAATGTTTTAAATTAGAAAATTAATACCATACTCCTTCAACTTTTCTCCCAAGTCTCACTCTCACACTCCAATACACAATCCTCCTCTTCCTTTCATGACTGTTCCTCACAGGCAAAGGTATCCTTTATCTAAAGCTTTATCTAAAGCTCTCAATTATTCCCCTACTGAGAGACTTTAATGTCAGGCGGAACTACAATGGGAAAGGGATTTACATCAGGCTTTCGCTACACAAACTTGGAGGAAATGCTGGTCTAAGGTACATACTACAACTAACTCAGCTAGCACATCTGAAACACTATTTTACTTTTACAACAGGCTTTATTTATTCATAATCTCTCCACTGTGTTAAATCGCCCAAAAATACCAAATGCTGGTCTTGCTCTCATGAAAATAGGGATTCCATACACATGGTTTTTTAATGTCCTTGCATTAAATCTTTGTGAAGTATGCACTACTTATCTAGCAAGCACTGAGACATCTGTATGGTTGTCTTCTCACCAATTGGCACATGACAGAACACCATAATGCAATGACTTTCAGGAATATGATAGTGTCATTTGGCCTATAAGGTCATTGTTGACATCGCTATGATGGAGCGAGTTTCAGAAATAATTTTATTCTGGCTCGTGAAGTTAATCCCTTGTAACATGAACTAATATATTAATGAATTACTGCATGTTTGTTGTAATTAATCAATTTAGATTAAAAGATCATCATTGCATTATACGTGGGTTTAATGATAAATGTGCTCTTGTTGCATTTGCTGGTATGTTTATTAATACATTACTAATGTTGTTTTATTTTACCTATTGTCTTTGTCAACACTAAGGGGCTCATTATGATTGCGGATTTTCCGCATCCTCCGGGCCGGCGGAAGCCACCGCCGGCCCGGAGGATGCGGAAAATCCGCAGCGGACCCACCAAAGACCCACCGCCACATTAGGATGGCTGGTGGGTCCTGGTTTCCGTCTGCAGCTTTTCCTCCGCGGTTGGCTCACAACCGCGGAGGAAAAGCACTAATCTGGTGACGGTGTCTCCCAGACACCGTCCGCGAGATTAGTATGTGCCTGCAAACATGCTTTTCCGTGGCGGGTTTTCCGCCGTGGAAAAGCATGTGTAACTTCACTGCGGGGGCCCGTTGCGGGCCCCCTAGGTGAAGGGGGGGGTCGGGGTGCACATGGGGGGTACCTATGGTACCCCCCTGCATTTGTATGCAGAAAGCGGCAGGCACCGCACGGTGCCTGCCTCTTTCTGCATGCAAATGCAATGCGTGCATTTTTAACATTGCTGCGGGTGCAGCTTGAAACCGCACCCGCCGCAATGTTAAAAATAGAGGATGTGACCACCACCCTGGCGGTCACATCCTAATCGCACAGAAGGAGACTCCACAGCCCAGGCGGACGTCCCCTCCTCCTCAATGATCGCGGACGGATGCAAGTCCGTCCGCGATCATAATCGGCCCCTTAATGCGGCTGATTTATTGATGGCATGTGCTTAATTTATATGTGCTATTGTCCATGTTGACTTGTTATCTATGTTGTGTTTGTATTTCTTTTTATCGTTTCAGATTTATGCTGGATTATGAAGAAAGGTAAATTTTAAATGTGCTGCTTTTAAATGTGCTTCTGCTAGGTGATTTGTACTAATGGGATGATATTAGAAATAGAGGTTGGATAACATAACAACTTTCTTTTCTTGTATTAATTATTCTTTTGTGTTTGTTTGCATACTAGCCTGAGAGAAAGGCTTGAGGCCTAGTTTTGAAAAATGATGGTTAGCCTGACTGAGAGCAGAGCCAAGCATGGTTATGTTGAAGCTTTTCCACAAAAACTATTCTTTGGAAATAAACTGAAGCCTAAACAAAGAGACTTGTGCGAAGTGTGCTCTGGATGTTATTTCTCCAAGGCTAAGGAAGTGACAAGGGATGGTTTGGCCGAGCTATGGAGGAAACAGTAAAAGACTTTGGATACTGTATCGTTCTTTCGGAAGCCGGTGTCGCTTCATGTCAATGGACAATAACCGTGACGTTTTTTAAACTTGGAAGCGGTGGCCTTTTGGTGGTCTGACAGACAGCAACCGATCAGGGTGCTGAAAACTAGTAAAAATATATTGTTTAGTTAGATTAGTGAGTTAGGAAAAGTATAAAAACTTAGCCCATTGAGGGGGCTGACTGTTCCTGAGGGCGAAGTGCTGTCCGAATTTCCCTTGGACACGTAAGATACTGATTGCATATTAAATGTTTTTCCTTTTCAGGTCAGAAAGCTTAACATACGGAATTAGGGTTGATATTGATTTTAAATTTATTAATTTTGCGCAATTTGGAAGTGCCGGACCTTTTCTGCCAATAAACTAATGGATAATATTGATTTAATGAAAACGTTTGAAATTAATAAATGAGCTAATAAAGATTTTGAAACCGAAACTTTGAAACTTTAACTTTTAAAAATAAAAGACTTTAAACGTCAAGCTGGTCTTGATTATTTTAGTTGTTACCATTAGCTGATTCATTGGCCATAGTGGTCTAATTAAATGATTTCCTGATTATCTATGAATAAAAAGTTATACTGCAGTTGTATATAATGTACATATTTAGCTTTGATAGTGTGTTTAATTAGGCCACATGATTCAGTTGGTTCACTATTCTGTTTCTGTTTAATGGGCCTTAGTTTTGTTAGTATGGTGAGAATCAGGTAGAGATTGGTGTTTATAGTGAGACAGAATTTCTTTAGTGACGCCGGATCAAATCTTTTGGTAGCAGAGTTTGGTTGCTATGGTAACATACCTGTTACATGGTAATTACATAGGATACATGTTTAAAATATGTTGTTAGGTTTGTTCATTTGTTGTATGTAGTCGAAAGGATTTTTCCAGCAGTGTGAAAAATTCCTGGTTGTTTGCCGGCAAAAGAGTAGTGTGGCTAGAAGAGTTACACAGTGCATTTGTTCTGTTTCAAAATTGTGGTATAGAATATATCGCAAAGTGTTGTGGACATACAGCACAAGTTTAGGGACCTTAGATATGAATGGTTGAAAGTAATAGTGAGGATTGTCTATGAAATCGTAGCATTAAGCATAGGGACCTGGTGAGCCTGTTTTAAAACTTTTTGTGAAAAGAGTAATAGGATTTATATAAGCTTGAGTGAAGGGTAAGATAGCGTCATCTATTCTTATTAACGTTTGACGATTTCTGTGGTTGGTTCAAGTCCTGCCAAGATTTCGTGTGTGTATGATCAGGGTTTTCCGTTTGAATGCGTGAATGATCGTAAAAAAATTAGCGTCGTCTTTTTTATGCAAAAAAGATTCTTAATGTTTGCAAAAACTATCACTTTATTAGCGAAACAGACAAGTGGTTTGTTTATTTGTGGTTACTAATTGAAATTCATTGGAAAAGCATTGTTTAAAATGGCGCTGTGAAAATTTTTTTGTAAAGGAGGGGTGAGTTTACGGAGTAACACACAGTGAAGCTGCAGCGGCAGTGTACGTCATTTCAGTCTGCGCTGTGATTGACTAACATGCGTCACAGCAAGCGCACTGATTGGTTCACGTGACAGTGACGAGCTGACACCAGATTGGTGAGTCTTGAATACTGTATTTCTATTGGGAGAGCAAAGTAGTGACGTAGCTTAACCTAATTGGCTTGTTGGTGTCTTTCGCACACGGATTGGCTAAAATAGCGGAACACCAAGAGAACATTTCGAAACTTTTGGAATAAGCGATTTTGATTTTAAAACATGAGTTATTGGAACGATAGTGAGAAAAAGAAGCCTTCATGGTTTCAGAATGTAAAAAATTTATTTAAACCTGACAAGAAGATTGAAACGCGTGGTGGTAAATCACTTCATAAGTATAAAACACCCGCAGCCTATATGGAAGGTGAATATGGTTATCATACGGTAATTTGGTTTGATAATTGGATGCATTACACAAAAGCTGATGGCGTGTTAGCATGGCCGGAGGATGGGTCATTTAATATGAAAGTTTTGAGAAACCTGAGAGAAAAAATGATGGATCTTGTGCCAAAGCCTAGACCTACACAATTTGAGGCTTTAGTTGAATGGGAGGTTAAGATGATGGAGCTTGAACGTGAAAGTAAATGTTTAACACCTATAAATTCAAAGCAGATTCTAAACAGAGAAACACATGAGGACGAAGTGAGACGCTGGAGAAAAGCAGACATGTATGATGGTCTGTATCCAGTGAGAATAATGATTACTGAAGAGCCAGGTAAAAAGAAAAATCAAAAGACAAATAGACTTGATGAGGAATTAGATGATGCAATTTTAGAGGATATTTACTCAACTAAACGCAAACCGCCACCTTATCAAAAATATTCACAATCTACCCCGAGAGTTTCTACAGGAACATCTCCTAGTGCACCTCCTAGGGAAGCTGATGAAGGTTCGCCCAGATTTTTAAAATTACCTGAAAGAGTAGGGTCAATAAATAATACTAGTACACCTAGAGAAAACAGAATTTTGGATCAGAGAGATAATTTTCCAAGAAATCAAAAAAGAGTTCTTGCAGATATGCCAGAAAGTTCCAGTTATAATAGAGCAAAGGAAGATTTAATTCAACAATTAACAAAAAGCATGGAAGCAGTGACAGTACCAGTAACAATTGGTCCTGTTGTACCAGTTTTTGATCAGGGAGAAAATAGACATTCTGCCTTGACAGTTCCATTGAATGCAGAAATTCAAAAAGTGGCTGAAAAATCTTATTCAGAACTTTCAGAAATTCACAGAGAAAAATCTATGATGCCAAATTTAACTTTAAATGGAAGTTTGTCAGGTTCTCAGACACCATCTGTTGCAGAATCAGATCCAGGTCCATCAGAAAGAAGCTTAAACAGAATAGACTTAACACAAAATGCATTGTCACCAGAAGCACCTGAATTTAAAAAGCTTGATGTTGCAAAATTAAAAGCTGATTTGGAGGAATTAATAATTGGCACAATTGGTATTGAAAATTTGAGATTGTATCAGGATGATGAATTGCTTTTCATTTGTAAAAGTATACAGTGGAAAACGAAAAACAGATATGAACAGCTGGAAGAAATGGCTGCTGAATTAGAAATTGATTTGAGCAAACAGAAACATTTGCAGAAACACTACAGAGTGGATTTTTCTGAGAAGGATATTGATAATCTCAATATTGCTGGAAGAATGACTCACATAAAAGATTTAATAGCTTTTCTCAGAAAATTAGGTTGGATAAGTAAATGGAGAATAAAATGGTCAACAAATAAAGAACAGGACAAAAGGGTCAGAAGTGAAGTAGTCTCAGACTTTCCAATGAGAGAAATAGATGAAGGAGGGTATGAGCATGTCCCTTGGTCCAGACAGGATATTCTGTTGTTTACCAATGATTTCCCTCGACTGAGAGAAAAACCTGTTGAATGGTATCGACAGGTAGACAGATTTATTAAGGTGCCAAAAGTTCTGTGGATTGATCTAGATGGTTTCTTTGACATAGTTGTCCCATCAGATCTTTGGACAGAATGCAAAATTTCTGTAGATTGGCCAAAAGAAGAACCTGCTCGAGACACAATTACAGGTGCCCCATCCAAAGATGTTATGGATATGTATAATAAAGTAATTTATTGGCTGAAAGGGAAAATTCCCCCAAAAGAAGTAGATTGGGTTAAAATTGACAGAACAAATCAAGAGCCAAAAGAATCAGTACATTCTTTTTATGAAAGATTGCTGTTAGTATTTAAACAATACAGTGGCTATGAAAAATTAAGTGAAAAAGACATGAGCCACTTTATTTATAGATTTGTCTATGGCCTGAGACCTGAAATTGGTGAGATGATTAAAAATGGAATTGTGTGTTGGCAATCACTTTCAGTTGATGACATCCTGAGAAAGGCAAAATATTGCAGTGACGAGATAGACGCAAAACAAAAGAACCTGAAGGAGAAAGCAATGTGGGCACAAGTGAAAGTAGCTGAGCAACAGCAAATGGCTTTTGAAAATAAAAATGTGCAGCAGAATCAAGGCAAATTTAAGAATAATTTTAATAATAAGCCTAAATTTAATGTAAATGTTGAAGAGCTAAAACAGAAGCTCCCTTGTTTTAATTGCGGCGAAATTGGACACTGAAAGCGCGAGTGTAAAAACCCACCCAGAAATTTAAAAAATAATTCATTGACTCCACAGATGCAGAGTGAGTTAAATCAGCAGCAACAGCAACAGCTACAGCAACAGTTAAACGAGTTAAGTCAGCAGCGACAGCTACAGCGACAGGTAGCGAATCAGCAGAGCCAGATTCAGCAGAACCAGATACAGCAGAGCCAAATTCAGCAGAGCCAGATCCCACAAGCACCATTTCCTAACTGTGTAAATGCTCAGAGATTTACACCTGAAACGCGTTTCTGTGGAGGTAATCAGGTAAATAATGTACCAAGAGTGAATATGTCAAATGCTTCCCAACAGTTTTGGCTGAAAAATAAGGAAGAGAGTGATTCGTCAGAAGATCACTCATGACGGTGCCTGAGAGAGGAAGAAGAGTGTGTGCTTGGACCCACTCTTGAGGTAGATCAGTCTGGTCCATTTGTTAATGGTAAAGTGAATGATGTAGATATCACTTTTCTTGTGGACACAGGTGCTCTCCGTTCTACTGTTAGATCAACAGAAATAGAAAACCTTCCTCTCTCTGGTGAGTCCATCCAAGTTGTAGGTGTAGCAAATCAGCAAATTAAAACAAGTATAACAGAGCCTGTAAAAGTTGAGATTGGAAATTACAAAGATAAACACAGGTTTCTGGTTTGTGAAAGTAGTCCAGTAAATCTGTTGGGTCGTGATATATTGTGCAAAATGAATTGCAAGATATATTGCTCACCAGATGGCATTGAGTTGCAAACATCAGAAGTAGATGGTCTTTACAAATTGACAATGTTGATGGTTGAAGAAGAAAATAAATTATTACTTCCTGTCTTTGACAAAAATGATTTGCCAGAAGAGCTCAAAAAGTCAGTCAATCCAGAAATTTGGGATCTATTTGGAAATGATATGGGTCTTATGAAAAATGTAGATCCAGTAAAAATTACTGTAAAACAGGGAATAGACTTTCCGAATGTTCCACAATACAACATGAAAGCTGAGACAATTGAAGGTGTCAGTCCAGTGATTGAGAAGTTCATAAGTCAAGGTGTACTAAAAGAGATTGAGAGTAGCCCATGTAATTCACCGATTATGGGTATTAAAAAGCCAAATGGAACATATAGAATTGTTCAGGATTTAAAAAAAATATATCAGATTGTTGTTCCATGTTGCCCGATTGTTCCAAACCCTGCGGTAATTCTTTATCAGATTCTGCATGACGCAGAATAGTACACAGTCATTGACCTGTGTAATGCCTTCTTTACAGTTCCACTGCATCTAGAGAGCCAGCAAATTTTTGCATTTAGGTTCCATAATCGCATTTTAGCATGGTGTCGTATCCCACAGGGGTATACTGAGAGTTCATCTATCTTTAATCACTTATTAAAGAAATCCCTGGAAGATCTGATATTGCCTGGAAATTCTACATTGGTTCATTATATTGATGACTTATTAGTGGCAGCAAAGACACGAGAGAATTGTGTAACTGACACCATTACTCGTTTACTCGTATTGGCAGATGAGGGACATAAAGTGTCACCTGCGAAATTACAGTTTTAGAAACAAGAAGTAAAATATCTTGGTCACAGAATTGCAAAAGGAGCCAGACAAGTGACTATTGAAAGAATTAAAATGATTCGAGCAATTCAGCCCCCGACAACACAAAGGCAGGTCAGAATGTTTTTGGGAATGGTTGGATACTGTCGACAATGGATTAGTGGATTTTCTGTAATTGCAAAACCACTACAGAGACTGACAAAGGCAGACATAAAATATCCAATTAAACTGTCAAAAATTGAACTGGAAGCTTTTGAACAATTAGAAAGAAGTTTATGTGAAGCTCCAGCTTTGGGAATGCCAGACTATGAAAAGGAATTTGAATTGTACTGCAGTGAGAGGGAAGGTTGTGCATTGTCAGTCCTGATCCAGAGACATGGAAAACTGAGAAAACCAATTGCTTATTTCTCAGCTGTTTTGGATCCTGTTGCAAAAGCTTTGCCAGGTTGCTTAAAAGCAGTGGCTGCAACAAGTGTAAGTCTTGAACAGAGCGAAGGTATCATTATGGGATTCCCTGTAAAAGTAAATGTACCTCATTCAGTTGAAATTCTTCTTACTAGAAGCAAAACTCAGCATCTAACCAGTAACAGATTGACAAAATATGAGAAAGCAATTCTGGGATCAGATAATGTTTCTATTGCAAGATGTGTGAATTTAAATCCTTCCACATTATTGCTGGATGGTGTTGTTACTGAAGTTAACAATGAGAATGACATGGATCATGAGTGTCTGGATGTTGTAGATTACTGCACCAAACCTCGTCAGGACATAAAAGATGTTCCTTTACCTGAATCAGATCTGGTTTATTTTGTTGATGGTTCCTGTTTAAGATCAGACGAAGGGATTCTGAGAGCAGCATACTCAGTACAGAAGTTGTAGAGGGTTCACCTCTTGATGGGATTCGTTCAGCTCAAATTGCAGAACTAATTGGTTTAATTTGAGCTTGTGAAAAAGCAGCTGGTATAAAAGTGACCATAGTGACTGATAGTCAGTATGGGTATGGCGTAGTTCATGACTATGGTAAGCTCTGGTCTCAAAGGGGTTATTTGACCTCTGCGGGAACGCCAATCAGAAATGCAAAATTGATCAAAAGATTGATTGATGGCATTCAATTACCAGAACAAATTGCTGTTGTAAAATGTGCAGCTCATAAAAAAGGTGAGGATTACATTACTAAAGGTAACGCGTTCGCAGATGAAATCGCAAGGTACTGCGCAAAGAATAATTTTCAATCAATCGGGAGAAAGACAAAAGTCACATGTTGAACTCTCTCATGCTAATATCTGTAGTTGAAACATGGCAGGGGGTAAAAGAATTACAAGATGAGGCAGATGAAGAAGAGAAAAACACATGGTTGAAAGCAGAGTGCAGACAGCGAGAGGAAGATGGAGTTTGGGTCTACAAAGATGGAAGGCCTGTAATGCCTATTTGCATGATTGCTGACATGGCATGGATGTACCATGGTCCAGGGCATTTAGGAAGAGATTCAATGATCAGACTATTCAGAGAAACATGGTTTAGTCCAAAATTCAGAATCATAGCAGAGTCACTTTGCCAAAGATGTTTCACCTGTCAACAAATGAATCCAAACAGGAAAACTGTTGTAAGTTTGGGAACCATAGGACGGGAGGGTGGTCCTTTTACCAGATTACAGATGGATTTCATTGATATGCCAAAGCATAACAAGCTGAAATATGTGCTTGTATTTGTTTGTCTGTTTTCAAGATGGGTGGAAGCTTTCCCAACACGTCATAATGACTCAGTCACTGTGGCAAAATTGCTTTTGAGGGAGATCATACTTAGATATGGCTTTCCAGTAACTATTGAAAGTGATCGCGGAACGCATTTTGAAACAGATTGCTAAACCGGATTTGTGAAGCTTTAAACATTGAACAAAAGCTGCATTGTGCTTACAGACCAGAAGCATCAGGTGTTGTAGAGCAGATACATGGAACAATTAAAAACAGGATTTCAAAAATGTATCTAGCCACAGGAGTAAAGTGGACAGATGCTCTTCCACTTGTTCTAATGTCTTTGAGAAGTACTCCAGAGAAAAAGACAGGTCTTAGTCCCCATGATATTTTAATGGGCAGAGTAATGAGGCAAGCATTTTTTCCAGTTGGCAAACTCTTGAGTATTAATGATAGTGCAATCATTGAATACTGTCAGAACCTTTCTGATGTAGTTAATTCTGTATTTCATCAGGTGGGAACAGATGTAATAACTAAGGAGAAAGAAAAAGCTCATGATCTGTGAGCTTGGGTGAGGACCAAAGTGCATCGAAGGAGAAACTGCTTAGTACCTAGATGGCAAAAGGCAAGACAAGTCATTCTTGTCACAACAAATGCAATTAAGTGTAGAGGTTTGAAAAGGTGGGTGCATGCAAGCCATACCATTCGTGTACCACCTCCTGATAATCTTGATGAAGAAAGTGAGACAAAAACTGATTCAGATTCAGAAGGAGACCCTGAAGATCAAGAATCTGATGATCAGCAGGAAGATCAACATCTGGAGAATCTAGACGCAGATCAGGCCTTGAATGAAAAAGATCTGGAAATTGTGACTGGAGATCAAGATGTTGAAAAAAATCTGAAAGAAAAAGAATCTCAAAAAGAAAAAGAAGATTCAGAAGAAAAAGATTCTGAGCAGGATAAAAATCTGAACAAGGAGAGTATTGAAAGGCAAAAAAGTAGCTCTGTGTGCAGGAGCAAGAATTCTGAAACTGGGAAGCTGAAGGTGATTCCTGAAGAAGAAGAAGAATTACCAAGTACCAGCTGTAAGGATGATGTTCCTAATGGAGTGAAGATGCTGAGTAAAGAAGTTCCTAAATACAGATTTGAAGTTAATATAATAAACAGTCCTGTACTGTGCATGTGGTACTCTTCTCAAAGTTAATGCAACATTTTATGGAGGAAGGAATAAAGCCAGAAAACTATTGGCCAACTTCATGAAAGTAAAGAAGCAAAAATCTAAGATGACTATCATTACTGATAAACATGTGACCAGACACACTAGTGATTCAAAAATATTGGAGTGTTTTAAAGATTACTATATTAAATTATGTACCCCGGAGACTTCTCCCACTGCGAAGATATTTTTTCACTCTTTCCCTAAATCAGCTGATTTTTCCAGCTGAAGTCCTAGTGGTAGGTACTTTTTCTGAAGCCATGTTATGCTTACTTCCTAAGAAAGGGAAGAATGTATCCATATGTGGTAATCCTATAGCCATTTCCCACATAAATACAGACTGCAAAATGTTTGCAAAAGTTCTTGCTTTACATTCTAATCAAGTAGTTTCTGACCTACTTGTTAATCAGATTGATTTTGTGAGGGGAAGGTATATCTCTGATAATTCTAGACCTTTACTTAATATCATACACATGGCTTCTAAGCCCACTCCGATGTAGCAGCTATAAATTTATATTCGGAAAAAGCCTTTATCCATGTTGATTGGGATTTCATGTTCTAAGAATTGAAATGACGCAGATTTAGCTCTCATATTCTCACAATACATTTCTTTACTATACTCTGCTACTTCCACCTCAATTTTGGTTAATGGCAAACAGTCACAGTACTTTCCTTTGCACAGAGGTATTAGGCAGGACTGCCTATTATCCCCCCTTTTATTTATAATATTCTTAGAACCCTTTTGGAAAAAAACTCATAGATCCTCTTTGTTTTCCAGCTTAAACATAAAGACATGAAAATTAAATTTACATGCATGCGGGGATAACATTTTACTTTTTATTTTAGACCTTTAAAATACAAGCCCCAAATTATTTTGTCTATAATGAATATTCAATTATATCAGTCTATAAACTCAGAACTTTTGCCCTTGTACAAATATTGTTTTCATGAGTTATTTGAAGACACTGGCTTCGCTTGGAATTACAAAAGCATTAAATGTCTACGTATTTTTTTACTCCAACTCTATCAATAATACCATTGAAATAAATCTTAATGAGGTCAAATCAGACATCTCTTTAGCTAAATTTCAACAATCCAGAGGCAATGGATCAATCTTCCAACTTTTAGGAAATATCATTCTGCCTTTACTCTCAAACAGATTTGGACTTTTCTCTCTCCCACCATTTATGATCAGCCTCCACAACGGCCCCTCGCGGCGGGATGCCTGGCTTTCACCTTGCGGATACCCTGCCGGGGCTGTCTCACAGTGGAATACCAGGACGGGTTCCCTAAGCAAGCGCTTAGAAACCGGTTGGTAAATTGCACTATATAAATTCCTGTACATTTACATTTACATATAGTCCTTTATCCACTGTCTATATGAGATGACATCTCCCTTTATAATATATGGACTTGCGACAATGCTAACTGTTTTAGGCTTATGTGTTTTGCTGCTGGTAGTGGCTTGTATACTGCGTTATAGAACACGATAACTAAAATAACGTTTTAAACTATAACAGTGTCTCTGTCAATTCTTTTTGTGGACAAGTACAAGTGAGTGAGGTAAAGTGTACGTCTTCTTACCACGATTCCTGAGAGAGTCTGAAGTGTTGTGTTCAGGGGGGGGGCAGTCCTTTGCATCTTTGTGATTGTTTTGGAGAGCAAATGAGACACTATAGCTAGTCGGTCGTGGGATTGTGGGTACTGAGGCGGTAAGAAGGCCTAGGCCATATACACTGAGGACCCATATTCCTGCAAATAGGCCTGTGTATGTGCGGAATCCCAACAACATCGCGCTACCAATGTTTGTTCTAATACGTACCTGCAAGACTCCTGAGTAGTGCTTGTGCTTGTCCACAATCCCCTCACTTCTGTTTCCGGAGACGGGTGTGACGGCGTATCCTCCTATATTTTCCATTTAATAGGATTTTCAAGCTTATATTTTAAAAAGGTCTTACTCTTTCCCTTGCCCAGTGTTGTTCTGCTGCTCCGAGGTTGTTTTCCCATACTTTTCAATATGGTGTTTGCCATAACAGCTCTAAACCGCGCTCCAGTCACAGCTTATTTGCTTTAACATGGAGTCCCTAATGCTGGTGCTGCTATTATTTTTGTTGTTGAGGCGGATGCAGCTCACCACTTCACGATATTCTGTTCTTGGGTCACCTTTCTGGCAGTTGATGGAAATTATAATTCCTTTCACCAATATACTGCCTCCTATATTTTAAATTTTATAGGTTTTTCAAGCTTGAATATTGAAAAGGTCTTACTCTTTCTCTTGCTCATTGTTGATCTGCTGCTCCTAGGTTGTTTTCCCATACTTTTCAATATGGCGGTTGCCATAACAGCTCTAAACTGCGCTCCAGTCATAGCTTATTTGCTTTAACATGGAGTCCCTAATGCTGGTGCTGCTCTTATTTTTGTTGTTGAGGCGGATGCAGCTCACCACTTTACGGTATTCTATTCTTGAGTCACCTTTCTGGAAGTTGATGGAAACTATAATTTTTTTCACCAATATACTGTCACTGCACTCCCGCAGAATTATCGACCTTATAGATCTCTTGAAGTTCCGTTGACGGCTTGTCAACATACCATTTGGTTTAATGGCACCATTCGTCACTCTAAGACAGTGGTCCGTTTAGGCCCCTTATCAATTAACTGGGTCACACGGCCCGTTATAGCCGGTTATAACCGCTTTCCAAATTATCTCAATGTTACTGTCGTGGAGCTAAGCGTTTTACATACATCATTGATATGTGTACATAGGGCTGTTATACAGTTCATGTCACGCAACATAGGTGACACCACCTGGAGTTGCTGCACAACCACGGGACACAGTGTTTTGTTTATAAATCCCCTCATGAATAATTCGGTGATGGACAAACATCCCAAAAATAGGGGTGAATTTCCTTATTGGCCTGCTGAAAAATGTGGGCAACTGGAAGCAGGTTTTCTAAATACCACTCCTTGTTAGAAACACAGGATCTTGACTATGAGCTTACCTAAAGGCCTTGTTCGTGAGTTCACTGATTGTAACACTTGGGGTAGAGTGTTTGCAGCGGTATATTCAATGCGCTTTAACACTACCTCAATGACCGTTCTCCCTTCACTGACAAAACGTGTTCAGGATCAACACAGGGCCGAAGCGGCCCTGGAGTGAGGAACAAGACTGGTGGGAGTGTTCGACATTGTTTGTAATATGATCTTTGCTAATGTGAAGGGTGAAGCTGGAGGCTGTTGCTGATGCAGACAAACAACACGAATTACCAAAGATTAATGCTAAAGCTTATAAAACCTTAGGGCGCAATAGTCTGGGAAATAAACCTTTTTCTCAACCTCAACAAAAAGCTCAAACTGAGAAGGACTGGCACCTGTTCTTTCCTAAAAAGAACTGAATAAAAAACAGAGGCAGCAAAACCTGAAGCAGGATACGCTTGTGAGACTTCATGTACCTAGAAATGAAGTTGGTGCCCCGGTCAGAGACCCCTATCTTGGGAACCCCACTCTGGAAAAGATCCCCATCAATGCACGGCCCACCACGGGTGCTGTGATTGTCCTGAGAGGGACTGCTTCCGGGTATCGGGTGGCATGGTCCACCAAGATCAGGATGAACCTGTTGCCTGAGGCTGTCTTGGGGTCTAGGGGCCCCACGATATCCATGCCCACCCGCTTGAAAGGGGTGCTCACCACAGGAAAGGATTGGAGGGGGGCTAGGCACTTCCCTCTGCTCTTGCCTGACATGTTTGGCAAGACCTACAAAAGGTACTCACATGCTTCTTCATCTGGGGCCAGTAGAAGTGGGTGATAATCCTGTGGTAGGTCTTGTCATGCCCCAGATGTCCTGCGAGAGGCACGTCATGAGCCAGACCCATTAGGAAGTTCCTGAAGCGCTCGGGTACCACCAGCACACGGGCTGCACCGGGCTCAGCGAACTTAGGCTCACTATAAAGTAAATTACCTTCCCAGTAAACAAAATGCTCCTTGGACCCTAGACCTGCTGCCTGGTCTGCAGCCTGTTGCCGCATACCAATGAGAGAAGGGCATTCCTTCTGCGTCTTTCAGAACTCCTCCCTGGAGGGACCACCGTCTTGCTGCCAATGGGTCAGCTCAGGCAGTTCCCAAAGTTCCGCCACCTGCTCCCTTGTAGGTTCCAGGGCATCCCCCTCAGGTTCTGCTCCTTCCTAGACCGTGGGAACGTCTGGGCCTGGTTTCCCATGCCCCCTGCCTCTTCCTCTCCTGGCAGGTCCCTGGGCAACTGTTTCAGGCTCCAGTTCTGTGAATCACCCCAACTGGCTGCCATAGCACGTGTGGTCACACAGATCCACGCAGTCAAACCCAACATCTCCAGATGAGTTTTGTGCTCCATATCCTTCCATGGAGAACTCTCCAGGTCATTACCTAGCAGACAGTCTAGAGGCAATGCATCACTGACAACAACTTCCAAGAGACCAGAGGCTCCCCCCCATTCAAAGGGAACACGTGCCACTTTGCAGAGGCGCACTGAGCTGTCAGCTGCAACTACGGGCGGAGTACATTGGGAATGACCTGCTCTTCAGACACCCACTGACACCTCACGGATGTCACACTAGCCCCGGTGTCTCTCAGAGCCTCTATCTCCCTCCCATTGATGGTCACCTTCTGCCTGTATTTCTTAATGTTAGAGGGCAGTAAGGTTTCATGGACCATTTCTTGGTCTCCCAAAGAGACAAGGGTCATCACTGCTAATCCCTCCTCCCCACTAGAAATCAAATCCCCTCCCAAAGCTACACTTGCTAACCCTAGGGCTGGAACACCAGTGGGTGCTGGGGGTTTGTTGGGGCACTTAGGGGCAATTTGTCCCACTTCCCTACATGCAATACATGTGGGCTGAGCTCGGTTGTCCTGTCTGTCCTTAGGGGGCCAGGACCTCTTAGGCTTGGGGGGTTGGGACTCCTTCTCCTGGTAACTATTTTGGGGCCCTTTAGAGAACTCCTTACGGTTACCCTTGTCCTTCCCACCCTTTGGCTGGGGACCCTGCCCACCTTTGGGTGTGGCAACTACCACCCCCTTGTGGACCCGGTTGCTAGTCCAGCGGTCCGCCTCCTTAGCAAGCTCACTGGGGTCAGTTAACTTGCTATCCAAAAGATGCTGGCGCAGCTCTGAAACATACAGACTACTCAAGTGCTCCCAACTAATTAAGTGACACAACCCCACACAATCAGTTACCTTGCTGCCCTTTATCCAACCTTCTAGTGCACGCGTGTACATACTCACACACTCCACCCAGGTACTGGAATCAAGTTTCTTGAAGTTTCTAAACTTCTGGCGGTACTGTTCTGGAGTAAGACTACATCTGAGGCATAAGGCTTCCTTCATAGCGGGGTAGGTCAGGGTACCTGCTGACTCTAAGGGTGCTACGACATGACTCCCAGAGGCTTCAAAATGCTTCCACAGACCTGCCCCCCAACTCCTCTCAGGCACTTCATTCATCTTCAAGGCAAACTCATAGGATCTAAACCATGCATAAATATCCTCACCCCTCTGATAATTCTGTACCAAATCTTTGGGTATGTACACCTTACCCGCCTGCAATAGCTGTGCACTGCAACCATTGGAACTGGACTCCACTTGTTTAGATTTCAGATCCAGCTCCCTTAGATTCAACTCATGAGCCCACTGGAGTTTCTTTTCCTCCAAAGCGAGAGTGTTCCTGCTCTCCTCCGCCTTCTTTTCACTGTCAAGGCGTAACTTCCCCTCTTCTGCTTGAGCCTTGAGTTTAAAAAGCTCTAACTCATGGGACCTGATCCTCTGATTCTCCTCCAGTTCTTCTGTAAATGTGTATGTAAATGTATAGGCATTTATATAGCGCACTACTTACCCGTAGGGTCCCAAGGCGCTTCGACCGCTGCGAAACCCTTCCTGGCTTCCCTGAGAGATGGTCCCTTAATGGGTATCTCCAGGGTGAGACCAGGCATCCCCGGCGGTCTGGTGGGGCCGTTAGTGAAGATGAGGCAAGCTAATGCCCAGAGTTGCCAAGTGTGATCGCTGATCAGAGTGGGCACCGAGGCGAGAGAATTATCGAGTCCGCTGACCCTGGTCCAGAAACCTGCCGCACCGGGAATCGAACCCTGGTCCCGGGCCGTCCTCTGCTCTCGGGTCTGCCGCCTCTAACCAGTGAGCCACACTACTTATGAAGAAAAGCCCCTACTGGAATGGGTGCTGCCAGCCCTAGAAGCTGGCCTGCTCTGGAGCAAATCCTGGGAAATAAAACCATTCTGCTGTGTATCCCCATCTCCAGTGACATCCTCTGTCTCAACTTGTTTGGCCTCCCGCCAGGCCCTTAAGGCCTTTTGTAGCTCTTCCTTTTTTGAGCTGTTCCTCATGGGACATCCAAACTTTTTGCAGAATTGTTTCAACTGCTCCACCTTGTATGTGAGCAAATCCTGAATTTCAAATTCCAATTCAACACTTTCACTTTCTTCCTTCTGAGACATGATGCTTCCTAGGACTTCCCAAAATTAGGATCAACAAAAATAGGTGCATTATGTGGCTGCGACATGGTCTGCGCTAAACTAGTGGTGTAGGTCAAGTGAAAATACCAGTTCAAATTCTCACCGCTGACCACCAATGTTAGAATTGGGTGTCTCTAGTTGGCAGAGGTGAGTACCTTTGACCAAATAGGGACCCTTACTTCTAGTCAAGGTAAAGGGGTACACACTGTAGATAACCCCTTGGTAGCTTGGCACGAGCAGACAGGCTTATCCCCAAGGCAATGTGTAAGGTAGTTGCACCAACACGCACAGCAACTTAGTGAAACACCACAAATTGACACCACACAGGTATTTATAAAAATATATACATCTTTATCCAGTTTAGGCAAGATCAAAAATGAAAGCGTTAGGCCAACATACACAGTAAGATTCTGTTGTGAATAACCAGAAAAAGGGTTCTCTTGTAGCCAAAAAAAAACAATGTCTGCTAGGGTCTTTTTAACTTATAATTCACTTGTCTTTGCAGTTGGTTCCTTTGTTGTTTCTAGCCCAAAACAAACTGTAGATTCCTGTTCTCAGAAGCTCACTTCGGTAATGTGCCTTGTCAGCGCCAGGTGTGCACCGCTGGTTGACTCAGGGGGAAACAAAGGGTGAATCACTAACTCCCTCCCGTGTCACACGGGCTCGACTGCCCGCTAACGATGCCGGTTCTTGGTTTGAATCACCCCGTGGCGCCAATGCACTTGTTACCTTATTTGCGGCGAAGGGAAGAAGGCACAGCAGTCCACGTGGCTTCAAAAGCAACTTCCTTAGTGGGCGGCTCTCCTCAATCAAGCCTCCCGGTTGTTAGAGGACACTCCCTTTCCTCGTTCCCGAGCACGGTGACACAAGAACAAGCCTCCGGTTCACTGGGAGGCTCGCACAGCGAAAACCAATCCCAGCGCAACCTTGGCAGTCACGCAACGAAGCGGGGACCAATCCCAGCGCAGCCCCGCAAGGCCAAGCCTCGGAGTCACTGAGGAGGCTCGCCTCTTTGAGGTAATCCATGCACGGCCTTTGTGATGACGATGCGGACCCCTCGGCCAGCGGCGGTGATGCCGGTAAGGGGTTTGCACAGCTCTTGCTCATCGATGAGCCCAGCCTCGGGGGTGCAGCTCGAGGTGCGTCTGGGGATATCAATTGAAGGCAGAAATCGGGTACAAATCAGGGGCCGGTGAGAAAGAGATACCGGCCCTCACCACCTCTTTTCACTCCCGGGTCAGCGGCGGTGACGAATGCGGCGCTCTCAGTACTGGTAGAGAGCAGCCAACATGTTCGCAGGCCAGACAGCAGGTGTACCGTTCTGGGGGCGCACAATCAGCCCCAGGGCCCAGTAGCAAACAGCAGAACAGGAGGCAAGGCAGATTACAGCAGTCCTTGGCAAACTTTTTTAGCCCTGAGTTGCAAACAGGAGGCCCGCTCTCCTCTGGCCCTTGGAGACTCCTAGGACACAGCACACAGCAAAGTCCTCGGTTATCAAGCAGGGGGGGAACACAGCACACAGTAAAGTCCTTCAGCCTCACTCTCAGCAGAATCAGCAAACTGCAGGCCATCCTCAGAACACACGGCAAGGGCAGTACTTCTCCTCAGTGTCTTCTCTTGATCTCCTTGAGCAGAGGTTCCTCTTGATTGTAGAAGTCTGATTTTCTGTTGTCAGGGGTCCTATACTTATACCCCTAAAAGTCTTTGTTCTCTTTGTGCAAGTGGGCCCTGAGCCCGTTCTGAACCAGTTGTGGGTGTTCCTTGAGTACTTTGTTTTCCTGGCTTCTCCTTTCATTTCAGAGTGAGGGGCAGGGTCGTCAGCCACCCAGCAGGAGGTGGAGCCAGCATTGTGGTAGGCAGGCACAGCCCTATTCAGTCCCAGGTGCTATCTCCTCCCACCACTCCAGTTGCAAATGCAGTCATTCAGCATAGGGCTGACCCAGCCAGCCTCCCGGGGGCTCCCTAGCCCCTGTCACCCTCAAACCAGACAGTCAATCCACAAGCAGGCCCAGGCACACAGAAAGATCAGCAAAGAGAACAGCTACTTTCTAAATGCGCTGTTCTCAAACACTGGATTTAAAAACAACCTTTCCTAAAAGATGTGTTATTAAATTCTGAGTTCAGGGATACCAGACTTTGATGTCCTATCTTGTTCCTATGGGAAGATATGCTGGTAGCCATTGTAGTCAGCATCCCCCATGATAGCCTATAGAGCAAGATAGCCTTGCAGCAGTGACAAACAACATGGCTGTCATTCACTACCATAGCATGTCACCTGTACCAGTACATGCTCTACCTTTCACATACACTGCACCCTGGCCAAGGGGGTACCTGGGGCCTTCCATAGGGGGTACCAATGTGCACAGAAAGGGAAGGTTTAGGCCTGGTCAGTGGGGACACAGACCAGGATGACATGGCTGTTCACAGACTGCTCACAGGCACTGCGGTGGCAGGCCTGAGACACTATTTTAAGGCTACTCAAGTGGGTGGCACAATCAGTGCTGCAGGCCCACTAGTAGCACTTGTCATCACCAGCCCTGGCACAACTGCGTGCACTTTACTAAGGACTTCTTGGTAATACAAATATGCCAATCATGGATAGCCAATCATAATAACAATTTCCATAGGGAGCATTTACACTCTGGCACTGATCAGCAGTGGCAGTTTGTCCAAAGCATCTAAACCAGCGAAAAATAAATCTAGCACAGCATCAAAAATACAGGAGGTAGAGGCAAAAAGATAGGGGGAAACCACGCCAAGGATGCCAGGTCTAACAAACGTCAGCATGATAAACTAGCCAGCTGAGGCCGACAGATGACTCTGCATAGACTTTAAAGGAGATTTTGGTTTTTGTCAGTTATCCAGGCAGAAAGGTGGCAACAAATGTATAAACCTTAACGTTTGCAGTCTGGGCAGGAGAAATACTCTGTACCACCCAAGGGTCCAAGAACCGACAGGAATCACTTGGGGTTTAGAACTCACTCCAATAGAGGCCAACATGAGGGTCCAGGACAGGTTCAGTTGGTCCTGGGCAGCTGGTGAATTGCAGGGAGAAAGTTATATGAAAGCATGTTGTGTCACTGTAGCTCAAACACTAGGTCAGCCAACATATCCATGGAGTCACTTTTAGGGTCCTGGGTTCAAGGAATGCAGGTCCACTCTTTCTCCAGGCTCTTTAGACAGCAGGACAGTTCTTCCAATTCTTCTCTGATACTGTTCTGGGGAAGTTACTGGAGATGCCACATTTATGCTCAGTGCGAGCCTATAGGTGGGTGAGATTCTGGACAGCATAAATAAACCTGGAACCCAAACCTTTTTTGGCCATTACTGCCCTTAAGAATGGCCAGGAGACCCTATCAAAGGCTTTCTCTGCATCATGCAGGACTAAAGGCATAATGTCTTCGGCTATCTTTGCAGCGTCAAACAAAGTAATTGCCGACGAATATGATCAATTGTTCTACATACAGTGATAAACCCATGCTGAACCGGGGAGACAAGCTTCTTAATCACCCCTGCCAATCGCATAGCGAAAATGTTTGTGTATATTTTGGCATCGCTATTAACAAAAGCGATTGGTCAGTATGATCCTAGTATGTGGGCAGGCTTTCCTTTCTTGGGAAACACTATTATATTGGCTGAGGCTCACGATTCTGGTGACATTCCACCTGATTGTGCTTCTAGAAAACCTCCCCATGAAAGCTTGCAAGGAGGGGAAAAACACCTTATAAAACTCTCCTGGGATTAGGTCAGTTCCGACTCCCTTCCCTGCTGGTATCGATAGAATTGACTTGATGACCTCTTACCACTTGATTGGCTCCTCCAACAGCTCTTTTTCTTCCGGAGATAACTCCTCATAAGGCATATTCTCTAAATATTCATCTACTCCTTGACTCCCACAGAAGGTTTTCTATAAGTACAGCTGCCAATAGTATTTCCAAAAAGAGGATTGTATACCTTCTGAGCCCAAAATTAAGCCACTTACAGGGTCCCTAATCTCTCTAATCTCCCCCTGTGCTATTTTCTGCCTCTTGTGGATGGCCAATAGGTGTCCCACCCTTTCATTGCACTCGTACATTTTGCTCCGCCAAGCCATGTATTTGCCTTCCGCCTTTTTTGTTGATATATCAACTATTGCAGATTTAACAGCTGCAACACTCAGTTGGGCATTTTCAATATCCTCAACCCTAAATATTTGCATGACTAGCTGGCTTTATGCAGCTAAAAGCTTCTCATACATGTCCTGTGGCACCACTTCTCCCTTTTCTGACATGCCAAACTGTGTTTTGAACTCTCCCCCGCACTCTAGCCTTGAAGGCATCCCAGACCACGTCGAGCCAGGCGCTTCCTTTATTCTGTGCTTTGAATCTAGGAACCCAATAATTCATATATTTAACATACTCCTCATCATACAGCAGAGCTCTTTCGAGTGACCAGAGGGAGGCTGGAGGAGAGACTAGCTCTATTTTTATTTCCAGAACCAAACGGATATGATGGGACATAACCCTACGGTATTCATATATTCTGCTTGTCAGAATAATTTCGTGGGACATACAAAAGTAATCTAGCCTAGTGTGGACCTGGTGTGGGGCTATAAAAAATGTACACCCTGGATCCTGGGGTTCCTGTTTGCTCTAAACATCAGATAGTCCACAAACTGTACATAAATATGTCAGGGATCTAAAAACATTTGTATTGCAGGCTTGATAAAGTATTTCCCCACACTTACCCTATTCCCTTTAGCATTCATATTTATATTGAAATCCCAGCAAATTATATGGGGTAGAGGCTAACAGGCCAGCTCATAGTTAAGCAAATCAAACATGGTGGGTCATCTGCAACTGATCCGTACACAGAGAACAGTGTAAACAAATTGTTGTCTATGCAGCAATGTGCGATAACCCATCTATTAAGTTTATCCACCATACTGCGGGGAAACCTAGCCTTGCCATTGTGAGCCATGATGGCCACTCCCCGTGTATGTATTCCCTTAGTACTGGACACTAATGGATACCCTGATAGTTCTGCTACTTCCTGTCTGTTAGCCTCTATATTCGTCTCTTGAAGACAAACTATGTCAACATTAACCCTACGTTTTTTCAGGGGATTATTTATCCCATACATATTTATTGACACTATCCTTAGCTTACCCATCTCCATTAGGTTTATTGCTCATCCTACACAACAACATCTCCCATAAGAAACATGCTTAGTGAGTCCCTACCCCAGGTCCACCAAACTTTCTAATTGCGAAGATTGGGTTAATAACAAGCCATGTCCTGCATTCCCAGCCCCTATATTACCTAGAAGGGGATTGCCCAGAGGTATCAAATGAGTTGAAACAGTACGCACAAGTTTGACTCGCACGAGGAAATTTTAACCGATCTGGCTTCCTGCTGAGTTCCAACTGTTGCCACCGTATAACCTTCTCTCTTGTTCCTGATCATAGCACCTCCAGCAAAGATCCCCGGGATGGCAGCCTGCTTCCCTCTCAATAGAACAGCACTAGACCTTCAGTTTTGCTTTGTCTGCGACTTCTCTCGCATCGCGTTTCTCTACAGGGGTAGTGGTGTCATCCGTCTTTTGCCCAGACGGAGTCTTCAGAATCGGATGGGATCCTCGCTCTCCTGTGGGTATGTCAGCCTCTGCCTGATCCTTGGTAACCTTGCTCTGCTTTGAAGGCATTGTGTCCTGCTGGTACCACCACACGCGGCGATTGAGCCCACTGAGCATCTCCAATGTGGTGCGAAGCAGAAGAGAGGTAAGTTGCTTGACTCCAGCGTGCACCTAGTCTATTTTACTCATTAAAGGGACCTGAAGTCTTTCTAAGACTTAAAATGGTACCATCTGTTCAGAAGTTCGCCAGAGCATTGTATAGTTCCTATATAACCTATACAGGATCTGCACATTCGGATTAAATAAACTGTGGGATTGGTGGCAGACTGATTCCGTGCCCTCCAACAGGTATGTTAGTGCCACTAGAATCACTTCTTCTCAGGGAGAGAATCGTTTTTGGCAACCTCAGAATATTACAACCCTGATCCCTCAGAATCATGGAAACAATATACTACATTTCGCTCAGTCACTCATGCTCACTTAGTTTGTCTCAGAGAATCACAGAGTAAACATACTAGGCATTTGTCAATAAGAATTGATTGAACAGTTGTTATTCTAGTGTAAAATAGATGAGCTGCAACAATCATTAGACAGTAGCAGAGATATATGATTTGAAGTACTATGAAAGTAAAAGGATGGTATAGTTCTACCATTTTGCAGTAATCATGAATATATACAAGTACATAGAATACATGATAAAGGTGCATACTCCTATGATGTCTCCCTAACTAGATGTACCTAATGTACCTGGTATCTGTGCAGGTGTTATGCCAAGAATCCCTCTAGGATCTAGTCAACCTTATTACATGAGAATGAGAGAATATGGGACCCCGTTCTGGTCTTGAGCTGGACACCCCACGAGGGATGTTAGACCACTGCGAGCTGGAGTGTCTGCATGCCGGAACCTCAGCGTCTCTGGTCAGTGTGTCAGCCGGGAAGTCTTGGTCTCCTCTGTCTTTCTAAGCAGGATGTGATGTATATATACCCATAGGTCTCCCCTTTGGTCCTACCTTGCTGTGTTACTGTGTCGGCCTAAAGGATGACGTTGGGCCTGAACTTTATGCAGAGATATTATACAGGAGATGGTAGTCCTGCCGTGCATCCAAGAAACCTCATGCATAATGTTTGAGATTTGAACTAGGAAAACACCTATGTTGTGAATGCAGTGTCATATCTAGGTAAAAGGTCAGTCCCTACGAACCGTTATGTATGTAATTCAGGGAATTTTATATGGGTGAAAGGTTGCGATGTTACCTGAGCCTATATAGGGTACCTATATGGAATATAACAGAAGTTGCATTTAATTTACATGACTTACTAGTAAATCAAATATGCCAGTAAGGAATATGTCACTTTTATCAAGTTTAAAAGGGAGAGCAAAATTTACGATTGGTTAACGGCAATAAAGTGTGCGGAGTCCTATAGCCAACATAAACGGATTGAACCACTGAAGGCAAAAGTATGAGGGGAAAGGCAAAAATATGGGGAAATACCATGCACAAGGTGGTCATTTCTAGCACTTCTGGTTTTCCCACTTGAAATAACTGTATGACCCTGGGCAACTATTTTATTTAAAAAAATAAAAAAACACTAAGTGGAGGGCCTGAGGGACAATTTGAAGACTCACACAGATTAAATTCCCCTTCTCCTATTTATCAACAACTAAATAATATGTGGTCTATTGGATTCTTGAGTGCTAAAGAAAGGCGTAAAAAGACTGGATCAAGAGGTAGATTAGAAAGTCAACTTAATGAGTGACTAAAAGAGGAAGAGATCCACTTCAGGATAATTAGTATCCCATCATTACACATAAAGTGCCCAGTGTCATCATCTGGGATTCCAAACAACTCTTGCTCGTCCTTTTTCCATCCAGGAGAGAAATGGTTTGAAATGAGTTGTATCCTTCTGTAGGATTTCTTTCAGGAGGAAAAAGAGTGAAGAAGAAAGGATTTTCCTTTCTAATCAGTGCAGTGCAAAAAAAAGAAGTGAGTGTTTTAAAATAGGATGTACAAGTCATAGAGTATTGGTGTTACTCTATACAGATGTTGTAGCCATCAAGTACATACGGAGAATCAGAATACGGATCATACATGGTAAAATAGTGTCCGACTAATAATTATAAAACTTTACAAATTGCAGGGACAAAGTCTTTGTACATAACGGTCCTGAAGAAAGCTAGGGAGAGTTATCCTGTAAAGCTGAAACATGTCGACCAGATAAGCAGTGAATAATTACAACTGCTTCTTTATCTTACTCTCACTATTTTTAAGTAGGAATCCAACTTAGAGATGAGAATTAAGAGGAACACTATTACTCTATGTCTCCGTTGTATATCCTATTTTAATACACTCACTTCTTTGTTTTTGCACTGCACTGATTAGAAAAGAAGGGGTATAATTATCGCTATGCATGGTTAGCGGCTAAAATTATATCGCCGCGCTCCGACGATTTTTACCGCTGAGATACCTTGATATTATCAAGGTTTATCTCAAAAGCGGTAAAAATCCTGCAAAATGCATGAATATCGCTGACAAATCAGCGATATTCATGCATTATTGTGACAATGCTCTTAGCCATGTTATCCACCTTCCATTGGATAACATTGCTAAGAACTGCTCTGGCCACGCGTTAACTTTTGGAGATATTCGAGCTTAGCGCAAATATTTCCAAAAGTAAGGCTTTGTTGATAATTGGAGATAGCGATATTAGCGACTGTTTCCAGTCGCTAACATCTTGGAACGCCCACTTTGCATGTCATTAGCGATAAATATCGCTGACATGCAAAGTGGGCCCCAAGATGATCGCTATCTCCTACTAGCTGTCACTAGCTGGTGTTAGCGACAGCTAGGTAATAGGGCGATAAAATGATCGCCGCCTTAGCGGGAAAAAGTCCCGCTAAGGCGGCGATAATGGCCCTTGGTAATATGCCCCGAAATTCCTTTCTTCTTCACTCTTTTTCCTCCTGTAATAAATTTTACAAGAGGATACAACTAATTTCAAACCGTATCTCTCCTAGATGGAGAAAGGACAAACAAGATTTGTTTGGAATCCCAGATGATGACACTGAGCACTTCATGTGAAATGATGGGATACCAATTATCCTGAAGTGTATCTCTTCCTCTTTAAGTCACTCTTTAACATGACTTTCTATTCTACATCTTGATCCAGTCTTTTTACACCTTTCTTTAGCACTCAAGAATCCAATAGACCACAGATTTTTTCGTTGTTGACAACTATTTTATTTCACAAATCCTCTTTGAAGTACCTTTAAATGCATGAGTTAAGGAAGTGTGTTGTATAAAAACCTCTTGTGTTAGATTGAGTATACTATAGTGTTGCTCCATCTATAAAAGACATCTAGGCTACATATAGGGTATGCATAAGAACTGAATTGCCTCTAAGTTCACTGGTTTCATTGTCATCAGAGTGGCGGTGGAGCTTGAATGTTTCTAAGTACATGTTTTTAAACTATCACATTTAATGGAAGCCTTTCAATGCAGTGATATCATTTGAAGTATTAACTTTTGGACCTGGCCTTCTCAGCAGGGACAGCCCCAAACTTTTTTCCTTTACCCTCCACTTTTTGCTGAATTTTCTTTTGCTGCCGTTTGGACTCAATGGTCTTTACCACTTGCAAACAGTGGTATAGTGCTTTAACTCTATCCCTAAATGGATGGAAAGAGGTGTGGCGCCGCGGCCAGGGCGACTGACTCCGGAATCCTGGGTTCACGGTTCGATCCCCAGCACCGGCGGCTGATTAGCCCAGCACCATGTGACTCTGGGCAATAGCTTGCTTAATCTTACCAATGGCCCCCAGCGCCTAGAGACCCTTACGGGTGATTGTGCGCTTTACAAATGTGGGTTATTATTATTATTATATTATTAAAACGGTGCACAGACAGAATATCAAGTTTTAAATATCGAAATACACAAATATCGAGTTGGAAATATCTTTATACAGGAATATCAACAGCAAGAATATCGTGGTCAAGAATATTGCCTTTAAGGTAAGTAATATTTTTTTAGGAAATATCGACATTAGTAATATCGTTTGTAAAAATATTGTTGTTTAAAAAATCAATTTTTAAATTAGTGTAATGTGTCTTACTATGTGATCTGTTTTTTGGAATAAGTTTTGCTTTTGTGTTTTATTATATGTGTTAACTTGTTAGTAGTGATTGATTTTATGTTAATTACATTTTGAGTTTAGTTCTGTAGCGGGTTGTGGGTTTATAGGGGAAAAGGGTGGGAAGGAAATGAGTTATAATAAATTAATTAGATTTTATTACTTATTACTATTTATTTACACTTGATTTTATAGTGCCAATTTTGGGAATGTATTTATTAATAATTAATGAGTAATTGGTTGTTAATTGTATAAATTAATTAATTAATTAGTAAGTATGTTAATTGTGTTAATTTTTTAGGAGTGGGTTGTGGGTTTATTAGTATTTATTTAATTTAGATATTATAGTATTGTGGGAATTGATGTATTATGAATTCATTATTAATTGGTTGTTAATTATTATTAAATAATAGATCATTATTTTAATTTGATCAGTTTTGTAGGAGTGGGTTGTGGGATTCTAGGAGAATAGGGTGGAAGGTAATTGAATTTAAATACATTTAATTATAATGGTTTATATATAAATATGTATTTAATTTATAATTTATAATGTTAATTATGGGAATTAATGTATTAATAATTATTTAACAATTGTTTATTAATTAATATTGAATTGTTAAATTGGTAATTAATTATGTTAATTGTATCATTTTGTAGGAATGGGTTGTGTGGTTCATAGGTGAGTACGTTGGGAAGTAATGTATTTAAATTAATAAATAATTAATTGTTAAATAATGGTAATTAATTCATTACAAATTAAATATGGCAATTGGGTAATTAATTTGAGATGTGAGTTGTGGTATTTATAGTGGTGAAGGGTGGGAAGTAATTTATTTTCAATTAATTAATACGCTGTTGTTAATTGGTAATAATTTAATAATGTAAAATTAGTTATGAAAATTGAGTAATGATATTAGTTGTGTGTTGTGGTATTTATTGGGCTAGAGGGTGGAAAGAATTTTAGGTTTTATTAATAAAAAATTAGTTGCTCATTATTATTCATTTATTAATTGATAAATAATTATGGTAATTGTTTACTTTTATTTTGTGGATGGATTTTGTTTTGATAGTGGTAATGTTTGGTGATTACATTTATTTTTAACTGTTTTATTTGTTTTTAATTAATATGTTTTTTATAATCAATTATGTTAATTATGGAGGTACACTTTTGTAGAAATGTAGATGTGTGTTGTGAATTGTGTGGTATTATAGGGTAGGAAATAAAAAAGATACATTTTATGTAACAATTAATGTTTTCGATTATAATATATTGCTATGAAATATAGTTATTTGAAAAATATTTTTAAAATTTGTATAAAAGAATGTTTATAGGTAATATTTTAGAATATTTTAACATTATATCTAAATGTTTATATATTTATAACTGTAAACAAGCATCCTGGGATCGGTTTTGGGCTAACAGCCCTCTTCAGCCAAGCTAGCTTGAATCCAGTGGCAAAGTGAGCAAGGGACCCATGTCTGGGCATACCATGCTTGTTTCCGGTCTGGGGAAGACATGGCTTGGAAGTTCGGGATGGACTGTTCCCATGAGGCACAGGGTCAAGACTGATTTGCATATAGCTGTGTCTGAACTGCGGTGGCAAAGTGAGCTAAAGAATGATGATGGATTCAACGCAGATCTGTAACAGTGTATGTGAGTGTTTGAAAAGTGTCAGCACTCCGTCCATCATCTCCTTGTGTTTGCTTTGTTTGCTTTAAGTTAGCAGGGTATGCCCAGACATGGGTCCCTTGCTCACTGTGCCACTGGATTCAAGCTAAGCAGGCTGAGAAGGGTGACACACCCTGAAAACCATCCCAGGATGTTTGCTTCCAGTCCAGGGGGGGTGACGTAGTGGGCAAAATAACAATGGATTTAACCCAGATCTTTCAACTGGGGGAGTATGTTTGCATTGTCAGCATACCGTCCATCATTTGTTTGCTGTAACACTTTTCACCCTGAGTGGGATGGGTATGCCGAGACGTGGGTCCCTTTCTTACTGTGCCACTTTATTCAAGCTAGCCGGGCTGAAAAAGGGTGACATAAACTGAAACCGGTCCCAAGGTGCTTGTTTCCGGTCCAGGGAGGACCTGGCCTGGCAGTTCGGTCTGGACTGTTCCCATGAGGCACAGGGTCAAGACTGATTTGCATATGGCTGGGTCCAAACTGGGGTGGCGTAGTTGGCAAGAGAGCGATGAATTTAACCCAGAACTTTTGACTGGGGGAGTATATTTGCATTGTCAGCATTCCGTCCATCATTTGTTTGCTGTAACACTTTTTGCCCTAAGTGGGATAGGTATGGCCAGACGTGGGTCCCTTGCTCACTGCACCACTGGATTCACGCTAGCCTGGCTGAAGAAGGGTGACATACACTGAAACCGGTCCCAGGATGCTTGTTTTAGTTCCAGGGAGGACCTGGCCTGGCAGTTGGGTCTAGACTGTTCCCATGAGTCACAGGATCAAAAATGATTTGAAATGGCTGAGTCCAAACTGGGGTGGCGTAGTGGGCAAAAGAACAATGGATTTAACCCAGATCTTTTGACTGGGGGATTATGTTTGCATTGTCAGCATTCAGTCCATCATTTGTTTGCTGTAATGCTTTCTAAATGCGGCATTTTCAAACACACACTTTTAAAACCATCTTTACTAAAAGATGTGATATTAAATTCTGAATTCAGAGAGCAATAAAAGTTATTCCTCTAGCTTGTCCCAATGGGAAGTTATATATGTGAGATGTAACAGATTATCTCACATGCTATCCGGTGGGACAGATAGCCTTTCAATAGGGAAAAACGAAATTGGCAGTATTTCACTACCAGGACATGTCACACATACCAGTACATGTCCAACCTTTCACATGCACTGTACCCTGCCCTTGGAGGTACCTTGAACATACCTGAGGGGTGTCTTACATTTAAGAAAAGGGAAGGTTAGGGACTGGCAAGTGGGTGCACTTGGCAGGTCGACATGGCAGTTACAAACTGCATGCACAGACACTATAGTGGTAGGTTTGAGACACATTTACAGGGCTTCCCAGGTGAGTGGCACAACCAGTGCTTCAAGCCCACGTGTAGCATTTGATTGGTAGGCCCTGGCACACTAAGTACACTTTACTAGGGAGTTACCAGTAAATCAAACATGCCAATCATGGATAACGAATTAGAATCATAATTTATACAGAGAGCATATGCACTTTAGCAATGATCAACGATGGTAAAGTTCCCAGAGTCCTAAAACCAACAAAAGCAGATAAGGAAAAATAGGAGGAAGAAGCAAAAAGTGTTGGGATAACCCTGCCAAAAAGGTAATTTCCAACAGTAGTGAAAAACTTAAATGTGTTTTTCACTATGGTAAAGCCTACCTCACCCTTATGATAACATTTGAGTTACCTTATAAGATTTAATAAACTCTAGTTTCCAAATGGGAGCTTGTTGCCAGTTCATATTTGGTGTCTTTGGAATTGTAATAAAAAATCCTCTCTCATGGTAAAGTCTGATTTTAGATTACAATTTTGGAAATGCCACTTACAGAATGTTAGAAAAAAGTTTCCAAGATCTCTATCTGGGATACCCATTGCACTACTGGGGTGTCACTCGCGAGTGTCCACAAAATTTACAAACAATGTTGCAAAATATCTGATAACAGCTTATACATTTTTTCAACAGTCCTCCATAATTTTTTCAGGTGCAGGATGAGGTGGTAAATGTGCAAATGAGTACCCTAGTAACCGTCACCCAAAACAGTGCTAACTTACTGGAAAACGAAGAGCTAAGAACTGTATCACATACTTATAGCGTTATGAGTAGTCACCTCAAAAACCGAATGAGCCAACCGACTTCAAAATAAGTATCTGAAAATGAAATATAATGTGATGTTCTAGGGTACTCACGTGCACATTTACCACCTCATCCTGACCTTTTTTTTTTGTTTTTTCTGTATTTTCATCTCATTCACGTTTTTGTTTCAACACCATAATTTCTTATTGGTTTGACTCAGTACTAAGCGGCATGACAATACCGAATGTCGTTCTTCCCTACTTTTGTTTAAGCCATACATTTTGTATACATTTTGTACATATATACCATGTAATAATTCTTTGCAGATTTCCCTGATGAAGGGCTCCCCTTTATAGTCCGAAATGCATTGCGATTTTTAAACCACTGTTAATGATGATGTAAAGCATACCTACTATGATTTTGTGATCTGCTTCTGAAACCATCAAAAATAAATGATTCACAGAAACTCTTGATTTGAATATTGGACAATCTCACTTTGTTTGATTCACTGAAAAAATTATGGAGGACTGTTATCAGATATTTTGTAGCATTGTTTGAAAAATTTGTGGACACTCGCTAGTGACACCCCAGTAGTGCACTGGGTATCCCCAGGTAGTTATCTGGGAAACCTTTTTTCTAATTTTGAACCAGACGGCTTGTAGGGCCCTAACCTGGTGCACACTTAATTGTAAAAACTCATGGTATAAAATTTATGGAATTGTTTATTTTGTTTAAATCAGATTCTTGAGTGCAATACAGCTGCATACTGTTCACTTACAGAATGGTGGCATTTTCCTGCCTAATAGTGCCTGTAGCCAGTCTCTGGGTCACATGAATTGGTGTAGGTGACAGGTGGGCTTTGTTTATTCCTGATAGACAGACACATACAGTAGAGAACGTTGGTGTTCCTATAAAAGCCATCACTGGCAGGATGGGGGTGGGGGGTGGAGGTGGGCAAAGCCCTATATACACTTGAAAAGGCTGTGTCCTGCCTCCACACAAAGGGATGCATTTCCCTTGTAATTAGTCTGGGGCCATGTCAGAGAAGGCAGGATGCATGGGGACTTCAAATTCAGACCGCTAGAAGCGTCTCCCACCTTCCAGAGGAAGGGAAACATGCATAAAAGTTGAACCTCAAACACACTCTCTTCAGGTCATATCTGAACCGGTCAATACACTACCAGGAAGGCAGACTGCCCAAACACTGTCACTTTGCTGAACAGCTGCCATTCTGGACAACTTCTTTGCCGGACTGCTGTCTTGCTGTGCTGACCTGGTGCCCTCTTGCATGAGTGAGAAAGACTGGACCTGCTTCTTTTCAACCCAGGACCCTAGAGGGCCTTCAAGGGCTAATTGTCTGGCCTCCTGATTAGAGGACAGGGACAGAAGGCTCCAACGACTTTGACCCCAGCACCTGGACTCTGCAATCTGTCAGTCTGCCCCTGCCAAGTAGTGCTTTTCCAGTCCTGGACCCTCAGAAGTAGGCCTGAAGTTGCTCAGCCAACCCATTTGTGGATCAAGCAGATCCGACACATCTTCCCTGCTTCCAAGGGGTGAGCACAGGTTTATTTAAGGTTTGCTCATGACTTCAACCAGAAATGAATTGTGGTTGCTGCTTGATAACGGTCTCACCCCCCTCAACCAGTAACCCAATTTCTTACACGAATGTGAAAGCATTTGTATGTTAAAGAAATAAATGTTCAAACATTTTTTAACAACTTTATCATATTTTTACATGATATTTCTTGCAGGATTTACAAGCCAAATATGTTCATGGTTCGACTGGTGAAGAGGTTCTTGGAGTCAAGCTAGACCCTTAACTTATTTCTGGCTCACCCATCTGTACCCAGTCTTCAGCAACAGTGAACTGAGTCACTGCTGATTTAAATGGTCAATCCAAGTGTCACTGCCAGGCTATGCTCAGACGAAGCAATTAATAAGGAGGGTGTCCCAGCCCATACACCCCTCTGACACTCCACCCCTGATGATGGCACAGAGTAAAAGAAAGAGAGAAAAGAGCAAGAAGATGAAAAGGAAGAGGGATGAGAGGAGGAGCCAGAGTGACAGCAAAGTTAAAGAAGGAGCACTGACTAGTAGGACAACATAGCAAATATTAGGCTAATGGGCCATAAGAGAAGGTTGGAACAGAGTAATAGCGTGTGAGGGAAGGAGGGAACTGATAGGGGTAGAGATAGGAAGAGACAGAGTGGTCAGAGTTAGAGGGAAGAAAATAGCCACAGAGTAAGGAATAAAAAGGGAACTGATAGGGGAGACAGAGACTAAAAGAAACAAGTGAAAACATGAGGGAGATGGAGAGTACAGAGTGATGAGTCAAGAGGAAGAGAACAGAGACTAAGTGAAAGAAAGGATGCATGCAGAGTGGTGGCATGAAAGCACAGAGCCATGAGTGAGAGACTAGGAGTAATAATAATTGATTTTATTGTGTGGAAATAGCTAAATGCCAATAACAATAAAAAAATACAGTCAAAGAGTATCTTTTAAAATTACTGTTTAAAATCTACTTCTGTCACTTGTACCAACAGCGATAAACTAAATTCAAAACATTAGGATAATCACCTATGAATTGTCAGTCTTGTGAAATGAAGATCTACTTACTGCTTCCTTGGTTGTATGACAATTTGCAACAATAGATGAAATATTCAATAATTTTTTTTCACAAGTCTCGTAGGGCCATACACAGACATCTGATGTGTTCAGTAGTGTCCTCGTACCAGCAAAGTAGGCATGTTATTGATTGGAGTCCTTTATCCATCCATTCTTATGCAATCATGATATAAAAGAGTCACAATCTTAGATACTCTTTTCTGGAAGGTGTCAATGTAAGAAAGAAGGCGAGCATAGTGAATGGTCAAAGAGAAGGAGGGATAATTTAGGGCGAGAGAGGAAATCTATAGACTAATATTGTGAGAGAAATGTCTTGGCGAGAGGGGTGGGTAAGAGAAAGTTTTGCGACTGATGTGGTGAAAGACAAGGAGCAAAATGATAGGATGAGAGAGAGGAAAACGCGTGGAAGTGGAAGAAAGAATGAGAGTACAGAGTAATCAATGGTAGAGAAGGGGGAAATGAGATCAGGGAAACAGGAGGAAGTTTACAGAGTTAAACTGCAAGAGAAAAGTAGTAAGCCTAGGTGGTGAGTTTTCCGCACTCCGCGTTACACAGAGCTCGCAGAGTTCAGAAAATCTCTGCTCCACATAGCGAAGCAGAGGTTTTTATCCTCAATCGCGTTCGTCAACATCAAGTTGGTGAGCACGAGTGAGGAAAATCCACCTTCTGGCTAGATTTCTTAACGCAGGGGGGTCAGGTTTCTCATTGCGAGTGGTCGCATATGCTAGCGACCGCTCATATTGAGAAACTACCGGTTCTCGTTGAGAAAGCTGACGCTCGAGTAAAAATCTACTTGAGTGGCAGAAAGGAAAGCATTGCCCACTTGCCCTGTGCATGGTGCTATTCGGGAGAATTACACACTGCGGACAAGCATCCGGCACTGAAAATCACTGCGAATGGCATTTTTCTATTGCACTCCTCCACTTGTGGAGCTCCGCGTAGCGCAGTTTTTTCACTTCGCCGATTTTCACGAAGCGCAACTCCGCAAACTCTGCCCAGGGTTGAAAAGTAGAAGGCAAAGGGATCTGGAACGATAGAAAGAGCACACACTGATGGGTTGAGAGTCAAGGAGCTAACTTAGAGAATGAGAAAGAGGCAAAGAACTGAGAGAAAGTGTAAGAGGAAGAAAGCACATAGTGATAGGTGAGAGAGAAGCGAACTGAGCGAGATGCGAGAGAAGTAATTCACTGAGTGAGAGTAGGCAAGAGTCAAAGGGTACAGAAAAATGAGATAAGGAAAGAAAAAAGTGGCATAAGAAGGATGAAGGAGTGAGATGAATTATTGCCTAAAACAGAAGATGTCAAGGTACTAGTGATGGAGCAAGGATTTGCCCGTAATGCAACTTGCTTATAATCAGTCTTCTTGACATAACGTTAATGTATTAATCAACATGTTTGTCCTATTAATTTTGCATTACACGACATCTAAGTGAAGCTTGCATATGTGCTTTTACTAATGTTAATTTACTTGCAATAATAAGGCCGCTGCTACGAGGGATTTCTTACTGCGCATGCATCTGTCATACTCATGTGACATGACATCTTTCTTGGCTTGGAGGGAAACTTTCGCTTCTGCGCACTAGAACTAAGATGGCTTCTCTGTGTTACAGCATACATGAAGCTTGCACTGCTGCTTTTGCTAAGCTGTTCGTTCTGCTTAACACTAACGCAATAGTTAAAAGTAATGAGAATAGAGTAGAGATAAGTGGTATACAGTGCATTCATTTAGTCTTGTTCTAAAATTATTTCTTTTCTATTCTTTCATGTAATCACACTTCTGAGCCTGAAATTTACCCAATACTCAATTTTGAAATCCACTGCACTCCATATTGAAACTTTTGGGCCTACGCAGCGGAGTCTGAAAATCATTGAGTCATGGCATTGAATGAGTGCCAGGGACAGTCTTGACCAAGATGCACCTGGGAACTTCAACTCCTGACCCCTGTGAAGGAAGCTGAACTAAAATATGGACTACATTGTAATCATTATTGATACATTCACTGCCGGGTGGAATAAAACATATGTGGGAAAAATAAATTGATGGGCGGGAACGCAAACATTAAAATTCATTCTAAAAATCTCATTTTGGTATGGTGTGATGACCTCTCCTCATTCTTTTGTCCAATCAAAATTGGGGATCCCTACACTTGCAACATTGGGGGCTGGTACACTGACCTAGAAAATAGTATAACTAGGGTAGGCTTAGCTAGTTAATTTGTCCGACTTGTCCGAATAGCTGACCTGTCACTGTCCCAACGCACTCAATAGGTGATCGGGAGCAGAGGTGCTGGCGGAGCCCTCTGTCAGAAGGTTTGAAACCCAGATCAGGGTTTGAGAGCTGAAGTGCTGGCGAGGTACTTTGTCGGAGAAATCGATAACTTTTACCGGGTTCTGGCTGTTAGCTGCAGAGAGGGAGTAACGCAGGCGTTACAACTTTAACTGCAGGTGCTGGTCTTGACCCTTGGTGGTCCTGTCCTGATCCAATTTGGCTTTACCTGTCCTGATTCTTATCTGCACCTGCTTGCCTTTATGGTGCCTGAACTTTCGGGGTTCTGTCCTTTAAACTGACCCGTGGCCAGGGTTAGTTCTTAACACCATTCTAGGTAAATATTCTATGTGGGTATGTCATTGTACTGTTTCCTTCTTTCTTCCCACCCTCATGTCAAATGCGTAAAGATTGCTTTATAAAATCTCTGCATATTTTCATTCTAATCGTTATTTTCCTAATTGAGAATTTTCTATTGTTCAATGCTTGGATTATGACATTTAAGAGAATGTACATAAAGAATTTTAAATCTTTCCCGAATTGTGGTTATTTTATGAGAGCAAATGTTATTATTCTACCCATCCTCTACCGTCGATAGGTAGAAACAAAGGATGCGGAACATCCTGGATGTATACCCAATAAACAGGGCAAGCTCAAGAAAAAAAGAGAGAGAAAAGCAGCGGTTAAAAGAGGTGGTGGGGAAAAGCGAAGAAAGAGGGATAGAAAGTGCGTAAGGATAGAAGAGAAAGAGCGAAAAGGTAGTGACGGAGGAAAGAGAAATTAAAGGAATGAACAGAGAGAAACTAGAACTAGACAGAACCTGGAAAGAGACGGAGAAGAAAGTGAGACGCCAAGTGCAAGGAAGGCAAAGAGAGTAACACAGACAGAGAGAGCAAGAGAAGCAAATATGAAAGAAATAAAGATAAGACAGGCAAAGAGATAGAGGGAGAATAAAAGAAACTAAGAATATGCGTATTACAGTTTGTTTGTCTGCTCAGCTAATATTTTGTCTCTTAGAATTCGGTGAAGGATGAAAGGTCAAGAATACTGTAATGGAAAGGAAAAGTGGAGATTGACTAAAATGTGTGTAGACCTGCTACAGAAAATGAGGGGTAGACGCAGGATGTAGAGGAAATAAAGGAGCATGGTACTGACAGCGCACCGAATCTCAAGCTAGAAGAGCAAGATGTTTAGAAAGGTGGAAGACCAAGGCCTGTATGTGAAAAGACACTCATTTTTGTGAGACTAAAGTAAGTAATACATCAATACCACAAATTTAGGAGAAGGCTTTCTGGCAGAGACATGGCTAGATTTAGTGCAGTAGGTGCAGTCACTTCATAGCCCAGAGTAGTGTGAGGGGGGCCTCCTCACTTTAGTGTTGGCAGTCTCTACTTAACTGCAGGGGTAGGTGGCTACTTTCTTGGCTTTCCATAGGGCTCATGCCACACGTGGTGCGCCGCTAAATTACAGTGTTTTTTTTCACAACAATTTTATTGATAAATATGAGCATATGAAATAGAGTGGCATCCCACATTCAGGACGATACCACCAGACATTCTGGTACAATCGCAACATAGAACTGAGTGTCTGAGCAAAGAAGCAATGCAATCAAAGATACAAGGAAACATCCACCCCATCTTCATCCTGCTCTGTTATCTACCCACCCAACTCCCAGAACCCTCCCTGGAACCCACCCTAACCCCATGCATGCGTGTGTTAACTGTGCTAATGAAGGCTCTTGACGTGGCTATTGTGTGTGCGGATATTGGGTTGCGCCGGAACATATGGGGCTAAAGGTCTTCTTGTTCCGCCGGGGGGTCCAGTGTCAAGCCTCTGTAGTCCGCCCACCTCTTCCATATTTTAAAATGTTTGCGGGGGAATCCCCGTGCTTCAAATATTGGCCTCTCCAGGCCCATACAGAAGTCTATACCCGCCTTCCATGCACTCAGGGGGGGGGGGGGCTCACGTTTTTCCATGCTCGGGCCAGGTCTCTTTTGGCTACCACTAGCCCCAGGAGGAGCAGGTGTCTCTTATAGATATTACCACCTACCCCTTCAAGGATGTGCAATAGACCCAGACGGTGAGTACGGGGGAGGGTCCAGCCCAACACCTCAGACAGGCATCCCCAGACACCCCTCCAGAAGCCAACCAGCCTAGAGCACGACCATACTGTCTGGAGTAACATACCCACCTCAGCCCCACACCGCAGGCACTCTGGGGACCCGATCAGGCCCGCCTTCCACAGACGCTCTCGAGCATAGTAGGCCCTATGAAGAATTTTGAACTGTATAAGTCGAAGCCGTATTGCGATAGCCGCTCCCCTCGGGGATTCCATGGCCTCCCGCCAGTCATCCTCATCCAATGGACCGATATCCCCCTCCCAGGTCGTCTTCAATGGAAGAAGGGTGGAGGAGCAGTGGGTGACCATTGTCTGGTAAATGCATGATACTTTTTTATCCCCAAGGTCACCCATGAAGACCTTCGCTTCGATCGGGCTAAATTCAGGGAGTGAGTCAAGGTTGGTAATACGGGGCGTCAGTGCATGTCGGAATTGTAGGTATCGAAAAAACTGAGATTGGGGCATATCGAATTCGGTTCTAAGGGTCTGAAAGGACTTGAGCGTCGTCCCAGACATCACCTGGCCCAGCTGCGAGATGCCTATTGCGTCCCAGCCATCGAAACCTGATAATTTAGACAGTTCGGGTAGCATGCCGTTACGCCATAGTGGCGTTTCTGCGGTCAGTCTACCCCACCAGCCCATTCGACGCAAGGCCTGTTGCCATACAGCAAAGACAAGTTTAGTAACCCTCGGCAGCGAACGACGCAGTCGGGGTGAATATAGGATGGTGTGGAGCGAGTTATCGCCCATCAAAGTGCATTCTAGGGCATAGGCTGGATCCCCACCGTCACCGTACCACCATTCATTTAGAATGAGGAGATGAGCGGCTTGGTAATACGACTGCAGATCCGAGGTGGCCAAGCCCCCACAGTAGGTGGACAAAAAGCATGTACGCAGAGCCACTCTGGCGGCACCTCCCGCCCAAAGAAAGCGACCCAGCACTGAGTTAACCTGTTTAAACCACTGGGGTGGGATAGGATACGGATGATTCTGTAGTTGGTAGAGTAGGCGCGGGAGCGCAACCATCTTGAAAATAGCCGATCGACCAAAGATTGACAGGGGCATTCGAGACCAAGTTTTGACATCCGTCTGGACCCGCTCCCAGACGGGCAGCAGGTTACGCTCCCAGGCAGTGTCGGCTGAGTCCGAGAGAAACACCCCAAGGTATTTCAGACCATTTGTGGCCGCTCGTAGTCCCGAAGCCCAGGGATCTGTCACCGTGCCTCCCGCTAGCACCCATAAGGTGGATTTATGTAAGTTTAGATATAAGCCCGAAGCCTCCCCAAATAAGTTCATGACCTCTAAGACACGAGGGCCTGAGCGCTGCAAATCGGTAAGGAAAAAGAGGACATCGTCCGCGTACAACACAATCTTATCCGACAGGGTGGCATTCCACGCAAAGCCTCGTATCAGCGCATCGCGGCGCACTCTAGCAGCCAGGGGCTCCATGGCCAGTGCAAATAAATAGGGGGAATGTCTCTGACACCGCCCCGGCGACCCGCACCGAGGCTGTGATGTCTGTATAGAGGAGCTTGACATATGACAGGAAGACTGGGCCTAGGTTGAGCCAAGACAGTAACGCAAACAGATACAACCAGCTAACCGAGTCGTAAATTACAGTGTTTAACAGTGTATCCCACATACAAGTATAAAAGTTTACTTTAGAAAAAGATGGTATTGTTGTAATGTGGAAGCTTTTCAAAGATAACCCCGTTCTTATAAATTTTTAATGGGAAATGCTTGTCACTCCTGGGTGTCAATGTTACCATTTTAAACTACTTTTGCATGTTATTCTGTGATAACGTTTTCAAATTTTAAAGGTGAAATGTGACTGTTTTGTTTTCCAAGTGGCGTTGAAACCTACAGCGAGTAATGGGACTTCCTTCGAACCCGGCTAACCCCATTAACGTCATTATGTGGACAATCCTCTGAACATTATCAGCCTCGGGTTTATTGGGGTATTTACAGAGAAACACCACTATCCGACGCTATCACAGTTACATGGAAGCTATTGTACAACCCAATCAATTGGCATATGCTGGACAGACAAACAAAGCTGTCAAACGTCACCCACGTCAGAGAAGCTTCAGGCCTTTAATTAAAGTTCACTTTGTAAATGTCTCTCTCAACAGTGCACCGGGGCTTTGCACTGCACAATTCCAGTATGCCGATTCGGGTAACTACTCTTCCATGCAGTGTAGCCGGTGTGCAGATGTGCCTCTGACCCGTGTGCGTGCTGGGAGAGTCTGGCTGTGTGCTGATAGTTTTTTGCTTCAGATCTGGGTGTTCCATCGATCTGTTTTTTCATGCAGCGACAGTCCATCAGCTGCTGCGGATTGCACAACATTGATTATTTGACTGAAGGACCAGCACAGCATAAATACATAGAGAATGGGTATACCTGTAAGATATTCTGAATCGATTATTAAGTAATGCTATCAATTGTAAAATCACAATAATTCACTGAAGTAGAAAAAACAAGATAAATAAATCTGTGATCGGACAAGGCTATACAAGGCATGTATTTGCATTACTTTTCCATTTTTGAGAACTAAAGGCGTCTGAAAATGACCTAAAATCGTTTATACTAATCTAGCTGCACTCTTTCGTCATATTCACAGACTGCAGGCTATTGTTATTGACAGCTCGAGGACTGAGAAGGGGTAGGGCGAAATAATGCTAATCTAAATGTTCTACCACATTCCACAATATTCAAAGGAAGCAAAATCTTTCTGCAACGGTGCAAGGTCACTTTGAAGGGATTTTTGTACATTCATCAAGGTAGGTGCCCAGAGAAATGTCATAAATTTGTCTACTCCTAGCGTATGGATGGATAACTGGTGAATTTTCCTTCAATTTCCCTAGCCCCCCTGACAAAATGCGAACATGAAACCAAGGCACGTGGTTTCTGGAATTTCCAGTAGCAGCATTTGTTAATAAACAAGACAGTTGTTGGGATTGGAAAATGCCCACCCATTATCTAGGAAACTAAGAGGAATGCGAGAAGAAACACCATATGCTGCAGATTTGCAATGCAAACACTGCACATAGCCAGCAAATCTGGCTTCTGGTTGTGGGGATGGTCGGGCGAATGCATGAATAAGAGTTTGAATGGATAAATAAATGCAAGTATGAGAATCTATACTGTGGATCAAAACGTGTGCGTAGATTAGGAGATTGATACATTTATGGCTCAATGAGAGCGTGAAGATGGATACATGGATGACTGGATATGTGTGTTATAAGAACCGCAAGAGTGAATAGTTTCACATAATGAAACCAAACGAGTCCAAATCAGCACTGGCCCTTTGGGGATCCCAAAGGGGACAAATGTACAGGGAAAAAAATTACAACTAGCGAGAATACTGTTCAGAAGCCTAGGAAAGCTTGGAGGACACCAACCGAGTATTGCAATGCAGTCAGCCCATACTCAAAGGAACTATGGGCCTCATTTATGAATTTTTGCCGTAAGGAAGCGCAGCAGGCCTTCCTGCTGCGCTTCCCTAAGGCAAAAGAAAAGGGCATTCCTGTCCTTTTCCCCTGCGCCGGCGCACAATGGGCTGCCTGCGCCAGCGCAGGCACCCTTGCACCATGGTGCAAGGGTGCCTGCGTTGCGGGGAAGATTATTTTTGTACAGGATGGGGCACCTTTCTGTACAAAAATAATCACAAGAGGCTTTTCCTCTTTCTATGTGTGCTGTAGAATGCAGCACACATAGAAAAAGGAAATACGAGGAGAAATAAAGACATTTCTCCCTCTTGCGCCTCCCTTACGCCTCCCCTGGGCAGGCGTAAGCTTTTGGCACTGCTTCAGAGTTACGATTTCTCGTAAATCTGGGGCAGTGTCAAAAGGCCATGGATGTTGCTGGGAACGCCCCCAGCAACACCCATTGCACGCCCCTTTAACGCAGAACACTGCATTAAAGGGACTGATATTTATCAGGCAGCAGTACGCCACAAAAACTGGCGTACTGCTGCCTGATAAATACCACGCTGGCTTCTGCGCCACGGAACTTCATGAAAAGTGAAGTTCCGATGGCGCAAGGGGCCTCATAAATGAGGCCCTATGAGCCCACTTCACCAATATGCCAGAACAAGTTTCAGCACAAGAACAATGACGCAAGAGTACTTGCAACTTAGACTACTGCTCCAGAATGGCCACAATCATCCACCACCTTGAAAGAAAGGAATTAACCAGCTTCTATAGTATGCGATTCAGTGAGACTTGCAGATCAAAAGGCGACATTTAGACAGTTAGGTAGCACGCCAGAAGCTCCAAACTCTCATTGTTTTATTCAACGCAGAGACCACCAGAAATACACCAACTCTGTTGGACCTGACATCCAATGTTTTGCCTTCAATCCTCCTGGTTTTGCTCGCTTTAGGACACTGCACACTTTGCCACTGCTAATCAGTGCAACAGTGCATGTGCTCTCTCCTTTAAACACGGTCAAATTAAGGAACACTTTTTTTTAAAGTTTCAAGAATATGTTTATTGAAGAAATCTATTTGAATCACAATGCTTTGTACACTTAATCATCAAATATTACATAGATGAAAAGGAAAAAGAAAAAATAATAATATTACATATTCTATATAAAAGTGATGAAGAAAATACTTTAAGAAATATAAAGACCTGGGGGCAGATTTATGAAGGGCTTGTGCCACGTTTACGCCGCCGTTGCGTGACGCAACGGCACGGAAACGTGGCGCATCCCTGCGCCCTATTTACAACGTGACGCATCTAGGAGATGCGTCACGTTGTACAGCACTGCGCCATGAGGAGGCGTTCCTGCGCAGGGGGGGCGTACCTGCGCAGGAACGCCTCCTGAAAGTGGCTGAGTGAAATCTATGAGATTTCACTTAGTCACTTTCAGGGCAATGCTGCGTCAAAACCCTGCGCCTGCTTGAAGCAGGCGTAAGGCTTGAGGCAGCATTGAAAGAATAGGCCCCCCCAGAGCATTGCTGGAGCTGCGTCGTGCTTGCGACGCAACTCTAGCAATGCGCCACATTTCCGGCACAGATGCGTCACGCATCTGTGCCGTTTTTGCCCCATGGTGCGCCGCATCATAAATGCGGCGCACCATGGGTGGCGTAGCTGTGGCGCACTGTGGCGCATGTTAACTGGCGCATCCCTCGGGATGCGCCAGTTAACATAAATCTGCCCCCTGGTTCTTGGAAGTCTTGATGCAATAAGAAATTAGAAGAAAAACGTAATACAGTTAAAATATGCAATCATATAATTATTACCAAATTAATATACTGCACAATGTCATTTTCAGTATAAAGGAAGTCAGGGAGGCTGAGCAACGTCTTGTAGTAAGGGGCTGGGGGGCAAAGGATTTTTTTTGATTATTCTCTAAAAATTGTGTGAAAGGAGACCATAGTTGTAGACATTTTTTAGTGAGAGATATAGGACGTACAAAGGTCATGTCCAATCTATGGTTATGACAAACAGCATACCACCAAGTTAAAGATGATAATTTGGATGTATCTTTCCAATTCTTTGTTATCTGCTGGAAAGCAACTGCCAATAACAAATCTATGATTTGTATTTGCGATTGTCTTCTATTACAGTCAATGGACAAGCGCCCTAAAAAATGTTGTTAAAACAAAAGGGTGTTGTTGCATTAAAAATGGTGTTAATTTGAATCCAAACCTGTTTCCAAAATATAAGTACGTATGGACATGTAAATAGAATGTGTTTCAAGTCAGCACATTCATAAGAGCATGTCCAGCAAGCGCTAGAAATTGCATTGTGTATTTTGTGTAAGTGTGCGGGTGTGAAAAGGAGTCTATTATAAATAAAAAAAATAGTTTGTATAGTGTTTGCTGCACTGGATGATTTCCTGATTTTTGTCCACATCTCTGTCCAATCTCTGTCTAAATCAGCCTCCCAAGCAAGTTCTGTTTTGGTTTTATCCCTATTTATGGGAGGTTGTGTTAAGCGAGAATGAATATTAGAAGCTTTAGAATTTAGGCATAGAAAATTATACCACATAGCATCAGTCTGGGAAGATGAACGAGTCACAGAATGAAAGTGAGAGCAAGCTTCAAGTATTGCAGCTCGTATAACTGAAAATTTGTGTTGAAGGAGAGAGGTAGATGAAAAAAGGGCGTAACTTTGAAAATTTATGAAATGAGCTTTGTTCAAAAAGCTGATGTACCCAAAGTAAACCTTTATTTCTCCATATTTTCCAGTATATAGATTTATTGTTAACAAGTATACATTTTTTATGCCAAATTGTGGATGCGAGAAAAGTGTCAGAATCATGTGGGGCAGAGTGAAAGAGAGAATCTAGGGCCAGATGTAGGTAGCCCAATACCGGTCGGTAACGGCCGAAAATCTGTATTTTCGGACATTACCGACCGTTATTGAGCATTTGGGATGTAGGAGTCCGAAAATCCTCCAAATCGGTAAATTTACCGAATCGGTAAAGTTACCGAATCGGTAAAATCCTGAATCGGAAAATTTACTGAATCGGTAAAGTTACTGAATCGGTAAAATACCGAATCGTAAAATATACCGATTCGGTATATTTACCGATTCGGAAAAGTTACCGAATCAGTAAAATTCCGAATCGGTAAATAAGAATTGGTAAAATTGAATAATGAGATGTAGGTAAGCACTGAAATACCGAATTTGGCTCAAATTCAGTATTTAAGAGTCAGTATTTACCATGGATTGGAATCAGGTGGTAACCAGGTGCAACCCATAAAAATGGACCCAAAATGCAATTCTTCTTGCACAATGGCGGCATTTTATGTCATTGCAAGACGGCTCCGGCTACAGGAGGAAGGAGAGAGGGAATGGCAGAGAGAGGAGCAGGTCTACAGAGAGAGGATCACCCTGTTCCTGCTCACAGAGGCAGAGATTCTCCAGAGGTACAGGTTGGACTCAGACACCATCTTGGACCTCATCAGGGACCTCCAACCACTGTTGGAGCACACTACCCCAAGGGCACACACTATCCCACCACACGTGCAGGTGCTGTGCAGCCTACACCTGCTTGCATCTGGTAGCTACCAGAGTTTGGTTGCTGCGGTAGGTGGGGTGACCCAGAGCAGCCTGTAAAGGTTTTTCCACAAATTCCTTGACACCATGTTACAGAGGGTGGACCAGTACATATCTTTTCCTGCAACCCATGTGGAACTGGTCAAAACAAAATCAGACTTTTACCAGATGGCACGATTCCCCAATATCATTGGCTGTAATGATGGAACGCACATTCCCATTTGTCCCCCTGCTGCCACCGAATATATATACAGGAATAGGAAGTCAACGCACACCAACAATGTGCAGGTGATTTGCAATGCAAAGTGCGCCATCACTGACCTTGTGGCAAAATTCCCTGGGAGTACCCACGACTTCTATATATTTCAAAACAGCGGCATCTATGCACGGCTCACTGCAGGGGAATTTGGTGAAGGATACCTCCTAGGTAAGACACAGTGTGCGACCCCCATAACGCCTATTACATTTAGAAGAACATGTATGCATGCAAGTAATGTATTCCCATTTCCTTTTAGGAGACAGTGCATATGCCCTCCGCTCCTTCATACTCACCCCCTACCTCAACCCCTCAACACCCAGCCAAAGGATCAATCATTCAATCAGGAGTTTGTTAAAGCGCAACTACTCACCCGTAAGGGTCTCAAGGCACTAGGGGTGGGGGGTGCAGGTTCCATTCCATCAAGGAGGGGGTCTGTCGAAGAGCCAGGTTTTGAGGTTTCTTGCGAAGATGGGGAGCGATGTTGTCTGTCTGAGGTGGAGCGGAAGGGCGTTCCATGCTTTGGCCGCGAGGAAGGAGAAGGAGCGGCCTCCCGATCTGGTCTTTCTGGTGCGGGGGACCTCGGCGTAGGAGAGCTGGGCTGATCGTAGTGTCTTTTGGGGTGCGTGGAGTTTGAGCCGGCTGTTCAGGTATGCTGGTCCGGTGCCGTGGAGGGCCTTGTGTGCGTAAGGAGATATAACCGGGCCCACAAGAGCACAAGAAATGTAGTGGAGTATACGTTTGGTATCTGGAAAAGCAGGTACATGTGCTTGCACAAAGAGTGGAGGTGCAAGGCAGTATACCCCCATTACCTGCTGTAAGATCATTGCTGCCTGTGCTATGTTGCACAACCTTGCTGTGAAGAAGGGTACTGAGGTGGAGTTGTCAGACTATGAGGATCATGACGACGACATTGCTGTGCCTGAAACACAACCTGTTGGAGTGGCAACACCAAGTGATGGCAGATACAGAGGTGATGAGATTACACGCAACTATTTCTGAGTAAGGGGGGCGGAGCTTGCCGGCGTCTATGGCGGACGTGTGAGCGCTGGGCTCCTCGCCTAAGCCCCTGTAATATCCGTTAAATTCATCCTAAGTCGTGCCAAATCAGGCCCTGACAATGCTGTTAACTCCCTAGCACTCCCGGGAGCCAGCGGCGAGGACTTGGCGGCTCGACTGGCCGCGAATCGGACTGCATCGGCGACAAGGGATCTGCGGCGGCGGACCGGGCCTGAATCCACGGCCTCCCCTGGAGCAACGGCTGGGCGACGTCACGCTACGTGCGGCCTGAATGGAGCTGCATGAGTCGGAGTTCTGGATCCGTCGTCGAAGTTTGGGAGTCCTGCGGGGACGACAGGTGTGTTACCCCCCCACGTCAGGAAGCACCTGAGTCGCGTTGAGGAGCGAGGCACCGAGCTCTAGCTGCCCGCTGTGGGAGGCGGTGGTGCCGGGTGTCAGAGACGCCACAAGAGCGGACTGGGTGGACCCCGCCATTAGCTGCTGCCCTGATACAGAGTGCTCATACTTTGCAGGCGACCGCCCCAGTGTAAGAGGGCGCACCAGGGCACAATGTCACTCGAGAGCACAGAGAGAGTACTGCTGCGCCTACGCTGATAATCTGCGCACCTGTCGTGGGCACCCGCGTGGCCCTGGCGGCCCCGAGACATGCATGCTTGGTCAGCTCCCACTACAGCCCCGTCCCCGCGCCCTGCCTGACACAAGCTAACGGAAGGCCTTGCTGGCCAGCGTGGCGGCTAGGGACACTTGAGCAGTGTTTCTGTGGGTGGACTGATGCTGGCACCTGGCCCAAGTGGACCCCGCCATTTTGGAGCCGGGCTGCTTCTGGAGAAGTCTTGTCGAGGGGGATCCGGCAGCGTGCACAGTTGGCTGTGAGAATCGCTCGCCTGGGAGAGTGGGGCCACGTACTGAGATTGGTGGGCGATCGCAGGGCGACACCCCCCTGATTGACCACTGCTTTGGGTCGGAGCGGCGCCGTGGCCCACGATACCGTGTGGAGCACGCGTCTGGGAGCTCCTTTGGGTTAGCCGGACCCTGGTGTTGCCGGGGTGTATACCACCGAAGGTCTCAGGAAACCGCTGGTTCGCTCTGTCTGGCCGCTGTATCGGGCGTCATAGAGTGTCTGAATGTCCACCAGATTGGCCATGGGTAAAAATGACAGAACGCAGCCCAGGCTCACTTTCGAGCAGCGCCGGACCAAGGGGACAGAGACGCCTGCTACCGAATCGTCTCCGAGGAGCGCTACCACCGACGGGCCTGCGGGTGCGGACATTCGTGAACTGCTGGTGTCCATGGAAAAGGGACTGCACGAAAGCATAGCTGCCATTGGAACTAAGATCGATGCCCTGACGTACCGCATGGACCGCATGTCGGAGCGGGTCGACAAACATGCCGAGCGTCTGGACATGGCAGAGAGGCAGCTCACAGAAGCAGAGGAGGCGCAATCGGAGTGGGACAAAGACCGTAAGCAGTTTGGCAGGCTGCTTCAGGTGATTCAGGACAAGTCCGAGGACTTGGAAGCGAGGTCACGGAGGTCCAATATCCGCATAACGGGAGTGGCGGAGACCACGCACCCAGGCAAAATGGAACTCTTCGTGGAAAAACTCCTGAAGGCCCTGCTTGGCGAGGAGGCTTTCTTGCCCATTTTCATTGTTGAGAGAGCCCACCGCACGCTGGGACCAAGGCCGAAGCCAGGCGCGTACCCCCGTCCCATAATCGCGAAACTCTTGAACTACAGAGACAGGGTCACGGCGCTCCGTCTGGCCAGAGACAAGGGCAAACTGCAATATGAAGGCATGGAAATCTCTCTTTACCCGGATTTCACGGCCAAGGTGCAAGAGGAAAGGAAGCAGTTTGCCCCCTGCAAAAAACAGCTGCGCGATTTGGGGTTGGACTACGCCATGATGTATCCTGCGAAGCTCCGGATCAACAAACAAGGCCACTCATACTTCTTTACGGACCCCAGAGAACTGCAAAAATCCTTGAAGGAATGGGCCAGAGAGCGCAAGGCTGACCGGGGGATCAATCGCGATGATGCCACTGACTCCTCACCCATGGATGAACAAGACTAAGTGTATGGAAGCGGGAAGTCTAGGATGAACACGGCTTCTGCGGTAGCCATCCCCCTGTTAATTAGGAGGTTTTCCTACATGACTGACCCCCAAATGACTGAGTATCGGAGGACCACTGGCGACTCCTTGCCTGGTGAGATTGTTCCACTTCCTCAGGGTGTTTGGGGGGGCGGGGTGGGGGTCTTGCCCTGGGCTGTGACCTCGAGACCTGGAACATGCACTGTGGGGGAGTTGAGAGGAAAGCGGGTGCCCCAGTATGAAACTGAATCGGGGGCTGTGTGAAAAGTACAAACCTTTGCACTTGTCCACTTGGGTCTTGCCGGAGGCACCGAACTCTCAGCAGGGGCAAGGCATGCGGGCACGCCAGCTTTATCGTGGTGGATTGGTGACTTACTGCATTTGGCTGGCAACCTCTGCCCTTGTGCTTTCGGCTGTCAGGCTCCTTAGAGAGCCGATTAAGGGACTGTTTGAATTTGTGTTTTTTGGGGTGTGGGGGGCGGTATGGGGTTCTGTCTGACCAGGGTGGGGGTGGTCGGCTGTGGGCGGGCTGAGTATTTTCAGGCCAAGTTTGGGGAGGCCGGCTTTGGGTGGAGGGGGCATAGGGTTGGGAACTGTCCTTGCTATCTTGCTTATGGTGCTCTGACTCTGATACTGGGTGAAGTGTTGCCTGCTCTCAAGCATAGAGGGAGATGGTGGCGCGGTAACACAGCTGCTGGTAACTTGTTGAACCTACTGTTGAGATGACGAATGCTAATGATGACAATGTCACACAGGATTTGCAGACACTGAAGATGTTGACATGGAATGTGAGCGGGCTCAATGATTACCGTAAATTGCGTTAGGTACTCAGTTATTTGCATAGGCATCACATTGACCTTGCTCTACTTCAGGAGACTCACCTCCCACTTTCCAGCAGAATGCTGCAGGCCAGGGGATTAGGGGGACATACAGTGGCAGCAGGGTTCACGACACACTCCAGGGGTGTACTCACGTGGGTCAATCCAGCCTCCCGACTAAAACTGGTGCCACTGGTGTCGGACACGGAGGGTAGGTTTGTTATAGCTAAATGTATAGGCCGAGGGCTTGATTTGATTGTAGTTAATGTCTACGGGCCAAACTACAACTGCCCCGAATTTTTCACTATGCTGTCTGCCCAGTGCAGGTCACATGTTTCCTCCAGAATGTTGTGGGGTGGTGATTTCAACTTCGTTTTTGACCCAGACCTGGTTAGGTCGGCGGGACCCGCCCGGAGACCAGTAGCCTCGGCTCTGCACATGAAAGCGGAGCTGCTTAAATTAGATCTGGTGGACGTATGGAGAAGCAGGCCCCCCACGAAGGGTGGTTACACGCACTACTCTGCTTACCATAATATTCACACTAGAATAGATTACTGGTTAGTGTCCCAAGCCCTTCTAGATAGCGTTAAGACTTGCGAGGTACTGCCCCGTACCCTCTCTGACTACTCCCCTGTGCTGCTACAATTGGTGACCCCAAAGAAAGTGATCCCTCCCTTTACTTGGAGATTTCCCCCCTACTCCCTCCTGGATGACGTGTTCCGCGCGGAACTAGCGGAGGATATAGATGTATTTTTTTAAACAAACCTGGGGACTGTAGACAGTTTCCAAACTGTTTGGGAGGCTTTTAAGGTCTATGTTAGGGGCATGGCCATGTCCAAACACTACTATAACATTGCCCGTGATTGTGCTGGCCAATACTAAATTACCAAGATGGCAATAACGACACGAATGTACTTAAAGTGCTAATATTACCCACTAGTCCCTAATAAACATACATAACTGCGTTTTTTGAATCACTATACTTTAGTGGTAACTTTCGCAATAACGACAAAGGAATACGAATGTTATTTGGGGGATTCTGGCATTTCCTTTGCGTATCAGAACTGATAAGCATTTATTGAATAAACACTCAGAAAGCCTCATAAACGTTTTAAATACACACTCTGAGCCTTTTTGCACATGCAAAGATGGCCGCCACTATAGAGAACCAATGAGAGACATTCTGACTTAAAGATATAAACAGGAAGTCCGAGCACCCTACCCATCCACCCGGTTCCAGCGGCGATGGGTAGGTGATATACACGCAGCTCAGGATACTACCAAGTAAGTGACTCCTCCACGAGGAATCTTTAGAGCGCGATAACGCTTTTTACTCGACTTCCATGCCTAGTGCTTAGCTTAACATGAAAGAATAGAACAGCGCATATTACGAAGTTACATTTCGCCCATGCAATCACCGGGCGCCTAATAGACACTGAGCCGCGATTTAATGCAAGCAGACATGGCAAGCACTGCGATATGCCGCTGCCGCGCTATAACGGTTAGTGTTTGTGCAACTCAGGCCGGTGACAGTTTCACCTTCTAACAGGCGCGGAGCAGACGCTCTTCATAGAGTACGCAGGCACGGCAAACACTCCGATATATCGCAGCCGCACTATACCGGTCAGTGTCAGTTTCACTTTTTAACGGGCGCGTGTCAGACGCTTTCCATATAGGACCCTACTGAGGCGTGATACAACACAAGCAACAAGACCCATACTACCATTTTACAGAGAACCCGGGGTGATATACAGGGACATCTATCCCAATGAGTCACATGCCTTTCAATAACACTCCATCAGTAATATTGCCCTAACAAGCACAGATAAATTGAAAATAAGGACAGACAAAACCTAGACCTCCAATGTCCTTCACTAGCAATCCCAGTAATTAGCAGTCCCAGTGCGGTCCAAACAAAAATATCCATTATGTTTAACGTTTTTGACTGATGAATAAGTCTCTATATAATTGTAACGTTCATCAATGCATTTGTAACAACCAGCAGTATTTATAGATGTACCCCCTATACACACAGCCTCATGGCGGAAGATCTCCCTGAAGCTTTACCCGCTGGATACTGTCGTTGTTTGATTGTTTTTAACCTTAGGTGAGTTTTGAGTAGTTGTAGGATACCACATTGGTATTCCAAAACTTTTTAGTCTGGTTATATATTCACAAGTCACTCTCACAGAACTACCACTTTTTGAGAGTGCCTGCTACACTTGTGCAATGGTGTTGTGACACGCACCGACCATCACTGGCATGCAAAAATGCACAAGAATGACAGTCAATGATGTATTTTTCTATTAACAGCTCGTTGTGATATGCTTGTGCCTTTCTCTCCCAACAGGTATTGACAATCGCAACGCAAGAAGGGTAATATAATAGTGTTATCCTTCCCAAATACACATATTGTGGCAACCATAGGAGCATACATACACCACATCCTATATCAATAAGAGTAGACAGTTTTCCTCACATTTAGATACCTGCTAATATAGTCAATCATGGTCCTGAAGAATTGCTATATATATTCTATATAGCGTGAAACATGTCGACCTGACTGAAACAATCTCTGGTTCTGAGTTGGAAACATTAATTTCCATCACTCCCCTCCAGGGCAATCGTTTTTAACCAAAGCAGTGGCCCTCTGAATAAAGTAACCTTGGCACCACTAGCTTTATTTTAACCCATTATACCCACGTCTACCACCTGTTTCTGGCCCCATACCCACACTTCATCTATACGGCAGTTGGAAAAAGATCTCCGCCAAAGAGCCCCTCTTTGAGGTGTCGCCCGTTGGGTATTGCACCGCCGACCCAACGAGGAGCAAGCCCAAATGATGAAGCATGACACCTGAAAGGGTGTGTGAGGGCATTAAATCCAACAAAATGGATTCCCAGGGTGAACCTGTGTTCTGTTTGCTACAGCTGCTCATTTCCCACCTGAGGCGGAAGCCGGGTGGTCTCTGTCTCTTTCCCTTTTGCACATCGCGCTCTGCGCTGGACTTACTTTTTAATTGTTCGCATTTTAAAGCACTTTACTTCATAGCGCCAGCTTCGCCACGCTTGATTTAAATAGGCGTGTTGCGACTTTCTTTGTTGTAGGATCGCTGTTGTGCCTCTCCCTCCCTCCCTCTGCCCCCGGTCAGCTCTCGGTCGAGTGTAGACACCGAGAGCTGGTTGTCAACAACTTTGGCGGCCATATTGAGTGGGGGTGCGTGAGTGACGCGCTCTAGCAGCGCTCATAAAGAACGGCCATGACTCCGCGCAGCGGACACGGTCAGCGGACGCGCCGGATCTGCGCCGGAGTCGTGCCAGAGTCGTGCCAGAGTCGTGCCAGAGTCGTGCCAGAGTCGTGCCAGAGTCGTGCCAGAGTCGTGCCCGTCTGCGCCCGCCCGAGCCCAGACGAGCCTAGGGCCAGACACTCTGCTGAATTCACTAGGTACCCCTCTCACCTACTCCATAGAAACATTACTACAGTTACGCTCCCTGCCTTCTTCATACTGCTCCTTGGTCAATACCGGTCCGCCACCTTTTTCTCACTGCGCCCTATGCCGCCCCCCTAATCTAGCACCTGGAAAACACACAATTCGCCTTGGACTGCTAAACTGCAGATCTCTACCTAGACACTCGCTCGAGGTCAATCTTCTCATCCGGGAACAGGAGCTAGACATCCTGTTTCTAACAGAAACATGGCTTACACAGGGTTATCTCCCTCCCCCCTGGCTTTCTCATTCTTTCACAGGATAGGCCACTTGGTCGAGGAGGAGGCGTAGCCATTCTGTATAAGAACTCATTGACCTGTAGAATTCAGAAAGGCGAAGTTGAAGACTGTGAAAGTTGTAAGTTCTCTTTCCAAGTCTCACCCACCGTTACCCTGTCTGGCCTGTTAATCTATCGCCCCCCAGGAAAGATGGGTAACTTTATCAGCTCTCTAATGGAAATGGTAATGGTTGGTGCCGCCTCAGCGACAAATTATGTCGCCCTGGGAGACTTCAATCTCCATTTCGACGACCAGGAAGAGCGGCTGGCGACTGCCCTCCTGCGTGACCTTAAAACTTATGGAATAGACCTTATAAGCCTAGATCCTACTCATAATAAAGGCCACCTGCTTGATCCCATCTTGGCAAATATTTCCACCATGAAAGCAGTCCCCCCTATCCCTTTACCATGGACGGATCATTTTCTGATCCCTTTTACTTGGGAAACGAAACGTGAAAGCAGCCCTCCCTCTAAGGTTGGTGCACCGGACAGACCATGGGCAAGGCTATCAGTGGAAAATTTCACTTGTAGCCTAGAAGCCTCACGTCCACCTCTTTCTCATGATCCTATCTCAGCAGACGCAGACCTCTGCAGGTGGATCTCCAACACCTTAGACGCTGTCCTTCCCATAAGATCGACAGGCACAAGGGAGAAAAGACTTCCCACCGCTCCATGGTATACATCAGAGCTAAGGGCGATGCGGAGGACATGCAAAAAATCTGAGCGCTCCTGGAGGAAGAACTGGGAGGAAGCCAGTAAAATGGAATATCGAACAGCAATGAGGAGGTACAAAACCGCCATCCGGCTGGCTAAAACTCAGTTTCTCGAGGACAGAATTAACAATGCTTCTAACTCCTCTAGAGAAACCTTTCTGGTGGTCAAAGAACTCTTGAAAGTTCCTACACCCTCTGCCCCCACGGAGAACCTGGAGACCAAATGTAATAACCTGGGGGAATATTTTAACACAAAAATAGAAAAAATTCTTACCTCACTTCCCCCGCCCAAGATTGGACCCGAGCTACGGGAGGAGGAAGGGTGCCCCCAGATAACTCTGGAATCGTTTGGACCAGTCAACAGGGATGAAGTCCTTACAACCCTATGTTCAATTAAGAGTCGTTCCCCCGGGACGTTGCCCCTATGAGAATTCTCAAACAGGTTGCCCCCTCCATTGTGGAGCCTATTACTGAAGTTATTAATGCCTCGTTAGGCACGGGCATTGTGCCACCTAACTGGAAGAGCGCTATAGTGAAAGCCCTTCTGAAAAAACCCTCTCTGGACCCTTCAGACATGGCCAACTACAGGCCCATCTCGCTCCTCCCAGGACTGAGCAAAATCGCAGAAAAACTGGTCAATGCTAGGCTTTCCCACTTTGTGGAGACCAATGGTGTGCTAAAATGCTCCCAAACAGGCTTCCGGCCGGGCCAAGGCACGGACACCGCCTTGCTGGCAGTCATGGAGGAGGCACGCTGCATTCTGGACGCGGGGGGATCAGTGGCAGTGATCCTCCTGGACCTGAGTTCAGCGTTCAACACTGAATCATCAAGTGCTACTCCAGAGACTTTCGGACGCCGGAGTGAGAGGGACAGCGCTAAACTGGCTTAGGTCATTCCTTAGTGAAAGATCTTTCCAGGTATGGGAAGGGGACGCACGGTCGGCATCCACCCACCTCCATTGTGGTGTGCCTCAGGGCTCCTCTCTGAGTCCTACACTCTTCAACGTGTATATGGCCCCCTTGGAGGAGGTGGTGGCTCCATTCAACATCAAGATCGTGAGCTACGCCAACGACACCCAATTGGTGTTCGCCCTCTCCCAATCCCTGGAGAACTCCCAGACACTCCATGCCTGCCTCTCACAGGTCCACTCCTGGATGGGGGACTCAGCACTCAAATTAAATGGGTCCAAAACTGAGATCATGGTGATGGGACCTAAAAATCCACCCTTTCCCAGCCTAGCCTTGAAGAAAAGTGGAAAATGACTCACTCTCCCCACCAGGGATCTATCCAGCAGTTTGCATAATAAAGCAGGTAAGGAATTGACAGCCAATCTGTAAAATCAAAAGACATCTTTATTATAATTAATTATGAGGCTTCGTCGTCCAACCGTAGTTTTACAATTGAAAGAGGGAGCCTGCCTGAGCTTTCTCAGGCAGGCCTTTTATACAAAAAGTTTGGCCCTAGGCTCACATTCTTGCTGACGAACACATCATTGTAGGTCGCTCCCATGGTACCATAACAAAGCAGGCTATAATTATGAATTCCATTCTACTTGCCCAAACTGACCAACCCATCTTCCATCATGAACATATGTCAAAGTTCACATATTTTCCTGTGCAGGCCGGAGAAGCTCACAATAGACTGGTTTCCTCCCCATCATATAAACAGTCACCTCCCCATTGTAAAAGCCCAGAAGCAGAGAAACAGAGCCAGGTGTGGAAGATAGAAATGTAGGATAAGGGATGCTTGTGGGTCATAAACAGGCATGGCTACTGTATTCGGCCTTCTAATCTTGCTCAGGCCAATGTACACAACAAGTTGCTCAGATCTTTAATATAGATTGACTAGAGGGCATGGACTGGTTTGGTGAGGCCAACATCACGTAGGCAGATTCAGCCTGTTCAGGTCAAATGGGAGTCAGGAAGAACTCAAGCTAAGGAATACGTGTCCTTTAAGAATCATTGGCTCATGTATATGCCTATGTAAAGGGCAACAACTAAAATGGACGCTTGTTCACAACCTTGGAGCCTGTGGGCTCAGAATGAATTTGCCAATAACTCCTGCATGCATCATTGTATTGTGATGAAAATACACACACATATTAAACTTGCCATTTTCGTTTCTCTGATATCAAAATCATAGCAGAATAATGATATTTTAAACACAGGTTCAGATTTCACAGAACCTCAGACGCCCCTTTTGCCCTTACATAGGCAATTACTCAGTCTATGTTAGCAGCTGTGTCCAAAATCCGTTATAAGCCTCTTGGAAGGCTTCTATTGTCCATCAAATCCGCTTCCATCATCTTCTTCCGCGTTGGGCCTCTCGATCCAGGCCTTTTCATGCTCAGTAGGAGTGCCCTCCTGGAACACCCACAGTTCATTCAAAGTCTCAATGTCTTAAAACAAATGCACCAGTGTCTCTTCTCTATGACACCTCAGGAAATGTGCTCTTTATTGATCAAGGGCACAAAACATCTCGTGCAGAAACAAGCACCACTGAAAAAAACACCCTCTCAAGATCAGTAGCTCCTTTCCGACTCCAACACTCATCATTTAGTGTCAGAGGACGATCAAGCTGCTCTTCTCATGGGCACCGGAATGTAGTGCCTTTTCCAAACTTGGATTCTCAGGTGCACTGCCTTTCTGCTGGAGCAAAGGGAAAAGAGGTGTGTGTGGGGAAAGGCCAAAAACTCAGGCCAAGGGGGTCAGGGGACCGCGCGCTGCCATAGGTTCAAGCACATGACAGTTTGAACAAGTTGAACAAAGTGGATGACAGTCCTGCCATCAAAAGCAGGGATCCTTCGCATCTTTGCACTGAACTTCTGAGGCAAAACACAAAATCAGCTCCTTTTTTCTTTTCTTTTTACAACGCCTTCTGATGAAACAAATGGCTTGCTTAGGAGGTACCACTGGAGGCATGCTGATGATCGCTGTCCATGCTGATGACCGCTGCCCATGCTGCTGATTGCTGTTCACGCTGCTGATTGCTGTTCACGCTGCTGATTGCTGTCACGCTGCTGATTGCTGTCAGGAATTGCAAGGCCAAGAAGTCTGTAGTCGTCTGCCATGTTTACTGATGGGGACCAGGCTTTTTTGATTACCGGTCTGCAGGGTAACATTCTTCCTTTTTGACTCTGGAAGATTCCCGCAGAACCTAGTGGTATAGGAAGTGTAACACAATTGTTAGTTTCCTTCAAGTCAGATATAAAAACAGTTCATGGGTTGGCTTTTTGACAAGAGGGCTGCAAGCAAGTGGCCTGCAATCTGCAAAGGAGTGGCAATTTGTCATGGGAACCTAAATGGATGCCCTCACACAGTGGCATTATCTAATGGGATACATTATTTAATGGGGTAAATACATATTCTCCTTAATGATGAAGCCTAGGTGTTCCTAAACTCCTTATCTAGAACATCTCAAATAGAGCAATGGCATAATACACATTATCAAGGACATGAAGAAAAGTCCCTTTTTAAAAACAATGTGCATCAAGTGCGCTATGTAATACAAAGGCTAATGATCAACTGTGCAGACAAGAGGACAAGAACTAGAGAGTCCTGGTATCTGCATGATTAGAACACATCTTATTAAAAAATTGAAACAGCAGAAACAGAAGGGAACTGAAAAATTAAAAATAGACATAAAAATATGCCGTACTAAAAAGAATGTAAACTTGAGATATCTCCTATTGAGATGGAAAATCTCCTATTGAGATGGAAAACTTGTATTGGGTCATTTAACCAGGCTATCACTATCCTGACAGTCAGTCTGAAAAGACATTAGAAGTGGGTCTAAAAAATAATTCTTGAAAACTAGTCTTATCAATCAAAAGGGAATGTATGTGGCATAAGGGGGTTCCTAATACATCACTGCAGTCTAAAAGTGTGAACATGAACAATACACCCATAATAATAAATGGGCTGACTGGTGAAAGGAAGATGGAGAAGGGAAAAAAAATGGAAGTAGGACACAACTAAAATCTTCAATAACTAAACATGATGCAACATTGGTCAGGGAAAAAGCAAAAAGAAAAATCTATAGGAAGGACAAGAGTTTGCTTGGGTGGCCTAAGGCATGTGACACAGCACCAAGAGCACGGGGATACATGAAAAGGCCAATGTTACAGAATTTTAACTCTACCGCTGACAATCTATACCCTACACGGTAATTCTAACTAATGTTCAGTTGTCTCTTCAGGGAAAAAAATGAATCCATAGGCTTATTCAGGAATCAAAAAATGCGATCAAAAAAAATGCGATATCGAAATTAGGCCACCTTTAGTCACGGATCTATAATTCCATCCTTAGGCCCAATCAAGGATACATAAATGCAGAGCTGCCTGTCCTTAAGGAAAAAGGCAGTTAAGTGACTAACAACGGATGGCAATCTTTAATCCAGTATATCATTTTAGTTTTCTTAAATAAAAAAAATCATTACAGCCAAATTAGGCATGAACTGGAAAAACACAGCTGCCTTACTGCTCACAGTATGAGGTCCATATCTGTGAAATTTGTCTTAATACAATATTCATCCAATTTATTGTGAAACAATGCATATCGTCATATGTGTTCCTTCACAACACAGGGGAATTTGTAATTCAAAGTAGCACCATAGAACAGAACATACACAAAAAACATTAAAAAAAATAAATACACATATCAAGCCATCTCAAGCCATAAGATATACTTGCTGTATATCAAGCACAAGGAAAAACAGCCCAGACAAACAAACAGCATATATGAATAAACGGTCATGCATAATACCATGGCACATGCCCTTCTTTTGACAGCAGGGCATCAGGTAATTGATACCCTGCAGTCAACTATAATGTTGCTGTGTCAAATAACGCGTTTCAGTGGACCAAATGTACAAATGAAACATAAACACACACATTTTTTCTTAAAGAAATTACGCAAAAAAAAAAAAAACATTTCTCTTCAACCAGCCAACTCACGTGTCTTGTGAATTAATCCATGAATTATCTGTAGGAAGAAGCAGAAAAGATACACAACACACACATTTCTCATAATATAACATCAATTATAACCCTTTTTATCAGACTACAAAACATGATACAATGTGACATACAAAAAAAACTTTTCATTATTTACCTGTAACTTTTTGTCCATGTACCTTGCAAAAACGCCCATTCTCACTCAGGCCTAAGGCCTTTAAGTTGCAGAATTTTGGGGAAGGGCTTCTACTTATTGCCTATCTAAAACTCAATGTAACACTTCGTTTTTCATTTTGTCAAATAAACTTAACTAAAAAGAATTCGTTCCTAGCATGGAGACACACATATACCAGTTCTACAGATCATTTAGCAGAATGTTTGATATTTGTTTTCTCAAAGAAATCACTTTTGCATTTGCCCTTTTTAAATCATGTTCCTTCATTTTACACAGTGCTTAATTTGTAAGACATGAAGTGCAGGTGCTACAATTTTGCATGAGGAATACCTTTCCTATTTGTTTATTATCTCAGATGTGCGCTTTTAATGCAGATGTAATGTAAATGCGGCAAATGAGAACAAGCCAGCCTGCAATGAATGAAGGTTACAGATTTAAATCATATACAATCAACTACATCTCATATAAAGCGCTTGTGCGCAGCATTTTGAAAGCAACTGGGAGCTATGCAAACCATGTGTCCCTCAGGGTACTGACAAATGAGGCTGCAGTTTTACAAATTAAATAGTGTTCCTTTTATTATCATTAGCGGGATGCAATGCTGTGTCAGCCCTGCCGTATTTCTAATTTGAGATAAATGTGTTGATGACATAATTTACAGAACAACAAGCGTTTTGTGGGAACATGCTGGAGATATTATTTATTCTTTGGCTAAAATGCAATCATCATTGCTGTACATGTGCCCTGCATCCTCTGCTCATTTTAGTTCCCAAAAACAAAAACCTCATCCCAGCTAATGTCATATTTTTAACTCTCTAAGAAGATACTTTTAAATTGTGAACATGAGCAGGAATTACATTTATGGAGCAAGTCAGGCTATTCAAGTGACCTCAGGTCAGGACCGTGGCAGGGGCAGGGATTTAAATACAAAGCATGCTGCATTCCACAGGCGAGGCCCTAATTAAAAGGTCACAAATGTCAACAAGACAGCCTTACAAGATAACATCTCAGCTACTGCTGGAAACACGTTATACAGGTTCTGCCAGTCCCCTGCTCGTGGTAACTGAAGCTGACAAGGCCAGTAGGTTTTTTAACCACTTCCACATAACCTGCAATATTTCACTATATTTAAAACAATAATTTCTCTCTTTTTTTCTTGCAATTCTATGACACATTGACTCGCTGAATCATAAGAAGGCACAACCTGCAAACATATATATTAAGGTCTAAATGTATGCATGTACTAAAGAGACGCTTTAAAAAAAAGGGCCTTGAAACCATTCAAAACAGTCTATTTGTCTGAAAATCGACTTTTGCATTCTGGATACTAAGAAATAAATATTCTATAATTTTATTGCTTAATGGGTATTACTAGAATGTCTAATACCTAATTTATGAGCCATACTTTTGAAAATACTAAGTTATACCTTATAGAAATGAGCTTGTTTGCGCCTAGGGTAAGGGAAATTGCGCACAGAGGTGTTTGGTCATTTTCGTGGTACAACATAACTTAAATCAAACATTTTAATGCTAGGGGGTCATAGTATGAGTGTTAAGCTTCACGAATATTAAAAAACGATTTTTGTAGCACTTTGTTTTTAATAATTATTTTTCCTAATTAATAATTATTTTTTCCTAATGAAGCCTAATTATTGCTATTTGTGACTGTTCTACATATAAAATGCTCACTACATCCCTTGCCTATTATTTAGATACATATTAACACACAAGCCTAAGCGCAGCTGCCTTACTGGGAATGCGTGAGATGATTGCGCCACATTTATTTAAAAAGGACTGTTTGCAAAATTCCACCACCCGTGTTTAACTAGAGAGGTGCTGGCTGAATGATTAGATATACTGCAGCTGAAAAGACTTGACTGTGAACATCTAACACTGTGCGTCTAAAGAACAGGCAATTTCGTTTTTTCATTTTTTTCTTTGGAGCCTTATTTACATCTATTGAAGGTGACCCATACACATACATACATTGAGCTCATTCCAGACACAAAACAGAAGGGGGGTCAAACACTCAGGACACACAAAGCAGCGCGCTCTAAACATTTCTTGTAAATCGCGCAGTCGCAATTTACAACAAAACCCACAAACAACATAGACATTTAAACACACATTTTAACCCATAGGTCAACACTTAGGACAGGAACAAGGAACAGCCTACAGACTGTGTTCAAAAATAACCCACCAAAACTAGTTGTAAACCATATTTACAACAAAAACGTTTTAGTTCCTATTTTTTTTAAATTCTTCAACAGATTTCCAGAAGGCTGCAAAAGAGACAGCCTCACAGACCTTTAAAGAGAGCTCATAAATTGGAGTTCCAACTGGAGGTATCAGACGCGAATCCTCCAACCGGGAATCCTTTGTTGCAACCTAGTCAATACTAATACAAAACAAAATACCGCGACCAGGCATCTGCGCTCACTAGTCGGGTTTCAAACTTCATGGGGCTATCTCCAACGATATACACGCAAATGTACGTGACCCACGGTTTTTGAATACTGCAGTGTTCAAATAAAACCAAAGAACCAATACTGAGGAAGATTATCCAACGATAATCTGAACCACAGCAACCAAAAGGCCTACCAACTGAACCAAATGTACCGGTACCCAAACCAAAGCGTCACATTTCTGCGACCAATAAATAACTAAGGACTGCGTCACATTTCTGCGACCAATAAATAACTAAGGACTCAGAACCAAAGGACTGGGAGCGACCCATTTTTATTTTTCAACTAAAACAGATGGAGAAAATATCTCTTCAACTGCCTATACAAATTGCAATTTGCATATACACAAATATTTGTCCAGATTATAACTGTCAATTCCCCACTGCACTAACAGTCTGTTAAAAATACTTACAGCAAAAAAAAGGAATGGGTTCCTTAGTCAGGAGTGACATCTTTAGGAGAGTTTTAAGTCAGAAAAATTAAAAAAACATACTAGGCCACAGAGACAGATAATCCCCCAGAAAACCCTGTGCCCAGAGTACCTCTTTTTGGTAGAATTCTGTCTTGTCTTCCCCAGCAGTTTTTCCATCCTTTGACAAAACACTCCTGCAGATAACCACTCCATGATAAGGCCCTACGTTGGGCGCCAACTGAAGAAAAGTGGAAAATGACTCACTCTCCCCACCAGGGATCTATCCAGCAGTTTGCATAATAAAGCAGGTAAGGAATTGACAGCCAATCTGTAAAATCAAAAGACATCTTTATTATAATTAATTATGAGGCTTCGTCGTCCAACCGTAGTTTTACAATTGAAAGAGGGAGCCTGCCTGAGCTTTCTCAGGCAGGCCTTTTATACAAAAAGTTTGGCCCTAGGCTCACATTCTTGCTGACGAACACATCATTGTAGGTCGCTCCCATGGTACCATAACAAAGCAGGCTATAATTATGAATTCCATTCTACTTGCCCAAACTGACCAACCCATCTTCCATCATGAACATATGTCAAAGTTCACATATTTTCCTGTGCAGGCCGGAGAAGCTCACAATAGACTGGTTTCCTCCCCATCATATAAACAGTCACCTCCCCATTGTAAAAGCCCAGAAGCAGAGAAACAGAGCCAGGTGTGGAAGATAGAAATGTAGGATAAGGGATGCTTGTGGGTCATAAACAGGCATGGCTACTGTATTCGGCCTTCTAATCTTGCTCAGGCCAATGTACACAACAAGTTGCTCAGATCTTTAATATAGATTGACTAGAGGGCATGGACTGGTTTGGTGAGGCCAACATCACGTAGGCAGATTCAGCCTGTTCAGGTCAAATGGGAGTCAGGAAGAACTCAAGCTAAGGAATACGTGTCCTTTAAGAATCATTGGCTCATGTATATGCCTATGTAAAGGGCAACAACTAAAATGGACGCTTGTTCACAACCTTGGAGCCTGTGGGCTCAGAATGAATTTGCCAATAACTCCTGCATGCATCATTGTATTGTGATGAAAATACACACACATATTAAACTTGCCATTTTCGTTTCTCTGATATCAAAATCATAGCAGAATAATGATATTTTAAACACAGGTTCAGATTTCACAGAACCTCAGCCTGGCCCAGCTGCCTGGGGTGTCTTCCGGAACCTAAGGATGAAATCAAGAGCTTGGGCATCTGGATGGAACGAGATCTCTCCCTCAGAACCCAGGCATCCAAACTGGCGGGTGTCTGCTTTGGTCTTCTCAGATCAATACGTAAGATACTGCCCCTCATCCCTTTCACTTCGAGAAAGCTCTTGATTCAGAGTCTGATTATGTCCAGGCTGGACTTTAACAACGCGATTTACCTTGGAGCCCCTGAAAGCACTTTGAACAGACTCCAACAAGTTCAAAACGCGGCAGCACGAACACTCTATAACATCCCCATGTCCTGCTCTGCCAAACCAGCACTGAGGGCACTACATTGGTTGCCAATACGGGAGAGAGTGAAATTTAAATCCCTATGCCTTGCACACAAAATCTTGCAAGTCAAAGGCCCTCCCATCCTTCAGAAGATGGTGACCCCGTACAAAGCGAGCAGAACTTTACGCTCAGACTGTCAACACCTGTCTGTCATCCCCAGGGTAAAAAAGGCCCGTTCAGGAGGAAGGAGATTTTCAGTCAATGTTTCCACCCTCTGGAATGCTCTCCCCATAGGTTTGCGCGCTGAACCGTGTCTTTTGCGCTTCCGTAAACAACTTAAGACCCTCCTCTTCTGTTAATTCATCCTCGTTCACGCTATTCCTGATGTGGTTGGTGGCAAAAGCGCAGGGATGCTCCAGGGTAACCGAGCGCTATATAAAACCGATCTAATAATAATAATAACCTCTGACCACCCTCTCATAATCCATACACATCACTGACTGTATCAACCTGTTTTTTTTTTTTTGTTAGGAACAGCACGACAACTCTTTGCACAGACGTACTTTTAGGGCACGTCGTGACTGGACCTTCTGTCCTCCTTAGGACGGTAGTTGCCCTCTACTCCTTCCTTTTGATACCTGATTCTCTGCACGGCTAACACCCGTAGGAGTTTGTACACCGGCGGGTAAGATCTGTTCTGTCCCCCACCTCTAATATCACCACTTAGCCCAAGAGTGGCCAGGTTTGATTCTTAAAACCACATCGCCATACCATACTCTCCTGCTCATAATGGAAGGGCAGGGTTTGAGCTTCGGTGAGGACGATGCTGCAGCTATTCTCAGAACTCCCTCGATTTTAAACATGGACAACGACAGCGCAACGGGCAGTAGCACAGCTGACTAGAAGACACTTTCTGATCTCAAAAGAGAGTGGATTAGAATCAGTTTGCCTGGCGCTTTGATGGCAGAATACTTTAAGGCAAAAATTGCTCCGAATGGATTGATCGTGAAGAACTTCCCCAGGATATTCTGGGAAGACGGTCAATTCAAGGTTGAGTGGTCGCAAGTATCTTGGAAGTATACACACGATTTATTGATTTTGATCGTCAACACATCCAAACGCCTGGCTGATGCCTTGCTAGAAAAGATACAGGCACTAGAGGCGACACTCAAGAACACGGTCACTAATCCAGGCTTTAAAACCAAACTGGCAGAAATCAACAAAGAGATCAGTGAACATAAAGACTATCTGATGAAACAGAAAGTCAATAAACTACAGAAAGACATTGATCGCTTTGATAAGGAGAAAGTATATCCATACCTTAAAAAGGACTATACCCCGTCAAATACTGGATACCTTTCCGACTCTAGTAACAACTCTTCGAGAAGAGGGTCCGAAAGTGAAAGCAATTCTAGTGGGGACGAATGGCAACCCCGCCAAAGACGCGGCGGGAGAGGGGGAAGACGGGGACAATATCAATACCCCGCACCACAGGTACCTTTCTCTGGACACCCAATGTGGCAATACCCACCATACCCCCATCCCCTACCACAGTTCGGACCGCAGTACGCACCTCAATTTGCCCCCCAAGGTAACCGGCCTTTTTTAGACAGAGGTTGGGGCAGAGGGCGAGGGCGAAAGAGAGGGAACGCAACCGACAAACGGGTGCAATGAGAGGACACGACACCCCAAGGGATGGACACCCGGAGCAAAACGAACAAGAAATAAGTCTGGTGGTCAACCTCTCGTCACATCAACTAACCAATGAAGAAGAGAGGGTCTTACAAAGAGGCCTTGGGTTTGTCCCTACCCCTAGAACCGACAGTTTTCTTCAAACTGTAGAATTGCAGAAATTTTTCAGGAAGGTCAGACTACATGCCTTCTTTGATGGAAAACCACATGAACCCCATGAAGACTCAGGTTTACATAATGCCTCCTCATTTACCCCCCGTAGCGGCGTGACACCAAGTGAAGTGCTCGCGTTTGAACAAGCTGTACTAAGAGATACCAACAATTTACCCAACCATTCGACATTTAATAACATGTCAAAGGAAGAAAAAAACATCCTTGACAGTCTTGCCAACAACTAGTCCTTAACCATCAAACAAGCTGACAAAGGGGGTGCCACTGTCATAATGGATACAGTGGACTACGAGACAGAGTGCCTGAGACAATTGGACAACACGAGATACTACAAGGCTATCACACAGAATCCAACAGAACGCCTCGCATTGTCTATCAAAAGTATGGTAGAGTCAGCAGAATGTCAAGGCTGGCTAAGTAAAAAGGAGGCAGATTTCTTAGTTAACAAAAACCCTAGGGTACCGTATTTCTATACGCTGCCCAAAATACACAAAGGGTTAACTCCAGTCCCGGGTCGACCCATTGTCTCCGGTATAGACTCAGTGTTGGAACCTCTGTCCAAATTTTGCGACCATTTCCTTCAACCCCTGGTGAAACAAATACCATCTTACATCCAGGACACAACAGACCTACTGCGCCTGTTACAAGACTACAATGAGACAGAGAACATTGACTTTCTCATAACCCTAGATGTTGAGGCCCTCTATACCAACATCCCACAGAGGGCCTCCCTAGATGTTATGGAGGCGACCCTTGAGAAAACCGAATGGACGTCCCCAACACCTATTCCCTTTATCATGGAATGCGCTGAAAAAGTTCTTACTGAGAACTTTTTTGAATTTAAGGGAACTTACTACCAGCAGATACAGGGTACTTGTATGGGGAGTACAGTAGCCCCCAGCATAGCGTGCCTGTATATGGCCAACTTTGAGGAAAACCACATATCCTCATTAACAAACCCTTACCATGAAAATATCAGACTATGGAGACGTTACATAGACGACATCCTGATTTTCTGGTCAGGAAACAAAGAATCATATAATGAGTTCTTTGAGTGGATCAACAGTCTGAATCCCTACCTAGCCTTCACTATAACAGCTTCTGACAAGCAGATAGCATTTCTTGATCTGAAAATAAGCATTGAAGGGGGATCCCTTAGCACTACTCTATTCAAGAAAAGCACAGACTGCAACAGCCTCTTACACTATACCAGCCATCACCCAAAAGCCCTGCGATCCAACCTCCCATTTGGGCAATTCCTAAGAATACGACGCAATTGTAGCACTATGGCTAATTACAAAACGGAGTCTGCTATACTGTCCAGAAATTTGAGAGAAAGAGGGTACCCAACCAGAGACATAAAAAGAAGTATGAAGAGGGCACAAAACAATAATAGGGAGAGTTTAATAGAACTAAGAGAAAGAAACCCCACAGCTTCCCAACCAATGACATGTGTGACCACATTCACTCCACAATCCAACCAGATAAGAAAAATAGTGAAACGCCATTGGCACATACTTAATACTGGTACCTTAAACATAGACCAACCAAGGTTTGCCTTCAAAAGGTCCAAAATCATGAAAGACATCTTGATCCATACTAGACCGAAGACCAGAAATGAACCGAACAGACAAAATACTCTATGGAACTTACCAACTGTAACTGGCCACTACCCGTGCGGTAGTTGCGATCATGCCCATTCACAAAAAAGTACAAATGCATCACTCTATCCGAGTCATTTAAATGGGAAATGAGAAACCACACAAATTGTAACAGTACTAACTGCATTTACTTTATCATATGCCCATGCAATCTGTACTATATTGGCATGACAACACGCAATGTTAAAACCAGAATTTCTGAACACCGCAGTAACTTCAGATGTAAAAAGGACAACACAAAATTTTGCAAGCATTTCCTAGAACGGAATCACACCCCAGACTCAATTCAATGGCTCATTCTGGAAACTTGCCCATATACCTCCAAAGAAGGGTTGTTCTACAAAGAACAGCGGTGGATCCACAGGTTATCTAGTGACAGTAATGGTCTGAACGAATACATACCTTGGACCACTCTCTAACTAATATTCTTGATGTAACCTTACTCCATCTCTTAACATAACGAGAGACTAATACTCAAAATAAGTAAACACCAAGATATGCTAAAGAGTAGTGATTTCTGAAGAGTAGTGATTTCTGAAAAAAATGGTGACAGCAATCACCATCAGCACTCTGAAGTTAGAGAGCTTTCCTTACACTAAACCATTCCAATATGGCCGACACTTTCGCATCTCTCCAACTTGACTTTCTAACTGCTATAACATTGCCCGTGATTGTGCTGGCCAATACTAAATTACCAAGATGGCAATAACGACACGAATGTACTTAAAGTGCTAATATTACCCACTAGTCCCTAACCAACATACATAACTGCGTTTTTTGAATCACTATACTTTAGTGGTAACTTTCGCAATAACGACAAAGGAATACGAATGTTATTTGGGGGATTCTGGCATTTCCTTTGCGTATCAGAACTGATAAGCATTTATTGAATAAACACTCAGAAAGCCTCATAAACGTTTTAAATACACACTCTGAGCCTTTTTGCACATGCAAAGATGGCCGCCACTATAGAGAACCAATGAGAGACATTCTGACTTAAAGATATAAACAGGAAGTCCGAGCACCCTACCCATCCACCCGGTTCCAGCGGCGATGGGTAGGTGATATACACGCAGCTCAGGATACTACCAAGTAAGTGACTCCTCCACGAGGAATCTTTAGAGCGCGATAACGCTTTTTACTCGACTTCCATGCCTAGTGCTTAGCTTAACATGAAAGAATAGAACAGCGCATATTACGAAGTTACATTTCGCCCATGCAATCACCGGGTGCCTAATAGACACTGAGCCGCGATTTAATGCAAGCAGACATGGCAAGCACTGCGATATGCCGCTGCCGCGCTATAACGGTTAGTGTGTGTGCAACTCAGGCCGGTGACAGTTTCACCTTCTAACAGGCGCGGAGCAGACGCTCTTCATAGAGGACGCAGGCACGGCAAACACTCCGATATATCGCAGCCGCACTATACCGGTCAGTGTATTGCAACTCAGGCCGGTGACAGTTTCACTTTTTAACGGGCGCGTGTCAGACGCTTTCCATATAGGACCCTACTGAGGCGTGATACAACACAAGCAACAAGACCCATGCTACCATTTTACAGAGAACCCGGGGTGATATACAGGGACATCTATCCCAATGAGTCACATGCCTTTCAATAACACTCCATTAGTAATATTGCCCTAACAAGCACAGATAAATTGAAAATAAGGACAGACAAAACCTAGACCTCCAATGTCCTTCACTAGCAATCCCAGTAATTAGCAGTCCCAGTGCGGTCCAAACAAAAATATCCATTATGTTTAACGTTTTTGACTGATGAATGAGTCTCTATATAATTGTAACGTTCATCAATGCATTTGTAACAACCAGCAGTATTGTTAGATGTACCCCCTATACACACAGCCTCATGGCGGAAGATCTCCCTGAAGCTTTACCCGCTGGATACTGTTGTTGTTTGATTGTTTTTAACCTTAGGTGAGTTTTGAGTAGTTGTAGGATACCACATTGGTATTCCAAAACTTTTTAGTCTGGTTATATATTCACAAGTCACTCTCACAGAACTACCACTTTTTGAGAGTGCCTGCTACACTTGTGCAATGGTGTTGTGACACGCACCGACCATCACTGGCATGCAAAAATGCACAAGTATGACAGTCAATGATGTATTTTTCTATTAACAGCTCGTTGTGATATGCTTGTGCCTTTCTCTCCCAACAGGTATTGACAATCGCAACGCAAGAAGGGTAATATAATAGTGTTATCCTTCCCAAATACACATATTGTGGCAACCATAGGAGCATACATACACCACATCCTATATCAATAAGAGTAGACAGTTTTCCTCACATTTAGATACCTGCTAATATAGTCAATCATGGTCCTGAAGAATTGCTAGATATATTCTATATAGCGTGAAACATGTCGACCTGACTGAAACAATCTCTGGTTCTGAGTTGGAAACATTAATTTCCATCACTCCCCTCCAGGGCAATCGTTTTTAACCAAAGCAGTGGCCCTCTGAATAAAGTAACCTTGGCACCACTAGCTTTATTTTAACCCATTATACCCACGTCTACCACCTGTTTCTGGCCCCATACCCACACTTCATCTATACGGCAGTTGGAAAAAGATCTCCGCCAAAGAGCCCCTCTTTGAGGTGTCGCCCGTTGGGTATTGCACCGCCGACCCAACGAGGAGCAAGCCCAAATGATGAAGCATGACACCTGAAAGGGTGTGTGAGGGCATTAAATCCAACAAAATGGATTCCCAGGGTGAACCTCTGACCACCCATACACATCACTGACTGTATCAACCTGCTTTTTGTTTTTTGTTAGGAACAGCACGACAACTCTTTGCATAGACGTACTTTTAGGGCACGTCTTGACTGGACCTTCTGTCCTCCTTAGGACGGTAGTTGCCCTCTACTCCTTCCTTTTGATACCTCATGTCCAAACACTCACAGTATGCTCAAATCCATTCGACGTGACCTGAAACAGCTGGAAACCCGGCTGTCTGCCCTGGAGGGTCGACAACAGGGCAACTCTGACGCAGAGGCTGACCCCCAAATCAAACTTCTCCTATCTGAATACCCCGAACTAGCTGACAGGGAAGTACACCACATGGGCAAATACGCTACGGCCCGAACGTACGGGGAGGGAGAGAGACCGGGCGCCTTACTAGCAAGAATGATACGCAGCTCCAGAAAGCCACTTGTGATCGATGAGCTGCACACACCGCAGGGCGAGGTTCTCACGGACGAGGAGGAGATCCTCCAATACTTTTGGCAGTACTACGCTGAGTTGTACAAGACCAGATCGCTGCGGGTTGAGGAAGAGATTGATGACTATCTTGGGCATATAGCCATGCCTTTTTTGCCGGATTCAGACAGGGAATTCTTGATGTCCCCCATACAGGAGGACGAGATCTTGGAGGCGCTTGCGGGTATGAGGTCTGGCAGTGCTCCGGGCGCTGACGGGCTGACGGTGGGCTTTTATAAGTCATTCAAAGATAAACTGGTCCCCCACCTGATTACACTCTTTGACGATATCTGTGAGGAGGGCAGCATGCCCCACTCAATGAGAGAAGCCATTCTTATTGCAATTTTAAAACCTGGGTCGCCCCGGAACAAGCGGGTTTCGTCCTCAACAGGAACCTGACATATAATATCCGCACGGTGCTGGGAACCATGCAGCACGTCCGTCAAGAAAACACTGCCCTGACGGTCTTTCTGGACATGGAGAAGGCCTTCGACTCCATGGAGTGGCCCTTTATGGTCAGAGTCCTTAGGAAGTTGGGGCTGGGGGAGCCGTTCTTACAAATGATGGGAGCCTTGTACCACCGGCCTACAGCACGGTTGAAGATTGGGGACAGAGTAACTGACCAGTTCGAAATCAGCAGAGGCACCAGGCAGGGGTGCCCTCTATCGCCCCTCTTATATGCGCTAGTTGCGGAGCCGCTTGCTTGCGCAATTAGAGAATACCACAGCCTGGAGGGCATTAGCTTCCCCACGTATAAAATTGGCATATCAACATATGCAGATGATACCCTCTTGTACGTCCGCGACCCCCAAGTTAACCTCTCTGCCATCTTGCGGGAGGTGGTGCGCTTTGGCACTCCCTCCGGCCTAAAGGTCAACTGGGACAAATCCATTGCCTTTCCACTAACGCCCGTGACACAGCCTTTTGATATGGAATATCCTCTGAAGTGGACCACCGAGTCCGTCAGATACCTAGGCATTCAACTCCACACTGATCCGGATGTTTTGATCAGAGAAAATTACGGCGTGGCGTACACGAAGCTTGTGGAGGACGTGGACGCATGGTGCAGGCTGCCGTTGTCCCTTATGGGCAGGATTGCCATCATGAAAATGATAGTCCTCCCTAGGTTCCTTTTCCTCTTTACCAACATTCCAGTGGTGCTATCTAAGGCCTTCTTTAAACAGCTCACGCAGGTGCTCATCAGGTTGGCATGGGGAGGCAAACAGCCTAGAGTAAAGTGGACAACACTGATGCTCCCTTGCGAAATGGGTGGCCTGGGAGCCCCCGATATGGAGAGGTACTATCGTATCGCTCAGGTGTCACACTTGCACTCCTGGATACATGGGGATCCGCGCATACCGCATGTTAACTTGGAACGCTTGTTTGCGGAGCCTCTCCCCCTTCCGGCCACTGTCTGCCTCCCGGAGGATCGTGCCATAGGGCAGCTGGGCTCACTAAAGTCCACCAATCATGCCTGGCATACGCTGACACGAGCGCGTGACTGTAAACTCCTGTACTCGCCGCAAATGCAGGTTGACTGGGCTCTGTGGTGACGGATGCTCTCCGCGCGCTAGACAAAAAGGGGGTGGTGATGAACAGAGTGTCTGAGTTAAACAGACCACTCTTACCCAGTCCAAAGATCAGGGCTTGATCCATCACCGTTATTTATCTCACTGCCCCATCCCAGCTCAGAACCTGGCTATATGCAAATCAGTCTGTCCCTGGCCCAGTGCATCATGGGAACAGGGCAGACTAAACTACCAAGCCAATTCTTCACCAGAAAGGAGACAAGCTACCGGGGACCGGTTTCTGGCATTTCAGCCTTCTTCGGCCCGGCTTGCTTGAATCCTGATGGAGCAGTGAGAAAGGGACTCATGTCTGAGTGTACCCTGCCACACCTATAGTGGCCAAAAACGATTTACAAAAAGGGGGTGGTGATGAACAGAGTGTCTGAGTTAAACAGACCACTCTTACCCAGTCCAAAGATCAGGGCTTGATCCATCACCGTTATTTATCTCACTGCCCCATCCCAGCTCAGAACCTGGCTATATGCAAATCAGTCTGTCCCTGGCCCAGTGCATCATGGGAACAGGGCAGACTAAACTACCAAGCCAATTCTTTACCAGAAAGGAGACAAGCTAACGGGGACCGGTTTCTGGCATTTCAGCCTTCTTCGGCCCGGCTTGCTTGAATCCTGATGGAGCAGTGAGAAAGGGACTCATGTCTGAGTATACCCTGCCACACCTATAGTGGCCAAAAACGATTTACAAAAAGGGGGTGGTGATGAACAGAGTGTCTGAGTTAAACAGACCACTCTTACCCAGTCCAAAGATCAGGGCTTGATCCATCACCGTTATTTATCTCACTGCCCCATCCCAGCTCAGAACCTGGCTATATGCAAATCAGTCTGTCCCTGGCCCAGTGCATCATGGGAACAGGGCAGACTAAACTACCAAGCCAATTCTTCACCAGAAAGGAGACAAGCTACCGGGGACCGGTTTCTGGCATTTCAGCCTTCTTCGGCCCGGCTTGCTTGAATCCTGATGGAGCAGTGAGAAAGGGACTCATGTCTGAGTATACCCTGCCACACCTATAGTGGCCAAAAACGATTTACAAAAAGGGGGTGGTGATGAACAGAGTGTCTGAGTTAAACAGACCACTCTTACCCAGTCCAAAGATCAGGGCTTGATCCATCACCGTTATTTATCTCACTGCCCCATCCCAGCTCAGAACCTGGCTATATGCAAATCAGTCTGTCCCTGGCCCAGTGCATCATGGGAACAGGGCAGACTAAACTACCAAGCCAATTCTTCACCAGAAAGGAGACAAGCTACCGGGGACCGGTTTCTGGCATTTCAGCCTTCTTCGGCCCGGCTTGCTTGAATCCTGATGGAGCAGTGAGAAAGGGACTCATGTCTGAGTATACCCTGCCACACCTATAGTGGCCAAAAACGATTTACAAAAAGGGGGTGGTGATGAACAGAGTGTCTGAGTTAAACAGACCACTCTTACCCAGTCCAAAGATCAGGGCTTGATCCATCACCGTTATTTATCTCACTGCCCCATCCCAGCTCAGAACCTGGCTATATGCAAATCAGTCTGTCCCTGGCCCAGTGCATCATGGGAACAGGGCAGACTAAACTACCAAGCCAATTCTTCACCAGAAAGGAGACAAGCTACCGGGGACCGGTTTCTGGCATTTCAGCCTTCTTCGGCCCGGCTTGCTTGAATCCTGATGGAGCAGTGAGAAAGGGACTCATGTCTGAGTATACCCTGCCACACCTATAGTGGCCAAAAACGATTTACAAAAAGGGGGTGGTGATGAACAGAGTGTCTGAGTTAAACAGACCACTCTTACCCAGTCCAAAGATCAGGGCTTGATCCATCACCGTTATTTATCTCACTGCCCCATCCCAGCTCAGAACCTGGCTATATGCAAATCAGTCTGTCCCTGGCCCAGTGCATCATGGGAACAGGGCAGACTAAACTACCAAGCCAATTCTTCACCAGAAAGGAGACAAGCTACCGGGGACCGGTTTCTGGCATTTCAGCCTTCTTCGGCCCGGCTTGCTTGAATCCTGATGGAGCAGTGAGAAAGGGACTCATGTCTGAGTATACCCTGCCACACCTATAGTGGCCAAAAACGATTTACAAAAAGGGGGTGGTGATGAACAGAGTGTCTGAGTTAAACAGACCACTCTTACCCAGTCCAAAGATCAGGGCTTGATCCATCACCGTTATTTATCTCACTGCCCCATCCCAGCTCAGAACCTGGCTATATGCAAATCAGTCTGTCCCTGGCCCAGTGCATCATGGGAACAGGGCAGACTAAACTACCAAGCCAATTCTTCACCAGAAAGGAGACAAGCTACCGGGGACCGGTTTCTGGCATTTCAGCCTTCTTCGGCCCGGCTTGCTTGAATCCTGATGGAGCAGTGAGAAAGGGACTCATGTCTGAGTATACCCTGCCACACCTATAGTGGCCAAAAACGATTTACAAAAAGGGGGTGGTGATGAACAGAGTGTCTGAGTTAAACAGACCACTCTTACCCAGTCCAAAGATCAGGGCTTGATCCATCACCGTTATTTATCTCACTGCCCCATCCCAGCTCAGAACCTGGCTATATGCAAATCAGTCTGTCCCTGGCCCAGTGCATCATGGGAACAGGGCAGACTAAACTACCAAGCCAATTCTTCACCAGAAAGGAGACAAGCTACCGGGGACCGGTTTCTGGCATTTCAGCCTTCTTCGGCCCGGCTTGCTTGAATCCTGATGGAGCAGTGAGAAAGGGACTCATGTCTGAGTATACCCTGCCACACCTATAGTGGCCAAAAACGATTTACAAAAAGGGGGTGGTGATGAACAGAGTGTCTGAGTTAAACAGACCACTCTTACCCAGTCCAAAGATCAGGGCTTGATCCATCACCGTTATTTATCTCACTGCCCCATCCCAGCTCAGAACCTGGCTATATGCAAATCAGTCTGTCCCTGGCCCAGTGCATCATGGGAACAGGGCAGACTAAACTACCAAGCCAATTCTTCACCAGAAAGGAGACAAGCTACCGGGGACCGGTTTCTGGCATTTCAGCCTTCTTCGGCCCGGCTTGCTTGAATCCTGATGGAGCAGTGAGAAAGGGACTCATGTCTGAGTATACCCTGCCACACCTATAGTGGCCAAAAACGATTTACAAAAAGGGGGTGGTGATGAACAGAGTGTCTGAGTTAAACAGACCACTCTTACCCAGTCCAAAGATCAGGGCTTGATCCATCACCGTTATTTATCTCACTGCCCCATCCCAGCTCAGAACCTGGCTATATGCAAATCAGTCTGTCCCTGGCCCAGTGCATCATGGGAACAGGGCAGACTAAACTACCAAGCCAATTCTTCACCAGAAAGGAGACAAGCTACCGGGGACCGGTTTCTGGCATTTCAGCCTTCTTCGGCCCGGCTTGTTTGAATCCTGATGGAGCAGTGAGAAAGGGACTCATGTCTGAGTATACCCTGCCACACCTATAGTGGCCAAAAACGATTTACAAAAAGGGGGTGGTGATGAACAGAGTGTCTGAGTTAAACAGACCACTCTTACCCAGTCCAAAGATCAGTCCCTCACCACCCCTTGTTGTAAATATTTTTGTCCACCCTAAGTGTGGAAGGGTATTCTCAGATGTGAGACCCTTGCTCATTGCACCATCAGGATTCAAGCAAACCGGGCCGAAGACGGCTGTAATGCCAGAAACCGGTCCCCGGGAGCTTGTTTCCTTCCCAGTGTAAGAATTGGCTTTTGTAGTTTGGTTTGCCCTGTTCCCATCATGCACTGGGACAGGAACAGACTAATTTGCATACAGCCAGGTTCTGAAACTGGGATGGTGCAGTGAGCTAAAAAACGGTGTTGGATCTAGCCCTGATCTTTTGACTGGGTGAGAGCTTTCTGCTTAATTCAGAGACTCTGTCCCTCACCACCCCTTGTTGTAAATATTTTTGTCCACCCTAAGTGTGGAAGGGTATTCTCAGATGTGAGACCCTTGCTCATTGCACCATCAGGATTCAAGCAAACCGGGCCGAAGACGGCTGTAATGCCAGAAACCGGTCCCCGGGAGCTTGTTTCCTTCCCAGTGTAAGAATTGGCTTTTGTAGTTTGGTTTGCCCTGTTCCCATCATGCACTGGGACAGGAACAGACTAATTTGCATACAGCCAGGTTCTGAACTGGGATGGTGCAGTGAGCTAAAAAACGGTGTTGGATCTAGCCCTGATCTTTTGACTGGGTGAGAGCTTTCTGCTTAATTCAGAGATTCTGTCCCTCACCACCCCTTGTTGTAAATATTTTTGTCCACCCTAAGTGTGGAAGGGTATTCTCAGATGTGAGACCCTTGCTCATTGCACCATCAGGATTCAAGCAAACCGGGCCGAAGACGGCTGTAATGCCAGAAACCGGTCCCCGGGAGCTTGTTTCCTTCCCAGTGTAAGAATTGGCTTTTGTAGTTTGGTTTGCCCTGTTCCCATCATGCACTGGGACAGGAACAGACTAATTTGCATACAGCCAGGTTCTGAAACTGGGATGGTGCAGTGAGCTAAAAAACGGTGTTGGATCTAGCCCTGATCTTTGACTGGGTGAGAGCTTTCTGCTTAATTCAGAGACTCTGTCCCTCACCACCCCTTGTTGTAAATATTTTTGTCCACCCTAAGTGTGGAAGGGTATTCTCAGATGTGAGACCCTTGCTCATTGCACCATCAGGATTCAAGCAAACCGGGCCGAAGACGGCTGTAATGCCAGAAACCGGTCCCCGGGAGCTTGTTTCCTTCCCAGTGTAAGAATTGGCTTTTGTAGTTTGGTTTGCCCTGTTCCCATCATGCACTGGGACAGGAACAGACTAATTTGCATACAGCCAAGTTCTGAAACTGGGATGGTGCAGTGAGCTAAAAAACGGTGTTGGATCTAGCCCTGATCTTTTGACTGGGTGAGAGCTTTCTGCTTAATTCAGAGACTCTGTCCCTCACCACCCCTTGTTGTAAATATTTTTGTCCACCCTAAGTGTGGAAGGGTATTCTCAGATGTGAGACCCTTGCTCATTGCACCATCAGGATTCAAGCAAACCGGGCCGAAGACGGCTGTAATGCCAGAAACCGGTCCCGGGAGCTTGTTTCCTTCCCAGTGTAAGAATTGGCTTTTGTAGTTTGGTTTGCCCTGTTCCCATCATGCACTGGGACAGGAACAGACTAATTTGCATACAGCCAGGTTCTGAAACTGGGATGGTGCAGTGAGCTAAAAAACGGTGTTGGATCTAGCCCTGATCTTTTGACTGGGTGAGAGCTTTCTGCTTAATTCAGAGACTCTGTCCCTCACCACCCCTTGTTGTAAATATTTTTGTCCACCCTAAGTGTGGAAGGGTATTCTCAGATGTGAGACCCTTGCTCATTGCACCATCAGGATTCAAGCAAACCGGGCCGAAGACGGCTGTAATGCCAGAAACCGGTCCCCGGGAGCTTGTTTCCTTCCCAGTGTAAGAATTGGCTTTTGTAGTTTGGTTTGCCCTGTTCCCATCATGCACTGGGACAGGAACAGACTAATTTGCATACAGCCAGGTTCTGAAACTGGGATGGTGCAGTGAGCTAAAAAACGGTGTTGGATCTAGCCCTGATCTTTTGACTGGGTGAGAGCTTTCTGCTTAATTCAGAGACTCTGTCCCTCACCACCCCTTGTTGTAAATATTTTTGTCCACCCTAAGTGTGGAAGGGTATTCTCAGATGTGAGACCTTGCTCATTGCACCATCAGGATTCAAGCAAACCGGGCCGAAGACGGCTGTAATGCCAGAAACCGGTCCCCGGGAGCTTGTTTCCTTCCCAGTGTAAGAATTGGCTTTTGTAGTTTGGTTTGCCCTGTTCCCATCATGCACTGGGACAGGAACAGACTAATTTGCATACAGCCAGGTTCTGAAACTGGGATGGTGCAGTGAGCTAAAAAACGGTGTTGGATCTAGCCCTGATCTTTTGACTGGGTGAGAGCTTTCTGCTTAATTCAGAGACTCTGTCCCTCACCACCCCTTGTTGTAAATATTTTTGTCCACCCTAAGTGTGGAAGGGTATTCTCAGATGTGAGACCCTTGCTCATTGCACCATCAGGATTCAAGCAAACGGGCCGAAGACGGCTGTAATGCCAGAAACCGGTCCCCGGGAGCTTGTTTCCTTCCCAGTGTAAGAATTGGCTTTTGTAGTTTGGTTTGCCCTGTTCCCATCATGCACTGGGACAGGAACAGACTAATTTGCATACAGCCAGGTTCTGAAACTGGGATGGTGCAGTGAGCTAAAAAACGGTGTTGGATCTAGCCCTGATCTTTTGACTGGGTGAGAGCTTTCTGCTTAATTCAGAGACTCTGTCCCTCACCACCCCTTGTTGTAAATATTTTTGTCCATCCTAAGTGTGGAAGGATATTCTCAGATGTGAGACCCTTGCTCATTGCACCATCAGGATTCAAGCAAACCGGGCCGAAGACGGCTGTAATGCCAGAAACCGGTCCCCGGGAGCTTGTTTCCTTCCCAGTGTAAGAATTGGCTTTTGTAGTTTGGTTTGCCCTGTTCCCATCATGCACTGGGACAGGAACATACTACTTTTTGACTGGGTGAGAGCTTTGCTTAATCAGAGACTCTGTCTCACCACCCCTTGTTGTATTACTAATGTAAGGACTGTGAGACCCTTGCTCATTGCACCATCGCGGTGATGCAGAACCGGTCCGGAGCTTGTATCCTTCCCAGGTGTAAGAATTGGCTTTTGTAGTTGGTTTGCCCTGTTCCCATTCATGCACTGGGACAGGAACCACCATCAGGATTCAAGCAAACCGGGCCGAAGACGGCTGTAATGCCAGAAACCGGTCCCCGGGAGCTTGTTTCCTTCCCAGTGTAAGAATTGGCTTTTGTAGTTTGGTTTGCCCTGTTCCCATCATGCACTGGGACAGGAACAGACTAATTTGCATACAGCCAGGTTCTGAAACTGGGATGGTGCAGTGAGCTAAAAAACGGTGTTGGATCTAGCCCTGATCTTTTGACTGGGTGAGAGCTTTCTGCTTAATTCAGAGACTCTGTCCCTCACCACCCCTTGTTGTAAATATTTTTGTCCACCCTAAGTGTGGAAGGGTATTCTCAGATGTGAGACCCTTGCTCATTGCACCATCAGGATTCAAGCAAACCGGGCCGAAGACGGCTGTAATGCCAGAAACCGGTGCCCGGGAGCTTGTTTCCTTCCCAGTGTAAGAATTGGCTTTTGTAGTTTGGTTTGCCCTGTTCCCATCATGCACTGGGACAGGAACAGACTAATTTGCATACAGCCAGGTTCTGAAACTGGGATGGTGCAGTGAGCTAAAAAACGGTGTTGGATCTAGCCCTGATCTTTTGACTGGGTGAGAGCTTTCTGCTTAATTCAGAGACTCTGTCCCTCACCACCCCTTGTTGTAAATATTTTTGTCCACCCTAAGTGTGGAAGGGTATTCTCAGATGTGAGACCCTTGCTCATTGCACCATCAGGATTCAAGCAAACCGGGCCGAAGACGGCTGTAATGCCAGAAACCGGTCCCCGGGAGCTTGTTTCCTTCCCAGTGTAAGAATTGGCTTTTGTAGTTTGGTTTGCCCTGTTCCCATCATGCACTGGGACAGGAACAGACTAATTTGCATACAGCCAGGTTCTGAAACTGGGATGGTGCAGTGAGCTAAAAAACGGTGTTGGATCTAGCCCTGATCTTTTGACTGGGTGAGAGCTTTCTGCTTAATTCAGAGACTCTGTCCCTCACCACCCCTTGTTGTAAATATTTTTGTCCACCCTAAGTGTGGAAGGGTATTCTCAGATGTGAGACCCTTGCTCATTGCACCATCAGGATTCAAGCAAACCGGGCCGAAGACGGCTGTAATGCCAGAAACCGGTCCCCGGGAGCTTGTTTCCTTCCCAGTGTAAGAATTGGCTTTTGTAGTTTGGTTTGCCCTGTTCCCATCATGCACTGGGACAGGAACAGACTAATTTGCATACAGCCAGGTTCTGAAACTGGGATGGTGCAGTGAGCTAAAAAACGGTGTTGGATCTAGCCCTGATCTTTTGACTGGGTGAGAGCTTTCTGCTTAATTCAGAGACTCTGTCCCTCACCACCCCTTGTTGTAAATATTTTTGTCCACCCTAAGTGTGGAAGGGTATTCTCAGATGTGAGACCCTTGCTCATTGCACCATCAGGATTCAAGCAAACCGGGCCGAAGACGGCTGTAATGCCAGAAACCGGTGCCCGGGAGCTTGTTTCCTTCCCAGTGTAAGAATTGGCTTTTGTAGTTTGGTTTGCCCTGTTCCCATCATGCACTGGGACAGGAACAGACTAATTTGCATACAGCCAGGTTCTGAAACTGGGATGGTGCAGTGAGCTAAAAAACGGTGTTGGATCTAGCCCTGATCTTTTGACTGGGTGAGAGCTTTCTGCTTAATTCAGAGACTCTGTCCCTCACCACCCCTTGTTGTAAATATTTTTGTCCACCCTAAGTGTGGAAGGGTATTCTCAGATGTGAGACCCTTGCTCATTGCACCATCAGGATTCAAGCAAACCGGGCCGAAGACGGCTGTAATGCCAGAAACCGGTCCCCGGGAGCTTGTTTCCTTCCCAGTGTAAGAATTGGCTTTTGTAGTTTGGTTTGCCCTGTTCCCATCATGCACTGGGACAGGAACAGACTAATTTGCATACAGCCAGGTTCTGAAACTGGGATGGTGCAGTGAGCTAAAAAACGGTGTTGGATCTAGCCCTGATCTTTTGACTGGGTGAGAGCTTTCTGCTTAATTCAGAGACTCTGTCCCTCACCACCCCTTGTTGTAAATATTTTTGTCCACCCTAAGTGTGGAAGGGTATTCTCAGATGTGAGACCCTTGCTCATTGCACCATCAGGATTCAAGCAAACCGGGCCGAAGACGGCTGTAATGCCAGAAACCGGTCCCCTGGAGCTTGTTTCCTTCCCAGTGTAAGAATTGGCTTTTGTAGTTTGGTTTGCCCTGTTCCCATCATGCACTGGGACAGGAACAGACTAATTTGCATACAGCCAGGTTCTGAAACTGGGATGGTGCAGTGAGCTAAAAAACGGTGTTGGATCTAGCCCTGATCTTTTGACTGGGTGAGAGCTTTCTGCTTAATTCAGAGACTCTGTCCCTCACCACCCCTTGTTGTAAATATTTTTGTCCACCCTAAGTGTGGAAGGGTATTCTCAGATGTGAGACCCTTGCTCATTGCACCATCAGGATTCAAGCAAACCGGGCCGAAGACGGCTGTAATGCCAGAAACCGGTCCCCGGGAGCTTGTTTCCTTCCCAGTGTAAGAATTGGCTTCTGTAGTTTGGTTTGCCCTGTTCCCATCATGCACTGGGACAGGAACAGACTAATTTGCATACAGCCAGGTTCTGAAACTGGGATGGTGCAGTGAGCTAAAAAACGGTGTTGGATCTAGCCCTGATCTTTTGACTGGGTGAGAGCTTTCTGCTTAATTCAGAGACTCTGTCCCTCACCACCCCTTGTTGTAAATATTTTTGTCCACCCTAAGTGTGGAAGGGTATTCTCAGATGTGAGACCCTTGCTCATTGCACCATCAGGATTCAAGCAAACCGGGCCGAAGACGGCTGTAATGCCAGAAACCGGTCCCCGGGAGCTTGTTTCCTTCCCAGTGTAAGAATTGGCTTTTGTAGTTTGGTTTGCCCTGTTCCCATCATGCACTGGGACAGGAACAGACTAATTTGCATACAGCCAGGTTCTGAAACTGGGATGGTGCAGTGAGCTAAAAAACGGTGTTGGATCTAGCCCTGATCTTTTGACTGGGTGAGAGCTTTCTGCTTAATTCAGAGACTCTGTCCCTCACCACCCCTTGTTGTAAATATTTTTGTCCACCCTAAGTGTGGAAGGGTATTCTCAGATGTGAGACCCTTGCTCATTGCACCATCAGGATTCAAGCAAACCGGGCCGAAGACGGCTGTAATGCCAGAAACCGGTCCCCGGGAGCTTGTTTCCTTCCCAGTGTAAGAATTGGCTTTTGTAGTTTGGTTTGCCCTGTTCCCATCATGCACTGGGACAGGAACAGACTAATTTGCATACAGCCAGGTTCTGAAACTGGGATGGTGCAGTGAGCTAAAAAACGGTGTTGGATCTAGCCCTGATCTTTTGACTGGGTGAGAGCTTTCTGCTTAATTCAGAAACTCTGTCCCTCACCACCCCTTGTTGTAAATATTTTTGTCCACCCTAAGTGTGGAAGGGTATTCTCAGATGTGAGACCCTTGCTCATTGCACCATCAGGATTCAAGCAAACCGGGCCGAAGACGGCTGTAATGCCAGAAACCGGTCCCCGGGAGCTTGTTTCCTTCCCAGTGTAAGAATTGGCTTTTGTAGTTTGGTTTGCCCTGTTCCCATCATGCACTGGGACAGGAACAGACTAATTTGCATACAGCCAGGTTCTGAAACTGGGATGGTGCAGTGAGCTAAAAAACGGTGTTGGATCTAGCCCTGATCTTTTGACTGGGTCAGAGCTTTCTGCTTAATTCAGAGACTCTGTCCCTCACCACCCCTTGTTGTAAATATCTCCGCGCGCTAGGGCTTATGAAAATGGAGGACCTGTTTGCCGCAGGGGTGCCGAAGACTTGGGAACAGATTACCCCCACGCCACTGGAACCTATGCTCCTACAGCGGTTTCAGTTCCATAGAGTTTGGAGCGCGTTCAGGGTAGTGCTGGGCCCTGAAATGGAGGAACCACAGGAGGTCCCTGAGCTCACTTATGTTATTAACTCCACGTCCTCCCGCAAGCTGGTTTCGAATTTGACCAAACTCGGTCTGACCCATCGACAGTTTCAGCATTCCAAAGCCAGAGACGACTGGCAGAAAGATTTGCAGATCCCGATTGAGGATGACATGTGGAAATACTGCAGCACCAGCACAAGAAGGCTTTCCCTTAACGGCAGACATAGATTGGTGCACTTTAAATTTCTGCAACAAGTGTACTACACCCCAGAGAGATTGCATCCACCTGGCGTGGTATTGCCCGGGAGTACAGAGGTTTTGGGTGGCGATCTTCTCAGAGATTAGCGCGATTCTGGGCTCGGAGCTGGCTATTGGACAGGTTTTGGCACTATTGGGGTACTCTAAGCCACTTCCTTCATCCCAACGGCGGCTGGTAGATATGGCACTTCTGATGGCTAGGAGAGTAATAGCTCGTTGCTGGATGAGGGGACCACTTCCCACCAAACAGAGATGGGCGAGTGACTTGCTCTACTGCTGCACTCAATCAGAACTTTATAGCGAATTACTCCCCCCCAGAAGCAGACCCAAAAATTTCTGGGGTCTCTACCGGGAGTATATACAGCAAAGTGAAGAGGATAGCTTGGTCAGTGACAGGGATCTGGACTCCCCGGACTCCCCCACAAGGTCAGTTGGAGCAATGGACGCAATCCCTTAGGGGAGATGGGTTGGAGGGTGATCAGGTACTTGGGCTATCGATTTAGGCTACATCTCTCCCCAGTAGGCTGGAAATCGGGTTGGGGTCTCTGGAGTATTAGTTGCGGGTAGGGAGGCAAGAACTAGTTGACGGTACCACTGGGGGTGAGTTACTAGGAGCAGGATAGCAAACACTCGGGGGAGGGTAGGGGGGTAGTTGGGGTAGTTAGTTTGTTCGCAGACCTTTTTTTTTTAGTTTTCCTCAGATTTCCGAGACTTTCGCCACGTGTGTGGGGAGTCCTGCCAATCAGTGCCCACAGGAGACAACATGTCCTTATAAACGCATATTGTTCTATCTGCCTCTACTGACATGTAATGATTGATCACTATTGTCTCTGAATGTCTGTCACACAATACGCCGCCGGGCCTCCGGGATGCCGGCTGATGGGCCGAGTCTACTTTCTTCTACTGGCGTTGACAGGCGGAGCCTCTTTGGTTGGTGGCGGATAATGTATTCTATGTAATGTTTACTATGCATCATGAACAATAAAGGTCTTTCAAATAAATTTTTTTAAAAAAAACTATTTCTGAGTAAGTAATGAAACACAGACAGATTGTGTATGGGAACAACGTAATTTAATGTTGCCACAACGTTCAAGCAAGGAAGTGCAACAAAACAAACATTATAAATGTGGGGACTGTATGTCCTGGGTTAATTCACCCATGCCCGGTAAAGTCACTTGCGCCCGCGCTTCCCTGAGCCACTAGGATGTTTCTCGCTCTGGTCAGCATTCCCTGCAGCCTCAGCTGGGCGCGTGGTACTCCTCCGTGGCTCAAGATCCGCGCTTGCCATGCTGCTCCGGCTGCTAGTGTCTTCAGCCTCTGGCACGTCCAGGGCTAGATTTTGTGCACTGTGTGAAATGAGCATAACCTCTAGTGCACTTGTGATTCTGGCCATGCCCCTGGTGACCTCAGCCGTGTTCTGGGTCAAGGCCTCCTGCATATTTATGCCCCTACGGCAAAGCAGGGATGTGGCAGTGGCCAGACGATTGATGGCCGTATTGTGGACACGGGCCTCCGTGCGCCTTGTGTGGGACAGACTGTCTAGTTTTGAGCAGAGCTGTGCAATTGAGTTGCTCATCTGCTGCAACCCAGCTGCAATATCCGCATTTGTTTTTGCAACCTCCCTATTTGACTCAGCAATGTCACTCATGCCCTTCCCCATGTCTCCTATTTTCTCATTCAGTACTCTGAATTGGCGATTAGAGGCTTGGATGGATCTGCCCTACATTCGTTGTATGCGCACCATGCTCCCCTCCAGCCCACGGAACACAGTGCCATCTCCACGTCCACTTGCACTGCTGGGAGTGCGTTGTGATCTGCGCACTGTGACTGGCTCATTAGTGGACTACAGTGCTGCAGAACTCACATGTACTTTGGTTTGAGCCTCACCCTCACCCTCTGCTGACTCCATGACTGGTAGTGGGGCCACGACACGCCTCCTGACTGGTGGGGTTGCAGGAGTGGACAGGAACAGTGATGGGGAGGTTTCTGGTGAGAAAACCAGGGGAGGGGATTGTGACAGCTGTGGGGAGTGCAGCATCTCTGGGGTCTGTACTGTCTCATCTTCTTGGGAGATGCCAGTCGTGTCACCTTCCTCCTGCGAGGCCTGTACTTGGCTTAGCCCTGCTTCATCACTCTCCTCCCTCGCTGGTGCAGTCCCTTCTGTTGCTGTGGGTCGACTGGCTGATTTTGCACCTAGATATAAATAAGCGTATATCAACTGGATGCCACTGTGTCACAGTCACTACAATAAATGCTTTACACATTTCACTTTCGTTTATCTGCATTACTTTCAGTGACTTGCTGATGTCTGCACAGTTACACACGGTCTGACATTAGCTGACTACATTTCCCATAATGCATTGCTCCTGTATAGTGTTAGCCGTACTGGACTGGGGTTGGCTTGTCCACAATGAGTAAAGGGAAGCAGGTTGCTATGGGGTGTCATGCTGTGCATGCGTCTTACCTTTTTTTGTTGCTCTGGCTGAGCTGTCAACATCTCCAAGTCCAGAGACGCTCTCTGGCTCAATGGTTGAGGTCACCAACTCTTCCAGGTCAGTCATGGGGGGCGCTGGGTTCCTGCCTCCCCCGGTGACACCAGCCTGCTTCTGTATTTCAGACATCTTCTTCTTGGTGAGGCTCCTGATGTCATAAAATTGTTTTTTAAAATCCTCAATATTCCTGGGTGTGACTCCCACTGCATTGACTTTTTCTGAAATTGCCATCCAGATTTTTCGTTTGGCAGACTCAGGAACAGTGAGGGACTGCCTGCCAAAAAGTTTGTTGTGCACTCTCACAACCTCCTCCACCAGTACCTGCAGCTCCATGCTGTTTAACTTTATTTTTCTCTTTCTTTCAGCCTTCTGACTTTCACTGCTGCTTGCCATTTTGATTTAGAAGTAGTTTCAACAACACTCTTCCTGCTGCTCTGTGTCTCTTCTCTGCTCTGACTGCCTCTCCAGAACCTTCTAATTAGTTGCAGCTGCCTGGGTAGCCACTTCCTGGTAGGGAGGGGGAGGGTGGTAGCACCTGATTGGCTGTTTTCTTAAGTTTCACTTTTGCTTGCTTTCCGATTCGGTATTTACCGATTCGGTATTTACCGATTCGGTAATTTCCGATCCGGTATTTCCCATTCATTCCTATGGGCCTTTTGGCCCATAGCAATGAATGGGAAATACCGATTCGGAAGATACCGATTCGGTAAATACTGATTAGGGAAATTCCAAATGTCCGATACCGAATTTTACCGATTCGGTAAATGATACCGATTTTTCCCCTACATCTCATTTACCGATTCTGGAATACCGATTCGGTAAAAATCGGTATTTAAGAATCGGTAAAATGAAGTTACCTACATCTGGTCCCTAATGTCTTACAGGAGTGTTTGGTTACTGGTGTGGAAATGTTTTGTGGTTTATGAATGAATGAAAGGTATTCATGAAATGAGAAGGGTGCAATGAATGAAGTCCCAAGGTCAACCCATAGTGGGGAATCTACTGATTGGTCAGATACCCACTTCGATAGCTGCTTCAGTTGGACAGCCTTATGATAATTAAATAAATCAGTAAAATTTACACCGCCTTCTAAATTTGGACATGTAAACTTTTGTAATGATTTCTTTTTCTTTTTTGTCCTCATTCCGCCAATTTTATTGCTGGTTTTACTCTCATCCCTGAGGTGAAAAAAGGAGGGGAAGATAAGCACAACCATGCAAAGATCACTAATTTAATTCCATTTTTGATTTTTTATTAATCCATAAAAACAATAAAAGAATAGAATTGACTTTATGAAAAAACATAGCTGATATTGATATTGGTAAATTAGATATAATGTAAAGTATGATAGGGGTAAGCATCATTTTAATAGTGTCTCGGCGGCCCCACCAAGATAGATAGAGAGGATGCCATTTCGTAGTGAGTGTTCTTAATTTATTTAGGCACTTATCAACATTTAGGGAAATGGGTGTCTTTATGGGTGAGGAGAACCAAAATCCAAGGTATTTATTGTGTTGAGAATTCCATACAAGATTAGAGACCTTAAAATCTTCAGTAAAGTTATATTTGGTTAAGAGAAATATTTCACATTTCTCCTTGATTAATTTGTACCCAGATATTGGTCCACAGGATTCGATTTCCTCTAGTATTGCTGTGATTGAGGTCTGTGGTTGAGAGAGGAACATTAATGTATCATTTGCGTATGCTGCTAGTTTAATCTGTTGAGTGTTAGATATGAACCCTGTTTTGGAATGATTTTGATGGCTTTTCGATAAAAGAGGTTCTAATACTACATTTTTTTTAAAAAGGAGATAAATGGCAACCTTGATGCACTCCTCTATTTAGAGTACAATTAGAACACTCAAGACCATTAGTAAAAATAGCAGCCTTGGGTTCAGAGTAAAGTAAAGTGATTAAGAAAACAATTTTTAGGCTAAATCCAAGTCATTTTAAGGGTATAAACCCTAACTTTCCAAACCAGAACATTGAATGTCTAGGGATGTATCAACAACATTCCCCTGGGATGCAGGAAGGTCAGATCATACATTACCCGCAAATGCCATGTCCTTTTTTGGGGAAGGGAAAGTGAAATAGGGAGAGGCAAACAGAAGGGTGCCGCAGGGATACAGTGGGAGGATCCAGAACAGAGAGTCACCAGGAGTATGAAGAAAGATCCCTTACCTGGAATGAGCAAGGAGTGACCTCTCTCATGATGAACCTCACTGACACACATCTCACTATTTCCCAGGAAGCAGTCCTGAATAAGGGATTAGGTTTCGTACCTACTAACACCTAAGACATCTTTAAGATCCAGCAGGAAATGGCTAGTATCTTCCGAAATATCAAACTTAGAGTCTTACAATGCAGAGGACACAGAATGGCGAGGAGATACAAACTTTCGTCCGAAATCTAAATTCGCTCCATCGATGGAGAGTCTGCCCATTGAGGTGGAAACCTTTGAACATGCAGTTCATTAGGTGGAAATGTTGACTGGACAAGACAACGCAACATACAGAAATCTAAGTATAGTGAAGAAACAGGCTCTGGAAGAACTCAGGAACAACCCCGATATTGTCATCAAGCCGGCGGCCAAAGGGAGGAGCTATTGTGGTCCAGAAAAAAGAGTCCTACGAAGCAGAGAGCCTGAGACTCCTTGCCGATCAGAGGAACTTCAAGAGACTGAGAGTAGACCCTACATAGGAAGTGAGGAGAGAAATCGCCTCTGCTGTCGAAGAGGCCTTGAACAATGAATAGATTTTCAGAGAAAAAAGGAAGGTTCCTATGCCAGGAAAACCCTGTGATGCCATAGTTTCACACCCTCCCCAAGGTGCACAAGCCTACACAACCTCCTCCTGGAAGGCCTATAGTCTCTGTAATGGGTTTACTGCTGGAGCCTCTATCATAATTTTGTGATTTTTGTATAAAGCCGGTGGTACAGACTAGAACAGTTTTCCTGAAAGACACCACTGATGTCCTTGTCCTACTTAAGGACCTATGGTTTGATCCGGAGAAACAACTCCTGGTAAGTCTGGACGTGGAGTCTCTCTAAGCTAACATACCACAGGAGAGACTCTATGGGTAGTGGAGGAAATCCTGTACCATGTATACTGGGGTTACTGTACCTCGAGACCTTTCATTCTACATCTTGTGGATTTAGCACTTACCAGGAATTTCTTTAGGTTTCAGGACACGTATTATCTCCAAACCCATGGGACATCCATGGGGAGCATTTTCGCCCCCAGTCTAGCAGAATTGTATGTGGCAGCCTTTGAGGACCAACACATCTACGCTCCAGGGAGTCCTTGGTGTGACAACATCAAAGTGCGTAGGCATTACATTGATGATGTCCTCGCGATCTGGGAGGGGGATGCCCTTTCCATACAAGACTTCCTGCTTTGGTTGAATAACGGCAACCCCACCTCAATCATCACTACAGTAGGACTCCCTTTCTGGATTTGATCATCTTCCCCAATGATGGTGGCCGACAGACCAAGGTGCTTCACAAAAGTATGGATAGGAACAGCCTGCTCTCGTTCAAGAGCTTCCACACCAAATCTTTGAGGGAGAACTTACCAGTGGGTCAGTTCCTGCGGCTACGCAGAAACTGCTCTGGCACTGGTGATTTCCAGACAGAGGCTGATGGCCTGACAAATAAACTTCAGGAGAGGGAGTACCCGAGAAGGAGGATGAAGTAGGCCCAAAAGAGAGCTACCAACTGTAACAGGGATGCCCTTCTGGAGACTAGGGTAAATCTGCCTATGGATAAAGCCATCTGTGTTACAACATTCAATACTGCATCCAACACAATAAAGAAAATAATTTTATGAAACTGGAGGATTCTCACCTTAAATGGTCTGAACCTGGAGAAACCCTTGTTTTCCTTCAGGACGGCCCAGAACATCAAGGACCTTCTTGTCCATACAAGACCTAGGACCACCCCAATAAAATCAGGGACGAGGACAGAAAGGGAAAGAGCATGGACTATCCCGCCAATCACAGGACACACAAGATGAGGGGGTTGTGATATCTGCCACGACATGGCCAACAGAAATACAGTGGACTTGGCACTTAACCACCCATGGGAACAATGGAGGCATACCAATTATAATGTCCCCGTTGTTGTATACATCTTGAGATTCCCATCTAACCTGATCTATATCGGCATGACTCCACAGAATGTAAAGGTCAGAATAATGGAGCATAGATCCACCATCCGGTGTAAAAAAAGATAAGCCAACTGACGACTCACTACAAAGAAAAGAATAACTCTGTGGAGGATCTATTCTGGACAGTCATGGATAAACCTAACATAAGTGCCACAGCCATGAATCTAGAAAATATTCTTTTTTTGAGGGAACAAAAATGGATATACAGAGTCCACAGCCACATTGAGGTACTAAATGATGATATACCTTGGGGCACCCTGCACAACCTGTAAGGTAATGTGGAATCACACAGGCCCCTCCCTTCGCAGTAGTGGTGAGGTGTTTCCCCTTTCCTGTCTTCTCTTTTCTATTCCCCTTTCCTTTTAGTAGTCTACCCCCCAGATGTATAGCCCTCTGATCATACATAAAGTTTGGTGGTTGTGAACAATAGCCAAAGGGCCGGGACACCTTCCCTACTAGGTCAGGTCAGGTTCTGACACAGGCCAATTTGGCATAGACTCAAGACTGATTGTCATTGTTTGACCACTTTTCGACATGGGGCAGAGAGAGGACGAGGGGGTGGTTAGATTGCGGGCACCCACCCATGTATCAGGCCTGGATCTCCGATTTGACGCAGTATATGAGCATTTTGGGGGGTCGATTGATTCATTTATTGTGCAGGCTCTTTGTGGGAGACTTAAGGGGATATGAACATTTCCCTTAACTGGCAGTACCACTGCATAGTCAGTCTTTTACATCCAAGATAGAGGATCTAGTTGGCGTACTAGTCTTCTAGCCGACTTTCTCACCTTCTGCGCAACGTGCTCACGCACGCTCCTGCATGCTGCACCACCGTGCACGTATTTGGACACAGCTGCAGAGAGGTATATTAGATCCTTTGGCAACACAGCTCCGTGTACCTTCACGGGCCGGCAGGGACAACATGTTCAGCGATAGCTACCCTTGATGAAGTAAGTCTTTTTCTGGGGGTATTCTTTCTCCGGATGCAAGAAGCGGGAAGAGTCAAGCCCCACGCTTTCCCGGAGGAGGTGACAGGTCTTGCCTCGGAGCCTCTATCTGTGATTCAGGGGTCAGAATTTTTCCAGTCCTTTCGTAGCATCGACTGCCTCAGTCTCACAGACCTTTTGATCGAGAGGTCAACGTGTGTGTAAGCAGTACTTTCTGAGAAAGTTCTACACTATTCATGAGTTATGGATGTAAAAAAAGTGATCTTACTTTATTTTCTCTCTATTTATCTTAATGACCCGCAGAGGGTGACAAAAGGGAGCTGTCCTCACTCCCCCCGCATATTAAGGCCTCTAAGAAGGAACCTGATGAGTTCCGCGATGTGGTGAAGGAGGAAATAAGAGTGTTAAGTGTGGGAGAAGTATTAGGGCAAAGTGTAAGTAAAATTCAACTTTAAAACTATCAGGGTCTGGAGCTTTATCTTTTTGTAGAGTCTTCAAAGTGTTTAGCATTCCGATCTGCATAAATATCAGTTTCCAAAAGGTCTAAGTTTGTTGTGGAATTGGTGTGTTTCTGAATTGTAGAGAGATATTGAGTAATATCTGCATCTAAAGGCATATTCTCCAGTGTGTTTCTAGAGATTTATAAAACTGTACACATTCTTGAAGAATTTCTGAATCTTTGAGTTTTGGTCCTTGGTTTGCATCAATAATTAATTTAATTTGGAGCCTGTTTTGCTTGATCTTGATGTAATTAGCTAGTAATTTGCCTGATTTGTTTTCGCCACCATAAAAACTTTGCACTGGTTTCCAATAAATATAGGGAGGCATTTTGAGTAGAGGTCTTACTGAAAGCCATTTTTGCATTTATAAGATCTGATATACAGTCCTTTGACTTAGAGGTGTAGAAGGAGTTATTCTAACCTTTTAATCTTAATAAGTGGTTTGCTGTTCATTGTTTGGGATATTTTACGTTTGTTGGATGCATATCTAATAATAAAATCATGGGAAGTGGATTTAAAAGCATCCCAAATTGTGTGGAAGGGAATATTATCTGTTTAAATAATTTGAAAGCATTCATGAAAAGACGAAACCTAAGAAGCATTGAAATTGGAGTTAAAAGTAAGGAATTATTAAAAATGGCATCTTTTGGATAAACTGGTTGATGTAAGATGTACAATTGAATTGAAACAGGAGCATGTTCAGAAATAGGTACAAGCCCTTTGTCAGCTGAAAGTAAAGATTGAGAAACATTCTGTGAAATAAAAATATGGTCGATCCTGGACCGTGTTTGGTGGGGTGGAGAGAAAAAAGTATATTCCCTCAGAGAGTGGTTACAAAGTCTCCAGGCGTCCAGTAGATCCAGACAGTTTTATAGTCTGTAAAAAAGCTTTATATGTGTTGTTTGAAATACAAAAAAGTCCTAGAGTTACGATCTATAAAGGGGTCAACCACTTGATTCAATCACCTGCAAAATAGAATTCTCTGAGGGATACTTTTAGAAGTAGTTGAGAAATTCAGGACCAAAAAGAAGCATCACCATTAATAGGGGCATATACATTAAGCAAATATACTGAGGTTCTCCCTATCATTAAATTACTGAATATCCATCTACCTTCACTTTCTGATTCTTGAGAGGCAAGCTTCACATTTAGGGGCAGATCTACAAGAAAGTGCCGCAGCGTGGCACCACAAGCCCTTTGGCTGCACCACGCTGTGGCACTTTCAGAGCACAGGATTGCGACATATTTACAAGAATATGTAGCATTCCTATGCTTTCCCCTGCGCTGGCGCACAAACAGCTGCAAAGTGCTGGCGCAGGCACCCTTGTACCATGGTGCAAGAATGCCTGCGCCATGGGGAGAATGTTTTTGTGCAGGAAGGGGCACCTTCCTGCACAAAAACAATCAATAAAGGCTTTTTCCTCTTTCAATGCGTGCTGTAGAATGCAGCACGCATTGAAAGAGGAAAAAACGAGGAGAACTGAAAACATTTCTCCTTGTTACGCCTCCCTACTCCACCTCTAGTGTGGTGTTGCATTCAGACGCATCTCCAGATTTACGATTTCTCGTAAATCTGGAGATGTGTCTTGTTCCATGGGTGTTGCGTGGGAACACCCACAGCAACACCCCTGGAACACCCCTTCAACGTAAAGTGCTGTGTGTGAAGGAGCCATATTTAGAAGAACAGGAAAAGCCACGCAGGGTGGCTTTTCCTGTCCTTGTAAATATGGAGAAGCCCCCTGCACCACCAGTACGCCACGAAAAGTGACGTACTGGTGGCACAGGGGGCTTTGTAAATCTGCCCCTCAATGCTTTATGACATAATGTTATGACACCATTCCATTTACCATCACCAGGTGAAAAGAAAATTTCACCCACCCAATTCTTTTTAGGTTTCAATTACTCAGTCTCCGTAAGATGGGACTCTTATAATAAAGCTATATTAACATCTAATTTAGATAAATATGATGAAAACCATTGTCTCATAATGGGGGGATTTAAGCCTCTGACATTCCAAGTGAAACATTTTAAAAACATAAATTCTGCATACAGGGTGGGTATTCAACTGAACCATTAATAACATGCATAATGTCAAATATAAATCTTGCCATAAGTACGAAGATAATTTCAATGAAAAACAATAGATTAAAATATGGAGAGAAAAAAGAACAAAAGGGAGATTGATAGAAAGAAAAATTATACATGAAATTTAAGGAAAGAAGACAAATTATTCATAGAAAAAGAAGAATTACTGTTAGAATAGTAGGAGAAAAAAGACTGTACCTAGTTAAAATCCAAAATATATAAGGAGTGAGGGAGGATGAGGCCACATGGAATGATGACACGTCCAGACTCTAGGAGGTGACGCAGGGGAGACTTTAGGACAGGCGACATGCAAGACAAATAAATCATAGAATACGAAGACGTAACCAAGAAAAGGTAGAAATTGGTTAAGACCATTAGAGCATTTCCTTAAATTAGAACATTTTCTGTAACCTCAAACTGAATACCATAGAAATGCAACCAGAAAAAGGAAACTTAATTAAAACTAGCAAAACATGTTACTAAAACTGGTACACATTCTATATCCTTACAAATAGGTCATCATACTCAGCGTAGAGAACTTGAAGTCTTAAATAAGACAAAACAAATGATTTGGTGCGTGTATTAGAAGTGTCCATAATTTCTGTACAATGAGAGTTGAGTAAACGTTTTAGCTTGACTGGATCCTCATAATTAATAGTATTATTATTAAAAGTCACTTTGAACAGGCAGGAATGGAATAAACCAAACTGTGCCCCAATAGAGCGACAAGCTGGCCTCATAGCGAGTAATTCCTTGCGTCTGTCTGGTGCGGACTTTGCATAGTCTTGTGAAAAGAAGAGCTGGTTACCTGATGATGAAATTCATTTTATGGAGTCAACTGCTGATAATACCTTAATAAGATCAGTATATTCAAGAAAGTACAGTATAACTCCTCTCAGTTTCCTCATACTGGAAGACGCTGGATAGGGAGGGCCTAATCTGTGAGCACGCTGAATGGTAGAATAGTGCGCTTAGGTATATTTAACAATTTCGGCAGAAACGTTTTTAAGAAAGTGATAGGATGAGAACCTTCCGAGCCCTCCAATGAGCCATATATGCAAAGATTATTCTGCCTATTCCTGTTTTCAAGATTTTCAATCTGCTTCTGCAGAGACATGACTTGGGATTGAAGAGCTTCTACTTTAAAACAGGATGAACCCAAAGACTCCACGTTATGTTCAACCTTGGTAATTCTTTCTTCCATCTTTGCTCAACCACCTGTTAGGACTTGTACTTTGGAATTTGTTTCTTGTACAAATGAACGCTGAGTGCGAACTTCCTCTCAAAGAAGATCCATCGAGGAGGACAAGGTTTGCTTTGGCAGAGTAGGAGGATCTATTGTCAACTGTTTGGTTGACACTTTGTTAATTGTAGAAGAAGCATTGATGTTAGATGAAGAAACACTTTTGGGTGGGAAATTCAAAGAATCCTCCATTGAGGCAAGATGGGCGCAGGGATTTGAATGGACCTTAAATGTACAAATTGTGGGCACCAGCGGAGGTCTTAGTTTCTTCAGTCTGCTCTTGCAGGGGGTCGATCAAGCCCAGGACCCAGGAGAGTGGCGCGTAAAAAGTCCTTAAGTGCCCACAGGGTATCTAGGAAAAGAGCCGTCTCATTAAAATTGGTTCTCAATTGGAAATGTGCCAGTTAGAAAGCGCACTGTATTATAGTGAGATATTCCAGCTGTATATTATAAAATAGGCAGTTCAAATAAAATGTGTGTACATTTTGTGTAAGATGCAAGGAATTGTTATCTCTGCATCAAGATTGCCAACAGAGTCAAGTACCAAACAGCACAATACCATTCAAAATACTCAATTTACATGTCTCTATTGTTTAGGCTGCCATTGAAAAGTTCACAAGTTCTCTCAAGGCATCCATCAAATGAGCAATCCCATTACAATTGGTTGTTGTGCAACATCAGAGCCTTAGATGAAAATATGCAGGTTAGAACACGCAATGCAACATGCCAGCATACTCCAGCTGAACAGGAAGTAAAAAAAAAAGAGATGATCATACACTCTGAATAAGTTGTAAGGAATTGTTACCTCAGCATCAGGCTTGTCAAAGATTCTCAGTAAATGAGAAGCATTGGGTCGGGTGTTCAATAGCATAGAATCCCTGAAAATCTTCACTTGATGTGTTACTTTTGTTCAGGCTGCTTTTTAAAACATTGCAGGCTATGGAGGTGGTCATTGAAGACGAGACTTGCGGAAGAAACCTACTTCTCGTAAACCACGTCTACTCTCAACATGGCAGGCGACATTACGGCAGAACCGCTCCTGAGAGAAAAGAAAGAGCGCATAATAAGCAGAGCTTCACGTGTAATAAGACTTGCTTGCACTGCCCTTGGGAGAGTCACGGAGACGCCAACATCTTCCTTGGGCGCCAGCCACGCCCCCCATGAAACACTTCTTTTAATAAAATGATAATAGTAGAAACAAGGGATGAAATATTATAGCAAAACAATGTAATAAATATTAAGAAGTTTATTAGCAATAGATACAATTAAATCTGAAAAAAATGAAAATAGCTATATTTCCCAAATCTACTCAAATCCAACTCCAAGTGGGTTTGTCTGTACTCCCACATACTGAGCTAGTCCCCCTACATGAGTTCATTCACATTTCAGTGAAATCCTTTCATAGTCATGTTAAAAGCTTGAGTTCTCTTTCATGCTTTAATTGTTTTTCAGATAATATTGCTGCAATTTGAGATGTTTACAAGCTGCAATATGAAACGAAGCATGGTAATTCAGATAGTACTTCTAGGACAAGGAGCTCCCTTACACAGGAGCAGCAGTCCATTCACATTTCTGTTTAACACTAAAGTCACAACAATGTGTCTTATAGAACAGAATTGGCCAAGGCACTATTGGTTGCTGTGATTAAATGCACACTGCATCTTTTATGGAGACATTGTAAAACTTTTCAGAAAGGTTTTCTGTAATGTAGCTATGTTCCAAAAGTGCAGGTTCGGCTCCACAGAGCTGAGGCCTCTTGGTTAGGTACACTCAGCAACTACATGGTTCAGCAATTCATAGGGCTTCTGACTGCCCGCCATCTTGAAAGACATCCTCTTCTCTATGATGACAGTCAACCTTGTTAGGACCATACTCAAATGTTCTCTTCTTTCAGGCTCCTACATGAAGGACTTCTAGGTAGCCTACATCAATCCACAAAGGACTGAGTAGGTCCCCCAACCAAGTTAAATGTCATATATATAAAAAATGCTTCATGTTAAAGTTGATCATCAGTTATCAAAATTTCCTGAGCAAAAATTACATCTGATTAGATTTACAAATTTTGCACTTGGCGTTTGCCTTCTGAGAGTAGACAAATGAAGATCCAGCATACACCTCAAGTTCAGTGCATAAACAACAGAAAACCAAACCTGGGAAAATGCTCAATCTTGCAGCATATGGATGAATGAACTTGGAGCACCACCTGCCTCTGTTTGAAGGGTAAGAATCCTTCCACAGAATGATATACATTCCATTCTTTAAGGTAACGAAAGATTGAAGAATAAATTGCACTTGTACATTTGTAGGTAGACCTTGCCATCTCCCTGAATATGGCAGTCTGTCTTGTATGATGAGCACCGCAGATCTAGAATGCCATCAGTAGATTGATATTGTACCATCGCACAATTATAGCACTAGCCTTCAAAAGTAGGAGATTAAATGAATGCACAAATAGAGATATGCTTAAGTATCAAAGGATTTGATGAGGTCAAGTAATAATTCAGACTTCTGGAATCTGTTCATTTTCAATATACCCATGAGTAGAATTGTTTTTTTTCCAGGAATAGAAGAACACGGTGGCCCCACCTGCACGTTCTCCAATGCCTGGCTGAAAAGAACTCTTATGGATTTTTAGAAATAGATTCAGTCCAACGAACAGGAGATGGGCTTCAAATCAAATTTATATAATGTTTTAGGGTGCAAGGGGTTTACACAGAAAGCTGATGTTCAGAGGGAATGGGAGAAGGAACTCCTAACTGAGCTAAAGGAACAGCAATTGGGAAATATATTAGTCACAGCAGCAAAGACAGTGAAAAACATAAAAGGTAGGAAACCCTGTATATGCTAATCTATCACTAGTGTTACTCTGGTTATGCTGTGGAAATGGCAACTAGAGTGCTCTGCTAGATGCTGGTGGGGTTGTGAGAGTTTCTGTTTGGCAGTCCAGTAGACCACTACACTCCAAGAAGAGAAAACAGATTTCTCAGAACCTGCTGATTATAAGACAGGATATAGCAGCCAGGTGTACCTATCAAGGAAGTGCAAAGAGGCGGAATTTGGTGACACTGGCAATGTGAGCTATGTAGAAATTAATGAAGGAGACCAACTCACTCAGGAAAATAGAGGTGGATGTTTCAATTAGTTGAAAGTGGTACTTGTTATCCCATCAGAATTTAGTCAGAAGCTGCAGGATACGCCCACTTACCTAGCAAATAAACTTGAACTATCGGGTGGGAATCGTGCACTAAGAAGTACTGAAACTACAAAAGTTCAAAAAGAAGAGAACCTACAGCTGCACTTCTCCAGTCTTGCTTTGAGAACTTGGAACACTCTCCCGCCAGCAATCAGAATGAACCCCTCGACCTCTGCATTTAAAAAAGTCAAAGGTTTGCTTCTGAATAATGATATGAAAATAGTACTGTAGCCTTACAAATGAATGGAATTGACCTTGCAACCCTGCCTTCCCCTATCTACAATGTAATTTTCAACTTGTTACCTTTTTATTTGTATATTTCTGTCTCTAATGTGCTTCTGCTGCATCAGCTAGGCTACGCATTACGTTTTCCTGTGCCAACTTAACCAGCTGGCTTCATTGTACAGCGCTCTGATTCCCTCCCAGCAGTGGTGGCTAGCATGGGTCACGGGGGCGGGGCATGCCAGTGTGGGGGGTTGATCGCGCAAGCGGTGTGGGGGTTGGCGCAGTAAAAACATATATCAAAAAAATAAACTTACCTTGTCACCGGGTCCCATGTGACAGCTCCTGCTCTCCTTGTGGAACTCAAGGAACAGGAAGCAAGCCCCACTGACTAATCACAAAACTGCAATGCAGCTTTGTGATTCATAAGCACCCAGGCTCCCCTGACAAATTACAATGCCGCAATGCAGCGTTGTGATTCGTAAGCACCCAGGATTGTGGGGCATGGGCTTGTTCTCCACACAGGCTGTAATGCAGCCTGCATGGAGAACGAGGAAAGTGAGCATGACTTGTTTGGGTGCCCGAGATGGCCACCCAAACAGTCACTTCATACTTAGGAGTGGGCAAACCCCTCCTCCCCTGCTCTGCTCTCAGAGCAGAGCAGCCCCGCCCAACCGCCCGCCAAGCTGCACAAAGCCTTATATGATAATATCTATAAGTTATTATCGTTTTATGTTATTTCTTCCTCGCAGTGCTTAAAAGCGGAGGAGCCGACAATGCCTGCTCGGTCTTGTTCGTATTGTATCTATCTCTTCAAATAAAAATAAAATAAAATAAATTATGCCAGAGGATCAGATAGGAAGAATGAATCCTTAGTACTACTTACAATGACTTGACTGCAGAAAAGATGTAATCAAGCAAGTCTCAGAAGGTAGTTTCTGTGGCTCCTTATTCCACTAGTATATTGAATCTTGAGGGGAGGGTATAGAATGGGGAAATTATTTTAGGTTCTATGATGTTCACTCTGTAATTTAAATCTTCAATAAAATATTTAAAATTAAAAACACACTTCAGATCAAAGCTCAAAGGGCTTCAGGGTCTGGTTTTCATTAGCATCCTTGGTTTCAGGTTTTCTTTGGTCAGCATCTTCCATTAGTTCCATGATCTTTAAAGTTTTAAGCACACAGCTCGCACTTCTAGTAGCAGCTTTCCCAAGAGAAACAGTTTCAAATAGTTCTTAAGGCTAAGTCAAAAAAGGTGCTTCCCTGTTCATGAAAAAAAAACCTGGATGTCAAAATGAATAATGGTCAGAACAATCTTCAAGTTCAGAAATGTCTGTGTTCCATGCTACGTTTATAAAAGGGGCAGCAGTATACTTTTGGTGATTGACTGGTATAAGCCAATCAGGAGAATCTGCACAGGTACTCCAACTTACACAATTACTTTAGAGATATAGAGGTCATGTGCAAGAGGGAGCTAAATTAGCTTTAAGCACTCAGTACTCTAAAATCCCAAGATGGTATTGCAGAGAACTGAACACCTTCCGCTTTATAACACCCACTGCTCACATGTCAAGTTCACTATATGTGAGAGGGACTGAACAAGTGAAATCGCATAATTGTTTGGTAATTTTGTGATAAAACAGTAACGCAAAATTACTCAGATGTTATTAAAAGTTGACCAAGCCTACTAATTATCCACCCAAAATTAATCTACAGGTGATCTAGAGCACATCAGAAAGAGTTAACCAACAATGACCTAATTTGTGGGTTGATTTCTTTTCTTTACAATCAGAACACAGTGAATTAAAAAATGATAGCACTGTAAGGTACACAAAAATAATGCCACTTGTACAAAATATGTTTCGCAAAAATGTAATAAAATTTTCATACAAATTGTAGATTTCCTCTAAAGAGGCACAGCCAAATGCATAAGACAAAGTCCAGGTGATAAGAGCTGGCGAATTCCTGTTAGAGAGATACCATTGGGATGGTAAGAAGACATTAGGAGCAAGTAGAAAACTTCATATAGAAAGGCGTAGACTACACGTGTTTTGTTGGGAGTGACTTTTTCAAGGCTTTATTCTTTGTCGGGCAGTTCAAGATGAGGAATGTTTTGTTTGAATAAAAGTTCTTCAGAGCAATGATTATAAGTGAGAAGGGTATCATTTTCCTATAAAGCTCTCAGTATACTTTTAGGTATGAAAAGTAGGGGCGGATTTGCAGTAATAAAATCACATCGATGAGCAAGAAAAAAATTTGTTGAAGAGGTGTGCGCTAGAACTGTTAGAAATAGGGTCTCTAGCTGGCAGTATTTTGCAGCCTGTCTAAGTGGGGACCCTCATTCTAGTCAGCGTAAGGGAGTCACACAGCTAAGATAATCCCGGTTCACCACTTGGTAGCTTGGCATGAGCAGTCAGGTTTATCTCAAAGGCATTTTGTAAACCATTTGTACATACACAAGTAACATTATGAAAACATTACACAATATGTCCACATCAATTAGAAAAATAGCTCATATGTATCTGAAAAAAACAAGACCAAAACAACAAAAACCCAAGGCACACAAATAAAGATATCACTTTTTAAATATAAAGCAAGTGCAGCCCATAGAAATCAAGGGCTGCATTACATTTAGCACAAAGGATCTTAGATGTGTCAAAATTCAAAGACTAAACAGGCACAGAGCAGGGGAGGCACCTGAAAAGTAAAGCAATGCATTGGTTTCTTACCCCAAGGGAGGTGATGCTTTGGTTCCTTACTGCCAAGAGAGGTGATGCGTCAGTTCCTTACTGCTATGAAGGGGGTGAGGCGTTGTTTTTTTACTGTCAGGTGAGGGGATGGATTGGCTCCCTACTCGAAGGGAGCGTCATGCATAGATCTCTGGCCATGCAGCCTTGTTTCCTTACTGCTTGGCAACTTTGATGAAGAAATCGGGCCCACAGACAAAGCATCACAGTGATGAAACTGGAACAGCGTCTGAGTTGAAGCGGTGTGTCATGGATGTCGGTGGTGCAGTGCTCGAAACTAACAATGCCACAGTTCCTCTGACACGCTGCAATGGAAATTTGAGGCCTGTAGTGAAAGCTGTGGTTGATGTGCCAGTTGAGAACCGTGCTCTGGTGCTGTGAGAAGTGATGCATAGGTGTTTGATGCGTCAAAATTCCAGATGCACTGTGTCTATGCAGCATACTAGGTTGTGCATCAATGTTATAGTTGTGAAGCAGGCGAGGAATTAACTCTTCAGCTGCAAAGTAGGGCCTACATTGGAGTCAGAGCAGGTGCCAGGGATGTTGATGACAGGGTGCTCGGTACTCAGTGATTTTTCAGCTATACAGCAGGTGCAGTGTCAATTCTTCAGCTGCACAGCAGTGCTGCACCAAGAAAACCTGCGCTGAGAGTCGATGCATGAGTTTTCTCACAAGTTTGTACTTCTAAGGGTTTGGGAACTAGATTTGGCACCACTTAAAATAAATAAATCAGGTATTTGTTAAGTGCAAACTAATCCCCCCAAGGGACTCAAGGCACTAGTGGCTATCGGGGAGATGAAGTGAGCTATTGCAGAGAGTCACATGGTGCTGAGCAGAGCTGCCACCAATGCCGGGGATTGAACCATAAGCCTACGCTCCAGAGTTAGCAGCTCTAGCCACTGCACCACACCTCTCCTTTCGCAAGTCAGGACTCTCAGCAGAAAAGCCAAGGCCCTGGTAGATGAAGCCTTTGATGGCCTTGGGACTTCTTAACAGGAGGGAAATACACACAAGCCCTTGGAGAACCTAAGAAGCAGGATGTAGAAAGCAAAGTCAAGTCCTTTGACTCCAAGCACAGGAGCATCAGACCAGCACTACAAAGCAAAAGGCAGAGTGGAGATCCCTCCTACAGCATCCAGCTCTTCTTCCCGGCAGAATGTCCTGAGTCAAGAAGTGTTCTAATTTGAGATTGTCAGAGGTCCAATACTTATACTCCTTTCTGTCTTTGAAGTAGGTAAACTTCAAAAGAAAGTCTTAGTAGTACACAATACTCTGCCTTTCCCTGACCTGGCTCCAGACACACTACAGGAGTTTGTGTGAGCTTTGTGTGAGTACAGGCACAACCCTATTCAGGTGTCATTGACAACTTCCCCCACCACTCTAGCTCATTAAGATCCATCAGCCTTGTGCTGGCCCATCAGGATATGCAAGGCACACCTCAGCTCCCTTTCTGTCACTGTCTAGTCTGAATGCACAGTAGCCCAACTGTCATTCTGACCCAGATGTGGATTCTAGAGAAAAGCAGAGACACAGAATGGTTAAGCAAGAAAATGCCTAAACATGCAGACTGGAAAGCCAATTCAGATAACAACAAATACAAATGATAACATAAGCACAATGTGGTAGATAGAAATACACTGTACAAATATGTCACAATGTACTTTTAAATTGTGAGTCCAGAGACCCCAAACTCCAAATCTCAATCATCTCCCAATGGGAAGTTGCACTTAAAAGAGATAGTTCTTGGAATAGTGAAACATTAAATTAGGCATATTTCACTATCAGGACATGTGAAACACACCAGCACATGTCCCACCCTTCAAATACACTGTGCCCTGCCCATGGGGCTGCCTTGGGCCTACCTTAGGGTGTTACTTAGATGTAGTAAAATGGAAGGTGTGGGATTGGTAAGTGGGTGCATTTGCCAGGTCAAAATGGCAGATTGAAACTGCACACATAGACACTGCAGTGGTAGGTCTGAGACACTTTTACTGGGTTACTCATGTGGGTGGCACAATCAGTGCTGCAGGCCCACTAGTAGAATTTGATTTACAGACCCTTGGCAAATTGTGTGCACCTTACTAGGGTCTTACTAGTAAATCAAATATGGCAATCATAGATAAGCCAATCACCAGTGCAATTTACACAGGAAGAACTTGCACTTTAGCACTGGTCAGCAGTGGTAAAGTGCCCAGAGTCCTAAAACCAGCAAAAACCAAATGAAGCACATAGTTAAAAAACTGGAGGTCAGCAACAAAAAGGCAGAGGTAAATCATGCCAAAGATGCCAGCTCTAATAAGACCTAAGTAATTTCTCCTTCATCATCTAGGGAGAACGCTATAAAGATCAGCCTTATGGTGTTCTTCCCCCAAACTGTTTGCCTTCCTCCTCCAATTTTGCTGATCTTTTTTTGCTGGCCTTAGGTACTCTGTGCATTTTACCACGGCTAACCATTGCTAAACTACATATGCTATCTCCTTAATACATGGTAACATTGGATTATCCCCAATTGGCGTACTTAGTTTACTTATAAGACCCTAGTATAGTGGTACAGCATGTGCCTAGGTCTTGTAAATGAAATTCTACTAGTGGGCCTGTTGCACTGATTGTGCCCCCCACTTAATCATCCCTTTAAACATATCTCAAGGCTGCCACTGCAGCCTATGCGTGCAGTTTTAAACTGGCATTTGGACCTTGCAAATTATATCTTTTGCCAAGCCCAAACTTTCCCTTTTAATACATTGAAGTACCACTAGGTTAGGCCCTAAAGAGCCCACATGGCAGGGTGCAATTTACTTAAAAAGTGGGACATGTAATTTAAAGTTTCACATGTCGAGGAAGTGAAAAACTCAAATTAATTTTTCACTATTACCAGGCCTACCTCTTCCATAGGAAAGCATTGGAGTTACCTCATTGCATTTAATAAGCTGTAATTTCCAAATGCGCACGGGTAACCAGTTCATGTGTGGTGTCTTTTGTAATGAAAAATCCTCTCATGGTAAAGTTGGATTTAAATTACAATTTTTAAAATGCCACTTTCAGAATTTTGCAAAAAGAATAATTTATGAACAGAATTATGAACAATGACAATTATTTGCCCCAGTACCGAGATCTGGGCCTAAATGCATCTTGTTTTTCACACCATGCCATTCCAGTTTAGACTCAGCTGTGCGCAAATCAGTCTCGACCCTCCTCCCCAGACTCTGCATCGTAGCCTCGCAGGGCCTCTGAATTGATGCATCAACCAGACTACCCAACACATCCTTGACACACGGCTTCGCATCAAAAGCCCTCAATGGTATTCTCGTTCATGACGCATGACCTTGGACTGTAGCCTTGCCACATCTCTGATACAAATTTGACGTGGATCCACCCAATGCTCCACAAACCAGGATTGAAACTACTTTGTTCTGGGCCCCTGCAGCCTGCCCGTATGTATCATGGTCAGCCTGAGCTTGTAACTCTGTTCAGGTCCAGCTTGAGCATGTATCCACAGTAGGTTTATGGTACTTTTTAGCCATATCTCAGGTACTACTGATTGGATGTTTGTCATTTTGGTCCTGTTTTATTTATTAACAATGGTTCTACTTTTCTTAAAAAATGTGTGGAATTCCTTTGTGGTGTGTTTTTCACTTTGTACTGTTTGGAGTGTTGCACAAATACTTTAAACACACAAAACGTGGGGCAATACTTATACCCACTGGCAATAGCTCAGGGTGGAGGTCCAAACCATTGTTCTTTTGCTCACATGCCACCTCAGTTTGGGCCCAGGCATATGGAAATAGGTCTTGACCCTGCTCCTCATGGGAACTGTCCAGTCCAAACTGCCAAGCCAGGTCTCCCTGAACCACACCACAAACAACCCAGGACTGGTGTTGCCCCAGTTATGGGCTCATCAACTGGGTACAGCTTAGTTGCAGTACCACAGTGAACATAGGACCCACATCTGGGCATATTAATGCCACTTAGGGCGGTAAAAGAAGCACACAAAAGATGATGGGAGGCTGCTTGCTATAAGTCTAACTACTGGCAATAGCTTGATTCTGCTCTTTATGGGAACAGTCCAGCCTGACAGGCCAAGCTATGTCCTCAATGAACCAGATTACAAGCACCCAGATGCCAGTGGTTAGACATTTTGCAAGCAGCATTCTATCACCGTTTGTGTGTTTCATGTATCAACCATAAGTGTCAATGGCATGGGTGCAGAGTCTTGTTGTGAGCAGGCCCGTTCACAGTTATGAGGAGCCCAAACTTTAGGATTTTCAACTTTTCTTTAGGAGGAGTATGCTCTAATACTAGCAAAGGGTCCAGCCAGGGAAGGCAGCTCAAGGAGATCAGGGACTCACTCCAAGAGAGCTCAGAAAGTTGTAGTTGCAGGTCCAGGCAGGTCCATTTGCAGCTGGTCAGCTGAGCAGTTACAGGGAGACCTGCGAAGCTTGTTGTGTCCCTATAGCTCACACAGATGGTCAGTCCTCTGACCCTTGAAATCACTCTGGTTAGCCTGGGATGAAGTCAAGCAGGTGAAGTAATTCTTCTCAGACAGCAAGGCAGTCCTTCTAGCAGCAAGGCAGTCCTTCTAGCAGCAGGTCATCCCTCTGGCAGCAGAGCAGCCCTTATTTAACTTCCACTTGTCCAGGGGTGTTCTGTAAAGTGCCTCTGGAGTTTCAATGTTTACCTAGCACCAGGCCTTGTCTGGAGAACTCATTGTCCTACCCCAACATCTTGTTCTGGAAAGTTCTTCCACATCACCTGTGAAGACTCCAAACTGTCTCAGGCGACAAAAGGTGGGGTAGGCCTGGCGTCAGGTTACTTTATGTGTGCAGGCAGCAAAGCCCTTTGAAGTATACAAGGAGCTGAGTTCACCCTCACCTCAGTCATCCTGCTAGGATAGCCCACCCTGTTCACACCTAAGCCAGCTTTGTGCTAGTATCATTAAATAATGCAGGGCCACAAAAAGCAGAGCCATTCACAGTATGATGACCCAGTACACAGGCAAGCAATGGCCAACTTTCTATAAGCGGCATTTTTAGAAATGTAATTTAAAACCCAACTTTATCATTAAAGGTGTTTTTAAATTGTAATTAATTTGAGTGTAAACTGCATATTTTTATCTTCTCCCAAACTAAAGTTATCACATATCAATTGTCATAAGAGAAGGCTTGGAGAAGGTAGTAGCACGCACGCGCGCTATACTGCTGATTTGTTATCTTCAGCGCTGCTGTTATTTTAAAATACTGCTTTTGTATTTGTGTTCATCTAATTTGCATTTCCCCTGATTTTAAATGCAATCTTTGTCTGCCCTCTCACTTGCACCTTAAATTGGGCCCCCCACCGCGCTTTTCGCGGATCTGTCACACTTTTCCCTCTGCCTTCGTGTTTGGCGCTGGGCGCCATCTTGGGGGTGTTGTGTTGCGAGTGTGCCACCTGTTTGAGCGCTCTAGCGCTCACTTGGAACACAGGTGAGCCCTATTTAAGGCGAGCTAGGCAGTAGCTCTGCCTTGGAGAAGGTAGTAGCACGCACGCGCGCTATACTGCTGATTTGTTATCTTCAGCGCTGCTGTTATTTTAAAATACCGCTTTTGTATTTGTGTTCATCTAATTTGCATTTCCCCTGATTTTAAATGCAATCTTTGTCTGCCCTCTCACTTGCACCTTAAATTGGGCCCCCCACCGCGCTTTTCGCGGATCTGTCACACTTTTCCCTCTGCCTTCGTGTTTGGCGCTGGGCGCCATCTTGGGGGTGTTGTGTTGCGAGTGTGCCACCTGTTTGAGCGCTCTAGCGCTCACTTGGAACACAGGTGAGCCCTATTTAATGCTCGCCTCCTGCGCGCAGCGGTGACGGGCAGCGGTAGCGCCGGACTCTCGCCGGAGTCAAGCCAGAGTCCTGCCCGTCTGCGCCCGTCAGCGTCCCGGAGGCGGGCGGAGCGGCGGGTGGGACTCTACCTCCAGGGATGTGTCCCCCTGGGGCCCCTGTCCTGCATTATTCCCCTCTTGCACTTCGTTCTCTTAAGCCTCAGGGCTCAGGCTGTCGCACTGTCTTTCCCGGACGTCATCTTGGGAAATCATGTTGCCCGGGCTGTGGTTGGCGTCCGACCCGCTCGCTCTCTTTACGGCCGAACAATAACACCCGTAGTGTGAGCTTCGGTTGCATGCTATTGAACACCAGGTCTGCATGCAAACATGCGCAAGACATCTTTGAGCTACAAGACATAGAGAAGCCACTATGTCTCATGCTCACGGAGACGTGGTGGGGTGATTCCTCTAACCCTGATGTCGCCATGGCAATCCCGCCTGACTATAACATCTTCAGGAAGGATAGAGCCAAGGGAAGGGGCGGCGGAGTGGCACTGCTGGTCAGGAAAGGCACCCCGTATGCGATCCTACCAGTAACGGACATCCGAGGCTCGGAGACTCTAGCCTTTTCTATTATTCTATCGCCGCATCAATCCTTCAAGGGACTGCTCGTGTATAGGCCACCTGGTGCACCCGGCACTTTCTTTGAAGATCTGGATTCGGTGCTGGTGGGGCTGGCCCTGAAAGCGGAACACTGTATCGTGGCAGGGGACTTCAACTTTCGGATGGATGATCCATCCGACCCTGCTGCCATTAAACTTTCTGAGGCGCTGTACCCACTGGGGCTGATCCCCTATGTACAGGAGCCTACGCACGAGAAGGGGCACACTCTTGACCAGATATTCTTGTCCTCCCCTCTTGAGGACATTGAGATTACTCCTGTCTTATGGTCAGACCATTTTCTTGCCAAATTTGTGATTAAGGGCATAGTCAAACCATTGCCTATCTTGGCACTTCAACAGGGTCGTGTCCATAGGGCATATCATCGAGTAACCCCAGAGATGCTGGCTCAGGCAGCAATGGTCCATCCTTGCCCCCTCTCTGGCGATCTGGACAGGGATCTGCAGACCCTGCAGGACTGGCTTTTTGACTGGCTAAATGATCTTGCCCCGGAATTGACATCTCGCCCGACACCGAAACGGGTCTCTGCGCCTTGGTTTACCGCTGCACTGTCGGCTACGCGGCAGCAGTGCAAGGTAGCCGAAAGAGCCTGGCGGGCACATTATGATACTGGTGCCAAGCAGACCTACAAAACGGTGGTTAAGGCTTATCACCGGGACATCCGCCTGGAAAAAAAGCATATTTAGCCAGGAGAATAGAAGCTGCTTCAAATTCTTGCAAGGAGATTTTCTCCATTGTGAGAGAATTCACTTCTCCATGGTCTAACACCTCGGACGAGAAGCCATCAGGCACCTGGGCTACGGACCTTGCTGATTTCTTTACGAGCAAGATCCAACGCATTCAGGAGGCATTCCTTACACCAGTGTCCACGGTTCAGACTGAACCTGACATCACCGCATCACCACCGGCCAGGCCAGGTGTGACGCTGAGTGTGTTTCCACCGATCTCTGCTACTGACTCCCTAGCTATAATGGGCAATTTAAAATCAGGCTCACCCCTTGACCCATGTCCGGCTAAATTTCTAGCGAAAGTGGCGGAGGTGATTAATCCACTGGCCAACCCGCTGTTAAATCTTTCGCTGAAGCATGGAGTGGTCCCACAAGCTTGGAAACAGGCAATGGTGATTCCCTTGCTTAAAAAGCCTGGCCTAGATCCGAAGGTCCCAGTTAATTATAGGCCAATCTCTCTGTTGCCGGCTCTCACGAAGATCTTGGAAAAACACGTACAAGGTGTGTTGTCCAATTTTCTTGAAACTAACGAGATCCTGCATGCCACCCAATCGGGCTTTCGTCCCCATCTTAGTACAGAGACTGCGCTCCTCGAGGTCTCAGAAACCATTAAAGGAGTTCTGGACACGGGGGGCAAAGTCATGCTGGTAATGTTAGATTTGTCGGCGGCGTTCGACACCGTTCCCCATGATGGTCTTCTCGCCAGACTCTCTGAGATAGGCATACGGGGGACGGTGTTCGATTGGTTTTCTTCCTTTCTAGCCGGCCGCCGGCAAACGATCTGGGCCCCGCCGGATTCCGCCGTGATGCCGCCTCTGGGAGTCGGGGTCCCTCAGGGCTCTATTTTGAGCCCGACCCTCTTTAATATCATTATAACCCCATTGGCGGCGCTGGTGGAGTCATTGGGTGCCCAGATCGTATCCTACGCGGATGACACCCAGCTCCTCTTCTCTTGTAAGAGAGGAGGTGACTTTGATGGGGAGAGTATTCGGGATTGCCTTGGGGCTGTTTTCCACTGGTTCCATCTGAACAGCCTCAAGTGCAATTCCGATAAGTCCGAGGTACTTTTCTTTGGGTGTGACACAGAGCCAGACTGGCAGGCCTGGTGGCCAATGAATATGTTCCCTCCGTCTTGTTCCTCTCAGGTTGCCAAGAATCTGGGGGTCAAGATGGATAATAGGCTAACTTTGAAATCTCAGATCTTGGGGGTGTCGGGCACTTGCTTCGGCATCCTTAGGATGCTGCGAAGGTTTCTGCCCCTGCTTTCCGAGGAACACAGGAGACTGACAGTCCAGGCTCTGATTGGGTCCAGGTTGGATTATACCAACATTCTTTACCTGGGCCTTCCTGAGTATTTGCTGCAGCGGCTTCAAGTGGTGCAGAATGCCGCTGCAAGGGCAATTTATGGTCTGAACAGGCGTTCCAGTGCCTCGGGCCTGTTGAAATCTTTGCACTGGCTTCCCATCCGCAAGCGGATCGCCTTTAAGACTCTCACCCTGGCCTATAAAGCTCTTCACAAGGGGGGAGCTAAGTATCTCCAAAAAAGACTGGTCTTTTATCAACCGACCAGGTCTCTGAGGTCAGAATCCCTGTACTTGGCAGTTGTTCCACGTGTAAAGAAAGCGCGCCTTGGAGGCCGCTCTTTTGGATTGTTGGCGCCACAGCTGTGGAACTCTCTGCCGCTTGCTCTGCGGGGAGCCACTAGTCTGCTGGCCTTTAGAAAAGCCCTTAAAACTTGGCTGTTCACTCAGTAGTCTGTCTGTTGTAAGTTTTTTGTCTGGCACTCCGGTTTTTTTTCTTTTATCTGGTGTTATGTTATTAAGTCGCAGTTTTCCTTTCTCCAATAAAGCGCCGGGACACTCTTTTTGAGTAGCCGAGCGCTATATAAATAATTAAATAACATAACATAACATAACATAAGGTAACCTAGTGTTAGCCAATGGAAGTGATAGACCTTACAACAGTGAAAAAATACTTTAGGAGTTTTTCACTACCAGGACATGTGTAACTTAATAACACATGTGCTACTTTTTAAATGCAATGCACCCCACCCTATGGACTGTTTAGGGCCTAATTTAGGTGTGGTTTACAAGTATTAAAAAGGAAGGTTTAGGCATGGCAGAAGTTTAAAACTGCAGGCAGAGGCTGGAATGACAGGCCTGAGAGATGTTTATAAGGCTACTTAAGTGAACGGCACAATCAGTGCTGTAGTCATAGTAGTAGTACTTAATGTACAGTCCCTGGGTTTGTGTAGTACCACTATTCTATGGACTTGCAAGTAAAGTTAAATGTGCCAATTGGGCTCTTAGACAATTTCACCTTGTTTAAAGGAGAGAGAACAAACACTTTAGCACTGGTTTTCAGTGGTAAAGTGTGCAGAGTCCTAAAAATAAACAAAAATGAGTTCAGGAAACAGGAGGAGTGAAGTCAAAGAGATTGGGGGTGATCCTGCAGAGATGGCCAAATCCAACGTCATTCCATTGTTGCAGTGGACCTGGATTTGATACTGACCATAATGGAGACCAGGTCACGTACACTCGCCATGTTTGCCCTATTCTGAGGTTTTACCTGGGACTTAGTCTTTCTTCTAGAAGTCAAAAATCTTCAGTGGGTCAAGCCAGCAGGCTGTAGATGAAGCAGGTTCCATGATGTTGGATTTGCCCTGAATGAGGTCCTTTTAGTGCAGTTGCTTTATGTAGAAACATTCTAAATTGGCAACCAGGGAGGTTCTCGAACAGGCCAGGCACTTTTGGCACCTTTACCCAGTCCAGTTTTCTACATTCAAACGTAATCATTTTTTCAGACTTTGGATTCCTCTAGCAGGTAAGGCTGTAGGCTATGGCCAAAAAGGGCTCCAAGGGTCCAGATAACTTCTCCACCAGGTTTCATGTAAACAGATTTCCTGCTGTGGAAAAGCTCAGAACAGGAGAATCCTGAATCTTCAGCCCAGTGGTAAAGCACTGTTGTCAGTTCTTTGGAATAAATGATTTCTAATTCACATGTTTTTTTTAGAAGGTTAGGAGGAATATACTTTGATCCAGCCATATTTCGCGGGACCTCAGGAAAAGCATTTGGGGAGTCAAAACTCACTCCAGTAGAAGTCATCAGCATAGTCCAGGGCAGGTCCAGTTGGAACTGTTCAGCTGGGCTCTTCAGGAAAATGCTTCTTTGCAGGTTGTTGTGGCTCTGTAGCTTAACAGCCAACTGACCCTTGGAGCCCAATTCTTCTCCTTACACATAAGTGGGGAGAATGTCCAGTCCTTCAGGGATTCTCTTAGGTCACAAATAACAGGTCAACTTCTCTTTTGCTCTTCCACTGGTCTAGAAATTGTTCTGAAGAGGGTACCTTGGGATGTTGCTATTATGCCTGGCACTAACTAGTTGAGGGTAATGACTGTTTGCCCTTTCCTAACTAATGGAGTAAGAGTTCCTAGGGTAACCCCACCCACTTTGCCAGCAGTTTCTGTTTGCCTTACTGCAAACAGTCCCACATTGACGCACCCTTCTAAAAGCCTAAGATGGAGAAACCCTTCTTCCCCTGTGGGGAGCCTGTGTGCAAACCGAGAATTGTACTAGGGTAATGAGCAATGTCCTTTTCTTTGATCAATTTAAAAAAGTTCGAGGGGCAGCTTTCCTTCAAGGTTTTGTCCCAGCCTGACTGGAAGGACAAGGGTTGGGGGGGTCTCTCCAGGTGTCACTTAACATTTGCTTGTGACAGACAAGACAGCTTTAAAACAAATTAGGTTTCAGGGCAGACCCAAAATGGTCATCCTGCCAGGAAAAGAGAAAATACTTCCTCACACCCAAGCCAGTGTCTCTGCACTTGGACACATTTTCAAACCTCCTCATGCTTAAGCACTCACTGGGCTACTGCTAAAAATCTAATGCAAATTATCCGCTGGGAGCTCCAGGCAGGGAAAAGGTAACTTTCTGTAAGTTACTTTTCCTAAATATGTATTGAAAAACTTACTTCAACAATTACATTGGCTCTAATAAACATTAACAATAGTGGTTTAAGCATAATTCTAGCTAGTCCTAATCCAGAGATAGATGATTAATTTTTACTATTGTTTCCCAGTGTTTCTCTAGGGGCCATCCAGCCTTGCTACAGCAAACATAGCTTTTGGGTGCTAGTCACTAGTAAGAGAATGTTAGCTTTAACATGTTGCACATCCTACTGCTAAATATCATGAATATGGTGTGACCTATTAATGTTGAAAAGGAGTCATATTTGCTTGGTCACTTTATTGGATTGCACAGTAGTGCTGTATTCCTTAGGTGACATTTAAATTTTCATGAGATGGGGTTATTTCAGGCACTATACACTCTGGCCTTATAGGAAAATGAAATATGCTAACTAAGCGTTAGCCAATTTCAACAGGTTTTAAAGGGAAACATACACTGGTGCCTGGTTAGCTGTGTCCCACTGTGCAGAGTCAAAACATCAGCAGCATCGATCCACAAAAAAAGGATGTAATTGCACGTTAGGGCAATCACCATTGATATGGTTCTCTACTGTAAATGTGCCTATTCCCATGGAAACGGTGTCCACAAGTTTAGTTATGGGTGCGTATTACCTAATCAGATTAAACCATTAAATACCTTGTACCTGGATGTTTATTCACCAAAATGTCAGATACCATTACTAACTTTAAAAAGAATTCATATCCAGCCACTTGAAAAATCACAATATCAACACACAATAGCTGGTCACAATGACTTGGGTCAGTAATAACAATTGTAGTGCAGGATAATTCATCTCCACTGTTTAAAACCACATTAGACAGTTTTGAAGACAATAATCACACCTGGTAACTGTACTACAGAAAGCATGACAAAACCAGAGAACTATCAATGTAGATTTAAGGTTTCGTAAACGTTTTTAGCACAAACGCTATAGTCTAAAGATGAATTGACCCAAGTAGATCAGATATCCGTTTTGTTGATTTAGTTTACTTTAGTTTTGCACCAATGAGATAAGGAATAATATTGATCAGATTTAGCTAATGTAAATTAATTAGCTTCACACTTGTGTATCAGGGATACCACATTTTCTCTTTTTACAGTATTGTATCAAAGGTGGCAGAAGAATTCTCCGAGAACCAAGGGGCATATTATCAAGCCTGTGCGCTAAAATTATCGCCGCTTTATCGGCCGAAAACGGCCGATAAAGCGGCGATAACGGGCTTGATAATATGCTCTGTGGAATTCCAATCGAAGCCCATGTTAGATGTCTTCACATCTAACATGTGCTTCGATTGGAATTCCATAGAGCATATTATCAAACCCATTATAATTTTAGCGCACAGGCTTGATAATATGCCCCCAAGTTTTTCCAAGGATAAGGTTTGGTAATTCTAGGCGTTTGAGCACTCATTAGGAATACTTGCAGCAGGTAAGTTATTCTGGTTCTAACCATGGTTAAGAGGCTGTTGTTGGCTTTTGCAATATGAAAGGTGAGATTGAGTTCGATTTTGTTAGTAGTTTTTTTAGGATTCTGTGTAACATTGTTTTAATGTAGTTTTCCGTAGAAAAACGTTTGTTGAGTAGAAGAGCGAGCTGAAGTATAGGAGGTGTTCCTGGCTGCCGTTCAAGCCTCTATGTATTAACATCTTTTGTATTTTTGCAGGCAAATAGACATCTTCCTGGATTACATTATACCACTCATTGCTTTCAAGGCTGATTTATATACGAGATGTGAATCCTATCTCCTGAAATAGAAAAGCTCAAGGTTTAAGACTGATAATATGTTATCACAGTGGGCTCCTAATTTGCAGATTCATTATTGTGTGTTCAAGTATCAAATGTAATAGAGTAAAACATTCTTGTGGCAGTTTCCTTTGCAGCGTGGAAATTTCCAGTGGTGGTAAAAGGGTAGGATGTATTCAGAACTATTTCAAATTGCTGCTTCATCATCTCTGCTTATTTCAGCCGGAAATAGCAGAGTAGAACTTGAAATTGTCTGTTTTAGTGCTAATACTGTAAGTATGGAAACAATTTAGGCAGGAATACTATGTTTCAGTTATTTAGGTTTTTTAGATTTTCTATTTCCTTGGTGGTGTGCCATTTTTTAATAAGGCTTGCTTTACCGCCTACATTTTTCGTGAGTTTCAGCACTGCGGTAGTTTACCAACACTTGCTATCAGAACCAGCAGGCTTTCTCCACCCCGAGTTGAACAAGCAGAAAGCTAGGAGAGCGAGAGGAGTGGTGACAGTGTCACCGCTCTATCAACAACTACTGATGGAGGACATCGGGAAAGTAGGGCATAATCCCCCTCATTATTCATGGAAATAGATGAGCCTTTAATAATACTAGTGGCACCATCGGTGACGGTAAAGTGACCCTGACACCAACATCCAAGGATGGGACAGGTGCCCGGAAAAAGATTTGTCTCCAATGGGCATACACCATTATGTTGCATGCTGCTTCTTTTGCGTAATTGGATATAGAGGCAGATGCTTGTGATACCTGATACGTTGCATCTCTGTAATCACTAGGTGACTTGGAGTTTCGATAAAACAGCCCAACAGTGGGAAAACAACCTTGACAAAAATAAGACAACCTAATCTGTGGTTTGTCTTTTGACGTTCTTCATCTAAAGCATATAGTCATGGCTGTGCATTAGGGTTTTTTATTACGTGAGTGTAATAGCTCATCAAATGTAGCAGGGTTTACCTGTATTTCGGGGAGTTATTCCACTGACTGCTCTGTGGTAGTCCTATAATCAGGTCGAGCCTAGCTGCAGCGCACATGTGCTGCTCGATCTGCAAGTCTGCTGTAGTAGAGGATGGGAGAGAAGCTGCGCCCACTCTCCTTCCATATTTTTCATTGGCTTGTGTCATTGTCTTTTGTAAATGCTGCCTTCGGATTCATTATTAGGCTTGTGAGTCCCTCCTTAGTACGACCTTGGCTTCATTTGTACTGTCTCATGGCGAGTGGCCCTTTTACTTCTGTTGTTACCCGGGACCTGTTATTTAGTCTGTAAGCACTATTTACTTTATTGAATTTCTCTTACTGCAGGCTGGACATGCACTGCTTCAGGGGAACCTGCTTGTGTTTTTTAGGCAGCAATGCCACCCCCCTAACAAGGGCACCTTAAAGCGCCTGCTTTCAATCACTTTACCCTGGCATTATCTTGTGTCTGTTTCAACCCTCCCTCCCAAGTAAAATGGATTTAGAAATGCTTTGCAAATTAAATAGAGAAAATTCCAGGTAGCACATAAGCCTGTGCAAATGGGCTGAAGCTGACAACAGTAAATCTGTGTTACATGTCATCTGTACAAAAGCCACCTGACGTTTGTTTTCCTTAGCCTGTTTTATTAACACCAATACCACCACCATCACCATCAATACCACCACCTGTACCACCACCAATACCTCCACCAGCAAAATACCATTACCACCACCACCAATACCAATAACAGCACCACCAATACAAATACCAAGACCTATATAAATACCACCACCAATACAACCACCACCAATATCACCACCATTAATACCACCACCAACAATACCACCACCCATGCAAATACCACCAATATCACCATCACCAATTTCAACACCACCACCACCACTAATACCACCACATCACCAATGCCACCACCACCAATATCACCACCAATACCACCTCCAATATCACCAACAATACCAACACCGCAAATACCAACAACACCACCAATACCACCACCACCAATACCACCACCAATACCATCACCACCAATACCACCAATACCACCACCACAAATACCACACATACCACCACCAATGCCACAACCAATACCAACCCCAATGCCACCACCACTGCCAATACCAAAACCACCATTACCACCACCACGTATACCACCACCAACAATACCAGAACCACCACTACCACCACCACCATCAGTACCACCACCTCTAATACCAACACAACCACCAATACCACCACCACCAATACCAATACCACCACCACCAATACCACCACCAATGCCAACAATATCATCACCACTTATGCCACCACTACCAATACCACTACCAATACCACCACCACCTATACCACCACCGCCAATAACACCACCACCAACACCCCCACTACCACCAATACAATACCACCTCCACCGCCAATACCAATACAACCACCAATACCACCACCACTTTTACCAACACCACCAATACCACCACCACCAATACCAGTACCACCACCACCAATACCACTGCCAATTCCACCACAAATACCACCACTAGTACCACCACCAGTACCAATTTCACCACCACCACCATCAATACCACCACCACCTATACAACACTACCAATATCACTGAAACTTTTTGCATTTGCCTAGCATGTTTCTGTAACCTGGTGTTTGTGATTTTAGGCCTCAGCGCATTTTTTCACTGTGGTCCAGTGTAAAGAGCGTGTGCTCTCTATGTATGTGTGGTGAGAGTGGCCTGCCCTCCCATAGGAATGCATGGGCAATATGTGTGTCCATGGTAGTTCCTGATGTGTGGGGAGTGCAGGGGCGAGTTTAGCTTGTGCGGACTCGTGAGATTAAATGCTGCGCGATTATGTGCGCAGATTTATTGTGTCTAGTGGAGAAGTGCCACTTCTAAAAGTTGGCATGTCTGTGCAGTAAATGTGACTGTCTGGCTTGTGATTGGCTGGAGCTGGCTGGTGTGCCTGGCTCCAGGAGTCAGGATGGGTCTGCCCGGTGGTGAATGGAGAGATCTGCATGTTGATGGGAGGGAGGAGTGCACCTGGGACCTAAATAGGGCTGGGCTTCCCTCCACAATGCTGGCTCCATCCCCTGTGGTGTGTCTGATGTCCCTGACCCACCCTGTGAATAGGCAGAGGGGCTGAGCAAAACAAACTGCTCCAGAACCAGTTGCATCTGTTTCACCCCTTACCTGCACCTTTGGAAACAAAGGATATGTGTGTATAAAAGATGGGCTGTGACCCCATGAAAATGTTCTTGTTCCTACTGAATATACCAGGGGCGTGTTGCTGCTGGGGCCCAGGGGAAGGCCTGCCTCCCTGGACCTTGCCCCGCCCTGCCCCCGGATGCCCGATGGACTTTCCTTTACCAGGAGCTGGCTGCTCCATTTCCTTGCCCTGGAACCTGGGGCTTGATTTCATTGTCCCTGGGAGGGCTTGCTTTGCTTTAAGAGCACCTGGCTCTTTGTCAGCTGGAGGAGCGTGCTGTCTGCATTCCCCTGGGGCACTGGAGCTTCGCTGCCCTGGGGCTGCATGTCGCTGCTGGAGGGGCAATCCCCAGGATAGGGACTCCCCCGTGGTGGTGGTCTTTCAGGCGTCTACCCTGCTTATTTTCATACTTTAGTCTGCGGGTGCCCACCATGCGACTTTGCCCACATTTATTAGTTAAATCACAGCGGGTGCCCACCCAGGTGCAAGGAGAGATCATCGCCGCGGCCCCGGGCGAAAAGGAGAAGACAGGCATGTCCACCTGACTCAGGGCTGAGCTAACCCCGGAAACGGAAGTGCAGCCGGACGCTCAGAGGAAGTGTGAGCCTTCCTCGCAGGGCTCCCGTATGCCAGTGGGAGCCCTTCTCCATGTCTGGGACAAGTACTGCATCCAGCAGGGCTCTCGTGAGCAGTGAGAGCCATGCGCGGGTCGGAGACATGCCGGCACCTCTTTCATAAGGTGAGAGTCCACCCCGCTGTCTGGCACCCAAGGGAAGCTGACCTGAAGGGGGGAGCCTACCCCGCCTTCGTCGATGCTACATGGGGCTCCTCTGAGGATGAGGGAGCCCTGCAACTGCGGAGTCTCCCCAGCAAGGAAAACACCGCCGGAGTCCAATGGGAGGAGATCCTCCCCCACATAGCCGGTGAGTGGGGAGGCCGCTGGTTATGTTGTTGTTGGCGACTCAGGGCACCCGGGCAGTGTTGGTGAGCCCCGAGCGGTCCGCCATTGCAGGTCGCTCCCACGTGTAGGCACAGAGTCAGAGCGGCCCTGGTTGCACAGTGGGCCGATCCAACGTTGCGAGTATGGCTTAGGGTGCCGGAGGAGCCCGTGGGCATTTTCTTTATTGCCCCAGCCGGATGCTGATGGTTCACAGTGGCGCCGCAGTTGCAGGCCGATGCCACGTCATGGCCATAGTTGTTTCAGTATTTGTCTCAGAGCCCAGTGGCTCCAACGATGTGCACATATATTTCAGAGCCTAGGTGGCTCCAACGATGCGCACATATGTTTCAGAGCCTAGGTGTCTCCAATAGTGGGGGCGCAGTTTTTGATTTAGTAGTCCCTAAGAGGGACAGAAGAGGCGCAGTGGTGCCAGGGCTCATTTGGAGTTTCGCATCTGCCCAGCAAGTAGTCAGCAGCTGCAACGTTTAGGCCCTGTTATGATTCTCAGCTGCCCAGCAAGTAGTGGGCAGCTGCAACGTTTAGGTTGGCACAAGCCTTAGCCAACCAGAAATCTCAGTTCTAAAAAATACCAACACCAATACCACCAATGCCACTACCACCAATACCACCACCATCAATTCCACCAAAAAAATCACCACCAATACTACCACCACCAATACCACAACCACCAATACCAATACCACCACCTCAGCACCTCTCGCTCACTAGTAATAGCAGGGGCACTGTACAAGTCCGGTGCTTAGCCCGACCCTTTTTCACATCTTTATGACTCCATTGGTGGTATTGGCAGAGTCTCTTGGTGCCCAGATAATATCATACGCTGACAACACCCAGCTTCTCTTCACCTGCAAAAAGGGTGCAGAGTTTGACGGAGAGAGCAGCCGTGGTTGCCTTAGGGCTGTCTTCGACTGGTTTCAGCGAAGCAGCCTCAAGTGCAACCCTGATAAATCAGAGGTGCTCTTCTTTGGTTGTCAGGTAGACCCACCTTGGCAGGACTGGTGGCAGGTGAATATGTCTCCTCCGTCATCTTCCTCCTCGGTGGCTAAAAATCTTGGGGTTAAAATCGATAACAATCTTTCTTTGAAATCTCAGATAACAGGCCTCACCGGTACCTGCTTTGGTCTCCTGAAAATGCTGTTCAAATTCCTCCCACTGCTTCCTCTGGTCCATAGGAGACTAACGGTACAGGCCTTAATTTGTTCCAGGCTCGACTATTCTAACGTCCTTTACTTGGGTCTTCCGGACTACCTTCTACAAAAACTTCAAGTAGTCCAAAATTCTGCGGCGAGGGCCATTTTCGGCCTCCCCCGCCATGCTAGAGCATCGGAGTTGCGACTTGCCCTTGACTGGCTTCCTGTCAGGAAGTGGATTGTCTTCAAGGCACTTACATTGGCCCATAAGGCACTCCATTCGGTTGGGGCCAACTATATTCAGAAACGGCTTACTTTTTATAAGCCTACTAGATCCCTCAGATCTGAATCTCTTGCTCTGGCTACTGTCCCAACCATTAGAAAAGCTAGGATAGGTGGCCGTTCTTTTAAATATCTTGCCCCCAAGTTGTGGAACTCCCTCCCCTTGGATCTCCGTTGCACTCCTGATTTGTTGGCCTTTAGAAAGGGCCTGAAAACTTGGCTCTATAGTCAATAAGTAGTCTGTTTCACGTTTCTTTTACTCTCTTTTCAGCTATGGGTCAGAAAGCGCCGGGACACTCCTTGGAGTAGCCGACCGCTATATAAGACACCCATAACATGTAACATGTAACATGTAACAAGCTGCAGCCGAGACCAACCCTCCCTCCCTCCATGCCTGCCATAAAGCACAGCCCATCCTGCAGCAGGCGGTGAAGCTAGGGCGCTGCTACAGCTGGAGTGTTTTTTATAAGGGCAAATATAGCAATGACATTACACAATGCCCCACCACACACTCAAATCACAGAGAGGGCATGAAATAGTACTCCCCCCTCCTGCTCTTCCTCCCGTGTCGCAACAGGGTATTCACAGAGCGAAAGGTGTTGGAACGCTTTGTTAGTGTTAATAGCTTGGATCAGATGTAACTCTCACTTTACACTTTGTGACTGTGTAATTTGAAAACACTTACACATTTTCTTCACTGCACTATTTATTACTACTTTGGAGAAGTTGCAGTCCGGTCTCATGCTCTGATATTTACAATCTAACAAGCGATCAAGAAGGCCCTTTATTGCAATGAATAGGTCTTGCATTTCCGAGAGTTTAAGCTATTAGTATTGTAAATGACAATGCCTTTATTTTTGTTTTAAAACCCAAAACATAAATAAAAGGCATTGTCATTTACAATGCCAATAGTTCAAACTTGCATGAATGTGAGACATATTGCATTGCAAATGCTCAATTCTTTTGAGTGACTAGTCCTTGTCTGGTCTATTTTTACTATATGTATGTGTCAAGCTTACAACATGTCTTGCTGAGTTTTAAAGTATTTAACAAGATACATAAAAAATAAAGCTGCAGACATGCTTCCTTCTCCAGTTTTCTTTTTAAACAAACTTATAATGTTCACCTGCCTGTAAAAACCTCCCCCTTCCCTCTCTTGTTACCCCCTCCCCTTTACATTATGACGTGCATCACCCAAGGTAAGGTTCCACCTCATCTTTAGCACTTAAAAAACCATTGGTGTACCTTCAAACCCATCCTTTCATAATTAATATGCACTTACCTACCTCTAAACCCTTAAAACATCCTAGCCACCTTATATCCCTACCCACCCCTAAACTCCAAAAAACACCCTTACCAACCTATAGCCCTACCCACCTCTCAGCCCTAAAATGCCCTTAACACCCTATAACCTTATTCAGCCTAAATTCTAAAAACACCCTTACTACCCTCTACCCGTACGTACCTCTAAACCCTAAAAATATCCCTCCCACCCAATACCTTTACCTACCTCTAAATCCCCCAAATACGCTTCTCATCCTATACCCTTATCTACCTCTTAACCCTACATCTATATATGGAATGGAGATAGGCAACTGCTCTAAAATGTCTGTCAGACCTAAATAAGAATGAAGTTAACCTCCATTTTACAGGACAGACTAGTAAAAGTAAGAGTGTATTTTTGGATGTAGAGGTCTCCGTCCAAAAAAGACACTTCCAGACGAAACTTCACCATAAAGAAACAGGCAACAGCCTGTTGAACCCTTCAAGCGCACATCCTTCTAATCAGATACAATGCATTCCTTTTGGTGAACTGCTAAGAGCAAAATGCAATTGCAAGTGCTCCCTACAAGTATGTACAAGAAAAATTGTTGATGACGGAGAGATTTAAAGAGAGAGGCTACAGTGATAAAACCATTTCACAGGCTATGGCTAAGGTTGATACTGTATCAATAACAAGGCTACTCACATGTGAAGTAGTAAAGCGGAGGATGACTCTGATCAAATCAGATTCATTATGACATATTCCAATCAATCATATAAAATCTGAGAAAATGTCAATAAAAATTGGTTTGTCCTCAAAACTGATCAAGTGTTAGATAAATATTTACAAAAATCTCCTCAGATAACATTCAGGGGGAGTAGAGCATTATCCAGTAGCCCAACATTTCAGGAGAAGCATTTTCAGAATGAAAATTTGCTGTCATTTATAGTTCTAGATACCATATTACCCTAAATAAGAGGAGGGGACCGAGAAGGTACACTATGAATGCTTGAGTCAAAGTTTTTCATAGACTTTCAAACTCTCTCTCCAATAGGTTTAAACTTGAGTGAGGAATTGTTTGTACATCTAGGATCATAAAATAGCAATCTTTTTCAACATATTTGTGTTATTGTCCATAAGAAATTCATAAATATGTAAATTTGTGAATTTATAAATTGGAAAATGTGTTCATTTGAAATTTCCTAAACCTACTTTCAGAGTTTATGTAAAGTGTAAATTGTTTACTATTATATCCTCTTGATAGCTTCTAGATGAGAAAGTGTAAAATATAAATTGTAACATTGATTGTTTTTAGAGCTGGTCCATATCTAATTCTAATAGCACATGTTTATTTATTTTTCTTCTTTACACAGATTTGAGCACTGCATGTCATGGCAGAGTAGCCAGAGAAGCACAGTTCTCTTTTCAAATGGACATTCTAAAGAATGCGAACAGAACAGCCCACATGGGTAAGATAAAAATTGTCATGTAACTCAGTATGGCAATCCAGCATTAGTCAGTATAATAAGGATAACAGATGCATGCGGTTGGGACAATAATGGTTCACTTACTCCTCCTTCCTGTTATTACTCAGCACTCATGATTTTTATGTTGGATATTATAATTTTGCTCACATCGGTGGAACTAAAGCAAAATTCAATAACTACAATTACTAGGGATGCAGAGAGCTATGTTTACTAACAAGCTCAACAGATAGATGAGAGGGGTGCTAAATTACAGTGAAATGGCCTATGGATAATTTGATATATACACTGGAGGAGATAATCTATTTGTGTATACTAGATCATTCTTAATAGTATATAGGTGTTTAATAAGGGGGTTATGATACATGACTACCCTGCACATCAGAACCACAGGGAAATGGGAATGTATGACCTTGTTGCATTTTATGTAAATTATACGACCAGTGATTTTTGAAACTTTGAAATTCTGAATTATAATCAACTGAATAGTACACTGATTATTACTTGACAAAGTTTTTACAAATACGAACAGAAAAAATTTGAAGTGATTTAGGATGTACACATATGCGATAACAAACAATTGTAAACACCAAATGTTGTACATTTTAAGATGGCTGCTACTCTTCTGTGTAACTGTTTCACTTTGCACAAAGTAGCTATACCTTTATGACTCCTTATTGGAACTGTATAATGGCTTTGCCATCTCTGTCTCAATACCGTGAACAAGGCTATGACCAAAACAAGGTGGTGAGGCAGCACACTGAAAATAAGTAAACATAAGCATCCTGGCATTGTCCTTGTGTTTCAGTATTGGTGGAGATGTGGTGTGAATACATTGGGCCACAAGAGCCCCCCAAGGACCACCGCGACATGCAACCCAAGGTCTAATTCGATCTGCAATTACCCCCTCTTTTTGCACATTATTGTTTGTTGTTTTTTTTATAAGCACTTAAGCACTTTATTTCAAAGCCTTTTCTAAGAATACCATATTGAAAAATATATGTTAAAAGATGGCCGCTACATTCGTAACTCTTGCAGTGGTCCCTCTTCTATATTCATGGAATGTGGATGATGTGTCACGAGTAAAAATGGCTGCACTTTGTACACAAGAAGCTGAGACTGACGAAGCCGTGAGGCGAAACGTGTCTGTCGGGGAGGGGGGGGGGGGAGGGGTTTGCAATAAACATCTTACCTGTGTGCTGATCGTGTTGGAATATATATATATATATATATATATATATATATATATATATATATATATATATATATATAGATATATATATATATATATATATATATATATATATATATATATATATATCTATATATATATATATATATATATATATATATATATATATATATATATATATATATATATATATATATATATCCAAGGAAAACAAAGTTCGTCTTGCGCTCTCAGGCAATCAGGCAAAGGAATCCAAAGTGTAAGATAAGCAGTTTATTTACACAACGCGTTTCAGCTCAACAGCCTTGTTCACGTGTAAACCAACACGAGTGACTCCGGTTGTTAAATAAAGTTCAGCGTTGTCAATCACAATCAACATAAACATAGGACTAGTAAGCAAGTAAGTGGCAGACCCACTGAAACTGTTTGGTTGCTTGCTTTTGGACCTTGGAGGACGGCGGCATCTCTGCTTGCCCTAGCAGAACGGACCTCTGTCACCACTCACTTCACAACTCGCCGGACCCGCTTCGCGGGTCCCGCAGCGCGTCATCTGTTCTTGGAGGCGGCTGGTTGCTGTGGGATTACCAGGAGGTGCGCGGGGAAAGGCGAGTGGACCAGCGGGGCTGCGAGCATAGGCAGGGACTCCAGCGTCCAGGAGCCCCTGCGCACCCAACCTGCAACACCTGGGCTGCTCTCCCCGCTGGCCACGCCCCCCGCCGACGGAGTGAAAAGCGAGCTTCACTTCTGCCCCTGTGGGACCCTCTGAAACTGTTTGGTTGCTTGCTTTTGGACCTTGGAGGACGGCGGCATCTTTGCTTGCCCTAGCAGAACGGACCTCTGTCACCACTCACTTCACAACTCGCCGGACCCGCTTCGCGGGTCCCGCAGCGCGTCATCTGTTCTTGGAGGCGGCTGGTTGCTGTGGGATTACCAGGAGGTGCGCGGGGAAAGGCGAGTGGACCAGCGGGGCTGCGAGCATAGGCAGGGACTCCAGCGTCCAGGAGCCCCTGCGCGCCCAACCTGCAACACCTGGGCTGCTCTCCCCGCTGGCCACGCCTCCCGCCTACCAGTTCGTGATCATACAGTTGTAGAGTTATAAGGAGAGCAGTGCCACCGCTTCGCGGGAGCGAGCAGGAGCGACCGGAAGAAGCCCGGGACAAGGGCGGGACCATTTGAGGCCGTTCGAGGCCGAAGAGGACTGGCCTGGCCCACCCCCCTTGGTTCGTGTCACTGTCATCGTGCCTGGACTTCGAGATTAGTGAGTACCCTCCAGGAACTGTAACTGCCACACATCATGTGCACTCGGGGTAGTCGCAGTAAGACTGCACTGGGTTTGAGCAAGTCTAATGGGACCTTGAATGATTTTCTTGTGAAAACAAACTTGGCAATAGATGCCGAAATCACTAAAATGCAGAAGAGGGTTTCAATTGAGCTAGACGCTGCGCGCAGGCTTTCCCAAACTTTCGCTAACTCTAAAAAATCTTCTCTGGGAAACATTGCGTCTGCTGCATCCCCCCAACACGCTTCACGCCCCCTTCCTTTGTTAATCCACGCTGACATTCATCATCCCCCCCCTTCCTCTCCGCTCCCATTAGACTCCACTTTTATTTTCACTTCCATGCCCTCTAAACCTACTGAGGGTCATGTGCCTACCGGACAGGGAACCTCTATCACTCTGCCGGACACCCCTGCCCCTTCCTCTTCCCTAGTAAAAAGTAAAAATCCGGATCGCTTAGCCCCGAAAAAGAAAAATAATGCAAAATCTGCTTACGCTCGTAAAAAAGCAAAAATTGCAAGGCAGCAGTTTTTCAATCACAGAAGAACCCTGCCCAATATAGGGGAGCTTACACAAACAACACAAACATCACACTCGGTCACTCAGCCAACAGGGGGTGATAGCAAACTTATCCATTCTAACATCACTCTTGCACCTGCTTCAGAGAACCTCGCTGTTTCTGACGACAACTTAACAGGGGGAGGGCAAAATGAGCTAGGGAGGGACATGGACAAGGCGGGTGACGATGAAGACTTTCTCAAAACAGTCTGGGTTACTTTAAAACAACTATTGTCACCTTTTGAACTCAGACTGTCACGTATTGAGAATCACCTTCTTGAAATGGATAAGACCTTACTATCCCTGGCCACGCTTAGCCTAAAACAGCTGGAAGCAACATATCCCCATATTACTGAGGGTGCTCCCCAGGTTAGTAATGATGGTATTCAACCTGCACTAGCCCCTAATGCTGGCATCCAACCGGCTCTAGGCCTTAACGCCGCCTCCCTTGCTCCCTTAATTCAGCCCTCACCTTTGCACCCTTCACTACCTAAACCTGCTCCAATTCCCAAACCTCGGACAATCTCAAATGTCTCTGTTCCCCCCACATCCACCTCATTAAAACCAGAGATAAAACCCCCCAAAAAACAGGTGCAGCCCAAAACTACTGCTAGAGCTGCCCAGAAGCCGAACAAGACTATCAGCCCTCTTTCACAGCGCACATTCAACCAACACCAAAACCATCAGAACTTTCGCGGGGGTTATATTGATCTCCCTCCTGATGCCGGGCCCTATGTTGTCATCTTGGCTGGGGTTCCTCCGCTTGACCCTGATTCAGTGGAGACCCAGTGGTCCTTAAAGAACAAAGTGATCTACTGGCTAAATATCAACAGGCAGCTCCCTCACACCACCAGGAGCAGGGTCCTAATGGTCAGGCGAGTCCCATGGGTGGGTCGCACTCATAAATCTATACCTGGAGACTGCATTGTGGTCTCATTTGCAGACCCCCACACAGCCCAACTCATCACCACTTGGGATCCATATGCGACTGACCAATCCATCGTCACCAAACCCCTTACCTTTTTTTACCCTCCGAAACAGACAGTAGAGCTACCTGGGGCCTGGTCTATAGCCCTCAATCATAGATGGAAAGGGCAGGGGCAGGGATGGCAATCCACTAATAACTGGTGGGAAGGAGCACCCACTATGAACAGGTTTGAATGTCTAGATCAGGTGGATTGACTGGGAACCATCGATCCCTCACCCCCGTCGAGTGCCCAAAATGATCCAATGAATGTCAGTAATAGTGACAAATTAACACCCATTAACAAAAATTCAACCCTTCCGGGGGCAGATCATCCCTGCCCCGAACAGCCTCCCCTTCCTGTGCAGGCCACACAACAGCTAGAGATGGCACATTCCCTAGTTCCATTAGACATAACGGGGAACGTGGGCCAACCATACCAGAAAAATAGGGACTTAAAGCATTCACTCCTATCCTGGAATGTAGCAGGCCTGGGTAATAAGATCACCCATAAACCTTGGCTGGAGATTGTGCAGAAGCATGGCATTCTTTGCCTGCAAGAAACCTGGCTTGTACAGGAAAGTCACATTCTGGGGTTTCGAACATTCCATTCACCCGCTGTTCCCTCTCCCCAGGGTCGCAATAAAGGGGGTTTGTGCATATATATTTCGAATGTAGGGGATGTAAAAGTATATAATTTTCATTCCGATCAATACTTCCAAATCCTTTCATTTAAATGGGGCACCACACAAAAGGTGATACTGGTGAACTTTTACAATAACATGCCAGCCAATGAAATGGAATTGATTTTGAACAAAATGGGCCATCATATCTACAAACTGAGAGATCAAAACACGGGGGACCACACAGTACTGTGGGTGGGAGATTTTAATTGTGCCATCTGTCCATCTTCTGAGTTAGGTTTGTGCGGCCTTTCAGATCACGAGGAGGATGGCCCTTTCCACTTCTCACACACCAATCTGGGGTCTCTCCTTAACAGTATCATATTCTCTTTTGATCTTACCTTCATCAATCAGGCATGCTCCCCCCCAGTTCCCTTTGCCCCAACATATAATGGAAGAGGCTGTGAAACTACAATCGATTTTGCACTAATATCACCCACTAATCCCAATTTTATAACCTTTTGGGAGATCGGGGATGATCAAATGAGCGATCATTATCCTATTATCTTTGGGGTAAGGCTGGCAGAGGGGAAAGCAAAGGAATCCAGCGGGGCTCTTTATCCACTTGAGGTTACCCTAACAAAGATCAACGGTTACGTGATAAAGTGGGAGAAAATGAACCCTACAATTTTCTTCCACAACCTCATATCATCCTGCTCTACAGACATATTTGTCTGTTTAGAAGAAGACACTGATCCAAAGGCCATAATGGCAGCCTTCTCTAATATCCAGCGATACATAAAAGATATGCTAACTAGGAGCCACAAAAAGAATGGGAAACACACACTTGGGTGGTTTGACTCCAGGTGTACAGCTGCCCTGAAGAATTTAAAGAAAGTTTTATCCGCCATTCCCAAAGACAGGGTTCAAATTTCCCAGGCGAGACGAGAGTACAAGAGGGAAATTAACCATCGGAAGGCGACAATGAAGAGGGAGGCCTGGGAAGATTTGGGGGAAGCTGCTAGGAACAAGGACACTAACCTCTTTTGGAAAGTCATAAGATCTGTATATAACACAAAAAGATGGTGACAATTCCATAGACGTAGCAATCACGGCAGAGCTTTGGGTAGAACATTACGGCAAACTTTACACCAATAGCCAGGGGGACACCCGGAACCAACAAAAGGCAACTTCACCTTTGGATAAATCAACTAGGGATTACCAGTTAAGTGACCCCCCAGTATCCCCCTATCCAATTGATTTGGCTTTTACCTCCCTAGAAGTGGAAGATGCCCTCAGGGAAAGCCCGTCAGGGAAAGCCCCTGGCCCTGATTACACCCCAGTGGACGTCTACAAAACAAATCTGGATTTCTGGGTTCCCCTGTTAACTAATGTCTTAAATATGGGTAACAAATGTGGCTTAACTAACACCTGGTCAGACGCAATTGTAGTGCCCATCTTTAAAAAGGGGAACAGGGACGATCCTGCTTGCTACCGTCCAATTTCGTTATTGGACGGACTTATGAAAATCGCAGGAAGGATCGTCCTTAAGAGGATCCAGCACTGGGAGACAGAGAAAAAGGTCATCTCGGAGCTCCAATATGGGTTTCGAAAAGGACTGGGTACCCAGGAACAATGCTTAAACCTGTCTTTATTGATCTCCAAATACACTGAGGCCAAAAAAGGGGACCTGTTTATTACCTTTGTTGACCTTAGTTCAGCATTTGATTGTGTGGACCATCTGCTGCTCTGGTCAACATTGGAATACATTGGGGTGGATCCTATCATTATCATATTCATAAAAGAATTGTACAGAGATGCCGGTGCCAGAGTGAGGTTTGGGTCCCAGGGGCAATGCACACAAAAATTTGCTATAAATAGAGGGGTTAGGCAAGGCTGCATACTTGCGCCCCTCCTATTTAGCTTTTACATAAACTCCATCGTAGAGCATTTAACAAATTGCCCAAGTGATTACCCAGCCGTCAATGGTAGGCCTGTACCCATTCTCTTATATGCCGATGACGCGGCAATTATGTCTAGGACTAAGGTGGGGTTGCAGAGAGCCGTTACTGAATTCTCATCCTACATGGGGAAAAGAAACCTGAAAGTGAACATCTCTAAAACTTTCTCCATGTCCTGCACCCAAAAAAATAAAAGACCACAATGCTCAATATATCTTGATGAGCAAAGAATCGAGATCACGGACACCTTTTGTTACCTGGGCGTTGTCTTTGAGAGGAGAGGAGGTTGGAAATATGCAGTATCTGCCAGGAAACTAGCCTTCACCCGTGCTATTGGGGCCCTGCAAACTTTCGCAGCTAAAATTGGGGGCAAACCTATTTCTGAGATGTCACAGATCTATCGGGCCAAGTGTATAGCGACGGCCACTTACGGAGCAGGCCTATGGGGTTTCGAAAATGTGTCCTCACTACAAACCTGTGAGAACCTTTTCATCCGCTACTTACTAGGTGTGAACAAAACTACTTCGACTTTCATGACCCACATTGAGTCTGGCCTCAAATACCTCAGCGACATTATAAAGTTGTCACCGTGTTTGCTCTGGCACAAAATTTGGACTACTGTGGAATGCCAATTCAACAGAGAACTCATCACAGACTGCTTGACCTTGGATGGCGCTTCAAAAATCAAATGGCTACGATACGTCCAGTTGATGTTCTCTAACATTGGACATCCCGAATTTTATGATGACCCAGAGTCCTTAGCAACCTTGTCCAGGTCAGCTCTCAAAAAACTTTGTTAATTACACACCTAGAAAGCGTTAGATGGAACATGGAGAAACTCAAAAGTACTACCCTGAGTTACCAACAAATTACCCCTATTGAAGGTTTACAATTGTATCTCAGGATTGAAACTGCACCCTACCCTCGCATGCTTCTTACCAGGCTGCGTCTAGGGACTTTCTTTCGTATGGTCACTTTCCCAAGACAGAATGATTGGACTTCGTCGAATCTAATTTGTCCATGCGATGATCATTCATCACAAAGTAACATTCATATTATGTTCTTTTGTAATCTGTACTCTACCCCGAGGAAACTGTTCCTCTTACCTCTTCTTAAACGCTGGGGCATCAGAACATGTAAAACTGCTTATCTGAAGTTACTCTTGTTAGATGAGGTGCATGTTATTTTTGTTGTTTCTCGCTTTTTAATGTCAGTGATGAAATACAGAAACTCTATGATCTAAGCTTTATATGTCTAAATCAACTAAACACTCCAATACGAGGCCTTCCGTTTATATGTCTATCACTGACTTTTTATACATGGAAAAATGTTTTATAGATTTTTTATAAATTTTCTCTATGTGGAAATTATTTTTAGATTTATGGTATAAACTGTACTTGTATGCTTTTATGATTTTTTTGATAAATCGAATAAAGCTAAATTTGAATTTGGATATATACATTGGAGGAGATAATCTATTTGTGTATACTAGATCATTCTTAATAGTATATAGGTGTTTAATAAGGGGGTTATGATACATGACTACCCTGCACATCAGAACCACAGGGAAATGGGAATGTATGACCTTGTTGCATTTTATGTAAATTATACGACCAGTGATTTTTGAAACTTTGCAATTCTGAATTATAATCAACTGAATAGTACACTGATTATTACTTGACAAAGTTTTTACAAATACGAAAAGAAAAAATTTGAAGTGATTTAGGATGTACACATATGCGATAACAAACAATTGTAAACACCAAATGTTGTACATTTTAAGATGGCTGCTACTCTTCTGTGTAACTGTTTCACTTTGCACAAAGTAGCTATACCTTTATGACTCCTTATTGGAACTGTATAATGGCTTTGCCATCTCTGTCTCAATACCGTGAACAAGGCTATGACCAAAACAAGGTGGTGAGGCAGCACACTGAAAATAAGTAAACATAAGCATCCTGGCATTGTCCTTGTGTTTCAGTATTGGTGGAGATGTGGTGTGAATACATTGGGCCACAAGAGCCCCCCAAGGACCACCGCGACATGCAACCCAAGGTCTAATTCGATCTGCAATTACCCCCTCTTTTTGCACATTATTGTTTGTTGTTTTTTTTATAAGCACTTAAGCACTTTATTTCAAAGCCTTTTCTAAGAATACCATATTGAACAATATATGTTAAAAGATGGCCGCTACATTCGTAACTCTTGCAGTGGTCCCTCTTCTATATTCATGGCATGTGGATGATGTGTCACGAGTAAAAATGGCTGCACTTTGTACACAAGAAGCTGAGACTGACGAAGCCGTGAGGCGAAACGTGTCTGTCGGGGGGGGGAGGGGTTTGCAATAAACATCTTTGGAAGGATACCTGTGTGCTCTCCGTCTTTGGCTCTACAAAGCCGATCGTGTTGGAATATATATATATATATATATATATATATATATATATATATATATATATATATATATATATATATATATATCTCCAAGGAAAACAAAGTTTGTCTTGCGCTCTCAGGCAATCAGGCAAAGGAATCCAAAGTGTAAGATAAGCAGTTTATTTACACAACGCGTTTCAGCTCAACAGCCTTGTTCACGTGTAAACCAACACGAGTGACTCCGGTTGTTAAATTAAGTTCAGCGTTGTCAATCACAATCAACATAAACATAGGACTAGTAAGCAAGTAAGTGGCAGACATGTTGGAATGGTAAATAAACGTCAACATAATTATACTTTCGAATTGACAGGTATAGAATGGCATGTTATTAGTTACACATCACGGTATATGCAGTGAAATCCGTAAAAAAAACAATTAATGTATAATACATAAAGTCATTCGACCTGCCCCAAAACAGTACTAGATAACCTGTTGCGTTTGTCGTGGTCTCGGTAAATCTAGAGTTTTGATCTTATAGTTTATCACTCGTCCCGACATTCAATAGACGTAAAATACCTGAGTCTGACAAAGATCCGCATCTCATATACAAAGCCAATTAATGTTCTTTATGAGAACGTGGTATGAACGTGTTGGGTCACACACGCTCATGCATTAAATCAATGTGAAATACATGGTCGTATAGTTTGACACGGATCCATACTATGGACAATATGTTGCATACTTTAGAAAGGTAGTCCAAACTACAGTAAACGTAAGTTGTAAATTACAAAACAAATTCAAGATCAGATGCTCCAACTTGTGTAAAGTAGAGCATAAGTATTGTCAATAGAAAGTATCCAAAATTCATGAGAAAAGATAAAGTAACCTCTTCTACCCAGATTCAGACTCATCTTTCACTGCATATCATGAATAGTGAAGATCAAGCTAATCGGACAGAATGATTAAAAGCCGTTAACAAGTCCTGGAAATTACATATTCTTTTCTTATTAGTGATGACAGTCATCCAACCTTAACGCCGGTTGTACCGGAATGTGACTTAACAGAAAACAGTGATTCCCAGAGTGCAAAGGATAGGTGCGCCTGTGCAAGTGAAGTCCAGTGGTAGGCCCCCTCCTTTCCTCCTGTGGAACAAAAGACACAACCAATATATTTAAAATCTATTGGTACATAGATGTCGTTCCGTTGTCAGAAGAAGAGTCTCAGAATGAGTAACTGTATATGGCTAGAAATAAAACAACTAATGAGCCATTGACAGATAGTCTACCTTATTCTCTCAGATGACTAGCAAGTTCCTCATCCATGTTGAGTCCCCCCGGGAATCTGGTTTGAAACTCAATTATGTGCCTGGATTCACGTTGTCTCAGGCTCAGTACCCTGTCACCACCCTGGGATGCCTAGGGACATGTTCCAATATAAAGAAGTTTAGATCAGCAGTATTGGAGAAGTGTTGTTGTTCGAAGTGGCGTGCAACAGGGTATTTGGGGTCATGGTTAGAAATGGCTCTGAGATGTTCGAGAATTCTTTTTTTGGCAGCACAGCTGGTGCTGCCAATAGACCAGAGTTTGCAAGTGCACTCAATGGCATAGATAACAAAAGTTGTACTACATGTGAGGAATTGAGTCAATTTTTTGGTGATGCCACCATACTCTACAGACCCCCTGTATTTGCTGTGTTTACAGGCCTTACAGTGGCCACAGGGGTAAAAACCTTCTAAGCCATGTTGAGAAATCTTAGGATATAGAGTGATGTCATTTCTGACCACTAGATCTCGTATATTCCTATTCCTCTTATATGTGATGGTAGGTCGATCTGGTATGCTGCTGCCTAGAATGGAGTCTGTTTTAAGAATCTCCCAATTCTTGATGAGGATCTTTTTGACTTTATCTGTTTCAGAGTTAAAGGTCAGTATCAGTCTTGTGGGCTCATCGTTCTCACTAGAATCAGTGATTGGATGTTCCTCAAGAGTTTGCGATCTATCAATGCCATTCGCTCTCTCTTTAGCTTTCTTTCAGAACCCAGCTAGGATAGCTCCTGCTTTCAAATCTAGTCATTATGATATTCTGCTCTCTCAAGTAATAATCAGTGGTATTACAGTTTCTCTTAGCCCTCAGCAGCTCCCCGGAGGGGATACTCCATTTGAGTGCCTCAGGATGGCTGCTGAGGGCATGAAGAACACTGTTGCCTGCAGTGGCCTTGCGGTACAGGGAAGTACAGATCTTAAGGTCCTTTATCTCTAATTTCACATCTAGGAATTCAGTTTGGATATAACTGATGTTACCTGACAAGAGAATATTATACTTGTTGCAATTTAACTTGGTGATGAAGTTCTCTGCATCAGTTTTGGTTCCCTTCCATATGATGAAAAGGTCATCAATGTAGCGAAGCCACACGATGACCCTTTCAAAGTCCCTTGCTAAGGTGGTACTGCTACGGATTTCTTGCTCCCAAAATCCCATAAACAAATTCGCAAAGATCGGGGAAAGCAAGACCCCATTGCAGTACCATTGATCTGACTGTAGAGGGCGCCATTGAAGGAAAAATATTGTTAGTCAAGCAAAATTGCATCATTTCCATTACCATTTTGGAATGTTCACGATAACATAGTGGTCTATAGCTCAAGTAGTGATCACATGCCTGTAGACCATGTTGGTGGTTAATTATCGTATACAATGAATGATCATCCAAAAGAATAAACATGAAATCAGATTCCCATATACCCGCACACACACACACACACTTACCTTATATATACTTACCTTTCTTTGGTAAGGTATGCATGGTAAAGGTATATTTTTGCGTGGTAATGGTTTTGGTAAAGGAATTTTGTGTAAAGGCTGTCTTCCTTTAGCACCTACTAAGAGCAGGAAGTATACATTAAAACCCCCACTGAATTGCAATTATATGTGGTTTTACAACTAGAAAAAACTAATTGGTACCACACAGTTATTCTCCATTGCAGAGGGTGTTACTTGTAATTGCTCGGTAATGGTGTGGGTTTACCAATTTACCACACCGTAGCAGTAAAATTAAGTGCAATTTTACCACAGTACCATGCAACTTGTAACCAGGTCCAATGTTGGGAAAATCTGAAAAAGTAGGCAATGTCTCTACTTTTTGTGCTGGGACTACTAAGTCTGTAAGTCATGGAGTAAGGATTAATGTTATTTACCAGCTTTAATCAGTACAATGTGAAATAAAACCCCACAAGAAACAAACTACTAATATCTGCTGTACTCATCCCCACATTATCTAAGCATGAATGTTGTATTTGTACAATGCAGACCTAGCTGAAGGGCAGAGGAGCACTGTAACAGGTGAAATGAAAAGATGAGGTCCACAACTGATGTGAGGGATAACTGGGTTTGAGGATTAAAACTAATCTGTTACTTCACTGTGACACAGTGGGGCATATTCTCAAGGAGTTACCACCGAGTTACCTGCACTTTATCGCAGCCAAAGTCGTAATAAATATACCGCCCTATTCACAAGCTGGTGCAACCAGCCGATATCACCTGTTTACCTGCAACAGCAGCCGCAAACAAATCACCAGAGATAACACCAGCAACTATCGCTAAGGAGATGTAGAGTAGGCATTCCTGTGCAAAAAGCAGCAACAACACCACTCCGCAATATTCTCAGGGACCAGCCAGATCAGCGATGAGAACCCAAAACAGGCAATAAGGCGCGTTAGCAGCAGGAAATTAACACCTGCTCTGACCTAGGGTAAATTTGGATGACTGCCTGCACCAGAAAAGGGAACCAAGGCCAGAACCACACATCATGGGAAACATACGCCTTGGAGCCACTGACCATGGGAGCCACAATGGAGCCACAACACCCACCGTCAACCCCCAAGGGCCCTCCCCTGGACCAACACCGAGGTAGCGCTGACAAAGACAGTGACCGTCAGAAAACGTACCTACCTCACAGACCCAACACCAGAGAATGTCATTGCCTACCACAGGCTCAAAGGGACAACCATCCTCCGCATCCTGACCACCATTGTCCACAGACTGACGGTACCAACACAGCAGACAACCAACATTCCACCTCAGACAAAGCTGCGGGCCATGCTGCACGTGTTGGCCTCAGCCACCCTGCAACCAACAACCGCCCGAGTCGGAGGAGTCACACAGCCAGCCCAATCCAAGTTCATCACAATCATGGATGACACCATCACTATCTATACTTCCCCCACAATGTGCAGGAACAGCCGGAGACCGAACAAGGCGTCTAGACCACAGCTGGCTACCGGCATGTGTTATGGACCAATTGACTGCACACATGTCCTACTTGTGCCCCTAGCAACACTGTACACAATATCTGCAGCAGAAAGCACACGTATTCCATCAATGTCCAGGCAATGAAGGACCACCGGAGAATCTCAACCAACGTTGATTCCAACCACCCAGGCAGTGTGCATGATCCCTACCTCTTCCGACAGTCCATCAACCATCACTACCAGGATGGCACCCACGGAAATGCACTGCTCGTTGGCAAATACCAAATGAACACACCACACACCTCCACTCTACAATCATGCTACTCACGACACTCGGAATGCAGACGTCACAAGGCTGCATACAACATGAAAAACAACATGCACACCCACCAGACACAACAGCACAACTTACTGTGGGAACCTGGGCCAGCCATTCACAGAAGCCATCAATGGCATGGCTCCTCACCCACACAAAAGCAGAATGTGGGAAGAGGTGGGGCCAAGGCATGTGTGAAGGAAGCAAGTGACCCATGAATCAGAATGTCCACAATGCCAAGTGTGGCATGGATGTGCTGGCCAGACTGCAGTATGCAGAGCACACACATATCCATGTCGACATGCACCGCTGGTGTTTGGAGTGTAGTAGACAGTGGATGCAACCATGTCACCCTGGCCAGTGGGGAAGATCCCAGAAATATAGCTTGTTACTTCCCCCTTAGGTGTGAGCGGAGTGGGATGGCTCAGCGTATGCCAGGCCAGTGTAGGGGTGTGAATAAAAGGCACATAACTCTGGGCACGGTCCTCTTCCGGAATGCCTGCCGTTTCTGCCAGGGCAGTGCCTCTCACCCCGCCACAAGGCCGTCACCATCGCCATGAGCGGTGTTGCCATTCGACCCTCTGCAACTGCTGCAGGCTGGGGTGCTGGTCCCCAAACCAGTCATGCCCGCCCCTGTGCACCCAGACCTCAATGCCAACCTGCTGACACCAGCGTGTGTCGAAGAGGGCCCACCACATGCTGGTGCAAGCTCCAAGCCTGAGGCACATGCCCTGTCAACCTGCTACGACCATCACAGCCTCCGTGAGCAAGGCCCACAGCACTCCTTACTCATTGACGTACTATACCGGCTATTGCAAAAACAACAAGTGATGGACCGAATGTGGATCAATGTCACACATTCCCCCAGCCAAAAGATCTGGGTCCAAATCCATCGTTTTTTTGCACTCCACACCACCCTGGGTTAGACAATGGCGATATGCAAATCAGCTCTGACCCTGTTGCCCCATGGGAACAGTCCAGTCCGAACTACAAAAGCCATGTCCTTCCCAGAACGGAATCAAGCATCCGAGGACCGGACCGGTTTCGAGGTAACACCTCTCATCAGCCCGGCTAGCTTGACTCCAAGTGGTGTGGAGTGCCTGGGACCCACGTCTGGGCATCCCCAGCGCACTTAGGGCGGCAATTGCAAAAACAACAAGTGATGGACCGAATGTGGATCAATGTCACACATTCCCCCAGCCAAAAGATCTGGTTCCAAATCCATCGTTTTTTTGCACTCCACACCACCCTGGGTTAGACAATGGCGATATGCAAATCAGCTCTGACCCTGTTGCCCCATGGGAACAGTCCAGTCCGAACTACAAAAGCCATGTCCTTCCCAGAACGGAATCAAGCATCCGAGGACCGGACCGGTTTCGAGGTAACACCTCTCATCAGCCCGGCTAGCTTGACTCCAAGTGGTGTGGAGTGCCTGGGACCCACGTCTGGGCATCCCCAGCGCACTTAGGGCGGCAATTGCAAAAACAACAAGTGATGGACCGAATGTGGATCAATGTCACACATTCCCCCAGCCAAAAGATCTGGGTCCAAATCCATCGTTTTTTTGCACTCCACACCACCCTGGATGTGGGCCCAGATCTTTTGACTGGGGTGAATGTGTGACATTGATCCACATTCGGTCCATCACTTTTTTTGCAATTGCCGCCCTAAGTGCGCTGGGGATGCCTTCCACTGTTCCCCACTACCCTCCACCACATTCCCCTTGGACATCGTCGAGGACCTGCTCAGTCTGCATAGCCCTACCTCAGTGGACTGAAAGTCACAGTCCTGTGGCGGTGTGCCTGTGCCGGCCGCCGCTCTGCATCCGGGTCCACTAACTCTGTGCAGCTCAAGTCAGGGACCCTGTCTGATTGAATATTGGATGGCCTCTGAAACAATGGCCTTGGGGTCATCAATGCTGTGTGTATGTGGCACTGTGCTGCTCGCTGCATCCAGCCTCAACTGCGGTCCACCAGGGCTCACACATCAAATCGAGACATGACCGGCCCGGACGTCATATCACCACAGGAGGCACACGCCACCATCGCAAGGTCCACCTGCAACTTCAATTTGCCAGAGTCGAAACAGTTGTACTGGCAGACTAACAGATTTGCTCACACCTGTTGTGGATGCCATCTTCTGCTGATACCCTGCTCAGCACTCCAGGTGCCACTGCACCACAACCCATGGACAGTTACTGATTGAGTTTTGTGCTGTGGAGAGGTTGCGCAGCAATGTCACCTCAGGCAGTGTGGGACACCTGGAACGATGATGATGAAAATGATGCAGGTGTAACACACCGCACTGCAGCTGCTTCAGGTATTTCCCGAAGGGACACAATCCTAGAAAATTTGCATACATGAGCAGGCTCAGCTCTAGTGCCCCCACCTCAGTGCACTGCAACTCACTGACACTTCTATTTGCATAGTTGGTGACCTCTGTACTTGCTCTGGCTACCTCCATTTTGCTCAGCAGTTGTCTCTGTTATGCTGGTGTTTTCAGTTTTTCGTTTTGATGGAGTTCACTGTTCAAGTTGTTGCCAGCACCAACCACTTTGTGCGGGCTGGCTTACACTCACCCCACACGCATCCAGCACAGGCATCACTGCGCATGTGGCCCTGCTAATAAAGGGGCCAGGTGCACATGCCTGAAGCCAGTTCCACATACTATCTCTGTGGTCATATTGTATGCATGAGGGCCCGAGCCCTACGACATTACATTGTGCTGTGAACAGCGGACGCAGGCATGTCACCGCAGGCAGCCGGTTAGAGCTTGGACACGTTGCTTTGTTGTCACCCACTCAATATGTAAGAGGAGTGGACTGGGCTATCATACGCAGAGCCAACGTGAATGTGTGAATGATGATTGCGTGCCTCTGGGCATGGTTCGGTACTGGAAATGTGCATAAGCATTTATCGCTGTAGCAGTGTGGGTCTCCTTTGTTGGGTGTAGGTGGTCACTGACGGGTATTAGACACCCACATATGTGATATAGTTCGTCTTCCATGGGTTAGGACCCCATCTGCACCTGTTCGGCCACCTCCTTTTGGCATTCTGACACCTGGCATTGGAATGGAATGTTTGGCTCGGAGAAGTGGTGTGAGCCAGCCGTGCTTGCGGGTACTTCCTGCTGTGTGGTCCGTGCAGGGGCTGGGTTCTTCTCTATGTAGCTTGGCTGCCCTGGTGGTTGGTTGCCTGGGATGTCCATGAGCTGCTGTAGGGCGTTGGTGTCAAAGGTGTTGTAATCTACCCTGGCATCACTGATGAGTTCTCTGGTCTGCTCTTCTGGTGGTGTTGTTTGTCCCTCTCCAATGTGAAGGGGAGATGCATGTTGACATTGTGTTGACATGTATGTTGGTAGATTGTTCTTGTTTACATGCAGACTGTATGCCAATGTACATTGTGACTGTTTGGGAGGTACTGGATTTTGATAGTGGACAGTGGACCTTTGGACTACATGACGGATTGCTTTTGCTACATATAACACATAGGACAAAGACAGATGTACAGGTAGAGTCAATTAGCATGGTGAGCTGGTAACTCAATACATTGCCGACTGGTAAGGTGTGTGCTCGTCCTATGTCGGACTAGGGTGTGGTCATGTTCGTGACATGACTTAGAGATTTTATCAGATACTGGCCTGTCTGAGGATACAATATATTCACTTACCTGTTCCTCACCATGTCTAAAATTATGCTGTCTTAGCTCACCACCACCAACTCAGTCTTATGATAAAATCACTAAATCATATCACAAACATGACCACACCCTAGTCCGACATAGGACGAGCACACACCTTACCAGTCTGCAATGTTTTGAGTTACCAGCTCACCATGCTAATTGACTCTACCTGTACGTCTGTCTTTGTCCTATGTGTTATATGTAGCAAAAGCAAGAGGGAATCCCCCCAACATATAGACGCACTTTAGGGAGTGTGACACATTTTAAACAACGAACACTATAATTTAGTATCATCTAATTGCACTTTTTCACTTAATGGTCCTGAGGAAAGCCAATTTTTAAGGCCTGGCTGAAACATGTAGACCGCACTGGACGTAGGGAATCATAAATTCACCAACACGTCCGACAGTCTTTTTATCGGCTAACAGGGGCCCAGTTAATAAAATGTATCTATCTTACCCTCGGGTACTGGGACCTACTGTATAGCTTTTAAATCTCACTTTCTCACTCACTACCCATCACACTCAGTAAATATACCAGCTCCGCAGTATCACTGGCTTTGAAGCACACCCGGGGCACGCTAGGTGTCACTGTGGTGGGCCCGATGATAAAGCATGCCACCAACTAGGTTGGTGGGTGAGGGCTTTTTAAACAAACCCAATGGTTTCCCAGATAAAGCGTACATAACAGAGTCTCGAACCTCTAGCTAGTTCTTATTGATATATTGTATATAAATCGGGGATCCGGACTAGCTTATCCAGTCCTCACTCTCTTCTTTGATCAGGCATATACTAGGCAGCGCACAGCTGCGAGAGTCCAACCCAACCACCGCCAAAATGGCAGAAAACACCGGCCTCACTTTCTCTGAGGACGATGTCAGCGAAATCTTAGCTGACCCTGCTCTCTTGGCAGACTTCAACACCTCTAACACCATAGCGCAGACAAGTGACTGGGACACACTGACAGAGAAGAAACGGAACAGGATACGGACCATCCTGCATGGCGTAATCCTAGCACAGTACATACGAACCAACACTGCACCCACGGGCTTACTTGTCACCAATGCCCCACGAATATTCCTAGAAGACGTCACCTTCAGAAAGGACTGGGCCCAGATCGCCTGGCACTGCACCAGGGTCTGGCTGATCCTGATTATTAAAACCGCAAAACGGCTCTCGGATGCAATAATGATAGAAATCCAAGCCATCGAAGCTCTTTTCAAGACTACAATTACAGGCATCAAGAAAAAATTAGCTGACCAGAACCGCGAAATGGCTGAATACAAGGAATACCTTACCCAAACCAAAGCCAAGAAACTTGAGAAAGATCTGAAAAGGTTCAGCTACTCAAAAACCTACCCCTATGCTGATGAGGGCGATACAGCTCCCAAAAGAGACTCCGACAACTCGAGTGACGACAGCTCAGCCTCAAGCAACTCCAGCACAGGATCAAACAAATCCAGGGGCAGAGGACGCCGCGGCCAACACTGGCAACAACCTTGGCAGGGACCACCACAGAACTATAACTACGGAGCCCCACAATTTGGACCCCTACAACCACTATACGTTGGATACCCCCAGATGTATGCACCGGGACACATGCCGTTCTACCCAGGCAACCAGAACCAGAGGTACCCTTTTTTATCACAGGGCCACAGGACACGCGGAAAGAGAAGGACGACAACCCAGGTGCACTGGGCACCAGAGGAAGAACCTCTGAGTTCCAACACACGGAACAAACCCAGAGAACAAGCAGGACCGAGCAAGTAGCAGACACAGACACCTCCAGTCCCCTGGTGTTCAATCTCTCAAGTACACCACTTACAAAGAAGGAAACAGAAGTCCTCAACAAATGCCTCTCCTTCGTGCCGACCGCCAAACTTGACACCTTCAAGCTACATGTGGAACTTGCTGAGTTCTTCAGGAAACTAAAGTTAAAGGCCTTTTTCGAAAAAAAAACCAACAAGAACAAACGGAGATGAACGATGAAATTCAAAACGAAACTGGCCTAAGACTCAAATCCAACTTCATCCCACCACCTACAAGCATACCGGTGGAGATAGCTGCCTTTGAACAGGCAGTCTATTCGGACATAGAACTCCTACAACCCAAAAATACCTTCAACAACCTCTCCAACGCAGACCGTGAGACCATACACAATTACAAGAAAACCCATCTCTGGTAATCAAGCCAGCAGACAAAGGAGGGGGTATCGTCCTGATGGATAAAACTGATTATGACCAAGAGTGCCGTAGACTCCTAAATGATGCATGCAACTATAAACGTCTAAGATCAGACCCTACAGACGAGTTGAGAAATACCATCAATGATCTAGTAAAAAAAGCCTGTGATATGGAGCAAATCTCGAAACAAGAGGCAGACTACTTACGCACAAAAAATGCCAAAACCCCCTATTTCATATATGGGAAAAATTCCTAGGCAGTCTTAACCCCTTCGAGGCTGATGACGAGCTGGGCTCGTCATGGCGTAGCCTCCTCGCACGCTGATGACGAGCCCAGCTCGTCACGTAAAGTGCGATTTAAAAAATCTCAGCGCAGGAGCGGAATTCCGCTAGCGCGCATGAGGTTAATAGTAGACAACAAATTGTATGGACCAAATAGTGATAGGAACAGGCAGACAATAAAAAGATAATAAAAAAATCATTAATTAAAAATAAACATGTCTTTAATATACTTGATAAAAATCATATAAAGAACAGAAGAGTTCAAGTTATATGACAGTACAGTAAAAATTACATAATGTGTAATATTTCAGAAGGAATCTATCAGGTCATAATCAAGAGACCTGTCATAAATATATGTTTTTATCCTGTACTACTTCAATCAAGAACATTAAGCACCAACTCCAACAGATGCTCCATGTTCTTGCTACCTACTAGAAGATATCAATGTGTTGCCTTTTCCTGCTCTTATTAATTATAAACTTGTGTCTCCTGAAGAAGGCGTTTTCGCCGAACCACGCATCGAGTACTGTTTCTTCACCCTGTTTGTGGGCACCACTGATTATTAGTTGGTGTCTTTTTTATGTACAAAGATTGTATATTGTGTTATTGAATGTATTGATTGCATTTTTACTGTACTGTCATATAACTTGAACTCTTCTGTTTTTTATATGATTTTTATCAAGTATATTAAATACATGTTTATTTTTAATTAATGATTTTTTTATTATCTTTTTATTGTCTGCCTGTTCCTATCACCATTGGGTCCATACAATTTGTTGTCTACTATTAAGACTGCCTAGGAATTTTTCACATATATTTTATTTCCCTGCCCTAGGAGTTCTTAGTAATCACTACCCAGGGGGTCCTTGTTTTCTTCATATTTTTTAAAACCCCCTATTTCTACATAGTACCAAAAGTGCACAAAGGGGTCATACCACCACCCGGCAGACCCATCGTATCTGGCATGCAATCCTTACAGGAACCACTTTCACGATTCTGTGATTTCTTCCTTAACCCGTTGGTGCAAAAGACACCGTCATACATTAAGGATACGAAACACTTGCTCAATATCATAAAGGACATCAGCTTTGATCCTACAACACAAATTCTGGTTGGACTTGATATCGAAAGTCTTTATACTAGTCTCCCCCAAGATGGCACTTTACAGGTTCTACACGACGTTCTATTGGGAACTCAATGGGAACACCAAACCCCAATAAGCTTCATAATGGACTGCGCCACCCTATTGCTGAAAAAGAACTTCTTTGAATATGAAGGAACATTCTACCTACAGACAAACGGGACTTCCATGGGGAGTGTTTTTGCCCCCAGCGTGGCTGGACTATATGTCCACCACTTTGAACGGACCCACATCCGTGGACTCACTAACCCGTACATCACCAATATCAAAATATGGTGCCGTTACATGGATGACATCCTCATCATCTGGGAAGGCGACCAAACATCACTCGACAACTTCCTCCTGTGGATCAATAACCGTGATGCCTATCTACGCTTCACATGTTCCATCAGCCAGGACGAACTGCCTTTTCTGGACCTCAACATCAAGGCTGAGGGTGGTGGCCTCACCACAAAAACCTTCAACAAACGGACAGCCAGGAACTCCCTCCTCAGGTTTGACAGTTTCCATCCGAGACCCCTGAGGGAGAACCTGCCCTATGGGCAATTTTTGCGCATCAGATGCAACTGCAGCAATACCCAGGACTACTAATCACAATCAACAGTCTTAGTCCACAAACTAAAGGACAGAGGATACCCCACCAGAATCATACAAAAAACCTGCAAACGGGCACGCAACCAGAACCGAGAAGCCCTCCTGGAGACCATCATAAAACCCCCAGAGGAACCACAACTAACATGTGTCACCACATACAATACTGTGTCAAACCAGGTGTCCAGCATCATCAATAAACATTGGAGAATCATCAATTCAGGCTCCAGGAAATGGGAAAAACCACGATTCGCATACAAGAGGGCAAAAAACCTAAAAGACCAACTTGTATCAACCAGACCCAAGCCACAGAATCACACAGCACAGAACACCATTGTCAACGCCTGGGGCCTCCCGAAATTAACTGGCCACCAACCATGCAATAACTGCAGTGTCTGTCACCTTACTTCCCCCTCGAAATCCCTCTCATTGGAACCCGGAAAAACTTGGATACAACAGCAGTTCACCAACTGCAACTCCTCCAATCTAGTGTATCTAATAACCTGCAGATGCGGTCTCCGATATGTTGGGATGACCACACAGAAAGTTAGAACCAGAATGACAGAACACAGGAGTACCATCAGATGTGGAAAAAACATTAGCAGATTAACAGACCATTTTCTGACTCACAACCACACCCCGAACGATTTCACATGGACTGTGATTGAACAGTTCGAAACAAGGGAAATGAATGACAAATTTCTCCTTGCCAAAGAACAATGCTGGATATACCGCCTTTCCACCCACCATGAGGGCCTGAACGACTCAATACCATGGAATTCCCTCACTCCATGAGTAACCTGACCTACCAGCTATACACTAGCTTGATGCTAGGCCCCCTTCTGTGCAGGGTGCCCCTTCCTCTACCCCGTTTCTTCGCAGCACAGTGCTCCCAGCACACTAAATTAATAAAGGAGTCATGAAAACTTAACATACTCCTTCGACATACCACACATGTGGTTGTTAACAATAATGTTGCTATTCGCCCTTCACCATGAGTGCAAAACCGGCATCTCAACCTCATGCGCACGCGCAGCAAAATAAAAGGATATGCTACATGCTCCTTAGTCATAACGCGCATGCGCTATATCCACTGCCCCCGCACACATGCGCAAAGTAGTTCGAATGACTAGGGGCCTCATTTATGAGTCCTTGCGTCAGTTTTGCGCTGCTGATGCGTCACTTTTTGTGACGCATCGGCGGCGTAAAACATGCGCCTTGTTGCGCCATATTTAAAAAGTGACGCATCTAGGTAGATGCGTCACTTTTTAAACCCCTGCACCACAATATACCTGCGTCAGGTATAATGTATGCAGAGGGGGCGTTCCCCCGCAAAAAGCCTCGTAATAGTGACGCAGTGAAATCTATGAGATTTCACTGCGTCACTTTTAGGACGCTGTTGCGTCAAAATCTTGCGCCTGCCTCACAGCAGGCGTAAGACTGACGCAAGCCCTTTCACATGGGGCTTTCCCCACGTGAAAGGACGCATTGCTGGAGTTGTGTCACTTTTGTGACACACTCCAGCAATGCGTCACTTTTGCGCTTACAGATACGTCAGAAATACTGACGTATCTGTAACTCCTTGCGACATGATGCGTTATACATTAAATATGACGCATCATTGGTGTCGCAAGGAGTGCGCAGTGAAAAGTGACGCATCGCTGTTTTCACGCAGCGATGCGTCACTTTTCATAAATAAGGCCCTAGGCACTTAGGGCGAGGCACTTTCTTCTATTTCCACCACCACACAGGTGCAGCTAATAATCCGGACTAGTTAAAAACCGAGCGATGGCCCTCACAATTCGAATCCGGGCACCGCAGAAGGACGACAGGTCCAAAGAGGAACCAGACCGGTACTTCCGTGAGTAAAAACACAGCCGATCACCAGTATTGGGGTAAGCAACTTTCTCTCCTTACAGGTTGTTCCTTAATCGCACTTTCTTTAAAACTTATTGTAGGGTCTTTTTCTCTGCCGAGTGACCCAAGGAGGCTTTGACAGATACTAGCCTGTGTGAGGATACAATATATTTATTTACCTGTTCCTCACCATGTCTAATATTACGCTGTCTTAGCTCACCACCACCAACTCGGTCTTATGATAAAATCACTAAGTCATGTCACGAACATGACCACACCCTAGTCCGACATAGGACGAGCACACACCTTACCAGTCGGCACTGTTTTGAGTTACCAGCTCACTATGCTAATTGACTCTACCTGCACGTCTGTCTTTGTCCTATGTGTTATATGTAGCAAAAGCAAGAGGGAATCCCCCTCAACATATAGACGCACTTTAGGGAGTGCAACACATTTTAAACAACGAACACTATAATTTAGTATCATCTAATTGCACTTTTTCACTTAATGGTCCTGAGGAAAGCCAGTTTTTAAGGCCTGGCTGAAACATGTAGACCGCACTGGACGTAGGGAATCATAAATTCACCAACACGTCTGACAGCCTTTTTATCCGCTAACAGGGGCCCAGTTAATAAAATGTATCTTTCTTACCCTCGGGTACTGGGACCTACTGTATAGCTTTTAAATCTCACTTTCTCACTCACTACACATCACACTCAGTAAGTATACCAGCTCCGCAGTAACACTGGCGTTGAAGCACACCCGGGGCACGCTAGGTGTCACTGTGGTGGGCTCGATGATGAAGCATGCCACCAACTAGGTTGGTGGGTGAGGGCTTTTTAAAAAAACCCAATGGTTTCCCAGATAAAGCGTACATAACAGAGTCTCGCACCTCTAGCTAGTTCTTATTGATATATCGTATATAAATCGGGGATCCGGAATAGCTTATCCAGTCCTCACTCTCTTCTTTGATCAGGCACATGTCTGATATCTGCCATTGTGCCCATCTCCCACCCAGGCCTCCAGTCCCTGGTCATTAAACCCCTGTTGATTTTGTGTCAGGTCCTCTCGAGCGGTGTCTGGCTTCCCAGCTCCTTGCACCGTCTCCACACGGATGACTGTGGCCTCAGTTACCTCCAAATCCTCCTGTGGCGCAGGACTCCCACCTCCTGTCGCGGTTGCTGCCTTCCTGTTAGCAGTGGGTTTGTCCTTGGTTTGGTTTTCAAATTGTGCCAGTGCCTCTTGGCCTCCTCCATTGACCTCCTTGACACCCCGACTGCATTCACTTCACGGTAGTCTAATTGGAGTTCAGTTGATGGTAGTGTTCTGTCACCTCCGTGACGCGGATCTGGTTTGCCTGTGGACTGTACCCCGTCTTCCTCTCCCTTATCCTTGGCCTTCCCCGACCCCGGAGTTTCCTTACTGTTGGTCTGTGGGGCTTGTGGGCGTCATGTTCACCTCGGCACTCAGTCAGGGTGCATCAATGTTGCTACGCACTTTGAATTGCTTTTGGTGTGTTTGTTTTGTTGCTTTTATATTGCATTTGCCCACCAGAAGCATGGGATTTACAGGCCTACAGCTGCTTTTTGCTGCTTTTGTATTTCCATTGGCCTCATCGCAACTTTTTTTGCGTTCGTGTTTCGCATTTTTGTGGCTTTGTGTTGGCTTTTTTGCGGACATTTGATGCGTTGTCGGGGGCTATCGCATTCTGCCTCCATGTTGTGCATACTTAGTTAAGACGATGTGACAAGGCAAGACCAACACGCATGGGGCAAGAACACATTTCAGACCAGTGTACTGCATTGCCTCTCTATCCCCCTTTATTTCTCCTCAGGAGGATGAGTGGAGTCCCCCGATTCACGCCTTTGTCGGAGTATATAGATGAACAACATGAAGGCTCCTTCATTTAGGGTTTCCAGGATGACAAGACTCCACCCCCGCGTGAAGTCAATACGTTCCCCGCAGTAAGGAGCAGTAATTCCCAGAAAATGGGTGCGTCGACACCGGAGTGGAAGTAGAAGATCCAAGAGAGAAGGTTGCGGTAGACCGAAGAGGAGAAGCAGGAAATTACAGCGTGGGGCGGCTTGACAAGGCCATCAGGAACCCAGGCTGAGCCAGGAGGCCATTGTCACCATGCTTCCCCGGGCCACGCTCCAGGAGGAGCGTGGCTTGCTCAGGTACAGGAGAGGTTCACTGGGTGGATCGGGAGGAGGGACATCTCGAACAGCTAAACGGGAACTGTAGGAGCCTCGCAGTCATTCCTGCTTGCACCCTACCCCGAGCACCCTCACTTGTCCTTTATAGTGGGTCACAAGTGTGTGCAGCACCCCTTCACCCCCTGGCCCCTTTCTCACCATCACAGTCTGGATTCCTCACACCATTTTCCTTTCTTTTTCTTACTCACCATCATCACAGAGAGAACAGCGTACAGACAAACCGGGCTCCGGGGGCTGAACAGACCAGTCTAGGAAGAACCCGAAGGACCGCGCACATGATGGATCCTGCCTCATTTTTCCCCCCGAAAGACTGACAACTAGACATAAACGTGTATTTGGCTAAATAAAACCATATATAAGCAGACCTGGCCACCGTCCTGTTCCTACGACCCCACCACAACTGGTGTCGGAAGTGGAATCTTTGTTCCAGTCCATCAGTAAAACCCGTCATGGACGCAGTTATCCAGCACCTTATAAAAGGCCAGGAGAAACTGGAAGGGGCTATAGAGCACCAGATGTCATCCGCCCAGGCTGACAGGAAGGTGCTTAAGAATACCATTGCAGCCCAAATAGAGGGTCTGCAGAAGATTGTACAAGAACCTGGAAACCCAGTACCTAGAGAGCGTCGAGACCCAACACTGGGTCCTTCTGGTATATCCCTGCAAAAGTATGCGGCCGGGGAGGACTTGGACCTATTTCTATTGAACTTTGAATGGGCCGCTAGAGACTGCGGCTGGCCTGAAGAAAAATGGCCCTTCTTTCTGGCTCCTCTCTTTTAACAGGAGAGGCCCAATCCACCTTTCAGGTGGCCAACGCTACCGAGAACACCCCCTATCAGGATATAAAAGATGTCATTCTGCATCACATTGGCCTAGATGCTGAGGCCTATCGGGTGCGCTTCAGAAAGGAGAGGGGTATATCAGGGGAAAACCTAAAGACATTATTCTTCCATCTAAAGATAGCCACCAACAAATGATTGAGACCAGCTACCAGCACTAAAGAGGAAATTGTGAATTTGTGTACCTGGAACAGTTTTTGGAAGCACTCCCATATGGTACACAGAGGTGGTTAAGGCACCACTTGCATCTCTCCCCGGAATAAGCCATTGAGATGGCCACCACTTATTCACGAGCTCAGCCACAGACTTTGGTTTGGGACAACGAGAAACAAAACAGAGGCATCCCCACAAAGACCGATGGAAATCCGAACCCTCTGATAGATGCTCCAAAACCAAAACCCGTTAGAATGGAGATACCAACATTTAGAGGGCCACAATGTTTTGAATGCTGTGTTTGGGGACATATCACCCGCCTCTGTCCCAAACGTAAACCAGCGGACAAACCCATGGAAGTGGGCTACATCCCTAAGTCAGTGTTGTATACTGCTGAGTTGGGGACCTCCTTTTATGTATGTGTACAGGTGAATGGGAGGATAATCAGGGTCTTGTTAAATTCAGTTACAAAAGAGCCTCATTCTGCCCTTCCAGTACGTCCCCAAGACATTAATGCATATCTGGTGAGAACACCGGGATGTCGAGCCCTATCCCCTTGTATCTGTCACTCTTGCTCCCTTACCGGGGTCCCCCTGCATGGTACGGGTGGAGGTACTTGATACATTACCCGAAGAACTTATTTTAGGGACCGATAATCCGGATTTCCTGTCACTATTCAAAAATACCATAGAGAGAAAGACGGGAGGCCACAACCCCTCAAAGCCTGCCCTCGCAGCTTTAGAACCATGGCTTCTAGACAGGAGTTTCTGGTTTGCCCAGGCTAATGATGCCACCCTGTTTAATGCCTGGAAAGAGGCACACAGTAACCAAGATAACTTGTCCCATTCTTACCCCCATTTCCTGTTTAAAGACAACCTCCTATAACGGAAAGGGAGCCCCAAAGAACCAGCCCAACTTCTGGTCCCAATGTCCTTTTGGGAACAAATAATGTTCTTTTCCCATACCCACCTCACTGCAGGACATTCAGGCATGGAAAAAACAACATAGAATGTATTGCGCCATTTCTTTTGGCCAGGAATATACAAAGACTTCAAGATGTATTGTCATTCATGTTAGGTGTGCCAGAAGAAGAACCTGCAACCCCCACCCCCGGTCCCCCTTCAGACCTTGCCAGTGATAGGAAAACCATTCAAGAGAGTTGGCATTGACCTAATCGAGCCTTTATCCAAGACCCAGAGAGGCAATCTCTATGCGATGGTGGTCGTGGATTACACTACAAGGTTTCCGGAAGCATTTTCCCTCAGAGCACCTACCACGAAGAACAACGCGGACAGACTCCTGGAACTGTTCTCCAGGGTAGGGTTTCCAAAAGAAATCCTAACGGATCAAGGAACACCTTTTGTGTCCTGGCTGATTAAGGAGGTGTGCCGCTTCCTGGACCTGCACCACCTGCGGATGACTGTGTACCACCCACAGACCAACAGTCTCGTCAATAGGTATAACAGAACCTTAAAAACCACCTTCAATAAGATGCTAACAGTGGATGGGTAGAGACTGGGATCATTTACTGCTGTTGGCATTAATCGTACTTCGAGCTCAAGTCCAGAGCATCCTGGGTTGCTCGCCATTCGAAATGCTGTATGGCTGACAGCCCAGATCCCTCCTAGAAATGACCAAAGACGCATGGGAGAATAAAGGAGAAGAAGACAAGAGGTCCCTACTGGAATACACGCAACAACTAAGGTCTAAATTAGGGAAACTAAGGGACCTAGCCTACTCCAACCTGGAAAAGAGCGGGGAAAAACAAAAGAGCTGTTACGATAAAGGAAAGAAGTGGAGAAGATTATCTGTCTGAGATTGGGTACTTCTCCTACTCCCTTCATCAACCAGAAAATTCCAAACTGAGTGGTTGGGTCGTAAAAGGTAATGGAGGTCCTTGGTAATACCACGTACCGGGTCCAGATCTCGCCAACTCGGAAGCAGTGTTATCACATCAACCTGTTAAAGAAATAGCTGGGACCCTTACCCAAAGTGGCCCACCTGACATAACCGACCTCTTCATCAGGAGGCACCACCTCAACCAACTCGCAGTCAACAAAGAACTCGCTGAGGAAGAAAGAGCTGACCTCTACAAGACGTTAACCCTGTTTTCATCCATATTTTCGGACACACCTGGGAAAACCACTCTGGCTAAACATCGTATTGAAACACAAAGTGGAAAAATCGTAAAGAAGAGACCATATAGAATACTCGCTGCAAAAAGGGCAGCAGTAAGAAAAGAAGTACAAGAGATGCTACGGTTAGGAGTTATAAGCCCTTCAAACAGTGATTGGTCCTCACCAATAGTGATAGTCCCCAAACTGGATGGGTCAACTCGTTTCTGCATGGACTTTCGAGCCCTGAATGTGAAATCAATGTTCGATGCCTACCCAATCCCAAGAGGCGATGAGATATTCGAAAATTTAAGGAAGGCTAAGTACATCACTACATTTGATCTAACCAAGGGGTACTGGCAGGTGCCACTATGAGAGGAGGGCCGAAAGAAGACAGCATTTGCAATGGATGAAGGCCTCTTTGAATTTAATGTCCTTCCTATCGGCCTCCATGGAGCACCTGCCACATTACAGATGCTTATGAACACCATCCTCCGGGAATACCCCTCTTTTTGATCAGCGTACCTAGACGACATAGTTGTATTCAGTGCGACCTGGGCAGAGCACTTATAGCTTCTGAAAATTGGCCTCCAAGCCCTTGAACATGCCGGTCTCCACATCAATTCCAGTACGTCCCGAGAAGCCTATCATAAGGTGAAATATCTGGTATACGTTTTGGGACATGGGGTGAAAGCACTCCAGGTGCAAAAAGTAAGAGCTATAGTAGAGACGCCTTTCCCCACCACCAAAAGAGAACTACATACCTTCTTAGGATTAGTCGGATATTACTGACGCTTTGTCCCACAATTTTTGGAGGTGGCCTCCCCTTTGACAAATGTCTTACTTAAAGACTCTCAACATCAGCAGTTGCCACATCCAACCAGAGAGATGCAAGAGGCCTTTCAGTCCTTGAAAGGTACTATCACCACTGGTCCTGAACTAGCCTCCCCAGATTTTAGCAAGACCTCCATTTTGTCCACTGATGCCTCTAATTGTGGTTTGGGACCAATATTGTCCCAGATAGCAGAAGATGGGGTAGAGCATTCTGTCCTCTCTATTAACCAGAAACTGTTTCCTAGGGAGGCTAGATACCCGACGATTGAAAAGGAATGTTTGGCTATAAAATGGGCAGTAGACAAGCTAAGATAATATCTAGAGGGGCTACCATTCATTCTGAACACAGACCATGCCCCCTGTAGTGGATGTACAGAAATAAGGCAAAAAATCCTAGGGTTCTCCGCTGGTTCTTATCATTACAGCCTTTTTCCTTTTAGATACGCCACCGAAAAGAAAAAGAGAACTGGATTGCTGACTATCTGTCCTTTTCCCGATCGGGAGAATCCAAGGGGGATATGTGACAAGGCGGGGTCGACACGCATTTCAGACCAGTGGACTGCAAAGCCTCTCTCTTCCCCTTTTATTTCTCCTCAGCAGGATGAGTGGAGTCCCCTGATTCACCCTCTGTCGGAGTATACAGATAAACAACATGACGGCTCCTTTAATTGGGGTTTCCAGGATGACGAGACTCCACCCCCTCGTGACGTCAACGCACTTGCCTTAATAAGGCGCAGTGATTCACGGAAGTGGGTGTGCGTTGACATCAGAGTGGATGTAGAAGACACAAGAGAGAAGACTGTGGAATACCGAAGAGGTGATGCAGGAGATTACAGCGTTGGTAGCTTGACGAGACCATTAGGAACCCAGACTCAGCCTGGAGGTCATCGTCACCACGCTTCGCTGGACCACGCTCTAGGAGGAGCATGGCTTGCTCAGGTACGGGAGAGGTTCACGGGTGGATCGGGAGGAGGGACAGCTCAAACAGGTAAGCGGGAACTGTAGGAGCCTCACAGTCGTTCCTGCTTGCACCCCTACCCCGAGCATCCTCACTTGTCCTTTATAGTGTGTCACAAGTGTATGAGGTGTCCCTTCACGCCCTGGCCCCTTTCTCACCATCACAGTCCGGATTCCTCACACCAATCTCCTTTCTTTTTCCTACTCACCATCATCACGGAGAGGACAGCATACAGATGAACCGGGCTCCGGGTGACATTACAGACCAGCCTGGAAAGAGCCCGGAGGACCGCGCACAAGACGGATCCTACCTCGTTTGCCCCCGAAAGACTGACAACCAGACATAAATGTGTATTTGGCAAAATAAAACCATATATAAGACTTGACTTACGTCCTGCTCCTACGACCCCGCCACACACGGCGATATTTTCCCGCAATACACTGTGATGTTGAAAGTTATGTTAAGTTAATTTTGCATTGGTTATCACACATTCCTGGGAATATCCCCCAGTGTTCTTTAAAGAGGGGTGCCTTTAGCTCTCTCCTAAAGTGGAAAAGTGTTGGGGCAGGCCTGATGAATACAGTGATGTTGTTACAGATCCTGGGTGAATGGATGGATAAGACCTGTTTTTTTCTTTTTTGGACTTATTCCTCTTCAGTCCGATGGTTCCCTTACTGGGGGTGTCCCAAGAGAAATCATGAGCTACCCACCCAGTTAGGCAGGGATACTGGTTGTAATGGCTGTATAGGTGTTACTGCTGTTGCAGTTAGTTTTGAAGATGGTATGTGTTGGTAAGTGAAGCTAGTGGACTTGCATCATGGTGGAGGTAATGTTGACTTATTTCTTCAAGCCCTTGATAAAGGTGTGCTGCATCATGTTGTATGCCTCTAATTATGTCAATATGGATTCTGAAAGACCCCGGAGCATGGAGCAAGTCGTTACTGCCATCCAGGTGTAAGAGGGAATCGGCCAGAATGGAAGTTCTGACATTTTTTTCTGGGTGTAAAGGTATCCTTTATTTAGAACATCCAGTTCATATTAAGCCATTGTGGAGTTCTTGGCTATTTCTCTCTTGAGGGTGAGGTAGATATTCAGAAGAATCTGAGTGACTTGTCATACTTTGAAAGTTAGTGTATGAGTATGTCTAAGTTCCTGATGCTGATCCAGGTTTGCACTAGTTGTAATTTTCTGTTCTTAGCAAAAACAAGCATTTATTTTTTGGTGAGATCGAACTTCAAGTAGGTTGTTAAATTAAGGTTTTGGTCAGAATAATACAGTGTTTGATCTCAAGTTAGTGGTTTGTGTATTGAGTATTGGTGAATTTTGATGCTGTCCAGTGGGATCCATGTAAGGGGGGAACATTATGAGGAAAAATATGAACTCAACAGTCAAAAGGGAGTTTCTGAGTCCTTAAACAACATAATCAGATGAATACATTCATATTCGTTGGATAAGAAGGAGGAGGAAATGCCACCATCAGTCAATCCCATTCCAAAACTCATAATGTTGTTGAGGGTGGGATATTCTGCAGTGCCAACGGCATGTGACAGCCCACAAGTATCAGGAGACGGGATCCTTCTTTCTCTCTGGTCAGTAGGTTATTCTCTGTGATTAACCAGGTAGTATTCTCAGTTTGAATCCAGGTGAGTACACATTAAGGAAATGATTGTTACTGATGTGATCTTGAACTTGAAGTAGATGATCTTGTGATGATGGGAAGGATAGTGACAGGCGTGAAGTTGGTGAAGTCATCAGGCTTAAATGTGGGATTACTCAGAAGTGGGAGGCTCTGTGTTCTCTTCAGAATTTCTGGAAATCTAGTTTGAGTGAGGGAGACATTGACTATTGTGAGTAGGAGTAAGACAGTCTGCTGAGTGGGCTCTAATGGATGAGGGTATGGTGTCTTATAATAGGTTGCTTGAGTGTTACAGCTTTAGCCTGATTTTGACATGGTGTTACAGATGTACTGTCTGATCCCATGTAGTTTTTCCATGGAAGAGGTTGGTAGCACAGCAGGTGGATAGGGTGTGTGGCACTGGAGATTCATGCAGGAAGAAGTGCTTAGTTTTCTTGAAGAATATTTTGTTTCAGTTAGCAGCTTCCTAGAAGGCACTGGGAAGTAATTGGATTTTGCTGATGTGATAATTGTCTACCAATTGTGCAGAGGGCGTCAGTAAATGCAAAGCTGCCATGGCTCTATTTTTCTTAAACATGTTTACCTGTCTGCAGATGGAGCAATTGTTGTCAGCAAAGTCTGGAGTATCAGGGCGTTGAATGACTTGGCTTACACTTGGATATTTGAGCTGGGAGGGAGCTTTGACACAGTATTACCAAAATTCATTGAAGTTATTAATTTATGATGCCTGGTTATGTTATGTTACGTTATGTTATGTTAAAATAAACTTCTTAAGCGCTCATACACCCATAGGTTTCTTGGCGCTGCCTGGTAAAACAGGGCACAAAACACAGTTACTCTAAGCATACGCCTCTTTAAAAAGCCAAGTTTTGAGAGATTGTCTAAAAATCAGAAGGTCCTGACATTGTCTTAAGACAAGTGGTAGGGAGTTCCAAAAGGTGGCTGCCAAATGATGGAAGCAACTACCTCCTTGGCGTTTCTTCTTAAACGGACGGACAGTTGCCAAGCCTTTATGCGCAGATCGTAGGTTGCGCGAGGGGGCATAGTTAGATACCAGGTTTCTGATAAATCTGGGGCCTTTGTCATGTAGGGCTTTAAAAGTGATGCAACCTGTTTTAAAGGTGATCCTTCGGGCCACCGGTAGCCAGTGAAGTTTTTCCAGACCTGGCCTGATAGATTGTCGTCTGGGTAGATTCCAGATGAGTCTGGCTGCATGATTCTGGACGAACTGAAGTCGCTTGAGCAAACCTGCTGTGTGCCCTAATACAGACTGTTCGAGAAATCTAGGCGAGAAAGGACCAGGGCGATGACTACTTGAATAAGTGCGGAGTGTGTCAAGAGGTGTGCCATTTTTAAATCTTTCTGAGCTGGAAGAAACTGGCAGATACTACGGCTCCTACCTGCGACTTGAGTGAGAGGTCCGCACTGAATCGATGCTGCAGGGGAAAAAGTTGCAAAAACACAACAGGGTGGTTGCTGAAGTCATTCTAAGGTCAGATGTGATTCGCCGTAGGTGCAGCATCGAGTGAAGGGGTAGTTGCTAGACTGGTGGCCAACAACCCGTGGCATTGGTATGTTGAGCATAAAGTTACTTTGACATCTGATGGTCCCAGGGAACGCGGTAGCTGTCTGTAACTTTGTGGAGGGCAGAACTACTGTTCCCACAATCCACTAGACCATCTGGATTTGGGTTATCCCATGGAAGGCCCAATGGCTAGCGATTCTTCGGATCAGGAGTAATATTCTTTTGACAAGGAAACAACAAGCATGGCAACACCACAGTGCATTGTAATTAATCACAGGCAGTCACTTCCACATACTCACTCTGCACCTATATGGGGTGCTATGGATATCAGATAGGTGCTTATGGAGTGCACTCACACAAACACAAAGCACCCTAATGTGGGTACTGATATCCGGCAGGTCAGTTGATAATGTACTTGCAGACCCTGTGGCACAAGCCCTCCTCAATCCATCAGCTAACCTCGACTAACTTAAGCCCACAGACTGGAAATAAAGAAAAGCTTCCCCCTGATACTTAACTGATTGCGGTCAGTGTCACACTTAGTCAGGGTTCTGGGGAAAAAGGTGAGGGGTAGGTGACAGGTTAGTTAGATGGCAGTCGACAGATGGAGGTGTGGCCACTGCTCAGGAAGTCCAATCAAAGGATTCCACTTTGTGCCTTCAGGCACCAGCCCAGTTCTGCGAAGCTCAGGGAGTCATTCAGGGGCATATTATCAAGGGGGTTTATCTCTGCTTTTTTGGCTTTAAAAGCCAAGAAAGCGGAGATAAAATTAACTCCCTATTACCTAGCTGTCGCTAACACCAGTTAGCGACAGCTAGTAGGAGATAGCGACCATCTTGGGCCCCACTTTGCATGTCAGTGATATTTATCACTAATGACATGCAAAGTGGGTGTGCCAAGATGTTAGCGACTGGAAACAGTCGCTAACATCGCTATCTCCTATTACCAACTTTTGGAGATATTCGCGCTAAGCGCGAATATCTCCAAAAGCTAACACCTGCCCTGAGCAGTTCTTAGCCATGTTATCCAATGGGAGGTGGATAACATGGCTAAGAGCATTAGCTCGGTAATGCATGAATATCGCTGACTTTTCAGCGATATTCATGCATTGCGGCCGATTTTTATCGCATTTGTGATAAACCTTGGTAATACCAAGGTTTATCTGTGATATAAATTGCAGCAGCTCAGCGGTAAATTTTTGTCTCTAACCAAGCAATAGCGATAATTATCGCTATTGCTTGGGAATATGCCCCTCAGTCTCTTGATCCACTTCTGATTGCGCTTAGAAGTGTTCTGTAGCCCAGTCAATTACTCTCACCACCCAGGCCCGATCCAGGCAATACTACCTGGCAACACTAAGTCATTAGTGGGTGAGGAGAGGGCAGTTGGTCCACCACGCTGAGGGCACAAAAAGGAGCAAATAATGAATGGGGCATGAAGCAGGGTAGACTCTCGGAAGAAGGAGGCACCTCGTAGGCCACACATTGGGTATACATTTGGTTTTATGGACAATTTCTTAGGACTTGCTTTATGGACATTGGTTGGGGTTAGGGAGAGGGGTGGGTCAGGTGTTGTAGGTTTCCTTCGAGTTTATATTTGCTAGAGGAATACATTATTTATAGTTTTATATATGATGTAAATCTTTTTTTTGGGGGGTTACTCTTACTTTGCACTGTTTCTTTTGCTGCAGAGCAGCAGCCAGTTTTTGAAATCTGGTGATAGTGTAACACACCAACAGAGAGATCCTTCTAGTCCACGCAGTCTGCAAGTACAACCCCTATGGACTCGGAAAGGGTGTGTGAATTAATTTTTATAGTATATGCATTATTGCATCCCCCAAACTTCCTCTCTTACCTGTGATTGATGATTAGGTGAAGCAATGGCTGCATGGTAATGGTTTGGTGACTAAAGTGCCAATGGTGGTGCTAGATGGTAGTAGTTGAGATAGTAGCAGTTGTAAAAAAAGAAAATGAAAATGTCATCTGAGGTAGACTAGCTAGTAGAAGTACAGTACACAAGAAGAAGGCTTTCAAACGAGAAACCATGATGAGCAATAAAACAAGTCAAATGAATCAGAATGGTGGGCTAGCCTAGTACAAGTTACAAATTGAAATCGACTCATGAAGGCCCGGTTTGGAATCCTGCCCGGAGAGTCTCATGCACTTCCATGGAAAAAGCTTGAAAATAATATACCATGTCGGCTGTGTAACACAGGAGAGGAAAATATTATACATCTATCGTGCCTTTGCCCAGAGCTAAAAAATGAAAGAATAACACTTTTAAAAAGGCACTTCAATAAAAGATCAATAAGGACATATAGACAAGCGCTAATCCAGTGTCTTTGCCTAGAAGATATACATATTAACTCGGCTCTCCCAAAATTTTTATCAAGTGCATGGAAAAAACTGGAATTTTTAAAACATTAATTATTATATTGTTTGTATTTCTAAATTTTTCTTTAAAAAAATTACTAAATTACCGCTTACATTTTAAAGTCATCACCCTTTTACTGTACTACTATAATTTTACTGTATTACTATAATCGAAATGTTATATTGTGCATTCTTTTTTTGTAAAGATTTTAAATAATCAATCATTAAACAATTATTATTATTATTATTATTATTATTATTATTATTATTAATCGACTCAAAGTGGACAAGCATAACCTTAGTGCTGGAAGGATAATGATGCTGGCATTTATGGTGGATTATGGTCCTCTGAAAAAAAATTGAATATCGAATACTGTCTGGGCATGGGTGGGAAAACTAATATATGGCAGTGTGGGCTACAGTTTGTTATACTTAAAGCATAACTTAAGATCCTCGCCCTGCCTGCCCTTGAGTTGGGATGCTTTCCCCACATCCACCCCACCAAGTGTGTGAACAATTAATGGTGTACATTTAATTTAGTCACACCAAGAAATCACACAGCTCAGGGAAGAGGGTTAGGGTTAGATGAATGGATGGGAAGGGATTTGAGGGAATGTTTTGACAAAGACAAACACTAAGGACAACACATTCATCTTGGGAGCCGACAATCATAAATCTGTTATGGGAGGAAAAGTAAATGCATGCATGATAATGAGTAGTGGTAGACTAGTACAGGGCAGTATATTAATTATCCAATGTTTGACCGCCCCCAGAGAGACCCAAGTTACATACATTATATTTTGTTGTACCAAGCTTTGAAAGATAGAAAATAAAATTAAAATATTTGTAGGAGTCAAGTAAGAAAACAAACAACACAACACAGTCGTAGTGATTGAAGAGTAAAAAAAGTTACTATATGTATTGCCAAATTGGGAGTTGCATCGCTGCATTACTCTCGGACTGTCGGTCTGTCATCCTGGGTACCTTGCGGATGAGGTTTGGTAAGTGCGAGTTGTTTTTCCACTATGGTGCAGGATAAAGATCATGTAGATGGAAATACAAAAAGGATATTGAAAAATCAAGGAGGAAGAAAACATGTTAAATGGCATAAGGAGTGCAACAAGAAGAGTTTCAGAGGCAGCATGGCTAAATCATGCCTTTTTCCGGAAGATCCCTCCAACGATAGGTCCCCCACCCAACCACCACTTAGCTTCAAAAGTGAGCCAAACTGCAGTGAGTTAGCAAGCACACACACACAGCAAAATAGCATTTTCCAACTGAAGTAAAAATGTAATCAATGCACCGCTGTCAGAGACATTTAGGTTGTTGTTAACATTTAGGCCACTTCAAAGTCATCATCATCATCATCAAAATCAGTTGGTTTCAGTGAATTTGAAAACTTCCATCTTTTTCTGGTGGCATTTCTCGAAGTAGTCAAGCTCACACCCACGCCCTGAGTCATTCCATCACCCATCTCTGATCCTCTTGACTCTGACTCTGAGTATGGTGTCGAACTCTGTAACAACAGTGTCCCGACTCAAAACCCAATGCACCGGCATGTAGTAGTACAATTCTGTTGTTGAACAACAATATGGGAAAGATTAGCTTGAGTGAGTGGAGTCACTTTTCTGTGTGTAGGATAAGAATAGTAGACATCAATCACAACAAAGAACAATAACCCAGTGTGCAATGCATGCCATCATTTACCCGTTCTTCTGTGGCAGTTCCTCTAGGCTAGGTAAGGATAGATAGATAGTCAGGGCCCAGGGTTGGAGGCAGCAGGCACACATTCGTTTTTTTTTATTCTGCATCCAATTTCTGGCTTGAGGGAAATAGCTTCAGGGGGAATCTTGACTCTGGAGTTGGGACTTACTTATTCACTGACTGCACAGTGCTCACAGATGCAACACCAATCCAGCAATAAAAGAGGAAGGCGATGGCGATGGATTTGTGAACCAGAGACAGAAACACACAAATGATAAAGTAAATAATGTTCCATAGCTATATTTACTTAGGTTGTTTGGGGGGGGGGGCATCAAAGAAAGAAATTAACTAGAGCAACTAAAGCCTAGTTGTCAGCAAAGTAGAGCTCATCCTCAAACTCTGGTGGTTTGCTCAGAGGAAATTCAGCTAAAACACACAACTTCCATGACCTGAGTTGGTGGGGTCATCTTTGTGCTGTGCTACTTCAGGGATGGTGTAATCCGGTGGTATAAAATGGTGATTCATTTGGATCATGGTTAATCTCCCCACGTTTTGGGGTGAGAGACTCACTGTCAGAAAGGCACCAGCAGCACTGAAAACTCTCTCAGCAAAGACACTTGCTACGGGACAAGGACGTTTATTGCCAGCCTACTGAACACTGGCCATTGGCACCTTTTCCCATACCAATAAAGCAAAGGGTTTTGATTAAAGTAGACCTCTGTTGGTTCATCCAGATAGGCTTGGACGATCCACTCAATGATCATGGGTGCTCCACTTTGCTCGGCCTGTTTCACCTTTGCCTCAGCACTAGACTTAAGCCCTGCCAGTAGAAACCATTCCTGTGCCGATTTTGGGGCTGATGCTCCTGTTCTTGTTGTTGTTGGAAGTTTTTGGTGGTTTTGGCTGCTGTGAGCCATTTGCACTGCCTTCAGGCTCTGAAGTTGAACCTGAATGCTGGCCTGCATTACTTGTTGTGCACTGGAGAACAGGCCTTTAATTCCTGGCCTTTCTTTTTCTAGCTGACTGGCTTGCACAGCTATCCAAGTTTTGTAGTTTGCAACATCCCCATCTGAAACAGGAATTAAAGTGTCCAGTAATAGTTTGTATCAGGGATCAAGAATTGTGGCATAAATGTAATGGTTGGATGACAAAATGCCTCTTTGCACACTTGTATTTTCGGATAAGCAAAGGATTAAGCTCTCCACCAAGTCATATGCTTCTTTTTTCCTCCACACGTGCATACATTGCAGACACCTCCTTTAGCTGTTTATGTGTCATATGCAATAATGGGATAGCTTGGCTCATGGTACAGTCCTCATTACTGACTTCACGTTTGAAGGCCTCGAAAGGAAGCAGCATCTCTGTCAGGCATTTAACTAGGCCCCTTTAGGCCATCTCAATAATCATGCCTTTCAAAGTAGCATCCCCTCTTTGCATGACATATTCATTAATTGGTCTGTGCTGCTTGAACAGATGTTAAAGAATGTAATAAGTTGAGTTCCAATGTGTTGGCACCTCCTGGATGAGTGCTTTAACTGGCATTCCATTATCACATTGAATGATCCTCAGCCCCTTCCAGGCTTAAAAAGAATGGCTGAATTGTGTGCAGATTTTTCTGAAGGTGGTCAGATGTTGTTGGCTCAGTCTTCTTTTCTGAGAAAGTCTTTAACAATTATGTTAATGCAGTGCTCCAAACACAGGACGCTGAAATAGCCAACATCAACCATGGCCTTAACTATATTACCGCCATTGTCTGTGGCAACAAAACCAATGTTAAGCCCTCTTGGTCACAGTCATTTAAAGACCTTCATGTTAAAGTCTTACAAAATATTTGCATCAGTTTGGGCTTTCTCCTTGGCGAACATGGCTACTGTATTATGCTTTCGAGTGCCATTAAAAATGTCAGCAGTGTCAACACCTGCAGATAGCTTTTCTCTAACCCCCACAAAAGAGATCCAGTGTGACGTGATGCACATGTAATCAGTAGCTTGGCACCTGGTACACTGTTGTCAGGTGGAAAGTGTGAACAGCACTCTGCTACAAAGTTTTTCCAAGCAAATACAGCACATCGTGATGTAGTGCTGGAACAGCAACTGTGGCAAAATAGGACTGGCTGTGTACCTTCCATTTCTTCTACTCAGGGATGCACTTGGTTTAATCTATTTTTGTGACTGCTATTTGGGCGTATCATTTGTTCTCACCACAGCATTTGAATAGAAAAAACATACGGGGACTCCACATCACTCGTGCTCCTTACCTTCACTCTGGTACTAAACACTTTGACCCATGGGTTGTAGACACATAGTTTTAATAAATACGTAATGATTATTACTTTGCTTTAACCATTGATAAGATACATTTTCCTATGTACTCTCATGTATGATTAATTTATTTTGATTGTAGAATCTATGTCCCTGATGAAGGCTCGAGTATAGCCGAAATGCATTGGATATGAATATGTTTTTGGACACATAGCTGGATGCCCATAACTTCACTTTGAAAATGCAAGATATAAACATGGAAACCATGAAATTACATTGAACAAGATTGACGAATAAATAAAATCTTGGAACATTGAAGATATTGAACTTTTTGTTTTTCGAATCTTACAACCCTGTATGGGATTGAGCTGTGACTAGGGGACGTCACCCAATTTGGGCCACGCAACACTTGTATATATGTGGTACTCTGCATCAGAGAGTACACCCTAGAGCACGCAACAACTTTGAACTGTTGACTTACCCTGAGTGCAAGTGTGATAAAATATTTTATGACAATTCTATTTCCGGAGACACACACTTGGCACCATCTGAAATATGCAGTATGAGGAGATTTGCAACATTACTGATCAAATAGCTGATACTTTCGCGTTTACAGCGGAGGAAGCTACTCGTATCTACTCTTTAGTCCATGAGGATACTACGGAAACTACATTGCATAGGAACATAAAACAAAGCATAAGACAATTGATTTACCTTTCAAAAAGGGCGATCAATCAGAAATTGCACGCAAGCACTTTAATAAAATACCACTGCGCGCTTCAAATAACTCGAGGACTAAGGATTGCGTTGAAACCGTTGCTATGTAAAAATTCCTTGAAGTTCAAAGAAAAGTAGTTCGCAATCCTAAACAAGTGTTCGTTAGACCTCATCCTTCTGATAATCGAGGAATTATCGAATATTCTAGAGGAACTACAGAAGGAAAATACGACTCTAATCAATGAAATAACGGAAAACACACCACCGGAAGATTGGACAAAAATACTGGAAGATAGTAACATTCAACTCAATAAACATACACAAGAGATCAACAATAGGAAAATTAGGAAACTACGCAGAGACACCATGGATTATAAGCTTTTGGAGGTGTATACCTGAGCAGAGGAAAAGAAGGACAAAACAAAGAAAAATTTGAATTAAACAATTTAGTCATCCACATTTCAGATCATGATCTAGATAGGATCTCTGTGAAAACATTGCAAAAGGGGATGACCTTTGTCCCGACAACTTAGACGGATAGATTGGAGCTGGAAGTAAGTTTTTATAAACTAATAAGGAAATTACGTTTAGGACATTTTTTAACTAACATTGTCACAGAGAGTAGTGAGGTGAAAGAAGATCAACTTCTAGGTATATCACCACACAGCACCATTGTCTCACAAAACATTGGACACTTTTGAGAATTTGGTAAGAATTGAATTATCCAAATAACATTTTTTTTAAAAATCAAGACGTCATAATCTGACCCAAAAACAAATTGAGGCTTTACATAAAATTGCTTGGAATCCAAATATCATTTGCTTAAAGGAGTATAAAGGAGGTGCAATAGTTGTAATGAACACCTCACATTATGAAAAAGAAGTTGAACGACATGCAACTGATACAAGCGTGTACCTACCCTTGGATGGTAATCCGACAGAGCAATTTTCAAAACATCTTGAAACAATCATCATTAAAGCAAACAACAACGGAGTCATCAATGAGAAAACTAAGAAATTTCTTTTTTTTTTTAAATATTTTTATTAAATAATTTTTCCCCATTTTTTCATTATAACATGAGCAGGACACAATAGAATACACAATCGTAGAACACAAGTTCATACATACAACAGAGATACAAAACCATATAACACAAAATCATACATAGATATTCAAATACCCACAATATTCAGTACATTGAGCTCTCCATCTTTCAATAATCGGTTCCTAACTTCCACCGAATAAAAGGGTCCCAGATTTGCATGCCCAGCTTCTTACCCTTTTTTCCCTTCCTAGCATAAATAGCGGTTTCCAATTTTTGTATTGATAATACCTTACCCAGCCATTGATGGTATGTAGGAGGATTAGGGTCAAGCCACGCCGAAACCACTAGCAATCTAAGAATAGCCATCGCTACAAATAAAAAGTTTTTACAATTTGACTGTCCGTCGGGGCTATCCCCCAATAACATAACAGATGGATTTAATTCTATTGTAGTTAATAATGCATTCTGGAAAAAAATTCCCGATATCCTGTTTTACCTTATCTAAGTGTGGACAAAGCGAGAAGATATGTATCAGGTCCGCCTCTGCACTGACACATCTAAAACAGGTGGTTCTGGATAAACTCCCCCATTGAGCAATTTTTCCAGGTGTGTAATATAAATGATATAGAATCTTGTAATGTTGGGCCTGTAGGGATGATGAGCACAACAATTTTCCTCCCATTTCTAATGACTCCGTAAAGATATCCCTGGCTATGTCCAGATCTGTAGACCATTTATCTATCCATTTCTCCAAATCATCTTTCTTTAGTTTTGTCATTTCCAAATAAAATCTCTTTATAGTACAATCGGAGCCCTCTTCTATAAGATCCATCATTATAGTTCTTTCAAAGCCCAATGAACCCCCTTTTTTATTTGATATACAACTTCTTATTTGAAGATATTTAAAAAAATGTTTTGTGTTCAAAGTATATGTATTCTGCAATTCTGTAAATTGTAATATGCCGTGACCGCCCAACATATCTCCGATCTTTCTTATGCCCTGCCTCTCCCACTCTTGAAATACAACTCCTGAGAAAACCATGCTGGATAAGGAAGGGTTATTTTTAAATCTAGTGTATGCGTTATATTTCCCGATTCCAACCTTTTTGGAGATTCCTTTCCATATATTATAGGCAGCCATTATTGTCTTAAATCGTGTTCTTTTGTAATAACTTTCCTCTGTGAATCTCAAGAATTTCTACCCATAACCAAACCATAAATAGCGAGTGAACCAATATCATCCCAACCATCCACCTCAGCCCCTCCGATCAGTCCCAACATGTTTTGTAATGCAGCAGCCCAGTAATACAACTTTAGATCTGGTAGCGACCAACCCCCTCTCTCCCGCGGTAACGACATATACCTCAATGCCCTGCGTGTCTTACCTTTGGCCCAAATAAAACGATTAATCATTTGTTGTCTACTAAGAGTGGTACTGCCCGAAAAATATACAAAAATTTTGGCAACACCAGCATTTTAATAATGTTAACACGACCTACTAACGACAGATGTAGGTTTTCATATCGGTCCAGGTCTATCTTTGTTTCATCTATGATTGGGACAATATTTTTTTCCACCAAAATATTTAGATCTGCTGAAATATTAATTCCTAAATAAGTCCCTGCCTGAACCACTCGATTGTCATCACAAATGGTCGCTGAATTTTTAATAATTTGAGTCTTTGAGGCATTTAGGGCATAACCCGAGACTTGTCCAAATCTACGAGCCTCTGCCTCTACTATTTCAGTCGCCTCCGTGGGGTTTGGTGTTATCACCGCCACGTCATCAGCATAGGCAAGCACCTTACAGGGTCCCAGTAATGTATATAACGGAGTGATCTCTGGACATGAATCTATCCTACGAATCAATGGGTCCATATACATGGCAAATAGCAGCGGGGAACATGGGCAGCCCTGTCGTGTGCCTCTTTTGATCATGAATTGTCCCGTGATGCCCCCATTAACTCTTAAGGCTGCGACCGGTTCCTTATACAGAGTCTGTAAAGCTTTAATAAAACCACCCTTAAGCCCAGCTCTTACTAAGGTATGCCACAGATAGTCCCAGGAGACCCGATCGAATGCTTTTTCGGCATCCAGCAACATTACTGCCATCGGATCTCCTGTGACCTCAGCGGCATCAAACAAGGTTATAACTTTCCTAGTGTGGTGGGTCGTCCCTCTTCCTGGAATAAAGCCGTGTTGGTTACTGCTGACTAAGGCACTTATCACTCCAGCAAATCTCGTTGCCAAGGCTTTCGAATATATTTCAGTATTGTTATTCATCAGCGTGATTGGGCGATATGACCCTGGCTCGGTTGCCGGCTTCCCTTTTTTTAATATTAAAACTATATCTGCACCCCCCAGGACTTTGGGATAGACTCACCCATCTGAGCAGCTTGAATCGTTTTGCTTAGATCCTAACCCAGACTTCCCCAAAAAGTTTTATAAAACTCTAATGGTATCTGGTCTGGGCCAGCTGCCTTTCCTGAAGGGAGATTACCCATAGCTTCTTTGATCTCAATGTTATCTAACAGGCTTTCTAAACCATCTGCGTCTTCATTAGAAATCCTCTCGACTGGAATATTCTGAAGGTATTCCCTTATCTCTTCCGTGCTGCTAGGATGTTGGGCATCGTATAATGACTGGTAGAATTTCCTAAACACTTCCCTGATTTCTTCAGAGTCTGAGTGCAGTATTCCATTTTCATCCTTAATTTCCCTAACAGTCCCTAACAGTCCCATCTGCCGCTATCTGTCTGGTACGCATAGCGAGAACATGCCCAACTTTTTCGTTATACTCGTAGCACCTCTCCCTTATAGTATAATATTGTGCTGCCTTTTTCGCCAGATCCTCTTCAGCTTCGCTTTTTACTTTCATTAAGTCTACAATATATTGTTCGGTTGGTTCTCCTCTGATAACACAGTTAATAAGCTGTTCCTCTGCCTCTGATACAGCTCTCTCTATCTCACTTTGCCGAAGCCTTTCTACTTTTAGTTTATAAGCACGATAACTGCATGTCGCTCCACGAACACCCGCCTTAAAAGCATCCCATATAACTCCCACCGGAGCACTCCCTCTATTATTTTCAAAAAACTCACTGATCCATTTTGACATATGTGATATATAGTCATTGTCCAAAAGGAGCCTTCTTTCAAATGTCCAAACCCGTCCTAATCTTGTTCCTCCTTCTAACTTCATCGTCAATACTAATGGATTATGATCGCTGAAAATTCTTGGAAGCCGGTCAATTTTAACTCTGGTCATTAGATCATTCGATATCATGAAGTAATCTAATCTAACACAAATTTGGTGTGGTGCAGAGTAATATGTGTACCCTTTTTGTTCCGACCTAATTGTGCCCCAGACATCCTTCAGAGTATTATTTTCCAAAAGATCCACTAGAGCTTTACGTACTCTTTTCTTTCTACCTTTGTAGCTTCTGATCTGGCCTACCCCCAATCCCTCCGCCCCATTGATATTCAGGTCTCCTCCTATAATAACTTGTGGGGGCCAGGCTGCTAGCTCGGAATCTAAAAACTGTATTATTTCTGGATCATCCTGGGTTGAACCATACACCGCCACTAGCGTTGTCCATACTCCTTCTATCAGGATCTCAATCATAGCCCACCTACCCCATTTATCTTCTAATTTTTTCCCAGTTATCAGATTTTTGCTCCTTGAAAGGATATCTACCCCTCTATTTTTGTACCTTGTTTGGATCTTGCTATTAATTGGAACCCCAACTGGTTAAGACAAAACTCCTGAGTGCTCATTATATGTGTCTCTTGCAGGAATATAAAGTCTACATTCATCTGGCGCAATCGGACACCTATCTTTTGTCTCTTTTGGGCATCGTTTAAGCCACATACATTCTATGTTACAAATCTAAGAGACATGTCTGAATTTTTGGGAACTATCGGGTACCTGCTCACTCTTATTTATCAAATTATCAAATTTGTTCATTACTACATCTATTACACAGATTACACAGACTGCAAAACTTCTGATTTTCGTGTTCCCTTCCTTACAGTTACCGTACTCATGTACCCTTTCCAAAGTGTGCTCTTCATAATCCCAACATATTTCAGTACCCTTGTGCCCTGCCCTTGTACCGTCCCTCCCCCACCCCAGAAAACCCTCCCTCAGGAACCCTCCCCCCCTACAGGCAAATAGGTCAGAAGGACCTATGTCTGGCCGACATTTGCCAACAGGATGTCGCACCCTCCCTCCCCTGATTTTCCTAAACCATATATGTTACTCAAGATGCTCTCCCCAAGTTACTCTTAAACCCTGTCCACCAGTCTATAACTACCAATACCTATCAACACATCAATATATCAACACATCAATACAGGCCTACATACCTTTGAGACTCAAAGAAAAAAACACATTGAAGATATGTACTCTTATCTCAGGGTCCATGAATCTAAACTCATGATAACATTCTACTTTTCCATAACATTGTTACACTCTCCCTTTTATTTTTTACGGGGTATGTCTCTGATAGCAACAGTTTGTATATCTTGACACTCAAGATCCTTATGATGAGACTTTTGTTGACCTCTAGTTTCGCGCAGGAAGCTGAGGTATTCTTGCGCCATAATTTCAGAGTAAAAAACTCTAAAATTTCCATTTAAACCGACTTTTAGCCGTGCAGGGAACATAAGATAAGCCTCACACCCTATGTTCTGGAAAGGGGTGATATGTTGCCTCATCCGCCACCGTCTTTCCACGGTGGTATGGCAGAAATCAGGACGAGCAAAAAATTCAGTATCCTTATAAGTGCGCTTAGCCTGAGGTTTCGCCTTGTTGATTATCTCCTCACACAGAAGGAAATTCCCTACATATAACAATATTGCGTGGGGCTTACCCTGTGTTTCTTTCCGCGTCAACGGGAATCGATGTGCTCTTTGTACCTCATGTTCCCAGTCCCATGAAGACAGCTCTGGAAAGGCACCTTTTAATAATTCAACAACAAACCCCCGCACGTCCCCCCCCTTTTCCTCCTGAATCCCAAGTAGTCTAACGTTATTGCGCCTTTGTCTATTTTCAAAGTCCCCTAGTTTCCAGAGCATATCCGCCGTTGTCTTATCCTGATCTCTGCTAGCATCCTGCATCTTAGTGAAGTCATCTTCCAGTTTTCCCGTTCTGGCCTCTACCTCAGATACTCTCCCTACCATTTCTTCATACATTTTGTTGACTTTGTGCAGAGAAGATTGTATTTTCTTATTTGCGTGCCTGGCCCTCCTGCTTGCCCTCTGGCTCTCAGCGCGAGCCTCACCTTGTATCTGCTTTAAAGTAGAGAATAAAACTTCAAAATTAGAGGCACCCCCCTCAGAGCCCTGAGAGGTAGCCTCATGGGTGCCTATATCTGCGCTCACGAGCTCCCCCATAGATGGCACACCACTCTCCAGAGTATTGTCCCAATCAAGTTTCTTTACAACTGTTTTCACAGGTGCTCTGCGGGGGGCTCTCACTTGATCCTTACGCCTGAAATTATTCATGACTTTACCCTTATGCTTGAGTTTAGTATTCATCGCAGTTTTATCCATCTCTTTCGCAGTGGTTTTTAATTTTTTTTAAATAATTTTTTGAACTGTCTCTTGCGCTGACTCGATAGGTTCCGTATCGCTGCCTGAGGAAATTGAGATACTGTCTGATTTAGACAAATTGGTTTCTGAGTCTGAACCCGCTGTGGAGTCTACTGAAGTTCCCGGTTCTGAATCTGAATCTGAAACAGACTCCTGAACCAAACTGCCATTCTCACTTTCATCCTCATCCTCATCTTCATCATCCGCCTCATCGTTTCCAGTAAAAAAAAACTCCTCACTAGGAGATGCCCAAATCGATCCTGACACAATTTGTGCATTCCTGTCAGTTCTATGATTCGCATTAATAGTTACATTGGCATTTGTGTTTACATTGAGAGGGTTGTTAACTTCTGCTTGTGCTAGATCAAGCTCTGTCTCCTCATCCAGTACCTTTTTTAAAGCCTGCTCTGGCATTGCTTCCCCATTCGCGTTAATTTTCCTGTTATGGTCAACGTGATCATTCATTTCATTTGTTACAATGTCTGTGGCTGGCTCTAAGGGTGCATTTGTCTCTTTAACTTCGACAGTAATACCAGATGTGTCATTCCCCTTTAAGTACTCAGCTCCGCCCCCTACCGTGGCTGCAGAAAAGGCAGGTACTCCCGCGGGCTCTGTAACCTCATTCTGGGTACATTTCTCCATCGTGCTGCCTGCGCTCTCCGTGACTCCAGCCTTCTCTACACGTGCAGCAGTCTGTTTCTCCCCGCACAAAGACGCCAACGATGGAACCAGGAAAACTTGCTGCGGTGCCAGCTGAGCGCTCGATGCAGCACTTATCACAGGTGAAAATGTCTCGACTATCGTGGTCTGCCGAAGTGCTACCTCTCTTCCTGCCAATTCGCCGGCAGCAGGTTGCACTTCGGTATTTCTCCTTGTTATTGAAGCTGAAGCAGCGATCTTCTTTTTTTCTACTTCTTTTTCGCATAGCTTCCGTATTTTAACCTCTTTAGCAGCTTCCCGCCTCAGCTGCGCCTTTGACCTCACTTTGCCTCTCAGATTAGAGGCTGGATCATCTATGGGCGCCTCTTCCTCCTCGTTTCCAGAAACCTCCCGGTCACGGGTTTTCTTAGAGGATCGCAATGATTTAGGAGCCATTATTTTTGAGAGGTTCCTCCAGTGAGCTCGCCCAGACTGATAAGAACGTGTTATTAAGGCAGAGATAATTCCGAATAAGGTCTTTTCCTTGACTTGAATCTTAATTTGAGGCAAATCTTCTATCTGTGCAGGACAAAAGATGAATCCCTCAAGCATCTCACTCGACAATTGAAATCCAAGGGCCGTCGACTCGCTATATATTCGTTGGTCTCTCTTTCCTCAGTGACACCAATATGCTCTGATGTCTATCTTGAATGCTACCGGTAAGCTACCAGACCCAGTATAATTTTAGTCCACTAGGGCATAGCTACGGTAGACAGGAGATTTATTACTCTTTTTAGTAATCTGGAAATTTAAGCCAGGGGTGAGCACCACGTATTCAATCACGCTGTCATCAGGAGGAAAGCTTAGGTGCGACTATCCTCTACGGCGTCTTGGCGGCCATCTTGCCCCTTGCCTCAAAACTAAGAAATTTCTTATCACAAGTCACCCAAAGAGTCCGATGATTCATATGTTACCTAAAATACACAAAGACCTTAAGAATTTGCCACTTCGGCCGATTGTGTCAACTATAGGAAGCATTCATCAACCAATAGGACAACTACTAGATAAACATCTACAACCTAGCGTGATGAGGATGAAGACATTTGTGAATGACACGACCCACTTCTTAGAGACATTAGAGAAAATTCAAATAACCAGCAATGAACACATTATTCTTTGTAGTATGGATGTTAAATCCTTATGCACTTCAATACCTCACCATGAAGGAATAGAATCGATAGAACATGCACTATTGAATACGAATTTAGACCTGGATTTTAAAGTCTTTCTAATGGAATTTTTACATTTCACTCTCTTTAACAGTTATTTCAAATGGAAGAATCAGTACTACTTACAACAGACAGGTACCGCAATGGGAAATTCCGCAGCTCCTGTGTATGCAAACCTTTACATGGAACGATTTGAAGAACAATATATCCTAACTCAGGAACCATGGATATCACAGGCTAAACTCATACTGAGGTATATAGATGACATGTTTATAATATGGACTGGATCAGAGTAAACACTTGTAAAAGCCATTGTAGAATTGAACTCAAGAGATGAAAGGATCCAGTTTACATCTGAAATTCATGAAAATAGGATCACTTTCTTGGATGTAGCAATTCATAGAATGGTTACTTCATTTACAACACACATTCACCGGAAATCTACAGACCGGAATAATTTACTTCATCATAACAGTTTTCAACAAGAGTCCTTAAAGAAGCATCTCCCATACTCTCAGATGATACGTGTGAAAAGAATAGTTTCATCACCAGAACAAGCAGAAATCAGACTAAATGAAATGGAAAACAGATTTAAGTAAAGAGGTTGTCCACCAGAGGTTTTGAAAGATGCTCGAACACGCTATGCATTAAAAAGCAGGAGAGAATTACTAACGAAAACCGTGAAGAAAGATAATACAAGAGTAATGGTGGTGTCAAAATATTCCACTAAAAGTAAAGCGTTTAAAAATATCCTAAAAAAACATTGGATGACACTGTCACAAGAAACAGAATTCAACAACATCTTCAGAGAAATGCCACTGTTCGCCTATCAAGGGGCAAAGAATTTGGGAAACTTGCTGAAACCCAAGGAACATAACCCCACAGAAACGTTCCATGGAACATTACCTTGTTATAATTGCTGTCATTGCAATAGCATTATGAAAGGAAATTCCATAACACATCCAAGCAAAGTACATAAAATCAAGTTACGTATATCAGCCACATGTGATACAATGAATGTCATTTATTTACTGAAATGTCCCTGCGGTCAAGGCTACGTAGGGAAAACTGAGAGGAAAATAAAAACAAGATTGAATGAACATAAATCTAATATTCGAAATAAACCGATGAAATTGACGGTTGCAGCTCATTTCAATGAGGCATCCCACAACACAAGCCAATTAAGATACACCATCCTAGAAGTTGTAGCAAAAGAGAAGGTGTGGGCAACAACAACAAGAATTTGTTACAACGTGAACATATCTGGATTTACAAACTAGATACATTGAAGCCAGTTGGAATGAATGACCGGACGGAATACAGTTGTTACCTATAGAATCTTGAAATATCTGTATGAATTTTGATACTGCTTGCTAATTCATTTTTTTCGCCCTGATTATGTCTACACCAATGTATACCACTGCAGCTTTTTTTTAAAAACACATATTTCATACATACCCTGGTGGGATCTATGAACACATTATTTTGGATAATTTTGAACCAAATCTCAAATTGTTTTTCATTTTTCAATTTTCTGTTTTTATCACCTACAGACACTCATAATCATGTACTTTCCATATTCAGTTGAATTACAGGTACATTAATACGGGCACGTAAAGTTCTTGTGGTTTCTTTTATGTTTTAGGGATATCACATTATAACCAAGGGATATCACCTGTTCCAAGATGGCCGCCGTAATTCACCGTACATCGTAATCACCTCTCAGTTAATTTGAACATTAACAATATTCACTTATATATTTCAGATTCTTGGATTTTTCTTTTGATACATACGTAGTGTGCTAACAACCCGTAGTCATCGATATTTGTAAATTTTCACTGTGACCCCACTATAAGATGGCCGCAGGTAATCGGATGGATTCATCTATTCCTATTTTAATGTTAAGTCCTACTTTGATGTCATAACCAGATGAGATAACGCAGCTTCATATGCTGCCGATACCTTCGGATTAACGGAGTTTCTTAGAGAGGATCAAAGTTTTCTTGCATGTAAGTTTCATTCCTTCTCGTGATACGCGGGAGGGATAGACCGCTTTTAACAACCGTCATATGTGCACCGAACTGGAGATTGAGGACACATTTAATCACACTTTTATCTAGAATACACTGTTTTCTTCTACTCTGGGATGTACTTGGTTTAATCTATTTATGTGACCGCTATTTGGGCGTATCGTTTGTTCTCACCACGGCATCTGAATAGAATAGACATATGGGGACTCCACATCACTCGTGCTCTTCACCTTCACTCTGGTACTATCTAAACACTTTGATCCATGGGTTGCATACACATAGCTTTAATAAATACATAATGATTATTACTTTGCTTTAACCATTGATAAGATACATTTTCCTATGTACCCTCATGTATTATTCATTTATTTTGATTGTAGAATCTATGTCCCTGATGAAGGCTCGAGTATAGCTGAAATGCATTGGATATGAATATGTTTTTGGACACATAGCTGGATGCCCATAATTTCACTTTGAAAATGCAAGATATAAACATAGAAACCATGAAATTACATTGAACAAGATTGATGAATAAATAAAATCTTGGAACATTGATGATATTGAACTTTTTGTTTTTTGAATCTTACAACCCTGTATGGGATTGAGCGTGACTAGGGGACGTCACCCAATTTGGGCCACGCAACACTTGGATACCTTCCATTTTAGACAGACAGCTGCCACATATTCTAGAAAACCCACCTCTCCCATAAAAGAAAAAGGGAGGAAGTCCGGAGCTAACATTTTAGCCAGCTGCATGTTGCAAACTTGGCGTTGGGTGGTTGCGTTCGTACTGCCCCTCCTACCTAAACATGCTGAGTATGGTATCCTGGATTTTTTTTCTTTTCTGTTGCAACTGATACAGGTGACTTCTTGACACCAGAGGTTAGGCTCAATGTGCATATTTTCATTGCCTTACTCTCCTGCCTTGGACCCCTTGGTGTCACAGACTGAATCTTGTGCCATTGTGATGTTGTTAATGAAGATGTGGGCAGTACCAAGTACCGCTGGATACAGGGCTGTTTTCTGTACCAGAGAAAATGTCTCCCTCTTGTTCTCCTTCCATCGTGATTCTATCTTCCTCTTACCCTCTCCACCAACAACACTTGCAGTTTCTTGGCCACTAAGGTGCGTCTCCCACTGGATGGAGTGGGGTTTTCTCAGATGGGTTGTTTGGCCTCCGGTACCATAGCTTGCACCAAGCTTACCCTGACTAACACCTACTCCACAAATGGAGCATATAGCAATATTCACCTCCTTCCTGCTAACCGAAAAGAATTCCCAAACTGGTGAGGTAAACTTTCTGACACTGCTGGTGCCACTTGCAATGTCAAATGAGCTGGTAGGTGGGCATGATGTTTAACTCTGCAGTAGCTACTTCTACTGAGGTGGTTGTGGTGGATGTAGGTCACTGCTGAGACTGTGTATATATGTCAGCTGTAGGCGGTGTTGGTAGTATCTGTGTTGGTGGTATCCGTGTCCAATGCCTCACAGCAATTTGGGATGGTGTAATGTCGGTCTCCACTGGGGCGGGGCTATTGTCCATAATGACTGGCTCATCATCATCCTCCTCTTCTACATATACCTCCATAACTCTAATGCTTTCTGGAACCTTCCTTTTCCCTAGCCTTGTCTTGTGGCGTTACTAACTCTCAGACTGAGATGGAGCCCAAGTGGTGTCTAGATCATCAGAAGGGGGGCTTGTAGAAGAAGTTAATGGACTAATCCTCCTTTTCCTTCCTGTGGAACTGGAAGGCAATGAATCTGCTGAAAGAGTGGCTGGCTCTTCTTCCTCAGCAGGAAGCTCGATCTCCTGAACTGCCCCTACTTCAGGAGGAACTACTACTATTGTGGGTGGTTTCAGATGTTGTTGCCCACTTATCTGAGTTTCCTGCATTGATTGGGTACTACTTTGCGATGAAGATATAAATTTCAACATCACTGCTTGTTGGCGTTGGCGTGATTAGACTGCTGCCTCTGCGACAGACATCGGCTTGGGCCTAGGTTGGTGGGGTGCATCCACTGATGCGGGGGTACTGCTTCCAGCTTGCTCCCTAGACCCTGCTGCAGCAGGCGCGATTTTTGGTTTCCCAAAAAAGGTCTTAAGTGACATACCGGTGGTGGTAAGTGGCAGCGCAAATACAAGGAGATGATGGATGGAGTGCTGAAACTTTTCAGACACTCACCCCCAGTCACAGATCTGGGTGGAATCCATCAACATTCTTTAGCTCACTTTGCCTCCCCAGTTCAGACACAGTTATATGCAAATCAGTCTTACTCTGTGCCTCAGGGAACAGTCCCGCCCAAACTGGCAAGCCATGTCCTTCCTGCATTGGAAACAAGCATCTTGGACCAGTTTCAGGGTAACACCCCTCATCAGCCAGGCTAGCTTGAATCCAGTGGCAAAGTGAGCAAGGTACCCTGCCAAATTAGGACAACCAAAGCAAATACAAGGAGATGTAATTGGTATGGCCTTCTTCTTCTCACTCGCAACTTTCTTGGACTTGGGACCATTTTGAAGATGTCAGTTAGCACGCAGTGGCACTAGTTGAAGAGATGTATGCCTGTGGTCACACATTTGTGCAGGGTGCAGGCCTTCTGTATGGCAGTTCAATGGGTGATGTTGTCTCCTCCTCTGTTGTGCACCTAAAAACAAAGAAGCAAGTAGTATGGACACAGACTTTACAAAATGTCCCTGGCCACATGGGGGGGGCTCAGCCAAGGCAAATGATGGCCCACTATTACAAACACACTCACACACTGGCCGGACAAAGGAGACATGCTAAACAACACATCTTTATTGCAACAATGCCAAAAGCGAAAGTCCACAGGGCAAAAAAGGTATACAAGTCACAACCACACACATGCAACAAAGACATTTAATTTAACGCACATGAAAGAAAAAAGGGGAAACATTTTGTATTTTGAATCCAATGCCATCAATGGCCAAAATGATGTTAGTAAACTTTACATTCAACAGACACCACGGGAACAGTTGTTTAATGCACCCACAATGAGTAGCTCTGGGCCTTCTGGCGGAGAATGGCCTATTTTTATTTTTTGGCAGACTACTGGGCTACTACATAGCGAATTAAATAAATATTGCCAATTTTTTTCAAAACATTGAAAAAAATATTGTGAACTGTGCAACATGTTTCCTTTATATAAGAAGAAGAATTACTTACAAGGACACAACTAGGCCCCTACTGTACCTACAGACCACCCACCACAATACATTTAAAAAAAAACAATGAAAAGTAAAATTAAACTAGGAGCTTGGCCCCAATCAACTAAACAACATACATTTTCCAACTTACTTGTGAAATCTCAAATTCAAATGAAAAGTGACTAAGAGATGGACAAAGCCCTGGGAGGAGCCTGCTGTACAGGAACAGGAAGTTGGAGACTCTGGGGCACTTCCATTCACTTGAAAAAAAATAAAAAAAGAAAAAGGACTCCTTGCAAAAAAGAGTACAGCCAAATTATCATTTTGAGAAGGTTTTGATGCTGCTCGGGATGAGAACCTTCCCCAGATTTCAGTTACGGTAGATTATGCACATTCAGGATCGCGTTCGTCACAAAACTTCCACAGGAAGTCCGATGGCGTGCTCGAATGGCGTGTTTGCGGTCACCCAGTAAATCTCGCAGTGCTCGTGAACGGATCAGGAAATCTCATTGGCGATCGCAGGCACCCGGTAAGTCACTCCCGCATGCGCGAAAATGCATTTCGGGTGCACAAACACGTAAAAATGTCACTCCGTTTCAGAGTTTTTTGTTAACTTAAAGTTCTATTGGAAGGCAGAGTTGCCAAAACTCAGCAAACTCGCAGTGCGGAGTTTTACATCCAGGGATAATTTTAAGCCCCCATGATCTGAGATTCCTTGCAATTTGAATTTTTATATTTAGTGTTGTGTAGTTTAATATCCCAAGTACCTAGCTTCACAACATCAATTTTGCTATCAATTCTCACCAAATACGGTATCAAATTGCTCCATGGCCAGGAACAGCGGACACCTAGTAACACCCAGAAGCTAAAGGATTTCATTTCATCCTGATAAAATTCCTCCTGATAAAAACTGCCTGTCTTCTAGAGAAGCCATCCCTCCAGAACTGCATTGATGGCTTGCCGAAGGGTGAGCAGCACAAAGTGTGAGCTTCTCTTGGTTTGAAGTCTCTTAAGTGGCATATTTCCTACCAGACAGCAGAGAGGTCTAGAGGTCACCTGAAAGACCTACACTGGCTCCCCGTCAACAAAAGGATAATGTTCCGACTCCTCACCCACGCACACAAAGCCCTTTACGACCTAGGACCCGAATTCCTCAACACGCGCCTGTACTTTTACACCCCCACCCGCCAACTACGATCGTCCAATCAAGCCCTCGCCGCAATTCCACGCATCCATAGATCCACCATGGGGGAAGATCCTTCTCCTACTTAGCGGCCAAAACCTGGAATTCTCTCCCCACCCACCTCCGCCTTACACAGAACCACTTAAAACTTGGATATTCGATAAGTAAAGTACCCCTCCTCCGACAAGCGCCTTGAGACCCTCTGGGTGAGTAGTGCCCTATACAAATTTTCGAACTTGAACTTGAACTAGAGGTTTATTTGAAATAAATATACTCTTTTGGTAAGGAGAATCATTTCCTTACCCCCAATTCACAAACAGCTGCTCATGGTGTTCTACCATTTGCAGTCCAGGTGCAAAATCATAGAAGTTAACAAAAGGCAACGTGATCTCAATCTTCTCTGGAAGGCAAATCAGTCTCTTACAATTGCTTTCACTCTGATGTCAACTGAATTTTGATGCACATGAGTATCAGATAAAAACAAACGATGGTGACTATAAGTGGTTGCTCATGCTGAATCTTGCAGAAAACCCATTCTCAGACCATAAGGGAAGGCTAAACGAGTGCCCTTCAAATTAATCAAACTCAAGCAAATGCTACGGTCCCATAGTTCCTGATGCGGACTTTACTGTGGTTTCCATTGTCTGTCCTATAATTCTATATAAAACCCTTTCTCCCTTGGACCATATGTTATGTGCCAAGACATGCCTCACCTAAAGTCACTGAAATCATACCTTGGAATGTGGGGGAGCAGATACAAAAGCACAAATAGACACATTGTCTGTGAAAATGGAAATGCTTTCCTTTTATATGTCAATGAAGGTCCACATTTGAGGATTCAACAAACAAAACGCTGTCTCTTCTTTCCATGCTAAAAGTGTTTGCACCCCCGGATGATGCAGTTTCACCTCTCCTCGACTAGGAACTCCCTCGGGATCCTATTAAATTCCTTGGATGACTTGTGTGCTGTATAAGGGCTGCAGATTAATCATAGTAGTAAGTCTGTTTTGATCCCCCTGGCAACACGGGTCCAGACCCCGGTAGAGACCCTATTGGATGTTGGGCCGCACTGGGAGTTGTCCCATTTTTAGTACTAAAGGGAAACGGTTGCACCCACTGTGGTGCAACCACAGTGTCTTAATGTGGGGAGGGTGCTGGACTCACTGAGGACTGTGGTCTCTTTTTGGAGCACACTCCCTCTATCATTTATAGGCAGGCTGGCCAGCTCTAAAACGGTGCTCCTGCCGTGCTGCCTATATGTTATGTTTAACTCCTTTTGCTCTCTGCCCACCCGAGTATTCAAAGAGTTAGATTCTATTCTTGTTTCTCTCCTCTGGGCTGGGGGATGCAGCAGAGTGTCTCTCTCCACCCTGCCCTGACACAGTATTACAAGACTTGTGGCCTGGAGGTGCCGCAGCTTGGTCTGTACTCCTATGCCGCTCACATGCAGCACACAGCGAAATGGCTAGACCCTGGTGACAACTGGGAGAGGCAATTTCTGCCCAGGGTGGTGGATATTGGAGAGCTACAACCGATTTTAATGGATGGGGATGGTGACTCAGCCAAACTCCCATTTGTGTTGTGGTAGATGACTCAAATTTGGCAAGGATTTGTCATGATGGTGCTGAGGTGCACCCCTACCGGTATAGATTCTGCGACAAATAGCAGCAAATATGTCTTTCCAGTTCTGGAAGGAGGGAGGCTGTGAACAGCTCGGTGACCGATATCCCATAAAAATGCTTCATTTCCCTAGAAGATTCCCAGGCAGAGTTTGCATTGGTGCCAAGACACTTTTTGCACTGTGCTGGTCTGGCAGAAATAGCCAGGCAGACATGGCCCACATTCCCTGCGGTGCCGAGGGCCTCTACCACTTTTGGCACCTGGGTTGACCTACGGGTTGGGACGACATTTGATTTCTCCATTGTATAAAGCCCTTACAGGGGATGCTGTGAGTTAGCAGGTACGAGCTTGGGCAGCTTGAGAGGAGGACTTGGGAGCGCCTTTAGAGGATATGGACTGGGCCAATGTCTGCTCACTTACACAGACAGTGTCGTGCAATCCCTGCTTTTTGCTAGTTCAGTACAATTTTTTGCAGCACACCTACTGACTCCTGTTATACTCCATTGTAATATGCAGGCCTGCTCAGAAGGTTGCCCCATATGTGGGGCCTAGGGGGCGCACTTTCTTCATCTGGCATGGGGCTGTAGTTCAGTGTATCACAAGGGTGACCTCAACACCATTGCAGGTGACCCAGTGTTGTTTTTTGTTGGGGGATATACGAAGGCCAAAAGGTCCCAGGATGGCCTATAAATTCTTACAACTGGTGCTTGAATTGGCCAGGCACAGGGTGGCCATCACCTGGATGGGACAGCGGGCCTCGGAGATAGCCCATTGGCATGGGGTGTAGCTGATCAGAGGTTAGCTGAAGAAGTCCACATGAAGCTAAGTGGGAGGGATTAAACAGTGGAGGATGATGTAATTATGTGGTAGTAGCTCGTCGACCGGTCCCTATCCCCCTGGTCTGCACTGAGAAGTGAGGACAGTGAAGACCCTAAGTGATGGCTCCCTTTGGTTGGACCCCAGGGTGGCATTAGGGTGACTGCCTATAACCGAACAATGTGATCCAGTGATTTTTCGATGGGTTGGACTTGTATTTACCCCTTATACACTGGAATGACGCCCTTTATATCTGCTTTCTGTATATTGTGGCTGCTGTCTATTCTGCTACTATGTTCTTTGTTTATAAAAACTGAAAAAGAAAGTATTTTCTCCCCCCAAGCCAGAGTGGCGGCCAAAGGCAGGACTGGCCCATGCAAAATATCATAGTTCAAGATGGCCAGTGTCATGCACGATATGAACTAAGAATGAACAGGTGTTTTTACTCAACAAGCCATTAGAGCAATAAACATGCAACAATGTTCCATGCCTTTGCAAACGTTTTTGTGTAGCATTTGGCAAGTAACCTGTTGGTCTAAATCCCTTGTCTAGGTAAGACAGATGTGTCCTTTATTATTTGCTGCTGTAACAGTCTATTTGATGGCTGTGCTTGTGAGAAATCTGAGTTAAGCTGTCCCATGGCATTCAACATTTATTTAAGGTTTTATAGAGGACAAACGTGACCCGTTAGGGTATCAGAATACTTTACAGGGATAACACGTTATATACAAGACATAGGCAATAGACATGGATAGGGATAGAAAGTAGTGACAACATTTGGGCATAACAGGGTATATACAATATTCAGAGTAGCGACATGTGAGCAATATGCAGAGATAACCAGCAATTACATTTGAGGGAGTAATAAGTCAGTACAAATATAAGACCAATCAAGCAGACAAGAATCTTGCAGAAATCAAAAAGCAATGCTGCAGAGTGGTGTGCGCAATGAATGAGACTAATGGGAGGAACTTGCTCATTATAAAGGTTTTAGCTTCCTTTTTAAAGATTGACAGAGAAGATATTGTTCAGATGGAGGATGACAGCGAGTTCCAGATTCTTGGTGCGGCCCCATAGAAGGCACGATTATGAGCTTTTTCCTTAAGGAAGCAAGGAGGCTAAAGCGCAAGGTCTCTGACAGAGCAGGAGTTTCTGACTCTCCCAGATACCAAGATTTTCTAGGCAAGATATGCAGGGGAATTCACGTGTAGCGCTTTGTGCGTGATACAGCCCAGTTGAGGTGGATTCTGGCTTCAGAAGGAACCCAGTTCAGCACCATCATATGCGATGAGATGTAGTCAAATCTTTTTGAGCCAGTTAAGAGTCTTGCTGCAGCGTTGATGCAAGCTTTTAAGGGGGCATGGAGATTTTGGATAGGCCATATAAGGTTGAGCAACCGTAGTCAATTCTGGAAATAACTGACACCTGAACTGTGTTGTTTTTAGGTCCGAAGCATCAAGCAAAGGTTTTAGTTTCCTCAAGTAGCTCAGATGAAACCTGGCAGTTTTGGCCATCAATTTGATGTGGTTTCACATATTCAGGTTGTTTTCTAGGGTTATACTGAGAGATTTGTCAGATTCCACGTTTGTCGGTGTGCTGTTTTATTGCCTTGATCGAATGAGCCAATTCCAGAATGCCAGTAGTACTTTTAGGGGGGGAGATGAGAAGGAACTCTGTTTTTTTGCATTTAGTTTGAGCTGGTTGCCAGCAAGGGATTGAACAGTCAACTTCAGAGCCTCATTTAAACAGTTGATCTTCTCTAATGATGAGATTTTGATGTAGATCTGACCATCATCATCATCAAACATATGGAAGGAGATGTTGGCAGTACGGAGTATTTCAGCTAACTGTTCAAGGCAGAGAATAAAGAGGGTTGGGGACAGAGTTGAACCTTGTTGGACTCCGATTGTTATAGGGGAAGGAGTAGATAGATTACTGTTGACTAAGAATCTCTGGCATCAGTTCTGGATGAAGGAACCAAACAGTTTGATGATGGTTCCTCCTATTTCCATCCTCTGTTCGAGGTGTTGATGTGGTTTCTCGTGGTTGACTGTGCCGAATGCCGAGGATAAATCCAGAAGGAATATGAGACATGGTTTGCCTTGGTCAAGGGCTTGAAGAGCATCATCTACAATATGGAGAATAGTGATTTTTGTGCTGTGCCCAGGCCTGAAACAGACTGTACTGGTATCTATTTGTAACTGTGGTCTTTTGCTTCCAGTGTCCTGGGGATACCATACAGAGGACACCCAAACTGGGCACCACATGCTTATATAAGCAGTTGACACTCAAGGCACCAATTCAGAGTGTTCTAAGGCTTACCCTAAGGAATTGTTGTGGGGAATAGACTTAGAACTCCGCAACACTCTAACAACATTCAAATACACACTATCTAGTTAGTACGTTTACTGTTAAAAATAAAAAGGCACTTTCTTACACAGAAAACTTAACACTGCACAAATAACCAACTATCTGCAGCTGGCAGGTGGAAATGCTTATGGGGACACCCTCTAATGAGCCTCACAAAAGACAGATCACACAACAAAGAATGGCCACACAGGTCAACCTTCCCATAAAGAAGCCTGGACCCCCCTGTGGTGGAGCCATCTCTGAATGCTCCTTAGCAGATCAGAAGCCCTCAAATAACAATACCTCCTATGTGACTAACACAGAAAATGAAGGGTACAGTAGTAAAAAGTCAGGCCTACTAAATGTATTATGGTATTACCATATAACAGGATAGCAGAATCTATATCTCATAATAATAATGCATTTCATCCATGGAAAATATTTGAGATGGTAGCAAAAGTATGCAATGTTGAGTGGTCCCGCGGGGGGCAACAATGCATGGTCTCCAAGGGGTCAGAGCATCTTATGCAATGATGTATTCTATTAGGCTGACTTTCCTCCTTTCCTTCGGAACCACAGTATTTTAGGACCTCCTGTCCTAGAAAATGTTGTGTTTCTGGGTGTCTTAAAGAGTGTTTTTCACAGGCCTTAGATACTGCTGCTTACATCTACTGGTAGGAAGCTGTAATGAGCTCAAGACTGGCCCTCTTGCACAAGCTCTGGGTAGTATCCTGGCAAAGGGTTTCCTCACCGCCCACTAACTGCCATGAAGCAGCCCCATGTAACCTTCGAAACAGACTTAAATTCCTGTACTCCCAAAGCACAGTTCCTTTCAGGCCCAGAGCAATTGCACCCTTTACTTTCTCCCAGAGGAAGCAGGGAAGCTATTGTCACTGGCTCTGGAGATAGAGACCAGCAGGGTTCAAGAGATACAAGCCCAGACTCCTTCTACTCCAGGCAGTGGTTCATTGGTGAGCTGGACCAATCTTCATCTTCTATGTTTCCATTCATCTCTCTAAATTTGTAATCCAACCAGGTATTTGACAGTAGGGGCAGAGAGATCTCAGAGGCACACCTGCATAATTGTATGGGAATTTCAATATATCAGAATCAAGTGAGGTTCCACACAAAACACGTTTTTCTGTGTTCTCTGACCCTGCAAAACATCTTTCCATAACTTCAAATGGAAATCCTTGTGTGACTATAGCCAGACTTCTGCCTCTCTCTCTTTTTTCGCTGTGAGAGAAACATTTTCTGGCATGTCACAGTGTACCAGATAACAACCCTATGAAGAGTCCCCCTCCGCACCTTCCCACCCTTACTTTTCCTGGGAGAAGACTAATTATGCTAATTGGGCTCATTATTCAGTGAGAAGTTTTAAACTGCCAGCTGGCTTTCAGAGTAATTAATTTGGCCAAGCAGGGTAGTTCGAAAATCACAAAGCAAGCATATTACAAAATACCCCAACTTATGTGATTACACCTAGGTAATTTTAATTTCACCCATCCCTACCTCACATCTCTATTGTGCAGCAGCAGGCCTTATTTTATTAAAAAAGCCAAAAGTGGTTACAGTGCCCAACCATTTTGACAGATACTTCCAAGGGATGAGATTATACTAGGGGCATTCCTCACAGCAGAGACCCTTAACAATTAAGAGATCCCAAGCTGTTGGAGGCTGCCATACTCAAACAAGAGGTCTCCCTGACATATGTTAATATGCAATTACAAGCCAGTAAGCAAGGTACTTCCGCTTTACTCAGCATAGCGAACACCGTTCAAACTCAGTTGGATCAACCTATATGTCTATGCAGTTGCAATCAAATCCTGTCCATTCTCTACCCTCACCCAACGCCTGTTGGCGAGGGTAACTCTCTCTTTGGAGTCAAACAAGCACAAATTGCCCACTATTTAATTTCCCTTCTGAAGAATGCTCAGAGAACATTGGTAAATAAAAATATGCTACCCAGCATTCAAAACCTTTCTGTGTGACATTAGGACTATTAAGGACCTTTACGATATTAATTGCGATCCGCTTCCATTTGTAGCTCTTGCTACAAAATATGACCTAGCTAATCTGAAGTTTTATAGTTTTTGGAAGATTAAGGTGAAACTCAAAATTAAAATTTTCTAAACACATGTTTCTAATTAAACTTCTAGCCCTTTCGCTCCAAGCGGGGCATGTAGTGTCCCAAGCTTACAAATTTCTATTGAAACGGCAAACCACACAAAGTTGAGCTATTTTTCCCACATGGTCCAAACACTTTGATGAAGTAGTTTATGAACATATTTGTCCAAATGACTGTCTTCTGATTAGTAATCTCTCTTTGCGCAACAAATTGCTCCAGCTCTTATACAATCAAAGGGCCATATGTATAAAGCATAAATGCATTCGCAAACGCCGAAATTAGCAGAATTTTGGCGTTTGTGATCGCATTTTTGCTAAATGGTATGTATGAAGCAAATCTGCGTGCAAAATAAGGAATCGCAAAATTTGCGATTCCTTATTGTGCGACTGCATTTAAGGAATCGCAAATTCTGCGATACCTTAAATGTAATGTAAGAAGCACCAAAAAAGTGCAATTTCGACTTAAGGAATCGCAAATTACCACCAACTTCAAGTTGGTGGTAATTTGCAATTTCTTTGAAAAATTCACTTTTTTGCATTTTTCAAAGTGCTATGTGAAGCACATACATGCCCTTAGGGCATGTATGTGTGCCACATGTGCACCCATGCTTATTTCAGGGGTGCAACAGGGTGTCCTTTGGACACCCCTGCACCCTTGAAATTGCATTCTCAATTTGTGATTCGCTAATTGCTAATTGCAAATTGACAATGTCTTCCCATTCATTCCTATGGGCCTCTAGGCCCATAGGAATGAATGGGGAGGTATTCCTTAATTGCGAATCGCAATTTGAGATTCGCAATTAAGGAATATGTAGGATTCACAAAATGTATTGCAAATCCTACATACATTGTATTTTGCGATTCTCACATAGCGATTCGCAAAATAACGCTATTTGAGATTTGCAAAATGACTTTTTGATACATATGGCCCAAAATCTTTTACAATACATTTATTGCATTGGACACCTTCTTGGTTATATAATCTGAAGCTAAGGGATAATGAGAGGTGCTGGAGTTGTGACTCGGAACCTGGCACACACCAACCCATGTTCTTTGAGTTTTCGTTATTATCTGAATATTGGGTCTCTATCCAGAGACACTTATGGAATATTTTTAATGTTCCTATAATCCTATCCTTTCCTATATTATTACATGGGTCCCTGGGCCTCAATACCCCCTCTATCCCTAGATAAAACTGACATGTCACTACTGAATTTCTTCTTAACTATTACAATGAAAGTAATTCTCACTGAATGGAAGACCTATCAACATCTTTAATTTCACACATGGTGGGCCTGGGTACCTCATCTGGGTAGCACATATACGTTGCACTCCAATCGACACTCCACTCCACTTATTTCTAGCACAGTCTGGGGTTCCCTGGACAATTATGTTCAACTCTGCTCTCAGGATTCCGTAGCTTGTATTACTGATACTCGTACCCCTTAATATTTTTTCACCTATGGGTCAAACTTCAGTGATGGGGCATTCCACTGAACATCTTATGAGCAATTAGGCTGGAATACTCGGGCACATGGTTCAAGATAAAAATCGGAGATGGCTTGTGTGTATCAAAGAAGGTGCAAACAACAACTTGAATAAAACAGGGCTGCGTCCTAGCCCCCCTTCTGTTTAATATATTCTTGGCTGATCTCTCTACAGAGCTTGATGAGCAGATTGCTCACGCATGGAGTGTTGGAGGACAACAAATATAGTACATCCTATATGCAGATGATCTAGTACTGTTTAGTTACACTCAAATAGGGCTTCAAAGGCTGCGTAATTCACTTGGGACTTACACTGAAAAGAATGGCCTGGAAGTAAATCTCACAAAAACAAGTGTGATGGCATGCAATTGTGCAACTAAGAACAATCAAAAATGGCTTCCTAAGGGAAATAGAATTGATGAGGTTAAACTTTATGTATACTTAGGAGTGAAAATAGACTCAAACGGTTCCTTTGTTTCCCAGAAGAAGGCGATAGGGGTGAAAGAGCAGGCCCATAATTATGGCTTCTCGTCACTGGCCAGACACATTCGAGGCCCATGGGGTCAGTTATGAAAGCCAAATTGATGCAAATTCTTGCGTACAGATCGTAGATAATACTAGGTGACGAGGCTCCTGTGTTAGATAAACTGTTGATAAGAGCCTGTAAACAAACCTTTAGGCTCCCAAGGTCGGCCTCGCCTGCACATCTCTGTCTAGAATTTTTACTTACCAAACAGACACTTGCTAGGCCAGCGGCGTTTGTAAAGATTGTTCAGATACCCACACTAGACCTCATGCCAAAAAGGAAGATGGTTGTCTTAAGGGAAGATCGGGCATGCCGTTTATGTCATCAGAGGAGGGAGACACTGCTCACACTGTATGCATTTGTCCAGTATTGATGGACGAACGAAGAATTCTATTAAGACTGGAGTTCCTTGATCGGGTACTTAGGTCATGTAGGTCTGCACTGAAATGAATGAAATGAATGAATGAAATGAAAGCAGGATTTGTATAGCGCATGGCTGCCCAAGAGCGTCCCAGCGCTGAGATTACATATACAGCTGAGGGGAGGAAGAGGGGGGGAACAAAGGGTAAAAGAAGGAGAGAGGAGTTTTATTGTGGGAAGAGGTGCGTTTTGAGTAGTTTTCGGAACTTCATGTAGTTGGGTTCGGCCCGAAGCTGAGTTGGAAGCTCGTTCCAAAGAGTAGCGGCTGTGACCGAGAAGAGGTGGAGTCTATGGTCCCAAGTAACAATGTTAAATATTAGATTAGTCCAGTTTTTGAACATTTGAAAAAAAATCGATTAGCACATAGGTTGACACTGAGTAATCCGGAGTGGGTCCATGAATTCGACTTTAGGATGAGATAAATCCATCTTTTTTAAGTTAATCCTCAGCCGAGTAGGCAAACTCCAAGGATGGGCAGCTAGGGCCCGCTATAATAGCCGTTACCTATCCCGCTATGCTTAGGTAACAACTTATTTAACTTGACCTCTCTTTTTCTCGCAGAATGGCATTTTAATGATGCACAGTTCTGCACATCAGCACTTTTTACAGGGGGAAAGCTGTAGCCCATTTAGCATCGTACATATACCCGCTTAGTTCTGCATATAAACACTTTAATTATCTATAGCGATTACCAATGTAACTCCAGCCGCCCGTATTCCAATTTTGCACCTTACCCATTAGGGAATAGACCAGTCCCTGATTACCTCATTTTGATCAACTTATCTGCATTTGACATCTTTACTTATATATTTATGAAAGTAAAAAAATGTGAAGGACAAGCAAGAAGATGACCAATGTCTGAAGCAGATGTATGATAAATATTTATTTTTTTCTTGTATGTTTTTTAAACCTTTACGAATTGTATGTTTGAATTATGTTTATTTTTTTAATTGACTAATAAACTATTATTCTCTCACTATAGGCTGTAATTGTTTATGTACTGTATTGGCATTTTATTACATGAGTATGTTGTTGTTCTGTATAGGTATAACCTTTCTTATCTCTTGTATTGTTTTCTTACTGCTGCCATCTGACTTTTGTTTCATATCTGCCTTTTGCTTACCTTTATATTGCCCACATTCCGTATGGTCCAAACCAAAGTTGTGACTATGAATACACACAACAGTGCTACATTAGCATGGGCCACATTCTATTGTATCAACACAAGGCGTTTAACCCCTTGTCTGCTGATGACGGAACCGCTCCGTCATCAGCTGCGGTGGCGCTGTGCTGATGACGGAGCGGTTACGTCATGGCCCGCTCGCTGCTCATGTGCGGTGCGAATTCCGCGCCAGCGCTGAGCGTTCTATTGAGCGGGGCGGGCCGTGACGGAACCGCTCCGTCATAAGGACAGCGCCACCAATGCTGGTGACGGAACGGTTCCGTCACCAGCATGCGGCCGCCGCGCGGCCGCCCCGCCCCCTTAGCACTGCGGCGGAATAGCCGCCGCAGTGAAGGGGTTAACTAACCAAAGTTCTAGCTAGAAAAATATACTAATCCATTTGGAGTATGTATGTATTTAGGTTGGAAAATCTACATTCAGAAGACAAGGCCAATTTATGTTTTTTAAAATCCCTACAGATTATACAAAAACTCAGGAGCAATTCATAGGTATTTCAACATAATAAAGATAACATATTCCAGCTGTATTTTATTGGTTTGTACCTATAGCATACAGTAGGGACATACATTTTTTCATGTACTAATTCAGGATCTACACCTACCAACGCCTTGCTGTATCATCAAAAAACGAATTTTCACAAAGGAAAGATTTACTATTTTGTAAAAATTATTCTTGATAGCCAGAAACAATCTTCTAATGTTCTCTCAAATAAACACTGAAATACCATTCCCTTACCAAACGCTGCTACTGAAATTTATTTTGTCCATGCAGCTCACACTGCAGCACCGCTTGTTAAATACGGATCCATTTGATCTTCCATCAACAAACACCCATATTTTCTAACAGCACGAAACTACCAAGTTAATAAGTAATCTAATGCGTTATCTGCACAGCGGCAGCCAGCCCCGCAGTCTTGTACAGTTCAATAGTTTATTGGCTACAACTTCGTTTTGATCAAGCCTGACGATGTGTGGCCAATATATCCTGCAACACGCCTTGAGCTAAAGATGCACACAAAGAGAATTACAATGCCAAGGTCAAAGAAAGCAGTTTGTGAAAACAACAGAGCTGTGGTTAGATTCAAATTACCATTGCATGACTTGTCTTTTGTTCTTGCTATAATAAGTGTTCCATGCAAAACTAAATAATGCACATAGTCACCTGACCAATTGGCTGTGTGATTCATTTAAATGCTATTGATCTGTTTCAATTATATGGAACTGATTCACAAAGGAATTTCACCATAAACTGCTTCACTTACACCTATCAGGCATTCACAGAAGACTTCAAGACCTGCGTAAATGTTTTCACGTCTGCAAAATTATAAGCCACAAATGCATTGAATAACACAGTAGTTTAGCCCATGCAAGAGGTGAGGTCTGGTTTAGTGGGGTGGAATGAGACATGGTCTGTTTGGTAAATTTGCAAATACTGTTACAATTTGAGTTTCTGGTTGGCAGAGGTATGCACCCTGTGCATGTGGGAACCACAGTCCTAGTCAGGGTAAGTCAGTAACACACTCTAAATCATGAGTCTCCAACCAGTCATCAAGAACTACCAGTAGCTCCTAGACACCTTCAGAGTAGCTCACAGCCTTGAGTTCATTTCTAAATAAGCACAGGGTCACAGGTTCCTTTTAAACTGAAGGGAAGATTGTGTTTATTTTACATTATTTTCATCAGGCTGCAGATCGCTGGGCCTGATAATGAGCAGTGCTCAGTCAGTCTTATGACCCATGGGGCACAGGGGTTAAGAACTGAAGCACTGAGGTATTATCTCAAATAAAAGTCCTTGTCAACTCAATATTGAAATATGAGAATAAAATGATGATTCTGTCCGCTCGCTCTAAACGTCAGCAAGCAGCCTGGTTTATGCCTGAGCTACACACAAAAAAAAGAGCATGTTGAAAACATGAGAGGAAATGGGGCGCTACCCATGAGGAAAGTGACAAAATTGAGTTCGTTACCTTTTTATCTGACTATCACACTAGTATTAAGCTTGCACGCAAGAACTACGGGGCATATTACCAACAACTAGCGATAATTTTTGTCTCTAACTTGTTTAGAGACAAAACTTATCGCCGCACATCGGCGATTTTTATCGCAGATAAACCTTGCTATTAGCAAGGTTTATCGCAAATGCGATAAAAAACGGCCGCAATGCATGAATATCGCTGAAAAGTCAGCGATATTCATGCATTATCGAGCAAATGCTCTTAGCCATGTTATCCACCTCCCATTTGATAACATGGCTAAGAACTGCTCAGGGCAGGTGTTAGCTTTTGGAGATATTCCCGCTTAGCGCGAATATCTCCAAAGGTTGGTAATAGGAGATAGCGATGTTAGTGACTGTTTTCAGTCTCTAACATCTTGGCACGCCCACTTTGCATCTCATTAGTGATAAATATCACTGACATGCAAAGTGGGGCCCAAGATGGTCGCTATCTCCTACTAGCTGTCGCTAACTGGTGTTAGCGGCAGCTTGGTAATAGGGAGATAATTTTATCTCCGCTTTCTTGGCTTTTAAAGCCAAAAAAGCGGAGATAAACCCCCTTGATAATATGCCCCTACATTTCTGACCAACTAACCTCGGCTGTTAAAAAGCCAAAGGTTCTATTCAACATTCTCCAGTCGTTTTTAAATCCTAAGGCATGTGATAATATAGACAGACCATCACAGATACTCTGCGATAACATCGCATCCTACTTCTCTGAGAAAATTGAGTCCATTTATGACAAATTTGTTTCTTTAGGGAATAATTCCCCAGTGCTAACTGTGGAATTAGATATAGCAGAACTAGCCTTCTCCATGCTGCTCAGAAATTTTCCATCTCTCACAATCACAGAGGTAGAAATTTTAATCCAACAAGTGAAGACCGGCTCCACTTGCGATATTATTCCTTCAAAAATAGCTAAGACTCCTATTCCTCAGCTGGCTCCATTGATTGGATATCTCTTTAATCTTTCCCTGGATGAAGGTTATGTTCCATCTGAATGGAAAGCAGCTCAGATAATGCCTATTCAGAAAAACACGAAGGTCCCTCTGACTGAGTTGACCAATCTCCGGCCAATTTCACTTCTGCCATTCTTGAGTAAATTACTAGAGAGGTATGTCAACAAACACATCTCTAGCCATGTCGAATTGTCAGGCAATTTAGACCCCTCTCAATCGGGTTTTAGGCCTAAGTATAGCACCGGATCAGCTTTGCTAGTGGTCACAGATACCATCAGAATGACCCTAGACAAAGGACATTCAATGATTCTGGTGCTATTAGACCTACTCGCCGCATTCGACACTATCTCCCATCAGATATTACTCAGAAAGCTGAAGGAAGCAGGATTAAGAGATTCTGCCTTTCGTTGGTTGGGAAGTTTTTTATCTGGTCGTACTCAGACAGTAAATCTAGGCCCGTATCGTTCTGCACCCATTGAACTTACAAAGGGAATTCCACAGGGCTCTTGCTTGAGCCCTACTTTATTTAATATCTACGTGACTCCCTTGGCAAATATTCTAAGGAAATTCGGGTTTATCCCATTATCCTATGTGGACGATATGCAGCTACTTTTTCCATTTGATAAACTAGTTCCAGCTATTCAAGAGACCTTCTCTTCAGGTATGAACGCTATATCGCAATGGATGAGGAACAATTTTGTGCAGTGTAATGTAGGGATGATTGAATTTCTTCTTTTCGGAGACGCCCCCAGGTTATGGTCTCCCAAATGGTGGCCCATTAATCTTGGTACACCTCCCATTCCCAAAAATACAGTTAAAAATCTGGGAGTCCGGCTAGATCAGACCCTCACTCTTAAAGAACATGTTGGCCAGACAGCTGGAATTTGCTTCAACACTCTGGGTGCACTGCGACGTACCTTTCCCCTTCTACCAGACTCTGTAAGAAAGACACTGACCCAAGCTCTTATACTGAGTCGCTTAGACTATTGCAATAGTCTATTGCCCTCAGCTAATGAAGCATCAATTAATAAACTGCAGGTGATCCAGAACACTGCGGCACGCCTGGTCGTGAATATGCCACCGAGATCTCCATCTCGTCCTCTTCTTCTCAAACTCCACTTGCTAACAATCCGCCAGCGGATACAATTTAAGATCTGCTGTATTATTCATAAGGCCTTGGGCCTGGTTATCTGGCAGAAAAATTCATTCCCTATCATTCCTCGAGATCTTTGAGGTCTAGTACTCATCATCTATTGACAATCCCTAGAATTAAGAGAGCGAAACTAGGAGGAAAATCTCTTATCTTGGACCAAAATATTGGAATGAACTTCCCCTTTACTTAAGAGAATGTCCTAACCACTTGACCTTTAGGAAATTACTAAAAACTACCCTGTTTTGCTTTTAATAAAATATTTGACATCCTCCGCTGCTTAGTTATGACGTATTCATGAGCGCAGAGATACTCCTCGGAGTCGATTCTGGCGCTATACAAACCCTTAAATAAATACTTTTAAATGGGAGAAAATGAAAATGAAAAGCTACCTTATTGATTAAGTTAACTTCATTATAATTTTCTCCTATTTCTTTTTTGAGCTTAAGAGCTTTATTAAAGAGTTTGAAGACATAGGTACAATAAAACTCATTACAATAAAAGAAGAAGCATTAATAAGCAACTGAATATATAATTTGGCTGTATAAGTAGAACAATAAAAACTAAGATAAAGGAAAAGAATGCCCAAAAAAGGGAAGGAAAGCACGAAGAAAAATATGTACCAGAAAAACAAATAGCATTTTACATTTTATGTTTTTAAAGAAGAAAAAGTGAATAAATATGAAAAGATGAAATGGAAAAGAAATAATAAGAAGCAATAGAAAAAAAGAGAAGAATAAGAAGGCAGAAAAAGAAGGAAAGAAAACAAAGAGCAAGGAAAGAAAGACAGAGAAGAGATTGGAGGTATAGTAATAGTGATATCTTACAATAAACAAGCATAAGTCATGAAATAAAGCATGGTTTCCAATGTGAAATGAAGACTATACAAGTGTTAAAATTAAGAAAACCATGGTGGTAGAAAAACAAAGAAACTGTCTTGTTTACGCAATGCTGATGCCGATACATGATTTGCAAAGTGGAGACCAGAAGGATTCTTTCTGAATAAGCTGTTGAGAAGTTTTGGCAGAAGCACGGTCCAGTCTGTGATGGTAACATGGAAGATTCCACCAGGCAGAAAAGGAAATCTTGGAGGCATCTTTCCAACTAGAGGTAATTTCCTGAGAAGCAATCGCTATCAACAAGTCCACAAATATGCCTAGCTTAGGTGAACCACACCAAATTGCAGAGTTACTTCCCAAAAACATAGAGAATATATCAAAAGGAAAATCAATATTGCAAATAGAGGAAACTGATGCACATACTTTGGTCCACAATTGAGTAATATTATGACAAAGGAAAAAGGAATGCATAAAGGAACCGGGAGTGGTAAGGCATACCCAACAATTTGGGGATAAATTGGGGCTATATTTGGAGATTGATAAAGGAGTTAAAAATAGTCTATGGTAAAAATAATAAAGGGTCTGAGTGGTACTGGAATTACATGAAGTGTGATGTATGCGAGCTCATAAGGAATTCCAAGTAAGAACAGAAAGGGTACGTTGTAAATCAGATTCCCATAAGAGTTCAACTTTACTCTTAGGGAGGGAGAAATGTAAATACTTGTAGATTAGAGAGGCTTTAGTGGAAGAAGAAGTAGGTAAGGGTTCTATCAGGGGATTTTGAGAAAGAGCAGGTGTATCAGAAAATAGTGAGAGCTGTTCTGTCAAGGACCAACGTAGGGATTCATATTTTGATATAGAAGACGCAGATAAATCAGAGGTAGATTGAACTTCTTGTAAGGAAAGGCATCTAGAATCCCGTATTATTTATTTAACTTGAAAAATCCCCTTGGCGACTCATGCCTTCCAAAAAATAGTACGATTAGACAATTTAATTATTTTGTTATGCCAAAGAGGTGAGTCCAAAAATATCTGAAGAGGAGTTTGGATTTACAATTAATAGTTTGAAAAATTGAATTAAAGTGAGAGATAATTGGGCAGTTAAAAGATCGAGGAGGATGAGAGAAACCTGCCAAAAGAGAAAAGGGGAAAGGAGAAATCAAAGATTCCTCTAGTCTGTGCCAAATTGAAGTGGTGGAAGCTTCTCCTGCAGATAAGTATGGTAGCATTTGACGTGATAAAAAGGAAGAATGATATTGTCAAAAATTAGGAAACTGAACACCGCCTGATCTTTGGGAGCTGAGAGAAGGCCTAAAGAAATACGGGCTTTCGGACCATTCCAAAGAAATCTGCTCAGAACACTGTTGAGTGTCTTGAAAAATGTCAAAGGTATTTTAATAGGTAACATAAATAGATAAAAATTAATGACTGGTAGACACATCATTTTAATGTGTCTAATCTACCTCACCATGAATGAATAGAGAGGAGACCATCTATCAGCCATAGTTTTAACTTTAGACAAATCCTCTTCCAAATTAACCTGAGTCGTTTTAACAATAGTGGAAGAATACTTAATCCCTAAACAGGTAATGCTGTTAGTATAAATTACAATGAGAGGGACAGATAGGGCTATTTGATAACGGGGTCCAGCGTACATGCCCAGGAATATGTAAACAATGAGAGGTACGCAGTTCCCCAAGTGTGGCATGCCCAAGGAGTGAAATAAGGGGAGCCAGGTACACACGTAGGAAAGAAATACAAGAAAGGGGGAGGGGAATCCTCCCTTTCGGGACTAAAACCCTCACACACCCAGCAAGCTAGGTGTCATGCTTCATCATCTGGGTTTTGCTCCTCGTCAAACTGACAGTGCAATGTCCGACGGGCACCCAGATGGGGCTCTTTAACGGAGATCTTCTGTCCCTGCCAGTTGGTGCATGTGGGTATGAGGGCCCTAGTGAGGGGTGTGTAGATGTGAGGAAGTGGTGGTGATTAAAAAAGGTTAGGTAGTCCACTGTGTGTTTTTAATGGTGTGGCAATCTACCTTAATAAAAACAGTGGGGAGAGATGACTTCCTGGTTCTAAGATCCAGAGAAGTATACTCTACCGGGTGGTCGGGTAGTGATTGGTCAACATGTTTCATGCATATGTATTGAAGGTTACAGCACAATTCATCAGGACCTAAAAGCTATAAGACTATCTACACGCTGTGGAAGGAGAAAGATTACCTACTCCACCGGGAATCCACGAGGCACGGGGTGTAGGAGCCGGCTCCTACACCCCGTGCCTCGTGAGGGTAGGTTGATTGACGCAACGTGCTCTGGCACCAGGGCACCTACTTTTGAAGTACCCGGTTCACAGGAGGAGACCGTTGAAGCCATACACGGTACACTTTAGGGTTCCACTGAGAAGTGGTAGGACCATCGGCCTACCCCTGAACGCGGTATGTAACATCGCAGTTTTTACAACGCAAGTCGTTACAACGACTTGCGCTGGAGGGCACTGGACTTCGGAATAGTAAGATTTACTATTCCAACACCAGTCTACGTACAGTAGGGAAGGTGTTGGAATAGTAAATCTTACCATTCCTTGGGTTATAGCGCCATCCAGCGCAAGTCGTTGTATCGACTTGCGTTGTAATGGCTGCATTCTAACTTCATCGCGGTGTAATCACCGCAATGTAAAGGATGTTTCCCTCTTCTTCCAATACCCCACCCTTCAGGTGACACAAGAAAAGGTTTCCTCTAAGGTTTTTCCACTGCAGCAGGGTGTACCTGAGGGCTCCTCCTTGAGCCAGATGTTAATCAATCTGTATATGCCACCCCGTATGACCTCATCGAGCATTGTAGCTTTAATATTGTGTTGTATGCTGAAGATATGCAGTTGATAAACACTCTGTCTCAGGATGCAGCTAATACGACAGTGTTCCTTATATCTTTTCTGATGGAGGTGGCTGAGTGGATGAGCCTCAGTTGTCGCAAGCTAAATGCTGGGAAGACTGAGGTTCTAATCCTTGTCAAGCAGCCTTTGATTTGGTCAATTGCCCTCGTGGCCTGATTTCCTCAGCCTTGTACCTGCACCTAAGGCAAGAGTTAAAAATCTTGGCATCTGCTTTGACTCAAAGCTATCATTTGTTAGTCAAATCACAAGCCTAGCTAGACAATGGAAAAGATCCTCGGTTTCCTGCCAGAGGCAGCTAGGAAGAAAGTGGTCCAGCCTATGATGTTGTCCAGACTGGACTACTACAATCTCCTATATTTTAGGGTCTTGCAGTCATGACTAATGAGACTCCGAAATGTGTAGAACTTGGCAGCTCAGTCTCTGATAAGTCTGCCTAGACATTCCCACACAGCTACTGCTCTAGCAAAGCTGCATTGGCTTCCTTTGAAGAACAACGCTATGTGCTATTATCAAAGAATCCTTAACAGTTAAGGCCCTAGTTATCTGCATCCTTTGGTTACAACATACTCTCCAAGAAGAAATCTGAGATCAGCTGGGACCTCTCTAGCTTGGATCCCTAGCAGTATAAGAGTTTGTATTGGAGGAATTTACTTTGGCTTCCGGGCATCCACGTTGTGGGATTCCCTTTCTCTATTGCTTAGGCAGGAAACTTCAAACCTATCTTTTAACTAGTAAATTAAAAACCAGTCTCTTTAGATCCACATTATTTTACAACTCTTTGGCACTTTCGTTCTGAACAAAATCTTAGTGCTGGGATAATTTGGCTATTGTAAATTTGTGCTCACCAAGTCATATTATTATTACTGAAGTGCAGAAGACCCTGGCTTTCCTGCGTTGCCTCAAGACTCACTACAGGGGGTATGCAAACCTTTGTGCAGGGACAGGACACAGCCCCTTCAGCTCATCCCTTCCATCCTGCTCAGCATGCACATGGCCACTTAGTCACACTGCCCCTTCCTTTGTTTGACGCTTTCTGGAGGGAATGCGCAAAGTCAGCTTTCACCCACCCCAGACATGTATTCCAGAGACAGAAAGAATGCACCAAATGGTTACAGTAAAAAAAATGCCAACTTCTAAAAGTGCCATTTTCAGAATTGCAAATTAAAATTTAAGAGAAATCAAATTTGGAGTCCCATATTTTTCCAGTTGGAAGTTATACTAATAAAATGTAATTCGGTAATCCCAATGCTATTCTATGGCAGAGATAGATTTGCATGTAGTGAAAATCTAATTTTCGAGTATTCCACTAGCAGCGCACATAAAAGTTAAAAGTAAATTTCCTACTTTTTTAATACACTACACTCTACCCATGGAATGTGTAGTGCCTACCTTATGTAATAAAAAGGAAGATTTGTGCCTGGCAGGTTTACTTGCCGGGTAGAAATGGCAGTTTAAAACTGCACACATAGGCTCTGCAGTGGCAGACCTGAGATTTGCTTAAAGGACTACTTTAATGAGTGACATTTGATTTACAAGCCCTGGTCACATGTAGTGAACTTTGCCAGGGACTTATAAGTAAACTAAGTATGGTAATTGTGGATAAGCCAATGTTACCCTATTTTAAGAGCACATGCATGTTAGTACTGGTTAGCAGTAGTAAAGTGCTCAGATTCCTAAGGCCAATTTAAAAAGCAACTTGACTAAAAGATATTTTTAAATTGTGAGTCCAGAGACGCCAAACTCCAATTTGCTATCTGTTCCCAATTGGAAGTTGCACTTGTATAGTGTTACAAGGCAGACCCAATGCTAACATATGGAAGAGACTGGCCTTGCTGTAGTCAAAAACAAATTTAGCAGTTTTTTCCAAACTTAAAAGCAGATGTCTTACCTTTTAAATACACTACACCCTGCCCATAAGGCTACTTAGGGCCTAAATTTCTAGTCCCTTACATATAATAATAGGGAAGGTCTCAGCCTGGCAAGTAGGTGAACGTGCTAGGTCAACATGGCAGTTTTGAAACTGCACACACAGGCTCTGCAGTAGCAGGCCGGAAACAGGATTGAAGGGCTGCTCATTTTGGTGGCACCATCAGTGTTGCAGGCCCACTAGTGGCATTTGACTTACAGGCCCTGGGCACATGTAGTGCATTGTACAAAGGACCTATTAGTAAAGAAAATATGCCAGTCATGGTGGAAATAAATGGCAATACATTTTAGACATAAAGCAAATGCACTTAAGCACTGGTCAGCAGTGGTAAAGTGCAGAGTGTCCAAAAAACAAGCAAAAACAAAGTTCAGCATGTAGTCAAAAACAGGAGGTCAGAATCAAAAAGACACGAGAAACTCCGGCAAAAGATGCCAGATCTAACAGTGAGCACAATACTTATATTGCAGGCATAGTCTGAAAAAGTATGAACATTGTGACTTACATGAAGCAGCCAGAAATGTGCAATTGTATCTCACCATGATCATTTTCTACTCCAGCTTGGTCCAGGGCTGGACATCCAGGAGCAGGAAATGATGGATGAGCAAGCTGAAAGAAGCTACAGCTCACATCCTCTCCTGTAGGTGCAAGCAAGAGTAGGTGCGTCAGTCATTGTGGGGCTACCCTTGGAGCTACGAAGGGGCTAGGCTTCTCCAAAGGGAACTTTCCTCAAGGGACTCACAGCATTAAAATAGGGGTAGCTGATAACCAATCCCGAATTACCCTTGAAGACCACTATGGCAATAAAAACATTTGTCACTACCGCACAGGAATGCTGACCCTGCCCCTCTTTTTATTCATCTAGATGAATCTATGCTCATCACTTAGTCTCACAAATTATGGAGAGTTTTATCTCTTCAGACTTTCCAAACCACAAACATAGACACACAAAACAGTATCTAAAGAGAAACATATCTAACTCCAATGAAAGGTGTTAGATCTGTCTGCCTTAGGGTGGTCTTCCACCAAAATATTTTTGCCTTCCATCTCCATATTTGCTGCTCTTGTTTTTTCTGGGCTTAGGACACTGTGCACTTTATCACTGCTAGCTAGTGGTAAAGTGTAAGTGTATGTGATTACTCTTTAACACATGGTAACATTGAATTATCCCCAATTGGAATACTTAATTTACTTATACGTCTCCAGTAAAGTGATTCTACATGTACGCAGGGCCTGTAAATTAAATACCACAAATGGGCCCACAGCATTTATTGTGACACCCGCTAAGTATCCCTTTAAACAAGTCTCAGGACTGCTGTCATTTCTAAATGGGAGTATGTACTCAGTTCTTGTTTGGAGTCTTTGGAATTGTAATAAAAAATCCTAACTTATGGTGGTCAGATTTGTTTTATTTATTTTGACAAAAGCCACTTTAAGAAAGTTGGCATTTTTCTGACTCAGCCCTTTAGTTTCTATAGCCTGTACCTGGGTCACTGGACTGTCAAGTCAAGTCAATAAACTTTATTCGGTTGTTCGTATTGACAACCATAAAAGCATTTACATTACATTTAAAAACACAGTTATACATTAAAAGTAAAGTGCAGTTATGATATAGTCATGAAAAAGACAGATCTGCAACAAGCATTCAAAACATTTGCGGAGTCCTTTAAAAAAGAGGTGATAGCAATTCATATATTAGTATTTTTATCCTTCCATACTGTTTCTGAATTTTACTGCCAATTTTAAAAAACTACATATATACAAAGTGTATTCACAACTTAGCAGCTGAAGAAAGTGCAGTGCAGAGCGAAATTGTATAAAATTTAGTTTTTTCAAACAGGGTTTTAAATATAATTTCCTCGGTACAACATAAAAGTGACAAAAAAACAGAAAGTGTGCCAGGTCTTGCGGAGACTTATCGTCGCAGCCGCAAGCCGGCAACACATGTCCACGATGAGATCCCCTAGGTACAGCCAACAAAAAATGAAACAAGTTGAACCTGAACCTTATCAGTAAAAAGCGGTCATAACTAGACATTTGCCAAGATAGATAGGGTTCCATGAGCAAGGTGCTTTTAATTAATACATGGTTACTGACACTTTCTTTTTTTAGTTCACGTGATTCCCTATCTTGGATTCTAGAATCAATAAAAGCTTTCTTGACCGTTATAACATCCTTTTTAGTGATCGATTCAGGGATTAAAAAGAGTTCCGGGCGGCCTAAATCAGCGAAGCACTTATATAAGTACTTTAACCAGGGAACCTTCATCCTGTTATCCCATGTAAGTGTTTCTCTTAAGATAAGCTGGGTGAGTGGTATGTTGTCATTTAACCAGCAGTTCATCCAGCATAACAAGGGATTGACAGCAATCTTGTCACTTACGAAGGAAACCCCCAATTCCTCATGCACAGAGAAGTTAGCCGTACCCCTAGGAACCCTTAGTATTTGTTTTAAAAAATTATTTTCAACAGTCTGTAAGGGTTCCAGAGGAACATAACCCCAAATTTTGCTGCCGTAACAAGCTGTGGAAACACTTTTGGCCTGGTAAAGTTGAAGTAAAGCGGCAACTGGACTATTACCCACTTTCCTAGAAAAGTCCATTATTGCCGCGTTTACCCTAATAACCTCTCCCTTCTTTTTTTCAATCACGGGTCCCCAATTTAATTGGCTGTCAAAGAGGACCCCGAGGTAGGAGAATGTATGTGTTGTAGGTATACGTACTCCATTTACATTTAGGCAGTTTAGTTTTTTATTTCCCTGTCCGACCTTCATTATGTAAGATTTAGAGTTATTAATACTTAACTCTCTTGACTTCATGAAAGAGTGGAAGGAATCTAATAAAATTTGAAGTCCATTTGCCGTCCTTGATAAGAGGACTGCATCGTCCGCATATAGCAGGACTGGCAGCCCCTTTCGGCCTATATACGGATAATCCGTATTGGTGCTTAAAAGATGCTCTTCCAAATCATTTATATATAGATTAAAAAGGAACGGGGCCAGAATGCAGCCTTGTCGGACACCTCGATGCACCCCAAAATCTTTGGTCACATTTAGGTCTTGGGTGAATCTGACATTCGCTTTGGTGTCCGAGTGCATGTCATCTAGCAAGTCAACTAGGTTTGGATCCACACCCATTTTTACCATGGCGTCCCAGAGCTTCCCCCGGCTCACGCAATCGAAAGCCGAGGAAAGATCCATGAATGCCATGTGGATCGTTCCTCTTCGAACCTTGGTATACTTCCCAATAATGAGGTCTAAATTTAAACATTGGGAAATCGTGGAATGTCCAGGCCTGAATCCATACTGGATTGGAGATTTTATATTATTTTCCTCTGACCATCTGACCAATCTATTCAAAATTACTCCTCCCACAACTTTGACCACGGAGTTTATTAAAGATATTGGTCGATAGCAAGCTGGGCTACTACGGTCTCCTTTCTTAAAAATAGGCAAAATGGTGGATACCCCCCATGATTTTGGGCATCCACATGACACAGCAGCATTGAGTACAGCTGTAAGGACCGGTGCCCAGAGTGTTATACAAGATTTGAAAAGGTCAGGGGGAAGACCGTCAGGTCCTGGGGCATTGTTATTTGATAAACCTTCTATTCCCTTTATTACCTCGTCAATTGAGAAGAACAAAGATTTTTCTCTACTTTCAATTGGACTACATTGTACCTGCAAACCATTGCCTTTAAAAATGGAGCTGAAATGGTTAATCCAATCTTCTTCTGGGATATTAGTGCCCACATTAGAAATACTAGGGTGATCAAATATGGGCTTATTAATAATCTCCCAGAACTTTGAGCTGTTTTTTAATATCTCTGGATCTAACAGTGACTCCCATACGCTTTTCTTAACAGCACGTTTGCGAATGGCAAGTGACTTCTTGTACTCAGCCCGCAAGACCCTGATGGTTAATGAGTCTCTTGGTTTTATTTTTAAGGCTTTCTTAAGCTCACGACTGGCCTTCGAGCAATTGCTATCAAACCATTTTGGGTTATTAAATGAGTTAACTATCCTCTTAGCAGGTAACGTTAAAAATGACTCCACCTTTTTGGCTATCTCCTTAAAAGATATCAAAATTTGTGATGGTGCTGAAGCAGTAGATGTGCATATTGTCAGATCGTGATGGCATACATTGTTAATAGAGGAATAAAATTGTTTACAGTCCACCATTGACCATTTTATGCGTCGCTTACCATTAATACATTTTGTTAAACCACAGTCCTCTCGAGAGTTCCGCTTTTCGAGTATATTCACACCCATAATAATGCATAGAGGATTATGGTCGCTGTAAATGCTCAAAATGATCGAAAAATCCTCAACAATGTTAACAAAGTCTGCCGAAAGTAAAATATGGTCTATGTATGACCCTGTTGCGTGTCCTTTAAAAGTGGGGGTTGAGAATACAGTTTGCTCCGAGACTATTGACATAGCAGTAAAGAAATTATATTCATTCATTAAGTCATTTAAACATGAACCCCTCCGCGAGTGATCGAATTGAATTCCTTCCAAGCTGTTACATCCCATTTGACCGCCAGGTCTCAGGCTAGGGTTCCCACATAAATGTGTATTGAAATCACGCGCTATTATCTTGAGACGAGGGAGAGAGCCATCATTAGCCCTTAGGAATTCACGCAATGACTCGATATTGCAATCTCCGGACTGATTCACTGCGTTATAGAAATTAATCAATACAAAACTTTTACTACCCCTCTTAAATTCAACAACCTGAATATTGTTATTGCCAGAGTGATGTTCAGTTTCATGGCATATGAGTGTCAAATTAACAAAAATTACCAAACCCCCTTTGGCTCTGCCGCTAGGTGAAGGGACTGCCGAGATTATAAAACTCTGATAACCTTCAATATGTACATTTTTCCCCACTACCCAGGTTTCTTGGAGGCATATTACAGGGTAATCTTTGACAAAAGACAACCAATCTTTATTTTTCAATTTATCCTGCAGTCCAGCTATGTTCCAGGATAATAGCCCCTCCTTATATTTTTTAGGTTCGTGTTGTGTTATAGCCACATTTTCACATGCATCTTGACTGATGGGTATTAAACCTGTACTACAGCGTACCCGATCTATCCCAGGGTTGGCCGTAGTACAAACTGGGGGAAAAGCTGGGTTTATATCATTAAGTTGACCGGGTATGTCAGTTTGATTCACAGCACCCGATGCCACAAACTTACCACCTTGCGGATCTAATACTTGGCCGATATCTCCTAAGTCTATATCTTCTGACAACCGATCATTGAAGGGGAGGTTAGAAAGTGTGTCAGGTAGTCATTCCACCCCGTCCAGCCCACCCTCATCTGAGAAGATGCCATACCTATTTGAGATGGGAATATTAAAGCGATTATTAAAGTGGGTGGGGTAATGTTGATCTGGGGGGGTGGCCGTATTGGGCGTTCCCGTCTATCCTGGCTATAGCCCCAGTTATTAGTTGGTGCATCAAAACCCCAACCATTAGTTGTTACTGGCCATGTAGGCCTGGTATAGGTATGGATAGGCTTGGGATAAGTCATACTCCGTTGTTTTTTGCCCAAAAATTCTAGGGTGAGAGGAATGATGGTACCTCTTCTGCGCTGCGGCGGCAAGATATTTGGCAGGATGTTTGGTAGAACGGCAGAGTTTGCAAAATTTATAATAATGCAGTCACCTTTGAATTTTTTGGGGTTTTGACCTATCCATGAAACCCTTCTGGCTGACGTAATGTCTCCAGCTAGCTGTTGTTTCCCCCACGGGGCCAACTGCATGTTGCCTGATAACCAGTGCAAGGCCTTACTTGTTAGCGCCGGGGGGGATTCTGATTGATCTGGGGCTAGTGGGGGGACATTTACCAGTACCAGCACTAAAGGAGCCGCATCTTCCAAAAATTGTACAGTGTCTTCTTCTATACTAGGTACGGGTATTACAGGAGGGTTTGGGGGCAGTGTGTCTCCTGGCAGTAAATGATTTGACACAGTAATTGGGGTCTGTTCCTGTAAATTTACGTGTATAATATTTGAAGTAGTGCCTCCCTCAGGTGTAAGTCCAAAGGCCTCTTTTACGGGTAGAACCATGTTGGTAACTGTTTCTGATATGTTAGACACAGCTTCAACAATCTTTTTTTGATCTGCTCCTAATTTCTTTATGTCTGCAGTTAGCTTGTCCAGTTTGGTCACTACTGGTTTAATTAAAGCTTTGAATTTAGTGTCAATTAGATCAGCTATCCTGGATAATAGCTCCTCATCCACGTTAGACTTCTCGGCTTCTTCTACTTTCCCCCTACTTTTTTCCCTACTTCTCACGAGTGACACAGCCCTCTTCCTCCCTAAGTGAGCTCCACCACGATGTAATTGAGTTTTTCTACATTTTCTGATAGCGCGTGGTGCTGGATCTTGAGCTGGGGGATCAATTTCATTATTTAACTGCTCACTCTCCTGCACAATCTGATCTTGTTCGGTGTCAACTAACTGGGAATCCGAGTCATTGGCCTGAACTGTGTCTTGTCCCTGTATTATGTGAATGCTCTGGTTTGAGGTACCATTTTCATGTGTATCAGAATCTAAGATTACACTTCCCTCAACCTGGGAGGGAATATCAATCCACGGTGAGTCTGGTGATGGACTTAAGGGAGATAGATTAGGGGACAGACTAAGACCTAAGGATTCGCACCTCTCATTGTTAATCTTTGATACTACTTGTATCATATAGTTTTCTATGGTGTTACCTCCCGCCGCTTAGTTCTTTTTAGGCATTCTTATTTAAACTGGTGATAAATCCCAAATATTAACAGTTTTATAATATAAGAGGGCACACAGAGAAACAAAGCTAGTATGACCAAGATGTAAGTTATAAACAAGAGTGAATAGTCTTACTGCAACCATGCAGATCGGAGACAGCAAGGGCAAAGTGGCGTGTCCAGTCCAGTCTCAGCCTGTCTCGGACTGTCTAAGACTGTCCGCCCTTTGTCCGGGCTTCGTCCGACGTTCCGCACACGCGTCCCGCTGTGCGTCAGTGGCGCGTTTTTATAGGAGGAGCAGGGGGCGGGAAGAGACTCCAGGTGCGCTGCGTTGATCCTGCGCGGAACCCTGGGTCTCGCAGTCCCGGCCCCTGTTGTAGCCGCCTTTCACTCTCCTCGGCGAAGGTAGAAAGCTCCTCTCCACACACTACTGCTGGCAAACGAGAAGGGTCTGACACAGAGTCACGGGCTCAACACACAGCTGCGAGCGGCACTGGACTGGTTCTATCTGACAGTTGAGCTTTGTGTTTTCCTCCTAGACAGCGACACACAATAGGGAGATTAGGTGTCACTGGATGGGCCATCACTGGCAGGATGGGAGGGAATGGCTGGGTACAGCCCCACTTACATTCGAATAGGCTGCATCTTGCTTCCTCACAAAGGACTACATACCTCTGGTAGTTAGTCTGGAGCCAGGACAAGGAGGCTGGATCCCTGGGGACTTCAAAGGGAAACCTCTTGAAGTGTCTGCCTCACTTCTAAGGCACATTTGGATTTGAATGCTGGACCTAAGACACCACCACTTCAGTACACTTCTGAACCTGTGGTTAATTTGCCAGAAATAAGGACTGCGAGCTGCTGAAGGAGTGTCACTCTGCCAGACTGCTGCCCTGCTGTACTACTGCCTTTCTGGGCTGCTGCCTTGCTGTGTTGACCTGCTGCAGGCAGCCCTTTTACCTGGTTGGGAAGGACTGGATCTGCATTTCATGAATTCAGATCTCCAGACTAACTCTAAGGGTCAGTTGGCTGGCCTTCTGACTTGAGCCTCAGGGACAGAAGGCTTCAATAACCTTGCTCCCGCACCTGAAATCTGCTATCTGTGATTCCACCCTGCCAAGTGGTGCCACCCCAGTCCTGGGCCCTTGGAAGTGATCTTATTCATAAGGTGCTCAGGCAGACTCTGTGGATCAAGTGGAACCGATGCATCTTCTCTGCTATGCGGTGCAAACCCAAGCAGAACCTACGCATTTCCGCTGATGTGTGAATTGGAACCACCTCCAAGACCTGCACTGCATCAGAACCACAGCTGTGTGATGTTTCTTTGGTGCAGGTCCTCGCAACCCTTGTCAACGGCAGCTTCGACGATGATGCTGGACTCCTTATTGCAATCTTGCAGCTCGTCTGAATCTATGCATTGCCCCATCTGCACGATGCATCCTTGACTCTGGAATTTGCATTGCAAACCCTCATCAATGGGATCTTTGACGTCGATACATCAGTACATCGTAGTCTCACCTCAACTCTGAACAGACACATCACTTCGGCTGTTGGACATGTCTTAGACTTGGATCCTCACAATGCTCAGCAAACCAGGATTTAAGCGGGCTTAACAGGGTCCCTATAGCTGACCCGTGCTCCATCGCGGTCAACCTGAACTTGCAACTTTTTCTCATTCCACGCAACTAGATTTCCACACTTGGCACTCTATGCCTTTTGGCACTATTTTTACTAAAATCTTGAATATCTCAGAATCTAGTTATTGGCATTTAGTTATTTTGATATTGTTTTATTTCTTAAAAATTACTCTATTCTTTAAACTTTGTTGTGGGCTAATTTGTGGAATGTTTCTGTGGTACTGCTTGAAGTGTTGCACAAATACTTTACACATTGCCTCTGAGAAGAATTATGGCTGCAGCTTGAAAAAAGTGTCAGCCCCCCCTCAACCAGTTACCCAATTTCCTACAAAATGTCAAAGCTATCACTGCCTTCTTCAGCACTCTCATATATTCCCACATTACTCAAACTGCGGTCACATATGGTGACTCTGACCATAGGGCAAATGTTAAAAGAAATAATTCTAAAAAATATAGTTAAGTTTAGGGATGTGCATCTGTTGTATACACCTACCTGTTAGTAAAATTGTTTCTCTTTTTCAAATAAAAACACTGGCGCAGCAGTCATGAAATATGGTGTTATTTACTATGTCATCCTGATTCTGAGTTGCTAAAGCCCCACTGCATGCCTAAAAAGTTACCAAAGGGAGTAACTTAGTTATCCAATTAGAGTGCATTTGTTTTGTGGACCAGTGTAAATTATAGCATCTGCACAATATACTATCACTAACTACCAACTACACCAATACTCCCAAGAACAATCCCTCACAATGTAGTCAGGGGTGTAGCTGTGGGGGGGTTGTTTGTGTTGTTACACCCCACCAATAAATGTATTTTGTTAAAAACAGTTGGGGATTGGTTCTTTCAGTCAGGTATGGCGAGGTGTCTGTTGCATTTCACCCAGAATGTTTACACACACAGACCAACACAGGCCCACACATTCCCCCTCTCGTTGTTTAGAAAGACTTACAAAATGTTAGTTACAAAATATTGTTTCCTCTCACTTAGTACCCCCACCAATCCACATTTCTCTTCCTTTCCGATGCCCCTTCTTAAGCCCCTCTCATGTGCCCTGTTTGTCACACAATGTGTTTTAACATTATGTGCTAGTGTGATTGTTGGGAAATCTGAAGCTTACAACCCCCCCTCCCATCTTACTGTCTAAGCTACACCCCTGAATGTAGTGTTCAATTCCACAATTGGGGAGTAGCAATTAAAATGATGCATACTCAAAGATGCTGTCTAAACATAACTTCTCTTAAATCATCTAGTGTATGAGACCTTAATATCTGTAAGTGTTTTGCGGCCTTGAAAAAGTCCCCAGGACGGGACACATGCCATTGATGACCCTCTTCTTATAGATGTTAAATACATGCACAAGGATGGCAATTAATATCAACTGAATGTCTGACTGTGACCAATGTTTGAACTCCATTGGCCTACTTTGTAAACATTGGGTCTCCTTTCCCTTTTTCACCTTCTTAATAAAAAAATATTTCTTCATATTTGAAGGGACTTGGAATATTGTTTTGCATGAAGAGCAATAATAGGTCTTTTTCATCTAAACATGTAATTTTTTTATTAACTCACTGTGGGAAAGTACTCTTTTTGGAATGGTTAACTCCCACTTTGTGCCTCACATTGATGCATCTTTGACTGAATGTGCACTAGGTTGTTGCCAACCAGGTTCCCATTGCCTGTTTTCATTCCCAAAACTGTATCTTTGTTTCCACAATTGGCACACCTCTGGTGCACATGTAAGTCCCTTGTAAAAGGTTACGTGGATTTGTACTGCGCACAGCTGCCCCAGCTAAGGGGCGTCCTGGCGCATGGCAAGGTAACACGCAACAGCCACAAGAAACACAACAGCTAAAAAGAAGGAACCAGGTTAAAATAAGAAAGTTTTAATAGCCTTACGAAAAGAAAAAAGATCCTCCAACAACCGAATCTCCACCAGAAGGGAGTTCCACAGTTCGGCTGCTTTGACCCGGAAGGAACAACCACCAACACGGCACAGCTTGTATCTGGGAGTGATAGTGAGAGCTTGGCCCAGAGATCTCAGATGCCGAGTGGGGACATACCAGGACAGGAGGTCCATAAGTATTTGAGGAGCCGTTCCATTTAGAATCTTGAAGGCTAAACACAGTACCTTGAATTGAATTCTAGCCCTGACTGGCAACCAGTGCAACGCTTTCAAAGTACTGGAAACAGGGCAGGATCTGGGAAGACCAACAATTGCTCTGGCAGCGGCGTTCTGCACGCGCTGAAGGCGGGTGACTTCGGCCAGGTTAGCGCCCACCAGGAGAGAGCTGGCATAATCCAGGTGCGATATAACAGTCGCCTGTATTACCAGCTGCCGGGTGCGGGGGTCGAAGAACTTCAGGACTGGACGCAGAGCCCGGAGGATTCGAAAACAGCAGGCAGCCGTTTTCTTTGTGTGCCCTACAAAACTGAGAGTGGGATCCATCCACACTCCCAAGTTTTTCAATTCCGTCACCGGAAGAGCTCCGAAGGCCACCACCTATCCCCCCAGAGATCTGCCCTTCTACCGACGATCATGATCTCGGTTTTCTTCATGTTGAGCTGGAGACAGTTGGCCTTCATCCAGCTTGCCACCGCCCTAAGTCCACTCTGAAACCTGGGGGCATCCTGGTCCGCATCCCCGCTGATCGTAACCGCTAGCTGGGTGTCATCGGCATATGACACCATGGTCATACCCCACTGCCTGACAACCTCAGCCAGCTGTCTCACGTAAAGATTAAACAACGTGGGGCTCAGCGAGGATCCCTGCGGCACTCCCTGTTTCAGAGGATGGAACTTGGACTGGAACGGTGGCACCGCAACGCTGAAGAAGCGACCATCAAGGAAGGACCGGAACCACTGGAGGGCGGATCCCCCCACTCCTATCTCCTCCAGGCGATGCAACAGGATAGGATGAGAGACAGTATCAAAGGCGGCGCTTAGATCTAATAAAACAAGTGCCGCCGTCTGTCCTGCATCCATCACTGTGCGAAGATGTTCAGCCATGGTGAGAAGGGCGGTCTCCGTGCTGTGTCCAGCACGGAACCCGTTCTGGGTGGGGTCAAGGATGTTAGCTCGAGTAAGGAGGTCGGAAAGAACCTTGTTCACATGGGCCTCCACGACTTTGGTCGGCCAGGGGAGCAGGGAAATAGGCCGATAGCTTTCCGGCTTTTCCGGGTCCAAGGAGGGTTTCTTTAAAATAGGAGAAACCACATCCCGCTTCCAGCTTGCTGGAACCGTACCCGAGGCCAGCGAGATGTTAATCAGGGAGAGTACTGAAGTACGACCCATAAACAGCTGGTCTCTAAAAAGGGCTGGCTTGAGCGGATCGGCGGGCGACCCGGTTTTCACCTGCTGAGCCAAGGTGTCAAATCCCTCAGATGTCAACGGGGGCAACACATGCAGCAGAGAATCTCCAGAGATGTTACATAGAGTACCTGCCGGTGGCCTAGTATCAGGGAATGTTAAGTAGATGTTCTGAACTTTTTCTAAAAAGAACAGGGCAAGGGCCTCACAATGCACCGTGGAGCTCGTTGTTGTCGCCGAGGCCCGCTTTGCCACAAGGTCCTTTACCACTTTGACGATGGTTTTTGATGGATTAGGGCTATTGCCGAACTCCGCAGCGTAGAAAGCTGCCCGGGCCCGGCATATAGCACGATGGTAAGTTTTAACGGCAGAGAGGTAGATGACCTTCTTCCCGCTGTCGTACACCTTCCGCCATTCCCTCTCTGCTCGCCTACAACTGCCCTTGAGTGCACGTAATGCACTATCATACCAAGAGCTTGACTCCCGGGAACTAATTTTCCTGGTCGAGATGGGTATCAGGGAGTCAAGTGCCTTAGTGATCCAAGAGCAGAACCGATCGTAGCCTGCATCTACATCCTCCAGAGGTCCCAACGGCGCCGCTGCGAGGGCTCTATGTAGGTCCTCAAGTCTCAATTTACTCCAATGCCGTGTGGAGACCAACCACTGCAACCAGGGGCCTTGTGACTAGAGGGAGTCTCTAAGAGCTGCACCACATAATGTGGCACCCCTCACCAAACACATGTACATTTCCACTACAGCCTGCATGTTCTGGTGCAGATAAAAGTGAAGATCCAACCTGGCACACATCCCTGTGTGCTAGGCCTACCAGTACTGGATATATTGAGTCACCTCTACAGCAGGCCTTACATCGCTAAGTCAGAGTGCGCTATACTTCATGTGAGTGTATAACCGCATGAGCAGATATGCCACTATAGCGTCTGAGTCCATTCTTAGGCATTATAATGGCACAGGGAAGCAATACTGAGTATATGCCTTGGAATGTAAATGTAAATGTACAGGAATTTATATAGCGCAAATCACCAACCAGTTTCTAAGCGCTTGCTTAGGGAACCCGTCCTGGTATTCCCCTGTGAGATAACCCCAGCAGGGTATCCGCAAGGTGAAAGCCAGGCATCCCGCCGTGAGGGGCCGTTGTGGAGATTAAGCACGCTATGGAGCTTTTCTCCACGAGTTCCACAGCTCCATGATGGCTTCACGAAATTCCAGGATGTTTGACATCAAACATTTAAGATTAGTGAGCCCACACTGATGTCAGTGTTAGATTCATTTTGAAAAATGCACTCAGAGGGCAACTCAGAGGTGCCCCATAAAACCTACCAAACCACAAGAGTGTGCTTGACTGGTCTGCACCAGCCTGGCACCTCTAGATATGTTTCTAACCCCTGAGGTGGGAGTCTTTTGCTCTCATGAGTCAGAAACAAAGCCTAATCTGGGTGGAGGTGCTTCACACCTACCCCCAAGCAGGAACAGCATAGAATTGTGGAGAGCCTCAACGGCTTCCTGCCCTTTGTTATGCTGACCAGGGACTCTCCAGCCAGTGGAGATGCCTGCCACCACCTAGTGTACGGTACTTACAAATGTTAGTATTGTAAAGCTGCAAACTGGACCCGACGGTATTGGTTATCTTTACTTGAGCATACCTTACAGTACGGACAGTGGTGGTTCCTCTGCTAAGGCGGAGGAGTGTCGCCCCACTTCTTGAACTGCAAGCTAAATACAAAAATTAAAATGATAACGTTTGTGATTATCATTATGTTTTCTGTATTCAGCTTGCAGTTGAAGCCAGGGTGGTGGGGCTGGGCTCCTCGCGTCACAGGAGGAGGAGTGCCTACTGCACCTAAAGTGCGCATGATGGTTTGGCCGGCCATCTCAGGCCCTTCAAACCATCATGTGCACTCCGCATGTTCTCCATGCTGGCTGTATTACTGCCTGCATATTGAACATTGCACTATTAGAGCCTGTGCGTAGAACATGCACAGCCTGCCCGCCCCTGTCTGAGCACCGAATCACAGCACTTAGACCAATCACAGCACTGCTCAGGCAGCGTTGTGTTTGGTCAGGGGATTCTGGAAGGCTGTGTGGCCCTGCTGAAGAAGGACAGAGGAAGAAGAGCCAGCGGCCAGCAGAATAGGTAAGTGCTTTATTTTTATTATTTTCCACGGCCTCCCTCCGTCCCCCCGCCCCCCCACCCCTGTTCGGTAGCAGCTGCAAGTACACAAGGTCACATTCATTTTTTTTTGTGTGGCATGAGGAGTTTAAGTGATTTGACCGGAATCACAGGATGTTGAGCAGACGCGCCCCTAGTTTTAAAGTCGTCAGCTCTGGCCCTAATGCTACATTCTCTCCCACAATTAACTTTTTCTTTGCAAACAGATTTTTTTGATTATTTCTCTTTGTGTCAGCTTGTTACATAGTCATATGGCACATTATTTGATTTAACATTTGCTTTCTCTCATTTTGTTTGTTCCTTTGCTGCACAAATAAGTTATTTCCATTCTCAAGTAACAGTACAATGGTAACCATGAACTAATTCCCTTCCCCCCTCCCCCGAGTCACCTGTTACTGGTTTTCTTGTGCCAAGTTGGGTGAAAAGTATTAGCACTTCTCTAGTTGTGTGTATTCAGGGTGTGGTGGCTCCAACATCGTATGCCTATTATTATTTGTGTGATAGCTATAAGCTGGTATTTCTGTGTGTGATCGTTTTGGTTGGTTTGTCCATGTCAGGGGCTCTGGTTCGGAATATTCTAGGTCATGAACCAATGCCTCCCAGGCCCTCTCTATCTTTATATTCCTTAGTCCTCTTTTAGCTCCTCACATCATCACTTGACCATTGCATCCCGCCCACTTCAGAAACTCCCTATGCCAGGTCACTATCTGAGGGCCCCCCTTGCCTTCCAACTCTTGGTTATCTCCTGCTTAGCCAAGGTGTATGCCAGGTCTTGGAATCTGATTGTGACCTTTACTTTAGACGAGTGGGGAAATAAACTGAATAGGCAGCGTGCCCGACTGCATGTTAGCTCTTTCTCTATGACCTCACTCACAGTCTGTACCACTTGTGTCCAGAATTATTTTAACTGGGGGCATTCTCAGAACGTATGCAGTATATGGGCCTTTGGTGCGTCGCATCTTGGGCAAGCCACCTCTGCCACCTGGAAGTATCTGCCCACGTTTTCAGCGGTCACGTATGCCCTGTGCAGGACATAGTAGTTTATAAATTTGAAGCATGCGTTTCTGGATACCTTCGGTGTCCCAGCTAGTATGCTATCCCACTCTTTGGTCGGTATGGGTATACCTAAGTCCCCTTCCCACTGGAATTTTCTCCAATGGCCGTAGCCCATCTGAGTGCAGCGCCTGTATAGGCATGATACTGCTTTGATATTGCGTGCTGATAGAGCTATATAATAACAGGCTTGTTGCGGCATGGGTTCCCTCGTACCCGTCTGCCAGTGTTTGTGAATGGATGTCAGTAATGCCCGATGTAGCAAGAAGTGGCCTTGTGGCAGCCCATATTACGCCCGAAATGTCTTGAACTGCAGCATCTCGAAGTCCCTGTAGAGATCACCTACTTTTGTTGCCCCCATTTCCATCCATGTCTCTAGGTCTCTACAGTTCCTACCATGCGGAAGGGCTCTCAGCATGTCTGGGGGGATGTCTGGTGAGTATGTGGTCTGACTCCCATCTTCTGTAGGCCTGGTCCCCAGCATTTGGTTTGTACTCTAAGCTCCTCAGTTCCCTCCTGAGAGTCTATGTATTCTGAGAAACACTCTCAGCACATCATCTAATAACACTCCATAGTGCCCGAAATCCTCTTGCTGCCGTCGTTCTGAGGCTATGTTGCACACCAGCCACTGTAACTGACCTGCTTTTTAGGATGTTTCAAAGTTCCCGGGCTGCTAGGCCTCCCTTTCCTACAGGTTTCTGCAACAGCGTAAGTGCCACTCTGTGGTGGCCGTTGCCCATTATGAATGTTCGGATTTGGGACACAACGTCCCTGAAAAATGTTGCTAGGGTCCAGAGCACTAGTGCGTTAAAGTAGTATAGAAGGCGGGGGAGCTCTATCATTTTGAAGAGTGAAATCCTGCCAGCTACTGATAATGACAGCGTCTGCCAGAAATCCATAATTGCTCGCAGGCTGCAGTATGCCCTTCCTATGTTCCACTCGTAGAGGTCTGCAGAGTCGTGATAGATGTGAACCCCCAAATATGGCAAGCAAATAGTTTCCCGCTGCAAGCATGCCAGGTCTCGCAGGGGTTGGCCCGTTCTCGTCACTGAGAAGATGCTCACCCGAGTCCAGAGATGGAGCCAAATCTCCATCAGATCCCAGCCTCTCATTAAATTCTTATCCCCTTCTTTTAGGAACAACAGCAAAACATCCCCATGATTCTTAGACCCTCATATGGTTGTCCCATTCGGGCTGCTCTGGCAAGTGGCTCCATAGCCAGGGCGAATAATAGCGGGGAGAACGGTCATCCCTGCCTAGTGCCAAGCCATATCGGCCAGCTTCATGATATTGTACTTCCTGTGTGCACCCTGGCAATGGGATCAGTGTAAAACAGTCTAGTCCACTTGAGAAACCCCTCTCCCAGCTCCATGCATCTCATCACTTCGTATATTTAAGACTATTCTAAGCTATCAAAAGCTTTCTCAATATCAATGGCAAAAATTGTGTTGTGCTCCTGACTGTCCCTGTGTGCCTCTAGGATAGTTAGCAAACACCTGTTATTTCCTTCTGTGGTGTGTGTTGGAATGAACACCGATTGGTCTTTCTGCACCTGTGTGGTCATGAGGGGTTATAGCCATGGGGCCAGACTCAGGCTTAGAATCTTATAATCAATATTAAGCATTGATAATGGGCGGTAGGCCATCCTATCATGTGGGGCTTTATTTGGTTTAAAAATTGAGACTATTAGCACTTTCCTTGTAGTATCTAGCATGGAGCCCGTCTGGGCAGCTGCTTCATAAAGTGCCAGGAGATGGGCGGGTAATGCAACTGAGTATGTGGAGTAGAACTCCACCGGGAGTCAGTCTGTACCAGGTGTCTTACTGTGTGCCATATGTTTAATAGCCACAGAAATCTCGTGGGTTGTTATATTCACCCCTTGGTCGTCCGCTTCGTCCTCTGTGATCTGAGGTACTTGTAGGTCAGTCAGGAATGTGTACATCTGTAGTAACCCTCCTGTGGCTGAGCTTGTGTAGAGAGTGGAATAGTAGTGTACAAAGACGCCATTATTTTGGTTGGTTTATAAACCTTTGCCCCTCCCGGAGTCTCTGGTTCTAGGATGTGGGAGCCCCATTTGTTGAGATTAGCCAGCCACATCAATAGCGACCCCGATTTGTATCCCTCTGCATGGGTTTTGTCCATATAGGCCTTATAGTCAAAGCATCTCGGTTTTTCTTCTTGGGTTGCTACTGCCTCCTTGGCCTCTAACATCTCCAGTTGGAGCACTGGATGCTTTGGCCGCCTATGCTTGCAGTCTCTTAGTTGGTCCTCTACCCTCTCAACTTCAGTTGGAAATGTCTGGCGGATCCCTTTGTATTCAGCAATGCAGTGTCCTCGTGTTACAGCTTTGAATGCGCCCCGTTTTATTTGGAGGGCAGATGCTGTCCCTGTATTCTCAGCGAAATATTGGGTTATTTTGGCTCTGAAGACCTGGTCCTCCAGTAGTTCTATTTTTAACCTCCAGGTGGGTATTGAGGGTCTCCGGCGTGCCCATCCTAATTGCAGTAACACAGGAGTTTGGTATGAAATAGTGCAGGGAGATGTTCGATCATCTCTGTGAGATCATGCATGTCAGGGCTAGTAAGGTATAGATCGAGTCGTACATGAACCTCATGTAGACCCTAAAAGAACGAATAGTCCCTATTCTATGGGTTTTTGCGTCCCCAAGCATCCATTAGGTTCCACTGTTGTTGCCAGTCAGAGAACATCCTCGCCGTCTGATTTTGCCTGGAGTCCAGCACAGGGGGATATGAGCCATCCAGCTGGGTGTCAGACACACAGTTGAAATTGCCACCAATAAGTGTCAATGCGTTGAGCCATGAGGCTAGGCGCCGCAACACAGATGCAAAGAAGGCACCCTGGTCAATATTGGGGCATATAAGCTGATCAGCGTTATGTCTTTCTTCTCTAGCGGGCCTCTTCTGGTGATATACCTCCCTTCTGTGTCAAAGATAGTATCTGTGATTTGGAATGGGACCCCTGCTTGCATTCATATGAGTGCCCCCTGCCATTCGCCGAGTATGAAGTGAAGTATGGATGATCCCTCCATCATCTCTTGAGTGCTTGATTTTCTGTTGCTGTGAGGTGGGTTTCTTGCAAGAGCGCTATATGCATTCATGCAATCCTCTTCTGTGTAGGTAAGAGTACACCTTGTATCGTTTAGTCATCGTATGCACGCCCCTGGCCTTCCACGTCATTCATTTATATGCTAAGTTGCTAGCCATCTGTATCTAGCGTGAAAGAACTGGGTTCCCTTCTCGCCCACCCTGCCTTTCCATCCTTCTCCCATGACACTTTTTGGGGTTATTCCTGCCCTCTGCTGATGTGACTCTAAATCCCGCCCTTAAATATAACAACCAGCAACCCCAACTCCAACTCCCCAGGACCAGTAGCAATGCGCTAGTTATCCAAACCATGGTAATCGTCCAAATAGTTCATGGGATAACCCCACATTAGTCTATAGTGTAGGGGGGTACCTCACAGTGGTCCCGGCAGCTAGGCCCTCATCCAGCTTCTATAGTTGTGACATGTTGTTGTGCACATGAGGAATGTTCGGTGCACTTCTGTTGCTCTTCAGTTCAGTTCAGGTGTCACTGCTGGGTTTCTTATCCCATATGCCTTAAGCAGGCTGTGCTCTCAGTACTATAGTATCTAATTCGATGTGGTCGGAGTGATCACCAGCAGTTACAAGCTAGTGCTCTCAGATGTGTTGGAGTCCCGATCCGATTCTGAGTCCATGTGACAGGACGTCTGGTCCATAGTATCATGGTCCGAATGACTCCTGTTCAGGTGGATCACTACCTCTACTACTCGGCAGTGTCCTAATTGCGCCTCATCTTGGGAGGGCATGGCTGAGCTCCTTTCAGGTAGCCTTCCCCTGGAGTTCCTTCATTGGTGCCTTTGTTTTCCTTCTTCCGCGAAGTGCGTTGATCTGTTCTAGGTGTCAAACCAGTCCCATTCTTCTTGTGGAGTTGGGAAAGATCTTGCTCCGTCTGGGGTCACCACCCTCAGTGTTGCTGGGAATATCATTGCATATTGGAACCCCTTCCATCTAAGAGCTTTTTTGACCGTCTGGTAGGATTCCCTTTGCCGCTGGACCTCTGTGGAGAAGTCTGGCAATATTCTTACTATTGCGTTGTTCATCTTCAGCTCTCCTCATTTGCACACCTGTTCTACAACGGTGTCCCGGTCCTAGTAGTGATAGTGATAGTGATAGGGAATTTCTATAGCGCACTATCACTCCAGGGAGCATCTTGGCGCTTTTTGGCTTGTGTATTCCAGGTGGTGGGAGGTGTGATACCCACAGAGGCGTTGATCCTAAACCAGGGTTTTGCAGGTAGTATCTGTTAAGTTGTAAATCCAAGTTTTGATGGATTTCCTAAATTTACTCTCACAGGAGATTTCACGAATTTGGTGAGGGAGTTTGTTCCATGCTTTAGTCCCTCTAACCGCTAGGGATTTACCTCCTCTCGTGACAAGCCGAAACTTTGGGATGACCATCAGGTTGGCCGTTGCTGATCTCAATTGTCGGCCGGGGTAGTAACGATTGAAGTTTTTGGATAAGTAGGTTGGGCCTCGTTTATGGAACGCTCTGAAGGTAATTATCAAAACTTTAAACGGGATCCACTTTTGTATGGGGAGCCAGTGAAGAATATCGAGCGCTGCAGATGCCGAGGTCTTTCTTGGCATTTTAAGCACTAATCTTGCCTCAACATGTTGTACCATTTGCAACTTATGTAGGGCTGATTTATTGACCCCAGCATAAAAGCTGTTACAATAATCCAACTTGGATATTATTAATGCCACCTCTACCGTTTTCCTGGCTGATAGGGGGAGAAAGTTAAAAAGATTTCTGAGACCCTTTATTACATTGAAGCATGAGCCTGCCACTTCACTTGCCTGTTGCTTAAAGGATAATGCCTCATCGAATTTAATTCCTAAATTTCAAGCACTCTTAATAGGCTCCGCGGGGCCTCAGTGTCTGACGGCCAGCAGTTCTGGGGCGAAAACAGGTTGTTTTTGCCAAAGGGTAAAATTTCCGTCTTTGCAGTGTTGCATCTCAGGTGATTAATATTCATCCACTTAAAAGTGGCTTTCAGGCAATCCCTCAGAGAGCATTCAGCAATTGCTGCGTCCTCATCTAGAATTAGGACTAGTTGGGTGTCGTCGGCATATGCTATTGAACTTATAGCAAAAGAGGAGATGAGCTTCATTAATGGGACCATATAAAGATTAAATAAGATGGGGCTCAGACTAGAGCCCTGAGGCACCCCAGATTGGACTTCCCTTTCCTCCGAACAGTACTGCCCTAGCATGGTAATCTGCTTTCTTTGTCTCAGAAAGTTGGTAAACCATTTCAACACGGTGCCCACTATGCCTACACTTCTTAGGCGGTGTATCAGAATATCGTGGGACACCGTGTCGAACGCTGCAGATAGGTCTAACAGGATCAGGACTGCTCTTTTGCCCTGATCCAAAGCAGCTCTGATTGTTTCCGTAGAAAAAAGGAGGGCAGATTCTGTGGAGTGATGGGATCGGAAGCCAGCTTGGTTTGGGTGGAGAAGATTATTGTCCTCCAGGTATGCTGTGAGTTGTTTATTGATGCAGGACTCTGCAAGTTTGCATAGCGCTGGGAGAAGTGATATGAGCCGGAGATTTGACAATACTGTTGGGTCTTGAATGGCTTTTTTTGGAGAGGTTTAACAGCAGCCACCTTCCAGCATGTTGGAATATCTCCTGTTTGTAAAGAGGAATTTAATATAGAATTGATCATTGGATTATTCTCATCTTTTATAGCCTTAAGTAACAGTGGAGGACAGGGATCAAGAGGGGAGCCTGAGTTCAGTCTTGAGATGGCTTGGGATGATTCAACTGGGCTAATCACAGCAAAGCTTTCCCAGGTTATGGTGCCCGGTGTTTCCTTTGAGGCTATTACACATGCTGCTTCTAGTTCTTCCTGATTGATCTGTGGGAAATCTTTTGTAAAATTAGTAATTTTCTGTTCAAAGTATTCTGCGATTTTGTCGCAGAGAGACTGGGATGGTGGGATTTCCTGAGATAATATTTTGGGTTTTCTGAAACCGTTGACAATTTGGAATATCTCTTTTTAATTATTGTTGGTCGACTCAATTAAATTTGTATAGTAACTTGTTTTAGCCAGCTTGATAGAGATATGGTAGTTCCTCCTAGCCTTTTTATAGTTTTCCCGATCGTCACACTTGTATTGGCGTCGCCATTTACGTTCTAGGACTCTCACTTCTCCTAATGTAACTTTTAGTGAGTTAGTATACCAAGGAGCGGATTTTTTTCCTTTGTAGCGTTTTAGATTTTGTTCCTCATGTTTTTATTCTCTCCCCAATAGTTCTCATCCAGCCCTTGTAGTGTTCATTGTCGGTGATCACGTTCCCTGACAGAGCTGGTTTGTCTGCCTCCACCCAGCTCTTCAAGTCCGGATGTTCTATGATTTTTCCCCACCAGGGGATTGAATTAGTATTACCTACGATTGAATTGGTTTCTTTTTTATTGTGAATTTTAAGGTTAAAACCAATGAATTTGTGATCTGACCATGTTTGGGTTAGTGGTGATTCTACTTTTATTGTATTTATATTAGAGCAAATGCAGTCCAATATGTGTCCAGCATTGTGAGTTGGCTCTACTGTTTGGATTGTCAGACCTAAGATACGTGGGGTTTCTTTGAAGCACAGTATATTTGGGTCATTTGTATTATCCAAATGTACGTTTATATCTCCTAGCAGAGTGAAGTTTGCAAATCGTAGGATTAGGTTGGCAAGTGCTTCCCCTAAACTTTTCAAAAATTGGGTTGCTTGTCCGGGGGGTCGATATACTAATAGCCCAGAGAACGTAAATGAGTCATGGGCTTGAAGATTAAAGCCAAGACATTCTGCTTATTTTATGTCAGGTATTTCCATAGTAGAGCATTTCAGGGACTCACGATGGATAATTGCTAGTCCTCCTCCCCGCTGGCGGGGTCTGTCCAATCTTTGTATTAAGAAGTCTGGGGGTAGAGCTTGGACTATATCCCGGTTAGACCAGTCTTTAAGCCACGTCTCTGTTACCAGTAAGCAGTCAAGTTCATTTTCTGCAATTAGGTCATATATGTGCTGAGCATTCTTGCACATAGAGCGGGCATTTATAAGGCCTCCCCTGAGAGTCCTATCGATGTTTGTAATCCGTTGTTTCATGAAGGGTACTATGTTTTGTTTGCATAGTTGGCAGCTTATAGGGCCTACCCACTTCTCTACTGCAAGGGTTTGAGGACAGTGCATAGTGTGGGTATCCAGAGATAAAAGAAAGTTTTTAGTTGGAGAAACATAGGTGGTTACCAGAGCAGAGTTTCTGGCCCTGTGCCCGGCATCAGCGCGGACGGGCGCAGACGGGCTTGCCTTTGGCGTGCCTTCGTGGACGGGAAGGTCTGGCAACTTTATACATGTGAGGGAAGTGGTAAAGAGGAGGGTGGGAGGATCTAACCACTGCACCGCTAGCCTTAGCCTCCCCAAGATGGCGTCTGATGTGGGTGAAGTCAAGGCAGCTGGTGACAGCTACACTGTGGTAGGGCGGATCGATCGGCTGCCTCGGTGCGACGCGAATCTCGCGCCGAGGTGGGGAGAGGATTTAAGATTGAACTAGCAAAAATATTTACAGCTTCTAAAAATACGTTATTAGTTCTCAACAACACTACAAATTATGTGGCTTGCAAATCTGACTGCCTAAAATGTTTTACAGGTTCCAAAAGAGCGTTATTATTGCTCCATAACGCTACATTTATCTGGAGGAGCCCAGGAAAGAATAAAGAACCCCCGGCTTCCGCCTCAGGGGAGAAATACACACAAGTCGGCGTGCAATGCAAACCACGCCCTTAAATGTACTGGGAGGGCGGGAGGGTCTAACCACTGCACCGCTAGCCTTAGTCTCCCCAAGATGGCATCTGATGTGGGTGAAGTCAAGACAGCTGGTGACAGCTACACTGTGGTAGGGTGGATCGATCGGCTGCCTCGGTGCGACGCGAATCTCGCGCCGAAGTGGGGAGAGGATTTAAGATTGAACTAGCTAAAATATTTACAGCTTCTAAAAATACGTTATTAGTGCTCAACAACGCTACAAAATAGGTGGCTTGCAAATCCGACTGCCTAAAATGTTTTACAGGTTCTAAAAGAGCGTTATTATTGCTCGATAACGCTACAATTATCTGGAGGTGCGCAGGAAAGAATAAAGAACCCCGGCTTTCGCCTCAGGGGAGAAATACACACAAGTCGGCATGCAATGCAACCACGCCCTTAAATGTACTGGGAGGGCGAGAGGGTCTAACCACTGCACCGCTAGCCTTAGCCTCCCCAAGATGGCGTCTGATGTGGGTGAAGTCAAGGCAGCTGGTGACAGCTACACTGTGGTAGGGCGGATCGATCGGATGCCTCGGTGCGACGCGAATCTCGCGCCGAGGTGGGGAGAGGCTTTAAGATTGAACTAGCTAAAATATTTACAGCTTCTAAAAATACGTTATTAGTTCTCAACAACGCTATAAATTAGGTGGCTTGCAAATCCGACTGCCTAAAATGTTTTACAGGTTCTAAAAGAGCGTTATTATTGCTCGATAACGCTGTGGAGATGGCACGCAATTATCTGTCGAGGGGGGCTCCCGGCGGGGGAGGTCTGGTGGGCAAAAGGCAAAGAATGAAGTTAGGCCCTTGGGAGCCATGCTCATTCGCAGCCAGTCCTTGACATATTCCACTGTATTTGTTCCCTCGATTTTCTCTGGCATATCCACGATGCGGGCGTTGTTGCAGCATGACCTGTTTTCAGTGTCTTCTGCCCTGCTTTCTAGTGTTTTAACTCGGGATTCCAGGTCCTGTAAGCGTTTCTGTGTTGTTGCTACGCTTGGTGTCATTTCAATTTGCTTGCGCTCATTAGATTTGACTTTCTCTGCCACTTTCTTATGATCATCTTTAAGCAAGCTAAGGTCCATGTCGATAGTACCTATTTTGTGCTCTAGGGCTTCACTAGTTGTTGTGAAAGCTTGCAGTATATCTTGAAGGGTGGGGCCCTCTGTTGATTGTGTCATGGATGGTGTTGCTCCCCTTGGTTGCATTTGGTCCATTTGCTTCTTCCTGTTCGGGCTCTTTCTTTTGGGTGGACTTGCCCATTGTTTTGCTATATTAATGGACCCTGCACCCTAGTTTTCGGTAGTGTGCCTCATCTCGTTTCTGCTTCGTCGGGTCCAGCTAGGACGGTCCTCACTCGCTTCTGCGTGGTGAGTTGCAACAGTGGTATTATTATGTGGAATGGGCAGTCTTCTTCTCGACGTTGAGTAACTCACTCGGTTTCGTGCTGCTCGCTGTTGTGCTTCACTATCTCTCTGGGGTCACTTCGCTTGGGGCCAGTACTCTCATACTCTAAAGCTAGCTGCAGTATCCAGCTCGCTTCTGAGTGCTGTCGTAAAGCTTCCTTTCCTGTGTCCAGGATTGTGGTTGCGACCTGTATTTCTACTCTGGGAGTGCTGCCCTCTCCATTGGTCCCTTCTTTTCGTCCTAATGGTCTCTGGTTTTTGGGTAATGGTCTCAGAGCCTCTGCTCTCTCCAGTCAGTCCCCCCTCTCTTATTCTTGTGTTTGGGTTGTCTATATTCTTCAGCTACCACCGCAGCCTCACCATTCTGGGCCGTCCTCTATAATGGCTGTTCTTTCCCAGGCGCTCTTCTCTCGTCACCTGTGCATTGAAGGCCTCATCGCCAGCGTGCGCAGGGTGATGTAAGTGTGCTCTTGCATTGTCGTTGTGGGTTTCTAACTGGGCTTCTCATCTGCGGGGTCAGGTAACTCTAGGCAGTAGTATAGCTTCCCCCTCCATGCGGAGTCCAGCTCAGGTCCATGACCACTGATGTCCCCACCTCGTTCTCATGCAGGTAATTGTTGCTGCCTAACTTCACACCTTGTTGGGTGTGTCAGGTCTGCTATTATTCACTGTATTCCGCAGGTTTCCCTTCTTTTAGTTTTTTGCTTCTTTATTTGCTGCGGTCGCCCCATCTCCCAGTGCTTGCCTCAACCTTAGTTGGGACTCTTCTCACCCCCAATGTGCCCAGGTCTTTGCTGGGCCAGGACAGCCCTCTCTCTCACAAATGCCCACACTCAGCCTCAGCCCTCGTCGAAAATGCCCATCAACTTCAGGCAAGTGTATTGCTCTGGGTCCCCCGGACTGTGCAGGTTTATATTATGTTGCCACCCCTTCCAATTAGGGCCCTGCTAAGGACTCCAGTCATCACAGTGTTCTGTAGTAGCCAGCGGTAGCAGCACTATTCCGCCCTTTTGTTTAGTTCTTGCTGATTGCTGGACACAGAATGGGCCTCTCTCGCCTTCAGCACTCAGGGGCCTTACAGATTCAGGCAAGACCTCCCCACGTGGGCCCGCTACTTCGGCTCTGCTCTCTGACAAGGGTGGCAGCCACCGCTGGAATGGGTTTCTCAGAGCGGCTCTTCATGGGTCTCTGCCCTGGTCTGAAGCCGTCACCATTTTGGTCGTCAGGGGGTCACATCTATTGTTTCCTCTATTCTTCTCTCAGCGCGGGTAGCATCCAGCGTAGCACCTCACATTTGTTTGTGGCAGCGGTGCTCCTTCCTTTATCCCAGGTTTGAGGAGGTCTCTCTTGGCTGCCGCTGCTTCCTTCTGTCACGCCACCCTCCGCGGGACTTGCCGGGTCCCTCTCTTACCTCCAGCCTCCGCTGGGAAGCTCTGGGCTAGAAGGGCCTTCCTGTCACCACCACCTCGATCCAGTCTCGGTCTCTGGTGGTAACATCCATCAGCACCAGGTTTGCGTGCGACTCGCAGCTCCTCTTGATCTCAGTTCCAGATCAGGATCTTTGCCGCCACCATGCAGCCCCCAGGGGAAGTAAAGGTCGCAGACCAGTCTTCCCCTGTGGAATTTGCGCAAAGACGGGAAGGACAAGGTGGGGGTGGGATTAGAGGGGCAAGGGGAAGGGGTGGGATCTGGGAGAGCTTATAAGGAGTTGGGAGAGGAGAAACAGCCTCTTTTTGACACCTAAGCACCACCGGGGGGTCATAGGGAAACTTTGTGGTCAGTAGGTGGGTGGTTGGGGCAGGGGACGATTTGTCATTCAGCGGGGGGGTTTGTTTTGTAGCTGCGGATTTTAGTGTCTTGTGCGGGAAAGTTTTCTGGGGGCTATGGACTCTGGTGACCTGCTACGATCAACTGTAGGTCCGAGAGGGCGGTGGGAGGTGCTGCGGCCAGCGTGCTCATCGGGCTGCTGAAGGGCCGGCCTGCTGGCATGTGAGAGGGTCAGCGTAGGTTCTGCTGTGGTCAGGAGCATTCTGGAAATATGGCTGTGGCAAGTTTGGTGTGGGGACTCTGTTTTTGGCGTCCAGCAGGAGTTTGGGCGGGGGGTGGCAGGTCCTGTTGTGCGTTTTTGCAGTCCTACGCGATGTTCGCTTCCATTGCCTTGCCGGGGGGTGGGGGCGAGGGGCAGACATGTGGCATGCTGGCTAATGCTGGGTGGGAAGCGGCCCCTTGGCGGGCAGGGCTCACGATGTGACATGTTTGGTCAGACCGGGCCGCGTCTGAGGGCAGCGGCATCTATCAGCGGGCTCAGGCGCATCTCCCCCTGGTAATGATAGCAAGCTGGCTGCCCTAGAGGAGGTTGGGGGACACAGCGCAGGGTTTAGCTGGAACATACATGGGCTCAGTGGGGGAGGCTGCTGCACATGTTTGGAATGTACGGGCCCCCTATCGCAGACCGGCACCCCTTTGGGGGAGGGAGGGGCAGGTGTCGGGAGACAGCGCTGGGTAGGGCCCAGGGGGCTGAAATGCAGATTCTTCTCATGCATACATTGAATCCAATGGATAGTAGAAGTAGTGGATGATTTATGCCAGTTATGGCGAATGACACCACTGGAGTGCGTCTATGCTGGTATTGCAGGGGCCTTGTTTTGGGGGTTGCTGCGTAGGAGGGCCATGGGACGATGTCAGGGCACACAGGTGATGTTTTTTGGGGCACCGTAAGTAGGGGCGAGGGACCGCCAGCACGGCGCGAGGCCTGGTGGTGCTCGGGCCTTACCTGGTTCGAGCGACCTGGTGGGGGAAACAGGACCGGTATTGTACCGACAGTGAAGGGGATGCCAGTGGGGCGCACAACGGCCTCAAGATGCTGGCCGGAAGCAGTAGGGAGACCCGCCCCAGCCTGCCCCTCCATTGTGGGATCGCGCAGCACAAACATTTCAGTTTTATGGAATTTTTCAGAAGTTACGACCACAGTGTGTGACAGTTGGCATGCGGCATGGAGGTCTGCAGATGAGTAGGGTTTTTTGGACATGGATGTGGTGGGATGCCGTAGGAATAGAGAGTGGGTTTGTGGAATGAAAGATGCAGTGCGAATGGGATGGCGGTTGAGTGGGGTTGCCAAGGAGGGAAGGGGGGTTTCCAGGTAATTTAACTGTTTTGTGTTGCTCCAGGAGACAAGTATGTGTACAGACAAGTGTGGGGGACGAAGACAACGGGGAACACCAGCGCCTGAGCAGGAGAAGGAGGTCCTGGACGAACTTTTAGGTACGGGTCTATGGATGGGGCAAAAGAGGGAGCTGCACGGACGGGGTTCTATGGCTGGTTGGCCGGGGTGCATTGGGCGGTGATGAATGAAAGGGGATGCAGGTGGTGCTACGGCAGGCTGCTGGGGAACTGTTTGGGGTCGAGTGAGGGGTAGGCATGGGACTGGACAGGGGACTGACGGAGCACACCGGCTGCTGGATTAGAATGTTAGGCAATGGTGTTTATTGGCTCAGCATGGTTGGAATTCTTTGCCAAGGGTCCCGGGACATTCTCAGAGCGAGAGGAGCGCTTGGGGGCCTGAGGTACCGGCTGCCACGCAAGCGGTTATATGTAGAAAAAGCGGCAGTGGGGGCGTACGCACACTCTACGGGCCTTGCCCCCAGCTGAGGCATGCTGACATATTGGGTGCCATCAGGCTGGGTTGACTTGCAAAGTAGAGATTTGATTAAACCACTGACGTGCAGGGGATCGATGGGTCTAGGAAGTCCATCTCTGTTGTTTGAGTCCAAGGGTCCATGGCGCTCAATGTCGTAGGTGAGAAAGCCAGGAATCCGGCGCAGATGCAGGAATTGACCTGGTGGGGTGCTCTGGGCGGGGGGTTTGCACTGGTCCAGGGATGCCGGAGCGAGATTCGGCATCTGCGATGGGAGCCTACCCAGGGGGGAAACGGGGACATGGATGGCTGGAACAAATGCTGCAGGTGCTGAAGTCCAGCATAAGAGTCATACGGCTTGAGGTTTGCGCTATAATGTGAGATGGGTTTTTGACTGATATGCTGTTCTCCATTTATTTAAGTACAGTTTTATATAGAGGTGGCTGTACCTGTGGGTATCAGAGCGCTCTGCACACATGCTGTAACGAACCGGGGTAGCTGGGGTGTGAAGCGTGTGGGGCTTTGGGGGCCTGGTGTGCAGGCGGCCTTACAGCATGTCGGATCTGAGAGTGCTACACATTGGAGGGGAGGTTAAGGCTGGGTGTTGGGCGGGGGATTTTTTCATGGGCGCGCAGAGTGTGATACCGCATGGTGCATCAGGATTGTACGCGGCAGGGTAGGTGTAGGGATGGTTTTGGGATGTGTGGTGCGGGGAACCTGCGCGCGGGGCAGTCGCAGGAAGACTCTGGCACTGTGCTACTCTCAAGAGTTAAAAGGGACCTGGGAGTTCGTTAGTTTCCCCCTGGAGGCAGGTTGCTGTGCTCAACGTGGAGCAGCGGATGAATGAGCGATGCCTAGGGTTACCGGCGTTGTAGCGCCTGGCGTGCTTTGGGGTACATAATGGGGCACCTGATTCCCAAGCAGAGCGACTTTGGTGCTTTGAGATGCTTTGTGAGGATGGTGTGTCTGGGTGCCTGGCATTGGGGTGGGTTTAAGCGGTTACGGTTGGGGGCAGTCTTCAAGGGCACTGAGATTGAAGGCGTAGGGCTGGGGGTGTTGTCTTTTCCAAAAGCGGAAGGTGGGATTTCAGTTCTGCAGGTCGTTCTAGGCTTCATGCGGAGGTGGGGCTGCCTATGGTGGTACACGGTTTTGACGTTATGGGGCTTTTGCAGCAGTGGCAGTTGGAGGGCCCTGGGGGAAGGGGGGGGGCGGCTGCAGGATTCAGAGCTGCGAGTGTACGACAAGGTGCTTCTGTGATGACGTGGCGACTGGACACTTGCCGAACAGGGGCTAAGGGAAGAGGGTTACAATTCATGTAGGACTAATTATTAATTTCTACTACAGGAGTTGGGAGTGGAGCAGGACCCCAGGCGGTCGCCTGGCGGGGTTGGCCCCTTCTCCTGGGCATGGACCAATGGAAGAGGCAAACTAGCCAGTTGCACAAGGGCTGTGCAATGATGTGGGAATCTGAGGGATGTATGTGGGGGTTTGTGGTCTGAACGGTTGCCAATGTGTTATGAGAAATAAGGAGTTGCCCCGATCTGAAGATTCAGGTGGGAGACAGACGTATGCTGGGATATCTTGGGTATGGTTTTACACTTTGATGCATTGAGGGGGACATGGTGCAAGGAAGCAGATAATGGTGTTGATTTAGTCACTGTGATGACTTGGGGCCTTGCAGCAGAGTGAATTGAGGGGGGGAGCTATTGACGGATGCAGGTACAGTTGAGGGGAGGGGGATTGTGCCGGGAGGGGGGGTCACCTGCATTGACAGGGATCAGCCCATCCCCAAATGTGACTGGTTCCTTTGGGTGCGGGTCCTGGTGGTGGATGGTCGTTCACCGCGAGGGGGGCTCTTGTCACAAGCAAATTTTTGGCCCAAATATTCCGAGCGGTTTACACAGGATGAAAGCAGAGGGGTGGACTGGTTGCTCAACACGAGGCAGGCACATGTCACAAACGGTGGCAAGCAAGAGTGTGGATGGTCGTCCATCGTGAAGGGGACACTTGGCATGAACAAGGTTTTGGCCCTAGAATCCTATCTGTTTACATTGAAGGCAAGCAAAAGGGTGGATGGTCGTTCACCGATGAAGGGGTGCTCGTCGCAAGCAAATTTTGGACCCAAATTCTTCTGTTACACTGGTTGCATGCAAAAAGGTGGATGGTTGTTCACCACGAAGGGGGCACTAGGCACAGTATAGGTTTTGGCCCAAGAACCCTGTCTGTCTACACAGGATGCAAGCAAGAGAGTGGATGGTCATTCACCAAGGAGGGGATGCTTGTCGCAAGCAGAGTTGGTCCCAAAAAAATCTTTTCTGTTACACTGAATGCAAGCAAAGGGTGGATGGTCGTTCACCGCGATGGGGGCACTTGTCACAAACGAAGTTTCAGTCACATCGAATCCTATATGTTCACAGTGGAGGTGAGCAAAAAGGTGGATGGTCGTTCACCGCGAAAGGGGTACTTGGCATTAACAAGGTTTTGGCCCGGAAAAAGTATGCCAACGATGGATGTCAGCAAAACGGTGGGTGGTCGTTCACCGCAATGGGGGCACTGTTGCAAGCAAAGTTTGTCCCAAAATGACTCCTATCTGTTTGCACGGGATGCAGAAAAAGGTGGTGGATGGTCGTTCACCACGAGGGAGGCACCTTTCACGGACTAAGAGTGGCTTGCAATATGTGATTTGTTTACGCGAGACGCAGTGACAGGCGGTGGGGGGGTCGTTCAACGCGATGGGGGGCACCTTCCCGGCCACAGTTTGGCCCGACACAATGTGCTCTGTAAATTTGAGTAAAGACACAGGTGGTGGATGGTCGTTCACTGAACAAGGGGGGGCTCCTGTCACTGACAAGGTTTGGCCCGACAAAGGTTTTAGTTACACGGGTTACAAGCATAAGTGGGCATGGTCTTTTCCTGAGAGGGGACAATTTTTCCAGACATGGGATTGCCTTGGATATGATATTTATTTGCGCAAGACGCATGTTGAAGTTGAAGTGGTGGCTGGTTTGCCACTGGATGCCACAAGGTGGCGGATGCATTTGCTGCACAGGAACTTGGGGTTCAAGTGGCGCTGGGCAGGTTGGCACCTTTCACGACTGACGGTTGTCTCATCAACAGTGAATTATATAGAACATACGTTTGAGTGGTAGGTTGGTCGTCCACCGGGTGTCATTGGATCGGAGGACAGGAGGCGAAAGGTACCTGGGAGCGGGGGGTGGGGCAGTGAACCGCCCTACGGGGGTTCCCTGGTTGGCGGTACTTTGGAGCGGTGGTGAGTCACATCCTGGCGGATCCACCCCTTTGTGGGGAGAACTAAATATGGGCGAAATTTGCAAAATTGCGGTCCGCCAATTCGCACGAAATCGAATTTGTGATCCGCATAATCCGCAAATTTGTGCGAATTTGCGGAGTTTTTTTGCATGTTCGCTGTTTTTTTTTTGTATTTGCGCCCTGCTTGCAGCGCACCGACCCGAAGTTACCCATGCGGTCATACATGGGCGCGTTGCGTATTTCCGTTTCCGAGCGCTATTGGCAAGCTCGCGTTGTGTGCGGTGCGATATTACGAGTTCGCGTGTAATTTTTGAGAAAACGTGCGTTGTAAAAAGCGTTTAATACAGATTTATTTAATGTGGAAACATCTAATTTAAAATTACAAAGTAAAAAGTGTTTCATCTCGGTTATAACTCCGTTTTGGCGTCCATTTTGATTTCAATGTTGTGGTGCTTCCTTTGTTGAAATAGTGGTAGGACAATTTTATTATCTACCCTTTCTAAAATGGCTGCTATATGTTTGGTATGTGTTTGTTAGTTGGAAAAGTTAATTTAAAATATCTATTTATTAGTAATATTTTCGTGTATTTTTTAAGGATATAAATACTTTTTACATTTAAAGAGTGATATTTAAAATACTTGATTATTAATTTTAATACTTGAGTATTAATTTATTAATGAAGTTTGGCTTTATCGTAATATTTACGTTTAGTTTCTGTTATGTTTTAATCCACTTTCTCTAGCAACATCTTTTTTTTACATTCTTTGCTATGATTTTGTTTGTAAAAAGTTAAAAGAAAATGTTAGTTTTCGTTACTTAATACTCAAGCATTAATTTTATTACTCAAGTATTAATGTTTTTAAAATATTCGATTTTCGTAAATCTTACTTACAGTTTTTTACTACATTTTAATACACTCCCCCACCCAAAACCCCTATTTTCCCTGCATCCCGTGCCAGATTTTATTTTACAATTTTTAAAAATATATTATTTTTTTAACATATATGCGTTGTAATGGTATGCGGTATAATGGGTTTCGTTGTAATGGTATTTTTTTATTACTTTTACATTTTCGCGTTGTAATGGTATGCGTTGTAAAAACATGCGTTGTAAAGGTACTTGCGTTGTAAAAGTTGCGTTGTTAAAGTATGCGTTGTAATAGTATGCGCTGTAACGTCATTTCTACAGTTGGCTGTAAATAAGACGGAAGATGGAGAACAGATTGCTGCTAAAGCTGCCGAAACTTTTTTGGCAAAAAGAGAGCATTTTCATGAGTTTAGTGAGTAGGTAGGGCATACCCTGGCTGTGAGATGAAGACAGAAAGCTTCTGCAGGAGAGATATCTGAAATGTTTTATGCTAATAGGATTATAGTATCTGACTCCTCGGGGATTCAAGAGATGTTTTGGCAATTTTATTACCAGCTTTAAAGGAAAGAATCTTTAGAGACGCTCATGGCAATACAAAAGTATCTAAATAAGATAACCCTGCAGCAGATTGATCCAACAGACAGGGGGGCACTTGAGATGGTTTTGACACAAAGAAAATAATGAGATCTTTGCAAAATTTACCATCGAGTAAGGGTGCTGGTACAGACCAGATTCCCTTAGAGTTCTATACAACCTTTGCAGATATAATAGGACCTGATTTGATTGATGTTATTTGGCAAGCTCAAAGGGGGGATCTGCACCGGAGACAAGGGCCGGGTTAGACATAGTGTTTTTAAAAAAAATAGGCAAACCACTGAGAGAGCCAGGCTCATATCGGCCCGTAACTCTTTTAAACAGCGTTGTAAAATATTTTCAAAGGCTATGGCAATAAGGTTAAACAATTTTATGAGGAAAACAATCCACCACTGCCAACTTGGGTTCATAATCGGCCGGGGAACAACGCAGCATGTCTGCCGAGTAATAACACTTTTTGATGCCAGAGAGATCTCAGGGGCCCCTATGTCTGCTTTGCTTTCGGATGCTGAGAAGGCATTTGATCGGGTCTCCTGGGATTTTTTGTGTTGATACAATGAAATGGTTTGGCTGGGGTAAGGTTTTATTAATGCCATTCAGACACTATATATGAAACCCACAGCTCGCCTAAGGTTAAATGGTGGTTATACCTCACCTTTTATTATTGAGCAGGGGACAAGGCAGGGATACCCATGCTCACCCCTGCTAATTGCTAAATACATCGATCCCCTAATTCGACTATTCGAGGTTAACAGTGGAATTCAGCCTATTGTTTGTCAGGGCCTGGAATCCAAACTTTTAGACTATGCGGACGATGTTGCTATCATTACGGCAAAACCTACTACTGCAGTGAGGGTGGTGGAGTCGGTAGCACAAGATTTCAGTCGATTTTCAGGGTATGCACTAAATAGAGCTGAAACTCAAATCATAAAGAATAGGCACGCTATTATGGTTGACCCTCGAGTAACTGAATCAGCAGTGTATTTAGCAATTACGATCACATCAGATTTGGGGAGTTTGGTAGCGCAGAACATCGAGCTGGTAATTAGGAAGGCGGGATCTGATTTTGATAGAATTAACAACTTAGATCTGTCATTAGTGGGTCGCGGTAATGTGGTGAAGATGATGTTTTTACCAAAAATCCTCTACTTGTTTACAGCAATACCGATGGAATTTGAGAAACACTGTTTTGTAACATTGGAGACCATAGTGAACCGATTCATTTGGGAGCATGGGAAAACTGGGAGTGCTCTCAGGTTTAAGTCACTACCATGGGAACAGGGGGGCTTTGCCGTCCCTGATTTTAGAATTCATTACTGGGCAGCAGCTCTCCAATTTATGAGCATTTTGTGTGGTACACCTCCTTACGATGGTGAAGATGAAACAGGGTTCCCTGATGTATATAAGTTGTTGCTCGGGGAGCACGCTGGGAACTGTTTTATGAAATTTACTGAGCCCAGCTACTATAAAAAGACAAAAATGAAGACTCTGGTGGCCGTCTTCAAAATCTGGACTGCACTGAAAAAAAAGACTGGCCTTGGGAGGATCAGTTACTACACCCATCTTTATAAAAACCCCAAGCTTCCTGAAATCTTTTCGGATGAGATCATGGCAGATTGGTCTGAGAGTGGGGTCCGGAAGTTTGGGAATCTAATAAAGAATGAAGGCTTTCGCCAGTTTCAGGATATTCAGTCGGATTATGGACTGGATAGAGGTAATTTTTTCAAATTTTTGGAGTTGCGCAGTTTTTTTAGTGAGTAGGTGGGGGTGTTTAATGGGTTTAGCAGAATCAAACTTATAGACACTATGGGCCCGATTCACAGAACTAACTTAAGACAAAATCCTAAACTTACTACTTTTGGTATTCACAGAAGTTAGGATTTTGTCTTAAGTTTGTCTTAAGACAGACTTAAGACTGACTTAAGACAAAATCCTAACTTAAGTCTGTCTTAAGTCTGTCTTAAGTCTGTCTTAAGACAAACTTAAGACAAAATCCTAACTTCTGTGAATACCAAAAGTAGTAAGTTTAGGATTTTGTCTTAAGTTAATTCTGTGAATCGGGCCCTATTAGAGGCAGCAAGAAGGGTGTTATCAGGCTATTGTATGTTGAATTTGTTGCATTGAAGCAAGATGATTTGGCCAAACGTGGGAAAATGGATGGAACGGGTGGGTGTCGAACCTGAGAGGTTTTTCGACTCCCTAGAATTAGGCCGGACAGTTCTGCGCTCAGCTGGGCTTCGAACGCTGCACTATAAGACTGCCTTTGCACTTTATTATAACCCAGCGAGAATAGCACAGTCGGGGTGGGTCAGTGGGGACTTCCTGTCCATGGTGTGGCACACCTGCGGCGTATCTTGTACCTTTTATCCTTTCGCAAAGCCATAAAAACCCACCTTTTTAACTAGTTATGTTATATACACCTCTGGACTTCCTGCAATTCCATCTTGCTGTCCCTTGGACATAGGCAGCTAGCGCCGGGACGCCCCTTGGCTGGGGCAGCCGTGCGCTATACAAGCACATCTAACATAACATAACATAACAAACATATGTTTGCATCCTATTCACGCCTTAAAAATCTGTTAACTCTATAATGAAATTCTTAGACTTATCATTAGGGCTGAAAGTTACACTAACCCCTGCTTTGATCTTGCTTGCAGTTAGCAGTGGTGAATTGCAAGACCCGGCTCATCAATTTCTTTTTCTGGCTATGGCTGTAGTGCGGATAAGCATCGCTTCTGCCTGGCTCGATTCGTTTCCCCATACATTTCAGCAGTGGTTTTCACGATTACTCTAATTATTTGTTTTGGGAAAGAGCTATTTATGTTAGAAAGGGTAAAAAGGTGAGACTGCTGGGACGGCGCATCAGGGCACCTTTAGCAAGTTGGGAGGAGTCTTAGAAAGCTATATAATCTAGACGTGTAAACCGAGCAGGACCGGAGAAATTATCCGCGGGATACTATCCCAAACGTTTTAAAAATCGGGAGCCAGCTTTATGTTTGATTTATGGCGGAGCCTTGATTAACCCACCTTCCAGTTTACATCATAGAGAGGAAGTATTACTGCTTAGTATTGTATATTTCTGTATTTGATTGTTAACTGGGGCCAAAGGTTTTCAATGCTTATCTCCTCTATGATGTTTGGACTGTTCAGAAATTTGGTTGTAACCTCACAGTATAAATGTTTTTGGGGAGTTTGTGCTGATCATTAAAAATTTAAAACAGAATAAAAAGAGTTAAAACAAGCATTTACAATGCAATGGTCTCGGCAATCTTATAGGTAGAGCTATTGGTATTGCTTATTTGCTCATTTTTGTATCTTTTTTGTATCCCTAAATAAATGGCATTGTTATCTCTATTGGCATTAGCTTTCTTTTTTTTGCATATGTGATACCTATTGCATTAGCAGAAGCAGTGAAATGGGTAAGAATCACAATTAGAGGGCAAAGTAACACAGAGTGAGGACTGAGAGGGGAGAAAGAAAGGGAGAAAAAGTGCAGGAACGCGGAACATGGAGCATGGGACCGGACAGATAATACACTGGGAGATGCCGGAGCAGGCTGGGGGCAGCACTGCGGAGGCGGTGCTGGCCGTCAGGCTCTGCTCTAGAGACGACTCAGCCCAGGCGGTGTCAGGCACAGAAACCATCACGGAGGGTGAGGCCATGGCTGGGAGGGTCGCGAGCCACCGCGGCGCGAGACAGAACACAGAAGCGCGAGAGGCAGAGAACTCCTACCGCCAGGCTTAGCACTATAAAAATGTCCGCAAAATAGATCTATAGGAAGTTTTCATCGGAGGCGGTGCTTTAAATGACCCGGAGCTAAGTGCCTCCCTTTCTTCACATTTGTGGGAGGCACATCACCGGATAGGGTCCGATAGGGGCAGTGTGTCAGGACAGAGCAGGTTCAAATCCCTCAGGCGGCATTTTAGATCCGTTCAGTGCTACACAAGGAGATCTGGTTTCCACAGCCCGCATTTACTCCGTTACCTGTGATTCTTGTCACTTCTTCACAGGAGAGGGCATGTGTGCCTTGTCCGCTGGGTTCGATCCCAGCGCCGCCCCATCGCACGGTGTGATCTGAGGCATGCCTGCGGGTAGGCTTCTCGGCTCACCTGTGGGGCCTCCCCCCGCCGTGTAGGGCGGTCCAAGACGCCCAGAGAGAACAAATCTGGCTTGTGAATCTGGCTGGCACGTGAACCTGTTAACCTCCTGTTTGCACACATGTCACAGGCCGGGCGACTTGAAGGCCTCCGTGTCACCGGGCTTCTGAAAAGCAGCCCGTGATTGGCAGCGCATGGAACACTTATGCAAGCAAAACAAAATACCAAAATGGCTTCCATGTGACAGGCCCCCTCCCCCACACCCTGCAACCGGAGATCGGACGCTGCTGCGCCCAGAGGCTTGGTACAGAATATAGCGCCAGAATGGTGGACTTTTTACAAAGTCGATGTTTATTGGTTGTGCTCCTAGTCCCCGCTTACCAACTGAACCTCACGGCATGATCTTGGGCAAATGTGCTTCAGTTCGCCCTCTGACAATGTTAAAAGTGCTTGGAAACAGGAGCATCCTCGTTTTAAGGGCTACCACATAAAATAAACACCGTGGCCCACTTTACCAGGGTCTCGATTAATTGTGATATGTGCAGGGAATCCGGTTATGCCTCATTGTGAAATTTGGAAACTGCTGGTAATAGTGACCCACAGTAAAACAGCAAAGTGCAGTGTAACATTTATCCCATGGTGAAATTACCGGCTGAAAGGGCCGTGCTCCTGGGGTGTAACACGGACCCCTGGGGTGCAGGTGAGACCCCAATCCTCCAGGATTTTGTTAAGCCCCTGCCAAGCTGTGCTGTGCTCTCTCCCCGGTCTGCTTCCTCCTTTTCCAGCTCTTCTGCCCCGCCCCTGACCCTGGGGCAAACTGAGTGGCGCGAAGCTCTCCCTAACAAACGCCACGACAGGGCAGAGAAATCGGTAAGAGCAGAGCTGTCCTTCGAGGAGTAAGTCCCAGCCCTTCTAAATTTCCATTTAAAGCACTGAGGATGGACGCCGATTTAGTAAAAGAGTTCCTGCAGTCACTGTCGGTGAACTCCTCCTATGCGCCTGTCAAGATAGTGGAGCCGAGATCTGGCCGTCGAGGGCCGTAGTTGGGCGGAGGGAAGGGGGGCAGAGCAGGACGAAGGAGCTGCGGGCGGAGGGAAGGGGAAGGCAGAGCTGGACGAAGGAGCTGAGGGCGGAGGGAAGGGGAAGGCAGAGCTGGACGAAGGAAAGCGGAGGGAAGGGGGATGAGCAGAGCAACTCTGGAAACCACCACCGTCTTTCTCCGAGGCAAAGCAGAAATGCCTCGGAGAAACCAGGGTCATTTTTCGGATTGAGGGGCATGTTCGGTGTTCTCAGAATGGGCGTGGCCTAAAAGTAGAAAGAAGAACACCGAACACACCTCCAAATCCGAAAAGGACGGAGCCTATTCGGAGGGACGGCTCTCTCCTCCAATGGCTGGCCTCCATTTAGGAAGCCAGCCAATGGGAGGGAGGCAAAAACAGACGCGGGACAAATAGTCCACAGTAAGAAACATTAAATCTCGGTACTTCCTGTTCTACCTCGACCTAATAAAAATGGAATAAATGTTGCTCTAATTTCCATGCTTATGATTGCTCTGCACATCATCGGCTTTCACTTTGCATGTCTTCCTGTGGCTGCTTTGCTTTCCTGTCTATAACGTGGAGCTTGGCCCAAGTACAGCTCCTGGTCAACGGCCAGTGGCCAGTGTCCTTCCACTGGCTACGTGCTTTAAAAGGTAAATATGGCGGGCTGACTCTGCCAAGGGCTCTAATCCGTTCTGTACTTTCCTGTTCACCGCCGCCATCACAAGGCTCATAGCAGTTGGACGCTGTCTGCAGCGGCGGTGGCTTTGCCTTTCCCCACACACTTCAAATTTTTAAACATTATTGATATCCCCAGCATACTCAAATGGGGGGTATCAGCAAAGGGGGTTTTGTGCCCCAGACCCCCTCAGCTACATCGGCGGATGCCGGGTGATTTTGACGGCATCGCTCCCAGTGACCCAGTGTGCTGAGAAAAGTGATCATTCACCTGTTAGCCTGATGCTCTGTGCAGTAGTTTGGGATCCTTCTCCTGTTCCTCACTGTTCTTTAATAGCAGACAAATGCTAACCCTCTTCAAAGGTGGACTCCTCTGAGATTATCATCAAAACTTAGCGTCCAATTGCTAACCTTCTCCAAAGGTGGATTTCTCTGAGACTCTCATCAAAATTTGCCTGCTGTGATCTTTCAGCTTTTTCCCGGAAATACTGTCTACCCTTTTGTTTTTGATGCTGCGACTTTGTGGACGCCGATTACACGGCTTGGCACTTATGGTGGGGTATTCACACCTGTATCAGTAAACCATGAAAATACCGGATAAAGGGATTGCCCCACAGAAAATCAATACTTCTCTAGGGATTCGTGCCGCACGAGGGGCCGCTAAAAACTGGGGGGAAGACCTAGCCGCACTCCAGGTTCAGAACACACCCCAAATCCAGGCACCAGTACCTCTGGTCACTACACCTTCGCAAGTGGGATGCCCCCTCCCGAAGTTACTTGAGACAGGGGCAGTACAAGAAGTGATTATTGCCGCATCTAAAGACCAAATACCGGGAGAAGTATCTCACCAGGCAGAGACCTTAATGGCAGCAATCTCACCAGCAAGTTCACCACCCTAATTGCCGCAGAATCAAAGTCTTTGCCTTATTCAGTATAGACCAGGTCCTGGGGCTGGATCAGGATGTGATTCAGGGACAAGAACTCACTGCAGTCAAATCAACAATGAATATCCAGCCATCTCTCAGTCCTGTACTACCAACTCCTCAAGTAGGATTTTCATCTGGGGCCATGGGAGTGCCCCGCATGCAGGAATCTTCATCTCAGGCTTTGTGGGGTATGGTACAAGTAACAACTGTAAGTACTACCTTTAATACTTCTCATATTCCTGGGGGGTGGGCGCTGGGGCAGCTGAGTGCAAACCTGCTATACTAAGGGAGGATATTGATGTTATCAAGGATATCGAGGATGATGTAGGCATGTTAACTGGTGTATTACTAGGCGAAAAACTGGATGCCACTAGATGCTCCTCTACAACAGAGGCAAATGTACAGGGGTATGCTACTAGTAAAAATGACAGTGACTATGTAGCCACCACAGGAAATTTGGATTGCACATTGCAGACAGATACAATCTCTATTCAGGCCACTCCCTCCCCTCATAAATGTACAGTAGCATAGACTAAGTAAAGAAATATTGTTAATCACAGCATGTCGCACACCTTAAAGCTCAGTCAGGCTGGCAGGGCGAGTAACAAGGAGGCCAAGAGTAACCCACTCAGGAAGTTTGTCACATCAAAGGGAGAGGTTATGTCGATTATTTCTCGCCTATCTGCAACTCTTCCAGGGCCTACAGATGGGAATCATCACTCTGAGATCCAGGCTCAACATAGGCGCTCTACTCAGAACTCTGTTTCTCCCTCAGATATATCATCTGGGACTATATCAGACCACTCTACTTCACCTACAGTCATGGAGCCTGTAGGAGGGAGGAAGAGGCTGTGCAGGAATCAACTCTAAGATCAATCATGATAGCTTTGCAGGCTCACAGGGCGTACCCCCGGGTTGCATATGCTGGGAGCATTTCTGCGCTTTTTTACATCAATTGTGGGGTATGACAAGGGTGTCCACTATCACCCCTTCTTTTGCTCTTTACATTGAACACTACATGCAATCTCTTATTAGGAACTCAGATATTCAACCCTGAGTTTATGCCTATCAACAACACAAGCTTATCGCCTATGAGGATGGCAGCGCAATTTTCTCCCCTAATCCTGCTTCAGCTGCTGTCCAGATATCTCATGAGGCAAGGGTTTTCATGGAGTTTTCTGGCTACAAGCTCAATCTAGATAAAACACAGGTCAGTTCGAATTTTAAACCCGACTTTCCAATTCAAGGGGCTACCACTTGGACGGTCTAATTAGGCATTAAGCTAAGTTCTATGGTTTTGAAAATTGTTAATACAAATTATGAAAACCTATTACCTGCAACAATTATTACATTAAAATCATGAAACAAGCTGCCACTTACTAATATTGTTAAAATTAATATTCTCCAAAGGTTTTTGTATTTGGTTAAGGCAATTCCGCGGAGAGTTCCGGACTATTATTTTTGGTGTCTCGATGGTGCTATCAGTAGTTTTTTAAATGGGTATCGACGCTCTAGTCGGGCCAGCTGATATTTGAATTTGAATTTAAATTTGAATTTAAAAACATTTCTATAGCGCACTTTTACCATGCGGTTTCTTGGCGCTGTTGGATTGTGAGAAGCAAGCAGGAGCAGAGGGGGATTTAAGCATTGTAGGCTCGAGAAAAAAGATAAGTTTTGAGACCCTTCCGGAACTCAATATAGGAAGATGACATACGGAGTTCCGAGGGGAGGGAGTTCCAAAACACAGGAGCAAGCACTGCGAATTTCGTACCGCCAGTCTTTTTCTTACTGAAGCGGGGGATGGTTAACAGAGCCTGATGAGTGGACCTAAGCTCTCGTCCAGGTATATAGGGGGTGATGGCAGAACAAATAAATTCCGGGGCGGTGCCCATTTTAGCTTGGAAAGTGGTGCAACCAAGCTTAAACAGGGCACGCTCTTTCACCGGCAGCCAGTGCAAGGCCTGCAGTAGGGGGGTGGCTCGATGGTATTTAGGCAGGCCATGAATCAGGCGGGCAGCCTGATTCTGCACTAGCTGCAGACGGCGAATGGCGTAAGCTGGAGCGCCATTATAAATGATGTTCCCGTAATCGAGGCGCGAAAGCACCATGGCCATCACTATAATTTTCAGGGCGGGTAAAGAAAAAAAACGAGAAATCTTCCTAATGATTCGAAGGGAAAAGAAACAGGAGGAAACAACTGAATTGACCTGAGAGTGAACGGAAAGTGAGGGATCCAGGAAGATGCCGAGGGTCTTGACCTTGGGAACTGGGAGCGGGGGAGCACCAAGTGAGGAGGAGGAGGAGGAAATCTACCTATAAAACAAGTAGCCATTCACTCCCGGACTTTAAGCTCTATTTTTGGACCGCTTTTGGCGGCCATGTGTGCTGCCTATTGACACATGGAGATCTCAATCAAATACTATTCTATTATCGGCTTGCTCTAGGAACAGAAGCTAGACTTTTTTTATCGGCTCAATAATCCTAATTACTACAAGAGGGTATGATTTAAGGTATTGAATGACATTATTTGTATTTGGGAAGGAGTCTGCAAGAAATATTCTCTTGGGTTTTTCAATCAAAATATCCCTTTAAGGGATAATCCTGCCTTCCTGGCGGTTTCTGGTGATACAACTCGCAGATTATGGAGAAATTCCAGTGTTACAACACTGGGCCAATTATATGATTTAAATAGGTTTAGATCTTTTTCAGACTTGCAAGTAGTCTATAAACTGCCCCATCATTCTTTCTTTAAATATCTCCAACTGAGGGACTATATGGGGGTGGGAAGCACACTGGTGCAGGGCATCGACAGCTCAGAGTTTTCTTCACACTAATTTAAGCTTGATATTAAACCAACTGTAAGTGTGATGTATCAGGCATTTTCACACTATGTAATTGACGATACCTCAGTATTGGCTGCAAAATCAATTAGGCTTCTTGCATCCGAAGTGCTAGCTACGGACGTTCAGATGATGCTAGATCTGTTGGATCGCTCTGTGCACTGTGAATCTTAAGCTACAATACTGGCGTACAGTCTGCTTTTTATATTATACTCCGGACGTAATTTAAAAATGGGGGAAACTCCATCAAAAGACAGAACAGACAGAACTAGCAGCCTGATTCATCAAGCCGTAATCGGCTCGCAAAGGGCCAGATTCTGAGAATCTGGCCCTTTGCGAGCTCTATTTTTGCATTTGGGATTCATCATCCCAAATGCAAAAATCGGTAATAGCGATGTCGCAATTTTGCGAGGAATTACATTTAAAGAATCTCTATTTGAGATTCCTTAAATGCAATTCATCATCCATTAAAAAATTGCGATTTCGCAATTTCGGCCCGCTATTTACCGCGAGGTCAAACCTCGTGGTAAATTGCGAAAACTTAGAAAAATGCTTTTAAAAGCATTTTTCTAAGTTGCATGTTGCACACACACATGTCCTTTGGACATGTGTGTGCGCAACACCTGTTTCAATTTGCATTTAAGGGGTGCTACAGGGTGTCCTTTGGACACCCCTGGCACCCTTTAAATCGCTATCTTATTTGCGATTAGCAAATTGCTAATCGCAAATAAGGAATACTCCCCATTCATTCCTATGGGCCTTTTGGCCCATAGGAATGAATGGGGAGTTATTCCTTATTTGCGATTAGCAATTTTCTAATCGCAAATAAGGATTGTGTAGGAATCGCAAATCTTTTTGCGATTCCTACATGAATCCCGTGTTGCGAGTCTGTAATAGCGATTCCTTATGAATCGCTATTATAGACTCGCAAAACGGGTCTATGATGAATCAGGCTGAATGTGTCCGAAATGTAACCTCTTGGCTGCCGATGCCCGGCACATGTTTGTTCTTTGTACAGGTTTAGAAAAGTTTTGGAAAAGGGTGATAAGTGATTTATCATCAAGCTTAGGCTTTCATATACAGCTTTCCCCAAAAGAGATAATGATGGGCGTTAAATATGACTTCACTGGAGTCTGGCAGCACTTGGTCATAATTATGTTAACAACGGCCCAACTGTATTGCTCGAGAATGCTCCTAATGTTGCTGAACGGGGTACACTTCTTTATGAAGTATACCAACTTGCACTGGCTAAGGCAAGGGGCCTTTCTACTGTGTTAAAATTAGACAAGATTTGGAGGAATCTTAGATGGGATTTTATTTATCCCGTTCAGCTATACTTCAATTTCTCGTCTGCCTAGGTGTGTTTATTTGAGATTATGTTACTCTATTTTTTTTATGTCTTCTTAATCTATCTGCTATTTTTGGAACTCTCATCTGCTGTGAAGTAATTTTGGATATGAATCTGATATATGTATGTGACTTATTTCAGACGCTTGGTGCGTCTATTTCTTTTATTGTTTTATCCTGCATGAATTGCTTTAATGTATTGGTTTTTACTGTGACCTCAAAATAAAATTAAAGAATGGAAGGTTCTTTAAAAAATGATGTTATCTAGCATCTAAGTGCTTATGCAGGCTGTCTCCTCTCCTTCCCAGTGCTCTTCTCACGTCATTGATAGCGCCCTCCCGCCCCCTTCCCTCCTCTCAAGCAAAGACCTCATGTTGCCCCTCCGTTGTTCCTGCTATATAAAAAAAAATGTTATCTAGCACTCCATACAAGTGCATCTGCAGACTCTCTCCTCTCACCCCTGCGCTCTTCTCACATTGTTGCTAACACTCTCCCGCCTCCCCTTCCCTCCTCCCAGGAAACAATGTTGCTTGGCCTTCCATTGTTCCTACTCCACACAAACCGAGGTGGCCATCCTCCTGCGCAGCATTGACTGCCAAAGTGCGTGTGTTTTCAAAACCTCTCCATCCCTTCCGTCCCCCCCTCCCCCCGTTCCTACCACCTGCTCCTGTTTCATCCTTGCTTAAACAGTCCCTCCCATTCCTTCCTCCATCTTCTTTACCCCACAGACGGCGGTGGCCGCCTAACAGCCATAAACATTGCTCCTTATTTTACGATGTCTGTTTGTTTTCTGCTTTTTCTGACACTTCCTTCTTTCTCGTACATGTGACGTGCTAACCATGAGAAAGTGGGCAAAAGCCGTCAGTCTGCTTGCTTTTTTCCATAGTCTATTTAAAGCATTCATCTTCATCTTCTTATCCTCCTCATCCACCTACTCTTTTAATCGTGTTTGTTGTTACATTTGTTAGATATTTGGTTAGTTTGTAATTTAGTTGCAGACCTTCATTTTCATGTTGTTTATTGACTTAACACCCACTTAGGTTAGTATATTGGTTTCATTTGTCCTATGTAGAGTATCATCTGGCTTACGTGCTGATGAATTAAAAAATGTCATTTCTCCTCTGTTCTAACCTTCACAGCCCCTTCTGGTTTGTTACCTGGAGTGTAGGAAGAAAAACGTGTAGACCACAAGTCCCAGAATGTACTAGATTGTTACATGCAGTGTTGCCAAGATTCCCAGGTTCATGTGTGGGGGCTCATCCAGTTCGGGTTTTCTCGGCATTGGTTTGAGTGCAGGTCCCAGAATGCAAAGTGAAAAAGCCTTGACATGCTGGTCTACTCACGCATAAAAACTGTAAGCTCTAAATTGTGTGTCCTGTTGAAAACATATTTTTGCAGCAGAACCAGTCAGACTTTCCAAATGTTTAGTCACAGGCTTGTTTGTTTTGTTTTGGGAGTGAGGGGGGCAAGCCAAACTGAGAACAAGGTTGTGTGCGTAAAAGGCTGCTTTATTGAAACAGGTGCTTATCACAATTAAAACACTGGCAACCACCTTACAAAACAAAAACCTCACTATACATCAAATAACTGACCCCCTGGAACCCCCCACCCCTACGATCCCATCAGCAGTCCTCCCCCCCCCGCTGTTAACATAACAACAACGTTGCACAGTATTGCATACAACATTCATACCCTCCATTGAAACCCAAATCTCCTACCTGCCTTTCTGCAACTGTAACTAACCAACGTATACCCTAAAATGTAGTGTACCTGCCTACTCTTTCCCTACCCCTGCTCACAAACTTCCAACACTTAACCAAATACTTCTGCAAAACCCTGGCCATCTTTTAACCCCTTGCATGCTGATGACGGCCCCCATCCGTCATGCACTACGGCTCTCGTGTGCTGATGACGGCTGGGGGCCGCCATAAACCCACCCTCTTGCGATTTTGCCGCACAGGCGCAGATTTGCGGCCGCATGCAAGGGGTTAAAGATCTCTCCAGCACCTGTTCCAAGCGTCAGATTGAGCAAACCACTTCCCCAATGCACCTGAAATCAACAAACTCAGCCCAAGATATAATAATATAATTCCCTCCAGACAAGACCCCAGAAAAAAGCCGCTGTAAAGAGGGATGGGAGGGCAGGCAAAAAATACACTACGCTACTCTTCTCCCAGCCACCAGGTCACCAAACCTAAAATGGTGGCTGGAAATGACGTGAGCCCCCTTTTATACAATTGGGCTACATTTGGGCTATATCCCGAAACAGCCCAAAAGCACACAACATGGCTGCTAATCGGCCAGCCGCACCCCCTCCGAAATTACCGGGGAGGCATACCTCACAGGCTTCAGCTGCCCCTTAAACCTTCCCTTCTGCTGTGTAGGGGAGTGCAGCATGCGTGCAACCAGTGTCCTATAATTTTTTTACTAGAATTTCTTTGTGTACCATAGTTCTAATCATGAGCAGACTGGTATGATGCAGCAGGTGGCACTCCCTCGCTTTAGAACAGACAGACAAAGTGTGGGGTCACCGCTTTACCCGCACAGGCACCCCTTAATTAACAAGCAATATCTTTAAATATTCTTCACTTGCTGCAGGTCATTTATATATTCTATTTTTGTGTGTTTGTTTGTCCACAAACAGATGCAAATGTGTTCTGTTGAATTCACACTTGATCAAAAGTACAAAATATTTCAGCTGATAAAAGAGCCTCCAGCTGGCATCTGTTCATAATTTTGACAGCATACATGACTATCACACATTTGTGTCCAAAAATATAATCTACAGTATTTTATCGGGAGGCAGGTAAAGTCTGCCTACTTATATCTATTACTAAAAGATTTACATACCCCACCCTCAACCCTTCCGTCAATGTGTTTTTGCATGTTGCACAGCAGTTGAGCTGCTGTGGAACATAGCTTAAATTAAATACAAAATTGTATGGCATAGTCAAATCTGAACATGTCATAGCACTTTTATTTCTTTAAGCCATGTTGCACAGCTGGTCATTTACTGTCCACCATGTACAAAAAATATTGACAAAGACAATAGATTTTGCATATGCGAAGCCTATTGGTTTTGCCAGTTCTTGTTTGATGCCGCATCTAGATAATTTCGATGTATAGCCCACCCCTTGCTCGGGGTCACCACGTCTGGTCCCACTTAGCAAGAGGGTGGCTATATAACTGCCATGAAGAAAGAGGTGTAAAAATGCACCTCATCTATAGCAGGACTTATCAGGACTCAGCCTATTTTGGAGCCTGGTTTCATATTATATATGTTATATATATGTTGAGTGGTGTGGCTCACTGGTTAGAGGCGGCAGAGCCATAAGCAGAGAACGGCCCGGGACCAGGGTTCAATTCCTGACGCGGCAGGGTCTTGGACCAAGGTCAATGGACTCAATAATTCTCGCCTCGGTGCCTACTCTAACCAGGGAGCACAATCGGCAACTCTGAGCATTAAGCTTGCCTCCTCTCTACAATGATCCCCCACAGACGCCGGGGATGCCTGGAGATACCCAGTAAGGGACCATCTCACAGGGAAAACCAGGACGGGTTCCCCAGCAGTCTTCAGCGCCAGGACACTCCGATGGAGTCACTGTGTGCTTTACAAGTACACACGCATATACATTTACATATTACTAAAACTGTGTGCTTCTTCTCACCCATCGACCTCTTGGCTTGTACCAGGGACCACACGTTCTCATTCTTTGTTGACACGTTTTGGAATCTCCTGCCTGACTCAACCCCTCCTATTAATAATTATGCACTGTTGGTTATGGCTGGCTGCAATCAGACACCCTGTTAAATCACTCCATAAAAACATTCTTTTTCTCAACTCCATTTCTGCGCAGTTAAGTCACAAGGGGCTACCAATGACAGGAAGGTGCTTTCTCAGCCTACCTCGCTGAGGTACCACTGACACCGCTGCGTTCGAAGATCGCTTGCTTTCACTGTAATTTTATGCACACTGTTCATTCAGTTGAATATGTTATAAGGCGGCATTCATTTGAAATGCATAAACTAGCTGTATCCAGAGTGGTTCCGGTGAAATGCTAGTAGAACTTTAACCCACATTTACCTGCTAACAAAGCATATCTAATTTAGACAAATGATGCCACACGCGCTACAGCACAGATACAAAAGAGTTTTCATAAACTCTACTGGCGTTCGGAGTGAACGCATCAATACTCATCAAAGTTACTAATTGGTTCATCACTGGCATCTCAAAAATACTTTGTCAGCACTCCTGGAGCATGAAGGAAAATACACCATAGTTAACAGATATAAAAGCAACCGAAACAATGATTTCAGAAAAGCCTCCTGCGGTGGTTTAAAACGCAAGTCTATAGTTGAGATACCTACACAAGTGTCCCACTGAACAATATGAATTACTCACCATGTGAAACTGAATTAAAAAACATAACAAGTAATCTTATAATTTGAGCATTCAATTCATACCCAAATCTGCAGGGAAAATCGTTGTCTATTTAGAGCCTGATGTGAATCTTATTTCCGTGGAATCTTTGGTTTAAGGAAGGATACGTGTGATGCAGTTCACATGAAAAAGACTTTCTTAACCTCTTAAGCGCTGCTGACGGCCAACGGTCGTCACGAGCGCTACCTCCACAGTGCTGCGCACGCCCATTGGACGTCCATTCAGCACTAGTTCCAATGGACAGCGCAGCACTGGGGAGGGATATTTGCGAAGCAGCTAAGGTGTTAACAGTACTGTTATGTTTGTCAGCATTAGGATGGTCTTTATCCACACTTTTTGCCTTACTCCTCCAATATTTTTCTAATCTAATTTTTGTTGGCCTTTGGACTCTGTGAACTTTACCACTGCTAACTAGTTCTAAAGTGCGTGTGCTGTAACATTGGCTTATCCCCAACGGGCTTATTTATTTTAATTATAAGCCCCTAGTAACATGGTACTACATATACCCAGGGCCTGTAAATGAAATGCTATTAGTGGACCGGCAGGACTGATTGTGTCACCAATTGCAGCCGTGTGTGCAGTTATAAACTGCTATTTCGACTTGGCAAAATAAACCATTTGACAGGTCTAAACCTTCATTTTTAGTACAAATGAGTCACCCCAATGTAGACCCTAAACAGCCCAGAGGGCATGGTGCAATGTATTTGAAAAATAGATCATGTACATTTTAGTTTTAAATGTCTGGATAGTGAAAAATTCCTCAATTTGTTTTTCACTATTTTAAGACCTGCCTTTCCCATAGGATAACTTTGGAGTTACCTTATTACATTTAATAAGGATATCTTCCAAATGGTAACAAGTAAACAGTTAATGTTTGGTGTTTTGTGATTTGTAATGGAAAATCCTCTTTTAAGGCAAAGTCAGATTTTGAATTACAATTTTTATTTTTAAAATGCTAATTTTGGAAAGTTGGCATTTTCCTGCCTTAGACATTTAGTGCTGCATCCTCTCTTTGGGTCACATGAGTGGGTGAAGTTGTCATCTGGTATTTGTGTTTTGCCCCTGGACAGCCACACACAATAGAGAGATATGTGGTGCCTCGATGGGACATCACTGGCAGCAAGAGAGGGGTACAGTTGGGCAGACCAATACTTACACCTGAATAGGCTGTGTCCTGCCTTCACACAAAGGATTGCATACCCCTTATAGTTAGTCTGGGGTCCAGGGCAGGGGAGAAGAAACCTTAGCACTTGAAAGGGAATCCTCTAAAAGTTTCTTCCTCTTCATAAAGGCACCAAGTATGAATATTAGACCTGAGACATCACTTTCCAAGTATACTCCTGGACCTCTGGATACCACAAAAGGACTGCTGTGCTGCTTTGCTGCCAAACTGACTGCCACTCTACTCTACTGCCCTGCTGTTCTGCTGTTTGCTGTCCTGCTTGTTGAGAAGGCAGATTGGACCTGCACCCTTAATCCAGGCTGAAATTACTCCAAGAGTCAGCCAGCTTACCTCCTGTTTTCAGCTACAGGGACATAACAAGCTCCAGAGGCTGACCTGCTGCCTGGACCTGCGGCCTTGACCTGCCTGAGCCCTGCTGGAATCCCCTGGGGTGCGTTTCTGACCCTCAAGTGGTCCTGAACCCTTGGTGTGGCCTCAGTTGAGCTTCCCTAAAAATTGTGGGCCCTTCGCAAACATTCCTATTCACGCCAATATTATTCTCCAGTACTTTCGCGGAGGATGGGGTGAAGGTGTGGGGGTGGTGGGGTTGTTGATGTGGATGTGTACGCAGTGGTGGAGTGTCTAGGAGGGTTGTCTGGTGTGCTGAAGTGAACGTTGTTATCTCCTGTGAAGATGGGATCGAGGGTGTGTCCTGCCTTGTGGATGGGGGGGTGATGAGTTGTTTCACTCCGATGTTGGCGAGGTTGTCCTGGAGGGTGGCAGAGTTAAGGTCGCTGAGGTTGTCGAGGTGGAAGTTGAGGTCTCCGATGAGTATGTAGTCCATGGAGGCGATGGCGTGGGATGCAATGAGGTTGGTGATGGTTGTGGTGAATGCGGTTCAAGGTCTGGGAGGTCTGTAGGCAAGGGTGCCTCACAGGGTTGTTCTGGGACTGATCTGGATCTGCAAATGGAGGTGTTCAGTGGTGGGCGGGCTGTCGCTCTTGCTGGAGGTGGTGAATTGGATAGAACTCTTGTGTCCAATGGCTAGTCCTCCTCCCGGGTGGTTGGGGCGGTCCTTCCTCTGGATCTTGTATCCATTGGGGATGGTGTTGGCAATTTTGGGCCGAGGTGGAGTTGGTCTAGGTTTCTGTGAAGAAGGTGACGTCTGGCGAGAGGGTGTTCAGTAGGTTCCAGATCTCTACAGCATGTCTGTGCAGGGAGCGCACGTTGAGGAGGTTACACCTCAGGGCCTCGGGTGCTGGCATCCAGCATGGGAGCAGCGGCCGTGGGGGTGTGGAGGGTGGTGAAGGTCTGGCGGCAGTGTCTGCAGGAGTACTGGCCATGGATGGAGTGCGGCGTAGACAGCTGGTAGTTGTTGTTCTTTCTTGGGTTGAGTGCGAGAAGGGCAGTTGAGGTGTAGAGGTTGGTGGTCTGAGATCCAGGGTCCCTGACGCTGGTCATGGTCGGGTCACAGATGGGCGCTGATGGGCTTGCCTTTGGGAGAAAAGCGCAGCTGGGAGCCGGGAGTGGGAAACAGCAGGGGGGTGGAGGACTGCAGGGGCACCAGTGGCAGAAAAGGGTGGTGAAGAATGGAGTACAGAGACAAAAGGGTATAGGTACAAAAATAAAGAAATACAACACAAAATACAATACAAAAATAATCAGAATACAAATACAGGCACAATAAAGAAAAATACAGATTCAGGCACATTAAAAGACAGGCAACTCGAACACCTACGAGGAGAGGTGTAGGGGGAGTGGCTGGCATCACAAAAGCAGAGCTGCTGGGGGAGAGAACAGGTCTCTAACCAGGTGGTCAGGGTTCTTGCTCAGACACCCGAGCAGCAGCTGCCTTTATATAGGGAAGGGGGAGGGAAGCGGAGATGGTAGGTGGGAGTGGGAAATGGCAGGGGGATGAGCCACGGGGCAGCAGCGGTGGAAAAGGAGGCAAACAATGGAGAACAGAGACAAAAGGGCACAGGTACAAAAATACAAATACAATACAAAATACAATACAAAAATAACCAGAATACAGATACTGGCACAATAAATAAAAAGACAGATACTGGCACAATAAAAGGACAGGCAACTCAAACATCTACCAGTAGAGGTGAAGGGGGAGCGGCAGCCGGCACAACCGCGGAGGTGCTGGGAGAGAGAGCAGGTCTCCGGGCAGGAGGTCAGAGGCTTTGCTCAGACACCGGAGCAGCGGCTGTCATAAAATAGGAAGCGGGGAGGGAAGCGCAGCTAGTAGGCAGGAGCAGGAAACGTCAGTGGGGGGGCATGGGGGTAGCAGCAGCAGAAAAGGCTGGCGAAGAATGGAAGACAGAGACAAAAGGGCACAGGTACAAAAATAAGAAATACAATACAAAAATAACCAGAATGCAGATACAGGCATAATAAAGAAAACGACCGATACAGGCACAATAACAGGACAGGCAACTCAAATACCTACCAGGAGAGGTGTAGGGGGAGCTGCAGGCAGCCCAACATTGGAACTGCTGGAGGAGAGATCAGGTCTCTGACCAGGATGTTAGAAGTCTTGCTCAGACACCTGAGCAGCAGCTGCCATTAAGAAGTAAAGGGGGAGGGAAGTGCAGCTGGGAGGTGGGAGTGGGAAACGGCAGGGGCCGTGGGGGCAGCATCAGTGGAAAATGACAGTGAAAAACAGAGGACAGAGACAAAAGGGCACAGGTACGGAAATAACACATACATTACAAAAATAACCAGAGTACAGATACATGCACAATAAAGAAAAAGACAGATAGAGGCACAATAAAAGTTCAGACAACTCGAACACCTACAAGGAGAGGTGAATGGTGAGCGTCAGGCGGCACAACAGAGAGCAGATCTCTGACCAGGAGGTGAGAGCTCTTGCTCTGGCAGGAACTTCATGCTACAACAACAACAGTCTGCTATGCCTGGCCTTCATTTGTACTACATCTGGGACCATCTGTGATGCTCGCCCTGCTCCTCGCAGCCCCTTCCACCATGAATGTAACTCTTAGCGCTGAACTTTGAAGGTAACACTTTCAGTGGGACGAACCTGCTCCCTGTACATGGCCTACGTTCCCTTGCAGTCAGCCTGGACTTGTGACTTTCGCCTGGTCTCGCACATCCAGATAGGCATGAGTTTGGATTTGTGGTGCTATTTCCACCTAAATCTTTAAAGGTGTGGTTCTACTGGTTGGGTATTTCATCTGGTATCAAATTATGTATTACATTTTACTTTTTTTCTAAATTGGTGTGGGAATTTTCCTGCATTGAGTTTTCACTTTATTACTGCTTGAAATGTTACAGAAATACTTTAACATATTGCATCTAAGTTAAACCTGACTGCTCTGTGCCAAGCTGTCAGAGGGTTGAGCATATTTTAATGTAGGGTTTGCTTCTGGCTTCAACCTAACATGGATTGTGGTTGCTGCCTGGTAGGGTTTCACCCACCCACCCCCTCAACCAGTAACTCAATATCTTACAAGTACATTGAAGTTGTAATGGTCAGAGAGTAACATTTAGGCTGCTGGAAGAGGACTAGGAAGCAAAGGCCTTTAATTCCCTCTCACATCCTGTTATTCTATCACTAGCGCTGGGACGCTTACGGGCAGCCATGCGCTTTACAAATCTGTAAAATAAAATAAATAAATAAATAAAATAAATGTGTAAATTATCCCTTCTTGGGGCCCTGCTGATAATAAAAAATGTAAGTACTTTGATGGATTCCCAAAGGATGTTGTGTTCTCGAGTGGGAGACCAGGCACACAGTTAGCTTCTTAACTGGGAGTTGAGTGGCAAGTCCTTGTAATTTTTGGACAGTAAAAGTGGTGAAGACCAATCCCTGGCATCTCATGGATACAGGGCGGTCGCAGCTGTAGTCAGAAATCCTCAAGTAATTTACATGAATGCTGTGTGAGGAGCACCATTCAGATGTTATTTCCAGGAAATGATGAATCCATGTTTAAAAGATGAATGATCAAAAAACTTCACAGATCATAGTTCACGGAGACGTGGTGTCAACCCTGACAGGTTATGAAAGAGAAATCGAGGATGACTACATCATTAACCTGTTAATTAAGGCAGCAGCTCGGCTATTTTCAGAAAGACAAACGATCCTTGTCATCCTGTGTGCTGATCACGTTCTAATACCTATAAACTACATGTTAAAGTCTGCTCCACAGATTTCAGTGTATTGTTCAGATGTGTCTTTATAATGGTGTTTTAGATGTGAACTTGTTATGTGTCATTTTGTTGCATGCCATTGCAGGAAACGCACCCCTGTGTGTTGTTATTTTTTTTCTAGTGCTGCATATGTCATGACATGCTGTCCCATTGCAAGTGTAGCTCTTAGCATTATATGGGAGTACAAATTGACCTGAGCTTGACACATATTGTTAGGTCTGGAAGTCGTTGTGCGCATCCTACCAGCATTGCCTCAACAATCACTTCACCACAGGCACCACATAAACAGTAACCTAAATGTTTGTGTGCAGGATTCAGAACAAGTCAGGGAACAAGTTGGGGGTACACACTGGTACACAGCGTCCACCCATTATTTTCACAAGCTGGATGCCGCCCCCCCTGCCAAGAACTTGGGCCCATGGAAATATGCTAAACTTATCCTGGTGAAATTTTCCAACACGTTCAGCAGCGCCTTTAGGTTGTCTGCTTTCCATTCCCAGTAGCAACCTACAGGCAGTGAAGAAGATGGTTTTTTTAGGTCTCGCTAGACCACAGCACTTTTTCCCGTCATGCGCGCGTGCGCACAGCTCGCGTCACCACTCGCGGTTTTTAAAAAATGTTTCATTTAATTTTTTATTTCCTTTCGCCGCCGCGTGGCGTTACTTTCAGGGCCGCGCGGCCAATGCTTCTTTTATTGGTCAATTTTACTCTGATAAATTTTGGCAGGTTTATCCTGCCTAACTTTATGCGGGTATGAAATCTTATCACACATCTTGTAACCGGGGTATGTGCAGTAGCACCTATGCAGCCGGTGGCCGGTGACTTCCTCATGCAGCTTTTACTCAAGCAGGCTGAAGTTATTTCTAGTGGTGTCTACACATGCTCAGATCATGCACACTTGTAGGTTGCACGAGGACACGTCAAAATCCCCCTGATATCTCAGCCATCCACACGTAATATTACTCAAGTTTAGAAAGAATTTTATTTCAGGGAAGAAGAAGGGACAAGGTGCCAAAACAGAGTACAATAAAAAGTAGAAAGTACAAGCTAATCATTAATCAATTGGCATAATACAGTTAGAAACATATTGAAAGCTAATCACAAGTATCAGGGCTGACGAAAATGAAAACCACAGTTGTAGAGATAAAATCGTATAAAAGGAAGTACATACAATTGATGATGGAAAAGAAACGGAATGCGGGGGCAATCAAGGAGGCTTGAGAACTTCTTGCTGCAAGGGCTGTGAAGGAAACGAGCGTTTAGCACATACATCAAGATAAAGTGTAACAGGAAGCCATAAATCTGTACGTTTTGCTGCCATGTGGGCAGGAAAAACAAAAGCAGTATCCAATCTGTGATTATGGCATACATTATACCACCATGCCTTAAAAGAAACGTTAGAAAAATTCTTCCAGTTGACTGTAACTTGCTGAAATGCAACAGCTAATAACAAATCAATATTCCGGGTGTTAAGATCAACATCATCCCAGCAAGGAGAGAGGCTTCCTAAAAAAACATTATTTTAAGAGAAAGGAATGCAAGTCTGAAATATTACATTAATTTGGTCCCAAACCTGCAACCAGAAGTCATGAACAGATTTACATGAGAACAACATATGAAACAAAGTCGCTTGCGGTGAAGAACAAGACCAACAAATATGTGGAGTGGTAGAAAAGCGCTTATGGAGATCAAATGGCGTGAAAAGAAGCCTATTGTAAATGAAGAACAGAGTCTGCGTCAATGTTGCTGCTCTAGAGGACCTGCGAATCTTATTCCAAATCTTATCCCAAAAAGGGATGGGCCAAGATATACCAAAATCTTGTTCCCAGCTTTCCTCCACCTTAGATTTGGGCCTAATAGGATCTGTGACGTGTAGGTATTTGTAAATGAAGACGGCTTTGGGAGAGGTGCGTAAGAAAGAGTGAAGTAATGAGACATAGGTAGGAGAAGAAATAGGGGAGGTTGCATGCACGAGGCGGATGTAAGTCATCATTGCAGCTTCTTTAAGAAGAAGGTATTTGTGGATAAAAGAAGCAGGCAAGCCATAGGTGGTGCAGAGAGTAGTAAAGGGTATGAAAGATGAATGTGAGAACAGTTGGGAAACCCAGATTAGCCCTCTATGCCGCCAGGACTTCCAGTAAAAGGGTTTACCACGTATCAAAAGGGAAGTGTTGTGCCAAATAGTGGAAGCAAGAAACTCATCAAAAGTCACAGGAGGATCAGGAGAGGAAGAGTGAAGCAATTTAAAAGTGAATTTGTGAATAGGAGTGGGAATAGAGGAAGGCTTGTGTAAGAAAGAAAGATACTCAGCAAGAGAAAAAGGGGAAAGGAAAAGACGCTCAAGTTTAGCCCATAAAGGGCAAGGGGAAGTCGGGTCCTGCAGCCAGAGGGAAGCCTGTCGCAGCAGAAATGCCTTATGATAAACTGGGAAATCTGGAAAGTTGACTCTGCCTTCTGACTTGGGACGAATAAGTCAGGCAAGGGACATTCAAGGTTTTTTTTTGCTCGAGAGAAAGTATGTCATAAGTGAGTTGAATTTTTTTGAAAAATTTAGAGGGAATAGAGACGGGAATATTGGAAATAGTGTAGAGAACTATGGGAGAAAGCATCATTTTAATTGTATCAAGGCGGCCCCACCATGATAAGTAAAGGGGATGCCACCTGGAAGTTAAGTCTGACAATTTTTGAATACATTTGTTCAAACAGAGGGAGACCGTGTCTGAAATAGAAGGGGTAATACGAAGGCCAAGATATTTAATGTCTGAGTAGCTCCATGTAAAGTTGGAGGCACTAAAATCAGGCTTAAACGTGAACTTCGTCAAGGGCAGAATCTCACACTTGTCATTATTAAGCTTGTAACCAGAGATCTGAGAGTAATCTTGTACTTCAGCGAGAAAGGCAGGAATGGATTCAGTTTGGTTAGAAATAAAAAGTAAAATATCATCTGCATATGCAGCAAGCTTAATCTGAGAGTTTGAAGCATGAAAACCAGAAATGTTAGGGTTTTGGCGAAGTTTAGATAGAAAAGGTTCCAAGGCCAAATTGAAAAGAAAGGGGGATAAGGGACAGCCTTGACGTACACCTCTCCCTAGATCAAAAAAGGAAGAGACTAGGCCATTGGCGCAAACCGCCGCACGGGGAGTATAATAGAGAGATCAAGGAGATAAATTTGAGGCCAAAACCAAACCTCTTAAGGGTATGAAACAAATAGATCCATTCAACCCTATCAAAGGCTTTCTCAGCATCTAGGGCAATTGCTGCAAGGGCATCAGGTGATTTATGAGATTTCGATAAAACCTTAAACAAAAGCCTAGTATTATCCGTGATAAATTGGCCCTTGACGAAGCCAGATTGTTCTTCGCCTAAGAGATCTGGAAGTAAGAGGTCAAGACGGGCTGCGAGTGATTTAGCAAATATTTTGTAGTCAATATTGACCAAGGAAATAGGCCTTTAGTTTTTACAGTATTGTGCATCTTTCCCTTCCTTTGGTATAAGGCAGATATGGCCGTCAGAGAAAGAGCCTGAGGAGGCACCTAAGGTAAGAAAGGTATCCAATAAAGAGTGTAGTTTGGGGATGAGGAGTTTGGAAAAATGTATGAAAAACTCAACAGTAAAACCATCTGTTCCAGGGGCCTTGTCTTTCCGTAAAGTCTGAAGTGCTAGAAGTAATTCGTGTTGGGAAATATCTAATTCTAAGGAGGAAAGGTAGAGAGGGAAATTGTCTGGCTTATGTATGGTAGAAAAGAAGTGATCTAGTGACTGAATAGAGGGTTGAGTTTCAGAAGAATACAAAGTGTTGTAAAAAGGAAAATTCGGTGAGTATGTCTGCGTCTTTAGTATGAAGATTGGATTGAGGGTCATAGATGTATTCAATATTTAATTTGTTGTGTTTAATTTTCAAATAGTTAGCTAAAATTTTCCCGGCCTTATTACTGCCACCATAGAATTTTGCACTAGATTTTAATAAATAAAGGGAAGCATCCTCTGTGGATTTTTTGTTAAACTTCATTTTAGCATTAACAAGGGCTTTTAAACTGTCTTGTGAGTGAGAAGTGAAATAGGCATGCTCCAATTTCTTGATATCACAGAGAATATCCCCTGTAAATTTACGGGCAATTCTTCGTTTCTTTGCAACATATCCAATTATAAAATCTCTGGCCGAAGCCTTAAAGGTATCCCAAATGGTAGATTTGGGGATGGAGGGAGTATCATTAAACAAAAAAAATTCATCAGAGAATTCGATGAAGGAAGCAGTAAATTGGGGATCCAACAGAAGAGCGTTATTGAAGCGCCATCTTCTAGGTCCCACGGGTTTAGGAAGGATATCAACGTAAACTATGGTAGGAGCATGGTCTGAAAGCAAAATTGGACCAAATTCAGCATTGGTAAGAGTTTGGGCAATAATATGAGTAACAAAAATATAATCAATTTGGGACTGGGAATGATGGCATGGGGAATAAAAAGTAAATTCTCGTAATGTTGGATTACACAAGCGCCAAGCGTCGATAAGTTTATGTTGAGAGATAGTTTGGGTAAAAATCTTGTGAGGCTTTTTTGGAACATAGGGAGACTTAGAGTTTCGATCAATAAAGGGATCAAGGGGTTGATTGCAATCACCTGCCAAAATAAAGTTATTGTCAACAAATCTAGTGATATGCTGGGAAAAGGTGTGCCAAAAAACAGGATCACCACTGGTGGGAGCATAGACATTGAGAAGGGAAATTGGAACACCCTTTAGAGACAGTTTAACATGTAGCCATCTACCTTCAGAATCTGATTCCTGAGCAATTAGAGAGTGAGATAGAGTGTTACGACATAACACAGCTACTCCATTCCGTTAACCATCCCCTTGGGAGAAGTAAACCTCACCCACCCAACCTCTTTTAAGCTTGGTTGATTATATATCAGATAAATAAGTTTCTTGCAGAAACGCAATGTATACATTCAAACGAGCTAAGTGTGATAAAATTTGTTGTCTCTTAATTGGAGAATTAATGCCCTTAACATTCCACGTAATTATTTTCAGAGACATAATACATAAAAATAGAAGAAAAAGGAATTCAATAGCAATATAAGAAGAGGAGCCGATGAAAAAAGGTAAGTAAAAGAAAGGAATGTGATCATAAGCGCTAGAAAAAAGGAAGATAAGAAAGAAGGTAAATGAGAAGAATATCAAAGAAGGGAAAAAAGGAAGATAGAAACAGAGGGGAAGATAAAAAACCATAATCGAAAAGCTGATGTTAAGTAATAAAGAAGTTTAGTCCCAAAACGCATGAGCCAAGAATCTGTAAAAAAGGGAGAGGACAGAACAAAAACCTGAAAGATTCATCCAATTAGATAAAAAAAGGAAGAAGATGCAACGAGTGTCAAAAGAGAAGGCACGGAGAAAGAGAGAGCAGAAAGATTGGTGAAGGGAAAGGAGAAAGGACACCTTGAGACACAGTTGAAAAGAAGAAAAAAGGAAGATTGAGAGGAAAAAGGAGAAGGCATACATTGATAGAAGGAGTGAGAACGTACTGACGAGGGATGAATCCAGGGAAGGGTAATCAAAAAGGAGAACAAACGAGAAACGAGAACCTGGGGGGGTAGAGCCAACTGGAGAGGGCAAGACATCCAGTGGGAGCGAACCGTCAAACCGGGGGAACATCACACAGCGAAGTGTGGATTCTGTAAAAACATGAGGAAAGAAAAACATCAAAAGACCGAACAACGAAGAAGTAGTATCAAACAACGACAAAGAACTTATGAATGACTTATATAAATATAAGGGGACAATAAACAAAAGAACTCTGTGGAAGGAAGAAAGAAAAAACTAGTATAACATGCATGACTAAATCAACATGAACTGAATGAGCCAAGTGGTGAGCAGTAACAACTCAATAAAGTCATGGAGGAAAAGCAGATGAGGAGCTGGATGAGTCCATGTCAGCTGTTTGACAAGAATTAAGAAAGCTCCGGAGGCGAACAGGATCCTCATAAGTCGTCGTCTTATTGTTATGAGTGACTCTGAAGAGGCAAGGATGAAAAAGGCCATATCAGGTGCCGATGGAATGAAGTTCTGGCCTCATGTCCAAAAAAGCTTTGCGTCGGTTAGCTGTGGCTCTTGCATAGTCCTGCGCAAAGAACAGCGTGGATCCTGACCAAGTCAGACAAGGTGAATCTCTAGCTGCTGAAAGAACTTTAATAAGATCGGTATACTCCAGGAAATACATGATAACGCCTCTTGGTCTCGAAGAGGCAGAAGCAGGTGAGGAGGCGCGGCCAAGCCTATGTGCGCGCTGGATGTTGAGCATGGTGCCTTCTGGTAAGTGGAGGAGCTTGGGAAGGAAGGATTTGAAGAAAGCAACAGGATCACTCCCCTCACAATTCTCCGCAAGGCCGTAAATGCGCAGATTATTGCGCCAATTGCGATTTTCAAGCGCCTCAACCTGCTTCTGAAGAGAAGAAATCTGCGACTGCATATGCATAACCTTGGAGGATGACTCCTGGAGAGAGGAAACACTGTGCTCTACTGTCGTGACTCTTGCATCTAGCTGCGACCAATTATTAGTTAAAACCTGTAGCTTGGTATTAGTTTCTTCCATAAAGGGACGAAGGGCCCGTATCTCCTCCAACAACAACTCCATGGATACAACTGAGGAGGAACCTGACGGCGATGGAGGGTCTTTTTTAAGCCTTTTCGTTGTGGCTTTCCCTGATGGTTGCACAGGATGATCCGGACTGGATTGCGACATATGGTCAGCAGGCGCCTGAGAGGGTTCCAGACGAGCCAGCGCAGAAAACACTTTAGAGTTCTTAATGAGGATACGTCATGGGTTCCTAGGAGCATGACCTGTTGTGCCGCTATCCATAAGATTGTAAGCAACCACGAAGAAAGGAGTCAGCAGTTGGGACGGTCCGTCCGTGGAACACTAATAGGTGAGTAGAGGGACAATGAAATCTTGAAGAGCATACAGGAGCAGGAGTGAAATGATCAGGGAAAAAACACCTCAAAATGACATAGGAGTGTCAATAGCAATGCAAGAGCACAAGGAAATGTTTATCTAGTTAAGCTGTGAAGCCCTCCTGTAGGGATAAATACCACAAAATGGCCGCTGATATGGGGAATATGAGAGCAGCATACCTCATAAATAAAGTCATCCAATGGAGAAAGTCACAACAGTGTGGGCAATGCAGACAGCATGAAAGGAAAAATCAGCCAGCCTTAGAGGAGCAGGAGGGGAGCATGCCTGTCAGCCGTTGCGTGTTGAGGAAGAGTGTCGCTCAGGAAACGCGCTGGGAGTCAAACAAAATGGCGGCCGCGGCCGTCATGACGCCGCAAGTAAAGAAGAACGGCAGAAACTCCGAAAACGTCGATCATGGCAAGAAGATAGATCCTCACAGCATTCCTGGACCCTTCCGATATATGAAAATGGTGTTGCCACCGAGAAACGGGTCCATTTACCACTGGTTCGACCTGGCGGTCACGGAGCTCTCACATAGACGCTTCCGACTCCGCCGGGCGCTAAGCCATGCCCCCACACGTATTACTAAACAATAGTTATGAAGCCGGAGCGTCAATCCCCGCCGCGCTCATTAAGGCAGGTTTGAAAATAGCCCCTTAAAGAGGCCGTAACAATTTATAAAAAGAAATACCGTGTGCGTAATAACTGGAAAACGGGTGACAGATACCCGACACCTCACGTGCCAAATGCATTCTGTAAAACAAATAATTTTAGAACGGAGACATCTACATTGAACGAGGAATAGTGATTCTAGAACCTCACACGCTTGAATTCATGCCAAGGCTGCGCTAAGCATTATTATTGAGTTGCTGTGCTCTTCGTGGACACATGTTTAAAGTCCCGAAGGACTCGTAAGTGGCTCAATACCGATATAGCCGTAAGAGTTGCCCTACTTCTTAATGAAGCTTTATGTTTTGTTAGTCCCGCCTGACAGTAATCTACAGATCACAAGTTCAAATTCTGTCAGAGCCAGTGCAGCCATTCATCCTTTTTAGGTCGGTAATTTGGCTACCATTACATTAATTGTCTCACCTGTGATTCTGAGTGTGCAAAAGCGCTGGAGCAACGACCTCACAGGAAGCTTACGAAGATGAGAGCGATAACTGAGCTAAAATCGTCGGTCAATAGTGTCCAAACCACCTCTCTCTGTTAGGGTGAGCAGATTTGTTAAGCCAAAAAACGGAACAGTCCTCAAACATAGAAGTAGGACCGTATCAACTAACAGGAACAGTAGGACTTAAGTGACAGCAAAGACAATATGCACTTCAGGGTACTAATACGTTTAACTTTTACACACAGTAAATAACTGTTTTAACCAGATTGCTTTCTGATCAGGGCTAACAATTAGTTCTGTATCAAAATACATGAAAACTTGCCTCCCTTTATATTGTCTACCCTCTCCGAAAACCAGGACATGTCCTGAAACTTGAGAGAAGTTTCACAAGAAACGGGACAGACTCAGCAACTCCAGGAAGCCAGGTTAATGCTAACTATAATTTCTTCATGTACTGCCAAAGAAGCACTACACTGGCGCATCCCAAAAACCTACGAGCAGGGATACAGGAAATATGCCATTGTGGGGCAGCAGCGATTTTCACAAAATTATAGATTTGTCGCATTTGCTACATAATCCACCATATACTGCATAATGTACAGATTTTAATAATAAAAAACAAAGGTTTCTCACTCAAATGATTCAAAAGTTACCTTTCTGTTGCTTATTGATATATTTGGGTATTAAGCTGGCATAAATGAGGTGCCCCGAATGCCCAGACAGTGTTAACAAGTGTAACAAGCATTGGCATAGCCACTAAGTCTCGCTTTTGGCACCTTATAAGTGTTTAGCTAATCAACAGTTGATGTTGCACCAAGGATATTAGGCTGGATAACTAAACAACTATTAAGGTCCCGAAGGCGAGACCTGTTGCCTATGCCAATGTTTGTTTCACCTCCAGCTGGGCCGATATTAGGGGGGCTATCAGGCTTCCTTTTGTTTGAATAGCCTGACTGGAGGCAGCCTGGAATCTCACACTTATATGTAAATGCCTCGGAGGGGAAACAAAGGTACACAGCTTTTTATCTCTTCACAGGTACTGAGAGGTGTGCTTTTGCCTTTGTTCAGTCCTTGAATAAAAGAGATACATGCACTGTAAGAATGTCAGGTGTGTTTTTCTGTCCCAGTATTTACACAATTTCAATAGCACTATTGTATTTCTTTTATAGCGCTAGGCAACCTAATGCAGGGTGTCAGAGCTCTTTACGTAACATACACATTATACACTGACAATAAATCATGTACATGTGTAAATCAATGTACAAGATGAGTTACATGAGACATTATTACAAGGTGTAGGAGTCACATGTTCTTCATAGCTCACTGTGCTGTATTACACCGATTACAATTTGTGAGCTGCAGGTAACAAAAGGATCTCTGTGTTAAAAACAGTAACTCACTTTTCTATCTAAATAAAATAAAAATCTGTCATCTGCATGTTATGTGATGCGCTTTGCAGGGGACACATTAACCCAGTATGCTACTTTGATTCAAATCTGGGACTTCACAAAACACAGATCTCTCCAACAAACCAGTGCTCCTGTAGTGTTATCTCCGCGTACTTATTATTCCCTATGATTTAATGGGCACCTTTACAGCAGATGCCTTAACCCATAAAATATTTTAAGATGCACACTTTGAAACCAATTAAGCAGAACAGATCTACTGCCATTGTTCTCCTTATTGCCAATTTCTTTGTGACAGGGTTTTAAAAAATAAATATATTACTTTAGGCCCAGATTTTGCATCAGGATTGAGCAACTTTTTTGGCACAACCTGACACCAAATCTAATTTTTTAAATCTCATAATGTGCATAAACATGTATGAGGTCTTAATATCTGATGTCACTTTTTGTGATCTCACATCCAGTGAGGTCACTTCCTGTTATGTCATGTGCAATTTCATGCATCGTGACATCATGTGCTGTGATGGCACACGTCATGATTTCACTTGCAAACCACCTCATCTGGTTAGTCCCCCAACTTATTTTTTTAGGACTTGTTCCCTTTTGGCACCTGACACTGAAGCATCAGAAAAAAGATAATTGGCGGCTGACTTTCAAAGGGATGTGGCAATGCACACAGCACTCGACTCCAGGATACACCGACTTTCTAACATAAATACATGTTTCCCAGTATTCCCATTGTCTAATTTCACCTCCCGTGATTTCACTGTTATCTTTTTCTCTACTCCTGGAGAGGGAACACTGATATATCATTGAACAGTGGCCCCTTGTTAGGCTAATGAGACTCTGAGTCCACTCCTGAGGGTAAACCTGACTTGGGCAATCAGAACCCGCCACATATTAAATTCTCATTGGTTGATGAGGGAAAAGGAAGGTATAGAGTATGTCACTGCAAAGCAAAAGGTGGCGGATTATTGTTAAATATTCAGCAGAAGGGGACAAGGTCAGTGACGGCTACCGCCCCTCTCTCTGTATACCCACATCAACCCAGAACACGACACGGAACATGATTTGTCTTTGGAAGGCGGGGGGTCGCACACCCCACCCGGCCGTGTTTATTAAGATACAAAATAATAAAATTGTTAAACAAAGATACAAATTTTTATGCAAAAATATTCAGGAACATTTAGATACATTCATATTGACAAGTGTGATCTGCTAGCCTTAACAAGATTCTAATACAGCTTGTTTCCTAACCGAATCTAACATCCTCATCTGAAATTTTTTGCATACTAACATGTATGGCCATATAGCAAGGTCGCTAACCGGTGTCAGGTCTTACAAGCTGTGCCCTTACGCAGGTGCGCATATGCAGCCGGGCCCGTTAATCACCCCGTCCACCCCTGCAGCCGAGCCCGAGCCACCCCTGCAGCCGTGCAGCGATGCCTTCTCCAGTGCCTTCAGGATATGGAACCAGCGGTAGACTCAGTGACCGAGTCAGCTGCTCTTTTCTTCTGCGGCAGCTGAAACCGACGGTTCCAGAGATGGTGCCCGGAAGGATGGGGAAGTCTTTGCTGTTCTTAGGACTTCTTGAATAGGGGGCAAGTTATACTTCAAGCCCTTGGAGATACTTTGTCAAGCATGATACACACACAGTTCCTCTCCTTGGCAGAAACAGCTACTGCAGGCCAACCCCAGACAGCACACAGCAAAGGTGCAGAACGTCTCCTCCAGCATCAACCAGCTCTTCTCCATGGTAGAGGTTCCTCCTGAATTCCAAAAGTGGTCTAAAGTTAAGGGGTACGGGCCACAACATTTATGTTCCATTTCTCTTTGTTCTCTGGTATCGGAGAGGCTCTGTGCTCAGTCAAAAACAGTTCTGTCCTCTCTGCTGCAGCTTCCCGATAGGCGTGAGGACAGCATTGTCCAAGGCAGACCAGGTCCATTCAGGTGTAAAGGGAATCTCCTCTCCCTACTCTAAATTAGACATGAGCGGTTAACTTCACTCAGTTCACAGAGTTTTCTGCACTCTGCGGAGCTCACTGCAGAAAACTCTGCTTCGCAATGTGTAGTGGAGTTTTTCCCCTGCTCGTGAACCTGAACGGTAAGTTCGCGAACGCGAGCTGCCACTCGGGTAGAATTTCTACCAAGCAGCAGGAATACCAGCACAAACTGCAGATTGAACTGCACTCTGCCACTCGCTGAACTTAGCGGAGTTTTGCATAGCAAAACTCTGTGAACTATGTCCAGATCTGCGTTAAATGCAGCTCAGGTCTATTCAGCCCAGCCCTGACTCATTCGGGAAAGGCAGGACACACTTCAACCCCATCATGGCTGTCTGAGAGAATGCATATTCTCAGCCCCTGTCAATCCATTGCTACAGACAGCCAATACACAATCCAGCAGCAGCACACAGGATGGCAAAGCAAGAAAGCACCCATGTTCTAAAAGTGGTATTTTCAAACACAGAATATAAAAGTATCTTTACTAAAAGATGCATTTTTACATTCTGAATTCAGGCATACTAGACTCCAACTTCCTATCTTGTCCTAATGGGAAGTTAGATTTATAAGACGTTATAAATAAAGTTCCATTCTATCCTATGGGACAGATATCCTTTCAATAGTGAAAAGCAAAATACACTATATTTTAGTACTAGGACATGTCACACACCTCAGTACATGTCCTACCCTTCACATACACTACACCCTGGCCATGGGGCTACATTGGATCTACCTTAGGGGTGTCTTACATGTATTAAAAGGGAAGGTTAGGGCCTAGCAAGTCGGTGCACTTGCCAGGTCGACATGGCAGTACTAGACTGCACACAGACACTGGAATGGCAGGTCTGAGACCCTTTTTCAAGGCTGCCTGTGTGGGTGGCACAATCAGTGCTGCAAGCCCGGTAGCAGCCTTTGATTTACAGACCCTTGGCACACACAGTGCATTGTACTAGGGACTTACCCGTAAATCAAATATGGAAATCATAGAGTCACCAATCCACAAACACAATTTACAGTGAGAGTATATGCATTTTAGCACTGATAAGCAGTGGTAAAGTGCCAAGAGTCATAAAAACAACAACAACAGGGTCCAAAACAGGTGGCCAGAAAGTCTGGGGATATACCCTCTGGAAAAGCCAGGTCTAACACTCACCTATACAGCCACTCACCCATCCACTCACACCCAGACAGCCTCCCAACACAGTCACTCACCCATACAACCACACATACTCAGTCCCACACAATCACTTACCTGTCCATTCACATATCCATGCAAGCACAACCACATCTACTCATTCACCCATACAGCAATTGATATGCCAACTCACTTAACCAAACACAGACCCAAACACCCATACAACCACCTATACACCCAGTCACTCATTCAGCAAATATTCAGACACCCACTCACTCACCCGTAAAGTCACTCACACACCCACTCACCTATCCATACAGCCACTGACACACCAAATAACTCATCAATACAGCCACTGACACTATGTGGGTGTTAGTACACACACCCACATAGCCACTGATACAACCAGTCACCCACATACTCACCTAAACAGCCACTCACATACCCATTTACTCACCCATACAGCCTATCAACACAGCTACTCATTGACCCATGCAAGCACTCACCTAACCACTTACATACCTTGTCATTCATCCATACAAGCACTCCCACAACCACTCACTCACCCATACATCTATTCACACAGTCACTCACTCTCTAATACATCCAATCACACACCAACTCACTTGCCCACACAGCTACTCACACACCATCTCACAAACCCATTCAGCCACTCAGAAAACCACTAATATACAGATATACACACACTCACTTAATATATGGTAGATGTAGTATCATCCATTAGTAGTACACCTAGTACACTAATTTTAATTTTGTAGTAGCTTAGTATGTATGTTTAACAATCATACACTCTTAGAAAATACTTACGGTCACTGGATAATGTTGTTTGCGATGTAGTTGAGATGTTATCAGTGAGAACGCTGACCATGTCATCATGAGTGATGTAATATGTGGTGTCATAGCAGTGCATTATGGGGGGATAAGTTATAGTTAGCTCAGGTAGCTGTGACTGTTGAATTTAATTGGTTTTGTATGAGTGAAATCTGAGCCTAACTATAACTCTTGTAAGCTTTGTTTTTTCAGTGATTTTTAAAGGTTTCTTTCTATTGCCTAACTATAACAACCATGCAACCATTTAACCTTTGTTTTTTTTAAGTGAATATATGTGTTATTTTTTTAACTTACATAACCAAAACCAAAGGTTTCATGATTCACTGCATTATTTTCTTTAGAGTTTTTTAATTGCTTAATCCTGAATGATCACGTCATAACTATACTCCTTGGGTGTTTTATCCTACTATCAATCTATAGCTCTCTTGTTTTATATATTTCTGACAAAATATAAATTGCTAAACAGGACCACCATTCCGTGTTCAGTGAAAGGTGTCCTAACCTGTGGCTGCTTGCTTTTCTATTCAGAGGATTAGCTTGAAGTGGTCATAAAATTGAGTTGCAAATGACATTCCATGGTCCTCTTTTGAATGGCAAAGATTAGTTAAAACACAATTGAATGGAGAGTAGGCAGGTGGATTTCAGTGATTAGAATTGCTTTTGACTGTTTCCATCCATCCCTTGTGGGCTACCTTCACTTCCTAAACCAGACAGAATCGTCGAATCTAATACAAGGATGTTTTATTTATGCCAGTGTTTAAGTACCAGAAATCTCATGTGTACTCTGAAATACGCATTCTTACAAATGTTTAAATTAGCTTAAAAACTCAAAATGGAGGTAGCCCAATTTTTGTTTTACTATGAATAGTTTGCCTACCATTTTAGGTTTCGTTCACTGGGAAAGCTATGTGATTGATAGGAGTAGCACACATACGCTGTCTCATTTCAATTTGTGTTCCTAAATGTATCAAATGTGTTTGTTCAGGATCTGTTTATAGGTTATCTTTTAAATGCACACACATGTTGTGTTATTTGCTTTGTTGTTGTTTTTGTTATGCAGCTGAAGGTATTCAATAACACTGAATGATGTCAAATATTTCTAAAAAGCACTGGAACATTACAAAAACACAAAATGCCTTTTCCTTGCAACCAGCCTACCAAATGCAGAAAAATAAAATACCACTTGGCTGGAAAATGACTTTGGATAGAAAACGTTTAAGTGAATGTATATTAATGGCAGAATGCGATGTTTTAAGAGAAAAGTGGAATAGCCCTTCTCATTCTTGTTGCTATTTTTCCTTAACACTTCACTACAGAAAGAATTGATTTTTTATGGGTCAAAAACATTTTTACAATGGTTTAGAAAGTATTTTCGAAAGTCTTCATAAAAATAATGGCACGCCATGAATCAGTGGGAATACTACTGTCTTTTCATGGCAAGTGATGTGAAGTTAGTATTACAAAGAGTCCACAACCGCAAGTGGAATATTAAAGAGCACATTTTTTTAAATAGTGTATGCTGTTGTGGGGAAGATAAGCTCTCCTTAGAATTTCTCCAAAGAAAACCGCCTATTGTATTTTCTTGCACTGACATTTTCTGGAATATCCGCAGAGGCAAGTATGGTTGTATGGTGTGTTAATTTTGTTAAGAAGACAGAGCTGAAATGTGACATTTTCGTCTCATGTTGTCCCATGAGTGTGACTATATTGACATTCAGAATGGAAAGTAATGCTTTCTGATGGTATATCTAGAATAATTTTTGTAGGTTGTATGCAGAAAGACGTGCATCAGGGATAATGCTTTTCCCTTCGGATCAGAATTCCGGATTTCACCGAATTACATCAGAATCCAAATGAAAGTTACATTTCTAAGACCTCGTGCTCATGTTTTCATCCTTATTAAGTAAATGCATCTAAGTTGCAGACGTAGGCACACTGTGAGGTCGTAGTGCCTAGAATTTAATAAATTGGGTCTATTCACATAGGAAAATGTCTGTGTGGAGATTGTCACTCCTCAATTTCTGCCTAATTCATAGCAGAAATCTCAACCGGGAAAGGTACTGTTAGAAATTGAGTTTCTTTTTGGCCGAGTTATGACTCCTATCCAGGCAGGAACCACAATCCTAGTCAGGTTAAGTGCAGTACGCACTTAGGGGCCCAGTAGGATGGCGGGCGGATTGCCCCCGCCAGGCTGTCGGTAGCCACCGCCAGCCTGGCGGGGGCAATCCGCCCGCCATCCGCACCTAACTTCCCCCCTGAAATATTAGGATGGCGGGGGGGATCGCGGCGGACGGAAAGACCGTCCCCCGCTTTTCCGCCCCGGTCAACTTGCAACCGGGGCGGAAAAGGTTTAATATGGTGGCGGTGTCTAATAGACACCGCCAGCCATATTATGATGGGCTTGTTTAGATGCCTTTCCGTGGCGGTGATGCCGCCATGGAAAGGCATGCGGTCTTCACTCTGGGGGCCCCCTGCGGGCCCCCAGAGTGAAGGAGAGGTGGGGGGTGGACACGGGGGGCTACCTGTGGTACCCCCCTGCATTTGAATAAACAAAGCGGCAGGCACCGCGCAGTGCCTGCCGCTTTGTCTATGCAAATGCATTAATGCATTTTTAGCATTGTGGCAGGCGGTGCTGAGAGCACCGCCTGCCACAATACTAAAAATGCAGTATGTGCCCGCCACTGTGGCGGGCACATCCTAATACCCCCCACAGGAACCCCGCCCTTATGGCAGGCGGTCCCAAACCCCGGTAGGATAACGGGTGGACAAAGTCCGCCCGTCATCCTAATAGGCCCCCAAATGTTTACCTGTGCTCACCCTCTGACAGCTTGGTACAAATCTAACTAAAGAGGCAGTGTGTAAAGTATGTGTGCGCACACACATAGTAACACAGTGAAAACACCTCAAAAGTACTCCACACCAGTTTATAAAAATAGCGAGCATTTTTTACTGTGCAAAATGAGACGATAAAAATCCAATATAGACAAGTCAAGATATATATTTTGAAAGATTAACCAAAAATGCAGTTCTTAGAAATCAGTAGCTTCAACGGTGGCTATATGGTCGTTTTTGACCTGCGAATCCAAAAAGTTTTGACCATGATCGAGCGTGAGCCGGATTCATGAGTCATGCAGACCCGCTGACAGTACCTCGGATGTGTCCAAGATCATAGATGATGCAGTGCGCTAAGGAGGGGATGTGTCTCTTTCGAATGCGATGCATTGTTTCTGAAGCCAGGAAATGTAGTTGATATGTCGATGTCAAGAAGCAATTTGCATTGGGCTAATGCGTTGTCATCACATCACTAGGTGTAGGTGATGCATGCAACACAGGGCAATGTGGAAGCACTGTGTTGGCAAAGTCAGCTCTGTGCTGAGGATCAGCGGTGATGCATCGCACATTCAGCAAGCCAGGGCTTCGGTGCAGGCAGCGGCAATGCAATGTCATAGGGAAATGCGTCTGCCTGTTCTGAAAGTCTCAGCATCCTTGATGCATTAATTACTTCTGCTACACTCACTTCAAAGGGCCCAGGACTTGGATTTGCCCCACTTGACAGAGTAGGCCTCACAGCAGAGGAGCCCAGGTTCTGGTAGCATGATGCAGGGGAAGCCTTTGATATCTTTGAGGATTCATAAAACAGGATGCAGACAAACAACCCTTGAAGAAATTTTAGAGTTGTGGGATGTAGAGAGTAAAATCCAGACCTCTCACTCACAGGCAAGAAGCAGCAGGCATCAGGCCAACACAGTAAAGCAAGCAGCCAAGTGATTGTCCCTCCTGGCTTAACAACAACTCCTCTTCCTGGCAGAATATCAGCAGTTCCAGAGGTGTTCTGAGTACATGGTATCAGAGTTCCTGTACTTATACCCATCTTAGCCTTAGCATTAGAGAGACTTCAAATAAAGATCTTTTGTAGTGCACAAGATTCTGCCCTTCCTTGCCCTTCCCTGACCAAGCTCCAGACTTCCTACAGGGGGCATACAGCCCTTTATGCAGGGTCAGGCACAGTTCTCTTCTGGTGCAAGTGTCAGGTTCTCCCTCCCACTCTAGCTCATGAAGACCCATCATCCGGTTGATGGGCTTTCAGAATGTGAGTGGCACACCTCAGTTCCTTTTTTGTGTGACTGTGTAGAGGGAATGCACAAAGCCCAGCTGTCACCCAACCCAGATGTGTAATCCAGAGATAGGCAGAAGTCACTGAAGGATTTAAGTAAGAAAATACTATCTTTCTAAAAGTGGCATTTTCAGACCTGCAGTTTAAAAAACAGCTTTACTAAAAGATGTGTTTAAATTGTGAGTTCAGAGACACCAAACTTGCTTTTTGTATCTCTTCCCAAGTGAAAGTTACACTTATAAAATGTTACAAGGCAGGTCCAATTTTACCCTATGGGAGAGATAGGCCTTGCAATAGTTAAATATGAATTTAACGGTATTTTACTACCAGCACATGTACAACAGAAAAGTATGTGTCCTACCTTTTAAGTATACTGCACCCTGACCATGCTACTGTCCAGGGCCTGCTATAGGAGTGACCTATGTCTCATAGAAAAGGAAGATTTAGGCCTGACAAATAGGTTAACGTCTGAGGTTGAAATGGCAGTTTACAACTGCAGACCCAGGCTCTGCAGCAGCAGTCCTGAGACATGTTCAAAGTGCTACTCACATCAGTGCTGCAAGGCCACTAGTAATTATAATATTACTAATAAGAATAAGACTAATTCCTATTTGTAAGGTGAAAACGTATCACCCTTTAAGGTTTCAAGGAGCATGGGCCATCTTTGAGATAAATTGAGCCATTGCCCAAAGTCGCATGATGCTGTGCTGAGCAGCCGCTGGGCATTGAACCGTGAGCCCCATGTTCCGGAGTCAGCCACTGTGGCCACTGCACCTCACGTCTCCCACAAGTATCATTTTGTTATGTTCCATATAGGTACCCTAACATAGGCTCAGGTAGTCACCTAACCCTTCGCCTATATTCTCCCTACCATTACATTACGTAACGGTTCTTAGTACTGACCTTTTACCTAGTTACGGTAATGTCCAGAGATGACATGTGGTTTCCAGCCAAAAAGCTTAAACCTCATTCATTATGCATGAGGATTCTTGGAATCACAGCAGGAAAACATGCCTCATATCTCCTTCATAAAAACTATGTACAAGGGTCATTCCTTCTGTCATCCCAGTCCAACATGGCACAGCGAGGTATATCCCCAAGAGGTAAATACTTGCGTATATATACCATCTCTTGCTAAGGTAGTCAAAGGAGAAAAGGACTTCCACGCCGACACACTGACGCAAGACACTGAGGCACCTGCATGCAGACACTCCAGCTCACAGTACTCTAACATCCCTTGCGGGGTGTTAATCGCGAGACCAAGTCTCTCACTTCAGGTAATGAGGTTGACTTTATTCTAGAGGGATTCTTGGCTTTACACCCACATAATTCTAGGTATATTCAGGTACATCTAGTTAGGGGTGCATCATAGGAGTACGCATCTTACTGTCATGTATTTTATATACTTGCCTGTATTCATTGCTTGAGCACAATGGTAGAAATCTACCATATTTTTACTCTATTAGTGCTTATTATCATTTGTATCTGTTACTGTCTAAGGATGGTTTCAGCATACCTATTTTACACCAGAATGACATTGTTCAATAAATGCTTATTGAGAAATGCCACCACCGTTTATTCTGTGTATCTCTCTGAGACAAAGTGAGCATGAGTGACTGAGCGAAAAGTGGCACTTTTTCCACGATTGTGAGGGATCAGGGTTGTCATGTTCAATGGTTGCCAAGAACTATTCTCTCCTTGGTAAGAAGAGTTTCTATAGGTACTGTGAACTAGTTGGTATAGAGGCTGACATATCCGGTAAGGGTGTCCCGAATCAGTCTGACTCCAATCCTACAATATATGTTGTCTAAATGCGCAGATTCTATATTGGTAGGCTTTCCTGTTTTCAGTTTCATTTTTGGTAAATTCTGGTGTTTTTTTTCTGTTTTTTCAATACCTTACCTAACAGTGGTTATCAGTGGTTACACATTTTTGCACCATTAAAAACAACAGAAACAGTGTTTTTATGGTGTTTATGGACTGTTTTGCTTTAATTATTGCTTGCTTTCTGCACTGACAGTGCATGTGTATAGATAGCGTATGTACAGGGTATGTGAGGTGCAAATACATTTTTACAAATCAAACATTTTGTAGTACACTATACAATACTTCTTTAATGAGTCTTTGGTAATGCATGCTCGCCTTACAATATTAACTGTCGATGCTGCCAAGGCTTTCGATAGAGTGAACTGGGCCTTTTTAAATAGTATAATGGTTAAAAACAATCTAGGGGAATCCTTTCTTCATGCAATAGGGGAAATTTATAAAAACCCTAGATCAAGAATCCTAGTTAATGGCAACCTTACGAATAATATAAACATTGGTAGAGGCACAAGACAAGGGTGTCCTCTCTCTCCCCTGCTTTTTAACTTGTACATAGAACCTCTAGCAAATAAACTTAGAAACTGCAAAGATATAACTCCCTTTAAATATCAAGGATGGGAGAAAAAACTAGCACTTTATGCAGATGATCTGATGCTATTTACAGAGGAATATGAAAGATCCAAACCAGCTATAGAAAAAATCATTTCTAATTTTGGCCAAGTTTCAGGATACTCAGTAAACCATACCAAAACAGAAATAATGACATGGAATACTCATTTCCATAGCCCTAACATAAAAAAGAGATAAGATACTTGGGCATTTTGATAAATCAGAATATAGACAAAATACCACAAAACAATCTAAACAGAGTAGCCCGAGACGTAAGAAAATTACTTAAAGTATGGTCTAGCCTGCCTTTAAGTTTTATAGGGAAGTCAAACATCATAAAAATGAATATACTTCCAAAATTTACCTTTTTGTTTAATAATATCCCATTGCAATTCAAAAAAGCCGAACTGAAAAAGTTACAGGGAGAGCTGTCAAGCTTTATATGGGCCTACAAGGGAACCAGAATATCATGGAAGAAGCTAAGGAGAAAAAAAGAGAAAGGAGGTATTGCAAGTCCGGATCTGACAGAATACTGCAGGGCTTTCCAATTTAAAAATATAAGGAACCTTCTGGGAATACATCAATACTATCCGGAATATTTGCAAGCAATTACAGAAACAGAGGATCACTTTCTATTCAAATTCGGACATCAAAAATACTTTAAAAAAGTTAAACTAAAGGTTCTTAAAGAAGCAATAAAACTGTGGACACAATTTAGAACAATATTAAAAATTCCCTACTATAGTGCATTGGCACCGATATGGAATTCTCCTGGAACCCCGAACTGTCTGAAAGACGCTATGGCCATTCCCTTAAAACAGAATAACATTAACTATTGGGGTCAATTACTAAATGGATCCAGCTTGATCTCTTGGGAAGAAATGAATAAAATCACTAATGGAACAATATCAAAATTTAAGTATTATCAACTGAATAGTTGGGCAAGAACAATACCAGCACAGGATAAAGATAGTAAAACCTTGGAAAAAGAAATGACAAAAATCCTACCCATAAAAAAGGAGGTAGCAAAATGGTACTGGACTTTAATAATGGAAGAAGAGGAAAGCTACCAAATAGCAGAACAAACGTGGGGAAAAGATCTAGATACAGAAGAATTAGTAAACCTATGGGAAGACTCAATAGAGAAATGTTGGTCAACACTAAAATCTGTAAGACTAAAAAGAAATCATCTGTACACCCTGCACAGAGCCTACTGGACCCCGAAAAAACTTTCAAAATTTAAGAATGCAGGAATTAAAAAATGCCCTAAGTGCGGGGAAGAAAGGGCAGACGATATTCATATGTTCTGGAGCTGCCCAACCCTGAGAACATTCTGGGAAGAAGTTGGTAAGACGCTAAATTTGATATTCCGAAAACATCTAAAAGTAAGTGAAACTCTTATTCTTTTTGGGATTGGTAATACAACAGAACAAGTAAAACTAACAGTAATGGAAACAAAGTTACTTTTTGTGTTAATGGTAATAGCGAGGAGAGAAATATGCATTAAGTGGATTGGGCCAACACCACCATTACACGGGGAATGGATAAACTCAGCTATCAAAATAAACAAACCAGACAGAAGGGGTAATTGTAGTAAGAGGTTTAATTACTGGGAAAGTATGGAAAAATACCTAAACCCATAAAAAAGGCAATAACACACTGTCCTATGATTAAAGCGAATGCACAGTCTGGAATATGAGTATGATACTCATAGAGTAGTCAAGGTGGCTAGCTCCTTCTTCCTTCGTTTACAGACTTGTGAATATGTAATGGCAATGGGTCTCCTCTGATTAAACATGGAAAGGGAAAACTCCCATGACAAGAGAGAAATGGGAAGTGTCGGTACAAAAAAAAAAAGTTTCAGAGGCAGAAACCAAAGTTTCCATATACATAGAATTTTCGCAATATGAGGATTTAAAAAAAAAAAAAAAAAAAAAAATGCATGCTCGCCTTTCTTTCCTATGTAAACGTTTATCTGTAAAAAGCCCTCTCAACATTGGCATTTGAGACGGGCAATACCAAAACAGCCAGTACACAATTTGCTAACTCTGACCAATGACATAGCTTTCCATGCCAATACTGGTGTATCTAAATATTGTGATTCTCAAGGACATGTTCTGCAACATATGTGTTGAATTGGGCACTTATGCTTTCAGTTATTGAAGCGGCAAAAATGAAGCAGTACTTTTCAAAGTCTGGAGAAAAGAAGAAGGGATCTAGAACTTTTGCAGAGTACCTCAGTGAGGTTTCAATAACTTCAAATGCCATGGGTGGTTAAGGGACATTTATATGCATCATTGAAAGCTATTTTGCATAGACTGTAAATGAAAATGTCCTGAATTGCTCCTCAACATTTCTTTGCTTAACGAGTGGCAACAATTCTAACATGGAGCATGTTGCAGTGCCAACGTCCCTAAAATTGTCGCCAAGCCTATTATCAAGGGAGATGTTTCAGATCTACCCCAATTTCGCTGAACACATGGTAGACAAGGGTGTTTTCAGCCTCTAGTATTTTGATTATGTCCACTACAGCAGTCATTTTTTCCTGTAAAAACCTAGGCATGCAGTAGACTGTACTTTCTTCACATCACTATCAAAATGTGACCAAAGATTACGTTTTCATGTAAAAACCTACGTATGCAGTATACTGTACTTTTTTCACATCATTATCAATATGTGGAAAAAGACCATCAAATTTCTTGCCTTTGATATCATCACCAAGCCCAAATTCTGTAAACAGTCGCCACATGGATAATATTGGCATTCACAGCCTCTAGGACTGAGAATCTACCAGCTAAATACCACAGTTAGGATGACTCTCTCTTTGATGCCACACAAAGCACACATCTAGAAATATTTGCATTTTAGTTCCTAGGCATAACGAAACAGTGCACCCGAATGGACTACAAAATCAATATCATTCTTGATTACCTCTGAATATTGTAAAGATGCTTTCAGCATACCATCTAACAAGTGACAAGGATCTCTTACAGGGAAGCACTTCAGCTCAGGTATTGACTTTGACAGGTCATCATAAAACTTTTTCATATACGTAACTAAATTACTGCAAATACAAATATTATCACTCCAATCTATATAGAACTTGGTAGGAACTTGTTTCAGCAGCATTCCAAGTGGCACTGCTTGCCATGTTTACCAACGTCTGGTGTCATGTTTTCACTACAATCTCAGATGCTTGGTGACAAAATTATTTTTACATGAACCTGTCACTACACCTAGCATTGAATGTTTAAAGCCTTGGGTGTTTTGCAATCAATATTGACCCACTAGAAAAGGGGGCTGATGTATCAATGTGTTTCCCCCTTTCTCTGACTGTGGGTAAATATAATGGTACATATTAGGAAAGATTTCCATTTTACCTATCAGTAAAATTAAAGGTAGCCAAAATATGAAAAGTAAGTTTTATATTTCCTGATTCTCAACAATTTATAAAATAACTAAATAAGACCTACAAAATGCTTCTAAACACTGCATATTTAGACCAAAAACCACAAAACTGAAAAAGCAGAGGGTAGAAGAGACAATATTTTAGTGACATTCCTAAACATCAAAACTCAAGCAGAATAATGTTAACCTGGTCTTTCTTGCTGCTGCCTTGTATAACAAAATTACATTGTATTGGCCTCTTCAGCACTACATAAAAAGACTATTTCACTCATCTTTTCCTTTCCTTGAAAGGTCACAAAGGAGTTTTTTCAGTGTTTATGGGCCCGATTCACAGAACTAACTTAAGACAAAATCCTAAACTTACTACCATTTTGGTATTCACAGAAGGTACTTACTCATTTCAGTATTAACAGAAGTTAGGAGTCCTATTTTTAGGACTTCTAAATGCCTTTTGTGAATACCAAAAGTCTTAAAGTTAGGATTTTTCTCAGTTTAGGAGTAGTAAAGTTAGGACTCCTAACTTTAGGACTCCTAAACTGAAAAAAATTCTAACTGTGAGACTATCGGTATTCACAGAAGGCATTTAGGAGTCCGAAAGTTAGGACTCCTTACTATAGGACTCCAAAACTTAGAAAAATCCTAACTTTATTACTTTCAGTATTCACAGAAAGCATTTAGGAGTCCTAAAGTTAGGAATCTTAACTTTACTACTCCACCACACAATCCTGGGAGAAGTCAGGGCATTGAGCACATTTCCTCCTTCAGGGTGTCAGACGCAGTCTGGCATGCCTCTGTTCAGATCACTTGACATGGCTTCTTCTTGGAAGTCAGCTCTATCAATGAGGCAACAATGGTGCCATATCCCTTGACAAATCTCCTTTAATAGCCAGTGAGGCCTAAGAAGTTTCTCACTCCTGTCTGGGTCTTGGGGGTGTTCAACCCAGAATGGCGTTGATCTTTGCACCCGGCTGCCCCCTACTTGATGTCCCAAGTAAATCACACAATCTCACAACCCTGGCCTATCTGGCACTCACTGGCCGTGATAGTTACGCCTGTGCTCTGTAGGTCCTGTAGCAATTCTTTGAGGTGATGCAAATGATCCTCACAACTAGAGCTGAAGACTGCATTGTTCTCAAAGTATGTAGCACTGAAGTTCTCCAAACCAGCCAGGACCTGGTTGACCAAACACTGGAAGGTGGCAGGGGCGTTTTTCAACCCAAAAGGCATGACACAGAACTGGTAGTGCCCGTTTGGCATTGAGAATGCTGTCCTCTTTTGTGCCCCCTTGGCCAAGGCAATCTGTCAGTACCCAGATGTTAAATCAAACGTGCTGAGAAACTTAGCAGTTCCAAATCAATCAATGGGATCATCATCTCTGGGGATGGGGTTGTGTCAGTTTTGGGGACCACATTGAGCCCATGGTAGTCCACATAGAACCGTAGTTAGAGTGTGACATCAGGGGGAGCAGCCTTGGATATCAGAACCACTGGGCTGGACTAAGGAATTTTGGTGGGCTCAATATCCCGAAGTGCTAACATCTTGGAAAACTCCTCCTTGATGATAGACTTCACTCTGTCAGACAATCTGTAAGTGTGTGCCTAACAGGCAGGCTAGCCCCAGCATCCACATCATGAGTGCACCAATAGGTGACTCCTGGGGTGAGTGAGAACAGAGATGCAAACAGGTCCACCAACTGGAGACAGTCTCTCTGTTGATCTAGGATCAAAATAGGTGAGAGACTCACACCCTCTACTGACCCATCCTGCTCTGTGGAAGATACAATCTCAGGTAGAAGTTCACTCTCCTCTTCCATCCCATCATCAGTGACCAAGAGCTTTGGCAGCTCAGACCTCTTGAAGTGGGGCTTGAGGTAGTTAACACACAGGACCCTCAAAAAGTACCTAGGAGTCTGCCAATCCACCAGGTGATGTCACTCCTGCACTCCTTTACTTCAAATGGCCTAGACCAGCTTTCTTGCAGAGCACCATCACCCATACCTTTGACCAGGATGAAACTCAACCAGAGTCGTATTCTGGTCATGCCAGCATTTTATATCCTCCTAGCTAGATTCCTGATAATGGGGCCACATGGAGCTCTCGACCTCTAGGAGAGCTAGTGTGGGCCAGTATGTATGTGTCCAGCTGACCAGCATGAGAAGCGTGTGATCAGTACGTGTGGTGTACATGCTATATCCTGATTGGCTGTGTGTTACTAACTACATGTGGTATTTAACTTTGTCGTATTTTGGGAACATGAGCATTTGGCCAATTGTTTTATTGGGGCCAATTTCCTTGGACTGTTTGTGATGTAGCACCCGATCTATGGGATCGATCAGAGTTTTCCCTGGTTGTGCTTTTGTCTTTGGGCTGAGTGTAACCCCACCTGTGACCTATCGATCAGTAGCCCTGGGTTTGGGTCACAGGGCCTGTCTGACCATGTATCTATGACTTGGGGATGATCTGGAGGTCATCTTGGGTAAATTTGACAGAAATGATAGGATCACGTTATTGCGTGTACATAGAACATGGCAGTCATTGATATCATATTTAACGCATTCTCATTATGATGCGCACAGTTATTGGAGTATACATCAACATTGCTTTTACTGGTTTTGACATTATTTTGCGTGCATAGTTTATGGCGTATTGCTGCTGTTAGGCCTGCACATTTCATGGTGCACATTGTCATCACATTTACCAATATTAACATCCCACCTCTACTTGAATTTTCAACTAAATCAATTTCCTCATATGCCATGACAGTCAAATTTTTCGATAAGGTGTTTGTTGCTGTAATGTCCGCTATTCTTTCTCTAGCAATTTGCATAACTACCTAATTTGAGGACTGTATTTCAACAGCTGGATCCCCCAATTATAAGAAATCACACAACAATAGTATAAAAATAAAAACTTGAAGTAATGACATGATTAGTTTGGCCGTTCATAGGGGAATCTAAGGAAAAATATAATGAAAATAGTTCTGCTGAGGGCAACCTCCCTCCTTCTTCATGTTAGTTTGTAGACGATGTAGTGCTAGGATGGCAAAAGCGAGAGTTCGGTTTTTCAGATCATTTCCAGGAATATAAGTGCAACAGGAAACACTGATCTTGGCACACACTGTACTCTCCATCATGGTCATCAAGTCAAATGCATACTGATGTTGCATCAACATAAGGTGAATGGCTCTCAGTTCTTCCTTGATAGCGTTTAGGCCAAGCTGTCATTGAGCATCTTTAGCATTTCATACCTGGTTATTTGTAGCCAGCAGGCATTTATCTTCGCTTGCAAGATGTAGAACCGTATTGACCCCCCTGCATTTACTTGAGTATCAGAAAATAGTCTAAATTCTTCTAGAATGTCCTTGTAATAAGCCCAACCAAAAAAAACAGCAGTTCTTCTTCTTCGAGCCTGATGCAACAGAGCAGTTTTTTCTGTTATGGATGTTGATACAACTCATACAGACATTAACCCGGGATGACCATTGTTGGGGTGTGTATGGTCATGATGGTGCCGAGTCCCCGTCATCCGGGGATAAGCTGGGTATAGGTAGGTTTACTGCACTGCAAATACATATCCATCAATCTAGAGGTGCCTCATTGCAGGTCTGATATGCAGTATTACTTCACAGAGCTCATTAGAACCAAGCGCAATGGTTCTTTTGCCTCTGAAACCCAAAGAATACAGTGTAAGTTTATGTACAATTAGGGGTTGTCCTTTTCATGTGTACCAATTAATCTCAGTATCACAGGTATTGGGTGTCTATGCTGGCGCTTGACCCCTTCCCATGGGACTCATTTTCCCTAATGTGGTGGAGCTGAGCAGCCCTGAACTGGAATTCCATATCCAGGGTCCACTTGTCATTAAAAAATAAGGTGGCCCCAAATATATTAAGGGTCACCCTAGAACCATAGATAAAGACGGTAGTGGAAGTTCTTGTGCACTGGTGCGATGGTCTAGCAACCTTCAAGAACTTCTTTTCTACGAAGTCCCCAGGGCCAAACAGTGTCCTCCACTATAGTGCCCCTCCTTCTCATCACGTCTAGTTCTGTTTGAACATTGCTCGATTCGGTAAAGGTACAGTGCCATATGGTTGGTTTTATACCAGGTCATGCTTACCATTGTTCTATGAGGTTCTACTCTATTGGGTTCAATCTTGGCTCTAGTACAGCATAAGTACAGGTAGATGAGACATTTTACATTCTTGTAGGCTATCTCTGGGGATAGGTACCGCCTATCTGTGCCTACGGTGTAGGGTATGAGTAAACATATGAAGCACAGTCTGTTTGTGGTTTGAGTGCCCACAGCGATCATGTGCTGATATCAGGTGTTATGTAGGATTCTGCTGTTTAGTGCGTGATGAATGCTAGTGTTTGGTTCAGCATGGATGTAAGTGAGATCAGATAGGTCTTCGTGCATGGTTTGCAAAAATGACAACGTAAGTTTCATGAAAAAAAGCATGTTTCTGGTGAGAGCACCCATGCTACACAGAGTATGTCAAAGAATGCAAAAACACAGAACTTGGAAAACATTTTTAGGTATTGGGATGGTCTTCAAAAGTGTTTTCTGTCATCTGGGCACCCAGGGGTGTCTTGTCTTGGTGTAGTACAAAATAATTTTAATTTATTTCTCCACCAAAAATTGTTTGTAAAGTCAATTTGCAGTCTGTGTTCTTGAGCAACTGGCCCTCTTGATGTCCTTTTGAGAGTTTTAAATGAAGGGGTGGCAGGCCGCAATAACGCTGATGCACGTGTGTTTCTATTGCTGGCCTGTGGGATAACTGTGCATTATAGGGTAGCTCGGAAAAAACACATTGTTGACAGAGTTCCTATATTTCTCTTTTTAGGAGTACTCTCCATCTTTTTCACTGTAAGTGAAACTTTCTAGTGATATACTGAAAAGAGGTTGTGGCAGATTTTAGGGAATGATCAGTTTAAGTTGGGCAGTGTTATTTTGTCAGTACTATGGTTCCCACTTTTCTCGCTGCAATGGGCAAAGTAGTTTCCTCTGTGGGCTGCTTGTGTTAAATATATGTGTGTGTGTGTGCATCATTTTACCAGTGAGAGGTGTCCTTTAGATCTGCATGGGCTGTGTGCAATGTGAGGGAAAATAAATTGTGATGTTCTCTTTGTCACATGAATGTTACTCTGATCTCTGCACATGGAATGTAATGATGTTTTTCCTAATAGAGTTGAGTGTTTTGACTATGCCCTGTTTCTGGAAGCTTCAGTTTTTGGGCTACTTTTGGGCTCCTTCTGGCAGGTCACTGGCCGCCTTCATTGAGTCTCATGTAGGGGTGGTTGTAATGTGACATATCGGTGGGGGTCGAGATGCTGCTCTGTGACCCCAGTGATTCGATGTGGCCATGACTGGGATCGGGCCTATTACTTCATTGGACAATGTTTGTGAGGTCCTCTGTATTATATTTGGACAAGCCAGGTGAGGTGGCAAGCATTCACATGCACCTTGCGTAGGAGCCCGCTATGGTTATCTATGGAACCCCTCTTCCTCCCATCGCCCCCTAAAATGTTTTGGGTCTGCTGCCCTTGGCTGTAATGAGGGACTTCCAACTCGGTGAAATGCTACTCCCTGCTCTGGAGGAGCATGATCCAATGAGCAGACTTTGGATGTTTTTGTTTTTTAAGCATTATGGGAGAGGAGGAGGCAGAATGTCCTGCTTACAATGGGAGTCAGATATGTGGCTGGGACTTGCTGTACTGTGAGTAATAAACACAAATGGCTGATTGCCCAGGGGAATTTCCCTATTGACTTGTTGTCAATTATGAATATGGAGTTCTGTGGGTCATCTCATCACCCCAAGTGCACGGAAAACCTGGCTTCTGGTACCAAAATGTTGTCTCATTTTGGAACTACAAGAGAGCTTTCACTTCCTGGAAGCCCTGGGGTTGATGAGACTAACGTAGCTCGCCCAAGGATTTGGACAAGGACTGCTGGACCTCGGTGCCGGTTTTATATACCAGTTGAGGTCCCCATGCTCATTTGTCAGACTGCCTGCTTCTGGGGTATGGCCAGCCAACCCCACTCTGGGGGACTAGCACCAGAGTGGGGGCTAGGCCCCTGCAGGAACCCGAGATGGTGGATTTAGCGTGGAATCCCAATCAATATAGTGCAGTAGTCCTAAAGTGGTGTGCAAATGTAGGTAAGGAAATGTATAAGCTGTTAGGTCATGTTGAGGGTTTGAATATACTGCGTATTTGAATTGGGTAATTGCGTGAAGGGACTACCTTCCCAGACGGTTACAGCTCTCTGCCATGGCTGTGCTTGTTGTGCTAGGCTCCCTGCCTGCTGTGGTTGACATGCACATGGCAAACAACCAGGCCCCTTACCTTGAGACTGATTGTAAAATGCATTTGTATTATTCTGCATTTGGTTTTGAAGAAGGATATTCTCTGGAGGCTTTCAAGGTACTATTCGTTTCTGCTAGTTATATGTTTATAGGAGGAATCAGCTGGTCATGTGGCCCATTCTGCGACAATAGTGGCACTCTATGAGGCTGAGCTGTAGCCCGCTTCCCTAGCACCTCCAGGACTGGGTGGATATCCCCTGGGATCCAGAGGCAGAGCTCCCTTAAAGACTGGTGCCATCTGCATGGTTTAGCCAATGCGTTCCCCACAAGGGTGGTCTTTTTCAACTTCTGTTGGACCAAAATGGGAGTTTCTCTCTCGGCCTGATCCTGCTTTTCCCTGTCCTTCTCCTGTCTTTTGCAAAAGAAATTTAATATGTGGCCTGTATTTTCCACCAAGGCCTGGTGTTCAGTCCTACTGTGCTGTCTAGCCTGGTCTGTATATCAGCAGACAGTGTCTGTATGAAGATGCAGTAGAAGAATGCAACCTGGGGTCCCGTGTTGGTCCAGGGCTGTCTGTCTTTTGTACACATTATTCCCTCATTCTACCTAGAAAGTCAGTCTCCCCAGGCTTCATGCTTTCTGCCATCAATTCTCCTATATCTGGACGATAGGGGAATATCTCCCTCAGGGCCATCCGCATCTATTGTTTAAGTGAGTTGAATGTTGCCGTGCCATGGTTTGTGTTGATCAGCATGACTGCGGGGATGCCTGCTTGGGAAAACACCTCCTCAGTCAGCTCTCCGATGAGGCTACTGAATAGACTTTTGACTTCGTCTATAGCTAACTTGATTCCTGTGGTGTTTTTCTCACAACACGAGATCCACTTTCCAGCCCCGTCCTCCAATGGGGGTAGTTTGTTCCTGAGCCCTTCTTTGTTCAAATGTGCCCATGGTGCATAGATGGCCTCTGCAACACCCTTCTGTAGCAGTGGGCATATTTTGGTGTGCAGCGGATCCGTCGGTTTTCTTTGACGTAGCGCTCCCAACTTCTCAGGCATTTCTACATGTAGTGTTAGTTCCATTTGTGGATCTCCCCCTCCATGCCAGATGCATTCTTTTGCGACTGCCATGTCCTCTGGTTCGAAGGATCCCTCCTCCGGCCAAGGTCTGTTGTACTGGCCCTTCCTTTTGGTCCAGCAGGCCAGTAGATGGCAAAATGGTCACACTAAGGCCTTGCCTTCTTTTCTGGACACTATTTTTCTAGGTGAAGGACTGGGTTCTTTTGGACCCAGCGGTGCCAGGGCACAACACCTGAAACCTTCGTGGGTAACCTGCTCCGGCGTACAAGTCACAGAGACACGGGACACTTCCTTCGGCGTCAAAGAGTCAAGGTTTATTTACTGCAGGGAACACAGAAGTCACGACAAGTACAACACGTGCAACTTGGGGAGACTGCTTCAAATTGGTTCTGTGGATCGCTCCTTTTATACAGTTTTTACCCATAGGCTAACATTGAACACAATAGTTTACAACCCAGTTCCCACATCTAGCTCCCAGAGGGGTCGCTTTGGTCACTTTGAAACACATAAGGTCCGGAACATAAGTGCGGAAACATTTGGCGGTTCCCAACTGTAAAAACCCATCTTCCCACCATTAGCAAATTCCAATCAGCAGTAAAGTAGATCGAGATAGGAACGAAGACAGGTGCAGAGGAAGACGGAGACAGTGGGGAGATCGGAAAGGGTGTAAAAGGGGAGGTGTCGGGAAGCACGAGATACAGGCATCAAAGGGACGTGCCTAATGAGATGCACGGCTGAGACAATAAGTCCGTGCGGCAAGATGAGCCTCGAGCGGCGCCACCTGCCTTACAGTAGCAACCCCCTCGTCATAAAGACACTTTCAAAGAACATGTGTCTTCCGCAAATATCTTGGGAGTCCCAGGGTCGCGAAGCGGACAGCGTCCGTTTGCTGGCTACTTGAGGGCAAGAGACAAAATGGATGCCGTATCTAAGATGGAACCCGTGGGTACAGATGAGAAACCCACATAACAAACGAACGGTTTAAGTTAGCACAGCGAAACTGCGCACACTTACTAAACTCGTCATTTGCGGTTCATAGATACCAGACTCGACCATATTCGTGCGAGTCGAAAACACCACTTACAATTGTCACGGAACCTCAGACGCTCCTTTTGCCCTCATGTAGGCAAGCACTAGTCGGAATCATATTCGATATTCATCAGACCATCAAGATGTCGTTGTAGCATAGCTCTGTCCAACCGAGTCCCCTTGGTAACAGGTGGTTGTCTCATACACGTTGTAGCACAGAGGCCACATAAGGCAGGACCACACTGCACGCAAAGGCAACACGTGAACAGGAACACTACCACAACCCCGATGATCATCAGAATCTTCCAACCCCAAGTCGATACCAGGCCCCAAAACCATCCAAGTAACGTCCAATCCCCTACATCCACGTGTATGGATTCGGAGATCTTATGCAACTTCGAGATGGCTTGATAGACAGTAGGAGCATTATCTGGAATGAAAATGCAACAGCTCGAATGGATCACTTTACATACCCCACCGCGATCTGCCAAGACGACATCTAAAACCATACGGTTTTGTAACGTCATAAGTCTCTCCGCCTGAAGTTCTGAGGTGATATTACCAAGGGCACTGGCAGTAACATTAGCTGTCGATTCTACCACTCGAGTCAAATGTCTCAGGTTCCTACTATTAACCATAGGTCCCCAAAACGGGAGGAAACCCTTGAAAAAGTCTCCTGCCTCTTGACCGGCAGTATCCTCTTCGCTAATTACGCCTCGTACAACTCTAGTCTTATGATAATCGGCATCTACAGTGAACGTCGGAGGCAACAGATTTGCAACAAAACATGAGCCCATGAAGTCTGCGGGCAACCATGTGTATGCACGATCATGACAGATGAAGTACGTACCCTTGGCAGCCAGAAACACAGGGGACGGGGACATTGGCAGAACGTAACTTTCAGTGCAAGCACTTGCTCCAAGTGAGGCTTGCGAACCACGACCCACAAGACAAAGATTACCAGTGTGGGGTACGACCCATATTGGAGACGAGCTTTTAAGCTGCTTTTCATTAATGAACATACTATATTCCCCTCTACTTAGGACCCTATAGGCTTGTACCTCTTCTTTAGGGATGAGAAAAGCATCATGGATCTCATCTTCCATATCCTCTATTGCCATCGATAACACCCACTGATACGAGGTAGGACCAGAGTTGGGGGAACGTTGTTCTGGAGTGGGGTGGAAACCCAGTGCGCTTCGAAGCATTGTTTGGAATGCTCGAGCTGACCCTTGGGAACTATACGGTAACACCAGATATGGAATTCCCTTACCCGTAGTATGTGGCATCAACCCACACACCCAACAATTAGTAGTGTTAACCACTAACTGATGCTGATGGAGGAGCTGGATAAAGGAATTGTTGCGGAATTCTACACGTCTAGCCTGTTCGTGTTCCGGTAATATGTGAAAAGAATGGGGAGAAGCGGTGGAAGTAGTAGAAGTAAGGTTAGGGTAAGGAGTAGGGGTAGGGGTAGCAAGTAAGTAGTGAGACATAGTATAATACACCCCACCCGCCAAGAATGCAGAAGCAGTTAAAAATAGTACAAACAATTGGAATATAAAACATTTAGTACGACTGAGTTTCTGCAGTTTGACTCTGTACGCCTGAGCTCCTTCCAAATCATTCAGCTTCGACAATGCCATTTCCCTACGACCGTCCGCAACGTTTCTTGACGCACTTCGTTCTGTGCAGCAATAGTCAATCCCCAGGAGTTCCTAGGAACCGACGGCCTTTAACCTAGCGTCAAGACCTACTGTCCAGAAGGAAGTACGCGCGCGGCCCTACGGCCCTCAATACGCAATATGTATTTATTTAGCACAATAATTCAGCTGTGGAAGGAAAAAGATACAAGGTAGAAGCTTGATACATGTACAAAACAAGTTTCAATGATACGAATATTCAAAGTTGATCAGGGGAAACGAAGATATTGCAGTTATCAATTTCAGCAAAGCAAGAAAATTTTATTTGTCCTTAGTGTGAGAACGCAAAGAATATCGATGTTTCCCGGGACGTGTCTGCTCGTCGAACAAAGGATCCGTTGAGGAGACAGCGTCCTGCTGATCAGTTTGTTGATCTGGTTTTGAGTCTTTTGCTGACAATGTTCCAACAGTGGCTTTCTGCTGCGCTGAGAGTTCTTCAACAAGCTGTGCGTCGCTAAAAGGTACAAACGCCGGCAATGTCTCTGTTTCTGTTGACGCAATGCCTTTCCTCACCCACGGGTCTGCCGGCAAAGGAATAGGGACTCGCTTACAATGGGTAGCATGTACCCAATTCTTCCGCCCCTCAAGACGAACGGCAGTCCTCGTGGCCAGGAGCACCTGGTAAGGTCCAACAAAGCGGGGGTCCAGATTCTTCTTGCGTGAGAAGTTACGGGTAACTACCCAATCACCGGGATGGAGCTGGTGGCCTGGACCCTCCGTCTGCGTCGGCAAGGCGTCGTAAACCTGTTGATGAATTAACCTCAGTTTAGCAGTCAAGTCATGTAAGTAGTCAATCAACATCGGATACTCAAGATCAACGAATATACCTGGCCTAGGAACCCCCCACACATTCGCAGGACGGCCGAACACTATTTCATAGGGACTAAGCCCTATTCGGGAGTGTACAGTCGCCCTAGTTGACAGTAGTGCTAGAGGCAAAGCGTCAGGCCACGAAAGTCCAGTCGTAGCCTGAATCTTCGCTAGTTTTAGTTTAAGGGTGCCATTGTACCCTTCAACCAATCCAGCTGACTGGGGATGATTGGCGCTGTGGAATTTTTGATTAATTCCAAGGCCCTTACACACACTCTTCATCACACTTCCAACAAACTCACTTCCGTTATCTGACCACACGACTCTAGGCATTCCATACCGAGGAAAGTATTCCTTCAGTAGGATTTTCGCAGTAGACAAAGCAGTATTATCTTTGAGGGGATAGGCCTCGATCCATCGGGAGAATGCGCAAACCACAACCAAAACGCATTTCAAGTTATTGCATCGCTCCATATGGATGAAGTCCAATTGAATCACCTCAAAGGGATACGAAGGAGGAGCAAAACTGCCAGGGGGAGTTGGGGTTCCTTTGCCAGGATTGTACATTATACACACCATACAATTCTTCACCAGACGTTCAGCACACTTCGTAATACCATCATTCTTCCACACATCAGCCAGCAACTTGCAAATACCTTTCGCGCTAATATGTGCTAACCCATGTGCCATTGTCACAACGGCCAGTACATACGCATCCGGTAACATCCATCTTTTCTGATCCGACAAATCAATCCAGCAACCATTCGCATCCAACCTTCCCGTACTTTCTTTCCACTTCGTCTTTTCCGTGTCGGTGGCCTCATTCTGAATTGCTTTCACGCTCTCTATGGTATTTTCACACATACTCGATTCTGTAGGCCACCTAACCGAACTCGTCACATACATTCGAGTGCTAAGGTTCCGGGCAGTCTCCTTAGCAATCTCATCTGCAAACGCATTACCACGACCAACATCATCCGTCACTTTACGATGCGCACTACACTTAACAATTGCAACTTGAGCAGGCAAAGTCAATGCATCCAAAAGATCGTTCACAAGCTGGCCATGCTGTATTTTCGTGCCATGTGACGTGAAGAAACCACGCTCTCGCCACAACCGTCCAAAGCTATGCGCTACACCGAAAGCATACTGGCTATCGGTGTACACATTCACACGTTTCCCTTTTGCTAATACACATGCTCTAGTGAGAGCAATCAGCTCTGCAGCTTGGGCAGAATTCTGATTCAATCTCGCAGTCTCGACAACAGTATTCAACGTCACCACAGCATAAGCAGTAGTCACATCACCATTCGGCAATTTAAAACATGACCCATCCACATACAGGGTGCCATCAGGGTCTTCCAATGGGGTGTTTTTAAGGTCCACTCGACCTTTTGTTTCCTCCTCTGTCCGCAAGTAGCAGTCATGTTCTGCTACTTCATCTGACTCTGCACTAATTGGTAACAAAGTTGCCGGATTTAGGACATTACAACGTTTTATCTGAATGTGGCTTGCCAAGAGCGTCAATTCGTACCCAGATAACCTCGCACTCGTCAAGTGCTGAGTTTTCGTTCGATTTAGAAGAGTGTCGACTGCATGCGGAACCATCACCGTAAGCATATTATCCATGACCAATCCTGCTGATTGTCGGATAGAGACCGCAGCTGCCGCAGTTGCTCTCAAACAACTCGGCAATGCTCTAGCTACTGGGTCTAAGGTCGAGGAAAAATATGCACATGGACGTTGCTTACCACCAAAAGGTTGCGTTAAGACACTCAAAGCACAACCTTCCCTCTCGTGAACATATAACGTGAACGGTTTGCTGTAATCAGGAGTACCTAACACAGGAGCCGAACACAATGAATCACGTAATTCAGAAAAACTTTTCTGACATTCTTCCGTCCATGGTAAAGGAGTTGAAACATCCTTGCACGTAAGAGCCACCAATGGTTTCGCTAGCAATGAAAAATTAGGAATCCACTGCCTACAGTACGACGTGATACCTAGAAAGGCACGCACATCTCTTTGGGTTTGTGGCACAGCCATTCGCGCAATCGCTGCAATTCTCTCTGGGGTCAATCTCCTTCCCTCCTTTGACAATAAGTGACCTAGGTAGGTTACTTCTTGACAACAATATTGGAGTTTAGAAGGTGACACCTTGTGATTTAACTCACAGAGATGTTGCAGCAACGATACCGTAGCAATTTTGCAAATGTCCTGAGTATCAGCAGCCACCAATAAGTCGTCGACGTATTGGATGAGAGCCGCACCAACCGGCAACCTAAACGCATCCAGTTGACCCTTCAAAGCTTGACTGTAAATTGATGGACTTTCACAGTAGCCTTGAGGAGCGCGTTTGAACCGGAAGCTACGTCCACCAAGAGAGAAACCGAAAAGGTCCCTGCTCTCTTCGGCAATCGGGATGCTGAAAAACGCATTTTTCAAATCAATCACCGAAAACCACGAAGCAGTAGCTGGAATCAGAGTCAGTAGCGCCGTGATGTCAGGCACAACAGGGAATTGAGGAACCACAATTTTATTTACCTCCCGTAAATCGATAACAAAACGATAAACAGGCGGTTTGGTAGGATCAGTACGTTTAAGAATGGGCAGTACAGGGCTGTTGCACACGTTTCCCCGAGTCTCCTCAATAACATCTTTCTCGATCAAATCATAGATGATCGCTAACAAAGCTCGTTCACCATCAAGGGAGATACGGTATTGGGGAATACGTGGCAATGGCACATTCGATTTCAACTGAACAACATAAGGGGAGATATCAAGTAGGCCCACATCGTTTGGACCCGTCGCCCACAAAGACGCAGGAAGAGAATCCAATTCCGGTGGAAGCTTATCGAGGGACAAATACATGGGAGAGACTACTCTCTCTCCGAACGTAAGCTTTACACCCGCAGGAGAACAATACAAAGTTGCATACAATCGTTTAAGCAAATCCAGGCCCAAAAGATTTTCGCCACAACCAGTGGTCAAAATCAATGGAGCTTCGAGCTCACGAGGCCCAATTTTAAGGGGCAAAGGGCGCGAAACTGGATTGCTAACGGGGGCGCCAGAGAATCCAACGGATACATTTGTTAAGCCAGACAAAGGTGCGCCAGGGAGTTTCGAATGCATGATAGAACTTTTCGCTGCACCAGTGTCCAACAGAAAAGGCTCAACGACGCCCGATGTAGCAACTGCGACGTAAGGCCCTCTCTGATCAACCGGAACTGATACCACTCCCTCTCCTTGTCTTTGGCTGTCCTAGTAATTACTGTCGTCAGTTCCCTGATCGACGTAATAATCGTCTACATTGTACTGCGCAGATCGTCCTTGCGATGATCCACGTTGATCGAAACAGTTATTAGAATTTGATGAGTTGTCAGAGCGGTCGTTCTGAGCACCACGACCTCTACCACGTGATGCATTCTGTGAACCACCACGGCCTCCTCTAGACGAATTACCACTATTACGGTCATTTAAAGCAGGACAATCAAATTTAATGTGTCCCTCCTGTCTACAATAAGCACATTGATTGTACCCTAATGAAGATCTTTGGAAAGAGGAATCATTACGCGACTGCGATCGATTCGATTGCGACTGCGATCTATTCTGCTGAGGCGCATTCTGATTAGAACGCGGCGGATATGCTTGTTGCAACAACACTTTAGTTTTCAGCTCTTTCGTCTTTTTATCAGCACGGTCATTTTCCTCCTTTTCCCTATTTTCATAATATTGTGCCGTGGCCAATATCTGAGCTGAGGTAGAAACGGCCCACGCACTTTCTGAATTCTTCAACTTGTTGCACAAGTCGGGCAATAAGTTCGATACAAATTTATCCACAAACAACCTTTGGCCACCCTCAGTACCCATATCCTGTCCACTATGATCGACGAATGTTTCCTCAAACCTCGTAAAGAAGTCTGAAACACTCTCATCTTTCTTCTGCTTACAGGCTGACAGCTTATCCCAATTTACCCTCATAGCTGGCATAAGCGTTTTCATTAACGTAATGATTCGCTGGGGAAGAAGTTCAATCAATTGGTCGGGTTTAGTAGCAGCCGCTTGTCCAGCGTCTGCCGCTGTAATGGCAGCCCAATCACCACCTAATTCATTTGCATGATCTTGGTGACGAATCTTAGCCCATACCGGTTGCGGTACGACGTTACCAAACAACATGTCGATATCGGCAAGATTCATTACCGTAGCATCTACGAGCTGCGACAATTCCTTATAATACCCTGCAGGATTTTTGCGAGGATCGGGCAAAGTTTGTTTCACCTGAAGCACTTCCGATCGTTTCCATGGGAGGTGTATCCACACTCTCTGGAAATGCGCCGCCACTGGAGCATTAGCATTAGTATTATCAGCGGGTACCCAAACCGGCGGAACTTCACGCATAGGATATTGGCCAGACTCGGCTTGTTGGCGTTCAAGATCCTCAACAAACAGTGCGTGAGGAATGGGAGCGGGACGTAAAGACAGTAACTGCTCAATAGCACGTCGGACATTAGTATCGACTATCAATCCAGCTGCGAATTGAAGCTGAAGATTAGACAGGGCGGTCAGCACCTCGTCAGGCGCAATGGCCGCTATCTGATCATGTAAGAGTTTACACATTTCGTCAAACACATATCTCTGAGTCGGTATGTTGAATTGACTAAATGTTTCAAGAACAACTCGGGGTGGATTTCTAAGTGGGTTGTCCATCCAACCCATCGCCATATTATATAGCGCAACACGTTCTCTATTACCAGGAAGCTGACTACGTCTCTGCGGTGCATCGAAACCAGCAGACCCAAAAACAGGCCCGAGCGACTGAAAGAAGTTTGTCGCAATGGGAGAATTACGGTTACGAGTAGAGGGACAAGAATAAGACACAGGACTAACAAGAGAAGGAGTAGAGACATTAGCAACAACAGGGGTTAACAACACAGGAGCAGTAGCGTGAGCAGTAGCGGGAACAGGAGTATGTGGAAGCGGAGGAGCAGTAGGAATAGAAACAGACAAAGGAGCAGGAATAGTCGGAAGAGCGGGTGCAGGTTGAGGAACTGGTGGAGGAATAACAGGTGGAAGAACAGGTACGGCAGGGACCACAGGAGCTGCGGTACCCTGTACGTACGGAGGTGGCGACTTCATAAGATAGGACATTAAAGGATCCTCAACTGCCTCTTCCTTCTTATCCGACTCCGTAGGCAAAGCAGGATAGCATTTATCTATGGTCATACGCTGTAGTCTCTCAAACACTTCCTTATCCTTATCCTCCTTATCACGCTGAAACTGCTCAGCTTTCTTCACTATGGTAGCAACATTATCTCGCTCACTACGTTTATTCTGTCTGATCTCTTTCTGTCGGGCTTCTTTGCGCCACAACCGAAAGGCATCAAACATGGCCGGCCTAGATTTACGTTCGAACAACTTTAGTTCCAAATTATCTAAGATCGACGCTTCGAAGCTACCGTGAGGTGGCCAACGAAGATCGCCGTCTTTCTTTGTATATTTTATCCAATAATCGTTAAAAGCAATCGGGCCTAGCCCATGTTTGCTATATAAGTCATAAGTAGGAGTTCCAACCGGAGGTATCGGACACGAGTCCTCCAGCAGGGAATCCGCACCACAAGGTCTAAAGCAACTGAACAAAGTACTGCGACCAGGCATCTTGCACACTAGCCGAGTTTCACAAACTTCAAGGGTTACGGGATTTACCAAGTCCCAGCAAGAACAAAACCCTCGGTCTTTGGCGGCTGCAGTCGTCAAACAAATACAACAACAAAGTACGCTAGCAAAGTGTCATCGACAAAAACACTCACACAGCGTGTACAACAAAAACACTAGTGTTTACAACAAAGACACTCGCTAAAGTGTCTACAACAAAAACACTCGCTAAAGTGTTTACAACCAAGGACTCTGGGAGCGACCCACAAATACTTAACTCAAAGATCAATGGCGTCCTCAGGAAGGCCCGTCTATCGTCTCGCTATACCAAGGTCTACGCCAGGCGCCAAAACAGGTCTACAGTCAGGGCAGCAGTCCGTCGCAGCCGTTAGGAGGCGGGAATCTTCGCGGGAAAAGTCTTCGGGCCACTTATTTCGACAACAGGATCGATGAAGCGGGGTGCACCTTCCCTCGGAGATTTCACACGAAGTTCCTCACGATCGTCGGGCTTGGACCGGTACCACTGATGCAGCCCCACGTTGGGCGCCAACTGAAGGACTGGGTTCTTTTGGACCCAGCGGTGCCAGGGCACAACACCTGAAACCTTCGTGGGTAACCTGCTCCGGCGTACAAGTCACAGAGACACGGGACACTTCCTTCGGCGTCAAAGAGTCAAGGTTTATTTACTGCAGGGAACACAGAAGTCACGACAAGTACAACACGTGCAACTTGGGGAGACTGCTTCAAATTGGTTCTGTGGATCGCTCCTTTTATACAGTTTTTACCCATAGGCTAACATTGAACACAATAGTTTACAACCCAGTTCCCACATCTAGCTCCCAGAGGGGTCGCTTTGGTCACTTTGAAACACATAAGGTCCGGAACATAAGTGCGGAAACATTTGGCGGTTCCCAACTGTAAAAACCCATCTTCCCACCATTAGCAAATTCCAATCAGCAGTAAAGTAGATCGAGATAGGAACGAAGACAGGTGCAGAGGAAGACGGAGACAGTGGGGAGATCGGAAAGGGTGTAAAAGGGGAGGTGTCGGGAAGCACGAGATACAGGCATCAAAGGGACGTGCCTAATGAGATGCACGGCTGAGACAATAAGTCCGTGCGGCAAGATGAGCCTCGAGCGGCGCCACCTGCCTTACAGTAGCAACCCCCTCGTCATAAAGACACTTTCAAAGAACATGTGTCTTCCGCAAATATCTTGGGAGTCCCAGGGTCGCGAAGCGGACAGCGTCCGTTTGCTGGCTACTTGAGGGCAAGAGACAAAATGGATGCCGTATCTAAGATGGAACCCGTGGGTACAGATGAGAAACCCACATAACAAACGAACGGTTTAAGTTAGCACAGCGAAACTGCGCACACTTACTAAACTCGTCATTTGCGGTTCATAGATACCAGACTCGACCATATTCGTGCGAGTCGAAAACACCACTTACAATTGTCACGGAACCTCATAGGGGTCACTTTGTCTGATCAACACCTTCAGAGGGAGCAGAAGAAGTACTCGTCATTGCTCTCATCAATCATGTGTAAGGGTGCCACTCTTCCCGTCCTATGTCATAATTGTGTTTCATTTAGGCTCCACTGATTACTTACTCTCGGTCAACCCTTCTTCTATGGTGAAGGCTGAGTACAGTGTGAGTTTCCTTTAGGGGCCTCTCTTGTGTCTCTCACCCAGGCTCAAGCTCGAGAGGAGCCAATGGCCCTGCTCTGGCTTTCTCCCGGGGATTGTGTGTTTTTCTCCTTTCCTGCTGGACATCACAGGCGAGAGCTCCTTCTCTTTCTAACCTTTGCTTGTGCTTTTCTCCTAACTCTCTCCTGGGCTGCCTTCTTTGCTGCGTGCTGGTCTTCTGGATACAAATTTTGACCTGAAACTCACTCCCTGATGCTTCCTCTGCAGCCTGATCATACCCTGAGGGAGCATACCATTCGGATCCTCTCTTAGTGTCAGAGCTCGGAGGGCCTGGCCCCCTCTCTTCCCCCCCACTGTTGGTATCAAGCTCCAGAATTGAAATAATCTGCCTCTGACTCTAGGAAGTTTAAAGGGAAGATTAGGAGCCTGTGCTCCTTGTTCGCTGCGGCTTGATGAGCTGCAACCAATAGGAGGGGGGGCTGAACTTTGAGGGAGACTGGCACCAAACTGGGAGGGGCTGACTTTGCCTAGGCTGGTTGGTCTGGTGGGCTCCCTATCCTGCGTCTGGTGGCTTGCCCACTAGCCCCCTTAACTGGTTAATTGGTGTAACCCAGCACAGGGGCAGCTGGGATGGCAGGCATCAAAGAGAGCACTTCCCTGTCAGTGTATGATTGGGTAGGTGTGAATGCCTCATGTGCATGCTCAAGAACAGTCTTGCAGGACAGGGCCACCTCGAAGAGGCCCTATAGTTCTAGTAGGGACTCTCGTTTTGCCCCCTTCTGGTCGGCATACCTGGCCTGTATTTGGGTCCTAGTGTGTTCTAATATGTTTGGTGTTGAACGTTCCCTCCTCAGGCCAGGGAAATGCGTGTGCCATGCAGATATGAAAGTAGTGTACAAATGGAGAGTAGTATACATCCCATCACTGTATGCAATGCACAAATACATGTCCTATCCTCACAACTGATCACCAGTGTTAGAAATTGAGATTCTAGTTGGCAAAGGTATGCACACTGTCCAGGCAGAAACCACAATCCTAGCCAGGTTAAGTGTGGTACATAGTGAAAGTGTACCTGTGCTCACCCTCTGGTAGCTTGGCACAACACAATCATGCTAAACTAACAAGTCAATGTGTAAATATTTGTGCACACGCACAGAGCAACACAGTGAAAACACCACAAAAGTACTCCACACCAGTTTATAAAAATAGGAAATAATTATCTGAACAAAACAAGATCAAAACAATAAAAATCCAATATACACAACTCAAAATATTAATTTTGCAAGATTATTAAAACATGCAGCACTTAAAAATCAGCTTCAACTGGGGCATCTGGTTGCGCTTGACCGGTAAATCCCAAAATTTCAGTCCGACCTTGATGGAGCGTAGGCCAGATTCTGGAGTAATGCACACCTGCTTACAGTACCCTGCATTTGTCAAAGATCGTAGACGATGCATTGCGCAAAGGAGGAAATGTGTTGCTGTCAAAGGCGATGAGTCATTTCTGAAGCGTTGAAATGTGGTGGATGTGTCAATATCAAGAAGCAACGAGCATTGAGGTGATGCGCCATCTTTGCATCACTGGCTGTAAGTGATGCTTGTTTTTAATTCTTTATTTCGGCCCTTTGAGGCCATAAAAGAGCAGTAATAAATACATAATACAGAGGAAATAATTATAAAATTTATTGCATAGACATCATAGAATTCATTACATACATAGAAAACGTATTTACAGTATAAAAGGGATGAAGGTGTTTTATGCTTAACATTCAATATCTACTAGTTGACGCCTCTTTGTCTACATGGCTAATAAATATTTACAAAGTGCAAATACGATAAGACTTGAAGTATCTGTCTTAAAAATTCTAAAAGCATGTGAAAAATATTCTAACACCTAAGTTTCTGCAAAGTGGTACAAGCCAATACTTCCTGGACTTAGTATAAGCGGGGCAGTAGAAGAGGGCATGGAGTTCATCCTCTACATCACTACTGCAACACGGACAAGACTTGTTGGTAGCATTAGACCATTTGCTTGTGAAAGCTTTAATTGGTAAGGTGCCATATCGCCATTGAATAAAAAGTTTCCTCACTAAAATTGGAAAAACGATATCCATAAAATCCTCAAACAAATACAAATTTTTGAAAGCTAAAAAAGAATCGGTCAGAGAGCCAGCATTAGGGGTGCAGAGATAAAAGTTCATTTTCTTTTCCTTGTAGATCATGGTAAGGGACTTATGTGATACCTCAAGACAGCCCCTTTCCGGATTATCCCACATTTCAGGCAGGCCTAAACTTAAAAATTCCCGCTTTATAAACGCCAACCAGGGAATTTTGGCTGCACCATTGAAAGTTAGGATCTGCTTCAGCTCTTGCCTGTAATGGATCAGATCTGTTGTAACCCATATGCGGTGCCAAAACCTTAGCGGTTTCAAAGCTAACTCATCTTCAATAGAAGTCAGTCCCAGGTCTAGCCTAAGGGGAAGGAGCGGGGTACTTTGGGGTAGATTCAGCAACCATCTAATACATTTTGATTCAATCTTGGCAATCTCTGCCCCGTGAGAGTGTCCCCACAGCTCTCCGCCATAGAGAGCTGCAGCCCTTGCTTGGGTCTTGTAGATCTCTAGGGCAGGGATCACTGGCTTAAGAGTTGATGTGTTTGAGATTTTGAAGATGCCACCCACCAACTGTGATAGTTTAAGTTGGGATTTTACTTGTTGAGGTCCCCAGGAAAGATTTTCATGGAGTGTGACCCCAAGATATTGAAATGTAGTGACCCTTTCCAACCTCACACTGCCCAGAGTCAGATTAGAACGTGTAGATGCCGAAGGATTAAATATCATGAATTTTGTTTTATCAGCATTTATCTCAAGACCGCGGCTTCAACAGAAGTCCCCAAAACCATTCAAAATTCGTGAATCCCCATAGGGGATTTGGAAAGCAGGAGGGTATCATCGGCGAACATAATCGCCGGAACCCTCCTGCCAGCCAACCATGGTGCTTTGTTGTTGGGGACATTATCCAGATGGGAGATTACACCATTTACATAGAGGCAAAACAGGGTTGGTGCCAAAACACAACCCTGCCTCACCCCTCTGTCGACCGGAAACCTTGATGACAATGCCCCATTACTCCCGCATCTGACCTGGGCAAAGTTACCCTCATGCAATCTCATCAGTACATCCAGAATTCCGGGCGGAACGCCCAGATCCTAGAGGACCCCCCACAATTTTCTCCGTGACACTAGATCGAAAGCGGACCGGAGGTCTACAAACCCCATATAGAGGCTGCCACCCTCAATCTTAGCCATTTTCCAATACAGGAGAATCAGGAGGAAGTTCTGATCCATGGTGGATGTGTTCCTCCGGAACCCTGCCTGCAGCAGAATTAGTACTTCATGGTCCTCCATCCATGCCAGTAGATGGTCGAGGACAAGCCGCGCAAAAATATTTTGGGGGACTTCGATAAGACTAATAGGCCTGTAGTTGGCTGGGAGCAGAGGTGAACACTTCTTATAAATTGGCACTATTTCCGCTCCCAGCCAAGTGGAAGGAACCTCCATGCCCCTCAAGATTGCATTAAAAACGATGAGCAGGTAGGGGGCCCAGATCCCTGGTTGATGCCTAAATAGGTCCCCAGGGAGTTTATCAAGTCCCGGGGCCTTACCCACTGCAGGTTTTCCTATTGCATGGGACACCTCCCCCAATGTGAACTCTAAAACCTCATGCTCAATATTTAAAAGTAGAGGTGACGCTGTATTATCCTCCGCAGGTTCAACTGAGTATAAGGCTTTAAAATGAGATTCCCAGACTGAGGCATCAATGTTGGGCTCTATTGCAGATTTTGGTTCCCCCGAGCCTATGTTTACTAGTGACCAGAATCTGCGGGCGTCCCTAGTTTCCAGAGCAGTAGTTAAGTTAGACCACCTATCTAGATCCCACTCGCTCCTTGCATGAGCCATTACTTTTTTATAATGCAGTCTTAGTTCACGAATTCTAGTTTTATTTGTCCCAGACTTGACTGCCTCAATCAGCTCGGACTTGAGCTTTTTGCAGGCTGGGTTGTACCAGGATGAAACTAGTGTTCTTTTTTTCCTGTTTGGACCCTGGGGATTAAAAACCTCTTGTAGGCAGGAAACTAAATCCAAGTGGACGTGCCGCAGATCCATATTAAAATGTGGGGATATTGGCTGCGTAATTAAATTGTCCACCTGCAGGAGTCGAGGGAGAACCAAATTGTACAGTTAAGCCAGTTCATCCTGGGAATCTGCTATCTTACCCCACTTTACCCTGCGTCTGTTATTTGAAAGTATCAGCCCTTCGCCTGGGTCAGCCATTGCTGAAGTCGATATTTCCTTCGGCCTGGGAAAACCATCTCCAGGTAGAGGGCATTGTGGTCGCTATCGACCCTGGGGATTACTCTAAAGTCAATAACCTTAGACCACATCCTTGTCTCCACCATGATGTAGTCAAGGTGAGATTCATGGCCCCTCTTGTTATATGTGCATATCAATGGAGTGTCAGAGGGTGTGCGCCCATTGCAGGCCCTCAAGGAATTATTTAAATAAGGGCCATGATCTGAATCGCCAGGGGGAACCAGGACTTTGGGCGTGGGGTTTGGCATGGTGGAATGTCCCAATAGTCATCCTCGCACATAAGACCACCCTCACTCGTTCCTAATAAGGGCTCAAAGTGACAATTTACATCTCCTGCTACCAAGAGAAAAAAATCATTTGGCAAAATGCTAAGAAAAAGGGATAGGTCATCAATTGTGACCGACTCGGATGCCGGACTTACGGGGCGTGAATAAACATTCACTATGGCTAGGTTAAAAGAGTTTGGCCACTTCAGGAGTACACACTGGATGTCTTCAGAGTGAGTGGCCATGGTCTCTGCCGTGCAACCCAAATGAGTAGCTACCCAGGCAGCAAGGCCGCCTGACGGTCGGCCTTTCCCTCCCCATCTAACAGGTACATGAAATGGGGCGGATCTCACTATAGAGTGTTTATCCCTTGCCCAGGTCTCTTGAAAAAGGCAAACATCATATTGGTCCACCGAGGATCTCCACTCTACGCAGTTTAAATTGTGCGAAAGACCCGCCACATTCCAGGATAAAAGTTTCAGCGTCTTCAGTTGTAACAGAGGATTTGGGAAGATCACACTGGTCAATAGCAGTTGCTTGAGAAGGGAGAGCCATGCATGGGAGAGCTGTACTCAGCAAACCATCAATAGCCACATCCATGTTAGACCCATGGATGTGGGTATGTGGATCCGGAGTATTACTGGATGGACTAGGTGGACCGCCACTATACAGCTCTGCCACTCTGCTAGATTCGGTATGGTACCTTAGTTGACTGTTGCGGGCAACATCCAGCTTGCTGTTCTGTAGTCAGTCCACCATTTCCAGACTGCTAAACCGATTGTGGGTAATTGGATAGCTCTGGGCGATTGGTTACCCCTGCCTACCCCTATCCGGCCTTCCCCCCCTTTGGTGCGATACTATGGTCCAATCACTTGCACGCTCTGCAAAATCTGTTGAAGGATAGAAAAATGACAAGGGGTGGGATTGGATAGTTGTTCCAGTACTGTTAAAGTTCCAATTACAAATGTGCTCCACAGTGCGAGGATCCCTAAAGTTTACCAGGACGCAGTCACCAGTAATAGTTTTGGGGCTGTGTCCCACCCAGGATAGCCTACGTACCATCAAAATTTCACTGGTGATATAAGAGGGTAGTGCTCTGTTGTTGTTAAGTCAGTGGGTCACTTTGTTTTTTAAAGACGCAAACGATTCCTGGCCAGGGTTGCTTATTTCAAGGATGCCTGTTAGTACTACCAGATAGGGACTGGTTTCAGATCAATTGTAGAAGCCCCCTGAGCTACTGCTGCACCTAACGTCTGGCCACTATCTTTTGATTTTGCTGCAGTGATGGATGCGATCCTGCTCGAATTAACAGAAAGTCGGGCCGAGCATCGGCAGGAAACAGTATAGAGGGTTTAGTGGCATTTGGAATGGATGGAACCACACAAGGGAGAGAATTATCTGTTACAGAGCCATCACACACAAGGTTCGCTTGAGCATTACCCAGTCCCGAGCTGCAAGGCTTTGTCTTATCCATAATGCCCCTTGTAACAAGTTCCAGCTGGGCACGCTGGTCTTCGATGCGCCCAAGCCTGACTTCTATCGGCCCTAGCGAAGATCTTAGGAGATTGCCCAATTTTGTAAAAAAGGAATCTTCAGTGGTCCTCAAGCCGCCAGAGAACTGAACCGCATCCTCAGGGATTAGCCCAGGGCCTAGTCCAGTTGATGACAGTAACCCCTGTCTAGTCAAATCAACCAGAGGCTGGCACCCCTTCTCTTTTGAAGTTATATCACTATCCCCTGGCCTTTTTGCAACTTTGGGCTTTCTTCTGCCAGCAGTGGTCGCAGCAGCGCGCTTTCTCTTTGCTTTGGCACCCTCTTGTCTGCCCCGGAGGTTTCGAGTAGAGGTTTTCTCAGGGAAATTGGCCAGGGTTGAGGTGACAATAATTTGCCAATCCTCTGGAGTTAGTGGACAAGTAATTAGTGAGGTACGCTCGTGCTCCTGGGAAGCAAGTGGAGTGTCTAGAATTGCAGGAACAAGAGTTGTGTTAGCACGGTTATCGCCCTCAGGTGTCTGAGCATTAGCAAAATGACTCATAGAAGAGCGTTTGGCCAGAGCAAGATCCTGCGACATACGACGCTCCATAAGATTTATCCCCCGGTCAATGACTAGATTTGCTCTTGTAATAAAATTATCCAGAGTTCCTGTCAAGTGACCCCTTGCAGCCGAGGATTTGCTACTTGACTCACAAGCGGCCATAGTGTAGCTATATGCTGACTACAGACTGCCTGGGGGAGGGCGGGAAGAGGAGGGCTGCTGGTCCTCGTAGTCCCTCAAAAATCACTCAGCCCAGGAGAAAACAGTAACTCCTCACCGAGCGGCACAATAATGTCTCTTCACACAAGTAAGCATTCATTGAGTGGTCCTGAGAAAACGCTTATTATAATAAGTTCCTGAGCATTTTAAAATAAGAAGGTCTTTTCCCTTGTCTTTTGTAACCCCCTGGTTTAATCGTTTTTCTCAGAACAGCTCTAATTGAATGTTTTCTTCTGAGCACGATGAGTTGGAGCTTCTTCCAGCTCTGTAGTTCGGAATGAAATTAGACTGAAAAGTCTTACCGGCAAGAAAGAATTCAAAATCTCCACCTGCAGTCGCTTTTTCCTTGAAACAGTCTTGAAAACGTACAGCACATCTCCCACCTTTCAGCTAACAGTGTCTGTCTCCCAGCTCTGGATTTTTACCCCAAGCACTCACCAGATTCGTTGTATTCAGAAGAATTTCGGTGCTGGTGTGGTCGAACAAAAAGCTGAGGGAAAAGCAGATCGAAAGCAGTCTGACCGCAGAGAATAATTCCGCTCAGCGTGTGTCTCCAGAGCCTGCCGCGAGCACTACAGCGTGAACGCCGTCCTCTGCAGACCCAGCTCAGGTGTGCCGTAATTCAAAACTGCCGCTTGTTGCTGTTCCAAGCCGCTTGCCTGCTTGCCTGCATACACCCTGCTCGATGTTTCAGCTGAGGTTTTTTACCAATGTCTATAATCCTCCACGGTTCTCCACAATGGCTTTGTGTAATTTTAGGAAAGAACTCGTTCTCGCTTCTGCCCTGCTGCCGCAATTTCACTGGGAAAGGTGAGAGACCCAGGAGCTGCCCACACTTGCGTCCACGCGTTCTCAATCTTAACAGAGTTATCAAAGCAGTAACACCCCCTCGCGTGGCCCAACCACCGGCAGCACAGCTAGGTAAGGTAAGGGGGGTGGTTCCTAAATCCTGTAATGGCAGTTCCCAACTCCTGTAACGGCGGTTCCCCGCCGCTTCCCGCTCTCTGCCCGCTCACCATTCCAACAACGGGTTTCTCTGTCTCTTCTGCAGATCTCTACAGGTGAGGACGGGAGCAGCCTGCGGCTTACACAGCACTTTGCAGACACCTCGCCTCGCCTCTCCGTCAACAGCAAGGAGCTCCTCCACTCGGCACCCACTGCAGCGGCCAAACCGTCTCCACCTGCGGGGTGCTTCTGTGGTGCTGTGCCAATATGCATGCAGCACAGGGTGATGCGGAAGTGTTGTGTGAGCCAATTTGGTGCTGTGTTGAAGATTGTGGGCAATGTGTTGCGCAGTTGCCAAGCGGTGTCCATGGCGTTGATACAGGAAGCAGAAATGCTTCAACGCTGTAGGTAGCATTCATTTTCTACATGTCTCACACCTTCCGAGTTCACTTAAGTTTTGGTTAGAGAGGGAAAGGGGTCTTTCTTCCATTGCGTTCTAGTTTGCATAGCTGTGTCTTTTATAATAAAGGGGGGTGGTCAATGTTGGAGACTGCTAATGCATCCATATTTTAAGCACGGAAATCATAGTAATCAACTGAGGAGTTAGCATTTGGTGTCTGTTTTATACAAGATGCAGAAACAGCAAGGCTTAAACTGTTAAGGACTATGACGCTCATTTATGAGCCCTTGCAACACTTTTGCGTCGCCAGTGCATCACTTTTTGTCACTCACCGGCAGCGTAAAAAATGCGCCATGTTGCACAATATTTACAAAGTGACGTATCTAGGCAGATGTGTCAATTTGTAAACCCCCTGGCTACATTATACCTGCATCAGGTATAATGTATGCAGGGTGGCATTCTCCTGCATCCAAATCTCATAGGAAGCGGTGCATTGAAACCTAGAAGATTTCAGTGCGCACTTCTAGCACACCATTGCGTCAAATCCTTACGTTTGCCTCATAGCAGGTGTAAGGGTGACACAGTGCTTTATTCATAGCCATCCACCCACATTGCTGGAGTTGCGTCAAGCTTCTGACACAACTCAAGCAATGGGGAAATCTCCATTAAAAGGCAGGCATTACATCTTAATGCCTTTACAACGTATCTATTACAACATATGTGGCATTACATCGCATGCCATTACAAGGCATGCGCCATTACAACGCCTGCCATTATAACGCATTGAGGCAAACACCAGTCGAAGTAGAAATATTAAATTTGCCCCCATCACCAGCCAACACTTTTCCTGAGGCAAACACCAGTTGGAGTAGGAATAGTACATTTGCCCCCACCATCATCCACCACTTTACCTGAGGCAAACGCCTGCCAGAGTAGGAATAATAAATTTGCTGCCACCACCATCCAACACTTTCCCTGAGGCAAACACCTAGTTTTGATGTATCTCAACACCTTTTCCTGAGGCAAACACCTAGTAAATTTGTCCCCACCACCATCAAAACAAAGGAAAAAAAATGATGCATTGTAATAGTATGCATAGTATTAGTATGCATTGTAATGGAATGCGTTGTAATGGTAGTTTTAATGTATGTCAATGAACATGCGTTGTAATAGTATGCGGTGTAAAAACATGCAATGTAATGGTAGTTGTGTTGAAAAGACTGCAATGTAAAAGTGTGCGTTGTAATGTTATGCATTGTAACATCAATTATTCCCAGCAATGTCAGTTTTGTACCGACAGATACGTCATTAATACTGATGTATCTGTCATTCCTTGCAACATTATGCACCATAGAGTAAATATGACGCATGCAGTATGTTACAAGGAGGGCACACTGAGAAGTTACGCATCACTGACTGAGAAGTCACGCATTACTGTTTTCATGCAGTGATGCGTAACTCCTCATAAATACCGTGCTATATTTCTGTTGTTCTGCTCCATTCATGTTTCATCGTTGGCTACTGTTGATGAATTTAGTTAGCGGGGTTGATAGAGAAAGGGGTAATGGAGTGGTGAGATCAGTTAACTTGCATGGGGTCAGCAATGAGCAGCTCTAGTGTGGCACCTTTCCAGTGTGCAGGTTTAAGTGACAGTTGAGATAAGTCATTGTCTTGTGGGAAGAAGCTAAGGTATGTGTGGCATTATCTTAGGATTCATTCCAGTGGAAGGTTAGGTCACGTAGCAGTAGATCTTTAGAGGAGTCTTGGTTGTGCTTTGCATACATCTTTATGTGTCGGATGATAGACTATCAAGGTGCCCATTTGATTGGCTTTGGTGATTTGACTATGAAACTGATTGTGTGCTGCGGCAGCATGTGGTGTACTAGCAACATTCAGCATGTGACTTTAGAAACTGTATGTAAAATACATCCAGCATGTATCCTCATGTAGCTTGCCTTCATGCAGGCGATTGCCTAAGCTTATTTTTTAGCCTGCGCGTAGTGAGAGTAGCGGGGCTGCGCGGAGATCCACGGAGTTGCGAACAAACTCCGTGGAATTTCGCAACGCCACCTGCCTCCACCCCCCATATTAACAAGTAAATCTACATTATTTACTAGTAAATTAAAACAACTTACCTGGCATTCGGCGTCCGTGGGCTGCCGTCCTCCTCTTCCCCGCCGTCTGGGTAATCCTTGAGACAACTGCAGATGCGCACACTTCAGCGCATTTCTTGCGAGAAATGCACATGCGTATGTGCGTGTGCAAGCGCTGTTTTCTCAAGGATTACCCATACAGCGAGGAAGAGGAGGAGGGGAGCCAGGGGATGCCGCATGCTTGGTAAGTGGTTTTAATTTACTAGTAAGTGCCCTGATTTTGTTGTTAATATAGTGGGGTGGAGGCGAGGCTTGCCAACTCTGCTCCGCTGCGGAGTGTGCGAAGATTTGCCTTCCAAGGCGAAGGAGGCAAATCTCCACACACAGAGGCGGCAGACCCGTAAGCAGAGAACGACCCGGGACCAGGGTTCAATTCCCGACGCGGCAGGGTCGTGGACCAGGGTCAAAAACGGACTCGATAATTCTCGCCTCGGTGCCTACTCTAACCACGGAGCACACTCTGCAACTCTGGGCATTAAGCTTGCCTCATCTCTACAACGGCCCCCCACAGACGCCGGGGATGCCTGGTTTCACCTAGGAGATACCCAGAAAGGGACCATCTCACAGGGAAAACCAGGACGGGTTCCCCAGCGGTCTTCAGCGCCAGGATACTCCATGGAGTCGCAGTGCGCTTTACGAGAACACCCACATTTACATTTACACACGCTGTGGGCGTAGCAGAGGTCTCCGTCCGGGGTTACTTATTTTCACAAAATCATACATGTAAAAAATCAGCAATTTCATCTATCACAACTTGTATCGGCACATTAACAATCAAGATCACTGATGTGGTTTGTTAGAACAGTTTTAGCTATTTTATTCACGTAAGGAACCCACACCAAAAAACAAGGGGTCGAACTTCTAATATTTCTTATTATCCTGTATTCATTCTGAATATACTGTATTCTAGTAGATGAGCTCAAGATTAATTTTTTTAATAAGTAGTGTATTACCTCTGTCTTAAATGTGAGTTACACCTGAATAACCAGCCTTGATTGGTAATCATGTTCTAGGCAGTGTCCAGCAGTAATACCTTCTTCCTCCAGAAAATGGTGAGTAAGCCTGGCCTATCTCTGAAACCTACACCAAAGCCTGGTACAATCTACAGCTATGCGTATAAACAGATTTGTGACTGTGCCCCAAGCGTTTTACTTACTATTTTCCCTGACAACTGCGGGGTTAGAAAGCAGCTGTGCAAAGAATGGCTGCGAGCAGCACAAAGAGAGATGTTTAAAGCAATTGGGACACTTGGTATGACACACTGCGCTATTTACCTTAGGAAATAAGTCACACGCAGTGAAGGTGTCACCGCACGAGCCGCAGCCAGCAAGCGGGAGACACTCAGATATGATGATAAAGAAGGTTTATGAAAGCATAAAACATGCGGCGGTGGTGTAAAGAGCGGAGGTATAAATTGAAGAAGTCAGCTGTACGGGAGGTGTCCGTGACAGTAACGCAGCGTCTCCATCACTCACTTAGGGGCCCACTGCGCAGACTGAGGCAATTTATTGAGACGTAGAACACGCGGCGCCGTGTAAGCCAGGCAGAAGTACAAATGGAATGTGTCATGATACCGGAGGTGTTCACGCCAGTAAAACAGCGCTGTCATCATCGCCTTCCACTCAAGCATGCAGTATGTGGAAATGTAGGGCTTTCGTACCAGAGATTTAGTTTAACTAGGCCTGTCATGCATTAAGTGGAGTGGAAGCATAGGCGGTTCGGTTCACGCTGAAGGGAAATGGAACCATATACAAGCATTCTGTATATATTAGTTTCCTTGTTTGGTTTATTACGGGGTTTGTTTGGAAATGGCACCACGGTGCAGTGTTGCGCGGCGACAACACAGTAAAACTGTGGGCGGACATACAATTATATTCTGTATGGCGTAACTGGGCCTAGAACACAACGTGCGGAGACACAAGTTGGTGTACATCTACCCGGCCCGGTGTCTCTGACTGACGTCATCACGGGGCGGAGTCTATTTATTAAGTAGGCACCACGCGGTGCCGAACAAACCATTATCCCCGCTGGTGACAGGGGCGTGCCAGGCATCTACCCAAAATGCCCCTCTGTCAGGGACAAACAATACTCCAGTCGCTCCTGGCACTTCACATGAGCGACACAACGTCCCTCCCCAAAATAAACAAAACAAAACCATGGTCATGACCCGAAACCCCCAGTAAAGACAAACCCTCAATATTACAACATTAATGAATGTTCTAGTCCACATAGCGGATGGATGAAGACAACAGCTATTTACAGTATCACCACATACCTGGGCAGGCCTCTAGTTACCTTAATCGAACTACCACCATGTCCACTCACACCACATGATCTCTTAGTCTGATCGTTGGTGCGGGATTACAACGTAGATCATTCCGGCAACAGGTGTCACGGCCTGCTAGTGAATCAGGAACAGGATCTGAGAAGCTCACTGCTGGCCTGTACAATGCAGGCTCATGACCCTGATGATCCACAGATACACGACTCGCCACTGCATCCCAGTCCAGACATTCTTCATCCTGACCCCTCTCCGGCAGATCTGCACCAGGTCCCACATCCGAAATCTCCCCTTGAGGATGGTGGGGCTGGTGAAGTCTTTTGAAAGCTGAAATATTCAGAGTGAGGACTTCCAGTCCCATTCGCACAGAAGCCTTGATGACACGAATCAATATGATGGTCCAGGGATCCCGCTCGAATGGTAACCGGAATTTGTGTTTAGGGCTTTGGTCTTGAGCAAGCACTTCGTCTCCCACCTTGAGATCAGACACAAAATGGCTCATAGTCGATGACTAGCCTGGTCATTGGACTTTTTACAGCGACCATAGAATTCCGACTCGCTCACTGGAACAAGCACCCAATTGGGATGATGAGGATTGGTGTCCTCCCCCATTCATCCCATGGACATGCGTACGGGAGGTCCCCCCTTGGAAGACTGGGGAGTTTGGTGATACTCTTGGAAAATGCAAATTGAGAGTACCACGGACTGCTGACTGGACGAGGCAATTCCAATTACTTTTTTTAAAGTTCACATAAATCTGTCGGCCTTACCATTAGCCTGAGGCCTCCTCTGAGTGATCTTCCAGTGATTGATCCCTAAGGTGGCTAGATAGAGGGCCATCTTGTGTTCCTGAAATGGAAGACCAGGGTCAGTGCCCAATTCTCTGATTAATCCATGGGTGTGACGTATTACAATAATAATCTAAGGAGCTATACCTACCAATAGCCCTCACTTATCGTCTTACCAAATAATCAATCAGTTGACAGTGATGAAAAGTCAATTGTTTATTAGACAACCAATACTCCAGTAGCGGTCGGCAGCAGGTGTTTCTGTAGGGCGGTGACGTGGGCAGGAGGAGGGGCAGGGTGGGGGGAAATAATGTATGGATTACGGAGTTTTACAGGTAAGTAAACATTTAAATACATAAAACGAATTTCGTTGCGCACACTGCATCACCAAATGTGATGCAGTGCGCGCAACGAAATTCGTTTTATGTATTTAAATGTTTACTTACCTGTAAAACTCCGTAATCCATACATTATTTCCCCCCACCCTGCCCCTCCTCCTGCCCACGTCGCCGCCCTACAGAAACACCTACTGCCGACCGCTACTGCAATACTCTATAGAGGAGCCCCTCTGACGTCACCCAGCCAGTGCGTGGAGAAGACTGCTGATTCACACTCAGTACATGGCATATATACTTTCTTTAAGTTACATGAGATCAACGTACATGGAAAATTACTGGTAGGCACAGTAGCTTAAAGGAAAGACCATATATGGCACACAAAGCTCATTTAGAAGTCTGCTTCTGCTATTATTGGGGAGGGTCAGGAGGGGTGACTCCCTTTAGTTTGGGTGCCTGGGAGCATGAGTACGGCGCCTCCAGGAATGCGCTTATCACCTCTGAAACCAGATGCGACCTTGAGTCTCAGAACAAGAAAGAATAGTATGAATTCAGCTGTCTGTATGACTCAACTAACAGAGCTTTCTCAGCTGCTGGAGGGTGACACGTGACCACCGTTTCGAGTCTAATACATGTTCAGGCAAAAGGGAGTCAGTTTGGTTCTCAGTCTGCGTACAAAGGAAATATAATGCAAAAGCGGAAAGGAAGTTCCTGCATTGACATAACTAATTAGTGTATTTTCTAATATACATGTGAATATAGATACATTGTGATAACACAAAAAGATTAATATAAATGTAGGAAATCGATTTAATCCTTCAGCTGACCATAACCTTTTCTCACTTGGGCAGCACTTCGCTGGCACGCAGAGATGAGAGGATTTCTACCTCTGGATGTTTGGAGTAATCATCAATCATCACAAAGGTGTGCCGCCCGTCGGGGAGAATTCCAAAATCAAGGCTGGCACACACCCAGGGCTGTGGCAGTCCTTCCCCAGTCATCACTGGTGGGGGAGGATTTGTGCCACTTGACACAACGAGCAGTATCTTACCACCTCCTCAAATTGTTCATCCATTCGCGGTAACCATAACTTGGTTTGTAGGCAACTCTTTGTCTCCAGCATGCCCTGGTGCACGGCATGAGCCAGGTGGATGATTTGATAAGTCAGGCCGGCTGGGAGGACTAGACTGTGTCCCCCAAAAAAGGCACTCATTCTGGTGTTCACTCAGCTCCTGAAGAATGGGATACAAACTCTCCATGACTTGCTTTGGTGGTAAGTAAGGACCAGTTTTTTCTGACCTTGAGCCATTGATATATCTTCACAACTCCAAAACCTTTTGCAGGCATGCATCTTGGCGTGTTGCTTGGCAGAGATCCTCTACAGAGAGGTAAATGGGCAGTGACCGTTCAGCCACATAGCGTACATATTCCTCTGTTTCTTCAGCTTTAGCCTCCTCCTCAGGAGTGGCAGCCCGTTGATGGCGTGACAGATAGTCAGCCGGGTTGTAAGATCCTGGCCAATGCTCCTCTCAACAGGTGTATTGAAGCTGCAGCATCCACTTTTCAATTCTAGAAGGAGATGTGGCCGTGGTGACACGGAAGAGGGGAATGAATGGCTTTTGGTCGGTTGTCACAGTGAAAGACTTCCCATAAACACAGAGGTGAAAGTAGCGACAACCCAAGTGAATGGCAAGCGTCTTTCTTGATCTGAGAATAACTCTGATCTGTGCTGGTTAACTAATGGCTTACAAACGCGACTGGGACCGACTCTTCATCCTCATTTGATTGTTCCATCAACACTGATCTCAGCCCCTTCGGTCCCGCATCCACAGCAATTGTAGTGTTCTTTTGGGGGTCAAAGTAAGCCATTGTCGTGTTGGAGGACAGTGCACCTTTAGGAGCTTGAAAAAACGCTTCCTGTTCTGTAGTATCAATGGTAGGTTCATTGTCGACATTGCTATGTTAGCATGAGCTTCACTGCCATGAGGCTGCTTTTGCGCACGACACTACATGCGTTTATTTTGCAAGACTTTGTTTGTCCCCTTATCACATGAGAACTGCCTGCTTTTCACATTCTCTGCTGTGCTCTGAGGTTTAGTCTGCACAAGATGTACAAGGTCGATAAACAATGCCCCTTGTTTTTCTGTTCTGGTCAGTCCCTCGTTCCTAGACATAACATGACACACAGCTGCACTAAGTTCTCTGGTGAACTGGCCACAATAAATGGCAATGCCCATAAAACCTCTTGCCTCAGTCACGGAGCAGGGGCAGGTGCTTTCTTGATATCCTTAACCTTGTCAAAGTCTGGATGCACATCCTCTGATGAAAATACATATCCAAAGAAGTGCAACTTTTGCTGCAGTAACTTGCACTTGTTGCGATGAAGGGTTAGTTCAGATTCTTAAATTCTCTGCAAGACCTTTCGCAGTCGGTTAATATGCTCAGGAAACATCTTGGCATATAATAAAATGTCATTGCTAACATTGAGTACACCAGGGAGGGCCAACAGAAATTCTTCAATGGCATTCTGAAATCCTTCGGCCACACTGGAGATGCCAAAGCATTAGTCATTTGTAGTGCCTCAACCCCACATGTGTTGAAAAGGTGGTGATGTACCATGTTTCTTTGTGGACATTGGATTATGCTAACAGACATACTACATGGACAGATCGATATTGGACTATATTTCATCAATATTCCCATCTTGCCTTGAAAAAGCCTGAGTACAGACGAAACACTTGTCAGTAAAATCGTGTACTGGGAATCTTTCAGAAACCAATAAAAAGACAGGGAATTATCATCCGATTACTTTTTTGACTATTTGAATGCTTTACATATTATGTGTCACATTATATTATACTCATGTGTTTAGTAACTAATTAGACTTCAGGATTTGTTTAATACTTGTCCAAAATTGGTTTTGGGACTATTATATATGGTATGGGTGTGCTGTAACAGCTTCTTTTTTTGTATATTGATATGCATGGTATTTTGTAACGTGCTAATAGCACCTTTGGGTAGTAGATGTTCGTAGATACCTTATCCTGTTGCAAATATAGCAACATATATGATATTCGTCACGCTTATTATTGTCAGTTAAGATACGTTGATCTTATTGATGTGCGGTTATTTCCCTCATAGGGAACACTACTACCTAACCACAGTTTGACAAGCACATCTGAGTCTCCATTGAAGTATGGAAGTTACCGGAGACTTGAAAAATATTTTCCAACTGTTCTTGTATTTTTAATTGCTTCACTGCAATTACTGTAACATATCTTGTCACTGTAGCTTTCGTATAGGAATAATGTGAGTTTTCCCGACAGCCTGACTCAGACACCAGGACTGTAGCAGTCATTCATGTGCCTCAATTTCCCTATAGGCCGGTAGTCCTAAGTATTTGCTGTTTTTTTATGGAACGATGACCAATATTTTCCTATCACTTCCAGTGATCTGGGCGTTAATGCACAGCACATAATGTTTAACTATTCAACAGTATTTTGTACAAGTCAATATTTTGTGAATGACTTCATTGGAATTATCTATGAGCAGGAGAGGAACGGACAGCTGAAGGACTTTTCCAACCTTCTTGCAGATTCCAGTGTAAATTATACTTGTTGGATGTGAAAATAAAGGGTTGTAATTTGAGTAAAAAAAAAACCAAGTATACACTAATATAAATTCAAGGTTCATTTCTAGCAGAATGAAACACAAGAAAGTGAAGGTGCATGCTTCAACATCCAGCGCCAAGTGCCTGTCTGCTCAGTTTCAGTACCGCTGCTGATATGGACTGTTTTCTGTGAATTACAACATGAATGATCACCACAAAATAGTAGGTCTATTCCCTTTGTTGTATCATGGTTTAGGAAAGCTTAAGACTATGAACGTGAAGTTGCATATTAATGATGCTGTCTGTCCTGGTTCTCAGGAACATATGGATTGTTTTCCATTTACGTAAAACTGTTGAAAAATAACTTGAATCATTACTTAAGCATGACATTATTAAGTGTTCAACATCATGGGTTCCTCCCATAGTGGTAGTGCCCAAAAAGGACAGTGAAGGAGCTTCATGCATATGCATTGACATGCGTAAAAAAAACAAGGCAATTGAACGAGAACAACATCTAGGTCCACACATTGCTGACATGATAGCACAATTGAATGATAGAAGGTCTTCTCTTGCCTTGATTTAAATAAAGGTTATCATCAGTTGGAACTTGAAGAAGAAAGCAGGCACATTAAAACTTTTTCCACACATGCTCATCTGTTTTGGTGTGTCATCAGGTGCAGAACTTTTCCAAGATGTCATTCAAAGTGTCATACAACCTGCTGTGAATGCATTCAATATAGAGATGCCATTGATTTTCAGAGCTACACAGAAGACGCCTTATAATGCTCTCACACAAGTATGCTGATTCTTTTCTGATGCAGGCTTGACTTTGAATGCAGGCAAGTATGAGTCCCACAAGAAAAAAGTTAAAGGTATTTGTCCAAATCTTTTCAGATGGGGTATGATACCTGATCCTGCAAAAGAACAAGCCTTGTTAAATGCTGATCCCCCACAAAATGTTTCTATGATAAATTTATTTTTTGTCATGGTCAGTTACTGTTCAAGATACATACAAGACTTTGCATCTACAAGTGCTCAATCATGAGAGTTAATGAAGAAAATTGTTTCATTCAAGTTGTCACAAGAATGTGAGAAAGGATTCAAGAAAATCAAACAAGCCATTGAAAAATCTGCTGAAATGGCCTGCTTTACTCCACTGCTTCATACAGAGGTCGATGTTGATGCTAGCTCAGTCAGGGTAGGCGCTATCCTTGCACAGTACAGCAGACAGCCAAATGCTGAAAGGTGTATTGTGGCATATGCCAGTAGATGTTTGTCCCAGACAGAATGTGCTTGCTCCCAAACTGAGAAAGAAAGTTTAGCCTTGGTATGAGCATGTGAACATTTCCAAGTATTCCTGTATGTAAAGCCTTTTATGCTGGTAACTGTTCATCAAGCTTGATTGATTACCTTTGTCAATCCAAAAGCCAAGGTGCCTCCCCACATTGAACTGCGGGGACTACAATTATAAGAGTACAATTTGTCCATAGTGCATCATCGCAGGCAGGATCAAAACTCTGATACTTACTTTTCCAGGGGGCCTATACAAGGTCAGGGTACTCCATTCAAGATGGCTGAAGTCTACATTAATTCCATTGTAAAATCAAATATGCCAGCTACTATATCCGAAGCCAGATCATCACTGCCACGAGCCATGATAGTGTCATGCTGAAGTTGAAATACATAGTTACACATCAGTCATGGAACCGACACACTCAAACTCTCACCAATGATGGTGAATATCAAAAATATAAAAATGTTAAAGATGAACTGTCCATACTCAGGAAGGAGTTAAACTGCAAGGGTCAAGAATCCTGATTCCAGAGAGTCTGCTAGAGAAAACAATTAGATTAGCTAATAAAGGACACTGTAGTATTGTTACCACCAAATGAGCTCTCCAAAACCGAGTTTGGATTCCATATTTAGATGAGAGGGGTGAAAAGGAACTCAAGGACTGTCATCAATGCACCTGTCTTTCTACAAATATTACTCAACATACTCTTAACATATAAGAACTCCCTAAGCATGCATGGGAGAGAAAAGCCATCAATTTCTTTGGCCCACTCAATACTGGATATTATCTAGACACTAGATGGCATTGTTGCAACATGGAGAGTTCCTGCCATATTTAAGTCTGATAACTGCCCACCATTTATTAGTCATGAATATAAAGATTTCTTGGAGCATCTAAACCTAAACCTTCAGAGGAGTACAGCTTTGTGGTCGCAGGCCAACGCACGCAGTCTGTGTTTTATGAGTAAGCTAAAGAAAGCAGAACAGCGTGTAACTCTTGAGAGTCTCAGTTTAAAAACTGCATTGAATTCCACCCTGCAAGCCTATCATTCAACATCTCACTTGACCACAAGTGAAAGCCCTGTGGCTTTGATGTTCGGGAGAGCAATGATAATACAGTTACCCCAATGGACCAACAAAAGAGAAGGAAATGAGAACACAACTGACACAAAGGACTTGGTTAACAAGTAGAAAATGAAAGCCTATGCAGACAAGAGGCCACATGCAATGAACATTCAGTTTAAGAGAGGATATCAGGTGATTGACCAACAAATGAGAAGGAGGACTTATGATGCTCAATATGATGCTCATCCTTTCCATGTAGTGTACACTAAGGGACACATTGTAACTTCCTCTTGAAAAGTCGAACACTAGAGACTCTTCTCACTTTCTGCATTTGATTCATCAGTCTATTGATCAAGATGGTGAAGGAAATACTGAAACTGAAAACTCAGTGACCTCTTAACCATCTTTAAAAATCTCTGACACTGAAGGTGAAAGGCTCTCAGCTTCCAGTATTCAAATCAGGTCGAATAATTAAAGCAACAAGAAGGTGACTGAAGAGATGTAATTGTAAATACATATATAAGGGATTTCAAGTGTGTGCCCGAATTAACTCTGAGGCATTATTTCTTTAATGATGTAAAGATGTTACCTCATGCATGAAGGACGTTTACCGGTCCCAGGGCACCCAACAGCAGCAACTGGTAATAATATGGGAGAGATCACTTCTCCCTCCTGGTCAGGGTCAGATGTTGTGTTGTGGTTGAATAGATAAGAGCTCAAACGAGCTATCGGGACGATGGACAGTCATTATGGACTACTAACGAGTATGTGCGGCAGCAGTTTTAAAATTAGGTTGTGAAACATTTTAGAATATATTAGCAACACTGGATGGTAGTTTGGCTGAACTGTTTAAGTGCCCATATACAATCCCACTGAGCAGTGTTTAAATTGTGATACATGCTTCATCACATATTTTGTCTGCTTTACTGGTAACTGAACAACTTTGGGTAATGCACTGTGCACTATATATTATTATGTTGCGTCTTACCTACATTTATGTTTATGAAGAGCTTTAGACAGCGCAAGCATGCTGTATTTAAGCTGCAATGGGAATGCATGCGCTATAGTTTGTCTTCCATGTTTATCAATTAGGCTAGTGGGATGGGCTATTTAACAAATAAATAATGCATTGCCAAACTAGATTGACAAAGACCTCCTGAAGGCTGAAACGCATCTCTCCTTGTGCTCGGGATTGAGGGTGACCTACACTGAGAAATAAATGCAGAATCCAATGCCAATTTGTGTCCGTGCCTGCTTTCCATTAAGGAGTTGGGTGTTTCGGTTCATTGTGATACAGCGTGAATAGTCGTCACGCTTTCATGGACACAAGTCGTTTTGTGGCTCTCATATCAGACCGATTTTGTGGAGGTGTACTGGAGTGTTATCAGGGGAGCCCCCAGCTGTGTGACCTGGATAACGAACGAGGATGACTGCCGAGGGAATGCAGGTGTCAGAGCGGGCAGTTTTCAGGACTGCCAGCATGGATCTGTACCTCGCCGACAAGAAATGATTTGCCTGGAATACTGGCGCATACTGGTGACTGAGCAGCACAGACGCTACTACGCAATGCGGTGAGGTGGTGATGGCGTTATTGATTTTACGGATGGGTCCCTCTGAATTCCGAGGTTGTGCCATTGAAATATTTTATGCTTGCCGTTTCTGTCCTTTGGACATTACTTGTCCTTGCCCGGGTGTGAAACGCCTCTTTGACACTGACTTTGTAGCAATATCAGGAATTTTATATTGCTTACATTTAACAGACTATTCTGCTGCATTGTGGGATTTGCAGTCCCTAAGGGATTTCAAGCGTGTGCCCAAATTAACTCTGAGCCAATATTTCTTTAACAATGTAAAGATGTTACCTCATGCACGAAGAATGTTTACCAGTCCCAGGGCTCCACGCTGCAGCAACTGGTAATAATATGGCAGAGATCACTTCTCCCTCCTGTGCTTCATCACATATTTTGTCTGCTTTACTGGTAACTTTGCAACTTTGGGTAATGTACTGTGCACTATATATTATTATGTTGCCAAACTAGATTTAACACTATATATTATTATGTTGCCAAACTAGATTGACAAAGACCTCCTGAAGGCTGAAACGCGTCTCTCCTTGTGCTCTGGATTGAGGGCAACCTGCACTGAGAAATAAATGCCTAATCCAATGCCACTTCGTGTCTGTGCCTGCTTTCCATGGAGTCCCTGTGGGAGTGGTGTTTTGGTTCACAGATATATATCTTTTTTTTTATTTAACGGAGGGGGAGTTGTAGTGACTTGTCAGTTTTATGACAGAACCCTTTTGGCTCCAAACGGAGTCTGCAGAGCTGTGATGTAGGTGTAAGAGCAGAAAGCAATGAAAGCTTGTTTTAGAAAGTTACATTCACAGTTACACACAGAAGAATAAAAATGTGTTATACTAAGCTCTGTGTGTGGCTACAATCAGTGCTACATTACCGTAATTGTGGTATGAGTTTACTAGACATTGGAAACCTGAGCAGAAGCCCTTTGATTTAAAAAATGGTTTACATTTTCACAGCTTTTACTACAGTCAGACATTTTTTAAAGAGTGGTCCACATGAGCATTAATATTAAGTTCTTTATCAAACCAGAAACGCAAAGATTTTACCTTAGAAAAGAGGTTGAAATTGGTTATGGTTTCTCAGCCTATGAGAGAAAATTCAAAGTTTTCTGTGTTAAGGCTTAGAAGTTAGCCATCACCCAGGGTTGAAGGATCTTCAGACGTTCTCAGAGTATGTAAATACCTTCAGTAGAGACCAACAACAGTCCGTGCAGGTAACAGCAGAGGGGTAGTGGGGCCGGATAGGAGGGATTTAGATGGATGATGCCGAGGGAAAATTAAATATACAATAAATTTTCCATCTGCACCGTCCATCAAAATACCCCCTTACCCGGACCCCCACCACACAGCTGTTACATGCACGGACCAAGGCTGGTAAAGACAATTTTACATTAAATTTGGGTTCATATGCATATTTGAGAATGGAAATGGTAGTCTAGTCCATCAGGACACTTACGGGCTCCATAAAGAAGTTCAATTGTGTGGACATTAGGATGAAACCCTGAGGTATACAGCATGTTACTAGGGCCTGGTTAGAGGAGAAGTCATCTATTCTAAGCAGTTGTTGGCTTGGCCAGCTGCAAGATGGCCGCACCTTCAGTGGGCTCTGCCAGCCAAGTCATTCAATCCTCCACAATACTGCGGACCCTGGGTGCACTGACCCTCCGCTTCACGCTGCCTCGATTCCCTGCCTTTGGTGGTGATGATTGGTCCCCCAGCTGACTCCCGCCACCAATGCTGCACCAAAATCAGCCACTATTTCCAGTCCCGGACTGCGGCTGCAGGGCCTACCTGGTGGTGTATGGCTGGCGGTTGTGCTGGGTTCTGGTAGAGATGGGGGACTGATGATGCCAGCATGCCGAGACCGGGACCTCGTGCCCACAACCACCTGCTGTCTCTTCTTCCTGATGGGTCAAACTGCTGCTGGGGGCATTTTGCTGCGAGGCTGGGGGCGCACGTATCGCGCCGAGGGGCCAGGCCACTCCTCCCGCTATCAGGCACAGGCGGGCGCCTGAAGAGTCCTTAGCCTCCTGTAGTTTTCCTGGGGCCCGTGACATGGGTGGCATGTCCCCCGTGTGTCCCCGCTGCTTTTCGCCTCCGCACACGGGTTCGCCGGAGTGCTCTCTTCTGGCTGCCTCCCTGGTTCAGGTCTCATTGCAGCATTCCCTGCTCCAACTCACTGAGAGGTCTAACTCCGTCATCCTGCACACCTGCACTCTCTATATCGGCTCATATGGGCCGCCTGGTCTGGCTGTCCTGCTTTGGTGCCCTGTTTGTCTGGTGCTGTATGTGGTGGTGCCCTTCTGCCCTCATAGCTCTCAAATTCATCAGAGGACATAGCTGCGGCTCGGCAGCCGGAACTGCGCTGCTCTCCCGGGGCCCCACTCACACCGGCCAGCGATTGGGGCTTACCTCTCCCTCTCCTGGCCCACCTGCCTCTGGCCCTGCTCGTCCTCTTTACTCAATGCACTGGAGGCGCCTGCTGGTGCCCATCCAGCTATGAACCAACTTGCAGTACCTATCACCTCACCTCCTCTTCCTTGGACCTGGTTGCTCGTCCCGGACTCTGAGCAGACGCTGCTCCAGTTTGTCAGTTTGGGGCCTCACCCTACGCCTTCCCTGCGGCGGCCTGTGCCTGCTACTCCTTCTGGTGCTCCTCCTTGGCCATACCTCCTCTCGCTGGCTTCTGCTTCCGCCTGCACTGCACCTCTGCTTCCAGACTCTCTTAGGTGTGTGTGGCAGGCTTGTGTGCGGGGTGGCGGTGACCTTGCCATGGGGAAGGTGGATCCCAAGTAGCTTATGCTGGCCTTTGACCAACGCATGTAAACTCTGGCAGGATGGGGCGGCCCTGGACACTGGCAAGCCTGTGGTCCAGCCCGAAGCAGGTCCGACACAAGAGGACTACCTTAAGGCCATGATTCTAGATGTGAAGGCCACAGTCACTGGCATCGCCACCCAGCTCAATCAACTATCCACCCGTTTGGACACTGTCAAGGCCATGACTCACAGCTGACCCACGTGGAGGCAAGGGTGTCCGATGTTGAAGACGCCGTGACTCAGAATCACCGAAAACTTCACCAAATGGACAAGGTTCTAGAGCTCATCAAGAACAAAAAACCAGGATTTGGAGGCACTCTCCTGTAAAAGCAACCTCAGCATCACGGGCTTGCCCGAATCCATCAACATTTCCAAAATGTAGGACTTTGTTTAGCAGCTCATCCGGGATCTATTTGGTGAGGTACTTTCCCCTATCTTCATAGTTGAGCATGCCCATCGGTCTCTGGGGCCCCGGCCTGCGCCTGGTCTGCCTGCTCGTCCTATCATTGCAAAATTACGAAACTTTTGGGACTGAGATGCCATTCTAAGGGGAGCAAGGGAGAAGGGCGACATCCGCCATCAGGGGAACTATTTATCCTTTTAGCCTGATTATACGTTAGTGATGCAGGCTGCCTGTCATGAATTCCTCCTGGTCAAACATCGACTTCAGAAACACAACATCTCCCTGGCTTACCTGGCCAAGCTGCGAGTCAGGCAGGGCTCACAAGTGTACGTCTTCAAGGAGCCGAAGGCGGCACTGGCCGTCACGAAAAAGCTGGACAAGCCACAGCGCATCACACCTTTCAGCTCTCAAACGGCTGCCGCCGGCGATCTGAGTGACAATGACTGAGCCCTCTCTCCTAGATGCCAGTTGCTTGCGCCTCATGGCACGTCCTTGCCTGTTCTGACTGCAGCCCCCTCTACTCGGACAGTCATTCCTGCCCCCATCCACATTAGACACTCTCCTGTTCCCTGACATGGTGGCCTGGTGGTTCATCCTTGTCGAAGAGGCTCCCCCACCCCTACTATGCCAGTCCTGCACTATTCTCTTCCTTCGTGCAGTCACTATTGATAATTCCCTCCATCTTTGACTTTGATCTTCCCCTTCCTTGTTTGGTTTTCCTGGGTGGGTGGGGATGGTTTCTCAACCTGATTGGGGGGTTGGTGTGGGTATGTTGCCTCCACTCCGAGGCCTGTTGTTTGTTTTGTTCTATGACGCTTTCTGTAATGTGTTATTTGCTACACCGTCTTCAGCACTGCACTTCCCTTCTCAATCACATCTGGTTTCTGCTCCTCACCAATCTTTATGCGCCATTCACCTTCATCGCATAGTGATATGATGGCCATCATGCTCTGGACTTGGAACGTCCGCGGTCTCAATGACCTTCGGAAGGCCCGCCTAGTACATGCCCACCTCATCCGACACAAGGTTGACATTTGTTTTCTCCAGGAAACCCACCTCTTACCCGCAACCGCCTCTAGGCTTCACTCGAAACATTGGGGTGAAATTCACTCCTCCTTTTACTCCTATTACTCTAGTGGGGTTTCCATCCTCATGTGCAGAGGGCTCCCCTGGCGCACATCCCAGGTCATTACGGACCCTGAGGGGCACTTCATCATCCAGCATGGCACTCTCCTGGCCCAACCCTTGACCCTGGCAACGTTATATGGCCCCAATTCTGATGACCCAGACTTCTTTGCACACGTGTGGCAATACATTTCTTCCCTGAGTCCTGCCACGCTGCTCTGGGGGGCGATTTCAACCCTACACCCTTAGCCACCCTTGATCGCTCTGGGCCCGCGCTCCGCACCCGTGCACTACATCTTTCCTGCATTCCATACTATCCGAAAATTCCCTGCTTGATGCCTGGCGGCACCCACACCGAATAGCACGTGAAGGGACAGGCGTTACGGGCTCTTTAGGCTGCTGGTCCCGCCTGGACCTTTGGATCACCACTCAGGATGCTTTTGCGTGGGTCACCTCCATAGAGCACATGGGGCATACTCTCTCTGACCACGCTCTTGTCTGCCTCAGCTTGCTCCCCCCTGACACCCCACGGTGCATGTATGCCTAGCAGCTGCCTCCCAATGCGCTCTAGTGTTTCGCGACGAGATTCAAACCGCAATCACAAATTATTTTGATCTAAACGCCGGCTCTGTTGACTCCCATTCCACACATTGGGAGGGTTTTACGGTGGTGATCCGGGGCGAATGTATCGCCAAGCAGGCCGATGTCCTGCGCTCCCTTGACTCTCTACATTCTCTCAGTCCCAGACCTGACTTCCTTACATAACTCTGGGGTAAACTTTCTGATTTTAATGATGAGGTCGATAGGGAACTCTATTTTTTGGGCCTGGAGGCAAGGGTGCATCCTTTTGGTGAGGGGGATCGCCCAGGTAAGACTTTAGCCAATCTCCTACAATGGCCGCATGCCGCCTCATATATCACAGCACTCCAGGATGGGGACCCTGAACGAACAACCTCTCCGGATGAGGTGGTGACCAGGTTCACCACCTTTTATTCCCAACTCTACACTGCTGCGTTCCTTCCTTCACGCGACATCCTTGACATATATTTTGAAGCTCTTGAGCTCCTCTGGCTGGGCAACAGCCATCTGGAGTACCTCAATGAACATTTTGCTAAGGAGGAGATTCTGGTAGCCATTCATAGTCTGCCTGGCAATAAATCTCCGGGCTCTGACGGTCTTCCTGCTTCCTTTTTTCAAAGCCTTTGCGCCCCTTATGATTACCCACCATGCCGCCATGTATAATGACTCCTTCGAGTGCGGCCACTTCCCTCCGTCTCTCTGCAAGGCCCTGCTCACACTGCCCCTGAAACCGGACAAATCCCCCTTGCTCCTTGACTCCTACCGCCTGTTATCTCTCATCAACACCGATAATAGGATTTTCGCCAAGTTGCTGGCCTCCTGCCTCCTTCTGCTCATGCCCTTGATAGCTCACCCAGACCCGTCCGGTTTCAACCCTGGTCATGCACAATCTCCGAACCATATTTGATGTTCTCCACCAGATTAATCCTGCCCTTCCAGCCGTGGCTGCCCTGTTGGACGCTATCAAAGCCTTTAACACTCTTGAGTGGCCCATCCTCTTCTACCTTCTCCCTCGCTTGGGCTTCACCCCTGTTTTTCTGCACAAAGTCCACCTTCTCCATTCTCTCCCTACAGCTCACCTTTGGATCAATGTCTGCAACCCCCAAGAAATTCTCGGCCCTATGGTCCTCGAGGTGGTGCACTTCAGGGGCTTGTCTGGTGTCCAGGTTAACTGGGGTAAGTCTATTCTCGTTCCTCTGATGGACGCCACTGGCCCCTTTACTCTGGACTATCCGTTTGTGTGGGCGTTGGGGCCCACTAGATATTAGCGATACCAAAAGGGTTGATGGATGAAGTGTTAGAGCAAATCAAACATTCACCCCAAATCAACTGATCGGGGTTTAATCCATCATCATTCTTAAGCTCCCTCCGCCACCCCAGTTCAGACATGGCCATATGCAAATCAGTCTGAACCTGTGCCTCATAGGAACAGTTCACCCGAACCGCCAAGCCATGTCTTCCCTGGACCGGAAACAAGTATCCTGGGACCGGTTGCGGGTTCATAACTCTCATCAGCCATGCTATCTTGAATCCAGTGGCAAAGTGAGCAAGGGACCAAAATTGATGATGGACGGAGCATTGGAGCAAATAAAACATTCACCCCCAGTCAACTGATCTGGGGGTGAGGGCTGGACTGTTCCCATGGGGCACAGGTTAAAGACTGATTTGCATATGGCTGGGTTCGAACTGGAATGGCATGGTGAACAAAGAAGTAATGGATTTAGATCCAGATCTCGGTACTGGGGTAAATGTATGACAGTGTTCTGCATTCTGTCCATCAACTGTTGTTTTTGCATTTGTTACCCCGAGTGGGATGGATATGCTCAGACGTGAGTGCCTTGCTCTTAATGCCACTGGAATCAAGCTATCCTGGCTGATGAGGGCTGAAAGCTCAAAGCCGGTCCTAGTATGCTTGTTTCCAGTCCAGGGAGGACCTGGCTTGGCAGTTTGGGCTGGACTGTTCCCATGGGGCATGGGATCAAGACTGATTTGCATATGGCTGGGTTCAAACTGTAATGGGACTGTGAGCAAAAAAACGGTGGATTTAGGCCCAGATCTCTGTACTGGGGTGAATGTATGACATTGTTCTGCATTGTGTCCTTCAACTGTTTTCGCACTAGATATTTGGGCGTTTGGCAATGTACGCCCGCCCTTGTGCAAAAAAATTGTACTTCCTAGATCTACTGGGGGATGGCGTATCCCATACTTTTTATTTTACTATTGGCATCAGTTTTGCAATTTATTTTTCCTTTAGTTATTGGCAAACAATGTAGGCATTTACAGTGTCATCATCCCTCTATATATCAGTTTGCTATTGGAGAAGAGGCTAATGGGTGTTTTTTCAAAATACTGGAACCCAGCTATTAGGAAAAAAACTAAGTTTAAGGTTCTTCTAGCGGCATTATCAATTTGGAAGCAAATTAGGAGGTTTTTAGGTTTGCCTCAAATAAATCGCTGTACTCCCTTCAAGGCAGCGGGAATCCTTCCCACTATTTTTCGTGACGCTGTAACTAGAAACTGGTATCAGTGTGGGATTAACAGCTTAGGACATACGTTTCACGACTGCCAACCATTATTCTTTATAGAGGTACAATGCAAATTCGGGAAAACAAAAGAAGGACTTTTTTAACGTCACCGAAGACCAGCTAAACACAACCCTCGCCCGAAGCCCACCCACCGACCCTACCGACTCCGACACCGCCGCCTGAAACCTCAGGTCTCGCTGAGCCTTGCTTTCAGCGATACATGAGGAGGCGATGGATCGACAACTGCGCCAACACTCTCGCCCCAATAAAATATCCCTCCAACAGACACACTAATAAGAAAGCCTTCTATTCACCGCGGACCACCAGGCCTCCAACCAAACCTGCTGAAAACTAGAGAAAAATGACTCCTGGTTGCCGACCGTACAGGGAGCACACCGGCACCCACTGACCACGCACTCAATCTTTGGTTTATCCTTGACTCAACACGCTCCATGACCTTGCAAGTCAACTCCGTCTGATCCTTCTGCTTCAACACCTTCTGCATGCTCCACAAGATCTACAGGTGGATCCCCACTGGAATAAGAAGACAGTCATCCAGGCTCTCGTCAGCAGCAGGCTGGACTACGGAAACGCCCTCTATGCAGGAGCCTCGGCCAAACTCCGGAAATGACTTCAACGCATACAGAACACCTCTGCACAGCTGATACTCGACATTCCTCACAACAGTCACATCACACCCCACCTGAGAGACCTGCTCTGGCTTTCCATCAACAAGAGAATCACCTTCAAGCTCCTCAACAACTCTCCCAAAGCACTCCACAACACCGGACAGGCTTACCTCAACAGACGATTCAGCTTCTACACCCGAACCACCAGCTCAGCTCTGCCGACCTTGCCCTCACCACCATCCCCCGCATCCTAAGAGCGACCACCAGCTGCAGATCGTTCTCCTACCTCGCTGCCAAGGCCTGGACCACCCTCCCCATCCTCTTACAGCAGACCCAGGACCTACTAACGTTCAGGAGGCTACTCAAGACCTCGCTATTTGAGCAGTAGCAGCACCCACCCAGCGCCTTGAGACCCTCACGGGTTAGTAGTGCACTTAACAAATGTTCTGATTGATTGGAGGACCTGGCTTGGCAGTTTGGGATGGACTGTTCCCAAACCATAAAAGACCTGATGGCAAAGAGAGTTCCTCCACAGTTGGACAGTTCCACCTCCCACTGCGAAGCCCTAGCCACTTTCTTTCTGGACAAAGTTAAGAAAATCTACCAGGCGTTCCCGAGCACACTGCCACCTGTGATTCCCTGGAGCGGCTCTAGTAGCTGTCCATCGCTGCACTCCCTTCCCACTCTTTCTAATGAGGAGTTTGCTAAGTGGGCCCTGCGAGTCAAGTCTGGCTCGCCTGCAGACCCGGTAAGATCTGCTCTCTTCAGGGATGTTGCTTTTCAGGGACGCACAGTAGTATGCTCTCTAATTAACCTCTCCCTGACTTCCGGCCTGGTCCCTGCCAAGTGGAAGCAAGCGGTGGTTTCCCCGATCCTAAAAAAACCATCTCTGGATCCGCTGAGACCAGAAAACTACCGCCCTATATCTTTGCTCCCGTGGCCGGCCAAGGTCATGGAGGCCCATGTAAATCTGGCCCTCACGGAGCATATGACCCAAGTTAATGTCCTGGATCCCACGCAGAATGGGTTTCGTGCTGGCCACAGCACTGAGACGGCCCTTCTGGCAATGGTTGAGCATTTGCGGAGTGTGCTCGATGCAGGTCAAACGGCAGCGCTTATTTTATTAGACCTGAGCGCTGCCTTTGACACTGTTTCCCATCGCATCCTGCTACACCGCCTGCAGGACATTGGCATTTGTGGTTCAGCTCTGCAGTGGTTCCGTTCCTTCCTCAGTGATCGCTCCTTCTGCGTTGCCACCCCTCCATTTCAGTCCAAGTACCATCCTTTGGACCTGGGGGTCCCTCAGGGCTCCTCGCTGAGTCCTACGGTTTTTAACCTGTACGTGCAGCCGCTGGCTGAGGTCGCCAGGCAATGGGGCCTAACCATGGTCTCCTATGCTGACGACACTCAGTTGGCGGTTACGATCAGCGGGGATGCCGAGCAGGATGCCCTCAGGTTCCGAAGTGGACTGAGAGAGGTGACCAGCTGGATGAATAACAACTGTCTCCAGCTGAACGCGACAAAAACGGAGGTGATGATCGTTGGAAGGGAAGCGGATCACTGGGGGTACGGCTGGTGGCCTCCGGAGCTGGGATCAGCGCCGGCCCCTGTCCTGGAACTCAGGAATCTGGGAGTATGGCTTGACCACACGCTAAGCTTTGTGACTCACACGAAGAGAGTGGCGGCCTGCTGTTTTGGAGTATTACGCGGGCTAAGACCCCTGCTCAGATTTTTTGATGCTCCTACTAGACAGCTGGTCATTCAAGCAATGATTATCTCTCGGCTGGATTACGCCAGTTCACTCCTTTTAGGAGCGAACCAAGCCGAGATTCTTCGTTTACAGCGAGTCCAGAACGCTGCGGCTAGGGCGGTGGTAGGTTTGCCCCGAACCTGCCCCACCTCTAACACTCTGCGGTCCCTGCACTGGCTTCCGATAAGCAAGCGAATCCAATTCAAGGCTCTTTGCCTGGTTTTTAAAATTCTTAGAGAGTTGGCACCCGTGATACTCAATAAACTGCTCTCTCCCTACGTTCCCACCCGCTCACTCCGATCCCTTGGACAGGCCTTGGTGGTTGTCCCCCGTTTTAGACTTAGTCGGATGGGGGGTCGCTCCTTCCGCGTGAAAGCTGCAACCCTCTGGAATGCGCTCCCCTTGGAAATCCGCCTCCTGGACGATTTAATATCCTTTCGTAGGGCTTTGAAAACCTTCCTGTTTTAAATGTTCCCTGTTTTAATGCTTCTGCTTTTTTGTTACTGGATTTAGTGTTGTGTTGTGTTTACCTTTCCCTGCGCCAGGACGCTCCTTCGCTGGAGCAGCTGTGCGCATTAAAATGCAAATAACATAACATAACATAACATAACATGGGGCACGAGGGCAGGTCTGATTTGCATATGGCTGGGTTCAAACTGGAATGGCATGGTGTGCAAAAAAACGATGGATTTAGGCCCAGATCTCTGTACTGGGGTGAATGCATGACATTGTTCTGCATTCTGTCCATCAAGTGTTTTTGCACTAGATATTTGGGTGTTTGGCACAGTACGCCCGCTCTTGTCTCCACAGACTACATCCTCCTCGGAGACTTGTACTTCTACCTCAAGAACAACAACGACACCAACTCCACCACCCTGATTGACAACCTCGCCAACCTAGGACTCATACAGCTCATCACAACGCTTACCCACTCCGCCGGCCACAAGCTTGACCCCATCTCCTCCGCAAGCTCCCAAGTCAAATTCAACCACACCACCAAACTCCACTGGACCGACCATCGCTGCTTCCACTTCAATTCCGGAAACCCACCACGCACCACTACACTCAACAGATCCCCCGCTGCAGCTGGAACAAAGTCACTGAAGACCAGCTAAACACAACCCTCACCGGAAGCCCACCCACCGACTCCACCGACTCCGACACCGCTGCCTGAAACCTCAGGCCTCGCTGACCCTTGCTTTCAGCAATAGATGAGGAGGCAATGGATCGACAACTGCGCCAACACTCTCGCCCTAATCTAAAAACCCTCCAACAGACACACTAATAAGAAAGCCAATTTGTTCACCGCGCACCACCAGGCCTCCAACCAAACCTGCTGAAAACTAGAGAAAAATGACTCCTGGTTGCCGACCGTACTGGGAGCATACCGGCACCCACCGACCACGCACTCAATCTGGGGTTTATCCTCGACTCAACACTCTCCATGACCATGCAAGTCAATGCCGTCTCATCCACCTGCTTCAACACCTTCTGCATACTCCGCCAGATCTACAGGTGGATCCCCACTGGAACAAGAAGACAGTCATCCAGGCTTTCGTCAGCAGCAGGCTGGACTACAGAAACGCCCTCTATGCAGGAGCCTCGGCCAAACTCCGGAAATGACTTCAACGCATACAAAACGCCTCTGCACACCTCATCCTCAACATTCCTCACAACAGTCACATCACACCCCACCTGAGAGACCTGCTCTGGCTTCCCGTCAACAAGAGAATCACCTTCAAGTTCCTCAACCACTCTCACAAAGGACTCCACAACACCGGACCAGCTTACCTAAATAGACGACTCAGCTTCTACACCCAAACAACAAGCTCTGCTCTGCCGACCTCGGCCTCGCCTTCATCCCCCACATACGAAGAGTGACCACCAGCCGCAGATCATTCTCCCACCTCGCTAATGGACGAGACTCTCGGGACGGTAAGCGGACCTGGTTCGGCTGCTCACATAATTAATAAATACTCCTGTCAGGACTTATGCGTCTATAAACCTCCTCGGCTTTTGTGTCATTTTACCTGTCCTCCTGAGGTTTTGCGAGACTCCCCCTGCTGCGGCTGCTTTGCTAGCCATTGCAAGTCCTCGACAGTTGATTCCCCTAAGCTTCCCTCTCCTATAAATGCACCTTCTATCTCTAGTTCCATGAATGAAAGCGGTTTCCTCATTAATGTAAGATCCCTGGTGAAAAACAACATAGCCTTTAGTGACTTTGTATCGACAAGAAGGCCCACTTGGGTGTTCATCACTGAAACCTGGGCTTCGGACTCTTCTGGCCCTGATTTGGTGGCAGCTATTCCGGAAGGATATGCGCTAGCCAGGCTGGATAGAATAGGACGCAGAGGAGGTGGCTTAGGGATTCTTTATAAGACATCTCATATTTGCCGCACTTCGGCACTGTCTGGCCCGTCCGATCCCTTCCAGGCTCTTCATTTCTCAATTAGTTCCCCTTGTGCTGCCCCTTTCACAGGCATACTGATTTCGAGGGTTGAGAGGACGCCGACCGCTACTCTGACACCGTAACTTTCTCAAACGGGGAGTAAGGACCATGCTCACCTAAGGGAGCTGGATTCTGAATTAGCCTAACTTCATGACTGGTATGAGAGGCAAAACTGCATACAGGCACCCAAGATTCAGTGTCTCTTGCAGTGGCATTAAAAGTGAATTGCCCTGAAGAAATTGCCTGATAAAAACCAAGGCAATGAAACATGTCGGCTGTAAGTAGAGAGTGAATCGATAGGTAGTATTTACTCTCTCCTTTTTTAGTATATGTGTGTTCACTGTTCTGCAACAAAGAAAGGAACGAAAGTAAAGTTTATTGTCCTAGTTGCACAGTGACTTATATGTTAAGTGTTACATGTTGTTAGTTGTGTCACATATAAGTTGTGTCCACTGCACCATCCACTGTCCTTTTTATTTTTGGGGTTTGAGACACGTTTTTGTTTTAGCTTGATGGCACCGATGATGAGAACAGGGCCATCCTGGTGAGTACCAACCAGGGGCCCCATTGGTGGTGCGCCCGTGAGGTGCCATCTCGCTTTTCACACATTTTTTGTCTGTGCTGTACTGTCTGTATATATCAGAGAGGTTGTTGTTTTAAAGAGGCAGTAGATTGAAACATCTTAGGATTATCTTGAGACTAAAGAGATCCCTTGGATAACGTATTTCGACCATGGATGTTTACAGTCCAGTAAATGAATATTGCCATAAGAACTAGGACTGGTGTTGTTGATTAGCTTACAGAGTGGAGGGCGTCCTAGTTCTGTTTGTCTTTCCCTCTAGACTCCCATTTTTGTAGTGTAATACTGATTTGTAGGCCTCCAGGTCCTAGAACAGATTTTAGCCAGGCTTTGCTTAACATCCTGGAACGTTACTTCGGTTCTGCCCAATTAACGGTTTTGGGGGACTTAAACTTTCATCTGGACAATCTTGTTTCCAGAGACTCCCTCACCCTCCTTGACTCTTTATCCGCCTGTGGCTTTCAGCAGTTGGTTAAATTTCCCACACACCAGGCGGGTCACATCTTGGATGGAGTGTTTTCAAATGACCCTAGACTAAAAACGGATTCACCTATCCCATTGGTTTGGTCTGACCATCTGGCCATACCGCTGGAATTTCAGCTTCTCCATGGGAACCTTAAGCTGACTGGCCCCAGTAAAATGGAACCTAGGAGAAACTTTAGTAGGGTTACTAACCTTTCCCTTGCCCCTCTAATCCAGAAATCTGCTAGTGATTCAGCCAAAGATGTTAATACAGCTGCTCTTGTGCTAACAAATGCCATTACGGTAGCAGTAAATGTGCTGTCCCCTGTAACTCTGCGATACACTGCCCGAAAGAGACCTTCATCCCCGTGGTTTTCAGAGTCTTTAAGGCTCCTAAGGCAGCGATGTAGGAAGCAGGAAAGGTTATGGCGGGTAAGCTAGAATGCTCTAGAGAGGGAAAAGCACAAATATCTTCTTAAAGAGTATAAGCTGGAGGTTATTAAGGTGAAGCAAGAATACTTTGCTCATTTTATGACTAATCTTACCTCCCCGAGAGCACTCTTTAAGATAGTCGATTCATTGTGCACGTTACAGATGCCTGATCCCATAGTGTGCTCACAAGATCTCTGTGATAAAATCGCAGGACATTTTCACACTAAAATAGCGGATATTTACTCGGCCCTTGATTTACAAAAGGCCTCAATGTCCCCCCCTTCCAGTCTGGCCCCCCTCCCTCCATAGCTGATGCCCCGATTACTACAGGGAGTTTGTCTGTGTTTCCACCACTTTCCTTGTAGGAACTTGACTTGCTCCTAAGCAAGACGAGGTCAGGGTCTCCTTTAGACCCTTGCCCTCTCAAAGTTCTTAAGGACTGTAGAGATACCCTGCTGCCTTCGCTTCTGGACATGAACAGGGCAATGAAGAATGGTATTTTCCCTTCCCAGTGGAAGAGTGCTGTGGTTAAGCCCCTCCTTAAGAAGCCCACATTAGACCCTGAGGTACTTAAAAACTTCCGCCCAATCTCTTTGCTCCCTGCACCAGCAAAGATGCTGGAGACCCATCTAAACTAGCATTTGGCGGCAATTCTGGATTCCTCGGGTCTTCTAGATCAATCCCAGCATGGTATCAGGAGAGGACATAGCACGGAGTCGGCCCTTACGATAGTGCTTAATAACATCCGCACTGAGGTCGATCAGGGCCACACCTCCCTTCTGGTCTTAGTAGATCTGACAGCCGCCTTCGATACCCTGTCTCCCTCAGTTTTTACATCTCGTCTGAGGGAGATAGGGGTAGAGGGCACGGCCTTGAGTCTCCTGGCCTCTTTTCTGGCCCAGAGGGAGCAGAGGGTCAAGCTGGGCAAATATCTATCTCCACCCACACCTGTGCAATGTGGGGTGCCACAAGGGTCGGCATTAATTCCGACCCTGTTCAACATCTATGTGGCCCCACTTGCCAGGCTTGTGAGATCATTTGGGATGGAGGTAGTCTCCTACGCCGATGACACCCAGATCTTGGTGTCCCTCTCTCACTTGCGGAACTCTACTGTCCTCAACTTCAGAAACTGCATGGAGGCGGTTTCTAAGTGGATGATTTACAATTCACTGAAGTTGAACGGGGAGAAGACCGAGATTCTGGTTTTCGGTAGAAACACGAACATCTGGTCGGCTGAATGGTGGCCCCCTTCGCTGGGAGCTTGTCCTACACCAACAGACTCTGCCAGGAATTTGGGAGTTATGATCGATCCTGCTCTCTCAATGGCACAACAGGTCAACAGGACAGTTGCTACCTGTTGGGGCATCATTAAAATTCTTCGGAAAATTAAACATTATCTGTCCCCTCAGGCTCGTAAACAGGTTTTCGTTGCATTGGTCGCTTTGCGACTTGATTACTGCAACGCTCTGTATGCTAGCATCAATAAAGGCCTGGTGCAGCACCTTCAAACTGCTCAGAATGCGGCGGCTAAGTTTGTTCTGGATGCCCAAGACTTTCATCTGCCACGGCTGCTAGGAAAAGCCTGCATTGGCTCCCTATTGAGTCCAGGATCGCCTTCAAGACTCTTTGTTTGACCTATGGGGTACTCTCTGGCAAGGGGGCAGGCAGTGTGATGAAATTGCTGTTCCCTATGTACCGGGCAGAGATCTGCGCTCCTCTACTAAGAGCCTATTGGTGGTGCCCCGTGTTCGCAGAAGTAAATGGGGTGGGAGGGCGTTTTCAACTGTAGCCCCCAAGCTGTGGAATCGCCTTCCCTTAGAAATTAAATCTCAGTTGTCTGTCCCGAAGTTTCGGAAAGCTCTTAAAACATGGCTATTTTCAAAGGCGTACCCATAGTGCTGGTTATCTGGTCTTTTTGATGGTTTTATGGTAGGCGCCTTGATGCCTCCGGGCTTAGTAGCGCATTAAAAGACTCACTTCATTTCATTTCATTTTGCCGCCACGACCTGGACCACCCTCCCCATCCTCTTAGGGCAGACCCAGGACCTACTAACCTTCAGGAGGCTACTCAAGACCTCGCTATTTGAGCAGTAGCGGCACCCACCCAGCGCCTTGAGACCCTCACGGGTTAGTAGTGCGCTTAACAAATATTCTGATTGATTGATTGAGTAGGAACGTTGACAAAATCTGGAGAGCAAATTTTCCCCAGGTGGTTGACTAGCTGGAAACTAAGATCCCCCTCCAGCGGTGCTTGGCCCTGTCCCTGGCGGGGTACATAGCCATCACCAAGATGGTGGTGGTCCCTAAGTTTGTATTCTTGTTCCTGAACATCCCCATTCCTCTCACGGCTCAGTTTTTTGTACACTCCGATCTCTCATTATCTCTCTTGTCTGGGCTGGGTGTCAGCCTAGAATTGCATATGATATTCTCACACTCCCTTTATCGTGTGGCAGACTGGGTGCCCCGAATTTCAAAATATACGCCCTGAGTGCCCATCCAGTTTCCTCCACTTCTGGCTACACCCATTGCCTTTTCAGCCTCATGTGGTGGTGGAAGCTGACCTAACGGCTCCCTCACCTCTCCAGACTCTATTTTTTCCCCCGCCAAGCCCACGCGTCGAGTGATTGACACAGTGGAGACCCTGCACTGGGCCTGGGAAGGTCTTCGGATATACTCTGTCTCCAGCATGCTCTCCGCCAACGCCATGCCCATCGCATACAATCCGGTATTTCCTTCTCTGCAAACAGGTAAAACGCATGACTAGCCTGAGGCTGTCCATGTTATAAGACCTTTACCCTGATGGCAGCTTCTTTTCTCCCTCCACTGAGTCGGGTCCTATTGACACTCTGCTCTATTACCAACTTAGAGCATCCTGCCGGGAGCTGCATCCCACGTTACCCCAGCCCCCTCCTTCGATGGCTGTCCTTGATCTTGCATACACTTCCTCCTCCCCTCGCAAGTCAGTCTTCAGAATCCATGCCCTTACGCTAGCTGCATCCTCGATTTCTGCTGACAGCATCTATGCTGCTTGGAGTGAGGACCTAAGCACTGATCTTTCTCAGGGGGTCTAGCTGTATTGTTGCTGGCAGACCAAACGTATGTCCCCTAACTACTGCCTGCGCCTCATACATTTGAAATACCTGCATTGATTATACCGCTCCCCTGCTCAGCTGCAAAGAATGGGCCTCGCTTCCAGCGATAGATGCTCCTGCTGACTTTTCTCATCTCGCCTGGCTATGCCCCAAGATTTCTGAGTATTGGCTGTGTGCACCGCCATCAATGAAATCACCCCCACACCTGTCATGTCGGACCCATTTATCTGACTCTTAGGCTTTGTGAAACATTGCTTTATGCCTCCTGTCAGCTTACCGCTATGCTGATCTTTCTCACGTGACGCAGGGTAGCCATGCATTGGGGTCAGAGACCTGCACCCAGGTTCGGTGCTTGGCTTGAGGATGCTGCGCGTTGTCAGACGCTTTTGTCCGAATGTTGGGATTTGACACTGGCTATTTGCTGGCCGCTTGACATTTGGGCTCCCCTTGTCTTATACCTCCTGCGACAGAGCGCTCCACCCTCCGCAGCCTCTCCCGCACTCCCTGCCGGCTCACTTCCCGCAGCGGCCGCCGGCGTTGGCAAATAGAGGATTTCTTCCCCACCTCTTTGAACTGCTGGTTCTCTGTGGCCTCTCCTGCCAACACTTTGCCTCTCCAGGGCGCTCCTCCTTTTCCTTCCTGCTCCATCTCCAGTCACTCTCTCTCGTGTACTGGTGTTGGCTACTAATCCTCCAATGATTTGTGTAACAGATGGGGTTTTTTCCTGTTTATTTTCCGAATCCCCGCATGCTTATTTTGTAATTTGATGTGTACGTTTCTCACTAAAGGACTTTGAATTTTTTTTTAAATAAAAATAAAAAAATATATTTTAAGCAGTTGTTTACAGATTGTTAGAAACAAGGAGAGTCAGCTTTAAATGTTGGCATTATAAAAACCAATTGATTCTTTTTGAATGTGTAGAAGCCTTAAACTGAATTTAAGGCCACCAAGAGGTCCAAAGGGATAAGGAGGCATGCATTCCTTTGAGGAGTAGATATTCCACAAATTAGATGATTGTTGGAGTTTCAGTAGACTGAAACCTTTAACATGTGTAAGATGTTAACACAGACTTGACATCTTCCAGGAAAAGTAATAAGAGGATTCATAAACTTGGCAATGTGAGGTCTCTTCTGCACAGGTCCTCAAAGCCTATTTAACCATCCATGTTCCTATCTTCTATACCATATTTTTATTGAACGTGCAAAGAACATGTGAAGGTCAACTGACTCCTGCCCCTCTGCCCTAGACCTTGAACACATGGTTCAGAAACTTAAAAGATATTTTTGACCTTGTTATCTGGTACAGACCTCCCACCCTCAAACAAGCCTCTCAAGCAAGATGGCTAGCTACCTTTTAGGTGTGGGTGAACAATGCAATGGTGTTTGGGTTGTGCAAGGTGGTACTTATTAGTGTATTGGTTGCACTTTGTTTGTACTTACCAGCCTCCATTCCCCCGGCTACTCCTGTGAGACTCTCAGGATGCGGTATGGCAGGCACCTTCTTCTCCCATGGTGTGAATGTTTTCTGTGGGATGGGAGGCCTCTGCCTGTCTGGTTAGCCAGCTCCCAGTTCTTGCTCTTTCTCTCTTTGACAACCATCTTCAGATCATGCCACCGCTTCATGATCTCCTTCTTTTATCGCAGGGTGGTCCCTACTGCATTGACCCTTTGAACTATTCTTTCCCACATTAGTGTCCTTGTGGCTAATGGTGTCTGTTGGACCAGGCTACCAAACAGTTGTGGTTCCCCTCTCACTATCTCATTTACCGGATCACTGAAATATTATCGACGGTCACATTATCGACTTGCTAAAATATCGTTGAAAAATTATCGACAACAAAAATATCGACTTTCTATACTTATTACACCAACTACAAAAATATCGAGTCAAAAATATCGACTCTTTAGAATATCGAGTACATAAATATTGCCTTAATAAATATCGACTACAAATATATCGTTTTTCATGAAATTACCCCTAACACTACAAAAATATCGACTACTAAAATAAGGAGTACTAAAATATCGTTTCCAAAAAAATATCGAGTTCTTTTTTGTACCCTTTCATGTCTAAAATACCATATTAATCGTCAATAAAAGTCATTGCTCTATACAAAAAACATTTTACATACAATACCTTTTACTTTTATAATATTCCTATTTATCTACATTTGCTATACATTCTATTAAATGCGTTCTATCATTTTAAAAATATTCTTTACATTTAACTAACATTTTCATTATTTTTTCACTTACACATCTATTTTATTTAACAACTAACCTGCTTTAATGCAGAAATCACCACATACCATCATTCTCACATCAACAAACACACCAATTAACATCAAAAAAATCAAACTAGCCTATTCAATGCTTCATTTCATCCTACAACCAATCAAATCAAAGCACACAAAATACACATACTATAAAAGGGATACATGCATTCTACCATTTGTTGCTGCTAACTCTATAGAAAGAAGATGCCAACACTCTGAAGATTTTGTTCCTGAACAAACATCTTTAAAGATCCAGCTCACTAGCTAATTATTCAAGTAAGTTACAGTGCATTATTTAGAAATCTAAATTAGTAATAATTTTACTTATATCTCCTAACTCTTGCACTTATTTAATTTTTATCTCCTCCTACATTTCTGATAGAAACTACTCCAAATAAATTCCTAATACATGCTCCTATTTCTTCACCTGGAAAATCAGATAGTAAGTATATATTAATGCTCTGTTATACACCAACTAATGTTTTGAAACACTATTTCACAAGATTCATTCTTTATTTTAAACATTTTATTCACAGATATTCTGAGATTTTCCTATTTCAACACTACAAATGTATAAAACTACACTAATTAAACATGTAAGTATATATGTTTTTGTTATTAAACACCCAATATTAAAAATGCTATTTTCTAAACAACATATCTTGCATATTACATCTTCCCTACAGATCCAATAAAAACATCCAACATCAACTATACCAAAAGACAAGACTACCCTTGTAAAAAATGTAAGTATACTTGTAATTTGTCTAAAACTTACGAAAAAAACGAAAACTATGTTCTTAACACCATGTTATATATTTTATATTTCCTCTACAGATATTCTGAATACATCATACATCTATTCTACCTACAGCAAACAAAACTACTTATTTAGAAGTTAGTATACTTTTAAATATTTCCCATTTCCCAACGGTTCCAAATATTATTTATAATAATTTACATTTATTTATTCTATCTTCTCTACAGATCTGAACTTTACTACCTTGATGTACTCCATCAAATACTACAACTCAACTATTTAAACAAGTAAGTATATGTAATGTTTACATCAAATGTACTACTAAGCAAAATAGAAAACTGCTTTTTCCTATGTGTAAACATTAACTTAGCATATCCATATTTTCATACCAACAGTAAATAAAGAAATACATACAAGAAAATCCTTCAAAATACAGTTCTGCATTTGTGATTACTACTTTTAGTAACTGTAAGTATAAATACATCATTAATTATGTTTGCACCACAAAGTGAAATATATGTTTTTTGATTTTGTTTCTTTCTACTCTTTCCTAGAACAAGTAAAACAAAATGACAGAAGGTGCAGAATTTGTTATGTCACAGAAAAATAAATTACTGTTATGTTATATGGGTTATGTTTATAATCAGGAAAGACAAAGTGGTAGAAAAGTTTTCTGGAAATGTACCAAATATTACTCAAACAAATGTTGTGGGAGGGCTACTACCGAGGAAACTAATGTGTTATTTACCAGGGAACACAATCATGCCCCCAATGTCACAGAAATTGAAATAGGAGATGCTTTAGAAAGTATAAAAACTGCTAGAACACAAAGTGATAAGCCAACAACACAAATCCTTAAAGAAGAACTGTTAAAAGTCCCAGCCCATGCTTCAGGTCAACTACCCTCTATTGACTACTTTAAACGCACAATTGCATGCACTAAAAGACTCACTACCACAACCCAACCCAACCCTACTACTTTTGAGGAAATTATTATTTCACCAGAAATGTGCATCACACACAATAAAGACAAATGTATCCTTTTTTGACAATGAAAGCAGTACAAACAGAATCATAATGTTTGCAACTGCAAGTAATTTAAGAAAAATCCAACAGTGTCCCCAATGGATGATGGATGGAACATTTAAACCATGCCCAAAACCTTTTTATGAACTATATTCCATCCACGGTTTATACCATAACTATAACATCCCTTTCATTTACTGTTTGCTACCTAACAAACAGCAAAACACTTATACAGAAATATTAAATGTTCTCAAAAATGAAATCAATAATTATTTTCCACAAAGAATAATTATTGATTTCGAATTAGCTATGATTAATAGCATTTTCAAAACATTTCCCCACACAGCAATCCAGGGTTGCTACTATCATTTCAATCAGAGCATATGGAGACATCTCCAGAAATCAACTTTAAGTATTCTATACTCAACAGATAGCACCTTTGCCTATCAAATTAAAAAATTGATAGCACTGGCCTACGTTCCTGTTACCGATGTAGCGGAACACTATCATTTATTAATTGACAGCACATATTACAAGAGGAATGAAGATAAACTAACCCCATTACTGGACTATTTCGAAGATACTTGGGTGGGAAGGTTGCACAGATCTGGACATCGACGCCAACCCAAATTCCAAATCCCTTGGTGGAATGTCTATCTTAGTACTTTAAACCAAGAGGCTAAAACAAACAACAGTGTAGAAGGGTGGCATAATGCTTTCCAAGCTACCACAAGCAGAGCCAAACCAACATTCCATAACCTACCAGAAGCTTTGAAAAAAGAACAAAGCTATCAAGAACTAAGAATGGAACAATCTATGACCCAAATTGGTCCAAAACTAACTAAACAAACTAAACAAATGTTCTGACTACTGCAAAGTCAAGTCACACTATATCCTACAACTAGAGGATTAGAATACCTGTCAATAATAGCTAAAAGCCTACTATAAAAATGTCTACAAAATATACTAATGTCTTCTTACAATAATGGTAAATATAAAAATCATAAACATTTCTAAACAATTATAAACAATACATATTTGTTTAACAAACTTATCAAAATTTGGGACATTATTTCTGAACAAATATGCAATATTTAAAATTACATCACACATACCCATTACATAAAGATCGACATTTCCCACCCAATTAAAAAAGTACTTTAAATACTTACAATTTTTGTAGATGAAAAAGACGTAATCAAGCAAAATACAATCCATACAATCCATTCCAATGTAGGACAATTCCAATATGGGAAACCCTCAAAAACCCGAAAATTAAGTAAAAATTAAATAAACGCTCCAGGAAATCCCGAAAACAGTAGTGTGGACACTTTAGTATTTAAAGTGATATACACACAACTTTAAAAAAACGGTCACGCATATCAATGTATCAATCCAATACGAAACCCTCCAAATACCCAAAAAATGTTAAAAAAATGTTAAATCCGCTCCTGGCAAACACGAAAAATAGGAGATACATGTCAAAATATAACCATAATAAGTCATACATTAGTTTCTCTGGAAAAAAACACGCTTCCTGCCATGTAGTTTTCATGCGAGGAACCGGAACCTGTAAAGAAACATACATAACAAAACCCACCCACAAATAGCCCATAACATTTGTAAATACACTCACAATTAACATTAACCATGTAAGAAGACATTTCCTAACACTTAAAATCACACTAGAACTAAAACATACGCGACGCATCTATAACGACGACATTTCACCTAAACGCTACATAAACAATTCATACATACACACAAAAACACTACACAGTTCGAATATACCCTCAAACATTACCACTCAGTTATAAATTGTATGTAAAATTAACCTTACCTCTCTCCACGCGAAGCAACTCCCAACCGCGAGCTTCTCCAGTCCTGAATGAAGCGCAATAACCTTACGCGGTAAAAAAGTAGTCCCCTTAAACCATTTTTGAAAAGGTATCATAGAAAATACAATGTTATAGTAAAAAAATATAATACATACACATTGTTATTTTAACAAATTAATACACTAGACTCATTATAATTTAAACTGTTTAAAAATTATAAATATATTTATTATTAATTAATATATAGTAATTATTATATATTAATAATATTAAAAAATTATGTAACACTTGAAATAATGTATGTAAATAATTTCTTATTGTGCACATGTATTGGAATAACTTTGTGTTTGTTTATAACTAAACATTATAATTGTTTATGGTAATAATTAATAATAATAAATATTATAACCTATTTATTGTTATTAATATAACAATTATAACCATTTAATATATAAACAATGCCCTGAAATAATGTATTTTTATTTCTCTGAATGTATGTTTTTCTGAAAAGAATAGATACATGATTATGTTTAGTAATTAATAATAATAATAATAAATATATTTGTTATTATTTTTAATAATTATTACAAAATGTTTTATAATAATTTCTAAGTATTATAAAAGTATATAATTGCATAAATAATCTTTTACCAATACCATATATTATTATTAAACATATTCTTCCCCTATACTGTTATAAAGTTTACAACATAATATATTTATATGTTTCATTTAAAAACAACATTGTCTGAAATATGTACCAAAAAATGTCTTAATTTGTATTTCCATATCTTGAGCAAATATAATAATTGTCATGTTACTTTATAAAAATGTAAATTTAAAAAATAAATATTTATTAATATCAATATATAATATTAACATTATTAAATATAAATAGAAGAAGCTGAACAAAACTGGCTTTATATTTAATTCAATATAAATACTTGTTACTCAAAGTTAATGATGAAAAAAAATTTTATTTACAGAAAAAATGTTGTTAAATAATTTTGTGTGATAATTTACAACATGTACATAAATGATAATGTGTTATTCTGCGAATACTACATTTCAAAAAAATGTTATGTTATTTTTGATTGTGATTGTATTGTAGTACGCATAAAAAAATAAAACAATTTTTAATAAAGTTTTGTGAAAACATCCATTTTGCATTATTTTGTAATATAATAACACAGTAATGTACAATTACATGCAAATGTGCTGGACACTGACCAATTAATATTTACTATTGCTACTCCAGTCAAGCTAATATCATGGAAGGTGCTGGACACTGACCAATAATTATTTACTATTCCTACACCAGTCAAGCTAATATCAGGGAAGGTGCTGGACACTGACCAATGATGAATTACTATTCCAACTCCAGTCTAGCTAACTTCAGGGAAGATGCTGGACTCAGAAAAAAATTATATTACTATTCCAACTCCAGTCTAGCTAATATCAGGTAAGGTGCTGGACACAGAAAAATTATTAATTACTATTCCTACTCCGGTCAAGCTAATATCAAGGAAGGTGCTGGACACTGACCAATTAATAATTGCTATTCCTACTCCAGTCAAACTATTATCAGGGAAGTTGCTGGACACTGACCAATTATTATTTACTATTCCTTCTCCAGTCAAACTAATATCAGGAAAGGTGCTGGACACTGACCATGTATAAATTAGAATTGCTACTTTAGTATAATCTTATTGTATAACATTTTGTCAAATAATTATATATTTTTTAGTAATTTTATTTACATTTATTATTATTATATTTTTTGCAGAGTAGTACTAAATTTATTTTTTTGCAGAAAAATGTGCAACTTTTTGTCACAAAAATGTATTCAATTATTTTTAATATTTATATTATTTTTTTGCACACTTTATATTCCTAATACTAATATTATGTTGAATATATGACATAATATCGACAGACCGAATATCTACATACAAAAATATCGACACAAAAAAATCGAAATCAAAAATATCGGAGTCATATCTTCATAAAGGTAAGTACAAAAATATCGAAAAATTACTATCGTAGTACAAAAAATTCGAAATTAAAAATATCGTTTTTTTAAATGTATTATTAATAATGTAAAAATAATTTTAAAATACATATAATTTTACAAATATTAAATAAAAACATAATTAAAAAATTTAAACTAATATATATACATTAAAATAAATTACAAACTTAATAATTTAATGTAATTTTTTTTTATTTCATTTAATTGATTTAATTTAAATTTATTTTATATTTACCCTGTACGCCTGTACCCCAAAAACCCAAAACTGACCCTGAACCCTAAAAATATCCCTGTACCCCAAAAACCCCAAACTGACCCTGAACCCTAAAAATACCCCTTTACCCCAAAACCCCAAAGTGACCCTGAACCCTAAAAATACCCCTTTACCCAAAAACACAAAACTGACCCTGAACCCTAAAAATACCCCTTTACCCAAAAACTGAAAACTGACCCTGAACCCTAAAAATACCCCTTTACCCAAAAACTGAAAACTGACCCTGAACCCTAAAAATACCCCTTTACCCAAAGACTGAAAACTGACCCTGAACCCTAAAAATACCCCTTTACCCAAAAAGTGAAAACTGACCCTGAACCCTAAAAATACCCCTTTACCCAAACACTGAAAACTGACCCTGAACCCTAAAAATACCCCTTTACCCAAAAACTGAAAACTGACCCTGAACCCTAAAAATACCCCTTTACCCAATAACTGAAAACTGACCCTGAACCCTAAAAATACCCCTTTACCCAAGAACTGAAAACTGACCCTGAACCCTAAAAATACCCCTTTACCCAAAAACCCAAAACTGACCCTGAACCCTAAATATACCCCTTTACCCAAAAACCCAAAACTGACCCTGAACCCTAAAAATACTCGTTTACCCAAAATTAATTAATATTATTTAATTACCAATTAATTATTAATTAACAATAACAAAAAAGTAAATATATTAGCACATTAGCTGTAATTAATTTAATTTAATAATTAATATTATTTTTCCCCAATTAAATAATTAACAATAACAAAATATTATATATAAAAAAATACTCTAATTAATGTAATTAACTAATTATTATTAATTAATTACCAATTAAGTACTAATAAAAATATGTACAAAATTATATTAATTAATTAACTAATTAATATTAATTAATTACCAATTAATTATTAATTAAAAATATTTACAAACATATATAAATTATTTATTTTAAATTACTCCCCACCCTTATCCCCTATTAACCCAACATCCCGCTCCTAAACATTAACTACAATTTATATTTCTATTAATAATTTTTTTTTTTTAACCTTTTTTCTACATATTATCGATATTTTTTACTTTGACTATTTATCGATATTTTGTCTTGTCGATTTTTTTGAGTCGATATTTTTGTACTCGATATTTTTATATCATTATTTTAATCGATATTTTAACAAACAATATTATTGTTATCGATATTTTATTATTGTCGATATTTTTAACTCGATATTTTGTCCATTCGATATTGTGGAGTCAATATTATGTCTAGTTACCCTCATTTACCATGACTGTCAACTCACTCTCTGTGAATTTTGGCATTTTCTGTGCTACCATGGTGCGTGGTGTTTGAAGTGTTTGTGGGTGTAGGGGTGTGTGCGGTGGGTGTGGTGTTGATGTGTGAGGTGTGTTGTGTGCTGGGGGATTGTTTGTGTTGGTGTAATGGTGGTAGTGATGGTGGTAGTGGTGGTGGTGTGTGTGCTGAGTTCTTTTGCCTCTCCTGGCAGATGTGGTGTATGGCCTTCTCTTCTGGAGTGTTGCAAAGGATTGTGGTCAGTAAAGGGGCTGGTTTTATACTCAGCTGTGTGGGTGTGTCCAAATGGGATTTTGCTGTGAGGTGTGTTGTGGGTGTTGTGCTGGGAATTGTATGTTTTTTTGGGCATTTGTTTTTTCATTGGTATGTGTTTTGTGTATTTGGAGGGCAGAGCTACTTTGATTTGTGCTTAGTTTGGCATCGTTGTGGTGTTTTGGCATCGTCCGCCATGTTTTCCATGTACCGTCCGCTGCAGTGGCTATGCTGCAGCTCTAGAGCTGTCTCTCCCATTCACTCCTGTGTGTGACCGCGGCGGTCGGAAACAGCGGTTCGTACCACGGGACCATCGGGGATATCCTAATTTCCTGTTCGGTGTCTCCGCATTGCTTGCGTCGGGTTGTAGCTTTTCTGCTGCGTTTCCGACCGCCGCAGTCGGTTTTTGGACGTCACCGCCCACTACCACCACAGGGTCGGTCTTTTTTGGCGGTTGATCCTAATTTGAATGCCGGTTTATCCGTGGTCCTGGCAGGCGGTTGTTTCCCGCCTACATGTCGGTCGGGGTGATTTTCCGCACGCTATCCTAATGGGACCCAAAGACTTAACCCCCAGCTCCCCCGAACTTCCTTGCTAGGAGTTCTGGCCTGCCAAGAAGTGCCTGTATCTAAATAGGGCCTCTGGAGGTTGTTTTTGTTGCTGGAAGCTGGAAAACAACGTAACCACAAGAAAAACAATGCATCGTTCGCCAACGCATCCCAGATTTCCACTCATCGTCCCTGTACGGCAAGTTTTCCCCGAAGCATTGCCCATGGATCGTAGTTGTCTCAGAATCGAAGCATAGCTTCCCCCTACAGACTAGACCAGACACACTACTCCCCTGTGGCCAGTGGAACTGTCGCTTTGCATCCATGAAGATCTCAGGAATCAATGAATCTCTTTGCTTTTCGATGCTTCCCAGCACTGCGGCTGTTTGGTTTGGTGAATTTTGTCGCAACAACAGGTACATTGCAAGAAATCATGCATTCATAGTTTTTTATGGACCCGGTTGCTAAAACCGTTAGAATGTAATTTTTCTTTGTACTTGAATGTTGGATTTCTGTCATTTTTCTCTTGTTACGTTTAGATAAAGATACTTTATTTTTTTCCTAAATCGGTGCGGTGTCCATCTGTGATGTTCTCTCTGTGTTACTGTGAGTGTTGGTACACATACTTTACACATTTCCTTTGGGTTAAGCCTGTCTGCCTCTGCCAAGCAGCCAAGGGGGTGAGCAAGGGTTATCTATAGTGGGTATCCCCCAAACCCTAACTATAAGCAAGGGTGCCTCTTTGGACAAAGGTACCTACATTCGCCAACTAGAGACCCCATTTCTAACATCATGATTCAAAATTATTGCCAACTCTTTCACTACAGGTTCTTGCAAATGAAAAGCAACTCTCTGGTGCCATTGGGCAATAGCACACATTTTTGTTGTTGTTGTGAAGCAGTACTTTCATCTTCTTGAGTTCTCCCAACCCATGAAACCGCGACGGGAAATGCATCAGAATTTCTTTAGACTGAATGTCTCTCTCTGCATGCACCTTCTAAAAGAATCTGAAAGGTAGCTATCAGTGACACTAAGGCGCATGACTTCTTAATCAGTAAAGTCACAACATTTTAGTGTTTGATAAGTGAGTCAAGTCTCTCAACAAACTCATCCATTGTTCCGCAAGTCTGTTGTCATGCTTTGCTGAAAATGTACTTTTAATAGTCAACATTCGGCATTGGCTTGAACATGACTTTTAGCACTTCTTTTACTTTTCAGTACGATGCTGTGTCAGTTTGTGAAACTTTCTTTAGCACTTCTTTCACTCCATCCACGAGCAGGATTTTCAAATATTTGCTTATTTTCTAATCCTCTTCCTCCTAAAGCATTTCTATAAAGTCATCAAATGTTCAATCTACACAATCTACCTGGCACCACTGTTTGATTTTTTTGAATGTATCAAATGGTGTGGTGGCTTTAAGAACACTGCTGCATTGTACTTTGCCCTCCCTTCTGCTGCCATTGTGTTAGCCAATGATTTTCAACTGATTGTCCTGCACAGGGTGACTCAAGAAGTTCTGCAAGCACCAGCCATGTGTAGGAGCATGTGGCACAGTACACTGCAATTGCTTATGAATGTGAGTATGCTTGCTTTGCTTTCTGTTTCTTGTACTTTACAAGCACTATATTGACTTTTCTTACATCATCTGGATGTTTGCTCACTCGGCTCCGCTGATACTTCAGCGAATGATTGGTTGCTGTTCCTCTCTTGCGTGCATGCCACATTCTTCGGTTGACTCCATTTTCAGGACTCACATGCACGCATCACCATGCAGTTCAGGCAGCTTCTGTATCTTCGACACCTTTAGAGCAATGCACTGTTTCAGGTCACTCCCTAGTCGCTCTTTGTTTGGAGCACAGCGCATCATTTTTGTCAACAATATCACTGGTGGTGTTGGTGGGCGTTTTTAACACATTCCTCTGCTGGGCCTCTAATTGCTTCTGAGGCCATGCATGGGCTGGATGGGGCTTTCACTCCACGTGTGCCTGTCACAGACTGCTTTGCATCCATTACACGCTGCAAGTAGAAGCAGTTTGCTGTGCCATTGTAAACTCTCAGGGAGAGCAGTCTTGTTTTTCACAGGCATATATCCCTTACTCATCACCAGATAGAGCATGTTCATAAGCCCTGGAGCATGCAAATAGATTTACCACACACAGGATCTGTGGTATAGCATATCTTTATTTTCCAACATCCTTTCATACTCTACCCATTATGTCATACTTCCCAAACCACACCCTAACGCCTCTCCCACAGAGCACGTTGTTCCTGTTCAGAGTCCTCCCAGAATTACCAGGTTCCCAGTGCGTGTCGCATCAATATACTACAATCTCAAGGTCCACTAACAAGTAATGGCACAAAGACCAGTTGAAGTGAAATGCAAAGAGAAACCAGCATGTTGAGAAGAGCGGCGTAATGCCTTGACCACACTAGACCCTGTTCACTCCTCTATAACTAAGTTCTACAGTAGGTGTAATCATCTATTTTTCCTATCTTCACCTATAGACCAAGAGAAAATCTGACAAAAATGGTGGACACTGCTTCCCTACTGATGGGATGAGATAGAAACCACCATTCCCGAACAGTAAGGGAACATATTTACGCTACAACAGACACTGCAACAGACTTATAAGAGCCAACAGTACACATTTACACAGTGTTGTAACAGTAAGCTTTTCCTTTTTAGATGCATGAACATGTTTTACCGGTCCGGATTATTAAGGCACCCTATCCAAAAGGAAAGTAAGTGCTTCTCGTTCAGTTTCATTTTAGTGCCGTGGTCAGTCCTTGCCGAGTAGTGTTCAAAAGGTTTTAGAAACCTTTAGTTATTTCTAGACAGTTTGTATGGCCCCATGAGCTTTAACCAACATGCAAGACCCTATTTAACCTTAATTTGGCAGACTTGTTATTATGATGGTATAATATGAAGACAGGCCAACAATTGTTAGATGCACAAAACGTAAACATATAGGAAATGTAATGTAATAGCTTAGAAGCTAGGCTGATTATTTGTCATTATATGTGCATATGTAGTTTTAGGTATCGTTGAAACTTGTTGAGCCCTTGTCCTAAGGAGGCCCAAATTGGTCGGCCAAAATGCGTCATCCAGTATATGGTGAGGAGTTCCTAATTCCTTGAAAGTAAAGTCAAACGTGGGTTAATTTAAAATGAACTATAAGGACTGAAACACTTTATAAGGACAGTCCTTAAAAGTGGTCTACATCAGGAATTTTGGGACAACCTCTGTGGGAACTTTGAAATATGAATTTATAAGGAGCGACACAAAATCTTTAGTTAAAAAAATTGGCAACAAGGACTACAATGAAATGGAATAACGTTATGTACAATAAATGCTTTTATAAAATTCTTGCATTTTTAAATTGAATTATAGGTATGTGAATAGGTGCAATACCTACATGATGAAATGTGAAGAATACTTTAATGAAAATGCATTTGACCAATGGTGGGCAAGGCCACTAGTGTTGTTCCTAATAAAGGTGGTTTGTTATTTGTACCTATACAGAACCCAACCCTCTGGTCATGGGTATCCTGAATGTTACTAACAATGTTGACATATGTCAAGGAGGGGCACAATGACCTCCTCATTCAGACCATTCCATTTCAACCCTTCAGACAAAAACACAGACAGGCAGATGCCTCCTACATGCTCCTTCAAGCTTGCATGAGTTACATAAGTTGATATACCACCTAGAGGAGTTGAGTTCAGGGGACCCGAGCACAAATAGAAGTTACAGAGACCCAATTGTTTGAAAGGGGGCCCTTAATGTGTGGAATCCAGTAGCATGTATACCATTATCCGTCAACGTGATTGAACTACCCCTTTTTGTACTTAAATCTTGGTATAGAGAGTCAGAGCCATCAAAGGTTGATTCATGGGGGTGTTGTCATAACTCAGAAAAACACAACAATAATACTAAATAATTCAATATCAAGCTAATTTTTTATTTATTTATTTTGAGAGTTTTATATAGCGTTGGCTAGACCCGGAGGTATCAGAGTGCTTTACATAATGTTTCACAGGAATCACAAAATTACATCATTTACACTTTACATCAGTTACTAGTAAAACATTTCAAGAGAGTAGAAGATGATATAAATGGAGCATTAGAAGGGTAAGGGGGAGGGGTAAGGGGGTAGGAGAAGATCAGATGGAGAGACGAAGGAGAGTCTGCCCAAAATCCGGGTAGGTGACGGCCGAGGATGAAGTCCACCGGGCATCAGCCAAACAGCTAGGTCTCAACAGGAAAACAATTAAATAGAAAAAGGGAGGGAACAAAACAGATTGGGGAGAGTTGGGAGTCCAAAGGAAGGAGACGGCAGCGGAGGAGAAGACGAGACAAATGTCCAAAAACCGGCTGGGTAGGTGACTGCCAAAGTGGTGTGCCAGAGCCAGTCTCCCCTATAGCTGTCGGAGCAGCTCCACCAGAGATCGTCCATACATTTTGGACTCCGCAGGCAAAGGGTGAGGAACAGGGGTAGGTCAAGGTTGTTGATCACTGTGGCTCTGAGGCTGGGGGTTTTCAGCCACGAGGCTTGTCCATGTGAGATCAGTGGCAGCCATTTTAGGGTTAGGCACTGAGTGTTGTTCAAGTCCCTTGTTGTTAAAAGACAGGCCAGTTTCCTGGATGGCAAATATGGTCAAACCGGGCGATTACAAGATGATCCAGGGACGAGGTCACCAGTTGGAGAAAGCCGATAGGTCCTGCTCTAAGCAAAAGCAGCCTGGGTGCCATGTTGGAGCCAGGCGTGGCTGGGAATCAATGATTGTTTTGAGAAAGGAGAAAGCCCTATGGTAACAGGGGCAAGTCCAGTCCACCTCCAGAGATCGTTATGGGCCGATTGGGTAATTACACGTAATCCCCACTCACTGTCGGCTCAAAGGAGGTCATCGGAGTCCCGAGGCGCCATCTTATCCTCGTGGTCATGTGATCACCACTTACGTCGGTAACAGGCCTCCATTGAATGCTGGAGTCAGCCCTCCATGTTAGAGTCAGGCAAAGGGAGGTAGATGCCAGTGTGGGGACAGTAGCTCATGGTTGTTCTGCACAAGCAAGACTCCTCAGACCTTGAGGGATGGCATCTCACAGACAATGCTCATCCCCCGGGGCACAGCACATGCAGGAGGGTCAGCTCCGTCATCCCCGATTCATCACCGCCATCTTGAATCCCGCCCGAAAGAAAGCCCCTCTCCTACCCTCCTCAATTGAGCCTGGCAGTATGGAGAAGACCGACCTGTTAGAAATGGATTGTGGGACCCATGTCCCCACCCGTGGCTGATACTGCCAAAGGGGGCGCGGGGGGCTGGTTGTGCTGTGCTCTCACATCTCCGCAGTAGAGCAGCTGAAGAAGCTCACCTCGCGGTCACGCAGCCGACAATGTCGTGGTAAGTGGCCCCCGCACCTCCCCACAGGTCGGAGTGGGTCAGAGGGTCGACCCCGGCTGGGCTCAGGACCACACCATCCATAGAGTAGTGCGGTCTGCAGGATGTACATATAACTTAATACGGATCATACAATCAGAAATGCGTCCAAAATTTCAGTTGAAAAATATTTTGAAAAAGCTCCAGAGAGTGTTAATATTGATAGAATCAATTCTAATGTTTATGCTAATACATTTGTACATAAGAATGAAATTGCATCTCTGGTACCAAATTCGCCCGTCATGAACTCTTCATCAATCCAGACTCAGAATTATGTGGTCAGGCATACTCTGCGGCCTAAGCCTGAGGTTGCTGATTGACAGTTCACAAGTGGGTTGGCACGTAGCCGACAGAAAAAATGCACGAAGAGGAAACTCGGGTCTATCCCTCAGATAAGAGCAATAACACCACAATGGACCAGGGAGAGTGCCCCTGAAAAGCACAAATGGCCAGAGGGGTGCACACATTCACAAAACACCATAAAGTCAGATGCCACATGAAGTTAGGAACACGCAGCCAGTCAGGACACAGCACACACAATACACAGGGGCGGCTCCTCCACTCGGGTGGAGGAGCACCACCCCACTGCTTTCTTGCAGTGCAAGAAGCAGAAACATACAATGGTAAACACTACTATTTTATGTTTCTGATTCTCGCGCTGAGAGAAAGCAGAAGGGTTTGATTGGGGTCAGGCGGGTGGGAGGTTGTACTCTAGGGCAGTGGAGGAGTAGCTTGCCCACTCCTGAGAGTGCTCACTGTTTGGTCGGCCCTCTGAGGGCTGCCTAAACCAGTCATGCTCAATCTGGCCTCTCCATAGGTGTCTGTCTGCGCACCATCCTGACCAATTACAGCGCTGTCATTGCAGCATTGTGATTGGCTTAGGGGAGGGAGGGAGGCTGCCTGCTTCCTATTCCTACCGGAGGCAGGACAGCAGGAGAACAGGTAAGGAGCAGAGACAATGCAATACCCAGGAAGGTAAGTTCATTTTATTTTTTAAAAGTAAACCCCCCACCCGCGACCCCTTGGTGCCCCCCCCACCCGTGAGTCCTGCCGGCCGTGATTGACAATACAAGCAGTGATCACTCATCCCTCTTACTGGACATTTGGACATGTTACCCAGTGGCCCACAATGTGCCCATGCAAAGCCAAGGCCTACCTGCAATTGTCATCACAGGCCTTATTTATGACTTCATAGACATGGCCTGCATTCGTTTACCAACAACGGATCACCAGAAGTACTTTCTGATACCCATAGAAATATATAAAAGCCTGTTCATATTGACTTACTTTGAGACAGTCCTTAGACCCGCTTCGGTAACTGTGCTCCCAGCCAAATCATTTTATTAAACCAACTGTTCCTGCTTTGCCAAATCCCTTTTGTCTTTTGTTTTTTAAAAGGTAAATTCATATTCAAGCAAAATTTTGGTGAGCCAGCCAGGAGAGCTTGGTACCTCAGACCCACCTGCAGCAGAAGGAAAGGGACCCCACACGGACAGATTTATATTTGCGCATCAAGGTAGGTGAGCAGATGCCACAATTGATTGGAAGTTTGGCTGAATCTGCGGGATGGTGGTCCAGCCTGAAGTCTCCATCAGTGGGTAAGAGACTGCATCTGATCCTTAGCCCCAGCATTTGGCCTATGGAAAACTAGGAAGAAGTGCAAAAATGTAACCTGGGCGCCCAGCCACATCATTTAATGTAACCAACTGTTCCTGCTTTGCCAAATCCCTTTTGTCTGTTGTTTTTTCAAGGTAAATTCATATTCAAGCAACATTTTGGTGAGCCAGCCAGGAGAGGTTGGTACCTCAGACCCAACTGCAGCTGAAGGAAAGGGACCCCACATGGACAGATTTATATTTTTTGCATCGGATGTATGACGTTACAACGCATGCTTTTACCACGCTTGCCTTTACAACGCGGTTTTTACATCGCAAACCTTTACAACGCATAGCGCTTTGAGGTGCTGGATAGTGAAAAGTTAAATTTACTATTTCAAGACCAGTACCCGTGGACACTAGGGCAGGTGTTGGATAGTAAATTAAACTTATTCCCTATCCTAGAGCGCCTCCCAGCGCAATGCGTTGTAATGGTTTGCGTTGTAAATACTGCGTTGTAAAGGCACAGCGTGTTAAAAGTTTTGTTGTAAAGGTTGTTCACCTTTTGCATCAAGGTAGGTGAGCAGATGCCGCAATTGATTGTAAGTTTGGCTGAATCCGCGGGTTGGAGGTACAGCCTGCAGCCTCCATCAGTGGATAGGAGACTGCTTTTGATCCTTATCCCCAGCATTTGGCCTATGGAAGACTAGGAAGAAGCGCAAAAATGTAACCTGAGCACCAAGCCACTGACAGAAATCTGGCATGTTACCTATTTTATGTGTCCGAACTGAACAGTGGCAAGGTGGCCTCAGTGGCGATCCTGTGTAGGTCACTTTTTTCGATAGTCAGCACACTAGGAAAAGTGAAATTGGTTGCTGCTTGGGCTGCTGAGATTGTATGATGATATGTTTGTCCCTTGGATGTGATACAGGGTTGAGGCCTCACCGCTTGGACCACTGGGCGTGGTACCGATGTTACGAATGGGCCCTGGGTCAGCATCTCAAACTTTTTTTTTGTCTTAAAGGGTTTAATCAGTACTACCAGTCTCTTTAACAGTGTTGGTATCTGAAAGAAGCGAGAGGTGTTGTTCGCTTGGACTGATGGGCATGACACAGAGAGTACTGATGGGTCTGAAACAGTGTGCAGTTCGAACGTTAATTAAAAAGATTTGGATCTGCAAGATCAGGTGCAGCTTGTGTTTGGCCAAGAGGTACCTGTGGTTCTTGGAGTTATTCCTTTTCTCCATGAAAACATTTTCATTTTCTTTCTCCTGGAGCTGATATTGACAGACTATTAGGCTCACTAAGTCCCCTGTACCGCACAGGGATTCCCCATATCACAGAATAGCATGCGCTAGGAGTGGGCTAAGGTATTTTTGAAAAAGTCATAATTTTTTCTCTGTCAGTTTTTTCTTGGTGTAGTATTGAAATTGATTTAATGTTGTGATGATTTGATGCTGTGGTGCAGGTAAATTAATGCAACTGTATTTTGTTCTGAGTATTGTGTTTGTCTATGTCTCAATGTGCTATGCGATGGCATTGCTATTTCTCAAAATTGTTATTTCATATCAAAGTAAAGTTTGCTATTTGGTGCCAAATTCCATGACTTTTAACAGTTGCTATCTTTTCCAGGTTGTGACTCTTCATATGGCTTGTTATTTGTGTTTTAGGAATGTTGATGCATCTGTAAACAGCGTTGAGCTCGTAGTAAGTAGGTAAAACCTGTATATATTTCTCCACAGCCAGAGTTGAACTTTAGATTCATTAAAAGTAGAAAAACTAGGTCTCACCTGTCTCTTAAAAAGTATCCAACTTATCATGGAGTCACCACTAAAAAACATGCAAACCAGTTCCCCCACACAGGTTAAAAAAAGTAACAAGGTTTGCCACAAATGGCACACACAAACTAAGGGACACACATTTCCCTAGCCAAAGGAGGGAACCTGTGACACTAACATAATCAAACACACAAGGGCACACATCTGGACCAAATTTGTAGCACAGAAGAACAACAGGGAAGGGCACTATTAGAACTAAGAGCCATCTTCGAGCCGGCCCTGACCAATGAACCTATCACACAGACAATAAGCAAGGTGTTCACACCTTTACTGCCATTTGCAGGTATAGAGGTGCTCTCCCCAATGCCTGCTATTTACACATTAGGTAATACAAACTCACCAGTTTAGGGAACTGAGGGTCCCCTTCCAAATAACAAACTGTTAGGACTATGCATGAGAGTCTAACAGGCCAAAGTCCCTGGAAACCCCAGCACCACCCCAGTCCACTGCTAGAGCACCCTAAATTTTGACTCCCCATCCGTCACATTCAGCCCATTGCAAGTGACTTGGAAAACAGACACTCCCACTGATTCGGGTGAACACACTCGGATAACAGGGAGATCCATAGTGGTTCTGGACAGTGATGCAACTAGCGGGGGTCTGAAAAAGGGGACCAGTCCACTGGGATTCGCTGGCTAGAATAAGGTTAAAAGAGTAGCTCAGCCAGCCAAGGGGGGAAATCAAGAATTGATGCCCAAACCAAAAGCAGCACCCAGAAACCCACACAGCCTACTGTCCACCCTAGGCAGAGCAGACAAAGATCCAAAAGTCACAGTACTTGTGAACAACACACCATAGAGTTTTCTAATAGACACAGGTGCAACAAGGTCATGCCTGAAGGAAGGGATAGTCCATTTATCGAGAGGTATCACAGATGTACAAGGTTTCCCAGGTACAGTGACAGTAATCTACTTCATGAAACCTCTTGAGTTAGAGCTGGGGGTATAGTAAGAGGGAACAGTTATAATACTTTCCCGCATCCCCGGCTAATAGACTAGTGAGAGACCTGATGACCAAGTTTAAAATGTCTATCTAATTTCCGGTGACCAAGCTATAGCCTGCTCCGCTCATGGATCTCCTTTCCTAGAGCCCACACCATTAAAAAGATCACACATCATGTGTACATAGGTGAGGACAATGTCCACCAACCAGGCCCCCTTTGCTGTGGCAGTCCTAAATATACTGACAATTCCTTTGAGCTGTGCTAACTTGCTCTGCAATGTTCATGTTGCATGCACCACCTCTTAGTCCAGACAGCTAAAAAGACCAGGACTTTTACAGCCAATAGGATACAAAATTAGGAAGAAAGTTGGAACTGCGGCTCTCATACACCTGCTGGGTCCCCTGAGGCATGGCAGTAAGCAGGGTAAAGGCCCACAGGGGCAACAACGGTAACCATCATAACATAAGTGCCTCTACAACCTCATAACTCAAACTCTGCCACCATATTAGCACCTTGATTCCCTGCGAAGTCATGCAGATGAGGCTGCCTGACAGTATGTAGTGCTTTCCCCATGCTCGAGGCCCCCCTTCCACTGTTGATACGGTACCCAAATGAATACACATCGTAGGTACTATGACACACAAGGTAGACAGAAAACCACTACAAGAAAGTTTCTCTGCCGATTACAAATGGGAAGGAAAGTAGAGCATGAGATGGGCAGGCAGACAGTCACACGTATTGCCTGTTCAGTGACCCACTAGGCCACCACAAAACACCAAAGGATTTCCACATAACTATAACAGCAGAGGCCAGGGGTGCTGGCAACAACTAGGTCCTAGAGAATGGTACTATTGCCTTAGAATAGGCCACATGGTGGACCAATGCTGGCTAAAGGCTTATCATGAACAAAGGTCGATAAGCCTGCGTCAGTCTCTGTGAAATCTCCATCCATAACACCAAACCCAGGGGAACGTGAATGCACCTTACACTCAGCCACAGGGAAGTCAGTCAGCCACCACATGACCACAACAGGGATCAGGTAGTTGGACGCATGTGAGGCAACAGCAGACAGGAAACTCCGCTCAACAGGGACCAGGGCCACAAGTGCAGCAGGTAGTGGTAAGTGTCTGTAGAGGCAATACCCTTGCACAAACACAGAACCCAAACATGTAGTAAGTTAAAAGCCTCCAATGCATACCACCCATTTCATCCACACCCCAAAGTATACTGTACAAAAACTAAAAAGAAAGACCAATGAGACAACATTAGGAATTCATGCCTTTACTTGCGTTTTGAGTTCAGGGCCGTTGGATGTGTTTTTCGATTGGGTACCTCACCAGAGTCTGCCACTCAGAGTGTCTGCAGGAGCCTAAGTACCACTCTGCTGCTGATCCCCGGGGTGGAGCTGGTTGTCCACACCCGAGGAGGAGGGATGTCCGATGAGGGGGCAGGATAGCTCACCATCCAGTCCTTAAAAGCAGACAACCAGGTCCTGCATCCACAAGTCAATTTGAATGGGTTCTTATAACTAGGTCAAAAGGTCCCCATTTTCGGGCATCCACCTGGAACCAAAATTCAATCATGGCGTGAAGTTCCAAAAGAGCCACAAAAAAGCTCCAGCTCCAGACAATGGATGCTACCTTCTTAGTTTCAAAACAAAGCTGTCCTCTGGTGTCGGGAGCCAGGTTTCGAGTATGCTTGGGATAGTAGAGACTCCATAGCCTCCACCACCCATTTCCAACAGGTTGCGAAGCACCGCACGGCACAGAGTCAGTCAAAAAGGGGGATTTTCCAAAACAACCACCTATCACAGTTCATCACTATCATTAGACGAGTTTCAGAGAATTCTTGTCCCAAAAGCCTGAACTTCCCATGCTGCACATTTTCTCTTCTTTTCTCTCTAATTTTTCAAGTATCCAAAGCCTGTTCACCTGGACATGCACCTTCAAAACAACAACAGGAGAATGATGCTGGTTAGAAGTCCATAGCCAGGAATTTCAGGTTCAAACACCCTGGAAAAGACTAGGTCCAAGGGAAAGAGGGGCTCCCGGCAGAAGGAGGTACACAAAGTGCATCACAGCTCCAGGTAAGAGTAGAATGCAGAAAGCTCTCACTTCCATATTAGGCCTGGCAATAATCCAACACACAAGGCCTTACACGTGCAGGCCTCAAACATTGCAAAACAACATGAGCAGAGGTGCACATGGCTACCGAACAGCTTCCTGATGACCACTGCTTTCATAAAAAATAGGACAATAGATCACATACGATCTAAGGAGGTGCCAAAAATACCACCAAAAAGAAGCCCAAATTAGCCCTAAAGACATCTCCAGAAAAAGGGTGTAGCAAAGACCCCTGAAGCCACATGGAACATGTTACTCGCCATATGCCAGAATAGAAGGTACACACATATTTCGATCACTACAGCATTCGATTGCAACATATCCCTTCTTTCCACATTGCCCGGCACAGGTGTAGTTCAAAAGACTCCGCCCACTCTGATATACACCTGTATGCACTCACTAGGATAAATAGTATGTAGGAGAGCTGGCATCACCCACAGAGTGCTATTTAATAACTGAGACCATCCACATGCTCACGAAGATCATCCCATAAAATATATTTTCATTTACTCGGAGGGAGGCCCAAGCAACCCGTAAAAATTCATGTTTCCCACTCTTTAGTGTAACCCCATCCAAAATAGATACACCCACTAGGGTCACCTTCTGGCGCCTCACTAAAATTTGTTTGAATGGAATCTGTAGAGCACACCTTTAAACAATAGCACAGGTGCTCCGAAGAAATTATCTCGATGGCACATGCAATAATGCACTGTTTCTTTAACTATGAACGCAGATTTAATTCAACAGGTCGGCAATTGAATGCCCAAGTACACCACCTTTTAAACTGCCACATCAGCACCATAATAGGATCTACACAGTGCAAATTAAGAAATATGAACTGTACTTTAAAAAAAATCCTTATATTTTTTTCTCGAAATTTGTTAACTAAAGACACTCCCAATTACCAGACGATTACAGACATCTCTGGATTTATCCCAAGGCTTGCAATGCTCAAAAAGTTATGTACTATTGTACTTCCATGTACCTTGTTCTGTTTACCATGGGTGCTGTTGCATCCATTCATCACCAACACCCTACTAAGTTAAATAGAGTCCACCCAGAAATTATCACCGTGGTTGCTTAGGGACCTGTCTCACATCACTGATAATGACACCAAACCCAACACTAGCATTCAACAAGCACTACACAACACTCTCTCAGACAACACATGGTAACAGCACATGACTGTTGTGGGCTCCATGACATCAGCCAGGTCATGTTACCTTTGTTCGCTGATACAACATGTAGTAGGCACAGACAGGATTTACTTGTCCCAAGAGGTAGCCCTCAAAAAAGTAAAATGCTTTCTACACCTATAGCTATGTAGGTTTAGGGCCAAATTACACATTAGCAGAGAAGAACTCCGTAGAGTAGTAGTGAATCTGATCCAATAAGAGACCAATCCCACAGTGTTGTACCTTTTCACTGAGCCTCGCAGCATTCACACTGAGCTAGATAGGATGTGCAGGAGGGGCACCATGCAATTCCAGTGTAGGACCACCCACCTCGTTTACATGAAGGGAATTGACTCTTGTAGGGGAGGTTTGAACAACAGCATAGACACTCCATGTCAGGAAATCTGGGATAATGAGGTGAATAGATATATGTGGTTAGAAGGGAAGGGTCAACCCCTAATTATACAGAAACTTACACTGTATTCCTTGTGTTTCAGAAGTAATAGAACCATTCCACTGGGAACAAATGAAAACTGTGGCATAGTACAGCACATTCCGTACATACAATGGTGAACCCCTCCACGCTGATGGTTACTTACTGGCAATGTGGTTAGTTCACCAACACTGAGTTCATCCCTGAATGGCATGACCTCTTCTACCCCATCAAAATACACACCCAGCCCTGGTCATTCCCAGAGAAGATCTGTCAGAATTGCACCAACACCACTAAAGAAGAAGACAACTATGTTGCATCAGGCTGGGGAAACAGGAAACCTGCTGATTATTTTGGCTGGACACATAAGTAAATGCGGGAGGGTCTGTACCCTTCTTCACCATGCAGAGGAAAGCGAACACCCACTGGTTAGAAATACCCAGAGAGATGCTCAAGATGATGAACAACAGAGCCATTTGCTTCATGGTGATGCATATCGATATGTGGTGGATGTAATTACCACAGTGGAGGTAAGGGTATGTGCCAGGATTGATGCCTCCTGCTGCACATTTATTACAGGCAATGACCTGGATAGAGGGACTCTGATTCTTGCCATCCAAGCATTTCACCATTTACAAAGAGGCATGCGTTAGGAGGAAGGTCCCCTGAGCAGGAGTGGTACATGAACTGGTTCTCTTGGCTCCCCTGGTGGCTGACTGGACAGTGCACATCATTGTTGCCCGTTATTATATTTTGATTGTTCTTGTGTGGTTTCCTGCAATTGGGGGTTTAAAAACAAATTCATCAATTTAGGTAGAACGAAAGTAGCTAGGAATATAGCAATAGTGAAAACTGAAGAACAACAAGTTCCCAAAAAATTGACTGTCACGAAGCATGGGTTAGATAATGTAGGTGAAAATTCACCTAGTGGGAGGAATGTTAATATTGATATAATCGATGCTAATGTTTGTAATAATACATTAATACATAAGAATAAAAACTTATCACTATTGTCAAATTCACCCATCATGCACTCTCATTAATCATGACACAGAACTATGTGGTCAAGTCTGCTCTGCGACCTAAGTCTGAGGATACTGATTGACAGGTCAAAGGTGGGGAGGCAAGTAGCCAGCAGACAAACGAGCAAACAGGAAATTCAGGTTCATCCCCCATATGAGCGCAGCAATATCACAATGGTCCAGGGAGTTTGGATCCAATAAAGCAAATATGGTCAGGAGGGTGTGGACATTCCCAGAACACCATAAGTCAGATGCCACATGAAGTTAGGAACAATCAGCCAATCAGGACACAGTCACACAGCACATGCGGTGATCATGTGCCCCTCATGCCGTACATCTGTACAGGTTACTCACTGGCCAACAATGTGTCCACACAATGTTAAGGCCCACCTGCATTTGTCATCAGGGGCCTTATTTATGACTCCACAGACAAGGCCTGTGTTCTTTTATCAAAAAAGGATTGCCTGAAGTACTTTGTGATACCCAAAGAAATGTATTAAACCCCATTCAGATTGATTGTACTTTGAGACAGTCCTCACACCCGCTTCAGTAACTGTGTTGCCAGCCAAAACATTTCATTTAACCAACTGTTCCCAACAATGGACAATGCAAGGAAAATCCAAGGTGGAAATTAACTATCCTAAAGATTTTTCAGAGGGGGGCAGTTAACCTTATACCTTATTAATTTTCAATTGCCATGCAGAATTTCATGCACCTGCATGCCTTCGCAGGTTTAAAACTGCAATACTCCATGAAAACCATATCGCCTTAAGTGTAAGCTTTTCACTAACAAAAATCTCAGGCCAACTGGCATTGTCAGTTCATTGCCTATACACAAAGATGGCCTACTGCCTTTCAAAATAATTTTCACAAGTATAACAGAAGGCCTAAAGGTTTAATGTTGAGACACCAGCATTAACAAAGGTTATACCTGTGAACATGGAAAGTTGACATGCTGTCTCCTGAGAGTATAACTAAACACTGGCTAAACTCAAAATGTCTTACTAGATCTCATGTTTTGTTCCAGCTTGCCTAGCAACCAGACCCCTTTATGTATAGACCTTACGCTGCTGCACTTTGATGTGACCATACTATTTTCCATTTGGCTGCTTCTTCTGAACCCCCAAGATTCAACTGCCCCATGGTCTTTGTACTTGTGAATGGGAGTACTTTCAATTTAGGTACCCCTTCCCCTTCCCCTTTATTTAACAGTTACCATATAGTAGTTCATATTAATGAAGATTATATAAAAAATAGCCCAAATGTTTCCTGACCAACATGTTGCTAGATTTAAAACCCTTTGTATTTTTTGAGTCATTTCTAGAGCTGGTATTATCTTTTTAACCAAGAGCTTGTATATACGTTTTCATTATGGGACTGGCGGATTAAGATTCTAGCACTTGTTCAGTGTGCGGCCTGAGCGACAAGAATGAGACACATATACTATTTTTCTGTCCTGAGGATCATGATCCTCGCTGCAAATGGATCCACCCAATCTGCTGCGATATGAGAACAACCAAATACCTGGTAAAAAGTAGCACTTCTTTCACAATTGTATTTGCAGTGAGTACGTTTTTACAGGTGATTTAATACAAGAAAATCTAAATTTTATAAACTGAAATCTGGAGATTATGCTCACTCTTCCAGATATTTTTTATTCCTTCTAAAATTTGGACACTTCTTTTTAATGTAATTTAAATCTTTGGCAATCTATGAAGAGGTTGTGTTAGTATTCTCTGCTTTTTGCTCATAACTTATGGCTACCATTTGCACAGATTTTATTAGGGGAGTAACTGAAGTGATTTAGCTTCTATTGTCTTGGTTATGTTGACGTCTTCAAATCGCTCTGGAATGTTTGTTATTTATGCACTATTAGGTCACATAACACGGAATTGCCTTTTGCACAGAATCACACATTGAGATCGAGCTATTATGTTGCAGACTTATTTCTGTTTTATGGCTGGGACGACGACTCTGAATTGAATTGCATATTTGTTGTTTTATGTACTATTTTAAAATTTTATATGTTGTGATTTTTATCATGTGAATACTTTGATGGTTTACGGCAACCAAATGAAGTATTATTACTACTAACAGGTAACATATAGAAGTCTCCCTGGGTGGCACCGTCCTGACTGATCCACTGCTTTCTCAGCCCTTGATGTCTGGTACCTGGCAGTGGAGCTGTCTTCTTTCTCTAAACAACACTTCCTCCTCCTGGGTACAGGGAGTAGTGTGGAGATATGATGTATCTCTGGGGCCTGACTACGGTAATTCTCGGGGGTCATGTGCTCATGGCCCACACTCCACATTAGATGTATCCAACTGCACCTGTTTTTGCTACCCTTTTCTCTAATACCATTGAATACCTGTGTGGTTTCCTGGGGTGGCCTACTTTCTTGTGTCTACACTCTTCAGCACAGTTTTACGTTTAGGATTGTCCCGAGCCTCTGGGCACCAATGCAGATGGTAGCAAACCCACACACAAGTAGCAAAATTGAAATGAAAAATCTGATCTTTTTAGCCCCACGCTGCCTCTAGAAATAATGTGTCTCTTTCCTGGCATCAGCATCGTCACCCTAAGGACTCAGGAACTGATGTTCTACCCAGCCCTGCTGACCACCTGCTGATCGCCTGAAAGGGTGCTCTTCACCTTCTCTGCAATCCTCAGCAGTGCCCCACATGGCCTCAACAGCAGACCACAATCTTCACCTGGGTTCGAGTCTCGGACGCTCCACATCCTGTGATTCTGGGCAAATCACTTAGGGGCAGATGTATCAAGATACCTATTTGCGATTCTCAAATAGCGATTTTTTGAGAATCGCTATTTGAGAATTGCAAATGGTATGTAACAAAAAAAATCGCATTTTTTAGCGATTTCTTGATATTCCTTAATTGCGAATTCGCAAATTGCGAATTCGCAATTCAATAATACTTTCACATTCATTTCTATGGGCCAGGAGGCCCAGGGGAAGGAATGGGAAGATATTCTCAATTTGCGATTCGCAATTTGCTAATCGCAAATTGAGAATAATTTCAAGGGTGCAGGGGTGTCCAAAGGACACCCTGCTGCACCCCTGAAATTTACATGTGTGTGCATATGGCGCACACGCTTGCCCTAACGGCATGTATGTGCGCCAGATGGCACCTTTACAAATGCCAAAAAGTGCATTTGTAAAAGAAATCGCAAATTACCATCAACTACAAGTTGGTGGTAATTTGCGATTTCTTAATTGGAATTCGCACAACGTTGGTGCTTTATATATAGCATTTAAGGAATCGCAATTTGCGATTCGTTAAATGCTGACGCAAAATTACGGAATTGCAAATTTTGCGATTCCTTAAATTTGCGATGCGATTTCCATGATACATCGCATTTTCCGTTTTTTTTCTCGCTAACGCTGCTTTTTTGCGAATCGCAGCATTAGCGAGAAAAAAACAGATAATACATCTGCCCCTTAATCTCCCTGGGCCTAACAAATAAAAAATGAATATGTCCTTCTGTAACAAAACTGGTACTCTTGTAAAGCACTCTGATACCTGATGCTTTGGGTCTAGTTCGTGCTATATAAAACTGTAAAAAAAAACAAAAAAAAGCCAGACTCCAAAGTGGCCACTTCTCCAGGCACTTCAGCAGGTCTAGTCACCATGGTAGTTCACAATGTCTGCTTCTTCCCACTGCGAAACCTTGAATAGAGATTTCCAAATTAGTCCAGGAGTGGAAACTAGGAGTGGAAGAATTCCTATATTCCTGATGGGATTGACAGTACTTGTTAACTCTAATTTCTTCGTAAAACTTTTTCACAGCTCTCCCTGGCCATGCAGGGATTAAACAAGGATGATGAACAGTTTTGCAGTTGGTGAGGTACTTACCTAGTCTAGAAATGCCACTTCATCCCTCCTTCTTTATATGCCAAACCGTTTTATATTCTCAATCTGATATTTAATACTACCCAGCCTAGCTGTATCCTAGCTGCTCAGCCAGAGTGAGAGATGATAACGGAATGTTGATGTGACTGTGATGAATGGAATGCCTGGGTGCCTGTGTAGTGAGTGGTGACAGTTGGGGATAGCCTGAGCAGCAGGGAGGCTGCTCCCGGTGGGGCTGGAAACAGGGCGGGAGTAAGGCTGGAGAGAAGACTGGCAATATAAATATGGACTGTTGTACTTATTTACATGGAAATGTTGAAGAAGTCTTATAATTCTTCCTGGTTACCTGTGTTAATTTGTGTGCAAGGACACCAACAGTGACTGTCACACTCCTTTACACCGTTCTGGGAAAATCCCAAAAAGACAATTCCCCCTAAAAGAAAATCTTTGTGTTTCTATGGGTCTGTTTTCATCTGTGCAGGCGTAACCACACCCTACATAACTTCAAGGAGTGCTTACTTTTCTTTCCTGCTCTCTCTTACACTGTCCCTATTGTCAAGAGTTGGTTGCTTTCTACATCTTACAGTTACATTGTAGTTGCTGGCAACAGCTACGGATATATGCATCCTCACTCATCCATGAGAAGAATTTTTAAATCTTTAGAATGGGCCCCAGGTTTTCGGGTCTACCAGGTGGTGGACACTTAAATGCTCTCTGCTCAGCCAGAAATCTCCAAGGCTGGTTCAGAGATACATAATGGTACTTAAATGTACTAAAGAATGCAGCTATAGTATATATGACCTTGGACATAAAATGCAGGCCCAGTAAAATCTATAAATGGTAGGAATTCTCACCCTTGTACCATGTACCAATCAAACGTTAAGGTTGAATGGAGATTGCATATAAAGATCCTAAAGTGAAAATCACTTTACTTTATAAAGTTTAAACATAAGGAATAGGTCAGATCCTTGCAGAACCCAATTATAATATAACAATCTAAATTGACCCCATGTGCCAGAGAGCTATGTGTAAGCTTCTAAGGCTTACTTTTTCTCTGTATGATAGGCTCAATAAGCCTGTATCCCTAGAATCGAAAAGCCTTTGCCATTGCCTATATTGCCTACAACAATGCTCCATAGCTGTCTTACCTGAATAGATGAAGCAATGGCTGTGTGGATTCCCAAGGTGCCATCTTACTTATGGTGATGGTAGTAGTAGCAGTGGAGGAATCTGACTCGAGGTCCCAGTCCCAACTAGGTGAACTCCAACAGTAGGATTAATCAGAAAGATTATTCATCGCAGGCAAGTAAATTGAAATAAAAACACTGAGTTAGTGGGAAAAGTCAAGCATTTATGCAATACAATTGTTATTATTATTTTTATTCATTTGCAAAGCACAACGTTCACCTGGCAGACATATTGGCGCTATCAGAGTTCATCCGAAAGATCAAAGATTGGGATAGATGTTTTGTTCCATTGTGTAGTACAGACTCCGCCCGTGATTTATTTAGGATAGATCCAAGTTTTTAAGTCCTTCCAAAAACTAAGTAGATCTCTATTTGTTCTAGGGGAGATTGGCAGCATATTCTAGGTTTGTACTGCCTTGACTTGAGGTCCCCCTCCTATCCTGGTTTTCCTAAACCTTTGCAAATGTACCAGGTTAGCTGATGACTATCTCATCCTCCTTGCAGGGTTGTAGTAGGTAAATATATCCTGTAGGAGTCTGGGTCCTGTTTAAGGACTGCATGATAATTGTAGGAAGGTAGGACCCTTCTGCATGGTTACCCCCACTTTTTTGCCTGGTACTATGCTGTTTTTGACTATTCTGACTGGGAGCCGGCTAATCAGGAACCCCATCTCTCTGCTTTCTCCTCTAAATTGTTTTGGCAAGTACTTAGATACAACCCAGATTGGATACTGGGGTACCCTTATCAGTCCCTAGTAAATGGTACTAAGGTACCCGGGCATAGGTACCCAGAGGTCCCCATAGGCTGAAGCATTTATTATCCTCCTATGGGATACCATTCTAACTATCACTACAAGCCTGCCATTTCCGCCTGTGTACGCTGGTGCTAGCACCACTTACAAAAGAAATGTCCCTATATCTAAGGTCACTGTACTTAAAACCTACGTCACCCCTACAGCAGGCCTTTTCAATCCTGAAGGCAGGGTGCTTGGCTTTAATTGTAGGGGTGCCCCTGCATGAGCAGGACACCCATACAGCCTTCAGAGTCCATTTTCCTGGGTTGTAAGGGAAACAGCCATATAACATACTGAGGGGCACCGTGTCATTACGTGATGACCACCTCGAAACTGGCTGTAACGAAACCTGTTGTGTTTGGTATAAAAAATGTTGAATTCATACCCCCACACTGTGGGAGTTATTATTCCAAGCACTGTAAAGGCCCTCCGTTAGGTCCTCTGTGCTTGCGGTAGCAGTCTTCCAGACCAGTACAGCAAACTATGGCTGCAGCTGACCAGATTCTGCCCTTTTGCTGCTGAACCAAGCTCAAGCAGAGGAAGGCATAACAATAGGCATCCTGTTACGGAGAGTTGTGACCACCTCCCAGCCAGAGTTTAGTGTATTGGGGCGGGATGGGAGCGCTTGCAGTGCCACATAGTCTGCTTGAAGGGCACATTAGGTGTCCTCCTTGCATTGTCCAGTTCAAACCAGTTCAGGGAGCTATTGGCTCCCACTCTGGCATGAAACTGGACAAAGGACAGGGGAGTAACCTCCCCCTTGTCCAGCCCCTCCTTTGGGAGGGACACCTGTATTGTCCCAACCTTTTCCTTAGGGTACTACAGGCCTTACCTATGGGTGGGTCCCTAGATTCCTCATGGGACAACACTTCAACTTTGACCATCTGGGCACTCTGGACTTCGCTGGACTTTGCTCTGGGCATCAAGGTCGCAACCGGGAAAACTCCTCCTGCTCCTGATCTCTTTGCCGTGCTTGTCTGCTTCAACATCCATGTCTGTGCTCCATACAGGAACCTGTCCAGGGTCTGTGGACATCCAGGACACCCAAAGGAATCTCCCTTGAAGTGAAGAAGTCACTTCCCTGCATCTGCAGACACCACAAGCTGAGCTGACTGGTCTGCTGATCCTGGGCTCCAACAGACTCCAGAACGCTCAGCAACACAGGCAGTCGTTCTTCACATCCTTCGAGGGCTGCCCTGTCCTTTCACCAAGTTTGGGACCAGTATCCCCAGTCGGAGCCGCAGGAACCGAACTGGTGTGCACCATGTCCACTTGCTGTTGCAAAGGCTTGTTGGCCTCATTCCACCGAGATCTTTGGTCTCCAAGTATCTCCAGCTTCAAGCATCTCCAGTGACCAAGATCTTTGTCCTCAAGGCATCATTTGCACAGTGGGCCTACATCTTTGTTGAGCTGCTCAAGGTCAGCTGTGACTCCAGTTCCTCCAGCCTGTGGGTCCTCTTGAGGGTCACTTTTGAATATATTTCGGTTCTTCCGATTGTTCAGGGCCTGCCCTGACTCCCCCGCTTGTGGTGAGCCTTCTGGACCCGGTGATCCTGACATTACACTTTCTTCTACATCCACGTGGGTTGCAGTTGCCAAGGCTTATTGGTGCTCCTGCCGGACACCAACCCCTCAACCCTTGACACTCGACATAGGACAGTTGATGTACAGCTCATGGTCTTTCACAACATGGCCTGGTCCACACAGCTGCAGTTCCAAGGTCACCGTCAACTCTTTTACAGCACCGGACATTGGTGGGCATTCGTTTTCCTTACCTCCTGGTCACTTCCATGTGGCATTGAGTATGTCCCCTCTACATTCAGTTACTGCTTGAATTGAATTCACCTTTGGATCCACAGAGCACTTTCACGTTCTCCTGCAATGTCACTTTCCTGAAGTCCTCCTTTGGGTTTAACAGCAGTTTACGATGACACTTCACACCTATGCATCTGTCTCTCCTGGGGCAGGGATCCTGGTTCCTAAGGTATCCACGGGTGGGGTGGCTCTCCCAACTTCAGTCTTCTATGGGGTTTCTTCAGGGTCCACTGAGAAGGGTCCTTCTTCTTTAAAATTGCAATTGCGACTTACATGTTGCTTTGTATGGAGAATGCGGTTTTTCCCACACTGCACACAACCTCCGTGCGGGTCCTAGATAATCACCTTGGGTGGTTCCTTGGTCACTTCTACATCCTCTGAGTATTATCTTGACTCGATTCCTGGCTAACATGCCACTATTTTAGTGTATGGTTTGGTCCCCCCCGGTGACCACTGCGTAATCTGTGCTACTTACCTGTTTCTGTTGCAAAGTATTGTGTGTATTGTGTATATCTCCAGCTAGAATATATCGAACAGTGTTAGTGAGTGTCTTATAATAAATATATAATTTGATAAATACACCGTGTGGTTCTTTTTCATTTAATATATATCTATACGATTGTATAATGGTAAAACAAGCTGCTTTACACTTCTCCTGGACTAAGCCTAAAAGGCTGTTCTCCACAGCTCCACTTGAAGAGCTTTCTAACGTTGTCTAAGACCAATAAAATCACCTTACGAGTTGTCTGGATCAGTGCAAGATTTCCACTTTCATAAGTGTGCACCATATACTGAGCCAGCCTTTCACAATAATGCTGATGAACGATGTTCTTGTATATCTAAAATATAGAGCACTTTCTATGTATGGGTGGGTAAATGGGCCCAGTGTTGGCTATTGTTAAGGTAAGAGAACTAATGATCCTCCAGTGAGGAAGTGTTGCTTTCACCACATACGCCCAATTAAATGTGTGGTCTATTTATTAATTATGTAAATTAGGCCACACCTCAATAAATCACACAGCCTGGGGGAAGAGGGTGAGGGGTTTGATGAACGGATGGGATAGGAGATTTGGGGAAATGTGAGACAAAGCCAAACACTACACAAAGACAATATTAATCTGGACGATGAGCAGCCAATCATGATCAATCTGTTCTGGAAAGAAATGAAGGAATGAGTATGACACAGTTAAGTCAAATGCATTGCAAATAGTTTGTTAGCCCTAGAGAGCTAATGTATGCTATAAATATATCTAAGTGTTCTGTCACAGAGGTTTGAATAATAGTAAGTACAAATTACAGAGGAGTGAAGCAAACCTACACAGTTCTAAAAAATAATTCTTAAAAGAAAAATGATACTGTATGTTTCCAAATTGGGCAGTACATCTGCATTCTTCTTGGATTGTCTGTCAATCGTAGGTGACTGGCTGAAGAGGTCCAGTAAGGTAAGCTTGAGTGCTATGGTGCCTTTGCCTTTTGTAGTGCAGGAGAAGAGAAGGCCTGCGGATTATAAAACAGAAATGATAACGTAGAGTCAAGGAGAAGGAGAGAAGGTAAGCTTCATGAGGATTGCACCAAGAAAATTCATAGACAGAACAAGAGAATAGTTCTTTTCAATCATTCATTTTATGACTGATGTTTGATCACTTAAGTGAGAGCAATAACAACAGCCAACAATCACAGACAAGTGACTGCATGTATAGGTTGATCAAACAAGCAACTGTCATTATCATCATCATAACATTTAGCCTCAAGTGTACATAATCTGATGATGTGATGTGACATCATCACATGTGTGTCTTCAGCTACCTACAACAGGCCCCCATCCAACCTCATAGTTTCAAATTTGAGCCAACCGGCACATACACTCAGCAGCATTGTATTTCCCAAATCCAGTAATCCATGCACCTCACAGCAGTCCACAGAGTTGAGTAGGCCTCTTAAGGTCATCACCATGTTGGTTTCCGTGAAATTGATAACTTCCTTCTTCTGACAGTTGTTGAGGTAGTCACACCCTAGGTCCTACCATCATTCTCCCGAATATGTCCAACTCCGTTCTGACTCCTGACCCAAATGAGAGAGATTGACCTGTAGTGCAATGCTGTTGATGAACAACAAGAGAAACATTTAGTATTTTTCAAAGTAGACAAGATTTGTGTTTGTTAGCTAAATGGAATAGTTTTGTCCTTGAGGAGTGTGAACAAGAAAACAAATCAGTGTGGACCCGGCAAGCAAATCTCACTAAGTGTCAAAAGGGAAGGAAAACATCACCTTCAGGAACAAAATAATCAACCATTAGGCCACCAACTTTGTAAATCATCACAAACACAATCAAGTATACAAATTATAGTTAAACACCTACCCTTACTGTCTGCCACCACATGAATTGTCTCAACACTCAAAATCACTCATTTATCACTCACTGGTGGATTACTTACCTGTTCTAATTCAAGCTTGGTGGTACATTGCAGATCATCTTTGATTCACACATACACACATTGGGCAGCGTTGTAAATCAAATATTCTGGGACAGTCCTGCTAGGGGATGAAAGAAAGGAAAGGCATAGGAAGGAGGCAGATATTGTCTCTCCAATGTCCTTAAAGATAATGGGGAGGCTTGTTCACTGCCAATTCAAATCCAGCCATATATGTGTCTAAAACAGTAGGCCTGCATTTGTCAGTGAGACAAAACAAACAAAATAATAATATAATGTTCCCTTAGCTATATCCTTTTTTGTGTGGTTAAAGCAGCTTTGTGATAGAAAGTTCTATGATGGTCCAGGCCTACTTCTCAGTCAGAGAAGTAGAGTTTGTCCTCAAATTCAGGTAATTTGCCAAGAAGTTGGTCAGCTAAACAAAATTATGACCTGTGTCTGGCCACTCACTCTCATCCTCCTCCTGTCATACTTCAGGGTATGGTGTAATTCAGAGGTGTAAAGTGCTGATTCATTTTGATCTTAGTTAGTCTCTCCACATTTTGGAGTGAGAGACTGGTCCTTCTCACTATGAAAACTGCACCAGCTGCACTGAGTACACAGTCAGCAGACACACTGGCTACCGGACATGCCAGACACATTATTGCCAGCCTGCTGAGCACTGGCCATTGGCGTCTCTTTTCATACCAACATATCAATGGGTTTTGATCCAGGTAGACCCCTGTTGGGTCATCCAGATAGGCCTGGATCATCCTCTCAATAGTCACTGGTGCTCCAACTTGCTTGACCTCTTCTGTCTACACCTCTGCAATGGACTTAAGCCATGCCTTAAGAAAACATTCAAATGCACATTTTGGAGCTGATGCTCCTGTTCTTGGTGTTGCTATTGTTGCTGGTGTTCTTGTTATTTGTTTTGGCTGCTGTGAGCAAACAGCACTGACCTCAGCCTCTATGGAAGTTGAAGGCTGCACCACAGACTTCTGCCTGTGAGAAGGCCTCTAATTCCTAGTCATTTTTTTTCTAGGTCACTGGTATACTCAGCAATCCACATCTTGTGGCCAGTAGTAATTGTTTTTACCATGGATAAAGAAATTTGTGGCACAGGTGTTATGTTAGGATGACACACTGTCTCTTTGCAGTCTTGTATTAACAGATAAGCAAACAATTAAGCTCTACACTAACTCATGTGCATCTGTTTTTTGTCTACACCTGAGTACATTTCAGATGCCTCCTTTAGCTGTTCCTGTAACATATGCAACAACGGTAAAGAATGGCACATTGCACTGTCCTACTTACTCACTTCCGATCTGAAAACATCAAAAAGAAGCAGCATCTCTGTCAGGCATTTGAATATACCCAATTTGTCCATCTCAATAATTATGCCTTTCATAGTTGCATCCCCTCTTTACATGACATGTTCATTGAATGGTTTGTACTGCTCAAACAGATGTTGCAACATGTAATAAGTCGAGTTTCAATGTGTTGGCACCACCTGTGTTAGTGCTTTAACTGACATTCTATTATCATGCTAAATGATCCTCCACTGCTTCCGCGCATTAAAAGAATGACTGAAATGAGTGCAGATTCTTCTGGGGATGGACAGGAAGCTTCTAACTCAGACTTCTTTTTTGTAAAAGTCCTGTACAATGATGTTATTACAGTGCGCCAAACACAGGATTCTGAAATAACTATATTTCTGTCATCGTCCGTGGCAACAAATTCAATATTAAGCCCTGTTGGTCACAGCCATTCAGAGACCTTAATGTTAAAGTCATCAAAGATGTTTGCAGCTGTGTGGGATTTTTCCATGGGAAACATGGCTACGTTTGCATGCTTCTGAAGCACCATTAAAAGCTTAATCAGTTTCAACACTTGTAGATATGATTTCTCTAAACAAAAGACATCCAGTGTGCTGTGATGCACGTGTAATTAGTGGCTTGGCAACTGGTCCACATGTCTGTCGTCAGGTGCGTATTGTGAATACAAAACTTGCCCAACCAATTCCAGAACATCGTGATGTAGTGCTGGCACAGCAACTCTGGTTAAATAGGTTTAGCTGGGAACCCTCCATTTTGGGAGTATGTCTACCACACATTCTAGAAAACTCACTTCTTCCACAAAAGAACAAGCATTTGCAATGCAATAGGTCTCGCATTGCTGAAAGTTTGAGCTATTTATTTATTTAGAAGCTTGTAAAGCACACGGCTACCTCCGGCGGAGGTGTCCCGGCGCTAAGATTACATGAGAGTCCCCATAGAGAGTAACCAAGAATACATCCCACTGAGGGAAAGGAAATACTGAAGACCTGAGAATGCTGCAGACCTAATGATTAGTGAACACCCAGCTGCACTGAGTACACAGTCAGCAGACACACTGGCTACTGAGCTATTAGCGTTGCATTATTATTTGCAACACTTTTAGCTCACATTTCCAGTAATGCGAGAGCTATTGTATTGCAAATACTAGTTTTTAGGAGCCAGAACCTATTTTTATTAGTCTTTGATCAAGATCCAAGAGAAAGATTGAAAAAGAAGTAAGAGAGAGAAAGGCAGAAGGAAGGAGGAGGAGGAAGACTGGAATACAATAAGAAAGAGAGAAAGCAGGGATGAATAAGACAGAAGAAAGGGGTATGAGGTGGAGTCAAGAGAAATCAGCATTGGTATTTGGTAACCATGAAACTGTGCAGCACTAGTTGTGAGCTCTTAAGAGCAACTGTGGGCAACTTTGGGCCCTTGCATGTATGTTTCTTTTTTTTTCAGACTAAACACTGGCTGCATGATATCTATAAAATTAACAATTTCATTAACTGAATTTAGCTGAGCACATTGGATTGCACCCCCACGTTTAAATGATATACCAGCTCCTTGTACACGTCAGCCAGTTTCCTTAGAGCCACCTCAGCCATAAGTGAAAACTCCAGTGGTCAAATGGATTCATGAAACGAGGTTGGTAGCATGAGCATATTTATTATCATGGACAACAGTGACAACCTTGTTTACAATACAGCACAGAGGTTAGATGCAGGATTCTAGCTGCCCATGTGGATCTTTATTTTGAGAGTTTGCCTCACTACCACAAAACAAAGCAGTTTGGCAGAACAAAAAAATAGTAACTTGCCACAAACTCAAATTCTGGATGCAAAGAGAGGCATTTTTACTAACTCAATGGTTCCCTGGGTCTTCTCATTGTGACTTACTTCTGAGTCTGTCAGTCAAAAGATTCGAGCCAACGAAAGAGCATCATCATCCTGCTGAGTACATCTGATCCAGAGGCAGAGTTGGAAAAGAAAAATAAGGAGCAGCCAGAAAGAACACGTCAGAACATTACTTATCACATGAAAGTCAATCCGTCTATCTACTTGAAAAACATTATCGGAAAAAAGTTAAAGGCTTTTGTGCTAATGTAGGCAAGGACTATTTCTGAAGCTTAGCCGTCATCATCTGTGGAGCTTAATAAACAAAGTCCTGCAAGAATATGAAACTAAAGAAAGTGAAAAGAGAGAATAAATACAAGTGGAAGACTGTGAAATATGTGTGCAACCATTATTTATCCTTAGCGAATGCCCTTTGTAATTCTGTAATATGTACCCTAAATGGTTAAGAAGACTTTGTTGAGGCAATTAATTAACTTTGAAGAAAAACTCACAAAGTGAAATGCCCAAAAAGTGTGAGATTGACTGGGAATATGTTTAATTTAGCTCTGGTCACATACGATTTCTAACTTACTTTGAACTATTTGCCTCCCAATTGATTCGAATTCATAAGCTCATGAACTGAGGTTCAGAATTGAGATTTCCAAAGAATGTAAGCAATATCTACCGAGTGCTTGAAATGAGAAGCTCACCATGCAAGGACGCGCATAAATATAAGGTACAATGAGATTATGGGAGCATTTACCTAGTGAATAATCCTCTAGAAAAGAGCTTCCCACATAGGACATCACTGGTGCCAGCGCTTTGTTGAATGTAGGTAACAGTGGACTGAAACGCCTCTGCGGCCAAAGCAGGGAGCTCTGAGCCGCTCAGGTGGAGAGGCCCGTCACACTTTCAGCACACTGAGCTGTATGTCAGGAGTCATGGTTTGTTTACAAGGCTGCTAAGAAAGAGATGCTGCAGCACAGAGAGTCCATGCACAGAGAGTTTTAGAAGAGCTTTTACTTTATAGATGCTAAGACGGTATGGGAAAACATGGAGTCAAGTGACCTTAAGTCACCAGACTCTGGCGTAAAACTAGCAGCAGACCAGACCAAAAGCCGCTACAGCCACTAGCCTGTCCTGCAGTAGAAACACCGGGTTAATGCCCTTTCATTCTGTCTGTCACTATTCACTTTAGAAGCCGAGAGCTAAGCGGCAGAACGACTAGCATTAATTAATCACTTACTTAGCATCGGCCATTTGCATTTGTGTGCGGTGCAGCCATCTACAAGTTGAGGATTGCCTTTGTTTTGCGCTCCATGGAGCGGCTACTTAGTAAATCTAATCTGTGCGAGGCCGCACTTAGCTCAGATTTTCCATTATTATAAATTACATAATCACTCGGCACCACAGAGGATTTACACGAGGAAACCAATGTAGACAGGCTGCTGCATCTGCACACCAAGTTTTATTTAAAGTGTTTTAGTGGCAGGTGCACAGCAATTCATTTGTGTTTTTTGTTACAGGAGGATCACATACCAGAGCTGAACTGGGTATTAAAAAGTGTCAAATAAAACAAAATGGTAGAAAGATGTTTTTCCCAGATTTTGTCAGAACACCACTCATCAAAAAAACACCAACTAAACCAATATGTACCGTTGCCTCAGCACAGCCCCACAATGTTGCCAGCACTCAGACAAGAACGTCTTTATGAGGAGGCAGGGTACTGAAGAGGAGCAGCGCTACTTACCACAAGCACCACAAAGCTCCGACCAACACCCAAAAACCCAGGGGTCAGCTTGCGCGAGCCAGCAAACTATCAGCAAGGATCTCCAGGGGGGTGGTCCAGCCATTCCCCTGAGGCGATTGATGAAAAGCATCCGCACAAACAAGGGGGGAAGCACATACAGACAGGGATCTGAACTCCTCTGGACCGACCACCGCTGCATCCACTTCACCTTCCAGAAACCCACCACACACCACTGCACCCAACAGATCCCCGCCGCCGCTGGAGCAAAATCACCGAAGACCAACTACATGCAAACCTCGCTCTCAGCCCACCCACCGAACACTCCAACACCGACGTCGCTGCCCACAACCTCAGACGCTGGATCGAGGACTGCGCCAATACCCTCGCCCCACTGAAGAACCCCCCCCACAGAGACACTAGCAAGAGGGCCAGCTAGTTCACTGCAGAACTCCTAGATTCCAAGCAAGCCTGCCAGAAACTTGAGAATAAATGGCACAGTGAACAAACTTCGGACAGCCACACAGCACACAAGGACGCCGTCCGCAACCACCACCACCTCATCAGGGCTGCCAAGAAGACCTCCTTCAAAGACCGCCTCGACAACAACGCACACGACAGCAAGGAGCTCTTCAACATGGTGAAGGAAGTTTCCAACCCCAGCTCTAACACCGACATCCTGCAGTCACAAGCCCTGTGCAACTCCCTTGCCACCTTCTTTCACTGCAAGATATCAGACATCCACAACAGCTTCAACACCCAGACAGCCCCAACAGACAGCGACACAACAGACCATCCGCACACCATCGACCGCGTTCCCTTGCTAGCCTGGACCAGCGTGAGTGTCAATGACACCATCAAGACCATGAGCACAATCCACTCCTGCTCTCCTTCAGACCCATTCCCGCCCCACGTCTTCAACAAAGCTAGCAGCTCCATCGCACCCCACCTACACAACGTCATCAATCTCTCCCTTGAGACCACGACCTTCCCAGAGAGCTAGAAACACGCCGAGATCAATGCCCTACTCTAAAAACCCAAGGCAGACCCAAGAGACCTCAAGAACTTCTGACCCATCTCTCTGCCCCCTCTCCCTGGCCAAGGTCATCAAGAAAATCTTTAACAGACAGCTAACCCAATACCTCGAAGAGAACAGAATCCTGAACCTTTCCCAGTCAGGGTTCCGCACCAACCACAGCACCGAGATCACCCTCTTTGCCCCCACCAATGACATCAGGACCCTGCTAGACAATGGGGAGACTGCAGCACTCATCCTCTTAGACCTCTCTGCCGCCTTTGACACTGTCTGCCACCTCACACTACGCGCATGCCTCCACGCCGCAGGTATCTGAGACAAGGTTCTGGAATGGACCACCTCCTTCCTCTCCGGCAGAACTCAGAGCGTCCGCCTCCCCCTCTGTTCTGTTCCGAAGCCTCCGAGATCATCTGCGGCGTACCCCAAGGATTCTCCCTCAGCCCGACACTGTTCAACATTTACATGACCCTCTTACACACGTCGCCCGACAGCACGATCTCAACATAATCTTCTAGGCCGACAACACTCAACTGATCCTCTCCCTCACCAAGGACCCCATCACCGCCAAAGCCAACCTCCATGAAGGAATGAAGGCCATCGCCAACTGGATGAAGATCAGCCGTCTGAAGCTGAACTCAGGCAAGATGAAGGTCCTCATCCTCGGCTCCAACCCGTCGGACTGGGAAGACTCCTGGTGGCCAACGGCACTGGGGGCAGCCCCGACCCCCAAGACCACGCACACAACCTAGGAATCATCCTCGACTCAACACTCTCAATGACCAAGCAAGTCAACGCCATCTCCTCCTCCTGCTTTACCACCCTCTGCATGCTATGCAAGATCTACAGATGGATCCCGACAGATACAAGAGAGACAGTCACCTAGGCACTCATCAGCAGCAGACTCGACTACGGAAACGCCCTCTACGCCTACGCGGGAGCCCCGACCAAGCTCATCAATCGACTACAATGCATCCAAAACGCCTCGGCACAATTGATCCTCAATGTACCATGACACGGCCACATCACCCCACACCTGAGAAACCGGTACTGGCTCCCCGTCAACAAGAGGATATCCTTCAAGCTCCTCATCCCCACACACAAGGCACTCCACAAGACCGGCCCAGCCTACCTCAACAGACGGCTCTCCTTCTACCCCCCAGCAGCCAGCTACGCTCCGCCGACCTCTCACTCGCCCCCGTCCCTTTCACCCGACGAACAACCACCAGCCAGTGATCTTTCTCCCACCTCGCCGCCAAGACATGGAACACCCTTCCACTGAGCCTATACCTGCTAACCTTCAGGAGGACACTAAAGACCTGGCTGTTTGAACAGTAGTGGCCCCCAACTCCCCCCCCCTAGCGCCTTCAGACTCTTGCGGGTATGTAGTGCGCTCAACAAATGACTGATTGATTGATTGATTGATTGATTGATTGATTGATTGATTGATTAATTGATGAGTAAGAGGCAGCAAAGCTCACAGCCATCTTTTAATGGAATGTGAGTTAAAACGCAGAATGCTTCAGATGCTTTTTGATTTTAAAAGTGAAGGCGGGCATCACTCTTAGTATTTAAAAGTGAAGGCGGATGTGACGCTTACATATTAAAGTGAATGTGGGCTAAGTGAAGGCGAACGTCGTGCTTAAATGTAGAAGTGAAGGCAGGCATCAGACAGTATCTTAAAATGAAGACTGCCCTCAAGCTGAAGTGAAAGAGGGCGCCGCAGGGAGTAATTAACAGTTAAAGTTTATTTTTAAGTGATTAAAAGTTACAGATCACAAGGTGCTCAGTGCAGCAGCTTTCACAAGAGGAACAACCCCAATCTTCCTTAAAACAAAGCCCAAAACCAACTAAAATCCTACAGACGACATCGAAAATTGCTAAAAGTCTAAAAAATGTAACCAATGAATAAGGAGGTATGGCGAAAGACTACCCCCAATACAACTGTGGATTTAGGAGGACGTGGAAGGGAGTAAAGCTATATTTAAATGTAATCAGCTATGGTGCCAAAACTACACACAAAAAAGTGGTGCCCCAGAGAACAGACAAAGAACTGTAGTGTGATGAGACAGTACTTAGTCCCGGCTGCATGGGAGGAATGGAAGCGAGAAAGGAGGGTCAAAGAGGTTTGACTGATCACTGGCAAGCATGGATTTTTGAAGGACACTGAAACAAACAAATCAAAAACTGGGGATGGCTTTAACCCGAATTATAACAGAAGGGGGGAGAGAGAGAGTCAGTGGATTCAGTCTCCCTGAATGTATACATAAACATGTTTATGATGGCTTTAACCCAACATAAGAAATTACAATAGGTCTCGAATACTCAAACTAAAAAGGGAGGAGTTTCAGCACTAACATTTAAGCCAGCTTCCCAATGTACAAATGTGCCTTTTTGTGGTTGCATTCGATCTGCCCCTCCTGCTTAAACATGCAAGGAATAGTAGCCTGATTTTCTATCCTTTCTGGTGCCACTGATGCAGGTGACTTCTTGAGAGCAGAAGGTGGTAGGCTCAATGTGCATCTCACAGGGCAGTCACTGTATGCTCTTGTGGGCGATACTACAGGAATGCTAGGGACAGGGTTGATTTGCATATCAAATTTCCTGCTCTCACCACCTTCACCAACAACACTTGCAGTTCTTTTGCTACGGTGCACCTCCCAGCAGAATGTGTGGTGTTTTCCTGAATGGAAACTGGTATCTCTGCCAATGTTGGAAGAAGTGGTGGTAGGGGGGTGTTTTGATATTTGCCTCTCTGCAGTGCCTATTTCTACTGAGGTGGTTGTGGATGTAGGTCGCAGGGCTTTGCAAATATGGAAGTTGGCAGTGGTGGTATCTGAGCTATATCCTCCAGAGCAGGTTGAGATGGGGTAACGTCAGCCTCCTCTGGGACTGGGCTAACATTCATGGTGACTGACTTGCCATCATCCTCCTCTTCTTTATCCATATTTCTAAGGCTTTCAAGAACCTTCCCTTTCACTAGCCTCTCCTAGTGTGTCTCAGACTGAGGTGACATCCAGGTATAGTCTTGATCATCAGAAGGGGTGCTTGGAAAAGAAGATGGTGGGGAACTCTTCCTTTTTCTAGCTGGAGATCTGGAAGACAAAGAATACTCTGAAAGATGGGCTCTTCTACTTCCTCAGCATGAAGCTAAAGATTCTGAAGTGCTCCAATTTCAGGAGGAACTACTATTGCTGACTGCGGCTGTTGTTGTCCACTTAGCCAAGTTTCCGGTAACAATTGGCTACTTCTATGTGAAAGAGATAATTCCAATACAACGTCATTGCTGGATGCCTCTGTGCCGGACATGGGGTTGGGCCTAGTTTGGGATGGTGTCATTTAAGTGATGGTGCTGCTCCCACCTTGCTCCCCTGAGACAGTTTGGCATGCACATGTTTTTGCCTGAAAAAGGTCTGGGGTGAAATACCAGTGGTGGTATGCTCCCTTTCTTATAACTTGCCACTTTCTTGATAGCACCTTTCTGTGGGGCTATCTTGAAACTGTCAGTTAGCAGTGGCACTTAGCTTCACAAGCTGAAGAGATATTGTATTGGGTGTTCATGCATCACATGCACAAGCATTATGTCTGGCAGTACTGTGGTTGATGTTTCTTCTCTTGTGCACCTAAAAGCAAACAAGCAAGAAGAACATCTGTGAAACATGGTATTGTTGCAGTTTGAATTATTAGTACAAACAATATCATTTAGTGTGGTTAATTAAGTAATAAAACATTAACAACAATAAGGTGTATCCATTCAAAAGTCAAACCACCCCAACATAATCTTTCATGCACATTCAGAAAGGATAGGAAAGAGCAATAACATACAGATGTAACTGTTTTCTTCATGTGCATCAGGTTGGGATGTGGCAGTCAGGTGCAGGTGACAATGGAACAATTGTTAGAAAATTAATGCTGTTGTGTGGCTGTTCACCGTTAGGCATACATGGGGCTAATGGATGTTTGAAAAATGTTTTTAAAAAAAATGACCCCAAAAACTTGGGGAAAAAGTATTACAAAAAATGTGACCAAAAATGTAAAAATGTAAGCTAAAAAGTTATCAAAAAATGAAGATTAAAAAAATATATTTGCTGATCTACTGGGGCATTACCATGAGAATCCCATTGGGATTTAGAAGGCAAGGAATCGCTCTTATAAATACAACATTTTGGGGAAAAAAAATCATCTTGCTTACATTGCGTCTGCCCAACAGAGACAGATGCAAAATATTCAGCCTTCCAAATTATGTTTTGATTTTTTCCACTAGGGGTGTTAGATTTTCATTAATAATCTCATCTATGTTAGCTTTATGGTTACTCCTAAATAAACTGCACATTCGACAACTCAATCAGGGAGATATATTCATTAATATCGATTTACGTTTTTTCTGTGTTTAAAGAATACAGAGAGATAGTCCCAAATATCTGGCCTTCATCTTCTATAGTTTTAATATCCAATTCAGGGTCTGATGTACCCAGAGTGATATTGCCAGCATAAGCCAAAACCTTGGTGTAATATCCTTGTACTACAATCGGGGAATATTCCTGTTTAAATCCAGGCTCATTATAAGTGGATCTATATACAACGCGAATAACAGCGGAGAGCATGAACATCCCTGCTGTGTCCCCCTGGAGATATTAATTGTTTCAGTCATTTCCCCATTGATATAGATGCTAGCAGACAACTTAACATAAAGTGCTTTGATTGCCCTGACATAACCAGAACCTATCCCCTTCTTATGCATCACAGACCAAAGGAAGGGCCAGGAGACCCTATCAAATGCTTTTTCGGCATCAAGCATGCTCACGGAAATAGGATCCCCTGACACTTGCCCTACATCAAACAAGGAGATCATCCACCTGACATAGTTTATCATGCCTCTTCCAGGGATGAATACATGTTGCCATTTGTATACTATTTTATGAGTCACAGGTGACAAACAGTTGGCTAAAAGCTTTGAATACATTTTTGAGTCTCCATTAATCAATGTGATTGGGCAGTAAGAGCCAAGCTCCTGAACAGATTTATTATTTTTGGGAAAAATGACAATTTTAGCCAAAGCCCCCTTACAAATTTGTTCAAACAAGGGAAGAATAACATCCTTGATTTGATCGGCAAATGTTTATAAAATTTGGTGGAAATTAGATTGGTACCACCAGCTTTCCCATTGGGTAAACTAGACAAAGCCATAAGGATCTTATCCGATAATCACGGTCCAACAAGCAGCTCCTGCTCTTCCCTAGTCAGTTGATCCATTACATTGGTTTCTAGATATCTATGGATCTGGTCCTTTATTGAATCGTTCTTACCCTAAGCTCCCTCAGAATATAACATTTCATAGAATTTCTGAAAATCAGCCCGAATCAGATAAGGTTCTGACACCAGACCAAGTACTTGATCTCTAATTGTGGCAATTTCATTACGTGTTGTAAGTGTCTGTCTAGTTCTAACTGCTAACCGGTGTCTCATCTTCTCACTAACCTTGTATACTTTCTCCCTATGTGCAGCGTATTTATCTGCTGATTTTTTGCGAACATTTCCCCAATGTCTACCTTTGCGCGGGTCACCTCTATCTACCCTGCTGTTGCTTTGCAGTGCTATAACTAGATTTTCTTCTGCACGTGTCAGATTGTGCTGACTGTCTGTCACCCTGCATTTATTTTCTTTCTCCTGATTTATAGAGAACTGAATATTTTCCCCTTGTATACAAGCTTTCAGGGAATCCCTTACAGTTCCTAATGTAGCGCTTCACATATTTCTTGTCAAAAATTCAGGGAGCCATACATTCATGTGTTTCCAATATTCATCATTATACAATAATGCTCACACAAGCGTCCAGAGGGGGACTTTTTCTGAAGCACCGACCCTTACATTATAGAAACAAGCTGATTATCATCGGATAACAATCAGAAATGGTCCTGAATTGCACTATCCTGAACTAAGGGTGAAGTTACAAAAAAATCCACTCTGACATGCATTTTATGTGGAGCTGAATAAATCGTAAACCCATGATCTGTGTATTTTAAGTTGGACAAACATCTTTGAGGCCATGCACATGATATAAATTCTCCAAGCCGGTAAGACTTTCGGTTTCTCCTTATGTATCTCTGACTCATATCCCAATTGCTATGTAGATTGATATTTAGGTACCCACAAAGAATAATAAGTAGTGAACAATGTACTAATTCATTGGATAGCCAGTCGAAAACTTACAGAACATAATGTAAAGGTAAAGGAATCGAAGGACTTACACTCAGCCATAACTCATCGACCTAAAAGATCCTCTCGAATTTGATCAAATTGAAGATTATTATGGCAAGCTAAAATTGCATCCCCATGTGTATTTAGTGGTGCCCCCAATTAATCTATATCCTAAATTCTTTAACAGACTCTTTTGTGCTGCCTCTATATGAGTTTCTTGTAGACAACAAATGTCTGCATGCAGAAATTGAAGCCCTTCAGAGACTTTTTGCCTTTTCTTAAAGACATTAAGCCTGAAGATATTTAGCATTGCAACTGACAATTTCTCTCTACCAATTATCCTACCCACCACCACCCATTGGCTTAATATCACTCCAATATTTATTAGGAGGAGTTCTATAAATAAGCAGAAAATTTGACAATAACATATCATGAGATCCTTCAATCAAAAACACAACTTTGTGTATGAAAACTTTTCCCCCAAACCAGCCTCCACCACCCCTCACCTCCTATAACTAGGTAACCTGGCTGAGCCTGAGAAATGAACATTTACCCCAATACCCCGCCCCTTCTACCCCCATGCCAGTGAAGAAAACAAACAATTTGATAAGCTCCAACTATCAATCATGTAAATGTGTGGTAAACGAATCACCATTATAAATTTAATTTAGGTAGGCTGCTACTACCGTCTCCATGACCCAGGTCTTTTAAAAATATTCTTGAGCTAGGTTCTCAGAAGTAAAGCTGCGCATTTGCCCATTAACAATAACTTTCAGTCTAGCAGGATTTTGAAGAAAGACCACTGCCCCTAATTTTTTTAAAGTGGCAACTTTGCCTTACTGTTGTGTGTGCACAATCGGGTCTAACAAAAAAACACTCCATCATGAGATTTTTTAGCATTTGGGGGAGCCTGATCATAGATAAATTGCTGCAGTAGAAGGTTACCAAAGAACACCAGCATTGCTCTTGATCTTTCATTCTCACTCCTTGGATATTTCTACTGCATTATGGGGAATCTCTGAGCCCTTTGTATTTCCATATCTCAGTCCCATGTACCTGGCCTGGTAATGCTCCTTTTAGCTGATTCACCATAAAGTTCCTAAGGGTTATCCCCCTCAACCACTTATGGAATTTCGATTCTCTTGGTCCTCTAATTTTACTATTACATCAGACATAAAAGCCCCTTGAGTTGAGCTTTGTATTTTCAAAGAGGCAACCGCTGTCTCCAGGACCTCAGTTCAGCATTCCACTATAGATCAGCAATCTCCATGCAGGTTTTATTTAATTTCCGGAATCCCCCTTGTAATTTCTTAGCAGCGACTCTCGCCCGGCGACTTTCCTTTGGGGGTTCCTCCAGCATTTGATTAAAAGACTGAAAGATGGCCATAAGGGAGGGTTCTTTTAACTCACTGGGTATCCCTGTACTCGGAGTATTAGCATCATTTGAACCATGGCCATGATCAGGAAACCTGTGGCTGAATATTCCCATTTCAATTGCTGACTGTTTATTTATTTATTTTATTTATTATTTAAACGTATATCGCGCAACAGCTACCCGCAGTGGGTTTCCCGGCGCAAGGGATAGACTCAAGAAGAAAACAAACCTATCGGACAGCACCATGAATAGAACTAAGGCGGCATGAAGATCATTGGAAAAGTAGAGTTTTCCGTTTTTTGCTAAAAATAAGAAAATTGGTTTCAGTTTTCAGAGTGGTGGGTAACGCGTTCCAATATTTAGGACCTAAATGAGAAAAGGCCCGTCCCCCCATCCTTACAAGCTTAAAACAAGGAACAACAAAGTCGCAGTTGGCAGAGGATCTAAGTGTGCGACTAGGCTTGTAGGGTTGAACCAGACTTTGTAAGTATTTTGGGGCTGAGCCCTGCTTGATTTTGAAAAGATAGCATATGGCTTTGAAATTGATACGGCTGGGGATCCTGAGCCAATGTAGATCACGCAAAGCCTGTGTGGCTGATGATCTCCTCTGGATATTACAGAGAAGTCGGGCTGCCGAGTTCTGAACAACCTGGAGTTTGTTAACGGTAGCCACATCGGCGCCCAGATAGAGGACATTTCCGTAGTCCAGGCGAGATGTTACTAACGCCTGGACAACGTTCTCCTGGTAGCAGGAGGCAGCATCCAAAGAATTTTCTGGAGCCATCGCAAGGTGGCAAAGCAGATGGCGGCCACCTTTGTGGCCTGCTGTCTCATGGAGAGTTTATTGTCTATAAGAAAGCCGAGGTTGCGGGCCACAGAAGATGGCTGAGGGAGGGGTCCCATCTCACTAGGCCAATGTTGAGGGCCCCATAGATCTTTATGCTTCCCTAACATGAGAATCTCGGTTTTGTCACCGTTTAGTTTGAGGAGATGCCTTTGCATCCACTCAGCTATACGTGACAATCCGATTTTCAGAGCTGATATATTGCTGCTCTCGCTGCTGGAAAGGGAGAAAACAATTTGGGTGTCATCGGCATATGAAAAAATTGTCAGCCCAGCGTCCTCCGCAATGGAGGCCAGGGGTCTCACATAGATGTTAAACAATAAAGGGCTGAGTATGGACCCCTGAGGAACGCCATATGCCGATGGACAAGTGGTAGATGTGGCTTTAGCGGAAAAGACTTGGAAAGTGCGCTCACTTAAAAAGGAGGCAATCCAGGCCAGAGCCGGGCCGTCCACTCCCAGGGATCAAAGAGAGTTCAGAAGAATGGAATGGGACACGGTATCAAATGCCGCGCTCAAATCCAACAGGATGAGTGCAGATGTTTCCCCGCAGTCGATACCGTGTCTTAAACTCTCCGTCACCCCGAGAAGGGCGGTCTCTGTGGAATAGTGAGCACGAAAGCCAGACTGGGATGGATGTAAAAATCCCGAAGATTCCACTAGATGGTAAAGTTGGGTGTTAACGTGCCTTTCCAGCACTTTGGAGAGTACAGGCAGCAAAGATATCGGTCTGAAATTAGCAAGATTGGACACATTGGTTCCAGCTTTTTTTAAAAGAGGGACGACCATTGCGTGCTTCCAATCCTGTAGCACATGGGACTCAATTAACGAGGCATTTAAGAGTCTCATAAGAACCCGTCGAGGTTCAAGATCCAATAATTTAAGGATTTTGGCAGGTACAGGGTCACGAGGTGAGCCAGATCTCACACTACTTAAGCAGGTGAAGAACGAGATGTCATCAAACAATTGCCAGTGCATTACCTTCACCGTAGGAGAAGGCTGTTCGGTCCCCGCCACCTGTCCCGAATGAGGTTCCTTAGCATTCAAGGGAACACTCATGGAATCGTAAATGCGTTCAACCTTGGCAATGAAGAATTTCGCAATAGAATACACTGGGCCTCCTCTAAAGCTGGCGGTGTCGGGATAGTATCCGCTCCTGTCAATTTTTTGACGACGGAAAAGAGAGTGCGAGGACAATTCTGAGCTTGAGTTACTGTATTCACAGTATAGGCAGCTCTTGCGGTTTTACATTTGGAGTGGTATTCCTTTAGAGCCTCTTTATAAACAGTCTTCCGTGAGACTGAGTAAGAGTGCCTCCATTTCCGTTCTAAGGCCTTGCATTTGGTACGCAAGGCCTTCAAGTCGGTGGAAAACCATGGTGCCGGAAGGCGATGGGACCTGGAATGTTTCGAAGAAAGCGGGAGGAGGGTAGTTACAGCATTTGTAAGCCAGTGGGAAACAGCAGTGTTCAGCTCCGCGATTGAAGCCTCGTATTCCTCGGGACGGATATTCGAGAGGTGCTGGTTGAACTTATTAATGTCAAGTTTACCCCAACAATGAGTTGGTGCACCCTTATAGAGGCCATTATTTTCCTGGTTCTTGGTAAAAGGTAGGGAAAAGTGGACTGCAAAATGATCGGACCACTCCAAAGGACGAGCACTCTGAGAGCAATCAAAAGAGAGATTAGAGTGAATGGGGTCCAATTGGTGTCCGGCAGAGTGAGTGGGGCCAACATTAAGCAGAAAAAGGTTGAGAGCCTCCAGATCAGACAAAAAACGTTTGCTGATGGTACACTGTGGATCTTCGAGATGCAAGTTGAGATCGCCAAGAATGGTAAAATTGGCTGCCCTGAGGAGTAGGGGAGCTATAATATCAGCTAATGAAGATACCCAAGGAAGAGCATTGCCAGGAGGGCGATAGATCAGGAGGCCTGAAAAAGTGAATTGGGGATTGATGACTAATTTAAAAAGGGCGGTCTCACTTCCAGACATGGGAAGAGCTTCAAGCTTACAGGTGTAGGTAGACTTAAAGATTATGGCAATCCCCCCCCCCCTCTTTCCCAGAGTTTCTGTCCAGTCTCATCATTACATAGTTGTTAGGGACAGCAACGGCGGTATCAGGACCAGAACAATCCTGAAGCCAAGGGTCAGTAAGAAACAACGCGTTGGGCTGTTCTTCGACAATGAAGTCGTAGATGTGATGTTTGTGTTTCGGGAGGGATCGGCAAGTAATACTCCAAAATTGGAGTCTAGAGCTGTTAGGTTATGTATGCAATCTCCTCCGTCTACCACGAGTATGAGAACGACGTGTAGCTTTACAGTTAGACATTCTGCCAGTAAGAAAACTACAGCCCGTACATTCAAAATTATGAGTCAGGAGGGAGCAGACAGTACAGTTAGAGTGAGGAGTGGGACGTAGAGATTGTAAAACCTCACTTGAGTAGTAGAGGCTGCCGCAGGAGCTAGTAGAGAGAGTCATGGCCCCTGGGCCCATTCTGGCATGGACGGGCTAAACTCTGGCGTAACTCCGGCGGAAGTTCGGCGATCCACTGCGCGTATCCGCTGCGCGTTAGCGTGACCTCCTTTAGTAGGGTCTAGCGTCCTTATGACGTCTAGACCGTCAAGCAAAGTGGCGCCGTCAGGCGTCCTACTCCCCCAAGATGGCCGCCGAGTTTAGACTACCAGGACAAGGGGCCGCCAAATGCGGTGCTTTAACGATTATAGTGCAGGTGAGGGGCATCAATTGAAAGCAAGGGTAAACAACGCAATTTAAATAAGATAGCTAAACAGGATTATTTTAAAAGCGCGGATTGCGCGTGAAAGCGGCGTTCAAATGGCAGTAATAATCGCAGCACGCACTGAGTGATCTTCGTAGGTGCAGCTCGTAGTATAGTCTGTTAAATGGCCGGGTACCTAGTTTATCCCCCTTAAGTAGGGTCTAGCGTCCTTGTGACGTCTAGACCGTCAAGCAAAGTGGCGCCGTCAGGCGTCCTACTCCCCCAAGATGGTCGCCGAGTTTAGACTACCAGGACAAGGCCCCCTAAATGCGGTGCTTTAACGATTATAGTGCAGGTGAGGGGCGTCAATTAAAAGCAAGGGTAAACAATGCAATTTAAATAAGATAGCTAAACAGGATTATTTTAAAAGCGTGGATTGCGCTTGAAAGCAGCGTTCAAATGGCAGTAATAATCGCAGCGCGCACTGAGTGATCTTCGTAGGTGCAGCTCGTAGTATAGTCTGTTAAATGGCCAGGCACCTAGTTTATCCCCCTTAAGTAGGGTCTAGCGTCCTTGTGACGTCTAGACCGTCAAGCAAAGTGGCGCCGTCAGGCGTCCTACTCCCCCAAGATGGCCGCCGAGTTTAGACTACCAGGACAAGGGCCCGCTGTTCCATTCCGTATTCCCTTTCCTTTTTCTCCGAGCAGATCTCGATAGTTGCATTAACAGTAATTCCTCCTTTGAATTACTACTGTATCTGTGAGGTCTTTGTTGCTTTATGAGGTATTGCTTTACAGGAGAAACCCGAATGAGAAAAATCTTTCCCCACCCAACTCGGGGAGGAGGGCCCCTCCTTGTTATCTCCCATCAATTAAACGCCTTTAGCTGCTAGGAGTGTTTGAATTCAATCTACCAGTGCCCTTACTCCCCCCTAGATTCCAAATTGCACCATGTGAGGGGCCTTGCATCAGGGGATCCCTAGAGGTAACATTCATTCTGTCATTAGAGGTATCCCGTAAAACAGTCAGAGAACCATGGAAAGTTGCAGCTCCAGGCTTGTGTCAGGGATTTTACTGCTACAACTATTCACTGCTAAATCACAGTGGGCCTGGTACCACCAGTATCATCAGCCCCAACTTCATGTGTGTTATTTTGGGGATCTATCACAGGGGGAATCGCAGACATTGTATCCATGGAAGGTTGTAATACTGCTGTGCCGTGTGTCATCCTTGTTGTCCCCGCTGTAGTTTTTTCCCCCTCCCTCCAATGAAGTCCTGTTTTCCTTACTTGGACTCTCAAGCTGTTTGTTTTCTTTAAAGGGTCGGATGCCTTTAATGGTAGGTTCCCTGCTTCACCCCCCCCCTGCTGTGGCACCAGCCCCGCCACGAGAGGAGCCAGTCACTGGGTACCCGCTGCCCACATAATCGTCGATTTCACTCCCTGACCGTCATTGCCACGGTAAGGCAAGGTCTCAGTGAAGGCTGAAGACCCAAGCAGATGGTGAGGTGTTACAGCCGGGCAGCAATGGAAGCAACCTGTCAGGGCCACCCAGAGTGCTCAAACCAGAGAGGTGATGCAGCGCAGCCCAGGCCAGATAGTCAAATTCATGAGGACTGTGATGGGAGAAGTGCCGGTTAGTCAAACACCATCTTGCCCTTTCCAAAAAGAATTTATTAAGAGCAGTTCCACTTATGCTTTCTAATCAATGGTTAAAGAAGTTCAATAATATTTATTCACAATTTCTTTGGGCTTATTCTCGACCTAGAAGATCAGTGAATCTCCTGTCTGTCTCAAGAGAGCAGGGGAATTACTCGTTTTTCCCAATCCTAAATTATACTATTGGGCTACATCTTTAGCACATAGTGCAGTGCTTTTCCAGGAGCGCCCTGGAGATATCATGGGAAATCTCCCCTCTCCATATGAGCTATTAATTGGAGGTGAGGCTTGGGGATGTTTGGGTATTACAAAAGGGTTTGTTATAAGACTTTTTTGGTTGCCTTTAAAGTTTGGGTTTCTGTGCACCAACTGTTGGGTATAGGCAGATTAAACTTCTATACTCCTATCCAAGACAATCAGAACCTTTCAGAGATTGTCTGTGATTTATTTATCAATAATTAGTTTAAGGCAGGGATTAATAAACTGGGGTGTTTTTATTCAATGCTCTGCACAATCTCCTATGATCAGTTTAGAATAGATTTTAATCTCACTCATAACGATGTTTATAAATTTCTTCAAATCAGGAACTTTTTGCAGCTAAAGGGGTGCGGACCAGCTGAGTTTCATACAAATGACCCTGTGGAGAAACTGGTTCAAATAAAACCTCCTTTAATTAGTATGATTTATAATTGTATTAATAATCTCATGAAGAACAACATGGAAAATCACTCAAAATAGCAAATAAAATTAGAGATCAAGGATACAGCTTTTCAACAAGCCTTTTTAATGGCACAACCTATCCTAATGCCAGCAAGCCTTCAAGTCCAGTTTTATAAGACCTACTTCTCCCAATATTATACTCCATATCGGATTGCGAAATAGGGGGACCGGTAGGGAACACACTGTCCATGTTGTAATCTATATGGGGCAGATGCTGTACATATGCTTGCTACATGTAGCTACCTCTCCCCGACTATTGTCAAAATTAACTCTTTTTAAAAGATAAGCTATTTCTAAATATTGACATAACTCCCCCTGTAATCTTATTGGGAGTACAAAATACTGTGTGTATGGTGGAGGGGGGCCCTGTTAGGTATTTCTATGTCTATTTTCAGGTTTTGTATTGCCTCAGCAAGCCACCCATCTTTTCAACTATGGTTGACGTGCTTGTTAACAGTGTACACTTTAGAAAAAGCAACCCACGCAAGAATGGGCCATCGAGTTAGAAAGAAGGAATTGAGAATTTGGACGCATTTTACGCTGTGGGTTAATCAATCAAATTCCTAAAACTTCCCATGTCACTTTAAGGGGTGATCCCGATCATTAGGTCAGTGCCGATTGGTGATTTTTTTAATAGGGTATAATATGGGAGAAATTAATACATGCATAAAAGGGTCAATTCACTAGATATAAGGGAGTAAGAAAGGACATGCAGGACTATGGCAAAAGCACACTGGTTGGCTACACAAAATGCCCACCACCAACATGGTCAAAAAACAACAACCAGTAAGAATGCATGGCGCAACAAAGAACACAAGCAGGTCTATGGCAAAAGCATACTGGATTTCTACACAAAATGTCTACCAGCCACATGGTCAAACAACAACCAGCAAGGAGGCATGGCCACAACAAAGAACACATGCAGGCCTGTGGCAAAAAAAACACTGGCTGCCTACTCAAAAGGGCAGCCAGCCACATGTCAAACAATAACCAATGAAGAGGCATGGTCTCAACAAAGAACATATGGAGGCCTATGGCAAAAGCACCCTGGCTACCTACACAAAATTGTCTGCCAGCCACATGGTCAAACATCAAGCAAGAGGCATAGAAAACAAAGAACACATGCAGGCCTATGGACACTGACAATATAAAATAACTGGCCTGACAAAAGAGGCATGGTAACACAGGAGAAAACAGAATTATTTCAGTAATGCCCAAAAATGAAAACTACATAGGCTACAGCAAACAACAACTCACATCCTCCAAAGGCATCAAATATATCACCCTACATGTACACTGTTTGAACTGTGCAATATTTTTCCTTTATAAAAGATGAAAAATTACGTGCAAAAATATAACTAGGCATCTACTGAAAACAGCGAGCCATCCACCACAATATATTTTAAAAATCGAACAAAAGTACAAATAAATCCTGGTGCATGCCCTCTATCAAACAAACAACAACCTTATACAACAGTTTTTGAACTTACTTGTGATGTCATTAAAACAAAGTTCTCAGATCTAAAGGTATTTAGGCAGCAGACACCAGAGTGATCCTTCCAGCTCCAATTCAAAATGAGAAGTGACCAGTTAAAGTCTCTCAGGCCCTTCCTCCTTGTTGAAAAAATACGTAAAATAAAAAAAGGCTCCTCAAACAAAAAAGCGGATGGTCCATTTAAGAAGTTCTTTAACTCCAAATTCTCTGAGGAGATTTAGCTGCTGTTCGAAATAGAATCTTCTCCAGGATGCATCTGCTGTCGATCGCACTCAATCACACTTGCCTACAACACAAAAGAAGAGCACTTGACTTCTGGCGCTTCTTTTACGTCTTAGTCAAGTGTGGCTGCAAAATCTCATTGGAGCTCGCGGGTGGCTAGCAAATCTTGTGGGAGCTTATGAGTGTCCTGCAAGTCTCATTTCACTCCCCATGCACCTGAAACAACGTGACGAGTGCACCAATGGAAAAAACTCAGCTCCGTTGCACAATGCAGATTTTATCGGTAACTCTGCATTTTCTGTGGAATGCTGAGTTGTCGAATTCTGCAAACGCTGTGAGCGGAGCAGAATTTTACACCCAGGCCTACTCTCACCCCATGAGATCAGAATCATGTCTGGTGGTGGCAGACTGGCTTTGACTAGTCAGAGACCACACCAGTGCTTAGTATGTTTTCAAGGGGCCCTCTAAAGGGTATCCAGTGTGCATTCATTAATAGATCCCCCACAGGCATCAGTGAGGTTTTATTAAGACAAGATATTTGGTACCAACTTAGGGTACAGTGAAGCCATCAAGGAGCTGGAAACTCGTAATTACAAGTATCCAGCCCATTTACTCTTAATGGCTTCCATGTGCTCTTACAATATACAAGATTGTCTCAGATATTGCAGGGTCATATCTGCTTATGCAGATATGTCCACACATGGACTATATTGCACCCTGGCTTAGGGCTATATGGCCTGCTGGAGGGGTGACTTACCTATATCTCATGTAGTGTGTGAGGGCATGGCACACAGGACTGTGTGCCATGCTGACTCCTTCCTTTCTCTGCAGTGGCAGTTTGCATGGTCTTGACGAGGGGGTCTCTGGGGTGGCACAATTAGCACCAGTGGACCCTCTTTGGTACTCATGCCCTAGGTACCTGGGTTATCGTTTACTAGGGACTTACTAGGGTGGCTTAAGTTTTGCTGATCATGGTACCACTTTGCAAAAGAGATCTGGCACTAGGAACTTGGTTAGCAGGTACCCAGTGCACTAACAGTTCGGAATCACATCAGGCATCAAGCAAAAATTGGAGGCTAACCATGTCAAAAGACACACCTACCTACAAGGTTGTTGGAACCTTGTGTGCCTGAGACTCTAGTCAGGAGGCCAGACAACTAGTCCTTGGAGTCTCTTTGGGGTCCTGGGTTCAACAGATTCAGATCTAGTAATTCTCGCCCAGGCAAGAGGGCATGAGGTCAGGACAGGCCTTTAGAGCAGCAGTGTCAGGCTTTCAGCAGCGCAGCAGTCCATCTTCCCAACAGAGTATCCACATTTCTAGAAGTATACTGAAGAGTTTGTGTCTGGGGTCCTATATTTATACCTGGACCTTCCTTTACTAGGGTCATACAGTTACTTTAATGCACCAATTGGGCACTAGCACATTTTGCCATGTTTAAAGAGGACAGCGCAAGCACTTTAGCAATAATTAGCCGTGGTACAGTGTACAGAGTCCTACAGCCAGCAAAAACAAAGTCAGCAAAACAGGAGGGTTGAAGGTAAAAGTTTGGGAAACCACACCAAAGATGACAGGTCCAGAAACATTTTGTTTGTAGGAAAATTAGTCAGAATGTCTATGCCTTTAGTAAAATATCCTGCAGTGAACCATACAAATCCATTGGCTAAGGCTTTTTTGAATCCCAAGTAACGTTGCATCACTTTCTTGTAGTATTGAATTGTTAGGATCCTGGAAATGTTTTAACTATTTAGCAGATCACCAGTAGACCATTTACATTCCCCAAAAAGTGATGTTAAATGGAAATGGATACCAGATACGTGAGGTGATAGACTGAAATGTTATGCTAGGTAGAGTAAGGCTTTATAATATTGTGGGTGCCTACAGTTCAAGTGGCATTCCCCTGTTGGGGTTCATCGCCTTATGCACTGCCATGTATCCCTATAAAGAGGGATTTTGTATAATTCATAAATGTGATTCTTCGTGGATCAGGTTTCACTCATTGTGTTTTTTATTCAATGCAAATGTTGGGTACTCTTCATCCAAACCACCCTTAAATCATAAATCTGTTTGTCACAGTTTTCAAAATTAAAGGCATTGTTTTCTCAACCCATTCCAATGCATTTCGGGCAACCCTTTGTCAGGGGATCCTAAATCTGAAATGAAATTTATAAATGAGGGTCACAACGAATACCAGCCAAATGGCCAGGCATAGAAAATTATTATACAATAAACAATTGTGTCTAACATTTTCCACCTTCAATCGATGCCCATAACCTTATCCCTGGTGGTATGAATCATGCATCTACCACATGTTGCCAAGGTGACCCAATAAACTAAAAGTGAACAAAAACCAAAAATAATTGACTTCTGTTATGAAAAAACTCAAATTCACATAACTAATCATGATAAACATCCTACATATAGTTTAGCTCATTTTCAATCTGGGTGTTAAGTTATCCAATACATATTGTTTCACACTAGCCTTTGGTTCCCTAGTCAAGCTAGGGCAAGTGCAGGGAAGCAGGAAATTACAGACACCTTGGTAGAGGGAGGGCTCTAAAAGCTTCTCCCACTTCAAAGTGAGTACCAGTGTTGTAAGGCGTTTTTGATTCCGAATGGATTTTCCTGATTCATGCCCTTAAATAGGTACAATTCACGTTGCCCTTTCATAGGCATAGAAATCAAGCCCTTACTTAGGCATTGCCCATGCAACCCAAATACAGGCATGGCTACTTCCATCCGTTCAGCAAACGTCACAATGATTTCTTGGAAAACCAGCTTAAGCCGTTAGGGACTTCCCCTTGCTAGAATATTGATTTCTACAAGAACTCCGTTAGTTTTACAATGAACATCTATTGCTTATGGGTTCACTCATGAGGTTCATATGCCCGACTTTACGTCAAACATGGCATTCCTAAACACCTTCAAGGTATAAGTATGCCTTCATTTGCTATGGCAAAGCACAGTGGTTCAGAGCAGTACGACAACCTACTTACCCGACGCAGCTCGCTACAGAAAGTGCCGAAGGAAGCTGACTCTCTAGCTGATGCACTGACAAGATGCTGTCCTCCTCTGCAGAGAATCCAGCTCCAGTGTTTCTGACTCCCCTTGCGGGGTGTTTGGGAATCGAGTCCCGAGACAGAGATACAGACCTCCTTCATTCTAAGGTATGGAGCTGATTAGAACCTAGAGAAACTTTTTGTAGATTCTTGGCAAAACCTAAACCTATGCTAAAGACCATACTTACGTCTTCCCTCGTACTAGACCTAGGTTAGTTACATTGGGGTAGGCGTATTTTAGAAGCACCAGTTGAGAATTTTATTCATGTATGTATTTTTATATGGTTTAGAAACCATACAATGCTAGTACAGTATTATTTTATAATAATATTCTCGCTGTACGCATTATACTTTGCATTCAGTCTAACCATTGTAGCAGTTCACCTCTCTTGCATGAGAAAGAAGACTGTCCAATAAACCTTTTATTGAAAACGCCGTCTCACTATTTCTCTGCAAACTCTGTAGAAACGAACCATGCACAATTGACTTAGTGAAATACTTATCTATTGTTTCCATGACTCTGAAGATAGATATTCCAGTCCTAGGGAAACACAATTGTCATGTTTATGCGGTTGTCAGAAACTAATCCCTTCTTGGGAATTCGAGAAAGTTTCTAATGACCTGAGCTAGCTGGCACTCACAATTAAGTTTAGTATATTCGATAGAGACCTACTGACCTACCTCTTACGTCATATCTATAGGATATATTATTCCAATGCGCCGAGCTTATTGGGAATATCGGAACTACACTACACCAGCTATAAGTAGAGGAACCTGAAACCCACATTTTCAGATCTCTTCTGCACCTCTGGACTCTGCTGGGAAGAATGGCTGCTCAGCTGTGAAGTCTGCCATGCTGACCTTCTGGCTTACTAATTACTGCTTTGCTGCCCAAGGCCTGCTGTTGCTGCACTAAGACTCTTATGTTGCTGTACACTGCCCTGCTAAACCCAGACTGCCTTTGTGGATCCAGGGCTCCATAGAAATCTGTAAGGGTCAGTCGCCCGGCATCTGTACAAGCCACAGGGACATAACAGACTTCTTAGACATCAATGCATCTCTCCATACAGCATGACACAGGCCATCACTGACCTAGGTCCAGTACAGAGCAGCTCACTTTTGACACTGACTTCTCCGAGCAAGTCCTCACAAGCCTCAGTGGTGGAGATTTTGGCCATGGTTAAATCTCTACCGCAGACTGGAATCCCCACCTCCTGGACGGAAGTCCCACATCCTTGCCGGAAGTCCCTCCTACGGGTCGGAAGTCCCATTTACGGACCCGAATCTCCGCCTCCGTCGGCGGAATCTCCAGCCCGAGTGCGGACTTAATGTTAGTAGTCATAAATCCATTCTGTGAATACCAAAAGTAGTAAGTGTATTCTGTGAATACCAAAAGTAGTAAGTGCATTCTGTGAATACCAAAAGTAGTAAGTTTAGGATTTTGTCTTAAGTTAGTTCTGTGAATCGGGCACAGAGTCTCTTATCAATGGTTTCAACAATTCCCTTTCCTCCCCCCTATGTGTCAAGGCATATTTAAAAAAAGGAGCTTAATGGATGCTTTATCCCATGAACATGCCTTATCAGGGTGAGAAAACAGGTCTGATCTGCCTAACATAGTGAAGGCATCTTTTATGTATTTCAGCCAAGGGATTTTCAGTGCATGGTCCAACAAGAGACATTCCTGTACAACTTGCCTGTTGAAACCTGTCTCTGCGTTGGACCAAATATTCACCCAACATAAGAGGGGTTTCACTGCCACCACATCAGCAATACATTTTGATCCCAACTCCTCATGAACAATAAAAGCAGGAGTACTCCGGGGAACTCTCAACATTCGCCTAAGGTAAAGATTTTCAGCAGATTGTAATTTATTTGTTTTCATCAATCCCCAGATCTCACTCCCATATACTACTTTGGAACAACAAAAAGAATTATAAAGTTTCATTATCGTCCCAGGTAACCACTTGCCTAATCAGTGAGCAAAGCTACTAATCATTCCAGTTGACCTTGTCAGCTCAAAGCATTTTGCCTCCAGTACAGATGCACCAAGGCGCAAGTTTCCACAAGTCAACACATCTCGATGCTGGAGCTTGCATCAATGCTCCTCATTGATGGTTCCTCGACTCTGGCCTGCGCAGCTTGACACAAAGACTTTGCATCTCAACGCCCAGGCCTACAAGGTACGTTTTATTGACTGCAATCAGTTCTGTATCTCGCCTGTACTCCATTGTGGTTAGCCTGAGCTTGTAACGGTCTACCGGGTCCAGATAACCTCAGTTGGAGCTTTTTGCGTCCCAAAACTTGATTTTCACAATACATTTAAAATTACATATCCTTGGTTCTACTAATTTCATTTTTGTCTTTTTGGTATCACATCATTTATTTAAATGTACTCTATTTTTCTAAATTGGTTTGGGATGTTTCTTGTGTTGTGTTTCCACTTTACTTCAGCTTGTGTGCTGTATACTTTACACATTGCCTCTAAGTTAAGTCTGAATGCTTTTGTGTCAAACTACCAGAGGATTAAGCACAGGCTAATTGTGGGCTTTGCTTCGGTTTGACGATGATGAGACTTCTGGTTGCTTCTTGAGTAGGGTTTCACCCCTTTCAACCAGTAATCGAGATTCTTACACATGTTGCAATATTGCCAGGTATAGTCAGATTGTACCAAGATTGATCTCAATATGTTGGGTATGGGTTATCACTATGTCAGCATTAGGCAAGAGAATTTCACACTATCTGTTAATGGCTGGACCCTATTAATCCTGCGAAAGCCAGAGTATTGATTATTGATGGATGCTCTTAATGTGTCAAGTATGGACCAGCATTGTGCCAGCAATAACCAAACAGTCACCAGGAAAATACATACTATGTCAAAGAGGGGCCCTTATAATGACAAAATGGTAAGAAAAGTGTTATGAATGCCAACAATATGGCATTGCATGGTTACTAGTGCGTCTCTGGTTGTCAGGGACCCAACACTGTCCTTTTCCAGATGATAAGCTTTCTGACATCCTTATTAGAAGCCAGAATAGGCAAAGCATGACCATACTCATCGTGCATAGTCTATCCTGATTTATCTCGGCTGATGAGAAAATGGAAAATTGTGTGTTTTCACAAAGTTGGTAGTGCTTCCTGGGCATGCACTGCAGGCCATCTATGGCTTGTGCCTGTGTGAGGTGAATTACGGTAAACTCCGGCCATAATATCTGAAAAACTGTGGCTCAGTGTAGTCCTTCTCACTCATCCCTCTCCACTGTGGTGCTGACGTGCATCTTTAGCGCCTTCAGTGCATGTGATACAGAAATGAAAGCAAATGAACTGACAATCTGCATGTTTGTTTGTTCTCATCAATCCAGACTCTTTTAATGAGTGTTGGCCATATTGTTCCTTACCGCACGTTATGCCACAGCCACCACTGCTTGAAACATTTCTGAATAAGTAAAGGATTGGACATCTCTGTACTCCTGAGATACAGTGAAAGATGCCACATCTTGCAAAGAATTGTGAATGCTAAGACTTGAGTATTTTATTACAAATGCAGGAGTAAACTACATGAGCAAGCTTCTGCCATTCTTTGTGAATCAGTTCCATATTGCCATTTTCCTTTGATCCAAGTGCGGTAGTTTGCATTTTCTGACATTTCATGTAATTTGAAAGACTTCATGAACATGTAAGAGAATTTTGAGAGTTTACATTTTTGTGCACCATTAAAAATATTAACAATGTGTAATATGCAATTCATTTCTCACTTGAGTTTACATCTAGTGACCAATATATTATAATTGTTTTTTAAATACATTTCCTATTATGTATAAACTTGTATTTAATAATGTGTTTTATTTCTGCCTTATGTCTATGCATATCGCTATCTTGAACAAGATGGAAGCCATTTCCATCACTCAATTATGCTTTCTGCCTTGTGCACATCCTTTACCCACAAGCCCTGCAGAGCACAGTCAAGTTGAGGTCATGTTAGTTTATTTTCATTGGTGTATTGGTGTGCTTATGACGAAACTTCCATAATGCGGACATACAATTGTCACTTGTTATTACATTTTCAGTTTCTACACTGGACCAATTCTCTCTAAGGAAGTCTTATTTTCAATGTTTCATATTCAGTTTGAATATCTCAGGAGGACATTAGCATAGAGGGTGCTGAATAATTATGCATAAATGGCTTAGTGCTTAGATGCTAAGGCAATAGGATATTTATTTTCTGTGTGCTTTGATTTGCTGAAAGAATGGCACAATTTTTCACATCACGACGAAACTAGAGAACAGAATTGTGCATGAAGACTCCTTGATTTTGAAGATTATCCGGAGGTGTTTATGAGCTTTCCAATACTGCTATGGATTCTGACCGAATTTCTGCTGATTTTGATGCCCATTGTCACTTAGAATATTTTCTGACATTGGCATATTCTATGTATGTGCATTTGAGAGCCATCATGACAATGACTCTACAGCTTAATTTTTTAATTTTTTAATATAACCCTTTAATTTTCAGTGATGTAGAACATAGTTATTGAACGGACCACATAACTTAATATTTGTTTAACTCTGCAGATTTGATGTATGTGGAGGTGCCTTAAGGCAGGGACACATTGCCTCCTCAAATTGAGGTATAACACCTTCTCCTATCCAGGAAATATGGGAGGTTCAATTCAGATAAGATTTTGGGGTACCATTTTGTTCCCACAAAACTACAAGTTGAAAAGAAGTTCTGGAGATGGCCATGATTTTCTCCTGCGGCAATTTTTATTGTCAAGAGAAAATGTGGCTTTTAGTTCTTATGTAAAGAAGCAGAGTCCAAGGAATACTAGGTAAAAGACGGGATACATTATAAAATGTGAATAGATTTGCTTGTGTTAGATGGAGTTAAGTGAACAACTGTTCATGTGACATACACCTAGAATTGAATGTATTTACTGCATGTCCTTTATAAATGATTCAACAAAATAGCACTCCAAGGACATTGTTTAATGTTGGAAATGACCGTCTTGACCTGGTATTTCTCTAGATTTTGGTCTTAACTGATTTTGTTGGCTTTAGGATTCTGTGCTCTTTTCTCCTGCTAACCAATAGTAACGTGTTTTGCTCTCCTGTAAAAGTGCTGAAATCAGCATACACCTGATTGCTACATTTAATTTACTTATCAGTAAGGCTCCCGGTTTTCCGTTTAAATGGATTTTTACATATAAATACAGACGGAAAACTATTGCTTTTTTGCCTTCGTCATTCTTTTTCTAATCTTACTCATTAACGATGCGCTTGGTCTCTGCATCACAAAGGGTTAGAACAGGTTGCATATAACTTTCAGGACAGGTTTTGTACCACAGTGCGTGTTTGATGACATCACAATAACAACAATTTCAAACATTGTCAAAAGAGAGGCTGCATCCATCTTCACTCCCTTTTAGAACGCGCTGTTTAACGATACCTGCTTAATCTGCCTCAGATGTCAGTACAATAAATGCACACTTTTTGTTTAAAATAGAATGTTCTGTCCTCCAGTGTTTTCAATTTTTTTTGGTAACCTTCAAGTTTGTTAAGTCATTTCAATCTCTCGATAGCCCCTGTCACATAAATGTGAAAAATACTAGCTGCAGCATCTTCATTTGCTTGTGAAAAAATAAATGTGGATAAATACAGATGCAATGACCCAAAAAAAAAAATATGGATAAATACAGACACAATTGGTAAAAAAATAAGTACCATAAAACCATGAGCCATACTTATAAGTCCCTAGTATATGGTACTACATGTACACAGGGCTGGTAAATTAAATTCTACTAATGAGCTGCAGCACTCATAGTGCCACCCACTACAGTAGCATTGTAATGCACGTCTCCAGGCCTGCCACTGTTTTTAAACTGCCAATTCAAACTGTCAGATTCACCCTTTCTCACAGGCCTACACCTTCCTTTTCAATTTTTATAAGTTACCCTTAAGCTAGACCTTATTGCATGACAGGGCAAGTTGCATGGTTTGTAAAGTTAGGACCAGTAGAAATTCATGGTATAGATGTTCTGACATGAATAGACCCAAAAAGCCATTGTAACTGTGGCAAGGTTAACTGCCTCATATGAAAACAATGGATTAATTAATAACACTTTATAATGATAACTTTGGATTGTAAACAGCTACAACTATAATTCAAGGACTAATTATAATAGTTAATCGAAATTCAATTTAATTATGAAGTTAAATTTTGACTAACTTTGTTGGAAGATGTACTTTTAGAAAAGTTACAGCTCCCTGACAAAACCTCTGGAGGCCTTTCAGTCAGTGTTCAATTGTCACCTAACTGCTGATGGCTCCCCAAAGGCAAGATATACATTTCTCCTAGACAGAGGACAAAGGGCTAGGGTGGCCTGGTGGCTGTTTCCAAGCACTAGTTACAATTCTAGAGGCCTTCCCTGTCACTAGCAGATGAACCTCACACCAGGTCTGCCCCATCCATTTTCCTTTAGTCAGCTTGGCTCCAAACCAGGTGGAATGAGGAGCTTCCCACAAACTGATTTGAAGTGCCCACAAGGGAGGGGTTGCTCATTATCATTACCACACCTGTGGGTGGATGTGCCCAGGGAGGTCAAATGGAAGAAAGCTCCTGCCATCTTGAATTTAGGTAGAGAAGGGCACTGTGGGAGAGTTCACAATAGGCACACAGCAAGTGCTACAAAAGTGTGTAAGGCCACCTGTGGAAACTCTTACCTCATTGGTTAGGGTGTGGTCAGTGGTTATCTCCACCCACAGGCCGGCACTCGGCATAAATGTGGCATGTCAGTACCCTCTGCAAAACACTCCTGGACCTGAGAAGAGTCATAGAAAGTACTGCTCTACTGTCTGAAAAACCTGAAGGAAGGCCGTTTCTGCTTGCCTATAACCCAGAACCCCAGACTTGACTCCCAAAGTCAGTTGGGGGACCTCTACAACAAGGTTCCAGCCTTTTCCTGCTTTACAAGTGACAAGCCCCGAATGGACTTGACCTGAATCCCTCTGCTGGACTCTGTGGGAGTGAGTCCTGATCCCACACATACTGTCTTCAAAGTATTGGACCCTTGGCTGTGGCCAGAGGGTACTACTCCCTGCCTAACAGAATGCCTTATGGGACTCGACTCGAAGCATCAATCCCCTTAACACCAAAAACCTTCATTGATGGCTTCACTGGATTCAATACCAAGCAGCACCTGATTTACGTCTTTCCTGAGCAGCACTTATCGATTGTTTCACTGGACTTGAAGTAGGACAACATTCGAACAACACTGCTAACCTTAATTGACAGCTTCATTGGGATTGACACCATGCAGTCTCTGCTTGACATTGGGACCTCATGTAGCAGTTCCCATCCTCATTGAGCCTTCCTTGGATTCAATTGGCTGCCTGGTCTCACTGATCAGGTACTACCTCCATAAATGTTTCAAAGTGAGAAGGTAACATTGTGACCAGGATAAACCTAGTCCTTGATTCTGATCCACGCTCAATTGCAGCCAGCATTAAATCTTACCCTTTTCCCAGTCCAGCCCTACCAGTTACCCAGGATTGGCGCTTAGTGCTTTGGTGCTATTTTTAAATATAAACTTTAAAAATGTATAACTCCCCTTCTAATAATTGGAGTTTTTGTGTGATTTTATTCATTAAAATATTTGTTATTTTTTTAATTGCTTTGGGATTTTTCTTGTGTGTTTTTTTTTTACTTCATTGCTGCTTGAGTACTGCATAAATACTTTCCAATCGGCCTTTAAGTGACCCTAAAGTAAACACAAACGTGATGGATGGTATGCTGTATTAATGTCATCCCTTGGTGATTACTCAGGCTGCATCCCAGTTCATTTTTATTTTGGAGACCATGCCCCTTTAATTTGGATCCAGCCATTTGCAAATCAATCTTGTCGCTGCTCTAATGGAAACAGTCTACTCCACACTGCCAAGCCAGATCCTTCCTGAATCTGAACACAAGCAACTCAGGAACAGTTTCACACTAGATGGTGCTTATTAGCCAAACATAGCTTGGTTCCAGTCACACAGTGTGTAGGGGACACAGGTTTGTGCCTACCCATCCCACCGGGCTGGCAGGACTCTGACAAGACTATGTGGCAGATGCTGCTAGCAGACACATCCCCAGCTGTAGCCGCAGGCTTGTCGTATGACCCCGATGCTGGGCTGCTACTAGTATCAATCTGGCCTTGGACAAGTGGCAAACCTGTGCATTCAGTTGGAGCTGCACGGATGTGCAGTGTGTGAGTCCCTGAGCGCGGTTCAGCGCAGCCCAAGATATGTGAGACGGTACCCGTCATTGCGGGATTCAGATTATAAGACTATGCAGGCCAGTGTTAGGCCAGAATAATTACAAGCCCTTCTTGTTAATTAAAATGGAGGCTAAATCACTATTAAACTGAAACCACGTTTATATAATAAAATAAACTTTAATCGTGACTTTAGAAAATACAAGGCTGCAAGCTACTCTGAGGGTACCAGCGAGCTGCTTGCAGCCGTCAATCAGCTTTTTGGGGGACACTTGCTCTTATAGATCACATCAAAATATATCCAGTCCCAGAAATGCCCTGACTAATAGATACTAATCAGAAGGTTTGCTTTTTGCTACCTCCTTGGATTAGCTGCAAATACAGGGATAACGGCCAAGAAAGAAGAGCAGTCCACCATCCCTGTCGCAAATGTGTTTTGTTTTTTAAAACACCCATGTGTCTTATGGGGACCAGTGCTGCTTTTACAATATGCAGTACAAAAGGGGGTGGTGATGGACGGAGCATCTGAATCAATCAAACACTCACACCCAGTCAAAAGATCTGGGTTTAATCCATCACCGTTCTTTAGCCCGCTCTGCCACCCCAGTTCAGACATGGCTATATGCAAATCAGTCTGACCCTGTGCCTCATGGGAACAGTTCAGCCCGAACTGCCAAGCCATGTCTTCCCTGGACCGGAAACAAGCTTCCGAGGACCGGTTCCTGGCATTCCAGCCGTCTTCAGCCCGGCTTGCTTGTATCCATCACTTTTGGCCGCCATAAGTGTGGCAGGGTATGCTCAGACGTGAGTTCATGCTCACTTTGCCACTGGATTCAAGCAAGCCGGGCTGAAGACGGCTGGAATGCCAGAAACCGGTCCTCGGAAGCTTGTTTCCAGTCCAGGGAAGACATGGCTTGGCAGTTCGGGCTGGACTGTTCCCATGAGGCACAAGGTCAGACTGATTTGCATATAGCCATGTCTGAACTGAGGTGGCAGAGTAGGCTAAAGAACGGTGATGGGTTAAACCCAGAACTTTTGACTGGGTGTGAGTGTTTGATTGATTCAGATGCTCCGTCCATCACCAGCCCCTTTTGTATCGCTTTTGGCCGCCATAAGTGTGGCAGGGTATGCTCAGACGTGGGTCCCTTGCTCACTTTGCCACTGGATTCAAGCAAGCCGGGCTGAAGACGGCTGGAATGCCAGAAACCGGTCCTCGGAAGCTTGTTTCCGGTCCAGGGAAGACATGGCTTGGCAGTTCGGGCTGTACTGTTCCAATGAGGCACAGGGTCAGACTGATTTGCATATAGCCATGTCTGAACTGGGGTGGCAGAGTGGGGTAAAGAACGGTGATGGACTAAACCCAGATCTTTTGACTGGGTGTGAGTGTTTGATTGATTCAGATGCTCCGTCCATAACCATATTTAGAAAAAAATTGGGGTAAGAAAGCGATAGTACCTTGGACCACTGTCTGTCCTACCCCTTCCTGAGGTCACCTGACACCATTCACAAAGGGATGGTCTAAGGAGAAACCTTCCCCTTTGCGAATCAATTACCACCTCCGTTGAGGTGTTGGTAACTGATAAACAGTTTGCTACCGCAATTAGTGCCACAAACCATTGATACGTTTCACACAAATCACAATTAGGAGGAACTTCCCCTTTTGACTGCCTGTTCTAATTGCTAAACGAATTTTGAGTTTTGGGAAGGCTTTTCATAAAATGAGTTTGGTGTATACCTAAAAACCATTTTGCAGCTGTAAACCTTGTGGTTTTGCAAATCTTAAGGTATGCAATTGCAAAATGAATTGAGCTTCTGACCCCGAATTCTCAAGTAGCCACCCACTGGATTTCCCTCCCACTCTATCATCGGCTTGAAGAATACAGACATCAGGTAATCCTTCTGGTGTATGACCAGGTTCTAAATACATATCTGGCACTTTGAAAGTAAGTGGTATTGGACAATTTAAAAAAAGTTTGAAATAAATAAACAAGCAAACTACGTCGTCATCAATACAAACCACTGTGCTTTGCAGAGGCCGCCCCCGAAGGGGGCACCGAGGGGCGGCGCCATAATGGCCGCCCGAGTCCCTAAAGGAACAGATCCTGTTTGCGCTGGTTAGTTGCCACCGGGAATCGCTGCGCGGCAAAAAGAGCCAAGGCACTCTCCTCCCCCTCCCCAGGAACGAAGGGAAGGGGGAGGGGGATATAAGGTCACGCTCCCCCTGGGCAGCTCACCTTTTACATCCGGGAGCGGCACCAATGTATTTGTGTCACTGCTAAATTGTGTAAGGAAGCCGTTTTTCCCCCATCTACTGTCGCAACCTAAGAACATCTAGGAGTGACCAGCAGAGGACGGCACTGCCCCCGCCGGGGCATAGAAGGTCGGGGTGGAATGGACGGAGGCCCGAGGTCGAGAGAGGCAGGCATGACCCCTAGCTCCCCAGGCAGCGGTTGGAGGAAGAGGCTCTCAGCAGCCGGCACCGACCGCAGTGACAAGGTACGGGCTCAAAGATCGAGGAGTGGCGGCGCTGCATGCCGGCCACCTTCTGCTAGAACTGTGTTAAACTTCAAGTGACAGCAGCACGCACTGCGGTACAGCTGGTCCGCAGAGTGCACTGCGGTACAGCGGGTCCGGCCCTTAGAATAGTAGTCTTCTCCCGTCTTTATTAGTGCTACTTGTGTTGCTGACTGTTGTTCGTGCGCACGCGAGGGAATGGTAAGAGGGGCCCTGAAGATAAGTCGCAGGAAGCAAGTCGACCTGTAGGCACCCACACAGCTGACAAACTGGTTGGACGAACCGGTCGGGCAGCAGTAGCAAGGGGCATGGCAGATGGCGAAAGCCCTTACTATGAGGACATGCTTTCGAATCCTGACACGCTGCGGCCCACCTTGGCCCAATGGGCAAGGAATAACAAGCGGCCGGCAGCACCTGGGGCAAACCCTGCAGTGGGGAAAATAAAGCGCATGCAGTGGAATCGGGTTATGCTGCTGTGCTCGCGCAGGCCACACAGATAGATATACTTGCGCAACACCCCAGGCTGGACGCCTGTCAGTAATGCGGCAGGCGCCCAGACAAAGCGCTCTGGTCCCCTCTGGGCGTTTGCGCAAAAAGCAACAACGGGCGGTTGGTAAAATGCCCTCCGGGCTTGCTGCATACAACCAAAGACTTAACTTGAGGAAGGTATGCCAGTGCCATAGCCAGCTGGAAGGTACTTGCTGATAAAGTGGAAGATCAGCGTGTCCTTGACGTTAATGTTGCAGAATGTGAAAAGTTTAAGGGGCTAAAGAGGTTTCATTATTGCGTAGTGTCCGTGCTGGTTAGCTATTTTTTGAGGGCCTTAAAGTCCGGGAGGCTGAATGTTGAAAAGGCTAAAGAATGTTTAATTGGTTCAGCGAGTCCTTGCATGCTAGTTAGCTAAATGGCCTAACAAGCAGAGCTGAGGAATTTGAGCCTGGTGATCCGGGTTCGATCCCCGCGTTGCCTCTACAAAATACATGGGGATGATATCAATTACATTGCGCATCTGCGAAGCTACCCGGAATGCATGGTTTTAAGTTTATGCGGCAGAAGGCTTTATGGGCAAAACATTTTTACTTGGTTCATCGAGTCTGTTCATGTTAGCGCATCTGCGACGCTACCCGGAGCACTTGATTTTACAGTCATAAAAGCATATTCCCTATATAATACGCACAACTTGGGCAACTATTGAAATAGGGGAGCGGGGTTAGCACAAGAGATAAGCGGGCTAGCCTTGAAGGTTTAGGTCATTGGTTCGAGCCCGACCTCGTAATTAGCAAAGAACATGGATATTTAAATATATATGTTTACAAAAATGAAAGTGCAAATTCACGCCCAACAGCAATTTTCAGGAAACAATGAAAATATCTAGAAGAACTCCGGCGATTAACGTTCTTCCTGGGGAGATCTGGGTAAATTTCTAGTAGGATTTTGAGTCGGGGGGAGTTTGTGCTTCATGGTACGCCACCCCCCTGTAGATGCCTGATCTTGTAAACTAAGCAGGCTTGGGCCTTATTACAACATGGATGGGAGACCGCCTCGGGGATACAAGCATTGTGCTCATGTGCTCTTAGCATGGTCCATATTTCTTCCCAAATTACCCGATTGGTGATAGCAAACGCCAATTATTTAGTAAGACAAAACGATAAACTGTGAGGCTTAATGATTTCACGCTAAATTGAAAAAAATATATAAGGTAGTTTCGCGAACAGCCTGCAGCTCGACAGTCGGGGAAGAAGCTGCTGGGTCAGCACAAATGAGATGAGTGGAAAGGCATTACAGACAACGGTGCCCTCTAGAGCAGGGGTCTCCAACCTTTTGTGTAGTGAGAGCTACTTCTGGTCAGTGAAAATCGCCGTGAGCTACTAAACCCCAAGCAACTCGCGCATTTTTCCGAGAGACCCCCTGCCCAGTTTAATTGACATTAAGCCTATTTCTTCCGAGCCCATACTGTGGTTTGAACACAATAACGCTGAAAGCAAAGACTTTGCATGTGTGCTGTTGCCAAACCGCTTTACGACCTTTCAATTAATAGCATAAAAATCAGGACCTATCAATAACTGTCACTACTCTACCCCAGCGAAGCGTTCCGTGATTGGAGCATGGGTGCCCCTTCCTGTGTAAAAACAAATCTGTCTGCAACACAGGCAACCTTGCACCATGGCACAGGGGTGCCTGTGTTGGCACTAGGGGGCAGCAGTTTGTGTGCCAGTACAGGGAAAGAATACGAATGCATCATATTATGTTAAAATTTAAATGCAGTGCAGTGTTAACAACACAACAGCCCACCTGCCAATAAAATCGGCACACAAACAGCCCAAAACACAACCAATTTATAATATCCCGAGTGGCCACACAACACCATAGAGCAGTCAAGGCCTCACTGTGGAGCGGCCGGAGCTGGGAAGCCAGAACTGCCTGTGTCCCTGAAGAGCGCACAGTGGCCAGTGAGTACAAAGTGGTGACGAAGCTAAGGACTGTGAGCTGTGTGAGGAGGTAGAGCAGGTGCAGGCTCAGGTGGCTTGATGGCCCTGTACTGAACAGTTTCTGGTGCTTGGGGGTGGGTGTATCTGGATTGGAGTTTGGACTCAGTGTGGCCTTTGCCAATGTGGAGTGTAACTGTGGAGGACGGGGGATGGTAAGGAGGAGTACACTGTGACCAGGGCCAGCGGGTATCTATTGCTCCCCCAGTGAAACTGAAGCAGTCAAGTGTGTGTGGCCGAGAGGCCGAACAAGATTTCAGGGTGGCAATGGTGGCGCACAATAAACTCTGAGTCTGAGATGAATTGGGGTGCAAAGACATAATTGAATCACCTCTTCACTGCACCACTGAGTACCCTAAAACTGTGTGTGCTGCTGACAATGCAAAAGAGCTCGGCTTCCTGCTTGCAACACGAAGGAGGACCCTAGGTGCCACCGCAATGTGGTCCAAGTTCTCTGGATTCTAGAAGGCTGCACTTCACTGGCCAGCGAGAGGGCTGCATGGTGAAGGAAGTCCTGCACCACTTAATGTTACTCAGCAAGAACCCCCCACCTTCTTTCGGATAAGGGGGTTCTTCATTTTTCTCTTTTACTTATTTCAACCCTCTGTCTGTTTTACAGATCATTCTTCCTACATCTCCCATTTACCCTTTTTTGATTCCTCTTTATTATTTTTCCACGTGTCTTTCCATTTTCTCCCTTATTCTCCTTCATTTGAATCTCTTTCCACTTTCCTCTTCACTCGCTCCCTCTCACCTCTAGTTTACCCTTTTGTGTCTCCATCCGTCTTAATTTCCCTTCTCTTTTGGCCGAACTTCATCTTCTCTATTCGACCCCCGCCTGCATCTCCCCACGCAGCCCAGGAGCCGTGCCCCAGAGCATTAAGTCTGCGTCTCATTCATCCAGATTCCATCCATATCACTTATGAAAATTAGACATCTCAGCAGAGGCGATGGAAAAAGCAAGGATCGCAGCTCACCATCATTCTGACCTGCCTTCAAATTTGGGGACGGCCTAGGTTAGCGTGGGTTTACTTGACCAACATTAAGAATCCGCAGACGTAATATGGGTGTCGAGAGAGGGCAGGGATTGTGAGCGAAAGTGAGGAGAATTATTAATCAAACTACTGTGAGGCCTTAGTAGTGTTGTGCAAAGGGGAAGCCCTGGTGTAGATCACAGATGGCCGATTGCAAGTGGAGCCTAATCAGAACACACCCCAACCTCTGACACTTGCACCGTCGAGTCTGCACTAAAAAGCAACTCGGACAATTTGGGGTCGGGGATCTGCGCAGATATGCTGTATATCTGCTCAGATCCCCGACCCCAAATCGTCCGAGTTGCATTTTAGTGCAATGATGAAAAATGCACGCGTGGGTTTCGACAGTACTTTGATGCATGAGTGTTGTGAAAGCCAGCAAGTAAAAGCCAGGGGTGCGTAGATCAGGCCTGGTGTCGATAGAGACAGTCACAATGCACATAGGAGAGGAACGGGACAGCGGTCCCATGCAGGGTCATTGAACATGCTTCGACTTCACTCTTTTACATTACTTTTTACAGGGGGGGCCTAAACTAAGGGTGTTGTGGTTTACCTGCTGCTAATCTGGTGCAAGGTTGTACGCGCGGTCCCGGCAGTTCTTTCAGGCCTGCAAACTGCTCCACAATGCTCCACCCTGCCACGCCTGCTGAGCTCCGCACTGGCACACGTCACACTTGCACAATGGACAGTGTGGTGCCAGTGAGGAAAAGACAGGGGGTGCGAAAGCCGTTAACAGTCACGAGACTGAGTCTGAGGAGAGGAACGTCATCCTCTTCGTCTTGCCCCACCCCAGCTAAGCCAATCAGAGCAGCTGCTTTGGGTGAGGGCGGGCAACGGACAAAGAAAAAAACCTAAATAGCCTAAACAACACTAATGGGCTACTAAATTGAGCAGCCCTCGGCGCGAGCTACTCCTAGGGTCTCGGCGAGCTACCGGTAGCTCGCGATCGACCGGTTGGAGACCCCTGCTCTAGAGTTTACTGCCTTCAGCATACCTATTTTGTGACTAAGCTAAGCAACAAAACTACAGTTATTATGTTTACGGTAATGTAAGATAGGTCTCGGCTGGGGTTGAAGTGTGCCAGGCTTTAATGAAAGACAAATGCAGCTGGGGCTGAAGGGTGCCAGAGTCCAGAGAGGGACAGAAACACGCACTCTTATCCGATGAAATGCCAGCGGAACTCAAAAAAAAAAAATATATATATATATAAAAAACAGAATCATGGAGTTGGGTAACAATAAACAGCAGCGATTCAGTGCTAGGATTCCCCCCTGGGCACAAGTGCACTTCACAAACACGTAGGTTATGTTCTCTGCACCCCCAGCAGTTCCAACTCAGGATTTCCTTCCAAAATAAGAAACAAGTAGAATTGCGGGGGTAGTATATAAAGCACTGGAAATTAAGAGCTGCAAAAATGCACTTCCAATAGTGGAGTGTTACAAGAAAACTATATGTAAAACAGTGCATGCGATGTGGGCGCGCGGAAAAGGGTTTATGGTGGCCCTATTAAGAATATATGAAGGTTATGTTCCCCCTGAATCCCCCCCTCCCCCCAGCAGGCGGCAGGGCCAACTCGAATTTCATCCTCCCACAGTACGACAGAATGACAGTGCAGTGGACAGGATGTAAAGAAAATGTCCAATGCAAAAGTAACACAACAAAAAATGCACAGTGATGTAGAAAGTGGAATACCGTATATTGAAGAAGCAAAGGCACTTCAATGAGGTAATAGGGATGATGTGTAGGAAACATTGCATGTTATTGGTCACGTGTATGAAGTTTTAGCTAAAAAGGTCCAATACAAAATTTGGAAGGAAGGAAGGGGTAGCGGTAAACCAGTTGAGCATGACAAAGGCAACATTGTGATAATAACACAGTCTATGGGGACAAGCTGGGTACTGGTTTTCCAAGGGGGCTTACAGGGGGAGCCTGCCAGGAGCATGGGTAAAGGAGAGGATGGCATGTAAGGAAGTTATGTTGTATCACACCTCCACAAGCGGTGTCTAACTATCTGCCAATTTTGTTTGATTTTATGTGTGACCGACCCATGGTGAGAGGATACAGTGCCATAAGACTCCGAACAGGACATGAACGGGCTGCTACAGGAGGGCAAGGACGGAGCAGAGCACACCATGGAGTTTGAATGGAATATTACCGTCCGAGCTTACTGGACGACGTCAGCATCCCGGACACACAGCTAGAGGTTGGTATCCTAGCGCTCGAGTGGAGCAACAGCTTGGGCAGGTTCCACAGTAAGAGCAGCGGGAGGCGCAAAGGGATGACACAGGGAAGGGGGAGCCACAGGAAGATCGAAGCCTCACTGGTTTTGTAGCAGAAACAAAAGGTGTATTGGTTTGGTTATGGAAACACACCGGCAGGTCAGTGCGTTGAAGGAGGGCCACTCACTCTGGGATGCCTCACGGCTGGGTTAGTACGCTGACAAAAATTGGGGTAGCAAACGGAGACGGCACTCGCAGCCCATTCCCTGCCAGATGGCAGGGCGCAGGAGAGACCAGCAAGGTAGGGAGTTGTGGCCTGGCTCCGGGAAAAGGCTACCCCCACACGCAAAGGGGCGTGGAAAACAAGAAAGAAAAATCTACACGCTGTCAGGGTGATGTACGACCCTGGGGTATGCAAATGAGAAAAAGACAATCCAGTGATTTATGGCCAGCGGATTATTTATGGCGGATGATTTATGATGCCCATGCAGGATGATTTATGACAACAGAATGATGACAGATTTAGACAGAATGATTTATGATACCCAACGATTTATGACCCATGATTTATGATGTCCAAATCACACTAAGCGATACCCAATTGTATGATAATGATTTATGACCCCAGCCCAGGGGAGTTGTACACATATGATGTAAGTAATGAGTAATAAAACTGCGGCCAACAACCACCACAAAAACAATGACTGTTGGCTGTGTTTAGTAAAATGATACACAGGATGGTAAGGTTCCGGGAATCGGTGCAGTGCGGGTGTTATGTTTGCTCCCTTTTTTGTGCATCAATTGTTTCAATGCTTTTTTTTGCTTTTTTTGTCCTCATTCTGCCAATTCCCTCATTGTCAATACTCCCATTCCTTCACTGGTGATCCAAGCCAGGTTGAAGTCATTCCATACAAGAGAGAAAACAGCTGTTTATATTTCCACCCTTCCCTGGAGTGCCCATAGCACAGAAGGAAAACAAAACCGACGGTTAATTCTTGACTTAATCATTGGACCTCATACTTCTGGGACCAGTCCACCAACTTAGCCCACACTTTCTCTCGACTGCTAATATCACACCGCAAGTCTTGTTTGCTTACATATATAACACTTTTTTTACATTCCAGCGAAAGGGGAGGAGAAACAGACTTCCATATTGTGCATATCTCTCGTCTCCCTAAAAGAAGTACATATAAAATAAATATTGCATCCAACCTGCTAATCACTGAGTCATTATTTTGCCAAACTCCAAAAAACACCAGGGCTGAGCTTACCCTCACTGAAGTACCAATAACTTCAGTTAAAAATTCACACACCTCATACCAACATTTTTCGATGTACGTGCATGTTAAAAACATATGCAAATCATCAACAGTCATGTTTCTGCATTTTGGGCATTCGTACTTTATCCCAGCAAGTTTTTCAAATTTAAAGGAGACCAGTATACTCTGTATGCAGATGGTTGTGTTTCAAGTAGGCAGGTTTAACGGTTTCCCTAAGTTAAGTAAAGGAGACTTTCGAAGTTTTCTGCAGATTTACATTTGGTAAAACCCCTCCCCAATGTCACTGTCTATATCATCTTCTGCCTGGATCAGGGTGTTGTACCATAACGCTACCTCCTTCTTAACTGCACCAACTCTAACTGCTTGGTCTAACCAGGAGTCTTCCTCAACTTCCGTCAATTCTTGACACCTCCACCATGCAAAGAAATGATAGTATTTGAACGTAGTCAATAGGTCCCTTGTAGGAGGAGCCTCGCGCGCAACCAAGATGGCCGCATAAGCACAGGCCTCCCGAGACCCTCGCAACCTCCCGCATATATCCTGTAGCTTATCCTGACTTTCATATATGTCCCCGTGAAGACGAACCACTGGGGAGGCGAATACTGCATCCAGAATCCGGATCGGACCTCGGGAGCCGGAGTTATGACGATTTGAAGATTGCGGCCTGCGCATCCGTGATGCCCGGACGTGGAGTTGGCATGGTGCCCGAGTTGTATTTGAACAACATCGGCCTAAGGCGGCGGAGGCGACCGGTCCGGCTTACTTTCAGTTTCGTTTTCATCTGCTGGAAAGACCAAATACTGCGGATTCTGCACTGCTGCTCGAGGGACCTTAGAGATCTTCATCTTTCTACGGAGGTCGATCGTTGCCCGGCATGGCCTTCCACTTAGCCTCTTGATTGCGCTTTTATCCCCCCGCCCCAGTTTGGAATCATTTTCACTGTCTTCACAATGGCGGGGAAGCCAGAGGGTGCAAGCAGAGATCAAAGGCTACTCGGCGGGGCAGCTATACACAAACCAACATCATGGACCGCTATGCCCAGGCTAAGGTGTCGCCCAGTGGACCGGGTAGGTCACTGGAGGGAACGAAAGATCCAATGACCTCAGCGATGGAGCCCACCCTGCAAGACGTCGTTGGCCGCCATTGATGGGATCAGATTGTCCTTCGGGAAACAAATGGAGACTCTCGCCCATAAACTTGACACTGTGGCGATTGCTGTGAATTTGATCCGCACGGACCTAGCGAAAACCAACAAAAAGGTTAAATCGCTGGATATTAAGACTTCTAGCCTGACGGACGACGTCGTTGAGATACAGACGGAGGTTCGCAACCTAAGGGCCTCCAATGACCTCCTTGCACGTCGGCTGGAGGATTTTGAAGGATGGTCTAGGCAGAATAACGTCCGTATTATAGGAGTTCCGGAGAAGGAGGAGGATTCAGCAACTGATTATTTTGTGGAGAACCTGATCATGAATCATCTTACACCCAAGGGACTGAGTAATTTTTTCACTGTGGAACGAGCTCACAGAGTTCCTGGTGGGCAACCCAAGACGGGTGCCCCGCCGCGGCCTATAATAGCACAAATTTTTAATTTCCGCGACAGAGACGCTATTCTGTAGGCTTCGCATACAGGCGGTCCCATAAAGTTTGAGAATACTACCATCAGTTTTTATCCAGACTTTACCCAAGCCGTGCAGAAACAGAGACTTGGTTTTCTTGGGGTGAAAAGGAGACTCCGAGAGATGGGCCTCAAATACGCCATGCTTTTTCCGGCCAAGTTGCGTATCGAACATGCAGAGCGGACTTATTTTTTCGACAGACCAGACGTAGTGTCCGACTGGCTTGATACTCTTCAGGCCCATCATCCGCAGGACGGGCAGAGTGGTGGCGCGGAGGACGAATCGATGGACCAGGAATAAGCCTTATCATTGACTGGTTCCTGGGGTATTCTGAAAGCTTCGAACTGTGGCGCACTAATTGTGTAATGTGATTTTGTGAGGCATTTCAGGTGGTTGCGGGGCTATTGGAGGGTCATTTTCCTCCTCTGCTTGACTTTCTGTAGATTAGCTTAGATGAGGGGGTGACTGGCACACTGCAATTTGGAGTAGCTTTCTAGTCTTATGCAGGGGTGCAGGGTGGGGGGTGTTGTAATGGGCTGTTTGGTGAGGAGGAGGGGGGTTGTGTTGTTTTTTCAGTTTCGTTTTCTGCAAGACTTTCTGATCGGAGCGCTGTTTTCCTCTTGGGGTTGGATTTTCTTTCTTGTATGGGATGGGGTAGGGGATTGAGACTTCTGAGCTGGAATGTGAATGGGCTGGGGGATAGGATAAAGAGTCATTCCCCAGATGTGGTTCTACTACAGGAAACTCACTTGATAGGAAATACATGCTATGCTATGAATAGGAAGGGGTATCGTTTGGCCGCTCATGCTGGGTTTTCCTCAGGTTCCAGAGGGGTGGGTATTCTTATCAAGAACTCCCTCCCGTTGGAGGTAGATGCAACGATTCTCGATGATAGAGGGCGCTATGTCGTCCTTACTGGTCGTTGGGAGGGTAGGACCCTGTCCCTGGTATCCATACATGTCCCTCCCGGCCTGCAGCCTACTACCGTCGCAGATCTGGGGCGGGTTCTTCTGGCTCTCCCCGAGGGGTCATTGATATTGGGTGGTGATTTTAATGCGGATGTGTCTGGTATTTTTGATAGTCATACACCTAGAGACCTTAAGGGGGCGCAGAACTGGCTTTGTGGTCTCATCGATACCTTAGCCTTGTAGACTGTTGGAGACTGTTGCATCCCACTCAGCGGCAATACACGTTCCACTCCGGTGCCCATGGTAGCCTTTCGAGGATTGTTTATGTCATTTTGCCTGCTGCACATGCGACTTCTGTCGCTGAGGTTAAACATATGGCCCGAGGAATTTCTGATCACTCTCCTCTGTGGCTTCGCATTAAAAAGTCTTCAGGGACCGAGGGGCGGGTGGCCCGATCAACCCTTGGTATCTCCGTAATCCTAAAACTCGTAATAATTTGATAAAGTCACTTGATCTATATTTTTCAGAAAATGAGGGCTCTGTCTCGTCCGCAGTGTCGCTTTGGGAGGCCTTTAAAACAGTTCTCAGGGGTCAAGCCCTGTCTTTGATTGCTGGCGTTAAGAACCTGTAAAATGAGGCGGCGGTGAATGTTGAAACTGAAATAGCGGACCTTGAGTTAGACCTGGAACAGGAGGTAACCAGTGCGAAGACGCATATGTTAAGATTGAAACAGTTGGAATATAGGGCTCTAGTTACAGATGCTGCTAAGGCCATGAGTCAAGAGCAACAGGGTCGTCTATATGACGTGGGAGATAAAGCAGGTAAATTGATAGCATGGTTGGACAAGAAGGACAGGGCTAGTCGGGTCATGCCTGAGATTGAGAGGGTGAGTGGTGTGTGGGTCTCAGACCCGATAGAGATTGTTGAGTGCTTTGCTGATCACTTTCGGCGGTATACTCCCCCGTGTCGGATAGGCCGGAGGAGGACTCTCATTTGTTGCTGCGTGACATTGAATTGCCGAGTCTCTCAGATGCTGATAGAGAGCGAATGGACAGCGCACTAAGCGCCGATGAGGTTGCCCTTGCGATCCGCTCCTTGCGGTCTGGTAAGGCCATGGTTCCTAATGGGCTGCCGATAGAGCTATACAAGTTGTGACCCGATAAGATAGCTCCCTATTTGAGAGATATGTTTTTGGAGTCTCGTGAGTGTGGTCTCTCCCCCGGTACCAGCGACTTGCGACAATTTTTGTTATACATAAAGAAGGGAAACCAAGGGATAAGTGTGGGCCGTATAGTCCTATATCTCTCTTGAACACCGAGCCTAAGATTCTCGCAAAGGTGCTGGCCAATCGCTTGATCACTGTCATTAGTGACCTGGTCCATCCGGATCAGTCTGGTTTTATTCCCCATCGTAACACTGCGTTGAATCGCAGGTGTCCGCATGGAGCTCTCGCGCGGGCTGTGACATTGCGCGAGCCGGCCATCTTGGCGTCCTTGGATGCCACGATGGCTTTTGACACTATTGAGTGGCCTTATTTGTGGGCTGCATTAGCTAAATTTGGGTTCGGTCCCGGCTTTATCGGTTGGGTCCAGCTTCTTTACGAAGACCCGCTTGCGCAGATCGTAGTCAATGGTCGAGTTTCGGTCCCGTTTAGTCTTGGGCGTGGTACCCGTCAGGGATGCCCCCTATGACCGCTCCTGTTCGCCCTGGCCCTGGAGCCCCTTGTTGCCTGGATCCGCTGGGAGCCCTCGATAAGGGGTATTCGGTGGTCCACTGATTATGAAGATTGCATTTCGCTCTTTGCTGATGACATATATCTCACCTCGCTCAGGAAATCGTTGATGGCTTTCTGTGATGTCCTGGCCTCCTTCGGCAGAAACTCGGGTTTAATTATTAATTGGGCAAAATCCTATTTATATGTTCTTTCTGGCGATGACCCCCTCTTCCTGCGTAACTGCCCCCTACAGGTGACACAAACGGGATTTAAATATCTGGGTATTTGGGTCTCCACAGACCCTGTGGCCCGGTATGAGCTGAATCTTCTCCCACCTTTAACTCGATTGCGGCAGGATGTCGCGGGATGGCGTGGACTTCCACTCTCGCCGTTGGGACGCGCTGCCCTTTTTAGGATGATGTCTTTGCCTCACTTCCTATACGCCCTCCAAAACATGCATGATATCGTCCCAGACAGTTATTTTCGTAACATCGAGGGTCTCCAGAGGAAATTGATATGGGACGGTCGACCTCGCATTGCGTTGTCCAAACTAACGCTCCCATGGTACGATGGGGGTATCACCCTCCCGGACATCAAGCAGTATTATTGGGCGTCCCAGTTGGGGGCCATTACCACGGTATGTATGGTCCTGAACTGAATCCCACGTTTGCTATGGACAAATGGTTGTTACCAGTGGGCAATTACTATAGGGCACTGTACTCGAAATCAGCGGTCAGGTCATTGTCCGGGCCTACTAGGACGTCGGTTCGTGTGTGGCATGAAACAACTGCTTCTATGGGTTGGAAGGACCGCCAGACATTAGTGACCCCACTTTTTGACTCAGATAGGCTTGGTACTCTGTGGAAGACAAAAGGGTTCGATAAATGGGACATCATTGGCATCAGCAAGGTGGGAGACCTATGGGTCAAAGGACAAGTGAAGTCGTTTGATACGTTAAAGAAGGAGTTTGAATTGGGGAACTCGGACTATTTCCGCTATGTTCAGATCCGCCATGCTTTGTTGTCTGTCTTTTCGGTGGGGGAGGCGATACCCGAGTCATCCTCGCTGGAAGATTGTTTGCTAGATGGCCACGTTCCGGATAGTACAATCTCCCTTGTATATAAAAAGCTGATTAATGATAGATCGGATATTCTGTTGCCCTTGCGTGATCTCAGGGTCCGGGACGGTCTTGAATTAGATGATGAAGACTGGCAGTCGGCGATTTCCTCTCCCAAGGAGGTTGCGATCCCAGCGAGACTTAGGCTGGTCCATCTTAAGATCCTTCATAGGGTGTACGTCACGGGCCCCCATCTGGTTCACATGGGCTTCTCCGAGGAGGGTTTGTGTAAGCGGGGATGTGGTCTGGTGGGGACGTTTCTGCATAATGTCTGGGAATGTCCTGATGTGGTGGCTTATTGGAATGGGGTATATGATGAAATGGAAGAAGTTACAGGTGTCCCTCTCCTACCGGAGGCCAGACGCTGTTTACTAAACGTCTGGGAATCCACAGATTATAACGTGGCCCAGACCCAGTGGGCGACGCTGGGGGCCATGATTGCTAAACGTGATATCGCACAACTGTGGGGGTCCCAAAGACCGCCTACGGTTGAGATGTGGAAGGAAAACATGGATTGGTGCATGTTTCGGGAAAAAACGGTGTATCTGGCCCGGGGCCGCCCCCGGAAATGGCAAAAAATCTGGGGGCAGTGGAATAGGTTTCGAGGTTACATATGTACACCACCTGCAGTGGATAACATCGATATCCCACTTTCCCCCTGACCCCACATTCAATGTTTGCAATATTGTCTGCTTATTGTCTCTCCCCCGTGCTCCTCCTTCCCTTCAATGATTGCTTATTATTTGAAGTACTGTCTACCTGACCTCATGTGAACGAAGCGCCATGTATATTGTGTTTGCCTTGCTTGTTTTATTTAATAAAAAAAATATTTTAAAAAAATTAGGTCCCTTGTAATTGCCTTTAGAGTTTCACAATCAGCCAACTCAGTACCCACCTTCAAATCTCCCCAACAAGATATTCCCGCATTTTTCAGGGGAAGGCTAAGAGAATCGTCTAAATACCCTAGAGTCCCAGGGGATTCCCGAATCGGGGCCCTGGATCCATAGTAAGGAATTCCTAACTTCTTGTGGATAAAGACCCATACCTTCAAAGCTCCCAGTAAAATCTTCAATCTTACTTTTGTATAGAACTTGGGTTCTCCGAACTTGAAAAGAAAAAGGTCTTGACCCTCCCTCAATTCACCAAGCATTGCTCCGAATAAAGTTCCTATGGCTGAGCTATCTACTTTACCTAAAAGCATCCGACAATACTTGAAGAAAAAAGCATATCCATATGTAAACAAATCTACATGAGCCAGACTTACCTTCTCCAGTCTTCTCCTTAATTCCATCCACAATATACGAGAGTCCTTAGAAGCCCAAATAAAGCTGCCCAGTTTCCCCTGAAGTTTGGCAACCTCCTTTTGATTAAATAATAAAGGGATAGAATTAAACAAAAATGTAATTTTAGGTAGAATCACCATCTTAATGAGATTTACTCTCCCGTATAAGTTGAGCGGCAAATTTGCCCATCTCACCAACAGTCTCCTAACTTCCTGGCTGATCTTTTTCCAATTCACGATGGTAACATCTGCCAATCTCTGTGTAATTATAATACCAAGATAGCGCATGCTTGATTTTACTAACGGCTGTTGCTTAGGTTGATTCCATTTCATGATTAAAGTCTTACTTATGTTGACCTTGTATCCTGAAATTTTCCCAAATACTTCAGTTTTAGCCATTAACAAAGGGATAGACACCTGCGGGTTCCGAGTATAAAGAAGGAGGTCATCAGCATAGAGAGCTAACTTAATTAAAACATTTCTATATGTAAAAGGGACAATGGCAGAATCTTTTCTAATCCATATTGCTAATGATTCGATATACATATCGGACAAGAGTGGTGACAGGGGACATCCCTGCCTTGTTCCACGCATGATATTAAACCAATCTGTCAGCTCACCATTTAAGAGCACCCTAGCTCTGGGTAGGCGATACAAAAGTTGAACAGCCTTAACTAAATTACCTTTAAATCCGAACCTCTTTAAGACCTCCCAATGGTATGGCCAATGGACCTGGTCGAAAGCCTTGGCTGCATCTACCGCCTTCAACCGTCACTGGTAATTTATACGTCTCCGCCAGGTCTACTACTCCAATCAGTAAAGTAGTTAATTCATTAGCTGCCACCCCGGAATAAAACCTTTCTGATCCTTGTGTATAATACACTTAATAACATTGGCTATCCTGGCAGCCAAAACTCCAACAAAGTCTTTGTAGTCAGTATTCAATAGGCTAATAGGCCTGTATGAATCCGCCAGCATAGGTCCTTGTTAGGTTTAAAAATTAGAATAACGGTTGCCTCTACCCAACTTGACGGTGGATTTTCTTCGTCTTTTAAAATTATGTTAAACAGCTTCTTTAGTGCTGGTATTACTTCCTCCAAAATACACTGACACATCTCTATTGGAAGGCCATCTGGCTCTGCGGCCTTTCCTCTGGCCATTTTCCTAAACTGCTGTCTAATCTCTTCCTCTGTTATCTCAGCTGATAACACCCTCTTCTGGTCTTCACTAAAACTCGGGAGTTCAATATCCTTAAAGAAGCCTTCTATATTGGCCCTCCCAGGAAAATTATCTTCAGTATACAGACGGCTCCTGTGTCTAGCGATTTCTTGGGATATACTTCTGTTAGTATTGACAATATCGCCCGTCACATCTTCTCTAAGACTTTTAATCTGATTATGAACACTGGCTGTCTTAGCTTTCCAAGCTAGCAGTGAGCCACTCTTCTCTCCATATGCAAAGTGCTGCAATTTGCTTGTCCTCCATCTATCCAATAGTATTTTATCGAGCGACCCTTGATATTCTGTTTGCAATGATTCTAATTGCTCCGTTAGGGGGGTCAGCGCGCTCTGGCACTCAAGTGAGGCTTTTTGTACATCTTGTTCTTTGTTCTTAATAGCTTACAAAAACTTTCTCCTTGTTGCCTCAAACTGCGTTTTTTACCCACCATTATACTCGTGCCAATAGATCTCAAATAGGCTTTAAAGGCATCCCATACGATTTGATTTTTTGCAGTCCCCCTATTAGCCTAAAAAAAGACCGTAACCTCTTCTTTCAGTTTAAGAGTGACCCGCTCATCTAATAAAATCGTCTTGTCCAGAAACCACCTTCTTACACCCCTCTTATTGGGAAGATTAAAAGATAGTAGAATGGCAGAGTGATCTGATATTACTGCTGGCACATGCTTAACCCTTTCAACACCTGACACCAATTCACAATCTCAAAGAAAATAATCAATCCGTGAATGGTGCTCATATTTTTTGCTAAAGAAGGTGAATTCTCTCATATCTCCAATTTTAAGTCTCCAGATGTCTATAAGATTCAGCTTTCTAATCATGGTTGTCAGCACTGCCACAGTTTTTGCCTTGGAGGTTCTATCTAAAGGTTTATCCAGAACTAAGTTAAAATCCCCTCCAAGTATCACAGGAACATTGAAGGACAATAAACAAGATTCCATTGTAATCAGTGTGTCTGAATTATCCTCATTTGTCCCATAATAGCTAGCCACAGTTACTGGTGTTCCTTGTATCCTAACTGTTAGAAATGGGATTTCTTTAAAAAAAAAACAGGCCTAACTAGGCTACCCCACTGGTACTCCTTAGTTGTCCACGGCTAGGACCAGGCCCTAGGCCACCCAGATACCACTCGTCCCTGCCAATCCACAGAGTGGGGGGTGGTAAACCCTGGCATACAATAGCCATTCTCCACCCTTCTTCTCAGTGTAGTTCCAAACTACCACCGATCCTTCAACCTAGGGTCCGCACCCTCAGGCTGACCAGAGGTCACGGGCAAGAATGCTCCACCCTACCTCTACTTCTGGGGTTGCGCACTCTCCCAGGAGAAGCACCCTCCAGAACACAACTCTCCCATCAGTTCGGGACCTTTACTCCCTCAGCAGCAGTGACCACGGTCAGACCAGCACAAGAACGGTGTAGTGAGGCGTTGAACTTTGCTGGTTGCCAGATGCGGCGCAGGCAGCGGCTCGCGGACCGCGTTGAGACGGGGACGGCGAGCGGCATAGGCTGCGCGGCCGAAGGCAGACGCAGCTCAGTGTGGTGCCTAGAGGACACCAGGCTGGTCATGACAGATAGGTCACAGCTCCCTTAACTGGTATACCACCTGGGATTCAAATTCACCGGATGCACAGGGGTCAGACTTCCTCTGACCCCCTTCCAGAGTTCTGCACCCTCCCACTGTAGAACAGGGTCCCTCCACTTAAGGTAGGCCCCACCTGCTCTCAGGGTAGTACCACAACACTCAGCCAAGAACCCTAAAGATCCCTGCTAGGCCTGTACCACCCCTTCTGGGAAACACAGGGTCTCTTCATCTAAGATGAGCCCCACCTGTGTTCACAGGGGTACCCCTAGAAGACAAACCGGCCAGGACTCTGGCTACAGTCGCCCTGCCGTCCAGGACAGGCAAACACCTGAACCTGGCTCCCCAACCTAGGGACGCTACCCTTTGGTTAGATGCCTGGCGCAATAGGACTTCTACAAGTTGAAAACAAAAATATAAGACTTTCCTCCTTCAGCAACCACTGCAGGTCAATCCCCCATACCGCTTACCTGGTTCCTTCTCTTCAGGCAGGAGTTCTTTCTTGTAACTTCAGGACACTACGTACAGTTGCCCTTACGTCCAGATCCGGAAACACCGGCTACTGGCTCCCCAACCGAGGGACGTACTCTTTGGTCAGAGGCCTGGCGCACCAGGACTTCGTTGAGGGTGACACATAACTTATGTGTTGTGTACAAGTCTGCCTGACACTTAGGACAGAAGTGGCATCACCATGGTCACTCCTTGGCGACACAACCCTTTTGGATGGCTCCTGACACACTGGTTACTCCACTGGGGAACCTATCCCCCTTGCACCCCTCACTCTGGACTTCTGCACCCTCCCAACTGGAGCAGTACTGCCAGACAACAGAACTACTAGAGCCCTGCTTACAGGCGCACCACGTTCTGTCCACACTGGGAGATCTCCCTTAAAGGATGCTCCATACGTACATGCTAGGCTCCCAACACCTGGTATTCCCCCCCCCCAAAAAAGAGACTACGGAGACCGGGCTTGTGCTCCTCTGAGCCACTTCCACCACCGGGCTGGAAGACCAGAGCTTTCCTTAGGGTCACTCCCCAACAAATAACACAATGGCACAAGGGCAGGGGAAACTCCCTTGAGCTTCAGGCCCACCCATGTAATCCACCACCCATCCATTTATTCTGCAATCTCCCCACCCTAGAGAACTCACACCCATGTCCAGTGCAACACACCATTCATCCACACCCCTCCCCAGACTGGTAAGACAGTTTCTACCACCCCTGATTTCTCAACCTGACCACCACGTGACACAGGTACCATTACCCTGGGAACAGGACGGGGAACACATGCTGAGGACACACTTATGCTGCTTCCACTGGATCCCACCCACTGGTGAATCCAGAAACTTCACACTGCACTAGAAACACATTTCCAAAGAAATGATATTTAAAACAAACTTAGAACAATAATCCCCATCCATGAGACTATCTAAAATGCAGAGTTTTGTAGTGGAGCCAGTTGTCACTGTGGTACTGCGCAAACACAAATCCTTATCCTTCCGCTTGCCTTCCAGTGTTAGAAATGGGATTTATGGTTGGCTGAGGCTTGTGCCAAAGTCAGGCAGAAACCACCACTCTAGTCAGGGCAAGGAAGTTACACGCCAAGATAACCCCTGCTCACCCCCTTGGTAACGTGACACGAGCAGTAAGGCTTACCCCGGAGGCAATGTAAGTTAAGTATTTGTGCACGCACCCACCAGCAATAACATCCCAAGCCCCCCACAAAAGGAACTCCACACAAGGTATATGTAAAAATAGCCTTTGTATTGCACAACACATTAGATAGAAACACACACTTTACAATGTGCCAACAGGCACGGGCAGAATTTACAGGGGATATGTACAAGACAGGGCCACCTGGACCACTGTCAGGAATATGCACTTTTAGACTTAGTACTTGGTAAAATTAGCACTTAGAATATAAAATCACTGAAGCACCAAATAGCAAATAGAACACACAACCAGTAACTACTGGTAAGAGGAAAGTACCACCTACGCAACCCTAACCACCTTAGGAGAATGTTACGCAGGGAACCAGGACCTCACTAGCAACACCTGTACTAGAAAAGAACAACCACCTAAGTATCACTATACATGTAGGAGCATAAGCAAGAACACATTACACATAATGCATCACAACATTCAGAGGTGTAGGGAAGGAAAACACGATGCATAAACATACATTCAGCGGTGTAAGAACAAGGCACATCAAAACACATTCAGAGGTGAAGCACAGAACAATTCTCAGAAATCACATTAGCACAGAACTTACATCAAAGTCCAGGTTGTGCCACTGTGCCAAAAACCTAAACATAGAAACTGCCCACTACTTGCTGGGCAGCTGAGGACAGGGACAGAACAGGGCCTAAACGCTGCAGCTGGCACTAAGTGCTGAGCAGCTGGGGAAGGCCAGGGTAGGGATGAAGGAGTGCGACTCACTCCTTAGTCCAAAGTACATGTGTCCCTAAAAGAAAGAAACCTAAAATGGTGCAGCTGGAAAGTCAAAACTGCGGTAGGGCTCTCCCTAGTCCTCAGGGACAAAAGACTGCGCAAAAGGGTTGGAGCCCTCGGGCTCTGGGACAAATACTGCGCACTTTGGAGCCTTCTAGGCTCTTAAAACAATACCTGTGCCTTTTGGAGCACTTAGGCTCCTTAACGAAATGAAGGCCCCAATGGTGGAGCCCTCTGGCTCTGAGAACAATGGCACCCCCACGTTGGAGCGCGCTGGCTCTGTGAATGTTCACGGGTACCCACGGGACCTTTTAGGCAATCTGGGCATGTTGGAGCGGCCCACTGCAGGACGGGGCCGCTCGGGGAAAGGCACAGTGCCCTCACTAGCACCTCGCAGGGCTTAGTAGCACAATTACTACCCCATCATTGGAGCTGGCCCCTGAAAGACAGGGCGGCTCAAGAATGCAGAAAGGCTTTGTGCCTAGAAGGGCACACATAGCGGGGAGCCCCCCACCTTACCGGAGTCTCGCTGTGGCTGTGCCTCCTCCGGTCATGGCTATCTGGGCAGCTTCTCCGGTCCGCGACTCTCACTCGTCCTCGGGCGGCGGTAGCGCTTGGCGGGGCTCTCTCTCCTCATGGGAGCCCCGCCTTCCAAATGCGCCCGCTTCGCCCGGTCTTCACCCGGTCCCCCATCTCGGGACCGGGACTCCATGTGGAGCCTTTGTTGCTCCGGGGCAGCAGACCCCTCCTTCGGCCGGGCGCCCCGGCCAATCAGAGCATGTCGGTGGGCGGGACTTCCTTCAGCAACCCGGAAGTCCCGCCTACAGTCAGGCGCGATGCCGCCTGACTTCCGGTTTTGCCCATGGCTGCGGCGGTGATTTCTCGGGGCAATAGCGAGGGATAGGCACCCTCGAGGCGAAAATAAAAGTCTGAAGCGAGGTGGGCGCTCGCACAGGAACTCATAAACGGGGTGGGCACCCATAAATAAAAATATAATGAGAATCGGGCGCCATTCAGGGTAGGCTCCTGCGAATCTCGGCTCACGAGCAGGTCAGAGAGCAGCTCCATGCTGCAAAATTCAAATAAGGCGCTCTTCAACGCGCTGGGGAGTCCAAGGAGTTCTGGGGCAGGAAAATGGAGCAGGCAGCTCCCAGTAAAGAAAAAGCCCTCCAGTCCCCCCCAGGCAAGACAGAGGGGCCCCACAGGGAGAGAGCTTTCCAGGCCTCCAGGATAACCAGGGGCTGGGCAGGGCCCAGGGAGGCAAGCCTTCCACTGGGCCCAAGCAGCAGCACGCTCCTGGTAGTTTCAAGTCTGAAAACAAGAATATTTTGTAAAGGGACACAGCCCCTTTTTATACAGTCGAAACCTTTGTCTCAGGGTGCAGGGTGGGGGAAAAACCAGTCGCAGCTGGTTTTGGAGTACTTTGTTTTCCTCAGCCACCCTTTCCATTCACCAGGCTGGCTAGGGTCATCAGTCGCACCACAGGGGGCGGAGCCAGCATTGTGTGGGAAAAGCCCAGCCATCTTCAGGTCCCAGGTGCACCTCTCCCTCACATCACACATGCTAATCTCAACACTCACCACTGGGGCAGACCTCATGGAGCCTGGCACACCAGCCAGCTCCAGCCAAATCACAAGCCAGCACATTCACTGCACAGACAGACACACTTCTAGAAGTGGCACTTCCATATTAGACACACACACGCTGCACGCATCATTGCGCAGCATTCAATCACACGAGTCTGCACATACCAGACTTGAGCCTGCACACCTCACGCATCAGGAACTACCAGGGACACAGACATTCCCCATGCATTCCTATGGGAGGGCAGGCCAACCTTACTCCACACACTCAGAGTGTGCACGCACTTTCCACTGGGACACAGTGAAAGTGCGCAGAAACCAAAAATCACTACCTTCAAGTCACTTACTAAAACAAAAAGTTTAGGGGTGAACCTGCCAGAAGGGCCAAGTCCAACACTAACCTTCATCCCCGCCCACCTCCCAGACAAGTCCGTCTGATGGCCTTCCAATACAATACCCGCATTGCTTCTAATAAGGATGGCAACCCCCTTAGAATTACAACTTTGATCCGAACATAACAGGTCCTGAACCCAGACCCACTTCTTGAAAACATTCCTGCATTCAGGCTTTGTCAAATGAGTCTCCTGAAGTAAAATTACACTGGCCTCAGATCTCTTCAGATTCAGAAATTCCATTACACAGGCTAACTTCCTGGATAAAAGCTGCACTGAATTCTTATTCATTTGTCAATCATTAAAACCAAATCACAGCCAAACCCGTCAACACCCATCATATACTGCTCTACTCTAAGTACCTGTAGCAATCTACACAGATAAACATTCCCGAAAAATAGACCACCAACTATATAGTTGAATGAGGACAAGATTTTAATTTTCCTCCACAAGCTTCCGATCCCCCATGTGCCTCCCACCACCCTCCATGGGGAACCCCCACCTATTCTTCTGGCAAAAAGCCTATGAGGTCTCAGCGTGCGAGAGAAGGAAGAGTCAAACAGTAGCAATATGAAGAACTGAAAGATAGAAGGTGTACTGGTGCATGTAGTGTAAAAAAAAAGAACTTCATGCCGTGCCACTATCTATATCTATATCTTTATACAACTATATACACTAAATCCTTAACCTGGGTTTCCTCACGACTTTAACAAACAGTCCACCTCCACGGGGTCTCTAATAGTGAGCATTTTTGTTTTGCACATGATTTTAAGCATGACCGGTAACTTCATTTGTACTTGAGCACCCATGGAGCGTAGTTCATTCATTTTAGAACCAAGTTCCCACTGCTGCTGGGCAGTTCTTCTACCCAGGTCAGAACGAATCTGATAGGTCACATCTTCAAATTTTAACTGCCGTTCTTTCAATGCTCGCCCAAACACCAGCTCCTTAACTAAAAAGGTTTGAAAGTTCACCATAATTCTTCTAGGTGCTTTTCTTCCTGAGTGAAGCCTATAGGGGTCTCTGTGGACTCTTTGCATTTTTTTATCCCAAGCAATGTCCAGTCTGTCTGAAAACAAATCTCCCAGTAACTAACACACATAACGTTTAATGTTCCACCCTTCTACATGTTCAGAGACCCCAAAAATACAAACGTATTTCAAGCCTTTCCAAATCCTCTTGTAGGGACGTATTCTCTCTCTTAGGCCAGTTTTTTCTTTGGTGTTAGCTCCTGTTGCCTCTCCCAACACCTTCACTGCCTCCTCCAGTGTTAAAGTGTGTGAGGCAATCCCATCAATCTTCTGCTCCAAGATTCCACATTTTATTTGAATCTCTTTCTAGTTCTGTTCAGAAGTTTCAAACCTGAAGAGAATGTCCTGTCTCATTACAAGTAAGAGATCTATCACTTGGGTTGTCAGGGGAACACCCTCCACAGGACTATTACCCCCCCTTCGCCCCTTCTTTGCGATTCCCGGACTCCATCTGAACAGACTCCTCCAAGCTCTCCGCCCCAGTATCTATAAGGGAAGCAAAACGGTTCTCCAACCTCAAACCTTCACTATGTTACATCCAACACCTTCAGAGGGCTTCTCCATCTCTCTTGAGCCTGCCACATACTCCACAATTTTGAAATATGACTTGAGGGAGGGAGGTGGTTTAGAAGTTTAGATGCGAGCCCTGCTTCTTTACCTTCTTTTGCCCTGTACTTATTTATTTTACCCCCCTTAGATGGTTTCTTAATTGGTGTAATAGCTTGAGATGTAATTATTTGCTTTACATTTCCAGCAGCACCCTTTTTATCCGAAGCAGTGTGTGGAGGATATCTACTTCTTACCACCATCACCGGTTGCTAACTTCTTCGAGAGCCCCTAGTGCCCCCTGCTACCCCAAAGTCTTCACAGCCTGCCCGTCTGCCACTGAATTATGATCCTGCTCCTGCACTTGCACGTGGTCTTGACTCAATAGGGGGTCCCTCGTACCACTTGAGGACCTTATGTTAGGTGAAACTGGTGGAGCACCCAACGCCCTTTCTTTCTCCATCCACCCCAAATTGGGACCAAAAAACAGAGAGTAGCTCTGGAGGCAATGTTGATATTGATATTGCGTAAAAGATGGAACCTAGACCCCCCAAACGCCCCCTGTGACAATTACTGGCTGCTCACTGCCCTTTATACGCCACGTTGACGTCACAGCAGACTACCCCACCTCCCTCACTGTACCTGGACTGTGCAACTTAACGATTTGCATCCGAACAAGCTTTAAGAACGCCGCGGCCCGACTCCAACCTCTCTGAGAGGCGGAGGCAGAGTCGTATCTCGCAACTTACTCTGAACGGGGTCTGCGCCCCATACAGCACAAAAAGGAGCAATAAGTCCGAAAAAATCAATAAATAGCTGGAATAGAGTACAAACACACTGCTCACCCCAATATCAAGCCCAGTTTGGGAACTACAATCCCTGCTCACAGCTCCTCCCGTCGCCGATCTCTGACTTCCTGAGCAAGGCTTCCTGGACAAGAGAAAGCGGAGTCCCGTCCTACCATGAACGGCAGCTAAAAATGCTCAAAAACACCCAATTACATTACAAGTTCAACTTTCGCTTACTTTTCTGCTTTGGCACGAACAACCCCCTGCTCTCACTACTTTACCACAACATCCAAAAATTACCAGAGCCTTCCCATGACTCGACTCTCTCCACGGCGATCCTCCCGACCGGCATTAGCCAGCGCCATGTTCCGGGGTCACATGCCCTGAAAACAGGTAATTGTTTTAATGCCTGTAAAATACCATTTTAAAAGCATCCAGGAAACATAACCACTAAAACAATACAGTATTTATTAGGATAAAACCAGCGCATTTAAACATAGCACACAACATCCTCTTCAGGAAGCATCTTCCTATTTTTTAAAACAGGAATAAGGCCTTAGCCTCCAAATATTCACTGCTGTATTGTGTTCACATCTGCAAAGAAAAGGAAATTGCAAATATTGAAGTTTAATAACTTTCCATTATGCAAATCTGATTTAACCAGATTGGATGAAGTGCTATAAAAACATACTTTCATTATGTTTACGACTGTAAGGCTGCTATTTGCAGCTGAACAGTGTTTTACGAGCAGCAACAGCAGTAATGAAGTGTGGCTCTGGGATGATAGGTCGCACAGTAGTGACGCACAGCTACAGCCATGCGCCTCAATTTGTTTGTATTTATCACCATCATAAAGTTGAAGTTTATATAGCAATTTATTCACACTAAAACTGAATGTGGAGTTTTTGGAATCCACTGTATGAAGAAACATGAGCACAAACGAGTTCCTCTAAAATAAATTGCAATAATGCATGTTCTACCAGTTTGAGACCAGACCAGATGGGAACAAGAGCTCCGGCAAACGTTTGTCAAGAAACATTGATTACTAAAGGTTGCAACGCTTAATATTTACTCTCACCAGTTCTTACAGCATTAAAGTTTACTATTTATATGGCTATATTGACTGATATTTTAAGTGTCAAGCTTCTCAATCCACCTGAATCTCAGTGAAATCTCTGGTTTGGCGTGACTGTGCGCATGTTTGTCTTTTTCCTCATTTCACTATGATACAGGTTCATACATTGCTACAAAACGTATTTAGCAGTAGTGTGGTGTTATGGTCTACTGTTAAGTGCCATACTAGCTGTTAATTGTCCTCTCCCCTTTAATAAAGGGAGAGAACAGTAAAAAGTCACAACACAATTAAAATCCCACTCCAGTTTATTAAAGTAGAGAAAATGTAATAATGAAATTCCAATAAGAGGTACCAGAGAAATTATATATTTGAAGAATTTAGGAGAAAATGCACCAACAAAAAATAAAGTTCAGCAATCGAAAAGGTTGGACCAGGAACTAGGGTAAGATTTTAGTCCCAACCTGAAAAGGGACTTTGTAATTTTTCTGAGGAAAAACTCACCTCACCATGGGAAAAACCTGAAATTCAAACCGACACTGTGGAACCACTTACCATATACTTTTCGCAATCACTTCCCTTAAAGTTCTGGAGGCCAAGTTTTGAAAAATGTCCTAAACTTATTTTGGTGCCTAAAAAACTACAGGAGTACACTTACAAGGCCCTCAGAACACCAAGGAGAGCACTTAGAGACTCTCAGGCTGTCCAGCAGAGGGCAAGAGAAAAATCCAATTCCAAATCTAGTTACAACTGGTTAGCTGGCGTTCTTTACAGGGATGTCCTCTTTAATTTTGCTATGGTCCTGGAACCACCAGGGTGGGGGGGAAAGCCTTATGATGTTTGTAGACCTTTCTGTTGTTTGTTATCATGTGGAAAGGGATTCAACATCCTCAGGTCATTCTCACAGGTCAGGATGCAAAGTTCAGCAGGTTCAGTCTACCTGGTAGCCTTTTGCTTGTCCAGAGTTGGTAAGATGAATGTGCATTGGGTGTCACATCTTTTCTTGGTACAAACTAGTGGGCGGGGTGACTCAGGCACACTCCCTAATCAATGGGGTAAAGGTTGAAACACTATCCACTTTTTCATGAGCTCCTTTTTGCTTTAATGCACACAGGACTGAAATGACACGTGCCAGGGCAAAGTCTTCACCCACGCTAGACTTGGGCTATGAGGACTAGGGGTGTGTGTGGCTCTGGGAACTGGGTTGGGTGTGAAAGTGTCATAGGGAGAACACAAATGTCCTCCCACATCTAACACTATAATCTAGTTTAAAGCCAGCACTGTACCTACAACAAACGCAGAGACATAAATCTGGTAGGACTAAGGCAGGGTGCTCCAGCCAGCAGACAGTGGATCTGTAGGAAAGTCATCCTTTCTGCCCTTATCACCCTCATTTATTGACTGATGCTCATGGTTATTGACTCTGAAAGTGTCCTGGGCTCTGCTACCCAGGCCCAAGGCCCGTGCTTTGTTCTCTAAACGCATATGGTGATTGGTATAATACAAATGTGGCAAGACAACCTACCTGTATGTCCCTAGTATATGGTAGAGCTTGTAGGTGTAAAGACACCAGTGGAGTAAATTCAGTTAAGTGTGCACTGCTGGGGTGTCTTATGCCATATTAAAGCCAGGCCCACCTTGTAGGCTGGTTTAAAAAAAAAAAAAGATGTCCAAATCGACTTTGGAATAAAAAATACTTTTAAAGCCGAAAATGACCTTTTTATAAATTAGAAGTCTCCCCTAAAGTCTCACCTAGGTGCCCCAAGGGTAGGGCGTATTGTCATAAATAGCAGGGACAATATAGAATATGTTTTATATGCCTTGGTGAGGAAAAACACCTAAACTCTGTTTTCCGTATTGTAGTGCTGCTAGCTCCATAGGCTAAAATTGGAAGGCTTTTTTAAACTTCATGGAGTCTAACTTTTAATTTGGAGCTAACTAGAAAATTCATTCAAAGTATCAAAATAATGGTTACAATAATTCCAACAACTTGACAAGGTTGGATTTTTTATAATTATTAAAGGAAGGTAATTTCAGAACTTACTATCCTGAAGTTACCTAACGGAGCCCTGTATCAGACTCTTCTTATTGGTCAGTCTTTGATAGACTGAGCCAAGCGACACCCTGAGTAGTTGTGAAGAGGCCTGAGGCTGAAACAAATGCAGTTACTTTGTGAAAGGAGATTTGCTTCCTGGAGAAGCCTGGAAGAGGAAGGGGATTGGGTAGAAAGGCTGAAGAAGGGATGTCACAGGACCCAGGCCAGCCCCACTTCCTTGATCCCCAACCAAATTGGAGCCCTCATAATTAGTTCATTAGAGGGGTTGGAAGGGGAGTGTAATCAAATGGTAGCACACTTTTGTGTTGGGTTACACAGACACACACACCAAGGAGAGAGTTTCTCCATTTCGGTTTTTGGCAAAACAGAGCATTCTGGGTCAAAAATATGGCACACCTATCGCAGAGGGACATAACTTTTCCCCTATTGGTTGGGATGTCTCCCCCTCTTGACAGCTCAGAAAAGAGGATAAAAATGGGAGAGCTGAAGGAGGTCCTCAGAACACTGCCTGGAACAAAAGAAGAAGGACTGCCCTCCTGGATCTTTGGACTTCACCACATAAGGCTTGGAGTCTAAAGGTCTGCACCTGCAGCATTCACAAGGTTTCACAAATAAAGGACTGTGCCTGACTCAAAGGAAAAGGAGTGGGCTGCCAGATCAGCAATAGGTACAACAGAGCTGGAAGAAGTCACCTGCAAAGCCAGAGAGAGGGTCACCCAACTGACCATTTGCAACTGGAATTTTCCTGAACTATACAGGTGCATTGTGGGAAATTGAATCCTATACCCCAAGAGGCAGTCCAGAGTCTCTGACCAGAGGACTGAGCAAGCAAACACTTATTTTCCCCAATGGAACCAAGAAACTTCCAGATGTGAAAGTTTGGAAACTTTCTGCAAATTTGTGCAGAAAAGCATCAGGAGGAGACTGGCTTCATGTTGAGAGTCAAGTCGCAGTCATCGACTCATAAATGAGTCGGACTGCGCTGGTTTGACCCACCTAAATCTCTGGAGTTTCCCATTGTTGAGGACAAAGACTCCTAGAGGATCACTGAGGCATCATGCTACAGAAGGCCACCATCGTAGAATCCTACTTTGGATGCGAGAAGCCTGAGGACACACTGCTGAGCCTGTTGACGAGAGAAAAAAAGACTAAAGGTAAACTTTTGACCAAGACCTAACTCTCCTCCTATTCAACCCGCACTTCATTGTGGTAGGCTTAAAACCTTGTCTCTGTCCCAGTCTAGCACGACAGGGTAGCTGTGACGCTTTAAGCTTTTTGGCACTAGAATTAACAATTTTTGATTTAATTTAAAATTCATATCTGCGGTTCCCTACTTGGATGTTTGGTATTTTGGTGTCATTTTAAAAATAAATATATGCTCTAATATTACAAATTGGTGTTGTATTTTTGTTGTGTTGTGTCTTTTACTAATTTACTGTTTTGGTGGTATCAAATACTTTACAAATACCTGTCTCCTAAGTTAAGCCTGACTGCTTGTTCTTCAAGCTACTAAGGGTTGAACAACAATTTATTTACTGATGCTTGGCTGAACCTATTAGTGATTTTGTTATTAATACTTGCTAAAGGTGAATACACCCACTTAATAATAATCCACTTTCCTACAAGATCCACAAGAATTTTATAGGCATCGGTTTACCTAACTTTCTAGTGCGCACCAAGTGTTACATGTTCTTAAACACCCCCATCAAGCAGGAGCTGTCACTCTGAATATGTGATAGAGCTCATAAGAGTCATCTCTGCATATTCAGGTCAGCATATTTATTGCTCCTGCTGGGCATTTCACACTTCACACCTGTTCCTAGGCTGAGCACAGGCTAGAGAGAAGCTGTAGAGTTAATGCCAATTATCCCCCATTAACTTCAAGCCAGAAAAAAGTAGCTTTTTAGCTGTTACCTTTCCTTAATATTTAATCAAAAAATAAGACTTCCCCATTGAATTAGATTTTTTAATATAGTTATTTCATTAGTTTTCAACCTGGTCCCATTTCCAAGATACATTAATAATATTTTTATTTGTACTCGGATTTTCTGCATAGGACGGCTAGGCCTGACACAGTTAAAATAGGTTTAAGGGTCTTGTCCATATAGGGACATGGCAACTAAATGTTGCGCATATTCCCCTTTTTCTACATCATGGACCCTACCTTGTGGGCTACCTGGCCTGCATGGGATGACTTACTAATTTGTAAAAGGGATGTTTTTAGCAGGACAGGGCAGAATTTTGATTATATCAGAGTAATAAGAGGAATTTTGGCAAGTCCATGTTACTCTTTGATGCAGAATTATTGATAATTATGTGATTATATCTGCTCATGTAATTAAGACTAAATTTGGTGGAAAAAACCCTACCAGGCGAGCACATTTAGTCTAGCGTGAGTGGGTGCTCATGTTCACTTTTGTGTTTAGCACTAGTTTCTTAGTTTAAAATGCATCCTCCTGTACATTTTGGATGCAAGGATGCGGTTTGTGATAGGAAAATGGTGCTAAACACTGGTAGTAAGATAGGCAAAAATCATACCCACAAGAGCAAGTTTAGTGAGCATCGAGGCTGCTCAAACCATCTATTTGTGCTCTATTGTATTTATTGCTATTTATGAGCTCACAATGCATTCTCGTGTCCTTTTTGCCCACAAGGGGATGTTCTTATTCTAAGAAATAGTGCTAAATGCAGAACATTTGTTCTCTTTGAAATCAAGCATAATTTCACTGAATTCTTAGGTAATTCTGCATAATTGAGTAACATGAAATTATAAGAGTTATGCCAACCCCTAGTTGTACCCGTCAAAAATTGATTATTTTAGAAGTTTGCTTTGCAGGCTTTATTATACCGAAGCAGTCAGGCTGGGCTGAACCCATATTTTCATTGTTGCACTAGTCAATGGTACCATAAGTGTTGCGGTCGAAATCTGACATTTACCTTTCCACACCATGGATGCAGTTTCTACACCTTACACTATGGCTTTATTGGAGAGTTGAATACACCAAGCAGTGATTGCCAATTTCAAAACATTGTAGCATTTAGAACACATACACTGGGCAGTGGATAGCAGTGCCCCAGTGTGCAGAGTCCAAACGCCTGCAATCAAATTCACAAATAAATGGCGAGACCATGCAAAACGGGACATTTCTCACACAAATGTTCTAATTAAGGGGCTGATTCCGATCGCGGTTGGAAAGGCACCGAATCGGGTTTGGCATTAGCGGACCCGATTTGGAGGCTGAATTTCCGTCCGAGTCGTACACGGGTCCGGACGTCGAAGAACGATGCGAACAAGCGCAAAATCTCCATCCAAATCGTTTCCGGGTCCGAACCGCTCTGTACGACTCGGTCACAAGCAAACCGTGGCACGCAATGGAGACGTTTCACAACTGAGCTAGTACGATGCTTGATTCGGACAGCCGGATCGAGTTTGAGCATCCGGCTCACAATAGCTCCCAGGGTTGGACTTCCAGGGTCCGTGTCAGAACCCCTGTTACACTAAGCCTTACGACTCAGACACAGGGGGAGCCCCATGGGTCTTCCCAACACAGGCATGTACGGTGCGGATGGCACTGACGCGTACCCACTGTAGGGGGTGGACTTCTCCGGGATATACCCATGCAGTCAATGGGAGCCCATGCACGCGTTGCACGACCGGCTCCCACTGATTTCTATGGGAGTCCGACTGAACCGAGTCCGACAGCATACGGCCACATCGTACTTGTTCGGTTGGACTGCAGGAGTCTGGATCGGTCGGAAAACACCCCGGATCCGGCTCGCTCGGAGTGCTTTCCGACCAGATCAGAATCGGCCCCTTAGTGTAGATCTGAGATGTTCTGTCTATTTGTATTTGAATGCAATGGATTCTCCACACACAGACACCTTCTAATCCTGATACATTACTCTCATCTAGGTAATCCTTCAGGGTGGAATTGAAAACTCATCTGTTACTTTTTCGTCACAATTATCCTACATATTACTCCATATGATTTTGGATCAGTTGTTATGAACACTCTAGTAACTTCAATCATGTGGCTTGCTTTGTTTGCATGTTTCTGGAAAATGGTCCTTTTTTGCATGATCATCCCCATTTGTTTTCAGATTATGTTGCTGTTTTTTTGACTGTGCTCTGGGGCCCTGCTAACCAGGCCCTAGTTCATGTGCTCTGATGCCTAAAACATCCTAATTACCTTATTTTACTTATCTACAAGTCCCTAGTATATGGATCACAGTGTACCAAGGAACTGTAAGTTAAATGCCACTAGTGGACTGCAGCACCCATTCAGCCACCCACTATAGTGACAGTGCAAACCTGAGTGCAGGCCTACTTATGCAGCATGCCTGCGTAGTTTTAAAATGACAAATTCGACATGTAAAAATAACCCTACTTGACAGGCCTAAACTCCTCCTTTTAAGTAATAAAAAGTCACCCCTAAGTAGGCTGCAATGCCCTTAAATCAGGGTGCAAGGTATTTAAAAGTAGGACATGTACAATTTAAATAATATACATTACTTGCAGTGAAAAGACATCAAAAGCTATTTCCCCCCTGGCAGGGTTACTTGTTCTGAAGGAAGCATATTAAATTCAATATTAAAGTCAATAATGGCATCTCCACTAAGGAAACAATTAAAAAGATAATTCTTGGACTTTTTAAAACATGTATTACAAGCCCAATTTTCGGGTAAAATTTAATTTGTAATAAATATTATAGAACAGGGACTTATAGAAAATCACATACATCCTGCCTAAAGCCTCTAGAAGCCAATTTGCATGAGTTTCCAACTGTCACCCAAGAGCTCCACAGGACACTTAATGTGGTGTTATCTGGTACCTATAGCTGGCACAAAGGTCTCAGGTGTGGGGAGTGTTCTTTGTCTCTGGCAGTATCGCCGTCTGGCTATGCCCAGTGACTTAACTTCAAAAAGCCTACCCTGTCACCGGAATATGCAGCTAGCACCTAGGTCTGCCCTTTCATTGTCCTTCTAGTCGGCCAGGCACCAATTGCAGTAGGGAGAGCAACTGTCCCCTGAAATGTATTTGAGTGACCACAGATAAGGGGTTGCTCATTTCCATGGCAACATGGGGTGGGCAGAGGAACTCTGTTCAGGGAATGAAAGGTTCTGATGATGGTTTTAAGTAGAGAGGGGCACTGTGGGATTGTTTTTAGCAGGGACTATAGGAACTGCTGCAAACATGGGTAGGATAATGAATGGGAACTTTTTTCTCTATTGGGTAGGGAGGGGCCAGAAGCCACCCCATCCACATGCCAGTACCAGCCATTGACGTAAGACAGCCGGACACCCTATTCTGAACACTAGTGGACCTGTGGACGAAAGAAGAAGGACTACAACTGTGAGGCATCTGAAAAGCCAAACCTGCTCACATTGGTAGCCAAAACAAAGAAGTAGACTCCAAGGGTCAGCTGGCTGACGTCAACAGGGCTACAGGGACACAAAAGGCTTCTAGAATTATTTGTTCCTAAATAATCTACCTGACTGGTTTCAAATGGACCAGCCCTGGATGCTATTTGCGGTTTCTGCTGGTGTGAGTCTTGCCCCCCCAAGTGCTGTTTTTGAGGTCCTGGAAACCTTGACTGTGTCAAGTGAACTTCTCCTAATATCATGAGAAACCTGGGACTTAGAAATGTTTTGGTTGCAAAGACCTCCAGAGGACCAGGACAAACCTGCCAAGTCAATCCAATAAAGATGCATTGCCGCTGGGCCAAAGATTCAGGCTGTCCCCGCTCTCAGCCTTTCACCAGCAGTAGGTCAATTTTATATGAGCTCTGAAAAAGAGACAAACTCCAAAGACAGAAATCTTCATCAAGTGACGGTGCTGAAAGATACCAGCCAGTGTGTGACCTTTCTTGAGTGCAAATTTTAAATTTCTCTTACCTAGAGCTTTTCTGACAAAAGTCATCATCTTCACTGGAACCTTGTTCAACTGCTATGCGGCCTCTTTGAGTAGTCTCGGCCACAGCCTACTGTATTGCTCGAATGAGGATTTTTTGCTTCCATTTCAGAGACTAAATAAGAAGGGTAAACTTCTGACTGAGATTAACTTGGTTATCTAGTTGATCCGTGCTCCATTATGGTCAACTTTAAATGTCAAGGGCAGGTCATTTTGGCAACACTTCGAGAGTTTGTGTAGGAATGGCCTCCTATCTCCAGAAAAAATGCCACATGCCAGGATGTAATTGCAACTCTAGTACTGTTCCAAAAATGATATTCAGCCAGAAGGGAAAAAACTGGAAACCTTCCAACTGTTCGAGCTGAGCAGAATAGTAAAGCTTGTGGATGATTAAACATGAACTGGAAGAGGGAGAGAATCCACCAAGTTCAGTGACTGATTTTTATAAATGCTAAACAGGATGTGACATATTTTAGAAGACGTTTGGACATCTTTGATTGTATTAGTAAAGAATTTCTAACAGTTCCCCAAAAAATATTGTAATAATTTTGAGCAAATCTTGTTCTAGATCTACATCTAATAATATGTGCACTAGGCATTTGCACAGAAATTCTGTCTCCCTTGAATACTGTAATATGTCCTGCATGTGATATTTCACAATGATTGCACATGCAGGAACTAACTTCCCACACTCCTTAGTGCAGGCTCAGTCTGAGTCGAGGTGTGCAAAAGGATGGTGGGGGTAGATGCCCTCAAAGAGCTAGGCATGCTGCATTTACTGCAGGTAGGGATTCAACCTAACACTAAATTGTGCCTTGGTACGCATCAAGAACAAACAGTTGGTGCTTAACACATGTTGGCACTCTTTTCATTTAAAATTCATATCTCTGCTTCTACTTCTTTGATTTCTGTGATTTCTGGTGTCATTTTTTCATTAAATTATTCCCTAGTTTTATAAATTGGAGTGGGATTTTTACTGTTTTACATTTTGGTACTTCTAAATGCTTTAGACATTTTCTTAAGTTAAGCCTGCCTGCTCAGTGCTATAGCTACCAGGGGTTAGCACAGGTTATGAACTTAACAAGAATAGTGTTATTATTACTTGTGGTGAACTACCAACCATCACAATTAATAACCACCTTTCTCCCACACCTTGGCTGGAGGTTCTTCCCCTTCTGCCTCTAGATTCAAAGAAGGTATGACTGCGGTAGCGGATTGGATGGCGGTCAACTGCCTCCATTTAAGCGCTGGTAAGACGGAGATTCCGCTGGTGGGTAGAAACGTCAAACTATGGAACGAGCAATGGTGGCCCACTGCCCTGGGGGCAATACCAACGCCCAAGAGAGTGATAAAAAATCTTGGAGTCCTAATGGACTCATCCCTCACTTTTCAAGCTCACACTAAGCAAGTAGCCGCCATGTGCTTTGGCATTCTGCGGGGCCTTCGACCCATTTTGAAGTATTTTGATCCACCAACACGTCAACTCATTGTCCAGGCTACCATCCTCTCTCGCATGGACAATGCGAGCTCCCTTCTTCTGGGGGCAAATAAGGCGGAAATACTTAGAATGCAGTGCGTCCAAAATTACACGGCCATAGCGCTGGTGGGTCTTTCGCGCTTTTGCTCTGCCACTAGCACTATCCTGAGGCAACATTGGCTCCCCATTGGTAAGCGTAATCTTTTTAAGACACTTTGTCTATCCTTTAAGATCCTGAAATCCTCGAGCCCTGCCCTGTTGGGAAACCTGCTTACTCCCTATGTTTCATCTCGTCCACTCTGCTCCGCCGCGCAACATCTGGCGATTGGGCCTAGAGTTAGGCTCTCCCAGATGGGTGGACGCTCTTTTGGATACCTCGCGCCCAAGCTTTGGAACTCTCTGCCCGCACATATTCGTGCTATTGACTGCCTACTTACGTTTAGGACAGCTATCAAGACCTTTCTCTTCACCTCACTATTGTCGGGATAGGTTGTATGTGCCCTCTTCGTGGCCGGCGCCGGGACGCCCCTTTGCTGGGGCAGCTGTTGCACTTTTTACAGCTGTTAACATAACATAACATAACATAACATAACATAACATAACATAACATAACATAACATAACATAACATAACATAACATATGTAACCTCATATGTAACTTATTTAATTCCTCTTGGTGCAGGAGGTTTAGCCTGACTGGAATACTGGAGGCTCCATGGCAGAAGTAAATAGGCAACATTAACATCAACATCCTCAGTACTCATGAGATGTGCATAGATTAGCTAAAACCTGAAAATATAAACACGTAACAAGTGATCATGCACTAGGTGTACTAACAATGATAAACCTACAAGGGCAGCAAACAATTGATAGTTGACACCTTGCAATAGAGCAACTACATAACACTTATGGGGAACACAACAGTGAAATCGGTGGGCCCCTCATGTGATGGAGTGAGGGCTGAAAAATAACTGCTCGTGTATGAGATGAGACACCTGAAAGGCCCAAAAAGCATAGGAGAGTCCCCTTCATGCAACTTGAAAGGGTACTTACAGCTCAGAGCCCAAAAGAAGGTACAGCAGGTGAGAAATAGCTGTGGAGAAGCACAATTCTTAGCAACTGGCACCTAATGCATCGGTGAGAGCTGGGGTGTAAAAAGGTGCAGCTTTAGGCCCGTAAACCAGGGTTATGGATAAATTGGGGCAGGCAACCAAACCAAACAACAAAATAGAGAAATAGACTGGGCTGAGCCTTGAGAGCTGGCTACTCATGGGAGGGGCTGATTGCACTTGCGCATTCTCCTGAAGCTGTCCTAAATGCTAATACAAAAACTCATTGGAAACCTGCACTGACAAAAGGTGAATGATCTTAATCTAATGTAGATGGATCTGTGATAACTGGTGGGAAAGGAGATGCCGGGTGAGATCTCAATGAAGAACACAGCAACTGTGGTGTCCAGGATCTAGGAGGACATCAGTAATCTGTAAGTCAAAACAAAACTATTGGAACTTGAGGGGAGAACACATGGAAAGAAGATTATCAGATTTATGGGCCTTTCTACTTGTAGAGGGTATAAGTATGATGTTTTTCTGAACTGTTTCCTAAAATCTCTGAAGCCAAAGTCTCCCTACATTCTTCTGAGTCAAAAGGAGTAAGAGAGTATTGATATTCCTGGCCCTGCAATGGAGGCCCTCCTAAGTCAGTAATATACACTTCTTGCATGGAAGTGATATAGATTCCATAATACATGCAGTCAACAGCAAACTAATATTCTTCCTGCATTATACATAGTCTCTGCAGGAAAAAGGTCCAGCTCAAAAATGGTGAAACTGTAAACCAGGAAGATGAAAATAAACTACATAATGCTGGTCCAGCAAAGTTATCCTACTGTTGCACTCATTGGAGTGGGAATAGTAATTTTTACCCCTATGCAATCCAGCACTTTCTCTACTGTTGCACTCACTTGAGTGGGAATAGTATTTTTTACCCTTCTGCTATCCAACATTTTCCCTACTGTTGAATCCTCTGGAGTGGGAATACATTTTTTTGACCTCTGCGCTACACAACACTTATCCTAATGTTGCATTCAGTGGAGCCGGAATACTAGATTTTACCCCTCCGCTATCCAACATTTCCCTACTGCTTTTTGGAGTGGGAATAGTAGTTTTTGCTGCTCCGCTATGAAACACTTATCCTACTGATGCACTCATTGGAGTGTTTACCTACTGTTGCATTCTTTGGAGTGGAATAGTAATTTTGACCTCTCTAGTATTCAACATTTTCCCTACTGTTGCACTCTCAGGAGTGGAAATACATTCTTTTTCTCTCTCTGCTATCCAACACTGATCCTACTGTTGCATTCCGTGGGGTGGAAATGCTCATTTTTACCCTTCCACTGTCCAACATTTTACCTACTGTTGCACTCTTTGGAGTGGGAATAGTAATTGTTGCCCCTCCGCTATCCAACACTTTCCCTACTGGTGATCTCGCTGGTGTGTGAATAGTACATTTTACCCCTCTGCTATCCAACACTTTCCCTACAGTCGCACTCACTGGAATTTGAGTAATAATTTTTACCACTCCGATATCCCGCATTTTTCCTACTGTTGTACTCACTGGAGTGGGAATAGTAACTTTAATCTCTCCTCTATCCAACACTTGTCCTACTGTTGCACTCAGTGAGGTGGGAATAGGAGCTTTTACCCCTCCGCTATCAAACAATGTTCCTACTGTTGCTCCTACTGAAGTGGAAATAGTCATTTTTGCCCCTCGTCTATCCAACACTTTCCTTCCTGTTGCACTCACTGGAGCAGGAATAGTAATTCTTTCCCCTCCGCTACCAAAACACATTCCCTACTGTTGCTCTCACTGGAGTGGGAATAGTAATTTTTACCCCTCCGCTATCCAACACTTTCCCTACTGCTGCACTGTTTGGAGTGGGAATCGTACTTTTTACCCCTCTGCTATCCAACACTTTCCCTAATGTTGCACTCAATGGAGTTGGAATAGTATATTTAATTATTTTGCTATCCAACCCTTTTTCTATTGTTGCACTGATTGTATTGGGCAAGTTAAGTTTAAATATTTATTCATAGTTTAATGTTTTAATTTATTCAAGTTTTTTGCATTTTAAATTATTTATATATATATATATATTATATTTGTATATAATTTCAAAGCTTTAAAATAAATTAAAGATAATAGTTTATTAATTCTTTTAAAGTAAATATATATTCATAATTTATTATGTTTGTGGGTTTATTGTGTTAATTAAGTTATTTATAATATTTTATAAAAAATATATATTACATTTAATTAATGTTGTTAAAGTTAACATTTAATATATATTATTTTATTATATACATATTTAAATCGATATGTTTTACATCTATATTTTTTACATCAATATTTTTGACTCAATATAATTGTACTTACCTGTTTAAATATAGTAGTCAGGAGGACATACAGGAACTCCGGACGCAGCTGGCCTCGGACCTCCGGGAAGTACGCCGAGACGTCGACGCCATCGGGGAGAGGGTAGCGACCCTCGAGGAGCACGACGTGGACACGGCGGGGGACATCCATGGGCTCCAGCAGGAGATCCTCCGCCTTAACACTCAATTCCTCGACCTGCAATCACACACGGAGGATCTGGAGAACAGATCCAGGCGCAATAACATTCGTATTCGTGCGGTCCCTTGGAAAGGTGAGGGGCCGGACCTGCGCGAGTACATCGACGGCTTGTTCCGCCACATCTTACAGGACGAGGAGCTCGGCGAGATCCAGCTGGACAGGGCCCATAGAGTCGGCTTGCCTCGTGGCTCCAACGCACCCCCCCCCGGACATCCTGGTGTGCGTCCACAACTTCCAACTCAAAGAGAAGATCCTGAAGAAAGCCCGTGAGCATGACCCCCTTCTGTTTCGTGGCCATCGCCCTGTGCTCTACCAGGACTTGGCGGCCACCACCCTGGCCAAGCAACGGGGCTTCCGGGAGGTCACAGCTTTTCTGAAGGAACAGGGTGTCCCCTACTCCTGGGGGCACCCCTTCAGGCTAGTCTTCCGATGGAAGGGGAAGCTGATTCAGGTGCGCTCAGTGGAGGTGGCCCGTGACCTGTTGGGCATGGAGCAGGCCGACCCGGCCGCTGAGCATCCATCGCCTACCTCGAGGTCTCGCCGCCGCTCCGAGGAATGGCACACCGTGGGCAGGTCGTCCAAGCCAGTGGGCCCGGACTTGTCCGTCAGCCTGCAGGAGCGTGACGCCGCAGTGGCCTCGGTGTCGAAGGTGACGGTCTCGCCTGAGGGGCCCTGAATGGTTTGGCTGAACTTCTTCCCCTGTGCATCTTGGCTGGCTGGCAGTGGAGGGACCGACCTACTGGACACTGATGGGTAATGTACTGACACGTTCCCCGTGTATATTGTCCTGTATCAGGATCTGGGTGGCTGGTGGGAGTAAGTCCATGCCCCCAGCCCTTGGGACTTCACTGACAGACTCTTGTTCCCTCTTGGTAGTTCGCTCCTGGGGTCCATGTCGGGGTTTGTTGTTGTTGGGGTGGGTATGTTTTGGGGGGTTTGACTTGGAAGGTTTTGGGGGGGTTGTGGGTCAGGGGAGGGGAGGGAGGGGGAGAGAGGGTTCTCCGCATCAGCCGCTAGTTTCTCTCAGCAGAGTGCTCCTTTTGCTTGCTAGATGGGGAGGGATTTGAAGGTTGTTAGCCTGAATGTGAGAGGTCTCAATAGCCCTGTCAAGAGGGCGGCGATCCTCTCCCTGCTGGAGGGGTCGGGTGGCGACATCTGTCTCCTGCAAGAGACGCACCTACTCGCCAAAGACACGAGGCGGATGAAGGACAGGCGCTTCCCCACCCAGATATGGTCCTCCTGTGGCACAAAGAGACAGGGGGTGGCGATATTGATCAATGCGAAAGCCCATTGTAAAGTGCTATCCCAGGTGGTTGACATTAGAGGGCGCTTTCTGGCGGTTAGGATCCAATGGGGGGACTCCCAACTCACGGTAGGCTCCATCTATGCCCCAAATGTGCAACAGGAGGCCTTTTTGACCTCAGCGCTCGCGGATGTGTTGGCTTCTCCTGATCCCGGGATCCTGGTAGGTGGTGATTTGAATGTGGTGATGGATCCGGCGCTTGATAGGTCTGAGGCGCGCTCTCACGCGTCTGCGCGCTTTCCAAAGGGGGTCTGCTTTGGTTGCAAGAAGGGGGGCTCCATGATGTGTGGCGGCATTTGCACCCAGCTGAGCGCGATTTCACCTATTACTCTGCTGCGCACAAGTCCTATGCGCGCCTGGATCACTTCCTTGCCTCTTCTTCCCTGCTTTCCCGGCTCTCTTCTGCGGAGATAGCGCCGCGCTCCCTCTCTGACCATGCGCTTATCTCGGTTATGCTGTCGGGAGGGTCCGGGACGCGGGCGCGCGGGAGCTGGCGGCTGCGCGACTCACTGCTTAACGCCGCCTCGGTGGTGGATCGTTTGCAGGACACGATCAAGCATTACTTTGACACCAACGAGACCGACGGGATGTCGCTTAGCTCGGTTTGGGAAGCGCTTAAACTGGTGGTGCGGGGGGAATGCATCGCGATTTCGGCCTCGTTGGCGAAGGCGCGCAAAGAGAAGCGCGAGGAGCTCGAGAGGGACGTCCACGGGCTGGAAGCGATACATAAACGGACCGGGGCGCAAAGGGTCTGGAGGGAACTGGAGACGAAACGGCGCATGCTGAAACACCTTGACCTGGACAGGGCTGAATACGCGCTCCTCCGTCTGCGGCATAAATTTTATCTTAGTGGCGACAAAGGGGGTAAGATGCTTGCGCACCGTCTGAGGGCGCAAACGCAACAATTGATGGTGTCCTCCATCAAGGACGAACATGGGGAGGTACAGGTGGCTGACGCACAAGTGGCGAACAGCTTCCAGCGCTTCTACCAAGCTCTCTACTCTGCTGACCCCCCCGGACCCAGACAAAGTACAAGCATACTTGGAGTCTTGTGACATCACTCCCCTGTCGCAGACCTCGGCTGCGTCGCTAGACGCCGAGATACGCATTGAGGAGGTCATCTCAGCGATTGCGCGCCTGAAGGTGGCGAAATCGCCTGGCCCTGACGGCTTTACGGCCGCCTTCTACAAGAAGTTTTGTCCCGCGCTGGCCCCCTTCCTGACGCGTCTCTTCAACTCCTTCCGAGAGTCCGGGAACGTGACGCCGTCCATGGCCGAGGCCGTGGTCACTGTTATTCATAAGGCAGGCAAGGACCCCCAGGAGTGTGGCTCCTACCGCCCCATTTCGCTTCTGAATATAGACATGAAGTTATTTTCGGGCATCCTGGCCGCTCGCCTCAGCCCGTTTATGGACGGTATCATTGAACCCGACCAGGTGGGCTTTGTGCCGACGCGTCAGGGCGGGGAGAACACCAAACGCCTCCTGCATCTGATGGATCTGGTTCGCCGGTCGCGTACGCAGGCATGCTTCCTCTCCATCGACGCCGAGAAGGCTTTCGACCGTGTTGACTGGTCGTACATGTTTGCGGTCCTGCGTAAGTTCGGGCTGGGGGACTCGTTTGTTAGCTGGGTCCGCTGCCTTTACGCTTCCCCCCAAGCCGCTGTTCGAGTGAATGGCTGTCGGTCTGATTGCTTTCCGATCACCCGGGGGACGAGGCAGGGGTGCCCTCTCTCGCCCCTGTTATTCGCGCTCTATATGGAGCCTTTTGCGCAACGCCTCCGGGACAATGCGGACGTACAGGGGGTGCGCTTTGGGGCAGAGGAGCACAAGGTGAGCCTCTATGCGGATGATGTCATCCTATCCCTCACGCACCCGCGCTCCTCACTGAGACATCTCTCCCGGGAGCTAGAAGACTTCGGCCTGGTGGCCGGCTTCAAGGTCAATTTCTCGAAGTCCCAAATCCTGAACCTCTCGGTGCCGGAAGAGGAGGTCCGGGACCTCGATGCCGATTTCGCGTTCCAATGGGTCCACTCGGCCATCCCGTACCTCGGGATCCAGCTGGCACCCACGCTCGCGCAAACGGTTGCTCTCAACTACAGGCTCCTCATTGACCAAACGGCTAAGTCTGTCTCGGACTGGTCCCGGCTGCAGCTGGCCTGGTTTGGCCGCCTCGCGGCGATCAAAATGACGATCCTTCCCCGCATCCTCTATCTCTTCCAGATGCTGCCTCTGCGCCCCCCCACGGGAACTCTACGAAAGCTCCAGCGGTTGCTGACCACCTTTTTGTGGAACCATAAGCGCCCTCGCATCGCTATTGACCGCCTCATGGCGCCGCGCGATGACGGCGGCCTTAACTTCCCGTGCGTGGAGGCGTACTACCAGGCAGCGTGCCTACGTTTCATTCTGGAATGGAATAGGCCGCTGTCCAGCAAGCACTGGCTCTTCATGGACCAGACTGTGGCCGGGCGCAACATCTGGCGCGAGCTATGGCTCCCACGCAAACACAGATCCTGGGGCCTTTACTCCTCCCCGGTGACCTCCCCGACCCTGGCGGTGTGGGATCGTCTAGCTCTCAGGCGTGGCTGGACCACTTTTCCATCCCCACTGACGCCTATCGTTGACAACCCGGACTTCCCCCCCGGGTGCGACTCGCCGGTCTTCCAGCGTTGGAGGGAACTGGGCTGTAAGAGAGTGGGTCACCTCTTTCAGCCGGAGGGGCTGATACCGTTCACCACGCTGCGCCGGGAGTACTTTGAGCTGACCGTGGCTGACGCCTTCCACTACTCGCAGGTGGCGCATTGGGTGACGCTTCCTGACAACATCGCGGACATGTCTCGTCCAATGACACCTCTGGAACGCTGGGTGGCCTTCAAGAAAGACGATCGCAAGCTTATCTCCGAGCTGTACGCCTTCATTATGAAACGCCACCACCCGCAGCGCTCCAAGGCACAGGTTCGTTGGGAGACGGAGTTGGGCCGCCCCCTAACGAGTAAGGAATGGGGTAAAATTTTCTATCGCGCGCACCACACAGCGGCGAACGTGGCGGGAGCGGAAGCGGCCTTCAAAATCGTAACTTATTGGTACCACACACCGGCGAGGCTCCATGGGTGGGACCCCAAGTGCTCGAAGCTTTGCTGGAGGGGCTGCGGCGCTACAGGCACTCTTTCCCATTTGCTCTGGCACTGTCCCAAGCTGGTGCGCTACTGGCAAGCAGTTTTAGATGACATAGACAATGCTTTCGGTATCGTCTTTCCCAGGGCTCCGGAATATGTACTACTGGGCCTCCCTCACCCTAAGGCGTTTCCCTTGCGCTCCCCTCGAGGTAGACAGATTGCGCTGGCGCTTCTGGCGGCGCGCCTGGTGATCCTTTCGAAGTGGCGCTCACTGGACGCCCCTGACCCCAGGGACTGGATTAGGCGCTTATGGCTGCTTCTGGGGATGGAGAGGCTTTCCCTGTGTGTGGATGGTAAAGGGGACACATATGCTAAACTTTGGGCACCCTTCATACACCTGTTGTCCCGGGACTTGCGGGAGGTCACGTGCCCCAAGTTCCTCCAGATTTTACAACTTATTCCCTTGGAGCCGCCCGGGGCTGTGGCATGATGGCATGATGGCTGCTAGGTCGTCTTAGGACAGCAACGGGGACTCTGACCCTGGGATTCGGAGGGTTTTCTGAACTATGCTGATGCGGAGAGGGTGGGAGGGGATGGGGGGGGGGGGGAGTTAGAGTTGGTTGGGTACTGGGGGGGCGGGAGGGTTCGGTTTCCTTCGGGTTGTTTTCTTTTCTGGTTTTGACAAAAAGCAGCCTCGCCTCCCTACATGAACTCACCGCCTGGCTGTTAGCCCACCTTCGCCGGGTCGCCCTCCGGGTTGTAGACCCTATGGCTGTGTTACTGTGTTCTGTGCAATTTGACTCTGCTCTGCCGGCCTGTGGATGTAGGCAGCTCAGCTGTGTTCACTGCTACGTGCCTGCTGAATAAAATTGTTTGATTCTAAATATAGTAGTCAATATTTTTGTTGTCTATATTCTTTTACTCAATAGTTGTTTACATCAATATTTTTATATCGATGTTGTGTCAGTGAACCACCATAAACCCATGGTGTAGTGGTGGCTCATCCGTTGAAGGGTTGCCTCAAGCTTTGAAGCTACACAAACTGCCACATTTATAATTCAAAATTACCACTTAGTTTTATGTAAATGATTTTGCCAAGCTGCTACTCTGTGTTGGTTGGGTAAATAAGGAGGGCAGAGCCAATCCTGATTGACAAGCAGCAGGGATGAGTAATGGCTGACTGGTGGCATGATCTGAAGTCACATGGATTGTTCAGGCATTTTGGTGTGGCCAGACCCACATGAACGCTTCGGGCTTCTCAAACAAAAACTTTGTTAGGGGGCTTGGGGAAGCACCGCACAGCTGCCTCGGTCTCTTAAGGAGTGATGGGTTAATCTTCCCCAAACAATCCATGTGCTACTGTTTTGCCGTTTAGTATTTTTAACTTCATGTGAGCAGCATCTGGAGTGTTTGGGGCACAGTGGCTGGTCTGCCCCTGTGGGCATGCACTCACTCACAAGGAGTTCAGTGGGCCGTAGAATTATGATACATTGTGAGCCACTGTGGAGCTTTATTTAAAAGCCTCACAGTGATTGGCCCTTGTGCTTGATGCAATACTCTTCCTATCGCATACAGTGCCAGTGATGACAATGTACAAGATGGGACAGTCGCTTTTCCAATCTTGTTCATCCAGTTCTTAAAGCACACGTGCAGGCTGCCCGAGAGGCGGTTCCTGCTTTTTTCCTGCCTAATACTATCAATAGAATTCGGAAGTGGCAGTTACTTGATTCTGCTGAAACCAAAATAGATATTTTTAAAGAAAAAAGACATCATTTAATCGGGCTGTGCTTGGTCCTGTTCTACATTTAAAAAGTACATAGAGGCGAGCACTTAGCACTTTGTATATAGAAACGATGCAGGCAATACTTGATGGTGCAAAGCAATGGTGGAATTATTGAGATGGAAGCTTCCCATTTTGCTGTTATAGAACGACTCTCTGCTTTCTTTGTGCTGTATTAGGAGTCCCCTTGATCAATGAGTGTTTATGAAGCTGGTTTTTGCATCCAGGGATTATGAGGCATTTCGTACAGTGTTCAAACTTAGACACTTCTTTCCTGCACTTCCATTTGGCAGTGCATACATCCCTGTGCCAACTTCACCCCAGAAATGTCCATGCCCAGCTAGCGCAACTTGTGATGCTTCCCTATGATGCTTTCAGGTGGACAGTAAACAATCATTTTTGTTGAGTAAAGTCTGTAGTCAATCTTGTTACTGTGACAGGATTTATTCAAGCTCTTTAGAATTCAAAGTGATCATGTTGAATTTACGCTAGACATCACTGCCTCCTATTTGGCAGGCATGCCAGGAGCTTTTTCAAGGCAAAGATAAAGGTATATCCTCTGGCTTTATGATGTGAGAATAGTATCTGATATGTAATGACCGCTGTTCCAAGGGCCAATCCTGACGTGGATGATGTTCCTCGAAGTTGTCTGCAGAGACTCTGAATACTATTTCGAAGATCAGATAATGGAGCTCATCAAATATCCGTAGCCCACTCCCTGCTGAGCTGTACCCACTCTGAGTTGATGATGCTGGCACCCTACTGAGCTGTGTGGCATTCTTCAAACTTGCAGTGCCTTTTGATCTGTGGTTCTTTCTGCCCACTGTGAGTCTGGCCTCCTGTAATTTGCCCTCACGTACCCATCTATTGAACTGTACTGGGGCTGCAGTGCACCCTGACTACTCAAAGATGGTGGTATTCACTCCTTGTTCAGATTTGCCTTTCCCGAGCATGCAATGCCCCTCTGCTAAGTTAGTTCGCCATCCTGATGAGCTGTGACCTCTCTGAGCTGAAGGTGCACCCTTCTACTTGCTGAGCTGTGCCACTTCGATCCGTAGTACCCCCTTTGTGCTGACTTTGCCCCGATCTTAGCCTGTGATGCTTGCTGTGCATGTGAGCTCCTCCTTGTGCTGGGGGTGTCCCCTGTTGTCATGCTCTGCCCTGATTCGTTCCCACTTTGAACTTTGCACATCAGCTGTGACAGCCCCCCTCTCTCTACCCATCTGTAGTGTCCAGGCCTGGCTGGACACACGCTGCACGGAGGCTAGGCCTCAGGCGTGGCAATGCAGCAAAGAGGGAATCAGACACACAGTTGCTGGTAATGGGCTAAGACCCCGAGCGGTCTTACGCCCCTTTATTTAACCCTAGGGCGATTCTGCCCTCAGGGTGCGTGGTTGCGTGCAAGTGCTGCGTGAATGGGCTGGGTGGCACTGACACTACATCCCTCTGATATTTTATTATTATTATTATTGTGAAATTTATAACGCACTCAGTTACCCAGGGGCATCCCGGTGCTGGACACAGCGAAGGAAAAAGACTCAAACTCAGCCACTACACCGGAAACAGATGGGTCTTGAGGAGTTTCCTAAAGTGCAGGATGTTAGGCTCCGAGCTTATCTTAAGGGGCAGGGAGTTCCACAGTGCCGCTACTTGCACCAAGAAACGCCGGCCACCCGAACGAGCTCTTTTAATTCTGGCTGACTGAAGCAGGTGTTTTTGGTCAGAGCGAAGAGCCCGTGTGGACTTATATGGACGTGCCATATTAATCAAAATGGAGGGGCCCCTCCCATGCAGGATTTTGTGTGCAGTGCATAAGGATTTGAATTTCACCAGCTCCTTAACCTCTTGGCTGCTAGGCGTTTTCCCCCTCCTGTGCTGGGATTTACCATTTTGCTGTTTGCATGACGAGCTCAGCTCGTCATCAGCACATGACACCCGTGGGTGATGAGGAGCTGAGCTCGTCATCAGCATCAAAAGGGTTAACAGGGAGCCAGTGAAGAGTTTTCAGGGCCAGAGCAGCTGATTGTCTCCTAGGGACCATCATCAGCAGTCTAGCGGCTGCATTCTGAACCTATTGGAGGGTCTTAAAAGTCGACTCCGGGGCACCGAGGAACAACACGTTCCCATAATCGAGTCTAGACAAAACAAGACCACAGATCAGAAGTTTCCTTGATGAATCAGGGAGCAACGGTAACACCTTGCGAGCTGACCGCAGCAGGCCAAAACAAATCCCCGCTGTCTTCCTGGCGTGTGTCCTGAAGGACAGATCTTCTTCCAACCATACTCCTAAGCTCTTGATCTCCTTCTTAGGAGATGGTGGAACGCCCAAGGACCGGGGCCAACAACTAGCTATGAGTAAAGGCCTGGATTTACCAAACAACATCAGCTCAGTTTTTTCTCCATTGAGCTTCAAAGCAGAGTGGGACATCCACCGATGTACATTGGCAAGACAGTCGTGGAGAACCTCAGGTCGTTCCGCCAGCTGGGTCAGACCTACTACCAGCTGAGTATCATCAGCGTAGCTGATGATCCTCACAACTGAAGGGGAGACCACTCTTTCAAGTGGAGTCATATAAACATTAAATAAAGTAGGGCTCAAAGATGAGCCCTGGGGGACTCCACATTGAATAGGGAACGAGGTCGACTAGATACTAAGGTCCTTCACATTTGCAACCTCAGTCCTTCTTTACGCACCACGCAAAGTCCTTTAACATTTGCTGGGGACAGGGTTCGGCCAGAGATCATACCTCTGGTTCCGGGAGTTCTTTTCTGTTCCTGACCCCATTGCTCCTCCTTCTGACTCAGGGGACACGTCCCCAGGGCTCAGCTCTCTCCTCCCGTTCCTGAATCTTCATCTTCTTGGCGTGGCTCAGGCGCAGGACTGTGACAGGAGTGCTTTTTGGTGAAATTCCTTCTTCTTCCCCGGACTCCCCAGTGGCACCATTAGCCGGCATCATTTCACACTCCACTCTCTTGAACCAAGATGTGTTCCTGGTAGCCACATGAGTCTCAGGCATTGTCGACACCATGGTCTCTTTCCCATTGATGATCTCCCACACCTCAGGCTCGTACTGGGTGCAGTACTTCCAGTCAGGGTAGCAGTCCTTCACGATGACCCTGTCAACAACTTGGATGTTCATCAGCAGTGCTCTGTGATCCTGGCTAGCTTTATCATTGGTTGCCTTTTGCCGGGCCTGGGAAGCTTCAGGATTCATCGCTGGGGACTCCATGAGGGGTCCGCAAGGACGCTGTCCCTCAGCGCTCTTCGCTACATGAGGTAAGCAGGTGCACACTGGGTGGTGCAGTGCCGCGTCTGGCGATAGGCACTTAGGAATTGTTGAAGGCACTTTTCGACCTCCTTCCCTTTTTTCACTCCAATCCCAAGACCTCGGTTCATTGTTCGCATGAACCGCTCCACCTTGCCATTTGCCTAGGGCCACTGTGGCGTGATCTTGCAATGTCGAGTGACACAGAAGATTAAGTACTCCTGAAACTCTCTTCCTTGAAATGGTGGGCCATTATCTTGATTTCTTCTGGCAGTCCCACCATGACGAAGACGCGCTCGAGTGTGGTCTGTACGTGTAGAAAGGCTGTTGACAACACCACTTCCACCACCGGGAACTTGTAATGCAAGTGGACGAGAACCAGGGTGCATCGGCCATCAGGAAATGACCCAAAATCGAGACTCACTTTGGTCCAGGGCTCCTGGCATAGGTCTTCAGTGATCACCGGATGGGGTGCCAGGTCACCTCCTTTGATGTTGCAAGAGTGGCAGGTGTGGATGAACTCCTCGACCTTTGTAACCTGGCTTTTGTCTTTGAGATCCCTTGATGCCCTTGGTGCGCCAGATGGACCACTCTCTCTTGAAGGCTCTTCAGAATTACGAGGGTGGTGCCTGGCAGCACAACTCCATGAAGACCCTTACTGAGCTTGCTCTGAGTTTTCCACATCTGTTGCCGAAACAGTCTTTAGTCCGCTGTCAGCGCACTGATTCCGTCTAGGAATTGACGCCAGTTTCTGTTGGCTAACATGGTCTTGACCTTTACAAGGCACTTTTCAGAATCGGTCGCCTTCCCAATGTCTTCAAGCATGAGAATAACTGGGCACGCTTCAAGGGATACCATCCAGGGATACTCTTCAGTGAAGTCTTCATCAGTTAGTGGCCTGCATGGCACAGGCCGGCCAGGGTGCCGCGACAGGCAGCTGGCAGGGTTGTTGACCCCCGGATGAAGGATCACATTGAAATGATATGCCTGCAGTTGGACTGCCCACCACTTGATCCAGGGAGGAGCCAACCGAGATGTGCCGGCGAAGAGGGGGATGAGAGGCTTGTGATCGGTGACCACTTGAAATTTGTGTCCATACATATAGAGATGGAAATGCTGGCAATGGCATGCCCATTTGATGGCCAGGGCCTCACGCTCTATCTGCTCATAACACATCTCTGTTCCAGTCAGCGCCCTGCTGGCGTATGCGGTTGGGACCCACTCCTTGGACTCTGTCTCTTGCATCAGGATGGCGCCCAACCCCACTGGGCTTGCATCCACCACCACTTCGGTGCACCGATGGGGGGGAAAGTACGCCATCACTTTGTCATCGATGAGGGCCTCCTTAACAGCATGGAATGCCAGATCTTCTTTCGTGGATCAGACCTACGGTTTCCCAACCTTTGTAAGAGTGCAGAGTGGTTCATAGAGGGGTGCCAGACTGAGGATGAACCGACCACAATACATGACCATTTCGAGGAAGCTGTGGACCTCTGTGGGCTACGTAGACCTCGGGCCAGCTCGTATGGACGCTGCTTTTTTTGGATCAACCCGCAGGCCAACTCTGGAGAAAATGTAGCCGAAGAAATCCACCAACTCTTAATAGAATAAGCACTTCACTTGTTGCAGGGTGAGTCAGTTTTCCGCTAGCCATTGAAGAGTGGCCTGCGATGCACGTGGTGGTCCTCTATTGTCTTAGGGAATGTGAGGAAGTTGTTGCTCAAATTTATAATGCCTTGCAGCCTGGTGAGCATTTCCCTTACTGCGTTCTGGAACACCTGCACTGCAGAGGAAACTCTGAAGCTCAGTCTCTTATACCGACATAGCCCCACATGAGTGGAGAAGGTCATGATGTTCCTACTGTCGGGATGGATCTCCAGCTGATAGTGGGCCGTATTGAGATGAGTTTGGTGAACCACTTGGCACCATTGAGGTCAGCCACAATGTCATCCATGGTGAGTGTAAGATGACGTTCACTCTTCACAGCCTTGTTCGGAAGGCACATGTTGACACAGAGCTGAATGGCTCCCGGCTGTTTTGGTTTGGGAGCTACGACCAAAGGCAACACCCATGGGGTGGGGCCCGACACTTTCTCTATCACGCCTAGCTGCTCTAGCTTCTTCAGTTCCAATTCTACTTGAGAGCGTAGGTGGAACGGCACCCAATGGTGTCTCAAAGCCACATGCTTGACTGTTGGATCGATGTGCAGCTTGAACATTTTCCCTTTGAGGCATCCCAGGCCCTCAAATAACATGGGGACGTCTTTGAGGATTCTAGGGCATGCAGGTTGTGCACCTGGTTTGTGAAAAAGATCAACTTCAGGTCCTCCGCCGTGTAACAACTGAGGAGGGTTCCTCGCTACCCTTCCGTGACATGGAACCTCGTGTTGAGACAATGGCCCTCATTGGCAACTTCGACCTCCAGGACTCCTCGAAGGGGAAGAGGCTAATTTCCGTCCTATCTGTATATTCTCGCCTTGGACAGTAGAAGTGGAGGATGTGGTGATAGCCGTTCATACTGATCGCTGTCCATTATGTTTACTGAAGCCCCGGTGTCTATGAGGGCATTCACGGGGGAACCAGCCACTGTGATGGTACACATGGGTGGCGGCCAGTGCCTTGTTCCTTCTCGACCAACAAATGACACTAAGAACACGTCATCATTTTCTGCTCCAAGTCCAAACCCTGGGGGAGTGGTGTCCGTCTGATTCAGAGAGTCCTCGAGCGTCAGCTATCTCACCGCTGCCGTCGGTCCACACTGACTTGGGGCATTTTTCCTGCCTCAGCCACTTCTGCAGCTTTTCGAGAAGTGGTTAAGCTTTCCACATTGGGAGCAGGTTTTTCCTTTTGCGAAAAAACACCGCCCTTCTGGAGGGTGATCCAACCCACAATTTCCACACGCACTTCTTTGGGGCAGTCTCCTGGGTCCTCTTGAAGATGCCGGCTATCTCTGAATAGCATCCACTCTCTCCTCCCTAATTACAGGGGGTTGTTGTGGTTCAGGCTGCGGCATGGGCCGGTTGAGAGCCACCTCCATCTCATCTACACGAGCGTTGGCCGCTCGTGGGACCTGGCGAGCACAAGAATCTCATCCAGATTGTCATAGTATCAGGCAGTGCAGTGTCACTGAACAACTCCCTAAATGACTGGTCTGGCATCGTACACGAACTCGCCAACTTCGGTTGACGAGCGTAAAAAACACCTATCATCTCAGCCTCCCCTTGCCGCGCATGGCTGTGCTTAAAACGCTCGAAGTCTGAGTTTATTTGGGGGTCGAAGTGCCTGTTCAAGGCAGCAACCACCCCATTGTAGTTGTCATCCGTCCCTGTGTTGGGCAATGTCTTGAATAAGTCATACAGCTCCCTCCCTTCGTAGCACATGAGAAGCGACCTCTTCGCCTTACCGTCGGGGGGTGGCCATGGCCAGACAAGGCAAAGGGTGATCAGGTACGGCTGCCTGCTGCCGCCAGCGGCTGCGTCACAGTGGCTTCGCCTCCCCCCTGTGTCCGGCGCATTCATCTCTAGTCACCTGCGTACTTGGCTGAATCCTTTGGGCTAGAGCTGCAGAGCAGACTGCTGGATGTGGGGCGCTGTGCCGCTGGTCTTGGGGCACCTCTAAATCACTGCCAGTGGAGGCGAGCGTGGCTGGATTCTGAACGACATGGAGTGGTGAGGGTACCTGCAGGCTGGTAGCTCCTGGCGATGTGGGCAGTGTTCTGAATAACCTCCAGGCGCAGAGGCCAGGACCTTCTAGTGCTTTGGAGGGCAGTCTGTGCAACCTTCAGGTGGAGGGGGCAGGTGAGGTGCAGTCGAGCGTGTATGCGCTATGCTGCTGGTCAGTGTTCATGCAGGCTGAGAGGCCAGAAGGGAGATATAGGGCAACCCTCGTCCCTGCTCGCAGGCCAGGTCACCCCCATGCTGCACGGCCCCCATGCTGCACACCCCCATGCTGCGCGGCCCCTCCTGTGCGCTCGTGACCCCCCCGTGCTGCTGCCCTCCACTGCTGTGAGTCCACCGCTGGCTCTGCTCAGTTGCTGCCTGATCGTTATTCTTTCTCTACCTGTTGCCTGATCGCCAGCTGTTCGGCCATTATTGTTTGTATCTACCCCCAGTGCCCCTTCTCCTGCCCCCCACCGCCATATTCCCGTCCCTGCTTTCGGCCACTGCTCCCCTGTGGCCCCGCCCCTTTTTCCTTCTGCGACCCGTTCCCGCCACCTATTCGCCGCCCCACTCCCGCCTCCAAGCTGCTCCTCCCTCCCACTTGGCCTTATGTGGAGGACGCCGCACGGATGCGCAGTGGGCGCGTGCAGCGGGCTTGCCGCTGGCGTGCCGAAGGCGTGCCATAGGCAAGCCTGTTTGCGCCCGTCTGCGCTTGTCTGCGCCTGGACCGCGCCCAGCGTCAGAACCCCTGGACCCCAAGGCCACCACACCACCAGACTGCACTACGACTCCGGCACCCTGCACGCAATCAACACCGGATGAGATCTCACCTGCTACCAAGCCTCCCCGAGTCGCACCAAAGGACCCTTCACCTGCCGGAACTGCAGCTTCAACAGCATCCGGCCAGCCAAACCTCCAAACAGAGAACCCAACCACCTCCGATGCATCCTCCTCAACACCCGCTCCACTTGCAAACACACCATCGAACTCTGGGACCTCCTAGACTCAACCACCCCGACGTCACCTTCCTGACGGAGACCTGGCTGAACACCACCGTGGCACCAGACATCGCCATAGCCATCTTGGAAGGCTACAAGATCTCCCGCAGAGACCGGATTGGGAGGTGGAATTACCATCATACACAATGACACCCTCAGAATCTCAACCAACACCGACAACACCCTCACCACCACCGAGCACATGCACTTCCAGACCCACACCCACCCCAACACCACCCTAAGAGGAACACTCGTCTACAGGCCTCCCGGACCCCGACCACAGTTCAGCGACACCATTGCCGATCTCGTCAGAACCCACGCCCTCGCCTCCACAGACTACATCGTCCTGGGGATCTGAACTTTCACTTCGAGAACAACAACAATGCCAACTCCTCCGCCCTGATCGACAACCTCACCAACCTTGGACTCAAACAGCTTGTGACGACACCCACCCACGTCGCCGGACACACACTGGACCCAATCTTCTCCGCAAGTCCTCACATCTCCTTCAACCACACCACCGAACCCCACTGAACAGACCACAGATGCATTCACTTCACCTTCAGGATATCCGCCACACCCCACCGCACCCAACAGATGCCACGCTGCTGCTGGGGTAAGGTCGCCGAGGATCAGCTGACCACCACCCTCGCCCTGGCACCATCCGCCGACCCCTCCGACCCCGAAACTGCCGCCACCAGCCTCAAAAAGTGGATCAACTACTGCGCCGACACCCTCACCCCACTCAAGGCCACCACCACCAACCTCACGAACAAGAAAGCCGCATGGTTGACCGAAGACCTCCGGACCTCCAAGCGCACCTGTCGGAAGCTGGAGAAAAGCTGGCTCCGCGACCAAACACCAGACAGCCGCACAGCCCCCAAGAAGGCCACCCACGGACACCTCCAACTCGTCAGGACCTCTAAGAGGACCACCTTCAAGGACCGCCTAGACAGCAACGCACTCAACAGCAAAGAACTCTTCAACATCGTGAAAGAACTCTCCAACCCAGCTCCAATACCAACGACATTCCACCATCACAAGACCTGTGCAACTCACTGGCCACCTTCTTTCACCGCAAGATCATTGACATCCACAACAGCTTCAACACCACCACACCGACACCCACCGCCGAGACCACCACCCCTGTGACCACCACCCGCACCAGTCACCTGACCGCCTGGTCCAATGTCAGTGACGAAGACACCATCAAGACCGTGAACTCCATCCACTCCCGATCCCCAACCGACTCATGCTCTCACTACGTTTTCAACAAAGCCAGCACCGCCATCGCACCCCATCTCCGTAAAACAATCCACATCTCCTTTGAGACAGCAACCTTCCCAGAGAGCTGGAAGCATGCCAAGATCAACGCCCTACTGAAGAAACCCAAGGCAGACCCCAACGACCTCAAGAACTTCCGGCCCATCTCCCTGCTCACTTTCCCGGCCAAAGTAACGGAGAAGATCGTCAACAGACAGCTGACCCGCTACCTCGAAGACAACAACATCCTAGACCAGTCTCAGTCCGGCTTTCGCAGCAACCACAGCACTGAGACTGCTCTCATCACCACCACCGACGACATCAGGATCTGATTGTCAAAGGAGAAACCGCCGCCCTCATCCTTCTGGACCTATTGGCAGCCTTCGACACGGTCTGCCATCGCACCCTAACAGCACTCCTCCATGACGCCGGAATCCAAGAGAAAGCCCTGGCCTGGACCACATCCTTCCTCTCCAACAGAACCCAGAGTGTCCGCCTCCCACCCTTCCGCTCCAAGACCACCGAGATCATCCGCGGCGTTCCACAGGGATTCTCCCTCAGCCGACGCTGTTCAATATCTACATGGCACCACTCCCCCACGTCGCACGACAACACAGCCTCAACATCATCTCCTACGCCGACGACACCCAGCTGATCATATCTCTCACCGAAGACCCCCACACCGCCAAAGCCAACCTCCACAGAGAAATGAAGGCCGTCGCCAAATGGATGAAAGACAGCAGGCTGAAGCTGAACTCAGACAAGATGGAGGTCCTCATCCTCGGCCCCACCCCCTCAGCCTGGGACGACACCTGGTGACAGCCGCAGAACCCACAGACCACGCACGCAACTTGGGGTTCATCTTCGACTCCGCCCTCTCCATGACCAAGCAGGTCAATGCCATCTCCGCATCCTGCTTCCACACCTTGCAAATGCTCCACAGGATCTTCAAATGGATCCCCTCCGACAAGAGAAAAACCGGCACCCAGGCCCTAGTCACCAGTAGATTGGACTATGGGAACGCCCTTTACGCAGGAACTACAACCAAGCTCCTGAGACGGCTGCAATGCATCCAGAACACCTCAGCACAACTGATCCTCAACGTCCCCCGTTGCAGCCACATCACACCCCATCTGAGAGGCCTGCATTGGCTCACCGTCAACAACAGGATCAACTTCAAACTCCTCATCCACGCACACAAGGCCCTACACAACTCCGGACCAGCATACCTCAATGACCGACTCAGCTTCTACACCCCCACCCGCAGCCTCCGCTCGGCCAACCTAGACCTCGCCACAGTTCCATGCGCCCGGAAAACCACCGCCGGCGGCAGATCCTTTTCATACCTCGTGCCAAGACCTGGAACACTCTCCCTACCAGCCTACGACAGACCGAGGACCTAATGGCCTTCAGAAGACTTCTCAAGACCTGGCTCTTCGATCTGTAGCAGCCCCCTCCCTATTCCCCCCCCCCAGCACCTTGAAACCCTCAAAGGTATGTAGCGCGCTTTACAAATGGATTGATTGATTAATTGATTGAGATATATGCACATGGAGGCGCTGCTGTGGGCACCCAGACTCCTTCGCCACTCTGCACTTGTGAGTAGCGGCTCTTCAGCCCGCCGGCTGCGAGCTCAACCACGTGACTGTGGGAGCCCGGCGTGCGGCTAAGTCTTGTTCATGCTGGGCACAGTCTCAACCACACAGTCGTGGAAGCAGTGTGTCTGTCGGGCGCGCAGACACGTGGAAGGCAGAACCGGCCTCACCTCATCGTAAAGGCCTCCGGCGCCTCTGGTCTTCCTTCCACATGAACCAAGCATCGGGGCAGGCTGCCAGGTAATCATGCAGTGTGGACAACAGGATGTGGGAGCACACCGCTGACCTCTCAGGCAAGGTTCGCCCCTGCATTCTGGTAAATGCAGTCTCTTGTATCTCGCTCCAATATTTTCGAGTATCTCGCCAAGGTTGGTGCAGATAGTGCTGATCTCTAGATAGACACCTGTTTCTGGTTTATTAACCATCATCGGTAGAGAATAAAGTCTTTATTTTGGGGTTTGCTGAGTAGGCTGCCAAACATTATATCAGGTCCGGTACCTCTCACTGGCGCGCAGGTGCTTCATCCACGAGCTCGTCAGCTCAATGACTCACAGGAGTACTTTAAATAGACAACAGGATGTGGGAGCACACCGCTGATCTCTCAGGCAAAGTTCACCCCTGGTATTCTGGTAAATGCAGTCTCTTGTAGCTCGCCCTGATATTTTCGAGTATTTCACCAAGGAAGGCGCAGATAGTGCTGATCTCTAGACGCGTGTTTCTGGTTTATTAACCGTCATCAATAGAGAATACAGTCTTTATTTTGGGGTTTGCTGAGTAGGCTGCCAAACATTATATCAGGTCTGGTTCCTCTCACTGGCGCGCAGGTGCTTCATCCAGGAGCTTGTCAGCTACAATGACTCACGGGAGTACTTTAAAAAGACAACCGGATGTGGGAGCACACCGCTGACCTCTCAGGCATGGTTTGCCCCTGGCATTCTGGTAAATGCAGTCTCTTGTAGCTCACGCTGATATTTTTGAGTATTTTGCCAAGGTTGGATCAGATAGTGCTGATCTCTAGACACGTGCTTCTGGATTATTAACTGTCATCAGTGTGGAGTGGGCACCCGCAGATGAGTCACACGACCGCCTGACCTCCTACAATGAGGAGCAGCGAAGAGTGGGGTGAGCAACCACTGAGTTGAAATCTCATGGGCCGGTAGAGCGAGCCACACATGCCTGCAGGGATCCTCCTCAGCTACAGCCAGCCTCAACCACCAGCACCAGGAACGATTAAGGTCAGTTGGGCACGACACAGGCAGGTGAAACCCACCTCGTCGCCAATGTGGTGTACAGGCCTCAGGCTTGGTAACGCAGCAAAGAGGGACACAGACACACAGTTGCTGGTACTGGGCTAAGACCCTGAGCACTCTTACACCCCTTTACTTAACCCCTCGGGTGAGCCTGCCCTCAGGGTGCGTGCGTGCGTGCAAGTGCTGCGTGAATAGGCCGGGTGGCACCGTCATTACACCATCTTTGCCACCGTGGAGGGGGCTTCCTCCATGGCAAGCAGCCTGGCCACTGCCCAAAACCTTCCTTTATGAAGGGTCCTGCAAACTCTTCATTAACATATAAACATCAACATTGTCACATAGGATTGGATTCCTGAAAACTTCTGTTGTACTTATTTGGCGCTAGAGTGCATGGCGCCGCAGGGCATTTTCGTCACCCTCCTTCACACGATTGACATTTGGCACAAGCGATTGCCAGTGGCTCAGATTAATTCAAGCATTCCATTCATCACTTTATTGTTTATGTATTTTCACAACATTGTAGTACATAAGGCTAACATGTCAAGCTAGTTGTAGTTATACACATGGAAACTGCTATGCTACTTGTGGATAGTTTTCACTCCATTAATTTTGGGGCATACATTTGATAGATTGTGAATTAAATATGCCATATATTTTGATAAGTATGAGCACTGTGTTTTAATGCAGAGGAAAACTGTGATTTAGAATGAAACATACTATGTAGTTCAAACATACTCCAGCAGGACCAAATTCACAAAAAGCATACAGAGTTATGCATAATTATGTGTAAAAATATGCAATCTTATTTTCAAAATTTCTTAAAGTGCTGTGAAATATGCATTTTGGAATCAAACTCTAATGGGCTCCTAATTGTGAAGGCATATTGTGTTGTTTACTTGTGCCTATAGAAAGGATATAGTTATTTCCATTTTTGCTATGGTTGTCAATTGCCTATGCAAATTAGGCACTTTTATTCTTTTCTATATTTTCTGTCTGATGCTGGAGGGCTGTCATGTAGCATTTTCCTTGTATGAAACAGTATTCTTTGTTCCTGGCTTGCTGTTGCTGATGTTTTAGCCAAGTAATACTGCTCAGTTGTCTCCATTAGATTTAATCAGTGAAGTCACGTCTTCACCATTCTGGTTGCTGTTGATTATCGATGACTTGCTTTAAGTGAGTTCCCAGATTAGCTGGAAAAGCATGTGCTACCATTTTTGTAAAAGAATTGTACGATTAATTGCTTGTCTGGAATGTGGTGTCCTTTTGTAAGAGTATCCCTTAAGGCTCAGCTGTGGGAAAACTAGTGTCTTTCAATTTCTGCCTTATGTGTAATATAGATATACTGAAAGCAGATTTTCTAGGAACAGGAAGGCATTGAGGGCCTTGGGAATGTGGCCTCATAACTTTCCATGTAGAAGGCACCTTTCTGCTGAGCTCTGGGTCCTTTAGAGGCACCCCATGGCTGAATTTAACATTCAATGGTACAAGCCATAGGCATAGTCCAGTTTCTATATGGCAAGAGAAGTAGTTACCTGGATCTTCTGATGGAATTCCAGATGCCGGAAAACATATTGGAATGTCCATATAGTATGTAATGTAGATTCAGCTAATTATTTAACTTGTGGGTTCATAGAGGGGACTGAGTCCATGCTAATTCCTAGGTTTCTTATTCTGTTTAGTGATGTTCTTTTTCAGGTGATGTTCTTGTTCATGGATTGTAGTTCTTCCAGTCTCCGGTTGTTAGGAGCTCAGTTTTTGATGGGTTGTTTTTGAAGTGTTTTATGTGCTTTTTCCTATGCATTGATAAGCAACTCGGGAGCTGTGTTTGAAAATTTAAGGTCATGAAATGATTTGTTGAGTTATCAGAATGTGACTTTGTGAACATTGGAAAGGACTGGGGAGATGCCTCTAAAAGGTAAGAAATCAAGTATAAGTATGTAGCTGAAAATACATAAAAGCTGGTTATGTATACCTTTGCCTACCAAGGAGTAGTGTGCTACCTAGGTAAAAATTGTAGGCACTAAATAAATACCCATACCATGCCCTGTATTTTGTAGTGTATATTAATGTTTCATGTATTAGTTAAGTGGTTTATTGAAGGAATGTGTGGGTCGTGTTTAAATGTTACAGTCATTTAAATAAATGTTCTCTCTTTATGATATTACTGTAAATATTGTTTTAGTTATGTATAATTTACTTATTAATGATTCACAGATTGCTTAAGTGCCTTGCCAGGGATTGTAGGCACTATATGGACAACCATACCATACCATGGGCCAGATGTATCAAGATTCCGATTTGTGAATTCTAAATAGCTATTTTTTGCGAATCGCTATTTAGAATTCGCAAAATGGAATGTATGTACAAAATCGCTATTTATTAGCGATTCCTTAATATTCTTTATTTGCGAATTCGCATTTTGCCAATTTGCAAATAAAGAATACTTTCCAATGCATTCCGATGGGCCAGGAGGCCCATAGGAATGATAGTGCAATAATTCTCAAATTGCGAATTCGAAATTTACATGTGTGTGCATGTGGCACACATACATGTCCTATGGGCATGTATGTTTGTCACATGCCACCCTCACAAATGCCAAATAGGGCATTTTTAAATGAAATTGCAAATTACCACCAACTACAAGTTGGTGGTAATTTGCGATTTCTTAACACAAATTCGCAATTTCAAAAAGTTACATACATATCATTTAAGGAATCGCAAAAATTGCGATTCCTTAAATGCTATGGCAAAATAAGGAATCGCAGTTTTTTGCGATTCCTTAAATTGCGATTTTTTAATACATACCAAATCATGCTAAAAGGCCGTTTGCGAGTCGCAAAGGCCGAAATTCTGTGAATTACGGCCTTTGCGAGTCACAAAAGCCTTGATACATCTGGCCCTAAGTATTTTGCAGAGTACAGTTATGTTTCATGTATTAGTTAAGTGGTGTATTAAGGGAATATATTGATAGTGTTTTAATGTTATGTTAATTTAAATAAATAAACTTTTTATGAGGCATTACTGCAAATATTGATTTAGTTATTTCTAATTTAAAAAGAAATGTAGTACTTTATTGTCGTTTTCTAATTATTAAAATACTAGACGTTTTATGTTTAATGAGTTGTAATACCTTGAATTAGTGTTGTTTGTTTAATGTTTTTGATTATATGTATAGGTTCTAATTTTGTACACAAAGCACAGCATATATTAGGTTAGTGTTTTTTAATTAAACCCTACCCCATTTTATGTATTTCCCCCAAATTATTGGAGGGGTGTATTTAGAAGAATATTTTAAATGTATCCACTGTCAAAAATATTTGAATAGTTGAAGACAGAAACTTACGCCTTAAAATTGTGTACTTTCTACCATTTTTTTAAGGAGTTATAAAAGTAAATCATGCCTCCGCAAGGTATGCAGTTTCCCAATCCCAATTTCCCAGTGTTTGAAGGTGTTAAAAAATATATTTGGCCTCATCCAATTATACACCTTAACTCGTTTTGATTGGGCTAGAGTTAGAATAGTAAATCCAACTCCTTCAATTATTAATTTTTTCTAATGTTTGTAAGATTAGTGTTAAAATAAAGTGTTTGACTTACCTATTCATTTAAACACTTTGCATAATGCCTTTTGAAAAGTAACCGTTACCCCACTACAATATATAGTTTTCTCAAACTTTTAAAGTTTGGATTTATCATAGCATATTGACCAACCCGCATACACTTTATCCATTGTTGGTCGGGCTTGAGTTTAAATGGTAGATCGCACCCTTCTGGATAATTCTCTTTTTCCAGTTTTTTAGGGTTAGGGAAAGGAGAATTTTCTTCAAACCTTTGTGTACATATTCATTTGTAGCATATTTAATCAGTAAGATGTTTAACTGATTTATTTGTAGTGAGAATATAGCAAGGGAAATTTTGATTTGTAAATGTAATTGAACTTTAAATTACGGAGTTTGTTGAGAGTTGCTAGACTAAATATATGTTTCATCATTAAAATGTAAATGTGCACTTACTTGGTATTGACATGTAGGTGCTTCTGTCAAGCAGATCAATAATCTTCTGTCACCCCTGTCTGGTTTGACAACCACTTTGAATATGTTTTTCATGTCCTATTCTTGTTGCATGGTAATTAATCGAGGTATTATTTTTGGTAAATAGTGGAGTTTTGAATGTAATTGTTTCATTGGGTAACTCTAATTTTATAGTATGTGCCATTATGTATGTATGTATGTATGTATACTTGTAAAGCGCACTATCACCTTTCAGGCATCCTGGCGCTGTATACCGCTGTGGAACCCTTCCTGGCTTTCCCTGTGAGATGCCCCCAACTGAGCACCCCCCAGGTGAAGCCAGGCATCCCAGCGCTTTCGGGCCGTTGCGGAGATTAAGCAAGCTATTGCCCAGAGTTGCAGAGTGGGACCCATGATTAAAGTAGGCACCGAGGCGAGAATTATCGGGTCCGTGGACATTGAGCCCAAGACCCTGCCGCGTCGGGAATTGAACCCTGGTCCCGGGTCAGACCTCTGCATCAGGGTCTGCCACTTCTTACCAGTGAGCCACACTTCTCCATTAGGTGAACAATCCTTTTTATATAATTGTTCTTTTTGTTATAGTTTATTGTATGAAGCTGTTGGATTTGGCCATTTTTGCGGGGTCATCACTGAACTTGTTGCCTTCCTCCTAGCCTTTTTTCTGACATGGTGTTGGTGATTTTAGTCCAGCCCGAACTGCCAAGCCATGTCTTCCCTGGACCGGAAACAAGCATCCTGGGACCGGTTTTGGATTCATAATCCTCATCAGCCAGGCTATCTTGAATCCAGTGGCCAAGTGAGCAAGGCACTCACGTCTGAGCATACCCTGCCAACTTAGGGCGAACAAAGAGAAACAAAAGGGGGATGATGGATTGGACCGGTCCCAGGATGCTTGTTTCCGGTCCAGGGAAGACATGCCTTGGCAGTTCGGGCTGGACTGTTCCCATGAGGCACAGGGTCAGACTGATTTGCATATGGCCATGTCTGAACTGGGGTGGCTGAGTGAGCTAAAGAATGGTGATGGATTAAACCCAGATCAGTTGACTGGGGGTGAGTGTTTGATTTGCTCAAACGCTCTGTCCATCATCCCCTTTTGTATCGAGGTGTGTGTGGCTCCAGGGAGGGCAGGGTGAGTCAGCGCTAGGCTGAATAGAGGATCTGCATATGGAGTAGTGGGAGGAGTAGTCCTCTGACCCTGAATAGATCTGTGCCTGCCTGGGTGAATGCTGGCTCCGGCCCCCTGTGGTGGTCTGATGACCGAGCGAGTCCCCACCTGACAAAGGGGAAGAGGAGCCCCGTAAAGAAAGTGCTCCAATACCCCCCAGAACCAGTTGAGGCTGGTTCTCCCAAGCCCTGTGCCAAAGGCAGAACAAAGGAAAATGCTGTTTAAGTACTGGGGCTGTGATCCCATATTTGGTGTGCTTGCTGGTACCTGTGCTGGGGCGAAGGACTGCTGGACAACAGGAGTAACCACTGTGGGACCCAGCTGCTGCTTCCTGGGGGTCCCTACATGCTGGCCTGTCTGTGTCAAGCTCTGCCCCTGATGAGCTGTGGACTACGTGTCCTGAAGAGCCCTATATCTCCTACCCATGACGTGGAGAGTGCTGGTGCCCTGCAGCCCCAGGCCTTTGCGTGGGGGCATCCCCCATGATTTGAGGTGGAGCGGTTGCCCACCCAGCATTTGTTTATCTACTTCCACCTTGTGTGCTCCTTTGGAAGCATGAGTCTACCCCGCATGTGTGTCCTTGAAAGCGGAGCCTACACCGCATTTTCCTTTATGGATGACGCCGCCGCTGAGCTCACCGACCAGGAAGACAGGCAGACTGTCTGGTGGTAGGTGGGGCCAGAAGGAGGGTGGGAGTCTACCCTGCCTCCATGGCTGTAAGCAGAGACCCAGGAGAGATCCTACCCCACCCTGGGATGTGTCCCAGAAGAGAAATGGAGACTTCGCTCTGTGTGGCCTGAGACTGGCGGGAGCCCACCCTGCCAGTGTGGCCTAATCAGCCAGAGAGGTCCACTACGTGCCACGAGGAAGGGTACCCGCTCCGCTCATTCCGAGTGCACCACCCAGAAGTCTGGCGAAGAGGGCCTGAGGCATGGCTGGGGACAGGAAAAGGGCGTGGAGGCCTGAGCACCAGTCAGTCAACTTGGTGCTTAGTTCCAGGTGGGGCTCCCGTTGGGAGGAGGAGAGCCTTGCATATCGCAGCCGGCTGTCCCACGTTGGAGGAGACCGAAGGAGTTGACAAGAGCCCCAGTGCGTGGGGCTCAAATTGGGCTTTTTGGTGCCGCTGGCTAATTCCCTGCTGCACCGCAGTAGCCCGGGCAGCTGCAAGTGGGGGCAATTCCATTGCAAGAGTCCTAGAGGGGGGCTCTCAAGGCACTGTGTTGCCAAGCCTAATTTTACCTCAGCTGTACCGCGAGAGCACGGGCAGCTGCACCGTGTGGAGAATTTTGGTTCCTTGAGAGAGACCTGAGAGGCACAGTGGTGCCAGGTCTAAATTCCCCAGCTGCACCACGGGAGCGCGGGCAGCTGCAAAGTGGGGACAGTTGGTATTTTCTGGATGAGAAAGGGGTGAGTTGCACCCTCCGCCCCAGTGCGCTACACCATTGCTTTTGCTGCATTAGCAGCCAGCAGGCCAGTGGAAGGTCCTGCAGCTAAGAGGCCTGACATTTGGAAAGAGGGTTTTTTGGCCCCAGAGGAATGCCAGTTGGCCTGGGGTCATTTTTATATTTGTAGGGCGCAAGGCCCTAATGTGATTTATGCATAATGTGATGTAAATGTCATGCTATAATGTGCTAATGTGATTTGGTACCAAGTACAGTATTTCTACCAGTAGTTACTGGTTGCATTATATTTGCTATTTGTGCTGTGTGATGGTCCTGACCGTGGCCCGATTGGCCCAGTCATGTATATAATTCCCTGTAAATTATGGTGCTAGTTGGCACAGAGTATATATGTCATTACGATTCTAATGTGTTTTGGATAATAAAAAGGCTATTTTTTTATATAACCTTGTGTGGCGTTTCTTTTGTAGTGTGTTGCTGCTGTGTGTGTGTTTGTTGCACAAACGCTTTGCACATGACCTCTGAGATAAGCCTGACTGCTCGTGCCAAGCTACCAAGGGGGTGAGCAAGGGTTTTCTTCAGCGTGTAACTCCCATGCCCTGACTAGAGTGGTGGTTTCTGCCTGGCTCAGGCGCAAGCCCTAGCCAACCAGAAATCCCATTTCTAACAGAAGCTTTATTATTTTGAGTTATATGTTTATTTATGTATTTAATCTGCTACATTGATATATTTGTTGTTGATATTTCTGATGTAGATATATTAAATCATTCTGTTGCATTTTACAGAAAATAATTTTTGTTGCTTTCTATATTTTTGTTTTAGATTTTTCTAAAATTATTTTTGTTCATATATTTGTTGTTGACATGGTATTTGACATTGGATGTCTAAAAAGTTAATGTTTTGTGCATTTAAGCAACAACATTTGTTTATCATAAAATGTAAGTGTTGATGATGTGACCGTTTGCTAGATCAAACTTTTTCTATGCATTCATATGCACAAATGTGATAGCAGTACTAATCCTTGATGCATAACATATTTTTTTCTTAACCTGCTCCTATGCAGCCATATTGCACTCTAGTAGAAGCTCGGTTGTTGAGGAAATAATTTACCTTTTATAACCAATTTTTAAGAGATCATGTTAACCATGTTCTAGATGTTTAAGGGGTTTCATGATGGTGTATTCCTTATGAAATAAGTGTTCCACTGTAATTTTCTTTATACTTTAATTATATAACACTACTAATTTAGTTATCTATTGTGAGAAGTTGGCCTGGTATATGATGCTCACTAGTTCTAGTGATCACCTTGTACTATGCCAAGCAACCCTTATGATGATTGGTTGTAAGTCAACCTTATAGACCAGCTATCCTAGTCGTAGCGTGGACAAAGCAGTCTTAGGCTAAACTCTGAAAGGCATGTGAAGCAAGCTGTTTTACCATATACACCCCCCTTGAATACCAAATGAAAGGACACCACACAGATATATATTTAAAATATATATATATATTTATTAACTACAAATATCCCCTGACTCTTTATGAGCACAGAAGCACAAGCGTTAAAACAAAACACAGTTGAAATACACAAAAGTTGCACAATATGGATGAGCCCTAGGGGCCACCTAAACCATATACTAAGAAAGTGGCATAAGAGATACCAATCGAAAAGGAAACAAGCTGAGGGCCTTGGGAATCGCTGGAGCTGATCGGGACTAGCAGTGACTAAGTCGGGACAGGCCCGCGGGACTCGGGTGCAGTGTTTAAAGTGCACGCACTCACCAATGCAATGTCTATGGTGCATAAAAGTTATAGAGTTAGTTATTTAGGAACCTTCCAAGTGACCTAGAGGAGTGAAACTTAAGACACAGACACTAGAGGTGTGTACCAGTGTGGGAACACCGGCGTTGCTGAGTTACCTCACCCACAGGACGCGGGTGCATAGGGTCGAAGTAGTGTCGGGTTTCGTCACGCTGGTCGATGGTGCTTGGAGCTGAAGATGCTGCAGACGGCTCGATGTGAAGAGTTCCGGTGGATCCAAGGGTGCATCTGATGTTGTGAAGACCTGAAAGCAGAGGGGACAATGTTCAAAGTCACTAGCCAGTGACTACCGTGAAACCAGGTTGGAACCAGGAGATGTCGGGTGCAAACAGGCGTTGAGGTGTAGCTTCTCTCTGCAGCCACGTGGACACGAAGAGGTCGAGGACGTCCAGGAGTCAATCACGAGCTATCTCACGCAGGCTTCTCGCTGTTGGCGGTGTTGGCAACTTGATTGGAGCAAACAGGCTTTGGCTAATGCAAGGCTTATCACTCGGACCAGCAAGGTCAGAGCGGGGGCTCCCTTTTACAGGAGTAAGGGCAAGTCTGGATCAACCAGACCTGCAGTGTAGTTTGTAGGTTTCGTTGCCAAGATGGCCGCTGACCACGTGGCAAGTGGCCGGGATGGCGCGTCGAGTGGCACAATGCAAAAGGGCCCCACGCAGATCGTGGAGATGCTGGGGGGCTGATCTTCGGTGCAAAGGCTGCTCGGTGGTGGGGCTTGTCGGTCCCCAAAGCACAACATCGAGGGTGCCTCGGATGCTGCGCAGTCAGCTTCTCGGGGGTCTTTATAGAGGTCCGGTCCCACGTCTCTCGGTGCCTCCATGGGTCCCTTCTTTGCAGGGACTGTGGATCGGGCTGTGCGAAGTCTGGGGTCTGGGTCTTGTCAGGCTCTGGGCTCGGGCTCCGGCGGGAGGCAGTGGCAAAACAGACGTCGAGTCGCTGGATGGTGCCTGTGTTCACAGGGTGGCCACTCCTAGGCCACAAGGGAGATACTCTTCAGTCTTCTGTGCAGCAGAATGTCGAAGTCCAGTCGTGTTCTTAGTTTCAAGTTGATTCAGGATGATCTGAGGTGCTATGGCACTGCTCCCACTCCTATTCGCAATCTGAGGGGTGGATCACCTGCTAGGTCCCTCCTCTGGGTGGGACCAGGAAGGGGGGCGGTTACACCCCCTTTCCCTTTCCTTTGTCCAGCTCCTCGCCAGCCCTGGGTCTGGAAAGTCCCAGGACCAGTTTGGACTGGCTTATGCACGGGGACACCTTGTGTGTCCCGGGCATGTCTGTTTCTATTTAGCCCTGTCCTACCCAATACACAAAATCCTGTCTGGGGTGGTGCTCGAACCTCCCAAGGCAGGAAACCCTTTGTCCAAGCCTCCCTCGCTGGAAGGACTCCCAGCAGAAGGAGGTCAGACTTGTGTCTGTGGTGGCAGCATCCATTTTGTGATGCTGAGGCTCTGGTTAACTTTAACCGGGGTTAAGGCTATGTACATGTCGTGTCCCTCTAGAAGGGTGGAATGCTATCCCCGTCGACAGAACCGTCGAGGGGATAGTATTCCAAATCGTATGACACCTTACTCGACATGTTTTGATAAAGCCAGACCAAAGTTAGCATATAACAGCAAGGATTATAATGCACTTAAGAGTATATGGTATGGCAATATCCCGGAACAGCTAAGGGAGTAGTTCCCGACAGCTGCAGACAGGCTCAGCTCATGCTAGAGCACCATCTCACATGTAACCGCGCACTCTGCCCCCAGGATTGCAGGGGCCTTCAATAGGAATGGCTTATAGGTTAACATGTGTCCAGTTAAGAGTAGTTATAGGGATACTATATCTAAGCAAGAGGTGATTACACCAACTTACCCCAGCTGAGTGATCAGCCAGTTGTGTCAAATATGGAGGCCAGGCCAGGGGTGGCACAATACATGCTGCAGCCCCTGGTAGGCCTTGGAAACACCTATGCCCTGGGTACCTATGGTACATTGTTACAGGGGCCTATAAGGTGAACCAGTTCCAATTGTGTATGCACCTAAGGTACATGGAGTCCATTTTAAGGAGAGATCAATCAGCCTGGGGCCCTGAATAGCAGGATCCCAGGCCAACTATGTCAAAAACCAGCTAAACACCAGGCAAAAAGTTTGGGGGTAACCATAGTCAGATATCCACTTTCCTACATTATAACCAATTTTTAAGAGATCATGTTAACCATGTTCTAGATGTCTAAGGGGTTTCATGATGGTGTATTCCTTATGAAATATTTGTTCCACTGTAATTTTCTTTATCCTTTAATTATATAACACTTCTAATTTAGTTATCTATTTTCTCTAAAACCCTTATATATTAGTACAATAAAACTGTCTTCACCTGGTAACCTACTGTGGGAATGGACAATATGACTCCCTGGTGATTTGTCCCTCTGCTTTTTGTAAATGTATGGTTTTCCAGAAATACGCTTAATAATCTGTGCCAGGCACAACCTACCTGGAACTGACACTGTAAGTTCAACAGTACCTTCTTAAAAAAATACATGTTCCTATGCCTTCTCCAACACCTGCATCATCATCAAGTGTGGCCCTCCCCTTTCCCAAGTTTGATAGATATTGATCATACCCCTGAATGGATTACATTTATAAATGCATGCAGTGTGGAAACAGGCTTTGTAAAAGTTTGTGAATAAAATCAATAGTGCCTGTTTGTGTGTGTTCAGCAACTTTCTAGCACTCTACTCATCAGTGTAATACCATATCTTAGTAATTCATTAGTTTCTACAGTGGCAACTCGGATTGACCGCTAGCAGTGTTGGTGCAGGGGGACAGGTGCTGCAAAACAACATATATTGTAAATCACTCCAATATTACCACAGGTGAAGGGATGAAGAAGAGCCCGCACTCCCAAGGTGTTGTAGATAGTGTTTATGTGGCAGGACATTTCAGCATTCCTAGATGCCTTTGTCGGACCCTCACAGTAGTGCATCAAAATGCAATGAATATGAATAAAGGAGTTTAATCACTGGCAATCACTCTAGATAGCATTCCATCCCTTCATTATTTTGCCAACCTCGCCACCCCAATTTTGACCTAGCCATATGCAAATCATTCTGACCTGCCCCAGTAGGAATGGTCCAGTCCAAGCTGCCAGGCTAGGTCCTTCCTGATCCAGAGCACAATAATGCCCAGAATGGTTTCACACTGACTGGGGCTCTTCAATTGGTTGTAGATTAGAGTCAGGGGCACAGTGAGTATGGGACCCATGTCTAGGTATACCCATGGTTACTTGGGGCTTTACATGAGATACACAAAATGTGATTGACGGATGCTTGCAATTATTCTAACATCTGGCTTTATAAATTTAAAGCAAACACAAGGAGATGATGGATGGAGCGCTGAAACTTTTCAGACACTCACCCCCTGTCACAGATCTGGGTTGAACCCATCATCATTCTTTCTCTCACTTCACCACCTCGGTTCAGACTCAGCCATATGCAAATAAGTCTTGACCCTGTGCTTCATGGGAACAGTCCAGCCAGAACTGCCAAGGCAGGTCTTCCCTAAACCGAAACAAGCATCCTGGGACTTGTTTCGTGGTAAAACCTTTCATCAGCCATGCTAGCTTCAATCCAGTGGCAAAGTGAGCGTAATACATAACATATTGAAAATAAAGGAACAATGAAATACTTAATGCTTATTGTTGAAGGTATATTTTCCTTAGCCTACTACATATTTAGTGCCTTGTATGAGTGTCAGTAAAAGTGACAGGACTAGCGAAAGGTATGCATATATATTGGAAAGGTTAACATGCGTAGGTGACATTTTAAAAAGTCCATACCAGCACCATTAATTATTGTGGAGTACATTCTCCATTTATCTAGTTGTTAATTCCCTGCATTCTGTTGTCCCCATATGCTGCCAGCATGTGATAAACTGGTACATATATCTACCGTAATAAAAAAATAACAGAAAATAGGAAAAAAACATCACCCACACTGTGCGTTGCGATGGCATATGAACTACAAATTCTCTAGTTGGTGGTTTGTTGGCTATGTACGGTATCATTGCACAAGCAGACAGGTAATCTGAAGCCAAATTGATTAGCTTAAAATGCTATAACTCTTTCCACTAAGTCGTCACGGTTATGTGAGCTGCTAATCTCGACTTCTCTTACAGGATGTTCACAAGGCTATTTGCATTTCTTTCCTATAAACTGTGGTATGCTAGTGTGTTTTTTCGAATATTATAACCTATGATTAGTCCTCTGACACAATATAATCTGTAATATTGAAACACACAATAGGGGGATTGTAAATCAATCATAACTAGAAAAACAAAAATACATTGATGATTTCACCAACAGTATATTAGTTCAGTGAATGTCTTCCTAGCTCAGTAATAATTCTAGATTCATGTCTCTTTAATTTCCCGAATATGTCTTATCCAAGACTCATATGTGGCACCCTGCCAACAACAAATTATTTGAGGACACCTGGATTTGAGTCATTGCAGCCTTTGAAATGTTTCACAACATTGTATGTCATATCTTGTTTTGTAATTGCCCTAAGAATTTTTAAGATGATCTTTTTCAGTGAAAAAATAGCCCCCACATACTGGAATTTGCTTGGGCAATGAATGATATATACAAACATTTGAATAACAATTCATGCACTTCATGGTATTCCTATTGTAATTCTGATATGCTGTTACCTTTTTCACTGTTTCTACACACATTGTATGGTTTACAAGCAAAGAACCCCATAACTGGTTTAAGCCAACCTGTGTGTTTTTTAGGTCTGAAATCGCTGTGCACTGCATGTCCTGCAGAGATTTTGGCTTTTTCTTTGTATTATCACATCACCTCTTGGAACATCCCAGCACTTGTTGAGAATGCACTTTAGTTCAACAGACATGTTAGTAAATGTTGGAACGTCTTGTGTACTGGATGGCATCTCTTTTAAGCCTATTAGCCTTTTGCTGTGCTTCAGCTAGGATCTTATTAGGGTATCCTCTCTCTTTGAATCTGATTATGATTTTTGTTTCTCCTTCTACTCTGTACATTGTATCATTGCTTAAGATTTTCTGACCCCTTAAAAGTCCCCCGTAATTAATGCGGTACTGCACTTTTGTGGATATTGGCAAGTATTGTGGAGTAAACTAGTCCTTGCTGTTTCTGAAGGAGCTAGTGCCTATTTTATGTTTGTTGATTTTGATATGCAGGTCCAGGAAGTCTATCTCTTGAAAGCTATGATGTTGGAAACATAATTGTATTGAGTTTTCAACATCAACGATGTACATAGAATATTATGTATTGCAGCAATTAATGATAAAGGAACAATTTTGTATAAATGTCAAAATAACAATTCACAAATATCAATAGGATAATAAATGCATGTGTACAAAAAGCATTAGAATGTGGTTGTCTGCAATGCTATGAAACAAATAATGCACTACTAAAAATGATAAATAGTATCTAAATGATGCATTGGCATACAGGAGATTAATGTAAATAGTGAAGAACTCATACTTAACTATTTATTTTCTAACTATTAATCTATTACTACTTCCCCCGGTTCACTGGTCCTGTAATGTGCAAAATAACATTCTGATATCTCGTGATCTCACAAATACAACAAATCAATGCTAATCATATACAGTCATAAATTCAGGTGTGTTTAGAACTGTACGTGGTAAATATATACGCGGTACAAAAGGGGTTTAATCCATCACCGTTCTTTAGCCCACTCTGCCACCCCAGTTCAGACATGGCTATATGCAAATCAGTCTGACCCTGTGCCTCATGGGAACAGTCCAGCCCAAACTGCCAAGCCATGTCTTGACTTCGTCCATCACCACCCCCTTTTGTACCGCTTTTGGCCGCCATTAGTGTGGCTGGGTATGCTCAGACGTGAGTCCCTTGCTCACTTTGCCACTGGATTCAAGCAAGCCGGGCTGAAGACGGCTGGAATGCCAGAAACTGGTCCTTGGAAGCTTGTTTCCGGGCCAGGGAAGACATGGCTTGGCAGTTCGGGCTGGACTGTTCCCCCATAATGTACAGCACGTTGTGGCGGAAATACACTAAGAAAGATCCTGAGTTGCGATGGCCTATGTATGGATCGTTTGATTTGAGGAAAATTGAGTATGCGGAGCAGTGTATGCGTAAGCGGCGAGTGAGGCAAGATATGTTTGAATGTATACGAATGTGGGTGAAAGAAGTATGAGAGCGTGAGAACCTGTTTGACAGCCTCTTTATCCTGTCCTTAATAAATCGGATGATGATTTTTCGTTACTAGATCGCTCACCACCCCCGTACGTTGGTCCGTCTGCCCCGAGAGGAGGAGATCAAGATTCTAGGCCGCCCGGACAGAAGGTGGATACGCGGTCAATGTTATCGGCCGACCGTATTGGAGTTCTGGACTTTTTGGTTCCGTCCAGAGGTGTCAGGGAACAACACCCGAAGACCCCGGAGTTCCACCTGTCTTGGTGCACAAATAAACAGAAACACGGGCTTCTCGATGGTGGCGTCAAAGACCAAAGGTTTATTACTGCAGGGACACAGAAGTCACAGAAACTACGCATGGGCAGTATCTAGGAGCCTGTTCGATTTGTACAAAGAGGGTTGCTCCTTATATACTGAAAATTGGGCTTCGGGCAAATTCTTCACATGTTACAACATTCCCAAACCTTTGTGTCCTAAACAATAAATATTTGGCGTTGCACAGGAATCGTGGACAATATCTGATGACACAACATTACGAATGAGAGGTTCCCACTTTTCCATCATAATCTCATGTCAACTTTTCATTCAGGACCCGGACCGCCTCATCGTAAATTTCGTTACCTCCCCCTAATAAAGGCCCAGAAGGAAAGGAGCAGAGCCAGGTGCAGAAGATAGAAAAGCAGGATAAGAGATGTTTGTGGGTTGTAAATGGGCAAGGCTACCAGCTTTGGCCGCCTAATCGTGATCAGGCCAACGGACACGAGAACCAGTTCAGCAGGGCTGGCCTCGGGCAGAGGAGGCAGCCTTTGTCGAGTCATGCAGCTACAGCGTGATCTGGTCTAAGGTGCACGTGTCACTAGAGAGGTGAATCTCCGGCTAAGGCTACGTGTCCTTAATCAAAATGAAATGATCAGAGGTTATTGCGTATGTGAGGGCAAGAAACACAAAATGGCTGACATGATCTAAGATGGATGTCATGGGTAGATCAGAAATGTGTTGGTTACAGGAGTACTCTTGCTCGTAGCGTAGCGAAAACACCAGGATATGCTAAATGGATCATTTGCGGTTCGCTGATACCAATATTATGTATTTCCGACAATATTGAAAACACGGGTTCAAATCGTCACGGAACCTCAGAATGGCTGATCTTCGTAAGATTGCTTATCGGGTAACCAAAGATACTATGCCCCATGCCGATCTATTGCAAGAGCTTGAGGCATGGGAAGATAGAGAGAAACTATATTTTGTTGATTTTCTTTCTAATGAAGTAGTGTTAGCCTTTCGGAAATACTCTGATGTTCTCGAACCAGCGGATGTGATAGCTGATGCAAAGGAATTGCGTAAAGGTTTTTTTCTTTCTCCCCAGGTACCCGATGCAATCCGACGGTTATTTGCGTTACGGGATGAAACATTTTGGCTACGGGACGAAGCACGGAAACGGAAAGCTGGCGAAGAGCAATCGAATCCGACTGGCGGCGGGAAGCAGTCATCCATCTTTTATTCAGATAAGATCGATGCAGTGCATGCTAAACCAATGCGGGAGGCTGCGCCTTTGTATGTTCCTCCTAAAGGAGCGGGTACTAGTTCGGATAAAGGGTCTCCTGATGCTCAAGGGTATTTTATCTATAATTGGGTTTATACTCCTTGGAATAGGGCTGACGTTATGGCATTAAAGGCAGCATTACCTGACCCACGAAAGAAATCCCACAGCCTTTTATGAGGAAGTTGAAGGAACTTTGACTTCCTGTACTATGACTCTGTCTGATATTGATTTATTTTTTGGGCTTATATTACCCCCAGATATGTGGAGGTCAATACGAAAGGTTGATGACCTTCAGGCATTTAAAGCTCGATGGGCGGACCTTGAGGATGAGGACAGGGAGAGGAAATCAGCACAGAAGCCGCCCCAGTCCATTTTAGATCTTCCTGCTGCTATTTTAGCTAAATTAAAAACACTTATCCCCCCTAAAAAGATTGATTGGACTATGCTAGCGTCATGTAAGCAGAAGGTAGATGAATCGGTTTCTGACTTTTTTACACAATTTGAGGAAACTTTTCATGATTTTAGCGGTCAGTCGCTCACGGATGACACGGGCCGGCACCTTTTTGTTGATAATTATGTTTCAAATTTATTACCAAGTATAGCAGCTCGATTAAAAGCGAGTGAAAGTTCTTGGACGACCTCGACACCAGCATCCCTCCTGACGATGGCTCAGTATTACGAGCGTCAGGAACTAGAAGCGAAGGGTAGTGAGGAAAGGAAATCTAAAGATCTGAAAACGAAGGTTATGTTAGCACAAGTATATGGGCCGCCTCGTAGAGGTAATGATCGGGGCAGCAGGAATTTTTTTAGCTCTCCTTCAGGCCGTACTGATTTGGCCCGGGATCAATGTGCGTATTGTTAGCAGAAAGGCCATTGGGTGAACTAGTGTCCGTTGTTGCGTGCACAGCGACAGGAGCATGGGCAGGGGTCTGTGAGGGGTAGAGGAAACTTTTCAGGCCATAGAGGCAACACGAATGATCGAGCTAGGTTTGAGTCTAATGTGCGACCCCGAGATGGGTCCAATGTTTTTGATCGACGAAATCAGTACCAAATGTCTGATTATGAACCTCCCGAGCAGCACGATTCACAATATGCATAGGATTGCGTAGGATGGGGTAAGGAACCAGTTGAAGTGCCAGTAGATCAGAGGGGTCCTTATGTTACAGCATATGTTTTGGGCTCTACTGATCGGTTCCTGGTTGATACAGGAGCTACTCGTAGCGCCTTGTCCAAAAAATTGGTTTTGAGGGCTCCCCTGTCTGGCTCAACAATCACGTCAATAGGGTTCGATGGAACACCTTCTGTTAGCCCACTATCCCAACCTCTTGCACTTTGAGTAGATCAGTTTACTGCACCATGCCTTTCCTACTCTCCCCAAAAACTCCTGATAATATCGTGGGCCTAGATATGCTCAAATATTTTCGGGCCACGATACGGTGCTCCCTTGAGGGAGCACGTGTTATTCTGAATGATAATTATCCACCAATGGAGAGGGTGTACATGATTACGTAGAGGCTGCCCTGGCCTCTTTGCCTGAGCCTTTGTGGGCCTCGTCCGATACCAACGTGGGACAGATGATCATCCCTCTGGTGCACATCAGAATACCGCGCTTGCCTCGGTATCGGATATCACAGGATGGGGAGGAGGCGCTCATATAGATAGTGCAGGACTTGATTAAAGTAGGGCTGGTTGAAGAAGTTCCATATAACATGGGCAACAGTCCTATCCTACCGATTTTGAAGAAAGACACTGACACCAGGATTTATCGATTCATTATCGATTTGAGGGAAGTTAACAGGATAGTGATACCTCAATACCCAGTGGTTTCCGATATTACGACACTCCTTACTTTGGTCCCGCCAACTGCAACAAAGTTCTCTGGTAGACTTGAAAAATGCTTTCTTTTCGATCCCTATTCACCCTGACAGCCGATATCTTTTCGGTTTCACGTTGAATAATAGATCGTACAGATTCTGTAGAGTTCCTCAAGGCTATACTGAGAGCCCCAGTATTTACAGTCAGGCATTAAAACCACAATTGGATTCTTTTGTTTTACCCGACGGTGTGGCGCTTATACAATATGTCAATGACATCTTGTTGGCTGCCAACACCCCTGAGCAACGTGAAGAGTGCACTTTGTCCTTGCTTACCTTTTTGGTATCTCACAATCACAAAGTATCGAAAAAGAAACTGCAATATTGTAGACCAAAGGTAACCTACTTAGGTCACCTTTTGTCTAAGGAGGGGCGTGCACTTACACCAGATCGTATTCAAGCCATTTTATACACCAGTACCCTCCACGCAGAAAGACGTTCGAGCCTTTTTGGGTCTTACCTCCTTTTGTAGACAGTGGATATGAGGGTTTTCATACATAGTTAAACCACTGTTAGGCCTATTGACGAAAGATACCCCAGTTCCCCTTCCATGGACAGATGAATGTGAGAATGCTTTTCACCAATTACGACAGGCTCTTTGTTCAGCACCAGTGTTAGGCACCCCTGATTACACAAAGCCCTTTACATTGTATGTGCATGAGAGAGAATGATGCGCGTTATCAGTGTTAGTGCAGATGCACGGCGATAAGCAGCGCCCTTGTGCATACTTCTCGGCAGTACTTGATCCTGTTGCCCGAGCTTTGCCTGGGTGTTTTTGCTCAGTTGCGGCGACAGCTGTGTCAATACGCCAGAGTGAAGGGATAGTCTTATCTCATAAGCTGTTGGTGTTGGTCCCCCATGCTGTTGATGCCCTTTTGAATCAGACAAAGACGCAGCATTTAACTAGTGCTTGTCTGACAGGATACGAGCTGACATTGTTGGCCCCTCATATAACTTGAAGAGATGTGCAACGTTGAATCCAGCTACGTTGTTGCCCTTCCCAGCGACTCAGCCTGAGGCGCAAGAGACGCATGACAGTGTCTTTGTGACCAAGGAACAGACAAAGGGTCGTATTGATTTACAAGATACGCCCTTTACAGATGTGGATGGAGAGCTGTGGGTGGATGGGTCCTGTTTAAAGTTACCAGACGGAACAACTTCTGCAGCATATGCAATTACTACATTACACACGATAGTGGAGACAGCACGCATACCACAGAAATCAGCTCAGGCAGCAGAACTGATAGCGTTGATACGAGCTTGTGAGCTTAGTGCAGGATTATGTGTGAATGTCTACACAGACAGCCGCTATGCTTTCGGACTAGCGCACGATTTTGGCCTGCTCTGGAAGGAGAGGGGCTTTTTGACATCACATGGAACTCAGATAATGTATGGAGAATTAGTACAAAATCTCTTGACTGCACTGACGCTCCCTAAAACGATAGCTATAGTGAAATGTAGTGCACAGAAGAAGGTGACAGACAAAGTTGGACAAGGAAACGCTTTTGTAGATTGAGTAGCACGTGAAACAGCGATGCAGCCTGGCTCCACGTCGATGTATGTCGTGAAGTCACAAGCGGAATGGTGGCACGATGCTAGGGAAAAAGTACGAGAGATGCAAAAGACTGCTACTGAGAAAGAACGAGACCAATGGTCCAAAGATGGAGAGTTGGACGATGAGGGTTGTTGGAGGAATAAGCAGATGGATAGGTGGAAGTTACCCACAGCCTTCGTACAACTTATGGTTCAGATGGCACAATGGCTAGCACATGTTGGAGCTTCGGCAATAGTGAAATTGCTTACGCAAGTTTGGGAGCATCCAGAGATTGCAAGCACGGCTAAGAGAGTGGTACAGACCTGCATGATTTGCCTTAAATATAATCCAGGAAAAGGGACACGAACTCCAGCTGGAGGATTTGCAACACCCACTGCACCTTTTGAAGTATTGCAAATGGATTATATTCAGCTGGAATGCTGTAATAATCTGAAGTATGTCCTGGTTGTGGTTTGTGCATTCAGCAAGTGGATTGAAGCATACTCTACTAAGGACAATACTGCAATGACTACTGCTAAGGTGCTTTTGAAGGAATTCTTTCCTCGTTTTGGTGTTTGTAGATTGTTGTGGAGTGATAACGGGCCCCATTTTGTGTAGGACGTTATTAAGTATGTCCTGAAGGGATTAGGCATCGTGCAAAAGTTTCACGCAGTATTCCACCCGGAATCGGCAGGATTGGTGGAAAAGTACAATGGCACGCTTAAATTAAAAATTGCGAAAATACAGGCTTCTACTTCTCTGACTTGGCCAGATGCTCTGCCTTTGGCGTTGTTGTCTATCAGATCGGTACCACACTGTCGGACGGGCTTAACGCCTTACGAGGTTTTTTTTGGGCACCCCATGAATATATGGGGGTGCCCAAACCAAGTTCGGTGTATGATGTACCTTGTGTTTTAATGAATGACTATTTGGCACAATTAACTGATAGCTTGGTTTCCATTCATCAACAGGTTCGAGAAGCACTCCCTGATCGGTCCACAGGAGAAGGTCACAATCTCCGGCCTGGTGATTTCGTCCTCGTGAAGTCCTTTGAGAGGTCGAGTAGTCTGGAGCCGAGATGGTGTGGCCCTGAACAAGTCCTCCTAGCCACAAGAACAGCAGTACGAGTGACGAATTGCAGGAACTGGATCCATTCTATCCACTGCCGAAAAGTGCAACCTGATCTGGTGGAACCTGCTGTGCTGACTGATCATCGAGATATCCTGATAACGGAGAGAGGCCGTGCTGTGGTACCTGACAATTGTGAGGAGTTCTTCCCGGACCAAACAACGTCTGCATCGAGAAGATACAATCTGCGACCAAGGAAAGAATCTGCAATTGTATGAGAAGTTGTCAGAACGGTCCCTAGGTTTGTGAAACGGAGAGCCAATGAGGCAAGGGGGGGGGAATGAGCCATGCATTAGAGTAGTGACACCCGTCTTGGCCCGATGGTGAAGAAAACAACTGCTACCTACGGGGTAAGAGTTCTGACAACACTTTAGTTTCAGGAAGATACTGTGTACATTTTGCTCGAGATGGATAAAAGAAAGATTTTTGGTTCTGTAGGGTTCATTTTCGTTATAGCAGTCATTGCTACAGTCATGTGGTTTGTTGAGGAGAAAGCTCCTGCCTGTGAACTGTATGTTGTCTCTAGTCCAGTCCCAAATGAGCACTTTTTCTATACACTCCCATATCAGGAGTTGAAACATCGACAGTCATATTTGAATAACACCTTCATTCAGATGTTGCATCATACCCACGTTGCTAAAAAAGCCACAGATTGCTGGATATGTGGGATGATGCCAGCGCATCAAAAGAAGGGGTAGGCACCGTTCATACCACTTCCCTTTTCTCACAATGGCTCTTGTAGAGCGTGGTACACTTTACTTTTTGCTACAAGGAAGCCTACCATAGGACGACTGATTTTCAAACTGAATAAGGAATGTCATCAAGATAAAGACGGCTATCCACAAGCCAAAAGAACTATATGGGAGTGGGAAGAATATCGACCGGACAATGAATCGACCCCTTATATCTTCACGAACACTAGAGACACTGTTGGACAAGAGAAGTTTGTGATTTCAGTGGCCCAAGCACAAGCTGATTTATGTGTACAGAGTGTAGGCTACATTCCTGTAGGTGTTAGTGACTGTATTGTTGTATTGAACATTGATGGCCTGAATAACAGTACTTTCCTTGCTTCACATAACACCTATTTTGTATGCAGGAATAAGGGCTATTATCGATTACCAGCCGGATGGTCTGGAGTGTGTTATGTATCGTTTTTATTGCCACCTGTATTCTTGGTACCTGCATCATATCATAAAGACTTGAAGTTGTTGAATAATGTAACTGTGAACAGATTCAAACAGACTTTATCCATAGACGATGTTGTTCAGACGGACACTAGTCTGCAACAATATATAGATTTCAACTTAGGATTGTTTTTCTTTGTGGGAGCTGCTCTGAATAGCAGAAAGATACGACGATTAACAAGAGTAGTAGAAGCTGTTACCAATCAAACTGCTGTAGCTCTTGGGAACCTTACTGAAGAGCTACAAATTACTAGGATTGTTGCATTGCAGAACCTTATGGTTCTTCATGTTATGTTAGCAGATAGAGGTGGAGCTTGTAGAATTATCGGAAGTAGCTGTTGTGTCTTTATCCCTGACCATACTCCTTCTGTGTACAAAGCTATTAACAAATTACACAAGATTGCAGCTGATATACATCAAGAAAATGGATCTTGGACTTTCTCTGGGTGGTTCTGGACCTTGATTTCTACATGGGGTTGGAAGGTCCTCACTAGAATATGTATAATTGTTGCCATATTGTTCACCTGTTGTGTATGTATTCAATGCAGTCCAATGATATGTTCTTTATGTGTTTCACTTTGTGTGCCTAATAAACAAGCTGTTGTGGATGCTGCCCATAAGAAAACTATAACTAGAGAGATAGCGGATATGATGAGCATCGATATAAACGATGAGTATATAGATTATCCAAGCAAACCGAATGTCTTCAGCAAATGCTGAAAGGGTCGTCTGTTGTAAATAAAACAGCGATAATGTTAAGCATTCGCTGAAGACATGTTATTCTGTCAGTCAGTCAGTCAAGTACACTTTATTCGATTGTTAAAATCATAAAAGGTATAAAAGTTCAATGTACATACATTCCAAATGCAGGATGACACATAGTAAAAACAAATTAGCAGCAAGGATTATAAAAAGGTACAATTGATTATAAAGATTTCTTTTCAAGGAATGTAAACAGTTCAAATGTTAATAAATTCATGTTCTTGTTAAACAAGATTTTGTTCTTGTTGCGGCTACCAAGAAATTAGCAACTCTGAATATAACATAGGTGCTACCTAGAAGCTGAAGGATAAATTACAGCAGGCCTTACTTGGGTGAAGCCTTCCTTTCTTAAAATAGGTAGCAAAAATGTTGCCCTTTCCACAGTGAAAAACCTGCAGAACATAGTAAAGTGCATTGTGTTTTGTACAGATCTGTTATCACATTAACAAAATGGGGCTGCCTCCTGTTTTGCCCATTTAGGGTAGCTGCCCAACTGGAAGTGGATTAAGTTGAAACGGAACTTGGTCAGCAGGAACCTATGAAATGGTTTGTTGACAATGGCAAGATAGGGTTCCATTGAGGGGGAATGTAGAAGCAAATAATGAGATCTAACGGTTGGCTTCATCAATTCCCTTTCCACCCGTGCCAGTCTGGCCCCCTCCATGTAATGTTTTTTGATCATGCCGATGTCCTCCCTCCTAATACAAGTGGGTGAATAAAAAAGTTCCGGGCAACCCATCTCGACTAAAGATCTTTTTATGTACTCCAGCCAGGGCACCCTATTGGAATGATCTAGGGATATGACATCAGCCATAATAGAGTGGTTCAGGGATAATTCGCTATTCAACCAGGTCCTTAGCCAGAAGATTATTGGGGCTAGCCTTAACCTGTCGGAAACAAAATCCAACCCCAGCTCCACATGTGTCGAAAAGGTTGGGGTAGACTGAGGGACCGACAGCAGCGATCGTAAAAACCTATTTTCCACCTTCTGGATGGTGTCGTCTTTTATATAACCCCATAAAGGAGAACCATATGTTGCAATTGCTAAACATTTGGACTTATAGATCTTTAACATTGCCTGCATCGGCCTAGCCCCCAGCCTTTTGGAAAACCCCATAAGTGAAGCAGTTGATCTCACCACGGCTAGACCTCTCGCTCTGACCTGTGGTCTCCATGAGCCTCTCTCATCAAAGAGTACTCCTAAGTAGGGAAAAACGGCCACCCTTGAAACCACCTCCTCCTTGCATTTAAAAATCATCATTTTTCCCTTTCTGCAGTGGCGGCCTACTACCATGGTATGGGATTTGTTGGCATTAATTTTTAAATCAAGTTGGTCCATGAAGACCCCGAAAGCGTCCAACAGCAGTTGCAGACCGACACCAGTACGGGCTATAAGTACTGCGTCATCCGCGTACAGGAAGGCGGGTATTTTAGCCTCTCCTATACGCGGAAGATCACCCTGTACCGCCTCCAGATAGCTACTTAGGCCGTTAATGTACAGTGTAAAGAGGAGGGGGACCAGGATACAACCCTGACGCACCCCACGCATGGACCTGAATGAGGTTGTGCATCTACCTTCCTTGGTGACTCTGATCTTAGCAAACAATTCCTGGTGTAGTGATGCCATAAAATTTACCAGGGCCCCGTCTATACCCATCTTCAAGAGGATGTCCCATAATTTAGTTCTGTTAACCAGATCGAAGGCCAAGGAGAGGTCCATAAAGGCCAAAAATAAAGACCCCTAGTTGGCTACAGTGTGTTTAGCAAGCAAAAATTGTAAATTTGAACACTGCTCGACCGTACCTCTCTTCTCCCTGAACCCATATTGGGCATTGGCTATTCCCCCACTACTTTCCACACTATCCCTTAGTTTCGTCAGAAGGACTCTGCCCAGAATTTTAATGGCAGAATCTAAGAGGGATATGTGTCTGTAACACCCTGGGTCCTCCCTCTGTCCTTTTTTAAAAATGGGTACTATAACTGAGGTGGCCCAGGAAATGGGGGTAACGTTACCATTAGCGGCTGTGAAAACGTTAGATAGCACTCCTGCTCCTGTTATTCTGTCTTGTTCCAGTTTTCCCGCTCATACTCTGAAATACGGCCGGACTCCATTTTGTTTTCTGGTGTCCATCTTGTTTGCTACACTCCGCCATGTACTCGCCACGAGGCAAGTCCTACTTCACTGACCGTCACCCCTGGAGTTTGCCCAGCAACAGGCTATAAATAGTTCCAGCTTGCCTAGCGCATGCTCAGTACATGTAACATCTGTTTCTGCCTAGAGGGGATTGGAATGTGCATTCGGTGGGCTTCGTGAACCGTTAACTTCACCCATGTATCGATCATGTTTGCGAAGTGTCCATATATGTCTATAAATCCTGCTTTTGAGTTGTAAACCGCCCACTTATGAGCCCGTTCTTTGTGTATAAAAGGGGACAGCATGTCCGAGTTCTTTGTGCTACCTTGTACAATACTGTAGAGTGTTGTGTGGGCTGTAGTACCACCTTTAAAGGTTTATTAAACTATGTTTTTGTATTTCCTGTTTCCGTGTCAATTTCTTATGTAGTCTGAGGACTTTGCGTACAGAAGGGCGAACCCTTTTCGCACTCGCGGGCCTTGCTGAGGCCTGTATTCATCATGGTTGCAACCCCTCCTGTGTCCATGAGGATATCATTCTGTTGGAAATTAAGCCAGTTGCAATCGGGATCCTGAGTAAGGGAATATTGGGAGAATATTGAGATACCTTCCTAGTATATTTTAGCGTCTGTCTCCAGTATAGTAGTGTTGTTTTTTAAGCAAAGAGGGAAGCGTGTGTGAAATCTTAGTCGTCAGCAACAATAGGTTATGTAAGGTGCCTTGATGCAACAGCTGGGGTGTATAATCTATTTCCTGAATATGTCGGCCCGCCTACCAATAGTATAACCACTGTAATGGAGTGGCCATGAAATAGGTTCGAAAGTCTGGAGCGCCCAGACCTCCTTCCCCGGGACGCAACTCTAATTTTGCCCGGCCCACCCTCCTCTGCCCCCTACCCCAAATAAGTTCCATTAGTAGTGTGTTAAGTGTTATGAAGATTGTAGCTGGAATCAAGACAGGTATATTAGTGAAATAATATAAAAGTCGATGAAGCATTATCATCTTAGAGATTGCAACTCTGACCAATTACAGATAATGATTTAGAAAAGGGGGTGGTGATGAACAGAGTGTCTGAGTTAAACAGACCACTCTTATCCAGTCCAAAGATCAAAGCTTGATCCATCACCGTTATTTATCTCACTGCCCCATCCCAGCTCAGAACCTGGCTATATGCAAATCAGTCTGTCCCTGGCCCAGTGCATCATGGGAACAGGGCAGACTAAACTACCAAGCCAATTCTTCACCAGAAAGGAGACAAGCTACCGGGGACCGGTTTCTGGCATTTCAGCCTTCTTCGGCCCGGCTTGCTTGAATCCTGATGGAGCAGTGAGAAAGGGACTCATGTCTGAGTATATCCTGCCACACCTATAGTGGCCAAAAACGATTTAGAAAAGGGGGTGGTGATGAACAGAGTGTCTGAGTTAAACAGACCACTCTTACCCAGTCCAAAGATCAGGGCTTGATCCATCACCGTTATTTATCTCACTGCCCCATCCCAGCTCAGAACCTGGCTATATGCAAATCAGTCTGTCCCTGGCCCAGTGCATCATGGGAACAGGGCAGACTAAACTACCAAGCCAATTCTTCACCAGAAAAGAGACAAGCTACCGGGGACTGGTTTCTGGCATTTCAGCCTTCTTCGGCCCGGCTTGCTTGAATCCTGATGGAGCAGTGAGAAAGGGACTCATGTCTGAGTATACCCTGCCACACCTATAGTGGCCAAAAACGATTTAGAAAAGGGGGTGGTGATGAACAGAGTGTCTGAGTTAAACAGACCACTCTTACCCAGTCCAAAGATCAGGGCTTGATCCATCACCGTTATTTATCTCACTGCCCCATCCCAGCTCAGAACCTGGCTATATGCAAATCAGTCTGTCCCTGGCCCAGTGCATCATGGGAACAGGGCAGACTAAACTACCAAGCCAATTCTTCACCAGAAAGGAGACAAGCTACCGGGGACCGGTTTCTGGCATTTCAGCCTTCTTCGGCCCGGCTTGCTTGAATCCTGATGGAGCAGTGAGAAAGGGACTCATGTCTGAGTATACCCTGCCACACCTATAGTGGCCAAAAACGATTTAGAAAAGGGGGTGGTGATGAACAGAGTGTCTGAGTTAAACAGACCACTCTTACCCAGTCCAAAGATCAGGGCTTGATCCATCACCGTTATTTATCTCACTGCCCCATCCCAGCTCAGAACCTGGCTATATGCAAATCAGTCTGTCCCTGGCCCAGTGCATCATGGGAACAGGGCAGACTAAACTACCAAGCCAATTCTTCACCAGAAAGGAGACAAGCTACCGGGGACCGGTTTCTGGCATTTCAGCCTTCTTCGGCCCGGCTTGCTTGAATCCTGATGGAGCAGTGAGAAAGGGACTCATGTCTGAGTATACCCTGCCACACCTATAGTGGCCAAAAACGATTTAGAAAAGGGGGTGGTGATGAACAGAGTGTCTGAGTTAAACAGACCACTCTTACCCAGTCCAAAGATCAGGGCTTGATCCATCACCGTTATTTATCTCACTGCCCCATCCCAGCTCAGAACCTGGCTATATGCAAATCAGTCTGTCCCTGGCCCAGTGCATCATGGGAACAGGGCAGACTAAACTACCAAGCCAATTCTTCACCAGAAAGGAGACAAGCTACCGGGGACCGGTTTCTGGCATTTCAGCCTTCTTCTGCCCGGCTTGCTTGAATCCTGATGGAGCAGTGAGAAAGGGACTCATGTCTGAGTATACCCTGCCACACCTATAGTGGCCAAAAACGATTTAGAAAAGGGGGTGGTGATGAACAGAGTGTCTGAGTTAAACAGACCACTCTTACACAGTCCAAAGATCAGGGCTTGATCCATCACCGTTATTTATCTCACTGCCCCATCCCAGCTCAGAACCTGGCTATATGCAAATCAGTCTGTCCCTGGCCCAGTGCATCATGGGAACAGGGCAGACTAAACTACCAAGCCAATTCTTCACCAGAAAGGAGACAAGCTACCGGGGACCGGTTTCTGGCATTTCAGCCTTCTTCGGCCCGGCTTGCTTGAATCCTGATGGAGCAGTGAGAAAGGGACTCATGTCTGAGTATACCCTGCCACACCTATAGTGGCCAAAAACGATTTAGAAAAGGGGGTGGTGATGAACAGAGTGTCTGAGTTAAACAGACCACTCTTACCCAGTCCAAAGATCAGGGCTTGATCCATCACCGTTATTCATCTCACTGCCCCATCCCAGCTCAGAACCTGGCTATATGCAAATCAGTCTGTCCCTGGCCCAGTGCATCATGGGAACAGGGCAGACTAAACTACCTAGCCAATTCTTCACCAGAAAGGAGACAAGCTAACGGTGTTGGATCTAGCCCTGATCTCTTGACTGGGTGAGAGCTTTCTGCTTAATTCAGAGACTCTGTCCCTCACCACCCCTTGTTGTAAATATTTTTGTCCACCCTAAGCGTGGAAGGGTATTCTCAGATGTGAGACCCTTGCTCATTGCACCATCAGGATTCAAGCAAACCGGGCCGAAGACGGCTGTAATGCCAGAAACCGGTCCCCGGGAGCTTGTTTCCTTCCCAGTGTAAGAATTGGCTTTTGTAGTTTGGTTTGCCCTGTTCCCATCATGCACTGGGACAGGAACAGACTAATTTGCATACAGCCAGGTTCTGAAACTGGGATGGTGCAGTGAGCTAAAAAACGGTGTTGGATCTAGCCCTGATCTCTTGACTGGGTGAGAGCTTTCTGCTTAATTCAGAGACTCTGTCCCTCACCACCCCTTGTTGTAAATATTTTTGTCCACGCTAAGCGTGGAAGGGTATTCTCAGATGTGAGACCCTTGCTCATTGCACCATCAGGATTTAAGCAAACCGGGCCGAAGACGGCTGTAATGCCAGAAACCGGTCCCCGGGAGCTTGTTTCCTTCCCAGTGTAAGAATTGGCTTTTGTAGTTTGGTTTGCCCTGTTCCCATCATGCACTGGGACAGGAACAGACTAATTTGCATACAGCCAGGTTCTGAAACTGGGATGGTGCAGTGAGCTAAAAAACGGTGTTGGATCTAGCCCTGATCTCTTGACTGGGTGAGAGCTTTCTGCTTAATTCAGAGACTCTGTCCCTCACCACCCCTTGTTGTAAATATTTTTGTCCACCCTAAGCGTGGAAGGGTATTCTCAGATGTGAGACCCTTGCTCATTGCACCATCAGGATTCAAGCAAACCGGGCCGAAGACGGCTGTAATGCCAGAAACCGGTCCCCGGGAGCTTGTTTCCTTCCCAGTGTAAGAATTGGCTTTTGTAGTTTGGTTTGCCCTGTTCCCATCATGCACTGGGACAGGAACAGACTAATTTGCATACAGCCAGGTTCTGAAACTGGGATGGTGCAGTGAGCTAAAAAACGGTGTTGGATCTAGCCCTGATCTCTTGACTGGGTGAGAGCTTTCTGCTTAATTCAGAGACTCTGTCCCTCACCACCCCTTGTTGTAAATATTTTTGTCCACCCTAAGCGTGGAAGGGTATTCTCAGATGTGAGACCCTTGCTCATTGCACCATCAGGATTCAAGCAAACCGGGCCGAAGACGGCTGTAATGCCAGAAACCGGTCCCCGGGAGCTTGTTTCCTTCCCAGTGTAAGAATTGGCTTTTGTAGTTTGGTTTGCCCTGTTCCCATCATGCACTGGGACAGGAACAGACTAATTTGCATACAGCCAGGTTCTGAAACTGGGATGGTGCAGTGAGCTAAAAAACGGTGTTGGATCTAGCCCTGATCTCTTGACTGGGTGAGAGCTTTCTGCTTAATTCAGAGACTCTGTCCCTCACCACCCCTTGTTGTAAATACAATTACAGATAATGGCAAGGAGGTCCACAAAGAGATCTGCATGCAAAGTGAACCAATAGCCCTCAATAGATTGCCATCAATGGGATCTTGAGGGGTTCAATAAATGTATATGCCTAAATATTTAAATGTATCAGGGGCGGTCTTAAGAGTTAAATCCCTGAATAGTACTGGATTCGGGGTGTCTTTATGACGTATGTAAAAGGCATAAGATTTAGCAGCATTCACAGCCAAACCCGATATCTGTTTGAACTGTTTAAAAATAGATGGGATAGGTTCAAGGGTGGTAGTCAGATCTTTAACAAAAAGGATAAGGTCATCTGCATAGACTGACACTATGGGCCAGATGTACGAGCCCAAATACCGGTCGGTAACGTCCGAAATTACCGAATTTCGGCCGTTACCGACCGGTTTTAGGCATTTGGGATGTAGGTGGCTACATTTCAGATTTGGTGAATTACCGAATCAGTATTTAAGAATTCATTAACTTACCGAATTCTTAAATACCGATTCGGTAAATTACCGAATCTGAAATGTAGGAAGCACTCAAGTGAGGGCTTTTCACCTGTAAGGATTTGTTATTTACCACCAACTACAAGTTGGTGGTAAATAACGAAAACCGGTAAAAAAGCAATGTTTTGCTTTTTATCGGTGCCATGTGGCACACATACATGCCCTTAGGGCATGTATGTGTGCCACATGTGCACCCATGCACTATTCAGGGGTGCAACAGGGTGTCAATGTGACACCCCGCCACCCTTGTATGTGTTCCCCATTTACTGAATCGGTATTTACCGATTTGGTAATTCCCATTTATTCCTATGGGCCTCTAGGGCCATAGGAATGAATGAGAATTACCGATTCAGTAAATACCGAATTGGTAAATTCGGTATTTAAGATTAGGTAAATACTATTTAACTAAATCTGGCCCTATATGTGTTTTGTCTTGTTAATCAAATTCCCTTGATCCACTGCTGCCCTGCGGAGTTTAAGTAGTAGGGGCTCTATCACCAGAACAAACAGTAAAGGCGATAGGGGACACCCTTGACGCATACCCCTGGCTATGGAATGAGGCGCAGAAATATGTGATCCATTTCTGGCACGTGCTGTAGGAGCAGTATATGATAATTTGACCCACTGCAAATAACCCTTTGGGATGCCAAATGCTTCCGTGGAGACCAGCGTGTATCACCAGTCAAGAGTGTCAAACACTTGTTGCATATCAAGGGAAATACATATGAAAGCTATGATGTTAAGTGAATCTAGGTTCAAGTTTTTCTCTATCAGACAGTGATTTTTTTTTATTAATCCCTCCTGCAGTCCCAGAGAATAAACAGATTGTCTATATTTCTGGTGTATTACAGAATGTGTTTTGCATGTTCTTTTATGCAACCTGACTGAACCACCTGCTTCTTCTACCAGACCATGAACAAATTAGCATATCTGGAAGGCAAAGCAGATACCATTGCTGTTCCTTTTGTTTGTCTCTAGTATTGATCTTCAAATAGAAACATGTTATTGTGAAAGCAGAAATAGGTGAGTCTAAATTACTGATAGTCATAGTTTTCTCACTCATATTCTCCATTTTCTTCTCTTTTGCCGTGACTCTATTCTCTCACAGGGTGCTGAACCACTTTGGGATAAGCCTTCTCCGCCATCTTCATTGTGTTGTATGCCTCTTCTTGTACTCTTTGTTCTTGCAATTTCTTGTGTTACTCTTCACTTTATCTGCCCCCCCTGGTGCAGGAGGAGGCATTTGTCTAAAAACGTCTATGTGCAGAAACATTCACCACAGTGGAACCCTCTATATTTTACGGCGGAGCTCACCTCAGAGCTGGATACTGTCATCAGACGTTCCTGGTAGTGACCACTTTTATCTCTTACATACTGCATATTTCCTGGAAATCTGAAAATCCTGCCCTCAGCACTGTCACATTATTCCTCAGGATCTTTTGCTTCTCATGTTGTTTGATCTTTTCCTCACATTTTGAAAATCTATTATCCATACCCTCCAGTGCCTGCATTGTTTCCATTTGATTTCTGCTCATTTTAATTCCTCTTTGATTTCTTCAAATACTTTTATGATTTTTTCTAGAGCAAGTTTTGCATATTTCACCAGAAGCTGCACTAAAGTTTTACTAGCTTCTGCTAGCAGCCCTGAATATTCCTCAAGTAACAATGGTTTCGGATTCTCCTATGTGGGCACTAAAAAGATTTTTAATCCCTGAGGTACTCTTTACACCTCTATATAACTTTCAAGTGATGGCATTTCCCACTGCTTGCTGAATTCTTCCTTCCTTAGTAAATCAATATACGCACGTAAATTCACACTTTGTGAATTTCAAACTTTAGTTTACATTCATAAAGCTAGTATTGACTTCCTCCATATTACAACATTTCAACATTGCCTTTAAATTGCCAAGACATTGAATGCATAAGGTTAGGGAATTCCTTGTTGTTTTGTTGAAAACATTTTTATCATTAAATATTTAGCTATCTTATACCCATTCTCAGAAAGTTGGGTATATTGACTATATCTCACACAGTCTGCACCACTTGCATCTGGCTAATGAAAGTGAAAGTTTAGAATTGGAGATTATGGTGGGAAATTATCAAGGGGTGTGTTAGTTTTCTATTTGCCTGATTACCTTTACATATCTAAGGGATCAATTTTGAGATGGGCTACACGGCAAATCGTTGGAATTCTGCACAAATATTTTACCTGGAAAAGAATCTACTATCTATTGGTTTCTCCCACGTGGCATATTATGCCTGATGAAATGTGATTGGTAGGCACTTTTTAAAAATTCAATACTTGCCAGGAGTAAGTCCCTGATGACATGTGATTGGTAGATACATGTTTTAATTCAGTACCTGCCAGGAGTAAGCCGAAGGCTTAAAAAGTACTAAACTACGTATGTGTGATTTTAGCATCTACATAAAATTAATTTGCATGAGAGGGTTTACTAACCTAGTCCAAGATATAGACATCATAATTCAGTTGCTTAAGAGTACGCTACATAGCAACAAGGATTGTGGTTAGGTTTCCTGACTAACTAACCATGGGCAATGAACTCCGATTGGACTCCGCTACGTAGTGGAGTTAGCCACTGCACCCACAAACCTTTGATAAAACAACTTCACATTTACATGATAAAAAGCATATAACGAATTCACAAAAGTGAACTTTGAAGAATATCAGGCAATGAGAGAGGTGATGATTTTGGGGTCACCGCTAACCTTGGGGGAGGGCAAGCAGTTATACCTTGAACACAAAGAGCACATCATGCTGCATGATTGGGTGATGGTCCCATCCTCCCTGGACCACCCCAAGCAAAGTTATGGTCAAAAAGGCAATGCCAACCAATGGCCCAGCAAAGCATCATAGGGCGAGATTCTAGAGTTTAGTGAATACTATAGTATTAGCTCTCAGCTGAGCCAGAGATCCTGCCCCTTGAGGAATGTTTTGATATTGGATACTATAATATTCACTGCACTCTAGCATATCGTATCATAATGCTTTGCAGGGCCTTTGGTTAGGATTGTATTCTTGCCGATTACTGTGCTGGGGGTGGTCCTAGGAGGATGGGACCACCACTTAATCATTTCAGCATGATGTCGTCTTTGTGTTCAAGGCATCTGCTTGGTTCTTTCCCTAGGTTAAGGGAGGTCCCCAAAATCAACACCTCTCTCACTGCTGGCTATATTTTCATTTTCACTTTTGTGAAATGACTATAAGCATTTCAGCATGGAAAAACAGAATGATTTATTGTTTAACTAAAGGCACTGCTTACTACATTTTCATTTTTGTGAGATGACTATATGTATTTTAGAATGCAAATATAATTATTTGTTGTTTTACTAAAAGTATGTGAGATTTCTATTTGATTAATACCCATTGGGTTCATGAAAAAACTCTGGAGTAAGCCACTGCACCCACAACCCTTTGATAAAACAACTTTACCTTTACATGCTAAAAAGCATTTACAAAATTTACAAAAGCGAGCTTTGAAAAATATCTGGCAATGAGAGAGGTGATGATTTTGGGGTCGTCCCTAATCTAGGGGGAGGACCAAGTGGGTGCCTTGAACACAAATAGCATATCTTGCTCAATGATTGTGGTGGTCCTATCCTCCTAGGACCACCCGAACAATTTTATGGGCAAAAATACAATGCCAACCAAAGGCCCAGAAAAGCATTATGGGACGAGATTCTAGAGTGCAGTGAATATTATAATATTAGCTCTCAACGGAGCCTGGAGAGACTGCCCCTTAGGAATATTTTGATATAGGATTCTATAATATTCACTGCACTCTAGAATCTCATCCCATAGTGCTTTGCAGGGCCTTTGGTCGGAATTGTATTTTTGCCGATAACTGTGCTTGGGGTGGTCCTAGGAGGATGGGACCACCATCAATCATTCAGCATGATGTGCTTTTTGTGTTCAAGGCATCTGCTTGGTTCTCTCCCTAGCTTAATGAGGACACCAAAATCATCACCTCTCATTGCTTGCTGTATTTTCATTTTCACTTTTGTGAGATGACTATATGCATTTTTGCATGTAACGATAGAGTTACTTGTTTTACCAAGGGTATGTGAGGTTTCTGTTTTATTATTTGGGGTGAGACAGGCCTAGCGGAGTTCATGTCCTACTTAGTCCGAGGAGGTACTCCTCTGGTACTCCTCCGCCAATTCATCCTACTATTTCTTCAAGGACTAAGAACATTCAATTTTGTTTCCACCTATTTATAAATAGTTTATTTGCAATAATCATGAATTCAAAGATCGTTTTTTATATGTAGGCAATGCCTGTCATTTAAAGTAGTTGAGAAAATAATATTGAAAATGCCATACGACCGGTGTTGCCTATTTGATTCTATTTTATTATGTAAAACGTATGTTACCGCATTACATGAGAAACTCAGTGCATGAGAAAGTCGTGACATTGACGCCAGCAAGAAAAGGATGCAACCTTCATTGTTTGAAATGCAGAACCACGTTTCGAAAGAAGCTACAGCTTTTAAAGCCTATGGCTGTTTTATGCCACGAAAACTGGTAGTAATGACGGACTAAGGCTTGTAGTATTACCGCGAATAATTGGACACATTCAAAATAACCCGACTGTAAATTGTTTCTCTGCAGAACATGTCTCCGTCAGCTTGTTTAAATGTGGCAGAATGGCTTGGGTTCAAGGACATTGGTAGTTTAGCCATCAACACCCGGTGAAAGTCGAATGCTCTCACTCGCGAACAAGGCCCTTGCTTTCCAGTGTAGCATGCTGACATTTGAGTAGCAATGGGGTCCACTTCATAAATCACACTCCACTCCTCACACCGCCACTTTACTGGGGCCCCGGTGCTCAAAGTTGACGACACATGAATGATGTGTTTTGCTGAGACGGTAAAGGAAGAACTTGCCGCCTTTCTGCTGATGCTGCTTCCTACCGAACAATTTGCTGCTAATAAGCTCAATTTATAATGATGAGGGAGGTTTGGGTGAATAATTGCCGCTAACTACTATTAAGTGCGTGGTTGCTTTTCTGGCATGCTACTAATTATGGTGCTTTCGAAAGAACACCAAAAAAAGGAAAACAATGAATGCTGCTGAATCGAGCTCCGCTGCGCAGAGGCGGCCCCTGCAAGCAGCTGATCAGAAGCATCAGGAGCCGAGTCCGCCAGACAATGGGAAACCAACAACAGAATGCAGGCCAGCGAGTCCTCGGTGCATTCAGCGTCACAACTCCCTCATAAAGTCACTCTCCAACATTTGATGCAGCTGAGCCCATGTTATTTCAAAACAAGCCTGCTCCCTGAACAACAAAAAACACAACAATCACTTACACCATCACAGGCTTTCCCGATCCCTTTCTCCGCATATTATTTCCCTGTCATCATGGTTGTTTATTGCACTTCTGGCAGTAAGTATAGAAAACATAAATCTATTCTATTGCAATGCTTTTGTATATTTAAATGACGGAGCTTGAGTTAAAATTGCCTTAAATCAAGTTGCTTTAAGTTGCTTGCTGCACGTTGGCCTGTTCATTGCCCCTGTAGAGTTTCCATACATATTTTACAAATCTGCATCTGGATGCTCTGTAGCAACACAGCGAACACGATACTAGTTTGCTAATGAAGTGGGGATAAAGTATACCTTTACATACCTAAAATGATACATGCGGTACCTCAATGCGCAGTTTAATTCCTCTCCTTGCTTCTTGAACTAATCAGTGACGTGCATTATTCTTAAGTTAATGAAAGGGCTGTAATATCCAACTTTATTAATGACAAGCTATCAAATGGAGAAATATATTTGTAGTTGAAGAGTTCACAGCATTTCAGATGAATGCGGAGCAACACCCTAGGTATGTAGGGTTCACTGGCCCTCAAAAGGCAATAAATGAGGTAGCTGTTTGGAAATGATCCATCTATCTATCTATCTATCTATCTATCTATCTATCTATCTATCTATCTATCTATCTATCTATCTATCTATCTATCTGTCTGTCTATCTATCTATCTGTCTGTCTGTCTGTCCGTCCGTCCGTCCGTCCGTCCGTCCGTCCGTCCGTCCGTCCGTCCGTCTGTCTGTCTGTCTGTCTGTCTGTCTGTCTATCTATCTATCTATCTATTTATCTATCTGTATATCTATCTAGCTATCATCCATCAAATGATACATGGATAAAGTGGTGCTTTGGGTGTGCTTCATTAATGACCTTTTCTTTATTTGTCAGGGGGAGGAACCAACATTGAAGGAATGCCTTGATGAGCTAAACAATAAAAGATTAAGAATTAATATAAAGCTCACATGTACTTGGAGAAAAACTAAAACATATTTCTTGGATATGACACTATATGTTGTAAATGGGAAACTGGAAACAAAGATCTACAGGAAGAGAACATGAATTAACTCTTTAAGGAATTACAATGGAGCAGTCCATACAGCCAATTATTGTGGGTCTGAAGAATGTGTTTCTCAGACATCAACTTTGAAAACAAATCATTGGAGATGATCAAGACTTTAATTCCTAAAAGATTCAACAAGAGGCATATCAAGGAGTGAAATTGAAACAGAGACCAATTATTATATGGGAACAGAGGGGCCATGACCCCAGGCAGAAAGAAGAGAACAGCACAATTTAAAGTCCATATGGAGGAAAAACTGGCATGTGCTCCAGCACGATGAACATTTTAAGTCATGGGTGAGGCCCACAAGGGACCCACCCCAAGCATACTTTTAAAAAAACGTGAACATTGGATGATAAACTCACCATTAGCTTTTTGCAACCAATGGACAGCAACGGGACTGGGTATCGAGATATATTAATGGATTCTGGAAATGTGGGAAGTGCAAGAAATGTTCCTATGGTGTTAACATGAGGGATTTTACCTTGATGCCGTCTATGCCATAGTTTCAAGTTAGACTGAGAGTTTTGCTTCACATGAGAATAACTTGTTTTTCTACATTGCTAGACTTGCTTTGTAAGCTTAGTCTGAACAGTGAGTACCGAGGCCTTCAAGGTTATATCAACACTATTGCTATTGTTCGAATTGATCAGTGTACGTTCTAGACATAACATATATGCAGCCGTGGACAGCTCAGATACTGGCGCCTTTAATATTACACTGTGTAGGCATGATAGAACACACTTGGAGAACATTCGTATGCTGAGAGCTTGGGCAGAACTCAATGTGATTCACTCCGGCTAATCTCTGAGGTATGGGGTCGCCTATGCAAGCCTAAGAGACCTTCTTTAGTTATAAAATAACCTATTAGCAAGGGAGGGTGAAATATAGGTATATATGTAACCTGTTTCCATTTAGCATTATAACATGCTTTCTCCCTTTGTATCTTATGGAATAGTAACTATGCTGACAATCTTATTCCTTATTATATGTCTGCTTGTATTAGCTAAGATACTGCACCTGAGATCACGGCGTTAAAATAAACATTTTAAACTTGCTCATGTCTCCCTTTACTCCCTGTTCTGGACTGGTATGAGCGTATATCGAAAGAGTGCTCATATTTTCCACCTTACCTGAGGTATCCTAAGTTGCATGTACTGGGTTCTCTAATCATTGGTGACTTTGCTATAGGACGAAGAGCTAATGAGACACTGATGCTAGTCTGGTAGGGGATTTTGGGTACTAAGGTGAGTTTTGGGTACACCCTAATTCACTGAGGTCCTGAGTCTCTGTGCAAAGTTCTGTGGCTGAGCAGAATCCCTGCAACATGGCGCCCAACGTTGGTGGTCTTATTTCATGACGCTTGAGTAGTGCTTATAGCAGTTCTTAACCCCTTCACTATTGTTTCCGGTTAGCAGTAGTGACGGATAAACCTACCTATAGTTACATAGGTCTTTTCAAGCTTGACTCTCTTGAAACAGTTTCCTTTTTGAATGACTACCCAATTGTGCTACATTGTTTTGCATTGTACCTCTCCTGCCTGTGTAGTTATAGCTTACATTGACATACCGCTGCATAGTGGAATTGTGGTCTGCAATCATTTGCAGGCTTATAATATCACCTTGGAGGGCATCGTGGTTATTTAAGTAGTGAGTGCTGAGACAGCTATCAATCAATCATTGCATTTATATATAGCTAACCTGTTTGAGATTTTCTACTCATGGGTGACAATTCCTGCTGTGGATGTAGCTACTCAGGTGTTTCACACTTACACTCACACAGCCGTGCCCGTGGAATATGTTTCTTATAGGACACAGGAAATTCATATTTCTGCATGGCAGCACCGTGTTTGGTTTAATGGCGCCCTTCACCACAGTTTAACAGCAATTAGAAAAGGTCCTTTGTCCATTTCAGGTGCTTCTTGGCCTGTTTTGGCTGGATTTACCCTGCATCCTCGTGTGGGGACAGTCCCCGTTGGTGAGTTGAATCCCCTATATACCTCCGCAATTGGAGTTATTAGGGCCTTGGTTCAATATATTACCTACAATTTCCAGGGCTGGGCCCCTGGTGTTGCGGCGCTCCCAGCTGGACTGAGCGGGATGAAGCTTAGTCCCGTCATGGAAAATGCGGTTTTGGGCAAGCGTCCCCAGGGTAGGGATGATATGCCTTTCTTGCTTGCCGAGAAATTTGACCAGCTGGAAGCAGTTTTTTCCTAATTTGAGTCCTGTAGAAAAACACAGAATTCTTACAATTAGTTATCCCAAGGACTTGGTACCGGAAGCCGGTGATTGCGAGTCATGGGGTAGAATCTTTGCGGCAGTGTAATCAAGGTGCTTCAGCACTCCGTCAATGGCTGTCTTGTGGACGGTGATTAAACATGTTCAAGATGAACACAGACCTGAGGCTGCGGTTGAATTGGGAATGAGACACGTTGGCTCATTTTATGTAGTTTCGGATCACGTCCTTTCTAATAACTTCCAAGTGTCTAATGCCTTGCGCAATGTCCCAGATGACGATAAACCCCATCAGTTACCGAGAATTATTACGGCGGATACCCTGGTCTCTACCCTGCCACCATTTGACGACATGGGGGACGTAGATGACATCCATAAGGCGCTCTTTTCCTGGATCTAAAGCGCTGCAAATATTCATGCTCCCAATGTAAAATGTTCCCGCTCACGCGACAAAGAGGCCCACAAATGGTTCACCGCGGACCTCAAACAACTTAAACTAGAGGTCAGGCAAAAAGAGAGAATTTGGCGCAGGAATTATCTTTCACAAGATAAAGAGGCTTATTTCTTGAGTCGCCGCCTCTACCAAAAAACCATCCTCCAGAAGAAGACCGACTATTTTTCAGGTATAATTCTGAAATCTCAGAACCAAACTAAAGATATCTTTAGAATAGTGAACGACCTCTGCAACGATGAGCGTACATCACTACCTATCGTACAATCTCAAGCTTTATGTGATGATTTGAATGATTACTTCATCAACAAAATCATTACCATTAAACAAAGTATACCATCACACTCTGCCAATAACATCACTGAGGACACATATATGAACCCAGAGACCTTAGACCTCATTCCCCTGATCGATTCCATACAATTGTCGGAACTCCTTCTACGGGTCAAATCAGGTTCACCCAACGACATCTGCCCTCCTTCTATTTTTAAAGAATTAGGCCTATCCCTTCCACATGCACTTTTGCCTATTCTCAATGAGTCTCTGAGACAAGGTAGAGTCCCCGCAGATTTCAAAAAAGCCCTCCTTATACCTCTGGTGAAAAAACAAGGGAAGGACCCGTTGGATTTAACCAACTATAGTCCTATTTCCCTGCTGCCCTACCTCTCAAAAGTGCTGGAGGCCCATGTCTCTAAGAGTGTCTCCAATTTCATCGAGACCACCAACTATTTGGAGCCTAATCAAGCGGGATTCCGCCCGGGTCACTCAACAGAGGCGGTGATCCTGGCGGTCCAGGACAACCTTAGAGCTAGCGCAGATGCTGATCTGCATCAAGCCCTGGTGCTGCTTGACCTCTCGGCGGCGTTCAACACGGTTGACTATGACATTCTGATCAACCGTGTCGAACAGGCCGGCCTGAGAGGACCAGCGCTGAGTTGGATTGCCTCTTTTATTGAGGGTCGGACGCAGGCAATCCAACTGGGCAGCTTCATAGGCACCAGGCATATGTCCACCTGTGGAGTTCCGCAGAGGTCGTCATTATCCCCCTTATTATTTAATCTTTATTTACGCCCTCTTCTTCATTCCCTTAAGAAATTTAAAGTCACGGCGTTCAACTACGCGGATGACTTACAGCTATTATTTCATCTCAATATCCCTGACGCTGTGTCCGAATTTCAGAACACCATGAAACACATCCAATGCTGGATGAACGAAAACCATCTAAAACTCAACCCGGGCAAAACAGAATTACTTTTGCCCGGGAATAGTTTATCCAGCTGGAGTGTGAACTTCTGGCCTGCAGACCTGGGCATCCCCCCTGAAAAGTCCACTGCTGTAAAGAGCTTAGGCATCACGCTCCAATCGGACCTGTCCTTAAAAACTCAGGTGGGCGCCACGGTCTCAGCAAGCTTTTTCCAAATGAGGAAAATAAAAAAAATTGCTCACCTTCTCACTCAGTCTGCCTTAACCCAGGTCATTATGGCCTTAGTCATGTCCCGTCTGGATTACTCCAACAGTGTCTATCTGGGACTTCCAGCGCGCCTGTTGAAGAGACTCCAACTAGTCCAGAACCAGGCGGCCAGACTTATCCTACATCAGCCAAAATGGTCCTCTATGAAATCAGGACTCGACAAACTACACTGGCTTCCCATTCCCCAGCGTATAGCCTTTAAAACAGGCTGCATCATCTTCAAAGCCACACAAGAGAAAGGCCCTGCCTTTATTTGTAGCCTGATCTCTAAATATACACCTACCAGAAGTCTAAGCTCTGCTCAAAAATCCTTACTGGAGGTGTCTCGCTTTAAAAGGAAGCGACAGGGAGGTAGCAGCTTCCGCCATCTAGCAGCCTTACTTTGGAATTCCATTCCCTTACCGATCAGGCAGAGCAAGGACTTACTCACCTTTCGTAAAGGATTAAAAACATGGCTGTTCTCTCAAGCTTATCATTAAGCCACTATTAGCTCGGTGTTATGTTGGACTGATCCCTCACCTCTTCTATAGCGCCATGAAGCCCACGGGCGTACGAGCGCTTTATAAATTGATTTTAACATAACATAACATAACATAAGACCATAGGCCATAATAGTTTAGGTGTCAAGCCCTTTTCTGCTAAAGATAAAAAACAGACTCAGGGGTCAAAGTCTGAAAAAGATGATCAACCCAAAGCTCTGAAGCAACATTGGAACAAAAACATGAAGCAGGGAAAAAACAACAGAAACAGGAGTCCCGTTCTGCGTCACTTGCTCGACCGTGCTACGATCAAGTCACCTGATCATTTTCAAGTTCCTGATCATCGTTCTCCTCATTCTTTACAGGATACATCAGCCTCATCATCCGGTGGTGGAGGCGGCAGCAGAGGCAGGGGTGGCCAACAGAGTTGCGACCAACGCCACCTGAAAGACGGAAAAGGCAAGCCGGACGGTTCTTCACAGAAAAGACCCCAGTTTCAGAAAAAGAAAGTTGTCGCTTTAACAGCGACATATGCCACCGATAGTGAGAACACAGCTTCAGTATCAGACGTGGGCGCTGACGCTGTTGGACAGTGCGGCGGAGATTACCATAATGCGAAAGGCCCTGCGTCCACTACTGAATGGGACAGCGACTGACAAATTTGTTGCTGTTGAGACGGCTGATACTATACTAGCTCCCCCTGATAGGTTATTTGAAATCGGCCTTTTAGCGGCCTTTTAATTGAAGGTGACATACAACGTACCATAAAAGGGGTATTTTGGGAAAATCTTACATCTACATACGACATTTTGTTAGCAGAGGCTGACTGGCCCAACCGTTTGTTCTTGCAGCTCCGAGAGGGGAGGAGGTAATCCTCCCTAGTTGCGCACACACGGTGTAAAAAGAGCATGCGCTGAATTTTGCAGAAGAGTGGGCTAAGGCCCCTTGCACCTGCTTTGTGCCGTACTCACTGTGGTTAGGATAAATTACCCCCGCAACATGAGATTCCCATGCGGAGTGTAGGCAAAACTTTGGTCGCAGAAATCCTTGAACAATTGGAATATCAAGGTGTGATTGAAACTTGTGTGTCTCCGATGAATAACCCTCTTTATACTATAACCAAGCCTGACGGTTCTTACCATTTGGTATTGTATTACCGGCATCTAAACTCGCATTGCAGTACCTGTGCAGTACAGAATACCCACGGCTCTGCCTTGTTGGATGGTCTTGTGCGTAAAAGGTTTAAAACCACATTTGACATATCCAATGGTTTTTTTGCCCACAATCTTTCATATTTAAGTAGTCAATGGACCGCTTTCACCAGTGGTGGCACACAGAAAAAATTCAAACATTTAGCAATGGGCTATAAGATTAGTCCAGGTGTGTTTGCTGCCCATATAGTTTCTCTTTTAGAGAGAATCGACCGAGATGCGTGTTTGTATGTAGGATGACATTTATCTCACAGACGACAAGTTATGGGCGCATCTGTGCCGCGTTGACTGCATATTTTGCAACTTTGTAGATTTCGGTTACAAATTTAACTTTGCAAAGTCTCACTCCAAACGCACTACGCATTCACTCCAAACGCACTACGCACTTTAATAAAGGGCTTTGTGGATTTTATGGCTGCTTTAGATCTCTGAACTAATTTTAATAAATCTTTTATAATGGCCTGTGGACAAAAGAAACACCCTATTAAATCTTTTTTGATAGGAAATGATTGTTTACAAAGCATTTGCACTTTTCATTATTTGGGCATGGTATTCGCTGCTAATGGTCTATGGACCACTCATGTTTCACATAGCAGAGGCAAATTTGCTCAAGCCATTAATTGTGTTCTCTCCTTACCTCAACCAAGAAGGGCAGAGGTAGTACAACCTATTATTAAACTGCAGTGTATCCCGGTGGCAACTTATGGAGCTGAGGTTTGGGGATACTCAGGTTGTAAGGGCATCCAAACTGAGGAGAACAGATTTTGTAGAAAATTGTTAGGCGCCCCTATTAATGCATCTAAGTATATTTGCCATGGTGTCAGGGCTGAATAATTTCGTAAACCGCACAGGAGCAGAATGATGACTTTTCCCAACTCTCCCCAAGCTACCTCTCTGCTAGGCTTATCTTTAATGACCTACGCAGGTAAGTACCAAGGGGGGAAAGGGGAGTGGGAGAGAGAAGAGACTGCCAGTACTCTGCCTTTTCCTTCTTTCTTCTTTTCAAGGCTGCAACAATTGCATTACTAAAAAATCAACTTATTTCACACCTAGTCGGTTTACTCCAAACTAAATTTGACACCTCCTACGTGGTAATCCTCACATGCTTTTACCAATTCGACTTTCATTGGCAATAAGCTAATTTATAATTTCACTCAACAATTCCGGTAGAGACATCTACCAAATATCGGCTCACTGCGCACCTGTCAGTCCAAGAACTCTACTCCAGAGACCTGCGCACTAATTTAAGGCTGGTATAACATGCGCAATAGTCAACTGCTTGTAAACACTATTCTCGGGTAGTTCTGCACTACCAAACGCTCTGAAATAGTCATGCACCAAGGAAATAACCAAGAACACGTTTCTCTGGAAAGGCGCACTAGCTGTAACTCAATAACACATGCGCAATGAAGAAACCTCGAATGCTACTCACGTCGTCATGCGCTGTGACTTCTATCCTCAAGGAAAAGACTTCGGTGACACTTACGTGTGGTCTTTTTGACTTGGGGTGCCCGACGTGGAAGAACCAACGCTAAGAGACGCCAACTAACTAACTGATCGCGACAAACCTAAAGTAAGTCCTAACGGGTGAAAAGTCTCGGTGAAGTGCGCCACAGAACATTGGAGCGCTCCTCACCTGGGACTCCAAAACAAGAGGCAAAACAACTAGACCGCTAAACTGCGGGTGTGCTGGTGGCCATCTTGAATTTCCAGCGCCGCCAGCACACTCGCCAACTCCAGACAGGGCGAGCTCTAAGAGCAGTATACTTTAGGAAGGGGGCAGATATAGTGGCCATAACAGGGCTGCGAGGAGGAAACCTTTGTGAGCCCTGACAGTACCCCCCTCCAACGGGGTTTCATCCAACCTAGGCTTAGTAGGATACTTAGCATCGAAAGCCTTGATTAATCTAGGGGCATGAACATTGGAACTAAGTTCCCAAGATCGTTCTTCAGGACCAAATCCCTTCCAATAAATGAGATAGAAGAGATCGTCACAAACTTTCTAAGAGTCCAAAATTCTTTTGACTTCGTATTCAAGTTCACCATCAAGAACAAGAGGTGGAGGTGGGTGTGACTGTCGTAGATGCGGATTAACTTTTTTGAGTAGTGAGATGTTAAAGACTGGGTGAAATTTAGCAGTACCTGGAAGGTGTAATCTAAAGGTGACTGGTTTAATGACTTCTGCGTCAGGATAAGGGCCAATATAATATGGCTGGAATTTACGAGTGCCCTTCAGCTTTGGATTTTTTGTGCAAAGCCAGATGTTATCACCCACAGTGGGATCAAGCTTCATTTTGTGTGGCTGAGTGGTGGATTCTAGAGAAATCTTGGGCAAGATTCTGAACGGCTAGGACATTTACAGTAGAAAACTCTACCTGGGAGTTGGGATGTCTACCAAAGTTCAGAAAGAAAGGTGAATAACCCATGGACACATTTTGGGCATTATTGTGGGTGTATTCAGCGGTCCAAAGGTAGTCAGGCCAATCACCTTCTTCATCCAGGAAAAAGAATCTAAGGTATTGTTCCAACTCTTGGTTGGTTCTTTTGGTTTGACCATCCGTTTCCGAATGAAAACTTGTAGAACAACGGTGGTCAATACAAAGACCTTTAGTATAGGCCTTCCAATAGTGAGACGAAAACAGTGAACCTCTGTCTGTGATCAAGACCATAGGGATTCCATGTAGGCGGATGACATTATGATTTAAGAGTTTGGAAAGGTCTTTAGCTGTTGGGGTACCCTATGAGGAATGAAATGTGTCATTTTTCTAAAGGAATCCACACATACCAGGATAGTGTCAAATCCCTGGGAAGAAGGTAGATCTACAATGAGGTCTAACAACACTGTGTGCCAAGGGTGTGGTGGTGTTGGCAAAGGTTGCAAAAGCCCCTTCGGAGCCTGCCTATCAGATTTTCCCCGCACAGATCTCGCATCCCAAAACATACTGACGGATGTCACGACACATACAAGGCCACCAAAAATAACGTTTGACTAGTTCTTCGGTCTTCGATACTCCTTTATGACCAGCCAAGGGATGGTCATGGCATTGCTTGATCTCGAAGGTTTTTTGTAGGCAAGAACAGTGTGAATCCCTGATAAGGTAGGCCATTTCGGATAGTGCGTTGAGTATCTTCAGCAGCCCATAATTCCATTTCTGTAACGGACATAACTTCCCGCACTTGATCTTCAAAAGAAGTATGAATTATAGCACCCATAATCTTGTACTTGGGAATGATGGGTTGATCACCAATAAGTACTTTATGGTCGTCTGTATCCAATCTAGAAAGAGCATCTGCTTTTCCATTCTTTGCTCCAGGGCGAAAAGTGATGGCAAAATCGAAGTCCGCAAAGTAAAGTAAACCAATGTAGTTGTCGTGGGGTGAGAGTGCTGGCTGAGCGTAAAAATTTCAAACTGCGGTGATCATTGAACACTGTCACTGTGTGTTTAACACCCATAAAATAATGCCTCCAGTCCTTAAAAGCATCTTTAACGGCTAAAAGTTATTTCTCTGTGATGGTGTAGTTGCATTCAGCTGGATTTAATTTACGTGACCGAAAGGCTACTGGATGTAGTTGTCCAGTATCTCGGTGGCGTTGAGAAAGTATTCCTCCAATAGCCGAATCCGATGCATTCATCTCCACATAAAATGGTTCACCAGGATCTGCTTGCAACAAAACTGGAGCCGTGGTGAAGCTTCTTTTTAGTAGATTAAATGCCTCTTCGGCCTCAGCCGACCATTTGTATGGTACTCCTTTTTTGAGTAAAAGATTGAGGGGTAGAATTTTTTGAGAAAAATCATGAATAAATCTTTGATTGAAATTGTAGAATCCAATGAAGCTCTGAACCTCCTTTAAGGTTGTGGGAGATTTCCAATCCATGACTGCTTGCACCTTCTTTTGGTCCATCGCAATTCCAGCTGGAGACAGAACGAAACCTAGGAACTCCACCGTATCAGTGCTAAACAAACATTTCTCCAATTTTACATATGGAGAGTTTTCTCTTAAATGTTTTAGCACTGCTCGAACCTGTGTCCAATGTTCTTCTTCGTTGTTTGAGTAGATAAAAATGTTGTCAATGCATACTATGACACACTGATGAATGAATTCATTTAAAACATCATTAATAAAATATTGAAAGGCAGCAGGTGCGTTGTAGAGACCATATGGTTTCACCAAATATTTGTAAAGTCCATATCGGGTCCTAAACGCGTTCTTACAGTCATCACCCTCTTAAAGACGGACTAAGTGATAAGCTCCGCACAGATCCAATCGAGTGTACACCTTGGCTTCTTTTACTTGGTCAATGAGTACCGAAATTAGTGGCAATTGATATTGATTTTGTACTGTTATTCTATTTATACCTCTGTAGTCGATGCAAGTCCTGAGGCACCCCTTCTTCGGAACGAAGAAAAGAGGGGAGGATACCGGAGATTTTGAAGGTCTAATAAAACCATTTTCAAGATTCTTCTTTAAATATTCTTTGAAATGAAGATTTTCTTTTCCCGTTAGGGCATACACTTGACTGCAAGGTAAATTTGCTCCTGGCTCTAGATCTATCCTGCAATCATAAGACCTGTGAGGTGGTAATTGTTCTACCTGGACTTCATCTAATACATCTGCAAAATCTTTCAATTCTTCTGGTAGTTGATTAGTCTGGATCAGGCATACAGACACTCCGTCTTCACAAAGTCGAGACACGAACCTGGTCTCTGACTGAAATTCTTTTTCTTCAAAACAATGCTTGATGCAATAGTCTGCCTTTAGCTGATTTGTTCTGGCAGCCCAATCTATCTGCGGATTGTGTTCAGTTAACCAAGGCAATCCGAGGATTAGTTGAAATTGTAGGGCATCTATATGGTTAAATTGTACGAACTCTTTATGCCCATCTATAGTTGTCAGATGCACTGGTTCAGTATGATTAGTAATTGGACCAGAGGTTAAATCCGTCCCATCCACAGTTCTGACTCTTTCACTCTTCTCTTTTTTAATGGATAATAATCCAATGCGTTTAGCAAATTTCTGGTCACAAAAATTGCCCGTAGCCCCGGAGTCCACCATAATCATAACTTCAGTTAACATCACATTTCTGAATTTTAGTATCACAGATAGGGTTAAATGTGGCGAAGAGACCTGTAACGTGTTAGCTAGTTGATGATTTATTGGAGTTGTCTTATCTCTTGCATCCACCAGCCCAACTCCCAATCACTGGTGGTGCTGCAAGTTTTCCTTTTCTCTCAAGGGTGTCTTTGGTCTTTTCTGACAGGTCTTAACATAGTGTCCACTTCGTCCACAATACATACAGAGTTTATTCTGTCATCTTTCCTCTTTTTCTTCTTTGGACAAGGGGCCGCGGATAACTCCAATTTGCATGGGTTCAGGTCCAGTAGTTCCCTCGGTAGTTCGTGAAGTTTCCATCTTTATTCTATCAAAACGAGGAACACTAGGTCAAAATTCTCTCCTCTTTTCACCTTTTTGCTCTGTTAGTCTAAAATTGATTTCTAAGACCAAATCCACCTACTCTGATGTCTCTGTATGGCGATTTGGAATTTGCGATAAGGCATCTTTTAACTCGTCTCGCAGACCTCTGTAGAAGACTGCTGCTCTCTTATTTTCTGGCAAACTTGTCTCCACCACCAGCTTGTTAAACTGAGCTAGGTATCTAACCAGTTATTGGTTTCCTTGTTTTAGCTCTAGTAACTCCTTGTCCATAGCTTGGGATACCTTCCTCCTATCGAATATCCGGAGGAATTCTTTTTTGAAATCTTCCAAATTGTATTAAATGGGATCATCTGTGGTGACCAAGGGCATGGACCAAGAGCCCGCGTCTCCACTGAGATACGACAGTATAAAAGCCTCACGAGACTTTGCATCAGGAAATATTGTTGGCCTGCTCATAAAGTGCAAAAAACATTGAGTTAGGAAGGTTTGAGCTTTTTGTGGGTCCCCAATAAATTGCTCTGGTGGTGCAAGAGGTATAAATGGAGACAAGGAGTGAATTACCTGTGTGAGGGCCATGTTCGTGGTCTTGGGATTGGTTCTTTGGTTCTCAAAGGTGAAAGTTTTGGGTATTGTCCCTGAGCTAGAATCACCCATTTTTAAGTTAATCACTTCTAGTCTGAGTATTTGATTTTCCTCTCTGACTGCTTCTAAACTTCTCTGGATGTTACCTAGGATATCCCCTAAAAAGTCAAATTCTTCGGTCATTCTGCTCAGGTACTAATGCCAACTTGGGCACTTCACTCTGTCAGGGCTAAATAATTTTGTAAACAGCACAGGAGCAGAATGATTCCTTTTCCCAACTCTCCACAAGCTACCTCTCGGCTAGGCTTAACTTTAACCCTTTCGATGCTGATGACGAGCTCAGCTCGTCATCAGCCACGGGTGGCGTATGCTGATGACGAGCTGAGCTCGTCATGTAATGCGGCTTTTAAAAAAAAGCCGCACAGCGCAAAAATCGCCGCAGCAGCGATGCGGTTAATGACCAACGCAGGTAAGTACGAAGGGGGGAAAGGGGAGTGGGAGAGAGAAGAGACTGCTCGTAATCTTCTTTAGTACTCTGCCTTCTTCTTCTTTCTTCTTTTCAAGGCTGCAAAAAATACATTACTAAATATCAACTTATTTCACAATTAACTTTTCTTTTTATTCACCCAATTATTCACTTTATTCATTGCCTTACCAGGATACTCTTTAGGGCTAGCCTCTCTTCAGAGTGATGTGATTTAATAACAACAATGTGTGTTTTCTTCTTTTCTTATTCTCAGGTGTGACTGAATTCTGGCATCTACTTTACAAGGAGACAACAAGGTAAGTATTCATAACAGTGACTGCCTTCTACGCCTTGCCTGTATCTAAATCTACTTACTTCTTTTTTGTTCTCATCTTTCCTTAATTCTTCCTTTGTTTGATTAATGATAGTGGGAGGCGATAACTGTCTGATTGGTTCTTGTGAGAACTTAAATAAGCGAAGACAAATATTATTCCTTGAATTCCAGGATTTTAATAGAGGTGTGACCTTAATCGGGATAGTGAATAAACACCTAGTCAGTTTACTCCAAACTAAATTTGACACCTCCTACGAGGTAATCCTCACATGCTTTTACCAATTCGACTTTCATTGGAAATAAGCTAATTTATTCTTTCACTCAACAATTCCGGTAGTGACATCTACCAAATATCGGCACACTGCGCACCTGTCAGTCCAAAAACTCTACTCCAGAGACCTGCGCACTAATTTAAGGCTGTTATAACATGCGCAATAGTCAACTGCTTGAAAACACTACTCTCGGGTAGTTCCGCACTGCCAAATGCTCTCAAATAGTCATGCGCCAAGGAAAGAACCAAAAACACTTTTCTTTGGAAAGGCACACTAGCTGTAACTCAATAACACATGCGCAATGAAGAAACCTCGAATGCTACTCACTTCGTCATGCACTGTGACTTCTACCCTCAAGGAAAAGACTTCGGTGACACTAACCTGTGGTCTTTTTAACTTGGGGTGCCCGACGTGGAAGAACCGACGTTAAGAGACGCCAACTAACTAACTAATCGCGACACACCTAAAGTAAGTCCTAACGGGAGAAAAGTCTTTGTGAAGTGCACCACAGAATGTTGGAGCGCGCCTCACCCGGGACTCCAAATCAAGAGACAAAACAACTGGACCGCTAAACTGAGGTTGGCGGCCATCTTGAATTTCCAGCGCCGCCAGCACACTCGCCAACTCCAGACAGGGCTGGCTCTAAGAGCAGTATACTTTAGGAAGGGGGCAGATATAGTGGCCACAACAGGGCTGCGAGGAGGAAACCTGCCGTGAGCCCTTACACAATTGGAGCTGAATTTACCAAACATAAAGGACTTTGCTAGAGCCCAGCCCGCTATCATTTGGCTCAAAGTATGACAGAATCTTGCGGCTATCCTAACACAAAATATAATATCTGACTGCATTAGTTGTGATAAGGGATTGGGAATTCCATGGCTTTCAGCGGTCCGAGAAAGCTTTTTAAGTGTAAACCTTGAGTACCTCTTTATAAATCCAAGCGACCGGGGTCGCGTAAATAAAAAATCACTACAAAAGATGTTGTATAAAAAGTATAACATGTTAAGGAAAGCGGAAGAGATGCCCAAATAGTCAGTGGGAAGGTATATGGTGATAGAAAACACCTCATCCATTTTACCATCAGGATACCTTCTAAGAAATATTAGTCACTGGGACAGACGATTACTGTTTAGGCTAAGAGCGGACACTATGAAATACATGCTCTGTTGTCCATTAGGGTACACCACCAAACTTGAGCAGACGATGTGCCAATGCGACATGCATAGCAAACAAACTATGGTACATTTTTTATTCTTTTGTAAATTTTACCAAATGTACACCACATTGTTTAAATCCTGTTTTTCAAGGATACTCTGATTATTGACCATAAAACAACTTACATCAAAATACTCAGTCTGGAGGAAGATGTTTTGGTCATTCGAGTATGCTCATTTTTGAAGGCAGCATTACGGACACGCTCCAGCATGCACAATGAATAAAGGTGAATCCTAGTATCCGTTGCTCAAAATGTGGTTCTAAGCAAACGATAACTCTATTGTGTATAATCCTCAAGCCATTCTTTTTCTTTTTATCGGATTTAATATGTATCATAAAGATTTTAAAATGTATTGTAAATTTATGAATTGGACCTCTGCTTTTATGGATTCGATAAATGGATCCGAATAAAGATTTTATTGAATTGAATTGAATTGAAAGTCTCACATTGCAGAGTACACAGTGTTGTTCCTTGACTATGAGCTCAACAATGAAGGTCGAGGACTGCCTCCTCACTTCTCGGAGAAATGCGCACAACTGCGCACTTCTACATCACTAAAAAAATGACAATCCTTGCTGGGATATTTCAATTTCAGGCGTACTTACATTCCCGAATACGCCCAGCGTATCAAGCCATTATATGCTTTGATACCACCAACTTTTACCAAATCGTGCTGGCTGCCTGAACATTCTGCCATTTTGCAATCCTTGCAGGCTGATCCGTTAGTATCTAAATTCTTACTGACTGTGATAACCACACCAACCTGGTGATAAGAATCGTCCCTGGGGCAGTGGGTTTCAAGTACCTTACTTTTAATGAAGGTGACACAGTACCTCTCGCCTACAAGTCACACCTGTATACTTTTGCTGAAATGCGGTTTTCCACTGTGGAAAAAGTTTTGACAGCAGTGCAAATGGCGATTCTGAAGGAACGCGCATTGTCGCAGGGAAAGCACTGGTTGGTTGTTACCCCGTATCCTGCCTTGGAGGCAGTGACGAAAGCCAGTGTACCGAATTCTAAAGCTTTGCACCAAAGGGTGGATACAATGGGCAAGACATTTCCGGATGTCACGTTCATTTTTGATGCCTCGTTAGGGTCGCAGGAGTATTTGCAGTATGAATATGTTCATCTTGCCCCTTTGACTATGCGCCCTTTGAAGGATTTCCATTGTATCATTTACACTGAGGGTTCTGCGCAAGTTGTGCATGGGTCTAAGCACGCATACGTCTCAGCTTGCGCTGTTGTGGTTGGTATCATGGTGGATGGAGAATTCAAGTCCGATGTTGTGCATTCACACACATTAGGGAACTGTACCGCCCAGTTAGCGGAGCTCCTTGCTCTGATGCTTGCATTGAAGTACGCAGACCCTGGTGTTACTACTCCTATTGTGAGTGACTCTTACTACTGTGTCTAGTCTTACAATGACAATCTGTTCTTTTGGACTCAGAACGACTATTGTGACTCCAAAGGTAGCACAATAAAATGATCTCGGTTTGAGTGGTTGAACTTAAAGAGCAACTGCCACTCGTGTATGTAATTCATACTCTTGGTCATCAGCGTGTGGGAGTTCAAGCCGTAGGCAACAGTTTGGCCGATGAGGCCGCGAAAACAGCAGTTTCAACATATTTTGTTGCAGCAGTTACACGTTCCAAAAGTAAGATTGATGATGACACCTTGGCAGCAATTGCCGCTACTGAGAAGGGAAGTAAATATCCTACTGGATTTCCTTCAAAGTATTCCTATCATTTAAGTCCTGATAAAGTTCTTTATGTGAAAGTACCAGCCGTTGGTGACAGATTGATTCTCAATGCGGACCGCAGGTCAGCGCTGATTACAGCTGCCTACGAGGATGTTGCATCCACGCATGTGGGCATTTCAGCTTCGGTATCTCAATCCCAACAGCGTTTTTGGTGGTGGGGACTGTATAAACAGATGCGTGATTTTGTCCTTCAATGTGAATTTTGTCAGCAGATCAAGCTTTCGACTGCTACGTGTCCGCCCAGACACAGTTGAACATTTCCAGTAAACCACTTGGTTGCGTTTATTTGGATCACTGCTGTCCTTTTTCTTCTGATACTGCGTATAAGTACATCTTAGTTGCAGTTGATTCTTGCAGGCACTTTGTATGGGTGCGGTCCCACCAAAGTGCTGATTCACGAACTGTCATAGGGGATTTGCATGTCTGTGTGGGAATTTTTGCGTGTTGCACCTTCCATTCGGACCAGGGTCCAGCGTTCACCTCTAAGGCGTACAAGGATGCCATGAGTTCATTGGGGGTCCAAGTCAAATTTTCTTCTCCATAACGACCTGAGAGTAATAGTTTTGTGGAGCGTATGAACCGTGACTTAAAGCAATCATTGACAGCTAGGGTTATAGGTACCGGCAGGAACTGGAGAGCCCACCTCAATAGCATACAGTGTGCACTTAATATTCTCCCTAGAAGGTCTTTGGGTGGGCGGACCCCATATGAGATGCTCTTTGGTATGAAAATATTTGTCCCAGACCTAGAAGGTCTAGACCAGGCGGCGGCTGCTGCCCTCTTTGACGTAGATGAACATTGTAATGTTTTTTAGAATCTACAAGGGACGAGAGACAGTCTTGCAAAGAAACATTTGCCCTCCACATCTGATGCTGCGTTTCAGATTCCGGCAGTTGTCTGGCTACCCCGAGTTGAAGAACTGGTCCGAGAGAAGATGGAGAACAAGAAAGAATTTGGTCCCTCATATCGAGCTCCAGTTCCTGTACTTCGCATGCAGGGCACAAAAACAGTCAATTTACCTCCATTTCCAGGTCGAAAGGAAAAAGGTACATCTCCATTGACAATGTCAAATTACACAGAGTGGCTGATTCTCCTTAGTATGACTCCTTCTGTCTCCTGTCCATAGATACTGAGAAATTTTGTTTTGGCTCCGGCTCCTAACAACAGGTCTGACGTTGCCTTCGAGATGCCTACAGTTTCAAGTCCTTTATTGAATACTCCACCTGATGCTCATCTTGATGAGACAGAGTATACTTACCCACAGACTTGTTGATGCCCAATTTACAAACCTGTTTGGCCACTGAGTCCAGATTTTTATTTGACACTTACTCTACCACATCGAAGTCCCTGTCAAAACTTTCTGTTTTTGCAACATGGTTTAAAAAACATTTTTTGATTCCTTCTTGGACTTACATTTTGTTAGTACTTTTTTCAATTTTTTTGTTTATGTCAATTGGTTTTGTGGTGTATTTTTTTCGTCTTGTAAATGGACATTACGTTGAAGAGAGGACTGCTATTCAACATATTAATGGAATATTGGCACCCCATTCCTCATCACACAGATTGACGAGGGACCTGAGTTTTGTGAACATTACTGCTTGGCCCGTCTTAGATGGGATTGTATGGGATGCTGTTAAATTTCAAATTCACGGTCCAACAGAGGTTATAATTGTTCCGAACGTACTAAGAATTCCTATGAGGGATGTGGTTAAACAAAATATACGCTCTGATGATTGGGATGTTCAAGCCACAGAGGCTTTGTTTTCAGATTTGAAATATTATGCTGCTTTTGATGCTGAGGATTTATACTTAGATTCTGCTAATTATGGTGATCTGTTCTGTTATCAACACCATGGCAAGCACTACCTACATAAGGCAAACACAAGGAGGAATATGGTTAATTATACGCAATGGGAACATTGCCCCGCTCCTGTGGAAGGCAGCTCAAATTCTCTTTTAAAGAGATTCACTTATTTTACTGATTTCAATCAATCAAATCCTAATGCATTTTATTTTAAGATGACTGAAAAGTCCTCTTCCAAAGTTAGACTTACCCACACAAAATTATTATATTCCAAGTCCTTTCTCGACCAATTGGCTATTGGGGGCTATGAACTGTGGAAAGATACTATTGATCTTAAATCTGTTTGGGGTTCTAAAAGTTGGAAAGTGCAAGGCACCGAGACTTTGCATCCTGCATATCTCATCCTGAACCATATGTTATTTTTTAATTCGACTATTTCACAAACCACCTGCTTTGGATTGGCTACTACTAAAAAATTAAATGCTTCCTATTTTCCAGAATTGGAAGAGTACCCCGGTTGGGATAATAATACCAGTATTTCTATCAGGGATTTACAGACCCTGTTGCTGAATTCTACTTTTAACATATCCAGTTTGGATCCTAAGGGTTGGCTGTTGTGGCACAGAAGTGCAGACTCTTGCCAACATCGTTTTCTGGGTTTAGCCCCTGGCTACAGACAGGTTCGGGTGGATCCCCATTTTGAGAGTGACCATTCTGTGACTACCCATTCCGTAGGCAAGCTGTGTCAGAATTGGCTCAAACACTCCACTTTAGTGTCAGTTAAGCTTCATTTGTCTAAATTGACTGACAATGTTGATCTGAATGATTTTGTCAAGGGCCCTGCTTCTGGCAGATCCAAAAGGTGGATATATGCTATTTACAACGAAGTTTGGAAACTGTCCCAGATTGAGGCTGCTTCCCGATTAAGAGCTATAGATCAAGCAAATTTAGAAAACGTGCTAGCAGTTGTAGATAGCAGCATTAACACGCTTTCTTCCCGCATTTACACATTAGATAATATTGTTTTTTCTGTTGTTGATATTGTGCAGGAAGATGTCTCTGTTTTGTAGCATGGTCAAAATCAATTGTGTTCCATTATGCAATTTGCATGGACTTTATAAATGCTGAAGGCAGGGAAAGTGCCTTGGGACTAGATGAACACGTCCTCATTGTTTGCCCCTTTTAATTTGACTGACAAACAGCAATTTATGTCTATAAAAGATGCAACTTTTTCTATGTTACATATTGAAAAGTTAGAACCTTTGCTGTTTTCTGTGGTCGAGACAAATTCTGCTGTGTGGCTCGTACATGGGCTAATAACATTACTTTCCTTCTGTTCAAGTTCGAAGCTTTCAATAAGTACTATGCTATATGCAGGTATGAACCTCTGGGTACCGCTTATCTCCATGAAGCTTGGTCACTACCATTAACCTATAGATGCCTGAGGGAGGGAAAAGAGGTTTATTTGAATGGTGATGATTGCACAACAACACCTGATCACTCATTAGTGTGTAGTAATACCCAATTGCATGGCTCGTGTAATCAGAATGCACAAAATTTGGCCTGTGTCTTAAAGGGTGGCCGACGCCTGCTATTCCACCCACATTCACATAACTAACAATCAGTAGTTATTTGCTTTTAAGTAATGAAGATTGTTGTGGGATGTTGGCTGGAATTCCTTACATCGTTAGGATCTCCTAACATCTAGTTGGTTGTAAAAATGTTATGTTTCCTCCTCCACATGGGAAGCTGGATGTTTTCATCTGGCCGTCGTTTCCAACCTTGAAAGCAGAGTTCAACAAGATGAGTCGAATAAGAGCTCTTTTGTCCCAGAAAGAAGTCGCCCTTACATCTGCCCGTGAAACATTTGTCCTTCACGTGGCAAACACCCCCACAGAAGTGGATGCTTTATTAAATACGGATCTGCCTCTGCATTTCGGGGAATAAATTCACACTGTCTTTAATGCTTCCTCGACCACAGGGCTGGCTCACTTTTTTAAAGTTGTTAGTAGTGGCCTTGTGACTTCTTTCCAAACTATATTCGGTGTGTTCCCGGCATTTTTTCGTTCAATTATCTCCAGCCTATTTGGTGGATTTCCCTTGATGCTTGCTCTGGTTGCCGGAGTGCTTCTACTACTTTGTTTATTTCAGAATGGATGCACATCCTGTTCCACAAGACGATTTGCCATGGCTGTTGCTGCTCCGCAACCGAATGCTTAATTTCTATGGAGCGCTGCCTCTGGCTACATTAAGTGCAGCTTATAAATTATCATTTTGATTTTCCTTTTTCACATGCGTCCAGCCTGTCTTTCATTGCCTGAGCTGCGATTTCGAATGGGCTCTGGATTTATGCCTCTGCAGTGTGGTGTCTCCCAACGCAGATTATGATCAACTGATGAGCCCCTTAGTTGGTCATGAATTGCATTGTTCTTGCGGCAGGATTATGGCCATTGCAGCGATGCATGGAGTCTTGGGACGTTGGAATGTTTTTGCAGCGGTGCATGAATTCTTGGCACGCAGTTATATTGAAATAAATTTGAGTTATCCTCTGACGGTACTAGAGGCTCCGGTACTTGAGGAACATGTATGTTCATTTCCGTTACTAAATTGGATGGCTGAAATGTTTTCAGATGAGAATAACGACTTCCTGTTGGAGGCTGTTGCAACGTACTGTACATATACACTATTGGAGTGAGGTGCAACTGCTGCTCTCTCTTATTCACGGCTGGAGTCACATGTTGGACATCAGATTTTTTTTTAGGCCTATTGGCTTTAATGTACCCAAAAGTAATTACTACATTGTAGTTTTTTCAAAATTTTGAGTTTTGCTCCCGTTTTTCTATTATGGCAAATCTGAACTTGATTATATATCTCAAACTTGAACTCTGTGTTCCTGCTTTGCCCACATTTCATATCCGTGCTCCGATCAAGGCAGGGTGTAGTGGGGCTGAGCCTTGCATTTCTACAATGTTAAGTTAAAATGAGCTTATTAGAAGTCTAAACGCCTTTTTACCTTTTGTTTTCTTTTGCACACAGCACACACATTAGATATTGTTTCAAGTTAGACTGAGAGTTTTGCTTCACAAGAGAATAACTTGTTTTTCTACATGGCTAGACTTCCTTTGTAAGCTTAGTCTGAACAGTGAGTGCTGATGCCTTCAAGGTTATATCAACACTGTTGCGATTGTTCGAAATGATCAGCGCACGTTCTAGACATAACATATATGCAGCTATGGACAGCTCAGATACTGGCGCCTGTAATATTTCTCTGTGTAGGCATGATTGAACACACTTGTATGCTGAGAGCTTGGGCAGAACTCGATGTGATTCACTCCTGCTAATCTCTGAGGTATGGGGTCACCTATGCAAACCTAAGAGACCTTCTTTAGTTATAAAATAACCTACTAGGAAGGGAGGGTGAAATATAGGTATATATTTAGCCTGTTTCCATTTAGCATTATAACATGCTTTCTCCCTTTGTATTTTATGGAATAGTAACTATGTTGACAATCTTAATTCTTATCATATGTCTGCTTGTTTTAGCTAAGATGGTGCACTGGAGTTCACTGCGTTAAAATCAACATTTTAAACTTTCTCATGTCACCCTTTACTCCCTGTTCTGGATTGGTATGAGAGTATAACGAAAGAGTGCTCTTGTTTCCCACCTTACCTGAGTTATCCAAATTCGCATGTTCTGGGTAGTCTAATCATTGGTGACTTTGCTATAGGTTTGCATAGATGTGATTCACTCCTGCTAATCTCTGAGGTATGGGGTCGCCTATGCAAACCTAAGAGACCTTCTTTAGTTTTAAAATAACCTACTAGCAAGGGAGGGTGAAATATAGGTATATATTTAACCTGTTTCCATTTAGCATTATAACATGCTTTCTCCCTTTGTATTTTATGGAATAGTAACTATGTTGACAATCTTAATTCTTATCATATGTATGCTTGTTTTAGCTAAGATGGTGCACTGGAGATCACTGCGTTAAAATAAACCTTTTAAACTTGCTCATGTCACCCTTTACTCCCTGTTCTGGACTGGTATGAGAGTATAAAGAAAGAGTGCTCTTGTTTCTCACCTTACCTGAGTTATCCAAATTTGCATGTTCTGGGTAGTCTAATCATTGGTGACTTTGCTATAGGTTTGCATAGATGTGATTCACTCCTGCTAATCTCTGAGGTATGGGGTCGCCTATGCAAACCTAAGAGACCTTCTTTAGTTTTAAAATAACCTACTAGCAAGGGAGGGTGAAATATAGGTATATATTTAACCTGTTTCCATTTAGCATTATAACATGCTTTCTCCCTTTGTATTTTATGGAATAGTAACTATGTTGACAATCTTAATTCTTATCATATGTATGCTTGTTTTAGCTAAGATGGTGCACTGGAGATCACTGCGTTAAAATAAACATTTTAAACTTGCTCATGTCACCCTTTACTCCCTGTTCTGGACTGGTATGAGAGTATAACGAAAGAGTGCTCTTGTTTCCCACCTTACCTGACTTATCCAAATTCGCATGTTCTGGGTAGTCTAATCATTGGTGACTTTGCTATAGGACAAAGAGCTAATGAGACACTGATGATAGTCTGGTAGGGGATTTTGGGTACTAAGGTGAGTTTTTGGTACACCCTAATTCACTGAGGCCCTGAGTCTCTGTGGACAGTTCTGTGACTGCAGAATCCCTGCAACACTCCTGTGGGCAGTGTGCAGTGTATGTGAAAGTTAGGACATGCCCTTATGTATGTGGTATGTCCTGATAGGGAAATACTGCCAATTGCATTTCTTACTGTTATAAGGCTATCTGTTCCCATAGTATAGAATGGGGGTATGCTTATAACATCTTATAAGCATAACTGCCCCTGGGAACCAGATAAGAACATTAAGTTTAGTATGCCTGAACGCAGAATTTTAAAATGCATTTTTAGTGAGGGTGATTTTTAGGTCGAGCATTTAAGACCTCTTTTATATACTTTAGTATGTACTTATTATATACTTATATGTGTATGTACTTTGTGGGCTCTAAAGATCAGCCCTAGGACTTGTCTGCTTTCGCTTAGGGACTTTTTTTTCGGTTCCACTCTCTCTATTTAACTGTCTTGAAAGAAAAGGACCAGCAGAGGTCAGTAAAATACCGGAATTGCTTTCTGCTGAGGGACTTTCTTTTTAAAAAGATTTCTGGCAACTGCCTCTATTGAACTGTCTTGATACAAAATGACCAGCAGAGGTCAGTAAAATACCAGAACCATTTTAGCATTCTCTAGATTCCAGTCTCTAGAAATTGTCTTCCACAAGCACCGGTAGACAATATTTTTTTTCAATCTTGTATTTTCAGTGAAATGACGACCGAAGGCCCTGATTTCATATTAAAAACAGAGCTTTGGACTCTACCATTTTCAGTTGAAAGGCAATATTTCTCTCGGTGTTTACATACCTGGCAGGTCATGCAGTTTGGTGCTTAGTTTCCCTCTACCTTATAGAGCAGTAGATGTTTCAGCACCCAGGCTAATGTGCTGCATAGCTAAATGCATAAAAGGTCCCAAAGGTGAGACTGATTGCATTGCAAAAGCGTGTTACAATCTGTGTTTAAAAATACCACTTTTAGAAAGAAGGTTTTTTTTTTGCTTAGCCATCCAGTGTGCCTCTGCTAGGATGTGTATTGACTGTCTGACTTTGGAGTGACAGGGCCTGTGGATGTGCAGTGGCTCCAGAGTGTCTAGATCAGTCAGCGCATTGGCTGAATAGGCCTGATCTGCATTTGGAGTAGCGGAGGAGTAGCACCTACACCTGAATAGGGCTGTGCCTGTCTTCCACAATGATGGCTCTGTCCCCCTGTGGTGTGTCTGGAGCCAGGGCTCATACTGACAATGGAGGTTGTTGATGTGCACTTGCAAAGTGCTCCCAGAACTGGTTTAGACTGGGTTCAGAGCCCTGGGCCAGGAGAGAACAAAGAGATTTACTGTATAAAAAGAGTGGCCCAGACCCCAGACTTTTACATCACTTCTGGGAAATCGAGGAGGGATACTGCCTCTGTGCTGGTTGCTGTCTGGAGTTGGCCTGCATTAGCTACTTTCTGCCAAGGAAAGGGAAACATTACTTTGCTGTGTTTTGTGTCCTCTGCTTGAGGAAGATCTCCACTGGCTTGAAAAAGAGCTTGCCTTCTCTTCTGAAGTCTCAGGGACACAAAGACTTCACCCCCAGCTCCCCTGAACTTCCTTGCTGGGAGTTCGTACCTGCCAAGAGGTGCCTGTAACTGTTCCAGGCCTCTGTAGGTTGCTCTAGCTTTTGGAAGCTGAGAAAGCAACAAAACAACAAAGAAGTGTGACGCATCCGCACCGGTTTACGATACATCACTGAAGAAATCATTGCCTTCACCTGCGCGCAGCTCACCAAAATAACCGCACACCACATTGAGTGCAACGATCTATGAGGTCCGAGATCACCTCACTGAGTCTGATGCAGGCCCTGCTGTGCAGTTGCAAGAACGCACACATCGTCCCGGATCATCGTATCACATCGAGGCGCCAGATCCGTTGCACCATTGGAGGACGTAGTAAGAAACTGAGACATCACCTCCCCACGCAGTAAGAAACCAACGAATCACCTCCTCTGTGGTAAGGAACCGACTCATCACCTACCCTACGCAGCAGTAAGGAACCAATGAACCATCTCCCTTGGAGCAAGGAACCAACGCACCACCTTCCCTGAGTGTAACGAACGAATGCATTGCCATCCTTGTGGTCCTTTTTGTTTCTGTGCATGACGCATCCAAGGTGCTTTGTGAGACAAGTGTTGCATCTGCAATTTGCTTTGAACTGAACTTTTTCTACCATTTGAAAGTCATATATTTATTACTGTATTGTGGATGTTTGTTGTTTGTTTACATAAAACTTACTTATATTTCTATACTGGTGTGGTGTCTATTTGTAGTGTTTTCACTGTATTACTGTATGTGTTCACAAATGCTTTACACACTGCCTCTGAGATAAACCTGTCTGCTCATGCCAAGCTACCAGGGGGGGTGAGCATTGGTTATTTTAGAAGTGTATCCCCTTACCCTGACTCGAAGCGAGGGTCCCTATTTAGACAAAGTACCTACCTCTGCCAACTAGAGACCCCCATTTCTAACACTGTGGTGTCTTGTAATTCTACACAAATAAAAACATTAGAGATGTTTATTAGCTTGGAAACATTGATTATGTATTGTTCCATGAAATTGATAAAGCACTAATATTTTTACGATCTTAATAGGCACTTGCGGGTATCTCTTTAAAGGTCTGAGAGAGGAACCATACCTCAAGGAAGGATTGTGATTGGTTCATATGGATGTCTTCTTTTAGAAGAAGAAGATTCCACCCTCTTTGCTTTATTTCACTATTATATTTTGGTGAGACTAGTCATATTTGGCTTGCTCTCCTATCCTTGTTACCATTGAGCAGAAACATGTCTTATTTTGATTCAGATGAACAGCCAGGGGCTCCTGCACCACCTCAGCCACCACAGTCACCCATGGAATCCTTGGTGTGGCAATTCTTCAAAATGAGGGCAGGTACCAAGAAGGTATGTCCGAACTACAGGACCATTAAACTTTGCAGCAAAGAGTTCAGCAGGGGGAGCAGAAATAAACAATATAGTATGAGTACCACAGGGATGTGGAGACACGTAAAGTCTATGCATTCACAAAGGGTTGCATGGACAAAGCATGAGGCGCTGATGTATTCCCCCTTTTTGCTTTATTTGCCTACTGGATTTTGATGTCTGTAGCACTTCTTATCCAGTCTTTAAGCCACCTTAACCTGCCAAAGAGTCTGCATCTTCCTGTGACATTCCTGTGACATTATAGGCAGCAATAAGTCTCATCAAAGCAGCGTATCTATAAATTACAGTTCAGAAAGAGTAGATCATACAGGGTTAGCTTGTGCTGCTGAACTGCACAACTATTCAGGTGCTTCCACATCGTTCCAACCTGAAAACACTGTGCTTTAAGGGGTAGTTATTGCTGAACAGCAGAATAATCCTGGTTGTGCTAACAAGGCTCATTTTTGTTGAATATGTAAGCAGATAATTATTTCCTCAGAAACAAGTTTCCATTTTTCTATTAAAACAGGACAAAATAACAAAAATCTCATACGTTACGTTCTGATCAATTACTGATAACAGTGATACTCCACTTTAATATGTAAGCTTTACCACATTTTTCACCCACAATCACCTATTTACATATATTGCATCAACAACTTGTTATTCCTTTCTCTTGAACAGTTCCACACCCGTCTTAATTCATATTTTCACAATTAAATAATACCATGGCATGAGCTCCACTTCCATAATAGTTTATAAAGTACCAGATTCATCTTGGCACACCTTTGCTAACACTCACCACAGTGTATCACTCTAAATGTAGCAACATCAACACTCAAACATCTCATTGGGTTAAAATATGTACACAATGAGGTTCATAATAACAGTAGAGCATGTAGCATTACTTTCTTGAATGAATAACATAAGAAGCAGCATGTCCTTTTCTTGAAAGTATACACAGCTGAAACACTTCATTTTTTAACACAATCTTCAAACTTATCTCGCATCTCTCTACATTATAATGTGTACTTCTCAAAAGCTACATCAACACTTTTGCAGCTTCCCAAACAGCTTTTTCTCTGTAAACATGATGTACGATACATTTCCCCCATTAGTACACTTACTGACACTTCACAGTGAAGTTTAACAAATATATTATCAAGTACTTGAACTTACAGTTCTTTCTTAAATGCAGAATAACACAACAGTCTCTTTCAGCTCCGCATAGATTCACTTCTGCTGAGAACAACTCAAACAGAGTTCCTTCTCCTCCAAAACATCAAGGATAAACTGCGCTATCTCTGGTGCTGCACCAAGTCGCATTACAGAATTTCTTCAACCATGTAATAAGAATGTTAACTACTGGTTGAGCCATGGCCTTTGGTTTTACTTCCACCATACTATCTTGCAAGACTCTCTACTGAGAACCCTCTGTTGGATAACTGGTGTGCATACTGGAGTAAGAGGAGTGACTGCCCTCTGCTTTCAAACCTCTCTCTCTCAAATGATAACAGCATGATAGGACGCATGCAGGGATTGGCCTCTCCACTGAGCTGCCTCTCTTGCATTTCAGGTATACATAGCAGGGTATGTGGTGGGATTGGCCTCTTTGAGACCTCTCTCTCACATAATGAGTGTGCATAGTAGCGAGTGGGGAAGGACAGGCCTCTACTTTCAGACCTCTCTCTCTGTCAGATGATGGGGAATGTGGATGAAATAAACTCTCCTTTGAGACTTCTGTCTCAGATGATAAGTGTGTGTAGTAGTGAATGTAGAGGAACTGTCCTTTCCTCTTAGACCTCTCTCTGAGATGATGGATGGGCATAGTAGTGAATGGAGAGGGACAGACCTTTCCCCTCAGGCCTCTGTCTGAGATGACAGGTGTTCATATTAAAGTGTGTACATGGATTGGCTTCTCCTGTCAAACCTGTGTCTCAGATGAATGGTGTTCATATTTGAGTGTGTGGAGAGAGACTGACTGGTCTCTCCACTGAGACCTCTCTATCAGATGATGGATGTGCATAGTGTAGGGTGTAGAGAGGAACTGGCATTTCATTTCTGGCGTCTCTCTCAAATGACAGGTGTGCATGTTAGAGAATATGGAGAGAGTGACCTCTCCGCTGAGACATTACGCTCAGATGATGGGTGTGCATAGTAGGATATGTGGATGAGCCTTAACTCTACTCAAATCTCTTACCAAGCTGATGAGCATAAATAGTACATTCTGAAAAACGCCATCTCCAGAAAATAGTCCTTTTTACAGTAGCAAGTGTGCATACTACAATGCATGCAAAGATCACGTACTCCTTTCTACTTTTTACAATCCCACGAGAGTCTCGCAAGATCGTAACATTTTTTGGAGAAAAAAATTGTTAGTCTGATCATTACAGTACATTACTTATCTCTTAGACACCTCCTCTAATAGAGTGTATTGAGAACTTATCTACTCCTTTTGACTATTTGCGACCCCATGAATGTCCTGCGGGATCACACAAATTAGTTAAAGACAATATATATAATTGTTTTCTTCACAGTACTTATTCCTTAGACACCTCCTCTCTGAATCTAGGCGGACAGCATGCCTTTCTGCTGCACCCTTATGTACCATTTCTATTTCCTTTTCACAACTACTCACATTTTTCACTGTAAACAGTAATGACAGCCATTGCATTGCTAATATTCCAACAACCAGCCATTTAGAGACCTTACAGGACTCCTTGGAGCCTATAGCTCCTGTGAGAGTGTGAAGGCACTTGGGAAACATAGACCTCTCAACCAATCACAGGGTTCCATTTTTTATTTCGTTCTGTCGCTGAACTCTCATAAGCCCAACTGCCAAAATATACAACTATTTTTCACCCTTCATTTTTCAAAAACGACTTAATGTTTTTACACCAAATGACAAAAAGCACACTCTGCAGAGCAATATTTAGCTTCCTGCTGAATTTGATGCAATTCCTTTCATCAGTTTTTTCTGTTGCCCTGCTAAAAAAGTCTATGGAAAATGCATGGAGATATTATGTTTTGGATCCCCCCTTTTTCCTCTGGCCCTACTTGATGAGATCACCCCAAAACTTACCGAGAAGGAGCTGAGGTAGATGAACTTTAAACAAAAAAAGTTATGTGAAGATTCATTAAGCAGAGCCAAAGTTATTAACAAACCAAAAATGTTCCATCTATGGAAATGCAGACCTAACTATAACTTCCAGTGGCGACTGTCACAAGGTAATACATTTATTTGTAAGTTATTTTAAACAATTTAAATAGTTTAACTTGATTTAACATGTTTTATTTTACATCCCAAATTCCATTATTTTCTATGGGTGGATGCTGCAGTGCCAGTGGTTGATAATTTGTTAGTATACAACAAAAGTCCTGTTCGTGAATGTTGAAAAGTAGTAAGCTTACTCAAGTGTGGAGTTTGTGAATCAGGCCCATTGAATTCACTCAAGAGAAACTCTCAAGCAAATCCTGGCACCTTGAATGGTCCTGTATAGAGTGGATCTCTTTCCATGATTCCCTGGGCTTACATTCCCACTAAAAAATGACTTAGTTTGCCATCTAAACCCTATTAAGAGTAGGATGTTCAATGTATTATTCCCTTGACCGTACGTGATAGCTCATATAGAAGCTATGTTTCTCTTTCACTTCTAAAAGCCTTCCAGTATAAAGTATTACTCTTCATGCTTCACCTATGGAAAATGTTGTCAATAGAGGGGAGAATTAATTGGGTGGGTTAGGAAAGTGTTTTGGTATTTCCATTTTCAACATCCTATACAATTATTCACTGATCTCTCTGAGTTCATGTCTGAATCTGAGTGTGGAAGCAGGTAGACCATTGAGGAATAAAAGTTTAAGACCTTGCTATTCATTGGTCCTCCATTGTGCACCAGCACTATCATTTTTCATCATGTTCATTGGTAAAGTGAATTATTGCAACAAGATCAGGTTTGGCAACTCTTTACTCTTCCATCTGAGCTACTCTGTTGGCTCTGTCAGTTCTGATGGACAGGTCTTTAAGTCTGTTGCAGATGTGGTGCAATAGATGTTACGTGAAGGGTCACAAGTCAGAACCTTCCACACCTCTAGAAAGGCCCCTGATCTGTACCTTGTTTCACCTAAATATGTTTCGATATATTCTTGTTTTAGAACTAGCTCTTCCTATTGATCTTCCAATATCCCTCTTCTAATCTCTACTTGGTGTGTCTACCATGAGTTGTCATTGTCGGTATGCTCCAAAATGTGCACTCACATTCCAAGGTCAAGGACATCTTTCCATAGCTCTTTGAAGTAAACTTTGAAGTTTCTTCTGATCTGTGCTACTTCCCCTTTATTTCTTTTATAAAGAGTTGTAGAAAATCTTTCAAGATGGTAGGGAGAGTCTCATGTATATCCTCACATACTGTCTTATCCTACTGATTTGTCACTTTTGTCTAGTTTGCTTCCCTTGGCTGATAGCATTTGATTATCGAAGCATCTCATCTAGCTCTATTGGATGCCATATTACTAGGGGGCCTGCTCAGGCACCCAGTAGTAGGAGGTAACCAGTTGGAGGGCAATGTAGGCAATCCAATTCTGAGTCTCCTATTATTGGAGTAGGATTGTGTCCACTACTCCCTCAGAAAATCCACTAGTGTATTCCTGAAGATTGGTCATTGGCGATCTCAGTTGCTAACCACTGTTGCCTGACCACTGACATACTGCTATGTCCAGCTTCACCGGTAAAGCCACCCTGAAGAGTGTAAGAAGACATTAGTTTCAACTGATTTCTCTTTAGTCCTCTAATGTTATCAAACTAAGCTTTTCCTGGCAGTAAAACCCCAGGGTGGGCTAATTGCACCCTCTATGGTTGCCCAGACTCCTGTTCTCAAGGTGTTACTTGAAAATCTGGCTGTTCTTCTTGGGGGGCATTTTATCATCAGTTCATATAGCCTTTGAGGCCTAGAACTAATAGTTAATTTGGCTGCTAAGCGGCAGGGGGTTATTCATTTGCGTCACCACGCTTCGTCGAGGATTCAGGGGATAGTACCTCTTGGTGAGGGTCACGTCTTATGAATCAGGGTGCTCAACTTGTAGACCCAGAGGTCCCTGAACCTCTCTGGCCTGCTGAGCTGATGGTACCCAAAAGTAGCTTCTTTTCTGGCCAGTGAGTTCTATACTCTGAGGTGAACCCTTCGCCAGTGGGGTGGCTTTGGGGATGCAATGATTTGTCGGTATTGAATGCATAGGGCCCAAATGTAATTTAAGCTCTGCCTTACCCTTTTCAATTGCCTAATGTTGTGCTTTCTGATGATGTTCTTACTTGAAGATGGGCAAGCCTCCATGCTGAGACCATGTCTAGTTTCTTACAGGTGCTCTGCACAGTGAAGATGTGTATTCTGTCCTTTCTGGATGCCTTTTCACAGATTCATAGTCTCCCCAGAAGAGGCAGTCCAGCATGGCCAGAGCTCTTGCTTTGCTCAGACCTGGAGCCCAAAATGGCACCCCGGTCATGGTCATCATCTGCTGGTTGTTGTCCCCATCAGAGCCCTCGTTGGCTGTCTGCCTCCACTAGTGGTCCCTGCAAGAGGTCCCCCTATCGTATTGCTTTCACCCCGCAGGCGGCCTTGCAAGGTATCCAGACCCAGCCAAGATGGCAGCTTCCTTCTTCATAGCCGCCAGAGATATAACTTTGGACAGGTTTTTCTTCCCCTGACATGCCCCTTTTCCATTCAGTGGTTTGCTGGGAAGGGGTATCATCAACGCCTCCAGCCAGAACGATCATGTTGAGGCCTATTGGTTGCTAATTTATTTCCTGTAGCAGAGACAGATAAGAGCACCATTCTTTCACATCTGCTTCATAGGATCGCTGGCCATGCTACTCTCAATAACTCCATTTGTGGTTTTTCTAAGCTTGTGTCCAATGATGTTTCTGGTGAAAACTTTTCCCATATAACCTTTCCTTTTGAGCAATATCTCTCTTATCTGTGGGCAAAATTATTGGCAGAATAGATCCTTTATGGGCTTTTCCCCACAGTTGTTTGTGGAAATAATATCTTTCCACTATGATTTAGATGCAAGGATGTATTATCTGCATTGTAGGCTTCAACATCCGATTTATCTTTTTTTTAAAAAAACAAATCTTATAAAGCTTGAATGTTTTAACTAAATATTTCAAATCTGGCAGAGTGAAGGCCTCAAATTCACTTAGGCCATGCATCATCCCGTTAGCAGTGTAATTCGCACCTCCAGCTTGTCTGTTTATTTTCCTGGATTGGTAACTCAGCCTTTGATTACAAAGTCAAGAAGCACATTTACAGCCCGTTAATAATCAATTAACTCCTGTAAATTACCCTTTGGGTTCTCAGTCTTGGGAAAATGACGATCTGCAAATGTCGGTTGAAAATAGGTAGTCACTATGAGCAAAGATGATATGATGCCAGAGGACCTGGAAAAAATCTGATTGTTTCTTGTTTTCTTCAGATTGTAGACATCAGCTGCAGCCTTAAGAAGTAAGGCGTGGTAGCAGGGCCAATTAACTCTTATTTCAAGGGACCTCTACCCATGCAAACTATGATCATTCGATCCAGATTGTGCCAGGGCAAGACAAAATGCGCCTGCTTGACCTGTTTTAATTAAGGCCCCACAGATGCTCCACGGGTGCCGAAACGAACGCAGGAGCCTGCTCTTCTTCCATGGAACTTCTGTCAAATGACCCATCTTAACCCACTTCGAGCCCCCCCACCGAATTGTTATTCTGTATTTCTGAAACTTCTGTATTTTTCAGCTCTCTGAAATCTTTCACGTGATCAGTTGGTTTTGACATTATTTTGGCCTTATTCTGTTTGACGTGGCAACTAAAGCGCCACACAGTTTCCATCGCGGCCACTTTTTAAGGTCTTGAAATATACATTACGTGTCCAGTGCTCCATTGATATGTCTGGTGAATAAAAGGAAGTGATCCTCGAGCTCAGTCCAATTACATATAATGCTGGGCAGGCAACCTTTAAATCTCCTGCTAGGTAGACGCATCTATTATTAATCTCACTTTTCAGACTGCTATTAAACTGACCTTTGCGTTAGACTTTGGACAATCAGAAACGCCTTTTTTGGCAGAAAGGCACCCATCCGTCTTCCCTACCCTTAAAGTACTTTTGGTCCTAATTGAATCTCACTTCAATGACTTTCTACACATTGAAAGTGCTGGTAAAAGGTTCAAATTGTCCCCTATACTTCCTGGAAGGAGCCAAACTTGTTTCAGCCATGTAACCTTTGAAAAATGGCAGAGAGAGAAATGGGAATAATGCGGTATAGAAAAGGTCAGGCAGAGCACCAGCTTCTCCAAAATGCTGCACCGCATTCAAATCAAGGTTACTGGAGCAGTAGTCACACCGTACACATCTGTACCTAGCTATGTGTGCTAAATGAATGAAGATTTAGTACTGATATCAATAGGGGCACTTTTCAAATACACCCCTGAAATAATCAACTGGCAATACGTTGTTTTTAACGCTTATGGCATGAATGCATTGTTTACTAGGCAGGTGTTCATCGCATTAAATACATTTTGGACCTGAATGTCCTGGAATAAATCGAACTCCATTTTGCCCAACAATATTCAGCTTGAGATTCAAAGGAAACAGTAATCAGTTCTTTAATAAAAGTGCAACATTTTCATTGATTCTTCAAAAAGTTTTTTTTAAAAATGGTTGGCGCGTTGAGAAAACAAACCAACTACAAAAGGAATCAATGAGACCAGAAAATAAAATAAAAGAATTGCCTAGAATAAAAGTGTTTCGAAATTGAAGATGTACTCCTAGGTCTGCTTTCCAGGGAATCAGCGTAATTAACAAATGTTAATGTAAAATTCTATTTACAAATAGCCTTTTGGCTTCAAAATATGTATACGAGGGGAGGAGGATGTCCTTTACCTGATATGCCAGCTAGTGAAACATTTTGTTACTTGCACAGACAGTGGTCAGCCAAAGTTGTACCACTATTAAGTGTAAACTACAGGCGTTATTGCTTTAGCGACAGAAGGGCACGATAGCAGTGCTCTGTAAATGTAAGAACATTTTGAATTTTAACTTAGCTTTTACATGTAAGCCTATTAGCAGCAAGGCACATCTAACATGTTCCCACAAGGAGAGGACCAGGAAATTCCTCTAAAACTTGCATTGTTGTGGTAACCAGCAGTAGCGGCTCGTGGAGGGAATGCCGCGGGGCGGTGAGGGGGGCGGGGGAGGGGCCAGGTGTGGGGTAGTAAACTCCGGCTCACAGCTGACCGGTGTAATGTAAAGAAATAAATAAATAAAACGAATTTCATTGCGCGCGTTGAAACGCCAAATGTGTTTCAGCGCACGCAATAAAATTCATGTTATTTATTTATTTGTTTACATTACTCCGGTCTGCCCAATTCCGGAGTTTATTACCCCCCACCCTGCCCCTCCCATGCCCGCCTCACTGCCCCGTGGCACTCCCTCCACAGTCCGCTACTGGTAAGCTAGTGTGCAAAATTGCTGTAACTTGTGTGAAATTTTGGGAACATTATGCATATTTATGCAAATTTATCACATAGTTATATTTCAGGTCAATGCGTCTACCTGTTGATTTCTAATACAAGGCAGTAGCAGCTCGTGAGGGAGTGCTGCGAGGCGGTGGGTGAGGTGTGGGAGGGGCAGGGTGGGGGGTGGTAAACTCCGGAATTGGGCCGACCGGACTATTGTAAACAAATAAATAAAACAAATTTCACTGCTCGTACTGATATGCATTTGGCTTTTCAGAGCGTGTAATATAATTTGTTTTATTCATTTATTTGTGAACATTACTCTGGTCAGCCGTGAGCCGGAGTTTACTACTCCCCACCCTGGCCCTCTCCTGCCCCGCCCCACCCACCTCCCGCAGCTTTCCCTCCACAAGCCGCTATTGATACAAACGCAAACTAAACAGTTGATGGACAGAATGCAGAAAAATGTCATACATTCACCCCAGTACAGAGATCTGGGCCTAAATCCATCGATTTTTTGCTCACCATGTCATTCCAGTTTGAACCCAGCCATATGCAAATCAGTCTTGCCCCTGTGCCCCATGGGAACAGTCTAGCTGGAACTGCCAAGCCAGGTCTTCCCTGTAATGGAAACATGCATCTTAGGACTGGTTTCAGGCTTTCAGCCCTCATCAGCCAGGATAGCTTGATTCCAGTGGCATGGAGAGCACGGGACTCACGTCTGAGCATACCAGTCCCGGGGTGACAAATGCAAACACAACAGTTGATGGACAAAATGCAGAGCAATGTCATACATTCACCCCAGTACAGAGATCTGGGCCTAAATCCATCATTTTTTTGCTCACCATGCCCTTCTAGTTTGAACCCAGCCATATGCAAATCATTCTTGACCCTGTGCCTCATGGGAACAGACCAGCCCGAACTGCTAAGCCAGGTCTTCCCTGGACTGGAAACAAGCATCCTAGGACCGGTTTCAGGCTTTCAGCCCTCATCAGCCAGGATAGCTGATTCCAGTGGCATGGAGAGCAGGGGACTCACGTCTGAGCATACCCGTCCCACTCGGAGTGACAAATGCAAAAACAACTGTTGATTAACAGAATGCAGAACAATGTCATACATTCACCCCAGTACAGTGATCTGGGCCTGAATCAATCGTTTTTTTGCTCACCATGCCATTCCAGTTTGAAAACAGCCATTTGCAAATCATTCTTGACCCTGTGCCTCATGGGAACAGTCCAGCCCGAACTGCCAAGCCAGGTCCTCCCTGGACTGGAAACAGGCATCCTAGGACAGGTTTTGGGCTTTCAGCCCTCATCAGCCAGGATAGCTTGATTCCAGTGGCATGGAGAGCACAGGACTCACTCTGAGCATACCCATACCATTCGGGGTGACAAATGCAAAAACAACAGTTGATGGACAGAATGCAGAACAATGTCATACATTCACCCCAGTGCAGAAATATAGGCCAAAATCCATCGTTTTTTTGCTCACCATGCCATTCCAGTTTGAACCCAGCCATATGCAAATCATTCTTCACCCTGTGCCCCATGGGAACAGTCGAGCCGAACTGCCAAGCCATGTCCTCCCTGAACTGGAAACAAGCACCGTAGGACCCGTTTCGGGTTTTCAGCCCCCATTAGCCCGGATAGCTTGATTCCAGTTGCATGGAGAGCACAGGACTCACGTCTGAGCATACCATACCCGTCCCACTCAGGGTGACAAATGCAAAAACAACAGTTGAAGGACAGATTGCAAAACAATGTCATACATTCACCCCAGTACAGAGATCTGGGCCTAAATCCATAGTTTTTTGCTCACCATGCCATTCCAGTTTGAACCCAGCCATATGCAAATCAGTCTTGAACCTGTGCCCCATGGAAACAGTCCAGCCTGAACTGCCAAGCCAGGTACTCCCTGGACTGAAAACCAACATCCTTGGACCGGGTTCGGGTTTTCAGCCCTCATCAGCCAGGATAGCTTGATTCCAGTGGCATGGAGATCACGGGACTCACGACTGAGCATACCCGTCCCACTCGCGATGAAAAATGCAAAAACAACAGTTGGTGGACAGAATGCAGAACAATGTCATACATTCATCCTAGTACAAAGATCTGTGCCTAAATCCCTTGTTTCTTTGTTCACCATGCCATTCTAGTTTGAACCCAGCCATATGCAAATCAGTCTTGACCCTGTGGCCCATGAGAACAGTCCAGCCCCAACTGCCAAGCCAGGTCCTCGCTACTGGTATCGCTACTGATACAAGGACACATGTCACATTAAAAACAAGCAGCGACAAAACCAAGAGGTTTGACCACCAGTGGTTTTTTTTCTTTGGCAATTCTTGATTTTTTCTTTTGTGGTTATCGCAAAGCTTTTTTTGTTGGGTAAGCTGATGGGTCCTCATCAATTAAAAAAGTAAAACATTTAAAGGTAAAAACATTTTTGTTCTGCAGAAAGCACACATTACTACAGTAGTCCCTGGCACCGAAGAGAACTACTTTGTTGTTGATGTACTCCTTGTGAAAGTACAGCATGTCATAATTCACTGTAAAATCAGACAGTGGCTCAAGGGGACTGACTCATTGCCCCATTATGCCTGATGAAATGGGTAAAGAAAAATGTGAATAACACAATTGACTAATGGATAAACTTTGCCTGAAAACCCCTGTAACTTACTATGTGGCACAAAATGTTTTGTAAAATCAACAGGTCTTGGATAACACTGGACATAAAAAAGCTAATTGATGTGGAGTAGGTTGCCAGCCTCTTTGACAATGCTTTTTATTGAATGTTTTTGTAAACCTTTATCACAAATAGGTAAGACGTCTTGACAATATAGGTAAATAAAAAGGAGGTAGTTGCAAAGATAGAGTTGCCTAGAAAGATAGCCAGGTAAGTTACAAGATGGACAGACAGACAGACAGACAGACAGACAGATCCATTTAGATAGATAGATCCATTTAGATAGATACACAGGCAGATAGGCAGGTAGTTTATTTTTTTTAAATCTGTTGCCAGTTAGACAAAACTAACATTAAAATCATCTTACAAATATTCACATTCATCTCAATTCAATTAATCTAAAACAAGAAAAAACTTTCCTTTGCCCACCTTGCAAGAGGAACAGAAGCATTGCAAACATATTATTTTGTAATTCATTCTTCAATCTCCTTAACAGTGGATGGCCTCACCCCTCGGGCCACTGTTCCCACTGTCTCCCTTAAATCATGTACTGACTCGATCGTCACTCTTAGCTCTCCCTTATGGATCTATATCTCATAAAGTTCCTCAATATATTGGAACCATGCATCCTTGTCCACTGGATGATCCTCTGATTTTTTCACAGTTCTCGTTGATTTGGCTACAAGGTCCCAGAATAATTGTATTTTCCCACTCGATAAGGCAATGTTCACTTTACTATTCTTTTATACATTCTTTTATCATAATTTTCAGTTCCACTGGATTTCAAGTTTGCTTAAATGCTTCTTATATGTTTTTATTTAATTCCTTTCTTGCTTGTTCTCGCATCGTTGGGAGATGCCTCTTCGGGTTTACCCATTTCTTTCTGTTCATAGTCACCCTCTCTCTGATCCTCTTTATTAGCTTTGTGTATTCCCCTGATAATTTATAACTCTTTATCCATTTGGCTTCCTGTTTTTAACCATGTAGACCAGACGATCCTTGTTTTATTTATTTTTTGCTGTAAACTGATTTTCATTCCAGGATTCTCTTTCCTTTATTTCAAGGTTTAAGCAGATCCTTAGAAACGGTTGATCACTCCCAAATCGTTCTCCTAAAGGTAACTCTTGTAATCATTGGAAGTTGACGAATGAGATCACAGCATGAGCTATCAAGGATGATGATCTCCACTTATTATTATTATTTTTTTGCAGATTTATATAGCGCAAGCTCAGTGGCGTCACTAGGGTTGGTGTCACCCGGTGCGGGTAACTCATGGTGTCACCCCCTCACGACTTACCGCATGGGCTCGAGTCTCGGCAATGACGCTCAACATCCTGCGATTCTTCGCAAATAACTTAATCTCCCTGTGCCTAACAAAAAATGAATGTGTCTTCATGTAATGCAACTGATGCAATGTAAAGCGCTCTGATACCTGATTCGGGTCAAGTTCGCGCTATATAAAACTCTGTATGATATTCGATTCGGGTCAAGTTTGCGCTATATAAAACTATGTAAAATAAAAAAATAAAATGTAATATCACTTAACCCCTAGTCTGTCGGCTTCCACCACCCTGCTCCCCTGCTCATACCTGTGCAAGCCGGTACTGGGTCTAACTCGTGAATGCACAGTAGATTGCTAATATGTGACATTTTCATAATTGCAGTGTAATTATGAGTGACATTCAACGACTTTGAGTGACACTTTCTCGCAAGCAAAATCAAGCAATGAAGAAGTGCAAAACATATAAAAAACAGACATTACACCCATTTGGGCAACGAAAAACTCAGATCTTAAAACTGCTGTCAAGTGGTAGAAATGGAAGGGCACTAACCTAGTAAAAAGCAGTAACTCACAGATAATCCTCATAAAATACAGTTTTGTGAACGTGTGGTTCCTGTTCTTTCTTTCCTTCCTGCTCCCCTTTTATCCTCTTTCTTGCTTTTTCCCTCCTTCCCATTGTCTCATTTTCCATTTTCCTCTCTAGCAAACTTTTTCTTCCTCTTTCCTCACTCAAAAGGTAACAGTGGTAAAACGGGTTAGCCATGTGGCATCATTTGGGATCAAAGCGTGCATGATGTTACTTCCGCTACCCCAGACTTTTGGACTGACACTTTATAAAACGTCCTCTGTATACGTGACCACGGACGGAAAAGGAGATGGCATGGAAAGTGGAAACAGCAGAGGGGATGCTGCAGAGGAAGGGCCGGGCGAATGGCACAATCACCCCCTGCGGCTCTTGCTTTCTACCACCACCAAATTGCCAGGCAAACTTTACAGCAACGAACTTATAGCACGGCAGGTTTTACTGTATGAAGACAAATACTGCTGCTCACTTACTGATTCAGGCGCCAGTGGGCTTGGATCGAGTTACATGGCCAGGGTGCGATCCAATCGTCATTACAACCTCAGGCCGTGATGACGACGTGGCAGCAGGACGTAACGTTGCGTGGCGCGTATGACGTCAATCAGACGGTAATGTGGGTGGAGGTGGGAGTCTATTGATACATTTTAGCACTAGTAGCCGTAGCTTCCAGTGCTACCAGCCACTTCAGTTTAGCCCTTATAGCAGCCCTACCAGCTTAACAGCCAAGGCGCTATCTATGCATATTATACGTGACAATGCATTTCAGATGCAGTAGTGTCACACGTGTTGCATGATACTTGGCAGGGCTGCTTCCCTGGCATTTGCAGTTTGAGGCTGCAGTGACTCGGCAGCGCCCGAGGCCACTCAGGTGCCATGCTGCTGAATGATGCTGCCTATGAGAATTACGGTACTCCTGCTGTGTTTGTGTTACACAGCAAGCCAGAGCAGCGTAACCAGATTGGTGTCACCCCATGATGGGGTGACACCCGGTGTGGTCCGCACCCCGCACCCCCGCACCCTCCTAGTGATGCCGCTGCGCAAGCTCGACCTTGAGGTATTGAAGCGCTTTACATGAACATCAGTATTTTTTTGGGGGGTGGGGGGAGGAGGTGCACAGTGAGATTAAGTGATTTGCCCAGAATCACATGGTGTGGAGTCCACCTTGGTTTCTCAGCTCCAAAGTCGGCAGTTTAGCCGTGAGACCACGTCCTCTCCCCATTATTGAATGCTTTAATTGTGGACTGGTCTCCCCATGTTCAACCCTTTATTATTGGTAGTCACTCATTCATAATACCTTTATTTCACCACTGCATATGGCATAAAAAGTATTCTAAAAAACATTCAATTAATTACATTTTGAAATATTAAAAAAACCAAAGCATATACAAAGACATTAAAAATGTTAAAACCGTACAAATGATGAAATACATTTCATCATTAGGACGTTCATCATTTACATTACCCCACTCTCTGTGTAAACATACAATCATCCGTGTACAGTTAATTTTCTTTTTCTTATAGCAGACAGGAAAAATGAGGCTACGCAATAACAGACAAGAGGGTGTGACAATAATTGTAGAAAATTCAGCGCTGGACGACAGTGGCTAAAATTGACTTTAAGCATAAGTGGTAAAATAGATCTTTTCCTTTCATTGCGTATAAACCACAAAAGATCAAAAAATGGAGGTCATTCTCGGAGGATTGGCAATCATGTGGACAAAGTGGCAATGGGTTGATATAATGTGTATTGACAGGATAGCCTAACATCAGGGGGATATATTGCAGCAGGGATCACAATAATATATATCTGTGTTGATAATTAGAAACTGTTGTAGATATGAGAGCACATGGTTCTCTATACTTGGGGTTAAAAAGTATTGATTAACCATAAACCTTTTGCTCTTCCTCCCCCATCTATTGCTACTCAATCTATCCAATTATTAAAGCTTCAGTTCTGTTCAAGGAAATGCCACGCAAAATTTTGGGGTCTGTTAACAGCTTTATGAGGGTAATGACTTTTAAGTTGGACTTGATATATTTTAACCACTATTAGATATATTCACAAGAAGGTGTGATAACTACCGCAAGAGTAGCGTAACGCAACATTCAACATCGCAGCCTATCGCGGGAAAATAACCCAGTGTCAACGTGGAATTCACAATGCGGCGGTAGCACGCGATAGACACCAGATAACGTGGCAAATGTCTACGTGAAAATCAATGCCACGCCGCAAAAATGCGATACAAGAACACTAAAAAACATGCCATGAGGCCAAACGCAGTACAAAAACCGGTGAAAATCAGCCACAGGCTTGCAAATCCCACACGTCTGGCGGGACAATGCACCATAAAAACAACAGAAAAAATACACCAGAAACAAGACAAAGCATGTAGCAACATGGATGCACCCTGACCCAGTGCAGAGTCCAACTCGAACCTCACAACCCCCATAGACTACCAACAAGGATCAACGGGGTCGGGGAAGGCCAAGGAGAAGAGGGAGAGGAAATGGGGTGCAGACCGCATGAAAACAAGATCAGCGTCACGAAGGTGATAGAACACTACCAGCAACTGACACACTAGCAGATCACCTGGATTGCAGCTGGAGTGCCGAGGAGGCCAATCCAGGAGGCCAATAGGCGAAGGCATGACGTGACTACCTAAACGAGGCACCAATCCGCTGCCAACACGAAGGCCGCAACGGCTACAGGAGGTGGCAGTCCAGCGCCACCGGAGGAGCTAGAGGAAACCGAGGGCACAGTCATCAGTGTGGAGACGGTGCAAGGAGTAGGGAGTATGGACACAGCTCGAGAGGACCTGACACAACATCAGCAGGGAGTGCAATGAACAGGGACTGGGGATACGGGGGAGATGGGTGCAAGGGCATACATGCACAACGAGATGTAGCACACTGCACACTCACAAACACCCAGGACCATGTCCCAGATCCCCTTGGCACACTACAGCACACACACATAGCAAGAACAGCAAACCCACATTGATGAAAACGCGCATAGATGACACTGCAGAACAGAGGACACAACTGGCTCTGCACATGCACAGAAACATGCCCACCATATCTGACAGAGCTGGAAACAGTGAAATGGAAATCTACACGTATGACCTCACATCCGTCATGTAGTCCAAATGTACACTGACTGGCAGGAGAATCCAGCACCCCCCAAACAGTCATAATGTACATTTCCAAACAGCCTGCATGCAAACCAGCACAATGCAACAACATATATGTCAACACAAAGTCAACATGCATCTCCCCTTCACATCGCTGAGGGGTACACAGCACCTTCAGCAGAGCACAGAACACAATGCATCAGTGATGCCTGAGAGGACCACCGTACCGTCGACACCAACGCCCTACAACAGCCCATGGATATCCCACGCAACCCCCCACCAGAACCCGGACAGCCAAGCTACTCAGAGGAGAACACCGAGCCTGCAACAGACCACACAGTAGGAAGTACTCGCAAGCACAGCTGGCTCACAACACTTCACCCACCCACAAATGGTGTATGCTGGCCCATCCCACTCTGCTCACACTTACGGGGGCATAACAGGCAACATTTCAGCAAGAACCCCCACTGGTTGGGGTGGCATGGTTGGGCCCACTGTCCACTGTCCACTCCACTCCACGCAACAGAGGTGTATGTTGCAGTGGATATGGGTGTGTTCTGTATACTGAGGTCTGTCCAGCACTTCGCTGCCACTCTTAGCATTGTGTACTTTCCCAGTCATGGTACTACTGCGTCCTTTACACATGCCTGCTTGCCTCCTTGCCCAACATTCGTCTATTGTGGGACTGAGGTGCCATGACGTTACCATTGTAAGTTGCTCAATCATGTCTGGTGGTTGGGCATGTTCTTGTGCATGTTGGTTGTTAACTTGTGACATGTGCATTGCCAGATTTGTGGATTGAATGGTTGTGGAGATGAGGTGAGTGGGGTGTTAATTGGGAACTTGGCAGGGAGCTTTGCATTTCCCTGAGTGCCATCCTGGGAAGGCTGGTTGCTGATGGAATGTCGGAGGGTGAAGGGATCATGCACACTGGCATTGTATTTGGATGCGACATTGGTGAAGGTCCCACTGTGTTCTGATGTTGCCTACACATAGATTTGTGAGATGGGCTTCCTTTTGTGCTGATTGTGTGCTGTGTCAACCGGGGGCAGAGGTTAGACATGTGTGCAGTGGATTGCGTGTGTGCATCCGGCTATTGGGTAGGGTCCTTGCTTGGTCTCCAGCGGTTCATTCACATTGTATTGGCCTTACGGGGCCTGGGGTGCCAGGGTGATGGTGATATCCATGACAGGTGTGGGGGAATTGGATGTGGCTGTCGTGAGACTCCGCCAACTCTGGCGGGTGTTGGTTGGGGTGTGCTAGGGGTCAGCAGGTGCAGCACGGCCAGCAACTTGGTGTGGGGTGGGATGTTGGTTGTCCACTGTGTTGGTGCTATTGGACTGTTGGGCGAATACAGCTAGGATGCATAGGATATTTGTCTCTTTCAGCCTGCAGTGGACAGTCACATTGTCAGAAATTGTGCCTGTGAGGTAGGTGGGTTTCCTGGGGGTCCGCTGTCTTTGTCTGCGTTGCCTCTGTGGTGGTCAGGGGGAGGGGTGTGCCGGGTGGTTGTTTTGGCCTACTTGGGTGTCCGAGCTGCATGATCAGTAGCTCCATGGCTTCTGTTTGACTTCAGGCGTGGCTCTGGGATGGGCTCCCTATTGTGGCGCAGGCTGCCGTCTGACTTCACACCAGGTCAGAGCAGGTGTAACTTTCCTGCGGCTAACACACCTTATTGCATGTTTTGTGTTCTTATCGCAGATCTAGCTGGTCGTTGTGAATGTTGAGGTGTGGTGTTGTCGCAACATTTGGCATGGGAATGCCAACTCTGCATCTCATTGGCGATAGTTGAGGGGATCCTCTGTGGTGATGTTTTTGGCGGCTGCTATCATGGGAAAACTGGTGCAGTGGGCTGTTAGCACCAGCTTGTGAAGGGTGGGGTAAATTTATCACAACTTTGGCTGCGATAAAATGCAGTTAATTCAGCAATAGCTCCTTGTGTATATGCCCCTATGTTTTTAGGTGCCCCATCTAATTTCAGACAATTTTTTACAATATCCCTGGTTAGATTAAGCATTTCTATTTTTTAGACTGAATGCCATCGTAAAAAGTGGAGAGCTCTATTGATTCAAACCGCCTCTTCCACTTGAGTACCGGACTGGAGGAGGATCAAGCAGGAGCAAGCAGAAGGAGGGGCAAGCAAGGAGCAGGCGAGCAGGCGAGCGTGGTGCGGTGCGGAGTGGCACGGCGTGAAGCGGGTTGAAGCAACACGGTGGTGAGGCGAGGTGGAGCAGTGTCGGGTTTCCCTCTCTGCGACCTGTAACCCAGGGGCCCGTGGACCCCCAGCCGCCGGTGCCGCCGGTGCCGCCGGTGCCGCCATCACCACCGCCAGCACGCTGGGAAAACGCCGGAAAACGCTCTGCTCTGCTCCGCCCGCTTACCATACCCTACCCGCCCAGCTGAGAGGAGGAGGACGTAGGGAGGGAGGACGCAAGTGAGGTTGCGAGTTCAGGCAACTCACCAATGCGCACAGCACAGCACAAAAGCTTAAGGTACTGGGGGGGGAGATGCCATCGCAGTGGCCAATAGAGGCACCCGCGAAGTAAGAGAGCAGGGGTTTGACCGACAGGCAGTCTGACTAGGTCCGATTGACCAGCGGCCCCACTGTGCACTCCGCTCGCAGCCAGCCACCCTCTATGACCCCCCCCTTCAACCTCCTCTGCCCCTTCCACCAGCATCTGCGAGGAGCAAAGGACTAGGGGCAAAGGAAAGGACTAGGGGCTTGATCCCCCATCGCTCCCCCATCGCTCCCTCATCGCTCCTATCACCCTCACCACCCCCACCCAATCAATCAACCATCACCCTCACCGCAATTAGCGTCGGACACTGCGGGGGGGGGGGTCTTCTGGAGACTCGGAGACCGGAGAACCGAAGCATAGGGAAGACACAGGGGGAGAATCGGAAGAGTGGCAGGAAAAAGTCTCTGCATGCAGAGAAAGCTCCGAGACATCCAGAAGGGGCTTACTAACGGCATGAGGTCTGGAAGGACCAGGGGGTCCCCGGAGTTAAAGCCAAAGCAAAAAACTAAGGCAAAACGGGAAACGGGCAGAAAAAAAAGAAAAGTGACTAAACAAATTCAAGCTCCCCCACAGACATGGAGCTGAACTTCTTCTCAACAGAGCAGGCATCGGGCTGATTAGTTCTGATACAACACAGGGACCACTTACGGCCTGGACTCAAGAGACACTGGCAAGCGAACTACAAATCGCAAAAAAGCTTCATCAACCCAAACTATACACTAAGTTCAATTTCTTAAAGGACGCGGGCTCAGCAATATTCTCGAGCAACAAACACCTACACGGGCTGCAAACCCCACTTCTCCCCTCACCGACAAGGTTAATATGCTCACCACCACCACCGTGTGAAACAAGCACAAGCATCCTGGCCCTAGAAAACTCCACGGACGACATTCACCAAGGTGGCATCTCAGAGCACAGGAATACAAGTACAAGCCCATTATCTGAGATCCCGGGGACCTCAACTGCCATAGGAAAGCCCGCCGACTCAAATACCAAACAGGAACTGTGAGAAGTTGGCCTGGTATGTGATGCTCACTATTTCTAGTGATCACCTTGTACAATGCCAAGCAACCCTTATGATGATTGGTTGTAAGTCAACCTTATAGACCAGCTATCCTAGTGGTAACGTGGACAAAGCAGTCTTAGGCTAAACTCTGAAAGGCATGTGAAGCCAGCTGTATTACCATACACAACCCCCTTGAATGCCAAATGAAAGGACACCACACAGATATATATTGAAAATATATATATATTTATTAACTACAAATATCCCCTGAACTCTTTATGAGCACAGAAGCACAAGTGTTAAACAAAACACAGTTTAAAATACACAAAAGTTGCACAATATGGATGAGCCCTAGGGGCCACCTAAACCATATACTAAGAAAGTGGTATAAGAGATACCAATTGATAGGGAAACAGGCCTAGGGCCTTGGGAATCGCTGGAGCTGTTCGGGACTAGCAGTGACTAAGTCAGGAAAGGCCCGCGGGACTCGGGTGCAGTGTTTAAAGTGCACGCACTCACAAATGCAAAGTCCATGGTGCGTAAAAGTTAGAAAGTTAGTTAGTTAGGAACCTTCCGAGTGACCTAGAAAGCTGAAACTTGAGACACAGGCCCTAGAGGAGTGTACCAGTGTGGGAACACCAGCGTTGCTGAGTTACCTCACCCACAGGAAGCGGGTGCATAGGGTCGAAGTAGTGTCGGGTTTCGTCATGCTGGTCGATGGTGCTTGGAGCTGAAGATGCTGCAAGCGGCTCGATGTGAAGAGTTCCGGTGGATCCAAGGGTGGATCTGAAGTTGTGAAGACCTGAAAGCAGAGGGGACAATGTTTAAAGTCACTAGCCAGTGACTACCGTGGAACCAGATTGGAACCAGGCGTTGTTGGGTTCAAACAGGCTTCGAGATGTAGCTTCTCTCTGCAGCCACGTAGACACCGGGGGTCGAGGACATCCAGGAGTCGGTCACGAGCTGTTCCACGCAGGCTTCTCGCTGTTGGTGGTGTTGGCCACTTGATCGGAGCAAACAGGCCTTGGCTAATGCAAGCCAAGCAGGAGTCAAAAAAGGCTTATCACTAGGACCAGCAAGGTCAGAGTGGGTGCTCCTTTTTACAGAAGCGAGGGCAAGTCTGGAGCAACCAGACCCGCAGTGTAGTTCTTCAGTTTCGTTGCCAAGATGGCCGCTGACCACGTGGCTAGTGGCCGGGATGGCGCGTTGAGTGGCACAATGCAAAAGGGCCCCACGCACACCGTGGAGATGCTGGGGAGCTGATCTTCGGTGCAGGTGCTGCTCAGTGGTGGGGGTTCCCAGTCCCCAAAGCACAACCTCGAGGGTGCCTCTGATGCTGCACAGTCAGCTCTTCGAGTGTCTTCCAAGATGTCCGGTCCCACGTCTCTCTGTGCCTCCACGGGTCCCTTCTTTGCAGGGACTGTGGCTCGAGCTGTGAGAAGTCTGGGAGTCTGGGTCTTGTCAGGCTCTGGGCCCAGGCTCCGGCGGGAGGTGGCGGCAAAGCAGACTTTGATTCGCTGGTTGGTGCCTGTGTTCACAGGGTGGCCACTCCTAGGCCACAAGGGAGATGCTCTTCAGTCTTCTGTGCAGCATAATGTCGAAGTCCAGTCGTCTTCTTTGTTTAAAGTTGATTCAGGATGATCTGAGGTGCTCTGGCACTGCTCCCACTCTTATTCCCAATCTGAGGGGTGGGTCACCTGCTAGGTCCCTCGTCTGGGTGGGACCAGGAAGGGGGGTGGTTACACCCCCTTTCCTTTGTCCAGCACCTCACCAGACTTGGGTCTGGAAAGTCCCAGGACCGGTTTGGACTGGCTTATGCACAGGGACACCTTATGTGCCCCGGGCATGTCTCAATCTATTCAGCCCTGTCCTACCCAATACACAAAATTCTGTCTGGGGTGGTGCTCGCACCTCCCAAGGCAGGAAACTCTTTGTCCAAGCCTCCCTCGCTGGAAGGACTCCCAGCAGCAGGAGGTCAGCTTTGTGTCTGTGGTGGCAGCATCAATTTTGTGATGCTGAGGCTCTGGTTAACTTTAACCGGGGTTAAGGCTACACACATGTCGTGTCCCTCTAGAAGGGTGGAAAGCTATCCCCGTCGACAGAACTGTCGAGGGGATAGTATTCCAAATCGTATGACACCGTACTCGACATGTTTTGATAAAGCCAAACCAAAGTTAGCATATAACCGCGAGGATTATAATGCACTTAAGAGTATATGGTATGGCAATATCCCGGAACAGCTAAGGGAGTGGTTCCCGACAGCTGCAGACAGGCTCAGCTCATGCTAGAGCACCATCTCACATATTTCCAAGCACTCTGCCTCCAGGATTGAAGAGGCCTTCCATAGGAGTGGCTGATAGGAACATATGTGTCCAGTTTAGGGTTAGATATAGGGATACTATATCTAAGTAAGAGGTGATTACACCAACTTACCCCAGCTGAGTGATCAGCCAGTTGTGTCAAATATGGAGGTCAGGCCAGGGGTGGCACAATACATGCTGCAGCCCCTGGTAGGCCTTGGAAACACCTATGCCCTGGGTACCTAGGGTACACTGTTACAGGGGCCAATAAGGTGAACCAGTTCAAATCATAATGCACCTAGAGTGCATTGGCTGTAATTTAGAGAGAGAACATCAGGCTGTGGGTCTGATTAGCAGGCCCACAGCCACATTAAGTCATAAACCAGTGAAGCAAAAATCAAAAATTTGGGGTGACCATAGGATAGCAGACCCTACTCCCCTCCCGCCCAAAACCACTCGCCTCCCTAACCCCACCCCGCACACCAACACAACGCAGACCTGCTCGAACACCAGCCCTCCCTCCCACCTGCACACGAATTCCCTGGTCAACCATTCACCCCCGACTGCCACTCCCACCCCCACCACCTACCCTACGATGGAATACATCACGGCCACCCTCACTCAGATCAAAGAAGACATTCATGCCATCAAAGAACTACTCTCCACACACCCCATACACCCCCCACCCACCTCCACCCCCCTCCCAACTTGTCCCCTACTCCGCCGGCAGACTACCACCCTCATCACGCCCCACACCTGGTGTCAATCCCTGCTCATGGGCGCAACTGCCCTCGTCCCCCGCATCGCCCCTGCAAACCCTCACACACCTACACCCCCGCCAAACTTGTCCCCCACCCTTCCGACTAACTCTCGCACTCAGCTGTCCCCCAATCTGACCTCAATCCCAGCTCCTAATCGCAACAACCACCCTCGCCGCACCCACAACTCTTCTTCTGACCTCGACACACTCACCCTTCTCCACTCCTATGACCCAGCCCCCCAAATTCACACAAGCACCCCACACCGCAACATTCCCACGATACACCCAAATCCCCTTAGACCACCCACACTAAACAGCAGATTCTCCATCCCCAATAACCTTAGAAAAGTCCCTCTCTCGCTAGAACCAGCCAACACCCTCTACACACCCCGTCTCAAATGCATTCTTCTCAACTGCAGATCGGCCACGAAACATTCCGCAGCCATTGCTGACCTCCTCCAATCGCGGGACCTTGACCTAATCATCCTGACTGAAACGTGGCTAACTGAATCTTCGACACCCATAATGGACATTCTGGTTCCTCCCAACTACCACATTATCAGGTTCGACAGAACAGGCCAAATAGGTGGTGGAATCGCATGCATCTACAGGGACAACCTCTCTGTTCAGAAAGTCAATTCCACATCCCTACCATCCCCAACATCCTGGGAATACATCTGCCTTGACATCATTAGTGAGGGCAAACCGATATGCTCTCTTCACAGCATCTACCACCAACCCAGGGACAACCTCACCTTTTCCCAACAAATCATGGATATGATCTCAACCAATTCCGGACAGCAGCTCACCCATATATACCTTGGTGACTTCAACCTCCACTGGAATGACCGCAACGACGCGGTGGTAAATAGTCTTAAAAATTTCCTCGATGCCCTTAACCTCACCCAAATTTGCAACAGCCCGACACACGAGAAAGGTTCTACCCTCGACCTGATCATCTCCAAAGAGGACTCTATCCAACTCGAATCCATCCAACCCTGCGACTGGTCAGATCATCATATTATCACATTCTTTATCAATGAAAAAGTCAAAGTCAACTCAGCTCAACTCTCCAAGCCCAAAGTCTGGAAAAGAGACTCGAAAAAGCTCAACTCAGGCTCTTTGCCCCCTAACAGTTGCAATCTCCTACTCCCACCTACAGGCGCCACGGACGTCCAAACTCTGACTGACCACTATCTCAACGCTATGACCTCTATAATTAATGAGGCTGCACCTATGCAGCTAAAAAGAGTCTCTACTAAAATCTCCAAACCATGGTACGACGGGAGTCTCAACGAGGATAGAAGAGACATGCGAATGGCAGAACGGACCTGGAGATCAGCTCACTCCGCAATGCACCTAAAAGATCTGAAGAAAAAGAGAAACGCCTACTTCAGGAAAATAAAACGCTCAAAATCGGACTTCTTCAGCCTCCAACTCGACCAAGCAAAAAACCGCCCGAGAAAACTGTTTGAGCTAATCAAGTCACAATCCAAGGAGCAACCACAACCACTCAACACAGGACGTGAGGCACCCTCCTGTGAAGACTTCGCTGCTTTCTTTACCCAAAAAACTGATAAAATAAAAAGCAATCTCCTCACTGACGCAAGCCTCTACTCCAAACCCCAATGCCTAGCACCCACTGAACCAAAAAACAATGCTACATGGTCAACCTTTGGCACATACTCGGAAGAAGAAATTGGCAAATTACTCAGCACCCTGAAACCATCCAATCACCTCACGGACCCCCTCCCTGCCTTCGCAGTAAAAGACTTTACCCCTTTGCTTCTCCCTCTCTGGACTAAAATCATCAACATCTCTCTCCAACAAGGAAGCATACCTGACTCCCTCAAAGTTGGCCAGGTCACACCTCTACTAAAGAAACCAACAGCCGACCCCTCTGATCTCAACAATTACCGTCCCATCACCAATATCCCAACTCTCTCCAAACTGCTGGAAAAATGCGCACAACTACAATTGACTAAACACATTGAGCAATTCGATCTCCTCAACCCTCACCAGTCAGGCTTCCGAGCAGGACACAGCACAGAAACTGCTATGACTCACATAATTGATGACGCACTTCAAATGCTAGACCAAAACGACACCTGCCTCCTCATCCTTCTTGATCTCTCCTCAGCATTCAACACCATTAAACATGAGAATCTACTAGAACTACTAAACACAAGACTGGGCCTATCTGGAACTGTCCTCAAGTGGTTCACTTCCTTTCTTCACAACAGGTCGCAGAAATTCAAGAGCAACAACCGGATGTCCTCGCCAATACCTGTAATGCTAGGCGTCCCCCAAGGATCCTCTCTATCCCCAACTTTGTTCAACCTAGTCATGGAACCTCTCACCACCTTGCTACAAGCATCCAATGTACACTTCCACATGTACGCCGATGACACCCAAGTTTACCTCAAATTACAATCACCCAATGACATCCTGCTCCTGAACTCAACAATCAGATGCACCCAATCCTGGCTTGCCGACAATCACCTCAAACTCAATGCCCTGAAAACAGAGTTCCTTCTGATCTCACCCCCAGCGAAGATATCCACCACTCAACATTGGCTTAAACGGCACTCAATGTCCAACCCACCATCGTGGACTCAGCAAAATCTTTAGGCATAACACTCGACACCAATCTCAGCATGTAGCAACATATCAGCAAGGCAACAAAGGGAGCGAACTTCCAGATCAATACTCTGATGAAACTTAAACCCTACCTCCCAGCCAAAGACTTCCAAACTGCAGTACAAGCACTAGTCATCCTACGAATTGAATACGGCAGCACCGCCCTCTGCGGACTCCCCCTAACGACAACCGCACCACTAAAAGCTTCTCTAAATGCTGCAGCGAGACTCATCACTGGGTCAAAAAAGCACTCCCACATTACCCCTGACTTGAAATCCCTGAATTGGCTGCCTTTTGAAGCCAGAATACATCTGAAAATCGCCTGCATGACACACAAGGCGGTACACCTAAACTCACCCGGCTACCTTGCTCAGAAACTGACAATCTCTGGGGGAATTAGAAACACGAGAGGCACAAACAATCTTCTGCTGAAACCTCGAAGATTCCGGAAGGAAAAAACATACAATCGCTCCTTCTCGGGAATGGCGCCTAGAATTTGGAACTCACTCCCTCCCAAAACCAGGCTTATCCCCTCCACTACACTATTTAAAAAAGAAGTAAAAGCTATCCTCATGGCTAAATACACTTAAACTACTTTCTCGAACCCTATTAACACCCTGCACCGATCTGAACTACATGTTTGACCCCTTTACTTATTTGTTTGAGTTGTCTTTTTATTCACATGATTGGCTTTGCATTCATTTATTTGTACTATTTGTACTGTGTGATCTATTGATTTACTTATCTGACGATGTTTCCTCATGTACCCCTCTATGTAAAGCGCTCTGATATCTGCGAAGATCTTGTTCGCGCTATATAAAACTTTAAAAATAAATAAATAAATACTCTCCTACAGGTAAAACAAACAGCAAGCTCAGATCCCAATCCGCTGCTCACCAATGTGAGAAGTTGGCCTGGTATGTGATGCTCACTAATTCTAGTGATCACCTTGTACCATGCCAAGCAACCCTTATGATGATTGGTTGTAAGTCAACCTTATAGACCAGCTATCCTAGTGGTAGCGTGGACAAAGCAGTCTTAGGCTAAACTCTGAAAGGCATGTGAAGCAAGCTGTTTTACCATATACAACCCCCTTGAATACCAAATGAAAGGACACCACACAGATATATATTGAAAATATATATATATATATTTATTAACTACAAATATCCTGTATACTCTTTATGAGCACAGAAGCACAAGCGTTAAAACAAAACACAGTTAAAATACACAGAAGTTGCACAATATGGATGAGCCCTAGGGGCCACCTAAACCATATACTAAGAAAGTGGTATAAGAGATACCAATCGAAAAGGAAGTAGGCCTAGGGCCTTGGGAATCGCTGGAGCTGACCGGGGCTAGCAGTGACTAAGTCAGGAAAGGCCCGCGGGACTCGGGTGCAGTGATAAAAGTGCACGCATTCACCAATGCATTGTCTATGGTGCGTAAAAGTTACAAAGTTAGTGTTTTAGGAACCTTCCGAGTGACCTAGAGGAGTGAAATTTTAGACACAGACACTAGAGGTGTGTACCAGTGTGGGAACACCGGCGTTGTTGAGTTACCTCACCCACAGGAAGCGGGTGCACAGGTGCGAAGTAGTGTCGGGTTTCGTCACGCAGGTCGATGGTGCTTTGAGCTGAAGATGCTGCAGGCGACTCGATGTGAAGAGTTCCGGTGGATCCAAGGGTGGATCTGAAGTGGTGAAGACCGTAAAGCAGAGGGGACAATGTTCAAAGTCACTAGCCAGTGACTACCGTGGAACCAGATTGGAACCAGGCGATGTCGGGTGCAAACAGGTGATGAGGTGTAGATTCTCTCTGCAGCAACATGGACACGAAGAGGTCGAGGACGTCCAGGCATCAATCACGAGCTGTCCCACGCAGGCTTCTCACTGTTGGCGGTGTCGGCAACTTGATTGGAGCAAACAGGCCTTGGCTAATGCAAGCCACGCAGGAATCGAAAAAGGCTTATCACTCGGAACAGCAAAGTCAGAGCGGGTGCTCCCTTTTACAGGAGTGAGGGCAAGTCTGGAGCAACCAGACCTGCAGTGTAGATTGTAGGTTTCATTGCCAAGATGGCCGCTGACCACGTGGCAAATGGCCGGGATAATGCGTCGAGTGGCACAATGCAAAAGAGCCCCACACAGATTATGAAGATGCTGGGGGGCTGATCTTTGGTGCAACGGCTGCTCATTTGTGGGGCTTCTCAAACCCCAAAGCACAGTGTCGAGGGTGCCTTGGGTGCTGCACAGTCAGCGTCTTGGGGGTCTTTTAAGAGGTCCCGTCCCACGTCTCTCGGTGCCTCCACGGGTCCCTTCTTTGCAGAGACTGTGGATTGGGCTGTGAGAAGTCTGGGAGTCTGGGTCTTGTCAGGCTCTGGGCTTGGGCTCTGGCGGGAGGCGGCGGCAAAGCAGACTTCGAGTTGCTGGATGGTGCCTGTGTTCACAAGGTGGCCACTTCTTAGTTTCAAGTTGATTCAGGATGATCTGAGTTGCTATGGCACTGCTCCCACTCTTATTCCCAATCTGAGGGGTGGATCACCTGCTAGGTCCCTCCTCTTGGTGGGACCAGGAAGGGGGGCGGTTACACCCCTTTCCTTTGTCCAGCTCCTCACCAGGCCTGGGTCTTGAAAGTCCCAGGACCGGTTTGGACTGGCTTATGCACGAGGACACCTTGTGTGCCCCGGTCATGTCTGATTCTATTCAGCCCTGTCCTACCCAATACACAAAATCCTGTCTGGGGTGGTGCTCGCACCTCCCAAGGCAGGAAACCCTTTGTCCAAGCCTCCCTCACTGGAAGGACTCCCAGCAGCAGGAGGTCAGACTTGTGTCTGTGGTGGCAGCATCCATTTTGTGATGCTGAGGCTCTGGTTAACTTTAACCGGGGTTCAGGTTATGTACATGTCGTGTCCCTCTAGAAGGGTGGAATGCTATCCCCGTCGACAGAACTGTCGAGGGGATAGTATTCCAAATCGTATGACACCTTACTCGATATGTTTTGAAAAAGCCAAACCAAAGTTAGCATATAACCGCGAGGATTATAATGCACTTAAGAGTATATGGTATGGCAATATCCCGGAACAGCTAAGGGAGTTGTTCCCAACAGCTGCAGACAGGCTCAGCTCATGCTAGAGCACCATCTCACATATAACCATGCACTCTGCCTCCAAGATTGCAGGGGCCTTCATTAGGAATGGCTTATAGGTTAACATGTGTCCAGTTAAGGTTAGATATAGGGATACCATATCTAAGCAAGAGGTGATTACACCAACTTACCCCAGCTGAGTGATCAGCCAAGTGTGTCAAATATGGAGGCCAGGCCAGGGGTGGCACAATACATGCTGCAGCCCCTGGTAGGCATTGGAAACACCTATGCCCTGGGTACCTAGAGTACACTGTTACAGGGGCCAATGAGGTGAACCAGTTCCAATTCGTAATGCACCTAGAGTGCATTGGCTGTAATTTATAGAGAGAACAGCAGGCTGTGGGTCTGATTAGCAGGCCCGCAGCCACATTAAGTCATAAACCAGTGAAGCAAAAAGCAAAAATTTTGGGTGACCATAGGATAGCAGACCCTACTCTCCTACAGGAACCATCACCCACCTGCTCAGTCAGTTGAGCCACACGCAGCCAGGGCAATGTCCAGAGACCCCCACCGGTCGAGTCCAAAGGCAACCCAAAATCTACTCCAGTTCGAAATGCAGCAGAAAAACCAGACAAACTGGACAGCTGTCTAAGTTGACCAAGCAAAGGGGATCCCGGGGCCGGCCTACAGACAACAACACCGATATAGATACCAATACCGGTTATCCCCAAGGAAACATATTCCAACCCGGAGAAATGCACACAACCCACGAGCCTCAGCCACAGCACCCCGATCAAGCCTCATCCCACAGCAGCAGGCACCCCAACACTCACAGACCTGGGAAACTATGGCTAAGCATCAAGCCCCTCAGGCAGGGCGGCCTCCAGTCCTCACAACTCCAGCCGGAAAGCCGAGGCAGGGCAACAGTCTCCTACCTCAACACACAGGAATGGGCAGATATGCTAGCAACCTACTCACCAGACCTTAAAGACCTCCACGCCCTTAACTCACCTTCAGCAGCCAACATCACCAACAACTCCGCCCATCTCCCCAATGAGAAAGAGCGGGGAAAAGACCACAACAAAGGAAATTGGCTCTCACTGCTAAACATAATCCAGCTAGCAGTAGACGCCCTGCAATATCAATCAGACAAAATGGAGCTACAACTCAACCTCCTCAACACACTGGCAGTCTTCACAGCCGGAATCGACGACAAGCTGGGCAACCTGAATAATTTAATACTGAGAGCACAACCAAACACTTATCTAAGTTGCAATTGTAGGCAGGCAGTAGACAAATTAGCCACATTGCCTCTAATGCTAACTGACCTAATAGGCGATATAAAGAACCTACACAGAGCCAACGTAATCACTGAAACGGGCCCTACTAAGCCTGAAGAAGGCGACACCGGGAGCAAAACACCCAGCATAAACCCAACCGCCCAGAATGCGCTCGCAAATGAGGAGGTAACCCAGACGGGACTGGAGCCCCTGAAACAACTTAACGCCAAACAACTGCACCAAAAAAAACTAAAAGGGCGCAAGCAAAAATCTCACTCAGCGACAATAACAAAACTCTTCCCCATCTTCCTTAGTACAAACGAAAAACACTCGCCCCCCCACAAGCATCGCCCATCCCACAGAAGGGGAAACCGATGCGCCCATCAGTCCAATCCTGCAGCAAAAACGAAACAACAGCCTGCTTACTCAAGAAGGGCAAGGGCCCCAACCTTGTATGGCCGAAAACCGCACGGGCTATACAGACGCACTCAGAACAGCGGCAACAAAGACCAACCAGCCTACACAGCCCATTTGGACTTCAAAAGATCAAGAGCTGGTCCCCGACCGACAAGCGGCAGACCTAACACCGCCAAACAGGAAGCCTCCTCACCAAGGGGACACGCTTGATGAGTGCACTAACCAAGACACTCCAACAACAGTCGTAAGCAAGAGATCACCTCTGCCAATCACCAAGGAGGGGGCCAGAGAAAGAACCCTAGGCTCCACACCAAGCCAAAAACATGAGAAACACACTAGAGAAACCTTCATCACGACTACCCACTCTGCCCCTAGTCAAACAGAGCAATCACAGGCAAAATTGCCACTCGAGATGCGAACAGCACCAAAGCAACCAATATCAACTAAAGCAAAAACACACACCTCCATCATGTCAGGCAATGGCAAACACCCAGCAACCCACGAACCTCAGTCTGGCTGCGGCTTAGCAGTTCAAGCACTTCATACCACATTAAAACAGCACGCGGAAGGAGCCAAACAACAATCAACCGAGATTCTCGTCTTCTACCCGGAATATACATCACAAGGCCAGCAAGACCTGCTGAATCGAGGCAACATCCTCAAACTAATGGAATGCATCCCAAACCTGTGGGGGATAAGCTGCAAGGACTTAATCTCCGTCGAATTCCTGCCCGCCTTAAACTCAAACAGTCAAGAGGCGACAAGGACAATTTGGTCCTATAGCAATGTCGCAGACTTAATTGCAGCGGAAGCAGAGTACTTTAAGACCTGGGGCATTAAGTTGGTCCCTCAGCAAAGACCAGCCTATCCCTCGCCACTTTTGAGGAGAACCAGTCCTGAACTAGAGACTCGACAGGCATACACCTCTAGTGTTCTCAAGGGTGCCTTGGGGAGCTCACCCAAAATAAGGGACAACAGCCCCTGGCAGGGACCAACAGACAGACCGACGGCGACAACAGGCCCTGATTCAGGGCCAACAAGGGGCAGGCTAAAATCAGCCTCTAAGATCTATCAGACACGCACCTTCATCTCTATGAAGCTCCTGCGAGGTAGCCTGCCAAATATGAACACACGCAGCACCAGGGAACGGGCAGAAGCGAGCACAAGGGGAGCATCACACCCAAATCGTGCACCAAGAGAAACTCTGTCTCAAACGATCTTTATACACTCTGAAGAGGCTTGACGCCACCAACAAACTAGAGAAGACAAAAGAGGAGGGGCACAATCCAAAGGCATCTGCTCTTGGAATATAAACGGCCTAACCTCAAAAATGGAAAACCCGAACTTTCTGAAGTATATCTCTTCATTTGATATAATAATGTTGCAAGAAACTTGACTTACAAGCACAAAGCACATCCTGGGCTTCACTTGCTACTCCACAGCAGCAGTCAGAATTAACAGATTTGGACACCAGTCAGGAGGCTTGGCAACATACGTATCCACCACAACAATACCCTCGGCTGTCCTTATGGACTCCTCTACATCCTCAACCCTAACAGTAAAGATAAAACTGCAGCTTGGCAACAAAGAAGAAGAGTTATGCATTGTCAATGCATACGTTCATCCTAAAAACAGAGCTAAGGATTCCAACAAAATCTCGAACCAACTGGCGGAGCTCATCACTCATAAGGAAAATCCACTTCTTATCTTGACAGGGGACTTCAACCAAAACTTACTTGGCTCATCATCAGACGAGAAGGCTTTGGCTCTAAACACAATTTACAGTATACCAGCACAAACCTACCCTCTAAACAGGCGAAAGCACCAAAACAACGCCCTACTTCAAGATCTAGAACATCAAAATCTTCGGGCACTAAACGGGAGATTTGCGTCTGATTCCCCTCCAGTAGAAACATTTTACTCAAAAAATGCTAGCTCCATCTTGGATTATACTTTCGCTAGCCTGGCTCTATTTCCACACATCCAGGGGTTCAGAATGGGGGACAAGGGCGAAAGCGACCATCGCCCCCAGGAATGCCATATGACATCAAAGACGCCAACATCAATCAGGCCAGACAAAACGCTGGGGGAGATTTACTCTATTAACCAAAAAAGAATCCAATGTACGCCAACGAACTCAACCACTCTGGCCGACACTGCCCTTCAAATATACAACAAATAAAAAACAAACGTAGCGGGGCTTATCTCTCCCTGGGAGCAATACACAGAATCTTTGCTAAAGGAACTGGCAAATAAGACCTCCCCTAAAAGCATTTTTCAACAAAGAGAGCAGCAAAACCAGCCTAATAAACGGTCAAAGAATGCAACTAAGCTCACAAAAAAGAGCTGTTTACTTGACCCTACGGAAGCTGAGATCAGCGCCCCAAAACACATACTTACGAGCCACACTGAAAAACCAAAGGGCTGAGCTCAACCACACAAAATGGAAAATAAAAAAAGACGCAGAAAATGAGGCATGGGCAAAATTATTACATGATACCAAAAGCAACAACAGTGCTTGCTTTTGGTAAACAGTGAACAAGATCCTACGTCCACAGCACAAGGACATAGGATCTCACATTGCGGAAGAGTCATGGACCAACTACCTCGCTAGCCATTTTAATGATCCTTCGGGACACGCAGGAGCACACAGCAGTAACACCACAGAGCAAGCCTCTTCTAGGCCCATGTCAGAGTCACTCACCAAGAGAGAGCAAACCCAGCTCAAAGACATCTTGGCAACACCAGGAGTCCAACAGATAACCCTAATCACAAAGCAGATCTGCAAGGGCAGGAAAGAAGGAGCTCCAGGTCCCAATGGGATTCCGCCAGCCCTGTTTAAGGAAAAAAACACAGAATGGGCGACCATCATGCAACCGCTATTTGCGGAAATCAGACTCCTAAACCGCATCCCTGACTCCTGGAGAGGGTAGACGATCGTCCCCATTCACAAAAAAGGCGACAAATGACCCCTAACAACTATCGCCTAATAGCCCTCCTCGACAACGAGGCAAAATACTTCACGGGAACCATCCTAGAGGAGCTTGTGTCATGGGCAGAATCTGACCAGATCATACCCTTGAACGAGACTGGTTTCCGCAAAAACACAGGAACAGCAACTAACATTCTGGCTATTTCACTGATTATCGATGCAGCAAAAATAAAAAACTGCTGCTGCACCTGTGTTACATCGACTTCAGTGCAGCATTCGATAACATCGAGAGAGGCAGGCTTTGGTGGACACTAGCACAATGGGGCATACCGCAACCAACTTTAAACATGCTGAAGCTTCTGCACTCCGATACCTGGGTGCAGGTGAAGCTAGGAAGCGGCACCCATTTGTCATCTAAAATTCGCACCACCAAAGGCATTAAACAAGGGTGTGTGCTTGCCCCGATATTGTTCAATCTATTTATGGCAGATCTACCAATCATACTCAATACATAACTCCCATTCTCCGAGGCTGGGTGGAAAACTCTAAGTAACCTACTATTCGCGGACGACGTCGTACTTCTCAGCCATACTTATATTAGCCTTCAGAAGTTACTCACCGAAATGCACAGCTATGCAACTGCAATCAACTTAAAAATAAACCTGAGTAAAACATACACAATGTCAATCAACAACAAGAATAAACACCACAAGTCCTGGACTCTGGGCGGCCAGATAATAGAGCCATCACGCAAATACAAATACCTGGGAGTCATTTTTGACAGTGAAGGTTCATTTGTCCAGCAGATGCAGGAAACAAAAAGAAGAGGAACCATGATCACCGCCACACTGAAAAACTTAGCCAACCAACTGTCAGGGCCAACTTTGACACCTTACTGTCAGGATTGGACCCATGGCAGGCAGTTCTTCGCAGGTTTCCTCCATCATTAAGTACTCACCCCCTTCCCTCAACTGGACACTGCTAGTGGCGAATTATCATTTCGCCTTGCAACAGTCACTTCCCTGTTGCCAGTGTCGTGGGGCCAGTTAGCGTTCTAGTGTTTGCTTAGAACGCGGTCTCTGTGACTTGGAGCGCGAGCGTTCGATAAACGGCGCACTTCAACGGTATTATCCCTGAGAGGCGAACGTATTTCTTTCGCGCTCTCTCAAAGTTAGTATTTATAGCCATAGCGAGTTTGTTCAGTCAGGATAGGTGTTTCCTATTGTCCTTTCACCTTCCTGAGGAATTTCATAGAGCCCGGCGGCTTTTCCCGGCTGCACCAGTTCTTCCCGTTTAATACTCTCGAGCCTCTCGGACTCTAACGAGGCTTCTCCTAATCCCTCTGCCTAGCTTCCAGCTCTCCGCCCCTTCTCCATTTTCCAAGATTTTCGTTTCCACATACTGGGTTGGCTGGAGCGGCTCTTTCATCTTCCAGGCAGCTGTTCCTCGAGCGCTGAGTAAACTTCAGTGACCCGGTTCTCTGAGAGCTTTCTAAAGCGGCAAGCAGCCTCAAGTCGGTGAGCTCGAACCAATTTTATTAATTCCAGAACTGTATTTCCTGTTGCTGATTCACAGAGTTCATTGAGCCTTATTTGAAGACTTGCACTAAGCTGACAGCTATAAATTATCATTGCCTCTTTGGAACTCTCCCGTTTGAACTTTTGGAGATTGATCGGGAGCTACTAACTCTAATTCAAAGACTGTATCTTCATGTAGATAAAAATATATATATATATATTCTTGTGTACCATCAACTTCTCCTGTGCAACTGGTCAGTTCAACTACCTTCAACTTCTCCTGTGCAACTGGTCAGTTCATCTACCATCATCTACACAGCTGAGTAAATAAGACCTATAAGAGAGCAGCTAAAGCTTACACACACACAGGTAATTGAGGTTAGGTTTCCTTGGAGAGAGTATTAGGAAACTAGAGTATAGAGAAGTCAGAACTTAGTAATGTTGTCCTTATGTTTTGCAGAATAACCTTACACCATTCCTTGAGCGGGAGAAGATATTTGTGTGAGCAGTCTCTCTGTTTGTTATCCACTTCCCCTTTCCCTGTTATCACTGTTGCAAGAGAAATCCGGCACAGTGGTGAAGGGGAATTGGGAGTTTAGCATCTCCTTGGGTCTGATACTCCAGCGGAGCCGGAATCTTCAGGTACCTTCTGACAGATTGAAGTGCCAGCTGAATTTTCCGCTTGGGTGTCATGGCCGAAGGACTCGACCTAAAAGCCTTGGGATCCATTTTAGAAGATTTACAAAAGCAGTTGATAGAAACCAGAGAGGAGGTTAGGAAATCTAATCAGGAGACTAGTTTTCTTCGTCAAAAGATAAATGAACTCACTGCTAGTCCAAGTCCTGATTTTGGGGGTCCAAAGTCACAAACCTTTAACCCTTCGCCTGCCACTAGTGAGTTTTCCACACAGGTAGTGCATGCCATGTCTCCCACTATTCCACTAGCCCCTCCCGAAAGATTTCTGGGTGACCCAAATAAGGCACAGGTTTTTGTCACTCAGTGTTCTTTGCACTATCTCTGTAAGCCAATAATTTTCAAAGAAGATCAATCCAAAGTGGCGTTCATGCTGTCGTACCTGAGTGGAGATGCCGCTTCCTGGTCATTGCCTTTGGTGTCTACAAATGATCCAGTGTTGTACAATTTTCAGGAATTCAAGACAGAATTCTTACGAATATTTGATAGGAGAGCAATCTCTCAAACCACAGATAATGAGCTACTGGATTTAAAGCAAGGAAATCGAGAGTTGGTGGCATACTTAGCGCAGTACAACAAGCTTATTGTGGAGACTAACTGGCCACCAGAAAAAAGAGCAGCTTTTTTCTACAGAGGTCTACGTGATGAACTGAAGGATGGACTCTCCCTGATTCCCAAGAGACCCACCGAAGTCTCAGAACTAATAGACTTAGTACTTCAAATAGACCAGAGGCAATCGGAGAGGCGTCAGGAGCGACGAAAGGAAACTCGAACCTTTCCTCCAAGATTTGATCGCATGCGGCCTGAGAGTGTTAAGTCCAAGGAAGAAGTCACAGTAGAGGAACCAATGCAAATTGGAACAGTCCGGGGTCCGCTTAGTACTGAGGAACGGGAAAAGAGAAGACAAGGCAAGTTATGTATGTACTGTGGAGGTTCTGGGCATTTCGTCAAGGAGTGTCCACGCAGACCCAAGACATCGACATGGGTAAAAGACAAGCTTCACCAGTAGACGGGGTTGCCCTGGTGGAAGCCGAATCTAAGACAACGCCTTTAATTCAGTCATTGTCAAACACAATGCAGTTATCGGCACCTCATCTCATTCTATCTTGTCAAATAATTTTTGGAAAAGAACAAAGTGCAAATGTAGCAATCATGATTGATTCTGGAGCTACCGGAAACTTTTGCGATATTCTGTTTGCAAAAAGATTGGGCATTATCTTTGTTAGGAAGGACAAGCTGGAACCTGTGCGAGCTGTGGATGGAACCCCTTTATCTTCCGGTCCGATAGCCTTCGATACAGAAACCATCTCAGTGATTGGACCTGGAGAACATAAGAGTTATCTTCGATTCAGTTTAATTGATGCTCCTCAATTCCAACTGATTTTGGGTCTGCCTTGGTTAACAGAGCATAATCCGAAGATTGACTGGACAAGGAGAACTGTAGATTTGACCTCCGATTTCTGTCTGGAACACTGTTTCCATTCCCATCCCGTGAAGACGGAGTCGAGTTAAACGTACTGTTTGGCCAATCAACCACAAGTAATCTGCTTGGTGGAACTCCCCGAAATTCCTGCACAGTATCAAGATTTAAAAGCCGTTTTTGATGAGCGAGGGGCGCAGAGACTTCCTCCCCATCGGGAATATGACTGCAAAATTGAGTTGGAACCAGGAGCCTCGCTCCCTTGTAGTCGCATATATGCTCTTTCGGAATCTGAAAATCTGCATTTGAAAGAATACCTAGACGAAAATTTGGCTAACGGATTCATTAGGCCCTCTCAATCCCCAGTTTCCTCTCCTCTTTTCTTTATTCCGAAGAAAGACAAAAGCCCGAGGACTTGTATAGACTATCGGGCCTTGAATCTGGTGACCAAAAAGAATCGATACCCGTTGCCGCTTATCTCAGAACTTTTGGATCAGGTGAAGGAGGCCCAGATCTACACTAAATTGGATTTGAGGGGGGCTTACCATTTGGTCCAGATGGCAGAAGGAGACGAGTGGAAAACGGCTTTCAGAACTCGTTATGGGCTTTTCGAATACCAGGTCATGCCTTTTGGGTTGTGCAATGCGCCAGCGGCATTTCAAAATTTTGTGAACGACATCCTTCGTGAATTTCTGGATCGCTTCCCGGTGGTTTATATTGATGATATTCTTATTTTTTCCAAGAATACCGAGGAACATATCCAGCATGTTCGTACCATTTTGGAATGTCTGTTGGAGAATCAACTCTTTGTGAAATTGGAGAAATGTGTGTTTCATGCAACCAAGGTGGAGTTTTTGGGGTACATACTCTCCCCAGAGGGAGTTTCCATGGATGAATCCAAACTCAAGGCGATCCGAGATTGGCCAGCTCCAAGTTCTGTGAAAGAAATCCAGAGTTTTTTAGGGTTCGCCAATTTTTATCGGCGATTCATCCAGAATTTTTCAGAAAAAGTGAGCCCCATTACTCGCTTGCTGCGGAAGAACGAAAAGTTTTTATGGGGAACCGAGGCAGAAGGCGCTTTTCAATTCCTCAAAGAATCCTTTGTCTCGGCACCCATCTTGCAACACCCGGATCCGTTGGAACCATTTTTTGTAGAGGCAGACGCCTCCAATCTGGCCATTGGGGGAGTTTTGTCTCAACGCCATAAGAAGACGGGGCAACTTCATCCAGTCGCCTTTTACTCTCTAAAACTTACTGCAGCCGAAATAAACTATGCTATAGCCGACAAGGAGTTGCTGGCAGTAAAGGTGGCATTTCTAGAGTGGCGTCATTATTTGTTGGGAGCCAGGCATGTGGTAACTGTGTTTACAGACCATAGGAATTTGCAGTTCCTTAAGTCCGCGCGAACCTTGACCCCGAGGCAGCTTCGATGGTCTTTATTCTTTGCTGATTATGATTTTGTTCTCACGTACAAGCCAGGTATAACCAATAGAAAGGCTGATGCCCTCTCTCGACTAAATGTGGGAGAGAATTCTGAGGAGAAAATTGAGAAATTCCTCATCCCTGCTGAAAAAATCGTGGCAGTTACTGTAGAGGACGAGTTGGAAGAGAAGATAGTCTTGGAATTCAAAAAAGATGAATACTCGAATTGGGAGAATAAGGGTCCAGATCGGCTAGTGGAAGATGGGAAACCTTATTTTCAAGGGAAAATGTTTGTCCCCGGAGAGAAACTACAAGAGGAGACCATTCGAAGGTTCCATGATCAGCCCTTGGCGGGCCACAAGGGAGTTTTGAAGACATTGGAGCTGGTAAAACGAAATTTTCTTTGGCCAGGTATGGAAGCTCAGGTTCGACAGTATGTTGCCACTTGTGAACTTTGTTTGAAAGGGAAAAGTCTCAGGCAATCCCCACAAGGTCTTTTAATGCCTTTACCAGTACCACCTTATCCTTGGCACACAGTCTCCATGGACTTTATTGTTGAGTTACCATCTAGTCAAGGGATGTCTGTCATTTGGGTGGTGGTAGACCAATTTTCTAAAATGAGTCATTTCATTCCTCTCAAGGGTCTCCCTAATGCTACTGATTTGGCCACCCTGTTTGTTCAACACATAGTCAAATTGCATGGAATCCCGAAAGTGGTGATTTCAGATAGGGGGGCCCAATTTGTGTCCCGATTTTGGAGATCCTTCCTAAGAGGTCTGGGGGTGGATTCTCGTTTATCCACTGGTTATCATCCCGAGACCGATGGACAGACTGAGAGAGTAAATCAAGATTTAGAACAGTACCTGCGTCTGTATCTGTTTTATCAGGAAGGAGATTGGCCATCTTTACTAGCTCCAGCTGAATTTGCCTATAATAACTCAGTGCATACCGCCACTGGGTTTTCTCCTTTCTTCTTGAATTCAGGTAGACATCCCAATATGTTGGTGGGCAGAGTTGTAGGGGATGTTCCAGCTGCTGAAGAAGTTATCCATAAGTTACAGATTGCCCTGCAGTCAGCAACTGCAAACTTGGTCAAGGCTAAGGCAGCTTTTAAGCAGCAAGCTGATAAGGGTCGCAAGGCTAATCCAGTTTATCTTCCGGGGGAGAAGGTTTGGGTTTCCACGCGCCATATGCGCTTGCGGGGAAATCGGAAGTTTCAACCTAGGTTTGTGGGACCCTATTCAGTGGACAGAATGATAAATCCTGTTAGTGTGAGACTCCATTTGCCAAAAACATTGAAAATTCATCCAACATTCCATGTATCTTTGATTCGGAAAAATCCACCAAATCTTCGTAAGGTTCTTCCACCCGTTCCAGTACAGGTAGATTCAGTGGAGGAATATGAAGTAAAGAGAATTCTAGATTCTAAGATCAGGAAGGGACAACTTTTCTATTTAGTGGATTGGAAAGGTTTTGGTCCTGAAGAACAATCTTGGGAACCCAGCTCTAATGTTCACGCCACCAGATTAGTTAGGGAGTTCCACAAAACTTATCCACACAAGCCTAGGAAGGGGGTTTTGGCGGGGGGTACTGTCAGGATTGGACCCATGGCAGGCAGTTCTTCGCAGGTTTCCTCCATCATTAAGTACTCACCCCCTTCCCTCAACTGGACACTGCTAGTGGCGAATTATCGTTTCGCCTTGGAACAGTCACTTCCCTGTTGCCAGTGTCATGGGGCCAGTTAGCGTTCTAGTGTTTGCTTAGAACGCGGTCTCTGTGACTTGGAGCGCGAGCGTTCGATAAACGGCGCACTTCAACGGTATTATCCCTGAGAGGCGAACGTATTTCTTTCGTGCTCTCTCAAAGTTAGTATTTATAGCCATAGCGAGTTTGTTCAGTCAGGATAGGTGTTTCCTATTGTCCTTTCACCTTCCTGAGGAATTTCATAGAGCCCGGCGGCTTTTCCCGGCTGCACCAGTTCTTCCCGTTTAATACTCTCGAGCCTCTCGGACTCTAACGAGGCTTCTCCTAATCCCTCTGCCTAGCTTCCAGCTCTCCGCCCCTTCTCCATTTTCCAAGATTTTCGTTTCCACATACTGGGTCGGCTGGAGCGGCTCTTTCATCTTCCAGGCAGCTGTTCCTCGAGCGCTGAGTAAACTTCAGTGACCCGGTTCTCTGAGAGCTTTCTAAAGCGGCAAGCAGCCTCAAGTCGGTGAGCTCGAACCAATTTTATTAATTCCAGAACTGTATTTCCTGTTGCTGATTCACAGAGTTCATTGAGCCTTATTTGAAGACTTGCACTAAGCTGACAGCTATAAATTATCATTGCCTCTTTGGAACTCTCCCGTTTGAACTTTTGGAGATTAATCGGGAGGTACTAACTCTAATTCAAAGACTGTATCTTCATGTAGATAAAAATATATATATATATATTCTTGTGTACCATCAACTTCTCCTGTGCAACTGGTCAGTTCAACTACCTTCAACTTCTCCTGTGCAACTGGTCAGTTTATCTACCATCATCTACACAGCTGAGTAAATAAGACCTATAAGAGAGCAGCTAAAGCTTACACACACACAGGTAATTGAGGTTAGGTTTCCTTGGAGAGAGTATTAGGAAACTAGAGTATAGAGAAGTCAGAACTTAGTAATGTTGTCCTTATGTTTTGCAGAATAACCTTACACCATTCCTTGAGCGGGAGAAGATATTTGTGTGAGCAGTCTCTCTGTTTGTTATCCACTTCCCCTTTCCCTGTTATCACTGTTGCAAGAGAAATCCGGCACAGTGGTGAAGGGGAATTGGGAGTTTAGCATCTCCTTGGGTCTGATACTCCAGCGGAGCCGGAATCTTCAGGTACCTTCTGACACTTACCTGAAAGTCATTCAGGCAAAGCTACTCCCCTCAATCTCCTACGGCAGTGAAGCAATACGAGGAAAGAATGCAAAGTCAAGCGCACACAACCTGCAGTAGTATATCAATTAAGTTTGGTAGTCGTTCAATGAAAAGGATAAGATCCAACTCCAATGTTTTTAACTTGTAAGATGTTTATTCATCCAATGTAAGTATTAGTTTCACAAGAAAAACCAGCCGACACGTGTTTCGTCAAAACCGGGGTAAACCCGTGACTCTTCAGGGCTGGGATAATTTTGAGTGTACTGTGCATATGCAGATTGCTTGTGATTCATAGCATGTCACATTTTGTGGAGCACCAACAATGTAGAAGCAGTGCATGCCACATACTATCCACACTTTAGCAATGTAAATAATGGTTCATTTGTATATTTCAAGCTCTCTCCTTTTCCTCCTCAGGTTAAATTCAATCAGATTTCTCAATTTGACTTGATTTTCAGCTTGTGATTTATATATATAAAAAATACTTGTCCGACCACATGACACTCACCATGTGGTTGTTCTACTTGCGTCGCTGCATTTGAAGTTAAAATATTGTAATCAGCAGCTCACCACCACACTTAAACACTCACTTTTTATTATATGTCTCACTTAGGTGTTCTTTCAAATCTTTAGATTCACACTTGCCATATTCCCCACACCCTTTCTAGGTTTCCACTCTAGGTTTCCACTCTTCATAGACTGGCAATGGGCCAGTCCTCCTCACCCCTCACGCCCACTTCACTGGCCTGGAACCCATTCTCCCCCCCACAAAAGTGCTGTCACTTGTCACCCCCCTTAAAAAGTATGGTTTCATTTTTTCTACTTTATCTCCCCAGCCCTGAAGAGTCACGGGTTTACCCCGGTTTTGACGAAACACATGTCGGCTGGTTTTTCTTGTGAAACTAATACTTACATTAGATGAATAAACATCTTACAAGTTAAAAACATAGGAGTTGGATCTTATCCTTTTCATTGAACGACTACCAAACTTAATTGATATACTACTGCAGGTTGTGTGCGCTTGACATTGCATTCATGTACACAAAAGGTTGAGATTCTCTCCCCTTCTTTTCTCTGAGACAAGGGTTATCTCAGATCAAGAAACACCAACCACCTAACTTCACAAACTACCCATTTACCACTACCTGTTGAGCTCCTCCACATTTCTGAACACTCTCATAACCCTTCGCTGAACTTTGTACTTATTGGACTCAGAAAGGCAGCCACAGTGGTTGATACAGAACTAAATACCAGGCTTTATAAAATGGATAGACATAAGATCGCCTCTGATCTATTTGACAATTTGGCCAGTGGTAGCACAAGCAGTACACCCAGTACGAGTGGCAATAATCCACCTGGACAACAAGGATTAAAAGAGAAATTTCTTAAACTTAACTCCCGTTGGTGGGACAGCGCAACACTTAAGCAATACCAAAGACTCAACAGAGTACCAAGAGGCTTACGCTCCCAAACCTTTCCCACCTTCGAGGACCTCGATGATGACCTTCTCAACAAATGGGAGGATACTCTCACATCGGGTTCAAAGACAATCATACTTATCCTAATTGAAAGTGCAGAACGCAAGGTTGACAAATTACAAGCTGAAATCGCCACATTAGAAAAGGAAATCTCAGATATGAATCTGAAAGATGCAACGGAGAAGAACTATAAAATACTTGAAAATGTACTATTGAGACACCAAAACTAAATCAAGGATCGTAAAACAAGACAACTGAAACATGATGAAGCTGACTATCGGGAGGGCCGTGTTTTCACATTTGCCAGGAAATATGACCAGTTGGTCAACAAAACTACACGCTACCCCCAAACCTGCAGAAGCAATACCTCTTCCATTTCCACAAGCTCAACTTCACTAAATAGCATTCCACCTAGCGACTAGTGAGCCAGAAGAACAAGCCTCAGCAACAAACACACCTGAAACCAGACGACAACAGCCAGTTCCTCTACCAACAATTTTTTACAGGAAATGCAAACCATCAGGCGAGAGAACCGCACCCGACCAAATACAATAGTAAGAAAACAAGGAGAGGCAACAGAGACGGCCAGGGACGGATACAAAGAAAAATTACGGTCAGGGAACAAGAAGTAGGAGTACGCGAGAACAATGAGGTCCAAGTCGTCAATCTCTCTAACAAACACCTGGACACAAACACCATCTCACTTTTGAGTAAGGGCCTTAGTTTTAACCCTCAGGAAAGAGGTGATCCCTGTAGAGCCAGAATAGATCTGTTCAAATTTGTACGTAAATTAAAACTTAAAAGACATTTTGCATGCAGAGAAATCTCCCTTGAGACTACATCACAAAGTCAAAGAGAGATACTGCCCAATAGTCTGAGTATCAAAGATGTACAAGCTACGTACCTTCTTTTGTCCCTCACCGATTTTGACGACCCTCCTAACTCTTTTGAGAATCTTTTGAATGACTTAGAATTAGACACAAATCAAAGTCAAGAAAATGGCCTAAAGAACAAATCTAAATGGACCCCTACTCTTCCTGGTGGCAACCCAGTTGATACCTTTTACAATCTAGTATTAGCTGACATTGAAAGAGAGGAGGTAAAACTTCTTAATAAAAGAAGAAAAAACTTTGACAATCTGACCAGAGATGAGAGACTTGCTTTGAAAGCACCGAGTGAAGACCAAGATCTAACAATCAAGGAAGCGGATAAAGGGGGGTAATGTGGTGATCATGAACAAAAAGGACTACCACAATGAAATCATCACACAACTATCAGACACATCTTGCTATGTTCCTTTGGAATACAACCCCATAGGACCCCTGACCATTCTAATTAATAGACATCTTAACGAATGGAGAGAACAAGGTTTGATCAGCAAAGAGGAGTCATTGTATATGAGAGTGACCAGACCAACTTATCCTTATCTATACACTCTACCTAAAATCCACAAAACAGGGGCCTTTCCCCCGGGCAGACCCATTGTGGCTGGGATTGATGGACCAACTGAAAAACTAGCCCAATATGTAGACATCTTCCTTAATCCAATGGTTAAAAATCTTCCTTCCTTCATCCAAGACACCAAGCACATCCTTAGCATCTTAACTGACATTGAATGGCAACCAGATTTAATCATGGCCACATTGGACGTGGTTTCACTCTACACTTCTATAAATCCAGAAATGGGTTTATCAGCAGTCAATAATTGCCTGAGCAATAGATCTATCACTTTTTTTGAACACACTAAAATGCTCTCCAAAATGATGCATATCATTTTGATGAACAACTTTTTCCTGTATGACCAAACCTGGTACAGACAAATAAGAGGGGTGGTTATGGGCTCCAGATTCTCCCCTTCATTTGCAAACCTGTATATGGGGGCTCTTGAAGCAGAATACATTTGGGGCAATAAGGGCAAACCATTGATTGACAATATAATCTATTGGGGAAGATACATAGACGACTGTCTACTCATCTGGTCAGGCTCCCACGTCTCTCTTCTGCAATTCTGTGAACACCTTAATAATAACCAAATGGACATGAAGTTCACCAGCAACATCAGCAAGACAAATGTAACTTTTTTAGATATAGAACTATATATCAAAGACAACACTCTGCACAGCCGCCTTTTCCGTAAAGAAACAGCCTGCAATGCAGTACTGCATGTGGAAAGCTCTCATCCTGCTCATCAAATCAATACCATTCCATATGGAGAATTTGAACGCGCAAGAAGAAACTGCAATGCAAATACCGAATTTGAACAATGCATTGAAGACATGACCCTACGCTTCTCCAGAAGAGGTTACAAACAAGACATTATAAAAGGAGCAAAGAGAAAAATACAACAAATGGAAAGATCAACTACGTTGCTAAACAAGACCAAGCCTAAAGAGAATAAACAACCAGTGAGACTAATCATGGACTTCAACGATATCAACCTGACAGTTAAGAAGAGCCTTAATAAACATTGGGGGATTCTTCTGGCTGACAGAGCCCTGAAAGACACAATCACTAACAGACCACAAATCACCTATCGCAAAGGGAAGAACCTCAGAACCAGGCTATGCCCTACCATGCCACGTACAGCAAAACCCTCATGGCTGACAGTGAAATCAAAAGGTTTCTATAAATGCGGTTGTTGCAGTATGTGCCGTTAGGCAAAGCATGGCACTAGGATCTTCAAAGGGTACTACAAACATGAATTCAAAATTGAATCAATAATAAACTGTGAAACCAGATACACGGTGTACATCATTGAATGTCTATGCCAAAGCCAGTATATAGGAAGCTCCATCAGACCTTTGAGAGAAAGAATCAGAGAACATGCTCGTGCAATTCTGACACAAGATACACGCTACCCCTTGGCCATCCATATGGCCACATGTCCCTCACAAGGACCAAATAAAAAATTCACCTTCTATGGTATAGATATGATTGGAGTCCAGGCAAGAGGCGGCAACCGGGAACTTAGCCTTAGACGCCAGGAAGCAATCTGGATCATGAGAACCAACAGCCTCATGCAAGGCCAGAACACAGATGACGAACTGCATTACTTCCTTTAAGTCTGTATTGCTTACAAATTATATATTTCTGTAATAGGATATAAACTGTGATTTCCGTAATAATGTTGACACTGGGACTATGATTCCCATCCATTTTGCAACATACCTCCCTTTTCTTTCTCCCCATCCAATCGTTACCATTACTCCCCATCAACAACCCCCCTTTTCCCTGCCCCCCCTTCGTGTCCCATACCGTCTCCCCTTTTTCCTCAGCCCTCATATACGATATACCGCTCCACACACCCGCATTTTTTTCCCCGAGACCCTACAGCACTTCTGGCTTTGATAGCACAGTCAACCGCTTTGTCTGTCATACCCTTAACGTCAACTAAGTGACTGACCCATGAACCTTTAATTATGAGTAGTGTTATGGCGACCCTCCCGCTTTATTTTGTATTTGAGTTTTCACTTTTGGCCTGTGCTGTGATTTTTTACCCCCCAGTCTGTACTATATATACAGGCTCATTCGACCTATTACCCCTATATAGATACAGGCTTTTCACTTTTTGTCGGTGTTGTGATTTGTTTCCCCCCAGCCTGCACTACATATACAGGCTCATTCGACCGACTACCCTTATATAGATACAGGCTTTTCACTTTTGGCCTGTATCTATCTATCTATGTGGCCTGTATCTATCTATCTATGTGTTTGTTACCCCCCAACCTGCACTAATTATACAGGCTCATTCGACCGACTACCCTTATATAGATACAGGCTTTTCCGACCTATTTGTATTTCCCTTCCACACAAGTTTCATTATTGGTTTACGGGCTCGGTCAATTTAAGCCTTCCAGTTCCTTCTTTCCCCGTATCCCTGTACTTGTTTTTTTATCTTTGCCCAGGTCTAGTCATACACGTATATTCACCCCCCTTCTTATTGGCCCCAAAAGCAGAAAATCATTTCTTGGGAGATAATTACGTCGACATCACCCACATCTGAGAGGAGACTTTTTTTCTGTAACAATACCCCAGTGTTTTGTGACAAATCCGTCACACTACACAAGCGCATACCGGCTTAGTCCTTTTTCTATCACCATCTTATCCTTCACCGTCAGAACATAGTTTAACGCTCTAGTGGTTACGGCCATTTCTCGGCGCGATTTTGACGTCATCAAGATTCCGCCTCATTGGGCGCATCTAGTACCTGACTCATTGTCGCAGAAACCCGAACACTCACGGACTTCCTTCTACCACGCTACTACGACCACAAGGTAAGAAAAGCAACGGGCTCATGTTTTCGGGTTATTCGAGATGCTTTGCATCCCAAACCTCTTTTAAATACCCCTGTCCATTACGCATTCCGTCTAATTGCCTTCCTGTTTTTTTACTCAAATCTCACTGCAGCTTATATGTGAGGGCAAGCGGATTTTCTTCCCTGCTCCTTCCGACCCTTATACGGCGTCGGCTTTCCTCCACCTCCCTACACCATTAAGACGCGCTAGAAGCACCTTCTCCACGCGTCTTCCATTGTTTACACCCGATTAGGACCGGGTTGGAAATATCACCGGTTCGATGGTGAGCCCAGCCTGCCTTCCCTATTTTCAATCATTGCATTGTGCACAGTGAATGATACTTATCATAGTCTCCTCATTTATATTAATCACACCCCCTTTATTTTTCGCCCCCTATACAGACACAGCTCTCATCATTTTACTCCACAGGTATGTCAGTTGAATCTATAAAGATCCGTTAATGTGACTTGCTAAATAATATGACTGCTCATTTCCGTTCCATTGATAATTACGAATCACCCATGCCAATGTAACAATTACATTAAGACTCACGGAACGGAGAAACATATATAGCATATCCAGTGAATACTCACGTACTCAGGTTTATATGGCTGTCATGTTTTGTGATAAGTGTATGTATTTAGATAACACAATCTGCAAATTTTCTTTCCTCACTGGCCCAACTATACCATTAGCCAAGGGGACCAATATGATCAGTAAAAATTGTTTTATTCATGACGCAATTCATCCTACGCACACACCGGACCAATACAAGGGTTTCTAAATATTTAACATGTACAGAATTAATACTTGAAACATCACCCAATGATTACCGATGTAGACATGTGACAATTTATTCTCATCAGGATAATTTTGAGTGTACTGTGCATATGTAGATTGCTTGTGATTCATAGCATGTCACATTTTGTGGAGCACCAACAATGTAGAAGCAGTGCATGCCACATACTATCCACACTTTAGCAATGTAAATAATGGTTCATTTGTATATTCCATGCTCTCTCCTTTTCCTCCTCAGGTTACATTTAATCAGATTTCTCAATTTGACTTGTCAGTGATTTTCAGCTTGTGATTTATATATTTAAAAAATACTTGTCCGACCACATGACACTATCCAAGTGGTTGTTCTACTTACGTCGCTGCATTTGAAGGTAAAATATTGTAATCAGCAGCTCACCACCACACTTAAACACTCACTTTTTATTATATGTCTCACTTAGGTGTTCTTTCAAATCTTTAGATTCACACTTGCCATATTCCCCACACCCTTTCTAGGTTTCCACACTTCATAGACTGGCAATGGGCCAGTCCTCCCCACCCCTCACGCCCACTTCACTGGCCTGGAACCCATTCTCCCCCCCCACAAAAGTGCTGTCACTTGTCACCCCCCCTTAAAAAGTATGGTTTCATTTTTTCTACTTTATCTCCCCAGCCCTGAAGAGTCACGGGTTTACCCCGGTTTTGACTAAACACGTGTCGGCTGGTTTTTCTTGTGAAACTAATACTTACATTGGATGAATAAACATCTTACAAGTTAAAAACATTGGAGTTGGATCTTATCCTTTTCATTGAACGACTACCAAACTTTATTGATATACTACTGCAGGTTGTGTGCGCTTGACATTGCATTCATGTACACAGAAGGTTGAGATTCTCTCCCCTTCTTTCTCTGAGACAAGGGTTATCTCAGATCAAGAAGCACCAACCACCTAACTTCAAAAACTACCCATTTACCAGTACCTGTTGAGCGCCTCCACATTTCTGTACACTCTCATAACCCTTCGCTGAACTTTGTACGAGGAAGAGATTCCAAGAACCTAGACACTATCCAGGTAAAAGCCTACAGAACAATGTTTTCGCTCCCGCCTTACACCTCCCCCGCACAACTAAGGCTGGAGTTTGGCTTGCTAAAAGAGGACCTTGCAAAACAGGGAGCTTACATTATTTGCTGCCATAAACTCCGCTCTGCCACGACTGACGGACTTAACTCACTGCTGTGGCAAGACATACAAAACAGGGAGGTATCTCAAGCACGATCTTACCTGAAGGCAGCATTAGAGGCCGTCAAAGCATCTGAGCTCTGGGACATGCAACTCGGGTATAATCCATTCAAAAAACTAGTCTGGAAAAACGTCAAATCTCTTTCTCTACTAGAGTATAAGGCCACATTTGCAAAAAGAAACCACGCGTGGATGACACTAAACACGTATAAATCCCTGAAGCCACAGGCATACTTCAGCCAGGGCATTTCAAAAACCATAAAACTGAAGTTCCTGAAACACAGACTAGGGGTCCTGCCTAGTAGAGAGTATCTTCCACCATGGCTCAGGGCCAATAGCTAAGAAGCCTGTCCATTGTGCAACCAAGGAAAGGGAGACATATTCCACATGACCTGTCTCTGCGAAGAGCTTCTTCTAGCTTGCCAACAGCTCTTAAAGGAACAGTTCAAGCAGATAGGGACGAGCACTCGAAGGCAAGCAGTGCTCGCCTGCTTGAACCCTGCAAATATCAAACTGAACTGCAGATATGTCAAGTTCCTGGCAATGATAGAGCAAAGACTGCCAAAACCCCAATAATTGGCGAACACTCACACTGGCAACAAGCAGATGGCCACTAGGTCGCAAGGACTCATGCCGCTCTTGCCCCGTGATAAGACTGATAGAACCCATGTTGGGTCTCTCCCTACATGGATTACAATACCAATGATTATAATTACAAACTTTTGTACTTAATTTTAAAAAACTATTTTTACTGTAAAATGTTTTGTACTGGTTTCAATTAACTATGCATAATAAACTTACCTTACCTTACCATAGTAAAAAGGGTGCAATATGGATCTGGTCCATAATATAGGGGAGGTTAAATTTGCAGTGGACATTGTATGAGGAACAGGTTGCAGAAGAGAAGCTAGACTCCGCAGAATGCTGTCCTCTATAATTTGGAGTTTGGATGTGCTAATCAGACCCCATGCAGCTGATCCATACATTGCAACTGACAATACCTTTGCCTGGTAAATCTTTTTTATAGTGTCAATTAGTTTTGATCCAAGCTTTTTTGTGAATCTAAAGAGCCCTCCAATGGTTCTTCCCATTAGCAAGCCCCTATTAATCACCATAATTTGCCAGTTATTCTCGCTTTCAAAAGTGGCCCCCAGATAATTAAAAGTGGCCACAACCTCAAGCGTATGCCATTCTTTGTTCATTTTGGGACACGTCTTAAGCTTTTTGCCTGCTACAAGAGCAAAGTACTTTGATGAATTTACTTTAAAGGCCAATTCCCCCATTAAGGTTTTGTTCTTCCCTATAAGTCTTTGGAATGGATTGCCGGTACATGCCAGGAGCACTGAATCGTCTGCAAAAAGCAGGATGGAAATAGGGCATGAGTTGATGATGGGAACGTACTTAGTGGATCCCTCTAAAGCCCATTCTATGGCATTAGTGCATAAGGCAAATAAAAAAGGGTGAGAACGCATCTCTGTCTCACTCCACGGGTGATAATAAAATGTCTTGTACACTCACCCTCTCTGCCTACCAGACACAAGTGGTAGTGTCTGTGTACATCCCACAGATAAAATGAATGATCGTTATGTCAGCACCCATTTCTTCCATGATTCTCCACAGCTTAGAATGGACTACACAATCAAAGGAGGCTGACAGGTCCATACAGGCCATATTGAGGTGGCTGGTCTTGGCCGTGATGTATTTAGCTATCATCAGGTTTAGATTTAGGCATTGATCGTTTGTCCCCTTTCCTTGTCTGAACCCGTATTGGGACGGGATTCAAACGTTTCTTTCAGTGGCTCATTCCTCCAATCTGTTGAAGAGAAGCTTTCCCAATAAATTGCCCGTTAAATCCAATAAAGAGATTGGTCTAGTATTTTGGGTTAGCAGTATTCCCATTTTTAAAAACGGGTATTATTACTGTCTTTTTCCAGAAGGGTAATGCACCCATCTTTGCTATGACATTAAAAACATTAGTAAGGTGTGGGTCCAGAGTACCTCATGATCGAGGAAGAAATCTATTGGGACAACATCAGGTTCCCAAATACTGTTTTGAAGTGGGCTACTAGGGCATCCTCCATGACATGCGTATCTAAGGTGATATCTGTGTCTTCTTTTAGAAAGGGGGCATTCATTACGCTCCAGAACCCTTTACTTTCACGAATTACTGCCGTGCTTTGTAATTTTTCCCATGCCTCCTCTTTCAGCGCCCACAATCTTACTAATCTTACAGATTTATAAGTATATCAGATGTATAAGCATGACAGAGAGATGTCACCAGAGTAGTGTCTCATGGGATCAATTGCAAAGCAGCGTGGAGTAATTATAAAGCTTTGTAACAAGCGTATATAAACCACTGTGCCTGCCTTTGTTTATTGTGTATTTTTGTGCAAAGTAAGTTCTCTTAAATTGTGGCTAAAATGTGGTTAAAAGCTAAAGGTATTGTTGCATCAGTTGTGTTTAAGTCTAGACACTTACCAAATACATTTCTAAGTTTGTTCAATTCTATTTTCTAACTATACTGTTTCTGTCACCCTAGTTTTCAGAGTGAATTCTTAAAGTAGGTTTTTATTCTATTTCCTAGCTTTAAAGTCTCTGGAACCTTTTTGCTCTTTTAGTGAATTTCTAAGGTTTTTCTAAAACGTTTATCAAAACTATAGCCTGAAATGTTCCACAGTGAATGTGTAAGTACCTGTGTGGTTCTATTAGAGGGTGTATGAGTGTGTGTGTGGATTTCTCAGTGGGAGTGTGAATGTGTCAGTCGGTATCTGAAGTGGTCTATGAGTGCATGAGTAGATGTGTAAGTGATTGTGTAAATACCTTATGGGTTTGTTACTGGCTTTGCCAGAGCCTGTGTGTGTCTGTGAGTGGAAGTACGAGTGGTGCTTTGGATCTTTTGGTGGGTATGTTAGTGAGTCTATGGGTGTAGGAGTGGTTGTCTGAGTACTGCAATTGTTTTTGCATATCTCCATACTTGCTTTTAAAGAATAAAACCACGGTCTCTGCTCTTAAAAGGAGATGTAATTTATAATACATTCACCTTACTCAGTGAACTTCAGATGTTACTTGAATGATTTATCATGTAGTCACTTCTCTTAAGGATTTCAGATATTTTTTATACAGATTTTTAGAGAGAACATTGTTGGCTTCTATTTGTGCAGCTTTGAAAGTAGAATAATTTGCATTTTTATGAAGTGGAGCTTTACCTAGAGTTTGTGCTATCTTCATATTTGTAAATGTTTCATGCTGAGGTTTAATTTTTCTAAAATGAACATGAAGATTTGAATGGAATCTAATTTTTCTAACAAGAGTCTACTGACTTCTGGAAATCATGTAGTCATCCGTGTTGCCTTCTGCTGGGAATTACTTATTATTTTCTATTCTGAAATGTCTACAACATATCATAAACTACACTTGCACCAATCATTTATGTATTTCTCTGTGTTACTCCTTGTCATTTGTTTCAATGATTATTATTCTGTGGTTTTTGATTTAATTTTTTCTTAAATCATTGCAATGTCAATGCAACTTTGTGATATGAATGTTCTTATTTTGCTGAAATGTCATGACGAACACGTTTTTCAAAAAGTGTAAAACACATAGATACACATACTGTAAATAATGTTTGACAATAGCTGTTTACTAATATAGTGTTTAAACTGCTATTTTTTAAATCATTTTTTATGTAAAGCACTTTTAAATTGTATTTCCTGTTTTCGTGGCACAGCAGCAATGAAGATGACATCGATATTCATGAAGATCATATGACTATGTAAGAAAGAGATTTCATTGGAGAAGGCAGTTTTCATTATTCTTCAAAGGAAGTTCCCACTTAATTTGTTTTCTTGAATGTTCCAATTGCTATTTGGTTTACTCTTGAAGGTCTGCTGTACTTTGAGTGCAGAACTGTGGTGTCTGTATTTTTGGGTCATTTTTTCTAAAATAAAATGGCGCCAAGAAGCGGTAAGGAGGAGAAAGTCCATCAAGATGCTGAGGAGCAGGACATAATGGCAGCACCAGGAGACTCTCCTGATGATCAAGTGCACCTTGTGCAATAAGACCCTGTCAAGGGGCACGGATAAAAAAATATCCATTTGATACAACAAATATGTTGTATCACTTGAAAACATTGCACAGAAGGAGAGGGGCCATAAACCTCCAGGGCTGCACCATCTGCTCCTGGAGAGAGAGAGTTCCCGCAGGAAGTGGATCGGCGACACCCACAAATATCTCCTGAGTTAAAGCTTTTTCGAACTTATTACCTTGATTGCAACACCACCCTGAGAGCCGGTCTGTCAATGTTATTTTGATAAATGAAGGTAACGCTGTTATACAGGCACATACTGCAAACACTGAACTAGAGCTGCGTGACTGATTAATAGTCACTCTGCGCGCTAATCCCTTAAAATCTACCTCATTTGGCAACACAGAACATCGAACTCACGTTTGAGCGGAATCACTCTTTTTAAAACACCACTGCGCCGATTTGATTTACTAAATTGCACGTAGTAAATATTTTGAGAAAATTGACTGTGTTAATACCTGTAAACTGTAAGACCTCATAGGGCCCCTGTAGCCCGGTCCTCCGCAAGCGCTAGGCTTGATTGTGGGGAGGGTGCAGGGAGGTACCTTGTTCCGACTTCCTGGCTGGGGCAGGCACCGATTGGGCAAACGGAGTTTGAAAGGCGGAGCTGAACAAAAGCCCAGCCTCTTCAAAACCCAGGCACACTGTATGACGCGCCAAAGCTGCGCCAAAGACTAGCCTAAGACATGCCCGTCTGGGCCCGTCCGGGACAGGACGGGGCATGGGGCACAGAATGCTCCACAGACAAGCTTCCAGGTATGAGCTCTTCGCAACTCACAGCCTTGCGCCCCGCCCCACACCACGATTGTATAGTACTGTCTCCCCTGGGTGCTACACACTGCCCAAATTGTAATGTCCAACTTACTAACATCCAACCCTACCCAGACTCTGAGAGCCATACCCTTACTCTACCCAAACGCCCCAAACACTCAAGAGGTGACTACTCTTTTTTCTTGGTAAACTGCAGATCCTTGCCCCAGCACAAACTGGATATTTTCACCCTTCTAACAGAAGAAGCACCTAGTGCTCTTTTCCTCACGGAAACTTAGCTACATGACAGCTCAGGTCCGGATGTAGCAACAGCTCTCCCAGCCAACTATGCCATAGCTAGGCACGACCGTCAAGGCCAAGTGGGCGGGGGTATTGCGATCATATATTGCAAAGATCTTATTTGCAACATGCTCCCAGTGAACATCCCAGACTGTGAAGCTGCCTCCTTCCAAATTACTCTGAACCCTAACTTCACGCTTTCCGGCCTCTTAATATACAGACCTCCTGGGAACGCTACTACCTGGACAGCCAGCCTAGCAAACTATATCTCACCATTCCTATTAGACTACAAAAACTTTACACTCCTAGGGGACCTAAATTTGCACCTTGAGGACCCCTCTAACTTGGCGTGTTGCAGTCTATTAGATAACTTAAATGCCTTCAATCTATCACTCCTCAACCCCGGTCCCACGCACAAGGCAGGACACTTACTAGACCCCATAATTTCAAATCTCCCAGAATTAAAATGGACTCTAACCAGCCCTATATGCTGGTCAGATCATTACCTTATCAGCTTTCGCCTACTCTGTACTCCCTCCCCCAGTAATACCACCCGGTCCTTAAACCCCATGAGAAACTGGAAACGACTAGACATCAATAAACTGAACCAAGCGCTAACTACTAGCACACCTCACCAGGACCAAAATGTGGAAAAATTCGCTGTAGCCACAAATCAGTGGCTGGCTTCGGCAGTCAATTAATGCCTTCCCTTACAAAAGGCAAATAAAAACTTCCACCACCCCCATGGTTCAACGAACTTCTCAAAGAAGAAAAATCCAAGTGTAAAGCACTAGAAAGAAAATAGTGCAAGGATTACGACCCGTAAAAAAAGATCTCATACAATAAGGCGAGAAATGCCTATCACTCCTCTTGCACCAAACGTGCCCTATATGTGGCAAACTCCATCAACAATGCTTTAAACAAAGCAAGGACTCTATTTAACACAGTAAAGGACCTAGCTGGGGCCCAAGCAGCTGCTACTGTCCACCCCCTAACTAAAAAACAATGTCAGAACCTTGCGAAATTTTTCAATGACAAAATTGAAAATATAATCACAAATATCGCATCCAGGCCCCTTTGCAATTGCTCACGCCAGGACCTTCCCATGGCCCTTGACAAAATAAACACCTTGGACAACTGGCCCCTGATAACTAGGGACTCCCTACAAACCTCCCTAAAATCCATCACATCAGGCTCCCCCTGCGACCCTCTCCCTGTGAGTGTTTTAAAACAGCTCAAACCTACCCCCTTGACTGTCATAACAGACATGCTAAATGCTTCCCTTCAAACCTCCACCGTCCCATCTAGCTGGAAGCATGCAGTGGTGACCCCACTACTGAAGAAACCATCATCCGACCCCACAGTTCTCTCTAATTACCGACCTATCTCTCTGCTCCCTGCCTTTTCCAAACTCATGGAAAGGCACATACACTCCGCCCTCACCTCTTTCTCTGAAGACAACAATCTCCTTCACCCCTCACAGTCAGGCTTCAGAGCAGGTTTGACATACACAGCCCGATTCTTCATTTTCAAAGAGAATATTTTATTGTTAATTGTTATGATTTCTTATGTTGTGTTAAAGAAAGGTCACACTAAGGATCAATAGCTTTTACTGTGTTTATCTTGTATACAGATCTATATGTATTTATTCAATTTTTAATATCGGAATTAAAAATTATTTTTGATATCATTAGAGTCCATTGCACTAATTTCTTGATTTTTGTTATATATAATATGTTTTCTTAGTAGCCAGTTTCTTGTTTTGTAAGTCTGCCTGGGTATATACCTTTACATAAAAATTGTTTTCCCTGACCCAGGAGTCATATCCTAACCAGGGGGTCCTTGATACCTACACAGTTCAGAGCAGGTTACTCCACGGAAACTGCCCTATTGGGTGTGACAGAAAAAATTCGACAACTCCTGGACAAAGGTCAAACGGTCGCACTCATTTTTTTAGATCTGAGTGCGGCGTTTGACACCATATCACACAAAACTCTTCTGGCTACCCTAGAGAAAAACGGCATTCGCAACAACGCATTACTATGGATCAAGTCCTTTCTTTCCGAAAGAACTTTCCAGATCAAATCTAACATCGCAAGCTCAGACATCTTCCCCGTGCCACATGGAGTTCCACAAGGCTCCATCCTGAGTGCACTGTTTTTTAATCTTTACCTCAGACCACTGGCAGACCTGGCCGATCGCGTATGCCTGACTTTAATGACCTACGCCGATGACTCCCAAATTATCTTTTCCCTATCCGAATCAAACCCGTTAGCCCCCTCCCGACTGAAATACGGACTCCAAGAGATTTTCAACTGGATGACCACCAACCAGTTGAAACTAAATGGGGACAAAACGTAGGTTCTTCTACTGGGAAGAAACAAGGAACTGTGGACCCCCTACCACTGGCCGCCTGAGCTGGGTAACATTCCCCCGCCAGCTTCTCAGGTAAGAAACCTAGGGGTTATTTTAGACAATACCCTTTCTATGAAACAGCAGGCAAATAAAGTCGCGGGACTCTGTTTCACCATAATAAAATGGTTAAACAAAATCATTTGGATGCTGCCCCTAGACACGCAAAAAACCGTAGTCAACGCTTTAATAACTTCACGTATTGACTACGGAAATGCTCTCTACCTTGGTTCCAACTTAGCAGTAATCAAGCGACTCCAACTGATTCAAAACTCTGCTGCAAGACTCTTGTGTAGGATTAAAAAGTCCGAAAGCGTTTCAAAACACCTGAACGAATTACACTGGCTCAGGGTTGAACATCAGATCAGCTTTAAAACACTGAGCTACATGTTTATGATTAAAAACAAAACGGCACCCTCCTACCTACAATCCTTAGCCTTTCCCTACCTGCCAACATGAAGTCTTCACTCTCAAACGGCCTCGAACTTTGCCGTCTCCAGATTCAAACTACAAAAATCTGGAGGGAAATCCTTTTCTGTCAGAGGACCAATGTTATGGAACTCACTTCCTCTTCATATCCGGAAAGAGGACAGCTACATTAAATTCCGGAAACACGTAAAAACCTGGCTGTTCCAGAAACAATTGTGCTAAACTATTTACTCAGCATTTTCCTTTAACCATCTATATGTCATAGGCGCCGGGAAACCCTTGTTGGGTAGCTGAGCATCATACAAATGCATAAAATAAAATAAATAAATAAATTATTTTGGAGACAGCAAGGCAACATTCCTTAAAAAAAATGTAAGTTATTTCAGTTTTCGGCTATTTCTGTCATTTTGTTCAAGGTTTTTTCCCTCATTGACATTTTATTTGAGAAAAAATAAAAAAAGAACAAAATGTTCCAGAAAAAACTAAGAAAAAAAGGTTCTTGTCAGAACCTCATTTCATGGTTAAAAAAAAGATAAACTGTACGACTGTGTCTATATAAAGAGGTCTGGTTGTATAAGTGTGTGACTAGGTGTATTATTGGCTGCATGGGTGAGTAAGTGCCTGTGTGAATGTCCTTATGAATGAGTTAGTGCCTATGTGGGTGCCTGTTTGGTTGAGTAGGCGGTTGTGTGAGTGGTCCTATAGCACACTTAGTGGTTCTGTGAGCAGCTGTATGGGTGAGTGAACAGTTGTGTGTGTAGCTGTATGGGTGAGTGAGTACCGGTGTAACTGACTGAATGGGTAGGTGATTGGCTGTGTGAGTGGCCATATGCAAGAGTGAGTGGTTGTGTGAGTGGCTGTATAGGTGAGTGAATGGGTGTGTGAGTGGCTATATCAGTGAATGAGATGTGGTCCTGAGGCCCTCATAACCCGATCCCTCATTTGGGGTCCCCCAGACATACTTGTAAATCCCCTTGTGCTGTCTGGTTTGAGGTGGCCCCATCTCTGAAGCTCCTGCTACCAATGATCTCAGCACCCCACTCCAAGCCGAATCCAGGACGCTTCCACTGATCCGCTGGTGGAACATTGGATCTGGCCTTGCTACCCTCCTAAAACCAGAGGGTGAACCCTGAGAACCAACTGTAGGATTTTTGATAAATGTTTCTATTTTTTTCCATAGATTTCAATTATGCATAATTACACACAACTGTGTTATTTTCTAAACTGTAACAATTCATAACAAAAGAAGTACTAACCTGTGAACAAAGTTCTTGGTCTTAAAAATTATATAAAACTCAGTGTTATTTTTGCAAATTGGTCTTCGATTTGTTCTTGAGTGTGTGTCTCATTCATTGCCTCTGTGCGTACAACAAATGGTTAGCATTGATAGAGCAAGGTTTCGCACGTAAGGAGACTTGCTCGGATTCAACCCTCTCGAAATAACACATAATGCATTAATAAACATGTTTCGTATTACTAATACTGAACCACACGACATTTTTAGTATCTAGGGGAAGCTTGTCAATGTGCTTTTACTAACAGTAACTCAATTGACCTAATAGGGCCGCCGCAACGCGGGAACTTTTCTGCGCATGCATCTGTCACACTCACGTGACATAACGAACTCTCTGCTTTGGTGGGAAAACGTTGCTTCTGCGCACTAGAACTAAAGATGGCTGATCTATGTTTCACATGCTGATGCTTGCACTGCTGCTCATACTAAACCCTATTCGTTCTGCCTAATCACTATTCCTATAGTTAAAATAAATTAAGGGGAATAGAGTAGGGATAAGTGGTATACAGTGCATTCATTTATTCTCTGTTCTAAAATTGTTTCTCTTTGACTTTGCTACTAGCTTGTATTTGGGCCTGATGTTACCCCGCTACACTCCACTTTAAAAGAACTGCGCCTGCGCAGAAAAACCCGACTCCTCAAGTCATGGCATTGGGGGCTGGTACACTGCCCTGGAAAATGGTATATCTAAGGTAGGCTTAGCTAGTTAGATTGTCCGACTTGTCCGAATAGCTGACCTGTCACTGACCCTACGTACTCAATAGGCGATCGAGAGCAGAGGTTCTGGCAGAGCACTCTGTCAGAAGATTCAATAACCCAATCGGGGTTCGGGGAAGGAGTTCTATAACCCAATCAGGGTCCGACTGTTGGCTGCAGAGAGGGGTGTGACGCTGCTGTTGCACTTTAGCTGTGGGTGCCGGTCCTGACCTGCGGTGGTCCTGTCCTGATCCAATTTGGTCCGTACTTGTCCTGATTCTGGTCTGCACCTGTCCTGTCCTATTGGCACCTGAACTATCGGTAGTCCTGTCCTTTGCCCCAGCCCATGGCCAAGGTTGTTTTTCACACCATTCTAGGTAAATATAAATGTGTGTGGGTATGTTATTGTACTGTTTCCCTTTCTTTCCCTTCCTATGTCTCAATGCTTAAAGAAAGTCTCGTAAAATGTGCACATTATCTTGCTTTGATTATTTTCTTCCTAATTGAACAAGCTTTAATTGAATTGGTATGGACTATGACATTTAAGAAATCACATAGATATAGAGTTTAAATATTTCCCAAGTTTGTGGTTATTTTATAAATGCAAATGTTTATTTACTGCCTATTATACTAACTCCCTTGATCCCATAGGACTATAGGCACCGGTGACAAGGATTGGTAAGTCGAATGGTATAGGTCCTATACGGTTAATTAAATCCTGATTATGTATGTTTTATGGGCCCATGTGAGTATGGTAAACAAGCAGGTGAGCCCGCACTCTATCAGTATTCTTTTGGTAGCAGCATGATGGTTAGGGTTTAGTTAAGATAGATAGTTAGTCACGTACTGAGTATTTGATTTTGTAATGATTTTTATATATTAACCAAAACCCGTTTGTATTGTTCTATGTTTGTTTGGAATCCCCAGGGCAGAATAGCAGGTGGTAAATGGAAGCCACACTGCAATGAGGCCACTTGCCTAAGGAATTAAGTGTGTATAAAGTTAGGTAGAACTTGAAGCACTTATTAGGGATTTTCTGTATAAATGTGTGAATAAATGATAGCAGAAGAGTTCGCTGGTGAAACTTTGGCCTTATATCACCTAGAAAGGGTAAGCCTGAGGGAGTAACAGATTCTCTGATGCTTGTGTGAAGAGTAAGCAAAAGGGATTTACTCGCAGTATATGAAGAGTAAGTGGAAGGTATTTACTCGCAGTGAGATAAATTATTCTTTCCTTTGAAAGTCACTTAGGCACAGTGGCAAATGTTTTTACGTTGTTAATTAATGAATATTGCATTTAAAAGTGAAAATAAATAAGTTTTCGTATTACCTTGCAAAGAAGGGAGTCAGTTGCGCTGCTGCACAGACGTCACGTAGATGTCACTGTTGCAAGTGGGGTGATTTAGACAAGCGGAAAGCTAGATAGACAAAGAAAAAAGAGGAAGCCCAAGCGAAAAATACAGCAACTGAATATTTATTAAAAGAACCAGTATAAGTAGAAAGGTTGTGTCCAATGAGAGAAATGCCAGGAGGAGGGTATGTACATGTCCCATGGTCCTGACAGGATATTTTATCATTTACAAATGATTTCCCGAAACTCAGAGAGAAACCTCAGAGAGAAACCTGTAGAGTGGGACCGGCAAATCAAAAGATTTGTAAAGGTCTCAAAAGCATTGTTGAAAGATTTAGATGGGTTGTTTGATATCGTAGTACCCCCAGATTTATGGACAGAATGTAAAATTACTATTGATTGGCCAAGTGACGAACACCCCAGAGATACAAAGACAGGAGCACCATCAGATGATGTAATGAAGAAGTAGCATCAAGTCATAACCTTCCTGAAAGGGAAAGTACCCCCAAGAGAAACAGATTGAACAAGAAAAGTCAGAACTACCCAAAATAACGATGCATCAGTATATGCATATTATGAGTGCCTTTTACAGGTATTCAAGCAGTACATTGGGTTGGAAAACATTGATACGAAAGACATGACACATTTTATTTACCGGTTTGTGTCATGGTTAAGGCCAGAAATTTCACAAATGATTAAAGATCATAACATTTGCTGGCATGCCAAGCCTGTTGATAAAATACTTAAGTATGCAAAATATTGTGGGGATGAAATTGACAATGGATGAAAGAATTTAGAAGAAAGGGTAATGTGGGCACAAGTAAAGTTAGCAGAACAGCAGGAACTCCAGTTGAATCAACTGAAAAATATCAGAATCAAGGAGATAGAAATGGGGGTAAACAGAGAGGAAGAATGAACAAAGAGGAGGCAAAGAAAAAGTTTCCTTGTCATGGGTGCGGAAAAATGGGGCATGGAGGAATGAGTGTAAGGCTGTATTGAATAATAATGTCCAAACTGACAATTTGAATCCACAGACGCAGAATGGGGTGTCAAAGAAACAACAGCAATAGGTAATACAGAACCAGTTACCACTTGCACCTATGCCAGACTCTGGGAGCCAATCTAAATACAGTGTGGATACCACAAATTGGGCGAAAAGTGGAAGGAGAGACGCAGTGACATCACAATTTCTTTTGAGTGACGTATTTTTCGAGGAAGATAGTTATTGACGGTGCCTGAGATGGGAGGACGAGGAGTGCGTACTTGGTGCATCCTTGTCGGTAGATCAGTCAGGTCAATACATTGAGGGAAAGGTGGAGGGAAATGATGTTACCTTTTTGTTGGATACTGGCGCTACCCGTTCTACTGTGAGAACAGCAGATGTTCCAAACCTACCCCTCTCTGGAGAAGAGATCCAAGTAGTGGACGTTTCTAATAAACTAATTAGTACCCCTGTTATAGAACCAATGGAAATCAGAATAGGCCATTTTAAAGAAGTGCACAAATTTGTAGTATGCGACTCCAGTCCAGTGAACCTATTAGGTAGGGACTTACTGTCTAAAATGAATTGCACAATCTTTTGTAACCCAAGTGGTGTTGAAATTTAAACCCCAGATGAAGATGGAGGTTATAAACTAATGTTAGCCAAACAAGAAACTGAAAATAAAAGGTGACAGTGGAAGATCTTCCAAAAGAATTACAACATACGGTGAATCCTGAGGTGTGGGATTTCACTGGAAAAGATGTAGGATTAATGGCAAATGTTGACCCGATAAAAAGTAACAGTGAAAGAAGGTGCAGTTTACCCAAACATTCGACAATACAAAATAAGCCTAGAAATAAAAGCAGGTGTTGCAGCAGAAATAAAGCATTAGTTGAGCAAGGCATTTTACAAGAAATTATGAGCAGTCCATGTAATTCACCTATAATTGGCATAAAGAAACCAAGCGGAAAATATAGGGTCGTGCAAGACCTCCGCAAAGTTAATAAAATTGTTGTGCCATGTTGTCCAGTTGTGCCAAATCCTGCAGTGATTCTGTATCAGATACCGTGGGGAGCCGGATGGTTCATGGTAATTGATTTGTGCCATGCATTTTTCTCTATACCATTACATCCAGCTAGCAAATTTATTTTCTCGTTCAAATTTGACAACCATGTTTATATTTGGAATCGTGTCTCTCAGGGGTACACAGAGAGTCCATCGATTTGCAATCAGATATTGAAAAAATATCTTGAATCTCTGGTTCAGCCCGGACAGTCTATCCTGGTGCAGTATATAGATGACCTGTTGGTGGCGTCTAAAACTCGAAATGACTGTGTTGTTGATACCATTGCATTGCTGAATTGTTTGGTTGAAGGTGGACATAAAGTGTCACCTGAAAAGTTACAATTCTGCACCACATCAGTAAATTATCTGGAGCACCGGTTAGAGAGAGGTGTCAGAAGAGTTACCTCTGAAAGAATTAAAATATTCAGAAACATGAATCTACCTCAAACACAGAAAGAAATCAGAATGTTTCTTGGAGTTGTAGGTTACTGCAAGCAGTGGAGTGTTGGATTTGCGGTCCTAGCTAAACCCTGATACAAGTGACAACAAAGAGAGCAAAGGACCCAGTAGAGTGGGATGACAAAAGCATGTCTGCCTTCTTGAAGCTGGGAGACTGTCTGTGCTCAGCTCCAGCCTTAGGGATGCCTGATCATTCAGAAGAATTTGCACTGTTCTGTGATGCACGTGACAATTTTGCATTGTCCGTCTTGACACAAACACACGGTTTAATGAGACGTCCTGTGGCATATTTTTCTGCTAAACTGGATCCAGTGGCATCTGCATTGCCAGGATGTCTGAAAGCAGTAGCTGCAACCTGCATGAGTCTTGCATGAGTCTTGAGCAAAGTGAATCCATAATTATGGGACACCCTGCAACTGTGTATGTCCCACATGCAGTGGTGATTCTAATAACCAGAACACGTACTCAGTATTTAACTCTGGGTCGGCTGACTAAGTATGAGGGAGTCCTTCTGGGTGCAGGGAATGTGACCATTGCCAGATGCACTGTCCTAAATCCAGCTTCACATTTTGAAGAAGTGAAAGAAGAAGTTAAGCATAATTGCATCAACCTCACCGAATACAGTACTCAGCCGCGTCCAGACATAAGAGAAGTGAATAATAATCTTTATTTAGATATAAAACAATATCTTTAAAAGTTTTTCCCAAATCACAGCTTTGTGGGGAAAATAGTTTAAAAGAGAAACCCATACAGACATAAAAAGCATAAAAAATAAGAATTTAAATAATTTTGTTAAACATGACCTGGCGTGTCTCAAACATCTCCCGTCGTATTCAATTATAAAATCAAACCATAAAGGGTACATGCTACAGAGTTTCGATTGGTGTTGCAACCCTCCTGGTCGTTGGGGATTCTGTTACAGTACATTATTTAATCTAAAAAGTCAGTGGCAAGGCCATGGCAGTTTTCTTTGTATTAAGGCAGCGATACGCTTGTTGAATAAATTTAGCAAATTTTATGTTTAAAACAGTATTGTCATGGACAAAGCGGCAATGATGGCATGCCTACAAGTCCGAACCCCCAACCTGTTCCATTCTGACCTAAGCATGCGCCTGCGTTGAGAGTTAAAGATAGGGCAGATGCAGACCACGTGCAAAATTGATTCTATCGCTGACCCACATCCTCTACAGGTTGTGTCCACATCCGTACGACGCCAGATGGGTAGATATTGAAGAAAGCGCCAGTTCCCCATTCTTAGGGCGATGAAACTGCTCTTTAAATGGAGTGAAAAAGTGGTGGAAAAATACGTAGCTGCAGATACTTGATTGTAGGAGTTAACTACTGCCCAAGAATGGCTGCGTTTCGTGAGGAGGGCTTTATCAGTAGCGAGAGATATCCATCTCACACATTTTTTTATTGCATTTTTAAAGGCAGACTGGCTAGGATTGAGGGCCCAGAGGTCAGCGGCTGACATCTGGATGATGTAATTCTTCAAAAGACAGCCAAATGATCCTCCTGGGTTACTCTCATTAATTTCTTTCTAGACTAGAAATTCTAGTGTGCCAGATTCAGCATGTCTTAGTTTGTGGCAGAGCTTGAGGTATATACCAAGGTTATGGGCATTGTAATTTGTTAGCCCCAACTCTAATCTGATCTGTGCAAGGGATGCAGAACTTGGCAGCTGGAGTACTTTTTTGTACATTTTTGTTGTGTGTTTATTTAAGGCGGTGTTCATTTTACCTTTAAAGGTCTCTATACCATATGATAATGTGGGGCCAATCTTTGCTCTTAGGACTTCTAATAGGGGAGAAAGGGTTGGGCCTGAGAGTTTCGTCGACAGCTTGGTCAACGATACCATTAGTGCTGTGGCTTTGGCTGCAATCACATTACTCCGCTTTACAAAATTACCCCTGGAGTCCAAATGGACGCCTAGGTATTTGTATGATTGGCCAGTGCTGAGACTTATTTTGTTTAGTGACCAGCCACCACCTCCATAACGTTTCTTGCCAAAGGGAACAATCAGGGTCTTTTTCATATTGACTTCTAGTTGGTTAATCGTCGTGTATTGCATCAGTGATTCAAGAAGCCTTTGTAATCCTACCCTTGTGAGGCTGAACAGGGCCAAGTCGTCGGCATATAAAAGGTTACATAGTGCCGTGCCTCTTACTTTGGGCGGGTGACTGTTTACTTTGTCTAGGGTGCTTGACAAGTCTGCAATGAAAAGGTTGAAGAGAAGGGGGGCCAGCACGCATCCCTGCTTAACTCCTCTTGAGGTCATGATTTTTCGCGAGAGATGTGTGCCGGACCCTAACTTCACTCGAACCCAGGTACTAGTGTGCAATTGGATAATAGGGTTCAGGATTTTGTCTGGAATTCCTCACTGCCTCAGTTTTTCCCAGAGTAGCACCCTGGGAACCCTGTCGAATGCAACTTTAAAGTCCACAAAGCAGCAAAATAATGTCCTGATTCAGTGGTATCAGATTGTGGACTCTTTACCCATTGCCCAAGGTCCTCCAGAATAAGCCCTGCATAATGTTTCGCCTCTATGTGCAACAGGGCAATTAATCTGTAGTTTTTAGGGGCAGTGTGTGATTCAGATTTGTAAATAGGGTGGATAATTGCACCACGCCATGAGTCCGGGATTTTTGCTGTCCTCAGAGTGTAATTGAAAAGGTCTGTTAGCTCTGTGGACCAGAAGGGAATGTCTAAATTAAACAACCTCTGTGGGAGGCCGTTCGGGCCTGGTGCTCCATTCTGTTTCCCTTTTGTCACTGCTTTGATGACTCTTTCTTCAGATAATACATATTCCGCGATGGGCTCTTGTGCTAGAACAAATGGAGTGCTCAATGTTACACTAGCACCAGTGTCATGTGCACTGGGTGGACCAATGTGGCCCGAGTGATCTTGTACCTGAAAGTGGACCATTAGGTATGTTACCCATTCTGCTTCCTGAATATTTGCTGAGCCAGGATTTGTCAGGTTTGGATTAGTGCGGTTCACGAGGGCCCAAAATTTCCTCGAGTTTTTTTTTCTTGCTCTCCCACATCAATTCAACCCAGTATTGGGATTCCTGCGCCTTTTTCTCTTGGATAATTGCCCTCCTGAATGCTTTTTGAGCTTGTTAGTAAGTTGTATAGTAGGCGCTATTCCCTGGAAATTTTAAGAACAACCTTAGGGCGTTGTTACTCATTCTCTTTAGAGACTTTGTGTCGGTGGAGACTGTGAGCTCAGCTGATGGAGTGCGGCTTGAGCCCTGCACTGTCGCTGGAAAGCTATTAATCAGATGAGAGCAAAACAACGACCATTTCACTGTCAGGGTGGCGTATTGATCAAATCTGCCTTTAATGAAGTCCTTGCTTACTGTTAAAATGTGCTAGCTGTTATTCTCACTCCATTTGAGACGCTCTAGATTTTCAGAATGTATTCCCTTGTAGGTTGCGGGCGCCGTTTTGTGGAATTCCATCTTTGTATTAAGAATAATAACCTGCGGCCTGTGGTCACTTTCTGGCCGTGGATGAATGCTGAAACTGTCCAGATTGAATAATAGTTCTGAGTTACAGATGGTGAAATCTAGGTATGATTTTTTGCTTCCATTAGATCAGGTCCAATTTGGGGGGGTGTCACCGTTTGACCTTCCATTCATAACCAAGTAGCCTGCATTGTAGAATCTCATCACAGAGAGCTCGACCAATTTATTGAGAGCTTGATTCAAAGGTTTAGTTTGGTTCATGGCCTCAATGATGTTAGTCAGAGCGGGCCCTTCCATGTCTGCAGCTTTCCCCTGAAATAAGTTGGTATTAAAGTCCCTCGTGACAATACAATCCGAATTGGGATGTTCTGTGGCAATGTCGTTCATGATTTCACTGAGGCGGGCCAAGTGACCTTTTTTAGTTCGAGTGCTGGGGTTAATGTAAACATTTATAAGGTAGAGTGGACGCTGCTTCCTCCACGGGTTAATTTTGACCCCTAGTAACCAGTCTTCTTTAAGTGAAAGGTGGTTGAATAGACATTTTAGGTTGTTAGAAATATATGTAGACAGACCGCCTTTGGGGTGACCGTAATGGCTGTCACTTAGTGCTGGCTTCCGAAATTCAATGTAGCCTGCGTGGGGCGGCCCTCTGTGGCCCAAGTTTCCTGTAATGTAATTGCTTCGTGTTTGCATAGGAAAGCCAGAGTGTCATTGTTAGAGGTACATAAGAGAAGAGCCATTGTTAAAATTAGAATATGAGCTATTTGTAGATGGCTCAGGCATGAGACATGAGAAAGGAGGATTTAGTGCTGCTGATGCTATGTGTACATTGTGGGGTCCAGTTGAAGCATCCTATTTACCTGGAGTCAAGTCTGCACAAATAGCTGAATTAGTTGCATTTACAAGAGCCTGCAAATTTGGGAAGAATTGGAGAGTAACCATATACACTGACAGCCAGTATGGTTACAGGGTTTTGCATGACTTTCGCCAACTCTGGATGCAAAGGGAGTTTCTGACTTCTTCGGGTACTCCTATTAAGAATGGATATTATGTAAAAGACTTGCTGGAAGCAATTCAATTGCCAAAAGAAGTGGCTGTGGTTAAATGTGCTGCTCACAAATCAGGAAATGACAAAGTGACAGCAGGTAACATATATGCTCATCAACTAGCCCAGCATTGTGCCAAACATTAGATGGCAATAAATAAGAAGATCGATGCATGTGGAAACAGCTGCCAACTTATGTTGCTTGAAAGAGTGAAAAAATGGGAGGAAGTGGGAGATTTGCAGAATGAGGCAGAAATGAAGGAAAAGGAAGAGTGGGAGAAAATAGGATGTCGGAGAAGGGTTGAGGATGGTGTTATTATTCACCTTGATGGGAGATCTGTGTTACCAAATTGCATGCTTGCTCCTATGGCTAGGATGTACCATGGAGATTCACACATCGGTAGGGATACGGTGATTAGACTGTTTAGACAGAGTTGGTTCAATGCGAAATTCAGGAATGCAGCAGAGAGTCTTTGCCAGAGGTGCATAACCTGCCAACGAATGAATCATGGTAAGAGCACTGTAATGTTGCCAGGAAAGATTGGAAAGGCAGAAGGTCCCTTCATATGACTCCAGATTGATTTCATCCAATTACCGCCTTGCTGAGGACTGTGGTACATCCTTGTGATTGTCTGCCTATTTCAAAACCCGCAGGAATGATAGCCTCATTGTAGCCAAGCTTCTACTTAGGGGACTTATACCTAGGTTCGGTTTTCCAGTAACAATTGAATCAGACAGAGGGTCTCATTTTAATAATGAAATAATTTGTCTAATCTGTGAAGCATTTCTGATTGAGCAAAGGCTGCACTGTGCATACCGCCCAGAGGCTTCTGGAGTGGTAGAACAACTGAATGGCACAATCAAGTCATAATTGGGAAGGATGTATGAATCTACCCGATTGGAGTGGCAGGATGCTTTACCTCTTGTTCTGATGGGGCTTAGAAGCATCCCAGACAGAAAAACAGGCTTGAGTCCCCATGAAATACTCATGGGAAGAGCAATGAGGCAAGCATGGGTACCAGGACACAAGCTGATAAATATATCTGATGATTTAGTGCTCGAGTACTGCAAAGAACTGACTGACCAAGAGCGTTTTATCTCTCACCAGGTTGGGGAAGATGCTGTCGCCAGACAATCAGCTCCAGCACATGACTTGAATCCAGGTGATTGGGTAGTTACAAAAAAACATACTCGAGAATCTTGCCTAGCACCAAGGTGGGGAGAGCCACATCAAGTGATATTGGTTACCACCACAGCTGTGAAGTGCAGGGGAATTCCACATTGGATCCATGCCAGTCACACCAAGAGGGTGACAGAACCTGATGAAGTAGAAGCTAAAGGTTTTGCAGCTGAGGGGTCTCAAGTAGTTGATCCCGAAGTAGCTGATGAGGGTCAACTGAGCACCAGTCAGCATGAATGGATTCCAGTAGTGGACATACCTGCAGAATTTGTGAGAACCAGACGTCAAACCTATCTAGATAGACAGAGTGATTCTGCGGATGAGTCAGGAATAGAAGAATGCACTCAGATTACGGAAATCCAAGCCAATAGTAATTCTGAGGAGGACCAGATAAGGAGAGATCAATGTACTCAGACATTTAAAACTCCAACCAGAACTCCAGAGTATGAGAAGGGACAGATAGGTATTAGGCCGAAAGCTCAGGCAGAAGACAATCAAGAAATCCAAAGACCTGAGCAGGACCAGAGGTGTAGAAACACATGCTCAGGAAAAATAAGGTGAGCAAAGTCAAACTAAAAGTCAAAATCAAAGTCAAAGTCAAATAAAGCAAACTCCTGAACAAGGCCAAATTAGTATCCAGGCAGAAGAAACAAAAATAAGACTAGGACCAAGTCAGATAGAGAGGGATACAGAGGATGACATTGAACCAGATGTGCCACAACTGAATGAAAATAAAAGAGCATCTGAAGAAAATCAAAGCACAGTGCTAGCTAAAAGACTCAGAAAGGGAGATAAGTGGCCTGGTTTTGTCAAATGACTGAACTTTCGCCTTAAAACAATAAATGAAGAACCAGAGCAAGTAAATGAAATATCAAGCCAAGCTGGACGGTCCACAGAGCAACCAAGAAGAAGAAGTCCACGTTTGAAAATTAACAAGTTCAAAGGACCTGAGTGGACCTATGTCATACTTGAAGATTTTGAAAATCTAGAACTGAGTGATGACGAACTGATTGTTGATCAGACTGACGAAGAAGTGAGACCAACTTGAGAGAAGATTCACAGGTTACAGTCTGTAGAAAATTTACAAAGAGGGGATAACGTCTCCTTAGTCAGCAATGACTGATTATAATGTTAATGGAAAACCGAAAAAAAATTGCCTAAGGACATGTTGTAGAGTATGCCCATGTAGTATATTGATAGTAGTTATAGTATTGTTCGGACTGACATTAGCTATACCTTACTTGATGAGCAAAGATATTCAGAATAACACTAATATACCTGAACAAGTAGATGCACCTGAGAAGTTAGTTACACATACACATGAGAAAGCAGTTAGTTTCAAGCTACCTGGAGTAGATTTAGAAGCACCAGATGAGGAACATTTACATTATAGAAGAGCTAGAAATTGAACTAATTTGAATCTATTTGCTAATTTGTTAGTACATTATGTAGAAGCTATGGAGATCAGTGATTAGTATGTGTGCATGAAGTTGCCCACATCAGTAGCTGAAGGGGTCACATACCATCATTTACCCCTGACCTATGGTATTTCATGTAGCATTTTGGCTAGTCTGTTTTATAGAACTGAAAAATTGCAATAGTATTATTCTAATTTTGATGTAATCTTTTCTGAAGTTCCTTTATGTAGAAATTTAAATCACATTTCTAGCACTAGAGGGGTTTGATGTAGCTAGGTTTCACACGTAAAGAGACTTGCTCGGATTCAACCCTCTCGAAATAACACATAATGCATTGATAAACATGTTTCTTATTACTAATACTGCACCACATGACATTTCTAGTATGTAGGGGAAGCTTGTCAATGTGCTTTTACTAACAATAACTTGAGTGACCTAATATGGCCACCGCAGCGCGGGAACTTTTCTGCGCATGTGTCTGTCACACTCAGGTTACATGACGTACTCTCTGCTTTGGTGGGAAAACTTTGCTTCTGCGCACTCGAACTAAAGATGGCTGCTCTATGTTTCCCATGCTGATGCCTGCACTGCTGCTCATATTAAACCCTGTTTGTTCTGCCTAATCACTACTGCCATAGTTAAAATAAAGTAAGGAGAATAGAGTAGAGATAAGTGGTAAACAGTGCATTCATTTATTCTTTGTTCTAAAATTGTTTCTCTTTAACTTTGCTACTAGCTCGTATTTGGGCTTGATGTTACCCAGCTACACTCCATTTTAAAAGAACTGCACCTGCGCAGAAGAACCCAAGAGTCCTCAAGTCATGGCATTGCCTGTGAAACTCATGAGAACCTCACCCTTTGACCTCTCAAAGAAAGCTTGGATGTACGGAAAAGTTATACATTTTATTTGTTATTGAAACATCCATTGTCGGGTGGAATAAAAGTGAATGGGTAAATAAAATCAAGGGAGGGAACATTAATTTAAATATATGAATGAAATGACCTCATAACTCGTATGGTGTGATGACCTATCCTCGCTTTTGACCAATCAAATTGAGGGAATACACAAACTTGCAACATGGGGGGTTGTACACTGTCCTGGAAAATGGAATTTCTAAGGTAGGCTTAGCTAGTTATTTTATCCGACTTGTCCGAATAGCGGACCTGTAACTGACCCAACGTCAGCGACGGCTCGTGGAGGGAGTTACGGTGGGGCAGGAGGGCGGGGAGGGGGAGGGGCAGGGCGGAGGTTGCTAAAAACCGGCATATGGATAATTGCAGGTAAGTAAACAATTTAATTAATAAAACAAATTTCGTAGCTCGCACTGCATTGCATTTTGCGATGCAAGGCGCACTATGAAATTCGTTTTATTAATTAAATTGTTTACTTACCTGCAATTATCCATATGCCGGTTTTTAGCAACCTCCACCCTGCCCCTCCCCCTCCCCACCCTCCTGCCCCACCGTAACTCCCTCCACGAGCCGTCGCTGCCCAACGTACTCAATAGGCGTTCAAGAGCAGAGGTGCTGGTGAAGCACTCTGTCAGGAGATTCAATAACCCAATTGGGGTTCTGGGAGCACTCTGTCAGAAGATTCAATAACCCAATTGGGGTTCAGGGAAGCAGTTTGATAACCCAATCAAAGTCGGACTGTTAGCTGCAGAGAGGGGTGTGACGCTGGTGTTGCACTTCAGCTGTGGGTGCCGGTCCTGACCGGCGGTGGTCCTGTCCTGATCCAATTTGGTCCGTACTTGTCCTGATTCTGGTCTGCACCTGTCCTGTCCTATTGACACCTGAACTATCGGGAGTCCTGTCCTTTGCCCCAGCACGTGGTCAGGGTTGGTTTTCACAGCATTCTAGGTAAATATACATTTGTGTGGGTATGTTATTGTACTGTTTCCCTTTCTTTACCTTCCTATGTCTCAATGCTTAAAGAAAGTCTTGTAAAATGTTCACATTATCTTGCTTTGATTATGTTCTTCCTAATTGAACAAGCTTTATTTGAATTGGTATGGACTAAGACATTTAAGATTTACATAGATTAAGAGTTTAAACCTTTCCCGAGTTTGTGGTTATTTTATAAATGCAAATGTTTATTTACTGCCTATTATGCTAACTCCCTTGATCCCTTAGGACTATAGGTATCAGTGACAAGGATTGGTAAGTGGAATGGTATAGGTCCTAAATGGTTAATTACATCCTGATTAGGTATATGTTTACCTGTTTAAAGTGTGTATGTTTTATGGGCCCAGGTGAGTATGGTAAACGAACAGGTGAGCCCGCGCTCTATCAGCACTACCTTCTGAAAAGCTTAACTTCTTATCCACACAACCACAAATAGAGCATTAGTATTATCTACTTTTGCCTCTGCATTCCAATCTGGGTCTCAATGTACTCTCTGCACAGTGTACTTTTGTTTAGTGTGCTATGTAGGGAGCCAGCTTCCTACTGTAAGCCAGTGGGTGTATCAGTGACTGTACGGGTAAGTGAGTGCATGTGTGAGTGGCTTTATGGGTAAATTAGTGGCTGTGTGAGAGACCATATGAGAGAATGACTGTTACTGTAAGTGGCTGTATGGATGACTGACTACTTTCAATTCAATTCAATTCAATTTAATTAATTTATATAGCGCTCTACATACCCAGAGGGTCTCAAGGCGCTTGAAGAAGGGTGGGGAATTACATTTCGAATATCCAGGTTTTAAGTTGCTTTCTGAATGCTAGGCGGTTCTGAGTGAGGCGAATGTAAATGGGAAGTGAGTTCCAGGTTTTAGCCGCCAGGTAGGAGAAGGATCTTCCTCCCATGGTGGTTTTGTTGATGTGAGGTACAGCAGCGAGGGCTTGGTTGGAAGAGCGTAGCTGGCGGGAGGGGGTGTAGAAGGAAAGTCGTGTGTTGAAGCATTCGGGTCCAAGTTCGTAAAGTGCTTTGTGTGCGTGGGTTAGGAGGCGGAATGTTATCCTCTTATTGACGGGGAGCCAGTGGAGTTTTTTTAGGTGACCAGAAATGTGGTCTTTACGCGGGATGTCTAGTATGAGTCTGGCTGATGCGTTCTGGATGTGTTGGAGTTTTTTCTGAAGTTTTGCGGTGGTACCGGCGTATAGGGTGTTTCCGTAGTCCAGGCGGCTTGTAACCAGTGCGTGGGTGACCGATTTTCTAGTTTCGGTGGGGATCCAGCGAAATGTTTTTTTGAGCATGTGAAGAATGTTGAAGCAAGATGATGAAACGGCGTTGACTTGTCTGGTCATCGAGAGTGAGGAGTCCAGGATGACGCCCAGGTTCCGTGCGTTGTCCGTCGGGATGGGTGCTTTTCCAAGGGCCTCTGGCCACCAGGAGTCGTCCCAGGCGGAGGGGGAGGTACCTAAGATAAGGACTTCTGTTTTGTCTGAATTCAGTTTCAGACGGCTGTGCTTCATCCACTCGGCTACTTCTTTCATTCCTACATGTAGGTTGGTTTTGGCGGTGTTAGGGTCTTTGGTGAGTGAGAAGATCAGTTGAGTGTCATCAGCGTAGGAGATGATGTTGAGGTTGTGTTGGCGTGCGATGGCCGCGAGGGGGCTCATGTATACGTTGAAGAGGGTGGGGCTGAGTGAAGATCCTTGTGGCACGCCGCAAATGACTTCAGTGGCCTCTGACTTGAATGGTGGGAGGCGGACTCTCTGAGTTCTTCCGGCAAGGAAAGAGGTGATCCATTCCAGTGCTTTTCCTTGGATTCCGATGTTGTTGAGTCGTTATAACAGGGTGCTATGACAGACTGTGTCGAAGGCTGCAGAGAGGTCGAGGAGGATGAGGGCGACTGTGTCTCCATTGTCCAGTAGAGTTCGAATGTCGTCTGTTGCTGCGATGAGTGCGGTATCAGTGCTGTGTTTGGCTCGGAAGCCGGACTGTGAGGAGTCGAGGGATTTGTTGATTTCGAGGAAGGTGGCGAGCTGGTTGTTGACAGCTTTCTCGATGACTTTGGCCGGGAATGGGAGGAGCGAGATGGGGCGGTAGTTTTTTAGTTCGGTGGGGCCAGCTGTAGGTTTCTTCAGGAGGGCGCTGAGTTCGGCGTGTTTCCAGCTTTCCGGGAAGGTGGCGGAGTTGAGGGAGCAGTTGATGACGTCTCGGAGGTGTGGTGCTATGATGGAGTCTGCTTTGTTGAAGATGTGGTGAGGGCATGGGTCTGCTGGGGATCCTGAGTGGATGGAGTTCATCAGGCGGATGGTGTCCTCAGTGGAGATTGGGTTCCAGTCATTAAGGATGTTCAAGGGGGGTGAAGGTATGGCAGAAGGTTGGGTGAGTTGGTCTCCGGGTTGGTTGTCGAAGCTGTTGTGGATGTCTGCGATTTTGTCGTGGAAGAACGAAGCTAGGGAGTTGCAAAGGGTTTGAGAGGGAGTGATGTCGTTGGAGTTGGCAGTAGGGTTGGTAAACTCTTTGATGATGTTGAATAATTCCTTGCTGTTGTGGGCGTTGTTGTCTAGTCGGTCTTTGAATGCGGCTTTCTTGGCAGTCCGGATCAGTTGGTGGTGTATGCGGGTGGCATTTTTGAAAGCTTCCCTGGTGCTAGTGTTTTGGTCTTTTTTTCAGGCCTTTTCAAGGGAGCGACAGAGTTTCTTGGATCTCTTAAGATCATCGTTGATCCAGGGGGCGTTTTTGTTGCCTAGTTTGATTTGACGTTTTTTCAGAGGTGCTAGGTTGTCAGCGCTGTTGGTTAGCCATTGAGTGAGGTTAATGGCTGCTTGGTTGGGGTTCGAAGAGTGGGCAGGGAGGTTTTGAAGAAGCGATGAGGAGATCTGGTCGAAAGTGATTTTGTTCCAGTTTCTTCGCAGAGTAGGTTGAGGATGGTTGTGGGTTGTGTCTTTTTGTAGACAAAGTGAACGCAGCTGTGGTCCGTCCAATGGAGAACTGTGGTGTGACTGAAGGAGATATGTTTGCTGGAGGTGAAGATAGGGTCGAGTGTGTGACCTGCGTAGTGAGTGGGGGTATTAACAAGTTGTTTGAGTCCGAGGTTGGCGAGATTGTCCAGAAGGGTGATGGCGTTGCTGTCGTTGCTCTTTTCCAAGTGGAAATTGAGGTCTCCCAATAGAATGTAGTCCTCGGAGGGGAGGGCGTGTGGGGTGATAAAGTCAGTGATGTCTTCATTGAATTGTGCACGGGGTCCTGGTGGCCTGTAGAGGAGGGTACCTCTGAGTGTGGTCTTGGGGTCGGTGTGGATCTGGAAGTGAAGGTGTTTGGCGCTAGCGAGGTTGACGTCTGAGCTGGTTGAGATGCGGATAGAATTCTTATGGACGATAGCTATGCCTCCTCCTGTTTGGTAGGTGCGGTCTTTTTGGATGATCTTGTAGCCTTCCGGGATGGCAATGGTGATGTCTGGGGGTGAGGAGGCGTTCATCCATGTTTCTGTTAGGAAGGCGACGTCCGGAGAGAAGGTGTCTAGTAGATTCCAAAGGTCGATGGCGTGTCTGAGGACCGAGCGGGTGTTGAGCAGGATGCATTTTAGGTGGTTGGTGTCAGATCTCTGTTTGGTGTTAGTGGATGAGGAGTTGGTCTTGGTGCCGTCATACTTGCAGGAGTTGCATGTGAAGGGTCCATGGGTGTGTCCAGGAGCGGCTTGGGCGCAGTTGGGGAGTCGACCGGCGTTTAGGGCTAAGAGGGTGGAGGCGTCGTATGTAATGCGGGTGGGGTGGGTGGGACGGGGTCCAGGGGGTCTGGCGCTGGGCGTGGCCCAGGCGCGGACGGGCGTAGACGAGCTTACCTTTGGCGCACCTTCGGCGCGCATGGGGCGCGAACGCTGCGCGTTAATGCTGCGCGGGAAAGCCTCTGTCATATATGGATGGTGGAGGGGCAGGGGCGAGGGAGGATCAATCTGGGAGGCGGGGGCGGGGTGGGGAGGCTGGCTGCAGGCACAACAAACAAAATGGCAACGATACCCCTAGTGAAACTGGCCGAGATTGGGGCACAGAGGTGGAATGTGCTAACGTCTCGGTGCAATCAGGCCAAATTAAATAAGTTGCGTTCCCACGTTCCCAAAAGCAGACACACCCTAAACATGCAAGTTGTGCAAAGCCATCTCGGAATACAGTGCAAAGCGCAACAATATCTAGGCACAAAGCAGGCAATGGGGGAGCGCTACGATACCAGAGGCAGTCAGTAATCAGGCAGGCAGTGTGAGCAGCAATGCGGGGCGAGCAGGGAGCGACCGCTTCTCACGGTGCAGCGAGAGAGGTCACAGCGCTATTTCCGGCGAGGCAGGGCTTTAAAGTCCGTGGGAGGGAGGATCAATCTGGGAGGCGGGGGCGGGGTGGGGAGGCTGGCTGCAGGCACAACAAACAAAATGGCAACGATACCCCTAGTGAAACTGGCCGAGATTGGTGCACAGAGGTGGAATGTGCGATCTCGGAATACAGTGCAAAGCGCTACAATATCTAGGCACAAAGCAGGCAATGGGGGGAGCGCTACGATACCAGAGGCAGTCAGTAATCAGGTGGCAGTGTGAGCAGCAATGCGGGGCGAGCAGGGAGCGACCGCTTCTCACGATTGTGAAGCTGTATATGTGAGTGAGAGGGTATGTGAGTAGATGTGTGGGTGACTGGGTAAAGTCTACAGTTCTGTATGGATGAGTGACAGGCTGTGTGAGTACTTATATGAGTAAATGGATATCTGACTGGTAGTATGGGTGATTAGGTAGTTGTATGATTGAGTGTATGGGTTAGTTAGTGGTTGTGTAAGTGGCTGCATGGGTGAGTGAGTTTGTAAGTAGCTGTGTTGGTGAGTGAGGATGTATCATTGACTGTATAGTTGAGTGTGTGTGTCTGTGAGTGGTTGTATGACTGAGTGAGTGGGTATGTGAGTAATCACATGGGAGAGTGAGTGGTTGTGTGAGTGGTTGTATAGGAGAGTGAGTAGGAGTGATAGTAACTGTATAGGTGAATGACTGGATGCATGATGGTCTGCCTGGGTGAATCAGTGGGTATCTGAGTAGCTATGTGGGTGAGTGAGTGGGTGTCTAAGTGGCTGTGTGGGTGAGTGGTTGTGTAAGTGCATGTAAATGTGCTGAACTACATTGACATTTAAATTACAAAATATGCTAGATAAAATAATGGGAAGCTTTGGCAAGAACACTTTATGTTTAAAAACACTATCCATTGATATCTATAAGCAATATGTCTATGGTAGAAGAAGTGTTTTGAGACATCTAACAATGTTAGAATATCATGCAAAATTGCAAAACAAAAGCCGAGATTCAATAGCCGCAAGCACATTCAACATGTATAACTATATAATTATTTCTAATCATCACACTAGGTACATCAGTATCAAAATCCTATATAAAAACATGTTTGAGTCTCTGAATCTATCGGTCAGTGACCGTATATGAGTGTTTGAGTGGGATCAGTGAGTCTCTGAGTGGTTCCGTGAGTGGGTGCTTGAGTAAGTGTGTCTATAAGTGGCTGCATCAGTGTTTGAGTGGGTCTGTCAGTGAGCGTGTCCTTCTCTGAGTGATTGTGTGACTGGGTGCATGAGTCTCTAAAGTGGGCCTGTGAGTGGGTGCATCAGTGTCTGAGTGGGTCAGTAGAAGGTGCCTTACAGGCACATGCATCAATATTGCATTTTGCTATTCCTTAACTGCGAAAAATAAGGAATTGCAATTAAGGAATTGCAAACTGCAATGCATCAAGTAATCGCTATAAAAATAGCGATTTCTTAAAATTCCTTAATTGCGATTCTCTAATTGAGAATCGCAATTAAGGAATACTTCCCCATCCATTCCTATGGGCTCAATTTGCAATTCACCATTAAAAATTTGAAAATTAAGAATGCAATTTCAAGGGTGCAGGGGTGTCCAAAGAACACCCTGTTGCACCCCTGAAATCTGCTTAGGAGTACATTTTGCACACTCACATGCCCCAAGGGCATGTGTGTGTGTAAAATGGAACTTTGAAAAATGCACTTTAGTGCATTTTTCAAAGTTTTCGCAAATTACCATGAAGGTCAACTTCATGGTAATTTGCTCCCCTTATTTGCTATTTCGCAAATTTTCAGAGTTTGATGCATTGCATTTAAGGAATCTCAATGTGAGATTCCTTAAATGCAATTGCAATTTAAGAAATCGCAATTTAGCGATTTCTTAAACTGCGAAAATTACAAAAATGTTAATGCATCCCAAAGATGGGAATTGCATTCGCAAACGGCCGAATTTTGAGATTCGCACCGTTTGCGAATGCAATTTCCTTTGATGCATGTGGCTGTTAGTCTCTGACAGGATATGTGAGTAGACACATGAATCTCTAAGTGGGTCTCTGAGTGGTTGTATGAGTGGGTTTGTGAGTGACTGCATCAGAATATCACTGGGTCTATGAGTGACTGAGTGAGTGTCTGATGGAGTCTCAGAGTTGGTGCCTCAGTGTCTGAGTGGGTCTGTCAGTGAGCACGAACATCTCTCCGTGGGTATGTGACTGGGTCCATGAGTCTCTGAATGGAACGGTGAGAGGGTGTGTCAGTGTCTGAGTGGTGCAGTGAGTGATTGTCTCAGTATATTACAGGATCTGTGAGTAGACACATACATCTTTCAGTGAGTCTCTGAGTATGTGTATGAGTGTCTTTGTGGGTCTTTGAGTGACTACATCAGAATATCAATGGATCTATGAGAGACCATGCGACTGTCTGTATGGGTCTCTGAGTGAGTGCATGAGCCTATGAGCAGTGCTCTGAGTGAGTGCATGAGGGTATGAGTGGGTGTGTGAATGTCTGACTGTGTCTGTGAGTGGCTGAGTCAGTGTCTGAGTGGACCTGTCAGTAGATGCATCAATATCTGAGTGGGTCTGTTAGTAGCCACATCCATTTATGTGAATGTGACTGGGTGCATACGTCTCTGAGTGGGCCTGTGAGTGGGTGCATCAGTGTCTGAGCAGGGCTGTAAGTTTATATCATAGTATCTGATAGGATCTGTGAGTGGATGCATGAGTCACTCAGTGGGTGTATGAGTATCTGAGTGGATCTCAGAGTGAATGCATGAGTATTTGATTGGGTCTGTCAGTTTGTGCATGAATATCTGAATAGGTCTGTGAGTGAGTGCATGAGACTGAGAGGGTCTGTGTGTGGGTGTGAGAGTGTATTATTGGGTCTTTCAGAGGGTGCTTAAGTATCTGAGTGGGTCTGTGAGTACCTGCTTGAGTATCTGAGTGGGTCTGTGAATGGGTGGACAAGTCTGTGAATGAGTGCATTATAGTGTAGTTCCTATATTCCCAATAGGCTCTGCACATTGGAATAACATAAACAGCAGTGTAGACGTAGGACTGAGGTAATCTAGGTCTCTACTGACTATGTTAGACTTAACTAGTTTTGCCAGCTAGCTCAGAGGTCACTAGAAACTTTCTTGAATGAATAGGGAGGGGTTAACTTCCCTGATTTAGACAAGAAGGGATTAGCTTCTGACAACCATATAACATGACAACTTTTCTCCCCCAGAATGTATTGTAAATGTATGTAATGTAGTGTAAGGAGTGTATCTCCAGAGTCGTGTGAAAACAATAGACAGCTATTTCACTCGTGCATGCTTTAATTTCACCAGGGTGCAGAGAAATAGAGAGACAGGCGTTTTCAATAAAAGGTGTTATTTTATTGAGCAGTCTTATTTCTCATGCAAGAGAAATTAATTGCCACAATTGCAATACTTATCATGAAGTAAAGTGCGTACAGTAAAAGGAGTATTATGAAATAATACTGTAAAAGCATTGATATGGTTTTTTAGCCATATGATACTTTAAAACAGATAAAATATTTACATACATAAAAACATTGACTAACGAACTCAACTGGAGCTTCTAAGATACGCCTACCCCGGTGTACCTGACCTAAGCCTAATACGTGGGAAGGAGTAAGTAACTTGCAGTTCTAAGTTAAGTTAGGTTTTTGCCAAGAATCTGAATCAAGAATTCTCTCTAAGGTTTTAATCAGCTCCGTACCTTGGTTATAGAATGAAGGAGGTCTTGCATCTCGTTTCTCAGTACTCGATCTCCCAGTAACCCGCAAGGGTGACTGGAAAACACCGGAGCTGGATTCCTCGGCATGAGAAAAGGCAGCTTCTCCAGTGTGTCAAAGGAAAGGGGCGGCTTCCTTCGGCTCTCGCATCAGCTGGGCTTCGGATAAGTAGATAGCCGCTCTGCTCCACACCACCGTGTGTTTGCTTAAGGCAAGTGTTGGTATATTTATACCTGGAAGGTGCCGTGTTTGACGTAAGGTTGGACATAAGACGTCAATAAAAGATGTCACTAAGAACTGACTGTTCCTTTAGTGCTCGCAGAAGTTCAATGACAAATCAAAACAAAGTTAATGGGGAATTCCCAGGTTGCTGAAGGTTTGGTGTGTCGAAAGAACTCGTTGTGCTCTCTAGGAATCTAAGGAAGTAGCCTTGCCGTATTTGGGCTGCGTGGGCTATTACTGAATATGGGCAAGATTCGTATGTCTTCATTAGGACATGGTTTATCATAACCGCATGAAGGCATGAATCAGGAATATTTAATTAGGGTCCTAGATACATTCACAACACCCACTCCACGTATAATGTCCATCATTACCAAATACTAAGCAATATACAAACATATAGGTATGCATGTGTTTTCCAACCCATCCCAAAATACAATGAAATGCATTTGAAATGGTATAGATACACGAAATGAGTATTATACTGTACGCATTCAAGCAGAGTTATCATTCAGGAAATGCAAATATGAATAGAGGCTGAATGAATTGCAAAATTTACATTTATGAAATGGCTCTGAATATAGAAAAAAAAGGTCAAGACCATTTCATCACAAAGTTATATAAGATTGTACATATGCTAGAGGCTGATTCAAAATATTGTCTCTAGAGTCTCTAAAAATAGAACTTCTGTTCTCTAAGAATAGTTCTACTTTAAGCAGAGTACCATGTGCCAAAAAATGGTAAATATTTTGGAAATTAGGGGAAAATAATTTTGTTCTCGGGAAGGGAGAAAAAATTAGTGTCACTGTCTTTTTGGAGTTCTGTTTATCAAAAACTGAAGGCCGAATTCAGAGTTCAGGGTAGTCTGTGAGCTCGTTTATTCAAATATTATTCTCGTTGTTAGGGGAGAACATTACTTCTGATAGGCCGGTAAAAAATGTGTCTACAACAGTAGGTGAAAGTTGGGCCAACTCCGAAAAGGTGGAAATAGTGCATATGTGCGATGCATTGCCATCATTGATGTCAGGATCAGCAATGTTCACAGAAGGTTGTACCTGTGTGGTGCCGCTTTCATCTGGTACCTCACCGCCACTTAATCCTAATGGTGAAGTCTCAACGAATGCTGTCATCAGAATAGGTAGCCGCTTTGGACAACATGTTGCATGAGTCGTTACAGGACAAAGTAAAGCGTCGATATCCATTGGTACTGCTGATGGTAGTGTAAGACAAACGGCCAACACGCATTCTACTCCGCATAGCAGACAACGAAGCACAGGTAAGATGCAATTTTGCCAAATTGCTCTGAATGAAATAAACCAGGTAATATTCAGATCTCTTAGCCGAGCCAATCCGAGGACCTTAGTGATACAGTCTCGATATCGTATTGCTAGGATTGTTTCTTCCATTGTTGCCAGAGGTTTGTCTGTGTTTTGGCTTGCCATATCGGAGTAGAAGGAACAAAAATAAAATTCCTGCTAAGAGTCCCAAAATAAGAGGCAGGCCACCGAAGAGCGAATGCACAAAATTCGGGAAGATGCCAAGAACTGCTTCGAAGGGTGTTAGCAGTCCCGTAAAAATTGTCATAAATACATGTGCGATGCCACTGGTATCTGACATGTTTAAGATTTGACTTAACATTTCTACGAAATGCACCGGACAATTTGCCGATAATAGGGTGTATGTCTGCCGCTGTCCTTGCAACTTGCAGGTCATATGTCTCTTTGGACGAGGTTAAAGGCACAGTTGTCTGTAAAAGAATAGACTTCATTCTGCTTAAAGTATCAATTCTAATAGAAGAGACATTCACATAAGGCCATATTGCTGCCTCCATGTCTGGATTGCTGTTTGGATACAATACTTGCATACAGCAAATGACCCTGGAAGTCACAGTTACGAGATAACAGTATAAGCACATACTTATCATTCTTTTGTTCAAATATTCTGTGTTTATTCTAGTTGCATTAAATATTCTTCAAATAGAAAATAACATTGATAAGTGCAAAATTTACATTTCGTAATTTTTACACATACAATCTTATGTGAATAAAAGCTATTCATGAAGTCACAATGACAATTTACATTGCTTTTTTCATAACAACTAACAACAGAAAATCATAACTTTATGTCAGAAAATCCCAATGCATTTCGGGTTTAAACACAACCCTTCGTCAGGGGGTGTAGAGTTTAAAGAGATGAAATATGTCAACTTGAGATGTAGACTTTCAGTATTGTAGAATCTTCTACAGAAACAGCAACAAAAGGGTCTGTTTTTCACTTCTATCAAGAATTACATGTATATAATTACAAAGCTGAGGAGTGCCGCTGGGAGAATAGCTACCATGGAAAAACAGTGGAGGATCTGGTGTGTATAAGAAGCGTAACCGTTTTTTATATAGATAAATGTATGTGCTTACACCGTATACCGTGAGTAACAGAAAAAGACCAATCTTCACCGTATGACGTGAATGACTGTGAAGTAGTTGAACCCAGGAAACTAAGACAGAAAAACGTCAACCAACGGCTATCATACCATAGTGCATTAGAAGTAAGACCCCTTTAAGTGAATGGTGCTCGTAACCAAGTCAAGAAAACCAAAATGCTATCTATTTACTAACCACTGCATAAAATGCTGTGCGTCCCGGTTCATTACCCCGAGTGCTAAAATAATCTTCTAAGAACCAACTGTTCCTAATATCCTAGAATAAAAGAAAAAGGAATCGAAACCTTAATCCTGTTTCCTAATCACATAAGGAAGTGATAACTTAAAACAGGCATGCAGCTTACCCGAATCTAAGGAGGTTAACTCAGTGGTGCAATCCTCGCTCTTCAAAAAGTGCTATAAAGAATCAAATCATTTTGTAAGCAGGCTATAGGGTGACTAAGTTCCGACAGTGCTGAGAATTTAATACTAAAACAAACTAAATCTCCGTGGCGTACCTGGATGTACGAACGCTGCCAAATCGTAATGTGAACCCGATCAGTATCCGCCCATCATGTCACATGGTACGGAACTACAGAGTTACTTGTACTACGTCGTAACTAAAAATAAAATACGGACCATAACAAAATGGACTGTAACAAAAACTAAAATAAAAATAAACTCAACTAGCTGCGCCAAAATGAAAAATAGCGGACTCACCGGTCCTGTTTAAAGACAGACACTCACTTGTTTATGATATAATTCCCTACTAATCTGTTTAAGATCAGAACTAGGGAGAGTAGAAAACGTAAAGAAGAGGTGAGCTTACTGAGGCCCAAAAATGAATGGCGAATATGTCCTGAAGCACAAAAGAGGGAAAAGCACCACTAAAAGAAAAAGAAGAGAGAAACAGAAAGTGATTTGTATTCAGAACTGTAGAGATGAGGTGTTTGGCTGAGAAGGCAAAGGTGTATAGGTAGAAAAAAATAGGATTTAAGTAAAAAAGATCCCAGCGTACTCCTGTACAGTCTATATCTTAATTCCACATTAATCCAGAAAACACAATAGTTCATAATGATCGTTAAGACCAGCTGGAATAGCTTTGCCTAAAGTTTTTATCCAATGAGTTTCTCTTCTGGCTAAGAGTGTGTTAAAGTCTATTCCAGATCTTTGTTTGATACATTCCAAAACTGTGTATCTCAGTTGGGGAATAGTGTATTTTGCATCTACCCAGTGTCTGGCTAATGACGAGTTAATGTTCTGTTTCTTATGCGGCTTTTGTGCTCTATTATACGTGTTTTTATTTTTCTGCTAGTTCTCCCCACGTACACTAGCCCGCAAGGGCATTTGATGGCATATACGACTCTCTCGGTTGTACAGTCTGCATTGTATCTCAATTTTATATTTTTGCCTGTGTGTGGGTGTGTAAACTGATTTCCAGTGATGACATTGCCACATTGGCCACAATTAAAGCATTTCATCATGCCCCTTTCCTTGGATTTATTTGCGGATTTAGTTGGTTTCAAAAATTCTCTTACGTTTTTGGTTCTTGTGTGGGCGAACAGTGGGGTACCATGGAATAATTGTTTGAAATCAGGTTCATTTTCTATTAGTCCCCATCGATCTCTGATGATGGTTTTGATTTGGGATGCTTGTACTGAGTTCTTCAAGACATATACTTCACGTTTCAAGGGAGTTTTAACACCTTCGATGCTTGTGACAAGGTCAACTCGTCATGGGTGTTACCTGCGCTGTGCGTTTGACGAGTTGACCTTGTCACAAACAATGGGATTTTGAAAATTGCAGCACAGCACGGGAATATACAGTAGCAATGATGCGGTTAATAGTAGGTGTCAAAAGCTCCTTGCGTGTTTTTTGTGATGTTATGAGGGTTGCCTCCCCTTATATGTCATCTGGATAACCACGGTCCTTGTATTCCTGAGTTTGCTTTAGAATAAGTTCTTGACAATGATGGGTATCTGATGTGATTCTCTTGGTGCGCATCATTTGAGAAATAGGCAGATGTCTTTTTAAGCTAGGTGGATGTGCTCTTGAAAACAGAAGAGCATTGTTGACATCAGTGGGTTTTCTGTACACTGTTGTCTCCAGTCCCTTGCTGGTTTTTTGAATCTCAATGTCCAGAAAATGAATCTTTTCCTTGCCAATCACGTGGGTGAACTTAATTCTGGGGTTGCAGATGTTCAATATGTTAATACTCTCTTCTAGTGACTCTCTGGTCCCTGTCCAGATGACCAGGATTTCATCAATGTAGCGTATAAATAACGCTGCATGTGCTTGCCATTGAGGGTTTGTTATAATGAGTTGTTCCTCAAAGTGGGACATAAAGGTGTTAGCATAGGAAGGGGCTCCTGGAAATCCCATCGCGGTTCCCGTGCGTTGTAGATAAACCTTATCCTGCCAAGAGAAATAATTATGGTACAGTGCAAAATGTAGCAGTTCAAGAAGAAAAGTGTCTTTTTGTTGGTCAATTTCCGACTTCAATAAACGCCACTCTGTGGCCTCCAATCCTTCATCATGCGCGATGGACGTATACAACGCCACCACATCAATGGTGCATAGCCAGATGTCCTCTAGAAACAGATGACGTTTAGTTTCAAGCTTTTTTAGACAATCAGTTGTGTCCTTAACATAGGTAATATATCAAAAAAAGGGGGGAAAGGGGCGGATCACGTCAAGATACTAGGGCTCAGTTTACCATTCAAGGACCTCAGAATGGAAGGTCCAGCCACAGTCGGAGCCCATAGGGACAATGTAAGGCAAAGAAAGACTCGGCTGTTCCTATCGCGAAGAGAGTTATAAGAGGTAGAAGTGCGGTCACAAAGGGAGAGAAGGTAGTGCTCAGTGGATGGCTACCCTGGGAATCCAATATGTTGGTATTTAATGGCCTCACACACCCATGCGAGTGTCATGCTTCATCATTGGCGGTTGCTCCTCGTCGGGCAGGCGGTGCAATGCCCCACGGACTCACCTCAAAGAGGGGCTCTTTGACGGAGATCTTTTTACCAACTGCCTCGGGTGAAGTGCGGGTGAGGGGCCAGGAAGGAGCGGATGGTGTAGGTAAGTGAGTTAAAATGTGACATAAGGTACCTGAGATCAATTTATTCTGATGGTCCCCTGTCACAGCTAAAAACAGTGGGTAGCCTAGGATCGCTGGAAACTAGGATTCCATTTGTCGATCCAGGACTACAGATGTATAGTGAGGTCAACATGTTTCTCGCTGTGCCTTTTGGCTGCGATTCTTCAGGACCTAGTGGTTAACATCTATCCTAAAAAAACATGACCTAGATAAGTGTCAGTTTGAAAAGTTGTACTACCCGTATTGGACAACTCTTGCCTAGTAGTCAAAAGTGTCTAGGTGTCAACAGTACCCGGTAGGTTTTACTTCAAGGGGGAGGAACCATAGGGGTTTAAGGTTCCTACTGCCTTGGTCAGCGCGTCTGCCTACCTGACCTACCCAAACAAATAGATCAACAGACGGTGATTCGACATCGTCGGACGAACCATCACGAACCGGTCCATTTCGAGGTAAACCCAGACAACAAGGTCCCCAACAAGGTACCAAAACATCTGATCAACCATCAACATCCCGACCACATAGTGATCCTAAAAAAAACACTCATCCCACTACAGATTCGGATTCTTTTTTAGGGGTAGGCCAAACACCCTCCGTAGACCCAGGATGTCCCGAAGGAAACACCGCCTCACTACCCCCAGCCAAATCGACCAGGAGCCACAGAATCTGATCATAAACATTTCTCAAACTCCTTTAACTATGTCACAACAAAAAGTCCTCCAAAAGGGGATGAACTTTGTACCAACATACCAAACCAACGAATTAAACACTACCATCTCGTTCTTCAAATTTATGAGAACATTACGACTTAGACATTTTTTCACCAACGTTTGTGTACCCACTAACAGAGAAGAAGATAGTACACTCATGGGCTTACGTCCAAAGAGCACCTTTACTTCGCCTACTAGCCACAAAGTATTGGATAACTTTGAAACAGTTGTTCAACAAGAAATACATGGGATTTTTCATCTACCATACCACAAAGACCTAATCTGTCTAACACCGAGCGTCAAGCTTTGAGACAGCTTGCCAACAACATGGATTTGACAATTACTAAAGCAGACAAAGGTGGAGCTATAGTAGCCTTAGACACCAGCTATTACATTGAAAATGTGGATACCCACTTAAATCATCAAGACCTCTACATGACGCTAAATTTGGATCCTACTAACGACTTTAAAGCTGTTTTGGTTACCATAGTCAACAATGCAGTCCTCGCCAATACCATCACAGAGAGAGACAAAAGATTTCTCATCAAAGAATACCCACAGACTCCATACATATACCTATTGCCGAAAATCCACAAACATCCGACAAAACCTCTATTCAGACCTATTGTCAGTATCTGCGGCTCTATTCACGAACCTTCTGGTCTATACATCGATAAACATCTTCAAGCCAGTGTTAAAGCCATGTCTACATATATTCAAGACACTACCGACTTTTTGAAAAAACTTCAAGAAATCAACATTCCACCGGTTCAATCCATCATCCTAACCACCATAGATGTCAGCTCATTGTACACTTCAATCCCACACAATCTGGGCCTTGAAGCTTTGGAATCTGCTCTGGTACAATCTAACAAACCCACTGACCTACAGATCTTCATTCCGGAACTTATGCAATTCACCCTTCACCACAGTTACTTCAAAACTCACAATAACCAACATTACCTCCAACTATCTGGAGTAGCAATGGGCAATTGTGCTGCTCCATCCTATGCCAATTTGTTCATGTATCACTTCGAAAATCAACACATCTTGAAACATAAAAATTGGGAACCATTCCTCTGTTCGTACCATCGGTACATTGATGATATCTTTTTAGTTTGGAAGGGCAATGAAACACAATTGAACAATGCCATTGAAAATCTCAATTCTATTAATGATTGCATTCAATTTACTCATACTTACAGCAGAACTGAAATATCTTTCCTTGATGTTCAAATCAAATTTATCAACAATCAATTTGTCACATCTATATACACCAAAGAAACAGATCGTAATAACTACCTACATTATCAAAGCTTCCACCAACCCAGTTTAAAACGCCATTTGCCATACTCACAATTGTTATGTGCTAAAAGAATTGCATCGACTACTGAATTATAAAACCAAGACAGCCAGAAAATCATCACCAAATTTCACCAACTGGGTTACCCGACACAACTCACGAAAACTGCAGAACAGCGAGCCATGTGTTTAAATAGAGAAGATTTACTCCAACCAAAAACTACACACCAGGAAGATGAAAACAGTCCAGTATTTGTTTCCAAATTTTCTACACAATCTAAAAAAATCAAGGAGATAATTCCCAAACATTGGCCAATGCTACAATTGGAAAAAGACTTCAATAACATTTTTGATAAACCACCCATTTTTGCATATCAACGTTCTAAAAACTTACAAACACTTCTAAAACAACCATCACTGTCAACTGTGTCTATTTTTAAAGGAACTATACCATGCCATAATTGTGGGCATTGCAGCTCCATTATACCTGGAAACATTCTGAGTCAACCTACCAAAGGTACTCCTATTCACCTTCAAGTAAATGCGACTTGTGACTCTACCAACGTCATATACATGCTAAAGTGCCCATGCAGCCTCCCATATGTGGGAAAAACGGAACGTAAAATAAAAACCAGACTCACTGAGCATCGCAGTAACATTCAAACTAAGAACTTGAAGTCATGCATTGCAGCACACTTTGTTGCACAATCCCACAATCCCAGTCAAATCAGTTTTCTTGTTTTAGAGGTTGTAAACAAAGTACCCCACAAAGACAATAACAAACACTTGTTGCAGCGTGAACTTTATTGGATATATCTTTTACAAGCTCTGCAACCGAAGGGATTGAATGACAGAATTGAATTTAGCTGTCACTTATGAATATTGTCTATCTCCTACGTGTATTACACTTGATCCCTCTTTATGCCTGTGATTTACCTGTGATTTACGTATAATTTAGTAGTAAATATATATATTTTTTTCACCTTACTGTTATTTGCTACCATCAGGTCTTATAAGGTTTTTTATTCTTAATATTTGTGTCTTTTTCTCAACTTAACTCTTTACTCTTTTTTTTCATTTCTGTATTTCATTCCTATTCACTTATTCACATAATTTATTTCCTTCTCACTTGATTGCACGATGTTAGTATCCTCTTTCTCTTTTCGTTCGCATATTTCCTTTTGACCCCGTCAGTCCCGTTTCTATGACAACCACTTTCCTTTTTCACTGGGCGCCTATGCGCACGCTCGGCGTCTTCCGGGTTGCGGCTCGGTTACACCGAACCGATTCTACCCTGCATATTCTTGTCTCTTCTCGGTGACGGGTAAGCCACTTTTACACATTTTATACCTCAGGGTGCCTGCCGCTTGTTTCTTCGCACTTTTGATTGATTATTTCCTTCTTTTCTCACCACAATGACCTAATTTCTTTACCTTACTCATCTTTTTCTATGAAACTCGGATTTCCTAATGCGTCTTTACGAATTGGGACCTTTGGGTCTTCTTCTATTCTGCCACATTTACGACGTTTATTAAACGTCCAGTATGCACGGGTGCAATGTTTTTCTGCACGCTCTCTGGTCTATTTTACTTAGTGTTTAGCCTGAACATGTTTAGCCTGACCATGCTTGATATTGTTTGACATGTTTTAATATATTCCTTGCTCCTGTATATTGGCGATCTACATCCAGTGTTGTTATTTGTTTTCTTGTAGATACTTATTTCCCCCTGAAGAAGTGCTTTTTGTAGCGCGAAATGCATCGGGGTCTTAATTTAAACTGAGAAGAATAATGTAATGGATCGTAACAAATCTATTCATGCTCAAAATCCAAACAACATATGAAGCAAATATGTCATAACGATACCTTTTGGATTTATCTGAAGTACTTGAAGAAATAAATCAATCAATAACATTTGGAGGATTTTTGTCACATTTCTTCAGTCACTACTTAGTTACACACTGTGGACCAAGAGTGCTCTGGGTCAGTTCTTACCTCCCGTAAGACTTCCTATATATTGTTTGTATCTTGCACCTTTTTGGAACCAGAAGGTGACCTCCCCGAGCACCTACAAAATAACAAACGTTGTGTTATTTATATACCCTTTGTTTCACTTGGAGTGCAGCGGTTGCTTCATCAACTTTTTAACTTTAAAATTAGCCAGACACTCTTTACTTGGTACATACATAAAGTATACATAGCCACTCTACTTATGCAGGAATGGACGACCAAACTGTGAGTCAAAAAACACATTACTGAAAGTTTGAGGGATTGGCGTTGCATTACTATTTGCAACGCCAATAGCGCAACCCTTCACTAATGCGAGACCTAATGCATTGAAAATGCGTGTTTCCAATGTGTTACTTCGCACACTGTGTCATTTTATTTTCTTCTGCTAAAACGTCCTTATTTAAATTCAAATTAAAATGATGTCCTTAAACAAAGGAGAAACAAAACACTAGGGGGCATATTAGCAAGAACTTGCAATATTTATCGCAAAACGCTCTTAAAGTGTTTATTTTTATTGCTGCCTATCGCTAGATATTTTAACACAGAAAACATGCTATTAGCAACGTTTATCTCCACTGGTATAAAATATCCAGCGATAGCGGCAAAATGCCTAAATATTGCTGGAAATTCATCGATATTTACGCATTACCACCATGGTGGACTTAGCCTGAAAAACCACCTCCCATTAAGGAATCGAAATTTGCCTAGCGTAGTAACGGTAAGTTTCAATTCTATTAAGGACACGGAGGCGAGGATTATGCTTTTCTCTCTTCGCTGTTTATTCACATAACACCACACAGCAGCCAGAAAAGCATCAAAACTTGAAAAAAATTTTTGTATTCCAAACACAGGAATCATCAGAAAAACATCATAATATCATTTTTATAACTACAAGTCCCATCAGACCAACATTAGGCAGTCCTTTCTTAGTGTCCATAAATCCCAATATAAGGCGTCCATCTTGTGAACTCCTCCTCTTTCTTCGTCGCGAGTCAGGCCAAAGTCTCAACCATCTCGTTTCGCACCATCATTTCCTGGCGGAAAAAAGAACAACGTGAGCTATGCCATACCCGCTAGGCTTGAAGGCAAGACAACGAAAACATTGCTACAAGTCAATGACATGCAATCAAATAGAACAGTAATCCACATTGCAATCCGGAAAGAGATTACTTAGACCAGTACGGGCGGGATCTCCGCAGGAGGTATGGGTGGGATAATCCTCGCCTCCGTGTCCTTAATAGAATTGAAACTTACCGTTACTACGCTAGGCAAATTTCGATTCTATGTCAGGACCGGAGGCTTCGGATTATGCTTGTTCAAAGCTTGTTCACCACCAAACTAGCAATATCCACCACCGGCTTGAAATAAAACCTTTTGAAGGTGGAATCCGAAGACCAGTCCGCAGCGCGCATGAGGTCTTCTAAACGTGCCCCAAGGGCAAACGCTTTGGAGGCCATGGCCCCTCTTGCGGAGTGAGCTCCGAACTGCATTGTATCAATACCAGCTTCCTGTAATACCCAACGCACCCACCGGGCTATAGTGGGGGAAGAGACAGCCTTGTGAGGTTTGCGCAACGCAATGAGTAATTGCCGCTCGCCCGGAGGGCGAAGTTCTGTCGTAACATCCTCATATATTTTTAAACACTGCACCACACACAACTTAGGGACATCCGCAAAAGCCGGATAAGAAATAGACCTCGTAGCCGATTTCGTGCAGCGGCCCACGGTAAAGGTCACCCCATCCGGGGAAAACACTCTCGCCGTGATATCTAGGGCACGCACGTAGGATACTCTGCGACTTGACACCAAACAGAGGAGCATCGCCAGTTTAGCTGACAGTTCCTTTAAGGAGAGATACTTGTTAGGCTGCCAAGAAAGAAAAAGGTTCAACACCACGTTAACATCCCACAGGACAGAATATCGTGGTTCCGGTGGTAAAGCCAAACGCACTCCTCTGAGGAGCCGGCATACAAGGGGATGTTCCCCGACCGCCACTCCATCCAACTGCACATGAGCTGCTGATATGGCAGAACATATCGTGTTAATAGTCCGGTATGCCAAGCCGGCAGTAGATAGTTCCGCTAGGAAATTCAGGATGGGAACGAGACCTGCGACCATGGGATCCAAGTCCCGTCGAAGACGCCAACGAACCCACCTGGTCCAAGCCGATCTATACCTTTTGGCAGTGCTGCCTGCCCAGGCTTTGGACAAAAGGTGCTGAGCCGAGTTCGAAAGGCCAGGGAGCGATCAGCGTCTCCTGAAAGCCTCCATGCCATGAGGCATAGAGAACCCTGGAGGAGATGGTGAGGGACACCGTCTGGATTGAGGAGAAGACGAGGAAGCCGGGGGAGTAGGATTGGAGAATCCCAGGAAAGTTCCAGAAGAACTGGAAACCACACTTGCGAACTCCACACGGGCATCACCATCACTACGTCCGCCATTTGACGGCGAAGCTGGGCCGCGGCCCGCACTATCATGGAGAAAGGCGGGAAGGCATACGGTCGTTCCTGGCCCCAGTCCTGGAGGAACGCATCCGTCGTCTCCGCCAAGGGGTCCGGTCTCCAGCTGAAGAACCTCGGTAGCTGGAAGTCTAGACGGGATGCAAACAGGTCCATGGAAAAAGGACCCCAGCATGTCGCCAGCCAGTGGAACACTTGAACATCCAGCTTCCACAGGCTGGAGTCCCGCAGGTATCTCGAGTGCCAATCCGCCACTTGGTTGGCCCGTCCCGGAAGGTATTCTGCCGTTACCGAGACCTGATGGGCGAGACAATAATCCCAAAAGTCTTTCGCCAGATCCGCTAATGCCCGCGATCGCGGGCCCCCTAAATGGTTCACATACCGAACCGCCGAAACATTGTCCATCCACAGAAGGACACATGACTTCACAGAGTCTCTCGTCCAGCAGCGGACGGTGAAGAAACCTGCTAGAAGTTCCAAGCAGTTGATGTGAAGTCGCTGCTCGTCGGATGACCTAGCGCCGCCTGTGGAGAAATCCCCGCAGCGGGCGCCCCAACCGGACCTGCTGGCGTCGGACTCGATCACCAAGTCCGGAACGGACCCGAAAATCGCTCGCCCGTTCCAGGCCTCCATGTGGGCGAGCCACCAGGACATTTCCTCCTTGACCTCTACCGACAGGGGAATCAAGCAGTCGTAAGAGAGCCCCCTGCACAAGTGCTGCGCTTTTAGGCGCTGGAGGGCCCGATAATGAAGAGGGCCCAGAAATATCGCCTGAATTGACGACGAGAGAAGGCCTACCACTCTGGCAACCTGCCTAAGGGAGGTGTGTGACTTGGAAATCGTCTGCCGCAGTACATGTTTGATTTTGGCCATCTTCCTGGACAGCAGACTAAGAGTCGAGTGTACCGAATCCACCACGAAGCCCAAGAACACCATTGTCTGGGCGGGCGTGAAAACCGACTTCTCCTTGTTGACAATAAACCCCAGGCCCTGCAACAGGGAGACCGTCTGGGACAGATGAGCAGCCAACCTGCTCGGGTCCTGGCCCAGTAGCAAAATGTCGTCCAGATAGACGATCAACCGAATCCCCTGACTCCGCAGGGCTACTATGGCCGGGTGCAGAATTTTGGTAAAGCACCACGGGGCCGAGGAAAGACCGAACGGAAGGGCCTTGAACTCGAAAACCATGCCTTTCCAGCAAAACTGGAGGAAACGGCGATGCGGAGGGTGGATGGGAACTACCAAATACGCATCTTTTAGGTCCAGGCAGACCATCCAATCGTTCGGGAGCAAGACATCTCTCAACAGATGGATGCCCTCCATCTTGAAGTGGTTGTACACCACCCAGCCATTGAACTCCTTGAGGTTGATGACTGGCCGTCTGCCCCCGTCCACCTTTTCCACAAGAAAGATATTGCTCAGGAAACCCCCGGGGTGACGCGTTGTTCGACAAATAGCCCCTTTGCGCAGTAGCGCCGAGACTTCTTCGTCGATCAACAGCACGTCTGGCTGAGAAAACGTTATGGGCCGAGGAGGCTGTAACTGGCGCAGTTGATCGTAAAACTCTATGCGGAACCCCAGCACGGTCTGAAGGACCCATGCGTCCGTCGAAATAGCCGCCCATGCCCGTGGGAAACATGTCAACCTTCCCCCAATAACAACTTGATCCGTAGGGATCACACTCACCGTGGGAATTGTTGCCGCCGGAGTCATTCCGGAAGTTTCTGCGTCCTCGGAAACGCTGACCCCTTGTTGGGTAGAAGTTGTTGTAATTCGCAGAGGAGTTGTAGTTTCCTCTGCCGGAGCCATGCCCTTTATTGGGTTGCTGCTGACCACCACGGCCGGTCGTGAGGCCCCTGCCACGACCAGCACCACGGGAAAAACGTTGGTGGAAGACCCGCTTGATGGTTGACTGGGCCTTGTCCAGGGAAGTGAAAGTGGAGACAAACTTTTCCAGCTCCTTTATAAATGGCTCCCCAAAGAGACCCCCTTGCGCAACAGTGCCAGCCTCGGAGGAGGCCAAATTGCCCATCTTGGGGTCCAGTTTGATTATGAGACCGACGCCGTTTGGTCGAGAGGGCGCAGTTAGCATTCCCTAGGAATATAACGGCCCGCTGCGCCCAATTGGACAACACCTCCGGGCATATGGCGTTGCCCGACACCTTGGCTTCCTCGGCCATGTCCAGGATCTTGGTGAGGGGGCCAATGGTGTCCAATAGCTTGTCCTGACAGGAGCGCCAAGAACGGTCGATCCCCTTACGGGGGTCCTTCACAAACTTCGCCATGAAGGTGGCCATCTTTCCATCCAGTTCCGGCGTCATAGCCACCTTTCCATCTAAAGTCGGGCAGGGGCATTCACCCCTCAAGCAACTGCGCGCCTCCTTCTCCAAGGGCTTGCGGAGGCGGCCCGCCACAAACTGTGCTACCTTGTCCCCAGGCGCCCAAGCAGCTGACCGTGGGTGCATGATTTCATCCGGGTCGAGCATGCCCGAAGTGTCCTTGGGCAACTCCGTCGAGTTAGATGCCGGTCGCCACGACCGCACGGAGTCTTCGTCGTCGTCGTCCGTATCCGCAGGGGAAATACCTCCCGGGGAGACAGGGACAGCATCCGCCGGCGTCGAAGGGACCTGAGGCGGGAGCGACGCGGGGGCAGGCCCGGTCGCCTTAGCCAGGAAAGCGTCTCGTAGGCGCTCGAAGGCGTCCTTGTCCACACCCTGCGCACCACTGGGACCTGCGTCCCTACATGCCTTCTTGGCCGCCGGTGGCTGGCTAGGATCGTTGGCGGGCATCCCCGCGAGGCCCGGCGCCAACTTGGCGCACTCTTCCACAATGCGGGCTGAGAGCCTGTCCTCCATAGGCCCTACAATTTCCTGCACGCAACGGTAAATCGACTGATCCACAGCCGCATAGAACTTGTCGTCCTGGAGGTACTGGTGGGACTCCTCCTCCTCGACGTAATACCCCTCAGCCATGGCGTCCACAACGCGCAGCAAAGAAAAATAGGTATCTGAGGGTTCCGATGGCAAAACAAAAACACTTTTGTGAATTTCTCTGAGTTCCTACTGACTATTCCAGAACTTCTATGGTTGTAGAGAAGAAGATTTAGTATCACTTATATAAAATGCCCCCAAAGTTTATGGTAGATAATCAAATTCTTAATGCCTTGGAGAAAGCTTCTGATGTAATATCCATCGATAGTTCAATATGTTGTCATACACTGGTTTAAAAGCACGCTGTGAGAAATACACGTCCTACACCTCGAGCCCGAGGTTTAAACAATGAGCAGAATAAGGTACCAAGAACACATGCATGAGAATAAGACGTTGTGCTAGATTATGGAAACATGCTGCCTACCACCCAGAGCAACGCCTGCTCTGAAATGGAAACGCTGAATTGGCAGCTGGCAAGTAAAACTGACCGAACTGAAGACGCCCTACAAAGGGCTAGCCAAGATAGCAGGAACTGAGAGGAAGCCTGCTGGAGTCCGGAAATCACAGCGGAAGCCGGAGTAGGACTGAGAAGCAGCCGACCGGAATTCCAGAGGGAGCCAGAGCTGCATTAGAGAACATCTGAGAGCGGCTCTGTGTTCAAGGAAAAACATTTGGCAACCGTTCAAAAGTGGAACGGCACATAGAAGAAAGAAGAGCTCCTCCTCCACTCAACGGCAACAGAATAGTGAGCAACGGTTGGTGGGCAAGGCCACCTATATCGGGAGAGACAGCACCCAGGATGCACCCAAGATGGCTGCTTCCCCAGGACACCTGGGAAATATGGTATTGCAGAGGAAACAACCTGTAAGAAGGGAATAAAAGCAAAGCATTAAACAAAACATGGAGTTAACACATCAGGACACCTTTGCATGTACTGTCAACACAGGGCAATGGGCAGAGCTCGCACAATGCTGCTTACCACAGTGGGTTCGCATGACACTATGGGAACAAGAAGCAATTGCCAATAAGTTGCGCAATTTGGTGGGGGTGGGCCCTAGAACGTGCATTGCCATAGAGCTGACCAATAAATTAACCTGTACTTAACCCTCTAGTAGCTTGACACAGAATCAGTCAGGCTTAACTTAGAGGCAATGTGTAAAGTATTTATGCAGCACACAAACAGTATTAACCTGAAAACACAATACAAGAAATTTTTTAAATCAATTCAGAAAAGTAGAGTAAATTTGAATTAATAAAATTATACCTGAATAACAAAATTCTAATCATTATTACCAGATTTTTGGATTTGCTGCTGCAGAAAAACTATACCCTCAGCTGATTTTACCAATGTAGGCACATCAACTGTTTGTCTAAGGCAGAGGCCTCCCTCTCGGCTGCCACCCAACGGGAAACTACCTGCTTCAATCAAATAGTATCAGCATTAGTAATGCTCTCAGGGTTAGTAAATAACTCTGGCCTCTCTAGAGCTTTATAATTAGATTGTATGTAGTGCAGCCAGGGTATATAGGACATATTTTTTATGGTTAGGCAATATCGTATGATTAGACTATCTATGCTTAACTCCTCCTTAACTCAAACGGAACACCATAATAGAAGAGGGTGAAGGCGAATATAATCAGTGAAGTAGGACATAACAAATTCCTCATTAATTCATCTCTGCTGGTTGGTCTTGCCCCACAACTAGAAGGCCCCTCATTTTCCCCACCTGGAATGTTGCAATATTTGCATAACACCAAATCTCACAGCCAAACATTGCCAGAAGTATACACTTGGATTTAAAAAATGTAACGTAGCCTGGATTGATTTGTTCCTCAGGCAACTAGAAAAGTCATTTAGATTGGCAATATCCTTCTTCAGGCAACCAGTGCTGTGTCTAATCAAGGGCCACCGGCTAAGTTTAGTCTAATACCATCACTAAGTAATTAACATGATCCACCTTACTTAAGAACAGCCCTTGCACTGTAAAGGTGTAGGCTTCTGTCTTCCTAGGGCCTAACACCAAAGTATGAGATTTTTTTTCAATTAATAACCAAATCCAGACTGTCCATCTATAAAATGAAAAGATCTAAAAGTCTCTTAAGGCTTCTGGCTGTACATGCAATCAGAACTGCATCGCCCTAATAGAGAAGGGTGGGGAGCAGATGCCCACACACTCTCATAAAGCCAAGACCCTGTTCAGATAGCACCCCTTTGAAGCCATTAATATACATATAAAATTAGGGGTGGCACAATTTAATCCTGATGCACTCTTCTGTAGAGTTTAAAGTGCTTAGCGTATTCAACTTTACTCCTATATCTAACAGAGCCCATCAGGCCATTATGAAGGTCTTTTAGAAAAGCAATGAGGGCGGGTTCATCCCCCCATGGAGCACAGCTCCTTCTAGAGCTTACTTGTGTTCACCATATCAAAGACCGAGGTGAGGTCCATGAAGGCTATGCAGCAGGTATAGGTTAAGGTTTGTGTTGGAAATGACCCTTTTTGCAGGGTTATCCCCAACCTTTTTGCTTCTTTCTCCCTTGTTTTTCCTGACCTGTGGTTGTTGGCAATAGGACCCTGGGCACTTTACCACTGCTGATCAGTGCTAAAGTGTATATCCTCTCTGTGTAAATTGCTATTGTGATTGGTTATTCATGCTTGGCATATTTGAGTTATCAGGAAGTCCCTAGTAAAGTTCACTAAGTATGCCAGGGCTGTGATTCAAATGGTACTAGTGGGCCTGCAGCACTGATTGTGCCACCCACATGAGTAGCCCTAAAATGGTGTCTCAAGCCTGCCACCGCAGTGCCTGTGGGCAGTTGCTAACAACCATGCTGACCTGACCAGTGTCCATACTGGCCAGGGATATCCCTTCCCTTTCTGTACACATTGGGCACCCCTATGGAAGGCCCTAGGTACCCCCCTGGGCAGGGTGCAGTGTGCATGAAAGGTAGAGCATGTACTAGTGTGTGTGACATGCTCTGGTAGTGAATTACAGCCATTTTCATTTGTCACTATTGAGAGGGCTATCTTGCTTATAGGCTATAATGGGGAATGCTGTATACAAAGTTTACCTGCATATCTTCCCATAGGAGCAAGATAGAAAATTAAAGTCTGGTATCCCTGAACTCAGAATCTAATAACACATCTTTTAGAACAGATGGTTTTTAAATCCTGTGTTTGAGAACAGCACTTTTAGAAAGTGGCTGTTCTCTTGTCTAACCTTTCTGCGTGCCTTGGCCTGTTTGTGAATTGACTGTCTGGTTTGTGAGTTACAGGGGCTCGGGAGCCCCCAGGAGGGTGGATGTGTCAGCCCTAGGCTGCATGACTGCATCTGCATCTTGAGTGGCGGAAGGGGATAGCACTTGGGCCTGAATAGGGCTATGCCTGCCTACCACAATGCTGGTTCCAACTCCTGCTGGGCGACTGACGACCCTGCCTCTCTCTCTGAAAGGTAAAGAGAAGACAGAAACACAAAGTGCTCAGGAATTGACCTGAACTGGTTCTGACCAAGCCAAGGCCTCTCTGCCTCTAGAGAACAAAGAAAAGACTGGTATAAAAAGGGCTGCCCAGACTACAGAAAATTAGATCATCCGTGAAGGAACCTCTGCCAAGGAGAAAGCTGGAAGACTGAAGAAGAAGGACTGTCCTGCTGTGTGCTTGTGGATTGACCTGCAGTTGGTTTCCTGCCAAGGAGAGGGGAAGGACTTTGTGCTGTGTGCTGTGTCCCCTTGCTTGAAAAGATCTCCAAGGGCCAGAGGAGAGCTGGCTCCTGTTAAGAAGTCCCAGGAACTAAAGGACTTCACCCCCAGCTTCCCCCTGAACTCTGGTGGGAGAATTCTGCCTTCCTAGAGTGCTTGATCCAATTGTGAGGCCTCTGGAAGGTGTGCTTGCTGTTTGGGAAGCTGGACAAGGAGAAAAGAAGACAATCTGCAATTTTTATGCATCGCTCGCTTGCCGACAGTGTGAGGAAATTCCAGCCGCCGCGATGATTGAGATTGTCGCAGCGCCTGTCATCACTGGGGGAGATCGGCGCACCGCTTGCTTGCGGACCACGTCACGTCGCTGCAAACATGGTCACAGAGCCATCACATTGAGGGGGCCACGAGAGGAGAAGATCGACGCTACGCCGCCCATCGCTGCTGCACCTGAGATCGTCGCGTCCCGAAGATTGTCGCATCGTGCCTTTGCGAGACGCTTCCTACCGAACCTGCGCACCGGAAGCCATCTAAGGTATTGCATCCCTCCCCATAAAGACCGGATTCGTCGCAACACGCCCGCTGCATCCAGCGGGGTTGTCGCATCACCTCCCCAGGGTCTCAGGAGTGATGCATTGCTTATTTTTCAATGCTGCAGCTTCCATTTGGAACTTTTGTCGCATCTACAGGTACTTTGGGCTAAACGTGATGCAACTGTACATTATTTTGACGCAAACCATAGGACTCTTTTAAAATAATATTCTTGAACTGTGTATGTTGGATTTTTGTCGTTTTGGTCTTGTGTAGTTTGGATAAAGATACTTTATTTTTCTAAACTCGTGTAGAGTCCATTTGTGGTGTTTTCACTGTGTTACTGTGAGTGTTGGTACAAATACTTTACACATTGCCTTTGATAAGCCTGTCTGCTCATGCCAAGCTACCAAGGGGGGTGAACAGGGGTTATCTAAAGAGTGTATCCCCCTTACCCTGACTAGAAGCAAGGGTCCCTATTTGGACATTGCCAACTCTGCCAACTAGAGACCCCGAGATCTAACAATTTGGCTCTATCGTACCTCTCCTGGGTCAAACCCTGTACTTGAGATCTAACAGAATTTTATGCTCATCAGCCCAGTGGGTTAGTCTCTCCAGGATGACCCGGATGATAATTTTCTCCTCAATGGCCACTAATAAAATGGGTTTATAAAAGGGAGGATCTTTTCAGTCACCCCTCATCTGAATACTGGGACTATCATTGAGTGATGTCAAGTCCCTGGGATTGAGCTGAAGATAGCAGCATCAATATGCAGGGTAAGGATGGGGGTCAAGAATTCCACCAATGATTTAAACCAATCCCCCTGTACTCCTTTGGAGCCAGGAGCCGTAGCTACTGCAACAGATAAAATCGCATCTCTAACTTCTTCCCACTGTATCCTCAGCTTGGCACCCTCAAGAGCACATGGGTGAGAGGCCTCTAAGCTCTCCCCATTATGCAGGGCCAAAAGGTGAGCCGCCCATGCCTGGGGCGGACCTGTGGCAACCAAATCTCGGGTCTGGGTCCAATAAAAAAAAGGGATGATTAACGGCTCTCCAGAACTTGGAACTATCCCTCAGGGTACTAACTAGCACAAGCTCCTCCCTCAGTCCTATTTTTAACTCGCCCTTTATTTTCCTATTCACCGCTCTCTTGGAGGCTCTGTGCTTTTTACATAACTACTATACTGAGGTACTTTTTTAGGGTTGCAAAAAGTGCCTTATGTCCCCTTGTGCAGCTCCTATCAAATCATCTGTGAGGCCTTAAAGTCACTGAGGTCACCAACTTGGTAAGGGCAGAGTTGATATGTTTACACAGCCTTTCATATGCCATTAAAATACTCCCCAGGCAGGTCTGATTGACATAAGAAGGCCAACATCTCATTACTCAGGGATAACCTTGTCCCATCTAAGTCTCCGTTCCTGAGCTCTAAAACTGACTAGAGCTGTAAAAAGTGAATTGACAACCCTTTGCTTCTAGTCCCAATAAAAGGTATCAGAGAGTCAGTTATGGTCGCTCAAAGTGTTTCAATACACTGAACAACTGATTAGAGAGGCATATAGACCTGCTGACACATACATATAATTAATGTAGAACCTGCACCAGGGCCTTTAAAAGTTGGGGCACTGTCATCCGAATTCAGTACCTTTAAAGTCGGGAGGTTTACTAAATTAAGGTAATGGGCAACATCATTTACCCATCCCCCAGGGCTGTTATGTTTGAGGTGAGCTTAATCTGCTATTTCATTATCCTGAACTAATGGGAAATATAAACAGCACCCCAGCATTAATAATATTAAAATCTCCAAGCATCACCAAAGCTGTGCACAACAAGGGGCAGTGGGTGTAAAAACATTTTTTAAATGCTCCCAAAGCAGATAGCATATGTGGTGCTCTTTACCATTGCAGGAAGAATTCCTGTGATGCCATGAGTGGCATTATATGCACTGACAACACAAAAACCTTAATTTATTGTCAAAAGAAAGAAGGACACACAGGGCCAGATGTAGGTGGCCATTTACCGGCCGGTAACGGCCGATTTCGGCCGTTACCGACCGGTAAATGCAAATTGAGATGTAGGGCCCTGTATTTTACAGAATCGGTAAATTTACCGATCAGTAAATTTACCGATTCTGTAAAATACCGAATCGGTATTTTATCAGATTCGGTAACATTGATATGTAGGTGGGACTCTTCTGAGTCCCACAAGCATTACAGAATCGGTATTTTACCATCAAATTCTATTTGATGGTAAAATACCGATTCCGGTGTGCATGCACATGTGTGCATGCACACCTGTGCCATATGACAGGCAGACCTGCCCTTAGGGCAGGTATGCCTGCCACATGGCACCCGAACCTTTTTTGGGGGTGCTAGAGGGTGTCAAAGTGACACCCCCTGCACCCTTGTCAAAATCGGTATTTACCGATTCGGTAAATACCGACCGGTAATGCCCCATTCATTCCTATGGGCTTCAAAGCCCGTAGGAATGAATGGAGCATTACCGGTCGGTATTTACCGAATCGGTAAATACCGAATTTTACCGATTCGGTAAAAGGGAACATCTGGATTCCCTACATACCAACCCCTCACATTTACCGAATCTTAATTACCGAATCGTTAAAATTTGGTAATTTTCGGTAATTAAGATTCGTTAAATGTTACTTACCTACATCTGGCCCCAAGAATGCAGAGTGCGTTAGTACCAAGCTATCCAATACTACAATCCAAATTCAGTTTGATAAATGTGGAAACCCGCTAGAGGACAGGGCATCTTTCATAGTGAAGGTTGCATATCTCACTAAATACAGGTTTCCTGAAGTGTCCCATTTCAAACTAATAATATCATATGCACCAAGTGGCATAGGTCAAGCAGGGTCACCAAATTTCCTTTATGCTCCCGCTATTTTCCAGCTTAGTACCTGGAGCTTCCTACAAGGAGCAAGAATTCTGATGGAATCAATTCTATTGGTTACCCTTCCCATCGGAATCTTCCTGGGGAAATTACATCTCTAGGCTGTTCAGTTCTCCTGCTTTTCCACCTCAGTCATTCTTGGTCATTAAACCCTCTCAGCAATTCAAATCAATTGCTGAGAGCAGGGTAGGGACCCTGATTTGGGTCATAATTTCAGACCACTTCTCCCCTGTCTCCTTGACGAGGGGACGTCTGATAAAATTTCCCCTTGGTTTCTAGGTTCAAAAATCAACTCAATGGTAATGCTAAAACACTATTATGGGCAATATTATTAGTCTCCAGGCTATTCATGAAAAAGCCAACACTCTTTGCATTGCGAATGTTACAAATATGCATTCCCCAGGTTGAGTTTTAGGGGTATTCCCAATCCAACCCACTCTGTGGGTGAACATAATGTCATCAAATAGTGAGAGACCAACACAACTAGGACCCCTTGCTGCTAGCCAATAGAAGAACGTATTTTTAAGCTGCAGGAAGTTCTCCTGGTTGATACATTACCCAGAACTAAAACATATGGGTGCAAGCTGGGGGAAGATGCAAAATTACATCCTAGAGAGTAGTTCTGCGCAAGGCCCCAGGTGAGGCAAGAGAGAGTCTGCTTTTGGCCTCTTGCTCCACAGCTGGACCCAAAGTGCCTACCGGAACTTTTTCCCTCACATCCAGGTTGATGACCCACTTCGGTGCTAGTGGGACTGGGGGTCGGGCGGATAAGAAAATTACCCAGCCCTGATTGGTCTCCAATGTTGAAGGAGCAATGGAGTCCTGAGTTCCATCAAAAGACACTGTGTCAGCAGGAGCGTCAAAAGTGTGGGGGTGGGTTTTTTGGGCGTAAAATCCGTTTTGCAGGTGAATTTGCGGATTTTCCACGATTTCGCGATCCGCGAATCTTGCGAAATCGCGGTAAAATTTTACCGCGAATCCGCGGGGACGAATTTTCAGCCAAGCAAGGGTTACAGCAGCAGGTGCAAAAGTTGAACCTAATTTCTTTGTAACCTTTTACAAAAGGGTTACAAAGAAATTAACTTCACCTTGGGCACCTGCTGCTAAGTGCTTCCTGGCGCCTCTTGCCTACTTGCAACTATTCTCTGACCCTGCTCTGACCCTTGAAGCAGGGTCAGAGAATAGTTACAAGTAGGCAACGAGGCACCTGTCCAAGGAATTAAACCTCATCAGGAAGCACTTACAGATATAAAAAACAGGAAGAAGGGAGAGGATGGCAAATACACCCATTTTGAGTTGTCAGGAGGGGTTAAACTAAAAGAGACCTTTACAGCACAATTTTCATATCAAGTCAAGTCAAGTCATAAAATTTATATAGCGCACTACATACCCAGAGGGTTTCAAGGCGCTTAGGAGGGGGAGGAGGATTATTTGTCAAATATCCACGTTTTAAGCTGCTTTCTGAACGCTAGGTGGTTCTGGGTGAGGCGCAGGTAAGCGGGGAGTGAGTCCCATGTTTTAGCAGCCAGGTATGAAAAGGATCTGCCTCCCATGGTGGTCTTGTTGATGCGAGGTACAGTGGCGAGGGCTTGGCTGGAAGACCGTAGTTGGCGGGGGGGGTGTAGAAGGACAGTCGAGTGTTGAGGCAATCTGGTCCGATGTCGTAGAGTGATTTGTGTGCATGGGTAAACAGTCGGAAAGTGATCCTCTTATTGACGGGTAGCCAGTGGAGGTCTTTAAGATGACCAGAGATGTGTTTGTTGCGTGGGATGTCTAATATGAGCCTGGCTGATGCGTTTTGGATTCGTTGGAGTTTCTTCTGGAGTTTTGCGGTAGTACCCGCGTAGAGGGTGTTTCCGTAGTCCAGTCGGCTCGTGACCAGAGCGTGGGTGACTGTTTTCCTTGTTTCGGAGGGGATCCAGCGAAATGTTTTTCTGAGCATGCGAAGAATGTTGAAGCAGGAAGAGGATACGGCGCTGACTTGTCTGTTCATCGAAAGTGAGGAATCCAGGATGACGCCCAGGTTCCGTGCGTGGTCTGTCGGGATGGGTGCTTTTACGAGGGCTTCCGGCCATCAGGAGTCGTCCCATGCAGAGCGGGAAGTACCTAAGATGAGGACTTCTGTTTTGTCTGAGTTCAGTTTCAGACGGCTTTGTTTCATCCATTCGGCAACTTTTTTCATTCCTTCGTGTAGGTTAGTTTTGGCGGTGCTGGGGTCATTGGTGAGAGAAAGGATTAGTTGAGTGTCGTCCGCGTAGGAGATGATGTTGAAGTTGTGTTGGCGTGCGATGGCCGCGAGGGGGCTCATGTATACGTTGAAGAGGGTGGGACTGAGTGAGGATCCTTGAGGTACGCCGCAGATGACTTCAGAGGCCTCGGACTTGAATGGAGGAAGGCGGACTCTCTGGGTTCTTCCGGTGAGGAACGAGGTGATCCATTCAAGTGCTTTTCCTTGGATTCCGATGTTATTGAGGCGTAGTAGAAGGGTGCTGTGGCAGACTGTATCGAATGCTGCAGAGAGGTCGAGGAGGATGAGGGCGACTGTGTCTCCATTGTCCAGTAGAGTTCGAATGTCGTCTGTTGTTGCGATGAGGGCGGTCTCAGTGCTATGTTTTGCTCGGAAGCCAGATTGTGAGGGGTCGAGGGATTTGTTGGCTTCGAGGAAAGCGGCGAGCTGGTTGTTGACGGCTTTCTCGATGACTTTGGCCGGGAATGGAAGAAGCGAGATGGGGCGGTAATTTTTGAGTTCGGTGGGGTCCGCTGTTGGTTTTTTCAGAAGGGCGGTGAGTTCAGCGTGTTTCCAGTCTTCTGGGAAGGTGGCGGAGTTGAAGGAGCAGTTGATGACGTCTCGGAGGTGCGGTGCGATGACGGAGTCTGCTTTGTTGAAGATGTGGTGAGGGCATGGGTCTGTGGGGGATCCTGAGTGGATGGAATTCATCAGGCGGATGGTGTCTTCAGTGGAGATTGGGTTCCAAGCGTTAAGGGTGTTCACGGGGGGAAGATGGTCAGCAGATGGTAGGGTGGGCTGGTTTCCGGGTTGGTTGTCAAAGCTGTTGTGGATGTCTGCAATCTTGTTGTGGAAAAAAGAGGCTAGGGAGTCGCAGAGGGTTTGAGAGGGTGTGATGTCGTTGGAGTTGGCCGAGGGATTGGAAAATTCCTTGACGATGTTGAAAACTTCCTTGCTGTTGTGGGCGTTGTTGTCAAGTCGATCCTTGAATGCTGTTTTCTTGGCTTTTCGGATCAGTTGGTGGTGAGAGCGGGTGGCGCTTTTGAAGGCGTCCTTGGTGCTGGTGGTTGGGTCTTTTTTCCAGGCCTTTTCAAGGGAGCGGCAGAGTTTCTTGGACTTCTTGAAATCATCGTTGAACCATGAGGCTTTGTTGCTGCCAGGTTTGCTTTGACGTTTTTTCAGTGGAGCTAAGGTGTCGGCGGTGTTGGATAACCATAGGGTGAGGTTGGCGGCGGCTTCGTTGGCGTTGGAAGAGGGGGCTGGGGAGTTTCGAAGGAGCGATGCGGAGATTTGGTCCGTGGTGATTTTGTTCCAGTTTCTTTGCAGGGTAGGTTGGGAGTGGTTTATGGGTTTCGGCTTGTTGTAGATGAAGTGAACGCAGCTGTGGTCGGTCCAGAGGAGATCCGTAGTGTGGCTGAAGGAGACATGGTTGCTGGATGTGAGGATGGGGTCGAGTGTATGACCTGCGATGTGGGTGGGGGAAGTGACTAGTTGTTTAAGTCCGAGGTTGGCGAGGTTGTCCAAGAGGGTGGTGGTGTTGCGGTCGTTGGTCTTTTCAAGGTGAAAGTTGAGGTCTCCCAGAAGGATGTAATCTTTGGAGGGGAGCGCGTGTGGGGTGATGAAGTCCGTGATGTCTTCACTGAATTTTGCGCGGGGTCCTGGTGGTCTGTAGAGGAGAGTGCCTCTGAGTGTTGTTTTGGGATCGATGTGGAGTTAGCGAGATTGACGTCAGAGCTGGTTGAGATGCGGATAGATTTCTTATGGACGATAGCGATTCCTCCTCCTGTGTGGCTGGTACGGTCTTTGCGGGTGATCTTATAGTCTTCAGGAATGGCAATTGTGATGTCTGGTGCGGAGGAAGCATTCATCCATGTTTCCGTAAGGAAGGCGATGTCCGGAGAAATGGTGTCTAGTAGATTCCATAGGTCAATGGCATGCCTGTGGATCGATCTGGTGTTGAGAAGGATGCATTGTAGGTGGTTGGGGTCGGGAATCTGTGGTGTGGTGTGGTCGTAGCAGAGATGTTGTCGGTGCCGCTGAATTTGCAGGAGTAGCAGGAGAAAGGGCCATGGGTGTGTCCAGGAGCGGCTTGGACGCAGTTGGGGGCACGACCGGGGTTAAGGGCTAGGAGGGTGGCGGCATCGTAGGTAATGCGGGGGGGCTGGGAGGGATGGGGGGCAGGGGGTCTGGCGCTGGGCGCGGTCCAGGCGCGGACGGGCGTAGACGGGCTTACCTTTGGCGCACCTTCGGCGTGGCCGAAGCGCGTGGACGCTGCGCGTGGGGACATTGGCCATAAATGGATGGTGGAGGGGGGCGGAGCGTGGGAGGGTCAGCTTGGAGGCGGGGTCTGGGAGGAGACACAGGTGGAGGTAAACACACTGTGAAATGGCCGCCCGGTAACAAACTCGATACAATGTTGCCAAAGAAATATTAAAATGCTTCAAAGTGAAATCACTCAGCCGCTATGCAGTACGTGGCTGTATGCAAGTTATATTAAATTAATGTGGGCGAGAACGATACCAGGCGCTGAATGGTGCGCTGTAGCGAGGTGGCAGGCTGCAGGAATCAGGTCAGGCAAAGCAGGCAGCAAGGAGAGCCTTCCGTCGCGAGAGCAGGGAGCAGGGGGAGCGGGAATCTGGCCATTCAGAGATCCGACCTCTCTTTCTTTCTCTCGTTCTCTCTCTCCCTCTCTCTCTTCCTCTCTTTCTCTCTCTTTCTATCTATCTATCTATCTATCTATCTATCTATCTATCTATCTATCTATCTATCTATCTATCTATCTATCCATCTCTCTCTCCCTCTCCTTTCTTGCTCTATTTATCTCTTTCTCTCTCTTTTCAAGTTCTTCTCTTTCTCTGCTTATCTCTTTCTTTCTCCGTTGTTCTCTCTCTCTTTCTCTCTATCTCTTTCTCTCTCTCTCTCACATCCTCTCTTTCTCGCTCTCTCTTTCTCCCTCTTTCTTTCTCTCTCACTCTCCCTCTTTCTCTTTCTCTCTCTCTTTCTCTTTCTCTCTCTCATCCTCTCTCTCTCTCCCTCTCTGTGTGTCTTTCTCTCTCTCTTTCCATGTCTCTCTCTCTCTCTTTCTCTCTCTCTTTTACTTTCTTGCTCTTTCTCTGTTTCTTTCTTTCTCTCTCCCTCTCTTTCTCTCTCTCGATCCCTCTCTCCTCTTCTCTCTCCCTCTCTCTCTCTCTCTCTCTCCCTTTCTCCCTCGCTTTCTCTCTTTCACTTTCTTGCTCTTTCGCTGTCTCTCTTTTTCTTTCTCTCTCATTCTCTCTCTCCCTGTTTGTTTGTTTGTTTGTTACTTTCTTTCGTTCTTTCTTTCTTTCTTTCACTCTCTCTCTCCCTCCCTCTCTCTCTCTCTCTTTCTCTCTTTTGAAACATTGCAAAGATCTCGTAGATGACAAAGTACAAACAAGCATTTGCAATGCAATAGGTCTCGCATGTTTTGCATTTACGTGACTTAGCTGTATTGATATTACAAATAACAATGGCTTTTAATTTTTAAAAATAATTAATACTTAAATTAAAGTGTATGTTCAGTGTATTTTATTGTGACGAAAATCCAAGAACAGAAGTGAAATATTACCATCTTTTTGTGACATTTGTAATAAAGTTTGAAACATTGAGAGAACATATTTGAACCAGTTGTTGTTGAATGGTTGTGCAGATTGATGCTGGAGTGGCGCTGAGTGGCGCTGTGGTGGTGCTGAATGGTGCTGTGGTGATGCTGAGTGGTGCTGTGGTGGTGCTGAGTGATACTGGGATGGTTCTGAGTGATGCTGGGGTGGTGCTGAGTGGTGCTGTGGTGGTGTTGAGTGATGCTACAGTGGTGCTGAGTGATGCTGTGGTGGTGCTGAGTGGTGCTGTGGTGGAGCTGAGTGATGCTGGGGTAGCGCTGAGTGATGATGTGGTGATGCAGAGGGCAGAAAGGCACAAAAAGCAGTCTAACAAAGGGCAGAAGGACAGAAAAACAAGGGAAAAACGAGTCTAACGGGGGCAGAAGGGCACAAAAAAACAGTCTAACAGAGGACAGAAGGGCCGAAAAACAAGGGAAAAACGAGTCTAACAGAGGGCAGAAGGGCACAAAAAACGAGTCTAATGGGGCAGAAAGGCACAAAAACGAGTCTAACAGAGGGCAGAAGGGCACAAAAAATGAGTCTAACAGAGGGCAGAAGGGCACAAAAACAAGGGAATAACAGAGGGCAGAATGGCACAAAAAACGAGTATAACAGAGGGCAGAAGGGCAGAAAAGCAAGGGAAAAATGAGTCTAACAGAGGGCACAAGGGCACACAAAACGAGTCTAACAGGGCAGAAGGGCAGAAAAACAAGGGAAAACGAGTCTAACAGGGGGCAGAAGGGCAGAAAAACAAGGGAAAAATTAGTCTAACAGAGGGCAGAAGGGCACAAAAAACGAGTCTAACAGGGGGCACACTGAATCCCGCCCTGCATGTTTGTCCACGAAGATGCCACCTTTTTGTGCAATACCTCTACTCAACTGGAGTACTTTCTACTGTCTAATCAGTAAGTGCTCACTCGTTGACTAAATGTATAGGGGCAGATTTACAATAACTGGCGCATCCCCAGGGATGCGGCTGTTATTGTGCGCCGCAGCTCCGCCACCCATGGTGCGCCACATTTACAATGCGGCGCACCATGTGGCAAAAACGGCACAGATGCGTCACGCATGTGTGCCGTAAAAGCAGCGCATTGCTGGAGCTGCGTCACACTTACGACGCAGCTCCAGCAATGCTCTGGGGGGGGGCCCTATCTCCCCAATGCTGCATCAAGCCTTGCGCCTGATTCAAGCAGGCACAGGGTTTTGACGCAGCATTGGCCTAAAAGTGACTAAGTGAAATCTTGTAGATTTCACTCAGCCACGTTTAGGAGGCTGAGTCGGAACGCCTCCTGATGGCGCAGGGCTTTACAACGTGACGCATCTCACAGAGAGATGCGTCACGTTGTTAATACCCAGCACCATGGCGCATCTTTTGTGCTGCCGCTGCGTCACAAAAGGTCTCGGTAGAGGGTGGCATTGGTGGACCAGAGGGTGGCAGTGATGAACCAGAGGGTGGCAGGGGTAAACCAGAGGGTGACAGTGCTGAACCAGAGGGTGGCAGTGCTGAACCTGAGGGTGGCAGGGGTGAACCAGAGGGTGGCAGGGGTGAACCAGAGGGTGGCAGGGGTGAACCAGAGGGTGACAGTGCTGAACCAGAGGGAAGCAGTGCTGAACCAGAGGGTGGCAGGGGTGAACCAGAGGGTGGCAGTGATGAATCAGATGGTGGCAGGGGTACACCAGAGGGTGGCAGTGGGGAACCAGAGGGTGACATGGGTGAACCAGAGGGTGGCAGTGGTGAACCAGAGAGTGGCAGTGGTGAACCAAAGGGTGGCAGTGCTGAACCAGAGGGTGACAGTGGTTAACCAGAGGGTGGCAGTGGTGAACCAGAGGTGCTGTGATGAAATAGAGTGTGGCAGTGGTGAACCAGAGGGTGGCAGTGGTGAACCAGAGGGTGACAGTGCTGAACCAGAGGGTGGCAGGGGTGAACCAGAGGGTGCTATGATGAACCAGAGGGTGGCAGTGGTGAACCCGAGGGTGGCAGTGCTGAACCAGAGGGTGACAGTGGTTAACCAGAGGGTGGCAGTGGTGAACCAGAGGTGCTGTAATGAACCAGAGGGTGGCAGTGGTGAACCAGAGGGTGGCCGGGGTTAACCAGAGAGTGGAAGTGCTAAACCAGAGGGTGGCAGTGGTGATCCAGAGAGTGGCAGGGGTGAACCAGAGGGTGGCGGGTGAACCAGAGAGTGGCAGTGGTGAACCAGAGGGTGGCAGTGGTGAACCAGAGGGTGGCAGGGGTGAACCAGAGGGTGGCAGGGGTGAACCAGAGGGTGGAAGTGGTGAACCAGAGGGTGGCAGTGCTGAACCAGAGGGTGGCAGTGGTGAACCAGAGGATGGCAGGGGTGAACCAGAGGGCGGCAGTGGTGAACCAGAGGGTGGCAGTGGGGAACCAGAGGGTGGCATGGCATGGGTGAACCAGAGGGTGGCAGTGGTGAACCAAAGAATGGCAGTGGTGAACCAGAGGGTGGAAGTGCTGAACCAGAGGGTGGCAGTGGTGAACCAGAGGGTGGCAGGGGTGAACCAGAGGGTGGCGGGGTGAACCAGAGGGTGGCAGTGGTGAACCAGAGGGTGGCAGTGGTGAACCAGAGGTGCAGTGGTGAACCAGAGGTTGGCAGTCATGAACCAGAGGGTGGTAGTGCTGAACCAGAGGGTGACAGTGGTTAACCAGAGGGTGGCAGTGGTGAACCAGAGGTGCTGTGATGAACCAGAGGGTGGCAGTCGTGAATCAGAGGGTGGAAGTGGTGAACCAGAGGGTGATAGTGCTGACCCAGAGGGTGGCAGGGGTGAACCAGAGAGTGGCAGTGCTGAACCAGAGGGTGGCAGTGGTGAACCAGAGGGTGGCAGGGGTGAACCAGAGGGTGGCAGGGGTGAACTAGAGGGTGGCAGTGGTGATCCAGAGGGTGGCAGTGTTGAACTAGAGGGTGCTGTGCCCATAAACGACTGCATGTGTAACTTCGCCATGCAAGCAGCCCGCGAAGACGCAAAAAGCCACGCGAACACGCAAAAAAACCTGCAAACACGCAAAAAACCCGCGAACACGCAAAAAACAAAAATCCGCAAATTCGCACAAATTCGCGGATTTTACGGATCGTGAATTTGCAAATCCGCAAATTTGCGGATCGCGAATTCGCAAAATTCGCCCATGCTTACTTGAAATAGCATCAGACTAGGAGAAGCCCCACAGAATTTTATAAAGTTCCCACCATTTCCTCCACTTTGGCAATTCTTTGCATTAGCAAAGCGGATGAGCCTTTCAGTTTCTACTTACCTAATAAATCCTGTATACAGCAGCTCTCTTAGGCAGGAATCAATTGGCCCCTTTTTGACCCTCTGTTTGTTGTAGAGCCGGCATCAGAATGCAGAGGTAAAGGGGCGAGAATTAGTCAGAGAATAACAATGCTCAAGGCCGTCAATACTTAGGCTGGAGAACAAAAGGCTCAGAGAGCCACAGTACCTTAGATGCTGAGCTAAGGGAGGATGGCCCTGTCTTGCCTCCTCATGGTGCCCACTCTTGGCTCCGGCTTTGCTCGGGTGCGGCCTGTGCAGTGGGACAGCAGAAAGAGCTTCATGACATGTTGTGAGAGGCCTGCCCCCTCCAAAGATGATGTAGCAGCTACTCCTCCTGAAACTAGGGGAAATGGAATTTAGAGTCTTCTGCCGGCTTGATGGTCTGTGGGAGCCAAGAACCCCCTTATAGGCAGCTTGCGCCCCATAATCTAAAGTGGTCAGATTTTAAATTGCAGTTCCGAAAATGCCACTTTTAAGAAAGTTGGCATTTTCTTACCTTAGCCATTTTATGCCTGATGCCTGTCTCTGATACACATCTGGAAAGGGTGACATTAGAGCTTTTCTGTATTCCCCCTAGACAGCAACACAAAATGGGAGCGGAGGTGTGACTTGATGGGCAATCCTGGTAGGATGGGAGGGAGAAGTTGGACCAATTTACACTTATACCTGAATGGGATGTGCCCTGTTCCCACCCAAAGGGCTGCATAACCCCCGGTAGTGAGTCTGGAGCCGGAGAAGGAAGGGAGGACCACTGTGCTCTACAAAGACATGTCTTAGCATGAATCAACCCCGACACATGACCTTCTGAACCACCACTGCACATGTTCTCCAAATCTCTGCATTGCAGCTCTTTGCTTATTAGAGCAGATGCATTATCACTGCTGCGTGGATCAGGACTGGAGCATAGCTCCCATTGCATGGATTGACATTACACTTTGCTACAGCTGTGGCCCGTATCTTTGACACAGATGCAGCCTGGATCATGGTACTTTTGTTCAGCAGGCCCCACTGGGTCCCTGTATCTGGCCCACGCTCCATTGAAGTCAGCATGAACTTTTGACTTTGTCCTGGTCCAGCGCAACCAGATATCCCAAGTTAACGGTTTTTGCTTTATTGTGCTAGTTTAAAGTTTATTCTTTAAAATACATATCGTAAGTTCTACCGATTGGATTTTTGTCCTTTTGGTCTTGCTTTATTTATTAAATTAGGAGCTATTATTTCGTAGCTGATGTGGAATCTTCCTGTGTGGTGTTTTCACTGGTTTGCTTTTTGAAGTGCTGTACACATGCTTTACATATTGCCTCTAAGTTAAGCCTAACTGCTCTTTGCCAAGCTACGAGAGGCTGAGCACAGGTTAATGTGGGGTTTTCTTGATTCTTACCCTGACTAGGGTTGTGGTTGCTGTTTGACTAGGGCTGATACTCCTGTCTATCTACAACCCAATTTCTAACAGTAGGATTGATGTATCAAGTTTGTCCTGGTCTTCTGGAGGTCTTCAAAGCCAAATGGTTTCTAAGTCCCAAGTTTCTCAGGATATTTTACACAGCCTAGGGCCTCTAGAATAGCACTTGGGGCTCTAGAGTCACTGCAGCAGAAGCAACCAGCAGAGTCAGGGCAGGTCCAGTTAGAACTAGTTAGCTGGGCATGTTGCAGGAAAGACCTCTTGTAGCTTGTTGTGTCCCTGAAGATTGAATAAGATTGAATAAGATTGAATAAGATGAACTGGCCTTATGACCAGTGGAGTCAGTATTTTTGTCCTGGATACAAGAGGGTGAGCAGGTCCTGTCCTTCAGGGCTCCTGTCATATCTCAGAGAGCTCATTCCGCCCTCTTCTGATCTTCCACAGGCCTAATAGTGTTCTTATGGGGGTACCTAGGATGCCACATTTATGCCTGGCTCCAGTCTGAGTGGGGGTGACTCCTGGCTCCTCCCTAACTAATGTGATAAGTGTTTCCAGGGGTAAACCTACCCACTTTTGGAGCATTTCCTGTATGCCCTGCTGCAAACAATTCCACAGTGCAACTCTCTGCCTGAATTCAAGATGGTGAAATATTTCCTCCCATATGCAGTGCCTGTGTGGCACCCCACAGATGTGACCAGCAAAATTGCCCTTCCTCTATGGTCAATTCAGAACAATTCTGAGGGCCAATCCCTCCCCATTGAAATTGGAGCCTGGCTGCCTGGTGAAACAAAGAAGGGTCCTTGCAACTGTCATCTGACATCTGCCTGTGACAGGGGTGACACATTTGAAGATGGTTACGTTTCTAGGCACTGCCCAAACAGCCATTCTGCCAGAGTAACATAAACACCTCCCCACTCCAAAGTCTTTGTCTCTTGCTCTGGAAGATGTTTACACACCTCATCAAAGGGTTCAGCAATCAGAGAGCTGCAACTGGAGGCCAATTCAAATTAGCCCCCGAGACCTAAGGCAGGGAAAATGTATCTTTCTAAAATTACTTTTCACATAATGTTTATAAAATGCTTACTGTCTCAGTGAATTGAGCTCTAAATAAATATGTCAAAGAGTCCAAGAATTAAATTTCTATATCTTTCCTAGCCATGGATAACTTAATAATTACAATATTTCATCTAAGTGTTTTGCCAGCCTCACTGCAGTGCAAATAGGATTTTTGGGCCAGTTGTATGTTGGAACGAGTTCCTCAACAACAGCTCACTAAACGATGCCGTCTGTATTACGACCGCGTCTCAGCAATGATTTTCTTTACCGCGGATTCTTTTACCACAAATTTTCATGATAAAGGATGCATTGTAAACCACCCCCTAAAATCTATTCCCAACCCCTCCCACTCCCTAAAATCTATCCCATACCCCTCCCACCTTCCACCCCTAAAAATTTAGACAAACCCCAACCTCCTACTAACTAACACTAACCCCTCCCACCCCCTAAAAACTTAAACTGACCCCTCCCACCCCCTAACATCTAACACAAGCCTCTCCAACCTTCTAAAAACTGTCAGGAACCTGCCACCCGCTGAAAACTAATATGAACCCCTCCACTTCCTTAAAACTAACTCCAACCCCTCCCACCCCCTAAAAACGTACACAAACCCCCTCTCATCCCTAAAAACGATCACAAACTCCCCCAACCCCAAAACACTAATACGAACCTCCATAAAACTAACTCGAACTCCTCCCACCCCTTAAAAACTAACACAAACCCCTCCCGACCCCTAAATACAATCATGACCTCCCCAACCCCTAAAAACTAATACGAACCCCCACCCCCTAAAAACTAACATGAACCTACTACCCCTTAAAATCTACCACTAACCCCTCCCATCCACTAAAGATTAACAGCCAACCCTCCCTCCCCACCCCTAAACCCCTCTTACCTCTCCTGTTCCTCTGACACTCCTCAGGACTGAACATCCAGAACACTAGACGGCCTTACCCTGAACTTATGCACATGCATGGTTCAGGCTAAGTTGTTGTTCTTGCAAGTTATTGTTCTGCTTGCGTGACTCGGGAACTCGTTGTTCCGGAGTCCTGGTTAAGGATGTTTCCCTTTTGGGCCTTCTCATTGTAAGGACATGTTTACATTGAATGTCTACATGTTCTACATTTAGATACCAAGCACCCTATCTTATGAGCAGTAAGGCCTACTTAGGAGGGACAATAATATTTAAAAGGAAGATTTAGACCTGTCAAAAGGGTTTATCTTGACAGATAACATTTACAAGCTGCTTTATCAGAATACAATGGTAGGCCTGATGCCATGTTTTTCAGTGTCACTGTAGAGGATGGCACAATAGGTATTGCAGTACACAAGTGGCATTTAACGTAGAGGGCCTTGGGATTCTCTGACTGTATACCATATACAAGGGACTTATAGGTAAGGTAAATATGCCAATGAATGGTGTACAAATTTCATCAGAGTTAATGGGGTGACCCTGTGTCCCTCAGAACCTGGGTATTTATAATATATAGAGAAAAGTGGTTCTGTTGAGCTTCCTAATTGCTTTGATCTATGTACGCAATACCAAGGCAAAGGTATATTTAAATTAGTTATGAACAAGTGCAAAATTAGTTTTCAAAGTCGTTTTGCATTTGTTGATAACGAATTGAAATATACCTTTGCCTTGTGTGGTGTACAAATTTCATGATATTGAAGGAAACGCACCAACACTTTACAGCTGGTTGTGCGAGGTAAAGTGCACAGAGTTCTACAGCCAGCAAAAACAGATAGGGTAAAAATCTTGTGGTATGCCACATAAAAGATGGTCATTTCCTCTAAATAGGAAATACATTTGAATGACTTTGCTAACATTGTTGCAGGTGGAGGTATAACATTAAGTATTTCATTCACACCTAGGGTTATGTTATGGTAAATGTAGTTGAACCAGCACAGATAAACAACGTTTACACTTTCAATCACTATCAGGGCACACTTTTCAAATATATATTGTGCAACTACACTTACAGGGAAGTTAAACAGATTGGGTGAAACCAATTTTACCAATGCAATTTTAGGTTCACAGCGCATGCACTGTGGAATTGAATAGCAGCGTCAAGTGCACCGCGTCCTAATACGACCAAAAATAGGGTGAATAAAAAGTCAAAGAATCTGCAGTAACCATATAAAAATGGGGAAACTTGGTACCGTGCTATACGGGGAAACCTGGATCCATAATTCTAGAGATCCTAAACTCCATAAGGTGAGCCATTTGAACCGTTTGGCTTCTTTCGGTAGACAACATATAACTAATGAAAATGGTGAACACTTCCATAAGTATTAGACCTTATCCTTATCTTGATTTAATATTATATTCATATAGTTGGATTATGAATGCAAGATCACTTTTTCAATTCATAGAATTTACCCACACAAAAGTTACTCTTCGAATAAATTCACTTTTGTAGGTAGGAAATGGGCACTGCCGAGGCATAATGTGCTAAATGTTTGTGTATACCTCACAATCTCGCGTTTGTGGTCATTCACCAACCTTTTTCTGCCTCCTTCCATCCTGAAAAAAGTCATAAATATACTTGTGAACTGTCAAGTGCAGGAGTAAATCAACCTGTTCCATAAAGAGTAAGCGAAATCAACCCTCCATCTATTTTAGTTTAAGTGAAATAATTTCTCTCTGGGTAAAATCTTCCTTAAGGATTAACAACATGAATGTTAGTGAATGTATTTGCGCCCGCTTTGATTTTAACACATTGAAAAAAATACACATGGCTATTTTTGCATGCAAGAATGGATTTCAAAAACCTTTTCAATAGACTGCTCGTTTCAAGGAATAACCTGGTATAGTTTTCTGAATAAAAGAATGTACACCCAAACCCAGACATTAACATCTGTGTGGAGATGTACTCGTTTCCTGGAATGAAACACAGAATCTTTTGCTAGACTTGTTCTTTTATGTTTTTGCAGAGGCTGCTCCCAAAGGGGACTCGAGAGCCGGTGCCATAACTAGCGCTGCGCCCCGGACACAAATTAGTGGGGGCCGGTTTTTGGCGCGCAAAGTGACCAGGAACTAAGTAAACACCCGGCCTCCCCCCGCGGTGGCCGTCCAAGAGGCGCCGGCACCCCCAGCCAAGGGAGGCCAAGGCAGGCCACGAAATCCCTAATGGGCATGGCCCTACCTGGCCTGAAAGGCGAATGGGGGCATATAAGCGCTGCTCCCCCAGGCAAGCTCCTATCTTATCAGAGCGGGGGAACAGCACCAGCGGCAGAGCCCAAATTCTTGTCCCACCCACCCACACCTAAGGAAGAGCAATGTCGCAGGGCTGAGGAACAGGCAAAGCGTGGCAAAGAACTACGCTGATATCGGTTGGTACTGAGGCACACCGGAGGGCGGTGTGCCAGAATAGGTCCACTCACCTTCAGATGCCTCACAGCTGGGTGAGTTGGCCTAAGGACAGGTGTGTAGGACCACTCACTCTGGGATGCCTCATGGCTGGGAACGAAGTTGGCCTACCAAAGATGGGGGGTAGCAAATGGAGACTGCACTCACAGCCCAACCCCCGCCGGAAGCCAGGGCACAACAAGAGTTGGACAAGGTAGCGAGGTGGCCTAACTCCAGGACAGAAGCTACTCCCTCCCCGTGCAAAGTGAGCGCAAAACCAACCTACCAAAGAGAACAACCCAGAAGGGCCAAGAGACATTAATAAGGAAGTTTGTCAGGACATTACATGCAAAATATGCAAAGTATATACATGTTTCCTTGTATTCCTAATAAACTGCGACCAACAAATGACCACTACGAGACAAATGTGTACGTGGGCTTTTCTTGTCCTGATAAGGAATACAGTATGGGCGAATGTGGTATACATGTGGGAGTGGGGCAGAGTGCGGAGGTTAATATTTTCAAATTTAAAAGCTATGCCACTTAGACTTCTTCGTGTGTCAAACAATAAAACATTTAAAATAGTATTCCCTACTTGTGGGGACAGACGTCTAGGAAGTAAACTTATTATCGAACAAAAAATGGTAGATAATCACATAAATAAAATAAATGTAAATTCGGATTTGTAAAGCGCAAACTACTCACCCTTACAGGTCCAAGGCGCTGGGGGATGTCATGAAAATTAAGTCAGCTATTGCCCAAAGTCATATGGTGCTGAGCGGCCGCCGGAGGCGGGATCGAACTTCACGTGAACCCTGTGCTCCAAAGTCAGTTGCCCTGGCCACTGCACCACACCTCTCCACGCCACTCTCCACAAAGGAAATACTGGTCCTGAATTTTAGCAATAGATAATCTGGGGGCATATTATCAAGCACAGCATTAACATTATCGCCGCTTTAGCAGCAGAAAACTGCTGCTAAAGCAACGATAATGGGCTTGATAATACGCTGTAGAGAATGCCCATTGAAGCCCATGTTCACACCAGAACATGAACTTCTATGGGAATTCTAAAGGGAGTATTATCAAGCCCATTATCGCCACTTTAGCAGCAGTTTTCTGCCGCTAAAGCAGAGATAATCTTAACACTGTTTCTTGATAATATGCCCCCTAGTGAATCATAGGAAACAGGTAAGGTAAGTCGTTCATAAAAATCTATTCAGGTAAACTAGAGAGGCAATAGAAAAGTAAGGGTGGAGGTATAATGAAAGACAAAAAGTGTGAAGTTGATAAGAAGGGAGAGTAAAACGACCAAACCTATATGAAGGAAAGAGCATAAAGAAAAAGAAGCAACATACCGATAAAAAGATGAAAAAAGACATGAAAGACAGAGAAAAGGAAAAGTAAAGAGAATAGTGAAAGAGAACAGGAGAAAAAGGAAAAAGAAATAATGGACACAGAGACAGAGAAGAAGGGTGGCAATAGACGGAGCATAGAGAGAAAGGAAAGAAAGTGATTGGAGGGATTGAAGGGAAAGGGTGGACAAAGAAAAAGAAGATAATAACATAGAGAGAATAGTAAAAAAGAAAAGGATGGAAGTGGAAAGATAGGATAAAATATAGGAAGGGCAGAAATAACAGAGAGAGTGAGGGAGGACACATGGAGGTCAAATAGAATGAGAGCAGAAAAAGGGCATGCAGAGAGGAAAAAGAAGATGGAGGTGTCACTAAGGAGGATGCAAAAAAGGAGAGGAGATAATAAGGGAGAAATGGATAAGAGAAGAAATGTGGAAAAAAGAAAGTGTGAGCAAGCAGGGGAAAGCGTCAGAGAGGAAAAAGAGTTAAGGGCACGAGAGAAAGGTGCATGGAGGGATAGGAAGGAAAAAGAGATACATTGCAGAAATAAGGAAGTAGGAGAACGGGAGGAAAAGGCAAGAGAGTTTTGTAGCACAACTAGTGAAATGAGAGCTGGGACAATTAGTAAAGAGAACAGCTTTGAGGTGTGTGAAGCAAAGAAGGGAGGGGAAGAGCTGAGAGGTAGACAGTGAATGCATTCTAGAGCATCACAGACGGGAGTGTCAGATTGGGATAAAAAGGGAAGGGAGCAGCTGGAAAGGCAAACGATTTTAAAAAGCGAGAAAGTGGTAAACAGATGACAGATTATGGGAAAATGGAACGGGTTTGATGTAAATTATCCCTCTTCTTTACTACCAGTATTCATTATACTTTCAATTTACCACCAAAAAAGGGAGTTGAGAGATCACAATGGAACGTATTCTTTTCGGGGCTGAAAATGTAGATATGCTTCTGTTAAAAAAAATATGTAATAGTGAATATTTCACTTTTTAATTCTGTAACAATATATATAATATAGACTTGCCCTGCAGAGAGGAAGGGAGAGAAGAATGCAGAAGTTTTGTGTTTATCTTCCTGAAATAATTATTTTTAAAACCAATTAAGTGCCTGCGGTTTTAAACGCTTGCTCATTATTCAAATAGAAATGTTTACCTGTCACATTTTATTTTATCACTATTCTCGCTAACAGTTTATCTGCCTGGTAATTAGTTCTATCTCTTTTTCTAAGCTTATCTTAAACTAATTGTGTTGTCAGCCATTGATGTATTGTCTTTGTCCTCACAGGAGTATGTGATGTCAAAGTTACTTAAAACTTGGAAAAGTATTGTCTAACATGTGTACTTAAATGGAATGTTAATGGGCAATGCTGAGATGCTTGATTATTGCAATTCGAAACTGGATGCCGCTATGCAGCTTTTGAAGTTTGTAAAGCCAGCGCCATTTATTGGGCCATACCTAAGAACAATCAGTTTTTGCAGACAATCCGCCATAATATTAACTTCGTCAATTTTTTTTGACAAGGCTGGACTTTAACAACATTATGCATGTTCAGTTCACCAGGATAGTTCTAAAGTGGCTTTGCTCTTTTTTGATTAACAGGACCCAGGCAACAGGATATTCTCCAATATCTTCAACAAGCTCTACACTTGGCTGGACAGCTATCTGTCAATAATAGTGTTGACCATCTTTATCTACTTTACTGATTATGAGTCTCATCAAGTGCTGAGCACTAATAGGACATCTGCCAATACCTAAAGGATGTCCTTTCTCTTCTACCCTTAGTTTCACACCTCATTTATTGGTTAGAGGAGCCTTGGCCAGCTGGTGGTACCTGGTTCAACAGTCTAATTTGGCACCCCCCTCACCCCCGCTGACCTCCTCCTCGAATCCCCTCACTACCCCCCAGCAACAGTGGCCCTCATCTCGCCATAGCCTTTCTCTCACAAACATTTCATAAGTTTTAATGTGCTAGATTTACTAATCCACTCAGCTAGCCACATAAAAAACAGGTGTGTTGTTTGTGGCAGGCATATTTATCTTCTGCCCTACTTTATGGTGAGTGAAAACTGCCTCTAGACAAAACTCCAATCTCTTTCTTTAGCATTTAATAATAAGAGTTATTTATTGCTGCCTGAAAGCTGGCAGCACGAGGAATTCTGCAGAGCTGTTTTTAAATTGTAAGTTATTGCTAAACACAGCACTCCCCTGAGGTTAGTGCCCAACCTTCAGGTCAGTGCCCAGTGCGGCCACAGGTTGCACTGCCTTCAAGCCGGTCCTGTTTTCAACGATAGACTAGCCACTGGTTCAACCATGTGAAACACCCGGTTTGGTACACAACAGCTGGCATACAACTGCTTGCTAGAATTGCTTTTGAAGGATTCACCTTATTTAGAGGCGCATTACTTTTGAATAGGCATAAAGTAAAACACCTTGTTAGAAATTGGGTTTCTAGTTGGAAGAAGTATGAACCCTATCCAAGCAGAAACCACAATCCTAGTCAGGGTAAGTCAGAAACACACCTTAAATTAACCTGTGCTCATCCCCTGGTTGCGTGGCACAGAGCAGTCAGGCTTAACTTAAGAGGCAATGTGTAAAGTGTGTGTGCAACACTTCAAATAGTAAAATAGTGAAAACACCACACAAGAAGATACCACACCTGGTTAGGACAATAGAGCTAAATTTAATCAACAAAACAAGAAACAAAAATCCAATACATAGAACGAGAGTTACTAATTTTTAAAGATGAATCTAAAATGTAGTGCTTAAAAGCATAAAGCGCCATCAGGGTATCTGTTTGAGCTAGACCAGGCCAAATCCAAAAGTCCAGGCCGACAACGATAGAGCTCGAGTTGGATATATGGACCAGTCTTGGCCCACTACCAAATACCTTGACTGTGTTGTTGTCAAAGGCAAGATGGGATATTTAGAGGAGGCATTGCGTCGTCGTCAATCCACAACGGTAGGGGATGTGTTGGTTCCGAGCTGCGCGATGATGATGGCGCGGCAAAAATAAAGTTGATGCTCCACACACTCGGCTATGCGACAGAGCTGATTCTTGCAATGGCACTGATGCATCCTCAGTGGAGGAAATGTGCTGGTTCCAAGTCTTTTGTCTCAATAACAGGAATGCACAAAGCCTACTGTCACACACCCCAGACGTGTACTGGAGACAGGATGCAGGCACACAGGGCTAAGAGCAGCAAAATGTCATTCTTCTAAAAGTGGAATTTCTAAAATTGTAATGATAAATTCACCTTTACCAGTAAAGATGATTTATCATGACAATTCCATATGTAATAAGAATGACAGCTCTACCGCCTTCCAATTGGAATTTACATATTATTATTTGTAATAAGGAATCCCCAGTGTTACCCTATGGGAGAGGTAGGCCTCACAGTAGTGAAAAACGAATTTGGCAGTGTTTCACTACTAAGACATGTAAAGCTTAAAAGGAGATGTCCTACTTTTTAATTGTGTAACACCCTGAACAGTGGGCCATCTAGGGCCTATCTTAGAGGTTACGTATGTATCTAGGGCCAGCCAAACCATCATGCGCACTTGGCATGTTCTCCATTGGAGAAAATGGCCAGGCTCCCAGGCACTGCCTGAGTGTCTAGTCAGGACACCTAGACCAATCATGACACTGCTCCTGCAGTGTTGTGATTGGCTGGGAGAGTCCGAAATCCTGGGTGCTTCCAGAGCTTCTAGCAGACCAAGGAGGGAAGAAAGGTTTGCAGAGACGCTGCAGAGAGGCTAAATACATTTTTGTTTAATCCATTGCCCCCGCCGCAACACCCAGTTCTGAGGCAGCCGCCACTGATTGGAGCCTGAGACATGTTTAAAGGGCTACCTAATTGGGTGGCACAATCAGTGCTCCAGGCCCCCTTGCAGCATTTGTGTACAGGCCCTGGGCACATGTAGTGTAGTTTACTAGGGACTTTTGGCAATTTGTGGATAATCCAATCAAACCATGTTTAAAGTAAAGAGCACATACACTTTAGCACTGGTTAACAGTGGGAAAGGGCACAGTCCTAAAACCCAAAACACAAATTCAACAAAGTGGGAAGGAGCAAGGCAACATGTTTAGTAGTGACCCTGCAGAAAGGGCCATTTCCAAAACACCTACATTGAGTACTTGTCTTTGAAGAACCAAACATTGTCACCTGGTCTGGCATGCTGCCATAGCATGCAGCACTGACTGTTTCACTATTTTGTACCAGAGCAGCTCCTGCTTGAGTAGGAGGATTTGACATTAAAAACAACACTCATGCAATATTATTATAAATGTGGCAGGTTAGCTGGAGCTGGATTGAGATGTTGTCTCCACAGCCTAGGCTAAATGAGGTTTGTAATCTTTTGTTTCTGAATTGTGTTTTTGCATACTTCTCTGGTATGCAAGGTTATTGATACACTATACGTATGTATGTGTAGACTTTGTGGAGGGCGAACCTTGCTTGAGAGCAACAAAGAGATATTCCTGCTGTGGTCTGTTATTTTCAGTGTGCTCAATCGCCAAACCTGATTGAGGTTTGCTAATCCCCATTGAATAATGAAGGGAAATATTCCCTCTTCCAATCAAATTGCTTTATGTTTACATTTTGGATCCATGAATTCTCTGTAGATCTGAGACCGCCACCGTTGACACATTAAAGAACACATGGCCTACCACATAAAGTGAGAGCTACGAGTTTTAATTTAAGAAAAGTAAAAGTTTTAGTTTTCCACTTTAGACAGTGGTAAATCAAAAGTAACTCAAAATGTAGCTGCAATACATTGACATGTCTAAAGTAAAGTAAAGTTAATTTCCACGTGGCAAAGGGCGGACCACGTCATCCAGAGAGCACGCAAAGAGATTTAAAAACTGTGAAACAAAGGATACAATGGTTCAACAGCCAAAAATACGGTGTGCACGGCAACTCGTGTTATGATTTTCAAAAATACTGCCCACCCGCACGTAGCACCCATTAAGAGAAGGAACAACATAAACTATCGATCAACAGATTCCGTTATGAAAAACGCATGTGAAAAGCACACCTTTAATGTTGAAGAAACCAGCTTGGAAACATTTTTGTTTCAGTGTTTACAAAACATGAGCATGAACATTATGAATTACTGTTTTGAATGTGGTTTGATTATTTGTCCAATGTAAACACACTGTATTAATTGTATGAATAACCCAACGTTTTTTGGCGCATATAATAAGAACAACAGGGTGGGTGGGGGATAGTGAAGAATCTGTCGGGACAATCACGCACGGGTATATTTCACCGGGTTTCATGTACAGAGGCATTATGGGGGTTGTAGGAAAATAGCGTGGAGGTTAATGATAGGTTGTGACACACGAGGGAGAAAAGGCGGGACACCATCTAAGCAGTTAAAATAGTGGAAGAAGGCGGCGTGTAGCTAAACGCCGACATCGTGTGCACAAGTGATACGTAACGCCACAGGTATGGAGAGATAGTAAACCTTGGGTGAATAATGAGGGGAGAAATAACGAAGATCACTGGGCGAGATATTGGGCCCCGTTTGTGAGTTTATGGAGAGTTAAACACCGGTATAAGGGAGCTAGTTTAGAGGATTCTTTTTCATTAATCACGGTAGCATTTTTGCTCCGTTTTTTCCGAGGGTAGCGCCAACAACGTTTACAACCACGGGGCGATTTCAAAAACAGTATAATCTTGTTATTGGGTCATGAATTGTGTTTAAAGATTGTCAATTATACAAAAGGTTTATAGCAACGTTTCTTTAATTTTACAGTGAACCCCTGAGGAAGGACTTTAAAAGTTTGAAATGCATTGGGTGACATCATCATTGTATATTAAGGATGTTACATGTTTGACGCGTGCCCGGAAAAAGGCCTGTTGTGGCATATCCGTGGTATGAGAAGAGTCTTAAAACATTGGCTAATCATGTGTGGATATTAAAGAATGAATACAACTCAAAATACGGAGTAATTGGATTTATCAGCGAAAGGAATTTAAGAAAAAGTTAACAAATATGTGTAATTTACAACGACCGCTGTGCGCCTGGAACTGGGGTGAAGTGACACCCCTCCCATGTTATTATATTGTTAATTTCCACGTGGCAAAGGGCGGACCACGTCATCCAGAGAGCACGCAAAGGGATTTAAAAACTGTGAAACAAAGGATACAATGGTTTAACAGCCAAAAATACTGTGTGCACGGCAACTCGTGTTATGATTTTCAAAAATACTGCCCACCCGCACGTAGCACCCATTAAGAGAAGGAACAACATAAACTATCGATCAACAGATTCCGTTATGAAAAACGCATGTGAAAAGCACACCTTTAATGTTGAAGAAACCAGCTTGGAAACATTTTTGTTTCAGTGTTCACAAAACATGAGCATGAACATTATGAATTACTGTTTTGAATGTGGTTTGATTATTTGTCCAATGTAAACACACTGTATTAATTGTATGAATAACCCAACGTTTTTTGGCGCATATAATAAGAACAAGAGGGTGGGCGGGGGATAGTGAAGAATCTGTCGGGACAATCACGCACGGGTATATTTCACCGGGTTTCATGTACAGAGGCATTATGGGGGTTGTAGGAAAATAGCGTGGAGGTTAATGATAGGTTGTGACACACGAGGGAGAAAAGGCAGGACACCATCTAAGCAGTTAAAATAGTGGAAGAAGGCGGCGTATAGCTAAACGCCGACATCGTGTGCACAAGTGATACGTAACGCCACAGGTATGGAGAGATAGTAAACCTTGGGTGAATAACGAGGGGAGAAATAACGAAGATCACTGGGCGAGATATTGGGCCCCGTTTGTGAGTTTATGGAGAGTTAAACACCGGTATAAGGGAGCTAGTTTAGAGGATTCTTTTTCATTAATCAAGGTAGCATTTTTGCTCCGTTTTTTCCGAGGGTAGCGCCAACAACGTTTACAACCACGGGGCGATTTCAAAAACAGTATAATCTTGTTATTGGGTCATGAATTGTGTTTAAAGATTGTCACTTATACAAAAGGTTTATAGCAACGTTTTTTTAATTTTACAGTGAACCCCTGAGGAAGGACTTTAAAAGTTTGAAATGCATTGGGTGACATCATCATTGTATATTAAGGATGTTACATGTTTGACGTGTGCCCGGAAAAAGGCCTGTTGTGGCATATCCGTGGTATGAGAAGAGTCTTAAAACATTGGCTAATCATGTGTGGATATTAAAGAATGAATACAACTCAAAATACGGAGTAATTGGATTTATCAGCGAAAGGAATTTAAGAAAAAGTTAACAAATATGTGTAATTTACAACGACCGCTGTGCGCCTGGAACTGGGGTGTAGTGACAACCCTCCCATGTTATCATAAAGTAAAGACAGAACATAACGCAATAACATAACACAATAACACATTTAAAGAAAGACAACACAATGAAAATATAATGGTACAACACAACAAAATAGATACAACCATGGTATAATACAATAGTATTATTGTAATACCAGTCTAGTAATGAGGCAAAAATACAGCACAACAGAGCACATCACCACCACACAAAATGTTACAAAAACAATACTCACAAGAATCCCTCCAGAAACATATTTTTATAATACAGCCGTAAAAAGATATGAAATCAACTCTGCCCTAATTTTCCCCCAAAAGCGGTACAAAAGGGTGTGGTGATGGACAGAGCATCTGAATCAATCAAACACTCACACCCAGTCAAAAGATCTGGGTTTAATCCATCACCGTTCTTTAGCCTACTCTGCCACCCCAGTTCAGACATGGCTATATGCAAATCCGTCTGACCCTGTGCCTCATGGGAACAGTCCAGCCCGAACTGCCAAGCAATGTCTTCCCTGGACCGGAAACAAGCTTCCGAGGACCGGTTTCTGGCATTCCAGCCGTCTTAAGCCCTGCTTGCTTGAATCCAGTGGCAAAGTGAGCAAGGGACTCACGTCTGAGCATACCCTGCCACACTTATGGCGGCCCAAAGCGGTACAAAAGGGGGTGGTGATGGACGGAGCATCTGAATCTATCAAACACTCACACCCAGTCAAAAGATCTGGGTTTAATCCATCACCGTTCTTTAGCCCACTCTGCCACCAAGCACACAAAATAGTCCTATTCAAAAAAGTTTTGTGATTTGGACTCATATATACATACATTAATTTATGATTACCCCTTTGAAATTTGGGAAACACCTCCAGACACATGTGTTGGAAGTAGGAGGGATGGGGGTGTTTCAGCTTTTCCAAAATTATCATGCAAGTGTTTAGAAGGTGAATAAGCAATAAAGATGCCTTTACATTGTGTTTTTATCTTTTCATGACCATTGAAAGGCACAGGACAGATGTCATGCTATTATAGAGTTAAACAAACTGACCTATAGAAGCTTATTCTGTTGACACGTAGATTGGTACACTTTTCTTTCTCTCACTGTAAACCCAGAGGAATTTGAAAAGCTAACTATCTGATAATTTGGCTGGGGCACAGAGAGTGTGAATGGAAAGGTTGTAAGATGTCAGTCTTTTTTCTAAAACAGATCAGCATTTAAATACCCTTAAATGAACTATTCTGAAGTTAAGTACTTCAGAATGTCATCAGTTACAAATATTGGGGCAAATTCCCAAATGTAATCTGAGCCAAAAGTCTGACTTTACGACTTTTGGTATTCACGGAGCCATTTATGAGTTGTATCTTTATGTCTGCAGTCCGGTGGGAGTCTCAGCACCCGGGCCGTACTCTCCAGCTGTAGCTGTACTCTCCAGCTCGGGCCATACTCTCTGGCTCGGGCCGGACGAAGTGCAATCAATGGGCCAGAATAAATTTTTTTTATAAAAAAGGAACACTAGGAACGTGTGATAAATCGAAGGGGAGGTCATGAAAATTAGTTTGGGCAGGGAAAAGGGTGTGTCGGGACACTACATCATATACTAGAAAAGTATTATCCTTTGCATCATGGTACATGCAGTCCATGATTTGTGCTCCCCTCAGTTAACACTTTGAGGGGAGTGCGAATTTTAGACTGCATGTACCATGCACACTGAGGGGAGCACAATTTGTGGACTGCATGTACCATGATACAAAGATGTAAACCTTTTCTGGATTATGATGTAGTGTCTGGCCAAACCCCTTTCCCTTCCCAAACTGATTTTCATGACTTCCTCTACCATTTATCACACATTCCTTAAGTTCCATTTTGTAATTTCTTTTAATTCCGGATCATTGTTCACACTTCATCCAGCCCGAGCCGGAGAGTACGGCCCAAGATGGAGAGTACAACCCCAGACAGAGAGTATGGCCCTGATGCAGAGAGTATGGCCCTGGTGCGGAGATTCCGGCCTGACTGCGGACGTAAATATATGACTCATAAATGACCTGTGAATACCAAAAGTAGTAAAGTTAGACTTTTGTCTCGGATTGCCTTTGTGAATAGGGCCCGAAGTTCAGTTTTTGTGTAATTCTGAAGTGTGCTGCACTAGGATTCACCGGAAGCAGTTCTCTTACCCCCATTGTTTCTTACAAAATCAGTGATTTATGCATACATAACAATTGTATTTTTTCTTTGAGTACATAAACGTTTTGAAAGAACAGTCAGTTTTCAATGCAATCCCATCCAAGATCGGCACGTGTAGGTGAGAGCGCTAGAGCAGTGGGGGCTGGAAGTTGACTAGACAGGCGACAATGAGGGAAAACTAAATAAACATTTTGTTTTCCCTCATTGTCGTCTGTCGAGTCGCTCCCAATCCCTGCTCCACAGCTCTTACCTGCACGGGCTGTCCTAGATCCTATCCTACTGACCACTACTAACACATTATCTACATACATCAGACAAATACAATCTATTGCTCCTAGAAATTGAGAAAAGTAACTAACTAAAGCAAGTCCAGCCTTTAAATTAGTTAACTATAACGAAAACAGAAGAAGGGCCAGGTTTGCAGCCTTGCTTCAATCTGTCTCAGACTTCCTTTGTCCGATTGAATTCAAGCCTAGGGTCAGTATGATTTCTATTTCAAAAGTTATCATTAGATAAATGAAAGCACTAAAAGAAGAAGAATAGTTCATAAATATTGCCCAAGTAGGAAGGCGCTCTGAGGTTCCGTGACGATTTGAACCCGTGTTTTCAATATTGTCGGAAATACATAATATTGGTATCAGCGAACCGCAAATGATCCATTTAGCATATCCTGGTGTTTTCGCTATGCTACGAGCAAGAGTACTCTTGTAACCAACACATTTCTGATCTACCCATGGCATCCATCTTAGATCATGGCGGCCATTTTGTGTTTCTTGCCCTCACATAAGCAATAACCTCTGATCACTTCATTTCAATTAAGGACACGTAGCCTTAGCCGGAGATTCACCTCTTCAAGTGACACGTGCACCTTGGAACAGAACACGCTGTAGCTGCATGACTCGACAAAGGCTGTCTCCTCTGCCCGAGGCCAGCCCTACCGAACTGGTTCTCGTGTCCATTGTCCCGATCATGATTAGGCGGCCGAAGCCGGTAGCCTTGCCCATTTACAACCCACAAACATCTCTTATCCTGCTTTTCTATCTTCTGCACCTGGCTCTGCTCCTTTCCTTCTGGGCCTTTATTAGGGGGAGGTAACGAAATTTACGATGAGGCGGTCCGGGTACTGAATGAAAAGTTGACATGAGATTATGATGGAAAAGTGGGAACCTCTCATTCGTAATGTTGTATCATCAGATATTGTCGACGATTCCTGTGCTACGCCAAATATTTATTGTTTAGGACACAAAGGTTTGGGAATGTAGTAACATGTGAAGAATTTGCCCGAAGCCCAATTTTCAGTATATAAGGAGCAACCCTCTTTGGACAAATCGAACAGGCTCCTAGATTCTGCCCGTGTGTAGTATCTGTGATTTCTGTGTCCCTGCAGTAATAAACCTTTGGTCTTTGACGCCACCATCGAGAAGCCCGTGTTTCTGTTCATTTGTGCACCAAGGCAGGTGGAACTCCGGGGTCTTTGGGTGTTGTTCCCTGACACCTCTGGACGAAACCAAAAAGTCCAGAACTCCAATTGGCGCCCAACGTGGGGCGACGTCATTCGGTACCGGTCCAAAAGCCTGAAGAGTTCGAGAAGCTTCGTGTGAAGATTCCTGTGGGAGGCGCCCCACTTCATCGATCCCGGCATATCGCAAAAGTGGCCCGAAGTTCTCTTCCACGAGGGTTCCCGTTCAGGACGGCTGCAGTGGGCCGTTGCCTTGACCGTCGCCCTGTCTTGGACCCGAGGTGCAGTCCTTAGTACGGCGAAACGTGACGGGTTTCTCCTTGGTGACGTCTTCAGTGCCTCAGTTAAGTATTTAGTGGTTGCTAGTTGGTTACTTCGTGAGGGTTGTTAGAATCCTTTTTGGTTCTTGGTTTGGTTTGGTTTCGTAAAGATTATCACTGGTTGTTCTGGTTACGATAATCTATTTGGTTTAGTTTGTGTATCGATACATCAGTTCGTTCCTGGTAGGCCTAACTTCTTGGTTCAGGTGCACATATCTGTTTCGTGTTTTGTTTGTTCTGTGTTCCGGATTGCAAAATGGTAAGCCGGAGAAATTGTATGTTGTCTTGTTTTGGTTGCAACAGTGACTCACGATTGGAGGACTCATGTCTGGTTCCTCCGATTGGGACTCCCCTATATGACTTGTACTGTAAACATGGTGTGGGTCCTATATCTTATAATGAGGTGTGGGTCCGTTATACGAAAAAGGACGGTGTCCTTAGTTGGCCACTGCATGGTAGTTTTGAACCCGAAATTCTTGATAATTTAGAAGCGAAATTGTTTAGGAAGAAAGCCCGGCCGGCAATGTTTGATTCTTTCCGTAACTGGCGAAAAGAATCTAAACAGAGAGAAATGAAAAGATTAAAGAAGGAACAGAAAGAGCAAGAAGAGTTGACTCTAGAACAAGCGGCTAAGCAGCTGCAAGTTAACGAATCTGAGAAGGCCATAGAGGTGGCCATTAGAGAGCATAATTTAGCGATCGACAAGTGCTATCCTGCCATGCCATCGAAAACAGCTAAGATACTGGAGGACCCCGAAAACGATCCTTTGTTGTCTTATTTGTTAAGGTCACCTCCACCGTATGCACAAGGTGCTACGGCTCCACCTTTACCGAATGTTCAATTGCCGGTTGCTGAACAACCTGGTATTCCTGCTGCTGCCCCTCAGAATCAAGCTCCTGTACCTCCTGTGGTCAATATGAATGTTCCTACGGCTCCTCCTCCTCCTGGATTGCCGACTTCTATACCTGTATCTGTCTCGCTTACACCTACTGTTCCACAAACTATCTTCCTCGATACTCCTACTGTCCCGCTATCTGTTCCTACCTCTACTGTGTTCTCTGCATCTGCTAGTGTGTTGACTCCACTTTCTGTTCGTCGAAAAATCACTGATTCTGTTTCTAGCATTCTGTCTCCTTTCTATAAAACTTTAATCAAGACTCCTACTTCTGACTCTGTTCAAAGACGTAGTCAGCTTCCGAGTACTGAGGAACGGGGAATTTTAGATTCCACGGCTCTCAGATGGATTTCGAAGAATAGGAGATACAGTACGAGAGATGTGCTAGATACATTTATGCAATGGAAGGAACCAACACAACGGTATGTCTTTGATGAGATGTGCTCGCTGTTACGTGAGGAAATAGAAGAAGATGATGTTGAATCAAATTTAGAAGACTTAATTAAGGTTCAGAAAGAGTTTGCTGCAGGAATGATAGTAGGTGAAAATATAGAAGAAGCGATAGAACTGAATTTAAGTTATAGAAATGACCCATCACTTCGTTCACCAAGAGATTTTGAGAAAAGTAAGACGAAGCTAAGTCGCCAATATCCAATGAGGGAGGTTCCTCCAATTTGGCGCGATGCTGTACAAGCTGATAATGCCAATGGTATTGTAGCCGCTCCAGCGCAATTCCAAAGAGTGTGGATACACATTCCATGGAAACGAGCTGAAGTGCTAGCAGTGAAGCAGGCCTTGCCAGACCCGCGTAAGAATCCTGCTGGATACTATAAGGAATTAACACAGACAGTTGAAGCTTGTATAATGAACTTAGCGGACATTGATATGTTATTTGGTAATGTAGTTCCGCAACCAATTTGGGCTAAAATTCGTAAAGAGAATCATCCAGTTGCCCTAGGTGGTGATTGGGCAGCTATCATTGCAGCGGATGGTCAGCAAGTAGGTGGTGCAAAACCCAAACCTCTAATTGCTAATCTTCCAGGTAGGATAATCGACTTAATGAAGACTCTGATGCCCGCATTGCGCGTTAATTGGGACAAGTTGTCCGCATGCAGGCAAAAGAAAGACGAAAGTGTCTCCGACTTTTTCACGAGGTTCGAAGAGACTTTTGTAGATCATAGTGGTCAGGACATGAGCAGAGAAGGAGGACAGAGACTGTTTGTGGATAAATTCGTACATAATTTGTTACCTGAGTTATGCAACAAATTAAAAGATTCCGAGAGTGCGTGGGCTGTCTCAACAACTGCGCAAATACTTGCAACTGCACAGTATTATGAAAATAGGGATAAAGAGGAGAAAGAGAAATCAGATAAGAAAACGAAAGACTTAAAGACTAAAGTTCTCTTGCAACAGGCGTATCCGCCTCGCACAAATCAGACTAATACGCAACAAGGTTCGTATCAAAGGACAGATTATAGTTCACCGAGACCTCAATATCAGTGGAATCAGTGTGCATACTGTAAGAAAGAGGGTCACTACAAGAATGAGTGTCCGATCTTAGCGCAAAATAACGCAGCAGCAGCTCAGAGAGGTCGTGGTGGTTTTGTGCAAAATTCTAGAGGTCGAGGTCATGGTGCTATGCCTCCACAGACGAATGATCGTCCTTCCAATCACTTTGATCAACGAAATGGACAGTCTGCTCAGCAAAATAGATCTCAACACTATTTTGTTGAAGACTATTGTGAAGTGGATGAGGGATTTCAGCAAAATGGGTACTAGGACAGCCATGGACAGAGAGAGGGAGTAGTATCAGTTCCAGTGGATCAGAGTGGGCCTTATGTCGCTGTAGCAACATCAGGTATAGTCGAACCGTTTCTGTTGGATACTGGTGCAGCAAAAAGTTCTATCATTCATGCGAAACTCCCTGGAGCACCTTTGTCCGGCTCAACAAATGTTTCTGTAGGTTTTTCAGGCGCCCCTGTTTACAACCCCATATCTGGTCCTTTGTCTATTTCTGTTGGACCGTGTCAATTGAAAGCACCCCTGATTTTGACGACGGGTTGTAATGAAAATCTGCTTGGTTTAGACTTGTTAAAACGACTATATGCGACATTGTACTGTTCTCCGGAAGGAGTACAGCTTACATTGGGTAAAAGAATCACCTCTCCGATGTACTTGTCAATGGATGCACTCCCGCCAGAGCTGCGTTCACTCCCTGATTCTCTTTGGGCGACTGGTCCTAACGATGTAGGCCTTTTAGAAATACCACCATATGTAGTCACTTTGAAAGCAAATGTAAAATTTCCACGAATTCCTCAATATAAAATATCTAGTGAAGGTGAACGAGCACTTCTATTGATTGTACAAGATTTGATTAAGAAAGGTGTGGTTGAAGAAACGAGAGGAAATGTCTGTAACAGTCCTGTATTACCGATTTTGAAAAGAACTGATCCTACAAAGCCTCCAGTGTATAGGTTTGTCATCGACCTCAGAGAAGTTAATAAGATTGTGGTCCCGCAGTTTCCTGTAGTTCCAGACATTACTGCCTTGTTAACATTGATTCCTGCTACAGCCACATGGTTTTCAGTCATCGACTTAAAGAATGCCTTTTTCAGCATTCCGATAGCCGAAGAAAGCAGGGATATTTTCGGCTTCTGTCTAGGAGGTTGAAGTTTCAGATTTAAACGCGCTCCACAAGGCTATTGTGAGAGCCCATCTATTTACAGTCAAGCATTAAAAAGTCAGTTAGATACCTTTGTCCTTCCTCCAGGATCTGCTCTAGTACAGTATGTAGACGATCTTCTAGTGGCTGCTGATGATAAGGAAACTTGCAAAGCAGCTACAATTTCGTTATTGCATCATTTGTCTAATTTGAATCATAAGGTGTCACCTTCGAAAATGCAATACTGCTGCCAAGAAGTGACCTACCTAGGTCATCTCTTGTCAAAGGAGGGAAGGAAGTTGACCCCAAAGAGAATAAAAGCAATTACGCAGATGAGTGTTCCTCGCACGCAGAGAGAAGTGCGTGCCTTTTTAGGTATTACCTCTTACTGTAGGCAGTGGATCCCAAATTTTTCTCTTTTAGCAAAACCGTTGGTAGCTTTGACTGGGAAAAATGTTCCGAGTCCGGTGCCATGGTCTGATGAATGTCAGGAGAGTTTTTCTGAGTTACGAAATGCATTGTGTTCAGCTCCTGTATTAGGTACACCTGATTACAGCAAGCCATTCACGCTCTACGTTCACGAGAGAGAAGGTTGCGCGTTGAGTGTTCTGACACAGACATTTGGTGATAAACAACGCCCTTGTGCGTATTTTTCATCAACATTAGATCCGGTAGCTAGAGCGTTACCTAGTTGTTTGAGAGCTACAGCGGCAGCTGCGGCTTCCATTCGACAATCTGCTGGTTTGGTGATGAACAACATGCTAGTGGTCATGGTTCCTCATGCTGTGGATACACTCATGAATCGAACTAAGACGCAACATCTTACCAGTGCGAGATTATCTGGTTACGAGCTGACATTATTAGCAAGTCATATTCAGATCAAAAGATGTAATGTATTAAATCCAGCAACACTGTTGCCGGCTAATCAAGAGTCGAGTGATTCTGAGCCCCATGATTGTTGTTTTAGAACGGAGGAAGAGACAAAAGGACGTATGGATTTAAAGGACACTCCATTGTCAGATCCAGATGGCACGCTGTATGTGGATGGGTCATGTTTTAAATTGGAGAATGGTGATGTGACTGCTGCCTACGCAGTGACAACTTTGAAGACGATTGTGGAGACTGCAAGAGTGAGTCAGAATTCTGCCCAAGCTGCAGAATTAATAGCTCTAACAAGAGCGTGTGTTTTAGCTAAGGGAAAGAGAGTGAATGTGTTCACAGATAGTCAGTACGCGTTCGGCGTGGCCCATAGTTTTGGCCGTTTGTGGAAAGAAAGAGGTTTCATTACGTCCCATGGGACTAAGATTCAACATGGTCAGCTAGTTAACGACCTGTTGGAATCTCTAACCTTGCCAACTGAAGTTGCGATTGTAAAGTGCAGTGCTCATAAAGCAATCACGCATGATGTTGGTCGTGGGAATGCTTTTGCTGATGAAACTGCTAAAAAGACAGCTAGAGATATGATGAGGAGAATGTATGTTGCTACGTCTGCAAGGTGGATTGCTGAATCTGGAATGTGTGAGAATACAATGGAAAGTGTGAAAGGGATTCAGAAAGAGGCAACTGAGGAGGAAAAACGTGTATGGAGAGAAAGTACGGGCAAGTTGGATTCGAGTGGGTGTTGGATTGATTTGTCAGAACAACAGCGTTGGATGTTGCCTGATGCGTATGTGCTTGCAGTGGTGACGATGGCGCATGGAGTAGCGCATATAAGTTCTAAAGGAATCTGTAAGATGTTGGCTCCGGTCTGGAAGAATGATGGGATCAGTAAATGTGCAGAGAGAGTGGTGAAAAATTGTATGGTATGCCTGATGCATAATCCTGGCAAGGGAACTCCAACTCCTGCTGGTCACTTCGCTCCTCCTTCCTGCCCCTTTGAAGTGATTCAGTTAGACTTCATTCACATGGATCGCTGTAATAATCTGAAATACGTCCTGGTGGTAGTCTGTGCTTTTTCCAGATGGATCGAAGCATATCCACTAAAGGACAATACCGCCCTATCAACTGCCAAAATTCTTCTCAAAGAATATTTCCCTAGGTTCGGAATGCCACGGATTGTATGGTCAGATAACGGAAGTGAGTTCATAGGGAAAGTTATGCAGAGTGTGTGTGCCGGTCTGAGCATAAAACAGAAGTTCCACAGTGCGAACCATCCCCAGTCTGCTGGTTTAGTTGAGGGTTACAATGGCACCCTCAAACTAAAACTAGCCAAAATTCAAGCATCCACGGGTTTGTCCTGGCCAGACGCACTACCCTTGGCTTTGTTATCAACGAGAGCAACTGTACATTCTAGAGTAGGGCTTAGCCCCTATGAGATTGTCTTTGGCCGCCCGGCAAATGTGTGGGGTGTGCCTAGGCCAAAGGAGTTTTGTTCTCTAGAATATCCTATGTTGATAGACTACCTTTACGACTTGACTGCTAAATTGAGTCTTATTCACCAACAGGTTTTCGATGCATTGCCAAAGCCTCCGGAGAGTCCAGGGCATCAGCTGAAACCCGGTGATCAAGTCGTGATCAGAAACTTCGCGAGGACGAAGAACCTTCAGCCCAGATACGTCGGCCCCTTCCAGGTCCTGCTTGCAACGAGAACAGCAGTTCGTGTAGCTGGTCGCAAGCACTGGATGCATGCGTCTCATGTCAAACGTGTACCTCTACCACTTCCTTACGACGACTGGGTGAAGAAGGGAATTGGTGCCTCCGAATTTGAAAAAACGCCAAAGTTCATCCCTTTCAGCGATGCCGAATTGATTACCGACACTCCAAAATCTGACTCTCCTCCTGAAAAGACTCCTTTGAACTCTGAACATTTGTCCTCTGCATCAGAAAAAACTCTGTCATCTGCGAACTTGAACACTGCAACAACTACTAGTGATATGCTATTTGCCGATCAAACAGTACCTGCAAAGCAAAGATACAATTTACGACCTCGTAATATGGACAAATAAATAAAGCAGGCAACTGCCCATTGTGATATTTTGAAATTTTGAACTTTTGCCTTCAGCCAGGAAGTTTGCTATTGTTTTATTATTTTTAAAATTGCCTTGCTGTCTGGGTAGCCGTAGGGTCGTGGCTGTGTGCCTAGTTGAATCTGCGGGGGTCTGACACAAGGTCGATCTTTCTGTTGGTTCTGGGAACTCCCGGGGCTGATAGAGGCATTTTCATCTACGTACACATCATCAGTGGTCACGAGCGGATTGTAGAAGATGGAGCTTCCTGCACTGCAACGAGAAAATGTGATTTATGTTTACAGAATTCTTCACAGCAAATGCTTTTTAATACAATGTGCCATTACATTTTTGATTGTTTTGATAACGTTGGTGGGTGGAATCGTCTTTGGTATGGGTTTGATTTTTATGCCAGTAACCACAGTACCTCCCCTTGATCCTGCTACTTCTACTGTTTCTTCTATACACTCTTTTCACTCGTTTCCTGAACATGAGCAAGCTCGACGCTCAGAATTCATTAATAACACTTTTGTACAGCTCTTGCACCAACACCAACTGGTAGTTAACACTACAGACTGCTGGGTGTGTGGCTTGATACCCCACACTATGGATAAAGGTATTCCCTACCTGGTTTTACCTTTCAGCTATAATGGATCATTTCAGGCCCTTCAAACCATCTTTGCTTATGCCCTTGAAACCTATCCTCCACGTCCACCACGTTCCACTAAATATAACTCTGCCAACAAAGCCTTAGTCCAGGGAATTATTGACATGATTAAGGACGTCAATAATACTCCATCTTACCCTAGAGACGAATTGCGAGTATATTTGAGTTGGAATTCTTCAGAGTATCGCCTTAGTTTGGGAGAAAGCAAGCGTAAAAGCTCAACTCCAATCTGGGTCATACCTCACCGAGGTCAGGTCTGTTTGCAAGGTATTGGGAGAAATCCGAGAGCTCAGCTAGGGAGGAGTGAGTGCGTAGAGACTTACGTGTTTCCGGCTAACTCTTCCCCTGCTTTTCTTACTGCTAGGGGTACCTACTTCATCTGTCGAGACAGAGCTTATACATGGTTGCCTGCCGACTTTTCAGGGTCATGCTATATTGCTCGATTGTTGCCTCCAACATACACTGCTTCATCTGACTACCACAGGACCAGAGCAGCGAGAGGTGTCTTCAGCAAGGAAGATACTGCTGGTCAGGAAGCTGGAGACTTCTTCAAAGGCTTCCTTCCGTTCTGGGGGCCTATGGCCAATAGTAGAAACATACGTCAGCTAACACGGGTAGTTGAATCTACTATCACCGAAACTGCTGGTGCCCTTAGCAATTTGACAGCTGAGCTTCAGGCGGATAGACTCATGACGTTGCAGAACCGTATGGTTCTAGACGTAATACTTGCAGATCGAGGTGGGGTATGCAGAATGATCCAATCGAGCTGCTGTGTCTTTATTCCTAATAATGCTCCAACAGTTTACGAGGCGATCTCGAAGCTACACAAGATTTCCGACTCTATTCATGTAGACAAGGGAAACTGGTCCTTCATGGAGTGGTTTTGGACTCTGATCTCAGCGTGGGGATGGAAGGTTCTAATGGTCATTGGTGTCATCTTAGTATTCCTCTTCTCATGCTGCCTGATTATCCAGTGTGGTCCTGCTCTGTGTAGTCTTTGTGCTGCAACCTGTTTTAGGAAACCACCTGCGTTTGGAGAAAAGGCGCGAGAAAGGATGATGATACAACAGCATGTCACTGACCTGATGAGCATAGAATTAGACTCTGACATAGACTGAGTAATTGCCTATGTAAGGGCAAAAGGAGGGTCTGAGGTTCCGTGACGATTTGAACCCGTGTTTTCAATATTGTCGGAAATACATAATATTGGTATCAGCGAACCGCAAATGATCCATTTAGCATATCCTGGTGTTTTCGCTATGCTACGAGCAAGAGTACTCTTGTAACCAACACATTTCTGATCTACCCATGGCATCCATCTTAGATCATGGCGGCCATTTTGTGTTTCTTGCCCTCACATAAGCAATAACCTCTGATCACTTCATTTCAATTAAGGACACGTAGCCTTAGCCGGAGATTCACCTCTTCAAGTGACACGTGCACCTTGGAACAGAACACGCTGTAGCTGCATGACTCGACAAAGGCTGTCTCCTCTGCCCGAGGCCAGCCCTACCGAACTGGTTCTCGTGTCCATTGTCCCGATCATGATTAGGCGGCCGAAGCCGGTAGCCTTGCCCATTTACAACCCACAAACATCTCTTATCCTGCTTTTCTATCTTCTGCACCTGGCTCTGCTCCTTTCCTTCTGGGCCTTTATTAGGGGGAGGTAACGAAATTTACGATGAGGCGGTCCGGGTACTGAATGAAAAGTTGACATGAGATTATGATGGAAAAGTGGGAACCTCTCATTCGTAATGTTGTATCATCAGATATTGTCGACGATTCCTGTGCTACGCCAAATATTTATTGTTTAGGACACAAAGGTTTGGGAATGTAGTAACATGTGAAGAATTTGCCCGAAGCCCAATTTTCAGTATATAAGGAGCAACCCTCTTTGGACAAATCGAACAGGCTCCTAGATTCTGCCCGTGTGTAGTATCTGTGATTTCTGTGTCCCTGCAGTAATAAACCTTTGGTCTTTGACGCCACCATCGAGAAGCCCGTGTTTCTGTTCATTTGTGCACCAAGGCAGGTGGAACTCCGGGGTCTTTGGGTGTTGTTCCCTGACACCTCTGGACGGAACCAAAAAGTCCAGAACTCCAGCTCCCAGCTAGTTATGCAAACGGGTGTAGTTAGAGAGCCAAGGACCAGCCAAGGACCCTACTCAAACCCAGTCAATTCATGCCAAGTAGTGCACACCCCCTTAGATAATACTGCCTTTGTGAATTAATCATTACATTTTGGAGTGAGAGTCACTAACCAATGTGCTAGTGTGTTTTTATGATATTAATTAGGTGGAAGATTAACAGAACCATAGCTGTAGAAAAGTTTTGATGATTTGACTTTGCTGTTTTTGTTGTATTGAAATGCATTTTAATGAACACCTGTTTTTGAGAGTCACCAAAAATCATACTCTCAGGATACCCAGTGTAATTGAAGCCTGACTATAACCCACCACACTTTATTATCCTTCATGTCTACAACTGATGTGAGCTGGCATAGTGGGTATCTACTAGGAGATCAGGGAATAGAAAAGACAAAGTGAGAGGAACACACAAAAAGCACTTCCTGCTTCCTTGAAATCACCAGAAAACATAGATTGAGGTTCAGGTCAAGCATGTATTTCCGGATAAGTTCGTGGGAGTGGTGTCATGTCTTGCTACAAAGGGATTAGTAAAAAAAATGGACACGTAGAGGCAATACTAGCAGCAATTGTTGACAAACAAATACTCTTATAGCAAATGTTACTCACTGACTTTCCATTAGTTGGGCAAAACGGTGAAATAATGTGCTTAACGCCAGTTGGGTGCAGTCTCTTCCTGGGAAGTAACATTGAGGCTTGATGTAGTTGTATGAAGCAGGTGCTAGAGGAAAAGCTGGAGGAAAAGATTAAAGAAGGAACCATTCAGGATACCCTGGAAGCAAACCTTAAAGTGATGAGGAGGAGAGAAATCAAAATTATCTAGACATGTGAGGCCTATAAGCAAACTTTGTCTAAAAACGACTAAATGCAATGTAGTCTTTTTAGGTGTTAGTGTAAGTCATTACTATGTCATAAATGCTCCTCTGCCTATGTTAACCTGTCTGCCTCTCCCCTTTACCCTGTTGTCGTATCAGATGATACACCTCATTCTAAGTCTCCAGCTGACAGGGACCCATCCCCATGTCCAGAACTCCCTTTGTCTGCTTATGTTTAGAATAACTACTTTTTAATCTTTGGGAGTCAATTTTTTTAGCGGTGCAAGGAGCTATTTGCAGACAGATATATTATTTAAGTAAACGATCTGTGTTCCTATTGAAAGAAAGATACTTTGAATAAATTGCTCTTTGGACATTTCATTTTTCTTTTTAATTCTAGCACATCCTTTATCAGGACTTACATCTTCATGGATGAATTCCTGCTGCTGTCAAAACACTTTTAGGAGAGGTAATTATAAAGAACTGATAATACCAGGTTTACAAATATGTAACTATTCTCTATGAAAAATGTATTTTTGACGACAATCGAAGCTTATTAAGAGTATACTTTAAAATGTTTGCTACTTTAAATCCAACAGAGAAATGAGGCCACAATTTTAAAATGTGACGAGAACTGTCATGGAATAAATAAGTCTTAGAGACTGTAAATATTTTGAATATATTATTCAAACTCATAGAAAGGAATATTATCATGGGACATATGTCAGAAATGTTTTTCAGTAGAGATGAGTAACCATTTTATGTATGTAGTTAGCCTTCTGCTGAGGAAAGTGCATAATTCTAAAGCTGTCTTCTCCTGTAGCAAGCCTCACAGTGCAGGCACATTCTGTGAGCTAGGTGAGCACTTTGGTTCTTTATAAGAACTCTGTGATCTCTGCAGGCAGATGTTAGTGGAAGAAGGCATAATGATATGTGGGTTGAAGTTGTATTGATGCTTGTTTCAGAGATTACCTATGACTCTCCTGAGTAAGACTGATTGGCTAGGAGCCTATCACAATATATTGTTTTGGAACTGTTCAGCTTACTGGCATACCATTTGAATTAATTTACATATTTGTTACAATATGTAATGCTAAGCCAAACATTTCCCATGTAAATGTCTCCCAGCCTGAACTGGAGCACGTGAAAAAACACAATTATTAGAGCCCAACTGGAGCTTTTTAAATATCATCCTATAACGAAACGGCCAGTTGAACAAAATACTTAGAGACTGATTCTCAAACTGCACTTTGTAGTATGAACTATAACACATATTACAAAATATAAGTGTCGGAATGGGTGAATATGATGTTAACGAATGTCATGATATGTGCAACCCGACAACAGCAATATCAGTAAATGCAATGTAAATGTAGGCAACAGCTTGTGCCAGCACAATGCCCGTCAATGCAATGTCAATGTATACCATAATATGTGCCCGCACAGCACACCAACATTAGCAATATTGATACCAATGTATTTTGTGATCCATGCTCATACGATATTATTGTTGTGTATAAAAACAATGTCAATTTACATTCAGACCAGAGCAAGCATAATCTTGTTAATACCAGAACAAACCATATCAATGTACAACAAGTCAACTGTGTGCATAATGATGTTAATGTCGATAAAAACGATGCCAGTGGTTGGGCTGCCATATTATCTTTAGGCGTTCCAATGAACTCAAACCATTGCTGTCTGATTCATTCAAGGTGACCTCTCCATCAACCCTGAGTCAGATATATGTGGTCAGGCAGGTCCTGCGTCCCATGCCCACACCTATCGAGTAACAGATCACATGTGTGGACCCTCAAAATCCAAAGACCAACACAAATCCAGGGAAAACCCTGTTTGATTCCACAGATAAATGCACCACAAAAAAGTCTGAGATAATTGGCACCAATAAAACCTATTTGGCCAAAGGCACTAGATACCACATATACATGGGCACACTCAACCAATCAGGACACGACAGATACACCAAACATAGTGATCACAGGCTCCTCATGCCAGATATCTAGAGACATACACACTGGCCAAAACTAGCTCTCCCCGAGCTTGAGAGCCATCTCAGATGCCCGCGTTTGTTGATTTACAACTTTGATGCTTTTTTGGAATGTTGCAAAGCTTTTTATTGTACCTCATGAACTGTATAAATGGACGGGCAAAACTTTGTAAATCAAGTGATTTTGAGAAGAAGCATTTTGTCCAGGGTCTCCTGGCTGCAGCATTTAATTAAACCAATGTATTCCTCATTTGCCAATGCCTCTTGCCTTTTAATTTATTTAAGGTAATTCAAAGCAGGGCCACATTTGTTTTGGAGTTCTGGAGTTTTCCAGCCTCAATGTGGAGTCTTTGCAAATGTAAGCATAGATTTTAGTAGTAAATGCGGGTAAGGCAAACAGGAGTGGGTGGGAAAAGGGGCAGTCTTACTACTAAAGGGGATGGAATTAGGGAGGAGTAAGATGGGTTTAGGCAGAGTAAAGGAGGGGTTTAGGGAAGGATGATACTTACACACACAAGAGTAAGTGAATTGTTTTACTCTAGGGGTGAAGACGTACCGTACCTTACACTTTTGTAGTTAGTTTACCCTCAGAGTTTCTGAATACCGAAAGTAGTAAACTTACAACAAAGTGTAAAACTACTTAAAGTGTAACTTACCTTTGTGAATAGTTTTTTCCAGTTTCAATAACATTCAAGTGTGTACCACAAACTTTACACACACAGATTTATCCTCCCTAGACTGTATGAAGTTGGAAAATGTCTGAATACTCGAACTTCTGCTTAGGTTTTTTAACTATGGTAGCTAAAGAAAGATCCCATCGATAAGTAAATGTGTTGTGAGTGTTTGTGTAGAAGGGGAAATTGTTCTTATCATTGCGAGGGGCTGCCGATTGGAATTGACAAGGGGGACTGGTGGCTGATAACAACTGTTCCTATTAACTTGCTCATAGGACAGCTTTCTTCCCTGACCAAAGTACCCACTGATTGGTAGGTCCAGTGCTACAATTCACAATGACTTGTCCATCAAGAGCCTGCCTCCCAAACCTTTATCCTTCCTGACACTTAATGATGACTGCTGGATGGAGCAGCCCACCCACCCATCATTAATGTCTCAGTTGGTCTCACTAGAGACATCTTCAGTTAATGGTCATTGGGAGTTTTCACATTAGTGCTTCACTAAACCTAGCCATATAGAATCTGAAATCTTTGGCCGACTTTCCGTAGACCAACATTTCAGACATAACAGAATATGCTCCTGACCCTTATTTTCTGTCAGTAGCGTCACTGTTTCACAATATTGTTTTTGTGTAGGTACGTGTATCTTCCTGCACCAAAACAATCCTGCATACAACGTAGGCACCCTGGCACACTGATGCAATGGTGTCTGCGTTCGCACTATGCAGCCAAAAGTGAGCCGGCTCTAGGAAAAGACATATCATAATTTAAAATAAGGCACATTCCTGCCAATTTATGCAGCACAGTGCAGTATAGTGGTGTGTTGCATTGCCCTGCAAATAAAATGATAAACGTGGACCCTAATGTCTAAGGTCCAGATGTATTTATCACGTTTTCGTGTTTTGTTCTTTATTGTTGTTGTGTTGTTTTCCAGCTTTAATTTCTTGCCCCACACTTGCACCATATTTTACCACCCACTTTTAACTCGTGGTATTTTAAAGATGGTGTTTTCCAACAGTTTTCAAACAACTCTCTTTGAAAGACCTCTAATACTTGTAATTAGTTTTTATTTATCTCATGTGTTATTTTTTGTATCTGGTATATATAATACATCCAGTAAATAGCACATGCGATTAATAGCACATGTGGAGCAAGGATATGCAATATTTATTGTATGTGATAAATACCTCATGCATGTTTTACCTCGTGATCAAACAAGTCGGCAAATGTATGCTCTATTTACCCTAGCATGCTGTTATTATAATTTTCACTCAGTCACAATCCAGGCCGATGTCTTCAAGAGAAAAATGCTGTTAATTAGTTCATGGTGCATGTTTTCAAAAACACTTTCCAAAAATCCAATTTACAAACATTTTCGATATCGGTTCAATATATCTATTTAATATCTAGAGAACCCTCCTCAGGCCTAACCTCACTTCGATGTTGAATATACTAAAATACCTCAAGCTACTTCTATAGTTTGACAGATTATTTATGAAATCGGTGATTAATAATTTTGATTTAACCTATATATTGAAATGTCTCATCTGCTGTCTTGTTTGTTTACTGACAGGTGTTTAAGCCATTTACAAACTATCCACATAACTTATATTTACTCTTATCATAACATATGTTCTACGTCATGTTTGAAAACCAATCATGTGCTGTTTCATAATAAAAAGAAAACTCCTACTGTTTCGTTTGTAAACGAGAAAGTCAAACAGAACTACAGTAGAAATACATCTCAACAAATTATGCATTACTGCCCACCTCTTCCGTAGATGATAAAAATGAGTGAATTGACGCTCCATAGAAAGAAATTATATTAAGTAGAAATTGAAATAATGCAAGCCATAAATGTAATGATATTGAAGCTGTTGCACAATAAATCTAACAGTTATAAATCCCCAGTTATTATTCCTATTACAAATTAACTACATTCAAACAATAGCCCAATTAGACTGTACAATATAGGTTAAGACAAGAAGAAGAATCACATTGTGATATATTATTTATAGAATATGTAATTTTTGGATCATGTTGATTAAATATTTATATGAGTAATTTGAATAATTTACAGAAGTGATCGCAATGGTAGGAGGAGTCCTTAACAAGCTAAGCTGATATTTTAAAAAAGATTAGATGACATGTTTTTTTAATTATTCATGTCAATTACAATTGTTTTTTTCAAAATCTATTTCAAGTAAAGTTGTTCTACCAAATTTAAAACTGCTGTTAAGTGCAATTAGGTTCTCCAGATTAACATTTGTATATCCATTGGTACAGGAACACGAATGTGCCTTCTTTATGCTCTCTTTTACGCAAGAGAACTGTAGTGGCATGTTAAGTTACATAGATTTCTAAAGCATGCAAATCAGCTATAAAGGTATCCGGGAATTTTAAAGCTAAGCATTTGGCTGTTTCCTTGGTGGTCTCAGTTTCTTGTGAAATTCGAGAAGGGTTGAAGAAGCTCTGATGTGATGAGGGGGTTGTCTTACGCTTTAAAGGAGATTAATGAGAAGTCGCTGCCTCCAGCTTTTGATTTGTGAGGTGCATGGGAGGGGAGTGGAAGCGTATGCAGCTGTTGAGGTATGCAGGGACAGTGTTGTGGAGTGCCTTGTATGTATCTGTGAGGAGTTTGGACTGGGTGCATTTCTGTATAGGGAGCCAGTGGAGTTTCCTAAGGTGTGGGGTGATGTGAGTGCAGCAAGGTAGGTAAAGGAGGAGATTGGAAAGGAGCGACCACTCGGTCCCCCCGAACGTATGGATGGGTGCCCCGATCCCCCCGGAAACCATTTTGGAGGCGTGGCTCGGCAGGTATGCCCAAAGTGGCGTAGCCGGGGTGCGCTCTTTCCCGCCCAGGAGGGGTTGTCCTAGACACCCGCACGGAAGACCACGCCCAGTAGGCGTACCTGAGGAGGGTCCCCGCCCTCCTGCAGACGGATAAATAGAGCGGGAATCCGAAGAAGCGTCCTCTTGTTCCTGCGCTCTGAAGGCTGCACCACTCGTCGCTCGTGAGCCCTCGACGGAACAAGCGGCAATTTTGACCCACCCACCAGCCCCTATTGCAATGTTTGTTTGAATAAAGATGTGGATTAAAAAGAAGTATATAGGCCTTTTTTCCTTTGTAGAGAAGTAAGGGAATGTTTCATATAATGATGTTGCTTCAGCTTTTAGGACATTTTTTCCCTTTGTAGAAAAGTAAAGTGATGACTCGTCAAGACTATGTCAGACTTTTTTCTTCCTTAGTAGATAAAACAACTGTTGTATGTATTTTTTTGGTCGGGCGGTAAGGTCATGATCGGTGAGCAGTAATTTCAAGGTCCCTAGAGGGGGGCGCCACCCAGAATGGATGGGAGCGCCCGGGGGGAGGCGGCCATTGGCCCCTTTGTGGTATTCCATTATCTTATGTCATCTGGAACTCTCACATGTCATTCAGTAGAGTGTTAGAAACTTAGAATGTTTTCCCTTGACTGTACACTGTTACTGCTGGACTGATGATGAAGACATCCACAGTTTGATTTACTACACCCTTCCACGGGGAGGCGGCACCCACTAAGGATGGGTCGCCTAGGGGGAGACGGCCATAGGCCCCTCCCAGGGGGGAGGCGGCTAGATGCCCCTCCTACGAATTTCCCGGGGGCCGGATATCCGCGACGGCGGATAGAGAGTGTGGGGATGAGGGGGAGTCCACGCTGTCCTTCCTACAGATACCTCACACAGGAACTCGGACGACCTTTAAGATGGCGTTGAGTGAAAAGGGGGCCCCCACGGCAAGGGAAGTTACAGTTGGCAATGAGGGTAAAGTCCTCTGTGCATGCGCCACTCACACCGTGAGGGCGGGAGTTTGGTAGTAGGGATCTGACACCGGTTGAGACCTTGCCGTTGGCCCTTAATGCTAGGATGTACAATTTTAATTTAGAATGTATGCATTTTCAGGATGCTAGACTCGGCTAGGAAACCTTTGTATTAGAGATCTGTTAAGGTTATCCAAAGAACATGTCTTCATCAAAATGTAATAAATGTAAAATTGTACATAATTCATGAAACTTTCATTTAATGTTTTAAATTTTGTTTCATATTTTAATAAATACGGCCGGGGGGGTAACTTCCCCCCGGTGTTGGGAGGGGTTGGCGGGCATCCCGGCCATATTTCTGCAGCGCTTTGAATGGTTTGGAGCCTGTTAGGAAATTCTTGGTCAGTCCTGCCTAGAGTGCATGGTTGTGGTCAAGTCTGCTGGTAATTATGGCCTGTATGACAGTTTTCCTAGTCTTCTTTGGTAGCCACCTGAACATCTTCAGGATGTAAAACATTGAGAATGTCACTGCATTTACTTGAGCTGTCATGTTGAGCTTGTCATCCAGGATTATTCCTACGTTTCTGGTGGGGTTGGGTATGTGGCGCTGAGGTCTGCTGGTCACCCGGTGGAGTCCCAAGCCAAGATTTTCCTTCCGAAGCTCACCACTTTGTTATATCTCTGTTGAGTTGCTTCTGGATATAAATCTATTGCCCTTCATCAACAGAGAAAGTAAATCCTACCTATAAATTACAACAGAAGAGAAGCATACACCTAGCTAAAGCTGAGGGAAATTTGTAATGTATAAAATGTGTTTTTGCCTTCTAATGAGTCTGTAAACTGGATTTACAATATTTGTTTTTTAAAGAACACACCAACATGTGCTATGTGGTATCACTATGTTTGTTTAATTTGAACGAGCACACTTAGCATGTGCTTTACCCTGTAGAACCGTTTTAAACTGCAAAAACAAAAAGTGCATAACAATTGTGAGTGCAGGAACATTAACTGGAAGAAAATACCTTTCTACAACTGACGTGTGATGTGGGGTACTGAATGCCCTTGATACTGTCACTTAATCAATTCCCTCTTTGTGCATTTCCAGGAGTTTTCCATGGGCAGGCCACATTAGGACCACGTCTCTCCCTGAACAAAGGATTAAATGCCACCTTGAGTCAGTGTTACCGAGGTAAAAGTATTCATGTACATACACGACAATTAGGGGATTTGTAGACCAGTATGCTCAACCATACATTCTCCGCCTGAGTGATGATTCACTTCTTCAACTAGTTTTGGATATAGATTTTACCACTGTTTCAAATTTTAACATGTGGTTAGCGGCACCCTGTTTTCTTGCACTTTTTTGAGATCCTGATGAAATTCACTGCATCCCTTTGGGAGCAAAAGATGAAACATGTCGACCCCTTCACTATTTTTTACAGATTGAATTTCCTTCTGGCTTAGTTTTTTTCTTTTATTCCTAGCCGTCCAATGCATCATTAAAAGTAGCCTAGCATAATGCAGAGCTAGTTTCAACCATACCTCACTTGTTCACATATTCCCTCCCCAGACCCCGCTCATCTAGATGTTTAGTCTACCTCAATATCTCTATTAAAACATCTGTGAGCTCCTCCCTCTCAGAGTGAGGGTTGTAGCCCGCATTACGATTCGGTTCGTAGTGAGAGGAGATCCCCTATGATGAAGCATGCCACTCTCGGGTGGGTGAGGAAAATTATCTCAATAAAGGGATACTCCAATCCTTCTTTCTTGTACTAGACCCATTGCCCTTCTATTGTGTTTTTTAATCATATAGTGGGGAGTCATCCTCTGATGGTCTTTAAAATTCTTCGGGTTCTCTTTTGGTGTGAAATATAGAATTGACTATTCCCACTGCAGTGTGTGCAACAGTAGGAAAAGTATTGTACTCATGAAGGGTCAAATGTACTTTTCCAACTCGAGTCTGTGCAACAGTAGGAAATGTCAGGACTGCTCCCAAGAGACTAAGACTCGGCTAAAACAGTTAATGCAACCCTTTTTCAAATAACTCCTCACACTACAAAGGGGTTAAGACACATAACTAGAGAATAAAGTGGAGTAAGAGGACCTCCAACATGCCTGCCAAAAATGCACATTAAAGAACCAGGTCTAGTGTTTTAGGGTTTGCCTCTGAAGATCAGAGTGGAATGTTCATGGTGCAAGAATTTCACTATGTGCACTTCACTGAGGCAATTTACCTGGTAGAAAGTATTCTTTTGAGCTCTGTCGTATTAGTTAGTTTTGTGAGGATAGAAAGATTGAGTGTGGGAGTCATTTAGTTTCCTTCATGTCCTGAGATTATTTATTTTGTGCTACAGGAGACTAGTGTGCTTTTAGGGAGTCTCCTTGTTTAGTTGTGGGTGGTTCCTATTTTCCCATGCATTCTCTGTAAAGTTCCTTGCAGTAACTGGGCAGTAACTGAGTTGAAATTAGTGTCTTAACTCAGCAGCTGCCAAACTCTAATAGCTGGCCCCTTCAGAGTAGGCGTGGGCGGAAAATCCGTTCCGCTCGCGGATTTTGCGGATTTTCGGGAAATCCGCAATCCGCGAGATTTGCGAATTTCCCGCAAAATCCGCAAATCCGCGAGCAGCGGATTTTGCTCGCACTGCTCGCACTGTTCGCGTGAGTTCGCGCCCCGCGAATAAGTGCAAAATTGCAGAAATACGATTTTAGCAAAACTGAAAGTAACTACTTACCAGGTTCAAAAGTTCAGGCTCATCATTAGTAGCCATTTCCTGGAGTGCTTCCTGAGGGGCCCCTCCAGAGTTCAGTTGCCAGTTGAAACTAGTATGTGACCCTGCTCTGAACCTCAGAATAGTTACACATATGCCACAAAGGTCCTGAATTACAGCTAAGGGAGACAAGCAGGAGCCAGGCTGGAAGTTAAAATCCATTAATCAGCCCCTAATTCATTATTGTCAGTTGGGGCAGGGCAGGTGTTGTAACTAATTTTGCAACAATGAAAGCACTTAGCAAGTGCAAAAGATCACTAATCAGGGCGCACTAAGGAAGCAGGTGCCAGCTAAAAAAATATTCTGTGACACATGAATCAGCCCCAAATTAATTCAGGTCACTTGAGGCAGGGAAGGTGTGCTTTGCTTTGCCGAAAATAATGTACACTGGACAACCAGAGGGTGTGGTGATGAAACAGAGGGTGGCATGGGTGGGCCAGAGGGTGGCATGAGTAGTCAGAGAGTGGCAGTGGTGACAGAGAGTGGCAGTGATGAAGAAGAGTGTCCCAAACAGGCTGGACACGTAGAAACAACAAGTTCACGAAACTTGCGACCCGACAGGTAAGTTCGCAATTTGCGAAAGTGTACAAAACCCTCGCGAACTGGCAGAAACACGGGCGAACACAAAAAAAAAAAAATCCGCAAATTCGCGGGAATTCGCGGATTTTGCGGATTGCGAATCCGCAAATCCGCAAAATTCGCGAACGCGAGATCCGCAAAATTCGCTCATGCTTACTTCAGAGAAATGTCTAGTTAAAAAGTAAATAAAAACTGTTTGGTAATCTTGAGTTAAGTTTCAGTTTTTAAAAGGCTCCTGCCTATGTTTAAAAATTATTTTTACAGTGGTTTGGTTGCCAGTTCACTGACGTGTTTAGCTGAATAAATTCGCGAAGTAGCTTGAACAGAGATTAATCCCTCCACTTCACATCTGTCAAAAAAATAGAGAGCAGGTATTCCTCAACGTGCATCCTGAGCTCTTCATTAAAGCAAAAAAAAAGAGCAGTGTTTCCCATCATCTTCAAAACTCTTTACTGCTGCATCATTTCTATAGCTTCCTAGTAAAAGCTAAGTGTATTTTTAGCATTCTAAGTAGAAAAATGCAGTATAAATTGTTAGAGTAATTTGACTTGTTTTTCCAATCTAGGGAAGACTCGGCCTGGGAGTTCGAGCTAGACGGTACCCATGGGGAACACGGTCAAGGCTGATTTGCATATGACTGGGTCAAAACTGGAATGGCGTGGGGAGCAAAATAACGATGGATTAAACCCAGATCTGTGACCGAGGTGAATGTTTGACACTGTTCAACATTCCATCCAATATTTTTTTGTGTTCCATTTTAACCCTAAGTGGAAAGTGTATGCCCAGACATTGGTCCAGTCGTCGCTACGCCACCAGTTTCAGGCTAGCCTGGCTGATGAGGGGTAAGACCTTGACCTTGGTCACAGGCCTGCACTCTCCCCGACAGTTCCTTCAATCAGCTGCTGCCTCTGAGCCCCCTGCCTTGCGAGTTTGAGTCTGCTGCTCTGTGCGCTGAGTACTGCTGTCTGTTTTTTCACTGTAATTTGTGCTTGTCTTCTTGTTTTTCTATTTTCTGTGCCACTGTAATAATTCTTGCCCCGTGTGACTCTGCCCATTCCTATTCCTGCCCCCTTGCGCTGTTAGCTTCCCTCACTTCCAGCCACTGCACACTCGGCCCCTTCCCTCTCCCCGTTCCCACCCCCTGCTGAGCATCCCTCCCCTCCCCTACATAATGTGACTGTGCAGAGGATGCATGCAGGGGGTGAGCTGCTGGCATGCCGAAGGTGCACCTAAGGCAAGCCCATCAGTGCCCGTGGTTGACCCAGACGCGAACAGCGCTAGGAGTCCTGCTTCTCCTAGGACCCACCACTACAACTCTACCACCCTCAATGCACTCAACCCCGGAAGACACACCAACTGGCAAAAGCCTCACTGATCACCACCCGTGAAGAGTTTGCATGCAGAGCCTGCCACAGATCCTTCACCATCGACAACAACCCCACCACCACCGAAGGCTTGTCCGATGCACACACCGCCAACACCCTGACTTGTGTCCCCCTCAACTACCGATCCCCACACTGTCACGCAGTAGAGGTCTTGGACCTGATTGACAAGCACAGAATCCTGGACCAACGCCACTGCCATCCCTGTTGGCTACAAGGTCTAGAGAAGAGACCGCCCCCACCACCCAGGTGGAGGACTCGCCATCACACACAAGACCCCCCTCCGATTCTCCACTTTCAGCATGAGTGACCCCTACTCCGACACAGCACTCCTCCACTTACAGATCTAGACCAGCCCCAGGACCACGCTAAGTGACACCCTCATCTACAGACTGCCAGGCCTATGCACCTAGGCCACGAACATCATCGCCGAGATAGCTGAACCCCACGCAATCCCCTCCTTGGACTACATCCTCCTTGGTGACCTGAGTTCCACCTCGACAACCACAGCGACCCCCACTCCATCACCCTTCTTGACAGCCTCTCCAACCTCGGACTGAAACAGCTGGTTAAGACACAGACGCACTGAGCTGGCCACACTATGGACCCTATCTTCGTGGGAGGAAGCAACATCCAGTTCAGCCACACCATCCAGCCGCCCTGGAAAGACCACCCCTGTGTCCATCTCACCTTCAACTCTACCAGCGCACCTAAGCCCGTCCTGTGACTGCCACAAAGACACTGGAGCAAGGTCACAGAGGAACTCCTCACCACCACCCTCCACCAATACCCCCCTGCGACTCTACAGACACCAACTCCTCAGCCACATAACTCTATCAAAGGATCACACGCACCGACACACTCGCACCTCTCCGGCACCCCGGCAAGCAATGCCCGGTGAAGGCCTCCTGGTTCACCACGGAACTTCTGGAAGTCAGGAGCTCATGCAGATGCCTAGAGAAAAACTACCCCCCCATCTCCCTCCTTTTGTAGCTAAAGTCACCGAGAGACTTGTGAACATCCAGCTGACCACCTTCATCGGAGATAACTCCATCATGGACGCCTCTCATGCCAGATTCCGCAGCAACCACAGCACCGAGACCACTCTCCTCACCGCCACATATGAGATCCTTCAGCTACTCGACCAGGAACACACCGTCGCCCTCATCCTGCAAGACTTCTCCGCAGCGTTCCACACTGTCTCCCATTGCACCCTTGCAACCAGACTTTACGACCCTGCGATACAAGGAGCCGCCCTTGACTGAATCCGATCTTTTCTTTCCGGCAGCACCCAGAGGGTCAGACTCCCGCCGTTCCTCTCTGAACCCACCAACATCAACTGAGGAGTACCCCAGGGCTTATCACTTAGCGCCATACTCTTCAACATCTACATAGCCCCCCTTGCTGCCATCGTCAGACAGCATGGGCTCAGCATCGTATCCTACATCAGACGACACCCATCGCATCCTCTCACTTACGAAGAACCCTGTTGACACCAGGCCTTTGCTTCCAGGAGGGTGTGAAGAACATGCCAAACTGGATGAACGACAGCTGCCTCAATCTCAACACAGAAAAAACAGAGGTTCTCGTCCTCAGACCCTGCAACTCCACCTGGGACAACTCCTGGTGGCCCTCTGCCTTAGGGAACCCACCCCCACAGACCACGCACGCAACCTCAGGATCATCCTCAACTCCTCCCTCACCATGAACCGCCAGGTCAACGTTGTTGTCTCCACCAGCATCAACTGCCTGCGCAACCTCCACAAAACCTTCAAATGGATCACCCCAACTGCAGAAGGACCGCCACCCATGAGCTCGTAACCAGCAGACTGGACTACGGCAATGCCCTATATGCCGGAATCAACAGATCTCTCCTACACAGACTCCAGACAATCCAAAATGCCGCCGCCAGACTCGTCCTCAGGGCCCCACGCCACGAGCACAGGACCCAACACCTTTGAGACCTCCACTGGCTCCCGGTTGAGAAGAGTGTCACCAGCAAACTCCTCACCCACGCCTACAAAGCCCTCAACAACATCAGACCCAAGTACCTCAATGATAGGCTCTCCTTCCACGTACCCAAGAGGAACCTCCGCTCTGCCAACTTTGCACTGGCAGAGGTCTCCACATCCACAGGAACAGAACAGGTGGCAGAGAATTCTCCTACCTCGCAGCCAAGACCAAGAACGGGCTCCCCGTCAACATCAGTTGCTCGCAAACCCTGCACACCTTCAGACCTGGCTCTTCAACTGATCCAGAGCCCCTCCAGCACCTTGAAACCTTCACAGGGCGAGTAGCATGCTTTATAAACACCTGAATGATTGATTGAATGATTGAGGGGTGATGCCCCGAAACCAGTCCCAAGAATCTTGTTTTCTGTTCCAGGAAGGACCTAAACTGGCAGCTTGTGCTAGACAGTTTCTATCGGGAACATTGTCAAGGCTGGTTTGCATAGGATGTATGACGTTAGAACGCGCGCATTACCACGACCTACTAGAATAGAAGAATAGAATATCTTTATTCGATTGTTTACATGATACAATCATAAAAGAGCATTTCATACACAATAATCCATACAATGATAAAAAATAGTGAGAGTAGTATTACAGCAAGACATTCACAAGCATATACACAGTAATATGGTTAAAAAGGCTAAAATACATTAAAAGTGAGAGTGCAATCAGCAGCTGAGTTGGTTACCCTTCCATGCTTTTTCTATATTTAACTGCGAGTTTTAAAAAATTACATACAAACATAGTACATTCGCTGTTTAGCATTTGAAGGTGACGCAATGCAGGTCTGTATTGTGCAAAATTCAGGTGCTTAAGTAAAGGTTTTAAAAACAGGTTTCGGGGGAGTGTATAAAACTGGCAGAAAAATAAAAAGTGTGCCAGATCTTGCGGAGACTTATTGTCGCAGCCGCAAGCTGGCAACACTTGTCCTCTGTGCGCTCCACTTGGGACAGCTAATAAAAAGTGGAACATATCAAATCGGAACCTTGTTAATAAAAAACGGTCATAACCGGACATGGGCCAGGACAGGTAGGGTTCCATATATAAACAAGTTTTGGTTAAGGCATACTGTCTCACACTGCTTTTCTTGTATTCGTTTTCCTCCCGTGTCATACACCTAGACAGCATAAAAGTGTTCTTTACAAAGGTTACATCAGTTTTTGTTATTGTTTCGGGGGATAAAAATAGATCTGGTCGGCCTAATTCAAAAAGCCACGTTCTTACATATTTTATCCATGGGATCTTAAGCCTACCATCCCACAGTAGTGCCTCTTGAAGGATGTTTCTGGTGAGAGGTATGGCTGTGTTAAGCCAGCTATTCAGCCAGCATAACAAGGGGTTCACTGCCAGCTTGTCACTTAGATATGGAATGCCAAGTTCCTCATGTACCGGAAAGTTGGCCGTCCCCCTGGGTAACCTTAGGACCTTTTTTAAGAAGTTATTCTCAGTAACTTCAAGGGCACCTAGTGATTCTGATCCCCAAATTTCACTTCCATAACGTGCAATAGCGGTGCTTTTGGCTTGATATAACTTCAAGACAGCAGCCACCGGACTATTGCCCATTTTTCTAGTGAAGTCCAGTATTGCTGCGTTGGCCCGCACTACCTCGCCCTTTTTCTTTTGTATTGCTGGTGCCCAAGTTAGTTTGTGGTCAAAGAGAACACCAAGGTACGAAAAGGTCTTTGTGGTGGGTATTCTATCTCCATTTACAGAGTGAGGGTATACTTTTTTTGGGGGTACACCTGCCACCATTGTAAAGGATTTAGAATTATTAATGCTCAGGCCACGGGAGTTCATGAAATCATTAAAAGAATCTAGCAAGATTTGAAGACCAAGCGCCGTTCTAGATATTAACACGGCGTCGTCCGCATATAATAGGACCGGTATGCCCTTCTTGCCAATGTAAGGAAAGTCTGTACCAGTTTTTAATAGGTGCTCCTCCAACTCATTAATATAAAGATTAAAAAGAAAAGGGGCAAGGATGCATCCTTGTCTGACTCCTTGGGTTATTTTAAAATCTCTGGTTACTTTTAAGTCATGGGTGTAACGGACGTTTGCTCTTGTGTCCGAGTGGAGGTCAACAAGAAGGTTGACCAGGTTTTGTTCCACCCCCATTTTTAACAGCACCTCCCATAGCCTGGTTCTGTCTACGCAGTCAAACGCGGACGATAAATCCATAAAGGCCATATGGATCATCCCTTTTCTTGCTAGGGTGTATTTACTGTTTATTAAATATAGGTTCAGACATTGGGTTATCGTGGAATGGCCTGGTCTGAACCCATATTGTATTGGGGACAGTATGTTATTATCATTGGCCCAGGCTGTTAATCTGTTTAGGATAATACCCCCCACCACCTTTGTGACTGAATTAATCAGGGATATGGGTCTATAACATGTAACGCTACCACGGTCACCCTTCTTAAAAACAGGGACTATGGTGGAGGACCCCCAGGCTTTTGGGCAACCAGCCAGAATACCTGCATTTACAACTGCGGTGATGACTGGTGCCCATAAAGAAATGTTTGATTTAAATAGGTCGGGTGGTATACCATCGGGTCCGGGTGCTTTGTTACAGGTTAATCCTTGTATCCCCTTTTCTACCTCCCCCACTGTGAAACACAATACATTTTCGTCAGAGAAATTAAAAACAAAGTCTGCTTGCAAATTGTCACTTTTAAAAATTGTGCTGTAATGTAATATCCACTCTTCCTCAGGTATATTAGTCCCGACGTTAGAGTTTAAGGGGACATCAAACAAGGGTTTGTTTACAATGCTCCAGAACTTGGAGCTATTGCCCAGAATTGCAGGATCACATAGTTTCTCCCAGACACCGGCTTTTACTTCTTTTTTCCGGGCTGCCAGGACTGACTTATAGTTAGATCGCAGTGACTTAATAAGAACAGGATCTCTTGGGGTAGCCTTGAGTGCTTTTTTTAAGTCTCGGCCGGCCTTTGAGCAGGCTTGATCGAACCACCCTGGTTGATGTTCATGACGTCCCTTTATTGGAACTGACAACAATTGGCCGATTTTCTCGACAACAGTAGCAAAGGCAATCAGAGTCGCTTCGGGCAAAGTAGATGGAGAAACACAAAGATCTAGGTCATTACTACAGCTAATGGCAATTGAATCATACAAGGAGTCGCTGTTGACCTTTGACCACTTCAGGCGACGATTTCCGTTGATGGGATTTAAAACACCGTGATCAGGTCGTGGCTTCCTCTGATCAAAAAGGTTACCTCCGATTCTGATTGATAAAGGATTGTGGTCGCTGAAAGTGCTTGTTAGGATTTCAAAGTCTGTGGCTAAATCAACTAGATCTCTCGAAAGGAATATGTGGTCTATGTAGGAGCCTTTACCGTGGCCTTTAAACGTGGGGACGTTGAACTGGTGTGAGTCCTCCAGTGTGGCCATTGCGTCAGTTAGATCCTTTCCATCTATTAAGTTATTGATACTGGTGCCTCGGGGCGAATGATCAAAATGAAAGCCAGACCTCCTGTTGCAGCCTAGGAGGCCAATAGGTGTCGTTTCAGGGTTGCCACAGGGATAAGCATTAAAGTCTCCAGCGATAATGATGTTTCGAGGTAGACTATCCGCTTTTGTCTCTAAAAGGTTTTGTAGTTTGAGAATATTACACTCCTTGTTTGATGACACGGCATTATAAAGGTTGATAAGTGTCAGTGCCTTTTTACCATTCCTGAGCACTAAGATTTGAATATGCTTGTTGTCCGATGCTCTGGTTGTAACCTGGCAGCTGAGTGCAAGGCTTATGTAGGTTGCCAGGCCCCCTTTAGATCTTCCGCTATTTGATGGGGTAGCTGGTAAGAAAAAACTTTGAAAGCCCTCAATATGTGCATTTGCATCTGCTAACCAGGTTTCTTGGAAGCATAGAATGGTATAATTTTTTACATAGGCTAACCACATAGGATCATTAACCTTAACGGCTAGGCCGGCTGTGTTCCAGGATAAAAGATGTATGGAGCGTTGTTCGGTGAGGCCCAAGCCTGTTGTCAGGGCCTGGTCTGCGGAAGGAGAGATTGCTTGAACCCCACGGTCAGTTGTTAGGTGTTCTTGCGATGCATTACTAACAGTTAGAGGGTTTTGTACACCACTGTGCACTATGCACTGGGTTAAACTAGTGGCACTTGGGTAGCTGCGCCCACTCGCATTCGATGTGATTTCTTTAAGTTGTACTGGAGGAGCTGTCCTAGGCGCTTCACTGATCTCCGGAGAGGAAACACTTATGCACTCTGGACGCATACTTGATACTCTGTAAAGGGGAGCTGCCTTAGTTGTGGGCTCAGCAGGGATAAGGTAGGAGGATGGAGATACGCTTTGTCAATCGATCTCGTCTAAATAGTCGATATTATAGAAAGCGTCATACCTGTTAGAAATAGGTACCCCATATTGTGTGTCTGGGTGTTGGGGATGTGAGAAGAGCTGCTGCTGTGGACGGGTAAAAGGCTCGTTTCTCTCCTGGTATCTACCGTGATGGTTGTTAGGTCTGCTCTGCCACGGTTGTTCATGCCTATAATCAATGTGGTTTGTTCGAATATATGGGCCAATAGGCAGTGTATAGGCCCCTGATTGGTTATCAACCATCGGCTCAAGCAGCCCCTCCTGTCCGTAGACTGACTGCACTTGAGTACGATGATGACCATGGTTATTTGGATAAAAGTAACTTAAAGCCATGGTACGGATCAAGCTGCTTGTCACACCGCTTTTCCAGCTGCTTATAAAGCTGGCAGCACGACTATCCCTAAAGGTTACCACTATACAGTCACCCTCGGTCGATTTAAATCTGTTTCCCACCCAGTCTACTCTTCTTACCTGTGCAATATGACCAATGATATGTTTAGGAATCGGTCTGTGAGTTGTGAGCCAGTGGCTCACCTTATTTTTTAGGTCCCCATGAGTTTCCACCCTATCCCCTGTTAATTTAGGTACCCCAATCATTACAATGGTGTACGGGCTACATTCAGGCGGGAGGTTAACATGAGGTGGACTCTTTACTACCGTCGGTTTTGTCATGGTAGTACCTATTTGTTTTGAGGATGTGCCCTGTTTAGGGGATTTGGTTATTCTCGTTTGTTCTACCTGGGTAGTTGCAATTTTGGTTGGGGAACTTTCTGCGGCCCATTCACAATCTTCTGTCTCTGCATCTTGTAAGGTTTGAGAGCTACTTGGTGTGGCTGCCACTGGGAGGGATATAATGGTACCGCTATCTTGAGTTGTCGCTGGGGTGGTTAGAGGAGTCTTAGGCTGGTTTTGCTTGCTAGCAAGGGTAGGGTTAGCTATGGCTTTTTTTGTCCTGGGATTTTTGTTACTAATCAGAGTAAGGGAGTTACTGGCTGGTGTGAAGGTAGAGGTTGATTGTGATACCTTCAATGTTTTTAGCAAGGTGGATGTTGCGTCATTTTGGGCCCTTTCAAACTTCCCTAAGGCATTCTCAATGTTGAGGACTCTCTCACTGATAGGTAACAAAAGGGACTTAATCAAACTTTCAAGATCACTCAGAAGTGATTTTGTATTTATCATCGTTTGTTCAGCCCCGGTTGTGGTGTGTATAGACGTATTTGTGGGTGCTGTCGTCTCTTTATTCAAGAACAGGTCTGAGTTTTGACTGCTTATGAAAGGACACAAGGTCCCCTTCTCTGGGGCAGGTTTAGCCAGTCTAAATGTAGACCAAACATCTTTAGCTGAGCTAGGATGTTTGGCCTTGAGGTGAGATTTTTGTTTTTTTGTAATAGATGACTTGGGTTTACCTCGTGTACCAGTTGTCCCAGTTTTGCTCTTTATCAAGCGACTGACTCTAGTAACCGGTTTTGTCGTTGTGGATGTATAACCACCCGAAGAAGGGGCTGCTGGGTGTAAGTGAGCTATAGGTGACATATGGTTGCTACTACCGTTTTCACCGGTAGGTGCAGAACTGTTGTTCCTACTGTTGCCTGAAGGTGAAATAAGCAAGGCTGTTTGCGTGTTGTCTCTTGTTTGGGGACTGGGAAGCCCTGTAAATGACAGCGTTAAAATAGACTCCTCAGAGTTTATGGTGTTATCCAGAATGTTTATGTTACCAGTAGTGTGTAAAGAAAGGTCGGGGAAACATAAATCTGGAGTAAGTGAGAGTCGTCTTTCGGAGTCCTGAATAGCATCCGCCACGACATTGATCGTTTTTTGTAGCATTAAGTCTATGGCGGTTATTGTGGGAAGAGGGCTGTTGGTTACATCTTTCAATCTGGTAGCTGATCTTGTGGTAACGGGGGTATTTCGACTTTTACTCATCCTCACGATGTTTTTATCAATTGTATGCAGTGGCACTGTGTAAGGAGGTGATGGTTTCGTGGATGCTGAAGTTATAAAATGTTATTAGGCGTTTACCTTTGTTGAAGACAGCTGGACGAGATCTCAGGGGGGTGGCCCCGTCCCGGACTCCTCGGTCCCCGGAGGGCCACAGAGGGCCCGCCCTTTGCCCGGGCTTAGCCCGGCGCTGCCCCGCGCGCTCCCGCGACGCGGGTGTTAAGGGCTGTTTTTAAGCGCCTCCTGGCGCGCTCCGCCTCGACGCGACTTCCGGTCGCGGAGGCTGCTGGGAAGTGTAGTCTTTCCCTCACCCCCACTCGGCGGCAGCACAGTTGTTGCGAGGCTGCGGCGGGGGGGGAGGTACTCGACAATGGAGCTGCGGCAAGGTCGGCGGCAGTGGTGGTGCTCCTGAACGGCTCCGCTGGCAAGGATAGCGACTCTGCTCCTGGTGAGTTATCAGGCTGTTTGGTTGTTACCCAGTGCTTTGAAAATTAAGGGCTGCTTTTAAGCGCCTCCTGGCGCGCTCCGCCTCGACGCGACTTCCGGTCGCGGAGGCTGCTGGGAAGTGTAGTCTTTCCCTCACCCCCACTCGGCGGCAGCACAGTTGTTGCGAGGCTGCGGCGGGGGGGAGGTACTCGACAATGGAGCTGCGGCAAGGTCGGCGGCAGTGGTGGTGCTCCTGAACGGCTCCGCTGGCAAGGATAGCGACTCTGCTCCTGGTGAGTTATCAGGCTGTTTGGTTGTTACCTACTATTACAACGCGGTCGTAACAACAAAAGTTGTTACCACGCATTGGGCTGGGGGGTGCAAAATTAAATAATTTAATTTACTATTCCAACACCAGTCCCCGTGGATAGTAGGGAAGGTGTTGGGATAGTAAATTAAATCATTTCCTATCCTTGAGCGCCCCCCAGCACAATGCGTGGTAACAACTTTCGTTGTTACGACCGCGTTGTAATGGTAGGTCGTGGTAACGCGTGCGTTGTAAGCGTTGCATACCGTTTGCATAAGGCTGGGTCTAAATTGGAAAGGCGTGATGAGCAAAATAACGATGGATTAAAGCCAGATCTGCGACTGGGGTTAATGACAATGTTCAACATTTCATCCATCATTTTTTTGTGTTGCATGTGGAATGTCAACAATGTGCAATTGAGTATCACATCCATGTCACTCCAACACAGACATACATGTATACAGTCTCATGACATCTTTATTCCATAGTTACAACCTGATAATGCCAAAACAGAGCTAATAAATCACTGAAATGATCTGTGTCAGTGACCATCAATGTCATGTGCAGACCTCAACAACAAGGTCGCAGGGGATACAACTGACATTGCCAAGTAGAACCGATAAATGGCAGTTGGTTCATGGAATCAGCTGGAACCATACCCACAACTTCACAAAAGGAATCCCACTTCATTGAAAACAAGAAACCAAAACTTGCAAGTACAACTGTTTCTGAATGCAGAATCATTCCAATCCAGTTTTGCTGCATTTGTTGTAATGTCACAAATATAAGTCAGTGGTGTGCCACAAGCATTTTGGCATACAATGATGAGACAAATCAACAGCTACATCAAGTTCATACATAATGAGGGCTTAGGCAATGTGAAGAGAGACAAGCATGATTTGGTTCAACTACAACATTGTGTTGGAGAACATGATGGCACACAATGCAAAAGTACCACCACACTACAAGGAACAAGTCCAATGGAGTCTTAGCAACTTCCATTCTATCGCTGTGCAAGCTGGTTTGGTATCGGAGTTGTATGCCCAAAGTCTTTGCCAGACATTCCCAGGAGCAATCCATGGCCACTTTGTACTTCAAAACAGCTTCATATACCTGCTGATTTCACAACTCTGAAAAGTCCAAATAAAGATGACATGGTGAAGGTGGCTACAACATACCAATAAAAAGAGATTAGCTAGGAAGCAATACATATGACACCAATCACAGTCCATCTCTGGAGTACACAGTACATGGGTAAATGTCACCTACGTAAACAACATCAAAAACGTGTGCACGTGTAAAGACCTTCTTTCACAAACAGCTTTGCACAGAGGTCCACATTCCTAACATGTAACCATGAAAGTCCTTCTCACAGCATCACAACAACAGTCACTGTAACAGTCAGTCATTAAATCTCACAGCATACTTACACTTATGAGAAGAAGTTGTTGATGAGTTTTTTAGGCATGTCAACTCCTTCCTCTTCACCACTATCGTCATCATTTAGAATTTCAGGATCCGCACCCGGTGGCTCCTGCTGGTCTCGGGTCTCCATCCTCTGAGATGAGAGTGATGTTCTGTCGCTGTGTGAGGGTGTGGAGCATGCAACAGTCGACAATGATCTAGCACACCTTTCCAGGTGAGCTAGATCAGAGGGCTACCCCAGTCCTGTCTGGACATCAGAATGTGACCTTCAGAAGTCCAAAAGCCAGCTGTACTGGTCGCTGTGTGCTTTCATGTGCCAGATTGGAGAGGACTCCCCCTGACATTGTCAGATTCCTCTGCGATGTCAACAACCATGGGTGGTTGGGATATGCTTAGTCTCTTCAATGGAAGTCAGACAGAAAAGCAATATTGAGTCACACTTTTTCAGAATAAAATGACCTGACATTACACACACAAAGGTTAGACAAATCATACTCACCAACAATACAGGTCCTCTCTGGTAGTAGTTGTGACATCAGTTGGGGTATGGTGCTGTTCCTCAGTATGAAGGAGTCCTGGGCAGATCCTGGGAATCTGGCCCAGATGGGTTAGATGTATAATTTGATAAAGAGACCACTTGCACGTTGATAGAATGGTAGTGCTTCCTTTTCCTGTAAACCTGTTCTCTGAAATATGTGTACCATCAATAGCGCCAATCACATTTGAGATGCAACAAAATCCATATAAGTAACACTTCACATTGGCCAAATCTACACCTCTGTGAAGCTGCATGTAGCTGTCCATATGTCCCATAATGGCTGAAAGCACATCACGTAATACGTCACTGAATATAAGATGTGGCATTCCCCCAGATATTGTCCACACTGACATGTCAAATGCCTAATGGGACATGCTGAACTGACAAAGCGATTTCCAGGCATTAGACAGCAGGCAGGGCAAAATCCATGCTGGGGTAAAGCTGTAGCGCTCCCCCAGCGCTAGGTCCCGTAAAGTAAAGTAGTGCCCATGCTCCTTACCTCCAGGGGCACAGTTATAGCCCAAAATAGCGCTCCCAAGGTGCTAGGTCCCACAAAATAAATCTGCAGCGCTCATGAGGTGCTGGGTCAGGGGAGTAGGCAGGCAATACTGGGTAAGATCTGCAAGCAGTGGGCACTTATCGGTACAGGACAGCAGTTCCTAGGAACGGTCATCCCCCACATCGTGGCACTCCTCCTGGCACAGCAGTCCTCACTCCAGTAAAGGCTCTGCCTGGCGTTGTGGACAGCGGTGGGTACAGATGGGCCCAGTGGCCAGCACGCAGGCCCTTGCAGCGGCACCTCCTGGCAGAGTGTCCCCTCTCAAGCAAGTCCACGCTCAGTCTGAGCACATGGAGGCACAGCCCCTCTATATATATCCCCCTTACCTCACCTACCAGAAAGGGCTAGAACCTTCTAGAAGGCTCCTGGCAGTTCCAGTCCCAACTGTCACTATGGGGGAGGTGTAAGGCACCCTATCACTTCGAATACTAGACTGCCAACCCATCGCAGAGAGGCGGCACAAAGCACACAGCAAGGGCGTCCATTTTAAAAGTGAAATTTCCTTCACTGGTGAATATAAACCTCTGCACACCATTGCGCAGCATTCAATCACGCACATACAGCAAAAAGGGTAGGGGGGAAAGGTGAAAACATTTGGGATGACCCTGCAGGAAGGGCTAAGCCCAACAGGCCTCAATTAGTGTTACTGGACAAGGAGTTACCCTAAATCCACTTAGTATTACTGCAGTTGGAATAGTGCATGATGAGATCCGCTGGCCCGAGACTACTGCCCATGCACCCATATTGTCTCTGTGTGTCATTGCCTTAGGACAGGCCCCTTACTCCCACATTTCTGGTATTCAACTGTCCAATGAGTGATGTTATCATTGTACAGGAAAACTTCTCAAGTGAAACATATACACTGTAGATAGTTGGTTACATCTGCAGTGTAATTAAAAATTGAATCACCAGTTGCATTAGAATGAGCAATCATCCAGTATGTCCAATAGTTAGTTGATGTTGAGCTAGACACACTGCCACATTTGGCATACAGTGTGTCCTGTAATGCCAGTACTTCCCACTAATGTCCAAAGGATTAAATCACATGTCCACTTATTATCAGAGTGGGAGCGCTCAGTGACACACATGCCAGCCCTTTCATTGTTACCCAAGTCTTGCAATGTAGTAAAACCAATTGTAGCAGTGATGTCTTGGACTGTTTAAATAAAGTATTTGTCTATACTGTTTATGTGTCTGTCCAGTGATGCACTAGTACTGTACCTGTCAGGAGGACACAATGGCTTACTGTGTTACACGTTAATTCAATTCAGAGCACATGTTGTGTGGGCAAGAATATGTGATGTCAGTGGGCTGGCCTAGTCAGTATAGGCATAATCAGGATTGAGGGTAGTCCTCAGATGACTTTAATAGTGTGTAATAGTGCTATCTGTGGTGCTCTGTATGTGCCCCATATACATGAAGCGTGTGCAGTATAGATCAATGGTGATGATAGCTGTCTGCTAACTGCGTCACCCTAGCAGATAACCTATATATTTCTTGTCTACACAGTCTCTTCATCTATTGCATCCATACAGGTCAAAGCCCATCAGAAGATGTCCATGTGGAAGGCCATTGCCCAAAAGGTGCTGACGCTGAGGGTCGCTTGTTAGTGCATTGTTCACTGCTGAGAAGCGGGGAGGACCTAAGATGCTGGACCCATTAGATCATGGAGGTCCATCTGGCGCTGTCCTCCCAAGGCAGAAGGGGCGCACGCCCTGCCCTGACCCCCTTAATAACCAGCACACTGGCCCTGGCATACCTGGACCTCGATGGGCAGTTGAGAGCCCAATAGTCGGTAGGAGGCAGTAAGTATCGGTCTGAGTAAAACATTCTGCATAACCATCTGTCTTTTGTTAGAGGAAGCTATTTCCCCATCAATCTTGAAGGTGACTCATGTTCAACATAATGGGAGAATTGTTGCATTTGTAGGTCAGGTAGTAGGTGCTGTCTAATGTCATAGTTCACCTACTTTATCTTTTGCTGTCATTTGGGACAGTGGTCCCAAACAGGCCACTTGTCATCCTTGTGCCTGGAGTGATGCTCCATCACTACTGTGTCTCATATGATGGTGGACCACTTACTTATGGCATGGCATACAATGCACTCTAGATGCAGACACTGAGCACTACTTGAGATGCATCAGGGAGTGATATGCTGGCATGTTGGGTCATAAGTGTGTGTCAGCACTCAGTAGTACATTGGTATTTGTGTTGGTGAGACAAGGAATGTACATTGCATTCCCTTCCAATTTGAACATGAGTGAGACATCCTTATTGACAGGATATTTTCATAGCCTTATGTACTTTCAGTGTTCTAATAGCATTGACAATTGCAATATGAAAAAGGTGTGATCACATGAACAAACCTTGACTGAGGGTGTTCCTAGGCAGACTCATTTAGAATGTTTCTTTGTGCTGAAATTGCATAGCACTTGTAGCCACATTCTCTTAATTCAACTCTTCTGTACTACATGCGACACCTAGCTGAGCTACTCATGATCAGATTTCAACTGCACCACCTGGCAGTGGACGTATGTGAAAGTGTCACTTGGGAAGTAAGAACAGTGGGGCATGGGCTCTTCCATGTCACCTACTTCATTTTAGTCAGATTATGATGCACCTTAGCTGAGCTGGTGCCAAGCAGTTCTACATGTTGTGGGTTAAGGGCACATGGCCATTTGCTGATTGCAGGGTCTTGTGTGGAGAGGTAGTGATGCATTCCATGTGGATATTCGATTTGATAGCACCAGGTCACAATGGTATGCTACAAGAGCCTAGGTTTACAAGGTGATAATATCTCCTGCTAGCCACATGAGGCTGGTTTTGGGACAAGATCACACATACACTTGGAGCAGACTGTGGTTTATGACACCATTATGTGTGACTGCACACAGGTCATGTAGCAGTAATGCATGTTCTAATGCCAATGTTGGAAACAATGTTGTCATCCTTCTAAGTGTTGTGATCTGTGCAATTGTGTAATATGTAGTTAGGATCTGTTTGCCCAGTGTGTTCACACAGTTGCTCTTAACCTATTTCTACTATTTTTCCAGCATCAACCCAGGTCAGCAAAGGAGACTGGTAAGGAGACTTTTGGGGAAGCAGTTGGCTACAGTGGTTTCCGTCACGCTTGTGACACAGGGGGAACCAGAAGTCCAGAAGGTGATTGGAGTGCTGTGGAGAAGCCAGACGAGCCATGACCATCATCATTATCTGAGTCGAGCTCGAGTCGGCACTCCCTGGTGGTGTTGGACCCCCTGGACCTGCATTCGCAACATCCATGTCCACCAACCATGTGTCATCTCCACCCTGCCTTCTTCTCCCCAGCCGGCTGTCCGGGCCCGCTTCCCTAAGATGAGAGGAGTCTCTTTTGCCCCAGGCACCTCACCCTTGCCACTGTCTCCCCTGCTGCCTCGAGTGAGGAGGCAATTGACATCCTGAGGCGGATCTCAATGGGTCAGACTGCAGTGTTGAATGCCATCCAGGTGCAAAGCCACCAGATGAGGCTGTTGGTATTGTACCTAGAATGTATTCACGCTGACATGTCTGCCCTACCGAGATTTATCAGGCTCTGGCTTCCACACTCACTGCAGCCTTCCCCCAATTCCATCTTTCCACCCCACATCCTGTGTTTTCCCTTTCCACTATCCATTTTCCCATAGCTACCCAAAGCACATGCACACATAAGAAAGCACCCACCTCAACATCCAAATGCAGCACTTGACAACAGAAACATGAGAAAAAAGGCATAAACATAACCACCCACCAGACAGTCGACCCACCTCACCACCACATCCAGGTACAAAGACCCAGACACCACACCAACTGCACCACATTCATCCACAACACACATTTATCCAGAACCCACACCAGCAGACACACAGCCACTGCACAGATACAGGCAGACACCACCAGGCAAGGCCAATACACACATGCATGTAGAAACCACACCAGCAGACATAGCCACTACACACATATAGGCAGAAACCACAACACCAGACACAGCCAGTACCAACATCACACACCCAGACACCACACCCACGCCGCCAGCCACAGACACATCACACATTGGCAAAGAACAGGAACATTCATCACCCAAACAGAAACGGAGACATGCATAAACAGCACACACATCCATACCTCAGACTTCAAATACCTCTACCTCCAATACCCAATGCCTTGGCTTACCTCCTCCCCAGTCTCCCCAAAAACTTATCCTGTTTACACTTGAACTCTTCCCTGTCACAGCTGCCCCGCCTAAAGATTTCCCTCCCCTACCCTTCCCTTTCACCCCAAAAACATGAGCCCCCCTACTAACGGCCCTACCCCCACAAGGCAGTAAAAAAAGGAACCCCACCTATCCAGAAACTGCCTCACCCTCCTCCCAAAAACCAAAGGACCTGGTCTACACCCGACCACAGATATTTTAAGGAGAAGCCAAAAACTACAAAAACTGCTCCCACCCTCCCTATACGCATCCCTACACTTTGTGTGTACCAAATCCCCTGTATGATGAAAAACAGCCATCCCATACCCGATCCAGCCCTCCCACAGACCACCCCACTCTTCCCAATCCTAGCAGAGCCCTCCCAAGAATCAACCCAGCCCTCCCGATCCCAACCCCAGCCAACCTAAATAGCATCATGGAGGTGCCTTGACAGCCCACTAGATGCCCTTCCTGGGGGTTTCCCTGGCAGTGTTTTGGTCGGCAAGTTAGGAGGCACAGCAGTGCGCTGGACCACATCCTAGATTTTGGACTGTTTTTTGATCCTTAGTTATATTCCATAATAAACAACTTGCTTTGTTTAGAACAAATTTGTCCTGTTTTTGCTACTAATGCTACTTGTTGTTATTGGCTAATTTAAGATGTGTGACTACAGCTGAGTTTTTTTTACCACAATAGCTGATCAATTTTTTGTGGTAGGTATGGTCAAATCTTGGAACAAGTTATGGTGTTACAGAGGACAAGGGTTAATGTTCAATGGATGTATATGTGGGATGGGTTCCAATTGGGACTGAGATTGCACTGGGTGGTATCTGATATGGTAAATATTGTAGCTTGACTTTGTCAATGTTCACATCTTTCAGCTTGCTGTACTACCTGAGATGTATGGTAGATATGTGTTTAATGTATGCAAAGTAGGAATTTCTTTCTCCACACATGGAGAGTATTGTATTATCATACCAGGTTGGTACTTTGAATGCACATACACCTTTTTTTATGTATTCTGTCCGCATACTTTTACTAGATGTCTGACAACTGCTGTTTCTGCTGTGTTTCTTTTCAGGTCTTGCATTGCACATTAGTCACATGTGCATGCTACTTTGTGACAATATTGATTGTTCCTGTTATACCTCATGTAAAAACAAATAGGAGGACCCCACTCTACCTTATAAAGGACGGTGGGGAGAATGTCATTAGAAAAAGAACAAACGTCCGGGTTCGTAGGACAGGATGTTGTCTTATTTTGGTGTGGAACCAAAAGGTATCGCTACTATGGACTAAGCTGTTTTTCCTTAGGGGAAGGCAAAACCTATACACACTTATTTGGACAACTTCATTAAACATTGAGTACAATTAAACTAGATAAAACTGATTTTGTTTCAAATAATTTTGGGAAAATTACACATACGTGGGTTTCGTAAGATGGGCTTAAAAACAGTGATAATATGAAATTAAACTGGTACATTCGCTTACTGAGTGCAGACACATTTAAGAAATTTTTTGATTAAAAGCATATTAACACAAGCGTTTGGTCATAGTATATGAATTTTATTACATATTGCACAATATGAAAACACATTAAAAACATTTGTCCATAAATATATTCATCACAATGTTAAAAATCACAGAATCAAAAGGTCGACGCGGCGTTTCGGCTTTTTTCTAGTATGCCTTCATCAGGACTGATTCTAGACAATTGAAATCATAAAACACAAAGTTACCAAACGAGTAAAAAACATATAAAGTACATTTTTTCTGTGTGCACTCTTACATCTCAACCCTACTAATTTAGGATAATCAGTTTATTCTTTTAATTTAAACACATATATTTACGTCCCATTGAGCATTATTTCTTTTGTGCCAATCCCCAACAGTGCAATTGACAGATTTTTTATATATACTACTATCTCTTTTTGCCTTCCCCTTGGATTTCTGTACCCTTATACTAAGGACCCCCAAGATTCCACTACCAAAAAAGAGAGATACCTCCTATGAATCAGGTGCGTACCTTGTTAATCCAAGTGGATTGGTTATCCACGTGGTTTGAACTTTTCGTTCTACCAGGAGTCCTTTTAGATGATATGGACTTTTGGTGCCTTGCTTAAAGATTATTCACAAGATTGCTCGGTCTCTTAAATAAAGACATACAGATACTTAATAAGTACTATGTTTGATCATTTATATTAAATGCTTGGATAATTTATAATATAAAACATTTTACCATACCGAAGTCGTGGGTGAGTTAAACTTCCACTTCTTCAACTTTTGCTTGTTTAACCAGTGGCAAGAGGTTTAATTCCCTCTTTAGTCTGCCTGTGGGTATAAAGGTACAGATGTATATCCCCCCTCTTTTTCATATATAGAGAACCACAAATGTTTCTATACCACTTCTTTTATGTCTGTGGACACATACCTTGATGGGACTCTATCTTTGCCGTCTCTTTTACTGCCAGGAGGAGCCACCGTTCTGTGTATTAGGTGCTGTTCTCCCTGTTGGGTTAGTACTAGTATTAATGGATATATTTCCTAAAATACTCCTTACCCTCCTTTTGAGTTGTTTGTACATTTACTTCTATTTACACTCACCTTGGGGGCTGGAGGGTTGATTATGAACCACAACCTCTTTCAATTAGGTAAAGGTAAATTTCGCTGACTTCTTCATCTGTTATCAGCTGATATCTGTGGGGATTATTTTTTAGCATTACAATCTTATTTTCAAAAATGTTCTATTATTTAAAATCTAGATTTAAATTTAAAAGAGTTCTAAACTTTTTTCTTGCTCAGGTGTAATAAAATTCATATACTATGACCAAACGCTTGTGTTAATATGCTTTTAATCAAAAAATTTCTTAAATGTGTCTGCACTCAGTAAGCGAATGTACCAGTTTAATTTCATATTATCACTGTTTTTAAGCCCATCTTACGAAACCCACGTATGTGTAATTTTCCCAAAATTATTTGAAACAAAATCAGTTTTATCTAGTTTAATTGTACTCAATGTTTAATGAAGTTGTCCAAATAAGTGTGTATAGGTTTTGCCTTCCCCTAAGGAAAAAGAGCTTAAGCCATAGTAGCGATACCTTTTGGTTCCACACCAAAATAAGACAACATCCTGTCCTACGAACCCGGACGTTTGTTCTTTTCCTGTTATACCTCATGCCACAGGTCCTGTGCACATGGAGACATTGAATCAGGTGCAATATGAACAGTGGCTTAATCCATAGCCTTCCAGTCATGCCGTGGTTTGGGTAACCTAAATCCGCAGAGAGTCTTTACATTGTGGCCTATAAATGATGAGACTGTGGTGTTTGGGAATCCCATTTACCTGACTTTCCTTTCTCATGTGGGTGTAAGGCCCATTGCAGTGGTTTAGCAGTAGAGGTGCATTAACTTTTCCTTAGACATCCAAAGTGATGTTTGTTCGATGTCACCACAGGACCTACATAAGAAAAGGCTGAAAAGTGGTGTGCTGTCTAGGTGTACTGGCACCACTCAGGAGAAAAACACAAAACGTATCTCTAAGTTCTTTATTTAGGTGACGGTGCTGCAAAGTGAGGAGAATCACCAACCTCTCCAAAATCTATAGCCTGAGCCTACTGAATGCGCTCCCCAGCACAAGTTGACGATGTTTGAAAATGGTTCAACAGTGCACAATATCAGCACAATTTATGCAAAAGAATTTGGATTTTCTCTTTCTTCTTTTCTGCATTTATTTTGTAGATCTTCGAACAGCAAAACAGCCGAAATGTGTTTTGTCGCATACATAGTAATTACTCAATCAACTTTTTCATGGCTGTGTAGGTACAAACACATGAAAAAATGAATGTACTTCCTCGTAAACCAGGAGTACAGACATTAAACACATTTTGTTGTGTGGAGGTACCCTCTAGGATCAAACCAAATGTCATTAACAAGATGGAAAATAGCTCCCAAAACAAATGGACGTCTAATACAGACATGCCAAAAGGGAATAAAAACCAAAAGGAAGACAGAGGAAGAAAATTAAATACAAGGGTGGGGAAAGTGCGTGAGAATTTATATGTGAGTAAACAACTAGAATGAGCTTGTGTGTCAAAATTGCCTTGTGAATGTGAAAGGCCGACTTTGAATGGAATAGGTGAGGTTCGTAAGTTCAAATTAAAGTGGTGTGGGAAGATAGAATCTATGGTCATCCCTATGTAGCCCATTTCAGATAGCATCACCATAAATACCTAAGTCTTCTCTGTTGGGAACCTTTGTAAATTGAAAAACATAATGCTCAGTAAACACCTAGGGGGTCCATTAGGATGACGGGCGGGCTTTGCCCTCCCGCCACCCTATCGGTAAACGGGACCACCCACCTTAAGGGCGGGGGTCCCGATGCCAGCATTAGGATGTGCCCGCCACAGTGGCGGGCACATCCTGCATTTCTACCATTGTGGCGGGCGGTGCTCTCAGCACTGCCCGCCACAATGCTAGAAATGCATTCCTGCACTTGCATTAACAGAGCGGCAGGCACCGCGCTGTGCCTGCCGCTTTGTTAATGCAAATGAATGGGGGTACCACAGGTACCCCCCATGTGCAATACCCGCCCCTGAAGACAGCATTCCTTTCCGTGGCAGCATCGCCGCCACGGAAAGGCATCACCCTCAGCCCATCATAATATGGCTGGCGGTGTCTGCTTGACACCGCCAGCATATTCATAATTTTCCGCCCCGGCCGCAATTCGACCGGGCGGAAAAGTGGTGGGCGGTGTTTTGCTCCGCCGTGATCCTCCCGCCATTCTAGTAGAGTGGTGTGGCTCACTGGTTAGAGGCGGAAGACCCGGAAGCAGAGGTCGACCCGGGACCAGGGTTCGATTCCCGACGCGGCAGGGTCTTGGGCCATGGCCGGCGGACTTGATAATTCTCGCCTCGGTGCCTACTCCAACCATGGGTCTCACTCAGCAACTCTGGGCAATAGCTTGCTTAATCTCTACTAACGGCCCCATCAGCGCCGGGGATGCTTGTCTTCACCTTGGAGATGCCCAGCAGGGACAATCTCACAGGGAAAGTCAGGATGGGTTCCCCAGTGGTATACAGCGCCGGGACGCCCCTTTGCTGGGGCAGCTGTGCGCTTTATAAGTATACGACATTTAACATTTAACGACATTTAACATTCTAATATGGCGGGGGAGAATACAGGGAAGGATGGCGGGCAGATTGCAGACGCCAGGCTTGCAATGGCTACCGCCAGCCTGGCGGGGGCAATCCGCCTGCCATCCTAATGGACCCCTTAGTGTCTCAAAAGCCAAACACACTGCTCATATCAGTGCTAGTTAATATAGAATACCTACTATCTCTGTGATGATAATTCCAACCCACAAAGGGTGCTTGTATCTTGCGGCATCCTTAAAACACATTTCCTTAGTATCCAGGAGTCCTTACCGGGAATAGATCAACAGGTAACCTCGTCACTTCTAATAACCAAGGGATTTAACAAAAGAATATTTCTTCTAAATTTCTTATTTTGCTAAGCAGCAGTCTATATACTATATACATATGTTAAAACAGCTCAAAAGGCTCAACTTCGTTCCCACTCATAATGCCTACAATTAAGCGTAAAAGGGTCCAGTTTACATTTAGGAACATATCTATATAAACATCTTTTTTTTGCATAAAAAAACCCTCACCCACCAACCTATTTGGTGGAATGCTTCATCATTGGGTTCCCATCCGAGGGGCTGAGTGCCACTCGGTGTGCTATGACGCCTGAATTACAGCGGAGTGTTTTAATGAAAAAGTGCAAGTGATTTTTTAAATTTCCTCAGGGACTTCTCTTGGTTTTGTTTGTATCTTTAGTAGGGTTTTTTTTCTCCAAATTTACAAACCCCTCTCTCCCCCCCCTCAAGTCAGACAAGTTCAACAAGAATATTTCACATATAAACACAGAGAAATTAGGAATTTTAGATGAATTCATAAATCATACATTAATTGCTAAATAGGTAAATAGGTTAATAGGTTAATCAACCAGCCAAAACATTTCCAGTCTATTTGGGTAGATACAAACAGCATCTAAATAATTAATAATTTCAAAAAAATTTACAGCCATAACAACAAATTAAATTTTGGCAGTTCTTAGATCACGCTGGTTATGGCCTTATGCTACAGAGAATTACCTTGGGATTGAGACCACTCAATTGAGGGATTCCAGATTTGTAATCCCCGGGCCCTCCGTCTTTTGCCTTGTCTTTTATATATAACCATTTCTAAGTTAAATATAGCTAACAATCTAGAGAACCACTGTTGAAAAGATGGTGGGTTAGGGTCTAGCCAGGCGGTGGCGATACAGATTCTTAAGACCGCCATTGCGATAAATATTAATTCGTGTCCAGGAGATAGTTCTGCGAGACTAGTCGCCCCAAGCAAAATCATTTCATTAGAAAGGGTTATTCCGGTTTTTAGAACATCAGTTAGAAACCGTTCAATGTTCAATTTAAAAGAGGATAGGTTTGCACCGGAGGAAAATATATGTATGCTGTCTGCAACGCGAGTCTTTCCACCATTACTCTTTCCTCCAGGTGCCCTCACTTATACAATTAACGGCAGTATAAAAACCGGCAACAGCAGCCATTCACTACCGGTTCTGCGAAGGAGGCACAACAGGTCCCACGCTGGTGCTGACCAGAAATCCTGTGAGTATGCTGAACATCTCTACAATAGGTAAGCGCTACCCATACTTTCTCCCACAGGTCTCCTAACCCCAGTGGTCCTACCTTTTCTCCCTACTAGGGCCACCCCTTGCCACTTCAATAACCTTGGAGCAATAGCAAGCCAAAAAAGCGTAAGACATGGTCCTTGCGCCAAAATTCTTCACTATTCACTAATGCAGTATTTTATACCGCTGTTTTATATCACTTCACCCTCGAAGTTCTAGTGCGATTCCACAATAATGGTACCACCAGTATCATTACACTTGAGCCGCTCATAGCCTGCACCATATCGCTATAAAGCCGGCTGTCATAACAAATGTTCAATACTTTCTAGTGACTCTTTCTCTCCCATGTTTGTCCTGTCCCTGTCTTTCAATGTTAAATGTACAGGTGATCTTGAGAAGGGAATCCCCCCTCTCACAGTTATATACACTTTAGGGCGTGTAGACACATAGACTACACTACACTACCCCTATTTTAAACCTACACATATTTTATTGTCCTGAAGAAAGCCAGATTAGTAATAAGGCACTGGCTGAAACATGTTGACACTCTTAGGACGTAGGAGGTCGTAACCCGCCTCTAACGTCCCACAGCCTTATTTTTAACCGCTGACGGAGGCCCTTTTAATAAAGTATCCTCACCCCAGGGACCATCCGCCAAGCCGTTTTAACCTCACATATCTGAACACCTTACACCGCACACACAGTGACATACCTGCTCCGCTGTAATCAGGCGTCGAAGCACACCCGGGACACGCTAGGTGTCACTGGGTGGGCCCGAAGATGAAGCATGCCACCAACTAGGTTGGTGGGTGAGGGCTTTCCAAGACACCTAACAGGTGCCACCGCCAATTGGCAAAACGATACTGAGTCGCTATGACAATAACAATATTAATGTCAAACTAACCCCATCTCTAGCTAGTCTCTTTTTGATTTACTAAACATATAAACCGGGGATCTGGACTAGCTTTCTGGTCCTCTCTCTCCCTCTTGATTCTCGCACTGCTTTAGATAAAGTACATCTAAAACAACATGTACCCCTCCCACTTCCCTATTTGGCTATTCTATCAGGGGTATAATACATAAAAAAGCAGGTTTTATAAAACTGTGTTTCCAGTTTAATTGACATAAGGATAGTTTGAGATAAATCATATGCATAATTAAATTCTTCTATGCTGATTGCTCATTTCCCCTGCCACTTCTGTGCTGTTTTCTCAAGATTGTTCGGAAGGAGGGATAGCAGGTGAGAATATATCACGCCAATTGTGAATTTTTTGGTTCTTTTTAAGGTTTCTGCTATCGGTATTTTATCAAATGGTGTATTTTCCCTAATCCTTTGTGTTAAAAAATCTCTGATTTGCAGATATTTAAAAAAATCCCTCCACTCAAAGTGATATATTTTCCTCAAGGTTTCAAAAGAATGTAACCCTTCATTTGAAATAAGACATCCAAAATGTGTAATTCCTGCCATATTCCATCTATCAATACAGGCATCTCTGAATATTTCAGGGAGGGCAGGATTTTTACTTAGAGGAGAGTAAAGCGAGAGTCGTCCTATACCGAGTAACTTCCTCACAGCTTTCCATGCTTTAAATCCTCCCAATAAGGTTTTTAGGCAGACCTTTTTGTGGTAGCAATCATAGAGAAATTGGCACATATAGCCTTTGCTCCTATTACCTAATACCAGCTGGTGAATCAATGGTTGGTCTTCCCCTGAGACTGTCTCATTATCATCTAATAGAAAGAAGAGTTCATAATTATATGAAAGCATACAAGCCCAATAATATAGCTTAAGGTTAGGAAGGGCTAAGCCTCCTTTTTCTTTAGGGAGAATCAAGAGCTTGTAGGCTCTTCGAGGTTGTGAATAAGACCAAATAAAACTAGAGAAAGTACGCTTCATCAGTTTAAACCAATATTCAGAAATTTCCAGATTAATTGCTCTGAGCATATAGAGCAATTTAGGGAAGTAAACCATTTTTAGTGCATTTACACGGCCAATCAAAGATAGGTGCAGGTTATTCAAACAGTGAAAATCTTTCTGTATTTTATCTAGCAGGGGGCTGAAGTTTAATTTGACCACTGTATCGAGTTCAGAGGAGATACATACCCCTAGGTAGGCCGCTTTTGTTGTCACACGGGGATCCACCATAGTGCATTTGTCGTTTAGGATTACTTGGGTTTTGCTCTAGTTGAGTGCATAGCCGGCCATTTTGCCAAAGTTTTTTGCCTCAGTTTCAATTATAGGTAAGGCTAATGCCGGATCTGATGTCACTATGGCGATGTCATCGGCATAGGCAAGAGTTTTAGTCATATAACCTTGGGTCAGAATAGGGATAATCCCAGCATTAGATTCCAGACTGCGAATAAAAGGAATCAATGTAGATAGCAAACAGCAATGGGGAGCATGGGCATCCCTGTCGAGTTCCCCTTGATATTTTAAATTCTTTAGAGAGATTGCCATTTACCATCACTACAGCTTTAAGGTCAGTATATAGTTTTTGTACAGCCTGAATGAATCCGTTGTTTAAAGCCTAGATGACCCATTGCCAGCCACAGAAATGACCAGGAAACCCGGTCATATGCTTTTTCAGCGTCTAAAATAATAAGCGCCATTGGGTCTCCCGTCACTTGTGTACTGTCAAACAGGGTAATCACTCTATGAGTGTGGTCTGTAGTTCCTCTTCCTGGTACAAACCTCTGCTGGGAATTTGAGATAAGTTTATGTATTAATGGTGCCATTCGATTCGTTATTAATTTGGAATATATTTTTGAGTCCACCTTGATTAAAGTGATAGGGCGGTAGGAGCCCATCTGATCCGGTGGTTTATCGTTCTTCAGTGACTTCTCAAGGACGTTTTAAAAGTGGGGTCATAGGGCAAGGTTAAAAGCAAAATTAGTGGCTGTCAGTTGTGACTTTCTCTGTCACAGACATCCATTTGTAAGAAAAAGTGAAATGGTCTATATGTTTCAGCCTTTTGATGTTTAGTAGCAACGCTTTCTTCAGGACCGGTGAGAAGAGTGCACACGCTAAGGTGGACTCAAAGAGTGATTTGGTTGACCGCAAAAGTTACGGTTAGTTCACCAACGCTTTGTTCCGAAAGAGAAAACACATGATATCAAGCATTCTACATTCAGGCCAATCATGCACTCCACAGTAGTGAACATACAGCTGGGTAAATCAGGTGCGGTGAAGAAATCCACATGCCAGGATTTATATTCGTACCTTACACCTGTGTAACCTCACATGTGTTCCTTGTAAAAAGACACAGTCAATTTTGACTGTAGTGCATTTATGTAACCACATTCATGGATCAATTGTGTGTTTTGAAAAAATGAGATTGATAGTGTCAATTGCTCACTCATGTGACGGAGAAAACTGTAAAAGAGAGAGCTATGTGTGGCCTTAGATTTACTCTGTATTCTTATTTAAGGTGAAGCTAATTCTAACATGTAACATTGACTGGAATTCAATTTATCCCTGTTGTGATCTTTCCTGGTTATAAACCAGTGATATCCTTCTGAAAATAGTTGCAGAGAAACATTTAGTCGAGGCTCACGAGAATTGTAAATTTGCGATACTCCCTGGACCCAGCCGGTGGTGTGTCACTTATTGTCACACTCTGTGGAGATTAAAAAATAGTTAAGAAACCAGAGCCCTTTGGCAAGAACCTCTCCTGGTTAACATTGATCGCATATACCGCCCATGATGACCACTTACTTCATCAAGTACGGACACCCGCTTGCGGCGCCTTCTTGGTTCCGGTTCAGGGTCCTGGAGATGAAGAGGTAGCCGGCCATGGTCTATGTCAGCAGCCGATCTCTCCAGATGCTTCAGTGTCCGTCATCACCCACAAGTGCAACGTCAGTATGGCGAGGGCTGCTGCAGCCATGCGCCACGCCGGGAAGTCTACTGGTTAACCCTTCTGCTCCTGATGGTACGAGACTCATTTCAGGGGCGCAGAGCGAGCATCTCTATGGCTCCTGACTAATCAGACCATTGTAGGTCCATATCATTGAGTGTGGACTTATGGAAGACCAGGCTCTTACTACATAAAAATACTCTTAGTACGTGCATTTTATGCCTTGTCTATTTCATGACGTTTTTCATCTTATCGTGAGGAATTGAAGAACACTTGGAAGACTTGCTCACATTGCCATTAAGGGGCCTATATTTTATTCTCGATGTAACTTGTAATAAGTGTTTTACCACTTGTCCTTTCACTAAAAGCCTTTTGATTAACAGGCGTGACCTGATGTGGTGTACCTTGTGTGGTCTTGGATGGATATATAGAAATATTTCTAAAACTTATCTTTCCCCGCTCATTGTGGGGTAATATCCAACCGTTGGTGCTAGTGCGATATTGTTAGGCACATGAGCTCAGGAGGAGATAGCCAATGAAGCATGTTAAAGGCATTCATACAACATACAACAGACTCATCTCTGATTAAGTGTGTTCCATGGTATGTTGCCATTAAGGCCACGTTTATGGATAGAAAGCCTATAAATCCACCTTTGTTTTTTTTCTAATAGTGTCTTTCGTACATTCCTATTAGTTCTGATTTGTTCAATGACCGTCCATCTGAGGTCATTTGTGGTGTATCCTATCTGTAGGAAATGCTCTGTCATTTTTGTGGTGTTTCTCTTACACCTAATATTGCTGCAGTGTTCACAGATAAGTTGTTTGACCTTTCATGTGGTGATCCCAATTTATCTCATCATCCAGGAATAAAAAGGCGGTCCGTGACTGATTTGTCAAGAGTTGAATTCAGTTTAAGTAAACATTTTGTATTGTGTACATTGCCACAATAATAATACTCAATATCATTCAAAGACATTATTTAAAGGAACAAGGGTGTGCGCAGAAGAGGAAAAAAGGTTTTAGGGAGTGGTAGTGGTGGGTAGTAAAAGGTGCAAGTCAAAGTAATAAGGAGCATTACAATTGAATGTTTCTCATACACTGGTAGAGGAGACCAGTACAATGGAGCCTGTCCGCTATATTTTATTTACATGTAATCTGTCAATTATAATGTGCACACAATGCATGTTCAAGGGCAATCCGGTATAGAGCAGGTAAAGGTCTAGTGAAAGGCGTCCACGCTTCGACTCGGCTAATGCAGAGAGGGGAACTTGAGCCTCAGCTGCGAGTCTTCATCAGGACGGGGGATGGCAACCTGATCCTGGTGCCAGGCCTGGCTACTCAGGTCCGTGTTGCTCCTACGGATAGGCATTGCTGACTGTCCGTAGGAGCAACATGGACTCTGCTTTTCTCTTCTAAACAAGGACAGTGATTTATTTCACAACCGTCATTTATGGATGTACCCAGTAATTGGTGTTTAAGTGACTACACACCTTTAAACTCTGTGCCTCTGGTGCCACGTGGCCAGTGGCCACCGCAAGTTTACTGCTTACCTGAGTAGCCAGGCCTGGCACCAGGATTAGGTTGCCATTCCCCGTCCTGATGAAGACTCGCAAATTAAATTCATTGTGAAAGCTTATTTTTGTGGTTTTGGCACTTATACATGTGTGGTTCTCATAATATGTATTACACACTGGGAGATCTCACCTGCACTCGAATCTATCTGAGTTCAAAATAAGCCTTGTAAACAGGTTATATAGAATAATGAATGAAAATGCACATAACACAGTTATAATACCAATGGTGTAACCAAAAGTTACTGGTCACAAAAGGACAGTGTCCATTCCTCAGATCCTGGTTCAAAAACTCTAACACATCCAAGTTAAAAGAGTCCAAAATTATTGTCCACAAACTGTATATTTGATTGCAGAATTCTTCTTTATTCCTAATTTCTTTTGCTTGATGTATCAAACTTCTAAACATTCAACACGTGTTTCGTCTGGCTTGTCACATTAGCCAATGACTTCATCAGGGCTGCATTATAAACATCAGATAAATATATATCAACATTCTGTTATTACTCCAAAGTTATTCTTACCAACAGAAAGATAGGTGAAGAAAGTAAAAAATCACACTAGTACACCCCAGTGATTTATGAGGAATGTAAGAAAGAAAGTCTACCACACCACCAAGGTCGTCGGGTCACCATTGTGCACGCCTCATTACCCAAGATCTAGTTCAAATAAGTCTATAGTCACCTTTCAGCGTAAAACAGAATAACGTCACAGGAGATTCATCTCATCCTCTTGACTGAATAGACCTTCTTGTCCTCTGAATAACACAAATACATCAGGTCAATAATTGTTCTAACTTAACTACAATACCCTATCCTTTTGTCCTCGCAACATTAAAGCCAAGTCCTAAATCCATCTCTTACCCATATTAAATAATAAGGGACCTTTCATATTTTACAATAAATAAAATTTCTCTCTAAACTCACCGATGTTATATATCACCATCACCTCCAATAGATTATAGAAAATGAACGTATAAATCGACACCTGGTTGCACGTGGAAATATTATATGTCTGTAGTAAAAATTTTCAAATATCAGTCATGTTCCAGTTTATCCATCAATATTATTATTTACAGTCATTATAATCTCACTGCCATTCAACCTTACCAGGTTTCTTTCTTAAGTTCTGATTGATATCACATTAGTGTAAGTAGTAGAGTGAAGTAAATTCAGAGATCCTCAGGTATCTACATGAGGAAATATAAATATAATTTGACAAATACTCTAAAATAGGGAATTATACGCCCACTGTTCCAACAACGAACTTTCTACATAGGTAATACTCACCTAAGGCTCAAACCTTCCTTATTTGTGGCCTGAGTAATAATAAATGCAAAGAAAGACCATCAGTTTGACCCCCCAAGAAATACACTTTCATCCTGTGCATAAAGCCCCCGAAAACAAGACTCACCTACTAATTCCGTATCTGTAGTAGACCTGTCATATAATCGCCAGGTAACAAAAAAGAAAGACGAGAAAACAGCGTGTATTACTACGCGCTCATTAACGTATTTGACCGTAAATATGATTAGACTAACAGTCCTCGCTCACCAAATTTCAGCAAAACATTGTCTATTTCAGATCCGGCGTGCAGCACGGTCGCCCTGTTTGTATGTCCTTATATACTATAATGTATATGAGCGCCATATTGTAGTGTGCAATTTTCACAAAAAAGTGCAAAGTTCTTATCTTAACTTATCAATTTCATGATTATGATACTAAGGATCTACTGTATTAGCAATCCGATCCACACAGAGGCAACAATTCTAAATATAACTCCCTCCGCTACTATCAAACGTGCGATATATGAATTCGCGATTACCTCAATCCCCGATTTTCCACTATTTCCCTACGTCTTGAGTGAAAAATAGCATTCCAAAACTATTTAGGCGAGTACAGAGATTACAAATATGTCTTTACTATCAATGATCGATAACTACAACGAGAGATTTTGAAAATTGTTTTAGTAAAAATCTCCATTCTTATATCTACCGGCTTGAACCGCAAACCTTAAGTTCATCTCCCAGCTCCCTATTTGTAATACTACTATCTGCTCTACTCAAACGTCAATATTCTCCGTATTAATAAGAGCGTTTAAGGCTATTCCAAAGTTACAGGTGTTTATTCATCCCCCATCTCAAAATGATTATAAGTTCGAGAGAGAGAATATATATTACGACTCACTTGTTATTATGACAATAGATTACTCAATCTAAAATTAATATATAGCAGTCTCGAACCATGTATCAGGGCATGGGTGTTTCAGCCCCTATACTTAGTACTACCGATAGCTCTGTTGGACGGATGCAAATAGTATCAATATATATTTCCTGCAATATTCATATGTTTCACCTTTCGGGCAATGCAATGTAACGTGGAGTAGGGTTAGGTAGAATTAAGATAAGAATATGATATAGAGGAACAAGATATATAGTGTTTATGAAAATAAGAAAAAGTATATTATATCAAGTTACAAATATCGATCCTCAGGAACAGACAGTAAAGAAAACAGTGCCAAAGAGAAAACACACAGTTGGTCACCAACCCCACCAATCCCTTGGCTTCCTTTGCATTGCTAGGGCTCGGTTTGGATCTCAATGTATCTAGTCGTGAAATATTCCTAGCTCTTTTCGTAGCTGTGTTAATGACCTTATCTGAGTATCCACAAACTTTGAACCTCTTGTTCATATCAATCAAATTGATCTCAAAATCTACATCCTCTGAACAGTTTCTGCGTGCTCTTAACATTTCTCCATATGGGATGGAGTTAATCTGGCATGATGGGTGGCGACTATCCTCTGACAATATTGCATTACAACTTGTAGCTTTACGATACATCCTACTACATAATTTGTCCTTTTTAATAAATAGTTCTACATCAAGAAAAGTCAACATTTCATAACTATATTCTGTTGTGAATGTCATATGTACTTGGTTATTGTTCAGATGATCAAATAACTCATTTAATTCTTCTATAGTGCCTCTCCAGATCATTAAGCAATCATCTATGAATCGACCCCAGTAGTATAGGTGGTCAATCCATTTACTGCCCTTGGGACCCCAGATCCACTCCACCTCAAACCAACCCATAAATAGGTTGGCAAAAGACGGAGCGAACCTGGAACCCATCGCAGTCCATGTCCCTGCTTGTACCATTTATCTTTAAAAAGAAAATAGTTGTTCTCAAGAACCAATCTTGTAATTTCTAGTACCATCATAGTATGATCGTATTGTTCAGCTGGTCGTTTTCTCCAAAAAGTTTCTATAGCTGCTATCCCCAAGTCATGGTCGATATTGTTATATAAAGAGACAACATCTAGTGTTACTAAAATCATACCACTTTCCCACGTTACGTCATTCATAAGATTCAAGACGTGTCTAGTGTCTTCAATGGGTGATAGTAAATTGTGAACAAATGGACGTAAGTAAATATCTATATATTTTGATAGATTTTCCATTGGTCCATCGATGCCAGAAATGATAGGCCTCCCACGTGGTCTTTTCCTATTTTTGTGAATTTTTGGTAAGCAGTATAGACAAGGGGATCGTGGTGATGTGATTTTCAGGTACATATATTCATCAAAATCCAACAAAGATCTATCATACCAAGTTTTCAATTTGTCATTAATCAGAGGTATTATTACTATTAGCGGATTTGAGGCCACCTTCTCATTAAGCATGGGCTGAAAATTCGTTCCGCTCGCGGAATTTGCGTATTTTCCGCGATTCCGCAATCCGCAAATCTCGCGAAATCGCGGTAAAATCAGCGAATCAGCGGGTACGAATTTTCAGCCAAGCACTTACAGGGTTACAGCAGCAGGTGCAAAAGTTGAAGCTAATTTTTTGTAACCTTTTACAAAAGGGTTACAAAGAAATTAACTTCAACTTGGGCACCTGCTGCTGTAAGGCTGTAAGTTCTTCCTGGCGCCTCGTTGCCTACTTGCAACTATTCTCTGACCCTGCTCTGACCCTTGAAGCAGGGTCAGAGAATAGTTACAAGTAGGCAATGAGGCGCCTGTCACGAAAATTAAACCTCAACAGGAAGCACTGACAGATATAAAAACAAGCATTTGCAATGCAATAGGTCTCGCATTATGAAAGTTTGAGCTATTGGTCTTGTAAATGTCACTTTTTTTTATTAATGTGTTGGTTTTAAAAATAGCTAAATTAATAGCTTTGTCATTTACAATGCCAATAGTTATAACTTTCGCAAATGTGACACCTATAGCATTTGTAATGCAACATGTTTTGTATTTACGTGACTTAGCTGTATTGATATTACATATTACAATGGCTTTTAATTTTTTTGAATAATTAATACTTAAATAAAAGTGATTTTAATTTATAATGGCAATAGCTTAAACTTTTGTAAATAACCTTTGTGAAGATTAGGTTCAGTGTATTTTATTGTGACAAAACAAGAACAGAAGTGAAATGTTAACATCTTTTTGTGACATTTGTAATAAAGTTTGAAAGATTGCGAGAACATATTTGAACTAGTTGTTGTTGAATGGTTGCGCAGATTGATGATGGGGTGGCTTTGAGTGGTGCTGTGGTGGTGCTGAGTGGTGCTATGGTGATACTGAGTGGTGCTGTGGTGGTGCTGAGTGATGCTTTGGTGGTGCTGAGTGATGCTCTGGTGGTGCTGAGTGGTGCTGTGGTGGTGCTGAGTGATAATGTGGTGGTGCTGAGTGATGCTGTGGTGGTGCTGAGTGATGCTGTGGTGGTTCTGAGTGGTGTTGTGGTGGTGCTGAGTGATGCTTTGGTGGTGCTGAGTGATGCTCTGGTGGTGCTGAGTGGTGCTGTGGTGGTGCTGAGTGATAATGTGGTGGTGCTGAGTGATGCTGTGGTGGTGCTGAGTGATGCTGTGGTGGCGCTGAGTGGTGCTGTGGTGGTGCTGATTGGTGCTGTGGTGGTGCTGAGTGATGCTGTGGTGGTGCTGAGTGATGCTGTGGTGGTGCTGTGGTGGTGCTGAGTGATAATCTGGTGGCACTAAGTGATGCTGTGATGGCGCTGAGTGATGCTGTGGTGCCGCTGAGTGGTGCTGTGGTGGTGCTGAGTGATAATGTGGTGGTGCTGAGTGATGCTGTGGTGGTGCTGAGTGATGCTGTGGTGGCGCTGATTGGTGCTGTGGTGGTGCTGAGTGATGCTGTAGTCGTGCTGAGTGATGCTGTGGTGGTGATGAGTGGTGCTGTGGTGGTGCTAAGTGATAATCGGATGGCACTGAGTGATGCTGTGGTGGCGCTGAGTGATGCTGTGGTGGCACTGAGTGGTGCTGTAGTTGTGCTGAGTGTTAATGTGGTGGTGCTGAGTGATAATGTGGTGGTGCTGAGTGATGCTGGGGTAGCACTGAGTGATGATGTGGTGATGCAGAGGGCAGAAAGGCACAAAAAGCAGCCTAACAAAGGGCAGAAGGGCAGAAAAACAAGGGAAAAACGAGTTTAACAGAGGGCGAAAGGGCACAAAAAACCAGTTTAACAGAGGACAGAAGGCCAGAAAAACAAGGGAAAAACGAGTCTAACAGAGGGCAGAAGGGCACAAAAAACTAGTCTAACGGGCAGAAAGGCACAAAAACGAGTCTAACAGAGGGCAGAAGGGCACAAAAAACGAGTCTAACAGAGGGCAGAAGGGCACAAAAATAAGGGAATAATAGAGGGCAGAAGGGCACAAAAAACGGGTCTAATAGAGGGCAGAAGGGCAGAAAAACAAGGGAAAAATGAGTCTAACAGAGGGCAGAAGGGCACAAAAAACGAGTCTAACAGGGGGCAGAAGGGCAGAAAAACAAGGGAAAAATGAGTCTAACAGAGGGCAGAAGGGCACAAAAACCGAGTCTAACAGGGGGAAGAATGAATCCCACCCTGCGTGTTTGTCCACTAAGATGCCACCTTTTTGTGCAATACCTCTACTCAACTGGAGTACTTTCTACTGTCTAATCAGTAAGTGCTCCCTCGTTGGCTAAATGTATAGGGGTAGATTTACAATAACTGGCGCATCCCGAGGGATGCGCCAGCTATTGTGCGCCGCAACTCCGCCACCCATGGTGCGCCGCATTTACAATGCGGCGCACCATGTGGCAAAAGTGGCACAGATGCGTCACGCATCTGTGCCGTAAAAGCAGCGCATTGCTGGAGCTGCGTCGCGCTTGCGACGCAGCTCCGGCAATGCTCTGGGTGGCCCTATCTCCCCAATGCTGCATCAAGCCTTGCGCCTGCTTCAAGCAGGCGCACGGTTTTGACGCAGCATTGGCCTAAAAGTGACTGAGTGAATTCTTGTAGATTTCACTCAGCCACTTTTAGGAGGCGTTCATGCGCAGGAACGCCATCCCCTGCGCCGGAACGCCTCCTGATGGCACAGGGCTTTACAACGTGACGCATCTCTCAGATGTGTCACATTGTTAATAACCAGCACCATGGCACTTCTTTTGTGCTGTCGCTGCGTCACAAAAAGTCTCGGTAGAGGGTGGGAGTGGTGAACCAGAGGGTGGCAGTAATGAACTAGAGGGTGACAGTGATGAACCAGAGGGTGGCAGGGGTGAACCAGAGGGTGACAGTGCTGAACCAGAGGGTGGCAGTACTGAACCAGAGGGTGGCAGGGGTGAACCAGAGGGTGGCAGTGATGAACCAGATGGTGGCTGGGGTGAACCAGAGGGTGGTAGTGGTGAACAAGAGGGTGGCATGGGTAAACAGAGGGTGGCAGTGGTGAACCAGAGAGTCTCAGTGGTGAACCAGAGGGTGGCAGGGGTCAACCAGAGGGTGGCAGTGATGAACCAGATGGTGGCAGGGGTGAACCAGAGGGTGGCAGTGGTGAACCAGAGGGTGGCATGGGTGAACCAGAGGGTGGCAGTGCTGAACCAGAGGGTGACAGTGGTTAACCAGAGGGTGGCAGTGGTGAACCAGAGGTGCTGTGATGAACCAGAGGGTGGCAGTCATGAACCAGCGGGTGGCAGTGGTGAACCAGAGGGTGTCAGTGCTGTACCAGAGGGTGGCAGGGGTGAACCAGAGGGTGCTGTGATGAACCAGGGGGTGGCAGTGGTGAACCAGAGGGTGGCAGGGGTGAAGCAGAGGGGGGCAATGGTGAACCAGAGGGTGGCAGTAAATGTAAATGTAAATGTGTTTCGATTTATATAGCGCAACACTTTAACCCAGGGGTCTCAAGGCGCTTGCTTAGGGAACCCGTCCTGGTATTCCCCTGTGAGATACCCCGGCCGGGTATCCACAAGGTGAAAGTCAGGCATCCCGCCGCGAGGGGCCGTTGTGGAGATTAGGCAAGCTATTGCCCAGAGTCGCAGAGTGTGAACCCGTGAGTCGAGAAGGCACCGGATCGAGAATTATCGAGTCCGTGGAATTTTTTTTAGCCCAAGACCCGCCAAGGCGGGGAATTGAACCCTGGTCCGGGACCGATCTCAGCTTCTGGGTCTGCCGCCTCTAACCCCTGAGCCACACTTCTCCGTGCTGAACCAGAGGGTGACAGTGGTTAACCAGAGGGTGGAAGTGGTGAACCAGAGGTTCTGTGATGAAGCAGAGGGTGGCAGTGGTGAACCAGAGGGTGGCAGTGGTGAACCAGAGGGTGACAGTGCTGTACCAGAGGGCGGCAGGGGTGAACCAGAGGTGCTGTGATGAACTAGAGGGTGGCAGTCATGAACCAGAGGGTGGCAGTGGTGGACCAGAGGGTGGCAGGGGTGAACCAGAGAGTGGCAGTGCTGAACCAGAGGGTGCTGTGATGAACCAGAGGGTGGAAGGGGTGAACCAGAGGGTGGCAGGGGTGAACCAGAGGGTGGCAGTGGTGAACCAGAGGGTGGCAGTGATGTACCAGAGGGTGGAAGTGGTGAACCAGAGGGTGCTGTGCCCATACACGACCGCATGGGTAACTTCGCCATGCAAGCGGCCCGCGAACACGCAAAAATCCCTGCGAAAACGTAAAAAAACTAAAATCCGCAAATTCGCAGATTTTGCGGAATGCGAATTCGCAAATTTCGCCCATACTTATTTCTCATAATAGTGTATGTTATTAAGTTGAGAAAACACTTCACTTTCATAATCCAAAGTATTCTGAATGACTATATTACCCCCTTTGTCCTCCATTTTAATGACTATATTGGGGTTTGAGGTTAGAGTCTGTAAAGCCATACGCTCTTTAGCAGTCAAATTATTATGTCTAGGATACCTTCTATTATCTTCGATATCTTTTTTAATCAACCTGTCAATATCCAGATTGACTGCTTTAAAGAAAGCATCGATCACATTGCCCGAGGATAACTGCGGGGTCCATCGTGACTTGTTTTTCAAGCCACTCTCTATAGTAGTTTGGTTAATCTCTAAGTCCATAAGTAGTTTCGACATGGTCAATGGGTCTTCTTCGCTCTCCGTAAGGGACAATAACAGTTTGATATCTTGTACCTCTTGGATTGAGAGATTACTCAGATCTGGTCTAATATTAGCACTAGGTGGATTAGGATGGTTTGCAAAGTGCTTCTTTATTTTCAACACCCTAGTAAATCTATACAGATCGATTTTTGCTAAATTCCAATCCATTTTATTAGATGGACAAAAACTCAAGCCGTTTTTGAGAAAAGAAACCATGTCTACAGTCAAAAATAAGTGAGGAAAGATTAACAATCTCGATTGCATTCGTATCATTTACATTCTCTACTAATTCTTCCAGGACCGAGTCCTCATGCCCTGTCTTATTTTTGTTTCTCCCTTTGCCTCTGGTTCCTCTCCTGGTCTTACGTTCGATGGGCCTCGCCTGTTTCCAATCCTTATCCGACGTACCTCTTCAAAAAAACTATTACCTCCTGCTGTTGCACCTGTAGTATCCACTGTGTCTTCGTTTTCACTCATAGAGATATTACTGGAAGAGGAATTGGGGTCACTAGTACTCGAGGTCTCTCCCTTTTTCTTAGGTGGTAAAGACTTAGGGGCAGATTTATGATGCCCTTGCGCCTCTTTGCGCCGCAATTGCGTCACTTTATTTGACGCAATGGCGGCAAAAACTATGCGCCCTATTTACAACATGACGCATCTAGGAGATGCGTCACGTTGTAAAGCCCTGCGCCATAAGGAGGCATTCCTGCGCAGGGGGGGCCTTCCTGCGCAGGAACACCTCCTGAAAGTGGCTGAGTGAATTCTATGAGATTTCACTCAGTCACTTTCAGTCCAATGCTGCATCAAAACCCTGCGCCTGCTTGAAGCAGGCGTAGGTCTTGACGCAGCATTGTGTAGATGGGGCATCCCCGAGCCTTGCTATAGCTGCGTCGCGCTTGCGACGCAACTCCAGCAATGCGCCGCTTTTACGGCACAGATGCGTCACGCATCTGTGCCGTTTTTGCACCATGTTGCGCCGCATTGTAAGTGCGGCGCACCATGGGTGGCGTAGCTGTGGCGCACTGTGGCACACATTAACTGGCGCATCCCTGGGGATGCGCCAGTTAACATAAATCTGCCCCTTAATTATTAAATGGTCAAATCGCCGTGCAAATGTGAATATACGGCCTGTACGGTAATCATTCTCATCCATTTTTAGTTTTTTAGTTTTCCTCCTCTTAATGTCAGTTTGCATTTCAACCAGAATTTCATCTATGATCGCATAATTTTTCATAGTAGCTTCTGGGATATTAAGCACTTTTATTTCATCCTCTATAGTTTCAATTTCCATGAGTAATTTTTTGATTTTCCTTTCAGCATTTTCTATTAAAATGTTAATGAGATTCCTCGAGCTGCTAGTTAACTCCTTTTCCCATGTTTCTAGTAGGTCTGGCTCAAGATCCTTGTAGGTGGGCATAATTTGTGACCGTCGGCCCCTAGGGATTCTGTTCAAAACCAGATACTGCCTCAAGGTGGCAGCATTCCACCATTTGTTTAATTCAGCTTTCTTGAGCCGTTCCAATTTCACGACCTTGGCTCTCAGACCTTCCTGTTTCTACTCCTTACTTGCACCCACAGCTGTACCTATGAAGGAGCCTGCATTAAGATTGGAAAATAAGTCCTGTGCTTCCTTGTCCCTATTCATAACGATCCCTGTGGCTGCCCCTAAGCTAGACTAGTTAAGACAAATTACCACTGGTAACCTCGCTGGTAAGGGCGCTCAAAATATCACCAGGGATTCACAATAAACTCTCAAGTTGGTGGTGCAGCTAGGTGAGAAAAGAGTGGTTACCAGACTACCCTCAAAGACCACACCTAGGTGTGGAAAATTAACATTACACAATGGGAGATCTCACATGCGCTCCAATATATCTGAGTTCAAAATAACCCTTGTAAACAGGTTAATTAGAATAATGAATGAAAATGCACTTAACACAGTTATAACACCAATGGTGTACCCACAAGTTGCTGGTCACAAAAGGATAGTGTCCATTCCTCAGATCCTGGTTCAAAAACTCCAACACATCCAAGTTAAAAGAGTCCAAAATTATTGTCCACAAACTGTATATTTGATTGCAGAATTCTTCTTTATTCTTAATTTCTTTTGCTTGATGTATCAAACTTCTATACATTCAGTCTACAGCCAACACGTGTTTCGTCTGGCTTGTCACATTAGCCAATGACTTCATCAGGACTGTATTATAAACATCAGATAAATATATATCAATATTCTGTTATTACTCCAAAGTTATTCTTAGCAACAGAAAGATAGGTGAAGAAAGTAAAAGATCACACTAGCACACCCCAGTGATTTATGAGGAATGTAAGAAAGAAAGTCTACTACGCCACCAAGGTCGTCGGATCACCATTGTGCATGCCTCATTACCCAAGATCTAGTTCAAATATGACCATAGTCACCTTTCAACGTAAAACAGAATAATGTCACAGAAGATTCATTTCATCCTCTTGACTGAAAACGACCTTCTTGTCCTCTGAATAACACAAATACATCAGGTCAATAATTGTTCTAACTTAACTACAATACCCTATCCTATTGTCCTCGCAACGTCAGCTTTCTTTTTTTGGAAATATGGCCACTAGTTTCTGCAAAGTCAACCAATGTTTTTTTATCTTGTTTTTTAGGCTTTGTGTTTTTTCTGTCGACCAGCCGCCGACGACATTACTTTTGGTAATCAGACTCGTCCTGCACAACTACTTCCCCACCCTTGTCTGCCTGTTTAATCACTATTGAGTCATTGCTCTTCAGTTACCTCAGAGCTGTTGTTTCATCCCTGCTCAAATTATGGCAATGGTGTCTCTCTTCCATGTTTTCAATGTCATTAAAGATGGCCTGTTCAAAGTTGAGGATTTCCACCGGTGTGGTGTTTTGCTGGGGACAGAATGTGGATTTTACTCTAAAGCTAGTGTCACCTGTATTCAGGTTTTGTTCAGCTGGCGCTGGTTTTTCAAAGAAGGCTTTAATTCTGGCTTCCTGAAGAACTCAGAGAGTTCACAATGCAGGTTGAACTTATCAAGGCAGGCTGTAGGAACAAAACCCAACCCTTTATTCAATATGCTCACTTCAGTGCTAGTTATCATCAGGGATGATAAGTTTGTGATCAGATCCGGTGACTGCTTGTTCTTGCTTGTGGTTCCCTTATTTTGCTCCTGGTGTGGTTCCCTACTGGGCCATACTCCTTCCAGTGTACCTGGTTGGTCTACTTTCTCCTTCTCTCTTTCCCTTCTGCTGAGGCCTGTATGTTTTTGTTTGGAAAGGGATTTGCGTGTGTGCAAAGGCTGGGTTCCACCAAACATGGGATGTTGAGGCGGTGGATTGTAATGGCCTGGGAACCCTGTTTTTATAATTAGGACTACCTTGTCCTGTCTACAATGCTTCGCAATTTTGGTTCAGTCCTTTCTGAACGTGGCACCGTCCAAAAAGGTGCGGGGTGCGATTGTCACTATAAGGCCCCTGGGTGTTGTGGTATTTCACAAGTACTCTGTTAGAATGGTTCAGTGTATGATCGATCTAATCCTAGTTCGATTCTGCTCTGTTAACTTTTCCCAGTCTGTGGTTTGTGCAATTGTTTGGCCTATATTCGGGTTTGCAGACAGGAAGGGTCCTGAAAGAATTTCATTTACCTCCTCATCAGTGAAAGTCAAGCCCTAGTTTTCTGCCATGTCTATTCTGAGAAGGATATCTACGTAAGGTTCCTTATTTAGGAACACATTGAATCTCTCACATCTGTGCGCTGCTGAAATATTTGTTAAATAAGAAGGGAGAAAGGGTCTACAGGAAAATTCTCCTGCTCCCCTAGAGGATACAAAACAACAACAAAGAGGGAGTAATGCCTAGAAAGGATTACTGTGGCCAGAGAAGCAAAATAATACCTTTTTTTATAAAAGAACCCTCACCCACCAACCTATTTGGTGACATGCTTCATCATTGGGTTCCCACCCGAGGGGCCGAGTGCCACTCGGGTGTGCTACGATGCCTGAATTATAGCAGAGATTTTTTTTTAAAAGTGCAAGTGATTTTTAAAATTGCTTCTGTGACTCCTCAAGGACTTTTTAATAGTGGGGTCATAGGGCAAGGTTAAAAGTAAAAATAGTGGATGTCAGTTGTAACTTTTCTCTGTTACAGACATCCATTTCTAAGAAAAAGTTAAAACGTCTACATGTTTAAGCCTTTTGATGCGTAGTAGCAAGGCTTTCTTCAGGACCGGTGAGGAGATTTCACACACTAAGGTGCACTCAAAGAGTGATTTGGTTGACCGCAAAACTTACGGTTATTTCACCAATGCTTTGTTCTCAAAGAGAAAACAATATGATATCAAGCATACTGCATTCAGGCCAATCATGCAATCCACAGTAGTGAACATATCACTAGGTACATCAGGTGCAGTAAAGACATCGACATGCTAGGATCTATATTCAAACCTTACACCCGTGTAACCTCACGAGTGTTACTTGTAAAAAGCTACAGTCCGATTTTTACTGTAGTGCATATATGTAACCACATTCATGGAAAAGATTGTGTGTTTTGAATAAACGGGAGTGATTGTGCCAATTGCTCACTTGTGTGACAGAGAAAACTGTAAATAAAAGAGAGAGCTGTGAATGTCCTTAGATTTTCTCCTGCATTCTTATTTATGGTGAAGCTAACTCTAACAAGTATCATTGACAGTGGAATTCAGATTGTCCCAGTCATGATCTCTTCTTGTTATAATACCAGTGACATAATGACTTTGCAGCGTCCACGCGCAGCGACCGCGCCCAGTCCGCGCCGAAGGTGCGCCAAAGGTAAGCCCATCTACGCCCGTCCGCGCCTGGACCGCGCCCAGCGCCAGACCCCCTGCCCCTCGCGGCTGCCCAGCCCTCCCGCATTACCTACGATGCCGCCACCCTCCTAGCCCTTAACCCCGGTCACGCCCCCAACTGCGTCCAAGCCGCTCCTGGACACACCCATGTACCTTTCTCCTGCTACTCCTGCAAATTCAGCGGCAACGACAACATCTCCACTACGACCAGACCACAGATTCCCGACCCCACCCACCTACAATGCATCCTTCTCAACACCCGCTCGGTCCACAGACACGCCATTGACCTATGGAATCTACTAGACACCATCTCTCCGGACATCTCCTTCCTAACAGAAACATGGATGAACGCTTCCTCCGCCCCAGACATCACCATCGCCATCCCTGAAGACTATAAGATCACTCGCAAGGACCGTACCGGCCACACAGGAGGAGGAATCGCTATCGTCCATAAGAAATCAATCCGCATCTCAACCAGCTCTGACGCCAACCTCGACAACTCCGAACACCTTCACTTCCAGATCCACATCGACCCCAAGATCACACTCAGAGGCACCCTCCTCTACAGACCACCAGGACCCCGCGCAAAATTTAGTGAAGACATCACGGACTTCATCTCTCCTCACGCGCTCCCCTCAAAAGACTACATCCTTCTGGGAGACCTCAACTTCCACCTTGAAAAGATCAACGACCGCAACACCACCACCCTCTTGGACAACCTCGCCAACCTCGGACTTAAACAACTGGTCACTTCCCCCACCCACATCGCAGGTCACACTCTCGACCCCATCTTCACCTCCAGCAATCATGTCTCCTTCAGCCACACTACGGATCTCCTCTGGACTGACCACAGCTGCGTTCACTTCACCTACAACAAGCCAAAACCCATCAACCACCTCCAACCAACTCTGCAAAGAAACTGGAACAAAATCACCACCGACCAGATCTCCTCATCACTCCTTCTAAACACCCCAGCCCACTCTTCTAACCCAGACCAAGCCGCCGCCAACTTCACCCTATGGTTATCCAACACCGCCGACACCTTAGCACCACTGAAAAGACGCCAAAGCAAACCTGGCAACAAGGAGGCCTCATGGTTCAACGATGATCTTAAGAAGTCCAAGAAACTCTGCCGCTCCCTTGAAAAGGCCTGAAAAAAAGACCCAACCACTAGCACCAAGGACGCCTTCAAAAACGCCACCCGCACTCACCACCAACTAATCCGAAAGGCCAAGAAAACAGCATTCAAGGATCGACTTGACAACAACGCCCACAACAGCAAGGAACTTTTCAACATCGTCAAGGAATTTTCCAATCCCTCGGCCAACTCCAACGACATCACCCCCTCTCAAGCCCTCTGCGACTCCCTAGCCTCATTCTTCCACAACAAGATTGCAGACATCCACAACAGCTTCGACAACCAACCCGGAGACCAACCCACCCAACCTTATGCTGAACACTCTTCCCCCGTGAACACCCTTAACGACTGGAACCCAATCTCCACTGAGGACACCATCCGCCTAATGAACTCCATCCACTCAGGATCCCCCACAGACCCATGCCCTCACCACATCTTCAACAAAGCAGACTCCGTCATAGCACCGCACCTCCGAGACGTCATCAATTGCTCCTTCAACTCCGCCACCTTCCCGGAAAACTGGAAACACGCTGAACTCACCGCCCTTCTGAAAAAACCCACAGCGGACCCCACCGAACTCAAAAATTACCGCCCCATTTCGCTCCTTCCATTCCCGGCCAAAGTAATTGAGAAAGCTGTCAACAACCAACTCGCCGCTTTCCTCGAAGCCAACAAATCCCTCGACTTCTCACAATCTGGCTTCCGAGCAAAACACAGCACTGAGACCGCCCTCATCGCAGCAACAGACGACATTCGAACTCTACTGGACAATGGAGACACAGTCGCCCTCATCCTCCTCGACCTCTCTGCAGCATTCGACACAGTCTGCCACAGCACCCTTTTACAACGCCTCAGTAACATCGGAATACAAGGAAAAGCACTTGAATGGATCACCTCGTTCCTCACCGGAAGAACCCAGAGAGTCCGCCTTCCACCATTCAAGTCCGAGGCCACTGAAGTCATCTGTGGCGTACCACAAGGATCCTCACTCAGCCCCACCCTCTTCAACGTATACATGAGCCCCCTCGCGGCCATCGCCCGCCAACACAACCTCAACATCATCTCTTACGCGGATGACACTCAACTAATCCTTTCTCTCACTAATGACCCCAGCACCGCCAAAACTAACCTACACGAAGGAATGAAAGAAGTTGCCGAATGGATGAAACACAGCCGTCTGAAACTGAACTCAGATAAAACAGAAGTCCTCATCTTAGGTACATCCCCCTCTGCATGGGATGACTCTTGGTGGCCGGAAGCCCTTGGAAAAGCACCCATCCCGACAGACCACGCACGGAACCTAGGCGTCATCCTGGATTCTTCACTCTCTATGAATAGACAAGTCAGCGCCGTATCCTCATCCTGCTTCAACATTCTTCGCATGCTCAAAAAAACATTTCGCTGGATCCCCACCGAAACCAGGAAAACTGTCACCCATGCTCTGGTCACGAGCCGACTGGACTACGGAAACACCCTCTACGCAGGTACCACCGCTAAACTCCAGAAGAAACTCCAACGAATCCAAAACGCCTCAGCCAGGATCATATTAGACATCCCACGCAACGAACACATCTCTGGTCACCTGAAAGACCTCCACTGGCTACCCGTCAATAAGAGAATCACTTTCCGACTGCTAACCCACGCACACAAATCACTCTACGACATCGGACCAGAATGTCTCAACTCACGACTGTCCTTCTACACCCCCTCCCGCCAACTACGTTCTTCCAGCCAAGCCCTCGCCACTGTACCTCGCATCAACAAGACCACCATGGGAGGTAGATCCTTCTCATACCTGGCTGCTAGAACATGGAACTCACTCCCCACTTACCTTCCCCTTACCCAGAACCACCTAGCATTCAGAAAGCAACTTAAAACATGGATATTTGACAAGTAATCCTCCTCCCCTTCCTAAGCGCTTTGAGACCCTCTGGGTATGTAGTGCGCTATATAAATTCTTTGACTTGACTTGACTTGATTCAGAAAACAGTGGCTGAGGAACATGTAGTCGAAGCTTACCTAAATTGGTAATTTAAGATACCCCATGGATCCAGCTGGGAGTTGTCACACTCTGGGGAGATACAAAATAGTTAAGAAACCAGAACCCTTCAGCAACAACCTCTCCTGGTTAACATTGGTCGCAGTCAGCTTGCAGTGCTTTCAGTCAGGTGATGTGCAGTGTCTGTAGATTTTTAACAGGGATGTTTGACCTGTCACACTGAGACATACACATGTTCTCTGTGTTCTATGTTGTGGTGGACTAGTACAGTGGGGTAAATTGTGTGTTTCATTGTGTTTTTCATCTTCTCCACAAGAGGACTTTGAGTGTGATGGCTGTTCAAGGGGCAGGGTCTCTCCAGGAGCACAGCTGATGTACATGGAGCGTGTCTTACAAGCATGTATGCTGTACATCTGTGATTGGCATATTGTCCCACACAAACGATATATTCCTACTTCTGTCATTGCATAACCGCAACTTATTAGGTACGGGTCACATTGCACCTACATGTAGCCAGTACTATAGGATTTGCTAATGGTTGACAGTTTCATTAGATACTGGAGCAACAACAATAACTTCATTGCATAATATTATGATAATTCTTCAGTTCTGACCTCACAACACTGGGAATGGATATTACAAGTCCCTATGCTGTGACATAGTGGCAGTGGAAGGTGGTACTTCTGCAGAGTTGAATTTAATTTGCACACTGAGGGTGAGTGCAAGCATGGAGAGTCCAATGGAACCTACCTCTACATTTGCTTTTTCAACCTGCCAGTGCTAAGCACCGGTAACCCTGGACCACTTCAAACCCAGGTTCACAACTCTCTCTAATCCCTCTTTCCATTGTCCATCCAAGCCCCCTCATGTCCTGCTTCTCATGAAATATGTATTGGTAAGATGTCCCAGGGTGAAGTTTGGAAACTTATTGCTCACACACCCCCACTCATACTGAGCAAGCTATATCCCTGCTTTTCCATGACAGTGCATCAATTTGCTGGGGACTTCATGTGCACGGATAGGTGTGAGACTTGACAGCAGTTGGGTCCATGACATTGTTGATTTTGGGTGTCATTGAGCATGTACAGCAGTGACAGGACATGTACAATAGGCTCCATGTCGGCACAGGATGTGAGAGGCTATGTAGAGGTAAATTTCAGGCATATATCCTTCCCTTTCAGCCAGCTCAGAAGAGGTGGTTGGACCGTCATCGTAGGCTCATCGGAAAAACGCACTGTATTGGGCGGGTGGTTAGCAAAGTGGTCTGCTGTCTGACTTGCTCCATTGGTCCTTTCACGCGCCATTGCGGTAGAAATTTCATGGCAGAGTCAGATGGACAGCGGCGGCCAGATTTCTGTTTATTCGCAAGCCATGCAATTCAGCGGTCACCGGTCCAACTGACATTGTAATGAGCCCCTATATTCTCACAATCATAACAGCCAACAATTTAAAAGTTATTGAAATTAAAAAGCATAACACAATTAACACATTACATAATAATTTGAAAACCGTTTAATAAACAAAATAAATACTTTTTTATTAATTACTACTTAAATACCATCCTTTCTTATACCTCAATAAACTATACAACACACACCAAAATATAACTAAACAAATATGGTAATTTTTACTATTTATATAATTACAATTAATAATTTATTATCTAAAATTAATTTTATATTTACTTCCCACCCGTATCCCTAAAAACCAAACAATCAACACCTAAATTATTTCTTTAAAATTATGATAATTACACAAATTGCATACTCAGTTATCAATTAAACAATTAACAATAATGAACTGATAAATAATTAAATTATTTGATCAACTTGCCAACATTTTACCCCAACAAAACAGAACACATACCTGAAAAATAACTGTAAAAATACGTTAATTACACAATTTGCTCAATTAACTATCAATTAAATATTTATGAGTAATTACCATTAATTATTAATTAATTAATATTAATTTACTTCCCACCCTGTACCCCTACAAACCCCACAACCTGCACCAAAACCTTCACTTAAACAATAAATTAATTACACAAATGACATAATTATTTATCAGTTAAATATGTTATAATTAAAAATGAATTAATTATAATTTATTTACTTCCCATCCTGAACCCCTACAAATCCCACAGCCTGCTACGACTCTAAAACGTACAATGTATGATCGATCTAATCCTAGTTCGATTCTGCTCTGTTAACTTTTCCCAGTCCGTGGTTTGTGCAATTGTTTAGCCTATATTCGAGTTTGCAAACAGGAAGGGTCCTGAAAGAATTTCATTTACCTCCTCATCAGTGAAAGTCAAGCCCTAGTTTTCTGCCATGTCTATTCTGAGAAGGATATCTACGTAAGGTTCCTTATTTAGGAACACATTGAATCTCTCACATCTGTGCGCTGCTGAAATATTTGTTAAATAAGAAGAAAGAAAGGGTCTACTGGATAATTCTCCTGCTCCCCTAGAGAATACAAAACAACAACAAAGAGGGAGTAATGCCTAGAAAGGATTACTGTGGCCAGAGAAGCAAAATAATACATTTTTTTATAAAAGAACCCTCACCCTCCAACCTATTTGGTGACATGCTTCATCATTGGGTTCCCACCCGAGGGGCCGAGTGCCACTCGGGTGTGCTACGATGCCTGAATTATAGCGGAGATTTTTTTTTTCGTGAATGAAAAAGTGCAAGTGATTTTTAAAATTGCTTCTGTGACTCCTCAAGGACTTTTTAATAGTGGGGTCATAGGGCAAGGTTAAAAGTAAAAATAGTGGATGTCAGTTGTAACTTTTTTCTGTTACAGACATCCGTTTAATAAACAAAATAAATACTTTTTTATTAATTACTACTTAAATACATTCCTTTCTTATACCTCAATAAACTATACAACACACACCAAAATATAGCTAAACAAATATGGTAATTTTTACTATTTATATAATTACAATTAATAATTTATTATCTAAAATTAATTTTATATTTACTTCCCACCCGTAACCCTAAAAACTAAACAATCAACACCTAAATTATTTCTTTGAAATTATGATAATTACACAAATTGCATACTCAGTTATCAATTAAACAATTAACAATAATGAACTGATAAATAATTAAATTATTTGATCAACTTGCCAACATTTTACCCCAACAAAACACAACACATACCTGAAAAATAACTGTAAAAATACGTTAACTACACAATTTGCTCAATTAACTATCAATTAAATAATTATGAGTAATTACCATTAATTATTAATTAATTAATATTAATTTACTTCCCACCCTGTACCCCTACAAACCCCACAACCTGCACCAGAACCTTCACTTAAACAATAAATTAATTACACAAATGACATAATTATTTATCAGTTAAATATGTTATAATTAAAAATGAATTAATTATAATTTATTTACTTCCCATCCTGTACCCCTACAAATCCCACAGCCTGCTACGACTCTAAAACGTACAATAAGCAATTACATTTACAATTAAACTTAAAAACTTAAAATGTACAAACTTTATTAAAAAGCACTAACAATAAGTATACAATTTATAACATACACAATTAAAACATACGCTAAAATGCATACAAATAATTAAAAAGAATATTATTAACAACAATATTTTTGTAAACAATATTCACAGCATAGATATTTTTAACATTGATATTAACAACATAGACATTTTTAAAAACAATATTAATAACAAATATATTTTTAACATCAATATTAATTACCTTACAAAATCAATATCCCTGTCAATGTTATTTACGCATCATGATATGTCATATTAACGATATTATACTTTCCATTTTTCTGGATCTAAATATTTTTTACTTGATATTTTGTCCAAATACTGACTGACTGACTGAAAAGCTTATAAAGCGCTCTTATGCCGGGGCGTCTTGGCATTTGGTAAATATGGTGCAGACAGCAACAGATTTTAAGGCCTTTATCATGTCCCTAAAAACAGCTGTATTGGATTCTAACCTGATTGTTCATAGGGAGGGAGTTCCATCAGATGGATGCTTGGAAGGAGAAACCTATTCTTCCCCCTCTAACTCTTTTTGTTCTAGGGACACAGACCAGTCCTGTATTGGCTGACCTCAGTGAACGATGGTGCTGGTATATCGAAAACAAAGTTTGAATGTCCACAGCCCCATCTCATTATATAGCCTTGTGCAATAAGCATAGATCTTTAAAGTGCACTCTCTGATGGACTGGGAGCCAATGCCACCCCTTGATCACCGCTGACGTTGGGTGATATGTGGGTAGGGCAGGAAAAACCTGAGCCGCTGCCTTCTGAAGCGATTGACGTGTTTTTGGCCTGTCTCTTGCCAACTCCTAAATATAGGGCATTGCAAAAATGGATTCGTGACAGAACCAGAGCTCTGACCACTGTTTTCCGAAGTGACAGAGGAATGAAGGGCAGAATTTTCCACAGAATCTTGAAGCTGGAAAAGCAAGATGAGGAAACTTGATTGATTTGTGAGGCAAGTTTGAGGTCTTTGCCAAGCACAAATCCCAAGTTCCTGACCTTGGGCATGGGGACTGGACAGATGCCTGTTTCAGGAGGCCACCAGGCTTGGCTCCATACAGAAGGTAGTTGCCCAAACTCTAGGACCTTGTTTTTTTCTGTGTTTATCTTTAAAAAGTTCAAATTCATCCATGCCATTACCTCTGGGAGGCAGTTACAAAATCTCTCGGCTGTTAACCCCACACTTTGTGTCACTGAGACCACTATTTGAGTGTCGTCAGCATACAGCACCAACATTATACCATGCTCATTGATTACCCGAGCCAGGGGACTGACATATAGATTAAATAATGTCGGAGACAAGGCCGAACCCTGTGGGACTCCACATGGGAGCTGGAAAATTCCTGATTGCAGGCCATTCCAGTGGATCAGTTGTTCTTGTGGTATTAAAAAAGAATGTAAGTAGAGTCAGAGCCACATCTTCAATACCCACATCCCTTAATCGACGCAGCAATACTGCATGCTTTACAGTATCAAAGGCTGCAGTCAGATCTAACAGGATGAGTGCAGCTCTGCCTCCCCCATCCATCACTTTACGGATCTCCTCTGTGGCCATGATTAGAGCTGACTCAGTGGAATGCCAAAAAGCAGAAGCCATGTTGTGTGGAGTCAAGAATGTTACTGCTATCCAGGTATTCTGTCATTTCTAGGTTCATGACTTTCTCCAAGATTTTGATGGTAGTGAGAGACAGGAGATTGGGCAATAGTGTTTTGGCTCTGAGACGTCTAAGGAGGCCTTTTTTATAATGGGCCTAATGCATGCCTTTTTTCATGAGGAGGGAAATTCCCCAGAGATGATGATCGCATTTAATCGAGGGGTCAAGGAGGAACTTACTTCTTCCGATACCAGATGTAATATATGAGGGGGACATGGGGCCAGAGGTGAGCAACTTTATCCTTCTCCAGCGTGGAAAAACGTGACAACCTTTGCAGAGATGCCGCCCGGTGATCAAAAGAATCTGCACTGTTCATTTTTGGGACACATGTAGCAGTGGCTAGCCCATCATATACCATTTGAACTTTATTCTGAAAAAACGAAGCCATCTGTTCCACAAAATTTGGTCCGGCAGAAATGCTCTGTCGCTCGGACAATTTGATAGCGCTATCACTGTTTTAAACAACTCTTCTTAGGTGCGATTATAGTCTTTTTTATGATCGGCACTATAATCTGATCTCCAAATACGCTCCCTGCGTCTACAAGTTATTTTACTTTGCCGGAGCTCAGTCGTATACCAAGGTGAGCTAACACGTTTATTATAGAGTTGTTTGGTTTTGGTGGTTTCTGGAGCTAACATATTTACTGCTGAACTAAGCAAGCTTTCAAAATTTCTGGCTGAGGTAATAGGGCCAGAAGTCACCTCCGAGAGAATATTCTCCAATACGGTTGCCAGCTCCCTCTTTTGGATGGATTTCCAAGGACAAGATTTGAATATACCTGACCTTTCCCTATGCCCCCTAATATTTGAAGGGAGCTTTATACAAAGATGTATTACAGAGTGATCCAAACATGATAGAGGTTGCACGCTAACTATTGTAAGATGTTCGTTGTTGGTAAAAATCCCATTCAACATATGGCCTGCTACATGTGTCGGCTCTGCTACAAGCTGCCTCCAACCAAAGCTTGCAAGATTATCCAACAAACTAGGTGTATCAGGATTATTATTAACCTCCAAATGGAAATTGAAATACCCCAAAACAGTAAATGTTCGAGTATCCAAACAAGACTTCAAAAACGTTTTGAGCGAGCTAGAGAAAGGCGGTTTAGCCACTGGACCCGATAGATTAGTAGCCCCTGAAAAAAACCTAGGTGTTTATTTCTAATGCTAAAAGACAGTGCCTCGGCCTGTGACGAGGATTGTGGCAGAATCCGAACTGAGAAGCAAGATCGATATATAATAGCTATCCCTCCCCCTTACGTTTTAGCCCTATCCATGTGAGAAACTAGGTAACCTGAAGAAACTGCTATGTTCTAATCGGGTTCCAATGTCTCATTGGCCCAGGGTTCTGTAAGAAACACAAGATCCGGGTTTGCAATTTGGATCATGTATTCCACCTCATATTTGTATTTACTTATTGATCTTTCATTTAATAGAATACCACTAATTGACTCGCCGCTGAGGCAAGGAATACTACTCCCTGCCTTCCGCGGGAGCTTTTAGCAGCAAACTTTCTCAGCCCTGATTTATTTTTTGGAGTTCTCAGCGCCTGAGTGTGCTTTTTAAACCCACCCTCTCCTTACCTGTTCAGGGTCTTTGCCCTTGTTCCCTCCCTCCCGCGCAGCCGAGTTGGACGCTGCAGCGGTAGCTCTCCCACTCGCTTCCCGCCTTCAGCGGGCGCCCTCCCAGCCACGCCCACTTCTTGGCCACGCCCCCCGGGACACTATTTAGCAGCTGACTACGAGCTGACTCGCCATAGGATCACTCCCTGCCTTCCGCGGGAGCTTTTAGCAGCAAACTTTCTCAGCCCTGATTTATTTTTTGGAGTTCTCAGCGCCTGAGTGCGCTTTTTAAACCCACCCTCTCCTTACCTGTTCAGGGTCTTTGCCCTTGTTCCCTCCCTCCCGCGCAGCCGAGTTGGACGCTGCAGCGGTAGCTCTCCCACTCGCTTCCCGCCTTCAGCGGGCGCCCTCCCGGCCACGCCCACTTCTTGGCCACGCCCCCTGGGACACTATTTAGCAGCTGACTACGAGCTGACTCGCCACAGGATCACTCCCTGCATTCCGCGGGAGCTTTTAGCAGCAAACTTTCTCAGCCCTGATTTATTTTTTGGAGTTCTCAGCGCCTGAGTGCGCTTTTTAAACCCACCCTCTCCTTACCTGTTCAGGGTCCTTGCCCTTGTTCCCTCCCTCCCGCGCAGCCGAGTTGGACGCTGCAGCGGTAGCTCTCCCACTCGCTTCCCGCCTTCAGCGGGCGCCCTCCCGGCCACGCCCACTTCTTGGCCACGCCCCCCGGATCTCGCCTCCCACTCTCACTACTTAACATGTGCCTCTACCGTTCGCGCAGCGGACGGGCGCAGCGGGCGCGCCGTTTGCGCGCCGAAGGCGCGCTTAAGGCAAGCCCGTCTGCGCCCGTCCGCGACCGACCGGGACCTGGGGCCACAGACTCTGCCCCTCGTCTGGCGTATTCTTCGGCCCAACTCTCATCTTTCTCTGCCTCAATCCCTCTTTCCCCATCTACAGCTCTTCACTTATCCTCGCATGGCATCTATGCCCGCCCCCCCCCGGTGGCGTCTTACCTTCTTCTTCTTCCCCAATCTCCTCTCTGCCCCCCCTCCTTGTGTTTCCCCTGTCTCCCTTGATGCTTCTGCTATTCTCTTGAATACACGCTCTGCTGTAAAAAATCAAACCGCCCTCTTCAATCTACTGGATACGGACCCCCCGGACTTTCTCTTCCTCACTGAGACTTGGTTTTCCTCTCATTCACTTCCTGACCTTCTTGCTATTCTCCCTGCAACTTACTACGCCCTCCGTGCCGACCGCCCAGATGGAAGAACTGGGGGTGGCGTGGCGATGATATTTCGCCGATCCCTGCAATTCCAGCTTCTTCCGCACCCTGGCATCACCAATGTAGATTTTCTGGTGGCCCGCTCTCTCAACCTCCCGGTTCCCCTCACGGTGATTCTTCTGTACCGCCCCCCTCAGTACATGTCCTCTTTTGGGTCCTCTTTGCAGGATCCCCTGGCCACCCTGGCTGTAGACAACTCGTCGCTAATTCTGCTGGGGGATTTTAATTTCTGGCCGGGCGACCCGCAGGAGGACCCCCTCTCGAAAGACTTTTCTGCTACTCTCTGTTGTCTCAACTTCTCATCCCACGTCTTGACCCCTACCCACATCCATGGTCACATTCTTGACCAGATCTGGTCTCTCCGTTGCAATCCCCTGGTGTCTTCTATCTCCCCCTGTGGTTGGTCTGATCATTTTTTGATCTCCTTTTCAATCCCCTTAGGTCAGCCTGAGAAAGCTACTTTGCCCAAGAACATCTGGGCTCGGTGCTGGAATAAGGTTGATCTCAATGATCTTTCCTCCTCTCTCTCTCTATCGGCCCCCGCTCTGACCGACCTCCCTGTGGAAAGTCAGGCGGATGCCATCCACACTTGGCTTTCCACGGCTTGCGATCAGGCCGCTCCTCTTAAAAAGATTCGATCGGCCCGTCTTCACGACGCCCACAGTGGTTCTCCGATGACCTTAGATCCCTGAAGCTCGAGCTTAGACGGTCGGAACGTCGTTGGCGCCGCACCTATTGCCCCACTCTCCGCCTGAAATATAGGGCCCTTCTCAATAATTACAAAGCTGCTATCTTAGCAGCCAAATCCAAATACTTTTCGGACCGCGTTGCCCTTTCGGCTAACAAAACTCGTGAGATCTTTTCTCTGGTTCGTAGCCTTGCCACTTCTGACCGTGCTGGTCTTTCCCCTGCTCCTTCGCAATCCCTCTGCTATTCGTTGAACACCTATTTCATCAATAAAATAACCACCATTAAGGCCAACATCCCGATTGTTCCTCCCCTTGATCTACCGGACCATCCTCCCCTTTCTTCCCCCGTTTTTGATCATTTCACACCCATCTCACCCGAGCTTTTTTTCGACCTCCTTGTTAAGGTCAAGTCCGGCTCCCCGGCGGATTGTGCACCTGCTCGTATCCTCAGAACTTTATTCACTAGTTGTCCCACCCCCCCCCCTAACCTTTCTCAACTCCTGTCTGGCTCTGGGTTCTGTCCCCTCTTTCTTTAAGTCTGCCATCGTGCTTCCCATCTTGAAGAAAGCTGGCCTGGATCCCTCCCTTCCATTGAACTTTAGGCCGATCTCCCTCCTCCCCTATCTAGGCAAGATTCTTGAGAGCCACGTAACATCCTGTCTCTCTTCTTACATCGAGGGGAACAACATCTTGGCCTCCCACCAGGCCGGCTTTCGACCGGGCCACTCCACTGAGGGCGTGGTCCTTGCGGTCCTTGACGAACTAAAGGGCAAGGCCGATGGCAACCTTCCTCAGGCCTTAGTCCTTTTGGATTTGTCCGCTGCGTTTGACACGGTCGATCATACTATTCTTCTTGACCGTGTCAGCGCAGCGGGCATCCAGGGCGTTGCCCTCTCTTGGATCGCGTCCTTTCTGCAGGGACGCTCACAGACAGTCCACCTCTCCTCCTTCTCGGCTCCTCCCCTCCCGGTCACGTGTGGGGTACCTCAAGGCTCCTCTCTTTCCCCCCTCCTCTTCAACCTCTATATCCGCCCCCTTATTTCCTCTCTTCTTGAGCTGGGGGTCTCAGTGTATAATTACGCTGATGACCTCCAGCTCGTCTTTGATCTATCCTCCCCCACTCACTCTCTTCCCAAGCTCAGGTCAACTCTTGTCTTTATTTCTCAGTGGATGAGCTTCAATCATTTGAAGCTCAACCCTGACAAGACAGAGCTTGTCCTCACCGGCGGCCCCTCTAACCCTTGGTCCTCTGTCCACTGGCCCCTTTCTTTTGGTCCTCCACCTTCCCCGGTTCCCTCTGTTCGGACTTTGGGCATCAAGGTCAGCAATGACCTCTCGATGCACGCACACATTAGTTCTGTTGTATCCTCTTGCTTTCTCTCCCTCCGCCTCATCCGCAAGATCTCCCGGTTTTTTTCTGTTGATGCCCTCAAAGTTATCATCACTGCCCTTATCACATCCCGCCTGGATTATGGTAATGGCCTGTATGTAGGCATCCCTGCCTACGAGACCCGTCGTCTCCAGGCCATCCAGAACCAGGCGGCCCGTCTTGTCCTTCGTTTACCTAAGTTCTCCCACATCACTCCTGCCCTAAAAACCCTTCACTGGCTCCCCGTTCAGTTCAGGTCCCAGTTCAAACTTGCCTGCCTGGCCTTTCGGCCCGGTCCGCTCCTCTCTTCATCAACTCTCTGATCTCTTCCTATGCCGCTCCCCGCTCCCTCCGATCTTCCTCCCTCTCTCTTCTTCACGTTCCCCGTAAGTCCCGCACAGGGGGCACCCGCTTCTCTGTGCGTGCTCCGCAAATCTGGAACTCTCTTCCCCTCTCTATCTGCTCCACTCCCATTTTTTCCCATTTTCGGAAAGCCCTCAAAACTTTTTTCTTTCTTCAGGCTTTCCCGGGCTAATCTCTCTCGCACCAGTTAGGCAGTTACCGATGTGTTCCTCAGCGCCAGGAAGCCGCTTGGCCACAGAGCGCTTTATAAATTTCTTTTTCATTTCATTTCATTTCATTTCATTTACTACTGTGTTGGTCCAGAGAATGCTAAGAGGGTATATTCAATACAAATATCCTATCCTTGTGATCCCCTACTAATATGAGTATTGTTGACCATATTCCTAGCGGGCCTCTCTCTATTCCCTTTTCCTCTGTGCTTACAGCTTTTAGCCGGTTTGTCAAGAATCCCCAAACCGCAAGCGTTGCACCCTCTTAGATTATTAATATCTCTATCTATCAATAGGGTGGGATTAGAACACTCCGCCGTGTTAAGAGCAACCAACTCGTTCCGGGGATACATTCTAACAAAAGATACTGGGGTCCCGGCGCTACTCAGTCCAGCAGGATATAGGGAGAAGTAATCAGAAACCATCACACCTTGTTACAATTTCCTGGAAAGTTGGTCATGGACTCTCTGCCCTTCAGAAATAAAAAAAACCCGACAGGTGGAAAGGTTGCTGTTACCTGAAAGGTTCACTCTGGACTGCATCTGATTTTAAAAATGTGTTTCCACTCTTGATACTGTAACGCCTAAAACAATATTTCAAATTAAGATGTTTAAGTTACGATTTTGCATTTGGAAATAGTATTTAAGAAATGAATATTTAAGCTGCCATCTTTCCTGAGTTCGAATTGTAGAAAACAACAATTAAGTTAATGCTTTGCTGTGACTTGGTTGACGTACACTACCGGTCACTTTGAGACTATGTTCAGAAAAATGTTAGTATTTGACAAGCTTCATATTACATGTGCCCACATGAACAAATAATGGCGCTCTGTACATGCATTTTACCGTGCACTCTGTTATCAAAAGTTCTCAGTGTCAGCCTAGAGACCAGGTAAATATAAGGTCCGTTCGATATTAATTGGAACACTTCTGAAGTAGAAGAGAAAGGGCAATAGAAATCATAATCACAGGTTTTTGTCTGCCACCCTCAGTGCCAAGCATAGCCAGAAATACAAAGTTGAAAAACGAAAATAAGCAGGAAACTACATAGATAAATGCTATTTTCTATTGTAGGAATGCTTTGGAGACACTGCCAGAATATCCTTTGCAAAGAACAGTGCATGAATGTATCTCCTGGATGGATAAACGTTAAAAAAATGAATAGTTGTTAACTATCTGGGGCTGTATTAACACAACAGGTGTGTGCGGCCACTTTGTATCCCCCGGGCACAATGGTATTACAGAAGGAACGGTTGTGCACCCCCTTCAGTAATGCTGCTAGCTCGGGTGCACATACACATCACGAGAGGGCATTTCCTCAGTTGCATGGGGGTATGACCCCCTGCAAATGAGGGAATCACTTTGCCTCTGTTCCTGAGACGTACTACCAACACTGGCGCAGAAGTAAACATGCCTTTAAGAGGTGAATTGAAAAGCAGCCATCTTGGAGGGACAGAAGGGGTCTCATGGACCCCTAGACAGCCCCCTGCAGGTGGGTGCAGTCATTCACTGCACCCGCCTGCAAAGGGATGTCTCTTTCCTCTTGAAAGTGAAACATATGGACCTGCGTTGAAGCAGCCACTCTGTATTTCACTTGAATGTGCTGCACCTGGTGCAGCGTGTGTTAGCAACTGCCCTGCCCTATTTGCATCTGGCACACCTTATGAAAGGTGTACAGTGGCTAATACAGGGAAAGAGTGCCATATATAGAATACGGCATCTGGTAGTATTGGATAACATATTGCAGATTTGGGTGAACAGTCATAATATCGAAAAAAATATATCGACTGGACAGAATATCAAGTTTTTTATATAGAATGGACAGAATTTCGAACTGCAAACATATAGTGGTGCAGAATATCAAAATTCAGGTAAGAAATATCAATGTCAATAATATTAAAGTTAGTAATATCAACAGTCATAATATAGTTGATAAAAATATCGTATATAAGTGTTAGTTTAAGTGTTAAACGTATGTACTATTTTTGTAATGTAAGTTTGAATTTTTTTTAAGTAATTAATTTTATGTAATTGAATTTTTGCGTAATTTTATTCCGTAGCGGGTTGTGGGTTCATAGAGGAATAGGGTGAGAAGTAATTTAATTATAGTAAAATCAATATAAATTTTTAGGAGTTATTATTTATTTTTAATTTGATTTTGGGTTTTAGTTCTGTAGCGGGTTGTGGGTTTCTAGGGGAATAGGGTGGGAAGTAATTTATTTGTTATTAAGTAATTATTTATTTTTATTTATTGGTATTGATAATTCTTTTAGTGTTTATTAATTATTAATGGATCATTATTTTTTATTATTTGGTTATTATTTATTAATTGGTAATTAATTTTATCAATTGATTGATAAATAAATTGTATTAATGTATTATTTAAAGCAGGTTGTGGGTTTATAGGGGAATAAGGTGGGACGTATTTTAATTGTAATTAAGTAATTATTGAAAATATTTTTGTGTATTAATAATTAATTTACTCTTAATTAATTATTAATTCGTAATTTGTTATTACTTATTAATATTTGGTATTGTAAATTAATGGGTTCTTAATTCATTATTAATAGGTGATTATTTTTTTATAAATAACTTATTGGTATTTAAAATGAATTAATTATTAAATATTTTCTATTAGGTAATTAAGTTTAACTTATTTTTTATTCATATTGATAATGAATTCATTTTTATTTAAATATTAAATCATTACTTTCCCTTCTGTTGCACTCTCTGAAGTGCGAATAGTAATATTTACCCCTACGCTATCCAACGCTTTCCCTACTGTTGCACTCAGTGGAGTGGGAATAGTCATTTTTACCCTCGCGCTATACAACGCTTTCCCTACTGTTGCACTCACTGGAGTGGGAATAGTAATTTTCAATCCACGCTATCCTGCGCTAAAAAAATGGAATATTTTGTATTAATATTAAGTATATATATATATATATATATATATATATATATATATATATATATATATATATATATATATATATATATATATATATATATATTACCTACTGGCGGTCGCCAGTAGGTATATATAGGTAGGATTTTTTTCCTATGGGATTTCTGAAAATTCTATGTTGAATAACTTTGGCGTTTGTGGACGGAATTGGCTGAGATTTTCAGGAAAATGGCACATGTTGGTCCTGAGCAGCCCCTGAAAATTTTGGGGGGGTTTCGTCAAGGGGGGGGCGAGAAAAAAAAAGGGGGGTCCCAAAACACGTTTTTCCCATTCATTTTTCCATAGGGCGGTTGGAATCACTTTTACCTCGAACGGCTGAATGGATTTACACGAAACTTGGCAAAATTGTAGATATTGTTTGCCCGACATGCCTTTGCTAAGTCTCAATATATGTGCTCCAGTGGATTTTGAGAAATTAACGTTTTAAAAAACAGATATATCTGTGACAGCGTCCCGGTTAGCGCCCCGGTTTGCGTACCTGACGCGTAACGGAACTTCGCTAGGAGAAGCGGATTGGCTCCCCGGTGACTGTGAACATTCTAAACAGTCCGGAGCGGCCGCCATCTTGTGTCTCGGTAGGATTGAGACACAAGATGTGGCAAAAACAAAGGGGGAAATGAGCATAAGGGGGCAGAGTACATCCTCCCTGACCCCCTAGGTTTGATGAGGGGGCTTTAAAAGGGCCCCGCGGGGAAAAAAAAAAATTATTATCGTTTTTTTTTCCGGGGGAGAGCTCGGTACGCGCGCCGGGAAGCGGTCCGGGAAGCGTAATATAGGGAAAATAGGATGAAAGACTGTTCAAATAATGTATGTATATTGATTGTTCTTTTTGTTGTATGTTTTTTATTTTTTTTTATTTAAGTACCAACATGTAGGTACCAATGCAGAGTCTAAAAATAAAAATACACCGTTTCCTTTGTAGATATCTTGCATGTTGTTTCAGAAGTTATTGTGGTATATGGAATTCATAGCATAGCCTGTCAGGAAAGCAGAAACACCATGGAGGCAGGAGATGATAAAGAGATGTTAAATACACATTGGAGATAATATAGTGGGAGAAAGGAAGTAACTATGAGCAAACTTACTATGTAACACAAAAAAGTTGCACAGTATTTTTAAAGTCTGATTTTACATTATAATCAATTTGGTACTAGTTAAAAAAATACATATAAAAAATGAATAATGTCAAACAATTTTTGAATTATTAAATATACATTTATTTCTCTGATTCGTTTTCAAAATTTAAAAGAACTTCTAATAATTGATTGTCAGAAATGTTCTCATTTTCAATCAGGTAATCTATTGATTGTACAGATTGCAGAAGTTCAAAGTCCCGTGATTCATCAAAGAATTCAGAGTCATTGGGTTCAATTTCTGTATCTTTGTTGCTTTCCAGAACAATTTCGATGGTATTTTTTTGCTCTCCTTCCATATTTGTGCTGTAAATTGAATTTTAAAAAAATATATCAGTACAGATAGGGCACTGTTTGGCTTAAGTACAGACAGGTAGTTTGTTTTTTTAAACAGTGATTTTATCTTTGGGCAGTGTATGGTGTCAGACTGGAAGTAGAAATATAAAAAAATGTATGTGATAAAGCCTAAGTAAATTCTTAATTATACAAGACAAGCCTAACTCCATCCATAACTAAAACAGAGAAGTCTATCTTATTCTATAACTATTACAGAGGGATAGTATATAAATATCAGAAAATGTTTTCCTAATTAACTTAAAGTGCAGAACATACTTCAGTTTTTAAAATAACATCTTACCTTTCAAAAAGAAGTTTAAGTTCTCAGTTGAAATTCACTTGATATGTACTTCAGGAAGTAGTAGTCAAAATGGCTGTGTTTCTCTCTCTTTTTTTATATATATTCAGGTACATAACCAATCAAATGTCATGAAATAATAGAAGATATTGAAAGTAGCATTTTAATTGGTTGTCAATTCTAACACTTCATAAGTGTTTTTGTTAGGTAATTTACCTCAGGATATTTAGTCAGGCTTACAGCATAATTTTCTCAATGGAATTCCATCAAATTTGGGTAAATGGTAAGGACTGCTATGTAGTAGGGCCTATTCTATATTTGATGAAAGTGTCTGTAGTGGTTTTTCTGTAAATTACTTTCCCACCTTTTTGTATCGAGCACTTACCGGTGCGCTCCCCGGTACGCGAACCAGCAGCGTTACGGGAGTCCTCCATTTTGTGTATCGGTAGAATTGAGACAAAAGATGGAGGACAAACAATGTATGGAATGGGTAGAAGGGGGCACGGTAGACACTTTGTGACCCACTAGGTTTTCTGAGGGGGGCGTAGGACGCTGATATATGCCAAAATAAAAAAGAATAAAATTGGAAACTTTCGCGGGGGGCGCCCGGTACGTGCACCGGTAAGCGAACCGGGGAGCATACTTTGGTGAAAAAAAAAAAAAGTTAGAAAAAGATAAACGTTTTGAAAGATCAGAGGTAGGGTAGCTCTGAAAAGAGCTATTGGGTTCTGTGGCTAATTTAGGTACCTACAAGTAGGTTCCAATGCACAGTTTTAAATAAAGGACGAATATTCTATATGGCTGAGATACCCGCCACCCCCTCCCAACACAATCCCCAAAGGAGGGAAACCGGAAACAGTTCTTGAAGTTTTTGGAAGAGGGAGGGAGTGACCCTCCCGGCCGTATTTAATAAAACAAAATTAAAACGTTAAACAGTTTCATATTAATGTACAATTTCATTACCACATTGCGATGTTTGGCTAACCTTAACAGATTCTCTAATACAGAGGTTCTCCTAGCCGAACTAACATCCTACAAAACATTTTCTTGAAATATTGAAATTGTACATCCTAACGTTTAAGGGCCAACGGCAAGGTCGTAACCGGTGTCAAGATCCCTAACCAGAAATACCCCCCCCCACTTGGGAGGGGCGACAGCACTGAGGCGTACCTCAAGTGCAAACTACCAATTTCCCTTGACTTGACGGGGGCACCAATAAACTCGACGCCAGTTAAAGGTCGTTCGAGGACTCGTGTGAGGTTATCTAGAAGGTATCGTAGACCTCCCCCCAAACCCCGCACAACTTACCACATCTGCCGTCGCAGACGTCACTGGCCCCGGGAAATTCCCCAGGAGGGGGCTGTAACCCCTCCTACACAGGAAGGGGCCTTGACCGCCTTTCCTTTTCTTTCGGCGACCCATCCTTAGAAGGGACCGCCTCCCCGTTGAGGGGCCAAAGGCCACCTCTCCCGAGCGCTCCCATCCGTGTTGGGTGACGCCCACTCATAGGGATCTTCCAATTAGTGCTCACCGATCATGACCTTACCGCCCGACCAAAATAAATACGACAATTCTAACTAAATTACTAAATGACTAAATTACTTGAAAGACAGTAACAACAACAACTTTATTAAAACATGCTTACAAATGAACACTAAAGCAGGATTACTTTATTTGGAAAACACACCACAAATTGACCATTCTTTATTGCATATTCAAAGTTATCACGATACTAATCCCACCTGTAAACAAAGAATTAGAGTTACCACATCAAACTTTATTCACACAACTTGCTGTCCTCAGGGGCTGGTGGGTGGGTCAAAATTGGCTCTTCGTTCCGTCTCGAGCTCACGTGCAGCGAGGAGGTGCAGCTTCAGAGCACAGGAACAAGAGGATGCCTTCGGGTCTTGCGTCCCTTTTTATCCGTCTTCAGGGCGGGCGTAAACCCGCCCCTGCCTGCCCCGAGGGCGTGGCCAGCCGCGTCAGTGTCTAGGCCAGCCCACTCTAGGGCGGGAAAAAGCGCGCCCCGGCTACGCCGCTTCGGGCATACCAGCCGAGACGCGCCTCCCGCCCAAAATGGCTTCCCGGGGGGATCGAGGTACTCTGCCATACGTTCGGGGGGACCGAGTGGTCGCCCCTTTCCATATGGCTGAGATACCCACCACCCCCTCTCAACACAATCCCCAAAGGAGGGAAACCGGAAACAGTTCTTGAAGTTTTTGGAAGAGGGAGGGAGTGACCCTCCCGGCCGTATTTATTAAAACAAAATTAAAACGTTAAACAGTTTCATATTAATGTACAATTTCATTACCACATTGCGATGTTTGGCTAACCTTAACAGATTCTCTAATACAGAGGTTCTCCTAGCCGAACTAACATCCTACAAAACATTTTCTTGAAATATTGAAATTGTACATCCTAACGTTTAAGGGCCAACGGCAAGGTCGTAACCGGTGTCAAGATCCCTAACCAGAAATACCCCCCCCCCACTTGGGAGGGGCGACAGCACTGAGGCGTACCTCAAGTGCAAACTACCAATTTCCCTTGACTTGACGGGGCACCAATAAACTCGACGCCAGTTAAAGGTCGTTCGAGGACTCGTGTGAGGTTATCTAGAAGGTATCGTAGACCTCCCCCCAAACCCCGCACAACTTACCACATCTGCCGTCGCAGACGTCACTGGCCCCGGGAAATTCCCCAGGAGGGGGCTGTAACCCCTCCTACACAGGAAGGGGCCTTGACCGCCTTTCCTTTTCTTTCGGCGACCCATCCTTAGAAGGGACCGCCTCCCCGTTGAGGGGCCAAAGGCCACCTCTCCCGAGCGCTCCCATCCGTGTTGGGTGACGCCCACTCATAGGGATCTTCCAATTAGTGCTCACCGATCATGACCTTACCGCCACAGGCCGGATAGTTGACCGGCTATCCGGACCCCCCACAAAGCTCCTACCTAAAGGTCATGTTGCAACGTTTTTAACCATGCTAAGAAGTCTCCTATGAGTAACTCATTCCCCACCCGAGACAAATGCACACCATCCCCCAAATACATACTGTCATCATTAATACAGCCATGCGAAATAGAATGCAATGCCCTGGAACGGAACAACCTACTCACTTTGTTATTAAGTTTTCTAACAGAATGATTCAAAGCAGGAATAGAAATAGCCCCCCGCCACACCTTTCGTGGGATCATATGGGACCACGCAATTGTGCACCCCGGAACTCTCCTCGCCAACCAACTTACAGTGGAAAGCATTGCCTCCAGGAGAAGTCGTCTACCGGTGGTGACCAAATCATTGCCCCCTAAATGTACTATGACTATAGACGGCGGTGACCTCGTCCGCCCTAACAGACCCTCGAAAAATGACTGAAACTGGTCAATACAGAGACCGCCTCTTCCGTGGAAGGACACCCTGTACCCGTATTCCCCAGCTACGTGAATCATATCACCTGCTTTGAATACGTCCGCGGCACGCCTCACGTATGAGTGGCCCACGACCCACACCTCCTTTTTCACAGCCGGTGATGTCTGACCGCTGGCCCGGTGTTGGGTCGACTGCATAGTCCGCCCCGCCTCGTAGGCTTGCGTAACTGAAAACCAAACAAAACAAGAAGCGTGAGTACATTATTACAGCTTCACAACATGTGCAACCGCACATATCTCTTATAACAATTGGAGGACCAACGCCCCACTCGTTTCACTTGTTCAACATTAAGACCCCTGGCTGTAGCTTCCGTAGCAGCCCCTATCCGAAAGGAATGGGTCCCAAATTCGGCTGGGTTCAAGCCCGCAGCGGCAATTGACATCGCAAGCACCCGCTGAAACTGAAATTTCGTCAGTGGGGTGGCGTCTGCGTGTCTTAACAAAGTCCCCCCCCATGATGCCACCCTTTGTGCTAGGTAATCTTCTAAACACTTTACCGGACACATGGAGGACCCGGGAATCCTGCGTATGATTATGCAGTCACCCATCCCATCTTGATCAGTCTTGGACCTTACAAAGGAGACAGTCATTGTCTCTCCCCTGATCTGAACGTGTTCCTGGCACAGACCCCCTGCCACATCCAGTTTGTTCCTTGCAACCAGTTCGCTTACCCGCATCGCCCCGTGAAATGCTAGCGTAAAAGCGGCTCGGAACAGCACTGCCTCAAACTGAGATGAACATGTGGCCGGGAGTGTGGCCAACAACTGGGACAACCTATCCAAACCTATCGGGCGCCTTTCATCTACTCTGCGACCCTCAAGGCGTTGCCACCCACGCAGCGCTTTCTGTACAACGAAAGACGCTGTCGGGTCCTGGATACCATGCGCTCTGGCAACAAAGGAAATGGCAGCACGATGCCTCTGGGCCGTAGCCACCGATTTCCCAGCCCTACGTAAGGACATCAGAAAATTCACTACCCATTCCTCGTGACCCCAAAGCCTCTCTCTATCAGTCCCCAAAAAGGCTAAATAGGACCGAAACGCCCCTTCGTATGCCTTCCTCGTCCTTGGTGCTAGACTCTCTCCCACGAGGTGACGAAGTTCGGGGCACCGAGAGACCAGAGAGCTTCGGGAAAGGGTGCTGGCTCTGGGTCCGCTGAGGGAAGGAAACCCGAGAAAGCCTGCATTTGAAAACGAGACAGTGCATCAGCCGCCTGATTCATTACCCCTGGGACATGCTTTACTCTGAATAGCACATTCAGTTGCATACACAGTAAAACAATTTCTTTGAGCAGTCTTAAAATCAGTTTACAACGTGCTGCCTGACTATTGATGCACTCAACGACGGTCATATTGTCAGACCAGAATATGACAGAGTGATCTTTGAACCCTTCGGGCCAGGTTCTCAGGGCCACCAAAATGGGAAAAAGTTCCAGGAAAGCAATATTAGTTGTCAGACCACTGTCATGCCACCATGTCGGCCACCTCTGTGCTGACCATTTTGTGCCAAAGATGGCACCAAAACCTATGCTTCCTGCTGAATCTGTCCATAGCCCCAGCTCGTCAGAGGACACGGCTGGTTTGTTCCAGACCACTCGACCATTAAAATCCGCCAGAAATGCTAACCAAATACGCATGTCCTGGCGGACCTCAGCCGATAGTCTCGTGCGATGATGGCCCTCCTTTAGGCCGACCATAGCTTGGGAAATTGAACGGGAAAAGGGGCGGGCCATTGGTATCACCCTCAGGGCAAAATTCAACTGTCCCACCAACTGCTGTAATTGATGCAGCGTAACTTTAGATGCATTTATACATACTTGCAGGGCTGCCCTGAACTTCCCCACTTTGTCAGCTGGCAAACGAAAACAACCCTCACTGGAATCTAACTCGATCCCCAGAAACTCAAGGCAAGTCGCAGGACCCACCGTCTTACCTGGTGCCAATGGCACACCAAACTGTTTCATTAACACACAAAATTCGGCCAAGGCCTGGCCACATTCGAGATCCCCGGCTGCCCCAAGGAACAAAAAATCATCAAGGTAATGCATTACATTTTGGAAACCCGTCTTCCTTGTGAAGACCCATTGTAGAAAAGTACTAAATTTCTCGAAATAGGCACAAGATATAGAGCACCCCATCGGCATACACCTATCCATGTAATAACAACCCTGAAACATGAATCCCAGGAGACGCTGGTCGTCTGGGTGTACCGGGAGCAATCGGAACGCTGACTCGATATCTGATTTCGCCATCAGCGCCCCGGGCCCCAGGCGATTCAAAATGGCTACGGCCTCATCGAAGGATGCGTACCGCACCGAACACACTTCTGGATCTATTGCATCGTTTACAGAAAGACCACGTGGAGCTGATAGATTATGAATCAGTCGGAACTCGCCTGGGTCCTTCTTGGGGACCACCCCTAAAGGGGAACAAACAAAATTCTGCACCGGGGGTACACTAAACGGGCCGGCGACCCGACCTCGAGTCACCTCTTTCCGGATCTTATCCTGTACTACGGTCGTATGCTGCAGGACGGAAAGTTGATTTTTACACTTTTCCACACCCTGAAAGTCCCCTACCGGGATGCGGAAACCATACGAAAATCCGTTCCCCAGCACCCCAGCAGAAGTACGATCCGGGTATTTACTGAGCCAGGGAATCATCGCCAAGGTATCAATCGGGGTAGGTAAAGGCGCCCCTCGGACTATATTAGACCTGTTTGGCGCCTCCTCTCCCCCCATTATCACCCGTTTTGGCTCTGCAAGTGGACTCTGGATGGGACGACCCGCATCCGCTACATTCATGTTTAAATTTACACAATCCCTGTGGCCTAGTACATTTACCTCTGTTAAAATTAAAGCAGAACCCCCTTTTTCCTGTAATGCCGGCAGGTCTCGAGTAATCTTCGGTACCCGTACCTGAACGAAAGGGCGTCCCCCCATAGTGGCGGGAGGATTCGCCAACATTACTTCCTACCAATGGCATTTTCAACATACCCGTCTCTTTCATTTTATCCCATGTCAAAGAATCGTAACAATCCCAGGTTAAGCTTTTGTTATGCTCTTTCGCCTTTCTAAACAGATTATCGTAGCAGAACCAATGGTTACCCTGGTGTGATGTCGAGTACCCCATGATTCGAGACTGATAGGTTGGCAACTCGGAAAGCAACTCGGGCCTACGTTCCCCTAAGATCGACGTAAAAATCCCCCATGCTTTGCCCCAATTGCCAATACTCTCATTCACTTTAAAGGCGGCCATTTTTGCGCGCCAAACACTCGGATGCATGAGGTCTTTCTGGCCCTTAACATGCTCCACCTCATAATGATCAACAAGCAACGAGAAGATGTTTACATATTCCCCCGCCCAAATCTTCTCCTTAATCGCCAAAGGCACATGTTGACCCAACTGTTCTCTACGAGAGGGTGCTGACTCATCCCTCGCAATCGGCAATGGCCGCTTACCTGCACCGGACGCTGCCTCTGAGGTCGTACTCGTCCCTTGTGTCTTGTCAACTACTGCAGCCGGCGCGGACACCTTGGCTGCCTCTCGTTTCTCGCACAGTTGCTTCATCAGCGCCTGTGCGTCGACAGCCGTGGCGCCCTCGTTACCTTTACCCAACCACGCTGCCAATTGTGCTGCCAGCTCGGGCGGCATATCTTCTTCGGACACGGGGGTGACCACAACGGGAATCGGATTCCCTTCCTCCGGCACGGGAGTTGGTGCCTCGAGTGGGGCACTGGGACCCGGGATGTCTTCTCCCGCTGCTCCCCTCCTGGGCCTCTTATTTTTCACTCCCGGGGCTGCTCCCGCCAAAGGACGTTTTGGTCCCCCTTCCTCGTTCTTATCCACTCGCTTCTTTAGTTCGGTCATCTCCTTCATGAGAATACGCAGCATCTGTTCGGTAGTCATGCGCTTTCCCGCCTTCTTCGGCATTCTCCAACAGAGTATCTGCAAAACAAACAAGAACGATTACAACGCTCAAAATTGGCTCTTCGTTCCGTCTCGAGCTCACGTGCAGCGAGGAGGTGCAGCTTCAGAGCACAGGAACAAGAGGATGCCTTCGGGTCTTGCGTCCCTTTTTATCCGTCTTCAGGGCGGGCGTAAACCCGCCCCTGCCTGCCCTGAGGGCGTGGCCAGCCGTGTCAGTGTCTAGGCCAGCCCACTCTAGGGCGGGAAAAAGCGCGCCCCGGCTACGCCGCTTCGGGCATACCAGCCGAGACGCGCCTCCCGCCCAAAATGGCTTCCCGGGGGGATCGAGGTACTCTGCCATACGTTCGGGGGGACCGAGTGGTCGCCCCTTTCCATTCCCTTCATCGGAGAAGTGCACACCATCTCTTCTGTAGATGTCTTGAATGTTGTAACGCAAGTTATTGTTGTATATTAAACCCATTCCATAGTCTCTCATGTAAGCAGAAACAGATTTATTCACATGTTTCCGTGCTTTCTCAAATTGTGGAAAAAATTGGTTGGACCACTTCCATTTCTGTCTTTGGCATATATTGGAATATACCAAGGAAGTTTGGGGAAAAAGTGTCATCAATTGATGAAAGGTGTTCTTTAAAAGCATTTCCATACCAACCCCAGTCATAGTGTCCAAATCATTTCCAACACAGTGCACTATTAAGAGGTCAGGGTTTGGCAGATGCATACATTTTTTTTATTAAAAACATATAAAATATATTTTTCATTTAAAAGAATAATACATTTTACAGCTTTTGATATTTGCTAATAAAAAACCATTGAAATTCACTGAAAAAACCATAGGTTATAGACCGTATATAGTTAGGAATTAGCATTTACAAAACCTTGAAAATTCAATTAAAAACCATAGGTTATAGACCATATATAGTTAGGGATTAGCATTTACAAAACCTTATTTTACTCACACAAAACCATTGAAATTCGCATATATAGTTAGTTGCACTAACTATATATCGCGCACCCGCAATCCACTGCTGATGATGTCACATATTACATCATTCATGACATGGTCAGTGACATCACTGATGACATCTCATTTGACATTACTGATCACATCACTGATAATATCATTCATGTGATAATACGATGAACCTCTTCAGACTCTAATATAACCTTAGATACAATCAGTGTAAACAGACACTCACAGATTGTCACTCATCCATGGAGTTACTCATACATCTAGTCAGTCATGCAAAGAATCAATCACTCCTCCATTTCCTCAACTATACAGTTATACACACCTTACTAATTCAAACATATTCTAACACATATTTACTCACTTATACAATCCCTGATACAAGTTCACAATGATCCATACAGCCACTCACACATTCACTGGCTCTTATGCACAGTTATTTATATATGTCAACTCTCACATGTACTGTGTTTTACATATGTGCTTACTTTGACATGTAGCACTGAGATATCCATTCACTCACCAATACACTCATGCACACAGTCAACTGCCCATGCAGCTGTTTCCACATGCACTTTTGAACCCATACATCTAGTGAATCAACTGCTCACACATCTATGCACAGAGTCATACACCTCCCAGCCACTCACACACACACTCAGTCTCCCATACAATTACTTGGGCAACCAATCAATAACCCATATAGTTACTCATATAGCTACTGATTAACACATGCAGCAGTTTACAGAACAACAGACATAATATTGCACAAATTAAGACAGTTTAGTCACTAACCCATGCACTCAATGAGACACATTTAATCACTCACTCATACAGTCAGTCATGCACCTACTAAATCCTTCATCCAGACACTTATACATCCACTCATTCTTCAATATGTAAGACATATTTTAACTTTACAGAAACATACAGTCACTGGATATTGTCATCAGTGATGTCATCAGTGATGTCATTTGAGATGTCATCAGTGATGTCATTTGAGATGTCATCAGTGATGTCATCAGCACCACCACCACCACCACCTCCACCACAGCAAGGACCACCACCACCATAGTACTAAAATAAAAATGCATGTTTTTTTATTTTACAATAATTATTTATTAATTTTAAGGTTATCTAAGTATTTTTAAGTATGTTTTAGTTAATTATATCTACTATTTCATAAATTTTACATTACTTTTAAGACATTTAAAAAAATCGAAACTATATTATTTACAACTATATTTTGGATTCGATATTTTTGTACTTACCTGTTTGTAGATGGGAATTCTATATTCTGGCAGTCTTTATTTTTTTCCCTCAATATTTTGGCAAGTAGATATTTTGCTCCTCAATATTCTGTCAGTGATCCAAAGATTTGCTGCGTTGCACACCTACATTGTGAACACCAAAGTCACACATTCTAGTAATGTGCCACTGAAAACTGATAGGAATGTAAGTATCACTGTTAACAAGCTATGGCAATGTCAATAGGTCTGGTTTTATAGGAACATTTTATGGTAATGTGAAACATTACAAATCAATATCATGGGAATTGATATGTATTTGTGTGGAAGCAAAGAACTGCATTGTATTGTATAATAATATTGGTGTAGGTTAAAAGGTTAGGTGACAGTTGGGTTGTGAGAGTTAATTGGGCCTGTGCACAAATGCTCCCAGTTTTACATGTACTCATTTACACTTGACATCGATTTAGACTGGGACTTTTAGCACGTTTTGCTTGTATGCGATATTGCACTCAGAAAATGTTTTACTTACAAATGCAGTTCTTTATAAGAACAACAATGTACATCTAGTCCAAGGATTAAGTGCAATGAGCACACTGCCCTTTCATTTTGTTGTCCATTAGGAGACAACTCTGAGTCTGTAGATTGAACAATTACATAAGCATGTGAACTTAGGCACAGTGTGAATGGGTCTAGTTTTTATTATATAAACTGTCCCCTAGCTATTATTTGAAAGAGGAGCAATTCTATTGATTATTCTGGAGGTTTGCCCTTATCTGACTTCCAGCCCTGCTGACTCTCATCACTATCCTGCGAGAGATGGTGGTCTGTTCTACACCATACTGTAGACACACAGGTAAATGGTAAGTTAGGCCTCTGGTATCTGGAAGAAAGGAATAAATACTATGGTGTCTAGGATAGGTTGTGTCACATAGGAGTACAATTCTATGTAGTCATATAATAACTACAATAACTATAGTGGTTAAACCATTCCTCTTTGTCACCATTTTTGTAATACTGGTTACAATGCTTTGTTTCCTTCTGGTAATAATTGCAGTGCATGCATTTTACACAACAATCCAATTGCTTCAGTAAATGTTTGAAATGCCAACATGTGGATTTCTTGTGCCTCCCTTAGGGCATCCAATCAATCAATTAATCAATCAATCAATCAATCAATCAATCAATCAATCAATCAGGATTTATACATTGCTGCTTATCACCCCTTAGGGTATCCAGGTGCTGGGGGTTGCTGCTGCTGGCTGCAGTTAGTCGAACAGCCAGGTCTTCAGACCTTTTCTAAAATCCTGCAGGGTGGGGACGTTCGGAGATGGAGGGTAGTCTGTTCCAGGTCTTGGCGGCCAGTTAGGAGAAGGAGCAGCTGCTGTTCCTGCTTCAGTGGATGGGGGTAGTTTGGGCGAGGGAGGCGGAGCGCAGTTGTCTGAGGGGTTGGTGAAAGTTTGCTTGGTGGTTGATGTAGGTTGGTCCCTGATTTAGCAGGTCCAATCTAGGCATGGGTTAGGATTTTGAACTGGCACCTTTTATGGACAGGGACCCAGTAAAAAGTTCTGAGTAGAGGGGTGGTCTTTGTCCAACATGGGAGGACGAGCCAGACCCCTGAGTTCTGAATGGTCTCTATTCTGTTTAGCAGCTGAGATTTGATTCCCAAGTAGAAGGTGTTGCAATAGTACAGCCAGCTGGTGATGAGGGCCTGGGTGAGGGTATATCTGTTGCTGGTGGGGAGCCACTTGAAGATTTTCCAGAGCATGCAGAGAGTGAGGAAGCAGGCTGATGATATTGTATTTATCTGGTTTTTCATGGTCAGTTTGTTGTCCAGTATGATGCCCAAGTTTCTGTGTGTTGGTTGTGGGTCAGGGTCCCAGCTCTGTTGCCCACCGAGAGTCATATCACCGGGATGTGTTGCTCTCAAAGATGAGTATCCCCATTTTGTCTGTATTGACTTTGAGGGTGTTGTTTTGCATCCAGTTGGCGATCTTGGTCTTGCACTGGTGACATTTTGCCTTGGATGTGGTTTTGTTTGCGAATAGGGGGAGGATGAGCTGAATGTCATCAGCATATGATATGTTGGTAATGCCATAGGTCATGTCCAAGGTAGCCAGACAGGTCATATAGGTGTTAAACAGGGCAGGGCTTAGTTAGGACGCTTGGGGGACACTGTAGATTATGTCCCTAGGACCTGAGGTGTAGAGCGGAAGGCTGACACTCTGGGTTCTTCCAGTGAGGAAGGATGCTATCACCTTGAGGGTATCCCCTTGAATCACTATCTTGTGGAGTCTTTTTAGGAGGTTTTAGTGTGACCCAGTGTCGAAAGGTATTGAGAGGTCAGGAAGGATCAGGCCTTCAGTTCTTCCCAGTCTATGAGAGTCTGACATCATTAGTGGTGTAATTAAGGTGGTATTTGTGCTGCGATTCGAGCAGAATACAGATTGGGATGGGTCCGGGAGGTTGTTTCTTTCTAGGTGGTTGATTGCTTTTTAAAACTCTAGCAGTGAATGGGAACAGGAAAGTGAGCCAGTAGTTCTTGAACTCCTTTGGGTCTGAAGATGTTTTTTAAGGAATGGTTTCCATGTGTTTTCATACCTTTGGGAATGTGGCAAAGGTGATAGAGGTGCTGAAGATGGTGGTGAGTTCTTTGCTTAGTGTGTTGTTACCCAAGTTAAACATGTGGTGGGGGTAGGGGTCCCTAGGTGCCCTGAGTGGATGAAGCTCATGATGGTGGATGTGGTTGATGTGGTTAGATAATCCTAGGTAGTAATCCTCAGGTTTGAGTGGGAGTTGGAGAGGTTAAGGGGGCTCTGAATGCTGGTGACTGGCAGTTGGAGGTCAAAGTGTTCGTAGATGGTGCAGATTGTGTTGTTAAAGAAGTTGGCTAGGGTGTAGCAGAGATCTTAGGAGGTTGTGACATTGTTCTTGGTTGCTGAGGGGTAGGAGAACTCTTTGATGATGTTGAAGAGTATTTGTCATTTACAATTGAATTTCGTGGTTTTGAGTTCCGGGGTGAACCAGCTGGTGTGTTTGGTGGGTCTTCCTGGCTTGGAGGATTTGTGGCGGGTGACTGTGTTGGTGCATTTGGTGAAGGTATAACTGAGATAAAAACGAAAGGGTAGATCTGTTTCCTTGATTTTCTTCGGGGAATTTGGGTTGTCATGTTCTGAGGTTGCAGACACCTTCCAGCACCCTGTGAGGTTTAGGGTATCAAGATGGTGACTGTGAGCTAGCCAAGAATCAGGCCAACACATTCTGATGGCATGTCAGTCCCCATAGTTTTGATGTATATGTTGTATAAACTCACAGTCTTACTGAATTAGTAGGAACAGTAAAATATTTGCACTGTCAAGCCAGAGCAAAACATCCACGAGGTTAATGGCTGACCTCCCCTCTGTGCTGCTGCCAGAGAAAACACCATACATTATCCAGTTATCTAAGATACATTTACAGAATTATATTGTTAAGTGTGTGCCCCGCGAAGTTCCAGCTCATTAAGCTGGATAAATAAAAAAATGATCAAAACTATGTGAAATGCAAGCACTTTTTTGTGAGGAAGTACACAAGTTCAACCCAACTAAAGCATGTACTCCCGGCTCCCAACATATTGGCAGAGCCAAAGGCCCTCTCTAGTGATGCTCCCATGATTGTCTGGTGACAGCTGCGCTATTAAGCCACACCATAGTAACTATGGTCCAGTGGTGCAACATACATCCAAGTACCAAGAGTCAATCCAAACGGTAGGCCCATGAGTCAGCAACAGAAGGACCCACACAGTCAGTAACAGCGGAAAAACAATGTGAATGTCTCGAAAACCCAGGAAACAGTGAAGATGTCTCTCATTTTTCAAGGATTCAAGAATTGTTGGGACTGCACTAGCCATCTCCATACAAAACTGTTTTCAACATCTACAGGGAAGACTCAGAAAACTATAATGAATTGTGACATTTATGTTTTTAAAAATGACGGATTTGTCGTACGTTCTCAGCATGTTTATTAGAGCTATTCCTAAAGAGAGTGTATGTTTTCAATTATGTAAAAAAATGGCTCTACGTTTCTCTGGTAATATATATCTCTGCATATATTTACCAGTAATCACATTTCTTGTTCTATTGACATATGTCTTTTTTTATGGAGTTTTATATAGTGCAAACTTGACCCGAGGTAGCGGGTATCAGAGCGCTTTACATAGCACCAGTTGCGTTAAATGAGGACACATTCATTTTTTGTTAGGCACGGGGAGATTAAGTGATTTGCCCAGAATCACAAGATGTTCAGCGTCGTTGCCGAGACTCAAACCTGTTTCCCCAGATTTGAAGTCTACCACCCTAGCTGTTGGGCCAACTGTCTGCCTATATTTGAAAAATGTTATATATATCACATGCTTCTAATGTCTGAATTTAACAGGAAACTATGGGCCAGATGTACGACGCTCAAAATAGCGCCTAAAAAATCGCGAGTCTTTTGTGACTCGCAATTTGGGAGGCACTAGTTTGCACGTACAACAGTGTGTTTAACACTGTTTGTGATTCCCCATGGGGTCACAAATTGTGAGGCTCATGAATATTAAGAGCCTCTCGCAATTTGCGATTCCATTGGGAATGACAGGCCCTCCCAGGGATGCTGGTGTGCTGGGCTCAGCAGACCACCATGTCTGGGATTGCTTTTAGATAAAGCAGCTTTTTTTATTTAAATGCAGCCCATTTTCCCTAAAGGAAAACAGGATGCATTTAAAAAAAAAACATGAAACCTTTTTATTTATTTTTTTAAGGGCAGGCAGTGGTCCCAGGGACCACTGCCTGCCTGCCCTTACAAAATATTTTTAGAACCAGTCACTAAAATTGCATGCGCAAATGGGTTGCATACAATTTTAAGTCATACATCTGGCCCTAAAACTGGGTGAAGTGCTCAGTAGATGCGTGGAACACAAATCCTTGGTGAAATAAGTATGTATTCTCTTTGCAGACCCCATCCACAACATTAGCACTAGCTCCTTTAAGGCTCCATCAGAAACTGTTCACCTTAACATTGTACAGGAACTCTCACAGACATTAATTCCACATTACAATGCACTTCCAAGGCAGCTTACCACATATCTCCCGTCTTTCACCAAACCCAATTAATAAAAGAAAAAGCAAAGAAAGAATAAACCTATGCCAGAACTTATCTAGACATCAAAAGGTCCTTACATATCCTGAGTTGTCTTGATTCTCGTTTCTCAATAGTTGTGTGAACAACTATTTTAGCAACGTTCCTGTTGTCCAAGGATTCATCACATTTAAGTTGTTCCTTTCCCACATTCCCTTCCACCACTTCTTTGCAAACTTAGACAACTCGATTACGGTTCCATATACATCCATTTTCCAGTTTTAATGAATTGTTGAACACCGTGATGACCTTCATAGGTCGAATAAACTTTGAAAATAGTTCATGCATGAGAGGAGCTTTCTCCGTGAGCACATCGCCCACTGCTACATCAGTACTTTTTGCAGTTTTGAGTTTGTCTGTATACACCTTCCTAACTATATGTTTTTGAAACATTGTTTCCTTCCTTTTAGCATCTTCCACCTTTCTATTGAATTCAAAGGACTCCTCAACCCATGCAGGATATAGTACTAGGAGGAGTTAGCATGTACACTTCCAACCATTTCCACAATTCATGGAACCAATCCTTTCCAGCACTTCTCGACAATTGTATGGCTTCCTTAATGGTACACACCGTCCACTTCACAGTACCATTTGTTTCTGGGTGATATAATGCAGATTTTTTACGCATTAAACCCCATCTGTGAAAAAAGTCTTCCATCTCCCTCAACACAAATTGCTCCCTATTATCAGTCAGCAAAGAACCAGACAACCCCTTCCTGGCAAACGCATGATTCAAGAAATCAATAACCTTAGACATTAGCACCCCATTTACAACAGCAATCTCAGCCCACCGAAAATATTAATTCACCAGAACTACAATAAATGTTTCATTCTCCATACCATGAAGAGGTCCTAATATACTTATATCAAAAATGGAGGGAAGAGGATTAGAAGTCCATTCATTTCCCCTGAGTAAATGTTCATTAATCAAAAATAGAATGGTCCTAATATATCCAGTAACATTCATCCCATGTTCTCTTAGGAGCATCTCTCACAACCATGGCTTGTTCCCTGATCTTATTAGTATTATCACTCATGAAACAATCTAAGAACTCAATTACCTCCCTCTCAATCTCTCTGTCCATCCCAGGTCACCAATATTAAACAGACTAACGCTCTTTCGATCTTGTAATACCTAGATGAACCTCTTGATCTACTTGAATCAATTTACCTCTTATCGCTGCAGGTGGCACTAAATGAGTTCTTCTAAAAGCCAATCCTTTGTCATATTGCAGTTCATCCTTTAACACTGCAATAGGTTCTCACATCTAAATCTAGCAACGTCTTTTCACCCCAACAAATTACCAACATACCGATCACACTTTGCAGAACCTTGACTTCAGACACTTCCTTTTTCCAGATCTGTTCACTAATAACACCCTCTGACACCGAAGAACCCTTATCTTCCTCCAATACATCCAATTCATCTATAATCCTCATGCTCAATAACCATTCTTGACAAGCAATAAGCGACACAATAACTTTTACCAGGAATGTGCACCACATGAAATTCTCCTATAATGCCACTACCCATTTGGCAATTCTTTTTGAGACATTATCCACCACCTTCTTCAAATAAACCTCCTTAAAAGGTTCATGATAATTCCTAATATCAAATTTTCTCTCCCACAGAATTATTTCTAACTTTTTCTCGGCCCAGTAAATTGCAGGAGCCTCCCACTCAAATAAGCAATACCTACTTTCAGCAGGTTTCAACGCACGTTGAATGTCACTGCCCTCTCTTCTCCTCCATTACACTGAACAAAGGTTGTTCCAAGGTTCTTCACACTAGCGTCAGTAAACACTACATTGAGTAACTCAGGACAAAAACTCTTCAAACTCTGAGCACTCTTTAGTTCTTACTTCAACTGAAGAAACTCCTTCTCGTACAATCTAAACTTTACATCACTTTTGAGCAAACCTATCAGCTTAAATGTTTTCTGCAAATAGTTATTCACAAACTTAATATAGAACCTCATTTGGCCCACAAATTATAACAATTCTTCCTTATTCGGTGGAATTGCATATCTATGATTGATGTCACCAGCTCCTCGTTTGGATTCAGTCCATTCTCCATCAGAATGTGTCCCAGAAACTCCAATTCCTTCTTATGAAACAAGCACTTCCTTACCTTGAGAGTGAAACAGCTCTCATGCAGTTTCTGCAACACAGACCTTACACGCTTGTCATGCTCTTCCCATGTGTCCCAAAATATTAATATACCATACTGACATACTTTCATCTCAGATAAACTACGCAAAATGTTCTCCATTGCTTTTTGAAATGCAGATGCCGCAGAAACCAGGCCGAACGGCATCCTCTTGAATCTATAAGTACAGTTAAAAATGACTAACGCTTGAAGGTCCATTGATTCATCATGCAGCCTAATCTGGTGGTACGCCGAGTCTAAGTCCAAAGTGGAAAACCACTTGGCATTCCCCAGCATACACACCAACTTGTGTATTGCCAGTATAGGAATCCTATCTACTACAAGCACCTTGTTAGGACTCCTATGGTCCACACACAAATCTCTCCATTCAATTTTCTTGAAACAACCACCAGACTGAGAAAATCTGTACCTCAACTTTCTCAATACCTCCCGCTCTTTCCAGCTTCTTTATTTCCTCAATCACATCTTCCCTAACTTAAAAAGGAACCTTCTGCACTGTACATAGCACAGGAGTGGAACATTCTCTAATCTTTATCTGATGCATATAGACTTTCAAACACACAAGGGCGTTGGTGAACACCTCAGGGAATTCCTCCACAAATGTTCAAGGCTGAATATAGACATCCTTACTGTGCTCAACCATCCTGACATTCACATCATCATTCAACTTAATGGGGGATCTGAGTTAGGATCTAGAATCACACCCAAATCATGTTGGTAAAACCAACTCTCCATCACATAACACTTGGCAACAACATACATTTTTCCCACAGCCTCCCTAAGTACTCTACTGTACCTTGTAAATATCCTACTATTCTAATAGGCTCACCACTGTGACCTGTGGGTCTCACGTCAGGCTTTATTCTATATACATAAATATAATTACAAATAATAGTTAATTTTGCCCCTGAATAAAAAAGCATCTTTACTGACTTTCCTTCTACCATGACAAAATCATGAGGACCATCAGCCCCTTTGTTGGAAACTTGCAAAAAAAATTCTTCACATTCATACTTGTTGTGCAACACTTCATTGACATTGCAATGGGTGTTTTTACTTTGACTACATTTACTGAAATGTCCCTTTTGCAAACCCAACTTGCCGGTAACCTTCTACCCTGGGCATTTCTTATCATTGGCCAAATGCCCAAAGACACCACATCTAAAACCTTTTCCCGATAATTGCTTAAGCTCATTTTGATTCCTCACAACCTTGTGTCATTTTAGCCCTTGATATTCAAGCTGCTCATATCCTTCCTTTCAAACACAGACACTGTGCCACTAGAAGTGTTTTCAGAAACATTCTTCTAAAGAACCTCCACACATGCTAAACTATTCTCAAGCCTTTTGACCAATCATCTTGGATAAAGATGTGTCATCTCTGTACCACAATTCTTCACGCACTTTGTCATTGCCACACCGAGGCATAAATTAATCTCACAGATGTTCAAACCAACTTTACACATTGACGCAAGCTTTCTCAATAAAGAACTTTAACTGGTTTTTTAATAAGAACCCAGTCACCAGGAGATAATGTGGTCTCATTTATATGCTTTCTTTTGTCATAATTCTCTTTGTAAACTGCTTGCTTTTATTCCACACGTTCTCTTACTTTTTGCTAATCCAAATTAGGTGCATGGATAACTTTATCCATCAACCAAGAAGGATTAAGAAGAGAAATAGGTTTCCTACCTCTTAAAATGTGTTTCACAAAATTTTCTAAGAGGAAAATTCGCAAATTCATTAGAAACAAAATGCGTGCCGTTGTCAGTGACAATCTCAATGGGTAAACCTTCAATTAAAAATACATGTTGACAAAATGAGATAACGGATGCAGAATCTGCATTTCTGACAATCGAAAAGCAAAGCTATTTAGAAAAGGAATCAATGATTACAAATAAAAATGTATTGTCACCGCAAGTTAGCTGAAGGGACCTGAAAAATCCAACCCTAACTTCTGCAACGGAACTTTGGGCCACTCAATGGGACATAGTGGAGCAGTGCAAGTGTGCCAATGTTTATCTGAACACAAATACTCAGGACACTTGTCAACAAAAGATTTTACTTGAACATCAATACCCGGTCATCAATATGTTTTTTTAATTTTGTGAACAGTACTAGAAATGCCTAAATTACCCTGATGGGCAAGGGAGACAATTTTGTCTTTCATAACCTCTGGTGGAACAAACTTGTCTTCTCTAACAAGAATGTCATTTACAATAGTCAATTCATGAGCAACTTGTGAAAAACATTTATCTTGCATAGACATACTCCTGTCACATGGCCAACAATTCACATACCCCCAGATTCATCATGCTCCTCTTTTGCAAGTCCTTAATAGCGATTATTAAGGAATCGCTATTAAAGTCTCGCAAAACGGGATGCATGTAGAATTCGCAAAATTTGTAGCGATTTCTACATCTTCCTTATTTGAGATTCGCTAATTGTTAATCGCAAATAAAGAATGACTCCCCATTCATTCATACGGGCCAAAGCCCATAGGAATCAACGGGGAGTCATTCCTTATTTGCGATTAGCAATTAGCGAATCGCAAATAAGAAAGTGATTTCAAGGGTGCCAGGGTGTCCAAAGGACACCCTGTAGCACCCCTGAAATGGTGATTTACACTGGTGTTGCGCACACACATGTCCAAAGGACATATGTGTGTGTAACATCCAACTTAGAAAAATGCACTGAAGAGCATTTTTCAAAGTTTTCGCTATTTACAACGAAGTCAGACTTCGCGGTAAATAGCGGCCAAAAATTGCAAATTCACAATTCTAAAATGGTTCATGAATTGCTTTTAAGGAATCTGAAATAGAGATTCCTTAAATGCAATTCTTCGCATTTTAACGATTTCAGATTTTGCGAATATTGCATTTGGGATGATGAATCCTAAATGCAATAAAAGCGCTCGCAAAGGGCCAGATTCACAGAATCTGGCCCTTTGCGAGCCGATTTTTCCTTCATGAATCTGTCTGTCAGAGTTTCTTAACTCTTTTTAAACATACAACTTTTTTTCAGCTTTCCAACCATTCCTTTTCAGGCAGTTTTAAATTGTGCATTAAATCACCCATGGAGAAAATAAAGTATATATCCTCAGTATTGGTGTGCTCAAGAATGTCATCATTTTCAAGAAGCAAATGAGATAAACAGTCTGCCTTGATATTTTTACCACCAGGTATATATTTGATATCAAAATAAAACTCTTGTAGCCTTGCCAGGAGCCTGATGAGACTTGATGAAACCTTATTTGAACAACTATCACCTAACATGTACATGAGCGGTTAATGGTCCATGTAAAGTTGGAACCTGGATCCCCATATATTCAAGTCAAGTCAAAAGGTAAGTTTATTATGAACTTAGTCTTTAAACAGGTGCAAGAGGCAGTATCACAAGATTAAAATATTCACATAAAGTCGTTTAAAACATTATAAAATTAAAATTAATCCAATATAGGTTAAAACTCTTACATGCCATTCTTCTTTTGCCAACGACAATAAAATTGCATTTAAGATAACATTTTGCATTTGTGATTAAAACCCATTCATTTCCCTTATTCTAGAATAATTTCATTAAATTAAAATACATACAGTCCTACATATTATTCCTGGTTTCTTAAATCACTCAGTACTACTTTTATGTATTTCCCAAGAGCAATTGCAATATTAATGGTGGGAATTTCAGTTAATAAGTTAGCTGCCTGCGCCCTAGAGCTTATAGCATATTTTAGGAACACGGGTCGTAGCCACCGTTTCCGCTGTTCCAATAATGACAGGCAATCGAGAAGGGTGTGTACCAGGTCTCCTTTGCATCCCAGATTACACCTGCAGCACCATTTTTGATCTAACATTTTCGTTTTCAGGTCTTTATTTGTTAACAAAGGATTAATTCCAACCCGCAGCCTTAAGATCTCCTGCCTGAAGCCGCGGTTGGGTAGGATGTCTAGATAAGGGAACCAATTTTCATTTGACCAAGCGCTCATCATGTGTGTTATTGATTTCTTTTTCGCTAAATATTACATATCAATCATTCCAGATATTTCCTTCCCCTTTAGTTTCAACTCACTCCTAGTACAAAGTAATTGATGCGTTTCCTGGTTCACCTCTACCTTTAGTCTTTTACAGATTTGGGTCACTCTTTCCCTACATGCTTTTGCTCATTTTAGGTTACTCGTTTGGATTTCCTTCCTGCACCATTGTGCTACTTTTTGCCCATTTGGATCTTCCAGTCGTTTCCAAAGTCTGAGTATTGCCATTTGTGTTAGTATCTCCCAGGACTTTGTGCCTATTTCTCTTCTTATAGCTTGCACCATAGCTGATTGTGGGAGAGAAAGGAGGCATTTCCCCCCCACTAAGTCACAGGCTCCCTTACCGCTCAAATAAAGGAGTTCTGCCCCGTACAGAACTTGGGGGGGTATCATTGCCTCAAAGGCTCTTAGCATTGGTCGGTGTGACATCTCTCCATAATCCCTATTAAACATTTTTAGGCCGCATATCTAAGTATGTGCTTTAGCTTTTTGTGTTTCCAGATGCGTATCCCAGTTTAGTCTCTTGTCAAACCATATACCTAGGTAGCGATACTCATTAACCGTCTCAAGTTTAAGCTCACCTAGGTACCAGTTAAATCTGCTTATTTTTTTCCCAAAGCAAAGAACTTTAGTTTTATCTAGATTGACAGTTAGGAATTTACTAACACAGTATTCATTGAAGGCATTAAGCTTTCTTTGGAGGCCTCTCTCGTTCTGGTCTACTATTACCAGATCATCAGCATATAGTAGGCAGGGCACCTTGTTTCCATCCATTCTAGGGCTTGCACTACCCTCGACCTCTAAGTGGGCCCGGAGGTCTGACAGGAATATGGAGAATAACTGTGGGGCTAACACACAACCCTGTCTTAAACCATTGTCTATGGGTATTTTTTGCGTCAAAGAGCCCACTGTATCCTTGATGACTTGCGCCCAGTTCCACTGTGTAGTTCCTTTATTATTGTCAGAAGGTCACTGGGAATATTTACCTTCAATAGTGTTTCCCATAGGCATGCACGATCGACTGAATCAAAGGCTGCTCGGAAGTCAACGAAACAACAGCATAACTTGCTATTTTGTTCGGTTGACTTCTTTGCCATAGCCCACAATGCAAAACCATGGTCTATCGTCGAGTGTCCCTCCCTAAATCCTCCCTGTTCTATGGGGACAATTTGGAACTCCTTTACCCATGTGTTATGTTGATTCAATACAATTTTAGAAAAAACTTTCTCTCCTATATCTAGGAGGTTAATCAGGCGGTAATTTTGCGGTGCCTCCATGCTTCCTTTCTTATGGATTGGCCTGATTATTGCACCCTTCCAATTAGGTGGCATTTTGCCTTTTGTTAATATTATACTGAACATCTGTGCAAAAAATCTTGCCCACCACTTTACTTCTGACTTTAATAATATTGCTGGGAGATTGTCAGGACCTGCCGCAGGGGTTAGCTTCAGATCTCTTATTGTATCTTCAACTTGCTTTACATTAAATTTGGCTTTAAGGTCTTCTGATATCACTTGCCATTTTTGGGTCTCTACATGGGCTCTAGGGGCTCTTACCCCATACAATTCCCTTATATACTTCTCCCATGCGGCCTCACTAACTACACATTTTAGTTCACCATCAGATGGGCGAGAGGCTGCCTTTACCAATTTCCAAAATTGTCTAAGGTTTTTTTCCTCAATTGCTTCCAACAGATTTGACCATAATTTCTCTTTAAATGACCTTTTAGCATAATTTACCATTTTTTCATATTCTCTTTTTAGTAGGGTTATGTGATCCCGTCTCTCCTGGGTGAAGTTCTTTTTTTGTCTTCTTTGTGCTGCCCGTATCTCCCTTTTTTTTTAGATTGGCACTCTTCAGAAAACCATTTTACTCTGCTGGGTGTTTTCCCGCTAATATTTTTATCCCTTTTTAGTTCTATTCTTAAACACCGGACTACTTCCTCTAACTTTTCTATGAACCATTTCAGGGTTCTATTCTCTAGATTTTCCGGCTCAATTTTAATTTGCATAGCTGTCAGTTTTGCCTGATATTCCTCAGTGAGTCGTGTCGTCACATGTTTGGGGTACTCAACCTCCTGGGGGATCACTTTATCTCTGGGTACGCTTCTTCCCCCAAGTATTGTTAGGTGCAGTAGGTTATGGTCACTAACCTCTTTTTGTTCTAACTTAAATTCCCGTACTTGGGGGAAGTTCCAGGCTTGTATGAACATGTAACCAATTGGGCAGTTCTGTGAGCCTATTTTAAAGGTTTTCCCTGCTTGGCAGTCAGGCTTCATTCTTCCATTCAAGCATTGGAAGCCCTGCTGGGAAGCTTGCTGGGTTTATTCCAAACACCTCTAACAGTTCTCTGTTCCAGAGATCAGCCTTTTTAGGGTTTAGTTTATGGTTAAAATCCCCCATTATTATCACAGTATCCAATGCATATTTTTCTGCTATAATGTCGACATCTTCTTTAAAAAAACTCATCTCATTCTCGTACTCTACACCATTATCCCACTGCATGTATACATTCATCACAGTCAACATTTTATATTTCTTTTCCACTGTCAATAGTTCTATTCTGCTGGCTTGAACAGATTTACATTTCATTTTTATCGATGTTACTTCTCTAAGCACTTTTGTTGAGACCAGTGTCATTAATCCCCCGACGGACGGCCAAAGCTTTTTTCGTAGCTGGGCGGTTTAATTGTAGGTATCCCTCGTTGATTGGGGTTTCGTTGCATCTCCAGGTCTCTTGAAGGCAGGCAATGTCCACTTTATTTACTATGCCCTTTATAGTTTCTCTCTTTTGCTCATTGCCTAGCCCATTCACATTCCATGTTAGGAGACCTAGACTTTGTGGCACCCCCTCATCCTATTCTACCTCACTCATGCCACCCTCTTCTCCCTCAGCCTCCGTATGACTCTCATTTGGATCAATCCTTGGGCTACTACATTGCAACCAATTACCCCATGAGGCTTCATTTCCTGTATTGTCTATAACTATGTTCAGACAGCTATGGCTTCCTTCCTCGTCTCTATATAATTTCACTTGTCTCTTCCCCAGGCCTGCGTGATACTTTAGAAAGGTATTATCTGTGGGGGCTTTTACTTCCCTCTCCGGGATTATCCTTATTCCCAGGTGGTTTATCTCGCTGGTGGCTTTCAGGATTGCCATTTTTACCAGGTCTGAGTGAAGTGACACTTTTGTTATTTCTTTACCATTTCTGTTCTCTACAAAACCAATTTGCCGAAGATCGCTTGTGCTGATCCCACATAGTCTACTACATTTTGCGAAGGCGATCAAAATCTGTGCTCTATTCAGGGGGTTCCTTTTCCTATTCATACTTCCCCTTTTCCTTGTCAGCATGTGATCCAAATACACCCATTTATTGTTATCTCTCTCTTGTACTTTTTTGGGAGTTTCATATTTTTGCTGTCTAGCCTTTGATCTCTCTGTCTGCAACCCATTATTTCCCGTTCTAGGTATTGCCTGGTCCTGTGGGCTTTCAACTCTATGGCCCCTATTAGGTTGTCCTGGGGCTATTCTTACTTTCTGTTTCACAATACGGGGTGTTATTGGTTTCTCTTTTATGACCTTAGTTCTCCAGTTTTTTCTTGGGTTTATCAGGGTCTTTGTTAGGTTATGCTCCGCTTGCATTGGTCTATTTGGTACATATATCGGAGCTGATGCATTTGGGTCTGACTGTGCCTCCCTCCCTGGTTTCCTCCCTTTTCTCTTTGCTTTTAATTTTTGGTCTCGCTTCTTTCCAACCCTATTCTTGAGGGGGGCCACTGTATACAGGCGCCAGGACGCTCCTTAGCTGGAGCATCTGTGCGCCAAATAAAAATCACATAACATAACATAACATAACATACACCCCACGCCTTTTTATCAGCATTGGGCGTCTGGAGATATATACGTTATCTGGTACTTCAACAGAGTCATTTGTTAAATTTTGGATTATGGGTTGTGGGGATCCTGCTGGGTTTCCCACGGATGCCTCTACCAGTTCAATCTCTACACTTTTATCGATGGGTTGTTCAGTGACTATTGGGCTTAACATCTTTGGCATTTGGTTCTTTATCCCCACTAGTTCCTCTTCAATCTCTTTTAGGTACAGTTTCTGAGCTTTCATCACTCCATTATTTGAAAGTGTTACTTCTAGGATTCCTTGTAGTGTCTTTTGTAACATCAATATTAGGTCCACTAATGAAGAAGTAGGTGTTACGGAAAGCTCCGGATCCTGTGTGGGGTCTCTGTCTGGATTTGTATGGTGGCCTGTTCTTGTGGGTTCTTTCTGCGGAAGAGATTTTTGGGCGCTTTGTTGTTGTGGAGATTGATCTGACGCACCTCCCCAGATGAAGCTCTGGCTCTGTCTTTCATTTCCCCTTAGCTCCTCATTTCCCGGTGACTGTAACGAGAATAATTTTGGGGATGATGAGAGATGGGGCGCTGGTATGTGAATATTTTGGCTCAGGAGCATCAGGTTTATTGATATGGAGTCCTCCCTTCCTGCCTCTATATTGGGAGGAACTTCTACGGGGTATTTTCCTGTTTATTTTCTTTTCTGATTCACCACTGCTGCTCCTGCCTTTTCTCCTCCCTCCGCGCCGTGTTCCTCCATATCTTCCTCGGGGTCCTGGCTTATTACTGGCTCTGTAGATTTGTAGTGTTTCCCTACAAAATCCTTTATAAGTTTGGATGCTATCGTATTATCTTTCTGTTTGGAATTTGTTTGGACATAGTCCCTTTTAGCCTGTTGGGCGTTTTTAGTTGCCCTTTTAACTTTTCTTTTCTTATGTCGCCCCTTATTATTGTCCATGATTGAGGCCTGGCTTTCTTGGCTCTCTTCCAATGATATTGAGCCCTCCAATATTTTACTCTTCTCTGGGCTATCTTCTTTACGCTGTTTTTGCCCTCTTTTCGGTGCCATTTCTTGATTTTGTTGCCTAATCTGTAGTACTACTATTGTTCCTTTCGTAGGATCGTTTCTCAATTTTACTTTTTACTTTTTTTAAAATATGTAGTTTCTTACACTTACCTCTGTTGTGCCTTGTACCCACCTGCTTGCCTGCCTGCCGCACTTGTTGTCCTCTCTTATGGTGTCTTCTGGCTTTTTCTAGCCTTGTTCTCCTTATACTGTATTATGAACACACCTTCTGTTCTTGGTTCCTCCCTCGTTCTGGGCTTCAGGTGTTATCTGATTTTTGTCTGAGTTCCACTACCGTGGGGTGAAACAGGTTTCACTGAGCTCCCCTCCCTCTACAGCAGTGCCTCTGTTGTTTTCTGAGTCTGCCGATTTCCGAGTGGGCACCCGGTCTACTCATACTTCCATGGGAGTGGAGGGTTGGGGGCAACTAAACAAATGCCTCTTTGGGTCTGTTCAGTCGGCAAACACGCGTGCCGAGTTCTGGGCTTTCTGCACAGCCGGGGGATGACTGGATCCCGGGTACCGGCCTATGTTCGGCGTCCTGTGGCGCTCTTCCAGTCGGCAGCCCTGCAGTGCCCCACACACCGCTCTTTGCGTCCTGGGTGCATGGTGCTGATTTTTTCGCTCCCGCTACTGGCTACTGGCTACTGGTGGCTTCTGGTGGTTTCCTACGGCGCACCGCCAATCAGCAGCCCTACTCCACCCCACTCTCCGCACTACGTGCTCGGCTAGGGCCGCGTGGCTGGGGGGGCGGGAGGGGCGAAAGGAGTCTCTGGGCTCACCGGTATTGGCTAGGGGGCACTGTCGGTGTCCTTGTTTGGTATCCTTGGCGTCCTCTTCCTGGCGAACCGGCGTTCTCCCCCTGCACTCTGCAATCCGCGTGATCTGCGTTCGACTGGTTTGGTCTGGCAAGGCAAAGCTAGGCAAGGCTAGGCCCCATATATACATTTTGAATTTTTCAACCACCCACAAATACGCCAAGGCTTCCCTCTCAATAGTACTGTATTGAGTTTGGCTCTACTTAGTGTCCACGAGTAAAAGGTCTGATGGGAGGAGCTTTTTTAAACGATCCCTGAGTGGCTGAACAACAATGGCATAACCTTGTGCAATACAAGCATAATATTTACTCAAAACTAGGAACGCCCTCAAAGAATCTTTGTCTAAAGGCTTAGGTGCATCCCTAATGGCATTAAGGAAAGACAATTTAGTTTTATATCCTCTTTTGAAATGTTGTGTTCTAAGAAGTACACCTGATGAGTGATGAATTTGCATTTATTTTTGTTCATTGTCATACCAAACATTTCTAATTTTTGTAAAACTTTTTCAAGAAGAACATAGTGTGTTTCTAACGTGTCTGTATGAATTAGTATATCGTCCTGAAATGCCTGGATGTCTTTGCATTCATTCATTTATTCTTTATTTTGGTTCAAAATAAAACCCTAAAAGATGCATCAACAATATACACATACAATTGTAAAATACAGGTGGCAGTTTTGAATATAAATAATAGCGCAACAGCGTGGTAGAGGCTGAAATTCTGAATCAGTAATGCATTTTCCGTACTATAAAATACTATTAAAATATTTAAATACATTAAAACCTAGACATAAAAGTTTTTTAAGAAGTAATAAACTTTGCACATAAGTCATTATTTCTTATTCTAATCTTAACATGTGCATGATTTTATAAAATGTAATGTTATTTCCACATGGGCATACCAACTCGAATATTTTTCTATGGAAAAATAAATTCATAGTTAGTTTATGGCGTTTTTGCCATGAAGTGCATTGGCATAATTATGGTTTTAATCCAACTTTAGCTCTTATAAGACTCACATTGAATAAAAACCTACTGACACTAAAAACAATTTTTTGAGATGTGTCTCTTTTCAATATTCTTCCTGCCTCTATAAAAACTCTAGTGTTCAGATTACGGCAAATGGGTTTAATCCATTTGTTCCTCGGTTCGCCGTATGCTGGGCAGAAGAATAGTACATGTAGATCACTCTCCTTTGGTCTGTTTTGACATAGTTCGCAAGATTCATTACTATTTCTATCACAGTTTGCTGTCCAATTTGATGTGTTTGCGTTAATGTACAACACCATACCTGAACTTCATATACAAGGCTATAGCTAGTGGTGGATGTATCTCGTCCAAAAAGGGTTAAAAACTAGCCAGTTCTTTGAAGAGAAGAAACTTGGTTGTTAATGTACCATTGCTCGTAAAATGCATTTTGAGTCCAAAACGTGAATTTTAATTTTTTTTTACTAGACATAGTCAACTGTGTCGGAGCTTCCCAAAAGTGCTTCAAGCCCAATTTCTCGAACCAAAAGAAAACATGTTTAACCCAAGGGGTACCCCTGCTCTTGTCAATTTCTAAAATCTCCTGTAGACCCTCCTTGTTACTGGTCAATTTCCGGAGATGACCAAATGCGTACCCAGAATAATAAGGGTCTTATTATTGCATGGTGATCTGTACATTAGACGTTTAAATCCATAAACATGGGAACTAGGAGTGTTCTCACTGGCAAACCTAATACCTGTCTAATGAATTTATTTTCTCCCAATTCAAAGCTTCTTTTACAGTGGAGTCCCCAAATATCAGCTCCATACAAAGAAGATGATTGTACTTTATATTTGAAAACCTCCAGAGCAGGAGTCAACGCCTTCGATATACTACTCCCATGCATCTTTATTATTGGAAACGAGCTTTGGAGTTAGCTGCTGCTTACAGGAAAACTTTGTGTCCAAAGTTAAGCCTAAATAATTAAAAGAATGTACATACTCTAGTTTTTGGTGACTAACTGCTCAATTCTTTTTAAAAGACTTGTGTGGATTTATTGCCATGTACTTTGTTTTGCCGGAATTTATTTCAAGGCCCTTTTTCTTACAATAAATGTTAAAAGAGTTCAATAAAGATTGTAGACCTTTAGGGCTTTGCAATATCAGTATTGTGTCATCTGCAGATAAAAGAGCTGGCATTAAATCCCCACCCAACTAAGGTGAGTCATGTGTACACCCAAGTAAATAACTCAGAATATCATTAATATAATTTGAAAATAAGGTTGGTGCCAGTACACACCCCTGACGTACACCCCTTCTTACCGGAATTGCCTTTGTTAGTTCACCCCTTGGGCCCCATCTTACTTTTGCAAAATTGCCTTTGTGCAATCTTAATATTTGTGTCAGGAGCTCAGCATGGACGCCTTGATATTTCAATGATTCCCAGAGTAAATTCCGAGGTACAAGGTCAAAAGCACTCTGTACATGTGAGAGCCTATTTGAATTATTTGGTGATTCCTTCGCTTTTGGAAACAGACTTTCTCAGATAGTTATAGCCAGTGCGATGAGGTCATTGCACCGGCAGGAGAGGACGTACTGGGGACCTCAACGGAGAGAGCACGCAACTGCTACTGCGCTTATTACAGCGCTATAACTATCTGAGAAAGTCTGTTTCCAAAAGTGAAGGAATCACCAAGTCATTCAAATAGGCTCTCACTTGCACAGAGCGCCATCGTGCGGATTCTGGCCCTCGCCTCTCCTGTAACACCAAAGTATTTGATACTCCTGAGCCAAGGGGCCGACTCCATCAGCAATCGTGTCTACTTACTTCACCCTCACTAGGGCTCCCAGCTGGGATCCCTGTGAGTGTTTTTTCACTATATTATCACAGTGCCACCTCTTTACACACTAGCAGCTCAAGCCCCCTTCAGGTGTCTCCACATTGTTCAGTCCTGAGGAGACCCTACATCCCCTAATGGTCGAAACGCCGTCGACAGTTCAAAGAGGCAGACCGCAAACAACAATTGCCTACTTTCCAAATTGTTGTTGATCAATTGTATATATTACATGGTCACCTTTACTTGATGAAACAAATCAAGAATAGAAACCTTCCTTTTCATATATGTCCCTGTAAATGTCACTTGTGTAGTTTTGGTTCTATGATATTTTCACTGAGACACACCAACACCTGTTAAAACTGTGTATGTATATATTGTGTATATTTTATAGAGTTTTTTTTTATGTCTATATAAATCATGCAATGAAATACCAAACTGGTCAAATGTGTAGACAGCTTCTTTTTCTGACATCCAAACCACCCCCAATATTGCCGTTGTGCGTCATTTTTATCAAACTTTGTTTGTATTATCCCACAGTTTCTGTCACAGAAAACAAGCAGGAGAACAAGCCTGAAGAAATTTGAATTGTGTGCCCATTAGGGAAGACAAGTAGGAGATTAATGCTGTGCCCATTACGAAGGCAATGTTGAAGGGTCTTCATGGCAACTGGAAAAAAATGGCTGCCTACATGGAACATGGAATGACGAGGGAATGTATGCGTCGGGCTGTTTCGATGGAGAGTAGGGCGTACTAGTGACGTGAAGAATAAGTGAACAAAAAGACAAATACGGCATTCGAAGAGAAGCTCAAAAGATGCAATGTCGTGAGCCGTGGAATGTGGAAGCCAGTTCAAGGAACAGCAGGAAAGCAACAGCCATACAAGTCATTAGAGATCAGGTAAACTTACAGTTTGATAAATGCGCTTGATGATAAATCCAAAACAAAGCGCAAAGTCAAGGTTGCGGATTGGAAGGAATCCGATGAATGATGTGAAGCAAAAGTTGTGGATTGTAAATAATCCAATCTCCGATATAGAAATAACAGCTGCAGAAATGATGTGATCGGATATGGAAAGCAAGCAAATTGCGGATTGTAATTAATCTGATCTCCAACTTCCAATGAATAGAAGAAAATGAACACAGCATCTTCTAATATCCAAGTTGTAGAAGATTAGAGCAATGAAGAATTAATAATTCATTCAGTTGTAATCCAAGTATAGCTTGAAAATACCAAAGGTCGGTGGGTCCTTTTGAAGAAAGCCAATGAATCGTCGCCAATAAATGTAGCAAGTGCTTCTATGAGCAAGTGCTTCTAGGCAAGTAGATAATGGTAAAACCAGTACAAGGAATCTAGATCTCTGAATGCAGAGATCTTAAGGATTCCAATTACATCACAACACAAGGGTTGAAAACTTTATTACAATGTAAGGACATGTACAGTAAACTTTAACAAGACTTACCACATCCACATCCAAAGGAAATCACTACATAGAGAAGATGAACTATTGTAAGGATGTCTATGTTCTGAGAACTCGTAAAGGGCAGCATGAAGATATCAGAAATCCCCTGCCTGCCAGTCAAACATACCTCCCTTATATTAATGCACATCGGAAGTGGCGGCCTGCTCACGTTCTGTATCTAGAATCTTGTGTCTGCACACCTGATTTGTCCAGACTCAAGAGCAGGAGATAAGTGGTATATCAACATACAAATTAAGGAATACTTGCCAGGCCCTTCAGTTTTGCCACAGTCAATACAGGGTATTCCCTTGTGGTAACTGCTTACTCGGATGGCTAAAAACAAGGCACAAACACTAATACTACTAATATAAGTGCATGAGTCTACAAAAGACCCACAGTGTGCAGCAACAATAGGTGGCACGGCCTGTATAAAAGATAGGTTGCAAAATCTATGTATTAACGTAGGTGCTAGAGTCTGTGCTTGACAGGTTTAAAAGCTGTGTATTACCGGCGGATGTCATAGTCGATATAAAGACAGGGAGAACAGACTGCATTAAGCACAGGCATGGCAGAGAGAAGTTTGAAGAGGCATACATTGAGGATCATTACGCTTCTTGTAGACCTTCTTGAAAGTGAGCAGTGGACAGAAACACAGATAGTGTGGTATAGAGAGATGGTGTGAAAACAATGGTAGGGAAAATGCATGGAGTTTACCTAAAGTGGGTAAATATATTGAGGAACGCCTGTGAGACACAATACCTCTAATCCAGCTAACTCTGAGTGTGTGTCCCAGTTTAATAGATTAGCAAGTTTTTGTTAGGTTGAATTAATATTCATATAAGAAAATAGAAATTATACAACACTAATAATATTAGTAGCTCTCAGTGCGTTTCATTGAACATAAGCAGCTCTCCTTAAAGACACGTTTGGAGACTCCTTAAATAGCCAATTCAATCACTGTTTAAAGTTCCCTTTTACTTTGACAGAGTTGAATAAAGTGAGTGAATGCATTAATTAAGCCATATTCTATCAAGTTTAGCAAACGTCTGGCAAAACGTAACTGCAACACAACTTTTTGTTTTCAGAGGAGTGTGGGAGTACAGGTGCTTTCAATGTCAAGTACATCCATCCTAATTTTGCAGAGAATTTTTTAATCGTTCTATGTTTTCCTAACTAGAAACATTAAACACAAACCTGTTATAAAGTGCAGAATTAAAGCATTCGGACTGAAAATACATTTCAACTGTGTGAAGAATAAACAGTGGTTTTGAAGTTTGCAATTTCTAGCCCACCAACATGATACACCTATATACACTAAGGTGTCAAGGCCTCGTCAGGGGTAGTAAGCACTATGCACAACTTGTTGGCTGTCTTGCTGTTAGTCTGGTGAGGGAGGCAGCCACTGCAAAGGTTTGGAAAAAGAGAGGCAGCTCAAGCAGGGATCACGTGACCAGGCGCTCTTGCAAAGCTCTTGCCACTTAGAGCCCGCTTCCACCGGCTCCTCATCAATAGTACATTAACACTAACAGCCAATAACCCTTCCTGGAGTGAGGACGAGAACTCTCCCGGGGACTATTGAAAGCGGATCGGGACAATTAATAGCCTGTCTGTTGTTCGGGGGAGGGAGGAGGGGTCACGGAGGTCGCATTTTATGCACAGATGACACAGCGTGTGATGCATTCACTCCGCCGCAACAATGCCTGTGAATGTCAGAGGCTTGAAACTCAAATGGGGAGATTGAGGGAAATATTCATTAGAATTAAAGATCATCTGCTGTGGGTAAATGTCACTTGAAACTAGGACAGAAAGTCAACTTACAAGTAATTAACGATGCATCCCTCCAGGATCTGAATAACATTGAGTGCTGAGACACCTTCATCTTTATAGTTACAATGTTTTTGTGAGGTACAAAGATCCCAGGAAGAGAATTATAGCTTTTTATACGATTATCTCAAGCAAAAGGTCCGATGTATACTCACTTGGCACAGCAGTAATAGCACATGAAGAACCTATATCACATTCATTTGATTGGCATTAGAAATACGCCAATCATTTTGTTTACTTGTATTTCTTATGGGCGTATACCTTCCTTGCCACTGCGGATTGATTTGTCTGAAAAACATGCAGGGCTCGAGTCGGGGTACCACGCGGGTGGTCGGCATCCCCCGACTTATTTTACCGGGGGGACGCCATCCCCCCTGTCAAACAGCTGGACTTCACTCGGACTTCACTCGTAGGCCTCTGGGACGAGATCGGAGCGCACCTTTCATGACGTCCCTTCCGGTGACAGCGTCCCCCCACTTCTCTTTTTAGGACTCGTGCCCTGAAAACATGCCTCTGCACAGCTTCCCAGGAGGATTACTGGGCATGCTTGAAGGATTTGGCTGCTTCTTCCAGCTGATGAGTCTGAGTTGGGTTACTGAGTGAGTTTGGAGGTAGTTCACGAGTTGTGGAAACAACACACGCCACCCCCTGTCAATGTAGAGGGACATCCATGGCATACACCTCTAAATTTGGCAGGCAGAGGTCCCTCGGGATGGCGGGGGGATAATGCCCTCTGCCATGCCATGCCATTAGACACGGAGTAAACTCTGTCGACCAAACCCTAAATCAGCCCAAAAGTCCCGAGGTAATAACTTTCACTGAAATGGTCTGCTTTATGTATTCAACCTCCGCTCCATCAGCAGAAGCCTGAGATATCACCTAAGTCCAGGTAACCTGTGAACTGATATTTTTCAAAGGCACTGTAATTTTCTAGGTGCGTCTTTCCCTTAATAAATTAATAATTCATATAGATGATTGCAATATTTGTGGTGCCTTTTTGATCATTTAAGTCTCTATTTTTCTTAGTTATAATGGAAATTTTATTGTGTTTCTAGCCCTTAAATTTGTTGGTGGTACTGCTTTATAATACCTTGCATTTGCTCTTGTGACTGCTGCTTTCTGCTTCTGCCCTAGTTACCAGGGATTGAGCAGAGATTCTCTAAGAACTAGGGGGCATATGTACAAGCCCCTATCACCACCACAACGTCACTTATATTGACACTGTGGTGGCGATCGGGGCTGCAGCTTAATTACAAGGCAGCATTAAGGCACCTAACATGGCTTAAAGCTGCCTTGTAAATAAGGCCCCCTTGCACACTGTGGTTAGCGTGAAAGGGGGGGGGCAGTGGGTGTTGCGGTGGGCATTCTACCGCAAAACCGATTCATTTTGATGCTGCCCCATATGTACACGGGTGGCTGGCGTACATAGGCGGCAGCGTCAAAATTAAGACCAGGCAAACCCCGGTCTTAAGATGGCGAAATGCATTATTTCTCCTCGTTTTTGCTTTTACCTTGTATGCTGCCTTGTGCTGCACACATGAAAAAAACAAAATGCCATGGATTGTTTATGTACAGGAAAGTGTCTCTTCCTGTACAGAAACAATACTTTAAAAAAAATGCAATTTTGTGATTTTCATGTGTGCTGCATGAAGCAGCACACATGACAGTGACAGAATGGCATTTTAGAATGGTTTATGTGCAGAAAGGGACATCTTCCTACACATAAAGAGTCCACCCCTTCACACAGACACCCATGCACTATGGTTCAAGAGGAAACGCAAGGCTGCACCATATTCTTGTAAATATGGTGCAGCCTTGCGTTTCAGCAGCCTTGTTCACATTATATATATATGTAAAACAATGGCCCAAGACCATTGAGGACGCACTCACAGTTGATGAAATCTTGCGATTTATTGAAAGGACACCAGCAGTTTCAGTCCGGTATTTGAATCCATTTCTTTTTCCTGATGCCTTTCGAGGCTGCAGCCTCTTAGTCATAGGTAGCTCGGAATGTGCACGGAAAGGCTCTTAATTGCTTAATTATTTACATGCTTTTAACCCCCAGTGGGCGATGTTTTATTCATTAGTACGTGTATTGCATGTTGGGACTTGTAGTTCATTCAAGCACAATTATTTTCCATCTAATGGGTTCTGTTTCATTCCTGAAATTACAGCATGTGTTTCTCCCTCAGTGGGTCTCCAGAGTGAGTTGTAAAACAATGGCCCAAGAGCATTGAGGACGCACTCACAGTTGATGAAATCTTGCGATTTATTAAAAGGACAACAGTAGTTTCAGTCTGCCCCACCAGCAGTGCACCAAGAGGTGCATTTGCAGAGTGGTGTAGAAATGGGCATGGCCTGCGACCACCTCTAATCAATCCCACTGTATGGGGCTTAGTGAAGGTAACAAGTGGGCTAGTTGTCCCATAAGGACCCTCAGCTGTGAAGGGGTCTTCAGCCCCAAACAAGAGCACTCCAGGAAGAATGTTTTCAGAGTGGTGGAGAAGAGGGCATGGCCTGCAATCAGAACTGAGCAATTCTGCTGTGTTGGACTTACTGGAAGTAATAGGAGGGGTAGTTGGCCCTAAGGATACCCTTGATGACTAGTTCCCCTCTTGTTACCTCTAGTAGGTCCCACACAGCAGGGTTGCTGAGAAGTGAGAGGTCACATCCCATTTTCCCACCACTCTTCAAATGTGCCTCCCGAGCAAAACTAGTTGGGATATAAAGTTAATTTGGCTCCAGAGGGACCTTGGGGTCTAGAAACCCTCCTGGTACCTCCTATAAGTCCTAAGCAGCGGAATTAGTGAGAGCTGGTTGGAGGCCCAGCCCCCTTTCTCCAGTATTATAGATATCTGACTGCTAAATTAAAAAACTTAGAAATTCACACAAAAAAACAAAGGTTGTAGGGATGTTATTTTTAGCAAATTGAGTTTAAAAAAAACTTAGAAATTCGCTGAAAAAGCCAAAGGTTACAGGGATGTTATAGTTATGAAATGGAATTTAAAAAAAATTAAAAATTCACAGAAAACAACAAAGGTTACAGAGTCATTATAGTTAGGAATTAGCATTTTAAAAAAACCTTGGAAATTCACTGAAAAAAACACAGGTCTCAGGGATGTTATAGTTAGGAATTAGCATTTAAAAAACCTTAGAAATTGACAAACAAAACAAAGGTTACAGAGACGTCATAGTTAGGCTGACATTTTACTCGTACAAAACCAGAGAAATTAAAATGTATAGCTAGCTGAGCTAACAATAACATGTGCCCCTGCAATGCACTGCTGATGATTTCACATATTCCATCATTCAGATATGGTCAGTGACACCACCGATGACAACACTGATGACATCTCAAATGACATCATCCAGTGACTGTGAGTGTTTCTAAAAAGTTTAATAATGTTACATATAAATACCCCAATGCGTATTGAAGAATGAGTGGGTGTATGAGTGTGTGTAGTATGGATGATTTAGTGGGTACTCGACTGACTGTATAAGTGAGTAATTGTACATGTCTCAGTGAATGTATGGGTGAGTGGCTAATCTGTGTGAATGTCTGTATCAGTCTGTCAGTTGGTGTGTAAGTGGCTTTATGGGTTGGTGAGTAGCTACATGAGTTTCCATATGGGGTTTTTATTAGTATTCTGAGTACCTGTATGGGTGCCTGAGTGTCTGTGTGGGTGGGTGAAGGGGGGTGTGTTTCCCTGCATGGATATGTGAGTGGGTGATTCACTTGGTGAATGTGTTCATGAGTACATCTGGGAGAACTTGTATGGGTTCAGTGAGTGTGCGCATGGCTGTGTCAGTGAGTGAATGGATGTCTCAGTGGTATATGGGTAAGTAACTGTTTTTGTGAAAGGCAGTATATGAGAGTGTTGAGGTATATAGGTGACTGTATGTGTTAGTGAGTGATTGTGAGAGTGGCTGTATGAATTTGTGTGTGTTTGTGTCTGTAATTTTATAGGATAGTAACTATGAGTTAGTAGCTGTATGGATTAGCAAGGTGGTGTGTGTAAAACTGTATAGATATGATGGCACTTTTAGGTGAGTCACTAGGTATGTGAGTCACTCTATATGTGAGTGGTAGTGTGTGAGTGTCTCTATGGGCGTAAGAGTGGTTATATCAGTGGCTGTATTGGTGAGTGACTGGGTGTATGAGTAGCAGTATGGGTGAGTGAGTGGATGTGTGTGTAGACCTAAGAATCAGTGCATGGGTATGTACTAACTGGTATTTGTATTTCCATGGTTTCAAGAATGGTAGTCTGAAATTTGGAGTGGGTGTATGAAAGGTTATATTGGGTTGTGAGTAGGTGCATCAGAGATTATATGGATGACGCATCAGTGATGTCATCAGTGAAGTCATTTGAGATGTCAACAGTGATGTCATGAGTGATGTCACTGACCATGTCATGAATGATGTAATATGTGACATCATCAGCAGAGCATTGTGAGGGCGCAAGTTATAGCTATCCCTGCTAGCTATAACAGCTGAATTTCTCTGGTTTTGTACATATGTATATATATATATTCACATGTACGTGATTGTGCGAAGGAAAACGATATATATATATATATGTATATATATATATATATGAAAGCTCCAGGTTGCCCACGCAATGAGTCACACACAGAACCAGCGGTCACACAGGGTCTTTAATCAGGTAAAAAGATCGCCTGCAGCATGATCCGGTTCAGCAGCCTTCCCATCCCTGAATGCCTGGCGCGTTTCAAAGGATAAACCTTCTTCCTCGGAGGCTGGATGGATCCAGTTTGTGCATGCCACACCTCCTCCCAATATATGTCAATGTCCACGCCCCCAGAAGGGCTAGTGCTATGACGAAGTGTGGCATTGTGGGAGATGTAGTTTGCTGTGTGTGTAACAAATGGTAGGGGAAAACAGGGATCAATAGTGATCCAGTAGGGCTTTGATTACCATTCAGAGGGAGAAGAATGGAAGGTCCGGCTACAGTCGTAGCCCCAAATATGAAGACAACAAAAAGGATGACTGGGCTGTTCCTATGGAATGAAAGGAGGAAAGGGTCACTAGGGTATAAGGGTTAGTGCTCAATAGAGGACCATCCCTGGGTATCCAATTTGTTGATTATTATTTCATCACACACCCTTGCGAGTGTCATGCTTCATCATCGGCAATGCTCCTCATTGGGCAGGCGGTGCAATGCCCAAGGGGCTCACCTCAAAGAGGGGCTCACCTCAAAGAGGGGCTCTTTACCGGAGATCTTTTATCCAACTGCCTATGGGTGAAGTGGGGGTGAGGGGCCAGGACAGAGTAGATAGTATGGGTGTGGATAAAATGTGGCACAAGGCACCGGAAAACAATTTTATTCTGGTGGTCCTCTGCCACAAATAAAATCAAGGATAGCCGGTGCTCGTAGGAACTGTGGTTTCCCAGAGTGAACCTGGGCTAGAGCGCAAGTGGTGTGACCAAACCACTTGCACTCTATCCCAGGTTCACTCTGGGAAACCACCGTACCTTGTGCCACATTTTATCCTCACCCACACTATCTACTCTGTCCTGGCCCCTCACCCCCACTTCACCCATAGGCAGTTGGATAAAAGATCTCCAATAAAGAGCCCCTCTTTGAGGTGAGCCTGTTGGGCATTGTATCGCCTGCCCAACGAGGAGCATTGCCGATGATGAAGCATGACACTCGCAAGGGTGTTTGAGGCCATTATATCCAACACATTGGATATCCTCCTTTGAGCACTAGCCCTTATACCCTAGTGACCCTTTCCTCCTTTATTTCCATAGGAACAGCCCAGTCATCCTTTTTGTTCTCTTCAGATGTGGTTTGCTCACACTTTATTCTGTCCCTGAAAGTTTTAGCCCGCAGATGGGCCTCGTGCGGCAGTGTCTGTCCTAACTCCTTCGCCGGTACTCCACGGAATGGCTCCGTATATGCAGAGCCTGTGGACCCCCTGTTTCTCGGGGTGGTGCGGTGTCGGCGGCTGGGTCCACCGCCAAAAATTGAAGCTTCAGGCTGCCCACCCAATGAGTCACACACAGAACAAGCAGTGACACGGGGTCCATAATCAGGTAAAACCATCGCCTCCAGCAGGATCCAGTTTAACAAAATTCCCATCCCTGAATGCCTGACGCATTTCAAAATATAAACCTTCTTCCTCAGAGGCTGAAGGGATCCGGTTTGTGCATGCCACACGACCTCCCAATATATGCCAATGTCCCCGCCCCCAGATGGGCTAGTGCTATGACTAAGTGGGGCATTGTGGGAGATGTGGTTTGCTCGCACTTTATTCTGTCCCTGAAAGTTTTGAGCCCGCAGATGGGCCTCGTGCGGCAGTTTCCGTCCTAACTCCTTCACCAGTACTCCACGGAATGGCTCCGTATATGCATAGCCTGTTGGCCCCCTGTTCCTCTGGGTGGTGCGGTGTCGGCGTCTGGGTCCGCCGCCAAAAATTAAAGCTCCAGGTTGCCCATGCAATGAGTCACACACATAACCAGCGGTGACACAGGGTATTTAATCAGGTAAAAACATCGCCTGCAGCACGATCCAGTTTAACAGCCTTCCCATCCCTGAATGCTTGATGCGTTTCAAAAGATAAACCTTCTTCCTCAGAGGCTGGATGGATCCGGTTTGTGCATGCCACACCTCCTCCCAATATATGCCAATGTCCACGCCCCCAGATGGGCTAGTCCTATGACTGAGTGGGGCATTGTGGGAGATGTGGTTTCCTTGCACTTTATTCTGTCCCTGAAAGTTTTGAGCCCGCAGATGGGCCTCATGCAGCAGTGTCGTCCTAAATCCTTCGCCGGTACTCCATGGAATGGCTCCGTATATGCAGAGCCTGTGGTCCCAATGTTTCTTGGGGTGGTGCGGTCTCTGCGGCTGGTTCCACCCTCAAAAAGGAAAGCTCCAGGTTGCCCACGCAATGAGTCGCACACAGAACCAGCGGCGACACCGGGTCTTTATTCAGGTAAAAACATTGCCTGCAGCGCGATCCGGTTTAACAGCCTTCCCATCCCTGAATCCCTGACGCGTTTCAAAGGATAAATCTTCTTCCTCAGAGGCTGGATGGATCCGGTTTGTGCATGCCACACCTCCTCCCAATATATGCCAATGTCCACTTCCCCAGATGGGCTAGTCCTATGACTGAGTAGGGCATTGTGGGAGATGTGGTTTGCTTGCACTTTATTCTGTCCCTGAAAGTTTTGAGCCTGCAGATGGGCCTTGTGTAGCAGTGTCCGTCCTAAATCCTTCGCCGGTACTCCACGGAATGGCACAGTATATGCAGAGCCTGTGGCCCCCCCTGTTTCAGGAGATGGTGCGGTCTCAACGGCTGGGTCCGCGCCAAAAATGAAAGCTCCAGGTTGCCCACACAATGAGTTGCACACAGTACCACCGGTGACACAGGGTCTTTAATCAGGTAAAAACATCGCCTGCAGCATGATCCGGTTTAACAGCCTTCCCATCCCTGAATGCCTGACGCGTTTCAAAGGATAAACATTCTTCCTCAGAGGCTCGATGGATCTGGTTTGTGCATGCAACACCTCTTCCCAATATATGCAAATGTCCACGCCCCCCTATGGCCTAGTCCTATGACTAAGTGGGGCATTGTGGGAGATGTGGTTTGCCCGCACTTTATTCTGTCCCTGGAAGTTTTGAGCCTGCAGATGGGCCTCGTGCGGCAGTGTCCATCCTAAATCCTTTGCCGGTCCTCCACAGAATGGCTCTGTGTATGCAGAGCCTGTGGCCCCCCTGTTTCAAGGGTTGTTGCGGTCTTGGCATCTGGGTCCGCCGCCAGAAATGAAAGCTCCAGGTTGCCCACGCAATGAGTCGCACACTGAACCAGCGGTGACATAGGGTCTTTATTCAGGTAAAAACATTGCCTGCAGCACAACCCTGTTTAACAGCCTTCCCATCCCTGAATGCCTGTAGCATTTCAAAAGATAAACCTTCTTCCTCAGAGGCTGGATGGATCTGGTTTGTGCATGCCACACCTCCTCCCAATATATGCCAATGTCCACGCCCCCAGATGGGCTAGTCCTATGACTGAGTGGGGCATTGTGGGAGATATGGTTTGCTCGCACTTTATTCTGTCCCTGAAAGTTTTGAGCCCGCAGATGGGCCTCGTGCTGCAGCCTCCGTCCTAAATCCTTTGCCGGTATTCCACGGAATGGCTCTGTATATGCAGAGCCTGTGGCCCCCCTGTTTCAAGGGTTGTTGCGGTCTCAGCGTCTGGGTCCGCCGCCAGAAATGAAAGCTCCAGGTTGCCCACGCAATGAGTCGCACACTGAACCAGCGGTGACATAGGGTCTTTAATCAGGTAAAAACATCCCCTGCAGCACGATCCGGATTAACAGCCTTCCCAATCCTGAATGCCTGATGTGTTTCAAAGGAAACACTGTCTCACGGCCCGGCGTACTCCTGCAACCGAGGTTTGATCGTAAAGGGGACCCGAGGAAACCCGAGGGCATACAGAAAATAGGGAAGAAGCACTTTGGACACCACATACTTCAACTTTCTACAAGCACGTCCATCATTCAATTGAACTCCATGATTTACCAAAACGGAATACTCACTGAGGAACAATGCTTCCTGGGAACTGTAGTTTACATCTGGCTGCAGTGGTCACCCGACCTCGTGATTTTGGTGTTGCAGACTCCTGCCAATAGGAGTGATGGAGGCAAGTTAAAGGAGGGGTGGAGTTACAACCCTGTCAGCAGCCGCATCTGAAGAAGGCTATCCAGCCGAAATGCATCATGCCCGATTCTGGTCTTCCGGAATTCCCCAATGTGGCCTCTGAACTTCTTTTACTGTGTGTATAGTTGTATAAGCTAATAAATGGATGTTCAATAGTTTATTTGCATGTGTGAGTAACTTTTGGAAGACTGTCGGTCAGTAACAGAATGTATATGTGTATCACTACATATGATAAGTGAGTATATGTATGAGTAACTATATAGAACTGTTGCTGAATGAGTGGATGTTTATATAGATGGTGGTATTACTGAATTGGTTGTTGTAACTGGTATGGGTATCTCAATTCTTTTGAAAATGTTAGTTTCTATTTTTGAATATGTGTTTCAAGGGTTACATTACACTGAAAGGAGGTCTGTCACTCTGTCACAAGGATGGTGTCATCAGTGATGTTATGAGTGATGTCACTGACCATGTCATGAGTGATTTAATATGTGACGTCATCAGCAGTGCATTGCAGGCGCGCAAGTTATAGTGAGTCCAACTAACTATAACGTGGGAATTTCAATGGTTTTATGTCAGTAAAATTTCCAGCTAACTATAACTGGTGTGAAACCTATGGTTTTTTCAGTGAATTTAATAGGTTTTTTAAATGCTAATTCCTAACTATAACTGGTGTGAAACCTATGGTTTTTTCAGTGAATTTCAAAGGTTTTTTAAATGCTAATTCCTAACTATAACTGGTGTGAAACCTTTGGTTTTTTCAGTGAATTTCATAGGTTTTTTAATAGCAAATTTCTATATCTATGAAATGTAATATTTTTTATAATGAATCCTATAATGTATATTTATGTAATACTATTTTTTTATGTATATTGTTCATGAGGTTTTGTTTGCCCTGGAGCGCTCCCGGTGCGTGTCCCGGTGAGCGCACCGGAAAGCGCAGTCTTGCGGCGCGCCCTAGGGCGCGTACCGGTGAGCATCCCGTTAGAGCTTTTTCCGCGAACAAAAACATCATCGTGACGTATCGCGTAGCCGCATCTGTGTGATACGCACGGTGTAAACGCACCCGGAAGCACTCGAGCGCATACGATGGCACAACGTAAGCATCCGACGCGCCCCTGAGGGCGCGTAGCGTAAGCGCGTCGGGTCATGTGACCTAAAAATAACACTTTTTATTGGTGCAGGACAGTTTTGGTTTCCAAGTGATGAAATAGTCAAAGAGGGATCCCTGGGTGTACGCTGAACTACGTCTAGTGTGTGCACTACATGAGTTATAGCCAATCAAACAGACATTTCTTGTAAGGGCATTAGAAGGACATTTTTGTAAAAGAAAAGAATTTTTGTTATATAAGAAGTTCCACACTAAAAGTAAACGTTTACAATCTTTTTAATTAAAAAATAATACAGTTCCTTGTCACAAGAAAATGAATTAAAAATCCAAAGTACAGCTCTTTGGATAAGTACAATAAAATATCAAAAGACAATTAAAAACAGTTCATCATATATAAGAAACATAATATGACATTCATCAGAATAAGAAAAAAATGTTAAACAGTACAATTCCACAAAAAACAACAATTGGATCCTTTTCACAAACCTCCTCTACTTGTGGCCTTGATACTTTTTGCAACTACTTCTATAGATCCTCAGGTCTTTTCTTTAATATTGCTGGTACAGTAGACAGTAACTATAATTTATGGATATCTGCTACCTCCTTGACCTTTATGGGATTCTAGCCACAAAAAGCGTCAACGCGTTTCGGTGTTATTGTACTTGATGTTGTAACACCTTCATCAGAACATGCCGTCTCTTTGGGGTCACCGGCTTCTACACTTATATTTAAGTAATTTCTGTATGGATACATAGATACAAAACAATGTCACTATCCTGCAGGCATGTTATCCTATTCTAATATACATAATTTTCTATACCAAAATCCACTCGTTCAATTTTAGCAGGACTTGTCTTTTCACAGTTATGGCAAAGCATTTTCTGTATAAATTACATAGACAATAAAGAATATGCATTTTTATTCTTAGTGTGACGGATGACATTGTAGGCTAGATTCATATTTGCACTTTTCTCAGTACCCCTTCAGAGCTTTGGTCACCATTGCCGTCTGTGTCCATACCCTCCGTTTCTTTTAATGTGTAACCGGTTTAGGGTTTACATTCATTATCAAATGTGTAACAGCATTCATTCTTCTGTCATCTATTGTTAGAGATGATTATAGAATCTCCCTTACCCCTTTAAATATTCGAAGAATCCCCTGGAGGTACCGTCCTCATGAGGCCTTCTATGGATAAACTCAGTGGATTCTTTTAATTATGCATGCAGGGTAACAGTAGGGGTTTGTATCATTAGTTTGTTCTAGGGTCTCATCTTAATTTCCCTCCCAGGCTTAAGAATTTCCCATTTACCTTAAAAGTGGTGGACCTGCTCGAAAATAGGAGGGTCTTTCTTTTGTTGTATGTCTAGACAGACTGTGAATCTCCCTCTCTCTTCGGTTATTCTAGGATCAACCGGTAAACAAAGCCTGTATATGCAAAGGGGTCATAGTTAAACATTGACTCATGAAGGGAGGGGACTTATCTTGTACACTTCATTCCCCTACTATCTTACCTTTGAGTGGTTAAAACGCTCTCTTGAACTGGCATATATCAATTTCGCTTGTACAACCTTGGAACTGGATATGTTCTGTGAATAATATAGGTTGATTTAGGATTACATTACTTTCTGAAGGTTTGGCCTTTCTACAATTTATTTCTATTTAGCCCCATTTGTTATAATTCTTATTGGGAGGTTTTTATTAACGGGGTTTATTTGTATTTGATTTACTTAGGTAGTATCTCTACACTTTAGAATACTTTTATTAGATATACCTGGAACTAGTGGTATTTTCTAAATTCCCTCCGTTGATTTTTCACTTTTTAAAGTGGGGACGTCTTCCCTACCACTTCACATAAACCTAGCAGTACTTTGGAAGCAAACAGCGGAATTATATGCCTCTGACTGCCCTACACTGCCCATTGTATGCTGGAGCCGATCTAGCGGGGCGGAGATCTAAGCCCTCCCACTTCCCTTATTCTTTATATATGGAGGTTCCCTCGGTTCCGCTTACCTGTAGGTGAATAGTTCCGAGCTTCTGCCTAGTTCGTCTCCTTTACCGGAAAGACGCTCTTGGGACACTGTTTTTATAACGCGCTGATCCCTACAATTGTTTGCAGCTGGGGATCGCGCATGCTCGCTAGTGTTCGTTTTGGCACTCGACGGTCGGCGCCATCTTTGAGTGGACTATTCTTACACTAATGTGGATGGGGTAGTGCACAATTTGCACTTGTGTACTATTATACTTCGTATTCCATATTTTGTATTGTTTCTATTATGAACTTATATGTTCCTATGCAGTCAATCATTATTTTTATTATTAATATAATCGCGATTTCACTTATCATGATTAAACCCCCGCCGTGGTTTCCGCATTTTAGGGTATATATCCCGGGTCATAGAGTTTATACACCGATATAGGGTATGATAATTGCTCTGTTCCCCGCTGAAGAATTTTGCACTGTGTTTTTGTTAGTGCTACACTACTTTATGCTTCTCCCTAACTTGCCACTAAAGATACCATCCGTGTGGGGTAGGATAGAATGAAATAACTTTCTGGGTCTCAACACTACACGCTCATGTCCCACATGATCATGTCTGTTAGTGCCTCTAGTCCAACTCACGGTCTCTTATTAATTATGTATTTTACTGTAAGCGGATTCCTCTGTTTCGTTATTTAAGTGGCTACAGTATTTTTATTTTTAAAGTTAAAGGGATCATAGGTGGTTACTTTTAGGGTGTCTTAACTCTAGATTTTTAAAGTTAAAGGGATCATAGGTGGTTACTTTTAGGGTGTCTTAACTCTAGATCACGGTTTCCCATTCTTCCCTAGAATTTAGGCCGCGCTTAATGGTGTCGAATTTAATCATAAACCATTGCTCCTGTTGTTTTCTTCTTTTGGAGCTATCTCCCAATCTGGTTTGCTCTTTAACTCTTTCCAAGATTACCCATCTGATATCTTGCACATTATGTCCTTGTTCCCTCCAGTGGTTGACTAATGGGGCATTTTCCTTGTTGTTTTTGATGGCTGATTTATGCTCTTCTACTCTCAACCTGAGTTCCCTGCCTGTTTCTCCTATATATCCCTGGTTGCACGGACATAGGATTAAATATACCACATTTTTCGTTCTGCAGTTATTCAGTGTGGTAATTTTCTGTGTGGCTCCATTTAATTCTACTTCTTTCGTTACTAAGCATAGTTCACAAATGCAGCAGTTTCCGCACTTGTGATTCCCTACTGCCTTAGTTCCTAACATTGTCCTTTGTCCTTCTACTTTGTCGTCTCTGTATGTGTGCACCAAGCTACATCTGAGGTTTTTGTTCTTTCTATACGCTTATAGAGGACGTTCTAAAGTAATCTCTTCCCCTTCGTTTAGGATTTTCCAATCATGATTTATTATATTTTTCACTTAGTTTGACACTACCGAATACTGACTTACCATGACAATTTTCTCCTTAGTTTGTTTCTTTTCTTTTTTGGTTAAAAGACAATCCCTATCGTAGAATCGTGCCCTCTTTAGGGAATGATCTATCAGTTTTTTTGGATAGCCTCTGTCTTTAAATTTTGATTTCATCTCCTCTGCATTGCGGTAGAAATCCTCAATGTTCGTACAATTTCTCCTTAACCGGAGAAACTCCCCAAAGGTTATTGAATCTTTCTGGCTCTTCGGGTGGTAACTATTATAGTGCAATACAGTATTGCGATCTGATTCTTTTTTAAAGAGTTCCACCTTCAGATGTTTGTCTTTGCTTTTTATGCTTATGTCTAGGAAGTTTACTTTAGTTCTGTTATACTCTGCCGTAAACCTCAGATTTGGGTCTCCTAGATTCAGCCAGATGAGGAAGTCTTCTAGAAGATCTGCTGGTCCAAACCATATAAAGAAAATGTCATCTATAAAACGAGTCCAGTTCTGAATGTTTTTGTAATATGGACTGACCTTGTTGTATATATGTTTATTTTCAAAGACACTAACATAAATACATGCTAGGCTCGGCGCACAGGTAGCGCCCATGCTCGACCCTTGCATTGTAGGTAGAGATCTCTTTTGAAAAGGAAGATATTATTTAAAAGAACCATGGAGACTCATTGTACTATGAATTCTTTACTTCCTCCTATGATCTCTGTCTCTTGTAAGAGAATCCTAACTACTTCGATGGTATCTTTTTGTGGAATATTGGTGTAGAGTGACTCTACATCTAGGGTCACCATAATTTCGTTTACCTCGTCAAACTCTACACCTTCTGTCTTCGCAATCATATCCGAAGTATCTCGGATATATGATTTCTGTTTTTCTACCAAAGGTTTAAGGAACCTATCGGCGTATTGGCTTAAAGGTTCTAGCAGGGAGTCAATGGAGGCCACTATGGGTCTAAGAGGTGGATTATCTAGGCTCTTATGGACTTTTGGCAGTCCATAAAAAGCTGGTGTTTTCGGACTGTTATTGTTTAGAAACTTCCATTCTTCTTCTGTTATATTACCCTTTGTCTTAGCCTCCAGTAATAGTGTTTCTACCTCTTTTTTGAGATTCGTCAATCTAGATTGTGGGACTCTTTTGTAATGCATCTCATTGGACAACAGACTCAATGCTCTGCGGTCATAGTCTTCCGTATCGAAGACTACGACTCCTCCGCCTTTGTCCGCGGGTTTGATTGTTATTGAGAGGTCATTGGAGAGGGAGTCAATTGCGTCCCTCTGTGTTTTACTGATGTTATTTTCTTGAAAGTGTTTTTTACTGAGTAGGTTCCCTATCTCTATTTTTACAATTGCCTCAAATAACTCCAGATTTTTATCTACCATCCCTAAACTAGGGGTGAAGGTGGATTTGGCCCTTAGTCCCGAATCTTTTGGCTCCTCTCTAGCTGGTCTATTTTCGAAGAAACGGCGTAGCCGTATTTTTCGAAAAAAGGCTCTTAAGTCCTTTTCTAATTGGAATTTATTGACCCCTGTTGTCGGTACAAAGTTAAATCCCATTCCTAGCACTTGTTTCTCTATCTGGGTCAATGTTCTACTAGATAGAATAATGATGGGTGTTGACTCTATCGCCAGTAAACCTTGTTTCTGGTACGTTTGTACTCCTGAGGTGCCTGGTTCTGCTCGTATTCCTGTTCCTGTTCTCTTTGTATTGGCCTTCTTGTGTATGGTCCTCTTGTTCTCTTTTGAAACCCCCTCTGTGCTCTCTGTGGGCGCTGTTCTAAAAAAGCCTTATCGTAATCTCTATTGGGGCCTGCATATTCTTCTTCCTCTCTAGTTGGCACTTCCTCTTCCCCACTACTCTCTGAGGTTCCTGAGAAATTCAGATGTCTTGGTCTCCTAGATTGAAATCTCACTCTGGGACCCCAATTCCTATTCTGTTCTTCTTTCTCAGTATAATAATCTTTCTTTAGAAATGGATATACTACTTCCTGGGAAAATTTGTTCATGTCCTTTCTCAACTTCTGAGTCTTACGGTTTGTTAAGTATTCGCAGTACCCGTTCATATTATGGTTTATTTCATCTATTTTCTTCTTGGCTTCTTCAACCGCATTACAGTCTAGAAGGGCTTTGTCTAATTCCTCAATCTCTCGCATTTCTATCAGGATGGTAGATTGGGCTGTCTCTATTATCAGTAGCATAAGATCTCTACTGCATCTGTTACATATAAATGTCCAGGTTTCTAGAAATGTTTGATTGTCTATAAAAAGCCCTGGTTCGTTCTGTATCTGGAGTCCTATCGGTAATGAGCCTCCCCTCACATACTGTGTCAAGAACTCAGCATGAAATTGGAGTTCTGGACTTTTTGGTTCCGTCCAGAGGTGTCAGGGAACAACACCCAAAGACCCCGGAGTTCCACCTGCCTTGGTGCGCAAATGAACAGAAACACGGGCTTCTCGATGGTGGCGTCAAGGACCAAAGGTTTATTACTGCAGGGACACAGAAGTCACCGAAACCACACATGGGCAGATTCTAGGAGCCTGTTCTAATTGTACAAAGAGGGTTACTCCTTATATACTAAATTTTGGCCTTCAGGCGAATTCTTCACATGTTGGTACATTCCCAAAACCTTTGTGCCCTAAACAATAAATATTTGGCGTTACACAGGAACCGTCGATAAAATCTGATACCAAACATCTATGAAGAGGGGTTCCCACTAGTTCATCACAATCCCTTGTCAATATTGCATTCAAGAGCCAGACCGCCTCATCGTAAATTTCGTTACCTCCCCCTAATAAAGATTCAGAAAGAAAGAAACGGAGCCAGGTGTGGAAGATAGAAAAGCGGGATAAGAGATGTTTGTAGGTTGTAAATGGGCAAGGCTACCGGCTTCGGCCGCCTAATCATGATCAGGACAATGGACACGAAGACCAGTTTGGTGGGGCTGGCCTCGGGCAGAGGAGGCAGCCTTTGTCGAGTCATGCAGCTACAGCGTGATCTGGTTTAAGGTGCACGTGTCATGAAAGAGGTGAATCTCCGGCTAAGGCTACGTGTCCTTAATCGAAATGAAGTGATCAGAGGTTATTGCGTATGTGAGGGCAAAAAACACAAAATGGCTGCCATGATCTAAGATGGATGCCGTGGGTAGATCAGAAATGTGTTCATAACAGGAGCGCTCTTGCTCGTAGCGTAGCGAAAACACCAGGATATGCTAAATGGATCATTTGCGGTTCGCTGATATTTGGGAAGTTGATAAGTACACTCCCGCGAAGGTTTCTGTCAATTTTTTTTTAAATCGAACACCCAGGGCCCTCATAATCTTTAGAATGCTAAAATAGACAGCGAATTTGCGAGCATCGTTGACAGTTATGACCCCCAAACAGAAATCGATTGGTCAATCTACATCAGAAGCACGAAAGAAAAAGGCATTACGAGCTTCAGAAACAGACGAGCAATGGGAAGCAAGAGTAGAAGCTGTTCGAATACAAACTGCTCAAGCCCGTAATGCTGTTTGAATACAAACTGCTCAAGCCCGCAATTCTCAAACGAACGAGCAAAGAGAATCAAGATTGGAAGCCGATCGAGTACTCACTGCTCAAGCCCGTTCATCTCAAACGAACAAGCAACGAGAATCAAGATTAGAAACGGATCGATTACGCACTGCTCAAGCCCGCTCAAATGAAACAGGAGAGCAACCAGAATCAAGATTGGAAGCCAATCGAGGACGCACTGCTCAAGCCACACTTAGAAATGTTTTCAAAAATAAAATGAATAAGTTTCAATAACAATGACACAATGTAAATGTAATGTTATCATAACGAGTTTCCTTGAATTTCCTTTTTTCTGAGATCGCAGCAACGCGCGACAGGTAGGCTAGTATATTATAAAATATCATTGTCTTTAAGATGTGGAATATCATGGAGGTCGAGAAAGTTCTTGTTGAGCAGGATATAGAGAAAAAGAGCGTTCAGCACTGGAGTTGATGAACGATGTAACGAGTGACCATGAATTTCAAGTGCTTCATGGCCAAATGAATGCGATGAACAAATGCTCTATCCAATCTATGATGATAACACACTGCATCAACAACAAAATATATGGAAGGTTCCCCTGGTTATTAGACACAGGTAGGGGTAGAGTACTGCGAAAAAAAGGAGAGACCTGTGGTTTGTAGTAGACTCAATAGGGTCAGGAATGCTGACTAGAATAAAGCAATACTAGGGCAAAACTAATTTCTAAAAGGTCCTTAAGTACTCACAACATGATATAGTGGTAATGTGAATATCAAGCACTATCCATTTATATACCTCCAAAAGAAATTATATTTAATAATCAAAGTATAACAGGTAAACACACAACAGTAAGGTAAAAGGTATAAACACAATTTATTAAAATGCCTCCCTGTCAGGGTTACAATCTAAATAAAATCCAGTAAAATATTCACGAAAGTGAAATGAATCTAAAAAAAAGGGTCAAAGTACAAAGGTCGACGCTGCGTTTCGGTGTTCGCTTATATTGTTTACACCTTCTTCAGGACACTTTGACAGTTCAAAATTAATCTGAATATCTTCATTTCACTTTCGTGAATATTTTACTGGATTTTATTTAGATTGTAACCCTGACAGGGAGGCATTTTAATAAATTGTGTTTATACCTTTTACCTTACTGTTGTGTGTTTACCTGTTATACTTTGATTATTAAATATAATTTCTTTTGGAGGTATATAAATGGATAGTGCTTGATATTCACATTACCACTATATCATGTTGTGAGTACTTAAGGACCTTTTAGAAATTAGTTTTGCCCTAGTATTGCTTTATTCTAGTCAGCATTCCTGACCCTATTGAGTCTACTACAAACCACAGGTCTCTCCTTTTTTTCGCGATAACACACTGCATACCACCAAGTTTATAAGGATAAGTTCGCAATATCTTTCCAATTTCTAGTGATCTGTTGAAAGGCAACTGCCAACAATTAGTCCACAATCTTTGTGTTGGACATATGATCCTCCCAGATAGGTGATAAACTACCCGGAAATAAATGTGTGATAGAGAAAGCGAAATTGGAGTTGAAGATTGAATTAATTTGAGCCCAGACAGTTGTCCAGAAGGTATGTACATGTGGGCAAGTGAAAAGTAGGTGGTTCAAATCAGCGAGTGGGGAGGTGCAGGGCCAGCAGATGTTGCGTACTACCCTATGTTGTTTATGTAATACGACTGGGTGTATCAAAAGCTTGCTATAAGTAAAAAATAATGTTTGCGTAACATTAGCAGCCCTAGAAGTTTTCCTAATTTTTGAGCATATTTTGTTCCACAGAGAAGGTGACCACTCAACCCCAAGATCCTCCTCCCCAAAAAGTTCAACCTTGGTCTTCTCTCTTAATGGATTGTGAGGATCGTATATGAATGTAAATAGTGGATATTTTAGGACAGGAAAGTACAAAAGCACATACTGGTAACCGGTAGATGCTTCCGTTGAGATAGAACTTGGGTATGTGCACTGGAAAGGGCTTGTGAAATTAAATTATATTTGGAATGGAAGGAAGGGGGTAAGTGGAAAAGTTGACTAGATTCAAAGAAAGATAAGACCATGTTTTGGAAAAGAAGTTGGTGCATCCAAATTAAACCTCTGTTTCTTCAAGATTTCCAATAGAAAGGTTTTCCACGGATCAAAATAGATTTGTTGTGCCATAAAGTGGAGTTAAGGAAAGAGTCTGGCTCGGTAGGGAATGTGTTCGGCAAAAAAACCCACAATTTTACAGGTGTTCATTCAGAACAGGAGTAGAAATAGATGGTGGTCTACGGGTAAAAGAAATAAATACTTTAAAGAAAAAGGATAGAGAAAGGAACGTTCAGGAATGACCCACAAAGGACAGTCCAGTGGGAAGTCAGAGAGCCAGCTCGAGGCCTGGCGAAGTAGGAAAGATTTGTGGTAAGTAGGGAAATCAGGATAATTACCTCCGCCCTCTGCTTTCGGCTTTATTAATCGCAGCAGAGACATGCAAGATGTTTTTTTGTTCCAAAGAAAAGATGATAGTATAGAGTTAATTTTTGCAACTTTTTTTAAGGGAATGGGAACAGGGATATTGAAAATAGTGTATAAAACTAACGGGTCCATCATCATTTTAATGGTATCTAGACGATCCCACCATGAGAGATATAAAGGGTGCCATTTAGTGGTTAGAGTGGAGATTTTATGTAAACACTTCTCCATGCAAGGAGATAGTGTTGTAGAAATTAAAGGGGTAAAGTAAAGACCCAAATATTTAATATGATGTGAATTCCAAGCAAAGATAGAAGAACTGAAATCATCCATAAACCTATATTAGGTTAGAGGTAATTTTTCACACTTATCTCAAGTGAGCTTATAACCAGAAACAGAGGTAAAAAGTTGCACTTCTTGTAAAAAAAATAGGTACAGAAGATTGTTGTTCAGAGAGAAATAATAATATATCATCAGCATATGCTGCTACCATAATTTGTATGTCCTTAGCTTCAAATCCCATTATGTCATCGTTTTGACAAATTCTGGACAAGAAAGGTTCCATGGATAAGTTAATGAGGAACAGAGATAAGGGACAGTCCTGAGTATTTTCCACTTTTAATAACTACTTCTCTCATTCCAACATAACATGCTAAACAACTGTGGCTTTTATCTCTGTCCAACCACATCTAAAAAGTGCATTTTGTAATAGAAGAAAAGTTCTGTGAACTGGTTGCATAAACCTCGGGGAATGATTTATTTAATCGTCAGCACAAGGTGAGACTCTCGCTAAATGAGTTATAGCGGCAGTTTACAGTGCTTGAACAAAGGCCATTTTCACTATGGGAATGCCAGTAATTATGTAAATTTTATGCAATCATCCAATCTTAATTGTGGTGCTTCAAGTATAATAGAGTGGTATGCTCGCAAACCCAAATTAGCAATTTGTGGCATCTGCTGAAATGCTTCTGTAATATAGCTGAGCGTTGCGATACAGTGCGGCAATATACACTGTAAACTAATGTCCCTGCACTCCCCCTGCAACACTAAAATCAATGTTCTTATGTTCAATGGCAGTGACAAGGTGTCAGTGATTACTATTTTATTTTCTAATTAGTGCTTTCCAGCAACTTCGGGTTTTTATGCTTCTGAAAGTGCCTGCCCAGTTTATGTGACTGGTAAACAAACTGGATATAAAAGAAGAATCAATGTGTCCCCCTTGCTGTGCGTACAATAAATAATTGCATCAAAATAATTGTTGTGTTTTTTTACCCTGTGGCGCTCTTAACGTGAGATTGTGGTACCCATCTGGATCTGACTGACATAGGACATTAGGTTACAGTAAATGACACAACACTTCTCGGGACGAGTGAAGTGGACATGCAACTATATTTTTAGAACATTATTTGAAATTCTACAAAATTTACGAATTTGAAAAAAGCTAAAATATAGTCATGTAAATGCACTTAAAGATTTCCTGTTTTTGGGTTGTGCTCAGGAAAATCTACATTTCTCAGGCCTTCATTTTTGAGGAATGCCAATGTGGTATTCTAGCTCTTCGAATTACTGACGATTCCACCAGCCACAGTAAATGTAGAATGCAGGAATTCGTCGTAGCTCCAGTTTTCCTGGAGGGTTTCAACGGAAATGGGGAATTATTGTTTGAATTGGATTTCCAGACCGGATTTCCCAACTCTTTGCGCATGTTTCACCCGTTTTCCACCATGGAATGTTACCAACTTCTTGTATTTTCGATGAAATGTTTTAAGGTAAGAAAAAAGCTATAATTAAGCACGCATCTTTAATTTTCTGTTTCAACCCGGAGCTCTTCTCAGAGTAAAATCTGAAAATTCTAAAAATGAGGTTCCGACTAGCGATTTCAACTGTAATCTGTGTTGTATGATACATATTTCTTCACCTGATCCAAAATATTTTAGAAGATTGACAGAACTGTTCTTACTAGATGAAAACAAACAGTAAGCCCTGGTTTCACCGTCTATATTTGATTCTGAGAAACTGTGGCGGTACCGTCAGAGTTCTCTGAAAAGAGCAAATGAATGTCAGCATTTTCTCGTATTAGACAGTTTTAACTAATTTTGGAGATTATTGTAAAATCAGTATGGTGTAATTTGATTTTCCCTTTCTACATGATCTCCCCAGATTTATTTGACTTTTTTGGACTTGGTTTGATGGCAATAATTTGACTCTGTGTACTGTGAGACTGCGTTTCGGGCTTACAGTACCTGTGTACTGTGAGACTGCGTTTCGGGCTTACAGTACCGGTACTGTCACCATATAATATGATGTAAAATAATCAAACACAATTTGTGACAGTTTATGTATTAAGAAAGACCACATTATATTGGCACAGAAAAATTAAATGTTGCACACGGTCTACAGTACACATGTCCTTCACACACATTTATGAGTTTGACAACTTAGCTTCAGGTTAAAGATTGTGAATTGCATGGCTGTAGCCTGAAGCACGACACTAACACATATCACAGAATGCAGAAAAATGTAGGGGCATATTATCAAGACAGGTGATAAAATAATCGCTGCTTTAGCGGCAGAAAACTCCTGCTAAAATGGCGATAATGGGCTTGATAATATGCTCTATGGTATTCCAATTGAAGCTCAGGTTAACTATGTCCTTCACATCTAACATGGGCTTCAATTGGAATTCCATAGAGCATATTATCAAGCCCATTATCGCCGTTTTAGCGGCAGTTTTCTGCTGCTAAATTGTCGATAATTTTAACTCCTGACTTGATAATATGCCCCGTAATTTTATCGATAAGCTAAATCATTCTTGTGCCTTGTAAACCACAAGCCTTAGATACTTAATGTATACAAATAGGACATGCTAAATAGGATTTCCACAGGGTGACTAGCTATAAAGTACTATTTTCACAGTAGTTCTAAATATGCCCTTTTCCTGCGAAAAGTTCTGTTTGCTGTAAAAAAAAGTATTTTTCCATAGTTTGGGTAAGAACAAAAGAAGAAAAACCAACCAACATTAATTATATATTTATCAAAAGATGAGCTCAATGATTAAGATAGATATGTGATCAATATATTGTAAAGATATTCTATCAGTAAGATTATGCATTAATCAGATGACTTTAGGAGAGCATTACAAGGTGTGGAAGATGACAGGTTTTGTTATTTTATGACTGCCTGTAACTGTTTTTTTCACATTTCATATTTTAGTCACACTTGATTTCATAACGAAGTTTGTAGAGCATTGAATTGCTTTGTGCATCTTGGACCATTGGTTTCGGTAGGTTGTTAAAGCTGTGACAAACGACAGCTTGCTTTTGGATTGTATTTAAGGAATTATATACCTGTGCATTATGCAGAGTATGCACCTATTTTTCTTTGCACTTGTAGCAACAACAGCTTATAAAATGATTACATTGTTTGGATGAAGTGAGGATTAGAACCTTCCAGTGTGTTACATAAAGTAAACAACATTTGTGAGCATTACATTCTGTGAAGGAGAGTGGGTATAGGCAGCCCGTTAAGTCTGTGACATCGCCTGCCTCTGTTTTTTATTTTGAAATAAAGTCTATGGGGCATATTACCAAGCAATAGCGATAATTATCTCTATTGCTTGGTTAGCGTGAAAAAATCATCGCCGAGCTGCGACGATTTTTATCGCAGATAAACCTTGGTATTACCAAAGTTTATCACAAATGCGATAAAATCGGCCGCAAAGCATGAATATCGCTGAAAAGTCAGTGATATTCATGCATTACCAAGCTAATGCTCTTAGCCATGTTATCCACCTCCCATTGGATAACATGGCTAAGAACTGCTCAGGGCAGGTGTTAGCTTTTGGAGATATTCGCGCTTAGCGCGAATATCTCCAAAAGTTGGTAATAGGAGATAGCGATGTTAGCGACTGTTTCCAGTCGCTAACATCTTGGCACACCCACTTTGCATGTCATTAGTGATAAATATCACTGACTTGGAAAGTGGGGCCCAAGATGGTCGCTATCTCCTACTAGCTGTCGCTAACTGGTGTTAGCGACAGCTAGGTAATAGGGAGATCATTTTATCTCCGCTTTCTTGGCTTTTAAAGCCAAAAAAGTGGAGATAAACCCCCTTGATAATATGCCCCTATATTTGTTGCGAATGGGTGCTGCTCATTTAGAACACTTGCATTTTTTTCTTTTTGATTACTCAGTTTTGGTACATTTACTGTGGGTGAGTCTCAATGCCATACCATTCAATTAGCTTGCCCGGGTGAAGGTGCATGGTAATTACATGGTAATTGGACTGTGTGTGTGTGTACCGCCGTGTCTGCCTTTAAAGATAAGGCCACTGCAACACAGCTAGTGTAAGGGGTCCTGGGCTGGTTACATATGAACATGGGTCTGCACATCAGTGCGTACATGTGCAGGCTGCGTGAGCAATTGCTATCATGCGCAACCTGGTAACTACGCACAGGTTAAACTGTGGCAGTTTTATACTGAACATACAACCTGTAAAAATAACCCCTTATGAGAAGCATAAGCCTTCTTTTCAAATATTGATAAGTCACAAGTATGTAGGCCTTCTTACCCACAAAGGCACGGTGCATGATATTTAAATGTAGGACATGTAGACATTTTCACTTTTGCAAGATGACTTCTGCCATATGGAATCATTAGGCTACATTGTTACATTTATTAAATGTTAGATTTGCATTGGTAACAGATAGTGAAATACTTCCTGCATTCATGGTAATTGAAATTTAAAATCCTCTTTCAAACATTTTTTTTTTATCCTCATTTGCCGTCTTGCCGCCCATAACCGTACTAATCCACCACTGGGCTGTTATTGTCTCTTAGGCTGGATTAGAGTAATGGGGCGTAGACAACACATATTTTTGGGTCTGGCCTTCCTCTAAACTATCCTTCTTGACCACCTGACCCAACATGTGTATCTTCCACCATCTCTATTCATCGTCCTCGGATAGTCCATATACCAGCGAGACAGGCACGGGCTTAATCATCGGACTTCAACGTAAATATAACTTAACCAAAATTTAACAAGAAGGGTATCCAAAAACCTCTATTTCTTTTAGAGCGATCTAACATATCAAGCTTAGCCATGTACCTCATGGCTAAGATCCAGTCCAGTAAAATAGGACTAAGTGGTGAGACCCATAATTTACATATCTCTCGACGTGCTAACAACATAGCATAAAAAATAAGTCTAACATTGTTACTCAAAGCTCTGTTTTGTAAATCATATCTCCCAGTAATAATTAATTCAGGGCTTACCTCAATGGATTGGTTCAACGATTTAGAAAGAGAATTACTCACGTCAATCCAAAATTGCTTGATATTTGGACAAGATACAAACATGTGTAAATCATCGACGTTTGGAGCTTTACATTTTGGACATTCGACAATCCCTCCATCCTTAAATTTAGAGAGTCTGTACGGAGACCAGTATGCCCTGTGAATGGTAAATAAAAGATTTCGCCTTAGGTTTGCAGGTTTAACAATTCTGTATAGCATGCTCATAGTTACTTGCCATTGGTCTTCTGTCGCGATCCTTGGCAAGCTTTTCTTCCTCAGGGTCTCTGGTAGGTCAAATGATCCATCCTCCATTTCTAGTATTCGCCAATACCAGAAAGCTACTTCCTTCTTAAAAGCCCTTGACTCCAACTTTAGCTCAAAATCATTTTCCATTCCGATCTCTGATTCTGAATGATTTGCCCAGCTTTGGATCTGTAAGTATTTGTATTTTGAAAAAACTGGGCCCCACTTTTGCTGACAACAACTCCAAGAAATTAAATTGCCGTCTTGAAACAAATCCTTCCACCTTTGCAAGGCAGGCTCCTTTATCAAGTTTAAAGCTAGCGCGTCTCTTGTCCAGGAAGGAGCTCCCGGAGATTCCCACATCGGAGCCATATAACTAAGATAAGGGATCTTAGATATTTTTCTGAGAAGATGGAGGATTTGGCTAAATCTAATTTTGACAGAGTGAAAAAAGAGGTTGGTGACACGCTAAAAGGCTGGATGAATATACCTCTGTCAATATATGGGAGATCTAACCTTGTAAAGATGGTGATTGTACCAAAAATTACTTTTTTGTTTGAGACTATTGCGTTGAGTTTTAAAAAGGAATGGTTGGCGAAATTACAAAGCATGATAACCTCATTTATTTGGGCGTCAAAGGCCTCTCGAATTTCATGGAAGAAAATAAGGAGGAGTGTAATAAAAAGGAGGGTTGGCGGCTCCAGATATACAAATATACGCATGGGCTTTTTGTTTAAAAAAACTGCAGGATGTTGTTGGGTACCCTTTTTCGTTCTCAGATCGGCGGACTTTTTGAGATAATGCTGAAGATATCAGGATATCATGAGTTTGGTTACTTATATAAGTTTGGAGAACCCAAATTTTTTAAAAAGGTGAAACTCAAGACTCTGAGGGACTTGGCCGAGACATGGTATACAATTAAAATCCTCTTTCATAGTAAGCCTGATTTTAAATTATTTTTTCAGGAATGAAAATTTTAGAAAGTTAGCATTTTTCTTCATAATGTTTTCAGTATTTTTCTGTGAGTGGCCAGATTCCTGGGATAGTGATGACTCTTTCACTGGCCAATGAGTGGTGGGCCAGACAGGAGATAAAGGGGTCTGGGTGTAGTGGGGCTTCTTTACAGGTTTACTAGGGGTGAGCCATGCACTGCCCTGATTACACTTCACAGGAATCTACCTCCAGCACACACAAAGGAACCTGACACCATACTTCCCCCTAGCTTTGTTTCATAAGCCAGGATGGACCCAACGTGAAGGAAAAGGGAGAAAATTATCAGATGTAGCGTTTAGAGAAAAGGGTTTCCCCACCCACTGGGTACTCAACATAAATGTGGCTTCCCCAGACTCAGAAGAACAGCAAGATTCTGGTCCTGGATAGCGACGGCAACCACAGTATAGCCAGCTAGAAGGACAAGCCACCTAATGCCCTGATGGACGTAGGCCTGCAAGTGACCCTCGTACTCAATGGTTGTTTCCTGGGCCAGTGATGTTGGCCCCTTACATCCCCTGAGGACCAGAGGGGGAGGTGTTTATATACCAGTAGGAGGAAATGAGCTCCAGGAGCCAAGCAAAGGAGACAGTACTGATCCTCTGAAGGTGCATTACGTTTGAGGCCAGGAGGCCTGCTAAAAATCCTCCCATTGGCTAGGATTCACCACCAGGAGCAAAATGATCCTAAGATCAGGAAAATTGGCCCAACAGAGCTCGAGTAATTCACGTTTGAAGATTGGCCCATTTAAATATGCTCACAGGGACCTAAGAGCACATTGGGGTTCCACTGCAACTCCTGGTAAATTCCCCCCAGTAAGGGTCAAGTTCCCTGGGAATAGCACAATGCTTACTTGTTATCAATAAGCAGCTTGCCCAAGGAGGAGGCATGGGTGGGACCCCTCACCAGATTGTGTTTAGACGAAATATTGATTTAAAAATATAGAGTGGCCTAAATATTGTGATTCACAAATGTGATGCACACATATCGTTGGCCAGTATATCTTTTTTTGAGGTAAGTATTATAGTTTTCATTACTGTCAAGTTTGTTAATATTGTTTGCCAGAAACATGTCCTAGCAACTTTTGAAGTCTGTATATAGAGTGTAAGGTGTTTGTCAATGCTGACGTCCAGATTTTGGACAGAAATAGCTGGAAGAGGACACTGTCCCATTTCACTGGGCTAGTCTAAAATCTCCGATACACAGACCCCACATCACTTTAACTATTTTTCCAGTAAAGTTTTGAAGTTTTTTAAGCTTGCTTTAAAGTGTTACAACCAAACCTAACAATACCTTCACCTTAACCTTTTGTTTTTTTCATGGAATGCAACACTAAAGGTGTAGGGCCTGGTATTTAACTCTCCACAGGTGTCATGGCCAGCCTGCTGTTCTTCGGCTGGGTGCAGCAGAGATTGACTGCAGAGCCCAAGCTGCAGTCAGGGCCAGTAGCCAACCTGCTCCGATGGCCAAAAGAGCCATTTTTAGAGGTTTTTTTGTGGGGTGTTTTCTGTTTTAGTTGTTTCCCTGTTTTAACTTTTTTAACAACCAATGAAGCTAACTGCCACGTTTTAATTAATCAGTTGAAGCTTCTTGTGGTAGGGTTCTTATATATGTTACTCCCCAAACTACTTAGTCTGCCTTGCACTCTATACAGTGGAGGGTGAAGCCTTTCATGTGTTTATTTGCCTCCTCCTGCTACTTCTCCAGCACCTGGCCAGAAACACTGGCTATAATTGTGTTACCCTGAGATTCAGCATGCCCTCTCCCTCTCACATCTGAAATACATTTCCTCATGCTTTTGCTTTAACAATCTTCAAGTGGTTGACATACCAAAAGGAGTAATGTCCTATTTCTCTTCTGCTTCCATAATTTGCATGTAATATTGTGAGCATTTATTATTACACTTAGGAAGATGGGTGAAAAAATCCCACATATAGTACTGCTTCTCTTTGTTTACAGTCTATCTGAGACACTCCTCATCTTCCTGTGCCGCAGCAGAGGATGGACCTGGAAGGTCAGCCTCACCAGATTGTGTCATAGTAGGGCCAATTAGAGATGAGATGTCAGTAACAACTCCCCATGAGTTGTGGTATGTTAAGTTACATGATATTACTTTGCAATATGTTATGTTATGCTATGTTGTGCAAATTTGTAAAGTGCACTAACACCCATCAGAGAATCCTGCTTTTGCTTCTCAAAGAATGGTGGATAGGCCTTATGTTGCCAAGAAAAGGTATATTTTTATGCAGTGTAAGGATACTTGAGCCGTCAGCCAAATAAAAGTTCAGAATGTCCTATCACATTTAAAAATAGTCCACAGTCCTCTGCAAACTTTCCATGACATCCTGCGCGCATAAGTATTGCACAAGAAGCCACTGACTAGGTACACCTCAGTATTATTGAACTCTGTATAAACAACCGGGTTATAGCTGAATGTGTACATGGGTAGATATAAGTGAGTCATTTTAGGGACACACACATTTTGTTTGAATTGGTATTGCACTCCTAAAATTATCAGTACTCCAAGAACTTTTTTTCAAGGCTTCAGACCCAAAATGCAAAGAGCCCCCAGAGTCAGAGGTCTCAACAACTATTACCACAGACCCTGACAAGTAATAGACCTGCCAGGTCTGTGGCCTCAGTACCGATACCTTGGACTGAAAAGGAAAATATCTGCACATATGTTGTACCTTACAGTATTGAGGTATATTGGGCTCAGCCTTAAGGTCTACATGCTTTAGTTATCATAGAACTATCAAATCTTGGTTTTCTATAGCTGGGTGACAATTCCATTTTAATAGGTTGACATTTGTTTCCTTTTAATGAGCTTCCTCAAATCACAATTCAATCAATCAATCAAACAGGATTTTTAAAGTGCTGCTAATCACCTGATAGGGTATGCAGGCACTTGCAGGTCCCAGAGGCTCATTTGAACAGCGAGGTCTTGAGGGCCTTTTGAGAATTCCAGAAGTGAGGTGAGGGTCTGGAGAAGCACGGGGAGGCTGTTCCAGGTCTTTGCTGCAATCTGGGAGAAGGAGCGTCCTCCACTTCTGCTTCGGTGGAGGCAAAGATTGTGGGCAAGTGAAAGGGAGGTGGAGCATAGTCTACTTGACGGTTGGTGGAAGTTCAGGCGATGGTTAATGTATGTGAGTCCTTGGTTGTGTAGCACCTTCTGTGTGTGGGTCAGCATCTTGAATTGGCACACATTCTTGTGATGTGGGTTGTTTGGGTAAGGTGAAGGTTGAATCTGGCTACAGCGTTCTGTATGGTCTGAAGGCTCTTTGGAGGTGTGCACCAATTTCTATGTACAGGTTGTTGCCGTAGTCCAGTTGGCTGGTGAAGAAGGCCTGTGTCATGGTGAGTCTCATGTGAAGGGGTAGCCACTTGAAGATCTTACATAGCATGCACAGATTGAGGAAGCAGGCGGAGGAGATGATGTTGATCTGTGATTTCATGGTGAGCTTGTTGTCAATGATGAATCCAAGTTTTCTGAAGTGGTTCAAAGAAATTAGTGCTGGTCCTAGGTCTGTGGACACCAGGACTCATTCCATGTGTTGCCACTGTTGCCAAAGATCAGTACTTCCATCTTGTATGTGTTAAAGTACAGGCAGTTGTTCTTCATCTAGTCGTTGACGTTTGTCGTGCATCAGTGGAAGTTGGTTCTGGTGGTGGTGGTGGTGGTGGTGGTGGTGGTGGTGGTGGGATTGTGGGTGAGTTAGAGTATGAGTTGGGAGTCATCTGTATAGGATATTATGTTGAGACCGTGAGTTCTGACTGCCCAGCTTGTGGAATTTTAGTCTGAACATCGTCTGCGCCAACCTGTCACCCACGTACAACATGCACGACAGCCATTTTAGGCATCATGGTCTCCCTGTCCTCGATCGATCGCCAGCGTGCTCTCCTGACCCTGCGAGCATCCTCCGCGCACCCTGGCTCCCCCCTCCTCCCTCACATGGGCAAGTAATAAACCTTCTTCTTCTGCAAGACTCTGTCCCTGGGAGTCACGCTCGCGCCTGACCAAACACCTCCTTTCCTTTCATGAATACCCCTCTGTTGGTAAACTCTCCCTCTGCGCCTGATTGTCCGCGTGGCATGAATACCTCTCCTTTGATGACCCCTTCCACCGAGTCCGATTGTCCACACAGGTCCGAGGCCATCGCCTAAGCCGGGAGATACAGTTTACTGCCCCCTATTGCATGGAGTCACTCCTCTTCAAAGGACCCACTATTGATCATGGCCCCTCCCCACCCCCTGGGATACGATCAGGCACACACATCCTAAGAATCGACGGAACACCCAGCTGCATGAGTGCCCCCTCCTCTTATCAGCAGGTTGAGGACCTCTATTGTGGATGTATGTGGGGTGGGATTGACACGAGGATTACGGGGATGTCTTTTTTTCTTACTTCACAATGTCTTGATTGTAATAAAGAGTGGTCACATGCCATAAACCAGGGTATAAGAGGCCAGGCCTCAGAGAGGCTGTTAGAGCACCTCGAGACGATACCTTGTTGTCTGATCTGATGTGTTCTGCTCCGACGGAATAAAAACTCCTGTTTCCTGCCTTCCAGTCTCCAGCGCCTGTCTCTTTGTTTGGTAACCAGAGTGGTATAGAGGCGGTTAACGCCGGGCAATCTTGAAACAGGCCGTCAGCCCTACCGTTTCTCTACAAGCTGAATTATATATGCATTGAAGAGCGTGGGGCTGTGGGATGAGCCGTGATGGACACTGCAGATGATCTCCTTGGGTTCAGGGGTGAAAAGTGTGAGGTGAATCCTCTGGGTTCTTACGGTGAGAAAGGAGCTGATCCACCTGAGTGCTTCCCCTTGGATGCCGATGTGGTGGAGTCTTTCGATCAGCATGTGGTAGGATACAGTGTCAAAGGCTGCCAAGAGGTTGAGGAGGATCAAAGCTACTGTTTCTCGTCGGTCAAGGAGGTTTCGAATGTCATCGGTGTCTGCAATCAGGGCAGTTTTGGTGTTGTGATTGTTGTGAAAGCCGTATTGGTAGGTGTGGAGAGGCTGTTCCAAGTGGTCAGTGTGTGGTTTGTGTCAGTTATGGTGGTGGCGTATCTGTCAAGGAAGTCCTAATGTGTGGGTTGGGGTTCACAGTCTCTGTATATAGTTGTGACCTTGTGGAAGAAGTGGGTGAGGTCACACAGTTCCTTTGAGGGTATAATTTTGTTTTCACTGGCAGCCAGATTGGAGAATTCCTTGACAATGTTAAAAGGTTCCTTAGTGTGGTTGGTGCGGTTTGGACGCATGCATCTTTTCTGCCCTCAACAGGCAGTGGTAGAGGTTGAGTGAGATCTTGAAGGCTGCCCTGTTGGAGGTGCCCATGCTGGTGCGTCATTTCCTCTCCAACAGTTTGTTCTCCTATTTCACTGTTCTGAGTACTTGGGTTTACCAACTGGCCTTTGTGGAGACTTTCTCTGGATGTTGCTCTATATGGGGAGGATGCTGTCTGCACAATTGGTGATCCAGGAACTGGAGTTGTTCACTCCCTGTTCGAGGTTGGTGGATGTGGCAGGGTTGGAGGTGTTGAGGGTGTTCACCCTGCTGGTCTCTGAGATTTCGTTCTACCACCGGTGGGGGCCATTGGTAATTTTTGAGATGACTGTGTGGAGGCTGGATATGCTGAAGTGGACGATGGAGTAATAGGTTCATGTGAGTTCTGTGACATGGCTGTATTTGACGTGGTTGCTGGATGTGAAAATTGGGTCCAACGCGTGTTCTGCGGTGTGTGTAGGGTCATGGATGATCTGGGTCAATCTGAGGCTGCTCACACTGTTGTGGAGGTGTGCAGTGTTTTTGTCTTTGGGTTTGTCGATGTATGGTCTGTTTGTGGATGATTGCTGATCCTCCTCCCAGTTTGTTGGTTCGGCCCGGGTGAGTAATTTTATGTCTTTCAGCATTGCTGTTGGAAAGTCTGAGGTGGATATGGTGTTGAGCCAGGTCTCAGTGAGGAAGACAACAATTGGTGTGAGGGTGGTGATGAGGTCCCATAATTCATTGGAATGCTTGCATATTGAGCGTATGTTAAGAAGAGTGCATGTGAGTTGGTGTTTTTGTTTAGGTGGTGTCTGTGGTGTGTTTGGGGTGGGGCTGATCAGTGGGCTGGTATGAGTGCAGTGGCAGGTGAAGTGGCAGTGGGTGCAGGTTGAAGGTCCTACTGTGGAGTGTGTTCTGGCACAGTGGTAGAGTCTGTTGGGGCGTCGGGGGTCGAGGGTGTAGGTTTCGGTGATGGTGTATCTTAATGGGGGCGGGAGCGCCAGAGGTCCTGGCACTGTGTATGGTGCAGGCATGGACGTGAGCAGAGAGGCTTGTCTCTGGTGTGCCAGCAGTATGGTCACAATGTGGCCTGCATTAAGTAGGTCCTGGGCTGGACGTGACTTCTCTTGGTGGGAGGAACAGTGAGTGGAACAAACTTAGTCAGAAAAACCCCAGCAGGAAAACCCATGCAGATGCGATGTGACTGGATCAGTATGGATAATGCAGGAACTGAAGGACACAGGCAAGTGGCAAGCTAGGTGCCTACAATTCATGACCATATTTAGAATAAAGTCTATGTCTGAATATTTTGTAATTTATAAGTGGTAAGCAGCTGACAGCTCATTTCACACATTTATTTTAGTCTGCAGTGTGGTGAAAATTCCGTAGTGAGGTGAAATTTCTGCAGTTTGGTTGAAAATTACTTTTTAATTGGATTGACATTTGTTCCCTTTCCTCAAATCGCTTTCATGCCCATATTTAGAGAAAAGTCTTTGTCGGAAATATTTTCTAGTTTATAAGCGGTAAGCATCCAACAGCTCATTTCTCACAAAATTTGTTTAACTCATATTTTTTTCCAAAATAATGATTATACAGTCAAAATCATGCAATCAAGTTGTTACAAAACTATTCCAGTTTACCAATGTCCACATTATCACACCTCAAAGAGCCATCATAAGTGCAACTATGAATGAGGTCATATATTCTCAATGTTTATAACATTGTAAAAGGCAAGGAAGAAACAAGTCACCCAGCACCTTTTTCACAGATAAAATCACTGGTCTTTAAAGCAGATATTAGGGATACACAATTATTTACTTTCTATGGTGTCAGGACCCCAGAACATTTTTTAAGTATCAGTTTGAGTTTGCCTAACCATATAAATGTGTAGTTGGCTCTCAGATATCTCTGTGTTCATTATGGATAGGTTACAGCATAGAAAAACAGTCTGCTGAATCATTACAATATATTGCATCCTGTACGCATGTTTACATTCCACTAATATTGCATAACAGCAGAGGCCAGCTGGTGGGAAAAATCAATAAAATGTGCTATTTTGCTATTTAAATGCAGAAAAGACACAGCTGGCCCTTCTGTTATTTTCTATTTATATCATGAATACCTAGGGTGATAATGTAGCTATCAATTGTAGCATAACTGTTGGACATTGGGTTACTGGTTGACTGGGATATGAGCCATTGTCAAGCAGCAACCACATCCTAGTCAGGAAAGGTGCAGGCAAACCCTGAAATTAACCTGTGCTCACCCTCGGAGAGCTGGCCCAGATCACTCATGCTTCAGGCCATTTCAGAGATGTTGAAGCACACACCTTTGCCTACCTGGACTTTAAGGTGCCATTAACTTGCTCCTCTATACCAGATGCTTCTGGTGGGGGGGTCGGTGGAGTGATATGGAGGTGGATTAAAAACTATCTGGAGAATAGATCCTTCCAGGTTCTACAGCATCCTTTTGAATCCAGAGTCTGTCCATTGTCGCAAGGGGTACCGCAGGGTTCTGCTATTAGCCTTACCTTATTTAACATTTATATGCGCCCCCTGGCAAACATTGTGTTGCGACATGGGGTAAAACTGGTATACACAACTGATTGTCACCCTGGAGCAAAAGGAGGCAGGAACGACTGCCAAGTTCGAGGCCTGTTTAGGGGAGCTTGTCAACTGGACGAAGCACAGCTGTTTGCAGCTGAATGCGGGCAAGACGGAGGTGATGGTAGTCGGTAAGCAGCCCTCCCTTGGTCACACTTGTGGTGGCCGGAGGAGTTGGGACCATCCCCGACCCCTAAGGCCAAGGTTAAGAATCTAGGACTGTGGTTTAATGACTCCCTTTCATTCTCCGAACAGATATCAGTGGTGGCTGGTGCCTGTTGTGGCATTTTGAGGATGCTGCAAAAAAATCTGGATCCTCTCCCAGTAGAGGCTAGACGGACAATTATACAGGCCCTTGTTACGTTAGACTACTGTAACATGTTGTACCAAGAGGTGACCCAAAAAAATCTGTACATCTTGCAGAAGGTTCAGAATGCTGCAGCCTGCTAATTTTGAACATTCCTAGACGGGCCTCAGTCGGAGAGGCTCTGAAGAAATTACACTTGGGCCCCATTTAGGCCAGAGTGACTTTTAAGATCTTGTGTTTCACATTCAGGATCTTCAATAAGCAAGGGCCTGGCTTCTTGCACCCCTTTCTTACCGCCTATAGAACTGCACGCTGCCTAAGGTCCTTGGGCACTTCAAAGTTGATTGTGTCTAGGGTTCGGAAGTTACCGGCAGGTGAGAGTTCCTTTGGATTCCTTGCGGCGAAAGCCTGGAATAACCTCCCTATTGACCTAAGGAAGTGCCCGTCTGAGACTTTGTTTTGGAAAAAAACTTAGGAGGCTATTTCATCCTGTCCTCTGGATGGCTGGAAATAGGCCATAGGTAGCTGTTCCATTGGGGGCCCTGGCTGCAGGGCGGGGCAGCGGTCTCGGGGACAGTTGTTGGGTACTTACTGGTGTTTAGCACAGGGACACTCCATTAGAGTAACCAGGAGCTCTATAAGCTGTATAAATAAATAAATAAATGAATAAATAAATACGCACAATTTCGCTTCTGAATAATCTGCAATACTGCACACAACATCTTTAAGACCTCATTATTGAATTGTGTCCCTGGATCTGATTCCAAAGAAGTCGGAAATCTAAAACACGGTGTGGGCTCCCTCAAAAGCAGCTTGGCCACAGTCAAACTAGCATTCCTTCATGTGAGGTAAGCATCTACCCATGGTGAGTAAATGCAAACAAATTACAAAAATGTAATTAAGACCGTCACAAAGAGGCATCTCAATGAAATCGACGTGCATCCTTGTTAAACGATCCTCCAGATATTTCTAAATCACTCATTGTAACTGGAGTCCTTTTGCCTATATTTTGTTGTTGACACAATGCTTCTGTGACAGCTCTGATTCAGTGATTAAACCATGTTTGGAGAAAGAGAAGCATCATAGTATTCCTCCTAACATGTGCAGGTTCATGATAGTGATGTGCTATGGGAGGCAGCAAACTATCTGGTAGTACGGGTCTCCCATCTGTGTATACCCAGACCTCATCTTCTTGTTTTTTGTTAGAACCTGCTCTTACCCATCCCTGTCTTTCCACCTCCGGTAGCTCATTCATTAATGATTCCACTTCCTCCCTGGTCTTTTAAGTTGACAACAACAGTCTACACTCAGTGACATCAGTGTTCTCTTGAAGGGGATCTCCACTGAAGGTGTAAGAATTTAGAGCATAATAGCACACAGTCTCATCCACAAAGCAGTTTCCTACTGTGATATAATCATTGCTCTGCTGATGGGCAGCAAACTTTAACACTGTAATTTGATCAGGCAGCTGTAATGACAGCAGAAGGCTCCTCATGCTTTCCCCATTTTGAATGGGGGATCCTGATGAGGTCAAGAACCCACGCAGTGACCACAACTGCCCGAAGACATGTATGTGGCCTGATCCGAACTGAATTTTGGTAAAGATGGTAACTCTCTATTTGTCAGGAAAGTTACAGGCTTGTGTCAAGGCGATCAGCTCAGCAACCTGGGCAGAGTATACACCCTGTAACTAGGAAGCTTCAATCACACCTGCAACTGTACACACAACACAAACAGCTTTCAGATCCGTACACAAACAACACATGCTCAGGTTCAGGCAATATGGTATCTAAAATATCCGTGCTTGGCTTGGTACACAATTCAGTCTCATCGAAGCAATCATGATCTGCATAATCAACCATGATTTCATTTCCAGCAAAGGAATCAATGTCACAGGATTCAATCTTGTACATCTCATCAATATTACGTTCTCTGCTCCCAAAATAAACCTGTTTATATTTGGTAATTTGGCTGCTAGTGTAATGTTGCAACTCCAGTATGAGTAAGCAATATCTCAATCGAATGTGGCACATGCACTCTCAATGGAGATCCTATCACAATGCTCTCACTCTGTTCCAAACTCACATATGTTGCTGTGACATCGTTAAAGCATCCATGCAAAGCAGCAGCTACAGGATCAAGCGTTCTGAAAGATATGTCACAAGTCTATGCTCTGTACCATGCATTTGAGATGGCACCGACAATGAAACAAACTTCTCACTCATAGCAAAACAGAGTACAAATGTTGTTGTAGTCAGGCATTCCTAAAGCTGGAGCTTGACAAAGACTCTCTCACAGTTCAGTAGAAGAACACCTGCATTTTTCATCCTAGGGCACTAGATCTGACAAATCTTTCTGTGTAAGCCTTTGCTGTCAAAGAGAAATTGGGAATCCATTGTCAACAATAGCCAACCATTCCCAAAAACATGTGGATTTCCTTTTGTGTACTAGGCAGGTTCATCTTTAGAATTGCAGTGACTCTCTCTTGTGACACCTTCATGGCTCCTTTCGCAATGTGATGTCCTAGATATAGAAGATCCCGTTTGCAGCGTTGGAATTTGGATATTAACACCTTATGTCCATTCTCTGCCAAACAATTGAACAATGCAATGGTAACACATATTAAAGCCTCCTGAGTACTTGACGCTACCAGCAGGTTGTCAATATACTGAACAAGGACATAGGTATTTGGCATCACTAATGACTCCAGATTCTTTTTAAGATCTGATTAAAAATGGAGGGACTTTCCGTGTACCCTTGAGGGACTTTGCACCATGCCAAAACATGATTTCCAAACCAGAAAGCAAATAAAAATTGACTGTCCTCATGCAATTGATAGAGAAGAAGGCTTGACACAAATCAATGATAGAAAACCATTCAGCTTGAAATGGAATTCTGAAAAGGATCGCAGCTGGATTTGGCATAACAGGATAGCATGGAACTGCAATCTGTTTAACTCGCCACAAGTTCTGCAATATCCAGTACTTCCCATTGACCTTCTGCAAACCTATAATGAATTCTTCATGATTTTCCTGCTCGATCATTCATTTAATTAATGAATCCCTGAAATGGTTTCTGGACCCAGATTGTACTGAGGAATTCAAGGAAATTCAGCATTAGGCATTAGGCTTTAGGCTTTTCAGCATTAGGCTTCGCAGGACAGACTGGAGCCACACCTCTGATTAGACCAATGTCTTTTCCTGTCAAACCCCAAACAGTTGGAGACACAGTATCTCTCAATTCCAGAGGTAAATCATCACTAGTCAGCATTGGAAATAATACTCCAACTTCAGAATTTTGTTTAGTCAATTTAAAAACAATGTCTTCGTCATTAGTATGGAATTCGATTCCCTTTGTTGTGCAAAAAAATGCAAAAGTGAGCTTGCACAGCAAGTTTCTAACCCAAAAGATTTACTGGGCTTGAATCACACACTTTGAATTAATCTCAGTCCTCAAAGGGCTCAATTTGAACTCATATAGTTTTTTTTACTGGGTTAGACATTAATCGATTTGAAACTCCCACAACTGGGATTCTTTCTCCCAAGAGGAGTAGGTTTGGAACTTCCACTGTACTCACAGTAACACCAGGGTCAACAAGGAACAAGATTGGAGACCCATTTACCTCTCCATCCATAAAGGAACCACTCTGATCTACCTCCAAGGATGCTCCAAGCATGTATTACTCCTCCCCTCTCAGGCACCTTAATTGGGACATATCCCAATATGTGTCATCAATCTGGTTCAGATATTTATGGGCTAGATTCTGATTTGAATCAGACTGAATGTTTGTGTGAAATCCTTTGCTTGAATCATATTTCTGAACCTGACCATTCTGTTGAGGTATCGGGGCTTGTAGCATGTTTGGATTTTGATTTCTTTGCCTATGAGTTTTCTGACTCTGTACTGTTTTACCTCATTGTGACTGTGCACTCCAAACCTGTTGAACCTGCCAATTCATCTGATTAAGAGGATTACATCGACACTCGCATTTCCAATGTCCAAATTTGCCACGAATATGACACAGATTAGGCTTTTTCATCATCTCAATTAAAAAACATTTACCTCTACCTCGTGGTGGCATACCCTACTGCTGTCCTCCACCTACTCATTACATTCCAGGATTCAACTGACAATCTTCCTTTACCATATTTGTGAAATCACCGCCAGCACCACTGTAACCTTTCTTAGCAGTTTTCAGTTGAGATATCATCGGCTTCTCCTTCAGCTTCCTGTGCTTGGTCTCAAGTTCATCTCCATAATATCTAGCATATTGGAGAATTTTGTTTATGGGGTTGATTGCCGACAAATGAAATGCAGCTGGTTCATGCTGATGATTTCAGGTCTCAACCCATTTGTGAACCGATAGGCAAAATGTCCCATATCCTTTCCTGACACATTCTCCATCTTGTTGTATTGTTTAAATGCCGGCAATACCCATCCATAATAGGCATGCACTGTCTCCTTCAATATCTGTGTTGTCCTGTCAATCTTCACCCAATCGATCTCCTTAGAGAGATTTTCCCTTTTGAAATAGGTGATGGTTTGATTGTATTTTTTCATTACCTCAGGTGATGGTACACCAGTATTTGGATGTCTAGCTGGATCAGATTCAAACCAATCCTCAGCAATCTTGCAGTCTACCCCCAAATCCCCTGGAACTACAATGTCAAACAGAGTATTCAAATCCTTCAACAAAACCTTAGAAACCTTCACAAATCCCTCAACTTGCTTGTACCATTAATCTCAGAAAATCATTTCTAAAGGAAACAATGTCTTGTTTTGTCCAGGGAATATGTACACACCCTCCCTCCCCTCCATAATCTCCATTTTCCTTCCCAACATCCAACTCTCCCCATTTCCTAAATATAGTCAACAACTCCTTAATTTGTAATCTCATTTGTGGAGGCCTCGTTCTTCAATGCTCTGTCACTAAAATCTTATCTGTATGATCTCTATAGTGTCTTTAATCTTTTTATGTCTACCATATGTGGAGGAAGCCAATCTACTCCATCCATCTCAGTTTGGTTTTCGCTCACGCCACTCTACTGAGTCAGCACTGCTAATGGCCGTCGAGACCATCAGGCAAGGGGTGGATGAGGGACAGACGATGGCCCCTATCCTTCTAGATCGGAGCGCAGCATTCAACACTGTAGCACACTTCACCTTGCTGCAGTGTCTAAACAAGGGCGGGGTCGCAGGGGCGGCGCTGAAGTGTATCCAGTCCTCTCTGTCTAATCGGGGTTTTCAGGTTAGACAGGGTGATTACTACTCTCAAGTGATCAACCTGGATCAGGGGGTGCCGCAGGGTTCGGCCCTGAGTCTGATTCTATTTAATCTGTATGTGTCCCCAGTGGCAAACATTGTGGAGGGCTACGGTATGTGAATTGTGTCGTATGCTGACGGCACACAGCTGGTCATCTCACTGTGACGGGCACCCGACATTGCAGCATCCAACTTCAGTGCTTGCATGCAGGATCTTACCTCCTGGATGTCCAACAACTGCCTGAAGTTGCATGGTAGCAAGACTGAGGTGCTTGTGGTGGGGGGGGCTCGTATGTGTGGTCCTCGGCATGGTGGCCATCATGCCTAGGAACTACTCCTACACCATGTCAGCAGGTTAAAAACCTGGGTGTGTTGATCGATTCTGACCTGACATTCACACCACAGATAGGTTGTGTGGTTGGGGTATGTTTTGGCGTCCTTAAAGATCTGCGGAAGATCTTGGACCTTCTTCCAACTGATGCTAGACGTACGTTGGTGCACGCCCTTGTTACCTTGCGATTAGACTACGGCAACCTTCTATATCTAGGTGCCACGGTCAGGAGTGTGGATCACCTACAGGTGCTACAGAACGCCGCAGCTCGGCTGGTGTTGAGGTTCCCTAGAAGAGCAGCCTCTAAGGCAGCCTTGGAGGCTCTCCATTGGCTCCTGGTGAAGGAAAGGATCGTGTTTAAGGCTCTATGCACATGTCACCACATATTGGGGGCAAGGCGCCTAGGCCCCTACAGAGCCTAGTTGCACTCCACAGGCCCAAGCGGACGCTTAGATCCTCTGGACTTGTCCTGGCAACGATTCCTAAAATTAACAAGGCTCGCATGGGGGGCTGATCCTTCAGGCTCCTAGCAGCCAAGAGTTGGAATAAACTCCCCCTAGAGCTTCGTCTAGAACCCTCAGAGGTTAGGTTCAGAGGAAATCTTAAAACACACGTGTTCCTACAATATCTGTGTACCTGCGTTTAGAGGGGCACTCGTCACAGACACTCACCATAGCACGGGGACACGCCGGTGTGCGTAAGCAGGTGCTTTATAAGATTCCATAATATTATTATTATTAGATACTTCTGTGCTAATTCAGTCAGATTCTCATGTGTGTTCCGAACACTTACAGTAATGTCCTTCCATACAAACAGTGGTTTGTTGTCCTTAGAAACAGCTATCCTAGCAGGGCTTATAGTTCCCATTATCATTTCTTCCAATTCTACTTTAACTTTTGATGCATCAAGAGTCTTGTCCTTATTCCTTTTATCAGTAGTTCCTCAGGTTCCTGCAACCCTATCATATACTATCTCCCAGATCCAATTGTCAAGTTCCCTAGGAGTAGGGCCTCTCTGTTTTTCTAGGGTATTCCCGGGCAAATCTGTGCTTCATCCTTCTGCACCTGTAACAGTAGTGGATGGTAAAAAGGACACATGGGAATCTGGTGATTCCAACTGAAGAGTCCTTCCTGCTATATTTTGGGTTCCCCGTTGTGGGATTTTCATGCCATTTCCAAATCCCCTACCTGAAGTGGTTTGTTGCGCCAAATCTGCGTTTGATCCTGCATTCCTTCCACTGGGAACAATTGCTGAAGTCGGAATTAATTGCTCATGATTTATCTGTCCTGATCTCGGGTCTGTCGAATTGAGTCACTCATCCAGTAGGTACAGCTAAAGTATGTGTGTTTTGTCCCCTATCCCAGATTGGTATAATGTAACTACAGGACCTATCCTCACAGTGACAGTCAGGGCATCTGGAGCAATTAACACAGTCTAATTATTTGGACTTATCGGAATAACCAGTGCTTTTGGAATTTTTCCACCATAGGAATTTGCTATACTCTGGGCTGGATCCTCATTATAGGGTGGCGGATGATTTAACAATATTTCATTTAGGAATTCATCATCAATCTCATCCTCACTATCATCCGTCTGTGTCATTGTCCGGGAATACTCAATGTGTTTTTTCTATTCTTTACACTTCTTTCCCTCCTCTGTCTTAGCAATCAATACGAGATACATATGAGTTCCCTTGGCTATATCTGTTCTCCAAGCTTTTTGCCATGCATCCCATCTAGCCTTGACACATCGATTTAAAGTGTTTTTGTATCTTCCCTGAAATGTTTGTTTTTCCTTCTGATAAGCTATGTGTTCCCATTCACTACAGGCTTTACTTTGAATGGCTCTTGGTGGTGGTTTTATTTCATACAAATGCCTTCATAAGTTCTCAAAAATTTAAATTTTAAATGTTCCATACTGTAGGAAAGCTAAAGGTCCATCTTTTAAGTACATTTCATCTGGTTCTCAAGCCATGTGCATGTGTGATATCCTCTCTCCTATGTCAAGTATAAGCTGGTGTATCAGTACCTCTTCTTTTGTGGGCAAGGGCAGATCTCCATGCATCAAACTCTTGAGGTTTTTCGAAATCTTCATTTTCCTCAAAATTGAATATTGTCCTTCACAAATACTTTGCTCAATAATTCTGAGATACACTTCCTTGTTTTGTCTCATGCATCCAACACCAGTGCTGCACTCTGACATTGTTAACCTATCAGTGTAGCATTACACCAGGGGACCAGCCCCAGAGCGGCACCCTATGATGTCACCTCACTCCTTGCAGCAACTACTCCTCCTTCATAATCCTCAGTGTGCATTCTTTTATAAGCAATATTCACAAAATGCAAGCGTTTTCAACAACATCTGTCTGCCCCTCTAAAAATTATAGATCCGAGTCACGCAAAAGATTCAATAAACACCTCAATCAACCTTTATCTAACGGCCACTCTGAGTGCAAACTCGACCAACCTGACTTCACTCTAATCGTTACAACCATTCCCTGTGCACTGAGAACAATTGTATTGATTGTGATTCCTCAATTGCACTAATAGAAAGTTCCCTTCACTTAGAAGTACTGCTGATGATGTCTTAGGCACAGTACCTTAAAAACCACAGCCAACAGTCTTTGGACTTCACTTCACTTCAACTTCACTGCACAAAAAGCATCACTCAAACATAACTATAAGTACTTCACATAAACACACACAGCGATTATAAAGCAACCTAAGCTCCAAGCAATAGCAAAGCACAACCCTATTAATTTTGACTCCACTGTCTTGTCGCTTTTGTCGTACTCCTCCAATACTGGCACTTGGTCACCTTCAAGTGAATATAGAGCTTTGGATTCAGTCTAATTTTGATCAGGATCTCAATAGGGGTCTCAATAGGGATTCCCCAATATATCCTAACTTCCTCAGACAAGAAACTATCTGATACACTACCAGATCAAAAGCTGTAGCACTATTGGAACCACAAAATGATTTTTCTTGTTCCTTTCTTCCTGTCATACATATATACCTTATTTGTGCAGAGAGGGGTTGGATATAAGGGTCCCTAAAGAATATCAATAAGGAACAGGAGTCGGATAACTGGACTACAAACTGAAAATTAAACTCATGTAAATTACCCTCAATATAATGCTATAAAGATAAAGGATTACCACACCAAGCCCGAGTCTCCAGGAGAAACGAAGGTAAGCCAAAATGTTACACACAAAAAGCTCAGTTGAAGTTACACAGTTTAATAGCCATAGTAACTGATGGTCTGAGATCTCTCTAATATGATTCTTCTGATCATTGATAAACCCAAATTAAGTATGCATATTCACTTGGATAGAAACAATCATAATAACTGAGTCCATATGGAAGTTTAGTATAGTTTATCAAAGATTTAAGACAAAACGATTGCATCAGTAAATTTGCATCAGGTCATAAGATGACTCGTTCAAATTCTAATAGATGTGCCAAAGCTTAAATATTCAGGAAGTCAAATGAAACATGCCAGTTCAAGCACTTTCCCAGAAAGGAGGAGACCAGTAGGCACATATGGCACATGAGTCAGTTCGAAAAGGAAAAGGGAGATGCCAAGAAAGTCCCACAAAGTCTCCACCACATGATTCAGCAGAAATTTGAAAACAAGGAGAATGGCCATCAGGGCATCTGTCAGAATCTAACCATCCAACATGCAGAGAGAGAACCCCTCCACCCAGTTTAAATTGGGAAATATTATATTCCTAAAGTCCTGGGGTGACATCTCTTGGAGTCACCTTATCTGATCAAACCACTCAGTCAATTGGTCAATTTGAATAAGATGAGTGTCAGGCGACAGAAACTGACATAAAATGTAGAGAAATAGGTGAGACAATTACGCAGTCCTGTAGCAATTGAATAAGTGAATCATCAGAACAAGTCCCCTTTACAAAGAGCACATTATAAAGTTCAAAAGGACAGTTCCTTTTCAGCTGTTTGGGATTGACACAAAAAATGTAACAAAATGTCTTGTACAGTACATGAGAACTCAGAAAGAAAAACACATTATTAGTTATATTGAGAAATTCTCTCATGAGCAGTAGACTCAGCACGTAAAGAGAACTCACATTACAGTCAGGCTCACATTATTAAGCTAATTTAACTTAAAATATATATGATCATTAGACATTTTTTCATAGAGAATATATAGATCTATAATTCTAAAATAACTCTGATGCATTTGAAATCATTCAGTGTGTTTACAAATGACTTGTAAGTATAATACTCTACTTATTTTTAATCAACATTTTAGAAACTTGTTTTAAGTGTATAACATTAGTACATGTGTAAAATATAATCTCTGAGAGTGTCATGAATATATCATTAATTAGGAATGTGCAGGACCCATTTTATTTTGTAAATTTGGTGCACACGTTTACACATAAAAGATACATTTAAGATGAATTTGTCCTCATATTCAGGGTAAGTCTTAGTATTTAATTAATTCCCTTAATTATACATACGTATAAAATGATAATAAAGAATTATTAGAGGTAAACTCCATAATGTGATAGTTCACCATTTACATATTTCTAACACACGTTAATAAAAAAATTGTATTTTGTTGAGTAATAAATCACAGTCTACATTATTTACATGAATGATATCATCTAGTCTTCACCTTCAACTAAAAATTCTCTTGTCTTGTCATATTTTCTTCAATGTGTAATTGGTGGACGTTTATTATTATTCTCTAAGAAATGTCGGAATCCAGTTCTTCATATCATTAAAAGTTTAAATGTGATTCCCTCTCCAACACCTTTGTATGTCAACTTGCCTCCAAACACAATGGGAGGGGGGGCGGGGTGCCCCAGAACTGGTTTTGAGTGACCTCAAGAATGTTTTGTCCATCATCATAGCTGCACCTTTGGTTTGGCATATAGAGCTCTGACCAAGGGAAGAAAGTTTCTCCCACTTTGGATCTAGGGGAAGAACGATTCTGCCATGTTGGATCTGGGTCGAGAGGGGCACTGTGGAATAGTGTACATTTGAAACACACAGGAAGAGCTGCAAACATGGGAAGGGTCAGTTGTGGGAATCTTAACACCATTGGTTAGGGAGTGGCCAGGAGTAATAACCATCCACGCGTTGGCGGTGTGAATAAATGTGGCATCCCCAGTGCTCTCTTCTGAAACAATCCTTGAGCTGTGAAAATCAGAAGAAGGACAGTCCTGCTGTATGAATCCAGAAAGAAGACTGGGCCTGTTTGCCTTGAACCTACATTTCACTCCAAGTGTCAGATGGCTGACCTCCTGTTTGAGCTACAAGGACACAACAGGCTTCCAGAGAACTCTCTCCTTGCAACTGCCTAGCTGACAAGTTCTAGCTCGACATGACATGGACCCTACTGCTGTCCTCTGTTGGAGGTTCTTGACCCTTGACTGCTGTTTGAGTGTACTCCTCCTGTCTAAACAGCAAAAGTTGGACTTAGAATCTTTTTGCCAACTTTTGCACTGAAGTACCAGCAAGAGACTGGGACCACCATCAAGCCAAAGCATCCAATGTCAAATCACTGGTCAGATTCAACTTGCTGGTTTGCCCATGCTAAAAGAGATTCTACTTTCATAAAAAGGTTTTAAGTCCAAACTTGAAAGGCTTCATTGAGACCTTTGTAGTTCCCCCTAAAAAAACTGTGAGGATTGTTTGAGGTGGCTTCTCACTCCTCTTCAACTAATACTCTAGTTTATTACATTCTCATTTGCAGGTCTTATGGCATCTTATTCTGTGGCTCGGAGTTGATGAGGTGGTGAATTGCACCATCTTTATCAAGGAGTATATCGGTTTAAGTAATGGGTCAACATTCATGCATGTATTGCACATGTTAGATTTGGGGGTCTCTAGTTGACAATAGTATTCACCTTTGTCAAAATAGAGACCCTTACTTCTAAGTCAGGATAAGGGGATTACACTCCTAAATAACCCCTGCTCACCCCCTTGGTAGCTTGGCACGAGCAGACAGGCTTACCTCTGAGGCAGTGTGTTAAGCATTTGTGAATATACACAATGATACAGTGAAAACACTACAGATGGACACAACACAGGTTTTATAAAAATAAGTATTCTTTATATAGAATTAAAAACAAGACCACAAACGACAAAAATCCACAATACTACACTTAAGATTACTTAAAAGATGATTAAAGCAGCTTAGTTTAAGTTGTTGGTAAATGTGACAAAGTTCTCAACAAAGTACCTGGATGTGTAACGCAAAGTAAACAAAAGGCTCGCAAAAGGGGAGATGCTTCGGTTTCGTGATCCGGGGGAGATGATGCGTCATTCCTCATTGCTTGCGCAGAGTAGGGGATGCGCCGTAATCCTTACCGGTGCAGAGGTGATGTGTAGATTCTCAGCCTGCGGGACTGTTGTGGTGCACAAGATGGCGCCTTGATGCAATGTGATGATCCGGTTGTGATGCAAGAAGATGGCGCCCTTGATGCGACGATGCGATGACGATGCAATGATGCCCTGACAGCCTTGTGAGGACTCTGTACTTTGGAGCCGTGATAGGCCCTGCGACGCACTTTTCCGTTGCTATGACGGCAACTCTCTTACGATGGAGTCACGCTTCTCCGGTGATGTGACAGCAGGCAGCTTCGATGAACACACGCTAATATGAATGTGACATTGCATTCCACCTGTATACACAGAACTAGCTCTTCTGAATTCAATACATGTACTCACTGAGGGAAAATAGGAAGACCCTGGGCCCATTCGCAAATCCAATAGCATGTTGTAACTATTGCATATAGCTGCTCCTTTGTAGACTGAAACTCAGCAAGGGTGTTGGGAAAGGGAGGTATGAACGAATCAGCTCTATTCCAATCAGTGAAGTTCCCAAACACTCTTGATAGAGCACTTTGTGGCATTCTTACTGTCCCTTGGTGATTTTGAGATGCTCTGAGGTGTAACCTGCAATAAACCTGCATATGGGTGGGCATTGCCTCACTGCTTTGGGTGTGCCTGTATTATAGGCTCTAGTTAATCTATTAGAGATAGGACACCCAGTATACTGAACCTATATCTATCATTAAACTCATCATCTGTTTGCTAGCCAGGGTCACCCTTTGTCTGAAGACAATTTCTCTTTTTTCCTTCTCCTCGTCTTCTCCTTCTCTGCTGGGCCGTTATCAACACCTTCGCTGCGGCGGCTATTCCGCACAGCGCTAACGGTCGCATGGGGCGCACGGCTCACCTGCGCGGGTGTCAGAACCATTCTGTCACGGCTCGCGGGTGAGCTGTGCTTGTGACGGAACGGTTCCGTCACGGCCCCGCCCGCTTAATGAAACGCGCCGCACAGGCGTGAAATCAGCGCCGCGCAGGCGCGGCGAGCGGGCCGTGACTGAACCGTTCCGTCATGAGCAAAGCCCACCCGAGGGCCGTGACGGAACCGTTCCGTCAATAGCGTCCAAAGGGTAAAGGGCCGTTGTGTAAGGTTGCATTGCATTTTGATTTATCCTTCATACTTTTCATCTGGTTACCATACGCTTCTAACTAATGGTAATTTGCACATGAAATTTTATTATTTAGCAATTTGTGAATGGTTAATATTTCTATATTGTAAATCTGTAATTGGAAGTTTCACTTTTGGAAATCCACTTTACAACCTCAATATAAGAATGTGTTAAACGTTTGTTGCGCTATTTTAATTTTGAGAATCAAAGTTTAGGGAACCTTGGTGCAATGCAATAGGAAATTTAAAGGTCACAAACCTTTTTAGCAAATGGTTAGTGGCACACTAAACCTCTGCATATCAAGCCTCTAGGTCCTTCTAAATTAACATATTTTCAAACCTGAGCATTATTACCTTGGCTCAAGAATCAATGCCCTTCTGAAAGAGCAATGCATTTTGGATGTGAATGGCAACTATACAGGTAGGAAGTAAGTCAAAATGTTAAATCCAATTCCAGTTCAAATTAGGAATCTGCAAAATTTGCATAATTTGTTATAGTGTAATTACATGAAATTTCAGCAATATTGCACAAAATTGCATATAAGTATGCAAAATGCAAAGCTGTTGTTTTGCACTCTATTCTAGCACACAATGGGGGAGATTTACCAAAGTTCCACGCAACGTAGCCAAGCCTGCCGTGAGGCTGAAATGCATTGTGCAACGGGGAAGGAGCAGGAGAGCATCATATTTTCAAAGAAATGGCTCTCTCCTCCCCTTTCCCTTGCGCCGGCGCTAATTACAGCTGCTGTGTGCCACGCACCACCATAGCGCTAGGTTGTCTGTATGAGTTTAGCAAAGGTTTTTTACAAGAAAGGTACCCTTCATGTACAAAATACTATGCCTAGATACAAGAGAACGCTTTATCCCTCTGTTTCCCATCACACTCTGCTGCATTGTTTGAGGAAAGGAGGGGTGGTAGGTAGCGCTCAGAGTTGGATGGAATCCTTCTTGTCTGAGGGTAGTTTTCAGGTGAGGCTGGGCTCCCACTATTCCAAAGTTATCAAACTGCAAACGGAGGTGCCTGGGGGTTCTACCCTGAGTCCGACACTGTTCAATCTCTATGCTTCACATCTAGCAGAGATTGCATAAAAATTTGGAATCATGGTTGTGCCCTATGCCAATGACACTCAACCGGTGGTTTCATTTACACAGGCACAGGATACAGCAGCCTCCAATTTCAGGGCATGTATGCAAGACCTGGTGCTGTGGTTGGCAAATAACTGCCTGAAATTGAATGGAAAGAAGACCGAGTTGCTTGTGATAGGGAAAAAATCCATCAGTGTAGTCATCAGCGTGGTGGCCCCAGATTTTGGGACCTACCCCCATGCCCTGTGTACAGGCTAAGAACCTTGGGGTCTGGCTGGACACCAAGCTCCCTTTTGAGCAGCATACCAGGCGGTTGGCAGGCGCCTGTTTTGGAGTCTTGCGGGGTCTTCGGAAAACCTTGGATGTACTGCCTATTGCAGCCAGGAAGACCATGGTGCATGCTCTGATTACATCGCGCCTAGATTACGGTAATATAATGTACCTGGGTGCTACCACTAAATGCGTGCAGAGAATAGAAGGTGTCCAGAACGCAGCAACGAGCTTGGTTCTTATGCTTCCGAGAAGAGCCTTTTCTAAGGGGGCTCTGGCTTACCTTCATTGGCTGCGAGTTAAGGAGAGAGTTTTGTTCAAGGCTTTGTGCTTGTGCCACCGGATCATACGAAGGACTGGCCCTTCATACTTTGATTTACTTACTCTCTACTCACCAACATGGCAACTTAGATCGAGTGGTACGGATCAGGTGTGTGTTCCTACCATTAAGAGAGCTAGGATGGGTGGCCGTTCTTTCCGTTATGTGGCCGCACAGCAATGGAACAAGCTCCCACAGAACCTTCGGCTGGAGGACTCAAACGCTGTTTTCGGTAAAAAGCTGAAAACGTATTTATTCCCATCTGAATAGCCCTTTCCTTTTAGGTTAGGTTGTTAAGCTGCCGAGTGTAGAATGTATCGCAGCGCGGGGACAAACTGGCCTAGTGTAACCAGGTGCTTTACAAATGGGACTATTATTGTTATTATTATTATTATTATTATTATTATTATTATTATTGTATGCGTTCTGCACAGTGAGATGCACACATGCAAAGTCGGAAAAGGAAGAAGATGTTTTTCCTTCCTTTAGTCTAGTTTAAAAGGGCACAGTTTTCTCATGTTAAACCCAACCTACTGTGAAACGAACTACAGTTCCTACATAGTCACCACTTGTCTTTTACTGCAAAATGACCCAGTTCTGTTTTTACAGCTGATCTTCAGCAAAAGCACATCTGCAGTCTATGGGCTCGATTTACTAGGTACATTTACGAAAAGTAGTAAAGTTAGACTTTTGGTCTAAATTTAACTTTGTGAATACCAAAAAGTAGTAAACTTACACAAAAGTGCCTGTTTACCTTTGTGAATCAGGCCCCATTTCTGTGTCTACATCTATTGTGCTGTGTTCTCTAGTTGTTTTACATGGCAGAAATAAACCTGGTATAGGATTCCTTCACTCACTCTCTCACTTTCTCTTAACACCTCCCAAAGCCAATATATTGTTGCCTCAAGAGAATCAAAGACACATCCCTTCTGAGCAAATTTTATTTTCAAACTTTGGGAAAAATGCTCCTCCAGGTTCCCTCCCTACAAATAAGACATCTATTATATATCCATTGGCAGGCACATTATCCAGAGAACACATTGATCAGTGTTAGTTCGTCTTCTCTGCCAGGAAATGGGAAAGTCTAAATGGCATACTTACTTGTGAGAGACAAGCAGAACGGCTAAAGTAAAGGCATTAATGCTACCAGCACAAACAGGCTACTTAAGAACAGAACATATGACACATTACAAAAGACTTGAAAAGGTTGTGGAGACAGAATTATAAATCTTCAGCAAAAAATATACATTCAGAGGAGCTTAGGCGCTATAAAAAATTATTCTGAAAGGCTAGATCATGTCACTCTGCCTCCACTATTGCATTTGTGGATAACTTTTCTAGAAATTTCATTCCCTTTACTGAGATTTTCCCGAGTCTTTCACATAGCATATCTAGCTTATTCCAAATCGTGCTGCCAGTCTACTTGTAGGACTCCACTCTCTGTACTCTATGTCTGATCACCTCAGAGTTCACCACTGGCTTCAGGGGTGAAAATATTTCATTTTCATCATAATTTTCTACAGAACATTGCAGAATCTTTTTTTTACTTTCCTTCACTCCAGAATCACACAGTGCATGCACACACACAAGCAGTGTTTGGCGGAAGAATCATTGGTCACCTTCAATTGCATCACCCTTACCCATTTGGCAAGTTGGGTATTTTTCTATCTAGCTCCTATATACTGGCTACAAAATCAGTCTTAATTTTGTAAAGGGTTTAAGACCGCTCTATTTTCTTGACCCCATGACTCAATGGACTCTTGTAAGAAATTGGGTGACTAAAATTAACCTGTGCTCAACCCTCTGGTAACTTGGTACAGAGGAATCAGGCTTAACTCAGAGGCAATTTAGAAAGTATTTGTGCTTGCATCTCATTGACAAAGTGACCAGCTCATGCACACTGACCCTCTCCTCCTCAGAAAAAAGCATTCAATCAAGTGCACTGGCCCTACTTGTGGCCAAGAAAGACCAGGGCCCCAGATTTCAGGCGTGGGTAAAATGTAGTTACGTTAACCCCATGGCCCGAGTACTGGTAAAAAACCACACATCATATGAATTCCCCAAAGCTTGAGGCACAAGACCGAGATGTCCCACTTCTCTGCTCCTATTCGCACTATATATGGAGACACTGGTAGAGAGAATCTGAAAGGACACACAGATCACCACCATCACCTTCGGCCGGCAAGACTATAAAATCTCCCTTTACACCAATGATGTGACATTAACACTTACACAAAAGGACTTTGGAGTGATATCCGGCTTTAAAGTCAATATCCAAAAATCATACTCCCTCAACCTCATGGTGCCGTAGCACGACCACCTCATCCTCGAACAGTGATTCCCCATATCTTGGGCAAAACAATGGATCCCTTACCATGAACTGAAGGTCAAGAAGATTATAGTCTGCAACTATGCAGAACTCCTGGGCATAGTGTGCACTGACTTACAATGGTGGGAGGGAAGTGGCTCTCTTGGGTTGGTAGATTAGTGATGGTGAAAATGACTCTTCTCCCCAAAATTTTCTATGTTAGGCAAACCTTATACCAGCACCCTTCCGCATACTGCACAAAATACAATACACGATAGAGAACTACTTTTGGGAAGGCAAGAAACCACATATGGCTATTGATGGGCCTACCTTCCTGAGGGAAAGAGAGGACGGGCATCCCCCAACTCGCCTACTACTACACAGCGGACCATCTGCGCTACATGGTGCAATGGAGTAGGCCACTCATGGAAAAACACTAGTGCTTCATGGACCAAATCTGGAAATCCCCTGGCTCCTCAAATGAAATCAACCCCCAAGAGTTCTGTAGCTCATTAACGAGGGCCACCGTCTTCACCTGGGGCATGGTTAAAATTTTGAAGGTTCTCTCCAGCCACATCTCACCCCTCAGCACCATTTTTGGTAACAAAGCATTTCACTTCGCTATGAGTGACACCGCCTTCAAAGCCTGGCAGGACACCAACTGCAAAAGAATCAGTGACTTCTTTGACCACACAGGTCTCCTGGGTTTCCCCAACTCTGCGACTTTGATGACTTTTTCGAGGAGGAACTCTGTCACTACACCGATATCCACCACTGAGTCACTCAACCTTAATTTTACTGCATGGCCAGAAGAGCTCTTACAAAGTTTGAGAAATGGGCAATTACCAAAACAGACAAGGGGTGGCACAGACCCGAACCAGCCAGGCGGTGAGGTAAGGTACGTTTTATTAAAATGTATATTTAATCCCCACCCGCGCGACATCCCCTACCTCCCGTGAGCCGCGACTGCTGATGTGGTATCACAAAGCCTGCCACAGCAGCAACCAAATATGCCCGTTTCAGTTTCAGACAGTGCTGGGGGAGGGGGGTGGTCCTACCATGCTTCAAAGGTTGCACAGAATAACGAGAGGGCCGAGGAGCCTGTGTGTGACAACAAGGAACAGGCGCGTGCCTGTCTGCTCAGCTAGCTTGCACTGACTGATCTACAGGTGAAAACACACGTGTGACACAGCTCACGTCTGTGTATCAAGCGACAGCTAGAACTAACTGTTGTAGATCAGTCAGTGCAAACTAGCTGAGCAGACAGTAGGGACGGGGGAGTAGCAGCTGGACTAATATGGTCTGGAAAAGCAGTGCCCAAGTGTGCCTGGAGAGAAGGGAGGATACGCTGACCTACTGAGGGCCGGGAGGAGGAGGGGGGACAGAAACTGCTGAAACTCAAGACGCCTGCAAATGATACTGGGACACAAACAGGTGGCGAGTGTTTGTCTAGGATCACACAGCTCGGTCATGATGGGAAGCGAGGATCACAATTAATTGGGTCTCCTGGTTCCGAGGTCAATACGAGGGCTATACTCAGTTACCTCACGTCACTACGCCACACCTCAGTAGCTGTTCTCCATTAGACCCCCTGTCTGTCTCCTGCAGTAGAGCCTGGCATTCACCAGTGCTAGCGGTGGGTTCCTAAATGAATCTCTGAGAACGACCCCATGTTAGATTGTTCACAAATTAAGCCCTGGTTGTTGTGTACGGCCATTTGTGGAAAGGTGCATGTTGGAACGGTCTATCCATGCGTGAATGTACTGAACGGTGCATGCCGATGCCTGGCTATGAGGGGTGCTGTTTTTCATTGTGTGTTGCACCGAGCATTTTGGGATGGTTGAGAAGGGCTGCCCCTTCCTGTAAGCTAAGGCATGGCTGTCTGATAGGTGTGTTTGCAATTACTGATTAACAGAGACGTTGTTGTAAGGCTTGGGAAAAGTGTGTGGTGGTTAGCCAGGGCACTACTTTCTAAGAGGCCCCCTTTTCTTAAGTATTGTGCTCAGCTCTGCAAGTTGGAGGACCGTTGTGTGATGTCACGCTATCAAATAGGTGACTGTTTGCTCAAATCACTTTCTTTTGTAGCCTCCTTGAGGCTGAATATATTTAATAATATAATGGACAGATGCGCAAAGCTCCAGTCTGGGGGACGGTATACCTCTCATTTTGAATATATGTTGTCTCGTTTGTTGCCTACCCGGGCCTCCGCCAGCACTACAGCCTGCACAGCCACATTCTTCTTTATTGTTATCTGTGCCCCTGGAATGGCAAGTTCTTCTTCTGTCTTTCCTCTCTCCAAGACTCAGTCTCTATCCCTCTCTGGCTTCCCTTCCTCCCTCCTTCCTTGCATGGCTCTCCTTTATTTCATTTCCTTCCTCCATGCCTCTACCATTCTCTTCCTTCACTCTAATGCCTGTACCTCACAATTTCCTTTTCTCCCTCCATTCCTCTCTCTCTCCATTTTCTTTCGTCCCCCACATGCCTCTTCCCCATGCTTCAATACTCTCTTATTTCGTGCCTCGTATCTTGCTTTCTGTTTCCTTTAATACCCCTCATTTCTCTCTTATCCCCTTCCTACAGCTCCACCCTCTCCTTTCATCGCTTGTTCCTGTACTCCTGTGTACAAGACAAGGCTGCTAGCACCTTTGTCTGAGTACATACAGTTCACCCGGACTCTGAGTTCAGGCATTAGAACAAAACAAATGTCTAGATCATGGGTACTCACAAACTTTCTCTCGGGGCCAAATTTACGGTGTGGTTTGTGTCCGAGGGCTGCACCGGTGGGGGCGGGGTCAGTGGGAAAGGGGCGGGGCTAGAGCAACAAAAAAAACTGTGACAATAAGGTTGATCATAGGTCCCTGCAGCGGACGCCTTCGTCCACTGAGCCACCATTCCCGGCATAGACACACATCTCTCTCCCTCTCCCTCTCTCTGCCTCTCTCCCCCTCTCTCCTCCTTTTTCCCCCTCTCTCCCCCTCTATCCCCCTCTCTGCCCCTCTCTCTCCCTCTCTCCCCCTCTCTCTCCCTCTCTCTCCCCCTCCCTCTCTCCCTCCCTCTCCCTTTCCCTCGCCCTCTCCCTCTGTCTGACTCTCTGTCTCCCTCTGACTCTCTCTCTCTCCATCTCTCGCCATCTCTCCATCTATCCCTCTGTCTCACTCACTCTGACTCTCTCACTCCCTCTCTTCCTCTGTCTCACTCACTCTGTCTCCCTCCCTCTCCCTCTCTCTCCCTCCCCCTCTCCCTTTCCCTCTCCCTCTCCCTCTCTCTGTCTCTCTGTCTCCCTCTGACTCTGTCTCCCTCTGACTCTCTCTCTTTCCATCCCTCCCTCTGTCTCCCTCCCTCCCTCTGTCTCCCTCCCTCCCTATGTCTCCTTCCCTCTCTCTTTCTCCATCCCTCTCTCTGTCTCCCTCCCTCCCTCTGTCTCCGTCTCTCTCTGTCTCCCTCCCTCCCTCGCTCCCTCCCTCCCTCTGTCTCCCTCCCTCTCTGTCTCCCTCCCTCCCTCTGTCTCCCTCTGTCTGCCTCCCTTTCCCTCACTCCCTCGCTTTCCATCCCTCCCTCGCTCCCTTTCCCTCCCTCGCTCTCCCTCACTCTCCCTCCCTCCCTCCCCATCCCTTCCCTTCCCCTCCCTCTCCCTCGCTCTCCCTCCCTTTCCCTCCCTCACTTTCCCTCTCCCTCTCTTTCCCTCCCTCTAGCTCTCCCTCCCTCTGTCCCCCTCTCCCTCCTTTTCCTCCCTCTGTCTCCCTCCCTCTGTCTGCCTTCCTTTCCCTCCCTCCCTCCTACTTTAACAAAGGTAAGGTCCATCAGATTGGTTTTGACGTCTTCAGTGAATTTGGACATCCGAAGACAAATATGCAGATAGATACAAATGGATGTCCTCATAGCATGGGCAACAGAGTAGAGCTGTGTCCAGTCCATATTTAATGATATGGCTGGAAGCATTCTGACAATCTGCATTGACCTCCTGAAATGCTCCTTCATGTTTGCGGGATGTGGGGCAACATCAATTGGGTTATACCCCATAATAAAGCATGGGTACAACAGGCGAGAAGGCAGTTGGCCTTTAACGATTTCAGGGCTGTACTCCCTGCTGAGAAGGCTTTCTTGCTCCATGCTTCCAGTCTTTTAGACTCCCTATCTGAATGTACAGTAAATAAGGCACCACTCAATTGTGTACTGGAGAAAGAAGCTTAAATAACCAGGCTCTCTGGAGATGGGTGTGTGGAGAGAAAAAGTGAGTTGCTGCCTGGTACCAAACTGTACCTCTATGCCACAAGTCTATCCACCGCTTGCATAGAGGATGACTTTTCCCAAGCTGTCACGACAGGTGCCATCAAAGCCTCATTGAAGGACAGCTAAGGTTCTGATGTGGCTGATGATGGCAAGAGAATCTCGTTAAGATCATTGGACTTGGTCTCTGCTGAACGGAAATCCAAAGGGTACACAGTCAAAATATTGAGTTGTAAATATCGACCTACCAAAATATCGTGTTAGAAATTTCGAAGGTATAGAATATCGATGTCAAGAATATCGTTGGATAGAATATCGACCCTAAGGTAAGTAATATCGAAATTATTTATATCGATTTAAGTAATATCGAAGTTAGTAATATCGATAGCATGTATATCGATGTCACTAATTTCGATGACACTAATATCGATATTTGTATGATTTTTTTGTTTTTTATTATGTATGTGTTATATGTGTTATTTAAGTATTTAAAATAAATAATATTATATGTGTATTAATTTTATATATTAATACATTTATTTATAAGCAAATTATATGTTTTAGTACCGGAGCGGGTAGTGGGTTTATAGGGGAATAGGGTGGGAAGTAATTTAATTATGTTTAATTAATTATTAATTAGTTGGAGTTATAAAATAATTTTAATAATTGATAATTAATTTTAATTAATTGGAAAATAATTTTAATAATTGATAAATATGTTCTGTAGCGGGTTGTGGGTTTATAGGGGAATAGGGTGGGAAGTAATTTAATTATGTTTAAATAATTATTAATAAGTAGGAGTTATAAGTTCATTTTCATTAATTAGTAATTCATTTTAATTAATTGGGAATTAATTTTAATTAATTGATTAATTGATAAATATGTTTTGTAGCGGGTTGTGGGTTTATAGGGGAATAGGGTGGGAAGTAATTTAATTATGTTTAATTAATTATTAATTAGTAGGAGTTATAAAGTAATTTTAATCAATTGCTAATTAATTTTAATTATTTGGAAATTATTTTTAATTAATTGATAAATATGTTCTGTAGCGGGTTGTGGGTTTATAGGGGAATAGGGTGGGAAGTAATTTAATTATGTTTAATTAATTATTAATTAGTTGGAATTATAAATTAATTTGAAATAATTGCTAATTAATTTTAATTAATTGGTTATTAATTTTCATTAATTGGTAAATAATTTTCATTAATTCATAAATAAATAAATGTGTTCTGTTGCGGGTAGTGGGTTAATAGGGGAATATGGTGGGAAGTCATTTAAATGTAATTCAGTAATAATGTATTAAATTATTTGTTTTGTTCATAATATAATTGATAATTAATTATTAATTGGTCATTAAATAATATACATTGGTATTTTAAAATATTTAATTTGGGCTAAATATATTTTGATAATCATGTCTTTAATAATTATGTATAGGCATTGTGTATGGTTTATATTTATTTAATAGTTTACATTTTTATTACTAAAACATTGTTTTCTTTATAAGTATGTTATTTTAACAACTACGCTTCTCCAACACTTTCGCTACTGTTGCACTCTCTGGAGTGGGAATAGTAATTTTTACCCCTACGCTATCCAACGCTTTCCCTACTATTGCACTCTCTGGAGTGAGAATAGTAATTTGTAACCGTACGCTATCCTACGCTTTCCCTACTGTTGCAATCTCTGGAGTTGGAATAGTAATTGTTACCCCTACGCTATCCAACGCTTTCCCTACTGTTGCACTCTCTGGAGTGGGAATAGTAATTTTTACTCCTACGCTATCCAACGCTTTCCCTACTGTTGCATTCTCTGGAGTGGGAATAGTAATTTTTACCCCTACGCTATCCAAAGCTTTCCCTACTGTTGCACTCTCTGGAGTGGGAATAGTAATTTTTACCCCTATGCTATCCAACGCTTTCCCTACTGTTGCACTCTCTGGAGTGGGAATAGTAATTTTTACCCCTACGCTATCCAACGCTTTCCCTACTGTTGCACTCTCTGGAGTGGGAATAGTAAATTGTACCCCTACGCTATCCAACGCTTTCCCTACTGTTGCACTCTCTGGAGTGGGAATAGTAATTTTTACCCCTATGCTATCCAACGCTTTCCCTACTATTGCACTCTCTGGAGTGGGAATAGTAATTTGTAACCGTACGCTATCCTACGCTTTCCCTACTGTTGCAATCTCTGGAGTTGGAATAGTAATTGTTACCCCTACGCTATCCAACGCTTTCCCTACTGTTGCACTCTCTGGAGTGGGAATAGTAATTTTTACTCCTACGCTATCCAACGCTTTCCCTACTGTTGCATTCTCTGGAGTGGGAATAGTAATTTTTACCCCTACGCTATCCAAAGCTTTCCCTACTGTTGCACTCTCTGGAGTGGGAATAGTAATTTTTACCCCTATGCTATCCAACGCTTTCCCTACTGTTGCACTCTCTGGAGTGGGAATAGTAATTTTTACCCCTACGCTATCCAACGCTTTCCCTACTGTTGCACTCTCTGGAGTGGGAATAGTAAATTGTACCCCTACGCTATCCAACGCTTTCCCTACTGTTGCACTCTCTGGAGTTGGAATAGTAATTGTTACCCCTACGCTATCCAATGCTTTCCCTACAGTTGCACTCTCTGGAGTGGGAATAGTAATTTATACTCCTACGCTATCCAACGCTTTCCCTACTGTTGCACTCTGTGGAGTGGGAACAGTAATTTATACTCCTACGCTATCCAACGCTTTACCTACTGTTGCACTCTCTGGAGTGGGAATAGTAATTTTTACTCCTACGCTATCCAACGCTTTCCCTACTGTTGCACTCTCTGGAGTTGGAATAGTAATTGTTACCCCTACGCTATCCAACGCTTTCCCTACTGTTGCACTCTCTGGAGTGGGAATAGTAAATTGTACCCCTACGCTATCCAACGCTTTCCCTACTGTTGCACTCTCTGGAGTGGGAATAGTAATTTATACTCCTACGCTATCCAACGCTTTCCCTACTGTTGCACTCTGTGGAGTGGGAATAGTAATTTATACTCCTACGCTATCCAACGCTTTCCCTACTGTTGCACTCTCTGGAGTGGGAATAGTAATTTTTACTCCTACGCTATCCAACGCTTTCCCTACTGTTGCATTCTCTGGAGTGGGAATAGTAATTTTTACCCCTACGCTATCCAAAGCTTTCCCTACTGTTGCACTCTCTGGAGTGGGAATAGTCATTTTTACCCCTATGCTATCCAACGCTTTCCCTACTGTTGCACTCTCTGGAGTGGGAATAGTAATTTTTACTCATACGCTATCCAACGCTTTCCCTACTGTTGCACTCTCTGGAGTGGGAATAGTAATTTTAACCCCTACGTTATCCCAAGCTTTCCCTACTGTTGCACTCTCTGGAGTGGGAATAGTCATTTTTACCCCTACGCTATCCAACGCTTTCCCTACTGTTGCACTCTCTGTAGTGGGAATAGTAATTTTTACCCTTACGCAATCCAACGTTTTATATAATGAATTGTAAAAATATTAAAAGTATTTTTATTTTGTATGTTTTTTACATTTTATTTATGTTATTGTTTCATGTTTGTAAATGTATTTGTAAATTAGAATATATTTTATAAATTTATAAATTAGTAAAATAATTATTACAACTTATTGTTCAGTACATATATATTATATATTTACTGTATATATTTAAATAATGTTTTATTATTATATATGTATTATTTATTCATTTTAAACATTATTAGAAACTTTTAACTATGTAGAATTTATTTATTAGTGTTATTTACTTCATTTTACATATATATGTAAAAAAAAATGATATTTTTAACATCGATATTTTTAACATCTATATTATTTTTTCGATATTTTTGTACTTACCATGTTGTAGATAGGATGTCGATATTCTTGCCCTCGATATTTTTGACTCGATATTCCTGTAGGTCAATATTGTGTCAGTGATTTAATCCAAAGATCTCCACGGCATGTAGCACTATTCCCTCCCTTGCTTTCCCTCCCTCCCTCCCTCTGTCTCCCTCCTTTTCTTTTTTAAAGGCTGTCTGCAACCAGAGCTTGACTCAGAGACTCTGCTGCCTGTGGGGGCCGGGCGATTGCCGCCGTAGTCAGAGTGGGGCTGCAGGGGCGCTGAGAGGTGAAAATAGCCTCATTAACATGCTAATGGTCAGACCATTAGCATGTTAATGAGGCTATTTTCACCTCTCAGCGCCCCTGCAGCCCCACTCTGACTATGGGGGCAATCGCCTGGCCCCCACAGGCAGCAGAGTCTCTGAGTCGAGCTCTGGTTGCAGACAGCCTTTAAAAAAAAAAAAACTCGGGTAGATATCTGAAAGGTCCGCGGGCTGCCAGAGAAGGCTTGCCGGGCCGCCAGCGGCCCTCGGGCCGCACTTTGAGTACCCCTGGTCTAGATGATCATATTTCTTAATCTCCTGAACAAGGCATAAAACATCACCCTGTGACACAGGGTACTACTCATCAGCATTAGTCAGGACTTCCAGTGTGTTTGTAGCAGAGCATTGTTATCTCAAGTCCATTGTAAAGTTCTCTAATTACAGAATGGAGCAGCTATGTCCTTATCATAAAATGCCTTTATTGACATCACAACTTAAGAAGAAAATGCCAGACAGGTGCACTGCAGACAGTAGACAGACAAGTCAAACGTGTGGGCAGTTAACATAATTAAAAACCTTGCTTGTTGCATTTCAAAATTTGCACACTACAGTAATTAAACAATTATAATTCTTTAAAATATGGAATATTTTTCATGTGTTTAAATATTTCAAGTCTACACAAGCACTATTGCTTCATAAAATTTGCTTTGAAATGCATGATTTTCAGTCTTTTTTTCAAATTTTCTTGGGGGAAACCCCCCCACTCCCGAAGCTCAGTTATGATAGTTGTGCTCACTTGCGACAACATGTTCGGCCCACCACTTTCAAATGTCACCAGCCACCACAGACTACCATGTTTAAAGGAGAGAGTACAAGCACTTTAGCACTTGTTAGAAGTGGTAAAGAACTCAGAGTCCTAAGGCCAGCAAAAACGAAATAAGTCAAAATAGGAAGGGTGATGGCAAAAAGTTTGGAGGAAGACTACTCTAGATGACAGGTTCTGTAATTCATTCTTCTTAGCCCTAAGTCAATAATTTTTGAGCATCTGTTTCTGCTTTGTAAAAATGTTAATCATCTTCATCAAGTCTCCTCAGCATATAAATGTTGATAAAGTGTTAATTTTTTTCTAACTTAACAATATGCAACAAGAATGACTTTTCTTCCTATGTCTGAACAAACCTTAGGGCCTGTACATGTTGGAGGAAATGGTACCCTTTCATCCAAACTAAAGGTCCACCCACCACATTTAGAGAGGGGCAGAGCTTCATTGCATTGACGATTGAATCTACTACATCTCCACCACCTTTACACACAGTCGGAAATTTACTATGTCTCTCGCCAACACTATTCAGATTGGGGTGGACACATAGCTAGTTTTCACTGACCATTACCGCCATGAAAAACATAATGGTAAGGGGCAATGAAAACTTTTAAATGACCCCCATGCCACAGGAGAATGCTCTCATGGTGAGGGAGTGACTGGTCTTATTTTCAAAAAGGCAATACCACCTTGGGATTTTCTTTATGAAGTAAAAAAGTGGCAAGTTTTATGTACAGCTCCGCCATGTTGATGGAGCCAACCATCAAACTTACAATACATTTCAATGATCCACCTTTATAGTGGTTCCTGTAAATGCTAAAGATGTCCACAGGGGCAGCGGACATCTCTAAATAAGGCAGGGAGAATACCCTCAACATGGTACTCATACATACAAATACTCCACCGTGAGGATGTTAATCACTCTGTCCGCTAATAATTAAATCAGCCCCTAAGTGAAAATGTTGTTTTAGAATAATAAGTGTGCAACTGCTCAATTTTGACATAGCACCTAATATCATATTACATTAAGAAGTGTGTATGGTTTATATATTATATTTAATCACTGTGCATCTTAAACTAACTTTGTAGACATTAAAAATGCCAGACCTTACCTCAAAACTGCTCGTTTTGCAGTCTTTGTTCCGAATATGAGGCAAAACGTTCCTTATAGGGGTACATTTATTGTTAATGTTAATGTTAAGGGATCTTATATAGCGCACGGCTGCCCCAGCAAAGGGGCGTCCCGGCGCTTTGCAAAAGGAGGGGAAGTAAGCTACAGCGGATGGAAACCTGGGATTCACACACCTAGAGGTTTAGCAGAAAAGGTGAGTTTTTATGGCCTTTCTGAACGACAGCAGGTCGTTAAGACCGCAAATTTGGGAGGGTAGAGCCTTCCAGAGCTTAGCAGCGAGGTGCCGGAAGGAGTGGCTGCCCATCCGGGCCAGCTTAAAACGGGGGACAAGTGCCAAGTTTTGGCCTTCCGAACGGAGACCATGACGGGGTGTGTATGCTGTTAAAAGAGGGCTCAGCATAGGTGTTGAGGTAGTTTTCAAGACCTTGAATGCGAGACATAGGGTTTTAAAATGAATCCTCTTCTCTACCGCAAGCCAGTGGAGTTTAATGAGCGTGCTACTCACAGATTTAAAACGAGGGAGGCCTGTCAGGGCTCTAGCCGCTGCGTTCTGGACTCGTTGAAGTCTAGATTTTTCGGCCTGATTTACTCCTACAAGTAAAGAGTTTGCGTAGTCCAGACGTGAGAGAATGGCTGACTGCACCACTAGCTGGCGTGTCTGGGGGTCGAAAAACTTTAGGATCGACTTGAGGTTCCGAAGGATCCCGAAGCACGTTGCCGCAACCTTTTTAGTCTGGTGGGTAAAATTGAGGACAGAGTCCATCCAGACTCCAAGATTTTTCACCTGGTTTTTAGGCTCCGGCAGATTACCGAGTGCCTCGGGCCACCATTTGTCATCCCAGGCCGCCATCTCTTTACCCACCAATAAGACCTCAGTTTTCCCAGCGTTAAGCTGTATGTAGTTTGAAGTCATCCAGATTGTAATGTCAGTGAGGCCCTGTTTAAAACTCTGTGCACTTAGTCCATTCTCCTCACTTAATGTTACCACTAGCTGGGTGTCGTCAGCATACAATACTAACGACAAACCCCATCTCTTGGCCACCTCAGCCAGTGGTTGAACATAAATATTAAATAAGGTCGGACTAAGTGCAGACCCTTGCGGCACTCCTTGACTGATAGGGCGCTCTTTGGACAGGAACGGGGGAGTGGAGACCCGAAAAGACCTGTCTGATAAAAATGCCTTAAACCAGTTCAGGGCCTGTCCCGATACACCAGCCTCCTCCAGCCGGAATAGCAACACTTCATGGGACACCCTGTCGAAGGCAGCACTGAGATCTAACAGTATCAGTGCTGCCGTCTTACCAGAGTCCAGAATGGACCGGAGATGTTCCGTGACACTCAAGAATGCGGTCTCGGTGCTATGTCCTGCGCGGAAGCCATGTTGGGAATTATCTAAGATGGAATTAGATATAAGGAATTTAGTCAGGGTGGTATTGGCATGGGATTCAGGTACTTTGGCTGGCCAGGGGAGCAGCGAGATGGGTCTGAAGTTCTCGGGCAAAAAGGGATCTAATGTGGGGTTTTTAATGATGGGAGATAGCCAGGCCTGCTTCCATCTGGTAGGTATAATGGCAGTGGAGAAGGATAGATTTATAATGTCTTGGAGAGGACTGAGTACAGTCCAGTCCTTTGCTCTAAAAAGTTTAGGTTTCAGGGGGTCAGCAGGTGAACCTGTTTTAATTTTGTCACAAGCTTTGAGGAACTCCTCTTGGTTCAGCGAAGGAATCTCTGTGAGTTTGTGGGTGGCCCTGGTGTCTGAGGCTTTGAGACAGGACCTGGCTGGAAAAGCATTATATATCTTCTGAATCTTATCAATAAAGAAGGATGCCAGGTTCTCACAGTGTGTCGGGAGGGTATTTAATTCCTCTGCTGTTTATACTTAGTTCTTTTAATATTTTAAAAATAGTGTTAGTGGGGCATTGGCTACAACTAATCTCCTTAGCATAGTACGAGGCTCGAGTTCTACAGATAGTTCTGTGATATTTTTTTTGTAGCTGGACATATTGTGATTTCAGCACAGGGTCATAGGCCTTTCTCCATTTGCGCTCGGCAATTTTGCAATCTTTCCTAAGGGAAGTGAGTTCTTCGTTGTACCACGGACTCGACTCCTGGGAGAGTGCCCTGGTTCAGCTAGCTGGTATGAGGGCATCTAGTGCCTGGGTGATCCAATTGCAAAAGCCCTCGTAACCTACTTCAATGTCTTCATTGATTACAGGGGGGTCAGCTTTGAGGAGTGCGTGAAATTCTACGAGGCAGAGTTTTCTCTATGGTCGCTTTAGCACGCGCTGGACAGGTTTCGATTTGGATGTGCCCCTAATAGGTATAGTCATAATCGCCAACAGGTGGTCGGTCCAAGTCATCGGGATAGGGGCCTCCACTGTCACGTCCTCCAAATTAGAAAAGATAGGGTCTAGGAGGTGACCGCCGTTATGCGTAGAGCCACTGACTGAAACGCGGCCAGGTCTGCAAGCAGGCTGCCAATCCTCATGTCTGTGGTGAGATCGAAATGGATGTTTAGGTCACCAAGAATATTGAAATTGGCTGTCCTTGTTATCAAAGAGCACACGGTTTCAAGGAGGGCCTTAATAAAACTAATGTCCTGTCCCGGGGGTCTATAAATCAGGATACCGGACAGGGTTAACTGAGGATTACTTTTGACGCTATAGCGGGTGCTTTCGCTACCTTCGATGTCCATTTTGGTGAATAGGCAGGCATATTGGGATTTGGCCATCATCGCTATGCCTCCACCCCTTGAATGTCTATTTACCGTGAATGCAGAGTATCCTGATGGAGTGGCTAGATTAATAACAGAGTGCATGTCTTCTTGTAGCCAGGTCTCCGTAAGGAACAGAATGTCTAAGGCATAGTTTTTAATTAGATCCTGAATTTCCAGATGATGTTTGGATAGAGATCTAACATTAAGTAGAGCAACCAAGATTTGCTGCTGAGGAAGGGCAACAAAAGATGGGAGTGACAGAGGTCTGGGAAGGCTATAGCAACATGGGCACTTAAAGCTGCCTTTCTGGTGTAATAATGAACATGTCTTACATGTAGCGCCTGTAGTGTTAAGATTGAAAAGATCTCCTAAGGAGTAAACAACAGATCCCTCCCTTACCGGACTAAGGTCCCTGGCGAGAGGAGACATACAGGCGCGGACGGGCGCAGACGGGCTTGTCTTGGGCGCGTCTTCGGCGCGCTGAGAAAGCGCCCGCTGCGCCCGTCGGCTGCGCTCCTGTAGCACCATCTGCTATATCCGGGTGGGGGCCCGTCTGACTGGTGCAGGATGCACAGCAGAAGTCGTAGTCACTTCCGATGTGCTCCTGTGTTTGTTTTCCCTCCACAACAAGCTGAGCAGGTCAGTGGTGGACCGAGGAAATGAGTTGAGTGAAGTTAAAACGGCGGACAAACACAGTTTCAAAAACAAAGTTAAAATGCAAGTGTAAATATAAATGTAAGCAGTGCCACCCTTCTCAGTCACAATGAATGAAAATACAGCGCTGCGCACCTCTCCTTACTTTTACTCAGCTAGGGAGTGCGCAGACTGCTGCAGCTTTCAAAGTATCGGGTCCCTGACTGGTGCAGGAGGCACAGCGGAAGTCGTAGTCACTTCCGGTGTGCTCCTGTGTTCGTGTTCCCTCCACAACAAACTGACCAGGTCAGTGGTGGACTGGGGAAACGAGGTGAGTGAAGTTAAAACGGCGGTCAAACACAGTTTCAAAAACAAAGTTAAAATGCAAGTGCCACCCTGCTCGGTCACAATGAATGAAAATACAGCGCTGCGCTGCGCTCCTCTCCTTACTTTTACTCAGCATTTGTAACTTAATATTTAATGAGCTCACACATGGGTGCACTCTTTGCAGCTGATTTACAAAATGGCAAGCATGCCAATTCAATACTAAAAATTGATTCAATGTTTAGGGAAGAGCACATGCAGGTCGGTATCTGTTTAACAAACTACATAAGTGCCAAAAATACCACTATCTCAGAGTCCAAAACATAAAAAACCTTGAAGGAAATCACATTTACTTTGGGGCAATTTAAAAGGTTCAAACTACTCCGAAATAAAAGAAAATTACCAATAATCCATAGTAAAAAAAAATCAAATATATGAATAGAAAGAAATATCAGAAAGACATGTTTCACACATTTATCTGCTCCCTTCTTTCTTGTCTGAATCTCCCATTTTTCTAAGCACAGAGGCCGCAGTTTTTTTATATGCAATGGTTCCACCCCACCAGAGGGGCTAATTGTAAGGCATTGAGGGGCATATTATCAAGGGGGTTTATCTCCCTATTACCTAGCTGTTGCTAACACCAGTTAGCGACAGCTAGTAGGAGATAGTGACCATCTTGGGCCCCGCTTTGCATGTCAGTGAAATGTATCACTAATGACATGCAAAGTGGGTGTGCCAAGATGTTAGCGACTGGAAACAGTGGCTAACATCGCTATCTCCTATTACCAACTTTTTGGAGATTTTTGCGCTAAGAGCGAATATCTCCAAAAGCTAACACCTGCCCCTGAGCAGTTCTTAGCCATGTTATCCAATGGTAGGTGGATAACATGGCTAAGAAGATTAGCTCAGTAATGCATGAATATCGTTGACTTTTCAGCGATATTCATGCATTTCGGCCGATTTTTATCGCTTAGGAGATAAACCTTGATAATAGCAAGGTTCCTAAGCGATAAAAATCGCCGCAGCACGGCGATAAAAATATTGCCGCTAAGCCAACATAGCGATAATTATAGCTAGTTGTTGATAATATGCCCCTGAGTTCCAAAACAGACAGCTTTCAGAGTTATTCCCCACATTACATGTTTGACATCCTCTTAGCATGTATTTTTTAAAGGGTTTTGTGGTTGCACAACAGGATTTAACGAATTAAATATAGTGCTGTAAATGATTTCACATATATTTTCTGTCAACTCCTAATTGAGATATTGCTATGGGATACATTTATTTCAGCCATGATTCATGGACCTCTAAGGTCTATCCCTAATATGTGTTGTCCTTTCCTTTAGGTAAACTCGGTGCCTCTATCACTTTTGCAATGAAAATGTTCAAATAAACTTTGAAACTGAAGTTATTTAACCTACCCAATCCCCCTAGGTTGAGCTTTAAATCTCTGTTAAATGTTGCAAACTTTGGGCCTGCTGTACAGAACATTTTAATGGTCCCAAGTAACGAATTACTAACTGTTCCTGACAGTTAAAATGTTTTCTAATATGTACAAACCATATTTTCGGAGACCGTAATTTGCTATCATCTCCTTAAGTAATCCCTACTTGGAAGGGGCATGTTGTAGGCATCCTTCAAAATAGCAATTCTTAGAAGATGTTTGTGAGAAAGTCGTCCTTTTTGCCCTGATCACTCCCATTTGTAACTGATACTGGTGGTTACTGACTCTAATTGTGCCCTGGGCCCTGCCAACCAGGTAATTGCAATTTATATGACAACCTACCTGCAAGCCTCTAGTATATGGTGGGGTATATAGACTCTGAGGCCTAGCAGATTCAATGGACTTAAGTGTGCTGTGTGTCCTGCTGTCATTTTAAAAGTCAGCTTGGCTTTTGAAATAAAATTATATGCAAATTCGACTTCAGAATTAAATGTACTTCCAGGTCTTAAACTACCTTATTGTTACATATGTCACCCTATGGACTCCCCTACGTTCCCTAGGAGTAGGGTGCCTTGAAACTATACACAGGTATATTATAAAAGATGTTTCATATATCCTGGTGAGGGAAAACTGCTAATTTTGTTTTTCCCCATTGTAGTCAATTAGCTCCATAGGCTGACATAGGAAGGCTTTATTAAACTTTAATAAAGTCTAACTATTGACAAGAGTGAGCTAGAGTGATACTTCAAAGTGTATAAATAATTGTTAGAATAAATCCAGCAACTTGCCATGGTTGAATTTATTATAACTATAACAGAAAAGAAGTTATGGAACTTGCTGTTCTGATGTGCCTCAATCCAGCCTTAGAGTAGCCTCTCCTGATTAGCCAGCCTTTGACAGACTGAGCCAAGCTCCTAAAATGAGGCGTCAAGTGGCCGGAAAAGAAATAAAGAGACATCTGATGGCAGGAGAACTGTAAGCTGCAGAGGATAAGGCAGGAAGGGGACGGGTAGTCAAGCTGGTCTTCAAAGAAGGAAAGACACTTAGGACAGAACCCAGGCCCACTTCAATTTCCTGCGACCCCAGCCAGATGAGAGACACTGTAATCAAATTAGCAGAGAGGTTGGAAGGTGAGTGTTAGCCACACCTGTAGTTTGGGTAAGACAGACCTTAAACTCCAGAATACCTTTTCTCCATTTTGGTTTTTAAAGAACAGTGCTTTATAGGACAAGAATTTGCCACACTTCAGAGGAAGTGGTCATCATTGAGGGTGACACCCTGCACCCCATTGGTGAGGGGTGCCCCCTTGCTTACCAGCCCTGAAGCCTGGATAAATATGAGAGAGCTGCCCATTAAATCAGATCCCTGCCTGAAGAAACAAGAAGAAGAAGGACTGCCATGCTGGAACCCCTTGCAAAAATGACAGTTAATGGACAGAATGCAGAACAATGTCATACATTCACACCAGTACAGAGATCTGGGCCTAAATCCATCGTTTTTTTGCACTCCACACCACCCCAGTTCAGACATAGCCATATGCAAATCAGCCTTGACCCTGTGCCTCATGGGAACAGTCCAGCCCAAACTGCCAAGCCACGTCTTCCCTGGACCGGAATCAAGCATCCTAGGACCGGTTTCTGGCTATCAGCCGTCATCAGCCAAGATAGCTTGACTCCAGTGGTATGGAGAGCCCAGGACTCACGTCTGAGCATACCCGTCCCACTCGGGGTGACAAATGCAAAACCTAAAGTTGATGGACAGAATGCAGAACAATGTCATACATTCACACCAGTACAGAGATCTGGGCCTAAATTCATAGTTTTTTTGCACTCCACACCACCCCAGTTCAGACATGGCCATATGCAAATCAGCCTTGACCCTGTGCCTCATGTGAACGGTCCAGCCCGAACTGCCAAGCCATGTCTTCCCTGGACCGTAATCAAGCATCCTAGGTTCGGTTTCTGGCTATCAGCCGTCATCAGCCAGGATAGCTTGACTCCAGTGGTGTGGAGAGCACTAGACTCACGTCTGAGCATACCCGTCCCACTCGAGGTGACAAATGCAAAAACTACAGTTGATGAACAGAATGCAGAACAATGTCATACATTCACCCCAGTACAGAGATCTGGGCCTAAATCCATCATTTTTTTGCACGCCAAGAAGAAACCTGCTGACCACCTTCAACTAGACTTTAGAGGATTTGACCAGGGGCGTTGTAGGAACCGTAGTCTCAGCGCTCCAAGGAGCAACCCAGAGCTTCTAGAACCTTGGGTGGTATTTGTGAACCCATCATGAACCCAAAATAACCTTCTGGCGACATCCCCAAATGTTTGAGATCAACTGGAGCTTTTTGGCTAGATAGCTCCATAAGTTGACCGATCAGTCTTCGAGAGTCAAGCAGGCAACTTCGAACTGCCATCCAGGCTCAGATTCAGGTTTACCCCGCTGAAGCTCCAGAGCTTTTAATCATCAATGGGACTTCCAGGTGTTGTCTTAGGCATCGCTCTGAACCAAGCCGCCCTTTGTCAAACAGCAAGCCGGCCTAACAAGGAGACCTGCTTGACGTTGGGAGAAAAAGCTCCAAAAAAGTGAATAAGTCAGAATATAAAAATTTTACACAACCATACTGCTCACTGTATCTGACCCACACTCTATGCGGTTAGCCTGAAGGTCTGACTTTGTCCCGGTTAAGCGCAACTAGATGTCCCAAGTTGGTGCATTTGGCTTTTAGGCACAAGAAACTGTTTTGCTTTAAAAATTCATATCTCTGGTTCCCTACATTTGATTTTTGTCATTTTGGTGGCATTTTTATCTTTAAAAAAAAAACATTTCCTATTGTTATAAATTAGTTGTAGATTTTTTTGTGCTTTGTTTTTTACTTATTTATTATATTGGTGTTTTTAAATACTTTACACACCTGTCTCCTAAGTTAAGCTTGCCTGCCAAGCTACAAATGGTTGAACAAGGATTAATTTATTAAGAACTTGATTGGACCTTATTTGTGATTGTTGTGTGCTAGAAATGAGGGTCTCTAGTTGGCAGAGGTAAGTACCTTAGTCCAAGTAGGGACGCTTTTTCCTAGTTGGGGAAAAACTCCTAAAATAACACCTGCTCATCCCTTTGGTAGCTTGGCACGAGCCGACAGACTTATCTCAGAGGCAGTGTGTAAAGCATTTGCAAACACATAGAGTAATAGAAAGAAAACACTACAAATGGACACCACACCAGTTTAGAAAAAATAAGTCATCTTTATCTAAACCAAATCAAGACCAAAATGAAAAAAATGCACAATAAGGTAACAAAAAAGATGACTTTCAAATGGTAGAATTGGTTCAGTTCAAAGCAAATTGTAGATGCAGCACTTTTCACCCAAAGTACCTTGGATGCGTCACGCAAACAAACAAAAAGGGTCGCAGGGAAGGAGATGCGTCGGTTCTTTACACTCAGGGAAGGTATTGCATTGATTGCTTCCTCTGGGGCGGTGAAGAGTCGGTTGATTACCAGAGAGGAGGTGATGCGGCGGTTTGTTACTGCGTGGGGAGTTGATGTGTTGGTTTCTTACTGCGTCCCCCGACGATGTGACAGACCTGGTGCCTCAATGAGATGCGATGATCCAGGGTGATATTGTGTCGAAATTGCTGCAGTGATCTCAGACTTTGGAGACCGATGCAGTAGATGCAGCGTGCAGTGATTTCTCGAGCCGAGGGCAAGAACTGCATCTTTTTCTTCGGCGTAACATCGGAAACAAGTACAGCTGTTTCATGCTTCTCGTCGTTGCGTTGCTTTTCCAGCTTCAAACAGCCAGAGCAACCACCAGAGACCCAGAACAGCTGCAGACACATCTTGGCAGGTCAGATCTCCTAGCAAGGAAGTTCAGGAGGGGGGGGGAGGGAATCTTTGTGTCCCTGAGACTTCAGAAGAAGAGGCAACCTCTTCTTCAAGCCCTTGGAGATCTTCCTCAAGCAGGTAACATAACAAACACTGAAGTCCTTTTCCCTTCCCTTGGCAGAAAGTGGTCACTGAAGGCCAACCCCAGACAGCAAACAGCTCAGGAGCAGTATTCCTCCTCAGTTTCTCTGGCTCCTCTCCTTGGCAAAGGTTTCTCTTGATTCCCAGAAGTGATATAAAAGTACGGGGTCTGGGCCCCTCTGTTTATTATAATACAAAATCCTTTGTTCTCAGTGGCAGATAAGCTATTTGCCCAGCCAAAACCAGTTCTGTACTCTCTGGTGCAGCTTCATGGCAGAAGGCGTAGACAGCATTGTCGGTGGCAAACTTAGCCCATTCAGGTGTGAAAGAAATCTCCTCCCCCTACTTTAAATGCAGCCCAGATCTATTCAGCCCAGCCCTAACTCACCCTGAAAAGTCTGGATACACCTTTACCCACCCCCCCCCCCCAAGTGGCTGTCTGAACAGAATGCACATCCCCAGCCACTGTCACTCCAAAGCAAGGCACTCAATACACAAACTAGAAGAGGCACACTAAATGGTTAGGGAAGAAAATAACTACTTTCTAAAAGTGGTATTTTCAAACCCAGAATGTAAAAATCACCTTCACTAAAATATGCATCTTAACATTCTGAGTTGAGGCATATCAAATTTTATTTTCCTATCTTTTTCCCATGGCCAGTAATACTCATACTATGTTATCAGCAAACTCCCCATTCTATCTAACGTAATGGATAGTCTTACTATAGTGAAAAACTAAATTGGCAGTATTTCAATATCAGGACATACCACACACATCATGGCATGGCCTACCTTTCACATACACTGCACCCTGCCCACAGGGGTAACTTGGGCCTACCTTAGAGGTGACTTAAATTTAAGAAAAGGAAGGTTTGGGCCTGGCAAGTGGGTGCAGTGACATGGCTATATTAAACTGCACACAAGCACCACAATGGCAGACCTGAGACCTTGTTGCAAGGCTGCTTGTGTAGGTGGCACAATCAGTGCTGCAAGCCTACCAGCAGCATTTGGTTTACAGGCCCTGGGCTCACACAGTGGACTAGGGACTTAACAGAAAACCAAATAGACCAATTACGGAAACACCAATCCTTAGCAATAAGTTACACAGGGAGCACTTGTACTTTGGCACTGAACAGCAGTGGCAGAGCGCCTGAAGCATCTAGACTAGAAAAAAGAAATCCAACACACAGCAAAAATACAGGAGGAAAAGGCAAGAATACCGGGAAAAACTACGCCAATGATGCCAGGTCTAACATGGTGTTATTACCTAGTGAAGGTATCTACCTGCCCTTACTCATAAACCACCTTCCACCAATGTTTAAGTGTTTTGCAATTGAAATCTGGCTTCAAAATAATGAAACGTTTTAGACTCCGGAGTTGGGGTTGGTAAGCCATTGGCAAAAGGAAAAGAGGGACCATCTGACCACTTCCATTTTATGAATTAGGGTAGAAAGTATGTTGGAAAATAGATAGTGATCAGTGCCAAAAACCATAATCTTTCTTTTTTTTTTATTTACCCTCATATTACCATTAAGGAAAGTGGGCAGCATTAAAAAATGCTATATTCAAATATGAAACAAACCATGGCACACCCTACACATAGATTATATATGGTAGGTTTTTCCATTAAGTAATAATCCTGATTAGTTATTAACTGGAGGACGAGAGTATATTCTACATGAATAATATAATCATCCAAATCTTTAGCTTCAGCAGAGATCTTTTATTCAATGTTCATGTAGCCAACACGTGTTTCGTTAGTTTAGGGACTTCATCAGTGCTGATTTAAATAAAGTAAGATCAGATGGTAGGTATAACCGTATACAGAGGTCAGTGTGCCACACAAGATACATTCTTGCTGCGCTGGTTGAATAGGTAATGATTGGTAATCGTATAGTAAAATTCCAAAACATGATGATGATCGTGTTTACAGTAAATAAGATGGGTCAGGAATATCAAATAGATCTTCGGTAAGAGCTTAAATTGAAATCCAATATTATTATTAGTGAGGTTCCCAGAGTAAAGGGTAAATCTGTTCGGTTCAAAGTATTCAAACAACGTAAAGGTCCCTGTGCTGCCCCTCTACCGCTCCTCTCGCGGAATGACCATTGGTGTTCTGAATAATAATATTGGATTTCAACATAAAACTCTTCCCGAAGATCTTTTTGATACTCCTGAGCCATCTTATTTACTGTTAGGGAATTCAATGAGGAGTGTAGGGTAAACACTCCTTCCTTGTGTGCACCACTCTAAGAATTTCTAATTCCTTATACTGTGTCTTACTGTCAGGTGAGCGTCACCTCAAAATCCCCAGTTTACCCATGCTATATTCAAATATCATCACAGACATAATGGTCCACTAATCTCGACAGCCCGGCATCCCTGTCAATCCCAATTTGCCTCCCACCTCTAATATTCATGTGGTAGTTTGGATTGCGACTGACTCCTGATGTGAATTGTTGCCAACATTTTTACAACTAGTGTGGAATTTAGGAAAGTCCACAGTTTGGAAGATTTGTTTGCAACATGGCCCACTGATCACAAAAATTCTAGTCACAATTTGCATTCAGTATTTTGCGACCAGTGTTTTTTTTACATCGCGCCTTTCATTACTATGCATTTTGTGCAGAAGGTTTGGAAATGAAGCTCGGCAGCTTGGTTTGCCCCAACCCACCGAAATGGCCTCTGCTGTGGTAGAAGTTGTTCTTACTTTGATATGAAATCTTTTAGGCCGCTTCTTATCTTTCTAAATATTAATACTAAGACTACACTTCTTCTGCCAATCGTAAGACACTTTTGGGCACTGAAGCACTGCAAAGGATCTTCAGGCAATTGAACAATGAAATTGGCTAGGCGCCCTCCAGTGCTGTTTAATTCATTCATTTCTCATTTTGATATACGTTTCCAAACGGTGGCAGCTTCAATAGATATTTTGGGCTCCTCAGTGAACCGTCCCTTCTATTGCTTTTTGCACCAGCTTCCGGCCTCAAAGTTATTTCGCAAATTCGCCCTCCATCCTTTCTGTCTGCTTCTCTCCTTCAAGACTTCAATTATTGGAACGAAAGGTTGTTTTTTAATCTGCATTCATTAAATACAACGTCTTCATTCATTTCCAAGCGCATCAAAGGAGCTGCTCCAGAGAGCAGCTCGGAGGCAGTGAAGTGACTTTTAAATGTGCGGTTCAATGGGGCGCGTTCCGCATGGGAGGGCCGTGACGCCTTTTTCAACTTTATTATCGGACTTAACTGTCGAAAATAGGTGCAAAAATATAGTTTCATGTTTAAATAATTTAACAGCAGTGACATACATGATGGTGGTAGGTACAGTTACATAACTAAAACCTATCTATGAAAGGGAAGCTGGAATGAGCAGATGGACAGGCCACAACAGAATGTAAGGGTTCACAAAGGGAGTCAGGGGCCAAGTTAGGAATTTGTCTTAAATTAGGATTTTGTCTTAAATTAAACTTAAGTTACACTTAAGTTAAACTTAAGTTTGTCTTAAGTTTTGGCCTTAAAACAAAATCCTGATTTAAGACAAAATCCTAATTTAAGACAAAACCCTAACTTTCTACTACAAAATGCCTTCTGTGAATACCAAAAGTAGTAAGTTTAGGATTTTGTCTCACATTAGTTCTGTGCAGTGCTTAATACGTAAAATAATATGTGCCAGGGCTCTAGCCAGGAGGCCACTGCAGCATGCACCACTCTTTGCTCCTAATAGCGCTACCAATATAACATTACCAGTACAAATAGCATCCACCACAAATTTAGCAGTGTGACAAGACTATTGTAGGCCCCCAAAAGCTATAAGAATGGCTTGTGCCACAGGTATTAGTAATTTTAATGTATATTAAATCAACAAACAAATGTTGTTGTGCTGTTCTCTAAACTAGGGCAGTGTACCTATACTCGAGTAAGGAACTATATAAAATAGTGAATGAGTTCACCTCTCCGCAGGTGGAGCAGTCGGAGCAGTCGGCATTTTTACCCACTGCTCAGTGGGTTGACTCACTTGCAGTCTACTTTGATAATAAAATTAAGACTATCTATTCCACATTTGCTGCCTCTACACCAGATATCCATCCAATTGGAGAAGTCCTTCCCTGTCACCCCCCTACCCTTAGCCTCATTCAGTCCCCTTCCATTTTTTAATTTGAGCCTACCACCACCGCGGAAGTGTTAGAAACCCTCATGAAGGTGAAATCTGGTTCTCGAACAGATTCTTTGGTCCCGCGTAAGTGTAATAAGATCTTTCCGTCACTCATTAGCTCCCTTACCAACATTTTTAATGCTTCATTTGACCTGGCTTCGTTCCCTAGCTGTTGGAAGCTGGCCCAGATTAAGCCAATTCTAAAAAAACTAACAGTGACCCTACCATCCTGTTGAACTATAGGCCAATCTCACTTTTGCCTTACTTCGGTAAGGTGCTGGAACATCTTGTCAATAAGCAAGTCTCAACTTTTATAGAGGAACAGGGTCTTCTCGATCCCTCTCAGTCGGGGTTCCGGGCTGCCCACGGGACTGAGACTGCAGTAATGGAGGTAGTGGACAATATTCGCCTCACTCTCGACAGAGGTGAGTCTGCTGTTCTCATCCTGTTGGATTTATCGGCTGCCTTTGAAACCGTCTCCCACAGTATTCTTCATCAACGACTGTGGGAGATTGGTGTCAGAGGCAAAGCCTGTGCCTGGTTTGAGCGTTATCTGACAGGCCGGCATACCTATGTAAAGGTAGACACTCTGGAATCCAGCAAGATTCCCCTTTCCGTAGTAGTTCCCCAGGGATCAATTCTGAGTTCCTTGCTTTTTAATCTCTATCTTACCCCTCTGGCTAACATAATAAAATCTTTTGGCTTTTTTACAGTGTCATATGCAGATGACACTCAGGTGCTGATTACCTGCAGTTTGGACTTTCTTGATGCTCGTGCCAGATTCCAGGATTGTATGATCGCGATAAAGGACTGGATGAGTACCAACAAACTCCAACTGAATTGCAGCAAGACTGAAATAATGCTGTTTGGTAAGGCCAAGCAGATATGAACACAAGATTGGTGGCCGCAAGAAATGAGACTCTGTCCAGAGCCTAAAGAAGTGGTACACGACCTGGGAATTATGATTGAACCCACTCTTTCCATGAAGTCCCACGTCAATCTGGTGTCTCGTACCTGTTATGGCATTTTGCGCAGGTTGCGTAAAATATTTAAATGGCTGCCCCTTGAATCTAGGAAACCCCTGATTCAGGGGCTCATTATCAGTAGTCTAGACTATGGTAATGCCTTGTTCGCCTCTATAAATGAGGGTCTGTTGTCCAAGTTACAAACGGTGCAGAACACTGCAGCTCGCTTGGTGCTTGACCTGTCCCCCAGGTCACCATCTTTGCCCAGTCTCAGGGAACTACATTGGCTCTGTGAGCGCCAAAGAAGCCATTTCAAGATACTGAGTATCGTCCATAAACTTCTTACAGGAATCGGTCCTTCCTACCTAGCAAAAAAACTCATCTGGTATAATCCTTCCAAAGTCTTAAGATCCAGCTCTAAACGTCTCCTGGTCCAGCCTAGGGCCAGAACCACGAGAAATGGCTGCCGGGCTATCTCTTACATTGCCCCTCTACTCTGGAACAAACTGCCTCCCCATTTGTCGTCCATATCCAACCACTTGGCCTTTCGGAGGGGCCTAAAAATATGGCTCTTCCCTAACTAACCAGTGTCATCCTCTTTAATTCATTGTTGTTGTCTCTTTCTGCCTAGCGCCTTGAGACCTTTCTGGTGAACCGTGCGCTGTATAAGAACTTATGACTTATGACTTATGGTGCTGTCTGTCTAAGTGCTGGTGTTGACAATTAAGTGGTGGTGCTTAGGACCTGAAAGCACCGGCTCAAATTAAGCACTAGTTCTGTGAATTGGCCCCTTAGGGACTGATTTAGATCTAGGCTGATGGTTTACTCCATCACATTTGTGACGGATATCCAGTCACTGAAATATAAATCCCATTATATCCGTACAATGTGATGGAGTAATCCGTCCACTGAGACCTAAATCAGACCCTTATTTTTAAATTAAATGATTATTTTAACTATATTAGATTGAATGAAAGTTATTTTTTGAAAATTAGATTTTTTTTAAATCCACCCAAAGTTAAAATGTTTATATTTCTTCATGTTGTATTAAAAATATATGAAAATGTAAAAAGTACAATATTTATGTATAATTTATAGTTAATGTTTGCACATTAAAATAAATGTATATGTATTTTAAAAAGTAATTAAATAAATACATTTATTTAAACCCTATTTTTATTGGAGTTCTATTGTTCTTCCTCTACCTAGGAGTATATTTACTTTTATTTTGACCCATTTTTGGCTGCAGTAAATTAAGAACTGGAGTTTGCTAAAGGCAATGGTCTTAAGACCTAATTTAGAGTTTGGAGTACTCCTTCTCAGATTTAAGAGTTGTCCTCAAGCCCAGCGGATAACTTTAGTCATTGACAGGAATCACTGTCATGGCAGTTCATGTCAATGTGTTAAAATGTGGTTGGATGGCTCCATCAAGCAGTCCTTTAAACTTTTAACTTCAAAAATCCAAAGCATGGTTTTGTTTTTCAAAAAACAAAAATGATTGACCCCAGCGCAATGGCAGTTTTCTCTCATGCTATGGGAGTCATCCAAACATTTTTCACAACGGAAAGGGCTGGTAAAAGCTTTCTATTTGAATACCCACCCTGAAACAGGCAGGTGGTCAAATGACCAAACCTAATGTAGCTCTTACTCCGTAGGAGGAGTATACGTGGGCGCTCTTTCAGTTTGGCCAATAGAGTGCCCATCACCATTGCAATGTAGTACCCTCTCTGCCAAACTCTAAATTAACACTTTAGCATTTAGTGGGCGGGTGCATGTCTTTCATTTAACCCCTCCCAATCCCTCACGTAACCCTTCATCACTCCTCCCAAAATTAGTATGAGTATAAGTATGTTCTTATATAGCGCATGGCTACCCGGAGGCATCCCAGCACTGCAAACACGTGGTAAGGAGCAGATGGAATTTATGGGAAAAGCCATGTCTTCAGTTGTCTGCAGAACGAGAGGTGGTTGGATTCCTGATGGATGGGAAGAGGCAGGGAGTTCCAGAGCCTGGAGGCATTATAGGAGAAAATGCGTCCTCCTGTGCGGGCCCTGCTGATTCTAGGAATATCGGCCAGATGCAGTTCATTAGACCGGAGACTCCTGGTAGCTTTGTAGGGTTTGATAAGATTATTAAAAATGGGAGTCTAGCTGCTGAGTTCTGGACCACCTGAAATTTGTGGATAACTGAGGTGGATGCTCCTAAATAAAGGGCATTTCCATAATCCAGCCTCGATAGGATAGGCACCTGGATTAGGATCTTTTATGAACTATCAGGTAGAAGGGGCAGTATTTTCGTGTTGACCGATGCAGGCCGAAGCAGATAGCAGCAGGTTTTCTGGCTTGGGCTCTAAAAGTGAGCTTGTGGTCGAGCCAGAAGTCCAGGCTCTTTATCTCCTTTTTTGGAATTGGAGCGGGTCCCATACAGGACGGCCACAGAGTACATCCTCAATCATATACCCTCCCAAATGGCCAACAAGCTGAAACTCTCCCTTGCACCACTTTGGTGTGAAATCATAAACAGCTCCTTAAAAACCTGTATCATTCCAGACTGCCTCAAAGTCGGCCAAGTTACACCACTTCTGAAGAAGCCAGGCCAAGACACCAGCGATCTGAACAAGTTCAGACCTGTTTCCAATATACCCTTCCTAGCCAAAATCCTCGAAAAATGCGTTCTCCGTCAACTAAACCAACACATTAACAATACCAATTTGCTAGACCAACACCAATCAGGCTTCAGAAAAGGCTGTAGCACTGAAACCATAATCCTTAACATCTTGGATGACATCCTCAAGTCCTTTTACAAGGACCATTGCTGCCTACTCATCCTCCTAGATCTGTCAGCAGCCTTTGACACAGTGGATCACAATCTTCTCATCAAGGCTCTCAAAGACCAAGTAGGTGCAGACGAGGTGGTCCTTCAATGGCTCTCCTCCTTCTTTCACAATTGCTCCCAAAGGATTAAAAGCAAATCCTTTACATCTGACCTACACCCCGTCAACAGAGGTGTCGCCCAAGGATCAGTACTCTCCCCTCAAGTCTTCAATATATACATGGAACCCCTCACCACCATTCTAAAACAAGCCAACATCCCCTTCCACCTATATGCTGATGACACCCAGATCTGCTTGGAAACCTTGTCCATTAATGACTAAGACTCAACAATACTGTCAGGGAAATTCAACAATGGTTATCAACTAACCACCTTAAACTCAACCAGGAAAAAAACAAAATCCTCCTAATCTCCAATAAAAGACAAAACCCGCAAATTGTAGAGTGGCTGAAAGCAATCAATGCTCTCAACGGTAATCTCACTGTGGCAAACTCGGTAAAATTACTTGTAATAACCCTTGACCGAAAACTAACCATGAACAACGATATTAGGAACTCCGCAAAGAGTGCCTTCCTCAATCTGAAGCTTCTCAATAAAATCAAAACCTACATACATCCCATGGACTTCAAACAAGCCACACAATCACTGGTGTTATCGAGACTGGACTATGGGAACGCAGTACTCTCCGGTACAGCTCTCTCCCACCTTGCACCACTCAAAACTACTCTCAATGCTGCTGCGTGAATGGCCACCAGAGTAAAAAAATATGACCACATATCTGCCGCTCTCAGAGAACTAAAATGGCTCCCAGTGGAAATGCGTGCTAACTTCAGAACTGCCTGCCTCACGCATAAAGCCCTGCACACAGGGAAACCAGAATACCAGGCCTCAAAACTTAAAAGAGCCGGCCAGTCGAGAAACCTCAGGAGCTCCAACTCCCTCCTACTCACATCCTTGAAAACTCGCAAACAAAAAACTGCAGCACGTTCCTTCGCAGGAAACGCACCCAAAATCTTGAACTCCATCCCTGTTGTTATCAGAACTACCCCCTCCTTCCCAAAATTCAAAGCACTCCTAAAAGAACTCTACCTCAACCGTACCTTCCCGCACTGAAATCCGCAACTCACTAGCTTCCACTCTGCAGTCAATCAACAACGTTCCTCCACTCCCTACCTGATCCCTCTCCCTAACCCCCTCCTTGTTCATCGCCGTTCGGAGGAAGACTTAGCCTAAGACTTTGGACCTCGCTACCTAATTGGCCCCCCTCAGACGCACAGCACAATAGAACTTTTGAACTCTTATGAACATTTGTTTTATTTTTATCTCCTTAATATGATCCTACCCTCTCTGCTGTAAAGCGCTCCGATACCTTCGGGTCGGCCAGCGCTATATAAAACCTCTTAAATAAAAAAAGAAAAAAATATGTGGATTGAAAATTTCTTAGTTGCCCAGCATTTGAGTTTAAGATGGGACAGACTCATCCAGCTGGTGACTTCTTTAAGACAGGATCTCAGGTTCATGGGAGCCTGCTCTGCCTGGTTCAGTGCCACAATAAGCTGAGTATCGTCCGCATAGCTGATAAGTTGAATTCCAAAGGGTTCAACTATCTCAGCCTATGGGGGCATATACACTTTAACAAGTGTGGGGCTCAAGGTAGACCCCTGAGCAACCCCACAGTGAAGTGGCAGTGGTCGTGAATGGTTATTACCTTAAAACACCTGGAAGTGTCTTTCTTCAAGGAAAGATTCCAGCCAGGATAGGGCCCTGAGGATAATGGCTTTGCACCCTCCGGTTTCAAGAATCTTTCTAGACTCCTCCACCACCGCAATTAGTGCAGTCTCCGTGCCCTGGATGAAAGCCCGTCTGGGAGCAATGGAGAAGTTTGAAGGTTTCAAGATGTGCAGAGAGTTGGTGCTTAACATATTTTTCTACAACCTTACTAATACCAGGGAGTAAGGAGATGGGATGATAATTGGCCAGTTTCTTTTGGTAATGTGTTTCACCATTGCAATCTTCAAGCCTTGGGGGACTACACCTGATGCTAGAGAGGCGTTGACTAGATTAACAATGGGAGGGATGATGATAGGCATAGCGGATTTCGGAATATTGAATGGGGCAGGATCCAGCGATTTCAGAATATTGAATGGGGCAGGATCCAGCGGGTATCCACTCTTGATTGTATTAAGGATGGAAGGAAGAAGTTCCTCGGTGAGTGGAGCAAAGGACTCAATATGGGGGGCATTATTCTGGAGTTCTTCTCCGAGCTGTCCGGGAAGGTGTTCATTATTAGACGGTGGAAGGAGATTCTATATAGGCTGAATTTTGGTGGAGAAAAAATCCGCTAGCTCCTCACAATGAAGGCCTGAAGAATCAGGTGCCAGAGGGGGGTCTGGGACTTTCATTAGTTTTTTTACGATCCTGAATATTCCTTTAGGTGAGTTGGAGGAGGACTAAATTTTTTCTTCATAGAAGGATGCCTGTGCTGCTTTAAGTGCAGCTTTATAGGCGATGATAGATGCCCTATAATCAGATTTTTTTTCAATTGCAAAATCTTTCCTCCATATTCTTTCTAATCTTTTGCACCGCTGTTTTAGTTTGCGCAGTTCGGGAGTAAACCAGGGAGAATTGTTTTGAGCCGGCTTTTTGTAGTATGGATCTCCTAGGTAGTAATACGTCTAGTGAGTTTTCGATCCATGAGTGGAACTCACCGCTAGGATGGTGTAGAGGTATGGTAGATTGCAGTTCCTGAGTCCATTCCTCTTTGCTCAATTTAGGCCTTTGACGGGCTTGAGTTTGGGAAGTTAACACATTAGGGCGTGGGGAGGATGACTGCCATGCAAAAGGGTTTAGGAAGTGATCCGACCAGGGGAGGGGAGCAGACTCCTTCCATTTTAGTTCTGCTATATTTGAAAAGACAGGGTCAAGGAGGTGCCCTTTAGTGTGGGTGGCTTGATGAATCTTCAGAAGCATCTGGTATGCTGCAAGGTCATGGGTAAGATCATTGGCTACTATGTCCTGAGGGCTATCGAAATGAAGGTTAAAGTCTCCCAAAAGATTAAAATTGGATGAGGGGCTGGCTAGATTTTCCACATATTCATGCAGCGAGCTACAGAATTGTCCCAGGGCACCTGGGGGGCGATAAGGAAGAATGCCGGCAAACGTGATTAGAGGGATTAGCACAATGGAGAAATGGGCATTTCTGGGTCAGAGCTAGGTACCAACCAAGTTTCCGTGAGGAATAGCACATCAGGTGCTGTATCTTGTAATAAAATGGACATTTCTGTGGCATGTTTTGGCAGGGATCTGCAATTAGGCAGCCACACGTTAAGCTGATTCCCAGCCATCGAATGGATTCCTGCCATTGAAGATAATTCATATGGACAGTGAGAACACTTTTCTTCAAGGTGATGGAATGTTTACAAGGTGAGGTTAAGGTTTTCCTAATTTGAAGGAGTCTGTCCCCAGAGTACTGCAGGGGGGCGGAGGGAAAAAGGGCAGGGGTTCTGGGCCAGGGGCCCGGACTGGCATAAACGGGCGCGGACGGGATTGCCTTTGGCACACCTTCAGCGTTCCACCCGCGCACCCACTGAGCGTTCCGCTCGACAAGTGTTTTTATCAGGTGGGTTGGAAAATAACTAGACGGCCAACCTGCAGTAGCCGGAAGTTGACTCCCTCCACTCAATCGGGATTAAGGTCCGTGGTGGACCGAGGAGGTATCCAGTAAGCTGATTATCTAAATCGTCGCAGCAGGGTATTTATTCGCACATGCAATTTCAGTTTAATAAAAAATAATTGGTGCACAGTGTATTAAAATTCAAATGGGCATCAACAGCTAGCGCGGTCAGTGTGATCGCAGAGCAAAGCACAGCCCCCACAAAACTGCCACAAAACTGCCTGACACACATTCGCTGCGTGCTTCGCTCTGCATGTGTTTTTATCAGGTGGGGTGGAAAAGAACTAGACAGCCAACCTGCAGTATCTGGAAGGTGACTCCTTCCACTCAATCAGGATTGGGACCCGTGGTGGACCGAGGAGGTATCCAGTAAGATGATTATCCAAATCGTCGCAGCAGGGTATTTATTCACACATAACATTTCAGTTTTTTAATAAAAAAAATAGGTGCACAGTGTATTAAAATTCAAATTTAGTTGTAAGTATTCACCATTTTCCAGCAACACCCTTATCCTTCCCTCATTTACTACTAAAGTGCGTATCTCTGTGTGCATATGTCTCTGCAGTCACGAAGGAGATCTCTGCATATTTGCACAGTGAAACAGCAGCTCCACACCCCCTATGCTCTTACTTCCTCCTGAACAGCTTGAATGTAGCAGTGTTGGGGCTTCTGTTCTGGATCAGTTATTTGACCTGCCCACAGGCTTGTCCTTCAGCCACCTGAGCATTGTGTACGTCTTCATGGGGTTTGAAGTCACGGTTTCTGGCAACTGCATTCCTTTATCTTGGGCAGGTAGGAATATCTTCTCCTCTGTCTGAAGTAGCAAAGAGAATTCATGATTTACAGACTTAGGAACCGTGCAGAGTGAGAGTGGCAAACCAGTAGAGAGTCTAGCATTGTCTATTGTATTCTTGATGTTAGACCTGTCATCCTTACGGTGGTCTTCCCCCAACATTTTGTTTGCTTAGCTCCTCTTTTTTCTGTATCTTTTGCTGGACATATGACTCTAAGCAATTTACCACTTATGACCAGTGCTAACAAGCATCTGTTTCTCCCTTAGACATAATCACATTGTGTGTAAACCCAATGGACATTTTTAGTTTACTTGTAAGTCCCTTGTAAAGTGGCATACCATATACCTAGGACCTGTATTGCACATAAGTCCCCCTAAAGTAGGCCCTAGTTAGCCCTAAAGCAGGGTGCTGTGTACGTAAAAGGTAGGACATGTACTGTTAAGTTTTGCATGCCATAGAAGTGACAAACACCTACATTCATTTGTCGCTACTGCAAGGCCTACTCTCATAGACTAGCATTGGGAATTCTTTAAAGCACATTAAAGCTGTAATTCATGATAAGAAATAAGTAGCTGCATCATGTTTTATATCTTTGGAATGGTAATGATAAATCCTCTTTAATGGGAAAGTTAGATTTAAAGTTACTATTTTAGAAATGCCACTGTGGGCAATGGGCATTTGTCTGCCCTTACTGCTCTGTGTGCCCAGCAGCCTGACTCCAACACATGTCTGGAGTGGATGACAGCTATACATTGTGCATTCCCTCTTGACAGACACAAACACAGGATGGGTGGGTGTGAATTCATCTGTATTCTCATAGCTCTTCCTGGGCAGGAAGGGTTGTGGAGTGCTGACACTTACACCTGAATAGGCAGTGTCCTGTTTCCAACACAAAGAGCTTATTACCCCCTACTTATAGTCTTGAGACCAGGGTGGGAAGAAATGGGAACATGTGCACTACGAGGGCCTGCTATGAAGTCACCCTCACTTCAAAAGCAAAACTGTGTATAAGTACTTGGCCTCTGACCCCACCAAGACAGAACACTAGTGGACCTGTAAAGAACTCTGCCAGGAGTAACAACTGCTGTGCTACTAGCATTTCCACTCTGCTTGACTGCTGCTCTGGAAGAACCGCTTTTCTACTTTCTTGTGCTGCACTGCTGCCCGCTAAATCTCTGCCCTGCAGAGGACAAGGGCTGGATCCATCTAACTTGAACCCAGAGAGGCTAAACAGGCCTGTTGGCTAGCTGCCTGTTCTGAAGTCTAAGGCCATCAAAGACATCCTTCAACCCTTCAACAGCACCTGGACTCTGCCATATGTGAGTCCTGTCCTGGCAAATGGAGCCAATCCAGTCCTGGGCCCTTGAAAGGTGACTTCTGCTGTCCAGAACCATCAAAATCGATGCAGTAACTACTTTGCACTGATCGGAACCAATGCATTGCCCTGCAGCGAGTACGAAGGAGCCGATCAATGACAGACTGCGTTGCCCAATGATGACAAATCACCTGCATCATAAAGTGGTTCATTAATGCAGCCTTCATTGACAGTGCAGATCAGAACCGACACATTGAGTCTTAGGAGTCGATGCTCGCTCCATCCAAGGTACTTTGTAAGCGTAACCTTCAGTTGTCCTATTGCAGGTTTGCCCTACACAACGGTCAGCCTATCAATCAATCAATCAATCAATCAATCAATCAATCAAGAGTATTTGTAAAGCGCGCTACTCACCTGCTAGGGTCTCAAGGCGCTGGGGGGGGGGCTGCTACTGCTCGAAAAGCCAGGTCTTGAGTTGCTTCCTGAAGGAGAGAAGGTCCTGGGTGAGTCGTAGGTGGGTGGGGAGGGTGTTCCAGGTCTTGGCCGCCAGGTAGGTGAAGGATCTTCCTCCGGTGGTGGTTCTGCGGATCCGTGGGACGGTGGCGAAGGCGAGGCTGGTGAAGCGGAGCTGGCGGCTTGGCGTGTAGAACGTGAGGCTGTTGTTGAGGTATTCGGGGCCCAAGTCGTGGAGAGCCTTGTGTGCGTGGGTGAGGAGTCTGAAAGTGATTCTTTTGCTGACGGGTAGCCAGTGCAGGTCCCTCAGGTGGGCGGAGGTGTGGCTGTGTCGGGAGATGTCCAAGACGAGTCGTGCTGAGGCGTTCTGGAAGCGCTGGAGTCTTTTCTGTAGTTTGGTGGTGGTCCCAGCATAGAGGGTGTTCCCGTAGTCCAGACTGCTGGTGACGAGCGCCTGGGTGACCGTTTTCCTGGTTCCAGTGGGGATCCAGCAGAAGATCTTACGAAGCATGCGGAGAGTGTTGAAGCAGGAGGAGGTAATGGTGTTAACTTGCTTGGCCATCATGAGGGAGGAGTCAAGGATGAAGCCCAGGTTTGCTGCGTGGTCCGTGGGCTTGGGTGAGGGGACCAGAGCATTCGGCCACCAAGAGTCATCCCAGGCGGAGATGGATGGCCCGAGGATGAGGACCTCCGTCTTGTCTGAGTTCAGTTTCAGGCGGCTGAGCTTCATCCAGTCTGCGATGTCTTTCATTCCGTCCTGGAAGCTGGCTCTGGCGGAGGTGGGGTCGTTGGTGAGGGAGAGGATCAGTTGGGTATCGTCAGCGTAGGAGATGATGTTGAGGTTGTGCTTGCGTGCGATGGCTGTGAGGGGGCTCATGTAGACGTTGAAGAGGGTGGGGCTGAGCGAGGAGCCTTGAGGTACACCGCAGATGATCTTGGTGGCTTCTGCGAGGAAGGGCAATAGACGGACTCTTTGAGTTCTATCGGAGAGGAAAGAGGTGATCCATTCTAGGGCCTTTCCTTGGATCCCGGCGTGGCGGAGGCGGGTTGTCAGGGTGCGGTGGCAGACCGTGTCGAACGCAGCCGAAAGGTCGAGCAGGATGAGGGCGGCGGTTTCTCCCTTGTCCAGTAGGGTCCGGATTTCGTCGGTGACCGCGATGAGGGCGGTCTCGGTGCTGTGGTTCGCTCGGAATCCGGACTGCAATGGGTCGAGGGAGCCGTTCGTCTCCAGGAAGGCTGTCAGCTGTTTGTTGACGGTTTTCTCGATGACTTTTGCATGGAAGGGGAGGAGCGAGATGGGGCAGTAGTTCTTGAGGACTGAGGGGTGTGCGATGGGTTTCTTCAGGAGGGCGCTGATCTCTGCGCGCTTCCAGCTCTCCGGGAAATTGGCGGATATGAAGGAGTTGTTGATGATGTCCCGAAGTTTGGGTGCGATGATGGAGTCTGCTTTGTTAAAGATGTGGTGTGGGCAGGGATTGGCTGGGGAGCCCGAGGGGATGGTGTTCATTGTATGGGTGGTATCTTCCGTGCTGACCTGAGTCCAGGCGCACATGGTGGTGGTGGGGGGTGTAGGTTCGGTGGTGGGTTACGTGTTCTGAGCGCCGAAGCTGTCATGTATGTCGATAATCTTACGGTGGAAAAAAGGTGGCCAGAGAGTTGCAGATGTCTTGAGAAGGCGTGATGTCGTTGTTGCTGGCGTTGGGTTGGAGAGCTCTTTCACAACGTTGAAGAGTTCCTTGCTGTTGTGGGTGTTGTTATCCAGTCATTCTCTGAAGGATGACCTTTTGGTGGTGCGGATCAGCTGGTGGTGTTTGCGGGTGGCATTCTTGAGGGCTGTCATGTTGTCAGTTGACTGGTTGGAGCACCAGGCTTTCTCGAGGTCAGGGCAGGATTTCTGGGAGTCTTTGAGATCGTTGGTGAACCACGCGACTTTCTTGCTGTTGAGGTTGCTGGGAGGGTTTTTCAGTGAAGCAAGGGTGTCGGCGCAGTCGGTGATCCATGTGTGAGGTTGTGGGCTCCTTCGTTGGGGTCCGTGGTGTTGGTGGGAGGGTTTAGATGCAAGGAGGTGGTGAGTTGGTCGGTCGTGATCTTGCTGAAGTTAAAGTGTACGCAGCTGTGGTCGGTCCAGTGGAGCTCGGTGGTGTGGCAGAAGAAGATGTCGTTGCTGGAGGACAGGGTCGAGCGTGTGGCTGGCGTAATGGGTGGGGGTGTTGACCAGTTGCTTGAATCCGAGGTTGGCGAGGTTGTCTAGTAGAGCGGTGGTGTTGTTGTCCTGGTCATTCTCCAGGTGGAAATTGAGGTCTCCTAGGAGGATGTAGTCGGGGGAGGCGAGGGCGAGTGGGCTGATGAAGTCTGCAATGGCCTCGCTGAAGTGTGAGCGTGGTCCCGGGTGTCTGTAGATGAGGGTTCATCTGAGGGTTGTCTTGGGGTCTGTGTGAATATGGAAGTGCAGGTGCTCTGCGGTGGTGAGGGTGTCGTCGGTGTTGGTTGTGATGCGGATAGTGTTTCTGTTGGCGATGGCGTTGCCTCCTCCGGTCTGGTTGACGCGGTCCCTCCCAATGATTTTGTAGCCGTCCGGGATGGCAATGGCGATGTCGGGGGCTGAGAAGAAGTTCATTCAGGTTTCTGTGAAGAAGGCGATGTCTGGTGCAGTTTTGTCCAGGAGGTTCCATAGTTCGATGGCGTGCCTGTGGATGGAGCGGGTGTTGAGCAGGATGCACTTGAGGTAGTTGTTGTTGGCGGCTGTTTTGGCTGGCGTGGTGCAGGACCGAGTGCAGGTGAAGTAGCAGGCGTGGCAGGTGAAGGCTCCGTGGGTGCGTTTCGGGGTGGCTTGGTAGCAGGCTGGATGTCGGCCGGTGTTGAGTGCGTGGAGGGTGGCGGCGTCGTAGCTCGGTCGGGTTGGCTGGCTCTGGCGGGATCCAGGGGATCTGGCGCTGGGTGCGGTCCAGGCGCAGACGGCCATAGACTGGCTTGCCTTCGGCGCGCAAACGGAACGCCCGCTGCACGTGGCCGCTGCGCGTACGCGCGGTCCCCGCCATTTATGATGAAGTGGGAGGAAGGAGCAGCTGGGAGGCGGGAGCAGGGCGGCGAATGGGGAGCGGGAGACAGGAGAAGGGGGCGGGCCGTAGTAGAGCAGCGGCGGGGAGCAGAGGGGGGGTTGGAAAGAGCAGGAAAGCGGAGCGTGGGAGAGCGAGGGCAAGCCTGGGCAAGCCTGGAGAGCGAGGGCAAGCCTGGGCAATCCTGGGGAGCGAGGGCAAGCCTGGAGAGCAGGGGCCCTAAGGAGAGGCAGCAGCAAGAGGGCCAAGCAGGCAGCGGCAGCAGAATCCGGGCACCCAGGGGCCGTGCGGTAGTAGAGTGACCGGGTCAAGGGTCACAGCTCGCTGACGTGCGGTCCCCGCCATTTATGGCCAAGTGGGAGGGAGGAGCAGCTGGGAGGCGGGAGCAGGGCGTCGAATGGAGAGAGGGAGACAGGAGAAGGGGGCGGGCCGCAGGAGAGCAGCGGCGGGGACCAGAGGTGGGTTGGAAAGAGTGGGAAAGCGAAGCGGGGAGAGCGAGGGCAAGCCTGGGCAAGTCTGGAGAGCAAGGGCAAGCCTGGGCAAGCCTGGGGAGCGAGGGCAAGAATGGAGAGCAGGGGCCCTAAAGAGAGGTGGCAGCAAGAGGGCCAATTAGGCAGTGGCAGCAGAACCTGGGCACACGGGGGCCGTGGGGTAGTAGAGTTACCGGGTCAAGGGTCACCTTGACCCGGTCCCAGCCTATACTTTGTGTCTATCCACTCCAGTGCGACCTCAAGTAACCCCAAAGCGCTATCTGCTTCTAAGCAATGCTCTTTGATTTTTTGTTTTAAAGTTCATAACTCTGTTTCTAAATATTGTATTTTTAGTTGTGTTGGTCTTGTATTAGTCATAAAAATATAATCTATTATTCTAACAATGTGTGGAGTATTGTTGTGCTGTTTGCATTGTTACTGTGTGGCTTTGTTTCACAAAGACTTTCCACGTTGCCTCTTTAGATAAGCCTGACTGCTCTGTGCCAAGTTAACTGAGGGTGAGCACAGGATTTCTTTTAGTGTCTCTAGCTTCCCTTGCCTCAATCAGAAACCCCAGTTCTAACACTTGCCTACACTGGTGTGCATACTTCCTCTGCCATACAGGTTAGGTTTGGCAACCTTCCTTGACCATGAGCATCTACAACATCCAGAGGCTTATTAGCTTCCTTATTTGTGGAGTTGCATTCTGTCCCTTGTGTTTGTCAGACTTTAAGGGCCTAGTCTGACTTTTTCAGCTGTGATGTCTTTAGCCCTCAAGCATATACTATGCGAATAATCCCAGTGAAGTGGATACCAAGGGATGCGGATTACAATGCATTAGTAAACAGTTTTACAATTACTTCAAAACCAAGGTACCCTTTTTCTGCATTGTAAGGGGCATATTGTAAATACCTTCCTTACATGGAGGTAGCACAGCTTCAGAAACTTTCAACCTGCTTGTATTGATAACTGTTTTGTCTAAAGAGGTATCATGATGATAGAATTGCATAGGAAGGGACTTTTCCTCTTGATGAAATCTGCGCCACTTCCCCTATGGCAGTAGGCAAACCTGTACCAAGCTATGGATACTCCAGACTGTGTTTAAAAGACGTCCCTGGGCCAAGCACACAGCGCAGTCAGCTTCATAACATTTAAATGATCTGCACATTCAGCTAGCATGTTTAAGCAATCTGCTGTGTTAAAAGAGCACTACCTAATATTGCTTCCTTTTATAGGTTTACACCCCCAGACTGCATGCTATGTCAGAAAGCCTCCTTCCACTATATTCCTAAAACACTTCATGAAAATTGTACCTTTAATTAGAACTCTTGACTGATTACTCACCTTTTTTCTTCAAAGTAACCCTCTCCTTACCTCCCATCGTGTGGCCTCTAGTGCATTCTGACTGTGCCCGAAATGATTCCAATAACCAACAAAAACCAATAACCATTGGACTAACCATTACCTTGTGTTCCAGTGTAGAGTGCTACTTTCTGTAAAGTGCTTCAACACTTCACAAGGAGTAGAGAGTGCTATATAAATGCAATTACAATACAATATATAAAATATAGGAGAGGCTGGAGTTGTTGCCCTTTGCATGTAGGTTTGTAAATAGCATTCAGTAGTACCCTTAGCAGACCAAATATGTTCTTTAACAGTTGGAGTCAGAATATTATGACTCGGTTGATGTCACCACAAGCGGCTGTACGATTTCACAAGTCAAGTCACAATATTGATGCTACAAGAATTGCCACAGTTGAACTTAGTATGTCAGGTTTCACAAATTAAGTCAGTAAAAATTGCTGTGGATCTGAAATCAAAATGTACAGTTTTATACACAAAGAGAGAAAAGACATTGCCTCAAATACAGCAGAACTGAAAATAGAATATAGAGCCACACAACATACAAAACGTAGTTTAACAAGGGAATTCAGTAAGTCCAGCCACATAACTAATTGAGGATACAATATCCAACTCTACCATTAAATATTTTATAAGGATTTTTTTACTAATAAATTATTTGTTCTATTTCATTTTGTTTTTCAGAACAAGTATTCTTATGCCAGAAGCTTTAAAATTTCCCAGGAGGATTCCTCTCCTAAAAAAAAACATCCTTGGACACAATTGTTTCTGCAACTATAGACCAAACTCTTTGGTTCCAGCCTTTGCCAAAATATTTGAGAAATTGATCAATGATCATCTTTCCAATTATTTGGAACAGAGTAAGCTGCGTCATCTGAGTCAGTCTTTTACAACCCTTTATTTCATTTAAAGCTGGAGTTCCCAAGAGACAGTATTAACATTTATTTTTTTAAATTGAAATAAAATTTATATAAGAAAGTAATTTAAGACACAATTTTATTGGTGAAGTGATATAAAATAAGTACTTTACTGAAACTGAATGCTTTCTTGGCCGGTTATGTTTGGTAGTTCACTGAGCAGTAGCTAGGGTGTCATAGTTATAGTCGACTTATATGCTCAATGTGTTCAGGCCTTTACATGATTATCCTAATACAAATAGGCCAGACTGATTTTAAGAACTTGGCTATTTAGAAAACCACACAAGACCACATGTCAGCCCTACAAATGTGCAAAGCTTGATTATGGTGCCTTAATCCCAGGTATATGCACAAGGGAACAATCCAGTGTCTTCGCTGTCTAGTGTATGCTGCACAAAAAAAGTAGGTGGACATATGTCTCCCGTGCTGCTCTGCATGCCGAGCAGGCTGCACTACCCTCTGGATGGGATCTCCATTTGCTGGTGAAGGATGCAAGTGGAAAGGTACCCAACCCGAATTTAATATACAAAGATCTAGTAAATGACAGGTCAAATTCATCCTAGAAAGTTTCAAACATTGGCTCAATTGTTTGATATAGTAAAATATCACTGATACTGATAGTTGTTTCCTATACCTTCCTCCATTTATTTGCCCAAAAGACTTCTTTGATCCCCTTTACAGAGGAAGCAAGGATGCCCCCTTGGCAATGCGAAAGATCAGGGACCCCAATGCAGTAAGGGATTGCTTGATATGGCTTAGCCATAACAAGGTATGGACACACCTTGGGATTGAAAGGATATCCTTCAATGTATTTCAAAAACATTCCAGATCAGGAACCAACCATAATCTCAGCCAGTATAAGATCGGTTTTAGTCCCGCTATGGCATCGATTGGGTGAACATTTAGGTACACTCTGAAAAACACTGGGGTGTGCCCTGTGGGAGTCTAAGTGCTGTTCTCAAAAACCTGTTTTAGGCAATACCCAATGCATTAACATTGCTATATACACATAGTTCAAAGCCATAGATAGCCGTAGCAACAGCTTGGGATCTCCAAATTTCCAGTAGTGGAGATATTGGAAGGAAAGATGTATTCTTGGCAAAATTCAGCATTGTAGCTGCCCTATGGTTGAGAAGTAGTCCACTCTTGACAACCCGGCCATTCCATGAGCTGGTGTTGGAAAGACAGATTCCCAAATAATCAAAGTCTGAGACTCTCTCTATATTAACTCCCCCTAGCCTAACTGTTCCTCTGAATTGTTTATGTGGAAGGATATCCATAAATTTAGTTTTGTCAGCAATTATTGCAAGCCCACTGTTGGTACAGAACAAACTGAATCTTTATAACAATAGTTCTAAACTGTTAGGGGTGTTTCACACTTGAAGAGTGTCATCAGCAAATAATAATGCCATTATGTTCAATCCAGTTCACGTCCCCATCACAGCATGGAAACAACAGTTCTGGAGGTCTTCGACCATATTACATGCTCATTAGATCAGGAAAAAACACGGCATTCATACTTCTCGATCTGTCTGCAGCTATTGATAATGTCTCCCACACTATTTTTTTCTATCATCTTGCTAAGTTTGGTGTAGGAGACACAGCTTAGGGCTGGATCAAATCTTTCTTGGAATCTATCGGTCAGTCGATATGAATTGCTGCATTTGCATCTTAGGTGAAAGCTCCACCTTGAGTCCTACTTTGTTCAATGTTTTTATGACTGTTTGGCCACAATAGTGGAGTCTTTTGATTGCAAAATGATTTCTTATGCTAACGACATTCAATTGCTTTTTTCCTTTGATACACTTTCGGCTTTGATTAAATCCACCTTCAAGGACTGCATGCTTGCAGTCTTTAAATGGATGCAATGCAGTCAGCTCAGTCGCAACACTGATGAAGAGAGAGTATTCTGTTTGGATGCCATGCTTCAAACTAGTGGGAAGATATCTGGCCCACTGCACTAGCCCCCCCCTCACTTTGGTGGTGGTTAAAACTTTGGAATTAAGTTTGGCAATCTTACCTGCATGCAATCTCAGATCTCCACAGTAGTGGGTCAACCCTTCACACTCTTATGAAATTTCTTTTGCCCCTGGATTGTAGGAAAACAATTATCCATGCCTTGATTAAATTGCATCTGGATCATACTAATGCCTTCTACCTTGGTGTCCCAGAAACCTTGTTGGGTCGCCTTTAGGTAGTTTAAAATCCTGCTGCTAGGCTTCTCTCGCATTTGAAGAGCTTCACATGCATTACTTCTGTTCTTAACTCCTTACACTGGTTGCCTGTCAGCAAGAGTATCTTATTTAAATCACTCATCCTGGTTAATAGGGCAGTGTTTCAAGCTAGTCCACGGTACCTTGTTAGGAGATTTGTGTGCTCTGCATCAGCCGCTCTGTTGGCTGTTTCCCATATTAAGTGCATGAAAAAAGGTGGTAGAGCCATCTCGTTAGCCACCTACAGAAAACAGTTGAAAACGTGTCTCTTCTCCTCTGGGATTTAGGGTCTCTTTGCTTGGTCTGAATACTTCATATGCCTTCTTGTTTGGCTGTTTCAGCACCGGGACACTATCTAGTGGCCACGCACTCTATAAATTCCTCCTTCTTTTTATATATTACTTACTATAATAGGCAGTTAAGAAATCAGAAATGTTTTTACATGCAATGCAATGTAGATCGGGTCTGCCTCCCGAAAATAATAATCTCTGGTCACCTCTAGACATTATATATTTTTTTGTAGTTTTCTCATATTTTTGGGAATTGGTTCTCCCTTCACAAGTTCATTTACACTATTTCCACTGGAGCTAACTTTCCAATCGCTTCTAAAAGATCCTCCTTTTTAAGCTGCCTGGTCAACTTGCTTAACACCGACGCCCCAATCACAGTAATGGCAAAAACATAATTCTGTCAAGTAATTTTATGACGTACAGTAAAATCAAAAGGCCATTGACATAGATGTTACACCTCTTTCTTCTCCCAATTTGTCTTCAATGCCATCACTTGACTTGACCTAATGCAAGGATCATCTATTGTACTAATATACATTTGTTACTGTGTCCACTACTGGTGCTATAATGTACCGCAGTCAGAAGCAAAAGTATGCTAGACGTACAAACTGGGGTTGTTGGACAGCAAGGAACATCATGGAGCAGTGCCAGAAAGTGAACAAGAGCAAAATAGTGCTCACATAGTGGAAGACTCAGAAAAGGCATAGAGGGCAGCAAAACAACAAATTGCACAGTGTAGGAATATGGTTAAGTATATGGTGCACACTTATTTAAGTGATGCATCTTGCACTAATCCAGGCAACCCTTATGGCAATTTTAGTGGTCTTTGATAATCATAGGAAGCTCTCAAAGTGGTATCTTTGGGGAGCAGCCTTTTGCCAGTTTAATCATGTAGTGTAGGTTAAACAAAAAGTACCATACAGTGTTTATATAAACATACTTCTATTTGTTACACAACACTTACTATCACATTGGTATATCTCCTACCTGAAGATATTAACACAAACACACAATAATATTTCAATTGTAAAAAGGTAAGTAGCAAAAAATACAGTGGTCTCCAGGGAGAGACCAAACCATATGTTAAAAAAGTGGAATGCAAACTGCAGAAGAGGATGAGACTTGGACCAGAATACCCAGAGGAACCAGGGACACAAGGAACCACACAAGGTAAGTACCCAGGAACCCCACGGAGGCTGTGGCAGAGAGGGAACACTGCTACATGCCCATTTGAAGTCAATAAAGAAGTTGTGGTTGCAGTTTTGCAGAGGGAGCACCCTTCGCAGAGGACTCCGAATAACTCCCTTGGAGGACGGAAGATTGGAGAGCCAATCAACCCGTGGATGCACCAGAGACCAGGCTACTTACACCAGGGAAGCCAGGTGCACAGGGATGAAGAGATGCTGGAAACCTCCGTAGACGACAGTGGAAGACTAGGAGAAAAGGACCTCTGGAGAATAAGGTAAAGAAGTTCAGTGGAATCCAAAGGTGGATTCTGGAGCTGAATAACTTGCAAGCAGAGGGGACAGAGTCTATGCCACTCAGAAGTGACTAGGAGGCACGGTAGAGCGGTTAAGATGAATTGACAGTGTCCTTGTTTCTGCAGCTGTGAGGACCAGGCAACACAGAGGAAGACCAGGAGCTGTGCATGAGCTGTCCCACATTGGATGTTGCTTACCGGGGGATTAGTGTCTGGCGGGAGCACCAACAACCCTTGGTAGCGGTAACTGGTGTGGAGAACAAAGAAGGAGCATTGTTGAGACCAGCAAGGTCCAAGAGACTCACTATGAGAGTCAGAGCAGGCCCCGGGCAAACAGTGAAGGCCATTGAAGCAGGAGAAGACACACCGGCCAAGGTCAAAGGAATTGAAAGGGGACCTCAAGCAGCTCACCAACAAGGAAGGCCCACAGTGCAGAGGAGTTTGTGATGATGCTGTTCTTGGCTGTAAATGATGCTGGAGGCTGGAGCTACTTGCAGGTTGTTAGCGTGGCCTCTGTGGCACGTGTTGTATGGACCACCCTCACTATGGTACGATGTGGGAAAGTAAATTTTCCTGTTGCTAAATGGTGGCTGCGGTGTCCTGTACATGTACATTAAGCACAGCAATATGTTTTCTTTCTATCTTCCTTTCATTGTTCATTTTCCTTTATGTGTTCTCCTTTTTCTCTTCCGGATGTAACTCTCACATATGCCAGAATCCCCACACAGCAGTCACTTTGGGTGTTGTTGCCTATGGGTGTGGTCTGCCTATAAAAGGAGCTTATTCTGGATCCTGTGTGGGAGCAGACTCTCTCTCCTCTGCTGACTCGTGAGTTCATTCCAATTTACTTTGAGCCTGCAGGTAGGCCTCTGTTGTTTGAAGGCAACAGAGTAATTTTATTTCCTTGTTGGGATTCATTGCGCTTTAGAGCTCATTTGCTGCATTCAGTGTTTGGCAGCACGTTTGCATACTACATTTTGGCAAGCATACAACAGAGCGCTCTGGAGTTTATTTTGACTATTGTATGAACACACTCAAACTTCTGATTGTGCATTTTGTAATTCATTAAAACATTGTGTTGTTGAGCATTAGGTCCAGTGATTATGATCTAGAGCTCTGCTCATTTTGTTTATTGAGTTGGTGAACATAGGGACTAGTGCTCTGGGATCATTTGGCATAGTGTATGTGGAACTTTCGGGTTAGTACTTTGGTGCTCCTGGTATGTTGATTTTTTAAGGTTAGGAAGGTGTGATTTTAACACATTCCTTGGAAGTGTATTTTTTGTATAACTTGTATCACAGTCTCGTGATAAAGTAAAGATTCATTAGCAATAAAACTCCACGTAGCACATTCTGGTAACTGCTAATTATTTATACTGATTGGTATTGTTTGTATGTTGATCTGTTTGTTTTACAGGTCTCCCTCCCCCCTGTTCCCTTCCACAAACCCTTGGTCACTCTAACTTTCAGTGCTGTAATAGCATCCCGAATTGGAGGTACAGAGAGGTGAGCCCATAGAGCAAAGTGCAGACTCAGACGAAGTCGATTTACAAAAGGGGGTGGTGATGAACAGAGTGTCTGAATTGAGCAGACCACTCTTACCCAGTCCAAAGATCAGGGCTTGATCCATCACCGTTATTTATCTCACTGCCCCATCCCAGCTCAGAACCTGGCTATATGCAAATCAGTCTGTCCCTGGCCCAGTGCATCATGGGAACAGGGCAGACTAAACTACCAAGCCAATTCTTTACCAGAAAGGAGACAAGCTACCGGGGACCGGTTTCTGGCATTTCAGCCTCTTCGGCCCGGCTTGCTTGAATCCTGATGGAGCAGTGAGAAAGGGACTCATGTCTGAGTATACCCTGCCACACCTATAGTGGCCAAAATCGATTTACAAAAGGGGGTGGTGATGAACAGAGTGTCTGAATTGAGCAGACCACTCTTACCCAGTCCAAAGATCAGGGCTTGATCCATCACCGTTATTTATCTCACTGCCCCATCCCAGCTCAGAACCTGGCTATATGCAAATCAGTCTGTCCCTGGCCCAGTGCATCATGGGAACAGGGCAGACTAAACTACCAAGCCAATTCTTTACCAGAAAGGAGACAAGCTACCGGGGGACCGGTTTCTGGCATTTCAGCCTCTTCGGCCCGGCTTGCTTGAATCCTGATGGAGCAGTGAGAAAGGGACTCATGTCTGAGTATACCCTGCCACACCTATAGTGGCCAAAATCGATTTACAAAAGGGGGTCCCTCACCACCCCTTTTTGTAAATAATTTTGTCCACCCTAAGCGTGGAAGGGTATTCTCAGATGTGAGACCCTTGCTCATTGCACCATCAGGATTCAAGCAAACCGGGCCGAAGACGGCTGTAATGCCAGAAACCGGTCCCCGGAAGCTTGTTTCCTTCCCAGTGTAAGAATTGGCTTCTGTAGTTTGGTTTGTCCTGTTCCCATCATGCACTGGGACAGGAACAGACTAATTTGCATACAGCCAGGTTCTGAAACTGGGATGGTGCAGTGAGCTAAAAAACGGTGTTGGATCTAGCCCTGATCTTTTGACTGGGTGAGAGCTTTCTGCTTAATTCAGAGACTCTGTCCCTCACCACCCCTTTTTGTAAATAATTTTGTCCACCCTAAGCGTGGAAGGGTATTCTCAGATGTGAGACCCTTGCTCATTGCACCATCAGGATTCAAGCAAACCGGGCCGAAGACGGCTGTAATGCCAGAAACCGGTCCCCGGGAGCTTGTTTCCTTCCCAGTGTAAGAATTGGCTTCTGTAGTTTGGTTTGTCCTGTTCCCATCATGCACTGGGACAGGAACAGACTAATTTGCATTCAGCCAGGTTCTGAAACTGGGATTGTGCAGTGAGCTAAAAAACGGTGTTGGATCTAGCCCTGATCTTTTGACTGGGTGAGAGCTTTCTGCTTAATTCAGAGACTCTGTCCCTCACCACCCCTTTTTGTAAATAATTTTGTCCACCCTAAGCGTGGAAGGGTATTCTCAGATGTGAGACCCTTGCTCATTGCACCATCAGGATTCAAGCAAACCGGGCCGAAGACGGCTGTAATGCCAGAAACCGGTCCCCGGGAGCTTGTTTCCTTCCCAGTGTAAGAATTGGCTTCTGTAGTTTGGTTTGTCCTGTTCCCATCATGCACTGGGACAGGAACAGACTAATTTGCATACAGCCAGGTTCTGAAACTGGGATGGTGCAGTGAGCTAAAAAACGGTGTTGGATCTAGCCCTGATCTTTTGACTGGGTGAGAGCTTTCTGCTTAATTCAGAGACTCTGTCCCTCATCACCCCTTTTTGTAAATGACTCAGACGAAGTGGCACCCTGACACAGCTCGAAGATCTCAACAAGCCTTGGCAACAGCAAGTATACGCAGTGCACAGCGGTTAGGTCCCAATGGTTTTGACAAGGGATAATGGCCTCAAAATTGAAAAGAGGACAGGTCAGGCATTGAGGGAGTTGCATAATCACCACCTGTATTGCTAAGCCTTTCAAAGTCAGTGAGACATCAGGAGCAGCAGACTAATCAGCTTCATTGTGGTGCCTTCAGATGCTGGGGAGTGACTACTTCACTCCAAGGGAGATTACTTTGGGTCTGCTTCATGTCTGCAGGTCGTGGGTATAGATCCAGGAAGAGGCACAGATACAGATGACGAAGAAGACTTGCAGAACAGTGAGACCAGGAGCAGTAGGAGTCTTCCTTAATGCAGTTTCGGTTCCAGGTGAAGTCTTGTGAAGTCCCAGTGTCTGGACGGCGAAGGAGTGACATTGTTTCAGGCTTGAATCATGTGCCATGATGAATCTAAGGATTCACCCACAGGTAAGCCCTTAAGTACCCTAGGGAAAGGGTTGGAATGACTCAAAGGTTCCTCCCAGAGGAGGAGCTGGACAGAGGGGAGGATGTTCCCATGTCCTTTACCCAGTTTTGCACCAGAGTGTGAGCCAAGGGCTCCCTGAACTGGCTAAAACTGAAATATGCAAAGAGGGCACCAAATGTGCCCTTCAAAGCAGTCCGGTGGTGCTTGCAAGCTTACCCACCCCAGCTCAATACACTAAGTCCTGTCAGGGAGGTGGTCACACCTCCCTGCAACGGGAAACCTATTGTTCTACCTTCCCCTGCTTGAGCTTAGTGCAACAGCAGGAAGGCAGAATTGTGTATTTGGTCAGCAGCAGTACTAGCTTGCTGTCAGACCCTGATAGGCTGTTACCGGTAGTACAGGGGGGTACCCCAAGGGATCCCCTCAGTACATTGGATTCTACTTTCAACACTGGCATCAATATCGTTGTAGGATTCCAACATGTTTGACATCTCATAATGCGTGCTTTCCACTATATGTATTAAAATAGCTGACCGCACTTTCAAAGCCTGCAGAATAGACTTCGGGGTTTGGAGGGGTGTCCTGGTCATGCAGGGGCACCCTGACACTTATAACTCAGGAATGAAGAGCCTGCCATAGGGGTGACTAATGGGTTTTTAAGTGCAGTGACCTCAAATATAAGGAAACGTATATTTGTTGTGAGAGGTGCAAGCACTAACTGTGATAGGGTACAGTGGCAGGTCTGTAGTCACAGTTTAAGGGGACTCCCATGGGTGGCACAATACATGCTGCATGCAGCCCATGGGAAAACCCTGGTGTACCAATGCCCTGGGAACTTTAATATTATATACTAGGTGCATACAAGGTTACATTATTAGCCAATTATGGGTGTACAGATGGTTACCATGGTCAATTTAGGGTGAAAGCACAGTGACTGGTGCCCTGATTACCAGGACCTCAGTGAGACTAGTCAAAAACATACTGACACCAGGCACAAAAGTGGGGGTAAGCATGAAAGCAGATCCTACTTTCCTATGCAACCCACCCCACCAAAATGAAAGGAGATGAGACTAACCTTGCCCAGTTGAGTCTTCATTTTCGTAGTGGAAATATCTGGAGAGTCCATTTGCATTGGCAAGGTTGCTGCCAGGGCTATGTTCCACAGAAAATTCCATCCCTTGAAGGGAAATGGGCCACTTCAAAAGTTGGTGACTTTCACTCTTCAAACCATAAGAGGGGCTTATGGTCTGGCTGAACAATAAAGTGAGTGCCAAACAGGTATGTCCTCATGCCCAGACTGCAGCAAAGACCTCCCTCTCAATAGGTGACCAATGTTTCTCCCTGGGGGTTGACCTTCTGCTTATAAAAGCTACTGGGTGGTCCTGTCATCTCTATTAAGTTGTGATAATAGTGCACCTACCCCTATCTCAGAAGCATCTGTCTGGACTATGAAGGTTTTGGAAAAATCAGGACTTTGTAGGATGGGAGCAGAGAACATGGCCTGCTTCAGGTCATCAAATGCCATCTGACAGGTAACTGTCCACTGAGCTTTCTTAGGCATTCTTTTGGAGGTGACATCATTAAGAGGAGTCACTATGAGTCAATTGCCATTAGCAAACCTTTTGTAGTACCCAGTCAGGTCCAAGAAAGCTCTGAACTGTGCCTTGGTAGTGGTAGCAGCCCAGTCCATTATGATCCGGATTTTGCTTTCCAATGGTTGAACTTGGCCTCCACCTACAAGGTGGCCCAGGTACACAAGCTTACTCTGCCCTATCTGGCACTTTGTGGCCTTGATAGTGAGTCCTGCCTTTTGCAGGGCCTCTTGGACATTTCTGGGGTGGACAAGGTAATCCTCTTAGGTGGAGCTAAAGACAGCAATATCATCTAAATCTGCTGCACTATAGGCTTTCAGATTTCCTTTGGCTTTGCTCTACACCCTCTGAAATGTGTCTGGTGCATTAAGGCGTACAATAAATTGATAATGCCCATTTTGGATAGAAAATGTTGTTTTTGGTTTACATCCTATGATGGTTTGATTTGCCAGTAACTAGCAGTCATGTAAAATTTACTGAGCTACTTTGCAGATGCCAGAGTGTCAATCAGCCCCCTGCCCTGGGAATTGGATGGGCATCAGTCCTAGTGGATGCATTGAGGTCTCTATAGTCTACACAAAACATCATCTCTCTCTTGCCATCCTGGGTGCGAGATTTTTGCACAAGGACTGCAGAAGTAGCCCAAAGGCGGTATGAACTCTAGTATCTTTGGACCTCTATCCTGAAGCAATATTTGACATGGTCAGGCTGTCTGTAGATTTTTCTCTTCACAGGCAGGCTGTCACCTTTGTCCCCTCATGGATACACCAGGTGGTTTGAGTGGAAGTTAGAGAAAAGAGATTGCGAAACTGATTGAGGACCTGCCTATAATCAGCTTGCTTTTGGTCAGTGAGGCTGCCTGCCAAGGTTACTTCATCAACTGACCCATCAACAGGGTCCTGAGAGAGGAGATCAGGGAGTGGGTCACTCTCTTCCTCCTGTCCCTCATCAGTGGCCAAGAGCAAGCTCATGTCAGTCCTGTCAATAAAAGATTTTATGTGGCTCACATGAAGTACCCAGTGGGGACTTCTTGGAGTTCCTAGGTCAACTAGGAACTCCTAGGAAAAGGTGACCTTGCCTTTTTTCTCAAGGATAGTGTGGGGGCACTCCACTTGTCCCGGAGAGATGCTGGGCCAACAACAGGCTCAAACACCCACTCTCTCTGTTTTCGCTGGTAAACAGTCAGTACAGCCTTTTGGTCTTTCCAAGTTTTCCAAAGTTCCTGGCTGGCATCAAAGATTTTGCTGTTCTTCTTCATGTACTCAGCCAAATGTGAAAGCAGTTTAAGGATATAGTCTACTATGTCATGCTTAGGAGGCATAAGAGCATCCTCCCATCCTTCCTTAACCAGACACTAAGGACCACTAACTGTATGTTCAAACAGAAGTTACAATGCGCTGTAGCCCATCCCCTTATGTGGAACCTCTCTGTAGGCAAAGAGAAGGCAGGGTAGTAACACATCCTATTTTTGCCTCGGCTTTTCTGGACGTCCCATGATAATACCATTTAGGGCCTTGTTGAATCTTTCAAGAAGCCCATTGCACTGTGTATGATAGGACGTGGTAAACGTGTAGTGTACACCACACTCCTTCATCATAGCAGTGGTGTAGCTAGCCATGAAGTAGGTACCCTGGTCTGACAACACCTCCTTAGGAAACCCTACTATGGAAAAGAAGGGCCCTAGACACCATAGAAGCTGTAGTGGTCTTAACTGGAATAGCTTCTGGATACATAGTGGTATGGTCCACCACCACTAGTATGAAGCCATATAAGGATGCTGCTGGAGAGGTTTAGGGGACCTACAATGTCTATCCCTACCCTCTCAAAGGGAACTCCAAAAACGAAGAGGGGATTTACAGGGGGCGTTTGTAGTGCCACCTGACTTACTACTGGATTGGCAAGTGACAGAGGAGTGATGAAACTCCTTGGAATCCCCATACATTTGGGGCCAGGGAAAGTGAGGGACAAGCCTGTCCTAAATCTTTGTGACAGGCTTCTTATTATTGAGGACAGTATTGCATGGAGCACAATACTGTGGTGATTATTGGGGGCATTTTTCTTATCCTTTTCACTTTCAATTGCCCTGTTCACAATACGGGGTTGTTTTTCCTGGTGTCTCTTCTGTTTCATTGGGTTTTCTGCCTGTTGTGTATTGCGCTTACATCAGGAATTGGGTTTGTACTAATACTGAATTTGAATTTGGAATACATTAGTGTCTTAGTTGTAATGTTGGGTGTTTTGTTTCTGTTTATTAATGTTCTAGCCCTGAAGAAGTCATAGGTTGACACCATTATAAGACGAAACATGTGTTGGCTAGAAGCCTGTTGAATCTTGTGAAACAGAAAATAAAGAAGATAAAAAGAAGCCTGTCAAGAATATTGATGTGGACGTTTGTCTAATAATTTGGGGGATTTACAAAATAGCAAAAATTGGTATTTGCAATGGTATGCAAGGAAAAGTAACGCAAAGTGGTCATTTGCATTACCTTGCATCAAGGGGGAATTATATGAGTAGTACTTGGGTGTTCTTGTGCAAATACCCATGTTTTTTATATACAAACCCTATCTATTAACATTAGAAGACAGGGTTTTGCACCAAAAAATAAAACTGCTCAAAAGCAGGCTTCAGAAGGTGAAATGTTTTCATTTCTCTTTTCTTTTCAGACCTTGCTTGTGTGCTGCACTGTACAGCTCACATACAAAGTAGAAAAAGTTTTAAAGGTTGTCTAGTCATAGATTTTGTTTCTGGAAGGGTACCCTTCAAGGACAAAACCTATGCTAGACTCATGCACACACCCTAGCAGTATGGTGCAGAGGTGTGTGTGTGGTGCTCAGAAGCAACATTTTTAGCCAGCACTAGGGAGAGGGGAAGAGAGTGGCATCCATATCTATTTAGATATGGTGCTCCCTCTCTCTGTCACACAACACAGCACAGTACCTTTGGGTTCTGAAATGCGTTGCAGCACACCATTGTAAATCTGGCCCCTACGGAATGGTAAAACACACAAGATGATGGACGGAATGTTGCACAATGGCAAAACATTCACCCCCAGTCACAGATCTGGGTTTAATCCATTGTTATTTTTCTCACCAAGTCACCCCAGTTCAGACATGGCCATATGCAAATCAGCCTTGACCCTGTGCCTCATGGGAATAGTCCAGCCCGAATTGCCAAGCCATGTCTTCCCTGGACAGGAATCAAGCATCCATTGACCGATTTCTGGCTATCAGCCGTCTTTAGCCAGGATAGCTTGACTCCAGTGGTGTACTGAGCACGGGACCCACGTTTTTCCATACTAGGTTTTTCGACATTGAAAGCCTGTCAGAAATCGAGTTTAGAGCTCTCTAGCAGGGCCCCCTTCTTGCAGCCTCCGGTTCGGGGCCAAGGGGGCACCTAAGGTGCACCACTGTTTATCCCTGCACCATATGGCAGCCAACATAATGTGCCTGCCATGCGGTACAGGGATGAACAGAAACTCCCTTTTCTGTATGGGAGCTTATGCTGCAGCTGGTTTCCAACCACAGCACAAGATCTCTACAGCAAAAGGGAGCTTGCAACTGCACCAATGTTCAGTTGCATCAAAATTAAGCGGTCGGGACCACCGATCAGAGGTTGGTCAGACCCGTATCCGGGCAGACACAAGTCGTTCCAACATTGAAATAAGGCCCTAAGATGAAAAAATCATCATGGTTTGGAGGAGCAATTACAGTGGATATTCATAAATTCCAATGTCAGAGGAAAGGTGGTTTGCAAGAGTTCTGGTAGCATAAAAAAACGATGTCCCTGAATTTCTTTCCAGTATTCCATAAAACCATATATTGTCAACTCCAATTTTTCATTTTTATTGAGAAACCAAATCTCTGTGACCAATCATATGAATGTTGCAGTTAAGCCTCAACTACAGTTAACTTTTTTTTCCCATAGAATCTAGTAGTTTGTGATACATGGATAGATTTCACTTCTTTAGACACAGTATTAAAGACTTGATCACCATCAGTCCATGGTGTGCATTAATGTGGTAGACTTCTTATGCTGAATCCCAAGGTTTATGCACACCAGATATTGCTTCTTAAAACAACAGTTGAATTCTGGGATGCTGATTTGACGTGGATTGCATATATGTAAGTAAGCCACCCAACTAAGCACCTAATATGAGGAGAATTCTGGGTTCAGACAACAGCAAGCAACCCCCTGCCTTCATATGAAATTTCAGATGAATCAAGGGTTGTTTCCAATCTCACCCTCGAGATCCTCAGGAGGGTTTAGGAAGAAGGGATGGTAATCGATCGGTCTGTGTGTTAATATGAAGGGCAATTCAAAATCCCAATCAGGTACTCTAGGTAGTGTAGATATTGTAATTAGGATACCAGCACCTCATTTGCCAGCATCCTCCATCCCCACTGAACAGATGTCATTTAGCCATGATGGACTTCATTGTCACCGATGTACTACAAAGTGTCCAGCATCCTACAGGTCAGTGTGGTTAGTGTCTCATTTCTTGGTTGCAATAATGCCCGTACTTCACGATCACCATCACTCTCACTACCCAAAAATGTATCAAAAGCATACCCTTCATGCTATTATTGATAAAGCATTCTAGCTGTCATTTGACTGTCGAAATTCCCCAATTAAGGTTACCTGCAAAAGCCATAATTCATGTACACTCACATGCATACTCCTCATGACCAAACAGGGCTTTATAAATAAATAAAAGGTTTGGGAGTTAGAATGGCTGACTGAGCTCATATACTCATGTATGGCCAAGGGCCTGACCATAAAAAGTGGGGTTTAGCCCAGTTTGTAATCAGTAGCCTAATGTATCATGAACAGACCAGCGCCATGCTATTTAAGGATTATTAATAACCACAAACATTGACATAAATAGCAGGCTGGGATTTGTTATAAGTGAAATAGCTTCTGCATTGCTTGGCAGGCGTTCGCATGAAGTTGTGTGGATGATTGATTGATTGAGAAAACATTCTGCGGTTTTAGTATACAGGGTGGCCTTTTGTGCACACATCAGTCTCCCATGAGCAAATGTGTAATGTAAGCTTCAAGGCACTTGTGAGATTTCATTAGAATACATTAAATCTTGTCCAGTTCTTTTGTAGCCCCTTGAATTCCCTGAAGGCATTTGTGCAGGGGGTATCTGGACAAAGGAGGGGTACAACTAGGCCACACACACACTGGGATTTTAATGAGGTAGACATGCACACAGAATGCAGGTTTTGCCAAGCAACTACTAGTGATCAAACAAGACTTCATTTATATCATAGGGCCACGCCCTGCCCTCTGGCTGCCTTCTCATTACATTGTATCATAGAGGCCGGGTGGCACTCTACATCCCTTCCAATCTTTAATGATGTGAAAATAATAGGTTAAAATAAATCAAAGATTACAACAATAGCCAATTGATTATGACATTGATGCACCACAGACAAAGTCTCTAAGTCTCTGTTGGTGCAGGATTGGGCCAGACTCCATAAATCTGACTGTACACGTTTGAGCTTTGGTCATGGGGTGTTATTCACTGTTATTCACCTGTGCTGTTGGAAGCTGTCTGGGGGTTACTGTGGATTCTCCTTCTCTGCAGGATCCTTGATAGCAGGGATCCTTGTCTGTTGCTGAGGTCAGCATCCTTGGAATATGGATCATTGCCCACATGGTCAGGATATTCAGATTGTTCAGGTCCTGCTGATGTGACTGTTTTGAACCACACAATGTAAATGTACAGGAATTTATATAGCGCAAATCACCGAGCGGTTTCTAAGCGCTTGCTTAGGGAACCCGTCCTGGGATTCCCCTGTGAGATAACCCCGGCAGGGTATCCACAAGGTGAAAGCCAGGCATCCCGCCACGAGGGACCGTTGTGAAGATTAAGCAAGCTATTGCCCAGGGTCGCAGAGTGTGAACCCATGAATCGAGTAGACACCGGAGCGAGAATTGTCGAGTCCATGGACATTTTAGGACTCAAGACCCCGCCGAGCCGGGAATTGAACCCTGGTCCCGGGCTGACCTCTGCTTCCAGGTCTGCCTTCTCTAACCAGTAAGCCACACTTCTCCACTCCACAATGTTCTTGAATACCACAGATTCCCCTCGTTGAGCAGTTATCATAGTTCCTTGCGCTCTGCTTACCTCCCACACCTTTCTTTCAAATGGGGTGTGAAACTTCCATCCCGGATTGTTATGTGCCCGAGTTAAGCCCATGTAGCGAAGCTGCTCATTTTCTTAAATTGTCCTCTTTTGCACAATAACATTACTGCTGTTACCTTTTGCACATATTCGCATATGTGAAAATGTTCGGTTAAGTTTGTCCGAAACTACTTCTTTTTACACATCTGGCTTCGCATAACATTATCACAAAGTGTTGAAAACCAAGTACAAATCCTTTATGCAGGAATGGACAAATGCCTTTCTGTCTTCATCCACGGGGCTACTGGGCCGTTTACATATCCATAACAATTCTAATCTATACGTAGATTACGAGGATGCTTTTTTTAATAAATAATCAGCATCTCATAGGATTAGCAAGAGGGGGACTTCAGCTGACACAGAGGGTCCCTGTATGCTGAGACTTCACAACGCAGTGGTCTGACATCTCTGTAAGGGGTGTCGAGTTCATGACCAGGACGGCATCCTACACTCTCTCCAGCCAGGAAATGGAGTTAGATCGTCCCTTTTGGGGGATTGTTGGCCTCATACTTACACACACTCTAGACACACAGAGAGGAGGGTTCGCATAGTAGAAGTCCGCCTGTTTACTATCTTGCATAATATGCCAGCACATATACACTGTTTTAGCTCCATGGTAGAACAGTATCTACTATTTACTTTTTTGGTGCTTGTAATCCCTTTCATCGGCTTTTGTTTATTGATTATCTCAACACATGTGTTTTATACAAGAATAACATTGGTACAGTAACCTTATCGAAAACATCCCAGTGTGTTTTTACTGTATATTTCTCTGAGAACAAAAAACCAGGAGGATCCGATCTTTTACCATGATCCCTAAGGGGTCAGGGTTGCCATGTTATGTGGTTGTTAGAAACCATTTGCTTCCTGGTAGGGTTAAGGGGGCTTATGGTGGCACTGTGAGCTGGTCTTATGCCAACATACCCTGCCCGGAAACAGTCTAGGCACCTCACCCAAAGTTTATGTTGTCCAACAAATGCACAGATCCTGCAGATTAATAGGAACTACACGACATGGTGCTTCCTATGGTGGTTGCGTTCTTATTTAACCCCTTCGCTGCTAGGCCTCCCCCCCGTGCTAAGCCTTTTTTTGGCTATTTGGGGTAGTGCACGCTTAGACCCCTGTAACTTTTGACCACATAAGGTATCCAAGCCAATTTTGCGACCTTTTCTTCCAACATCATGGGGATTCTAAAGGTACCCAGGGTTTGTGGATTCCCTTGGAGGGGTCCCAGAAATTCGCCAAAATACAGCAAAATGTTGTTGTTTTTTTCGAAAAAATGGGAAAAACTGGCTACAAATGAAAGCGTCTGGGTTTTTCCCTGCAAATGTTATCAAAAAAGGGTTTGTGCAGCTGAAGTGACCAGTTTCCCAGCTTTTAGGGAATGACAGACGTTTGTCATAAAAACCAACATTTTTTTTTCAGTTTTGGCATTTTTCTGGGACATAGCCTATTTTTGCTATTTTATGTGCTTTCAACCTCCTTCCAGTTAATGGTAAAAATGAGTGTGAAAGCAATAATGGATCCTGGAAATCTATACATTTTAGAAAAGTAGATAAAACTCAAAATTCAGCAAGGAGTCATTTGTTTAGATCCATTAAGGTTTCTTTATAGAAACTAAGAATTAAATATTGGAACATTTGAAAATTAGTTGAAAAAAACAGCCTTTTGTGTCAACGTTTTTACCTGTAACTTCTTGTAAGTATGACAGCTCTTTGAAAACAATATATCGTTACATCCGCTGGACCTTCCTGGTTGTGGGGATATATAGGACCTGTACGTTCACCAAGAATCAGAAGAACCCAGAGTCAAAGACTGACCAGCAATTCGCAATGGCTTTTTATTAAGTACCGGGTATATAGCAATTATTGTGGGAAAATGTATACATGGAAAAATCGGTATGAAAGACACCTATGTATTTCTGAAATGGGAACAAATTATAGAGTTTCAAAACAGTACATATTTGCACATTTTCGAAATTGGGAATACTCATACCAGCATGAGAATTATCGGTCATTTTTCAAAATGACTTCTTTTTTACACATTGTCTTTAATTTGAAAGGCAGAAATTATTTGAAAATAAATGGGTAATATCAGTTGCTTTACAAATATGAATTGCCCTGAGTCTTCCGATAAAAATCGTACCTCACTTGTGTGGGTAGGTATAGTGCCCAAGACAGGAAATGGCATAAAACGCATTGTGGTCACACCTCAATTTCACAATGAAAAATTACCCTTTTTTTTGCAAAGTGCCTATCTGTAGTTTTTTAACCCTAGCTCTGCTGGCACCTAGGGAAATCTAGCAAACCTATACATTTTTGAAAACTAGGCACCCAGGGGAATCTAGGATGGGGTGACATGACTGCCTCCCACCAGGTTCTGTTACCCAGAATCCCTTGCAAACCAAAAAATTGTCTAAAGAAACCTAATTTTCCCCACATTTCTGTTGTGGAAAGTTCTAGAATCTGCATGGATCCACAAATTTCCACCCACCCCGCATTCCGAGAAAAATGGTACCTCACTTGTGTGGGACGGCCTAGTGCCCACGAAAGGAAATGGCATTAAATGCAACGTAGTGCCACCTCAATTTCGCAGTGAAAAATGACCCTTTTTTTGCAAAGTGCCTTGCTATAGGTTTTGAACCCTAGCTCTGCCGGCACCTAGGGAAACCTAGCAAACCTATACATTTTTGAAAACTAGACAGCCAGAGAAATCCAGGATGGGGTGACTTGACAGCCTCCCACTAGCTTCTGTTACTCAGAATCCCTTGCAAACCTAAAACATTGTCTAAACAAACTCATTTTCCTCCCCTCTTCTGTGGTGGAAAGTTCTGGAATCTGAGTGGATCCACAAATTTCCACCCACCCCGTATTTCCCAAAGTCTTCAGAGAAAAATGGTACCTCACTTGTGTGGGTCGGCTTAGTCCCCAAGACAGGGAACGGCGCAAAACGCAATGTTGTCATACCTCAATTTTGCAGTGAAAAATGACCCTTTTTTTGCAAAGTGCCTATCTGTAGTTTTTGAACCCTAGCTCTGTCGGCACCTAGGGAAACCTAGCAAACCTATACATTTTTCAAAACTAGACACCCAGGGAAATCCAGGATGGGGTGACTTGACTGCCTCCCAATTGGTTCTGTTACCCAGAATCCCTTGCAAACCTAAACAATTGTCTAAAAAAACCTCATTTTCCCCTCATTTCTGTGGTGGAAAGTTCTGGAATCTGCGTAGATCCACAAATTTCCACCCACCCCGCATTCCGAGAAAAATGGTACCTCACTTGTGTGGGTCGGCCTAGTGCCCGCAACAGGCAAGGGCCCAAAACCTATTGAGGCGACATCAAAATTACCTATCGCAAAACAACCTGGTTTTGCAAGCGGGGTCTCATTAGTTTTTGGCCCCGGGCTTGGCGGCCATCTAGAGAAACCTACCAAACCCACACATTTCTGAAAACTAGATACCTGGGAAAGTCCAGTGAGGTATGGTTTGCGTGGGTCCCCCAATGTTTTCCTTCCCAGAATCCCCTGTAATCCTCAAATTTAGCTGAAAAAATCACTTTATTCTCATATTTCTGTGTGGGAAAGTTTTGGAATCTATGTGGATCCACAAATTTCCTCCCACCCAGCATTCCCCCAGGTTTCTTAATAAAAATGGTACCTCACTTGCTTGGGTGGGTCAAGTACCCGCGACAGTCAAGGGCCCAAAACCTATTGAGGTGAATCAAAATGTCCTATCACAAAACAACCCGGCGTGGCAGATTGGGGGCTAATGCCCCCATATGCCCCCCAGGGGGGGGCAGAAAGTCCAATAGATGCCAGGGAGTTTTTTGGGGCAAATTTTAAACAGGGTGGGGCTGCCCAAAACGGGCATGCTAATGCCCCCAGCCTAATTAAAATTTGCCCCCAAAAATCCCTGGCGTCTAGTGGCCTTTTTGCCCCCCGGGGGGGCTGATTGGGGGCTAATGCCCCATATTCCATCCAGGGGGGGGGAGGAAGGCTGTTTTTTTTCCGGAGGTGGGGTGTGGCATGGGTATGCCCATTTTGGGAGCCCCACTATAAATCAAATTTGCCCCCAAAAAATCCCTGGCATCTAGTGTGCTTTTTGCCCTCCCCGTAAGGGCAGATTGGGGACTAATGTCCCCATTTGCCCCCCGGGGGGGCAGAAATGCTCCCACCCTAATTAAAATTTGCCCATAAAATCCCTGGCATCTACTGGGCTTTTTGCCGCCTGGGGGGCAGATTTGTGGCTAATGCCCCATCTGCATCCCCGGGGGGGCAGAAAGGCTGTCATTTTTGCAGGGGATGGGTAGGGGCATGGGCATGTCCATATTGGGCAGACCTCACAACAAATTATAATTAAAAAAAATCCCTGTCGTATAGTTGGCCTTTCTCCTCCCGGGGTGCAGATTGGGGGCTATTGCCCCAACTGCCCCCCAGGGAGGAAGAAAGGCTGTAAATGTTTCAGGGTGTGGGCATGGACATGCCCTTTATGGCCAGCCCCCACCCTAATAAATTATGCAGCAAAAAAATAATATCCCTGGGGTCTAGTGGGCTTTTTGCCCACCCAGGGTGGCAGATTGGGGTCTACTGCCCCCATCTGCCCCCCAAGGGGGGAAAAAAGACTAACGTACACCAAATAATTTGGGAGGAGCAAACGCCCTTGCCCAAGGGGCCGCTCCCCCCTCCCTGGTGTTCAGTGGGTGGATCCCTGCTTGGGTATTGGCTTCTGGGTCGGTCCCCAAGCAGGGATCCACTGGGGAGGGGTACTGTCGGAAAGGGAATTCTCCCCTTTCCAATGATACCTCTCCCATCTTTCTACCTGCCCCGGGGGCTGAGATAGCCCCCTGAGCACATAGAAACTGAAACTGAAATGAGCCTCTTGGCTCATTTCAGTTTCGGTTTCACTGAAATGACTGAAATCACTGAAATGACATCAGCGCGACGTGCACGCTGATCGTCATTTCAGGGAAACTAGGGGGGGGCCTCGGGAGGTGGGGAAGCTCTTCCCCTGCTCCCGAGGCTTTGGGGAAGAAAAGGGAATCCCTCTGAGCTCGTCATGAGCACACAAGGGGTTAATGGTCTAACTGAGTAGTTCAGTTGTGCTTTTCTCAGAGACACCTAATCACCTCCAAACCGGAAAACGTCTGCGGTGGTGGGGAAATCTGCCTCAGCTGAGTAGCTATACCCTATGTATTGGCTGGATTTATTCAAGCTTGTAGGATAAAAAAGTTTTACATTGTGCTTACCGTATCTCTATAAATACATCTATTAAATATCCTTCTTTGTTAAAAAAAGTCTGTAAACAGAGAAGACATTGAAGAAGAAGTAGGATCTCCTAAAGTTACAGAACACTGTAAACATGCATTTATAATAAAATTAGTACAATAATGTCTCCCAGCAATGGGTGGAGATGTACCTTCATGGTTGAGGCACACAAATCATTTAGAGCACAAGTATTCTATTCCTTGGTTAAGTTCCCAGCTGCAAATGCCTGTACACAGTTGTTTCACACTTACATTGAAGATGAACCACCACATTAATACATTCCAAATGTGGACATAGAAATGTCATTATCACACCAAGAGCATATAAATTGGTTTTAAGGTGCCCTTCCCCAGACTACAGAAAACATGAGACTCGGTGCTCTCAGAAAGAAGTAGCAAAATGGCCAGTCTTAGCTGCTTATACACTGCATCTTAATTTTGCTAATTTAGATGCAGCAGAATTAAGCTCACTATATGCAGATCTAGTAATCATTTACAGAAATCTAACACAGTTCATAATGCAAACCATCACAGTAAACCCTGCTTGGACTGCTCAGGTTTCACAACCATTATTGGCTGCCACGGGTATCAGTCCACACACACTGCATGCCATTATATGAAAGATTCCCACCAGTCAGGGGCAAATTCTGTTCTGGTTAGCACAGAAAAAAAGCCCGCTTGAAGCTGTTTTTCCCCATACGGGTCTACATGAAAAACACAAAATAGTAACAATTTTCTTGCCAATTCTACATTAGATAATTTGGGCGATAGAAATTTCCATACTGAAAAAACACACACACAGACTGTACAGCGCAGCTGGCAGAACTCAAAACCCTGATACTGGCACTACAAAATTTGGATCATGGATTCCCCACAATTATAGTGTGTGATTTGTATTACTGTGTCCAGTCATATAATGAATACTTTCACTGTTGGGCCAGAATTGATTTTGAGATTCCAAGGGTCACACAATCAAGCACAAAATGCTTTGGGAACTGGTGTCGAAGCTGAAAGAATGCTTGCCACTGGCTCATTTATTCCACACATTGATTCATCAGGGGTGGGTGATAGAGTTATACCAAACACTGATCGCTGATCGCTGCTTGGGTTTATTAATAGCTGCACATGAGGGTCTGGGCTCAGCTCACACAAGGGTTACTGCTATAATTTAATTGGTGAAGCAGTGGTATTGGTGGCCTGGTCTTACAAAACAGACCAAGGACTTTGTCCTCAAATGTGACATTTGCCAGCAGATGAAGGGTATAGCATGTCCTCCACAGACACCTGTATTGATTTCAGACAAGCCTCTAGAAGTTGTCTATTTGGATAACTGCAACCCTTTACAATCAGAAGAGGATTACAAGTACATTGTGATGGCAGTGGATTCATGCTCCAGATTCCTGTGGGTTTGGCCACAGCGGTCATCTGACATTCGAACTAATATAAAGGATGTGCGAGTCATTATTGGGACATGAGTAATTGGCACACTACATTCCACCAAGGGCCCGTTGTTTAGCTCTTGACCTTAATAAGAAGCCATATTAAGTTTGGGTATGACCTTGTGATACTCCTCCCCCTATTAACCTGAGGAAAATGTGATAGTTGAGAAGAAAAACCATGACTAAAGCAGTCCTTAACAGCAAGGGTTTTAGGCTCAGGTCACAGTTGGCTCAACTACCTATATGGGGACCAGAGGGCACTCAATAACATGTCAAAAAAATCCCTTGGTGGTTGTACAACATATGAAATCCTGTTTGGAAACCTCAGAGGAAACACCATTTGGCATCAATGAATGTTTGGCTCTTTTATAGGACTTTAGTGAATTCCAGGGTGCACAAAGCAACGTCCAAGTGAAACGCACCATTACTAGGGAAGTGGTGGCTGTTCTGGCAAGACCTGGCTGAGTCCCGAGATTGGGGATTTGGTAAGGGGACAAATTGTGGACAAGAAAGAATTTAAGCCATCTTACAGAACGCCTGTACTTGTCCTGGCATTTCAGGTACCAGAATTGTACTTCTTCCACCTCTTGCGAGTGGGGGAGACAAACATTTGGTCCCCATTGATCTGATCAAACCACACTATGTGGCTGATTCTCAACAGTAGGCCTCGTGGACTCCTGAGTAGCCACCACACTCTTCTTGCTACCGTTCAGGAAGGTCAGATAGAAGGTTTAATAACCAAAGAAGATTCCCCTCTCCAAAGAGAAACTGTAAATAACAATGAGTTATTCCTTTTTCTTGTTGCAACAACTACAGCTGTACAGTCAACGATGAGTACAGAAACGCAAATGTCAATTACAAAAAATTGATGATGTCCATGTGAATATGCCACAGATAGAGTCCCAGTTCTACAAAACCTGCTGAGCAGCCAACAATTGACTGAACGGCGTCTGGCCACTTTGTGGACTATGACGACTTCTCATTGGATTTAACTGAACGTGAGATACCATTGCCACCATCTCTTCCTTTCAAGCTACAAATGTATGCTCTCTATCTTTGGCTATAAAAGAAATACTATGTTACTCTTTGATTACATCTCTAGATTACAATCGGATTACTTTTCCTGGTCCTCTGGATTGGATTGGTAACTGTCTTTTTCCAGCTTCTGAATGGACACTATCTCCCAGAATGCTCTGCAGTACAACTTGTAAACTTGATACTGAAACCACATGCATCATTGCACCGTGAACAAAGGGACCTGTCCCTGGCAAACATTACTGCAGTTCCAGTTCCGGAAAGAATAGTGTGGGAGAGGGTATCATATGCTGTATATGGTCCTACTGAACTTTTACAAATACCATATTTGTTTAAAATTTACTTAAATTATATCATCACCTCTCGTACTTTATCTGATGATGGGGACATTGAAACAGGGCACAATTTGTTTACAGATTTAGAACAATCGGCTGCAATGTCTTTTGATGAATTGTATGATGGTGCACCTAATTACTGTGATGCATTTTATTATCTACATTATGGTCACCTTTTTAAACGCAAAGCTAGTATCCCACATGCTGTTCATAATTACACTCAATGGGAGCACTGCTTGCTTATTTTTCTGGTTTTGACAAGTCAGACCCAGCCTCTTACTGCTATAGGGTTGTACCTACACCTGCAAAGAAAAATATGCTAATAAGCACCAAGCTGATATACTCTGCTTCCTTTTTTCCCAGCTGTCTATATATAGTTTAAAATTTTGGAAAGCCACTAGAGAAACAAAATCTGCCTGGGGGACAAAAGACTAGCAGGTTCAGGGAACTGGGCTTTGTTTAGAGCATGCCTCATCAAATAATTTTCCTGAATAAAACATGCGCATTTCTAGCAAGAAATGCGCATGCGTGGGCGCATGTGCAGTTTTCTCAAGCATTATTTGTACAGAGAGGAAGAGGAGGGCAGTCGGGAATGCTGCAGTACACAGGTAAGTGGTTTTAAGTTTATTTTTAATTAATGTTAACTTACTTCTTAATAGGGGGGTGGAGGTGGGGGCTGGCCAACTCCTCTCCGCTGCAGAGTTTTGGGAGATTTTCCTTCTCCGCGTTCTCCGCAGAACGCAGAGAAGGCAAATCTCTGCACACTCATGGGTGGAGCAGAGGTCTCCACCCGGGGTTAATCGCTATGGCCTTTGATAAATATTTCCAGCATACATTTTGATTCTCTGCGCAAACTGGAAGCCATGCTTTTTCAAAAAGATGTGGCCTTAACATCAGCCAGACGTTTGATCTCCAGGTTGCAAGGTCCTTGTCCGAGATACAGACATTATTTCATACTAACTTCCCGCTGCTTTTTAGGAAGCTGTTCCACTGTATCTTTAAGATGTCTGATGCAAAGGGAATAGTGCACTTTTTAAATGGATTGGCTCTGGACTGGTTTGCACCATTCAAGCAATTTTTTGCACAATACCATCTTTTATACAATTCGTGTTGGGAAGTGTTTTTGGAGGTTTCTCCTTGACTTGCTACTTTCGGAGGGAATTCTTTTTCTGCTCTGCAATGGACATCCCAGTTAAACCCAATCTGGCTGTGCTGCGATGCTGTGAATGCATGATATACTGCTTCAGCACACCTCAGCTATGAGAACTGAATGAGAACTGGTTCTTGTTGTTCAGGCCTGTTTGTCTTCACTGCGTACAACCTGTATTCCCCTGCCTATTTTGCAGCCATGAATGCGTATTGGATTTATGTCTCGGATCACAATCCTTTGCGCCACTGGACAATGAAGTACTGTTGGACCCCTTAAAAGCCCATGGATATTGTTGTCCCCAGCGTATTCCATTGATGATAAATGCATTCTTTGAGCCACCCTGGAAAGCATTGGCTCCTAGTGAACTGGATACCGGCTTTGCAATATGTTTACAGGAGGCTCCCCAGGTGGCTGCCATGGTAACTGGATGGAACCACCTTGACTCTATAAACCTGCTTCGAGGTGCGCCCCTGGGACTGTTGCCTAAGGTTGCCAGCAACAGCAATGTTGAGTTTACCACTCAGAACACTTAAAACAATTGGCTTTTCTATGTAGTGGGAACTATATGGCAAGATTTTACACAAGCTATTTCAAAATAATATTTTTCGGCTCTATCTGGGCACGATGGCTTTCTGAGCGCTTAGAATTTTAAACTGTCTAATGACTTTTTAACTCCATGGCTGCTATGCGTTTTCCCCATCTGTGCTGCAAATTGTTGTTTTACATTGTTTCATGACGAGCTGGGCTCGTCATGAGTGTACGAGGAGGCTACACCATGACGAGCCCAGCTCGTCATGAGTGTGGAAGGGGTTAATGGCTTTTTATGATTATTTTAAAGGGAAGCTTGCTTTTAGATGATTCTAAAAGTGATTTTAGAACTTTTTAGCTTGAATTTCATTAAACCATTCTGCCTTTTTAGATAGCTTTTATATCGACCCTTAGTATGAGGAGTGGGTGTTATGTGCCCGGGTTAGGGCCATGTAGTGAAGCCATGTTTTGCACAATAACATTACTGCTGGGACCTTTTGCACATATTCACATGCATGACAGTGTTGGATTAGTTTCTCAGAAAATACTTCTTTTTACACTTCTGGCTTCGCATAACATTATAACAAGGCCTTGAACACCAAGATAAAAGGCCTTTACGAATGAATGTTCAACATTAGTTCTATCCTCATCCACAGGGCAAAAGGGCTATCTACATATCCATAACATTGCTAATCTATACATACATTGCAAGGATGCTTTAAATAATGAGCATCTCATAGGATTAGCGGAGGAGGCACTTCAGCTGACACGGCGGGTCCCTGCATGCTGTAACTTCACCATGCAGTGGTGTGACATCTACATGAGGGGTGTCCACATGACGGAGTCCTACATGCTCTCCCACCATGTAATGTTGTTCTGAGTCCCAAAATACCCCTTTATAGGCCTAGGTAGTTGCACAACCTTTTACCTACATTCATCAGAACTTGCTCTACATAATGGTTCAGGCTGTGACCTTTCCACTAATTATGTGCAAAATAAATGTTGTGTGATTTTCTTTTATTATGCATGAGGATTTTTAGAATCATATCTTAACCCCTCGCCTAAGACATGCACCGCAGGATTACCATCTTCTGCATATTAACTCTGTACAAACGTCACCACTATCATCATCCTTGAATGACAGACCCACAGTATAATCGCACATCTAGGTAGAACACACAAGGGTACTTTTTGTACATAAAAGAACTACATCTTTAGTGGGAAATCAGAGGAGAAGCTTTCACACTGATGCTAGATGCTGAGGTTCCGGCCTGCAGAAGCTCGACCATGCAGTGGTCTGAAATCTCTTGCGGGGTGTCCAACTCGAGACAAATACGGGATCCTTTGATCTTTCCCATCAGGTAATGGGGTTGGCTGTTTCCAAGGGGATTCTTGGCTTTACACCCAAATACATGCTAGCTACACTTAGATAGAGTTTGCATCGTAGGAGTGCACTTGAATACTGGGATGTATCGAAATACCTGCATATATTTTCTATCTTAGCATCATGGAAGAGTTCTACCTTTTATTTACTCTGTCAGTGCTTGTTATCTTATATATCTGTTTCTGTCTAATGATTGTTGCAGTAAACATGTTTTATACTAGAATGACGCTGGTTCAATTAATGCTTATTGAAAATGTCCCCATCATTTATTCTGTGTATCTCTCTGAGACTAAGTAAGCATGATTTACTGAGCGAAAGACACTGCACTGTTTCCACAATCCCTGAAGTATCAAGATTTGTCATGTTTGATAGTTGCCAGAAACGATTCGCTCCCTGGTAAGGTTATGGGGTTTATGGTGGCACTGTGAGTTAGCTGGTCTAAAGGCTGACATATCCTTTGGTGGTCTCTGGAATCCGTCTGGACATCAATCCCTTAGTTCATGTTGTCTAAATGCACAGATCCTATGTACTATTAGGAGCTACACAACAATGGGGTTGGATCGAACCTTTGGGGGATTCTTGGCTTTTCACCTACACACATTCTAGGCATATTGAGTAACCCTGGGCAAAGCACTACGCTATGCTCGCTTAGTTTGTGAAGTTTGCGCTACTTCGCACTACGTGAACTGCACTTAGCACAGTGGAAACACACGTAGCATAGCGTAGCATAGTGCAGCAGTCATGTTGTGCTTGCTGGCAGTCCTCAACGTCAAGTTGGCGACCACAAGCAAGCAAAATGACATCCCGGCAAGACTTTTTCCCCGTTCGCGATCAGCAAAATTACGTTGTCGATCGCGAGAGTGGAAAATAAACACGGGGAGGTCAGGTTTCTCATTGCGATTGGTCAAGTATGCTGGCGACCGCTCGCGATGAGAAACTACCAGTCCACGTTGAGAAAGCTGCCGCTCGAGTAAAAATCTACTTGAGCGGCAGAAAACTACAGCGCGGACAGTGCAAGATGCCATTTTCAATTATTGCACAATGTCGGATGCTTGTCTGCACTGTGTAATCATTGAAAATTGCATCTTGTACAGTGCAAACAGGGTACAACGCAGTTTGAGTAGTGCTACGCGTAGCTCGCGTAGTGTGAAGTGCACTTTGCGTAGCTTCACATAGCGCTACTTCACAAACTACGCTCAGCCCTAATATTGAGAATAGGATTTGCATCGTAGGAGTACACCTGATTACTATCTTGTATTATATGCCAGCATATATACACTGTTTTAGCACCATCGTAGAACTGTATATACTATTTGCTCTTTTGGTGCTTATAATCATTTTCATCTACTTCTGTCTTTTGACTATCGCAGCTCATGTATATTATGCAAGAATGGCTCAAGAAAAGAGAGAGGGACCCCAAACATCAAAGTAGAAGGGTACCAGAATAGACCTAAGTCACAAAAAAAAAACTTTAGGTGAATACATATACATAAATCCACACTCACAGTAGGAACCTTATATCACCAACATGTAGACAAGGAACATATGAATCAAGAAATTATGACTGTTACCTCTGTGTGAATGAGGAAACCTATATTGCCACCAGTATGTTGACGATGTATGTGGACTAGGAGCTGAAGGATCTATTGTTATGACTAATTGTATTTTGTTGTTTTATTATTTTTTATTTTGTTACATAATTTGTCTTAGACACTGGGAGCCATTGTGTATTTTCCTGAAGAAGGTGATGGTCAAAATATAGCACCCACCGAAACGCGTCAATGCACTTATAAAGAAAGCCTACTGTAAATCAATGTGGATAAATGTTACAAAAAAAAGACTATTCATTTTCTCATGATATGACAATGGATCTGTGTCAGATTTAGTGGTACGTTCCTTGACTAGGAAACATTTTCCTGCCTGTTCTCCCAATTTTTATTGCTGCTATAGTAAGATGTAATGTGTCTCTGTGATTTTTTTCAATTTAGTGGATTATATTCCTTACGTTTTTAAATTGTTGCTTTATGATAACTTTAGATAGGTATTGTGACTTTTAACATATGTTTTTTTTATTTTCATTCGTTTACATTGTACCAAATAAATGTATACTGTCCATTTGATTCCATTTGATTACTTGATTTCTTGGTTCAAATGTTCATTGTCTACATGTTGGTGATATATGGTTCCTATTGTGAGTGCGGATTTATGTATGTGTATTCACCCAAAGGGGTTTTTTTGTGACTTAGTTTTATACAAAATACCATGAGATCAATAAATATATTGAAAGCATCCCAGTGTGTATTCTCAGTATATTTCTTCGAGAATAAAAAAGGCACAAGTGACTGAGCAGGAGGTTCTGATCTGTTACCACGATCCCTTAGGAGTCAGGGCTGTCATGTTCTGTGGTTGCCAGAAACCATTCGCTCCGTGGTAGGGTTCAGGGTGTTTATGGTGGCATTGTGATGTAGCTGGTGTCTAGGCCAACATATCTTGCGCGGGTGCCTGGAATCAGTCTAGGTACCTCACCTAAAGTTCATATTGTCCAACAAACATGCAGATCCTATTGATTAATAGATACTACCCGACAGCATGGCGGTCTTTCAATATCACTTTATCACCCACGATCATGTTAGGTTCCACTTGTCTGCGATCTTTGCTGGTCCTTTCAATTGTGGCTCTGTGCTTCTCTTTGGGTGGCTTGTAAGTTGATGACTGCTGGGTTCTAGCTCAGCCCTGCTGGAATGATGTCTCAGGCACATCTCTGTATTACCTGGTTACTTGCAGCGCTCCCTATCGTACAATGGGGTGTCTGATGGTACGCCCTCAAAAGGTGGTGCAGACAGCATTCTGCATCCTCACCTCTATCAACTCCAATCCTGACCACACTATTGAGTGATGACATAAAGCTCTCCACATATCCATTTATCTGAGGCCTTTAGGGGGTTATATTCTGTTGCTTGATCTTAAGGTTGTGTATATACGGCTGGAATTCATGCTCTCGGGAAGCAGCTGTGGCCCAGGCAGGTAAGAGCAGTGCGGCAGTGGGGACAAGTGGGGGGATTCTGACAGATGGCGTAGAGGGAAAATGTATTACAAAATGTATTTTCCTCATCAGCTGTCGAAATCCCTCCACACTCAGCCCCATCACCCCACTGCTCTTACATTCACAGGCCACAGCTGTTGTAATGGTGGTCCATTATCAGTTCAGGTCTCATTGGGAATGCCCAGCAGTGCAAACATTTTCTCCAACACCAGCTTGACGTTTCCAAAAGCTGTTGACCTCACAAGTTCTACAGAAGGATATTTAGTGTGGCTGTCAATGATGACAGCTGCAAGTCGACCCTCTGGAAAACTACTGAAATCTATGCTGACAGACGACCATGGGCATAGACTTGTTTTTTCCAGTAATCACTGGTGAGTTGGTGGGTTCCCACCACAAATGACAGTCTCTCACTATTTCCATGCCTGGAAACCACACTTTGTCTCTGATGCAGGCTTTGGTTTTGGCGATGTCATGGTGCCCCTGATGGGCCAGTTAGGCAACTCAAACCCAAAGGCCTCCGAGATCACAATCTGGTGCCTCGCAGCAACATTGTGAATCCGCCAGGTCTGGCTCATGAATGCTTGCTCTTCGGCAGTAAGTCAGAGCTCCATCTAAAGAGTTGCACCATTGTCGCCTTTGGAGCGCTACTTTGACTTTTAATATACACTTGTCGGCTGTTGTTGCTTCCTGAAATTCAGCAAGGGATGGTGCACATGGACCTGCATCTTGAATGACCATTCTTATAAGCCTTCCATGCCTTCATCTTCTTCTGTATGTCGGGTCACAACAGTGGCAAGGTAGTGCTTGGAGAGGTTATCTGCAGGTTTGTCCACACCGGGCCAATGCACAACTACAAATGAGTACTATTGGAGTTGGACTGCCCACCTCTTGATCCTCAGTGGCCCATTTCTGGCAGTGCTGGTGAACAAGAGGACAAGCCTCTTGTGGTCAGTCACCACAAGGAACTTTTGTGCGCAGAGATATAGGCGGAAGTGCCCGCACATCCAACTGATCGCCAGGGCTTCACCCCCAATCTGGGCATAGCAGGTCTCATATCAATGACCACTAAGAAACAACATACTTCAGAAGCATTTCATGGGACTTCTGCTGATTTGATGGCCTCTACCTTCCTGGGTTTGGCTTATATACCTTCACTTGAAAAGTGGTAGCTGAACAATTCCAATTTGTTGGTGTGAGAGAAACACTTTTGGTGATGCAAGGCAAGACCACAATCCCCCAGGTGTTTGAGGGCAGTTCTCAGTCTCATATGATGTTCTTCCTTGGTGTTTGAGAAAATGAGGATATCATCACTCACATTAATCACTCCTTCCAGCCCTGACAGGATCTCACAAATGGCAGCCTTGTAAGACTTTGGCATGCAAATATATCTCAAAGTTGAGAAGCCGATATTGACAGAGACCTATATGAGTTGAGAAGGTCGCAATATACCTGTTCGCCTCGTCAAACAGGAAATAATGGTATCCAACATTCAAGTAAATCTTAGAGAACCAGCTGGGCCCCATTTAGGTCTACTATGATGTAATCAGCCACTTGGGTGATGTGCTGCTCACTGCAACTTCCTTTGTTAGGGAATCTAATGCCCATGCGCAGTCTTATAGCCCTGGGTTGCTTCAGTTAAAGGGCTAACATGAGTGGTGATACCCATGGAGTTAGTCATGTTACTTTTTTGATGATGCCTAGCTGGTCTAGCTGGTCTAGTTCCCTCTCAACGAATGGGCCTATGTGAAATGCTATCCTTCTATGTCTTAGGGCCACTGGTCATATTGTTTTGTCTATATAGAATTTAATATTTATCCATTTTAGGCACCCAGGGCCTCTGAACAGTTCTGGGAAGTCAGACAGGATGTTGTCAGCATGGCACTGATGTACTTGTCAAGTGAAGAAGTTAAGGCCCAGGTCCTCTGCCATGTGGTATCCTAGCAGGGTGCAGGTGTCTCCTTTTGTCACTTGGAACCTGGTTTGTGTTTTCATGCCTTCATTTTTGACTACCACTTTGACAACTCCTCTTAGGGGGAATGGGGTCCCTGCCTGGGTAAGTAAATATCTTGGCTTTGGTAGGTGTGATTTTGGGTAGTGCAGCCAGTTTGTGGAATTGAATTGTGTCCATGACATTCATGGATGCAGCAGTGTTGATGAGAACTGTAATCTGTACTAATAATAATAATAATATGAGCATTTGTAGAGCACCTGGTTACTCCAGCTGGTATGTCCCCGCGCTGTGACGAGGAGCTAAGTACAGGAGAACCTGACCACAGAAGAACCTGGACAGCTCAGGAGATCCTACGAGCCCTGAAAAAGATGAGTTTTCAGGTCTTTCCTGAACGTAACCTCTGAGACCTCTAACCTGAGGCTCAGAGAAAGTTTGTTACAGTTCTGAGGAGCCAGAGGACGAAACGACCGACCCCCCATCGTAGCCTTCAGGACCTTGGGAACAAGTAGCAAGCCCGTCCCACAGGATATAAGTTGCCTTGCAGGAGCATAGCGGGTAAACAAGTCAGCCAGGTATGTGGGACCCTGTGCCCTGGGAGATGCGATGACATACGCAAAGTGCCTTAAACAGCACCCTTTCCCTAATGGGAAGCCAATGGAGGGTCGCCAGAGCCTTTTCTTGAGGAGGCCGGCCTAGGTTGGATAAAGACCAGCCGCACGGCTGCGTTCTGTAGACATTGAAGTCTATTCAAACATTCAGCCGTGGCGCCCAGGTACAGTACATTTCCGTAATCAAGGCGAGATGTTACAATGGCATGCACATGCATGGTTCACATCCTTTCTTCAAGGGAGGATGCAAAGAGTGCAGCTAGGTGATCTGCTTTCCACCGCAACTTTGATCACCTGCGGAGTTCCGCAAGGGTCTGCTCTGTCACCCCTGCTGTTCAATATATATCTGCAGCCTTTGATTCTAATGCTTAATCAAATGGACTGTCAGGTATATAACTACGCAGATGACACCCAAATTATCATCCAATTGGATGATAGCCAGGATGCTTTTGCTAGGTTGAAAAACATTCTGAGCTAACTGGATGTCCGGGAACTCCCTAAAAATCAATCTGGACAAAACCAAGGTGTTGCCAATTACCATCGCTGGCAACCTTTGGAGTGATCAATTTGGGCCTAGGGAGCTGGGCATGCCCCCGGAACCGGCGGCAGTGGTCAAGAGCCTGGGCATCCATGTGGACAGTAAACTGTCTATGAAAAAGCAAGTTACAGCTGTGGTGGGCACCTGTGTCGGCCTCCTCCGACAACTCAGGAAAGTGTCCTCTTTGCTCTCCTTTTCCACTCTGAGGAGTGCGGTCTCTGCTATGATCCTAGCCAGACTGGATTATGGCAACTCGTTGTATATAGGACTACCACAAAGACTTTTAAATAGAATGCAGATTGTCATGAATGACGCTGCTAGACTTATTTTAAAAAAAACGAGGAACACTCATGCATCCCCCCTCTTGCGTGAACTACATTGGCTGCCAGTCAAGCAGAGGCTAATGTTTAAGGGGCTATGTATTGCTCATAAAGCCCTTTATGGTAAGGCACCTACCTACATGAAATCACGTTTGAATCTCTACAAACCGGGGAGGGTGCTTAGATCAGCAGAAGCTACCCTCCTAGCCCAGCCACGCTGTAGATTGGCTACGGTGGGTGGGCGTGCTTTCTCACACACACTTCCAGCTATGTGGAACAATCTGCCGTTGGAACTGCGGAAAGAAACTAAGCTAATGTCCTTCCGAAAGAAATTAAAAACTGTACTCTTCCAGCAAGCATGGGGCGGTCTTTAACCTGTTACCAGATGTATCCTTAAGTATTGCCTAGCGGACCCTGACAAAGCGCTTAGAGACCTCTGGGTTATAGTGCGCTATACAAATCAAATAAATAAATAAATAAATAGTCTTCCTAGCAGGAGTGAGCAGCGAATCCAGAGTTTTACGCAGGCCCTTAAGAACCCCAAAACAAGTACCCACAACCTGCCTTGTTTGGTATTCATGGGAGAGCTTGGCATCCTGCCACACACCCAGGTTCCTCACCTGTTCACTAGGAGTAGGAGTAGGTCCCAAACTCTGGGGCCACCAGGCCGATGACCACACTGACAGGGCTCTCCCCACAACAAGCACATCAGTCTTATTGCCATTCAACTTCAGGCAGTTGTTGGCCATCCATGATGCCAGTTCTTGCAAACATGTCACGAAGTCGGCTCTGGCACCCATAGTGCGAAAGGGATCAAGAAATGATCAGACCACGGAACAGAGACAGGGGCATCAGCTAATATATCCTCCCAGTCAGCAAAAATGGGGTCAAGTAGTTGTCCTCCCTGATGGGTGGGAAGTTCAGATAAGAGCCTTAATTGCAACGTCAGCAATTCCTGGCGTAGGACACCAGCCCCTCCACTCACGGACTCCTCAAAATGTAAGCACCAGGAGTTTGTCCATTGTGGAAGACCCTCAAACAGACTATGTAAAAACCGAGTAGGAGGTCCCGGCAGTCTACAGACCAGGAGCACCTAAACGATGAAGTTTGTATTCACCTAAATTGGGAAAGCGCCTACTTCACTATCAACGATAGTGATAGGTTCAAGTGAACATTGAAGGGTGTGTTTGAAAATGAGTGCTGCCCAGCTACCTCTACCGGTAGACCTGTCGATTCTAATGATCGCTTAGCCGTTGGGTAGTGCCTCTATGATCTCCGGTGCCGAGTCCGGGTCCGACCAGGTCTCGGTAAGGAACAATACATCAAGCTGACCATCAGAGAGTAAATCAAAAATCTCTAATCTTTGCTTCCTGAGCGATCTACAATTTAAACAGGCAGCAATTCAGGCGCACACTTACCTCCTTCCTCACCCTCCCAAGAGAGGGCTTAAATGAGCAATACTTACTGTTCCAGCCCTGGCTTTCACCTAAAATGCTGTGCCTGCATAGCTCGGCTAAAGGGGGACAAAGGGCATGCAATTCCTGAGAGCTGAACTGCAAGACCAGTCCAGGACAGCCAGGGAGTCTGGACCCAGGCCTCGGACGGGCACGGACGGGCGAGACGGGCATGCATTAGGTGCGCCTTCGGCGCGCCTGCGGAGCCCCCGCTGCACGGCCGCTTCAGCATGGGGCTTTATTCCCTTCCCTCTAGCAACAACTGGACTGCTGACCGATCCACCGGACTTGCCTTGCTCTTCCTCCCTCGCCCTCCATGCAACGGTACTAGTTACCGCATCGGACTGAAGAGAGGAGGAGAAGGAATTGAGCTCAGGCCGTCAGCTGCGAATCTTTACTTTGCCCATGGGCGGTGGCCTTCTGCGATGATTTTCTCCAGTGACAGTGAACAACACTATGAACACCTCTTCATCGTTATCATCTTCATGGTGACCCATAGTCGTTGTGTGTTGTTCAGTATGTGCTTCCTCGCTATCCTCGAAGGAAATTTGGTGTAGGGTCTGCCGACCTCGGCCTTGTTAGTTGGAGCTAGTTGCTGGACCACTACTGTGGCACACTTCGGCAAAGTGGTTATTGTGGCCACATTTTAAACAGGGCTTTCCTTATGCCAGGCACATATTTGCCACGCAGTGTGCCATGCCGCAGTTTCCACAGGTTTTTTCGCTCTGTTTGGGGGTGCTGGTCATGTGTGGTCATGCAGGGTGGCACTGGATAGCCTCTACTTGTTCTTCCTTGACATTCACTGCTTTTGGGGTCACCAGTGGGCCTGTCCTGTGGGTGAGGTCTGCCGCCATATCTTCAGCCCAGTTGTGTGGTAGCTCATAAGACAGTGCCAGGATTAGTATGTTGCCTAGCGTGATGCCAGTTTTATACATGATGAGCTTTCTCCGGCTGGACAACTGCCATCCTTGGATAATATGAGCCCTGATTTCATCTCACCAGTCAATATTTGAGCAGGTGTTGCCAATATGTGCAAACATACATAGAACATGTTCAAGTTCAAAAATTTGTATAGCGCACTACTCACCCAGAGGGTCTCAAGGCGCTTGAGGGAGGGGGGGTGCTTTACTTATCAAATATCCAAGTTTTTAGTTGTTTTCTGAAGGAGAGGTGGTTCTGTGTAAGGCGGAGGTCGGAGGGGAGAGAATTCCAGGTCTTGGCCGCTAAGTAGGAGAAGGATCTTCCCCCCATGGTGGATCTTTGGATGCGTGGAATAGCGGCGAGGGCTTGATTGGACGATCGTAGTTGGCGGGTGGGGGTGTAAAAGGACAGGCCCGTGTTGAGGCATTCGGGTCCTAGGTTGTAGAGGGCTTTGTGTGCGTGGGTGAGGAGACGGAACGTTATTCTCTTGTTGACGGGGAGCCAGTGGAGGTCTTTTAGTTGACCGGAAATGTGAGCATGGCGGGGGATGTCTAGGATGAGTCTGGCGGAGGCGTTCTGGATGCGTTGGAGTTTTTTCTGTAGTTTGGCTGTCGTTCCGGCGTAAAGGGTGTTTCCGTAGTCCAGTCGGCTTGTGACCAGTGCATGGGTGATCGTCTTTCTTGTTTCGGTGGGGATCCAGCGGAAGATTTTTTTGAGCATACGTAGAATGTTGAAGCATGATGATGAGACGGCGTTGACTTGTCTGGTCATCGAGAAGGTGGAGTCCAGGATGAAGCCCAGGTTACGTGCGTGGTCCGTTAGTATGGGTGCGTTCCCCAGGGCCGGTGGCCACCATGAGTCGTCCCAGGCGGAGGGGGATGATCCTAAGATGAGGACTTCCGTTTTGTCCGAGTTCAGTTTTAAGCAGCTGTTCTTCATCCACTCGGCTACTTCTTTCATCCCTTTGTGTAGGTTGGTTTTGGCGGTGTTTGGGTCTTTGGTGAGGGAGAGGATCAGCTGGGTGTCGTCTGCGTAGGAGATGATGTTGAGGTTGTGTTGGCGTGCTATGGATGCGAGGGGACTCATGTATACGTTGAAGAGGGTTGGACTGAGTGATGATCCTTGTGGTACGCCGCAGATGACTTTGGTGGCCTCTGATCTGAAAGGGTTGAGGCGGACTCTCTAGGTTCTTCCGGCGAGGAACGAGATGATCCAGTCCTATGCTTTTCCTTGTATTCCGACGTTGTTAAGGCTTTGTATAAGGGTGCTATGACACACTGTGTCGAAGGCTGCGGAGAGGTCAAGTAGGATGAGGGCAGCTGTTTCTCCGTTGTCCAGTAGAGTTCGAATGTCGTCTGTTGCTGCGATGAGGGCGGTCTCGGTGCTGTGTTTGGCTCGGAAGCCGGACTGTGAAGGGTCGAGGGATTTGTTGGATTCGAGGAAGGTGGCAAGCTGACTGTTGACGGCTTTCTCAATGACTTTGGCAGGGAATGGGAGGAGCGAAATAGGGCGGTAGTTCTTAAGTTCAGTGGGGTTTGCTGTGGGTTTCTTCAGGAGGGCGCTGAGTTCGGCATGTTTCCAGCTTTCCGGGAAGGTAGCGGAGTTGAGGGGGCAGTTGATGACGTCTCGGAGATTGGGTGCGATAATTGAGTCTGCTTTGTTGAAAATGTGGTGGGGACAAGGGTCGGTTGGCGATCCTGAGTGGATGGAGTTCATCAGGCGGATGGTGTCTTCAGTGGTGATTGGGTCCCAGGCGCAAAGGTTGTTGGAGGGGGGTTTTAGTTCGGAGGAGGGTGGGGTGGACTGGTCTCCAAAACTGTTATGTATGTCAGCGATTTTGTTGTGGAAGAACGAGGCTAGAGAGTCGCAGAGGTTTTGGGAGGGAGTGATGTCGTTGGTGCCGGCGGTGGGGTTGGTTAACTCTTGGACGATGTTGAATAGTTCCTTGCTGTTGTGGGCATTGTTGTTGAGTCGATCCTTGAGTGCTGATTTCTTGGTGTATCGGATCAGTTGGTGGTGTTTGCGGGTGGCGTTCTTGAAGGTGGTCAGGTTGTCGGTGGTTGGGTTTTTTCGCCAGGCTTTCTCGAGGGTGTGACAGATCTTCTTGGATTTCTTAAGGTCATCATTGAACCAGGGGGCTTTTTTGCTACCTTGCTTGATTTGATGGTTTTTCAAGGGTGCTAATTTGTCAGCGCTGTGGGTGATCCATTGTGTGAGGTTGGTGGCTGCTTGGTTTGGGTCCGATGATTTGGCAGGAGGGTTTTGGTGAAGTGATGTGAGGAGCTGGTCGGTGGTAATTTTGTTCCAGTTTCTGCGGGGAATTGGTTGAGGGTGGTTGTGGGTCATGGTCTTATTGTAGTTGAAGTGAACGCAGCTGTGGTCCGTCCAGTGGAGAGCTGTGCTGTGATTGAAGGAGATGTGCTTGCTGGAGGTGAAGATTGGGTTGAGCGTGTGCCCGGCATAGTGGGTGGGGGTGTCAACGAGTTGTTTGAGTCCAAGATTGGCGAGGTTGTCTAGAAGGGTGGTGGTTTTGCTTTTCGTTGTTCTTTTCCAGGTGGAAGTTGAGGTCACCCAGTAGAATGTAGTCCTCGGAGGGGAGGGCGTGTGGGCTGATGAAGTCAGTGATGTCTTCGCTGAATTGTGTGCGAGGTCCTGGTGGCCTGTAGATGAGGGTGCCTCTGAGTGTGGTCTTGGGGTCGGTGTGGACCTGGAAGTGAAGGTGTTCGGTAGATGCGAGGTTATCGTTGGAACTGGTCGTGATGCGGATGGTGTTCTTATGGACGATGGCGATGCCTCCTCCTGTTTGGTTGATGCGGTCCTTTCGGATGATCTTGTAGCCGTCCGGGATGGCTATGGCGATGTCGGGCGTTGATGAGGCGTCCATCCAGGTTTCTGTAAGAAAGGCGACGTCCGGCGATGTGGTGTCGAGTAGGTTCCAGAGTTCAATGGCGTGTCTGTGGACCGAGCGGGTGTTGAGCAGGATGCACTTCAGGTGGTTAGTGTCGGAGCTTTGTGAGGAGTTTGTGGATTTGGTGTGGGTCCTGATGCAGTCGAGCTTGCAGGAGTGGTAGGTGAAGGATCCATGGGTGTGTCCAGGGGTGGCTTGGTAGCAGACTGGGAGACGGCCGGGGTTGAGTGCTGAGAGGGTGGCAGCGTCGTACATTATGCGGGTGGATTGGATTTTGCGGGGGCCAGGGGGTCTGGCACTGGGCGCAGCTGGGAGGCGGGAGCGGGGTTGCGGGGTCTGGGGATGCCGGAGGGCTGCGGGGGAGGGGCCGTGGGTCAGCAGGCACAACAAATGGCACGATAACAGTGCAGGACGGGGTCGGGGGGCACTATCTGGCAAAATTGGCGATACCAGGCAAAGCAAAGCAGAATTATTAAATCAAATGGGCAGATCGAAACAAGTTAAAAGCAATTGGCAGGCGCGGCAATGAGCACAATATTACAATATTAGATTACGAAATAGGCAAATCAAGGCAGCTTAATATCAATGGCTGGCGCAGCAGTGAGCACAGCAATACCGGCAGCCCAGGAGGGAGCAATGTGGACACCAGGCAGCCACGAACACCAGGCTAGTAGTAGGAATTTAATTTTGGGTCAAAATGCCTGTTTATTGGAGCCACAGCGGCATGAAAGTCATCGTCACTTCCGGTGTCATGGACTTTTGAATAAGTCATAAAGTTCTGCACCTCCCATGTGAAGCATCGTGGAACGTTTGAACAAGACATCTGTTTAATGTGTGGTGTGAAAATAATGCTCAATACGTCCCATCCACTGGCACCACTTGGGACAGCTGTTGCAGGATCTGCTAACTTGCTGATTGGCAGTAGTTCTGTGCATAGCACATGTGCACATTGTTGAAGTGGGGGGCCGCCTCATTTTGCAGTTGGGTGGACAAGCTATTGTGCGAGATGCGATACTCATATATGGCTCAGTTCACCCAGTTATGGTTCATGGCGATGGGTACTTTGCACAGTGCCGTGCCTTATTCTTCCTTATCCCCACTCTGCTGTGGACACTATTTTTGGCAATTCGTAGTTGTCACCAATTTAGTGTGCACAATGACAGCAGCCCTCTGACTAGGCCTCTCTAGCTTTCCTCGCAATTTGATCACCAGCACAGGTTAAGTATGGTGTCATTGTACGCGCTGTTGCTCTATTCTGCACCATGTCCTCTGTGCTCCTACTGTTCTCAAAATGTCCCTTGTATCCTTTTTGTTTTTGCTCTCCCTCTTACTGAGGGTGAGGCATGTACAAAAACAAGCCTGGGCCAAATGGGGCACACCAGGGTGGCACAGCCACACAAATGCAGGTGCCTGCAGCTTACGTCAGATGTGAGCAATGCTTCGTTGGGAGGGCTTCTCGTAGGAGCACATCGTTGGCAGAATCCGGCCTTCTGCACAACTGTACTATGAACTGCCACTAGATTTCAGGGTAGAAACCACACATGGCCACTCTACAATGAAGCTCATGGTACCACACTTCTCTGCTCCCTCGAGCACTGCCAGGGCCACCGTCAAGGCAGTGTGGTGTCACTGAGACAATGTGGCAGTTTCTCCAGCCACTGGCAAGCCGTCTCTCCACAAGGAAGCGTATCTCCAGCTGGATGTGATGCATGAAACAGGAGCTCTAACAGCTGTTCACACGATTTGGAAAGAGATACGCTCTCAGGCATGAGGAGTGGAAACCAGCCTCATCACTAATGTTCAATGGGCATCTGGGAACAGGGGGGTAGGACTAGGCCCCACACGAGGGATTTATAATGAGGTATGTAGGCACACAGAGGGCTGGTATCGCCGAGTGACCAAAAGTGATCACACCAGCCTTTATTTATACCATCAGGCCATGCCCGGCCCTCTGGCTTCATGCTTGTTACATGGTATAGTAGAGGCTGGGTGTCACTCAACAGCATGAAGTAAACAATGAACACCCCATTCAGCTACATTAGGTGGCGAACAACCCTTGTAGAATGACACTCATATCCCTACAGCTTCCTGCAGGCCAATACCTGTCTATATGGCTGCTATTAGTTACCAACATGCTGTATTAGTATTCCTTATCAGATTTAGCTTTATCTTTTAATGGCGGTTACTGCTCCATCACACTGCAAACCTGTATCAGTTGTGAGCACCTCTGCCAGCAGCATTCTCACATTTTCTCTATGATTCCACTTCCTCTGTCAGAGGGGAACCAGGTGTGGCATGTTGTGACCTTCAAGGTTAACATTCTTTGTGTTGTGTTCTTCTCATTTGGAGGCCTCCTTGGTCAATTGGTCTGGCATCTGTATCTTCATTAGCAGCCACCTTCCCAGGTTGTTCATTTGACCAACAACATGTAGCACTAACCCACTAATGCTGAGGTGTTCCATTCATCCCCTCGGAAGCTATGGCAGTGACTGAGTATTTCAGTATGTTAGGAACGGTTTACCACTGGGGTTCCTCGACTGCATTGTTATGTTGTGTTCCTTACCCAGCTGAATGGATTTGGCAGCAGTGCCCAAGGTAAGTTATGTTCCTCACCCACTCACCCAGGTAAAAGGATTTTGGAGCAGCTCCAATGTTTCTCTTATTTTGCTGTTACTGAGGAAACATCTTACATGGTATAAGCCCAGTGGATCATTAAGATAGACCAACTCCAGAAAAAGCATTGTCCAGACACTCAGGAGATCTAGTTGGGGGGCAGAAGTTTAATTCATACTACAGCCATCTCTGGAACAGCCTACAAGAAAATCTGAGAATTCTATCTAACTTTTTGACATTCTGGACAGGTCTTAAACCTTGGTTGTTTTCCGACTTTTAAATTGAGATACAATGCTTATTAGTAAAGACTACATCAGTCAGTAGGCCACAGTGGAGAAGCGTGGCTCAATGCTTAGAGGGGCAGACCCTGATGCAGAGGTTTGGCCCGGGACCAGGGTTCAATTCCCACCTTGGTGGCTCTTGGACTCAATCTTCCTGGACCTGATAATTCTCGCCTCGGTGCCTAGTCTAATCATGGGTCCCACTCTGTGACTCTGAGCAATAACTTGCTTAATCTCCACAACTGCCCCAGCAACACTTGGATGCCTGATTTCACCTTGGGGGTGCCCAGGAGTGGACATCTCAGAGGAAAGCCAGGAGGGGTTCCACAGCGGTATGAATACAGTGCTACAAGACCTCTGGGTAGAAGGCGCTATATAAATACAAACACATTTACATTAGCAGCAAGACACCATTGGCATCCACACCTTTTATAAAACATATCAATATCAATATCTCTTTCCTGCTTTCTGCCAAACAAATTGGTCCTTCTCCAACTGGGTAGCATAGTCTTGAATTCCAACGCAAACAGTTAGGCGGGTACATTTCCAGAGGCCCAGTCAACTTCTTTATGGATTAGCTGTAGAGAGGAGAAACATCAAATCTTGTTGGCACTTCACATTTAAATGTAGACAACATGATGGTGCTTTCTTAGTCACATGCAGTGTGTCACCAATTCAGTTCTGCCCAAGAGGATCTCTTTATGAGTGATAGAAGTTCTCTACTGCTCTGCTTAATCTGCAGATTTCTATAGGCAGGTATGGGGTTTGATGTGTGCTGTCCTGTACCCGGCCTTCTCTTGTATTCTATGTGGTCCTTCCTTTTTATCATAATAACCAATGTGCTAATTTGACTCCACATGTATCATCCAAGTTAGTCTCTTCCTGCTTTGCTGATGCTTATTCTCTTGTGTGCACATACTTGCAGAGTGAATTTGACTTATGAATCTTTGCATTTTAAGTTGAAGACTCCTCCCCTCTCTCAGTGTTCTTGATAGTGTCTTCATCAGTCTGCATGGAATGTTTTAAGTGTTGCAGCTGTAGCAACTGTTTCTCCTCTACCATGACAACTTTCGATCATGAATTTCTTATGGAGTCAACCAGAAATTCTTACAAGCACCAATGTATTCCTGTTTCCAATAGATGTCAAATGTAGTCAGGGCCGTTTACCTTTCAGCTCTGGTGAATTTTACAATTCCACCTGGATAAGTTTAGTCATTATCTGGCCATTGCTTCTTTCTGTGTTCTGTGTACTGTAGGGGTAAGGGCCCTTTAGGGGTGGCTGGTACAACATAGGAGGTCTGGGTAATCATCTCAAGTAATTTGTTTATTAGCCTAATGTCTAGTCTGCCACCCCTCCCTGTGACTTTCTCTGAATCTCATGACATTGCTGGAGTTTACACCAGAGTCTGTGTGAGGTTGTGCTTAGGATTTTGCTTCTTAATATGCTTTTACTTGTGGCAATTATGTCTGCCAAAAGGTTGTGGGGGGCATATTTATTAGATTTGTGGAGCAGGGGAGTACAGGAAGCCACCCTGCTGCGCTGCCCTGCATCTCAGGGAAAGTCCTAGCATTCGGTGTATTTATCCAATACTCCACATTCCTGTCCTTTCCCCCTGCACTGGGGCTGTTTGGCAGCCAATGCAGGCATGCGTGCACCATTATGAAATGGTGCCTGTGTTGTAGGCAGAATTCTTTTTGAGCAGGAAAAGCACCTTCCTGCACAAAAACAATCCTGAGAGACTTTGCGCGGCATTCCCTGGTTTACAAGTCCTTATAAAGTTGAGAATACATAAAAAACCATGGGAACTGTGAGAGGCCATCCACTGCAAGGCCCATGGGATGCCTCCCTTGCACAACATAAGGCATTGCAGTGGTTTGCGCTGCGTCGGCTTACTCCAGATTTTTTTAGCCATCCATAGCCATGCAAAATGGCTGTCCATGGCATCTTAAATCTGAGGTTTGCGTCAAGTATGTTTCACGCTGCATGGTGCAAACCTGAAGCAAAGCTTTCATTAATATGCCCATGGGTGATTTGAGATCTTTCACTATAAGGGATCATTGTATTCATGTATTTCGTGACAAGTTGCTGTTTCGACTAGGTCTGGTATTTTAGAATGATTACATTGTATTGGAACATTTATATAGTTCTTTCTACTCCTTTTTGAGGTGCTAAATTGCTTGATACCGTAAGTGTTTTGCATGTGCTAGTAGTGACAAACAGCTAAATTCATTTTTCAATACTGTGAGGACTACCCCTCTCATAGGTTAGCATTAGCAATTCCCTTATTCCTGTATAAGTGGCAATTCCTGATCAGAGAGCAGTAGATTTTAAATGTATTATACCTTTGATTGGTAATGATAAATCCTCCTTACCGGTGTAGTTGGATTTAACCTTACTGATTTAGAAATGCCACTTTTTGAAAGTACAAGAAGGATAGATGATGGACAGTATGCTGAATCAATCAAACATTCACCCGAGTCAGCGACCTGAATTAAATCTATTGTTTTTTTGCAGGCCACACCATTCCAGTTTAAACCCAGCCATATACAAATCAGTCTTGACCCTGCTCCCTTATGGGAATAGTCCAGCCCACACTGCCAGGCTAGGTCCACCCTGGACCAGAAACAAAGATCCGGGGGCTGTTTGCAGGGTAACAACACTCATCAGCCAGGCTAGCTTGAATCTGGTGGTGTAGCGAGCACGGTACCCACGTCTGGGCATACCCTTCCGACTTAGGGCAACAAATGCAAAAAGAACAGATGATGGAAGGAATGCTGAATTATTCAAACATTCAACCCCAGTCACATATCACTGTGCCACTGGATTCAAGCTATACTGGCTGATGAGGGTTGAAATACCCTGAAACCAGTCCCAGGATGCTTATTTCCATACCAGGGAGGACCAGGATCAGCAGTTCAGGCTGGCCTATTCCCATGAGCAATAGGGTCAAGACTGATTTGCATATGGCTGGGTCCAAACTAGAGTCGCTTAGTGGGCAAAAGAACAAAGGATTTAACCAAGATCTCTTGACTAGGGTAGAATTATTGAATAATTCAGTTCAAGGATGTGAGGGTAATGCCCCAGCGAACAAAATTGATTTATTATCCTGGTACGTGGCAATCTTAGCATCCAAGTTCCAGAACCAGGAATGGTTAGAATACATCAGTAAATTTAAAATAATTTGTGTTCAGGAAACGTGGGAGACAAACTATTCTAACTTTCACCTTGTGGGGTACAAATCATTTGGAACCCGGGCAAGCAAATCTGCAAGGGGAGGAAGGGCAAGGGGAGGTCTCCTAGTATTTGTAGATTTATGTATAGAAGGGACTTGGGTTAACCTGAAATGGAATACGGAAAATATGATGGGCCTTGGTCTTAAAATGAGGGGTCTCTACATAACTCTGGTAAATTTTTATAACCCGGGAGGTCAGAATTCAAAGGAGCTTGAGGAAAGATTAAGTGACCTAACCGAGGGGAGGCAGGGGTCTATAGTACCCATGCTTTTAATTATGGGATATTTTAGCTGTCATTTGTGCCCCAATGTATTACCCATCAAGGACCTCCTGTAACTTTGAGGAGAAGCCACATTTTGAGCATACACCAGAGGGTAGGGTGTTGACTCGGGTGATGAAAACCCATAACTTAGAATACACAATGGATCTATTGGAGGTCAATCCTAACAAATTGATATCCCCGACCTTCAAAGGAAAAGGGTGTAGATCATTTATTGATTTCATCATAGTGTCCCAACAGCTGAAGACAAGACTACGGGGTTTCTCTATCGAAGCAAGTGGTTTTAGCGACCACAACCCCTTAACATTGTCTTTAGCAGATCCAAATCCATATAAAACTAGGAAAAAGGGTAGTGAGGCTAATTTAGAGAAGGTCACTGACCAGGGTAGACGATTAAAATGGACCTGTATTAATGGTGAGGACTTCTACAGATCATTAGTAGCAGAGGGTAAACATCTTCTGGAGGGCTGGCTAGATTTAGTAGTGGAAGGGATAAAGTTGGTGGAGATAGTTGAAGGATTAGGCCGGCTTATTGATGGTCTATTAAAAACCACAGGAGAGGGCAAGCCTAATAATGACCCCAAATGTTTTGACAAGGCATGTTCCCTTGCACAGAAAAAGCTGAGAAGTGCCCTAAGACTTGCCCCTAGGGATAAATACAGGATTATGCAGTGCAGAATAAATTACAAGCAGGCAGTTAAGCAAAGGAAGTATGCTCTCCGAACCCAAACTTGGGAGAATTTAAGAGAAGCCTCTGAAAAGAAAGACGTGACCACCTTCTGGAAATTTATCAGTAATCCTTGCTTTTGAGAGGCACCTAGTAATCAGATAGTCTCTAATGTTCTGCCAGAACAGTGGGTGGAGCACTACAGGGGGCTGTATAATCGGGGGAACAGTGAGCAGCTGCATGATGCCATGCAGCCTCATACCGGAGAAGGGAGGGCGGCGCGCAATGCTAAAGTTGAATTTACCCTAGAAGAGATCACAGCTGGAATCAGTGGTCTTACTAGAAACAAAGCACCAGGCCCAAATGGTGTTGTAAATCAACGGCGATTAGGTTAAGCATTAGCAGAAGACATGCTGTATTCAGCAACTATTGTAACATCGTGCAGAACTCCATATTGTATTTGTGGCAGCCATTTCGTCTGCCACATGTTGCCATGTGCTCATCATGTGCTTTGTCCTACCTCCTTGTTAACTGCACCTGAAATTTGCCCAGAAACAGGCTATGTATAGCATCCCTCACTTTCAGCATGCCCAGGCATGGCCAGTAGGGTCTGCAGCTGTTACTAATTAGTTCCAGATAGGAATGTGTTTACTAGTTTCTGAAAACTGTTAACTCCGCCCACTCATCAATTGTTCCTTCCAATATGCCCTTATATGTACATAAAACTTGCTCTTGTATTTTGTACCACCTTCTTTTGAGCCCCCTCATTGTGTATAAAAGGGGCCATGTGCTTTAGTTCGGTGTGCTACTCTATACAATACTGAAGGGTGTTGTGTGGGCTGTAGTACCACCTTTAAAAGTTTAATAAACTATGCTTTTGTATATTCCAGTTTCTGTGCCAACTTCTTCCTATGGTCTGAGGACTCTGTGCAGAGAAGGGCGAACCCCTTGCACTGGTAGGCCTAGCTGAGGCTTGCTTACTTCAATTGGCGCCCGACACGTGGGGCTCATCGGCGACTCGGATGCCCGAAGGAGTGGTCGTTACGAAGGATTGGAATCTCGCCGCGGACGTGATCACTGCCAGAAGAGACCTGAGTCTTGGCATCCAAGGCGTTGTTCCTTTCTTTCTGATCTGACCATCCAGGTTGTGCCTGTCCTCGACTGAGATCTCTTCTGTTGGCTTGCCGTGCAGTGGCCGTTTGGTCGAATTTAGAACTTGGCCGTTGGAATCTGGATGCCCTGTGATTGGTAAGAACCGTTGTACGGTACTTGCTGTGGGTTTTGGAAGCCTGGGATTGGCAGGGCAGTTTTAGGATACGCTTGCTGTGGCAATTTTGGTTTGGTATGACTAGTCATGATGTGTATGTGAAAGTGAAATATATGCGTTGCAACACATATAGGCAGGTAATGAGGAGATTTTTCGCTAAAATTGTAATTTTGATTTGAACGGCACAACGTATTACAGATACTTTAAGTGCTACTTTGATTATAATACTGCATATTTTGCATTATTTTTGGCATGCCTCCTTTTAGCGCACTTTGTAGGATGTGCTGCTTTTGTGGAAATAACCGGTTAAGACTTGAGGAACTTATTTATTTATTTCTAAACTTATAAAGCGCAAACAAATACCACGAATGGTGTCTCGGCGCTGGGCAGACAGAGAGGCACTTCCTGTGCATTATTGAATGAATAACCAGGTCTTCACTTGCTTTCTGAAAAGCAGCAGTGAAGAGCTGCTTTTTATATGATGGGGCAAGGAATTCCAGAGCTTCGAGGCGGCCACCAAGAAGCGTCTGTCTCCCCAAGTAACTGTTCTCACCCGTTGAATGCATAGGGATGTGGATGAGGCAGATCTTAACGCTCTCTTGGGAACATACAGCTGCAGTGATTCCCTAAAAAAGTCAGGTCCTTGGCTATTCAGTGCCTTGTATATAATACACAAAGCCTTGAATTTGGTTCTCTTTTTTACTGGGAGACAGTGTAGTTGGTAAACGACGGATGAGATAGGCGCGAACTTGGGAGTTTTGGTCAAAATTCGTGCAGCGGCATTCTGCACCATTTGTAACTTTTTGAAGACCTGCTCCTGAGCATTCAGCAGAAGCCCATTACAGTAGTCCACCTTGGATAACACCAAGGAGGACATAAGGGTTTTCCCTGCAGACAGGGGAAGGTAAGGTAGTAGCTTTTTCACTTTTCGTAGCGTGAAAAAGGAAGAGGAGACTACTGCATTGGCATGATTGGTGAAACTTAGTTTGTTGTCAAACAACACTCCTAGGTTTCTGACCTTTGAAACTGGGGCGGGTGGATTGCCCATTTCCGGTGGCCACCAGATCGGAGACCAAGATGGTTTTAGGTCTCCAAACACCATTACCTCGGTCTTATCAGTGTTTAGTTTTAGACAATTACTGTCCATCCAGTGACTGATGGCTCTCATGCCCGTCTGAAAGTTGGCTGCCACTTCGATCCCGTTTATATGCACTGCTAACACCAACTGAGTGTCGTCGGCGTACAAAGTCACTCCCATTCAGTAGGTTTTAATGACCCTCGCCAAGTCCGACACATAGATGTTAAAAAGTGTCGGACTCAGCGAGGATCCCTGGGGGACTCCGCAAGGCAGCACAAACGTAGGTGAATAGAAGTTCCCCATCTTTACCGACTGTTCTCTGTTAGCCAGGAAAGAAGCCAGAAGCTCCGCAGCCTTGCCCTGTATGCCCATGGCTGTGATACGGTCGATCAGGATGTTATGATCGACCGTGTCAAAGGCCGCTGAGAGATCAAGCAAGATCAGAACAGCCGTGCCACCCTGGTCCATGATCTGTCTGATCTCTTCAGAAGCCTTGATGAGCGCCGTCTCCGTTCCATGTCCTCTCCTAAACCCAAACTGAGTGTTATCTAACAGGTTGTTATGATCAATGTAGCTAGCCAGCTGTTTGTTTATAACTTTTTCAAGTATTTTAGATGGAAAAAGAAGGGCTGCTATAGGGCGATAACTTTTTAATTCCAAGGTGTTAAGGGTGGGTTTCTTTAGAAGTGGCTTTATTATAGCAGTTTTCCATCTTTGAGGATAGTTTCCTGATTCACAGACGGTACTGCAGATGTTCTCCAGGATTGGAGCTACCACATCAGATGTTAGTTTGATGATGGTCGGTGGGCAAGGATCCAGAGGGAAACCCGACATTGTTGTTTTAAAGAGATCTTTTATTTCTGACAGTGATGGAGGGAGAAATTCATTCAGAGAGGAGGATGTGAGTTGTGCGTTCTTAATGCTATCTGAAGGTTCCCATGTCGTGATGTTATTAAATTTGTCAAAGATTTCTGTGACCTTGGTCCTGAAAAAGTCAACCATTTGATTACAGAAGTCTTGGGTAGTCTCAGTAGTATTGGCTGCTGGTATAGTTGTTAGTGTAGCCACTACCTGGTATAGTTGCTTACTGGAGTTCTGTGCTTTTTCTATCTGTTCACAAAAATATTTGCTTTTTTCCAGTCTTAGCATCTTCCTGTAGCCTGATAGCGCTTGTTTGTATCTTTCTTTGTCTTTGTTGTCATACTTAACTCGCCAGCACCTTTCTAGATTGCGGCATTTCTGTCTTTCCATTCTTAGCGGTTCAGAGAACCAAGGGGCTGATGGTGTTGCACGATTTGACCGCACTCTCTTTAGAGGCGCTACTTGATTAAAGGTGTCTGTGAGCCATTGGTTGTAATTATTTGTTGCTAGTTGAGGGTCTGACACTTTGGATGGTTTATTATTTTCTAGTTTCTCAGAAAATGTATTCATATCTATGTTTTTCCAGTCCCTGCAGGGCCTGTGTTGCTTTTTTGCAGAGGGTTGATTTTTGTGTTTCTTGACACGGGCATAGAAGACCACCACTGCATGATCTGACCATACAATAGGAGTAACAGTAGGGGGGGTAATGGCCGGATTATTCGTGAACAATCCGTCAAGAACGTGACCTGCTTTGTGCGTGGGTGAGGTAACTAGCTGATTTAGGCCAACGGCTTTGAAATCCTCAATCAGGCTCAGAGTATATTTGTCTATTGTGTTTTCTAAATGAAAGTTAAAATCTCCAAGTATTGTGAAGTCAGAGACTTCTGGCACTGTTTCTAATAAAGTGCTAATGGATTGGAGAAAAGGCGCTGGGGCCGCTGGGGGACGATAGAGCAGAACTCCATTGAACATTTGGGTGGGGGATAGCGTGATAGAAAAGGATAGTGTTTCTGCAGGAATGGTATCTGAAGTTCCGGTTTTTACTGCTAGGTCTAGCTGTAAAATTATGGCAAGGCCGCCCCCTGTTTTTTCCTGCCGGTCTATCTTGTCTGACGATATAGTAGCCCTCAGGGACGGCTGTCACAAGATCGGGGTCGGAAGCCAAGTCGGCCCACGTCTCTGTTATAAACAGAATATCTAGTTTGTGTGCTGATATTAATTCAGCCACATCTTCTCTATGTTTACACATAGATCTAGCGTTCACCAGTGCGCATTTAATGCGTGTGGTCTCATTACAGGATGACCGTGGAATTAGCGGTATCTGAGTAAGGGAGCGATTGAATTTAAAATTGCAGTTTGGGCAGGCTATATGAGTCACGTTGGAATACTCTTCTAAGTTAATGTGTGGGCAATCCTGCCGAAGCATGGTGTTTTTAATCTCTAACAGATCGGAAGAAGAGTATTTCATTAACTTACTAGAATGGCATGGTGGCCGGCCAGGGATTTGGGCACTAAGTGCGCGGGTCCGGCGCGGACTGGCGCAGACTGGCACCCCTTTGGCGCGGCTTTGGCACGCCATTGTCGCGCCCGCTGTGCCCGTCCGCTGCGCTTCCGGCATAGACTCATGCTTTTATAGTGGGAGCTCGGGCATCGGAGGGGGACGTGGCGAACAGAGATGGGCGTATCTCTAGGCTTCCTCGCTCATGGTAATGGCGGCAGAGAAACAAGCGTTTTTGCCGAATACAGCAAGTAAATCAGCTGATCGGCGAAGCTGGGGTGGGTGTCAGGATCAGAGCAATGTGCAAAGCAGTTTTAAAATCAAAGCATACAGTATTAGAAAACGATAGTTTCTGTTCTAAAGCTCCCGGCTTTCCGCCTCAGGAGTGACTCTGTCAATAGGGCAGCGCTAGTGGTCAGCGCGCTCTGTTTATATTTGTGAGGGGGGCGTGGCCAACAGAGATGGGCGTGTCTCTAGGCTCCCTCGCTCATGGTAATGGCGGCAGAGAAACGAGCGTTTTTGCCGAATACAGCAAGTAAATCAGCTGATCGGCGAAGCTGGGGTGGGTGTCAGGATCAGAGCAATGTGCAAAGCAGTTTTAAAATCACAGCCGAGGGCAACATACAGTATTAAAAAACAATAGTTTCTGTTCTAAAGCTCCCGGCTTTCCACCTCAGGATTGACTCTGTCAATAGGGCAGCGCTAGTGGTCAGCGCGCTCTGTTTATATTTGTGAGGGGGGCGTGGCCAACAGAGATGGGCGTGTCTCTAGGCTCCCTCGCTCGTGGTAATGACGGCAGAGAAACAAGCGTTTTTGCCGAATACAGCAATTAAATCAGCTGATCGGCGAAGCTGGGGTGGGTGTCAGGATCAGAGCAATGTGCAAAGCAGTTTTAAAATCACAGCCGAAGGCAACATACAGTATTAAAAAACGATAGTTTCTGTTCTAAAGCTCCCGGCTTTCCGCCTCAGGAGTGACTCTGTCAATAGGGCAGCGCTAGTGGTCAGCGCGCTCTGTTTATATTTGTGAGGGGGGCGTGGCCAACAGAGATGGGCGTGTCTCTAGGCTCCCTCGCTCGTGGTAATGGCGACAGAGAAACAAGCGTTTTTGCCGAATACAGCAAGTAAATCAGCTGATCGGCGAAGCTGGGGTGGGTGTCAGGATCAGAGCAATGTGCAAAGCAGTTTTAAAATCACAGCATACAGTATTAAAAAACAATAGTTTCTGTTCTAAAGCTCCCGGCTTTCCGCCTCAGGAGTGACTCTGTCAATAGGGCAGCGCTAGTGGTCAGCGCGCTCTGTTTATATTTGTGAGGGGGCGTGGCCAACAGAGATGGGCGTGTCTCTAGGCTCCCTCGCTCGTGGTAATGGCGGCAGAGAAACAAGTGTTTTTGCCGAATACAGCAAGTAAATCAGCTGATCGGCGAAGCTGGGGTGGGTGTCAGGATCAGAGCAATGTGCAAAGCAGTTTTAAAATCACAGCCGAGGGCAACATACAGTATTAAAAAACGATAGTTTCTGTTCTAAAGCTCCCGGCTTTCCGCCTCAGGAGTGACTCTGTCAATAGGGCAGCGCTAGTGGTCAGCGTGCTCTGTTTATATTTGTGAGGGGGGCGTGGCCAACAGAGATGGGCGTGTCTCTAGGCTACCTCACTCGTGGTAATGGCGGCAGAGAAACGAGCGTTTTTGCCGAATACAGCAAGTAAATCAGATGATCGGCGAAGCTGGGGTGGGTGTTAGGATCGGAGCAATGTGCAAAGCAGTTTTAAAATCACAGCATACAGTATTAAAAAACGATAGTTTCTGTTCTAAAGCTCCCGGCTTTCCGCCTCAGGAGTGACTCTGTCAATATGGCAGCGCTAGTGGTCAGCGCGCTCTGTTTATAGGAATCGCAGCCGGCTCCCCCAGAGGGGACGCCTAATAGAGATACGTACATAAAATATGGTCTTTCTTCTGTAATGTACAGCACATTATGGAGGAAATACACGCAAAAAGATCCTGATTTACGTTGGCTAATGTATGGGTCATTTGATATGTGAAAAATTGAGTATGTGGAACAGTGTATGTTCGAGCGGAAATCCAGACAAGACATGTTTGAATGTGTGCGAATGTGGGTGAAAGAAGTACGTGAGCGTGAGAAACGTGAGCTAGCGCTGATTGAAAAAGAGCAACGGAAGAATGTCGATGAGAAAGCACAAGATTTAAGGAAGAAAGAAGTGAAAGAATTGGAAGAGAGACAGGAGAAGGAGCGCAGATTACAGATATCTGGCCAATATGCTGTTCGGCATATGGACGATGGCGATGCCTCCTCCTGTTTGGTTGATGCGGTCCTTTCGGATGATCTTGTAGCCGTCCGGGATGGCTATGGCGATGCCGGGCGTTGATGAGGCGTCCATCCAGGTTTCTGTAAGAAAGGCGACGTCCGGCGATGTGGTGTCGAGTAGGTTCCAGAGTTCAATGGCGTGTCTGTGGACCGAGCGGGTGTTGAGCAGGATGCACTTCAGGTGGTTAGTGTCGGAGCTTTGTGAGGAGTTTGTGGATTTGGTGTGGGTCCTGATGCAGTCGAGCTTGCAGGAGTGGTAGGTGAAGGATCCATGGGTGTGTCCAGGGGCGGCTTGGTAGCAGACTGGGAGACGGCCGGGGTTGAGTGCTGAGAGGGTGGCAGCGTCGTACATTATGCGGGTGGATTGGATTTTGCGGGGGCCAGGGGGTCTGGCACTGGGCGCAGCTGGGAGGCGGGAGCGGGGTTGCGGGGTCTGGGGATGCCGGAGGGCTGTGGGGGAGGGGCCGTGGGTCAGCAGGCACAACAAATGGCACGATGACAGTGCAGGACGGGGTCGGGGGGCACTATCTGGCAAAAGCGGCGATACCAGGCAAAGCGGAGCAGAATTATTAAATCAAATGGGCAGATCGAAACAAGTTAAAAGCAATTGGCAGGCGCGGCAATGAGCACAATATTACAATATTAGATTACGAATTAGGCAAATCAAGGCAGCTTAATATCAATGGCAGGCGCAGCAGTGAGCACTGCAATCCCGGCAGTTCAGGAGGGAGCAATGTGGACACCAGGCAGCCACGAACACCAGGCGGCTCAGGAGTGAGGTAGAGTGACCGGTTCTGATGAGGTCAGGACGGTCACAGCTCCTAAATGCACGTTCATATCCTTATGTGTTTCTGTGGGAGGGAGGAGCAGCTGGGAGGCGGGAGCGGGGTTGCGAGGTCTGGGGATGCCGGAGGGCTGCGGGGGAGGGGCCGTGGGTCAGCAGGCACAACAAATGGCACGATAACAGTGCAGGACGGGGTCGGGGGGCACTATCTGGCAAAATTGGCGATACCAGGCAAAGCGAAGCAGAATTATTAAATCAAATGGGCAGATCGAAACAAGTTAAAAGCAATTGGCAGGCGCGGCAATGAGCACAATATTACAATATTAGATTACGAAATAGGCAAATCAAGGCAGCTTAATATCAATGGCTGGCGCAGCAGTGAGCACAGCAATACCGGCAGCCCAGGAGGGAGCAATGTGGACACCAGGCAGCCACGAACACCAGGCTAGTAGTAGGAATTTAATTTTGGGTCAAAATGCCTGTTTATTGGAGCCACAGCGGCATGAAAGTCATCGTCACTTCCGGTGTCATGGACTTTTGAATAAGTCATAAAGTTCTGCACCTCCCATGTGAAGCATCGTGGAACGTTTGAACAAGACATCTGTTTAATGTGTGGTGTGAAAATAATGCTCAATACGTCCCATCCACTGGCACCACTTGGGACAGCTGTTGCAGGATCTGCTAACTTGCTGATTGGCAGTAGTTCTGTGCATAGCACATGTGCACATTGTTGAAGTGGGGGGCCGCCTCATTTTGCAGTTGGGTGGACAAGCTATTGTGCGAGATGCGATACTCATATATGGCTCAGTTCACCCAGTTATGGTTCATGGCGATGGGTACTTTGCACAGTGCCGTGCCTTATTCTTCCTTATCCCCACTCTGCTGTGGACACTATTTTTGGCAATTCGTAGTTGTCACCAATTTAGTGTGCACAATGACAGCAGCCCTCTGACTAGGCCTCTCTAGCTTTCCTCGCAATTTGATCACCAGCACAGGTTAAGTATGGTGTCATTGTACGCGCTGTTGCTCTATTCTGCACCATGTCCTCTGTGCTCCTACTGTTCTCAAAATGTCCCTTGTATCCTTTTTGTTTTTGCTCTCCCTCTTACTGAGGGTGAGGCATGTACAAAAACAAGCCTGGGCCAAATGGGGCACACCAGGGTGGCACAGCCACACAAATGCAGGTGCCTGCAGCTTACGTCAGATGTGAGCAATGCTTCGTTGGGAGGGCTTCTCGTAGGAGCACATCGTTGGCAGAATCCGGCCTTCTGCACAACTGTACTATGAACTGCCACTAGATTTCAGGGTAGCAACCACACATGGCCACTCTACAATGAAGCTCATGGTACCACACTTCTCTGCTCCCTCGAGCACTGCCAGGGCCACCGTCAAGGCAGTGTGGTGTCACTGAGACAATGTGGCAGTTTCTCCAGCCACTGGCAAGCCGTCTCTCCACAAGGAAGCGTATCTCCAGCTGGATGTGATGCATGAAACAGGAGCTCTAACAGCTGTTCACACGATTTGGAAAGAGATACGCTCTCAGGCATGAGGAGTGGAAACCAGCCTCATCACTAATGTTCAATGGGCATCTGGGAACAGGGGGGTAGGACTAGGCCCCACACGAGGGATTTATAATGAGGTATGTAGGCAGACAGAGGGCTGGTATCGCCGAGTGACCAAAAGTGATCACACCAGCCTTTATTTATACCATCAGGCCATGCCCGGCCCTCTGGCTTCATGCTTGTTACATGGTATAGTAGAGGCTGGGTGTCACTCAACAGCATGAAGTAAACAATGAACACCCCATTCAGCTACATTAGGTGGCGAACAACCCTTGTAGAATGACACTCATATCCCTACAGCTTCCTGCAGGCCAATACCTGTCTATATGGCTGCTATTAGTTACCAACATGCTGTATTAGTATTCCTTATCAGATTTAGCTTTATCTTTTAATGGCGGTTACTGCTCCATCACACTGCAAACCTGTATCAGTTGTGAGCACCTCTGCCAGCAGCATTCTCACATTTTCTCTATGATTCCACTTCCTCTGTCAGAGGGGAACCAGGTGTGGCATGTTGTGACCTTCAAGGTTAACATTCTTTGTGTTGTGTTCTTCTCATTTGGAGGCCTCCTTGGTCAATTGGTCTGGCATCTGTATCTTCATTAGCAGCCACCTTCCCAGGTTGTTCATTTGACCAACAACATGTAGCACTAACCCACTAATGCTGAGGTGTTCCATTCATCCCCTCGGAAGCTATGGCAGTGACTGAGTATTTCAGTATGTTAGGAACGGTTTACCACTGGGGTTCCTCGACTGCATTGTTATGTTGTGTTCCTTACCCAGCTGAATGGATTTGGCAGCAGTGCCCAAGGTAAGTTATGTTCCTCACCCACTCACCCAGGTAAAAGGATTTTGGAGCAGCTCCAATGTTTCTCTTATTTTGCTGTTACTGAGGAAACATCTTACATGGTATAAGCCCAGTGGATCATTAAGATAGACCAACTCCAGAAAAAGCATTGTCCAGACACTCAGGAGATCTAGTTGGGGGGCAGAAGTTTAATTCATACTACAGCCATCTCTGGAACAGCCTACAAGAAAATCTGAGAATTCTATCTAACTTTTTGACATTCTGGACAGGTCTTAAACCTTGGTTGTTTTCCGACTTTTAAATTGAGATACAATGCTTATTAGTAAAGACTACATCAGTCAGTAGGCCACAGTGGAGAAGCGTGGCTCAATGCTTAGAGGGGCAGACCCTGATGCAGAGGTTTGGCCCGGGACCAGGGTTCAATTCCCACCTTGGTGGCTCTTGGACTCAATCTTCCTGGACCTGATAATTCTCGCCTCGGTGCCTAGTCTAATCATGGGTCCCACTCTGTGACTCTGAGCAATAACTTGCTTAATCTCCACAACTGCCCCAGCAACACTTGGATGCCTGATTTCACCTTGGGGGTGCCCAGGAGTGGACATCTCAGAGGAAAGCCAGGAGGGGTTCCACAGCGGTATGAATACAGTGCTACAAGACCTCTGGGTAGAAGGCGCTATATAAATACAAACACATTTACATTAGCAGCAAGACACCATTGGCATCCACACCTTTTATAAAACATATCAATATCAATATCTCTTTCCTGCTTTCTGCCAAACAAATTGGTCCTTCTCCAACTGGGTAGCATAGTCTTGAATTCCAACGCAAACAGTTAGGCGGGTACATTTCCAGAGGCCCAGTCAACTTCTTTATGGATTAGCTGTAGAGAGGAGAAACATCAAATCTTGTTGGCACTTCACATTTAAATGTAGACAACATGATGGTGCTTTCTTAGTCACATGCAGTGTGTCACCAATTCAGTTCTGCCCAAGAGGATCTCTTTATGAGTGATAGAAGTTCTCTACTGCTCTGCTTAATCTGCAGATTTCTATAGGCAGGTATGGGGTTTGATGTGTGCTGTCCTGTACCCGGCCTTCTCTTGTATTCTATGTGGTCCTTCCTTTTTATCATAATAACCAATGTGCTAATTTGACTCCACATGTATCATCCAAGTTAGTCTCTTCCTGCTTTGCTGATGCTTATTCTCTTGTGTGCACATACTTGCAGAGTGAATTTGACTTATGAATTTTTGCATTTGAAGTTGAAGACTCCTCCCCTCTCTCAGCGTTCTTGATAGTGTCTTCATCAGTCTGCATGGAATGTTTTAAGTGTTGCAGCTGTAGCAACTGTTTCTCCTCTACCATGACAACTTTCGATCATGAATTTCTTATGGAGTCAACCAGAAATTCTTACAAGCACCAATGTATTCCTGTTTCCAATAGATGTCAAATGTAGTCAGGGCCGTTTACCTTTCAGCTCTGGTGAATTTTACAATTCCACCTGGATAAGTTTAGTCATTATCTGGCCATTGCTTCTTTCTGTGTTCTGTATACTGTAGGGGTAAGGGCCCTTTAGGGGTGGCTGGTACAACATAGGAGGTCTGGGTAATCATCTCAAGTAATTTGTTTATTAGCCTAATGTCTAGTCTGCCACCCCTCCCTGTGACTTTCTCTGAATCTCATGACATTGCTGGAGTTTACACCAGAGTCTGTGTGAGGTTGTGCTTAGGATTTTGCTTCTTAATATGCTTTTACTTGTGGCAATTATGTCTGCCAAAAGGTTGTGGGGGGCATATTTATTAGATTTGTGGAGCAGGGGAGTACAGGAAGCCACCCTGCTGCGCTGCCCTGCATCTCAGGGAAAGTCCTAGCATTCGGTGTATTTATCCAATACTCCACATTCCTGTCCTTTCCCCCTGCACTGGGGCTGTTTGGCAGCCAATGCAGGCATGCGTGCACCATTATGAAATGGTGCCTGTGTTGTAGGCAGAATTCTTTTTGAGCAGGAAAAGCACCTTCCTGCACAAAAACAATCCTGAGAGACTTTGCGCGGCATTCCCTGGTTTACAAGTCCTTATAAAGTTGAGAATACATAAAAAACCATGGGAACTGTGAGAGGCCATCCACTGCAAGGCCCATGGGATGCCTCCCTTGCACAACATAAGGCATTGCAGTGGTTTGCGCTGCGTCGGCTTACTCCAGATTTTTTTAGCCATCCATAGCCATGCAAAATGGCTGTCCATGGCATCTTAAATCTGAGGTTTGCGTCAAGTATGTTTCACGCTGCATGGTGCAAACCTGAAGCAAAGCTTTCATTAATATGCCCATGGGTGATTTGAGATCTTTCACTATAAGGGATCATTGTATTCATGTATTTCGTGACAAGTTGCTGTTTCGACTAGGTCTGGTATTTTAGAATGATTACATTGTATTGGAACATTTATATAGTTCTTTCTACTCCTTTTTGAGGTGCTAAATTGCTTGATACCGTAAGTGTTTTGCATGTGCTAGTAGTGACAAACAGCTAAATTCATTTTTCAATACTGTGCGGACTACCCCTCTCATAGGTTAGCATTAGCAATTCCCTTATTCCTGTATAAGTGGCAATTCCTGATCAGAGAGCAGTAGATTTTAAATTTATTATACCTTTGATTGGTAATGATAAATCCTCCTTACCGGTGTAGTTGGATTTAACCTTACTGATTTAGAAATGCCACTTTTTGAAAGTACAAGAAGGATAGATGATGGACAGTATGCTGAATCAATCAAACATTCACCCGAGTCAGCGACCTGAATTAAATCTATTGTTTTTTTGCAGGCCACACCATTCCAGTTTAAACCCAGCCATATACAAATCAGTCTTGACCCTGCTCCCTTATGGGAATAGTCCAGCCCACACTGCCAGGCTAGGTCCACCCTGGACCAGAAACAAAGATCCGGGGGCTGTTTGCAGGGTAACAACACTCATCAGCCAGGCTAGCTTGAATCTGGTGGTGTAGCGAGCACGGTACCCACGTCTGGGCATACCCTTCCGACTTAGGGCAACAAATGCAAAAAGAACAGATGATGGAAGGAATGCTGAATTATTCAAACATTCAACCCCAGTCACATATCACTGTGCCACTGGATTCAAGCTATACCGGCTGATGAGGGTTGAAATACCCTGAAACTAGTCCCAGGATGCTTATTTCCATACCAGGGAGGACCAGGATCAGCAGTTCAGGCTGGCCTATTCCCATGAGCAATAGGGTCAAGACTGATTTGCATATGGCTGGGTCCAAACTAGAGTCGCTTAGTGGGCAAAAGAACAAAGGATTTAACCAAGATCTCTTGACTAGGGTAGAATTATTGAATAATTCAGTTCAAGGATGTGAGGGTAATGCCCCAGCGAACAAAATTGATTTATTATCCTGGTACGTGGCAATCTTAGCATCCAAGTTCCAGAACCAGGAATGGTTAGAATACATCAGTAAATTTAAAATAATTTGTGTTCAGGAAACGTGGGAGACAAACTATTCTAACTTTCACCTTGTGGGGTACAAATCATTTGGAACCCGGGCAAGCAAATCTGCAAGGGGAGGAAGGGCAAGGGGAGGTCTCCTAGTATTTGTAGATTTATGTATAGAAGGGACTTGGGTTAACCTGAAATGGAATACGGAAAATATGATGGGCCTTGGTCTTAAAATGAGGGGTCTCTACATAACTCTGGTAAATTTTTATAACCCGGGAGGTCAGAATTCAAAGGAGCTTGAGGAAAGATTAAGTGACCTAACCGAGGGGAGGCAGGGGTCTATAGTACCCATGCTTTTAATTATGGGATATTTTAGCTGTCATTTGTGCCCCAATGTATTACCCATCAAGGACCTCCTGTAACTTTGAGGAGAAGCCACATTTTGAGCATACACCAGAGGGTAGGGTGTTGACTCGGGTGATGAAAACCCATAACTTAGAATACACAATGGATCTATTGGAGGTCAATCCTAACAAATTGATATCCCCGACCTTCAAAGGAAAAGGGTGTAGATCATTTATTGATTTCATCATAGTGTCCCAACAGCTGAAGACAAGACTACGGGGTTTCTCTATCGAAGCAAGTGGTTTTAGCGACCACAACCCCTTAACATTGTCTTTAGCAGATCCAAATCCATATAAAACTAGGAAAAAGGGTAGTGAGGCTAATTTAGAGAAGGTCACTGACCAGGGTAGACGATTAAAATGGACCTGTATTAATGGTGAGGACTTCTACAGATCATTAGTAGCAGAGGGTAAACATCTTCTGGAGGGCTGGCTAGATTTAGTAGTGGAAGGGATAAAGTTGGTGGAGATAGTTGAAGGATTAGGCCGGCTTATTGATGGTCTATTAAAAATACAGGAGAGGGCAAGCCTAATAATGACCCCAAATGTTTTGACAAGGCATGTTCCCTTGCACAGAAAAAGCTGAGAAGTGCCCTAAGACTTGCCCCTAGGGATAAATACAGGATTATGCAGTGCAGAATAAATTACAAGCAGGCAGTTAAGCAAAGGAAGTATGCTCTCCGAACCCAAACTTGGGAGAATTTAAGAGAAGCCTCTGAAAAGAAAGACGTGACCACCTTCTGGAAATTTATCAGTAATCCTTGCTTTTGAGAGGCACCTAGTAATCAGATAGTCTCTAATGTTCTGCCAGAACAGTGGGTGGAGCACTACAGGGGGCTGTATAATCGGGGAACAGTGAGCAGCTGCATGATGCCATGCAGCCTCATACCGGAGAAGGGAGGGCGGCGCGCAATGCTAAAGTTGAATTTACCCTAGAAGAGATCACAGCTGGAATCAGTGGTCCTACTAGAAACAAAGCACCAGGCCCAAATGGTGTTGTAAATCAACGGCGATTAGGTTAAGCATTAGCAGAAGTATTCAGCAACTATTGTAACATCGTGCAGAACTCCATTTTGTATTTGTGGCAGCCATTTCGTCTGCCACATGTTGCCATGTGCTCATCATGTGCTTTGTCCTACCTCCTTGTTAACTGCACCTGAAATTTGCCCAGAAACAGGCTATGTATAGCATCCCTCACTTTCAGCATGCCCAGGCATGGCCAGTAGGGTCTGCAGCTGTTACTAATTAGTTCCAGATAGGAATGTGTTTACTAGTTTCTGAAAACTGTTAACTCCGCCCACTCATCAATTGTTCCTTCCAATATGCCCTTATATGTACATAAAACTTGCTCTTGTATTTTGTACCACCTTCTTTTGAGCCCCCTCATTGTGTATAAAAGGGGCCATGTGCTTTAGTTCGGTGTGCTACTCTATACAATACTGAAGGGTGTTGTGTGGACTGTAGTACCACCTTTAAAAGTTTAATAAACTATGCTTTTGTATATTCCAGTTTCTGTGCCAACTTCTTCCTATGGTCTGAGGACTCTGTGCAGAGAAGGGCGAACCCCTTGCACTGGTAGGCCTAGCTGAGGCTTGCTTACTTCAATTGGCGCCCGACACGTGGGGCTCATCGGCGACTCGGATGCCCGAAGGAGTGGTCGTTACGAAGGATTGGAATCTCGCCGCGGACGTGATCACTGCCAGAAGAGACCTGAGTCTTGGCATCCAAGGCGTTGTTCCTTTCTTTCTGATCTGACCATCCAGGTTGTGCCTGTCCTCGACTGAGATCTCTTCTGTTGGCTTGCCGTGCAGTGGCCGTTTGGTCGAATTTAGAACTTGGCCGTTGGAATCTGGATGCCCTGTGATTGGTAAGAACCGTTGTACGGTACTTGCTGTGGGTTTTGGAAGCCTGGGATTGGCAGGGCAGTTTTAGGATACGCTTGCTGTGGCAATTTTGGTTTGGTATGACTAGTCATGATGTGTATGTGAAAGTGAAATATATGCGTTGCAACACATATAGGCAGGTAATGAGGAGATTTTTCGCTAAAATTGTAATTTTGATTTGAACGGCACAACGTATTACAGATACTTTAAGTGCTACTTTGATTATAATACTGCATATTTTGCATTATTTTTGGCATGCCTCCTTTTAGCGCACTTTGTAGGATGTGCTGCTTTTGTGGAAATAACCGGTTAAGACTTGAGGAACTTATTTATTTATTTCTAAACTTATAAAGCGCAAACAAATACCACGAATGGTGTCTCGGCGCTGGGCAGACAGAGAGGCACTTCCTGTGCATTATTGAATGAATAACCAGGTCTTCACTTGCTTTCTGAAAAGCAGCAGTGAAGAGCTGCTTTTTATATGATGGGGCAAGGAATTCCAGAGCTTCGAGGCGGCCACCAAGAAGCGTCTGTCTCCCCAAGTAACTGTTCTCACCCGTTGAATGCATAGGGATGTGGATGAGGCAGATCTTAACGCTCTCTTGGGAACATACAGCTGCAGTGATTCCCTAAAAAAGTCAGGTCCTTGGCTATTCAGTGCCTTGTATATAATACACAAAGCCTTGAATTTGGTTCTCTTTTTTACTGGGAGACAGTGTAGTTGGTAAACGACGGATGAGATAGGCGCGAACTTGGGAGTTTTGGTCAAAATTCGTGCAGCGGCATTCTGCACCATTTGTAACTTTTTGAAGACCTGCTCCTGAGCATTCAGCAGAAGCCCATTACAGTAGTCCACCTTGGATAACACCAAGGAGGACATAAGGGTTTTCCCTGCAGACAGGGGAAGGTAAGGTAGTAGCTTTTTCACTTTTCGTAGCGTGAAAAAGGAAGAGGAGACTACTGCATTGGCATGATTGGTGAAACTTAGTTTGTTGTCAAACAACACTCCTAGGTTTCTGACCTTTGAAACTGGGGCGGGTGGATTGCCCATTTCCGGTGGCCACCAGATCGGAGACCAAGATGGTTTTAGGTCTCCAAACACCATTACCTCGGTCTTATCAGTGTTTAGTTTTAGACAATTACTGTCCATCCAGTGACTGATGGCTCTCATGCCCGTCTGAAAGTTGGCTGCCACTTCGATCCCGTTTATATGCACTGCTAACACCAACTGAGTGTCGTCGGCGTACAAAGTCACTCCCATTCAGTAGGTTTTAATGACCCTCGCCAAGTCCGACACATAGATGTTAAAAAGTGTCGGACTCAGCGAGGATCCCTGGGGGACTCCGCAAGGCAGCACAAACGTAGGTGAATAGAAGTTCCCCATCTTTACCGACTGTTCTCTGTTAGCCAGGAAAGAAGCCAGAAGCTCCGCAGCCTTGCCCTGTATGCCCATGGCTGTGATACGGTCGATCAGGATGTTATGATCGACCGTGTCAAAGGCCGCTGAGAGATCAAGCAAGATCAGAACAGCCGTGCCACCCTGGTCCATGATCTGTCTGATCTCTTCAGAAGCCTTGATGAGCGCCGTCTCCGTTCCATGTCCTCTCCTAAACCCAAACTGAGTGTTATCTAACAGGTTGTTATGATCAATGTAGCTAGCCAGCTGTTTGTTTATAACTTTTTCAAGTATTTTAGATGGAAAAAGAAGGGCTGCTATAGGGCGATAACTTTTTAATTCCAAGGTGTTAAGGGTGGGTTTCTTTAGAAGTGGCTTTATTATAGCAGTTTTCCATCTTTGAGGATAGTTTCCTGATTCACAGACGGTACTGCAGATGTTCTCCAGGATTGGAGCTACCACATCAGATGTTAGTTTGATGATGGTCGGTGGGCAAGGATCCAGAGGGAAACCCGACATTGTTGTTTTAAAGAGATCTTTTATTTCTGACAGTGATGGAGGGAGAAATTCATTCAGAGAGGAGGATGTGAGTTGTGCGTTCTTAATGCTATCTGAAGGTTCCCATGTCGTGATGTTATTAAATTTGTCAAAGATTTCTGTGACCTTGGTCCTGAAAAAGTCAACCATTTGATTACAGAAGTCTTGGGTAGTCTCAGTAGTATTGGCTGCTGGTATAGTTGTTAGTGTAGCCACTACCTGGTATAGTTGCTTACTGGAGTTCTGTGCTTTTTCTATCTGTTCACAAAAATATTTGCTTTTTTCCAGTCTTAGCATCTTCCTGTAGCCTGATAGCGCTTGTTTGTATCTTTCTTTGTCTTTGTTGTCATACTTAACTCGCCAGCACCTTTCTAGATTGCGGCATTTCTGTCTTTCCATTCTTAGCGGTTCAGAGAACCAAGGGGCTGATGGTGTTGCACGATTTGACCGCACTCTCTTCTAAGTTAATGTGTGGGCAATCCTGCCGAAGCATGGTGTTTTTAATCTCTAACAGATCGGAAGAAGAGTATTTCATTAACTTACTAGAATGGCATGGTGGCCGGCCAGGGATTTGGGCACTAAGTGCGCGGGTCCGGCGCGGACTGGCGCAGACTGGCACCCCTTTGGCGCGGCTTTGGCACGCCATTGTCGCGCCCGCTGTGCCCGTCCGCTGCGCTTCCGGCATAGACTCATGCTTTTATAGTGGGAGCTCGGGCATCGGAGGGGGACGTGGCGAACAGAGATGGGCGTATCTCTAGGCTTCCTCGCTCATGGTAATGGCGGCAGAGAAACAAGCGTTTTTGCCGAATACAGCAAGTAAATCAGCTGATCGGCGAAGCTGGGGTGGGTGTCAGGATCAGAGCAATGTGCAAAGCAGTTTTAAAATCAAAGCATACAGTATTAGAAAACGATAGTTTCTGTTCTAAAGCTCCCGGCTTTCCGCCTCAGGAGTGACTCTGTCAATAGGGCAGCGCTAGTGGTCAGCGCGCTCTGTTTATATTTGTGAGGGGGGCGTGGCCAACAGAGATGGGCGTGTCTCTAGGCTCCCTCGCTCGTGGTAATGACGGCAGAGAAACAAGCGTTTTTGCCGAATACAGCAATTAAATCAGCTGATCGGCGAAGCTGGGGTGGGTGTCAGGATCAGAGCAATGTGCAAAGCAGTTTTAAAATCACAGCCGAAGGCAACATACAGTATTAAAAAACGATAGTTTCTGTTCTAAAGCTCCCGGCTTTCCGCCTCAGGAGTGACTCTGTCAATAGGGCAGCGCTAGTGGTCAGCGCGCTCTGTTTATATTTGTGAGGGGGGCGTGGCCAACAGAGATGGGCGTGTCTCTAGGCTCCCTCGCTCGTGGTAATGGCGACAGAGAAACAAGCGTTTTTGCCGAATACAGCAAGTAAATCAGCTGATCGGCGAAGCTGGGGTGGGTGTCAGGATCAGAGCAATGTGCAAAGCAGTTTTAAAATCACAGCATACAGTATTAAAAAACAATAGTTTCTGTTCTAAAGCTCCCGGCTTTCCGCCTCAGGAGTGACTCTGTCAATAGGGCAGCGCTAGTGGTCAGCGCGCTCTGTTTATATTTGTGAGGGGGCGTGGCCAACAGAGATGGGCGTGTCTCTAGGCTCCCTCGCTCGTGGTAATGGCGGCAGAGAAACAAGTGTTTTTGCCGAATACAGCAAGTAAATCAGCTGATCGGCGAAGCTGGGGTGGGTGTCAGGATCAGAGCAATGTGCAAAGCAGTTTTAAAATCACAGCCGAGGGCAACATACAGTATTAAAAAACGATAGTTTCTGTTCTAAAGCTCCCGGCTTTCCGCCTCAGGAGTGACTCTGTCAATAGGGCAGCGCTAGTGGTCAGCGTGCTCTGTTTATATTTGTGAGGGGGGCGTGGCCAACAGAGATGGGCGTGTCTCTAGGCTACCTCACTCGTGGTAATGGCGGCAGAGAAACGAGCGTTTTTGCCGAATACAGCAAGTAAATCAGATGATCGGCGAAGCTGGGGTGGGTGTTAGGATCAGAGCAATGTGCAAAGCAGTTTTAAAATCACAGCATACAGTATTAAAAAACGATAGTTTCTGTTCTAAAGCTCCCGGCTTTCCGCCTCAGGAGTGACTCTGTCAATATGGCAGCGCTAGTGGTCAGCGCGCTCTGTTTATAGGAATCGCAGCCGGCTCCCCCAGAGGGGACGCCTAATAGAGATACGTACATAAAATATGGTCTTTCTTCTGTAATGTACAGCACATTATGGAGGAAATACACGCAAAAAGATCCTCATTTACGTTGGCTAATGTATGGGTCATTTGATATGTGAAAAATTGAGTATGTGGAACAGTGTATGTTCGAGCGGAAATCCAGACAAGACATGTTTGAATGTGTGCGAATGTGGGTGAAAGAAGTACGTGAGCGTGAGAAACGTGAGCTAGCGCTGATTGAAAAAGAGCAACGGAAGAATGTCGATGAGAAAGCACAAGATTTAAGGAAGAAAGAAGTGAAAGAATTGGAAGAGAGACAGGAGAAGGAGCGCAGATTACAGATATCTGGCCAATATGCTGTTCGGCATATGGACGATGGCGATGCCTCCTCCTGTTTGGTTGATGCGGTCCTTTCGGATGATCTTGTAGCCGTCCGGGATGGCTATGGCGATGCCGGGCGTTGATGAGGCGTCCATCCAGGTTTCTGTAAGAAAGGCGACGTCCGGCGATGTGGTGTCGAGTAGGTTCCAGAGTTCAATGGCGTGTCTGTGGACCGAGCGGGTGTTGAGCAGGATGCACTTCAGGTGGTTAGTGTCGGAGCTTTGTGAGGAGTTTGTGGATTTGGTGTGGGTCCTGATGCAGTCGAGCTTGCAGGAGTGGTAGGTGAAGGATCCATGGGTGTGTCCAGGGGCGGCTTGGTAGCAGACTGGGAGACGGCCGGGGTTGAGTGCTGAGAGGGTGGCAGCGTCGTACATTATGCGGGTGGATTGGATTTTGCGGGGGCCAGGGGGTCTGGCACTGGGCGCAGCTGGGAGGCGGGAGCGGGGTTGCGGGGTCTGGGGATGCCGGAGGGCTGTGGGGGAGGGGCCGTGGGTCAGCAGGCACAACAAATGGCACGATGACAGTGCAGGACGGGGTCGGGGGGCACTATCTGGCAAAAGCGGCGATACCAGGCAAAGCGGAGCAGAATTATTAAATCAAATGGGCAGATCGAAACAAGTTAAAAGCAATTGGCAGGCGCGGCAATGAGCACAATATTACAATATTAGATTACGAATTAGGCAAATCAAGGCAGCTTAATATCAATGGCAGGCGCAGCAGTGAGCACTGCAATCCCGGCAGTTCAGGAGGGAGCAATGTGGACACCAGGCAGCCACGAACACCAGGCGGCTCAGGAGTGAGGTAGAGTGACCGGTTCTGATGAGGTCAGGACGGTCACAGCTCCTAAATGCACGTTCATATCCTTATGTGTTTCTGTGGGAGGGAGGAGCAGCTGGGAGGCGGGAGCGGGGTTGCGAGGTCTGGGGATGCCGGAGGGCTGCGGGGGAGGGGCCGTGGGTCAGCAGGCACAACAAATGGCACGATAACAGTGCAGGACGGGGTCGGGGGCACTATCTGGCAAAATTGGCGATACCAGGCAAAGCGAAGCAGAATTATTAAATCAAATGGGCAGATCGAAACAAGTTAAAAGCAATTGGCAGGCGCGGCAATGAGCACAATATTACAATATTAGATTACGAAATAGGCAAATCAAGGCAGCTTAATATCAATGGCTGGCGCAGCAGTGAGCACAGCAATACCGGCAGCCCAGGAGGGAGCAATGTGGACACCAGGCAGCCACGAACACCAGGCTAGTAGTAGGAATTTAATTTTGGGTCAAAATGCCTGTTTATTGGAGCCACAGCGGCATGAAAGTCATCGTCACTTCCGGTGTCATGGACTTTTGAATAAGTCATAAAGTTCTGCACCTCCCATGTGAAGCATCGTGGAACGTTTGAACAAGACATCTGTTTAATGTGTGGTGTGAAAATAATGCTCAATACGTCCCATCCACTGGCACCACTTGGGACAGCTGTTGCAGGATCTGCTAACTTGCTGATTGGCAGTAGTTCTGTGCATAGCACATGTGCACATTGTTGAAGTGGGGGGCCGCCTCATTTTGCAGTTGGGTGGACAAGCTATTGTGCGAGATGCGATACTCATATATGGCTCAGTTCACCCAGTTATGGTTCATGGCGATGGGTACTTTGCACAGTGCCGTGCCTTATTCTTCCTTATCCCCACTCTGCTGTGGACACTATTTTTGGCAATTCGTAGTTGTCACCAATTTAGTGTGCACAATGACAGCAGCCCTCTGACTAGGCCTCTCTAGCTTTCCTCGCAATTTGATCACCAGCACAGGTTAAGTATGGTGTCATTGTACGCGCTGTTGCTCTATTCTGCACCATGTCCTCTGTGCTCCTACTGTTCTCAAAATGTCCCTTGTATCCTTTTTGTTTTTGCTCTCCCTCTTACTGAGGGTGAGGCATGTACAAAAACAAGCCTGGGCCAAATGGGGCACACCAGGGTGGCACAGCCACACAAATGCAGGTGCCTGCAGCTTACGTCAGATGTGAGCAATGCTTCGTTGGGAGGGCTTCTCGTAGGAGCACATCGTTGGCAGAATCCGGCCTTCTGCACAACTGTACTATGAACTGCCACTAGATTTCAGGGTAGCAACCACACATGGCCACTCTACAATGAAGCTCATGGTACCACACTTCTCTGCTCCCTCGAGCACTGCCAGGGCCACCGTCAAGGCAGTGTGGTGTCACTGAGACAATGTGGCAGTTTCTCCAGCCACTGGCAAGCCGTCTCTCCACAAGGAAGCGTATCTCCAGCTGGATGTGATGCATGAAACAGGAGCTCTAACAGCTGTTCACACGATTTGGAAAGAGATACGCTCTCAGGCATGAGGAGTGGAAACCAGCCTCATCACTAATGTTCAATGGGCATCTGGGAACAGGGGGGTAGGACTAGGCCCCACACGAGGGATTTATAATGAGGTATGTAGGCAGACAGAGGGCTGGTATCGCCGAGTGACCAAAAGTGATCACACCAGCCTTTATTTATACCATCAGGCCATGCCCGGCCCTCTGGCTTCATGCTTGTTACATGGTATAGTAGAGGCTGGGTGTCACTCAACAGCATGAAGTAAACAATGAACACCCCATTCAGCTACATTAGGTGGCGAACAACCCTTGTAGAATGACACTCATATCCCTACAGCTTCCTGCAGGCCAATACCTGTCTATATGGCTGCTATTAGTTACCAACATGCTGTATTAGTATTCCTTATCAGATTTAGCTTTATCTTTTAATGGCGGTTACTGCTCCATCACACTGCAAACCTGTATCAGTTGTGAGCACCTCTGCCAGCAGCATTCTCACATTTTCTCTATGATTCCACTTCCTCTGTCAGAGGGGAACCAGGTGTGGCATGTTGTGACCTTCAAGGTTAACATTCTTTGTGTTGTGTTCTTCTCATTTGGAGGCCTCCTTGGTCAATTGGTCTGGCATCTGTATCTTCATTAGCAGCCACCTTCCCAGGTTGTTCATTTGACCAACAACATGTAGCACTAACCCACTAATGCTGAGGTGTTCCATTCATCCCCTCGGAAGCTATGGCAGTGACTGAGTATTTCAGTATGTTAGGAACGGTTTACCACTGGGGTTCCTCGACTGCATTGTTATGTTGTGTTCCTTACCCAGCTGAATGGATTTGGCAGCAGTGCCCAAGGTAAGTTATGTTCCTCACCCACTCACCCAGGTAAAAGGATTTTGGAGCAGCTCCAATGTTTCTCTTATTTTGCTGTTACTGAGGAAACATCTTACATGGTATAAGCCCAGTGGATCATTAAGATAGACCAACTCCAGAAAAAGCATTGTCCAGACACTCAGGAGATCTAGTTGGGGGGCAGAAGTTTAATTCATACTACAGCCATCTCTGGAACAGCCTACAAGAAAATCTGAGAATTCTATCTAACTTTTTGACATTCTGGACAGGTCTTAAACCTTGGTTGTTTTCCGACTTTTAAATTGAGATACAATGCTTATTAGTAAAGACTACATCAGTCAGTAGGCCACAGTGGAGAAGCGTGGCTCAATGCTTAGAGGGGCAGACCCTGATGCAGAGGTTTGGCCCGGGACCAGGGTTCAATTCCCACCTTGGTGGCTCTTGGACTCAATCTTCCTGGACCTGATAATTCTCGCCTCGGTGCCTAGTCTAATCATGGGTCCCACTCTGTGACTCTGAGCAATAACTTGCTTAATCTCCACAACTGCCCCAGCAACACTTGGATGCCTGATTTCACCTTGGGGGTGCCCAGGAGTGGACATCTCAGAGGAAAGCCAGGAGGGGTTCCACAGCGGTATGAATACAGTGCTACAAGACCTCTGGGTAGAAGGCGCTATATAAATACAAACACATTTACATTAGCAGCAAGACACCATTGGCATCCACACCTTTTATAAAACATATCAATATCAATATCTCTTTCCTGCTTTCTGCCAAACAAATTGGTCCTTCTCCAACTGGGTAGCATAGTCTTGAATTCCAACGCAAACAGTTAGGCGGGTACATTTCCAGAGGCCCAGTCAACTTCTTTATGGATTAGCTGTAGAGAGGAGAAACATCAAATCTTGTTGGCACTTCACATTTAAATGTAGACAACATGATGGTGCTTTCTTAGTCACATGCAGTGTGTCACCAATTCAGTTCTGCCCAAGAGGATCTCTTTATGAGTGATAGAAGTTCTCTACTGCTCTGCTTAATCTGCAGATTTCTATAGGCAGGTATGGGGTTTGATGTGTGCTGTCCTGTACCCGGCCTTCTCTTGTATTCTATGTGGTCCTTCCTTTTTATCATAATAACCAATGTGCTAATTTGACTCCACATGTATCATCCAAGTTAGTCTCTTCCTGCTTTGCTGATGCTTATTCTCTTGTGTGCACATACTTGCAGAGTGAATTTGACTTATGAATTTTTGCATTTGAAGTTGAAGACTCCTCCCCTCTCTCAGCGTTCTTGATAGTGTCTTCATCAGTCTGCATGGAATGTTTTAAGTGTTGCAGCTGTAGCAACTGTTTCTCCTCTACCATGACAACTTTCGATCATGAATTTCTTATGGAGTCAACCAGAAATTCTTACAAGCACCAATGTATTCCTGTTTCCAATAGATGTCAAATGTAGTCAGGGCCGTTTACCTTTCAGCTCTGGTGAATTTTACAATTCCACCTGGATAAGTTTAGTCATTATCTGGCCATTGCTTCTTTCTGTGTTCTGTATACTGTAGGGGTAAGGGCCCTTTAGGGGTGGCTGGTACAACATAGGAGGTCTGGGTAATCATCTCAAGTAATTTGTTTATTAGCCTAATGTCTAGTCTGCCACCCCTCCCTGTGACTTTCTCTGAATCTCATGACATTGCTGGAGTTTACACCAGAGTCTGTGTGAGGTTGTGCTTAGGATTTTGCTTCTTAATATGCTTTTACTTGTGGCAATTATGTCTGCCAAAAGGTTGTGGGGGGCATATTTATTAGATTTGTGGAGCAGGGGAGTACAGGAAGCCACCCTGCTGCGCTGCCCTGCATCTCAGGGAAAGTCCTAGCATTCGGTGTATTTATCCAATACTCCACATTCCTGTCCTTTCCCCCTGCACTGGGGCTGTTTGGCAGCCAATGCAGGCATGCGTGCACCATTATGAAATGGTGCCTGTGTTGTAGGCAGAATTCTTTTTGAGCAGGAAAAGCACCTTCCTGCACAAAAACAATCCTGAGAGACTTTGCGCGGCATTCCCTGGTTTACAAGTCCTTATAAAGTTGAGAATACATAAAAAACCATGGGAACTGTGAGAGGCCATCCACTGCAAGGCCCATGGGATGCCTCCCTTGCACAACATAAGGCATTGCAGTGGTTTGCGCTGCGTCGGCTTACTCCAGATTTTTTTAGCCATCCATAGCCATGCAAAATGGCTGTCCATGGCATCTTAAATCTGAGGTTTGCGTCAAGTATGTTTCACGCTGCATGGTGCAAACCTGAAGCAAAGCTTTCATTAATATGCCCATGGGTGATTTGAGATCTTTCACTATAAGGGATCATTGTATTCATGTATTTCGTGACAAGTTGCTGTTTCGACTAGGTCTGGTATTTTAGAATGATTACATTGTATTGGAACATTTATATAGTTCTTTCTACTCCTTTTTGAGGTGCTAAATTGCTTGATACCGTAAGTGTTTTGCATGTGCTAGTAGTGACAAACAGCTAAATTCATTTTTCAATACTGTGCGGACTACCCCTCTCATAGGTTAGCATTAGCAATTCCCTTATTCCTGTATAAGTGGCAATTCCTGATCAGAGAGCAGTAGATTTTAAATTTATTATACCTTTGATTGGTAATGATAAATCCTCCTTACCGGTGTAGTTGGATTTAACCTTACTGATTTAGAAATGCCACTTTTTGAAAGTACAAGAAGGATAGATGATGGACAGTATGCTGAATCAATCAAACATTCACCCGAGTCAGCGACCTGAATTAAATCTATTGTTTTTTTGCAGGCCACACCATTCCAGTTTAAACCCAGCCATATACAAATCAGTCTTGACCCTGCTCCCTTATGGGAATAGTCCAGCCCACACTGCCAGGCTAGGTCCACCCTGGACCAGAAACAAAGATCCGGGGGCTGTTTGCAGGGTAACAACACTCATCAGCCAGGCTAGCTTGAATCTGGTGGTGTAGCGAGCACGGTACCCACGTCTGGGCATACCCTTCCGACTTAGGGCAACAAATGCAAAAAGAACAGATGATGGAAGGAATGCTGAATTATTCAAACATTCAACCCCAGTCACATATCACTGTGCCACTGGATTCAAGCTATACCGGCTGATGAGGGTTGAAATACCCTGAAACTAGTCCCAGGATGCTTATTTCCATACCAGGGAGGACCAGGATCAGCAGTTCAGGCTGGCCTATTCCCATGAGCAATAGGGTCAAGACTGATTTGCATATGGCTGGGTCCAAACTAGAGTCGCTTAGTGGGCAAAAGAACAAAGGATTTAACCAAGATCTCTTGACTAGGGTAGAATTATTGAATAATTCAGTTCAAGGATGTGAGGGTAATGCCCCAGCGAACAAAATTGATTTATTATCCTGGTACGTGGCAATCTTAGCATCCAAGTTCCAGAACCAGGAATGGTTAGAATACATCAGTAAATTTAAAATAATTTGTGTTCAGGAAACGTGGGAGACAAACTATTCTAACTTTCACCTTGTGGGGTACAAATCATTTGGAACCCGGGCAAGCAAATCTGCAAGGGGAGGAAGGGCAAGGGGAGGTCTCCTAGTATTTGTAGATTTATGTATAGAAGGGACTTGGGTTAACCTGAAATGGAATACGGAAAATATGATGGGCCTTGGTCTTAAAATGAGGGGTCTCTACATAACTCTGGTAAATTTTTATAACCCGGGAGGTCAGAATTCAAAGGAGCTTGAGGAAAGATTAAGTGACCTAACCGAGGGGAGGCAGGGGTCTATAGTACCCATGCTTTTAATTATGGGATATTTTAGCTGTCATTTGTGCCCCAATGTATTACCCATCAAGGACCTCCTGTAACTTTGAGGAGAAGCCACATTTTGAGCATACACCAGAGGGTAGGGTGTTGACTCGGGTGATGAAAACCCATAACTTAGAATACACAATGGATCTATTGGAGGTCAATCCTAACAAATTGATATCCCCGACCTTCAAAGGAAAAGGGTGTAGATCATTTATTGATTTCATCATAGTGTCCCAACAGCTGAAGACAAGACTACGGGGTTTCTCTATCGAAGCAAGTGGTTTTAGCGACCACAACCCCTTAACATTGTCTTTAGCAGATCCAAATCCATATAAAACTAGGAAAAAGGGTAGTGAGGCTAATTTAGAGAAGGTCACTGACCAGGGTAGACGATTAAAATGGACCTGTATTAATGGTGAGGACTTCTACAGATCATTAGTAGCAGAGGGTAAACATCTTCTGGAGGGCTGGCTAGATTTAGTAGTGGAAGGGATAAAGTTGGTGGAGATAGTTGAAGGATTAGGCCGGCTTATTGATGGTCTATTAAAAATACAGGAGAGGGCAAGCCTAATAATGACCCCAAATGTTTTGACAAGGCATGTTCCCTTGCACAGAAAAAGCTGAGAAGTGCCCTAAGACTTGCCCCTAGGGATAAATACAGGATTATGCAGTGCAGAATAAATTACAAGCAGGCAGTTAAGCAAAGGAAGTATGCTCTCCGAACCCAAACTTGGGAGAATTTAAGAGAAGCCTCTGAAAAGAAAGACGTGACCACCTTCTGGAAATTTATCAGTAATCCTTGCTTTTGAGAGGCACCTAGTAATCAGATAGTCTCTAATGTTCTGCCAGAACAGTGGGTGGAGCACTACAGGGGGCTGTATAATCGGGGGAACAGTGAGCAGCTGCATGATGCCATGCAGCCTCATACCGGAGAAGGGAGGGCGGCGCGCAATGCTAAAGTTGAATTTACCCTAGAAGAGATCACAGCTGGAATCAGTGGTCTTACTAGAAACAAAGCACCAGGCCCAAATGGTGTTGTAAATCAACGGCGATTAGGTTAAGCATTAGCAGAAGTATTCAGCAACTATTGTAACATCGTGCAGAACTCCATTTTGTATTTGTGGCAGCCATTTCGTCTGCCACATGTTGCCATGTGCTCATCATGTGCTTTGTCCTACCTCCTTGTTAACTGCACCTGAAATTTGCCCAGAAACAGGCTATGTATAGCATCCCTCACTTTCAGCATGCCCAGGCATGGCCAGTAGGGTCTGCAGCTGTTACTAATTAGTTCCAGATAGGAATGTGTTTACTAGTTTCTGAAAACTGTTAACTCCGCCCACTCATCAATTGTTCCTTCCAATATGCCCTTATATGTACATAAAACTTGCTCTTGTATTTTGTACCACCTTCTTTTGAGCCCCCTCATTGTGTATAAAAGGGGCCATGTGCTTTAGTTCGGTGTGCTACTCTATACAATACTGAAGGGTGTTGTGTGGACTGTAGTACCACCTTTAAAAGTTTAATAAACTATGCTTTTGTATATTCCAGTTTCTGTGCCAACTTCTTCCTATGGTCTGAGGACTCTGTGCAGAGAAGGGCGAACCCCTTGCACTGGTAGGCCTAGCTGAGGCTTGCTTACTTCAATTGGCGCCCGACACGTGGGGCTCATCGGCGACTCGGATGCCCGAAGGAGTGGTCGTTACGAAGGATTGGAATCTCGCCGCGGACGTGATCACTGCCAGAAGAGACCTGAGTCTTGGCATCCAAGGCGTTGTTCCTTTCTTTCTGATCTGACCATCCAGGTTGTGCCTGTCCTCGACTGAGATCTCTTCTGTTGGCTTGCCGTGCAGTGGCCGTTTGGTCGAATTTAGAACTTGGCCGTTGGAATCTGGATGCCCTGTGATTGGTAAGAACCGTTGTACGGTACTTGCTGTGGGTTTTGGAAGCCTGGGATTGGCAGGGCAGTTTTAGGATACGCTTGCTGTGGCAATTTTGGTTTGGTATGACTAGTCATGATGTGTATGTGAAAGTGAAATATATGCGTTGCAACACATATAGGCAGGTAATGAGGAGATTTTTCGCTAAAATTGTAATTTTGATTTGAACGGCACAACGTATTACAGATACTTTAAGTGCTACTTTGATTATAATACTGCATATTTTGCATTATTTTTGGCATGCCTCCTTTTAGCGCACTTTGTAGGATGTGCTGCTTTTGTGGAAATAACCGGTTAAGACTTGAGGAACTTATTTATTTATTTCTAAACTTATAAAGCGCAAACAAATACCACGAATGGTGTCTCGGCGCTGGGCAGACAGAGAGGCACTTCCTGTGCATTATTGAATGAATAACCAGGTCTTCACTTGCTTTCTGAAAAGCAGCAGTGAAGAGCTGCTTTTTATATGATGGGGCAAGGAATTCCAGAGCTGCGAGGCGGCCACCAAGAAGCGTCTGTCTCCCCAAGTAACTGTTCTCACCCGTTGAATGCATAGGGATGTGGATGAGGCAGATCTTAACGCTCTCTTGGGAACATACAGCTGCAGTGATTCCCTAAAAAAGTCAGGTCCTTGGCTATTCAGTGCCTTGTATATAATACACAAAGCCTTGAATTTGGTTCTCTTTTTTACTGGGAGACAGTGTAGTTGGTAAACGACGGATGAGATAGGCGCGAACTTGGGAGTTTTGGTCAAAATTCGTGCAGCGGCATTCTGCACCATTTGTAACTTTTTGAAGACCTGCTCCTGAGCATTCAGCAGAAGCCCATTACAGTAGTCCACCTTGGATAACACCAAGGAGGACATAAGGGTTTTCCCTGCAGACAGGGGAAGGTAAGGTAGTAGCTTTTTCACTTTTTGTAGCGTGAAAAAGGAAGAGGAGACTACTGCATTGGCATGATTGGTGAAACTTAGTTTGTTGTCAAACAACACTCCTAGGTTTCTGACCTTTGAAACTGGGGCGGGTGGATTGCCCATTTCCGGTGGCCACCAGATCGGAGACCAAGATGGTTTTAGGTCTCCAAACACCATTACCTCGGTCTTATCAGTGTTTAGTTTTAGACAATTACTGTCCATCCAGTGACTGATGGCTCTCATGCCCGTCTGAAAGTTGGCTGCCACTTCGATCCCGTTTATATGCACTGCTAACACCAACTGAGTGTCGTCGGCGTACAAAGTCACTCCCATTCAGTAGGTTTTAATGACCCTCGCCAAGTCCGACACATAGATGTTAAAAAGTGTCGGACTCAGCGAGGATCCCTGGGGGACTCCGCAAGGCAGCACAAACGTAGGTGAATAGAAGTTCCCCATCTTTACCGACTGTTCTCTGTTAGCCAGGAAAGAAGCCAGAAGCTCCGCAGCCTTGCCCTGTATGCCCATGGCTGTGATACGGTCGATCAGGATGTTATGATCGACCGTGTCAAAGGCCGCTGAGAGATCAAGCAAGATCTGAACAGCCGTGCCACCCTGGTCCATGATCTGTCTGATCTCTTCAGAAGCCTTGATGAGCGCCGTCTCCGTTCCATGTCCTCTCCTAAACCCAAACTGAGTGTTATCTAACAGGTTGTTATGATCAATGTAGCTAGCCAGCTGTTTGTTTATAACTTTTTCAAGTATTTTAGATGGAAAAAGAAGGGCTGCTATAGGGCGATAACTTTTTAATTCCAAGGTGTTAAGGGTGGGTTTCTTTAGAAGTGGCTTTATTATAGCAGTTTTCCATCTTTGAGGATAGTTTCCTGATTCACAGACGGTACTGCAGATGTTCTCCAGGATTGGAGCTACCACATCAGATGTTAGTTTGATGATGGTCGGTGGGCAAGGATCCAGAGGGAAACCCGACATTGTTGTTTTAAAGAGATCTTTTATTTCTGACAGTGATGGAGGGAGAAATTCATTCAGAGAGGAGGATGTGAGTTGTGCGTTCTTAATGCTATCTGAAGGTTCCCATGTCGTGATGTTATTAAATTTGTCAAAGATTTCTGTGACCTTGGTCCTGAAAAAGTCAACCATTTGATTACAGAAGTCTTGGGTAGTCTCAGTAGTATTGGCTGCTGGTATAGTTGTTAGTGTAGCCACTACCTGGTATAGTTGCTTACTGGAGTTCTGTGCTTTTTCTATCTGTTCACAAAAATATTTGCTTTTTTCCAGTCTTAGCATCTTCCTGTAGCCTGATAGCGCTTGTTTGTATCTTTCTTTGTCTTTGTTGTCATACTTAACTCGCCAGCACCTTTCTAGATTGCGGCATTTCTGTCTTTCCATTCTTAGCGGTTCAGAGAACCAAGGGGCTGATGGTGTTGCACGATTTGACCGCACTCTCTTTAGAGGCGCTACTTGATTAAAGGTGTCTGTGAGCCATTGGTTGTAATTATTTGTTGCTAGTTGAGGGTCTGACACTTTGGATGGTTTATTATTTTCTAGTTTCTCAGAAAATGTATTCATATCTATGTTTTTCCAGTCCCTGCAGGGCCTGTGTTGCTTTTTTGCAGAGGGTTGATTTTTGTGTTTCTTGACACGGGCATAGAAGACCACCACTGCATGATCTGACCATACAATAGGAGTAACAGTAGGGGGGGTAATGGCCGGATTATTCGTGAACAATCCGTCAAGAACGTGACCTGCTTTGTGCGTGGGTGAGGTAACTAGCTGATTTAGGCCAACGGCTTTGAAATCCTCAATCAGGCTCAGAGTATATTTGTCTATTGTGTTTTCTAAATGAAAGTTAAAATCTCCAAGTATTGTGAAGTCAGAGACTTCTGGCACTGTTTCTAATAAAGTGCTAATGGATTGGAGAAAAGGCGCTCGGGCCGCTGGGGGACGATAGAGCAGAACTCCATTGAACATTTGGGTGGGGGATAGCGTGATAGAAAAGGATAGTGTTTCTGCAGGAATGGTATCTGAAGTTCCGGTTTTTACTGCTAGGTCTAGCTGTAAAATTATGGCAAGGCCGCCCCCTGTTTTTTCCTGCCGGTCTATCTTGTCTGACGATATAGTAGCCCTCAGGGACGGCTGTCACAAGATCGGGGTCGGAAGCCAAGTCGGCCCACGTCTCTGTTATAACAGAATATCTAGTTTGTGTGCTGATATTAATTCAGCCACATCTTCTATATGTTTACACATAGATCTAGCGTTCACCAGTGCGCATTTAATGCGTGTGGTCTCATTACAGGATGACCGTGGAATTAGCGGTATCTGAGTAAGGGAGCGATTGAATTTAAAATTGCAGTTTGGGCAGGCTATATGAGTCACGTTGGAATACTCTTCTAAGTTAATGTGTGGGCAATCCTGCCGAAGCATGGTGTTTTTAATCTCTAACAGATCGGAAGAAGAGTATTTCATTAACTTACTAGAATGGCATGGTGGCCGGCCAGGGATTTGGGCACTAAGTGCGCGGGTCCGGCGCGGACTGGCGCAGACTGGCACCCCTTTGGCGCGGCTTTGGCACGCCATTGTCGCGCCCGCTGTGCCCGTCCGCTGCGCTTCCGGCATAGACTCATGCTTTTATAGTGGGAGCTCGGGCATCGGAGGGGGACGTGGCGAACAGAGATGGGCGTATCTCTAGGCTTCCTCGCTCATGGTAATGGCGGCAGAGAAACAAGCGTTTTTGCCGAATACAGCAAGTAAATCAGCTGATCGGCGAAGCTGGGGTGGGTGTCAGGATCAGAGCAATGTGCAAAGCAGTTTTAAAATCAAAGCATACAGTATTAGAAAACGATAGTTTCTGTTCTAAAGCTCCCGGCTTTCCGCCTCAGGAGTGACTCTGTCAATAGGGCAGCGCTAGTGGTCAGCGCGCTCTGTTTATATTTGTGAGGGGGGCGTGGCCAACAGAGATGGGCGTGTCTCTAGGCTCCCTCGCTCATGGTAATGGCGGCAGAGAAACGAGCGTTTTTGCCGAATACAGCAAGTAAATCAGCTGATCGGCGAAGCTGGGGTGGGTGTCAGGATCAGAGCAATGTGCAAAGCAGTTTTAAAATCACAGCATACAGTATTAAAAAACAATAGTTTCTGTTCTAAAGCTCCCGGCTTTCCGCCTCAGGATTGACTCTGTCAATAGGGCAGCGCTAGTGGTCAGCGCGCTCTGTTTATATTTGTGAGGGGGGCGTGGCCAACAGAGATGGGCGTGTCTCTAGGCTCCCTCGCTCGTGGTAATGACGGCAGAGAAACAAGCGTTTTTGCCGAATACAGCAATTAAATCAGCTGATCGGCGAAGCTGGGGTGGGTGTCAGGATCAGAGCAATGTGCAAAGCAGTTTTAAAATCACAGCCGAAGGCAACATACAGTATTAAAAAATGATAGTTTCTGTTCTAAAGCTCCCGGCTTTCCGCCTCAGGAGTGACTCTGTCAATAGGGCAGCGCTAGTGGTCAGCGCGCTCTGTTTATATTTGTGAGGGGGGCGTGGCCAACAGAGATGGGCGTGTCTCTAGGCTCCCTCGCTCGTGGTAATGGCGACAGAGAAACAAGCGTTTTTGCCGAATACAGCAAGTAAATCAGCTGATCGGCGAAGCTGGGGTGGGTGTCAGGATCAGAGCAATGTGCAAAGCAGTTTTAAAATCACAGCATACAGTATTAAAAAACAATAGTTTCTGTTCTAAAGCTCCCGGCTTTCCGCCTCAGGAGTGACTCTGTCAATAGGGCAGCGCTAGTGGTCAGCGCGCTCTGTTTATATTTGTGAGGGGGCGTGGCCAACAGAGATGGGCGTGTCTCTAGGCTCCCTCGCTCGTGGTAATGGCGGCAGAGAAACAAGTGTTTTTGCCGAATACAGCAAGTAAATCAGCTGATCGGCGAAGCTGGGGTGGGTGTCAGGATCAGAGCAATGTGCAAAGCAGTTTTAAAATCACAGCCGAGGGCAACATACAGTATTAAAAAACGATAGTTTCTGTTCTAAAGCTCCCGGCTTTCCGCCTCAGGAGTGACTCTGTCAATAGGGCAGCGCTAGTGGTCAGCGTGCTCTGTTTATATTTGTGAGGGGGGCGTGGCCAACAGAGATGGGCGTGTCTCTAGGCTACCTCACTCGTGGTAATGGCGGCAGAGAAACGAGCGTTTTTGCCGAATACAGCAAGTAAATCAGATGATCGGCGAAGCTGGGGTGGGTGTTAGGATCAGAGCAATGTGCAAAGCAGTTTTAAAATCACAGCATACAGTATTAAAAAACGATAGTTTCTGTTCTAAAGCTCCCGGCTTTCCGCCTCAGGAGTGACTCTGTCAATATGGCAGCGCTAGTGGTCAGCGCGCTCTGTTTATAGGAATCGCAGCCGGCTCCCCCAGAGGGGACGCCTAATAGAGATACGTACATAAAATATGGTCTTTCTTCTGTAATGTACAGCACATTATGGAGGAAATACACGCAAAAAGATCCTGATTTACGTTGGCTAATGTATGGGTCATTTGATATGTGAAAAATTGAGTATGTGGAACAGTGTATGTTCGAGCGGAAATCCAGACAAGACATGTTTGAATGTGTGCGAATGTGGGTGAAAGAAGTACGTGAGCGTGAGAAACGTGAGCTAGCGCTGATTGAAAAAGAGCAACGGAAGAATGTCGATGAGAAAGCACAAGATTTAAGGAAGAAAGAAGTGAAAGAATTGGAAGAGAGACAGGAGAAGGAGCGCAGATTACAGATATCTGGCCAATATGCTGTTCGGCATATGGACGATGGCGATGCCTCCTCCTGTTTGGTTGATGCGGTCCTTTCGGATGATCTTGTAGCCGTCCGGGATGGCTATGGCGATGCCGGGCGTTGATGAGGCGTCCATCCAGGTTTCTGTAAGAAAGGCGACGTCCGGCGATGTGGTGTCGAGTAGGTTCCAGAGTTCAATGGCGTGTCTGTGGACCGAGCGGGTGTTGAGCAGGATGCACTTCAGGTGGTTAGTGTCGGAGCTTTGTGAGGAGTTTGTGGATTTGGTGTGGGTCCTGATGCAGTCGAGCTTGCAGGAGTGGTAGGTGAAGGATCCATGGGTGTGTCCAGGGGCGGCTTGGTAGCAGACTGGGAGACGGCCGGGGTTGAGTGCTGAGAGGGTGGCAGCGTCGTACATTATGCGGGTGGATTGGATTTTGCGGGGGCCAGGGGGCCTGGCACTGGGCGCAGCTGGGAGGCGGGAGCGGGGTTGCGGGGTCTGGGGATGCCGGAGGGCTGTGGGGGAGGGGCCGTGGGTCAGCAGGCACAACAAATGGCACGATGACAGTGCAGGACGGGGTCGGGGGGCACTATCTGGCAAAAGCGGCGATACCAGGCAAAGCGGAGCAGAATTATTAAATCAAATGGGCAGATCGAAACAAGTTAAAAGCAATTGGCAGGCGCGGCAATGAGCACAATATTACAATATTAGATTACGAATTAGGCAAATCAAGGCAGCTTAATATCAATGGCAGGCGCAGCAGTGAGCACTGCAATCCCGGCAGTTCAGGAGGGAGCAATGTGGACACCAGGCAGCCACGAACACCAGGCGGCTCAGGAGTGAGGTAGAGTGACCGGTTCTGATGAGGTCAGGACGGTCACAGCTCCTAAATGCACGTTCATATCCTTATGTGTTTCTGTGGGAGGGAGGAGCAGCTGGGAGGCGGGAGCGGGGTTGCGAGGTCTGGGGATGCCGGAGGGCTGCGGGGGAGGGGCCGTTGGTCAGCAGGCACAACAAATGGCACGATAACAGTGCAGGACGGGGTCGGGGGGCACTATCTGGCAAAATTGGCGATACCAGGCAAAGCGAAGCAGAATTATTAAATCAAATGGGCAGATCGAAACAAGTTAAAAGCAATTGGCAGGCGCGGCAATGAGCACAATATTACAATATTAGATTACGAAATAGGCAAATCAAGGCAGCTTAATATCAATGGCTGGCGCAGCAGTGAGCACAGCAATACCGGCAGCCCAGGAGGGAGCAATGTGGACACCAGGCAGCCACGAACACCAGGCTAGTAGTAGGAATTTATTTTGGGTCAAAATGCCTGTTTATTGGAGCCACAGCGGCATGAAAGTCATCGTCACTTCCGGTGTCATGGACTTTTGAATAAGTCATAAAGTTCTGCACCTCCCATGTGAAGCATCGTGGAACGTTTGAACAAGACATCTGTTTAATGTGTGGTGTGAAAATAATGCTCAATACGTCCCATCCACTGGCACCACTTGGGACAGCTGTTGCAGGATCTGCTAACTTGCTGATTGGCAGTAGTTCTGTGCATAGCACATGTGCACATTGTTGAAGTGGGGGGCCGCCTCATTTTGCAGTTGGGTGGACAAGCTATTGTGCGAGATGCGATACTCATATATGGCTCAGTTCACCCAGTTATGGTTCATGGCGATGGGTACTTTGCACAGTGCCGTGCCTTATTCTTCCTTATCCCCACTCTGCTGTGGACACTATTTTTGGCAATTCGTAGTTGTCACCAATTTAGTGTGCACAATGACAGCAGCCCTCTGACTAGGCCTCTCTAGCTTTCCTCGCAATTTGATCACCAGCACAGGTTAAGTATGGTGTCATTGTACGCGCTGTTGCTCTATTCTGCACCATGTCCTCTGTGCTCCTACTGTTCTCAAAATGTCCCTTGTATCCTTTTTGTTTTTGCTCTCCCTCTTACTGAGGGTGAGGCATGTACAAAAACAAGCCTGGGCCAAATGGGGCACACCAGGGTGGCACAGCCACACAAATGCAGGTGCCTGCAGCTTACGTCAGATGTGAGCAATGCTTCGTTGGGAGGGCTTCTCGTAGGAGCACATCGTTGGCAGAATCCGGCCTTCTGCACAACTGTACTATGAACTGCCACTAGATTTCAGGGTAGCAACCACACATGGCCACTCTACAATGAAGCTCATGGTACCACACTTCTCTGCTCCCTCGAGCACTGCCAGGGCCACCGTCAAGGCAGTGTGGTGTCACTGAGACAATGTGGCAGTTTCTCCAGCCACTGGCAAGCCGTCTCTCCACAAGGAAGCGTATCTCCAGCTGGATGTGATGCATGAAACAGGAGCTCTAACAGCTGTTCACACGATTTGGAAAGAGATACGCTCTCAGGCATGAGGAGTGGAAACCAGCCTCATCACTAATGTTCAATGGGCATCTGGGAACAGGGGGGTAGGACTAGGCCCCACACGAGGGATTTATAATGAGGTATGTAGGCAGACAGAGGGCTGGTATCGCCGAGTGACCAAAAGTGATCACACCAGCCTTTATTTATACCATCAGGCCATGCCCGGCCCTCTGGCTTCATGCTTGTTACATGGTATAGTAGAGGCTGGGTGTCACTCAACAGCATGAAGTAAACAATGAACACCCCATTCAGCTACATTAGGTGGCGAACAACCCTTGTAGAATGACACTCATATCCCTACAGCTTCCTGCAGGCCAATACCTGTCTATATGGCTGCTATTAGTTACCAACATGCTGTATTAGTATTCCTTATCAGATTTAGCTTTATCTTTTAATGGCGGTTACTGCTCCATCACACTGCAAACCTGTATCAGTTGTGAGCACCTCTGCCAGCAGCATTCTCACATTTTCTCTATGATTCCACTTCCTCTGTCAGAGGGGAACCAGGTGTGGCATGTTGTGACCTTCAAGGTTAACATTCTTTGTGTTGTGTTCTTCTCATTTGGAGGCCTCCTTGGTCAATTGGTCTGGCATCTGTATCTTCATTAGCAGCCACCTTCCCAGGTTGTTCATTTGACCAACAACATGTAGCACTAACCCACTAATGCTGAGGTGTTCCATTCATCCCCTCGGAAGCTATGGCAGTGACTGAGTATTTCAGTATGTTAGGAACGGTTTACCACTGGGGTTCCTCGACTGCATTGTTATGTTGTGTTCCTTACCCAGCTGAATGGATTTGGCAGCAGTGCCCAAGGTAAGTTATGTTCCTCACCCACTCACCCAGGTAAAAGGATTTTGGAGCAGCTCCAATGTTTCTCTTATTTTGCTGTTACTGAGGAAACATCTTACATGGTATAAGCCCAGTGGATCATTAAGATAGACCAACTCCAGAAAAAGCATTGTCCAGACACTCAGGAGATCTAGTTGGGGGGCAGAAGTTTAATTCATACTACAGCCATCTCTGGAACAGCCTACAAGAAAATCTGAGAATTCTATCTAACTTTTTGACATTCTGGACAGGTCTTAAACCTTGGTTGTTTTCCGACTTTTAAATTGAGATACAATGCTTATTAGTAAAGACTACATCAGTCAGTAGGCCACAGTGGAGAAGCGTGGCTCAATGCTTAGAGGGGCAGACCCTGATGCAGAGGTTTGGCCCGGGACCAGGGTTCAATTCCCACCTTGGTGGCTCTTGGACTCAATCTTCCTGGACCTGATAATTCTCGCCTCGGTGCCTAGTCTAATCATGGGTCCCACTCTGTGACTCTGAGCAATAACTTGCTTAATCTCCACAACTGCCCCAGCAACACTTGGATGCCTGATTTCACCTTGGGGGTGCCCAGGAGTGGACATCTCAGAGGAAAGCCAGGAGGGGTTCCACAGCGGTATGAATACAGTGCTACAAGACCTCTGGGTAGAAGGCGCTATATAAATACAAACACATTTACATTAGCAGCAAGACACCATTGGCATCCACACCTTTTATAAAACATATCAATATCAATATCTCTTTCCTGCTTTCTGCCAAACAAATTGGTCCTTCTCCAACTGGGTAGCATAGTCTTGAATTCCAACGCAAACAGTTAGGCGGGTACATTTCCAGAGGCCCAATCAACTTCTTTATGGATTAGCTGTAGAGAGGAGAAACATCAAATCTTGTTGGCACTTCACATTTAAATGTAGACAACATGATGGTGCTTTCTTAGTCACATGCAGTGTGTCACCAATTCAGTTCTGCCCAAGAGGATCTCTTTATGAGTGATAGAAGTTCTCTACTGCTCTGCTTAATCTGCAGATTTCTATAGGCAGGTATGGGGTTTGATGTGTGCTGTCCTGTACCCGGCCTTCTCTTGTATTCTATGTGGTCCTTCCTTTTTATCATAATAACCAATGTGCTAATTTGACTCCACATGTATCATCCAAGTTAGTCTCTTCCTGCTTTGCTGATGCTTATTCTCTTGTGTGCACATACTTGCAGAGTGAATTTGACTTATGAATTTTTGCATTTGAAGTTGAAGACTCCTCCCCTCTCTCAGCGTTCTTGATAGTGTCTTCATCAGTCTGCATGGAATGTTTTAAGTGTTGCAGCTGTAGCAACTGTTTCTCCTCTACCATGACAACTTTCGATCATGAATTTCTTATGGAGTCAACCAGAAATTCTTACAAGCACCAATGTATTCCTGTTTCCAATAGATGTCAAATGTAGTCAGGGCCGTTTACCTTTCAGCTCTGGTGAATTTTACAATTCCACCTGGATAAGTTTAGTCATTATCTGGCCATTGCTTCTTTCTGTGTTCTGTATACTGTAGGGGTAAGGGCCCTTTAGGGGTGGCTGGTACAACATAGGAGGTCTGGGTAATCATCTCAAGTAATTTGTTTATTAGCCTAATGTCTAGTCTGCCACCCCTCCCTGTGACTTTCTCTGAATCTCATGACATTGCTGGAGTTTACACCAGAGTCTGTGTGAGGTTGTGCTTAGGATTTTGCTTCTTAATATGCTTTTACTTGTGGCAATTATGTCTGCCAAAAGGTTGTGGGGGGCATATTTATTAGATTTGTGGAGCAGGGGAGTACAGGAAGCCACCCTGCTGCGCTGCCCTGCATCTCAGGGAAAGTCCTAGCATTCGGTGTATTTATCCAATACTCCACATTCCTGTCCTTTCCCCCTGCACTGGGGCTGTTTGGCAGCCAATGCAGGCATGCGTGCACCATTATGAAATGGTGCCTGTGTTGTAGGCAGAATTCTTTTTGAGCAGGAAAAGCACCTTCCTGCACAAAAACAATCCTGAGAGACTTTGCGCGGCATTCCCTGGTTTACAAGTCCTTATAAAGTTGAGAATACATAAAAAACCATGGGAACTGTGAGAGGCCATCCACTGCAAGGCCCATGGGATGCCTCCCTTGCACAACATAAGGCATTGCAGTGGTTTGCGCTGCGTCGGCTTACTCCAGATTTTTTTAGCCATCCATAGCCATGCAAAATGGCTGTCCATGGCATCTTAAATCTGAGGTTTGCGTCAAGTATGTTTCACGCTGCATGGTGCAAACCTGAAGCAAAGCTTTCATTAATATGCCCATGGGTGATTTGAGATCTTTCACTATAAGGGATCATTGTATTCATGTATTTCGTGACAAGTTGCTGTTTCGACTAGGTCTGGTATTTTAGAATGATTACATTGTATTGGAACATTTATATAGTTCTTTCTACTCCTTTTTGAGGTGCTAAATTGCTTGATACCGTAAGTGTTTTGCATGTGCTAGTAGTGACAAACAGCTAAATTCATTTTTCAATACTGTGCGGACTACCCCTCTCATAGGTTAGCATTAGCAATTCCCTTATTCCTGTATAAGTGGCAATTCCTGATCAGAGAGCAGTAGATTTTAAATTTATTATACCTTTGATTGGTAATGATAAATCCTCCTTACCGGTGTAGTTGGATTTAACCTTACTGATTTAGAAATGCCACTTTTTGAAAGTACAAGAAGGATAGATGATGGACAGTATGCTGAATCAATCAAACATTCACCCGAGTCAGCGACCTGAATTAAATCTATTGTTTTTTTGCAGGCCACACCATTCCAGTTTAAACCCAGCCATATACAAATCAGTCTTGACCCTGCTCCCTTATGGGAATAGTCCAGCCCACACTGCCAGGCTAGGTCCACCCTGGACCAGAAACAAAGATCCGGGGGCTGTTTGCAGGGTAACAACACTCATCAGCCAGGCTAGCTTGAATCTGGTGGTGTAGCGAGCACGGTACCCACGTCTGGGCATACCCTTCCGACTTAGGGCAACAAATGCAAAAAGAACAGATGATGGAAGGAATGCTGAATTATTCAAACATTCAACCCCAGTCACATATCACTGTGCCACTGGATTCAAGCTATACCGGCTGATGAGGGTTGAAATACCCTGAAACTAGTCCCAGGATGCTTATTTCCATACCAGGGAGGACCAGGATCAGCAGTTCAGGCTGGCCTATTCCCATGAGCAATAGGGTCAAGACTGATTTGCATATGGCTGGGTCCAAACTAGAGTCGCTTAGTGGGCAAAAGAACAAAGGATTTAACCAAGATCTCTTGACTAGGGTAGAATTATTGAATAATTCAGTTCAAGGATGTGAGGGTAATGCCCCAGCGAACAAAATTGATTTATTATCCTGGTACGTGGCAATCTTAGCATCCAAGTTCCAGAACCAGGAATGGTTAGAATACATCAGTAAATTTAAAATAATTTGTGTTCAGGAAACGTGGGAGACAAACTATTCTAACTTTCACCTTGTGGGGTACAAATCATTTGGAACCCGGGCAAGCAAATCTGCAAGGGGAGGAAGGGCAAGGGGAGGTCTCCTAGTATTTGTAGATTTATGTATAGAAGGGACTTGGGTTAACCTGAAATGGAATACGGAAAATATGATGGGCCTTGGTCTTAAAATGAGGGGTCTCTACATAACTCTGGTAAATTTTTATAACCCGGGAGGTCAGAATTCAAAGGAGCTTGAGGAAAGATTAAGTGACCTAACCGAGGGGAGGCAGGGGTCTATAGTACCCATGCTTTTAATTATGGGATATTTTAGCTGTCATTTGTGCCCCAATGTATTACCCATCAAGGACCTCCTGTAACTTTGAGGAGAAGCCACATTTTGAGCATACACCAGAGGGTAGGGTGTTGACTCGGGTGATGAAAACCCATAACTTAGAATACACAATGGATCTATTGGAGGTCAATCCTAACAAATTGATATCCCCGACCTTCAAAGGAAAAGGGTGTAGATCATTTATTGATTTCATCATAGTGTCCCAACAGCTGAAGACAAGACTACGGGGTTTCTCTATCGAAGCAAGTGGTTTTAGCGACCACAACCCCTTAACATTGTCTTTAGCAGATCCAAATCCATATAAAACTAGGAAAAAGGGTAGTGAGGCTAATTTAGAGAAGGTCACTGACCAGGGTAGACGATTAAAATGGACCTGTATTAATGGTGAGGACTTCTACAGATCATTAGTAGCAGAAGGTAAACATCTTCTGGAGGGCTGGCTAGATTTAGTAGTGGAAGGGATAAAGTTGGTGGAGATAGTTGAAGGATTAGGCCGGCTTATTGATGGTCTATTAAAAATACAGGAGAGGGCAAGCCTAATAATGACCCCAAATGTTTTGACAAGGCATGTTCCCTTGCACAGAAAAAGCTGAGAAGTGCCCTAAGACTTGCCCCTAGGGATAAATACAGGATTATGCAGTGCAGAATAAATTACAAGCAGGCAGTTAAGCAAAGGAAGTATGCTCTCCGAACCCAAACTTGGGAGAATTTAAGAGAAGCCTCTGAAAAGAAAGACGTGACCACCTTCTGGAAATTTATCAGTAATCCTTGCTTTTGAGAGGCACCTAGTAATCAGATAGTCTCTAATGTTCTGCCAGAACAGTGGGTGGAGCACTACAGGGGGCTGTATAATCGGGGGAACAGTGAGCAGCTGCATGATGCCATGCAGCCTCATACCGGAGAAGGGAGGGCGGCGCGCAATGCTAAAGTTGAATTTACCCTAGAAGAGATCACAGCTGGAATCAGTGGTCTTACTAGAAACAAAGCACCAGGCCCAAATGGTGTTGTAAATCAACGGCGATTAGGTTAAGCATTAGCAGAAGTATTCAGCAACTATTGTAACATCGTGCAGAACTCCATTTTGTATTTGTGGCAGCCATTTCGTCTGCCACATGTTGCCATGTGCTCATCATGTGCTTTGTCCTACCTCCTTGTTAACTGCACCTGAAATTTGCCCAGAAACAGGCTATGTATAGCATCCCTCACTTTCAGCATGCCCAGGCATGGCCAGTAGGGTCTGCAGCTGTTACTAATTAGTTCCAGATAGGAATGTGTTTACTAGTTTCTGAAAACTGTTAACTCCGCCCACTCATCAATTGTTCCTTCCAATATGCCCTTATATGTACATAAAACTTGCTCTTGTATTTTGTACCACCTTCTTTTGAGCCCCCTCATTGTGTATAAAAGGGGCCATGTGCTTTAGTTCGGTGTGCTACTCTATACAATACTGAAGGGTGTTGTGTGGACTGTAGTACCACCTTTAAAAGTTTAATAAACTATGCTTTTGTATATTCCAGTTTCTGTGCCAACTTCTTCCTATGGTCTGAGGACTCTGTGCAGAGAAGGGCGAACCCCTTGCACTGGTAGGCCTAGCTGAGGCTTGCTTACTTCAATTGGCGCCCGACACGTGGGGCTCATCGGCGACTCGGATGCCCGAAGGAGTGGTCGTTACGAAGGATTGGAATCTCGCCGCGGACGTGATCACTGCCAGAAGAGACCTGAGTCTTGGCATCCAAGGCGTTGTTCCTTTCTTTCTGATCTGACCATCCAGGTTGTGCCTGTCCTCGACTGAGATCTCTTCTGTTGGCTTGCCGTGCAGTGGCCGTTTGGTCGAATTTAGAACTTGGCCGTTGGAATCTGGATGCCCTGTGATTGGTAAGAACCGTTGTACGGTACTTGCTGTGGGTTTTGGAAGCCTGGGATTGGCAGGGCAGTTTTAGGATACGCTTGCTGTGGCAATTTTGGTTTGGTATGACTAGTCATGATGTGTATGTGAAAGTGAAATATATGCGTTGCAACACATATAGGCAGGTAATGAGGAGATTTTTCGCTAAAATTGTAATTTTGATTTGAACGGCACAACGTATTACAGATACTTTAAGTGCTACTTTGATTATAATACTGCATATTTTGCATTATTTTTGGCATGCCTCCTTTTAGCGCTCTTTGTAGGATGTGCTGCTTTTGTGGAAATAACCGGTTAAGACTTGAGGAACTTATTTATTTATTTCTAAACTTATAAAGCGCAAACAAATACCACGAATGGTGTCTCGGCGTTGGGCAGACAGAGAGGCACTTCCTGTGCATTATTGAATGAATAACCAGGTCTTCACTTGCTTTCTGAAAAGCAGCAGTGAAGAGCTGCTTTTTATATGATGGGGCAAGGAATTCCAGAGCTTCGAGGCGGCCACCAAGAAGCGTCTGTCTCCCCAAGTAACTGTTCTCACCCGTTGAATGCATAGGGATGTGGATGAGGCAGATCTTAACGCTCTCTTGGGAACATACAGCTGCAGTGATTCCCTAAAAAAGTCAGGTCCTTGGCTATTCAGTGCCTTGTATATAATACACAAAGCCTTGAATTTGGTTCTCTTTTTTACTGGGAGACAGTGTAGTTGGTAAACGACGGATGAGATAGGCGCGAACTTGGGAGTTTTGGTCAAAATTCGTGCAGCGGCATTCTGCACCATTTGTAACTTTTTGAAGACCTGCTCCTGAGCATTCAGCAGAAGCCCATTACAGTAGTCCACCTTGGATAACACCAAGGAGGACATAAGGGTTTTCCCTGCAGACAGGGGAAGGTAAGGTAGTAGCTTTTTCACTTTTCGTAGCGTGAAAAAGGAAGAGGAGACTACTGCATTGGCATGATTGGTGAAACTTAGTTTGTTGTCAAACAACACTCCTAGGTTTCTGACCTTTGAAACTGGGGCGGGTGGATTGCCCATTTCCGGTGGCCACCAGATCGGAGACCAAGATGGTTTTAGGTCTCCAAACACCATTACCTCGGTCTTATCAGTGTTTAGTTTTAGACAATTACTGTCCATCCAGTGACTGATGGCTCTCATGCCCGTCTGAAAGTTGGCTGCCACTTCGATCCCGTTTATATGCACTGCTAACACCAACTGAGTGTCGTCGGCGTACAAAGTCACTCCCATTCAGTAGGTTTTAATGACCCTCGCCAAGTCCGACACATAGATGTTAAAAAGTGTCGGACTCAGCGAGGATCCCTGGGGGACTCCGCAAGGCAGCACAAACGTAGGTGAATAGAAGTTCCCCATCTTTACCGACTGTTCTCTGTTAGCCAGGAAAGAAGCCAGAAGCTCCGCAGCCTTGCCCTGTATGCCCATGGCTGTGACACGGTCGATCAGGATGTTATGATCGACCGTGTCAAAGGCCGCTGAGAGATCAAGCAAGATCAGAACAGCCGTGCCACCCTGGTCCATGATCTGTCTGATCTCTTCAGAAGCCTTGATGAGCGCCGTCTCCGTTCCATGTCCTCTCCTAAACCCAAACTGAGTGTTATCTAACAGGTTGTTATGATCAATGTAGCTAGCCAGCTGTTTGTTTATAACTTTTTCAAGTATTTTAGATGGAAAAAGAAGGGCTGCTATAGGGCGATAACTTTTTAATTCCAAGGTGTTAAGGGTGGGTTTCTTTAGAAGTGGCTTTATTATAGCAGTTTTCCATCTTTGAGGATAGTTTCCTGATTCACAGACGGTACTGCAGATGTTCTCCAGGATTGGAGCTACCACATCAGATGTTAGTTTGATGATGGTCGGTGGGCAAGGATCCAGAGGGAAACCCGACATTGTTGTTTTAAAGAGATCTTTTATTTCTGACAGTGATGGAGGGAGAAATTCATTCAGAGAGGAGGATGTGAGTTGTGCATTCTTAATGCTATCTGAAGGTTCCCATGTCGTGATGTTATTAAATTTGTCAAAGATTTCTGTGACCTTGGTCCTGAAAAAGTCAACCATTTGATTACAGAAGTCTTGGGTAGTCTCAGTAGTATTGGCTGCTGGTATAGTTGTTAGTGTAGCCACTACCTGGTATAGTTGCTTACTGGAGTTCTGTGCTTTTTCTATCTGTTCACAAAAATATTTGCTTTTTTCCAGTCTTAGCATCTTCCTGTAGCCTGATAGCGCTTGTTTGTATCTTTCTTTGTCGTTGTTGTCATACTTAACTCGCCAGCACCTTTCTAGATTGCGGCATTTCTGTCTTTCCATTCTTAGCGGTTCAGAGAACCAAGGGGCTGATGGTGTTGCACGATTTGACCGCACTCTCTTTAGAGGCGCTACTTGATTAAAGGTGTCTGTGAGCCATTGGTTGTAATTATTTGTTGCTAGTTGAGGGTCTGACACTTTGGATGGTTTATTATTTTCTAGTTTCTCAGATAATGTATTCATATCTATGTTTTTCCAGTCCCTGCAGGGCCTGTGTTGCTTTTTTGCAGAGGGTTGATTTTTGTGTTTCTTGACACGGGCATAGAAGACCACCACTGCATGATCTGACCATACAATAGGAGTAACAGTAGGGGGGGTAATGGCCGGATTATTCGTGAACAATCCGTCAAGAACGTGACCTGCTTTGTGCGTGGGTGAGGTAACTAGCTGATTTAGGCCAACGGCTTTGAAATCCTCAATCAGGCTCAGAGTATATTTGTCTATTGTGTTTTCTAAATGAAAGTTAAAATCTCCAAGTATTGTGAAGTCAGAGACTTCTGGCACTGTTTCTAATAAAGTGCTAATGGATTGGAGAAAAGGCGCTCGGGCCGCTGGGGGACGATAGAGCAGAACTCCATTGAACATTTGGGTGGGGGATAGCGTGATAGAAAAGGATAGTGTTTCTGCAGGAATGGTATCTGAAGTTCCGGTTTTTACTGCTAGGTCTAGCTGTAAAATTATGGCAAGGCCGCCCCCTGTTTTTTCCTGCCGGTCTATCTTGTCTGACGATATAGTAGCCCTCAGGGACGGCTGTCACAAGATCGGGGTCGGAAGCCAAGTCGGCCCACGTCTCTGTTATAAACAGAATATCTAGTTTGTGTGCTGATATTAATTCAGCCACATCTTCTCTATGTTTACACATAGATCTAGCGTTCACCAGTGCGCATTTAATGCGTGTGGTCTCATTACAGGATGACCGTGGAATTAGCGGTATCTGAGTAAGGGAGCGATTGAATTTAAAATTGCAGTTTGGGCAGGCTATATGAGTCACGTTGGAATACTCTTCTAAGTTAAGGTGTGGGCAATCCTGCCGAAGCATGGTGTTTTTAATCTCTAACAGATCGGAAGAAGAGTATTTCATTAACTTACTAGAATGGCATGGTGGCCGGCCAGGGATTTGGGCACTAAGTGCGTGGGTCCGGCGCGGACTGGCGCAGACTGGCACCCCTTTGGCGCGGCTTTGGCATGCCATCGTCTCGCCCGCTGCGCCCGTCCGCTGCGCTTCCGGCATAGACTCATGCTTTTATAGTGGGAGCTCGGGCATCGGAGGGGGACGTGGCGAACAGAGAAGGGCGTATCTCTAGGCTTCCTCGCTCATGGTAATGGCGGCAGAGAAACAAGCGTTTTTGCCGAATACAGCAAGTAAATCAGCTGATCGGCGAAGCTGGGGTGGGTGTCAGGATCAGAGCAATGTGCAAAGCAGTTTTAAAATCAAAGCATACAGTATTAGAAAACGATAGTTTCTGTTCTAAAGCTCCCGGCTTTCTGCCTCAGGAGTGACTCTGTCAATAGGGCAGCGCTAGTGGTCAGCGCACTCTGTTTATTTTTGTGAGGGGGGCGTGGCCAACAGAGATGGGCGTGTCTCTAGGCTCCCTCGCTCATGGTAATGGCGGCAGAGAAACGAGCGTTTTTGCCGAATACAGCAAGTAAATCAGCTGATCGGCGAAGCTGGGGTGGGTGTCAGGATCAGAGCAATGTGCAAAGCAGTTTTAAAATCACAGCATACAGTATTAAAAAACAATAGTTTCTGTTCTAAAGCTCCCGGCTTTCCGCCTCAGGATTGACTCTGTCAATAGGGCAGCGCTAGTGGTCAGCGCGCTCTGTTTATATTTGTGAGGGGGGCGTGGCCAACAGAGATGGGCGTGTCTCTAGGCTCCCTCGCTCGTGGTAATGACGGCAGAGAAACAAGCGTTTTTGCCGAATACAGCAATTAAATCAGCTGATCGGCGAAGCTGGGGTGGGTGTCAGAATCAGAGCAATGTGCAAAGCAGTTTTAAAATCACAGCCGAAGGCAACATACAGTATTAAAAAACGATAGTTTCTGTTCTAAAGCTCCCGGCTTTCCGCCTCAGGAGTGACTCTGTCAATAGGGCAGCGCTAGTGGTCAGCGCGCTCTGTTTATATTTGTGAGGGGGGCGTGGCCAACATAGATGGCCTTTTCTCTAGGCTCCCTCGCTCGTGGTAATGGCGACAGAGAAACAAGCGTTTTTGCCGAATACAGCAAGTAAATCAGCTGATCGGCAAAGCTGGGGTGGGTGTCAGGATCAGAGCAATGTGCAAAGCAGTTTTAAAATCACAGCCGAAGGCAACATACAGTATTAAAAAACGATAGTTTCTGTTCTAAAGCTCCCGGCTTTCCGCCTCAGGAGTGACTCTGTCAATAGGGCAGCGCTAGTGGTCAGCGCGCTCTGTTTATATTTGTGAGGGGGCGTGGCCAACAGAGATGGGCGTGTCTCTAGGCTCCCTCGCTCGTGGTAATGGCGGCAGAGAAACAAGCGTTTTTGCCGAATACAGCAAGTAAATCAGCTGATCGGCGAAGCTGGGGTGGGTGTCAGGATCAGAGCAATGTGCAAAGCAGTTTTAAAATCACAGCCGAGGGCAACATACAGTATTAAAAAACGATAGTTTCTGTTCTAAAGCTCCCGGCTTTCCGCCTCAGGAGTGACTCTGTCAATAGGGCAGCGCTAGTGGTCAGCGTGCTCTGTTTATATTTGTGAGGGGGGCGTGGCCAACAGAGATGGGCGTGTCTCTAGGCTACCTCACTCGTGGTAATGGCGGCAGAGAAACGAGCGTTTTTGCCGAATACAGCAAGTAAATCAGATGATCGGCGAAGCTGGGGTGGGTGTTAGGATCAGAGCAATGTGCAAAGCAGTTTTAAAATCACAGCATACAGTATTAAAAAACGATAGTTTCTGTTCTAAAGCTCCCGGCTTTCCGCCTCAGGAGTGACTCTGTCAATATGGCAGCGCTAGTGGTCAGCGCGCTCTGTTTATAGGAATCGCAGCCGGCTCCCCCAGAGGGGACGCCTAACAGAGATACGTACATAAAATATGGTCTTTCTTCTGTAATGTACAGCACATTATGGAGGAAATACACGCAAAAAGATCCTGATTTACGTTGGCTAATGTATGGGTCATTTGATATGTGAAAAATTGAGTATGTGGAACAGTGTATGTTCGAGCGGAAATCCAGACAAGACATGTTTGAATGTGTGCGAATGTGGGTGAAAGAAGTACGTGAGCGTGAGAAACGTGAGCTAGCGCTGATTGAAAAAGAGCAACGGAAGAATGTCGATGAGAAAGCACAAGATTTAAGGAAGAAAGAAGTGAAAGAATTGGAAGAGAGACAGGAGAAGGAGCGCAGATTACAGATATCTGGCCAATATGCTGTTCGGCAACCTCTTTATCCTGTCATTAATAAATCACAAGATGATTTCTCATTGCTAGATCGTCCTACGCCTCCGTATGCCGTTCCGTCTGCTCCATCAGACGAAGATGACAATTCCAGGGCAGATCGAACAAAACCAGATACTCGCTCTATGCTGTCGGTCGAAAGTGCGGCAGAACTTAGAAAGACTGCTCGTTAAGCACTTTGTGATTCTGTTACTGTTTCTAACATCTTAGATAGTTTACAGGGGTGGCAGGACAGAGAGCGATTATATTTTACTGAGCACTTTGCTGAAGAAGTTGTTGACATGTTTTGGAAAGTCTCTGGTGTTTTAGAACCTGATGATGTAGCAGCCGATTGTAAGCAAATATGTAATGGGCTTTTTACTCTCCCCCAGGTGGCTGATACGATAAGACGGTTGTTCAAACTACGAACTGAGGCACTTCGTATGCGAAATGGAAAAAACAGATGCAGAGGCACGGATGGATTCGCTCGGCGGGGAACAATCATCTATCTTTGTAACAGATAAGACCGCAATAGTGCATGCAAAGCCTATGCGAGAGGCTGCGCCTTTATATGTTCCTCCTAAGGGAGAGGGTACAAGTGATGATAAGTCCTCTGTAGATACTAAAGGTTATTTTATTCATAATTGGGTGTACACTCCCTGGAATAGGGCAGATGTAATGGCACTTAAAGCTGCATTGCCTGACCCGGGGAAAAATCCAGCCGCTTTTTATGAGGAAGTTGAGGGAGCCATAAATTCTTGTACCATGACATTAGCTGATATCGATTTATTTTTCGGGCTAATATGACCGCCTGATATGTGGAGATCATAAAGTTGATGATTGCGCAGCGTATGGGGCATTATGGAAGGAGATAGAGATGGAAGATGAGGATAGGGAACCAGCGAAAAAGCCATGTCAGTTGATTTTAGACCTTCCTGTTGTTTTACTAAGTTAAAAACAATTATTCCCCCTAAAAAGATTGATTGGACTATTTTAGCTTCATGTAAACAAAAGGCAGATGAATCGGTTTCGAATTTCTTTACGTGTTTTGAGGAAGCCTTTCATGATTTTAGTGGTCAGTCGCTAACGGACGATACGGGCCGACATTTGTTTGTAGATAAATATGTTACAAATCTATTACCAGGAGTGGCTAGCCGTTTAAAAGCTAGTGAAAGCTCTTGGACCACCTCTTCTCCGGCATCCCTCCTGACGATGGCTCAATATTATGAGCGTCAGGAATTAGAAGCGAAGGGTAGTGAGGATAAAAAGTCTAAGGAATTAAAAACAAAGGTTATGTTATCTCAGGTTTATGGTCCACCTCCTAGAGGTAATGATAGAGGCAGACGAGGATTTTTTGGCTCTTCTTACACTCGTTCGAATTTGGCTGATGATCAATGCGCGTATTGTAGGAAATTTGGCCATTGGGCAGATGAGTGTCCATTGTTGCGCTCACAACGCTATGTCCGTGGTCGAGGACCAGTGAGAAATCGCGCTGGATATTCAGGTCTTCGGGGCAATACGCACGATGGGGCTAGGTTTAATTCTAATGTGCGGGTACAAAATGGGTTCAATACTTTTGACAGGCGCAACCAATAACAGATGTCTGATTATGTGCAGCCTGATTTACATGATTCTGCCTATGCATAGGATTGCGTAGGATGGGGTAAGGAATCAGTTGAAGTTCCAGTAGATCAGAGGGGTCCTTATGTTACAGCACATGTTTTGGGTTCTACTGATCAGTTTCTGGTTGATACAGGAGCTACTCGTAGCGCTCTGTCTAAACAACTGGTTCCGAGGGCTCCCCTGTCTGGCTTAATGATCACATCGATGGGGTTCGATGGAACACCCTCCCTTAGCCCATTATCACAACAGCTTGCTTTTCATGTTGATAAATTTGCTGCTCCATGCCCGTTTTTGCTCTCCCAAAATACACCAGATAATATTGTGGGTCTTGATATGCTTAAGTATTTCAGAGCAACAATAACATGTTCCCCTGAAGGAGTACGTGTGATTTTGAATGATAATTACCCAGTGATGGACAGAGTTTGCATTTCTAAAGAGGATACTGCATTAGCCTCCCTACCTAAAACTTTGTGGGCTACTTCAGATACTGATGTGGGACAGATGGTTATTCCCCCGGTGAATATTAGTGTAAATGAGGGAGCTGTGTTACTACGTTTGACTCAATATAGAATTTCACAGGAGGGTGAGGAAGAACTCACACGAATCGTACAAGATCTCATTGAAGTGGGGGTGGTTGAAGAAGTACCATTTAATGTTTGTAACAGCCCGATTCTCCCAATTTTGAAGAAAGACACTGATACTAGGATTTATCGATTTATAATTGACCTACAGGAGGTTAATAAGATAGTGGTACCACAATACCCAGTGGTTTCTGACATCACAACACTTCTTACTTTAGTTCCACCTACTGCAACACTCTGTTATAGACTTGAAGAACGCCTTCTTTTCGATCCCTATTCATCCTGATAGCTGGTATCTGTTCGGTTTCACTTTGAATAATCGATCGTATAGATTTTGTAGAGTTCCTCAAGGCTATACTGAGAGTCCTAGTATTTACAGCCAAGCATTAAAGAGACAACTTGATTATTTTGTTCTGCCCGAAGGTGTGGCGCTCATATAATATGTCGATGATATCTTGTTGGCAGCCGATACCCCTGAACAATGTGAAAAATGCACTTTGTCCTTGCTTTCTTTCCTTGCTTCACATCATCACAAAGTATTGAAAAAGAAATTGCAGTATTGTAGACCAAAGGTAACCTACTTAGGTCACCTTTTGTCTAAGGATGGGCGTGCACTCACATCAGATTGCATTCAGGCAATTCTAGACGCACCAGTACCTTCTGCACAGAAAGACGTTCGAGCATTCTTAGGTCTTACTTCCTTTTGTAGGCAATGGATATGGGGATTTTCATACATTGTTAAGCCTTTGTTAGCACTTTTGACAAAAGACACTCCAATACCCCTTCCATGCACAGATGAATGTGAGAATGGTTTTCGACAGTTACGACAAGCCCTTTGTTCAGCACCAGTGTTAGGTACTCCAGATTACACGAAGCCCTTTACATTGTATGTACATGAGAGAGATGGATGTGCATTGTCAGTTTTAGTGCAGACACATGGCGATAAGCAACGTCCTTGTGCATATTTTTCAGCAGTACTCGATCCTGTTCCTCGAGCGTTGCCTGGATGTTTTCGCTCGGTTGCAGCAACAGCTGTGTCAATACGCCAGAGTGAAGGGATAGTCTTATCACATAAACTGTTGGTACTGGTACTCCATGCTGTTGATGCCCTTTTGAATCAAAGAAAGACGTAGCATTTATCTGGTGCTCGTCTGACAGGATATGAGCTGACGCTGTTACCTCCTCATATTACACTGAAGAAATCTGCAACACTAAACCCAGCCACGTTGTTGCCATTTCCAGCGACTCAGCCTGAGGCGCAAGAAACACATGATTATATTTTCCTGACTGAGGAACAGACAAAGGGTCGTACGATTTGCAAGATACGCCCCTTCCAGATGTAGATGGAAAATTGTGGATTGATGGGTCTTGTCTGAAGTTACCGGATGGTACAACTTCAGCCTCATATGCAATTACTACGCTTCACACAATAGTGGAGACAGCTCGCATACCACAGAAGTCAGCTCAAGCAGCAGAACTAATAGCTTTGACACGAACATGTGAGCTTAGTACAGGTTTGTGTGTGAACATTTAGACAGATAGCCGCTCTGCTTTTGAAGTGGCTCATGATTTTGGTCTGCTCTGGAAGGAAAGAGGTTTTCTGACATCACACGGGATGCAGATAATGCACGGAGAACTAGTGCATAATCTTTTGACTGCATTAACATAGCCAAAGAAAATAGCTATAGTGAAATGCAGTGCGCACAAGAAAGTGACTGATAAGGTGGGACAAGGAAATGCTTTTGTAGATCGAGTGGCACGTGAGACTGCGATGCAGCCTGACACTACTTTCATGTATGTAGTGAAGTCACAAGCTGAGCGGTGGCATGATACTAAGAAAGAAGTATTAGAAATACAGAGGACCGCTTCTGACAAAGAATGAGAGCAATGGTCCAAGGATGGAGAGTTGGATGATGAAGGTTGTTGGCGATACAAACAGATGGATAGATGGAAGTTGCCTATAGCTTTTGTGCAACCTATGGTTCAGATGGCACATGGGCTAGCACATGTTGGAGCTTTAGCAATAGTGAAATTGCTTACCCAAGTTTGGGAGCAACCAGACATTGCTAGCACAGCTAAGAGAGTAGTACAGTCCTGCATGAATTGCCTGCAATTCAACCAAAAAAAATGGCAACCACAACAACATCCTCAAAAAACAGGCACAACATCCTCACAGGAAAGTGTAGTCTCCGACTCAGATATCGTTCAATCAAGAGCACCAGTAAATATTGCCAGCAAGACTACAGTAAAACCATCTACAAGCCACACCAGTCAACAACCGGCTTTTTTAGAAATAAGCACCCCAGAAGGGGACAAAGAAACCGCAGAGGAAATAGCCAAAAGGACCAGGAGCCAGATGTCAAAAGCGACTTAATCGTTAATATTTCTTGAAAGAATTTGACCTTGGCGCAGAAAAAACATTTGAATAAAGGGACCACATTCGTTCCCACTTACCAGTCCAACCAAGCAAAGACAGAAGTTGCTCTTTTCAAATTTTTCAGAAATCTAAAATTAAGATTTTTCTTCAAAGATATTCAAGAACAACAAACAACAGATACATGGGACAAAGAGCTCAAACCAAAAAGCAACTTTTGTGCGCCTTTTTCCCATAAGACGCTGGAAGCCTTCGAAAGATCTGTGTTATCAGAAGTTCAACGTATTCCTTTCACCAAACCGAGAAGAAGCAATTTGTCTCCTAATGAATGGAATACTTTAAAAATCTTAAATCAAGACAAGAGCTTAACTTTCCAGAAAGCTGATAAGGATGGCGCCCTTATCGTGATGGATACAGAGTTTTACCTCGACAGCGTGAATGAACACGTTAAGAATGAAGACATTTATCTACCTCTGGATTCCGATCCCAACTATGCATACCAACAGATTTTACAAAAAATTGTAGATCATGCATTGGAAATGAACTGGATCAATCAAAAGACACACAAACATTTTGAGATGAAATATCCTAGAAGACCGCAACTATATATGTTGCCAAAAATCCACAAGGATCCAATTAATCCTCCTTTTAGACCCATAGTCTTGGCCTGTGGCTCAATCTCTGAACCCATTGGAAAATTTGTAGATCAATTTTTACAACCCATTGTGCAGAAAAGCAGCACTCACATCAAAGACACTACAGCATTTCTTAATTAGCTTAAATCAGTGACACTGGATAAAGACAACTATTGATGTGTCAGCTTTATACACATCCATCCCCTACAATGAGGGCATTGAAACTCTCGAATGGAGCCTTCTGAATAGTGATTTAGAAGAGTCACAGAGAATCTTCATCATGGAACTGATGCTATTCGCATTATATCACAGCTATTTTGAATGGCAGGGTCAATTCTTTAACCAATGTAATAGTACTTCTATGGGCTTTGGGGGGGCGCCCTCATACACCAATATCTTCATGCACAAATTCGAAACTGATCATATTCTACATGAACAACGTTGGGTTGAGGGTCTCATCATGTTCAAACGCTACATTGACGACATTTTTCTAATTTGGCAAGGTTCTCGTCATCAATTGGAAGAAAACATCTTATTACTGAACACTCAAAATGATCAGATTAGATTCACACATAAGATCGAAACTGAACCAATCCTGTTTTTAGATGTTCAAGTCATATTGCGCAACAACAGCATCAGCACTAAAGTCTACACAAAAAAGACGGATAAAAGCGCCAGCCTTTTGTTTCAAAGCTTTCACCCAGAATCCTTAAAAAAACACCTACCCACGTCTCAATACATCAGACTAAAAAGAATCACCACAAATGACCAAGATTTACAAGATTCACTGGACCAACAAACTTCCAAATATCAACAGAGAGGGTACCCACAAGACATCCTTGATACATCTCTTAAAATAATCACAGAACTACCAAGAGCGACACTATTACAAGAGAAGGTAAAAACCACAGAGAAAAAAACTGTATGTGTTTTGAAGTATTCCACAGAATCCACCAGAATCAAACGTATAATTAATAAACATTGGCCACTGATTAGAATGGAACCAGACCTCAAAGATCCATACAATGAAAAAGTCACCTACGCATTTCAAAGATTTAAGAATCTGAAAGAATTGTTAAACACTCCTGAGAAAACAAAGGTCATATGGAAAGGAATGCAGAGATGTTTAAATTGCACACATTGCAACAATGTTATAGTGGGTAAAACATTCACCCACCCAACGCAAGGCCATCAAATTGATTTACGTCTTACTAGTACTTGTGACACCACCAATTGCATTTATGCCATCAAATGCCCTTGTGGCAAAATATATGTGGGACAGACCGAGCGCAAAATTAAGGTTCGGATCACCAAACATAAAAGTAACATTCGCCTGTGCAATATGAAATCCACTATAGCCAGTCACTGGAAAGAAGCTGGACATCAAATTTCCCAACTTGGACTACTGATTTTGGAGACGGTTCCACAATGTCGCGACATGGATCCATTGAAACAGAGGCTGAGAATGGAGAATTTCTGGATCAAAAAATGTAATTCCATGCATCCAATTGGGATGAATGCTCGGATCGAACATTCTTGTTTTTTGTAAATCAGCATTGATTTATGAGATGCCCTGAGCCCCCACTTCAATGCATAATTTTGTTTCTGTTTTTACTTGTGTACAGCACACTTGACCGTAATTCATTACTTTGTATGATGCTCTGTTTGAATGATATTCACACTATAGCAGATTTCATAACATTAATCTTTTTTCAATCTGTCTCTCACAAACTTTATTTTCAAAAACTTTATTTCGTTCGGGTACATTGTACGGACTTCCCCTCACGAAGGCTTGACACTCATATCACATTACTTAGCTTTGGGTTCTATCCGTGTTTCATATTGGTGATCCCTCACTCATCACGTGACTTCGTAGCATTGACAACCCCCAATCAGTAGCGATGTTAGGTAATCCTTCCGAATTTCGAAACCGGAGAGATGCGGCACAGCCCGGTCCGTTGTACGTTTTCCCAATGGGGTTTCGCTTACGTTTGGGCACATCGTACCTGTATCACGGCATTTGTAAATACTGCATGTGGCACTTTATTGATGTTTTGACACTCTATCCGTATTTTATGGTTACGCTTCACCAGCATGTAGGAATTTCACGTCGGCTCTCAAACTCTTTTGCTCTTATCAAAGAACGCAGTTTCATGATCATTTAGCATGTAATCTAAGGCCATATTCAATCTTTCATTTATACCTTTAACTCATTCGGTTTGTCTTTATGGTATGCATGTAGGTCTGCAAACCTCCTCATTGTATGATATAGCATTGTGATATTATTTTGTGGAGGTTTTGAATTGGTCCTGTTTTAACTTCTTTTACAGACCCCTGACGAAGGGTCCCCGTTTTGTTGACCCGAAATGCATTGGGTATATATGCAACATATCGACAACAATCATTGAAAATTGCACCATAAGATTTCCATAATGTCTGCAAAGATGTATTGAACCGCATATGGTTTGGAGAAAATATTTGTTGGAATGACAAACGAACTTTGAAACCAATAAATGGAACTTTGCGAAGAAACATATGTTTCAAGTTTATAGCGCGCACATTCTGTTGGATAGATTTTTCTACCCACAACATAGATTCACTTTAAAATGGATAAAATATATACATACATAAATACATTGACTAACATACTCAACTTGTACTTCTACCTAAGCCTACCCCGGTGTACCTGACCTAAGCCTAATACTTGGGAAGGGATGAGTAAGTAGCAGTTTAAGTTAAGTTGGTTAAGATTATTTTGCCAAGAGTCTGCATCAAGAATTCTCTTAAGGGTTTAGTCAGCTCCGTACCTTTGGTAATACAATGTGGGAGGTCTGGTATCTCTTTCCTCAGGACTCGATATCCCAGCAACACGCAAGGGTAGGCTGGAAACCCCGGAGCTGGATTTTCTCGGCTGGAGAAAAAGACAGCGTCTCTCTCAGTGCGTCAAACGGGAGGGGCGGCTTCCGTGGGCTCTTGCATTAGCTGGGCTCTCGGGCAAGTAGATGGTCATTCTCCTCCAAACCACTGTGTGTTAGCTTAATTCAACTTTTGGTATTTTACACCTGGAAGATGCCGGGTTTGACGTAAGGTTGGACATAAGACGTCACTAAGAACTAACAGTTCTTTCTAGACTTCAGGAGTTCTTGTTCAAATCAAAACAAAAGCAGGGGGGATTTCCCGGGTTGCTGGAGGCTTGGTTTGTTTAAAGAACGCGTTGTGCTTTCTAGGAGTCGATGGGAGTAGCCATGCTGTGCTTTGGACTGCATGGGCTATTACTGAATATGGATCTGATTCTTATGCCTTTATCAGGATATTATTGATTATAACCTCACAAGGGCATAAATCGGGAATATCGAATTAGGGTCCTAGATATAAACACGACACCCACTCCACGGATTGATGTCCATCATTACTAAAAGCTAAGCAATAGTAAACATTCAACGATGCATGTGTGATTTCCGACCCACCCCAAAATACATATTTCGCATTTGAAATGGTATAAGGTAAATACACAAAAATGAGTGTTGGTACTGTACGCTTTTAAAGCAGTGTCATCATTCAGATAAATGCTATATATCAGCTGAATGAATTGCGAAAATTTCACATGAAATGGCTCTGAATACCGAAAAGAAGGTCGAGACCATTTCATCACATATTTATAAAAAATGCTGTATATGTTCTAGAGGCTGAGGTAAAATATTGTCTCTAGTATCCTAAAAATAGAAGCTCTGTTCTCTAAAAATAGTTCTACTTTAAGCAGAGTGCCATGTGCCAAAAAAAAAAAGTAAATATTCTGAAAAATGGGCAAAAATAATTTCGCTTTCAGGGGAAAATGAGTTCCAAATATTTTCTGTAGCTTTGTTTATCAAAACTGAAGGCCGAATTCAGAGTTCAGGGAACGCTGTGTGCTCATTGTTTTTATTAAGAGTTATTCTCGTTGATTGGAGAGAACATTATTTCAGATAGACCCGCAAAAAATTGGTCTATAACATCAGGTGAAAGTTCGACCAAGTTTGAAAATGCTGCAACTGTGCAGTTCTCTGCATGATTGCTATCATCCATGGTTGGATCAGTAATGCTCACAGAAGGCTGTACCTGTTTGCTGCTGCTTTCCTCTCGTACCTCACCACCACCTATTCGTAGTGGTGAAGTCTCAACGAATGCCGTCATCAGAATTGGTAGCCTCTGGGGACAACAAGATGCATGAGTCGACCTAGGAAATTATCGATATCCATTGGTACTGCTGATTGTAGTGTAGGACAGACGTCCAACACGCATTCTTCTCCGCATAGCAGACATCGAAGCACAGGTATGATGCAATCTTGCCATATCGGTCTGAATGAAAGAAACCAGGTTGTAGTCAGATCTTTTAGCCGGGCCAATCCGAGGACCTTAGTGATACGGTCTCGGTATCCTATTGCTAGGATTGTTTCTTCCATCGTTGCTATAGTCTTTTCTGTGGATTGTCTTGCCATATCGGTGCAGAAGGAGCAAAAATAAAATTCCTGCCACGAGTCCCAAGATTAAGGGTAGGCCGCCAAAGACAGAATGGACAAAATTTGGGAAGATGCCCAGAACTGTTTCAAAAGGTGCTAACAGTCCCAAATAAATTGTCTTAAATACATGTGCGCTGCCACTGGTATCAGACATGTTTAAGATTTGGCTTAGTATTTTTATAAAATGCACGGGGCAATTTGTCGATAAAAGGGAATGTATCTCTGCCGATGTCCTTGCCACTTGCAGATCATACATTTCTTTCGATGACGTTAAAGGCACAGTTGTCTGTAAAAGAATAGACTTCATTCTGCTTAAAGTATCAATTCGAATAGAAGAGATATTCAACCGAGGCCATAACGCAGCCCCCATATCTGGATTGCTGTGTGGATACAATACTTGCATACAGCAAACGGCCCTGGAAGTTACAGTTGTCAGATAGGCTTTTCCTGGCAGCATGCCACAACAGCTGTGGTCACTTATTAAAACGTAACTGCTGTTAGAAAGTGGTCTAAAAAATGGCTCTATCCGTTTTGCAGGCGTGCCATGCAGGTGACATGAAAGGTTATTTGAAGACACTTCGCAGGCTCCATGCAAATTAATACCTTTAAACAGAAGTGTACCGCTTAGTGATTTTTTACAGTTTTTACCACTAAGAAATACCTCCTTGTTCCCTTCACTATAACATCTGTGTGTATAGGGTAAATCCCAGGTTGATTTGATGTATTCTTTACCCAACCTTTCACACTGGCCTACAAGTATACACTCTTGACAGTATTTAAACTGGAAGGTTGTTATCGGAATTGTAATCATTCCATGTATTATCCATTCAATGACAGGTCTCTCTGACATTGTCAATGGTAATCTCACGAGTTTTTCAATGCTCAGAATCGTATAGTCTGCTCCTTTTTGTGCCAAACTGATTTGTTTATCAGTAAGGTTAAAGATACCGAATAATGACGTTGTGTTGATTAAACGCCATGGTACGTAGCCTGAACGCAGATTTTGCAACGTCCAACCAAGCTGTACAATAGAACGTAATTGAGACTGACCATGCTGTAACATTAGTAAGTCCTGCTCTATTATATCAAAAGCAGATAATACAATGATGTCCAATGAATTTATTCTGGAGGACAGAGTCGTTAACCCATTGTCCACAACAGAAAGTGATTTTTCTAAATTTATACGATCAATTTCTCGTATTTTTTCTGCTGTCTCAATTTGCATTACTTTCCATGCTTCGTTGTACGCAGCGTATATACCGGCCGCTATGAAACGTTTTTGGCTCTGTTTGCGTGGTCCCAATATGAAATCATGCAAGTCAGCACCGTCTTTAAGTAAAGTCAAGTGTTGCCTAATTTCAGCCAGTGTGGATTTCTCTAGCCACTCAAGGCATAGTTTCCCTACACTGTATGTTGTAACTATCCCTGGATGTTGTCTCTGGTAGTATCTAGGGTCTGGTCTGGTCATTTTTAACCCCTGTGTTTTGTTCAGGAATCTATCTTGACAGTTATTCGTGGAAAGGGGCGACCACTCGGTCCCCCCGAACATATGGTTGGGTGCCCCGATCCTCCCGGGAAACCATTTTGGGCGGGGGGCGTGTCTCGGCTGGTATGCCCGAAGCGGCGTAGCCGGGGCGCGCCTTTTCCCGCCCAAGAGGGGTTGCCCTAGACACCTACACCGTAGACCACGGCCAGTAGGCGTACCGGAGGAGGGTACACGCCCTCCCGCAGAAGAATAAATAAGCGGGAATCCGAAGAAGCGTCCTCTTGTTCCTGTGCTCTGAAGGCTGCACCCACTCGTTGCTCGTGAGCCCTCGACGGAACAAGCAGCAATTTTGAGAACTTTTAATTCTTGTATTTTTCTTTCAGTTACTCGAAGGCGAATATCCAGGACCTTGTGGCCGTCTAGGAGCGGATAATCGAAACCATGGCTGGCAAGAAAGCAGGAAAGGGGTCCGAGACGGATAAGGTGCTACGCATGTTGGTGAACCGGATGGCTGGCATGGAGCGGAAACTCGGTCAAGTCCCATCGATCGGTCGAGGTTTGGTGGAGGTCAAGCAACAACTGGCTGTGCTGAGCAATCCTGGTAACCCTAAGAAGGTAATAGGCCCGGCCTTGCCGGGAATTGTCCCCGAGGGTAGAGGGAAGCGGGTCAAGAGGAGGGCGGTTTCAGGGGAGGTTCCGATCCCAGAGGTTCCGGTCCCAGAGGTACCCCCGGCCACCCCTGTCACGCCGGCAGACAATCCGGCACCAATCCCAGATGCGGGTCAACCGATCCCGGTAGTGATTACCCCCGCTAACGATGAAGATATGCCTCCTGAATTGGCCACCCAGTTGGCCGCATGGCTCAATAGTAAGGCAGGGGGTGTCAAGGCACCCGAAGACACGGCCGAAGAGGCCAAGCTAATAATCCAGCAATTGCGGCAGTCGCGAGATGCCGCAAAGGCGAATCTTCCTCTTGTTTCCCCACAGGTGACACCGGTAGGACCTGCAGTTGGTCTCGAGAAAACGGCGGGAACAACGACCGAACCGGGTAAGCTCGCTTTGCCAGTGGCTGGGGAGGGCTCATTACCCTCAAGGCGGGAGAGGGTGGCACAGCACATCCCTATGGTGAAGGACTGGGTTCTTTTGGACCCAGCGGTGCCAGGGCACAACACCTGAAACCTTCGTGGGTAACCTGCTCCGGCGTACAAGTCACAGAGACACGGGACACTTCCTTCGGCGTCAAAGAGTCAAGGTTTATTTACTGCAGGGAACACAGAAGTCACAGGAAGTACATCGAGTGTAGTTCGGGGAGACTGCTTCAAATTGGTTCTGTGGATCGCTCCTTTTATACAGTTTTTACCCATAGGTTAACATGATACACAATAGTTTACAACCCAGTTCCCACATTTAGCTCACAGAGGGGTCGCTTTGGTCACATAGAAACACACAAGGTCCGGAACATAAGTGCGGAAACATTTGGCGGTTCCCAACTGTAAAAACCCATCTTCCCACCATTAGCAAATTCCAATCAGCAGTAAAGTAAATCGAAATAGGAACGAAGACAGGTGCAGAGGAAGACGGAGACAGTGGGGAGATCGGAAAGGGTGTAAAAGGGGGAGGTGTCGGGAAGCACGAGATACAGGCATCAAAGGGACGTGCCTAATGAGATGCACGGCTGAGACAATAAGCCCGTGCGGCAAGATGAGCCTCGAGCGGCGCCACCTGCCTTACAGTAGCAACCCCCTCGTCATAAAGACACTTTCAAAGAACATGTGTCTTCCGCAAATATCTTGGGAGTCCCAGGGTCGCGAAGCGGACAGCGTCCGTTCGCTGACTACTTGAGGGCAAGAGACAAAATGGATGCCGTATCTAAGATGGAACCCGTGGGTACAGATGAGAAACCCACGTATCAAACGAACGGTTTAAGTTAGCACAGCGAAACTGCGCACACTTACTAAACTCGTCATTTGCGGTTCATAGATACCAGACTCGACCATATTCGTGCGAGTCGAAAACACCACTTACAATTGTCACGGAACCTCAGACGCTCCTTTTGCCCTCATGTAGGCAAGCACTAGTCGGAATCATATTCGATATTCATCAGACCATCAAGATGTCGTTGTAGCATAGCTCTGTCCAACCGAGTCCCCTTGGTAACAGATGGTTGTCTCATACACGTTGTAGCACAAAGGCCACATAAGGCAGGACCACACTGCACACAAAGGCAACACGTGAACAGGAACACTACCACAACCCCGATGATCATCAGAATCTTCCAACCCCAAGTCGACATCAGGCCCCAAAACCATCCAAGTAGCGTCCAATCCCCTACATCCACGTGTATGGATTCGGAGATCTTATGCAACTTCGAGATGGCTTGATAGACAGTAGGAGCATTATCAGGAATGAAAATGCAACAGCTCGAATGGATCACTTTACATACCCCACCGCGATCTGCCAGGACGACATCTAAAACCATACGGTTTTGTAACGTCATAAGTCTCTCCGCCTGAAGTTCTGTGGTGATATTACCAAGGGCACTGGCAGTAACATTAGCTGTCGATTCTACCACTCGAGTCAAATGTCTCAGGTTCCTACTATTAACCATAGGTCCCCAAAACGGGAGGAAACCCTTGAAAAAGTCTCCTGCCTCTTGACCGGCAGTATCCTCTTCGCTAATTACGCCTCGTACAACTCTAGTCTTATGATAATCGGCATCTACAGTGAACGTCGGAGGCAACAGATTTGCAATGAAACATGAGCCCATGAAGTCTGCGGGCAACCATGTGTATGCACGATCATGACAGATAAAGTACGTACCCTTGGCAGCCAGAAACACAGGGGACGGGGACATTGGCAGAACGTAACTTTCAGTGCAAGCACTTGCTCCAAGTGAGGCTCGCGAACCACGACCCACAAGACAAAGATTACCAGTGTGGGGTACGACCCATATTGGAGGCGAGCTTTTAAGCTGCTTTTCATTAGTGAACATACTATATTCCCCTCTACTTAGGACCCTATAGGCTTGTACTTCTTCTTTAGGGATGAGAAAAGGATCATGGATCTCATCTTCCATATCCTCTATTGCCATCGATAGCATCCTCTGATACGAGGTAGGACCAGAGTTGGGGGAACGTTGTTCTGAAGTGGGGTGGAAACCTAGTGCGCTTCGAAGCATTGTTTGGAATGCTCGAGCTGACCCTTGGGAACTATACGGTAACACCAGATATGGAATTCCCTTACCCGTAGTATGTGGCATCAACCCACACACCCAACAATTAGTAGTGTTAACCACTAACTGATGCTGATGGAGGAGCTGAATAAAGGAATTGTTGCGGAATTCTACACGTCTAGCCTGCTCGTGTTCCGGTAAAATATGAAAAGAATGGGGAGAAGCAGTAGAAGTAGTAGAAGTAAGGTTAGGGTAAGGAGTAGGAGTAGGGGTAGCAAGTAAGTAGTAAGACATAGTGTAATACACCCCACCCGCCAAAAATGCAGAAGCAGTCAAAAACAATACGAACAATTGAAATACAAAACATTTAGTACGACTGAGTTTCTGCAGTTTGACTCTGTACGCCTGAGCTCCTTCCAAATCGTTCAGCTTAGAAAATGCCATTTTCCCTACGACCGTCCGCAACGTTTCTTGACGCACTTCGTTCTGTGCAGCAATAGTCAATCCCCAGGAGTTCCTAGGAACCGACGGCCTTTAACCTAGCGTCAAGACCTACTGTCCAGAAGGAAGTACGCGCGCGGCCCTACGGCCCTCAATACACAATATGTATTTATTTAGCACGATAGTTCTCAGCTGTGGAAGGAAAAAGATACAAGGTAGAAGCTTGATATATGTACAAAACAAATTTCAATGATACGAATGTTCAAAATTGATCATGGGAAACGAGGATATTGCAGTTATCAACTTCAGCAAAGCAAGAAAATTTTATTTGTCCTTAGTGTGAGAACGCAAAGAATATCGATGTTTCCCGGGACGTGTCTGCTCGTCGAACAAAGGATCCGTTGAAGAGACAGCGTCCTGCTGATCAGTTTGTTGATCTGGTCTTGAGTCTTTTGCTGACAATGTTCCAACAGTGGCTTTCTGCTGCGCTGAGGGTTCTCCAACAAGCTGTGCGTCGCTAAAAGGTACAAACGCCGGCAATGTTTCTGTTTCTGTTGACGCAATGCCTTTCCTTACCCACGGGTCTGCCGGCAAAGGAATAGGGACTCGCTTACAATGGGTAGCATGTACCCAATTCTTCCGCCCCTCAAGACGAACGGCAGTCCTCGTGGCCAGGAGCACCTGGTAAGGTCCAACAAAGCGGGGGTCCAGATTCTTCTTGCGTGAGAAGTTACGGGTAACTACCCAATCTCCAGGCTGGAGCTGGTGGCCTGGACCCTCCGTCTGCGTCGGCAAGGCGTCGTAAACCTGTTGATGAATTAACCTCAGTTTAGCAGTCAAGTCATGTAAGTAGTCAATCAACATCGGGTACTCAAGATCAGAGAATATTCCTGGCCTAGGAACCCCCCACACATTCGCAGGACGGCCGAACACTATTTCATAGGGACTAAGCCCTATTCGGGAGTGTACAGTCGCCCTAGTTGACAGTAATGCTAGAGGCAAAGCATCAGGCCACGAAAGTCCAGTCGTAGCCTGAATCTTCGCTAGCTTTAGTTTAAGGGTGCCATTGTACCCTTCAACCAATCCAGCTGACTGGGGATGATTGGCGCTATGGAATTTCTGATTAATTCCAAGGCCCTTACACACACTCTTCATCACACTTCCAACAAACTCACTTCCGTTATCTGACCACACGACTCTAGGCATTCCGTACCGAGGAAAGTATTCCTTCAGTAGGATTTTCGCAGTAGACAAAGCAGTATTATCTTTGAGGGGATAGGCCTCGATCCATCGGGAGAATGCGCAAACCACAACCAAAACGTATTTTAGGTTATTGCATCGCTCCATATGGATGAAGTCCAATTGAATCACCTCAAAGGGATACGAAGGAGGAGCAAAACTGCCAGGGGGAGTTGGGGTTCCTTTGCCAGGATTGTACATTATACACACCATACAATTCTTCACCAGACGTTCAGCACATTTCGTAATACCATCATTCTTCCACACATCAGCCAACAACTTGCAAATACCTTTCGCGCTGATATGTGCTAACCCATGTGCCATTGTCACAACGGCCAGTACATACGCATCAAGCAACATCCATCTTTTCTGATCCGACAAATCAATCCAGCAACCATTCGCATCCAACCTTCCCGTACTTTCTTTCCACTTCGTCTTTTCAGCCTCGGTGGCCTCATTCTGAATTGCTTTCACGCTCTCTATGGTATTTTCACACATACTCGATTCTGTAGGCCACCTAACCGAACTCGTCACATACATTCGAGTGCTAAGGTTCCGGGCAGTCTCCTTAGCAATCTCATCTGCAAACGCATTACCACGACCAACATCATCCGTCACCTTACGATGCGCACTACACTTAACAATTGCAACTTGAGCAGGCAAAGTCAATGCATCCAAAAGATCGTTCACAAGCTGGCCATGCTGTATTTTCGTGCCATGTGACGTTAAGAAACCACGTTCTCGCCACAATCGTCCAAAACTATGCGCTACACCGAAAGCATACTGACTATCGGTGTACACATTCACACGTTTCCCTTTTGCTAACACACATGCTCTAGTAAGAGCAATCAGCTCTGCAGCTTGGGCAGAATTCTGATTCAATCTCGCAGTCTCAACAACAGTTTTCAACGTCACAACAGCATAAGCAGTAGTCACATCACCATTCGGCAATTTAAAACATGACCCATCCACATACAGGGTGCCGTCAGGGTCTTCCAATGGGATGTTTTTAAGGTCCACTCGACCTTTTGTTTCCTCCTCTGTACGCAAGTAACAGTCATGTTCTGTTACTTCATCTGACTCTGCACTAATGGGTAACAAAGTTGCCGGATTTAGGACATTACAACGTTTTATCTGAATATGGCTTGCCAAGAGCGTCAATTCGTACCCAGACAACCTTGCACTCGTCAAGTGCTGAGTTTTCGTTCGATTCAAAAGAGTATCGACTGCATGCGGAACCATCACCGTAAGCATATTATCCATGACCAATCCTGCTGATTGTCGGATGGAGACCGCAGCTGCCGCAGTTGCTCTCAAACAACTCGGCAATGCTCTAGCTACTGGGTCTAAGGTCGAGGAAAAATATGCACATGGACGTTGCTTACCACCAAAAGGTTGCGTTAAGACACTCAAAGCACAACCTTCCCTCTCGTGAACATATAACGTGAACGGTTTGCTGTAATCAGGAGTACCTAACACAGGAGCCGAACACAATGAATCACGTAATTCAGAAAAACTTTTCTGACATTCTTCCGTCCATGGTAAAGGAGTCGAAACATCCTTGCACGTAAGAGCCACCAATGGTTTCGCTAGCAATGAAAAATTCGGAATCCACTGCCTACAGTACGACGTGATACCTAGAAAGGCACGCACATCTCTTTGGGTTTGTGGCACAGCCATTCGCGCAATCGCTGCAATTCTCTCTGGGGTCAATCTCCTTCCCTCCTTTGACAATAAGTGACCTAGATAGGTTACTTCTTGACAACAATATTGGAGTTTAGAAGGTGACACCTTGTGATTTAACTCACAGAGATGTTGCAGCAACGATACCGTAGCAATTTTGCAAATGTCCTGAGTATCAGCAGCCACCAATAAGTCGTCGACGTATTGGATTAAAGCCGCACCAACCGGCAACCTAAACGCATCCAGTTGACCCTTCAAAGCTTGACTGTAAATCGATGGACTTTCACAGTAGCCTTGAGGAGCGCGTTTGAAGCGGAAGCTACGTCCACCAAGAGAGAAACCGAAAAGGTCCCTGCTCTCTTCGGCGATCGGGATGCTGAAAAACGCATTTTTCAAATCAATCACCGAAAACCACGAAGCAGTAGCTGGAATCAGAGTCAGTAGCGCCGTGATGTCAGGCACAACAGGGAATTGAGGAACCACAATTTTATTTACCTCCCGTAAATCGATAACAAAACGATAAACAGGCGGTTTGGTAGGATCAGTACGTTTAAGAATGGGCAGTACAGGGCTGTTGCACACGTTTCCTCGAGTTTCTTCGATAACATCTTTCTCGATCAAATCATAGATGATCGCTAACAAAGCTCGTTCACCATCAAGGGAGATACGGTATTGGGGAATACGTGGCAATCGCACACTCGATTTCAACTGAACAACATAAGGGGAGATATCAAGTAGGCCCACATCATTTGGACCCGTCGCCCACAAAGACGCAGGAAGAGAATTCAATTCCGATGGAAGCTTATCGAGGGACAAATACATGGGAGAGACTACTCTCTCTCCTAACGTAAGCTTTACACCCGCAGGAGAACAATACAAAGTTGCACACAAACGCTTAAGCAAATCCAGACCCAAAAGATTTTCGCCACAACCAGTGGTCAAAATCAACGGAGCTTCGAGCTCACGAGGCCCAATTTTAAGGGGCAAAGGGCGCGAAACTGGATTGCTAACGGGGGCGCCAGAGAATCCAACGGATACATTTGTTAAGCCAGACAAAGGTGCGCCAGGGAGTTTCGAATACATAATAGAACTTTTCGCTGCACCAGTGTCCAACAGAAAAGGCTCAACGACGCCCGATGTAGCAACTGCGACGTAAGGCCCTCTCTGATCAACCGGAACTGATACCACTCCCTCTCCTTGTCTTTGGCTGTCCTAGTAATTACTGTCGTCAGTTCCCTGATCGACGTAATAATCGTCTACATTGTACTGCGCAGATCGTCCTTGCGATGATCCACGTTGATCGAAACAGTTATTAGAATTTGATGAATGGTCAGAACGGTCGTTCTGAGCACCACGACCTCTACCACGCGACGCATTCTGTGAACCACCACGGCCTCCTCTAGACGAATTACCGCTATTACGGTCATTTAAAGCAGGACAATCAAATTTAATGTGTCCCTCCTGTCTACAATAAGCACATTGATTGTACCCTAACGAAGATCTTTGGAAAGAGGAATCATTACGCGACTGCGATCGATTCGATTGCGACTGTGATCTATTCTGCTGAGGCGCATTCTGATTAGAACGCGGCGGATACGCTTGTTGCAACAACACTTTAGTTTTGAGCTCTTTCGTCTTTTTATCAGCACGGTCAGTTTCCTCTTTTTCTCTATTTTCGTAATATTGTGCCGTAGCCAATATCTGAGCTGAGGTAGAAACGGCCCACGCACTTTCTGAATTCTTCAATTTATTGCACAAGTCGGGCAATAAGTTCGATACGAATTTATCCACAAACAACCTTTGTCCACCCTCAGTACCCATATCCTGTCCACTATGATCAACGAATGTTTCCTCAAACCTCGTAAAGAAGTCTGAAACACTCTCATCTTTCTTCTGCTTACAGGCTGACAACTTATCCCAATTTACCCTCATAGCTAGCATAAGCGTTTTCATTAATGCAATGATTCGCTGGGGAAGAAGTTCAATCAACTGATCGGGTTTAGTAGCAGCCACTTGTCCAGCGTCTGCCGCTGTAATGGCATTCCAATCACCACCTAATTCATTTGCGTGATCTTGGTGACGAATCTTAGCCCATACCGGTTGCGGTACGACATTGCCAAACAACATGTCGATATCGGCAAGATTCATTATCGTAGCGTCTACGAGCTGCGATAATTCCTTATAATACCCTGCAGGATTTTTACGAGGATCGGGCAAAGTTTGTTTCACCTGAAGCACTTCCGATCGTTTCCATGGGAGATGTATCCACACTCTCTGGAAATGTGCCGGAACTGGCTGAGCACCAGTATTATCAGCTGGTACCCAAACCGGCGGAACTTCACGCATAGGATATTGGCCAGACTCGTTTTGTCTTTCAATGTCCTCAACGAACAATGCATGAGGAATAGGAGCGGGACGAAGAGATAGTAACCGCTCAATAGCACGTCGGACATTAGTGTCGACTATCAGTCCAGTCGCGAACTGAAGCCGAAGTTCAGACAGGGCGGACAGCACCTCGTCAGGCGCATTGGCCGCTATCTGATCATATAAGAACTTGCACATTTCATCAAACACATATCTCTGAGTTGGTACGTTGAATTGATCAAACGTTTCGAGGACAACACGAGGTGGATTTCTAATAGGGTTTATCATCCAACCCATCGCCATATTATATAGCGCAACACGTTCTCTATTACCAGGAAGCTGGCTACGTCTCTGAGGACCATCAGAACCAGCAGAGCCAAAAACAGGTCCGAGCGACTGAAAGAAGTTTGTCGCTATGGGAGAATTACGGTTACGAGTAGAGGGACAAGAATAAGACACAGGACTAACAAGAGAAGGAGTAGAGACATTAGCAACAACAGGGGTTAACAACACAGGAGCAGTAGCGTGAGCAGTAGCGGGAACAGGAGTATGTGGAAGCGGAGGAGCAGTAGGAATAGAAACAGGCAAAGGAGCAGGAATAGTCGGAAGAGCGGGTGCAGGTTGAGGAACTGGTGGAGGAATAACAGGCGGAAGAACAGGTACGGCAGGGACCACAGGAGCTGCAGTACCCTGTACGTACGGAGGTGGCGACTTCATAAGATAGGACATTAAAGAATCCTCAACTGCCTCTTCCTTCTTATCCGACTCCACAGGCAAAGCAGGATAGCATTTATCTATGGACATACGCTGTAGCCTCTCAAACACTTCCTTATCCTTATCCTCCTTATCACGCTGAAACTGCTCAGCTTTCTTCACTATGGTAGCAACATTATCTCGCTCACTACGTTTATTCTGTCTGATTTCTTTCTGTCGGGCTTCTTTGCGCCACAACCGAAAGGCATCAAACATGGCCGGCCTAGATTTACGTTCGAACAACTTTATTTCCAAATTATCTAAGATCGACGCTTCGAAGCTACCGTGAGGTGGCCAACGAAGATCGCCGTCTTTCTTTGTATATTTTATCCAATAATCGTTAAAAGCAATCGGGCCTAGCCCATGTTTGCTATATAAGTCATAAGTAGGAGTTCCAACCGGAGGTATCGGACACGAGTCCTCCAGCAGGGAATCCGCACCACAAGGTCTAAAGCAACTGAACAAAGTACTGCGACCAGGCATCTTGCACACTAGCCGAGTTTCACAAACTTCAAGGGTTACGGGATTTACCAAGTCCCAGCAAGAACAAAACCCTCGGTCTTTGGCGGCTGCAGTCGTCAAACAAGTACAACAACAAAGTACGCTAGCAAAGTGTCACCGACAAAAACACTCACACAGCGTATACAACAAAAACACTAGTGTTTACAACAAAGACACTCGCTAAAGTGTCTACAACAAAAACACTCGCTAAAGTGTTTACAACCAAGAACTCTGGGAGCGACCCACAAATACTTAACTCAAAGAACAATGGCGTCCTCAGGAAGGCCCGTCAATCGTCTCGCTATACCAAGGTCTACGCCAGGCGCCAAAACAGGTCTACAGTCAGGGCAGCAGTCCGTCGCAGCCGTTAGGAGGCGGGAATCTTCGCGGGAAAAGTCTTCGGGCCACTTATTTCGACAACAGGATCGATGAAGCGGGGTGCACCTTCCCTCGGAGATTTCACACGAAGTTCCTCACGATCGTCGGGCTTGGACCGGTACCACTGATGCAGCCCCACGTTGGGCGCCAACTGAAGGACTGGGTTCTTTTGGACCCAGCGGTGCCAGGGCACAACACCTGAAACCTTCGTGGGTAACCTGCTCCGGCGTACAAGTCACAGAGACACGGGACACTTCCTTCGGCGTCAAAGAGTCAAGGTTTATTTACTGCAGGGAACACAGAAGTCACAGGAAGTACATCGAGTGTAGTTCGGGGAGACTGCTTCAAATTGGTTCTGTGGATCGCTCCTTTTATACAGTTTTTACCCATAGGTTAACATGATACACAATAGTTTACAACCCAGTTCCCACATTTAGCTCACAGAGGGGTCGCTTTGGTCACATAGAAACACACAAGGTCCGGAACCTAAGTGTGGAAACATTTGGCGGTTCCCAACTGTAAAAACCCATCTTCCCACCATTAGCAAATTCCAATCAGCAGTAAAGTAAATCGAAATAGGAACGAAGACAGGTGCAGAGGAAGACGGAGACAGTGGGGAGATCGGAAAGGGTGTAAAAGGGGGAGGTGTCGGGAAGCACGAGATACAGGCATCAAAGGGACGTGCCTAATGAGATGCACGGCTGAGACAATAAGCCCGTGCGGCAAGATGAGCCTCGAGCGGCGCCACCTGCCTTACAGTAGCAACCCCCTCGTCATAAAGACACTTTCAAAGAACATGTGTCTTCCGCAAATATCTTGGGAGTCCCAGGGTCGCGAAGCGGACAGCGTCCGTTCGCTGACTACTTGAGGGCAAGAGACAAAATGGATGCCGTATCTAAGATGGAACCCGTGGGTACAGATGAGAAACCCACGTATCAAACGAACGGTTTAAGTTAGCACAGCGAAACTGCGCACACTTACTAAACTCGTCATTTGCGGTTCATAGATACCAGACTCGACCATATTCGTGCGAGTCGAAAACACCACTTACAATTGTCACGGAACCTCAATGGCCACAAAAGAGTTAATATGGGGAGACAAATATATCAATATGTTTTCATTATTAACTGACCATCGTGAGATGGAATATGCTAAAACCCAGAAAGATTTGTGGCACCCGAGTGTGTGGCGCGCCAAGATGGCGGAATTCAGGGTGGATGAAACGATAACGAATTGGGCGAAGGCCTTTGCAATGTTTTCTGCAGTTATGGGGGAACGTAAACCCGAGGTGTTAACTGAACTGTCTTGCTATCAAACTCGTATTATGGATTTTTATGCAATGTATGAGGGAGAGGAATGGAAAGGTTATGACATGAAATTCTGAAAAGCGAAAGAATACGATGCCTCTCTGACATGGGACTGCCTCGACTCGGTCTCATGGCATAAGCAGCTCCTGCCGGGGGCAGCAGGTACATCCTCGCTGAGCGGGAGCTGGTCGGGGGCCTCCCGCCAAAAGCCCGTGGTGCCCTTTCGAGCAGGCCCAGTATCGATCACCAGCCGAAAACCGGCGGGAATGGCGGCAAGCGGGGGGTCTGTTGGGGCTTCAATCGAGGCAACTGTAACAGGCCGCAAGGAACATGTAGGTTCAAGCATGTGTGTGCGGGCTGTGGGAATTCCTCGCACCCGGAGAGTTCATGTAGATCAAAAAATAACGGGGTGGGAGGGAAGGGAGGGTCCTAGCAGGAGTAAGGTAGAACGTTGTGACCAACTGCCTACACCCGTTGATCTCATGGCTATGACTCCTTGGTTAAAGGAATACCCTGATCATGTCTCCGCTGGGGTGTTGAGGAAGGGATTCTTGAACGGCTTCCACATCCCGGTGGGGGATTTTCAAGGGAACTCCTTTTGTAAAAACCAGTTATCGGCGCAACATAATCCAAGTGTGGTAGAGAGAAAAATTGCAAAGGAAGTTAGCTTAGGGCGAGTGCCAGGGCCTTTTCACCGTCCACCGGTAGCGGATTTCATCTGTTCCCCGTTAGGGGTTGTCCCGAAGAAAGACCCGGGGGAGTTTAGACTTATTCATAACCTGTCTGCTCCAACGGGTTCCTCGGTGAACAAGGCCATTGACCCAGAAGTCTGTTTGGGGCGGTACGCATCTTTCGATGAGGCCGTGGCCATGTTGAATCGCCTGGGCCCCGGGGCACTGATGGCGAAATCAGATATTGAGTCAGCGTTCCGGTTGCTCCCGGTACACCCGCAGGATCAGCGTTTGCTGGGTTTTTCATTCCAAGGGAGTTATTACATGGATAAATGCATGCCTATGGGTTGCTCCATTTCTTGTGCCTATTTTGAAATGTTCAGTTGTTTTTTAGAGTGGGCATTCACTGAGGCCACGGGGCATAGGCATGTTATGCATTATCTCGATGACTTCCTGTTTTTGGGAGCAGCCGGCGATACGAAATGTGCGCAGGCGCTGCACGACTTCTGCATCCTCATGAGGGAGTTCGGAGTCCCATTGGCTCCAGGTAAGACTGTTGGACCATCTACTTCACTGGAGTTTCTGGGAATTGAGCTCGATTCTTTCGAGGGATGTTTCCGTTTGCCATTGGGTAAGGTGGCCAAATTTAGGGCTTCCTTGAAGCTATGCCTCAGTAAGGAGAAAGTGACCCTGCACCAGTTGCAGCAAACAGTGGGTCAGCTTAACTTTGCCTTGAGAGTGATACCAATTGCCCGCCCCTTCTCACGCTCTATTGCACAAGCTATGGTTGGTCTCAAAGAAGGACACCACCGTACGAGACTGCCTGCAGAGGTTCGCCAGGGTATGAGCATTTGGTTGGCATTTCTGGCGGACTTCAACGGTCGAGTAGTGTGAAACAAGCGGCCAGCGTCTTCAGATGAGCTAGGTCTGTGGACTGACTCGGCTGGGAGCGTGGGTTTTGGCGCCATTTTTGGCAATCGCTGGTCGGCGCAAACATGGCCGGCGTGGTGGCACTCCAGCGGTCTCACAAGTAACATTGGGTTCCTGGAGCTATTCCCCATTTTGGTTGCTCTGATGGCATGGCCAGACGATTTCAGAGACCGCTCAGTGGTGTTTTGGTCTGATAATATGACTGTTGTCGAATGCATTAACCAACAGGCAGCACGCTGCAAATGGATCTTGAGATTGTTGAAAGAGGTTGTGCTGCTTTGCATGAGACTGAATGTACAGTTCAGGGCAAAACATGTGCCGGGTGTACTGAATCATGCGGCTGATGCACTCTCTTGTTCACAAATGCAGGCGTTCAGGGGTTATCTACCTACACCGGACCTAGTGGCGGCACCATTCCCCGAAGCACTTTGGCTAATCGGTGCCCCGGATTACAAGACCTCGTGGCAGCAAGCTTAGCCCCCAGGACAAGAAAGGCATACGAAGGAGAGTTTCGTTCCTATTGCACATTTTTGGGTCCGGCAGGAAATCGGAGCTGGGGTCAGGAGGAATCCTTCCTGGGGTTCCTGGTAGCATTGCACAGGGAAGGCCGATCAGCGGCAACGGCCAATAAGCATAGGGCGGCCATTTCATTCATGGCGCAAGCGCATGGTATAAAAGACCCAACGGGTTCCTTTTTGGTGAAAAAAGCCCTTCGCGGCTGGCAGCGCCTCGCGGGTCGCAAGCAAGATGAAAGGCGCCCGATTGGCTTGCATAGGTTGTCCTTGCTCGTAGCGAAACTAGGCGAGACATGCTCCTCCCAATTCGAAGCAGTTCTGTTCTGGGCAGCTTTCGCATTAGCGTTCCACGGGGCTATGCGGGTGAGCGAACTGGTCGCAAGGAACAAGAAAGATGTGGAGGGAGGCTTGTGCAGGGATCACGTCCAAATTAGGGGTGATTCGATGGTGGTCACGATAGCCAGGTCCAAGACCGACCAAGGGGCTATGGGACATAGTGTTGTTGTGCAGCGCGCGCGAGGGTCCCCCACGTGCCCGATAATGTGTATAGAGGAATACTTGGCACTGAGGGCGGCTACATGGGGGGGAGTTTGCTGAGGCACAAGGATGGCACCCCACTGACGAGGTTTCAGTTCCAGAGGGTGCTAGCACTGACAATCGCTGCGGCGGGCATGGACCCATGCGATTTTGGGACCCACTGCTTTAGGATAGGGGCTGCTACTGAGGCTACAGCCAGGGGTCAGAGTGCAGACGAAGTAAAACAGTTGGGGCAATGGTCCTCGAATTGCTTCAAAAGGTATGTGCGATTGCACATGTTGTAAAGTTCAATTGACATGTCATGCACTCACGCTTCTTGTCTTTTGTTTGAATTACAGTTTCGCGAGCCTGTCACGCGGGGCGGAATTTGCAGTCGACCCAGCACCAGGAGACCAGCGGTCATGGACCACCGCCTGGAGAGAGAGTGGTATGGGTCATGGGCCACTCATACGTGAGGCGCGCCGGGGACGTATTCAAGGCAGGTGACGCGACTCGCGCAGCTGGGGAATACGGGTACAGAGTGGCCTTCCATGGGAAGGGCGGGCTCTGTTTTGACCAATTCGAGTCATTTGTTGAGGGTCTCCTAGGGCGGCAAAGGTCACCGCCGTGTGCAGTCATAGTACACCTGGGGGGTAATGACTTGGTGACACTGGGTAGACGAGTGTTGTTTGAACAAGTTTTGTCTGCTGTTAGCTGGTTGGCGAAGAGAATCCCGGGGTGCACGATTGCCTGGTCCCACATGATTCCCAGGAAGGTATGGCGGGGGGCCTTTCGGTGTCAGCACTGAACCATTCGGTGAAGAGGGTAAACAATAAAATTTGTAGATTGTTTCGTTCGGCGCAGTTGCATAGCATTCCTCATGGGTGTATTCGGGGTGATCACATGTATCTGAATGATGGGGTTCACCTGTCCCGGTAGGGGAATGATTTACTCATAGGAGACTTCATAGCATGGCTAAGGGGTTTGAAGAAGCATGACCTTTAGGAGGAGTTTGGGGGGCCGGATAGTCGGTCAACTATCCGGCCTGTGGCGGTAAGGTCATGATCGGTGAGCAGTAATTTCAAGGTCCCTAGAGGGGGGCGCCACCCAGAATGGATGGGAGCGCCCGGGGGGGAGGCGGCCATTGGCCCCTCCCACGGGGAGGCGGCACCCACTAAGGATGGGTCGCCTAAGGGGAGACAGCCATAGGATCCTCCCAGGGGAGGAGGCCGCTATATGCCCTTCCTACTAATTTCCCGGGGGCCGGATATCCACGACGGCGGATAGAGAGTGTGGGGATGGGGGGGAGTCCACGCTGTCCTTCCTACAGATACCTCACACGGGAACTCGGACGACCTTTAAGATGGCGTCGAGTGAAAGGGGGCCCCCACGACAAGGGAGGTTACAGTTGGCAATGAGGGTAAAGTCCTCTGCGCATGCGCCACTCACACCGTGAGGGCGAGAGTTTTGGTAGTAGGGATCTGACACCGGTTAAGACCTTGCCGTTGGCCCTTAATGCTAGGATGTACAATTTTAATTTAGAATGTATGCATTTGCAGGATGTTAGACTCAGCTAGGAAACCTTTGTATTAGAGATCTGTTAAGGTTAGCCAAAGAACATGTCTTCATCGAAATGTAATAAATGTAAAATTGTACATGATTATGAAACTTTTATTTAATGTTTCAAATTTTGTTTCATATTTTAATAAATACGGCCGGGAGGGTGACTCCCTCCCGCCTTCCAAAAGTTCAAGCCTGCGTCCGACTTCCCATCCTTGGGGATTGTGTTGGGAGGGGGTGATGGGCATCCCGGCCATATGTCTGTTGACCAGATCAACCACTTTTTCCAATCAGGATGTGTTCTGTTTTGGTGTAAAATATGGGATACGTCTAGCTCCACATCTGTAGTGCTGTCACTATCAGTTATGGGTTTCGGAATAGACGGTGTATTTAAATCTTTTATCTTAGCTAGGCCAAGACAAGTAGTTTGTTGAATTGTGTCATTCAAGAATATCATTTGTTCTGGGATCACGCAAGCCCTAAATAATGCTTCTAGACCTTGTACTTGCCAATCTTTGGAACCCCAGATCGTTTTTGTTTCAATGGTGTTTTTCCAAAATTCGAAACCAAATGTAGACATTTTGTCATAAAAATTTTCAGAATAAATCAGTTTAGTATTTGTCAACATTGTTTTCTTTCCTGTCCTACTTAACATTTTGAAATAAAACGTTTCTGGATCACTGTTTTTAAACCCTGAGAAGTATTGGAATTTCTCATAAATTTTTTCGAACTGCCTTTTGGTGGAGTTGGACAGTGTTCCCACTGGTTATAAGATAAAACATTTCTAGGCTGAGCAGTTTTATGCAAATAGTGATCACCATAATGGTAGTAACAGTATAACTCTTCATAATTCGATGAACCCTGTAAGTAATCATGTTCTGTATATTTTGCTGACATTACTAAATCTGACATCATATTATTAATGTTTTCAAAGTACCAATCATCTGAGAATGTACTTGGTGTCCCAAAGTCACTTAATGAAACCTTGAACTGATGTGGATATTTCAAGAGCTCAACCGGGTCAAATATGTCATAATCAGTTCTGTTCCATGCTACCCCACCGGGTATTGGATTGGCTGAGATGTTCACAGATGACAGTTCTCTTTTCTTGACGTGAGAGGATGTGTGAGGCTTTAGGACCAAGTTGATGTTCTGAAATGCTGTGTCCATTGTACTATCTTTTCCATCAATGAAGTTTCCCAAACAGAGAACCATGATGAGCCAAAGCAGGAGAGTAAGTACACCTAACACAATCCAAAATTCAATCCATGGTGAAATCAGATATGCTTCTTTTAGTTGGTGAAAAAGTTCAATTACTTTGTCTTTGAAAGTTTTTGTTAGAGGCGTTCCTTCATGATCGCTTGGATCTTCAGAGAAGTCGTCAAAATTGATGAAGTAGCCAGATGCAGTTCTGTCAATTGTTGGAATTTTTTCCGGATTGTCATTTGCTTTTGCATTTTTCTTTGTTTCATTAGCATAGTCAGAAGCTACATCATTGTAGACTGGTGTTTTTTGACGAACTGTCGTTATTTGGGTTTCAAGAGGCACTAGTTCCATGGCATTATTGCACAGTCCTTTGTTATTCACTGCAGGTTTATCAAATGTGATTAGTCTCTCAGAATGAGCCTCTTGGATTGTAGCAAATTTTGGTATTCTGCTATTTCTTGGGAGTCCACTTGGCCTACTACTTATTATTGGCCACATGATTTTGGTTTTACCAGGTCGATGGATACAACTCGGTTCTCCTTTTTACCAGCAAGGGGCGGTAGTACTACTGATCTTGTTCCGTTGATAGCTAAGACGGGTACTGCTTATCTGTATGAAGGCCCAAATTCCTTCTTTACCGTGATCTTTTCTCTGCCCAGATCCCCAATCTTTGGAATCCAGACAGGTCTTGCTGCGACAGGTGGTTTTTTCTTCAGTGGCTGTCGGCTGTTGTTTCAACTTTATGTTACTCAGGTTTTTTCTTGTTTCATTTAAATCCTGTAAAACAGCTAAACGATCTTTGATATCAAAGGATTTTTCTTCTACCACTGAAGTGTGACTATCAAGATTCTGAATAAGCATTCTAGTTCCGAACAATAGTTTGTATGGAGTGAGACCTTTTAGAGAATTTCTTGGCAGATTATTAAGACTACGTTGGACACTTGTTAAATGTTTGACCCACCCATCACCCGAACCTAATACCCTTGCCGTTATAAATTGCTTTATTTCCAGTTTTTTTCTTTCCACTACCGCATTTCCCTCAGGATGGAAGGAAGAAGAGTACCGCAATGCGATGCCCATACTGTTCAAGGCCTCTTTGTAAGCTTGAGAGCTAAACGCAGGACCCTGATCAGAATTTAGCATGCCAATTGCGTATGTGCCGATATAGACTCGCAAATCTTTTATAACAGTTCTGGCGTCAGCCGAGTGCTGGGGCCACATTTTTAAGTGAATTAAGTCTTTATTAATTATGGGATGCATTTCTCTGACTGGATTTCTGCGCTATAGATAGCCTGATGCTATCTAATAGTGGTATCTGGGTTACAGGCTGTTGCAGTCCTTGCAATTTTTTGCAAAATAGTAGATATCTACGCCCATTCCCGGCCACCAGTACTCCGATAGTAGTTCCATCAGAGATTTCAGTATCTCTAGGTGCCTCAGACCCAACCCCATATGTGCTTCTTGTAGTAAGAAGATTCTCCAGTTCGTGTTTGGAATTACCCTATCCCCCACTCCAGGGATTCGAGGAAATGGAACGGAGTTTGCATCAATTATGTATGTATTACTGAGTGGATAGTTGAGGAGTAATGCTGCATAATCGCCTTTTAATGAGGCTTTCACTGCCAGCATAGTTTTTCCATCTATTTGTTTTTCTGATCGCTTTTCATTGGCTACGGAAGCCGGTTGAACCGCTTCCGCTGTGGCTGTGTTAGCCAATGAATTCCCTGCAACGTGAACGCCATCACGTCGATGACTCAGTGCGTGTATCACGTGAGTCTTTCGTAGTTCTTTCTTTACAAGAACTACTTGTTCCCAAAGCATTGTATGCTTTATTGTAGCACCTGTGTCATCTTTGTAACCGTTTTTGATCCATGTCTGCATGTCACTGTTGTATGATTTGACGCAGAAATACGAATCGCACACTATTAGTGTGGGGAATTCGTGATCGGCATTTTCAAGCGCCATCTTTAAAGTTCTTATTTCAGCTTGCTGAGCTGAACATTTCGTGAGTGGTTCAGTTTTTGTAATCATTGGTTTGAATTTACCAGAGAGCCAGTGACCTTTAACAATCGCGCACGCTGCATCGTAGGATTTATTTTCTACATCGTAGTGTTGTGCGAATCTGTCCATATAGATTATGCATGTATATTGTTCTAGAGGCAGAATTTCAGCTGGCAGAGGATATTCTCGTTCATATACTAGATCATCTAGTTTTTTCAGTTTTGGGTCAAAATAGTATTTCACATCTTCTGTAGCAAAAGAAATTTCCCATTCTATCCATTTTGGATCTAAGGCCACTTTAATCAGATTACATGGACTTGTTCACGCCTCAAGGGCTGGTTCTGATGAGAAAACAGCTATTCTTCTGCCTTGGGCTAGGACTCTTTCTTTTGCTACAGCAGTTTGAACCACAGTTATAATTTTTTCTGTAGAGCTGAATTTCATTTCAGCTTCAGTGTACAAATGAGATTTGTAAGCTATAGGTACAGTTTCTCCCTCATTATCAATCAATCAATCAATCAATCAATCACGGCATTTGTAAAGTGCGCTACTCACCAGGGAGGGTCTCAAGGCGCTGGGGGAGAGGGGTACGTTACTGCTCGAACAGCCAGATCTTGAGCTGGTTCCTGAAGGAGAGATGGTCTTGGGTTCGCTGAAGGTGGGTTCCAAGTCTTGGCTGCCAGGTAGGAGAAGGATCTTCCTCCGGCGGTGGCTCTGCGGATGCGTGGTAAGGTGGCGAGGGCGTAGCTGGTCGATCGTAGCTGGCGGGTGGGCGTGTAGAAGGTCATGCGGTCGTTGAGGTACTTGGGGCCCAGGTCGTGGAGAGCCTTGTGTGCGTGGGTGAGGAGTCTGAACGTGATTCTCTTGCTGACGGGGAGCCAGTGCAGGTCTCTCAGGTGTCCGGTGATGTGGCTGTGTCGGGGGATGTCCAGGATGAGTCGTGCGGAGGCGTTCTGGATGCGTTGGAGTCTTTTTTGAAGTTTGGCTGTGGTTCCGGCGTAGAGGGTGTTCCCGTAGTCCAGTCGGCTGGTGACGAGTGCCTGGGTAACGGTCTTCCTGGTTTCTGTGGGGATCCATCTGAAGATCTTGCGGAGCATGCGCAGGGTGTTGAAGCATGATGAGGAAACGGCATTGACATGTATAGTCATCGAGAGGGAGGAGTCCAGGATGAAGTCCAGGTTGCGTGCATGGTCCGTTGGCTTGGGAGCGGTGCCCAGGGCAGGGGGCCACCAGGAGTAGATATCTACGCCCATTCCCGGCCACCAGTACTCCGATAGTAGTTCCATCAGAGATTTCAGTATCTCTAGGTGCCTCAGACCCAACCCCATATGTGCTTCTTGTAGTAAGAAGATTCTCCAGTTCGTGTTTGGAATTACCCTATCCCCCACTCCAGGGATTCTAGGAAATGGAACGGAGTTTGCATCAATTATGTATGTATTACTGAGTGGATAGTTGAGGAGTAATGCTGCATAATCGCCTTTTAATGAGGCTTTTACTGCCAGCATAGTTTTTCCATCTATTTGTTTTTCTGATCGCTTTTCATTGGCTACGGAAGCCGGTTGAACCGCTTCCGCTGTGGCTGTGTTAGCCAATGAATTCCCTGCAACGTGAACGCCATCACGTCGATGACTCAGTGCGTGTATCACGTGAGTCTTTCGTAGTTCTTTCTTTACAAGAACTACTTGTTCCCAAAGCATTGTATGCTTTATTGTAGCACCTGTGTCATCTTTGTAACCGTTTTTGATCCATGTCTGCATGTCACTGTTGTATGATTTGACGCAGAAATACGAATCGCACACTATTAGTGTGGGGAATTCGTGATCGGCATTTTCAAGCGCCATCTTTAAAGTTCTTATTTCAGCTTGCTGAGCTGAACATTTCGTGAGTGGTTCAGTTTTTGTAATCATTGGTTTGAATTTACCAGAGAGCCAGCGACCTTTAACAATCGCGCACGCTGCATCGTAGGATTTATTTTCTACATCGTAGTGTTGTGCGAATCTGTCCATATAGATTATGCATGTATATTGTTCTAGAGGCAGAATTTCAGCTGGCAGAGGATATTCTCGTTCATATACTAGATCATCTAGTTTTTTCAGTTTTGGGTCAAAATAGTATTTCACATCTTCTGTAGCAAAAGAAATTTCCCATTCTATCCATTTTGGATCTAAGGCCACTTTAATCAGATTACATGGACTTGTTCACGCCTCAAGGGCTGGTTCTGATGAGAAAACAGCTATTCTTCTGCCTTGGGCTAGGACTCTTTCTTTTGCTACAGCAGTTTGAACCACAGTTATAATTTTTTCTGTAGAGCTGAATTTCATTTCAGCTTCAGTGTACAAATGAGATTTGTAAGCTATAGGTACAGTTTCTCCCTCATTATCAATCAATCAATCAATCAATCAATCACGGCATTTTTAAAGTGCGCTACTCACCAGGGAGGGTCTCAAGGCGCTGGGGGAGAGGGGTACGTTACTGCTCGAACAGCCAGGTCTTGAGCTGGTTCCTGAAGGAGAGATGGTCTTGGGTTCGCTGAAGGTGGGTTCCAAGTCTTGGCTGCCAGGTAGGAGAAGGATCTTCCTCCGGCGGTGGCTCTGCGGATGCGTGGTAAGGTGGCGAGGGCGTAGCTGGTCGATCGTAGCTGGCGGGTGGGCGTGTAGAAGGTCATGCGGTCGTTGAGGTACTTGGGGCCCAGGTCGTGGAGAGCCTTGTGTGCGTGGGTGAGGAGTCTGAACGTGATTCTCTTGCTGACGGGGAGCCAGTGCAGGTCTCTCAGGTGTCCGGTGATGTGGCTGTGTCGGGGGATGTCCAGGATGAGTCGTGCGGAGGCGTTCTGGATGCGTTGGAGTCTTTTTTGAAGTTTGGCTGTGGTTCCGGCGTAGAGGGTGTTCCCGTAGTCCAGTCGGCTGGTGACGAGTGCCTGGGTAACGGTCTTCCTGGTTTCTGTGGGGATCCATCTGAAGATCTTGCGGAGCATGCGCAGGGTGTTGAAGCATGATGAGGAAACGGCATTGACATGTATAGTCATCGAGAGGGAGGAGTCCAGGATGAAGTCCAGGTTGCGTGCATGGTCCGTTGGCTTGGGAGCGGTGCCAAGGGCTGGGGGCCACCAGGAGTCGTCCCAGGCAGAGGATGATGATCCCAGGATGAGGACTTCCGTCTTGTCTGAGTTCACTTTCAGGCGGCTGTTCTTCATCCAGTCGGCGACGTCTTTCATCCCTTCGTGTAGGCTGGCTCTGGCGGTGGCGGGGTCGTTGGTGAGGGAGAGGATCAGTTGGGTGTCGTCGGCGTAGGAGATGATGTTGAGGTTGTGTTGGCGTGCGATGGCTGCGAGGGGGCTCATGTAGACGTTGAAGAGGGTTGGGCTGAGTGAAGATCCTTGTGGTACGCCGCAGATAACTTCGGTGGCCTCGGATCTGAACGGGGGGAGGCGGACTCTCTGGGTTTTTCCGGCGAGGAACGAGATGATCCACTCCAGTGCTTTCTCTTGGATTCCGATGTTACTGAGGCGCTGCACTATGGTGCAGTGGCAGACAGTGTCGAACGCAGCAGAGAGGTCCAGGAGGATGAGGGCCGCTGTTTCCCCGTTGTCGATCAGGGCTCTGATGTCGTCGGTGGCTGCGATCAGGGAGGTCTCGGTGCTGTGGTTGGCCCAAAACCCGGACTGCGAGGGGTCGAGGGATCCGTTCGTCTCGAGGAAGGCGGCGAGCTGTCTGTTGACGGTCTTCTCGATGACTTTGGCAGGAAAAGGAAGGAGCGAGATGGGACGGTAGTTCTTGAGGTCGGTGGGGTCCGCCGTTGGTTTCTTCAGGAGGGCGCTAAGCTTGGCGTGCTTCCAGCTCTCCGGGAAGGTGGCGGTGTGGACGAAGGTGTTGATGATGTCCCGGAGATGGGGTGCGATGATGGTGTCGGCCTTGTTGAAGACGTGGTGTGGGCAGGGGTCGGTTGGTGATCCGGAGTGGATGGTGTTCATCGTGCGGGTGGTGTCTTCGGTGCTGATCGGGGTCCAGTTGCAGAGGGTGGTGGTGGTGGGCATTGGTTCAGTGGTAGGGTGCGTGGTCTGTGCGTCGAAGCTGTTGTGTTTGTCGGCGATCTTGCGGTGGAAAAACGAGGCGAGTGAGTTGCAGAGGTCTTGCGAGGGAGTGATGTAGTTGTTTCCGGCACTGGGGTTGGAGAACTCTTTGACGATGCTGAAGAATTCCTTGCTGTCGTGCACGTTGTTGTCCAGTCGTTCTTTGAGTGCCGTCTTCTTGGTGGTGCGGATCAGCTGATGGTGTTTGCGGGTGGCGTGCTTGAGGGTGGTCCTGTTGTCTGTGGTCTGGTTGAGCCGCCAGGCTTTCTCGAGGGTGCGGCAGTTCTTATTGGAGTCCTTGAGTTCGTCGGTGAACCAGGGGGTTTTCTTGCTCCCGGGTCTGCTGGGAGGGTACTTTAGTGGTGCGAGGTCATCGGCGCAGGCGGTCAGCCACTTGGTGAGGTTGCTGGCTGCTTTGTTGGGGTCCGTTGTGCTGGTGGGAGGGTTCTGGCTGAGGGAGGCGGTGAGCTGCTCGGCGGTGATCTTGCTCCAGCTCCGGCGAGGAACCTGTTGCGGGTGGTGGTGGGTCGTGGTTCTTCTGAAGCTGAAGTGGACGCAGCTGTGGTCGGTCCAGTGGAGTCCGGTGGAGTGGCTGAAGGAGATGTGCTTGCTGGATGAGAAGACGGGGTCAAGCATGTGGCCGGCATAGTGGGTGGGGGTGTTCACCAGTTGCTTGAGTCCGAGGTTGGCGAGGTTGTCCAGCAGGGTGGTGGTGTTTCTGTCATTGTTGTTCTCCAGGTGGAAGTTGAGGTCCCCTAGGAGGATGTAGTCAACGGAGGGAAGGGCGTGCGGGCTGATGTCTTCGCTGAATTGTGTGCGTGGTCCCGGGGGTCTGTAGATGAGGGTGCCTTGGATGGTGGTCTTGGGGTCGGTGTATATCTGGAAGTGGAGGTGTTCGGCGGCGGTGAAGGTTTCGTCGGAGTTGGTCGAGATGCGGATGGTGTTCTTGTGTACGATGGCAATGCCTCCTCCCGTCTGGTTGACGCAGTCCCTCCGGGTGATCTTATATCCTTCCGGGATGGCTATGGCGATGTCGGGCGCTGAGGAGGCGTTCATTCAGGTTTCAGTGAGGAAGGTGATGTCTGGTGCTGTCACGTCAAGCAGGTTCCAGAGTTCCACGGCGTGCCTGTGGACGGAGCGGGTGTTGAGCAGGATGCACTTGAGGTGGTTGTTGCTGGTGTCTGGCTTGGCGGGAGCGGTGCAGATCCAGAGGCAGGTGAATTTGCAGTCTTGGCAGGTGAATGGTCCGTGGGTGCGTCTCGGGAAGGCTCGGTAGCAGGCGGGATTCCGGCCAGCGTTGAGTGCGTTGAGGGTGGTGGGGTCGTAAGTCCGTCGTGTGGGCTGGCGTTCTCGGGGGCCAGGGGTCCTGGCGCTGGGTGCGGTCCAGGCACGGACGGGCACAGGTATGTGAATCTGCATCTTCCTGGGATGACTCGGATTACAAGATTGCGTATGTTTTCGTGAGTTTGTAATTTTGTTTTAGTTAACATGTCTGTTTGCAATGATCTCAAAATCTCTGTGTGTTTCTGAGTCCAATTGGTTTGTTTAAAATCTGGTCTTATAATTTCATAGAGGGGTTTTACCCTGTCGGCATAATTTAGAATGTATGTTCTTCCGAAATTCAGGAAACCTAGTATTGATTGTAAATTCTTCAGCGTTTTTGGTGCTTGGAGTACAGCACATATCTCAAAGAATTGTAATTGTAACCCTCTGACGCGAACCCAAGTATTATGGTGTTCACCCTCTTTAAGTGTGTCTCCAGGTCATCATCTGTGAGATAGATGTCATCGACATATGATAATGCTTCATCATCATATATTTGTAGTAACTCTATTACCCTCGCTGAGAATAATCCTGGGCTATTCTTGAATCTATGTGGGAGTCGGCAAAATTGTTTTTGCGAACCCATTATTGAGAAAGAGGTCAAATACCTGCTTTCAGGTGCAATGTTTTGACAGAAGACAGAATCCATTAGAGATATCTAATGTCGTTTTATATTTTTTGCGCACGTTATTCATTAGTGTTGCACTATGTGAGTTTTGTACTGCAAATGTTTTACAACAGGAGTTAAGGTGTCTGTAGCCCAAAACTAGACGATTTGAATCATCTGGCTTGGAGATAGGAAACAAAGGATTGTTCATTTGAAAGGTGCATGTTTCGATCACCCCTTGATATTCAAGTTGATCTAAGATCTCCCTGACTTGCTTTTTAGCTTCTTGTTTAACTGGGTACTGCCTTTGTGCAGTGGGCTGATTTTTTAACTGGATTTTGTGGTGAGGTGAATCCTCATCCCATCCTACATGATTTTTCTATAAGGCAGGTGCTTGGTCCACTGCCCATTTTCTAGCCAATGTGTATTTTTTATGAATCGGGATATGATTCGAGAAGGCAGGCATAATCATTTCTTCGCCATGAGGGCACTCCCTGACAAAAACTGGTGGCAGTCTTTCTCAGCTAACAGAATGTCATAGCCTTTTGAAAGTTTTTCCCAAAAGAGACCTTTTATCTTCCTAGTTCTATCTCCCTCTATATGTAATGTTTTTTCATATAGTTTATGGGGCACACTAACTTGTGTGTCTGCAGTTTCCACCTGAATGTACTCATTCTTGTCCACTGTCTCCAGAAGATTCATCAGGATCTTGCGAGCTATGGTCACTTCTGCTGCGCTGTGTAGCATTGTCTGTGCCCACTCTCCGTTTTTCAGTTGTGTCCTCAGAATTCTCGGCATGTTTAATCTTAATACTTGCTACCTTCTTTAAGGGAAATTGTAATTTTTTACTTTGATGAGCAGGTTCCTTGTCTTTGGACTTGCCGTGCTCTTCTCTGTGTTCTGACTGTCCTCTTCTTTCCGATTTCTGTGAGGAAGATTGAGTGAGAAGGATCGAGAGGGACGTGTATCAACATCTTGATATCTGTCTGGTTTTCTTATTTTATCACTATCTCTAAGGTTGTGTCTTTTTTCAGAGGGCTCCCTTTGGGGAGACTTGTCTTCTCGGCCTGGAGATCTCTCTCTACGCTGAGGAGACCTTCCTCTGGACTGGAAATGCTTTTCCCTGGTAGTGGATTGTCTATTACCATCCCAACTCTTTTTTGGAGTTTTTAAATTATTTTTAATAAATGTTTATTCAGGATTTTCAGTTAGTTGGGGTTGTACCGGTTTCCCACCTAAACTATCTCTTCCTAGCTCTTCATAGGATTTTTCTATGATTGTGGCAAGTTCAAATGGTTGTTCTGCTATATCTGTTTCCTTCAATTTCTGGCGGATCACCACAGATGCTGCTTCACCTTTTATGTTGGCTAATAATATAGCCGAGACCAGCTTGAAGTCTTTCAGTAATTTCATACCCAGAGTTAAAGCAGTTTCTGGACCGTATTCATTTTGAATCTGTCTTAGTACATCTGGTATCACCGCCATTGACGGGACACCATGCGTTTTTGTGTAGATGGAAGCAAAGACTGTGCCCCAAGTGTCACAGTCCTCCACATGTGGTGCCATCCCCATTGGGAGGCAGATGGTCAGAATTCTGTGTTTCTCAGTAGGAGTAGTATCCGGAAATACTATTTGAGTAATTTTTTGTGCTAACCAGAATGGAATTTGTTCCTGTTTTATGGGTACTTTACCAAGACATGATTTTATGTTCTGTGGTGTGATTTTGTTTGTGTTCCCCTGGTGAGGGGTCCGCTGTGGAACGTTAATTGTCGGTTGGACTATTGAAGTCCGCATGACATATAGGACCAATTGTCTATGTATTTTAATTAAGAGTTTTAGCTGAGCTAAAAGTTCAGGAACTGATATTTTATCAATGTCTGGGTGTGGTGTGTAGCTAGCTAGAGCCGGCCACGTTGCTCCTGGTCTACCTAGTGGACCGAGCCTGGTGATGTGATTATTATGTTTTAGGGCGCCATTAAACCAGAGCAGGTGCTCTTGGTAATTTAGTGGGATTTCAACGTCCTCGAAAGGAGTGTATTTATCCAGAGGTTCCTCTATTTTGTAATAGTGGAAATCTTTTGTCACAGTGTGTGCTGCTGGAAAATGTATCCATGAATAGAATACCTCTGTCTGCCAATGTTCATGTGCCTCTACCACGAATATGACTGTACCACCTCATGGTGTCAGTCCGTTTTCTATAAGTTTAAGAGTTATAGTTCTTCTTATATTGACCGGAATGATTATAACACTCGGGTCATTATCTTGGAGGGTTGTGTCTTCCTCTAAGAGTCAAGCTGCTAAGGCTTCTCTTTCTCTCTATTCGTCACTTTCTGACATTTTACTGACTGAAAGATTTATGTTGCAGATCGAGTTTCAAGGAAACAAAGATTAGGTGCACACTATTTTGGAACACTGTATCCTTCAACGTTGATCAAACCAAAAACTAATACATAGGATTCTCATCCAACTAAGTTCCGGCGGATATTAACCTTTCACCCACTCCAGACATCTATTGGAGTTTTTACGGGAAAAACGGGTCTGTGTGAAAAAGCACGACTGAGTTACTCTAGGGTCTTGCGTTAGATTATCTCCTTACCAAACGTTGGGCGCCATGTAGTGTAGTTCCTATTTACCCAATAGGTTCTGCGCATTGGAATAACATAAACAGCAGTGTAGACGTAGGACTGAGGTCATCTAGGTCTCTACTGACTATGTTAAACTTAATTTATGTTTGCGCCAGCTAGCTCAGAGGTCACTGGAAACTTTCTTGCATGAATAGGGAGGGATAAGCTTCCCTGGCTCAGACAGGAAGGGATTCAGTTTCCGACAACCGCATAAACATGACAACTTTGCTCCCTCAGAATAAGAGTGTATCTCTAGAGTCGTGTGAAAACAATAGACAGCTATTTCACTTAGTCATCAGTGCATACTTAGTTTCACCAGAATGCAGAGAAATAGAGAGACGGGCGCTTTCAATAAAAGGTGTTATTAATTGAGCAGTCTTCTTTCTCATGCAAGAGAAATGAATTGCCACAATTGCAATACTTAAAGTAAAGTAAAGTGCGTACAGTAAAAGTAGTATTAGGAAATAATACTGTAAAAGCATTGATATGGTTTCTTAGCCATATGGTACTTTAAAATGGATAAAATATATACATACATAAATACATTGACTAACGTACTCAACTGGTGCTTCTAACTAAGCCTACCCCGGTGTACCTGACCTAAGCCTAATACTTGGGAAGGGATGAGTAAGTAGCAGTTTAAGTTAAGTTGGTTAAGATTATTTTGCCAAGAGTCTGCTTCAAGAATTCTCTTAAGGGTTTACTCAGCTCCATACCTTTGGTAATAGAATGTGGGAGGTCTGGTATCTCTTTCCTCAGGACTCGATATCCCAGCAACCCGCAAGGGTAGGCTGGAATCACCGGAGCTGGATTTTCTCGGCTGTAGAAAAAGACAGCGTCTCTCTCAGTACGTCAAACGGGAGGGGCGGCTTCCGTGGGCTCTTGCATCAGCTGGGCTCTCGGGCAAGTAGATGGCCGCTCTGCTCCAAACCACCGTGTGTTTGCTTAAGGCAACTTTTGGTATTTTATACCTGGAAGGTGCCGGGTTTGACGTAAGGTTGGACATAAGACGTCACTAAGAACTAACAGTTCTTTCTAGACTTCAGTAGTTCTTGCACAAATCAAAACAAAAGCAGGGGGGATTTCCCGGGCTGCTGGGGGCTTGGTTTGTTTAAAGAATGTGTTGTGCTTTCTAGGAATCGATGGGAGTAGCCGTGCTGTGCTTTGGACTGCATGGGCTATTACTGAATATGGATCTGATTCTTCTGCCTTTATCAGGATAATATTGATTATAACCTCACAAGGGCATAAATCGGGACTATCGAATTAGGATCCTAGATATAAACACGACACAATTACTACGAAAAAGGTGCTTTTGAAGGAATTTTTTCCTCGTTATGGTGTTTGTAGAGTTTTGTGGAGTGATAACGGACCTCATTTTATTGGGAATGTTATGTATGTCCTGAAAGGATTAGGGATCAAACAGAAGTTTCATGCAGTGTTCCACCCACAATCAGCAGGAGTGGTGGAAAGATACAATGCTACTCTGAAGCTGAAATTATCCAAGATACAGGCTTCTACTTCTCTGACTTGGCCAGATGCGTTGCCACTGGCATTGTTGTCTATTAGATCAGTGCCTCATTCTCGGACAGGTCTCACCCCTTATGAGATCCTGTTTGGTAGGCCCATGAATATCTGGGGAATTCCTAAAGCAAGTTCTGCGTATGATGTACGTTGTGTCTTAATGAATGACTATTTGTCACAATTAACTGATAACTTGGTTTCTATTCATCAACAGGTTCGAGAAGCACTTCCTGACAGATCTACAGGTGAACGCCATGAACTCCGACCTGGCGACCATGTGATGATCAAGGTCTTCGAGAGGTCGAGCAGTTTGGAGCCAAGGTGGCGTGGACCAGAGCAAGGGCTAATCGCCTCGAGGACAGCAGTTCGAGTCACGAACCGGAAAAATTGGATCCACAGCACCCATTGTCGGCGAGTTCTTCCTACCTTGGTGGAGCCTGCTGTGTTGACCGACCATCGATAGGTTCTGACTGCAGAGAAAGGCCGTGCTGTGACACCTGACGGATCTGAGGAGTTCTTCCTGGACCAGACAATCCCTGGAGCAACGAGATATAATTTGAGACCGAGAAAGGAGTCTGCAGTGCTTGTGAAAGTTGTCTGAGCATTCCCTGGGTTAGTGAAACAGAGAGCCAATGTGGCAAGGGGGGGATCAGCCCTGCATTAGAATAGTGACACCCGTCTCGGCCCGTTGTGAAGAAATCAACGGCTGCCCAGGGGTAAGAGCACTAACAACTACTTTAGTTTCAGGAAGAATTGTTTTCCAAAATGGAAAAGAAGAAGATTTTTTGTGCTGTAGGGCGTATTGTTGTCTTGGTGATTGTGGCAACAATAACATGGTCTGTTGAGGAGACAACTCCTGCTCGTGAGTTGTTTGTTGTTACTACACCGACACCTGAGGAGCATTATTTCTTCATGCTCCCATATCAAGAATTGAAGCACCGACAATCCTACCTTAATAACACTTTTATTCAGATGCTACACCATACCCACATTGCTACAAATGCCACTAACTGTTCGATTTGTGGGATGATGCCTGCACATCAAAAGAAGGGAGGTACACCATTTATACCTCTCCCTTTTTCGCATAATGGCTCCTGTCGAGCCTGGTATACCCTGCTTTTTGCAACGAGGAAGCCTACCGTGGGCAGTCTGCATTTCCGGTTGAATAAAGAATGTCATCAAGACAAAGATGGGTATCCCCAAACGAATGGAACTAAATGGGAGTGGGAGGAATATCGACCGGACAATATTTCAACGCTATATATCTTCACCAACACAAGAGACTCTATTGAAAGTGAACATTTTGTTATCTCTGTCACTCAGGCACAAGCAGAATTATGTGTACAGAGCATTGGACATATTCCTGTTGGAATTAGTGACTGTATTACTGTTTTGAATATAGATGGATTGAATAATAGTACCTTTTTAGCTTCACATAACACCTATTTTGTGTGTGGAAATCGTGGATATTATTGATTGCCAGCTGGGTGGACAGTTATATGTTATGTGTCATTTTTGTTACCTCCTGTGTTTGTGGCACCTCCATTGTATCATCGAGATCTTAAACTATTCAACAATATTACTGTAAATCGTTATAAGAGGACCTTGAATACTGATGATGTAGATCAAACAGATACTAGCCTGCAACAATATGTAGATTTTAATTTAGGATTGTTCTTCTTTGTGGGAACTGCATTAAATAGCAGAAAAGTGCGACGATTAACTAGAGTTGTAGAAGCTGTTACAGATCAAGCAGCTGTAGCCCTAGGAAACCTCACTGAAGAATTGTTCTGGATGTTATGTTAGCAGATAGGATTGGTGCATGTCGCATTATAGGTAGTAGTTGCTGTGTGTTCATCCTAGATCACACACCATCAGTGTATAAAGTGATCAATAAACTCCATAAGATCGCTGCAGACCTCCACACAGAGAATGGTACGTGGACTCTTGCAGGATGGTTCTGAACTCTAATTTCTGCCTGGGGATGGAAAGTACTGACTGCTCTATGTATAATAATTGCAATAGTCCTCACATGTTGTGTGTGTATCCAGTGTAGTCCGATGATATGTTCTATGTGCATTACTGCTTGCATACCGACCAAAAGAAATGTTGCAGAAGTCAAAATGCTGAATAATTTGAACAAGGAGATAGCTGAGATGATGGTAATTGATATAAGGGATGAGTATCTAGCTTATCCTAGGAAGTCGAATGTCTTCAGCTAATGCTGAAAGGGTCGTCTGTTGTAAATCAACGGCGATTAGGTTAAGCATTAGCAGAAGACATGCTGTATTCAGCAACTATTGTAACATTGTGCAGAACTACATTTTGTATTTGTGGCAGCCATTTTTTTCTGCCACATGTTGCCATGTGCTCATCATGTGCTTTGTCCTACCTCCTTATTAACTGCCCTGAAATTTGCCCATGAACAGGCTATATTTAGCATCCCCCACTTTCAGCATGCCCAGGCATGCCAAGTAGGGTCTGCAGCTGTTACTAATTAGTTCCAGATAGGAATGTGTTTACTAATTTCTGAAAACTGCTAACTCCGCCCACTCATCGATTGTGCCTTCCAATATGCCCTTATATGTACATAAAACTTGCTCTTGTATTTTGTACCGCCTTCTTTTGAGCCCCCTCATTGTGTATAGAAGGGGCCATGTGCTTTAGTTCGTGTGCTACTCTATACAATACTAAAGGGGGGTTTGTGGACTGTAGTACCACCTTTAAAGTTTTAATAAACTATGCTTTTGTATTTTCCAGTTTCTGTGCCAACCTCTTCCTATGGTCTGAGGACTCTGTGCAGAGAAGGGCGAACCCCTTGCACTGGTAGTCCTAGCTGAGACTTGCTTACTTCAATGGGATCCCCCCGGACCTCTTCCTAAGTAAGGTAGATCTATGGGCACCAATTCTTACAAGAATAATAAATGCCGCCATAGCAACAGGACTTCCCCGGTCATGGTCTACGGCCACGATAGTGCCTATTTTTAAAAATGGGAATAGGGATGGCCCCCAATGTTACTGTCCAATCTCATTAATAGATGTTACCACTAAAGTTTTAGGACATGTTGTTCTTAACTGCCTGAAAGACTGGGCGGAGGACCAGCAGGTCTTCACTGATGTTCAATATGGGTTCAGGGCAAGTAGATCGACCACAGATCAATGTCTAAAACTATACCTATTGGTGGCAAAATATACCATCTCTAGCACTGAGGCGGTCTTTCTTGCCTTTATGGACCTCACAGCAGCATTCGACTGCGTTAATAGGGAGAAGCTGTGGGATCTAATGAGAAAATTAGGGGCAGATCAAGAACTCATAAGGATCATGAAAGCCCTGCACTAGAACACCTCCGCCAAAGTGAGGTATAATACAGAGGGGGGTGCACTGAGCCCTTTACTTGCACTAGTGGTGTACAAAAGGGGTGCATTTTGGCCCCATTGTTGTTCTCCTTATACCTAAACGGTTTAGAACAAGCCCTACTAGGTTTAAAGGTAGATTCACCGAGAGTAGGAAATAGAGCAATTCCGGTTCTGCATTATGCAGACAACGCGGTCCTGCTGGCACGCACTCCAATGGGCCTACAGAGACTGATAAACGGCTTCGTGGATTTCATAAACAACCTAGATCTATGTGCCAACTTGTCCAAGTCGTATGTATTAGAAACAGGGAGCAGAGCAAGGAAAAGCTATATCTATAGAATAGGCACCCATAAACTAGAGAAGGTCTATGTGAGAAGTTGGCCTGGTATATAATGCTCACTAATTCTAGTGATCACTTTGTACCATGCCAAGCAACCCTTATGATGATGGTTGTAATTCAACCTTGTAGACCAGTTATCCTAGTGGTAACGTGGACAAAGCAGTCTTAGGCTAAACTCTGAAAGGCATGTGAAGCCAGCTGTTATACCATACACAACCCCCTTGAATACCAAATGAAAGGGACACCACACAGATATACATTGAAAATATATATTGATTTATTAACTATTAAATCCCCTGGACTCTTTATGAGCACAGAAGCACAAGCGTTAAATCACAAGACAGTTTAAAATACACAAAAGTTGCACAATATGGATGAGCCCTAGGGGCCACCTAAACCATATACTAAGAAAGTGGTATAAGAGATCCCAGGAGGAAAGTGAAGAGGCCTAGGGCCTTGGGAATCGCTGGAGCTATTCGAGACTAGCAGTGACTAAGTCGGGAGAGGCCCACGGGACTCGGGTGCAGTGTTCAAAGTGCACGCACTTTCCAATGCAAAGTCTATGGTGCGTAAAAAGTACAAAGTTAGTTTAAGGGCACTTCCGCTGAACCTAGAGGAACAAAACTTAAGACACAGACCCTAGAGGTGTGTACCAGTGTAGGGACACCGGCTTTGCAATGTTACCTCACCCACAGGAAGTGGGTGCACAGGGTCGAAGTGGCGTCGGGTTCTGACACGCAGGTTCTTGGCGCTTGAAGCTGAAGATGCTGCAGGCGATGTGAAGGAGAAGTGTCCGGTGGATCCAAGGGTGGATCTGAAGTGGTGAAGACCTGAAAGCAGAGGGGACAATGTTCAAAGTCACTGACCAGTGACCACCGTGGAACCAGATTGGAACCAGGCAAAGTCGGTGCAAACAGGTGATGAGGTGTTGCTTCTCTCTGCAGCCACGTGGACACGAAGAGGTCAATGACGTCCAGGAGTCGATCACGAGCTGTCCCTCAAAGGCTCTAGCTGATGGCGGTGTCGGCAACTCGATTGAAGCAAACAAGCCTTGGCTAATGCAAGCCACGGGGAAAGTAAAAAAAGCTTATTACTCGGACCAGCAAGGTTAGAGTGGGTACTCCTTTCTACAGGAGCGAGGGCAGGTCTGGAGCAACCGGACCCATAGTGTAAATTGTAGGTTTCGTCGCCAAGATGGCCGCTGACCACGTGACAAGCGGCCGGGATGGTGAGCCGAGTGGCACAAAGCAAAAGGGCCCCACGCAGATCGTGGAGATGCTGGAGGGCTGATCTTTGGTGCAAATGCTGCTCGGTTGTGAGGCTTCTCAAACCTCAAAGCACAGAGTCGAGGGTGCCTCGGGTGCTGCGCAGTCAGCGTCTCGGGGGTCTTTCAAGATGGCCGCTCCCACGTCTCTTGGTGCCTCCACGGGTCCCTTCTTTGCAGGGACTGTGGATCGGGCTGTGCGAAGTCTGGGAAGCTGAGTCTTGTCAGGCTCTGGGCTCGGGCTCCGGCGGGAGGCGGCGGCAAAGCAGACGTCGAGGTGCTGGGTGGTGCCTGTGTTCACAGGGTGGCCCCTCCTAGGCCATTAGGGAGATTCTCTTCAGTCTTCTGTGCAGCAGAATGTCGAAGTCCAGTCTTCTTCTTGTTTAAAGTTGATTTCAGGATGATCTGCTGTGCAATGGCACTGCTCCCGCTCTTATTCCCAATCTGAGGGGTGGATCACCTACTAGGTCCCTCCCCTATGGGTGGGACCAGGAAGGGGGGTGGTTACACCCCCTCTCCTTTGTCCAGCTCCTCGCCAGGACTGGGGCTGGAAAGCCCCAGAACCGGTTTGGGCTGGCTTATGCACAGGGACACCTTGTGTGCCCCAGGCATGTCTCAATCTATTCAGCCCTGTCCTACCCAATACACAAAACCCTGTCTGGGGTGGTGCTCGCACCTCCCCAGGCAGGAAACCCTTTGTCCAGGCCCTCCTCGCTGGAAGGACTCCCAGCAGCAGGAGGTCAGACATGTGTCTGTGGTGGCAGCATCCATTTTGTGATGCTGAGGCTCTGGTTAACTTTAACCGGGGTTAAGGCTACACACATGTCGTGTCCCTCTAGAAGGGTGGAATGCTATCCCCGTCGCCAGAATTGGCGAGGGGATAGTATTCCAATTCGTATGACACCTTACTCGACATGTTTTGATAAAGCCAAACCAAAGATAGCATTTAACCGCGAGGATTATAATGCACTTAAGAGTATATGGTATGGCAATATCCCGGAACAGCTTAGGGAGTGGTTCCCGACAGCTGCAGACAGGCTCAGCTCATGCTAGAGCACCATCTCACATATTTCCAAGCACTCTGCCTCCAGGATTGATGAGGCCTTCCTTAGGAGTGGCTGATAGGAACATATGTGTCCAGTTTAGGGTTAGGCACAGGCATACTGTACCTAAGTAAGAGGTGGTTACACCAACTTACCCCAGCTGAGTGATCAGCCAGTTGTGTCAAATATGGAGGCCAGGCCAGGGGGGGCACAATACATGCTGCAGCCCCTGGTAGGCCTTGGCTACACCTATGCCCTGGGTACCTATGGTACACTGTTACAGGGGCCTATAAGGTGAACCAATTCCAATTGTGTTATGCACCTAAGGTACATGGAGTCCATTTTAAGGAGAGAGCAATCAGCCTGGGGCCCTGAATAGCAGGATCCCAGGCCAACTAAGTCAAAAACCAGCTAAACACCAGGCAAAAAGTTTGGGGGTAACCATAGTCAGATATCCACCTTCCTACATAACCCCCCCCCCCCCAAACGAAAGGAGATAAGGCTATCCTTGACCAGGTAAGCCTATATTGCCTAAGTGGCCATATAAGGAAGTACCAGCTCTGGCTTGGTAACCCCCTGTTTCATGGTCCACTAAGCAATCCCTCACCCTAAGGGTATCTGAGGGTCTCCACCATAGGGAATCTCTACCTGTGGTGTGTCTTTGCAAAGTCAAAGGCTGGTGTTGAGATGGAGTACTGAAGTGAGTTTCCTCTGTAGGGCTCAGCTTCCTCCAATCACTCTCCACCATGTGTGCCTTTCTTTCTCTGACTGAGTTGCACTGTGCTCTCAGGGTCAACCTCTGGCTACCTAAAGCTGGAGGCTGGGTCCCTCTGTTTGGCTTACTGAAGGGACAGTTCAGGTTTGGGCCCTTAGGGTCCCAGGTTTGGCTGTGCCCAACAATATCCATCTGGGGGAGGTCCCTAACTACTTTTAAGGGGGATCCCTCAGGAGTTTTTAAAGTTTGCACCTCACTAGGGCTACTAGTTTTGGTGCCCCTAATCTGTGGATGGGGGTGCTTTATTTGACAGGGGGCCCTTTGGGTCTCACTGTCCTTCTTGTCCTCTGCAGCCCTGGGCTGAGTAAGGCAAGGTAGAGAGGGGCAGGTTACCTGCTCCAGACTGGGTCCCACCTGAGAAGGGTCCACTGCCATCAGAGGCTCTGTTAGGCCAGGCCTAACAACCTCTGGGACAGTTCCTTCATCAGGGGTAAGATCAGTTCCCTGAGGAGGCTGATCCTTTCCTAGAGTCTGGTGGGAGGGAGATTTCTCTTCCTCCTCAATGCTCTCTGTTTGGGTGGAGTGATCCATCATTTCAGGCTTCACTACCCATGTATCAGTTTGAGTTTGGGCTGTGGCCATCACAGCCCCACCAACCTTTTCAGGAGGAGACTCAGTTTGGGTATGGGCTGTTACTAGTACAGCCCTGCTACTCTTTTCAGGAGGGAAGTTATCTAAAGATGGGGCTGAGGTTTGCTCAGCCCTCCCAACCTTTTCAGGAAGGACATCTTGAATTGGGGCTGTAGCCATTACAGCCCCACTAACCTTTCCATGGAGATTTAATATTCTAGAATGGGTTTGCTGTTCAACCTCAGCCCAGGCTGAGATTTCCAAATCATTTCCCAGTAGGCAATCTACAGGCAAGTTTGCTGACACTGCCACTCTCTTTGGGCCAGTGACACCTCCCCAGCTAAGATTGACTACTGCCATGGGATGATTGGTTTCTATGCCATCAATGTTTGTCACCTGATATCTGGCATCAGGTAAAAGTTGCCTTGAGGGGACTAGACATTCAGCCACCATGGTGATGCTAGCCCCTGTGTCTCTGAAGGCCTCAACTTTCAAACCATTGATGAGGGGCTCCTGTCTATACTTGCTCAAAGTGTTTGGGCAAGCAGTGAAATTGGCAAACCCCATGCCAGTCTCATAGACAAGAGTATCTGAGTTAGGGGACCTGGATAGGCCAGAGTCCACCTGTCCTCCAAAAGTAAACCCACCCAAATTCTTGGGGGTGCTCCCACCACCAGGGGGACCACTGCTAACAGTGACAGGAGGTGTTGGAGCCTTACCTGGAGGTATATTCTCCTTATTGCCATTATTGGGACAACAGCTATCTGTTTTGTAATGCCCCACCTGTTTACAGGTATGACAATAAGGCTCTTTCTGGGTTGTAGAAGTGTCTTGGGACCCACCCCCATTCTTGGAGTTTTGGGGCCCTGGGGAAGTCTTTTCCTTACTTGTATGCCCACCCTTCTCTTGAGGCTTGGTAGTCTCTTTCTTTTGGTCACCACCCTGGTTCCTAGGCCTGATCCTGGTTCTGACCCATTTGTCTGCCCTCCTACCCAATTCTTGTGGGGAGGTCAGATCAGAGTCAACCAGGTGCTGATGTAGAAGCTGATTTTGACAATTACTTAAGATTTGCTCTCTCATAATTAAATTATACAATCCTGTATAGTCATTAACCTCACTTCCCAGCAACCAGCCCTCCAGAGCCTTAGTGGCACACTCAACAAATTCAGACCAGTACTGAGTCTGTGTCTTCTGGGTATCTCTGAACATTAACCTGTACTGTTCAGTGGTTAAGCCTAACCCATCAATCAGAGCACTCTTCAGGACCAGGTAGTTTCTAGAATCCCCATCACTAACTGTGAGGAGTCTGTCTCGGCCTCTACCTTCAAAGGAGAGCCACAAGATTGCTGCCCACTGCTCCTGAGGGATCTGCTGTACTCTGCAGGCTCTCTCCATTGCAGTAATCCATTTATGGATATCATCCCCAGCTTTGTAGGGGGGCACAATCTTACTCAGGTTTCTTGTATCAAAGGACCTGTCTTTATCCTTCTGGATATTGCTGCCACCAGTGGATCCTAATCCACTCTCTCTAGGCTGTCTTGCTCTAGCAAGTTTCTCTTGGGCCAGGGCAACCTCTAACTCTTGTCTCTGGATCCTCAATTCAGCCTCTCTAATTTGAGATTCTCTCAATTTGGTCTCATGTTCCCTTCTCTGAGGGCTAGTCATCCTCCTTCTGGAGTGACCATGAGAACCTCTAGAAGCATGGGAGTTGTCAGAGTCACCTGAGTGAGTCCTTCTCCTCCTAGGCTCCTGGTTAAGTCCACCTGGGGGTCTGAATGGGTTGTTACCTGATTCATTCCCAAGTAAGCTTAAGTTAGCCTGGTTCAGTCTACTGACCAGCACCTGACTCTCTCTGTCATCATCTGACTCACTGCTTTCCACCTCCTCCTCCTCTTCCTCTTCCTCTACATCTACCTGAGGAGCTCCAGTGGTGGAGGCTTCCTCATCTACCAGGATGATAGGGGCAGGGGTGTCTACAGTGTCATCCTCTGAAGGATGGCCTCCTTCAGCATCCCCTGTGGGGTTTGCCTTAGAGGGCTTTAGAGTCTCAGACTGGTCTAAGAGCTCTCTTAGGTGGTCTGTAGTAGGGGAAGGCCCTGTCTTCAGACCCCTTAAGACACAAAGCTGTCTTAATTCCTTAAAGGAAAAAATAGCAAATTTGGATGGTGCCCTTGGAGGGTCACTCTCAACAGGAGTAAGTCCACTGGACCCTTCTGTTCCAGACATTGCTCTAGTGTGGTGGATGTGTTGCAATCTACCTACACAGTGTAAATTGTAGGTTTCGTCGCCAAGATGGCCGCTGACCACGTGACAAGCGGCCGGGATGGCGAGTCGAGTGGCACAAAGCAAAAGGGCCCCACGCAGATCGTGGAGATGCTGGAGGGCTGATCTTTGGTGCAAATGCTGCTCGGTTGTGAGGCTTCTCAAACCTCAAAGCACAGAGTCGAGGGTGCCTCGGGTGCTGCGCAGTCAGCGTCTCGGGGGTCTTTCAAGGTGGCCGCTCCCACGTCTCTCGGTGCCTCCACGGGTCCCTTCTTTGCAGGGACTGTGGATGGGGCTGTGAGAAGTCTGGGAAGCTGAGTCTTGTCAGGCTCTGGGCTCGGGCTCCGGCGGGAGGCGGCGGCAAAGCAGACGTCGAGGTGCTGGGTGGTGCCTGTGTTCACACGGTGGCCCCTCCTAGGCCACTAGGGAGATTCTCTTCAGTCTTCTGTGCAGCAGAATGTCGAAGTCCAGTCTTCTTCTTGTTTAAAGTTGATTTCAGGATGATCTGCTGTGCAATGGCACTGCTCCCGCTCTTATTCCCAATCTGAGGGGTGGATCACCTACTAGGTCCCTCCCCTATGGGTGGGACCAGGAAGGGGGGTGGTTACACCCCCTCTCCTTTGTCCAGCTCCTCACTGGGGCTGGAAAGCCCCAGAACCGGTTTGGGCTGGCTTATGCACAGGGACACCTTGTGTGCCCCAGGCATGTCTCAATCTATTCAGCCCTGTCCTACCCAATACACAAAACCCTGTCTGGGGTGGTGCTCGCACCTCCCCAGGCAGGAAACCCTTTGTCCAGGCCCTCCTCGCTGGAAGGACTCCCAGCAGCAGGAGGTCAGACATGTGTCTGTGGTGGCAGCATCCATTTTGTGATGCTGAGGCTCTGGTTAACTTTAACCGGGGTTAAGGCTACACACATGTCGTGTCCCTCTAGAAGGGTGGAATGCTATCCCCGTCGCCAGAATTGGCGAGGGGATAGTATTCCAATTCGTATGACACCTTACTCGACATGTTTTGATAAAGCCAAACCAAAGATAGCATTTAACCGCGAGGATTATAATGCACTTAAGAGTATATGGTATGGCAATATCCCGGAACAGCTTAGGGAGTGGTTCCCGACAGCTGCAGACAGGCTCAGCTCATGCTAGAGCACCATCTCACATATTTCCAAGCACTCTGCCTCCAGGATTGATGAGGCCTTCCTTAGGAGTGGCTGATAGGAACATATGTGTCCAGTTTAGGGTTAGGCACAGGCATACTGTACCTAAGTAAGAGGTGGTTACACCAACTTACCCCAGCTGAGTGATCAGCCAGTTGTGTCAAATATGGAGGCCAGGCCAGGGGTGGCACAATACATGCTGCAGCCCCTGGTAGGCCTTGGCTACACCTATGCCCTGGGTACCTATGGTACACTGTTACAGGGGCCTATAAGGTGAACCAATTCCAATTGTGTTATGCACCTAAGGTACATGGAGTCCATTTTAAGGAGAGAGCAATCAGCCTGGGGCCCTGAATAGCAGGATCCCAGGCCAACTAAGTCAAAAACCAGCTAAACACCAGGCAAAAAGTTTGGGGGTAACCATAGTCAGATATCCACCTTCCTACAGTCTAGACCTTCTCATACTTGGGAATTTTATTTGGTGGGCACCTACATTTTAAAGCTCTAATGGAAGAACGAGGTAACAAGTTAGCATCCAGCATAGGGGCAATCATGAACTTTGGTAGCAGGCTCGGACGCTGGTCCCCAGAACAAATGATGAGTCTATATAACTCAATCTGTTATGCCAAAGTGGCATACGGGACGGAACTCTGGGGGTTTGGGGGTAGAGAAGCTGCAGATAGAGGAAAATAAATTCATGAGAAGATTGCTTAAAGTACCACAGTGTGTCCCCGCTCACATTGTTCACGAAGAACTGGGTGAGGCGCTCCATATAGAGGATAAGGTTCAGGTTAAAAATTTGGAATAATCCTGAAGCAGAATTAACCAGACAAATAATTAAGGATTGTTTGGGCAGGGATAGGGGAATGAACATCCCATGGCTAAAATACTTGAAGGACACATTTGAAGCTATTGGCCGTAAAGATCTCTTCTCCAAACCAGATGGAATTACAGGTGGGGACAAGGTGATCGTAAAAAAGGGATTTTTCATGTACAAAGCCGCCTTCAGAGAAGAGAGTGATTGGAGTAAAAAGTCAGTCAAAGCTTATGGGCTTGTGAGGACATGTGAAGGAATAGAACCATACCTGGCCCTTATACATAATCCTCAGGACAGATTTTTAATAACACGTTTTAGGCTCAACCTTTTACATTATTTATTAGTCGATCCGGCGGGTTTTAGTACTGTTATGGAGCCAAAGGGTCCCTGTGGCTGCGATCAACGATCTCCGCAGGATACCCTTCATTTTGTATTACTGTGCCCTTTTTATTCATTACCCAGGCGTTGATTCTTAGCTGATTTGCTGAAGAAGAACAAATTTGAACAGACCAAGGTGGCCCTTTTATATTTGCAAATGGCCCAAGACCCCCTGACCTTACTTTCCATCACAAGTTTTTTAAGACTGGCAGTCAAGCTAAGACAGACAAGAGAGATTTGTTGAAGGATCCCCCCAAGGTAAGCACAAGCAAAAACTGTGGGGAGGGGACAAGAATTAAATGGATTGTAAATAGATCAACCTGTGAAAGTATTTTGAAATGAAGAATGCACATATAAGATATTGTTTTAAATTTTCCATTTATGGTGTTTTCTAATGACGAATAAAGCTTCTTTGATGATGATGAATAATTCAGCATTCTGTACATCATTTGTTGCAATTACACGTTTTCCCTAAAAGGGGCGGGTATGCTCAGACGTGGGTGCCTTGCTCACTGTGCCACTGGATTCAAGCTAGCCTGGTTGATGAGGGGTGACATACTCTGAAATAAGTCCCAGGATGCTTGTTTCTGGTCCAGGGAGGACCTGGCTTGGCAGTTCGAGCTGGACTATTCCCATGAGGAATAGGGTCAAGACTGATTTGCATGTGGCTGGACCAAACTGGGGTAGCGTAGTGGGCAAAAGTATGATGGATTTAACCCAGATCTCTTGACAGGGGAAGAATTTTTGAATCATTCAGCATTCCGTCCCTCATTTGTTGAAGTTACACTTTTAGCCCTAAGGGGATGGGTATGCCCAGTCACGGGTCCCTTTCTCCCTGTGCCCCTGTATTCAAGCTAGCCTGGCTGATGAGGAGTGACATACCCTGAAACTGGCCCCAGGATGCTTGTTTCTGGTCCAAGGAGGACCTGGCTTGGCAGTTTGGGCAGGACTATTTTCATGAGGAATAGGGTCAAGACTGTTTTGCATATGGCTGGGCCAAACTGGGGTAGAATAGTGGGCAAAAGAATGATGGATTTTACCCAGATCTCTTGACTGGGGAAAATGTTTGAACCATTCAGCATTCCGTCCTTCATTTGTTGCAGTTACACTTTTCGCCCTAAGTGGGATGGGTATGGCCAGACGTGGGTCCCTTGCTCACTGTGCCCCTGGATTCAAGCTAGCTTGGTTGATGAGGGGTGACACACTCTGAAACTGGTCCCATCATGCTTGTTTCTGGTGCCGGGAGGACCTGGCTTGGCAGTTCAGGCTGGACTTTTCTGATGAGGAATAGGTCAAGACTTATTTGCATATGGCTGGGTCAAAACTGGGGTGGCGTAGTGGGCAAAAGAACAATGGATTTAACGCAGATCTCTTGACTGGAGGAGAATGTTAGAATCATTCAGCATGTTGTCCATCCTTTGGTGTAGTTACACTTTTCGCCCTAAGTGGGATTGGTATGCTCAGACATGGGTCCCTTGCTCACGGACCCACTTGATTCAAGCTAGCCTGGCTGATGATGGGTGACATACCCTGAAACCCGTCCCAGGATGCTTGTTTCCGGAAAAGGGAGGACCTGGCTTGGCAGTTCGGGCTGGACTATTCCCATGAGGAATGGGGTCAAGTCTGATTTGCATTTGGCTGGGTCCAAACTGGGGTGGCACAGTGGGCAAAAGAACAATAAAGTTCAAGAATTTATATAGCTCACTACTCACCCAGAGGGTCTCAAGGCGCTTGGGGATGGGTTCATTATTTATCAAATAGCCAGGTTTTAAGTTCTTTTCTGAAGGAGATGTGGTTCTGTGTAAGGCGGAGGTGGGTGGGGAGTGAGTTCCAGGTTTTGGCCGCCAAGTAGGAGAAGGATCTACCTCCCATGGTGGATCTTTGGATACGCGGAACTGCGGCGAGGCCTTGATTGGAGGATCTTAGTTGACGGGTGGGTGTGTAGAAGGATAGTCGAGAGTTGAGGCATTCGGGCCCTAGTTTGTAGAGGGCTTTGTGTGCGTGGGTGAGGAGACGGAATGTTATTCTCTTGTTGACGGGAAGCCAGTGGAGGTCTTTCAGGTGGCCGGTAATGTGATTTTGGCGAGGGATGTCCAAAATGAGTCTCGCTGTTGCGTTTTGGATGCGTTGGAGTTTTTTCTGTAATTTGGCTGTAATTCCGGCGATGAGGGTGTTTCCGTAGTCCAGTCGACTCGTGACTAGTGCGTGGGTGACAGTCTTTCTTGTCTCGGCGGGGATCCAACGGAAGATTTTTTTGAGCATACGAAGTACGTTGAAGCAGGAGGATGAGACGGCGTTGACTTGTCTGGTCATCGAGAGTGAGGAATCTAGGATGAAGCCCAGGTTGCGTGCGTGATCTGTGGGTATGGGTACTGTGCCCAGAGCTGAAGGCCACCATGAGTCGTCCCAGGCAGAGGGGGATGATCCTAGGATGAGCACCTCCGTTTTGTCTGAGTTAAGTTTTAGGCGGCTGTTTTTCATCCATTCGGCTACTTCTTTCATGCCTTCGTGAAGGTTGGTTTTGGCGGTGTTAGGGTCTTTGGTGAGGGAAAGGATCAGCTGGGTGTCGTCAGCGTACGAGATGATGTTAAGGTTGTGATGACGCGCGATGGATGCGAGTGGACTCATGTAAACGTTGAAGAGGGTGTGGCTGAGTGAAGATCCTTGTGGTACACCGCAGATGATTTCGGTAGCTTCTGATTTGAATGGGGGAAGTCGTACTCTCTGTGTTCTTCCAGCGAGGAACGAGCTGATCCAGTCCAATGCTTTTCCTTGTATTCCGATGTTGTTGAGGCCTTGTATGAGGGTGCTATGACAGACTGTGTTGAAGGCGGCGGAGAGGTCGAGTAGAAGGAGGGCCACTGTTTCTCCGTTGTCTAGTAGTGTTCGGATATCGTCTGTGGCTGCGATGAGGGCGGTTTCGGTGCTGTGTTTGGCTCGAAAGCCGTTCTGTGAGTGATCGAGGGAGCTGTTGGATTCGAGGAAGGCGGCGAGTTGGCTATTGACGGCTTTCTCGATGACTATTGCCGGGAAAGGGAGGAGGGATATTGGGCGGTAGTTTTTTAGTTCAGAGGGGTCTGCTGTGGGTTTCTTCAGGAGGGCGCTGACTTTAGCATGTTTCCAGCTATCTGGGAAGGTAGCAGAGTTGAAGGAGCAGTTGATAACATCACGGAGATGGGGTGCGATGATGGAGTCTGCTTTGTTGAAGATGTGGTGGGGACATTGGTCGGTTGGCGAGCCAGAGTGGATGGAATTCATTAGGCGGATGGTGTCTTCGGTGGTGATTGGGTTCCAGGCGCTGAGATTGTTAGAGGGCGGTTTAGGTTCTGAGGGGGGTGGGGAGGATTGTTCGTTGGAACTGTTTTCGAAGCTGTTGTGTATGTCAGCAATTTTGTTGTAGAAGAAGGAGGATAATGAGTCGCAGAGGTCTAGGGAGGGAGTGATGTCGTTTGAGGCTGCGGTGGGGTTGGTAAATTCTTTGACGATGTTGAATAGTTCCTTGCTGTTATGGGCATTGTTGTCGAGTCGATTGTTGAATGCTGATTTCTTGGTGGATTGAATCAGCTGGTGGTGTTTGCGGGTGGCTGTCTATAAGGTGGTCATGTTGTCGGCGGTTGGGTTTTTTCTCCATGTTTTCTCGAGAGTACGGCATAGTTTCTTGGATTTCTTAAGGTCATCGTTGAACCAGGGGGCCTTTTTGCTGTCTTGTTTGGTGTGATTGTTTTTCAAGGGTGCTAATTCGTCAGCGCTGTGAGTGATCCTTTGTTTGAATTTGATGGCAGCTTGATTTGGGTCCGATGAGAGGGCGGGTGGTTTTTGGTTGAGCGATGTGAGGAGTTGGTCGGTGGTGATTTTATTCCATTTTCTTCGGGGAATAGGTTGTGGGGCGTTGTGGGTCTAGGTGGTTTTGTAGCTGAAGTGAACACAACTGTGGTCCGTCCAGTGGAGAGCTGTCGTGCGATCAAAGGAAATGTGCTTGCTGGAAGTGAAGATTGGGTCTAGCGTATGTCCGGCTACATTGGTGGGGGTGTCAACAAGTTGTTTGAGTCCGAGATTGGCCAGGTTGTACAGAAGGGTGGTGGTGTTGCTGTCGTTTTTCTTTTCTAGGTGGAAGTTGAGGTCTCCTAGTAGAATGTAGTTCTCGGAGGCGAGGGCATGAGGACTGATGAAGTCAGTGATGTCCTCGGTGAATTGTATACGTGTTCCTGGAGACCTGTAGATGAGGGTGCCTCTGAGTGTTGTTCTGGGGTCCGTGTGGATCTGGAAGCGGAGGTGTTCGGCGGTGGTAAGGTTATCGTCGGAGCTGGTCGTGATTTTGATGGTGTTCTTATGGACGATGGCGATGCCTCCCCCAGTTTGTTCGGAGCGGTCTTTTCGGATGATCTTGTAATTGTCCGGGATGGCTATGGCGATGTCGGGTGTTGATGATGCATTCATCCATGTTTCAGTGAGGAAGGGGACGTCTGGTGATATAGCGTCGAGTAGATCCCAGAGTTCGGTGGCGTGTCTGTGGACCGAGCAGGTATTTAGCAGGATGCACTTCAGGTGGTTAGAGTCGGAGCTGTGTTTGGGGTTAGTGGATGTGGTAAGGGTCTTGACGCTGGTAAATTTGCATGAGTGGCAGGTGAAGGGCCCGTGGGTACGTCCCGGGGCAGCTTCGTAGCATTGGGGTGTGCCTCCGGAGTTAAGGGCTAGGAGGGTGGCTGCGTCATACTTAATGCGGCCAGAGTGCGGTTTGCGGGGGCCAGGGGGTCTGGTGCTGGGCGCGGTCCAGGCGCGGACGGGCGTAGATGAGCTTACCTTTGGCGCACCTTTGGCGCGCATGGGGCGCGTTCGCTGCGCGTGAACGCTGCGCGTAAAGGCATCTGTCATATGTGGATAGTGGAGTGGGGAGGGGCGAGGGAGGAGCAGCAGGGAGGCGGGAGGCGGGGTGGAGAGTCTGGGAGGAAAGGCAAGACAACAACAACAAACTGCGCAAAATGGCTGTAAGCCAACAGCGGTCCGGGTTGGGGGCACAGAGAGTGAGAAGGAAAGCGGTAAAAATAAAGATACAATCAGGCACAATGAATATCAGGCACCGTACAATTAATGCAGGCAGCACCAATAGAGGAGCGTTGCAGCGCGTTATGGGACACTAGCGCTATGCAAATTAGATTAAAGCGCACGAGGGTGAATTATAAATAAATATAAATAAATAAATATATATATTATGCTTCTTAGCTGCGGTGGTCTACAAGTAACAATACCCGTCTGGCTTGAAGTTAGGGAGCAGCGTGGAGAGGAGTGACCGCTTCTGAGAGTTCAGGACGGTCACAGAGAGCTATCGGGAGAGTGGAGCCTGTTGATCTGTGGGAGGGAGGAGCAGCAGGGAGGCGGGAGGCGGGGTGGAGAGTCGGGGAGGGAAGGCAAGACAACAACAACAAACTGCGCAAAATGGCTGTAAGCCAACAGCGATCCGGGTTGGAGGCACAGAGAGTGAGAAGGAACGCGGTAAAAATAAAGATACAATCAGGCACAATGAATATCAGGCACAGTACAGTTAATGCAGGCAGCACCAATAGAGGAGCGTTGCAGCGCGTTATGGGACACTAGCGCTATGCAAATTAGATTAAAGCGCACGAGGGTGAATTATAAATAAATATAAATAAATAAATATATATATTATGCTTCTTAGCTGCGGTGGTCTACAAGTAACGATACCCGTCTGGCTTGAAGTTAGGGAGCAGCGTGGAGAGGAGCGACCGCTTCTTCTCCTCCAGTCAGATCTCTTGACTGGAGGAGAATGTTAGAATCATTCAGTATTCTGTCCATTCTTTGTTTCAGTTACACTTTGCGCCCTAAGTGGGATTGGTATGCCCAAACATGGGTCCCTTGCTCACTGACCCACTTGATTCAAGCTAGCCTGGCTGATGACGTGTGACATACCCTGAAACACGTCCCAGGATGCTTGTTTCTGGAAAAGGGAGGACCTAGCTTGGCAGTTCTGGCTGGCCTATTCCCATGAGGAATAGGGTCAAGACTGGAAGTCTGATTTGCATATGGTTGGGTCCAAACTGGGGTGACATTGTGGGTAAATAAACAATTGATTAAACCCAGATCTCTTGACTGGGGGAGAATATTTGAATCATTCTGTATTTCATCCATCATTTGTTGCAGTTACACTTTTAGTAAGCTGACATTTCTCTGCACGAACTGCTCTATGTGCCTGACAGCCTGTCTACAATACATGTCTGGGATACACTGGGTAACAGCTATATTTGTGCATTCCTTCTAGACAGCCGCAACACAGGGCACTTAACTACATCTGAATTCATCTGCATTCTGATGGGTCTTCCTGAGGAGGGAGGAATAGGAGAAGTATGCATTTACGCTTCAATAGGTAGTGTCCTTTCCAAACACAAAGGGCTGAATGCCCTCCACCAGGTCCAGGCAGACAGGGCTGTGTTGAACGGAATCCTTGTTTACTTCAGAGGGTTCCTTCAAAGTCACCCCCTACATCATAGGCACTTTTGGGCATAAGTACTGGGGCTCTGACCCTTTCAAGTCAGAAACTTTTTGAACCTGTGACCAGACATTGTTGGCTTCACATCTGCACATTGTCAGAAGGGCTGCTGTGCTGCCAGGAGGGACTGTCACTCTGCTTACTGCTCTGCTGTGTTGGCCTGCTGCTTGTTGAGCTGCAGGAAAGACTGCCACTTTGCGACCTGCCTTGCTGTGCTGCGCTGTGCTGGCTTGCTGTCAGCTACCTTTTTGTTATGCTACCTTTTCAAGTGATCTCAACGGGCTTGCTGGCTTGCCCCTTTTTCTTGAAGTCTCAGGGCCATCAAAAACGTTGCTGTGCTGTCATGGGAATCTGCCATTGCAAGTCTGGCAGATACACTTTGCCAGAGCAGAATGTACCCGATCGCCTGCTTGTGCTGTGCCAGGAGAGAGATTGAGTGCCTTCCTGCTTTATCCAGAACCTATGAGGGCCGGATCACCCACTTCTGCTGTACAGAACCATCTCCTGGCCAGTAGAGAGATTGGGCACCTTCATTCTATAATATATAATATTCACTGCCCACTGCTAATCTTGTCCCATAATGCTTTGCAGGGCCTTTAGTTGGGATTATATTTTTGCCCATAACTGTGCTTGGGGTGGTCCTAAGAGGATGGGACCACCACTGAATCGTTCAGCATGATATGTTCTTTTTGTTCAAGGCATCTGCTTGGTCCTCCCCCTAGGTTAGGGAGACCCCAAAATCATCACTTCTTTCATTGCCTGATATTTTTCATTTTCAAAGTTCACTTTTGTAAATTGGTTATATGAATTTTAGCATGTAAAGTTGCTTTATCAAAGCATTTGTGGGTGCAGTTTAGTAGCTGACTCCGCTACGTGGAAGAACAGAGGTTTTGCCTGAATTCCGTGTTTTTAATGGAATGCGAAATTAACAAATCTCTGCAAGCTCCGCTAGCGGAGCGGAATTCATTGCCTAGGGTTAGTTTTGGCCTTATTGTGGTTATAACATAACAAGGCTATATTTTACAAATCAGTGTGGAGTCTTCATTGTGGTGTATTCATTGTTTTCATCTATGGGTGTGTTGTACAAACCTCTTTAGATAAGCCTTCCTGTTCTGTGCCAAGCTACCAGAGGATGCGCACAGGTTATCTCAGTTGTGTATCTAGCTTACCCTCACTAGAGTGCTGGGTTCTTCCTAGCTTGGATGTATACCGCAGCAAATCAGAAAGCCCATTTCTAACATCTGTGATCAACTGTGAGGATAGGACCTGTGTTTGTGCAATACCATATAGAAACTCTTTGTTAATTACAACTCAATACTGAGACCATTTGGATGTTTTTTTTCAAATGTACCTTTTTAGCCTTTGTGATTTTTCTGCTATACCATGTCACAAACTGGAGAATTAGTACATTCACCTGCAGCAACTGATATTGAACTGTCTGAGTTAGCGTGTTACAATGGGACCCAGCTGAATGGGGTTCTGAGAGGGATTTTAGATTTCTATCAAGGGACACATAAGAAAGGTGGAGTTCCAGAAAGCTTTAAGAGCCTAGTCAGAGACCCAAGTTGCAGGATCTGACTACCTAGGAGAGAAGGAGCAAGAAATCATTGAAAAAACGCATAACCTGATGCTAAATTCCAATGTGTATTTAACAGTTCTTGTGGAGGTGGCCAATGACCTGCAGGAAGCAAAAGTGGTCCCTCCAGCCAGGAGCAATGTTTCCTTCAGACACCTGTCCCCAGGGGAACTGGCAGACAGTAGGGAAGGAAGGAAACTGATACTAGATCTTGCTAGGTTGGAGCAATAGCAAAATCTTGTTTTGACTTCTGAAAATCAAGTTCTAGAAAAGAACAGGCTAGGTATGGAGGAAAGGAAGGTGTCCCATGAGCTAAGTCTTAGAGAGCTTGACTTAAGAGCCTTACAAGGGCAGCATATCTGCAGATACTCTTTACATGAGTCAAATTATAGAGTACCCAAGGATTTGGTGCCTAGTTATGTGGTGGGGGAGGGTGTGGACAAATAGTATGCAGCCTATGAGGTGGCTTTAAAAGTGCATAGGGTCCCAGAGGGGTTATGGGGTGGTATTGTATGGACAAGAAACATGCCCACATTGAGATGGGACACTCATCTTACCCTAGAGGTAGGAGACAAGACGTACTACACTGCAATGAAGACCATTTTGACCACTCAGTTTGAGCTGAAACTTGAGAAGTACAGCTAACGGTTGAGGGCAAGTCACAAGCTATCCACACAGAACTGGGTCGATTGCTTAGACTATACTGGTAAGGCACTAAAGGGCTGGGTGGGAGCAGCAAAGTAGATGATTATGAAGGGCTGTATAACTTGTTTTTGATGGAGCACATGCTTGATATTTGGATTTTTTGTTGTTTCAACACCTAGTGGATAGTAAGCTTTTTGACCCTAGGAAGCTTGCTGAGGAGGCAGTCATCTGGATCAGCACCAGCATGTACAAGAAAGCATCTAGGGGTGGACTCCTAATAGGGTGTTCAGGGTTCCAACCAGAAGAAGGAGGTGGGATATAATAAAACTGAGTACTCTAAAGGCCCGCAAAAGAACTCACAACGGACATTTTCTGGTTCTCATTTCCAATCTGGCCACCAAATGAAAAAAATATCCTCACTAGGGCTGGGCGTAGTTTGCGAAGTAGCGCTTCGCGAAGCTACACAAAGTGCACTTCGCACTACGTGAGATACGCGTAGCATTATGCGAACTGCGTAGTAGCATGTTCGCACTTTGCAAGATGCCGTTTTCAATGATTGCACAGTGCGGACAAGCATCCGGCACTGTGCAATAATGAAAATGGCATCTTGCACAGTGCGAGCTGTAGTTTTCTGCCGCTCAAGGAGATTTTTACTCGAGCGGCAGCTTTCTCAACGCGGACTGGTAGTTTCTCATTGCGAGCCGTCGCAAGCATACGTGACCACTGGCAATGAGAAACCAGACCTCCCCACGTTGAGAATCGCGCAGGGAAGTTTATTTTCCACGCTCATGATCGGCAACTTGATGTTGCTGATCGCGAACGAGGAAAAAGTCTCTTCAGGATGTCATTTTGCTTGCTCGCGGTCGCCAACTTGATGTTGAGGACCGCGAGCAAGCAAAAAATGACCGCTGCACTACGCTACGCGTGTTTGCACTGTGCTACGTGCAGTTCATGTAGTGCAAAGTTGAGCAAACTACACGCGCGTTGCGTAGTGCTTTGCCCAGGCCTAATCCTGACAAAGGTCATCAGCCCAAGTCCTACGAGTGCTTCGAGTATGAACACTATAGAGGGGATTCCACATGTCTAAAAAGAACATCACCTCCCACTGGAGGAAAGGTTCCAGGAGTGGCTAGTATAGTGCTGGGTGAGGAGACTGTCCCAGATAATGGGGGAAGGGAGTTTACTGGGGATACCCTAGTGTCCCTGGTGACAGTGAGAGGGTTCCTAAAATCCATATACCATCAAATACTACAAGCCATAAGCAATGAGTCACCATCAATGGGCAAGGTGTGGAGGTTCTGAGGGATACAGAAGCCAGTATGATTATGATAAGGAGTCAGCTGGTTTATCAGGAGCACGTCATTACTGATGCATCCCACCAAAATGTGGTGGCTTACAACAGAGAGGGTCACTATCCTGTGTCCTTGGTTCCATTTGAGTGGGGGTGGGGATTTCAGGTCTTCTAAAGTTTCTGTAAGCTCTGCCATGCCTGTGGACTGTTTGTTGGATAATTACCTTAAGCACACTAACTGGAAGGTTAGTGTGCTCAAGGCTCATGTGGAGAGGCTAGGTTTACCCAATTGGATCTGTTCCACAACAAATTACATGACTGCACAGGATGGGGGTGAAAAAGGGCTGGAGCCCGGAAAAATGGCCCAGCTCGCTGCTAAGAAGGGGGGGGGTCTGCCCCTGAATGTGCCTCGAGTGAAATGGATGGGACAACTGCTTTAGCCATCCCGGAGTCTACAGAAGAGGATATTGCTCCCCTTGCTGACCGTCTGTCATTGCTGGATGGCATGTAGAAGGAGTAACCATCAGGGAGGAGTTCTGTAGGGCACAGAGTGAGTGTTCAACCCTTGAGGGACTGAGGCAATAGACTGAAGCTCAAGCAGCAAGTGATGCCTCTGGTGGTTACCAAATCTACTGGGAAGACAGTCTCCTTTAGAGTGAGCCTAAGGTTTCTGTGCATGGGACAACAAGGGCACTGGTAATCCCCCAATGCTGTAGGGCATTCGTACTGTAGCTGGCTCACAAGATTCCCATGGCAGGACACATGGGCCAAGACAAGAACTTTGACTGGCTTTCCCCACACTTTTACTGGCCAAGGCTCAAGACTTCCTCTGAGACGTTCTGTAGGACTTGTGTGACCTGCCAGGTTAGTGGAAAGACGGGGCAGAGACTTAAAGCCCCCTTAACCCTCTGCCTGTCATTGGCACACCCATCAGAGGATGGGCATCGACTTTGCAGTGCCTGTGGATCCCTAAATTGCTTCAGGTAACAGGTTCATCTTTGTTCTGGTAAATCATGCCACTAGGTACCCCGAGGCAATCCATCTAAGGACTTCTACTGCACCCACAGTGACAAAGGCACTGATGGAGATTTTTACCTAAGTTGGTTTCCCTAAGGAAGTTGTGCCTGACAGGGGCACAAACTTCATGTCTGCATATATGCAGTCAATGTGGAAGGAGTGTGGAGTTACTTACAAGTTCCCCACCCCTTAGTCACGGTTGGCATGACTCATGGGTGGGAGTGTGGGGTCAGTGGGGTGGGGTCGTTGCGCAGGGAGGGGGGTTAAATTAATTAAAAAATAATAGGTAATTGAACTTACATGGCCGGGTCCCATTTCCCGCGCCTTCTCTGCTCTCCTGCTTTACAGGAACAGGAAGCAGAAGCAGGCATCCAGTGTCCCTCCCCTAAACCAATCACAACGCTGCTCAAGGTGCGGTATTATTGGGCTGAACTCCGACCAGCCAGGGGCTAATGGGGAGGCCAAGTTTTTTTCCATGTAGGCTGCATGCAGCCTACATGAAAAAAAGGCAGAGTGCGTATGACTGGTTTGGACAGCCAAAGGGGGCTGTCCAAACAGTATTTGCAGTGGGCAGGCACACTACTCCCCCTCGCCCCTGCTCTCAGAGAAGCCCCACCCACCCACCTGCAACCAAACATGAAATGGTAATAACGGAAAGTTATCAACATTTTATCTTTCTGCTTCTCGCACAGCAAGAAGCAGTGGGGTGTTGCTCCTCCACCCTAGTGGAAGAGCCGCCCCTGTGCCTGAGGCCTTGAGGAAAAAGTGGGATATCCTCTTGTTTGCCTACAGGGAGGTACGGCAGAAGGGAGTATTCTTTAGCCCATTTGAACTTCTGTTTGGGCACCCTGCTAGAGGAACACTGAGTTTGGTCAAGTATGGCTAGGAGCAATCTCCCTGGAAATCGCCCCAGTATGTTGTAAACTACATGCTGGCCTTCAGGAACCAAATGGCTAAGTGGTGGAAGTTAGTTTTCAATAACCCAGAAACTGTCAAGCTGTCATAAAGGAGCGGTATGATTAAAATTATACACTCTGGATTCATAGCCTGGTCAGAAAGTTTAGGTAATGGAGCCAGTGGAGCGCACAGCTGCTGGACTAGTCCCTATGATGTGATTGAGAAAAAGGGGAGACCACCTACTTTGTGGATCGCAAGACCCCTAGGCAACCCCACTGGGTGCTGCATGTCAATTGCCTCAAACTCCACTTTGAGATGTCTGAGGTTACCATGCTGCTGGTAACAGATGGCAAGGAGGAAGAGAAGAGTGAACCTCTCCTTGACCTCTTAGCCTGTAAGGAGAAAGATGGGTTTGTAGAAGGAGTAATCCTTTTTCCCACTCTGACTCCTCACCAACAGAGAGTCTGCCACCTAGTACTGGGATAATACTCCTCTCTGTTCTCCCTTATCATTGGGATTAGCCACTGGTGTACCCATGATTTGGACACATGGGACAACCTCCCTCTTAAGAATAAGTCTAAGAGACTGTCGGATAAGGTGAGGTCCAGCATTAAGGTAAGGGTGTTCGAGTTGCTGGAATTGGGGTTGATAGAATCTTCCAGTATCCCTTGGTCCAGTCCTGTGTTTCTGGTACCAAAAGCTGCTTACCCGGCACCAGATCTGAACTGAGGTTCTGTGTGGATTACAGAGGGCTACATTTTGTGTCTAAGACTGATGTTCACCGCATACCTGGGCTGATCAGCTGGCTAACTGATTAGGGGCTGCCCAGTCCTTAAGTCCCTTTGACCTTACATCAGGGTACAGGCAGAGAGCCCTAGCAGAGAGAGTAAAGGAGAGCTCAGCCTTCTTCACTTCAGAGGGCCACTATCAGAATAGGGTGAGCCCCTTTGTGTTAAAGAACCCCCTTGCCACTTTCCAGAGTTTGTTACACCAGGTCCTTGCTGTTATGGAAGCCTTCTCTTCTGTTTATCTGGATCTCATAGTTGCTTTTAGAAGCAGCTGGAAAGACAACCTTGTTTACCTCCAGGAAGAGCGTCAAGCTCCGCAACAGGCAGGCATGATTATCATGGCAAGTCAGAGGTAGATAGGCAAGGGGTTGGTGGTGTACTTGGGACACCTGGAGGGCTGGGGAAAGCTACAACCCCTTCAGGCCAAGGTGGAAACCATCAGGGTCTAGCTTTGCCTCCAACAACCAGACTGAGGTCAGAGCATTCTTAGGCCTCACTTGGTACTGTAGGAGATATGTCCAGGGTTGTGGCACAATTGTTGCCCACTCGACTGAGCTGACTTCCAAGAAGCAGCCAAGGAAGGGTTATTGGACCTAAGCACCTTTGACTGACAACTCGAAATACATTTGAATATTAATGACCCTTGTCATTAATCCTATTTCATGTTCAAAGCATACTGGCTTTCTCTGATGTTCCCGAAAAGTATAAAATTACATCAGAACCTCCAACCTCAATAGGATGGATGGTATACCAACCATTGACTGAGAGTATAATGCCATTTGAGTTCTCAGACAGAGATTTCCACCTATGGAGACAGCGTAAACGCTACCTTTAAAAACATTGCAGTTTCCCCGACTCAAAATAGAGCAGGAAAAAGTGATTTTGATAAACAGGCTATTTCAAAAAGAATTTGGAATAAAAACCTGTCCACCTCTGAAGGTCTGGAGGATTAGAACAAAGTGCTGAGGCTTACTCTGGGACCACAAACCTTCAGCAGGATTGAAAATTAGGTACATCCAGCTCAGAGGTTTTGCCATCCTGAAAACTGGCTCAGCAGGGCATTGCTGTAAAGATATTCTGTCGTTTACAGCCCTGCCTGACTATACCTCCCAATATTGCCAAGCTGGTGTATTTTGAAACTCAAGAATGTGGTGCTAAAACCAACATCTTTCACAGGAGCCTAATTAGGACGTATCCAAATTTGAGGCAATCTAGTCAGCTCAAGATTTGGTTTTTGCCCACCTGGAAGACTTTAAACTAGATCATACTTTAACTGGACTCACAAGACTTTGTACAAGATAATTTCAGAGATATGATGTGCTTCATCAGTGGTTGGAAGAAGCAGAATCAACTTAAATTAAATTTCAAACAAAGCAGAAATTGTTTTGGTAGGTAACAACCCTCTTTTATTTATAAATTCAATCTTGCAGGCTAAGCGAGGCTCACTCCCATCTCCAAAACCAATGGCAAAAAGTTTAGGAGTATGTGTGGATCATCATCTTTCTTTCAAAGCACACATCAGTGGAGTCATCTCCAAATGCAACTTATGCTAAAAATGATCAGGAACATACAGCCATTTCGTACTTTGAATGCCATGAAGACTGTTATTTGTTTATGCCAACATTTTCTGTCTTTGTTTTCCTGAAGGCGACAGCAGGTGATTCAGAACGTCATGCCAGATTAGAATACCCCAACACATATTACTCCATATCAAAGAGCCTGCACTGGCTACCAATTAAACAGAGAATTTTATTTAAAATCTTCTGCTTAGTCTTTAAGTCCTTTCGACGGTTGTCTCCAAGCTTTCTGAAAGATTGATAACTCAGTTACCCCCCAAAAGATCCTTTACTCCGAATCAACCAATATGTTGGTAGGGCTCAGATTTAAGGAAACTAGAACAGGGGCTGTAGTTTCTCTGTGCTGGCCCTCAGGTTGTGGAATGCCTTAGCAATTGAGAGCCACCTGATTACAGACCTAATTCCTTACAGAAAGGCATAAGGCATGGCTTTTCAGGCAGGTGTTTGATTAAAGCAGCAGAAGTTTCTACCCCTCTGAATGGCTAATTTCTAATTTGTTTTAGAACATACCTTTGGTGAATGATGTTCTTTATAAAAAATATTTTACATAACACAGAGCATTACATAACATAAATCAATCAATGAATCAATTAATAAGGGATCAATAGAGCATGGCAAATCACCCATGGTGGTCTCAACTCTGGAGTAGCTAACTGCTTCGTGGTGATTGTTCATTCAAACAGCTTGATCTTGAGTCCTTTCCTGAATTCCACGAGCGATGGGGCAGCCCTGAAGTGCAGGGGGAGGCTGTTTCCTAGCTTTGGCCGCTAGGTGTGAAGGAGCATCCTATGCTCTTGCTTTGGCTGTTCCAGGGGCTGTCTGAGAGGAAGAGGGAGGCAGAGCTGCGGTGTCTGGTTGGTTGGTGGAGGGTCAGGCATTTGTTGATGTATGCAGGTTCTTCGTTGTGCAGGGCTTTGCATGAATGGGTCAATATTTTGACTGGCATCTTTGTTGGATTGGGAGCCAGTGCAGTGTGATGTGGTTCTGTCTGAGGATGTTGAGGATTACTCTAGCTGCTGAGTTTTGTATCGGCTGGAGTCTCTTCAGTTGGCATGCGCTAATTCCTACATAGAGTGTGTTCCTGTAGTACAGCCTGCTGATGACAAAGGCCTGCATGACGGTCCTTCTGGAGCTCCCAGTCTGCTGTTGACAGGGATCATACCATAACAGCTTCAAAAATGTAAACTAAATCCCAAGGTAAAGAAACTATGACAGTTGCATCATGCTATGTGTAGGTAAATCCCACACAATCAAATGTGGCCAGAAATCTCTTCTTAATCTCAATCAACCACATAGTTTTATGTACAGTGGCACTCTACATTTTCTAGGTACTTTTTATCTTAAAAATATTAACAAATCATATCTCCAGATCCTTTTATAGAATTATTTAGTTGAGATCATAGGCTGAAATTAGAACTGTGCACAATCCTAACCACAATGTGTTAATTAAGTTGGCTAATGTACACCATTCCAAAATGTCTAAATCATTCATTTTCTAAAGCAATTCAACCTTCAATCCCTTATCTTTAATCATGTTGTTACCACCCCATTCCTTTTATTTAATAAACAGTCTACTGTGTTTCTAACATCAGATCTTCTTCCTACTCTTCTTTCAGTGCGGTCAGGATTGGTTAGTAGTATTGTGGTTAATTTCTTTTTGTTTCTCTACTTCTACCATTCGCACCATATCATCACCACCTGCTTGGCTAGTGCTAAGCCTACCTTTTCTCAAAAGACTTCATGTGCCATCTCCCTTGGTAAACTCTGTCCTGCTGATTCTTTTATTTAGCATTTCTCTTACATATGTCAGAATTACAACTGCTTAAATCTGCTCTTGCTTTTCCTCTGCTTTAAGATCATTCTTATTTATATCCTATTGATCTTTTTTCTTACTTATATAAAATTTTAGAAAGAATGTAATCCTCTATTCATCCTCATCCAGTGTTTCTGGGCACACAATCTTTTTACCGTTGTCCCTATCTTACTTTCATTCTATCATGGTCATCCAATGGATCTTTTCTTTGTCAAACTGAGGGGAAAGAGAGTTAGCAGTTTGCGCCCAATCAACTCAAATATACGAAACAGTGCAACCAATTTAGCTACACAATGCGGACTACGAATAGGTAGCCGAGTTCAATAGTGTTTATTACAAATTAGTATTGAAGTCTTAATACCATGCTGTAGAGATACAAAATGACAACAGGGAGGCAAAGCCTCCTAAAGAACTTTAGGTGAGCAAGAACTAAACAAACAAGCAGCCTAGTTGCTGCAAAACAAAGCAATAGCATAAAGACCTGGTGCTCGGAAAACTATCTCAATTGGCCTTTTCTATACCTTAGTTACATAAATCTTCCAAGCATAGTTCAAGGCACAGGAGTGGCTTGAATATCTAATAACTCCAGAAATCAAAGAGTTCCATTTAAGAGATGGGGCAAAGCACATGATTATAGGTAAGGCAGGCATTTGCATCACAAGAGCTCATTCAGGAGTCTTCAGTTGGTCTGGAATAAGTGTCAGCCTTAGCTGCACTTAGGGAAGGAGTCAGCGGATCATAGAGTTAAAACCTCTCAAAGTCCATTCAAGGGGCAGAGTGGGAACATGAAAGGGTTCGGGCAGGCGACCAAGAAAGGATTTGCATACGGTCTGCAGAAGAGCCAGTGGTGTTTTAGCACAGGAACTTCTGAAAGAACCAAGTCTTTAATAAAAATAACCTTTCCCACATAATATGCTCAGCAATAAACTATAGGAAACTCCATATTTCAAGGGAGATGACGATAGGTAACCCCCTCTGCAAATGATGCAGGTATTTGCATACATGCATTGCAGTACCTAGCATCCATAGTGTTAGCGTACTCGTATAGCAGTGTTGAACAAACATTCAATAGGCAATCTCTAGAAGCATCTACATGTAAGTATTTCTCATCTATTGCAGGTAAACTATTGTCCGTAGGGGAACATGTTTAAGGGCCTGTGTAGACAGAAGCTCTTCTTCATGCAAATGGTGTGGCAAATTCCAATTATAAGCAGCATTACTAATACTATTTTAGCAATAGCAATTAATCTTGCAGACAGGCGTTTGTGACTAAGAGGTATTGCACTAGGCTCCATTCGTGACAGACCGTTTAGCTAGAAATTTGCAGCATAGTTCTTTTGCGATTCGTTTCTACTTGCACTTATAGCGGAGCACAGTTCATATGGCTTTTTCAGCAAAGTGTGTATAATGATCTTTGTGAGACTTCCTTAACCCTAATCCATGTTCTTCTGAGGAACACCCTTAGGATCCTTCCCAAACTCGGGCCTTAGTACTCTTCTTTGTAGTTTGGGCAAGGATATGATAAAGGCAGATTCTAATAAATGCACAGTTCAAATTTTCTAACAATCATTTCCAGAATAAGGTGACCTAGTCTATTTAGTGGAATGAGATTTCAAAACTCAGTTCAGCCACAACGTTCAGTTCAAGTAGGTTCAGGTGGATTCCAATTGCTAGAGCAAAAATTGTAGAACACTCTGTCCAAATCATTGGCTGCCAATTAAGTCCATTCAGGTTTGATCTCCTCGCTGCTGGGCCTTCTTCTTTAGTGCCACTAAGGCTAGATCATCAGCACCCTCTGGGATGAGGCGCAGTACATGTACTTCAGCCAGGCAGCGTCTTCCTTTCTGTTTCCTTTTGGAACATCTGGCTCCGGGTACAAATCACATTACTATTACACTAGGCCCTTCGCCAGGGTCCGAATCTGGAACTTTCAACACCACTGGATGGGAGACTTCTGTTCTGACAACAGTTGACTCTCTCAGACCCCCCTCAGGCCGAACAAGCACTGTCCAAGTTGCTTGCTGATCCCTAACAGCCTAACTAACCTGCTCCCTCTGTCTCTCTGTAACCAATGACACATCAGGAGCAGGTGCGTTTATATCATCAAGGGGACACAGGACTCTGCAAGTATTTGCAACATGTACCCACTTAGGGAGACCTCTGCACTTTACTGCAGTTGTGGTGACCAGTATCACCTGGTAGGACCCATACCATTGATGCCCCAAGCAGGACTTGAACATGTGCTTTTTCACCATAACCCAGTCGTTGGGACTCAGGTCATGGCACTGCTTTTGTTGAAGCAGTGCTGTAGCCTTTCCAACCTGGTGATACACAGAAAACACCATGTCAACCAGTCATTTGCAGTAATCAAGAATCATGTCATCTGTAATGTTCACAAGCACATTCACATTCACAGCTGGTTGCTTCATGGTCCTCCCCATGACGATTTAATTTGGCAACAATCCAGTTCTCCTGTCCAGAGTACTACGCGGACTCATCAGTCCAAGAGGCAACACATCAGGACACGTCACAGATGTTGAAGCACCCACTTTTACCAATCTTGATTTTGACATGCCATTCACTTCGTTCAGAATGCTGGAAGCCTCTGGACGGTAAAAACAATGTAGTCTCTGTACAACTTCTAATGCTACGCATAACATCTTCAAGACCTCATTATTAAAATGAGTTCCTTGGTCTGACTCAACAAAAGTCAGAAATCCAAAACATAAAATTAGCTCCCTCAACAACAGCTTAGCTACTGTGTGACTACTGTGATTTCTCCTAATCGGGTAAGCTTCAACCCACTGCGAAAAGATACACACAATCACCAGGACATATCTGAACCCTTTACAAACAGGCATCCCAATAAATTCGATTTGCCTCCTGTTAAAGGGACCTCCTAATCCTACATGACTCATTGTGACTAGTGTTCTCCTGCCTGCCTTCTACTATTGGCATACAACACATCTGTGACACAAACTCTCGGCCTTTAATCTGAATGGTGGATTGAACTATGTTTGTGTAAAGAGGTGCACAATTGCATTTCTTCCTACATGTGTGGGAACATGGTAGTGTCTTGCCATGGGTGGCAATAGGCTGTCTGGCAACACAGGTCTTCCATCTGTTGAAACACATATGTCATTCTCATCTCGTTTGACACAACCTGCTCTGACCCACCCTAGCTGTGCTTCACTGACACTTCCTGTAATCTCTTAACTTCCTCACTAGTGTCAACAGTAGACAACAACAGATTGCAGTTTGTATCATCTGAACTTACATCGACATATTCCTCATTATAGGAGCAAGAATTTAACGCAGGATAACAAGCTTTCTCATTGGCATATCTGTTGCACACTGTCAAGTAGTCAGTGCCTTAACCACGGGCTGCACATTTCACCACTGAAATTTGGGCTGATAATTAAGGGTCATCAATACAAAAAAAACCAGTACCCTGGACTCGGGTTAGTATTCATCTAATGAGGCATATCACTGTGCTGGAAATTATACAGTTAGATTCCTAAACACCCGCCTACATGAACTTTGAGTTAGGCGTTTGTCTTCAAATGCCAAACCATCCAAAACAAATCATTGTTTCTTTGAACATAAAAACAAGAGGGGGAGAATCCAGAATTGCTTTTCAACTCGACACGACCACCAGTGACTGGTCAACTGAGACAGTACGTAATCCCACACTTAAAACGAAACAGACATAAAAATGTGTGGTGAGGAGGAAGGCACCTCACGGGAGAACACCCTCGGGGCCCTTGGCAGATGTTTACCAATTTCTTGCCCCTTTCTCATCATTGGTCGCCTTACCTCCTCAAAATAAAGTGACCAAAAACAAAACCATACGTGTTGTGTGCAGAAAGACAGGTGCAAGACAAAACCGTCCAAGGAATTAATCCTTGACATGACACAGAAAAAGTGATTAAAATCAACAGTCACACCAAAGTTACGAATGTATTATTAGTTATGGTGTGTACCGGTGAATTAAAAAGGTTGGTAGCTTAACATCGCATACCAATACTCATAGCCAACATGTTTCACTGCCCTATACACTTACTGGCAGATTCATCAGGGCTCACCACTTAGTCACTGCACCAGTGTTGGACATCCTCATAGTGGAAACTGTTGAGTTGAAAGACAAGGCCATAATTAAAAACCACCTCATGGAAAGACTCTCAAAATTTCAAATGTGTTTGCAACTAGTACACAATCTAATTACCCTTATCCAGCCATATCCTCCCATACCAGCTGGAAGAGGAAGAGACTTCTTGGTCGATTGTCTCATCAATCTGTAAGGAATATGTATGTTGTAACCAGGAATTAAAAACAAATGAAGCAAATCTGTCCTTTGTTTATCAAGCCTAACTAGGCAATAAACGAGACTCATTCTGTTTTATACATAACCCTGGGGATATGTCAGATCTTATTTTGGCAATGATCCGTTCCCAATCAGATCGATCCTATGCACTTACAACCTGCGTTTTGCCAGAACCACTTAGCGTTATCCGTGATACATACATATGTTCGTTCCAAAGTATTTTTAGGCAATGTTACCCCTTGCAGGTAGATCTCTCAACAACTGAGGGGACAGTAGCAAGTTCCTGATGCTCTCATCATTGTGGATTGGTGACCCCGAAGAATTCATGAATCTGTGTTGGGACCATAACTGCCCAAAGTCATTTATGACACCAAAGCTGTGCTGACCATCAATGAACATTGACACTCTTAGCTGGTTATTATTATAACCTGCTGCAAATGTGGCAGGGTGGTTTTCTTCAATGTAGGTATATCAACACTTGTTCTCAGGTCAATCAGAACATCTCATCCTTTACCTTTCTATGTAAACCCTTGTTGTTGAAATCCATTAACACTTTGCATTACAGGGAGTAGGTGCTGATACACTCCCTGAGAAGGAACAGCATTTTCAAGAATTTGCTGAATCTGACCGCTCTGTTTGGCTTTCATCTGGGCAATCGTAAGCTTCTCTTTTAGCTTTTTGTGTTTCATCTCTAATTCATCATCACTGAACTTGGCATAGCACTAAATATCATCAGTGGGCTTACTCTGCCAACAAATAATATGCTGTTGATTCATGGAACTTTCCTCAAATCTCAATCACCGTACAAATATGTACACAAAATGTCCCATATCCTTTGCCTCAATTGTCTCTGTACAACTGAACTGTTAAATTGCCTGCAACAATATCTCATAGAAAGCGTGAATCAACTCTTTGGACTCTTGGTTTGTTCTGTCAATCTTGACCCAATCGATCTCTTCAGAAGAGATTTTCAATTTCAAATAAGTAATCGTTTGATGGCTTTTCTTCTAGAAGTGTTCCCTAACAACTCAGTGGAATTCTACAGAGCTCCATGACTGGTGAAATTCTAGTTCTCTGAGCAGATAAACAGTGCACTCCGTGAGAGAGACAGTTGAAATAAGCTAAACCCAACTGTAAAAGCAAGCACATCACCCAACCCTAACACAAGCGAAAACAATTCAAGGAGTGCAAAGCTAAGTCCTGGAGTGCAACAACAAGAGCAGGGCAAGAGCTACTTGGCTGCTAGGAGTGCTGTAGCCTCATCACATCCACACAGTGTGCAGTATTCAAACCTGCATTCTAGCTATTTAAAATTAAATCCACAGCACATGGTGTGCATGGCTGAACATGCTCCTGGCAGCACAGCAATCAGCAGGCAGCAGGCCAACACACCAAAGCAAGTGGGAAAGTGAAAGTTCCTCCTGCCAACATAGCTCCTCTTAGTTGCAGAGTATCCTCAGGACCCCAAAGTGAACTGAATTGGGGTTGTCAGGGGTCCCGTACTTATACTCAAATGTGCATTTGATGTGGGGAAGACATCAAAGAGAAATTTGAACCTGGTCTATGCCCTACCTTCCACGTTCCAGACTCACTACAGGGGAGTATTCAACTCGGTTTGTGGGGACAGGCACAGCCCTATTCAGAAGCAAGTTTCAGCTCATACCACCAATCTACCGCTGGCTAATGTCACACACCATCTCCCCTTGTTTGACTGTCTAGAGGGAATACACAAAGCCAAGCTTTCACCCTAACTTAGACATGTATTCAGAGACAAGCAGAGACACAGAATGGTTAATGTAAGAAAATGCCAACTTTTTAAAAGTGAAAAAAGAATACCCAGAAATGTATCCAGGAATGCTGAGTGCACTACAAACATGCCACATTACAGTGTACAAAACATAATCAAAAAGTAATCACTAGATTATACAATATGGTTCAATAAACAACTGTATTCCAAACACATTTTTCACTGAATCCAAAATTGCAAATGAGATCATCCCATGGAGTTGATTAAAATCTGCTTTTATTCTTACTCCTCACAGAAAAAGTTCAAAGATAAACAAATGATGCAGCTTGTTTTCAGCATGCAGTAACAAAGCTTCACAAGTCCCAATGCATTTCAGGCATTTAACATAAGCCCTTCATCAGGTGATTCTGCAATGTATAAATACACAAATATAAATTAAATATGTTCAATGACTATCAAATTGCATCAATCGACTGACATGCTGACTCCCAAAAATATAAGGAAAAGAAAAGATGGCTGAAGAGATGGCTGAAGAGCACTGCCTGCGTGTGTAATTACATAATAGTGCCAAAAAACTCCTCAAAGATAATGTGCACCAATAAGACATAAAATCAAAGTGCATCAAACCAACCTCGCAGGTAAACAGTGATGTTAGTAGCAAGTGCAATGAATTAAAAAATAGAAAAAGTAGTATCCGCGCAGCTGCGAGGAAATGAAGACTCCTACCCGAAAGGATAGAGTGCTTACACTCAAAGCCAACCCCATTTTAAAAGTGGCATTTACCTGCAATTTAAAACACAACTTTACTAAAAGATGTGCTTTTTTAAAATGTGAGTCCAGAGACCATAAACTCCAATTTTCCTTCTGCTGCAAAGGTTTATGTTTAAAAATCGTTTAAAAAATCTTTTTTCCCTGCCTCTAAGCTGATAATGACTGATTGTACTTTCTGGCAGACCTTCACAAGGACCTTACCGCCACTGTTCGTTATGACAGAAAAGGGAATTGCACAGGGAAAATTCATATTACTAATGGTGTCAGGCAGGGTTGCATTCTTGCTCCCCTGCTGTTCACCTTATATATTAATAACCTGGGTGGAACACTGGATTTAGCCTGTAAAGATATACCTAGAGCAGGGAAATATACACTGCCCGCATTACTGTACGCAGATGATGCGGCTCTTATAGCCAGAACTGCTGTGGGTTTGCAAAGTCTGCTGAATTCTTTTTACAAGTTTATGACAAATCTGGACCTCAGTATTAACTTTGGCAAATCCCATGTAATGGTGGTTGGAACCCACGTCAAGGCCAAAAAACGTGCCTTGTCTATACACTGCAATGGCCGCAAACTATCTAGAGTCTCTAGATTCCCCTATCTGGGCGTAGTGTTCGACGATCGCTCCACCTGGCTTCCCCAATTGCTGGAGAAAAAAAAGGTCTTGGCGCGCTCTATATCCGCAGTCCTTGGTTTCTCACGCAAAATTGGGGTGAAGCCAATAGAGGCTGTCCTAAAAGTGTACGCCACTAAATGCATAGCTATTGCTATGTATGGCGCGGACTTGTGGGGCTTCATGCCCGCTAAATCCCTCCAAGTGATCGAAGACAACTTCTTGAAGTCCATTCTTTCTTTACCAACATCCACAGCAAATTTCATTGTACATCAGGAATGTGGGGTGGATTTCTTGGAGGACCGAATTGCCATGGCCCCCCTCCTGAAATGGATATCTGTGTGGCTCAACTCAGAGATTGATGTTAACCATGAAATCTTGAAGGATTGTCTAAAACTAGATCATTGGAATAAGATTCCCTGGCTAAAATACGTTGAACAATCTTGTGTTAAGCTGGGCAGGCCTGAATTGTTCCACAATCCCTCTGCCCTCGTCAAGGCCGATTTGAAGTGGGCAAAAAACACCTTCTTGCTACATAGTGGAATGGATAGAGAAAGCAAGGAGTTGAAAAAATCTTCTGTTAGGTCGCACCAACTGATTGTTTCCTCAGATTGCGAACCGGAGCTTTACCTGAAAGTTGTAAATAACCCAAGTCACAGGTACCTCCTTACCAAGTTCCGATTGAACAAGGTTCACCTGCTAATCTGTGGTCGCCCTGGCTGGACCAGGGACTCGGCACTGAGCGTATGCAATTGTGATGGTTACTCAATTATGGACACTGCCCATTTTCTGTTTTTTTGTACCCACTTTAAAACCATTAGGGAAAAAATCATCATTCCCCTGCTGAAGGGGAAAGGATTCAGGCAGGTCAAACCAGCGGTGTTATATCTCCAGATGCTAACTAATATCTGGGAAATCTATAATGTGGCCAAGTTTTTAACTATTGCAATGAGAATGGGCAAAAAGATCAATTGGGTGTAGTTCATGTTCCAACCATTTGGTTTTTATTCTGTAATGTTTTTAATATTGCTGCATTTCTAATTGTAACTCTTTTCTTAAATGATGTACTTTGATTTCTGGACCATTTTTATGTATGTCTGTACTTTTATGGTTTTGAAAATTCGAACCGAATAAAGTATTACTTGATTGATTGATTGATTGACTGATTGGTTACTTATACGTCCAAATACGACAGTTGACAGCGAGCATTTCTGTGTTTGTGAGATATGCTTTCTGTACGCCCATCACGTGGTAATATGCTTAACCATTAACAAGCAACAATCATTACACACTCGCGCACGTCCAATCAGGTGACCTAAACGTAGGCTGACGACAGGGCATGTTAGGAGATTTAAATTACACCGCAAAATAGACCCCTTGATTACCATTGAAATCGGGTGTTTGGAGCAGGGATGTTGTATCCTATTTGCCAGGTGAAAAGTCTTCGGCATAGATATAAACAATGCGCAGGGAACTTTGAGCCCACAATAGAGTCTAACGCGACTAAAATTATGTTTGTTTCGAGGCCGTTTGAGTCTCGATTAGCCACAGTAATATATACTAATATATACTAAAGAGCTAGGCGAGCGATATAGGCAACGTTCACCCCGCTTTTGCTAGAAAGCTGACAACGAAAATAAAGTAAACTAGATTTGGCGATTAAATAGTCTAAGCCTTCTTATCTAAAATTTGAGACGAGCGGCATAGGTTAACGCCCACCCCGCATTTGTTAAAAAACTAGTAATGGAATTGTTATTTTTAACAACAACAAAGAAAACTAGATTTGGTGACTAAACAGCACAAGCCTTTTGATTTAACAGTTAATATAATATGAGATTAGCAAATTGCTGCCATGCAACGTTGTGCTTTATGCTAACGACTCGTGCACGTTTCTTTATAAAATATATTTACGAATAAAGGAAAGGCACTAAAGCACAATGCGTTTATTATGGTCTAGGAATTCTTGTGTTTATTGATCAGAATTCGCTCACACAAAACTCTTCATACAATTCTAATATGACATAGTCGATGAGATTATTTCAAATGTTCATGACAAACTGATAATTATGACACAGAGGCCTTTTAAACTCATAGAATATTTATACTATTTACAGGTGGTCGTACCAAAAGACCCTTTTCAGGAGGTTACTCCCTGAACATCGCGCCTGTCGACAAGATATTATTATTTTTTCCATTTGTATGTAACTAAGTGTCTAACTACTGGTAAGGTACTATCTTGCAAATCTTTTGGGATAAAACCGAGATTATTGCCTTTAAAGTGCCCCCTATTTATGGTCTGCTTTTCTTCACTAATTATTTTAGAACCTGTTTTTACCTGAAAAATAACGGTGGCTCCAAGACAGACAAACCCAGTCAGGCTCCTTAAAATTTACAAAGGTATTCCATGCGTTTACATAGAAGTATCGAAATAGAAATGTGTTTCATACACAAAATACCTGATGATGACATTCTTTATTTTTTAAGGAAGTCATCCAGATAAGAAAATGTATTGCCTCTTATCCTCATAAACAATAGATGTCACTAGAAAAATATAGGACATCCTTTCTGTGCCCACTCTGTTTATGATATAGAGGTACGTGGTGCTTCCTTAGAAAGGAATATTGTATAGACTACATTAATAATATATAGATATATTGATACTATACAACATTTTGCTAATAGGGATTGTAGTGTGGTTGTCATTTAAAGCATGCATAGAGTTCTTTAATATGTATACTGTATTCGTTCAAAATTTGTAAAGCTGACAAAATGTTGGAATAATTATGCCTTTGGTATTAGAATCTCCTGTGGAGAAATGCACATGTAAAATATGATCAATTGTCAACTAACTGTATGTTCCTTATATTTAGAATATTGGTCCTGATGAAGGTGTTTTAAAGTACAAAACCAAAACGCTGCGTCGACAACTTTTCTCTTTGTGAATCTAATGATTTTATTATGATTGTGTTCTTATATTGCTGAAATTAAATGGACTTGCCATGTTTTGAACAAATGATATATATCCCCTTTTTTAAAAATATTTTTTCTCCTACTTTGGTTTTTAACTTGTGTATTTTAACTGTTTCTATGTATTGTTTTTATGAAATTTTTTCTTACATTGTTTGGCTTAATTGTATATTCTGGTATGAACTCTTGACAACCACAATATCCCTACCTCTTGTATAAACGTTATGTTAGGGACTTTGTGACTTTTCGGGATTTGTAACTTGTCTCCCTTTGGCTCCTCTTTCTTTCATGATCTATCTTCTCATTTATCCAGCTCACTCCATTTTCGGACATAAGAGATTCATTCTCTAATTTATATTTTCATTCTAGGTGAGCTCATGTTTGCAAGATCTCGGTCACTGACTCTCAATCTGTATCTTCTTTACTGTACTTTTGACCTCTGTATGTTAATCCCATGTCTCTGATCTACTTCTGATAATCTGTCATAGCCTGTCTTGCACACCTAGTAATGTCTTTACACAGTAATAACAGTTTGTCATCCTGATATGTATCAAATGGAGAAAACCCAAGGGTTCCAATGATCATTTATCATTCATTTATCTTTATCATTTCTTCTTATTCTATTTTCAATTTGGCCACATCCATAATTCTTTCTCTCTCGGGACTTGAGTGGATGGATGTTCCACTCGTTCCAAGATTTGCATTATTGGTTTGAGTCTATATACCTCTAAGCCAATACTCAAATTTTTGGCCCATCGGACTGGGCTGTTCAGCTGGGGTGTGTAGAAATATCTCTGTGCTATAGGTACCAGTACTTAGACCAGGTGGTGAATGCAAAAGAGACATGTCAGAAGTTGGCATTTCCATTGGTACCTCTGTACCAGGGACACTGTGATTCACATTTGAACCTATATTGGCATTAGGCTCAAAAAAGGGGTATATTCTCTGAGAAAATCCCGTGCACCAATCAATCCCAGTCTGATTATTGGTAGGATTTGCATGTAAAATACCAGTGGTTTCCCGTTGCATCGGACCCAAAGCATTCTGAGGGATATGTCTCATCATTGGGCTTGTTAAATTGTCAGGTAGAAAGTTTGTCCTAGTTGGAACAGCCAAAGTGTGTGTTTTATTTCCTGTTGCTCCAGGCTTGTACGAAGAAACTATAAAACCTATAGTGATGGGAACTCTCAGTGCATTTGAGGCATTAAGAATATGTAAATTTGAAGGGACTGTCATCACTGAATTTTCTTCGACTAAACGTGATTTCATATTTACTGGTGTCGAAGACACATCAGAAATCTTACTCGTAAAGTGCATTACTCTTTCCACCAGTCTGTGTCTTATTATATGGAGGTGGAAGGTGTAGCAATAATCCAGTCACAAAATCCTCATCTAGTTTGCTGTCACTTTCCTCATATCAGTTTTCTGTGTCTCTGGCTCTTTGGGCTTCTTCTTTTCATGCATTTGCCTTTCACTTCTATGTTACTCTACAATGCAGGATATAATATATCTCCCTCCTTGATGTCAGTTCTCCAGGCTTTCTGTTCTGCATCCCATCTAGCATTCACACAATTGTGTATGGCTTTCTTGACTCCCCCTTGGTACTTGGTATCTCGCCCACTGTTTTTGGTGAGGCATATGTCCCCAAGATTGAATAGCTTTATTTATGTCTAGGAGGCAGCTTAATTTCACACAGTGTCCTCCTTATATGTTCAATGATTCTCAAATTGAATGTACCATAATGAGGGAATGCTAAAGGAACATCTTTCTCAGTGATTCAGCACCATTATTCAAGCCAAAAATGTGTGAAAATCCATGTCTACTGCCATAATTTAACCTAGCATACATTCAGGCGTTGCCTCTATTAGTTTTCTAACAGGCACTGATACATCTCCCTTCACTAAACCTTGTAATGCTTTAGAGAACTTCATTTTTTAATCAGAATATACAAGATTCACAAACCACTTTTCTTCGGAACCAGGAAATACATTTGCAGCCACAAATCTCTATTCGGTGATGACAACCGACCTCAGTGCGGCTCTCTAGGATGTATTCAACAAATGCCAGCGTGACTTTACACCAACTGACCTATACCAGCACAGCAAAATGTGACATCAGTCTCGCTCCTTGCAGCAGCTCACCCTCCTTTACAATGTCTTTCGAGCACATTTTCTAAACAGTTCGCACAATGCAAAGACTTTCAACAAATAGTTCTATCTGCTCCTCTAAGGAATGAAAGATTATCCTTACATACAAGAGATAATTTAGAACAATATTTTGCGACCTATTCTAACATTCACTTCAAGCAAAACCTCAACCAGCGGGATCTCACACAGATTGATACAGTTATTCTCTGTGAACCGAGATCAACCATGCCAATCCACATCTCACTACCATGCAAAGATTAAGACCCTATTGTAAATATACTGTTGACAATGTCTCTGGACAAGCACTACAATACATGAGACAACAACACCAAGTGTCTTTCCTCAATGAGACTTACAACTCACCCGGGGCGGAGACCTCCTCTCTGCCCGCGGAGTGAGCAGAGATTTGCCTTCTCCGCGTTCTGCAGAGAACACAGAGAAGACAAATCTCTGCACACTATGCAGCAGAGCGCACTTTGCCAGCCCTGCCTCCACCTCTATTAAGAAATGAGTTAACCCTAATTAAAAAGAAATTTAAAACCACTTAACTGTGTACCGCGGCATCCCCGGGCTGCCCTCCTCCTCTTCCTCGTCTGTACCAGTAGTGCTTGAACAAACTGTGCATGCTTGTCCCCCCGCACATGCACATTTCTCACAAGAAAAGCGCATGCGCGGGTGCACGCACATGCGCAGTTTTCTCAAGCACTACTGATACAGACGAGGAAGAGGAAGAGGGCAGCCCGGGGATGCCGTGGTACAGAGGTAAGTGGTTTTAACTTTATATTTAATTGAGATTAACTTATTTCTTATTAGGTTTTGCATAGGATCTGCAGAAAAGGGGGGTCAACAAAGAAGTCCACACCAATCCAAATCGATTTTCAGGGGATCTACGGGCCGTTCTCTCTAGTTCAAAGAGGGTTGTTCGTAAGTTATTATCCAAAAAGTCACAAAGCAACACCCTTTGGTTACATCATCATCAGAAGTCCATTGTATTTGTTTCAATCTCCATCTTGATTCACCCGTTGCAGACAGTAACATCCAGGCAAAATCCCACAGCAGGCATGGAAAGGACATCTCCTTTACACACTCAGGTTAAAACATATTAGTACTTTATTTGGTTGAAAGTTTCTCATGTACAGGTCGTCAAGGTCTGTCTCTCAGGACATGTAGCTATCGCTAGTACAGACTGACTGCCGGAATTGTCGAGTTAGCAGAACGAGCACACAGACATTTACAAAACGTAGCATGGTGAAATACAGGCCTTTTATTAATTTTTACATTTCTAGCTCATGTTGCATAAATTATACTGCAAGTAGTCAAATTAGTCAAATGCAATCATGACTGAGAACTACATTTTAAAGTACTTATGTGGAATATGAATGCATACAATGCATTTCTACAATTGCTTGGCTTTCGGTAAGTTTCTACATATTATATGGGTATGTATTAAAATCAGGTCTCTAGGGGTTACTCAAACAATGTAGCACACATTTACAAATGTTGTGTTTCTTCATCAGTAGGAGTGCATTCGTTTTTTTATTTTTTTAATATTTTTATTAAATAGTTTCTCACTTCTACAAAGCTGGAAGACATGTTTCGGTCATCAAAATGGAGTGCATTCGTTTTAATATTCTTTTTTTTTTTAATGTTATTTATTATGTTTTGGCTCTCAAAGAGGGCCACATAAAATACATAATACAAATACACACATAGGATAAGATACAATATAATACCAAAAGACAGTTTACAACAATTAACATCAGACAAGAATAATCAGCAGCAGACACCTCCATATCTCATTAATAAATAGCTAAAAAACCTTTAAAAAATTAAAAATATAGAAGCAAAACATTTCATTTTGGGGGAAATACAAAGCCTGCAAAAAGGTATTTACATTAAAGATACTGATTCGAAGACATATTGGCTTTAACCATTTCAACCGCAAAGAACGCAGTGCGGTACATAAAAACAACACATGAGTTCGATCCTGAACACTCATATTACATAGGTTACATACCGGAGAAGGTCCATACCATTTAGATAAAAGGAGATTTAAAGGTAATAAATCATATCTTAGGAGAAACCATAGTCTTCGAACTCCATGGGGAATATTCCATGTAACATATGGTTGGGCAAGCTTCATTGAATAAGAATTAAAAAGGAGATCACATCCCCTATTTTCTTGTAGTACATTCTTATCCAATTTAAAGCAGAGTTCCCAAGAAGCCTGTTTCAGCAGGGCTTTTAGCTGAGTCGGGGAATGTATAAAAAGACTACTTTCATCCAACTCTAAAAGTGTCACAGCTTTTCTGAAATTCCTAACTCTTTAAAGCTGCCCAACAATTCTCCTTTAAGAAGAGCTCTCAACGATCCCGGTTCTCCTCTGGCCAAACATGCCACCCATCTTACCAAGAGAGAAAATTACAAAAAACAATTTGATGGACAGAATGTAGATCAATGTCTTACATTCACCACAGTACAAGAATCTGGGCCTAAATCCATCGTTTTTTGCACTCCACACCACCCTGGGTTAGATAATGGCTTTATGCAAATCAGCTCTGACCCTGTGCCCCATGGGAACAGTCCAGTCCGAACTACACAGCCATATCTTTCCCAGACCGGAATCAAGCATCCGAGGACCGGACCGGTTTCGAGGTAACACCTCTCATCAGCCCGGCTAGCTTGACTCCAGTGGTGTGGAGGCTCTGGGACCCACGTCTGAGCTACCCCAGTACACTCAGGGAGAAAATTACAAAAAACAATTTGATGGACAGAATGTAGATCAATGTCTTACATTCACCCCAGTACAAGGATCTGGGCCTAAATCCATCGTTTTTTGCACTCCACACCACCCTGGGTTAGATAATGGCTTTATGCAAATCAGCTCTGACCCTGTGCCCCATGGGAACAGTCCAGTCCGAACTACACAGCCATATCTTTCCCAGACCGGAATCAAGCATCCGAGGACCGGACCGGTTTCGAGGTAACACCTCTCATCAGCCCGGCTAGCTTGACTCCAGTGGTGTGGAGGCTCTGGGACCCACGTCTGAACTACCCCAGTACACTCAGGGAGAAAATTACAAAAAACAATTTGATGGACAGAATGTAGATCAATGTCTTACATTCACCCCAGTACAAGGGTCTAACCCAGGGTGGTGTGGAGTGCAAAATAACGATGGATTTAGGCCCAGATCCTTGGACTGGGATGAATGTGTGACATTGATCCACATTCGATCCATCACCTGTTGTGTTTGCAATTTCCGCCATAAGTGCGCTGGGGATGCCCAGACGTGGGTCCCAGGCACTCCACACCACTGGAGTCAAGCTAGCCGGGCTGATGAGAGGTGTTACCTCGAAACCGGTCCGGTCCTCGGATGCTTGATTCCGTTCTGGGAAGGACATGGCTTTTGTAGTTCGGACTGGACTGTTCCCATGAGGCTCAGGGTCAGAGCTGATTTGCATATCGCCATTGTCTAACCCAGGGTGGTGTGGAGTGCAAAATAACGATGGATTTAGGCCCAGATCCTTGGACTGGGATGAATGTGTGACATTGATCCACATTCGATCCATCACCTGTTGTGTTTGCAATTTCCGCCATAAGTGCGCTGGGGATGCCCAGACGTGGGTCCCAGGCACTCCACACCACTGGAGTCAAGCTAGCCGGGCTGATGAGAGGTGTTACCTCGAAACCGGTCCGGTCCTCGGATGCTTGATTCCGTTCTGGGAAGGACATGGCTTTTGTAGTTCGGACTGGACTGTTCCCATGAGGCTCAGGGTCAGAGCTGATTTGCATATCGCCATTGTCTAACCCAGGGTGGTGTGGAGTGCAAAATAACGATGGATTTAGGCCCAGATCCTTGGACTGGGATGAATGTGTGACATTGATCCACATTCGATCCATCACCTGTTGTGTTTGCAATTTCCGCCATAAGTGCGCTGGGGATGCCCAGACATGGGTCCCAGGCACTCCACACCACTGGAGTCAAGCTAGCCGGGCTGATGAGAGGTGTTACCTCGAAACCGGTCCGGTCTTTGGATGCTTGATTCCGTTCTGGGAAGGACATGGCTTTTGTAGTTCGGACTGGACTGTTCCCATGAGGCTCAGGGTCAGAGCTGATTTGCATATCGCCATTGTCTAACCCAGGGTGGTGTGGAGTGCAAAATAACGATGGATTTAGGCCCAGATCCTTGGACTGGGATGAATGTGTGACATTGATCCACATTCGATCCATCACCTGTTGTGTTTGCAATTTCCGCCATAAGTGCGCTGGGGATGCCCAGACGTGGGTCCCAGGCACTCCACACCACTGGAGTCAAGCTAGCCAGGGCTGCTGAGAGGTGTTACCTCGAAACCGGTCCGGTCCTCGGATGCTTGATTCCGTTCTGGGAAGGACATGGCTTTTGTAGTTCGGACTGGACTGTTCCCATTAGGCTCAGGGTCAGAGCTGATTTGCATATCGCCATTGTCTAACCCAGGGTAGTGTGGAGTGCAAAATAACGATGGATTTAGGCCCAGATCCTTGGACTGGGATGAATGTGTGACATTGATCCACATTCGATCCATCACCTGTTGTGTTTGCAATTTCCGCCATAAGTGCACTGGGGATGCCCAGACGTGGGTCCCAGGCACTCCACACCACTGGAGTCAAGCTAGCCGGGCTGATGAGAGGTGCTACCTCGAAACCGGTCCGGTCCTCGGATGCTTGATTCCGTTCTGGGAAGGACATGGCTTTTGTAGTTCGGACTGGACTGTTCCCATGAGGCTCAGGGTCAGAGCTGATTTGCATATCGCCATTGTCTAACCCAGGGTGGTGTGGAGTGCAAAATAACGATGGATTTAGGCCCAGATCCTTGGACTGGGATGAATGTGTGACATTGATCCACATTCGATCCATCACCTGTTGTGTTTGCAATTTCCGCCATAAGTGCGCTGGGGATGCCCAGACGTGGGTCCCAGGCACTCCACACCACTGGAGTCAAGCTAGCCGGGCTGATGAGAGGTGTTACCTCGAAACCGGTCCGGTCCTCTGATGCTTGATTCCGTTCTGGGAAGGACATGGCTTTTGTAGTTCGGACTGAACTGTTCCCATGAGGCTCAGGGTCAGAGCTGATTTGCATATCGCCATTGTCTAACCCAGGGTGGTGTGGAGTGCAAAATAACAATGGATTTAGGCCCAGATCCTTGGACTGGGATGAATGTGTGACATTGATCCACATTCGATCCATCACCTGTTGTGTTTGCAATTTCCGCCATAAGTGCGCTGGGGATGCCCAGACGTGGGTCCCAGGCACTCCACACCACTGGAGTCAAGCTAGCCGGGCTGATGAGAGGTGTTACCTCGAAACCGGTCCGGTCCTCGGATGCTTGATTCCGTTCTGGGAAGGACATGGCTTTTGTAGTTCGGACTGGACTGTTCCCATGAGGCTCAGGGTCAGAGCTGATTTGCATATCGCCATTGTCTAACCCAGGGTGGTGTGGAGTGCAAAATAACGATGGATTTAGGCCCAGATCCTTGGACTGGGATGAATGTGTGACATTGATCCACATTCGATCCATCACCTGTTGTGTTTGCAATTTCCGCCATAAGTGCGCTGGGGATGCCCAGACGTGGGTCCCAGGCACTCCACACCACTGGAGTCAAGCTAGCCGGGCTGATGAGAGGTGTTACCTCGAAACCGGTCCGGTCCTCGGATGCTTGATTCCGTTCTGGGAAGGACATGGCTTTTGTAGTTCGGACTGGACTGTTCCCATGAGGCTCAGGGTCAGAGCTGATTTGCATATCGCCATTGTCTAACCCAGGGTGGTGTGGAGTGCAAAATAACGATGGATTTAGGCCCAGATCCTTGGACTGGGATGAATGTGTGACATTGATCCACATTCGATCCATCACCTGTTGTGTTTGCAATTTCCGCCATAAGTGCGCTGGGGATGCCCAGACGTGGGTCCCAGGCACTCCACACCACTGGAGTCAAGCTAGCCGGGCTGATGAGAGGTGTTACCTCGAAACCGGTCCGGTCCTCGGATGCTTGATTCCGTTCTGGGAAGGACATGGCTTTTGTAGTTCGGACTGGACTGTTCCCATGAGGCTCAGGGTCAGAGCTGATTTGCATATCGCCATTGTCTAACCCAGGGTGGTGTGAAGTGCAAAATAACGATGGATTTAGGCCCAGATCCTTGGACTGGGATGAATGTGTGACATTGATCCACATTCGATCCATCACCTATTGTGTTTGCAACCCATCTTACCAAAGTGCATAATCCCTGAACCCAGCTACTCCTAAGGCCGAATTCAAACCTACATGCGGCGAGCGAGCAAGCTGTGTTAAGGGTAGATAAGGATCCTAATAGTTTTCCTTCAACTGTGTGGCAGAAACCCCAATGCTTCAGCTCTACAAGTTCTATTCCATATAAAAGCGTAGCAGGAATTTTTGCCCTAAACACCTCAAGTAAACAAGCAAAATGTATTTTCCCTGTGGCAAGATAAAGGGAACATAAACCTTTGCCATGTGCAAGGGCTTTGCGCGAGCTATGGTCAATATGGGGCTTCTCACTCAGATTGGCCGAAATTATTTTACCTAAAAAAGTATAGGATCTAACTACCTCTAATTTCAGGCCACCAATAGACCATCCAAAATTTTATGATCTGGATTTCTTTTTTCCTGAAATGCACATAATTTTACTTTTGGAAGTATTTATCCTCATAAAATGGGACTCAGCAAATAAATGTAGAGCCTGCAGACGATTCGCCAAACCCTTAGGCGTTAAGTCTAAGATGAGGATATCGTCTGCATACAGCAAACAGGAAATAGGAGACCCCCCCACAACCGGGGCAATGCCCGCACAAGCAGCCAGGGAAGCAGGGAGATCAGCAATGTACAGGGAGAACAATAATGGGGCCAAAAGACAACCCTGTTTAAGTCCATTCAAGGATGGAATTAATTGAGAGAGACCCCTTTCTCCACCTTGAAGCACACGACACCATGTATCCGTATGAAGAGCACGTACAAGATCCAATACATGAGATGGCAAACCCAGTGCTGCTAATTTTCTCCACAGCGTACGACGATCTACTTTGTCGAACGCTGTGGAGAAATCAATAAAAGCAGCAAACACCACCCCCCCTCGAACGTGTATGTATTTGTCCAAAATTACCTGGAGGGCGGTGAGATTATCTAATGTACCTTGCCCCTTGCGGAAACCAGTCTGTTCCAGTGGTAAGATATTATTTTCTTCGACCCATTCATTAAGTAATGTTAAGAGACACTTTGCAAAAACTTTTCCGATTGAGTCAAGGAGAGCTATCAAACGGTAATTCATAGGCTTGTCCCTAACTCCCTTCTTAAATAGTGGGACCAATATGCTTCCCCTCCAAGAAGCAGGCACCATTTTAGAGACGAAACAGCATCTGAACAATGGAAAGAGTATCTTACTCCATAAAGACGGATCCTGCTTCAAAACCGACATGGGTAACTCATCAGGTCCCATTGCTCCCGAGGAGCGCATGTTCTTAATGGCCATTTCTATAGTTTTCTCCGAAGGGAAGTCAATAGGAACCTCAGCTGCTTGAACAAACCCACTATCCTCAACCAATGTGCCATTCCCAGCATATAGCTTCGAGATAAAAGAGGCCCATACCTCTTCAGAGATGGGAATGGGAAGAGGGCTAGCTCTAGCTCCACATCCCTTGCCAACTATAGACCAAAATTCTCTAGCCTTACCATGCACAACGGCTTCCCTTAAGCTTATCCACGAAGCATCTTCTTTCTCTTTCTTAAGTTTCATTCTCAATCTACTTCTTCTTTTTAGCAGCGATATTTTATTTGCTAATTCACCAGATCTACATAGAAATTGCTCCCGCACTAATTTATTTATTTCCTTAAGTAGGGGGAGCATTACACTAGGATATAGAAACTTTTTCCTAGGAAAACTAGACTTTTTTGTAACCAAGGTGATCTTCCTCATGAATTTTTCAAAGTGCATGATTTCAGAACCCAACCAATCACTTAATTCTAATATGGTTTTACAAAGGATATCCTGCACACCCTTCATGGCACTTGGATTCCAAAAACATCTACCCGAAGTTTTATGGAAATTAACACCTTTGTTATTAAATGACCAGGTATCAGAGGGAGGAGGTTGTAAAGAGATACTTATACTGATCACATTGTGGTCACTCAGAGCTGTTGGGGATACCATTATATCCTGGACAAGCGAGAAAAAACCATAATCAGAGATCACATAGTCTAGTATTGAGTCGCTAAAAGGGGACCTATGGGTAAATTTCACGGGAATATCAGCATTCGTTTTATACGAAGTTGGTTTCTACATTAGTCTGAGTTTATTAAAATATCTGAATCCGCATGGTTAAACATTACTTGTGAGTACATTCTCTATTTTCTACAATGAATGCGCTCTTCAATATTTTTGAGCGTATGTTTTCTCAAAAATTATTGCTTTTAAGTAAGAAATATGTGCAAGGTTCACGTTCAAGGCACCTCTCTGTGAACATTATCTCATGTTATTTTTCATACTTTGTGACGTGTAAAGAGTGGCAAACTTTAACGCTGCACCAATCCCTGCACAACAGGGATTTTATCTTGGCTATCTGACCAAAACATCTTTCCTAGTCATCTAATACATCTTCAATGGCCTTGTCTGAATAAACTCTTCTCCGTCTTTTAGATCTTGCTGCCGCCTGATCTGCAAAGTGATGTTCTCTGCTTTCCTGGCAGATAAAACTTGCCATTTTTTGAGATCTCTGTGACAGGCAGGTGAAGATCTTTGGGGCATATTACCAACAACTAGCGATAATTTTTGTCTCTAACTTGTTTAGAGACAAAAATTATCGTCGCACATCGGCGATTTTTATCGCAGATAAACCTTGCTATTAACAAGGTTTATCGCAAATGCGATAAAAAACGGCCGAAATGCATGAATATCGCTGAAAAGTCAGCGATATTCATGCATTATCGAGCAAATGCTCTTAGCCATGTTATCCACCTCCCATTGGATAACATGGCTAAGAACTGCTCAGGGCACGTGTTAGCTTTTGGAGATATTCCCGCTTAGCGCGAATATCTCCAAAAGTTGGTAATAGGAGATAGCGATGTTAGCGACTGTTTTCAGTCTCTAACATCTTGGCACGCCCACTTTGCATCTCATTAGTGATAAATATCACTGACATGCAAAGTGGGGCCCAAGATGGTAGCTATCTCCTACTAGCTGTCGCTAACTGGTGTTAGCGACAGCTTGGTAATAGGGAGATAATTTTATCTCCGCTTTCTTGGCTTTTAAAGCCAAAAAAGCGGAGATAAACCCCCTTGATAATATGCCCCTTTGTACTTTCAGCAGAGCTACTGCCAATGTGGTTGCACTGAAGGCACTGAAGCTTTGCTGTGTAGGTATCATGCTCAAAGTGCTCACACAGCAAAGGCACTTGCTTTTCCAATACAGGCTTCCAAAGTGGGAGTTTCTTATTGGAACCAAAAACATAATGGCCTGATCATTAATCCAGGATCTTTCAACTCGTTGGAACATTCTCTTTTCTTAAATCCTTCGACATCACTGGAGTTGCATGGGACGGATTTAATTCTACCTTCTTTGACAACACTTTATCAGTATCTTGGAGTTAATATGTACTTACCCATCTCTATGTTAACTTTGATGTATCACAGGTATCTATCCTGGGATTCCTACATGAGCTCTATATCTTATGAATGCAGCATGTTGCTTCGGGTGTTGTGGTCTTGCTGTTAAGTCTGGCCTTTGAAACAATTTTAGCTATCTCAGCAGACTATTGAGTTTAACAAAAAATGCATTATATGCAGATAGGCAAACGTTTGGTAATTTTTACTTTTCATTTTGCTTCTCCCCAACACCACAGCATACAACATGGAGAAGTAGATCAGTCCACCTTACCCAGTGACTTTCTTCACTTTGAGTGAACGGCACAAAGCATGGTGCACTGCTAACAAACACCAACACATAATACTGTCTCTTCCATTGCAAAACTGGTTTAAAGTGTGCTTTTTCTGTAATTTATTTTAATATTAACTTTAAACATTGGTTATTTATGTTGCCTACACTCATTTATATATTTTAATTCAGAATGTGTCACATTATGGGAGAAACTTTGTAGCTGTCTGTGATTGGAATTCTTGTTTAGGGGTGATTTATTTTAGTTTCTGTTGCAAATAATAACAATAATAAAATGCACGATGCAGCTGAAAGGCATGTCGTTTGAAAAAACATCACTAGCCGCAATGATGAATATTGTTAGACCTGGTGTAGTTGGTGTAGTATTGCTGCACATCTTCTGACCTTCACCCCCCTTGTTTGTACTGAAGTCGTATTTTCACCAGAGGTCAGGTGCTTGTGTTCTCTCCTATACACCTGGTAAACTTGGCATACAGCTAATTGGTGCCATATTAAATATCCCTAAGTGGAAAGACCAGATCAAATTTTTCTCATAAGGGAGACTTACCGTGGCAAACTCAGAAAATAAGTCCAGCAGAATAATGACAGTTGACCCCCCCCGCCCCCTTATCGAGGATGAATTTGAGCTCATTGCATGCTTCATCATATGCTTACTCACCCTATCCTGGTGAGATGGCTACCAGGGCAGCCTCGTCCTTGGGAGTATGAGAGAGTTCTTGATAAAAATAATTCCTGGATAATTATGCAGGGATCCAGATTAAAATTCCTTAGGGTACCCCAACAGGAATTTGCTTTTTTTAGATACTCTCACTAGGGTCAAAAGACCTGAGAAAGATGTTTCTGGGCACTGTGATCCTCACATTTATGATTTTATTTTTGCTGAGAGGCACAGTGATCCTCAGAACTATTTGCCTGCAAACATGTTCAAGCCCATAAACTAACCTAATACATGGTCTCATACATTCATCAGGGCTAACAAAGGTAGATATAGCAAAGCCTTCCTAACTGACATAACACCTCTACATGCAGGTGCTACCAGGAATTCCCACCTTGCCTGCAAGGAGATGATCATCCAACTTGGGCATATGCTTTAAAGCATTGTCAGATGTCAGGGGTACAGGTCCTGTAGTTACACATTTGTCAAGGAGCAATGTCCATCCATTTACCTATACTGCTCTCTCCGGTCTGTTGAACACAGGTACTTAGCATCTGAAGTTAAATGTGCTTCTGATAGGTCGGTAGTGCTGGCACAGGATTATTCATGTGGCCATTGCATTTATGGAAGGTGAGTAGGACTGTTGCAGAATCAGTTACATGTCAAGCATGCCTATGAAAGATATGTAGAGAGCTACAGAGAGGAACATTGAAGCTGCATCTTGGACAAGCAAGTAGAAATGGGGGAAATGTCAGTTACATGCCATGCACACTTCTGTCAGACATATGTTATGTTATGTTAAATTATTTGTAAAGCCAATGCATACATGAGGGTGGCTTGGAGCTAGAATAGTAAGCAAGGGAAGGGGGGGGGACGACCTACTGAGTGAAAAGCCAGGTTTTTAAAAGCTTCCTGATTTGAGAAAGGGAAGGAGCTTATCTAAGATTGAGAGGATGAAGATTCCAGGCTGTCGCAGCTCTAACCACAAAGCTGTTGCCACCCCATTTCGATTTTTTAAATCTAATGGCCTTTACTCTCAAAGAGTCTGCTGAGCTTATATTTCTTGACGGAGTGTACAGTGATAAGGCTTTTTTTCAGAAAAGAGAGTCATAATCATGGAGGGCCTTGTACGTCAAGCAGTGGGCCTTAAAACAAATTCTGTTTTTGACTCTCAGCCAGTGGAGTTCCTTGAGAGCAGGGTGGTGCCTAGGCAGGTCCAGTAGGAGTCTGGCCGCGAAATTCTGATGAATCTGCAACTCATTCAAATATTGAGCATGCAGGCTGATGTAAAGGCCATTACAAAAATCAACCTTTTATAATACAAGTGTTGAAATGACTGACTTCCTGACTGAGATGAGCAGAAATATTAAAATGTGTATTTAAGTATTCTCAAGATGTTATATGATGAGGAGAAAAACACCAAGACTCTTGGCTTTACTGGTCCGTACAGGAAGGGGCCCATCTCCCCATGCTAGCATAGGGCAGTCAAAAAGTAAGAATTATTACCTAGTAAGATCACGTCAGTCTTTCCAGCATTAAGCTTAAGATGATGTTTATTCATCCAACCAATATTACGTTTCATACAGTCATGTATGCGAGCACCAGTTTGGTTGGCATCATTAGAGGCTGATAACACAATTTGTGTGTCGTCCGCGTAAGAATTGAGGGAAAATCCAAAGGATTCAACCAGGGGGGCAAGGTCGGTGATGTATATATTGAAGAGAGTCAGGCTAAGAGAGGATACCCTGGGACCGAGCAGGGCAAACGGAACAAGCTTGATGAGAAGGCGTCTAAGTTGACTATGTTTTCCCTGTTTGACAGGAAGGATGAAAGTAATTTCAAAGTAAGTTTTTTTTATACCTTTTGCTTCCAGACAGTGGATCAGGTTGGAATGATTCACTGTGTCAAACACAGCATATAAGTCCAGCAGGAGAAGGGTCGCTGAGCCCCCCTCATCTAGGATGAATCTGATCTCATTGGTGCCCTTGATCAGAGCAATCTCTGTACATAGGGGGTCATTATGATGGCGGATTCCCCGCATACTCCGGGCCGGCGGAAGCCACCGCCGGCCCGGAGTATGCGGGGAATCCGCCGAGGAGGCCTGAAAGACCCACCGCCAAATTAGGATGGCTGGCGGGTCTCACAATCTGTCCTCCACTTTTCCGCCGCGGTCGGAAGGCGACCACGGCGGAAAAGCACTAACATGGCTGGCGGTGTCTATCAGACACTGCCAGCCATATTAGGAAGTAGGGAAAGTAATGCTTTTCCACGGCGGCTTTTCCGCCGTGGAAAAGCATACGGACATTCACTTTGGGGGCCCATTGTGGGCCCCCTGGGTGAAGGTTGCGTGGGGGGTGCACATGGGGGGTACCTATGGTACCCCCCTGCCTTTGCGTGCACGAAGCGGCAGGCACCGCCCGGTGCCTGCCGCTTTGTGCATGCAAATGCACTGCTTTCATTTTTTACATTGCGGCGGGTGCTGCTTCAAGCAGCACCCGCCGCAATGTAAAACATACAGGATGTGACCGCCAGGGTGGCAGTCACGTCCTAATTGCCATGGAGGGACCGCCGCTGCCCATGTGGACGGTCCCTCCTACTTAGGGGTGGCGGACGGACGCAAGTCCGTCCGCCATCCTAATCGACCCAATAGTTTGGATCTAAATCAGAATTGAGTGGGGTCCAGGCATTTGGAGTCATTGATGAACTGATTTAGTTGAGTGTTCATTACTTTCTCTACTATTTTCGCTGGGAAAGAAAGACTGGAGATGAGTCAATAGTTGGCCGGGTCCTCGGGATCCACATTAGCTTTTTTCAATAAAGGCAGGATGAAGGCTCATTTCCATAGGGATGGAAAGATGCCAGTTCTTAACATATTATTAAATATGTCTGAGAGGTACATAGCAATAATGTCAGATTATTATTAATAGATTTATAACTGAGGGCCGACAAGGGTCATCTGGAGAGCCTGACTTGGTGGTTAAGATAAGGTCTTTTATTGATGCAGTGGAAACAGGGGAGAAGAACTAGAAGTTTTAGTAGGCAAATCCTTATCGGAAACTGAGTTTACATTAGCTAAAAGACATTGAGGTTTTTTAGCAGACTCATACACATAGCATTTATTTATTTTATTTTATTTTAAAAAAATTTAAAGCGCGAACAAGATCCTAGCAGATATCAGAGCGCTATACAAACAGTAAATGTTACTTATACAGAAAATAAAAGCAGATCCAAACAAATGTACAAAGAATAGAGTAAAAAAGAAAAAAAACAGCATAGTTAGCTATAGCATCAATAAGTGTCTTGTGGTTGGGAGCTCAAATGTATCTCATCACAGGGTATCAGCAGACCCTACTCATGTGTATTTGGCCATGAGGATGGATTTAACTTCCTTTTTAAAAGAAGTAGTGGACGGGTTAAGTCTGGTTTCTGGTGGTAAGGCATTCCAAATTCTGGGTGCCATCCCAGAGAAGGATCTGTCATAAGTTTTTTTCTTATGGAATATTTGTGGTTTCAGTAGTCATTTTTCCGCATTTCTTGAGGATCTGGACCCACCAGAGAACGTCAGTTTCTGTGCCAGGTAACTGGGTGTCTTTTGATGTAAGGCTCTTTGCGTCATGCATGCACTTTTCAACTGAAGTCTCGCCGCTAGGGGTAGTCAATTCAGGGATTGAAGGTCCGGGGAGATGTGGGAGCTACGTTTAGATCCAGTTATGAGTCTTGCTGCGGCGTTGATTGAGGCTCTAAGAGGTGCAGTTGATGCTTTGGGTAGGCCGCAGAGGGAGATACAACCGTATTCCATTCTGGGTATAACCAGAGCTTGTACTGCCTGCTTAAAGTCATTGTGTGGTGTGAAGGGTTTCAGTTTCCTCAATGTGTTTATCTTGAAGTTAGCTCCCTTTGTAGCATTGCTGATATGTTTTTGCATGTTGAGGTTACTGTCTAAAGTTATTCCAAGTGACTTTGCTGCGTCCACAATGGTAGGTTGTACATTAGACGCCGTGATATGCTTGATCCAATCGTGCATTTTCGGGATTTGAGCCGGCGGAGCTATTAGTAGAAATTCAGCCTTTAGGGCTTTCAATTTAAGATGATTTTCTGCCAGCCAAGTTTGGGTATTCCTAAGAGCTGTAAAAGTAGTTTGATGTCCTCTAGGTTCTGGATCTTGAGGTATAGCTGTGTGCCATCTGAGTACATGTGATATTGCACGTTAGAGGTTTGTAGAATTTCGGTGAGAGGTTCCAGGAAGAGATTAAACAGTGTTGAGGATATTGCGGATCCTTGCGTTACTCCCAAGGTTACTGGGACGGGCTTGGACAGGGTGTTATTGACTTTGAATTGTTGTGTCCGATTTTGGAGAAATGAAGTGAACCAGCTTAGCACTGCCCCATATAGGCCCATTCTGTGTTTCAGGAGGTCTAACAGGTTCTCATGCTTGGCCGTATCAAAGGCCGAGGAGAGGTCAATTAGGATGAGTAGACAGGATGTCATCATAGCATCAGATGCCCCTGAGGCATGGCATCCTCTGTCACCATGTCTCAACAGCATGGAGGAAGCTAATTGGTTTGGCTTTTATATACTGCATAGAAAAATAGGGGCACATGCACACTTACATGCAGCAATTCAGACAGAGCAAGAAGGAGGTTTCAATGAATTGCATAGAGCTACATACATATATGAGCTGGACACTCAGGGAACAGAAACACTACAGCAATTCACAAAAACAAAACCTGTACATACATTCATGAAAAAAGACATCACGTGAATAGACACATTTTTGGTGTGAAGGAAACTTGCAACCAGTTCCTACAAGAAGCGCTCTATAAAACTATTGATTAATTGATTAAAAACCGAGAGTGCATTTTCCACATAGTTTCAAACATAAATATTGAAGTACAAAACAAGTAATCAACGTTTAAAATATAACACAACAATGCCACACAACCATGTTGATATATTTCAACTTTGTTTTTGCTAACCATTAAGTAACATATGTATAACTTTTTTGTGTCATATATGCTGCTTTATAACAAAAGGGAAAAATATAACAACTCCAGCTTTGCTTCTTTTATAACAACAATATCAGTCATTATTATCTTAGGACCATATGCATGATCATTACATTTTGCGAGTCGCAAATTGCGACATTTTGTGACTCACATTTTCTGGCTAGCAAACTGGAATGTACGACAGTATCTCAGACACTGTTCGCATTTCCTAATGTGGTCGCTAAAGACCTATCTCATTAATATTAATGAGGTAGGTTGCGATTTGCGACCCCTTAGGAATCTCACATATCAAATGCTGTGTGTTTTCCTCAAAGGAAAATGGGATGCATCTAAAAGAAAAAAATGAAAAGTGTCTTTTTCACTTTTTAAGGGTAGGCAATGGTCTGTGGGACCAATGTCTGCTCTTAAAAAATATTTTTGCCACCGTTCAGAACGGGGAGAGTGTCCTTTAAGTACCCCTTCCCGTTTGCTACTGGCTTACAATCTACTCGAAGTAGATTTTAACTGTGATTGTTTTGTGACTGAATTTGCTGTCACAAAACAATCGTACATACCAGTGCGACTTGCTATTAGGAAGGGACGCCCTTGGCACTGCCATTTCCTAAAAGTGACTCACCAAACCTATTTTGCCAGTCAGTAATAGGCTACTGCCTCACAAAATAGGGTTTGTACATACCACAATCCATTTTAGCACTTGCAAATGGCCTGATATCCCGTTTGCAACCACTGGAACGGGTTGTACATCTGGACCTTAATGTGTATGTCTTAAATTATAACAGGTTCATTGACTTTGTCAGTGCTTGTTTTAATTTAGCATGAGAAGTAATCAGAAGCCAATATATGGGCAAAACAAAGCAAAAACACGTTGTGTTCAATTCCTATTAAGCACTAATGCTAAACTTTGTTAAAGCACTTTTAGAGGCTCTTTTAGCGTTGCTGGATCTGACCATATAGGAATTTGATGCAGTTTGCTCCGTTGCAAATTCTCATTGCTCCAAGAAATGGAACATTTATCAAACTGTCATGCCGTGCAATGCAGCAAACCACCTTGCTGCACTACATGAATGGGAAAGGGCAAGAACATGTTGTATTTCACATTACACGGTGCACTCCTGTCCTTTCTTTTCACAGGCACACAATGTGCTGCCTAGCGCCAATGCAGGCACTCCAGCGCCTTGGTGCAAAGGGTGCCTACATTGCAGGGAGGATAGTTTTGCACAAAAACCATCCTCAAAAGAATTTTCCTCTTTCTATGGGTGCTGACAGATGTAGCAAACATATAAAGAGAAACAAATGAGGAGGAATTAAAATATTTCTCCTTGTTATGCTTCACCTGGGAAGGCGTAGCATTTTGACGCATTAGCAGTAATGGTAAATCTGGGAATGCGCCAAAATCCATGGATGGATGCATGAGAACACCTGTGCTCCACCCATGGAACACCACCCTGGGGCAGAGTAACTCAACACAGCAGTTTGCGTTGCGTTACTCTTGATTTAGCAAGACATGCAGGGCCACGCAAGGTGGCCTCAGGAGTCTTGACAAATCTGACTTATTAGTTGCCTCTCCCTTGTATCCCCTTGCTAGGTACAACAGTGGCACAACTTAATTATAAATATGCCCCTTAGGACTTATTAGGATTTACTAGCATCAGGAAGAGGATGCAATTTGAAAACAGTGGAGGCTTTTATTAACCACATGGGTGCTCATGTCGAGCTCAACTCGTCATGAGGCACGGTGGCCATGTGCTCATGACGAGCTGAGCTCATCATAACGGCTGCAACGCTCGCACGTGGGGCTAATTCCGCTGCTGTGCGAGTGATCCACAGAAACAGGTGTGGCCGTGACAAGCTGAGCTCGTCATGAGCACACGGCCACCATTCTGCGTGACGAGCTGAGCTCGTCTCAAGCACGGGGCGCTGTGCGCACCCCCTGCCCCCGCACAGTGGGGGAATTACCCCCGCTGCGAAGGGGTTAAGTCTGCTGCAAAATGCATGCATTTGCCATTTACTGCATACTTTATTGGACATTTCCTGGAATAAATCTAAAAAGTTTGTATTGGGATTATATAAATAATGAACTGTGTTCAAATGGAATATGTTTGCAAAAAGGTGCAATCTTTAATCACCCCTTAGGGGCCCGTACGTACGGCTTCTAAAACCATTCTCATCTGTATGACAACAGCGCACACATTCTAAAGGAGACAGTCATGATTGCAGCTCATGATTTTCTAAAGCTATCCTCTGAAAGTCGAATTAAACATGGCAAATTTCAATAGCAATTTAAAGCTGAAGGCTATGGTATTATTCTATGGGCCAATACTTGTATTTTTATATTATTTCTCATGTGTGCACAATAGATTTTGAGACCGAGCATCCTGATGAAAATTATCGATTTTGCATTAAATATTGTTTTATGGTGTTTACCACTCCAGACTTAATGCTTCTGTTGTGTTTATAAACCTATTAAAATTAGAGAAATATGATAGTGTGCTTTGTGAATGGTGATTGCTGGTGTTAGGAAGTAAAACACTCTTGAATGTTGATGGACGTGTAGCCTCATCCTGAGTGCCTCAGCTGTGGTGCTAGCTGGAACTGTGGCAATGTTTTTGGTCATGAGTGAACACTGATCGTGTATGCGCTATAATCTAGACTTGTCTCATGGAATGCAAGAATCTTAGACTGGGAGGGGTGCGTAAAGCATTAGTCTCAAGAGGAGTATGGCTACTGCCTTAGCCTGGAGTTAATTACCACGAGCGCAGTGTTGGCATCATACATGTTTTTAGTGATCAGTGAAGTGAATAGGTTCGTTTAACATGCATCACTAGTGGGTGCCTCCTGGCTCACCATGGTAAAATTCAGGTGCTGTGTGCTTAATTCGACCCTTGACCTACATTGGCTTGTGTGCAATGCAAGGATGAACATGTGCTTGAGATATGGTACAGTTCAGGAGAAATAGTGACAGCAGTTGCGTGTGCACGCAAGGAAGTACATGTGCCTGAGAGATGGTACATACAGTGCAGGAGGAGTACCTAGAGCAAATTAATGTGCGTGCTAGAATGTGTCTATTGGTAGGTACATTACATAGAAGATATTGTGTGATGTTTCATGAGGTCGCAATAATGTATGCCTTGCTCGGGAAGAGGCACAGTGTATTGGAAACTGGACATAACTTAATGCGTGTGCACATAGAAATATGTGTGCACTGGTGGAGAGAACAATAGGCAGAAGAGACTGTGTTCTATTTTGGGAGACCTAGACCCTGCTGGAGGATAAGGGGGAGATGGAGGTTTCTCCCAGCCAGACTTGTGGATTGCTGCTTTTCTGAGTCCTGGTGGGACAGGAAGGAGGAAGGAAGAGCCAGGCTCTGCGGTGCACTTCAATAGGAGTTCTTTGATTCTGAAAGGAGGTCACTGGTCAAAGGGGCCTGGACACATTTGAGGAAAGAGACAGGGTTGGTAAAAGAATCAACAAGAGTTGTGATAGGGCTGTTTGGTAACCTTTAGAAGCACATATTAAAGAGGTTGACATCCAGATGTGAATCTCTAGTCACTCACTTAGACCGTGTTTGGGATCATCTGGTTTGAAGAATGTCTTTCTGTGGTAGACTGCTCTCTGGAGGAAGAGCACAAAGAAGGAATGGGCACTTAAAAGTGAGCAACCTCCACCTCCAGAACATAAACTTCAAATACAGAGACACTAAATCACAAGAGTGTCTGAAAATGGATTATAAAAAGGGAAACGTGGGGGTCCCAAACTGTCAAAATAAAGCTGTACATCAGACTGGAGAAACTCAGCATGGGATTTGCCTGTTAGGACTGGGGACTAAGGGTCTGCCAGCGTCCCTTTCTGAGTGAGGGGTCATTACCCAGGAGGATCAAGAACACTTATTTACCTGGAGCCTGTAGTATCAGATTCTGACTGACCCAAGACCAGTTGGCAATGTGATATGAAGGAGATATATTGCTTGGAGTGAGGTCTAGTAGGGATCCCATTGTGTGTATCTTAGAAGCGGTGCGTGAAATAGTGGTCCATCTGCACTTATACACCAATTGGGCAGCCGACCTGTGTGTTAAAGTCCACGGCCCCCTTGCCAGGTGAGGCCCACAGTGAAGTATTAAGGTTACTACCCTTGGCGCAGCACTGTGAGGAATGGAGATGACCAAAGAAACCACCTGAAACCAGAGTCATATAAACACATAAATATCAAAGGTTCCTTATGGTGTGCTCAACTAGAATATTAAAAGTTAACACATATGTAGTTATTCAGTCCACAAATAACGTGAAAATCCAAAACAATCAATAAAAGACAAGAAGTTCCACTTGTGGACCTTGATACGTATTTCTTTCAGCTTAATAAAAGAGTGCTTTCTGCTCCAGAGATCGGATAGTGACTGAACATCAGTGTATAGTTCAGAAGTGGGTATATTACTTAGGACAATGGAACAATAGCAATCGTTTTTTATGGTTTGGGTCCCAAAAGGTAAATTACCACACATATTCAGAACTAAAGATGTTCCTATTGCTATAGTCCAAAACAGCATTTCTACTCCTGGTGAATTGAAGGTCATCATCAGGCCAAGTACAAGTCATCATTAGAATCCAGAGCAGTCCTTTATTTGAACTGTAGCACATTTTTAAATTAAAGGAAAAGAGCAGGAAATAATGGACTAAGACAACACACAATCTCATCTAGAGAAGATGTCATGTATTGAAATACAAGACCACCTGAAGTAGCGACAACATGATCAGCTGAGGGAATGACTGCATTAGTTGACGTCCTGATGCATCTGCAAAGAGACAGATGAATTATAAAAAAGGGGAGCTAGAGACTCCCAAATTGTCAAAATGCTGCTGTACATCTGTACGGAGAAGCTCAGCACGAGTTCTGCCTTTTGTGACTAGTACTGGGGACTAGAAATCTGACAGTATCCCATGATAAATGAAGGGACATCACCCATGAGGATCAAGAACAATGATCTGGATATTGTAGCACCAGCTTCTGCCTGATCCAAGCCCAGTGGGCCCTGTGGGGTGAATGATATTGCTTGGGGGGAATGAGGTCCAGTGGGGATCCCGTTGCATAGATCCAATGAGTGGGTGCGAGATTCTGTTCCATCTGCACAGCCACATTGATCGGACTGGTGGCCTGGGTGCCAAAGTCCATGACCCCTTGCCAAGGGGGTAGTGGTGGGACACCTAATTATTAGGAGTCCAGGGTGTTGGTGTGGCATTTGCCATTTCCAGTTTACACCAGCAATATTATAAGTCCAGTTTTATGCACAAAGTCTGCACACTTTAAAAATGCAAAATACAGGGCTTGGAATTGACCTTAGCACAATCCCTGTAAATCAGATTAAGAATGTATGTAGGGGCAGAAGGTTGAAGGTCTCCAGGAGCTGAGGTCATTACTGTTTCTATTAGGGACCAGTTTGAGACACTGGCTGAAAGGAAGAGGCTGTTGTAAAATCCAGTAAGACATCCATGTTAAGATTGCAGAAGAAGGGTGCTGTGAAGTTAGGCTCTAAATTCACCTTAGGGCAGATATACCCCAGGCACAAGCAGAGCGTGCCCCTAATGTTCTAATGTTTGCAGCTTGTTATATTGTACTCTGCATGTGTAGAGAAATACTTGTTTTAACATAAAAGCATGTACTTGTCTCGACAATCATTTATTGGGGTTGATGTATGTTTTTTCGAGGATGTATTTTGAGTTGTGAGTCTGTTTTCGCCTTACAATTTTCTCCTTCCTGAGAAACCTTGAACTGCTGATGCTGATGAATGGTGTACTATTCTTTACAGTGCACTGTATTGTACTTTTTTTAGTAGAGAAATACTCCATTTACCATACATTTTACTTAAAGTAGAACATTTCCAACATTTATAGAATACACCAGAACAATGTATCGCATTTGGAAAATAATTTAAGATTAAAAGAGTGCTCAATGTGTAAAGGGAACACAGTGTTTGTGTACTATATGTGACCAACTCCAGGTCGTAAACAAAGAAGAAAGACAGCTTCGAGAAGCAATAATACTTTTTGTGCAGAAAAATATTCAGATAAAAAGTACGTAAATATATATCATTGCACAATGGATATCTTTTGACGGTGTTTCCACCGTTCATAATTTATAGGGTCATCATCGGAACAAGAGAGAGCATAGGATTCTAGATTGCTGCCTTAACAAGACAGGGATAAGGAATTAATTAACCCCTTTGCTGCAGCGGCTATTCCGCCGCAGCGCTAAGGGGGAGGCGGGGCTGGTGACAGAACCGCTCCTTCATGGCCCGCGGGTGAGCTGTACTTGTGATGGAACGGTTCCGTCACGGCCCCGCCCGCTCTTTAGAACGTCAGCACAGGCGAGGAATTCGCGCCGAGCCTTGGCGGAACCGTTCCTTCACCAGCACAGCCCACCCGAGGCTCGTGACGGAACGGTTCCGTCACGAGCATGGGAGGGGTTAAACCAAAAGGGGGGTCAAAATTGCACAAGTGCTTTTTAAAATAGGAAAAAAGACATACCTTTTTGTGCATGTAAATATTCCAAATGGTACTGCATAAAAAGAAAGGAAAATACTACATCAGGAATTGTACAGTCAGGTAAGATTCAATACAATGTGTGGACGGTGCACACCTAATGTCACACCAAAGTGAGAGTAAATACACCCACTAGCATATCAAGTGGGGTGCAATAGTGTTTGAAAAAAAACATATTGCAATTATCTTTTATTAAAAAATACAAGATGAGTCACTGTGAAAGGTTGAAATGCACATTGTTATGAGATACCAAGATTTCCCATGTCCCCTTATGCTTATGGAAGACCTCTTTGGTGTATGTCTGTTTAACATAAAAGCATGCATTTGACTGGACAATGATTTTCTGGGGTAGATTGCTGTATTTTGCAGGATGTATTTTGAGTAGTGAGTCTGTGCTTGCCCTGCACTTACCTCCTCTCTGAGAATCTCTGGTCTGCTTGCCTCGAGGTAGCACTGAGAGTGAAGTGAAGAAGCGGTACTTGGCATAATGCTCAGAGCCCATCGTAGGCTTGGCCCCAGGACAATGAGGAGTTAAATGGCCTCAGCCCCTGCTGTATTGCCCAGAAACCCATGCTTGTTCCGTGGCCCTCTGTAATTGGTTCTGACAGTTTGCTATAAGAGTTCTTTAATCTCTACTGGAAAATGTATGAGACTTACTATTTTTGTTCTAGTGCTTATTTGTATATAACCCTATTTGTTATGGACACATACTACAAAATACATGTGCTTGCTTCTTATTCAATGGCTTTCTTGTCTCAGCTTGTTCATTTTGCGGTTGTCCCTCCCCTGGACAATAGCCTCTTTAACATCTTACTGGCTGACTTTCTATTCTTCCACTGCTCACTTTTAAGGAACTACAGGGAATATTCACAAGGGCTTTATCTCTGTTTTTTTGGCTTTAAAAGCCAAAGAAGTGGAGATAAAAATATCGCCCTATCAACAACAGGGTGCTAACATGCAAACTCACAAGTAAGCGCCCTTTTTCACTACGCTTCCCTTTGCATCTCTAATGAGATGTAAAGTGGGTGGTCAGTGCAAAATAATAGGAGAAATGTCGCTAAGGGAAATTTTTACTATTATCAAGCTTCACGCTAACCCTGTTAGAGACAAAAAAGCAGCGCTAACCACGGTTAACACTGTTTTTTTATGTCTGCTAATTTTCAGACTTAGCCATGTAATCCAATGGGAGGTTGATTACATGGCTAAATCCACCATGGGCTATCAACAAGGATATCCCAATCCTTGTAGTTTTATCGCTGCTTTACCAGCGATAACCTCCCAAAAAGCTGCTATCGCTGGATTTTTTTATCGCCTAGGCGGTTAGCGTTGTTAATAGCGTGATAACCAGGCGATATTATCCAGCGATAGCGGGCGTTAAAAAAATTAATGCTAAGCGCCCTTGGCGGTAATTTTCCGTGTTCCTTGTTAATATGCCTCTACTTTTTTTCTTTTTGTCTTAGACTCCATGAGAGTGCATATGATTTCCAACTCTCTCCACCTGCTGTTACATCATTGCGCCTTTTTTTCACTGCAATACAATACCACAATGGGGGTTTATTCCTTTACTCATTTGATAACTGCTGTCAGATGTTATCAGAATAATGAATGCTGCCATAGTTTGGTAAAGGACTCTCTGAGGATGTTTGTGCTCCTGATAGTGTAACAGATTGGAAAGCATGCTTCAGTGCCCAATGAATAATCGGAAACCTTCATTTTTTTTACATTAATATGAATTGATATGCTGGTATAATTTGGATATGTCTTACTTAGCTTAAGTAGACAATATATGCTGTGGATAATATGTACCTAATAGTTCGTTATGGAACATCGCTTCATACAATTTTGAATTGTTCTGTAGGTCACTCCTATTGCTTACTCGGAGATGTTCTTACTGATCACTTACATATCCCTTCATTCCAGTGTCCCCTGCTGGCTACAGCTTTATTTTTCTAGATAAGTTTGTTTTGGGCTCTCCCGCATCTTTACACTGAATGCAATTATAACAGTGTTGTGAATAAATATTTGTGTCCCTTTTGTGGTCCACTGTTTCTATTTGTTTGCGAGTCCCTCGGCACGCAGGGAGGTTGTGAATGGAGTGTGCTTTAAGAATTGCTCCTTTTTGTCAATATCTGATCAACTCAAATCAGTCCACCGTAGTTCTTCTGTAACTCTTTTCAGTTACTTAGTTTAAACGGGCCTTTCAGAGTTTAGTAAGATTGGGGGCGTCGGTTATTTATTTATCCTTCACATTTGGATGTTAGAACGTCCACAAACTTGCATTTTTCAAATAAATATAAAAATTAAAATAAAAATGTTGTCATGTATATAACTAATAGCAGGTCTTCATCAAGTTGCCACTGACCTGCAGCGCCTGTGAGCAATACTTTGGGGCAGATTTATGTTGGGAATGCGCCACGTTTGCGTCACGCAACTGCGGCGTAAATGTGGCGCATCCCTACGACCCATTTACAACGTGACGCATCTAGGCAGATGCGTCACGTTGTAAAGCCCTGCGCCACTTGTGAGCGTTCCGGCGCAGGGTCGGCGTTCCGGGGCAGGTGCGCCTCGCAAAAGTGGCCGAGTGAAATCTATAAGATTTCACTCAGTCACTTTCAGGCCAATGCTGCGTCAAAACCCTGCGCCTGCTTGAAGCAGGCGTAGGTCTTGACGCAGCATTGTAAAGATGGGGCACCCCCGAGCCTTGCTGGAGCTGCTTCGCGCTTGCGACGCAACTCCAGCAATGCGCTACCTTTACGGCACAGATGCGTCACGCATCTGTGCCGTTTTTGCCCCATGGTGCACTGCATTGTAAATGCGGCGCACCATGGGTGGCGGAGCAGCAACGCAAAATAACTGGTGCATCCCTGGGGATGCGCCAGTTATCATAAATCTGCCCCTTTGTATCTGCGGTCTCTCTGGGGAACAAGAAAACAACCTTATTTTCATGCAAGTCTAGCTTAACAATGACACATTTCCTCGTGTGTTAATGCAGATTTAGTGGGACCTTTCCGCCTATTTTTCAGTTATAAAGTCCATCACACATCCTATCACTTATCATTCCTCTCCTCGTCCCAGTTACTGTGAGTGACTGTTGAAAATATGTCAAAAATACACGAGCAATAATTTTTTTGTTTCACACCATTAATCATAAAATGAAACATAAGTGCCAACCACGTTACATTTGAGTGTATAGGAGGTTGCTGTAGAATCACACTTCTTCTGTTTCTAAACATTGTAAAAAAAAAAGGAAGTGTGATTATCCTACTTTTTAAATTGCAGTCAGTTCACCAGCCTCAGAAAGATGAACGGTAAAGCTGTCCGTGCCGCGCGGCGAGCTCAATAAGCCATATTGCAGGTGTTTTCACATCAACTTTCATCATAATTATAGCAATTATAGCAACAGGGTTGGGATGCTGCTGAGTAATTAAAATAAAATACGGTGATGGGTGGAGGTGTTGAATTATTGCCAGCTCTGGACCATTACATCCGTTCTTAAGTCTCATATACAGTCAGCTTTTAGCTGTCTTTTTTCAGAGACCTCCTGTGTACCTTTCAAAAATGTTTAAAAAATCTTTTGATTATCTTATTGCTTACACTGTTTGGCTTTTCGTCCAGTTATTTGCTTGCTTGTTATTCAATAGCTTTCATACCTCTTCTTGCATCTCTCCACTCTCCTGGAGCGTAGCTTCTTTATCACCCTTTTCTCTCCACGACCCACATTTGCCTGTTCTGAGCACTCCATGGGAGTGCAGGTGTGCTTTTCTGCTTTCTCATACACGTGCTCCTTCCACCTTCACATCCTTGCTTTCTGTGCTCTCCATGTTGCTCCCTACTTTTAGCTCTTCTGTAAAAACTAAGTAAAAAGCATATATATATTTTTGTACGGGTTTGGCTAAAGAGCAGGCTTTCTCAGGATGATTTCGTCTGCATTCCACAAACTGTGTGAAAGCCCAGGTCATTGCACCCAAAGGCAGCATATATGGTGCCAGGGGAAATGTGGCCGCTCCACTCACCCGAGCTAGAGATGTCTTCCCTCGTAGAGGTTCATAAATCTGCTCACTGAGCCACCACACAAATTGGCCTGACATTTTGTTTCAGTGAAGGAGTAAGTAAGTTAGCTCATAGTAAGTATTTCCCTTGACATTCTGACGCTTCCTTATACTGCCTCAGACAGATGTGATGTTCCTTGAAGTACCTACAACTAGCCCTCTAAATTCTTATTAAGCTGTATTATGTTCAAAAGGCGTTTTACAATGTTCGGAGCATAATGTGTTGCAAACGATTTGAAAAAAATGACCTATTATGTTTATAAAGATGGAAAATGTTGAATTCAAAGTTCAGTTTCAAGAAAGGTTAATATATGTGCTTCCTGTTCATCCAGTTCTTGTAAATGTTTTTTCTTTTGCTTTTTTAAATGCAAGAATTTGTAGAGCAAATAGGCTTGTGACTACCTATTGGCATTGCCAATGCTTGTTAAGACTAGGATGTATATGTCTTGGACGTGTATGTGAGAGTTTTGCTCAAAATATTAAAACATTTGTTCAAATACTATCTAATGTTTGTTTCCTTATCAGTAAAGACTGCAATAAACCTCTCTCAATAGGACTTTTTTGAAAGGATCCCAAACTATATTTGAGATTGAAGTCTCATAGAGTTTCTACCAGAGCATCAGGTAAATCAACTCAAATGGTCGCATGCTCTTGCTCAATGCATGGTGACATTTGCGCTGATTTTCAGCGCTGCTCGCACTATTGGCACTAATTCATAGCACGACAATCACAGGCTAAACATTTTCCGCCCATTGGCGGAATTCTGTGGCATCTCACAGAGTTTTTCTGTAACTCCACGGATTTCTGCGGAGTGAAACTCTGTGAGTCCTGCCCCCCCATAGAGGACCTGGCCCTACTCTCCCATGCCCACAAGCAGATGCAAGAGAACAATGCAAGAGAACATAGACAATGTGGCTGCAGTTCAACTTGGCCTCACATTCAAAGGAGAAAAACCAAGATCCTAAAGGCTAACATGGCCAGCACAGCTACTATCACTCTTGCAGGCATTGCACTGGAAGAGGTCAAAGCCTTTAACTTCCTGGGGCCTTATTTATGAAGGCCTTGCGCCACCGGTGCGTCACTTTTTCCCATGTTAAAAGTGACGCACCGGCGGCGCAAGGCCTTCATAAATAAGGCCCCTGGTCATTGCCATAGACTAGTAGGGTAGTACAGACGCTGAGATCAAGGCAATAATTAGCAAAGCAAGGGCTGCCTTCATTCAGTTAAAGAAGGTCTGGAGCTCTGCGGACCTAACACTGCAAACCACGATCAAGCTTATTAACCCCAACATATAATAGATCCTTTTGTTATGGAGAAGAAACATGTATGACAACAGTGACCACCACCAACAAAGTCCAGACTTTTATTAAACCTGTCTGAGGATAGTACTCCAAATCTGCCACCATACATCATCAGCAACAATGACTTATGCCAGCAGTTTTCCCAACTCCCTGCCTGAGAAGAAATCATGAAAAGACGCTGGGGCTGGATAGGTCAATTCCTCCTCAAGTCTGCTCCAGACACCACCCTGACCTGAAACCCTCAAGGGAAAAGGAAAAGAGGAACCAAGAAACACCTGTCACCAAAGCCTCGAGTCTACCTATAAGGAGGTGAGTTACACCTAGGGTCAGATGGAAAGAAAAGCCCAAGAAAGAGATGGTCAGAGAGTTGTAGTTGCCAACCAATACCCCGGGAGGATTAGTAGACAAAAGTAAGTAAGTAATCAAGTAAGATGTAATATGTAAGGCAATGAGCAGTGCATGGTGAGCTCATATGCCATGGGGATGGAACTTAGGGGCTGCAACTCCCCAGCAGAGGCCACCAACAGGGTCCAGTCTGGGTCTACTTTTAAGAAGTTAACTGGTCACTTCGAGGAAAGCACCTCTTGCAGCTTTTGAAATCCCCGTAGCCACACAGGAGGTTAGCTAAATGATGCTTGGAATCCACCTCCTGCTCATGGGTACTCCTGAGAGTATGTCCAGCCTTCAGATTACAGGTAGTAGGCTTCTTCCTATTCATTGAACCCAGAGGTTCAGATGAGCCTGGAGTGAGGTGCCACTTTGCACAATTCACTAGAGAGTGAGAGGGGATGACTCCCATACACTGCCTAACTATGCTAGTGAAATCCAATGAGGCAGAAGCTTTCTGCCCACCCGGAGATGGCTGATGTCCCAATCAGAAGGGTGTCTAGGGAAACGAGCAGCCAACTCTTGCTCATCCACATCAAAATGGGTTTGGAACCAGCTGCTCCTCCCCCTTGGATGAAGCCAGGATTACTACTGCGTGCCCTGGGATGAAACGTCTCTCTTCCCAGTTCCACTTTACAGTTAACTCTAAATGGATAGGTTTTACTCTAGTCCCTTTCAGGGTAATACATTTTCTGAATCTTCTCTAACTGCCCTTTCTAAAGGAGAATGAATCACATATCTCACACCTGGGCCATCCTTCCAAAAAGCACAAGCCATTGCTTCGTCTCTTGGAGCAGTTTTCACACATCCTCAAACAGAAAACAATGATAGAAAGAGGAGCTGCAAAAGTCTAATCCCAATTAGCATACGAGAGGCTGGAAGGTTATAAACAATAAAAAAGTTACTTTTCCCGCAGATTTGTCAAACATTTAACATCACCATGAACTGTGTTTTTAATAAATATCACCACAGTGGTTAAATGGAATCTGTAGTTTATTCCAAACCAAATTTACAAAAGAAGAATTCAAATTGTAATTTAGTTTTCCTCATAGAAACTGCTTCACTTTTATAGAATGGAAATTAGGCCTGGGTGGTGAATTTCTATCCGTTTGCAGAGTTTGTGGAGTATTCCACACTCTGTGGGGCACTTGGAGTTCTCAAAACGCTAGACAGCCTCCCAGCGGATGGTCGCGATTGCTCGCGTTGATGAGGTTCCGTGACGATTTGAACCCGTGTTTTCAACATTGTCGTAAATACATAATTTTGGTATCAGCGAACCGCAAATGATCCATTTAGCATATCCTGGTGTTTTCGCTATGCTACGAGCAAGAGCACTCCTGTTACGAGCACATTTCTGATCTACCCATGGCATCCATCTTAGATCACGGAAGCCATTTTTTGTTTCTTGCCCTCACATAGACAATGGACACGCAGTGACCTCTTTCACTTAAGGACACGTAAGCTTTAGCCGGAGATTCACCTTGCTAGTGACACGTGCACCTTAGAACAGAACACGCCATGGCTGCATGACTCGACAGAAGCGGCCTCCTCTGCCCGAGGCCAGTCCTGCTATACTGGTTCTCGTGTTCGTTGGCCTGATCATGATTAGGCGGCCGAAGCTGGTAGCCTTGCCCATTTACGACCCGCAAACATCTCTTATCCTGCTTTTCTATCTTCTGCACCTGGCTCTGCTCCTTTCCTTCTGGGCCTTTATTAGGGGGAGGTAACGAAATTTACGATGAGGCGGTCCGGGTCTTGAATGAAAAGTTGACATGGGATTATGATGGAACAGTGGGAACCCCTCGTTCGTAATGTTTTGACATCAGATATTATTGACGATTCCTGTGCTACGCCAAATATTTATTGTTTAGGACACAAAGGTTTTGGAATGTACTAACATGTAAAGAATTTGCCCGAAGCCCAATATTCAGTATATAAGGAGCAACCCTTTTTGTACAAATCGAACAGGCTCCTAGATTCTGCCCGTGTGTAGTTTCTGTGACTTCTGTGTCCCAGCAGTAATAAACCTTTGGTCTTTGACGCCACCATCGAGAAGCCCGTGTTTCTGTTTATTTGTGCACCGAGACGGGTAGAACTCCGGGGTCTTCGGGTGTTATCCCTGACACCTCTGGACGGAACCAAAAAGTCCAGAACTCCAATTGGCGCCCAACGTGGGGAGACGTCATTCAGTACCGGTCCAAAAGCCTGAAGAGTTCGAGAAGCTTCGTGTGAAGATTCCTGAGGGAGGCGCCCCACTTCATCGATCCCGGCATATCGCAAAAGTGGCCCGACGTTCTCTTCCACGAGGGTTCCCGTTCAGGACGGCTGCAGTGGTCCGTTGCCTTGACCGTCGCCCTGTCTTGGACCCGAGGTGCAGTCCTTATTACGGCGAGACGTGACGGGTTTCTCCTTGGTGACGTCTTCAGTGCCTCAGTTAAGTATTAAGTGGTTGCTAGTTGGTTATCTCGTAAGGGTTGTTCCTGTTAGGATAAAATCCTTTTAGTTCTTGGTTTGGTTTGGTTTCATAAGATTATCACTGGTTGTTCTAGTTACGATAATCATTTGGTTTAGTTTTGGGTATCGATACATTTGTTCGCTTTGGTAGGCCTAAGTTCTTGGTTCGAGTGCGCACCTTTGTTCGTGTTTTTGTTCGTTCTGTGTTCCGGATTATAAAATGGTAAGTCGGAAAAATTGTATGTTGTCGTGTTTTGGTTGCAACAGTGATTCCCGGTTGGAGGATTCATGTCTGGTTCCTCCGATTGGAACTCCTCTATATGACCTTTATTGTAAGTTTGGAGTGGGTCCTATATCTTATAATGAGGTGTGGGTCCGATATACGGAGGAAGACGGTGTCCTTAGTTGGCCACTGCATGGTAGTTTTGAACCCCAAGTTATTGATAATTTAGAAACAAAATTGTTCAAGAAGAAAGCCCGGCCGGCAATGTTTGATTCTCTTCGTTACTGGCGAAAAGAATCTAAACAGAGAGAAATTAAAAAGTTGAAGAAAGAACAGAAAGAGCAAGAGTTGACTTTAGAACAGGCTGCTAAGCAGCTGCAAATCAACGAGTCTGAGAAAGCAATGGAGGTGGCTACTAGAGAGCGTAATTTAGCGATAGACAAGTGCTATCCTGCCTTGCCATCGAGTACAGCTAAGATAGTGGAGGACCCCGAAAATGATCCTCTGTTGTCTTACTTGTTACGGTCACCCCCACCGTATGCACAGGGTGCTACGGCTCCACCTTTACCGAATGTTCAATTACCGGTTGCTGGACAACCTGGTATTCCTGCTCCTGCTCCCCTGAATCAAGCTCCTGTACCTCCTGTGGTCAATGTTAATGTTCCTTCGGCACCCCCTCTTCCAGGGTTGCCGGCTTCTTTGCCTATACCTGTATCGCTTATACCTGCTGTTTCACAAGCTACTTTGACTGATACTCCTACTGTTCCTGTTCTATCTGTTCCAACTGCTACTGTGTTTTCTACTTCTGCTAGTATTATGACTCCACTTTCTGTTCGTCGGAGAATCACTGATTCTGTCTCTAATATTCTGTCTCCCTTCTATAAAACTTTAATTAGGACTCCTGCCTCTGACTCTGTACAGAGACGTAGTCAGCTTCCAAGTACTGAGGAACGGGGAATATTAGATTCCACGGCTCTTAGATGGATTTCGAAGAGTAGGAGATATAGTACTAGAGATGTATTAGATACATTTATGCAATGGAATGAACCGACACAACGATATGTGTTCGACGAAATGTGCTCCCTTTTACGTGAGGAATTGGAAGAGGATGACACTGACTCAAATTTAGAAGAATTAATTAATGTTCAGAAAGAATTTGCTGCTGGTACGATAGTTGGTCAAAATATAAAGGAAGCGATGGAACTAATTTTAAGCTATAGGAATGATCCATCCCTTCGTTCACCGAGAGAGTTAGAGAAACATAGTACGAAGCAGAATCGCCAATATCCAATGAGGGAGGTTCCTCCAATTTGGCGCGAAGCTGTGCCAGCTGATGTGAACCGTGGTATTGCAGCCGCTCCGGCGCAATTCCAGAGAGTGTGGATACACATTCCGTGGAAGCGAGCTGAAGTGTTAGCAGTGAAGCAGGCCTTGCCAGATCCGCGTAAAAATCAAGCCGGATATTATAAGGAGTTAGCACAGACAGTTGAAGCTTGCGTGATGAATTTAGCGGACATTGACATGTTATTTGGGAATGTAGTTCCGCAACCAATTTGGGCTAAAATTCGTAAAGAGAATCATCCCGTTGCCCTAGGTGGTGATTGGGCAGCTATAATTGCGGCAGATGGTCAACAAATAGGTGGTTCCAAACCCGAACCCCTAATTGCTAATTTACCAGGTAGAATAAATGACTTAATGAAGACTCTGATGCCAGCATTGCGCGTTAACTGGGACAAGTTGTCCGCATGCAGGCAGAAGAAAGACGAAAGTGTCTCCGACTTTTTCACAAGGTTCGAAGAGACTATCGTGGATCATAGTGGTCAGGATATGAGTACGGAAGGGGGACAGAGACTGTTTGTCGATAAATTTGTACACAATTTGTTGCCAGAGCTTAGTAATAAATTGAAAGATTCCGAGAGTGCATGGGCTGTCTCTACTACTGCGCAAATACTTGCAACTGCCCAGTATTATGAAAATAGGGATAAAGAGGAGAAAGAAAAGTCAGATAAGAAGACGAAAGATTTAAAAACTAAAGTTCTTTTGCAGCAAGCGTATCCGCCTCGCACGAATCAGACTAATACGCAGCAAGGGTCATATCAAAGGACAGATTATAATTCTCAGAGACCGCAATATCAGTGGAATCAGTGTGCGTACTGTAAGAAAGAAGGTCATTATAAGAATGACTGTCCAGTCTTAGCGCAGAATAATGCTGCAGCAGCTCAGAGAGGTCGTGGTGGTTCCATGCAAAATTCTAGAGGTCGAGGACGAGGTGCTATGCCTCCACAAACGAATGATCGCCCTTCTAATCACTTTGACCAGCGAAATGGACAGTCTGCCCAACAAAATAGATCTCAACAGTATCATGTTGAGGACTATTGTGAAGTTGATGAGGGATTTCAACAAACTGAATACTAGGACAGCCATGGACAGAGAGAGGGAGTAGTATCAGTTCCAGTGGATCAGAGTGGGCCTTATGTCGCAGTAGCAACATCAGGTGTAGTCAAACCGTTTCTGTTGGATACTGGTGCAGCAAAAAGTTCTATCATTCATGCGAAACTCCCTGGCGCACCTTTGTCCGGCTTAACAAATGTTTCAGTAGGTTTTTCAGGCGCCCCTGTTTATAACCCCGTATCTGGTCCTTTGTCTATTTCTGTTGGACCGTGTCAATTGAAAGCACCCTTGATTTTGACAACCGGTTGTAATGAGAATCTGCTTGGTTTGGACTTGTTAAAACGCCTATATGCGACATTGTACTGTTCTCCGTCAGGAGTACAGCTTACATTGGGTAAAAGAATCACCTCTCCGATGTACTTGTCAATGGATGCACTCCCGCCAGAGCTGCGTTCACTCCCTGATACTCTTTGGGCGACTGGTCCTAACGATGTAGGCCTTTTGGAAATCCCACCTTATGTAGTCACTTTGAAAGCAAATGTCAAACGTGAACGTGCACTTTTATTGATTGTGCAAGATTTGATTAAGAAAGGCGTGGTTGAGGAAACTAGAGGAAATGTCTGTAACAGTCCTGTATTACCAATTTTGAAACGTACTGATCCTTCAAAGCCTCCAGTGTATAGGTTTGTTATCGATCTTAGAGAGGTTAATAAAATTTTGGTTCCGCAGTTTCCTGTGGTTCCAGACATTACTGCACTGTTAACGTTGATCCCTGCTACAGCCACATGGTTCTCAGTTATCGACTTGAAGAATGCCTTCTTCAGCATTCCGATAGCCGAAGAAAGCAGAGATATTTTCGGCTTCTCTCTAGGAGGTTGAAGCTTCAGGTTTAAACGTGCTCCACAAGGCTATTGTGAGAGTCCGTCCATTTACAGCCAGGCATTAAAAAGTCAGTTAGATTCCTTTGTACTTCCTCCTGGTTCTGCCCTAGTGCAATATGTAGATGATCTTCTAGTGGCTGCCGATGACAAGGAAACTTTGAAAGCAGCTACAATTTCCTTATTGCATCATTTGTCTAATTTGAATCATAAGGTGTCACCTTCGAAAATGCAATACTGTTGCCAAGAAGTGACCTACCTAGGTCATCTCTTGTCAAAGGAGGGAAGAAAGTTGACCCCAGAGAGAATAAAAGCAATTACGCAGATGAATGTTCCTAGCACACAGAGAGAAGTACGTGCCTTTTTAGGTATTACCTCATACTGTAGGCAGTGGATTCCAAATTTTTCTCTTTTGGCAAAACCGTTGGTAGCTTTGACTGGGAAAAATGTTCCGAGTCCAGTGCCATGGTCTGCCGAATGTCAGCAGAGTTTTTCCGAGTTACGAAATGCACTGTGTTCAGCTCCTGTGTTGGGTACACCTGACTACAGTAAGCCATTCACGCTCTATGTTCACGAAAGAGAAGGTTGTGCGTTGAGTGTTCTGACACAGAGATTTGGTGATAAACAACGCCCTTGTGCGTATTTTTCATCAACATTAGATCCGGTAGCTAGAGCGTTGCCTAGTTGTTTGAGAGCTACAGCGGCAGCTGCGGCTTCCATTCGACAATCTGCTGGTTTGGTGATGAACAACATGCTAGTGGTCATGGTTCCTCATGCTGTGGACACACTCATGAACCAAACCAAGACGCAACATCTTACCAGTGCTAGATTATCAGGCTATGAGCTGACACTGCTAGCAAGTCATATTCAGAGCAAAAGATGCAATGTATTAAATCCAGCAACATTGTTGCCGACTAGTCAAGAGTCGAGCGATTCCGAACCTCATGACTGTTGCTTCAGAACCGAGGAAGAGACAAAAGGACGAATTGATCTTAAAGACACTCCGTTGTCAGATCCAGATGGCACGTTATATGTTGATGGGTCCTGCTTTAAATTGGAGAATGGTGATGTGACTGCTGCCTATGCAGTAACGACTTTGAGTACGATTGTGGAGACTGCAAGAGTGAGTCAGAATTCTGCCCAAGCTGCGGAATTGATCGCGTTAACGAGAGCGTGTGTTTTAGCTAAGGGAAAGAGAGTGAATGTGTTCACAGATAGTCAGTACGCGTTCGGCGTGGCCCATAGTTTTGCCCGTTTGTGGAAAGAAAGAGGTTTCATTACGTCCCATGGGACTAAGATTCAACATGGTCAGCTAGTTAACGACTTGTTGGAATCTCTAACCTTGCCGACTGAAGTTGCGATTGTGAAATGCAGTGCTCATAAAGCAATCACGGATGATGTTGGTCGTGGGAATGCTTTTTCTGATGAGATCACTAAGCAGACAGCTAGAAATATGATGAGTAGAATGTATGTTGCTACGTCTGCAAGATGGATTTCTGAGTCTGGAATGTGTGAGGACACAGTGGAAAGTGTGAAAGAAATTCAGAAAGAGGCGACTGAGGAGGAAAAGCTTGCATGGAAAGAGAGCACGGGTAAATTGGACTCGAGTGGATGTTGGATTGATTTGTCAGAGCAACAGCGTTGGATGTTGCCTGATGCGTATGTGCTTGCAGTAGTAACGATGGCGCATGGAGCAGCGCACATCAGTTCTAAAGGGATTTGTAAGATGTTGGCTCCAGTCTGGAAAAATGATGGGATTAGTAAGTGTGCAGAGAGAGTGGTGAAAAATTGTATGGTATGCCTGATGCATAATCCTGGCAAGGGAATCCCCACACCCGCTGGTCACTTTGCTCCTCCTTCTTGCCCCTTTGAAGTGATTCAGTTAGACTTCATTCACATGGATCGTTGCAACAACCTAAAGTACGTCCTAGTGGTAGTTTGTGCTTTTTCCAGATGGATCGAAGCATATCCACTGAAGGACAACACTGCCCTGTCCACTGCCAAAATTCTTCTCAAGGAATACTTCCCTAGGTATGGCATGCCACGGATTGTATGGTCAGATAATGGAAGTGAGTTCGTAGGGAAAGTTATGCAGAGTGTGTGTGCCGGCTTAGGGATTAAACAAAAGTTCCACAGTGCGAACCATCCCCAGTCTGCTGGTTTAGTTGAGGGTTACAATGGCACCCTCAAGCTGAAACTTGCTAAAATACAGGCATCCACGGGTTTGTCCTGGCCAGATGCACTATCCTTGGCTTTGTTATCAACGAGAGCGACTGTACATTCTAGAGTAGGGCTTAGTCCATACAAAATAGATTTTGGTCGTCCCGCCAATGTTTGGGGAGTGCCAAGGCCAAAAGAATTCTGTTCTCTGGAATATCCAATGTTGATTGATTACCTTTACGACTTGACTGCTAAATTGAGTCTTATTCACCAACAGGTTTTCGATGCATTGCCAAAGCCACCGGAGAGTCCAGGTCATCAGCTGAAACCTGGAGACCAAGTCGTCATTCGTAATTTTGCAAGGACGAAAAATCTTCAACCCAGATTCGTCGGCCCATACCAGGTGCTGCTAGCAACGAGAACTGCTATTCGTGTGGCTGGACGAAAGAACTGGATACACACGACACACGTCAAACGTGTGCCCCTGCCACTTCCTTACGATAACTGGGTGAAGAAGGAAATCGGTGCCTCCGAAACAGAACAAATACCCAGGTTTATCCCTTTCCGCGATGCAGAACTAATCACTGACACATCGAACTCTGACTCTCCTTCTGAAACTGCTCTTTTGAACTCTGAACATTCGCCATCTGCAACAAAAGAACATTTGCCATCTGCGAACCTGAACATTGCAACGTCTGCTGAAAATACACTGTTTCCAGATCAAACAGCTCCTGCTAAACTGAGATACAATTTACGATCTCGCAATATGGACAAATAAAGCAGGAAACTGCCTATTTTACACATTTGAATTTTGATACTTTGCCTCCAGCCAGGAAGTTTGCTATTGTTTTGTTGTTTTAAAATTGCCTTACCGTCTGGGTAGCCGTAGGGTCGTGGCTGTGTGCCTAGTTGAATCTGCGGGGGTCAGACACAAGGTCGATCTTTCTGTTAGTTCTGGGAACTCCCAGGGCTGATAAAGGCATTTTCATCTACGTACACATCATCAGTGGTCGCGAGCGGATTGTAGAATATGGAGCTTCCTGAGCTGCAACGAGAGAATGTAATTTATGTTCGCAGAAATAGACTGTATAGAATTCTTCACAGCAAATGCTTTCTAATGCAATGTGCAGTTACGTTTTTGATTGTTTTAATAACGTTGGTGGGTGGAATCGTCTTTGGTGTGCATTTAATTTTTATGCCGGTAACTACAGTACCTCCCCTTGATCCTGCTACTTCTACTGTTTCTTCTATACATTCTTTTCACTCGTTTCCTGAACACGAACAAGCTCGACGCTCAGAATTTATTAATAACACATTTGTACAGCTCTTGCACCAACACCAACTGGTAGTTAACACTACAGACTGCTGGGTGTGTGGCTTGATACCCCACACTATGGATAAAGGCATTCCCTATCTAGTTTTGCCTTTCAGCTATAATGGATCATTTCAGGCCTTTCAGACCATTTTTGCCTATGCCCTTGAGACCTATCCTCCGCGTCCACCACGTTCCACTAAATACAACTCAGCCAACAAAGCTTTAGTCCAGGGAATTATTGACATGATTAAAGACGTCAATAATACTCCATCTTACCCTAGAGATGAATTACGGGTATATTTGAGTTTGAACTCCACAGAGTATCGCCTTAGTTTGGGGGAAAGCAAGCGTAAAAGCTCAACTCCAGTCTGGGTCGTGCCTCCCCGAGGTCAGGTCTGTTTGCAAGGAAATGGGAGAAATCCGAGAGCTCAGCTAGGGAGGAGTGAGTGCGTTGAGACTTATGTGTTTCCGTCTAACTCTTCCCATGCCTTCCTTACTGCTAGGGGTACCTACTTCATCTGTCAAGACAGAGCGTATACATGGCTGCCTGCTGACTTCTCAGGTTCATGTTATATTGCTCGATTGTTGCCTCCAACGTACACTGCTTCTTCAGATTATCACAAGACCAGAGTAGCAAGAGGTGTTTTCAACAAGGAAGATACCGCTGGTCAAGAAGCTGGAGACTTCTTCAAAGGTTTCCTTCCGTTTTGGGGGCCTATGGCCAATAGTAGAAATCTACGTCAGCTAACACGGGTAGTTGAATCTACTATTAAAGAAACTGCTGGTGCCCTTAGTAACTTAACAGCTGAGCTTCAGGCGGATCGACTCATGACGTTGCAGTACCGTATGGTTCTAGACGTAATACTTGCAGATCGAGGTGGGGTATGCAGAATGATCCAATCGAGCTGCTGTGTTTTTATTCCCAATAATGCTCCGACTGTTTATGAGGCGATCTCTAAGCTACACAAGATTTCCGACTCTATACACGTAGACAAGGGAAACTGGTCCTTCATGGAGTGGTTTTGGACTCTGATATCAGCGTGGGGATGGAAGGTTCTGATGGTCATCGGTGTCATCCTAGTATTTCTATTCTCATGCTGCCTGATTATCCAGTGTGGTCCAGCTTTGCGTAGTCTTTGTGCTGCAACATGTTTCAGAAAACCACCTGCGTTTGGAGAAAAGGCGCGAGAAAGAATGATGATGCAACAACATGTCACTGACCTGATGAGCATAGAGATAGACTCGGACATAGAGTAATTGCCTTTGTAAGGGCAAAAGGAGGTCTGAGGTTCCGTGACGATTTGAACCCGTGTTTTCAACATTGTCGTAAATACATAATTTTGGTATCAGCGAACCGCAAATGATCCATTTAGCATATCCTGGTGTTTTCGCTATGCTACGATTAAGAGCACTCCTGTTACGAGCACATTTCTGATCTACCCATGGCATCCATCTTAGATCACGGAAGCCATTTTTTGTTTCTTGCCCTCACATAGACAATGGACACGCAGTGACCTCTTTCACTTAAGGACACGTAAGCTTTAGCCGGAGATTCACCTTTCTAGTGACACGTGCACCTTAGAACAGAACACGCCATGGCTGCATGACTCGACAGAAACTGCCTCCTCTGCCCGAGGCCAGTCCTGCTATACTGGTTCTCGTGTTCGTTGGCCTGATCATGATTAGGCGGCCGAAGCTGGTAGCCTTGCCCATTTACGACCCGCAAACATCTCTTATCCTGCTTTTCTATCTTCTGCACCTGGCTCTGCTCCTTTCCTTCTGGGCCTTTATTAGGGGGAGGTAACGAAATTTACGATGAGGCGGTCCGGGTCTTGAATGAAAAGTTGACATGGGATTATGATGGAACAGTGGGAACCCCTCGTTCGTAATGTTTTGACATCAGATATTATTGACGATTCCTGTGCTACGCCAAATATTTATTGTTTAGGACACAAAGGTTTTGGAATGTACTAACATGTAAAGAATTTGCCCGAAGCCCAATATTCAGTATATAAGGAGCAACCCTTTTTGTACAAATCGAACAGGCTCCTAGATTCTGCCCGTGTGTAGTTTCTGTGACTTCTGTGTCCCTGCAGTAATAAACCTTTGGTCTTTGACGCCACCATCGAGAAGCCCGTGTTTCTGTTTATTTGTGCACCGAGACAGGTAGAACTCCGGGGTCTTCGGGTGTTATCCCTGACACCTCTGGACGGAACCAAAAAGTCCAGAACTCCATTGAGAAACCTTCCGTTCGCATTGAGGTAGCTGCCACTGGAGTAGAACACCTACTTCAGCAGCAGAAAGAAGCAGCTCCCTTTTGAGCTGCAAATGGTGCAGTGTGCACTGATTTTCTAGCATAGGATAAACATTGGTGCTAAAAATCTGCGTGAACGCCATGACTTAACACTCCTCCGCTTGCGGAACTCTGCATAGCGTGGTGGAGTTTTTTGGTCACTCTGACAGGCCTAGTGAAAAGAGCTCCTCCTTATGGGTTATTTTGACAGGTATGAATGCAGTTTAAAAGATGCAGCAGTCAAACTACACATGTATGCATGAATCCATATTTTCCTGGTCAGTCTAGTGGATGGGACAATATTTATGTCAGAATACCTGTGGATTTAAACCTTTTATGCTATTGGTGAATTTCTTTCACCACACTATGGCCTTATTAGAAAATAAACTGCAGACGGTCGGTTTCCAGAGGCATAGCCCTGCAGCCTACCCTCATAGCACATGGCTGAAAATGAGGTGCAGAGGCATCTTTTGCCCAGATGCAGGTGGGATGCAGTGCCTTGCTGGAGGCAAAGATGTGTGTCACACCTTTCATGTAATGGCCTAAAGCTGTGCACAGGGGTGGGGCTGTTGTCCTTGAACAGTTGGGTGCTGAGACACCTTGAAGTGCTAAAGAAAGTCTGTACATTAACTGGTTCAAACTAATTACATAAAAAGATGATTAGATGATCAGAACACCTCCAATTATTTAAAATTTGCAGTCATTTGAAAAACACAGTATGTATGTATGTATGAACCTTTGACCTAATTACAAACTCGAAACAAGCTCTGACCTAATAACCTTGTAAACCTGTGGTACAATAGAAAGGAATATGTTATTATTGGGAGAAGACATGAAAGTTAAACAATGTTCAACCAATGTATTTGTTTCCTAATCCAATTCTTAAACAACTATGTCTAACTGGATATTGCTGCCTGACCATGGAGATTTCTATGTGGGTAACATTCCATAAGCAGTTTAGAGAAGGAAAACATTTTTGTTGAATGTGCCTTTTAAGGTTTTCATTGGAACAATTCAAAGATTGTGTACAAAAGGCAAGAGTTTCAGTACTCCATACTATGAGAAAGTGTCTCCTTTTGCATGGTCATCCCCTTTGTAGGACTGGTGCTTGTGTTTTTTTTTAACAATGCACACTTGGGCAATGCTGTCCAGTACCCAGTTCATGTGCTCGCACCCTAAAATATGGTAAATGTGGCTAATCACCAAATGGCACATTTACCTTTCCAGTAAGGCCACTGTATGTAGAGTAAGGCAATACACCAAGAGCAGAGAAAGTTAAATTTAATCTTTGGACGGCAGCACCTATTGCTACATTCACTAGTCTAACCACGAAAATATAGCTACAGGCCTACATGTGTAACCTGATTCCTTCAAATTTGATAAGTTCAGGCAAACCTATCAAAAGGTACAATTTAACAGGAGGGAAACCCTACTTTTGAATATTAACTAAGATACCTCTAAGTAGGCCTTGTTGCCCAGAAGGTAGAGTGTCTGGTATTTAAAAGTGAAACATGTAAGAAATGTAATTGTGCGTGTTCCTACAGTGCCTAGCACCATTAAAGCTATTTTCACTGTAAAAGATGTAGAGAAGTTGCTGGTTCTGAGAAAACAAACAACTAGAGTTGAATGAATGTTAGTTCTGTATATTGGGTTTGGAATACACTACAGAAATGGTTCAACCACTGTTTTTGATATTCTGTAAAAATCCAATGTAATGGTGAAGTTGGATTTTTGCTAACTATACAGGAAATACAAAATGCTAATCTTTCTCTCCCTAAAGACTTTGCAGCCTAACTAGCATTAACCTGCCTGTAGGTGGCATGTCAGTGTTGCTTTGACAAGGTGTGAAATACTTCTCTCTGGGCAGAGACTATTGTTTCGGCCTGGCAGGATGGGTTGGGGGAAATAGGATATATATTTTTTTAAATCAACAAAATAAATTATAAAGGGTTCCACAATAAGAAGCTTAAAAATACAAAAATGTAAAAAGAAATAAACTAAAATGAGTTGGCTTGCCACACTTGGTTTTCTGGAGGACATTGCTGCAGGCTGAGCTATGAAAGCAACTCTCAATGCATAAGGCCATACATAGTGGGGGGTTTCTGTTTGTACCAAATCTGGTGCAGGGCATGACTGTAAGATAGGCCCTGTTGGGTACCCCACATGCAATAAGCAGGTTCCTTCAGCAGAGGTGATACAGCAGACGTGGACAGGTTGTGTCTTTCAAGTTATTTATTACATTCAAAACATCCATAGTAAAAGCCACACCAGGAGAAGCCTGCTAGCTGGTCAGCCCATCTTCCAACTGTCTCGCTCAAACCAGGCACCCAGGCATTCCACTCATGTCAACATTCCACACAGAACACTCACACTGGCTGAGCAGCTAGTTACAGGGTAAAGGGGAACACTATTAACATAACATGAAGATGCTACATTATCTTCTCCCTTTAAAATTGAAAATAACTTAAACTATACTAAAATGATTGACAACTATACACACAATATACAAATGAATTCAATAGTCTAAAACTCAGGGGTAAATGATAAAAACCACACCACAAGAGGGAACGAAGACTACCCAAAGGAAGAAGAGTGAAAAGCTATACATAAACTATCACCGTCCTCCTCCATTAATACAAAACACAAAAAGAAAGAGCAAAGAACGTTTATCTAACTGACAAATAGTGAGGCAAAACCACATGGCAAATCATGTGCAACAATGTGCAGAGAAGCACAGTAGGAAAAGACTACACAAACTCTACACAGTGACAAGACACATGGGAGTGAAACACCCCCAGACCCAAAACACTATGGGTGGACCACACCCATGTAAGTACAACTTAAATTAGAAACAGACACTATGGGGCTCACTACGATGATGGACATAGGCCCATCCGTGGTGCTTGTGGCGGTGGAAAATGTCCTTTTCTGAACTCCATCTGCGGTCTTCGCATCCGCCATATTACGATGGGCAAACATAGCTCATTTTCCATCCACTGCGGAGTTATGTGAACCAGCAGAAATTTCCTTCCGCAATCGCAGCAGAGGGAGCTGCTAGAGAAACACCGCCGTGCTGAATGATGTCCCATCCACCGTACAAATCACAATGCAGCTGGGAATCCAGCCACCCGGAAAAGGCAGAAGCACTACTGCAGAGAGTGAAATTCGACTCCCTGTCCCCTCCACACAGTCCTGACCACTATGGATCCAGCTCTTCAAGCATTTCCGCTGCTGTACCTCATCCACAACCTGCAAATAAGACAACACTGTGGGCAACGTCGCAGGCACGCAAAAATACAATTCCGCATACAACCACAACACACAACTCCTGTGCTGACTTACGGTTCCTGTCCACCTCAGACACTCTGGTGGTGACAGGAACATATCCCCCAGTGTACTCACACATGTCCTACCTGATAGAAGCCCACAATTATGCATTGGGGGTCACCCATCAACCGCAAAATCACTGTAATCTCCTGGGAAATTCACCGCAGTGGGGAAGACGTGGGAAACATGCGCACAATGTAGTAGGCAGGGCCTGCACCAGGCATGGGCAGTCTGCCCAGATTCACTGAACACCACCCTCACCCTTACCACAGTATGCATCATACACCAATTTGGGCACATGCTATGTGCCTCTCCTGTGTCCCCCTGCACAATAAATTAGCCAGGTGTAGCCAGACCTCGCACCTCACACATCAAAGGACAAGCGAGATTGACTGAGAAGGTCGGGGATGAAGAAGAACACCTTGCACGGAAGCTCAGGAGCTGGACAACCCTCCTCCTTACACTTACCTTCTACTCATGTGTAATCAAACTGAGTATAATTCCAAAATGAAGACTCACAATGCATATGAACAACCACCGAACTGATCATACTGCCTGCCAAGTCCCTCAGAAAGACCCCACACTGACACTCTGCCGCATACTTATACCATAGATCAGCAGCAATGGAGGACAATATATTGGCTAGCCCAAAGTGAAGTGGACAGTGCCGGAAAGCCATGGAGCAAGCCACATAGCATTTGTGCATCACGTCCAAGAGAAGGAACATATAACACCACCCTTAGGCCCTCAAATCAAAATGCGTGGCACAGTGAATTAAATTAAACCAAGGTGATCTCTGTTCAACTACTCAGGGGTACATCAAGGCAAGCCATGGATAGGCACAGGAATGATAGGAAGTGTCAGAAGTGACACTATGACCAGCCACTCATCTGTGTCAACTGACTTGCCATGCGTATGTCATCAGCACAACATACATAGCTCATTGTCACACTCTTTGACTGCCAAACACAAGTAGGGCCTTCCAACATGTCCCTCACCTACCCACCTCACACCTGCAACACTTATCATCTGTGTGAAACACACATAATGAAGCAAATGATGCACTGGGATTTCATTGACAACCGATCACACTCCCTCTGGTGCATCCACAAATAACAGAATCACACTCAGGGATGCCTGAATCAATGCTGATACAAAACCAATAACCAAACACAAAGCTCACAAACAACATCCACAGAAGTACAACACACCCAGCCATGAGCAGCCAAACAGTGGAAAGGCAATGTAACCCTAGACAGAACAGGAATGCAAAACATTGCAACTCTGGACAAATGCACACACATCATCATACCCCAACACAAACAAGAATTGCTTCCTCAAAAAACAATCATGAACAATAACTGGGATCAAGGGGACAAACCACTAGTGTGAACCCAAAACAAGTTCATGATCATGGATCCACACAGCTGCATGTGAAATACACACAAGAAATGCACACTACACATGCAACACTCATATGAAAGTATCACAATGCACAAGCTACTGACACACAATGTCATGCAAATAGAACAACAAACACATTGCACCTGTCAGCAGAAAGAGCCAACACAGGCCAAACACTGCATACATCCAAACGAACAACACAACAGAGGCACATACCACTACTTCACTTAGCAAACTCAGCTGGACATCAGGGTTATGCACACCAAGCAAGTCCAAGACAACATACACTGACAGCAATGCATGCACACTAAGCAGTGTGTGCACAACTACAAAAAACAGTAGCTCACATATCTGAGTGCCACACCATGAACTCCCACAACACTAATCACCACAGCACAAACATAAAATCACACCCAGGAAGAGTAGCAGTACCTCAGCAAACACATATACCCCTTAGACGTCACCCACAGATGCACATCTCATGGAAACCCAGATGCAAACAACATGACTAGAGGACTGTGATGCTCAAACACATGCACTACACATGCACTACACATGAGCAACCATGACTGCAAACCAGTAGAAGAAAATATCCTACAACTAATTGGGGAACTGTCCTGAGTGGCACATTGGTCCTTTACACAGATCATCCTCACATAGCATAGTGTCACACTATGAAGTGGTGGGGAGGCTTACATACTGGCAAGGTATAGGGTGGAAGACATGAGATTTAAGGGGTGTGTACTTCGGTAGTGGACAGGTGGGGAGTGTACAGTCCACAAACACATAGAGGAGTAACTTACAATGTGTAGGCATCAGAAGCACATATAGGGGATGATATGACTCCACATACCACATACCATACTGGATCCAAAAATGGGTCAAGTTACAGCAATGCATGGGAAAACTCACAAATAATGTCAGTGTGGATGAGCAAGTCTGCACAATGAGCACAGATAGAAACAAGACACATGGCTGATCATACACTCTACATACTCACAACTGGCAGCAACAACAAGTAGGTATCCCCCAGGAGTGCAAGGATACACCAACACACTGCACAGTGCGCGACCTACTACTCGAAACAGTACCTGAAGCACATGGCTGACAATTTAAACAAACAGGTACTCATTACCTGTTTCATACGTGTGCGTAGTTGTCATTGCAGGGGCACACACTCATCAACACTACTGACAATGACAGCCCATTCACACTGTATGACTACTCAACTTCACACATTCAAATGTACCCATGTGACTATGAAGACAGGCCTACACAAGACGACCACACATCAACACTGCTGTTCACACACTAAGAAAGATCACACAGATATGATGGACCCTGGCCACCCAGCAAGTAATCCTGTGGATAGAATTCACCTCTGTTGTGGCATTGCATCCTATCATGACATGTGTACAGCTTAATAAACCTGACCATAGAATGATTAGGATAACAGGCGATCATCACACACAACCATCATTGCACCCTCAAGCCTCAGAGTCAACGAGAACAAAAGTGCCTGTCACCTTTGGCAAACTCTGAAAAAGTAAAACAAGCAATTGGTAGTGTGAAAGTGGCATACAGAGCATGTGTCACGTGCAACCATACCCATCCAGAAATTATTTAATTTAGCAAGGACATTGACAAAGCAGACAACAGGAGTAACTGTCTTTATTACATAAGACCCAGATAGCCATCAAAACTACAAAACAGCAAGGCCATTGGCCAGCACAAATTCAAAGTATGTACATGTGTGCACGAGAAACTGCAAAGGGAATGGGCATCCAACGTGACAAACAGCAAGGTCATTGGCCAGTCCATAATTCCAGTGTGCACATGTGTGCATGAGAAACTGCACAGGCAATGGGCATCCAAAATGACAAACAGCAAGGCCATTGGCCAGAACAAATTCAAAGTATGCACCTGTGTGCAAGAGAAACTGCACAGGGAATGGGTTCTCCTGAATAGGCTTCAGGAATGGATTGAGGAGGCAGGCGCCCTCAGTCCATACCAGGCAGGCTTTAGGAAAGGGGTATCGACTGTGGACCAGGTCTTTAGATTGAATCTGGTCTACTGGAAGACAGTGAGGTTCGAGGGCGGCAGTTTGTACACGATTTTCGTGGACCTACGAGCCGCCTTCGACCTCGTGCCCAGGGGAAAACTCTGGGTCATTCTGGCAGGGATGGGAGTACCACCAGACATCTTATTGACCTTGCAGAGGCTACACCATAACAATTATGCCCAGGTGAGGTGTGGGAGGTCGGGGGAGCTGACTGATAGATTCCCCGTGGGCAGAGGGGTAAGACAGGGCTCTGTGCTGGCGCCGACCCTGTTTTGCCTCTTTGTCAACGGGGTAATCGCTCATCTGAACGCCACCGACTACACAGATGCCCCCAAGCTAAATGGCAACAGTGTGCCCGCAATAATGTTTGCGGACGACACGCTGTTGGTATCTAAAACTCCCATGGGCATCCAAAGGATACTGGATGCCTTTGTGGCCTTTTGTCAGGACAGAGGACTGGAAATCAATGCCACAAAAACCAAATATATGGTATTGAATCCAAGCCCCAAACAGCGCCCGAATCCCCTGCTGGGAGCAGCACGGCTGGAAAGAGTAGCCACGTTTGAATACCTCGGCGTGACACTCAACGAAAATATGACCTGGGGGACCCATCAAACTAGGGCTAACCTTAAACTAGTACAAATTACCGGGGGGATCTCCCGGATGATGACCGGTTCGACCTATCGCCCACTGGGGGCCCTAATTCAGATATATAAGGCACAGGCCAGGGGGGCGATCCTGTATGGGGCTGAACTTTGGGGCCATACTCCATGTCGGAATCTGTCATCCACGGAAAACAGATTCATAAGACAAATTACCGCACTTCCCCCTAGCACCCCACTTCTCCCTTTGAGGCTTGATCTTGGGCTACGGCCTCTCGCCGACGAGATAAGTCTAAGACCCATTGCCTTCTGGCGCAGGCTTTGGAGCAGCGACGATCTCGCCGACTATAGGGCGGAACTGGTCGAACTATTACAACACCCTAAGGCGCTCAGTATCCCCTGGGTCCAAAATATCCAGTCCATTTGCACAGATCTGGGGCTCCCCGAACTGTGGACTAAACCAGCAGATACAGCACCTAGAATCTCTAAGAGATCTCTGGCGAATCTGTATCATGAACACAAAAGGGTAAGGGCCTTAGCTACCCAGACAGAGGGATCCCTTTCTTCCAAATTCCTGCAAAATAAGGACCTCTACGCATTCGAAAAGGCTTTTGATCCCATATATCCCGTACTCACTAGAAAGTTATTTCTCCAGTGGAGATACGGTACATTGCCTTTGCGCTCCTTTTCTAGCAGCTGGTCGCAAGTCCCTTCCACCAAGTATTGCCCTCTTTGTGTTGACAAAGAGGAAAATGACTTGCACGTGATCTTTTTCTGCCCAGCATATAAGGCAGCCAGAAAGTACTCGCTGCTGCCTCTGATTAAGAACTTGGGTGGCAGGGAATATATCCCTATGTACAGGATTTTAAAATGTGATGTTTCCGGCCCAATTGTTTTTGCGCTTGCCAAATTCTTTACAAATGTTTGGTATACGCGTAATCGTCTTTTAAAAAATGCTGGGTAGTCTGTAGAATTGCTTTATTTTTAACAATGTTAATAATGTTTGATGTGGATTTTTAAATCATGCACTGATGTTTTATCAAATGTGACAGAATGTATGTGATTTTAATCTATGTGCATCTTTTATGACCAATTGGTCGAAATAAAGATTAAAAAAAAAAAAATAAAAAATAAACAGCAAGGCCATTGACCAGAACAAATTCAAAGTATGTACATGTGTGCATGAGAAAATCTGCACCTGGAATGGGCATCCATAGTGACAAACAGCAAGGCCATTGGCCAGACCATAGTTCTGGTGTGCACATGTGTGCATGAGAAACTTCACAGGGAATGGTCATCCAAAGTGACAAACAGCAAGGCCATTGGCCAGAACAAATTCAAAGAATGTACATGTGTGCATGAGAAACTGCACAGGGAATGGGCATCCAAAGTGACAAACAGCAAGGCCATTGGCCAGTTCTTAGTTCCGGTGTGCACATGTGTGCATGCGAAACTGCACAGTGAATGGGTAACTCTATCCACTGCCATAGGATTCACCCCAGCTCCCGGGATACAAATGGGCAGTCCAAGCACTGCTGTGGGAGAGATGGGGTTGGGAGGTAGACTTTGCCTAAGTTGTGGCTCTCAGTTGAACTGGGAGATGGCTGATTGAGGCGGAGGACTAGACCTGGGAGAGAGCGGGCCAGCTGAGGTAGAGCCATCAGTGGCTGTGGGAGCCAGAGGACTGCTTGGACCGGGTGGGGTGGTGGCATGGGGAGGCGGAGACATGCTGTCATGTGACACAGTGTGTGAAGGTAAATTTTGAGGGCTGGGTCTCAACTTCTTGGGGATTCGATAGCCAACAATTGTCTTGGCAGGAGTGGGAAGTCGGGTGGGAACAACAGCCTCACTCTCTACCAAAGTTGTATCAGGTCCAGGTGGCTCTCCCTTTGGAGATTTGCTGAATCTGGTGGTACGCTTGGGGTGGCCTTGCCTTTTCCCATCCATCCCGTTGTCCGGGTAAACCCCCCACTTTGCTCTCTTGTCCCAGCTTCACAGGGGGTTGGGTGGGAGTTGACATAGGTGAATCTGCCTTAGAGAGGTGTTTGGGCTTAGGCTTTGCAGTCACCAGGTTCACAGCAGACAGGGCAACTGTTTGTTTGTCTTTGGTATCAGGTGTGGGGATGGGAGTGCTCTTGGATGGGGGTGATTTGGATGAATGTGAGCTTGAGGCCTGCTTCTTGGCCTGATGCCCATTAGTGTCACGTGAAGGGCTTTTGCCTTTACACTCCTGTGTGCCTGTTTTATTTTTTGGGGATGATGTCTGTGCTCTGGGACGCTTGGAGTGCTGCTGTTGTGTGTTGCGTGTGGAGGACTTAGTGCTTGATGGCTGCGGTGTGTGGGCACTCTTGTCAGGTGGTGTCACTGGCAGGGTAATTGCTGAAGGGACTGGAGTGGGAGCCTGTGACAGCTGAATGAATGCCGTCATTGTGGAGGTTAAAGGCTGGACAGTTCTGTGTAGCTCACCCACGTCACAATGAATGCCCTTCATGAAGGCAACTACCTGTACCAACTTTTTGTCATGATCCTGGAAGGCATTCAGGAGAGCAGCCTGATCCACACACAGCTGGCACAAAAGGTCTACTGCCTCCACACTGAAGCCACCAGGGGAGACAGGGGCAAGGGCAACATTGCCTGGGGGGAGGTCACTCCACCCTTCCTAGCGCTGTGGGCATTGGCAGTACTAGTGGAAGCAGCCGGTAGGGTGGGCACATGTGTGGTGGAAGAAGAGGCAGATTTTGAACTCCCTGTGCACGCCATCATCGAGGAGTCACTGCTGGAGTCAGATGATGCTGAGGTCGGTGTTTTGGGCGTGAGTCATCCAGGGCACTCCAGTCACCCTCAGAGGCACTGAAATGTCAGTGAGCTCATGTATGGCAATTTTGCCGGAAGCTTCACCACTGGTGTCCATACCTTGTCCTTCCATGCCATCGGTAGATGCTGCAATAGACAGAGACATAGGTTCAGAATAGTGCCATACTCACAAACATCATATGCAAGCAAAGCACAAAACTAGAAAATGATACCCCCATGTTGCCCACCACCATGTGCATTCTGCATGTGCAACCTTTATGCAATCCTCAGAAGGTGCATGGAAACATGCATAGTTGACATTAATGACCCATGTGACGTTGACACAGCCAAATAGCTGGCCCGTGCCTCCTAGTAACCTAACATACTAATCTCTGTATGCACACCTACATGCCTGTAGGTGAGATAGATATACATCTCAACATGTTGTCTCTGCCACATATGGAGTCACTTTAAGGAAATAACACAGAGACTGATTCCTAAATGTCCTTTTGCAATGGCCATGAGCTACTGATATCCACCATGTTTTGCTTTAAAGTACAACAACAGTTGCACATTGCCGTCAGATGTGTAGTTCTCACAATTTCCAAGTTAAGCACTGAACACATCTGCAGAAGCACACTATGATGATGCACACTGCTGTTCACTGACCGGTGATGTCTATGAAACCCATATTGCAGGACACAGTTGAGGGGAATTGCTGCCACATGGTTGTGGGTGTGGAGGGTGTACCATTCTGCTGAGCCGTGGGACACAGGGGTCTTTTGGGAGTTGTAGTGCTGGCTTCCCACCCACAAACACCCCTCCATATTAGAATTGATGCCTCCCTGTTATGTGGAACAGAGAAAGGGAGTAGGTTATACATGTCCCTTGGATGGGGGAGTGTTCCATCCTGCGCAGGGGTGGGACAAGAGAGCCTAGGATGGCTCCCTACCTGTAAGTCTGAAGAGAGCAAGGCAATGTCTGTCACATGGCTGTGGGTGTGGGGAGTGTTCCACTCTGCTCATCTGTGGGCAAGGGGGCCTGGTGGGAGTTGGAGTGCTGGCTCCCCACCCACAAACACCCCTCCCTGTTCGGATGGCTGCCTACCTGTGAAGTGGAGCAGTGGAAGGGACTAAGCTACACATGGCTCTTGGATGGGGGAGTGCTCCATCCTGCTTCGTGCATCATCTTGTGTATTTTTCTGTTCACCCTATGTGGAAATGATATGCCCAGAAGTGGGTCCCATGCTCACTATGCCACTGGAGTCAAGCTATCCTGGCAGATGAAGGCTGATAGCCAGAAACCGGCCCTAGGATGCTTGATTCCGGTCCAGGGAAGACATTGTTTTGCAGTTCGGTTTGGACTGTTCCCATGAGGCACAGGTTCAAGACTGATTTGCATATGGCCAAGTCTGAACTGGAGTGGCTTGGTGAGCAAAATAACAATGAATTAAACCCAGATCTGTGACTGGAGGTGAGTGTTTTGCCATTGTGCAACATTCTGTCCATCATCTTGTGTATTTTGCTGTTTCCCTATGTGAAACGCTCTGATACCTCCGGGTCTAGCCAGCACTATATAAAACTCAAATAAAGATAAAAGATAAAGACATTTTCGGTACTTACCAGCCTCCACTCCCCCGGGTATTCATGTGAGACACTTGTGATGCAGTATGGCAAGCACCTTCTCCTCCCATTTGGTGAATGTTTGTGGTGGAATGGGAGGGCCACCGCCAGTCCTCTGAGCCAGCTCATGGTTCTTGTTGGAACACTCTTTGACCCTGGTCATGAGGTTATTCCACCTCTTCCTGATCATCTTCTGGGTGCGCAGGGTGGTCCCTACCGCACTGACCTTGTTGACTATCCTTGTCCACATTTGAGTTGTGGTGGCTAATGGTGTCTGTTGGACCATGCTTCCAAACAAATGTGGTTCTACTCAATTACCTCATCTACCATCACTGACAACTCATTGTCAGTGAATTTGGGCATTTTCTTCTGTGACATGGTGTGTGATTTGTGAATGGGTGAAAAGTGCAGTTGTGAAGGTGGTGGGGGTGATGTGTGTGTTGTGTGTGTGGTTTTGAGGGTGTGATGTGTGCAGATTTAACTCTACTTTTTGCTGTGGGGTTGGGCCCTTCAGTTGTGGATTTGTGCAAAGGATTCTGGTCAGGGAAGGGGCTGTTTTTTTTATTCAGCTATGTGGGTGGGTCAAAATGGAATATTCTTGTCAGGTGTGTTATGTGGGTTGCCTGGGATTTGTATATTTTCGTTACCATGGGGATGTGTCATTGGAATGTGTTAGGTGTTTTATGAGGCTGATCCCCTTTGGAGGCCGACAAATTGTTGGAGTCCATCAGTAGTCACTCTCAGGGTCGAGTTTAGTGCTGGAACAATTAGAGCGGGCTGGGCCTTGTTGCCCATACTCTCCACTCATAGATAGGATTTATTCGTTGATTTTGTACAAGTTACCACTTCCCTCTTCTCATGCCATCTAACGTTCCGACCTGTAATTTGACTTGAGCACACTCGAAAAAATAGGGTATAGTATAGAGGTTGAGGTGGTAGAAAGAGAGTATTAGGGGGAGTTTAAAGATATGAAAGGTATGAAACATAAATCCTCCCTTTTTTATTTTGCTCATATTAAATGAGGTGGGAAAAAAAGTGAAAATAAATAAATACCAAACATATGAATATTAAAAAGGGGAAGATTTGGGTTTCAGTTTGAGTCCTCCAGGAAAGATCTATGAAAAGGAAAAAAAAAAGGGAAAGAAAAGAAGAGAAGGGGAGAAAAAAGGGAAAAAAGAGTTGAAGGGTGAAAGATGAAAGATGAAAGATGAAAAGAAAAAAAAAGAAAAATCTAACCACGTGTGTTTGCTCCAGAGGGGTACAAGGGGCACTTAGCGGTGCAGGAGGGAATGGTGTTTTAGGACGCAAATCCGGCCTCACATCTGGTCGGAGTAAGTATGGGAGGGTTCTTCAAGGGTGGGGAGGAGGGAGTGGGGGCGGGGGGGAAAGAATAAAAAAAAGTCAAAACTCCTCTGGAGTCAGATCTTTCTATTTTTGTTTTGTGCCCTAGCAGGGTATACTGCCAACCTTGGGAAAAAAAAATTGTTAGGAGGAAGGAAATGGGAAAGAGGATAGACACCAGACGATGACCTCTGTTCAATTCTTGTCATGGAATGTCAATGGTCTGCGCTTGAGGGGCAGAAGAGAGCACATTTTACAATACCTAAGAGATTCCCCCGCACAGATCATTGTCATCTAGGAGTCACATCTTCTAAAAGCAGAGGCCAATATTCTTTTAAAAAGGCAGAGATGGATAGACAAATTTATCTGCACTAACCACAATGCCAATATAAGAGGAATACTCTTAATATGTAAAAAATTAGCGAAGGCTCAGATCCTAGATTATAAGGACGATCAGAGCGGAAGATGGCTTTCGGTGAATATGTCGATTGACGGTTGGGTGTGTAATTTAGTCGGGTATTATGGGCCTAATATTGATGACCCATTCTACTTAGAGATAATAAGGAACCATTTGATGACCTCCTAAGTTCCTATCATCTGGGCTGGGGATTTTAACATCGTACTTAACCCAAAACTAGATAAATCTACCAACTCTAGAGCCTGCATGCCCTTCAAATCCAGACAGTCCCTTATAGGAATAATGACACACTGGGTTTGGCAGACCTATGGAGAGAAAAGGCGGGTAACAAATTAGGGGTTTCTTACAGGAACCTCAAATACAAACCCAAATCAAGAATCAATTATGCGCTATTCAGCTATTGTCTTAAAATTCCCTCTCTGGGATAAACTATCTTCCCTCTCATCTATCGGACCATTCAGCTCTCTCGTTTGTTCTCAAACTTGAAGCCCAGACTAAACATCGTTTATCCTATTAGAAGAAGAGGAAGTCAGGTTTTTGGTAAGTGAGACAACTTCATTCTTGGATGTAAATCTAGATGCTGCAGCACTAGATACGGTTTGAGAGACTCTGAAAGCATTTCTGCGAGGATGCATAACAAACAGAGCCTCCTACCGGCATAGTATGTGTCGAAAGAAGATCAAGAATCTTTAGCAGGAAATGGAGTCGATTGAGCAGGGGCTTGGGGCTTCAATTGGATCACCCGACGATCCAAAAAATCTGGGCGAACTGAAAAATAAATTAGAGAGCATCTTACAAGAAAGAGTCACGAAGAGATGGGAGGCGAGTAAGATCTCTCATTTTGAGTTCGGGAGGCTGCGGGCAAGATATTGGCATGGAAGGTTAAGGCAGACCAGCCCAAAATTACATCAGATAAATCAATGTTGAAGGTGAGAGCGTAGCCAGGATTTCTAATCAGGAGATAGGTACTGCTTTTAGGGAGTTTTTGGGGGGATATATAGGGAAGATACCCCGGATGATCAGCTGGTAAGGGATACATGGTTGGACCAGATCTCCCTACCGTCGCTCTCATTAATACAGAGCGAAGGTATGGAGATGGAAATATCTGAGGCCGAAGTTAGGAAAGCTATTAGGCAACTCAAACATGGGAAGGGGGCCGGTCCTGACGGGGTACTAGGTGAACTATACCGCGCCTTGGGGGATGTCATCGCCCCTACACTGACTGCCCTCTACAATGAAATTCTAGGGAAGGGGCAAGATCCCCCAAAATCTTGGGGCGAGGCGACCATAGTACTGATCCCCAAACCAGGAAAAGACCCAACTTATGTTGGTCCTATCGCCCTATATCGTTATTGAATAGCGATTATAAGATCTTTGCTTCCATTATGTCAGCTAGATTGGGGTCAGTAATAGGGAAATTGTACATCAGGATCAGAGGGGATTTATCAAAGGGCGTCAGTTATCTGACCTGACGTACGACTTGGTGGGGGCAATAGATATTGCTTCGACCTTTTCTCGTCCATTGGCTACACTCACCATAAACGCGACCAAAGCATTTGATAGGGTCAATTGGCCCTATCTGGCTGCAGTGCTGAAGAAGTTTAACTTTGGTGAGAATTTTTGTCGGACCGTATCCCTCATGTATAATGCTCCATCGGCAAGGCTGCTAATCAATTGGGCTTTGAAAGATTCCTTTAAAATTATGAGGGGCACGAGGCAGGGCTGCCCGCTCTCCCCTCCTTTTCAATCTGTACATCGAACCATTTGCGCAAATCTTAAGGGGAGATGAAAATATTCCATCATTCAGATTTGGGGAGTGGGAGAGGCGGGTCGCACTCTATGCAGATGACATCCTTATTTTAACATCCGATCCGGAGACATCATTCCCTGTGGTTAGTAAGAGGGCTGAAGAGTTTGGTCGCATCTCGGGTATGAGATAAATGCCAGTAAAACCGACATCATGGCATGGAACATCCCCAATTTTCAGCTGGATGTGACCAACTCAATGTGATATCTGGGAATCCAGGTGATTCAAGATGTTGGAGGCATCGCTCAAGCTAATTTAGAGAGAGTGTACAATGAGTGTAGAAAATTGTTAAAAACTTGGTCCAATCTTCCACTAACCATATTAGGCAGAGTGAGTCTGATAAAGATGCCTATCCTTCCTAAATTCACATTAATTTGTAACACCATTCCCCTGGCCTTTGATGGTAAAACCTTGGATAAGTGCCAGAGAGAGATACATTCCTTCATTTGGAAATATAAATTGGCGAGGGTGGCATGGAAGAAGTTGAGGAGGAGGAGGGAAAAGGGGGGCTAGCCTTGCCGGATCTGCAATACTATGCATGGGCTTTTCAGTTGTCCCACTCTAGAATGCTTTTAAAATCACCATCAAATACATCTGCTGGGACAATGTTTAAAGCCATGCTGGTAGGTGCTGCATTACTAACCGACGGATATTTGTTCAAATTTGGGGACCAAAAATACTTCAAAAAAGTCAAGTTAAAAATCCTTATGTCTCAGGCGGAAGCCTGGCTACAGATAAGAAAAAGACTAGGTCTGCCGTATTTTTCAAACTATGCACCTATCTGGGACTCCCTGGGCTTGCCACTATGTCTGAAAGACAGACTAGCAATTCCGGTGAGGGATGGAGGAATAACAAGTTGGGGAGAATTGATAGCAGGAAGGTCCTTGAGGACTTGGGAGGAGCTACGGGAACAGTTGGGCCCTGGGTTCTCTGGATTTAAGTTCCTACAATTAGACAGTTGGGTCAAGGCTCTGTGTAGGACAGGGGTAACATTTGGGAAGATTAGTACCATGGAAAAACAATTAGTGGAACAACAAGGGGGTGTAAAGAGGTGACTCAGTGGTACTGGAGCTTGCTAGAGGAGGCTGATGGAGATTTCACTCTCCCAGAGGAATTTTGGGGGGAAGAGTTAGGTGCCCAATGTACAGAAACTTGGAAAAGATCTTGTATCCTCCTATACAAAATTGTTAAACCAGCATGGCTGAGACGTAATCATTTTTTTACGATACATCGAGCCTACATCTCACTCTTGAAACTGTCTAAATTTATCCCAGGCAAGAAATGCAATAAGTGCAACTACATTGAGGCCTTGGAAGCCCATATGTTCAACGACTGCCCTTACATTGCCCAGTTCCCAGGAGGAAGTGAAAGTAACTCTAGAATCTATCTTAAACACATACGTGTCCATCACACTACCACTTATTATCTTTGGCTGGGATGCTAGTATAACTGGTCATGCAAGGTCTTTTTTGTTCTATGCAGTTTTGCTAGCCAGGAGACAGATATGTAAAGTCTGGGCAGAAAATACGGCACCATCACACGCAAAGTGGTTGTCATCTATGTACAAAACATCTATGGTGGATATGGCCAGATCTTGCAGTAATCGCAACTTGGCTTTTTGGGACCTTTTGGTTCAGTGGAAATAGCTGCCGGAGTTTTTTTGTTGTTGTTGTTTTTTTTTACCCCCGGTCCTATGATTATGCCATTCTACTCCAAGGACCAGGGCCCCTTCCCTTCGTACCATGGTTGGTCCTACAGGATATTAATACCAAGATGGAGTAAGTGCAGGCCCGCTCCTGTTTATTCCCTATACCTCTTAAGATCCATCTACTGCCAATCCTCAGAAATCGTGTCACCGAGTGGGCAACTGTAAACACCTTGTATCTCGGAGTACGACACGCATGGTGGTTGGTGGCTTATTAAGAGGAGGGCAAGGCAAATGAGGACAAAAAAAAACTATGGGTGGACCACACCCATGCAAGTACATACTTACTATGGGTGTTCCGTACCAATCTACATACTTAATAACTATGGGTGGACCGCACCCATGTAGATATTCCTATGTAAGAAACACAAACAAGAAAACATGCCAAAATGCGACTCCAACCCATAAAGCAGACTGTAAATGGGACTGACGCCCATTACAAATTACATAGGTGGGACTAACACCCCCTATTAACTGAGTAGATGGGACTAACACCCATTATTAAAAGCCTAGGTGGGACTAACACCCCCTAAAAGCTGAGTAGATGGGTCTAACGGCCATTACCAAAAACATAGGTGGGACAAACACCCCCTAAAAGCTGAGTAGATGGGACAAACACCCAAAAACAATGAAAGAGGGAAAAAACTAAAGTCACCCCTTAAGTAAGGGATAAGTGACTTACAAGGTGGAAATGGTGCTAAAACCCATTCCAATTTACAAAATGTAATGTGAACCAAGTATGTGGGACTAACCCCCGTGATAAACACATCCACCAGTAAGACCTAACAGAGCCAATAAATATGAAACACCATAAACATTTTGCTTAGACTTTACATTTTAACGATGAAATCAAAATTCAACTAAACAAGTCCTACTTTAAGCGATGACTCGAAGACTGTTTGCCATTAGAAGAAAACATTACCCTTCTGTATATCAATGTTAAAAAAATTTAATCTGTGGAATATGAAGAGCAGGCAAAGAGAAGCTGCTGACAAGGAGAGAAGGTAACTTTGTTATTTTGACTCTCTGTTATTTAGACTTTTCCCACTTTTAGTAAAGATGTACATATTATTATAAACCAATTGTCAATCCGGCCAGTGTAATACAATAGCTGCTAGGCCCCCCTATGAGGCGCATCTTTAAAGTCAACGTCTGCCTTTTATGACAATAGCACAGTGAAATGGAAAAACAAAAACAAATGTACATTACACAGCATCAAAGTTCTTCACGATTCCATTTCATCGATGACATATGCCATGGAACGTCTCCTCTGCTTTGCGTGCTTACCGGCTACAGCAAATTTCAATGAGGCTGCCAGTCTTCCTCGTGTGAGCTCCTGCACTTCCTCATCCGCATAGACATGAAGATAGATTGCAAAATGAAGCAACACCAAATATCTATGCGTTCATCCGCACTGAACAAAGATGGCGACACGTAGTCACAACGGTGCTGGGTGGCTGCAGGCACTGGCGAGTACCAAACTTCGCTGATTAGAGCTAGCCGATGGAGCATGAGGGAGACACTGTTGAACATGAGGGAACAGCAAGGATCGCCCAATGAAAAGTCATGTGCAAGATAACGGGTGCTTTTTTTAACGTTTCTGTTTCCTTTTAAAATTGCTTCAGGTGTTAGCTTCTTTGAATATTTCTTCTTTTTTTAAATCGCTTCAGGTCGGGCCATAACACATTTCCCCAAAGACAAACCATATGGCCACAAATGCTTACCAGCAATAGACAAAACATAGGAGCACATATTCTTACCGGCTCCCTTACTGAACCAAAGCACAATCCATAGCCATGTTACTGCGTTAAAACAGACTTGTAACAAACGTATCCAAAATCAAACAGTGCATGTTGACTGGAAAAGAATTTCCTTACGCTAAAATGTCCAGTTACTGCCAAAGTACATGCAGCGATGTCCAAAACCATGTGTAATCATACGAGACATGTTCACTAAACAATATGAGGCTGCCACGAGTAGAATTACCTAATATCCAACGCTGACACGGAGGCACAGCGAGGAGCGAAATCCCTTTGTTTCAGCATGTACTTCAAGACAATCATCCATCAGGCAAATTGTGTATCAAACAAAATCTAGGTGAAACTGAAGCAGCACACATTTCTAGTATCTTTAAAGACCAACTGATGTTATGTTTGTGAGCAGAGCACGACTGGACTGGGGCTGTCCGGTGTGAGGGACCCTGATGGGGCTGCGAGGCGTGTTGCTCAATTTTCTCTTGTTTCTTGATGCTGCGTTTCATTTGTTTCTTGTTGATCTTTTCCCTTCTGTGTCCACACTTCCTCTGTTGTCTCTTTGGAACCATTTTGTCCATGAAATGTACTTGTGTTGTTTTTGTCATCATAAGAGAACCTTTACATGTTCCTTCTGCTCTTTGGGCTTATGGTTTCTTTAGGTTCTATCCAACCTGAAGACATTCTTGGCTTGTCATCTTTAGCTTTCTTGAGATTAGTTGTGGAGCGTGCAAAAGGCTCCAAATCATCGCCAAATGTGATAAGCAGGTTCCTTGAGAAGAGGTGACACAGATGTAGACATGTTTTGTCTTTCAAGTTATTTATTAAGTTCCTAACATCCGTAGTAACAGCCCTACCGGGAGCAGCCTGCTAGCTGCTCAGCCCATCTTTCAACTGCCTCACTCACACCAGGCACCCAAGCATTCCACTCATGTCAACATTCCTCACAGAACACTCACACTGGCTGAGCAGGCTAGTTACAAGGTAAAGGGGAACACTATAAACATAACATGAAGATACTACACCACAGTACTAGATTTAAGTCAATGTTTCACAGGGCTTGGCTGCATGCAATGGGATGGCTGTTGAATTTGCAGTTAAGCACCACAGCATGAAGGCAACGGCCTAATAATGCATAAGTCCATGCATAGTAGGAGATTCCTACCTGTGCTGCATTTGAAATAGGGCCTGACTGCAGGAAAGGCCCTATGGGCAACCCCCACTGTACAAAGGCAAAGTCAATGTGCAACAAGGCTTGGCTGCTATACAGTGGGTTGGCTATTGGACTTGCACTCTATCTCGACGGAAAATTTTCCTGAAAAATGCCCATACTGCATGTGTAATTTCTCTTCTGATAACTTAGTACCCACCTTATCTAAGGACCAGTTTAAAGTTTTTCTATTGAACTGCAGATCCCTGCCCAAACATACAGAAGAAACCTGGATGCTACTTAAAGACTCTGATTCGAATGTGCTGTTTTATACGGAAACCTGGCTCAGCTCCAGTTCTGAGACATACATTGTGGAAGCACTCCCATATGGTTTTGTAATGCAGAGGATAGACAGAAAAACAGGCAAAGTTGGTGTGATTGCTATTATCCATAAGGAACAATTCTCTTGTCGCCTGCTTGGGAACCCTCTTTCATATTGTGAGAGCACTCACTTTACCATAGAAATCACGCCTCCTCTTTCCTTTACGGGCATTCTCATTCATCGCATCCCTGGAGCCGTAGGATCCTTCAACAAATCCCTGCTGGGGGCAGTGGTTAACCTGGCTAGCTCAGCGGCTAACTTCACTCTCCTTGGAGATTTCAATCTTCACTTTGATGATCCACGAGCTGTAAATGCAGTCGCGTTGGCTAGAGACCTTATGGCTCTTCAATTGTCCCAGAAAATCCTGCATGCTACTCATGTTAAAGGGCACCTCCTTGGCCCAGTGTTCTCTAGTTTAGAGGACCTTAAAGGGATTGATCTCATCCCTCTTCTGTGCTCTGACCACCTCCTTGTCTCCCATTCCTGTTCTCCACAGGTAACCAAACTGATGTGTTTTATCTAGGACCCCGATCAATATTGCGACCTCATGCCCCTATACGACTATAATCAATACATATCCCTATAATGGCATAACAATCAGAGACTTATTTTAGTAACTCGTCTCTGCAGTTCATGACCGTCCATGACACAGCAGAAGCCACTTCCTTAGATTCCTAGATAGCACACTGAGTTCTTTTGACATCTCAAACCCCCAGCAAACTGGGAAAGCCCTGCTTGCTTTGTTTTGATTAGTAATAGAACTCCTGCGAGCACTGTAAGAGCGACCAGTTCTTAGTGACATCTTTATTGACGTCTTATGTCCAAAAACTTACGTCAAACTCGGCACCTTTCAGGTATAAATATACCAACGTTGCCTTAGGCAAACACACAGTGGTGGTGAATACTGGAGCAGAACAGCTGTCCCCTTGCAGAGAGCCCAGCAGATGCGAGAAGCCCACGGACGCTGCCCCTCCTCCTTGACGCGCTGAGAAAGACGCTGTCTTTTCTCCTGCCGAGAAAATCCAGCTCCGCCGTTTCCAGCCTACCCTTGCGGGTGACTGGGATATCGGGTCCTGAGAGGAGATACCAGACCTCCTGCATTCTATTCCAGAGGTACGGTGCTGAATAAACCCTTAGAGAGAATTCTTGAAACAAACTCTTGGCAAAACCAACTTAACTTAAACTGCTACTTACTCCCTCCCATGTATTAGGCTTAGGTCAGGTACACCGGGGTAGGCGAAGTTAGAAGCACCAGTTGAGGTCGTTAGCCAATGTATATATGAATGTATATATTTTATTCATTTTAACCATCTTATGGCTAAGAAACCATACCAATGCTTTTACAGTATTATTTCGTAATACTCCTTTTACTGTACGCACTTTTCATAATAACAAGTCTTGCAATTGTGGCAATTCATTTCTCTTGCATGAGAAGGAAGACTGCTCAATAAATAATATTTTTTATTGAAAACGCCCGTCTCTCTATTCTCTGCACCCTGGTGAAAGTAAATCTGCACAACCGACTGAGTGAAATAGCTGTCTATTGTTTCTCACGACTCTAGAGATTGACTCTTATTTCTGAGGAACAAAGTTGTCATGTTTATGCGGTTGTCTGAAGCTGAATCCCTTCTTGTCTGAGCCAGGGAAGCTGATCACTTCCTATTCAGTCAAGAAAGTTTCCAGTGACCTCTGAGCTAGCTGGCCCAAACCTAAATCAAGTCTAACATAGTCAGTAGAGACCTAGAAGACCGCAGTCCTATGTCTACACTGCTGTTTATGTTATTCCAATGCGCAGGGCCTGTAGGGAAAATAGGAACTATACTACAAAACCTCTTACTCGATGGATATGGACCCAAGGTCGCTCATGGGCCAAGCTCCCCCTGGAGAAATGGAGCAAGGAACTGGAAAGGACCAGACCCATACCTGACCCATGTCCAGTCAAAGCCAATGAAGACTTTTCTAGCTGGATAGAGGAGTCACTTGATTCTGTCCTTCGGAAGACTAGGATAAAAAAGACTGTTGGGCCTCATAACTCCTCTTGGTTCTCCTCTGAACTGCGCACTTTAAAACAGCGTTGTAAGGTTAAAGAAAGACTTCCTACCCATCAAAAAGTTAGAATACTGGGCAGCTATTTGTGTCTATAAAGCAGCAATAAACAAAGCCCAGTCCTCCTATTACGAGAGTAAGATTTTATCAGCCCCAACTCTCCTAGAGAAACCTTCATTATTATTAAAAAATGACTTGAAGCCCCGTCCCTTGAACAGCACCAGATACCTCTGGTCTACGTTGCAATAAACTTGCAAAATAGTTCATCGCAAAGGTTCAGAATATTCTTGAATCCCTGTCACATAAGGATGACAATGTAAAACCTCATACAAGTAGATGGTTTTTGATCCATGTCCTTCTGATCACACACTAGAGGTCTCCCCCCCCCCGTTCTGGGATCAGTCCTTACCTTGCTGTTCTCAGTAAAGAGCGGACCCTCCAAGGCTCCACGCACCCCTTTAAATTCTGACACAGGCAGCTTCGATAATAACCCCTATAATGACGGACCTGATTAACGACTCACTGTCCACAGGAATAGTTCCTACTAACTGGAAAGAGGCCATGGTAAAACTTTCTTAGGAAACCTAATCTGGAATCGGCAGATTTGGGCAATTACCGCCCTATTTCCCTTTTGCCAGGAATAGGTAAGATGGCAGAGAAATACGTTAATCAAACCCTCTCCCGATTCCTTGAAACCCACAACCTGCTTCACACCTCTCAAACAGGATTCCGACCGCGTCAGAGTACAGAAAAGGCCCTGTTAGCAATGGTGGAGGAAAGCAGGAAAATCTTAGACGCAGGAGGTTCGTCAGCCACTATGCTCCTTGACCTGAGCGTAGCATTCGACACGATGAACCTTAGGATCCTGGCTCACCCTCTAAGGCGTATTTGAGTAATAGGCGCAATGCTTCAATGGCTGTGTACCTTTTTGGAGGGAAGAACTTGTTTTAGGTATTTGAGGAGAACATCGCATCTAAACCGACCTCCCTGCCGAGGGGTGTCCCTCAGGTCTCGTCGCTTAGCCCAACCCTTTTCAATGTGTATATGGCTGCTCTGCCAGCCATTGTAGCCCCCTCTGAAATCCGCATGGTGACCTATGCCAATGATACCCTACTGGTTGTAGCGTTAAACCAAGCAGATCAATAAACAGTAGCCTCTATTCTTGTCTAGAGGATGTTTCGAATTGGATGGATATGTCTCAGCTGAAGCTTAATGGCGGAAAAACTGAGCTCCTGATATTAGGCAACCCCCTTAGTTTTAAATCCAGTTCCATGTGGCCAGCTGGCATGGGTCCTACCCCAGTCCCTAAGTCAGAAATCAAGAGCTTGGGCATCTGGTTGGACCAGGATTTGAACTTAAGGGTACAGGCCAGTAAGACAGCAGCTATCTGCTATGGCCTGCTTAGAACGGCCTGCAAAGTCCTTTCCCTCCTCCCCCTTCAAGCTAAAAAAGTACTGGCCCAATCACTTACACTTTCCAGACTGGACTATGGTAAAGCACTAGATCTGGGTGGCCCCACAACAGTAGTCTCCAAATTATAGTCTGTTCAAAACAGGGCTGCCAGACGGTTAACTGGAGCAACTAACAGACAATCGGCGAAACCAGCACTCCGCTCCCTTCATTGGCTCCCAGTGCAGGAACATATTAGATTCAAGGCCTTGTGCCTAGTACAGAAATCCATGCAAGGGAACGGGCCTCCTATCAACTCAGCCATGATCAGCCCCTTCAAAGCTAATAGGAAACTTCGGTCAGATAAATTGCATCTGGCCGAGGTCCCCAGGATCAAGACGGCCAGAAGTGGTGGACGGCTCTACGAAAAGCCAGATGATTGGGAACTATGCGAAGATGTAGTGGCAGAGTTCCATAGTTTAGCAGCATTATAAGAGTAAACAACTGAAGACCTTTCTGTCTCCTTAGTTCTTCTACCTCCCCCGTGTCGGTTCTTAGCGCTGCGACACTCCCGGGTAGCCATGCGCTTTATAACTGTTTTTTCATTTTTCATTCATTTCATTTCATTTAAGCATAACGTTAAAGGTCTTATAATGCGTAAGGCCATGCATAGTGGGAGCTTCCTGCTTCTGTCACATCTGTAATAGGGCCTGACTGTAGGATAGGCTCTGTGGGTAACCCCCACTGTACAAGGGCAAAGTCAATGTGCGGAGGAGATTGCTTCACATTTGGTGTGCTGGCCATTGGACTTACAGTCAATCCCAAAATGCCTAAGGCTGTTCACTCCAGAGTTTGGTCACCTGTGCCCGGTTGGTCACAGTGCTCTGTCAAAATATAGACCCTGTAGCCCATCCCCACTATGAAGAGCTTCTGAGTATGGTGTATAGGGTGGGGCCAAGCCCTGCAGGCCCACACCTACTATGCGCAGTCAAAGGCTTTGTGAAGCAGAGGTCAGCTGCCCTGAAGCGAAGGGTAAGGCAAGGGGCTGGCCAAAGGCTAGCCCTGAAGTGCACCCTCATTGTGCATGGTTAAATGCCATGCACACTGGGTTGTGTCCACCCATGGATGTGGAACAGAGTACATGGCCCAGAAGACAGGCCATGTGTCCCATCCCCTTGCACATAGCCAAAGGCTGTGTGCAGCAGGGAGTCTCCACCTGCAGAAGGAGGGAGCAAAATCTGGTCAGAGGCCACTTGCTGCACATGCACAAGGCTGTGTCCAATAGGGCCTGGTCACCACTAATGGTTTGGGAAGAGAATCTGGCCTATCAAACATAGGTGCTGGTTGGCAACACATCCTTGTTCTAAGTTATGATGTGCATCTAACACCTGCTTCACATGACTAAATGCTATGTGCTGTGCGGTAAACTGCCCACAATAGGTTTTTGCACAGGAAGCATCTAACCCTTAATGTACGCAATTAAAGTCTGTAAACGTTGGCTATATTCTGAATGCGGGGACAAAAAAGTTCCATGTGGAATATCTGCTAAAAAAAACGTTTGAATAGACTCAAGCTTGAAAAGACCTATGTAATTATAGGTAGGTTTGTCTGACGCCACTGTCTTCCAGAAACAATAGCGAAGGGGGTTAAGGACTGAATGAAGTACTACTCAGGTGTCATGTAATAAGACCACCAACGATTGTGCGCCATGTCACAGGGATTCTGCTCCTACACAGAACTGTGCATAGAGACTTGGAACCTCAGTGAATTAGGGTGTGCCAAAACTCACCTTAGTATCCAAAATCCCCTACCAGACTAGCAATCCGTGTCTCATTGGTTCTTACACACCCCCAATGATTAGACAACCCAGAACATGGACTTAGAACACCTCAGGTAACGTGGAACACATGAACACTCTTTCGTTATACTATCATACCAGTCCAAAACAAGGAGTAACTGGAGACACATGCAGGTTTGAAATGTTTATTTCTAATGCAGTGTTCTCAAGCGCAGTATCTTAGCTAATACAAGCAAACATATTATAAGGAACAAGGTTAGCAGCTTAGTTACTATTCCATACAATACAAAGGGTGAGAGCATGTTAAAATGCTAAAGGGAAAAGGTCTAAATAGAACCTCAGTTTACCCTCCCTTGCTAGTATATTATATTATATCTACTAAAGGTCTCCTTGGGTTTAGAAGGGCGGGCCCATATCTCTGGTCATAGTAGAAAGGGATCACATCATCTTCTGCACCAACTCTATACATGACTAAATGCTATGTGCTGTGTGGTAAACTGCCCACAATAGGTTTTGCACAGGAAGCATCTAACCCTTAATGTACGCAATTAAAGTATGTAAAAGTTGGCTATATTCTGGATGCGGGGACAAAAAAGTTCCATGTGGAATATCTGCTAAAAAAACTGTTGCAGGGATTCTGCTCCTACACAGAACTGTGCATAGAGACTTGGAACCTCAGTGAATTAGGGTGTGCCAAAACTCACGTTAGTATCCAAAATCCCCTACCAGACTAGCAATCAGTGTCTCATTGGTTCTTACACACCCCCAATGATTAGACAACCCAGAACATGGACTTAGAACTCCTCAGGTAACGTGGAACACATGAACACTCTTTCGTTATACTATCATACAAGTCCAAAACAAGGAGTAACTGGAGACACGTGCAGGTTTGAAATGTTTATTTCTAATGCAGTGTTCTCAAGCGCAGTATCTCAGCTAATACAAGCAAACACATTATAAGGAACAAGGTTAGCAGCATAGTTACTATTCCATACAATACAAAGGGCGAAAGCATGTTGAAATGCTAAAGGGAAAAGGTCTAAATAGAACCTCAGTTTACCCTCCCTTGCTAGTATATTATATTATATCTACTAAAGGTCTCCTTGGGTTTAGAAGGGCGGGCCCATATCTCTGGTCTTAGTAGAAAGGGATCACATCATCTTCTGCACCAACTCTATACATGACTAAATGCTATGTGCTGTGTGGTAAACTGCCCACAATAGGTTTTGCACAGGAAGCATCTAACCCTTAATGTACGCAATTAAAGTATGTAAAAGTTGGCTATATTCTGGATGCGGGGACAAAAAAGTTCCATGTGGAATATCTGCTAAAAAAACTGTTGCAGGGATTCTGCTCCTACACAGAACTGTGCATAGAGACTTGGAACCTCAGTGAATTAGGGTGTGCCAAAACTCACGTTAGTATCCAAAATCCCCTACCAGACTAGCAATCAGTGTCTCATTGGTTCTTACACACCCCCAATGATTAGACAACCCAGAACATGGACTTAGAACTCCTCAGGTAACGTGGAACACATGAACACTCTTCCGTTATACTATCATACAAGTCCAAAACAAGGAGTAACTGGAGACACGTGCAGGTTTCAAATGTTTATTTCTAATGCAGTGTTCTCAAGCGCAGTATCTCAGCTAATACAAGCAAACACATTATAAGGAACAAGGTTAGCAGCATAGTTACTATTCCATACAATACAAAGGGCGAAAGCATGTTGAAATGCTAAAGGGAAAAGGTCTAAATAGAACCTCAGTTTACCCTCCCTTGCTAGTATATTATATTATATCTACTAAAGGTCTCCTTGGGTTTAGAAGGGCGGGCCCATATCTCTGGTCTTAGTAGAAAGGGATCACATCATCTTCTGCACCAACTCTATACATGACTAAATGCTATGTGCTGTGTGGTAAACTGCCCACAGTAGGTTTCGCACAGGAAGCATCTAACCCTTAATGTACGCAATTAAAGTATGTAAAAGTTGGCTATATTCTGGATGCGGGGACAAAAATGTTCCATGTGGAATATCTGCTAAAAAAAACGTTTGAATAGACTCAAGCTTGAAAAGACCTATGTAAGTATAGGTAGGTTTGTCCGACGCCACTGTCTTCCAGAAACAATAGCGAAGGGGGTTAAGGACTGAATGAAGTACTACTCAAGTGTCATGTAATAAGACCACCAACGATTGTGCGCCATGTCACAGGGATTCTGCTCCTACACAGAACTGTGCATAGAGACTTGGAACCTCAGTGAATTAGGGTGTGCCAAAACTCACCTTAGTATCCAAAATCCCCTACCAGACTAGCAATCCGTGTCTCATTGGTTCTTACACACCCCCAATGATTAGACAACCCAGAACATGGACTTAGAACACCTCAGGTAACGTGGAACACATGAACACTCTTTCGTTATACTATCATACCAGTCCAAAACAAGGAGTAACTGGAGACACATGCAGGTTTGAAATGTTTATTTCTAATGCAGTGTTCTCAAGCGCAGTATCTTAGCTAATACAAGCAAACATATTATAAGGAACAAGGTTAGCAGCATAGTTACTATTCCATACAATACAAAGGGTGAGAGCATGTTAAAATGCTAAAGGGAAAAGGTCTAAATAGAACCTCAGTTTACCCTCCCTTGCTAGTATATTATATTATATCTACTAAAGGTCTCCTTGGGTTTAGAAGGGCGGGCCCATGTCTCTGGTCTTAGTAGAAAGGGATCACATCATCTTCTGCACCAACTCTATACATGACTAAATGCTATGTGCTGTGTGGTAAACTGCCCACAATAGGTTTTGCACAGGAAGCATCTAACCCTTAATGTACGCAATTAAAGTATGTAAAAGTTGGCTATATTCTGGATGCGGGGACAAAAATGTTCCATGTGGAATATCTGCTAAAAAAAACTTTTGAATAGACTCAAGCTTGAAAAGACCTATGTAATTATAGGTAGGTTTGTCCGACGCCACTGTCTTCCAGAAACAATAGCGAAGGGGGTTAAGGACTGAATGAAGTACTACTCAAGTGTCATGTAATAAGACCACCAACGATTGTGCGCCATGTCACAGGGATTCTGCTCCTACAAAGAACTGTGCATAGAGACTTGGAACCTCAGTGAATTAGGGTGTGCCAAAACTCACCTTAGTATCCAAAATCCCCTACCAGACTAGCAATCAGTGTCTCATTGGTTCTTATACATCCCCAATGATGAGACAACCCAGAACATGGACTTAGAACACCTCAGGAAACGTGGAACACATGAACACTCTTTCGTTATACTATCATACCAGTCCAAAACAAGGAGTAACTGGAGACACATGCAGGTTTGAAATGTTTATTTCTAATGCAGTGTTCTCAAGCGCAGTATCTTAGCTAATACAAGCAAACATATTATAAGGAACAAGGTTAGCAGCATAGTTACTATTCCATACAATACAAAGGGCGAGAGCATGTTAAAATGCTAAAGGGAAAAGGTCTAAATAGCACCTCAGTTTTACCCTCCCTTGCTAGTATATTATATTATATCTACTAAAGGTCTCCTTGGGTTTAGAAGGGCGGGCCCATATCTCTGGTCTTAGTAGAAAGGGATCACATCATCCTCTGCACCAACTCTATACATGACTAAATGCTATGTGCTGTGTGGTAAACTGCCCACAATAGGTTTTGCACAGGAAGCATCTAACCCTTAATGTACGCAATTAAAGTATGTAAAAGTTGGGTATATTCTGGATGCGGGGACAAAAAAGTTCCATGTGGAATATCTGCTAAAAAAACTGTTGCAGGGATTCTGCTCCTACACAGAACTGTGCATAGAGACTTGGAACCTCAGTGAATTAGGGTGTGCCAAAACTCACCTTAGTATCCAAAATCCCCTACCAGACTAGCAATCAGTGTCTCATTGGTTCTTACACACCCCCAATGATTAGACAACCCAGAACATGGACTTAGAACACCTCAGGTAACGTGGAACACATGAACACTCTTTCGTTATACTATCATACCAGTCCAAAACAAGGAGTAACTGGAGACACGTGCAGGTTTGAAATGCTTATTTCTAATGCAGTGTTCTCAAGCGCAGTATCTTAGCTAATACAAGCAAACATATTATAAGGAACAAGGTTAGCAGCATAGTTACTATTCCATACAATACAAAGGGTGAAAGCATGTTAAAATGCTAAAGGGAAAAGGTCTTAATAGAACCTCAGTTTACCCTCCCTTGCTAGTATATTATATTATAGCTACAGAAGGTCTCCTTGGGTTTAGAAGGGCGGGCCCATACCTCTGGTCTTAGTAGAAAGGGATCACATCATCTTCTGCACCAACTCTATGCATGCGAATATTCATCAAGTGTGTCTGCATGCTCTGCTCAGTGCATTATTAAACGCGACAAAAACCCAGAGTTGGCCACAGCTGCCTATGTATTATATCTAGACCGTGTGCTGATCATACCGCACAAAAAGCACTGTGTTGAAATAGCCTTGAAGGCCTCGGCACTCACTGTTCAGACATAGCTTACCAAGCAAGGCTGATATTATAAGCAATATTATATTTCAAAATAGAGACCCAGTCCAATCGCGTGCAAATGTAAGAGTGACAAACAGGGTTTTTATTTTGGAATCCTCCTCCCCACTACACTCTTATACACATTATAAGGAGGTAATGCACTGTGCTCCGCTCACATAAAAACACCTGTTCTCTCTGGCAACACCTCAGAACAACCACTCACAGTGAGCCAACCCAGGATTGGTCACACAAGTCCACCACAAACATTAGACGTTCCTCATAATAGAGAAAAAATGTGCGAGAAGCAAATGACCCCTCACGGAAACACCACCATCGGGGTAACTGGTATGAAATTTCCAGACAGGCCCCTGTCTCATCATCGGTGGTCACTTGCTTCTCAAAGAAAAGTGAGAGGAAAGAAAAGATGTGTCCAAAACAAACAACATTTAAAGTGACAAATAGTGAAGTGCAGAAAAATCTGCTAGTGACAAACAAACAAAAATGTAACTGAGTGCTTAAAAACACACACAGCACACCAGTCCCGTAACCAATTTTATTCATAGGGCGGTGATCGTGAGCTGTTGAATACTAAAAAGGCTGGTAGCTAATCATGCATACCATTACCTACTGCCAGTGCCGACATGTTTCACTGCTATGTTACGTTAAGCAGTTTTGTCAGGGCTGCACTCAATTGCTGCCACTTCACTTTTTTGGACACTAGTTCTGTAAAATGCTGCCAAGAGAGAACAGGTAAGAAACAAGTTTAAAAACACGTAAACCCTGGGGTGGCAAGAAACATAATAGGGGGATAGTAAGTATAGTAATGTAATGTGTGGATTATTACCAGGAGACAGCCAAACTACTCATACTGGCTGCTCAGGTCTCGACAAGGTCACTGGGTACTTCTAACCTGAGAATATCCCTTGATCCTTGGAAAAATAACAATCTGCCAGAAGAGAAAAATGCAAAGGGGCTTGTAAGTTGTACTAAGTAGGGCGATGTTCTGCTATCTTACAATGTGCACACTCATAATTCAAATCAAAGTGCTGTTGCTAGTGCCACCGATATCCAAAAACACATCCCCAGTGCCTCCCAGACGTGACCAAATCGTCCACTATAGGGCGGACACACTGTACTTCAAAAACAATTCAATTCCCGGTGTGCACAACGCTCCATACTGCCCATAAGCCACACTGGCCCGAGGTATTGCTCTGCTCTGATATTATAAGCAAACATATTATTCTCGTGTGAAGCAAAATATTTTACTAGGCTAAAAGCTTTAATAACAAAATGTGCCGTGTGCAGAGGCTGCAGAAAAGGAAAATGTCGTTTAAACTTTTAATAAGCTCATGCTAACATAATACAGTGTGAAGGCGAAGCCTATCTACATGACACCATCCCTTTGATCCGAGCATGGATAAGACAAGATAAGGGGCAAATTTAGGAATGCAGAGTTCAAGAACGATAGCTCTACTCAGCGAAGTTTGGTACTCCAATTTGGTACCTCAATAAAAGAGATGAAAAATACTCATAATTCGCAAAAGTCACAAAAAAAAGGCCTTAGGACATAGTGAAGTCAATAGGTCTGGGCCCCAACAAAAAAAATGTGGGAAAAAATGTTAATCCGATTGTCCAATGAGAGACGTTGGTCACAGAATTGAGACATGTGACACATTTTATCCTAATAATGAATATGCAAAATATGCAGCAACAGCCTCCAACAGGAAGTCACTGAAAACACTCACTTCTCCCTACATCTCTCCCCGGAAAAAACTCTGTCGGGACTTCAAATCTACCGACCCCCGGGCCCACTTGGACAGTTCCCTAACTCACTGGAGGAGACAGCCACCTCTCTAGCCTGTCTATCTTCCAACTTCACAGTGCCAGGAGATCTTAACATTCACTTTGATGACCCAAGGACCAAAATAGCTGGAGACCTCAAAGAAGACCTAGCCGCACTCAGCCTCTCCTTGAAAAATTCTCACCCCACCCACAACAAGGGCCATCTCTTGGAACCCATCTTTTCTAACATCCCGGAACTCACCACATCCTCACCCCTACCCATCCCCTGGACAGATCACCACTTGATCCTCCTCAAACTCCCAATCTCTACCGAACCCACTCACAGCCTTCCACCCCAAGCACCCTCTCGCCCGTGGCACAAACTAAACACGGATGCTTGGACCAGCCAGCTGATAGCCTCCACCCCCATCTTGGACCAGGACCCATCACTAGCAGACACCCAAATTCGATCCTGGATTGAAACATCCCTAGACGCAGTCCTCCCCGTCAAACACCTCCCCAGTAAAAGGGGATCATTCAAGTCACCCTGGTTTACTCCGGAACTGCGTGAACTACGTAAAAAATGCAAAAGACTCACACGTCTCTGGAGGAAAGATTGGACCTCAAACAGCATAGAAGCCTACAAATCATCCATGAAACAATACAAAACCCTTATAAAAAATATGCAAGCTATCTATTTCGAAGGGAAAATGCTAGCTGCTTCCAACTCCTCCAAGGAGATCTACCGCATAGTAAAATCACTTATGAAAATCCCCGAACCTCAGCCGGCTGCTGATCCCACCGGCGCCAGATGCACCCAACTCGCCGAGTTCTTCTCTTCCAAAATCCTCGAAATCCTAAAGACTTTCCCCCAGCCCCACCCTCCAACCGACCCTCTAGCTTGGCCCATCAACAAAGACGCCCCCCTCCTGAATGCCTTCCTCCCCATCTCCACCGAGAGGTTGGTGGCCACCCAGCTCCCATGAGTAAACTGAAATTAGTACCCCCTACAATATTCCCCCTCCTCACCAGGCTGATAAATGCCTCCCTCTCCCGGGGGATAGTCCCTGCCAACTGGAAAAGTGCGATAGTACGGGCACTCATCAAAAAATCCCAACTAGACCCCTTGGATCCCTCAATCTTCAGACCCATCTCCCTCCTCCCAGGCATCAGTAAAGTGGCAGAAAAAATCGTAAAACGAACAGCTCTCAATATTTCTAGAGACCAACAACCTCCTTCGCCACTCTCAGACAGGGTTCGGACCAGGACAGGGGACTGACACCGCCCTCCTGGCCATTACAGAGGAGACAAGATCCATCTTGGACGCATGGGGATCAGTGGCAGTGATCCTCCTGGACCTGAGTGCCGCCTTCGGCACGGTGGACCACACCATCCTCCTCCACCGCCTCCAAAAAACTGGCATCACAGGGACTGCCCTGGCCTGGTTAAAATCATTCCTGGAACACAGGACCTTTCAAGTGGCCGACATTTACGTCACTCCAAAGCTCTTCCCCTTAACTGTGAGGTTCCCCAGGGATCCTCTCTGAGCCCCACCCTTTTTAATGTTTACATGGCCCCCTTAGACAACATAGCCTCACCATTCAGCATAAAGGTGGTCATGTACGCCGACGAAACCCAACTAGTCGACTCCTTCAACCAGGCCGATCAATCCATGGAGAATCTAGCCACTTGCCTGCCTAACATATCCAAATGGATGGGCGACTCCAGATTAAAGCTCAACGGCAAAAAATCTTAGATTATGCTCCTAGGCGATCCAAACAAACTCCCAAAAACCCTTGCCTGGCCACCCAGCATGGGTACCCCCACCCCCACACCAAAAAACGAAATCAAGAGCTTAGGCTTTTGGCTCTACCAGGACCTCAGCTTCAGAGCCCAAGCCAGAAAGACAGCCGGCACTTGCTTTGGGCTTATGCGAGCAGCCTGGAAGATCCTCCCTCTTATCCCTCCCCAGTCTAGAAAAATTCTTAGCCAGGGCCTTATTTTATCTAGACTGGATTATGGAAACGCCCTGTACCTAGGCGCTCCAGTAGCTGTCATTAAAAAACTTCAGCACGCCCAGAATGCCGCAGCAAGACTGCTCATGGGGACGAAATCAAAGCGCTTGGCTAAACCCTCCCTCAAGGCTCTCCACTGGCTCCCCATCCAGAAGCGCATCGCCTTTAAAACCTTATGCATCCCTCATAAAATCTTACAAGATAAAGGCCCACCTATACAAAAACCACTCATCAAACCCCATAAATCTACCAGACAGCTCAGGTCGGACTCCCTTTTTCTTGCCAGCGTCCCCAGAATAAGAAGAGTACGCACGGGTGGGCGCCACTTTGCATACAACGCCCCCAAGCTCTGGAACAGCCTCCCCCTTAGCATCCGTACAGAAAACAATCTGCTCTCATTCCGCAGACTACTGAAAACCTGGCTCTTCCCCCAATAATCCTAACCCAGGAGTACTTTCAGGCGGACACTATAGCGCTGGGACGCCCAAAGGGTAGCTATGCGCTCTATAAAACCCAAATCAAATCAAATCAGGAGTATACGCCACTTTTTGTTAAGCGTCATCATCACACTCCATAACTATGAGACTTTCGGGGACCTTCCTTTTACGCTTAGCTACCTTTGTCAGATCATGGTGCGCCTCACTCTCAGACGGCCGTGGTGGTTCCTAATTTTCATCCATATCATCAGAAGGAAGGGGGCTTGAAAAAGATGTAGACACCCTCCTTGATCTTTTCCTTGCTAGGTATCTGGAAGACAATGAATGATCAGGAGGAGTGGCTTCCTCAAATGATACCTCCGCTTGAATGTCGATTTCCTGATGTGCCCCTACTTCGGGAGGAACAACTATTGTGGGCACTTGTGCAGCTCCATGCACCTCTGCTTGCGCATCTCCTTGCGCCGCCTCTCCTTCCACATGTACTTGGGCTTGCACTTGCACATGTGGTTGTTGATGCAGCTTTGGTTGTTCAACACTCGTCAGATGAGTTACAACAACCTGTGTTGAGTGAGGGATGCTGCTACTTTTTTGCGATGAGCCAACATCACTGGTCGATGGGGATTGAACAACTATACTGGCTGCCTCTGCAGCACTGAAGGGCTTGGACTTAAGTTGGTGTGGTGGTGGTGGCACTAAGCCCAATGGAGTGGTGGTGCTGCTCCCAGCTTGGTCCCCAGCAGACCCCACTGCTGCTGCAGGCATACTTTTTTTTCCCAAAAAATGTGGCGGTCGGCACACCAGTCTCCTTGGTAAGTGGCACCACTTGCTTCTTCTGCTCCTTACTGGCAACTTTCTTGCTAGAGGAGCTACGGGCAGCTTTTTTTGGGGCCATCTTATTCAAATGTCAGAACAGCAGGCCGCAGTTGCACAAGTTGCAGAGTTGTCTCTGGCCACATGTGACGTTGTGCTGCACACACCGCAGCAGGACTTGTTCCTGGCACTGATGAGAAATGATGAGGCTGATGATTCGTCTTTCTGCACCTTAAAGCAAACGAAGCCAGAGGAACATCAGTTAAATAAATGTTGCATATATAGCGCTTCAATTTAGAGTTTGCAAGTAAGCATTTTTTATTATACCCACCCCCCAAAATGGAAAGACCAATAAAATGCACCACTGACAGAGTACCCCTGGGCATAATGGATGAAAGCATGGCAGACTGGGTGCAGGCCTATGGCACAACAAAGCACACTGCCTGGCTTCAAAATGGCACCTAGACCCCCAGCCACATGGCCAGGCCCTGCCTGTACCAGTCCTCAAAATGGCCCCCACCCACATGGCCATGCCCCATCAACACCTCAAAAAATCGAAAAACACACAAAAATCACCACAATCCAATGCCATCTATGCCCTCCATGATGTTTACATTAAAGAGACCCCACAGAAAGACTCAGTCCATGCACCACTGAGTACCCCTGGGCAAAAGGCCCCAACACCACCCCAAAAAATCGAAAAACACACAAAAATCACCACAATCCAATGCCATCCATGCCCTTATTCATGTTCAAATTCAAGACACCCCACAGAAAGACTAGGCCCATGCACCACTGAGTACCCCTGGGCATAATGGATGAAAGCATGGCAGACTGGGTGCAGACCTATGGCACAACAAAGCACACTGCCTGGCTTCAGACCCCCACCACATGGCCAGGCCCTGCCTGTACCAGTCCTCAAAATGGCCCCCACCCACATGGACAGGCCCCATCAACACCCCAAAAAATAAAAAAAACACAAAAATCACCACAATCCAATGCCATCCATGCCCTCCATGATGTTTACATTAAAGAGACGCCACAGAAAGACTCAGTACATGCACCACAGAGTACCCCTGGGGAAAAGGCCCCAACAACAGCCCAAAAAACACACAACAATCACCACAATCCAATGCCATCCATGCCCTAAATCATGTTGAAATTCAACAAAACAGTTGTATCATGCACCCATAACTAACCCTGCTCCTACTGGATACTGTGGCTACCCACAATATATTTTATTTAATGTTCTGAAAAAGTTCCAAAATTGTAGTTGCAGCAACTGTAATGCCCCAAACAAACTTACTTGTGACATTTCTTATCCAAAAGTGATCCAAAGAAAGTCAAAAAGGCCTCAAATCCAAAAATCCAGCAGCATCCACAAAAAGTAATCCTTCCAGGTCAATATCCAAATCAAAGTGACCAGGACATGAACAAAGCACTGGGAGGAGCCTGCTGGACAGGAAGACGTAGTTGGAGACTGTGGGGCACTTCCTTCCCCCCCGCCCAAAATAGACTCCTTGCAAAAAAAAGTGCAAGCAAATGTCAACCTGAGGAGTTATTCTGTGCAAGGTGGGAAGCCGCGATGACGTAATCGCAGTCGACAAACTCCCGCGGGATCCCGCAGCAAGATCCAAAATGGCGCAGCACACACAGAACATGGAGAAAAACAACTCTGCAAACGCTGAATGACGGTAAGTGAACGCCGCACACCGCAATATTGTATTACCAAGCAAAAAAATGCGCTGCGTGCAAATTTGCGAATTGTCGGGAAATTCGCGAGAATTCGCAGTTTGCGAATTTGCCGAAAATCCGCAAATTCCGCGAGCCGAACGGATTTTACGCCCATACTTAATTTTCACATAAGGAACTTTATCAGGACTTAAGTGGTGTGAATACTTGGAAGGAAACCCCTTAGGATATTTACTTCCCTTTTCCGTTGCAGCAACAGCTGCCAAGATATTATCATCGATCTTATTTTTGGAACGTGTAACTGCTGCAACCAAATATGTCTATACTGCTGATTTTGCGGCCTCATCAGCCAACAAATTGCCAACAGCGTGGACTCCTACGCGCTGATGACCGAGAGTATGAATTACAAACACGAGTGGCAACTGCTCTTTAAGTTCAGCCACTCAGGACCCAGATCATTTTATATTTTATTGTGCTACCTTTGGAATCACGAAAATATTTCTGAATCCAAAAGAACAGGTTATCATTGTAAGACTCAATCAATCATGACATTTGTATAGCGCGCTACTCACCCAGAGGGTCTCAAGGCGCTTGGGGTAGGGGGGGGGAAGCTACTGCTCGAACAACCAGGTCTTGAGTTGCTTCCTGAAGGAGAGGTGGTTTGAGGTCAGGCGGAGGTGGATGGGGAGGGAGTTCCAAGTCTTGGCTGCCAGGTAGGAGAAGGATCTTCCTCCCTTGGTGGCTCTTCGGATGCGTGGAACAGAGGCGAGGGCGAGGTTGGTCGATCGTAGTTGGTGAGTGGGAGTGTAGAAGGTCAGGCGGTTGTTGAGGTACTTGGGGCCCAGGTCGTGGAGGGCCTTGTGTGCGTGGGTGAGGAGTCTGAACGTGATCCTCCTGTTGATGGGGAGCCAGTGTAGGTCTCTCGGGTGTCCGGAGATGTGGCTGTGTCCGGGGATGTCCAGGATGAGTCGTGCTGAGGCGTTCTGGATGCGTTGGAGTCTTTTCTGCAGTTTGGCTGTGGTTCCGGTGTAGAGGGTGTTTCCGTAGTCCAGTCGGCTGGTGACAAGTGCCTGGGTGACCGTCTTCCTGGTTTCGGTGGGGATCCATCGGAAGATCTTTCGGAGCATGCGTAGGATGTTGAAGCATGACGAGGAGATGGCGTTGACTTGTCTGGTCATCGATAGGGAGGAATCCAGGATGAAGCCCAGGTTGCGCGCTTGGTCCGTTGGTTTTGGTGCGCTGCCCAGGGCAGGGGGCCACCAGGAGTCGTCCGAGGCGGAGGGTGGTGATCCCACGATGAGGACTTCCATTTTGTCTGAATTCAGTTTCAGGCGGCTGTTTTTCATCCACTCGGCTACGTCTTTCATCACTTCGTGTAGGTTGGTTCTGGTGGTGGCGGGGTTGTTGGTGAGGGAGAGGATCAACTGGGTGTCATCGGCGTAGGAGATGATGTTGAGGTTGTGTTGGCATGCGATGGCCGTGAGGGGGCTCATGTAGATGTTGAAGAGGGTGGGGCTGAGAGATGATCCTTGTGGTACGCCGCAGATGACTTCGGTGGCCTCGGATCTGACCGGGGGGAGGCGGGCTCTCTGGGTTCTTCCAGCGAGTTACGAGATGATCCACTCCAGTGCCTTCTCTTGGATTCCGACATTGTTGAGGCGCTGCACTAGGGTGTGGTGACAGACAGTGTTGAAAGCTGCGGAGAGGTCCAGGAGGATGAGGGCCGATGTTTCCCCGTTGTCGAGTAAGGCTCGGATGTCTTCAGTGGCTGCGATGAGGGCGGTCTCGGTGCTGTGGTTGGCTCGGAAACTGGTTTGCGAGTGGTCGAGGGATCCATTTGTCTTGAGGAAGGCGGCCAGCTGTCTGTTGACGGTCTTCTCAATGACTTTGGCAGGAAAAGGGAGGAGCAAGATGGGGCGGTAGTTTTTGAGGTCGTGGGGTCCGCTGATGGTTTCTTCAGTAGGGTGCTGAATTCGGCATGCCTCCAGCTCTCCGGGAAGGTGGCGGTGTTGAAGGAGCAATTGATGATGTCCCGGAGATGTGGTGCGATGACGGAGTCTGCCTTGTTGAAGACGTGGTGGGGGCAAGGGTCGGTTGGTGATCCGGAGTGGATGGTGTTCATTGTGCGGATGGTGTCTTCTGTGCTGACCGGGGTCCAGGCGCGGAGGGTGGTGGTGGGGGGCGTCATTTCGGTGGTAAGGTGCATGGGCTGTGTGCTGAAGCTGTTGTGTATGTCAGCGATCTTGTTGTGGAAGAACGAGGCCAGTGCATTGCAGAGGTCTTGCGAGGGAGTGATGTCGTTGTTTCCGGCTCTGGGTTTGGAGAGCTCTGTGACGATGCTGAAGAGTTCCTTGCTCTTTTGGGCGTTGTTGTCTAGTCGTTCCTTGAATGCTGTCTTCTTGGTGGTGTGGATCAGCTGGTGGTGTTTGCGGGTGGCGTGCTTGAGGGTGGTCATGTTGTCTATGGTCGGGTCGTTGCGCCAGGCTTTCTCATGGGTACGGCAGTTCCTCTTGGAGCTCTTGAGTTCGTCAGTGAACAAGGGGGCTTACTTGCTGCCGGGTCTGCTGGGGGGGTCTTCAGTGGAGCCAGTTCATCTGCGCAGATGGTGATCCACTGTGTGAGGTTGTTGGCTGCTTGGCTGGGGTCCGTTGATCTTGCGGGGGTGGTCTGGGTCAGGAATGTGGTGAGCTGATCAGAGGTGATCTTGTTCCAGCTCCTGCGTGGACCCTGTTGTGGGTGGTAGTGGGTCGTGGTCTTTCGGAAGCTGAAGTGGATGCAGCTGTGGTCTGTCCAGTGAAGCTCAGTGGCGTGGCTGAAGGAGATGTACTTGCTGGATGAGAAGACGGGGTCAAGTGTATGTCCGGCATAGTGGGTGGGGGTTGTGACCAGTTGCTTTAGTCCGAGGTTGGCGAGGTTGTCCAGCAGGGTAGTGGTGTTGCTGTCATTGTTGTTCTCCAGGTGGAAGTTGAGGTCACCTAGGAGGATGTAGTCGGCAGAGGGGAGGGCGTGCGGGCTGATGAAGTCTGCGATGTCTTTGCAGAAGTGTGTGCGAGGTCCAGGGGGCCTGTAGATGAGGGTGCCTCTGAGGGTGGTCTTGGGGTCGGTGTGGATCTGGAAGTGCAGGTGTTCGGCGGCTGTGAGGGTGTCGTCTGTGTTGGTCATGATGCGGATGGTATTTCTGTGGTCGATGGTGATGCCTCCTCCGGTCTGGTTGACGCGGTCCCTCCGGGTGATCTTGTAGCCATCTGAGATGACGATGGCGATGTAGCGCGCTGAGGAGGCGTTCATCCAGGTTTCCGTGAGGAAGGTGACATCCGGAGATGTGGTGTCGAGCAGGTTCCAGAGTTCTATGGCATGTCTGTGGACAGAGCGGGTGTTGAGCAGGATGCACTTCAGGTGGTTGCTGCTGGTGGTCGGCTTTGCAGGTGCCACGCGGGTCCGGAGGCAGCTGAACTTGCAGGTTCGGAAGGTGACGGGTCCGTGGGTGCGTCTCGGTGTGGCTTGGTAGCAGCCGGGGTTCTGGCCGGTGTTGATTGCATTGAGGGTGGTGGCGTCGTACGTTCAGTGGGTAGACTGGAGTCTGCCGGGGCCAGGGGTCCTGGTGCTGGGCGGTCCAGGCGCGGACGGGCGCAGACGGGCGCGCCCACTGCGCGTACGCGCGGTCTCCGTTTAAGGTGAAGTGGAAAGGGAGGGCACAGAAGAAAAGGGGGCGGGGCCACGATGTACGGCGGCAGGAAGTAGGGGGCGGGGGTCACAGGGAGCAGGGGCTACAATATAATCACAAAGGGTACAGGGGCTACAAAAACAATCACAAAGCTACACGGAGCATAAACAGGGGCAAAACAGGCAGAAAGTGGGGAGAAATCACAGGCACAGCACTTCTTGGAAAAAGCGGCAACGATCAGCAGCGAGCGAGGGAGGGGGAACACAGACACAGCTGGAGGGCCATGCGGCGCGGGGGTGTCCTGAGGACTGGACACAGTAGTAAGAATCACTCACAATAAGAGTTGTCACACTAGGATCAGCATACTCCAATGCAAGCATCAGAGCATGAAGCTCTGCCAATTGTGTGGAGCAGTCCCCAAGAGTCTGCATGTGCATGACTCTGGACTTGATTCATCATTCAACATGGCACCTACCACAATGGCGCAAGCAGAAACGTATGCGTGTTTAGAACCATGTGCAACCTGCGCTGAACCATCAGTGTATATGATGCAATGGAAATCCTCCAAAGGCTGCATAGCCAAAGGTGCAGTATGAACTAATTCATACTGCAAAAACTCCTGCGACTGTAAGGAGGCATCAAAAATAAATGTGACATCTGGAGATGTCAATGATGCTGCCCATTGTATCCACCGTGGGTGCAAAGCTTTAGAATTTGGTACAGTGGCCTTCGTCACTGCCTCTAGTGCAGGATACGGCGTAACAACCAATATGCGTTTTCCCTGGGACAGCGCACGTTCCTTAAGAATCGCCATTTGCACTGCTGTCAAAACTTTTCCACAGAGGAAAACCGCATTTCAGCCGAAATGTACAAGTGTGACTTGTAAGCAAAAGGTACTGTGTCTCCTTTGGTAAAAGTAAGGTACGTGGAACCCACCGCCCCAGGGATGATTCTTATCACCAGGTTGGTTTGGTTATCACGAGTCAGTAAGAATTTAGATTCTAAAAGATCAGCCTGCAAAGATTGTAAAATAGCTGAATGTTCTGGCAGCCTGCATGATTTGGTAAAAGTAGGTTGTATCAAAGCATACAAAGGCTTGATACGCTAGGCATATTCGGGAATATAAGTACGCCCGAAATTCAAAAATCCCAGCGTGGACTGTAATTTTTTTCAGAGTTGTAGGAGCGCGCAGTTGTGCGGAGCCAATCCTCGACCTTCATTGTTGAGCTCGTAGCCCAGGAACAACACTGTGTATTCTGCAATGTGGGATTTAGCAAAATTAAATTTGTAACCAAAGTCCGCAAAGTTACAAATTATGCGGTCAACGCGACACAGATGCGCCCAAAGCTCGTCGTCTGTGAGATATATGTCATCCACATACGAACACGCATCTGTGTCCACTCTCTCCAAGAGAGAGACAATACGGGCAGAAAACACGCCTGGACTATTTTATAGCCCATAGGCAAACGTTTATACTGGCTTTCTTTGCCGCCACAAGTAAAACTGGTCCATTGGGAACTCAGTCCGTCCAAATTGTGGGCAAAAAAAACATTGGATATGTCAAGTGTGGTTTTAAACCGCTTTTGCACAAGACAATCCACAAGAGCAGAGCCGTGGGTATTCTGTAATGCAAAGGTACGGCAATGCGAGTTTAAGTGCCGGTAATACAAAACCAAACGGTGCAAGCCGTCTGGCTTGGTCACAGTAAAAAGAGGGTTATTCATCGGTGACACACAAGTTTCAATCACACCTTGATATTCCAATTGTTCAAGGATTTCCACCACGGAAGCCTTAGCTTCACGTCGGATGGGATATTGAGGTTGAGGTTGAGGCATAGACCGTAAAGGAATCTCGTGGTGCGCAGAAAATGTATCCCACCCACAATGTGTACGGCACAGAGCTGGCGCAAGGGCCTTAGGCCACTCTTCTGCAAAAAAATATTGCATGCTCCTTTGAGACTGTGTGCACGAAGCTAGGGAGGATCACCTCCTCCCCTCTCGGAGTTGCAAGCACAAAAGATGGGGGCTAGTCAGCCTCCGCTAACAAAATGTCATAGGTAGTTGTAAGATTTTCCCAAAATACCCCTTTGATGGTACGCTGTATTTCACCTTCAACTAAAAGGACTATTTCATAAAGTCTATCAGGTCGAACTACTCTAGTATCAGCTGTCTCCACAACAACATATTGGTCAGTCGCTGTCACCTTCAGTAGTGGACGCAGGGCCTCTCGCACTATGGTAATCTCCGCCACGCTGTTTAACAAGGTCAGCGCCCATGTCTGATTCCGAAGCTGCATTCTCACTATCTGTGGCATATCTCGCTGTTAAAGCGGCAACTTTCTTTTTCTGAAACTGGGGTCTTTTCGGTGTTGTTCGTCCTGCTTGCCTTTACTGTCTTTCGGCCGGGGCTGGTCTCATCCCTGCTGGCCACCCCGACCTCTGCCGCCTCCTCCACCACTTCTCAACGAGGCCCGATGAGTCCTGAAAAGAACGAGGAGAGCAATATTTAGAAACCTGAAAACGATCAGGTGATTTTATTGTTGTGCGATCACGCAAGTCATAAATATGTTCTGTAGGCGCAGGCACTGGAGATGCAGGACGAGACTCCTGTTTCTGCTGTTGTTGTTTACCCTGTTTTAGTTTTTTCGGCCAATTTAGCTTTTTAGCCTTGGACTGTTCCTCAGTCTCTGACTTCTGCCCTTGGGGTTGCTTTTTCTCTTTAGTGGAAAATGGCTTGACACCCAAACTATTGCGGCCTAAGGTATTATAAGCTGCCACAATAATTCTCGGTAAGTGTCAGGATTTATTGGCATCGGGTACAGCCTGCAAAGCATTAGACACCTGAAAGCTCACTGCATCTCCCTTGACATTCTCAAGTACGAGATCGGAAACTACGTCAAAACTGCTGCATAGGCGCATACCCAATTCAACCACTGCCTCAGGTCCGTGCTCATCTTGAACAGGCTTAACGACCGTTGGAAGGACAGTCATTGACGGTGTGCCGAAGCACCTCCTATATACTGCCGCAAAGATCTTACCACAAGATTCACAGTCACCAGCTTCTGGGATTAAGTCTTTAGGCATACTAATTGTTAGAATCCTGTGTTTTTCAACAGGAGTCGTGTTAGGAAATACTGGTTCCAACTGGTTAAACTTTTCAGGAATCCAGAATGGAAAATCATCCTTATTCTAGGGGTGCTTGTCCATTACTGCATTAACCATCACAGGACTAAGCTTTATTCCGCTCGATCCGGCTGGAGGCGCCGCACCACCTGGGGCCCAGCCCGGGAGGTTGCGGGTAATGTACTGCACTAACGACCGAATTACACCAATTGTGACTGTATGTAGCAGCCGTAAATCTGCAATGGGTACCGCTCCATGTCGGGGATGCGGTGTAAATCCAGCCAAAACAGGCCAAGTAGCGCCTGGAATGGACAAGGGACCTAACAGAGACTTGGAACCTCAGTGAATTAGGGTGTGCCAAAACTCACCTTAGTATCCAAAATCCCCTACCAGACTAGCAATCAGTGTCTCATTGGTTCTTACACACCCCGAATGATTAGACAACCCAGAACATGGACTTAGAACACCTCAGGTAATGTGGAACACATGAACACTCTTTTGTTATACTATCATACCAGTCCAAAACGAGGAGTAACTGGAGACACGTGCAGGTTTGAAATGTTTATTTCTAATGCAGTGTTCTCAAGCGCAGTATCTTAGCTAATACAAGCAAACATATTATATGGAACAAGGATAGCAGCATAGTTACTATTCCATCCAATACAAAGGGTGAAAGCATGTTAAAATGCTAAAGGGAAAAGGTCTAAATGGAACCTCAGTTTACGCTTCCTTGCTTGTATATTATATTATATCTACAGAAGGTCTCTTTGGGTTTAGAAGGGCGGGCCCATTATTATTATTATTATTATTATTGCATTTATTGAGCGCACAGCTATCCGGAGGTTTCCTGGCGCTTGCCTTGGGAACCCGTCCTGGCTTTTCCCTGTGAGATAGCCCCTACAGGGCATCCCCAAGGTGAAAGCCAGGCATCCCGCCCCAGGGGGGCCGTTGTGGAGATTAAGCAAGCTTAATGCCCAGAGTTGCAGAGTGAGAACCCATGATTAGAGCAGGCACCGAAGCGAGAATTATCGAGTCCGTGGACATTTGAGCTCAAGACCCTGCCGCGTCGGGAATTGAACCCTGGTCCCGGGTCTGACCTCAGCTTCCAGGTCTGCCTGCTCTACACCGTGAGCCACACTTCTCCACTTCTCCACTTCTCCATACCTCTGGTCTTAGTAGAAAGGGATCAAATCATCTTTTGCACCAACTCTCTGCATGCGAATATTCATCAAGTGTGTATGCATGCTCTGCGCAGTGCATTATTAAACGCGCCAAAAACCCAGAGTTGGCCACAGCTGCATATGTATTATGTCTAGACCGTGCCCTGGTCAAACCGTACAACAAGCGCTGTGTTGAAATAACCTTGAAGGCCTCGGTGCTCACTGTTCAGACATAGCTTCCCAAACAAGGCTGATATTATAAGCAAACATATTATTCTCGTGTGAAGCAAAATATTCTACTAGGCTAAAAGCTTTTTGAGTTTAGAAAGCTTTATTAAATAGAGATAAAAACAAGTAAAACATCAGTACAAAAGTAAGTATTATCGGGTTATGTGAGACATCTGAGAAACCAGAATGATTAAACGCTAACCCCAAATATAGGTATATAACACTACCAATAAACTAAACTTTTATGGGTGAGTTAATCATTGGGGGGAAAAAGGGAGGGAAAAGAGAAGAAAAGAACAAGGAAAAAGGAAAAGAAGGCAACAATAAATACAAACTCTATATGTGTATGTATCTATTAAACAGAAAGAGAAAAGAAAAGATAAAATAATAAAACATATCAAGGGGTGTGTCTAGAGAGTTAATTAGTTAAAGGTAACCATAACAAATCTCTTTTGATTAATAATGGTACAGTTGAAGCATAAGCACGATCAAATCTATGGTGATGACAAAGCAGATTCCACCAAGCATTATATACAATTTTGGAAGTATCTTTCCAATTGGTAGTGCTAATCTGAAAAGAAATTGCTATGAAAAGGTCACTGAATTTACGTATATTGCATTGAATATTCCATATGGGGGAGGAACCACCCCAAAAAATATCTACAATCTCAAAGGGAATATCAGTAGATAAAATGTATTAAGTGTAGACCAAATACCGGACCAAAGAGCTTTGAATACTGGCCATTGAAAAAACATATGAAGAAAGTCACTGTGATCGCATGAGCAAGACCAACACTTTTTCGAGTCCAATAATTTAAATTTATAAAGGTCTAAGGGTGTAAAAAAAAGTTGATTATAAAAAAAATATAAAGTCTGAGTGATGCTAGCAGAGAGGGAAGCTGTGTGTATTTTAAACGAGATAGCATACCAAACGGACAGGGAAAAGTCCTGGGCAAGGTCCGCTACCCATTGGAATTCTAGTTTATATTTAATCCGTTCACTAGGGGAATAAGAGAGAAGCTTATAAATGGCCGAAGCTCTAAAGGGAACGGTAAAGTCTAGTGGAGAGGAGAGGGGACTTGCACCATCAGAAGGGGGAATGCTCAAAGGGATAGTGGAGGAAAGGGTATGTGTAAGTAAAAGGAAATGAGTAGAGTGTGTGTTTGAGAGATTAAACGAGTCTCGTAGATCTTGGAAAGATCGTAAAGAGTTATCTTTGAGCAAGTGGTCATATGTAAAAATGCCCTTATCAATCCATTCTTCCCAGAAAAGTGCTCTGTTGTTGATCTTGAGGAATTTATTGTACCAAATCGGAGTCAAAATATGAAGGGTCGAGAGAGAGAGAAAAGAACGGAAAAGTGAAAGCGCTAATGCCTTAGAGTGCTTAAAAATAGGGGTTATGAATCTTTTAGGAGGCTGAGATAAACGGGTAGCTGTAAGGAATGAGAAGGGGGCAAATTGTGCAATTTCTAGAGGGCTCCATGCTGTTAGAGCGGACAGAGACGAGTCAGTGAGGAAAGGCCAAAGCTGTTTGAGTGTAAATGCAGAGTGAAAACGGGAAATATTTGGAAAATTAACATCGCCAAGATTCTTAGGTTGTTGGAGACGAGAAAGGGAAATTCTAGCTTTGCGATTATTCCATAAAAATGTAGTTAGAATACGATTAATGCATTTTAAAAAGTAACGAGGAAGGGAGATAGGAAGCATAGAAAGATAAAAATGTACAATAGGGAGTAACATCATTTTATTAGTAGCCAGTCTACCCCACCATGAGAGGAACAATGGTGACCAACGTTCAGTGAGTGAAGAGTAAAGTATATCAGAATGATTAATTTTGATGGTCTCTCTGATGGAGTTAGCGTAGAGAATACCTAAACATTTGATAAATCTGGGGTTCCATTCAAATCCTGAGCCCTCAAACATATGGGAAAGGCAAAACTTATTAAGGGGGAGGACTTCAGATTTATCAATGTTAAGTTTATAGCCGGAAACCAAGGAATAGTCTTTGAGTAAAGAGAAAAGTGCAGGTAAAGAAACAACGGGGTTAGAGATGTAAAGCAAAATATCGTCTGCATAAGCAGTGAATTTAATTTCTATATCCCTATATTGAAATCCGAAGTAAGAAGAAGAGTTTCGTATTTTTTCTAGAAAAGGTTCTAAAGCAAGGATAAAGACGAGTGGGGAAAGAAGCCATCCTTGCCTGGTTTCTCTATAAAAGGGGAAGTAATCTGATTGTGAACCATTAACCCAAACAGAGGTTTTAGGTGCCGAATATAATAATTGAATATACTTAAGAATGGGTTGTCTGAAACCATGCCATTTAAGCGCTCCAAACATAAAGTCCCAATTGACTCAACCAAAAGCCTTTTCGGCGTCTAGTGTTATGACAGCAATGGGAGAATTCATCTTTGAAGCTAGATGTATGATGTTAAGAAGGGTTCTTGAATTATCAGTAATAGACCTGCCTTTAACAAAGCCAGATTGATATATATTCACTAATTCAGGAATAACTTTATTAATACGGATAGCCAAAATCTTAGCATATATTTTACAATCTGTATTTATAAGTGAAATGAGCCTATAATTTTTACAGAGTGAGGGATCTTTATCTTTTTTAGGGAGGAGCCAAAGCATAGCCTGCGTAAAGGAGCCTTTGGATTCACCAATAGCTAGAAAATGATTAATTAAAGTGAGTAAGTGAGGAATTAAAACTGATTTGAAGTGAAGAAAAAAGCATACAGTAAAACCATCCGGGCCATGTGTTTTGTCCTTGGGTAGAAGAGAAAGCGCAGCAACGATCTCCTTTTCTAAAATGGGACATCAAGGGAGGAAAGATCTACAGGCGCGTTAGGGGATTTAGGGGTAGATTGAAAAAAGGAGTCAATCTGCTCAGGGGAGTGTTAGAACTGGGGGTCTCTAGTAGGCAGGCAGAGGTGGGTACCACTGTCCAAATAGGGACCCTTGCTTCTAGTCAGGGCAAGGAGATAACCCTCAGAGATAACCCCTGCTCACCCTCTAGGTAGCTTGGCCTGAGCAGTCTAGGCTAACCAGAAGCAATGCATTAAGTATTTGCACCAACACGCACAGTAACACAGTGAAAACACCACAAACTGATTCCACAACAGTTTAGGAAAATAAAGATATTTATTCTAAACTACACAAGACCAAAACGACAAAAATCCAACATACACAGTTCAAGGATATGGTTTCAAAAGAGTTCTTAAGGTTGTAATCAAAGTTCTTCAAGTTGCAATAAAATAATCCACAGATGCGTGAAAAGTTCACAGTTGCGTCACGTTTCCTCACAGTACCTTTTAGATGCAACAAAGTTCCAAACGCAGAAGCTGGTGCGGTGGAAAACAAGCGATGCATTGCTCCTGAGACCCTGGGGAGGCGATGCGACAGCCCCGCTGCAGCAGCGGGCGTGTTGCGACGAATCCGGTCTGTATGGGGAGGAAGGCCACTTGTATGGATTCCGGTGCGTAGGTTCCGTAGGAAGTCTGTTCTCGCAAAAGGCACAAAGCGACGATCTCGTAGGGACTGCGACGATCTCCGGGGCGACGATGCGCGATCCAGCGGTGATCCTCTCTCTCGCGGCTCCTCGATGCGATGGTTCTGCGACGATGCTCGCAGCGACGTGATGCGGTCCGCAAGCAAGATGTGCGGCGATCTCACCCAGCGACGACAGGCTCTGCGACGACACTCGCAGCGATGTTCGATTCTCCTGCACCGGTCTGGTGCATCCCGCAAACGAAGGATGCGACTGCTCTGGCAGCGGCGTCAGGCGCTGCGACGATCTCGACCTTCGTAGCGGCGGGAAACTTCTCGCACTGTCGGGGATGCGCTCTGCAAGCGAGCGATGCAACACTTTTCAATTGCAAAAGTCTCTCAAGCTTAGTTTTAAGCTTCCCAGCTCAGGTACAACTTCCAGAGGCCCCACAACTGGATCAAGCACTCTAGGAAGGACAGAACTCTCTCAGCAGAGCTCAGGGAAGCTGGGGGTGAAGTCCTTTTGTTCCTGGGACTTCAGAACAGGGAGCCAGCTCTTCTCAAGCCCTTGGAGATTCCTTCAAGACAGGGGACACAGCTCACAGCAAAGTCCTTCCCCTCTCCTTGGCAGCAAAGCAACAGCAGGTCAGTCCAGCAGAGCAACAGCAGGACAGTCTTCCTTCTTCAGTTTCGGCTTTCTCCTTGGCAGAGGTTCCTTCTTGATTCCAGGATGATCTAATTTTCTGTTGTCAGGGGTCCTGTACTTATACCCCTAAAGTCTTTGTTCTCTCTGTGCATGTGGGCCCTGAGCCCGGTCTGAACCAGTTCTGGGTGGATCCTGAGCACTTTGTTGTGCTGGCTGCATCTTTCCTTTCAGAGTGAGGGGCAGAGTCCTCAGCCGCCCAGCAGGAGGTGGAGCCAGCATTGTGGCAGGCAGGCACAGCCCTTTCAGGCCCAGGTGCTAACTCCTCCCACCACTCAGGTTGCAATTGCCTTCATTCAGCCTAGTGCTGACTCATCCAGCCTCCGGGGGAATTCCCCAGCCCCTGTCACTCACAAACCAGACAGTCAATACACAAACAGGCCCAGGCACACAGAAGGGTCAGACAAGAGAACAGCAACTTTCTAAAAGTGCTTTTCTCAAACACAGGATTTAAAAAGCACCCTCCTAAAAGATGTGTTATTAAATTCTGAGTTCAGGGATACTAGATACTTATGTCCTATCTTGTTTCTATGGGAAGAAATGCTGTTAACCACTGTAGCCAGCATCCCCCATGTTAACCTATGGAGCAAGATAGCCTTACAATAGTGAAAAACGAAAATGGCTGTAATTCACTACCAGAGCATGTCACCTGCACTAGTACATGCTCTACCTTTCACATACACTGCACCCTGCCCAGGGGGGTACCTTGGGCCTTCCATAGGGGTGACTGATGTGCACAAACATTGAAGGGTTAGGCCTGGTCAGTGGGGACACTGGCCAGGCGGACATGGCAGTTTCTAAACTGCCCATAGGCACTGCAGTGGCAGGCCTGAGACACCATTTTAGAGCTACTCCTGTGGGTGGCACAATCAGTGCTGCAGGCCCCCTAGTAGCATTTGCCCTCACCAGCCCTGGCACACCCAGTGCACTTTACTAGGGACTTCATGGTGATGCAAATATGCCAAACATGTATATCCAATCAGAATAACAATTTACATAGGGAGCACAAACACTCTGGCACTGAACAGCAGTGGCAGAGTGTCCAAAGCATCTAAATCAGCAAAAACGAAATCCAGCACAGCATCAAAAATACAGGAGGTAGAGGCAAAAAGATAGGGGTAATCACGCCAAAGATGCCAGGTCTAACAGGGAGGAATTAGATTCAGGCGTGTAAAGGAAAGAATAATAATTAACAAAACTAGGCTAAAAGCTTTAATAACAAAATATGCTATGTGCAGAGGCTGCAGAAAAGGAAAATGGCGTTTAAACTTTTAATAAGCTCATAACAACATAACACAGTGTGAAGGCAAAGCCTATCTACATGACAAAACCAAAGGCTTAAGTGAAGTTATGGTTAGCCTTTCTTATATCAGTTTAATATATGTTTTAAAAACATATGTAATTCCCTGAGAAAAACAGTTACAATACAATTAAGGTTACAACCCAAAACATTAAAACAACTGAAATTCACAAGGTATGGTTCAGGATACTCAGAAAACTGGTATGCAATGCCCACAATGCACACCATAACTCACACCCCCCACCATGCAGAGAACACAAAACAAAACAACAACTTAATATTTACTACATAGAGTAGAGTAAAACATGGCAGGTGAACTGAGCCTTATGTAAGTTGCATACAGTCATTGCTGAATTTTAGTAGTCGTGCACATTTGAGCCAGAACCATAATCAAATGTATCTTATTTGGTTAAATATATATTTATAATACTAAATTCCTTCGCCTAACTGCTTTGCAACGTTGCACAGCCTTAACCATGTGAAGTGGAGATTGGATCCCATAACCGCAAAATGTATACATGTAAAACAGGTTTTAAGTGAAAGAAAAATGTGGAATTGTTAAAAAGGTTTCACCCAATTGCAGAGATGAACAATAGTTGTGACAATTATAAGCTTCTAGTTTCTACTGCATGACATGCAGTAGTGTAATGCAACGTGGCAGAGGTAATTGGGCATTGCACATTAAGATGATGGCGCCTCGGAGTAGAACTTCCAGAGAGGCTTAACTTTTATCAAGATTTACGACCCATGACCTTCAAACACTTCCTCTGGTGCTGCACTCAAAATGAAAATCACCTTCCCCATAATATTTAAAATAATATTTGACACTCACTGAAAGATTTATAGCGAGTGTTCCATTTCTCCTTGCGCTTTCAAGTAAATCAAGTGAACAGAGATATTTTACAGCAAGAACATACTTGAGAAATTTATGAATTTACTTTCCAATGCCTGAATTTCTTTTTCTATTCATATCACACACACACAGACACACACACATACACACACATATATTTGTCTCTGAAAGCAATACCCTTTCAGGTTTAGCATGTGGTAAACGTTATGCAAAAAGAGAAGAAGGGTGGTCCCCAGTTTTAAGTGGAGAGCAGCTACTTTATATGGAACACTGTACAATACCACCTGTAGACTGCGCATCTCAAATGTCTGTTTTTCTCGCAGAGTTTTAAGGCATAGGCTTAGCATAGTGCAATCAAAGCACATTTAGGAAAGTCACAGTCCTTTACCATTTCTTCAGAATAGTCTGTAAGCACAGAATTAGATAGTGCCATCCACATGGTCCTGAAAAATGACAACAGCCTTTTAACATTCAAGCATAACATTACAGTTATGGATTGGTAAAATACTATCAAAGCTTTTTAGACCTTGTCAGAGACATATAGCTTTTTACAGACACAAGGCCGCACACCTTATAAGCCAAATCAACACTCTTTCAGACGTTGAGTGCTGTATACTTTATGCAAAAAGGAAGATGGGATGAGGTGGGCAGCAGCTCCTTTATAGGAAAAATTCTACAACACCACTTACTCTCAAAAACTGCTCACCTCAAAAATCTGTTTTTCTAACTTGAGGTGAGCAGATTTAGGGTAATAACTCTAAGTACGTATGTAACTATACTTCGCGCCCTCGCTGTGCACTGCTTACACCCTCACATAGTACATCAGTCATGACACGTTCTCTGACATCCTTAAAACATCACTGCTGACATCTGAAATGACATAATATATGAAAACACTGTGCATGGTGGTTGCACAAGCTATAGTTATTTCAGAGCTTGCAGATATAGTTACTTTCTTTAACTTAAGCTGGTGAATTTCAGAGATTTTGTTAGTTTAAAATATAATGCTGCAACTGACATTATCACTTATCTATAACGGTCCACAGACAGAATATCGAGTTTTAAACAGCAACATAAACAAATTTCGAGTTGGAAATATTGTGATACAGGAATATCGACAGCAAGAATATCATGGTCAAGAATATCGACTTTAAGGAAGAAATATTGTTTATGAAAATATCGAAGTCAGTAATATCGTTTGCAAAAATATTGTTGTTTAAAATATCGATGTTTAAATTGGTGTTATGTATATTAGTATGTATTTTGAAGGTATCTGATCAATTGTTTGTATAAGTATTACTTTTGTTTTATTATTGTATTGTATTGTAATTGCATTTATATAGCACTTACTACCCCTGACGAGGCGTTGAAGCGCTTTTTCGGCGGGTAGCACGCTACTCCGGGACCCACAGAGGATTAGTGTTGAATTAGTAAAGTGAAACATGCAAGTACATTTTAAGTGGAGGATAGGTTAGTCAGTTATTTGGATTTGGAATGATAGCAGAAGGATGGAGTAGGACAAAGGTTTGTATTAATTTATCGCTCGCTTGTTGACGCATGCTATTCAGGGAGCCTATAAAGGATTAGTGGTGAATTATTATGGTGAAATATGAGGTAATTTCAGTATGCGCCAGCGAGCTGCATTGCAGAGAGGTGTTCAGAGGCCACAGCCCTTTTTACACCTCTGTACAACGCAGCTCTGTGCCGCTTACTGGAGGTACCTGGTGGGCTAGTTGTCCCCCAGGTACCCTCAGGACTCAAGGGGAACTAGTCCCCCAATTTAAAACGTGCCCGGGGGCGGGTTTGCAAAGTGGTGCAGGGAAGGGCGGGCCTGACATAGCAAGTGTGCAAACGTATTCCTGTGGCACATTGTTCATTTGGGTATTAAGTCCGCTTCAATTGGACTGAATTGGTATAAATCAATAGCCCAGTATTTTCTTAAATCTCCCTCCTACCATTTCAGAATGTTAGCAAGTATGGTACATTGGATCATGGAAGGCAGGAGGAACTGGGGTAGGGACATGGACTCGGATAACAGAGGACAGGAGGGACATGGAGAGGTGCACCAAACTGACACTACAGGGCAGGCATCAGGGTTTGCAGCAGCACAATACACCACCCAGGGCATGCGGACGGGAGTGCAGCACAACAATCCATATCAAGCAAAATAAGGACGGGACAGGACCATTCACATGGACAACAGAGAACAGAGGGGAAAGAGGCAAAGGTAGCTAGCTGACCATAATGGACAGACAGGAGAGAAAGATGCAGCATAACGGACCATAAAGGGCAGGAGGGACGGTTCAGGGGCATTACAATGGAATAGACAAGCCAGGAGGGAGGGAATAGGGGTCTGCACATGGAAACAGAGGGCTGGGGGCAAGGAGCCAGGAGCATAAAGATGAGCATGGAGGAAAGGCAGAATGGGCACTAGAAGCAAGACACACCATGGAGAGCAACAGTGAGACTATAATGGCATACACACAGACCATTGAGGGAAGGTGGGATGGGGTCAGGGGCAGCTTTCTGACCACACTGGGAAGGTGGGAGGGGCGGTGGCAGCATAGAAGACCATGCATGGCAAGTGGGAGGGTTAGTGGCAGCACAATGGCTATGATGGGCAAGAAGGAGTATGCAGGGGCATGCACAAAGGACCATGGAGGACAGAAGGGAGGGTCAGGACCTGGGCACAGACAATAGAGTTCAGGGGAAGGGGACTCACAACAAAACACGCGGGGCAGGCAGGAGGAGCAGTTGCAGAACAACAGACCAGGGTGGGCAGAAGGGTGTGGCAGTAAAATGGACCATGGAGGAGAGGAGGAAGGGGATAGGGGCATGGAATGTGGACAAGCAGGGTGAAGGTGGAAGGGACAGGTTACATTCATACACAATGCTAGGCAGGTGGGAGGGGAGTGGTAGCTCAACAGAACACTCAGAGTAGATAGGAGTGCCAGGTCCATGGAATATGGTTGGCAAAAAGGATGGAGCAGGGGCTTGTACACAGACATCTGAGGGCAGGGGGAAGGAGAATAGGGGCAGCAACCTAAGCACAGAGGCTTAGCCGGAGGTCAATGATGCGGCATATAATTGGGCAATGGAGGGCAGGAGGAGTGGACTGGTACATCATGCTCAATGGAGGGCAGTGGCCGCACATCAGACCATGCATGGCAGGAGGGAAGAGGTAAGTGCATGAATTCAGACAACAAAGGATAGGTAGGAGGTGGATAGGGCAGCAACCTAACTTTTCAGAGAATGTGGGAAGGCCAGTGGCAGAACAACGGCCACACACAGCTGTAATAAGGGAGCAGGGACATGGACTTGGACAATGAATGACTAGGAGGAGGGAAGGCAGGGGCAGCAAGCTTGGGTGGGGGAGTCACAATGCCAGGCCCTGATCCAACCCCCCACCATCCATGGTGATATGCATCTTACTTAACGTTAAAAAAAACGAAGACATTTGCTGAAAAAAACAAAGATTACAAGGACGGTTTAGTTAGACTCAGATTTCACTCATACACAACCAGTAAAATTCAGCACTTATAGTTACCTGAGCTAACTATAACTTACGCCCCCACAATGTACTGCTAATGACCTCAAACATTAAATCATTCATGACATGGTCAGTTACATAACTCATGACATCACTCATGACATCTCAAATGAGCTGTGAATGTAATGTAACTATTATTGCTAGAATGGTGGTTGGGAGTACACTGCCTCACAGTTCGCCCCTTTGTATCCTGGTAAATGTATTGCACAGCTCAAACTTACTGCACAAATAGCTGGAGTTTTTCACCAAAGTTGGTGCAGACATTGCTGTATATCTCTAGACAAGTGTTTCTGGGTTGAGCCCTTCATCAGTCGAGAGCAGCAGTTTTAGAGAGCAAAGAAAAATCATTTGGGGTGGCTGGAAATGCTGCCAAGTTCCTCTCAGGTCACAGTACCACTCACAGGCACACAGGTCCATCTCCAAAGCTCGTCAGCTTGCTGGCTCAAGGGAGCCTTTTAAACAGAATGGGGGTTGGGAGCACACTGCCTCACAGTCTCAGCACAGTTCGCCCCTTTGCATCCTGGTAAATGCAGTACACAGTTTAACCTTACTTCAGAAAAAGCTGGAGTTTTTCACTAAAGTTGGTGCAGACATTGCTGTATATCACTAGACACGTGTTTCTGGGTTGAGCCCTTCATCAGCAGAGAGCAGCAGTTTTAGAGAGCAAAGAAAAATCATCTGGGGTTGCTGGAAATGCTGGAGATGCACCTCTGTGCCTGAGAGTGGTACTGTGACCTGAGAGGAACTTGGCAGCATTTCCTGCAACCTCAGATGAGAAGAGATCTTCAATAAACCTCCATCAAACTTTGACATTATTTTTGACATACATGGTGTATTCTTTCAGTAGGACCAGCTCCTCCCACCGGCCCATATGAAGACAGGTATTGTAGTGTAGTTACTATATTCCCAATAGGCTCTGCGCATTGGAATAATATATACTATAATTTAGACGTAGGACTGAAGTCGACTAGGTCTCTATCGTATATATTAAACTTAATTGCGAGTGCCAGCTAGCTCAGAGGTCACTAGAAACTTTCTCGAATAATCAAGAAGGGATTAGTTCCCGACAACCGCATAAACATGACAACTTTGTTTCCCAATAATAAGAAATCAATCTCTAGAGTTGCGGAAACAATAGATAGCTATTTTACTCAGTCAATCGTGCATGCTTCGTTTCACCAGAGGTGCTGAGAAAATAGAGAGACGGGCATTTTCAATGAAAAGCATTTATTGAACAGTCTTCTTTCTCAAGCATAAGAAATGTACTGCTTGAATCGTAATACTGGTTGTAAAGTACAGAGTATATAATACAAACAGTATTATACAGTATTACTGTAAAAGCATGATATGGTTTCAAAGCCATAAATTGCTTAAAACATGTAAAATACATACAGTGATAAAATAACGACTAAAAGTACTCAACTGGTGCTTCTAAAATAAGCCTACCCCGGTGTACATGACCTAAGCCTAGCACAAGGGAAGGTGTAAGTGAGGAGTAGCTTTAGTTTAGTATTTTTCTGCCAAGAATCTATTCAAGAATTCTCTAAGGGTCTAATTAGCTCCGTACTTTGGTTTAGAATGAAGGAGGTCTTGTATCTCTCTCTTAGGACTCGATTTCCCAGCAACCCGCAAGGGTACGCTTGAAACACTGGAGCTGGATTTCTCGCTGGAGAAAAGACAGCGTCTCTCAGTGCGTCAGCTGGAGGGTCGCCTTCCTTCGGCACTTGCTGCTGCAGTGCGTCGGGGAAGTAGTTAGTCGATCTGCTCCTAACCACTGTGTCTTTGTCTCGGCAAATCTAGGATTTATATATTTTAAAGGTGCCGAGTTTGACGTGTAATTGGACTTAATAACATCATTAAAGACTCAGTTCTTTGAAAACTCCATGATTTCCTAGATAAATTAGTATTCAGGCAGGGGGAAGTCCTGAGAAATCGTTGTTGATTCTTGGAACCTAGTGGAAGTAGCCATGCCGTATTTGGGCTGCATAGGCTCAGTCTAAATATGGTAATGATTTCTATGCCTATATAAGGATTGGATAATGTATATCTATATGAGGGCATGAATCGGGAAAAGTTACACTAGGGTCCTAGGTTTGTTTACAACAGCACAACTGGGGGAGAAGCTGGTTCCCATTGCCACACCCGTACGATGTTGATACAGGGAGTTCTAAAAGATAAATATGTTAGTATTTAACCACATCGCTGCGGCGGCTATTCAGCTGCAGCGCTAAGGGGGCGGGGCGGCCGCACGGCGGCCGCATGCTGGTGACGGAACCGCTCCGTCATCAGCCGCGGTTGGGCTGTGCTCATGACAGAGCGGTTCTGTCATGGCCCCACCCGCTCAATAGAACGCGCCGGGCAGGCGCAAAATCAGCGCCGCGCAGGCGCGGCGGCAGGGCCATGACGGAACCGCTCCGTCATCAGCACAGCACCACCGCAGCTGATGACAGAGCGGTTCCGTCATCAGCATAGAAAGGGTTAAACAAAATTCAACCATATTTAGAAACATTTTGCTATGTTTCATGAAGTCTGTTTCCCTTGGTTCTAGGTAATATTGCCCTCAATCCATCTAGATGTTTTATAGATGTACAAAGGGATGTGACATCCAGGGTAATAAGCAAATAATCTTTCTGCCAGTCGAAATTTAACATCTTGGTTAAAATGTCACCTTTGTCCTTTATGTAGGTTACCAGATGTTGGGCATGCTCTTGCAGAAAACAAATCAGTATATCTGGACGTTTTTTCAAGTAAACTGTTCCAGGCTGAAATAATAGGCCTTCCTGGGGGTTGTAAAGGGTCCTTATGTATTTTAGGTATAAAATATATAATCGGTGTTACCGGATTGTCATTTTTCAGATAATTGTATTTATCCAAATATAGTAATCCTGCATTTTTCGAAGCAACTAATTTAATGTTGTATTCATTGTATACTGATCTCAATGCCAATTGGTCACTTCTGCAATAGCATTCTGTGTCTCTTAGTTGAGTCATGGCTTCTTTATCATAGTCCACTTTTTCCATAATACCAGATTGCCACCTTTATCGGCACTTCGGATGACTATTTCATTTTTAGTTCTTAATTTGGACATCAATTGATAGTATTGTAGTTCCCTTTCGTTTTTCTTAGATTTGTTTGTATTTTGTGATTGAGGTTCTTAATGCCAGTTACTACTTGATCATGGAAAATGTTGATTGTGTCTTTTAACATTATAGGATTGAATCTAGAAGGGGTTTTGAAAGGTGTCATGTTGGTCAAACGTTTGCCCCTATCACTTGCCTGTTCTGATTCCTCGATGTTGGGGCTGATAGCTGTGTTTTCACTTATCAAATCATGCATATACTGCAATATTGCTAAATCCAAAGCATTGAAATTGAATTGTGAAATTGCATCATTGGATTGTTGGTCTTTCTTGGCTGGTATGCTGATTTAAAAAAAAATGTATTGGCATTTCGCTATAACAACAATATACAAAGGACTGAAATAAAAATGGAAAACAATCCGTACAGTGCATTCCTTCATAAAAGCAAATTCAAGTCATGATGGAGAGTTATCTACAAGGGCAGTTTGTATACCATGTATAGTCCAGCCTGGAGTTGCAAGTCAAGACGCCAATCACGTTCCATGTATTCAATGCATACTTTCTAACCAAACACCACTGACCCACTCCATATAGCCAAGTATGTATCAGTTTGTGGGTCCACACACTCCCCGCCCTCAGGCATTTCTAAATTTCGGTGTACTCCATGCATTGTTTAAGACATTGAATTTAGATCATCTGCTGCCTCCGTCCCAAGCCTCGCCACAAATGTCTCCCAAACGTCTGTTGGTCTGAATCTTGGCGGTAGGAGCGCCCAATAGTTACCCAGGTGTGTTTTGTAGTATGCCACACACCCAACCCACTCTTTGGCTGGGGGGGTGTCGCCACGCCCCAGTGTATGGGCACTTGTCTTTTTGCCATGAGTAGTAGCATTTCTGGCAGTTTTTGCGCTTTTGATGGTATAGTAGTTATGATTCCCAATAATGCGGCCTGGGAAATTTCCATCCTGTGATATTTTTTTATGTGATGTAATATTAATTGGCAATAACTTGCCATGGGTCTACAGTGCCAGGCCATTAGTATAAAGGATGCCCATGAGGACCCACATCTCCAGCAATTGTCATCCGTGCATAATCCAATTCTATGTATTTGTAGGGGTGTGCAGTAAAGGTGATGTAAGTATTTAAAATGTATAAGTCTTAGGCGGTATTTTGGTGACAGTTTGTCAAGTAATTTACAACTCTGATCACACTGTTCATCTGTGAGTACCTCCCCCAGGTCTTTGTCCCACACTTTCCAGGCCGCCGGAGCTGCCACTGAAGCTGAGCGCTGTGTCATGCCATAACTCGCGATATTAATTTGTTGCCTGAGTCCTTTGTTAATACGGTTTCAAGGGCATGCACTATTTGCGGGGGCAGCATATGAAGTAAATTTGTCTTTACAAAATGTCTGTAGTTGATGATATAGCAACATATCTAATGATTTTGGGGGAATGGGGTCGCACATCTTATCTATTGTGAGGAAGACCTCGGCATGACATAAGTCTCCTGCCTTTGTCAGACCATGCAAGATGGCCCTTTTGCGTGCCTTTGCGTCTGTGAGTGGGGGGATCTTTGGGTTGTTTAAAATAAACAACGAGGGAGCGTATAATAGATCAGTGTGTGTCCTTTTATGGATAGCTTCCCATGCCCAACATAATGTCTGTACTGTATATATTTCATCCCGTGGTCGACCGTAAGGCTGGTATATTGTGGTAGCTAAAGGGATGGTGGCAACTTTATCAATCTCTATGGCAACATGTGGTTGGAACTGCGTTGGGTGCATCAAAAAGTGCAAAAAGTGAGCCTGTTCACTGTAAGCATCCAGCGCGAAATCAGGAACTGCCATTCCTCCTTGTGATTGAGGCAGAGTCAAGACCTCCCATTTTATTCTGGGTTGACAGCCTGCCCAGACTAAGTCAATCATTAGTGAGCGTATACGCTTGAAGAAATGCTGCATTAAGGGAAGTGGAATATTTACTAAAAGGTATAGTAAGTTAGGTAAGATATTGGATACTCCGTCTCAAATTTTGGGGTGCCTAATGTTAGTGGGAATATGACTGACTTTTTCCAGTTGATGGAGAGCCCCGACAGTCCTCCGTATATTTCTAATTTGTGTGTCATTGGGCAAAGTTTTTTTTAGGGTTAACCATATAAAGAGTAATGTTGTTCCCGTATATTGACAGAGCTAGAACGTGGGTGGTAAATCCGATATCCCGATCAGCATGATGTTGGAGTAACCGGGCTGCCAACGGTTCAGTAGCAATGGTGACCAAAAGTGGTGACAAGGGGCAACCCTGCCTTGTGCCTCTGGTGATGGTTATAGGGGCAGATACTTGTCCAATAACTTGTATTCAACCTGTTGGTTAGGTATATAATTACTTAATTTGCTGTACAAACAGCGGGCTCAGACCCAGTCTACAGAGAAAAGGAAACAGAAAACCCCAGCCCAACCGTCTAGTGGCATCCAACAACGCAGCTATAGCTGAGACATGGGGTACTAAGGAATGCAGCAGGCCAACAGTGTTCTGAGATTGTGTGAGGTAGATCTGCCCGGCACAAATACGGAGTGATCCGGTCTAACAATTATTAGTAGTAGGAGTTTCAATCTGGTAGCCAAAAGTTTAGCAAATATCTTTGCATCAAGGTTTATTAGGAAGAGTGGATGATAAGAGTCACACTGGAGGGGTCTTTATCTGGTTTCAGTAGTTTTATAATTATGGCCTCCCTCATAGACTCGGGGAGTACCCCAGTCTGTTGAGCCTCTTGATATACTTTTAAGAGTTGCAGGCTAATATGTAAGAATACTCTTTATAAAATGTTGCGGTGAGTCCATCTGCTCCTGGTGCTTTGTCTGCAGAGAGGCTACCTATCGCTGTGCGCACATCTTTCACAGTGAAAGGGATATCCATATATTCCTTGTACCCCTCACTAAACCATACTAGTTGTATGGAGTTAAAGTATTCATCAAGGATCGTATCTGCTGGGGTCAACCATGTGGTTTAAATTTGTGCATAAAAGTTTTCGCCTCTTGTGAAGTATTTCTGGTAGACTATTTACAGTGTCAACATCCAGAGTTTTGAGTGCTTTAATAAAAGTAGAGCCCCTTGGTGGACGTAATAGATTAGCAAGGGTTTTCCCTGCTTTATCACCCTCCCCATATTTCCGAGCCATTGCATAATTATTTAGAAAATGTGTTTACCAGATTGCCTCCTCCTGGTGAGTCGCCTGCGTTTATTCCAATGAAGTGCCTTCGTTGGTTGTGTAAAGTATTGCTTCTTTAGCGAGCTGTGATGGGCTATAGCGGTTGTCCAAGAGTGGAACTCAGGCATTGTTATCCAAAAACCTATTCTGGATCATGCCAAGTGGTCTTGGGTAATACATGTGCCTCCCCTGTCCTGTGGATGAAATACTCACCATTCATCAATTCATCCTCCATTTGTCATCAGTTTATTCAGCATTTCTGCTGCCTGCGGATGGTGTAAGCGGGCCGCTCCTGTTCTGTCCTCCCTTTGGGAGAAGACTGTGTTAAAGTCACCACCCCACAATATCCCTATCTCCCCCATTGTCTGGATCTTGTGCCACACTTCTTGAAAGAATGTTGTGTTATCTACATGTGGCCCATATATGTTTGCTAATATCATATGTCTAACAAATAGTGTCCTCTTAATAAGAAGGTATCTGCCTTCCCGATCTCTTTTCACAGTCTGAGTCTTGAAACGCCCTTATTAATCAGAGTGGCCACTCCTCTTGAGTAGCTGGAATAACAGGAGGCATGGACCTCACTCCAGCTTTTTGAGGGCAATTTAGTGCTCGTGACGTCTATCAGGTGTGTCTCCTGAATCATACATATTCCTATTTCATGCCTTGCGAGGTAGGAATGTAAAAGCCTGTTTTTTCGATGGTCATTAGGACCATGAATGTTCAATGTGATACACCTTAAATTAGTCATCTGGAGTCAGCTATCTATTTTTACCATGTTGCTGAGTGGTAAGTCTGCCTACTGGACCCCATGTTGTTGAAGGTATACATTTTGCAATGTTATCACTATAGTTGTTGGACTTGCTCAGTGCTGTCGGGGACAATGTATATCTTAGAATGCTTCTGATTGGAGTGTGAAGTCATTATGCTGTATACTGAAAGTGGTGTGTGGTAACCCTTTCTGGCATGATATATTCATTGAGGCACCCCTCTTGTTCTTTGAAGTTTTGTGGCTGGTCCAGCCGCGAGGATGTCCCGCCACTTGCGAGGCGGCTCTTTGGTGCTTGCAACCGCGAGCACTGTTTGGCCAGAAGGGGGCCTCGCTGCTGGAATGTATTAAGGAGCATGCCAGCTTCTTTTTCACTTACCTCCACCCACTTGGGAGACATTGAACATTACGTTGGCCACTGGGTGTGATAGTTCATGAAGCATGCGGTACCCACTGGGGCTTTAACGTAAATTCAGAGTCTAGCAAATTATTCTATTGACTATTAGGACCATGATGCCTTGTGCCTATTGGGGCAGGACTTTTAAATAAATATGGCATTTCAAGAACACCGCTGCCTCTGTATTCTTAGCTACTGATGAAGAGCAAAGTGCATGCTTGAAACACGTTTGGCTTGCAATGGAGGTGGGATGGTTTGTGGTCATTGCTACTGCCGGCGGTGGTGTGCGGTAACCCCTTCTGGTGAGATATCTTCATTGAGGCACCCCTCTTGATCTTTGATATACATTATCCACTGGCGGTCGCCGGTAGATAGTTATAGTTAGGACCTATTTTCTATTGGAAATCCACAACATTCTATTTGGAATAACTTTTGCACCGTTTGACGAATCTTCGCACAATTTTCAAAACTAATGGCCAGCTCTAGTCCACTCCTATCCTGAAAGTCTCGGAGTGATTTGTCAGGGGGGGGGCTGAGAAAAAAGGGGGTCCCAAAATTTATTTTTCGCAATCAATTTTCGATAGGAACCGTTCATCGTGGCTACAGCCCCAACTGCTGAACGGAATTTCACCAAATTTGGCAAAGAGGAAGTACTTTGTGCAGACTAGTGCCTTTTGCTTACTTGGTGTAAATCTGTTCAGTAGTTTCTGAGAAAATGACATTTAAAAGTACATATATATCTATGGTGCGCAGGATCCGCGCACCTTAAGCGCACCCTGCCGTGCATGAGCTGTATTCTAATTGGCTGTCAACACTCAAAATCAGGAAGTGTTGGCAGCCATTTTGTGCCTCGGTAGAACCTAGGCACAAGAAACCTAATAAAAAAACGAGCAAAACGCGAAAAGGGGGCAGGGTAGAAACACCCTGAACCCCGCGGCCCCCCTCCTGGAGTCTTGTGATGGCCCTGGGGACCACCACCTCCCAGGAACAGCTCCTGCAGTGCCCCGGGATGCCCACCCCCGGGACACTGTAGTTTGCTATGGCAGGGAGAGAGCCTCAAGGCTCCCACCCTGTCATAGCAAACTGCTTTGCTATTTGAAAGAAAGAGCAGGGAAACCTGCTCTCTCTTCCAAATAGCAAAGCAGATTGCTTTTCCACAGGGAGACCTGCATCTTAGCATCTCCCCATGTGGAAAAGCAATGCCGGCTCCTGCAGGAGGCAGGGAGCTGGTGGGACCGTGGGGGGATTTGGTCCCCCCACAGTCCCCAATGGAGAGGGCCAGCCCCAGCCCCAGGGGATGGGGTTCCCGGGGCTACAAGTGGCCCGGGAGCGGGGCCACGTGCCCCTGTCAGATATGATCAAGCACTCTTACCTGAGCTGAGCTCCAGCCTTACCTGTAAGGTGCTTGGTCGGTTTTGCAGAGACGCTATGAACCAATCCCCCAAAACCCTACCTTTTCAGCCAGTGATCCTTAACAATACACTAGGATGTTGGGTAGCAGTCAGGGAGAGAGGCCGGATCTGACGCTACTTGTTGATTAGTAGTCGACCTGAAAATATACCAGAGAGTTGTTTTAAGCAGATGTCCTATTTATTCTAACCTCCTATCCCACTTCTCTAACTCTTTTCTAGACTTTTCGAAAGCAGTCTCCTACCTGCGAACTACTTGATAGGTCTTCGCGTCCAGGAAGTCGTCGTCGTGATGTGTGCTCAAGGGTTGAGATGTTTTCAGTTGAAGGTGGTTGACTTGTCCGCCCCCAGACTTGGTTTTAAAGATTCTATGGAAGAAACAACACTCTTATTTGCACTTTTCTTTTAAAACTCTCTTTCCCTGTAAAACAACCTTGAATTAATCCTACTCACTTCTTTTCCCAGCTTGTAGGTTTAATCACGACTTCTCCATTAAGGTTTAGTAGTTTCAGTTCACTACTAAAGCTTTTGTTATCCCGGCTGAAACTTCAGAAAATTCTGTGAAGACTAAACACTTTCTATACATCAAAGTAAAAACATTGCAAATATTTCAAACATTAAAATCACTCATGTCTGAATTAGTCTTTGACTCGGTTTACAAGGGTTAATCAGAAATATCCATCAAGTATCTTTTTACAAAATGTCCAAAAAAGTCTTGAAGATGCTAGCGTTGGGCGCCTTGACGAGAAATTGTACTTAGCTTTAGTTTCTGGGCTGTCCGATGATAAATAGCAGATGGCTGACTCAGTCCCTGGGCCTTGACGAAGTACGCGAGCTCTTCCGATGCAGGTGTTGCTTCCAGGATGCTCCGAAGACCAAGCGCCTTCTGGAACCCTGGGTGTGGCTTTTATAGCCTAGCCACACCTTGGGACGTCGGAGATCGGTTGCGTGCCACGCCCAAATCCGCCGAGCGCTCCGAGAACGGAGCATGCATCATTCTTTAATGCGCACCAAAAAGATGCGTGTAGATTTAAAAGCGCGTCTTTTTTTCTTGCACCAAAAAGATGCGTGTTCATTTTAAAAGCGCGTCTCTTTCTTTTTCAATTGCCAACACAGAATACTATTTAGACAGTTCTACACTGATCATGAAACATAAGGGCTACATAACAATTTCAGAACCGATCATGAAATATGAGAGCTCAGTTTTAATAAGACAACCATCATTATACTTTACAGTTTCTTTGACTTACTAATCCCTTCTTTCCTCTCTAGGTACAGGAGTGCTGGGTGCACGGGACAGGGGTGGGTTTCCTGGAAGGGTGTTCTAAGCTTACCATGGGCTTGGGAAACACAGTGTCATGACAGTACCCTCCCCGTAGAATCCCCCCTAAAACCATTGGAATTGGCTTTGGTTTGTCTGGGAATCGATTATGAAATGTTTTCAAGATTTTGGGAGAATTTTTTAAGTTCTCTAAGGGCTCCCAAGAGCGATCTTCAGGACCATAGCCCTTCCAGTCCACCAAGTAATACAATTTGCCTTTTCTCCTTTTGGAGTCTAAAACTGCTTTTACCTCGTATTCCAAATCACCCTCTACCTCAATTGCAGGAGGATGAACAAGTTTTCGAGTGTCAGGATCATAAGGTTGCAGTAATGAAACATGAAAGACTGGATGGATACGATATGAACTAGGTAGTTTCAACTTCATACTAACTGGATTGACAATTTTTTCTATTGGGAAAGGACCAATGAATCGAGGACGAAATGTCTTATGATCTTTTAATCTTAGATTCTTTGTGGCTAACCATACATCGTCACCCACTGAATATTCGGGCTGTTTAGTCCGATGTTTATCAGCAAATTTCTTCTGAACTTCTTTTGCATGTACCAGTTGCTGCTGAGCTTCTTGTTGGATAGAAACCAGATTATCTACAAAATCAGTGACTGCTGGTGTATCAGAGACCTTTCTATCTATGCCTAGCATATCTTTTGGGTGGAAACCATGAGCACAGAAAAAGGGTGACATACCGGTTGAAGAATGGTTAGAGTTGTTATAAGCGAATTCAGCGGCCCAAATGATATCTGACCATTCTTGATTATGAGTGGTTAGTAAACACCGCAGGAACTGTTCCACTGTCTGATTTGTGCGTTCAGTTAGACCATCAGTTTGCGGATGGTAACTGGATGACATGCGTATTTCCATTTTCAGAGATTTCCCCAGGCCTTGCCAAAAATGTGACACAAACTGTGAACCTCTATCTGATAACACCACAGATGGAATTCCATGTAACCTTACAATATGTGTGACAAAAATGTGTGCTAATTCCCAAGCAGTAGGAAGCCTCTTTAATGGGATGAAATGAGCATATCTAGAGAAGTGATCTACTACTGTGAGAATGGTGGTAAACCCGGAAGTGGTGCGAGGCAATTCTACAATGAAATCTAAAGACACAGTATGCCAAGGCTGGGGAGGAACTGGCAAAGGCATAAGTAATCCAGATGGAGATTTATGAACCGCTTTGTTCCTACTACAAACTGCGCATGTTTGCACATATCTCTGAACGTCCATTAACATGTTCTGCCACCAAAAGTGTCTTTTTATGAGCTGATACATCTTAGTAACCCCTGGGTGGATTGTCAACATAGAATCATGATAATTCTGCATTACTTTTTCCTGTAATATTTCATTGGGAACAAACACTTGGTCATTCATAAATAGCATATTATTTTTCCATTGCAACAAAGGGTAAAGCTTATTCCATTCTTCTTTAGTATGTGTTTGTAAAGCTTTCTCAATGTCAGGCAGAACATCAGAGTTGACAAGACCAATCAGAAACCTATCCTCAGAAATTATTGGATGTAACTTTTCTTTCTGTATGTTTAGATCATCACTTAAACCTATTCTAGACAAGGCATCAGCCTTGTTATTGTCTTTACCTGGTCGATAAGTTATGATGAAATCATAATCATTAAAAAACAATGTCCAACGTAGCTGGCGAGGAGTCAAAGCTTTAGCGGATCTAAGTGTTTGTAGGTTCCTGTGATCCGTTTATATGGTTACCGGATGTCGAGCCCCTAGCAAGTAGTGTCGCCATTCTTTGAACACAGCTTTTATGGCCAATAGTTCTCGGTCTGCAATTGCATAGTTCTGTTCAGGAGGGGTTAGTTTTCTGGAATAATATGCAATGGGGTGTAACTGCCCAGTCTTTGTACTTCTCTGAGACAGGATCCCTCCTATTGCAAATTGTGAAGCATCAGCTTCTACTATAAATGGCTGGGAGGGGTCAGGATGTTTTAGAACTGGGGCCGTCACAAACTGTTCTTTTAAATCCTGAAAAGCTTGTTCACTTTCTGAGGTCCATTCAAATTTTGTATTCTTGCGTAGCAATTTTGTGATAGGCGTAACTTTTAGGGAAAAGTCCTTAATAAAACGCCTATAAAAATTCGCAAAACCTAGAAAACTCTGTATCTGCTTTACAGAAGAGGGACTGGGCCATTCGATTATTGCAGTAACCTTTTTTGGGTCCATTTCAATTCCAGCCGGACTAAGAATGTACCCCAGGAAGTCCACTGTGGTCACATGGAACAAACTTTTTTCAAGTTTGACAAACAAGGAATTTTGTAAAAGCTGTTGAAGAATGGCTCGTACTTGCTTTACATGCTCAGAATGGTTTTTTGAGTAAATTAGGATGTCATCAATGTATACAATACAACAAATATCCAAAAAATCTCTCAAGACCTCATTTATAAAAAACTGGAACGCTGCTGGAGCATTGCAGAGTCCGAAGGGCATTACCTGGTATTCATATAAACCGAATTTAGTTCTGAAGGCCGTTTTCCATTCGTCGCCCTCTCGAACTCGCACCAAATGGTATGCTCCTCGTAGATCCAGTTTAGTATAAATGGTGGCATCTTTTATCTGATCGAGTAAAGTCGGAATCAAAGGTAAGGGATATCGATTCTTAACTGTAACATTGTTAATGGCACGATAGTCGATGCAGGTTCGCAATTCTCCTCCCTTCTTCGGGATAAAGAAGAGAGGAGAAGAGACCGGAGACTTAGAATGTCGGATAAACCCATTGGCCAAGTATTCATCCAGATAATTGCGTAGGTGTTCATTTTCTTTCTCAGTTAAAGCGTAAATTCGACTACAGGGCAAGGAAGCCCCGGGGACTAGATCTATCTGACAATCAAAGTCTCTGTGCGGAGGTAAAGTTTCTGCCTTTTTTTTGTCAAAAACATCCACCAAATCCTGATATTCTTCTGGGACCCCTGCAACCACTAGAACACTTTTGGATTTTTTAGGAAAGTCATATCCTTGGATTAACAATTCTGAACCTGGGAATTGTTTGAAACACTTAGCATGACAGTAATCAGATTTAAATAAAATGCTCCTGTTTGTCCAATCTATATATGGGTTGTGTAAAACTAACCAGGGAATCCCCAAAATCAAACCAAATTGAGGAGCATCAATTATGTCGAAAGTTATTTCTTCTATGTGTTTCTCTGCACAAGTCATTTTTAGAATCTCGGTATGGTACTGTATAAGCCCTGAAGTGAGTTCCTTTCCGTCCACTGCCCTAACTACTTCTGGTGAGTCCTTGACTATTTGTTCTAGACCTAACTTCTGAAATAATTTTGTGTCAATAAAATTTCCAGTTGCCCCGGAATCAATTAAGGCATCTATGGACCAGGATCGTTCTTTATTCAGTTGAGACTGAAGAAGAATACGCATACTGAGGTGGCAATGAGAAGCAGTTGGAGTTAAGGAGGCCAAAGTGATGGATGGACTCGATAGATCGACCTCTGTATCTACCGAGAGAGCTAGTTTTCAGACTGTTGCATAGTAGCAACTTCTGAATTCCTGGTTTTAGGCCTTACAGGACGTGTTGGACAATCTTTTATGAAATGCCCGGTTTTCCCACAGTACATACACTGGTTCAATTTTCGGCGCTTCTCTCTCTCATCTTTAGTGAGGGGTCCTCTAATCGTGCCTATTTGCATTGGCTCTACTGGATCGAGTTTAGAAGGAGAAGATTCGGTTCTTACATTCCCTTTTTCTTTGAAGACCATCATTCTAAAATCTGATTTCCCCCTCTCACCCTTTCTTTCTGAAATCCTGTGATTTAATTTTACAACCAGATCTATGAACTCCTCACAATCTGTAGGTGGATCTAAAATTTGTGTTACCATATCTTTTAGATCATCGCGCAAACCACGATAAAACAGTGATACACGTTTCTCCTCAGGCCACTCTGCTTCAATAACCAGCCGGTTAAAGATTGAAATATAATGCAGAAGATCTGAAGACCCTTGCCTTAAGTTTAGCAACTCATGATCCGCAGATTGCACAAATACATGTTTGGCAAACAATTTCTTCATTGCCCTTTTGAATCTCCTAAAATCAGTTAACATGGGGTCATTCCTTTCTACATAGGGTACAGACCATAAGGCAGCATCTCCACCCAGATATGACAAGATAAATGCCACTTTAGAGGAGTCATCGGGAAATGCTGTAGGTTTCGCCACAAAATGCAATTGACACTGGTTTAAAATGATAGTGAACTTGTTGCTATCCCCATAAAACCTCTCGGGTGGTGCTAAAGGTACTGACACAGGAGTAACCACCTGAATTTGAGGACTACCTGACGTAGCAGATGTAGTATCTCCACTATACAGCGTATGCATAGTGGGTTGAAAGGTTGGTGGTTTTAAAAAAGATTTTTTATCTGAAGTAAAAGTCCAGGTCTGAGGACTCGGTGCTTGTAATCTATTCTGAACTGCAGTTAAATCCTTCCTTAATTCTGCGTTTTCTGCCCTCATTTCTAATAGTACTGCAGCTAAATCCTGCAACGTGAATTGGTGGGATTCATCCATAGCGCCTGGGCAAAACTTCACCGTGGGCTTGGTCTTCTGTCAGATATGATCAAGCACTCTTACCTGAGCTGAGCTCCAGCCTTACCTGTAAGGTGCTTGGTCGGTTTTGCAGAGACGCTATGAACCAATCCCCCAAAACCCTACCTTTTCAGCCAGTGATCCTTAACAATACACTAGGATGTTGGGTAGCAGTCAGGGAGAGAGGCCGGATCTTTTTTTTTTTTTTTTTTATTTTTTTTTATTAAACAAGCCGTAGGATAAACATTGGTACATTGATTACTTCATATTTAGAAAAAATTTTCAGGCAATATACAAGAGACAAAACTACACAAACTAAAAATAACGTATGACTAAACGTTTTTCCTTTCATAAAAAGCTAAAACAAAAACGTAGTCAGATTGAAAATATAAAAAACTATTGGTATGGAACAAACATCAAGATTACAATACGGATTAATAAAGTGCTAGTGCACTGTAGTATGGAAGCTGCTAATTTAAGACAGCAAGAATATTATTGTACACTTTTTTTTTTTTTTTTTTTTTTTTTTTAAAGTGCTAGTGCAGTAACATGTAAAGTTGGCATATGTAAGGAGATTAGAGCGTTAAAGTGGGTGAACCGACAATATATATCAGGAGGAGTATTATCCTATTTCTTTAAAGTACAAATGTAAAATCGCACAACGTTAACAAATTAATATATCTTATGATGGAATATACAAACGACTGGTATAATATAGCAAATTAAATATGTAGTTGAAATTCATTAAAATGTAGCAGCAATACATTCTAAAAATTTGACTTAAATAAGACTATTGACTTCCTTTTATCGATTCAAGCATCTCAAAATATTTCCAGTTCCTTTCAAACCTAGCAATCGCTCCCACTCTACCTGCATAAGCTCTCTCAAAGTTACATGTTCTTCTCATTTTATTAATCCATTTTAATTGGCATGGGGCTATCGTAGATTTCCAATTTTGTAAGATTAAAGATCGTGCTACCGCCGTAGAGATAAAAATAAACACTTCTTCTGATTTGTTAAACCTGTTCCTATCTTTCCCGATACCGAAAAGGGCTATCTCTACCTCTGGTAGTAGAATTTTCCCGATTGCCATCTCTATGTCTATAAAGATCCCCTTCCAAAAGGATTCTAACTTAGGACAGGAGAAGAAAATATGTTGCCAGCCACCCTGACCCCTAGTTTTACATCTGAAACATTTGTTCTCGTATGCAGGGAATATTTTCTGCAAAGCCTCAGGGGTATAATATAACAACCAGCGAGAAAAAAAAGACATACGTTTAAAATTAGCTGCACGGAGTGCTTTGTTTCCTAAATGACATATAACTTCCCAGTCTTTATCTGTAAAAACACACTGAGTCATAAGGCTAATTTTTTCTAAGTGACAAGCAGTTATAGGAGATGGTCCAGAGGGGAAGAGCTTTTTATACCAGAATCCGATACCTGTATGTTTCTCCCCATATAGAGTTGTTAACAAAACATTAGGTGTTGTATCTAGCCCTCCTATTTCTTTTTTTATAAAATTGACCAGTTGTATATATTCGAAGAACCTAATACGTCTAGGATGTGCTCTATCTATTACCGTTTGCCAGCCAATTACAGAATTTTGGTTGAGTAGGTGCCTTATTTCCCCAAATCCAGCGGATTCCCATTCTAGCAGGTGATTCAATGATATCTGGAGACCCATCTTAGCACATTCTATCAATTTCAAATAGATAGATCCATCTGAACCATATTTTTTAAATAAGAGCCGTAATCTTGATGCATATCCCATCAGTGTCTTATATCTGTTTTTCTTAGGAAGCTTTGCAGTTTTTAAAAAGAAAAAAATTTGAGAGCCTGATTCCTCAAGCATTTTATCCAAAAAAAAATTGTCTCTTGACTGTCTATTCCTTAATAATCCCGCCACTATGTCAAAAAAAGCTGCTTCATAATATGTTTTAAAATGGGGCAGAGCGAGTCCACCTAGATTTACTGAGAGTTGTACCACCGAAAGCTTGGCTCTTGAGGCTTTTTTATTCCAAATAAATCTCCTCAGCATGGATTCAAGTTCATTAAAAAAGGCCATGTTAACTTTAATTGGGATATTGCTAAACAAGAATAAAAGCAAGGGCAGTACGTTCATCTTTACCAAAGCCACTCTGCCAATCAAAGACAAAGGCAACAGGTCCCATTGTTCAAGTAAGCTCTTGATTTTATTCTTCGTTTTTAAATAATTTAAACGAAAAAGTTCTTGATACTCCCTGGTTACATAGATCCCTAGGTATCTTATTGGATCCCGTTTTTCTGCTTGGGGCTGGAGTTCTAGCGGAAGAAAATCTGAATTTGAGCATAAAACAAGAACTTCTGTTTTTTTCTCGTTGATCTTATAACCCCCAATCTTTTCGTATTCCTTAAGATCTTTCATAAGATGAAGAATATTTTCTTTATCGGGGGCCATATATAAGATAATGTCGTCTGCGAATAATTTTAGTTTTGACATGGAGAGAGGCCGGATCTGACGCTACTTGTTGATTAGTAGTCGACCTGAAAATATACCAGAGAGTTGTTTTAAGCAGATTTCCTATTTATTCTAACCTCCTATCCCACTTCTCTAACTCTTTTCTAGACTTTTCGAAAGCAGTCTCCTACCTGCGAACTACTTGATAGGTCTTCGCGTCCAGGAAGTCGTCGTCGTGATGTGTGCTCAAGGGTTGAGATGTTTTCAGTTGAAGGTGGTTGACTTGTCCGCCCCCAGACTTGGTTTTAAAGATTCTATGGAAGAAACAACACTCTTATTTGCACTTTTCTTTTAAAACTCTCTTTCCCTGTAAAACAACCTTGAATTAATCCTACTCACTTCTTTTCCCAGCTTGTAGGTTTAATCACGACTTCTCCATTAAGGTTTAGTAGTTTCAGTTCACTACTAAAGCTTTTGTTATCCCGGCTGAAACTTCAGAAAATTCTGTGAAGACTAAACACTTTCTATACATCAAAGTAAAAACATTGCAAATATTTCAAACATTAAAATCACTCATGTCTGAATTAGTCTTTGACTCGGTTTACAAGGGTTAATCAGAAATATCCATCAAGTATCTTTTTACAAAATGTCCAAAAAAGTCTTGAAGATGATAGCGTTGGGCGCCTTGACGAGAAATTGTACTTAGCTTTAGTTTCTGGGCTGTCCGATGATAAATAGCAGATGGCTGACTCAGTCCCTGGGCCTTGACGAAGTACGCGAGCTCTTCCGATGCAGGTGTTGCTTCCAGGATGCTCCGAAGACCAAGCGCCTTCTGGAACCCTGGGTGTGGCTTTTATAGCCTAGCCACACCTTGGGACGTCGGAGATCGGTTGCGTGCCACGCCCAAATCCGCCGAGCGCTCCGAGAACGGAGCATGCATCATTCTTTAATGCGCACCAAAAAGATGCGTGTAGATTTAAAAGCGCGTCTTTTTTTCTTGCACCAAAAAGATGCGTGTTCATTTTAAAAGCGCGTCTCTTTCTTTTTCAATTGCCAACACAGAATACTATTTAGACAGTTCTACACTGATCATGAAACATAAGGGCTACATAACAATTTCAGAACCGATCATGAAATATGAGAGCTCAGTTTTAATAAGAGAACCATCATTATACTTTACAGTTTCTTTGACTTACTAATCCCTTCTTTCCTCTCTAGGTACAGGAGTGCTGGGTGCACGGGACAGGGGTGGGTTTCCTGGAAGGGTGTTCTAAGCTTACCATGGGCTTGGGAAACACAGTGTCATGACAGCCCCCTCCACAAAATGTAAATTAAAAAAAAAAAAGCCCGGCCCTGGGGGATGGGGTCCCTGGGGCCATAAATGGCCTAAGGAGGGGGGCAAGGCAGCCCAACTCTTAGATGTACATTTTTTTAAAAGGGCCATGCCCCGGGGAATGGGGTCCCGGGCCGATTATGTCCTCTGGAGGGGGGCCACGCGGCCCCCTTCCCGAATTTTTTATAAAAAATAAATAAATAAATAGGGGCTGGCCCTGGGGGATGCGGTCCCCAGGGCCAAAATATTAGGAAAAGAAGGGGGAGGCCACACAGCCCCCGTCCTTAAACAAAAAAAAAAAGAAAAAGACCGTCATCGTGCCGGAGGTCACGCCCCCTTCTTGTAGCACTCTGCAAACGCACCCACTGGTGCATTTGTAGAGGGGGAACAAATTCCCCTTGAATACTGGGGGTCCCTGAGGGCCAACTAGCCCACCAGAAACCTCCAGTATACGCCAGGGGGCTGCTTTGCAGAGAGGTGTTCTGAGGCCAAGCCCCTTTTTACACCTCTCTGCAAGACAGCTCTGAGGCGCTTACTGGAGGTAGCTGGTGGTCTAGTTGCACCCCAGGGACCCTCAGTATTCAAGGGGAGTTAATCCCCCAACTTAAAATGCACCACGGGGTGCATTTGCACAGTGGTGAAGGAAGGTGGCGGGCCTGAGTTCACATGTGTGCAAACACAACATGTGGTGCAGTTTAAGTTGGGTAATTATTTTTTGTCAATCCTGAGGGTCCATGGGGGCCAACTAGGACACCAGGTACCTCCAGTAAGTGCCACGGAGCTGCATTGCAGAGTGTTGTAAAAAGGTGCATGGCCTCTGAACACCTCTCCGCAAAGCAGCATCCTGGCGCATACTGGAGGTACCTGGTGGGCTAGTTGGACCTCAGGGACCCACAAGATTGAGGAGGAGTTAATTGTCTAACTTAAAACGCGCCACAGGGCGTGTTTGCAGACATGTCACCTCAGGTCACGCCCCCTTTCTTCACCACTGTGCAGACGCACCCCATGGTGTGTTTTAAGTTGAGGGTCCCTGAGGGCCAAATAGCCCACCAGGTATCTCCAGTATGCGCCAGGGAGCTGCTTTGCAGACAGGTGATCATAGGGCATGCCCTTTTTTACACCTCTCTGCAACGCAGCTCTTTGGTGCTTATTGGAGGTACCTAGTGGGCTAGTTTGACCTTAAAATTGAAGGGGACTTAATCTCTCAACTTAGAACGGCCACAGGGCGCATTTGAACAGAATTGAAGGGAAGGGACGGGGCCTGAGGTGATGTGTGCAAACATGCCCTGTGGCTCATTTTAAGTTGGGGAATTAATTCCACTTCAATCATGAGGAACCATGGGGGCCAACTAGCCCACCAAGTGCTTCCAGGAAGCGCCACTGCGCTGCATTTCAGAAAGGTGGTGCAGGCCGTGCCCCTTTTTACATCTCTCTGCTACGCAGCTCTGTGGCGTTTACTAAATGTACCTAGTGGGCTAGTTGGACTCTAGGGACCCTCAAGATTGAAGAAGGAATATTTCCCCAACTTAAAACATGCTAGAGGGCGTGTTTGCACAGTGGTGAAGGGAGGGGGTGGTGTAGGAAAGTGGCTCTATATATACTGCACTGAAGTGAAATCAGCCGAACTACGAATTCCAATTTACTCACCTGTATTAGGAGAGACCTAAGTGCTGCATCTTTGAGCCCAGTACTGATCCTGAAAAGTAATTTTAACCGTACTTACCAGTAACTTGAATTTCCTTCCATAGGATATCATTGGCTGCTTTTTGCTGAAAAAGTTTCGAAGTGTCGATTTTTGAGTCTTACAAATATTCCTCTAAGATTAGCCAAATTAGGAATTCCGATTTACTCACCTTTTACCAGGAGAGACCTCAGTGTTGCATCTTTAAGCCCAGTACTGATCCTGAAAAGTAATTCTAACTTGAATTGCCTTCCATAGGCTAACATTGACTGTTTTCACTTAGAAATTCTTCAAAGTGTGGAGTTTTGGAACTTTAAAATATTCACCTAAAATCATCTGAACAACAAATTCTGATTTACTCACCTGTTATCAGGAGAGAACCCAGTGCTAAACCTTTTTGACCAGCACTGACCCTGAGAAGTAAATAAAACCGTACCTCCCAGTAACTTGAATTTCCTTCCATAGGAATCCAATGTCTGGTTTGCACCAGAAAAATTACTAAGGGGCCCATTAGGATGGCGGATGGACTTTGTCCGCCCGCCCGAGGCCATGGCCCACTTTACTTCTCTCTGCAACACAACTCTATGGCACTTACTGGACATATATGGTGGGCTAATTGGCCCTCAGGCACACTCAGGTTTCAAGAGGACTTAATTCCACACTTTAAAACACGCCACAGGGTGTGTTTGCACATATGTCACCTCAGCCCACCACCTCCATTCACCACTGTGCAAACGCGCCCGTAGTGTGTTTTAAGCGGTAGTTTTAATCCCCCTGCCCAATTATGTACTAGGGCCTTACAGAGGAGGTCATGCTAACCACAGTGGTATCCCAACGCATAGTGTTCCCTAGTGTATGTAGGTGTTTTCACTGTATTCTAAGTGTCTTTCTGCATAGCACTGGCTCTAGGCCTGGTTAGTCACAGTCAGTTATCACCAATACCCGTCTGAAAAAGTTGTGGGCCCAGGATGATTTTGCAACAAGGCCTACTTCTGCTCCGCGGTTGGTTCTTTCTACACATGGCTTGCTTCTTCCTGCACTTTTATTCATCTTTGTGGACTTCTGTTCCTTCTTTTTGCATTTCTTTTGCTTCTTTATGTGCATTTTTTCTTCTTTCTTCACATGTCCTACCTTGTAGGCATAGCTAGGAACCAGCATTTAAAAACACCTTTGAAATTCACTTAAAAAAACTAGTTTCAGGCACATTATAGTAATAAATTAGCATTTCAAAAAACTTTGAAATTCACTGAAAAAACCTTAGGTTTCAGGCACATAATAGTTAGAAATTAGCATTTGAAAACCATTGAAATTTACTGAAAAAAACATAGGTTTCAGGCACGTTATAGTTAGAAATTAGCATTTAAAAAAGCTTTGAAATTCATTGAAAAAAAATAGGTTTTGGGAGTGTTATAGTTAGCTGGACATTTTACATGTACAAAACCATAGAAATTCCTCTGTTATAGTTAATTCTGCTAACTATAACTTGCGCGCCCGCAATGAACTGCTGATAATGTCACATATTACATCATTCATGACATGGTCAGTGACATCACTAATGACATCCCTGATGACATCTGCATTTGCTGCACAGCTGCAGCATGAAGAGGAGGCACCACACAGCCGCAGGTACAGGGGCCACCAGCCGCGGCAGGTAGTGGGAGTACTGGCCGGGCGGTGATAGGGGGAGGGGCAGGGTGGGGGGGTAGTACACAACTGCAGAGGCCTCACTGTAATCCCTATGGATGGCATTTCCGCAGTCGGAATTACAATGTCAATTTATGACAGGCTTTCCATGTCAGGCTTCCCAACTTGGAAAGCCTGTCAAAAAGCAACTTTAGAGACCTCTAGCAGGGCCCCCTTCTTCCTGCGGACTTTCTGCGGATTCCGGTTGGGAGCAAAGAAGGCACCTATCATGCTCCCCTGTTAATCTCTTTACCGTGTGCTAGGCAGTGCATGGATTAACAGAAACTCCCATTTCTCTGTGGGAGCTTGTGCTAAGGCCTGTTTAGGACTGCAGCACATGCTCCCGTAGAGAAATGGGAGTATGTGACCTCACCATGTGCGTTCACATTGTATTAGTGGTGTCAGAAGTCCCGAAATCGTAATAAGGCCCTAAGTGTTGTGATAAACCCTGATGGTAGGAGCTTGCTATAAAAAAAATAATTTCTGATTTGTATGCTTTGTATATTGTTTTATCAATTTATATTATGTGTATCAAACTCTAGATCAATGTACTTACTGCCCTTCTGTGAATAACATTGAATGACGGAATGTCTCGGGTGCTAAATCCCTCCAGGAAAGGGTTCCTTCTTCTTTCAGGTTAGAAAAGGGCAATGTGCATTGCATGTATGTGATATTTGAACAGTTCCAACCTAGTCAACCCTGTACAGGGTCAAAGGCAAAGAAACAATTAATATGTGTTTCAAAGGGGTATCTGTTTCATGAGCAGGGTAGTGGACTGTTACCTCATTATGAAGTATTCATAAAAAAGATGTGTTTTCAGACCTTTCCTAAATTGGAGCAAGCACGATTGATGAAGACAGAGATGTCTGTTCAGATCCTTGGTACATGGATCGAGAAGATGAACATCCACGTTAACTTGTTTTTGCAGAAATTCCCTATGGATGAGTTCTAGGAATCACTTTCAACATGGGTCAAACTTCAGATTAAGTAGAGATCCAGGCCTAACACTGTCTAAACACATCAGTGCAACTGCTAGATCGAACAATTCTTATCTTAAGGAAAATATACTCATACCATACGCAGACTAATTTTAGAATAGTGTTTCTCGTCCTTGTTCTTTCTTGCAAATACCCGAGGACTTGCCAATTCTACATCTCATATTCGGTTTTTGAAGGATTCCAAACTTACCTGAGCCAGTTAACCAGATCTTCACATTGTTATGTACTCACAAGAATGAGGCTTGGTCTTGTTCATCATTTGGTAGCATTTCCACGAGCAAAACAGTATCCTGCTTCCCCTTGTCCATGTGACGGCCTTACTAAACAAAGCACTTTGAACTTTCTCCTTATATGTGATTTATATCTGAACTTTCATATTGCATTTTTAAAACCTTTGTTTATAAAATATTGTACCTTTACTACCGAAGCTGCTATGAGGATAGTTTTTACATTGCGAGAACCTGATATATGTTTCTTTACTGCAACTTTTATTCTTAAATCCATTGATGCAAGGAAAAGTATGATGTTTTAAGTAGTACTAATACCCTGTTTGGATTTTATCTATTTATTGTAGAGTATTGTTTTTTTTAAAATTTGTTTAAGAAGTTTATTATTAAGTTTTTAAATACAGAAGATATAAGGAAGTCAAAAATTAAATACATATATTTATAATAAAGTGAAACAATCAGGTGAAAGTCATATGGCAAAAGAACAACCTTATGAAGAGCGAAGAAAAGAGACAGAAGAGAGTAGGGAGAAAAGAAAAGAAAGAAAAAGAGAAAAGGAGAGATAGAAAAAGAAAAAGGAGGGGAAAAGAGAGTTAGAGAATGGAAGAGTGAGAAGAAAGATACATAGTAAAGGGGAACCAAAAAAGATCAGATTTAATTTTTAGAGATAAAGAAGAAGAGGAAACAGTAGAAATCCTATGTTCATCACAAATAAAATTCCACCAAGTTAGTGAAGATAGAGTAGAGTTATCTTTCCATGAAGATAAAATAACTTTAAATGCTAATGCGATAAAAAGGTCAAATAACTTGGAAACAGAAGATACAACATTCATATCAGGTGATAAAGAACCTAGAAAAACATTCTGTAGTGTTAAAGGAGCATTACATTCGAAAATGAACATGCAAGTATTCCAAACAGATTTCCAAAATGAGAAAACATTAGAGCAATGATGGAGTTGATGTTTTAACGTGCCCGTTTCAGTGGAGCATGACCAACATAATGGGGAAGAACCAGGAGAATATTTACACATACTAACTAGGGTAATAAGAGCTCTATGATAAATCAAATTTAAGGATTGGGTTATACATGCAGCAACCAAAACTTTGAATAACTTAGACCATATTTTATCCCAGGTTATAATTGGAAAAGAACCAGACACATCAGTTTCCCATGCAATCTCAGTGTGGGATTTAGGTCTTTCCATGACATCAGATAGCAGTAACTTATATATAAGAGCAGCTTTAGGTCTTTGAAATGTAAATAAAGGATAAAGAGGAGTAACTGGTGTAATAGGTGGTTTGTGAAGGGGGAGGGAGAAACTGGTCAGGTAAGATTGTATGGCATTAACTATAATATTATATTCAGGAAGAAAAGAATCAGGTAATTGGTAACTCATCTGCAAGGTATGAAAGGGAATAATGGAGAGATTGTGAAGCATCTGATGTACAAAAATAATGCCCTTTTCTCTCCAATACTTGTAGTAAAAAGATTTACCTTGTATTTAAGGAATTTGTTATACCATATAGTAGATGTCAAAAACACTGCAATGGGGTAAAATCCTTAAAAATCTTGGTGTTTGATAACATTTGGGAGTATTTTAAAATAGGATTAGTAGACAAAAAGTTACAGTTGGACATAAAGACTACATGTTGAAAAGGAAAATCTTTTAAGCATGAATGTTCAAAAAGAATCCAACTTGGGATGGGAATATCCAGAAAATCATATGCTAATGCAAAAGATTGTCTAAGCAGAAAAGCTGAATGATAACCTTTAAAATGTGGGAAGCGTACACCACCTTCTTCTTTTGATCGAATAAGTTTGCTTAAGGCAATTCTTGGGTGCTTATTGTTCCACAAAACTTTTCTACAAATAGAATTGATTAGTGAAAAAAATAGATTCGTAATCTTAACAGGAAGCATAGATAGAGTATACAAAACATCCTCATGTTTTGTATACATCATTTTAATGGAGTCTAACCTACCCCACCAGGAGAGATACAATGGTGACCAGGTAAAGAGTAGCGATTGAATTTTATCAATTAATGAATGGAAGGTGAATTTAATTGTATCATTTAAAGAGGAAGAGAACCAAATACCTAAGTATTTAATTTTTAAAGGACACCAAGCAAAATTAGAAGCCCTAAACATAAATTGATAACATATAGAATTTAAGGGTAAGACTTCTGTTTTAGAAAGGTTAAGTTTATACCCAGAGATACTAGAGTATAATCGGACTTCATTCATATATTGTGGGAGAGAATCAACAGGGTTGGACATATAGACTAATATATCATCTGCATATGCAGATATTTTAGTTTCTATAGAGTTATGCTTAAAGCCAGTAATTAAAGAATTAGTGCGAATACATTCCAAAAAGGGTTCAAGACATAATATAAATAATAAAGGTGAAAGAAGGCAGCCTTGTCGTGTACCAGTAGAACAAGGGAATTTTTTGAAAAATGGTTATTTACAAAAATACTGGCTCTAGGACACGGTTATAGAAGCTTAACAAACAAAATAAAAGAGGGTCCAAAACCAAACCATTGGAGGGTATGGAACATAAACTGCCAATTAATGTAATTTAATGCTTTTTCAGCATCTAAAGATAAAGCTGCAAGGGGGAATTTATATTTTTTTCCATATGCAATGACATTAGCAAACATCCGAGCATTTTCTGATGCCAATCTACCTTTCACAAACCCAACTTGGTCAGTTTTGACCAAGAGAGGAATAATAGTTTCGAGTCTGGAAGCAAGAATTTTAGCAAAAATTTTACAGTCATAATTAATTAACGATATAGGTCCATAGTTTTTACAATGGAAATGATCCTTATCAGGTTTGGGAATAATGACAATTAGGGCATCCATAATAGATCCGGATGCTTTAGGCTTTGAAATAAAATGATTAAAAAGTGAAAGGAGTTTAGGGACAAAAATGGAATGAAAGGTACTGTAAAATTCAATAGAGAGACCATCAGGTCCCGGGGCTTTAGATTTTTTTAAGGATTTAATGATATTACGTACCTCTTGGAGAGTGATGTCTTTTTCTAGTTCAAGGAATTCAACAGGTAGCGAAGGCGGGGATGGGAGACCGGAAAATAATGTGTTTAGGTTCGGAGAGGAGGGAAAAGTATCTTCAGAATAAAGAGTTATAACAGTCATGGAATACCTCGGCAATATCCTTATCAGATGAGACTAGTTTGTTAGTGGACTCATCAAGGACAGGACCAATAGTTTTACGTTCAGATTTAATTTTTAAATAATTAGCAAGCATCCTACCCGCTTTGTTCTGACCACCATGATATTTAGATTTGATTTTGAGCAAGATATTACATGCTTCAGATGTAGCTAATGTATTTAGTTCAGATTTGCTTTGATCAAGTCATGAAGGTCAGAGGTCGAACGAGAGGTGAAATAGATATGTTCTAAGTCTTTGAGTTTATGTAGTTGATCTTCATATTTCTTCTTCGAGGACTTCTTCTTTCTCGAGACAAAGGAGATAGTGAAGGCACAAAAAGGAGCTTTAAAGGCATCCCATTTATTAGAAACCGAGGTATCCAATGGGTTGTTGATAATGAAAAACTATTTAATGAAAGTGTTAGCTTCCTTGATAAAATTCAAGTCCGATAGTAAAAAAGTGTTAAGTTTCCATCGGCTGAATTGAGAGTAAGCAAGGGAGAAATAAAAATGGAGGTTTGGATTGAAGGGAGTAAGGATTTACTAACCAAAATATAATCAAGTCTAGACCGGGTGTGATGAACATTAGAAAAAAAAGTAAATTCACGTAAATCAGGATTACATTTCTTCCAAACGTCATATAGGGAGCGAGAGGCAATGCCAGATTGAAAAGCTTTATACGTTTTGTCAGGTTGAAATTTACATTTAGATAGTCGATCAGAAAAGGGATCTAACCATTGGTTGAATCGCCCACAATAATTAAATTCGGGCAATCAATGGAGGATATAAGAATTTTAATGTCATTCCAAAATTTAGGATCAGGTGTAACAGGACCATATATATTTAATAGGACTATTGTTTTGTTGTGCATCACAATCTTTGCCATTACCCATCATCCATCATGATCGTTTTGCGTGGATAAAATTTGTACTGCCAAAGCTTTGTGGAATAATATTGCAAAACCCTGTTTTTTGTTGGAATCAGGTGAAAAAACAACTTGACCCACCCTTTGTCATTTCAACTTAAGAGATTCTACATCCAAACAATGAGTTTCCTGAAGAAAGGCAAGTTGTGAATTGAGTTTAGATAAATGAGTCAGTACCTTTTGTCTTTTTACTGGATTCCCAAGTCCACGGACGTTCCACGTAACAAATTTACACATAATGGAGGGATGGGAGGGGAGAACACAGTTGGATTAGCTAAACCTCAGGGATACACCCTTCCATTAGAAGGGTGTGCCACTGTACTCTGTTAAAATCCTCTGCTCTCACGCCCTTTATTTTTGTTTAGCTGCGCAGGTCAGCCATAGGCAAATATTGACAAATATGGGCATATACCATATATGTTCAAGCATTTCTAATGGGTGTTAAGGAATACTCTCCAAAGCATATGGATTGGGCGTAGGATTCCGCAAACAATCCTAAAATTCTTATATTTTTTATCAAATAGCGTCGCCCTGAAAACCCCCTGTAAAATGACACCAAAAAGGCAATGATAGCTTGTTACTGTCTGCAGACGCTTGTGACCAAAATGCCAGTGCACTATAAACCTCACTTTTGCAAACATTTGGAAGTGGGATGTTAACAGTTAGGAGTTTGGAAATAGCAGAGTCTCGATGGAAGAGTTAACTGATTGAAGCTTTTGATGCTATGTTCCCAGATGACTAATTTTCTAAATAAGGATCACTATCTTGCCAAGGTTTCCCTGTGTTATTCTTCTCAAGCACATTTTTCAACTTGCACAGATAAGGGCAGATGGGAAAAGAAGTAGGGAGAAGGTAGCTTTTTATTATAGAAGTTAACAAAATAAAAAGAGGAAGCAGACGCAATGAATGGTCAAATATAAAATTAGAATACCTTGAAAATGGCCAAGGGCTATGGTGTTGAGCATCATGGTGTGCTACTGTTGTACAAATGTATACATTTGTAAATATCGACGAGCTACAAAACCGACTGCAATTGATAAACTTGCAGTGTATTGTCAAGATAAATAAATGTTGAATTAGAAGAGTAAATCGACACTCACCTACCTATGCTAACACTGGCGATGTTGTAGAAGCCAATATCGTGCAGCTTATTTTGCAGAAGGTCGATATTTGTGCTTTGCCTATCGTGACAAACAGTCTTCTACCATTCCTAGTACATGCATTTTGGCAGAACAGTTAAATGAAATCATCTTGCTCATTTTTCAATCGCTTTAGCAATCAAAGTACGTGCTTAACCTTTGCTGTAAATCCCCTGACAAGTGTTTCATGGTTTGTAAAGTAGTATTCATTCATTTAACTTAGGGTTATATGCCGCTTAGAAGAAGCTTTACTAGAATAAAAAACAAACATGTTTACAGTCCCACTGGCTTAGATAACTAATTACCTTCTTTCTGCTGAGAAGAAGCTTTTTAAGATTTCACAGGTGTGCCATGCACACTGAACATGTTGCACCGATCATCTCCCAATGCTCTATGACAGATGTATGTCAATAAATTAATTCTACTCGTGTTCTGTTGTGCTGGAAACCTCCGGACGTGTATATTAGTTCTTGCCAATCATCCAAGAGGAGCTTTGCTTCATTAGGTGGTGCCTACATTCTGCTTAGAAGCAGCAGCAGTTAAATATCTAACAATACCTGGGTACAATAGTACGTCCTCGGAGAACCAACAGATTAAATCCTGCTCGAAGAAGACTTTTAGAGGCATATTTAGAAGGGCATTGTGCCACAGGAACATCATTGTTAACGATGTTCCTATGGCACAATGCCCTGCTTCATATTTACAGGCTGTTCAAGTGACGTTTTGTGGCTAAAAAATATGGTACTGTTGCAAAGTCATCCCGTGCCCTGGGCACCCCCCAACTATTTGCTGACGTGGTAACTGACTCTGGCTGGCCCTGAACTCTACCTAACAATCCCCAGGTGCAGTGCTACGCTGAAAACACTTAGAATATAGTGAATACACCTTCATACACTGGGGTATACTCAGCGTTGAGGTACCCCTGTGATTGGCATGACCTACCCCAAAGGGCCCTGTACATAATAGCCATTACAAACTAATGGGGAAACCCAATTAACGTCAACATTTTATTTTGCAAAGGGTTTTGGATAACCCCCCCCCCCCCCCCCCCCCCCGGGACAGTCTATTATGTTGGATGCCCTGGGCGTGACAATGCACAATTCCTTGCGGGTAAGTGTTTCTTTGTTCTTTTTCCACACCTACCACTACAATCATTTATTGTATGGTTGTCCCAAACACATTATCTTCTCTATTTACAGATTAGTCACCAATGGGAGTAGTGATCTGGCTTGCCAACCCCTGGCGCAAGGATTAGGTTAGTAATCCCTACACCCACCTTAACACATGCCTCCATCTCTGGAGTTTGCACTAATTAATTTTGTGATTATCTCTCTAGGTTGCCTCATATATTCCCTCTGTCCTGAAGAGCACCCGCAAGTGGAGGTTTTAAGTTGCCCTTTACGCAATAAGCCGGGTCGAAACGTCGACGCATACCCCCAACTAAGGGCCTGTATTACATCATATCACCATGCCCTATTACCTGGTGATGCATTTCTGCACCTACAAAAAGATGAAGTTCAAACATTGTGCTGTTTACAGGTCTAACCACACTGGGATGTGTTGTACCAATTAACGAGTGTTGATTTCAAACTGTTAAAACTACTTTTACTTTGAACAGTCTTTATTCTGTAATCTCCCCCTCCTTTTTCCATTTTTACCTTGCACACGAGCACCTCTCTGCACTTATTCCCTTGAGCAACCCCTTATCTCGAATATTTTTGGTAATGTATTTACCTTCATCTTGCATTTTTGGAAAAATATAAAAAAAACTAAGATTTGTACTGGAAAAATTGTGGGTGTGTTCTTTTTATCTTATTGGTTTGTATTATTGAATGATTCTGTTTTTGATACATATTGGTTACAAGTTGCTGAACATTTGAGCAGTCTAAACTTAAGAAATTGTCCTTCATTTGTGCTGTTCCAAATCAGTCTGGGATAATTTGTTTTTCATATATTACTAGTACATAATAAGGCAGGGAGATTGAAACTACCGATCAGTCCCTAGTATAAAATAGGGCATGGCAGTTTAGAGGCCAGCAACCCTTTTCTGCACTTGCATGTGTGCACTGCTGAGACTTAGGTCAGATTAAAAGTAGCCTTTTGCTGGAGGACTGCTTTTAAAAAGTAAATTGTGCCCAAACTAAACTTGTGTGTTTGCGGCACTTACAAATGGGTAACTTACAATGTGTGGACATATTAGGTACACCCAGGGTCTCCCCTAAGGGGCCCAGGGGTGGGGTCAAGTGTCTATTATGTAGACCCTTATAACATGAGTTGTATATGCCCTGGGGCAAGTGAAATTACACATTTCACTCCCCACATTGTGATAATGTGCTGCCCTTGGTGGTAGGAGCAATGTGGAGGGAGGATCTGCAACATTTTTGCATATTCAGAACCCCTAAAGTCTCCCCTTGGTATACCATGGGCAGGGATCCTGTAGATATAGGTTGAATACTTATAAAATATGTTTTTCTAAGCTCTGGTGCTGGAAATATGGCCCTAGCCGTTTTTCCCATTGCAAACCCCTGCCACATAGGTTAACATGGGAGAAAGTTAGTAACTAATAACTGTTGATAAGAGAAGGCCAAATGTATAAATCAAAGACTTCCCAGAACGGTATTAATACATCCAACAATAGGGTATTGCTGAATTTCTCCTAAAATGTACATACAAGAAGATATAAAACTTTCTTGTTTGTAAGTCCAAATTCAGCATTCCCATGGTCTGTTCTGATTGGTCACAGGTAAGGGGATTAGCCTGGCTACCCTGAAGAGGTGCTAAAGAACCCTTGCGGTTGAACAGCTGTGCTGGGAGGGCAGGGCCCTGTTGCACAGGAATGCCAGAGCAGGGAGGAGTCATAAACAATGGACATCAAGGGAAAGGGAGAACTCCAGTGTCATTTACAACTTTACCCTTGTGTACCGCAGCCAGATGCAAGGATAAAGCAAGGAATTAACAGATGCAATGGGGAGAGAATATGAAGATTAGCCATTTAAGGAGTGTGTTTAGCCAGCTCTTCTCTCCCTGCTGGAAAATCAGCCATTATGAATTTGGAAGAATTGGTGCACTCTGAGACTAAATAGTACCACACTCTGCAGGAAGTGGTCAGAACTTTGGGTGGAACCCTGCAGCCATTGGACAAGAGTGACCTCATGCTTGACCCATAGATATTGGAATAAGTATCTGAGAAGGGCAGAGCACCTCAGATCTGCTGCTTGAAACTTCAGAAAGCAAGATGGGCCATGTTGGAAGTTTAATGTGCATTTCCTAAGGCCGGCACTCTAAGACTGCACATTCTGCATCATCTGAAACTACAGCCTGTGGATTACCTTTCTTTAAACGGACTAAAGTTTGGACTTCCTGCAAGCTACAGGTTAGCATAGCTCAACTGGAACATTACCTCCAAGAATCCTAAACCTGGAGAACTATCAGTGGATTTGTAAGGGGTTTGTCCAAGTGGATTGTGGGAACTGAAGTCCTCAACTTTCAAGGATCATCTTGGAGCTTCCATACCCTTGGAGTTAGTTTGAGACACTTTGAGACCCTTTGAAGAACTCCAGGAAGAGGTTTCAGAAGTTTGGAGAACTTTGGAGCAACTTTGGAAAAAAGCTCCATAAGGGGACCGACACAACAAAGCCAGCCAAACCACCTGCCTTCACCCGTGAGTCAGCCTGCCGCCCAGCTTTGCCTCGCTGAAACTCTCTGTATGTCCTACTTCCAGACTTTGACCGGGAGTAGTCAAAATCCAAGGCCGGCGAACCCTCACAGAATACGGCCTGGTGAAGAGCATCGAGGGACCCGCGAGAAAAAGCTCTGTAAATGTTTATAAGTCCGAACGGAGAAAAGGTGACTTGGAGCAAATGCAAGAGCCATGCTGCCTGCCTTCAACCGCGTGTCAGCCTGGATCCTTGGTTTGCCACGCTAAAGCACTCAGCAGGTCGGACTTCCATAAGTTTGACCAGAAGCTCGTTGAAAGGTAATCCAGCGAACCCTCACCGAATCCAGACTGGCTGAGAGCTTCGAGAGACCCCGGGAAGAAAAGCTCCGGAAACGTTTCTAAGTCAGAAGGTAAAAACTTTGACCCAGACCTACCACAAGGGGTATCCACCCAGGACTTCATTGCGGTCATCTTGAAACTTTGACTTTGACCTGGTCTATCACGACCAGATGTCCCAATAATGCGCTATAGGATTCTATGATCTAGAAAGTGCTAAATCTTTGCAAATTCATATCTCTGGTTCGCTACATTGGATTTTTGTGGTTGTGGTGTCATTTCAAGGATACAAATATTTCCTATTGTTATAAATTGGTGTTGGATTTATATTGTGCATTGTGTCTTAATTATTTACTGAAATTGTGTTTTTAAATGCTTTACATACTTATGCTTTGACGTTAAGCCTGCCTGCTTGCAGCGAAGCTACCAAGTGTTGAGCATTGGAATAATTTTTTAAGACCTATTATGAGCCCTATACTGCGTTACTGGCCGTATTGCCAGTGGCAGCTATATATTTGCCCCTACCCGTAATCAACTTTCCAACAGGTACCCTTTCATGCAGGCATCTGTGTAATAGGGGCATGCAATGAGTGTTACTGTGGATGTTCTACCGCAACACCCATTGCTTTTTTGACGCTGCCCTAGATTTACAAGGATGTGTAACTCAGCTGCTCCTCCAAAAAATAATGCCATGCAAGAGCAGGCGTTAGAATGGTGAAACAAGGATAAATAATTTAATTTCACCTTGTTTTATCTTTTACTATATGTCCTGCATTCTGCAGCACACATAGAAACACCATTAATGATTGCTTATGTGCAGTAAGGCATCCATTCCTGCACATAAACAATTGCGATTTGCTACTGTTATGGGTAATGTAATGTATTGCGATTTATATAGCGCACGTATCACCCAAAGGCGTCAAGGCGCTTGCTTAGGGAACCCGTCCTGGTATTCCCCTGCAGGGTATCCGCAAGGTGAAAGCCAGGCATCCCGCTGCGAGGGGCCGTTGTGGAGATTAAGCACACTATTGCCCAGAGTCGCAGAGTGTGAACCCGTGAATCGAGAAGGCACCGGAGCGAGAATTGTCGAGTCCATGGACATTTTAGGACTCAAGACCCCGCCGAGCTGGGAATTGAACCCTGGTCCTGGGCTGACCTCTGCTTCCAGGTCTGCCTCCTCTAACCAGTGAGCCACACTTCTCCATATGGGTGCTGCATTCAGCTCCACACATAGAAGTAACAAATTAGCATTAGTAAGTAAAGTAATAAACTTTATTGTATAGTTAGTAAAAACCATTACAAAAGTAGAAAAAGGAGCAGCGGTTAAAATAAACGATCGATGTGCAAGAATACATACAAGGATCGTCAAGTGCCAAGTCAACTCATTATATATTGTCCATTTACTTGTTGTGGAACGGTGAGTGAAACTCATCTTCCATTGACTGGCAAAGAAGAAACGGCAGGTGCAAGTCTTGCGCGACATTAATAAGGAGAAATCTAGATCTTATTTACTCTAAAATTAACTGCATAATCTAAAAAAAAAAAAAGAAATTCAACCTTGTGCGTAATGCCTCTTTTGTTCTCAAAGTTCATGACAAATTTGACTGATCTGCAGATTAATTGTGGATCCGCTGTACACAAGACTTGTATGACAGGGGCGCGACAGGTACGTACTCTATATTCAATGAACTTTGCCTCTAGCCAATACCGTCGTTCCTGATCCAGTGCAGGACAGATGCAGAGTAGGTGGATAAAGTCTTGTTTTGCATCGCCACATAGATCACACTCCTTGGTGTCTGGTTTCCTCCAATCCGGTTTGTCTGAGTTTGTCGGCAGATTACCCATCCTAAAATTAAGGTATTTCATTTTGACATATGAAGAAAAGGAAAGCCCAAGATAGGCTGCAGGTTTAAGCTCTTTGTACAATTGAATTATCATCCAGGCATGCGCTTGGTGACTGAGGATTGACTTGTCATTGATCAGCGAGTCCCTGTTTGCAGCCTTTTTAATCGCTAGCTTAAATAATGATACCTGTAGCTTGGTTTGCCACAAGGATGTAAGTTCAGTAGTGTCGAGGGATAGTTTTAGATACTTAGCATATTTAGAGTTGGGATTAGCATTAGTTTTTATTTATGTGCCGAAGGGACATCATCCTGCACACAGTGGCAGCTGCTATGGAGCAGGGTGATGGGGAGGGGTGGAGTAGTTTAGGCAGTGCTTAATTTGTAAAATATTAGGTGCAGGTGCTCAATTTCTTTAGGAGGCCACACCCACTTTCCCAGCTCCACCCACTTCTTCCACTGGCCCCACCCACTTACTCTTTTGGTTCTACCCACATCCTCAACTGGCACTTCTGAAAGCCAGATGTAATACCCTGTGATTCCATGATATATAGTGGGTCAGGTCCATCAAATATCCAGGTGCATTAGGCTTGCACAGTCATAATGTGCGCTATAACGTCTTCAAATTCACCACCCACGCTCTGCCTCTAGTGTCCAAGCATAGCCCAAATGTCGACAAACAACCACCATGTATAATCCAATTGCAGCCACATGAGTTCTGACACCACCTTTAATTTCCAACACAGCTCCATAATGCACAAGGCTGCGAAATAATCTATTCTGCAACCCTAGGTAGTGAACGGTGGTAGATGGTGTTCCATGACCCTCCTCTCTGTTATGCATTGACTGGCCTACTTGCTTCTTCTTGCACATGATGGACTGCCCTCGCATGATCATTTGGGGTCTGTGTCTCATCCCACATGTGGTGCACATGCACCCCTTGCGTCTCGCCTATCCCCAAAGGTTTCTCCTGCAGGTGGTGCAAATCTGGAGCCTCCTCCAGGCTTCTCATTTCTCCTCCACACTGGACACCTGCGCCTGGACCTCGGAGAGTGGGCAGACTCGTCCTCAGAGGCCCCGCCCTGCAGGGTCCCCAGAAACATAAGATCATATACAAAAGCTGCGCGGGCCTGTGACAGGCCAGGCTGGCTGCAAGCCCCTGCAGGCTGCATTGTTCGCTGTCAGAGGAACCTGCTATTATGGGCCCCTACCCAAAAAACTTAACACTTTCCATGGTGCTTCTAGTATTCATGACCCGTGTATTTCTGTCTGCTTTTCATTTCCGTTCCAAGGCAGAGAAACCTTTCACAGCCTTGGTTGTATCTCACTCTCTTTACTGTGAGTGGCTCTGCCGTCCATGACCCGGAAACATAGCTGCCAAGATTTCAGATAGGTATGTGTGACATTTAAATAATTTCATTGCAATTATGAGCACAATTTCAACGACTATGAGTGACACTTTATTGCGAGCAAAATAGAGCAATGTTGACGAGAGAAACATATAAATATCAGAATTTCAAAATGGAGCAATGTTGACGAGGGAAATATATAAATATCAGAATTTCAAAATGGAGCAATGTTGACGAGCGAAATATATAAATATCAGAATTTCAAAATGGAGCAATGTTGACGAGAGAAACATATAAATATCAGAATTTCAAAATGGAGCAATGTTGACGAGGGAAATATATAAATATCAGAATTTCAAAATGGAGCAATGTTGACGAGGGAAATATATAAATATCAGAATTTCAAAATGGAGCAATGTTGACGAGGGAAATATATAAATATCAGAATTTCAAAATGGAGCAATGTTGACGAGGGAAATATATAAATATCAAAATTTCAAAATGGAGCAATGTTGACGAGGGAAATATATAAATATCAGAATTTCAAAATGGAGCAATGTTGACGAGGGAAATATATAAATATCAGAATTTCAAAATGGAGCAATGTTGACGAGAGAAACATATAAATATCAGAATTTCAAAATGGAGCAATGTTGACGAGGGAAATATATAAATATCAGAATTTCAAAATGGAGCAATGTTGACGAGGGAAATATATAAATATCAGAATTTCAAAATGGAGCAATGTTGACGAGGGAAACATACATTTCAGAATTTACACGCATTTGAGCAACAATAAACTCCTAGAAGATTTTAAAACTGTTTCAACGCCCCAGAAAGGTCTCTCTGTCCACAGGAAGGATATGCGATGAACAAGTTACACACGGAGGCATCTGAGCTGCCTTAGACTCACCCAGTTTCAGCTCGTACAAGACAGGCTGTCAAACACCGTTTTGCATTATCCTCACGCTCACAGGCTAAGGCCGGCGCAGTAATGTCTCATACAATTTAGCAGACAATTTAGGACTGTCAGAAACATGTTATAAATTACCCCCAGCGGTTTTGAGAAATAAACTGCAAACATACGTATACCCCATGCTCCATGTAAATGTATATTTTTTATATACTCAATAAAAAATTACAGACATCAAAAAAGAAGGGGACAGAAACACACACACACACTTGGTCATTGTGCAGCAAAGCCCTTCCTCATTCATGCAAGCCTCTTAAATCACTTCGAGCCCTGGTCAATGTGTGGAGTGAATCGCTGGAATACAAAGCCTCTAGAAGTGGCGCCTCCTGCAACACGCACACCTGACCCCATGGGCCATCCCTAACCATCACCTTGGGCCTGGCTGCTTTATTCCCACACCATGCTCTCCCTGTCACGTCACCACTCTACCTGTACCCGAGCCCAGCATTTGCAAGATGATAGGAGTTAGTCCCCAGATGTTTTGTTTCAGGGTGTGGCTCCCAAGGCTGGTCGCAGGGTCGGTCCTGCCATTAGTCACCGCAAAGGCGGCGAAGAGCTCAGGCAAAGCGCCGGGAAGTGAACTGGGAGGTAAGCCACTTGCAGGGACCAAAAGCTGGTGTACAAGCGATAGCTACTGGCCACAACACCGTACTTAGCAGGCCCCCTTGGGATGGCAAGTGACTGTTGGGCACAATACACAAAGCGCAAGGTGGGCGGACCGGGAGATCAACAAGGGTGAAGGAGGAAGACATGGATCAGCAAAACCCAGATCAGTTGAAGGAGGAAGACAGGGTGCGGCAAGCGCTATATAGTGAAAGCATATTTGTAATCAGAGTAAGAGAGAGTTCATAATCCAGACTGCACTCACTTTGCCCTTGCAGTGGCCTCAACGACTCCGATGTTCAGCTGCTGCTTGGAGAGACTGGTGCACCTATGGCTGCGATGAACATCTCCAGCTACAAGTTATGCTAAGGGTGGTTCACTCAACCGACCGCACCCCGGGGCGGTGGGTCGGCACCCTCTGGTTCTGGAGCAACATTTGCATTATTTAAATTAACCGCGTTGCGAGCCTGCCTGGCGCTGGTGGCAGCAGGATATGTGTGCTACAAAGCTCGTCTTGACCTCCTGACTCTAAGTCACGGAAGTTAAGAATGTAGCAAATATGCCTTGCCCAATAACACGTAGCAGCAGCCACAGATACAGACTCCGAGACGGCCCCGGGAGCAGAGTGCAGGGCACACTGAAAATGAAATACTGTTGTGGAAAAACTCGGTTTAGCAACTTTTGCACAGCTTTCAGTGAGATTTAAATTAAATCTCACTGAAAGCTGTTCAGAAGTTTAAATCATTTAATCCAATCGGAAATACGACATAGGAATAGTAAATAAATTAAAATATGGTTTAATTCCCCAATCCAATGGGGGAATCCCCGTTCCGAAGTTTTCCATTATGATGAAACGCCTTGCTCGACTGTCCAATTTACAGACCTGGATGTAAAGTTCATTGTAGCGCCCAGGCGCAGAACTTTCTACCCCCTCCTCGCGAATGGCACCTCTGTAAAGTCCTTGGGGTCCCTGTAGCCCTCTCCCACACAGGTCCTTATGGTCTGGAGGCGTGATATGTGGCCGTATTGGGTGGTCTGTGTCTAGCACGTCACTCCGGAGATATCGAGGGTGACGCACATTCTGTATTGGGACTTGCGTAGGTCGCTTGGATTGCCTCATTTGTTTGTTAAACGTCCCACTGTCTACGAGGGAGAATCCATTTTTTCCTGTATTACAGCACCGCACCGCTTGACACCTGCTTCAAAGCGCTTTACATTGTGGAGAAGGAGGCGGAGTGCACAATTCCTGCCGCATCCTTTAGTCCTTATATGGTGAAGACAAGGCGACACGTCATATGGACGAACTCCCCATCCCTTTAGGGTGCAAATTTAAGTGGGCTCCTAATTCGAGGTAAAATATTAAAATAAATGAAAAATCGAAAAATAAACCTAGAGGCACCGATTTCATGGTTTGCGTAGTTCTTCTGTCGCAGACACACGGCACCACGCCACACAGGATCGTCGGTGGGGAAGTAGTTGGGTATTTCATCATTTCTTCTCACACACACACACCCTTTACAGTGCAGGGTTTTACACATGTAGGCAAGAGTGCTTCCACACAACACATTGGAGTAGTAAGCGCTATATTACCGTTAAAAAATACAAGCACATGGCAGCCTGTCAGAAGCGCCGGTGCTAGCAATTAACAGCCTGATTCATCAAGCATATTTGCACTTGCAAAGGGCCAGATTCTGAGAATCTGGCCCTTTGCAAGTGCAATTTTTGCTTTTGGGATTCATCATCCCAAAAGCAAAAGTCTCTATTTAAGAAATCGCATATTTGCGAGGAATTGGATTTAAGGAATCTCTAATAGAGATTCCTTAAATCCAATTCATCAACCAATTAGAAAATGCAAAATCACAATATTTGGTCGCAATTTACCACCAAGTCTGACTTGGTGGTAAATTGCGAAAAAAGAGTAAAAAGCACTTTAGTGCATTTTTTTCTTCTGCATGTTACACACACACATGTCCTTTGGACATGTGTGTGCACAACACCTGTTCAAATGTGCATTTAAGGGGTGCTACAGGGTGTCCTTTGGACACCCCTGGCACCCTTCAAATCGCTATCTTATTTGCGATTAGCAAATTGCTAATCGCAAATAAGGAATACTCCCCATTCATTCCTATGGGCCTTTTGGCCCATAGGAATGAATGGGGAGTTTTTTCCTTATTTGCGATTAGCAATTTGCTAATTGCAAATAAGGAATTTGTAGGAATCGCATTTTATTTTGCGATTCCTACATGAATACCGTTTTGCAAGTCTCTAATAGCGATTCCCTATGATTCTCTAATAGAGACACGCAAAACGGTACCTTGATGAATCAGGCTGTAAGTGCCGGTGCTGAGCACCGGAAAGCACCGGCTCAAATTAAGCACTGAGTTTAGGGGGTAAAAACTTTTTTTTAAACCACTTAAATGATTGCGGCTGCAGGTTCTTCTATGTCTTCTTCATTTCCTGGCTACTGGCAGTACACAGGCTTCCCTAAGCCAATCATGACGCTGCTGTCACCACCATGACATCAGCATCGTGATTTGGCTGAGTGGCCTGTTTTGCCACTGAGAGTGTGCCCGGGAGCCTTGGGACTGTTCTCCAACCCGCTGTAAAACACAGCCATGTGGATAAATGTTAGGAGAGCATGACTGATTGGCCGACCCAAGACGGCTGGCCAAACTGTCATGTGCACCTAAGGTGCACAAACCATTCCTCGTCCCGTGACTCCAGTCCACCCTGCCTCAGCATTGCCCCACAGTCAGTACAAAAAATAAAATGATAATAACATTGTTAGTATAATTTTATTTTTAATTTTTCCACTGCTCTGAGAGCTGCGGGGCGACACTTCACCGTAGCAGAGGAGCCGCCTCTGCCTGCACATAAGCAAGAGTGCCTGAGCTGGCGCTAAGCAGATAATTTTAGCACCAGCGTTAGGGAAAACACAGGGTTGCTCCATATTGTTGTAAATATGGCACATCCCTGTGATTTGGAAATGTCAGAGTGCTGCACTGCCATTTTGGGCACTGCTCAGCGCTCCAACATCTCTTTTAAATATGCTCTATAGAAAGAGCAAAACGCCATGAATTAATGTTTATGTGCAGGAAGGTGTCCCTTATAGCTCATAAACAAATATTAAATAACAACGTGCTGCATTCTGCAGCATACACAGATGTAACAAATCTGCATTATTGATTGTTTTGTGCAGGACACCTTCCTGCCAAAACAATCATTACCTGTAATGCAGGAACCATTTCACTATGGCGCAAGGGTGCCTGCATAACGGCCTATGCAGCAAATTTTAGCTTCAGTGCTAGAGAAAACATTGGTGTGCCTTATTGGTGTAAATGCTGTGCATACCCTCATTTTGGAAATGTCGGAGCGCGGCGCTGCCTAATTGGCGCAGCTCCCACGTTATGTCATTTCTTTGAACACAAGCCCCTTCGTTTTTGGCTGATGTGGAACAGATGTGTCACATGATGCCTCGCAATGGCAGATACAATCAAATCAATACATGATTCCAGCATGAGTTTCAAAGAGCCCTTTCAATTAGCCTAAAAGTGGGGCACACTGGACAAAATTCTAAAGGATTTAATGCTAAGTTTGTCTTGACGAAGAATAGAGTCAAAGGTTTAATGCTAAAAGGTAAGTGCATCATTGTGTAGTTTTTTCTAAGGTACATTATATTATTTTGATGTATGACACTAAACTAATATAATGGGCATTTCATGGTGCTCACCTAGGACCCAAATAAATGAACTTTTCACAGACATAGCGAGGAATCAAATATGTTCACAAAAAAATCAATTGTGCAGTTTCATTTGGAACCTATTACAGGGGCATTATACAGTGGTTCGTTGGCATTGCCCTTGCTGTTTTATTACTTTATATCCTCCTCTGGTCAATTGAACCTCAGGAGCACCACCGGCAGGAATGACAGAAAAGGGGATGAAAGGGAGGGTGTTGTAGCTCTCTCTCTGAATTATCACCGAAGACTTATTACACAAGAATAATAAGTACGTCGCACGCGTTGCATGAATGTTCACCCAACATTTATAAGTGAGAACCCCTATAAGGGGTTCCCAATATGACAATATAAATTCATCTGGCACACGTAAAAAATGTATATACAACAGTTATAATGATGTAGACTTCAAACGTGGGCTCTCCAATATTGTCCTTCACAAGTTGTTTATTGGGATTCCAAAATGTAGCCAACACATGTTTTGTCGTAATCATGACTTCATCAGGGCTTATTACTTATTCTGTTGTTAATATAGGTAATAGTTCCCTGAAGGTAATATCCATTGCTGCACCCCTGGAATGGATATTGTAGAAGAGAAGATCAGTGGAGGTAATGCATGTATAATTAGGTAACTAGACTGGGAATTTTTCCCCTGGGTGAAAGGTGTAAGCTTTTAAGTATGCAGTCGCTTTAATAATGCCCAATTTTGGGTGAAGCCATGTAATCTAGAGGTTAAAGTTGAACCTTCGATGTGAGTATGAAGACTGTATCGGCACTTGTAATACTCTATATCCTCCCCTGGTCAAATGCCCCTCTGTTGCATCACCAACAGGAATATACACATTTTCAACAGACTCACTGCCTTATGCTCCTTTGCCTCAATAGTTTTTACTTTGATCTGGCTTAAAATGGTAAACAATAACTTTTAGTTTCTCCTTTAATTTTTGAGGTGCCCAGTGGCTAAAACTATTCTGCTCTGTTGATCACTCGAGAGTGCACACAGTGTACTTTGCTGCAGTATCAAAACTTTTAGGATTAGGAAAGGACTGGAAAGATGTACATGTTCTGTATTCATGCACACTTGAAAACTACTGACAAGAAAACACAAATTGATGTCTTGGAGCTTCTGGCATACTAGAACATGGTATCTAATTAGGTTACTACACTATCACTATCAATCCTTCATTTGTAAAGCTCACTACATACCAGCGAGGGTCTCAAGGCACTGGGGGGGGGGGGGGGGGGCGCTACTGATCAAACAGCCAGGTCTTGAATATCCTCCTGAAGGTCAGCAGGTCTTGGGTCTGTTGTAGGCTCAGTGGGAGGGTGTTCCATGTCTTGGCGGCAAGGTGGGAAAAGGATCGCCCAACAGTGGTTGTTCTTCGGATGGGCGGGACGGTGGCGAGTGAGAGGTCGGCGTACCGTAGCTGGTGGTTGGGGGAGAGCCATCTGTTGAGGGAGGCTTGGACGGTCTTGTGGAGTGCCTTGTGTGTGTGGGTGAGGAGTTTGAAGGATATCCTCTTGTTGACGGGGAGCCAATGCAGGTTTCTCAAGTGGGGGTGATGTGGCCATGGCGTGGTATCTCTAGGAGCAGTCGTGCTGAGGCATTTTGGATGCGTTGTAGTCATTTGATGAGCTTGGTAGGGGCTCCCGCATAGAGGGCGTTTCCCTAGTCAAGTCTGCTGCTGACGAGGGCCTGGGTGACTGTCTTTCTTGTATCTGTCGGGATCCATCTGTAGATCTTGCGGAGCATGGGGAGGGTGTTGAAGCTGGAGGAGGAAAAGGCGTTGACTTGCTTGTTCATTGAGAGCATTGAGTCGAGGATAATTCCCAGGTTGCATGAGTGGTCGGTGGGTGTCGGGGCTGCCCCCAGTGCCGTCGGCCACCAGGAGTCGTCCCAGGCTGAAGGGATGGAGCCTAGGATGAGGAACTCCATCTTGAGTTCAGCTTCAGATGGCTGGTCTTCATCCAGTCGGCGACGGCCTTCATTCCATCATGGACGTTGGCTTTGGCGGTGATGGGGTTCTTGGTGAGGGAGAGTATCAGCTGAGTGTTGTCGGCGTATGAGATTATGTTGCGGTTGTGCTGTTGGGCTACATGTGCGAGCAGGGCCATGTAAATTTTGAACAGAGTCGGGCTGAGGGAGGATCCCTGGGGTACGCCGCAGATGTTCTTGAAGGCTTTGGAATGGAATGGGGGAGGCCGACGCTCTGGGTTCTGTGGGAGAGGAAGGAGGTGGTGTCTTTATTAATCTTCCAACCCGGATATTTCTTGAAATAATGTGATGTTGGTTTTCTTATTTCTAGAATCAAAGACCGCCTTACATCATTATATTATGTAAGTGCTGCTTTTTTATTATTATTTTTCGATACCCAAAGCAATCTGCCTATCAGGGTCCTAATGTAGTGTTACCCTTCCATGTGTAGGACATGAAGTGATTCTCGCAACCCAAGCATTATCCAATCCGAACTTCCATCTTGGAGACGAGCAACCCATGGTATGTCTCGTCCTCCACTGTAGTGTGCTTAAACCCCTCTTTTTAAATTTGACTCATGCATTTTAGTGAAAGTAATTAAATTATTGCTCATCAAATAAGTTGCCTGCCCCGCCCCGTCCTGATGAAGACCCTGCAGCAAGGCCACAACTAATGCCTGCAATTACTAGAGGGTCGAAAGTCGACAGCTTTCATATCTATTCAGCTTCATCCCATCATTCAGTCATTCAGTGTTAAATGTGGAGCATGATTTTCACTTAATGTTGTACTGAATCAACGGTCTTTTTTCTGTGTCTATATACGAATATGTTACATAGTACAGTGAGGCCACTTGGCCTTCTTTTATTGTCACTATCCTATACCCACTCCACCTTGCACTATACCACACCCCTCCCCTCTGGGGCACTATGTATTATATGATTGTTCATTTAAACTAAGGCTAACTACTGCATGCCTACATTGTGAATAAACAACAATGCGGGCTAACTAAGTCTTTTTTCATTTATTGGTATTTAAGATTTCAATGTGTTGTTGATTGCTGGGACCCCCCTTTCTCAGAGCATACTAGCATGAAAGGTCTCTCATTTGTATACTTTGTGGGGTTTAGGGAATGGCCACTAGTCCGTAAAGTGTGGATATGTGTGAGATGGAGGGCCAAAAGATGCCTGCTTATGAGGGAGAGACTCAGTTTCGACCACTTGTTTTTTAGATGTCATTTTGTGGATGAGATTATCTTCATGCTCCTGTGAGGCCCTTGTTAGTTTTGATTACCAGGCATCTCAGGCCATCTCATGTTATACCGCCCTATGCTGGCATTGATAGTACACTTTCACATTGGAAGAGTCTCACATTTCACTCAGTAAATTTGAACTCAGAAAGCCAGGAGAAGTCGGAGATGATTGATATCACCACATCTATGGAATACTTGGAGTTGGAGAGTAGGAGTAGGACGTTGTCTGTGTAAAAAAGGGCCCTCACTTCTCTCATCTCTGTAGATATGCCCTGCACATCTCATAATTTGATTATGGCTGCTGCTAGTGGCTTCAAAGCCAGGAGGAACAGGAGGGGCAACAAGGGGCATTTGTCGGGAGAACCGGCATACCTAAAAAGGTGCAAATAAATATACGATCTGCATGTGACATCTACCATGGGTGTTTTGTATAAGAGACAGACCTTTCGATTAATTATCCTACAGCTTTATATGTGGTAATAATCTGGAAGAGGTGCTTCCATTTCAAGTGATCAATTGCTTTTTCAGCATCAAAGAGGTGGGTCTCCTGTGGAAGTGCTATTTCTTTCTGCGTCTTGTGAAGTATTGTAAGAGATTATGTTTCTTAACATAACTGATACAGCTTCCAGGCAGGTACCGGCAGCCCCACCCTAAAACACCAGGGTGTGGGCTTCTATGTTTACCAAGTCACTGATAGAGTGAGTAGAGTCCTGGCCTCCCCCACGCTGTTTGTGGTGACCCGTGCGTCAGCCCATATTATTAGGCCTTGGAGTCCTGTGTCACCATGCTTAAGAAAGGAGTGCTGCAGCTAAACCCCTTTTCATTGCCTATTCCCCTGCAAGGATGATTAGGCCGGTCGAGCAGAGATAGCGAGCAGCCGTAAGAGTGGAGCTCTAGCAGATAGTGTTCATCATGATCGACTCTTAACTCCTCCTCCAACATGCCCCTTTTCAGCCAGGAGAATTCTAATGTTTCCAGGAATGGACTATTGCTGTTGTTTAAAGGGGTTTGATATAACAGTGGTGCAGCAGAACAATTATCTTTCTCAGCAGGGCATCCCAAAGTATGAATTCCATAGACCACTGCCTACTCCGCAATAAACATTTATAACATTCACAAAGGGAAAGGAGTCACATAAGGATCACTACCCCTTTGCAAATGAGTTAACTCCGGCTTTGAGGTGTTAGTAAAGTGTAATGATTTGCACCTGGATTTCACTCTCAAAAGACTGAAACATCCCTTATCGAATTACTATTATGAAAGGACTCCATAAACACTGCTCTTCCAAATGGCGATTCGCTATGGGTTTCCAAACCTTCCCCAACTCACAAAATAGGTTTAGTACATAACATATAGTCATTAGCAGTCACAAACACTGTGGTTTTATATATCACAGGCTTTGAAATCAAAACATTGCTTTGTGGCTAGAGGCCCTTGTAAGAAACTGGGTTACTAGTTTGGTAGGATGTGAGGCCTGTGCAGGTAACTGGTACACAATTCCCCCTTACTGGCAACCAAGCACCCCATTGTAGCACTTGACTCTCTCAGGGAAGCGAATCAGAGCAGTGCCTACCTACTCAGGAGAGGTGATGTGGGCTAGTAATCATCATTCACTGGTGCGAAATAATAACACCCAATAAATGGATGCCCAGTCAGTGCTTTTTCTTTAGAAAAGGAAAAGCACATTAATTACGCACATACACATGCACGCACACACACACACTCACACACTATTACAAACTGTGCATTAATTTACACATATATACATAAGGCAAATAGAAATACCTTGGTGGCACTATGTAAATCACATTTGACCCTCAAAGGGTCATGACCTCTAAAATCACAGTCCCCTAATTGACTTTATCAAGGGTAAGCACAACATATCTGACAATCCTATTGAATTTATCAAAGGCTCCCAACATTGAAAGTTAAATAATCCACAAAATAAAACAACCATCATTTCACTGTAATTAATACATATGTGTAAATACAGTTTTTAATGTCAACAAATCATTGCAAAACTGATTAAAAAAAACAGGGACTGTCAGCATTATTATACCAATGAAAACTTAACCTGCCAGCCGCTACGAGCACTCGACCGCCCAGCTGATTGGAAGCTGACGCGGACCAGGGTTGCCTTAGCAACGCCGCTCTTCGGCAACAGCCACGCCCACTTGCGCAGGCCATGCCCCAAATCTCCCCTATGTACAATGTACCGGATCCGGAAGCGCAGCGGACGAGCGCAGCGGGCGCGACGAATGCGCGCCGAAGGCGCGCATAAGGCAAGCTCGTCTGCGCTCGTCCGCGCCGAGACCGGGCACAGGGCACCCCCCCTGATCCATCACTCCCCTATCCCGTCACCAGCTCCGCTTCAATAACGTATTCCTCGGCCCAACTCCTCAGCATCAAGCAAACAACTAGATTCCCTCACTCCTTACCTCACTTCAACTATAACAATCCTAGGATCGGACCACTTAAGTGCTCCACTTGTACCGCGACCTCACCTACTCTTCCAGTTACAACCTCCCCTTTACTAACAGCAGCACTTATAAATGTAAGATCTCTGCCAAAACACAAATATGAAATAGCCGATTTCATAGATTCTCAACAGATAGATATATTATTTATCACTGAGACATGGGGAGATGAGGCCTCCGGCCCTGACTTCAAAGACGCTACACCTAACAACTATTGTGTGTGTAAGTTAGACAGACCTATAAGGAAGGGTGGAGGAGTCGCGATCATCTACAAAAACCACCTTAACATAACCACAGCAGACACAACCTACTCTGAATGCGAGGCCCTCCTTTTCTCGATAGGCCTCTCCAGCAAATCAACATTTAAAGGTATGTTGATCTACCGCCCCCCAGGATCCAGAGCTAAATTTCTATCACGCTTGGATCACATAATCGAGACGTCAATTGGATCGCCACAGTTTACCATCTTAGGCGATTTCAATTTTCACCTCGAAGTCTCAGAAGACCCAGACACTACAACGCTACTTGGAGATTTAGAGACAGCCGGTCTTACACAAATTGTTAAGGAACCCACGCACAAAGCAGGACATACGTTGGATGGACTTTTCACCAACAACCCTGAGATCTCCATCACCGAGGTCATTCCTTTAGTCTGGACAGATCACTCTGCAGTATGCTTCTCTATTTCCACTAAGCCCACCCCCCCTCTCGACTCCTACCCAACCGACCAATTTCAGAGACTGGAAAAACATAAATCTCGAACGTCTCACCCAGATGATACAGGACAGCCCATTGTCTAATGAGCATGATCCCACAGCAGCCTCAGATACCTATTTGGAGAATCTGAACAAAGCCTGCAACATACTAGCACCGACCAAAACCTCCCGTCGTAGTAGAAAACTTCCTTCAGCCCCTTGGTTCTCTGAGCCGCTTAGACTTCAGCGCCAGTACTGCAGAAACCTAGAGCGACAGTGGCGCCGTAATTTCTATACCCCCGACAAGATCATTTATAAAAGCGCGCTCTCTAACTATAAAAAAACTCATAAAAACAGAGAAATCCACGTACTATACACATCAAATTAACCAGGCTAAAAACTCCTCAGGGAAACTATTCCAAGTAGTAACTCACCTGTCTAATCCACTTGCACCCCAGTTAGAAGGATCACAAGCCCTCTCTGATGCATTGGCCAATTTCTTCGAGGACAAAGTTAGAGCCATTTTTAACACATTCACACCTGATGCATCGCGCACTTCCTTGCACACTACCGCCGATAGTGGCCCTATATTCGCAGCTTTCGAACCTACCACCTGTGAATTCATCCAACCCTTGGTCGCTCGGACCAAATCCGGTTCACCTTTAGATCCATGCCCTCCAGGCATTCTTAATCTCATCTCGGAAGTTATTGCCCCACCTCTAACCAACATCTGCAATGCAATGTTTGCATCTGGTGTCTACCCCTCGGTATGGAAAAAAGCCATAATTAAACCGCTACTGAAAAAACCCAGTCTAGACCCTCTCCTCCCAGCCAGCTACAGGCCCATTGCCTGCCTCCCGTTCCCCGCAAAAATCTTTGAAAAGATCATGAATTCCCAGCTGTCAAACTATATCCACCTTAACAATCTACTGGATGACACCCAATTTGGGTTTCGACAGGGCCACGGAACAGAGACGGCACTGCTAAAGGCAGCAGACGAGATCAGGTCCACGATGGATAACGGAGGAGCCGCAGTCCTGGTACTCCTTGATCTGTCTGCGGCCTTCGACACGGTCGACCATGCCACCTTGATCGACCGTGTCGAGGCCATAGGAATAACAGACAAAGCTAAGGACATCTTTGCCTCATTTCTGTCAAACCGGCCGCAAACCGTGAAATACGGTAATTTCACATCCCAGACCTTCTCCCTGCCATGTGGAGTACGGCAGGGATCCTCGTTAAGTCCGACACTATTCAATATCTATGTGTCGGACTTGGCGAGGGTCATAAAATCCTGCGGAATCTCCCTCACTACCTATGCTGACGACACCCAACTGGTGCTGTCGATATACAATGATGGAATCTCAGTGGCAGCCAATTTCCAAACGGGAATGAAGGCAATAAGCTCCTGGATGTCATCCAACTGTCTTAAACTCAATTCTGATAAGACAGAAGTGATGACATTCAGGAGGCTACAACCTACCTGGTCCCCACAATGGTGGCCCCACCATATGGGACAACCCCCAGAACCTGTGACGAAGGTACGCAACCTGGGTGTTATCTTTGATAACAAGCTGTCATTCCAGCAACATGCCAATGCGGTAGTTTCCTCGTCCTTCCACATACTAAAAAGGATAAAAAAATTAATTCCATATCTACCTTCATATGCAGGCAAAACACTGGTCAGTACTTTGGTATTCTCCAAAACTGACTACTGCAATGCATTGCTACTTAATGCACAACAAAAAGTCCTCAACAAACTGCAAACAGTGCAAAATGCAGCAGCCAGGACACTGCTATCCATCCCCCAATTTGCATCGGTCTCCCCCTACATCCGACAGCTACACTGGCTACCGGTGAGGAGCCGTGTCAAATTCAAAGCTTTATGCATAGCATATAAAGCTATCCACAATCACTGCCCTTTATTCTTAAAAAACGCTTTCCGACCACTTGAGCACACAAGAACTTTACGGTCATCCTCAGCGCACTTACTCATAGTCCCCCGCACAAGGAGGGCCAACTGGGGCGACAAACGCTTCTCCGTGGCCACAGCTAAATTATGGAACACACTTCCTTTACACATCAAGTGTGCACCAACCCTCCTCGACTTCAGGAAAAAACTAAAAACATGGTTGTTCCCCGCCTAAACCTCCCATCCAACTGAGAGTTCTGCAACTTCAGCGCCGAGACACCCAAGGGTATTTGCTCGCTCTAAAAATCGCCAAAATAAATAAATAAAATAAATAAATACAGCATTTTCAAATCAACATAACATGAGCCCCTGTCTTTTTGATATCTCTTCAAGTCACATAAAATCTAGCCTAGAAACAACTTTTAGAGTGCACTGCCCTCCTAGCTCAAGAACAAAAGCACCATCTTTGGGAGTGCTCTAAAATTAAGAGTGAACATCCTGGGGATCATGCTTTCCTTGAGCCTGCAACCAAAGGATCACTGACTCATTGCTTCTTGTGGGGGGTGGGACGACTGCCACACACTTTCTTTTTAATGTTTATGTTTACCCTGCCGTCTTGGGGCTAGTTCATGTAGGGAAAAATATGCTAATAAGCCTCTCTTTAGGCACTATGGGGGGCTCTTACCTGGAAAGCAGAAAATATTTTACCATTGGGTCTCACACCATATGTTCAGGAGCCTGAGGTCCTGGTCTCTTTGTGGCTTTCTTTTTTATTTAAAGGGGGTGCATGGTCTCACGTTGGACCCCCTCTCAAGCCTTCTTCCTTGTAGGGGGGAACCCCTGAGAGCACACTCCTGGCTATGCCAGCTAGCTCACTGGCTGGCAGGTCCTTCTCGTTTCTGCCGTAGGAGCCGGCAGATGTGTTGTCCCAGTCAGCTCTGTGTGAGCAGGGTGTTTCTTTTCTGGTCGTGCCTAGCTCCCCTCAGACATGGGCAGCTGCATTAGAGGCAAACCCTTATTACTGGGGGTGGGGCGCGATGGCACTCCCCCTTCCTTTATTTACTGCAGGGGGATGGAGATGGAATCTTGAGCCCCCTCTACTGTTTATGTGGCCCCAGGATGGATTCCCCAGGCAAATAAAGAGTCCGAGTAGAGGACCTATGTAATACCCCTCCCTGAAAAAATAAATGAATAAATCTCACCAACTTCTGGGCACAGGCTCTCCTCGAGGGTAATTTTAAAATGTGCGGTGGAGCCCCACTTACTTCATTTTCTCTTAGGGGGTCAAAGGTTACCAACCTTTGAAAGGCCGATTTGGATGATCCTGGCCTCCTTTTACACTTGGTAGCAGGTAATAGCCACCAGGAGAAGATCCAGCAGTTCTCCTGGTCTCAAACGTGGTTTAATTTGGAGGGAGCACTTTCACACTCTCCCTGTGCCAGCTTTTCTAATGTTCTTGCTCTTTGCTGCCCCTCTTCTCCATTTGGGGTCCATAAGTCTAAATCTTCCCCCAACTGGTCCTAAAGTTTTGTAAAGGGGCCAGCCTCACTGGCTTTTGGAGAAATCCACTCAAGTGTTGGCAGATTTCTTAGTCCTTTAGGGCATAAGGACGCTTGTCCTTCATGTTTTCCATAGCTGCTGCCGCTATTGCAGTCCCATGGGATGAGTAATTGACTTTGCCATGCAGGGTGCCAAAAGGCAAGGGCTCTGCTCCTTTGCTGAGCCAGAGAAATATGAGAATTCTCAACAACCCATAAGATATGTATATATATATATATATATATTCACTGAAAAAACCATAGGTTATAGACCATATATAGTTAGGGATTCGCATTTTCAAAACCTTAATTTACTCGCACAAAACCATACAAATTCGCACATATAGTTAGTTGCAATAACTATGTATCGCGCACCCGCAATCCACTGCTGATGATGTCACATATTACATCATTCATGACATGGTCAGTGACATCACTGATGACATCTCAAATGACATCACTGATGACATCTCAAATGACATCACTGATGACATCACTGATGACATCTCATTTGACATTACTGATCACATCACTGATAATATCATTCATGTGATAATACGATGAACCTCTTCAGACTCTAATATAACCTTAGATACAATCAGTGTAAACAGACACTCACAGATTGTCACTCATCCATGGAGTTACTCATACATCTAGTCAGTCATGAAAAGTATCAATCACTCCTCCATTTCCTCAACTTTACAGTTATACACACCTTACTTATTCAAACATATACTAACACATATTTACTCTCTTATACAATCCCTGATACAAGTTCACAATGATCCATACAGCCACTCACACATTCACTGGCTCTTATGCACAGTTATTTATATATGTCAACTCTCACATGTACTGTGTTTTACATATGTACTTACTTTGACATGTAGCACTGAGAAATCCATTCAATCACCAATACACTCATGTAGACAGTCAACCGCCCATACAGCTGTTTCCACTTGCACTTTTGAACCCATACATATAGTGAATCAACTACTCACACATATATGCACAGAGTCACACACCTCCCAGCCACCCACACACACACTCAGTCTCCCATATAAATACTTGGGCAACCAATCAATAACCCATATAGTTACTCATATAGCTACTGATCAACACATGCAGCAGTTTACAGAACAACAGACATAATCATGCACAAATTAAGACAGTTTAGTCACTAACCCATGCACTCAGTGAGACACATTAAATCACCCACTCATACAGTCAGTCATGCACCTACTAAACCCTTCATCCAGACACTTATACATCCACTCATTCTTCAATATGTAAGACATATTTTAACTTTACAGAAACATACAGTCACTGGGTGTTGTCATCATTGAATTGCGGATGTGCGAAATATATAGTTAGTGCAACTAACTATATGTGGAATTTCATTGGTTTTATATCAATAAAATGTCCAGCTAACTATATAGGAGGAATTTCAATGTTTTTTTATGTTAATTCCTAACTATATAAGGGCTAAAACCTATGGTTTTTTCAGTAAATTTCCAAGGTTTTTTAAAGGCTAATTCCTAACTATATATAGTCTATAACCTATGGTTTTTTCAGTGAATTTCATTGGTTTTTTAAAAGCTAATATATATATCTATATTTCGCCTTTACAGCCACGTTGGAAGCAACATTCCGGAGAGGAATAACACGGCGAAACTAACCCCCTGCAGCTGAAAGGAATTCCAAAACGGCGCCGAGCAACGTTTGGAGGCGGACCGGAGAGGTCGGCTACCAGCGGCAGCATCAGCGCTGGAACGGACACCCAATTAAGCGGAGAGCAGGTGAGAAGGCAGCGTTTCCAACTCAGGCAGCAGAACGACGCAGCGGCTAGGCAATAGCCGGTTTCAAATATCTTAAATCCCTTCTACTTTACACCACAAAAACAGTTGCAACAATGTCCACAAATATGGACGAGGAGAGGGAGGCAGCAGTGGCGCTACTATATAACAACTTGCCGCGAGGCGCGTCCAGCAAACAAACGCCAGTAACTGTTACTAATCCGGTTGATCAAGACGTCAAACAACTGTTAAAAACGCTAGAAAAGAAGTCTAAATCCGAAGTCACAAAGTGGTGGGAGCACAAGTCCCTGACCAAATATGAAGAAGCAGGAAGGGTGCCGAGAGGTTTACGGATATTGCTTGCCCCCAGTTTCGTGGATCCAAACCCCGCCATGCTAAAGGAATGGGGAGAAAGCAATCTCATAGCATCAATGAACCTGATCAAAATATTGATAAAATATGCAATGTTGGACAGAGCAACCCTTTTAGAGGAAATCAAAAAAATCAATGAGGAACTGGACAAATACGAGGAAACCGACATTAAAACTTTGATTCAAAAAAGTTGTAAAGAAATTGGTGAAAGATTAATTAAACATGAAGAAAGAATTAAATTGCGGAAAATCAATAAATTCCAGAGAGATCTTGAGGATTATGAAACAGGCAGAATTTATACATTCTCAAGAAAGTTTGACCAGGCAAGAAAACAGCGTCAGTTAACCAACCAAACAAAATTGGCGCAAAATTCCAATGTTGGAAAGGAACAAGCAATGGCGAATGCCTCTGACCAAGACACTGTGTCTCTTTCCAGCTCATGCAGCACCAATGGTTCATTATCCAGTCTCAACCAGGACAATGAATTACAAACAGTCCTGGACCTAGGAGAGGAGGTCGATTTTTTAGTGGAGGACCGACTCAGAACCTTGAGACCGAGGACGCACAACAGCGGCGCCAGAAGCGGCGCAATTTCAGGCGCAAAGCAAGGCGGCAACGCGCCAAATCAGCCGCAAAACAAAAAGAAGCCCTGGTACAAAAAGAAAAAGAACAACAAACCGCAATAGAAATGGCTAGCACCATCACCAACTTATCAAACTTGACTTTATCTACAGCAGAACAACAGCTGTTGTCTCTCGGATTAAATTATTGTCCAGAAAGTTCGTTCAACTATACAGGCACCAGAGCGGACGTCTTTCTGTTCATTAGAAAACTTAAATTCAAGAAGTTATTTGCAATTAAACCACAGGCAAAAGAAACTAACCGCACTGAAACCAGTCACTTACCTGGTGAAGCTACCCTAACTTCGGCAAGCAACGCAAGAACTCTTTTGACTTTGTGAGACCTAGGATCAGGTTCTTCTACTAGTATGAATGACGATGATACTTTCAATACTCAGGATCAGCTTCGTGCCATAGATGTGGTACAGAGGGGAGCAGGGGAAAGCCCCTTCAAAACAGCCAGCAAATTCGTCCCAATTATGCCAAAGGATGCCGTGGACATATTCCATGAGTGTGTGGTGGAGGATTTAAAAACTCTCAATCGTCAAATACACAAACAAAGACACACCAAGGAAAAAAAGCTTAGTTCAAAACTTGTGCAGTACAACCAACTGATGGATAAGCTCAGTAAAAACCAGGACATAGTAATCAATACATCAGACAAAGGAGGAAACATTGTTCTTTGGCCCGGAAAAGACTACATGTTAGAAGCATCCAGACAACTGAGTGACAATAATTGTTATTCGATCAGCAGCGGAATTGAATACAAGAGAGCTCGAGACACTCTAAAACGCATGCTATTGTCCTACAAACGAGAACAATTGATTTCATCGGAGGAATTTGGATTCCTTCATGTGGAAAATCCCGTGATGCCTCACTTATATTTAATTCCCAAGATCCACAAAATGCGTCACCCAACTTCAGGCAGACCAATCATCTCTGAAATCGGAAGTGTGGGTGAAAATGTTTCCCGCTATATTGATTACTTTCTGCAAGGACATGACAAAGGTCTGGCCAGTTATATCAAGGACACCGGCGATTTTCTGTCCAAACTTAGCATGATTCAATGGCAAGCAGAATGGTGTATTATTACATTGGACATTGAATCTTTATACACCTGCATTGAACATAGCAAAGGCATTGAGGCGATAAGATACTACTTAGGACAGAAAACATGTGAGTACTATGGTCACAACAAAATGCTTAGTGATTTAGTAAGCTGGTGTTTAAACAATATTTTCTTCCTGTATGGTAAAGATATTTGGAGGCAGACCAGGGGTGTCGCCATGGGTTCCTGCTTCTCCCCCAGCTACGCGTGTTTACACGTGGGCTGGTGGGAGGAGCGGGATCTTGTGGCCAAACCGGGTTTTAATAATGTCCTGTACTGGATGAGATTTATTGATGATGTCTTTTGTGTATATAATGGCTACATAACGAATGCACAACAGTTTGTTAATGCACTCAACACCAACTCCAGTAATCTTTTTTTCACTTCCAGTATCAGCAGAGATTCAGCTAAATTTTTAGATGTTCAGGTTGACATTAGGGAGAATAACATTGTCACCTCACTACACCGAAAACCCACTGCTGGCAACAGTATTTTACATGCCAGCAGTGGTCACCCCAGGCATGTAATTGAGAGTATCCCCCTAGGGAACTTCTCAGACTTAAGCGAATCTGTAACAGTGAAGAAAAGTTTAATGAAGGATCGAAAGCTATGTTGGAAAGATTGAAGGCCAGGGGCTACAAGGAATCAACCCTTTCAAAAGCTCTAACAAAAGCAAAAGAAAGATCTAGAGAGTCCCTTCTTTCGCCCAAACCCGCTGAGACTGACAATATTGATCCAGCGCCAAGACTCATCATTTCGTACAGCCGCTAACAGAGACAAATCAAGGCAATCATCAATAGGCATTGGCCTATTTTAAAAACGGATGGTGTTTTGAATTCTAGGGTCTCTGACAAACCGGTTGTCACCTTTAAACGAGCATACAGCATGCACAGCAAATTGGTTAGACCTAGCCCGGAGCTAGCAAGTGGCAGTGACTGGCTCACCAAAAAGGGCTTTTTCAAGTGCAGCTCGTGTCGCGCTTGTAAATTTGGGCAAAACACCACCCACTATGACAATCCCTTCTCAGGCGCAAAGGTGGCCATTAGGGGTAACTACAATTGCCGCACGGAGTTTGCTGTATATGTCTTGGTATGCACCTGTGGCCTAAACTATGTAGGTAGTACCAGGTCGCAGGTGCATGTTAGGATATTGCAGCATCTCCGGGCAATAGTCAATCATGACTCCACCTACCCCGTGGCACGTCATTTTGACATGGTTCACGCCAGGGACCTGGCGTGTCTAAAATACTATGTCATAGATGCGGTACCAATTCTGAAACGAGGGGGAGACAGGGACAAAATCCTCAGGAGACTGGAAACTCAATACATTGTGGTGTTAGACAGCAAACAACCTAATGGGCTTAACGCAACTGAGGACCTACACAACTTCTTGTAATTATGGGTTGTTCCTATTGGCATACTATTTTCCGCTTCCCCCCTGATATACTTCTCCTCTTTACACATCCAGAAGGGGGAAGTTTTCCTGTGCATCAAGTATTGAACCAATGTGGCAGCATACACATTTATAGGAATGTGCCCAAATATTCTGATTGGAGATAGCCCAGTGAGCTCTTGGTTTAAATATGCTCGCCAGATAGTTATAGTTTACATACATTGTATATACATGAGTTATAGTTACACTGCCAGTATATAATAATTTTTCCTTTCCTAATCCCCTTTTCCGGACCTGCACTTAATATTCAATCATCCCTTTTTCCCATTTAGCTATTATTTTCATCATTTGCACATACACATATACATTATGAGCACATTTAGAGGTGATCAAGTCACATCAAATGTATATATTTAGGCACTTGTAGTTTTTGTAAATAGTTGTACATAGGTCTTAATATTTATGGAATATGTAAATTCATGAATTATGAATTTTAATAAATATTGTAGACATCAGCTCATGGGCAATACACAATTTAGCTGTCACCTATATGTACCATCACATGAATTAAGGCTTTACCTTTTATATTTTTGATATATTTGTACGAGCACTAGGCACTTTATATCTGTCCATTATGGACTACTGCATTCAAGCAGATATTTTTCCAGTACCGGTTACTTTTATAGCTCGCAGGTCGGGTGTTTCTGCATTTAAGCAGTTATGATATTTGATAGGCCTGTAAAGAGATCTGTGCAATAACATCGATTGGGAAAAAAGACCATGTTCATAATGATATATGTACATTTTGGTTTTTTAAACATTACGACTGAACTGCTGATGAATTGGTTAATTGTATTTTTGTATATAATGTATTTTACACTATATGCGGAAATAGTCCATTGTTCAATTAACATCATCTATGATTTGTGACTTCACTTTATTCTCAGTCGTTTGTATCCCCTGTGTTTAATGTTTGCACTCATTTCCATTTCCATGCAACAGTCATGTGACACACAATAGGAGGTGTGGCCCTTAGGAAGGGTCAGGGAAAAAAAAGTATATAAATTGAAAGGCAGACTGTTTCCAAGGTGTGTGAACAAGAGTACGTGGTACTCGAAACGCGTCTCTTGAAGGGTCTTGAATAAAAAATCATCCTGCCTGCAAACGTGGGGTCTGCCCTCTTCTTTCGCCACGCTGCGCTGTCGGCGTGGAGGTTCGAGGAATGTGCTACATATATATATATATATATATATATATATATATATATATATATATATATATATATATATATATATATATATATATATATATATATATATATCATATCATTTTAATATCAGAGTACTGTTGCTTCTTAGAGCACTGCTGCATTTAAAACAACTCTGGAAACCCTTCTTAGTTTTAAAACACATCACAGAACAATTGATTTTAAATGGTGTAAAGCAAGGGTGCTACGGACTTTCACTAACTGTAACCTAAAGACATAGTTTAAAAACAGAAGAATGATTAAAAACAATAAGAAGGGATAAAGGCTAGGGGAAAAAAGCCACATTACAGAATTGCAGCTACCGTTGACACTGAAGTGCACTTCTTTTTAGGTGAATGTGCACATGTGCTTAAGTCAAATCAGTTACTCGCAGTGCAACAAAGCCAGTGGTTGAAGTGAGCTGACAGTTAAACACAGCAGTTGATGAAAAGAACTGATTAAAAACTCATCTTTCAAGGCAGGGAGTGACATTGGCAAACACTGTCTGCCTCCGCAAACACACAGCGACACCGCATAAGCAGGTTATTACTGCAGACCCGGCCTTTCCATCCGAGGCTGCTGCAATCGACTCGGAAACGAGCGCCAGTTCTATAGGAGAGAAATCATTATTCAGACGCGTCGGCCAGCCTGCGCCCTCGATGGATGAAAGCAAATGGAGTGGCTGTCAGCTCACCTTCGCCTTGTTTGTTTGCTGGGTTTTCTAAAACTGCCCGGTCCGACTCACACATAAGCTATGGGCCAATCAGTCTAACAAAACTTCCTGCGCAAAGTCCGTAATCCATAGACTTTACCAACATAAACAACTCACCATAGGCTTTTTTTCACTCACTTTCACAGCATCTCTCCACGACCATCCCACCATGACATTATTCTCCCCCTAACTCCCGTTCTATAACTTTCTAAAGCAGTGATCTGTTTACCTGCTAACAAGCTAACTTCGTTCTCCCTCCTTCAGAAAGCGAAATGACCTTTCCTTTCCGACCACCCAATTATAAACTAGGCTTTCGCCCCTCTTCCCATTACCTTCCCACTTGCTGCGATTGTAATCACCACCTGTAGCGTGTTAAAAACTCCTCCGTGAGCCTGAAATTACACCAACTCCCAGAGTGCAAAGCAAACGGTTCTTAAACTAACCGGCCTGGAATCTGTTAAATACGATGAAAACAAATAAATAATTCTTCCATGCTCGAAAAACACTAACAGTATTTGTGCACACGTTTACGGTTACGGACAGCATGACATATCACATATCGTTTAATCAGCATTACCCTCACTGCATTTATTACACTCATGAGGAGGGGGCACCTACTCATGTCAGTAATGACTGAAAGGAAGAAGAATGGAGTCAAAGTAACTAAATCACCGCTAATTCATTAAAACACTAACAGCTGTTGCTAGGTAGGTGTCTGATTTAAGGTCTCTATTGTATCTCGCAAAAGTGTATTCCAGAAAACACACAGACCGCAATGATTCGCCCTCCGCCATCTTACACACACACACACACACGCGCCACACACTGCAGTTCGGAATAATTAAATAAACTGATCTGCAGACAACTGCAAAATGAAAACTTTTTAGGCGTAGCGTTCTTTATCCGTTCATCATTAAAGCAAAATGGTTTCAATATTAGTCCACAGATAAAGATATATAATGTTTTACTTTAGCAGGACTGCATTATGTCAAGAAGGGCAGGGGTCTAGAAATGCTAATTTGGGTGAGTGCCACAATATTAACTGAATCATAAATTGCGCTCTCGTCTTTGAACTGCAACTAGTGTAACATATTTCTGGCTCACTTTATTGTTTTACGGGTTCATTCGTCAGCCCTCCACGCCTTTTGATCCTCCCTTATCGTACAGAATGGACTTTTCTGTTTGAAAATGGCGATCTGTCTCTAGCGAAATACAATGCCCTGTCCAACTGCCAGCCTGTGCCGCGTTCAGAGCTACCTTGGCACACCCGCTGGGCATTTATTGTACATGACGGCATGTGTTCTCCTCCCTTCGCCCCTCCCTCACACACATTCAAAGGGAGGCCAGGCATATTTCTGGTACTACATCACAAGCGGTGCCCGCGGAAATGCGTGGGTCTCTGTGACACTGCTCACTTCAGTGAAGCTGGCACCGCATTATCTAGGCTGTCACCACGTTGTTAAGGAGGCCTAACTGGGAACAAAACGTTATTCCCACACTCCCCCTCAGACGTGTGCGTACCTTGGCGAAGCAATATTCTGTTTCAGCCTGCCTTGAATGCTTTTTATTTCAGCACACTACCGTGATGCGGAAGCTACTTCCGGAAGTGATTATAGCAGTAACTATATCGTTAGATCTCTTCATATTACTTGCATGTAAAACATACAAAGGCCCCACACCAGCCGGCAACATCACCCGGTCTCCCCCTCGGCACGGGAGACCGGACGGGCACATTGAAGGCTTCCCCCAGGCAGGGGGAAGCGGAAACCACGTCCTCCCGGCCCCGCCCACAACCAGGTGGTGGCCATCTTGAGGCGGCTCGGGCCGCGGCGGTGATCTCGGGGGTAAAATGAGGGGTGGGCACCCTCGAAATTAAAATAAAACACAATAAAATATAAGACAGAAGCCCCCCAAGCTCCCCCCCCAAAAAAATCCGAAAATTCGCGGTGGTGCGCGCACGCGTGTGCGCTTATAGATATATAATTTGTTTCTCTTTTACTTTTCTCAGGAACCACTGGAGGGATTTACACTATTTTACCAAAAGCGTGATCTGCGTACCAGACACTACCATTTTGACAAGTTATGTGTAATTCCCTTCAGCGGTTCAAGCTGTAGCCGAGTCTAAAGGCCCTATGGAAATTACCATGGGGAAAACACGTTTTGGGACCCCCCCTTTTTTCTAACCCCCTACTTGACAAATCCCCCCCAAACTTTCAGGGAAGGAGCGGAGCGGAGCAAGCCATCTTCTTTGAGAAATTTGCGAAGATTCATCAACCAGCGCCAAAGGTATTCCCAATAGAATGTTGGGGATTTCCTATGGAAACTAGGTCCTAACTCTATATACCTACTGGTTACCGCCAGTAGGTAATATGCTTGGAAATCGCATAAGCAATATTGTCACACATGTTTCATCCCGATTGAGGAAGCAAAACTGCACTCTAGCACAGATTTCCCCATGTGTCAGTGCAGATAAAGCAGTAAATCATACTGACTTTATCTATGAGCACCTAATAGTATTATGAGACCTATTATAAGGCCTACCCCAGGTCAATGTCTAACCCTGTAAAACACCAGGTTATCTGTGCACAGTTACCGGGCTGAACAAAATAGTAGTCTTCACTCACAGCCCACACACATAATTACATTTAACCAGCCAAGTCCCTCTGATCCTTGCTGTATCATGGTAGTCTTATCTTAAAAGTCAGACACTGGCAGTAAACGTGCACAACCCATTTAAAGTGTGATCACCATGGGTGAGACACAAGTAATGAGACTCACATACCAGGTGATCAAAAAGGGAAGAATCTGAGCATACTAAAAAGGTGAAACCTGTTGTGCAACCTCCCTTCTTTAATAAGGCTAAAACTCATTCAGTCAGGCTTAGAATGCTTTTTGAAAAACCCAGATTTTAGTATGGAGACTTGGAGGCCTCAAGTTTGGAACTGCTGGTGTACATTTCTGCAACCGTGTCTTTGTATGTCTTTACCTTTTTTCAAATGAGGTTTCCTTAGCCGAAACCTCAGAGGTGTTTTGTGCATTATTCTCGGTAATTACCATCCAAGCTGTTACTTATGATAGTTTCCTCTTTTGAAACCAAGGGAGCTCACCACTCATATAACTTTCTTCATGATAAGGCTCCCTGCTTTGCGTTTTTACAGAGAAATAGAGACAGAAACCAATGTGTTTTGTCTGCATTCATTTTTAAAAATGGACAAATACAGAAAATGTGCTTCTTTTAAGTAACTCTTCGTGCTGTCTTTTATGAATTAGTGCCCAACAACTGAGCAGATGGACAGCATGGGAAATTAACAAACAGGATGACATTTCTTTAAATACCTACATGTGTAATAAGACATTTGTGTATAATGCTAATATTTACCAGTAGATCTACTGTTATGTAATATTTGGCAACTCAAATAGCTAAAACATGACAAACATCAAAGTATGAGTGCAGGTCTATCAATTAAATAAATATGGAAATGTACAGTTTTACAACTTCATTTATACGAAAAAAAAAAAAAAAAATATGGATAAATACAGATAAAATGGCTCAAAAATAAATATGGATAAATAGAGAATAGAGACAGAACTGTTAACAAATATATATCGTGAAACCAGGAGCCCTCTTCATGATTGAACATATTTTACTTCGAGTAAAATAAAAAAATAAAAAATACATCAAATAAACAGTGCAATGTCATTGACAAAATGTACAGATGAAGTGCAAAATAAACACAGTTATAATTAATTGTATCTTAGAATCAATCAGTATTAGATTGTTGCACGTCTGGTATAAATTCAAATTTATGGATCTTGAATAAATGAAATAACTTTATCTTCCAGTCAATATTTGTCTCAAAAATCTTCTGCAAAAAATAGATGTGCATCTTAAAAGCATTCAAACCAAAGTACTTTAGTAAAACAGTGTTCTTCTGTATGCATATATAGCTGCTCATATGAGACTGATTTCATGAGTCAACTATATAGTGCCTAAAGACCTTTGTAGAAAGTCATTACTTTGTATAACCTCAATGAATACTTAAAATGCTTGCAGGCTGCTAATGTAAGAAGGGTAGTTGGTGCTGATCTCAAGCACTGTAAAGCCTTTTTATGACCCATTATCTCTGTGGGCCTAACTAGTGCAAGCCATCTCCTGCTAATTTGGAATAGGCAGAACCAAGTAAAAAAATATATATTGGTAGTTCCATGTCTTGTCCTTGCAGAAATCACATAAACCTGAATGTGTATACCTTTCATCCCATGATCTCATATTACAAGTGATGTGTAAAATTGAACAAAAGAAGGTCGATTTTAACCCACAACACTCATGATCGAGCCAGTGGACAAAAGATTTGATTGCTCAATCACTTTTCAATAAAGGATACTGGTTTGGCAGCAGTTTGTGCTTGTGGGAATGCTCCAGCCATGTGTGGTCCTTCAAGACAGGGATCCTGTTGCTGGTTAACCTCTTTGATGCTCATGACAGAATGGTTCCATCATGAGCATCAGTGCCCCTGTGCTCATGACGGAACCATTCCGTCTTAGGGACAGGGGCAGGAAATCCTTCGGCTGCAGACAGCAGAGGGATTTCCTTATCTCCCCCAAAGCCTTGGGAGCTGGATCAGAGCTTCCCATGCTCCCCAGGCCCCCTCCCTGCTTTCTGTTCAATGACGATCAGCTCACGCGTCGTGCTGTCGTCATTGCACAGAAACCGAAACTGAAATTAGCATTTAGGCTCATTTCAGTTTCACTTTCTATGTGCTCAGGGGGCTATCTTAGCCCCCGGGCAAGTAGAAAGACAGGAGAGGTATCATTGGAAAGTGGCGAATCTCCCCTTTCCAATGGTACCCCTTGCCAGTGGAGTCCTGCATGGAGATCGCCCCAGGAGGGCGATCCCTAAGCAGGGATCCACCCACTAGACACCAGGGAGGGGGAGCGGCCCCTTGTGCAAGTGCTTTTGCTCCCCCCAAATATATTTAGTAGGATGTATTCTTTTGTCCCCCCAGGGGGCAGATGGGGGCAGTAGCCTCCAATCTGCCCACCCAGGGGGGGGCAAAAAGCCCAAATACGCCCTGGATTTTTTATGGGGCGCAAAATTTATTAGGGTGGGGCTGCCCGTAAAGGGCATGTCCATGCCCCCACCCCCACAAATTTATAGCCGGGGGGCAGTAGGGGGCAGTAGCCCACAATATGCCCCCGGGGGGGCAATAAGCCCGCTAAGCGCTAAAGTTTTTTAATTTATCCTAATTTGTGGTGGGGGCTGCCCAATATAGGAATGCCCATGCCCCCACACCCTGCCCAAATGACAGCCTTTCTGCCCCCCTGGGGGCAGATGTGTGCATTAGCCCTAAATCTGCCCCCCGCCCCCCCGGGAGAAAAAAAGCCTAGTAGACGCCAGAGATTTTTAGGGCAAATTTTAATTAGGGTGGGGCATTGGCATGCCTGTTTTGGGCAGCCCCCACCCTAATTAAAATTTGTCCAAAAACTCCCTGGCATCTAGTGGATTTTCTGCCCCCTCTTGGGGGAGCCCACTAGACGCCAAGGATTTTTTGGTTTGGGGGGGCAAATTTGAATTAGGGTGTGTGGCTCCCAAAATGCGCTTGCCCATGCCCCCACCCCATCTCCCACAAAAATGACAGCCTTCCTGCACCCCCTGGGAGCAAGATGGGGCAGTAGCCCCAATCTGTCCCCCGGGGGAATAAAAAGTCCACTAGACCCCAGGGATTTTTTGGGGGCAAATTTTACTTAGGGTGGTGGCATTGGCATGCCCAATTGGGCAGCACCCACCCTAATAAAAATTGGCCCCAAAAACTACCTGGCATAGTGTAGACTTTCTGCCCCCCTGGGGGGCAGATGGGGGTATCAGCCCACAATCTGCCCCACTGGGGGGGCAAAAAGCCCACTAGACGCCTGGGATTTTTTGGGGACAAATTTGAATTATGGTGGGGGCTCCCAAAATGGGCTTGCCCATGCCCCCACCCTCTCCCCACAAATATTACAGCCTACCTGCCCCCCTGGGAGGCAGATGGGGCAGTAGCCCTTAATCTACCCCGCCAGCGGGGCAAAAAGTCTACTAGACAACAGGGATTATTTTGGGCGAATCTTAATTGGGTGGAGGCATCAGCATTCCTGTTTTGGGCAGCCCCCACCCTAATTAAAATTTGCCAAAAGAACTCCCCAGCGTCTAGTGGACTTTCTGCCCCCCCTGGGAGTCAGATGGGGCATTAGCCCCCAATCTACCACTCCGGGGGCAAAAAGCACACTAGACACCAGGGACTTTTTGGGGCAAATTTTAATTAGGGTGGGGGCATTGGCATGATGTTTTGGGCAGCCTCAACCCTAATTAAAATTTGCCCAAACAACTCTTTGGTGTCTAGTGGACTTTCTGCCCACCCTGGGAAGCAGATAGGGTCATTAGCCCCCAATCTGCAACACCGGGGGTCAAAAAGCCCACTAGACGCCAGCGACTTTTTTTGGGCACATTTTAATAAGGGTGGGGGCTCCCAAAATGGGCATGCCCATGCCCCAACGCTATCCCCTACAAAAATTACAGCCTTCCTGCCCCCCTGGGGGGCAGATGGGGCAGTAGCTCCCAATCTGCCTCCAGGGGGGGGGCAAAAGGCCCACTAGATGCCAGGGATTGTTTTGGGAACATTTTAATTAGGGTGGGGGATTGGCATGCCTGTTTTGGGCAGCCCCCACCCCAATATAAATTTGCCCAAATAAATCCCTGGCGTCTAGTAGGCTTTCTGCCCCTCTGGGGGGAAGATTTGGGCATTTGCCCCCAATTGGCACCAGAAGGGGGAATAAAACCACACAGTCGAGAGGCATTTTTTGGGGGCAAATTTGAAGTAGGGTGGGGTCTGCCCAAAAAGGGCATGCCCATGCCCCCACCCCCTCCCACAAACATTGCAGCCTTTCTGCCCGCCTGGGTGGCAGATGGGGCAGTACCCCCAATCTGCCCCCGGGGTGGCAAAAATCCCACTAGATGCCAGGGATTTTTTGGGGGCAAATTTTAATTAGGGTGGGGGCTGCTCAAAACAGGCATGTCAATGTCCCTACACCCCCACCCGCAACAATTACAGCCTTTCTGCCCCCCTGGGGGAAGATGGGGCAGTAGCCCCCATCTACCCCCCGGGGAACAAAAAGCCTACTTGACGCCAACAATTACAGGGGCCTTTTTTATGCGTGAGGGCAAAAAGTTGCCAAAGTGTTTCTGCCTGGCATATCAGGTCAACCCACCCAATATCCTCCCCCCCAAGGGCGGCAGAAAGCCAACTAGGCACAGAGTTGTTTTAAGCAATATGCCTACCTGTGGATTTTGGGCTCCAGCGCAGCCGGCGCATAGGGAAACCTGGCAAACCTGTACAGCAAGGGTTCAAAAACTACTGCAAAATTGAGGTGTGTCCACATTGCGTTTTGGGCCGTTTCCTGTCACGGGCACTAGGTCTACCCGCACAAGTGAGGTACCATTAATCTCGAAACACTTTAGGGAAGGGGGTGTGTAGAAATGTGTAGATCCATGCAGATTCCAGAACTTTCCACCACAGAAATGTGAGGAAAATGTGGGGTTTTGTTGACAATTGTGTAGGTTAGCAAGGGATTCTGGGTAACAGAACCTGGTGGATACCAGTCAAGTCACCCCATCCTGGATGTCCCTGGGTGTCTAGTTTTAAAAGATGTATAGATTCGCTATGTTTCCCGAGGTGCCGGTAGAGCTAGGGTTAAAAAACTACAGCTAGGCACTTTGCAAAATAGCGTAATTTTTCACTGTGAAATTGGGGTGTGTTCATGTTGTGTTTTGCGCCGTTTTCTGTTGCGGTCACAAGGCCTACCCACACAAGTGAAGTACCATTTTTCTTGGAAGACCTTGGGGAACGCGGGGTGAGTAGAAATTTGTGGATCCATGCAGATTCCAAAACTTTCCACCACTCAAATCTGAGGAAATTTTTAATTTTTGTTGATAGTTTTTTAAGTTTGCAAAGGATTCTGGGTAACAGAACCTGGTGGGAACCAGTCAAGTTATCCCATCCTGGATTTTGCTGGGTGTCTAGTTTTAAAAAATGTATAGGTTTTCTAGGTTTCCCTAGGTGCCGGCAGAGCCTGGGTTTGAACAAAAAGGGTCATTTTTCACTGTGACATTCGGATGTGTCCAGGTTGCGTTTTGCTCTGTTTCCTGTTGCGGGCACTAGCCCTTCCCATGCATTTGAGGTACAATTTTTCTTGAATGACTTTGCGGAACGTGGGTGGGTGGAAATTTGTGGATCCACACAAATTCCAGAACTTTACACCACAGAAATGTGAGATTTTTTTTTTTTTAACAAAAAGTTTAGGTTTGTCAGGGATTCTGCATAACAGGACCTAATGAGAGGCAGTCAGGTCACCCCATTCTGGATTCCCCTGGGTGTTTAGTTTTAAAACATATATAGGTTTGCTAGATTTCCCTAGATGCTAGCAGAGCTAGGATACATAAACTACGGCTAGGCACTTTTCAAAAAAAGGGTATTTTTTCAATGTGACAACGTGTTGTGTTCACGTTGAGTTTTGAACCGTTTCCTGTCGTGGGCACTATGCCTACTGTTAGAACTGGGATTTCTGATTGGCTAAGGCTTGTGCCAAAGCCAGGCAGAAACCACCACTCTAGTCAGGGCAAGGGTGTTACACGACAACGGCTTATCCCGGAGGCAATGTGTAAAGCATTTGCGCGCGCACCTAGCAACAACACCCAAGGCCCACCACAAAGGAAACTCCACAAAAGGTTATGTATAAAAATAGCCTTTGTATTATACCAAACACCTTAGATAATAAACACACAATTTACACTGTGCCACTGGCCGGGTGGAATTTACAGGGGATTATATACACAGGACAGGGCCACATGGACCACTGTCAGGAATAAGCACTTGGTAGAACTAGCACTTTGTAGAAATAGCACTTTGTAGGAACAGCACTTAGAACATAGAATAATTGTAGCACCAAATAGCAACTGTAGCACACAACCAGTAATCACTGGTAAAAGGTAAGTACACACTACGCAATCCTAACCACCTTAGGCATTTATCACGCAGGGAACCATGAACTCACTATCATACCCTATACTAGGAAAAACAACCTCCTAAGCATACCCACACATTTAGGGGTATAGGCATAAAGCATTGCATATTCTGCATAGATCACATTAGGCAAGTAATCACATTTGCACAAAAAACACATAAGGCATAACCATGTGCCCCTAGCAAGGGCACAACACATGAAACTGTCCCCAGGCCAACTTGGCTTCTCAGGGGGCTGAAACACTCTTTGTCCACAATGTCAGGGCTGGGCTGCACAGGCAGCCAAAGAAGAATGCACAAGGGTTCTTAGGGCCTAAACGATGCAGCTGGCACAAAGTGCTGTGCAGCTGTGCTGGCTAAAGAACATGTCCCTTAGATAAATCAGGAGAACCTAAATGGTGCAGCTGCCCACTAAATACTGGGCAGCTGGGGAACTGAGCCGGGTACCAGTGTGCCTCCTGGCTCTCCTCTGGGGCTCTAAATAAACAACTGTGCCCCCAAACCAACGTGGGAGCCACGGGGCTCGGTATGCAACAATGCCCCAAGGTGGAGCCTCTTGGGCTCTGATTGCAGCAATGCTCCCAGGAGCCTCTCAGGCTCTAAAGCAAATATGTGTGGATAAGGTAGCAAAGTTCCAGGGATTTTAAGGCTTTGAACAACACTTGAATAAGTAATATTAATAGGTGGGTGGAGACACACTCGAAGCTCTGGACCTCTTGGGCTTCAAAATAAGGAAACAGTTTTGAGAAGTGGTGTGATCTCCACATGAAATTACATCAGTTTTCCAAGATTAATATCCGTTCTTTCCAGATCGTGATACGGAGGACAGAGACAATTTTGTTTGCAGTGAAGTTTCTTTATTTTTATTCTTATTCATAGAACAAGGACAGCCGACACGTGTTTCGCCCCCTCTTGGCGATTTGCGCTGGGGCTTTCTCAAGGCTGTTGAAGGGGATAAGAGAGAATGTTTAAGTTGTGTGGTCTGAGAGCAGTTGACCCCAAGAAGAACAGAGGAAACACCTAGTGTGAGGAAGTGATTAAGCTAATTCTGTGATATCATAGCAACAAAAGAGTTTATATTCGTGCTTAGAGAGAGGTGGTAGTTCTTAAGTCAAGTGCAGTGATTGGGAGAGTTCCAAAGCCGCGCAGAACAGAATTCAGAGAAAAACGGTATAAGTGTTTTGAGAATTATTTTGGAAAAATGACAGGATCTGGTGAGCGTAGAAGAAAGTGGCACGATATTCAGTTAGTCAATCAACAAGGGTCCCAAAGTGTCAAAACAGAGAGAGGTGAATGGGTAGAAAAAGGTACAGTGTAGTAAATAAAATACAATCATAATACCTAAGTAGGTTAAATCACGTAGACAATTGTCGTTTCCAAATATTTACAGTGTCCAAAGTACAAAAATATAATTCTTCAAAGGTAAAACATTTCCTGTCAATTCAAGCAGAACAGTTCATAAGTACGATTGTATTGACATCCAGTCTTTTGTTTAACATGTTAAAATAAAGCATTGTGATAGGCAAACTTGCACTATATAAAGACATTTTATCTATATAAAAAAAAAAATTCAAACGTAAATACCCGGGTTCGTGATATCTTTGTATGAGGTTTATCTAACCCATTGGCAGTAGTGCCTATTATTCAGTTATTGTGCCTGTGTCACGGGGACTAGTCATCCAAAGGATCATGTATTGGCAATTAGTTCGAAATGGTGATGGTCCTAATGGCTTACATTTGGGTTATAGCGTATATGTTGCAAAATCATAGGTTTGCCTCTATTCAGCAGAGTTTGATTAATTTTTATATTCAAGAAACACATAGTTAAAAAATGTTAGCTAATCTATACATCTTCATTACACATTTTTTACACATTTTGTAACATAGTTTTAAAACGGAAAAGCATTCCTGTATACTGTTAATTTCTCAAAACGGGCATTGTTTGCATAGCGATACAGGTATTATTGAGTACATTGAGTTGCTGTTATTGTGGCAAGGGCAAATAGGATTGTGGAAATTACTAAGCCACATTTCTGTGCATACATACATTAAGATTACTTAGAAAGGCAGAGACGCCCTGATAGGTACACCCGTTTGGGAGATAGTTTGTAGCTAAAGGGTTAAATTGCCGTTCGTCGTGTTAAAATTATGCGAGAGAAAGACCACGAGACGTGGACAATTTCATGGGCTGGTGACACGCGAAAGAGCGGAACGGCGTGCAACAGTAGTTAACCCAAATATACACATCAAGTGAGAATGGCGTGGTGTTAGAGTATAAAGTAATTATGGGCGCTTCCGTCCACGAGGGAAAGGGATGAAAACCATCCGTATTTAGCAAAAACCGCACAGAGCAGTTAAAACGGCATGCACACACAACTTACTTATTAGGCTAATGCCCCTGATCCTAGAGTCCTCCCGGCATGGTGGTTCTTGGGTCGAATCCTCGCGCTTCTCACAGTCGCGGGAACCCGGTAGTTAAAGAGAACGACCCGGAAGTGATAACTTGAAGAGCGAGTTGGTCTTTGGTTAAACTTCATTTTGGGGTGTTTTTTTATTTATTTTATTGATTGTGGTTAGAGTGACAGAATGAACGTGCAAGGATTCTCTCTGCTAGTTTTGGGTGTTTAACAGCAAAAAACGTTTAAACAGAACGAAAGTATTTAGCTGGGGGATTTGTTCACAATGGTGTCCTGATCGGCTCGATAGAGCAGGCGCCATTTGTAAGAGGTGTAAATGCCAACTAAACGTGATGTCAAATTTTTAACAGCTTATGTAATATAAGCGGGTACCGTATATGCACCCATTATATCTTGTACTTATTTGAAGCACAAAAAGAATATTATAGTGATTTATTCTGAGTAACAGATGTGACCTTTCAGTTTTGAATTACATTGCCACCATTTATCAAAATTGGAAGTAGTGACTTGGCCTCAAAAATGTAGAAGCAGGGGTAAGAGCGCACATTTTTGAGCACCTAGGATTACATCAATGATCGTTTTTTAAGGGTAATGTGGGCTATTAACGTTTTGTAACACCCTTAATATCTCACATAAAATGTATTGCGCCATTAGATCTCTGCATTTTCATAAGAAAAATAACAATGGATTTTGTCAACAAGGTAGTCAAACATAGTGGCTATTTCTGGAGAGATTATACAGTTTATAAACCCAGATGTAGTTGTACATCTCATCTATTATGTATGTAACTTTGTCCATGGTATTGTTTGAGTAACTCACATACGAAAGAGTGAGGAATAATTATAGTCTATAATTCGTCTCAACTGTTGCAGACCTGTGTCTATGACTATGAGATTATTGTATCATCATCACAGTGAAAAGCGTGAGGTCAATTACAGCCAGTGATGCCACTCATATTGCTGATTAAGTCCTTTTGTTACAGTTTCCATTCCAATGATTAATGAACTCTCTTCTCGACGAAGCATCTGGTCCAAATCTCCTCCTCGTTTGGGGATTTTAAGTCTTTTTAGGCCAACAAAAGTGAAACTCAGGTTGTTCTTATGATACTGAAGAAAGTGATCTACAAGGGACTGTCTAGTGTCTGTACCATGGATATTCCGGTAGTGTTCCTGTATTCGGACTTTCAAAGGTCTTTTGGAACTGCCAATGTAGTGTTGTCCACAGGGGCATGTTATTAGGTAAATAACATAGGTACTTTCACAGTTGATGAGATCTCTGATCTTATATTTGTTGCCATTGATTAGGACCTCTTTAGTTCTAGATTTGCCCAATTTGCAGATTGAACAGTTCATACAAGTGTAAAAGCCAATGGTCTGCGGTGGAAATGTTCTTGGTTTTGGTTGGATGTCTAGAAAGGATGGACAGATAATGTCTCTTAAGTTCCTGCTTCGCGAGAAACCCATCTGCAAAGCAGATATGTGGCCTAACAACATTGGAGCCTCACAGGCTCTGATAACCCCAATGCGCGTGGAGCCTCATGGGCTCGAAATACACAACAATGCCCCCTAACGTCGGAGCCCCACTCTGAGACGGATGTATGACGTTACAACGCATACCAATAGAACACATTTTTTACAACGCAACATCCATTACAACGCATTTCATTACAACGCATGTCATTACAACGAATTTCTAAAAACTACCATTACAACGCATTCCATTACAACGCATACTACCTTTACAACGCATACCATTACAACACATAACATTACATTGCATGTATGGTAAGTATTGGATAGTGTAGGGGTGAAAATTACTATTCTAACTCCAGGGGGGTGCAACAGTAGGGTAAGTGTTGGATAGTGTAGGGGTAAAATGTACTATTCTAACTCCAGGTGGGTGCAACAGTAGGGTAAGTGTTGGAAAGTGTAAGGGTACTATGTATTGTAATGTTATGCGTTGTAATGGTATGCATTGTAATGACATGCGTTGTAGTGGTATGCGTTGTACTGTCATGTGTTGTAATTGTTGCGTTGTAATGGCATGGGATGTAATGGATGTTGCGTTGTAAAAGTTTTGTTGTAATGGTAGTGCGTTGTAAAAGTTGCGTTGTAAAGTTTGTTTCCCCCCTGGGACTCCTACATTGACAATGTGGCCCAAGAACGAAGATAGCACTGACAGGAGGGGGCGGGCACTGGCAATGTGCCCAGACGCACCCTCTGATAACAATGGCCCCCGGAGCCCTCGTGGGCTCTGAATGCCAGCAACTATGTCAGCCTGGAGCCCCACTCACCGGTCTGGACGCCTCGCCGGTCGGCTCTCTTTCTCCGGGGCCTCTGTTCTCGTGGGCACTTGGACTCCGCTTCTCAGGCGGTGGCTGACTTGCTTCGGCCGGTCCCTCCTTCTGGTGACAGTGACCTCGGGAGGGAGCCTCAGACTCTGGGCGGCACCTCTCATGGCGCGGGACGGTCTTTCTTGGGGAGGGGACTTCCTGGTTCCCGAACACCAGGAAAACCCTTCAGGTGGAGCCGTTCCCTGTGTTCCACTCTGATGACGCCGTGGGAGTCTCTGCCGGCTGGGACCAATCCCAGCGCGGCTTTGAGGATGACGTAGGCGGCTCGCTCTCGGGGGGGAAATAATGAGCGGTAGGCTCCCTCGAAACTAAGAAATACCAGGCATGTGGGGTGGGCACCCGCTCTAGCACACAGATACGCTGGGTAGGCACCCGCTGCTTTGCACACAAAGTCCCTGGCGGGGTGGGCACCCGCTAGGGATGTGGAAAAAACGGCAAATGAGGGGGGTTGACACCCGCGCCATAAATCAGCAAAAAGAGGGGAAATCCCTAGACAGGGGAAATCCCTCCACACGCTGCAGCCCGGCGCTTCAGGGTTTAACGATAAAGCGTTCCTCCTGGAAAGTAGAAATAAAGCGCTTCCAAGGCACTTTGAAAAACAAAGTCACAAGTGCAGGCAAAGTCCTTAGGGAGGAAGGGGGGGCAAGGGCTTGGCCCAGGGACCAGCTCACAGGGCCCTCCAGGCAGGGAGGCAGTCCCCAGTGGCGGTCCTCCTGGCGCCCAGCAGCAGCAGCAGTCCCCCCTTAAGTTAGGACACAGAAGAACATTTTACATGGGGTCACAGCCCCTTTTTATACACAATTTCCTTTGTCTCTAGGGTGCAGGGTGGGGGAAAACCAGACGCAGCTGGTTCTGGAGCACTCTGTTGTGCTCAGCCCCTCTCCCCATTCACTGGACAGGCTAGGGACATCAGTTGCACCACAGGGGGCAGAGCCAGCATTGTGTAGGGAAGGCCCAGCCCTATTCAGGTCCCAAGTGCAATCCTCCCACCCATCTGGATGTAAATCTCTCTATTCACCACTGGGGCAGACCCATCCGGACTCCTGGTGCCAGGCACACCAGCCTGCTCCAGCCAATCACAAGCCAGACAGTCAATTCACATTTATTACACAGACATGCCAGCTTCTAGAAGTGGCACTTTCACACTAGACACAATATATCCGCACACATCATCGTGCAGCATTTACTCTCACGAGTTCGCAAATACCAAACTCGAACCTGCACTCCCCACGCATCAGGAACTACCATGGACAAACACATTCCCCATACATTCCTATTGAATTTATTTTGAAATATGACCGATAATTCTCATGCTAGTATGAGTATTTCCAGTTTCAGAAATGTGCAAATATCTACTGTTTCTAAACTTTATATTTTGTTCCCATTTCAGAAATACATAGGTGTCTTTCATATAGTTTTTCCATGTATACATTTCCCCACAATAATATACCCAGTACATAATAAAAAGCCCTTGCAAATTGCTGCTCAGTTTTTGGCTCTGGTTTCGTCGGGTTCTTGGCGAACCTACAAGTCCTATATATCCCCACATTCAGTAACGTCCAGCAGATGTATCTCTATAATGAATTCAAACAGCTGTCGTAATTACAGGTGAAAACGTTGTCACAAAAGGCTGTTTTTTTGAACTAATTTTCAATTGTTCTTATTTTTAACCGTTAGTTTCTATAAAGAAACCTTGATGGATTAATACAAATGACCCCTTGCTAAATTTAGAATTTTGTCTACTTTTCTAAAAATGTATAGCTTTTCAGGATCCATTTATTGCTTTCATACCCATTTCTACCATTAACTGGAAGGAGCTTGAAAGCACAAAAAATGGCAAAAATAGGCCATGTCCCAGAAAAATGCCAAAACTGTGTAAAACATGTTGGTTTTCTGACAGAAATCTGTCCTTCCCTAATATCTGGTAAAATGGTGGTTTCAGCCCCACAAACCCTTTTTTGATACCATTTGCAGGGAAAATCCCTGTTGCTTTCATTTGTAGCACTTTTTTTTAGCATTTTTCCCAAAAAAACAAAATGTAGCTGTATTTTGGCTCATTTCTGGGACCCCTCCAGGGGAATCCACAAACACTGGGTACCTTTCAAATTCCCATAATGTTGGAAGAAAAGGACGCAAATTTGGCATGTATACCTTATGTGGTCAAAAAGTTACAGGGGCCTAAGCGCACTACCCTTAAATAGCCAAAAAAGGCTTAGCACGGGGGAAGGCCTAGCAGCGAAGGGGTTAAAATAAAACAATCTAACCAATGTCATTGCATAGCTAAGGTAGTCCGTTCTGCTGTCACAAAATGCAGCTAAATCAAGGAAAGGGTTCCTGAGTCTTCCAAAAGATCAATTATTACTGCTCTGTAAGACTTGTGATTTGAGTAGCTCAAAATTCTCCTCCGGCAGATCAGGGGTCTGACACCAATTTGTGAAAAGATGGAGTCATATAAAATATCCATAAAGAGAGGAAGGGTGGATGTTGCAAAGCTGTCCTATTTGGCCTGTTCACCCCCATTTTGTGCTGACTGGTACTGGTAGTAACTATCTCTGACTGTGCGCTGGGCTCTGCTAACCAGGTCCAGTGCCAAAGCTATGTTTAAACACACACATGTATAGGGTACACTAGGTATTAGGGTACACTTACAATTGGCCTGACAGACTCTGTAAGTCCCTAGTAGATAATAGGGCAAGGGGGTTTAATCTACCTATAGGTCCCGAGTATATAATAGTGCATGAAGGTTTAAAACCTCAGCAGTTTTTATCCACTTTTATGCGTACACTGTTGAGAGGCTTGCTGTAATTTTAAAAGCAGCTTTGCCTTGCAGGGCTGCTTTCAAATGTAAATTCATGGCAAAGTCGTCTTTGGTGCTTTGGGCTCCGAAAAGTGATGACCTACACTATTGTCAACGAATAGGAACCCCCAATGTCTCCCCTGGGTGTCCCAGGGCTGGGGGGCATGTAACTATAAGCATGGTCCTTAAAAAAGATTTTTTATAAAGCCTGGTAAGGGAGATCGGGCCATGTTATTTTTCCCCATTGTAGATACTAAGCTAATAGGCTAACATTGCAATATTTTATGTATGCATAATTATTGCTAGGAAGGGAATACAATTTCATTCAAAACTTAGAAAAATAGTATTGATGAATCCGACAGATTGCCCTTGTTGAATTTATCATAACTTTACAGAAAAGAACATATAAGACTTCCCACAGTCTTTCCTGATTGTTCAGTGCTAAAAGAATTAGCCAGCTTGCCTTGATTAAGTGGGTATCCATGGGAGAGGCTATCTGCTGAAAAGAGCTCTGCAGCTGCACAGGAATTCCAGAGCAGGGGCTAGGGGTCCAAAAGCATGAGGCTTCAAAGGAGAACAAGACAGACAGGGAATGCCAAGCCTACCTACCCCAGTCCCCTGTGCCACCGCCAGATAGCAGGCTTAGTGAAGAAATTTGCAGATGTTAGGGGAGGAGAGCTATGGAAATGTGCTATACTGGGAGTTGATTTAGTTAGCTCTTACTCTTCTTCTGAAATTTCAGCCATCATGGACTTTGGATGAATAGTTCTTTCTGGGACAAGAAGATGCCACACTTTGGAGGAAGTGGCCATGTGTCTCGGTGGCACGCTGCATCCCATTGCTTAGGGTGCCCACCTCTTGATGCCCAGAAGCTGAGAATAAATATATATAAGGTACATAGCCTCTCAGTTCTGCTGGCTGAAACTATAAGAAGAAGAAAGACTGTCCTTCTGGAATCTGCACCAAAGCACCTGAACTCTGAATGACTGTGCCTGCTACACACCCTTGTACTACAGCACTGGGGACTTTGCTTGCTTTCAGTAAGAGTATGGAGGGGACTCCCTGCAAGCTACAGGTTAACATGACTCACCTGTATCACCTCCAGCAAGAGTCCCCCTCCTGGAGTGAGTCCAGTGGACTTATGAATGATTTGGCCAGGTGCCTTGTGGGAACAGAACCCAAGACCTCTAAGGACCATCTGGGTTAACTCTAGGTTCCACTATCATTTTCTTAATAAAGTTCCAGTATTCTACATTAATTATAAAATATTTATTGTGACTGGGAAGATCTCCCATTGCATTCTCTAAGGCCAGGCTCTTGAAAGAGAAAATGCATCTTTAGTATATAATTAAGCTGTATGCTGTTCAGCAGCGATACATTATTTGATGGATGTCATTGTATATGTGACTAACCCCCACATGCATCAACCATTTTTGGAGTCGCAAACGGTGCGATTCCTTAAAATCGGCCGTTTGCGATTCCAAAAATGCTTTTTCAGATGCATCATTATTTTTTGATGGAAATCGCTAATTTTGCGACTTTCCAGAATGCGATTGCATTTAAGGAATCGCAAATTTGCGATTCCTTAAATGCAATGCATCATTCTTTAAAAAATTGCGACTTTTAAGATTGCAAGTGCAATTTACCACGAGGTTGAACCTCGTGGTAAATTGCGAAAAATGTTTAAAATGGTCAAATTTACATTTTTAACAATGTCATGTTACAGACACACATGTCCTTAGGACATGTGTGTGTAAAACATCCATTTAAAAAAACATTTCAGGGGTGCAGGGGGGGGTCCTTTGGACCCCCCCTGCACCCATGGAATGCATCAACATTATGCGAATTCAAAATTGCGAATTCGCAATTTCCATTGATTCCTATGGGCCTTTTGGCCCATAGGAATCAATGGGAATAGCGAATTCGCAATTTTGAATTCGCATAATATTTGCGATTCGGTAAAAATTGCGATTTTTACCGAATCGCAAAAATTATGCACTTTCTGTGATGCATCCCGTTTTGCAAATACATATTTGCGATTCGGTAAAAATGCAAATTTGGAAACGCAAAACGGGAGTTTGATGCATGTGGGGGTAAGAAGGGTAATTACTTTGAGACTGATTTAATGCAGTCATTGATTTGGTGTATAAATTAATCTTAACCCCAGGTAGAAAAGAGAAAGGCACCTAATTAGAGTGATAAAATTGAGGCAATAAAATGGCATGTGGCGTGGGTACAACTTTTAAGTGTTGAAGAATTGCATTACATAGAGGAATAGTATACATACTGCAAGAGGGGCAGTAATGATATACATGATACCATAACATAATAGTATTTTACAATTTTTGTATTAACACCCGATAGGTGGCAGGTGACACAGGAATATTTTTTACTTCCCTCCCTGAACTGTTGGAGTGAGGCTAAGTGAACACTTTTGGGACTTCCACACAGTACAGAGAACTATTTTAGCACTATGTAATTTCAGGCACAGTTATGGAGTCTTTGGATGGTGACTGCTCTCCAGTAACCTAGTGAAGAGAAACTGCTTCCTAATGCCTCTTAGCTGGACTTCAGTCGCCCAAGAGATGATTAATAGTCTTTGGTGACATTGAGTACACGGAAATACCACTGATTTGGCTGCCATCAAAAACAGCATCCCGATCTAATCTCGTTTCTTTCTGCTAAGAAGATCAGAATCTTAAATATATTCAGAATCTTAGTTTGATGGACAGGATGTTCTGCATTCCAATGTAGTGAAATGTATCACAATTGATTGGGAGTCAACAGACTGCCGAACCTCTGAGGCTCTTCTCGCATCTGCCTTTGCCTTGAAAAAGACACTGATCAACCAATTTTCCATATGCAAGAAGCCAGCACCACTTTCTCTTATGAAAGACGCATAATCAAAGTCGGCATCTTTATGAAAACCCTTGGAAAAGATCGGAGACAGTAGGGAAGCGCTACAAACATGATCCAATTAAATACTGTGCAGACTCCATGAACCTCCCACTGTCCTTCACTATAGGATATGTGGGACATAATCTGAAGATTGTAAGGAACCAACATGTCTTAGGAGCAGATTCATGGAAGTAATAGCTATTGAAGAACAACCCTCAAAGTATGTTGATTGGCAAGGAAGAGAACCATGGCTCCCTTCTTTAATGATGTACCCGATCTAACGTTAGGGTTGACACCAAGCATGGTTCAGTGGGCAGCATCAGTAATTCAATGGAGTAACCTAATTTTATCAATTCTCAACCTTACAGGTCTCAAACGTCTGAAAGCTACCTATGAATAAAGGCAGATAGCAAACCACTGGAGTGTCCTGGAACACTGGGGCACCATGGCAGTGTTTTTTTTATTGATGCTGTGATGTGGCAGGTCTTGTTCTTGCTCTGTCTGCAAAATGGTTCACAACCTCAGCCCTTGCCTTCACAGTGCAATCTCTGAGTCAGAGGCTTATCTTTCTTCCTACTGGACCACTGAGGGGATGGTTGCCTTACTATTTTTAACACTATGGGCTAGATGTAGGTGGCTAAATACCGGTCGGTAACGCCAAAATTCAATGCATTTCTGCGTTACCGACCGCTATTTAGTCATTCCTAATGTAGGGAAGGAATCAGTAAATAGGGAATCGGTAAACACTGATTCCTTAATACCCATTCTTTATTGCTCTTGCATTTAAGGAATCGATAATACCGATTCCTTAAATGCAATGTAGGAAGCACACTAAAGAGTGCTTTTGAGCCCTAAGGAATCGCTAATTACCACCAACTTCAAGTTGATGGTAAGTAGCGATTTCCTTTCAAAAACCACTTTTTTTCTTTTTGAAATGTACCATGTAATAATAATAATATTAAGTCCATTTGTAAAGCGTCATGGTTACACTAATCCCAGTGTGTCCCCGCGCTACGGTAAAGTCAGCCAGAAAACAAAGCCTAAGCCAAACCTAACTTATCCTTGAGGAAAGAGAGAAGTTTTTAGTTTTTTCCTAAAACATCTCTCTTGGGTCTCCATCCGGAGCTCCATCGGGAGGACATTCCATTGTTTTGCCACCAGTAGTCGAAAGGACCGGCCACCTATCCTGGCTTTTTTTATAGCCGTAACACGTACCAAACCAACGTCACCCGACCTCAGCAGATGAGTAGGAATGTGCAGGGACACAAGTTCTGCTAGGTACACAGGGGCCTTTCCCTGCAGAATTCGGTGGCAGACGGAGAGTGCTTTAAAGGCGATTCTTTCTTTATTCGGGAGCCAGTGAAGCGCCGCCCGAGCTGCTCTGGCAGACGACCTTCTTGGGCGCCTCAAATTGAGGCGGGCAGCCGCATTCTGCACTCCCTGCAGGCACAACAAGCATCTGGCAGGTGCGCCTAGATACAGAATGTTGCCATAGTCTAGGCGTGAAGTCACCAGCGCATGGACTAACGTCTTCCTAGCCGCCATGGGTAGTAGGTCCAAGGTTTTTCACAGGACCTTTAGGATTCCGAAGCACGTACCTGCCAGCCGCCTAGTTTGGTAGTCGAAAGAAAGGCTAGAATCTAGCCAGACTCCCAGGTTTTTTGTCTGTGCACATGGCGTAGGCGTCACCCCCAGGTCCTGGGGCCACCATGCCGACGACCACACATTCGGGGCCCACCCCACCACCAGCACCTCCGTCTTGTCGCCATTCAGCCTCAGGCAGTTATCAGCCATACATGCAGCCAATTCTTGCATGCATGCCCTGAAGCTGGAGGCAGCCGACTCCGGTGCCTGGGTTAGGGAGACCACCAGCTGTGTGTCATCGGTATAGGATACGACCCTGATTCCAAACCCCTCCGCAATCCCCGCCAGGAGAGCAACATAGATATTAAACAGGGTAAGGCTCAGGGTCGATCCCTGCGGCACTCCTTGACTCAGCTTGATGACCCAGGAGTAGTGTTCGCCATGTCTAACCTGGAAGCACCGCCCCGACAAGAAGGATTTTAACCAGCCTAAGGCACTACCAGACACCCCACCTTTCTGCAAGCATTTCACCAGAGTATGGTGGGCTACAGTGTCAAAGGCGGCACTTAGGTCTAGTAGAATTGAGGCCGCCGTTTGACCAGCGTCCACAAATTGTCGGCTGGACTCAGTGGCAAAAAGCAGAGCCGATTAGGTTGAATATCTGCCTTGAAAGCCAGACTGGGTCGGGTGGAGAAGATCATGTTCCTCAATGTGGGCTGTTAGTTGTACATTCACCACTTTTTCAGCCACCTTAGCGAAGTATGGCAAAAGGGTGATAGGGCGTAGGTTGTCTAGACGCTCTATCCCAAGGTGCGGTTTCTTCGGAAGGGCAAGACTACAGCTTCCTTCCAGTAGCCAGGGACGCAGCAAGTATCAAAGGAAGTCGTCACCAGGTGCCTTATAAAAGGCTCCAGGCATTCCAAACTTCCTTTAAACCTTATTGGAGGAGCCGGATCCCTAGGGGATCCAGACTTAATACTGTTACCGATTTTAATCAGTAGTTCCGGGGGTAGCGAGAACTCCTTCAACCCCCCTCCCTCCACCACAGGTTCTCCATCTTCCAGCCCCATCTAACCGCCCCTTGCCACTTCTGGGAAGGTGGAATAGATTTTTTCCATCTTTTCGGAGAAATATTCGGCTATCTGATTACAAAGCCCCTCTGAGCCCACAACCGGCGCTGCTAAGCTGGTAATGGAGGTTAGCTCCTTGTAGACCTTGAAGAGCTCCGGGTTGAGCTACTGGCTTAATCGATTCTCTCTAGAATATGATCCGCCTTGGCCCGTCTGATAAGTTTGTGATAGTTCCTTAATTCCTTTTTATAAAGCTCTTTCCCCTGCTCTGAGTAATCTACCCTCCAGATCCTTTCCTGCCGTTTACATCCAGCTTTAGCTGCTCTCAGGGATTCTGAGTACCACGGGGCAGATTTCTGGGTTCTGAACAGTTTTTTCTTAGCCCATGGGGCCGTGCAGTCCAGGGCCTCCATGATGCGTCGATCTTAGTTTTTACAGACTTATTCTGCATCGCTGCCTCCGACGGGCCATCCTTCCCGAAGGCCTAATTAAAAAGTCCCTGTGAAAAAGCCCCCCATCTCCTACAGACCGCTATCTTGCTGCTGGGTACCGCTCTCTTAGTCATCGGACGTCTGATCGCAAACGGCACCAAGTAGTGATCCGTCCAGATATCAGGGAGGTGGATATGAGCCGAAATATCCTCCCAATTCGTAAACAGAGGGTCCAAAAGATGCCCCTTTATGTGGGTGGGGGCCGTGGATCTGAGTTCCAATTGGGAAGTGGCCATTTCCTGGCAAAATTGACTAGCAATGGGGGAGGTCTTATCCTCCAAGTGCAGGTTCAGGTTCCCAAGTACTATTAATTTCTCATATCGCAAGGCAGGTTGCGCTAGGTAATCCAGTATGCTGGACACAAAGCCTTTTGCCTGACCCGGTGGTCTATAGATAAGGACCCCCTTCATAATATAGTTTGTATCCACCTCAAGTGTAAAGGACCCTGCCTCACACTCCATCAGGCTGATATCCTCTAGCGCACATACATGCCCTTAGGGCATTTATGTGCACCACATGTGCACACATGCACATTTCAGGGGTGCAACAGGGTGTCCTTTGGACACCCTGACACCCTTGAAATACCTCCCGGTATTACTGATTTGGTAATACAGAATCGCTAATACTGAATGTCTTCACATTCATTCCTATGGGCCTCCAAGCCCATAGAAATGAATGGGTAGGTATTCCTTATTACCGAATCTCAATTAACGATTCGGTAATAAGGAATATTAAGGATTCAGCATTTTTTACTGAATCTTTACCTATATAAGAAATACCAATTTCTTAATTGTGAATTGGTAAAATTTGCTATTAAGGAATCTATATTTCTGATTTACCTACATCTGGCCCATAGTGTGTTTATGATTTTATTAATTTGAGAGCAGTTTCATCACAACAATTAGAAAGAACATCTATAGTTTTTGAGATAGAACCCTGAAATGGGTAAAGAAGCTTCTCTTAATCTGTGTTCTCTGTGGGAACGTTGCTAATGTCAGACTTCAACACATTGTTTGCCACAGCCTTTATAAAAGGACGTCCTAGGTCCATTTTGGAAAGCCAAGTTTTAAAGTGAAAATCCAGTATGGCCTGGACATTTGTTCTTTAAACATGATAGTGATACATACCCTTAAGCCGTGTCTTCTTCTTCCTGCATTTAATTGTACAGAACTAAAAAATGCTTAGAAAAGGTCTGGAAATATACTGCACGGACATTTTTCATAAATGAAAGGATAATTCTAAGAAATTATTAATCCACTGCTAGCTCAACCTTTTGGCTTCAGTGCATGTGGACAGTCTTTAGAATAACACAGATCAGATTGAGAAAAGCTGGGAATTCAGACTCAAACCATTCCACAGATAGGAAAATGTTGGGCCCATTAGTTCTAAACCTTTTCTAGAGACATACTCAGATGTTTATTTTTGGCCTCATGAAAGCATAATGGGGAGAAAAGACATTAATCAACAGTCAAGTAGCCAATAATTCTCTCTTTGATACATATTAATCCACTGACAGCTACTTGAGATTAGTTTGTTTATCACAAAGCCAAAAATAACTGGACATAAAGACACCTCAACAAGAGGGTGTAGAAATACAAAGGAATCAACATTAAGCCAAATTCACACAACTAATTTAGACGGTGCAGCATGAACACAACAATTAATTCAAGCAGTAGGATACCGAAAATCAGGAAGCATGACTCTAAGTTTCCCTGCATCAAGAGATAGTGAGAAAAAAGCATTCCATCTATCCCTACTTTAGCTCTAAGGTGACTTCCCTACATAAACATTTTCAATAAAAGGGAGAAAAGGTGTCAGTAGGTGGAGCCGTTCCTAAGAGGTTGCACAACAAGCAATGGATCAAGTAGCCTAAAGTCACTATTGCAAAGAAAGAGTTTGTTCAGAGATGCTCTCTCTCTGAAGGCAAGAAAGAAGTGGGCACTTTCCCTAATTTCAACAAACAATTATCCACAGGTAGAATTCCCATAGTGCACCTGGCGCACGCCATCCACTCTGGGTGCAGTCCTGGTTGGCGTGTGCGAGGTGCACTATGGGAATTCTACATGTGGATAATTTTTGTTGAAATTAGGGAAAGTGCCCACTTCTTTCTTGCCTTCACAGAGAGAGCATCTCAGAACAAGATCCTTCTTTGCACAATGTCGTCCATGTACAACCTTGGCTCCAGGCCATCTACTGTGTGAATGCTAATGTCCTTCCTTCATCGTCCTAAGTCACACGATTGTCACTTCTTTCCTGCTTGCCTAGCTGCTAAAAAAAAGACATTATTCTGCCTTAGAAAAGGCATCTTCACCTGCAATGCAAAACGTGAAAAAGAACAGATTTCCCAGTGCACATGAATGTCAAACTATTCATTCTAAAGCAAACGTTTTCAGGGACTTGCATTTCAGGTCTAAAATTTCAGCTAACACAAGAATGCATCATGTGAGCATTACGAATTCACATAATCATTAATACATATTCACCTAATGCGTTCACCCACTTATGAAATATTACCATTAATGAAGACTTTTAGCACAGAGTATTGTCAGCTTTCACAAAAAAAGTTCTTCACTTTAAAGTTTTCTGCTAGTTACATTCATGTCTTATGTTAATTCTCCCTGCTACTTGTCAACAACCTAAAATACATCACGCATTTCTGTCAATGCATTTCACAATTCTCACACTTCACGTTTACACATTTGCAAGATTATATGCAGGCGTGTTCTAAGCGTGATTATGATGCACCTCTACAAATGAAATTAGATTTGCTGCTCCATCAGATTGTACCTGGACAAAACGTAGGGTGGCCGGACAGACTTTCAATCATTTGGAGAATACACCGGATCAACAAATGCACTTTCAAAGAGTCCATATGAGCAGAGACGTCCTGGCTAAACATTTTGCTACTGAATTTTTAGGTTCCGGATCCTTCACAAACAGAGGTCAATGAGACCAATGATATCACGGAGTTCCTGACAGTGCACATATTATTTCTTAGCCAGCAGGTCACCCTACTCCTACTGAACATCCGCGCCCTGGCTTGTAAACATGCAGAAACGGCCATTCGTACCAATCTTTGCAATATCTTCATTGGTGGTATTAGACTTTCTAAGACCCTACGCATCTCCACTGTGGAATGTCACATTAGGAGAAAGTGGCATAACTCCTTATCTTATCAGAGTGCACGATACACAGCGGGGGTGCGTGTCTGCTCTGCAGAGCAGTGGCACAACTTCTAGAGCTGCATCTAGACACCACCTCAAGTCACCTCTAAGCCTTGAGTGCCGTGGCAGGGGGCAGAATTTAAATTACAATGAACATTATGAATACGTATACACTGATAAAGGGAGGAGTCAAAGGAAATGTTATACTAACAATGAAACATAGAGGTTCAAAATCTCCAAAGAAGGACAATCGTGTCTATTAATATAAAAAGTATAGCAGTGGGCTTCCTGCCTCAAGGCAGAGGATACGTTTCAGAGTGTAAGGACTGTGAGAGGACGTTGGAGAATAAGTGTCAGGTCAATATAAGGAGCGGTGTGAGCAGGGTAGGGAAGGCAAGGCTATGAGAATATAGCACGCGCTCTGTAAGTTTCGTTAAGATGCAGTAAACCTATACAAAACCGGCGAATATTTTCGTTTTAGACATGTTTACAAGATGACATATGGCTGAAAGACGTTTCTGCTATCACAGACAACAGATGCCAAACAGCTACTGTAACAGAAGGCCAAGAAATAGGAACGAACAAAACGTTTCAGGTTACAAAAGTTGTGAATTGCTGAGTGGGCTCGAGTGCAATGAAAGACAGACATATTTGCATTTTGAAAATATAGATTTTTGTTTTTTATTAAAAGGAACAGCATCATCACAAACGTTGATTGGAGTACATAATATGGAACTTAAATTCAATATTACAGGTTTAAAGGATGACCTGAGCAGTGTATTTAGCTTTAGATCAAAAGAGAGGGAGCACACTTATTCCCTTACATAAGCCTCCCTGTGTAGTCTAGTGAGGGCATGCCTGTCTGCTTCAAAGGCTCCTTACCCACTGTTAGACCTGGCATCTTTGGTGTGGTTTCCCCCTATCTTTTTGCCTCTACCTCCTGCATTTTTGATGCGGTGCTGGATTTCGTTTTTGCTGGTTTAGATGCATTGGACACTCTTCCACTGCTGCTCAGTGACAGAGTGTAAGTGCTCCCTGTGTAAATTGCTATTCTGATTGGATATACCTGTTTGGCATATTTGTATCACCATGAAGTCCCTAGTAAAGTGCACAGGGTGTGCCAGGGCTGGTTATGACAAATGCTACTAGTGGGCCTGCAGCACTCATTGTGCCACCCACAGGAGTAGCTCTAAAATGGTGTCTCGGGCCTGCCACTGCAGTGCCTATGGGCAGTTTAGAAACTGCCATGTCCTCCTGGTCATTGTCTGCCCACTGACCAGGCCTAACCCTTCCCTTTTCGTGCACATCAGTCACCCCTATGGAAGGCCCAAGGTACCCCCCTGGGCAGGGTGCAGCGTATGTGAAAGGTAGAGCATGTACTAGTGCAGGTGACATGCTCTGGTAGTGAATCACAGCCATTTTCGTTATTCATTCTTGTAAGGCTATCTTTGCTCCATTGGTTAACATGGGGGATGCTGGTTAAAGTGGCTTCCAGCATTTCTTCCCATAGGAACAAGATAGGACATAAGTATCTAGTATCCCTGAACTCAGAATTTAATAACACATCTTTTAGGAAAGGTTGTTTTTAAATCCTGTGTTTGAGAACAGCACTTTTAGAAAGTTGCTGTTCTCTTGTCTGACCCTTCTGTGTGCCTTGGCCTGTTTGTGTATTGACTGTCTGGTTTGTGAGTGACAGGGACTGGGGATTCCCCAGGAGGCTGGCTGAGTCAGCCCTAGGCTGAACGACTGCAATTGCAACCTGAGTGGTGGGAGGAGTTAGCACCTGGGCCTGAATAGGGCTGTGCCTGCCTGCCACAATGCTGGCTCCACCTACTGCTGGGTGCCTGCCCCTCACTCTGAAAGGAAAGAAGAAGCCAGCTAAGAGAACAAAGACTTTAGGGGTATAAGTACAGGACCCCTGAAAACAGAAAATTAGATCATCCTGGAATCAAGAAGGAACCTATGCCAAGGCGAAAGCTGAATCTGAAGAAGGAAGACTGTCCTGCTGTTGCTCTGCTGGACTGACCTGTTCATTTGCTGCCAAGGAGAGGGGAAGGACTTTGCTGTTGTGCTGTGTCCCCTGTCTTGAAGGAATCTCCAAGGGCCTGAGTAGAGCTGGCTCCCTGTTCTGAAATCCCAGGAACAAAAGGACTTCACCCCCCAGGTTCCCTGAACTCTGCTGAGAGAGTGTTGTCCTTCCTAGAGTGCTTGATCCAGTTGTGGGGCCTCTGGAAGTTGTACCTGTGCTGGGAAGCTTGAAACTAAGCTTAAGAGGCTTTTGAAATTGAAAAGTGTTGCATCGCTCACTTGCGGAGCGCATCATCGACAGTGCGAGAAGTTTCCCACCGCTACGAAGGTCGAGATCGTCGTAGCGCCTGACGCCGCTGCCAGAGCCATCGCATCCTTCGTTTGTGGGACGCACCAGACCGGTGCTGGAAAGTCGAACATCGCTGCCAGTGTAGTCGCAGAGCCTGTCGTCGCTGGGTGAGATCGCCGCACGGCTCGCTTGCGGACCGCATCACGTCGCTGAGAGCATCGTCGCAGAACCATCGCATCGAGGAGCTGCGAGAGAGAGGATCACCGCTGGACCGCGCATCGTCCAGATTGTCGCAACCCCTACGAGATCGTCGCATCGTGCCTTTGCGAGAACAAACTTCCTACGGAACCTACACACCGGAATCCATACAAGTGGCCTTCTTCCTCATACAGACTGGATTTGTCGCAACACGCCCGCTGCTGCAGCGGGGCTGTCGCATCGCCTCCCCAGGGTCTCAGGAGCAACGCATCGCTTGTTTTCCACCGCACCAGTTTCTGCGTTTGGAACTTTGTTGCATCTAACAGGTACTGTGAGTAAACGTGACGCAACTGTGGAGTGGAGAAGTGTGGCTCACTGGTTAGAGCAGGCAGACCCTGAAGCAGAGGTCAGACCCGGGACCAGGGTTCAATTCCCGACGCGGCAGGGTCTTGAGCTCAAATGTCCACGGACTTGATAATTCTCGCTTCGGTGCCTGACCTAATCATGGGTTCACACTCTGCAACTCTGGGCATTAAGCTTGCTTAATCTCCACAACGGCCCCCCGCGGCGGGATGCCCGTTAGGGGCTATCTCAAAGGGAAAAGCCAGGACGGGTTCCCAAGGCAAGCGCCGAGATGCCTCCGGGTAGTCGAGCGCTATATAAGAACATACAAAAAAAAACCAAAAAAAAAACTGTGAACTTTTCACGCATCTGTGGATTATTTTATCGCAACTTAAAGAACTTTGATTACAACCTTAAGAACTCTGTCGAAACCAATATTCTGGAACTGTGTATGTTGGATTTTTGTCGTTTTGGTCTTGTGTAGTTTAGAATAAATATCTTTATTTTCCTAAACTGTTGTGGAATCAGTTTGTGGTGTTTTCACTGTGTTACTGTGAGTGTTGGTACAAATACTTTACGCATTGCCTCTGGTTAGCCTAGACTGCTCATGCCAAGCTACCTAGAGGGTGAGCAGGGGTTATCTCAGAGGGTTATCTCCTTGCCCTGACAAGAAGCAAGGGTCCCTATTTGGACAGTGGTTATAGATCCCTAAATCTGCTCTCAATTATGAAGTATGTCACTGGACATCACACTATTGGTGTCATCAATAACTACTGTGAATATTAACCCATTCATGCTTCATTCATTCTTAATGCTCATTCTTACAGACAATACGTACCAAAAAATAAAAATAAATTTTTTAGACTATATTAAATATAAAAAAAACAATTTTTAACCTAAACCCCACTCCAAGAAATGCATCAAGTGTTCCTTCAGTTTTTTATCATTGAGCTCCCTCCACAGGTACAATGATGAAGCAGGCCACTAATAACCCTCATGGGTATAGGTCTGAATGCCCCAAGTAGACGACACAATCAATCAATCAAACAATCAGGGAATTTAGGGCATGCTACTCACCCGTGAGGCTCTCAAGGCGCTGGCGTGGGGGTGAGCTCCGGTCAGTTGAAGAGCCAGGTCTTGAGGGTCTTCCTGAAGATGTGTAGGGTGGGAGCGCATCTGATGTTGGTCGGGAGCTTGTTCCAGGTCTTGGCTGCAATGTAGGAGAAGGCTCTTTAACCCGTCCTGCTCTGCGGATGCGCTGGGGTGCGGTGAGGGTGAGTGCGAGGTCAGCAAATCGGAGGTTCTTTTTTATGTGCTTGGAAGGAGATTCTCTCATTGAGATATCGGGGTCTGGATTTATGGAGGCATTTGCAGTCATGGATGAGTATCTTAAAAGTTACTCTTTTCTCGATGGGGAGCCGGTGGAGGTTTCATAGGTGTTAGGTGATATGTTTGTGTCGAGGGATGCCGAGGATGAGTCTGGCTGCGGTGTTCTGTATGGTCTGGAGTTTGCAGAACAGAGACTTGTTAATCCCGGCGTAGAGGGAGTTTCAGTAGTCCAGTCTGCTGGACACAGAAAGGCTTTTTCTAGGGAGATCAGTTGGTTCTCTCTCTTTGGATATAAAGACATTCATAAACAGGAAGCGAAGGGAACTCACCATAAAACCTCTGTCTCCCTCTCCTTTTGGGAATTGGTATATTAAATTGCCTGGATTCAAATTCTGTTATCTCTTCAACTCATACGTTCATTTTGGAAGCACCATTTTGCCGCAGTTTGCAGTTAAATAGGACACCATTAAGTGATATTTGTGGAAGTACAATGTACTGTTGAGCTGATGGGATGTCTTTATCAGTTCTGTAAATGTGTAAGGATCCTTTAAAAGCATGGCAGCAGATTGTAATTGTCAAAAAGCAAACATTTAGCGGCTGATTAGCATGGCGGGCGGACTTTGTCCGCCCACCAATGCCCCAGAAAATGGGACCTCCCGCAATGCATGCAGCAGTCCCGTATTTGCAATTTGGATGTGCTTGCCACACAGGCAGGCGCATTCTATATTTTTAACATTGCGGCGCAGCACCGCCCTCCACAATGCCAAAAATGCATGCTGAAAAACAAAGGAAGTTAGGCCCAGAGAAAAAGGATTAGGCAGGGCCGTATATTAAAGTAGAACAACTAGGGGCAAAGCCTAAACCTCAAATTCTTTCAAAAACCGTAATTTCCTTCTGCTTTATAGACAAACACCTTGTTTCTGTTTATCCTGGTATTTTTATTTTTACCTTTTTGCTTATGTCTTTATTTTTCGTACTTCATACATTGATACGTGGAGAATGAAAACATTGTCATTTCATAACCGCATAGCAAAATATTTCATAAAACATTTCAAACATAACCAATTTACAAGTGATAAATTGTGCTCTACAAAGAACGTCACAAAACTCATGACTGACAGTTGTGAACAAACAGTATCAAAAGAAAACCCAATAAATCACGATCATTTATGTCATGTCTCACTAGTTGTGTGATAAAAGAAAGAAAGAAAGGCAATAATTCTGTGCCTTCCTTTAGTATCTGTACTTGATGTCCATCTAGTTTTACTAAGTAGTTAATAAAGTTTGAACAAGGGGAATTTTAGTCCTGGATTGTAAGGTGAGAATTAACCACGAATTTCTCAACTTATTTTGAGAATGTGCCGGTGCGTTTCGAGTACTGGTGTTTCCTTCACAGGACTCTCATCAGGGCTGTCTCACTCTTATCTGAAATACATTATTTGTGACGTAAAACAAATATTAAAATCTCTCTCACTTTATCTATTCTTACTACGAGTGCTCTTATGTGTAGGCCATTGTACCTGAGTGACGTAATCACACTCTCTCAAACTTCAGCTGATTGCTCATTTTTCATTCTCCATGTATCAATTTATGAAATATAAAAACTAAAGACATAAGTAAAAAGGTAAAAATAAAAATACCAGGATAAACATAAGCAAGGTGTTTGTCTATAAAGCAGAAGGAAATTACGCTTTTTGAAAGAACTCGAGGTTCAGGCTCTTCCCCTAGTTGTTCTACTTTAAAAATACTTGTTGGGCTTTTGAATGCGCCACGTGACAGGCACAGCGTGGTGTCTGACACGTTATACATGCAAATGCAGGAGGGCACCATAGGTACCTCCCATGCGCACCCCCCATCCCCCAAAATACCTGGGGGCCTGCTACGGGCCCCCAATGTCTGGGACTGCATGCCGTTGCCGCCACGGAAAGGCAAATCCCTGCATGTATCTTAATATGGATGGTGCTGTCTACCAACACCGCCACCATATTAAAAACCTTTTCCGCCCGGTTGACTCATCGACCGGGCGGAAAACCGGCGGATGGTCTTTCCGTCCACTGGGGTCCCCCCCGCCATAGTAATATGGTGGGGTAATTGGGTGGCTGACGGTGGTTTATGGCGGGCGGAACGCCACCGCCATGCGTGAGGTGGCAATCTGCCCGCCATTGTAATCACCTCATAATTTTTACCTCCAGGTCCACATGTTAAGCAGGATACCTTAGTGGTTCGAAAACTATATACCTGGTGCAAGAATGTTTGTGAAAACTGTTATTACAGTTGGAGTTGGCAGTATAAGGTAGAAAGAAAGTGCATTATATTTCAAAATATAAAATGATTTACTCTCAACGCTGGATTCACAAGTCCAAGAAAAATATTTTACTTAGCGAAGAAGCCATTTGATGTTGGTAACTTCTAGTGTTGTTACTATATATCCTTGTACCCTGACGTTGACACAAGGTGACCTGTTTTCCTGACACACTATTGACCACATCGGAATCATTGCTCTTATTTATCTTTCTTTCAGAGCACAACAAATATTTGATCCACATCCTGTGCTCACATTATTAATTAGATCAGTCATCTTAACTTTATAAAGTTAGCATCTTGCATGTACGTTTCCAGTCTGTTTCATCGCCACTGGTTTTTGAGTCGCAGGTTCGAGGGACTGGCATCGGGTTGTTGTTTCCTGACCTATGAGTCAATAAGCCCCTTCTCTTGGGACTCTACTTTGTTCAGCATGCTATGAACACTCAGTTGTATTGCTTTCAGTGAGTGTTGCTCTCTACTTTTTATTTTCAGGAAGATGCCTAGGCATTTGTCCAACTTCTCCTCTGGAAAAACTGAGAAACTGACAGTTTAAACTAAATAAAACGGAGTCTAACTGTAGAATAGAGGAGAGGAGAGGAGAGGTGATGTGAGTGTGATGCCTGTGCTTCTTGGAAATAACATGTGAATGCATGCATCAATACAAGCGCATCTTTGAAAAGATATCCATTAAAGAAACCCGTTCCAAGGTAGCCACCATGAGTCATGATGCATGTGCATGCATTCACATGACGAGTGTGCACACTTTCATGGTGATGCTACCATGCACATTTATTGATGCTGTTACCATTTTATTTATTTTAAATGTACTGTTTCAAGATGACAGCAGTGGTATCTTGTGATCTTCGATAGGGGTGGGACGTATTCTCTGCCAGGAATTCCTCCCATTTTTTTCCACCAAATTTGCCTTGATAGTTCCCCATTTGCTAAGATCTGTGAATTGTGCCTATTGCTGTATTTTGATATGGGTACCTATTATGCCAAGAATGAATCACAATATTCCGGTTCCAAAATGTTCCCATTGCTATTGGTCATATACCATGGATCACCTATATAATACAATTATCTCCAGTATTTCAGAGGCATCATTTTAACATGGTTTGCTTACCTCAACCCACCCCGTCAGCAGCAATATGTCATGGTTGTCGTTTTTGAAGCACAACATTACCTCTAGTATGCCACCACCAGCATTATGCCGTAGGTGTCCCCTCATGTCAAGAATTACTTGCAATATGTCAGGGTTTGCATTTGCCTTGGGTGCCCTCTCTTATACCAAGACTTTCCTCAAATGTCCCAGCACCAGCATGTTAACTTCAGTGCTAATTCTCCCAGAATTATAATGCGTATGCCATTGCCTGTGATGGGCCCACAATCATACATCACATATTAAACACAATTTTGCACACTCTCACTCTCTCACCTAAATTCACTCACACTCACCTACTCTCACATTCAATCTCTTCATCCTCACTCACTCGAACTCACATTCTCTCACTTACTTATTCAGACTTATACTTACTCCCACTCACTGTTAATAACACCCAAACATACTCATACTTAGGGGTTCTCATTTTTATGTAAAACGCATTTACACACATTCCCCTTTCACACGAGTTGGCACTAGAACCTGGTGCATCTGCTCCTGTTGTATCACTGAGAGCTACACCCCTAATCTCCCCTGGGCTCACAATCTCCAAACACTCACTTCTTCTAACAAACTCAAACTTCTTCATTTATTCATTTGCACTGACTTTCACTCATTCATGCACTCTCTCAAACTCAGATTCTCACTCATCGTCACTCGATTTGACACTCTCAGACATACTCACACACACTGTCAATTAATCTCAATCACTCACAGACACATTCACCATTATATATATATATATATATATATATATATATATATATATATATATATATATATATATATATATATATACATAAACACAGAAGTACTATTTTTTTACTTACCTTGCTTCCTTTGCTAGAAGGTGGAGGCTTCATGGCAGTAGCTGAGCAGGAATCTGGTGCTGGGCATTGTAACCAACAAGCCAAGATGATGCAAAACGAAAATGTTCATCCAAGTAGACATTTTTAAAGATTTATTAGACCAGCCCAGTACCTGCCTCATGTCCAGGCAGCCAACTCTCAACTCCATATATAATTTTAGAGCCAGAGCAACAGGGCAATAGGCAGTAGAATCACATTGAAAAGATAATGACTTTAAAGCACCAAAATCCGGTTACATAGATGGTGCCTTAAAGCAATAGCACATGGCATACAGAAAATATATAACTACACATGTAATTATGTAACACACCTATCCCTTTACAATCAGACTCACACACTCACCAGGACCACACTGAAAGTAAACCAAAACTGTCCAACACAACCAGGGACAACACAAAACCCATACCATACACATAATCTACAAATCAACAAGAAGACTTTGTGTCACGTTCATTTTGCTTAATCCTTGTATCCATCCTCTCCAATGGGTCCCTTACACCTGGAACTTCAAATAAGAGACTTTTCTTGCCATATCCGCACCAGACCACCCTTCAGACATTCTAGACCTTTCTTTTTTTTTTGGACCGGGTGGGGAGGGGGGGTTATATAGCGCAAACTCAACCCAAAGGTATCAGATCACTTTGCATGAACAACAATTACGATACAGATGGACGTATTCATTATGGTAGGCATTGGAAGATTAAGTGAATTGCCCAGAATCACAGGATTTTGAGCATCACTGCCGAGACTCAAACCTGTTTCCTTAGCTTCAAGGTTGACCGCTCTAGGCCACATCCTCTCTATTTTGAGTGACCACACTCTTCCTATTGACTATCACTACTCCCATAGCCTTTCCATATCTGGACTAGCTTTTTGTCAAAACTCCTGGCTTGCGAATCCTAACCTGCTCTCGCACCATAAAATCAGGTTTCTTAACTTTCCACTTGGCGTCATAGGCCCGCTTAATCTTCGCCTGTTTCTCTTCCACCCTTGAGGCCACTTCTTCCTTCACCTTATCCTCAATTTTCTACAACAGCTTCCCCTTGAACCACCAGGGACATAACTTTAACACAGGATCTCTACTTTTGATCAGTTTAAATGGACTAACCTCAGTGGTGGTATGAGGTGCCATCCGGTATGACCACAACTTCTCCCGAAGTTGGTCTTTCCATTACACACCAAAACTACGTGCCCACAAAATGCTCTCCTTCAATACATGGTTGAAACTTTCCATCTGTCCATTTTCCCGAGGTTCATACAATGCAGTGGTTACATGGCAAATGTTGCAATACCTGGGAAAATCTCCATCTCATGTGACCTGAACTGCACCCCATTGTCAGTGATGAGAACCTCTGGGTAGCCTACCCGAAGTACCAGCTCATTGAAAAACTCCATTACAACCTCTGTGGAAAATTGAGACCCAAACTTTACTTCTGGCCATTTAGAGTGGTAGTGCACCAGAACCATGGCAGATCTACATTCATGGAGCAAGAAATGAAAAGGACCAGAAATATCAAAACCTATTTTCTGCCATCGAAATTCAGACCATCAAATGGACACAAAGGCACTGGAACCACTCTAAGCATTTTGTCACTGGTTGCACATACTTCCTCGCACAACCCTAAAAACCAGTGTAAAAAGACCAGGCTACCAAAACATAGTCCTCACCAACCTCTTCATGGGGGACATTCCTATATGTCCCTCATGGGCTAAAGACATAACGAGATCACACAACCAGACGGGCGGCATGCATTTTCCACCTTTAAACAATATTCCATCTTCTACTTCGAATGCACCAGACACTTTCCAGTATAAGATTACTTCTGCTAAAATCTCCTTCCTCCTCAGACACCCTTCTGTCACACATTCTAAAACACTCTTTAGCAATACATCCTCCTCCCCAGCCCTTCTCCACTTCTCCTCATCAGCACCTTCACATTCTTTGGACATCACATTTGTTATGTTGGCTAGCACTACCAAGTCTCCTGCCCCATCAACTCCGTCCAATTTGTCACACGGTAGCCTTAAAAAACACTCAGCAGTGATATTGCTCTTCTCAGGCACATGTTCCACCTTGAAATTGTATTCCTAGAGGATGGACATCAACATTGCAATACACGAAGTGTAAACAAACCTCCAACCAGACGCTTGTGATCAGCTTTAAGGATGAAATGCTAGCTACAGATGTAACTGTAGAAATGCTACACTGCCCACAAGCATGCTAGCAACTCCATCATTGGATACCTTCTCTCTACATCATTCAGGGTGTGAGAAGCAAGCACCACATTACATTCCTCACTACCACAACTCTGTGACAACACACATCGCACACTATAGAGGCTGGCATCAACTGTTATTATGCATTCCCTGTTTACACAAAAGGGTTTTATTATAGGTGCTCCAACAATCTATAATTTGACTAATTAAGATACTTGCTGCTGTCTATCCAACCACACAAACTCCACAATTTCCATGGTATGCTCATTCAACAGATCCATTTTAGTCATAAAATCTCTGGTAAACTTGCTTTAATACCCACAGAGGCCTGAAAACAAGAGAAGCTTCTCCTTACTATCTGGTGCAGGTGTGCTAACAATGTCATCTACCAATGATTTCTTTGGCATAACCCCTTACTTTGACAAGGTATGTCCCAAATATTTCACAGACTCTTGAAATAACTTACACTTGCCCTCTTTCAATGTCAACCGATGTTTTCCCAATACTCCACATACCTCTTTTAAGTGCTCTAAATGCTCTTGTTTTTTTTTTATCAACAATCATTTTATTGATATGTTTCAAAAGCATATCATTACATAATGCCATTTCCATCCCTTTGTTCTCTTCACATAGTGATAAGCTATTATAGTGTAGTTCCTATATTCCCAATAGGCTCTGCGCATTTGAATAATATATCCTATAGATATGATGTAGGACTTAGGTCAATAGGTCTCTATCGAATATATACTAAACTAAATTGTGAGTGCCAGGTAGCTCAGAGGTCACTAGAAACTTTCTCGAATTCACAAGAAGGGATTCGTTTCTGACAACCGCATAAACATGACAACTTTGTTTCCCTCGGACTGGAATAACTATCTTCAGAGTCGTAGAAACAATAGATAAGTATTTCACCTAGTCAATAGAGGATGCTATGTTTCTACAGAGTTTGCAGAGAAATAGTGAGACACGCGTTTTCAATAAAAGATTTATTGAACAGTCTTCTTTCTCATGCAAGAGAGGTGAACTGCTACAATCGTTAGACAGGATGCAAAGTATAATGTGTACAGCGAGAATAGTGTTATAAAATAATACTGTAATAGTATTTTATGGTTTCTAAGCCATAAAAAAATACATATATAAATAACACAGGCTAAAATACTCAACTGGTGCTTCTAAAATACGCCTACCCCAATGTACCTAAACTAGGTCTAGTATGAGGGAAGAAGTTAGTATGGTCTTTAGCTTAGGTTTAGTTTTTGCCAAGAATCTATCAAAGGTTTCTATAGGTTCTCATCAGCTCCATACTTTAGAATGAAGGAGGTCTGGTATCTCTGTCTCGGACTCGATTTCCCAACACTGTAGCAGGGTTTCCGTTCTCCCACAGAACTGTGCATAGAGATCTAGAACCTCAGTGAGTTAGGATGATCCAAAAACTCATCTCAGTGTCAGAAATCTCCTTACCTAGCTAGCTACAGTGTCTCATGGATCATTATGGAATGATCCATGTCTTAGACAAACCAGAACATGATCTTTAGAATACCTCAGGAGTCGTGGAACACATGAACACTCTTTCGTTATATAATCATTTCAAACCAAAACTGGGAGTCAAAGAACACAAGTGCAAGTTTGAAATATTTATTATTCAATGCAAAGTTCTCAAACGCAGTATCTTGTATAATACCAAAATGCAGATTATAAAAATCAGAGTCAGCAGCATAGTCACTAATCCATAGTAAGCAAAAGGTGCTAGCATGTTATAATGCAAATCTATAGAAATCTATATCACCTATATTTCGCGCACCCTATATAGCATATTATTTTATATCTAAGAAGGTCTCATTCGGGCTTTAGCATGGCGGCCCCATACCTCTCAATGTCAGTAGGAGCAGATCACATCAACAGCTACCAGCTCTCTTCATGCGCAGCACCAAGTGTGTACGTTCATTCCGTGTAACTCTATCTTAAACCCGCGCAGAGCCCAAAATGTTGGCATCAACATTATTTGTGTTATGTCTAATGTGGTGCGAGGATCAGGCCTCCCAGCAACCTTGTGTTAGGTTAATTATAGAGTGTGCAGCTCTCAGTGTGCAGACAGTTGTACCAAGTGTACCAAGCAAAGCTGATAGCATAGAAATAACATATTATTCTCAAATAAACCACCTCACCGCTTCTAGGGTGAAAGCGACAACAACAAGTATGTGTCGTGTGCAAAACTGAAGCCGAAGGAAAAAAGGCTGTTTAAACATGTAATGCACTCATGCTAACTTAACGCAATATATGTAACGAAGTATCCATATGACACCCCCCCATTGGTCCGAGCACCGTCAAACATAAGGGAAAAGGCAATACTAAATCAGATACAAAAATTGAAAGCAAAGTTCAATAATCTTGAGCTAAAATAAGCTAAAAATATGTATGAATGAATATGTATGAATGCCTACAGTGGCCTCAAGTCTAAAAATAAAAACAAAACTTTCGAACCAAAAGTTATCCACCAGGTCTCAAAAATATGAAATGTAGGACCAGACCGCATCAATTCAAATGTCTGTAAGAGAAAAAACAAGGCACTTATCCGATATCCAAAGTCATGTGCCACATTGACGTTATCCTCAGCGACATCACGTGATTGAACTCTCCATCAGCTGAACACAGTCCATCTCTCCAATTCAGCGAGGGGCAAGTCATATTTCACAACAAAGCACTCCTCCCAGGCATGTCATGATTGGAAAGTATATGCAAAGAAAGTTGCAACAGCATCCAGTATGAAATCACTGCCATCAACCGAAAATAGTTCAGCAATCCAATTCAGCAATGGGAAAGAACATACGTGCTCCTCCAGCATCGGATCCTCCTGTAACGCCAGAGGACAACTCGGTGGGTTCACCAGATCGCTGTGTGTCAGAAAGGCATCCGCTGCTGCAGAGATCTCCCATTGGCCCAAAACTCCATTTATCGCTGCCAAGGCCATAACTCTTTCGCCAGAACAGATCAGCTCATGAGCCACCACGGGACGCATTAGTTGATCAAAATCGACGTCAGGAGCAGTCCTCAAGCATAGGCACAAATCAATGGCCCAATCGAACTCGCAGCTCAGGCAGTGAAACACAGGTTGGACACACGTGAAGTCGGTGAACCGAAATGACAATCTATAGGCCGTGCTTAATGCTGCAAGCGGCAATGTTCCATAGTAATTGAGCATCCGATTACGGCACAGTGTCAGGAGGCGTTGAACGGCGTCTTGCGCAGGATGGGCATCCATGTTTTATGAAGAAAAACACCAACAGAATGCCTGCGGCTACAGCCAGCAACACAGGTAGTCCACCAAACAAACTCGAAAAAATAGTGTGGAAAAACGTGGGAATGATACCAAAAACTTTTTCAAACGTAGTCACGAGGCCACTGCTTACTAACTTGAAAAAATGTGCAAGCCCAGTCGTTGAAGAAGCATTAAAAATCTGGTGTACCAGCTCGCAGAAATGAAACGGCAAATCAGTATTTAAAAGCGCCTGCACCTCTGTGCGGGTGTTGGCTATGTGAAGGACATAAGTTTCCCGGGCCGAACTCAGGGTCACTTGTTTTTGAGACAAAAGGGCCCTTATTCTGCTTAAACCATTGAATTTTGCTTCCAAGGTTGGAATCCGTGGCCAGATGGAGACATCTAAAGACCCATGCGTGGGTGGGTATAGAACATTCTTGCAGCACACCACACGCTCTGATACAGTTACCACATAAGCCACACCAATTAATAAACCACAACATAATTCGTTGTTTAAAAGCAAATAACTACCATTAGCTAATAATGTGAATGTGGGAACCACTGCTGGAACTGGCGTGCCTTTTAAAACACATGCTAAATTTGGGCGGTCCTGATTACAAGAACCGTGTAACTGAATGTGTCTGCATATTAACGAATGGTCAGGTGACTGTGTGCATTCCTCACCATTAAGATTCACTTCTTTCCCATCCTTCAGACATCTGTATGTGTATGGTAATGACCATGCCTCATGTAGGAATGCATTGCCCAGTGGTTCATATCGTCCTATAGCAATATACCGCATACAGTTAGTAAATTTATATAAAGGAAATGGTAATGTAATTAAACCATGAATAAGCCACGTGGCAGTAGTGGTTTCAGCAACAGAAAAAGGCAAGGATTCTAGCTTCTCAATATGTAACATAGAAAATGAAGCATCACGCATTGAAAGCATGCGCTGTTTTTCAGTAAGATTAAAAGGGGCGAAAAGGGATGAAACGTTCAATGAGGTCCAGGGAACTCGACCAGCCTTAATTGTCTGGAGAGTCCAGGCAAACTGCATTACAGAACGCAATTGATTTTGACCATGGTATAACGTGGACACTTCATCATGTACAATATCAACAACAGAAGAAACAATATTATCCAATGTGTAAATTCTGGAAGAAAGCATGTTAATACTGTTATCGACCACTGCAAGCACTTTTTCCAAATTTGCTTGATCAATAGCCCTCAGGCGTTTAGCTGCTTCAACCTGTGAAAATTTCCAAATTTCATTGTAAACAGCATAAATAAAGCGTTTAGACCTACCCCTAGTCGGGCCTTTTATAAAATCATTTAGCTCTATATTCTCATTCAACTGGGACAGATGCAGTTTAACTGCAGCTAAAGTGGAATGTTGTAACCAGTTCTGACACAATTTTCCTACTGAATATGTTGTAACAGTGTGATCTGTTTCAAACCTGGGATCTGGCCTGATGTGTGTAAAACCTTCAGACAAACCCAAAAAACGACGTTGGCAAGAATCAGAGCTTCTTTGCCACAAAAGCCACCCATCTGGATCAAAACTGGAAATATTAAAGGAGGAATTCTGCAAAAGTGCTTGTATCCCACTGATGGAAAATGTAGTGAAATTACTCCAACCTGAATATTCTTCCAAATCAGGGATAGTAGGGGTATCTAATTTTTTAGATGTAGCCAATCCAAAACATGTTGTTTGGGAAATAGTAGAATTTAAAAACAACATGTGATTCGGGATGAGACATGCACGATGCAAAGCCTCAGTGCCTTGTACCTGCCAATCTTTGGTACCCCAAACCGATTTAAGGTCAATAGCATCCTTCCATAACTCATAGCCATCCACAGATAGCCTTTCTAGAAAGGACTTTGAATACAGCAATTTTGTATCAGTAAGTCTAACTTTGGGCATGAATTTCTGGTTCACTTTAAAATAAAACGACTCAGGATTTGATTGATTAAAATCTGTAAAGTAAGAGTATTTTCCCAGAAATGTACTTGAGCTCCCCTGTAAAGGAGTAGGGCAATGTTCCCACTGAGTGTGATTCACAGGAACCCTCCTGGAACTTGTCTTGTGTAAGAAATGATTTCCATAATGTTGATAACAAAACAAATCACCATAATTGACAGAATCTAAGTACAAATCCTCATCATCAAAGGCCGCATAATATTTCAAATCAGAGAACAATGCTTCTACGGCCTGAAGATCCCAATCATCAGAACGAATATTTTGCTTAATCACATCTCCCATGTTTACTCTAAGCACATTAGGAACATTAATAACTTCTGTGGGGCCATGTATCTGAAACCTAACCGCATCCCACACAATCCCATCAAGGACAGGCCAAGCAGTAATCTCTACTGAATGTAAGTCTCTCTTCAGTCTGTGTGCTGAATGTGAGGAGGAAAGAGGGGCCAATGTTCCATTAAGGTACCGAATTCGTGTTCTTTCTTTCACATAATGGCCATCGATCAGGCGGAAAAAATAAAACACAAAACCAATTGACATAAAAAGATAAAATGAAAATAGTATCAGCCAAATGTATGTCCAAGGTGGAATTAGAAAATGTTTTTTAAACAGCGTGGCATATTTTGCAATAGTCGATGGTTTCTTTGAAAGTTCCGAATCAGAGTCAAAAGAGAATCTGGACTGGTTAGCCAAACGAGCTTGTAAATCGGACATAGATAAATCTGCAGGATCTGCATAGGTCACCTCATCAATGTTAGTAACAGGAATAGTATTTAATAAAGGACTGGACATAGCAGGCATCTCGAGGGACACCTCCTGATCTGCACCAGATGTAATAGCCAGCACAGAGTGCCTCACCATGGAAGGACAGGATACAGCCGGTGTCAGGCTATGAAGAATCGGCCACCCTGTGTGTCTTGACATTGTCAATAGAAATAAATCTGTTTTCTTTACGACCTGGAAGTGGTGGTAAAATGACTGTTCTAGTGCCCTTCACTCCAAGGACTGGAACTGGTGCACGATACGAGGGACCAAACTCTTTCTTGTTATCGATCTTCTCTCGAACCAGTTCTCCAACCTGGGGTAGCCAGCCAACTACCGGGATCTGCAACGCATCATCCGACGTGGAGGGCAAGTGTTCCTTTGCAAGACTGTCTCTGGTCTTTTGTAGATCCTGTAAAACATTGCAATGTTCATCTACGTCAAAGGCCGCGGCCTGGGCCTGGCAGTCTGCACCATCAAGGTCAGGGACGTACATCTTGATACCAAAGAGCATTTCGTATGGGGTCCGCCCACCCAGAGACCTTCTAGGGAGATTATTAAGCGCACGCTGCACGCCATAGAGGTGGGTCAGCCAGTTTCTACCAGTGCCTATAACACGGGCTGTCAAAGATTGCTTTAAGTTGCGGTTCATTCTTTCTACCACAGAATTGCCCTCAGGCCTGTAGGGACTTAAAAACTTCACCTGTACTCCCAACGAAACCATAGCATCCTTATACGCCTTAGAGGCGAAAGCCGGACCCTGGTCCGAATGGAAAGCACCACAAGCAAAGATTCCCACAAAGACACGCAAATCCTTAATGACAGTTCGCGAATCAGCGCTTCGATGCGGCCATACCCACACAAAGCGTGTGCATGAGTCAACTGCTACTAAGATGTATTTATACGCAGTATCAGAAGAAAAAGGACCGCAGTGATCCAAATAAACACAACCAAGTGGTTTATTAGAGATGTACAACTGTGTCTGAGGCGGACGCGCAGCAGTAGAAGGCTTAATCTGCTGACAAATGTCACACATAAGGACATAATCGCGCGTCTGTTTGTACAGTCCCCGCCACCAGAACCTCTGTTGTAGCTGAGATACAGTGGCTGAGACGCCCGCATGCGCAGACGCCACACCTTCATGAGCCGCTGTAATCAGAGACGCTCTGCGATCCGAGTTGGGAACTAAACGCTCTCCAACTTCAGGAATTTTCACATAAGGAACCTTATCGGGACTTAAGTGGTATGTGTACTTCGAAGGGAACCCCGCAGGATATTTACCTCCCTTCTCCGTGGCAGCCACAGCTGCCAAGATGTCATCATCTATTTTGCTTTTGGACCTTGTGACTGCTGCAACTAAGTATTTTGATACCGCTGACTTCGCTGCTTCATCAGCAAGCGAGTTGCCAACAGCGTGGACCCCCACGCGCTGGTGGCCGAGAGTATGAATCACAAACACGAGCGGCAGTTTCTCTTTAAGTTCTGCCACTCGGACCCAGATCATTTTATGTTTTATTGTGCTACCCTTGGAATCATGAAAATCATTCTGAATCCAAAAGAACAAGTTCTCATTGTAAGACTGGACACAGTAGTAAGAATCACTTACGATTAAAGTCGTCACACAAGGATCAGCGTACTCCAATGCAAGCATCAGAGCACGCAGCTCAGCTAATTGTGCGGTGCAGTCCCCAAGCGTCTGCGTGTGCACGACACTGGACTTGAACTCATCGTTCACCATGGCACCGACCACAATGGCGCAAGCGGAAACGTAGGCATGTTTAGAGCCATGCGCAACCTGCGCCGAACCATCCGTGTAAATGATACAATGGAAATCCTCCAACGGCCGCATTGCTAAAGGAGCAGGATGAACAAATTCATACTGTAAATACTCCTGCGACCGTAAAGCGGCGTCAAAAATAAACGTGACATCCTGAGATGTCAAGGATGTAGCCCACTGAATCCACCGAGGGTGCAAAGCTTTAGAATTCGGTACACTGGCTTTCGTGACCGCCTCCAAGGCAGGACACGGGGTAACAACCAACATGCGCTTTCCCTGCGACAGGGCACGTTCCTTAAGAATTGCCATCTGTACTGCAGTTAACACTTTCTCCACAGTGGAAAAACGCAGTTCAGCCGAAGTGTACAAGTGTGACTTGTAAGCAATAGGTACAGTATCCCCCTCATTAAAAGTAAGGTACGTGAAACCCACCGTCCCAGGGATAATTCTTATCACCAGGTTGGTCTGGTTATCACGAGTCTGTAAGTAGTCAGAAGTGAGCAAATCAGCCTGCAAAGACTGCAGAATGGCTGAATGCTCAGGCAGCCAGCATGATTTGGAAAAAGATGGTTGTACCAAGGCATATAAAGGCTTGATACGCTGGGCATATTCCGGAATGTATGTCCTCCCGAAATTTAAAAAACCCAGTAAAGACTGTAATTTTTTCAGCGTTGTCGGAGAGCGCAACTGCGCGCACTTCTCCAGGAAGTGAGGAGCCAATCCCTTTCCTTCATGGTTAAGTTCATAACCTAGAAACAACACTGTGTATTCTGCAATGTGTGATTTTGCAAAGTTAAACTTGTAACCCATGTCTGCAAAGTTACAAATTATGCTGTTTACTCGACACAGATGCACCCAAAGCTCGTCGTCTGTGAGATAAATGTCATCCACATACGAACATGCAACTGGATCGAAACTCTCCAAAAGAGAGACTATGCGGGCGGAAAACACTCCAGGACTATTTTTATATCCCATTGGGAGTCGTTTAAACATTTTTTGTACGCCGCCGCACGTAAAACTGGTCCATTGGGAACTTAGACCATCTAATCTATGTGCATAAAAACCATTGGAAATGTCAAGCGTGGTTTTGAACCGTTTACGCTCAAGACTATTTACTAGAGCAGAGCCGTGTGTATTCTGTACTGCACAGTTACGGCAATGCGAGTTCAAATGCCGGTAATCCAAAACTAGACGATACGAGCCGTCCGGCTTGTTAACAGTAAAAAGGGGATTATTCATTGGTGACACACACGTTTCAATTACACCTTGATATTCCAATTGTTCAAGGATAGCCGCGACTGAAGCTTTAGCTTCACGCCGTATGGGATACTGGGGTTGTGGCTGCGGCTGTGACCGTAAAGAAATCTCATGGCTAGGGGACAATTTATCCCAGCCACACTGATTTCGGTACACAGCCGGCGCAAGCGCCAGAGCCCACTCTTCTGCAAAATGCAGCGCTTCCACTCTCGGTACAGTGTGCGCGTAACTGGGGAGGATTACCTCCTCCCCTCGCGGAGCTGCGAGAACAAAAGGTGGGGGCCAGTCAGCCTCCGAAAGCAAAATGTCATACGTATCCGAAAGATTTTCCCAAAATACCCCTTTTACAGTTCGCTGCATGTCACCTTCAATTAACAGGACAATTTCAAAAAGTCTTTCAGGGGGAGCAACATGCGTATCTGCTGTTTCAATCACAATAAAAGTCTCAGTCGCTGTCACCTTCAACAGTGGACGGAGGGCCTCTCTCACTATGGTAATCTCCGCCGCCCTGTCCAGCAAGGTCAGAGCCCACGTCAGATTCCGAAGCCGCGTTCTCACTATCTGGGGCATATCGATGCGCCGTTAAGGCTGCGACTTTCTTCTTGGCAAACTGCGGTCTCTTTGGCGTAGAGTCGTCCCGCTGATCCCCTTCACTTCGCGTGCGGGGCTGGCCACGTCCTTGCTGGCCACCCCTGCCCCTGCCGCCCCCTCCACCACCGGTTGACGGAGCCGATGAGTCCTGAAAGGAACGAGGAGAGCGTTGGTCAGAAGCCTGATATCTCTCTGGCGTTTTAATCATCGCGCGATCGCGCAAATCATAAACTCGATCTGACTGCGCAGGCTGCGAAGGTGCAGGACCAGAAACCTGTGTCTGCTGTTGTTGTTGCTTACCCTGCTTCTGCTTTTTAGGCCAATTTTGTTTTTTGGACTTGGGTTGTCCACCCGTTTCCGAAGACTGTCCCTGGGGTTGCTTCCTCTCTTTTTCAGAAAAAGCCTTTAAACCCTTAGAAGTGCGGCCAACCATTTTATAAGCCGCCACAATAATTCTTGCCAGCTGACGGGGTTTCTCGGCCTCGGGAATTAACGCCAGAGCATTGGCCACCTGAAAGTTCACTGCATCCCCCTTGACATTTGCAAGGATAAGACCGCAAACCGTTTCAAACGAGCCGCTCAGTCGCATACCCAATTCAACCGCCGACTCCAGTCCGTGATCATCCTGAACACGTTTAAGGACCTCAGAAAGGTTTGACACAGACGGGGTGCCATAGCACCTCGAGTAAACCGCTGCAAAAGTCTTACCCCATGTTTCACAGTCAGCAAGTTCAGGGGCTAAATCTTTCGGTAAACTAAGCGTAAGAATCCGGTGTTTTTCACCCGGAGTCGTATTAGGGAACACAGCCTCCAGCTGGTCGAATTTCTCGGCAAGCCAGTAAGGAAAATCATCCTTATTCTCTGGCTTTCTGCCCATAACGGAATTCACCAAGACAGGACTGATTTTCAAACCAGCCTGTTCTGCCCGAAGCTGCGCACCTGCGGGGGCTGCGCCATGAATATTACGACCAATGTAATGAACAAGCGCTCTAATCACTCCAACCGCGACCTCATGAAGACGCCGCAGGTCACCCACGTTACAAGTGGCGCGATTAGGATGAGGAGTAAATCCACCCAAAGCGGGCCAATTTGTGCCCGGAATGGACAAAGGACCTAACCTCGGAGCCGTTAAAGAATGGGGTAGGGCGCCACCAAACCAAACTCCGTGCTGCCAAGCGTCGATAGGTACTTCCAGTGCCCTGTACGGAGCATAAGCCGCCGGTACATCCGTGGCAGTGTATGAATGGAAGACACCCGAATTAGCGTCCACAGCCGGAAATGTCACCCAGGAATAAAACAATTCGTACGGGTACGCATGTTCCGCACTCACCACTAGAACCACAGCCAAGCCTTCCGCAGGTACATTATAACCCCGCAAGTGGTCGCGAACCGCGACGCGGCTATGCTGCGCTATGTCCACGGCCATGTTAGCACAGGAAGTGAAAAGAGACAAAGAACAGTTTGTAGCACAACTGGGTAGTAATTCAAAGAAACCGTTTTCAGAAGAATTCAAGCTTGAAAAGACCTATTTCAAAAATAGGTAGGTTTTTCCGACACCACCGTTTACCGGAAACGGGAATGAAGGTGTTAAGGTTTGAATGATATACTACTCGAGTGTCATGAAATACGGCCAACCAATCCGTTGGGCGCCATGTAGCAGGGTTTCCGTTCTCCCACAGAACTGTGCATAGAGATCTAGAACCTCAGTGAGTTAGGATGATCCAAAAACTCATCTCAGTGTCAGAAATCTCCTTACCTAGCTAGCTACAGTGTCTCATGGATCATTATGGAATGATCCATGTCTTAGACAAACAAGAACATGATCTTTAGAATACCTCAGGAGTCGTGGAACACATGAACACTCTTTCGTTATATAATCATTTCAAACCAAAACTGGGAGTCAAAGACCACAAGTGCAAGTTTGAAATATTTATTATTCAATGCAAAGTTCTCAAACGCAGTATCTTGTATAATACCAAAATGCAGATTATAAAAATCAGAGTCAGCAGCATAGTCACTAATCCATAGTAAGCAAAAGGTGCTAGCATGTTATAATGCAAATCTATAGAAATCTATATCACCTATATTTCGCGCACCCTATATAGCATATTATTTTATATCTAAGAAGGTCTCATTCGGGCTTTAGCATGGCGGCCCCATACCTCTCAATGTCAGTAGGAGCAGATCACATCAACAGCTACCAGCTCTCTTCATGCGCAGCACCACGTGTGTACGTTCATTCCGTGTAACTCTATCTTAAACCCGCGCAGAGCCCAAAATGTTGGCATCAACATTATTTGTGTTATGTCTAATGTGGTGCGAGGATCAGGCCTCCCAGCAACCTTGTGTTAGGTTAATTATAGAGTGTGCAGCTCTCAGTGTGCAGACAGTTGTACCAAGTGTACCAGGCAAAGCTGATAGCATAGAAATAACATATTATTCTCAAATAAACCACCTCACCGCTTCTAGGGTGAAAGCGACAACAACAAGTATGTGTCGTGTGCAAAACTGAAGCCGAAGGAAAAAAGGCTGTTTAAACATGTAATGCACTCATGCTAACTTAACGCAATATATGTAACGAAGTATCCATATGACAACACCTCACAAGGGAAGTCAGAAACACTGGAGCTGAATTTTTCAGCAGAGGAGGGCAGCTTCCTGATCAGTGCGTCAGATGGAGAGTCTGCTTCCTTCGGCACTCCCTGTTGCGAGCTGCATCGGGCAAGTAGGTCATCGAACTGCTCCGAACCACCATGCTTTGCAATAGCAAGTGAAGGTATAATTATACCTTGAAGGTGTTTAGGAATGCCATGTTTGACGTAAAGTTGGGCATGTGAACGTCATGAATGAACCCCTAAGGAATAGATGTTCATTGTAAAACTAACTGAGTACTTGGAGAAATCAATATTCAAGCAAGGGGAAGTCCCTAACGGCTTAAGCTGGTTTTCCAAGAAATCGTTGAGACATTTGGTGAACGGATGGAAGTAGCCATGCCTGTATTTGGGTTGCATGGGCTATGCCTAAATATGGGATTAATTTCTATGCCTATATAAGGGCAACGTGAATGGTACCTATATGAGGGCATGAGTCTGGAAAATCCATTCTAAATCTAAAACACCATACAACACTATAGGATATCACAGTTGCTATGTTTCGAAGAAGAGAAATGGCAGTAACTTTAGGGAAGACAGTACCGTAGAACTACCAATCATTCTCAGACATTAGTCAGTAAAAAATAAAATCTCTCTTAACTTCCCACTCCCACTCCTCCCCCCACTTTTATTGAGATCAGTTATTCACTGAAATACATTTGGGTGTATGGATTGCCTGGCCTGGTCGTCGGGTCCTCTGGTATTACTTACCCATGTTGTCTTCCCTTGTTCCCCACTAGCTCCCCTATTTCATGGAATTGAAAAAGATGAAACACCTGTGTCCATGTGGGGCACGCAAATAAAGGAAGTCCCCTCGATAAAACTCTACTAGGTGTATCAGAAATTTTTTAAGGTGTCCGCCAATACACTTGTCATTTTCTACATGGTGAGGCCCTGCCAAAGTCGGGCATGCCATTGGGTCATAGATGAGGCCTCCCTCTGCTTTCACACCACTGCCAGTGGCATTTTGGCTGCTCCGAAGCATAACCAAAGGATGATCCTGTCGCTGACCATTTGTCATTTGAGTGCAACAGATCTAAGACCCAGTAGGATTGACCCCAGGTCAAGGGGAATGGGGTAACCCAGTATATCCTTAATCTGGGGCACGATCTCTGACCAGTATGGTTGGATCGATGGACAGTCTTCTTTCACTTGTTGGAGAAATCAGGGTAATTTGCATTGTAAGGGTTCTGTATCCTAAGGGTAATTTTAATTATCAAGTAAGTGATTTCCTTGGTTGCCCATTGGAAGGGTGTGGCATCGAACAATGCTACCATCTCACCCTGTGGCATTGTGAGGTTCAGCAAGTAAGATTTAGTAAGGTTAACCTGTAACTCAGCTATCAGTTCAAAATGCCTCAACTCTTCCATTACCATTAGTAATGAGGTTTTCATGGCTGTGAGGGATGAGAGCATGTTTTCCGCGAACAGGGAAATCTTATGTTCATCTCTCCCAAATGTAATACCCTGTATCTCAGGTGACAAACTAATTTTATCAGCCAAGGGTACTATGTTTAGGGCAAAAAGATGTGGGGAGAGGGGACATCCGTGGCGAGCCCCCTCGTCACTGGAAACAAGGATGAGCTCACCCCATTTTCCAGAACACTGGTGCTGGGGCAGGAATAGTTTGCTCTTATCATAGCAATAAACTTGTCACAGAACCCGTACTTCAGCAAGGACAGAAAGAGAAAGGACCAGTCCACATGATCAAAGGTCTTCATGGCATTGAGTGCCAGTAGAACCACTGGAACTGCTTTTTTGTTCACCCTGATGAAAGACTCTTTGTAGATTGTCATGAGTTTGCCTGCCTTGAACAAACCCAGACTGGTCCAGATGGATCGGTTCTGCCTTTAATGATTCTAGCCTATTGGCCAGTATCTTTGTGTATATTTTGGCATCCAGATTGAGGAGCGCTATTGGGCAGTAGGAGCTCCACAGTTTAGGATCCTTCCCGGGCTTGGACAGCACCGATAGGGGCCTCTCCCATAGATGTCGGCACCCCCGACTCCAGAAAGGAGTTATATAAATTTACCAATTACGGGATTACCTCCGACCCGAACGTTTTATAGAACTGGGCTGTCAAGCCGTCTGGGCCCAGTGATGTCTGTGGTTTTAAGTTAGCTATGGCAATGCTCACTTCCTCCAGGGTTATAGGTGCTCCCAGTTCATCGTTCTGTAAGGCCGACACCTTTGGTAGCTTAACCTCCCCCAGGTATATTTCCTGGTCAATCAGCTAATAACTCTCTGCCTGATACAGATTTTGGTAGAATTGGCCAAAAGCGAAGGCCTTGTCAAGCTCCGCGGTCGCAATATCCCCCGGTGACCTTAGGTCTCCTATATAGTCTCGCTCCCTTTTCATCCTCAACTGTCTGGTCAGGTGTGTCCCCACCTTATTGCCTTTCTTGTAGTTAGTGCTTTTGAGATGCAGTAGAGTTAACTCCTCCCCATTGTTGTGGATAGCGTTCAGTTTATCCCTGAGAGCCGTTACTTTCTTTTGCCGGTAAAAAGTAGGCTGCCTATTGTGTTCTCTTTCCACTTCTTTCAGTTCTGTTACCAGTGCAAATCTTTTTTGTGCCCAACACTTGGCCAATTCTGTATTAAGAGTGATGCATTGACCTCTAAGGATTGTTTGAAGGCATCCCAATTAGTAGCTTGCGGTCATTTTTAAGGGACGATTCCTTGATGGTCTTACGTAATTTATTGCACATTAATCAATCCCTTGTGAGGGCCACCAGAAAAGAACACTTCTCATATTTTGGGGGAGGGCCATGCCAAACCAGTGTCAGTGTGCATGGGGCATGGTCAGAGACAGTGATCGGGTGTATGGATGTGGCCTGCAATGCTGGGAATAACGTTTTACTTGGAAAGATGTAGTCGATCCTAGAGTAGGACCTGTGTATATGAGAAAAGAAAGTGTAGTATATTTCTAATGAGTTAATTATGCACCATGTATCTACTAAGTCCAACACAGAAACATCTACTTTCAAGGCTTTGGTAAAGGTGCTAGAGGCTGCACTTTGGGAATGCGTGCTGTCCAGGCCTGCATCCCATGTAAAATTGAAATCCCCTAATAGGAAAATCTTACCCTCATCAAACACCCCCAGCCATAGTCGGACCTTGGAAATAAATGCAGTTTCATTTGTGTCAGGTGCATAGATAGAGGTGAATGTGAAAAATCGACCGTGCATTTTGCCCTTTACCATCTCAATCCTGCCCTCCTTCTCCATTTTGCTTCCTTCAGGCTGGAACTTGCAGGGCTCTATGAAAGAGGAGCACAACCCTGTTATGCTTGGTCGTTGTTGAAGATCGATAAATAATGAGATATGTTCTGTGTCTTAATAAATGTTCCTCCACCCTTTTCAGGTGGGTTTCCTGCAGCGCAACAACATCATGCCTCTGATCATAGAGATAATTCCACTATTTCTTGCATTTGCTATGGGAGTTAAGCCCCTCACTTCACATTCCAAGTTAACAAGGTAAGTACCGTTTATAGTAAGTGTTTGTGGTATTGCGCCAGCTGATGTTCTGTGGGTTAAGCCTTTTAGTGTGCTTTCCCTGCCCCTCTGACCCACCACTAGTATTCTCTGCAGCTGGTCCATGGTCCCGACCTACCTGCTTCTTGTAAATGAAAAACTGCCTGTGCACCCCCCTCCCGTAATAACAAAAGAATTCTAAGTCAGAACATTTGGGGTCAACTTGACCCAACTCCCAGAAGTAAACAGTGATAAAAGTACACTTATTGTGTGTTTAACATGGACGTATTGGTCCATGTCCGTGTTTGGCGAGCTGTGAAATGTGGCGATCTAGTCACCTGTTTTTTGGCAACATCAGGAGAGATAGTAAGCAGTTTGTTCCCCTTTCCATTTCTCTACTCCCCTCGATCCATTGTGACCCCCTCCCTCATTTATCATTAAACAAAGGAGATATCTAGTCTCCTCAAAGCCCCATCCACTATAGGGCATCATAAGTGATCTCCTGGAATTGGTCCGGTCCTCAGCAACATAGCAAGGCCAGGGGAATGTATATTCCCTCGGCCATACCAGTGAGCTATTTCACCTTTCACCCTTGTCCATAAAAGTCAGAGTTAATTATCGGTGCTCCCACACTCCATGGATAGATCCTGTAGCTGCTCCAAAACTCCGGAGTGTAACTGTAGCATCGGTCCTTGCCTTTATCCATTGCACTTGGCATAGTGCTCAGAAGTCGATCCATTTCACCTCACTGTTAATATCTACTCCCCCCTTCAGGGTTATTTTCCCTTGAGGGATTTCAACCTTTTCTGCAGCTGCCATTGTACATTTCTCTTTTTCTCTACTGCCTTTCTCCCTGTGTCGCTTTCTGAGGATCCGTGTTTCCTGATCATCAGAACTTGCAAGGCTCAACAGTTCCGCCACTTCGACATATGAGGTACAGTGGTGTTGCTTATTATGTAGTGAAAAACAATTCCAAAGGCTATAGGTATTGCTATATTTTATGTTATCTCGCAGTAGCCTGTCAGGGACTACTTGCATTTGTTGCCGGCACGCCAGTGTCACTGGAACCACATCCTGGTATAGTTCACACTTGAAACCTTGGATGGATATCTCCGTTTTAGATCTTGCTGCCTGAAGGATCGCCTCCCTCTTGTGAGAGTGCAGTTTAGCCAGGACGTTTCATGGTTGCTTATTCCCTCCGAGAGTGGCGGCCCACCCTATGCACCCTGTCAATTTTTATCTTCGTGCCTCCAGATCTGAGAACTTCTCCAAATACTCCTAAAACAAAGGCGTCCAGGTCTACCCCTCCTCCAGGTTCTTCAGGTGAACTTGGTCTCTTCGAACTTTGTTTTTGAGATCCTACGTTTTAGGATATTGACTCGTAGCTGTTCCTGGAGCCCTTTTGTCTTGTTTTCCATCTCCTCCATTATATGGTCTAAATCTTGCACTTTAGATTCTACTTCCAACGTGTGACTGCCGACAAGTCAACATCTTGCTGCAGTGTTGTTACCTTGCCCCGGATGTCAGAACGTAGGGCCTCCAAAAAGACCTCTAGATTCGCCTTAAGTTCCAGTCTGAGTTCTTTCTGGAAGTCTCTTAGGGAGGCTAGCAGGTTTTCTTTAGTGAACACCATCTCTCCTTCCTGCCTGTTTCCTGTTGGTTTGCCTCTCGCCCATGTAGGAGTTAAATAGCTGGAGACACTCTTTGACTGTGTCTTTTTGGGAGGCATAGAGTCCATATCATCAACTGATCACCCCCCCCCCCCCCCTGACTGAGCGGTGTACCTCCATAGGCCGTTGCCTCCTTGTTTGGGCAGTACCTCCTGGCCCGGGGTTTCTTTGTCAGGCAGAGACCTTTATCAGATCACAAGCCTATGTGAGCGATGGGGGACTCAACGCCCCGTGTACCAACTTGAGTAATCACCTTGGAAATATCTTGTGTACATATCCCCACATATTCGGAGGTAGTGCATTATTATAGGGGATTTCGTCCACAGCTAATGTTGGGGAGGGTCTCACTGAGTCTCTCTTCTTTTGCTGGCCCACTAGCTTGGGTAGATACTGCAAGATCTCATCCTCCCTTGAATCTATGCTTATGGGACCTAGCTCTGTGTGGGTCCTTGCGTCGTGTAGGCACCCTGATGGTGTAGCTAACATTTCCCCACCAGGGGTGCTAGTGACTGTAGGTCATATCATACAAACTTGTAAAGCGCGCTACTCACCCGCTAGGGTCTCAAGGCGCTGGGAGGGGGGAGGATGAGATGCTAATGCTCGAACAGCCAGGTCTTGAGTTGTTTCCTGATGGAGAGGTGGTCCTGGGTCTGCCGTAGTTGGATGGGGAGGAAGTTCCATGTCTTGGCCGCCAGGTAGAGAAGGATTTTCCTCCGGCGGTGGCTCTGCGAATTCGTGGAACGGCGGCGAGGGCGTGACTGGCAGATCGCAGTTGGTGGGTGGGTGTGTAGAAAGTGAGGCGGCTGTTGAGGTATTTGGGGCCCATGTGGTGGAGGGTTTTTTGTGCGTGGGTGAGGAGTCTGAATGTGATCCTTTTGCTGACGGGGAGCCAGTGCAGGTCTTTCAGATGGGCAGAGATGTGTGATGGGGGATGTCCAGGATGAGTCGTGCCGAGGCGTTCTGTAAGCACTGGCGTCTTTTCTGGAGTTTGGCTGTGGTTCCAGCATAGAGGGTGTTCCCCTAGTCCAGACGGCTGGTAACGAGGGCCTGGGTGATCGTCTTCCTGGTTTCGATGGGGATCCACTGGAAGATCTTTTGAAGCATGCGCAGGGTATTGAAGCAGGATGACGAGACGGCGTTGACTTGCTTGGTCATCGTCAGGGAGGAGTCCAGGACGAAGCCTAGGTTGCGTAGGTGGTCTGTTGGCTTGAGTGCGGTGCCCAGGACCGGGGGCCACTAGGAGTTTTCCCAGGATGAGGACTTCCGTCTTGTCTGAGTTCAGTTTCATACGGCTGAGCTTCACCCATTCCGCTACGTCTTTCATTCCTTCCTGGAGGCTAGCTCTGGCGGTGGTGGGGTCGTTGGTTAGGTAGAGGATCAGCTGAGTATCGTCAGCGTAGGAGATGATGTTGAGGTTGTGTTGGTGTGTGATGGCTGCGAGAAGGCTCATGTAGATGTTGAAGAGGGTGGGGCTGAGCGAGGAACCTTGCGGAACGCTGCAGGTAACTTCGGTGGCCATGGATGGAACGGGGGGAGTTGGACTCTTTGGGTTCTTCCGGCGAGGAATGAGATAATCCATTCCAGGGCCGATCCTTGGATACCTGTGTTTCTGAGGCGCTGTATCAGGGTGTGGTGGCATACGGTGTCGAAGGCTGCTGAGAGATCCAGGAGGGACCTGATGTCGTCGGTAGCTGCGATGAGTGTGGTCTTGGTGCTGTGGTTTGCTCGGAAACCGGACTGCGAGGGGTCGAGGGATCCGTTTGTCTCGAGGAAGGTGGAGAGTTGTTTGTTGACGGTCTTCTCAATGACCTTGGCAGGAAAAGGGAGGAGCGAGATGGGGCGGAAGTTCTTGATGTCCGTGAGGTCCACAGTGGGTATCTTCAGGAGGGCGCTCAGCTCGGCATGTTTCCAGCTCTCCGGCAAGGTGGCAGATGCGAAGGAGCTGTATTAATGATGTCCTGGAGTTGAGGTGCAATGATGGAGTCGGCTTTGTTAAAGATGTGGTGTGGGCAGGGGTCGGTTGGGGAGCCTGAGTGGATGGTGTTCATCGTGCGGGTGGTGTCTTCGGTGCTGACCAAGGTCCAGGTGCAGAGGGTGGCGGTGGGGGGCGTTGGTTCGGTGGTTGGGTGTGTGGTCTGTGCGCCGAAGCTGTTGCTTATGTCGGCGATCTTGCGGTGAAAGAATGAGGTGAGTGAGTCGCAGAGGTCTTGCGAGGGTGTGATGTCGTAGTTGCAGGCGCTGGGGTTGGAGAGCTCTTTAACGATGTTGAAGAGTTCTTTGCTGTTGTGGGTGTTGTTGTTCAGTCGTTCTCCGAATGATGTCCTTTTGGTGGTGCGGATCAGCTGGTGGTGTTTGCAGGTGGCGTTCTTGAGGGCTGCCATGTTTTCTGCTGTCTCGTCGTGGCACCAGGCTTTCTTTTTGAGGTCGTTGGTGAACCACAATGCTTTCTTGATGTCGGGTCTGCTGGGAGGGTTCTTCAGTGGTGCTAGGTCGTCGGCGCAGTTGGTGAGCCATTGTGTGAAGTTGCGGGCTACTTCGCCGGGGTCCGTCGTGTTGGTGGGGGGGTTCTGGCTGAGGGAGGTGGTGAGCTGGTCGGCGGTGATCTTGCTCCAGCTTCTGAGGGAAACCTGTTGTGGGTGGTGGTGGGTTGTGGTCCTCCTGAAGTTGAAGTGGACGCAGTTTTGATCTGTCCAGTGTAGTGCGGTGGAGTGGCGGAAGGAGATGTGCTTGCTGGAGGAGAAGACGGGGTCAAGCGTGTGGCCGGCGTAGTGGGTGGGGGTGTTCACCAGTTGCTTGAGTACGAAGTTGGCGAGGTTGTCCAGCAGGGTGGCGGTGTTGCTGTCATTTTTGTTCTCCAGGTGGAAGTTGAGGTCTCCAAGGAGGATGTAGTCTGAGGAGGTTAGGGCGTGCGGGCTGACAAAGTCTGCAATGGCTTCACTGAATTGTGTGCATTGTCCCAGGGAGACTGTAGATGAGAGTGCCTCTGAGGGTGGTCTTGGGATTGGTGTGTATCTGGAAGTGAAGGTGCTCGGCGGCGGTGAGGGTGTTGTCCGAGTTGGTCGTGATTCAGATGGTGTTTCTGTGGACGATGGCGATGCCTCCTCCGGTTTGGTTGATGCAGACCCTCTGAATGATCTTGTGGCCCTCCGGGATGGCTATGGAAATGTCAGGGGCCGAGGAGGCGTTCGTCCAGGTTTCCGTTAGGAAGGCGACGTCTGGTGATGTTGTGTCGAGGAGGTTCCAGAGTTTGACGGCGTGCCTGTGGATGGAGCGGGTGTTGAGCAGGAGGCACTTGAGGTGGTTGTTGTTGGTGCTTGGCTTGTCGGGTGCGGTGTAGGTGTAGGTGCGGAGGCAGGTGAATTTGCAGGTTTGGCAGGTTAGGGGTCCATGGGTGCGTTTCGGGGTAGCTTGGTAGCAGGCGTTGAGTGCGTGGAGGGTGGCGGCATCGTAAGTCCGTCAGGTGGGTTGGCATCGTGAGGGCCAGGGGTCATGGCGCTGGGCGCGGTCCGGGCACAGATGGGCGCAGACGGTCTTGCCTTAGGCGCGCCAGCAGCGCGCCCGCTGTACGCGGCCTCTGCGCGGCCGCCATGTGCCCTCCTTATGAGGCGAAGTGGGAGGGAGGAGCAGCTGGGAGGTAGTAGCAGGTCGTCCAACGGGCGGGGGTACAGAAAAAAAGGGGGCGGGCCACGAGGGAGCAGCGGCTGGAAGCAGAGGTCGGGGGGGCACACCAGAGGGCAGGGGTACAAAAAATAAACTAGGGAAACAGTAAAAAGCCTAAAAATACAAAAGACAAATCAGAAATCAAGCCCCAAGTGGGAAACAGCGGGAAATAGGACAGGGTAGCGGCAGGGGGACACCGAGGCCAGGGGCGAACCTGCAGCGCTGAGGGCAGAGACGCGCTCGCAGCTGTGGAGCCGTGCGGCGTGGGGGGTGTCCTGGGTCAGGACGCACTCACCTGTGCCATACGGCCTCCATATGAGGCCAAGTGGAAGGGAGGAGCAGCTGGGAGGCGGGAGCGGGTCGTCCAAAGGGTGGGGGTACAGATAAAAAAGGGGGCGGGGCTGCGAGGGAGCGGCGGCGGGAAGCGGGGTTCGGGGGGCACACCAGAGGGCAGGGGTAAAAAAATAAACGAGGGAAACAGTAAAACGCCTACAAATACAAAAGACAAATCACAAATCAAGTCCCAAGTGGGAAACAGCGGGAAAAGGACAAGGTAGCGGCAGGGGGACACCAAGGCCAGGGGCGAACCTGCGGCGCTGAGGGCAGAGACGCGCTCGCAGCTGTGGAGCCGTGCGGCGTTGGGGGTGTCCTGAGTCAGGACACACTCCTCTGCGCTGTGCGGCCTCCATATGAGGCCAAGTGGGAGGGAGGAGCAGCTGGGAGGCGGGAGCAGGTCATCCAATGGGCGGGGGTAAAAGTAGGTATGTAGCTTTTAGTGTACCGAGGGCTGCTTCATGCCCCTGATGTGGCAGCCATGTTGAAGTCAGGCACTCAGATGCGCAGATGTCCCTCCTGTCATGACCCAGATGCCTCCATCATTCAGGGTGAGCTGCTCACTAAGCTTCTAGTTGCCCCCCAGGTATCCCTGTAGACACCACCAGCACCACCGATACCTGCTCTAATGGAGATTATTTGTGGTTCGGGCTGCCACCATGGGGGTGTCAGGCATGGGTCTCCTCCTGTTTCCCCGCAGCTTTTCTCCGTAACGAGGGCGATCCTCCACTTCTCCTGCAAGTCTTCAGCTGCCTGTTTGGTAATCTATCAGCTAGTTTTTAATCCTGGGGCAACAGGGCCCCCAGGGCAGGAACTTCACAGTCTAATGCTCCTCCCCTACGGATTGATATGCACTTCTCCCAATCGCACTCTGTGGATTTTCAATAAACTTTAAACTTGTGTGAATATTTTTCAAAATTCAAATGTATTCTTCTTTTTTCAATACAGAACATTGCTTTCTTAAGTAATGTTGACATTTGTTAATTTCACATTTGTTGTGGTATTGCGCCCAATGCATTTCGGGCCTAGCCCTTCGTCAGGGACTATTATGAATCATTCTCTTCCAAAAGGGAAATATGTAAATTTCTCAAACGTTCCAAAGTGAAGAAAGTGCTCCATGTTGGTTTTTTCCTTCTAAACAGGTGTACGGTCCTCCCGGGAGGAGGGGGGTAGCACAATCGTTTGTGGCTCACCCGATATCTTGCCACTTCTCCACGCTTGGGGCAGCTTGCTGTGCGGTGTCACGGTGTTCCTTTGATTTGTCCCCTCCTCAGGGCCTAACACTGCGCAGCTACCCTCCTCAGATTTCTGCCGCTTCGACGATTCTGGTTCCTTTTCTGGCAGTGATCAGGTGAGTTTTTACCACCACCTTACTCTCCAACTTCTCTGGGCTATTCCCATGTCAGAGAGTCACCTTTGTTCCCGCTGTTAGGTGATTTTTCTCATTTGCTTGCCACGTCGCCTCAGCAGTTCAAATCCGCTCGGCCATCTTGGCTGGCCATGCCCCCCATCCTTGTTTGTTTTTTGAAAAGATCAAAATGGGATCTTGGAAGCATTTAAAATATGCTTCAATACCTCTGAAGATGTGAGACATTGACCATAAAAACACAGATGCCAGCAACGCAATGTCAAATGACCTCCTCTTGAACTGGAAACACCTTGCAGAATCCTTACTCAACTCGATCTGGTGGTAGGCTGAGAGCAAGTTCAGAGTAGAAAATACGGCTGCACCTTCCAAAATATTCACTACCTCGTTAATGTTTGCCAATGTGTCGTAAACTAGCAGCAATGGGTTAGCATTAGCAGAAGCCATTTTGTCTTTCTGGCAGCCATTTTGTCTGCCATGTGCTGCCATGTGCTCACCATGTGCTTTGTCCTACCTTCCTGTTAGCTGCGCCTGAAGTCTGCCCAGTAACAGGATATTTTTAGCCTCCTCCACTTTAACGGATGCTCAGAAATGCCCGGTAGGGTCTGCAGCTGTTACTGATTAGTTTCAGATAGGAATGTCTTTACTACGTTCTGAAAACTGTTAGCTCCTCCCACTTGGTTGAACAAAGAGAACTAGTATGTCCATATTAGGCATTTTTGTGTGCTCGCATGAGCCAGGACTGCCCCTTGCATTTATGCTTACTATGTAATTCTAAAACATATAAAAAGCCCCAGGTTTCTGCATTCTGCAGACCGCCTCATTCAGTTGCCACTGCATCTGTGTGATGCAGCCTCAACTTATGTGAGTTTAATAAAATGTTTCTTTTGATATTGCAGCTTCTGTGCCAACTTTATGTTCAGCTTTTGATCAGGGAGACCCCTGAGAAGGAGTTTTGATTTCCTCAAATGGGTGGCAGTCTACCATTATGTTAGCATTGAGAGCTGTAAGGTCAACAGACAACTTCAAAGTTTTATCAACCTTGTGTGCCAAATCTATGGGAGACACTCATTCAGAAGATTCCACCTCTTCAATAATTACATTACTCAACATATCATCCAGAATACTCCTGAGTTCACATCCCACATTCGCTTCTGTTTTACCAGTAGCGCTCCACTCCTGAGCTTGAATCAGTGAGAGTAGCCCTGAAACGTGCCCATTCTTGCAAATAAAACCACAGCTGAAAACTGAGAAATGATCCAGGTAAAATACTCAGGATCATTGACTACTAAAACTGGCCACCTTGCTGCGCAGATTCAATTTAATGCCCAGTTTCCACTGATCCTTCCAGAAGTTAATGTGTGCTTCCCTTGACTTGCATGTAACATCATCCTCAGTATAACCTTCCATTTCAATATCTAACCCATCAAAGGTTTGTGCCACAACATCTGACTCCTTCAATTCTTCTAGAGTCATGATATCTCCAAATGTTTCCTCGAAATACTGCTTAGTAATTATGGTCAAAGGTAACCCTGAATCTGAAATAAGGTGCAGATCCCTATAAAGAATCAGGACTCTTGGGCCTCGGGGGGCAAGATGGCTGACACGGCTGTGACTGAGTGAGGTGGGACACAGGCGCTCTCCTTGATTTCCCCCCTGTATGTCCCTGCCTGCTAATAATGGCGAGAAAACTAAGGTGGCTGCTGAAAAAGTGGTCCTTGATCCCGTGAGGCAAAAATAACAAGGGGTCCGGCATGCAGAGGCTTTTTTCTGCTGTCATCAACCCCCTGCCATAAACGTTGATTGCCGTGAGGTGGAACAACAAGGAGCCAGGCATGCAGAGGCTGTTGCTACTCTTACCAACCGCCCCTCACAAACACCGACTTTATCAACTCACCGCTGGGTTCTGTGGCTGCAGTCTCAGCGTTAGTGGCGGCGGCTCCGTGAGTAGACTTCGGCAACAGGAGGAGGAGAAGGGGGCTGCGGCAATTGGTTTGCGTCGCCGGAGCGGCCGGAGCGGTTTCAAAGTTCAGGAGCGGAGCACGAATTCATCAAGGATGGGGCCAAGAATGCCAACTCCAACGCGGCTCCTTAAGGACCAAAGACTCGAGCAGCAGCTGCTGCAACTATGTCGATCATAGTGCAACCGAGTCCCTTGGTACAGGCCCCTAGTGGCGGACAGCAGACCGAGCAGAATGCCCAGAAGGGAATTCAGACAGCTATCGAGATGGGAGCCACGGAGTTACAAGATTCTCTGGCCGTGGTGGCCCCCGATGTTGTGGACTTCACTGGCTCAAAGATGGTAATTGCAGAGATTTAAAAAAAAACCTGGCCTTAATACAAAGTCGGATCAAGTACCAATCCTAGCGGCTTTAAATAGTAAAAGTAATTGCACTACAGCTGGTACATTAAAAACGGTAACAAACTGTTTGGAGTCTCCCCCCCGCTTTTCCCCCTAGTGACCATTCGAATTCACTGTGTGAAAATATTGGAGATCAACAGTCTAATAACTCCTACGGTTTAGTCTCTTCAGATGCCGCTGCTGCGGGTGCAGCCCCTCTCCAGCCTAGAGTTGATTTTGTATCCGATAACCAGATCCCCTTAGCAGAAGTGGCTATAGATATGGACTGTTGGGGGTCAGGGGGGAAGTTTTATTCCATGTCAGATGTCTCCGTCGTCTCAGAGGGGGAAAGTGTGGATCTGTACTGGGAGGACGAGCTTGGTGAGCTCTGCACCTCTCGAGAAAGAGGAGAACAGCATGTTCCTGCTAGGGGGAGAAAACACTGTACGAAAAGCGCAAGAGGTGTCGCGTCCATGTAATCTTATGCAAGGGAAGGTAATAAGTAATGATGGGTCACCAATCTTAGACTCTTATACAACAGCTCAAGTTGGTGTGACAAATGACAGTAGAGCAGGCCCCAACCCTAACTTTGAAGAACCTGATAATGCCATTACCCTTACGACAAAATACCAGGCCATCATGTCGCACCGAGAGAAGACAAAGGTGGAGAGCCTGCGTGTCCAGGGTGCAGTGCGTAAACTACAAAACACGGTCCGACGTGTAGCAAAATCCTGCACTGAGCTGTCAGCAAGAATGTGAGAAGCTGAAGGTAGAATTTCCTCAACGGAGGATGAGATGGTGTCTCCGAAGATTGATGTCTCCGCCCTTCAATCGATCCGTGATGACATAAATTGGAAGTTAATTGACATTGAAAACAGGTCAAGAAGAAACAATTTGTGTTTACTTGGCATCCCTGAAGGATTAGAAGGGAAAGACATTTTTTCAGTTTGTGATTGAATTATATACTGAAGCTTTTCCTGAGTGAATCAATTGGAAATGGGAGCTTGAGCTCCAAAGGGTGCACAGATTTCCCTTTCAGGTGCGGTGGGGCTCTAGAGGGGCAGAGGCCAAACCAAGAGCAATTTTGATTTGCTTGAGTATTTTTCTCCTCCAGGAGCACCTATATGATCTAGCACGGCCTAACCTTAAGCGGAGAGCTAAGGGATGTGAGTTTTTTGTGCATCCTGACTACTGTCACGCCACTGTACAACTAAGATGGCATCTACGCCAACTGATTTCGCCTTTGCAAGCAAAAGGAGCGCAAGCCTTTTTATTAAATCCCTCCAAGCTCAAGATTATATATAAACAAAAAACCCTATTCTTCACTTCTGAGATAGCTGCAAAAGAATTTATGGTGACACTGTAAGGGATAATGTGCGTTCGTGATAGTAGTGAAAGCTTCCTCCCTAAAAGCTTATTCCTTTCTCCCCATCACCAATAGGGGCTATTCAGTCCCTTTGCCTCATTTGGGTGGGTTCAAGGGAAGGTGGGAGGGGTAGGTGTGGTAGAAGGGAGGGGGGTGTGGGAGGGTCTCGGGGCAAGGAACGTAAGGAACACAGTGGTAGGGTGGAGGCACTTGAAAGTGGGCAAGTCATGGTCCAATAAATATACCTCAGATACATTTTGCTTTTTGGAGTTTTTAACAGCAGTAAGTTTCATATATATTAATATGTCGGGACAGAATTCAAGGGGCTTCTCAGCTATGATAAAACAAGGTTTGACTAAAAATGCGTAAATTTACCATTTGCTCTTGGAATGTATGCGGACTGAATAATAGAAAAAAAAGAGGAATTATGGCTCAGATTCTAAAAACAATGAGGGTAGAACTGTTATGTGTTCAAGAAGCACATATTGCTTGGAACAATAGGGCCTGGCTGAAAGATTTGGGTCCGGAACTTTTGTGCTGCACACGGCAAGGATCGAACACAAGAGGGGTCGCTATCCTTAAGAAATACAAGAGGGGTGACTGTAACCGTGTTAAGTGTAATCAATTTGGCTGGTGGGCGATTTTTGAGCTGAGGATAGACGGCCTTTTTGTAACTTCATGTTTACTATACGGTCCCAACTCTGACGATCCTGATATCCTGAACGATATCAGTATTGAACTGGTCTCCTGGCAGTCTCCTGTGATCCTTTGTGGGGACTTCAATTTACACATCCGAGGAGATGAAGATATACGTAGTAATATTCAGTATAAAGGGGAAAAGAACAAGGTTTTTAAGGCTACCAAGGGTCTTCTTAACGATTTTGGTCTAGTAGATGTTTTGGCGCTGAAAAGATCCGGGGACCCTGGTTATACATTTTATTCCGCCCCTCACCAGAAACATGTTCGACTGGATTATTTTTTTACATCTATAGAACTATTGACTAATACTAAGATCGACATTCAACCTAAAACAATATCAGATCATAACCCAATTACCTTGGAATTAGAAACAGAAACACTGTACAGACCCTCTAAAAACCTTGGACGTTTGAGCATCAGTTGCTGGTTGATTCTGCTTATCAGGAACACATGTCTAAATGGATAGTGGAGTTTTTTTAATTCAATTGCGGATCTGGCCCAATTGGTGTGGTATGGGACACATTTAAGTCTGGGGTGCAGGGAGAGACCCTTAGTTACTCCATTAACAAACAACGTAGATTGAGGGCAGAACAGGAGGAGGAGATGAACAAACTCTTGTAACTCTTAGAATTTAAGTTTATGCTGGCAGTCAGCACTTCTCAGGATTATGATCAAACAGCGACAGACTTGGCCGTTCAATAAATGAGGGTATATCAAAGCTTCGCCATCAAGTTAGCGGCCCAAATTGCAGTACATCGCTCTAACCTGTATGAGGTGGGAGAGAATCCGGGCTGTTTACTAGCGAAAAGGTTACAGCAGAAAGAGGTAGCTCGGAGGGTTGACTCAATACAGAATGATCATGGGCAAATTCATACAGAACGCACGAAAGTCCTGGAGATCTTTAATAAATTTTATAGTCAGCTGTACTTAAATGAAGACACCAGTGAAATAGAAGTGAAAATCGCAGGGTTTTGGGGAGATAATGAGTTTCCTAAATTTACTCCAGAGAATAAAGAAGAGCTAGAGGCCGACATCTCTCATGAGGAACTTGAAACAGCAATTTTATCGCTCGCGGTAGGTAAGGCGGTGGGACTAGATGGGATCCCGTTTGAATTCTTAAGAACCTTCTTGACGGTCTTAAAAGACCATTTATTGGTGATGTGCCCAAGTGCACAAAGGGGATCAGTCCCTCTGTCTTGGCGGAAATCAATAATAACAGGGTTCCTAAAAACAGATAAACCCCCCCTGTTACCATCCTCTTACAGAACTATATTAATAATCAATGCCAACAGTAAAATCTATTCCAAAGTCTTAGCTGCCCATCTTTTTAGTATTATCTCCACCCTGGTTTCACCATGCCAGCATGGGTTTATCCCTGGCCACGATTCGACTGACCATGTCCGGCGTGTAATAGTTTTAATGGACTAGGCAGAAGCTATGAAGACCTCCATTGGAATCCCCCTGTTGTTTGCGGAGAAGGCATTCGACAGGGTGTCTTGGCTATATCTCTGGGAGGTTCTTCGTTTGAAGGGATTTCGACCTGGTATGCTCCAAGCAGTCAAGTCTTTATATCAGCTACCGACTGTGTGCATACACTTATCTGGTAGAGAGTCAGATCTCTTCACAATTAATCGCAAAACACGGCAAGGATGCCCCAGCTCACCTTTATTATTTGCTTTATATATTGATTTCTTTCTATCTAAATTAAATCAGTCTAGTGATATCAAACCTGTGAAAGTATGCGACATGGAGTATGGAGCTCTGGCATACGCAGAAGTCATTGTTATAGTCACTACTCACCTTCTCTTTGCTGTTTCAACAACTGAAGACCTCGCTTCACAGTTTGGGCTCTTGTCAGGCTATAAACTAAACCTAACTAAAGCTCAGATCTTATGTGTTGGAGGCAATTCTCCGGACGGTTTTCCTACCATCTCAGAAGTAACATGCTTGTGAATTAAGCTTCGCTCACCTATTAATAATATCCCTGAAATCAACATGAACCCAGTATTAGACAAAGTGAATTATACCTTAGAGAGATTAAACCATCTCCATTTGTCGCTGCATGGAAGGTCAAATGTGTTAAAGATGCTCATGTTGCCCAAGTTCCTGAATTTGTTGAGAATCATTCCACTTGAATTTCCAGCCATGTGTTTTAAAAGAGTTGAGAATATCAGCTCTAGATTTCTATGGGACCACGAAAGGCACAGAAGGGCATACAAAAAGATGGTGCTCCCTAGAACCTCTGGGGGTTGGGGGACTCCGCATTTTCTTTTTTTATTACTGGGCAGCAGTTCTGCAATCTATTTCCCCTTCGGTTGTTGGAGAAAGGGCTAGGCCTCTCTCCTGCCATAGCCCCTCAATTTGCAAACTTGGACTGGGTGAGGAGGCTAATAGCTGTTTGGTAAAATTTGTGGAAAACAGCCATTTAAAAAAAACTAAGTTCAAAATTCATAAGGCAGCCTTTGCTGTCTGGAAGCGGGTTAAGCGGCATTTAGGTTTGTTGAATATAAATGCCAATACCCCTTTTGAAACCACAGGTGTACTCTTATTTTTCGAGATCATACTACTGTCAGGTGGTCGCAGAAGAGGATCAGCCACTTAGGAGATCTCTGTCTAGATGCCCAATTTATGTCCTTTACAGAGATACAACTACAATATGGTTTACCAAAACATGATTTTTTTAAATATCTGCAAATACGTCGTTTTCTGAATTCGTTAGGTCCGGATACCATGTCCCAATTTAGAACATTTCCTTTAATAGAGCAGATAGGAAAATGGATGCCCATTGTTTTTTTTATTCTAATCTGATAAAGCTATTACCAGATGATCTACAGCAATCTCAGGAAAAGTGGGCAACCAACCTAAACACAGAGGGAATTAATCTAAACACCTCTATTGCCTTGGCAAATGAAGTATTGATGACCGGTAGGATGTGTGCACAACATTACATGACTATCTATGATCTATATTATACCCCGGGTAAAATTGCTAAATAGGGTACAGGATCCGGAACCAAATGCAATAGGTGCTGTACTTTCGCTGCAGATGCTGTGCATTGTTCTATTTGTGCTGCAAACTGGTGGATCTGTTATCCTCAATTCAATGTTTTCTTGCAGCATTAGTGGGATCACCAGTTTGTATCACTTGGGAGATGGTATTGATAGGAGTCAAATCAGACACTGAAACGCATATAAGATCTAAATCTACGACCTCTTTTTTGTTTATTTGCATGGCGATCTTGCGCGCTTGTATCACGAAAGAATGGATCTCCCCTCATCCTCCGTAATTTTTTGCCTGGAGGGCTAGACTTCTGGCAATGTTTAATCTTGAATCTGCAATTTATAAAAGTAAGAGGAATAGGAAGAGAGTAAAGGGGGCAAAAGTATGGGCTCCAGTGGCAGAATGGATTGGAGAGACTGTGAGCTAGGGTATACTCTGTACTTTAGCCTTGGTCGATCGCCCTCCACTCCCAGGACTTGTCCCATTTCCCTTTATTTGCTTTAGTTTTTTCTGTTGCTTTTTTGAATTTCTCTCAATGCACCTAGTTTATCTGATTTTTATGTTTTTGTGGCCATATCTGTTAAACATTGTTTTTGCAGTATTTTGATGTTGTTTCCACTTATCCAAGTGTGATTATTCCTTGCATAAAATTAAAAAATAAATAAATAAAATAAAAGAATCTGGACTCTTCACTTAGCGGCTTTGCTAACCACTCCCCCCCCTCCTCGAGTGTGTTCAAGGATAAAACTATCCCTTTTTCTCTCTCATAGTCTATACCAGAAGTGTACCTCTCAAAAGATACGTCCCTCACACATGCAGTCCTACCGTTGGATGGAACAGTCGCTTTCATCCTCTACCCTTTATATAATTGTAAAAAGTGTCCCATAATTCCACACTCCTACACACCATCCCAATTGGAGGGCAGTGAGGGGATGAGGCTAGATGACTATAACTACCCCACCTACAACATTTGAGAGTTTTATCATATTTTTCCCTGCTTGTCCACTTTTGTGCACATAATTAACCGCCACTACACACATTTCATCAGTTGTCCTCGCACTTCTTCTATCACTCTCTTGCACAGACTTCATCCACTTCTCTGATTGTTCAATAGCTTTAGCAAGGTTGATGGAATCCTGTAACTTCGGGTCTCCCATCACCCACAATTGTTCCTGTACTTTCTTATTCTAAACATTCACTATTACTTGAGCCATTATCATTTTATCGGTAATCGCCATAAAGGTACAGTGCATGGAAATCCCCCTCAATGCAGTAAGAAAGTCATTGAAAGATTCTTCATGTTGAGCCCTGGTGTAAAACGTGAACCTGTTCAATGACACACTAGCAGTAGGTCTAAACCTAAGTTCCATTCCTAATAGAGTCTCCTCAAACACATTATGTACTCCTTCCTGCGAAGGAACGTTCGGCAACGTTCTAAGTGTCAACTTACCTTCTGACCCTAAGCAGTAGAAAAATATATTCTTGTTTCTTTCTGCTCTCATTCTATCCCCATCAATTGCTTTCATATCTGAAAGGAATTCCTCTTTACATCTAGCCCAGGGTATGGGAGGATCCTCTTTGTTTTGTTGAAATTTTATAAGGGGTTCGAATTTCACTGTCACAAAAGTAACATGGATGGCACCCAAGAATAGACACCTTGTCAGTATGTATGTATAGATAACTGCCTTGAGATGAATTGCACACATTTTCAAAAACGCTGGAGGTGAAATACCAATCCAGTGAACACACGTGTACCCCTTACTTTGCCGTTAGCATCGACGTGATGTACTATAAAGAACCCAACAGCAGTGCAGAATAATGCAATGTAAACAAATGCAAAATTACTGTAATGCTTGTTAATAGCGGTGAGCATCAGTGCTGCAGACAAATTATGCAGCAATGCTCTGAAGTGCGATCAGCAAACCATTCCACACAGCTGTGCGTACTGGCGCTCAAAGGGCACACATTAATCTTCAGCTGGCTCCAAGGCAATACCGAAACAGCAGATCAATAGCAGGGAAAGCAATGTCCGAGCTTTGGTTTGGAATTTGAGGGAGAAACAGTACACAGGAGAGAGCAAGACAACACATGGGCTGCTTAAAGGGCTGAAAGTAAAATAAAACAGGGACCCTCAACTGCAGTCAACTACAGTCAGAAAAAGGTGAGATAGAAAGGCTCCTGAGTGGGACAAATATCAGAAGTTAGGAAGTAAGGCAGACAACAAAGCCAACTGAACATGAGCAAGGGGCTGATCCAAAGCTCAATCAATGAATATTAGAAACAACATGGCTGGCGATCAAACAGCTATAGTTTTCTGTAGCAAAGACCTCAGAATGGCACTGACTGTAATAGAATAACTTTTTAAGCACTTTAGCAAATCACTGGGACTACAATCCGTGGGACACTCTAAAACAATTGAAAAACATGACACTGAGAAGTACTGAAAGCACTCTTTCAGTAATTTAGGCAGAATTTTAGAAGTGCTTCTTGAGCATTTTTCGACATTTTTTAAACTAATGCAAAATGCACTCCAATTAATTACAGTTAATTCAAGAGAACTTTAGAAACTACTAGGGAATGTCTTAGGTGTTCTCCAAGAAATATTTAATTGAAGACTTTCTGAAACCCTACCGATATATATCAGTTGAATCAATTGCGAAAATCACATTGATGATGGGCGTCTTTATTAGTCTATGTTAGTTCAAATCTAATATGACTGCAGAAATGGCTCAACAGCCAGTTTGTGAATATACTTCATTCCATAATTATGAGAAGCTCCTGGATTACGCTTGGGCTTGGATACTACACACTAATATGCAGGATTCTATTGGAAAGTTGTTAAAACTTGACTTTACACATTTGATCTTTTCTCGTGGACTGTTCATGGAAAAGGTGGGTGTTAAAATTAGAGGTGGGTGTAAAACGAGTCATTTTCTGTAGCATAATTTCATAAACTTCCACGGAATTACTCAACGAGCATGACCTAGCATTTACCACTATTCTCTTAGAGCACAATTCACCCCTGCATCTAAAATGGACCAGGGGATGCCTTTTCTGATAGGATAATAGTTAAAATTGCAACAGAACATGAACAGCAGAAACCGGAAGCCACTCACATCCATCTGTTATCTTGCAGTAGATATTTTTGTTTCAAATGACTCTAAATTATGCAAGAAGACATAATCACATATTTTGTTTTGTAATTTTCCACCAAAAGAGTAACGAGAAATTATTGAAAATATTCTGATTACTTCGACATATTTAAAATGTCCCCCAGGCCTAGTTTAAATCCATGGAGACCAACTTAAATCTGACCACTACTGGCAATTGTACAGCGCATTGAACTTTTTACACCAAGATAAACTAATCCACTCAGTAAACTCTTAGGGCCCGATTACGAGCCTGGTGGTCCGTGGCCTGCCAGACTTACGTGGGCACGGCAGTGGCAGTCCAGCCACTGCCACACTGGCGTTCCGATCTCCCCATAATGATTTGGGCAGTCGGACTGCCTTGTGACCGCCGTCAGGGAACCACAATTCCCTGGTAGGTGGCGCAGCGGTCAGAGGCCGCAATATGCTTGACTGGAACAACGCAGTACGGCCAAACATATTACTGGTTTCCTCTCTGTCGGCAGTGACATGGAGGTTCCTCCTCTATGTCAACCCTGGCGAAGAGGAAATTGTGCCTTCTCCCCTAGAGCATGCACACAGGGGGGCATAACATGTGCCTACCTATGTACATGAACAACAGTTCTTGCATGGCATGGTCTTTCTAGACCACGCCATGCATGAACCTTGTGAGGCATTTCCATTGCAGTACATTTTTCCAAGACACCGCAGCCTTTCAAAGAGACTTCACCCCGGGAACGTCTACAGCCCGGCCACCAGACTACAAAAACGTGCGGGTGGTGGTGAGTCTCTGTGGTGCGCAGTGTGTAAATGGAGTACCCTCCGCCCGTGCATTGCCAAAACTCATAATCAGGCAATAACTGCCTTCCAGGTAGGTCAATCTTCTAGAAATTGAACAGCTTCATCAAGATTTATTGTATGAAGGTACAAAACGTCATCATTGACTTTGAGGAATAAAAAATCTGATTTACCTCATGCTCCTAGGAAGCTGTGAGGAAACATACTAAAATGCCCTGGATTAGGAAAACATGTAATAGGACTATAAAATCATCCTCAATGCAGCACTTACTCAGCTCCTCATGACAAATGAACGAGCAATTAGTGGGAGGCAAGGACAACAGGTGTCAGAAAAATATATTCTCTAGTATTTACGAATTCAGAGCATTAAAATATGCCTAAATATCTGTACCATATGTGGTGGTAGGAACACATTTGGCCTTATACATCCTAAACATAGCAGAAATTGATATGTTGTTCAGACGTAATGCAAAATCATAAACCGAACTAACGATCCTATAAAAAGTTGCCCTTTTGACAGTCTGTAGGCGGTTAAATTTCTTTAGGGAATCAAAGGAAATGCACAAAAATGGACAAAAAATACTTTGCTTATGTTTTTGGCCTTGATCTAGATTTGGTAAATTTAGACCCAATCGTCATTAAATATATATATATATATCTCTATCTCTCTCTATCTACATATATATATATATATATATATATATATATATATATATATATATATATATATATATATATATATATATATATATATATATATATATATATATATTACCTACTGGAGGTCGCCAGTAGGTAGTTATAGTTAGGATTATTTTCAAATGGGAAATCGCAACATTCTATTGGGAATAACTTTAGCGCTGGTTGAGGAATCTGCCTGAAAATGTCCTCAAATTTGCCTCGGGGGGATTTGTCAAGCGGGGGCTGAGATAAAAGGGGGGTTCCAAAACGTGTTTTCCCCATGTTAATTTCCATAGGGCGGTCGACCTCACTTTTAGCCCGAACATCTGAATGGATTTCCACCAAACTTGGCAAAATTGTAGGGACTGGTAGCCCGATGTGCCTTTGCTATGTCTCAAGATATGTGCTCCAGTGGATTTTGAGTAATTTAGGTTCAAAAAAACATATATATCTATAAGCTCGCCCCGGTACGCGCACCAGGCGCGTACCAGCGCGCTACGCGAGTTCGCGCGTGGAAACCTGATTGGCTCTCGGGTGTCTGTAAACATTCCAAACAGTCCGGAGCGGCCGCCATCTTGTGTCTCGGTAGGATCGAGACCCAAGAGGTGGCAAAAACAAAGGGGGAAATGACTAAAAGGGGGCAGGGTAGACCCCCCCTGGCCCCCTAGGTTTGATGTGGGGGCCATAAAAGGGCCCAGCTGAGCAAAAAAGATATTATTTTTTTTTGATTTGCGCGGGGGGAGCGCCCGGTACGCGCACCGGGGAGCGTACCGGGGAGCGTACTATGGGGAAAAAGAATGACGGTTTTAAAAAAAAGTAGCTGTTTAAAAAAAAAATTCTTTTTGTTGTTCTTTTTTTTTTTATTTAAGTACCTACATGTTGGTATCAATGTAGAGACTTAAATTTAATGTACACCTTGTCCTTTGTAGATATCTTGCATGTTGTTACAGAAGTTATTGTGGTATATGGAATCCATACCATAGTCTGTCAGGAAAGCAGAAACAGATACTTTAAGTACTCCCTGAGAAGGCCTAGGGGATCATGGGTAGTCTATCCTGCTCCCTTATGATGAAAAAGAGATGTAAAATACATATTGTAGATAATATAGTGGGAGAAAGGAAGTAACTATGAGCAAACATACTATGTAACACAAAAAAGTTGCACAGTATACTATAAGTCTCACTTTATATTATAATCATTTTGGTAGTACTTCATGAATTACATATAAAAATGAATAATGTCTCAAACTATTTTTAATTATTAAATATAAATGTATTCTTTTTATTCTTTTTCAAAATTTAATAAAACTTCCAACATTATATTGTCCGGAATTTCCTCATAATTATTATTACATGATTCAATTTGGTCCAAAGAGTCATCTATGAAATCCAATTCATCTTTTTTTTCTTCTGGATTTTCAACCTTTACTTCGAAAGAAATAACATTTGATTGTTATTTTCCTTCCATTTTCTTTATGTAAATTGCATAAAAAATAACTATATCAGTAGAGTTAGGGTACTTTTGGGTTTAAGTTCAGACAGGTACTTCTGAGTTTTTTACAGTGAAGTAATTTTTGGGTAGTGTATGGTTTCAGGAAGGAAGTAGAACTATTAAAAAGTGCATGTGATGAAGCCTAATTAAATTCATAATTATACCAGAGAAGCCTAACTCAATCCATAATTATAACAGAGAAGCCTATCTCAATCTATAACTATTACAGAGGGACAGTATATAACTATCAGAAAACGTTTTCTCAAATTAACTTAAAGTGCACAACATAGTTCCCCTTCCAAATTAACAACTTACCTTTTTCAAAGCAGTTGAAGTTTTCTGTGAAAATTCTTTTCAAATGTACCTCAGGTAGTATTAGTCAAAATGGTTGTGTTTCCCTTTCATTTTTCATATATATTCATGTACATAACCAATCAAATGTCAGCACATAAAAGTACGAAATGTAAGTAACATTTTAATTGGTTGTAAATTCTAACACTTTCATATGTGTTTTTGTCATGTAATTTACCTCAGGATATTTAGACAGGGCTTCAGCCTAAATGGCTCAATGGAATACCATCAAATTTGGGAAAATGGTAGGGACTGCTATGTAGTAGGGCCTATTCTATATTTGGTGAAAGGGTCTCCAGTGGTTTTTAAGAAAATTAACTTCCCACATTTTTTGGGAGCGCTTACCGGTGCGCGCTCCGGTACGCACACCGGGAGCGCTACGGGAGTCCGCCATTTTGTGTTTCGGTAGAATTGAGACACAAGATGGAGGACAAACAACATTGTGAATGGGTAAACGGGGGCACGGTAGACACACCCTGACCCTCTAGGTTTTCTGAGGGGAGTTTAGGAGGTACATATATGCAAAAAAAATATTAACATTTAATTTTTCGCAGGGGGTACGTGCAACGGGGAGCATACCGGGGAGCGTACTTTGGTGAAAAATAGTGAAAAAAGTTAGAATAAGATAATCATTTTGAGCATACCGGGGAGCGTACTTTGGTGAAAAATAGTGAAAAAAGTTAGAATAAGATAATCATTTTGAGTGATCACAGGTAGGGTAGCCCTGAAAAGAGCTTTTGGGTTCTGTGCCTGATTTAAGTACCTGCAAGTAGGTTCCAATGCACAGTTTTAAGTTTAGGAGGAATATTCTATTACTCCTCATCTGAGAAGTGCACACCATCTCCTCTGTAGATATCTTGCATGTTGTAACGCAAGTTATTGTTGTATATTGAACCCATTCCATAGTCTCTAATGTAAGCAGAAACAGATTTATTCACATGTTTCCGTGCTTTTTCAAATTGTAGACAAAATTGGTTGGACCAGTTCCATTTCTGTCTTTGACATATATTGGAATATACCAAGGCAGTTTGTGGAAAAAGTGCCATCAATTGACCAAAGGTATCCTTTAAAAGCATTTCCAGACCAACCCCAGTCAAAGTGCCCAAGTAATTTCCACCACGGTGCACAATTAAGAGGTCAGGGTTTGGCAGATGCAAAAAGGCTTTCACCAATGGTATCAATTGGTGACATCTCAATCCTCTCTGGCCAATCCACTTGATTTCCACATTTGGTAAATCATGGTTGTGAAAATTTCTGCTAGCTGCATACCTTTGAGCCCAGTGGATGTAGCTATGTCTAATAATCCAGACAGAATACATGGTGAGAGAAGGTTCTGGTGCAGTCAGATGAAGTGTGGGAATGAAATGGCAGTTGGAACAGTAGGAGTTTACAAAAAAATAATTGTGGTGTTTCACTGCTCTTGAATCACAAGCAATGATTGGTGGATTCAGATAGTTGAAACTGAAAGTTAAGGTGCATGGTTGTGTTTTGTGAAAGAAGCAATTTGAATGGTTAAGAAAAAGTCAATTAAAGAAACATTGCAGCAGATAAGCTGGTGTATTGAGAGGTCAAACATCCTTGCTGAGTTCATTTGCAACATTGTAGAATAAACTTTAGAACCTGAGAGTTCAGTAAGGAGGGAGTTGCTATGGTAACAGGAAGAAAGGGCTGAGGGGGGAAGGGTGTTGGTTTGAAAATAGTGAGGGAAGAGTTTTGATTGGTTGAAATGAGGCATATGTGTGTAGAATTAGAGGTTTTCAGTGCCAGTCATGGTTGTAGTGTCTTGAGTGCATACCTTTTGCTCTGCTAAAGAAAAATTTGTGTGTGTGTCTGACACTGTTCTCAATCTCCCAAAGCATTTGCAAAGGTAAGTAATGATTCATTTAATTTAGATAGAGACTTGTATGCTCTATGGAGAAGATTTGGAAGCAGATTGTGTTTTTTTAATGTTGCTTTGTGTCATGTTTTTTGATAATGCTTGGTTAAAACATTTTGCTGCATAGTGGAATTGTCTTTTGTGAAATAGTGAGGTTTCAGTAGTGAAATTGAATGCTTGTACATAGGACCTGTGCTGTGTTTCTAAAATGTTATTTAAAAAACGATTTTGGGGAAAATTAATGGCTTTTATATTTTTGAGAAGGAATATATAGTGTCTGCCTCATTAAATAAATATATTTGAAGCTTTCACTATGGTGTTACCTGCGTTACCTCAGATTAGAAAGCAGGATGAGCTTCTTTCTTGTTGGTTTGTGTCATGTTTTTTGATAATGCATGGTTAAAACATTTTGCTGCATAGAGGAATTTTCTTTTGTGAAATAGTGAGGTTTCAGTAGTGACATTGAATGCTTGTACATAGGACCTGTGCTGTGTTTCTAAAATGTTATATAAAAAACGATTTTAGGGTAAATGAATGGCTTTTATATTTTTGAGAAGAATTAATAGTGTTTGCCTCATTAAATAAATATATTTGAACCTTTTACAGTGATGTCACCTGCATTCCCTCAGATTACGATGTAGATTGAGCTTCTTTCTTGTTGGTTTGTGTCATGTTTTTTGATAATGCTTGATAAATAGTTTTTGCTGCATAGAGGAATTGTATTATGTAAAATTGAGAAGTTTCACTAGTGACATGGAATGCTTGTACATAGGACCTGTGCTGTGTTTCTAAAATGTTATTTAAAAATAGATTTTGGGGTAAATGAATGGCTTTTATATTTTCGAGAAGGAATTAATAGTGTTTGCCTCATTAAACAAATATATTTGAACCTTTTACAATTACGTCACCTGCGTTACCTCAGATTAGGAAGCAGATTGAGGTTCTTTCTTGTTGGTTTGTGGCATGTTTTTTGGAAATGCTTGATAGCAACCTTTGCAAGATAGAGGAATTGTCTTTTGTGAAATAGTGAGGTTTCAGTAGTGAAATTGTATGCTTGTCATTAGGACCTGTGCTGTGTTTCTTAAATGTGATGCGAAAAACAATTTTGGGGCTAATGAATGGTTTTTACATTTTTGAGAAGGAATAAATAGTGTAGATGAGGTGAGGCCTATCCAGGGGTGTAGATGAGGTGAGGCCTGTCTAGGGGTCCAGATGAGGTGAAGCCTGTTCAGGGTTGCAGATGAGGTAAGGCTTGTACAGGGGTGCAGAGGAGGCGAGGCCTGTGTTCAAGAGTGAAGTGGGAGAGAAGCCTGTCCAGGGGTGCAAAGGAGGTGAGGCCTGTGTCTAAGAATGCAGTGGGGGAAAGGCTTCATGAAGTCCAGTCCACTGCATTCTTAGACACAGGCCTCACCACCTCATCTCCCCTGGACAGGCCTCACCTTCTCTGCGCTTCTGGAGAGGCCTCACCTCATCTGCACAATCTGCTTCCTAATCTGAGGAAACACAGGTGAAACGTGCAATCATGTACACAGTATCTAAACCTTGTGAATAATGTAAAACCAATTCATGTGCTGTAAATCAATTTTTACATAACATTTAAAAAACAGAGCACAGGTCATATGCACAAGCATTTCATTACACTACTGAAACCTCACTTTTTTACAAAATACAATTCCTCTATGCACTAACATTTCTTTACCAAGTATTATCAAGAAATATGACACAAAGGAAGAATAAAAAAGCTTAATGTGCTTTCTAATCTGGTAAAGAGATTTTGCTGCAAAGAGGAATTGTATTATGTAACATTGAGAAGTTTCACTAGTGACAAGGAATGCTTGTACATAGGACCTGTGCTGTGTCTGTAGAATGTTATTTTAAAAACGTTATTTGGGGTAAATGAATGGCTTTTATATTTTTGAGAAGGAATTAATAGTGTTTGCTTCTTAAATAAATATATTTGAACCTTTTAGAATGATGTCACCTGCGTTACCTCAGATTAGGAAGCAGATTGAGGTTCTTTCTTGTTGGTTTGTGGCATGTTTTTTAGAAATGCTTGATATCAACATATGCAAGATAGAGGAATTGTCTTTTGTGAAATAGTGAGGTTTCAGTAGTTAAATTGTATGCTTGTACATAGGACCTGTGCTGTGTTTCTTAAATGTGATGCGAAAAACGATTTTGGGGAAAATGAATGGTTTTTACATTTTTGAGAAGGAATAAATAGTGTATATGAGGTGAGGGCTATCCAGGGGTGTAGATGAGGTGAGGCCTGTCCAGGGGTGCAGATGAGGTGAAGTCTGTTCATGGTTGCAGATGAGGTGAGGCTTGTATAGGGGTGCAGAGGAGGCGAGGCCTGTGTTCAACAGTGTAGTGGGAGAGAAGCCTGTCCAGGGGTGCAAAGGAGGTGAGGCCTGTGTCTAAGAGTGCAGTGAGGGAGAGGCTTCATGAAGTCCAGTCCACTGCATTCTTAGACACAGGCCTCACCACCTCTGCTTCCCTGATAGGCCTCACCTCCTCTGCGCTTCTGGACAGGCCTCACTTCATCTACATCCTTGGGCAAGCCTCTCTCCCACTACACTCTTGATCACAGGCATCACCTCTTCTACAACCTTGAACAGGACTGATTTCTTCTGACCGCTGGACAGGCCTCACCTCCTCTGCACCCCTGGACATGCCTCACCTCATCTGCACAATCTGCTTCCTAATCTGAGGAAACACAGGTGAAATGTGCAATCATGTACACAGTATCTAAACCTTGTGAATAATGTAAAACCAATTCATGTGCTGTAAATCAATTTTTACATAACATTTAAAAAACAGAGCACAGGTCATATGTACAAGCATTTCATTACACTACTGAAACCTCACTTCTTTACAAAATACAATTCCTCTATGCACTAACATTTCTTTACCAAGTATTATGAAGAAATATGACACAAAGGAAGAATGCAAAAGCTTAATGTGCCTCCTAATCTGGTAAATAGATTTTGCTGCATAGAAGAATTGTATTTTGTAAAATTGAGAAGTTTCACTAGTGACATGGAATGCTTGTACATAGGACCTGTGCTGTGTTTCTAAAATGTTATTTAAAAAACAATTTTGGGGTAAATGAATGGCTTTTATATTTTCGAGAAGGAATTAATAGTGTTTGCCTCATTAAACAAATATATTTGAACCTTTTACAATTATGTCACCTGCGTTACCTCAGATTAGGAAGCAGATTGAGGTTCTTTCTTGTTGGTTTGTGGAATGTTTTTTGGAAATGCTTGATATCAACCTTTGCAAGATAGAGGAATTGTCTTTTGTGAAATAGTGAGGTTTCAGTAGTGAAATTGTATGCTTGTACATAGGACCTGTGCTGTGTTTCTTAAATGTGATGCGAAAAACAATTTTGGGGCTAATGAATGGTTTTTACATTTTTGAGAAGGAATAAATAGTGTAGATGAGGTGAGGCCTGTCCAGGGGTGTAGATGAGGTGAGGCCTGTCTAGGGGTCCAGATGAGGTGAAGCCTGTTCAGGGTTGCAGATGAGGTAAGGCTTGTACAGGGGTGCAGAGGAGGCGAGGCCTGTGTTCAAGAGTGAAGTCGGAGAGAAGCCTGTCCAGGGGTGCAAAGGAGGTGAGGCCTGTGTCTGAGAATGCAGTGGGGGAAAGGCTTCATGAAGTCCAGTCCACTGCATTCTTAGACACAGGCCTCACCACCTCATCTCCCCTGGACAGGCCTCACCTTCTCTGCGATTCTGGAGAGGCCTCACCTCATCTGCACAATCTGCTTCCTAATCCGAGGAAACACAGGTGAAACGTGCAATCATGTACACAGTATCTAAACCTTGTGAATAATGTAAAACCAATTCATGTGCTGTAAATCAATTTTTACATAACATTTAAAAAACAGAGCACAGGTCATATGTACAAGCATTTCATTACACTACTGAAACCTCACTTTTTTACAAAATACAATTCCTCTATGCACTAACATTTCTTTACCAAGTATTATCAAGAAATATGACACAAAGGAAGACTAAAAAAGCTTAATGTGCTTTCTAATCTGGTAAAGAGATTTTGCTGCAAAGAGGAATTGTATTATGTAACATTGAGAAGTTTCACTAGTGACAAGGAATGCTTGTACATAGGACCTGTGCTGTGTTTGTAGAATGTTATTTTAAAAACGTTATTTGGGGTAAATGAATGGCTTTTATATTTTTTGGACGGAATTAATAGTGTTGGCCTCATTAAATAAATATATTTGAACCTTTTAGAATGATGTCATCTGCGTTACCTCAGATTAGGAAGCAGATTGAGGTTCTTTCTTGTTGGTTTGTGGCATGTTTTTTAGAAATGCTTGATATCAACATATGCAAGATAGAGGAATTGTCTTTTGTGAAATAGTGAGGTTTCAGTAGTGAAATTGTATGCTTGTACATAGGACCTGTGCTGTGTTTCTTAAATGTGATGCGGAAAACGATTTGGGGCAAATGAATGGTTTTTAAATTTTTGAGAAGGAATAAATAGTGTACATGAGGTGAGGCCTGTCAAGGGGTGCAGATGAGGTGAAGCCTGTCCAGTAGTGCAGATGCGGTGAAGCCTGTTCAGGGTTGCAGATGAGGTGAGGCTTGTATAGGGGTGCAGAGGAGGCAAGGCCTGTGTTCAAGAGTGTAGTGGGAAAGAAGCCTGTCCAGGGGTGCAAAGGAGGTGAGGCCTGTGTCTAAGAATGTAGTGGGGGAGAGGCTTCATGAAGTCCAGTCCACTGCATTCTTAGACACAGGCCTCACCACCTCTGCTCCCCTGGACAGGCCTCACCTCCTCTTTGCTTCTGGACAGACCTCACCTCTCTTTTTTTACTTCCTCTTACACCCTCTCTCAAGCTTACTCTCTCTCTCCCTTTTACAGGCTCTCTCTGTTTAAGTCTCTTTTACATCCTCTTTCCTTCTAACACCCTCTCTCTTTTACACCCTGTTACACCCTTTTTCTGATTTACTCTTTTTCTCCTTTTCCGTGACTTACTCCCTCTCCCTATTACATACTTTCTCTGTCTTCCAACATATTATACACTCTCTCTGTCTTACTCCTTCTCTATGTTTTACTCCCTCTACCTGTTTCTTTGTCTGACTCTGTCTCTTTGTGTTACTCCGTCTTGCTGTTTTTCTCTGTCTTACTCCTAGTTATGTAGTTGCTGTGATATAAACTTAGATATGTTGCTAATAGTGGTCTATAATGTGTTATTATTTTCTTTACCACAGATTGAAATCAACAATTCCAAAGTAAGGAAATATGCCTTCAAGGCAGAGGAGAAGGAAAGATGTCATACAGAAAAAATCAAAAACAGCAACGGAATTAAAGCACTCCCCTACAACAAGTACTTCAAAAAACACAAAAAAAGCTCCTGGTAAGACAACTAAGTCTTTTTTTCGGAACATATGTAGAGCAAAAAAAATGTTAATGGGAGTGTGAATATACAGAAGGAGAGAGCAAATTTGAAAAGGAAGGAGAGGCCTCCCCAAAAGTGTTACTACTGGACCAGGAGAGAACAGTATGTATAGTAATAGAAGGCAAAACCAATTTAGGGACATTCGTAGACGAATGTTTCGCAATAGGGTAGTTTTAAATTTGTTAAAAAATATGAAGAAAGGTGAACAGAGAGCTGCTTTCTACAAGAAAAAGAAAAGTGTAGAGAAGATTGTTGATCAGGCTTTCGAAGTTAAGAAAAAATTATTTATTTTAGTAATCAATAGAATTAGGATACTTAACAAGGCAATTGATGTTTTCAAATCGAACAGTGGATGGAAAAGAATAATTAATCGGACTAATTTTTGTGAAGTATTTTCTGGAGAATGGATGCATAGTTCAAGTTCCGAGCCATTTTTTAATGAGGAGAGTTACTTCCAGGAGAATGATTTGGTGCATGCAGTTGACACCAGTGGTCGTGCATATAAGGTGAAAGACGGTTGTTCGATGGAAAAGAGAAACTTGTGTCTAGAGAGGCAGAAGAGGTGTTAGCTGATGAAGTTTTAGGGAGATGTACTAAGGGTCCAGTGTACACATGGAAGTGTAGTAGTATTTGTAGTGTGTGACAGGATTCAATCGATTTGCTTCGTAATTTCTTACGTACATATAGTAAGAAAAGTGTAAAACAGAAAATGAAGATGTTGCAAGAGTTAGATCTTTGCAGAGTGAGAGAAAACACAGGTTTGCATGGGCATTCACTGGCTTGTCTTTCTAGAAAAGTATGTCAGATTGTTTTTCATCATTTTAGGATGTTAGCAGTGCATCATAATAAAGTGAGGAAATTAGTGAGAAGGTTGTATTATGCAAAAAGTCCAGCACTTAAGCTTAAACAGTTAAACAGTGCTCTTTTGCATGGATTTGAATTAAATGTGAAGAGCATTTGTGAAGAAATTGAGTTTTGTTATTTTGGGGACAAAGAGAAGCAGTGTAGAAATGGATATAGTAATAGATGGTAATGTGGAAGACAATGTACAGATTTTAAGTACAGAAAAGTTTGACGAGAAAATTACCAAGTTTAAGGTGAAATCAAGTGAAAGGCCTAATTTTACTTGTGTGTGTTGTCGACTGACTCATTATAAGATTCAGACTAGGTTAGTTGATTTATATGCAAAAAGTGAAATGGAAAACAATAGTGAATGGAAGGATTTTGTAACTTATTTGTTGGTGGAGAATTCTTTTGATTTGAGTTCTGATCAGCGTATTTGTAATTATTGTTTTAAAAAATTAAATGAAAACAGAATGCCTGCTAGAGCTGTTCATAATAATCTTCAGTTGGTAGATATTCCTTCTGAATTGATGGATTTAAATACTTATGAATCTATTTTGATTCGAAGTGTCCATCCTTTTCAGGCTATTGTTCGCATGGAGCCTAAGATAGGGAAATTGCCTCCTTCAGATTTACAAAGAGGATTAAAGTTGTTGTTTATTTGCCTCTAGATGTCAAGAAAAATATTGATACAATTGTTGTAGAGAGAGTAGAAGAGGATCCTCTGGTTATTCTTGTTAATGGGGTTCCGGCAAAGAGTAAGAAAATCTGGCAAGATTTAGTGGATGTTAGGAAAGTCAAAAAGGCAACGTTGTATTTGGTCAAAAACAATGAGTACTACAAACATGTATGTGTTGGAGCAGAGGAAACAACTACAGAAGAAGACAGTCATTGTTCAGCCGGCCAAATTGAAAAAGTTGATGTGTCTAGAAGTGAAGAAATATATGAACATTATACTGTTCATCCTTTGCATTCTAAAGAAGTATAGGGGAATGCAATTGACTTGTTTCAAATGAAAGAAGCAAAATGAAGTCCCATTAGTGTATGGGAAGAAAGTTTGGAAGCTCGTTGTTTTCCATAGTTATTTCCAACAGGTCGAGGTGGACGATAGGACGATCGACCAGTTCGAATTCCTGCAGCTGAATACCGGACTTTAAGATTATATGCTGAAGATCCAAGGTTTCGTCAATGCATTCCGTATTTGTTTCATTTACTCTATGAAAGTGACTTGTCTGGGCTTTCTTATGCAGTTAATCATATACTGAAAAGTGGAGCACATCAGCAAAATGTTTCGGCGAGGGACTTTATGGAGAAAGTCAATCTGCAAGACAGTATTTTGGAATCTCAGCTAATCAATCTCATGGCATGTCAGCGTGGTACAAACGAGTATTGGTTCCATCGTCATGGGGAATTGAAATGTATGCTAAGAAACTTAGGAACTCCTACATGGTTCCTCACTCTCAGCTGTGCTGAGTATGCATGGGACGACTTACTTCAATTTCTATGAGAGGCAAATGGAAACATACAAAATATAGAATTCAAAACACCTGGAGAACTGTGTTATTTGGATCCAGTGAATGTATGCAGATATTTCAATCATAGATTTGAAGCTATGATGTCTTTTATTACCAGCAAAAAAAATCCTCCCCTTGGAGAGGTTTTGGATTTCTTTTGGAGGAAGGAGTATCAAGCAAGAGGTGCTCCTCACATACATATGTTATAGATTAAAGATGCACCCAAATTTGGAACTGATTCGGATGACACAGTGATGAGTTTCATTGAAGAGTATTCAACATGTGTTGTTCCGAAAACTACTGAAGAAAACAATTTAAGGCAACAAGTTTTACGCTTTCAATTCCATCGTTGTGGAAAGTACTGTCGTCAAAAATTCAGAAACAAGGACAAGTTCTACACAAAATGTCGTTTCGCGTTTCCACGACCAGTGATTCCTAAAGGAAGAGTAAATAATTTGATGTCTTCTCTGCAACATACTGTGACGAGGAAATCACCAAAAAATACATACAATTTAAAAAGAAACGAAGAGTCCAAGTATATTAACAACTACAACCCAGTGATTTTGTCCATGTGGAATGCTAACATGGATATTCAGTTCGTTGCTGACAACTCTATTACTGTGGCTCGATATGTGACGTCTTACATCACAAAAAAAGAAAAGACAGAACTGAAGGAAATGTGGGAGGTCATTTCACATGAAAAGAGTATAAGTAAAAAATTATACAGTTTCAGTCTGAAGATGTTGTCGCATCGAGAAATTGGAGCATATGAATGTTCTGATCAGTTATCATCAGCAAGCCAAATCTAGAACAATCATTTGGGTGAGTCTAGGTCTTGCTGCAACACGAAACCGAGTTTTGAAATCTGTACAAGAAATTGAGTATTTGGCGGAGAAAGAACCAAACAGTACAGATATTTTGAAGACAAACATGTTGGATACATACTACCCAAAAAGAAGTACTCATCTTGAGAACACTTGTTTGTATGAAGTTCTGCAAAACTATAGCTATAGGAGGAACATCACAGACGATATCAATAATGGAAAATTTGCTGTCATAGGGTATGAAGGATGTCTAGTGAAGCAGAGAAAAGGCCATTTGATTAATCATCGAAAATTGAGTTGCGAATCTCCAGACAAAAGAGAATTTTACTATTTAGCTCTTTTGCAACTCTTTAAGCCATGGCGTACAGAAGAGGAACTACATGGAGATTTTCTCTGTTATGAAGATTCTTTTAATGCAACCAAGGATACCATAGAATGTCCTGTTTTTCCAAATTATCTGCAAATGTTGAACAAAGAAATAGAGCAAGAAGCCACAATTGCTGAAGAGATTGCTAGAGACAGTTCCCAAGACAGTCAGAGTTCTACTTCATTGAGTCAGGATCCACTAGGAGGACCAATTATCCAAAATGAAGCTGCCCCTGCCATGGATGAGATGGAAAGAGCTATGGAACATGCTCAAGAGGATGTAGTTAACTTAGAAGATTTGGTAAAGCAACTAAACATTGAGCAGAAAAAGATATATGACGAAGTCACAGAACAGATTGAACATGGATTCAGACATGAGAAAAAAGAGTGCTCATGTACATCATTTAAGCCTGTCCGACAGTACGTAAGTGGAGAAGCGGGAACAGGAAAAAGTTTTCTAATTAAAGCAATTGCAACTTATCTGCAGAAAAGGAGTGAATCACCGCTGTCTTGTGTTGTAACCGCTCCAACTGGACTGGCAGCACATAACATTAACGGGATTACTCTACATCGTTTACTGATGCTGCCAGTTGAGCATGATAATAAATTGCATTACAACAAGCTATCTGGAGATGCATGTTCTGAAGTTTCCAGAGTCCTGAAGAAAATGAAACCTCTTATCATTGATGAAGTAAGCATGGTCTCAAATCTAATGCTTGCTTTTGTGCATTTGAGAATGCAGGAAATTCTTAGAACAGAGTATGATGTGTTATTTGGAGGGAAACACATTATTGTTTTTGGAGATCTACTGCAGTTGACTCCAGTAAAAGGACAACCAGTGTTTAAAATGCTCACGCATGAAAAGACCAGGAAGTCCCTTGGAAGCATTGGAAACGTTAATATATGGTTACATTTCAAATATGCAGAACTGCTTCAAAATATGCGACAGGCAAAGGATGAAGATTATAAAAATATTCTACAAGATGTAAGAATCGGAAAAGTAAGTGAGCACGGGAAAGAAGCTTTACATGCACAATTAATTTCAAATTTGTATCCAAATGAAAACATTCTTCCAGTGAATATTTTTAAGAAAATTACTGAGAACAAATATGGGATATGTTTGATGTCAACTCTGCAAGAATGTTCCATCTTCAACAACAAAATGTTAAAGTTAGAAAATGAAGAGATTGTGAAACTTGAAGCAATAGATAAAATAGAGCATAAGAGTACAACAATTAATTTGTATATCTAAAACAGCTGGTTTTGAAAAGACTCTGAATGTGTGTTTAAATTGTTGTATCATTTTGAGAAGGAATTTAAATGTTGAAAGAGGTCTGGTAAATGGAGCAATGGGTCATGTTGTTGATTTTGTGAATTATAGAAATGAAGATGGATTTTAATTTTAAAAATTAAATTTGATGGCATTGAGCAAGTACAACAAATCAGTCATTGTTCTGCTAGATATTTGCATGTAAAAGACTTATATGTTCGCCGAAAACAGTTTCCTGTTTGTTTGGCATATGCGGTGACAATTCATAAATCTCAAGGTTTATGTGTAGATAGTGCTTTGGTGAATATTGGAAGTTCTGTGTTTAAAGAGGGTATGGCATATGTGGCATTATCACAAGTCAGAATTTTATCAGGATTGTACTTGATTAAGTGTGATGAGACAAAGATTTGTGCAGATCTAGATTGTGTTAAAGAATACAATAGGTTAAGAAGAGAGTAAGAAGAGAGTATGCTCCACATTTGCCTCAATATCCTCTGTTTGAAAAACGTGTGGTAGGCCGAAAAAGAAGAAATGAGAATAATTGCAGTGAGGTAGTAGAAAAAGACAAAAAGTAGATGAAAATGTAATTGTAAACAGAAAGAAAAAGGATTCTGATGAAGATGTTGTTGGATTTCAGTTTGAAAACAGTTCTGGTGTCAACTGCTATGCTAATGTAGTGGTTAATGTTGTTTTTTTCTTCAAATTTCAATTTCAATTGTTGAAAATCGGGATTAAAGATTCTGCGGTTTATTTAATTCTGTGTTTGAGAAATACAGCAGTAATAGAGTAAAAATAGAAAGTGTTACAGAAATTCGAAATCTTTTAGACATATGTTCTGGTCAAAAAAATGTTTCACAGAATATTCAGCAGGATTGTCAGGAATTTCTAATGCATATGTTTGGTGTTTTGGAAGATGAAGGTGTAGATGTAGAAAATCTTTTTAGCCTTTCTTATCAATGGCAGCATGACTTTGACAATTGTAGTGTATCAAGTACTACTAGAATAGACACTGAAAGATTTATATATTTAACTTTACCAGACTGCAAATCAGTGTCATTTCATAATCTAGTTAAAGCAGCTGATCATAATATGGTGTGTACCCAATGTAAGTGTCCAATGCTGTCCACATTATTTATACAAACTTATGGTCATTATGTCATTTCAGTGTTCCAGCGATGTAGACCTGATGGAACTAAATTGACAACTTGTATTAAAAATTTCGTGGCTTCTCAGTTATCAATTTCAGGAAGAACCTTTACAACTGGAGCTAATATTTATCATGACGGTCCTTCGACAACATCAGGGCATTATACAGCTTATTTAAAATGTCAAAAAGGTTGGACTTAATGCAATGATACTCATTTGACTTACAAACAACGTTTGCCTTTTGACTTAAAAAAATCTTACCTAGTGTTTTTAGAACCAAAAGTTAAGTAAAGGTAATTGGCCTATGAAGACGGGAGCAGTTAATAAAAGTTAGTCTACTGTTTAAAATTATATTGTGAGTAAAAGTGATCAACATAGTATAAAAAATCCAGTTCTCATATAGGTACTGTAAGTGGATTTCATAGTAAGTGATATCAGTATTATAGGAAATGTTGAACATGAGTGATCCAAAGATGGGAATATGAATATTTAAACATTGTGAAAATGTTGTATGAGCTTTTCTTTCAGAACATCGGGTAAACAGTAATTTCAGAGTTTGATTTCAGAAACTTAAAAACATACTGATAATTCAATTTCAATTCAATAATCTTTATTTCGTTGCAGTTGCATCATAAAAGATATACAAAACACATAATATATATACAAAATACATCATGTACGTGGCCACATTATCGTCAACAGTATACAAAAGTGTGCAATTCAAAAAAGTGCTAGTGCTTTACCAAATACTATCCCTGAGCCTTCACAGCTAGATCACGGGAGTGGGCTTGAAACACACATCAATAAATATAATTAAAAAAAAAGTTTAAAATATTTACACAGTTAAAAAAGGATTAAATTGGGTTATAACAGCCAGTCATTTAAAATGGCAGTGACAGTTTTTGTCTAATGAATTTTACTGCCAGGAGGAATCTACTGATACCAAACACTATTACTTGACTAGTGTCCGTAATTAATATTCTTCCAGCTTCCTTATGCGAAGTTATTCCAATGTTACGGCACAATGGCACTATCCATTTTTTCCTAGTTTCCACATAACTTGGACAGAAAAACAAAATATGAAAAGTGTCTTCTCTTGCATTATTTGTGCATAGGGTACATTTATCACTACTAACGTTCCCCCATTTTGACTCGGTTTCTCGAGTTCTTAGTATACCATACCTATACTTTAAGTACAAGGTTTTCGCTAATGGTGGCTGAATCTCATCAAGAAACATTTCAAACTGGGCTACATTTTTCACCAATAAAAATGTTTCGGTTAAAGGGCCATGTGCTCGAACATATACAGCATCATGACTCACAAGGGCCCAAAAAGAAAGTTTAACTATTTTCTTTGCGGACACATTCAATGATTCCGGCTGACTCCAAAAATGGGATAAACCCAATTTTGTTAACCAGCTTTTAACGTGTTTAAACCAAGGGATCTTGTTACTCGTGTCCAGTTTCAAAACTTCAACCAATCCGTTTTTATATTCAGTTAGCTCTGGGGTGATCCACAACCTGACCCATAACAATAATGGTCTTAATATTGCATGCAGGTCAGTACGCCGTATGTTCATGTCAAGGAGTAGGGGTAATAGTGGAGTGTTACTGGGAACCTTTAGTAATCCCCTTAAAAACTTGTTCTCCAAGATTTCGAAAGCCTTGTTACATGCGGGTCCCCAAAGTTCAGCCCCATACAGAACCGCTGACTGAACCTTGCATTTAAAGAGTTCTAACGCTGGGGTGACTGATTTGTTTGCACAGTTATTATGCCTTTTCAATATTGGGAGACAATTTTGTTTAAACACAATTTTGGATTTTTCTAATTGGGGTCTCCAACTTAAGGATGAATCTAATAACACCCCCAAATAAGTGAAACTTAGTTCATAATCGAGTTTTTCTCCATTCAGTGTTAAGTTTTTCCTAAAACCTTTATGAGGGTTAAGTGCCATATATTTAGTCTTTTTTACATTAATTTCTAACCCTTTTGTAATACAATACTGCTGGAACCTATCTAATAAAATCTGTAGGCCCCGGGAAGTTTGAGAAATGAGAATCGTGTCATCCGCGAAGAGGAGGGACGGAACTCGTTCCCCCCCCAAGCGAGGAGAATCATTGTCACAATTCTCCATATAAACTGCAATATCGTTTACATAGAGGGAGAAAAGTGTAGGTGCCAGCACGCACCCTTGGCGTACTCCTCTTTTAATAGGGATTGCATCTGTAAGTTCACCGTTAGGGCCCCATCTTACCCTGGCATAATTATTCTGGTGTAACCTAGTCACTAATTTCAATAGTTCATCTGGGAACCCCTGATTTTTCAGTGATTTCCACAATAATTCGCGGGGGATAAGGTCAAAAGCTGCTCGTAGATCTACAAAGGCAACATATAGATTACCTCTGCGGATGATGACATATTTCCAATACAAGCAGCATAGCCTTAGTACCTGGTCGATGGTCCCAGTCCTTTCCCTAAACCCTGCCTGATACTTGGATAAAATCAGGTTTTCCTCCAACCACGTATTTACGCGGTTCAGGATATGTCTGGCATAAATTTTTTGCGTTATGTCTAAAAGACTAATGGGGCGATAGTTCGCTGGATCCCCTCTATCCCCCTTTTTAAAAATGGTGATAATTTCAGCCCCATCCCATGTATCAGGGATTTGGTCACCCGCTGCGATGACATTAAACAAATGATTTAGATAAGGTGCCCAGATCTCCATGTTGTGTTTATAAAGATCACCAGGGATCTTATCCAGACCCGGGGCCTTCCCTTGCTTCATAGAAGCAATTGCTGTTTCGGTCTCTTGTATATCAAAGATTACTAATGGGTTTTCAACATCCTCTATCTGGGTTACTATTTCATTTGGGTTTGCCGTAAGCTTTTCCTCTGTAATTTGGGCTGCATATAATGTTGTAAAATGATCAACCCATATAGCTTCATTTAGGAAAACCTCCCTTGAGCCTTTATCTGGCTTATTCCCTTTGGCTACTAACTCCCAGAACTGCCTGTGATCTTTAGCTTTTGCAGCTGATAACATACTAGACCACAGTTCCTCGTCCCAGGATGATTTTGCGGTGGCTATTGTTTTATTGTAAATTTTCCTTTTTGCTTTAAGTTCTACAGAGCTTTTCGTTTTTACCGCATTGATCAAGTCGGTCTTGGCTACTCGGCATTCCTTGTTAAACCAGGGTTTGCCTACAGGTTTTGTATTCGCCGACCTGTTACCTTTCCTAGGTTTTTTTTAGTAATAAGATCAAACAGTTTTTTACAAAAAGATTTGTGTAGTCCAATAAATTCGCCAGGTTTACATTCATCCATATTATAGGACTCAAATGAGTTCACAAATGTGGAATAAATGTTAGCCAACAAGTCTTTTCTCTCAAGAATGTACGCCCATTTAACGGCCCTTCGATTATTACTTATTACAACATTGTCACAGGTTAATGGTGCTTCAAGGTTATGCATACCCTCAGTGACAACAGGTTCTATCAGAATACTTGACAGAAAACTCATTTCCAACGGGAAGTGATCGCTCTCAAAACGTTCTCTAACCTTTAAATCATTTGTATATGGCCACAGATTAAAAGAAACAGAAACATAATCTATCTTGCTACTACAATTCCCTCTACTAAAGGTAAATGCTCTCGGGGAGTCTGATGGCATGCGCCCATTACAAGCTCTTAGACCGTAACCTGTAAATAGCCCTGAAATCTGGAGGGCTAATATGGTTCCTGGAACAGTTCCATTGTTCAGGGCCGGAATCCCATTAGCAACGTCCTCATCCTCATACAGTTTAACCATCCCCACAATCGGCTCAAAATTGCAATTTAGGTCACCACATAAAATAATACTTTCAGCATGGTCTAAGGTGTCCATAAACTTTTCCAATTTCTCTATACATGGAGATTCCCTATTAGCGGGACAAGGCCTATTGTACACATTTATGAGATTGATTACCCTCTTTTCACTTGTAATTAGTTTCAATCCAAGTATGTCTAAGGAATCGGTGTTTAACATTTTTACCGCCACATCAATAGTTATACTGATCCATATTACCAACCCTCCCGAGGCTCGCCCTCTTACTGAAGGGACGGCCGCCACTTGGTAGGTTCTATATCCTATTCTATGGACCTGATCCGTGGCCCAGGTTTCTTGTAGCACACAGATGTCAAATGAATTAATATAACTATTCCAGTCAGGGTCACACATTTTTGTACCAACACCAGCGATGTTCCAAGAAACTAAATTTAACAATGAGGGTTTTTCTTTTGAACAAGGTGTACTAGATTTAACAGTGGGAAGTATATTATTAACAGTAGTGGTATGGATGTTTGAGTGCCTAACCACAGATAACCCACTGTTAACACTATCTCCTCCCTTTGGATCACTCAAACTTATGCGTATTTCGTGGTCATACCCTGCCATATTAATGTTATTACAAAATTTTTCACTACCAGTCTCCTGGTGGTTAAGTGGTGTATTCGCCTCCCCATTCTCCTTAGGAGGTACAACATTGGGTATGGGGGTTGCATTATTTAAAGAAGAAGATTCCTCTGAACTAATGGTCATTGTTGATACCTGTAGTCAATCGACTGACTCGAGGCAGTCAAATTGATTGTAGGAGAGGAAGTTATAGGGATGGTGGGTTTGACCTAACCAGCCTCCTCTTTGGTGTCTCCTTCCACGGTGTCTTACCGTGGTCCACCCATCTGTTCTAGTATGAAAGTGACCGGGTGGGTAAAAATGCGTTAATTTAAATGGATGTATGGTGGTGGCTGGGTCTGGATTAGGATACTTCCAATTACAGATATAATTGACTATTCTTGGATTATCAAAATTGACAACTATGCTATCCCCTTGTATATCTTTCGCCATATGGCCCACCCAAGATACTCGCCTAATACTCAGTATGTTGCCCCTCAGGCCAGGGGGCAACGGCCTATTGGTATTTAGCCATTGGGTCACCCTTTTCCAGAGGTAAGATGGGCTTTCCAGCTCCTGCTCACCTAGCTCGGGAACACCAGTCAAGATAGCCACAAATGGGCAAACCTCCGGAGGAAGGTTAAGTACATCCTTGACCTGGTCTTTACTAGGCCTATTTACTTTTATTATCCCCTTACTGCCTATTGTATCCGGTGTACTTTGCTTTTGCAGTTGGTGATTGGGTACATCACAAGGTGTAGTATGGTCGGACACATTTGGTTTAGGTACTACTTTTTCCTTTTGCGCAAGTATAGCATCTGAGGTTTTTGCAGGAACAGCTGTTGTCAATGTTGATTGCGGGTTAAAACAGGACTTGCTCAATTGGATATCTATTCTCTCCTTAATATCCCTCTCTATGCGTTTTAAGGATACCTCTATTTTACTCAGTCTCTCCTCTAATGGGTGGAGCATATGTCGTAGTGCTTCAAGTATAGCAATAGAAGCAGAATCCCCCCCTTCTACATCAATCCTGATTACATTCTTGTTTGTGTCAGCAGCCCCTCCCAAACTATTGTTAGGAGACACAGGATGCTTAGGACCCTTCTTTCTCTTACCACTAGTGTTATTTACAGGCCCTTGTGTAATCTTTGGAATAGCCCCAGCGTTCATCCCTTTCTGCTGCCTGGTATTATATACTTTAACTTGCTCAGCAGATACCGGCGCTGCACGAACATTGGGTAAATTATTAGGTGATTGTAAAATAGAATCGGAGACGGTTAGAGTACTATTCTCTGTGACATTCAATATATCGTTATTAATAATTGTATCCACATTGGTTCCATTACTTTGAGGACCATTAGACTTTCCTACTGTTTCAATACCAACTTTAGCAATAGGTGTTTGTGCATGTGCCAATGGCCCAAGAGAAGATCTTCTCGCAATATCCAATTCCTGCGAAACCCTCCTTTCCATGACATGTATGCTTTCATCCACCACACAGTTCAATCTTTTAATGAATTGGTCCATAGCGCCCGTAAAAGCAACAGTGTCACTCTTCCCTTTGATTTCCTTGGGCGGCATACCAATAGTAGTGGGGTTCGTATTAGCAAGAACAGGCTAAAAACTAATTAAATTCGGACAGTACTCACGAAATAAAGTGCAGCATGAACAAGGGTGTTGGCCCGCCCGACCACTGCTGTCCACTGAGGGCCACAGAGGGCCCGCCCTTTGCCCGGGCTTAGCCCGGCGCGCGCCCGCGCGCGTCCCGCGTCGCGGATGAAGCCTTCTCCCTTTGAAGCGCCTCCGGGCGCGCTGGCAGGTGGAAGTGGGCGGAAGTGCTGGCCGAGCACTCTGGGAGCTGTAGTCTCCCCGCGGCGTCCACAGGCTTTACTGGACTACTACGGCGGGAGAGAACTGCAGCGTGAGCACCCCAGAGGCGGCGAGGCAACAAGCTGGTAAGTGCCTCCTGCTCCGTCCGTTTTTCGGAAATGACCCCGCTCCTCCGATGGAGCCTTCTCCCTTTGAAGCGCCTCCGGGCGCGCTGGCAGGCGGAAGTGGGCGGAAGTGCTGGCCGAGCACTCTGGGAGCTGTAGTCTCCCCGCGGCGTCCACAGGCTTTACTGGACTACTGCGGCGGGAGAGAACTGCAGCGTGAGCACCCCAGAGGCGGCGAGGCAACAAGCTGGTAAGTGCCTCCTGCTCCGTCCGTTTTTCGGAAATGACCCATACATACTGATATATCTGACACTATTTGGCCGTAAGGAAAGGTGAAGGAATGAGCAAAGAGTCATGACTAAACACAAGGAGGAAATGAAAACGTTGAGAATTATTTCAGATGTTCTTAGAGCTTTTTTTATAGAAAGTCGATGAAATGGAAATTTTCGAGAACAGCAGAGTATTTTCCAACGAAAAGGACCTTCACGATCTACTATTTGTCCTCAAGGAAAAGTAAGTGAATGAAAGATTAGTGTACATATATGATTTGTAAGTTTATATGGGTTTTTCAAAAAACAATCTTTTAGAGTGTGTTTTTTTTCCCGCTGTCATATGATGAATAGTTTGAACTCACTGTTTTTAGTAAAATTCAATATATTCTGAGAACAGCAAAAATAAACTATCTAACATGTTGTACAAGTTATTCTATAGTTTGTATTGTGTAATTTATATTGTATTCCCATTGTCTCAAACTCACTTTACTTTTTCCACCCTTTTTCAGCTCTCTTTACTCACTCACACTGCTTTTCTCTCACTCTGTTTCATCGCTGTTCCTTTACTCCACTTCTTTTACAACCCCTCAATCCCATTTCAACTGTCTGCTTCCCCTCTCTCCCTTGCACCACTTTTCAGCTTTCAGTCTGTCTACTTTACTTCCTTTTTCCGTCTTTTCCTCCTTTGCTCTTTTACTAATTCCTCTTTACTCACTCACCTCTTTTGTCGCTCTCTGTCACTATAACTCACCCATTTTCACTCACTTATCTTTCTTTGCTTCTTTCTTTTGTCCTCATTTTTCGTTCACTACCTCTATGTCCTCAGTCCCTCACTCTCCTTTTGTTATGCTCACTTGTGTTTATCTACCTTCTATCATTTCTCTTACAACAACTTCACTGCTCCTCTCTCATCATTTTTCACCCCAGTTCTTTTACTCCGGTTCCATTACTACCCGGCATTTCCTATCTTTAAGTGTCCTTCTCTTTACTTTCATCACCGAATCACATTCTCTCAGTACTGCTTTAGTCCTCTTCCCCTTTCTTTCCTTCTTTTGCACCTTTACTCATTTTCCTTTCCTCACTCATTGTACTCCACTTCACTCAGTCCTTCCCTTAGTCCCTCTGTGTACTTACTTCCTCACTCCTTTTCCCTCAATCCTTCTACATTATCCCCACTCCCTTCATCCCTTCATTCTGTGACTCCCCTGGATTCACCAACTCCTTATGGCACCCGATTCTTCAAGTGCCAAGGTCCGTTTTTTAGGCGGCGGGGCGTTTCCGCGACGAGGCGAAATGCGGAAACGCCCCGCCGCCTAAAAAACGGACCTTGGGACTTGAAGAATCGGGTGCCATAAGGAGTTGGTGAATCCAGTATTTTGGGGTTGATATTGGCATGTACTGTGGTGCGTCTCCCCCAAAGAACCCACCTGGAGAATACAGTTTGAACTTTGCTCGAACATCTAACAGCACCAACAATGGGGTTGCACGGACTACCACACCCAGAAAGCATTGAGGCAAGAAGTCCCACTAGGGCGGGGTGTAATAGTATTTAGTCCACACAGCTGCTGATTTTCTTGTGAACAGCCAGTGAACAAGGGCGGGAGCCCGAAATGCATTTGGCAATTTCTGTATGGGAGAGATTGTACGCTGTGCCTGCTGCCTGAAATAAATCATGGAGTTACTTACCAACTGTGTTGGCGTTTCCATGAGGGCAACCTTTCTGTGTTTGGATACAATTGCGGCGCGCCTCGTCGCGAAAACGCCCCGCCGCCTAAAAAACGGACCTTGGCACTTGAAGAATCGGGTGACGTAAGGAGTTGGTGAATCCAGTATTTTGGGGTTGATATTGGCATGTACTGTGGTGCGTCTCCCCCAAAGAACCCACCTGGAGAATACAGTTTGAACTTTGCTCGAACATCTAACAGCACCAACAATGGGGTTGCACGGACTACCACACCCAGAAAGCATTGAGGCAAGAAGTCCCACTAGGGCGGGGTGTAATAGTATTTAGTCCACACAGCTGCTGATTTTCTTGTGAACAGCCAGTGAACAAGGGCGGGAGCCCGAAATGTATTTGGCAATTTCTGTGTGGGAGAGATTGTACGCTGTGCCTGCTGCCTGAAATAAATCACGGAGTTACTTACCAACTGTGTCGGTGTTTCCATAAGGGCAACCTTTCTGTGTTTGGATACAATTGCAGCGCCCACAATCGCGGAAACGCCCTGCCGCCTAAAAAACGGACCTTGGCACTTGAAGAATCGGGTGCCATAAGGAGTTGGTGAATCCAGTATTTTGGGGTTGATATTGGCATGTACTGTGATGCGTCTTCCCAAAGAACCCACCTGGGGAATACAGTTTGAACTTTGCTCGAAAATCTAACAGCACCAACAATGGGGTTGCACGGACTACCACACCCAGAAAGCATTGAGGCAAGCAGTCCCACTAGGGCGGGGTGCAATAGTATTTAGTCCACACAGCTGCTGATTTTCTTGTGAACAGCCAGTGAACTAGGGCGGGAGCCCGAAATGTATTTGGCAATTTCTGTGTGGGAGAGATTGTACGCTGTGCCTGCTGCCTGAAATAAATTACAGAGTTACTTACCAACTGTGTCGGCGTTTCCATAAGGGCAACCTTTCTGTGTTTGGATACAATTGCAGTGCGCCTCGTCGTGGAAACGCCCCGCTGCCTAAAAAACAGACCTTGGCACTTGAAGATTTGGGTGCCATAAGCAGTTGGTGAATCCAGTATTTTGGGGTTGATATTGGCATGTACTGTGGTGCGTCTTCCCAAAGAACCCACCTGGGGAATCCAGTTTGAACTTTGCTCGAACATCTAACAGCACCAACAATGGGGTTGCACGGACTACCAAACCCCGAAAGCATTGAGGCAAGAAGTCCTACTAGGGCGGGGTGTAATAGTATGCTAATTTTCTTGTGAACAGCCAGTGAACAAGGGCGGGAGCCCGAAATGTATTTGGCAATTTCTGTGTGGGAGAGATTGTACGCTGTGCCTGCTGCCTGAAATAAATCACGGAGTTACTTACCAACTGTGTCGGCGTTTCCATAAGGGCAACCTTTCTGTGTTTGGATATATATATATATCTATATATATATATATATATATATATATATATATATATATATATATATATATATATATATATATATATATATATATATATATATATATGTATGTATATATATATATATATATATATATATATATATATATATATGTATATATATATATATATATATATATATATATTAGAATAATTGGTATAGAGCTCTATACTAAATTAACAACCAATGCTATACATTTATTTCAACCACTGGTTGCCCTATAAAGCATGACAGCACCATCTGCATTCAGTAAGGTGGGTATGGACCAGATACCCACCAACGTCTTGTCCTGCTTTTTGGTCACCATGGTAGATACTAAAATGCAATACTACATGTACAGAGAGCCTGTGAATAAACTACAGTAAGTGGGAAGCAGCACTCATTGTGTCACCCACTAAAGTAACACTATAAAACATGTCTCCAGGCCTGACTCTGCAGAATAGGTGCGCAGTTTACACTACCATTTCTACTAGGCAAAATAAACCTTGTGTCAGGCATAAACCTTTCTTTATTATACATATAGTCAACTTTAAAAGTAGGTCCTAAATTCACATAGGGCAGGGAGCATGGTATTTAAAATGTATGACATGTATAGTTAATGTTTTAAATGTCCCTGCCATGACTACCTTCACAGTCATTTTTCCCTGTCAGAGGCTGGCCTTCATTTAGGAAATAATTGGGTTACACTACACCAACCTACATTGCTTAGTTTCAGCTTATAAGAAGCTAGTAAAATGATTCAAGGACTCATTTTAATAGTACTTTAAAATTCAACTTAATGGTCGCCAGATTTTTATTTTAGAAAATAGACTTTCTGCCAGTACTCAGTGTCACCTGACTACTGATTGGTTCTCTTTGCTCCAAACCCAGTGGAATAGGGTAGCTGCCCTAGAACTGACTTTAAAGTACCACAAATTAGGGTTTGCCCATTGTCATAGCCACACTTTTGAGTGGCGACAAAAAGCTCTGACCAGGGGAAGAAGGGTTCTGCCATGTTGGATATAGGTAGAGAGGGGTACTGTGTGATACTTTACTGTGAAACACACAGGAGGGGCTGCAAAAGTGGGTAAGGTCACCCCTGGGAATCTGTACTCTATTGATTAGGGAGTGGCCAGAGGTTTCCTCCACCCATAGGCCGTTACTGGGTGTAAAAGTGGACTTTACAGATCTCTCCTAAGAACACTCCGGACCTGTGAAGAATCAGAAGAGGGGCTACCCTTCTGCCTGAAGAAACTGAAGAAAGACTAGCCCTACTTCCCTTGAACCCAGGACCCCAGAAGTGACTACAGTGGACAGTTGACGAACTTCCACTTTGAGCTACAGGGACAAGCTTCGAAAGGCTTTCCCTGTTACTGCCTAGCTAACCAGTGCCAACTAGACCTGCCCTAGATTCTGCAACAGGCCTATGCCAGAGTGAGTCCTAACCCCCAAATAGTGTCCCCCAGTTTCCAGACCTTTGGCCGGATTTAGAGTGTACTTGTCTGATCCATATGGCAAAACATGTGACTTAGACAGTTTTTCCCAACTTTTTGCCTATAGCATTGATGGAGACAGGGATCGCCATTGAGGTCATTGCCCTTGAGGTAAAATCCCCAGTCAACCTCAGCTTGCAGGTTTGCCCCGCTGAACGAGATCTAACTTTCAGAAATGTCTGAATATAAAGGTCTTCTTAGGGACCAACACTAAGCATCATTATGTCGACATTAAGGCCTTCCTAGGCTGAGGCTTTCTAGTTTGCCCACTTGGAGCTTTCCCGCCTTTGTTGACAACCACATCAGGACAACTTGTCAAGGTCCTCTTTTTCTCCATAAATGTTCTAAGTCACAAGATAGGTTTTCCACTGGAGCACTACTAGTCACTTTATCTGATCCACTCTCCATCGCTGTCGGCCTTGGCTTTTGACTTGGTCTAGCACAACCAGATGACCTCAGTTGGTGCCTTGTGTTTTTTGTTACTCATTTACTTAATTCAAACTTTAAAAATTCATATCTCCATTCATTTCTACTTTATGTATTTTTGTTGATTTGGTGTCATTTTAGTGATTAAAATATTTTGTAGTTTAACAAATTGGTTTGAGATTTTTCTTGTGCTGTGTTTTCACTTTATTGCTGTTTAGAGTAATGCATAAATAATTTACACATTGCCTCTAAGTTACACCTGATTGCTTTTGTGCCAAGGTAGCAGAGAGTTAAGTCCTGGTTTATATGTTGACTCTTGTGATTCTCCCTCCCAAGGATTCTGATTATTATTTGAGGTGGGGTCTCACCCCACCACAACTAAAACTCCTATTTCTTACACTTATTGTATAAAACAAAAAACAAAGGTGTAAGAATACTGCCTTGCAATACATTTCTGTTAATATTAAGAGAATGGTTGCATTCCCCCTGCACCAAATCTGATGACCACTGTGAGATTAGAGTGCAATCATGTAAAATAAAATCCACATAAACTCCTAAAATAGAAAAATAGACAAACAATTTGGAATAGTACAAACAATCAAAGTCTGCACTGAGATCCTTAAATGCCATTTGAAGTGTCTGCTTCAGCAGTCATGCATTTGTTTATAATAAGACAAAAATTAAGGCACCGGTCACTAAGCCAATATAAAACCCTAATTTAGATCATAACTAGCATTTTTAGATTTAGCCTAAGAGGCCAATCTTTACAAAAATGGGCACAGCAATGGAAACGCCAAAAACAGTTCCTGCATGGCATAGACTGAAAAGCCCATGCCATGCAGGAAATGGGGTCCATGCACACATGGGGGCACATGTTGTCACCCCCTGCATGCATCCCAAGGAGCAGAGGCACAGAGGCTTTGTTTAGTCTCCGCTAGAGTTTTAATGGAGGAGGAACCGCCATGAAAACCATGGTGACGAAGAAGCTCCTAACATGCTTGCGGGACTGGAGCAGTCCAGCCAAGCATATTGAGGCCTCCTGACGGCTGGAACAGCAATAGGCATGGTAGTTCCCTGGCAGCTGCAGTGGGGCAACATCGGTCCGATCGCCCTAATCATAATAATGTGATCAGGAGGCGACCGCCACAGTGCCCTCACAAGTCTGGCAGTACGAGCCCCTAGTTGGAACCTGGATATTTGTTCCTAACATCTACATCAGTTTGTATAAATTTGAAGTGCATCCATATTTTTTAACATTGGCCAATTGCTCACAATTAATACGCCACATTTTGTGATTTTTTGGACCTAAAGAAAATTATTTGCGTTTTCTTCATGTTACTTCAAGACCAATTTTGGAATTAAGACTAAACAAACAATCAGTTGTTCTTTCTAGCACTATTTAAGTGTTAGTAATGAAACTATTGTCACTGATATGTGAACCACATAGATCACAATAGCCTACACCTGTCCTCCATTATTCAGTACAGATAACCACTGGGAAAAAAGGAAATTGCAAAGGTACAGCAGATAATACCAGCAGGTCAGGAATGTCCAGCCGCGGTCCGTGCAGGTAAGAGAGGTAAGATTTTCCCCAGGGTTGTATGTTGAAATTTCCCCTCACCGGGCCCCAGTGCACCACCGCTCTTATCTATCAGCTGAGAATGTCTCTGGCTCTGATTGGATGTCCATGAATCTTTACAGGAATATCCTGATATACATAGGCCTCATTTATCACCAGCATCCTAACTACAGTTGCCAACTCACAAATATCCTCCTCCTTGTTGCTTACCTTGATTATCCTGATCTTTAAAAAGGACAACAAAGGCCGTCCTTGAACCTGTTATAGACCTATGTTGTGAATTGATTCAAATGTACAAATGCTATGCCAAAATAAAGCCTGCCAGACAGGAGGAAACTAGTAATCTGGTGGTCGGGCCCAACCACGGCTTTGGCGGTTCGTTGACATGGCAGACCCGGCGCTGCACCTCTAAAGTCGTAACCAGGCACTAATAGTTTAGTTGTGTAGTATGTGAGTAAGTCTATTTTGATACTCTTAATCTACCTGTCGACTTTTTCATTTTGGACCACTGGTATTTGCAGTGATTCACTAATTTAATCTCTTCATTGCCGTCCTTTACAGTAAGGTCCATTGAAATGCAGCCAGGTTAAGATGCTCTGGGCCATATATACACAAAGCATGTGTATAATGATGTGCACATATGTGCAGGCTATATGAGGAAGACTGCAGTTTGACTAAGCCTGTTACACTTGAACAAGTATGCTATTGAAGATGGGAGACTAAATATACTGGATATATCTTATGCAGGTTGTGTAATTTAATCAGGTGTCCCCTTTCTTTTTTGTTTAAATTGCAAGTTTTCCATGCTACTCTGCATTTAAACTTTGGGTGAAAACTGTGCAAATTACATTTTGGATATGTACAACATAGCAAAATGATTAATGTTACGTTTCTATGTTTAAAAGGATCCAAAATGCAAATAAATTATTATTTAAGACGTATTTGTGTTCCTTCATGCACTTCATGCAACTGTGCAGTCCATGCCATGCAGGAATGGGTTGTATGCAAACAGGGGTGCTCAATATGTGCCCCTCCACATGCATTCTCATGCACAGGGCCAAGAGAGGGCCCTGTCGGGCCCCCTTTCTTTCTTTTTCATCAGCAATTTCATAGAGTAAGAACCTCCATGAGACCGCTGGCATTGAGGAAAGTTGTAAGATGCATGGTGGTGCTGCAGGGCACCACCAAACATATTGCAGCCGTCAGACTGTTGTGCCACCACCTGGGTCACCACCAGGGATCTCTGATCCTTGGTGGTTGCGGTGGTGCCATTGCAGTCTGACCACCAAAGTTGTAATCCGGTGGTCGGACTGCCTGTGCAGGGGTGGCTGACCCACCACCACTTCAGCACCATGAGTTTCATGGTCCTAATTAGGCCCTCAGATGAATAAAAAAAGAGTGGCTGGCCTTCGATGCAGTGAGAGCAACGTGTGCACTCTCCAGACCATCAATTTGGGAGTGTTCAAAAGATGCTGCACAAAATTAATTCAGGGCCTATAACTGTAATTATTTGCTCAATCCATTTATTGTTGCTTTTCGGTCCTGGTAAATCAAATGCACCCCTTCATTGAACCTTGAATCATCTCAACACCCCACCAGCATGATTTGTTTCAATTGCCTGCTGCTTTCCTCTCCGTTGTATTACGGGTATGCTAAGTTAGTGCAGAGTGCTCATATTTCTATAGCCAAATAGCCTTTGAGTTAAAAGAAGTTAGAAAATTGGACAAAAACGACTCTCTCTACTTGAGATGCTACAGAACTCTGAAATGTCTTTAAACATATTCATATATTTGGTGTCTGTTACAAATTGACTAAATACATCAATACTTAAATACCTCAGGCAAGTCACCCGTAGTGATGTAGGTGGATGGAAAGGTTTTAGAAAAGGGTTGGTATTGACTTTCTTCTGCCTTTCAATGCACTAAACAGAACATGATATGCAGTTTTACTGACTGATTACAGATCAAACTAAATAGAGGTGAGATGTAGCAGAACCTCAGATACTAGCATGGTGATCACTTTCCTTACAGATGTCATTTCCAATACTCAAAGTATTGGTTCTTATTATGGGTTGCAATTTTTGCCTAGAGAAACACTATTTGGTTTGTATCACCCACAACATTATAAATGGGCAGAATGAGAAAAACGGCAGGGTGGGCTCTAATCCACTGACAAATCTGCTGAGAGAATTGATTTTGGCATAACGATGCATTACAGACACAGCTGTTGAGGTCTCTCCACTGGAAGTTTTGAGAGGGCGGAATGGACAAAGATATTTAAAATCAATTTGATTGCCCAGCAAAAAAGTGCCAACTTGCTGAGATGATGGTGTGTTGGAACTAATGGAGCATATTAAGTTTAGGTTCAAGAAAAAAACAGATCGGGTCAAAGTAAAAATTCCTGCCACTGTTAAAAAAAAGAGGTTTGAACCATGTAACAGAGGAAATGGTTTCCTAAGTTTCTAGGAGCATATTATCAAGGGGGTTTATCTCCGCTTTTCTGGCTTTAAAAGCCAAGAAAGCGGAGATAAAATTATCTCCCTATTACCAAGCTGTCGCTAACACCAGTTAGTGACAGCTAATAGGAGATAGCGAATAACTTGGGCCCCGCTTTGCATGTCAGTGATATTTATCACTAATGACATGCAAAGTGGGCGTGCCAAGATGTTAGCGACTGGAAACAGTCCCTAACATCGCTATCTCCTATTACCAACTTTTGGAGATATTCGCGCTAAGCGAATATCTCCAAAAGCTAACACCTGCCCTGAGCAGTTCTTAGCCATGTTATCCAATGGGAGGTGGATAACATGGCTAAGAGCATTTGCTCGATAATGCATGAATATCGCTGACTTTTCAGCGATATTCATGCATTGCGGCCGTTTTTTATCGCATTTGCGATAAACCTTGCTAATAGCAAGGTTTATCTGCGATAAAAATCGCCGATGTGCGGCGATAATTTTTGTCTCTAAACAAGTTAGAGACAAAAATTATCGCTAGTTGTTGGTAATATGCCCCCTAGTTCTGTCTGTTTGGAGTCTGGTAAATAATACACTGTGGAAAGGGTGGCTAAGAGTTGTGGGAGTGACACACGGTTAAGAAAGAAGTTACTGAAGTGTATGTATTCTGTGACCTCTAGATTGCAATTTACATGTGATTTGCGGGGTTTGGCGTAGTATCAGATGAAAAATATCTAGATATCCAAAATATTGCGTCAAGAATGTTTGGAATTAAAATATATTGTGGACAGGAACACACAAGTTAAAAAAATTGTTTGCAGTGTTATTTTTAATATTGTTGTGAAAAATATTGATGTAGGAAATATTGATATATATAATATTGTTTTAATATTAATTAGTATGTAATGTGATGTATTTATTTTTATCATACAAGCACACGTTTTTTGATTACTTTTTATTTTGTTGTTATAAATATTAAAAAGTAAAAAAAAATATTTGAAATGTATTCATGTTATTTATGATTATGAAATTATTTTTGTAGCAGGATTTTGAATTAATGACGAATAAACGTGGGGCGTTGTAAAAAAAATGCATTTACATTGTACACGTTGTATTCGTAATTTTGAAGATATGCAAAATATTTTTGGAGAATTTTTAAATATATTTTATTATGATTATTTTTTATACATAATTAAAATCTTATATGAAATATATTATATATTTAAAAGGAGGTTATTAAAATCTTTTTTAAATTACAGTTTTGAATTAAAACATTTTTTAAACACATTTGTAGTAAGTAGTATATTGCTTTTTTGGGATGTTTAAATAAAAAGTACATAATAAATGTGTTACATTTTAATAATTTAAAAAACAACATATTTTGATAGTTGAAAATAAATTATATTTATAAATTCAAAATTTTTCAAATAAAATTATTTGTTTATACAATTTGTTATTTGAAACATGTATAATTAGACTTTTACAAGTGCATGAAATGTTGGAAATGTTTAAAAAAAATTATATTTCACATAGAATTTATAATATACAGATTTACATGTTCAATAAAAAAATTCTATAACATTTCACAATTTTAAATAATGTATTTGAATATTTTTTCTATTTACACAAATGTTACAATGTTCAGCAGTAATTTTCTATTTTTAAATTTAAATGTAAATGTATATTATTTTATAAACATTAGTATTATATGAATTGGATATATAATATTTGAACATTTTTGTATCCAATGTAATTTTTCAAATTAGTATAGATTGGAGTTTGAATAGTGAATAGTAAATGTTAAACAATTAGTGTCCAGCACTTTCCCCAGTTTAGTTTAGTTTCGAGTGGGAATAGTAAATGTCACAGCAAACATATTAAGACACTCACCCCCAGTCACAGATCTGGGTTTAATCCATCATCATTCTTCTGCTCACCACCCCAGTTTGGACCCAGCCATATGCAAATCAGTCTTGACTCGGTTCCTATTGGGAAAAGTACAGTCTGAAATTCCAGGCTAGGTCCTCTCTTGATCAGAAACAAACATCCTAAGACTGGTTTCATGGTCTCTCCCCTTATTAGCCAGGCTAGCATGAATCCAGTGGCAAAGTGAGCAAGGGACCCACGTATGGGCATACCCTGGCCACTTAGGGAGAACATTGCAAACACAATAAGATGATGAATGGAGCGCTGACACTTTTCAGACATTTACCCCGTCACAGATCTGAGTTTAATCCATCACTGTGTCTAAGGGTATGCTCAGACATGGGTCCCTTGCTTGCTATGCTACTGGATGCAAGCTTGCCTGGCTGATGAGGGGGGAAACTCCAAAACTGGTCCCAGGACCTCCAGTTTGTCCACTAACTTGTGAATTACTTGTGTCTCCTTTTCCCTGTATTTCTGCCTCTTCTTCCTGCTGTAACTGTTGACCTGTTCCTCCTTTTTCACTGCTAATTGACTTTGCCTTCTTCCTGCTTTAACTATTGACTTTTACCTCCTATTCTCCTGATCGACTTTGTCTTATTTTTCCCACCTTAACTGTTGACATTTACCCCCTGCTTTTTCCCATAAATGTAACTATTTGCCTCCTTTTCTTCCCCATAACTTTACTATTTGCCTCCTTTTCTTCCCATATAACTGTAAATGGCTTCCTCTCCTACACTCCACCTGCTCACTTCTCCTCCTACTTTCAGTCTTCTCAGGACCCCACCCAGTGCCCTGCCCCACTCAGGAACCTACTTAACAGTGGCAGCAGCGTGGGCTGTCAGCACTCCAAAGGGAAGCCTGTCTGCACCCATAGGTGCCAGGACCGCGGCTCCCAGCATCAGGACCCCTGAATCCCCATCTTTCAACAACTACACCAGTGCCGAGATAAAAGCCCTGAAATTTGGAACACGCACCAGCTTCTTCTGCTGCACCCCCCCATGCTCAATTGCAGGACCCTTTTTTTGTTGACAATGCTGCTTCTCCTGCAGCAACAGTTCACTCTCACATAGCCCCCCACTCTCCACCACTGTGCCAGGAGATATTCAATGCTGCCTGATCAACTCCTGATTGCTCTGCAAACACACCACTGAGATCTTAGGCGCTATCACCTCTCTCACTACTGAAGTCATCTTTCTCGCCGAGACCCGGCTCAACCTTGCACCAGCACCGTATATCACCATCAAGTACTCCTAATGCATACAAGAGCATACACCAGGCCGTATCAACAAATCTGCCGGATGCAGAATAGCCCTCTTCCACAAAGAAACATTCTACTGCACAGCCACTGAAGATGACTCCACCCCCAACTACCAACTCAACACAGACAGCAAGACCACCATTTGTGGCACCCTAGCTTGCAGATCACCAGGACCGCACCCCAATTTCTGTGAGGCCACCTCTGACTTTATTGTCCCCCTGCGGTACAAAAGGGGGTGGTGATGGACGAAGCATCTGATTCAATCAAACACTCACACCCAGTCAAATGTTCTGGGTTTAATCCATCAACGTTCTTTAGCCCACTCTGCCACCCCTGTTCAGCTATATGCAAATCAGTCTGACCCTGTGCCTCATGGGAACAGTGCAGCCCGAACCGCCGAGCCATGTCTTCCCTGGACCGGAAACAAGCTTCCGAGGACCGGTTTCTGGCATTCCAGCCGTATTCAGCCCAGCTTGCTTGAATCCAGTGGCAAAGTGAGCAAGGGACTCACGTCTGAGTATACCCTGCCACACTTATGGCGGCCAAAAGCGGTACAAAAGGGGGTGGTGATGGACGAAGCATCTGAATCAATCAAACACTCACACCCAGTCAAAAGATCTGGGTTTAATCCTTCACCGTTCTTTAGCCCACTCTGCCACCCCAGTTCAGACATGGCTATATGCAAATCAGTCCGACCCTGTGCCTCATGGGAACAGTGCAGCCCGAACCGCCAAGCCATGTCTTCCCTGGACCGGAAACAAGCTTCCAAGGACTAGTTTCTGGCATTCCAGCCGTCTTCAGCCCGGCTTGCTTGAATCCAGTGGCAAAGTGAGCAAGGGACTCTTGTCTGAGTATACCCTGCCACAAATATGGCGGCCAAAAGCGGTACAAAAGGGGGTGGTGACTCAGACGTGAGTCCCTTGCTAATTGCACCATCAGGATTCAAGCAAGCCGGGCCGAAAATGGCTGAAATTCCAGAAACCAGTCCCCGCTAGCTTGTTTCCTTCCCAGTGAAAGAATTGGCTTGGTAGTTTGGTTTGCCCTGTTCCCATGATACACTGTGCCAGGGACAGACTAATTTGCATATAGCCAGGTTCTGAGCTGGCATGGTGCAGTGAGCTAAAAAACGGTGTTGGATTAAGCCCTGATCTCTTGACTGGGTGAGAGTATTCTGCTTAATTCAGAAACTCTGTCCATCACCACCCCCTGTTGTTTAATTATTTTGTCCACCATAAGCGTGGAAGGGTATACTCAGACGTGAGTCCCTTGCTCATTGCACCATCAGGATTCAAGTAAGCCGGGCCGAAGACGGCTGAAATGCCAGAAACCGGTCCCCGGTAGCTTGTTTCCTTTCCAGTGAAAGAATTGGCTTGGTAGTTTGGTTTGCCCTGTTCCCATAATACACTGGGCCAGGGACAGACTAATTTGCATGTAGCCAAGTTCTGAGCTGGCATGGTGCAGTGAGCTAAAAACGGTTTTGGATTAAGCCCTGATCTCTTGACTGGGTGAGAGTATTCTGCTTAATTCAGAAACTCTGTCCATCACCAAACCCTGTTGTTTATTTTATTGTCCCCCTGGCCATCAGCTCCAAGAACTTCGTCATCCTCAGAGACCTCAACTTCCACGTCGAGGCCCCAATGACGCCAACACAGCCAACCTAATTGAGTGCATGAACAACCCCATGCACATTGCCGGGCACTCAGTCAATACAAAGTTTATTGTGTAGATTACTTAAAACCATGACAATAGAAAGCATTTAAAAAGAAGAAACATAATTATACAAAAATAAAGAAAAATTGCCGGGCACTCACTAGATCCTATCTTGACAGCCAGCAACAGCATCAGGTGCTACCAAGGTTCCGAAATCAACTGGTATGACCACTCGATGATCAACTTCTCCATCATAACCACCCTCGACATTACCACCGACCAGACCAGCATGTCCCACAGGACCTTGAGCAAAGTTTCAAAAACCTTTGGACCAACACCCTCAGCGCCTCCCTGCCGGACACCATCAAAGATTCCAAAGCATGTATCACCCAATGCACCAACACAGTCACCCCCCTCAAACCCACCAAAACTGCAACACCCTCACAGAATTCTTCCACAGAAAAATCTCCACAATCTATGAATATTTCGACCCTAACCACTCATCACCAGCAACCACTCCTCAAAAAACTCAACAAAAACCCAAAAGAGCTCAATAACTACTACCTCATCCCCCTGCTCCCTTTACCAGCAAAAGTTCTAGAAAAAAAGTCAACCGCTACCTCACCAGCCACCTAGAAAAGAACAACCACTTGGATCCATGCCAATCTGGTTTCCACTCAACTCACAGCACAGAAACTGCCCTATTGGTACCAGGGAGAAACTGCAGCCCTGATTCTCCTCGACGTCTCAGAGGCCTTTAATACCATTGCACACTATACCCTCTAGCAAGGACTCCACCAGCAGGGCATCCAAGGTAATGCCCTCAAACTGATCTCATCCTTCATCACCAGAAAAACACAGTGCATTTGTCTTCCACCCTACACCTCAGGCCCAAAACACATTGTTAGACCTGGCATCTTTGGCGTGGTTTTCCCCTATCTTTTTGCCTCTACCTCCTGTATTTTTGATGCTGTACTGGATTTCGTTTTTGCTGGTTTAGATGCTTTGGACACTCTGCCACTGCTGATCAGTGCCAGAGTTTAAGTGCTCCCTATGTAACTTGCTATTCTGATTGGATATACATGTTTGGCATATTTGTATCACCATGAAGTCCCTAGTAAAGTGCACTGGGTGTGCCAGGGCTGATGATGACAAGTGCTACTAGTGGGCCTGCAGCACTGATTGTGCCACCCACAGGAGTAGCTCTAAAATGGTGTCTCAGGCCTGCCACTGCAGTGCCTATGGGCAGTTTAGAAACTGCCATGTCCTCCTGGTCAGTGTCCCCACTGACCAGGCCTAACCCTTCCCTTTTTGTGCACATCAGTCACCCCTATGGAAGGCCCAAGGTACCCCCCTGGGCAGGGTGCAGTGTATGTGAAAGGTAGAGCATGTACTGGTGCAGGTGACATGCTTTGGTAGTGAATTACAGCCATTTTCATTTTTCACTATTGTAAGGCTATCTTGCGCCATAGATTAACATGGGGTATGCTGGCTACAGTGGCTTCCAGCATTTCTTCCCATAGGAACAAGAAAAAACATAAGTATCTACTATCCCTGAACTCAGAATTTAATAACACATCTTTTAGGAAAGGTTGTTTTTAAATCCTGTGTTGGAGAACAGCACTTTTAGAAAGTTGCTGTTCTCTTGTCTGACCCTTCTGTGTGCCTTGGCCTGTTTGTGGATTGACTGTCTGGTTTGAGAGTGACAGGGACTGGGGATTCCCCAGGAGGCTGGCTGAGTCAGCCCTAAGCTGAATGACTGCATTTGCAACTGGAGTGGTGGGAGGAGTTAGCACCTGGGCCTGAATAGGGCTGTGCCTGCCTTCCACAATGCTAGCTCCACCTCCTGCTGGGCGGCTGACGACCCTGCCCCTCAATCTGAAAGGAAAGGAGTAGCCAGGAAAACAAGTACTCAGGAGACACCCAGAACTGGTTCAGACCGGGCTCAGGGCCCACTTGCACAAAGAGAACAAAGACTTTTAGGGGTATAAGGACAGGAGCCCTGACAACAGAAAATTAGATCATCCTGTTATCAAGAAGGAACCTCTGCCACGGAGAAAGCTGAAACTGAAGAAGGAAGACTGTCCTGCTGCACTGACCTGTTGCTTTGCTGCCAAGGAGAGGGGAAGGACTTTGGTGTTGTGCTGTGTCCCCTGTATTGAAGGAATCTCCTAGGGCCTGAGAAGAGCTGGATCCCTGTTCTGAAGTCCCACGAACAAAAGGACTTCACCCTCCAGCTTCCCTGAGCTCTGCTGAGAGAGTTCTGTCCTTCCTAGAGTGCTTGATCCAGTTGTGGGGCCTCTGGAAGTTGTACCTGTGCTGGGAAGCTTGAAACTAAGCTTGAGAGACTTTTGCAACTGAAAAGGATCGCATCGCTCGCTTGCGGGGCGCATCCCCAACAGTGCGAGAAGTTTCCCGCCGCTACGAAGGTCGAGATCGTCGCAGCACCTGACGCAGCTGCCAGAGCCGTCGCATCCTACGTTTGCGGGACGCACCAGACCAGTGCGGGAAAGTCGAATATCGCTGCGAGTGTCGTCGCAGAGCCTGTCGTCGCTGGGTGAGATCGCTGCACCGCTTGCTTGCAGGCCGCATCACGTCGCTGCGAGCCCCGTTGCAGAACCATCGCATCGAGGAGCTGGGAGAGAGAGGATCACCACTGGACCGCGCATCGTCGCCCCGGAGATCGTCGCAGCCCCCACGAGATCATCGCATCGTGCTTTTGCGAGAACAAACTTCCTATGGAACCTACGCACCGGAATCCATACAAGTGGCCTTCCTCCCCATACAGACCGGATTCGCCGCAACACGCCTGCTGCTGCAGCGGGGCTGTCGCATCGCCTCCCCAGGGTCTCAGGAGCAACGCATCGCTTGTTTTCCACCACACCAGCTTCTGCTTTTGGAACTTTGTTGCAACTAAAAGGTACTGTGAGTAAACATGATGCAACTGTGAACTTTTCACGCATCTGTGGATTATTTTATCGCAACTTAAAGAACTTACATTACAACCTTAAGAACTCTTTTGAAACCATATTCTTGAACTGTGTATGTTGGATTTGTGTCGGTTTGGTCTTGTGTAGTTTAGATTAAATACCTTTATTTTTCTAAACTGTTGTGGAGTCAGCTTGTGGTGTTTTCACTGTGTTACTGTGAGTGTTGGTACAAATACTTTATGTATTGCCTCTGGTTAGCCTAGACTGCTCGAGCCAAGCTGCCTAGAGGGTGAGCAGGGGTTATCTCAGATAGTTATCTCTTTGCCCTGACTAGAAACAAGGGTCCCTATTTGGACAGTGGTACCTATCTCTGCCAACTAGAGACCCCCAGTTCTAACACACATCATCTGCGGAGTTCCCCAAGAGTCCTCACTGAGCCCCACCCTGTTCAATACATATATGGCCTCTCTGGCCACCCTGGTCAGATCCTATGGTATGAACATCATATCATATGTCAATGATACTCAGCTCATCTATTTCAATACTATTTTATTTCAACTGTTACTTTCTATAGGACAACCTTGAAGGATCTACACAAATGACCCTTTGCTGAATTCATACTTTTGTTTACTTTTTTTCAGAAATGTATAGCTTTCTGGAATCTACCATTGGTTTTACAACCATTTCGAAGTTGAAAGCACAAAAAATAGAAAAAAATTGACTATGTCCCAGTAAAATGTCAAACCTGTGTTGAAACATTTGATTTCCTGACATAAGTTGACCTGTTCCCAAAACTGGGAAGATGGTGATTGTAACACTACAAACCCTTCATTGATGTATTTTGCAGGGAAAAAACAAATGGTTTCTTTTGCAGCACTTTTTTCAATTTTTTTCTCCAAAAAACACATACATAATTTAGCTGTATTTTAGCTAAATTCTCTGTCTCCTCCAGGGCAATCCACAAACCCTGTGTACTTTTAAATTAACCCAGATGTTTGAAAAAAAGGACACATATTTGGCATGGATAGCTTAAGTGGACAAACCTTATGGGGGTATAAGCGTAAACTACCCCAAATAGCCAAAAAAACACAGGATTGGGAAAAGGCCTAGCAGCCAAGGGGTTAAAAACCCTTGCATATTAAACTTTAATCTGCAGTGTTTTTTAAACATAGAGAGTCTGCTCCCTGTTCCTGACCTGTTTAGAAGTCACTCAAGTGCATACCCCACGGCACTCTTACATATTGTGCAGTAATCACTGCAGGGCAGGAAAGGTGCAAACGGTATGCGCTGCAGTGCAGTGGTTTCCAAACATGTCCAGAAGAGTGAGCAGTGCCTCTACGTTTGAAAAACACTGCAAATTAAACTTTAATCTGCGCTGGTTTTTAAACATAGAAGGGCTGCTCTCTCTTCCAGCCTTATTTAGAAACCAACAACGGCAGAATAGTTCCACTGGTCGAGCAATGGAATTTGTCAGTAATTCAGTGTTACGAAAAGAATTCGGAATTACCAAATTCCTCTGATTTCACTGCCTAGGCCTACAGAGTACACAAGTTGGCTAACGATGCTTGGATCTCAATTGTGTAAGCAAGAACATATAACTTTGCTACTTTTATGCAAAATTCCGTAAAGTTGATTTATTCAAAAAAGGTTAGTCATTGCTTCCTGCACAAAAACAATCATGAGAGGTGTTTTCCTCTTTCTATGTGTGCTGCACAATGCAGCACACATGGAAAAAAGGAAAAGGAGAAGTAAAGGTATTTCTCCTTGTTGGGCCTCCCTTCATCCTTCCCCGGGGAGGCGTAGGAATCTGACGCATTCCCAGGTTTAAAAAACCTTGCAGATCTGTGAATGCACCAGGTTCCAAGGATGTTGCGAGGGAACGCCCACAACAACACCCATGGAATGCACTTTCCTGCAGAGTAATGTGTGAAAGATGGCCATATTTTAAGGTCATGAAAAGCCACACAGGATGGCTTTAGGTGGACTTGTAAATATGGGAATGCACACTGTGTCGCCAGTGTGTCAACATAAGTGTGTTAACGGTGGCGCAATGGACATGTAAATAAGCCCCTTAAACTTTGCTTGATCCAGTCAGCTAATTAGCATTTGACTGGCAGCAGATGTCCCCTGCCAATGCTTCCCCTTAATGAGGCAGGTAAACTGCTTGCAGAACAGAAACAATGGCCTTTCGGCAGGAAGACCATTGTGTGAGGTATATGTATCCTCTTTGCTCAGGTAGATGAATAGAGTTCAGGAACTTCATTAACCTGAAAAGGACCAGGTTGATTTTTTTTTCTAGGCATGGGGAGACCTGATTAGACTTTGAACTCATTTATTGGGAATGACTCAAATTCTTCCCAGATAATAACTCATTTCTTACAGATGCAAAATATCTTATTTAGGAAGCCTTCCAGCTTTATAGTGGGAGCCAAATTGCACAGGCACCCTCAACCTTTGCTTCAAAAGGGATTATTTGTAAGAGAGGATCCTAAGTTAGATCCTAAATTCCAATCAATTGTTTTTGAGCCTAAATTTCTCGTGCTAACATATAACCAACTTTTGTTCTTGTGGGCTCTTTATTCTGTATCCCTATTTGGGAGACTTGTAGATTACATTTGAGCACATCAAAATAATTTTCTTGAGCATGAATAGTTGACGATGTGTGCATTTAACTACTGTTCTAAAGTAAGGGATATATTTATAGGATTAGTGGCACAGGGCATCACAGCAAGCATGACGTTTGCATGATGCAAGCATGATAGAAGACCCTCATAAATATGCTCCTAAGTTTAGATTGAGAACTCCGTGCTGAATATAACATTTAGATTTTCTAAGTCACTCTGAGACTCGCAATGGATACAGGCCATTCAAATCGAAGCCTGTCGAGGTCATCACCTCCCGGGAGAATTGTCTCAGTTTTTGAGTCCTTCAGGCGGAAATGTTTTCTATTTTACAAAAAACAGTTTTGTCAAGACAATCCGAGATTTGTGGCTGGTGTGATTCATTTTTTTTCCAACACATATATTTTGGTGTCAACAGCGCATATATGAAACAGAAGTTGGTGAATGTCTAGTATATGCTGGATAAATCAGGATATAAATTAGCCTGGATTGCCTAAGATAGTGTTTACTTACCATAGTTATTTTCAGTGGAGTGGTGATAATGGTGTGTTTCCGATAGTTAACAATGATTCCTTCTGACGTGGAGGCATTTAACATGCTTGTGATGTAGGCTGCTTGTGTCAGAAGGAATTTGCTTCATGTGAGCTGGAAGGCATGTCACATCTTCCATGTATGAAAAGTAGCAGGAATATTTATAAGGGAATGGTGCAGCCCAGCGCTGTACTCAATGTATCAGTGTTGAGATGTGTCATTTAAGAACGCTGGGGTGTGCCGTATTTACAAGACTACGGTGTACCCCTGTGTTTTCCATTGCGCTGGCACTGATAAAAGCTGCCTAGCGTCAACAGAGACACCCTTGAGCCATAGTGCAAGGTCACCTGCGTTGGAGGGATGATTCCCTGCAACACAGGCACCCTTGTACCCTGGTGTCTCTGTTGCATGGAATGATTGTTTATGTGCAGAAATTGACACCTTTCCTGCACAAAAACAAAAGTGGCCCTTTCCTGCACATGAACAATCTTTAAAGGCAAGTTGCTTTTTCTATGTGTGCTGCAAAATGCAGTACACTTAGAAAGAGCAAAACTGAGGAGAAATTTAAGCATTTCTCCTCATTGTGCCAATCTAACGCCGGCTATTCAGTGGCATTAGTGTCAAAACGCAAATGGTGTTGCAGTGGAAAGCCCACAGCAACACCCACTGCACACCCCTTCCATGCAGAGACATGAGTGAAAGGGGACAATATTTACAAAGCGGCATTAAGCCACGCAAAGTGGCTTAATGAGGCTTTGTAAATATGGAGCAGGACATTGTGCAACTGGAACATTGGAAAACGTGGTGTTCCAGTGGCACTTGTAAATATTCTCCACAAGTTTTAGTGTTTGTGCTAGCACCTGGACTGTTTCCCTCAGACCCAACTATAAAGAAATGACTTAGAAGGGTACAAACTTTGGGTGGATGTGATTATGTTTCCCCGATATGCAATCTGAAAATGGTGATTTTCTTTTTTTCAAGGAAAACCATACGTTTATCACTGTGTAGTCGTGAAGTAATATCTTAAAACTTACTTGGTTGGTCATCTGCTGGTAGACATCAAATATTTCTTTTGGTAGGTTGAAAGGCACAAGACCAGAACAGAAAATGCAGTGTACAATAGTGGCATTAACTTTAACACTCTGCCTCAGCTGCAAGCTCTTATTACAATCCCACCTACTCCACAGTTGTATTGCTCCCACTTTTGTGTCACGCTAAAGGAGAATAATAGTCAGTGTGGTCTCCTGTCCTCTAACTTTCCCAGTGCAGCAAACTAGACTTCTGTTAAATCACTAATAAAAACAATTGAAATTGTTTTGTGCATCTTCAATGTCTGCACTTAATGCTGATGACTGGGATTCATTTACATTACCTTAATTAAATGCGATGTTGTATTTGCATGACATTTTACATATTGTATTTTGCATCTGTTCATTAATGTATATTGTTTTCAATAGCATCTGCTTTGCAACATGAACTTGTCACAAAACTAAGAGCCAAATTTGATGAACTTCTAAAGTCCGCACCTAGGTCATGTCAGTTTGGTTGAAGTTTGATGATTCATTATTTGTGTATTTTATTTATTGTAACCATTTTTTGTTTATTACTTTTTAATATATAACAGAACAATAATGCTTAAGTAAAGAGCAGGGGGGGCTGATGTACAAAGTCCTTTTGCTGGTGCCAAGCCTGCCATTCACAAAACCATTGTTTTTGCGAATATACATGGCAGGCGCACCCATGGAAGTTGTGGCTGGATACAAGTATCTAGGGGTGATATTTGACAAGAAAGGTGCTTCTAAACTATAAAAAGAAGCCATAAAATGGAGAGATAACTCAATAACGGTAGCTCTAAAATCTCTTAAACTTAAAACTGCTGGGCCAAGCTTTAATCCACTACTATAGGATTTATAAGCCAAGCTAATCACCGCTATTACCTACGGGAGCAAGTGCATCAGGGGAAGAGATGGGGATACTCTGGAGTGTCGAGATCAGCTACAATAATCTTCAGCCTCCCAAATTACGTCTTTCCTTCATAAATCAGGCTGGAGTGTGGTTTACAATCGCCAAAAATATCTCGAAATGGTGCCTTCGTGAAATGCTGGTATAGGATCAGAAGGCCCGAACAAAGCTCTTTGAATTTCTACCTATGGAAAGAGATAAACTCAAGCAAAGCCTGCACAGCAAGAGACTACCTGACAGCATTTATAAACTGCCTAGGCCTGGAGGAGCTCCGGGCAACTTCAGGAGTGCAAACAGCTTCAAGTCTCTGCTAAATAAGAGAGTGAAAAGGCTGTCAGTAGTAGAGGACAGTAGTAGAGGGCAAAGAATCGCTCTGAGGAAGGTCTCATGGATGGTGCATGCTGCAGAGCTACACACGCACCGTTCCACAAAACTATCTGGGTCCTGGCTTCCACAGGTCATTAAAAGAGAAATATATTTGATCCTCTAGTCCTGCCGAACCATCCACCATGGGAGTGATCCTCAGAAATAACAAACTGTTGACTTTATGAGAAAGCAGAAGAGAGCATCACGCATCTATTATGCACCTGCGGTGTACTGGACCCTGAACGACGATAGTTTTTTAAAACAATCTTTAACACCGGGAGGATAAGAACCTGCAGCGAAGCAGTGAAGGCTTGCCTTGAAGGAGGAGACCTACAGCTGCGTTCCTTTCGTACAATTCAGGGGGCGGTAGAGAAAAAATTAAGAGATCCGGTGCACAACAACCAGCTTTAAAGGCGGGCTCACCATTTCCCGGCATTGGCACTCTTCATTAGGAAACGCTTGATGGAAAAAAGCTTTCCTTTTATTACATCGAAAAAGAATCTTTTGTTAAATATTGGACACCCAGATTGTTTCAACCCCCACTGCAATTGAAAAACCGATTTGCCCCATTAGCTACGAGCATATAAGGGATGGTCAGTATGACGACCAGAGCGAAATACAGGGGGCAGAAATGCCAATTCCCACGTTATTTCAGTCATCTCCCCCATGGTGTGAAACTCAGCTGCCAGCCAACCTCAAGGTAGTGGCAGTACATTGGAGGCGGTAGATATGGATGTACACAAGGGACAGAGGGGCAAAGAGTCAGGTTGAACTGATGTTTTTGAGCTTGAGGCAAGACATTCTATCGAAATTTGAGATCTCTGGGATCAAACAAAACGGGATCAACGATAAGTGTGATTTTTGGAAGAAAAGCTGGATGACATCGCTTTACGAACTGGGGTGTTGGAGAATGAGGTAGAGATTTTGTCAGAAGCAGTTTCAGAGAGTACAAAAGACAAATTAAAGGCACAGAACAGACCTCTGCAAGAAGATATGGAGAGGCTTGAGATGCAGGCCTGACAAAATAATGTAAGATTCCTTAAAGTTCCAGAGGCTGCAAAAGGAGGAAATATTAAGGCTTTTATATGCAAAATGTTAAAAGAAGGCATCCTGAAGGACAGACCAGATATAGAGCTGGAGAAAGAGATTCAGAGAATCCACAGAGAACCTTTTAAGTTAAACCCGTCCAGAAAAGTGCAGAAGAAAATATTGATAAACGTCCTCACCTATGCAGTAAAATAGCTTGTACTGAGGAGAGCTTTGAAAGAAACGTCCCTTAACTCCGAGTCATTCAGTTACCAAGTGAGATCGTATTTGGGGAAAAGAATGACCCAGAGGCAGTGGGAGTTGGGGACCAGAATGAGCGAGCTGAGAAGTTGGGGAGTCCAGGTCCAAATGGAATTAAATGAAGTTAAAAAGTATTTTGCCTGGAGTGATAGACACAGTGTTAATTTAATAGATAGAAATACGATTTTCTTTCACTTTTGCGTTAATGCTTCATGCTGGGATGGGAGGGTAACGAATGGCGATTTGAACTGCCAAAGTAGAAAAAAAGGGGGTTTCCTGGGGGGGGGGGGAGCACAGGGTGTGGGGAGCAAAGGGAAAAAAAGAAGAAAAAATGTAGTCCTCATGGATAAATCAGGCCTAAGATCAGAGGAGAAAGGAGGCTATAAGGACATTAGCTTGAAATATGGATAGGTCTAACAAAATAAAATTATTAACATGGAACGTGAATAGGTTGAGGAATAGGAGAAAGATGTTCCGGGTAGCAGAATTTTGAGAGAAGAGTGAAGCACACATTACATTTTTACAGGAGACCCATATGGAGGCACAAGAATGCAAACAGAGTTACTGTACAGTAAGATGGGGCCAGGAGGTGCTCTGCTCTGAGCAAAGAGGAAGTACTAGGGGAGTGGCTCTAGTCATTAGTAAAAATGTAGGAATAAAAGTAGTTCAATACGAGACAGACCAATCAGGGAGGTGGTTGGTGGCCACTGTATTGATTCAGGACAGACCCTTGGTGTGTGCAGTATACTATGGGCTGAATGAAGACAACCCAGGAGCTTTTCAAAACTTGAAATTTGCCTGTTAGATACAACAGCACCAATTATTATGGGAGAGGATTTTAACCTAGTTCTAAATAAGGAAACAGACTGTACCTCGAAAGCTAAATATAAAAGTCCCCCAAAAACATACGCAAGCCTAAAGAGCATGATGAGAGAATTTAACCTGTTGGATATTTGGCGTAGTAAGATGGGGGAATCAGATATTTCACGTTTTATAGCAAAAAATACAGACACTATTCAAGAATAGATTATTTCCTTACATATCAGGAGTTGCTCACCGAGGTGGAGACAGTAAATCACATCCCTGTGATATTATCAGGTCACTCAGCAGTGGCCATGACTCTGAGGTTGCAGAAAAAAGAGGTACAGAGGAGGTGGACATTGGACAATAATATTAAATGAAGAAGTGATTTGCGATTTGGGGGAAAAACGGATGAGTATTTCCAATTCAAGATGGGCACAGCTAAGTATCAGACAGTTTGGGAGGCTTTTTAAGCATATTTTAAGGGAGATAATTAGCTCCATAACGGCAGGGAGGAGAAAAGCTGCAAAACAAGATGAAGAGAGAAAAATCTGCAAGATTAAAGAAAAAGAAGGAGACTTGCAGAAAGCATCAATGGAAGGTCTAAGTAAAGTACCAGCACTAGTGAAAGAGTTAGAGGGCCTGCAGCCTGAGTTTCAGGCACAGCTAGACAAGACGCTTTTAGATAGATGGAAAACAAGTAAGCATCAGCAATTCGCATATGGGGAAAAGTGTAGCTCTTTACTGACGTGGAAAGCTAAGGCTGATAAGGCAAGGAACACGATAGGAAATCTAATTAAAAGAGGGTCAGGAGAAATTATTCAAGCAGACATAGATATTCGTGAAGAAGCTCAAAGTTTTATGAGTGAACTGTATAGCAAGGACATAATGCCAGGACAGGAGAGAATAGAGAATTGTTTTAAGATTATAATACTCCCCCAATTGACAGAGGAACAGAAGGCATTTCTAGAAGAAGAAATAAGGACAAAGTGTAAAAAAAATGGAAAGGAGAAAGGCAGTAGGACCAGGCGGCCTGCCTGTTGAGTTGTATTTATGCATTTTGGATAAAATGGTGCCAATCCTAAAAACTATATTCAATAAAATATATATAGAGAGGGAAATTCTACCACGCTCATGGGCAGAAGATACTGTCATGCTAATTTTAAAACCGAATAAATATACGGAGACAATTGACTCCTACAGACCTATATCTTTACTAAAAACAGATTACAAGGTGTTTTCAGGCATAGTGACATCACGGTTCGCAGAGGTTATAAAGGGGCTGGTCCACTCTGATCAGAGGGGCTTTATACCAGGGAGGCAGTTGAATGAATTAACTTTCCAGATAATGGGGGCCATAGATATGGCAGAACTTAGAAATGTCGCAATTAATGGTAGTGGCAATAGATGCTGCCAAAGCCTTCAACCAAGTGAACTGGGCTTACCTGTGGGAGACCTTAAAAGGTTTGGGATTCCTGAAAAACTTAGGTAAAAATCTATACCATAGCCCTAAGGCAAAGGTGCTGGGGAATGGGGACCTAACAGATTGGTTTAGCATTACAAGAGGCACAAGGCAGGGGTGTCCTCTGTCCCCGCTCCTGTTCGATTGGTACATCGAGCCTTTTGCAAACTGGCTCATTGCAGATAACCAAAGTTCTCCTTTTATTTTCAGTGAGTTGAAAATTAAACTAGCTTTATATGCAGATGATCCGCTCCTTTACACAACAAACCCACAAGAAGCGATTCCTAAGTTAATGGAGAAGGTGGAGAGTTTTGGCAAGAGCTCTGGGTATAAGATTAATAGGGGAAAAACAGAAATTATGGAGTGGAATCAGGAGGTGAGAAGCCAGATAGTTAAAGGTCAAATGAGGTATTTAGGAGTACAGCTAACTCAGAAATTGGAGGATATTCCTGCAATGAACTGCAAAAGAGTTAGTAAGGAGGTAATGAGCTTACTCACACAATGGGCAAACCTCCCTTTAAATGTCATGGGGAGGGTAAACCTCTTTAAAAAGATTATCCCACCAAAGATAACTTTCCTCTATAACTTTATACCCCTGTCCTTCAGGAAAGCAGATATAGCTACACTACAGGAAAGATTGGTGGCTCTATCTGGTCAGCGAAAGGCCCAAGAATAGCTTGGAAAAAGCTTACAAGAGGGCTCGCAGTGGGAGGGTTGGCGCTACCTGATTTACTTACCTATTGTTATGCTTTCTACTTCAAAAATGTTCGTATGATGGCTGGTAAAACCGACAGATCATCTTTGGGTTTACTATTTGTTACCTTGTTAAATGAGATAGGCCAAGGTCAAGGTCAGCAACATTTTCTCCTTTAATTCGAAGACCCAAGGTTTTACAAGAAAGTAAAGCTGAAGTTTGTAAGGGTGGGTCTGGTGTAGTGTAGTTCCTATATTCCAAATAGGCTCTGTACATTGGAATAATACACACTATAGATTTGACATAGGACTGAGGTCAGTATGTCTCTATTGAGTATATTAAACTTAATTGTGTGTGCCAGCTAACTCAGAGGTCACTACAAACTTTCTCGAATAAACAAGAAGGGATTTGTTTCTGACAACTGCATAAACATGACAACTTTGTTTCCCCTAGAATCGAAACGATATCTTCAGAGTCGTGGAAACAATAGATAAGTTGTTCACTCAGTCATATGGCTGGGATGCCCATCACCCCCACCCAACACAATCCCCAAGGATGGGAAGTCGGACGCAGTTCTGAACTTTTGGAAGGCGGGAGGGAGTCACCCTCCCGGCCGTATTTATTAAAATATGAAACAAAATTGGCGAGGATATCCCTGCCTTCCCAGGCAGGAGCTGCTTATGCCAAGAAATTGAGTCGAGGCAGTCCCATGTCAGAGAGGAATCATACTCCTTCGCTTTACGGAATTTCATGTCGTAACCTTTCCATTCGTCCCCCTCATACATTTCATAAAAATCCATTATACGAGTTTGATACCAAGACAGTTCAGTCAATACCTCGGGCTTACGTTCACCAATAATCGCAGTAAACATTGCAAAGGCCTTCGCCCAATTCGTTATCGTCTCCTCCACCCTAAACTCCGCCAGACGCTCGGGTGCCACAAATCTTTCTGTGTTTTAGCATATTCCATCTCTCGATGGTCAGTTAATAACGAAAACATATTGACATACTTGTCTGCCCATATCAATTCTTTTGTGGCAATCGGGATATGTTGTACCACCCTCTCCCGCCTTGAGGGTAATGAGCCCTCTGCCGCCAGCGGCAAAGCGGGCTTACCCGGTTCGGTCGTTGTTCCCGCCGTTTTCTCGCGACCAGCTGCCGGTCCTTCCGGTATCACCTGTGGGGAAACAAGAGGAAGATTCGCCTTCGCGGCCTCTCGCGACTGCCGCAACTGCTGGATTAGTAACTTGGCCTCTTCGGCCGTGTCTCCGGGCGCCGTAGCACCCCCTGCCTTCTTATTGAGCCATGCGGCCAACTGGGTGGCCAGTTCAGGAGGCATATCCTCATCGTTAGCGGGCGTAATCACAACCGGGATCGGTTGACCCGCGTCTGGGATTGGTACCGGGTCATTAGCTGGTGTGACAGGGGTGACCGGGGGCACCTCAGGGACCGGAACCTCCCCTGCAACCGCCCTCCTCTTGACTAAGCATGGGCAAATTTTGCGAATCTCGCGTTCGCGAATTTTGCGGATTTGCGAACTCGCAATTCGCAAAATCCGCGAATTCTCGCGAATTTGCGGATTTTTTTTTTTTTGTGTTCGCGCAGGTTTCTGCCAGTTCGCGAGGGTTTTGTACAATGTCGCAAACGCGAACTTACCTGTCGGGTCGCAAGTTTTGCGAACTTGTTGTTTCTACGTGTCCAGCCTGTTTGGGACACTCTTCTTCATCACTGCCACTCTCTGTCACCACTGCCACTCTCTGACTACTCATGCCACCCTCTGGCCTACCCATGCCACCCTCTGTTTCATCACAGCACCCTCTGGTTGTCCAGTCAGTGTACATTATTGTGGCAAAGCAAAGCACACCTTCCCTGCCTCAAGTGACCTGAATTAATTTGGGGCTGATTAATGTGTCACAGAATATTTTTTTAGCTGGCACCTGCTTCCTTAGTGCTTCCTGATTAGTGATCTTTTGCACTTGCTAAGTGCTTTCATTATTGCAAAATTAGTCACAACACCTGCCCTGCCCCAACTGACAATAATGAATTAGTGGCTGATTAATGTATTTGAACTTCCAGCCTGGCTCCTGCTTGTCTCCCTTAGCTGTACTTCAGGACCTTTGTGGCATATGTGTACCTATTCTGAGGTTCAGAGCAGGGTCACATAATAGTTGCAAGTAGGCAACTGAACTCTGGAGGGGCCCCTCAGGAAGCACTACAGGAAATGGCTACTAATGATGAGCCTGAACTTTTGAACCTGGTAAGTAGTTTCAGTTTGCTAAGATCGTATTTCTGCAATTTAGCGCTTATTCGCGGGGCGCAAAGTTGTACTGGGAAGCAGCGAACTCACGCGAACAGTGCGAGCAAGCCATAAAATCCGCTGCTCGCGGATTTGCGGATTTTGCGGGAGATTCGCGAATCTCTCGGATTGCGAATTTACCGAAAATCCGCAAAATCCGCGAGCGAAACAGATTTTCCGCCCATGTTTACTCTTGACCCGTCTCCCTCTACCCTCGGGGACAATTCCCGGCAAGGCCGGCCCTATTACCTTCTTAGGGTTACCAGGCTTGTTCATTGCAGCCAGTTGTTTTTTGACGACCGCCAAATCTCGACCAATCGCTGGGACTTGTCCGACCTTTCGTTCCATGCCCGCTATCCGGTTCACCAACATGCGTAGCACCTTGTCTGTCTCGGAACCCTTTCCTGCCTTCTTGCCAGACATGGTTTCGACTATCCGTTCCGAGTCGATCAACACGGTCCTGGATTCTTCGCCTTAAATCACTGAAAGAGAAACACAAGAATTACAAGTTCTCAAAATTGCCGCTTGTTCCATCGAGAGCTCACAAGCAACGAGTGGGTGCAGCCTTCAGAGCACAGGAACAAGAGGACGCTTCTTCGGATTCCCGCTCTATTTATTCTTCTTCGGGAGGGCGTGTACCCTCCTCCGGTACGCCTACCGGGCGTGGTCATCGGTGTAGGTGTCTAGGACAACCCCTCTTGGGCGGGAAAAGGCGCGCCCCGGCTACGCCGCTTCGGGCATACCAGCCGAGACACGCCCCCGGCCCAAAATGCTTTCCCAAGAGGATCGGGGCACCCAACCATACGTTCGGGGGGACCGAGTGGTCGCCCCTTTCCAATTGTGCATGCTTCGTTTCTACAGAGTTGCACAGAAATAGAGAGGGGGGCATTTCAATCAATTTTATTAAACAGTCTTCTTTCTCATGCAAGAGTGGTGAATTGCTACAATCGTTAGAATGCGAAGTATATTGTGTACAGCGTAAACAGTAATATAGAATAATGTTGTAACAGCATTGTCTGTTGCTATGTCATATAAAAATACATACATAAATAACACGGGCTAACATACTCTACTGGTGCTTCTAAAATACGCCTACCCCAGTGTACCTAACCTAAGTCTAGTACGAGGGACGAAGTAGGTGTTTGTCTTTAGCATAGGTTTAGTTCTGACAAGAATTGCCAAATGATTCTCTAGGTTCTAATCAGGTCCATACCTTTAGAATGAGAGGTTGGTATCTCTGTCACGGTACTCGATTTCCCTGCAAGGGGAGTCAGAAACACTGGAGCTGGATTCTCGGAAGGAGGATGAGAGCTTCTGGTCAGTGAGTCAACTGGAGTGTTGGCTTCCTTCGGCACTTGCTTTAGCGAGCTGCGCCGTGCAAGTAGGTAGTCGAACTGCACCGAACCACACTGTGCTTTGCCATAGAAAGTGAAGGTGATTTTATAACTTGAAGGTGTTTTAGGAATGCCAGTATTGACGTAAAGTCAGGCATATGAACGTCATGAATGAACCCCTAAGAAATAGATGTTCACGTATAATAACGGAGTTCTTGGAGACATCAATATCCAAGCAATGGGAAGGCCCTAACAGGTTAAGAGACTGGTTTTCCTAGAACTCGTTGTGATGTAGATGAACGGATGGAAGTAGCCATGCCTGTATTTGGGTAGCATGGACAATGCCGAAATATGGGCTGGATGTCTATGCCTATATAAGGGCAATGTGAAATATACCTATATAAGGGCATGTATCGGGAAATGCATACAGAATCTAAAATCGAACACAACACTGGAAACCTGGGTCTTTATAAGACAGAGAATTAAGATTCCATAGTATTCAGCATGGGCCCCGATCTGGGACTCCCCAGGTACTACTAATTGCAAAGGTACTCCTAATTGCAAAAGAGACCAACTCAGCCAGCCTTTGAGAATGGGGGGGTATAACATTTTGGGTAGACCTTAAAATTGAATCAAATCTAGTAAGCTCAGTAACATTACAAGAGGGACACTAACAAGATTTAAATATTACCAGTTGTCCGCTTGGTGGGTGACCCAAAGCTGGTCCCAGGAGGAGGAAAACCTGAAGTTGGATCAAGTGACAAGAATGGATAAGTGGAAGAAAGAAATATCTTTCTGGTATTGGGCACTTTTGGAAAAGGAGGATAATTTTGAAACTGAAATAATAAATCTCTGGGGCAAAGAAGGTGGAGATGAAGATGTCAAGAATTTTTGCTATGACTCATTTGGCATGGTACATGCAGTAGTAAAACCTGCATCGCTTAAGCAGAATTACTTGTACACAGCTTTCAGAGTCTACTGGTCTCCTAAAAAATTATCTAAAGTCCCAGGTAAAACATATAACTATCCAAGGTGTAAGTATCCCGCAGCAGATGACATACATATGCTTATGGAGTGTCCAAGAATCAAATCTCACTGGATGGGGGGTAAGCAATTTTTTGGAAGAAGTGCTGGGGATACCAATAGAGGTAAGTACCAGTTTGATATTTTTTTGACTTATGAATGAATGATTATCAGGCGAATGCAGCTGGTTCTAAGTTTACGTTTTATGTGATAACTTTGTCGAGACAAGAGATATGTAGGTTGTGGAAATCAGAAACTCCCCCAACATTTGCTGAATGTTTAAAGAACATTTTTCACATTAGTGAATCGGATATGGCATGTGACCGAAGAAGTGGAGATAGGATTTTGTCCACATTGATGGATTGGAGGGAGAAGGCAAGTGTGTCCAATGGTTAAGCCAAGAAACCTGTTGGTCCAGGCCTCCTTAATAACAAACCGGGCCCCCAGAGTTAACAGGAGAAGGAAATGGAAAAAGCATTTTCTTTGCGAGGAAGCCATGTTCTCTTTATTCCCCCGTGGGTCGGCATAGGTTGAAGTAGCCTTTGAAAACTGTCTCAGGAGAGAGACAGGCAGAATCCAAACAAGAGTATTGGCAGAATTATAACTAAAAATACAAATATTGGCCACCTGACACTTTATGGACCTGCGGTACAAAAGGGGGTGGTGATGGACGGAGCATCCACCACCCCCTTCTGTACCACTTTATGGACCTGCAGCATTCCCATTCTAAAATCTAACTACAAGGCCGCTATTCAATGTTAATATTCTTGTTTTTCTGAAAATATAATTCAAAAAATAATCCAAAGGCACCATTTTACTCATGTATATATGTTACAGGATCATTATAAGATTGTCTTCAGGGGAGATTAAGGACCGCCCAAAGAATATCAGATGAATAGATACTCCGTAGGAGCACGGCATACGCGAGATGAACAGAAAACGTTGGGTAGTTAACATAAACTGCCCTTCAGCTCTTTTTTTATTGTTGAACTCCATAAATGATGTAATTGCAGTTTTATTTGATGATCTCTCGCCGTCGAGCATTTCCTTTTTGTTAAGGTTTTAATTAACTTATACAATAAAATGAACTCACTATACTAAACCTATTTTGCAACTCAGTAACATGTTGCCCAGTCGCAAAAGGGTCTTTGAAACTGATAACAAATTTGGAAGGGGCAGGTCTAGGATGTCACTCCCAAATAGCAATTTGTTAATCAATGAATCAGTGTTTTATATCATCAATCTAGCTGCCAACTATTGATAAGTTACTAACTCCTTAGTTTGGGAAGGGGTCGCCCTGAGACAACTCACCGTTTGTGAATGTGAAAAAAGGTTTGCTGGGGAATAAGTAGTTGGCCGTGGGTCTACAATCAACTCTCAAACTAATTTTAAAAAAATCTTTTTTGATGCATCCCCATTTAATTTAATGGAAAATGGGATGCATTACAAAATATAGTTTATTAAAATGCTATCACAGACATGGTGTTCTGCTGACCTCAGCAGACCACCATTCCTGGGATAGCATCCAATCTTAGTAAGTTGCATGTTGCATAAATGTTGATGAGGTAGGTGGTTGCCAATTGCTACAAATAAAGAAAATTATAAAGTGACCCATTAGCAAATAGGTCAGCTTGCAAAATGTTCTCTACTTGCAGAAAAGTCAATGTGCAATTTTCTACCACTTTTTGCAAATGAAATATTCATACATCAAGCTCCTAGATCAAGAACAATTCATAGTGTCATTCATTCTTATTAATAGTTGTTGATAAACTCCCAACTCTTCCTGTCATTCACTCTCCTTCTCGAATCTATAGACCCTCAAATATGTTGTCCAGACCTCTGAACTGCATATGCTTTGAGACAGTCCATTCCCGCATCCTCTGCCATGATAAGCAAAATGGACTGTAAATGAACTTAGGCTTCCCATAATATATACTAAATAACGAAGGGATAATACAAATATTGCTAAACAAGTGAGAGTTATTTAGTGGGATGCCTGGTTGGGCCTGAATATGTACTCAAATTCAACAAATGTGCAAACATTAAAATAAATATATTTTTCAAAACTTTACTGAAGACCTATGATCTACATAACAATGAACTGAGGAATTTTCTATATTTAGGAACTTGTTTGAAACACAATCTACATAGAATAGTCACAGCAAACCGAGGAACTGAAAATATATTGCAAGCTGTAGTCTTATCATCTTTTCTACAAGTTCAGATTTATTGGCTTCACATATTTATAAATAGATCTTCAGTGATAATACCTGCCTCTTGATCAAGCATGAATGTTAGACCTGTCATCCTTAGGATGGTCTTTCCTGCAACTTTTTGCCTTTTACCTTCCATTTTTTTGTTTCTTTTTGTTGGCCTTACGACTCTGAGCACTTTACCACTGCTAACCAGTGCAAAAGGGCACCTACACTAAATGTGATGACATTGGTGTATACATGATCAGCATATTTGTTGTACTGGTAAGTCCCTTCTAAAGTGGTATACCATATACCCAGGGCCTGTACTTCAAATGCTAGTGGTGGTATGCAGCACTGATTTTGCCACTCACAGAAGTAGCCTTTGAAAACTGTCTCAGGTCTGCTACTGAAGTGCCTGTGTGTGAAGTTAACTGCCACTTCGACTTGGCATTTAATACTAATTGACAAGCCTTAAACTCCTTTTATTTCAAATCAGTCACGCCTAAGGTAGGTCCTAAGTAACCCTAAGGGCAGGTTTGTAGTTAAGTAAAAGGTAGGACATATACATTACTGTTTCACATGCTCTGGTAGTGACAAAGAGCCTATTATCTTTTTCAAAATTGTGAGGCCTACCCCTCTCATAGCCCCTCACTTTTAGCGATATATGCTTTTTAAAAGGTGTGCTCACCTACTGTAATGCATTCTAACTGCTAACCGCCTCGGTCCCCGCAGCTCAGCTGTTTGAGAGGAGGGCAATGGCATGTTAGCAGCAGACTGACCCCGGGCTGCACTTCCTCCCAATAGGGGGCAGAGCCGCGCTTACACTCGGATCTATTTAGGCGGCTGGCTCAGTGGGCGCTGAATGGACTGCGCTGAGTAGACGGCTGCCTCACCTCACGCGGACACATGCTGCAATATATTTATTTGAAACGCTAATTTAAAAGCGCGATCTGAAACTGTTTTTTAAATCCTCACTTTTAGGGATATATGCTTTTTAAAAGGTGTTCTCACCTACTGTAATGCATTCTGACTGCTAACCGCCTCGGTCCCCGCAGCTCAGCTGTTTGAGAGGAGGGCGTGTTAGCAGCAGACTGACCCCGGACTGCACTTCCTCCCAATAGAGGGCGGGGCAGCGCCTACACTTAGATCTATTTAGGCGGCTGGCTCAGTGGGCGCTGAACGGACTGCGCTGAGTAGACGGCTGCCTCACCTCACGCAGACACATGCTGCAATATATTTATTTGAAACGCTGATTTAAAAGCGCGATCTGAAACTGTTTTTTAAATCCTCACTTTTAGGGATATATGCTTTTTAAAAGGTGTGCTCACCTACTGTAATGCATTCTGACTGCTAACCGCCTCGGTCCCCGCAGCTCAGCTGTTTGAGAGGAGGGCGTGTTAGCAGCAGACTGACCCCAGACTGCACTTCCTCCCAATAGAGGGCGGGGCAGCGCCTACACTTCGATCTATTTAGGCGGATGGCTCAGTGGGAGCGCAGCGGATGCGCAGAGCGGGCGCACCGATGGTGCGCCAAAGGTGCGCCAAAGGTAAGCCCGTCTGCGCCGGTCTGCGCCAGGGCGGGCCCAGGGACCAGTACCCTTGCCACTTCCATGCCAGTTCCTGTCACATACTCGCGCACCTCCCTCCTGCAATTAAGAGACACCACTAATACTCCTAATTCTTCGTGTAAACACTTGTTAGACCCTGCCCAAAATCGATATCAATGCCGACACTGTCCCTACCAACTGATCAAGTTAGCGGAGAACTGACAGAAACCTGAGTATAAGCTCAATATGGCACTATGGAATTGCTGATCCCTGCCTAAACATGCTATAGAGATCTCATTCCTAGTACACGATATGGCATTGGATGTACTGTTTCTCACAGAAACATGGTTAGGACCCAGCTCGGGCCCAGATATTGTCCAGGCTCTGCCTCCAGGCTACCTGATTCAGCACATCGACAGAACAGGGAATGTAGGAGGAGGGATTGCCATCCTCTATAAGGAACATCTAGTCTGTCGCCTGCTAGGCAGCCCTTTACTTGAATGTGAAAACGTCCTGTCACCCTCAGCTTCTTTCTCGGGCTCTTAGTACATCGCCCACCAGGATCTTGAGGACAATTCCAAAAGACATTACTAGAAACAGTTGTAAACCTCGCCAGCTCAGCTCCCAATTTTACCATATTGGGAGATCTGAACCTCCATTTTGACGATCCTCAAGACACAATAGCTATGGATCTGGCTCAAGACCTAGAGACATGCGAAATGGTTCATAAAATACAACAAGCCACCCACACAAAGGGACACCTGCTTGACCCAATTTTTTAAAATATTATAGACCTAATCACCATGGATCCGAGCCCGGTCCCGTGGTCAGACCACTTCACTATACCATTTACGTGGAGTGCCCCACCCGCAGGCCCGACCAAACCCCTCTGCAGAATGCAGACAAGACCCTGGTCCAAACTTAAGATAAATGAATGGTAGGAAGCACTAAGGACTACCCAACCTCCCACCAACCTCGATATTACTATAGCAAATCCAGAGTTCAACCAGTGGATAGAGCACTCACTGGACACAGTTCTCGCCAGGATATCCGCAATTCAAAAAAGAGGATCAATCAATCACCCATGGTTTAGCCCAGAGCTCCGGAAACTCAAACAGAGCTGTAAAAAAGAGGAGAGACAATGGAGGAAAGATTTTAAGTTAGAGATACAAACTAAATACAGGGCCTCCATTAAAGTCTATAAATCTGCGTTAAAGGCAGCCAAAACAGCTTTTTACGCAGAAAAAATTATTGCATCTCCTAACTCACCGAAAGAGATTTTCAGAATTGTTAAAACTCTTTTGAAACCCCCTCACCCCCCTCTTGCTCCAAATGCATCAGGGCCCCGCTGCGAAGAACTTGCAATTTTCTTCCACACCAAAATCCAAAAGATCCTTCTGAGTCTCCCATCTCTGAATCACTATCGCCAACTGAACCTCCCTCTCAAGGGATCATTCCTGAACTCTCTTCTTTCACCCCGCTCACTGAGGAATTGTTACCCCCCCTCCTCCTCAATGCAATAAAAAGTGGCTCGCCGCTTGATCCTGCTCCAATTAACATCCTGAAATCAGTCCTGCCCATTATCGCCACACCAGTTATCAATCTGATTAACTCCACGATCGAAGCAGGCACAGTCCCACGGGACTGGAAATTGGCCATGGCCAAACCACTGTTAAAAAAAAAACCTGGACCCTTGCTTCTAACATAGCCCCCTCCAATGATAATATTAATGTACCACAAAGAAATTGCTGTGAATGCATTAAATGAGCATGCAATACTAATCCTAGAAACTAGTGGACCGACCACTAACTTTGGACTTCCGGGTAGCGTGCTACTCGCCTTAAAGCACTTCAATACCTCACAAGGAGTAGTAAGCGCTATATAAATGTGATTTAAATACATTTAAGACAATTTCAACATTCAATTTTTACATGACCTACTATCAAATACCAAAGAGCCTGCTTTATAGCCATGAATCAATTTAACGCAAAGGCATAGATGGTAAAAGGGGTTATTTTGGCAAGCGTAATTTGCAGTTGTTAAATTGCACAGAAAGGCTACAGTGGTAGGCCTGCACTCATGCTTTACACTGTCACTCTAGTGGAGACACAATGGTTGTTGTGGTTCACTAGTGACATGTAACTTACAGACCCTGGGAAAACATGGTACCAAAAAATAGAACTTATAGGTAAGTTAAATATGCCTATTAGGAGTATATTCCATTTCAACATGCTTTGAGGCCAGTGCTCATGCACTGTGTCCTGATCAGCAAAGTGCCAGTACACAGAGTCAAAAAATCAATAGCATCAGTCAGTAGCATCAATCCAAAAATATCGGATCTCGCAAAAAGAGGCATTTTCCTACAACTTATATAGCGCATATTAGTGTACAGCTGTGCATACACATGAAATAAGATAATTGGAGCATTCCACCCCTTATACTTGGTCACTGTGACATCCTCAAATTGAGCACTTTATTATACCACTTCCTCACAAATAGCTTGGTAAAATTCATATGCCATTTGCACAAAATCTGTACCTCTCCTCTGCAAATACATGAAACATGGTTCAGTGCATTATAGTTCACAAACCATGCAGAATGCCTACTTTGAACAAACTGTTGCAGTGCTTTAACTTGGATGTATTTTATAAATAGGTACATTAAACAATCATCAGTATTTAAAATGGAAAATTGAATAAATTGATATAAAGCTAGACAAGACCAAAGAGGATAAAGCCCATTTCGAGGTGTAATTACGTGTTTTTAAGAGAGGTGGATAGGTGAGTACATATTGCTTTCCACCCAAGAGCTCTTTGATACAAAAATAATAGGCAATTATAACACAGAGTTATATCTGTGGAGCCCAGGGACAATCACAGTCAGAGGACATGAAGAATAATTGGTTGATAGAAAGACTGCGGTGAGCTCGACTACAAATGTTGCACTTATGAAGAAAGGAAGGTATTGTTTTTGCTTTTTTAACTTCCATTTTCTTTACAAACAAAATAATTTATACACTACACAGCGATCTCAATGTGGCCTTGTGCCCTCTATATTTTAAAACGTTTGTGTGGTTTCGTTAAGCCCTTGTGCTGCAAAAAAGAACACTGTCTTGTAGTTATTTACGTTTTAACCTTCTGCCAGATTGGCTTTTTGTTTGAATCTTGATTTTCACTGTGGAGTGACCTAACAAAACCCTTGCCACCCCCTGCAACATCCAGCGGGAGGCTCCCACCTCACCCCATTTCCTGCAGTCCAAGGTTCCCAGCTCCTTGGATGTTGGATACAATCTCTAAAGTGCCCTTTTCAAAACAAAGACCCAGATGGTACCGCGAGCCAGCAGTTGTGATGGCATAGATCTACTCAGCAATATTCATCACTAAACAAAATAAGAAAGTCTTCATTTGCTAGGACCGTAGAATACACTTGTTTTCCTTCCAGGGTTTAACGGCACATTACATAAATGGATACTAATTAACGTAATTATGTCTTCCAATGCCAGCGCAAGGCTTGGGCATTTTGAAGAAAGTTTTCCTGCACCCTATTCCAACTTGTGTACGTTGATAAATGCATTTGTAAAGGAAATATCTGATCGTTGATTAAAATCATCCTCCAGTTTAGCTAGACCTCTGCAGCAGCGGGGTTTGTGACTGTCCTTGTATGGGTGCACTAAAAATGGTTGGTTAACATCCACAAACTCCCGAATTTTCGAGTATTCACCAAACATTTGCATACATTGTGAATTCAGTTTTTTTAAATTAAGTTATCAACCAGCGCAGTAGGTCACGTGGCTGTCCTGTGCTGCGTAAGGTAAAGGTCAGGAATGCATGATATACGCCGCATTCCTGTCATTCGCCAGTGCAGGTGCACAATGTGCCTTCTAGCACCAACGCAGGCACCCTCGGCTCATGGTGCAAGGGGGCCTGTGTTGTAAACAGGATTGTTATTTTACAGGAAGGGACACCTTCATGCGCAAAAAACAATCCTCTGAGGCATGTTTCTCTTTCTACATGTGCTGCTGAATGCAGCACATCTAGAAAGAGGAAGTAACAAGGAGAAATAAAGATATTTCTCCTCATTACACCTCACCTGGGGAGACATAGGCTTATCACTCATTCCCAGGTCTACCACTAATGGTACATCTGAAAATACACTAAAATCATCCATTGGTAGAGGATGTGTGGAAACACCGACGCTCCACCCATGGAATGCTTTCCTGGTGCAGTTACACAACACAGCGATTTGCGCTGCGTATCTCTGGATTTATCAAGCCACTCAGGGTCACACTTAGTTTTTGCAGGGCGCAAGGGCAATACAAAACCTATTTAAGTACGCCCCTCACTCTTTAATCCCTTCACTGCGGGGCTAATTTCCCCGCGGTGCGGGGGGGAGGGGGGCCGCGCACGGCGCCGCTGTGCTCATGACGAGCCCAGGCTCGTCATGCAGCACGGTGCTCGTGTGCTCGTCATGAACCCGCCCGCGCAATGGAACGCTCAGCACAGCGGGGGAATTAGCCCCGCGTGTGAGCGTTCCACGGCTCATGACGAGCCCAGGCTCGTCATCAGCACTGAAGGGGTTAATGGTAAGGGGCATAAGGTGGAAACAAACAAATCATTCTTGGAGTGCCTATGGAATGAATTCTCCACAGGAAGAATGTTGTGCCCATTAAAAATAAAATAAAAATATATGGAAATAATTTTTGGTTACATTTCCAAATGGGAATTGTACACCAGTCAAACTTATATAAAAGTAATTACTGGTCGGCCGCCCTATAGGGCAATTAGGCAGTGCCTGAAGGGCTGATTCGGGGGATAAGAAAAGTTGGTGATATGATGGGTTCTCAAGGCATGCGTCAATTTGTGGATTTGCAAAACAGTTTTACTCTGGATACAAAACACTTTTTTAAATATCTCCAAATAAGAAGTTGTCTCTTGAAAAAACAAGGGGGTGCATTGGGCTTTGAAAGAAGTATACTGTTGGACCTTATAGAAAGTGGTTTCGATTGCACTATTAAAAGGTTCTATTTAGAAATGACAATTCTAAAGAAAGATGATCTAGAGAAATGGGTAGACAGATGGTCCTCAGATTTGGAAACGGGTGGGGACATTTTCACTGAGTCATTGGAAATGGGGAGAAAAATGCTATGTTCGTCGTCCCTTCAGGCCCAGCACTATAAGACGTTATACCATCTATATTATACGCCTGCGAAGATTGCTCAGTGGGGCGGTACATCAGGTACTACATGTTTTAGATGCGGAAGTATAGATGCTGGTCTGATACATATCTTCGCAATTTGTCCCCACCTAGATAAATTGAAACAGGATATTGTGAATTTCTTTCAAGCGGCAATGTCAACAACAATAGAGTTAACACCAGCCACTATGTTATTGGAGATAAGTGTTGTCGAACAGCCGAATTGTAAAAATGTTATATTCATGGCAATGGCGATTTTGATACTGTTTGTGGCTTCTCTTTGGTTAGACCCTAATCCACCATCATATCACCAATGGTTAGGAAAAGTAATGTCAATACAAAAATTGGAAACAGCCATATACGCTTGAAAGGGAAAAAAGGGTAAGAAGTTGGGTATGCAAATCTGGGAACCCTTTATTCGATGGAAGTCTGGAGCAGATTCTTAAAAGATTAAGAAATTGTTTAGATTTTGTTTGATTGTTTGAATTTGTGTGTATAATCCTATGTTTCAATGTACTGTATCTAATGTGCCCTGCTCATGTCATAAAGAAAATGGGGGAAAAATTTTCAATAAAAAAATTAAAAAAAAAAAAAAAAAAGGAACGTTCAGCACAGCGGGGGAATTAGCCCCGCGTGTGAGTGTTCCACGGCTCATGACGAGCCCAGGCTCGTCATGAGCACACGAGCACCGTGCTGCATGACGAGCCTGGGCTCGTCATCAGCACTGAAGGGGTTAATGGTAAAGGGCATAAGGTGGAAACAAACAAATAATTCTTGGAGTGCCTATGGAATGAATTCTCCACAGGGAGAATGTTGTGCCCATTAAAAATAAAATAACAATATATGGAAATAATTTTTGGTTACATTTCCAAATGGGAATTGTACACCAGTCAAACTTATATAAAAGTAATTACTGGTCGGGCCGGCCTATAGGGCAATTAGGCAGTGCCTGAAGGGCTGATTCGACTTGTCAGTGTGAGGGTCAATTTTTGGCAGTTTCCGGTCTTGTTTTACAGTCTGGTAGGCCGGTTTTTACTGTTGACTTCCCTGCTATTACCACAGACATTTCCTGCAGCAAGCACAAATACATGCATTCTTCCATATCTTGCAAACCACATATACAGTGTGTCTTTAGAAGTTCGAAACGGCCCCAATTTGAAGACACAAGCTACTTTTTAGTTCTCTAATTGCCTTATGGGAGGCCACTTTTATTTGTGTGCCCAGTCCTATTTTCTGTCTCAGTCCGACCATGCAGGTCTGAGTATTCATGGATATCCATAACTTGTATAGTTTCTAGGAGTAATCTTAGAATTCTTTGCAGATCCTAAAAGGACAAGAGATTTACCAAACATTGGAGTGGCACTATAGAAGTAATTTAAAAACTTCTTAAAGCGTTCATTAATCTTGTGTGTAAAGGTACCATATTTGAGTATTTCATGGATGACAATTACCCTATTTTAGCTAGGAAACTGTATCTACAATGGAGGTATGGTACTCTACCGATAAGAGCCTTCACTAGTAGATGGTCTTCCTCCTCTCCAAAAAACTGCCCTGGTTGCAACTGTGACCTAGAAAATGATCTACAGATTCTCTTCTTCTGCCCGGCATACCGCAAATCCAGGAGGTACTGGCTGGTACCTCTGTGCAAAAACGTGGGCTTTGCACAGTGCATGCATGCTTATAGAATACTTAAATCAGAGCCAACCAGACCCATGGTATTTGCTGTATCACAATTTTTGGCAGCCATGTGGCACAAGCAAAGGCTTTTAATTACCATCACCTAAATTGTGTACAGTAGCTACTTGTAATTAGCGTAGGCTTTTAATTACCATCAACTAAAATTGTGCACAGTAGCTACTTGTAATCAACAGTTTCAAATGAAATAACAGATACACTGCAAGTTTTGTGTTCCACGCTATAATATTTATTGTCTACCTTTTACATTCATTTGTATTAGTATTTCTATTAACTTAGTGTGTATGTAAAATGAATTGGCTCCATGTATACTGAATTTTAAATATGCTTTGGCTTACTTTTATGGCTAAAATGCCGAAATAAAGATTTATGATTGATTGATTGAATAAACAATGAGCACAACAATAAGATTGCAAAAGGACGTCCAAAAGGTGAAGACGTTAAGGGCTGGAAAAGAGAGAACCTGTTACAATGTAAAGCAGGAGAACCAGAGAATGAAGGCAGACTCACAAATGATACTGGATTGCAAGCATGGTTCACAAATAAATATAGAACCCAAAAATAGCCAAAGATACTCACATCTATTTACTTGCCATAATAACAAAACTGTGAAATCGTAAACGAACCATAGCTCTTAGATCAGACAATTTGGAATTTGGTACAGAAATACAAAAATTAAGCACTGAAATAGAGCAATGGTAACTAGGTGAAACTCGAAACCTCAGACATTAGGTAAATGTTACATATACAGGCTGTGATTGGTGGAATTTCATCCTCGCTATCAGGATGTTTCCTTCTGTTTGCTAAGGCTATATACTTGACTAGAAGTTATTTCCACTCACAGCTGGGCTTAAATGAATGCAGGGCATGTGAGAGCATGTTGTAGTGTCAGAAGTAGTCTTTTGCACCCTCACTTTGTAATGTTCCCTTTAATATCTGGTTAACAATCCGAATGTTGCAACCTTCACTCACCATTTCTCATGGCCCGGTAATTCTACAGCTGTACTGTGCCTCTTCTAATTTTATCTTATCTTATCAGAAGCCTGTGCCTTGCTCCCTTATGTACTCTTGTTCTAGTCATTCTGAAGACTGAAGGGAATTCTTGTGGCACCTCGCTTCAAACAGGTGATACAGAATAGTTCTTCTGGCACCAACTAAAGATGGACCTGCTTATGACACAGCATCTCATTCCTGTAATTTCTCATTTTTCTAGGACAACCCTTATCCTAAAAAGTGGGCTATTGCAAACACTTAATTTACATTCAATGCACAATAACAAATCCATAGCTATTACACATTTTTATTATAGTGTTGGAAATGAGGGTCTTTAGTTGGGAGTGGTTTGCACCATGCCCAAGTAGGGACCCCTCCTTCTAGTCAGGGTGATGGGGTTACACACCCAGATGATCCCTGCTCACCCCCTTTGGTAGTTTGGCACGAGCAGTCAAGCGTATCTCGGAGGCATGTGTAAAGTATTTATACATAGCACACATAATAACACAATGAAAATACTACAAATGGACACCACACCAGTTTAGAAAAATATAGTATCTTTATCTAAACCAAACAAGACCAAAGTGACTAAAATTCAACATAAAGAACTCAAAATATATTTTTTAGAAGGTTTGAGCAATTCTCTCTATAAAACTCTATGGCTGGGGTAATTTTACCTTTAGATGCATCAAAATTCACAAGGCAAATAGTTGCAGAGGACGGAAGCCTCAGAAAACTTGGCGCACAGGTGTGATGTGTGGAAATTGGGGAGCGCTGAAAGTTGATGTGGCAGCTGCAAATGGGGCTGAATTGATTTCTTCAGCCACGGTCCAACGATGTGTGATTCCTTCAGCTACAGTTTAAATACAAAAACGGGGTTGACCCTGTGTCTCTCAGAACCTGGGTTATTGATAGTTCAAAAGAAAATTGGTTCTGTTGGGTGCGAACAACACTTATTTGCAACGCTATTATTTGGTTTTTACGTGGTCCTGTAAACCAAAGTACAATACCATCTAAGTAACTTAATAGCTAATCACCCCTATGAAAGAAAAGAGAAATAAAGCTTCTTACAATCAAATGAAAGAATAGCCTACAAGTGTCTCTGTATTCACTTTATATTAAATAAATCACACTCTTACAAACATCATTTTGTCTATACAAAAGACTGTCAATCTCTTCAATGTGGTGCACAAGAAAGTGAAAACAATGAATAGTGATCATGGCGCAAAAGACAATAATACAAAATACAATATATACACAATCAATGCATTCACTTGGACAATCTATACAAATATACAACAGTTACAAAGTTCTTGTTTTGCAAAGGCCATCCACTGTTGTAAACTTCTTGAACCCTTTTGATTTCTCTTATTTCATTGGAGTTCTAGAGTTAAGGGGCCTGTAGGAAGTGTAGACGTTTCGACCCTATCAAGCGCCAACTTGTTGGTTGCGGCGGGTCTTTATCAAGACAATTAAGTGCACGGCAGTCCTAGAGTCCAAGTCCAAGAATGTCACCTGAAGTCGTGGTAAAATCTTCTGTTCGGTCAATTGGAATAACCTTGTCTTAATCCAATCCAACACTGTGGCTTCGTAAAACCTGCTGTCGCCCGGCTTGTGATCTCCGACGTGTTGGCTCAAATCGCCGACTGATTTGAGCCAACACGTCGGAGATTTGTATTATTGTCTTTTGCACCGTGATCACTATTCATTGTTTTCACTTTCTTGTGCACCACATTGAAGACATTGACAGTCTTTTGTATAGACAAAATGATTTTTGTAAGAGTGTGATTTATTTAATATAAAGAGAATACAGAGTCACTTGTAGGCTATTATTTTTTTTGATTGTAAGAAGCCGTATGTCTCTTTTCTTTCAGAGGGGTGATTAGCTATTAAGTTACTTAGATGCTATTGTACAGAACCAATTTTCTTTTGAACTATCCTTCAGATACAGAGCAGGGCCTGCGTCGGAGTCAGTGAGGGGTCTTGGACTTCGGAGACATGGTGTACTGAACTCAGGCTGCAGTGATTTCTTCAGCTGCATGGAAACTTTTCCTGCACAGATGTGATGCATTAGAAAAACAGGCACTGGAAGAGCAATGCATCAATTTTGCAGCTAAAAAAACCTCCAGGGGCCCAGAACTGAAATTGGTATCCCAAGGCAGGTCAGAACTCCCAGAAGTGGAGTTCAGGGTTACTTCAGGTGAAGTCTTTGATGGCTCTGAGACTTCTTAACAGGTGGCAAACACACACAAGCCCTTGAAGAAACTTATCAGTCAGGATACACAGCAAAGTCCAGTCCTTTTCCTCTCCACAGTAGAAACAGCAACTGCAGGTCAACCCAGCAAATCAAGGCACAGTAAAGGAGCAGGACTCCATCTTACAGCTCTTCAGCTCTTCTCCTTGGCAGGGTCTCTTCTTGATTGAGAAGTGTTCCAAAATTGTTGGGTTACAGGTTCAATATGTATACCCCTTTTTGCCTTTGAAGTAGGCATACTTCGAAGAGAAGTCTTTGTAGTTCACAAGTTCCTGTCTTGCCCTACCTTGGCTCCAGACACACTTGAGGGGGCGAAGACTTGCGCAATTTTACCTCAAAACAATTCAGCTTGCTCCGTGGGGTACCAAAGGACTCTTCCCACCCTCATAAATCACGATGTTGCCCCCTTGTTCAAACTGATAAAGTCCCTAGGTTTTTCAGTAGTGTCCTTCGCCAATGACAGCCAAATTGTTGTGTCAATGTCCAAAGAGCAGGACGAAGTGGGCCATAGATTCAGCTCCTGCATGGTCCAAATAGTTCATTGGATGAAAACAAATTGCCTAAAATTGATTGCCGGTAAAACAGAGGTCCTACTATTCGGAAACAATAGATCCCTTTGGTCGCCAATTTGGTGGCTTCAGAATATGGGACCCTTACCAATGCCAGTGCAGACATGAAGGAACATAGGAGTTATCTTTGATGACAACCTCCACTTTGACCATCAAGTATAAGCACTCTCTTCTTCTGTTTTTTATACACTTAAACTAATAAAGAAGATCTGTCCATACATCTCGAATGAAATAAAAAAAAAAGTTGTCACTTCCCTGATTCTGGCTAAGTTGGACTATGGAAATACTCTCTTTATTGGCATCTGGAAAAAGTCATTACAAAAACTTCAAACACTGCAAAATGCGGCAGCCAGACCGACGAGGAGCAACCGCCCAATGATGAAGCATGACATCCTCTGGGGTGTGTGAGGGCAACATGAGACAAGATTTGTCTTTCCCAGCACTTCCCCTCACTCTAACCACTGAGTCCGCGACCTAACACTTTTCCTCTATTTTTCACACATAACCTTTTCGGGACAGTGCCCACCTTTGTTGTTTACACAATAAAATGCCCTCTTTCTAAAAGTGGCATTTTCAAACACAAAATGTAAAAACCAACTTCACTAAAATATGTATTTTTAAATTCTGTGTTCAGGGAGCCCAAACACCAAATCTCCATCTCTTCGCAATTGAAAATTACACTTGTAAGATGTTACTAGAAAGATCCAATGATAACAATGAGAGAGATAGGTGTTGCAATAGTGAAAAACAGAATTGCCAGTATTTCAGTATCAGGACAATTAAAACACACCAACACTTGTCCTACATTTTACATACACTACACCCTTCCCATCGGACTACTTTGGGCCTACCGTAGGGGTGCCTTACATGTAGACAAAGGGAAGATTAGGGACTGGCAAGTGGGTGCATTTGACAGGTGGATATTGCAGTTAAAAACTGCGCTTGTAGACACTGTAGTGGCAGGTCTGAGACATGGTTATATGGCTAGTCTTGTGGGTGGTACAATCAGTGCTAGTAGCATTTGATGTACAGACTCTGGGAACACACAGTAAAAATGTACTAAGGAATAACCCATAGATGAAATATGCCAGTCATGGATAACTCAATTACCAATACAATTAACACAGAGGGTTCAAGAATGGAAGGACGGTGCATCAAAATGGAGTCAGAAGTTCTCAAGGATAATCCAAAATTATTCTTCATTGCGTCTTCAAATTAAAATCTTTGGTGGACATCAACCAATGCGTTTCATTCCCGGAGGAACTTCGTCAGGGCAAAAAGCGTCTATGTCTGGTATCCCACGAGCAATTAGTTATGAGAAAGAGCTCTCCCAGTTAGTTTTAGGCCAAGAGGAGGGAGATCAAAGTACACAAAGCGTAAGAAAAAACCTCTTAGAAGACCTATATTACTTTTGACAAGGCAATGAATCCAACAGATATTTTCACATACAAAGATGCTATAGATAGACAAGACTTTAAGGTATTAAAAACATATTATTTTATTGTCTTTTTCTTTTGTCTTTTTTTATATCATTTTACTTTTTAAAGGTTTATACAAATATGCATTACAACATCACATATAAAGAGTCATAAATAGTTCTAATACATAAACTAGATTGCCAATAGTGCAGTTAAATAAAGTGCAGTATAAAGAAGATTTTTTGAAGAGAGAATTTGCCCCTATTGCTAATATATCTTGATAACATACACACTTTCACACATACCAGTCATACAACCACATTCATAATTGTTTAAAACAAACAGAAAAAGGAGCATGCAAACACACTAAATAGGATGGAATAACAACCCAAAGGTGCAGATGGTAATACACTTTCTACAGATGATATAAAAATGAGGATTCCACCGGTTTTAAACGATAATCTGTGTGGTATTGATCATTCATTGATACATTATCCAGATCTTGTTAGGATGTACGGCCTACGTACGTTTCGGTGAAACAATCACCTTCCTCAGGACCAAGATGGTGAAACAAACAAAACTGATACAGGCAATGGGTGAACAAAGTTTAAAAATAAGGGGCAATAGGTTTTTCCTATTCTATTGCAATTCACATCGGTGTGCAGTAGAAGGGATATGGATCATCACTTGAGACTGAATAAAGGGATCTGCTATGGCTATTGAGATTGATAATAGTATTATTCCATGATGTTCTATATAGTTTCAGTGCATGTTGGAGAGACCGGTACTGGTATGATTTAGGTCCTCATAGGGTGCTGGTCTTGTGTTTAGAATTTGCTGTTGACCAGAAAGTAGTAATGCTTCATTCTACTTTTGAATGGAAACATGATGGCCGTAGCAGGGGGTCCCAGACAAGTTTACACAGCACAGCAATTTTCAACAGACAGTAGTTTCCTCAATAACTGATATTCAACAATAATTTCATGTATTTGAATATTAGATTTCACAAAACTTCCACACGTCTCAACATCCCGCAGTTTCACAATTATGTCTATTTCTGCAAGAGGTAAGATACCAGAACTTTAAAAGTAAAGAGAGGAATCACATCAAGATAGTGAGAATTCCAGGCACCAAAATAAGAGCCCAAAATAAAGTCCTCGTCTATGTAGATGTCACGACCAATCGTCCCGCATTCCAACCATATGCACTTTAGCACTGAGGGGCCGATTCACAGAACTAATCTGAGATATAAATCCCAAACTTACTACTTTTGGTATTCACAGAAGGCATTTAATAGTTGTAAAGTCAGGACTCCTAACTTTACTACTACTAAACTGAGATAAAATCCTAAACTTACTACTTTTTGTATTCACAGAAGGAATTTAGTAGTAGTAGTAAATTTAGGACTCCTAATTTTACTACTACTAAATGCGTTTTGTGAATACTGAAAGTCGTAAAGTTAGGTTTGTGTCCCTGTTTAGTAGTAGTAAAGTTAGGAGTCCTAACTTTACTACTGCTAAATGCCTTCTGTGAATACCCAAAGTAGTAAGTTTAGGATTTTATCTCAGATTAGTTCTGTGAATTACCCCTGAATGTTTGGCAATAAGGGTCAGGTCCGACCTAAAGTCCAACTAATCTACAGCACTCAAAATCCTAATCTCTCACTTGAACACCAAGATAGCAAAAATGTCACTGAATCCTGCTACAACAAACCTACACAGCACATTATCGATGTCCTTCATACAAGTGAGACAGGCACCTCAAAAAAGATGATGACATTGTTGATACTCTCAAAAACACACTGCAGACCATTTTATCACTTTTGAATGTCCCAAAGTTGTCATTCAGCTGCCACTTTTTAAGAACCACTTTTCTTATAATGTACCACCCTCTCAAACTGCTGAATCATTTGGCTGAATCAAGAAAGAAACATGTCGACATTTTTCATTTTGTTTCTTTCAGTTTAGCATTTTCAGGATGGCCTTAAAAGTTTGAGTCCAGACAAACCATTAACCCCTTCCATGCTGATGACGAGCCCAGCTCGTCACGTAACATGCGTTTTCGCAAATCTCAGCGTGCGAGGGGAATTCCGCTAGCGCGCATGGTGTTAATATTATTTTTAGATGAAGTTGTTTGACACCATTTTTAAGAGTTTTGTGATGATACTTTAGAGTAATGGAACTTAAGGCCCGATTTAAGGTTTGGTGGTTGAAATAGAGTCATTCAGGTTGGCAGAGGGCATTACTTCTCCCAACCGATGGGCTACAGTCCACCAAATTTAGAGATGACCCTCATCCTAGCTGACATCTTTGTAGATTGAAAGGAACCACCTATGTAAAGGAAGTTTGGTGAACGGCCGCGATTGATTTGACAGCTACTCTTCAAACTTTTTCATTTTGTTTTTGTTTTCAGAAACAAACTCTCAAAGCAAGATTTTTTGTTTTAAAAAAACAAAAACAAATTAACCCAATACTCCAGGAGACAGTGGAAATGCCACAGCAGAATCAGTGAAATACGCTCTTAACTGCACTGTAAAACAAAAGGTTCAAAAGCTTCAAAAAACCACGATGTCAGAAAGTTAGAAATTCAAAATCGAATTACACAAAAGAGCAAGATGCGTTTAGTAGGGAGCAAAAAAACAATCAAAATACATTCTGAACCTCCAATCCACCATTCTGTCGCCTATATTTCTAAAGGGCACCAAAGTTTCTCCAAGCTTCTTCAAGGTTACATCACCTCAAAAAGTTGTAGTACCTGTGATCACCAGCTACTACTCACCTGACTCTTCATGTATCTCCTGCATCTCACTGGCGCTATTTTCCCAGCTCAGTAAATCTATGCAGGTAGAAGACATGGGAGTGGAGACAAATTAAAGTCATGGCTGCAAGCTACCCTGAAAGCTGCCATTTTTGCCGCAGTTCACCTGCTCAACTCCATGCTGCATGCGGCTCGCCCATATCCCAGCTCCCTGGGTGAATAGTGAATGAAACAGTGGAGCTGAGCAGTAAGATTATGGAGTGCAAAGGCACGTGCACACCAGCTGCTTTCGCGGTAAAAGACGATGAGGAGTGTAGATCACACCTTAACTTTTGACAGGACTTCACTGAGTGGTGGCTGGTGAACTTTAAAGATTGTGCAGCATAAGATCTAATACTAAATTTGCCTGCACGAGTGAGCACAGATGCCCCATTCATAAGTAGCTCAATCTGACCAGATATTTACTTAGCATTCTGGGTGTTGTAGTTTGAATTTTATAATAGGCTAACTGATAAGACTACTGGTTCAAAAATGCAATAGGAAAACCTGAACTAGAGGAGCTCCTCAGCCATGGAACTTGCAAACTTGAGAGTTCTGCATTCGTAACGCACTATGACTGCTTGCCGATGTAATTAGGGATGCCCTACTTCCTGCAGGTCCATACAGACGTGAGGACCTGCTTTTGGCTGGGACTGCCACAGTTTTTTGGTTATGTGCAGTGCTCCTGTCACACACACACCCCCCCCCCAACCCTCCCGTCCGTTTCACATCACCCTGAGCCTCTGAGGGGAAATAGAAACGGAGTTCTGCACCCGGAGGGGCAATGTCAACATTGTACACCTATTCCAGTGGAGCAACAAACTGCGGGGAGGGGGAGGGGGTTTATGAAAGGAACATCTGCTCACAACGCAATGTTCAATCACCATAATGCGAATTCCTTTCAAAAATGGTATGCAGTCATGAGCAATTATCAGACCTACATCTACATCTACGTACAAACCTCTGTTTAAGCCACAGCGCATTTGTCCAGTGTGATTATTTCTATATTACATTTTTTTAATACCAACTTTGTGGTGAGTAAGCATGCTAAAGCAATGTATCGAAGAGGAGCAGAAATCACGCTGCTGGAGAAAGCTCCCAACTCCACAAGTCTTCCAATGCCTGCACGCATCACCAATACTATAAAAGGGATGCACATTTCATCAGCACTCAAAAGGCTTACACTCACCAGCAGCAATATTAGAATAGGGGACACACTTCAAGAAAACTGCAACACAGACAGAGTAAGTACTATGCTCATCCACTCTAATATATTAGGCCTTCACTCCTGCACAACATTTTGAATGGACTTAGTACACCCTAAGTACTATAAAAAGACAACACATACCAGCAGCTCCATAACAACAAGTATCCACCGTTAATAAAGAAGTGCAGAAACTACCAGCACTATAACAGTTATGTGTGCAACAGCAATGTAAGAGAAATACCTTAATCAAGAAGACCAGGACAGGACTGCATGCATCAGCACTACAAAAAGCCAGTTTTTCTTGATGATGGCCATAGCACTTCAATACATGAAAACCCAATTCTAGACCCACCTCCCATCGTATACTTGAATAACCACACTTGCCTGAAACATTACTGATGTAATCCAAGAAGATACACGAGATACTTCTTAAAAATGGATGTTTATTTTAAGTACAGCAGTAGACAGCTTACACAACCACTCTGCTCCAGTATCTTCACTCACAGCCTCCCAACCGCCCATCCATAGAACCCCACAACAGAATACAGAATCGAGAATACAATCAAATTCTAATCAAGCTAAAATGAATCCCAATGAATACAACACACCTCCCCCATTTAAAAAAACAACAAAAACAACCGAAAAAATGATGATTCTTCAATATTTTACAAAAACTTTCATTTTTATCGGAATATTCCTAATACGACAACTCCTTCTAGGCTCACTCACAGGTTTGTTGACAATTTGAGAGGTTCCATCAGCAAATCCCTTTTCCCCAGCCATACCATTCTGTCCCACGACAGGAAAAGAAGTTTGCTCGAGACCATTCCCAACATGATCATCTGAAATAGACACAGGAACTTGACCATTCTCAATACAACTATCTGAAACAGGCTCAGGAACACTGATGTTGGATTTCTATCTAGGACCCTAATTCAGTATTCCCGATTCATGCCCTTATGTGGTTATAATTAATAATATCCTTATAAAGGCATAAGAATCATATCCATATTCAGTAATAGCCCATGCAGTCCAAAGCACGGCACGGCTACTCCCATCGACTCCTAGAAAGCACAACGCGTTCTTTAAACAAACTAAGCCTCCAGCAGCCCGGGAAATCACCCCTGCTTTTGTTTTGATTTGAACAAGAACTCCTGGAGTCCAGAAAGAACTGTGAGTTCTTAGTGACGTCTTATGTCTAACCTTACGTCAAACTCGGCACCTTTCAGGTATAAATATACCAACAGTTGCCTTAAAGAAAGACACGGTGATTTGGAGCAGAGCGGCTATCTACTTGCCCGAGAGCCCAGCTGATGCGAGAGCCCACGGAAGCCGCCCCTCCCGTTTTGACGCACTGAGAGAGACGCTGTCTTTTTCTCCAGTCAAGAAAATCCAGCTCCGGTGTTTCCAGTCACCCATGCGGGTTGCTGGGAGATCGAGTCCTGAAGAAAGAGATACCAGACCTCCCACATTCTATTACCAAGGTACGGAGCTGACTAAACCCTTAAGAGAATTCTTGATTCAGATTCTTGGCAAAACAATCTTAACCAACTTAACTTAAACTGCTACTTACTTACTTCTTCCCAAGTATTAGGCTTCGGTCAGGTACACCGGGGTAGGCGTAGTTAGAAGCACCAGTTGAGTACGTTAGTGAATGTTTTTATGTAAGTATATATTTTATCCATTTTAAAGTACCATATGGCTAAGAAACCATATCAATGCTTTTACAGTATTATTTCATAATACTACTTTTACTGTACCCACTTTACTTTATGATAAGTATTGCAATTGTGGCAATTCATTTCTCTTGCATGAGAAAGAAGACTGCTCAATAAATACCACCTTTTATTGAAAACGCCCGTCTCTATTTCTCTGCACTCTGGTGAAACTAAGTATGCACGATTGACTGAGTGAAATAGCTGCCTATTGTTTTCACACGACTCTAGAGATACACTCTTATTCCGAGGGAGCAAAGTTGTCATGTTTGTATGGTTGCCAGAAGCTAATCCATTCTTGTCTAAATCCGGAGAGTTAACTCTTTCCTGAACATTCGAGAAAGTTTCTAGTGACCTCTGAGCTAGCTAGCAAAACTAATTAAGTCTAATATAGTCAGTAGAGACCTAGTTGACCTCAGTCCTACGTCTACACTGCTGTTTATATTATTCAAATGCGCAAAGCCTATTGGGAATATAGGAACTACACTACATGGCGCCCAACGTTTGGTTAGGCGATAATCTAACGCAAGACACTAGAGTTACTCAGTCGTGCTTTTTCACACAGAACCCTTTTCCCGTAAAAACTCCAAAAGATGTCTGGAGTGGGTGAAAGGTTGATATCCGATGGAACTTAGTAGGATAAGAATCCTATGCATTAGTTTTTGGTTTAGTCAACGTTGAAGGATACAGCGTTCCAAAATATTGTGCACCTAATCTTTGTTTCCTTGAAACTCGATCTGCAACAAAAAACTTTCAGTCAGTAAAATGGCAGAAAGTGACGCAGAGAGGGAGCAAGCTAGACTAGCAGCTCAACTCATAGAGGATGACACAACCATCCAAGAAAATGACCCGAGTGCTATACTCATTCCGGTCAACGTAAGGAGAATTATAACTCTTAAACTTATAGAAAATGGACTGACATCACGAGGTGGTACAGTCATATTCGTGGTAGAGGCCCATGAATATCGGCAGCCAGAGGTATTCTATTCATGGATACATTTTCCAGCAGCACACGCTGTGACAAAATAGAGGAACCTCCGGATATATACACTACTTTCGAGGATGTTGAAATCCCACTAAATTACCAAGAGCACCTGCTCTGGTTTAATGGTGCCCTAAAACATCAAAATCACATCACCAGGCACGGTCCACTAGGTAGACCAGGAGCCACGTGGCCGGTTCTAGCCAGCTACGCAACACACCCAGACATTGAAACAATGTCAAGCGAAGAACTCCTAGTTAAACTAAAATAATTAACAAAGGCATATAGAGAATTAGTTCAATTGGCAAGGGTTGATATAAAGTACCTCCAGAAATTGAAGGAAACAGATATAGCAGACCAACCATTTAAACTTGCCAGAATCATAGAAAAATCCTTTGAAGAACTAGGAAGAGATAGTTTGGGTGGGAAACCAGTAAAACCCCAACTAACTGAAAATTCTGAAAAAGCATTTATTAAAAAAATTCTAAATAATCCATAAAAGAATTGGGATGGTAATAAACAATCCACTCCCAAGGAAAAACGATTCCAGCCCAGAGGAAGGTCTCCTCAACGTAGAGAAATTTCTCCAGACCTAGGAAACAAGTCTCCCCAAAGGGAGCCCTCTGAGAAAAGATACAACCTTAGAAATACGGATAATTTGAGAAAACCTGATAGATATCAAGATATTGACACATGTCCCTCTAGATCTTTTCAGACTTCCTCACAGAAATCGGAAATAAGAGGACGGTCAGAACACAGAGAGGAGCACGTCAAGTCCTCCTAAGACAAGGAACCTGCTCATCAAAGTAAAAAATTACAATTTCCCAGAAAGAAGGTAGCAAGTATTAAAATTAAACATGCCGAGGATACTGAGGACACAACTGAAAAACGGAGAGTGGGCTCAGACAATGCATGACAGCGCAGCAGAAGTGACCATAGCTTGCAAGATCCTGATGAATCTTCTGGAGACAGTGGACACTAATGAATACATTCAGGTGGAAACTGCAGACACACGAGTCAGTGTGCCCCATAAACTATATGAAATAACATTACGTATAGAGGGAGATAGAACTAGGAAAATAAAAGGTCTGTTTTGGGAAAAACTTTTTAAAAGCTATGACATCCTGTTAGCTGAGAAAGACCGGCCACCAGAGTTTGTCAGAGAGTGCCCTCATGGCGAAGAAATAATTATGCCTGCCTTCTCAAATCATATTCCGATTCATAAAAAATACACATTGGCAAGAAAATGGGCAGTGGCTCAAGCTCCTGCTTTATACAAAAATCATGTAGGATGGGATGAGGATCCGCCTCACCACAAAATCCAGTTAAAAATTAGCCCACTGCACAAAGGCAGTACCCAGTTAAACAAGAAGCTAAAGAGCAAGTCAGGGAGATCTTAGATCAACTTGAATATCAAGGGGTGATCGAAACATGCACCTCTCAAATGAACAATCCTTTTTTTTCCTGTCTCCAAGCCAGATGATTCATATCATCTAGTTTTGGACTACAGACACCTTAACTCCTGTTGTAAAACATTTGCAGTACAAAACTCACATAGTGCAGCACTAATGAATAACATTGTGCACAAAAAATATAAAATGACATTAGATATCTCTAATGGATTCTTCTGTCAAAACATTGCACCTGAAAGCAGGTATTTGACCGGTTTCTCAATAATGGGATCGAAAAAACAATTTTGCAGACTCCCACAGGGATTAAAGAATAGTCCAGGATTATTCTCAGCAAGGGTAACAGAGTTACTACAAATATATGATGATGAGGCATTATCCTATGTCGATTGCATCTATCTCACAGATGATGACCTGGAGACTCACTTAAAAAGAGTGAACACCATAATACTTGGGTTCGCATCAGAGGGTTACAAATTCAACTATAAAAAGTCACGAGTTGCCCATCTAACTGTCCTATTTTTAGGATATGAATTATCAAGTGAAGGCAAGAGCCTAGCTGACAATTTCTTAGAGAAATGTGTTGTACTCCAAGCACCAAAAACGCTGAAGAATTTTCAATCAATACTATGTTTCCTGAATTTTGGAAGAACATACATTCTAAATTATGCAGAGAGGGTCAAACCTCTCTATGAATTTATAAAACCAGATTTCAAACCAATCAATTGGACTCAGAAACACACACAGATTTTGAGATCATTGCAAACAGACATGTTAGCTAAAACAAAATTACAAACTCGCGAAAACATACGCAATCTTGTAATCCGAGTCATCCCAGGAAGATGCGGATTCACATACCTTACCTCTAATGGGGGAGAAACGGTACCTATAGCTTACAAATCACATTTGTACACTCAAGCTGAAATGAAAGTCGGTTCTACTGAAAAAATTCTGACTGCGGTTCAAACTGCTGTAGCAAAAGAAAGAGCCCTAGCCCAAGGCAAGAGAATATCTGTTTATACAGCGGAATCAGCCCTTGAAGCATTAACAAGTACACGCAATCTGAATACAGTGGCATTAGATCCAAAATGGATACAATGGGAAAATTCTTTTGCTACAGAAGACGTGAAATACTATTTTGACCCGAAACTGAAAAAACTAGATGGTCTAGAATATAAAAAAGAATATCCTCTGCCAATCGAAATTCTGCCTCTCGAACAATATACCTGCGTAATCTATATGGACAGATTCGCACAACACTACGATGTAGATAAAAAATCCTACAATGCAGCGCACGCGATTGTTAAAGGTCGCTGGCACTCTGGTAAATTCAAACCGATGGTTACCAAAACTGAATAACTCAGTGTGATTCGCATTTCTGCATCAAGTAATACAACAGTGACATGCAGACATGGAGTAAAAATGGTTACAAAGATGACACAGGTGCCACAATAAAGCATAAAACGCTTTGGGAACAAGTAGTTCTTTTAAAGAAAGAACTACAAAAGACTCACATGATACACGCACTGAGTCATCAATATGATGGCGTTCACGTTGCAGGGAATTCATTGGCTAACACTGCCACAGCGGAAGTGGTTCAGCCGGCTTCCGTAGCCACTGAAAAGCGTTCAGAAAAACACATAGATGGAGAAACCATGCTGGCGGTAAAAGCGTCATTAAAAGGCGATTATGCAGCATTACCTCTCAACTATCCACTCAGTAATACATACATAATTCATGCAAACTCCTTTCCTTTTGCTCGAATCCCTGGAGAGGGGGATAGAGTAATTCCAAAACATGAACCGGGGGGGTTTTCTTGATTGAAGACGCACACAGGGGATTGGGTCTGAGGCACCAAGAGGTCCTGAAATCTCTGATAGAATTACAATCAAATTAATGGTGGCCGGGAATGAGCGTAGATATCTACAATTTTGCAAGAAAGTGTGAGGACTGCAACAGAGATCGCATTTGTGAACCGGACCAGACAACAGCCCTGATACCACTATTAGAGAGCATCAGGCGATCTATAGCGCAGAAATCCATCCGGAGAAATGCGTCCCCATAATTATTAAGACTGAATTCACTTAAAATGTAGACCCCAGCGCTCGGCTGACGCCAGAACTGTTATAAAAGATTTGCAAGTCTTTATCGGCACATACGCAATTGGCATGATACATTCTGATCAGGGTCCTGCCTTTAGCTCTCGAGCTTACAAAGAGCTTACAAAGAGGCCATGAACAGCATGGGCATTGCATTGCGGAACTCTTCTCCCTTCCATCCTGAGGGAAATGCGGTAGTGGAAAGAAAAAAACTGGACATAAAGCAATCTATAACGGCGAGGGTAGTAGGTTCGGGTGATGGGTGGGTCAAACATTTAACAAGTGTCCAACGTAGTCTTAATGATCTGCCAAGAAATTCTCTAAAAGGTCTCACTCCATACGAACAATTGTTCGATACTAGAATGCACATTCAGGATCTTGATTGTCACACTTCAGTGGTAGAAGAAAAATCCTTTGATATCAAAGACCGTTTGGCTGTTTTACAGGATTTAGATGAAACAAGAAAAAGCCTGAGTAACATAAAGTTGAAACAACAGCCGACAGCCACTGAAGAAAAAACACCTGTCCCAGCAAGACCTGTCTTGATTCCAAAGATTGGGGATCTGGTCAGAGAGAAGATCGCAGTGAAGAAGGAATTTGGGCCTTCTTACAGAAAAGCAGTACCTGTCTTAGCTGTCAGCGGAACAAGATCAGTTGTACTACCGCCCCTTGCTGGTAAAAAGGAGAACAGAGTTGTATCCATTGACCTGGTAAAACCACAATCATGTGGCCAATAATAAGTAGTAGGCCCAGTGGACTCCTAAGAAATAGCAGAATACCGAAATTTGCTACAATCAAAGAGGCTCAAACTGAGAGACTAATCAGATTTGATAAACCTGCAGTGAATAACAAAGGACTATGCAAAAATGCCATGGAACTTGTGCCTCTGGAAACCCAAATTGCAACAGTTTGTCAAGAAACACCAGTCTACAATGATGTAGCCTCGGAATATGCTAATGAAACAAAGAAAAATGCAAAAGCAAATGAAAATCTGGAAATAATTCCAACAATTGACAGAACTGCATCTGGCTACTTCATCAACTTTGACGACTTTTCTGAAGATCCAAGCGAGCATGAAGAAACGCCTGCAACAAAAACTTTCAAAGACAAAGTAATTGAACTTTTTCACCAACTAAAAAAAAATATCTGATTTCACTATGGATTGAATTTTGGATTGTGTTAGGTGTACTTACTCTCCTGCTTTGGCTCATCATGGTTCTATGTTTGGGAAAATCCATAGATGGAAATATAGTACAATGGACACAGCAAGGCAGAACATCAACTTGGTCCTAAAGCCTCGCACATCCTCCCACATCGAGAAAAGAGAACTGTCATCAGTAAATATCTCAGCTAATCCAATACCGGGTGGGGTAGCATGGGACAGAACTGATCATGACATTTTTGGCCCGGTTGAGCTCTTGAAATATCCACACCAGTTCAAGGTTTCATTAAGTGACTTTGTGACACCAAGTACATTCTCTGATGATTGGGACTTTGAAAACATTAATAATATGATGTCAGATTTAGTAATGTCAGCCAAATTTACAGATCATGATTACTTACAGGGTTCATCGAATTATGAAGAGTTATACTGTTATAATCATTTTGGTGATCACTATTTGCATAAAACTGCTCAGCCTAGAAATGTTTTATCTTATAAACTAATGGGGACACTGTCCAACTCCACCAAAAGGCAGCTCGAAAACATTTTATGAGAAATTCCAGTACTTCTCAGGGTTTGACAACAGTGATCCAGAAACATTTTATTTTAAAATGTTAATTAGGACAGGAATGAAAACAATGTTGACAAATACTAAATTGATTTATTCTGAAAAATGTTATGACAAAATGTCTACATTTGGTTTCGAATTTTGGAAAAACAACATTGAAACAAAAACGATCTGGGGTACCAAAGATTGGCAAGTACGAGGCCTAGAAGCATTATTTAGGGCCTGCACGATCCCAGAACAAATGATATTCTTGAATGACACAATTCAACAAACTACTTGTCTTGGCCTAGCTAAGATAAAAGACTTAAATACACCGTCTATTCCGAAACCCATAACTGATAGTGATAGCACTACAGATGTGGAGATAGACGTATCCCATATTTTACACCAAAACAAAACACATCCTGATTGGAAAAAGTGGTTGATCTGGCCAACAGACACAAATAACTGTCAAGATAGATTCCTGAACAAAACACAGGGGTTCACAATGATCAGGCCAGACCCAAGATACACACAGAGACAACATCCAGGGATAGTTACAACATACAGTGTAGGGAAACTATGCCTTGAGTGGCTACAGAAATCCACACTGGCTGAAATTAAGCAACAATTGACTTATTTTATTTATTTATTTGATTTGTGTAGCGCGTTATAACCCAGGGGTCTCTAAGCGCTTTGTTAGGATCAACACACCGAGTACAGAAAAAGCAGCTGGTCATAAATTACAGGCCACCCCACGCTTGCTGAAAGAGCACTGTTTTTAATTTCTTTCGGAAGGACAACAAATTGGTTTCCTTCCGCAGTTCCATTAGCAACTTGCTCCAAGATGCTGGGAGAGTATAGGAAAGGGCACGACCACCCACAGTGGCCAGTCTACAGCGTGGTTGAGTAAGGAGGGTAGCTTCTGCAGATCAAAGTACCCTACCCGGCCTGTAGGGAGTCAGGCGGGATTTCATATAACTTGGCGCCTTACCATAAAGGGCTTTGTGCACAATGCACAGCCCTTTAAACATTACCCTCTGCTTAACTGGCAGCCAATGCAGTTCTCGCATAAGGGGGAATGCATGTGTGTTCCTCGACTTTTTTAAGATAAGTCTAGCAGCGTCATTCTGGAAACCTGCATCTTGTTCAAGAGTTTTTGCGGCAGCCCTATGTATAACGAATTACCGTAGTCCAGCCTGGCTAGGATCGTGGCAGAGACCGCACGCCTCAGGGTAGAAAAAGACAACAGCAAGGAAACTTTCCTAATTTGTCGAAGGAGACCGACACAGGTCCCCATAACAGCCATAACTTGTTTCTGCATGGACAGCTTGCCATCCACATGGATGCCCAAGCTTTTAACCATGGCCGCAGGTTCCGGAGGTGAACCTAGTTCTCTTGGCCAGAATTGATCGTTCCATGGGTTGCCAGCGATGGTAATAGGCAACACCTTGGTCTTGTCCGGGTTGATCTTTAGTGAGTTCATGGACATTCAATTGGCTGTGTACTTCAAGATGTTTTGCAATCTTGCGGAAGCACCCAGACCATTGTCCAGCTGGATGACAATCTGGGTGTCATCCGCATAATTGTACACCTGGCAGTCCATCTGGTTGAGCAGTTTAATCAAAGGCTGTAGATAGATATTGAATAAAAAGGGTGACAGGGCAGACCCTTGCTGCACTCCGCAGGTGATCGATGTTGTGGTGGAAAGAATGTCACCAAGCTGCACTCTCTGTGTCCTCCCTTGGAGGAAAGAGGTGAACCAGGCATGTGCTGTGCCCTGAATGCCGAAGTCCGTCAACGGCGACAATAGTTGTTTATGACAAACGGTGTCAAATGCCGCAGAGAGGTCCAACAGCACCAGGGCACCTGGAGTTTTCTTATCTGCCCTGTTCCTCAATTCGTCCAGAATAGACAGCATAACGAGCTCCGTGCTGTGATTTGCATGGTACCCAGCCTGATTCGCCTCAAGCAGGACATTACTTTCCAGGTGTTCCGACAAGATGGTGAGTACATGTTGCTTCACCACCTTCGCCAAGAACGATAGCTGAGATATAGGCCTGAAATTTTTCAGACATTTCACGTCCGCCCCCGTTTTTTTCAGCAGGGGAATCAGCCAGGCCTCCTTAAAGGAAGACGGTACTTGTCCTGTTTGTAAAGATGTATTCAGAAGGCTCAACACGTCTTCCTCTATACCAGGCAGTGCCAGTTTAAACACTTCTGGTGGGCACGGATCTGCCTGGAAGCCCGATTTGACCCGCCCCATAAGAACTGTCAACCTCTCCTTCGTAATCAAGGGTAAGGCAGTTAATGGGGTAGTCACTGGCATTCTAGCAGGCATAGTCTGCTGAGGGCAGTCAATCTTGAGGGTCGCAACAATTTCGGATACAAGATCCGAAATCTTGTTATCAAAGAAGTCTTAACATTTTTGGCAGTCCTCCTGCAGGAACTCCGTGGTCTGCTCCTTGTTTTTCCTAAGTTCCGTAAGGACTCTGAAGATTTCTTTCTGGGGGTTCCTAGCAGTTACAATCCTCTCCTCAAAGAACTCGGCTTTCCTAGCTATAATCGCCTGCTTGTAGCTAGCGAGTGCCTGTGTATACCGACTCCGGGAGTTGGAGTCATAATCCTTCCGCCAAGCTCTTTCCAGTTTCCGTAACCCCCGTTTCTTCTCCCTAAGTGATTCTTTGTACCATGGGGCCCCGGATCCTCTGTCCACTATATTCACACTACGTATTGGTCCCACACAGTCCTTAGCCTTCCTGAGTTTGCCAATAATTCCTTACAGAGGACATCTGAATTCTCTTTCCGGTTGTTAGGAGATGGATAAGTTCGGAGATAATCTAACATTTTATCTCCATTAATGTTTTTCCGATTTTACTTAAAGACGGTGCTGACTTGCGTGATTTCATACTGGGACCACGCAAACAGCATCAAAAACGTTTCACAGCGGCCGGTATATACGCTGCGTACAACGAAGCTTGGAAAGTAATGCAAATTGAAACAGCAGAAAAAATATGAGAAATTGATCGTTTAAATTTGGAAAAATCACTTTCTGTAGTGGACAATGGGTTAACGACTCTGTCCTCCAGAATATATTTACTGGACAGCATTGTATCATCTGCTATTGATGGTCAGTCTCAATTAAGTTCTATTGTACAGCTTGGTTGGACGATGCAAAATTTGTGTTCAGGCTATGTACCATGGCGTTTAATCAACACAACGTCATTATTCGGTATCTTTAACCTTACTGATAAACAAATCAGTTTGGCACAAAAAGGAGCAGACTATATGATTTTGAGCATTGAAAAACTTGAGAGATTACCATTGACAATGTCAGAGAGACTTGTCATTGAATGAATATTACACGGAACAATTACAATTCCGATAACAACTTTCCAGTTTAAATACTGCCAAGAGTATATACCTGCGGGCCAGTATGAAAGGTTGGGTAAAGAATACATCAAATCAACCTGGGGTTTACCTTATACACACAGATGTTATAGTGAAGGGAAAAAGGAGGTATTCCTTAGTGGTAACAATTGTAAAAAATCACTAAGCGGTACACTTCTGTGTCAAGGTTTTAACTTGCATGGAGCCTGCGAAGGGTCTTCAAATAACCTTTCATGCCACCTGAATGGCACGCCTGCAAAACAGATAGAGCCATTTTTTTAGACAACTTTCTAACGGCAGTTACGTTTTAATAAGTGACCACAGCTATTGTGGCATGGTGCCAAGAAAAGCCTATCTCGTGACCGTAACTTCCAGGGTCGTTTGCTGTATGCAAGTATTGTATCCACACAGCATTCCAGATATGGGGGCTGTGTTATGGCCTTCCTTGAATATCTCTTCTATTCAAATTGATACTTTAAGCAGAATGAAGTCTATTCTTTTACAGACAACTGTGCCTTTAACGTCATCTAAAGAAACGTATGATCTGCAAGTAGCAAGGACATCGGCAGAGATACATTCCCTTTTATCGACAAATTGCCCTGTGCATTTCGTAGAAATGTTAAGCCAAATCTTAAACATGTCTGGTACCAGTGGCATCGCACATGTATTTAAGACAGTTTTTTCTGGACTGTTAGCACCCTTTGAAACAGTTTTGGGCATCTTCCCGAATTTTGTCCATTCTGTCTTTGGCGGCCAACCCTTAATCTTGGGACTCGTGGCAGGAATTTTATTTTTGTTCCTTCTGCTCCGATATGGCAAGCCTATCCACAGACAAGACTCCAGCAAAGATGGAAGAAACGATCCTAGCAATACGATGCCGAGACCGTATCACTAAGGTCCTCGGATTGGCCCGGCTAAGAGATCTGAGTACAACCTGGTTCCTTTCATTCAGACCGATCTGGCAGGATTGCACCTTACCTGTGCTTCGATGTCTGCTATGCGGAGAAGAATGCGTGTTGGACATCTGTCTTACACTACCATCAGCAGTACCAATGGATATTGATACTTTTCTAGGTCCTGTAACGACTCATGCATCGTGTTGTCCCCAGCGGCAACCCATTCGGATGACGGCATTCGTTGAGACTTCACCATTACGAATAGGTGGCGGTGAAGTACGAGAGGAAAGCAGCACCAAACAGGTACAACCTTCTGTGAGCATTGCTGATCCTAACATCGATTATAGAAATCACGCAGAGAACTGTACAGTTGCAGTATTTCTGAACTTGGTCGAACTTTCACCTGATGTCGTAGACTAATTTTTTGCGAGTCTGTCTGAAATGATGTTCTCTCCAGTCAACGAGAATAACTCTTAAAAAAAAACAATGAGCACACAGCATTCCCTGAACTCTGAATTCGGCCTTCAGTTTTGATAAACAAAGCTACCGAAAATATTTGGAACTATTTTTTCACCTGAAAGCGAATTTTTTTTCTCCATTTTCCAAAATATTTACTTTTTTTGGCACATGGTTCTCTGCTTAAAGTAGAACTATTCTTAGAGAACAGAGCTTCTATTTTTAGGATACTAGAGGCAATATTTTACCTCAGCCTCTAGAACATATACAGCATTTTGTATAAATATGTGATGGAATGGTCTCGACCTTCTTTTCTGTATTAAGAGCCATTTCATGTGTAATTTTGGCAATTCATTCAGCTGATATATATATGTATTTAAGTGAATAATGACACTGCTTGAAAAGCGTATAGTACCAACACTCATTTTCGTGTATTTACCATATACCATTTCAAATGCAAAATATGTATTTTGGGGTGGGTTGGGAAACACACATGCATCATTATATGTTTACTATTGCTTAGTTATTTAGTAACGATGAACATTAATCCGTGGAGTGGGTGTTGTATTTCTATCTAGGACCCTAATTCGATATTCCCGATTCATGCCCTTATGTGGTTATAATTAATAATATCCTTATAAAGGTATAAGAATCATATCCATATTCAGTAATAGCCCATGCAGTCTAAAGCACAGCACGGCTACTCCCATCAACTCCTAGAAAGCACAACGCGTTCTTTAAACAAACCAAGCCTCTAGCAGCCCAGGAAATCCCCCCTCCCTATGTTTTGATTTGAACAAGAACTCCTGAGGTCCAGGAAGAACTGTTAGTTCTTAGTGACGTCTTATGTCCAACCTTACGTCAAACTCGGCACCTTTCAGGTATAAATATACCAACAGTTGCCTTAAGCAAAGACACAGTGGTTTGGAGCAGAGCAGCTATCTACTTGCCCGAGAGCCCAGCTGATGCGAGAGCCCACGGAAGTCGCCCCTCCCGTTTTGACGCACTGAGAGAGGCGCTGTCTTTTTCTCCAGTCGAGAAAATCCAGCTCCGGTGTTTCCAGCCACCCTTGCGGGTTGCTGGGAGTTCGAGTCCTGAAGAAAGAGATACCAGACCTCCCACATTCTATTACCAAGGTACGGAGCTGACTAAACCCTTAAGAGAATTCTTGATTCATATTCTTGGCAAAACAATCTTAACCAACTTAACTTAAAATGCTACTTACTTACTTCTTCCCAAGTATTAGGCTTAGATCAGGTACACCGGGGTAGGCATAGTTAGAAGCACCAGTTGAGTACGTTAGTCAATGTATTTATGTATGTATATATTTTATCCATTTTAAAGTACCAAATGGCTAAGAAACCATATCAATGCTTTTACAGTATTATTTCATAATACTACTTTTACTGTACGCACTTTACTTTATGATAAGTATTGCATTTGTGGCAATTCATTTCTCTTGCATGAGAAAGAAGACGGCTCAATAAATACCACCTTTTATTGAAAACGCTGTCTCTCTATTTCTCTGCACTCTGGTGAAACTAATTATGCACGATTGACTGAGTGAAATAGCTGCCTATTGTTTTCACACGACTCTAGAGATACACTCTTTTTCTGAGGGAGCAAAGTTGTCATGTTTGTATGGTTGTCAGAAGCTAATCCCTTCTTGTCTAAATCCGGAGAGTTAACTCTTTCCTGATCATTCGAGAAAGTTTCTAGGGACCTCTGAGCTAGCTGGCAAAACTAATTAAGTCTAATATAGTCAGTAGAGACCTAGTTGACCTCAGTCCTACTTCTACACTGCTGTTTATATTAGTACAATGCGCAAAGACTATTGGGAGATATAGGAACTACACTACACTGAAACTGTCAAAAAAATTCTGAAAATCCTCATGAACTACATTTTTGGAATGCACAACAGGCAATTGAAGTTTCCCTACAAAAGGCCTATTTCTGAATAGGGAAACACGTCTGAAATTCCAAATGTTACCATCTTTTACCCTCACCGCTTTAGTAAAAACTTCAATTACCTCAATAGGATCAGACCATTTAAACCATTTCCTGTTATACATCCCACCAAGTTTCACACTAACTAAGTCACCAATTTGACTTCTCTGATCTTGCCCTTGATGCACAAACTTATGCTTATTCATTTTTCTTTGGTAATTCCGTACACGTTCTCTAGCTTGAGCAAAATCCAAACCAACATCTTGTGAATTCCCCCCTTTCTACTACCAAGGCAAAAGTTTCTGCCCAGGCTTTCGACCTCTAAGCATTTCCAAAGGAGAATAACCAGTCACCGCACTTGGAGAAGTATGATAAGTAAGCAAAGTAGCTCGCAAAGCTTTCTGCCAATCAATATTACTTTTCACAGACAGTTGAATGGATTCTTTGATAACTCTGTTAAAGCGCTCAACCTGGCCGTTCGCCTGTGGGTTATAATTGGAAACTCTTTTGTGCACAATACCATAAGTATTCAAAACAATTCCATCTCCCTACTGGTAAACTGGTGTGGAGTGGTGTGGCTCACTGGTTAGAGGCGGCAGACCAGGAAGCAGAGAACGGCCCGGGACCAGGGTTCAATTCCCGGCGCGGCAGGGTCGTGGACCAGGGTCAGCGGACTCGATAATTCTCACCTCGGTGCCTACTCTAACCAGGGATCACACTCGGCAACTCTGGGCATTAGCTTGCCTCATCTCTACAACTGTGCCCGACATTCGCCGGGGATGCCTGGTTTCACCTTGGAGATACCCAGTAGGGACCATCTCACAGGGATAGCCAGGACGGGTTCCCCAGCGGTCTACAGCACCACGACACCTCGGGGCAGCAGTGTGCTTTACAAGACCACATACATTACATTACATTTCATTACATTATCCGAAACCAACTCAGAAGGTAAACCTTCACGAGAAAAAACATTATCAAGAAACTCTATCACTTGCGAAGAAGTAATTTTTTCTACTACCTTGACCTCCGGCCATTTAAAAAAGTAGTTTATTAAAACCAAAGCAAAAACTTCCTTAGAAGAAGGCAAACACAAATGACCAATGATGTCAATCCCCAATTTCTTCCACGGCCCATCTACATACTCAATAGGAGTTATGGAAGTAGACAAAGGTTTGACTGACTTATCGCTCTTAGAGCAAGGGTCACATTCTCTAACCCACTTATCCACAATACCATCAATGCCTGGCCACCAATAGAATTCTCTTAAACGTCTCTTAGTACAAGACATACTAAATGTCCCTCATGTGTAATAGTCATTAACTTCTCTCTAACACCGAACGGGGAACAATTTTGTCACGATATCCTGTGAACACATAAGTTCGTCCTTCACCTTAAAAAACAAACTCAACTCTCAATTCAACTTCCTTTCTTCCGGCCAACCAACACGTAAATATTCAAGCACTCTGCACAAAACATTGTCCTCATTCATGGCTCTGTTCCAATCTTCCTCTGAAATAACTCCAGATAAACCAATTCCACCAACGTCTTCAAAAGTATATGCAACATCAATACATTCTTCCCCAGAATCATTAGAATCCACAACATGTGGTAGAGGCAACCGAGACAAACAATGGGCATACAAATTCATACGACCAGGAATATACTCAACCCTACATTGAAATTCCTGCAACTTAGCAGCCAACCTGGCCAAACGTGCTGTTAAGGTTCTTCCACCACCTGCATCTAGCATGTTAATCAATGGCTTGTGGTCGGTCTGTAAACAGAATTTCGTTCCCCACAAACATTGTCTGAAATGCTGTGCAGCCCAAGTACACGCTAATTATTCCCGCTCAATAGTGGAATAGCTGCACTCAGCGCCACGCAATGATCTAGAAGCATACGAAATAATATGTTCAATTCCATTACTTTTCTGCATCAAAACTGCCCCCAAACCTGTACCACTAGCATCAACAGCTACTACACATTCCCGTCCAACAGTAAATAGTTTCAAAAATGGTGCCGAGCAAATCTCCTTCTTAAGCATATCAAACGCATTTTGTTGGTCTTTACTCCAGTCACATTTTGCATTTGTCTTCAACAAAGATCTAAGATGAAATACCTTTGAAGCATAATTTTGGATACATTTACTATAAAACTCAGTAAGTCCCAAAAATGAGTACAACTGTTCTTTGTTAGTTGGAGCAGGAGCTTCTGCAATGCTTTTAACATGGTTGAATTTAGGTTTAATGCCTAGGTTAGATATTTTGTGTCCCAGATATTCAGCCTTTCCTTGTCTAAATTTATATTTAGAATATTTTAGAGTCAGCCCTTTATTCTGTATACTTTGCAAAACTCTCATCATATTAGTGTCATGTTCCTCAGAATTTTTCCCATAAATTAATATGTCGTCCTGAAAGGCTATTGCTCTAGCACAGCCTTCCAAAACTTCCTTCATAAATCTTTGGAACACAGATGCTGCGCTAGCTAAACCAAACGGCATCCTTAGAAATTGGTACATACCCTCCGGTGTTATAAATGCCGTAAGACATTTTGAATCCTCATGCAACATAACCTGATGATAGGAACCAGCCAAATCCAAGGTTGAGAAGATACAGGCCACAGATAGCGTAGAAATCAATTTGTGTATATTGGGTAAAGGATGTCTGTCAGTCCAAATATCTTTATTAAGACTGCGGAGATCAACACATAAGCAAAGATCTCTGTTAGCTTTAAGAGAAAGAACAACCGGAGAAACCCACGGGGAAGATTTAATGGGTTCAATGACCTTACTTTGTATTAATTCAGACAACATTCCTTTTAATTTGTCACGATAAGCCAAAGGTACATTACGTACTCTATGTCTCACCCGAATGGCAGTGCTTTTGAGTATAATTTTATGTTTAAAATCAATATATTCACCAAGTCTCTCATCAAAAACTTTTGGATACATTCCCTTGATGCTAGCCACAAATTGTTCATTACACTGAGACACAACATACACAAATGGTGAGGCATTAGGATCAAGCTTCATCCCCATTTCCTTCTGTTGAGGCCATCCTAAAATTGATGCACCCTTAGTTGCTAAATATACCTTGCCTCTAGTTCTTCTCCCTTGAAAATTTTAATCTGCCCAAAAAAAACCTTCCAAATCAAATGTTTTTCCAGTATAACCTCCTGGTCTAATATCAGGGGAAAATAATTCTTTATCACCCCTTAATTTAAAAAATACATCTTTCCCAATTATAGTGTACCATGCACCTGAATCAACCATCATTTTAATTTCTTCACCATCAATAGATATAAAAGAAGACGGAAAATTCTTAGTGTTGTCACATCCAACGCAAGAAATGCAATTGAATTCACTAAATTGTTCAAGCATTCCCTCTTCACCTGATGTTACACAATAGACTCTTTGGTTCGATCTACACATTTTTCCAAAATGGCCTACCCTCTTGCATTTTACACAAATTTTATTCAATGCCGGACAATTTTTAAAATTTCTAACATGATCAAAACTGCCACACCGGTAACATATTATAAAATTACGTCTCCCACTAAATTTATTTTCAGCAGAGGTAATTTCTTTTTTTCCCCACTTATTCTCTTTCCACTCAACTTCTTTTTTAACAGGAGGCACAGGTTTCTTTAAATAGAACTGATTCTTAACAGGAGACACTTCAGATGTGGAATCTTGAATTTTCACAGAAACACTTGAGATTGACCTCTAATCTCATTAACAAACTTCTCAGATTGTTCAATGCCTTTAGCTATGTTCACCACAGCCCTTAAAAAAGATTCAGTACCCAACCCTAACCTCTCTTGTATCTTCTTGCTTTTTGTTTTCATCATAATTTGGTCTTGCAAAACTTGCTCATAGTTGAGGGTATCAAAAGCGCATGAACCCGCTAAGGGACGTAAGGCCGACCCATAGTTTTCAATAGACTCTTCCTCTTTCTGAGCCCGTGAGTAAAACTTGAATCTTTCCATTACGGTATTTATTTTCTTGCCAAAACTTATAGTCAATTGTTTTATAGCAACCTCAAATACATCAGTTTCCTCCGATCCTTCAATTGGGGGCAAATTTGTAAATTCCTTTATACCCTGTCCACCTAAACAATGTCTTAGAAGATCCACTTTCCTTTTTGCAGAACAACCATCTTCCTCCAATACTTCCACATATGCCAAAAACATAGGGTACCATAACTCCCATTCAATTTTTGGTTCCCAAGCGACCGGTAAAAAATGTGGAGGCGCTAAAATAGAAGACATCTTAGCTCAACTGTATAATTTTAAATAAATTAAATTGGATAAACAACCTATAATGTATTAACTTCCTGAAAATAAAAGTGGTTACACTAATATGAGTGTGCAAATCACTGTAATCACACAGGTAAAATCTGTAAAGTTGCTATACAGACACCACATAAATGTAACCAAAGAAAACAAATAAATAAAAAAAAAAATTCCAAACAATCTTCCAATGTATAAATGGCTCCAATTAGAATAATTGTTAATACGACAAGTGTGCGGATCACTGCAGCCCGCTCCAAACATATACTTTAATGTTGCGTGTGAACTCCAAAGTGTGCGAATCACTGAAACGCACAAACTGAAAAAACTGCACAATGCTGACGAATGGCGATAAAAAAGAAAGTATTCCAAGATGGCCGCCTTGCGTGCGTGATGACATCAATTTCCCAGAAAGCTCAGCATGATCCAGGATGCATTGCGGGACTAAACTTCAATGAGCTCGCGCAACACAAGCCAAGTGTGACGAATTCAGCGCTCGGGCCTGACTTGAGATCCAAGAACAGAGAAAATCCAACGCTCGAGCCCAAGAAACGGTTAGCCAAAAATCAATTTCTGTGTTTTTCTTTAGCCTCTCAAACAATAGCGCTAAAATGTACAGGATAACATGATTAACGCTACACAGTAATCGTAACGAGAATGTCTAAATAGTATTCCAAAATCTTCCAGTTAACTTTAGTTGAAATCACACGGTTCTCAAATATAATGGAGAACAAAAATAAATTCTCTCCCAGTCAGCCGCTGGTGCAATCAAGAGCACAGTAAATCAGTCAGCCGATTATGATGTAATCCAAGAAGATACACGAGATACTTCTTAAAAATGGATGTTTATTTTAAGTACAGCAGTAGACAGCTTACACAACCACTCTGCTCCAGTATCTTCACTCACAGCCTCCCAACCGCCCATCCATAGAACCCTACAACAGAATACAGGATCGATAATACAATCACATTCTAATCAAGCTAAAATGAATCCCAATGAATACAACAATTACCTAACTGGCAGCAGCTCTAGGAACCGATCTCCCCCTGCCCACAGTTTAATGGGCACTTCACACATTTCCCAGCTTCTATCAGGAAAAGGCGGGGCCACAGAGGCTGATTATTCCATCTCACCCACCTGTTAGGAGTTCGGAAACGGGTGGGGTTGCATTAGTACTGGTAATTGACAAACAGCCACTGGAAACCGAGGGCTTAAATTAAAGTGTACAGGTTGTTTTCGATCAGCAAGTTTGCACTGCATCATAGGAGCCAGTGGCATTACAGTCTTGCAGGGTACAGAGGACAAGGCTGAAATCAAGTGATCATTGTAAAACCTGCTACGGCAGGCACATGCACCCTAGTGAATTGGCCTTTTGAAAATGGCTGCTTTTGACTGGCCCTCGCGCAGAGGAAGGGACAAAATCTTCAAATAGTTCAGTGCTTGCACAGTTTATGAAACAGATAAGAGGTAAAAATTGAGGCGGTAAAAAACCATCTGACGCTAGCTTCACTCAGTTGAAGTTCTAAAAATGGCAAACAACAATAGCAATGTTGCCTTTTCTGCTTGGTTGTTGGAAATTGGAATGCTGGTTGAGGGGGGCATGCAGTGAAAGAGGCACTCTTGTGGTTTGGCACCCTATGATAACCTTCGACTACCATCATTTTAATTGATTTTAGTGTGTTATTTTACTGTAGCCTGGATATATGAGACGGTCCTGCATATGCCTGCTTCTCTTCTTTCTTGTAATCTTGTCTTTCAGTGGGAGGTGTCATGGAGTAGAACAGTCTTGCCAAGAATAGAAGGTGTGGGATGTGTACTTGAAAGTGTGAGAGGGAGAGAGAGGTCCAGGGCCGGACTGGCTACCTGGCGTTTTCGCATGCTGCCGAGCTGGGTGCTGATGTCACTGCGTGAGGGGCTGATTTCGTTGATGAAGACCTGATGTGTGCTTCGAATTAAACAAAGCAAAACAAATTCCGTTCAGCACACTCAGGTCCTCATCAACAGAATCAGCCCCAAGCTCGGCAGCATGCCAAAATGCCTGTTAGCCATTCGTACCCTGGAGAGGTGTGGAATATACTTTTCGGTTTTGAAGTGCAGTGTTGTGAACGGTGATGCACACATGTGCTCAGTGTTGTACATTGATAGATAAAGTATGTGATCGTTTAAGCAGTTGTGCAGAAAAGTGTATTGTGTTGTACAGTTATGAGAATTATAAGTGCCTACTGTTGGCTTTGACATGGCCTCATATCACATTGCTTTCTGACTTTGCCTTGCTGCAGTTTTTCTGCATGCACAGCAGTGCTTGTAAGTTGTTTGGGTTATTAGAATTATGCTTACTATTGGCTTTGACATGGACTCATGTCGTGTTGTTTTCTAACTTTGCCTTGCTGAAGTTTTTCTGCCTGCACAGCAGTGCTTGCAAGTTGTTTGGGCTATGAGAAGTATGCTTACTATTGGCTTTTACATGGCCTCATGCCATCCTTTTTACTGACTCCATGTTCTGTGCTCGCACATAGCTGCAAAGTGGGGAGGACATCTTTCTGCTCCTCACTTATTTTTTGTTCTTCACTGACCAAAGTAAAATGGATATTATCTGTGGAATGTACAACTCTGCCTCGGAGTTAAAATTACGGGAGCTTGGCCAGCCTCTGTCTAGGCCTTGACGTAGACTGGTACAGCCAGCTTGGTCTTTTCTAATGAGAAGGGGGCGAGGTTTTCTACAAGCTGTGCCTCATGTTTAGTAATGGTATTTAAGCTGGAAACCTTTGAGGACAAAGTGGAAGTTCATCACAGGATAGAATAGCTGTGGAGGTGACAGAACTTGAGTCCTGATTGAACTCCTTCCTGGGCTGTTGACAGGCTTCCCCAGCTTGAGTTGGCAAGGATGATGCAAAAGCAATCGATGAGGTGTTCCTAACCATTTTATATATAAATATTTTCTACTCTTTGCTATTTGTATATACTGCATTCAATATAAATTGTTCATTTAATTGTTCACTTGATATTTGGGAGTCTGCAATTACTAATATGTTTGGCCTGCCTTTCTAAAAAATTGCATTCATAAACTTGTGTGTTATTTTACATGCACCTGGATTTTTTTCTTACCTGTGATGCTTAAATTATATTATTTAAAGGTGCAGTGGTTTATTTGTTTCCAAAGTGGGTTTGGGTGTGGCTTATTGGTGAGAAGTCACATTCAGTAGAGTGTGTGAAACCCTACTCAAGCAGCAGCCGCAGTTGAAATGGCAGTTCAAAACTGCACACACAGGTTGCAATGGCAGAACATAGATATGTTTTAAAAGCTACTTAAGTGGATGACACACTCAGTGTTGCAGGCCCACTAGTAGCTTTTAATTTACAGGACCTGGGTATATGTAGCACCACTTACTAGGGACTTGCAGGTAAGTTAAAGGTGCCAATTGGGAGTAGGCCTATTTTAGCATGGTTAAAGAATAAATACTTTAGCACCACTTTACTAGGGACTTACAAGTAAATTAAAAGTGCCAATTGTGTGTAAGCCAATTTTACCATGTTTAAAGGACAAACGATTTAGCACTTTTTACCAGTGGTAAAGTGCACAGAGTCCTAACACCAACACAAATGAGATAAGCAAAAATGGAGGAGTAAAGGCAAAATGTTTGAGGTAAGAACACCCTAAGGATGACAGTTCCAACATATATCATGCCCATCTGAAAGTGGGGAGAACTACCAAACCTCCTGGGAGTTCTCATCACTAAGGAGGAAGAACCTGGAGAGACCTTAAGCATTTCTGTAGCCTTACACAGGATGCTGTTCAACCGTAAAGTCCCATCTTTGTAGGGAGATGGACCACGTCAACCACTTGGAATTTTTCCCTCCTCATTTGCATGAAACATCTATTGGGCTTGTGATCTGTCTGAACCTGTAATTGAATCCCAAACAGGTATGGTTAAGTGCCCACAACAGAGCAAATGCCCCCTCTCAATAGCGCTCCACTCTATTCCCAGGGAGGTAACCTCCTGCCAATGATAGCTAAGGGTTGTTCTAGGCCCTCTTTATTTAACTGTGCTAAGACAGTCTTTATGCCATGCTCCAAAGCGTCTGTCTATGCAACAAATACCTTGGGAAAGTCAGGTTCCTTGCATACTGGTGCTGTGCACATGGCCTCCTTGAGGGTTTCAAAAGCTTTCTGACAGACCTCTGTCCTGATCACCTTTTTGGGCTAATTCTTGGAAGTCAGCTCAGTTAATGGGGCAACAATGGTGCCATAACCATTAACAATCCTCCTGTGATATCAGGTAAGACCCAGAAACACCCCATCTCAGTCTCTGTTTTTCAGGTTCCTTCAAAAATACATAGAGGGTCTCTGACTGACTAGATCTACTTGGAGAAGAGGGTAGTGAAAAATACACATAGCAAGCAAAAACAAGAACGTCTCAAATTTTTCATTTAACAAAAACAATAAGTTTATGATGTACATAAAGTCATAGATCAGACCAGTACATTTTTAAAATGTATTCATTTTAACTATAAAAATGTTTTAATTCCCTTTTTATAAAATCAACAGTCATAGCACATAAAGTTGTGAAATTGACTAGACATAATTATCTATACATGATTAGTGAGCACCACAAAATAAAGCAGATCATACAATTATTCAGTCTAAATACAGTACAAAAGACTAAACACATGAGCAATAACAATACAATAGAAGAAAAAGTACATAGAAAATATATACATATCAGTAATCACATAACAATCATCCAAAAAACAGATGCAATAAAAAAAAATGTTTTTTTGCTCATTATGATAGCAGTTCTCATGTAGTAAGGCTGGTACTGTTAACATATATTAAATCATATTACCAGAAATTTCCCTACGCATTGTTCAGAAGTTTACAAAGGATGTGAACAACCTACATCAGGGCATATATATGTGCAAATAAACTGTGGCAGAAAGCCATCCATTCAAAGAGTGTTCAAATGAGCTGGGGGCTTATAATCTTCACAGCAACTAGTCTGAAAGTGAAAGGTATCAATAAAAAAAAATAGCTAAAAATAGCGGGCATAGGAAGAGAGATTCACCTATGTGCCAATGTGTGGCAAGACTCACCGTACATAATAGTGAGAGAGCTATCACCATAAGAGAAAAGAAACCGAGTAAACAAGAAGGAAAAAGTGTGGTGATAACCGAAAGAAAAAAAGCAAGAATAAAGTGTGTATATATAAAGGACAACCTACTATCTGAGAGGATTCCTCCTTAATTAGATAAAGAAATGATTAACCAAGAACTCGGTTGGGCAGCAATAGCTTTCCCATCACAGCATTGCAAGAATGAGCATGGTCCTACTCAAGTCCTACAAAGAAGTCTCTAAGGCTAACCGGTAGATGCATCAACGTTTGAAAGTGCGATTTCTTATCTGCGAAAAATAAGGAATCGCATATAAAGAATCGCAAATGGCTATGCATCATTTTTTTCGCTAAATTTTTGCGTGTCGGTAAAATTCGCATTTTTCACAAATTCGCATTTTTTATGCGATTCCTTAACTGCGAAATCGCTTTTTGCGGTATCGCATAATGCGATTTCACACACATGATGCATCTCATTTACTGCCAACTGCCTAAAAGCCAGTACAGCAATTAGGCGCAGCTGCCCCTCAGTTAGAAGGTGTGGTAAGGGCGTTCACAGTGTGAGCTGTTCGCTGCGGTTGCTGTTGGAGTCTGGGACTTGCCTTTGAAAATGGAAAACGAGAATTCCGTTGCCGAGGGGCCTGCTCGAAAACGCAAAATCAAGTTCTCTGATCAAGAACTGGAAATACTCATCGAGGAGGTGACTGCAAGACATGAGCAGCTGTTTGGAAAGCTGTCTCTTAAGGTTCCTGAACCTGTGAAAAGGAACCTATGGATTGCAATACAATCAAAAGTAAATGCAGTCGGAGTGGCACATCGTGACATCAATAATCTCCAGAAAAGGTGGTATGACCTGCGCAGCCGTGCAAAAGAGAAGCTAGCCAAAAGAATGAAATCTTCAAATCTCACCAGCGGCGGAACACCCAGGGATACTGGAAACACTCCCCTAGAAGAAATGGTGGAAGCCACACTTTTGCCGGAGACTGTAGTCGGAGTGACGAACATCGACACATCGGAGATTCCAACTCCTACTGAAGGTAAGTGAATGCTATGTGGGTTAAAAAGTGTGACTTCAGTCACTGAATTAACAAGTAATGATGTGTGTGCTGCATTTTGAATTAAAACTGATCTTCCTGAGTCCCAAAGTCTCTCCCAGTCATGATTAGAAAGACTTAGGAGCAGTGCATTGTGGTAGTTGTAGGTCTTTTGTTGGACTACATAATGATGAAGATTAGCATCACATATAAACATCGCCACATGCAAATCGGAAATAAGACACGACATCATTTTGAGTCAATTCATTCTTGAACTTTATATAGATATAGAGTAATGTCATTGCAAACAAAAAGTAACAAATGTTTTCCCATTTCGTTGATCCATAGAGCAATTACAAGATCTCATCGAGCATGACTTAAGGGATATGCACCACTCAGAAGGGCCTGATAATGAAAATGAAAATGCTCCCAGTACATCTAATGCTCATTCAGTGCCAAGTGAGAGAGAGCGAGTGCGTCAACTGCTCCAGACTGATTCTGAACCAGAGCAGAATGTAAATGTGACACCAAGCCAGCCACAAACCACTCCAGCAGTGTCAAATATATCGATGAGCAGGCGTAGGAGACAGCAACAGTTCAGACTGAGTCGAAGTGCAGCGCGTGAAAGTGGAGTGGATGCTGATGGAACCTTCACAGGCAATCATGTGGAGGACAAAATTTTGAAGGTGCAGCGTCTGCAAGGGAAAGACATTCGGATTATCAAAGGCAAAATGGGTCACATAAGCGAACAAATGGGCACTTTAGCAAGCAGTATGAATGCGATGATCAATGTTATGAAAACTGGCCATGAATCAACAACATCAAAGCTTGACCGGATTGCTAACTCTTTGGAATTGATGTGCAATTTGTTTGACAAACATCAAAAGATTTCTGCTAAAAAACAGGAGAAACTCTTGAACAGCATGCAGACACATTACAAGGAAATAACTTCCCTTACTAATTGTACCCGTGCCCTCTGCAAACAAACACTATCCACACAGGTACTTTTGATGAAAACTTTCAAACACATATAAAAAGGTGTGGGGGCATCCCTAGAGACATCAGCCGAAACACAGTCCAAGGCATCCACTGGAAATGTAATTGAAAATGAGGAACGGGGTGACACCAGTGCTGAGAGTGGCACATCTCAGCATGCCTTGTGTGCCACACGGAGAAGTGTAAGAAAGCAGAGTGATGCCACTCATGGCAAAATGCTTACTGTGAAAAGTCCTGGAAAGGCATTAGGAGTGCGTGGCCACAAAAAATGACATTTTGAAAAATCTTGCAGGGTATGCATGAGTGCCATTTTTGTTCAATTCTAGTTGTTCATTGGACCCTGGCTGGTTTTTTGGCCGACAATTTAATTTAAATTTCAAGTTGAGTACGAGTCATGTAGGCATTCATTTTATTTGACCATTAAAATGCACACATTTATCTCAACATGAACTGTTTGGAGTTTTTCTTACCTCTTTCAAAAATAATGCTGTGTGATCTCTGCCCTTCTCCTCCTGCCCCCTGCTGCCTCTGGTCCATGTGCTCTTGGTTGAGGTTGTGGAGGCTGATTTATGTTCGGAGGTAAGACATCGTCCTCATCAAGTTCGATTCCCCTTTCCGTTGCTAGATTATGTAGCATTGCACATGCAGCAACAATTTTGCAGCAAATGTCTGGTTGGTACTGCAATGCTCCTCCAGTTTTATGTAGAATCCTGAAGCGTGATTTCATGACTCCAAAGGTACGCTCTATGACATTCCGTGTTGAAATGTGCGCCTGGTTGTAGTACTGCTCTTTCCTTGTAGTTGGGTTCAGGTATGGAGTTAATATGTAGGACCTCACTCCATAAGCACTATCTCCTGCAATAGAAAGCAATGTAAATGTAAGGTAAGCATACATGTGTGCAGTTCAAATCAAAGTCTGTAGAGTTGAATGAATCATTTACCTAGTAGGTATCCATCTCCAAATTCACCGGAGAGCAATCTTGCATGAATGGCACTATGTCTAAAGATGAAGGAGTCATGGGCACTTCCAGGGTAACTGGCAACTAGGTCTGTGATTATGGTTTTTGCATTGCAGATAGCTTGAATATTAAGGGAATGGAAGCATTTCCTGTTCCGATAAATATATTCATTTTCAGAGGGAGGACAAATGGGAACATGTGTACCATCTACACAACCAATTACATGAGGAAATTGTGCCATATTGTAGAAATCCAGTTTGGTCTTCATTAACTCCTGGGGTGTGGATGGGAATTGGATATGTAACCTTATTCGTTGTAACATGGCATTTAAAAAGGAATTAAAAAATCGGGAAAGGGAACTCTGAGACACGCCACCAGCAATGGCCACTACCCCCTGAAATGACCCCGATGCAAGGAGGTGCAACGAACACAATACCTGCACATGGGTAGGTATGGCTTGTGTCCTGCGTGTTTGCCTCTGCAGGATTGGGTCCAATTCCTGAATTAAATCTAATATTAAAGTGGCATTCAGCCTATATTTCTTGAATATCTCAGCCTCTGTCTGCCCCAATAACGTTATGCGCACTCTGAAGATCCTCTCCTCGATGAGCCTTCTCCTCCAACCTGCAGCTGCTCTCAGCCTCTGTCTGCGTGCCAAAAAGTAAAGTGCAGCCATCTTGAAAGGCTGGGTCATGGTCTGAGAGGTCCTTATATGCAGTACAGGTGATTGACAGATCCACTCCTGCCACTTGCTGAAATTAGCACCAAGTTTGAGTTCTTCTTATTTTTGCATTTCCTAATAGCGATTTTTGGCACAATCGCAAATTGCTAATTTTGATGCATAGCATTTTTTCGCAAAATTACACGAAATCGCAATGTTAGCGAACTTTTTTGGAAATCGCAACTGAAAATGCGATTCCTAAAAATGCGAAACACTGCCAAATAATGATGCATACCGATGACATGCTTTGCATTCGCAAACGGCCGTATATTGCGATTCGCACCGTTTGCGAATGCGAATATCGTTGATGCATCTGGGCATAAGTTTCTATGGGCCATATGTATCATCATCCAGATTTGCGATTCTGAAATAGCGATTTTTTAGAAATCCTTATTTCAGAATCAAAAATTGGGATGTATGTAGAAAATCACAATTTTTTTACGAATCCTTAGTATTCTTTAATTGCCATTAGCAAATTGCGAATCGCAATTAAGGAATAATTTCCCATTCATTTCTATGGGCCAGGAAGCCCATAGGAATGAATGTGAAGTTATTCTCAATTTGTGATTCGCAATTTGAGAATCGCAAATTGAGAATAATTTCAAGGGTGCAGGGGTGTCCAAAGGACACCCTGTTGCTCCCCTGAAATAAGTATGGGTGCACATGTGGTGCACATACGTGCCCTACGGGGATGTATGTGCGTCACATGGCACCTTGAAAAATGCTAATATTTGCATTTTTGAAGGAATTTGCAAATTACCATCAACTTAAAGTTGGTGGTAATTTGCGATTCCTTAAAGACAATTTGCATTTTTTTGGGCTTCATACATTGCATTTAAGAATTCGCAAAATTTGCGATTCCATAAATGCATTTGCAAAATAAGGAATCGCAAATTTTGCGATTCCTTTTTTGCACCAGCTTTTCTTTGATACATTCCATTTAGCAAATTCGCATTTGCAAACGCCGAAATTTTTGCGAATTTTAATTTGCTTGATACATATGGCCCTATATGAAGAAAAAGACCAACATGAATAGTGAGTTTAAAAGACCAATAAAGAGCAGGAAGTGCACAGTACAGTAAGAAACTTGCCTACCAGAACTCTCAATGGGATGAAAGTGAGCAGCTGGGCTCACGTAGCCCGGAAGGAAGACAAGAGTCCAAATTACATGCTCAGATGTAATGACGTTGACATGGGTCAATGTGCTCTGCAAAGAAATGATAAAGACACATAACATGAAGAGGCCCACTCCTGTAGAAGATAGAAAATCCCGACTTAAAGGGGGAAGAGCACAATGAACACCTCTTACCTAGTGACGAGGAATGGGGCTCTAAATACGACTCCTCCTGGCCTCAAATCGGCCAATAATGCCACAGCGGTTTAAGTTCTATCGTCCGGAGTGCTGGACGCTTACTGATAGCAATCAGCTGGAAGTCAAGGAGAATCAGAGTAAGGCCCATAACAACCAGACCGATAACCATCAAGGAGGTGCAAAGGAATGGCAGCCATAATGGAATAGCGCACTCACGTCTGTGAAGCTACGTACCAATGTAAAAGTCACTGATTGGACCAGATTATAAAAAAGAATTAAAACAAGGGGCTACTCTAAGGTTCGATGACAAAAATAAATGACCACTTTATCGGGGGTGAACAGAACCTGGAGGAAAGGGATGAAACAGAAGACAGACTAAAACCCGTGAACCTCTAGACAGATACATGATACAGAGGAGTGACTGCCATTATGGAATAGTGCACTCAGATCTGTATGATAAAAAGTAAATGTAGTGATGACTGGATTACTAAACCCAAAAAGGATTCTACTGTAAAAATGGAAAGTGAGAATAAGTGCAGCATCGAAAGAAGCCAAAAACAATATAAAGGAGTGTCGTCATGAAGTATAATGAAAAAATAAAGGGGAGGGGGCCCCAAACACGAAAGCCTGTGAAGTATATAAAATAATAAACCAGGCAACCAATTGCCTAAATTGACTGAGGCCAACAGGTAACAAGTTAAACAGTAATTAGAATATAGCATTTTCCCAAGGAAGGAGTTCATTGAGGCCAGAGCTGGCTGTTTGTAAGGTGGAAAATCCAGAAAGCGTATAAACTTTTCCTCAGGTGTAATGACTGGATTTGTATACCAAGTTATCAGTTCATCAGTTATAGCACACCTAGCCACCACGTACCACCACCCTTCTCAGGACCTATAAGACACAGCATCTAAAATATCTACCTGAGAGTGGGGAAAATGACAATAAACGTGCTTGCACAGTTAGAAACACTACTAGAATCTGGGGAAATCCATACTATACCTTATAGTTACCACACTGCAGTGATTTAGAGTCTCCCGACTACACTTATTTATAGTCTTCCGACTGTCCCTATTTATAGTCTTCCGACTGTCCCTATTTATAGCCTTCCGACTGCACCTATTTATAGTCTTCCGACTGCACCTATTTATAGTCTTCCGACTGTCCCTATTTATAGTCTTCTAACTGCACCTATTTATAGTCTTCCGACTGTCCCTATTTATAGTCTTCCGACTGCACCTATAATTTAGGTATCCCTGATGAGAGCCGATTTCCCTTCTGTGGAAAAAAGGAGCCCGACCTTCCCAAGCAAGAACTGTTAAGCCAAATCACTCCCATCTGCAATTATCTCTAATTATGAGTCATGCACCTTTCTGTCATCAGTTACCTGTAAGAAGGGAATCGCACATCCTTCTATACATCAGCACCTGGCTAAAAAGACACTGGGGCTCCTTCTAGAAACAACAACAAATGAAACTAATGCACACTGGGGTCTCTTTATTACATAATGATAGGATGACAAGAAAAGACAATAATTGAGCAACACAATAATAGATCATTGCATATGCAGATACATATACGTAACCTAGAAGCAAAATAGATGGTTAAGCATAAACAGATATAATGAAAACATTCTTAGAACACCTCACCATGTTTCTCTATATTCCAGCATTGGCAGTTGAGCTGGTCCATCTCTCTCTCTCTTTAGTTCATCCAGGACTCTGCTCTGCAATCTCGGATACACGTCTGCATCGCTCTGCTTCATTAGACTGCCATAACTCGACCTCATACTTGAACTCCCTCCAGCTCTCTCTTGAACTCCAGTAACAACCAACAGCACCAACTGAACTGAACTGAACTCCAACCAACTGAATTCCAACTCTCTTCCAACTGACTTCCAACTGACCTCTCTCTCGAACTCACTCCAACTCCAACTGACTTCCAACTCTCTTCCAACTGGCTTCCAACTGACCCTCAGGTTCACTGATCTTCGTTAATATGGAAGGCTCTCTCTCTCATGAAAATTTCCAGCTAGCAACCTGCCTCCCACCAGATTCCTGTACCAAGCTCCATGCTCCCTACGCACCCCCACTGGCCAGCTGTTGTTGCGTCTGGAGCACAGAAAATAAGCAAATTCCTCCGATAAGAGCCGGTCTCTTCCAGTTTGCAAAGAGCAAACAACACCTCAAAACTAAAACATAGCCTCTCACCTAAAGAGGCTCAGCAAGATGGTGTCAGAAAAGAACATGGCATTGCTTGAGCATAGGCCTTTAGGCCCTAAAAAGAGCAAAAACCATAGACAGAAGGCATGAAATCATGTCAAAGCCAATAGGCAAACACTACCACTAAGCAAGATATAGTCAGAAATATAGAGAACTTCAGGCCTATAAATCTCTATGTTGTGTGATGATGTCAAAGCATATCATAAGCAATAGTCAGTGCTGTCTAAGTGTCTACAATATGCTGAGATGGTGGTTGGCAATGGTCATATTTACCAAAATATCACTCACTACATAAGGCCATCAGTATTGCTGACTTTGGGGCATGCAGAGAGGTGAGAAAAGAGGCGTAGCCTCGGACCACCTCTCTGCATCGCAGCTCTGTGGTGCTAACCGTACGTACCTGGTAGGCTAGTGGGCTAGTGGGCTAGTTAATTCCCCAACTTAAAACGTGCCACGGGGTGCGTTTGCACACTTGTCACATCAGCCCCCACCCCCTCTCTTCACCACTGTGCAAACGGGCCCTCTGGTGCATTGTAAGTTGGGGCAGTAAGTCCCCTTGAATCCTGAGGGTCCCTTGGGTCAAACTAGCCCACCAGGTACCTCCAGTAAGCACCACAGAGCTGCTTGTCAGAGAGGTGTAAAAAGGGGCGTGGCCTTGGACCACCTCTCTGCAACGCAGCTCCATGGCGCTTACTGAAGGTACCTGGTGGGCTAGTTGGCCCACAGGGATCCTCAGGATTCAAGAAGACTTAATACCCTAACTTAAAACCTGCCAGGGGTGCGTCTGCACAGTGGTGAAGGGAGGGGGACTGATGTGACATGTGTGTACTTATTCAATCCCTCCGCCAAAACCCAAGCACTTATAAATTCACCATGAACTCTCCTTGCAGTACTCTAATCATCCAGTCAGTACTCATGCTATGACCCATGCACTAACACATGCACTGCTACAATACCCTGAGCACTGCCCATGCTGTCTAGCCATTGCCCTGTCAGTACCCATGCACTCCTTCAAACACCCAGCCAGCCCCATATACTTATCCAATAGCTCCCCCAAAACCCAAGCAGTTATAACGTCACCAAGTACTCTAATCTTCCCGTCAGTACCCATGTACTCATTGAATGGCCCAGGCACTAACACATGCACTGCTAAGCACTTCCCATGCAGACCTCTAAGCACCTACACACTACTGATTCACTCCTCCAATTACTCATGTAGTACCAATGCACTCCAGAAATCCCTCTGTCACTACCCATGCACTCCTCCAATAACCCAGCCAGCACTTTATCCAATCACTCCGCCAAAACCTAAGCAGTTATAAATTCACCATGCACTCTCCTTGCAGTCCTCTAATCATCCAGCCACTACCCATGTAGTCATGCAATGATCCAGGCAGTAACTCATGGCAAATACGGAGGAGGTCATACTAATCACAGGGGCATCCCAATGCATAGTGTTTCCTAGTGTATGTATGTATTTTCACTGTACTATAAGTATCTTTTAGCATAGCACTGGTTCTAGGCCTGGTTAGTCAGTCAGTTACCACCAGTACCCATCAACAAAGGTTGGGGGCACAGGAGGACTTTCTGCTCCTCTGTTGGTTCTTTCTGCAAATCTGTTCTACTTCCTGCGCTCATGTAGCTACTCACCAAGAAATGCAGTAACTTACAAACTAACTAACAGACTAATAAAGACATCCACACAGTTTAGTTTTACTTACACCCACTCATACTTCAATACACCTTGGCATATATATATAATATATATATATATAAAAACACATATGTTTATACTTTACATAAACACACATTCACTGGATGATGTCATAAGTGATGGCATTTGAGACGTCATCAATGATGTCACTGAGCATGTCATGAGTGAGGTAATATGTGACGTCATCAGCAGTGCATTGCTGGGGCGCGAGTTATATTTAGGTCTACTGACTATAACGGCCGAATTTCTTTGGTTTTGTATGAGTGAAATCTCCAGCAAACTATAACATCCTTGAAACCTATGGTTTTTTTCAGCGGATACGTTGTAGTTGTTGTAGGTGTTGGCTGGGATTCCTGCGTAGAGTGTGTTTGCGTAGTCCAGTCTGCTGCTGCTGAGGGCTTGGGTAATCGTTCTTCTTTTTTCAGTCGGGATCCACTTGTAGATCCTGCGGAGCATGCGGAGGGTGTTGTAGCAGGAGAAGGAGACAGCGTTGACCTGTTTGGACATGGATAGGGATGCGTCGAGGATGAATCCTAGGTTGCGTGCATGGTCAGTGGGTGTTGGTGCTGTTCCCAGTGTGGTCAGCCACCAGGAGTCGTCCCAGGTTGAGGGGGTGGGTCCGAGGATGAGGACCTCCGTCTTGTCCGAGTTCAGCTTCAGACGGCTGCTCCTCATCTAATCGGCGACGGCCTTCATTTCCTTGTGGAGATTGATCTTAGCGGTGAGTTGGTCCTTGGTGAGGGAGAGGATGAGCTGGATAGAAGGCCCACTCAAATAATAAACACAATCCTTGTCAAGGTGATCCTCAAAAGTTACCAAATTAACCATTGCTTAACCCTCTGGTTGCTTGGCACAACGTATTCAGGCTTAACTTAGAGACAATGTCTAAAATATTTATGTAGCCCTCATACAGCAATAAAGTGAAAACACAAGAAAAATCCTGATCCAATTTAGAAAAATATAGTCACATTAAAAAAATGAAATAGTAGAACTGGAGTTATGAGTTTCTAAACTTTTAGGTGAAAACAGCACCAAGTAGCACAAATCGCTTCTTGCCATAATATGGTCAATATGAACCAGTGTAAAGTGAAAAGTTCAGACTGACTGCAATGGCGGTAAGGTCAGATATAGATTAAGAGTTACCTTCTGAAGTCCATGCTAGGAGCTGCTGTTCACATTGGTGGGGGCTATAAAGAGGTTGTTGTTAGAATGAGGAGCAGGTCGGGTAATGCAGATCATCGCTGGAGGTTCATGTTGATGTTCAACACGGTCTGTCGCCGCATAGTGAAGGCCTCGCTGGAGCCTCACATTTGTGGTGGTCGTTGACGGTTGCTGGAGGTGTGAAGAGCAGGTGCTGCTAGAGCTTCACATTAGCGGTTGTCGCAGGCATGAAGAGGTCACAAGGAGCCCAAAACGTTTGTATCGTCACCTGTAGGTCAGGAGGAGAACACTCTGATGCCAGCCAAAGTTCCAGGAACTGGGGGCATGTCTTGGCATGTAGGATTCACTCCAGCAGAAGCCAGCAGCAAGGCTCAGGCAGGTCCAGCTGTGCTGGTCATCTGTAAGTTTCAGGGAGGCCTCTGGAGGCTTGCCGTGTCATTTTAGCTCAACAAAAGGTTAGCCAACTGACCCTTGTCCACTTCTGGAGCTCCTGGATTCAAGTTAAGCAAATTCAATCTTTCTTCTTCAGACAACAGGGCAGTCATTTTTCTGAATCCTTCACAGGTCCAGGAGTGTTGTGATGAGAGGTTCTGAAGGTGCCACTTTTATCCCCAGTGCTAGCCTGTGGGTGGGTGATGCACCCTCTGTCTAAACATCCTCATTTCCTGGGTTTGACTCAACAATGTCTAGAGTAACAAAGGGCAGATATTTGTCAGTGGCAGGTCAGTCAGTCAGTAAGTCATTGGAATTCAGGCAGGGAATTGGCATGCCTTGTGGCTACCCTTTGAACCTCAGGAAGACAGCCCCCACCACATCCTGCTCAGGAGAGCAACATATTGCCCCACACCCTGGCCCTATTGTCCCCATTTCTGGAAGGGATGCACAAAACATCACAAGACCCATTCACAGTAATGTGAATCTAGACACTGTCAGTAAGCCACATTGTTTACTCAGTGAAACTTTCTAAAAGTGGTATCTTCACAACAGTAACTTGAAATCTGATGTTATCATTCGGGGATTTTACATTAAAATGCATTTGAGTATGAACAACATTTCTCTATCTCGTGCCAAACTGAAGTTATCACTCTTTATGTAATGTAATGTAAGGGAATTGTATATAGCGCTGAACTGTCACCCAAAGGGTATCCTGGCTTAGATTGTCCGAACAGCAAAGGTGAAGAAAAAAGAAGACAGGGGGGAAAAACGGAACAGGATCTAGGCTCTTGGAAACAGAATGGTTTTTAGCCTCTTCCTAAAACTGGATAGGGTATTAAGTTGCCTAAGCTCGAAAGGAAGAGTATTCCACAGTCTAGAGGCAGTAGAGGTGAAGGACCGTCCGCCCATATGTGCTCTCTTGATTTTTGGGACCCTGATCAAGTGTGCCGTCGAAGAGTAACGTGCTCAGGTAGGCACATACCAGGTGAATTTTCTCTGGAGCACTCTGGGTCCAGTTCTATGGACAGCCCTATGTACAATACAGAGAGCCTTAGATTGTATCTGCTGTGCAACCGGCAGCCAGTGGAGGTGATCTAAGGGCCATGGAAGAAGACGTTCTCCATGGCCGATTATGTGTAATATGGTGACCCTGTATTAGAGAGATAGCCTTAAAACAGTGAAAAAAGACTTCAGGAGTTTTTCACTGCTGGGAAATGTAAAACTTAAAACCACATATGCTACTTTTTAAATACCATGCACCCTTCCCTGGGAGTTGCAAAGGTCTGCATTATGGGTGGCTTACACATATTAAAAAGAAAGGTTTAGGCCTGTCAAACGCTTTATTTTGCCTGATCGAAATTGTAGTTTAACACTGCAGTATAGGCTGAGGTGGCAGGCTGGAGACATGTTTTAAAAGGATACTTTAGTGAGTGTCACAATGAATGCTGCGGTCCACGATTCACGCCAATTTTACCATGTTCTAGGGAGAGAGCACAGTCACTTTACCACTGATTAGCAGGTCTAAAGTACCCAAAGCCCTAATGACAACAAAAATGATTTCAGTAGAATAAGGGAGACAAAACGTGTGGGGATATTCCATGCCATGGATAGCCAATCAAACTAGATATCACAATGGTCGCTGAAATCAGACATGAGATGACAGGGTGATGTAATGCAGTGCAGGTGGGAATCAGTAGAGGAATGGAAGCAGTGTTATTAAACCCGGCATTTAAATGTATTGTATTTTCAGAACTAACAATACCTGCAGCAAGAGAGGTATCGCTTTATCCCCTACTGCTCCGAAAGTCGACCCCCTTGCTGCAAACTCTCCTCACAGACGTGCAGGACGCAGCAGAGCTGTGTCAGAAGTGAATCCATCAGAAAATGCCATTACTTTCCATCCCGAGGTAGCTGGATTAAGGGTTAGCGGGCATCCGCAATCAACCTTGATTACAGGCTTCTCTCTGACAATTTCATCACGACTTTTTTGCTCTCGGCTGATGGTGCGCATCTGTTCCTCTCGCAAAAAGCAAAGCCTCGCACTTATTCAAAGGGCTGCTGTGTTGAGTTCTCCAAATGCGTCATCATCAGGTGATTGCTTGGCTCTAAACAATGAAAGCATGCGGTCCCGCCGCCCACTGCCGAGTGCTGCACATAGAATGAGGGCGCTCTTCGGAGAGTACATGATTACAGACATGTTGAAACCGTAGACCGGCTTTGTTTATAAAACCTCTTTGAAGTGCTGAGTCACAGAGTCTAAAATCGATTGTAGTTTTTATAACTTTACAGGAGTACTTTCGTGTAATCCTAAAACAATGTTGTCTGCTAAACCAGCATATCACGCCACATGCTGCCTATGACGGCCTTTGGTCTTCTGGCTATCTTGAACACCATTTATTTGCACTAGTTCTTGTATAGGACAGCTTTTTATGGCGCTCATGCACCAAACAGAATATTAGGGCGCATGAAAAAGACACTTGTGTTTCATCGGATTCCTCTTGGGAAGCATGGCAGCAACTGCAATAAGTAAAAGTTTCATTGCATATTCCATGGGTGTCAGCTCTCTTGGTTAGGCTCTCTGTGTCGAAACTGCATCTACACATTGGCAGAGGTGTATTTGTCACAGGTCAGTGCTGGGGATACAGCCATGGCCCACTCACATTCTTTTTCAGAAACAAGCCACCAATGGGCTAAAAACAAAAAGAAAGATGTCTCTGGAACAGGAGCAGTTTTCTTTGGCCAGGTCCTCCATGTCTGGTAGCTTATGGTAGGGACAATCAATGGTGTTTCCATGCCATAAAGAGGGTGGAACTAGGGACATCTTAAGGATTTTGGGGACCCTGTGCCAAGCATATTTTGGGGGCCCCTGTTCAGGACAGCTGAATTTATGATCCAATTTGAGCCCGTTTCCCACGCAGTTTCTGCTTCCTCAGCTGAGTTAGCGATCCAGTTTGCATCATAGGTATTAGCCTACATATTCCCAATGTAAACGGACAAGCACAGCTGACAGCAGTAGGATTTAGTGTTTCCTGCCCTGCTACTAGCTTTTTAATACTTCTAAAATTGTATATGTGTGGCTGAATTACTTTGTATTTTTTAACAATTTCTCCTACCTATGTGCACTTGCACTTTACTTCATTCTGCTTGCCTACAACTCCTTATATGCTCCGATTACCTTCTTGCTTTTCCTCCATTCCTAGTCTGTCGCAGGTGATACGCCGATTGTGTGGAGGGCTGGGGCTACTATTGACCTCCTCGCTTCTGCCCACGCAGTTTCCGCTTTCTCAGCTGCATTAGTTATCCAGTTTGCATAGGTATTAGCCTATATATTCCCGATGCAAACGGACATGCGCAGCGGGTGCGCCGCTGGCAAGCCTGTCAGCGCACGTCAGGTGCCGGAGACGTTGGGCACCAGCCATGCTGCTCAGTTCCCCTCCGGTGAGCTTCTTCCACTATATTACAATAGGGAAAAACTGCTAAGCCTTAGGCGGCTACCATTATGTCAGTGTACAGCGGCTGACCTGAGCTTGGAGATAGACTTTTGTTGTAATAAGTGCAACTGGGCTCTCCTCCAGCCCAGGAAACTCGCACCCAAGATCCTCCCACGCAACAATAAGTGTAAAAACAATAGGAAAACAGAGGATTTAAAGGCCACCCTTTTAAATTGTCCCTCTATGCGAATGCATGATCCACACAATTATTACCTATTTTTAGACGAACAGCGTGATCTTAAAATTCTCAGAGACCTGGCTGTCTGAAGCCTCCAACCCTACTATCACCTCGGCCATGCCTATGGGTTATAAATTGTCCCTCTATGCGAAAGCATGATCCACACAATTATTACCTATTTTTAGACGAACAGCGTGATCTTAAAATTCTCAGAGACCTGGCTGTCTGAAGCCTCCAACCCTACTATCACCTCAGCCATCCCTATGGGTTATAAATTGTCCCTCTATGCGAAAGCATGATCCACACAATTATTACCTATTTTTAGACGAACAGCGTGATCTTAAAATTCTCAGAGACCTGGCTGTCTGAAGCCTCCAACCCTACTATCACCTCGGCCATCCCTATGGGTTATAAAATCCTAAGGAGGGACTGATTGAGTGGGAAGGGAGGGTGTGTCGCCATCATTTAAATAAAAAAATAGACTGCTCTCCCATCCCGATGGAAAATAACGAGGGCGCAGAGTCCTTAGGCTTTCGCTGTACCTTATCCCCCATCATAGCATAGCTGTTATTCTGATTTACAGACCTCCCGGTGCAATTGGAAATTGTATTACTATGCTTAATAGAGCCACCACCTCCCTGGCCTTAAAATACAACAACTTCCTTATTCTGGGAGATTCCAATATACACATGGACAAAGGGAAAGACCCTCAGACAATTTCCTTGTTGGAGATGCTGAGGGCCTGCAACATGTTTCCATCTATTTCTTTGGCCACCCATGAGAAGGACCATACTCTAGACCAAATCTTTCAACTCTTTGACATGTATGTATGCATGTATGTATTGCCTACTTGTATAGCGCAGAACTGTCACCCAAAGGGTATCCTGGCGCTTTGACTTATCCGGACCAACATCAGACGCCTCACTACACTGCTCTGGGGAACAGATGGGACTTCAGACCTTTTTTAAATAAGCAGAGTTCCCCCATGCTCCTTAAAGTCATTGGCAAAGAGTTCCAGAGTTTGGCCGCAGGTATCCAAAGGCACGGCCTCCCGTCTGTGTCCTCCGGATCTTAGGAACTGTGGCCAAGTAGGCAGATGAGGAATGAAGGGTTCTAGAGGTCGAATACCAGGAGAAAAGCTCTTGTAACGGGACAGGGCCCTGATCGTGGAGGGCCTTGAAGACTATACATAGCGATTTAAAGCAGATGCGCTGATAAACTGGTAGCCAATGAAGGTCCTTAAACGCCTGGTATGAAGAGGACGAGCGCAAACGAGATAGGGCCAATTTAGTGGCCATATTCTGGATACACTGCAGTTTACTGATCAGAGTCCCAGGGGCACCCAGAAGCAGTGCATTGCAGTAATCCAACTTACTGAGGATAATACTGCGCACAACTTCCGGTCTATTTTGGGCCAGGAGCATCGGGAGAATTTTGCGCAAATTGCGAAGCAGCATCATGCAAGTGGCAATGGTTTGATTTACAAAGACATTCAGTTGCAGGTTAGATCCAATCATCACGCCCAGGTTGCGGGCTGAGTCTGCTGCCGCAGCTGTACCCTGGAAGGTGGGGGGCCAAAAATCCACCGGCAAAGGCCGAGAGATGCGATCCAGGGAGCAATTCAACACCTCCGTTTTTGAGCTATTGAACTGGAGGGAGTTGGTAGGCAGCTAATTTGCAGTAGATGTCATACAACGATGGAACGTTTCCTGAGACACAGCCTCTTTGCCTTCTAGTGAAAAGATAAGCTGAGTATCATCGGCGTAGTTAACGACCGTGATACCGAAAGATTTAATCAGCTTGACTAGGGGGCGAAGATACAGGTTTAATAAAATGGGACTGAGGGCCGACCCCTGAGGTACCCCATGACCCACTCTTTTTATGCCAGATTTAAAAGGCGGAAGAGTCACTACCTGGTGTCTATCCTTAAGGTAGGAGATCAGCCAATCTCTGGCCAGGCCCACCACCCCGGCCTCTTCCAATCTGCTGATGAGAATGTCGTGGCTGACCGTGTCGAACGCGGCCGACATGTCAAGCAGCACTAGAAATGCTGTGTGACCTAAGTCGACCCGCGAACGAAGATCGTCCACTACAACCACTAACGCAGATTCAGTACCGTGGGCAGGCCTGAAGCCAAACTGGGCCATGTCCAGCCAGGAATGAGTTTCCAGAAAGCTGGACAGATGTTTTGTGACCCACCTTTCCAAGATCTTAATAGGAAATGGGAGTAGCGAGATGGGTCGATAGTTGCCCAAACAGGAGGGATCCAGAGTTGCCTTCTTCAGAAGGGGGAGACCACAGCAAGTTTCCAACTATCCGGGACCGTTGCCGTGTTGAGAGATTGACAACAGATGGAAAACAGAGGTGGAAACAGTTCCTCTCGAAACGTCTTCCACAATCTCTGGGGTAAAGGGTCCATAGGGGATCCAGAAGATACACCATTTGCTAATTGGCAGAACTCCTCATAGAGAGGAAGGGGAAAACTGTTTATCTGAGCATGTTCCTTCAAGGTCTCCAAAGTCTTAGGGCTGGGTAAAAGAGCCATATCCATCTGAGGCTGGGGACAAGAGGAGGCTGGAACAGAAAGCCCACTCAGAATGGTGGCGATCTTGCCCTCAAAGGCTACTGCCAAGGAGTCACACAGAGACTGAGAAGCAGGGATGCAATTGGCCACACAGACCGGATGAGACAGATCCTTGATGATTTTAAACAAGGTTTGGGATTTATTTGTGGCCTGCATCAATGTCTCCTCGAGGAACTTGGCTTTGGCACATATCAGTAAGCCTACCTCTTCCCATTACCTGGTCTTGCCACCTCCTATTAAAGTTTGTCATTCCCAACTCTGCCACAGCCCCTCGGGCTAACACGGGTCAGAGTGTCCCTAATTACAGGGTGATCTATAAAATATCCATCCCGATGTTAGAAGACGTCCTCGGTCATTCCTCACCGTAGCTGTCTGACTGCCCCAAATCGGATGCTCTCTCATGGCTCTGAACCAACATTTGTGCAGCGGTTCTGGTTGTTTCCCGCTCCTCAAAGGGTCAGCCCCACCAGCTCCATGGTTTATCGATTCCCTCAGATCTAGCAAAAGAAATTGTAGAAAAATGGAACAGAAATGGCGTAAATCATATCTACCTGAGGACAGGAAAGTGTATAAAGACACCTTAAAAGCTCATTACATTCTTGTGAAGGCAGCCAAGAAAAACGTCTTTCAAACCAAAATAGAAAATGCTCAAAATAAGAGTAAGGAAATCTTTAGTATAGTTAAATCCTTTACCACCCCAAAAGCCAGCACAAAAGAAGGGCCATGCATGGAAGCATGGTCTAAGCAAATAGCTCAATTGGGGTGCCACTTCGTTCCAAGGGACTGTGTTGTTGTTGCTGGATTTCGTTTGGGTTTTTTTTTATCGTAACAAGGGAACCCAAGAGGTACCTAGGGACCATGGGCAATTGACTATTACGTTTGGGGAGAGCGTGAAGTGCCTTAGCAGGTCTCCAGAAGGACTCAAAGTCCCAGGAGCCCCATAACTGCTGTCACCTGTGCCTGGGTCGAGCACCGCCTACTGCCGCTACACAACCACTCGCCGCACCCATGGTGTGGAAGTTGAACACACTATAAATAATAGTAAAAATCAGCTGGAGCTAGACGTATCCCCAACTCCATCAATGGCAACTAGACATCGCGGGGCAAGACAAGGGGTGTAGGAAAAAAATAAACTAAAGACCATATCACAAATGAAAAGGATCACTAACAAAAAGGGAGGCGTGGGTGGGATAGGGAAGCCAGTCAAAATCCAGTCTGAATTATTTGAGCATGCGAGCCCTGAATGTAAATCTTTTGGAACTTAAACCGAGACTGACAATCCCTTACACTCTAATGGAGCAGATAGTATGGTGGAGACGCTAGGACTTATTGTTGCAGATATTTTTACGACCACTCTAGATTCTGTTCAGGTGCAAATAAATGACTTCATGGCCGTTAGATTGAAGGATTTAGATGACAAAATCACTCAAATAAACCAGGCTATAGTTAAATTGAATACTATGTTCCAAAAGGGGAGAGATAACCTTGAAGAAGGAGTCAAATTACTTGCAGAATATAGGTTAAGTTATGAAAAAAAAGAAGTGATCCCTGATAGGAACATTTCAGGCCAACCAGGAATAGGTACCCTGAACGGAACCGATATTGTAGGAGAAAGAACGCAATCATTAAGAAATAAGGAAATCCAAAGTAATGTCCCTGATTCAGGAGAAAGAAGGACTGACCAAATCATAGAGAGAACAGGTTTTCCCTGCAACAGTAATTTAAGAACACCTGTACCTAGCCCTAATGGAATTAATGCGATTCCTAATTGTGACAATCTAAGTTTACCCCAGCCGCATGACCGTATGTATTAATACTAACTGGCGTACCGGCTTTAAATAGAGAACAAATCGAAACATGGCATAATCTTAGGAACAAATTTGTAGATTGGCTCCAAAAGTATAAAGGATTCAGCCCGCAAAAAATGTATGAGATTATAATGCTGCGCAGGATGGGATGGGTGGGGAAACAGAGGAAAAACATTGATAGTGACTGTATAGTTGTAAATTGAAATCGCCCTCACATAGTCCGTCACTTATTAAGATACTGTGAGGATATCCAGAAAGATAACACCAATATCCACGCCCTCCCATTGGGATACTTTTACAGACCGAAAAGGGACGAAATATGTAAGATCCCTGAGACTTTTTTTCTCTTCACACTTCTAATAGCTTCTAAGATTTGTCGTCCTTGGAGATGGTTGATTGACTGTCTTCAGTAATAGACCAAGGAGAAGGAATAATGGTCGCTCCTATAGAAATGGAGATAAAAGAGATAAATGAACCATTAGCTACTTTACCAAAGACATATGCCCGATGCCGGAAAATGAAGATATGGGAGAAGGGGCTCTAGTGAAACAAAGACTCTTATTGACTTCGGGTGCAGAAATAGCGTTGGCAGGAGTAAATATCGGTATAAGTGATGAGATATTAGAGGCCTTCCTTTAGATAGGAGTGACTGTAATCACTCAAATCTAAAATTAATATCATGGAATATAGCGGGGCTTGCAAAAAATGTTAGTGACCCAGATTAGTGTAGCTATATTGAAGCAAGTGATATTTGCCTCCTGCAGGAAACTTGGGCGTTAACTACGCCGCATAGAGTAGGATATAGAACATATAATGTTAATGCAGTTCCCTCTGATAGAGGCAGGCCCTCTGGAGGACTACTAATATGGGTAAAAGTAACGCTTGAGGTCCGAATAACAATTTTAAACATCGACTCAAGGGATATACTTGGTTTGAAAGTAACTACGAAAGAAGGTAGGGTGTTCCATTTACTCAATGTTTACAATAGACCCTGCCCTTCATCCAAATAGTTAGCGATATTGGAAAAGTTAGACTGCTTCTTAAACAGCATGGAGGAGAAACCAAACATAATACTAGGTGGCGATTTGAATTGTAATTTCGAGCCAATTACAGGTCTTGGCAACATTTTTGATGAGGAGGATAGGGCTAATTATATCCATTTGTTACATAATATTGAGTTGGTTCAGTGTACTGTATTAGCAGTTCAAATTATGAGGCTGACAGCCACGCACGGATTGAGAGCGTGTAATGGCCGACTCCCATCAGACATATTAAAGGCCTCGACCTTCATAAGGAATAATTCACAAAGCAAAATAGATTATGATGGTCTCCCTTGATTTTTGGCCATATTGAACTGACCTAGAGATCATGCCCAGGATTGAGAGTGACCACTGTCCACTCCAATTGTCATTTTATTCCAGTTTGTTCCTTGGTGTAACTCCAAGGATTGAGATTCCCCACTTGGCAGAAACAACTAATGATGTTATATTAGCTAGTAATAATCGACGTTCACTAAAATGGGCCCACATATTGGAGCATGGTGAAGTGCTAGCAGAAATCTATAGACACGTTTGCCAGCTATTTAAGCACACCACTAGGGGGCAATGCGTTTTTTTGACCTACATATTGGGGTTTTTAATTTATTATTACCACTGGTAACCAAAATGCCCAAAAAAAACAATGAAATTATAAATAAACATATCAAGTAGGAAAACGTGGTACTGCAATGATTGCCGCAATTGTAAGGCTAGACTTCTAGTGGCTATAAAAAGTAAGTTCCCAGAGGAGATTAAGGTGGCTAGAAAATAATATAAGAAGATTCAAGAGAAGGCCAGAATAAATTGGGATGAGGAAAGCTGGTCGGAATTGCTAATGGCAGCTAAGAGTAAGGACCAAGTGGGGTGCTGGAGATTGGTGGCGAATGGGAACCACACAGGAGGAGTGGTCAAAGATGTGTTCCTTGATGAAATGACTTGGGTTAAACATTTCTCGCAGTTATATAGAGCTCCAGATAATATTGGCCTATTTGAAAAGGATACATTATGTTCTAGCCCCAGCGTAAATAAATTAGAGTTTGAAATAGAGGAAACTCTGCTAGCAATCAAGGCAGTTAAAAATGGTAAGGCACCAGGATTGGATAAAGTCCCTGGAAGGCAGGAAACAGAGGTTTATTCCGTCGGAGCAGAACACATCAGATCAGAGAACAAGGTATCGTCTCGAGGTGCTCTAACCGCATCTCTGAGGCCTGGCCTCTTATACACAGGTTTATGGCTTTTATTGCAGTTTATTACATGTGGCACATTCTTACAAATACTTTGATGTACGGAAAGACATCCTCGGAATCCCCGCTTCAGGCCCGTTTCCACACATATCTACAGTAGAAGTCCCCACCCCGATCTTAGTAGGTGATGACTGTCGCGCAGCTGGACATTTCGCCGGTTCCCGGAATGTGTGGGGCCGATCGGATCTCATGGGGTGGGAGCTTTGATCAATCGTAGCTCCTTTGAAGAGGGGCGACTTCTTACAGTAGGGGGCAATAAACTGCATCCGCAGGACTAGCTGATGGCCTGGGATCGGGTCGGACAATCGGGCACAGAGGAAGGGGGTTTATCAAAGGATGCCTGATCATGAAAGGGATGGAGGGAGGTGTTAGCCGGTTACGGGATGTGGTTCCGAGGCAGGGCCGCGCTGAAGGGGTGGTTCATGGCCCAAGCATGTGAGTGCGGGGCTGTCAGTGCGCGGGGATGCTTGCGAGGTCAAAGAGACGCGCTGGCGATCGGCAGTGGGCAGAGAGGCCATGATACTCAAAATGGCTGCTGCTTACGCACATGTATGAGCCTGGAAAAAGGACAAGATGGCGCCGATAATGTTTACGCCGCAACCTAGATTTTAACATGGGCACCTTCTATAAATTTTTTGTGTAATACACTAGCAGCTGGTGCAGATTTTCCGGAAAGCTGGAGGGGTGCTGAAATCGTCTTAATTTTTAAAAAGGGCGATAGGAACGTGCCATCCAATTATCGCCCCATTAGTTTAAAGGACATTTTACAGAAAATCTATGCAAGGCATATTTTAAAACATATGAATATATGAATGGAGGAAAGCTCTGTACTCACCAAGTTTCAATTGGCTTTAGGCCCATAATATGCACTATTGATCAAGTTTTCAGATTCTGTTGCTTATTGTTGAAAATATGTTCATATAAGGAAAGGGCATCTTTATGTTGCATTTGTAGACCTTAGGGCTGCTTTTGATTTCGTGCCACGTGATCTTTTATGGGAGTCTTAATATTTGCAAGGGCTTCCGGTCTGTCTTCTCCAACAGATCATAAGGTTACATGAAAAGGACTATGCTCGAGTAAGATGGGGACCAAATGGCGAACTAACAAAAGCCATTCCAATTAAGCGAGGAGTCCGCCAAGGATGTGTGCTGGCTCCCACATTGTTTTCAATGTTCGTTAATGATATCCCATCTTACTTAAATGGCTGCAACAACGACTCACCAAAATTGAATGGAGAAAGTGTTCCAGCCCTTTTATTCTCAGACGACACCATATTGATTTCTCAAACACCCAGAGGTCTGCAATCCCTTTTATTCCCTTCGATGCGGCCGCGATTCTCCTGGTGTGCTGTAAACAGCATGAACAGGGGCGGGCCATGACGAACCCCAGCCGTCATCAGCACACGAGCACCGTAGTGCATGATGGCTGGGGTTCGTCATGAGCATGGAAGGGGTTAAACTCATTTCAAACATATTGTAACAATAAAGGTCTAGAAATTATTACTAATAAGACCAAATATATGGCCATAAACCCTCATAAAACTTTTAGGGGGAATCTGTTCCTAAATGATCAAAAATTTGAATCTGTACAGAATTTTTCTTATTTGGGAGTTTCGCTAGATTCAAAACACAGAATACCTTGCCTAATGTAAAAAAAACACTGGGTGAGTCTTACCAAGGCAGTTTCCCCGGCACTTGAAGTTTTCAAGTTCAAGGCTCAGTCTGCTGCGTTATATGGGGCAGAAATATGGGGGCCTATGAATAGAAATGTTTTTACGAATAGCGAAAATACATTTTATAGGACTATCCTGAAGCTGCCAAAAAGTACACCATTATCATTATGGGCGAGACTCTGGTGTACACCAGAGTTAGTAGATTACAGAAATGGTCTCCAAGAAATAATGAGATTGGACTAGAATAACTCTAATGTTTGGCTAAAACACGTGCGCACATGGTTAAATAGAGTTGGGCTGTCACAGTTTTGGGAAGATCCTTCAAGACTCATGCAAAATTCGAAAACGTTGCTGAAAACGACCTTTTGGGTGCACATAGTACATAGCTTGCCTAATGAACATCCAGCTGGAACCTTGACAAGTAATTTTCTTGTTTTCAAGGATATTCCCTGTTTTGAAGAATTGTTAGACGAGGTACAACCACCTTTAGCCAAAAGCCTATACATGAAATTTAGGTATGGAATGCTGAAAACTAACACAAACTTAGCTAGATGGTCAAGCACCTGTGAAACAAAGATCAGTGAGCTATGTACCTTTTGTCAAAGTAATACAAAAGAAGACGAGTATGGATTAACACCTAACAATTTATTTTAACATGATTAACCAATTAACACTATGTTCCCTGGACTATTTGTATTTTGATGCAATAATCCGTGAAATTTTCATTTTTTAAAGGTTCTCATGAAGATATAAAAGATACAAGATACAGTATCTATTTTGAAGTGTGTGCATGAGCTCTCCTTGATTAGGTAGGCAGTTCCTTTTCTGTTCTTGATACTTAGAAATGTGTTCTGTAATCTAGTAATCTCATAGTCTGTCGTACCTATCTACACAGCAAGAAGCTCAGACTCACTTCCAGCTGAGAAACAACTACACTACTTCCTAGAAGACGGAGCCAGTGTTTTGTCTTGTTTTCTCACTCCAATTTCCCTTTTCCCCCAGGGGTCAGACAGGCCGACAAGTTTCCTGTAATTTTGTCTGTTTGGTTGGTTCAGGAAAGACTTGGGAACATTCAGCGCCAAGAAAGAAACAAACTGGAAAACTAGGAGATTCTTGTGAGTGACATTGTGACAACTACAATACGGAGTCCGCTCTGTTGGAAGTGACTGAATTTTTCAAGGGTAAGCTGGACCAGGGAGGCAAGGCTGTTCTAATACTGCTCGATCTGTAGGCGGCCTTCGATATGGTCCCACATGAGAGGCTCCTGGAGAGACTTGCAAACAACGGCCTGGGGGACAGCCTTAACATAGATGTCAGAAGAGGGCGCCTAAATCTTTTCCTGTGCTGATGACATTCAGCTGATATTTACATGTGAAAAAGTCAGGGCAATGATTAGGTCTTGCCTCACAAAGGTTTTTAACTGGTTTAAGATCAATCAGCTAAAGTACAATCCTGACAAAACTGAAGTTGTTTTCTTTGGTAATCCAGAAATGCCTGACTGGTACACTTGGTGGCCAAAAGATCTGCTGCCTTGGCCTGCGGAAAAGGAGACAGTAAAAAACTTAGGAATTGTCATAGACAAGACACTTTCCATGTGCTTTCATATCCAAAATCGAACTGGCACTTGCTTTGGCATACTCCGGATGCTAAAAAAAATCCTGCCACTATTACCGCTTGAGAGCAGAAGGATCTTGGTGCAGGCTCTGGTGACACAAAGCTTGACTATTTCAACAGCTTGTACATTGGTCTTCCCAAATCCCTTATCCAGCGCCTACAATTGGTACAAAATGCAGCGGCCAGAGCCATCCTGAGACTTAAACCCAGTTCTAGTATGACTCCTATTCCTAAGTCTCTACACTAGCTCCCCATAAAAGAACGGATCGACTTCAAAGTGATGACCATCTTCTTTAAAGCTTTCCATGACTTAGGAGCCGGCTACCTAAATAAGCGCGTTAATCACTACACAACATCTATACTCCTATGATCTTCGAATGCCAACCTGGCCATTGTGTCTAAAATATGCTGTGCCTGCACTGGAGGCAGATCCCTTGGCTTTCTAGGTGCAAAATAGTGAAGTAGACTCCCAGAGTCTCTGAGGCTAACCACAGCCCTCCTCTCTTTCAGGAAGATCTTAAAAACCTGGCTTTTTAATAACTGATGGGTCTTTTACGCATGTTTTCCTCCCGGTTTCACACGCCAGGACACTCTAGTCTGAGTAGTTGCGTGCTTTATTAAATACACTATTTCATTTCATTTCATTAGGTCCCTGACAGTGCAAAGGAACCCTCGTCCAACTTCTAAGGGTCTTATTTATGAGGCCTTGCTTAACTTTTGTGCCGCCGGTGCGTCATTTTATGGGACACACCAGCAGCGTAAACAATGTGCCATGTTGCGCCCTATTTACAAAGTGACACATCTATGCAGATGTGTCACTTTGTAAATCCAGCACCACATTATATCTGTGCCAGGTATAATGTTTGTTGGGTGCGTGTTCCCTGGCAAAAAGCCTTGTAGATGTGGCTCATTGAAATCTATGACAACTCAGTGCACCACTTCTAGGACGCCATTGCGTCAATATCTTACACCTACCTTATAGCAGGCGTAAGACTGATGCAGGCCCTTTCACATGGCACTTGCCTCACGTGGAAGGACACATTGCTGAAGTTGCATCACACACCCCAGCAATGCATCACTTTTGCGCCTACAGATACGTCAGAAATACTGACGTATCTCTAACTCCTTGCGACATGATGCATCATTCAGTAAATATGAAGCATCCATCATGTTGCAAGGAGGGTCCACTGAGAAATTACACATCCCTGTTTTTACACAGCGATGCATCACTTCTAATAAATAAGGCCCTAAATGTGTTTACATCTAATATTCAGGGATAATTATGTGTGTTTTCAATAATGTAACACAGCACCACTTGCTGCTTGCTGAATTTTCATTTTCAGTCTTGTGTGATGACTATATGCATTTTTACTTGTTGTTTTTTATAGGGTTTGTGAGGTTTCTGTTTTATTAATTTGGGTGAAATGTTGCAGAGCGGATTTCGCAGAGTTTGTTATCAATTCTGCAGAATTCCGCGTAGTGGTACTTCGCCAACTACACCTACTCTTACTTTTCACCTGGCTGTTCTGTGATTATAATGAGATATAGGCAAACTCTTCTCACAGCTGGTGAGAATCGGAAACATTGTCCCTAAACATTCCTATGATTTTTGGGGGGGACAGCTCAAACATTCTGAATTCATTTGCCCTATACTTGGGATGTGTACACTCTGCATGTCAAGTATTAGCAAAAGTATGGCCTCCTCTACTGCTCCTCTGTCTGATGACGATAGCAACTACATTTTTAGACAAAAACTACATTTTCTTTGTCATCATACATCTCATAGATAGATATCAACTTTGCCTTGCTACAAGGTTCATTTATTTTATACTGTTCTCTGTGGCATGCCTTATCTCTTTCCAGTCATATAGTGACAGGATGCAGCCTAAATGTGTAGGACAATGATAAGGTGCATTCATTATATTGTATTGAAAATGTATAAAGCGCAAACTGTCACCCTACAGGTATCCTGGCGCTGAGACTTAAAAATGGACCCCACAGACATCGACCAGTTTATCAATGGGAAGAAATATGTTCTGCCTTTTAGAACAGCCAGGTTTTCAGACTTTTCCTAAAACATGTCAACGACTCGGCCTTCATACACAGCACATATGGAGTCAAGACATGGTTGTTCAAGATCCTAGAATCTGGATCTCCTTAAATCCTTGCCTGGACACATAACCAAACAATACTTTTGGTAAACTCTAGAAGACTGAACTTTTCTTTCTGGGTCCCTGGAATGCACTTTGTCTTTTTTGTTTTTATTTCAAAACAATTTTATAAAGGTTTTAGAAGATAAGAAAACTCAATCATGTTATGGCTCACATAATTGAACAGGAAATGCTTGATGACAATGTGGGATTTTTTAAAGCGCACTGTTACTCTACCGAGTGTCCTGGCACTTTAGACCGCTGGGGAACACGTCCCGGTTTTCCCTGTTAGATGGTCCCTTTCTGGGTATCTCCAGGGTGACCAGGCATCTCCGGCATCTGTGGGGGGAATGTGTAGAGATGAGGCAAGCTTAATGCCCAGAGTTATCAAGTGTGTTCCCTGGTTAGAGTATTTACAAAAAGGGGTGGTGAGGGCAGAGTCTCTGAATTAAGCAGAAAGCTCTCACCCAGTCAAGAGATCAGGGCTAGATCCAACACTGTTTTTTAGCTCACTGCACCATCCCAGTTTCAGAACCTGGCTGTATGCAAATTAGTCTGTTCCTGTCCCAGTGCATGATGGGAACAGGGCAAACCAAACTACAAAAGCCAATTCTTACACTGGGAAGGAAACAAGCTCCCGGGGACCGGTTTCTGGCATTACAGCCGTCTTCGGCCCAGTTTGCTTGAATCCTGATGGTGCAATGAGCAAGGGTCTCACATCTGAGAATACCCTTCCACGCTTAGGGTGGACAAAAATATCTAAATCGTTTTTGGCCACTATAGGTGTGGCAGGGTATACTCAGACATGAGTCCCTTTCTCACTGCTCCATCAGGATTCAAGCAAGCCGGGCCGAAGAAGGCTGAAATGCCAGAAACCGGTCCCCGGTAGCTTGTCTCCTTTCTGGTGAAGAATTGGCTTGGTAGTTTAGTCTGCCCTGTTCCCATGATGCACTGGGCCAGGGACAGACTGATTTGCATATAGCCAGGTTCTGAGCTGGGATGGGGCAGTGAGATAAATAACGGTGATGGATCAAGCCCTGATCTTTGGACTGCGTAAGAGTGGTCTGTTTAACTCAGACACTCTGTTCATCACCACCCCCTTTTCTAAATCGTTTTTGGCCACTATAGGTGTGGCAGGGTATACTCAGACATGAGTCCCTTTCTCACTGCTCCATCAGGATTCAAGCAAGCCGGGCCGAAGAAGGCTGAAATGCCAGAAACCGGTCCCCGGTAGCTTGTCTCCTTTCTGGTGAAGAATTGGCTTGGTAGTTTAGTCTGCCCTGTTCCCATGATGCACTGGGCCAGGGACAGACTGATTTGCATATAGCCAGGTTCTGAGCTGGGATGGGGCAGTGAGATAAATAACGGTGATGGATCAAGCCCTGATCTTTGGACTGGGTAAGAGTGGTCTGTTTAACTCAGACACTCTGTTCATCACCACCCCCTTTTCTAAATCGTCCCTGGTTAGAGTAGGCACTGAGGTGAGAATTATCGAATCCGTTGACCCCTGGTCCACGACCCTGCCACGTCGGGAATTGAACCCTGGTCCCGGGTCGTTCTCTGCTTACAGGGCTGCCGCCTCTAACCATTGAGCTACACCTCTCCACAATACATGTAAGATGAAAGAAAGAACAATAAAGGATAATGCGATAATATAATGAAATATTTTACTCATCCGGATAGATTATATTATGGAAAGTCTTGTGAATATGAGTGAATGTAGTTGCAACAGGATGATAATATACAGAATGATTATATAAATAATGATTATATACATAAATATATATAGGTAAGTTATATATATATATACAAACAGGTAAGCCCCAAGGAGGAGTGAAGCCTCTGGAAGATTGCTTCAGCACGTCTTTTATTTTGACAATTTGCAGACAGGTGAAAGTCAGGAACATACATCAAAGTTCATAACTTGCCAGACGCTTTTCAGGATTTAGAAGTATCCTTTCTTCAGTGGCATTAAAATGAAGAAGCAGAGCAAGAAGCATCACGCACACTTTTGAATTCCAATCACCTGCCCCAGTGGGCGTGGCCATCACTGTGGCCCTCTGGGCATTGTAGTGCGCTGCAGTTTTCCACCTGTGAGGCAGTTCATACTTTCTTCATCAATGAATAAAATAATAATTACAAGTGGGTAGAGGCACTGTCCGGGCGTAGTCCCTGCCTTACTTTACAGAAGTCACAATGAAGGCAAGTGCAGCGCCAATGCAGGTGGTGCTGTCTTGGGCACGGATTCACTGCTGCAATGCGGAGCAGATGGCACCCAGTGCCGTGCTTCATTCCACTTGGACGATACCTGGTTCAATTTGCATGGATTGTGGAACTGCCCCACTACGGGAAGAGGATCGGCGTACTACAATGCACAGAAGGCATTGCGAAAAAGCCACGCCCACTGTGGCCGGTGTCGGTAATTATTTAAATGACCACAGCCAAAAATATTATAAAAAATATTATATATATATATATATATATATATATATTCACTGAAAAAAACCATAGGTTATAGACCATATATAGTTAGGAATTCGCATTTACAAAACCTTATTTTACTCACACAAAACCATTGAAATTCCATATATAGTTAGTTGCACTAACTATATATCGCGCACCCGCAATCCACTGCTGATGGTGTCACATATTACATCATTCATGACATGGTCAGTGACATCACTGATGACATCACTGATGACATCTCAAATGACATCACTGATGACATCTCAAATGACAACACTGATGACATCATTGATGACATCTCATTTGACATTACTGATCACATCACTGATGATATCATTCATGTGATAATACGATGAACCTCTTCAGACTCTAATATAACCTTAGATACAATCAGTGTAAACAGACACTCACAGACTGTCACTCATCCATGGAGTTACTCACACACCTAGTCAGTCATGCAAAGCATCAATCACACCTCCATTTCCTCAACTATACAGTTATACAAACTTTACTTATTCAAACATATACTAACACATATTTACTCTCTTATACAATCCCTGATACAAGTTCACAATGATCCATACAGCCACTCACACATTCACTGGCTCTTATGCACAGTTATTTATATATGTCAACTCTCACATGTACTGTGTTTTACATATGTACTTACTTTGACATGTAGCACTGAGATATCCATTCACTCACCAATACACTCATGCACACAGTCAACCGCCCATACAGCTGTTTCCACATGCACTTTTGAAACCATACATCTAGTGAATCAACTGCTCACACATCTATGCACAGAGTCATACACCTCCCAGCCACCCACACACACACTCAGTCTCCCATACAAATACTTGGGCAACCAATCAATAACCCATATAGTTACTCATATAGCTACTTATCAACACATGCAACAGTTTACAGAACAACAGACATAATGATGCACAACTTAAGACAGTTTAGTCACTAACCCATGCACTCAGTGAGACATATTTAATCACTCACTCATACAGTCAGTCATGCACCTACTAAATCCTTCATCCAGACACTTATACATCCACTCATTCTTCAATATGTAAGACATATTTTAACTTTACAGAAACATACAGTCACTGGATGTTGTCATCAGTGATGTCATCAGTGATGTCATTTGAGATGTCATCAGTTATGTCATCAGTGATGTCACTGACCATGTCATGAATGATGTAATATGTGACATCATCAGCAGTGGATTGCGGGTGCGCGATATATAGTTAGTGCAACTAACTATATATGGAATTTCAATGGTTTTGTGTGAGTAAAATAAGGTTTTGTAAATGCGAATTCCTAACTATATATGGTCTATAACCTATGGTTTTTTTCAGTGAATTTTCAAGGTTTTGTAAATGCTAATTCCTAACTATATATGGTCTATAACCTATTGTTTTTTCAGTGAATTTTCAAGGTTTTGTAAATGCTAATTCCTAACTATATATGGTCTATAACCTATGGTTTTTTCAGTGAATATATATATATATACATACATATATAAACATATATCATCTGTATATCTATATAAATACAAACATAAATGCATGCATACATATACTTATATGCATACAGATGCATGTTATTTACATGAAAGTTGAAAAAACACTAATAAAAGCAAAGCTAAAAAGCCACCTCATTACAAACAGAATGGCTTTAACTTAAACGAGGGCGAGATCTATTGCATTTTCAATGCTTGTTTACTTTGGTTCCATCAAGAAGGCATTCAGATGTGTCACACATTTGCCATAAATTCTGAATGTTAGCACTCTAGTTGCACATTAGATCACTGTAGTAAAGCTACTGCTCACCAGGGACGTCTGCTGCTGGTATTCAAAGTGCATGTTTCAGTCTGCATGTCAGAATTTTTTTAATGAAATAGAAGAGGATTTGAGAAGTCACTCAAAATGATCCCTAATTTTTCTTTCTGAAGCACTAATCATACTTTCTATGGCAAAATTAACCCCCTCATGTTGTTCCTTTTTAAATTGAGTGTTTTCAGACTTACCACTTCATTCCAATCAAGATGGCTTCTGGTGTGCCATACTTTTGTCATAAGTAAGACTGTTAGCGCTCTAGTTGTTCTTTAGAACACTCTGGGACTTTCTGTCATTGGGCTATACTTGGGGTACATCTGGGTGATATTTGGGCTACATTTAGGCTCTTTTGTCTCTGGTGGCCATCTTGGGAGACTGTATGTCAGAATTTGTTAATGAAATTGAAGAGGGTTTGAGAAGTCACTCAAAATGTGCCCTCATTTTTCTTTCTGCAGCACTAATCATAATTCATATGGCAAAATATACCCCCTCATTTTGTTCCTTTTTAAATTAAATGTTTTAAGAGTTACCACTTTATTCCAATCAAGATGGCTTCAGGTGTGCCATACCTTTGTAATAAGTAGGACTGTTAGCGCTCTAGTTGTTCTTTAGAACACTCTGGGACATTCTGTCATTGGGCTATACTTGGGCTACATCTGGGTGATATTTGGGCTACATTTGGGCTCTTTTGTCTCTGGTGGCCATTTTGGGAGACTGCATGTCAGAATTTTTTAATGAAATAGAAGAGGATTTGAAAAGTCACTCAAAATGTGCCCTAATTTTTCTTTCTGCAGCACTAATAATACCTTCTATTGCATAATATACCCCCTCATTTTGTTCCTTTTTAAATTAAATGTTTTAAGAGTTACCACTTTATTCCCATCACGATGGCTCCAGGTGTGCTATACCTTTGTAATAAGTAGGACTGTTAGCGCTCTAGTTGTTCTTTAGAACACTCTGGGACATTCTGTCATTGGGCTATACTTGGGCTACATCTGGGTGATATTTGGGCTACATTTGGGCTCTTTTGTCTCTGGTGGCCATTTTGGGAGACTGCATGTCAGAATGTTTTAATGAAATAGAAAAGGATTTGAGAAGTCACTCAAAATGTGCCCTAATTTTTCATTCTGCAGCACTAATCATACTTTCTATGGCAAAATATACCCCCTCATGTTGTTTCTTTTTTAAATTAAATGTTTTAAGAGTTACCACTTTATTCCAATCAAGATGGCTTCAGGTGTGCCATACCTTTGTAATAAGTAGGACTGTTAGCGCTCTAGTTGTTCTTTAGAACACTCTGGGACATTCTGTCATTGGGCTATACTTGGGCTACATCTGGGTGATATTTGGGCTACATTTGGGCTCTTTTGTCTCTGGTGGCCATTTTGGGAGACTGCATGTCAGAATGTTTTAATGAAATAGAAAAGGATTTGAGAAGTCACTCAAAATGTGCCCTAAATTTTCATTCTGCAGCACTAATCATACTTTCTATGGCAAAATATACCCCCTCATGTTGTTTCTTTTTAAATTAAATGTTTTAAGAGTTACCACTTTATTCCAATCAAGATGGCTTCAGGTGTGCCATACCTTTGTAATAAGTAGGACTGTTAGCGCTCTAGTTGTTCTTTAGAACACTCTAGGAGGCTGCAGTAGAACACAAAGGAATCAACTGACAGTCTCTGTCCTTGTTGGATGTACATGTTTTACTGAGAATGTCAGACTTCATTTTCACATGACTGAGAAAGATAATGTGAATTTACAGAAAATATGCTTTCAGTTTAGCTTATAGATCCCCTTCCAAACCACTGTGGGAAAATCATGAGATATTAGTTTTCTTTCAAACAATATTCATGATATCACAGCAGAAGGTTTTTTTCACATGGTAAAATCACCTTAGAACCCACCACAATTCCTAAAACGAGTATGGTACCATCAACAAATGATTTATAATGCAACTAAAGTCCTAAAACCCTCTATTAACTACAATGCTTTTTAATGAGGTGCTATCATGTATATTGGTCCCAAGATGGCTGCCAACACTTCTTGGATGAAGTGCTGACAGTTAATCAGATCAGATGTGTGGTTAGGCTCCGCCCAGATATATATCTTTTTTTGAACCTAAATTACTCAAAATCCACTGGAGCACATATATTGAGACCTAGCAAAGGCACATCGGGCTAACAGTCCCTACAATTTGCAAATCGTGCAAATCCATTCAGCCGTTCGAGCTAAAAGTGAGGCCAACCGCCCTATGGAAATTAACATGGGAAAAACGCGTTTTGGGACCCCCCTTTTTTCTCGGCCCCACCTTGATGAAACCCCCCCAAATTGTCAGGGGCTGCTCAGAAACAAAATGTTCCATTTTCCTGAAAATTTCAGCCAATTCCGTCCACAAACGCCAAAGTTATTAGACATAGAATTTTCAAAAATCCCATAGAGAAAAAATCCTAACTATATATACCTACTGGCGACCGCCAGTAGGTAATATATATATATATATATATATATATATATTCACTGAAAAAACCATAGGTTTCACACCAGTTATAGTTAGGAATTAGCATTTAAAAAACCTATTAAATTCACTGAAAAAACCATAGGTTTGACCCCAGTTATAGTTAGCTGGAAATTTTACTGATATAAAACCATTGAAATTCACACGTTATAGTTAGTCGGACTCACTATAACTTGCGCGTGCAATGCACTGCTGATGACATCACATATTACATCACTCATGACATGGTCAGTGACATCACTCATGACACCATCCTTGTGACATAGTGACAGACCTCCTTTCACTATAATGTAACCCTTGAGACACATATTCAAAAATAGAAACTGAAATTTTTAAAAAAATGGAGATACCTATATCAGTTACAACAAGCAATTCAGTAATTCCACTATCTATATACACATCCACTCATTCACCAATAGTTTTATATAGTCACTCATACATATACTCACTCATCATATGAAGTGATACACCTATACATCCTGTTACACACCGACATTCATCCAAAAGTTACTCACACACATATTCACACGTGCAAATAAACTATTGGACATCCATTTATTTGAATATAGAGTTATACACACACTTCCACCTTACTTCTATTTAAAATTACACATATTTATTCTCTTAAACAATCACTTATAGAAACACATACTTATTTAAACAGGAACTCTTACAATCTCTTACTCTCACATATACTCACTTATATACATCAATATTCATATATACTAGATTAAAACATATGTAGTTACTGATAAAGACACTAGTGAGACAGTCATTCACTCACTAACAAACACATATAGACACTCATCCACCCATACAGTCCTGTACATATGCTGTCTTCAAAACACATAGAAACAGAGAGTCAGTCACTCATGCATCTATGTGCTAAGTAATACCCCCACCAAACCATATAGACACTCATACTGATACTAAGAGAAACATCTAATAACCCATATACATACGCATGTAGCTACTTACCAACACATGTAGCCACTTATACACAAAGTAAAACACTAATATATATATTTAAATATTTAAACATTACTCACTAATATTTACTTTTTCAGAAAGGCACATATTCACTGGATGGTGTCATCAGTGATGTCATGAGTGATGTCACTGACCATGTCATGAGTGATGTAATATGTGATGTCATCAGCAGTGCATTGCACGCGCAAGTTATAGTGAGTCCGACTAACTATAACGTGTGAATTTCAATGGTTTTATATCAGTAAAATTTCCAGCTAACTATAACTGGGGTCAAACCTATGGTTTTTTCAGTGAATTTAATAGGTTTTTTAAATGCTAATTCCTAACTATAACTGGTGTGAAACCTATGGTTTTTTCAGTGAATTTCATAGGTTTTTTAAATGCTAATTCCTTTCTATATCGAGTTTGTATCCTTTTTTTTTTTACAATTTGCTGTTTTTTTGTAAGTATTCTTTTTTTTATATATTTTTTTTTTTTGCGCTCTTGGTGCGCGCTCCGAGAAGCTTTCAGCTAAGCGCTCCCGTAAGCTTTCCGGTGAGCTTAGCAGAAAGCGCACCCGGAGCGCTATTGTCGCTCGTGAAAAAAAATATGAATGAAAAGATAATAATAATGCAAAACTTTTCGTACTATACAAATAAAATCAGTTTTTTTTAATAAGGAAAATGATTATGCATTTCTGTAAAAGTTTGATGACATCACTTCGGCGCGCAACGTAAGTGCCCTCGGAAGCGCCTACGCTCGCGCCTCGTAAACGCACGCAGAAGCGCCTACGGTCGCGTCATATGTGCGCCCCGGAAGCGCCTCAAATCGCGCCGCGTAAACGCACCCGGAAGCGCCTACGATCGCGCCACGTTTGCGCCCCGGAAGCGCCTCCGCTCGCGCCGCGTAAACGCACCGGAAGTGCTCCGAAGCGCGCAGCGTAAGCGCGTCGGGTCATGTGACCCTAAAATAACACTTTTCATTGGTTGCTAACAGTTTTTTTTACAAAGAATGAAATCCCCACCCATTTCCTTCACTATTGCTTTGTACTTGGAGAGAGCAAGAGCTGTTCTGTGTACTATCTTCATCTCCTACTTTCCTGATCTACAGCAATGGCTGCAAGAGAGTCATCCAGCAGTGATTCAGATGCATTTGTAGATGAGGACCCTCCTACGGAGAAGAAAAAAATCCATTTCATCTGGAAATTTTATAACATCCCTGAAGGTGAAAAAAAAGTCAACGCTCCAAAAGTAACCTGCAAAATATGTGGGAGTACTTTATCCAGAGGCAATCCTCTGAAAAAATATAGTTTTGGTAATGCCAATTTAATCAGGCATGTCAAAAGAAGACACCCAAACAACTTTGCGAGGGAGAGTGTCAGAGACCTGGCACGGAAATTACCCACAGATGGCGGCAGCACCTCCACTGGTGGAGCAACACCTTCGGGACCATCCCGTAGAAGAATGGTCCCTAACATACAGCCAGAGTTTGCAGGCATCAAATTTCTGTGCACGGAGTGTAACGAACTGCTCTGCTATGGGGAGCAGAGTGTTGAACTTATTGCCCTAAAGAAACAGCAACACCGCTGCCCTGACAGTCCCTAAATTTTCACATTTTTTTGCTCCTGTTGAGCCGTTTTTGAATTCCTGTTTTTTGTTTTTCCCTTGACAAAAATCCAAAAAAATTATAAAATTGTTTTAAAAAGCCAAAAAAAGTTCAAAAAGTTCAAAAAACACAAAAAAATATAAAACAACAAAAAGAAGAAAAAAAAAAGTTCTTTTCAGAACTACCTCTAATTTATAAAAAAATGCATTTTTTTGTGAAAAAAATCTGTCATTTTTTTTCTCCTTAGTACGCTCCTCAGTAAGCTCCCCGGTACGCGTACCGGGTGCGCCCCCCGCGGAAATCGAAAAAAAATAATTTTTTTTTGAGGCCCCGCGGGGCCCTTTAATGGCCCCCACATCAAAACTAGGGGGTCAGAGGGGGTGTACTCTTCCCCCTTATTGTCATTTCCCCCTTTCTTTTAGCCACCTCTTGTGTCTCGATTTTACCGAGACACAAGATGGCGGCCGCTCCAGACTGTTTAGAATGTTTACAGACAACTGAGATCCAATCAGCTTCCTGCGCGCAAGTCGCGTGTCGCGCCTCGAGCGCTCTCCGGTGCGCGCACCGGAGCGCGGCTATAGATATATATATTTTTTTGAACCTAAATTACTCAAAATCCACTGGAGCACATATCTTGAGACATAGCAAAGGCACATCGGGCTACCAGTCCCTACAATTTTGCCAAGTTTGGTGGAAATCCATTCAGCCGTTCGAGCTAAAAGTGAAATCGACCGCCCTATGGAAATTAACATGGGGAAAACGCGTTTTGGGACCCCCCTTTTATCTCGGCCCCCGCTTGACGAATCCCCCCCAAACTTTCAGGGAAAGACCGGACCGCCATGAGACCATTTTCCTGAAAATTTCAGGCAGATTCGTCAACCGGCGCCAAAGTTATTCAAAATAGAATGTTGAGATTTAACATTGAAAATTATCCTAACTATAACTACCTACTGGCGACCGCCAGTAGGTAATATATATATATATATATATATATATATATATATATATATATATATATATATATATATATATATATATATATATATATATATATATACATAACCTAGGTCGCCAGTAGGTAGTTATAGTTAGAACCAACTTCCCATAGGAAGAGCATTTTTTGTTTTGCTTATAACTTTGGCATCAAGGGGGGGGAGATAAAAGGTGGGTCCCATAATGTGTTTTCTACATGTTAATTTCCATAAGAAATTTTAGACAAGGCTACAGGTCGAATGGGTGAACAGGATCACCCCAAATTTGGCAGGGGGAAGGGTCTAGGTGTAGAAAATACACTTTTGTTTATTTGGAGTAAATCCGTTCAGTAGTTTTGGAGAAATATCAAAATTTACAGATATCGATATTCGGGAATTCTGCCATCTGACTGGCTGAGACGTTACAAGCACAAGCTTGCTGCTTATTTGTTGCGAGCGCTGCGAGCGGTTGCAACTAGGAAATGTTGACCGCCATTTTGTGATTCCTTTGAAGCGAGTAAGGGGAAAAAAGGGCGAAAAAAGTAGGAAAGGAGGGTAGGAGCACTGTAACCTCTGTGGGGGAGTGCGAAGCAAAGTAGTCACACCTACCGCTCTGAAAGTAAGGTGTTGCTCAGAGTGACATGGTGCTGAGATGATATGCTGCTACACTCGGGTATGAAACCGAGAGCCTAAACCAAACCGTAGGCTCATTGCTGTAAAGTGATGTACTCTGGTCTTTGTAGCATATGTGTGCAAGGAGTGTTAGTAGGTGTTTATACCATGCAGGGAGTGGGAAGCGAACTACTGACCACTACCATGTGTTTATACTATACCGGAACTGAAGAACTCACGCCTATTGGTGTGAAGACTCAGTGATCAAACCGAGCTGATTGCTGTAAAGTGATGGGCTCTGGGCGCTGTAGGATACTAGCTGCTGTAATATAACTGTGTAAGTAGTGTTAGTATGCATTTATAGTATATAGGGAGTGGGTAGCAAATTACTTTCTCCTACTGGTCTGAAGACTTGGGGATTAAACCGTGAGCCTAAATCAGGAGCTCATTGCTGTAAAGTGATGTGCTCTGGGCGCTGTAGTATCCATCTGGAAGTAGTGTTAGTTTGCGTTTATATAATACAGGGAGTGGGAAGCAAACTACTCACCCCTACTGGTCTCAAGACTCCTGGATGAAACCATGAGCTCATTGCTATAAATTCATGTGCTCAGTGTAGTATTCCAATGTAAGTCATAGTAGAATGTTAGTATGTAATTCTACTGGAATGTAAGTATGTAATGTTATAATGTAGTGCTGTCATGAGGGGAACCTTGGGGAGTTTGTACGCAGTACTGGAGAAGACCGCTGCCTTGCTGTCTGGTCCTGATGGTGGGTGTTTAAGGTGTCTTGTTTTCCTGCAATAAATCCAGTTATCGAATCCACTGCTATCTGCCTCTTTACTACATAAATTTGGCGATGAGCGGGAGAAGGAAAAAAAGGCAGCACTCACCCATATTTCAAAGTTGCTTGCATTATGATGAAGACCCTGTTTTCTTTGTGTAGCTGTTTCTACGGTAGACAGTCAAAATATCGAGTTGTTAATGTCGATGTACCATAATATCGAGTCCAAAATATCGATGGTACGAAATGTCGAAAACAAAAATATCGTCGTAGAAAATATCGATTTATGTGTGTGTTAAAAATATCGAAGACATGAATGTCGAAATCAATAATATCGATGGTGAAAATATCGATTGTCAAAAATATCGATATGTTAAAGTGATGTTTTAAAGTATGTTAAGTAATGATTTATTTATATGTTGTTTATATATAAGATCATTTTTATATATAATTTTATTATTTTTAGTAAGAAGTCTAGGAGCGGGATGTAGAGTTTATAGGGGATAAGGGTGGGTAGTGTATTAAAAAAGTATAGTGTAAATATGGAATAATAAATTTCGCATTTGAAGTAAATTTATAAATTTGCGAAATTTTTATCAAAATATTTATAAATGCGAAATTTTATATAAAATTATTGAGTATTGTTAAATTATTTCTTCTTTGATTTTGGATATATATTAATAAATGGTGTAAATATATCTAAATATTTATTTTTTTACTAAATAATTGTATATTAATGTTAGGAGCGGGATGTAGAGTTTATAGGGGATAAGGGTGGGTAGTGTTTTAAAAAAGTATAGTGAAATTGTAAAATTTTAAATTTCGCATTTACTTTAGATTTCAAAATTTCGATATTTATAAAAATTGTTTGGGAGTAGTCGAAATTTGAACGAAATTTAGGGAGTACATTAAACATTATGAATAATTTTTGTGTATGTACAAAAAAGATTTTTACATAATGAAAATATTACATTACATATTTATATTATTTTTACTATAAATTTAGGAGCGGGATGTAGAGTTTATAGGGGATAAGGGTGGGTAGTGTTTTAAAAATATATAGGGTAATTATATAAATTAAAATTTCGCAATTTCATATAAATTTGCGAAATTTAAAAAATTAAAATTAATATTTCGATATTTGCGAAATGATATCGATTTTATTCGAATATAGTATTTATTTTTTAAGTTTGCTGTTGTTTATGTACTAAAATATATTTGTAATTATACTATTTTCATATATTTTCTGAAAATATTTGACTAATTATGTTATGAGTGGGATGTATATTTTCAAGGGGATAAGGGTGGGTAGTGTATAAACAAAGTATACTCTAATTATAGAATTAAAAATTTCGCCTTGTATTTCATTTTAGTTTCGAATCGAAATTTTATATAAATATTATTAAAATACGAAATTATGAACACTATTATGTTGTTGTTCTAATTTGAGGTATTTTGTGTATGTAGTAAAAAGAATCAAAAATATATCATGTAGTAGATATTAAATAAATAAATGTATCATATTTTTAGGAGTGGGATGTAGAGTTTATAGTAGGTCAGGGTGGCTAGTTTTATCAAAGGTACATTTTTTGCGTTTAGGGTCTTGTTTTTGTGTATGTGCGAAGGGGTATTTTAACTGTTCAGGGTCAGTTTTTGGTTTGTGTGTAAAGGGGTAGTTTTAGGTTTCAGGCTCAGTTTTTAGTTTGTGGGTAAAGGTGTTTTGTCAGGTTTCAGGGTCAGTTTTTAGTTTGTGGGTAAAGGTGTTTTGTGAGGTTTCAGAGTCAGTTTTCAGTTTGTGGGTAAAGGGGTATTTTTAGGTTTCTGGGTCAGTTTTTAGTTTGTTGGTGAAGGGGTTATGTTAGGTTTCAGGGTCAGTTTTTAGTTTGTGGGTAAAGGGGTATTTATAGGTTTCAGGGTCAGTTTTTAGTTTGTTGGTTAAGGTGTTTTGTCAGGTTTCAGGGTCAGTTTTTAGTTTGTGGGTAAAGGGGCATTTTTAGGTTTTAGGGTCAGTTTTTAGTTTGTGGGTAAAGGTGTTTTGTAAGGTTTCAGGGTCAGTTTTTAGTTTGTGGGTAAAGGGGTATTTTTAGGTTTCAGGGTCAGTTTTTAGTTTGTTGGTAAAGGAGTTTTGTGAGGTTTCAGAGTCAGTTTTCAGTTTGTGGGTAAAGGGGTATTTTTAGGTTTCTGGGTCAGTTTTTAGTTTGTGGGTAAAGGAGTTTTGTGAGGCTTCAGAGTCAGTTTTCAGTTTGTGGGTAAAGGGGTATTTTTAGGTTTCTGGGTCAGTTTTTAGTTTGTGGGTAAAGGTGTTTTGTGAGGTTTCAGAGTCAGTTTTCAGTTTGTGGGTAAAGGGGTATTTTTAGGTTTCTGGGTCAGTTTTTAGTTTGTGGGTAAAGGAGTTTTGTGAGGCTTCAGAGTCAGTTTTCAGTTTGTGGTTAAAGGGGTATTTTTTGGTTTCTGGGTCAGTTTTTAGTTTGTTGGTGAAGGGGTTTTGTCAGGTTTCAGGGTCAGTTTTTAGTTTGTGGGTAAAGGGGTATTTTTAGGTTTCAGGGTCAGTTTTTAGTTTGTGGGTAAAGGTGTTTTGTAAGGTTTCAGCGTCAGTTTTTAGTTTGTGGGTAAAGGGGTTTTGTGAGTTTTCAGAGTCAGTTTTCAGTTTGTGGGTAAAGGGGTATTTTTAGGTTTCAGGGTCAGTTTTTAGTTTGTGGGTAAAGGGGTTTTGTGAGGTTTCAGGGTCAGTTTTTTGTTTGTGGGTGAAGGGGTATTTTTAGGTTTCAGGGTCAGTTTTTTATTATAGGGGTACAGGGAAAACATAAATTAAGATTATTTTTAAATTAAAATTATTATATTAAATTAATTTTAATGCGATTACATTATTAATTTTTAAACATTTCATTTTTTATAGTAATTAATTAATATTTAATGTCCTGCAGTTACTTAAATTAATTGTTAATTGGTGTTGGAAGAGTAAATTTAATATGTTCTGTGTTCTGCACTTACTCTAATTAAATGGTGATTGAATTTCTAATTGTAAATTAATTACTGTTTTTGAGAAGAAATTACCGAAAGAAAATGGTTATTGGAGTCGGAATATTTAAAATTTAATTATGTGTATTTCAAAAATTGATATTATATGTATATGGGTGTATGAATAATAATTTTTATAACTTCAGTGTATAGTATGTTATTTATTTACATGTGGTATATAGAAATAGATATAACATTACACTTATAATACATTTGCAAAAATTCATAAAAATGATTTTGTCATAGGTAATACAAAATAATGACACCAGTTTTCTTTCCAGTAAATTTTTTTATTCAACACTTGAAATATACGAACATATATACATTTTATTAAGCTATGTTTGGTATACATATAAAAAAAATGGAGGACAATGTCTTTTTATTAATCACATTTTATAGTAATTTTCTTGACAAGTACTTTTAATTTGTAGAGAAAAAATGGTTAGTTCACATAATGTAATGTATGATATTATACATACATAATACTATTATTGTTTCTTAATAAAACATCAACATGTGTAATGAAAAACATAAGTCACTAATTTTTAATACATATAGTGATATACTGATGATGATATTAACATATGAACACTTTTAAAATTATAATATAATATAAATATCCTAATTAGAACATGGACATCATCATCAATGATTCTTTTAACATTACAATATTCTTATGTATGATTATTATTATTAATAAATACGTTTTAATAATAACAATTTTCACATATTAGTCATATTGTAAACATTTAAATCTGATAAACAAAAACAATATTACACATTTAGTTATATAATAATTTTAATAAATATTACATTAAATATTTTTATTTTTTTGTACTTAATGTAATAAATATTAAAAGTATGTAATATATAATTAATATACAGGCAAATACATTTTATATTCACAATATACTATACAATTTTTATAACATTACACATAATTTCGAGCCATATTTATAACAATAATCGACATTTATTGTAGTTCTTTTCACAGTTACATATAATTTGGATCGTTTCTTTTGTAACCACTCTTTGTCTTTTTGCGTTATTTTGGTAAATGGAAAGTCGCGGTTGGAAACAGATTCACTTTTGAGTAGGTACGAATCTACTTTTATATTGTTAAAGTATTGTAAATTATAATTAAAGGTTATATTTTGGTATTTTGGGGTTGAGAATTAAAGTATGACTATTTACATATAATGGAGTGGAATCAATACGTATTTTCGGTCACGCATTTTTGAGCCATTTAAAATAGTTGGAGTTAATGAGTATGTGGTATAATTTAATGAAATTATAAATTAATAGGAATATTATCTTTAAATATTCTGGGATATTCGTTAGTGTTATGTCGGTGGGATTGTTTAGCTGTTTTTTTTTCTCGTATTTTGAAACAGCTATTTCCGTTTCCGATAATTTTTTTTTAAGGGAAAGGAAGTGTGTTTCAGTTGTTAGAACGGAGATGATTTACATTCTGCCTTTATATTTTGAGTTCGGTGATATATTTATCACACTTTAAGATAACAGTCGTTATTGTAAATGGCATTTAAATAGTCGTTTAATTTGGATGATGGATAGTTTTTGCAGAGTTAAAGAAAACATAATTAATGAATCGTTGGATTAAGTGTTTGATATTTACACATTGTATTGTCGGATAAAGGATTATCTTTATGATGTTCTATTTAAAGGTAAGTTATAAATTTATGTTCTTTTATTTGGATGGAAGCAGTTTTTAAAAACAAATATTGTGATATAATAATATATTTATTTAGTCTTTTTAGAATAGTGTTAAAAAATAAATTAGACTAAATAAATATTTTTTATTATATTAAAATATGTGTTTTTTTAAATTAAGGATATTGTTTGATCTCTATCAATTAATTTAGTTATAGCAATTAGTTCAATGTTTTGGCTATCATTTTTAAATATTCCAGTCCTCTTGTTGTAGGATATAGTTGGACTTGCTGTTGTAGATATAAATACATTTGAGCAGTTTGTCTAGAGAGTTTTGGTTTCAGTTGTATGACTGATTGCTGCATACGTAGTTCCTGAAAGCTTTGCTCTTTTTGTATAGCTGAGACTAGCTTGTGTAATGTGGGTGTTGTACGTCCAGTAGAAGAGAGGAAGGCATTGTGCCAACCTTCAACAGCATTGTTCGTTTTTGCTTCTTGGTTGAGTGTTGGTAGATAGACATTCCACCAGGGAATTGCAAATTTTGGCTGGCGTCTGTGGCCTGACCTATGTAGTCTTCCTACCCAGTTGTCCTCAAAGTAATCTAAAAGTGGGGCAAGTCTTTGCTCATTTTGGGTGTAGAAAGGACTTTCAATTAACAAATTGTAATGTTCGGCCACATCAGTTACTGGTACATATGCCAGAGCAATGAGATGTTTGATCTGGTATGCAAAATTTATATTTGTTGCATACTCAACACTAAGGGCAGATTTTTGTAAATGTCTCCAGAGACATTGATTGAAATTAAAATAACATCCTTGAATGGATGTGTGTGGGTACGTTTTCAAAATAGAATTAATCATAGCTTGCTCGAAGTCTATGATGATTTTCATTGGGAAGTAGTCAGAACTTTGTTCCTTTATTTTTTGTAAGATTTCAGAGTAAGTAGTGGCTTGTTTGTTTGGTAATAAACAATATATGAAGGGGATACAGGTATTATGATATTGCCCATGAATTGTGTATAACTGGTAGAAAGGTTTTGGGCATATAGAAAAAGTACCATCCATCATCCAAGTAGTACTTTCAGTTAATTTTTTTATATTGTTATTAGTTGCAAACATGATTATTCTTTTGTCCTTGCTATGATTGTCATAAAATATAAATGGCTCCTCATTATGAGTAATTACAAGCTCTGGCGGAATTATGACTTCTTCAAAAGTTTTTGGAGTTGGTATATTGGGTCTACTTGCTTTTTTGGTTCTTGCTATTGTTCTTTTAATGGTAGCAATAGATGGTAGCTGACCTCTTGCTTCTTTGGGAACTTTAGGTAGTAATTCTTTCAGAATTACGTTGGTAGGTAATTCTGATCTGGTACTGAATTCCTTGATATTTTCAAGAGTGGATCTCACTTCTATTTCGGAGATGTTTGGTGGGTGATTATGTTCAGTGGTATTTATAACACTAGTTTCCCTTGTTGTAGCACGGCCATAGCATTTATTGGAGTAATATTTTGTACACTTCCAATTCACTTTAAGGTCTTTTTGTTTCTCTTGAGTATAAATGTAGCCCATATAGCATAACAAAAATTTCCCTTTCTGAGAAGTAATAAATCTTGCATCATCAGTCATTCTTTACTTCTGGTATCTAGAAAAGTTAATATACAAATATTAATACAATATGAAATGTATAAAAGATTTTAAATAAAGCTAGTATTCTTCTAGTAATTTACTTACCAACAGTAATGTTCTATTTATCGAAAGTAGATGCTTGTTCAGTTAGATGTTGTTCTTGTATTGCCACGGTCTGTTGAGAAATAATTAAGTATGTTATAGGAAAATTTACCACTTTTTTGCTTGGTAACTTATTTTTTATGTTATAATGTCTCTAAAAATAGTTTTGTTTATTGAATGTAAAAAGAGAAATTTCCAAGATTATACTAACAGATGCATAAAAAGAGTCATTTTTATTTCTAGTACATTCTATAGAGTTTATAAAGACTAGTTATGTTTTATTTATGAACTTACCAAGAGAATTATAGTAGTAGCAGAATGTTTGTTCTTTGATGTGAATTATCTGTTTTCTGTACCTTTGAGTTCTGTTTAGAGAGAAAGATGATGAAAATTACTAATGCGTTTATATGTAATATAAATAATACACATTTGTTATAAAGCATTGTTACTTAATTGCTAAAATGAATCGGGGATGATACATGTATTATGAGTAAAAGCACAAAAAACATATTTAAGAACAGGAAGATTATACCAACAGATGCATAACAAGAGGCATTTTATTTCTAGTACATTGCATAGAGTTTATAAAGACTAGTTATGTTTTATTTATGATCTTACCAAGAGAATTATAGTAGTAGCAGAATGTTTGTTCTTTGATGTGAATTATCTGTTTTCTGTACCTATGTGTTCTGTTTAGAGAGAAAGTTGATGAAAATTACTAATGCGTTTATATGTTATATAAATAATACACATTTGTTATAAAGCATTGTTACTTAATTGCTAAAAAGAACCGAGGATGACACATGTATTATGAGTAAAAGCACATTAAAACATATTTAAGAACAGGAAGAAAATATTTTTTACACAGCATTGTAACTTTTTTTTCCAAAAAATTCTGCCAGCACAGTATGTATTAAGATTTACAGGCTAAGAAACAAAGTATAGAGTTTTAAATTAGGCCAATAGTTGGCTAAGAACGCTAAGTAAATGTTAAACATATGTAGATACCTTTTTTAAATGTAAAGTGTCCTGTATCTTGAAGTTGAAGTATAACTTGATTTGTTTGTAGAGTCTGTTTAAAGGTAAAGTACATAAAGAAATAACAAATTAGGTTACAAATCTTGGTCTATAATTAATAGACAAAAAAATTAGAATTTATTAACAGAGTTATATGATTACTTACTTGTAGTTTTAGGACGAATTTTCTTGAAGAGGAGAATATAGATGGTGCTCCCAAAATTGGCAGTATGTGGTCACGAAGAATATTTCCTGCAACTTGTATGGCTGTTTGTGATTGGTTTATATAGTCTATGTGTAATTAAGTTTGCCATCTGATTGGTCAGATATGTAAAGACGAGTTACTATTGGTTAGTTTGAATTTTTTTTAAGTAAAACATTTAAGATATATCTTCTTATATAGTTTATGTTAAGGAATTAAAATGATATATTTATGTAAAATAAAAGTCTTGTTATAAATAAAGTTTATGTAAAATGAGTACTAAGTATTAAATAAGTATGTTTACAAAGAGTTTATATACAAATTGCGTCAGTTAGCGAAAACATAATATTGTACACTAAATGTTACTTAATAATTTGAAAATACATTAGTGAAGTCATTAGAAATGTGTGTATTACTTAGAGAATAGATTTATTGGTGTTATATATAAAAAAAGGAGTATAATTTAGCTATCGATATTTTGATATTGACGAAAATAGTGCTATCGAAATTTTTGTATTCGATATTATTGTAGTGTGGTATATGTAGTATTGAGCGTCGATATTATGGTAATCGAAAATAATGCTAACGATATTTCTGTAGACGATATTTTTGTGCATCGATATAGTTTGCTCGATATTTTTGTAGTTTACATGTTAAGTATAGGGTGTCGATATTAGTGCTATCGATATTAGAGACTCGATGTTATCGTAGGTCGATTTTTTGGAAATCGATATTCTGTCAGTGATTCGTTTCTACTCATCCCAGGTTCATCAGCTCATTAAACTATGTCATCCAACCTCTGATAAGATTTATATTTTTAGATTTTGCGCTTCCTCTGTCTCTTCACAACACTCTAGTCTCTGTACTTCACGGGTGTAAGTAGTGTTAGTATGCGTTTATACTAACCAATGCATCATGGTCCTAGGGAGCGCGACCGCCCGGGTGCAGCTCATACAATGTCCTGAGGTGTGCATCCGCGGGTCATTTATATTTGCTATTAGAGGGTGGGTGCATGGCTTCCACCATGTGATATCAAATCCTTGTTTGACTAGTTGAAGCGAGAGGAGGAAAACCTTGTATCGCTGTAATAGAGCGGATCAGAATGGTAAAAATGTAGAAAAAAAAATGGGGTCTCACTTGTTGATTTAAATGAGGCTCCTAGTGGGTAATGTTCTGTAGCTTATCTTATTATTATATTGCGGGGTCTCTGTAGGACTTGGAATTTTATGTCACGTTTCCCAGCCTAGGCGATCGTCACCTTCCCGGGTACTGTTAACTAATTGTTTTAGGGGCTTGGAAGCCAACTGAAGTCCGGGGATCTCCACCCTCCGGGGCTTTACTTAAATATGCAGGGTGGGCCTCGGCGGTCCCTTAAGCTGCGATGGTCCTAGGCAGTGCCTTATTGATTCTGTAATTACACGGGCAGTACTCATGGTGTTATATAGTGATACACGCATAGAAACCTTGCAGTTGAAGAATTACGCAGGCTTCATTTATGTAATACCCTGTTGGTTTATATTTGGTAAGTGCACCGCGAAATTACAAATGTTTTCCCTCATAACCTCCTATAAATAGACGATTTTCACAATAAACTACAGACAAGTGTTGTCAGAAAAAGAAGACCTATACACTCACTCATTTGTTGGGAAAAAAACCTTTATTAAAACAACACAAATAAATGGAAATACAGGTTTATTAAAACAAACAACAGTATAACATGAATTGATTGTTACTGTGGGACTTCTCCGGAAGCAGCATACAAAACATGAAAGACAAAAATTAAACATAAGTAAGTGTGCCATGTGGAATAGGAAAAGAAAGGTAGTCCGAATGAAAGAAAGATAGTGAGAATGAGAGGGAGAGGGAGTGGCTGGAAAGGAGAAGGGGAATGAGAGTCAAAAGAACAGAGGGAGGAGACAAAGCATCGACCTACTGCACCCAGCCCTCATTGTTTACGTCCTGTAACCTGTTTATCTCGGACACTGGGGTCCGCGAGAAATAGTATGGTCCAGCAAGTCCTTAAATTGAAACATATCAATGAGGCCTTAGATTACATTATTAGCTATGGGAACATTGCTTGCCTTTACCCGTGCACCCAGGGTGCTGCACCCCAGTACCTTCCCCGCACTGTGCTCAATTGTAGGTCTTGTGCACCGAAGTTTCAATGCTCACTTGCCACCACCGGTGTGTCCAACGACATGCCGGTGCAATCTCCAAGTCTGGGGTACTTTTGTAGGGTGGAGAACAGGTCTCCGGTCGGGGACAGTGTCTTGATACCACGATGGAAGGCGTCAGAACGCCAAGGGCATCATTACGGGGTGAGCACCGGCTCTGCCTATTTTTCGGTCAATTAATTCAGTGTCTGAAAAGGGAGAAATACATTAAAGGTGAAAACGTGTGGAGGTAAATGAAGAATTAATTCACGCTTAATAGAAAACACCAGTTGAGTGCATCCTTCGTTTTTGAAGTATGGTCTACCAACTGTTAGTGGTAATCGTGGTTCAAAGAGGAGTTAGAGTGCACGACAATACACAAGGTTAAATAATAATAAGTTGTACCAAGGTACACATACAAAGAAACAGAGCGTATGTTAGAAGCATAATGTGCACTTGCAGTGGCGGGAGCCCTTGTGCATGTTCACTTGGTAATGAGCTCACTACAGTGCCCTCAAAGCCAAAGCCATGTGTCAGTAGGGCAGCGCTGCCCCCTGGCTCAGGCCTATAGCACGGTCCAGCAGGTCCTTAAAATGAGACAGACATGTGACTGAATGACGTCAGAGATCACATCATTACGCACATCAACATCGCTTTTTCACACCTGTGCACCCAGGCTGATGCAGTCAACCCCTCCCGCAGCACTGTGCTCAACACATGTCAGTAGGGCTGCGCTGCCCGCTGGCTCAGGCCCACTGTATGGTCCAGCAGGTCTTTAAAGGGGGACAAAGATGTGACTGAATGAGGTCAGAGATCACATCATTACGCAGGGCAACTTCGCTTTTTCACACCTGGGCACTCAAGCTGATGCAGCCCACCCTCCCACAGCACTGCGCTCAATTGGAGCCGCTGCCCACCCAGGCCCCACTGCTCACCTGCTGTCATTGTTGTGTGTGCAAACACTACAGGCAGCAGTGTTCACAATTCAGTTGCTGTGTTGATTGTAGGATGGTGTACACCTCATGGATCCCTCTGGAAACACAACGGTCAGTAGGGTTCACAATTTAGAACCAGTGTTGATTACCAGGATGGTGTACACCTCATGGATCCCTATTTTTTATTGCACATTGTGATATGCGAAGTAGATGCTGCCATATCACCTTAGGGCGGAATATGCAAACACAACAGGTGAGAGACCGAATGTGGATCAATGTCACACACTCAACCCAGTCCAAAGATCTGGGCCCAAATCCATCGTTATTTTGCACTCCACACCACCCTGGGTTAGACAATGGCGATATGCAAATCAGCTCTGACCCTGTGCCCCATGGGAACAGTCCAGTCCGAACTACAAAAGCCATGTCCTTCCCAGAACGGAATCAAGCATCCGAGGACCGGACCGGTTTCGAGGTAACACCTCTCATCAGCCCGGCTAGCTTGACTCCAGTGGTGTGGAGTGCCTGGGACCCACGTCTGGGCATCCCCAGCGCACTTAGGGCGGAATATGCAAACACAACAGGTGAGAGACCGAATGTGGATCAATGTCACACACTCAACCCAGTCCAAAGATCTGGGCCCAAATCCATCGTTATTTTGCACTCCACACCACCCTTTGTATGGAAGTATTGGGACATGTGGCTTCATCATTATCCTATTTATACGTACCCAAAGTGGGATGTGCTTGTTTATGCCAGGCAAACATAGGGGTGTGAATATTTGTTCCGGGGATCTGGGCGTTGTTCAGTTCCTGTCTTGCCAGGCAGTGTACTAGTGTGTGTTTCTTTTGCAGTTTTGACATTGCAGAATGTACAATTTTCATTAATGTAGCATTTATGGGGAGGGGGCAACTATCGCTAATGAGATGCTGTTCGAAAAGATTGAATAGCGAACATCACATTTCGTTGTCAAGGTTGTGGACATGCGCAGGCATGTATGTCAATGGTGTGTGATAATATTGAAAGTGTTGCTATGGCAAAGCAACACATGTGAATGCACTCGGATGGAGGGAGGATCAGCAGTGAGGCTATGTCATACACAGTGATAACGCTCATTACAGTCAAGCAATATATGTCAAACGTGAATCTTAAAGTCTCACATCTAACACACTACTATATTGGTAAAGCCTGACAGCGTACAGCAATACAAATCTACACATTACTGTTTACTGCTTGTCACATGTGATCTAGGATGTGCACTCTGCCTGTGGCTGATGATACTTCTCAGAGCCACTAATACCCAGGCCGAAGGGCAGGACAATATTGTGCACACACACACACACCAGGGGCAAGGTGTAACGCACATTTGTTTTTTGATGTAACGTTTGAGATGCATGGCCATCACTCGTGGAAGGCTAATGTACAGGCCATGAATATTGATCAAGATGATCGTTGCATGTTGTGTGTAGTGTAAGATATGTGTATACAGCAATAAACTTTAAAAAAAAGCTGTTTAAGCTGAAGAGGTGTCTCTCATCAAACGCTGTGGAGAGAATGACTAATATTGGTGGGGTTGTCCAATTGTTACATGGGAAATGTTATGAAGCAATCAAATGCTTTTTTTTAAGGTCACATCGCAATCACACACCGAGAGTGCAAGGAAGCCGCATCCAATGCGATTTTGAGAAAATATATTTATCATAATATAAGTTTATTACAGTTAGAAGTATATAAATCTTTAAAATATTTTTTATGATGTCACTGACCATGTCCTGAGTGATGTAATATGTGACATCATCAGCAGTGCATTGCGGGCGCGCAAGTTATAGTTACTATGCAAGGCGAATTTCTCTGGTTTTCTCTAAACCAAATGTCCAACTAAAAATACCATCCCTGAAACCTATGTTTTTTTAGTGAATATATATAAATGCCACTTAGCAACTCACTGTGAATTAAACACTGAGCTCACAATGTTTTAATAGCAGCTGCTACCATACCACTAAGCAAACCCTGGTTAATACTCTTTGATGCTGTGCAAACAGTAGCAAAGTTAGTACTACAAAGATCACAATTCTCTCTATCTTCAACTCTTTTAAAAACAAGTCTTTATTGGTTTTATAACATAATAGGAGAGACACAATAGTCTGATCTAATTATTCTGGGTGTACATATGACAGGTTTGAAAATCCAAATCATGTCTCGTCACAGTGTTGAAGATTAAAACAATACAATAACACATACATTAACACATAGAAGCAGTGGTATGAAAGTTATTGTCAGTACAAACTCCACCATCTCTGTGCCACCATGCCAGTTATTTAAATCTCCCAGGGGCATATTCTCAAGGAGCTATCGCTGAGGTAAGGGCCCCCATATCGCAGCCAAAGTTGTGATAAAGTTAAGACCCCATTCACAAGCTGGTGCTAACAGCCCATAGCACCAGTTTACCTGCGATAGCAGCCACAAAAATCATTGTCACAGATGGCCCCCGCAACTATCGCTAATGAGATGAAAAATAGCATTCCGTGCCAAAAGCCACGAAAACACCACTCCGCAATATTCTTAAAGACCAGCCAGATTGGCGATAACATCCCAAAACATGCGATAGGGCGAATTAGCAGCAGGAAATGAACACCTGATTTGACCTAGTGCAAAGCTGGACAGCGACCTGGACCACATAGAGGAGCCCAGCCCACAGCCGTCCCTGAAGAACAACAGATACCATGGAGCTGCTGATCATGCAGCTTGGAGCTCCAGCAGGGCCACAACACCCACCACCACCACCGTCAGGCCCACCACCACCCCCGGACACCCCACGCTCACCCCCAGACCACCACCGAAGCAGAGCAGACACAGACCGCGGACCTTCAGAAAATGCACCAACCTCACAGACACGACATCAGAATATGTCATTGCCCACTACAGGCTCAAAATGGCAACCATCCTCCGCATCCTGAGCATCATTGCCCACAGGCTGACAGTGCCAACACAGCGGACAACCAACATCCCCCCACAGAAAACGCTGCTGGCCGTCCTGCATCTGTTGGCCTCTGGTACCTTCCAACCCACAACTGCCAGAGTCGGAGTAGTCTCACAACTGTCCTATTGAAGTTCCTCAAACCTGTCCTGGATGCCATCATGAGCTTGGTACCCCAGTGCCTATACTTCCCCCACACCACGCAGGAACAACTGGAGACCAAGCAAGGCTTCTACGCCATAGCTGGATTGCCGCATGCTTGGGGGCAATAGACTGCATCTATTCAATAAGGAGCACAGAGGGAAAAAGGAAACTACGGGTCACCCTCCACTCGAAAATCATAAACACACAAAAACCCAGTCTTTGAGGCAAACCTTTCTACATATAGAATGTATGCATATAACTACAATTTTCTCCTTTAAAATTACTCCTCGTCTTTGTTTTATGTGACGTAGTTTGCAACACGTTTTTGCCTTTCCATAAAAACCTTTCTCAACAGACAGTCTACGAGAAAACAGGTGGTAACTGAAATATTGTTTACGCAGTTCTAAATACATTCAGTACAAAGGATGTTTTCTTACTAAGCAGAAAAACATATAGAGCACCAATTACTGTGGAAAACAATGTGCAGAGGGCAAAAGGACCTCTCACGGACGCACCACCAACGGGTTAACTGGTAGGAACTCACCAGATAAGCCCCCTTTTCTCATCATCGGTGGTCATTTTGTCCCAAAAAAAAGTGTCCAAACAAAGAAATAAAATCTGTAGGTGCAGTGAACTGACAGATGATTACACTCCACGTTGTGACAACAGGTGATTAAAATTGGCAGAAACACTTTTGTCACAATCACTTTATTATTCACTAAGCGTGATCCGCCTAATAAAAAGCAGGCAGGTTGCTATCCATGCATACCAATACCAAATGCCAACATGTTTCTTTGCAACAAAACTGTTTGAAAATTCTTCAGGGCCAGACACTTTGTCACAGCACCAGTGTTGGACACACCCTTCAGGTAGACCCCAATCAGCTTCTGTCTCTCATTGCCGCTTTTGAGGTGGAAATGTAGTGGACAAACTCCTCATGTGAGTCCTATCTAATTAACCCTTCAGGCGTTGTGTCAATCAACTGGGGCCTCCTGCCTCGTCTCCTCCTGCAGGAGGAGACAATATGCTCCTTGAGGCCCCACTCTACCTGAAGGGTGTGTCCAACACTGGTGCTGTGACGAAGTGTCTGGCCCCGAAGAATTTTCCAAGAGTTGAATTGAATTACTTCCTTGTGCCCGTCGCTAGAAATTAGTCGCAGCTGTTCTGTATGGCTCACTATAAGTCCGGATGAGAGATTTGTTCCATCTACCACCCGGACCGGTCCGCTCTTTGGTTTTTGAATTGCCCTCAATCCCAACTTAGCTGCAAACTTTAAATCACAAAAGTTTCCTGTTACTCCAGAATCTATCATTACTGAAACCTCAGTCAGCGGTACTTGCCGAAACTTAATTACCATAGACAAAATCAAGTGTGGGTCGGATGACTGCAAGGTGTTAGCCACTTGATGTTCTTTTAGAGTTGATGTTTGGCTATCATCCACCTGTCCAACTCCTCCTACAGGTGGTGCTGCAAGTTTTCCTTTGTTTTGAATGAATTCTTTGGCTTTTTTGGACAACCTCTAATGAAATGTCCACTTGACCCACAGTACATGCACAAGTTGCCAGTTCTCCTTTTCGCTTTTTCTTCTTTTGTCAAAGGACCTCTTATTGTTCCTATGTGCATGGGTTCCGAACCCTGTTGTCCTTCTATACTTCTGCTGCCTTCAGACCGAGCTCTATCAAATCTAGGAACTGTTGCTTTGAATTCTCTTCTCTTCTCACCCTTTGTTTCACCTTGGCGGAATTTGATTTCTAAAACAAGGTCCACTAGTGCCGAAATCTCCGTGGGTCGATTTGGTATCTGAGCCATTACATCTTTAAGTTCGTCCCTTAAAACTCAGTAAAAAATGGCAGCTCTTTTGCTCTCAGGTCAATCAGTCTAACTACCAGTTTATTAAACTGGGCTAAGTAAGCCACCAGGTCTCGGTTTCCTTGCTTTAAATCAAGCAGTTCGTTATCAACTCCCTGAGAGATTCTTCGTCTGTCAAACATCCAAAGAAATTCCTGTTTAAAGTCTTCATAGTCATGCACTAGAGGGTCATCTCGGGTAACCAGGGACATGGACCAAGACACTGTGTCACCACTAAAGTATGACAGAACAAAGGCCACTCTTGATTGCGCATCTGGAAAAATGGAAGGGGGACACATGAAGTGTAAGGTGCACTGAGTAATAAATATCTGTGCCTTTTGTGGATCTCCACTAAATCGTTCTGGAGGGGCTACTAGAATAACTGGGCACAAGGAATGGATTACTTGTGCTGTCATCCTATTCGTGCCTTCCATTGATGTTTCCATAGTTTCTCGTCCTGAACTAAATGGTTGTGTTAATCTCTGAGCTAGTTCTGCAGTTTCTTTCCTGGAGGTTACTACTTCTTGTCTAAGGCTCTGATTTTCCTCCCTAACTCCTACCAACTCTTTTTGTATTGTCTCTAAAACCATTCCTAAGGTCTGCAAGTTTATTCCTTCAGCCATTTCTATTCGGGTGCAAGTATATCACTTGGGTACTTCACTCTGTCAGACGCCTTATATATTCTCTTACCAAGAACTTGAACAGGAACAGAAACGCTAGTTCCCAACTCCCTCTCAAAGTTACTCCTGAGGTCCATGTTATCTCTAGACTCCAGAATACCCTCAAGGGGGAAGGAGGAGTCGACAAAATAATAAACTAAGAAGAGACTGGTCCTGCAACCTTGTCTTTACAGCTTCTTCTGTGTCTTTCTTAGTCTGACCAGCAGACCTTTTCTCCTCTGAAGACCTAAATAAAACACAAGATATTATCTTTCTCTACTATTCTATACCTATGTCTACTCTATATCTTATGCTATGTTTATCTACCCTTAGTTCCAAGAACTGTGCTTCTCTTCTGTGTTTTTCTTTTCTTCCTTATTCTAAATTACACAGCAATGACACTTATCTCAAGACAAAATATTTTCTTTTTAATTACTCTTACTTTTTTCCTATAACGTATAATTATGTTTCTCTATCCTATGTATGTTTTCTACTTACTTCTCTTACTTTGTCTTTTGTGCTTCTCTTCTGTCTTCTTATTGAATACACTTTTTTACCTTATTCTATATTACACTACCTAAAGCTTAATCTAGAAAACAAAATATTTCTTTCTTTAATTTAACCTTTTATCTTCTCTTTTGACTCTAATTACTTAGACTTGTCTATGTATACTCTCTACTTACTTTTCTCAATGTGCTTCTTTTCTTATATGTATTTTCTATGTCTTTCTTCTTATTTCTTGAGAAATTTAAATAGCTGTTGGTATATAGTTTTCTTTTGAAAAATCAAATTGCTGTCTTTTCTTTCTTTACAGTTTTTACAAGTGCCACCTTATCATCTTTAGCAGGTAAGTTATATTTACAATGTCTTTATTTACAATTATCATTAGTAACTACAATTCTTAATGTTGTCTAAGTAACTTAGCTAGTCTTAGTCTTCGTTTTCCTCCTCTCGTCCTTCTTTACTGAAGAAGAACCAGCATGAGACTTTTCAGCTGTTGCAATGTTACTGTCTTCTCTGGTAAAAGTGTTGTGTGGAAGGAATCTGCGCTGTCACTCTAGACTCCTCCAAACTCCTCCGTTTATGCCACAAACTAAATAATTGAATTCCAACCTCAGTTCCCTACTTCCCACGAAAGTAGCGAAACGAAACCGGATGAAAACCCAACGTTTTTTCCTGTCACTCTTGGACTAACGCAGAGCTTCACAAACAAGATGCGCATACTGCAACTTCCTCATTGAAGTGCGCATTGCTTTCTGAGAGTGCACTTCAACAAGACTCCAAAGCACCTGTGAAGAAAAAAGCTAGACCACCACCTTAGTTTCAACATTGGCGGCCATCTTGGAATTTCGGATCTGATTGAGCCTTGCCCAACAGTTGGTTTCTAGTCGTTTCTTTCTTGCCAGACTTCGATTTTTATTTAACCATGTGCCAACTATTGCTAATACTTGATTTGGAGATCTGACAGGCGAAGAACCAAGATATACCACCACCACCAACCTATGCACGTGAATGAGTTTTTTTTATCTGAATACTGTTTGAATTTTTTAAAAAGAACCATGGTTATGCAGGACAAGTGATCCATTCCCCATTTGATTTTTTCACACAATTTAATATATCACGTATGTCTCCTTAAACACAGTGAAGGCTGGTGGACTTAGAACGTGATGGGCTGTAAATAGCTGCCACATAATGGTCAAAGCTGAGCACAGCCCGTGATTCAACTCCCTTCCTGGTTGTTGGGCCATGGTCAGCAATTGCTCTTCATTTTACCACCCAAAAAACTTTGTAAAAGCAGGCCCCATTGGTTCATTTTACAGTAAACTTTTCATGTTAATTAAGTACAAATATTAAAGTTATGAAGGCACAGTAGACAGCATGTTATTATAGTTTGTGTTATTCCAGGAGGGACTGCACCCTCTGTAAGTAATCTTTGAAAAGATCTTTATCAAAATGTCCCCAAAACTATTCTTAAGTTATATGTGTTACAGGCAATTAAGAAATGTAATTATGTAACATTACTCAGCCTATCAGCTTGCAAAGTATATATATAATGTTTTACTCCGCTAATGTTATCTGTTCTGTAACTGGCCTTAAATGAATGTGCATTTTGAATTAGAATAATGCATTTAAGTGTCAGGTAATGAGTTATGAGCAAGAAAGACGTACCAAATCTAGTAAATGGTTATTTGTGTCTTGTGTTGAAAAAATCCACACATCTTAGAATTGACCCCTTCATATTAATTTTCTGCTTTCTAAACACACCGGAAGCATGTGATTCACACCCATCTGTTCGCACTCAATGTGCCGGGGGTGTGTTTTGCACACCCCAGGATGGATTTGACAGCCGTCATTTACCGTTAGGAGCACAATTGTAAGGAAACAGCAGAAGTACCGCCACTAAGCTCTTGGCTTGAAGACACAACCTCTAAAAGAACAACTTAGGAACTGCCCTTGCAATCGCCCCACAGACAAGAATTGTGGAGGCAAAAATGCCATGGCTACTTGGGTGTGGCGCAGAGATGCAAATACTGCACTCGGTCCACACGTATACTGTTCAGGGCACTTCCGTAATAGCAAAAAACTAGTAATAATCATAAGGCTTTAGAGAGAAGTCTTCAAGGCGTCTCGCATGGATACAAGCTTCCCGGTAATGCCCACACCCCTGCTCTTCGGCCTCCGCTGCCTAGGGGCCTCTACACTTGTTACACATATCTCCTGTCATAAACTGCACTTTTTTTCTGTGTCACAAGTTCGCACTAAAATGGATAAAAAACAACGGCGGAACAACTGCAACTCATTCTGTGTTTTTTTAAAAGTTTTTCCTGTATAGAGATGTTCAGTTCCCATATAATGCACTGTTGCCTGTGCTGACACATGGGCGTCTTTCATTGACACCCCGGCCTTGATCAGAGGTAAGTCACTGAAATGAAGTTCATGAAACGTAATTATACCCAACAGCAGCCGATTCATAATTCAGGTTCCACTACTTAAGGAGTTCACTGCGCCTCGCTAAATTAGCCCTCAGCAAAGACATGAACGGGCAGAGATGACTCTGAGCCCGGCTGGCAGCAGAGCGGACACAGAGGGACAGAGCCTCCTGCGAGCAAGATGTGCCAGAGTTACCCATCCCAGCCTGGGTACTGACCCTAAAGGGTCACGCGGGGCTGCTGGTTGGGATATCACACCCTAGCCTCATTTGTGGCACCGTGTGCAGAGCGGAGTGCCCATAGAAGCGTGTCTGCTTGTCTCCTACGAGAAGCAGTTATTTAGAACCCCACCCACACAGGCAAAGCACAATACCAAGGTTTTGGGAATTCCTTCCAACACGTGTTTCTTTTTTCATTGAGTTCAATGGTTAATTCTCACTGTAATCCTGCACAGTTGCGTCCGGCAAAACGGGTGGCTTGGTTTGCATGCCGGAGGGAGGTTAGGTGGGGAGTGTAATGGTCACGAACGGTAGTAATCTTCAGTATATAATAGGAAACTTAACTGCTTCTGCTGAGACGCATGCCGCTCTACCGCCTCAGCTCCAGCCGCACTGGAGTCATGGCACATAGGCAGCCTCCCTCCTCCTGCTCCCCTAAGCCGCCAATCACAACGCTGCAATAGCAGCGTTGTGATTGGCAAGGCGCAGCGGAGAGCGCCCCAGCCGGACCATTTTCTCTATGTAGGCTGCATCATGCAGCCTACGTAAGGAACAGGGGGGAGTGCTTTGTTCGGCCCTGGGGTCACTCCCCCCCTGCCCTCAAAGAGGACCGCCCACTCGCCCGCCACTAACCAGGCCAAGAGGTACATCTGCTTTCTCGGAATGTGAGAAGGCAGAAACATAAATGGTAGTTTTAACCGTTTATGTTTCTGCGAGAAAGCAGTGGGGCGACGCCCCCACGACCCAATGGGGGAGCTGCCACTGGGCTGTTGGACACTGATCTTGTTTAATTAAGAGAAATGCCCCCTCCTGAGTTTCGTTTCAGACACTTTACATTTTGTTTCAATTATGAGTGCACTGTTCATATCAGCGCATAGCTCTCTCACTAGATAGAGACCCTCTCCCAATTGTCTGGTGGCGGGCCCAGGATGGAACGACCTTGGAATATGCTAGTTTGTGTAAGATATGAGCGCTGAACCTTTTTTTTATATTTCACTGTCCAGTTATATCTGCTTGGAAAATTCCAATGTGGGCGTGTTTTTACCCGGCTATGAAACACACATAATGTATCTTTATGCTTGTTGATTTCAGTTCCCTATGTGGCACTCCAAGCGACTGGTCAGATGGAGCTCCACTCTGAGTGTATATGAATAAACAGTTATTGGTTTTTATTCTCTACTGTCTGACCAACTCTTCATTTGGTACAAAAGGCTGAGAGGTGGTCATTAGTGATGGGTCACTTCCTTCAACGTGCCGGTGCTGCCCTTGCTTGGAGCGCCGAGGGGCAGGGTGGCACAATTACTTTTATTTTTTAACTATTTCAAAAAAATTTACTACACTTTTTAATTATAAACTTAATAAATGTGGACATATAAATTGATTTTACACATTACTTTATATAACAACAATAATACATACATATAATTAAAATACCCCTTTACCCAAAAACCCAAAACTGACCCTGAACCCTAAAAATACCCCTTTACCCAAAAACATTTTCACTAAAAAATCCTGTACACACACCTAAAAATAATTTTAAAATTAACATAATTAATTACACAATTGTTATTTAATTATTAATTGAAATTAATTAACTATTATTTATTACACTATTTATATTCATTTAAAACATTAATTAATCTATTATTTCATTATATTTAAATACCCCTTTACCCAAAAACTGAAAACTGACCCTGAACCCTAAAAATACCCCTTTACCCAAAAACTGAAAACTGACCCTGAACCCCAAAAATACCCCTTTACCCAAAAACTGAAAACTGACCCTGAACCCTAAAAATACCCCTTTACCCAAAAACTGAAAACTGACCCTGAACTCTAAAAATACCCCTTTACCCAAAAACTGAAAACTGACCCTGAACCCTAAAAATACCCCTTTACCCAAAAACTGAAAACTTACCCTGAACCCTAAAAATACCCCTTTACCCAAAAACTGAAAACTGACCCTGAACTCTAAAAATACCCCTTTACCCAAAAACTGAAAACTGACCCTGAACCCTAAAAATACCCCTTTACCCAAAAACTGTAAACTGACCCTGAACCCTAAAAATACCCCTTTACCCAAAAACTGAAAACTGACCCTGAACCCTAAAAATACCCCTTTACCCAAAAACAGAAAACTGACCCTGAACCCTAAAAATACCCCTTTACCCAAAAACATTTTCACTAAAAAAATCCTGTACACACACCTAAAAATAATTAAAAAATTAACATAATTAATTACATAATTATTATTCAATTAATTAATTGAAATTAATTAACTATTATTTATTACACTATTTATATTCATTTAAAACATTAACTAATGTATTATTTCATTATATTTAAATTACTTCCCACCCTACTCCCCTATAAACCCACAACCCGCTACGGAACTATTAATACTAAATTCAACTGAAAATACATTATTAAATAATAATATACTACTAAAAATACTACTTTGACTAAAAATATTCATTAAAAACACTACATTACTTATAATTGTTTAAAAAACGATATTATTGTAAACTATGTTTTAGTAAACGATATTTATTACAACTATATTAATGTTAACGATATTACTTACCTGTCTGTCGATATTCTGGTCAGACGATATTTTTGTCATCGATATTTCTTCCTGTAGATATTTTTGCAGCGATATTTAGGTTAGTCGATATTTTTACGACGATATTCCTGCTCTGTACCCATATAATGCAGTGGTTAACTGAGGCTCTACTAGCACACTTAAGGGATTCGTTCACCTTCCTGCGTGGCAAGTTGGAAGCAGACAGAGGGAGTCCGTGGGCAGACACAGAATGAGTTAAGGTTTTGACTTGTGCCACTCAAATTCCACGGAACGTTAGGTTCTAACTTATACAACACTACATCCTCCATAGGGTGTACCTCTCCCCTGATAATTTAAATGGGTACTTCCAGTCGAGCTCTTTGGCTTGTCCCTGATGCGGCCTAGTGGGGGCCAGCATCCTACATATGGCTGAGATACCCGCCACCCCCTCTCAACACAATCCCCAAGGATGGGAAACCGGAAACAGTTCTGAAGTTTTTGGAAGACGGGAGGGAGTGACCCTCCAGGCCGTATTTATTAAAATATGAAACAAAATTAAAACATTAAATAAACAGTTTCATATTATGTACAATTTCATTACCACATTGCGATGTTTGGCTAACCTTAACAGATTCTCTAATACAAAGGTTCTCCTAGCCGAACTAACATCCTACAAAACATTTACTTAAATTTTGAAATTGTACATCCTAACGTTTAAGGGCCAACGGCAAGGTCGTAACCGGTGTCAAGATCCCTAACCCAGAAATATCGCCCTCACTTGTGAGGGGCGGCCCAGAGGCGTACCTCAAGTGCAATTACCAATTTCCCTTGACTTGACGGGGGCCCCAATAAAACTCGACGCCACTTAGAGGTCGTACGAGGACTCGTGTGAGGTATCTAGAAGGTAGCGTAGACCCCCCCCCAAACCCCACACAACTCACCACATCTGCCGTCGCAGACGTCCTGGCCCCGGGAAATTCCCCAGGAGGGGGCTGTAACCCCTCCTACCCAGGAAGGGGCCTTGACCGCCTTTCCTTTTCTTTCAGCGACCCATCCTTAGAAGGGACCGCCTCCCCGTTGAGGGGCCAATGGCCACCTCCCCCGAGCGCTCCCATCCGTGCTGGGTGACGCCCACTCATAGGGATCTTCCAATTAGTGCTCACCGATCATGACCTTACCGCCACAGGCCGGATAGTTGACCGGCTATCCGGACCCCCCACAACACTCCTACCCAAAGGTCATGGTATAACGTTTTTAGCCATGCTAAGAAGTCTCCTATGAGTAACTCATTCCCCACCCGAGACAAATGCACTCCATCCCCCAAATACATACTGTCATCATTAATACACCCATGCGAAATAGAATGCAGTGTCTTGGAACGGAACAACCTACTCACTTTGTTATTAAGCTTTCTAACAGAATGATTTAAAGCAGGAACCGAAATAGCCCCCCGCCACACTTTTCGTGGGATCATATGGGACCACGCAATTGTGCACCCTGGAACTCTCCTAGCTAACCAACTTACAGTGGAAAGCATCGCCTCAAGAAGAAGTCGTCTACCAGTGGTGACCAAATCATTACCCCCAAGATGTACTATGACTACAGACGGCGGTGACCTCGTCCGCCCTAGCAAACCCTCACAAAATGATTGAAACTGGTCAATACAGAGACCGCCTCTTCCGTAGAAGGACAGACTGTACCCGTATTCCCCAGCTACGTGAATCATGTCACCTGCCTTGAATACGTCTGCGGCACGTCTCACGTATGAGTGGCCCACGACCCACACTTCCTTTTTCACAGCCGGTGATGCCTGACCGCTGGCCCGGTGTTGGGTCGACTGCAAAGTCCGCCCCGCCTCGTAGGCTTGCGCAACTGAAAACCAAACAAAAACAAGAAGCGTGAGTACATCGTTACAGCTTCACAACATGTGCAACCGCACATACCTTTTATAACAATTGGAGGACCAACGCCCCACCCGTTTAACTTGTTCCACATTCAGACCCCTGGCTGTAGCTTCTGTAGCAGCCCCTATCCGAAAGGAATGGGTCCCAAACTCGCCCGGGTTCAAGCCCGCAGCGGCAATCGACATCGCAAGCACCCGCTGAAACTGAAACTTTGTCAGTGGGGTGGCGTCAGCGTGTCTCAACAAGGTCCCCCCCCATGATGCCACCCTTCGTGCTAAATAATCTTCTAAACACTTTACCGGGCACATGGAGGACCCGGGAATCCTGCGTATGATTACGCAGTCACCCATCCCACTTTGATCGGTCTTGGACCTGACAAATGAGACCGTCATTGTCTCCCCTCTGATCTGGACGTGCTCCTGGCACAATCCTCCTGTCACATCCTGCTTGTTCCTCGCCACTAGTTCGCTTACCCGCATAGCCCCATGGAATGCCAGCGTAAAAGCGGCTCGGAATAACACTGTCTCAAACTGAGATGAACACGTAGCAGGGAGTCTGGATAATAACTGGGCCAGCCTATCCAAACCTATCGGGCGCCTATCGTCTACTCTGCGACCCTCAAGGCGTTGCCACCCACGTAGCGCTTTCTGTACAATGAAAGACGCTGTCGGGTCATGGATCCCATGCGCCCTAGCAACAAAGGAAATGGCAGCCCGGTGCCTCTGAGCCGTGGCCACCGATTTCCCGACCAGATGTAAGGACATCAGAAAATTTACCACCCACTCCTCCTGGCCCCAAAGCTCCTCTCTATCAGTCCCCAAAAAGGCTAAATAGGACCGGAACGCCCCTTCATATGCCTTCCTCGTCCTGGGTGCTAAACTCTCTCCCACGAGGTTACGAAGTTCGGGGCACCGAGAGACCAGAGAGCTTCGGGAAAGGGTGCCGGCTCCGGGTCCGCTGTGGGAAGAAAACCCCAGAAAGCCTGCATACGAAAACGAGACAGTGCATCAGCCGCCTGGTTCATTACCCCTGGGACATGTCTTGCTCTGAATAGCACATTCAATTGCATACACAGTAAAACAATTTCCTTGAGTAGTCTCAAAATCCATGTGCATCGTGCTGCCTGGCTATTGATACACTCGACCACGGTCATATTGTCAGACCAAAATACCACAGAGTGATCTTTGAACCCTTCGGGCCAAGTTCTCAGGGCCACTAAAATGGGGAAAAGTTCCAGGAAAGCAATGTTACTTGTCAGTCCACTGTCATGCCACCATGTCGGCCACTTTTGTGCAGACCATCTTGTGCCGAAGATGGCACCAAAACCTATGCTCCCTGCCGAATCTGTCCACAGCCCCAGCTCCTCAGAGGACACGGCCGGTTTGTTCCAGACGACTCGACCATTGAAATCCGCCAGAAATGCCAACCAAATGCGCATGTCCTGGCGGACCTCTGCCGAGAGCCTTGTGCGATGATGGCCCTCCTTCAGGCCGACCATGGCTTGAGCAATCGAACGGGAAAAGGGGCGGGCCATCGGTATAACCCTCAGGGCAAAATTCAACTGGCCAACTAACTGCTGTAATTGATGCAGCTTAACCTTAGGTCCACTTATACACATTTGCAGGGATGTCCTGAACTTTAACACTTTGTCAGCTGGTAAACGAAAACAACCTTCTGCGGAGTCTAACTCGATCCCCAGAAACTCGAGGCAAGTGGAAGGCCCCACAGTCTTACCTGGTGCCAATGGCACGCCAAACTGATTCATCAAGACACAAAATTGCGCCAAAGCCTGCCCACATTCCGGATCCCCGGCTGCCCCCAGGAACAAAAAATCATCAAGGTAATGCATCACATGCTGGAAACCCGTCTTCCTTGTGAAGACCCATTGTAGAAAACTACTGAATTTTTCGAAATAGGCACAAGATATAGAGCACCCCATTGGCATACACCTATCCATGTAATAATGACCTTGAAACATGAAACCTAGGAGACGCTGATCGTCTGGATGTACCGGGAGCAACCGGAACGCTGACTCGATATCAGATTTTGCCATCAGCGCCCCGGGCCCCAGGCGATTCAAAATGGCTACGGCCTCATCGAAGGATGCGTACCGCACCGAACACACTTCCGGGTCTATCGCTTCGTCTACGGAAAGACCACGTGGGGCTGATAAATTATGTATCAGCCGAAACTCACCCGGGTCCTTCTTCGGGACCACACCTAATGGGGAACAAACAAAGTTAGGAACCGGTGGTACACTAAACGGACCGGCGACTCGACCCCGAGTAACCTCCTTCCTGATCTTATCCTGTACCACGGTCGTATGCTGAAAGACCGATAGCTGATTTTTACATTTCTCTACACCTTGAAAGTCCCCCACTGGGATGCGGAAACCATAAGAAAACCCGTTCCGCAACACCCCAGCAGAAGTACGATCCGGGTATTCACTGAGCCAGGGAATCATTGCCAAGGTATCAATCGGGGTAGGTAAAGGCGCCCCTCGGACTATGTTAGACCTGTTTGGCGCCTCCTCTACCCCCGTTATCACCCGTTTTGGCTCTGCACGTGGACTCAGGATGGGATGATTGCCCACACCCACTACATTCGTGTCTAAATTTGCACGATCCCTGGGGCCTAGTACATTTACCCCTGTTGAAGTTCCAACAAACCCCCCTTTTTCCTGTATTGCCGGCAGGCCTCGAGTAATTGTCGGTACCCGCACCTGATCGAAAGGGCGTCCCCGCATACTGGCGGGAAGATTCGCCAACGTTACTCCCTACTAATGGCAATTTTAACATACCAGTATCCTCCATTTTTGACCATGACACAGAATCATAACAGTCCCACGTTAAGTTTTTATCATGTTCTTTAGCCTTTCTAAACAGATTATCATAGCAGAACCAATGATTACCCTCGTGTGATACCGAGTACCCCATGATTCGTGACTGATAAATCGGCAATTCGGGTAACAGATCGGGTCTTCGTTCCCCCAAGATCGATGTAAAAACCCCCCACGCTTTGCCCCAATTGCCAATGTTTTCATTTACCTTAAAGGCGGCCATTTTTGCGCGCCAAACACTCGGATGCATGAGATCCTTCTGGCCCTTAACATGCTCCATCTCATAGTGATCAGTAAGCAACGAGAAGATGTTTACGTACTCCCCTGCCCATATCTTCTCTTTAATAGCCAAAGGAACATGCTGACCCAACTTTTCCCTACGAGAGGGTGCTGACTCATCCCTCGCAATCGGCAATGGCCGCTTACCTGAACCGGACGCTGCCTCTGCTACTGAACCCGTCCCTTGTGGCTTCTCCACAGCTGCAGCCGGCGTGGACACCTTCGCTGCTTCCCGTGACTCACGCAGTTGCTTCATCAGCACCTGTGCGTCGACAGCCGTGGCGCCCTCGCTACCTTTACCCAACCACGCTGCTAATTGTGCTGCCAGCTCGGGCGGCATATCTTCCCCGGACACGGGGGTAACCACAACGGGAATCGGATTCCCTCCCTCCGGCACGGGAGTGGGTGCCTCGAGCGGGGTACTGGGACCCGGGATGTCTTCCCCAGCTGCTCCCCTCCTGGGCCTCTTGTTTTTCCCTCCCGGGGCTGCTCCCGCCAAAGGACGTTTCGGTCCCCCTTCCTCGTTTTTATCCATTCGCCTCTTTAGTTCGGTCATCTCTTTCATGAGAACGCGCAGCATCTGGTCAGTAGTCATGCGCTTTCCCGCCTTCTTCGGCATTCTCCAACAGAGTATCTGAAAAACAAACAAGAACGATTACAACGCTCAAAATTGGCTCTTCGTTCCGTCTCGAGCTCACGTGCAGCGAGGAGGTGCAGCTTCAGAGCACAGGAACAAGAGGATGCCTTCTGATCTTGCTTCTCCTTTTATCCGTCTTCAGGGCGGGCGTAAACCCGCCCCTGCCTGCCCCAAGGGCATGGCCAGCCGCGTCAGTGTCTAGGCCAACCCACTCTAGGGCTGGAAAAGGCGCGCCCCGGCTACGCCGCTTCGGGCATACCAGCCGAGACTCGCCTCCCGCCCAAGATGGCTTCCCGGGGGGATCGTGGTACTCCGCCATACGTTCGGGGGGACCGAGTGGTCGCCCCTTTCCATTTGCTGTGTTCATGTCACGCTCTGCTACAATATTGGCACAAGGTAAGGTCCTGTCTGGTCACATGTACAGAATTAACGGAACTGCACACTTGAGAGGAATGTGTACTGGGATTGTTTCCTAGATCCAAGAAAAAAAGTAACTTCCAGATTTCTGGACTTAGGGTTGATCACAGCTAAGCGAATAATCACACGCCGGTGGAAAAACGGACCTTGCCTTTTAGTTAAGCCTGACTGCTTTTGTGCCAAGATACCACAGATTTAAGCACAGGTTAGTTTAGTGACGTTAGCGCTTCATCTTGATGGGGATTATGACTATGCCTGAGAAGGGTTCACACCCTCCTCAACCAACAACCAAATTTCTCACAAGACTGTTGTGAGTCCAACGTCATCTGCTTATTGCATGTGGGCAAACCTGTTTATTATTGTGTAATTTTCTTTAAAATTTCTACACTTAAATTCAGAATAGTGTTCTCTGGTCACCTTGTACAAAAAGTTTTGGAGAAATCGAGGGCACCAGTCTGGATGGTGGGTGTTCTACCCTTGGAGGGACGAATTGCTCGGCCACCTGTCTATGGCTTGTCCTTTGTATCTTAACCCACGTAAGCAGCTGTTAACACCCTGTGGAGTAATGCCCAGCCACACAGCTGGCGTACTCCTGTACGTGTGTTTAAATGAAATAGCAAGCTTTCCTTGACTTTCTCAACATCTAAGCAGGCCCGGTTCTAGAGGGTGGGCCGGGTGGGCCAGGCCCACCCAAACATGAGCCTGGCCCACCCAAACATGAGCCTTGGCGCGAGGCTTGATGTGAGACGCAGGTCACACATTCGACCCTATCTTCTCCTCCAGCAAACATATCTCCTTCAGTCACACCACAGCTCTCCATTGGACGGACCACAGCTGCGTTCACTTTATCTACAAAAAAACCACAACCCACAACCTTCCTCAACCTACTCTGCGAAGAAACTGGAACAAAATCACCATCGACCAGATCTCCTCATCGCTTCTTCAAAAACCCCCTGCCCTCTCTTCGAACCCCAACCAAGCAGCTATTAACCTCACTCAATGGCTAACCAACAGCGCCGACAACCTAGCACCTCTGAAAAAACATCAAATCAAACTAGGCAGCAAAAGTGCCCCCTGGTTCAACGATGATCTTAAGAAATCCAAGAAATTCTGTCGCTCCCTTGAGAAGGCCTGGAAAAAAGACCCAAACACCAGCACCAGGGACGCCTTCAAAAACGCCACCCGCATACACCACCAACTGATCCGGACTGCCAAGAAAGCCGCATTCAAAGACCGACTAGACAACAACGCCCACAACAGCAAGGAATTATTCAACATCGTCAAAGAGTTTACCAACCCCACTGCCAACTCCAACGACATCACTCCCTCTCAAGCCCTTTGCGACTCCCTAGCTTCGTTCTTCCACGACAAAATCGCAGACATCCACAACAGCTTCGACAACCAACCCGGAGACCATCCCACCCAACCATCTGCCGTACCTTCACCCCCCTCAAACATCCTCAATGACTGGAACCCAATCTCCACTGAGGACACCATCCGCCTAATGAACTCCATCCACTCAGGATCCCCCACAGACCCATGCCCTCACCACATCTTCAACAAAGCAGACTCCATCATAGCACCACACCTCCGAGACGTCATCAACTGCTCCCTCAACTCCGTCACCTTCCCGGAAAGCTAGAAACACGCCGAACTCAGCGCCCTTCTGTAAAAACCCACAGCTGACCCCACCGAACTCAAAAACTACCGCCCCATCTCGCTCCTTCCATTCCCGGCCAAAGTCATCGAGAAAGCTGTCAACAACCAGCTCGCCGCCTTCCTCGAAACCAACAAATCCCTCGACTCCTCACAGTCCGGCTTCCAAGCCAAACACAGCACTGAGACCGCATTCATCGCAGCAACAGACGACATTCGAACTCTACTGGACAATGGAGACACAGTCGCCCTCATCCTCCTCGACCTCTCCGCAGCCTTCGACACAGTCTGTCATAGCACCCTGTTACAACACCTCAGAAACATCGGAATCCAAGGAAAAGCACTGGAATGGATCACCACGTTCCTCACCGGAAGAACTCAGAGAGTCCGCCTCCCACCATTCAAATCAGGGGCCACTGAAGTCATCTGCGGCGTGCCACAAGGATCTTCACTCAGCCCCACCCTTTTCAACGTATACATGAGCCCCCTTGCGGCCATTGCACGCCATCACAACCTCAACATCATCTCCTACGCTGATGACACTCAACCGATCCTCTCACTCACCAAAGACCCTTTGACCGCCAAAACCAACCTACATGAAGGAATGAAAGAAGTAGCCGAATGGATGAAGCACAGCCGTCTGAAACTGAATTCAGACAAAACAGAAGTCCTTATCTTAGGTACCTCCCCCTCCGCCTGGGACGACTCTTGGTGGCCAGAGGCCCTTGGAAAATCACCCATCCCGACGGACCACGCACAAAACCTGGGCGTCATCCTGGACTCCTCACTCTCGATGACCAGACAAGTCAACGCCGTTTCATCATCTTGCATCAACATTCTTCGCATGCTCAAAAAAACATTTCGATGGATCCCCACCAAAACTAGAAAAACGGTCACCCAAGCACTGGTCACAAGCCGCCTGGACTACGGAAACACCCTATACGCCGGAACCACCGCAAAACTCCAGAAAAAACTCCAACGCATCCAGAACGCATCAGCCAGACTAATACTAGACATCCCGCGTAAAGACCACATTTCTGGTCACCTGAAAAACCTCCACTGGCTCCCCGTCAATAAGAGGATAACATTGCGCCTCCTAACCCACGCACACAAAGCACTTTACGAACTTGGACCCGAATGCCTTAACACACGACTTTCCTTCTACACCCCCTCCCGCCAGCTACGCTCTTCCAACCAAGCCCTTGCTGCTGTACCTCGCATCAACAAAACCACCATGGGAGGAAGATCCTTCTTCTACCTGACAGCTAAAACCTGGAACTCACTTCTTATTCACCTTTGCCTCACTCAGAACCACCTAGCATTCAGAAAGCAACTTAAAACCTGGATATTCGACAAGTAATTCCCCACCCTTCTGCAAGCGCCTTGAGACCCTCTGGGTATGTAGCGCGCTATATAAATTAATTGAATTGAATTTAATTGAATTACCCCCACCAGTGTTCGGACTGGCTCTCCTGATCTGAATTTAAGAGGCTGCTGCAGGCTCCGCGCAGCCCAGCACAGATTATCGCGGCCCATTGTCACATATAGAATGACAATGGGCCAAACCCAGCATTCACAGCATGTGGTGGGAGCTCCCGCCCTGGCCTTAGGGAGGAGGTCGTCAAACTCTGGGTCCGTGGCTGCAGTCCCAGGAGGGCTCAAATGCCGCTTTAAGTACTTAAGAATGAAGATGGCCTGGAAGAGCAACTTTTGTTTTTTTTTGCGTTTCCAGGCTGTCTTCATTTACATGACAGTTGACGTGTCATGAAAAGTATGGCAGCTGTGATCCTGAACCTTGGGGTGGCAAAGTCAACAGCTTTGCTAAAAACAGCACAATATTTTACAAGTATTTTGTTGTATGTACACGTTCGGCAACTGCACTTAAAATAATGCTCACGCCTACAAGTGAAGAGGTGTTAAATAAATGCACATTAAACTAATTGATGGGACACACACATCTTCACATTATGAAACTTGGTTAATGTGATCCCCGAAGATGTCTGTATGAGAACAGAGTCACAAAATTGAATCCAGGATGGTGCAGTGCATAATCGTGACATATGTATTTATGTAATTTTACGGTCCCAGCATGTAACAGAAAGCAATCTGAATATGAAGGGTATTATTCTAAAATTGTAATAAACACTGTATAACATAGGTGGCCACACAATGATTGACTATGTGATCAGGACCAATGGAATTTTGTGTCAGGGGAGCACCTAAGACAAATTAGGCAGTATAATGCGGCACATTTTAACTAGTATGAGTTAATTATTATTATTTTTTTTTTACTTGGTAGTACTATCTGGGCAAAGATTTCACCTCGTTAGTACCAATTTAACAGCCAAATACAGAAATAAGCCACTGAAAGTTGGAAAGTTACCCTTTGAAAAGGGCTTCCAATGTGCTCAAACAGGTCACCATGTTTTTTAGTGACTTTTGATCCATTTGAGCTTCAAGCAATTGTTTTTTAAATCAGCATGTTAAACTGCAGGTGGTGGATTTTGTGGCAAATACATAATTATGTGAATAATGTCACGGCTGCAGAATCTCATAATTCCAGCAGCATTGTATAAGAAAAAACAAGTGGTTTAGTTAGAACTTCACTTTTTTTTGTGTTGCGATATAGTTAGAACTTCCTCAGTCTTTCATTATTCTAATGTTGCTAAAAAGAGTTAGCTTGGGCAGATATACATTTTTATTAGTAAAGCCAACCCACCAACCCTTGGGGTACTTTAAATCCTGAGTTTTTGCTTCTCCAGACCATACCCTCTTAAAATATACTGCCCACCAGTATGGATGACTCCTTCTAATTCTCATTGGCTTATGTGACATTCCCTATAACTGATATATCCACTTGCATAATAAATTATTTCTGCAAATGTGTGTGTGTTGTGAAGTACTGTGACACTCTACACTGATATGAGTAGCGCTATACAACAAATGAAATGCATATGAGAGAGGGGCTACATAGGGATGAAGGGCACTGTTAGGGTGGTACTAATGGTATCTACAGCGAAAGAGGTCATTGGTGGGGCGCTAAACAAGACTTTCGCACTAGTGCTAAAGCCGGCCCTGTCATCTCCTTTTATTTTTTTGTTTATTTAATTAGCAGTAAGGTCATGCGTGCGCAAAGACTGTTTGGTTGGCCTTCTGGGGTTACCCAAACTAGTTATGCCCACTCTGTCCTTCTCCATATATGCTGCATTGGCTGCAATGCAGCCGGCAATGAGAACATGCCTCCACATAAGCCCCTGGCTAGGCCGCGTCCCGACCAATCACAACACTGCTTGCAGTGTTGTGATTAGCTTTGGGGAGGGAGCCTGGCTGCCTGCACCCTGTTCCTGCTAGAGGCAGGAGAGCAGGAGCCGAGAAGACATGGGACCCGGCAGGAGGAAAGGTAAGCTACATTTTTTAATAATAATTATTATTAATTTAAAACCCCCCGCGTGAACCCCCTGCACCGTGTGAACCCCCCTCGTCCTCCCCCCCTCGAGTTATGCCGGCCGCGACTGCCGCAGTGGCCCACCCGAATGTACTATTGGCCCACCCAAATAAAAATTTCTGGAGCCGGGCCTGCATCTAAGGATAGTGAAATGTCTTAAGAGGCTTTGATGCGGCTACCTTAAACTTAGCACCTAACAGTGATGGTAACATTGCAGAGTCTCTGTCTATAATTCTTCTTTTTAACCCCTTAATCTCTCTATTTGGAAATGGTTAATATTGTTCCCAAGTACATTTAGTTAGCCTCAAATTTCCTATCTTTTGTTTGCATGCCTTTTTTAAACCAGCCAGGTGCTGTTGTACGAATTGAGTTTTACTGTTGTATTTCAATTTTTGTCCAGCTGTTTGTGATGGGTTAGTGGTATGTTGAACCAAAATAAGGATTATGCTTGATTAGTGGTTACCATCTCTTAGTACAAAAGCATTTTCTGAAGCACCATTACTTTCAGCCGAACATGTACAATCCAAAATAAAACATACAAAGTGAAGGGTCTGAAGTGTTGTAAGAAGAAATATTCAAACACGTTTCCTTTTAGTTTTGTGTAAAGATGGGAGCAAGTGCTCTTTATTTTGTGTTGAAAAACTGCGATTATTTGCAGAAGAACAACCCTAATGCAGAGCACTTAAGGAAAATAATAAGGAAAGCACCGTCAAACTGCTAACTCGTCAAAGTATCTAAAACTATCAAAGCTAAAATATAAAAAGAATACTTCAAGAAAATCGTTCATATAGTCGAGCTGTGTATATCCAAAAAGATCACTCAGTAATATTTTAGGAAACATGTTCAATAGGATACAACGTGCAGTGACTGTATTCTTTTTAAAGGAACGCTCTGTCTCCTTCTGCAAGGTCAAGCGAGCACTGTAGTATACTTACAAGGATTTAAAGGGTTAATGCTTTACAATATAGATTTAATTGTCTATTTTGGCATCTTATCCCTGAACAAAAACATGTAAATTAAATGCGCTGCCAATGAATCGGAACTCTCTCAAATATGTATTGCTTCTCACTGAACCATTACCTCTGTGTAAAAATTTGCATAATCCAAAAAGCCTCAAAGCGACAAATGGAAAGGGGCGACCACTCGGTCCCCCCGAACGTATGGCTGAGTGCCTCGATCCCCCCGGGAAGCCGTTTTTGGGCGGGAGGCGCGTCTCGGCTGGTATGCCCGAAGCGGCGTAGCCGGGGCGCGCTTTTTTCCCGCCCTAGAGTGGGCTGGCCTAGACACCGACGCAGCCAGCCACGCCCTCGGGGCAGGCAGGGGCGGGTTTTCGCCCGCCCTGAAGACGGATAAAAGAAGGCGCAAGACCAGAAGACGTCCTCTTGTTCTTGTGCTCCGAAGCTGCACCTCCTCGCTACACGTGAGCTCGGGACGGAACGAAGAGCCAATTTTGAGCGTTTTGATCTTGTTCTTTGTCTTTTAGATACTTCCTCGGAGAGATGCCCAAGAAAGGCGCAAAGAGAATGTCGACCGACCAGATGGTGCGGGCCCTTTGCAAAGAAGTGTCCGACATAAAGAAACGGTTGGCGGAGCGAGATGGGGAGGAGGGTTCGGGCCCTGCGCCGGCTGGAGGGAGACCTAAGAGGCCGAGAAAGGTTCCAGCCGGTGGGGACGTCCCGGTTCCCTCTGCCCCGCTCGAGGCGCCGACCCCAGTACCGATTGAGGGGAATCCAATCCCCGTTGTCGTCACCCCGACATCCAAGGAAGACATGCCCCCCGAGCTGGCAGCACAGCTAGCAGCATAGTTGGGGGATAGTAGTGATGGCGCCACGGCTGCCGAGGCACAGGCGCTGATAAAAGGGCTTCGTGAGAAGAAAGAGGCAGCTAGAGTGGCTACGCCGTTGGCGGGGATAGACAAGCCGCAAGCGGCAGAAGCTGCGTCCGGTTCAGGTAAGCGGCCATTGCCGATTGCAAGGGACGAGTCAGCACCCTCTCGTAGAGAGAGATTGGGACAACATGTGCCTTTAGCTATAAAGGAAAAGATCTGGGCGGGGGAGTACGTGAATATTTTTTCCCTGCTTGTTGATCATTATGATGTGGAGCATGTGAAAAGTCAGAAGGACTTAATGCATCCAAGTGTTTGGCGCGCAAAGATGGCCGCCTTTAAGGTAAATGAGAACATTGGCAACTGGGGCAATGCATGGGGTATTTTCACATCGATTTTGGGGGAACGTAGGCCCGAGTTGCTTCCTGAGTTTCCCGTTTATCAATCACGAATTATGGGTTACTCGACAGCGTATCAAGGTAACCATTGGTTTTGTTATGACAATCTGTTCAGGAAAGAAAAGGAACATAACAAGAGTTTGACTTGGGATTGTTACGATTCTTTAACATGGGATAAAATGAAAGAATCGGGAATGTTAAGAATGCCATTGGTCGGGAGCAATGTTGTTGATTACTCCCGCCAAAATGTGGGGACGCCCTTTCGACCAAGTACGAGCACCGACGACCAGTCGAGGCCCGCAGGCAACACAGGGAGAAAGGGTTTCTGTTTTAATTTCAACAAGGGGAAATGTACCAGGCCTCCGGGATCGTGTAAATTCAAACATGAGTGTAGTACGTGTGGGTCGTCCCATCCTGAGTCATCGTGCAGAGCCAGAACGGGTGAGAATGGGGGTAAGGGAGGCGCCAAACAGGTCTAAGCTAGGCCGAGGGGCGCCTTTACCAACCCCGATTGATACCTTGGCAATGATTCCCTGGCTCAGCGAATACCCGGATCGTACTTCTGCCGGGGTGCTGCGGAACGGTTTTACACATGGTTTCCGCATCCCGGTAGGGGACTTTCAGGGTGTAGGGATGTGCAAAAATCAACTTTCCGTTTTACAACATACATCTGTAGTGCAAGAAAAAATTCAGAAAGAGGTTAGCCGGGGACGGGTCGCCGGCCCGTTTAGTGAACCCCCGGTACCGGATTTCGTTTGTTCTCCGTTAGGGGTGGTCCCCAAAAAGGACCCGGGTGAGTTTCGTTTGATCCATAATCTATCTGCTCCACATGGTCTTTCGGTGAACGACGCAATTGATCCAGAAGTTTGTTCGGTGCGATACGCATCTTTTGATGAGGCGGTAGCCATCTTGAATCGCCTGGGGCACGGGACGTTGATGGCGAAATCTGATATCGAGTCAGCGTTCCGGTTGCTCCCGGTACACCCAGACGATCAGCGTCTTCTGGGATTCGGGTTCCAGGGGTCATTTTACATGGATAGGTGTATGCCAATGGGATGCTCTATATCATGTGCTTACTTTGAGCAATTCAGTACTTTCCTGCAATGGGTGTTCACTAGGAAAACGGGTTTCCGAAATGTAATGCACTACCTTGACGACTTTCTGTTCCTTGGCCCCGCCGGTAATCCCGAATGTGCCCAGGCCTTAGCTGAATTCTGTGTGTTAATGGATCATCTTGGCGTGCCTTTGGCACCGGGTAAAACTATGGGTCCCACGACTTGCCTCGAGTTTTTGGGGATCGAGTTGGACTCAAGGGAGGGGTGCTTCCGTTTACCAGCTAGCAAAGTGTCGAAATTCAGGGCAGCCCTCCAAGTATGTTTAAATGCATCCAAAGTTACACTGCATCAGTTGCAACAGTTAGTGGGAAAGTTGAACTTTGCCTTGAGGGTGATACCAATGGCTCGCCCCTTTTCCCGCTCAATTGCCCAAGCGATGGTTGGCCTAAAGGAGGGTCATCATCGCACAAGGTTATCGGCTGAGGTCCGCCAGGACATGCGGATCTGGTTAGCATTCTTGGCGGACTTCAATGGCCGAGTCGTCTGGAACAAGCCAGCCGTGTCCTCCGAAGAGCTTGGGCTATGGACAGATTCAGCAGGAAGCGTAGGTTTTGGCGCCATCTTCGGCACAAAATGGTCGGCACAAAAGTGGCCCCTATGGTGGCACGAGAAGGGGCTGACGAGTAACATCGCTTTCCTTGAACTATTTCCCATTCTGGTGGCCCTGAGAACCTGGCCAGAAGGGTTCAGAGATCATTCTGTTGTGTTCTGGTCCGACAATATGACCGTGGTAGAATGCATCAATAGTCAGGCAGCCCGTTGTAAATTGATTTTGAGGCTGCTCAAAGAAATTGTCTTACTGTGTATGCAACTGAACGTGGTATTCAGAGCAAAACATGTCCCGGGGGTGATGAATCAGGCTGCTGATGCACTGTCTCGTTTTCACATGCAGGCTTTCTCGGGTTTCCTTCCTTCAGCGGACCCGGAGCCGGCACCCTTCCCCGAAGCTCTCTGGTCTCTCGGTGCCCCGAACTTCGTCACCTCGTGGGAGAGAGTCTAGCACCCAGGACAAGGAAGGCATATGAAGGGGCGTTCCAGGCCTATTTAGCCTTTTTGGGGGCAGAGAGAGGGGGACTTTGGGGTCAGGAAGAGTTGGTAGTACTTTTTCTGATGTCCTTACGTAGGGCTGGGAAATCGGTGGCTACGGCCCAAAGGCATCGTGCCGCCATTTCCTTTGTTGCCAGGGCCCATGGCATCCTGGACCCAACAGCGTCTTTCACGGTACAGAAAGCGCTGCGTGGGTGGCAACGTCTAGAGGGTCGCAGAGTAGACGTACGACGACCGATAGGTCTAGACAGGTTGTCCCAGTTACTGGCCACACTCCCGAACACATGCTCGTCCCCGTTCGAGACCTGTTTGTTCCGGACTGCATTTACGCTGGCATTTCACGGGGCTATGAGAGTTAGTGAGCTAGTTGCAAGGAACAAACAGGATGTGACGGGGGGCTTGTGCAGGGAGCATGTCCAGATCAGGGGTGATGCGATGATTGTCTCCTTTCTCAGGTCCAAGACTGACCAAGATGGGAGAGGGGACTGCACGATCATTCGCAGGAACCCCGAGTCATCCATGTGTCCGGTACAGTGCTTAGAAGATTACCTAGCACGAAGGGTGGCATCATGGGGGGGGACATTGTTGAGGCATGCAGACGCCACCCCGCTGACGAGGTTTCAGTTTCAACGGGTGCTTGCAATGGCCATTGCCGCAGCGGGCTTGGACCCGGGCGAATTTGGGACCCACTCCTTTCGTATAGGGGCTGCCACTGAAGCTACAGCCAGGGGTCTTAATGTCGAGCAAGTGAGACGTGTGGGGCGCTGGTCCTCCAATTGTTATAAGAGGTACGTGCGATTGCACATGTTGTGAAGCTGTAATCATGTACTCACGCCTCTTGTCTTTTGTTTGTTTTCAGTTGCGCAAGCCTACGCGGCAGGGCAGACTGAGCAGTCGACCCAACACCAGGTCAGCGGTCGCACGTCACCGGCTGTGAGGAAGGAGGTGTGGGTCGTGGGCCACTCATACGTGAGACGGGCCGCAGACGTATTCAAAGCAGGTGACATGATTCACGTACCTGGGGAATACGGGTACAGAGTGTCCTTCTACGGAAGGGGCGGTCTCTGTATTGACCAGTTTCAGGAATTTTTTGAGGGCTTGTTAGAGCGGATGAGGTCACCGCCGTCCATAGTCATAGTGCATTTGGGGGGCAATGATTTGGTCACCACCGGTAGACGACTTCTCCTGGAGGCTATGCTTTCCACGGTAAGTTGGTTAGCGAGGAGAGTTCCGGGGTGCCTAATTGCGTGGTCTCATATGATCCCACGAAAAGTGTGGCGGGGGGCTATCTCGATCCCTGCTTTGAATCATTCTGTTAAAAAATTGAATAACAAAGTAAGTAGGTTGTTCCGTTCCAAGACATTGCATTCGATCTCGCATAATTGTATTAATGATGACAGTATGTATCTGGGGGATGGTGTGCATTTGTCGAGGGCGGGGAATGAGTTACTCATAGGAGACTTCCTAGCCTGGTTAAAATCTTTAAAACATGACCTTTAGGTAGGAGTTTTGTGGGGGGTCCGGATAGCCGGTCAACTATCCGGACCTGTGGCGGTAAGGTCATGATCGGTGAGCACTAATTGGTAGATCCCTATGAGTGGGCGTCACCCAACACGGATGGGAGCGCTCGGGAGAGGTGGCCATTGGCCCCTCAGTGGGGAGGCGGTCCCGTCTAAGGGCGGGTCGCCGGAAGTAAAGGAAAGGCGGTCAAGGCCCCTTCCTTTGTAGGAGGGGTTACAGCCCCCTCCTGGGGAATTTCCCGGGGCCAGGGTCATCTGCGACGGCAGATGCGGTAAGTTGTGTGGGGTGGGGAGAGGTCAACGATACCTTCTAGATACCACACACAAGTGTTCGAACGACCTTTAAATGGCGTCGAGTCTTAAGTGCCCCCGTCAAGTCAAGGGAAATTGTTAGTAGTTGCACTTGAGGTAAGCCTCTGTGCTGTCGCCCCTCCCAAGTGGGAGGGGTAAGTCTGGTTAGGGATCTTGACACCGGTTATGACCTTGCCGTTGGCCCTTAAACGTTAGGATGTACAATTTCAGTGTTCTTAGAGAATGTTTTTGTAGGATGCTAGTTCGGCTAGGAGAACCTCTGTATTAGAGATTATGTTAAGGTTAGCCAAACATCGTAATGTGATAATGAAATTGTACATAACATGAAAACGTTTAATGTTTAATTTTTTGTTTTAATAAATACGGCCGGGATGGTCACTCCATCCCACATCCAAAAACTTTAAGAACTGTTTCCGGTTTCCCTCCTTTTGGGGATTGTGTTGAGAGGGGGTGGCGGGTATCTCAGCCATATGGAAAGGGGCGACCACTCGGTCCCCCCGAACGTATGGCTGAGTGCCTCGATCCCCCCGGGAAGCCGTTTTTGGGCGGGAGGCGCGTCTCGGCTGGTATGCCCGAAGCGGCGTAGCCGGGGCGCGCTTTTTTCCCGCCCTAGAGTGGGCTGGCCTAGACACCGACGCAGCCAGCCACGCCCTCGGGGCAGGCAGGGGCGGGTTTTCGCCCGCCCTGAAGACGGATAAAAGAAGGCGCAAGACCAGAAGACGTCCTCTTGTTCTTGTGCTCCGAAGCTGCACCTCCTCGCTACACGTGAGCTCGGGACGGAACGAAGAGCCAATTTTGACCCACCCACCAGCCCCTGAGGACAGCAAGTTGTTGTGCAATAAAGTGAATTTATAAGTTGGTTTTTTCCATTTCGTTTACAGGCTGTGACAGTATCAGTTTGTGGTTAATCATAATAAAAAATGTGATTATCGTCTAGGTTGTTACGATTAAAATGATTTGACGTAGTGTTGCATTTCTAGCATGCTGTTTCGGTCGTAGTGACCAATGTTTTCATAGGTTTAAGAATTGTCGTATTTATTTTTGGTAGGCGGTAAGGTCATGATCGGTGAGCACTAATTGGTAGATCCCTATGAGTGGGCGTCACCCAACACGGATGGGAGCGCTCGGGAGAGGTGGCCATTGGCCCCTCAGTGGGGAGGCGGTCCCGTCTAAGGGCGGGTCGCCGGAAGTAAAGGAAAGGCGGTCAAGGCCCCTTCCTTTGTAGGAGGGGTTACAGCCCCCTCCTGGGGAATTTCCCGGGGCCAGGGTCATCTGCGACGGCAGATGCGGTAAGTTGTGTGGGGTGGGGAGAGGTCAACGATACCTTCTAGATACCACACACAAGTGTTCGAACGACCTTTAAATGGCGTCGAGTCTTAAGTGCCCCCGTCAAGTCAAGGGAAATTGTTAGTAGTTGCACTTGAGGTAAGCCTCTGTGCTGTCGCCCCTCCCAAGTGGGAGGGGTAAGTCTGGTTAGGGATCTTGACACCGGTTATGACCTTGCCGTTGGCCCTTAAACGTTAGGATGTACAATTTCAGTGTTCTTAGAGAATGTTTTTGTAGGATGCTAGTTCGGCTAGGAGAACCTCTGTATTAGAGATTATGTTAAGGTTAGCCAAACATCGTAATGTGATAATGAAATTGTACATAACATGAAAACGTTTAATGTTTAATTTTTTGTTTTAATAAATACGGCCGGGATGGTCACTCCATCCCACATCCAAAAACTTTAAGAACTGTTTCCGGTTTCCCTCCTTTTGGGGATTGTGTTGAGAGGGGGTGGCGGGTATCTCAGCCATATAGGCTTTAAATAAAGTTCCAGATATTATTATGTATGAAGATGCAGTGAGCATTCTTGCAGCGAAGTGCCTATTAGTCTGAAGAATGGAAATCACGTTTAGCACACTTTTAGCAACGTAGAATTCACTTGATGTTGGATGTTTTAATTCGAGTTTGAACCACAACACAAGCTTTGATTAGAAACAAAAGAATAATATGTGCTGTTTTATTTATCCTAAGTCAAAAAAGTGGCAATCTTGCATGGGTATTTTCCCTTTGGACTACCGACCTACAGTTCTCTCTGTGTGGGCGGAAGACTTAACAAAATGGCGACATTCTCTAAAGACATAAATTGCTTCCGCATTTAAGTCCCGCCAAAAAAAGTGCAAGATTAAAAAGTACTCTATTCATTTAATTGTGCGGGTAAATGAATGTTTTTCGATACACTTATTTTCAGTGACTCCATATCAAAACATTTCTAACGTATTTTATAGTCCTTGCACACAGAGTAGTGGTTTGCCAGTTCCTCCATCTGATTTATCAAATGTTCCGGGAATTATATATGTTACCATGGAAACGAGATGTATGCATAAGGCGCTCCGGAAGTTTTCATTTGTAATTGGGTGTATGAACTTCTGGGAAGAGCTAGAATAAATTGACTAAGGTTTATGGGGTATCTGGATGGTGTGTTTGGCAGTACTCTTGGTGCAATTGATTAATTTCTGGAAGAATCTCGGTGCAAGTGGTGCAACATTTTAATGACAGTCAGATAGTATGAGCAAACGCTCACTACAATGTGAAGGCAAAGGTCACCATGATGCCAACATACTGTAATGGGAGCGAAAGTCTCACGTTATGGGGGTGTGTCAAGAAATCTTGGGAATGTAGGCAAACATAGCCTCAGAGAGGTTCTCATATAGGGTACACTTTGTCAAGGAGCATCAAAATGAAGTGGATCAAATATGCAATTCCAGACATAGATAGAACACTTTGAAGAATTTTGGGCATTGTAGGATTATTGATCAAAATCAGTCTAGTGCCTGGTGTGCGTATGATCACTGTGTTTATAAGAACTTCATGCAAACTGTTGATCCAGCAATCAGGGATTGATATTTTTTTCACAAACAAAGGCCCATTTACACTACCAAACTAATCTCTTCACGCTGGGTTTCAGTGTGATGCAAGGTTATACACCACTATACTAAAATACACAATAAAACGTGCATTTCTCCTAATAAAATGTTTATGTCTGTGGCGACAGATCATAAAGTTGAATAGTTGATAGCAATAATATGTACCTATCAATATTACTAAATAAACAACAGACCCAGTGTGTGATTTTATAATATTTATCGTATATGATTTGAAATTAAATGCTCATCAAGTACCGTCATACAATGCAAATCATAGACTATCACGGAGAAAACGTTTAGCAATGTAAAGATACAAACTCATGTCAATTAAATAATGCATCGGCGAAGTGAGAAAAGTTTCAGAGACAAAATTCATTTGCAAATTATTATTAAATTCAGATTATTATCTATACTAACCCAAGTGAAAAACAGGGAAATCTGCCCTCTGGTCAAAGGACAGTAGAGTCCCTCAAGAAGAGTTGAGTGGCAAAGATTAAGGGCCATATGTATCATAGTTCCGTTTTGCGATTCCTAAATAGCGATTTTTAAGAAATCGCTATTTAGGAATAGCAAAATGGTATTTATGAAGACATTCACTTTTAATTAGCATTTCCTTAATCTTCCTTAATTGCGAATTCGCAAAATGCGAATTCGCAATTAAGGAATAATTTCCAATGCATTCATATGGGCCAGGAGGCCCATAGGAATGATTTCCAAATAATTCTCAAATTGCGAATTCGCAATTTGCTAATCGCAATTTGAGAATTATTGCAAGGGTGCAGGGGTGTCTCAAGGACACCCTGCTGCACCCCTGTAAATTACATGTGTGTGCATATGGTGCACATAGATGCCCTATGGGCATGTATGTGCGTCACATGCCACAATCAAAAATACAAATTAGTGTATTTTGAACAGAAATCGCAATTTACCACCAACTGGAAGTTGGTGGTAAATTGCTATTCCTTAAGCTGAATTCGCAACAGTAAAATGTTTCATACATAGCATTTAAGGAATCGCAAAATTGCGATTCCTTAAATGCTATGGCAAATTAAGGAATCGCAAGTATTTGCGATTCCTTAAGATGCGATTGTTTGATACATTTAAATTCATGCTAATTAGCCTTTTGCGATTCGCAAAGGCCGAAATTCGGCGAATTTCGGCCTTTGCGAATCAAAAAAGGCTTGATACATATGGCCCATTGTCAGGAAACAGGTAGGCCTCCATCTGGAAACAGCAAAGCGACGACAGCGACGATCTCCCGATAACTAAACACCAGACGACCATAACCAATCCTCAATGTCCATCCCACATTTGTATCATTATGCAAATAAACTCCTTCTCTCATTTGCTAAGGATGGGGGTGTTCTGTCACACCACTTTCAGTGTGATCATTTTATTCAATATTGTTTTGTCTTAAACTTTCAGCATTACTACAGAATCTCCCCGGGAAAAAGCTTTGAACACAATCATAGTACACATTTCCTTCAACATATTTTATGTATTAAGTCTTTGCGCTTCCATTGTTTGCCTCTGCCATCTCGTGAAGGAAGTTGTTCGCTTCCACTTATATAAAATGTTCTCTTCTGTAGGTTGGCATCATTCAGTATACTACGAAGGTCATGTTCATGCCTTTGCGTTCTCGCTCCTCGTTTGAAACCCTCCTTTGGTCATTTTATTTACTCTACCAAATATTAACCCCAGACTGGCATGCAGAAGAATAGGCCTATGCTTGCTTTTCTACAGAAAACAAACACATAACATCAATATTTTCATGAACTGTAATTTCATTGCACACCATCCCGGCATTGCACTAACCCATGCACAACCTGTATTATTTTTCCGAACAATCATTATTAACGTGCACAAAAGCAGCATTAGTCTTTTATTTTTCCTAAAGCCAAAAAGTGATTGAGGCCTAGTTCCATGCATTAGTAGACGCATGTGCAAGAGCATTTCCCCTTATTTTAGCGTTTAATAATATTATTTTCCACAGCACACTGTTAATGTTTGTTACTGAGAGTTCAATCCGAGCAGGTCCCTGGGGAGAATCAAAAGCCCTGAGATGTCCTTGCGAAATTCAGTTCGTTTAAGACCAAGGAGCTGGTTCTACAAAAGGGGAGGCTAACAGACAAAGTCACCTTCCAAAATGTCATATGCATGTTCTACCAAGATGTAGCCCAGGCCACGCTCATGCGCCGACAAATGCACCAGACCCTGCATGAATTGCGTGAATTGTAACAATATAATCAGAGGAAATTCCATTAACCATCCAATGAAAGGGAATTAAATAAAACTAAACGTTAATGCTGCGTGTGACACTCAGAATGTTATATATTTGATCAAATGTCCATGTGGAATGATTTACATCGGCAAGACTGAAAGAAAGATCAAGACTCGCATCAACAAGCATAAATCGAATATCAGAATGCAAAATACGAAGTCAAATGTGGCGGTACATTTTAATGAAACTAGACATAACATTTCGCAACTCAAGTTCCTGATTCTTGAGGTTGTCATGAATCATGAAGGTGTTGACAACAACAAACAATTGTTAAGGAGAGAGATCGCCTGGATTTTCAGAATGCAATCCATGAAACCGATGGGATTGAATGACCGTTTGGAATTTTCCTGCTATCTGTGAAACACCCGATCATGGGTGCTGTATGTCGCATACATAAATTCCATTGGTGCTGCCAATTTTTAATTTTGGTTTTATAATCTATTTGTGTTTAATTATGTGTTACGATTATTGTCACTGTTAATGTTTTGCCTTGTCCATCTGTTTAGTATCTCGTCTGTACCCTGTTTTTTCACCCCAGTCTCCATCATGGCCACCCGTGAACTTTGTAATTTAGTCCTTTCTCGCCATTTACCATTGCACAGCCCTTCCTCATAGTCCTTCCTCGTTATTCACCATTGCACCACCTTTTAAGTTCTTCCCCTTCTGGGTTAACACCGCGAATGCCGGACTAACTATCACAAAGAAAAGATGTTTACCATCAATTCAGTAAGTCGGCGATTACTGCCGCGTTAAGCAGTACCTCTTTTGACCGATTAGATGTAGCTGAAATGCAGCTAGCTATAATGTATCTTTTCTCCCCGATTGTTACAGGATTAAACTTTCCATACGTCGGATGACACTTGAGTGCTCCTGACGTTTTCTTTCTATTTTCCTTCTTTTAATTATCGCTCATAGGCACCTTAAAAACTCCCAATTACCACTAATATTCACTGGTTTTACTATAGCCTTTAAACGCCCATCACTCTGTTACCACCCTTTACAACCGCGCACATTCTCACTATAGTTATGCACTGCATTATTTTGTTTACACGCCAACCACCGCGTGAGCACTCCTCACCATCACATACCTGCCTGTTACGCACCTGCCCATTTTAGTATGTTATAGTTATGTACAGTTTATTTCATACACTTAGTGCTATATCTTCTATTATTCTTAGAACTCCCGGATGAAGGACCAAAATGCCCGAAATGCATTGGAGTAGTTTGAAATGATGAAATGATGATACATTCAAAAATACGAACATGACAGAAATGAATACACAGATTGTTATCATGAAAATTAATGATGATATCAAATTAAACTTCTAAATCAACTCTTTATGTCATCTTGTTTGCACAAGAACCTAAGGTGTGCCAACACCCACAGGGATGTGACCTTCCAAAATGTCCCATGCATGTTCTACCAAGATGTAGCCCAGGCCACGCTCATGCGCCGACAGCAATTCCGCCCGATCATCGACTTCTTAAGAGAGAAAAAAGTCAAGTATTGCTGGACATATCCCTTTGGGATTGCCTTTCAATGTGACCACAAGCATCTTATCTACACGGAATAGGCGGAGGAGGCTGACCAACTGGGAATTGCGATCTCCTCACCATTGCGCCGCAACATCCTCGAAGGACACCAAGGAGGAGCGGGAGCGACAAGGTGGTGGCCCCTGGTGGAGAGCAGGAAGAGGGTGCAAGAAAACTCTAGACAGAAATCTGCAAACTTTGAGTCTCACAGTCGGCATGCTTTTTATCTCTGGGTAGTGCCATACTCTTTGGCAAGGAGTCTTCACTGGGAGCTGGTGAATTATGCATCTTTTGACTGGTCTCTGCCAGAGGGCCCCTTATGAACTGAGGGTCCCTTGACGTGGAAGCAACTAGGGGGTCCTGGCAGAGGGATGGATGGAGCAGAGGACTTGTAATTCTTGGTTGGTGTGAGGACATCTCATTGACCAAATCCATGCCCTCATTTGTCTGTTTCTTGTGAACTATAGGCTCCATGCATGGGCACTGCTAGTGGGCAGCGAAGCGGCATGCTGTCCATCATGGCTGCGGTAAGGAGGTTCCATTGGAAGGGTGGATGAAGTGGAGGATTTGCACTCTCCTCGCTTAATGTGAAGCCACCTGCGTGAATAGACTTGAGCAGTTACTACAGGGGATCTCGGAACCACAACAGTCACGGCATGGTTGTACAGCTTATCCTTGCATATGCCTTGAATGTTGAGGTTATTGGGGCTGGAGGAGTGGAAATGGTCCCGGTCCTTGAGTCCTTGTTTGCACAGAGGTTTCCCTCTAAGAGGGAGAGTCACGAAACTCGTAGTTATTGTTTATACTGTTCTGTTGTGTTAGTTAGATGTGATGGTGCCTTTTTTTGCTTTATTTTTACAGGGATGGGTGTGTAGGGGAGGGGGAGAGTGTCAGTGTGGGGACCTAAGGGTGGGGGGTGGTCCCCACATAGAAAAATATGGCAGTCCATACTATAACATGGAATGTCTGGGGCCTAATCTCCCCCAATAAGTGGCAACCCCTTTGGAAATACTTACAAGATCTTACTATCCAAGTGGTGGCCCTCCAAGAAAAGCATCTAAAAAAATGAGGAACACCTTCTGAAAGATAAAGCTTGCCCTCTCATATTCCGATCCTCTCACACCTCAAAGCAGAATGGGGTGGCACTCCTTTTTCACACGGGGGTCGCATTCCAAGCTCAACACACCAAATCTGATAAAGCAGGGAGCTACGTAATGGTTCGGGGAGAATTGAGGGGCCAACAGTGAACATTCGCAGTCATTTATGCACCTAATGCAGGCCAACAGGACTTTCTCCTCTCCTTTCTCATAGGCCTGGAGAACTTTGCATGGGGGGACATACTCCTATTGGGAGATTTTAATCTCACCTGTGATCCGGGACTCGATACAACCCACCCACACAGGGTGACAGGCGAGTGTTTCGGTAAGGTACTTAGGTCACAACTCCTACACCGGGGCAGAGTGGACGTGTGGAGAGATACCAATCCCACCGTACAGGACTCTTCCTTCTTCTCCCACTCTCACAGGGCATACTTCCACACTGATCATGTGTTTTTGAGCCAATCTCGATTCCCCATGGTCCTACACTCACACTTTCACCCAATCTGCCTGTCTGATCATGCTCCTCTTGAGCTGTCTCTTACTTGGCCGGCCCCACACTCAAAACAGGAGCGATGGTACTTCCCTAATTCTCTCTGCAGGGATAGACTCCTGTGGGTCGATCTCATACAAACCATTAATGAGTTTTTAAAGAATAATGACCCTGAGCTCACCTCCCATGCCACAACCTGAGACACTCCTATGGCGGTAGTCCAGGGTAAGTGCATTGAGCTGGCCACTGCTCCGAGGTCCCAGCAGAGAGAAGAACGCCTCATGCTGGAACAGAAGCTGCAGACCGCAGAGCAGGCACACAAAGCTAGCCCCTCGCCTACGGCATTGCAGAAAGTAACTTTCCTTAAAGGGAAGGTGCAGGTCATATACACCAAAAGGGCGGCAAAACACCATCTTGCGGTTGCAGGCCTGGGGATATGAGGGGGGGGACAAAGTGGGCTCACTGCTAGCATGCCAACTGAGGGCCAAACAGCAAAGTGAATGTATCAAAATCATATTAGATGATGTGGGAGTCTCTTACAGGACAGAGGGGGCGAAGGCCCATGCTTATGGGCAGTTCTTTAGTAAACTTTATACTTTGGAAACTCCAAGGTCGCAGGACCAGACAGGTTATCTGGAACCCTTGGACCTCCCACAGGTCCCGTCTAGTGCCAATGACAAACTTGCTAAAACCATCATGGAAGTTCAGAAGGTGATCGATACACTATAATTAGAGAAGGCACCCGGGCTGATGGGTTTACAATGCACTTTTAGTGCGCTTCCACACCCAAACTAGTCCCCTATTTATCTACCCTGTTTAACTTCATCGCTTCCACACAGCAGGTCACTCCCACCATGGGGAGGCACTAATAGCGGCATTGCATAAGCCCGGGAAGGACCCTGTAGCATGCTCCTCTTATCGCCAGATAGCCCTTCTGAACCTAGATGCCAACATCTACTCAAAAATCTTGGCTACTCACCTCAAATCTGTGCTCCCTGGCCTTATCGACCCGGACCAATCAGGGTTCGTTAAGGGACGTCAGAACCATGATAATTTGCGATGCATCATCCATATCATGGTGAAGGTCCTGAAGGAAAATATCCTGCGTCCTGCTTCAACACCCTCTGAATGCTCTGCAGGATTTCAAATGGATCCCCTCCTACACGAGAAAGACCGTCACCCATGCCCTCGTTACCAGCAGACTGGACTACGGGAACGCCCTCTACGCAGGAACAACAACCAAGCTCCTGAGGTGGCTGCAACACATCCAAAACGCTGCAGCACGACTGATCCTCGACGTCCCACGACGCAGCCACATCACACTCCACCTAAGAGACCTGCACTGGCTCCCCGTCGACAAGAGGATCACCTTCCAACGTCTCATCCACGCACACAAAGCCCTCCACAACGCCCGACCAAGATACCTCAATGACCGACTCAGCTTCTAAATCTCCACCCGCAGCCTCCGCTCTGCCAACCTCGCCCTCGTCACAGTTCCTCACATCTGGAAAACTACAGCCGGTGGCAGATCCTTTTCCTACCTCGCCGCCAAGACCTGAAACACTCTCCCCACCAACCTACAATAGACCCAGGACCTGCTGGGCTTCAGAAATCTTCTCAAGACCTGGCTCTTCGATCAGTAGCAGTCCTCCCCCCCCAGCGCCTTGAGACCGTCACGTGTATGTAGCGCGCTTTGCAAATGTATTTGTTGTTTGTTGTTCTCTCGCTAGACGCAGAGAAAGCTTTTGACCCCTTAGAGTGGACCTTTCTATTTAGGGTGCTACAGCGCTTTGGGTTTATCAAGTCATTTGTAGTGATGATCCTCACCAATTATAATTCCCCCAACTCCCGGGTCCTGGTCAATGGCGCTGCATCACTCTTTTTTAACTTGGCAGTTCGGGCTGGACTGTTCCCATGAGGCACAGGGTCAAGACTGATTTGCATATGGCCATGTCTGAACTGCGGTGGCTTGGTGAGCAAAATAACGATTGATTAAACCCAGATCTGTGACTGGGGGTGAATGTTTTGCCATTGTGCAACATTGCGTCCATCATCTTGTGTGTTTCACAGTAGGCAGAGACACCACCCATGTCTCTTGCAAGATATCAATTAGCTCGTATATTTGTTCTAAACAGCGGATTGTTTTATCATTTATAATAATCACACTGTGAATATGCTTCTGAGTTCTATTTTTGAAGCCCTCTGTCTAAGCATGCACGGCTTATTGGTCAGAGATGCAATGGATGTGGAAAGTAATACTTCAAATCCACTCACACTGAGTTTATTCCATGGTAAAATAGGCTGGTGGTGGTTAGTAAGGGATGGCACCACCTGACAAAATGAGTCACGTACCTGGAGAACACACTATAAGACATCACTTGACAATGGAACGGCAATTTGTAGGAATCCTTAAGCTCACATTGTTTGTAGTTAGTGGCAACCATTTGGATCATTAGGTATAACTGTCCTTGTGCTTCAAAGCATCCTTGCTAGGCAGTCGTTCTAAAGTGTTGCTGCAGCCTGGACCTTGAGCTTGGATTTATGTTTTATTTTGATGAAACCAGCATTCATGATTAATTACTGAAGGACAATTTGGATTATCTTCAGAAGAAAACATTTGAAATCATTTGAATTCACAAATATAAACTTACTGATACTATGGTACATAAACTTTGGCTCATGAGTTTAACTGAACAATCTAGTATGGTGCTGACCAGGGAGCCCCAAGGTCCCCCATGACTCCCACCATGATCTACATGGTGAGTGCCACAAATGGAGACTAGGTAAGCCACCTAAAATGTCAATAATTTCCAGCTCCCACTAGGTGATCCTGTTACGGTCAAGGGGCACTTCATAAGGCTTGCCTCCAGAACACACACAGGAACTTGAAACCAGTCTTTCAGTACCCCCAGCCATCTTGGACCATTGACAGGAAACTGGAAGCACTTTCCAAAATCAGATGTGGGGGTGGGATGGGATGTGCCCCCACACACTGAGACTGGTACTAGTTATGAATTTTGGACACTCAGACCAATTCTTATGAACACTCCTGGACCTGTAAAAGAGACAAAAGAAGGACTGTTCTGCTACCAGAAGACTACCATACTTCTTTAGGGACTGCTTGATGTCTGAGGAGGAAGTTTGGACCAGCTTGCATTCAGCCTAGGCAAACCATAGTGACATCAAGGGTCAGTTGGCCAACCTCCTGAGTAAACTACATAAACACAACAAGCTTCAGAGGCCTCTGTGGAACCTGCAGCAAATTAACTGATTTGACCAGCAACTGAACCTGATTGAGTTTTGCTGGAGTGATCCATTGATCCCCAACAGGTGTCACCCCAGGTCATGAACCCTTGGCTGGCATCAGAGTCGACTCCTCCTTAAGAAAAAGATGAAAATCTTGAAGTCGGTGCTCCTTGTGACCATGAATGATCCTGTATGCACCAAGTCTCTGAGATCCACGACTGTCAGTGTGAAGCTCTGGTGAGACCCGATCTTCGCGCAACAGCGACCACAAGTGATGAATGACAATGTGAGAGTTACACTTTGTGATACAGCAGTGACCGTCTGTGATGCCTGACCTGCTCTTCGTGCTATAGCGACAACAGCCTGCGATGTGCAGTCTGCTCTTCGCGCTACTGTGATGACCATCTGCGATGCTCTACCTGCTCCCCAGCCCTCGATTTCAAATATTTGCATTGGGCTCATAAGGTAACTCTTCAGTAGGACCAACTTTGTCACTGCATCTGAACCAAGTTCCATCATGATTGGCCTGAACTTGTGAATTTCCCTGAGCACTATTTTCCCTAAAAATATTAAAATTTCATGTCTCTGGTTCTATTGATTGGGGGTTAGTGGCTCTGGTACAATTATACTCTTTAAAATGCACTCTCTTCTGCTAACTTGGTTTGGTATTTTTCTTGTGTTGTGTTTTCACTTTATTATTGTTTGTATGCTGCATAAATACTTTACACATTGCCTCTAAGTTAAGCATGACTGATTTTGTGCCAAGCTACTAAAGAGTTAAGCAAGGATTAATTTGTTGATTTCCTTGGTTCACCCTGGTAAGGATTATGGTTGTTGCCTGTGTGGGGCTTCTACCCCATCAACCAATTACCCAGTTTCTTACAAGTACACTTGAAACATTTTGGAAGAATCCAAGTTCACACTACTGATGTTCATTGCAGAAATTGAAACTGGTGAGTGGTATGGTCCACATCTTCTCCAAAGAACAAACCAATTAAGGAACATTAAGTAAAATATGGAACACTTTGCAAGTTTGTGCCTTATTTAATTAAGAGCCACGTACACTAAATGCAGGAGCAAAAAGAGATCTAGATAGTGCCAAGTTACACATTTAGGGTGCTACATTTAACCAATGTTTAATTAGAAAAAAAACAATCAGATTTAGAGATCTTTAAAGAGAGAATTAAAGACCCGTGGGGTCAGAAAATAAAGACTAAGGGCCTTATTACTACTATGGCGGTCGGTCCATGAATCACCAAACTGGTGGTCCATCCACCCTATTATGATTTGAGTGGTTGGACCACTACAGGACTGCTGCAGCCACTGGAGATCCGTGATCCTGCGGCGGTCTTGCAGCAGTCTGAGGCTGCAATATGCTGGTGGTACCACTGTGGCACTGACAAGCATACTACGAGTATCCTATCCTCACAGCCACAGTTTTCATGGCAGTGAGACTGCCATGAAAAGTATAGTGGTGAGATAACTAAGGGAACCCTACAGGGCCCCCTGTTGCCTCCGGGCGATGGAGTGCATGCAGAGGAGTACTTGGTGTGCCTCCATGTCTGTATGCAACCTTGTTCCTGTACAGCATGAACTGAACAGTCCAAGGCCGTGCAGAAATGAGCTTTGGAGCTCCCATTGCTCTGCGTTTCTAAGGCTCAGGTATGAGTCTTAGAAAGGCGCCACTGTGGGACCGCCAAAACACCACCCGCCAGAACAGGATTAAACTTCTAATCTGGTGGGTGATGTACAAACAACTTTGGCTGTGGCAGCTCACGGCAAGCCAGCCAAGTCGTAATAAGGCCCTAAGATCGTTAGTCAGTGATAAAGGTCAAAACTGACCGGGAACTAACCCTGGGCGTAGTTCACATAGTAGCGCTACGCGTAGCTACGCAAACTGAACTTCACACTATGCGAGATACGTGAACTGCGTAGTGCACTGTGCAAAATGCTGTTCGCACTGATTTCACAGTACCGGATGCTTGTCCGCACTGTGCAATCAGTGCAAACCGCATCTTGCACAGTGCATTCTGTTGTTTTCTGCCGCACGAGTAGATTTCTACTTGAGCGGCAGCTTTCTCAACGCGGACAGGTAGTTTCTCATCGCGAGCGGTCGCGAGCATACGCGACCACTCGCAATGAGAAACCTGCTCTCCCTGCAATGAGAATGTTGCCGGGAGGTTTATTTTCCACGCTTGTGATTGGCAACTTGATGTTGCTGACGGCGAATGAGGAAAAAGTCTTGCCAGGATGTCATTTTGGTCGCTTGTGGTCGCCAACTTGACGTTGAGGACCGCGAGCAAGCAAAAAATGACCGCTGCACTGTGGTACGCTATGCGTGTTTGCACTGTGCTAAGTGCAATTTGCGGAATGCGAAGTAGCGCAAACTTCACAAATTTTGCGAGCGTAGTGTAGTGTAGGGTTACTGGGAACTAGAAATGTGCGAGGACTTAGTAGTAGCTGTTAGGGCAGGGGATGTTAAATCTTTCTTGGGAATCATGGCTCACGCAGACGGAATGCTACCACCAGTGTGGATTATAATTTACAGCCTCAGATCAGGGTGGATCATTTCCAAAAAATGTTTGCAGACAAGGCCAACGTGGAAAATATAAAATCGATTAATGTCCTATCTCTCCCCATAGATGAATGTCCCTCTCTATCTTACCAGTTCAAAGATGTAATGGATCAAAAACTCTGACCTGGGCCACATTTTTTCAGCTGCTGTTCCATTCCATTATTGCAAGTGGCCCGATCCCTTGGTATTGGTTTATGCAGAGATTGTTTCAATTCACAAAAAAGGACCAAATAAGACCCAGGGAACTATGGGCCATATGTAGGTAATCCAAATTTACTGATTCTAAAATACTGAATTTTACTTATTCGGTATTTTAGAACCGGCAAATGGTATGTAGGTATTGATTAGGTAAATTTTACCGAATCAGTAAAAATCGGTAAATACCGATTCAGTATTTACCAATTCGGTAATTCCCATTCATTCGTATGGGCCTGGAGGCACATAGGAATGAATGGGATACCATTCACTATTACCAAGTCAGTAAATACCGAATCGGTAATAGGGGGTGCATATTCAATGGTGGCAGGGTGTCACATTGACACCCTGTTGCACCCGTGAATCGTGCATGTGTGCACATGTGGCAGACATACATGCCCTAAGGGCATGTATGTCTGCCACATGGCACTCTTGGAAAAGCACAAATTTGCTTTTTCTAAGGTTTTGGATATTTACCACCAACTTTTAGTTGGTGGTAAATACTGAATCCTTAACTCAGAAATGCACTCACTTGAGTGCTCCCTACATTACGAATTCAGTAATTTACCGAATCGGTATCTTAAGGATTCAGTGATTTACTGATTCCTTAAATTATAGATTCGGTAAATTACTGAATCCTTAATTTTGGCCCCTAAATCTCAAATGCCTAATACCAGTTGGTAACGGCAGAAATTCAGTAATTTCGGCTGTTACCGACCTGTATTGGGCTACTTACATATGGCCCTATATGGCCTTCAGCCTAAGTGACAAGCCTCAGAAACTCTTCTATCATTTCATACTGGAGCAACAACTTGATTGGGCCAAGGACATCTCTGTTTTCTCAGAGCTCCAGGTGGGGTTTAGTTATAGGGTCAGTACGGTGGATTAATTCCTCTGTTTCTGTGCCCTATATTGGAAAACAGTCTTGCTAGGCAAGGGCCAACTGTATGTGATCTTTGTTGACTTTAAGACAGCTTTCAACTCCATTCCTAGGGCTAAGTTGTGGGAAGCTTGCAGTTTGGCATAAGGCCTGCTTTGCAGGCATGTTATGTTAGCATGGCTTATTAGAAATGCATTTTACCTTTTGCTGCTTTTGCACACAACACTGCATAGCTGTTTTTGTAAGTTAGGCTTTGTGAAAGTCTACACATGAGAAAAGGTTTGTTTTCGACAACTCCAGACTTAAACCGTGCCCCTATTCTGCACAGTGAGTGCTGAAGCTTTCAAGGTTATCAAAACATGGTAGCTGTTGTTCGACATGATCGAGTAACGCTTTCTAGAGACAACAATTTGGCAGCTGTGAGCCAACTAAGATTCTGCCACCCTTATTATTGCACACTTGCCATGATTTCACAAACACAGAAGATTTTTCGTTTCCAGGGATGCAGAGACCTTATGCTGATCCAGATGTGATTTACTCTTACTGAGCGGAAAGGTAATGGGGTCCCCAAAACAAGCCTAAGAGACCTTCTTTAGTTTATAACACCTAGTTCCTATATAGGGAGGGTGTTAAAACTAGGCGCTATAGGACTTGTTTTCACCATCATTGTAATATGATGTCTGCTTTTGTATTTTATGGAATTGTAACAATGCTGACCATATTATTTCTAATCATATGTCTGCTTATGTTAGCTAAGATACTGCACATGAGAACACGTCGTTAAAATAAATGTTTTAACCTTACTGTGTCTCTTATTTACTCCTGTTGTGGATTGATACAAGAGTATAACAAAAGAGTGTTCTCACGTCCCACCATTCCTGAGTTTGTTCAAAGTTGCATGTTCTAGGTTGTCTAATCATTGGTTACTTTGCTTTAAGACGAAGAGCTAATGTGACACTGATGATAGCTGGTTGGGGTTTTTCGAGGTACTGAGGTGAACTTCTGGTACACCACAATTCACTGATGTCCTAGGTCTCTGTGCACAGTTTTGTGTATGAGGAGGATCCTTGCAACAATCTCTGGAAAAGATTGGTGTTCCCTGCAATATTTTGTCTATCCTTATTATGTGACATGCATTCAGTACTGCCAGAGTTAGGATTGGAAACTGTGGTGAGCTAACAGACCCTTTCAAGACTGAAACCTGTGTCTGGCAGGGTGTGTGTTGGCCCTGACACTGTTTACTCTTTAAAAATAATGATTTAGTGCACACATCTTCCTGTAAACAATGAACTCTAACATTGCCCTCATAAAATTGTGACGCTACGTTTCGCAGATATAGCCAGGTTCTGAGCTGGGATGGGGCAGTGAGATAAATAACGGTGATGGATCAAGCCCTGATCTTTGGACTGGGTAAGAGTGGTCTGTTTAACTCAGACACTCTGTTCATCACCACCCCCCTTTTTTGTAAATCGTTTTTGGCCACTATAGGTGTGGCAGGGTATACTCAGACATGAGTCCCTTTCTCACTGCTCCATCAGGATTCAAGCAAGCCGGGCCGAAGAAGGCTGAAATGCCAGAAACCGGTCCCCGGTAGCTTGTCTCCTTTCTGGTGAAGAATTGGCTTGGTAGTTTAGTCTGCCCTGTTCCCATGATGCACTGGGCCAGGGACAGACTGATTTGCATATAGCCAGGTTCTGAGCTGGGATGGGACAGTGAGATAAATAACGGTGATGGATCAAGCCCTGATCTTTGGACTGGGTAAGAGTGGTCTGTTTAACTCAGACACTCTGTTCATCACCACCCCCCTTTTTTGTAAATCGTTTTTGGCCACTATAGGTGTGGCAGGGTATACTCAGACATGAGTCCCTTTCTCACTGCTCCATCAGGATTCAAGCAAGCCGGGCCGAAGAAGGCTGAAATGCCAGAAACCGGTCCCCGGTAGCTTGTCTCCTTTCTGGTGAAGAATTGGCTTGGTAGTTTAGTCTGCCCTGTTCCCATGATGCACTGGGCCAGGGACAGACTGATTTGCATATAGCCAGGTTCTGAGCTGGGATGGGGCAGTGAGATAAATAACGGTGATGGATCAAGCCCTGATCTTTGGACTGGGTAAGAGTGGTCTGTTTAACTCAGACACTCTGTTCATCACCACCCCCCTTTTTTGTAAATCGTTTTTGGCCACTATAGGTGTGGCAGGGTATACTCAGACATGAGTCCCTTTCTCACTGCTCCATCAGGATTCAAGCAAGCCGGGCCGAAGAAGGCTGAAATGCCAGAAACCGGTCCCCGGTAGCTTGTCTCCTTTCTGGTGAAGAATTGGCTTGGTAGTTTAGTTTGCCCTGTTCCCATGATGCACTGGGCCAGGGACAGACTGATTTGCATATAGCCAGGTTCTGAGCTGGGATGGGGCAGTGAGATAAATAACGGTGATGGATCAAGCCCTGATCTTTGGACTGGGTAAGAGTGGTCTGTTTAACTCAGACACTCTGTTCATCACCACCCCCCTTTTTTGTAAATCGTTTTTGGCCACTATAGGTGTGGCAGGGTATACTCAGACATGAGTCCCTTTCTCACTGCTCCATCAGGATTCAAGCAAGCCGGGCCGAAGAAGGCTGAAATGCCAGAAACCGGTCCCCGGTAGCTTGTCTCCTTTCTGGTGAAGAATTGGCTTGGTAGTTTAGTCTGCCCTGTTCCCATGATGCACTGGGCCAGGGACAGACTGATTTGCATATAGCCAGGTTCTGAGCTGGGATGGGACAGTGAGATAAATAACGGTGATGGATCAAGCCCTGATCTTTGGACTGGGTAAGAGTGGTCTGTTTAACTCAGACACTCTGTTCATCACCACTCCCCTTTTTTGTAAATCGTTTTTGGCCACTATAGGTGTGGCAGGGTATACTCAGACATGAGTCCCTTTCTCACTGCTCCATCAGGATTCAAGCAAGCCGGGCCGAAGAAGGCTGAAATGCCAGAAACCGGTCCCCGGTAGCTTGTCTCCTTTCTGGTGAAGAATTGGCTTGGTAGTTTAGTCTGCCCTGTTCCCATGATGCACTGGGCCAGGGACAGACTGATTTGCATATAGCCAGGTTCTGAGCTGGGATGGGGCAGTGAGATAAATAACGGTGATGGATCAAGCCCTGATCTTTGGACTGGGTAAGAGTGGTCTGTTTAACTCAGACACTCTGTTCATCACCACCCCCCTTTTTTGTAAATCGTTTTTGGCCACTATAGGTGTGGCAGGGTATACTCAGACATGAGTCCCTTTCTCACTGCTCCATCAGGATTCAAGCAAGCCGGGCCGAAGAAGGCTGAAATGCCAGAAACCGGTCCCCGGTAGCTTGTCTCCTTTCTGGTGAAGAATTGGCTTGGTAGTTTAGTTTGCCCTGTTCCCATGATGCACTGGGCCAGGGACAGACTGATTTGCATATAGCCAGGTTCTGAGCTGGGATGGGGCAGTGAGATAAATAACGGTGATGGATCAAGCCCTGATCTTTGGACTGGGTAAGAGTGGTCTGTTTAACTCAGACACTCTGTTCATCACCACCCCCCTTTTTTGTAAATCGTTTTTGGCCACTATAGGTGTGGCAGGGTATACTCAGACATGAGTCCCTTTCTCACTGCTCCATCAGGATTCAAGCAAGCCGGGCCGAAGAAGGCTGAAATGCCAGAAACCGGTCCCCGGTAGCTTGTCTCCTTTCTGGTGAAGAATTGGCTTGGTAGTTTAGTCTGCCCTGTTCCCATGATGCACTGGGCCAGGGACAGACTGATTTGCATATAGCCAGGTTCTGAGCTGGGATGGGGCAGTGAGATAAATAACGGTGATGGATCAAGCCCTGATCTTTGGACTGGGTAAGAGTGGTCTGTTTAACTCAGACACTCTGTTCATCACCACCCCCCTTTTTTGTAAAACGTTTCGCAGATGGCACACTTTTAATTTCTAAAACCTGCAGTCTGCAGGCACTACTTGATCACTTTTTAATTTTCTGTATCAAATCGTAGTCTTGAACTAAATATTTATAAAACACATTTTCTTTTAATCCTGATAATACTATTAGATCAAATATCATAGTGAAGGGTGTCTCTCTAGAAAAAGTTCAGGAGTTTCTGTATTTGGGGGTCTGCTTGAGTCGCAAAAAGAGTTGGTCCACACACAAGAGATGTTCAAAAAAACTCCAACAAGAAGCTGGCGCTGAAGCCAAAATGTGCAAATGGCCCCTTGCATACTCTTTGGAACCAGTGGTGGAGATTTACAACCGCAAAGCAAGAAGTACAGCAATGTATGGTGTGGAACTGTGGGGCCACCCCAAAAGTGATGATTTTGGCAAGGCCAAAAATAGGTTTGTGAGGAGCATTCTTAAACATGCGCTGAGTTTCCCTCACCTGCCCCAACTCCTGGATTTGGGGATTGTTCCTATGAATCAATTTATTATGTGTCACCCTATTTTGTAGTGACACTGACTTTGGTCCACAAATTAATTGGAATCCTACAGATTTGTGATCAGGGGTCTTTTTAAATCTCGGGGTTGCAAGAGGATTACTTGGTTCGTCTATATTAAAGCCACACTGTATGAGATAGACTTGCCTTTGTTTTGGGAAACACCTGTCATGGAAAAACAAGTCCCTCATTCCCTGGTCAAAGAATGACTAAAAGTGTATTTGTGGTTGAGGGATCTAAAATGTGTAAAAACGGGTCGTCTCACTGATTATTTTTAGATATCAAGCACTCCCCTGCCTATAAATAATTTTTTGACATTCTCCCAGGTCCCATTCCTCTGTAACTCTTTTTAAAATGGAGTTACAGGGCTTTGCTGTAAAATAGTTTCAGTCTAAAATGGGGCGTGCATATTGCATTTCTCATGTGTGTCCCTCGAGTATTTCAGCGGAAAAAACTGCATCATTCCACCTTTTCTTTTCCAGCCTATGATATACCATGAAAACTATGGCTGAGGCCACCATGTAAACTTTTCAGCTTTCGTCATTATGTTCATGCACTACGCACTTTACGTTCGGACACAAGAGAGGTAATTGTTGTTGGGCTGACAACATTTTGGTAGCTGTCTGGTTCAACCGCATATGCAGTGTGTAGTTTTCAAACAATGATGTTTAAAAATAATATAATTTTTTCCATTTTTATCTCCCAGATGCAGCTCCATATCCTCTGAAGTCTCCACACATTCTTTATTTTTTTCTATCCTATTTTATTATGTGATTGATGTTTATACGAGATTGCTGGTTTTACTGTTGTTTGTTTATTTGTTCTTTTCTGGTTACTTGCTCTAGCGTGTTTTGTGGATTTTCGTAACCGAAATAAACATTTTATACGATAGATAAAGGAAAACATTGGATATATTTTTAAATGGCTGAAGTCAAGTCACCAGTCAGTCCAGCGTTTTAGATTCTTCTTACAAAGAAGGCTATTACTTTCATCATGCACTGACTGCTTTAAAATGAGAGACAATTACAATTCAAGTATTTTAAAGGATCCCATAGCTATACATGAAGGGCACCTTTCCGACTTCTTCATCGCCATTGGCTAATCTGTGAAGAAGGGCATGCCTGCAGAGCAGCCATTTATTTAATAACATTGCTGTTGTTTTCTACAGACCTAATGAATGTCTTGTTTTCTGTTTGTTCTAACACCAGCACTGCTCAATAACACATTGCAGTTATTTCACACATGGGAATCATTTAGACTAATATTTGAATGAGTGTAAAATAATTAGTACCATTCTCATTTTACACCTGCTGTTTTCGAAAATGTCTTTTCAAACAAACATAGCATACAGTCGTTCTATACATGTTTTGCGCCTCTGAAGCAGATGCACAATAACAATAAACAGGTTGTAAAAGGTGTAAACGCTGGCAATTTGGCACTTTTACAATTCTGTTCTGAAAGCCTGACAAAATGTGCTTGGTAAAAGCAGGGCAAAATATGAGAATAGATTGTATCAATCACTGTGGAAACCCTGCTTCCTTCAGTTATTACCCTTTTCTCAATAGGGAATCAGTAAAGGTCCTGCAATTCGACATTCCAGATTATTCGCTCCCCTTTCTATCAGTACCTTTAGTTGCAGAAATACTGATTCATCCCTGTGAATGAGACCAAAGGCCCTTATACTGAATTGGCGTGTTTTGCACACAAAAATTGTTTTAGACCTTAGTGTGTCCTTTAATCATCAATGTGTAGCACGGTCTGATCTGAAAAATAACTCTGATGGTGTTGCTGTGAGTAGGAGAAAAACAATTAAAAGGTTTAGAAATCAAAGCATTCAAAATTATAAAGAACGTAAAGTCCAAGAAGGTAGAAACAAGGGATTTCTGACACCATTAGGCACTTGTTTGGATGTGGAAAGTTATTTCTTCTCTGGCGAATGGCTTCAGCTTCATCCTTGCCCTCTGCTGAATGTTACACTGTTCTTGGGTGGCATGTCTTTTCCATGACTGATGGGAGGCTGCCTGTTTACTGGACACCTCATTGTAGTTTCTAGACCGAGGTCTGTTTAATTCAGGAAGGACTTTTCTTGATGTTCATTCTATGTCTAAACAAGCTTATAATTGGCCTAGTGTGCGCCAAATTGTCTGTCTCATGTACGTACCAGAGGTAGGCTCTTAGGGCCACCTGTACCAAAGTCCTTTGTGGTTGCAAAAGGGGTTAATTGGAGAAAAAACAAGTTTGTGACTGCCTACCCAAATATTGTGCATTGCACAAAATTTGGTTTCTGAAAAGAACGCCCCACTCCGATATATATATTTATATGTATGTATGTATGTATATATATATATATATATATTCCCGCGTTATAGTTAGTTCGTCTAACTATAACTCGCGTTCCTGCAATGCACTGCTGATGACGCCACATATTACATCACTCATGACATGGTCAGTGACATCACTGATGACATCACTTATGACATCGCAAATGACATCACTGATGATATCACTGATGACATCATCCAGTGACTGTGTGTTTCTGTAAAATTAAATAGGTTTATTATATAAAGGGAAGGGGGCGTGGTTACTACATCACGCAGGATGGCAGCAAAGTGAGGTCTCTCCGCCGCGCCGGACTCTTAGTGAACTTTTTCCGGCATTTCTGCAAAGCTACCGGCTCTTAATCTGCATTGTTCCTGAACCGGAATGTAAGTCGCATTGTTTGCGCTATTCCCGGAGCTTTTTCACCGATGCGAGCGAGGTTTTTGAGGTGTGTGTGTTCCGCGATTTGAACCGGCCACCATTTTCCCTCATTTACCTCACGGTCCTGGAAGTCGGATCTCCCCTGCAATTCCGCGATACCTGCGCTTCTACAGTGACTGCGCACTGCTGCACAACCTGTAGGTCGACCTCGACAGTATTCCTAACTGCCTTTTCTCAAAGTGTTAAAGACTTTACAAGCTACGAACTCGGAGAATGGCTATGCCTGCCATTTTGCAGCGTGAATGTTTTGCATTTCCATACTGCCTTTTTACAAATGACTCTCTCCTTGGAGTATAGTATATTTCTACTAACCAGTCATACACTTGGAGTGTGTATTTGGTGCCTCTACATGAACTTTGCTGCTGTTCTCCTCACAGAGCATGAGTATTGTGTTCGCGGAGTGACATTTGCTGATAAATTTAACACAATGCTATAGATGACGTTTACTACCTTCTGCTGATGCTTTGGGTTTTGGGTCTGGACATGGTCACCTTTTTGTCAGTTGGTTCACTTATTACTGTCACCTAATTCTCGCTCCATTGGACCTGGAATTTCATTAGAGCATTATCTTCTAACAGGCTGTCTACTCCCTCATTGACTTTTTTTTTTTCTTTCTCAAAGTTCTCATCTCACCATAGGCCTAACCCTGTCATATCGGTCATTCTTATTTAACGTACTTCATTTTCAATGGGCTCACGTTCTAAATGATGTATCCATACGTTATATTTGTGTGGCTTCCTGTTTTTCCTTGGTGAACTCATTCATCCTGAATGGTCTCATGTATTACATATATTCATTTGTTTTTGACTATCTGATCTGCTGAGTGCTTTACTAATTCTACTAATTCTACTATTACGCAAATTACAGTAGGCTCCTTTATATGGGCAAGCTGCGCAAACCAAAGTTCCTCTTTTTCTCAGCTAAATCTCCTCAAGAGACATACATCTCTGCCTCATCTGACGTCTCTTCATCTGTGGCTCACATGGCTGTTCTAGCTCCTCATCGTTCATCTTCAAAGCAACTGTCATCTAATAAACCTTCTCCTCCCAATGCTTCCTCTAAACGCCTGAAACAAGATCCTCCATCACCAGACAAGTCATCTTCTCCAATCTCTATGGAGTTACTTTTAGAGGAGAACCGCGCTTTGTGCCTCTTTGTTGAGGACACCAGCAGAGATATGCAGCTTTTGAAGACAAATGGACATCCATGGATGCTAGAAGCTCATCTGTAGAGCAACAAGTTTCAGAGATTCAATCCAATTCTATGCGCATCTCTTCTCTGGAGAAATCGGTTTGGGCTCTTCACCAACACACTGAGGATTTGAAAAATAGGAACAGGCCGAATAATGTTCGTGGTTATGGTCTTCCAGAATCCTTGGAAGGGGATGACCCCGTAACGTTCTTCACCTCCTTCATTCCCAAGCTGTTGGACATGCCTCCAACCACTTCTCTCAGTATCCACAGAGCTCATAGACTTGGTCCACGTTCCTCTGAATCACCAAAACCAAGAGGTGTAATTATTCTCTTTTTGAAATTTACAGATCTCCTCTCAGTCCTCTCTGCAGCTAGGTCCAAACGTCAAATCTCATGGTTGGGTCAGAGAGTGTTCCTCTCCCAAGGTGTCTCTAGCGCTACAGCGTCCAGGAGAAAGGAGTTTCTAAATCTTCGTGCACCTCTACGATCCTTTGGTGCTAGGTATGGTTTGTTTCATCCCTGTATTTTCAAGGTTACCCATCAAAATAGAACTTGGACCTTTCAAGATCCTGGAGAACTTAAAAATGGTATTCATCTCTAATCTGGTGGTGCCAAGGATACGTCTACTTCTTCGTGTGGCTTATTTTCTCATCCTATATACTTGCTTATATTGGTTTTTCTACATGTAGAACCTCTGTTGTAGTACTATGTTCAACTTTTCCTTTAACTGTTTTGGCTACATTTTCATGTTTTTAGTGAACTCATGAATATTCACGCATGCTTGTTTTACATTTTATAGCACTTCTATTGTTATTGCACCTTTAGTTTTATCATTTGGTTCATGTGTGTATTACACTACATTCCTTCCCATGGTTATTTCATCTTCTATTCCCTCGTTTGTTTAATGAATATGTTTTATAGTGTATGTCACTATTGTCATTCTCTTATTGTCATTTCCCATTTTGTATCCTTCAGAGATTCATGAAGTTCTTCCCTTTGTCCCATGTGATTCCTTCCCTGCACCTCAGGTCCCTGATGTATTTCCCTGAATTTACGTCGGTCAACCTGTCAATCTTCCAATTTGTCTTTGTTCTGGTGCGGTTGGATTTCCTCTCTTTGCACGACCCGTCTTGTAGAGTGTCACCACCTCCCCGTCTCCCCATGTTTATATTTTTCAGGTACGTTGTTTTCAGTCATCCTTTGGATATGTACTGTCTCTTCTTCTGCTTTCTTTTTCCACTCTTTTCTCTCCTTTCCCTTCCCTTCCTCTTCTCTCTTCAATCATATTTTCCTTTTTCTAGCTTGTTACTGTTTTTGTTTTTCGGCTTTTTGGTGTTTTCATATTTGTCACGAATGTTGATGTTCTTATGTTCATTTTGTTTGAAAATTTAGAGTTATTTCGTGGAATGTAAAAGATTTTAATAACCCTATTAAGCAGCAGAGAGTACTTTCTCATTTACCCTCCTATACCCCTGATATTGTTCTTTTACAGGAGACTCACCTTAATGATATTGAATCTCTTAAGTTAAAATGGAATTGGGTCAGGACAGTTTTATTTTCTCCCTCTTCCAATGAGAAAAATGGGGTTGCTATTTTAATTCATAAAAAATTGTAAGGTACTATTAGAAGAAAAAGATTCGGAAGGGAGATGGATTTTGGTTAAATTGCTGATTAATTCGATTTTTCTAACTGTGTTTAATGTTTATGGTCTCACGCAACATGACTGTGAGTTTTGGCCTTTAATTACTAGCAAATGTATAAAACACAAAGATAATTTTTTTCTTTTAGGAGGAGATTGTAATCAGTTTATAGAGACATTCCTAGATCGCAAATCTACTGTTCGCTTCATCCCTCATAAACCCTACAAGCTTATTCTTGAACACCATACTTCAAACACATCTCTCTGACTCTTGGAGACTCACCCATCTAGACACTTTGGATTATTCCTTTTTCTCTCCTCCTCATGCTTCTTCCTCTAGACTAGACTATATATTTCTCTGTCAGTCTCTCACTCAAAATCTATTATCCTCTTCTATTGAACCTATTGTTATTTCGGATCACGCCCCTATTATAAAAGATTTTGACTTACTCCCACCTCCTTCCAAGCCTTCTTGCTGGTGCTTTAATTCTGCACTTCTTACTGATCCTATTTTTTCTTCCTCATTTCGAACTTTCACTAATGATTTCTTTCATATTACGTCTACTCCCAAAACTCCTCTTTACATTCTCTGGGACTCTTTTAAGGCTACTGCAAGGGGGTTTATTATTGATTTTGTAATTAGGAAAAATAAATAATTTCTCCAAAAACGCAGATCTTCTCTTGCATGCATTAAAAAGCTTGAGCATCAATTCTATACCTCTTCCGATACTTGTATGTCCCCCGAACTTTTACGAGCAAAGATTTCCTTCAATAAATTTACTACGGATAATGCTTCATATATCCTTCTTCATAGTACTGCGCGTTATTAGGGAGGTCGTAATAAATCTGGCAAACTTTTAGCTAATTATCTTAAATCTCGTAAAGAGCGTACCTCCATTGAATCCATCTTTTCCTCTGACAATGTCCTCCTTCATACAGATGAAGATATTCTTGAACAATTTCAATTGCTCTATCAACAGTTATATACTCTAGAATCCCCTCCTACTTCTTCTATGATTCATTCGTATTTTGAAAAAATTACCTAAACCCTCTACTTCCCACCTTAATTTTTCAACCCTTGACCTTGATATTTCCCTACATGAACTTTCTATGGCTTTATCCTCCCTTACTAAAGGTAAGACTCCTGGTCCAGATAGCTTCCCGGTGGAGTTTTACTTGCATTTTTCTGACCTTTCATTGCCCAAACTTTTATTACTTTTTCAATCCTTTTATTCCTCTGGTGAGGCTGCAGGTACTTTTCAAGATGCCACCATCTGTCTTATTCCCAAAGATGGTCGTGATCCCAAATTTTGTAAAAATTATTGCCCCATTTCGTTAGTTAATGTAGATTATACGCTTTTTGCTAAATTACTTGCCCTACGTTTGGATTCCTTCATGCACCATCTTATTGGAAAAGAGCAGTGCGGTTTTATTAAAGGAAGGCTCACCTCTGACAACTCTCGTTTCTTGCTAAAAGTTTTAAACACGGCCCCCTCTCTTTCCATTCCTTTACCTGCTATTTCTGTTGATGCTGAAAAAGCTTTTGACAGAGTGGATTGGTCCTTTTTATTTGCCTCACTTAAGTGGCATGGTTTCGGTTCCAAATGTATTTCTCTTATTTCTTTATTATATTCTTCACCCAAAGCTTCTGTCCTCGTGAATGGTCAACGTTCTTCTTCTTTTACCCCTCAGAGAGGAGTTGGTCAAGGTTGCCCGCTCTCTCCACTTCTTTTTGTTTTAGCCCCTGAACCTTTCTTGTCCTCCATTCGGCAAAATTCTTCCATTTCTGGTTTCCCCTATGGGGAACATCAATTAAAACTTTCTGCGTGTGCTGATGATATCCTCTTGTTTATTTCAAACCCAGAATCATCTATTTCTCCTTTGTTATCTGAATTCGAAGCATTCTCCCTTGTTTCTGGATATAAGATCAATTCGGAAACAGAGATTCTTCCCCTGACTAAGTACTGTCTCCCCCACCTTTTTTCTTCCACTGGTTTTGCCTGGAATAGCACTAAGATGAAATATCTTGGTATATGGTTTTCCAATTCTATTCCCTCTTCTATTAAATTAAATATGTCCGCTGTTCTCTCGAATTGAGCAGTTATTTTCTTCTTGGAATCCTCTCTTTCTTTCTTGGTGGGGTCGACTTGATTCCATTAGGATGATGATCACTCCTATTCTTCTCTATATTCTTTCTATGTTACCTGTGCATATTCCTGTCCTGTATTTTAAACGTATTGACTCCTCTCTCGAAATTTCTCTGGAAAGGTAAGAAATCTAGAATCTCTCTACTTTCCCTCTTTAGAGCTAACTCGAATGGTGGTGTTAGTTTTCCAGACTTTCGTCTCTATTATAACTCCTTTTCTCTTCGTCAAGCTTCACGTTGGCTTTCATCAGAAACTTCTCCCTTCTCTCCTCTTTGGCTTGCTATTGAGCTATCCTTTTTATCGCCCTTTTCTTTTGAGGAAATAGTGCGTTTCTCCTCTAAGTCCCCTTATGATTTGCTTCCCTTGTTTAAACACACTTCCTCTCTTCTTAAACCTTTATTCTCTTTGTCGCTTATTTTACGTGAATCCTTTTTGCATTTACACATCTGGTACAATTCGCTTATTCTTTTACATAATAGGCCCATTTGTTGGACCGCTTGGAGACTTAAAGGGATCATATGGATTAAACAGCTTTTTGACGGCATATCCCCCTGATCCTTTCCCGATTTTCAACTCCAATTCCACTGTCCCCGCTCTTTTCTACAGAAATATATCCTAATTATGGAAATCATTATTGATTGTTATTATTCTCTTCCTTCTTCAGCCTCCCCTACCACTATCACTCCGCCTCATCTCCTTGTACTACTCTCTACTTTTCCTAAAGCGTCCCTTATATATAAATTATTTTCTTCCCCAAATCCGGACTGTAAAAAATCCAAATTGGAACTTTCCTGGGAAACAGATTTGGGATGCACTTCGCCCATTACCCTTTGGGATAAACTCTTGTTCAAACTTTTGAACACTTCCCGGTCTGCATCTCTCACTCAATCTCTATTCTTTCTATATCATAGACTTTTTCTCTCTCCTCTTTCCCTTTCTCGTTTCACTTCTTCCTCTGATTCTAACTCTTGGACTTGTAATACACCTAATGCTGACCTCCTCCATATGTTCTTTCTCTGTCCCATGGTTTCTGCCTTTTGGAAACAAGTTTGGTCTCACATTTCCCGTGTTTTCTCAATCTCCAACTCATACTCAGTACCCCTACTTTTCTTGGTAGCTTCTCAGATTGTCTAACTCTCCCCTCACATTCACAGGGCCTCCTTGACCTTATGCTTGCACTCGCATTTCAACATATATCTTCTAACTGGAAATCCCTTACAAATGTTTCCATACGACATTGGTGGAATTCTTTATGCCATTTTCATAGACTTGATGTCTCCTTCGCATCCTCCTGTAAACCTCCTCGTAATGTAGATCTGTATTGGTTACCCCATACCTCATATCTAGATTGTTTAGCTAAAATGAAATTTGTTCTTGTCAATTCCGAAAAGTTTAAACCTCCTTGAGAAATGTTACTCTCTCCTTCTTGTGTATTTCAATGCTATTTTACAGTTTTCTTATATTTACACTGTTTACGTATACTATTCAACTTTTGATTATCACTTGTACTCTTTCCCCCTTTGCCGTTACCTTCCATAGCATTATTTTGTTATAGCATATTTTTTCTCCCTCACTTCCCCCCATTTTCCTTTCCCTTCCCCCTGAAAATCCCATAAAAATGCTTTTAGTTTCATAGTTTGACATTAGCAATGTTGATGATTTAATTTGATTTGTATGTTTCTGTTAGACCTGGCATATTTGGCGTGGTTTTCCCCTATCTTTTTGCCTCTACCTCCGGTATTTTTGATCCTGTGCTAGATTTCGTTTTTGCTGGTCTAGATGCTTTGGACACTCTGCCACTGCTGATCAGCCCCAGAGTGTAAGTGCTCCCTATGTAAATTGCTATTCTGATTGGATATACATGTTTGGCAAATTTGTATCACCATGAAGTCCCTAGTAAAGTGCACTGGGTGTGCCAGGGCCGGTGATGACAAATGCTACTAGTGGGCCTGCAGCACTGATTTTGCCACCCACAGGAGTAGCACTAAAATGGTGTCTCAGGCCTGCCACTGCAGTGCCTATGGGCAGTTTAGAAACTGCCATGTCTTCCTGGTCAGTGTCCCCACTGACCAGGCCTAACCCTTCCCTGTTTGTGCACATCAGTCACCCCTATGGAAGGCCCAAGATACCACCCTGGGCAGGGTGCAGTGTATGTGAAAGGTAGAGCATGTACTGGTGCAGGTGACATGCTCTGGTAGTGAATTACAGCCATTTTCGTTTTTCACTTTTGTAAGGCTATCTTGCTACATAGACTAACATAGGGGATGCTGGCTACAGTGGCTTCCAGCATTTCTTCCCATAGGAACAAGATAGGACATAAGTATCTAGTATCCCTGAACCCAGGATTTAATTACACATCTTTTAGGAAAGGTTGTTTTTCAATCCTGTGTTTGAGAACAGCACTTTTAGAAAGTTGCTGTTCTCTTGTCTGACCCTTCTGTGTGCCTTGGCCTGTTTGTGTATTGACTGTCTGGTTTGAGAGTGACAGGGGGCGGGGATTCCCCAGGAGGCTGGCTGAGTCAGCCCTAGGCTGAATGACTGCATTTGCAACTGGAGTGGTGGGAGGAGTTAGCACCTGGGCCTGAATAGGGCGGTGCCTGCCTTCCACAATGCTGGCTTCACCTCCTGCTGGGCGGCTGACGACCCTGCCCCTCACTCTGAAAGGAAAGGAGCAGCCAGGAAAACAAAGTACTCAGGAGACACCCAGAACTGGTTCAGACCGGGCTCAGGGCCCACATGCACAAAGAGAACAAAGACTTTTAGGGGTATAAGTACAGGACCCCTGACAACAGAAAATTAGATCATCCTGGAATCAAGAAGGAACCTCTGCCAAGGAAAAAGCTGAATCTGAAGAAGGAAGACTGTCCTGCTGTTGCTCTGCTGGACTGACCTGTTGCTTTGCTGCCAAGGAGAGGGGAAGGACTTTGCTGTGTGCTGTGTCCCCTGTCTTGAAGGAATCTCCAAGGGCCTGAGAAGAGCTGGCTCCCTGTTCTGAAGTCCCAGGAACAAAAGGACTTCAACCCCCAGCTTCCCTGAACTCTGCTGAGAGAGTTCTGTCTTTCCTAGAGTGCTTGATCCAGTTGTGGGGCCTCTGGAAGTTGTACCTGTGCTGGGAAGCTTGAAACTAAGCTTGAGAGACTTTTGCAATTGGAAAGTGTCACATCACTCGCTTGCGGAGCGCATCCCCAACAGTGCGAGAAGTTTCCCGCCGCTACGAAGGTCGAGATCGGCCGTCGCATCATTCGTTTGCGGGACGCACCCGATCGGTGCGGAAAGCCAAACATCGCTGCGAGTGTCATCGCAGAGCCTGTCATCGCTGGGTGAGATCGCCGCACCGCTTGCTTGTGGACCGCATCACGTCGCTGTGAGCAACGCCGCAGAACCATCGCATCAAGGAGCTGTGAGAGAGAGGATCCCTGCTGGACAGTGCATCGTCGTCCTGGAGATTGTCGCAGCCCCTACGCGATCGTCGCATCGTGCCTTTGCGAGAACAACGCACCGGAATCCATACAAGTGGCCTTCCTCCCCATACAGACCGAATTCGTCGCAACACGTCCGCTGCTGCAGGGGGCTGTCGCAGCGCCTCCCCAGGGTCTCAGGAGCAACGCATCGCTTGTTTTCCACCACACCAGGTTTTGAAACTTTGTCACAACTAAAAGGTACTGTGAGTAAAGGTGACGCAACTGTGAACTTTTCACACATCTGTGGATTATTTTATCGCAACCTAAAGAACTTTGATTACAACCTTAAGAGGTCTTTTGAAACCATATTCTTGAACTGAGTATGTTGGATTTTTGTCATTTTGGTCTTGTGTAGTTTAGATGAAATACCTTTATTTTTTTAAACTGTTGTGGAGTCATTTTGTGGTGTTTTCACTGTGTTACTGTGAGTGTTGGTACAAATACTTTACGCATTGCCTCTGGTTTGCCTAGACTACTCGTGCCAAGCTACCTAGAAGGTGAGCAGGGGTTATCCCGGAGGGTTATCTCCTTGCCCTGACTAGAAGCAAGGGTCCATATTTGGACAGTGGTACCTACCTCTGCCAACCAGAGACCCCCAGTTCTAACAGATTCATACTCTTCTTTGCTGGTGTCAACTGTTATCATTTATTATTCTCAATAAAGCTTTTCAAACATAAAAATATATATATATATATAGGGAAAGGCGTATTGAAGAATGAGTGGATGTATAAGTGTCTGAATGGATGAGTTAGTAGGTGCGTGATTGACTCTAAATGAGTGGTTAAACGTATCTTACTGAATGCATGGGTTAGTGAATAAACTGTATGAATGTCTGTATCCATCTGTCTGTTGGTGTGTAAGCAGCTGCATGGTTTTGCGAATAGCTATATGACTGTCTATATGGGTTATTGATTGGTTGTCTGAGTATCTGTATGGGTGCCTGAGTGTTTGTGTGGCGGGGTGTGCATAGATGTGTGAGTGGGTGATTCACTGGAGGCATGTTTTCAAGAATGCATCTGTGAAGGACTGTATGGGTGGGTGAGTGTGTGTATAGGTGTGTTTGTGAGTGAATGTATATCTCAGTGGTTCATGTGTGAGTAACTACATATGTGAAAGGCGGAGGTGTTGGAGTATATAAATGGCTATAAGTGAGAGTGTGTTATTGTTAGAGTGACTGTAAGGATGAGTGTTGGCTTGTTTCACTGATTGTATAAGAGCGTAAGAGTGTGCTAGTATTTGTATGAGTAATTGAGCTGGTGTGTGTATAACTGTATAGGTGAGTAAACGGCCGTGTGATTCATTATTTGCATGATTGACTAGGTGTGTGAGTACCTCTATGGATGAGTAGCAGTGTGTGAGTGTCTATATAGGTGCATGAGTGCATGTGATAGTCCTGTACTGAGTGACCATAATTATGAGTGACTGTATGGGAGAGTGAGTGGATGTGTGTGTGTACACCTAAGAATCATTGAGTGGGTATGAAGTAATTGATGTTGGAATGTCTATGGTTTTGAGAATGGCAGTCTGTAATTTATAGTGGATGTATCAAAGGTTATATTAGGGTGTGATAAGATGCATCTAATTATCACATGGATGATGTCATCAGTGATGTCATTTGAGATATAATCAGTGATGTCACTGAACATGTTATAAGTAATGTAATATACGACATCATCAGCAGTGCATTGCGGGGGCACGAGTTATAGTTAGCTGAACTCACTATAACGGGTAAATTCTCTCGTTTTGTACGAGTGAAATGTCTAACTAACTATAACTTTTCCAAAACTTATGGTCTTTTCACTGAATTTCCAAGATTTTTTAAATGCTAATTTCTAACTATAATGTGCCTGAATCCTATGGTTTTTTAAGTGAATTTCAAAGGTTTTTAAATGCTAGTTTCCAACTATGCCTACCGAGGTAGGACATGTGAAGAAAGAAGAAAAACACAGAAAGAAGCAAAGGAAATGCAGAAAGTCCACAAAGATGAAGAAAAGTGCAGGAAGAAGCAATACATTTGCAGAAAGAACCAAGAAAGGAGCAGAAGGAGGCCTTGTTGCAAAATCATCCTGTGCCCACAACTTTTTCAGACGGGTAATGGTGGTAACTGACTCTGACCAACCACGCCTAGAGACGGTGCTATGCTAAAAGACACTCAGAATACAGGGAAAATACATACACGAGGGAACACTATGCGTTGGTGTACCCCTGTGATTAGCATGACCTCCTCTGTAATGACCTAGTACATAATAGGGCATGGGGATTAAAACTACCTCTTAAAACGTGCTACGGGGAGCGTTTGCACAGTGGTAAAGGGAGGGGGGCCTGAGGTGACGAGAGCAATCACGCCCTGTGTCCGTTTTAGGTGGGGAGATTAAGTCCCCTTGAATCCTGATGGTCCCTGGGGTCGAACTAGCAAACCAGGTACCTCAAGTAATTGCAACAGAGCTGCGTTTCAGGGAGCTGTAAAAAGGCGCTTGGCCTGGCCCACCTCTCTGCAACGCAGCGCAGTGATGCTTACTGGCGGTACCTGGTGGGGTTGTTGGCCCCCAGGGACCCTCAGGATTGTAGAGCAATTAATTAGATGAGGGCAATACTTCTGCAATATTTTTACTTGATCTTAGTATGGCCGTTGACACGGTCTTCAACACCTTGAAGAAATCGGGGTCAAGGGCAGGGTTCTGGCCTGGTTTGTTTCTTTTCTATCAGAACGCTCCTTTCAGGTACATGCCCCCCTACCAGCCTAGTAATTACCCTATTAGCTGTGGTATCCTGCAGGGTTCTGCCCCACGTTGTTCAACATGTATGTCTGCCCTCTGGCCCACCTGGCCAAAGAGCTCAACATCAAAATAGTATCTTACACAGAAGATACCCAGCTGGCATTCACTTTTTCCAACAACCCTGCTTTGGACCAACTGAAATTCTGGGCTGATGTTCTGGCCATTGCAGACTGGATGGCAAACAACTATCTACAGCTTAATTCGGCAAAGATGGAGTTGCTCTTGGTTGACTGAGCCACTCACAAGTGGGACAACCAATGGTGGTCCACGACCTTGGGCACTCCTCCCACACTGAAAAACGCAGGTAAATATTTAGGATGTCCTGAATGACATCGCCCACTCATTCGGGGATCATGGAAAAAAAATGGCTGGTACCTGCTTCGGTCTTCTGCGCGGCTTAAAACCCATTTTAGGATTCTATGACGCCACCACCTGCCAACTAATAGTCCAATTGGTTGGTCATTCGTGCATGGATTATTGTAATTGTTTTCTGCTTGGCGTAAATAAAACAGATACTGCAGGACTCCAACTGGCACATAATGCAGCAGCATGCACTCTGTTTGCCATCACTAGGAAATGCCATACCTCCAATTTTCTTAACCGACTACACTGGCTGCCATTCAAACAGAGAGTAAAGTTAGAACCCTTTGCATCACATATAAGATTTTACATGGCCAGGGCCCCCAAATCCTGCAGGGACTTTCCACCCCTTATGTTCCTCTGTGCACATTGAGTTCCACTGATCTTCAACTACTGTGCATTCCACGGGTCCGCTGGTGTAGAGCCGGGGATTGCTCCTTCAAATCTCTGGCCCTTGTATTATGGAATTCCATCCCACTGATTGCCTGCAGCACCCAGGATCACTGGACTTTCAGGAAACTGATCAAAACCTGGCTTTTCACTTCCATCTAGCCACATCTCTCCTGGTCACCTGTCTGCTAGCGCTGGGCAGCCACGCGCTCCATACATTTCCCTGACATAACATAATATAACATAACATCAGTGATGTCATCAGTAATGTCATTTGAGATGTCATCAGCAGTGCATTGCGGGGGCACAAGTTATAGTAAGCTCTACTAACAATAACAGCCGAATTTCTCTGGTTTTGTACGAGTGAAATGTCCAACTAATTGTACTGTCCCTGAAACCTAATGGTTAAATGCTAATTTCTAACTATAACCTCCCTGAAACCTATGTTTTTTTTTAATTTTAAGGGTTTTTAAATGCTAATTTCTATCTATAAAGTCCCTGAAACCAATTTTTTTTCAGTGAATTGCTAAGTTTTTTTTAAGTGCAAATTTCTGACTATAACATCCCTGAAACTTATGGTTTTGTCAGTGAATTCCAAAGGTTTTCTAAATGCTACTTTCTAACTATAACATAGCAGTCACCTTTGCAGAGTGGTGGCGAAAGGTGAGCTTGGCCATTGAACACCTCTTAGCAATCCCACTGTGTTGGATTTCCTGGATGTAACAGGACGGGTAGTTAGCTCACAACGGTAACCTTGGTGGACAACTACATCACCTATTACCTCCAGTAAGTCCCACACAGCAGAATTCCTAACTTCTCATAGCATGCTCCGCCCCCTAGCTGCACCACTCTGCCAACGCACCCCCTGGCACATTTTAAGTGGGGAAATGTATTCTCCTTGAATACTGAGGGTTTCTGTGGGACAACTAGCCTACCAGGTACCTCCAGTAAGCGCCACAGAGCTGGATTGCAGAGAGGTGGTCCCTGGCCATGCCCCTTTTTACACCACTCTGCAAACATGGCTCCTGGCACACTGCTGCTCAGAGGAAGAAGTCCACTTGTGTCTTGAGGTTCTCAAGACACAAGAGGACCTCACTGCCCCACCACCAGTGCGCAAAGAGGCGCATTTGCAGAGTTGTGTAAAAAGTGGTGTGGCCTCCGACCACCTGTCTGAAATCCAGTTCTGTGGCGCTTAGGTACCTGGTGGGCTTGTTGGCCCCCAGGGACCCTAAGCATTCAAGGGGAATTATTTCCCAACTTAATAAGCGCCCGGGTGCGCGTTTGCATTGTGGTGCATGGAGGGGGGGGGGGTCCTCCGGTGAGAGGCCATTTTTTTAAAATACATTTCTTTTAGGGAGGCTGTGTGGCCCCCCTTCTTTAGCATTTTGGGTACTTGGGAACACCATTCTCCAGGGCCTGACCCATTTTCTGTAAAAAAAACAGAAAGGGGGCAGCGCGGTCCCCCTCCGAGGCCAATATCGACCCCAAGGACACCAACCCCCAGGGCATGGCCTCGCTTTCCAATTCTAATTATTGGGAAGGGGGCATGTGGCACCCTCCAGGGCCACTCCTGGCCCTGGGACCCCATCCTCTGGGGCCTGTTGCGGACCGTTGGGGAGCCCAAATGCCCCCATGGTTGCCCCCGGCTCCCTGCCTCCGGCGGGAGCTGGCATTGCTTTTGAAGAAGGGGAGCTGCTGAGATGCAGTTCCTCTTGTGCAAAAGCAATCTGCTTTGGTTTTTGGAAGCAAGAACAGGTTTCCTGCTCTCGTGTCCTAAAACCAAAGCAGAGTTTGCTGTGACAGTGTGGGAGCCATGCTCCTGCCCTGCCATAGCAAACAGCAATATCATGGGTCATTACAGGAGCCGGCCCTAGGGGATGGTAGTCCCCACAGCCATCAAGTGCTCCTGGGAACGTGCAGCCCCCCTCCCATCATTTGTAAAGCGTCGGGGAGCTGGTGGTCCCCAGTGCCAGGGATCTCTAACGGACCCCCCACATTTGAATATTTAGTGCCCTGGGGAGGTGGTGGCCCTTGAGGCAGTGTCGGGGGCTCAAGCTCCACACTAATTATTACTTTTAGCCCAGGGGAGGTGGTGTTCCCCGGGGCTTGGAGGGCCTGCAAGGCCCCAATCTAATTTTAGCTAAGCCTCGGGGAGATGGCGGTCTTGGGGGGGCCCGCGAGGCCCCAGTCATTATTTGTTTAAAGCCCAGGGGAAGGGTGCGGTCCCCAGGGCTGCATGGGGGCTGCGTGCCTGCGCACATAAATTATGAAGCCCTGGGGAGGTGGCCATCCCCAAGAATAAGAGGTCCCCTGCAGGCCTCTAAACCTTAATTTAGAATTGCCCCTGGGACCTGGCTCACCTGGGGGCTTTTAAACAAACGAAGCTCGGGAGTCAATGCTTCATTTTTTTGTGATAATTTCAGTGGGATTTGCGCACCCAGTGCAAACTCGCCTGAAATTATTAAAAGAACACTTTTTGGGGGGCACTGGGGGTCCTTGTGGGACCACTTGAGCAGGCCTAGGGTGTCAGGGGGTTTTTAACCTGGCCCTTTTATTGTTGTTTTACCCTTTTTTTTTTTACTTTTTCTTGTGACTCAGTTACCAAGTCACAAGATGGCTGCCAAAACTTCCTGGTTTGGGGTGTCGGCAGCCAATGGTAAGTCAGTTCAGGCGTTCGGGTGGAGTCACAACTCTTCCCCAGTGCTCAGATATTGATATTGTTCTTTTTTTGATTTCTCAGGAACTACTAAATGGATTTGCACCATTTTAAAAAAGGTCGCTTTCTGAACCAAGAGCTACCTTTTTTTCTAAATTTGGTTTAATTCCCTTCAGCAGTTCGGCCAGTTGCTGTGTCTAAAGTTTCGTGTGGAAATTAACATGGGGAAAACACGCTTTGGGACCCCCTATTTTCTCGGCACCCACTTGATGAATCACCCATAATGTTTAAATACAAGAGCTGACTGGAGAGCCCCATTTGTTTTAAAAAATTCGCAAAGATTCATTTTTTTAATAGAAACAAGGTCCTCAATATAGTTGTGGAGGTGCGCGAGTTATAGTTAGCAGAACTAACTATAACAGAGGAATTTCTATGGTTTGGTACAAGGGAAATGTCCAACTAACTATAACACCCCTGAAACCTATGTTTTTTTTCTGTGAATTTCTAAGCTTTTTTAAATGCTAATTTCTAACTATAACATCTCTGAAACCTATGGTTTTTTCAGTGAATTTCAAAGGTTTTTTAAATGCTAATATTTAAGTGTATTCGTAGTTATACCAATTCGTTTGTACAGATTTTCTACAGTTTTTTAACTGTTTATTTATAAATATGTTATTTACTAAAATTCAAACTGAAATATTGTTACATTTTTTTGATTTATTTTTTTATTTTAATACATTCATATTTTGTTTTTTCTTTCCCCAAAAATTTCGGAGTCGCGCACCCAAAGCGTACACATCACGGTAGGTGCGTGGATTCTAGCCGCCATTTTAGAAAAGTTGTGAAGGATCTGCGTACGGTGTGTGATGGCTAGGTGTTTTTAGGTTACATCATATACATTTAAAATTACGTGATGGGCGCGATTGGTATGCGACCAGTCCGCAACTCCTGCTCACACGAATTTGTGACACATGTGCATCACGGTACGTGCTGGCGGGTCCCGTGTGACGTCATATACATGCTGGGGTGCGCTGTGTACGTGACTCCCGCAAAAAAAAGTGATGTTCTAAAATGACATGTATGGGTCTTTAATATACATATTAGGGCAGGAGATTATCTAAGATATTCATAAAAATCATATATTGGTACTTCTAATAAAGATATTATTTTTTAAATATATTTTTGCGAAGTTGTTTGGGGTGCGTGCTTCATGAGCGCAGAGTGCGTGGATCCCATGTGACCAAAAAAAAAGACTTCATTGGTTCATAACATTTCCCACTGTAACTCTTGAAGAACCCCACGCATTTGAATCATTCTTGTTGGAGCATCTTTAGAGAGACATCTCTTTTCCTACAAGAACCCTTTTTGCTTGTTTTTGTTGGTGTTTTTTTCAAAAAATATCAAACAAAATGGCATCTGGACAGTAGCAGCAGCAGGAGAAACTATCTTCTGGAGAATAATTCTTGCAGGAGGCATGTAGATATTCTTCACATTTCCACCTGGAGAGAAGAAAGTAAATGCCAGAAAGATGACGTGCAAAATTTGTGACCGAGTCCTGTCACGAGGCAGAGAAAAAAAATACTCTTGTGGCACTGCTTCTATGTACAAGCATCTCCGGACCACCCATCCTCTCAATTTTGCTCGGGAGGAAATGAGACAAGCTGCTTTGAGCCCCTCACATGCCGTGGCAAGTACGTCTGGAGCGTCCTCAGGAACACCTGCAATGGACATTAGGCCAGAATTTGCCTTTCTCGAGCAACACTGCGTGAAGTGTAGGAAACTTATATGCTTATATGCTTCGGTGAGCAGTCGGTGGATGCAGTTTGTGCTGTGCAACGCAACCATTGCTGTTAACTTTTTTGTGTTGTTTTTGGAATTATAAGTAATTCCAAATGTTTCCTGTTTTATTCTTTCTTTTTTCTGTTTAATTTGTAGAAAAAACACCCCAAAAATACAAAAGAAAAAAAAAAGTTCTTATCAGAACTACCTAATCTGGTTAAAGAAAGAACTACAATGTCAAGGTACTGTGTGAAAGTTTGGTTGAATATATGCATACAGCATGATTGACTGAAAGAATGCATTAGAGTAGTTTATGGTGAATTTATAGGTGAAGATGTATGAGGAAGTACTGCAGCGTGACACTGCAAGCTCTTTAGCTGCACTACACTGTGGCGCTTCTGAAGCACAGGGATGTGACATATCTACATGAATATGTTGCAACTCTGTGCTTCCCTCTGCACTGCTGCACAAACTGCAGCCATGCGGTGTCACAGGAACAATTGCACCATGGTGCAAGGATGTCTGAGTCGTGCAGAGATTGTTTTTGTGCGGGAAGTGACACCTTCCTGCAGAAAAATAATCAGTAAAGGCATTTTCCTCTTTCTATGTATGCTGTGAAATGCAGCATGCATTGAAAGAGGAAAAAATGAGGAGAAATGAAAACAATTCTCCTTGTTGCACCTTGCTACACCAACTCTAGGATGGTGCAGCATTCACACACATCTCCAGATTTACGATTTCTCATGAATCTGGTGATGTGTCTTGATCTATGGGTGTTGCTTGGGAACACCCACAACAACATCTATGGAACGCCTCTTCGACGCAAAGTTCTGTGTATGAAGGGGTCGTATTTACAAGGAGAGGAAAAACCATGCAGGCTGGCTTTTCCTCTCATTGTAAATATGAAGGAGTGCTTGGAGCTATCACTATGTTACAAAAAGTGACGTAATGATGGGGCAGGGTGCTTGTAAATCTGCCCCATAAGTGCTTAGGTATTGGCAAACTAATACAATAAGAACTATGGCCCACATGCATCAATATCGGCTTTTGCGATTTCTAAATTGCGAAAAATAGCGATTCGCAATTTAGAAATCGCAAAAGCCTATGCATGATTATTTTTTCATTTTTTATGCAATTCGGTAAAAATCGCTATTTTTACCGAATCGCATAAAAAATGCGAATTTCAAATTGCGAATTCGCAATTCCCATTCATTCCTATGGGCCAAAATGCCCAAAGGAATGAATGGGAATTGCGAATTCGCAATTTGAAATCGCAATTCATCAATCCATTTCAAGGGTGGAGAGGGGGGTCCAAAACACCCCCCCTTCACCCATGAAATGTACTTTTGAGTATAAGTTACATACACACATGTCCTAAGGACATGTGGGTCTGTAACTTAACAGGTAAAAAAATGCATTTTTGTGCATTTTTAAACAATTTCACAAATTACCACGAGGTTGAACTTAGTGGTAATTTGCACTTCCAATTTTAAAAATTTTGGAAATGATGCATAGCATTTAAGAAATCGCAAAATTGCGATTTCTTATATGCTATCACAATTTTAGAAATCGCAAAAAAGTTGTGATTTCTAAAATAGCATGATGCATCCCAAACAGCACTTTTGGAATCGCAAACGGCCGATTTTAAGGAATCTCACTGTTTGCGACTCCAAAAATGCTTGATGCATGTGGGCCATAGTGCTAGATCGGTGACTGACAGGAGGTATCCTATGCTACATGGGTACTACTTCAGTATTTAATGGTGTGGACCAATAGTATGTATCTGCTTAGAGATGTGTAGGGAATATGCACAGTATATTTTATGTGTACTTGTGTTGGTGCCTAGGTCATTATATAAGAATACCACTAGTAACTGGAATGATGACAGTGCTGCAAACAGAGTGAACACTTAATTTATAAGTGCTTACTTATTGGTGGAGTGATACAATAAGTAGATAGTGGTAGATAAGTGATTAACTGCATGCGCGCTAGCGGGTTTTCCTGCTGCGCACTGAAAATTCAAAAAACCCGCGTTACGTGACAAAGCCAGCTCGTCATGCGCGCAGCGCAGGTAACGCCCATGACGAGCTGGCTTTGTCACCAGCATCGAAGGGGTTAAAGAAGTGCATGGGACAGATTGTAGGATTCCTACACTGCATGAGTACTAACTGCGTATTTAGAAGTGTGTATCAATAGTATGTAGCTAGTTAGAGGTCTGCTTGGATAGTGCACAAAATAATATTGCTGTACTTGTGTTAGTAGCTTGGCCATTCCATAAGTTCATGACTAGTAACTAGAATAATTACAGTATTACAAACAGAGTGCATAGTGAATTTATAAGTGCTTAGGTTTTGGTGGAGTAATAGGATAAGTAGATAGTGCCGGATGGATGATTGGAGAAATGCATGGGACAGACAGGAGGATTCCTACACTGCATAGGTACTAACTGGGTATTTAGAAGAGCGTATCAATAGTTTGTAGCTGGTTAGAGGTGTGAATGCATAGTGTACAAAATATTGTACCTGCACTTGTGTTAGTGATTATGCCATTCCTTAAGTATACGACTAATAACTGGAGTAATTTCAGTGTTGCAAAGAAAGTGCATGCTGAATTTATAATTGCTTAGGTATTGGTGGAGTGATAGGATATGTAGATAGTGCTGGATGGGTGAATGGAGACAAGCATGGGACAGGCAAAAGGATTCCTAGACCAGTGTTTTATTTAGTGAATTTCTGAGGATTTTTAAATGCTAATTTCCAACTATAATGTTCCTGAAACTTGTGGTTTTTTCAGTGAATTGTATATATATGTATTTAATCTCCTCTCACTCTTACAAAGAAGGAACCAGCACTCAGGTTGTAGTTTGGAAGTATTTAATCGGCAAAGAACGTAATACACACGGTTTGGCTCGTCCGAAGCTTGATAACGATACAAGACGTCATTGTAGAATCCTTATTTAAATGTACAAATGCCTAAAGTTTCCAACATGAACAAAGCACTACATATTACTTTAATCCAAAAAACTGGCAGCCGTATTGGCCTTGTCACAATGTGAAAATTCAACAATTGATACAATAAAGTAAAGAAAATAAGTTTTAATATGCACACAATGTAATTTCAGCATATCTTGACCCGTGACCACCATACCTCTATGTTCGTCAACGTGACTTATTCATAATAAACATAATTAGGATTGCAAACACCAATATAAACAATGGACTACCCATTACTTTAAAGTGAAAGGCTATCAGCCATATTAATCTGGGCACGTTGCATATTATAATGGTTCTTACACGAAAGAAAAGAAAAAAAGGAGTGTGTATACACACACACCATCACTAAATAAAGTTCTAGCGATTATGGTTCCATTCCATTCACAGCTCATTTGAGATATAATGATGGATGTCATGAGTGATGTAACTGACAATATCATGAATGATGTAATGTCTGAGGTCATTAGCAGTACATTGCGGGGGCATAAGGTATAGTTAGCTCAGGTAATTATAACTGCTGAATTTCACTGGTTGTGTATGAGTGAAATCTGAGTCTGAATATAATGTCCCTGTAATCTTTGTTTTTTTCAGCAAATTTCTATTTTTTTTTAACTTTAAGTAAGATGCATTTCACAATGGATGGTGGGGTATTGGAAGCAGGATCTGGCATTGTGCTGCCCCCACCCAAGCTTGCTGCTCCTGCCTTCCCTCCTCCTAGCCATCCATTATCCAAGCCCATGTCCCTTCTCCCTTATTACAGCCCTGTGTGGCCGTTGATCTTAAACTGGCCTTCCTGATTTTTCTGAACTGTTAGCTTGCTGCCCCATCCACCTTCCCCCTATTCTCTCTTGCCTGAATCCATGGCCTCCTCCCTCCTGCCATGCATGGTCTGATGTGCTGCAACTGCCCTCCATTTTGCATGATGTATCAGTCCACTCCTCCTATCCTCCATTCCCCAATTCTATGCCCCATCATTGCCCTCCTGCTTAGCCTCTAGGCTATCTTGCTGCCCCTTTTCTCCTTCCCTCGGCCCTCCGATGTCTGTGTGCATGCCCCTGCTCCATCCTTTTTGCCCACCATGTTCCATTGACCTGCCATTCTTATTTACTCCAAGTGTTCTGTTGAGCTGCCACTCCCCTCCCACCTGCCCAGCAGTGTCAAATGACTGTAACCTGTCCCTGCCACCTCTACCCTGCCTGTCCACATTCCATGCCCCTATCCCCGTCCTCCTGTCCTCCATGGTCCATTTTACTGCCACACCCTTCTGCCCTCCCTGGTCTGTTGTGCTGCAACTGCTCCTCCTGCCTTCCCCGCGTGGTCTTTTGTGAGTCCCCTTCCCCTGAACTGTATTGTCTGTGCCCAGGTCCTGACCCTCCCTTCCATCCTCTATGGTCCTTTGTGCATGCCCCTGCACCCTCCTTCTTGCCCATCATAGCCACTGTACTGCCACTAACCCTCTTGCTTGCCATGCATGGTCTTCTGCGCTGCAATGGCCCCTCCAACCTGCCCAGTGTGGTCAGCTAGCAGCCTCTGACCCCCTCCCACCTTCCCTCCATGGTCTGTGTGTATGCCATTATATTCTCACTGTTGCTCTCCATGGTGTGTCCTGCTTCTAATGCCCATCCTACATGACCTCCATGATCATCTTACTGCCCCTGCCCTGCCCCCTTTCCCCCATCCCTCTGTTTCCATGTGTAGACCCCTATTCCCTCCCTCCTGGCTTGTCTGTTCCATTGTAATGACCCTGATCTGTCCCTCCTGCCCTTTATGGTCCGTTATGCTGCAGCTTTCTCTCCTGTCTGTCCATTATCGTCAGCTAGCTACCATCGCCTCTTTCCCCTCTGTTGTCTGTTGTCCATGTGTATGGTCCTGTCCCCTCCCTATTGCTTTCTATGCATTGGTGTGCTGCACTCCCGTCCCGCATGCCCTGTGTGGTGTATTGTGCTGCTGCAAACCCTGATGCCTGCCCTGTAGGGTCAGTTTGGTGCACCTCCCTCTGTCCCTCCTGCCCTCTGTATTCCCAGTCCATGTCCCTATCCCAATTCCTCCTGCCTTCCATGATCCAATGTACCATACTTGCTAACATTTTGAACTTGGCAAGGTGGAGATTTTGAAAAAAATTGGGGTATTGATTTTCCCCTTCAACTTACATTGAAAAAGAGGAGATTGTTGACAGGAGACAGAACAAATAAAGCCCATTTGGGCCTAAAAACATTGGGCGTTACCTGGCTGAATCGGGTCTGTTGGCATGTATGGTTGTACTACCACTGTCTCTTCCTCTGCCCACAATGGTATATTATATAGCCACAGCCTCTCTTGCCAGTCCTGTATTGTTGGTTTGTTGCCCCTGCCCCCCTTTCCACTGCCGTCCATTGTCTGTTGTGCTTCCTCTGCCCTTCCTGCCTGCCCAGTGTGGTCAAATTGTTGCCTCCGCGCCCTCCTACCTGCATTCAATTTTCAGAGTCTGTGCGCCTGGCCTCTGCCTCTCAACAGTATCCTAATGAACAACTAGATTGTTAACAGTCTATATTTATTACAAAGTGTGGAACGCCTAATGTCATCTTGATGTAATCAAAACTGTAATACCTAGAGCATTTCCTTTAGAAATTACATATATGAGAGGGTCTTACTTGCATCAAAATTATGGGCAGTGCTCTAAAAAACTTAAATGAGGACATATTTTCTGAGTTTTTAAATAGCGACAAAGCACTTTTAAATTATTTTTTGTCTTTATGTTTTTTTTATCCAGTTGACCAATTGATTATATGTTGCTCCTAGGGGAGAGGATGTGGTGTAGCTTCCAGAGCTGCAGACTTTGCTACTGGTGAACCAGGTTGGAGTTTCTGCTTCAGCTCGACATTCTGTGACTCTGGTCAAATCACTTATTCTCCCCATGTCTAAAACCAAAATGAATTTGTTCTTGTGTTATGTAACAAATGCTTATGTAAAGCACTATAATACCTGACAAGTCTGCACTAATGAAACTGCAAAAACACTAAAAATAAAGTGTTTTGCACACTTCTGTCATTGAGCTACATGTGGGCTACATCTGGGTGATATTTGTGCTACATTTGGACTCTTTTGTCTCTGGTGGCCATCTTGGGAGACTTATTGTTATGAAGTTTCCTAATTTCCTCATTTACTGCAGTCTCCTCAATAGGAAATACTTTCAGTTTTTTACTTTGGTTCCATCAAGAAGGCATTCAGATGTGTCACACATTTGCCTTAAATTCTGAATGTTAGCACTCTAGTTGCTCATTAGATCACTGTAGTAAAGCTATTGCTCACCAGGGAAGTCTGTTGCTGGTACTGAAAGTGCATGTTTTAGTCTGCATGTCAGGATTGTTTAATGAAATAGAAGAGGATTTGAGAAGGAACGTATTCCTCCTAATTCAAACTGGAAGGCCTCGGCACAACTGACATCTCAAGCACTGTCACACGTAAAATCCCCGACTCAGGGCAGAGATTCTTCATTTACTCTGTGCTCATGGAACATCAGTGGTCTCCACAACAAACACACTAACTTGGAGACACACTCTTTTATATTTGGGCACACTGTAATAGCACTTCAAGAGACATGTGCCACCCAAAACACTCCAGTGGGATGTACGTTGTTACAAGGCATGCTTTTGCAACGCATGCCTTTACGACGCAACTTTTACAACGCAAGTCATTACAACGACTTGCTTTTGGGGAAGCTGGATAGTGGATATTTTAATTTACTATTCCAACTCCAGTCCCCGTGGATATTAGGGAAGGTGTTGGATACTAAATTTAAACTATTCCCTATCCTAGAGCGCCCCCCAGCACAAGTCGTTGTAATGACTTGCGTTGTAACGGTTGTGTCGTAAAGGTACTTCATTGTAAAAGTTGCGTTGTAAATGCTGTTCCCCCTCCAGTGACAGGCTTCATTGAATTTTGGAAACCAGCAATTAGAGACTGTCTCTTTGGCCACCCCAAAGGGGGGTTGTCGATCTATGTTTCCAACATTCTAAAAGGCCCGATTGTGGCTCTAGATTTCGACAAAGACTGGTTACTGGGTGTCAAAATCAATTCATGGAGCAAACAACGTCCACTCCTGTTGCTTAATATTTACATCAACCCCAGTACCCACACAAAAAAGACCCATCTAACTCGTCTAATGAAAATCGTGCAGGCCCTGGCTGCGGATCAACCCCACGCGTACTGTATAATTACGGGGGACTTCAACACCAACCTATTCCAAGGCAACACAGAAGACTGCGAAGGGCTAACCCCATTTTTATTTGCAGATGTAGAAGAACAGTCCAAACCACCAAACCAAGGCTATTGTGGTCTGGGAGAACTTTGTGTGCTGCAACTCCGCAGCGCAGGATTGCTGGTATTGAATGGAAGATACAAAAATAACACTCCACCAAATTGGTCTTGGACGAAGGGCCCCAAGAATTCCTATTTAGATTATACCATCTGCAATTCAGCTTTGTTGAAACATCTGGGCAATTTTAGTATCCACCGCGGACCGAAAGCGACCATCGACCACAGTCCGTAATCCTTAAAATAAAGCCAGAGTTCCACAAAATCGCTCCAAATACATTTACAGGAACGCACAGTGACAATTTGAAACGCCTAAGATGGAGCGATGACATAATACCCTTTGTAACGGAGGCAACCCTGACTTTTATTTCAGACTGTTCCGACCCGGGGTTTTCTCCTGCTGCTGCATGGTCGACGCTTTGCGTACAATTGACATCTCTTTTCCCAACCAAAAAAGCACTATTAGATGGACTCTACCAGTCGACAGCGCTCAATCTCATGAGAAACAAGGGCACTGAAGGCATCTAGAAACAGTGCTCTGCAGTCTCTAATGAAATTTCCTGGAGATAATGAGCACCTCAAGGCATATAAATCCACACAAAAATTGTTTAGGCAGGCAGTAGAGAAAGAAAAGCAATTCCAACATAATGAATTCTGGTGCAAAATATTATGGGAAAGTAAAAATCGCAATGCAAGAAAATTCTGGGCCTTAATCACTCGCCAAAACTCTAGTAAGTTCAGCTCTGGATCAGCTAACATTCAAGAAGCCAGTTGGTTCACTTTTCTGGCAGAGCACTTTAAGTCCCCAGAAGGAACAGTGCTTACTGATGCATGTGCTCCCAGGTTGACGGAAACAGGTACGAGCAACATCAGGAGTAAGTCTACTGGTTGCTTGGACCCCTGCACCGACGATCTACAGATCACTCAAGAAAGAGTTACTACAGTATTGTTAAAAGCAAGATCGGACGGAGCCCCGGGTCCCAATGGCCAACCACAGAAATTATTTAAATCAAATATAATACTTTGGTTGGGTCATTTAACCAACCTTTTTAACTACTCCCTCAGAACCTCAATCATACCGGATTCCTGGCATGGGGCAATAATCCACCTAATTTATAAATCAGGTTCCCATTCATTACCAACTAACTACAGACTAATTGCTCTCTTGGACATTGAGGCCTAGCACTATGCCGGCATCCTCCTAAATGAGCTGAGAGTATGGGCGGATGAGAACAAATTGATCCCAATGACTCAAACAGGCTTCACTGCTAAATCCGGGACCATGACCAACTTATTAACATTGGCCATAATTGTTGACAAAGTTTGTGCCACATCGAGGGCTGTTTTTTGTTGTTTTGTGGATTTTAAAGCCGCTTTCGACCGGGTCCCCAGGGCAGCAATAATGGAAAAGTTAAAGAAATGGGGAATTTCACGAAAACTGGAGGCAATTATTTAGCTACACTCAGATACATGGGTTCAGGTGAAGCTGGGGTCCGGCACACATCACTCCCGGAAAATCAGGACAACTAGGGGTGTCAAACAGGGCTGTGTGCTGGCCCCACTTCTTTTTAATCTGTTTATAGCTGACATGCCGACAGCCCTAGAAGAAACCAACAGTCACCCACCAAAGATGGGTGGTGTTCCCATAAGCAACCTGCTCTATGCTGACGATTTAGTGCTCTTTAGTCTCACACGAGTAGGTTTACAAAGGCTCCTGGCTAAACTATGCAACTACACCACCATAAATCAATTAGAGGTTAACCTAAAGAAAACCCATGTGGTTACCTTTGGTAAAAAATGAAAAGCCGGGGGAGGATGGTCGTATAATAACATGAGCATTGTAGTAGGAAGTACATACAAATACCTAGGGGTCAATCTCGACTCAAGGGGCAATTTTGTGAAACAATGAAAGGAGATATTAGTTAAAGCTGTGACCCTACAGGTGACCCTCTCAAAGCTCTCAAAAAAGTTGTCCGGCCCAAGTCTAACACCTTTACTAGAAGTTATGAGAGCAAAAATTGGTCCGACACTGTCATATGGTATTGAGACTTTTAAGGGTAAACTAAAAAAGACTCTAAACCAACACGTGACTAAAATCTACAAAAAGGTACTCTGCATGCCTAAAAGTGCCTCTGCTGCCCAGATTAGGCTAGAACTGGGCTTACTAAATTATGAAGTGTCTAGTACTGGCACGTTTTTACATTTTTGCCTTAAACTGAGACAAGCAGACGCAGGCTCATTGGAGTCACTAGTCTGGCTAGATATCACCGAGACAAATCCAGGGGGCTCGTATGGTCACCTTTTTAAAGATTCCATTATAGAACTCTCTGCGGGTGACCTATAGGACCTCAACCCCAGCGCGTCAGTGTTTAAAAGCACCGTTAAGAAATGTGTCAGAATGAGTTCCCTCATTATTGATAAAAAACACCTTGCCAAACGCAGACACGCTTGGGCCATTATAAATTCGTATCGGCATCTAGCCCCTGCAACCTACCTGTCATGTACGTATTCCCTGCATCTAAAACTTAGTTTTATGGCCATTAGACTCAGTGACTGGCAATTTTTAAAAGATCTGCCAGGCTGGCGTTGTACGTCTGATGTATTATGGTGCAGAGGGTGTGGCAGGATGGCTGAAACAATGGAGCATGTGGTCTGTCTCTGCCCAGCATTCATGTCACTGCGCAGACGCAAACTGAAAGCGGAGTGGAACAGGTTGGGAATTCTGTCATGCAGACAGGCAATCATTGGGGCCCTAGCCCAGAAAACACAACTTTAAATGTAGGCCTCACAACCTACATACGCCTTGCATATCGCCTCTTGTCGACATCAACCTAAATCAAATTGCATTATTTTAAACTGTTAAAAAGTCTTTTTATCTTTGTATTCTTTCATAATTCGCAGCTATTGAATTGTTGCTGCTATTTTTATTTGTACTCACTTTTAAAATTTGTAAATATTTGTTAACGGTTGGTTGGTCCACAAGTTCATCATTGCTAATTACCGGTACCACAACTTCCTTACCTTTTAAAGTCTCCGACCTGTACTTACCCATCGCTGCTTATGTGATGTTAGTTTTTAGTTTTTTACACTGTGTATTGCTGTTGGTGTTCCTTTTAAGGATGTTATTTTATATCCAATAAAGACTGTTCACTCCTGAGAAGTCACTCAAAATGTGCCATAATTTTTTTTCTGCAGCACTAATCATACTTTCTTTCGCAAAATTAACCCCTCTATTGTTCCTTTTCATATTAAATGTTTTAAGAGTTACCACTTTAATCCAATCAAGATGGCTCCAGGTGTGCCATACTTTTGTCATAAGTAAGACTGTTAGTGCTCTAGTTGTTCTTTAGAACACTCCGGGACATTCTGTCATTGGGCTATACTTGGGCTACATCTTGGTGATATGTGTGCTACATTTGGGCTCTTTTGTCTATGGTGTCAATCTTGGGAGATTTATTTGTTATGAAGTTTCCTAATTTCCTCATTTACTGCAGTCTCCTCAGTAGAAAATGCTTTCAGTTTTTTACTTTGATTCCATCAAAAAGGTATTCAGATATGTCACACATTTGCCATAAATTCGGAATGTTAGCACTTTAGTTGCTCATTAGATCACTGTAGTAAAGCTACTGCTCACCACGGAAATCTGCTGCTGGTATTAAAAAGCTGCATGTTTCAGTCTGCATGTCAGAATTATTTAATGAAATAAAGAGGGTTTGAGAAGTCACTCAAAATGTGCCCTAATGTTTCTTTCTGCAGCACTAATCATACTTTGCATTGCAAAATTAACACCTCATTTTGTTCCTTTTTTAATTAAATGTTTTAAGAGTTACCACTTTAATCCAATCAAGATGGCTCCAGGTGTGCCATACTTTTGTCATAAGTAAGACTGTTAGCACTCTAGTTGTTCTTTAGAACACTCTGGGACATTCTGTCATTGGGCTATACTTTGGCTACATCTTGGTGAAATATGTGCTACATTTGAGCACCTTTGTCTCTGGTGGCCATTTTGGGAGACTTATGTGTTATGAAGTTTCCTAATTTCCTCATTTAGTACAGTCTCCTCAGTAGGAAATACTTTCAGTTTTTTACTTGGTCCCATCAAGAAGGTATTCAGATGTGTCACACATTTGCCGTGAATTCAGAATGTTAGCACTCTAGTTGCTTATTGGATCACTGTAGTAATGCTACTGCTCACCAGGGAAGTCTGCTGCTGGTAAAGAATGTGCATGTTTCAGTCTGCATGTCAGGATTGTTTAATGAAATAGAAGAGGAATTGAGAAGTCACTCAAAATGTGCACTAATTTTTCTTTCCGCAGCACTAATCATAGTTTCTATGGCAAAATTAAACCCTCATTTTGTTCCTTTTTAAATTAAATGTTTTAAGAGTTACCACTTTATTCCAATCAAGAAGGCTTCAGGTGTGCAATATGTTTGTAATACGTAGGACTGTTAGCGCTCCAGTTGTTCTTTAGAACACTGTGGGAAGCTGCAGTAGAACACTAAGGAATCAACTAACAGTCTCTGTCCTTGTTGGATGTTCATGTTTTACTGAGAATGTCACACTTCATTCTCACATGACTGAGAAAGATAATGTGAATTTACAGAACATATGCTCTCAGTTTAGCTAATAGATCACCTTACAAACCTCTGTGTGAAAAGCTTGAGAAAATAGTTTTCTCTCAAACATGATTCATGATATCCCAGCAGAAGGCTTGTTCACATGGTAAAATCACCTTAGAACACCCCACAGTTCCTAAAATGAACATGGTACCAACAACAAATGATTTATTATGTAACTAAAGTCTTTCTAACCTTCTATTAACTGCAATGCTTTTTAATGAGGTGCTATCATCTAAATTGGTCCCAAGATGGCTGCCAAAGCTTCTTGGATGAAGTGCTGACAGCCGATCAGATCTCACGATGAGATGTGTGATTAGGCTCCCCCCAGATATATATATATTTTTTCCATTAACATTTTAAAAACTACTGAACAGATTTAAACCATTTGACAAAAAGGGCTATTTATCAACCAAGGGCTACCTTTATGCCAAATTTGGTGTAATTCTGTTCAGCAGTTTGGGCTGTAGCTATTTCTAAAGTTTCCTATGAAAAATTGCATGGGAAAAACACATTTTGGGACCCCTCTTTTTTCTCTGGCCCGCTGGCCTAAACACCCCGAAACTTTCAAGATAGGAGCGGACTGAAGCAGGCCATACATTTTGAAAATTTCACAAAGATTCGTCAATCGGCACCAAAGTTATTGGGAATAGAATGTTGCAATTTTCCTATGGTAACTAGGTACTTACTATAACTACCTACTGGCAACCGCCAGTACGTAATGTGCATTTATATATATATATGTATATATATATATATATGCATTCGAAAATGGTCCAGGTCAGAGGCTCCCGGGTGCTCTCCGGCGGTGCACGCGAGGCGCAGCAGGACCCGCTGCAGTCAAATCAATTCCCGTTTTCTCGTAAAGAGAAGTTTTTTTGCCTCATGCACTCCCGTGTCCACAAATAGAGTGCCAACCACAGAGGTTTCACTTAATTGTAGTTTAATCAGCAGTCAGCAACCAGCAACACCTTACGCGTTTCGGTCTCAACGGAGACCTTGCTCACAGGTGACATCACTGATGACATCATCCAGTGAATGTGGTTTGGTTTGTTATTTAAATATGTATTATATACATAGCAATCTGCATTGAAGAATGAGTGGATATATAAATATAAATATCTGGATGGAGGATTTAGTAGCAGTGTGATTGTGTTTACTTCACTAATTTGTAGTGTCTCACTGCATTTATGGGATAGTGACTAAACTGTGTGAATATCTGTATCACTTTGTCAGCTGTTGTGTAAACTGCAGCACCAGTTGGTTACTAGCTATGTGAAAATCTATATTAGTTATTGATTAGTTAACTGAGAATTTGTATGGGAGAGTGAATGTGTGTGTGGTTTGGAGGGGGGTGTGTGACTGTCCAAAGATGTGTGAACAGTTGATTTAGCAGGTATATGAGGTTAAGACTACATTTTATTACTGTTGTTTGGTTGAGTGAATATCTTTATGGGTGTGGTGATGAGCAAATATATCTCTCAATGGTACATGTCCAACAAACTAGAAAAATAAAAGGCAGTGTATGTGACAGTTGTATATAAATAAGTATACATAACGCTCAGAGATTGTATGAGTGACTGTATGGATAACTGTATACTTGTAATAGTGATTATATTAAAACACACTAAGTATGAGTTACTATCTATATGAATAAATGAAGTGGTGTTTGTATAAGTGTGTAGCTGAGTAAATGTAAGTATGATCCATTGTTTGCATAAGTGAGTAGGATGACTGCATAAGTGAATAGGATGTGTGCTGGTGTGTAGTGTCGACATAGGTGTATAAGTACATTTGATAGTGTTTTATTTATCATTGACAGCATGTATGAGTGAATCTATAGGCAAGTGATTAGATGTGTGTGTAAATCTAGGAATCACAGTGGGTTTTTAGAAACTTGTATTGGCGTGTCAATGGATTCAAATATGGTACTCTGTATTTTATAGTGAGTGATGAAAGGTTATACTAATGTATGATGAGGTGTATCTGATTGTCACATGGATGATGTCATCTGTGATGTCATTTGAGATGTCATCAGTGATGTCACTGACCATGTCATGAATGATGTAATATGTGACATCATTAGCAGTGGATAGGGTGTGCACGCGTTATAGTTCAGCGCTGGGAATCCTCATGGTAGCCATGAGCTTTACAAGTACCTTTCCATTTCCATTTCCATTGCCATTTCCATTTCCAATTCCATTTCCATAGTTAGCAGAACTAACTATAACAGAGGAATTTCATTAGTTTTGTATGAGTGAAATGTCCAGCTAAGTATAACAGCCCTGAAACCTATGGTTTTTTCAATGAATTTTCAAGGTTTTTTAAATGCTAATTCCTAACTTTAAAATGTCTGAAACCTATGTCTTTTTTCAGTGAATTTCGAAGGTTTTTTAAATGATAATTTTTAAATGTAATATTAGTTATATGTATTTTTTTATACAGATTTTCTACAGGTTTTTAACTGTTTATTTTTACATATTTTATTTTTTAAATTACATTATATATTTTTAATATAAATGGAAATAAACATGTTTTTTTAAATATTGAAACTGAAATATTGTTCTTTTTGTTGAATGTAGAAGTGCAGAACTATAAGTGTGTTGGTTAGTTAGAGGACTGCATGCATAGTGGATAGGGGTTTGAAGCAGTCAATGGCTGGCTCGCTGCATGAGTACTTGGATACTGACTGAATGATTAGAGTACTGCAAGGAGAGTGCCTGGTTGAATTTCTAAGTGTTTGGGTTTTGGTGCAGTTTTTACAATTTTTTCAGATGGGTACCGGTGGTAACTGACTAACCAGTCCTAGAGCCAGTGCTATGCTAAAAGACACTTAGAATAAAGTTATGCCACCTATATACACTGGGGAAAACACTATGCATTGGGGTAACCCTGTGATTAGAATGACCTCCTCTGTAAGTCCCTAGTACATAATAGGGCAGGGGGATTAAAACTACATCTTAACCCCTTCCATGCTGATGACGGAATCGCTCCGTCATCAGCTACAGTTGAGCTGTGCTGATGACGGAGCGGTTCCGTCATGGCCCGGCCGCCGCGCCTGCGCGGCGCTGATTTCGCGCCTGCGCGGGCGTTCTAAAGAGCGGGGCGGGTCATGACGGAACCGCTCCGTCATCAGCACAGCTCAACTGTAGCTGGTGACGGAGCGGTTCTGTCACCAGCATGCGGCGGCCGCGCGGCCGCCCCGCCCCTTTAGCGCTGCGGCGGAATAGCCGCCGCAGCGAAGGGGTTAAAATGCTCCACAGGGCACGTTTGCACACTGTTGAAGGGAAGGGGGGCTGAGCTGATGTGTGCAAACACGCAGTGTGGCTGTTTTAATTTGGGGGATAAAGTCCCCTTGAATCCTGAGTGTCCCTTGGGTCCAATGAGCCCACCACGTACTTCCAGTTAGAGCCACTGAGCTAAATTGCAGAGAGGTGTAATAACTGGTATGGCCTGGACCACCTCCCTAAAACGCAGGGCAGTGGCACTTACTGGAAGCACCTGGTGAACTAGTTGGCACCCCTCCAGCAGGGTGTCCTATGCCAGTGGTGTGGGCACAGGTGAATGAGCCCTGTGCCCCTATAGTACCCAGGGCCATTCCTGGGAACTGTAATTGCAGTGATGCCATTAAGAGTATATGGTGTTGGGAGGTTGTCATTACAAACTCCACAGCACCATAATGGCTACACTGAAGACTGACAAGTTTGATATCAAACTTTTAAGCACTTTGAACCTACACTGATGGCAGTGTGGGATTTAATGTAAAATGTAAGTATGGTGAATTTTGCGGATCTGCGATCCGGAAATTTGTGCGAAATCGGCAAAAAAATTTGTGAGTTTGCGCGAAAATCCGCAAACTCGCAGATTTGTGACTACATGAGTCTGTAACATTGCCACTGCTCATAGACGCCGAGGTCCCTCGAGTGAGCTGTCCATCATAGTGAGGAAAGGGCAGGAAGACGTTGCATACCCTAGTGTGTGTGGGGAGGGCCAAACGGGCAAGGCTTCCATGCGAGTTCACATGCCTTGTTTATAAAGGTCAGAGACCGATCAGAGCAGCAGATGAGAAGAAACAGCCTCCTGTTCACAGGAAGTACACAGGGATTGCGCTCGAGAAACTCGTGGATGCAAATACCTCCATCAAGGATTGCATCTAACTGTAGGCGGTAGATATGGGGAGGAAGCACACCTGTCTAGCCTCGCCCGTGCTCACTAGTTGTTTGGGCTGATTATAATGCGTTACTGAATTTGAGCTTCAACTCGGCACCTGCTTTATTTTATATCTGTAAGTGCCTACTGTTGAGGTTTTTTGTGACAGGAGCATTGTTCCAGAATGAATCCTGCCTGCATATTTATCCACGAAGATGCCACCATGTTGTGCCATACCTCTACTCAACTGGAGTACTTTCTACTGGCTTATCAGTAAGTGCTACCTCGTTGTGTAAATAAATCTGTATGTGAAAAAAGAAAAATCTGCACGCTCGCGAATTTGCGAATTTTCGGCAATTTCGTGAGATTCGCGGATCACGAAATTGCCAAAAATCTGCAAATTTCGCGAGCATAACGGATTTTTGGCCCATACTTAGTAAAATGCACTACAAAGGGCATCTTAGAGATGCCCCCTGAAACCTAACCTATAATCCACATCTTGTCTGAGAGACTGCCTAGGCTGCCCCTAAGCAGACATGTTGCTGGCCTGAATCAATGCACATCATGTGTGAGGTGCAAGGTCTCCTCGCCCAGGATGGGCAGGGGAACCTTCAAAGGCATACAGCATTGGTGAGCTTCTCCAGACGACTTGCTTTACTTAGCAACTGGCCCCCACCTGTTCTGACCCCACTCTGGTGGGAAGACTGGCTAGAAACCCTACGTGAGGAAAGGAGGTGTGCCAACTCCACCCCTCGGGTGGGACAGGCGAGGTGAAGCACAACTCCAGGCCTTGGCCATCTTGAGGATGGGGAACCCTGCCCAATCAAAGATAGGCTCCTGCCCCCCCACCAACAGGAGAGTAGCAGGATAGGGGGTGTACTCACCCGAGGACAGGGACCTATTGGTCCCTGCTCTTTCTCTACCTGTAACACCCCTAAATGTAGTACTTAGGGGAACCCTGAACCTTCCTTACTCAGATCCCGATTTTGAAACAAGAAAGAAGACAAAGAAGAAGACCTGCCGTACAGCTGCTAACAAGAGGACGACACCAACTCTGACTTAGCCCCAGCCCTACAGGGCTGTTGATCCTTGAACCTGCTGCTGCTAAATTCTGGCTTCTCCTGCAGACAGAAGCCTCAAGAAACCCAGAGGACCTGCCTGCTTTGACACTCTTAGAGACTGGGACTTTCACGAGCAGTGGCTCTGCTCAAACAGCAACACCCCTGATGCCAGCCGGAAACCGCAAATCAAGCCCACTATGAACCCGCCGAGCCAGGCCTTTGCCCGACTGGACAAAGACCCTGAGGACGTCCCCTCGGCAAGTCTGACCTGGAATCCAGTGCCCAAGGATTTTTAAAAAATTAAGGATTACAAATAATTGTATATCTGGATAGTTGGGCTCGAGAGGTTTTCATGGGAATACCTCTAACCCAATTAAATATTAATAATGATAGCCCATTCTGATTAGCCTAGGGACTTTCTTTACCTTGGGCCAACTCACTCCCACAGGAGTAAGGTTTTTTTTTAAACAAATTAGTTCAAATGCTTCAATCCTGCAGGATCCAACAGGATTGTGGCATATACAATTTTTAAAAAACAAGATGGCGACTGGCGCTTTTGGTTTTAATAATTTGGACTCTGAGAATAAAATTATTATTTCATAAACAGTGGGTGTCAGTTTTTTTTTGATATGCTATGATCCTACTGGAGGGCTCACAGCTTTCATTTTCTTTTTTATTTTGTCTATTTGGACGGTTTGCTCTGTGATCCCCCCCCCCCACAATGGCTATGGGGTCTGGGTACCCCAACCCTGCCCCCTTAAATGTTTTCTTTGATTAAACTCAGGACAGGAGACTAAATTCCAGAGTCCTGTAATGTCTTTTTAGGTTGAGCATTCAAGGCCTCTTTTATATACTTAAGTATACACTTATATGTGTATGTACTTTGTGGGCTCTGGAGATCCGCCCTATGACTTGTATGCTTCTGCTTTGGGACTTATTTTTCTGTTCACCTACCTCTATTTAAATGTCTTGATAGAAAATGACCAGTACAGGTCAGTAAAATACCAGATTTGCTTTATGCTGAGGGACTTTCTTTCTATTTTCTGGCAACTGCCTCTATTTAACTTTCTTGATAGAAAACGGCCAGCAGAGGTCAGTTAAATAGCAGAATCATATTAGCATTCTCTAGATTCCAGGCCATAGGAATTGTATTCCACGAGCACCCATAGACAATAATATTTTTTTGAAATCTTATTTTAATCTAGTAATTTGACCACTGAAGGCCCTGATTTTATATTAAAAACCGTGCTTTGGACTATTTCATTTCCTGTTAAAAGACAATATTTCTCTCCATGTGTTCTATAAATGACATGCCATGTAGTTTGGTGCTTACGTTTCCTCCATATTAAAGAACAGCAGATGTTTCAGCACCCAGGCTAATGTGTTGCATAGCTAAATACATATAAAGTCCAAAATGCTTGTTTTCATGTTGCAAGCACCCAATCAGAGTACTTGGTCCCTGGGGAGCCTTTCTCCCATGTGAACGAAATGTCCCAAAGAAAAATAAGCCTCCTTGGTCAGACAGAATACTTCTGTGCAGTCCCTCGAACAGAACATCCAGATATGCAAATATTTTTGATCCTTAATTTCTTAAAAACTACTGAACAGATTTGCACCAAATCACAAAAAGCGTGCTTTCTTGATCAAGATCTAGCTTACTGCCAAACCGAGTGTAATTCTGTTACTTGGTGTAATTCTGTTTAGCAATGTTTGCGATAGATGCCCCTGGGTGATAAGGCGCTTTACAAGCTTATGATAACAAGCTTATGATAACATAATGCTGCCTAAAAAAGTCTTTAGAAATTTAATGGGAATTTGGCATTTTGGGACCCCCTCTTTTTCTCCGCCCCTGCTCGACTGATAACACTGAATCCTTCGAAAAAGAATCTAGGCAACAAAAAGCACATACTTTGAAAGCTTTGTCACAATTCATCAAATGGTGCAAAAGTTATTAGCAAACCTAAAAGGCATTTGTTATTGTAGCACTGACCTACTTATAGCTACCCAGTTACCACTACTGGGTAATATCGGGAGGTGCCGGTTCAGGTCTGAGTGGTGGGGCGGTGGGGTAGGGCGTGGGAGAGTCAACAAACACCAGAATGGGGAAAATATAATTGAAAACCAAATAAGTCCACTTGTCTTGCGCTCGCCACATCGCTGACTCAACACATGAAGTGGAAGCCTACATTTACCGTACCTGGAGTAAGCAACTTCTAATGCTGCTCCCACTAAGTAGAAACAGTCTTTTGATCTGTTCCCCTGACCGCCTCAGTGCAGGCAGAAAAAAAGATCAAAAGTCTGCTCCCAGGTGGTGTAAGTCTTTTCAAAGCTTGTGCCGGCTAGGAGCAGGGGTGTAACACAGGCCCTGCATCCCCTGTGTATGGGGGGCCCAAGCTGCAGGGGGCACCATCAGCACAGTACTCAGGCCTGAGTGCTTCAGATTAACTCCGGAGCAAGTGCCCCTCTGTGTGCATTGCAGGGGGGCTTAACCTTTTGTTACGCCACTGCCTGGGAGCAGACTTTGTGTTTGCTCCGACTTGGCAGGAGATAGAAAAAATGCTCATGCCAAGTGTGACCAAATACAGGTCTCTCTGCTAGTGCCGCTGGGGCAGCGAAGCCACTTTGGAAAGTGCTCCCCAGAACATAGCATTAATGAATCAAGGAGGGAGCTTCATGGCCCCCTCCCCATTTTGAGCAATTGCAGCCCCAGGAGGGGGGCCCTGGGGCCTTTAGAGGCCTGAGGGGCCCCTTTCGCATTTGGCAAAATTGTAGCACCAGGTGTGGGCTCTCCAGGGCCTGTCATGGATTGGAGTGGTGGGCTGTCCGGTGGTGTGATCCCCAGGGCCTAAACTGAATGAATTTGGCCTGGCCACCATTTTGGTTTGTTGTTTTCTATCCCATTGACTTGCAGCAAAGTTAGGAAATTTTATGTTGTTTTGGCTCTGGGTCCTTCCATGGGACCTACGGGATCATGGTATCGCTATTCTGCCCTCTTATATTATTTTTTTTACTTCAGTACTGGGTACTAAGTCCCCAAGTTCTGCAATGCCCTGTAATCAGAGCGCTCACTTCAGCAGGAGTCTGACTCCTGCTGGAGCTAAATTGGCCATGGGAAATAAACTCCCGGACCAATCAGAATGCTGTATATTTTAACCTGTGCTCCTGCAAGCATCTCTCCAGCCTCTCATAGAGACACTAGAGCGTCAAGCAGACCCACCCATCCAGACATACAAGTATTTTAGTACCTTAAAACTGAATCCATCAAATAACAAAATGTACAATCCGCAATCCAAGATCTAGCATCCTGTCAAATTTTGTGCAATTCTGCTGTAGTCTTCTCTAAGGAAGTATATGGACATGGCACAGGGATTTAGCTTTTTGGAAACCCCATGTATTTCTTGGCCCCACTTGACATATCGCCCCAAAAACTTTCCAGTCACAAACTAGTAAAAAAGTAGCTTCTTTTTGGAATGTTTTTTTTAGATTTGTCAAGCGGAGCCAAAGATATTAGCAACAAAGAAAATGCTTTTCCTAAGGGACACCTGACCCAGCTGCAAATGCCCAGTGGTGACTGACTAGAAAGTGTGTGTAGATGGCGTGCAGCCTGAAAGTCGGGGGTGCTCGTCAGATGCCCATGCCTGGGCATGTTCACATTCGAGACACTTCGGTTAGGTTAGTAAAAGAATGGCACTCCACGTAGAATTGAAAATTGGGTTTATTTAGCACAGCAGATCTGCCATGCCGAAATAAACCTGTGTGTGGTCAAAACACATTTTTTTTTTGCTGATTAAAACAATATCTTTGCAACTGATAACCCATGTTTCTTGTATATATTACTGTCAGGCTCCACCTCTTGCTTCTTCAGGATTATGCTGATTTGCCTATCGCTTCCCCCTCACGACGTCCCCAAGAGCCTGGAAATAGACACAGACTGCTAGGATAGTCAGGTGAGGGAAGGAAAGGAAGGGGACGGCAGGGAAGGAGACCTGAAATGAGAAAAGCATACACTAAGTATATATCTACAGCCTACACTCATGTGTTACATCAACAAGAACACTCTGCTTCCTTTCCCCGGGTATTGTCCTTTTCCCTACCTGTAAAGAAAAGATTGAAGGCAGAAATCAGGGATGAGGAATGAGGCGAGATCAGAGAATCATCAACTATATACAATTATGTCCACACTTTGTAGATAAACAATCCCTCTGAATCTCTCTCAATTCGTCTCCCCTGTAGTCAGAACACAAAGAGAAACAACTAATGAAAACAACGAAAGAGAATACACCTGGCCTGGGTTAATTGATTCTTAACCTAGGCTGATTAAAGAACTCAGTCCTGAAATGTTTGGTGCACCACGGAACTAAAGTCCCTTCATCCAAAATCCCAGGGTAGGAAACAGGTAGATCATTGAAATATGGCTGGAGCCCCAACCAATCTTTCTTCCACTCACCGGAGCCCACCGGAATGGTTTTGCACTCGAAATGCACGAGTCTTTCAATTACACAGAGTGGTGCCTTTGGTCTGACTGTTCCCCGCAACAAAGCGACAGAATAGCTTCTCTGCCGAACAGGCTTCCCTCAGAACACGGAGAGAGGAAGAGACCGTCTCCGCCTCGTCTCCCACAAAGAACGTGAGCCCAAAACCGGCACGGGAAGTACCGGGAAATGACCAGCAAACAAGAATGCAACGCTTACCAAGAGTACATGCAAGTACAAACCACAGTCTCCGGTTGTCCGCAGAATTATCGGCGCTGCCTCATCTCCGCGGTCTTGTTTTACATCCGGGTTTGCATGCCTTATGTCCCGCATGTAACGTTCTTCCCGGGCATGCCGGGAACTGTAGTTGTATTGCGAATTGTGTCCTTGCCGATGCCAATCAGCGACCCAGGAATTCTCAAATCCTGACAGTACACCCCCCTTCACAAGGGGCGCTGACTGGCAGCAGGCTTGCACGGGAATCTACGATGGAAACTCGCCGCCAGTCCAGGAGCGTACACAGCACTGGCAGTCTCCCAAGAATTCTCCTCGGGCCATAGCCTTCCCAGGAAAGCAGATACAGCAAACGCCCCCGCACCCACTTGGAATCCATCACCCTCCGGACCTCATACTTCCTGTCCTGCTGGACCCAGATGGGAGAAGGGGCCCGCCTCACAGGACAATGAGAAGGTTTCAGGAGGGACACGTGGAAGACAGGATGGATCCGAAAGTGAGCAGGTAAGCGCAGCCGCACAGCTACAGGATTAACGTGTTTCACAACTCGATATGGCCCTATGAACTTGGGGTTGAATACACTGTACCTACTGAATCTGATATGTTTCGTGGACAACCACACCAGGTCTCCCTTTTTGTACACTGGACAAGGCCGGCGGTGTTTATCCGCCTGAACTTTACATTTGGCCTTAGCCCGATCAAGGTTTTTGCGAGTGGCGCGAAGAAGTGCATGTACACGGACCAACCTTTCGTTCACTTCAGGCAATCTGCAGGTGCTATGCGGGAGCAACAGGGGAGTAAAACTGGGATGATGCCCATATGAACAATAGAAAAGAGAATGAAGTGTGGAGGAATGCCGAGCACTGTTATAGGCTATCTCAGCTACCCATACCCACTTCACCCATGAATCAGTGTTGTCTTGCACATAACACCGCAAAAACTGTTTAAGCGACTGGTTCAGCCTCTCCGTCTGACCGTCTGTTTGTGGGTGAAAACTGGTGGAGAGCGACAACTTGATCTGTAGCTCTGCACACCATGTTTTCCAGAATTTCGCTGTAAACTGGGTCCCTCTATCAGATACAATAACCCTAGGAAGCCCGTGCAATCTGAATACGTGAACCAGAAGGAGATGAGCTTACTGACCTGCTGTGGGGACCTGGTTACATGCGATGAAATGACCCATCTTCGTCAGGTAATCTATTACCACGATAATAGCGGTCTCCCAGTGATCTCTAGGGAGGCCGACTATAAAGTCTACTGAAAATCTCTCCCAAGGGGTTTCTGGAGTGGGCAATGGTAACAACAGTCCCTGTGGTTGTTGGCGATCTGTTTTCATCCGGGCACACTGTGAACACTCCTTCACCCATCGACAAAGATCCGGACGGATGGAAGGCCACGAGAACTGTCTTAATGCCTTGTCAAGAGTCTTTGCATATCCCATGTGGCCAGCACATGGGGATTCATGGCACCAAGAAAACACCGTTCTCCTCAACGACTTACTAGGCACCAGCACTTGCGTTCCTTTCATAGGTACACCTTGCCTTATTTTCCATTCCTTATGATGTCTTAACCAGGTTCTCCATTCGCACGATTGTGCGCCTGTCTTTACCTCCACCAAAAAATCTTCAGATCTAGTAACACCCAGAACGTTTGATGGTTCAATGATGGCCCGGAGGGGTTTGTCGGCATGCATTTCCGGGTTTTCTTGTCTGGTTAGTGCATCCGCCTTCCTATTCTGGGCACCAGGTCTATACGTGATGATGAACCGGAATTCCTCAAAAAACAACATCCATTGTAACTGGCGAGGGGTCAGATGGCGAGCCGCACGCATGAACTGCAGATTCCGGTGGTCTGTGTAAACCATCACCTGGTGTTTTGCCCCCATCAGCCACTGTCTCCATTCCAAGAAGGCCTCCCGGATCGCGAGCAATTCCTTCTCAGCGATCGTATCATTAATTTCAGCGGGAGTCAATTTCAGTGACATAAAGGCAATCGGATGCAGGAGTCCAGTGGTTTCTTTTCTTTGGGAGAAATCAGCGCCTATCGCAACTTCGACGGGTCAGCTTCCACGGTGAATATAAGTTCAGGATTGGCGTGCATCAGGACCGGGGCCATGGAAAAGGCGGTTTTCATTTTATCAAACGCATCCTGAGTGGACTTATCCCACACAAACTGAACATTTTTCCTGGTGAGTCGGGTCAAAGGGGTTACCATTTTTGAGAACCTCTGGAAAGAACGCCTGTAGAAGTAGGGAAATCCCAACAGACTCTGAATATCTTTGATGTTGCACGGACGGGGCCACTCCATTATGGCTTTGATCTTTCTCTCGGCCATAACCTGACCAGATGGTGTGAGCATCACGCCCAGGAATTCAACAGTGATGACATGGATATCACATTTCGTGATCTTACAATACAGCTGATTTTTCATCAAGGCTCGTAATACCCGGCTCACATGATCTTTATGTTCCTCTGTGGTGTCTGAGTAGATCAAGATATCGTCAATATACACCACAACATATTTGTCCAGGTATTCTCTCAACACTTCATTTAAAAAGTATTGGAATGCGGCGGGGGCATTACAGAGCCCGAAGGGCATCACCAGATATTCAAAAAGCCCATACCGCGTCTTGAATGCTGTTTTCCACTCATCCCCTTGGCGAATGCGTACAAGGTGGTATGCTCTTCGTAGATCTAGTTTGGTATAGATCTTGGCGGATCGTACCTGTTCCAACAACACCGGGATGAGGGGCAGCGGGTATTGGTTCTTCACCGTGATGGTGTTAAGGGCCCTGTAGTCAATACAACACCTTTTTTCCCCATTGGGTTTTGGTATGAAAAATAAAGGAGATGCCGCCGGAGATCTGGATGGGCGTATGAATCCCAGTGCAAGATATTTATCCAGGTAGGTTCGTAGAATCTCATTTTCCGGTATCGTCAGAGCATATATTCTTCCATTCGGGACCACCGCCCCCGGGACAAGGTCTATTCGGCAGTCGTACTCCCGATGGGGTGGAAGCGCTTCAGCCTGGGTGTCACTGAATACTGTTTGGTAGGCCTGGTAACAAGATGGTAAAGTCACTTCTTTCTCGGCCGCGGTGGCTATGTGTTGCATGGAAGCCAAAGCTCTCGAAGGACTATTGACTAACAAATTACAATGTTCCATACAATATGTAGAAGTGAATTGCACCGTTCCGGAAGACCATTGTATACAGGGTTCATGTTTTACCAACCAGGGGAGCCCTAGGATGATTCCATACTGTGGGGCTTGGATAAGGTTGAAGGACAGGTATTCTTTGTGGTATGCATCCCAGACAAGTTCATATTCCGGGGTGTGGTGTTTGATGGTTCCGGCTTCCAACTCTTTACCATCTACCGCATATACCATTTCTGGGAGTTTCTTGGCTATGCGCCTCACACCCAAACTTTCAGCTTCTGCAAAGTCCATGAAACAGCCTGTGGCGCCTGAATCCACCATAGCCCTCACCTGTCTTTCTTCTGAAGCGATAACCAGAATCATATCAAGAAACAGATGGCTCTTCTCCTGTTCCCCACCCGGCGTTATGAAAGGGATAACGTGTTTGCTTGATGGCACCCTTTCGTCCACCTTCAAGCTTTGTAGTTTTCCGACCCCGTATCTGAAGTTCCCGCAGCTGTATCTTCCTGACTTTGGTTTAATCGGGCAATCCCGTAAGTAATGTCCTTTTTTCCCGCAGTAAAGACAGAGACCCTGTTTACGTTGATGGTCTCTCTCACTCGCGGTCAATGATGCCCTTCCTGCTCCGATATCCATAGGTTCTGATGTCACAGAAGTTTTCTCCCCTGGTCCTCCTCGATCCAAAGGCACCGCAGCTCGATCTTTGGGTTTGTGGTCGCCTTTCCGCTCCTTCATCCTATGATCCAGACGCAGAGTAAACTCAATTAGTGCTGTGCATGTGCGAGGTTGAGGGTCGATGTGGGCCAACACGTCCTTTAATTCGTCGTTCAAGCCTTGATAAAACAAAGCAGTTTGTTTGGCTTCTGGCCAGTCCGTCTCGGCCACCAGTCGACGAAAGTGATTAAGATAAGTCACCAAGTCGGCGTTGTCCTGCTTCAGGGCCAGCAGCTCCCTATCTGCAGAAAAGGTTTCAGCCCTCCGGTCGAATGTTTTCTCGAATTCAGACCGGAACTCGTCCCAATCATAAAGCAGGGGATCGTCTCTTCTCACCACAGGAACTGCCCATTGCGTCACCTCACCCCCTAGGTAAGATATCAGAAAGGCCACCCGAGCTTGATTAGTGGCGAACATCTTTGGTTTGCACATAAAGTGCAACATCACCTGGGTCATGAACACTTGTACCTTCTTATTATCCCCATAAAATCTCTCCGGGGGGGCCAAAGGTATTTGGGTGGGCATTTCTACCACTACTGAAGGAGCTGGTTTTGTGCTAGTACCTCTTCCTGCATCAAAAGGACTCGCTTGAATCCGGTCTACCCTGGCCCGTAACTGGGCGGTTTCTGCTCTTGAGGCAGCAACTTCCCTGTTAGAAGCCTCAAGTTCAGTCTGAACTAATGCCAAGGCAGCTATGACATCATCTAAGGTAGCCATGACTCGCTTCAGCACAATCAGGAAGAGGATATATTCGTGGGCCGATAATTCTGTCAGGCTCCACCTCTTGCTTCTTGAGGATTGTGCTGATTTGCTTATCGCTTCCCCCTCACGACGTCCCCAAGACCAAGAGCCTGGAAATAGACACAGACTGCTAGGATAGTCAGGTGAGGGAAGGAAAGGAAGGGGACGGCAGGGAAGGAGACCTGAAACAAGAAAAGCATACACTAAGTATATATCTACAGCCTACACTCATGTGTTAGATCAACAAGAACACTCTGCTTCCTTTCCCCGGGTATTGTCCTTTTCCCTACCTGTAAAGAAAAGATTGAAGGCAGAAATCAGGGATGAGGAATGAGGCAAGAACAGAGATTCATCAACTATGTACAATTATGTCCACACTTTGTAGAAAAACAAATCCCTCTGAATCTCTCTCAATTCATCTCCCCTGTAGTCAGAACACAAAGAGAAACAACTAATGAAAACAACGAAAGAGAATGCACCTTGCCTGGGTTAATTGATTCTTAACCTAGGCTGATTAAAGAACTCAGTCCTGAAATGTTTGGTGCACCACAGAACTAAAGTCCCTTCATCCAAAATCCCAGGGTAGGAAACAGGTAGACCATTGGAATATGGCTGGCGCCCCAACCAATCTTTCTTCCACTCACTGGAGCCCACCGGAATGGTTTTGCACTCGAAATGCACGAGTCTTTCAATTTCATAGAGTGGTGCCTTTGGTCTGACTGTTCCCCGCAACAAAGCGACCGAATAGCTTCTCTGCCGAACAGGCTTCCCTCAGAACACGGAGAGAGGACGAGACCGTCTCCGCCTCATCTCCCACAAAGAACGTGAGCCCAAAACCGGCATGGGAAGTATCGGGAAATGACCAGCAAACAAGAATGCAACGCTTACCAAGAGTACAGGCAAGTACAAACCACAGTCTCCGGTTGTCCGCAGAATTATCGGCGCTGGCTCATCTCCGCGGTCTTGTTTTACATCCGGGTTTGCGTGCCTTACGTCCCGCACCTAACGTTCTTCCCTGGCATGCCGGGAACCGTCGTTGTATTGCGAATTGTGTACTTGCCGATGCCGATCAGCGACCCAGGAATTCTCAAATCCTGACAATTACCTACTGGTGGTCGCCAGGAGGTAGTTATAGTTAGGACCTTGTTTCTATTCAAAAAGCTTTTTTTTCTTTTGCCAAAATCTTCGGCGCTGTTTGACTAATCTTCACACAATTTTCAAAACTAAAGGGGCGCTCTGGTCAGCTTTTGTCTTGAATGTTTCGGGGTGATTCACCAAGTGGGAACCAAGAAAAAAGGGGGGTCCCAAAACAAATTTTCTCCATGTTAATATCCATGGGAAACTTTTGTTGCAGCTACAGCCCGAACTCCTGAACGGAATTACACCAGATTTGGCAGAAAGGTAGCTCTTGGTCTAGAGTGTACTCTTTGCTTTAAATGGTGTAAATCCATTCAGAAGTTCCTGAAAAATTCATATATATAATAAATATTAATATTTGGTGACTGCAGTGGATCCCTGAACACTCCCGATTAGTAGCCTGACTCTGATTGGCTGCCAACACTTCAAACCAGAAAGTTGTGGCAGCCATCTTGTAACTCGGTTGAACCGAATGACAAGCAAAAAGGTCAAAAAAACATTAAAAAACAAGAAAAAGGGCCAGGGTAGAAACAGTCTGACCCCCTAGACCTGCTCAGGGGCTCTCACAGGGACCTCAATGGCCCAAAAAAGCATTTTTTTTAACTATTTGAAAAAAAGCACAGTTTCCTGTGCTTAAGCCCCCGGGTAGGCCAGGTCATGGGACAATGGTGGAATATATAGCAGGGGCCCATGGGGACCCACACTGCTACAGGGACCGGCACCTACCCAGGGCTAATTTATTAATAAGCGGGGGCATGCGGGCCTCCTGCAGCCCCAGGGACCACCAACTTCCTGGGGCTTTTTTCTCAAATAAAAGACATGGGGGTCTCCTGCCCAACCCCATGCTGCCCCAGGACCACCACCTCCCTGGGGCTATAAAATTTAAATGCAGGGGGCTCACACCCTCCCCGCAGCCCCGGGACTGCCACCTTCCTGGGCTTTTCCCTAATATAAAAGGCATGGGGGCTCCTACCTGCCCCCACGCTGTCCAGGAGACCACCACCTCCCTGGGGCTTTAAACTTTAAATGCGGGGGTACTCAGGCCTGCTACCTCCTGTAAGTCCTACGCAGCAGAATTCCTGAGCGCTGATCGGAGGCCCAGCCCCCTTTCTCCACCACTCTGCAAATGCAACCACTAGTCAGAAAGTTTTTGCAATGTAATAGGTCTCCCATTTGCGAGAGTTAGAGCTATTGGCGTTGAAAATTTTAAAGTTTTTTACTAATGTTTTTGGAGTGGAGAAGATGTATGTTGTGTGTAGTGGAATTATGTAGTATGTTGTGCAATTAAATTATGTGGACGGAAAGTATGTGTTATTTGGTGTATAGGAATTATGTAAAGTGGGATTATGTGATTTGGAATTTAATTTTGTGGTATGGTAGTCTGTGTTGGGGAGCTGAAACCTGAGCTTTAGTCTTCCTGGTTCCATAAAAGCTAAACTATAAACTAATGAGACAACAAAAGAAGGAATGAATCAAAAAGACAATGTGGGCAATGCACTGCGTTGTAGAGATAGATGCTTTTTGGAAGGATATTTCCAATGAAAAGTTAGGTTAAAGGTGCTCCAACTGGTGGCGTAACCGTCCGTTTACGCCAAAAATGTAAGCCTTAAATATGTGTGAACACGGTCAGTGTGCACATCCCAGTGTTTGGGCACTCCCTCTGGTTCAAAAATGGATAGACTCCGTTGAATTTCCAAAATTTGTTTAATTTGAATTTATGTTTTCATAAGTCTTTCATTAGTGGATTAATTTCATCCAGTTTATATAACTTTACACAAAATCATCGTCGCTCCAATGCATTTCGGGTCGATTGCCCTTTCTCAAGGAGCTCTGAAAATAAGAACGATCTGCATTTGTATCAAGATTGCATGTTATTATCAAATAACAATGTGCTGATTCAAACATATCCAGGTGGTGAATTTAGAAAAACAAATGAGTGTGTAAAAAAGTATAGAGGAAACCAGTAAATGTGGTATGAAATGCCGAGGTGGCTCAGTGGTGCTGGAAAATTATGGGCGCACTCAGGAAAAGTAAAACGGATCTGTGAGCAGGTAGCGGATAGCGACAATGGGGAAAATAAAGTTGGAAAAATGCTCACGTGTAAATGGAGCTGTAATACGGTGCTGTAATAGATCAAAATAAGTGGGTTAGCGGTTAAGGGAACACTCCGTGTGCGAGTGTACACAAAACGGAGGCTGACCGGCAGGGGCTAAACTAGGCTTACCGAAACGGGATTCTGTGGGGGGACTGTCGAGGTCTCCAGGTTGGCTTGCTGCTGCGTGAAGCCGCCGGGTTGGTGTATGGGCTCGCCGGTGAAACTGACTCAATATCAACAAGGAACGGGGTGGACGGGGATGAAAATCAAGAAAGGACTAAAGTGCGGTGACGGTGGGGGCCATATTGGAACGGGTAGAGAAGAAGGTTAAGTCTAAGCGGGAGAGTAGTCAGCGAAGGTGCAAAGAGGTGATGTGTAAAAACATGAAGGATGTTCTGCCACTTATAAGATGGGAAATCATAACAAAAACGTGTGAAAGTTAAACCTAAACAAAGGGTACATGACATCACAGTAAACACGCACAAGGTATGTGTGTCCTTAAATACCCAGCCGGGTATTTATAAGAAGCAACTGAGTTCAATACGGTCATTGAGACCAAAAGGTTTACAAGATTGTAAACGATAAATCCATGAAGTTTCTCTTTGAAGAAGGAACTTCTTGTTGTCCCTTCCTTCTTTTTTCTCAACAGTTTCAAGGACCATGAATTTCAACTGTGCCACGGTGTGATTATTTTCCATAAAGTGTGCGGCCACGCTGGATTTAGTTTGCTTGGTCCTGATGTTAGATTTGTGTTCGTTCAATCTGACTTTTATTTTACGCTCTGTTTTTCCTATGTAGATCTTTCCACACGGACATTTGAGCAAGTATATGAGGTTGGATGAGTCGCACGTTGCGTTGACTTTCACTTTGATTTCTGTGCCTCTCATGGGGTGATTGATTTTACTGCCAGTGATGATGTTGTTGCAGTTGTTGCAATTAAGGCACGGTTTTGTACCTCTATATATGGTTGGGCTTGGTGTTTCTTTAGAAAGGATCTCCCTTAGGTTATTAGCTCTGGTGTACGCAAAAATTGGAGGATTTTTGAACATTTCTTTAAAGTCTGGTTCCGATGCCAGAATTCTCCAATGCTCTAGGATGATTTTCTTGTATCTTCCACTCAATGTGGAATATTTGGAGACGACTACCATCCGGTTTGCCTCTTTTTTAGTTGTCTTTTTTAAAGCCGTTTCTCGTTCGATCACAGACACTTTTCTTATGGCGGCTTCACGCAGCAGCAAGCCAACCTGGAGACCTCGACAGTCCCCCCACAGAATCCCGTTTCGGTAAGCCTAGTTTAGCCCCTGCCGGTCAGCCTCCGTTTTGTGTACACTCGCACACGGAGTGTTCCCTTAACCGCTAACCCACTTGTTTTGATCTATTACAGCACCGTATTACAGCTCCATTTACACGTGAGCATTTTTCCAACTTTATTTTCCCCATTGTCGCTATCCGCTACCTGCTCACAGATCCGTTTTACTTTTCCTGGGTGCGCCCATAATTTTCCAGCACCACTGAGCCACCTCGGCATTTCATACCACATTTACTGGTTTCCTCTATACTTTTTTACACACTCATTTGTTTTTCTAAATTCACCACTGGGATATGTTTGAATCAGCACATTGTTATTTGATAATGTCATGCAATCTTGATACAAATGCAGATCGTTCTTATTTTCAGAGCTCCTTGAGAAAGGGCAATCGACCCGAAATGCATTGGAGCGACGATGATTTTGTGTAAAGTTATATAAACTGGATGAAATTAATCCACTAATGAAAGACAACATCATCACTGGCAGTAAAATCAATCACCCCATGAGAGGCACAGAAATCAAAGTGAAAGTCAACGCAACGTGCGACTCATCCAACCTCATATACTTGCTCAAATGTCCGTGTGGAAAGATCTACATAGGAAAAACAGAGCGTAAAATAAAAGTCAGATTGAACGAACACAAATCTAACATCAGGACCAAGCAAACAAAATCCAGCGTGGCCGCACACTTTATGGAAAATAATCACACCGTGGCACAGTTGAAATTCATGGTCCTTGAAACTGTTGAGAAAAAAGAAGGAAGGGACAACAACAAGTTCCTTCTTCAAAGAGAAACTTCATGGATTTATCGTTTACAATCTTGTAAACCTTTTGGTCTCAATGACCGTATTGAACTCAGTTGCTTCTTATAAATACCCGGCTGGGTATTTAAGGACACACATACCTTGTGCGTGTTTACTGTGATGTCATGTACCCTTTGTTTAGGTTTAACTTTCACACGTTTTTGTTATGATTTCCCATCTTATAAGTGGCAGAACATCCTTCATGTTTTTACACATCACCTCTTTGCACCTTCGCTGACTACTCTCCCACTTAGACTTAACCTTCTTCTCTACCCGTTCCAATATGGCCCCCACCGTCACCGCACTTTAGTCCTTTCTTGATTTTCATCACCGTCCACCCCGTTCCTTGTTGATATTGAGTCAGTTTCACCGGCGAGCCCATACACCAACCCGGCGGCTTCACGCAGCAGCAAGCCAACCTGGAGACCTCGACAGTCCCCCCACAGAATCCCGTTTCGGTAAGCCTAGTTTAGCCCCTGCCGGTCAGCCTCCGTTTTGTGTACACTCGCACACGGAGTGTTCCCTTAACCGCTAACCCACTTGTTTTGATCTATTACAGCACCGTATTACAGCTCCATTTACACGTGAGCATTTTTCCAACTTTATTTTCCCCATTGTCGCTATACGCTACCTGCTCACAGATCCGTTTTACTTTTCCTGGGTGCGCCCATAATTTTCCAGCACCACTGAGCCACCTCGGCATTTCATACCACATTTACTGGTTTCCTCTATACTTTTTTACACACTCATTTGTTTTTCTAAATTCACCACTGGGATATGTTTGAATCAGCACATTGTTATTTGATAATGTCATGCAATCTTGACACAAATGCAGATCGTTCTTATTTTCAGAGCTCCTTGAGAAAGGGCAATCGACCCGAAATGCATTGGAGCGACGATGATTTTGTGTAAAGTTATATAAACTGGATGAAATTAATCCACTAATGAAAGACTTATGAAAACATGAATTCAAATTAAACAAATTTTGGAAATTCAATGGAGTCTATCCATTTTTGAACCAGAGGGAGTGCCCAAACACTGGGATGTGCACACTGACCGTGTTCACACATATTTAAGGCTTACATTTTTGGCGTAAACGGACGGTTACGCCACCAGTTGGAGCACCTTTAACCTAACTATTCATTGGAAATATCCTTCCAAAAAGCATCTATCTCTACAACGCAGTGCATTTCCCACATTGTCTTTTTGATTCATACCTTCTCCCGCCCAAAAGGCAATAGCACGCATTCAAAATGCAATACGAAACTATCTCAAAGTCAACAGAAGCCAGAGCGGACCTCCTAGCATACGGAGATGATGAAAAAGAACGTATCTACGCATTAATCCAGGACGATGTATCACAGGAATCCAGTACCCGCACAAGAGAACAATGTGTCAAACATCTCTTATATTTATCTAAACGTCGCATCAACCAGCAATTGCATGCCAAGACATTAGTGAAATACCACCAAGCTCTCCGCATCCCCCGTGGACTCAGAATCGCACTCAAACCGTCCCTGTGTAAGAACTCTAAAAACTTCCAAGCCAAATGGAACGCCATCCTCAACAAGTGTAGTGTAGACTTGATATTACTTATCATCGAAGAATTGTCCAGCATCCTGATTGAACTAACCAATGAAATCAAGGAAGTAGAGAAAGAACTTGAAGCCTTCAAATCAACTGAAGACATTTCTCAAATGTTAGAGGATGTTAAAATACAATTAGAAAAACACACTAAGGACATCAATGATAGGAAACTCAGGAAATTCAGACGTGACACTTTGGATTACCAATTGGATGAGGTCTATACTTGGGCTGATATCTACGCCCAACGTCGTCGCAATAAACCGTCAAGCCAACACACCGACACCTCCTCCTCCGGGAGCGACACTTCCAACAGGCAACCAAGAAAGACAACCTTCGACGTAAACAGGACTCAACAACAAGCTAGAACACAAGTGGATGAGAGTGCTACCACATCTGATAGTGGTCCTTTTTTAGAGAAAGGCCCCCAAGAAACCGATGACCCAGGCGAAGTAAGAGAAAAGGAACCAGAAGCTCCAAACACAAGAGGCTCCAAGAAGGACAAAAAGAAGACAAATCGCTAGTCATTAACATCTCTGACATTGAACTATCGCAACATGAGACCGAGCTTCTACAAAAAGGCACTTCATTTATTCCAACCTCCTTTACCAATCAACTTGAATTGGAAACTAGTACATTCAAGTTAACCAGGAAATTAAGGTTACGACATTTTTTTGAAAACGTGATTCCACCAACAACTGATCAAAAACCGGATCAACTATGTGGACTACGCCCAACGAGCTCATACATACCACCGGTAAGCCACAAAAGTATAGACACTTTTGAGACACTAGTCAAACAGGACCTGGGAAAAATAAACTTTAAGAAAAAGACTAAGATCACGAATCTAACACAAAAAGACAACGATACATTGAGAAAGATCGCCAACAACAAATCGATCAAGTGCATAAAGGCTGATAAAGGCGGGGCTCTTGTCGTTATGAATTCTAGTATGTACAACGCAAAAATGAATGAACATATCGGCAAATCCGACACTTACATTCCACTAGAATCTAATCCTACCAACCTATATAAAGCCACACTAGCATCGATCATTGATAAAGCTCATGGCAAAGGAACCATTGATGAGCGCACCAAAAAATTCTTATTGGTTGATTTCCCAAGAAGTCCCACCATGACCTTACTACCGAAGATACATAAGAATCTAAAGGACCCGCCAATGCGGCCAATCGTGTCCACCAAGGGATCTCTTCACGAGCCCGTAGGCAAATTTCTTGACCGGTACCTTCAACCATTTGTTAAAGAACTCAAAAGCTATGTGAAAGACACAACCAAATTCATAATTAAATTATCGGAAATTGAAATTAATCAAAATGACAATCTCATATTTTGTACAGCTGATGTGAATAGTTTGTACACCTCTATCCCACATGGAGGTGGAATTGAAGCCATCGAGAAAACTTTAGCACACAGCAACATTCCAGAAGCCATGAAAGTTTTCCTTATGGAGCTCATGATCTACACTCTTTATCATAGCTACTTCTGTCATAACAACCACTGGTTTCAACAATCCTCTGGCATGTCCATGGGCAATTGCGCCGCGCCAGCGTATGCTAATATCTATATGTCTGATTTTGAACAACAGCATATCTACGACAATCCAGCATGGACCGATAACTTGTTGATGTACGCCAGGTACATCGACGACTTATTTTTCTTGTGTAAAGGCACCAGGACAATGCTGGAAGAAGAACTGAGCAACCTAAACACTAAAGACCACCGAATTCAAATGACATGGAATCTCGACGATTCTCAAATCAATTTCTTGGATGTATCCATCACCAGATCTGACATCGGTCTAACTACAGACCTTTACAGGAAACCAACTGATCGCAACAACACGTTGCACTTTGCAAGCTTCCACCAACATTCACTGAAACGCCACCTCCCCTACAGCCAAATGTTGCGAGTAAAACGCATAGTATCCAACCCAGACACATATGCTCAAAGGATCGATGAAATGAACCTAAGATTCATCGCTAGAGGATACCCGCCAGAAACCACCGATGAAGCCATAAGAAAAGTGTCTGTGATCGAACGAGAAACGGCTTTAAAAAAGACAACTAAAAAAGAGGCAAACCGGATGGTAGTCGTCTCCAAATATTCCACATTGAGTGGAAGATACAAGAAAATCATCCTAGAGCATTGGAGAATTCTGGCATCGGAACCAGACTTTAAAGAAATGTTAAAAAATCCTCCAATTTTTGTGTACACCAGAGCTAATAACATAAAGGAGATCCTTTCTAAAGAAACACCAAGCCCAACCATATATAGAGGTACAAAACCGTGCCTTAATTGCAACAACTGCAACAACATCATCACTGGCAGTAAAATCAATCACCCCATGAGAGGCACAGAAATCAAAGTGAAAGTCAACGCAACGTGCGACTCATCCAACCTCATATACTTGCTCAAATGTCCGTGTGGAAAGATCTACATAGGAAAAACAGAGCGTAAAATAAAAGTCAGATTGAACGAACACAGTCTAACATCAGGACCAAGCAAACAAAATCCAGCGTGGCCGCACACTTTATGGAAAATAATCACACCGTGGCACAGTTGAAATTCATGGTCCTTGAAACTGTTGAGAAAAAAGAAGGAAGGGACAACAACAAGTTCCTTCTTCAAAGAGAAACTTCATGGATTTATCGTTTACAATCTTGTAAACCTTTTGGTCTCAATGACCGTATTGAACTCAGTTGCTTCTTATAAATACCCGGCTGGGTATTTAAGGACACACATACCTTGTGCGTGTTTACTGTGATGTCATGTACCCTTTGTTTAGGTTTAACTTTCACACGTTTTTGTTATGATTTCCCATCTTATAAGTGGCAGAACATCCTTCATGTTTTTACACATCACCTCTTTGCACCTTCGCTGACTACTCTCCCGCTTAGACTTAAGCTTCTTCTCTACCCGTTCCAATATGGCCCCCACCGTCACCGCACTTTAGTCTTTTCTTGATTTTCATCACCGTCCACCCCGTTCCTTGTTGATATTGAGTCAGTTTCACCGGCGAGCCCATACACCAACCCGGCGGCTTCACGCAGCAGCAAGCCAACCTGGAGACCTCGACAGTCCCCCCACAGAATCCCGTTTCGGTAAGCCTAGTTTAGCCCCTGCCGGTCAGCCTCCGTTTTGTGTACACTCGCACAAGGAGTGTTCCCTTAACCGCTAACCCACTTGTTTTGATCTATTACAGCACCATATTACAGCTCCATTTACACGTGAGCATTTTTCCAACTTTATTTTCCCCATTGTCGCTATCCGCTACCTGCTCACAGATCCGTTTTACTTTTCCTGGGTGCGCCCATAATTTTCCAGCACCACTGAGCCACCTCGGCATTCCATACCACATTTACTGGTTTCCTCTATACTTTTTTACACACTCATTTGTTTTTCTAAATTCACCACTGGGATATGTTTGAATCAGCACATTGTTATTTGATAATGTCATGCAATCTTGATACAAATGCAGATCGTTCTTATTTTCAGAGCTCCTTGAGAAAGGGCAATCGACCTGAAATGCATTGGAGCGGCGATGATTTTGTGTAAAGTTATATAAACTGGATGAAATTAATCCACTAATGAAAGACTTATGAAAACATAAATTCAAATTAAACAAATTTTGGAAATTCAACGGAGTCTATCCATTTTTGAACCAGAGGGAGTGCCCAAACACTGGGATGTGCACACTGACCGTGTTCACACATATTTAAGACAACAAAAGAAGGAACCACTAACGACCACTTCTGGACCTAGTCAGAGGTATGAGCAGGGCCACTGGAATTGTTAGGATGCAACGATTTTCCCATAATTATACATTTTCCGCATTTACCACATAATCCATCATCTGATGCCTAATTTGTAGATAAAAAAAAACATTGTTTCTAGCTCAAACGGCTCAAACGTTGCCAAGCATGCAGTGTTACAGTATGGTGAAAGGCCCCTTGCAAAGCTGGAATGGTCATCTGTTACTTACTGCTAAATGTGGATGTTAAATTTGTGCTAATTGTGCATAAACCACTCTTGGTTCTTTCTGCACCACTCTTGCCTCTTTCATGACTTCTGTTGCTTCTTTCGGCACCTCTGTTGCTTCTTTCAGCACTTCTCTTGTCTCTTTGTGCACTGCTGTTGCATCTTTCTGTACCTCACTTGCTTCTTTCTGCACCCCTCTTCCCTCTTGCTGCAGCTTTCTTGCCTGTTTCTGTACCTCCCTTGCCTCTTTAAATACTTCTCTTGCCATTTTCTGCACCTCTATAGCTTCTTTATGCACTTCTCTTGCCTCTTTCTGCATTTCTGTTGCTTCTTTTTGCACCCTTCTCGCCTTTTTCTGCAGTTCTCTTGCCTCTTTCTGCATCTCTGTTGCTTCTTTTTGCATTTCTCTTGCCTCTTCTTGCACCCCTTTTGCCTCTTTCTGCACCTCTGTTGGTTCTTCCTGTACCCCTCCTGCCTCTTTCTGCACCCCTCTTCCTACTTTATGCATTTCTCTTGCCTATTTTGGATCATCTATTGTAAGGGTGGGCAAAGTTGGCGGAGTACCTCTACTTGGGATTCTGCAGAGTTGAACAAAGACTCCACTTCCAATCCATCTCACCCCAATTGAAATAATAAAACTGAAACCTCACATTCCTTTGTTAAAACAACAAGTAACTCTATCTTTACAAGCTAAAACGCATATAGTCATCTCACATAAGTAAAAATGAAAATATAGCAAGCAGTGAGAGAGGTGATGATTTTTGTGTACTCCCTAACCTAGGGAGAGAACCAAGCAGATGCCTTGAACACAAAGAGCACATCATGCTGAATGATTCGGCGGTGGTCCCATCATCCTAGGACCACCCCAAGCACAGTTATGGGCAAAAATTGGGGCTGGGCGTAGTTTGCGAAGTAGCACTTCGCGAAGCTACGCGAAGTGCACTTTGCAATAAGTGAGCTACGCGTAGCACTTATTGATTGCACAGTGCGGACAAGCATCCAGCACTGTGCAATCATTGAAAACGGCATCTTGCACAGTACGAGCTAAAGTTTTCTGCCGCTCGTTGAGATTTTTACTCGAGTGGCAGCTTTCTCAACGCGGACTGGTAGTTTCTCATCGCAAGAGGTCGCGAGCATACGAGACCTCTCGCAATGAGAAACCAGCCCTCCCCTCTTTGAGAATCTTGCAGGGATGTTTATTTTCCACGCTCGCGATCTGCAACTTGATGTTGCTGATCGCGAACGAGCAAAAAGTCTCGCCAGGATGTCATTTTGCTTGCTTGCAGTCGCCAACTTGACGTTGAGGACCGTGAGCAAGCAGAACATGACAGCTTCTCTACGCTACGCTACGCAAGTTCACACTGTGCTACGTGCAGTTTGCGTAGTGCGAAGTTGCGCAAACTTCTCAAACTACGCGAGCAAAGGCCCAGGCCTAGCAAAAATACAACCCAACCAAAGGCCCTGAAAAGCATTATGGGGCGATATTCTAGAGTGCGGTGAATATTATAGTATTCAATATCAAAACATTCCTCAAGTGGCATTGGCTCTCCCGGCTCAGCTGAGAGCTAATACTGCATCCTCTTGGCTCTTTCTAATCCTCTGTTGCTTCATTCTGCACTTCTCTTGCTTCTTTCTACATTCCTCTTTCATCTTTCTGCACCCCTCTTTCCTCTTTCTGTACTTCTCTTGGTTCTTTCTGCATCTCTCCTGCCCTTTTTTGTAGTACTCTTGCCTCCTTCTGTACCTCTCTTGCCTTTTTCAGCACTTCTCTTGCCTCTTTCTATAATTCTCTTAAATGTTTCTGCAACTCTCTTGCCTCTTTCTGCACCTCGCTTGCCTCTTTCTGTACCTCATTTGCTTCTTTCTGCACCCCTCGTGCCTCTTTCTGCACCCCTCTTTCCTCTTTCTGTAACTCTCTTGCATTTTTCTACACCCCTGTTCCTCTTTCTGCATCTCTATTCCCTGTTTCTGTACCTCTCTTGCCTCTTTTTGCACTTCTCTTGCCATTTTCTGCAACTCTGTTGCTTCTTTCTGTACTTCTCTTGCTTCTTTCTGCGCCCCTCTTCCCTCATTCTGCACATCTCTTGCTGTTTTCTGCCTCCCTGTTTCCTCTTTTTGTACCTCTCCTGCCAGTTTCTGCACCTCTTTTGCCTCTTTCTGGACTTATCTTGCTTTTTTCTGCACTTCTCAACCTCTTTCTGCATTTCTGTTCTTATTTTCTTCACATCTTTTGCCTCTTATTGCACCGCTCTTCCCTCTTTTTGCATCCCTCTTGCCTCTTTCTGCACCTCTATTGCGTCTTTCTGCAGTTCTCTTGCCTCCTTTGGTACCTCTGTTGCATCTTTCTGCACTTCTCTTGCCTCTTTCTGCACATCTCGTGCCTCTTTCTGTACATCTCTTGCCTCTTTCTAAACCTCTGTTAGTTCTTTCAGCACCCCTGCCTCTTTTTGCACCCATCTTCCTTCGTTCTGCACCTCTATTGACTTTATCTGCATCTCTATTGCCTCTTTCTGCAGTTCTCTTGCCTCTTTTTGCACCTTTGTTGCATCTTTCTGCACTTCTCTTATCTCTTTCTGTACATCTCTTACCTCTTTCTACACCTCCGCTAGTTCTTTCTGCACCCCTGCTCATTCTGTTCTCTCTTGCCTCTTTCTGTACTCAAATGGGAAGTGCAAGCTGTCAAGTTTAAATGTCTGCATGCTCTCGTGACTGAGGTATATGTCTATTTGTACGTGTATTCCCACATTTGTTATGCATCTGAAGATGGTAGATTAAAAGTGGGTAGCTTCTCCTATAGGTGGTTAAATGTTCTCAGTTCTGCTCTGTCATTCTGTTTCACAGGCAGACTGTCTTATGTATGTAGGTGTTATAGAGCCCCTCAAATATACTGTTGAATACCCATATGCGCGGTCTTATGAGCAGAAGGAAATACATATACTTTCTTGTACACACATTTACAAAGTGTGCTGTTTGAAACACAGTATTTGTATATTCATGTTTATGTAACGTCACTAGGTAACAGCACAGACACAGGCATGCATGCCTTTACAAACCTGGTGAGACTCACAACAGTGATATAGTTAGGAAGGCTGTTTTAGATTTGATAGGCCTAACATTCTGAGCAGTCGATGAATAGTGAACCTTCAAGAGAAAAATTAGATTTAAGACATCTTGGGAGAAGGAATAGTGATTAGGGTACTCTGTAGTAGTCTGTGGAAAGGTACATTCAAAGGAGGTCTCTTTCTGCACCTCTGTTGATTCTGTTTTCACTTTTCTGCTTCTTTCTGCACCTTTCTTCCTCTTTCCGGACTTCTGTTGCCTCTTTCTGCATTTTACTTGCTTCTTTCTGCAACTTTCTTCCTCTTTCTGCTCCTCTCTTGCCTCTTTCTGCACTTCTCTTGCTTCTTTCTGCCCCTTTCTTCCTTTCTTTCTGCACACGTTCTACCCCTGAAAGCATAGTTAGAAAATAGCATTAGAAAACTTTAGAAATTCACTGAAAAGAACAGAGGTTTCAGGGATGTTGTAGTTAGTAATTAGCATTTAAAAAACCTTAGAAATTCACAGAAGCAAATGCAAATTTCAGGGACGTTATATTTAGTAATTAGCATTTAAAAAACATTAGCAATTCACTGGAAAAATCACAGGTTTCACGGATGTTATAGTTTGGAATTAGCATTTAAAACACCGTAGAAATTCACAGAAAAACCACAGGTTTCAGGGACATAATAGTTAGGAATTAAGCTGACATTTCACTCATAGAAAGTCAGCCATTATAGTATAGTTAGTTGAGCTAATTATAACTCATTCACCCTCTATGCACTGCTAATGATGTTATATATTACTTAACTCATGGCATGGTCAGTAACATCACTGATGACATCACTGATGACATCTCAAATGACGTCAATAGTAATCATGTCACATGAAGATTCCATTGGTGTAAATATTGTAGCCACCTATTTACAGGTTGAACTTGGGTTTTTCGTTAATTGCATAAGCTGAATGCACCTTGAAGGACATGAGTTTTGTAGGTTTGGCTTGTGAGGTATAGCATTCTAAAGATCAATGGCACAAATATATGTGAAGTTATAGGCATGTGGATTGTGCAGATGGCCACCCAATTATGTTATCTCAAGGCTAGATAATTTGTTGAACACATGGAATGTACTAAGGTTTAGCTATTTGACAAAAGGTAATATCGAAATTTTAAATTGTTGCTGAATTAGATAAGTGAAGTGTTTGAACCACAGCCCTGTTATTTAAGTATAACCATGTAATTATAAGCACCACTAATATGGGCGCCATGTTCGTATCAAAACAAGAAGCAATTGAACCTGCAGTTTGTTTTCTATGTAAATGGCCAAGTGAGTCATCCAATCAGAGTGATGTGTTTTAAATATGTTGTGTCACAGTGGGGTAACGGATATTAACAAAGGCCAGGGGATCGTAATGCGTCCATCGGTTTTTTGGTTGCAAGCTGATTTAAAAATATAAGAAGGAAATGATTTATGAAGCCCAGAGTGCCCGGCATTAACTTCGAGTGGAAAAGTGTGTACGCAAGACCTTCCTCGCAAGCTGGAGACTTCCACTGTTCTGTGAGCGGCAACGTACGGCAGAAAGATTTTAATATATATATATATATTGCGGGAGCTGGAGTTATAATTAGCTCTACTAACTATAACGGCCAAATTTCTCTGGTTTTGTATGAGTGAAATGTCCAACTAACTATAACATCCTTGAAACCTACACAAATATATCGGCAGCAATGTATTTTATGTTATCTATGGCCTTTATTCAACTTTGCACTCACTCATTTTTTTGAAATGTGACGTTCCAAATATGTCTATTATATTTCTTCTATGTCTATGTTAGACAATTACACTGTACCTTTAAATGGTGGCACTGTGGAGACGTAAGTCATGTGACCAAGACCACAGACGTGCTCGAAACGCGTCGTCCTATTTGCCAGGAATAAACCTTACCTGCTGCATCAACCTTGTGGGCTCGTGTAACATCCTTTCTTCGCTGGATTTCGATAGTTAGAATATATATATATATTTTTTTAATTAAATACACATGGGTTTCAGGCCCTTTATAGTTAAAAATTTGAATTAAAAAACCTTCGAAATTCACAAAAAAAAACCTTAGGTTTCAGGGATGTTATAGTTAGTTGGACATTTCACTCATACAGAACCAGAGAAATTCAGCCATTATAGTTAATAGAGCTAACTATTACTGGCGCCCCCGCAATGCACTGCTGATGTTGTCACATATTACATCACTCATGACATGGTCAGTGGCATCACTGATGACATCTCAAATGACATCACTGATGAACTCACTGATAACATCATCCAGTGAATGTGTGTTTCTGTAAAGTTTAAATATGTTTTATATAAATATATATATATATATGCCACGGTGTATTGAAGAAAGAGTGGGTGTATAAGTGTCTGAATGGATAGTTTAGCAGGTGCATGACTAATTGTATAAGTGACTGATTAGGCATATCTTACTGAATGCATGGGTTAGTGAGTAAACTGTGTAAAAGTCTGTCCGTTGGTGTATAAGCGGCTGCATGGGTTGGTGAGTAGCTATATGACTGTCTATATGAGTTATTGATTGGTTCTTCGAATATCTGTATGGGTGCCAATAAATTGGTGAAATCAGGAAACCGTCTGTGAATGTCATTTCTACATCGACCTTTGAAAAACCGGCAACAGCTGAGAAACACGTCAGGTCAGAGGAAATGCTGACGGGGAGCAGCACTGGGTGGTTCTTTCCTTGTAACTATGCCAGATGGTTGAAATTCCTGTGAGCGCTCCATTAAGCTCTTGGGCGATTTTGTGATTTTTCTATGACACAGCAGCCCTGCTGTGGGGGGCAGCAACATCCTGACAATGCTAAGGAGGCTGCGGGTCTGAACTGTATTGTGACCTGAATGTGGCATTGAATTTGGGACACAACAAACCAAAATGCTGCTCTGGGGCCCACCGAGGGTGAAATTTGTTCGTTATGCTGACAACTTGCAGGACCTACTAAAGGAGATATTTATGGTTCCCAAGGGACTATGATTCTCAGAATGCAAGACGTGCACTGAGCACGGCCCACCGAGGACAGGGCTTGCAATAAATTGGTGAAATCAGGAAACCGCCTGTAAGTGTCATTCATTTGTACATCGACCTTTGAAAAGCCGGCAACAGTCGAGAAACGCGTCAGGTCAGAAGAAATGCTAACCGGGGAGCAGCACTGGGTGGTTCTTCCCTTGTAACTAAGCCGGATGTTTGAAATTCCTGAGAATGCTCCTACAAGCTTTGAAGTGGGTGTATAAGTGTCTGAATGGATGGTTTAGTACGTGCATGACTGATTGTATAAGTGACTGATTAAGCATATCTTACTGAATACATGGGTTAGTGAGTAAACTGTGTAAATGTCTCTATCAGTCTGTCAGTTGGTGTATAAGCAACTGCATGGGTTCGTGAATAGCTACATGACTGCTATAAGGGTTATTGATTTGTTGTCTGAGTATCTGTATAGGCGCCTGAGTGTCTGTGTGGGTGGGTGGGGTTTATGACTCGGTGCATAGATGTCTGAGTGGGTAATTCACTGGTTGTATGGATTTAAAAATGCGTCTGGGAAGGGCTGTATGGGTGAGTTAGTATGTGTATGGGTGTGTTGGTGAGTGAATGAATGTCTCAGTGGTATATCTGTGAGTAACTACATGTGTTTTAAGGCACTATCGGCCAGATTCATGAAAGACCCGTTTTGCGAGTCTGAAATAGCGATTCATAAGGAATCGCTATTACAGACTCGCAAACGGGATTCATGTAGGAATAGCAAAATTAAATGCGATTCCTACAGATTCCTTTTTTGCGATTAGCAAATTGCTAATCGCAAATAAGGAATAACTCCCCATTCATTCCTATGGGCCAAAAGGCCCATAGGAATGAATGGGGAGTATTCCTTATTTGCGATTAGCAATTTGCTAATCGCAAATAAGATAGCGATTTGAAGGGTGCCAGGGGTGTCCAAAGGACACCCTGTAGCACCCCTTAAATGCACATTTCAGCAGGTGTTGCGCACAGACATGTCCAAAGGACATGTGTTTGTGTAACATGCAACTTAGAAAAATGCTTTTAAAAGCATTTTTCTAAGTTTTCGCTATTTACCACGAGGTTTGACCTCGCGGTAAATAGCGGCCGAAAATTGCGAATTCTCAATTTTAAAATGTTTCAAGAATAGCATTTAAGGAATCTCTAATAGAGATTCCTTAAATGCTATTCCTCGCAAAATTGCGAGTTTCTAAATAGCGAATTTTGCATTTGGGATGATGAATCCCAAATACAAAAATTGCACTCGCAAAGGGCCAGATTCTCAGAATCTGGCCCTTTGCGAGTGCAAATATGATTGATGAATCAGGCTGTATATGTGAGTGTTGGAGTATATATATTACTATACATGAGAGTAAGTTATTTGAAGAGTGGTTGTATAAATGAGTGTCTGCTTCTATCAGTGATTGTATAACACAGTAAATATGTGCAAGTACATTTTAATAATCCAGGGGAAGTCACAAAAAACAATGCCTCATGGCACACCTTCTCGCTAATCTCTCAACAAATTTTCGACAACATTCTTCAAGCAATCAACCCCTCCAATAATTTCTGTGACCCCCTGCCTCCTGCCCTGTTAAAAATTTTAAAAACATCTATCCTACCACTATGGGTTAAAATTGTACACGCCTCCCTGAATCAAGGTGTCATTCTGGACTGCCTAAAAATTGGGCGGATCACACCTATAGTAAAGAAAACTGACGCCACTCCATTTGATCTAATCAACTACCGTCCTATAACCAACAGCCTCACTTTGGCGAAACTATTGGAGAAATGTGTACAAATTTATTTAGGCAACCACATTGACAATTATTACCTCTTAGACGGTCACCAATCAGGCTTCCGCCAAGGACACAGCACAGAATCTGCACTCACTCATATTATGGATGACATACTAAAAATGCTTGACCGCAATGAATCATGTCTGTTGATACTTCTTGATCTGTCCTCTGCCTTCGATACGGTCAAGCATGACAACCTTCTGTCCTTATTGGAACGAAGTATGGGCCTCTTGTGCACAGTGTTGTAATGATTCTCCTCCTTCTTGTATAACAGAACTCAAAGAATCAAGATGAAGAATTTTCTCTCGCAACCCTCTATGGTCACCTTTGGTGTTCTTCAGGGATCTGCCCTATCACCTACTCTTTTTAACCTCCTAATGGAACCTTTGCCGAACGCACTGAAATCAGCAAACATTCTGTATCACCTGTGCACAGATGACACCCATCTGTATCTGAAAATCACCTCACCAGTAGACTTTATTGCCCTCAACACTATTCTACTGAACTTGCAAAGCTGGGGCACTAACAACCACCTCAAGCTGAATACCAATAAAACTGAATTCATTCTCATCTTGCCACTGAGCCACACACCTAACCTCCTTTGACTGTGTCCCCCTCATCATTGACTCAGCTAAATCCCTAGGAATCACCATAGACAAACATCTGAACATGCAGTCACATCTCTATTGCCACCAAGGGAGCTAATCACAAGTTGAGTATATTAAGGAAACGCAAATCCTTCCTCCCTCAGGCTGATTTGAAAATCGCAGTACAAGCCCTAGTGCTACCAAGATTAGACTACGGAAGCACCACCCTCTATGGTCTCCCTAAATACAAGCTGGCTCAGCTGAGAGCAGCACTGAATGCTGCGGCTAGACTGGTATCAGGAACCAAAAGAAAAAGTCACCACTCCCACACCTTAAAAGCCCTGAATTGGTTGCCCTATGAGGCAAGACTACACCTTAAAGTGGCCTGCATGACACACAAAGCAATTCAAAAAAATACACCAAGTTAGTTGGCTTGGAAAGGTCTGGAGGCTGCAGACAACTTCAAAGTGTGAGCATGTTTCTTCTGAAACCTCAATCCTTCCATAAGAAGAGAACTGGTTGTAGAGTTTTCTCAGGGATTGCACCATAGATTTGAAGGTCCTTACCTCCAGTAGTTCGTGGAATCACTTCCCTTATCACATTCAAAAAAGAAGTAAAAATACTACTAACGAACAAATTCATGCCCTAAGTTTTAATTCTAGGATGTCACTGAGTCATCTTTATTTTCTGAATACCATTGCCTATCTCAGGTGGAATGGATGAGTCTATTTTATGTAAGACTAATATCACAGCCCTTATTGCTCAATAACTGTATGTAGTGTAAAGCCTAGCAGGTGGTGAGTCCCCCTTGGTTTTATCTATAGACTTTATATCCATTGTGAATCGATCAAGGTCATGATATATATGTTTGCTTGCACAATCACCTAATGTTCATTAACTGTCTATTGTACAACGTCCTGCAGTTTCATTGTCCTCTATGTTTGTTATTCATATATTTTATGTATATTTTGTACAAATTGACACTTTTGAATGTATGTATACCACCTCAACCATTTATGTTCGGATACCGTAAAGCGCTCTGATACTCTCGTGGGGCACGTTCGCACTATTTAAAACTTTATAAATAAATAAATAAATAAGGGATGTGGTGTTTCTATAAATAATGGAGTTGGTGTGTATAACTGTATACATGAGTAAATGGGCATGCGATTGATTCTTTGCATTACTGACTAGGTATGTGAGTAACTTTATGGATGAGTTGAATTTAGAAGCGATTGGGGTTAGCATTTAGCTGAAGCCATCTTGTTTTCAGCAGCCATCTTGTCTGCCATGTGCTACCATGTGCAAACCATGTGCTCTGTCCTTCCTTACTGTTGTTTGATCTTGTATTCTGTCTGTGAACAAACTTTATTTAGCCTCTTCTACTCTGCACATGCTCAGTTGAGCTTTCAGCTGTCCATGCAGCTGTTCTTAGTCTGTAACTGTCAGGATGTGTTTGCTAGAATTAGCAACTGCTAGCTCCTGCCTCTTGTTGACTGTGCATTTTCTGTATGACCTTATATTTACATAAAACCTTCTTTTTGTACTTATACCGCCTTCTTCTGAGCCCCTGTGTGGGTATAAAAGGAGCATGTTGCTTCTGTTCAGTGTGCTACTTCATACACTACCGAAGGGTGTTGTGTGAATGTAGTTCCACCTCATGAGGTTTAATAAACTCTGTTTTTTATATTCCAGTTTCTGTGCCAACTTCTTTTCTTTTGGTCTGAGGACTTGTGCAGAGAAGGGAGAACCCCTAGCACTGATAGACCTTGCAGAGGCCCACCACGACAGAGTGACGGAGTGTGACTGCATGTATAGTTGTATGAGTGCTTATTAAAGTACTGTATTGATGAGTAACTACATGTATAAGTGACTGGATATGTGTGTAGACCAAGGAAATAGCAAGTGGTAAGTAGTATATGGCATTGTTGTGTGTATAGTTTCAAAAATAGTAGTTTTAGAATGGGTGTATCAAAGTTTACATTAGGGCATCAGAATGTGCATCAGGTTATCACATGGATGATGTAATCAGTGATGTTATCAGGGATGTCATTTGAGATGTCATTAGTGATGTCATCAGTGATGTCACTGACCATGTCATTGGTGATGTAATATGTGACATCATCAGCAGTGCATTGCGGGCACGCATTTTATAGTTAGCTCAACTATGACAGGCTAATTTCTCTGGTTTTCTATGAGTCAAATGTCCATCTAACTATAACATCCCTGAAACCTATTGTTATATCCTGCTCTTCCTCTCTCTTTGTCCATTCTTAGTGTTAGTGTCTGCTTGTCCATGCCATGTCTCTGTGATGTCATCCATGATTCTACCTGTTGCTATTCAAGGGATTTATCAGTTACCTGGAGGCTGAGCAGGAAGTTATAAGCTCCCGGTGGTGTTTCTTACCAGATTACATTTCTACTTTAATGCTGTACCTGACTATGTAATCCCAAGAATAAATATACTACTTGAACATTACAACAAGGACCCATCCTCATTATTTTATTGAATTTAACACTGGCGACGAGGATGGGATAGAGTGATGCTCAATTTTGATGTTTATTTCTGTTATGAACCACTTTATAGTGCTCTATTGTTAGAGGTGTTCATGTGCTTGCTATTAGAAGCCATAGGGGCTAAATTTTATTGTCATTTCAGATGAACCACTTATAGTGCTCTATGGTTAGAGGAGTTCATCTATTTACAGTCAGGAGCCGCAGGGCTCAGTTTTATTGGTGATTTTCTGTTACTTACTGTGAGGAGCTGCATGGGCTCAGTTTTATTCTATTGATAGAGAAGTTGTGCATTTTCTGATAAGAGCCGTTTTGTCATGAACTACTTTTACTGTGCTCTATGTTTAGAGGAGTTCATGTGTTTACTTTGAGGAGTTGGGCTCATTTTTATTCTGCTTTATTTTAGAGGAATCGAAAATATTCGAATTTGAGGTGTTGATATTTCATTTTCTATCTACGGTACTGAGCCATACTGTACCTTTGCTCAATTGTATTGAGATGTTCAGTTTTCATTTCATTTAAGCTTACATTCTTTTGTTAGCTTACGGAGCTTGTATAACCTTTGTACCTGCGCCCCTTTGATATTACCTCTTCTTTCCATCATGTTGAAGAGGGTGTTTATTTCTGGTGCATTTATGTTCTTTTTTTCTTCTGCCTTTCTGCTTCTGTTTCATCTTATTCATTTTTTCAGTTAAAGGAGGGAGGTGTGTTATGTTCTGTTCTTCCTCTCTCTTTGTCCCTTCTTAGTGTTAGTGTCTGCTTGTCCATGTCATGTCGCTGTGATGTCATCCATGATTCTACCTGTTGCTATTCAAGGGATTTATCAGTTACCTGGAGGATGAGCAGGAAGTTATCTGCTCCCGGTGGGGTTTCTTACCAGACTACATTTCTACTTTAATGCTGTACCTGACTATCTAATCCCAAGAATAAATATACTACTTGAACATTACAACAAGGACCCATCCTCATTATTGTATTGAATTTAACACCTATGTTTTTTTTAGTGAATTTCAAAGATGTTTTAAATGCTAACTCCTAACTATAATGTCTGTAAAAGCTATGGTTTTTCATTGAATTTTGAAGGTTTTTTAAATGTGAATTTCATATTTTAATATCAATAAAACCTATATTTTTTCATTTTTTTGTGATATTTTGGAACTCTAATATTGGTTTTTTTTGCCAAACATATTTTTATTGGATTTTTACAGAGTACATCATACGTCAACGCTATCAAGTCACAGGGGGGTCTCTGAGTTCAACAAGACTGTGAGTGGCTAAGATTACATAATGCTCATTATAGACCCAACCTAGGTACCAGTGGACTGCTTAAAGAAGGTTACAGTTTCTTACATTAAAGAAGTTTGGGTTAGACCTTTAACAGCAGTCAATGTGAGGTAATTTGAATTTTATGGTCAATTGTGTCCCCTAACGTAGACCCCAAAGGCTCCATGTACGTGCTTCAAGTACATGTAATTTCCCTCCATGACCAGCTATTAAGACGCAAATACATTTGCGTCCATTGTTAACATGTCCTCTTTCAGATGCACCATGAATGGATCGATAATTCAGTTCCTAAGTATGCCTTGCCACCGTCTTTACATGGTGCACTTTCACGTTTTCTTGGCTCTGTTGAGTTAGGACCTGATTTCTGCCATTGTGCCCTTTCTGCCTTCTGCCTCTGAAAGCTGCAGCCTGGATCTGTATCCATGACCTCTGCCTTACTTCCTGCGCGGCGAGCGGTGCCCGGCTCGGCCTGCTTGCCTGCCAAGACTGTATTTTGCCTTCAAGTTATCTGCTCCGCTCCTCAAAAATACATTCCTGTCTAGTGATTTAGGTAAACATCCCCCCAGCTGCAGAGCAAAGGGCCCGGCCTTTCTGTCTCCATGCAAGTATTTCATTGCTCCTGTTACCATGGTAGGCCCATGGCCCCTCGCATTACACGCAGACACGTAGTCACATATGCACGCACTAGCAGTCAGTATAGAATAGCCTTTACCCGAGAGACCTTCCTTCTAGATAATACAGTTCCTCAAACACTAGATATCAGATATGATTGGGATTAGGTTGTTCTGACACGCCAGACTTCTGTCTCCTCTTTCACAGCTAAATGTCAAGTCCCCTTCACCCTCCAGTTCCACGTCAATCACACGTCATGTTGCCTGCGCGCGCATCCAGCCATATATTTCTGCTGACACTGCAGGATTCCTCTATGAATCCACCCACTTGTGACACTTTCATGTGACGTCTCTAGCACACACCTCCGTGTACGCCCTCGTGCACGCCTTCTGTTACGCCTTCTGTTACGTACATGTGTTCTTATCTCGTTTCTTTCAGCTGTTACGCCTTCTGTATCCATCACCATTATATGCATTTACTATATATATTGTACTCTGTCAATAAAGCATTGTCTATCCCTTCCTGAACCTTCGTGGTGATGGAACATGATACCTGGTTCGAACCATTCCATTACATGGAATAAAACCCGTTTAAACTCAGATTCCACGGACTCTGCCTCTCATTTTTGATTGAGCTATTTTATTGAACTTTACCGCATAGAAATTCCGCATAGGTAAATCTTTATTTACCACATAATTTGGCGCCCGAATAGGGACCCCTCCCCCACCTTACACGCCGGCGGTGCGTTGCAGGCCTAGCCCCCTGCCACAGCCGTGACGGACAATTACGCGTACCCGCAGGATTTCCTGTATCTCCTTCAGGCCAACGGAGGTGACTGAGACTGCGATCGACACCCAGACGAGGCGGTGAGGAGTGCGGAGGATCCCGACCAGAGCCCAGCCGAGAGAGCAAGGTCCGAGGTGTCTAGAGGCCCACCAGTTCCGAAGTACCTACGTCGAGTTTCCGAGGCCTTCCGTTCCGTGCTTCCCGGTGAGTACCGTTGCTGGGGATGCATCAAGACGGATGCATTAATTTGTGTCCGGTCAAGACGGGTTTGGGTACACAGACCCGGTCTGCACTGTTTTAGCAGTGTATCTGTACTGTTTAGCAGTATATCCAGTATCCAGTTATCTAGTTATTCTAGTTATTTTTGTTCGTTTTCGAAATGTTTAAATGTGTTTTAATGTCGTGGTATGAGTGACTGTTTTGATCTTCATTACTGTGTTTATTGTATTAATTGTGTTCAAGTCCGAGTAAGTATCAAGTATCAAGGTTCAGAATGCCTCTATTCTCTAAACTGAGACAGATAGGAACTAGAAAAGGGATACTTGAGGAAGCCGTTCCCATCCCACCCAGGGACACTCCCGGATATTTTATGTACCACAAGCACGGCTTAGACGCAGTATTATACCTCAACTTGTGGGTGGATTACACCAAGGACTTAGCAGAGAATCAGAGATGGCCCGCTACAGGGACATGGGATGCCGAGTGCATCATGAGAGTAGAGGAAGCATTATGGAAAAAGAAAGCCAGACAGTCACAGAAAGATGCCATTGAATTATGGCGTAAAGAATCACATAGACGGACAGAGAAGGCACTCAGAAAAGCAGAGAAAAGTAGAGAGGATTCTGAAAAAGCTAAAGAAAAGGAATTACTAGAAGAAGGAGAACGAGTCAGAATGGAACAACACGATAGACGGAGTAATGCCATTATGACAGGATTGTATCCAGTCCTGGCCGAGGGCCTGCCCAAGGCGACCCCGGAAACACCGAAAAATCTGCCCCCTCCATTGGTCCCGACTAAATTACGTCACAAGACCGCAGCAGATATTTTCCTTTCTTCCTATTTAGACGATGTAGCTCCTGCTTACACTAATGTACCTACCCATGTCCCACCTGCTGACGTTAACCGACCCCGTGATCATCAGCCCCCAGGCCCGCAACAGCAGACCCCTCCCGCACCGCTTCCTGCACCCGCACCCGTTGTCCCTCCTGGTATTCAACAACTGCATCCACTTAACCCTTTTGGGGCTGACGGTGCTCAGGCCCCAACTCAGTTACAGCAGGTACCGACCCTACAGCCAGGTTATGATCAAGCCCCCGCTACAGGAGGTGCTACAGGAGGTTATCAAACACCCCCACCGTTACACCGAGTGACAATGAGAGATTTAGCAAAGGCTCGGACACCTAAAGGTGCACCGGCCGAACAGCTTAGAAGAGGACTTAGAGATTGCAGATATGACCCAGTGCCCGGTACAACAGGACCCATGTTGTTAGCGTCCCTACGTTTGAGACGTGTCACAGATTATTTGATATTACTACCAGGAATGCCAGAACATCTAGACAAATCGTATTATTTTATTAGAACAGGAGAAGGACCGGAGTGTGTTGCTGAAGCCATGTCACGTCAGAAAGTTGAGAACAAAGGTTTAATAATGCGATTTATGGTTAATTGTTTAATAAGAGAACAAGATCAGGCAGGTTTTCCCCAAAGTGAGATGGATAGACTGAATAGATGGAGCCAGAATATTGCGGATGGTAAACACGAGAAGGAGAACAGTGTACATACTATGGTTAGAAAGATCCGTAAAGAAATAATAGAAATACATGCCCAGCGAGCACCTGAAGAACAACTTGAATCAGACGGTCCGACTTCCTCGCAGGAGGAGGATGATACAGAGAATCTAGCAGAAACTTCGCATCAGTCAGACAAAAAGATGATAGGATATGTAGGCAGAGAGAAACTCCCTAGACCGCATCCTTTTGATAGGCCCTTCGACAGACCCATTCGTAAACAAGAAACGTTTGAAAACAAGAAACGTTACCTCAGTCCAATACCAGAAACATTTCACTCTGCCATGTCAAACCCGAGGACTCCTGAACATCTATTTCAGGCTACCGATAAAGTACTTCAAGAACGAATGGGGTACCATGTACTAAATTCCATGGATGAACAAGAATTAGCCAGGTCAGCAGTACAATGGGCTGACAATTCCGATAAATATAATGATGACGCAGTAGCGCAAACCTTTTTGAATCTTTCCCCAGACGAACAGCGACTAGCTGGTATGTACATGATACAACACCTCCTTATATTGTATAAAAGCCAACATTCTGATCCAGGTCCCCTACCTGATGTACTAGTAGAGTTACTCATGAATAAATGGAGAGGCCTAGGTACCGATTTAATTTAAGTTATTTTAGAACATCGACACAGATATACTGTTTTTCTGAATCCACAGTTTGTTTCAGCTCCACCCCCAGAAAGGAAAATGTTTTACATAGACAGACAGAATCCCTTGCGAGAAGTGCACCCAGTCAGGAATGATGATAATACCCTTACACCTGTGTTTGTGTACACGCCCATAACTAAAATGGAATTATTGGAAATGAAGAAAATAGTGCCTAGTCATGATAAAGACCCAGCAGGTTTCCACCGTGAAATTAAAGACATGTTACTCATGGGAGATTACACCTATCCCGACATTATGAAAATATTGAAAGTATTACTGCCTGCCGGTATTTACGAGAAACTCAAAGAAAAAGAATGGGAGGTGGGAGACCAAAAGATAGATTGGGCTGCATTAGAAAATGAAGAAACGACTCGAACTCCAGGGTTGGGTCTTGGGGATAAAACTAAAGCATTACCAGGATTGTTAGTACAGGTTTTGCCACGTTTGTTAGCAACTAAAAAGGAGGACTGGGATGCAATCTCAGCCTGCAAACAGAAACCCGATGAAGACACTAGTGATTTTTATTCCCGATTTGAGAAATGTTTTATTATTAATAGTGGCCTGAAACCAAGTAGCGAGTCATACCCGCACCTTTTTGTATCCAAATTAGTCGAGAATTCATTGCCCCAGGTTAAGAACCGTGTACTGAAAGTCGAGAGCACATGGCAAGCTAATTCGCCTTCACAAATGTTACAGATGTTACAGTACCACCAGAACAGAATTAGGGAAGAACATGATCACGAACAGAGACGTATGAAAGACACGAAAATGAAAATGCTAGTTGCTCAGTCAGTTCCATCTGACGGTAATAAAAAGGGTATGACACAGTCCAGTAATTCGGCAGCTCCTGTTAAAGGGACATGCAACTATTGTAAACAGCCAGGTCACTATGTAAACGATTGTGCAGTTTTGAAACACAATATATCCACAGGTAAAACTAAAGAGAGACCACGTCAACCTAGACAAGACCAGGTCCAACAACAAGTACCACAGAATGTACAGCCTATGCATGCCCCACAACAGACAGTACAGACCGTAGCGGTACCACAGCCACAACCGATTGCCGCAACACAACATGCAACCCAGCAGATGTACCAATATGCACAAACTGATTATCCCGATTATCAGCGACACACATGAAACAGCCTAGAGAGGGAGGTTGGCTTGCCTCTTATTGAGGTTCCTGTAGATCAAGAGGGTCCTTATGTACATAGTCAGGTATTAGGGAAAGATAGAAAGTTGTTGATTGATACAGGGGCAAGCAGGACAACAATCAGTCACGACGAGGTTCCAGGGGCACCCCTCTCAGGCTCACAGAATGTTTCCCTTGGATTTTCAGGAAAGCCTATTGTTAATGAAGTATCGAAACCTGTCCCCCTTGTAGTTGGTCCATTGTCACGTACTACAGATTTATTACTCATGAAATCATGTCCAGAAAACTTGTTAGGTATCAAGACACTGAAAGCTCTAGGAGCTGTAATTTGCTGTTCTTCGGAAGGAGTAAGATTGTTTCTGCGTGACTTTAAGGGTCACTATGTGTTGAGAGATATTGATTCCAGATTACAGAATGTTCCTGCACATTTGTGGGCACAAGGCCCCACTGATGTAGGTTGTATGCATATTACTCCATATCGTGTCACACTCAAGCCAGGAGTAGTACTACCACGCATTCGACAATACAAGTTACCCCCAGATGCTGTAGTGGCTTTACTGAAAATCATTGACGAGCTCATTGCACAAGGAGTGGTTGTAGAAACCGACTCAAATCTCTGTAACTCCCCTATCATTCCAATTCTTAAACGTACTGACCCAAATGCACCCCCAGTTTATCGATTAGTTATCGATTTACGAGAATTGAATAAATGCATTGTACCACAATATCCAGTGGTCCCCGACATTTCGTCTCTATTGACTGCTATTGATTCCGAAGCGACGTTCTTTACTGTAATTGACCTCAAGAACGCCTTCTTTAGTGTCCCCATTGATCCGGAAAGCCAAAATCTCTTCGGATTCTGTTTAAATGGCCGAAGCTTCAAATTTGCACGCGCACCTCAAGGATTCACACAAAGCCCCGGCATCTATAGCCAAGCATTGAAAAGACAACTTGACAGTATTCACATGCCTGACAACACTGCCCTACTTCAGTACGTCGATGATCTACTGATCACCGCCCGTAGCGAACCTGAATGTGGACAAGCATCACTGACGGTTTTGCATTTCCTGGCTGACAAGGGACACAAAGTGTCTCCTTCGAAGCTGCAATTCTGTGTTCAGCAAGTGGTGTACCTTGGGCACTTGCTGTCCAAGGGGGGGAGACAGCTAACACCTGACCGTATCCAGTTAATTGTAAACATGTCACAACCCAAGACACAAAAGGAGGTACGGGCCTTTATAGGCCTCACTTCTTACTGTAGACAATGGATCCCTCAGTACGCATTTCTAGCCAAGCCACTCATACAGTTGACAACCCAGGAGGCAGCGACATCGACTGTCCTCCCTTGGACTCAGGAACATACACAAGCTTTTGACGACTTAAAGAAAGCCTTATGTCAAGCACCTGTTTTAGCGACACCATGTTACAGCAAGCCTTTTACACTTTTTGTCACAGAACGCAAAGGTACTGCATTGTCAGTACTCACCCAGGATCAAGCAGGTTCACACAAACCGTGTGCTTATTTTTCTAGTACATTGGATCCAGTAGCCCAGGCTCTGCCTGCGTGCTTGAAATCTGTAGCAGCAACAGCTCTAGCGATTAGACAAAGTGATTCCATAGTGTTAGGACACCAATTGACAGTACAAGTTCCACATTCCGTGGAAGTTCTTTTAAACAGAACACAGACTCAGCATTTGACTATAGCACGACTGACAGGTTATGAATTGACATTGTTTCAGCCACACATAGAAATCAGACGCTGCAATACACTGAATCCTGCTACACTTTTGCCATTAAGTGAGACAGACCCTTTGGCACATGATTGTGTTGAAGTCATTACCATTACGACGAAACCCAGACAAGACTTGACAGATACCGCATTACCAGATCCAGACCTGACACTTTATGTGGATGGTTCATGTATGAGAACAAATACAGGAGAGTTAGTGGCCGCATATGCAGTCACGTCAGAAACTGAAGTCATAGAAACGCACCGCATTGACACCCTGTCAGCTCAAGCAGCAGAGCTCATCGCTCTGACCCAAGCCTGCATTCGAGCCAAGAATAAGAAAGTTAACATATACACAGATTCCCGTTATGCCTTCGGAGTTGTACACGACTTCGGAGTTCTCTGGCAAGAGAGAGGTTTCTTAACTTCTCACGGTGCCAAAATCCAGCACGGACCCCTCATTCAAGATCTGTTGGAAGCAATACATTTGCCTACAGCCATAGCCATCATGAAGTGTAAAGCACATACGAAAGTTACAGATACTATTTCCCAGGGTAATGACCTGGCAGATCGAACAGCCAAGCATACAGCTCAGACTCATACTCACACAACTGACATGACAAAGACAGTAGTCCCGACACCGACACATTGCATGACAGTTAGGGATCCCGCCCTAGACGTAATTGACATACAGACACATGCTACACCAGACGAAATCAAGAAATGGAGTGAACTAGGAGGGATCCAGACAGAACAAGGATGGATGACGAAGGGAAAAGCCACATGGTTTCTCCCCGACTCTATGGTTCAAGTTATCATTAATACAGCACATAGTCCTGCACATTTAGGAGAAAAAGCCATGTTAGACAGTATTCAAAACCTTTGGTTCAATAAGCATTTACGAGCAGCAGCAAAACAGAAAGTGCGTACTTGCATGATCTGTTGTCAGTTCAACCCAGGTAAAGGCATTCCCGTAGAGCAAGGTGGATTTTATCCTCCCGATTACCCTTTTGAAGTCCTCCAGATGGATTATATCCAGATGGAACATTGTCGAGGATTCAAGTATGTCCTCGTAGTTGTATGTGCACTTTCCCGATGGACAGAAGCATATCCAGTCCCAGATTACACTGCTTCGACCACTGCCAAGCAGCTGGTACGTGAATTCTTCCCACGGTATGGTTTGCCCCGTGTCGTGTACTCAGATAACGGTCAGCCCTTCTCGTCCGAGCTTATGAAGCAGGTATCACTCCTGCTAGGATACCAGTGGAAATTCCATTGTGTCCGACATCCCGAAGCAGCAGGTCTCGTAGAGAGACATAACCAGACCCTGAAAACACGCCTTGCTAAGATTTGTGCCGAGAAAGGTGTGGACTGGATAGTTGCATTGCCAGTTGCACTCTTTTACATGAGAATGGTAGCTCATTCAAGAACAGGGCTATCCCCGTACGAGGTGGTCTTTGGCAGACCACCGAATATGTGGGGGACGCCTCTGCCTCGTAAGATCACAGATGTTGACTGTAATATGCTGACAGATTACCTTGCCTCCTTGATGTCTGCACTACAATCTTGTCGTTCACAGGTAGCTGCAGCCTTTCCCGACAACACCGAGGTGAAGCCACACGAGGTCATTCCGGGGGATCTTGTCTTTATCAGGAACTTCGACAGGAAGAGTCCGCTGGAGCCCCGCTGGCAGGAGCCGAAGCTTGTTCTGTTGACCACGAGGACAGCAGTGAAGGTGGAGGGCCGCAAAGGGTGGCTCCACTCCAGCCACATAAAGAAATTCCATGGACTGCCGCCAAACATAGACTCCCAGCCCTGCCCCATTCCAGTGACTGATACTAAACTCCCCCTGGCAGAGAAAACTCCTCAGGAGGAGTATAAATTAAAGTTGAGATCTAGCAAGTCAGACAGTTTAATTGTTTAAGTCCTCCCCTAGGTGAAGCGGTTAGACAGGTTCCTGACATGTATAAGTTAGATCCCAATAGAGAGAGAGATAGACAGAAACAGATCAAGAAAAAGAAATATTGTAAATCTCTCCGCAGCTATTGCATTGTTGCATTATTGATTATGTTTTTTCTGAGTCTTACGATTATTGCTGCAGGTTTATTGCTACACATGTACTATCCTATTTTCACACGTGCACATTCTTCCTCAAATGACACTGTCGAGCATACTTTCAGTGAATTGCCCCCTCACGAGTTATCATACCGACTTGCGCTGCGCAACAATACCTTTATAAGTATGTTACATCATTCTCATCAGACCAGCAACGCTACAAATTGTTGGATATGTGGCCGACTCCCCCCTTATCAGAAATACAAGGGAGTTCTGCCCCTCTTTCCGTACCCGTTTACACACAATGGTTCCTGTGGTGCATGGTTTAGTTTAATAAATTCTTTAGATTCTGAATCCGTAGTTTACCAGGGCAATTGGGTGTGGGGAAATCTGAACACAGTTATGCATAGAGCATGTTACCCTAACAAGGAGGGTCTTCCACAAAGGACAGGGACCGATCTAGAAAATGAAGTATATGGATTAGGTAATTATACACTTAACCTCATGATTCTGAATGTCCAAGCCGATACCAGACCAGACTTACCCTCTATGTCAGTGTTACCAGTCAAAGGTGAATTATGTGTCAGAAAGAATGGTTCAGTACACCTAGGTCATAGTGAATGTACTACTGTGATCGAATTCAGTGATAAAGGCAAGTCTACATTCAAAGCTACCCGCCATTCCTATTTCATTTGTGGTCTGACAGCCTATATACGTTTGCCACTAGATTGGGATGGGACATGTTACATTGCATTCCTTCTGCCACCTGTTTTTCTAGCTCCACCCGATTATCATAAGAACTCCCGTCTAGTACCTAATAGGCCCAAGAGAGAACTCCCGATTGTCGACTATACTGAAACGGCATGGGAACGATACACAGATTTCAATAAAGGTTTCTTTCCCTATTTAGGAGCTGTCTTCAATAGTAAATCAATATGTCACTTGACCAGAACCCTCGAAGCAGTAGTGAATGAAACTACTTCGGCCCTAGGCAACTTAACAGAGGAACAGTCTGCTATGAGACTTGTTGTCCTTCAAAATCGTCTTGTTCTTGACGTCATCCTGGCCGATAGGGGCGGAGCTTGTAGAGTCATCGGATCGAGTTGCTGTGTTTTCATTCCAGAAAATGCACCGTCAGTATATAGAGCCATAACCCGTCTCCATAAGATTGCGAGTCAGATACACCAGAATCCAGGCACCTGGACATGGTCCGGTTGGTTCTGGAGCGTGTTGTCAGCCTGGGGATGGAAAGTCCTATCCTTCCTCGGAATAGCCCTTCTCATAGTATTCAGTTGTTGCCTATGTTTACAGTGTGGGCCAGCGATTTGCGGCCTGTGCGCCACATCATGTATTCCCCATTCAAGTCCACGTTCTAAATCCCGCCTGAAAAAGGAAGAGCAAATGGTGCTACATGAACAGATAGGCAGACTAATGAAGATCGATATATCATGAAGGGTCCGTAGGGGACAAGGAGGGAATGAGGTAATTTGAATTTTATGGTCAATTGTGTCCCCTAACGTAGACCCCAACGGCTCCATGTACGTGCTTCAAGTACATGTAATTTCCCTCCATGACCAGCTATGAAGACGCAAATACATTTGCGTCCAACGTTAACATGTCCTCTTTCAGATGCACCATGAATGGATCGATAATTCAGTTCCTAAGTATGCCTTGCCACCGTCTTTACATGGTGCACTTTCACGTTTTCTTGGCTCTGTTGAGTTAGGCCCTGATTTCTGCCATTGAGCCCTTTCTGCCTTCTGCCTCTGAAAGCTGCAGCCTGGATCTGTATCCATGAACTCTGCCTTACTTCCTGCGCGGCGAGCGGTGCCCGGCTCGGCCTGCTTGCCTGCCAAGACTGTATTTTGCCTTCAAGTTATCTGCTCCGCTCCTCGAAAATACATCCTGTCTAGTGATACAAGGGAGTTCTGCCCCTCTTTCCGTACCCGTTTACACACAATGGTTCCTGTGGTGCATGGTTTAGTTTAATAAATTCTTTAGATTCTGAATCCGTAGTTTACCAGGGCAATTGGGTGTGGGGAAATCTGAACACAGTTATGCATAGAGCATGTTACCCTAACAAGGAGGGTCTTCCACAAAGGACAGGGACCGATCTAGAAAATGAAGTATATGGATTAGGTAATTATACACTTAACCTCATGATTCTGAATGTCCAAGCCGATACCAGACCAGACTTACCCTCTATGTCAGTGTTACCAGTCAAAGGTGAATTATGTGTCAGAAAGAATGGTTCAGTACACCTAGGTCATAGTGAATGTACTACTGTGATCGAATTCAGTGATAAAGGCAAGTCTACATTCAAAGCTACCCGCCATTCCTATTTCATTTGTGGTCTGACAGCCTATATACGTTTGCCACTAGATTGGGATGGGACATGTTACATTGCATTCCTTCTGCCACCTGTTTTTCTAGCTCCACCCGATTATCATAAGAACTCCCGTCTAGTACCTAATAGGCCCAAGAGAGAACTCCCGATTGTCGACTATACTGAAACGGCATGGGAACGATACACAGATTTCAATAAAGGTTTCTTTCCCTATTTAGGAGCTGTCTTCAATAGTAAATCAATATGTCACTTGACCAGAACCCTCGAAGCAGTAGTGAATGAAACTACTTCGGCCCTAGGCAACTTAACAGAGGAACAGTCTGCTATGAGACTTGTTGTCCTTCAAAATCGTCTTGTTCTTGACGTCATCCTGGCCGATAGGGGCGGAGCTTGTAGAGTCATCGGATCGAGTTGCTGTGTTTTCATTCCAGAAAATGCACCGTCAGTATATAGAGCCATAACCCGTCTCCATAAGATTGCGAGTCAGATACACCAGAATCCAGGCACCTGGACATGGTCCGGTTGGTTCTGGAGCGTGTTGTCAGCCTGGGGATGGAAAGTCCTATCCTTCCTCGGAATAGCCCTTCTCATAGTATTCAGTTGTTGCCTATGTTTACAGTGTGGGCCAGCGATTTGCGGCCTGTGCGCCACATCATGTATTCCCCATTCAAGTCCACGTTCTAAATCCCGCCTGAAAAAGGAAGAGCAAATGGTGCTACATGAACAGATAGGCAGACTAATGAAGATCGATATATCATGAAGGGTCCGTAGGGGACAAGGAGGGAATGAGGTAATTTGAATTTTATGGTCAATTGTGTCCCCTAACGTAGACCCCAACGGCTCCATGTACGTGCTTCAAGTACATGTAATTTCCCTCCATGACCAGCTATGAAGACGCAAATACATTTGCGTCCAACGTTAACATGTCCTCTTTCAGATGCACCATGAATGGATCGATAATTCAGTTCCTAAGTATGCCTTGCCACCGTCTTTACATGGTGCACTTTCACGTTTTCTTGGCTCTGTTGAGTTAGGCCCTGATTTCTGCCATTGAGCCCTTTCTGCCTTCTGCCTCTGAAAGCTGCAGCCTGGATCTGTATCCATGAACTCTGCCTTACTTCCTGCGCGGCGAGCGGTGCCCGGCTCGGCCTGCTTGCCTGCCAAGACTGTATTTTGCCTTCAAGTTATCTGCTCCGCTCCTCGAAAATACATCCTGTCTAGTGATTTAGGTAAACATCCCCCCAGCTGCAGAGCAAAGGGCCCGGCCTTTCTGTCTCCATGCAAGTAATTCATTGCTCCTGTTACCATGGTAGGCCCATGGCCCCTCGCATTACACGCAGACACGTAGTCACATATGCACGCACTAGCAGTCAGTATAGAATAGCCTTTACCCGAGAGACCTTCCTTCTAGATAATACAGTTCCTCAAACACTAGATATCAGATATGATTGGGATTAGGTTGTTCTGACACGCCAGACTTCCGTCTCCTCTTTCAGAGCTAAATGTCAAGTCCCCTTCACCCTCCAGTTCCACGTCAATCACACGTCATGTTGCCTGCGCGCGCATCCAGCCATATATTTCTGCTGACACTGCAGGATTCCTCTATGAATCCACCCACTTGTGACACTTTCATGTGACGTCTCTAGCACACACCTCCGTGTACGCCCTCGTGCACGCCTTCTGTTACGCCTTCTGTTACATACATGTGTTCTTATCTCGTTTTTTTCAGCTGTTACGCCTTCTGTATCCATCACCATTATATGCATTTACTATATATATTGTACTCTGTCAATAAAGCATTGTCTATCCCTTCCTGAACCTTCGTGGTGATGGAACATGATACCTGGTTCGAACCATTCCATTACATGGAATAAAACCCTTATAAACTCAGATTCCACGGACTCTGCCTCTCATTTTTGATTGAGCTATTTTATTGAACTTTACCGCATAGAAATTCCGCATAGGTAAATCTTTATTTACCACAAATGAAGGCCAACACGTCGGTGTTCATCCCATCTTTTGCTTGCGATGGTAAGCGTATTAAGTCCTCCATTCGGACGGAGCCACTTGGATAGCTTACATATAAGTAGGAACAATTCCCAACCGGGAGAACACAGAAACAAAAATAAAGATAAAGCCACCCTTCTGCCCCCCCTACAATGGTGGCGGCAGTGTTTATACAGCGAATCTGACTAAGGGCACGTAAGGTAGTTCATAGTTGAAAGAGATGAAGAGTTCGAATGGATGAAGGGCATACAGCAGATGGCAGACCCCGTGAGAGGAAGGTGACCAGGGGGCCCGAGTGGAATTCAAAGTTCTTAAAATCATCTCGAAAGACGTCTGACATTTGTTCCAGACTGAGCAGTTTCCATAATCGAGAGTGCCAGAAGGAAAATGCTGGTGCCTCTTTTCTTTTCCAAGAGGCTGCCAAGGTAACCTTTGCTGCTCCTATGCAAAGCCACATGATTGTCTTGTCTGCTTGGGTCTGGTGTTCCAACGCAGGATCGCGAAGTCCTAGAAGGACCTCTGCCCTGGTGGTCGGGACAGGGTGTCCTAGCATATCGTTAATTTGCTCAAGTATTTCTTCCCAAAAGGGATGGATAATCGGGAAATCCCAACAAATGTGTTGGAAGTCTCCCTGTAGCCCGCACCCTCTCCAGCATCTGTCAGAGGTGTTGGGAAAGATTTGCTTAAGCCTAGAGGGATGGAGATACCAGTCCATCATAGTCTTAAGGTGGGCTTCCCATAGTTCAGAGGAATGATTGAATTGTGTAATGACTGTCCATAGGTGTCCCCATTCTTCATCAGAGATACCGCACTGTAGAATTTCTTCCCACATGAACATGTATCGTGGTCTCGGGGAAAGTGTGGTGGTGGGAAGAAATATATATATATAAATTAAATCGCCCCCTTCATAGTTGTGTTCTTAGCGTAGAAGGATTCAAATTTCGTTAGAGGGCGGGTGGCTGCTTCACGCACTTGCGTCGTAAGGGCCCAGTGCATCAGTTGGGTGTAATGGTATCGCTCTGTGTCCTCTATGCCATAGTCTCGCTGGCAGTTGTCGAAGGTGAGGGGGTCAAAGTTATCAAAAAGGTGAGTCAAAGCAAGGCATCCTCCCTTCCTCCAAGCATCGAAACGTCCCTCTTGCATGCCCGGGGGAAACGCTGGGTTAAAATGGAGTGGTGTAAACGGTGAAGGGAAAGAAGTCCACCTGTCGTCTCCGCTACCGTATCCCAAACTTTCAGTGTGGTGCATGTGGGTGTAGCAATGTAGGCATTCCTGGGTCTGTCTTTTTTAGGGCGCCAGACCAAGTCCCAGATAGTCCTCCCAGTCACACTACAGTCCATATGTAGCCAATGTTTATCAGATTCCCTTTTTGACCACTCAACCAGGACTCCTACCAGGGCTGCTTTATAATTATAGCTGAATTTCTGGGAGGCCCACTCCCCCCTTTGTGTAGGAGTGATGCAGCAGGGAGAAGGAGAAACAAGCATGTCCCCCTTGCCAAATGAAATCTAGGATCATAGATTTAACTGGCCGGAAGAACTCTCTCCAGTCCTATGGGCAGGGCCTGCAATAGATAAAGAAGCTTAGGGAGGAGTGTCATTTTCACTGCATATATTCAGCCGAGTCAAGATAAGAAGAGAGGATTCCATTTTGCGAGTTCCGTTTGGATGCGAGTGAGAATGGGAGGAAAATTAGTCGCGCAGAGCCCTTCTATCCTCGGTGTCAATTGGACTCCCAGGTATTGCATGGAGTAGGGAACCCATGGGAGAGGGATAAGAAGTTGGAGCCTGCGGACCTCTGTTTGCGGTAGAGTGAGGTTGAGAATATAGGATTTACAAAAATGTATTTTAAAGCCTGTAACTGATTTGTAACGTTCAAGTTCTGTCTGTTGAGCCGGGAGAGACCTGGCCAGTTCTGAAAGAGACAGGAGAACATCGTCCGCAAATAGGAACATTTTATGGGGTTCCCCAGTGAATGGTATCCCCTGAATAACAGGATTAGCTCTGATTGCCATCGCCAAGGGCTCAATGCTAAGAGCGAAGAGTAGGGGCGAGAGGGGACACTTTTGTCTAGTGCCTCTAGAGTGGAAAAGGAGGATGAGCGTACCCAGTAGACTACCACTCTATAGCGAGGTTGCAGATAATTAGCTCAGATCATGGTTAGAAATTTGGGTGTAAATTCTAATGCCTTGAGGGTGTGGAACAGCAACACCAAGTCAACCCGATCAAATGCTTTCTCTGCGTCCAGACCCACTAAGACAGTGGGATCTGACGTTTGTTGGCCTTCTCTATGAGAAGAATAATTCTATGGGTGTTATCTTGTGTTTGACAGCCTTTAATAAACCCAGATTGGTCAGGGTGTATGAGGGCAGGCATGAGGTTGTTCAGTGGTTTGGCTATAATGGAGGAATACAATTTGGCGTCAAGGTTTAGAAGTGCGATGGGACAATATGAGGCACAGTGTTGGGGATCTTTCCCGGGTTTTGGTATCACTGAGATCATGGCCTCAGTCATGGATGCAGTGGACTCACCCTCTTCGGCCATCTTATTATAGAGCCGCGTGAGGTTGGGGCAGATGTCAGGAGCAAAGGTTTTGTAGAAAAGAGCGGTATACCCATCCGGGCTTGAGATCTTTATGGGGTTTAAGGACTTTAATAGCAAGAGTGACTTCTTCATGGGTAAAAGGAGTGGAAAGTAACTCGTTCCATTCATTAGCGACCTGAGGTAGGGGTATTGTCCGGAGATAGTCCAGTTGGGCGTCTGAGTCTAAGTCGTCTCTAGAATAAAGGGCTTCATAAAATGAGCCCCAGATCTTTGCTTTGTCTTCATCCCTGTTCGTAACCTCCCCAGAGGAACCCTGAATTCCGCCTATGTATTCCCTCGTCCGTTTATCCCTTAACTGCCTAGCTTGGTATTTACCGATTTTGTTGACCTGGGAGTAAGATAAGTGGCAGAGTTTCAGCAGTGTGAACTCTGCTCTATTGTTGTAAATAGCACAAAGCTTGCAGCGAAGTGCTGTCAAATTACGGAAGGGTTTGCCGAGTGGAATTCAGTTTGTGAGCGTTTTTCGACAAAGGTCAGTTTCTGTTCTAGTTGCTCCCTTTCCCTAGCGCATTGCGCGTTTAGTGCTGAGTTAAGGGCAATACACTTCCCCCGAAAGACTGCTTTGAATGCATCCCAAGTGGTAAATTCTGACGTATCCTCTGGTTTGTTAACATCGAAAAATTCCGTAATGGTTTCTCTGAGCTTAGCACAAGATTCCTTATCTAGCGCCAGCGAGGCCAGGAAGTACCACCTGGGAGTAGTCGGAGTATCCCCACACCAGAACAGGCAGATGGAGAACAGGCTGTGATCGGACACTGAAAGAGGGAATAACTTGGCTTCTTGAAGGGCACCTTACAGGGATTGACTAATAAAGATATAGTCCAGTCTGGAGTATGTATAGTGAACAAGGGAATAGAAGGTATAGTCTTGTGTGAGTGGGTAGAGGGTATGCCATGTATCCAGCAAGCCCAGGTCATGGATTCGTTGTTGAGTGTCAGTTGAAAAGGAGCCCATGTCTGAGCTCTGCAAGTGTGTGCTGTCCAATTCCTTTTGCCAGGTCAAGTTAAAATCACCCACGAGGACTATCGGTCCCTCCAGAAAATCTAGCAGTTTCCCAGGTAGTGTGTGTAGGAATGGTATCTGCTCAGAATTGGGCGCATATAATGCTATAAAGGTGCACGTTTTCCCACTCAGATGGCCCTTGACCATGATCCACCGGCCATCTTTGTCACTAAGAACATCTAGGGGTTGGAATTGTATGGCAGAGCTGAACAGAAGTGCCACTCCTCTATGCTTCGTGAGAGCTGAGGATATATAGATTAATGGATATTGTTTATGTCTAAGGTGTGTATTTTCAGCCCTGGCTAGATGTGTCTCCTGTAGTGCCACCACATCTAGATAATGGTCTATAACATACTTCCATACCTTTTGGCGTTTTTGAGGGGAATTAGGACCTTTAACGTTCCAGGTTCCAATGGTGATCGTCATACTGTCAGTGGGAGAAATAACTACTGTCTGAAAGCCCCACCATTCTAAGCGTGCCCTGTGTCCTCTCCACTCCTGTAGGGAGCTTGTATTGCCCTTTTGCTTCACCTGTAGGTGAAAAGATGTCAAATGGCCTGCCAAATCTACATGATAAAAAGCCGCCACCATGTCCCACCTATATCCCCCCAAATCCCCAACAGAAGAAAAACAAAAATAAATAGAAACGTGATACCAAGAATTGCTATCAGGGCTCCATTGGGGTGTAAAGCTGTCACCGATACTAGGGGGGATAACGGGTCCCAGGACCTCGTCCACGCCTACCCCAGCACCAAACTCGAGAGAAAAACTTAACATCTTCTGCATGCGACTGAAAAACAGTTTCAAATACAGGTCCCTCTCGCAGAAGAAATCACATACAGATCGCCTGCAAAGAAGAATAAGGCATGATGCAAGCCCTAGTGCATATAAAAGATCACCGCACACTTGTGGTACCAGCATACAACCTAGAGCAGTTGTAGAAACAAGATAAAGGCACTGTTCTTACATATTGAGGGAAGATTTGTTGGCGAAAATTTTGAATAGTAGCCGGCGAATGACTGTTGGTACTGGTCTCCTCCCCAATTGTCAGATACCATAGGAAGAAAAGATTTGTGGTATTCTGAGGCCCATTTCAAGTGTAGAGGATAAACAATCCATGGTCTCAGAAGCGGACCTCAGAAGTTCAGCAGCGGCCCCTACGTGTCCACTGACTAGGAGAGGTTGATGGAGGCCCACAGGAGTGTTCTCCATTTTTATCTTGTGTGGGTTCTGGCCGCGTTTGTGCTTTTCGAATATGGCGGCGTTTGTGCTTTTCGAATGAGATGGAACTCTTTGTCCTGGCTGCCTGCAACACCGCCTCCTTCACTTTGAAACTGTGGAACTTCGCCAAGATGTTGCGCTGCCTTTTCTTCTCACCAAGCTACAAAACATCCATGTGGTGCACCCTGTGCAGCTTAATTTTAAGGGTTTGTGGAGCCAGGATCTCTGCAAACAGCCCCTCTACAAAGGCCGCCATGTCGGGCCCCTCTGTGCCCCCTCCAAGATCTCTTATATCTATGTTCTTCCTCCATGATCTATTTTCAAGCTCCTCCGTCTTCAGCAGAGACTGGTGTCGCTGGTCCTGAATGAGGCGGACATTTTCCCGCAGTTCAGCAGATTGTTCCTGAGATTGCGTCTCCAGATCAAGAACCCTGTCGCCCACATAGTCCAGGTCTTGTTGAAGGGAGGTCAAGCATTCAATAGATCCATCCGTAATTGATCTATAGAAGATTTGATGTTCTGGCTCAGATCATTCGTACTTCAGTTTTAAATTCTTTGAACATAGCCGTTAAGTCCATCTTCCTGAGTGCCATAGCTGTGGCTCCTGTGTCTCCCTGCAGCGTCGGGCGTTTGTCTGGAGGGATGAAGAAGTCTGACACTTTTCCAGACTGTTTGCTTGTCGTCTTCTTCAGCGGCATATGGTGTGGACCATGCTGATCCCTGAGAACGTAGCAGAGGTGGTGCAGCTGTTTATGGCCCAGGTTGTAGGTGATCGGTCAAGGCGATTAAATCAGGTAGAGGGCTGCTTGGCCACCAAACGCGGCAACAGTGAGAGATAAGCAATCCTCTGACTAGGGACTTACTGTGTGAGTTGTACCTTGTCTAGCTGGTGCCAGTGTCCCTATGCATGAGTGCCACTGGCAAGTAAAATCTGATGCACAGAGGCATGATCTGCGTCTTGGCCAGCCTGGCTGGAGTGAAGAGGTAGTTCATCAAGAGTATGTGGCACACATCAGGTCCGGACTGTTAGTTATGGGTGTCTTCAAGAGACGTGGGGCACAAAAGCCAGGTCCCACCTCTGGTGCGCGGTCACCACTAAAGATCGGGACCGGCGTTACCGTAGTTGAGTACGTCCGGGGGGATCCACAGAAATCTTGCGAGACCCCAGGACAGCCCAATGATGTTGTCAGCACAGGTGCTTTAATTGGAGGAATGCAGCAGTTTGAAATATCAAGGGCAGCTTGTGGCGCATGGAGGCACTAAGTGTTGGTCTAAGGTGATCAATAGAATGTAAATGTATTGCAATTTATATAGCGCACATATCAACCCGAAGGCATCAAGGCACTTGCTTAGGGAACCCGTCCTGGTATTCCCCTGTGAGATACCCCGGCAGGGTATCCATAAGGTGAAAGCCAGGCATCCCGCTGCGAGGGGCCGTTGTGGAGATGAAGCAAGCTATTGCCCAGAGTCGCAGAGTGTGAACCCGTGAATCGAGTAGGCACCGGAGCGAGAATTGTCGAGTCCATGGACATTTTAGGACTCAAGACCCCGCCGAACTGGGAATTGAACCCTGGTCCCGGGCTGACCTCTGCTTCCAGGTCTGCCTCCTCTAACCAGTGAGCCACACTTCTCCACAATAGAAGGCGCCAATTGCTATCTGCAGGTCGCCTCCGGCTGCCATTTTAGAGTCAGGCAGGCTATGTTATGTTATGTTATGTTGATTTATTATGCGCACAGATACTCCAGCCAGGGAGCGTCCCGGCGCATGAGAAGGATTATCACAGTGTGTATATCTTTTATTTTAGAAAACTGCAGTCCAATACCGGTAATGTACCAAGGTTCAGCACCATGCTATCCTTATCAGCCATATTGCTAAACTCGTAAATGATGCACATTTCGTATCCAACTGGTTTGTGGCACTGCGTCCCCGGTAACATCATATATGTATGAGGTCGTGTCAGCTGCTACTTTGGTATCCGACGGGTACGCAGTGCCATGCCACACGTTATGTCGTGTACGTATGGGATTGCGCCTGCTGCGCGTTGCGTATGCGATAAGTGCACGCTGCCAGGCCCTGTTCTACATCATAGACATATGGTGTCACACCAGGTACACCATTCCCTCAAAACTATATCAAAATAACTTTAAAGTGTATATGAGAGCAAGCAATAATCTAAAATATTTTAAACATTTATATATTTCTAACTGTAATAAATTTATATTATGATAAATATATTTTCTCAAAATTGCGTTGGGTGTGGCCTCATTGAGCGCTCGGTGCGCGATTGCCATGTGACCCTAAAAAAAGCATTTGATTAGTTTTCCATTATAACAGTTGGAGAACCCCACCAATTTAAGTCATTCTCTATGCAGCGTTTGATGAGACACACCCTTTCTGCTTAGAGAGCTTTTCTGAAAAGTTTTTTTCAGTGTACACTTATCTTATGCTACACACAACATGCAACGATCATCTTGATCAATATTCATGGTCTGTGCATTGTCCTTCATGTTTTAACGTCGCCCATCCCATGATTAAGGTGCAGGAGCACCGAAACGCGTAGGGATACCAATTGACTGGGCTCAGAATGCTGTTTTGCGCAATAAAGGCTCTGTTGAAGCAATCTCTCGTGGAGTGCATCTCTAAAGCTTGGGGGCTTGGAATGATGTTTGTACACAGTTGCTCCAGCCGTGGGAGTTTGCACCGCCTACAACACCGGAAGAAGTTCTGTGTGGCTGTAAACTGGATTACAGCCTGTTCCAGCACGAGAGTGGGACAATTCAAAGCAGCGGTTTGAGCCTGGGACCCACTGGAGGGTTGTAAGAAATGCAGAGACACGAAACTGGGCAGTTTTAAATTCGCTGAAATACGGACCCCACCAAAGGGGAAAAATCAGGACTACTGCTCCCGGCATGCTGTTCACCTGGGAACACATGCCTGATAGGTAATAAATGCGGCAGTCCACTCCTTCGTGTTTTAACGTCGCCCATCCCATGATTAGGGTGCAGGAGCACCGAAACGCGTAGGGATACCAATTGACTGGGCTCAGAATGCTGTTTTGGGCAATAAAGGCTCTGTTGAAGCAATCTCTCGTCGAGTGCATCTCTAAAGCTTGGGGGCTTGGAATGATATATATATATATATATATATATATATTACCTACTGGCTGTCGCCAGTAGGTATATATAGTTAGGATTTTTTTCCTATGGGACTTTTGAAAATTCTATGTCTAATAACTTTTGCGTTTGTGCATGGAATCGGCTGAAATTTTCAGGAAAATGGCACATTTTGTTTCTGAGCAGCCCTTGAAAATTTGGGGGGGTTTCGTTAAGGGGGGGCCGAGAAAAAAGGGGGGTCCCAAAACGCGTTTTTCCCATGTTAATTTCCATAGGGCGTTTGGCCTCACTTTTAGCTCGAATGGTTGAATGGATTTGCACGAAACTTGGCAAAATTGTAGGGACTGTTAGCCCGATGTGCCTTTGCTGGGTCTCAATATATGTGCTCCAGTGGATTTTGAAAAATTAACGTTTTAAAAAAATTATATATCTGTGACAGCGTCCTGGATAGCGCACCAGTTCGCGTACTTGTCGCGTAACGGAGCTTTGCGAAGCGAAGCTGATTGGCTCTCCGGTGTCTGTCAACATTCTAAACAGTCCGTAGCGGCCGCCATTTTGTCTCTCGGTAGGATCAAGAGACAAGAGGAGGCCAAAACGAAGGGGGAAATAAAGGAAAGGGGGCAAGGTAGACCCCTTCTGACACCCTAGGATTGATGAGGGGGATATTAAAGTGCCCCGCGGGTCCCAAAAAAAAAAAAAAAAAAGTTTTTTTCGTGGGGTGCGCCCGGTTCGCGTACCGGAAAGCGGTCTGGGGAGCATACTATAAGGAAACAAGAATGATTGACTTTTAACTTATTGTATGTTTATTGATTGTTCGTTTTTATTTTTTTTTATTTTTTTATTTACGTAGCTACATGTAGGTACCAATGCAGAGTCTATAATTTAATAAACGCCGTCTCCTTTGTAAATATCTTGCCTGTTGTTATAGAAGTTATTGTGGTATATGGAATTCATACCATAGTCTGTCTGGAAAGCCGAAACAACATGGTGGCAGGAGATATAAAGAGATTTTAAATACACATTGGGGATTATATAGTGGGAGAAAGGAAGTAACTATGAACAAAGCTAGTATGTAACACCAAAAAGTTGGACAGTATATTTTAAGTCTGACTTCACGTTATAATACATTTGCTACTAGTTTTCAATATATATATAAAAATAAATAATGTGTCGAACAATTTTTGAATTAAGAAATAAAAATTTATTTTTCAGATTGTTTTTCAAAATGTAAAAGAAAATCTAAAAAATCGTGATCATTTTTTTCTTCATTTTTCAGTAGAAAATCTACTGCATCTACACATTGCACAAGTTCATTGTTTATTGTGTCGTCGTAGAAATCCATGTCAACTTCTGTCTCCATTTTTTTTTCTGTTTCAGTTTTCATGTTGTTTTGTTGTTCTTCCATTTTCAATTCTGAAAAATGAATTTTTAAAAAATATATCAGTACAGATAGGGCACTGTTGGGTTTCAGTACAGATAGGCAGTTTGGTTAATTAAAAAGTGTTTTTTTCTTTGGGCAGTGTATGGTATCAAATTGGAAGTAGAAATATGAAGAAAATGATCAAATAAACTCTTAGTCAATTCTGAATTATACTATAGAAGTCTAACTCTATCCTTAACTCAGGGCTGGCGCTAGGCATGGGCAGCGTGGGCTGCCGCTCATGGTCTCGCACTCAGCCCACCAGCATGGGGCCACGCACTGGTGATGTGTCCTTTTGTTTTCCTGGAGATCTATCATAAAGAAAGGTGTCGCCTGCAATTAAGGTCCATTGGAGGGTCCCCCTCCTTGGGCCTCCCATGGATGGTGTCAGGAGGTATAGGGGAGGGAGAAGGGGACGCTCCCTCAATTGCAAGGAGACCATTCACAGACACTGTGGGGGGCCCATTGTCCAGCATTTTGGCGCACCTTCAGTTTTAACTTTTAGACCACAATCAATTCTCACACCTATGAAGGTGTGAGAAATGCGTGTGGAGTAAAAGTTAAAACTGTGGGGGCATCAAAATGCTGGACAATGGGGCCCCCTCAGTGTCTGTGAATGTTCTCCTTGCAAGGGGCCACTTATGTAAATTGGAGGGGGCGTCGCGCACGTTCCTTTTTAGCCCAGCGCCTCGCAAATCCTAGGACTGGCCCTGCCATAACTAAAACAGAGAAGTCTATTTTTTTCTATAAGTATTACAGAGTGATAGAATATAACTGTCAGAAAATGTTTTTCTAATTAGCTTTCAGTACAGAACATACTTCAGTTTTAAAAATAATATCTTACTTTTTAAATATAACTTGAAGTTATCAGTTTATTTTTTGTTGTTATGCACTTCACGAAGTAGTAGTCAAAATGGGTGTGTTTCTCTCTCTTTGTATATATATATATTCAGGTACATAACCAATGAAATGTCATGATATAATAGTAGAAATTGAAAGTAATCTTTTAATTGGTTGTCATTTCCAACACTTCCGATATGTTTTGTGAAGTAATTTACCTCAGGGATTTTAGAGAGTTCTACATGCTAAATGGCTAAATGGTATTCCAACAATATTTGTGAAAATGGTAGGGATTGGTATGTAGTATGAGCTAATGTTTAATTGGTGAAAGTGTCTCAAGTTGTTTTTCTGTAAATTACTTTCCCACCTTTTTTGAGCGAGTGCTTGTCAGTGTGTTTCCCGGTACGCGAACTTGCAGCGTTACGGGAGTCCTCCGTTTTGTGTTTCGGTAGAATTGAGGTACAAGATGGAGGGTAAATAATGTTCAGAATCGGTAGATTGGGGTAGTTTAGACGTATCCTGTCTCCCTAAGTTTTCTGAGGGTGGCTCAGGAGGCTCATATATGTCATTAAAAAAAATTGTTTTTTATCGCGTGGTTAGCTGCCGGTACGCGAACTAGTTAGCGTACCGGGAAGCGAATATAGGTGAAAATAAGTGAAAAAAGGTACATTCGAAATTTCAAAAGAGTACACTAAGTTAAGGTAGCTCTGAAAAGAGCTTTTGGGTTTTGTGTATGTTCGAGAAACTTATAAGTAGGAACCAATACACATTCTTAAATTTAGTATGAAAACTTTGTTCCCCTCATCTGAGAAATGCACGCCGTCTCCTCTGTAGATATCTTGCATGTAGTAACGCAAGTTATTGTTGTAGATGCAGCCCATTCCATAGTCCCTCATGTAAGCTGAAACAGACTTATTTACATGTTTCCTCGATTTTTCTATTTGTGGACAAAATTGATTGGACCTCCTCCATTTTTGTCTTTGGCATATATTGGAATATACCAAGGCAGTTTGAGGAAAAAGTGTCATCAAATGCTCAAAGGTGTATTTTAGGAGCATTTCCAGACCTACCCCAGTCAAAGTGCCTAAATCGTTTCCGCCACAGTGCACTATTATGAGGTCAGGGTTTGGCAAATGTAAAAAGGTTTTCACCAATGGTATCAATTGGTGACATTTCAATCCTCTTCGGCCAATCCATTTAATTTCCACATTTTGTAAATTGAGGTTGTGTAAATTTCTGTTATCAGCATACCTGTGAGCCCAGTGGATGTAGCTATGTCCAAGAATCCAGACTGAAAAAAACATGGCTAGAGGAGTTTTTGCTGCAGTCAGATGAAGTGTGGGAATGAAATGGCAGTTGAAATAGTGAAGTTTGTAATGAAAAAAAACTGTGGAGTTTAAGTGCAAATGATTCATTACCTCCTCGTAAGTCTTCCTCGCCACATGATTTACATAGTGAGCTTCAGCTCCACAACAGAACCCTCCAAAGCAAAAGAAAAAACCTCCCACCCCCTCCCAACATGGCCGACCAGTCCCACCTGACCTCTATAAGAGGCGGACCGGCCCCACCAACAGCCTGTTTCTTTTTGTTCTGCGCATTCTACTCCAGAGCGCCGTAAGGTAAGAATGGGACCTGCCCTAGCTGGTCCGTGGCTCTTGGGTTGGAGGTCCTGCCCTAGCGGACCCTAGGACCTGGGACCTTGACCCCCTCCCCCTCCTCCGTCCCCCGGTCCTATTGACGGGTGAGGTGCTGCTCTAGCGTGCCTGGGCTCTTGGAGGGAAAGGGGGGGCGGCAGGGGGGTTGAGGTTTTGCCTTTTTCCCTTCCCGGCCGTTTGGCGTGACCCTCGCCCATTTCTCGGGCTCTGGGATCCGTCACTGCCTCTAGGGGGGTGGGGAGACGCGGCGCCGGTCGCTGGGAAATGCGTCCGCCGTGTTTGTGTCTCCCGTTGGGCCGTTCGGCGGTGGCTGCGGCTGCCGCGTCTGGCCTGCGCCTGGGGTCTCGCTGACGGGATTCCGCGCTCCGCGCTCAGGGCTGGTGGGAGTTCTACCGGTGTATGCCGGGCCGGGGGTTGGATGTCTTCCCGCCTCGGCGGATCCCTGACTTACTTGTCGGCTTCCCGGGGGCTCCATGACACCGGCGGGTGAGGCGGATTTCAGCGCTGGACGCTGCCGCCGGACGGGGTGTTCTTCACTACGGCCCGCGAGTCAGTGCCGTGCCCTGATTGGTCAGGTCGCGTCCCGCCTTTTGGGGGCGGGGTTTCACGCCAGGTGCAGCGCATGAGTTAAGGACTTGCAGCTTTGTCCTCGGGCGGATTTATTAGGCCCCCTACACCGGGGGTCATTGAGTTTCTCCGCTTGCCTTGGTTTGTGGTGTTTTTCTCTGGCGCTATGGAGCAGGAGGATGTCACGGCGGGTCAGGTGTCTGACCCCATTTCTGCTTTGCCCATTTCGGCTCAGTCCCTGCAGCTGATGATCCAGTCGGCGGTCGCCGATGCCCTTGCGATTCGTGATGCGCAGGGTCCTTCCTCGCCGAAACGTCCACGCAGGGACCCCTCTCCTGTCTCTGATGCGGAGGGGGAGGAGGAGGATCTCCATGGTCGCTACATCCAGGGCCAGGAGCTGCGTGAGGTCCTGGCGCACATCAAGGATAACTTGGCCTTCCCGCCACCAGCGACGGAGGAGGCGTCCGAGGATTTCTTTATCCAATATCAGCGCAAGGCGCCGGACTCCCTGCCGCTGCATGCCTCCATCAAGAAGGTCATCGAGGGGGAGTGGCTGGACATTGATAAACAGGCTTTTCCACGTTATCTGACGAAACGTTACGCTGTGGAGGAGTTTACTCGGGACTTCCCTCCGGCTGTGAAGGTGGACTCCCTGGTAGAGGGTCTGTCATCCCAGGGTTCCTTCATTTCGGAGGACGCCTCTCCCTCTGACCCTGTGGACAAGCGCGTGGAGGCTGCCGCGAAGCATTCTTATGCGGCAGCTAATTTCTCCATCCGGGCCTCGGCCTATTTGTCTTGCACGGTACAGTCTTTGTTGAAAGACTTCCAGTCCTTGGGGGAACTCCTGGATCAAGGGGCTGATGTGGTGCCCACGCTAGCCCTGATGGAACAGCAGACTCGCCTACTATCGGACATTTCCTTTGACACTCTGGGTGCGGCGGCTGCCGCGGGGGGTGCAGCGATTCAGGCCCGGCGACAGATCTGGCTGCGGCATTGGAAGTCGGAGGCGGCCCAGAAGACTCTGCTCATGAAAATTCCATTTACAGGGGCTAAGCTGTTTGGTCCTCCTCTGGAGGCGATGATTAAAAAGTCGGCTGAGGACCGCAAGTTGCTGGCTCCCATCAGGTCATCAGGGCCCCGCTTCCCGGGTCGCGGACGGATTTTCCCCTCAGCTTCCACGGGTAGGGGCGGCGCGCCCTTTCGTGGAAGGGGTCGCGGCCGGGGCGCACCTTACTTCGGAAAATCCCGGTCTCAGCCGGCGGCTGCCGCTTCCTCTGCCACCCAAAAATCCTGACTTTCGGCCATCTCCCTCCGGGGTGCTCCCTGTGGGGGGCCGTCTCCGCCACTTCATCCAGGCATGGGAGTCTTCGGTCACGGATCTTTGGGCTCTTCGGATTGTGAGGGAAGGATTATCCATCACCTTCTCCTCCCCTCCTCCGGATTTTTTCCGTGCTACGCCCCTTCCTTCCTCCCTGGTCAAGAGACGGGCATTGCTGGCCGGAGTTCAGGACTTGCTGGCCAAACAGGCCATCCGCCCGGTCCCTCCGTCACAGCGGGGTTTGGGCGTCTACTCCATCCTGTTTCTGGTAAGGAAGGTGTCTGGGGATTTCCGCCCTGTGTTGGATTTGAAGGGGTTGAATGCTTATATTCCACATACTAAGTTCAAAATGATCTCTCTACAGGAGATTCTGCCTCTTCTGGTGCAGGGCGAGGTGGTGGCTTCGCTGGATCTCCTCGACGCCTACCTCCATGTCCCGGTTCATCCGACTTCCCAGTCCTTCCTCAGGTTCTGCGTGGGAGGCTCCCACTATCAGTTCCAGGTACTTCCGTTTGGCTTATCTTCTGCCCTGAGGGTTTTTACTAAGATCCTGGCCCCCCTGGTGGGTATTCTGCACCAGGAGGGGATCAGGGTGTTTCCGTACCTGGACGATTGGCTAATTTCTGCCTCTTCTTTTTCCAAGGGGTTGCTACTCGTCAGACGGGTCTGCGAGGTCCTGTCCACCCACGGCTTCCTGATCAACGAGCGGAAGTCTCATCTGTTGCCCGCTCAGGACTTGGCATTCATTGGGGGTCGTCTGGATATGGTGCTGGGGAAGGTGTTTTTGCCTCTAGGGCGCCCGGACACTTTGTGGCGGGTTCTGGGGTCCCTGCTGGCTCAGGGCTCGGCTCCGGTTCGCCTTTGGTTACGTGTTCAGGGCCTAATGTCGGCGACCATCAATGTGCTCCCCTGGGCTCACCTCCACCTCTATCCTTTGATCAACCATCTGCTGTCCTTCTGGGACCCCCGCTCAGAGGATTATGAGCTTCTGGTCCCGGTCTCCCCTCGGCTCCGGACGGAGTTGGGGTGGTGGTTGGTGGAGTCTCACCTCTCGGAGGGGCTTCCCTTCTTGGTATCCCCGTCCAGGGTGCTCACGACCGATGCCAGTCTCCTCGGCTGGGGGGCGACCTTGGGCGTGGAGTCGATTCAGGGTCGTTGGGATCCCCTTCAGTCTCGCTGCACCTCGAACTATCGGGAGTTGAAGGCAGTCCTCCTGGCCTGCCGTCGCTTTGCTCCTTCACTGCAGGGTCACCATGTCTTGGTGCGGACGGACAACCAGGTGGTTAGGTGCTATGTCAACCATCAGGGAGGGTGCAGGGTTCGCTCCCTCTGGTTGCTGACTCAGGAGTTGTTCTCGTGGGCGGAGGCATCGGTCCTGTCGCTTCGAGCTGTCTATCTCCAGGGGTCCGACAATGTGGAGGCGGATCGACTGAGTCGGATCTTTCCTTCGCTGCCTTGTCTCTCCCTGTCCCCGAGGGTGTTTCAACGCCTAGTGTCTCGTTTCGGTCTGCCTCTGGTGGATCTGTTTGCGGACGGGGACTCGGCCCTTCTGCCCAGATTCCGCTCTCTCCTCCCGGGTCCGGGGGTGTGGCGAGTGGATGCCCTGTCGTTCGCTTGGCCTTCCGGTCTACTGTACGCTTTCCCCCCGTTCCCCCTGATCCCCCGGGTCCTCTGCAAGATTCGCTTGGACAGGGCCAGGGTGCTCCTGGTGGTACCCGGCTGGGTCCGCCGCCCCTGGTATCCTCTCCTTTGCGATCTGGCGGTTCAGGCCTGCTGGCCGATCCCGGATCTGCCCTTTCCATTGAGGGGCCCCCCGCTCCCGGAGTCGGTGTTGCGCCGGCTCCATCTGCAGGCCTGGCTCTTGAGCGGGTGACGCTGCTTGCTCAGGGGTGTTCTTCTGGGGTGGTGGATTTGCTGCAGGGCTCCCGCAGGTCTTCCACCTTGTCGTCCTATGCCCGGCACTGGGCTTCTTTCACGCGTTGGTGCGGTCTGCGGGGTACTGACCCCGCCACCGTTGTTCCCTTGCGGGTCTTGGATTTCCTGGCTGAGGGGTTTTCCTTGGGCTTGGCCCCTTCTTCCCTGAGGGCCCAGTGGGCGGCCTTACGGGCCTTCCGCAGTCCGGATTTCGACGGGCTGGATCCCCTGGTGGCTCGCTTGCTCCGGAGTTGTTTTCTCCGTCGCCCTCGGTCACTCTGCCTGTCCCCCCGTGGGATCTGCCTCTCGTGCTGCGGGCGCTTCAGGGTCCTCCTTTCAAACCCCTGGCCTCGGTGGCTTTGCGATTTCTCACCTTTAAGGTGGTTTTCCTTGTTGCCGTGGTGTCTGCGGGGCGGATGGGCGAGCTGGGGTCGTTCCTCCGCTCCCCACCCTTCTTGCGGGTGTTTCCGGACCGGTTGCTGCTCCGGCATGACCCCCGGTTCCTACCCAAGGTTCCTTCCCTGGTGAACCGGGCTCGGGAGGTGTCTTTACCTTCTTTCCCTCCCGACACGGATCCTGCCTTAGCTTTGCTGGATGTCCGGCGTGCAGAGTTGGTTTACCTTGAACGCACGTCTCCCCTTGCCCGGTGTGATAGCCTGTTTGTGACTTTCGGTCCGGTCCAATCAGGCCACAAGCCCTCTCTTTCCACCTTGAGTCGCTGGCTTAAACAGGCTATCATCCTTTCCTATGCTTCGCTGGGTTCGGGGGTTCCGGCGGGGGTCCAGGGGCGGTCCACGAGGAGTGTTGCTGTGTCCTGGGCCTCCTTCAAAGGTGTCTCCACGGAGGAGATTTGTCGGGCGGCGACGTGGTCATCCCCCCACATGTTCATGGAACACTATCGCGTTGTCTTGGGTGGTTCTGTCCATGGGGACTTCGCTGGGGCCGTTCTCAGTGCGGGAGCGGTGGCTCCTTGAGGTGTGTTTCTGTTATGTCTGGATTCAGGTTTGCTGTAATTCCTGTTTGCTTTACATTATGCTGATTAAAACCTTATGTTGGTTTACCTGCATCACCGTGTGGTGTTGTTCTTCTGGTGGTCAATGAAGCCTTGTTGGCTTGGGTATTTGCTCACTATGTAAATCATGTGGCGAGGAAGACTTACGAGGAGGTAATGCCCCGGTTACTTACCGGTAATCTTCATTACTCCGAGTATAGTCTTCCTCGCAACATGAGTTCCCTCCCCCCCTCCCTGTCTGGCTATCGGCTTCATTGTTTGCTTGGTAGATCAGGCTGTTGGTGGGGCCGGTCCGCCTCTTATAGAGGTCAGGTGGGACTGGTCGGCCATGTTGGGAGGGGGTGGGAGGTTTTTTCTTTTGCTTTGGAGGGTTCTGTTGTGGAGCTGAAGCTCACTATGTAAATCATGTGGGCGAGGAAGACTATACTCGGAGTAATGAAGATTACCGGTAAGTAACCGGGGCATTAGCAGTGATTGGTGTATTTCCATTGCTGAAAACAGAAAGTTAGGGTGCATGGATGTGTTCTTTGAAAGATGTAATTTGAATGGTTAATAAAAAATGATGTTATGAAAGATTTCAGTGGATTAGCCGGTGTACTGAGAGTTCAGAGTTCATTTGAAACATTGTTGTGTGAACTTGTGAACATGAGAGGTCTGGCAGGCGGTAGTTGCTATGGAAAAGAGGTAGAAAGGGCAGAGGGGGGAAGGGTGTTGATTTGAAAATAGTGAGGGAAGAGTTTTGATTGGCTGACATGAGAGATATGTGTGATGAATATCAGCGTTTCAGTGCCTTTGTTGGTTCCAGCCTCTGGAGTGCATACCTTTAATTCTGCTAAAGAATAATTGGTGTGTTTCTGAGTCTGTTTTGAATTTCAAAAAGAATTTGTAAAGGTGAGTTATCGTTTATATATTTTAGATAAAGACTAGTATGCTTTTTTGCGTAAATAAGAAAGTCAGCTGTGTATTTAAAATGATGTTTTGCGTCAAGTGTTTTGCATTCTGCTTTCAAAGGTGATTTTGGATTCTTTTACCAATTGTAATTGTAGATAATGTAAACTATTAGTACTGACAAGGTGTGTATGTACATAGGAGCTGTGCTGTGTTTTCAAATTATGATCAGAAAATCGTTTTTAAGGAAAAGGCATGCTTTAAAAAATTATGAGAAACTATGTACTTGTGATGTGACTCCTGCAATGCGTCGCTTTTGCGGAACAGATATATGATGCATTTGTGTTAGTATTGTTACGGTGTATATGTAAAAAATGATGCATAAGTGTTGCACGGGCATTGTAAATACTCTCCTATGTGTGCTTAGCAATTTCAAGTCACTTCCCCCGGGTTCAAGCGCCTTGTGAATACGTCCCCATGTGTGTCTGGTCATTTGAAGTCACTTTCCCCGTAGTGCAAGGTCCTTGTAAATACGCCCCCATGTGTGCCTGAAAAATTTTCATTTTGATAGTTTGAGTTACATAGCCATGTTAAAAGTTATTGAAAAAAAGGTGCAAGTTCCTTAAAAAAACTTTTTCATCTGTATTAGGGCATCTTAAGTCTGTTCCGCATGAATGTAGGTGTATTATTGTTTTACATAAAAGGTTTAAAAACTTTTTTTGAAATCAAATGCATGCACACTTAGGGCCCGATGTAGGTGGTCGTTTCAGGCCATTTACCGACCGGTTACGGCCGATTTCGGCCGTTTCCGACCGGTAAATGGCCAATCGGTATGTAGGGGCCTAAATCCAAGGCCACATGTAGGTAAATCTACATTTACAGAATCGGAAAAATTATCGGTTCGGTAAAATACCGAATCAGTAATTTTACCGATTCTGTAAATTTCCTATGTAGGGGGGACTCTTCTGAGTCTCAAAGGCCTTAACGAATCGGTATTTTAGCATGAAATCCAACTTCATGGTAAAATACCGATTTCGGTGTGCATGCACATGTGTGCATGCACACCTATGTCATGTGAAAGGCAGACCTGTCCTTAGGGCAGGTATGCCTGCCACATGGCACCTGTGCCTGTTTTGAGGGTGCCAGAGGGTGTCAAAGTGACACCCCCTGCACCCTTGTGAATTCTTTAATTACCGATTCGGTAAATACCGAGTCGGTAATGCCTAATCATTCCTATGGGCTTCAAAGCCCATAGTAATGATTAATTGTTTGAGTTACATAGCCATGTTAAAAGAAAATGATGCATAAGTGTTGCAAATACCCTCCTATGTGTGCTTAGCAATTTCAAGTCACTTCCCCCGGGTTCAAGGGCCTTGTAAATACGTCCCCATGTGTGTCTGGTCATTTGAAGTCACTTTCCCCGTGCTGCAAGGCCCTTGTAAATACGCCCCTATGTGTGCCTGTAAAATTGTCATTTTGATTGTTTGAGTTACATAGCCATGTTAAAAGTTATTAAAAAAAAGGTGCAAGTATCTTAAAAAAACGTTTTGATGTGTATTAGGGCATTTTAAGTCAGTTCCCCATGAATGTAGGTGTATAATTGTTTTACATAAAAGGTTTAAAAACTTTGTTTGAAATCAAATGCATGCACACTTAGGGCCCGATGTAGGTGGTCGTTTCAGGCCATTTACCGACCGGTTACGGCCGATTTCGGCCGTTTCCGACCGGTAAATGGCCAATCGGTATGTAGGGGCCTAAATCCAAGGCCACATGTATATTTTAAATGATGTTTTGCGTCAAGTGTTTGCATTATGCTTTGAAAGGCGATTTTGCATTTTTTTACCAATTGTAATTGTAGTTAATGTAAAGTATTAGTACTGATAAGGTGTGTATGTACATAGGAGCTGTGCTGTGTTTTCAAGTTATGACCAGAAGAGTCCTACCTACATATGGGTGGCTTTAAATCGGTATATTTATCAAATTTTTATTTTACCGAATCGGTAAAATTACCGATTCGGTAATTTTACCGATTCGGTAATATATTGCCCCTTACATGACAAATTTTGTTATCTGGTCGGTAACGGCCGAAAATACAGTTTTTCGGTTGTTACCGACCGACCTGCATCTGGCCCTTAAAGTCTTAGAGACAGATTTATGATGGTTGTGCGCCTCTTTTGTGCTGTTGGTGCGTCACTTTTGTAATGCAGGAGAGATTTACAAGAAGCACCATGTTGCAAAACAGCAGCCGCGGGTCGAGGAGGGAGTTACGGTGGGGCAGGCATGCGGGGAGGGGGAGGGGCAGGGTGGAGGGACGTAAACACTGGCATATGGATTATTGCAGGTAAGTACACAATTTTATGTGTGTAAAGTTTCATGTGGGCTTTTTTTTGCAGGGTGGGTAGTCATTTGCATGAAAGCCCTGTAATACTATCACTATCACAGTAAAATTAAAAAAATTTTAATGAATCATCTTTATAGCGTTGCTGAATCAAATTCTTACTGTTGATTTACTGTTTGGTATTAGTGGTTAATAGCATTTGTTATTATATTTTACCACAGATTCAACTGCAGATTATTGAGAAATTAGACAATGCCATCTAAAGATAGAATCCGAAAGTATACGAAACGTCAAAGACAGCAGATTACTACATTTTTGCAGCAGTCCTCTACATTTAAATCACCTCAACGCACGAAGAAAACTTCGGGTAAGCGAACGAAATCATTTCTTAGAAACATTTGTAGAAACAAAAGTAAAACTACAGAACAAGTTTTAGTGCCGAAAAAGAGAGCCAATTTAAATGGAAAGGAAAGGCCCGTCAAAAAAGTTTCACCTACAGCTGGAGATAACTCTGTGCATGGCAGTAGAAGGGAAAATGTATTCAGGGATATTCGTAGGCGAATGTTCCGCAACAGGGTAATTGTCAATTTGCTAAAACAATTCAAGAAAGGCCAACAGAAAGTGGCATTTTATAAGAAAAAGAAAAATGTAGAGAAAATTATTGATCAGGCTTTCGAAATTAAGCGAAAGTTATTTATTTTGGTAATTAATAGAATTAGGAAACTAAACAAGGTAATCTATGTTTTCAAATCTAATAGTAGATGGAAGAGAGAAGTAAATCAAAGTAATTTTTGTGATGTTTTCTCAGGAGAATGGATGCATAGTTCAAATAGTGAGGCATTTTTTAATGAGGAGAGTTATTTTCAGGACAATGATTTGGTGCATGCAGTTGACACCAGTGGTCGAGCTTATGAGGTGAAAGACGGTCAACCGGTTGAAAAAGAAATACTTGTGTCTGCAGATGCAGAAGAGGCGTTAAGTGATGAGGTTTTAGGGAGACGTCCTAAGGGACCAGTGTACACCTGGAAGTGTAGTTCTATTTGCAGTGTGCGACAGGATTCCATCAATTTGCTTTGTGATTTTATACGGACATTTCATAAGAAAAGTGTAAAGCAAAAAATAAAGATGTTGCAAGAATTAGATCCTTGCAGAGTGAGACAAGTGACAGGTTTGCGTGGTCATTCACTGGCTTGTCTTTCCAGGAGAGTATGCCAGAGAGTATTTCATCATTTCAGGATGCTAGCAGTGCATCATAATAAAGTGAGGAAATTAGTGAGAATGTTGTATTATGCTAAGAGTCCAGCAATTATGCTTAAACAATTAAGCAGTGCTCTTTTGCATGGTTCTGAAGTAGATGTGAAGAATATTTGTCAATAAATTGAGTTCTGTTACTTTGCTGGAAAAGAGAACAATGTTGATATTGAATCACTAGAAGAAGGTAATGTGGAAGACAGTGTACAGATTTTCAGTACAGATAAGTTTCATAAGGATATTTCCACGTTTATGGTGAAATCAAGTGAGAGGCCTAATTTTACTTGTGTGTGTTGTCGACGGACTTATTATAAGAATCAGACTAAGTTAGTGGATATATATGCAAAAAGTGATATGGAAAACAATAGTGAATGGAAGGATTTTACCACATACTTGATGGTAGAAAATTGTTTTGATTTGGGAGCGGACCAACGTATGTGTACTTATTGTTTTAACAAATTAAACCAAAACCAGATGCCTGCTAGGGCGGTTCATAATAATCTGGAATTGGTAGAGATTCCTTCTGAATTGAAGTATTTAAATACTTATGAATCTATTTTGATTCAAAGTGTGCATCCCTTTCAAGCTATTGTAAGAATGGAGCCAAAAACAGGGAAGTTGCCTCCATCAGATTTACAGAGAGGATTAAAGGGAAGAGTTGTTTATTTGCCTCTAGATTTGAACAAAAACATTAACACAATTGGAGTAGAGAAAGTGGAAGAGGAACCTCTAGTTATCATAGTTAATGGTGTTCTGACAAAGAGTAAGAAAATATGGCAAGATTTAGTGGATGTTAGGAAAGTCAAAAAGGCAACATTGTATTTAAAAAAAAATAATAAGTACTATAAGAATGTATATGTTGCAGAAGAGGAAGTAAGTGAGGAAGAGGATAGCGATTTGTGTCCTGGTCAAATTGAAAAAGTAGAAGCCTCTAAAAAGGAAGAAATTTATGAACATTATAGTGTTCATCCTTTGCATTCCAAGGAAGCTATGGGGAATGCTATTGAGTTGTTTCAAATGAAAAAAGCCAAAGGGAGTCCCATTAGTGTTTGGGAGGAAAGTTTGGAAGCTCGGTGTTTCCCACAGCTATTTCCCACAAGTCGAGGAGGACGATATGATGAGCGACCTGTTCAAATTCCTGCTTCAGAATACCAGACTTTACAATTGTATGCAGAAGATGCTAGGTTTTGACAATGCATTCCCTATTTGTTTCATCTCCTGTTTGAAAGCGATCTGTCAGGATTGTCATATGCAGTGAACCACATCTTGAAAAGTGGTATACAGATGCGAAACATCTCGGCAAGGGACTTTATGGATAAAGTCAATGTCCAAGACAGTATTTTGGATTCTCACCTAATTAATCTCATGGCGTGTCAGCGTGGTACTAATGAGTACTGGTACCATTGTCATGGTAATTTAAAATGTATGCTGAGGAACTTAGGAACTCCGACATGGTTCCTCACTCTCAGCTGTGCCGAGTATAGCTGGGAAGACTTACTTGAATTTCTACGAGAGGCAAATGGAAACATTGAAAATATTGAATTCAAGACACCCGGAGAACTGTGCTCTTTAGATCCAGTGAATGTATGCAGGTACTTCAATCATAGATTTGAAGCTATGATGTCTTTCATCATGAATAAGAAGAATCCACCTCTTGGAGAGGTGTTGGATTTTTTCTGGAGAAAGGAGTACCAAGCAAGAGGTGCTCCTCATATACATATGCTGCTATGGATCAAGGATGCACCTAAATTTGGAACAGATCCGGATGACTTAGTGATGAGTTTCATAGAACAGTATTCTACGTGTGCTGTTCCAAACGCAAAGGAGAAGAAAAGCCTAAGAGAACAAGTTCTACGTTTCCAAAGCCATCGTTGTGGAAAGTACTGTCGTCGTAAATTCAGAAACAAGGACAAGTTCTACACCAAATGTCGTTTCAACTTTCCACGACCGGTGATTTCTAAAGGAAGAGTAAACAGTTTGATGTCTTCACTGCGACATAATGTGACGAGGAAATCACCCAAAAACACATACAATTTGAAAAGAAACGAAGAGTCCAAGTACATCAACGACTACAACCCTGTGATTTTGTCCATGTGGAATGCTAACATGGATATACAGTTTGTGGCTGACAACTGTATGGCTGTGGCTCGGTATGTGACATCTTACATCACCAAAAAAGAAAAGACAGAATTGAAGGATATGTGGGAGGATATATTCCCATGAAAAGAGCCTCAGCAAGAAGTTGTACAGTTTCAGTTTGAAGATGTTGTCGCATCGAGAAATCGGAGCTTACGAATGTTCTGACCGCTTGTCTTCAGCAAGTCTCTATGCCAAATCCAGGAGTATCGTTTGGGCGAGTCTTGGTCTTGCTGCAACGCGAAATCGAGTTCTAAAACCTGTCCGGGAAATTGAAATTGAAATTGTGGGACACCCCCGCGCCGCACGGCCACCAGCTGCTGCGTGTGTTCCCCTCTGCCTGCCTTCTGCCTCGCCGCCGGCCTCGCTGACGCCGTGGTCGCTCCCCTCTGGTTTCCCAGTTGTTTTGCCCTACATTTGTGCTTGTCTGTTTCTGCCGTCTGCTCGCGTATTTTGCTGTTTTTATTTGTTTTGCCCGTAATTTGTGCTTGTCTGTTTCTGCCGTCTGCTCGCGTATTTTGCTGTTTTTATTTGTTTTGCCCGTAATTTGTGCTTGTCTGTTTCTGCCGTCTGCTCGCGTATTTTGCTGTTTTTATTTGTTTTGCCCTAAATTTGTGCCTGTTAATTTCTTTGTATCCCCTGTGCCGTGTCCAGTTTCCTTCCTGATTGGCCGCCTACCTCGCCGCCCTCCGCTCTCGCTTCCCGCCACCGACATTGGCCCCGCCCCTTTTTCTCTTCTGTTCCCTCCCCGCTCCCGCCTCCCAGCTGCTCCGCCCACCCGCGCACTTGGCCTTAAATGGCGACCGTGCAGCGCAGGTGAGTGTGACCCACTTGTGGGACACCCCCGCGCCGCACGGCCACCAGCTGCTGCGTGTGTTCCCCTCTGCCTGCCTTCTGCCTCGCCGCCGGCCTCGCTGACGCCGTGGTCGCTCCCCTCTGGTTTCCCAGTTGTTTTGCCCTAAATTTGTGCTTGTCTGTTTCTGCCGTCTGCTCGCGTATTTTGCTGTTTTTATTTGTTTTGCCCGTAATTTGTGCTTGTCTGTTTCTGCCGTCTGCTCGCGTATTTTGCTGTTTTTATTTGTTTTGCCCGTAATTTGTGCTTGTCTGTTTCTGCCGTCTGCTCGCGTATTTTGCTGTTTTTATTTGTTTTGCCCTAAATTTGTGCCTGTTAATTTCTTTGTATCCCCTGTGCCGTGTCCAGTTTCCTTCCTGATTGGCCGCCTACCTCGCCGCCCTCCGCTCTCGCTTCCCGCCACCGACATTGGCCCCGCCCCTTTTTCTCTTCTGTTCCCTCCCCGCTCCCGCCTCCCAGCTGCTCCGCCCACCCGCGCACTTCGCCTTAAATGGCGACCGTGCGGACGCGCAGCGGTCACGCGCAGCGGGCGCGCCGATTGTGCGCCGAAGGCGCGCCAAAGGTAAGCCCGTCTACGCCCGTCCGCGACCGGATCGCGACCAGCGCCAGGACCCCTGGCCCACGAAGACCCCGACCGACCCGCCTGACGTACTCCGCCGCCACCCTCACCGCTCTCAACACCGGCCGACTCCCAGAATGCCATCAAGCCTCTCCACGACGTACCCACGGACCCTTCAGCTGCCACGCCTGCAAGTTCACCTGCATCCGGACCTGCCTCGCACCAGCACCCACCAAGCCGAACACCAGCAGTACCCACCTCAAGTGCATCCTGCTCAACACCCGCTCCGTCCACAGACATGCCATCGAACTCTGGAACCTCCTCGACACCACAGCTCCAGACGTTGCCTTCCTCACGGAGACCTGGATGAACGCCTCTTCAGCTCCCGACATCGCCATCGCCATCCCAGAGGGCTACAAGATCGTCCGGAGGGACCGAAACGCCAACCAGATGGGAGGAGGCATCGCCATCATCCACAGGAGCACCATCCGTCTCACGACCAGCACCGACGACTCCCTGACCACCGCCGAACACCTGCATTTCCAGATCCACACCAACCCGAACACCACCCTCAGAGGCACCCTGATCTACCGACCCCCTGGACCACGCACACAATTCAGCGAGGACATCGCCGACTTCGTCAGCCCACATGCCCTCCCCTCCGCTGACTACATCCTCCTGGGAGACCTCAACTTCCATCTGGAGAACAACAACGACCGCAACACCAGCACCCTGCTCGACAACCTCACCAACCTGGGACTCAAGCAACTGGTGTCCACCCCCACCCACCTCGCCGGACACACACTCGACGCTGTCTTCTCATCCAGCAAGGACATCAACTTCAGCCACACCACAGAGCTTCAATGGACGGACCACAGCTGCGTCCACTTCACCTTCAAGAAAACAACGACCCACCACCACCAGCAACAGACCACCCGCAGAAGCTGGAACAAGATCACAGCAGACCAGCTCGCCACCTCCCTGAGCCAGCACCCTCCTGCCAGCTCAGCGAACCCCAGCCAGGCCGCCGACAACCTCACGAAGTGGATCAGCAACTGCGCGGACGAACTCGCCCCACTGAGGACCCCGCCCAGCAGACCCGGCAGCAAGAAAGCCCCATGGTTCACCGACGAACTCAAGAGCTCCAAGAAGAACTGCCGAGCCCTCGAGAAAGTCTGGAGAAGGGAACCGACACCGGACAACAGGACCTCCTTCAAACTTGCCACCCGGAAACACCACCAGCTGATCCGCGCCGCCAAGAAAACAGCATTCAAGGACCGGTTGGACAACAACGCACACAACTGCAAGGAACTCTTCAACATCGTCAAAGAGCTTTCCAACCCCAGCGCAGGAAACAACGACATCACCCCATCGCAAGACCTCTGCAACTCCCTGGCTTCATACTTCCACAACAAGATCGCGGACATACACAACAGCTTCAACAACCAACCAACGCACACCATGACCGAACAACCACCCCCCACCACCACCCTCCACGCCTGGACCCCGATCAGCACCGAAGACACCATCCGCACGATGAACTCCATCCACTCCGGATCACCGACCGACCCCTGCCCTCACCACGTCTTCAACAAAGCCGACGCTGTCATCGCACCCCACCTGCGAGACATCATCAACACATCCCTCGACACCACCATCTTCCCCGAGAGCTGGAAACACGCCGAACTCAGCGCCCTACTCAAGAAACCAACAGCGGACCCCACCGACCTCAAGAATTACCGCCCCATCTCGCTCCTCCCGTTTCCAGCCAAAGTCATCGAGAAGACCGTCAACAAGCAGATGGCCGCTTTCCTCGAGACGAACGGATCCCTCGACCCCTCACAGTCCGGCTTCCGAGCCAACCACAGCACCGAGACCGCCCTCATCGCCGCCACCGACGACATCCGAGCCCTGATGGACAATGGAGAAACAGCGGCCCTCATCCTCCTAGACCTCTCCGCGGCATTCGACACGGTCTGCCACCGCACCCTAGTACGGCGTCTCAGCAACGTCGGAATCCAGGACAAGGCGCTGGAGTGGATCACCTCCTTCCTCGACGGGAGAACACAGAGAGTCCGCCTACCACCGTACAAGTCAGAGGCCACCGAAGTCATCTGCGGCGTCCCCCAAGGATCATCTCTGAGCCCCACCCTCTTCAACGTCTACATGAGCCCCCTCGCGGCCATCGTACGCAAACACAACCTCAGCATAATCTCCTACGCCGACGACACCCAGCTGATCCTCTCCCTGACCAACGACCCCGCCGCCGCCAGAGCCAACCTGCACGAAGGGATGAAAGAGGTAGCCGAGTGGATGACGACCAGCCGCCTGAAACTGAACTCGGACAAGACGGAGGTCCTCATCCTGGGCTCCTCTCCCTCCGCCTGGGACGACTCCTGGTGGCCTCCCGCCCTGGGCACCGCACCCAAACCGACAGACCATGCACGCAACCTGGGCTTCATCCTGGACTCCTCCCTCTCCATGACCAGGCAAGTCAACAACGTCTCCTCGGCGTGCTTCAACATCCTACGCATGCTACGGAAGATCTTCTGGTGGATCCCCACCGAGACCAGGAAGACCGTCACCCAGGCCCTCGTCACCAGCCGACTGGACTACGGCAACGCCCTCTACGCCGGGACCACCGCCAAGCTCCAGAAGAGACTCCAGCGGATCCAGAACGCCTCAGCCAGACTCATCCTCGACATCCCACGAACCAGCCACATCTCCGGACATCTGCGAGACCTTCACTGGCTCCCCGACAACAAAAGAATCACCTTCCGCCTCCTCACCCACGCACACAAAGCCCTACACGACCAAGGCCCGAGCTACCTCAACAGCCGAGTCAACTTCTACGCTCCCAAACGCCACCTCCGATCAGCCAACCACGCCCTCGCCGCCGTCCCCCGCATCCGAAGAGCGACTACAGGAGGAAGGTCCTTCTCCCACCTGGCCGCCAAGACCTGGAACTCCCTCCCGACCGACCTGCGCCTGACCCAAGACCACCTCTCCTTCAGGAAGAAGCTGAAGACCTGGCTGTTCGAGCAGTAGCGGCTCCCCCCCCCCAGCGCCTTGAGACCCCCACGGGTATGTAGCGCGCTTTATAAGTGTCACTGATTGATTGATTGAGTATTTGGCGGAAAAGGAGCCAAACAGTACCGACATTTTGAAGACCAACATGTTGGATACATATTATCCAAATCGAAGCAGTCACCTGGAGAATGCTTGTCTGTATGATGTTCTTCAAAATTACGTTTTCAAAAGGAACATCAAAGAAGATATCGATAAAGGAGTGTATGCTGTAATTGGAAGTGAAGGATGTCTGGTCAAGCAAAAAAAATGTCAATTGATAAATCATCGAAAATTGAATTGTGAATCTTCCGAAAGAAAAGAGTTTTTCTATTTAGCTCTTTTGCAACTTTTCAAGCCTTGGCGTGCAGAAGAGGAACTGCTTGGGGATTTTCTTTGTTACGAAGACTCCTTCAATGCAGCCAAGGAGTCCATAGAATGTCCTGTTTTTCCCAAATATCTACAAATATTGAATGCAGAAATTGAGCAGGAAGCAACAATTGCAGCCGAGATTGCTAGAGACAGTTCTCAGGACAGTCAGAGTTCTGTTTCATTGAGTCAGGATCCACTAGGAGAACCAGTTATCGAAAATGAAGCTGCCACTGCCATGATTGAAGTGGAAAGAGCCATGGCACATGCTCAGAAGGTTGCAGTTAACTTAGAAGAATTGGAAAGACAACTCAACGTTGAGCAGAGGAAAATATATGACGAAGTTACCAGCCAAATTGATCATGGATTAAGTCATGAGAAGGAAGAGTGCTCATGTACGTCATTGAAGCCTGTCCGACTGTATGTGAGTGGAGAAGCAGGAACTGGAAAAAGTTTCCTCATTAAAGCAATTTCATGTTATCTGCAGAAAAGGACTGATTCATCGCTGTCTTGAGTTGTGACCGCTCCAACTGGACTGGCAGCTCATAACATTAAAGGGATTACTTTGCATCGGTTACTGATGCTGCCAGTGGAGCATGATAACAAATTACAATACCACAAGTTATCTGGAGATGCTTGTTGTGAAGTATCTAGAGTCCTGAAGAAGATGAAACTTCTTATCATTGACGAAGTAAGCATGGTTTCAAATGTCATGCTTGCTTTTCTGCATTTGAGAATGCAGGAAGTTCTTAAAACAGAGTATGATGTGTTATTCGGTGGCAAACACATCATTGTTTTTGGTGATCTTCTGCAGCTGACACCAGTGAAAGGACAACCAGTGTTTAAACTGCTTACACATGAAGATACCAAGAAGTGCCTAGAGAGCATTGGCAACGTTAACATATGGTTAAACTTCAGTTATGTTGAGCTGCGTGAAAATATGCGTCAGGCGAAGGACGAAGATTACAAGAATATTCTGCAAGATGTTAGAATCGGGAAAGTGACTGAGCGTGGTAAAGAAGCTTTACATGCACGCTTACTGTCAAATTTATATCCAGAAAAAGACGTTTTGCCAGAGGATATTTTTCAGAAAATTAAAGAGAAGAAATCTGGAATATGTTTGATGCCAACTCTTGCAGAATGTTCCATCTTCAACAACAAAATGTTGAATTTAGAAAAACAAGACATTGTAAAACTTGAAGCTATTGACAAAATAGAGCATATGGGAGCAACAATTATTTTGTCAGAGAATTTGAAATCTAAATTGGATTCATTAGAGAAGACTATATCTAAAACTGCGGGTTTTGAAAAGACTTTGAATGTATGCTTAAATTGCCGAATCATTTTGAGAAGGAATTTACATGTTGAAAGAGGTCTGGTAAATGGATCAATGGGTAATGTTGTTGATTTTGAGAGATACAGAAGTAGAGATGGAATTGAATTTAAAAAAATTAAATTTGATGGCATTGAGGAAGTACAGCTAATTGGTCGTTGCTCTGCTAGGTTTTTGCTTGTTAAAGACTTATATGTTCGCCGTAAGCAGTTTCCTGTTTGCTTGGCATATGCAGTGACAATCCATAAATCGCAAGGTTTAAGTGTAGACACTGCTTTGGTGAATATTGGCAGTTCTGTGTTCAAGGAGGGTATGGCTTATGTAGCATTGTCACGAGTCAGAACTTTATCGGGATTGTACTTGATTGACTGTGATGTCACAAACATTTGTGCAGATCTAGATTGTGTTAAGGAATACAATAGGTTAAGAAGAGATTATGCGCCACATTTACCTCAATATCCTTTGTTTGAGAAACGTGTGGTAGGCCGGAAACGAAGAAATATCAGTAATAGTAGGGAGGTTGATGCAAAAAGACCAAAAGTCGATGAACCCAAAAGTGGAAGCAGGAATAAAATGAATTCTGTTGAAAATGTTGTTGTTTTTAAATTTGAAAATAGTTCTGGTGTCAACTGCTATGCTAATGTAGTTGTTAATGTTCTCTTTTCACTAGAGACTTTCAAAGAACAGATTGTGATCAATTCGGAACAAAGTTTATGCTGTTTGTTGAATTCTGTGTTAGAGATATGTAGTGCTGATAAAACGAGAGTAGAAAGTGTGTCTGAAATTCGTTTTCTGTTAGACGAATGTTCAGGTCAAACAGAATTCTCTGAAAATATTCAGCAGGATTGTCTGGAGTTTTTAATGTATATGCTTGATGTATTGCAAGATGAAGGTGTAGATGTAGATTATCTATTTGGCCTTTCTTATCAATGGCAACATGACTGCGAGAACTGTAGGCTATCAAGTACTAATAGTGTAGACTCAGAAAGATTTATATATTTAACTTTGCCTGACAGTAAATCAGTATCCTTCAAAAAGCTAGTAAAGGCAGCCGATCAAAATATGGAGTGCAGCCAATGTAAGTCTGGAATGCTATCCACGTTAATTTTACGAAGTTATGGCCAGTATGTCATTTTAATGTTCCAACGATGTAGGCCTGATGGAACTAAATTGACAACTTTAATTAATAATTTTGTGGCTTCGCAGTTGTCAATATCAGGAAGGACTTTTAAAACTACTGCAATTATATTTCATAATGGTCCTTCAACTAATTCAGGACATTATACAGCTTATTTGAAATCTGGAAACGGTTGGTCATTCTGCAATGATTCTGTTTCAACTTTCCAAAAAAGATTGCCTTTCCACCTTCAAAATTCTTACCTGGTGTTTTTACAACCAAAATTTTAGGAAAAAAAGCTTGGGATTTGTTCAGAGGAATTTCAAGATGTTCTAATGGCTCCTACTCTATATGGCCTTGTGGATAATTGTAGTACAGAGCGAAAACTGTTTGTTTTTATAAGCAAAGTCAAGTAGCAGATCAAAATAAGGAGTAGAGGAAATGTAAACACAACAGGTGATGGACCGAATGTTGATCAATGTCACACACTCACCCCAGGAAACAAGGAGTAGAGGAAATGTAAGTCTGCAATGCTGTCCACATTATTTATGGAAACTTATGGATGAAATGTCATTTTACAATTTCAACTACATAAACTGGAAGAAAATAAGTTGTCCAGTCTAATTAAAAATGTTTTGGCTACATAGTCATCGATTTCAGGAAGAACATTTGCAACTGCAGCTATTATATAATATACTGGTCCTTTGACAACATCTGGATATTACACAGCTTATTTAAAATTTATAAAATGGCTAGTCTTTCAGCAAACATTACTAATTGACTATGAAGCAATGTTGCCTTTTGACTTGTTTTTTGAAGTCAGAATTTAGGGTAGGTAATTGGACTAGAATGATTCTAGGTGTTGCTGTAATTTAGTGTGCTGTTTCAAATTGCTTTGTGTGTCTCAGTTTTCTTAAAACAATTGAGTTTATCTTTCAGAAAGTGGCGGGCAGAAAATAGTAACAGCACAACAGAGTATAAGCTGTTCATAGGATATCCTTTGACGTCATAGAAAGTAAGTTACTTTGGAGAAGTTCCTATTTCTGCTTATTTATATTATTTGGGTTTTTTAAACACAATCATTTTGATTGTGTTTTTTTTCCCCGCTGTTATATGATGAATACCTTCAACTCACTGTTTTCAGTGAAATTTGATATTTTCTGATAACAGCAAAAATAAACCATTAAATATGTTTAATTAATTTTCTACTTTGAATTGTGATTTCTGATATATATATGGATTGGTGTGGCTCACTGGTTAGAGGTGGTAGACCCGGAAGTAGAGGTTAGCCCGGGACCAGGGTTCAATTCCTTACGTGGCAGGGTCTTGGGCCATGGTCAGCGGTCTCGATAATTCTCGCCTCGGTGCCTATTCCAACCATGGGTCCCACTCAGCAACTCTGGGCAATAGCTTGCTTAATCTCTACTAACGGTCCCATCAGCGCTGGGGATGCCTGGCTTCACCTTGGGGATGCCCAGGAGGGATCATCTCTCAGGGAAAGCCAGGATGGGTTCCCCAGCGGTATACAGCGCTGGGACGCCTCTTTGCCGGGGCAGCTGTGCGCTTTACAAGTATACCACATTTAACATTTAACATTCATTTTGTCTCATGCTCACACTTTTTTTACCACCTTATATTAATTTAAATTTTTTTGTTCTTTCTTACACAGATTAAAAGTATAAAAAAGATAATTTAGTACGGTATTGACAATTAAAAGGTAAGTGTTTAGTACTCTTTACGTTACATGTCTATCAGATTTAACTTTTATTAGTTCCACTGCTTCTTTTCTTTAACCCTTAGTTTCCTGTCTTTGCTACTTCCTTCATTTCTTTTTCTTTTACTTACTTATACTACTCTTTTCACTTCTTCTATCAGTCCCTCTTTCAACAGTAACTATGTGTTAATCCCTCTATTTGTCTTTCCTTTCACATTACTCTCTGTTTATTTATTCGTCTTTTTTTAAAAAAAAATATTTTTTTTAGTTCGCTTCCGGTTCGCGTACCCGAACGCTAACCGGGAAGCGAATCAAAAGAAATAGAGGATGCTAGAGTGCTAAACATTCTAGCAATTTTTTTAAAAAGGGAAGGTAGTTCTGAAAATAACTTTTTTTTATTCTTTTTGATGTTTTATATATTTTTTTTGTTTTTTTGAGGAAGGGAAAACAAACATGATTCACTTCAAAGGGCTCAACAGGAGAAACAAAAGAAAAATTATTTTCTTGGACGTTTTGGACATTGATGATTTTCAAATGATGTATTTATTAAAGTAATACTCATCTCTCCGCATGAAATTAATTTTCCACATGCTAGACATGTAAATCTCATCTGCCCAAAGTTCTTTTGGAGATTTGGGACCGTTTCTCTTGCCTCTGACTCACTTATTGCTAAGTCATTGGTGGATATTTTAGCCGGTCGGGGGTTATCCATCAGATCTCGAAGTTGTGCTTTAGAATAATTAAGAGGGTGCCAACTCTCCATGTGCCGATGCATGGTATGATTACCATAGCTATATTTTTTTTCGGTCCCTCTCGAGAGTTTTTTTTTGCAGATGAGGCAGGTAACGTATCTGGCATTAACTTTCTTTTCATGAGAAGGATGAGAAAAAAATTGCCAGATAAAATTCACTTTGATATGGGACGTTCTTGGCATTTCTTTCAGAAAGCCACTTGTCCCTTGCTCCTGTTCCTCGTCTACCTCTTCTTCTTCTTCATGGTCGAAGATGACCTGGCTAGTCGATCCTCTCTTCTTTGGTGGTGGTGGAGGTGGTGGAGATCCACCAGCTGCAGCTAATACAAATGCCATGTCTTAGCAAACAAAAACACGTCTTTCTCTCATAAAAATGAAAGTCGGAGTGAGGAAAAAAGGTGGGACTTTCATCATTTGAGATAAGAAAATGTTCTAGACCAATGAAAAGTGTTTATTTTACGTCATATGATCAAGCGTTCCATCATTAGGATACTAAAAGTAAAATGAACCAATGAAAAGTTTTATAAACAAGTCACATGACCTGTTATGCTTACGTTCCGCGTTCCGCTCTGCGCCTCAGATCGATTCCGAGCCTTTACGTTTTGCGCCTTGGTTCGCGTTCCAGAACGCTTCCGGGTGCGCTAATGCAGAACGTCTTAAGGGACATTACGTAGTAACGCCATATGTTGCGTTTACGGGACGCATCGCGATGTGCCTTTCTAACGCGGTATTTGCACTAACGGAACGTTTTCCGTTTCGCGGATCGGCAGCGAAACAAGGAAAAATAATTTAAACTATAATATAAATTGAATTTAAAAAATATAATACAAATATATATAAAATATATTTGTGAATTAGAATAAGAACATATGTTACAGCTATAGATATTTGCTATTAAAAAACCATTGAAATTCACTGAAAAAACCATGGGTTATAGACCATATATAGTTAGGAATTAGCATTTACAAAACCTTGAAAATTCACTGAAAAAACCATAGGTTATAGACCATATATAGTTAGGGATTTGCATTTACAAAACCTTATTTTACTCGCATAAAACCATTGAAATTCGCATATATAGTTAGTTGCGCTAACTATATATCGCGCACCCGCAATCCACTGCTGATGATGTCACATATTACATCATTCATGACATGGTCAGTGACATCACTGATGACATCATCCAGTGGCTGTCTGTTTCTGTAAAGTTAAAATATGTCTTACATATTGAAGAATGAGTGGATGTATAATTGTCTGGATGAAGGATTTAGTAGGTGCATGACTGACTGTATGAGAGAGTGATTAAATGTGTCTCACTGAGTGCATGGGTTAGTGACTAAACTATCTTAATGTGTGCATCATTATATCTGTTGTTCTATGAACTGCTGCATGTGTTGATCAGTAGCTATATGAGTAACTGTATGGGTTATTGATTGGTTGTCCAAGTATTTGTATGGGAGAGTGAGTGTGTGTGTGGGGGTGGCTGGGAGGTGTGTGACTCTGTGCATACATGTGTGAACAGTTTATTCAGTAGATCTATGGGTTCAAAACTGCATGTGGAAACAGCTGTATGGGTGGTTGACTGTGTACGAGTGTATTGGTGAGTGAATGGATATCTCAGTACTACATGTCAAAGTACATATGTAAAACACAGTACATGTGAGAGTTCACATATATAAATTACTGTGCATAAGAGCCAGTGAATGTGTGAGTGGCTGTATGGATCATTGTGAACTTGTATCAGGGATTGTATAAAAGAGTAAATATGTGTTAGTATATGTTCGAATAAGTAAGGTGTGTATAACTGTATAGTTGAGGAAATGGAGGTGTGATTGAATCTTTGCATGACTGACTAGGTGTGTGAGTAACTCCATGGATGAGTGACAGTCTGTGAGTGTCTGTTTACACTGAGTGTATCTAAAGTTATATCAGAGTCTGAAGAGGTTCATTGTATAATCACATGAATGATGTCATCAGTGATGTTGTCTGTGATGTCAAATGAGATGTCATCAGTGATGTCATCAGTGATGTCATTTGAGATGTCATCAGTGATGTCATCAGTGATGTCACTGACCATGTCATGAATGATGTAATATGTGACATCATCAGCAGTGGATTGCGGGTGCGCGATATATAGTTAGCGCAACTAACTATATATGCGAATTTCAATGGTTTTATGCGAGTAAAATAAGGTTTTGTAAATGCAAATCCCTAACTATATATGGTCTATAACCTATGGTTTTTTCAGTGAATTTTCAAGGTTTTGTAAATGCTAACTCCTAACTATATATGGTCTATAACCTATGGTTTTTTCAGTGATATATATATATATATATATATATATATATATATATATATATATATATATATATATATATATATATATACACATATATATGTCCTTATCACCAAGCAAATCCTGTCATGGGATGTGACTTTCATGTCACAATGTACTTTTTTTGGCTTCAACATAATACCTATACAATAATACAGAAATATGTATTTTATAGCGGTGCCAAAGGTGAAAAATATTGCAAATTATGGTTTCGCAACATAACAGTTCTGTATGAAAAAACTCTCACGGATGAATAATTTGCTTCATTTAATTCAAAGGCATAAAACAAATTCCTCCTTTCACAAATAATATGTATACTGATGCCAGTTTTATTGATTTCAGAGAAGATTTTTGCAAGGGAAATAGTGATCACCAGTAAAAAATTGCGCTATCAGCAGTCCTATGTAGTACTCTAGCCTTAAAAACATATAGCTGTTACATTTATTCTCTCAAACAGTAATAGTAGGTATATAGGGTAGATGCAGTCCCTGTTGTCATCGCATAATTGAATTTTTAAGCTAGCTTTTAGTGAGCAGAATCAGTGTAGCGGTCACATGACCCAGAGACAGGCTGCAGGCACCAAACGGCTAAGTCAAGAAAGTTCCAACTTTCTAAAAGTGGCATTTCAGAATTGTAATTTAAAATCTGACTTTACAAAAAATGTGGATTTAAAATTAGGATTCCAGTGACAGCAAATTCGAAACAGTGATATCTGCCCAATTGTAATTTACACATACAAAATTTAATAAGGTGATCTCATTGTTATCCTTTAGAAGATATAGGCTTTGCAGTAGTGAAAGATTAATTTAGGAGGTTTTCACTACCAGTACATGTAGAACTTAAATGTAAATATATTTCTCTTTAAATACATTGCCCCTGCCCATTGGGCTGTACAGGGCCTACCCTAAGGGTGACATATGTACTAAAAAAACAAGGTTTGGACCTGGCAAAGTATGTTTTTTTTCTCAGGTCAAAATGGTAGTTAACACTGCACACACAGGTCCGGAATCGCAGGCTTGAGACATGTTTAAAGGCTTACTTATGTAGGTGGCACATCAGTTCCCATGGCCCACTAGTAGCATTTAATGTATAGGCCATGGGCACTTATAGTACCACTTCACTAGGGACGTATACATTAATTATGGTATTAGGATTTGAGCCAAAATGTACCATGTTTAGAGGAGTGAGCACATGCACTTTAGCACATGTTAGCAGTGGAAAAGTGTTCGGAGTCCTAAGGTCAACAAAACGAGGTCAGACAAAATGGAGGAAAAAGGCAAAAAGCTTTGGGGAAACACCCTAAGGCTGACCGGTCTGACAAGCTCAATAGCAGGAAATGGGTACTGAGTTCATTTAAAGCGGCATAACTTAACTGGTGTTGGTCTAAGCTGGCAGTGCGACTCCTAGCGGAGTAAGGAAGGGCTTGTTTGAATTCTAACCAACCAGAGCTATGAAAAGCTATTTCCATCTTGGCCTTCTCAGGATGCTTTCTTTTATTAACTTTCAGCACAATTGCCTTTTACGGTGAAACACTTGCAAAGAACGCAAGTCCTCAATCGAACTGAATCCATCATGTGCACCAGAACTGCAACGAGGTGCTTTTTTCTTCATCGTTTATGGCTAGTTCTGACATATCAGGTGAAGGAAACATTGCTTTCGCTTCGCCTCCTGTGCTGTTATCTGTCATGCTCACTGGAAACACTGCATTCCGTCCCACCTGTCTTCATTATTCTGCATGTTTTTATAAAGCAGAAGCCATGAAATGTCAAAAATTGTGAAACTTCGTGGCCTCCAATACTTCTGTCACCAATCATTTCGGATGTGTTGCTCATGAATGTGGCCACTGCATCTTTGCTGGAACGTTTTGATTGATCTTACCCCAGCAATATAATTCCATGAAAACTACATGACGTTTTCTTCACAAAATCTCCTTGTTCCCTTTCCCAAAAATAGTCAAACGAATGTATTTATTAAAAAATAATAATTCATCAACTATGTCACTGTAATTTATTAGATCTTGACAACATACGTAATGTTTACCGCCACCTGTTTCCATTAAATTAGTTGTGATTTTGTAATGTTGAATAGTGCCATAAATTAGAAGAATGACGTACATCCAAGCCCTTCCCATTTCGAGTGGTCTTAAACATGTTCTCTAGGGCTTCCACATTTACCAACTAAAGAATACTCTTACCCAAACGTTCATCATTCTAATATTGATAAAGACAGTTTAATGATGTGGAATAGCAGCATTTCCCCATGGTTCATATATGCACATATGATATTAGTATGTGTCATAAACACCTCTGAGGTTAGCATGTCAGACTCATTTGTAGTCTAGGGAAATTGGAGAGGGGTGCAGAAGATGTTTGTTTTCACTTCGGATCAAGAAAATACCCACGTAAAATGTGCAGAATTGAAAAACGTTTTCTCTTTCCAGTTTGCTCTAATAAAGTACATTTGGTAAATATATCCGAACTGAATGGAGTTATATTGCATTCACCTTACAAGTATGTATGTGGAGGCACAGTAGAAATTCAAAAGGCTGTGTGCATTTTAACAATAAGGCTGTGTATGTTTTAACAATTCTTATAATAATTTAGATTCTGCCATACTACCGGGCACAGTATAGACCCTGTCAGTGTCTATTAGTTGTATTGCTTGCTGAATGGGAATTCAGCATCATTCCAGAGTTGCAAAGTTTATTTTCCAAAATGTCATCATTTGAGAGACAGATAGATAGATAGATAGATAGATAGATAGATAGATAGATAGATAGATAGATAGATAGATAGATAGATAGATAGATAGATAGATAGACAGATAGATAGATAGATAGACAGACAGACAGACAGACAGACAGACAGACAGACAGACAGACAGACAGGCATATAAATATAACATCCTAATGTTATGTATTGTTATGTTAGGGAATTTTTAAAGTGCACATATACCCATGGGTGTCTTGGAGCTATCTGAGAAAGAGTAGTCTAGAATAAAGTGTTTTAGGTATTAAATAGCCAAGTTTTCATCTCTTTCCTAAATGCTAGCAAAGAAGGGATGACTCTAATGTGTGACGGAAGGCTAATCTACAGCTTGGCTGTACTATAGATGATGCTTCTGCCAGCCCGTGTGTACTTTTTAAGCCGAGCATTCAAGAACTCTTATATATACTTACGTATTTACTTTAATATATACTTATATGTGTATGTACTTTGTGGACTCTGGAGATCATCCCTAGGACTTGTCTGCTTCTGCTTAGGGACTTTTTTTTCTGTTCAACTGTCTCTATTGAACCGTCTTGATAGAAAATGTCCAGCAGAGGTCGGTAAAATACCAGAATTACTTTTTGCTGAGGCACTTTCTTTTTTCTATTTTTCTGCAACTGCCTCTATTTAACTTTCCTGATAGAAAACGACCAGCAGAGGTCAGTAAAATACCAGAATCACTTTAGCATTCTCTAGATTCCAGTCACTAGAAATTGTCTTACACGACCACCTGTAGACAATAATATTTTTTTCAAATCTTGTATTTTCAGTGATATGACCACCAAAGGCCTTCATTTTATATTAAAATCAGAGCTTTGGACTCTGACATTTCCCGCTCAAAGGAAATATTTCTCTCCATGTGTTCCCATACCTGGCATGTCAAGCAGTTTGGTGCTTCCTTTCCCTTCATGTTAAAGAACAGTAGATGTTTCAGCATCCATGCTAATGTGCTGTAGAGCTAAATACATATAAGCAGTGCTTAATTTGTAAAGAATAAAGTGCCGGTGCTGAAAATGCTGCTAAGGAGGCTACAGCCCACTTCTACCTCCGGTGTACCCAACTTTCAACACTCGCACTGCCTCAGTCTCTATCTTGTAACCATGCTCTGCTGTCTCTCCCCTAAGACATGCATTTTACTTCTTTACCTACACCGACAGATGAGTGCAAAAACAAAATGTAAACCAAATGAAAATGCTTTTTTGAACATATTAATCAGTGTTGTCTGACTAGGTTTGTTGCAGGTCAGGAGGCTGCTTGAGCACAGCAGGTCATGTCACTGCTAGTGCTGCCTGTAATTAGTTTGGTCAAGTTATGATGACGGCATAGGCATCCACTACTCAGCTTGCTGTGGCCCTGCCTGCCACAGCACAAGCACTGTCCCCAGCCGCAATGCTACAATGCCTGTGAGAGTGAGTATGGCTGTTGCACCTACGGGCACAAGCACACTCAGCAATTAGCATGCTTGGAGGCAGCACACAGAAACTGCAGGCATCTCCATAGCACATAAAAGTTGCGGTGGGCCACAGCCACATCAAGCCCGTTGAGGATAATAGCAATGGAGGGCTGCAGGCCCCCATTACAATTATCCAATGGGAGGCTTAGGCTAGGCAGTGGCAGGGTGCAGCAGACTCTGGAAATAGAATGCAAGCCATTTGTTAATGATAACTTCTTGGATTCATGACAGGCGTGACGACATCATCACTAAAGTGATGATACACAATCATGCTTGCCTGAACGGACGTATTCCTGTCTATTAAAACACACCAGTCCGTCACCATGCAAGGTATGTGGTTCTTTTATTTTAAATTGGGCAATTAATATTGAGTGCAAAAACAACTGGTAATGGACAGAATGCAGAACAATGTCATACATTCTCCCCAGTACATAGATCTGGGCCTAAATCCATCGATTTTTTGCTCACCATGTCATTCCAGTTTGAACCCAGCCATATGCAAATCACTCTTGACCCTGTGCCCCATGGGAACAGTTCAGCTGGAACTGCCAAGCCAGGTCCTACTTGGAATGGAAACAAGCATCCAAGGAATGGTTTCGGGCTTTCAGCCCTCATCAGCCTGGATAGCTTGATTCCAGTGGCGTGGAGTGCACTGGACTCACGTCTGAGCATACCCGTCCCACTCGGGGTGACAAATACAAAAACAACAGGTTATGGACAGAATGCAGAACAATGTCATACATTCACCCCAGTAAAGAGATCTGGGCCTAAATCAATCGTGTTTTTGCTAGCCATGCCATTCCAGTTTGAACCCAGCCATATGCAAATCAGTCTTTACCCTGTGCCCCATGGGACTTGTCCAGCCCGAACTGCCAAGCCAGGTCCTCCCTGGACTGGAAACAAGCATCCAAGGACCGGTTTTGGGCTTTCAGCCCTCATCAGCCTGGATAGCTTGATTCCAGTGGCATGGAGAGCACGGGACTCATGTCTAAGCATACCCGTCCTACTCGGGATGACAAATGCAAAAACAACATGTGCTGGACAGAATGCAGAACAATGTCATACATTCATCCCAGTACAGAGATCTGGGCCTAAATCCATCGCTTTTTTGCTCACCATGCCATTCCAGTTTGAACCCAGCCATATCTAAATCAGTCTTGACCCTGTGCCCCATGGGAACAGTCCAGCCCGAACTGCCAAGCCAGGTCCTCCCAGGACAAAAAAAAAGCATCCAAGGACCGGCAGTTCAGGCTGGGCTGTTCCCATGAGGCACAGGGTCAAGACTGATTGGCATATGGCCATGTCTGTACTGGGGTGGCTCGCGAGCAAAATAACAATGGATTAAACCCAGATCTGTGACTGGGGGTGAATGTTTCGCCATAGTGCAACATTCCGTCCATCATCTTGTGTGTTTTAAAAATAATATTGAGACCACCACCTGCAAGACCAGAAATATTAGCCCCAGCCCTGTGAAAGAAGTGCCCGTGCTGAGCACCTGAAAGCACCTGCTCAAATTAAGCACTGCATATAAGGTCCCAAAGGCAAGACCGATAGCATTGCAAATGCTTGTTTGATTTTTGGGATGGATAAAGTGTTAGAGTTAGTGGAGCAGAGATCTCTGTTGGGGATGTACCATTTAAATGACGACCTGAGAAATTCCGGCCATGTGTTGTGCAGTCCTTTATGTGCCAGACATAGGGCTTTAAATTTTGCACGACTGCGGATAGGAAGCCAGAGTAAAGTACAAAGTCCCTGTGATATAGAATGATATTTAGGAAGCTTAAGGATCGTTCTAGCCGCAGCATTTTGAACCAGCTGCAGCTGCCTCATATGCTTTTCATGAAAGTTTAGATAGAGACTATTGCAATAGTCCAATAGGACTAGTGCTGTCATTAGGTTTTTCCCATAGACGCAGAGATTACAATTGAGTATCATCAGCACATGACGTTACCTCCATTCCAAAGCTTTTAATGAGCGGGGCCAGATTAGCCACATATACATTAAAAAGCATGGGCTCAATGATGATCCCTCGGGGACACTGCAAGGTAGGCAGTAAGGGGTAGATTAGTATTTCACTAAGGAAACCATTTGTATTCTGTCTTTCAGAAAGGAGGTGAGCAGATCCAAAGCTTTACCTTTCGCCCCAATTTCTGCTAGACAGTGGATAAGGGTTTTGTCATCCACTATATCAAATGCAGCCAATAAATCCAATAGGACCATGACTCCGGAACCCACCTTGTCCACTGCCATCCTCACCTCTTCCGTTGCTTTGACCAGGGTAGTTTCCACATTGTGTCCTGGTCTAAAGCCAAACTGGCTAGAGTCTAAGAGCTGATTGCCCTGAATATATTTAGATAGTTCCATATTCATGATTCTTTCACCGATTTTGGCAGGAAGAGGCAGGCGTGTGATCGGGCAATTTTTGGAAGTAGCGGTACAGCCCAGGTAAAAACTTTTTAGTAGTGGGAGGATGGAAGCCTGTCTCCAAATTTGCGGAAATATGCCAGTTGAAAACATGATGTTGAAGGTGTTCAACAGGTTCCAGGCGGTTTTATCTGGGGCCAGTCTCAATATCTTTACTGGACAGGTGTCATGGGGGATCCAGATTTACTTTGTAAAAGTAAGGAAATCACTTGTTCTTGTGTGGTGGAGGTAAAATCGTGAATGGAAGAGTAAACTTGTCCATCCTGATTAGAATGCTCTAGAGATAGTGAGCTATTGTTATCAAAGTTTATAAAGATTCCATTAACATTTTCTTTAAACAAATTAGCCAGAGGATTACAAAACATCTTACTATGAAAGGAGTCATTACTGTTTGAGTTTGTCGTAAGTTTCTTGACGAGCAGAAATATTTCCTTGGAAGAATTAGCGGCATTGTCTATGGAAGTGAAATATTTACTTTTTTCCTTAATAATAAAGTCTTTATATTTAGCCATCACTATCTTATAAACCTTTCTTCCATGCCCTTCATACTTCCTCCTCCAGCTCCTTTCTATCCTTCTACAGGCATGTTTATAGAGCCTCAGGGCTTCAGTGAACCAAGTAGCTGAGGGCTCCTTTCTGTGAGAGCACTAATTTTTAGTGGGGACCAGATCATGGAATGTGTCTGAAAGCCAATCTGAGTAGCTGATAGCAGCTAACTCGGCATTGGAAGAAGGTGACGGATGGTTGTCCGCAAGAGTCTGAGCTAGGGTTTCAGAGTTGTTTGATCCAGGCCTTGTTCACCATGGACACCGTGGATTTAGCCAAATGGGAGTGACTGCTAAGGCTTTTAGTAATAAAGGAAATAATGTAATGGTCAGACCAAACCGTCAGAGCTATATTGTGAATTTTCAAGGAAGGGTTATTGGTAACAAGACCTTCTAGTGTATGACTGGCAAGGTGTGTGGGCTCCTTGACAATCTGCCTGAGTCCTAGAGATTCTGCAATATCGAGCAAGTTAGTAGTGTCCTTATCATCTGATGTTTCCAGATGGAAGTTAAAGTCTCCCAAATGGAGAAATGCTCTGAAAGAAGGCTATTCTCAGCTAACAGTTGAAAAGACTGAAGAAATGCATGTTTACTGGTCCCTGGAAGTAGGTATAAGAGAATTCCTGTGAAAAGCACTTGGTTTGAATTTGTCATTTTTTAGCAGGCATGATTCGCAGACATTGTTGCCAACTTAATTGCAGATGGCCGTAAGTTTGCTCCAGTGTATTAAAGCTAGACTGCCCCCTGTTTTAAGTGGTCTATCCCACCTGAAACAGGCATAGCCCTTAGGGACCGGCCTGGCGGGGGCGATCTGCATGCCATCCTACCTGGAATCACCCACCGCCATATTAGTATGGCGGGGTGACCGCGGCAGACGGAAAAACCGTCTGCTGCTTTTCCGCCCCGGTCGCCTTGCGGCTTGCCTTAGGCATGCCTTTGGCGTGCCAGTGGTGCACCGGCTGCATGCCCGCTGCACCAACCTGAAATAAGCATGTTAAAATACCCTCTAGAGGAGGAGGGGGTGTCCGACAGAGCATCACAACCAAAAGCAATTGCAGATAGGTGAAATAAAATGGGGCTTCCAACCAGGAGCGTAACACTGGTCCCCGCAGCCCACCACGCTCCAGGGCCCCCCTCACTCAGTGAAGCCAGCAAGCCTAAATGCTGCGCACCGCCTCCTCATCACACGCACGCCACTGAATCGTCTTCATTAATTAAATGGTGGCATGCCCGGCCCTTCAATCATTGGTGCGCAGGCCCGGGCCTCGGCCGGCAGGGCCTCTGGGCTCTTCAATATTTAAATAGTGGGTGCACAGCGCGCAGTTGTCTGCAGCAGTCTTCAGTGGAAGGCATAGAGGGTGGGGCTGGGCCCTGGGAGCAATGCCATTGTCATGCGCATTGCAATTAAAAGTGTGTGTGAGCAGAGTGACCAGTGAGGTGATGCATCCTAGGACCCAAGCCAGCCAGAGAGTAGTGGGAATTTGGAAGGACTGTGCGGCCGTCGGGCATAATTTAAATATTACTAGCCTCTGCCTCTCTAGCCTTGCCCTCTTCTTCTGCCCGCTCGTGCCTGCCTGCTCCGAAGCAGCAGGCCAGGCCTCCGGTAAGTCTGTCCGATGGCAGCCTTGATTAATACGTGAAGTATCTGGAAAAGACACCGTCTATCTGAAACCCCCGAGCAGATCATGGAATGCTTCCTGTTCTGTCCCATCTCAGATCAGATGCTGCTTTGAGAACTTGATGGAAAATGCAAGTTGTTTTTTAACTACCAGGACCTGAGCAGGTACACTGAGCTTCGGGGAGAGATGTGCCTGTTAGCCTGCTAAGAGAAGTGCTTCTGTGTGGGCTGTTTTTTGCGACATGTATGTTCGGCGTTTGGTGTGCCCAACACTCTTCTCCGCTTGTAAAAGTTCTGTTAAACTAAAATTTTAAGGTTTTGTTAGGGAGAAGGCGCATAATGTCAAGGGTTTTTTCCATTTTATGGATTCTGCAGGCGAACACCTTCTGACGAGCCTAGAGGCTAAGGTGAGAAACGCCAGGATGCATTTCCTACCTCCTGATTAGGTAAGCCCCTCGGAGCACAGATTGTTTATGCCCTTCAAAGTCCTTGAGGGAGGGCTGCAGTGTTGCGTTTGTCAATCAAAAAACCCACAGCTGATTTGTTAAACAGATCTGTGTCTTAATGTGTCAACTCGTAATCTCTGTAACATGAAGGTCACATGACTGAACCACCTCTTTCACTTTTATTTGGAATAAAACACCCCCTGCAGAAGACTAGTGCAAGACACCAGGGAGCTCGGCTCCGTAACATATAGAGGAGCGAGGCCGAAGGCACATTGCACCACCCTTCACCACTTCACACTGTGAACTCTTTAACAGTACAGCAAAGTACAGGAGCACCTGCATTTTTTTTAGGGGAAGTAGAGAAATGTATGGAAATTTCAATTGTTCAATGTTCATGGCAAACATGTTCTCTTTCGAGAGAAGAACTATATATTCGTTATAACAATTTATTTTCACACACAAAATATACAGCTGCACACATATACACACACACACACACACACACACACACACAGGTTAGGGATATCACTCCTCTTCTTTCATTGCTTAACATGTCTATCCTGGATAGACATTTTCCCCCTACTGGACCAACATGAAGGGGTGTAAGCCAGGCACACCCTTCTAACTTTGAAAACAGTGGCCTTCTGATCACTTTTTATACCGTTTTATTCTCTAAACTTACCCGGCTCCGATGTTCTTCTCCTTCAGTTAGTCCAGATAGGCTGGTTCTCCTCAGTATGAGATAACTTTCCTCTTTGGTCATAACTTTTGTGGCCATATGCTGTTCCCATCCTCAGTTTATGCTGGCGTGTCCCACCCCCATATGGATTAATTCCAGGCCACACTGCATCGCCTCTGCGGTCTGGTCCCTGCACCACATGCCCTTCTCAAACACACATATATGGTTCTCCATTGAGGCTCAACACTGCCATTTCACTCTCTGAGAGGAACTACATGAGCACAACATACCGCACTGTCCAAATGTCCATGCTGTTGCCTCACCTACCTGGGAAACTATACAATTCCTTTCTTCCTTGCAGGCCTCAACTACAAATTTGCTGCAGTGAACTCCTACCAGACTACATCACACCAAACATTCCATTACTACATCACACCGTTGCATGTATGTAACCATCCCCACCACATCATGACACAGAACATTACGCCACAGCACACAATACCAATCCATCAGAGGCTGCATCACTCCACATCACATTACACCTCATCAAACGCCTCAGGCATGGTATCATAGCAAACTGCAGTATCACATAGTCCCATATGATCCTAATCCCAACCACACCTTAACAGACTTCAACTCATTTTAGTACACCTCACCTCACCTCACCTCACCTACCACTTCACACATCCAACAAAGCACATCTATAACTTCTTGCCAGAATATATAACATTACATCAAAGCACTTTTCCCCACCATACCTCCCACATCCAGCATACCACTATAGCACCACATAACACATACATCACACTACACTTCAACATACAATTCCAGGCTTGTCCCTCACCACCTAGTCTACACAACTGTAAACCACACCACCATACCAAAACAACGCACTGCTCATCAGCACACTGCAGCATATGATAGCACACCTTCCAACACATTATCACATCTTATCATATTACGAGACACCAGATGGAGAAGTATGCCAAGATGTTGACTTTGTGAAGCAGCAAGGGCTATGTTGATTAAACAAAGTAATTGACAACATAATCATACATTTTTCATTAATGTTAGTTAATTACTTTTTGGGCAATAGAAGTGAACATTTGAATTATTTTTCTTGAGGAGCCGGTGGGACATTAGGATCTATTTTGGTGTTCACACCTATGTATGCTATACAGACAGTTTAAGGACCAAAGGAGGTAACGCAGTGTTGGTACACTGCAAAAGTACTGCAATATGCATGCCTCAAAACCACAATAGTCAGTGATAATACAGTGAATGGATGTTTTTGGAGACGCTGATACCCACGCTTCATTCCATAGATAATGCCAATGGAACCAGATGCATCCCTCACCTCTGCATACTAATATGGATTGGGCAGTAAGGCCAACCTCCGATCCACAGTGAGACATCTGTACTGATACCCGCATTCAGAAGTTAGCAGTCAATGGGAAAGCATAAAGGTAGAATGGCACCGAGAACACATGACCTCCTAAGAACTCTCACACAAACAGCAGATGAAAATACACGAGAGAAAGACAAACTACTTTCAGGATCAGACAGCACATCTAAACTAGAGTTAAGCCCAAACAGATACAGATTGAGATTGAGGATTGCGAGACCAAATCCCTATCATAGCAAACCTTCTGTTTTGGACAACCCATTGTCATAATTCTAAATTCCTCCCAGCAAGAAGGAGTCATTAAAATCAACAGATGATATACTGTATAGAAACCATGTGACACAATATGCACTTAAGTAAGAGTAAAATATATGATCAGTATCTACAAGCCTGTGCAGTCTAGTTATGCCTACATTGTGCCGGTTGTGAGATGCTATGCCCACCACACACAGTACTCCAGGAAAGCTCAGGTAAATCATTGGTCGAATCCAGGACCAAAGACATTTAAAACATGGACACAGGTAGGCTTGATGAGACTGAGGGCCAGGTAAACCCGTAGAAATGTCACATGTACACTGGGAGCCCTGAGGAAAAGGACAGTAAGTCCTAGTAGTGGGGTTTATTGTGGACAGGGAACATGGGGAAGAGGAATCCCAGAAAGGAAGTCTAGTGGGAAGGGAATCACAAGGACTAAAAGATATTGAAACAAGGGACCCTCAGGTGATTGACTGTTAGACTTGGCTTTTTCTGCTGGTTCACTCCCAGACTTTATTCTTTTTGGCCTCCTGCTTTTGAACTTGTTATTGTTGGTTTAGGAATCTGGGAACTTTACCACTTTTATTCAGTGCTAATGTGCATATGCTCTACATGTAAATTGTGTGTATGGATTGGTGCTTCCAGGATTGGCTTATTTGATGTACTACTAAGTCCCTAGTAATATGCACATGTATGCCCAGGACCTGTAAATCAAATGCTGCTAGTGGGCCTGCAGCACCAATTGTGCCACCCACACAAGTAGCCTTTCAAAGGGTTCTCATACCTGCAACTGCAGTGTCTGCTTATAGCTTTTACTGCCATGTCGACCTGTCTAGTGCACCCACTTGTGGAGAAGTGTGGCTCACTGGTTAGAGGAGGCATACCCTGAAGCAGAGGTCAGACCCTGGACCAGGGTTCAATTCCCGACCCGGCAGGGTCTGAGCCCAAGTGTCCATGGACCCGATAATTCTCACTTCGGTGCCTGCTCGAATCACGGGTTCACACTCTGCAACTCTGGGCAATAGCTTGCTTAATCTCCACTACGGCCCCCGTGGCGGGATGCTTGGCTTTCACCTTGGGATGCCCAGTATGGGTTATCTCACAGGGAAAAGCCAGGACGGGTTCCCAATGCAAGCGCCGAGATGCCCAAGGGTAAGTCGAGCGCTATATAAGAACACACATACATACTTGACAGGCCCTAACTTTCCCTTCTTTTACACGTTAGGCAACCCTAAGGGAGGACCAAGGTACCCCCATGGGCAGGGTGCAGTGTATGTGAAAGGTAGGACATGTACTGGTGTGTATGACACGTCTTGATAGTGAAATGCTGTGTGTTTTGATTTTCACTATTGAAAGGCCGTCTGTCCCATAGGCTTAACATGGGAATTGCCTTGCAACATTTCACAAGCAAAACTCTCCATTGGGATAAGATGGAGAAATGGAGTTTAGTATGCCAGAATTTAAAAATACATCTTTTAGTGAAGATGATTTTTATGTTTTGTGTTTGAAGATACCACTTTTAGAAAGTGGGCATTTTCTTGCTTGGATATATAAAGTGGAGTGGAGAAGTGTGGCTCACTGGTTAGAGGAGGCAGACCTGGACGCAGAGGTCAGCCCGGGACCAGAGTTCAATTCCCGGCTCGGCGGGGTCTTGAGTCCTAAAAAAAATGTCCATGGACTCGACAATTCTCGCTCCGGTGCCTACTCGATTCACGGGTTCACACTCTGCGACTCTGGGCAATAGCTTGCTTAATCTCCACAATGGCCCCTCGCGGCGGGATGCCTGGCTTTCACCTTGCGGATACCCTGCCGGGGTTATCTCACAGGGGAATACCAGGACGGGTTCCCTAAGCAAGCGCTTAGAAACCAGTGGTGATTTGCGCTATATAAATTCCTGTACATTTACATTTACATTTACATAAACAAGAGGAATCCTATCCAAAGAGAGTGAGGGAAGTGTTACCCACAGGAGTGTGGGAGCACTTAGTGTTTTATAAAATACCCCTCACTTACCAAAAGGCCCCTTGGTGTCATGCTTCATCATAGGGGTTTTCGCACCCCTCTAACGGGATGCGGCGTGCTGCGACCTACGACTATGTGGGAGCACTGATAGTTATGACTATGTGTGGTGCGTGTGGTGCAAGTGATAGGGATATTTATGTGAGTGGTGGGATTATAGTGAAGAGTTAAAAAGTACCTGGCTCGTGGGTGTATAGGAAAAAACTTTATTCACAACCCCGGGCTGGTACTGCTAAAAGAAGTGAAGTGCGAGGTTCTATCTGTCGTATTTATGGACAGTACCTCATGTGTGCTTCGACATGTTTCGGATGCCAGAGTCTGCCGTATGTGGTTTATATACCATGTGGTACTAATAAAGTTTTTTCTTATACACCCACGAGCCAGGTACTTTTTAACTCTTCACTAGGTCGCAGCACGCCCCATCCCGTTAGAGGGGTGCGAAGACCCCTATGATGAAGCATGACACCAAGGGGCCTTTTGGTGTGTGAGGGGTATTTTACAAAACACTAAGTGCTCCCACACTCCTGTGGGTAACACTTCCCTCAGTCTCTGTAGGTAGGATTCCTCTTGTTTATATATCTAAGCCCGTGGAGTAAGAATCCTACTTCATTACTCTACCTCCCTCCTTTGTTAATTTTGCATAATTTGGCAGCGCGCAGCTGCTGGAGTTCTTTTGACACTTTCACATACACATAGGAACACACACAATATATTAAGGAAGCCAGCAGTCATTACGTAATGGAGGACGAACACGGCCTCACGTTCGGGGAAGATGAAATTGATAAAATCTTAATGGCCATCAATCCCTTTGAATCGATTTACAAAAGGGGGTGGTGATGAACAGAGTGTCCGAATTGAGCAGACCACTCTTACACAGTCCAAAGATCAGGGCTTGATCCATCACCGTTATTTATCTCACTGCCCCATCCCAGCTCAGAACCTGGCTATATGCAAATCAGTCTGTCCCTGGCCCAGTGCATCATGGGAACAGGGCAGACTAAACTACAAAGCCAATTCTTTACCAGAAAGGAGACAAGCTACCGGGGACCGGTTTCTGGCATTTCAGCCTCTTCGGCCCGGCTTGCTTGAATCCTGATGGAGCAGTGAGAAAGGGACTCATGTCTGAGTATACCCTGCCACACCTATAGTGGCCAAAATCGATTTACAAAAGGGGGTGGTGATGAACAGAGTGTCTGAATTGAGCAGACCACTCTTACCCAGTCCAAAGATCAGGGCTTGATCCATCACCGTTATTTATCTCACTGCCCCATCCCAGCTCAGAACCTGGCTATATGCAAATCAGTCTGTCCCTGGCCCAGTGCATCATGGGAACAGGGCAGACTAAACTACAAAGCCAATTCTTTACCAGAAAGGAGACAAGCTACCGGGGACCGGTTTCTGGCATTTCAGCCTCTTCGGCCCGGCTTGCTTGAATCCTGATGGAGCAGTGAGAAAGGGACTCATGTCTGAGTATACCCTGCCACACCTATAGTGGCCAAAATCGATTTACAAAAGGGGGTGGTGATGAACAGAGTGTCTGAATTGAGCAGACCACTCTTACCCAGTCCAAAGATCAGGGCTTGATCCATCACCGTTATTTATCTCACTGCCCCATCCCAGCTCAGAACCTGGCTATATGCAAATCAGTCTGTCCCTGGCCCAGTGCATCATGGGAACAGGGCAGACTAAACTACCAAGCCAATTCTTTACCAGAAAGGAGACAAGCTACCGGGGACCGGTTTCTGGCATTCCAGCCTCTTCGGCCCGGCTTGCTTGAATCCTGATGGAGCAGTGAGAAAGGGACTCATGTCTGAGTATACCCTGCCACACCTATAGTGGCCAAAATCGATTTACAAAAGGGGGTGGTGATGAACAGAGTGTCTGAATTGAGCAGACCACTCTTACCCAGTCCAAAGATCAGGGCTTGATCCATCACCGTTATTTATCTCACTGCCCCATCCCAGCTCAGAACCTGGCTATATGCAAATCAGTCTGTCCCTGGCCCAGTGCATCATGGGAACAGGGCAGACTAAACTACAAAGCCAATTCTTTACCAGAAAGGAGACAAGCTACCGGGGACCGGTTTCTGGCATTTCAGCCTCTTCGGCCCGGCTTGCTTGAATCCTGATGGAGCAGTGAGAAAGGGACTCATGTCTGAGTATACCCTACCACACCTATAGTGGCCAAAATCGATTTACAAAAGGGGGTGGTGATGAACAGAGTGTCTGAATTGAGCAGACCACTCTTACCCAGTCCAAAGATCAGGGCTTGATCCATCACCGTTATTTATCTCACTGCCCCATCCCAGCTCAGAACCTGGCTATATGCAAATCAGTCTGTCCCTGGCCCAGTGCATCATGGGAACAGGGCAGACTAAACTACAAAGCCAATTCTTTACCAGAAAGGAGACAAGCTACCGGGGACCGGTTTCTGGCATTTCAGCCTCTTCGGCCCGGCTTGCTTGAATCCTGATGGAGCAGTGAGAAAGGGACTCATGTCTGAGTATACCCTGAGTCCCCGGGAGCTTGTTTCCTTCCCAGTGTAAGAATTGGCTTTTGTAGTTTGGTTTGCCCTGTTCCCATCATGCACTGGGACAGGAACAGACTATTTTGCATACAGCCAGGTTCTGAAACTGGGATGGTGCAGTGAGCTAAAAAACGGTGTTGGATCTAGCCCTGATCTCTTGACTGGGTGAGAGCTTTCTGCTTAATTCAGAGACTCTGTCCCTCACCACCCCTTGTTGTAAATATTTTTGTCCACCCTAAGCGTGGAAGGATATTCTCAGATGTGAGACCCTTGCTCATTGCACCATCAGGATTCAAGCAAACCGGGCCGAAGACGGCTGTAATGCCAGAAACCGGTCCCCGGGAGCTTGTTTCCTTCCCAGTGTAAGAATTGGCTTTTGTAGTTTGGTTTGCCCTGTTCCCATCATGCACTGGGACAGGAACAGACTATTTTGCATACAGCCAGGTTCTGAAACTGGGATGGTGCAGTGAGCTAAAAAACGGTGTTGGATCTAGCCCTGATCTCTTGACTGGGTGAGAGCTTTCTGCTTAATTCAGAGACTCTGTCCCTCACCACCCCTTGTTGTAAATATTTTTGTCCACCCTAAGCGTGGAAGGGTATTCTCAGATGTGAGACCCTTGCTCATTGCACCATCAGGATTCAAGCAAACCGGGCCGAAGACGGCTGTAATGCCAGAAACCGGTCCCCGGGAGCTTGTTTCCTTCCCAGTGTAAGAATTGGCTTTTGTAGTTTGGTTTGCCCTGTTCCCATCATGCACTGGGACAGGAACAGACTATTTTCCATACAGCCAGGTTCTGAAACTGGGATGGTGCAGTGAGCTAAAAAACGGTGTTGGCTCTAGCCCTGATCTCTTGACTGGGTGAGAGCTTTCTGCTTAATTCAGAGACTCTGTCCCTCACCACCCCTTGTTGTAAATATCAATCCCTTTGAAGGCCTGAGCAATCCAGAAATCGGCCCCAACATCAATGATTGGAATGATTACTGAATCTAAGACGTGACCAGATAAAAGCAGCCCTACATGGCCTGCCTAGGAACAAAATGGCACCACCGGGGTTGATTGTCAAAAATGAACCATTGATTTTCCAGAATGATCTCGTGTTCCAAAAAGAGTGGTCTCTGATCTCATGGCACTGCTCAAGAGATTGGCTGGTCTTGATAGTAAAAACAGCAGCTAGGATCACTCAGGAACTTAAAATTGAGATCAACAAAATTGAAGTACAATTAAATACATATATATCTCCTGCTGATCTGAAAGCAAGATTGGATGAACTCAATTTGAGTTCACATTAAAACAAAGTAAATTTAACAAATTAAGTAAAGATAAGGCCAAATTTACACCATAAGAGCATACCCTTACACGAAACCTGACTATGTTCCCAAAAACTCCAATAGTGATGTTGACAGTGATGGATCTGACAACGGTTTCTCTAGTTCTAATTCCAGTGGGAACAAAGGGTATAGACCATGGAGAGGAGGCTGGAGACAAAGGAGACAGCAGTTCCCGAGACAAAGAGGGTGGAGAGGTTATAAACCCCAACCCCAATATCCACAATATATGGGCCCACCACAATTCACCCCTTTCCAGTACGGACCACCTACTGCAGGACCAAACTACCAACAATGGAACCCTGAGTATAATGATGGTTTCTACGGCCCGTAACCTTTTTTAGGCACACGCCCTGGAGCACGGGGGAGAAACAAAAAAGGCAACAATGTTGCATGGGAGGATCAAGAACAGAGCAACTCCTGGACCACGAGGAGCATGACAGGATCCCTCCCAAACCACCCATCGACAAGCAAGAGGGGGAACTAGTGGTTAATTTGACCCCCTGGCCTTTAACTGAAATTCAAAAAAACCTGCTGAACAAAGGGCTAGGCTTTGTGCCTACGCACAGACCAGACATTTTCAAACTGAATATGGAAATACAAGACTTTATCAGAAAGCTGAAATTACAAGCCTTTTTCCAAAACAAACCATCCACTTTGGGAACAACAGATACGGACTTGCGGCCGAAATCTACATTCACTCTGCCTGACTCTTCACTACCTATTGAACTCTTAACCTTTGAGAAAGTGATCATGATGGAAGTCAATAAAATCAACCTGTCGAATACCAGTGTTTTTCATAACACTAGTAAACAGGAACAACAAGCCATAAGGGAACTGGCGGATAACAAAGAGATAATTATAAAACCAGCAGACAAGGGTGGTGCCATCATCTTGCAGACCATGGAGGCATACGACACAGAGTGTTTGAGATTACTGTCAGATATGCGGAACTATACTGTCCTATAGGAGGATCCCACTGAAAGACTTCACACAAGAATAGGGGGCAAGATCGAAGAAGGGATTGCACATGACTGGTTGAGCAAGAAGGAAGCAGCGCTTCATTGCGCATGCGCCAGCGGGGTACGCGTATTTAACGCGAGTCCCCGTTCTCTCTCCCCTGACAAGGAGCGCGCTGCAGACAGGAGCGTGACAGCGCTTGCTGTTTAGCTGATTTTAAATACCTGCATATTATTTCATTATTTTATTCGTTTAGGTCGTTCAGACCCTCGCATTTTCCCCTCACTTGCACAATAATTGTGTCCCGCACCGCCGCTTGGCGGGTTGGTACCTGGGGAGGTGGACATCTTGGTTTTGGGTTAGTGTGGCAGTAAGACCTGACAGCGCTTCATTGCGCATGCGCCAGCGGGGAACGCGTATTTAACGCGAGTCCCCGTTCTCTCTCCCCTGACAAGGAGCGCGCTGCAGACAGGAGCGTGACGGCGCTTGCTGTTTAGCTGATTTTAAATACCTGCATATTATTTCATTATTTTATTCGTTTAGGTCGTTCAGACCCTCGCATTTTCCCCTCACTTGCACAATAATTGTGTCCCGCACTGCCGCTTGGCGGGTTGGTACCTGGGGAGGCGGACATCTTGGTTTGGGGTGAGTGTGGCAGTAAGACCTGACAGCGCTTCATTGCGAATGCGCCAGCGGGGAACGCGTATTTAATGCTCTTCCCCTAGCGCAGCAGGATCGCGCAGCGGGCGTGTCCTCGCGTGGCCAGAGTCGTGCCAGAGTCCTGCCCGTCTGCGCCCGTCCGCGCTAAGGCCGTGCGGGACGTGGCGGACTCTGGGCTGTGTTATTCTCCTAGCACTGTCGCCATGCAGACATACTCTAGGGAGCGCCTGTACTCCATCGGCAAGGTGAGCTGTAATTGTACTCTACAGCCTGTTCATCCTTTATGCGGTCCATACCGTTGCCCCTGCAATGGTTTGGTACTTGACCCCCCGCTGCCTCTCCCCCGGCGTATTCCTTCTGCCGCCCTTCACAGTAGGGGTTTACCTTCCTCACTGCGGATTATGAATCTAAATGTCAGGTCGATCCTGAAACATCAGCAGAACGTGTACGATCTGATTGAGAATGAAGCCCCGGATATCTTTGCCTTAACCGAAACATGGCTTCAGGAAGCTGACACTGCCATCCCCAATCTTGTATGCCCTCCTAGCTACTCTATGTACACTTCGAATAGACTATCTAGAGGGGGGGAATAGCCCTTATAGTGAGGTCTAGCTTTTCCTGTGTGTGGAACATCCTTAAGACTGCTGGCTGTGAAAGTGCCTCTTTTAAAGTCTCTGTCAGCCCAGAATTTACACTCTCTGGGATGGTGGTGTATCGTCCGCCGGGCAGTGACGTGGTGTTCAGGAATGTCTTCCCGGACATCGTTGCCACCTTGATCACCGACTGAGCCAATTTTTCCATTCTGGGTGATTTAAATCTGCATTTCGACACACCTTCCAGTCTGACAGCACGTAGTATTCTTTTGGACTTAGAGGCCTTTCAACTCTTTCAGCTGGTCTCCCAGCCTACTCATTCGGGGGGACATATTCTTGACCCTTTCTTCACCAATTTGACAGAGGCTAAAGTCATGTCGATTACTCCTGTAGAATGGTCTGACCATTTTCTGGTGTCCATCTGTTGTCCTATATCAGCCACTACTTCTACCTCTTCAGCCAGACGGGTACCCAGGAGATCCTGGAATAAACTCAGGCTGGAAGACTTCCATCATCTTCTGTCAGTGGAGCCCCTGGGCCCATTGAATAATGTAGAAGAGGGGTATGACCTCTTTTGCTCTTGGCTCACTAGGGCTCTGGACGCTTTAATACCTATTGTATCGACGAAGATCAATCCTCGTGAGTCGAGCCCCCGGTATGATGGCGCTCTGTGCGCCCTGAAGGGAGCCTGTAGACGGGCGGAGAGGGCTTGGCGGAAGACATATGGGGCTGAGTTAAAAGCTGCATATGCCGCGTCTGTCAAGCTCTACCACCTGGCCATATGTCGTGCTCGAGCGGCCTTCTATGCCGAAGAATTCTGGAACAGCACCAACCCGTCGAAGGCCATCTTTAAGGCGGTCAAAGATCTTATGGCAAAGCGGATTACCTCTACGGCTGAGAGCTCTGTCGCACACTGCGAATCCCTTGCTTCCTATTTCTTGGGAAAAGTCCAAGCTATATATCGGACATTCCCTAGCATTGGGACTGTGTTGGGCAGCTCCAATGAGACACCTCATCAGATCACCCTGCTCTCATTCCCCCCTCTCACCTCGGATGGGTTTGATAAACTTGCTATACAAGTTAAATCTGGGTCCCCATCTGATCCAGTGAGGCCAGCTCTCTTTCGAGACCAGACCTTTATGGGACGCCCGGTTGTACGCTCCCTTGTCAACCTCTCCCTGGAGTCGGGGGTAGTTCCAACTAGTTGGAAGCAGGCAGTGGTGTCTCCGATTATTAAAAAACCCTCCCTGGACCCGTCTAAGCCGGAAAGCTATCGTCCCATTTCGCTGCTACCCTGGCCAGCTAAGCTGACAGAGGCCCATGTCAATCTGGCCCTGTCTGAACATCTAGCCCGGACCAATGCCCTTGATCCCACACAGAATGGCTTCCGTGCTGGCCACAGCACGGAGACTGCCCTTCTTGTGATGGTGGAACATCTCCGTGCGAGGCTGGATGCTGGTCAGACGGCGGCGCTGATTTTGTTAGACCTCAGCGCCGCCTTTGACACTGTATCCCACAGCATCCTCCTGCAGCGGCTCGAGGAGATTGGTATTGGTGGCCAGGCGCTGCAATGGTTCCGCTCCTTCCTGGACAACCGTTCCTTCTGTGTTGCCATCCCTCCCTTCAAGTCCAGGTTCCAGCCTCTGGCCATGGGGGTTCCGCAGGGGTCCTCGCTGAGTCCCACGTTGTTCAACCTTTACGTGAGACCGCTGGCTGATGTCGCGAGGCAGTGGGGCCTAACTCTGGTCTCATATGCCGATGACACACAGCTGGCGGTTACTCTCAGCGGGGATGCGGAACAGGATGCCCCCAGGTTTCAGTCTGGACTGAAGGCGGTGGCTAGCTGGTTGACAAGAAACTGTCTCCAGCTCAATGCCACAAAAACGGAGGTTATGGTTGTCGGGAAGGGAGTGGAGCTTTGGGGCGATCAGTGGTGGCCTTCGGAGCTGGGCCCTACTCCGACCCCGGTGTCGGAGGTGAAAAATCTAGGGGTCTGGTTGGACGCTGGTCTTACCTTTGTAGGGCATACCAAAAAAATTGCAGCCTGTTGCTTTGGACTGTTAAGAGGTTTAAGACCAGTTCTTAAATTCTTCGATGCCCCTACCAGACAGCTTGTAGTCCAGGCAACTATCATCTCTCGTCTGGACTACGCTAGCTCTCTTCTGGCTGGGGCTAACCAGGCTGAGTTAACTCGTCTGCAGCGGGTGCAAAACGCCGCGGCGAGAGCCATTGTTGGCCTACCTAGATTTTGCCCGGTGGCTAATGTCCTCCGCTCCCTGCATTGGCTCCCTGTTAGGAAGCGTATTCTTTTTAAGGTCCTTTGTTTGACCTTCAAAATCCTAAGAGGTATAGGCCCTGAAATTTTGTCCAACTGCATTTCCTTTTATGCTCCCACCCGCAACCTTCGATCTCAAGGCCAGGCCCTTGCTGTTGTCCCCAGATTCAGGCTCAGCAGGATGGGGGGTCGTTCTTTCAGGGTGAAAGCTGCATTGATTTGGAACACCCTCCCAGGTGAAATCCGTCTGCTTGAGGACCTGTTGTCTTTCCGTAGAGCCATTAAAACATTCTTGTTTTAGCTATCTCTTCTAGGCCTTATCAGTCCTGTTGTGTTATGTTGCTCCTTGTCTCTGCGCCGGGACGCTCCTTCGCTGGAGTCGCTGTGCACATAATAAATTGTTATAACATAACATAACATAACAGTCAGCACCACGCATCCCCTATTTCTATTGCATCCCGAAAATTCACAAAACCATCACCAACCGGCCGGGTAGACCCATTGTGTCGGGCATTGGCTCTATCCTGGAGCCACTCTCCAAGTTCGCGGATGCTTTCCTACGCCCATTGGTACAGTCTACTAACACCTACCTAAAAGACACGAAATCGGTTCAGCAACTACTAGAGGACAGACCTTTTGACCCAACAAACCAACTGTTGATGAGTTTGGACGTGAAAAGCTTGTATTCAAGCTTGCCACATGATGAAACACTCCTAATTATTGAAGAAGTTCTGTTTATGACACCATGGAAATACCAAACACCCAGGGGTCTTGTCCTCGAATGTATCTCTCTGGCACTACAACAAAACTTTTCCAATATAAACAAACTATTTACCTACAAAGCCATGGTACCAGCATGGGTAGTACATTTGCTCCTTGTCTGGCTGGACTTTATGTCCTCCATCTGGAGACAAGCAAAATTCTACATATGGATAACCCATACAAGAACAAAATCAACACCTGGAAAAGGTATATTGACGACATCGTCATCATCTGGGACGGGGACCACCAATCTGCAGTTGATTTCTTGACATGGCTCAACAATCAGAATGCATTTTTGAAATTCACCAGCACTGTCTCAAACCAGTCTATGGTTTTTCTGGATCTTAACATTTACCCCGAAGGGGGCAAGCTCAAAAGCACAACTCATTTCAAACCCACGGCGAGGAACTGTCTTTTAAGTTACGACAGTTTTCACCCGAGACACCTGAGAGAAAATTTGCTGTACTGGCAATTTTTTTGCCTGAGACGCAACTGTACCGAGCTAACTGAGTTCAGGTCACAGGCTTGTGACCTAAAAAAGAAACTAATACAGAGGCAGTACCCAGTAAGAATTATCGACAAGGCCATGAAGAGGGCAAAGAACAACCACAGGGATGCTCTCCTGGAGGACAAATAACAGGAGACAAGCGAAAACAGACGACCGATATGCGTCACAACTTACACCACCATGTCCAATGAAGTATCTAAAATCATAAACAAACACTGGGCGATACTGAATTGTGATACACTTAACCTTGAGAAACCTATGTACGCATACCGTCGAGGTAGAAACCTCAAGGACATTTTGGTGCATACAAGACCAAAACCCAACAATGAGATAAGGCAAAACACAATTGGGATACAAGGTCACTTCCCATGCGGCAACTGCAGTAGCTGCCATTTGACACAAAAGAGCAGTATCCTTACATTCAGGAATGGCACTACTTGAGAACAGCAACACTTCACGAACTGCAACACTTAGAACGTTGTCTACTTGATCACATGCCCCAGTGGATTGGAATAGTGGGTATGACCACTAGAGCTGCAAAAACACAGATAAATGAGCATAAAAGCAATGTATGTTGCAAAAAAAGCACGACCAAGATGGCAACACACTACCTTGAGACTCAACACTGTGTCAATGACCTAAGAAGGACAATTATTGAACCATTGCCATCAGAAGTAGGTTTATTTCAAAAGGAACAAAGGTGGGTGTTTCGTCTGGGCACACACATCCAGGGACTTAATGATGATGTCCCTTGGGGACAGCTGTCTCACTAATAGTTACGCCCATCCAACTATCATATATGCCAGGATTCATAGATCAATAGTGCCATAAACATGGACAAATATGTCTCTGATCGACATAAAATCACTGTGTAATGATAACTAGTCCAGGATACATTATCTCTGTTATAGTCATAATGACGATGTTCTTTATCACATTTGATTAGCTCTACAGTAATCGCCATGCTCATTATGAAACTGTAGCTTTATCCCCGAATCCCTTTCAGTCAATGCGAGTGATTGTGACAATATGACATCTAAATAGCCCTACCAACATCCCCATGGTCGGTAACTAAAACTCTGGCTGTATCCCGCAATCACAGAAAACGAATCGGGTGATCACTAGGTGTAAAAGCCTATGATGCATGCAGTTTGGACAACTGAACGCACGCGTAGGATTCTGTGTCTTCCCACAGCGCATGCGCGCTGCGTTAGACACTAGCTGAGCGTGCGCCAAGCTGAAACAAACTCCGGGAGCGCACGCATGATCACAGGGCTGAAATGAAAGTCGGTCGCACCGGACCTGCCTTAAAAGGACTTACAATCAGCCTAACAATTAGTGTATGACGGGCGGATTACCCTTATTTGGGTATAACATCACATCCGCTCTGGCTCATTAAACGGCTACACTAATTAGTACCACAGGGTATATAAACCACATCTGGCAGACTCTGGCATCCATTCCAGCGGAGCAGCGTGTGGGGCAAGACGGAGGACAACTCGTCCCAGGTTTGTGAGTATAGAGCTGGCAACACTAAGCATTCCCTATGAAAAAGTGAGTAAGAAATGATTTTAAAACCCAAATAGTTTTTCTACTTAGATTGCACAAGTAGCAATCACCCCCCAGACGTTCTAGTGTGCTCATGAAGCAAGCAAGCTATATCTACTAAGTATGACCAACACTTCCTTGATATTCATTTTAAAGACAATCATGTGTGTTTTCTATGTTGTATGTCTTGTGAGTTCTTCTTTTACAGGGCCAATTGTGCAAATGGTTTGTTCCAGGTGACTGCACCTGTCTGAGCTAACCGTGACTAGGGTGACCATCCGTTTTCTTTTTTCTTTTTCAGGTCATGCAAATGCATGTTTCCTGAGCCAAAAACCGCGTTAGGCACATTATAGCCTATATTTTTATACACTTAAAAATTAATTTTTCACTTTTTGTTTCTTACACAAAACTATAAAGTTACAAACTAGTGAAACGTGAGTAAGGTAGGGAAGTTGTGCCCCCGTCCTGAAGAAGGAGCACATGCTCCGAAACATGTCGATGCACATATGAGGTACTGTCCATAAATACGACAGATAGAACCTCGCACTTCACTTCTTTTAGCAGTACCAGCCCGTGGTTGTGAATAAAGTTTTTTCCTATACACCCACGAGCCAGGTACTTTTTAACTCTTCACTATAATCCCACCACTCACATAAATATCCCTATCACTTGCACCACACGCACCACACATAGTCATAACTATCAGTACTCCCACGTAGTCGTAGGTCGCACCACGCCGCATCCCGTTAGAGGGGTGCGAAGACCCCTATGATGAAGCATGACACCAAGGGGCCTTTTGGTGTGTGAGGGGTATTTTACAAAACACTAAGTGCTCCCACACTCCTGTGTCCTCAGTCCCTGTAGTTAGGATTCCTCTTGTTTATGTATCTAAGCCCGTGGAGTAAGAATCCTACTTCATTACTCTACCTCCCTCCTTTGTTAATTTCGCATTTTCTTGCTTAACCATCCTGTGTACCTCTGCCTTTTGTGTATTCCATCTCTATGTTTAAGGTGACAGGAGCTGGGGATGATCATTCACACTAAACAGACACAAGGGAGGAGTTGAGGTGTTTCCTGCCTTTCCTGGGAGACTTCTAGCCAGGCTGAATAGACCAGGCTACATTTAGTGTAGCGGGAGGAGTTGACACTTTCACCTGAATGGACTGTGGCAGCATTCCCCAAAGCTGTCTCCACCTCCTGTTGTGAACCTTGCCCGAGCCAGCCTTAACTGGTTTATGTGTGCCAGAGGAACTTTGTGTTTAGCAATTTCAAAGGAAAATGTGGTATAAATATTGGGGCTCTGACTCCAGAACTTTAGATTACCACTGGACTAAGGAACCTGACAGGAAGAAGAGCTGTAAGAGCTGTGAGGAGAGACTACCCTTTTACTGTATGCTTTGCTGTGCTGGCCGGTAGTTGCTGCTTCTGTGTTGGGCAGGGATTGGACTGGACTGTGCTTTCTGCATTCCTATGTATCCCCAAGGGTTTGATGTAGAGCTTGCCTCCTGTTGGAAGTCTCATTTAAATCAAAGACTTAAACATCTTCTGGGCACTGGCTTCTGGAACTGGATGTTTCAGCTGCCCCAGAGGAAAAATGTAACCCAACACCGTCAAAACGCCACTGCCGGCTTTGTGACCTGAAGGCACCACAGAGGATACTTCCGCATGTCGCACCGCAACCCTGGTCTTAACACCGCCACCCCCCCAATGCTGGCACAAGCCTCTGCTTGCATTGTGACCTGTGGTCCCCACACTGAGCACCGCCTCGCTTCATACTGCCGCCTTGGTATCCCCAGAGTTATGTAACAATGGGGTAACCCGAAATATCACTGGACCCTGGTAGCATACAGTACAGTAGAGAATGGTCACAGTGGAAATTAATTTCGCAAAATTCAGAATACAATCATTCAAAAATCACAATGATAAATTCCAATTATTGTGATTTTATTTTCATCACATAACTATCAAAGACAGCATAATTGTATTTACATCTGTAAAATGGTGCTCGGAGAAGGGAACAGAGTGCTCAGGAAGGAATATATGCTAGTGAGGGTTGTAGGAAAGGAAAGGCACGTGCCATCTATGCATCAGAACATAGCTGAAACCTTTCCAGCGTAACAATGGCAAATTACTACAAAAGAACCATAGCAAAGGGTAAGCTCAGATAATAAATCTCTGTGGTCTATGCTTGAAAAATGGAAAAAGACCATTGAAGTTTCGACCCCTACAGGCGCGTAACACAGGCCCCCGCAGTCCCCGGGTTGTAGGGAGCCCCCTCAGTACAGTACTCTGGCCCGAGAGATTAACTCTGGAGCAGGGATCCCTCCATGTACCTTGCTGGGGGGTCCCCTCAACTTTTGTTACGCCACTGCTTCCAACTGGGGACCAGTACCCCTGCAACCGCTCCAGGCTCCCATGAATGTGTCACTACTAAATAACAAGAAGGGAAGGCAAAGTAAGTGTGAAACAAACCATAAAATGATTAAAATATGTGCGGTTCAGCACAGTATGCCTGTGTTGTAAGAGAGCCTGACACCTCCCAAGAAAACAAAGAACTAAGGGGCATATTACCAACAACTAGCGATAATTTTTGTCTCTAACTTGTTTAGAGACAAAAATTATCGCCGCGCATCGGCGATTTTTATCGCAGATAAACCTTGCTATTAGCAAGGTTTATCGCAAATGCGATAAAAAACGGCCGCAATGCATGAATATCGCTGAAAAGTCAGGGATATTCATGCATTATCGAGCAAATGCTCTTAGCCATGTTATCCACCTCCCATTGGATAAAATGGCTAAGAACTGCTCAGGGCAGGTGTTAGCTTTTGGAGATATTCGCGCTTAGCGTGAATATCTCCAAAAGTTGGTAATAGGAGATAGAGATGTTAGGGACTGTTTCCAGTCGCTAACATCTTGGCACGCCCACTTTGCATGTCATTAGTGATAAATATCACTGACATGCAAAGCGGGGCCCAAGATGGTCGCTATCTCCTATTAGCTGTCACTAACTGGTGTTAGCGACAGCTTGTTAATAGGGAGATAATTTTATCTCCGCTTTCTTGGCTTTTAAAGCCCAAAAAGCTGAGATAAACCCCCTTGATAATATGCCCCAATATGCAGTTTTTCGAGGAGATATGCTTTCTAGCCTTCTCTTACAGAGCTGCGCAGACACGAAATGAGCATGTTAAACTACCCTCGTAGAGGAGAGGTGCGTGTCCAACAGAGCATTGATGCCAAAAGTAAAAGCAGATAGGCAAAATAAAATGGGGCTTCTAACTTGGGCCCAGCACCCCTGTGACCACTCCAGGCTCCTCTGAAGGTGTCACTACGGGGAAACAAGAAGCTAAGGCAAAGTAAAAGTGTGAAACAAACCATAAAATAATCATAAAGGCTGTTCAGCAGAGCCTGCCCATGTTGTAAGGGAACCAGGCACCTCCCTTTTTGACAAAGAAGGAATACCAGTTCACATTTGCTGTGCACTTTTAAAAAAAACATTTATTTAGGCATGGCTACTAGTCGGGGCTTTCTGACTGCACACCAAGAGTTTTTCTCATCTCTTGACAAAATTATGTCACAAAACATAGCGTTTCTTCCATTTCACATATATCTAATATAAAGCAAAATAGACTTGACACTACCATGTTAAATCGTACAAGGCAAAGTACGCTCAAATGAAACCAAAAATATATCTATATTCACCTGCTGTGGATTAGTATTCTAACACTGGTATCTATACTCAATAATCAGAAACCACATAATTTTTCTCTAATGACTCACTTAATTATTCTGTACTTAGATGACCTCCATACATTGCTCTGCATCCTAAAGCCAATACTGTCCTTTTTCAGTCTCCTCCTGATGTCACTGCCTGTCCATTCATTTTTTCTGATATTAATGCCAAAGTAGATATCGGCGCCAGGACACTCTGTGGAGTAGCCGTGCACTTTATAAGTACCTATTTTCTTTTCATTTTCAGATGAACTCTTCAGTCGTGGCTAGGTCCTCTCTAATCAACTTGATTGGTGAAGAGTTGAGGATGTTGAGTGACATGACTTCTGGTTTCTTCGTTTTGATCTTCAGACCCACTTACTGTGTATAGATGTTCAGGCAAAATGTTTTTTGCTGCATGTCCTGGTGTGTGAGAGAGCAGGGGTAGGTCATCCGCATAGTCAAGGTGCTCCAGTGTAGAGAATAAGGTCTGTCTGATGCCTATGGCTTTTGTCTTCTTTTGTATGTTGCTTCACCCAGTCGATGAGCAAATTGAAGAGCAATGCTGACATAATGTATCCCAGTCTCAAACCAGTCTGGACTTGGAAGTTGTACTCGCTATCTCACACATTGCAGGTAAAATTATCATAGAAACTCTTGATGAGGAGAACTATCTGCTGAATATACACCATAAGCTGTCCTGGTCGATACTGTTAAAGGCTTTCTCAAAATCAATCTGTGCCCTTGTGGAACCCAGCCTTTGCTTTTCCTGACTGCTAGTCCACAGCATCGGAAATGAGCTGTAAAATAATTCTTGCCAGGATTTTAATCAGGATTGACAGAAGGGTGATCACACACCAGTTGTTAAAGTTGATAAAGCAAATGGAGGTGTGCCAGGTAATAAGGTCTAGTCACTCTTGTTGTATCAAAACCTTTATTTATACTTATTTTTCAATAGCACATTTAGCTCAGCCAACGCGTTTCATTCCCAAACAGTAGGAACTTCAATCCACTTTATCGATTAGGATCTGCAACCCAGAGGCACCACACAATGGTGGGTGCTGGAGTGATAGTGCCCAGGACCCAGTGCCCAGGACTAATGAAAGTGTGTAAGGTGCAAAGCTATAAGTATGCAATTGGATTCTCTTTCATTTCATTGTTAAAGTTGGTTATTACTCCCTTCTGTGGAATATTGATGATAATGCTGTGGCTCCAGCTATCTGGTACTTTCTTTCCCATCCAAAATGATGTAAGCAATGTTTGGAGGAACCTGGCTGATGTTTCAGTGTCTGACTTGAAGATTTCTGCATTCAGGGTGCCTTGGCAGGAGTTTTTCTATTGTTTACAGACTGAATGGCAGTGATGTTTTCTTCTTTCTGTGGTGGAGCAGGGAAGTGTTCACATCCAAGTCTGACTCTGCTTCTTGAATGTCTGCTTGTTGTTACTGGTCAATTTAAGACTTCTGTGAAGTGCTCAGGCCTGCCGGCTTCCTGCTTTTTCTCTGGTGTGAGTTGTTGCCGTGCTTGGCCATGATAGGGGTGTTGTTTGTTGCAAAGAATTTACCACTGACTATACTTATGATCTTGAAGACCTTCTCCTGGCTCTCTCCTGTCCTTGGAAGGCAAGGGTATACATGTACTCCCACTAGTTTGCTCTTGTCATACATTTGGCTGATCGGGTTGCTTCTATGTACTGTTCCTTGTACTAATAACTCACTTATAAGGATTGAAAAATTACATGTAAGCCCTCATAATGAATAAAAGTGCATACTTCATACCACCATTTGAACATATGTGTGTTATGTGCATTATGCCATGCTGTTGGTAACAATGTGTCTCTATTATTGCATAAGGTCACCTCTAATATCCAGTTATGTAATACCTACGTGTATGAATTCTTAGACATTCAGCAATAAAAAAATTAGGCCAAGTGGGCAGTCCAATTACATTTGCGAGTAATGCAAAATAAAAACTATCAAAAAGATAGCAGTGGAAATGCAGTACCTGTGCAATCCTCAAATATTGTGGTTAATATTGATTAAAAACAAGTTAAAACTGGTGCTGCAACTGACTACACTCCTGCTACTAAGAAGTGTAGGTATGGTAATTATAAATGCAGGACCACATATAAAACTTGTGCATGTCTGGAACAAACAGCAGTATCATATTAACAATATTACACAAAAAGTTAGATAGTTGTTAAATGTATTCTAATCCAAAACTAAGGTACAAAAACTGGAAAGTAAGTACTTAGTCATGTGCCAAAATATGGCTGTTAATTTGATTGAACCTGGTTGCGGACATGTGTAAACGTATCCCAGTACTGTTGAACCTTGAATATTGATGCTATGAAAATGACACTTTTGTGGAACCTCTTATTCTGCTCATGGAGGAAGTACTTACTTTCCACTTTAAATAAAAAATCGTCTCTATCTTCCAAATTTTCAGAGGACTATCTCTGGGCAAAGCATTAAATCATGACTGGGACATCATTACATACTTGTGTGATTTGTTACAATACTTAAGTGGTTTATTAAACGTGATTTATTACTTTCGATCTAATGTTGAAACTCCTAGATAGCTCTGAAGAAGGCAATCTGATGAAACATACTGGCGTAATCTGCAATGTCTGTAATTTACCTGGAAATGAAATCAAGATGTTAAGTGTTAAAATGTTGCACACTTACTAACTATTTCAGCAGCATATTGAACTCTTTGTTCCTTGTTTTCTATATAAGATAACACAGTCTTGCTGCTGTTACATGAGTTGTAGTTAGGGGTGGGCGGAGTTAGCAGAGTTGCACTAGGAGGAATTCCACGGAGTTGCATAAAAATTCTGTGCAATTCTGAGGACTTCCGCTCCGCCCTAGTTCATCACCTCATAGCGTAGAGATTGGTGCGATGCTTGCATCTGCCTAATGTCAAATGTCAACTAAGCGCAGGTAGGGGGCGTGCCAGGATGGGCATTCTTTCCTGTTATTTCTTGGCTTAGGTTGAACTTTCTCATCTTCCCTGTGGCCATCGCTGGCATGGCTGTGCTGCGCATACAACACTGGCTTTGAAATGTAGACTTAGTTTTCATGTCTAAAGTGTCAGGCATGTTTGTGGTTTAAAGTTCTCTCTACATGTATGTTTGTCGCAGCCTTTTGGATTTCCCTAAGAAAGATATGGATTACTTGCAGAAGTGACACTTTTTTGACTGACTCTTTGTTTATGGTCATGTGCAAGAGCTGCAGTTTGCCTTGAAAAAAAGGTCAGAGGAGGGGCAGAGAATTAAAGACATTGTTGACTGCGGTCACAGAAAAAGCTCTTTTAACGTAATGAAGGACACAGGGCCTTATTATCAAGAAAGGGCGATGCATTATCGCCACTTTTATTGGCAGGAAACTGCAGATAAAGCGGCAATAACGGGCTTGATAATATGCCCTTGTGAAATCCCATAGAAGCCCAGGTTAAGGTGTTAACCTGGGCTTCTATGGGAATTCACATGGGCATATTATCAAGCCCATTATTGCCACTTTTCGGCAGTTTCCTGCCGATAAAAGTGGCGATAATGTATCTTCCAGATCATCTGTGCTCCTCTAACCATAGGTTATGTAGTGGCTTTTGCCCTGCCTCACTCCTCTCTGTTCTGCAGCAGAGGAAATACCATTGGTCTTGAATAAACTGTTGGGCTCAGTAAGGACTGCCACAAAGAGGAACAGAAAGGAGAAGGCGAGCCATAGTTTCCCTTCATGATCCTCTCCCATTTCTTCTTTCCTTTCCCTCCTTCCATCCATGGCCTTTTGGCGATGCTGATGGAGATCAAAAGTCCATGGCGGCATGTAACTTACATTCATTCAGGGTGGTTTGCTGCAGTGAAAGGCTTGAAGACTACTGGCAGTATGTCATAGGGACTGTTGATGTGCCGATACCATGATGACGGGGTGCCTTCTGCAGAGTTTCATGTGGATAGCAGAATAAAGAAGCATTTTAGGGGTGGGTGGCGGGGGCAAACTCTGCCACCCAGCGGAATCAGAGTTTTTTGCCGAACTCTACACGCCCAGCAGAGTTGGAAAAACTCTGCAAACTCCGCTGGTGGAGAGGAATTCCCTTCCCACCCTTGGTTGTGGTATGTTTCTGTCTATATTTCAGTCCATTGGATGAGAACATACATTCCTGTAGATTATTGTACTCCTAGTTTTGTATCAGAATGCATTTTAAAATGTTCTAACTTTTTGTGCAATATTGCATATTATAGATACAATACTGTTGTGTGCTCTAGAGAAAGCAAGAATTTTTATTCAAAACCAGGCCCAGTAGGCACACAAGATAACTTGCATAGCAGTGACATGTACATGAGCAGTTATGTATGAAATAGTAACTGGACAACAACCTCCAGTGTGTAAAAATGTGGTATGAGCAGACTAATATAATTACACATGAGAATTATGTGCTTGTCTAGAATTGTTGACTGGCCCTTGTGTTGGACTTGGCACTTTCTGCAGGGTCAACTACAGACTTTTTGCCTTCACTCCTCCATGTTTACGCAATTCATTGCCCTTAGGACTATTTGCACTTTATCACAGTGCTAACGTGCTTGTGATCTCTCCTTAAAAAATGGTGGAATTGACTTATACTCTATTGGTATATTTAACTTTCTTGTAACTCTCAAGTAATATGGCACTACATGTGCCCAGGGCATGTAAATGAAATGCTACTAATGTGTATGCAACATTGATTACCTCACCCAATTATGTAGCACTTTGAACATGTTTCAGGCGTGTCATTGTACCTCCTGTGTCTGCAGTTTTAAACTGCCATTTCAATCTGGAAAAATAAACCTTTTGCCAGGCTCAGACCTGCCTTTTTAATCTGTATAAGTCACCACTAGTGTAGGCCATGGACAGCCCAGAGGACAGGGTAAAATGTATTTAAAAATTAGTATATGTACTTTAAGTTTTCCATGTCCTGGTAGTGAAACCCCCCCTAAATTCTTATTTCACTGATGCAAGGTGTATCTCTCCCAAAGGATAACATTGGAGTTGGCTTATTACTTTTTAGAAGTGTAATTTATAACTGGGAAGAACTAATCAGTTCATGTTTGATGTCTCTCGCATCCGAATTTAAAATCCTAACTTATGGTGAAGCCAGATTTTAAATTGCAATCCTGAAAATACCACATTTAGAACATTGGCATTTTCTTACTGTAGCTAGTTGGTGCCTGTGCTCTGTCTTTGGGTCACATGACTGGGTGTGGGTGGCAGTTTGGCTTTGTGTATTCTTCCTAGACAGTCACATACACTGGCCCATCCAGCCATTAGGTGTGGCTAGATGATCCTTCATTATCAGGATGAGTGGTGGGAGATGGGCACAGCCCCACTTACACTTGAATAGGCTGTGTCCTGTCTCCACACAAAAGGCTGCATATCCCCTGTAGTTAGCTTGGAGTCAGGGCCAGAAAGGCATGGCATCTGTGCTCTTGAAATACATGCCTCTAGAAGCTTCTTTTCACATTAAAAGCACAACTGTGTATGAATATTGGACTTCAGACACAAACTCTTCAGTACACTTTGGGACCTGTGGATACTCTGCCAGGAAGTAGGACTGCTGTGCTACTGAAAGGGCTGCCACTCTGCTGAACTACTACTCTGAAGGAGCTACTGCCCAACTGTGTTGACCTGTCCTCTTGCCAGGGGAGGAAGAACAAGACCTGCAACTTCATCTGGAACCCAAGACCCCGAAGTGACTCAAAGGGCTAGTCTGCTGGCCTCATGATCTGAGCCTCGAGGACTTACATGGTTCCCCTAACAGCTCCTCAATCCAGCTGTAGTAAGTTCCTGACCCTCAAGTGGAACCTCTAAGGTCCTGGACCCTTTGTGTGGCTCAGAGGCTCTTAAATCAAGGTTTTGCACTCTCCATGCCTGCGAACCGGCCAGTTCACACAGAGAAAGTGCCGCTTGCACTGCAAATCAGTGCAAGAAGTTACCAGCCCGTTTCTTTGTGCTGCAACACTGACCACTCACAGGAGACTAACAATGCGAAGCACCAGCCCACTGATCCACAACACTTGGCCTGCTCTTCGCTCCATACCAACAGCGTTTTCCTTGCTCCTCATGAATGGGGCTTGTGGCACAAAACTTGAGAAGATAAACTTTAAGTTACACTAATATGGGACTGTATACGACCCATGCTTCATCATGGTTGGCCTGAACTTTTGAATTTGACCTGATCCAGCAGGACCAGCTAGCCACGGTTGGCACTTTCTGCTTTTAGGGACTATTTTAGTTTATTCTCTAAAAACTTACATGTCCAATTCTACCAAATGGATTTTTGTCATTTTAGTTGTGTTTTATTAAAATAAACATTATCTTTCTAATTTGGTGTGGGATCTTATGTGTGATGTTTTCACTGTTTTACTGTTTGAAGTTTTACACAAATATTTTACACATTGCCTCTAAGTTAAGCCTACCTTTACTTAGCAAGACTGTTCTGTGCCTAGGTACTAGGGGGATAAGCAAAGGTTTATTTGAGGTTTGATTCTTTCTTACCCTGACTAGGATTGTGGTTGCTGCCAGTGAACTAGTTACCCAATTTCTAACATTGGTGATCAGCAGTGAGGAAATCACATGTGCTTGTGCAGTCCCATGCAGTGATTTGGTGTACACTATCATCCCATATCTAAAACCAATTTGAGTTAAAATTCTTCCTGATTGGCCTTTTTTAAAATTCATTCCTATCTGACTGATTATGCCTGTGACTTCACCGGCAAAGATGGGGTTTCAGCTTGTCAAAACTGGAGAGCTACACTATGGCTCAGCTCATGGAGTTTTGCCAGTAGAGGGAGCTGCCCGATAAAAGGAGCACTAAAAAGGTGGAATACCAAAAGGCCTTGAACACATGGGAAGGGGCCCACTAGTTGCAGTCACAACAGATGACCAGAAGGAATTGGATCATGTGGAGGGATCAGAGCAGGACTTCCAATTCCAATCCTGACTTAACCCAGGATTGGAAAACCCTCCCTGTGCAAGAGGAAGTGTGTCTTCTCACAACCTGATCCAAGAAGAACTGGTGTAAAGGCAGGCAAAGAGAAAGTACAGGCTGGAGACAGTCAAGCTCAAAATGGAGGAAAAAGAATGCCAATGGAGGCTGAGCAGAGGAAACTGGTCATCGAAGGGAGAAGTGCTTTGGAGTGTTTGGATCTTGAGTGGAGTTTTGAAGAGCTGGACATCAAGGCCAAAAAGGCAGACTCTCAGTAATGATGATTGCAGATTTTCAAATACAAAAAAACGTGGACAAGTCCTTTAGCAGGTTGAGTTCAAGGTTGCTCACCTGTAACCTAGTAGGAACGCTGACAACAGGTCGTTGTCTTATGAAACCCCTAATCCACCTACCTAGTAGATGGCATGCTTTATCATCGGGGTCCAGCTGGATTGCCGAATGGAATCCAGCTGTGCTTTGACTCCTGTTTACAGCGAAGCAGGTTGTTTGTGTAAAGTGAAGTGCTAAGTGAAGTGAAATTAAATGATAAAAATGCCTGTAGGAAATTCCCTTGTAAAAGTTTTAATAAAAGGGTCCTAGGGCATGAGTAAAAACAAAGGCGTGATATATGTGAGGTGTAAATGTGCCTCAATATCCCTGAAAAAGTGTAGGTCAACTAGTTTCAGCCTTCTACGCTACTCGTGAGGCTTGCCTCAGGACCAGGTATAATGTAGGTGGCCCAAATAGATTATGGGAGGCCACCGCAGGGTGTATATCAGTGCATACCCTAAAGTGCGCTGTGAGTGTCGTGGATCAGGCTACTTACAGATCCAGCGAGAAGAATATCTGAAACGGAAACAAGGAATATGCAACAGATATATTCACACCATTATTTGCTGTCATGCATGTCCTAAGCATCTGCGTTCCTTTGTGTGGCAGAACCTGCATTGAAAATAAGGTGTCCGTCATGCATGAGGTCTACCTGGAATTAACCATGTGTGGCTACAATGTGCTATGGGTGCACATAATAATATGCTTTGAAAAGGTGTTTGGTTTTTCTTTTTAAGTGTGGTTTAATCTGTCGTAGTTGGCCAATATCGGTCAGCTCGTCGCTTACATGGCACTTGTTGTGATATTAAAATGATACACTTAATGAATAATAGTGCTTAGTTTTTGAGGCAGAGAACACATGAAACAAGGACAGATTCACAAAACGGGATTGACTGATATTAAACAGAAATGTAAAGCTCACTTTGAACTCTCCTGTGTGAGGATTCATGGATCCAGTCACACGGGGGACTTCCTGTATTGTGGACCATGAGAGGATGTAAACGATGTAGGCATTCGTCAGAGGGAAAGTTACACAAATGTGGTTCATGTATTGGCATGGAAAGCGTTGCGGTGATCTTACGGTCATTTCTAAGACAGGATTGAAAACAAGCTGTTTCAAGTAAACGCGGGTGTTACGTTTGTGAAGAAGTTACCAAAAAACGAGCACTCATATAAGCGCTTAAGTGGCAGTAATCACGAGGGCATATTTAAGAAAGGATTGCAAGCTGTTTTTGAGTAAACGCAAGCGTTGTGTTTATAAAGAAGTTACCACTAAGCGATTGCAGATTTTCTACAGTGCCATCTAGAGACAAGAGGGTCCATACTCCTAAAGGACTGGTGCCTGAGTTTGTTGCGGGAGACAATATTAACAAGTGGTTTGAGGGTCATAAGATTGCCTTACAGCTTCACAGGATCCATAAGGTGGACTGGGGGGCTAGTATATGGGGAAATATTCCTTATGAGGAGAGGGACACCCTACTGGCCCTGAAAAGGGAGACAGAATGAGGTATCCTCCAATGAAGGAAGCCTTTGTCAGGAAGTGTGGCCTCATCCCAGAGAAGTATAGGCAGAAGTTTAGGGACAGTCAGAATATGGCCCATCAGATCTAGCTGGATCGTGTGGATTCCTTTTGCAAGACACTAGATGGCTGGGTGAAAGGCAGTGAGATCAATGATTATGGATGGGCTGTACAACTTGATTACAAGGGAGCATATGGTCAGTCTTTATTTCCAGATCTGATCCAACTACTTATTGATAGAAAGCTCACTGGTCCTAGGGAGCTTGCTAAGGAGGTGGTACAGGTAGTGACCCCAAGAAGGGTGGCTCATTTTTTTCCTATCAGAGTAAGGGGGGAGGTGCACATAGACACAGATAGGTCCCAGAATAAGGTGGGAGGAAAGGGTTTTCATGAACGATCTGAGAAAGAGAGAGATTGTGCTGGGCGATGGCCCAGGGCACCCCATTTTCAAGCAGCTGCTTTGGTTTTTCTCAGTTAAGACACAAGCATGGAACTCTGCCTGTCCTAAGAAGCCATGCACTGTTGGAACCTCTACACTGGTGACCAATATGGCCTTGGAGGTAAGCAGTCTCCTTGATCTCCCTGAGCTGGGATGTAGGCACAGAGTGTGAGCTGGTGATCCCTGAGGGTGGTAGTCACCACTTCCTTCAGTTGAAAGTGAATCGGGTCCCAATCACTGCTCTGAGAGACACCAGGGCTAGCCAGACCATGGTAGTGGAAAAGCTAGTTTTTCCAGAGCAGTACATCAGCCAGGTGTATAGGGTGACTCAGGCCCATGGGCAGGACGTTTTCCACCCTATAGCTGACATCCCTGCAGTGGGGTGCGGTGATGACCCAAAAGAGGGCCATAATTCGTCCCCAAATTCCCCAAATGCCCATAGACTGCATTCTGGGGAATGAGTTGCCCCTGGTGGAGAACTCGGAGGGATGGCCACCCAGGACACAATGGCAGTTTAATTTTTCTGGGGGTACCACTACCAAGTGGAAGGTATGGAAGCCCAGCTTGAGGGGCAGGGTGAACCTACCACTGTCCCCCGATCAGTCTCAGGGTACAGACCCTGGCCTGAGTGGGCAGTCTCAGGATATCACCCCTGAACTGGTAGGAAGGGGAATGGAAGAAGGGTGCCTAACACCCGGGGCTACTGCCCCCCACTCTGAGAAACCTCAGTGATCAAAGAGAACCCTGGATGGCTTGGGACCTTTCTCCTGGTACTGACAGGTGGCAGTGGTTTCTATTGGATACTGTCCTTATGGTAAGAGTTTTCTTTAGGTTAGGGACAGAAGTATGATCCAAGGGTGGAGTGGGCCACATCACTATGTTGGGCATGGTGGTCCTGTCTGCGTACTGGGATGCATCTGTATGATAGTTAAAGTTAGGTGCCACGTAGATGGAGTCCACAGATAAAGAGAAGTGTTCCCCATGGGTCAGTTCAGTGGCTCAGGAGAGTATAGAATGAGGGATTCAATTGAGTTGAGACAGGCGTCAAACTGACAAGTGCCTTTGGACTCTGGGCAATTTACCAGTAATGAAGTGCTTGTGCTTTCACCATAAAACATTTAAGAGTTGGCATATCCCAATTGGCATATTTAATTTATTTGTAAGTCCCTACTAAAGAGGCGCTACTTGTGCCCAGGGCATGTAAATTAAACACTGCCAATGGGCCTGCAGCACTGATTGTGAAACCCACTTAAGTAACTCTTTAGAAATGTCCCAGGTCATCCATTGTGGAGCTGGTGAATACAGTTTTAAACTGCCATTTCGAATTGGCAAACTAAGGGCCAGATGTAGGAGCCAAAATACTGGTCGGTAATGGGAGATTTCGGCCGTTACCGACCGGTATTAAGTATTTGGCATGTAGCGGCCCTATTTTACTGATTCGGTAAATTTACCGAATCAGTAAATTTACCGAATCGGTAAAATACCGAATCAGTATTCGGTAATTTTCAGATGTAGGTGGGACTCTTCTGAGTCCCACAGGCCTTACCGAATCGGTATTTTACCACCCAATCCAATTGGGTGGTAAAATACCGATTCCAGGTGTGCATGCACATGTGTGCATGCACACCTATGCCATGTGACAGACAGACATGTCACACGTGCCTGAATCCGGGGTGCCAGACTGTGTCAAAGTGACACTCCCTGCACCCTTGCAACATTCGGTATTTACCGAATCGGTAAATACCGATTCGGTAATGCCCATTGATTCCTATGGGCTTCAATGCCCATAGGAATCAATGGGCATTACCGAATCAGTATTTACCGATTCGGTAAATACCGATTGTTACAGAATCGGTAATTCAAATACCAATTCTACCTTAATCTCCCCCCTTCTATTTTACCGATTCATAAATACCGAATCGGTAAAATTCGGTATTTATGAATCGGTAAAATATACTTACCTACATCTGGCCCTAAACCTTTTACAAGGCCGAAATCTGCATTTTAAATACATATGTCATTCATAAGGAAGGTCATGGACAGCCCAGAGGGCAGGGTACAATGTATTTAAAATATAGCACATGTATGTTTAAGTTTTATATGTCCTAGTAGTGAAACGCTCTTAAATTTATTTTTCACTACCTCAAGGTCTAACTCTCTCATACTATCACATTGGAGTATTACATTTTAGAATTGTATCTTCCAAATGAGAAGAGATGACCGGTTCATGTTTGGTATCACTGGAATCCTAATTTAGAATCCAAACTTATTGTGAAGTTGAATTTTAAATTACAATACTGAAAATGCCACTTTTAGAAAGTTGGACTTTTCTGGCAGAAAGTTGGCCTTTTCTACCTTTAGCCATTTGGTGGCTGAAGTCTGTCTTTAAAACATATGACAGTATTTGGTGACAGTTGAACTTTGTGTATTCCTCTTAGAAAGCCACACACAATGGGATTGTAGGTGTGGCTGGACGGGCCAGCACTGGCAGAATGGCTAGGAGAAGTATTCTTGAAAAACCTGGATCCTGTCTCCACGCACAGGGCTGCATATTCCCTGTAAATATTCTGGACCCAGGACCAGGAAAGCAGGGCATCTGTGTACTTCAAAGGCATGCCTCCCGAAGCGTCTCCTCAATTCATAGTCACAACTATGTGTAAATACTGGAACTAAGACACCAACTCTTTAGCACACTTCTGGACCTGTGGATACTCTGCAAGGAAAAATAATTGCTATTCTGCTGAAAGTACTGTCACTCTGCTGGACTGCTACTCTGAAGAAGTTACTGCCCTGCTGTGCTGACCTACTAACCTTTAGCCCGGGGAAGAAGAATTGGACCTGCAACTTCATATTGAACCTAGGACCACAGAGTAACTCAAAGGGCTACCCTACAGGCCTTCTGATCTGATCCTAAGGGACATAAAAGGCTCCCTTAACAGTTTCTGGTGTCAGGTGCAGCTGACCCCCAAGTGGCTCAGAGGTGCCTTTTATGTCCTGGACCTTTGGTGTGGTTTACGTGCTCTTAAATATAGCTTTACTTTCACAGCTGCAAACAGGCTGGTTCGCACCAAGACTATGTGCTCACATTAAAAATCAGTGTGAGTCGCCGCCAGCTCATCTATTCGCACTGCTGCATTGACAGCTCGATGGACTCCCAATGTTAAGCACCAATTTGCCCAGCTTTGATTCCCAGTGTTCTCCTTCATAAATGCCGAACAAAAGGGGGTGGTGATGGACGGAGCATCTGAACCAATCAAACACTCACACCCAGTCAAAAGATCTGGGTTTAATCCATCACCGTTCTTTAGCCCACTCTGCCACCCCAGTTCAGACATGGCTATATGCAAATCAGTCTGACCCTGTGACTCATGGGAACATTCCAGCCCAAACTGCCAAGCCATGTCTTCCCTGGACCGGAAACAAGCTTCCGAGGACTGATTTCTGGCATTCCAGCCGTCTTCAGCCCGGCTTGCTTGAATCCAGTGGCAAAGTGAGCAAGGGACTCACGTCTGAGCATACCCTGCCACTCTTATGGTGGCCAAAAGCAGTACAAAAGGGGGTGGTGATAGACGGAGCATCTGAATCAATCAAACACTCACACCCAGTCAGGGTATGCTCAGTCCCATGCTCTCCACACCACTGGATTCAAGCAAGCCGGGCTGAAGACGGCTGGAATGCCAGAAAACGGTCCTCGGAAGCTTGCTTCTGGTCCAGGGAAGGCATGGTTTGGCAGTTTGGGCACAGGGTCAGACTGATTTGCATATGGCCATGTCTGAACTGGGGTGGTTTGGAGTGCAAAAAAACGATGGATTTAGGCCCAGATCTCTGTACTTGGGTAAATGTATGACATTGTTCTGCATTCTGTCCATCAACTGTGGTTTTTGCCTTCATAAATGCCAACAGCCTCCTATGGTGTCCCCCTTATTCTTTGTGACCCTCCCCAATGTGAGCTGGACCCTTGGCACAAACCATGAGAAGGTAAACTTTTGAGCTGGACTAATCTGGGGCTTATCTGACCCGCGCTTCTTCAGAGGCTGCCTGAACTTTGACTTTTACTCGGCCCAGAAAACCATAGTTGGTGCTCTCTGCCTTTAGGCACTATTTTATAGGTTATTCTTTCAAAAAGAAAACCTCTAATTCCACTGATTGGATTTTTGTCATTCTGTTATTATTTTATGTATCAAATGAAGCTCTATTTTAATAATCCGGTGTGGGATCTTTTGGTGTTTAATTCTAACAGTTTTACTTTTTGAAATGTTGCACAAATACTTTAGACATGGCCTCTATGTTAAGCCTGACTTCTCTGTGCCAAGCTACCAGGGGATTGAGGACAGATTAATTTTGGGTCTGCTTGTGCCTTACCCTGACTAGGATTGTGGTTGTCGCTTGACCGGAACTCACAACCCCCTCAACCAGTATCTAATTTCTGACTAAATTAAGACCTAATGTCCAACATGATGAATAAATAGTTGACAAAATAACCCATAGAAATTAATGTAAGGTAAGGACACAAAGAAACCATCTAACGCAAATGTTAGACCTGGCATCATTGGTGTGGTTTCCCCTGTATTTTTGCCTTTGACTCCTGTGTATTTGCTGTGTGCTGGACTTCGTTTAGCTGGTCTAGATTCTTTGGGCACTTTGCCACTGCTGTTCAGTGCCAAATTGCAACTGCTTCCTTTGTAAATTATTGTTATGGATTGGTGATTCTATGATTGGCATATTTGATTTACTAGTCAGTCCCTAGTACAGTGCACTGCGTGTGCCCAGGGCCTGTAATTCAAATGCTCCTAGTGGGCAGGCAAAAGACAGTTCTTTTTGCATTTGTCAACTCTAGTGGGACGGTATGCCCAGACATGGGTCCTGTGCTCTCCATGCCACTGGAGTCAAGCTATCCTGGCTGATGAGGGGTGAAACCCTGAACCCGGCCCCAAGATGCTTGTTTTCAGTCCAGGAAGGACATGGTTTGGCAGTTCGGGCTGGACTGTTCCCATTGGATGCAGGGTCAACACTGATTTACATATGGCTGGGCTCAAACTGGAATTGCATGAGGAGCAAAAAAACAATGGTTTTAGGCCCAGATCTCTGTACTGTGGTGAATGCATGACATTGTTCTGCATTCTGTACATCAATTGTACTTTTTGCTAGTGTGCCTGCAGCACTGAGTGTGCCACCCACATAAGCAGCCTGTAAAGGTAACTCAGGCCTGTCATTGCAAGGCCTATGGGCAGACTGGTAGTGCCATGTTAACTTGACAAGTGCACCCAGTGGCCAGCCCCTAATCTTCCCTTTTCTTACATGTTAGTCACCCCTAAGATAGGCCCAATGTACCCCTGTGGACAGGGTGCAGTGTATGTAAAAGGTAGGACATGCCCTGGTGTGAATGGCATGTCCTGATAGTAAATAAACTGCCAATTCCGTTTTTCACTTTTGCAAGGCTGCCTGTTACCATAGTATAGAATGGGGGGTCTGCTTATAACATTTTATAAACATACCTACCCCTAGGAACAAGGTAGGAAATTACAGTTTAGTATGCCTTGAGTCAGAATGTTAAAATGCATCTTTTAGTGGGGTGATTTTTACATTATGTGTTTGAAAATACCACTTTTAGAAAGTAGGTATTTTCTTGCTTAGCCATCTAATGTGCCTCTTCTAGAATGTGTCTGGTTTTGGTGTTACAGGGTCTGGGGATGTGCAGTGACTCTCGAGAGTCTGGATGAGTCAGAACTGGACTGAATAGACCTAGGATGCATTTAGAGTAAGGGGAGGGGATTTCCTTTCACCTAAATGGGCCTGGTCTGCCTGCCACAATGCTGTTTCCACCTCCTGCCAGGAACCTGCACCAGAGAGGACAGAACTGGTTTTGTCTGAGCCCTGGACTTCTCTGCCACAAGAGAACAACTGGTTTTGCATTATAAAAAGAAGGGCCCAGACTCCAGCCTTTTAGATCACTTCAGGGAAATACAGAGGGACCTTTGCCAAGGAGAAGAGCTGGGGAACCGGGGGAGGAATACTGCCCCTGTGCTGTTTGCTATTTGGGGCTGGCCTGCAATGGTTACTTTCTGCCAAGGAAAGGGAAAACGATTTTGCTCCTTTCTGTGCCCCTGCTGGAAAAAGATCTCCATGGGCTTGAAGAGCTTGCCTCCTGTTCTGAAGTCTCAGGGACACAAAGACTTCACCACCAGCTCACCTGAACTTCCCTCCCGGGAATTCTGACCTGCCAAGAGGTGCCTGTACCTGTTATGGGCCTCTTTAGGTTGTTCTGGCTGTTGGGAGTTGGAAAAGCATCGTAACAATGAGAAATGTGACTCATCACACATGTTTCCAATACATTGCCAAAGAAATCGTCGCAATGCCTGCCCACAGCTCAAGAAATAGCTGCATGTTGCATCGAGTGCACCGATCGCCAAAGTCCGGGATCCACGCACCAACTCTGTTGCAAGCCCTGCTGTGCGGCTGGAACAACTCACGCATTGTCCCAACTTGTAGCATCACATATAGGCGCAATGTCTGTTGCATTATTGGGTGAGGCAGTAAGAAACCGATACATCACCTCTCCATGCAGTAAGAAGCCTATGCATCACCTCCTCTCCGATAGGGAACCAACGCATCACCTCCCCTGCGCAGCAGTAAAGAACCAACCCCCGGAGCAAACAACTGATGCATCACCTTATCTGAATGTTAGGAACCGACGCATCACCTTCCCTGCACCCTTTTTGTTTTTGTGCGCGACGCATCCAAGGTATTTTGTGCGAATAGTGTTGTATCTGCAATTTACTTTGAACTGAACTATTTCTACTATTTTAAAGTCATCCTTTTATTACTGTATTGTGGATTTTTGTTGTTTTGGTCTTGTGTGGCTTAGACAAAGATTACTTATTTTTCTAAACTGGTATGGTGTCTATTTGCAGTGTTTTCACTGTATTACTGTATGTGTTCAGAAATGCCTTACACACTGCCTCTGAGATAAGCCTGTCTGATCGTGCCAAAATACCAAGGGGGTTATTTTAGAAGTGTTTCCCCCTTACCATGACCCGAAGCAAGGGTCCCTATTTGGACTGAGGTATTCACCTTGTGGCAGGTCAGAACTCTCTACAACAGAGTTTCAGGGGAGAGGTGGTGAATACTTTGTGTCCCTGAGACTTCAAAACAGGAGGCCCACACTCATAGGCACACTGAATGAATGAATGAATGAATAGAAGCTTTATTCGATTTTGTTTCTTAAAATCATAAAAGCATACAAAAATAACAGTAATTAAAAATAAATATATACAGTCAACAAAAACATAACTTCACATTAAAAAAAAGACATAGCCCCAACCTCAGAATTCGGCGGTGAGACATATTTTCAAGGGGTTTATCCCTATCTTGAATAAAGGTACACAAGTTTGTCCTTTAAAGTGAGTGAGCTCAAAAGTTGCGACAATTGTGCAATGAAACCCATCTGTTGGCAACAGAGAAACTAGTACCACTGGGTACCTGGACTTCCCCACCCAACGTGTGGTGGTAGGCTATTGTTGTTCCTAATCGGGGGATATTTGGCGTACAGGGATAGAAATCATGTAAGTCCCAAGTCTGGATTGGACCATCCCCCTCTAGGGCTGGACAAGATCTTAAATATGGTGCGATGTTCCGATTCCTGAATCTGACCAGAACCAAATCCCCTGAAATGTTTTTTGGTAGGCGGCCCAACCAGCCCACCCTTCTCACAGACAGGATTCCGCCGTCTTTGTCCGGTGGTAGGGGTCTATTCCTTCCCAACCAGAATATAACTTTGTTCATTAGATCCAGCTGGCGCTCAGTTTTTCCCAGCGCAAGTGGTGGGACTCCAGTGAGGACGGACACATATGGCGCTGCTTGTGGCGGAAGGTGTATGTTTGGTGCAATGCGTATTGACTTGGCCTCTGGGGGCCTTGATATAACAGGTTTGGAAGGAGCTTTAAAAGTAGTTGAACCTGGGATTATAGGAAATAATGGAGTGGCTTGCTTACTTGTAAGGATGGCAGAGAGCTTAGCTGGTGGAGAGGTGGTGGTTGGCTGGGATCGGTTCGAGTTTACAGGATTATCAATGGGTTTCAGGATGGCCGTGATTTTGTTCTCGAGACCCAAGAGCCTTTCCCCTATACCGTTGATTTGTTCTGTTAGTGGGGAAATGATGGTTTTAACAATTTGTTCAATCTGAGTCAAAAGAGGAATCTGGGAATAAGATATTGGTTCGTCCAGATTGACATCAGTCTCCTTGATGGTAGGGAGATTGATTTGATTTGATTTGATTTGGACTTATAGAGCGCATGGCTGCCCTGGAGCGTCCCAGCGCTAATCCTAACCTGAACCTAATGAACTCAAATGAGGGACGGCATTAAGGGATGGTAGGGAAGAGAAAGGTTTTAAGTGCTCTTCTAAATTTAAGGTGAACAGGTTCCATCCGTAGCTCTCTAGGAAGGGCGTTCCATTTGTTTGAGGCATTCAGCGAGAACCGGCGGCCTCCTGTGCGTGCCTTCCTCACTCTTGGGATGATGGCCAGATTTTCCCTATCGGAGCGTAGGGCCCTGGTCGACTTGTAGGGGCGAATCAGTCCTCTCAAGGCTGGAGGGCCTTTGCCATGCAGAGTTTTATGAGCGATACAGAGTGACTTGAAAGTGATCCGCTCTTGGATGGGGAGCCAGTGCTGGGCCTTTAGCAATGGTTTGGCTGATGCCCTTCTAGGCGCCCCCATCAGCAGCCTGGCTGCAGCGTTCTGGGCTCGCTGGAGAGTATTGATCGTAGCAAGGGGGGCAGCGAGGAAAAGGGCGTTGCCATAATCCAGTTTGGACAGGATCAGACCCTGGATTAGCAGCTTTCTGGATTGAAACGGAAGGAGAGGGAGAACCTTCCGGGCTGCTCGTAGCAGGCCGAAGTAGCCTCCTGCCACCTTCTGCGCATGGGTCTTGAAGGTTAGTTGGGGTTCAAACCAGATCCCCAGGCTTTTAATTTGTTCCTTGGGGGGAGGAAGGTCTCCCATACAGGGGGGCCACAACTCGGGGGGTAGAGAGGTGAGTTGATTGCCTAAGAACATGATCTCGGTCTTAGTTCCATTCAACTTGAGTTTTGAGCTGGACATCCAGGAGGAAATGGCTGTGAGACAATCCGGGAGGTCGGCCGAGCGGCCCCCTTGTTGTGACAGCGAGACGACAAGCTGGGTGTCGTCTGCGTAGCTGATGGATTTAATCCCAAATGGGGCTACTACCTTCTCTAGCGGGGCCATGTAGACATTAAACAGCGTGGGGCTGAGGGAGGAGCCCTGCGGCACCCCACACTGGAGAGGGGTGGCCTTAGACATGGACCCATTCTCCCAAATCCTGAAGGATCTCTCATCCAGGTAGGACTGCAACCATTTAAGGGCTGATCCTGTGATGCCCAGCATGGCCAGGCGTTGGGCCAGAACTGCATGATCTACGGTATCGAATGCAGTGCTTAGATCCAGGAGGATCAGAGCTACCGATCCCCCTGAATCCAAGATGCATCTTACCTCTTCAGTCATCGCCAGAAGGGCGGTGTCTGTGCCCTGACCCGGGCGAAAGCCAGTTTGAGAGTCACTGAGGAGGTGATTAGACTCCAGGTACTCTGAAATCTGCCTATTCACCACTTTTTCGGCCACTTTGCTCAATCCAGGTAGAAGGGAGATTGGGCGAAAGTTGGCCAGATCGGAGGTGTCTAATCCCGGCTTCTTTAGGAGCGTTTTGACTCTGGCCTGCTTCCAGCTCGGGGGCACTATGCCCGAGGATAATGACGTATTAAGTAGCTCAGTAGCTACGGGGGCAATAGTATTCAAGGTTTGTTTTAGGATGTGCATCGGGATTGGGTCTGAGGGGGAGCCACTTTTTATATTGGATAGGATGCTACAAAAGTCTTCCTTGGATATAGTGTTGAATGCCTCAAATTGAGGGCAGGCAGGGTCCGGAGGAAGGATTTCGATGGGTCCAATGGCGGTGGATTGCGGGAGGCTGTCCAGGATTTTCCTAATTTTAGTATCGAAGAATTCTGCTAACTGGTTGCATTTCAATACAGGGTCGTTATGAACCAGCGTGGGAGCCGGGACTTTAAGGAGCTGGTTAATAATTTTAAATGTTTCTCTGGCAGAATTGGCTGAAAGACGAATTTTTTCTTCAAAAAAGGCAGCTTTGGATTTTTGACGTGCCGATTTATAGAGTTTTAAGGCAGCTTTATATGCAGATTTGTTAATAGGTGCCCAGTCTTTCCGCCACGCTCGCTCCGCTCTTTTACAGTCTTTTCTAAGTTCTCTTAGTTCGGGCGAGAACCAGGGGGATTTGAAAGTATTGCTCTTTTTGGTACTAGGTTTAAGGGGCAGAACCGAGTCCAGGGACTTAGTAAGCCAGTCTTGAAAGTTTATATCTGCTTGTAGGACATCGGATACTGCAAGAGGTGTCGATTGTTCGAGAGCACTTGTCAAATTCTCTACTGACAGCCTTGGCCATGGTCTTTGAAGTATGCTGGGACAGGAGGCCTTAGTTTTTTCATTATAGAATTCCCACGAAAAAGGTACTACGAAGTGGTCTGACCATAGCAGGGGCAGTGGGGGTTTGGCTACGAGCTGGGGGATGTTGGAGAAGATCGGGTCCAACAGATGGCCCTTGTTGTGGGTGGCTTCCTTGCTAGTCAGCTTAAGGTCAAAGGAGTTGAGGTTGGTAATCAAATCAACGGCTGAGATATCCTTGGGATCGTCAAAATGTAAATTCAGATCACCCAGGATCAGAAAATTCGGGGCCTGAGCGGCAGCTGATAAGGTAGTTTCAAGTAGGGAGTCAGAGAAGTGTTTTAAGCTCCCCGGGGGTCTATAGATGAGGAGACCTGAGAGGGAGTGAGTGGGTGAAAGCTGAATATTAAAGCTTGCGCTTTCAGCGTCTGAGATTCCACCCTCCTGCAATCTGCAGGTCAGAGAATCCCGGTGGATTATGGCGAGTCCCCCCCCTTGCCTTTCACCCTATTCATACATTGAATATTAAAACCACTGGGTAGTGCAGAGATAATATCAAAGTCTGTATGAGGGGTTAACCATGTCTCCGTCAGGAAGAGCAGGTCAATATTGCTGTCCTCTATCAGCAGGTTGATCTCGACCGCATGCTTAGGCAGCGATCTGCAATTGAGGAGTGCCATCTGAAGTATTCTCCCAGCCTTCTTCCCAGATGTCTTCCCAATTATGGGGGCCGGGCAGGCTGGGCATCGACAGAAAGGGAGATTTAAACCGTCCCAGTGAAGACATCCTGGGTCGATTGAGCGTCGTAATGATAGGAGTTCCTCCCTGGAGAAACTTGTGGGTATAAGCGGGACCACGGGCATAGTGACTGGCCCTAGGCCCGGTCTGGCCCGGACGGGCCCAGACGGGCTTGCCTCTGGCGCGCCCGCTGCGCCCGCCCGCTGCGCGGACGGAAAACGGACTTCATTAAGTAACGCCCGGGCTGTGATTCGCCCGACCGCTAGAGCGCTGACCGTGCTTTTTCGCCAACAATGGCGGCCAAAGTCGTCGCCCTTTGCAAGCCTGTGTTCCACCGAGAGTAGCCCTAAAATCGGCCCCCGGTGTGTAGTAATGGGGGTAGGAGAAGCGCCCGGCTGTCCCAGACAGCGTGAGTGCAAGGATGCAATTTATTCAGCAACTTCGTTCCACAACACGATTTTTACAATCAAAAGTGCAATAGTGATATTTAAAAGAATAAAAACAGGGGGGGAATGCCTAACTCCCGGCTTCCGCCTCAGGAGCGCTTTTGAGTTCGCATAGGTGCAAAATAGCAAGAGAATACCTGGCTAAGCCTGCTGCTCTTATACGCCCGGGCTGTGATTCGCCCGACCGCTAGAGCGCTGACCCTGCTTTTTCGCCTACAATGGCGGCCAAAGTCGTCGCCCTTTGCAAGCCTGTGTTCCACCAAGAGTAGCCCTAAAATCGGCCCCCGGTGTGTAGTAATGCGGGTAGGAGAAGAGCCCGGCTGTCCCAGACAGCGTGAGTGCAAGGATGCAATTTATTCAGCAACTTCGTTCCACAACACAATTTTTACAATCAAAAGTGCAATAGTGATATTTAAAAGAATAAAAACAGGGGGGGAATGCCTAACTCCCGGCTTCCGCCTCAGGAGCGCTTTTGAGTTCGCATAGGTGCAAAATAGCAAGAGAATACCTGGCTAAGCCTGCTGCTCTTATACGCCCGGGCTGTGATTCGCCCGACCGCTAGAGCGCTGACCCTGCTTTTTCGCCTACAATGGCGGCCAAAGTCGTCGCCCTTTGCAAGCCTGTGTTCCACCAAGAGTAGCCCTAAAATCGGCCCCCGGTGTGTAGTAATGCGGGTAGGAGAAGAGCCCGGCTGTCCCAGACAGCGTGAGTGCAAGGATGCAATTTATTCAGCAACTTCGTTCCACAACACAATTTTTACAATCAAAAGTGCAATAGTGATATTTAAAAGAATAAAAACAGGGGGGGAATGCCTAACTCCCGGCTTCCGCCTCAGGAGCGCTTTTGAGTTCGCATAGGTGCAAAATAGCAAGAGAATACCTGGCTAAGCCTGCTGCTCTTATACGCCCGGGCTGTGATTCGCCCGACCGCTAGAGCGCTGACCCTGCTTTTTCGCCTACAATGGCGGCCAAAGTCGTCGCCCTTTGCAAGCCTGTGTTCCACCAAGAGTAGCCCTAAAATCGGCCCCCGGTGTGTAGTAATGCGGGTAGGAGAAGAGCCCGGCTGTCCCAGACAGCGTGAGTGCAAGGATGCAATTTATTCAGCAACTTCGTTCCACAACACAATTTTTACAATCAAAAGTGCAATAGTGATATTTAAAAGAATAAAAACAGGGGGGGAATGCCTAACTCCCGGCTTCCGCCTCAGGAGCGCTTTTGAGTTCGCATAGGTGCAAAATAGCAAGAGAATACCTGGCTAAGCCTGCTGCTCTTATACGCCCGGGCTGTGATTCGCCCGACCGCTAGAGCGCTGACCCTGCTTTTTCGCCTACAATGGCGGCCAAAGTCGTCGCCCTTTGCAAGCCTGTGTTCCACCAAGAGTAGCCCTAAAATCGGCCCCCGGTGTGTAGTAATGCGGGTAGGAGAAGAGCCCGGCTGTCCCAGACAGCGTGAGTGCAAGGATGCAATTTATTCAGCAACTTCGTTCCACAACACAATTTTTACAATCAAAAGTGCAATAGTGATATTTAAAAGAATAACAACAGGGGGGGAATGCCTAACTCCCGGCTTCCGCCTCAGGAGTGCTTTTGAGTTCGCTTAGGTGCAAAATAGCAAGAGAATACCTGGCTAAGCCTGCTGCTCTTATACGCCCGGGCTGTGATTCGCCCGACCGCTAGAGCGCTGACCGTGCTTTTTCGCCTACAATGGCGGCCAAAGTCGTCGCCCTTTGCAAGCCTGTGTTCCACCGAGAGTAGCCCTAAAATCGGCCCCCGGTGTGTAGTAATGCGGGTAGGAGAAGCGCCCGGCTGTCCCAGACAGCGTGAGTGCAAGGATGCAATTTATTCAGCAACTTCGTTCCACAACACAATTTTTACAATCAAAAGTGCAATAGTGATATTTAAAAGAATAAAAACAGGGGGGGAATGCCTAACTCCCGGCTTCCGCCTCAGGAGCGCTTTTGAGTTCGCTTAGGTGCAAAATAGCAAGAGAATACCTGGCTAAGCCTGCTGCTCTTATACGCCCAGGCTGTGATTCGCCCGACCGCTAGAGCGCTGACCGTGCTTTTTCGCCTACAATGGCGGCCAAAGTCGCCGCCCTTTGCAAGCCTGTGTTCCACCGAGAGTAGCCCTAAAACCGGCCCCCGGTGTGTAGTAATGCGGGTAGGAAAAGCGCCCGGCTGTTCCAGACAGCGTGAGTGCAAGGATGCAATTTATTCAGCAACTTCGTTCCACAACACAATTTTTACAAGCAAAAGTGCAATAGTGATATTTAAAAGAATAAAAACAGGGGGGGAATGCCTAACTCCCGGCTTCCGCCTCAGGAGCGCTTTTGAGTTCGCTTAGGTGCAAAATAGCAAGAGAATACCTGGCTAAGCCTGCTGCTCTTTTACGCCCGGGCTGTGATTCGCCCGACCGCTAGAGCGCTGACCGTGCTTTTTCGCCTACAATGGCGGCCAAAGTCGTCGCCCTTTGCAAGCCTGTGTTCCACCGAGAGTAGCCCTAAAATCGGCCCCCGGTGTGTAGTAATGCGGGTAGGAGAAGCGCCCGGCTGTCCCAGACAGCGTGAGTGCAAGGATGCAATTTATTCAGCAACTTCGTTCCACAACACAATTTTTACAATCAAAAGTGCAATAGTGATATTTAAAAGAATAAAAACAGGGGGGGAATGCCTAACTCCCGGCTTCCGCCTCAGGAGCGCTTTTGAGTTCGCTTAGGTGCAAAATAGCAAGAGAATACCTGGCTAAGCCTGCTGCTCTTATACGCCCGGGCTGTGATTCGCCCGACCGCTAGAGCGCTGACCGTGCTTTTTCGCCTACAATGGAGGCCAAAGTCGTCGCCCTTTGCAAGCCTGTGTTCCACCGAGAGTAGCCCTAAAATCGGTCCCCGGTGTGTAGTAATGCGGGTAGGAGAAGCGCCCGGCTGTCCCAGACAGCGTGAGTGCAAGGATGCAATTTATTCAGCAACTTCGTTCCACAACACAATTTTTACAATCAAAAGTGCAATAGTGATATTTAAAAGAATAAAAACAGGGGGGGAATGCCTAACTCCCGGCTTCCGCCTCAGGAGCGCTTTTGAGTTCGCTTAGGTGCAAAATAGCAAGAGAATACCTGGCTAAGCCTGCTGCTCTTATACGCCCGGGCTGTGATTCGCCCGACCGCTAGAGCGCTGACCGTGCTTTTTCGCCGCAATGGCGGCCAAAGTCGTCGCCCTTTGCAAGCCTGTGTTCCACCGAGAGTAGCCCTAAAATCGGCCCCCGGTGTGTAGTAATGCGGGTAGGAGAAGCGCCCGGCTGTCCCAGACAGCGTGAGTGCAAGGATGCAATTTATTCAGCAACTTCGTTCCACAACACAATTTTATGTTATGATTATGAACGGGCATCACGGTGGTTACAGTTGGTGTATGAGGTTTTGATTGAGTCCTTTCGGCCTTGTCCTCAGTGTTATCTCTATTGACAGGTAGTAACCATGAAAGTACAGAGGCTTGTGTATTGACTTTGTTAAATAAAGAGGGGGTTTCCTGTAAACTGCCTTTAGTATTAGTAATGCGGGTGCCGTTGGCGAAGAAGGGTGAGTCTACACTGACATATTTTGTTTTACATAGTCTATTTAGCTCACCCCATGGCGAGAGATTCTGCATTCTTGGGGAGTTTAGTGGAGGAGATAGTGTACTAGATGGGGAGTAACAGGGGCAGATTATGTCTGTAACATGCACAGTTGGCCGGGAGTTTGTGGTAAGCATTTGGTGCATTTGCCCCGCATGACACCCCTGCGCATCTGGGCTTGTTCCCCCCTTACAGGGCATGATCACAATGGCAGTAATGATGTTACGATCAGATGTTAAGTTAAAGTATGTACACTATACCTCCTTTTGCAGAAATACCAAGGGGGGTGGCCCGTCCCGTCCTAATCGGTCCACGGAGGGCCACAGAGGGCCCGCCCTTTGCCCGGGCTTAGCCCCGGGCGCTCCCGCGTGCGACTCGCAGGGCGAGAGGTGCTCCTTCCCGTTTAAGCGCCTCCTGGCGCGTCAATTTCCTCCCTTTGGCAGGCAGGCAGCTGGGAAATGTAGTTTCTGGCCGGTCTCCGCGCTAGACTGCGCGGCCCGGCAAACAGGGTCCCAGGGTGCAGGGTGCAGGGTTAAGGCCGTTGCCCTCATGGCGCGGTGATCAGCTGGGCTGATGTGGATCCCCGAGGCTCTCTGCGCTCCTTCCCTTCCATAGGCACACTATTCTCCCTGCGATTTTAGGCTGAATGGCTGTGACTCATTTGCAACACTATGGGCCTGATTACAATTTTGTGTGGGAGCAGGATCTCCATGCCACCACCCCGATCCCACACAACCATCCTGTTTGCGCAGTGACCAACAGATTATGACTTTTTTAGTCACTGGCGGGCTTTTTTTTGGCGTCCCCACAGCGGGAAACATCCGTTACAACGCGGATGTTTCAATGCGGTGCTGTTACGACGCGTCCGTAACAACGCAAGTCGTTACCACGACTTGCGCTGGAGGGCGCTAGAAGATTAAAAATAGTAAATTTACTATTCCAACACCTTCCCTAGTGTCCACGGGGACTGGTGTTAGAATAGTAAATTATACTATTCGATATCCGCGCCCCCAACGCAAGTCGTGGTAACGACTTGCGTTGTAAGGGACGCGTTGTAACAGCACGCGTTGTGACGGTACATGTTGTACCGTCACCCATCCCCCCACAGCAGTACCTATGAAATAGGCATTGCAATGGGTACTTCAAAAGCAGAGCCCGCATTCCATGGACTGATGCAGTCCGTGCCATGCAAGTACAGGGATGCATGCACACACGGGGCAATGACCCCAAGGCCACGGAAAGACCTGTAGGGCCCCTTTGTTTCCTCTCTGCCACTGTTTTTGTGGAGGAGGAACTGCCATGAAAACTGTGGCAGAGAGAAAACTTGGAATGTGCTTGGTGGGACCGCAGCCATCTCATCAAGCATTTTGAGGCCTCAATACTGCCACATCACTGCCAGGAATCTCTGATCGGCGGTGCAATGAGGCCTAACTGCCCAACTTGTAATGGGGTGGTCGAACCACAGGCGCGACAGTGGCTGGACCTCCACCGCTCTGCCACCATGAGTCTGGCAGTCTGTGGACTGCCGGACTCATAATCGGTCCTTTAGTGTAAAACTTGGATTGTTCACAGCCACCTATGGCTTCACAGCATAACATTGACTACAGAACTCTCACTCTGAAAATTCTTCCAGCACCAATTTCTGAGCTGCAAAAGTAGGAGGAATCCACCGTGGGTATATGAGCTGACCTTTGACTTCTAACCTAAATCAGCTTCCAGGTAAACACTACAGTTTTAGCAAGCAAGTTTTACTATCACGTGATAATGATTGTTTCAGCAAGTGTGAAGACATCATTTAACCATTCAGCTCCGATATGCTTTCACACTCAAGGATGATGTTCAAAATTGGATCTACCAGAAAGACTAAGCTGTGTGTAGCACCCATGTTACATGAAAGAAGACAATCACACAAAGCTAGCAATTATTAAGAAAGCCTAAGGCCATTGTGGGAAAGGCATTCACAAAGCAAGCGTTTGGTGTTACAAACTATGAGCAATAATCCTCAATTCAGTCATGTTCTTTGTGATTTGCAGGTGCATTTGAAAATTACAGAGCACACACTGCAGACTCTTAAGAGTCAAAAGGGAAGACGGACGGCAAAAATGGCATTTACCCTTTCTTTGTGACTCACGACACAATGCTTCAAAGTTGTGTGCCACTTCTGCAGTTGCAGTCATTGAATGGTCATTGTCTGCTGAGGTCTGGCAGTATCAGTTGTCACAGTGGGAGCTTTCCGCTCTGGACCCACTGTCAAAATCACACTGTGTCAGGTGGCTATGTTCTCCTCTTTTCCTGCGAGGGACTATAGTCATTAGAAATTGAGCTGATGTCTTTTGATCTTGTCTGGATTATTTAACTTTCATTATCTGGTCTTGGAAATGTGTCTGCTTCCAGTGTTTCTTAGAGGGTGGAATTTTGTAAGGTCTCAGCACCATATATTTCTGTCCCTTTCTCATCACATGCTGGTTTCACAATAAGTTCTAAACATAACCGCAAATACAGTATTGTTACAGTGATGATTGGTTTTTAAGAAATGTCAGTTCTAATAAAAAGAGTTCATTTAAGATGCTCACTTTTTTATTTTCGCAGTTTTATATAGCACAAACTCGAATAACAGTTAGCGCTTTACATGAGCCCCAGTTAGTAGCATTACAGAGGACGAATTGATTTTTTAGAAATGGGGAGAGCAAGTTAAGTGCTTTGCCCAGAATCACAGTCTGTTTGAGCCTCCCACCCGATTCGAACCTGCTCCAAAGTCGGCATTCCTTATCGTTAATCCACACCCTCTCCCAAGAGGAACATCTGAGCTATGTTAAACGCCAAAAATAAGTAAATTAATGAACAATTTTAAAAGCATCCAATTTAAATAGAGAAATTAATAGACAAATGTAAAAGCGTCCAGAGTATTTCACAACTCCTTTTCCTGCAGCGATTACAAACGTGCACTAAGATTTGGTGAACTATAAGCATGAGACCAAGGGGGATATTCACAAGGACTCATCTCCAATTGATCCCTAACTTAATGCATCAAAAGTGGAGATCGATTTAACACCCCATTCACAAGCTGTTGCAAACTGCAGTCATTGCCTGTATTTCCACAATAACTGCCGCAAAATGTATATCCACGTGGACACTACCAACTAACCATAATGAGATGCAGAGTAGGCGTTCCCATGCAAAAACACGCAAAAGAAAACACAACACCACTTTCACAACGAACTGCCAGATCTGCAATGTGAAACAAATACAGGCGATAAGCTGAGGAAGCACCAGGCAATTAACACCTGCCTTTTGATGGTGCTAAGCAGGACGACTACCCACAGCATGAAAGGGAACCCAGCTAAGAGCCACACCTGAAGATCCACAGATGCCATTGAGACAACGAACATGCAGCTCCGATACCCATGAGGGCCACAACATCCCCTGCCACTACCCCCTGGACCCCGGACATACATATGCCATGCACCACACAAGAGTCACAACCAACGCATCATGAAGCACATGTGTGGCCAGAAGAACGATAAACAGTCACACAGCACTGAAGTAACAACCAAAATCTTAATTGAAACACAACACAAAACACCAATGTGGAAGACTCCTGTCGGGTCCGTCAGGGACAATCTCGATGTCACAGCCTGGAAAATAAAGCACAAAATTAGGACGTGTGTCATGCCCACATCAAAGTAGCGAGACACAGAGAAACAGAGAAGGAAAGTGAGCCAGAGAGAGAAAGATAGGGAAGGAAAGGAAAGGAAGGGAGATAGAGAGAAGGGAGAGAGAGTGAAGGGAGAGAGAGTGAGAAAGAGAAGGAAGTGAAGGGAGAGAGAGAGAGAGACACAACCGCCCCTGAGCACACAGCCCCACTGTTTACCTGCTGCCACTGGTGTGTCCATCAGTAGGCAGACCTGTGCGAGCCCCAGGTCCCGGTCATGCCACCATGGCATGTTCCACATCATGCAAGGCCCCCCACGGCCCAGCTGGTCCACCACATGATGCTGAGTCCTGAGTCAATAATGGCAGAGACTACATTAGTGCACACCTCATCATCGCAGTCCCCCTCAGACATACACATACCGTGCACGACACAAGAGCCACAACAAATGCATGATGATGCATAGTGCCAAAATACATACACACATGTGTGACCAAAAGAAAGAGAAACAGTCACTCAGCACTGAAGTAACAACAAAAATCTTTATTGAAACACAACACAAAACACTTATGTGGAAGACTCCTGTCGGGTCTGTCAGGGACAATCTCAAAATCACAGCCTGGAAAATAGAGCACAAAATCAGGACGTGTGTCATGCGCACAAAAAAACTAGTGAGACACAGAGAAGGAAAGTGAGCCAGAGAGAGAAAGAGAGGGAAGGAAAGGAATGGAATGGAGAGAGAGAGAGAGAGGGGGAAGGGATAGATAGTGAGAGAGAGAGGGAAAGGAAGAGAGAGAGAGAGGGGGGGGGAGGGAAAGAGAGTGAGAGAGAGAAAGAGTGGAGGGAGAGCGAGTGAGAGAGAGAAGGAAAGGAAGGGGAAGAGAGAGGCACACTGCCCCCCCCCTGCGCACACAGGCCCCACTGTTCACCTGCTGCCACTGGTGTGTCCATCAGTAGGCAGACCAAGTGCCCGTGCGAGCTCCAGGCCCGGTCACGCCACCATGGCATGGTACACATCATGCGGGCCCGCCCCGCAGCCCAGCTAGTCCCACACATGACGCTGAGTCCTGAGTCATCAATGGTGGAGACCACATCAGTGCACACATCATCCTCGCAGGCTGAACCTTCTCAGCAATTACGGGTGCCAGTAACCCTGTGCAACGCCAGTCAGCGCCACGTGGTGGTAGGCTCATGACGGCAGCAAGGCTTCGGGTGTCACTAACCCTGTACACAACAACTCATGGGCCCTTTGTGATTGAGCACCATGGAGCGTCCGTCATCCGGTCACCACCGGCAGAGGGAAATGTGTCGTTCTCGCCCCTTATATTGGCCTGTAACGTCTGTGCCGATTAGGTGTGGTGTGTGTGCAAACCTGCCATTAGGGAGTGGCCGTGAAATGCTGACAACTAGACCAGTGACCTCTACATCACTAGCGAGTATGCCTGTGACAGGTAGCTTTGTGGGCCCCCTTTCAGAGCGTAAGCGGAGTGGACTGGCCTGGCATACGCCAGACAAGCGCAGGGCTTGCAACAATGACTCAGGCGTTCTGGGGGTGTTTCAGTCAATGTCTGGACAAGAAAATGACTAATGTGTGTGTCCCTGTTGCAGTGTCCACGGCACCCGGCAATGTAGCATACGGTGACCGACTAAATGAGCATCATTGACGTAAGGGAAATCATTGTCACTACATTCATCCACACATTCATACATGAATGAGGAATGACATGACACAGCATTGAGTCACTGGATGTTCATTGCACATACAGTGGAGTTTTTCAGCTGGAGCGGTACAGGGCAATTGCCAAGCACACCACAAAACATGGACCCGTGGAGGGCCAGCCAGAGTCAATCCGGTGATGAAAGGTACAGCGGAAAAGGAATGGTTCAGTTGGCAGTCTGGTCGCCTTGTCATTGGTCATCAAACAGGATATGGCAGTCCATGTCGCTGTCCAAGGAAAGTGCAGCGGAGTGTATCGGGGGTCAGTGGAACGTCATGAGGCCATGTGCTGCACCAAGCAGAAACAATGGAAATGAATGCTAGTGCCTCCTTCTGAACACAATGCCATCCACATCCTGATCCACGGATGTGTTCTTTGCCCCACCTGTGGGTTTTGCAGTACCGGCTGCTACACTGTGTGCCACTGACACATCAGGGGCCGCAGGAGGATTGTCAGCTGCAGTGAGTGACAATGACACATGAGGTGCCGGAGTGGATACGTCTGCCACACTGTGAGGCACAGACACACCAGGGAGCGGAGATGTGGATGGTGTAGGGGCAGCCCCATTAAACAGTGCCACGCCTTGTAGCAGCAATGCCATGATGAGGATCTACAGGGCATGATAGATCCCAGTTACATTTCTCTGATGTGCAGCGGTGGCTGCCATCCGTCCCACCTCCATCCGCACCATGTCCTCCATGAGCGTTTGCATGTGTGCCAGCTCACAGCTGGAATCGCTGGAGCCAGTCTGAGCGGACATGTGTTCTTCTCTCCACGTCATGACTCCAGCGATGTCAATCAGGGTTCATTGGAGACAATGGAGTGGGCCGTGGGTGTCTGTTAGGGACTGGAGCTGGTCCCTGATTGGACCTAGACACCCATGGATGGCGTCCAGTTTGTCAGCCATGAGGCCGAACACCACCCACACCAGCTCAGACATCTCCCTCTGTCCCTCCAGGACACGGCGTTGGAAGGCCATGGTTTGTTCCTGGGGGTCTTAGGTGACTGCTGGGGCTGTGGGCACCTCCTGCTGGGCGGTTTAGGTAGTAGGTGGGGTCTCCTCAATGCAGCGGGGCTGCCCTGATTCTGGAGGTGTGTTGCGGATGATGTCCATGATGTGTTGGAGGGCTTTGGTTTCGGTGCTGGTGGTGTCCTACTCGTCATCAGTGAAGAGCAGCTGGGAATGCTGTGCAGGAGGTGTTGACGGTGCCTCTGCAATGTGAAGGAGAGATTGTGTATTACAATGAGTCCACATGTATGTAGCCACATGGTACATGTTGACATACAAACGGCATGGCATTGTACATTGTGACAGTGTGTAGATCAGGGCCATGACCCAGAGTCATTGTGGGTGTGCACTGTGCTCTGCTTGATTGTTTATGTGTGCCATTGTGGCCATCTCCACCCATCCCCCCAGGACCTGGTGGTCACTCACCCTGTTGCGGTGTGTTGTGTCCTGTCAAGCAGTGTCCGTTCCCCGACTCCGGCCTCAGTCTCCACACTGTTGACTGTCGACAACAGCTCCTCCATGTCATCCAGGATGAGCTGTGGTGCTGGGCTCCCACCTCCAGGCTGCATTGCTGCCTTCTGGTTGGCTTAGAGTTTCTCCTTGGTCTTTCACTTGATGTCAATCCATCGCCTCTTGGCCTCGTCCATTGACCTCTTGTGCTCTCCCACGGCATTCACATTGTCCACGATGTTCCGCCATATCCCATTTTTGGTTCCCAATGACACGTTAAAGGTGATGAACAGTTGTTGATAATGTTCCATCACCTCTGTAATCCGGATCCTGTTTTCCTTCTAACTGAACTTTGTCTTCCTCTTCTTCTTGTCCTTTCCCTTCCCTGTCCCTGAGGTCCCAGGCTGGTCGTCTGGGGTGCTTGTGGGGTTGCGCTCGTCCTCTGTGCCTGCTCTGGCTGCCTCCCTGGTGCTTGGGTGTTGGTCGGTTTGTGTTTGTTTGTTTTTTCTACTTTTATAATGATTTTTCCCGCCTGCCATGTGTGTATTGCAGGCCTGCGCTGCTTATTGCTGATTTCCTCATCGCGCAATAGCCCATCACATGTTTTTTTTGCATTGAAGTTTGTGTTTTTATCTCCGTGGAGGTGGTTATATCACAGACATTGGCCGCGGTTTCGGCAGACTATCGCATGCTAACGCCTTGTTGTGAATTTCATGTTAACGTTGGGTTATTTTACCGCGATAGGCTGCAATGTGTAAAGGTGCGTTAGCATATTTTGGTGATGTTTAGCACACGTTCCTGTGAATATACCCCCCAAGTGTGTTTGGACCAATTACAAACACACATAAAAATAGGTAGAGGAGGTATTATTTCCGAACAAGCAAAATATTTATTGGTACTCACCTTTACACGTTCATAGATTTAGTACTAAAAATTCGTTTTTACTATTTCGCAATTACATTTCACGGGAGAAGAGAAATGGATCTCCCTTTAAAGGTCCAGAGCACGCTACGTCATCGCCGATGTAAGAAATGGCTTCAATTTGTGAGTAATCCCATTAAGCAGGATTGGATTCCGAAGAAGCAGTGTGTTGAGCTCTGCTTACACGCTAAGGCCTGACCTCTACATCCATTACTTGGATCTAACCCAATCATACCCACCAATTAAAAGCACCATCGCTCCCCCCGCATGAAATGCACGATCTGTCAATTGCGCCTAGTGATTCGTCAGATTTTAATAGTCCTAATTGCCCCCTGTACTGGCCAGGTGTTGCAATATAAGCTTAAATACCTGTCCCCTTTGCTTTCTTTGTCCCCGAGGAAATATGTTCTCCGTCACTGGGAAATCACCTTTGGGTTTTGACAAATACAGAGGGGGGAAAAACTCATTTAAGCTCTCTCTGATATAAACCTCGTTTATCAACAGTGGAACGTAGCAGCTGCCCCCCGGGAGCACGAGGCGGTGTACCAACTCTCAGCACGGCCTGCATGTTCCAGGAGGCGCACCTCGACTTGCGTTTCTACATTTTTTAAACACAACCCACCACTTTCCCAACAAAAGAGAAGACAAATTGAATTCTAATTTTCACAATCCGTTTCCCATTCTTATTAAAAAGTGTCTGCATGTTCTTTTCCATGGGTGAGGACGAAAATAATTGCTGAAGCTCGGGACACTCGCTAGCTCAATGTCTCGGCTTAAAGAGTCCCGTGACAATAGGCATTAAAAGAAAGCAGCTGAGCATACCCTATAAGTCATCCGAATTATTTTTTGCGAGCCTAAACTCTCTGAATAGCCCTTGTCCTTGAATATTTTCTGGGCCCGATGCCATAAGGAGCTCGCGCGTCGCCCAGTCAGGAGATACTGCTGGCACGGCGCGATTCAGGTGAAAAGATAAGGACTTTGGTTGCAGCTGTTTATAGATGTAATTCAAACTTGAGTATGCATTATGGTGTTTAATGCCAAAGAAAATGTTGTCATTGGTAGTAGTGACCATCTCTCTCGTTGCCCGCTTTTCAGAAGTTGAAAGGGAATGGTCCTAGCAGGTCTCTTGTGTACGGCAAAGTTATCTACGCAAAAAATGCATAATTCTACAAGTACCTACATTTTAAGGAAACCTAATAGCCCCTACCCACCCCTCATCAAAGCAAGGCTTACCTTGTCCATTCAGACTAGCTTCCAGCTTCAGGACTAACCCTTCTCCTATCTAGAATCGTCTTAAGGTGTTGTCAATGACAGCCTGTTTTTGATGAGACCACATGCACCAACCAATCACCCAAAAAAGAAAAGTCTACTATAACTCGATTGTGGACATCCCTCGCAAGTGCTGTTTAGACCTTCAAGCAGAATTTTGAGCGAAAGGGTAGTACCTCACGATACACATAATTGGACAGAATTCTAAACATGCATGTGGATAGCAAAGTTGTTACATTTGTCCAAGTTCCAAAACACGACAAAATCCATTGGTTTGTTGATAGTCATTCCGTTGTGGAGTTTGTCCAGTTTAAAACGATTTAAATTTGTGTAAGCGGTTATCTAATTAAGAACGATTTTTAATGTCATCCCTACTTGTCTTTTAAAGCAAAAGCATTCAAATAAACTACATGGCTCTCTGCTCCAGAGATACCTGTAAAATTGCATTCTTGCATATGAGTTCTCGACCCCCTGTGCAAGGGTGATGGAGATAAATAATCTAAAGTTTTTGACTTTCCTGAGAAAAAAGTCATCAATCTCTGCTCCTACATGGAACGTTTTGTGTTGTGAATTGCTGTAAAGCCCTTCGGCCACTTTTGTAAAAATTGTAATTTTTAGAGAAGTGCTTGCGTTGGGTTTGAAGTGGTTAAAAATGTAAATATATCTGTACAAATGGTTCTGTGGTAGCTCCACAGTACCGTAAATAAAATGAAAAAGAAATGGAGCCCTCTAAATGGCCAAGGGACCTTTATCTCCCTTTGGCCATTTAGTACCGAATGATCAGATTGGCTGTCCATAACCCAGACAAAATAGTTGCTTCTGCCATTTCAAATTCAGGGTCTCATTCACAGAGTCCTGATATTGTTAACAAAAATAACACAGAAGAGGACAGGGTAGAGATGCCTTTACCCCCCTGGCACTTGTGGGAGGACACAGAGGAAAGCCCCAAAGGCCAGTTTTTTTTCTGCCACTGGTGTCGCAGTACTAAGGCCAGAAAGACAGTCACCCATGCACTTATCAGTAGCACACTTGACTACGTAAACTCCCTCTAAGCAGGCATCACTCAGAAACTCCCCATAAAACAACAGAACGTTAAAAACGCCCAAGCCAACCTGGCCCCCAACATCTCCCATTGCAGCCACATCTCTGAACACCTGCAAGAACCCCACTGGCTCCCAGTCAACAAAAGAGCCGTTTTCAAGATCCACACAAGCCTACAAAACCCTCTTCGACATTTGACCAGCAAACCTGAGCCATCGCCTCTCATTCCACGTACCCACCAGACACCTCTGCTCCAATGAACTAGCCATCGCCAAAGTCCCTTGGATCCGCAAGACCAGGACCAGAGGAAAATCCTTCTCTTAATTTTCCTCCAAGGCATGGAACACCATGTCTCTCCACCTCAGGCTATCCCTGTCACCAACCCCGCTCAGGAAGGATCTCAAGGCCTGGCACTTCTACTGAAACTCAGTGCTCAGCAGGGCCTGTACCCCCCAGCACCTTGAGACCCTAGCAGGTGAACAGTCCCGCTTAACAAATGCTGATTGATTGACTGAGTACTCCTCCAGCACTCAGCACATCCCTCGCATGAGTGTGTCTCCTGCTCCCGAAATGTTTATGATGCAAATGTCTAACTGGGATGGGGATGGAGGGGCAGGCGAAAATGTTGCTCATCCAAATCAATAGATAAAGTCAATTCTTTATCTTGACATCATTTACTTTCCAGCATTTGATCCAGATTAACCACTTATTCATTACCAAAATCAACAGTGGTACAATAGAAATATCCCAGCAAAATTGATGCGTAGAGAAAAAAACTGAAAAGTAATATTTGCCTTGCTTAGAAGGGCAGTATAGTCTCCATCCACCTGGAGAACATCTGACAGTATCAGGATGTGCTTCACAAGACTTTGTGAAACATTGTTTATATTGATATCACCCTAAGTGCCAAGTTAACCCTATGTTGTATCTTACTCAGCATCTCATGGAAATCCCTGTAAACATATCTACTTAGTAAAGTATGTTCCAAACCACAGAAATGTGACCGACCAAGGTCCATAATATTTGATTTTTTGGAACTAAACATTTGATCTGCTACCGAGAGGATACATTATAATAAGAAATCTGTAGACTGATGACGTCTCAAAATTCCAGTAATCTAGCATGACCATCTCTTAAATGACATTGATCAAAGCCAAAGGTAATTGGTGGTCAGCTAGGTATTTAAACTGCTGAAACATTGACATACAAGACCTGGAAACATCACCTTGTGATGGGTTCTCTAGGAATGGATTTGAATTCCCCAACACTATCACAACGTCCTCGCAATCCAGGAGACCAAACCCTTTGGGACCAATCTCACTAGCTACTACATCATCAACATCATCATACGCCAGTTAAAAGCAAGTAGAAGGAGACACAATCGAAGAGACAGGACAGAGTTCCTAAACTTATGCACAGTTGGGCTTTGGATACTGAAAGAACAGCAGATAAATGAAAAATAATTTTTGCTCACTCTCAATGGCTCTTTGTTCACTGGTGTTACAGGGTTTAGATTAGGAATAATGTTAAAATGCTCCAAGGGGTTAATGTAAGGTCCCTACCCTCTATTGCAACGGATGTATGGTGGGAAATGAGTCTCAACTAACTTTTAGAACCTAGATTAGGAGAACTGAATGGGAACTTAAATAAGTAGGGTATCCGGATGGCCAAGTTGTGAAACATTTAGGCAGCAAAACACACCAGAAGCAATATGTATCATATTATACAGTTTGCACCTGAGAAAAAAACGATGAACCAAAGAAATACACAAACACTCATGCATTCTGCTAAACTAAACAAAAAAGGCAAAAACAGCCAGCTTTGTTTTTTTAAAAATAATGTACTCCTTTATAATGTGTTTGAAAAACAAAAAAAACATTTCATCCAAAAATACGATGAATGAGTATGATGAATGAACTATAGGTGCGCCATATTATAATGATGTAAAAAAAACTATGGGGCATATTACCAACAACTAGCGATAATTTTTGTCTCTAACTTGTTTAGAGACAAAAATTATCGCCGCACATCGGCGATTTTTATCGCAGATAAACCTTGCTATTAACAAGGTTTATCGCAAATGCGATAAAAAACGGCCGAAATGCATGAATATCGCTGAAAAGTCAGCGATATTCATGCATTATCGAGCAAATGCTCTTAGCCATGTTATCCACCTCCCATTGGATAACATGGCTAAGAACTGCTCAGGGCAGGTGTTAGCTTTTGGAGATATTCCCGCTTAGCGCGAATATCTCCAAAAGTTGGTAATAGGAGATAGCGATGTTAGCGACTGTTTTCAGTCTCTAACATCTTGGCACGCCCACTTTGCATCTCATTAGTGATAAATATCACTGACATGCAAAGTGGGGCCCAAGATGGTCGCTATCTCCTACTAGCTGTCGCTAACTGGTGTTAGCGACAGCTTGGTAATAGGGAGATAATTTTATCTCCGCTTTCTTGGCTTTTAAAGCCAAAAAAGCGGAGATAAACCCCCTTGATAATATGCCCCTATCTTTGAATTGATTGAACTATTGCTTGAAGTGTATGCATTTTAATGACTGTTATAGTTTTGATATAATACATCATAGAAACCTAATTTTTCTCCTGGGTTCCGGTATTATTTTTATAAATGTCCCAGTTACAAATATAACATTGTAAATTATAGTTGCCTAAGCATTTTTTATACAATTGTTCTCCTTTATAATGTATACACCAATGACCTAATCATATCTAGGTGCAAAATAGTTCACAGGCAAGAGCAAACATGACAGTTCGAATTACCAAAAAAGTAATCTCATTATAGGATGAATGTTGCGCTTTACAAATACAAATACAAACAAACAAACAAATGATTGATAAGCCTCTCTCCCATTGAAAGTCATGGTATGATATCTCAGGATTCGTTTTATAAAACCAATTCAAATGCAAAAGACAACCGGACAGTATGGATTAGCAAAATAGCAGCGTATTACAAATATTTAAGAGGACTCTCTCTTACTAACGCTAATGGCCTAATGTCTCAGGAACTGCAGCATAACATTTTCACAGGCAAGCTCCAACAAGACAGTATAGATTACGTAAGCCACCTCATTGCCTATGTTTGAGAAGCCGCTTTCCAAATGAAATACGTGGTCTGGTGTCCTAGGTAAAGCTGGGAACAATTGGAGCAGCTAGGAAAAAATATCAGTTGTGGCTGTGTGCAGATAAGCGCAGTGGGCGGGCCGAGTCAACAGACAACAGTTTTATGTATTTATTAAATTTATTTTCCTATTCTGTCATCTGTCAACTTCTCCTCCCCGTGCTTTCCGCCCCACCGCGCTTACCTGCACCGTCAGCGACTGGAAGTCATTCAATTTATAATAAAGGTAGGACTTGGAATTCATTAAGTATCTAGTAGATTGGGACACCGTGCAAAGACTACTCTGAAAGTTTCTGATCTCACAGTACATTTTTGTGCATTTGTAGCTTTCACTCGTGAAGTTAGAGGCCACTGTGGGACCACACTCTATAAGATAACATTGAGTTTTAGATTTCACATTGTTTTCTATTCGCTTCTATGGCTTTTTACTTACAAATAAATATTTTCTGATCCCCTTTACTGATTTTTGTTCTTTTGGTGTAATTTTTTTAGTTCAAAATGATTTTATTGAATTTTGGCAATGGAAAAACACGGTGTCATTTTAATTGTGTAATTTTGCTTTTTTGTCACTCAATTGAAAATGTTAATTGGTTCATTTATTTCACATCCATTTTCCCAGCAGGAAGAACACCACTTGCGCCAAGCTACCAATGGGAAGCTCAAGATATTTCAAAGAAACCTGCCTTTACTTTTAAGTACTACATTGTTTAACTTTCAGACAACTCAGCCACTGTGGCCTCTTTCTCCCCGGTTATCAATCCAGCACTGTAAATATTCAAGTTGGGAGATAATGAGTGAATGGAATATATTTATATCACATAACTGATACCCCAAAATGTCCTGTTGCTGAAAGAGACAAACCAATAGTGCTCTCCCGCCGGTTCTGTCAGCAGAAACATAACCAGCGGGAGAGCCTTTTCCTACATCACTGCCAAGACCGGGAACGAGCTCCCTGTGTGCGTCAGATGCTCCCCAACCCTGCACTCGTTCAGGAAGAACCTTAAGACCTGGCTCCTTGAATGATTTGGAGCCGCTCCCCCACCCCCCAGTGCCTTGAGACCCTTACGGGTGATCAGCGCACTTTACAAAACCCCTGATTGATTGATTGAAGAATGCACAAACTGAGGCAGTGATACATCAAAGTTTTCAGGTTTTCCTGATCAGTTTTGGTACGAATGTCTAGTACATGAGAATTCCAAGGTTTGACAGCAAAATAGAAAAATTACTTTCTTCCAAATCTAGATGGTTTAATTTTGGGTGATGTTAGGAAGAACTTTGTAGCTAACTTGAGCGTTCATGAGGGTTTGTAATGAGAACATTTGGACTTCAGGTAGGACAGGCCAGTATTAAGGAATGCATTGTGAGTCTGACATAAAAAACTTTAAAGGTGCCTTTTTTCACTGGACGCCAGTGCAGGCAGGCAGATGAGATCTGACAGACTCAGTTTTAGGTAGTTTCAGGATGAGGCACTACCTTTTCAGGTAGTGCGCGTTCAGCACTGCTTGAACAGGTTGAAAGGTATACTGAAGGGCATTCAGATAGTCCGAATGTACAAAAATCTAGTCTGGATGCGACGAGGGCCTGAGTTATACTCTTGGGAGCAGAGACCAGAAGTAAATTAAAGGTTTATTCATAGGTCCTAATTACGAGGTTAGGTGTTATTTAATGCACCTGATGAATAACGATATTAAGGGTATGCTATTTATCAGGTGTGATAAATAGCACCTATTCCGACTTATTGGGAAATAACATGGATTTTGGTGTTTAACGCACAAAAATCCACACGGTCAAGTAAGTACTGTACACATTTCCCCTGTTAAATTTCGTCAGGTTTGACCTGCTAAAAGTTAACTTAGGTTGAGGTATTTTGCGCACCCAATAATTATCAGATGAGGTAAATACCTTTTAATTTGTTATTCCAACTCTTGGTTTTACACAATAGTTGGATTATAAAAATCCACTAATAATCAACCTTATAGCGCATAGAATGAGGAAACGTAGCAGCTACTTCATTGTCCTGGTGGCAAACAATAGGTTACTATCAGACATGACCCCTGCGTTTCTGACTGTCACTACGGGCAGATGGGTTGTCAAGGACCTCTGGCCACCAATGGGATGACCATAGGTTGGCTTGCTTGTTCAATAATAGGAGCTCTGTGCGTAAGCGGCTATTTTCCTTGGTGTCCAGATCCTGTTTCGATAAACTAGTGTTGTCATTTTTTAAGGCATGAGCACAAGCACTTTAACACTGGTCAGCAGAGCAAAGTGCTAAGAACAGTAAAAACAAGATCAACAAAAATGGTCAAGGAAGGCAAATGTTTTGGAGAAAACCACCCTGACTGACAGGTCTAGCACGTACACAACTATTTCCTCATAATCTGTGTGAGTCAGTTAACATTCTTGACAACAGTGACAATTTTTTCAAATAAGTTGGGTGACTAATTGGATGAATAAAAACATTTGGCATAACATGCAAGATTGCTGAATGCTTCACAAATCATTGTCCTCTCCCTATCCTGGCAGATGTATTGAACCGAGCAGTGGAAACCACTGAGCTACTGATGTCCATGTTTTAAACCTTTCCCTAAAGCCCCCCTTCCTTTCCATATCTTTACCATCAAGAGATCTCACAGTTGTTGGGGCAATCTTGCTGCTAGGACAGTGACTAATGACGAATATGCAGAATCTGTGCAAGTCATTGTGGGAGGGCTGGACTCTGCTGCTTTGGAGGTCACTTGGCAGCTGATGTGTGGCGCTATTCGAAGATGCTAATGCCTCTGTCTCCTATTTCACCCACTGCACCATCTAGCGAAATGTCTCCACAATTTCTAGCCTTTTTTGCTGCTTCATGCACTGACAATGTGCCACTATGCCCTTGCTATTCTCTGGAAAGGAAATTGACAATGATTAGTATCCCCTACTGAATTCACCATATAAAGCTGATGGTTCACTAACCCACACCCTACCCATCCCACGCCACCTCCCCTCATTTATTTTCCTGCCAATATTGTAACTTTTTACACAATAATTTGTTATTCTTGGTCACTCTGACAATAGGATGTCACAATACATTGCCCTACACAAAGATGCCCAATTCAAATCCTGACTCCTACACAAAAGGCAACATTTCCTTAATAGATATGAGGGAAAGTTTCCGAACTACTGTACTACTCTTGAACCAAAGTGTACTACCTACAGCCTAGACAAAGATTCATAACTTATATGAAGCACAAGGCAAAGGTTTGCAGCGTATTCACAACCCAGCACAAAAGAAATAGTAAATTAGCTTGCATTCAACCAACTAAAACTCATCAAGCAAACCATGCCGTTCAAACCCAGAGAACACCTCCCCATGCTCATTGGTCTAGTTAACTCTTAACTGAAATAATGAAATGCCACCTACACCAGCCTGGCCATATAGCACATGTTGAAGATTTGTCCTTTCTAGAGTTAGCTGGGATGTTATGTCTTTTTATAGAATCCTATCTTAGTTGGCTGTAGAACTCCATGCACTTTTCCCCTGCTAACCTTTAGTAAGGTGTGTGTGTGCTTCTTTCTTTAAAACATGGTACAATTGGCATACCCCTGATTGGCACATGCAATTTACATATGTGTGTAGTATATGGTATTACATGTGCTCACAGCCTGTAAATTAAATACTACTAGTAGGCTCTGCACTTATGTCACCCACTAAAGCAGCACAGCAAATTGTGTCTACAGGCCTGCCACTGCAGCGTTGGTGTGCAGTTTTAAACTGCCTTTCCGAAAGGAAAAAAATAAACCTTTTGCCAAGCCTTAACCATGCTTTTTAACAGCTATGAGTTACTCCTTAGGTAGGCCTTAAATGCCACAGGACAGGGAGCATTGGATTTAGAAATTAGGTAATGAATGTTTAATGTTTTGCATGTCCTGGCAGTGAAGAGCTCCCAAAGCAATCGTTCACTATGGTAACGCAGGTTTTCCCTTCGGTTCAAAACTGGTTCGCACTATTAACTTTAATAAGTGTCAAGTTCAGTTTGGAAGCAGTTAGAAAAATGTTTCAAGGACTCATTTTAATTGCATATTATAAAATCAAACTTAATAGGCAAATCTGATTTTATATTACTATGTTGCAAATTACATTTTTAGAAAGTTGTAATTTTCCTGCCTAAAATCTAAAGTCTTTCCTGCCAGCGTCTAGCTGTCACCGTACCTATGAAGACTCACCTGCGTTGAGGTGTGGATACCTCCCAGACAGAGGGCTTTGGGTTTGGGGAGAGTGACTCCTCCTTTAACAGGATGGACTGAGAGGCTGTATACAGCCCCTGCCTGAACATCAAACAATGCCTACCTTGTCACTGGCAGATGAAGCTCATGCCTAGGCCTGCCTCCACTTTGTATCTCTAGTCAGGCTTGCATTGAACCCAATAGGAGAAGAATAACTCACCAGAACTGGAATACAGGATGGACAATGGCTTACCTTCACCAACAGGCTGACATTGGATATTAAAGTGGCCCTTACAGACCTTTCCTCAAAGCACTTCTGTACCTGTAAGTATTCAGAAGTACTGCCCTACAATCTGAAGAACTAAAAGGAAGATTCAACCTATTTGCTCTGAACCCAGGACCCCAGACAGAAGTGACTCCATGGGTCAGAATTTCTGTTTGAGCTAAAGGGGCACAACAGGCTTCCAGAGTCCTTTTTCCCTGCAAGTGCCCAGATGACCAGTTCCAACTGAACCTGTTCTCTCTTCAGGAGCCTATCGTTGTCTGCCCCTATTCAGATCCAGATGACACCTTACCTTTCTGTCGACTTTTCAACAACCACTTTTTCTCCATAAAAGTGTGCAAGTAAGAAGGCAAACATTCCACCGGGATGAACATGGTCCTTGTATCTGGCCTGAGCTCCATTGAGGTCATCCAATTCAAACATTAAAAATGTATACCTCTGGATCTACTTAGAGCAGTTTTGTCGTTTTGATGTCATTTTATTTTCTTAAATATTTTGTATTTGATAAATGCCCTCACTAGAAACCACCAATTATTTAATTTATTTCAAGATGCATATCATGGAAATGGAACAAACAACTTAACTGCTCATCCTCTGTTTGTTCCACAATCCACCAATAGCATCAGTAGCTGGCTCACTGTAGCATTGTCCTACAGTGCCAAGAAGCAATATAATTCTAGAGTTGGAGCAATACAACTAAAATAAGTATCAACATAACATATCCTTCATAAATTCATGCAGTAAAATTGAGTTGCTTCCTTTAACTTAGGCTTGCCCTTTTCGTCCTGAACACCAACAGGGAAACAATGGCCACTGTGGGTCTGTGGCAAGGAGCATACCTAAAATATCTCTTGCTGTCGAGAAACCTCCTTCCACACTGAAATTTTGGCAGCAGGGATTAAAAGTAAAATCCTGGAGATATATTCACAAGAGCGCAGGATAACTACTGCAAGAGTAGCGTAATGCAACTTTCAACATCGCGGGAAAACAACTCTGTGACAACGTGGAATTCACAACACGGCAGTAGCATGCGTTAGTCTGCCAAAACCGTGGACAATGTCTTCGATACAACCACCTCGAGGAAGACAAAAACACAAACCACAACACCCAGAAACTTGTGATAGGCCAAAGCGCGAAAAGAAAATCAGCGATAAGCAGCACCAGGCCTGCAACACACACCTGGCAGGTGGGAAAAATCAACATAAAAGTTGAAAAAACATCCAAACACAAACTGGCCAACACCCAAACACCATGGAGGCAGCCAGAGCAGGTGCAGTGGTCAAGCGCAACCCCACAAGCACCCCAGACGACCAGCCCAGGGACAGGGTAGGGCAAGGACAAGAAGAAGAGAAAGACGAAGTTCAATCCGCAGGCGAACAGGATCATAGTCACGGAGCTAATGGAACACCATCAAAAGCTGTTCTTCAACTCCAACATGCAATTGGGCACCAAATATGGAATCTGGTGGGACATCGCGGACAAGGTGAATGCTGTCGATGAGCACAAGAGGACTATGGACGAGGTCAAGAGGCGATGGAATGACATCAAGTGGCAGACCAAGGATTGTTCTCCGCCAATCAGAAGGCAGCAACGCAGACTGGAGGTGGGGGCTCAGCGCCATAGCTCGAGCTGGATGACATGGAGGAGCTGGTGTCGAAAGTCATCAGTGTGGAGACTGGCCGGAGACGAGGGATTGGATACTGCTCGACACGACACAACACAACCGCTACAGGGTGAGTGACTACCAGGTAAGCATGGGCGAATTTTGCGAATCTGGCGTTCGCGAATTTGCGTATTTGCGAACTCGCAATCCGCAAAATCCGTAAATTCTCGCGAATTTGCAGATTTTTTTGGTTTTTTGTGTTCGCAAGTGTTTCTGCCAATTCGCAATTGCGAACTTGTCGGCACGCAACGGACGCGACTATGTTGTTTCATTGTCTGGTTCATCATCACAGGTTCACAGCACTCTCTGTTTCAACACTGCCACCATCTGTTTCACCCATGCCACCCTCTGGTACATCAATGCCACCCTCTGGTTCATCATCACTGTAGATTATGGGGGGGGGGGGAAGCAAGCTCACCTGCCCTGCTTCAACTGACATGAATTAATTTGGGGTTGGTTTATTAATGTGTCACTGTTTTAAAATTCCAGTCTGGCACCTGCTTCCTTATCAGTAATTTGCTTTGTGTTGTAGTACATTTTTTTTTCCAGGACCTTAGTGGCCTACTTGTAGCTATTCTATGAGCCTGCTATGAGGGTCAGAGCAGGGTCATACAATTGTTGAAACTAGCAACTGAACTCTGGAGGGGCCCCAGTCAGGAAGCACTACAGGGAATGGTTACTAATGATGAGTTTGAACTTTTGCACCTGCTGAGTGCTTTCACTTTTGCAAAACTCGTTTTTCTGCAATTTCACGGTATTCGCGGGGCGCGAACTTGCACGAGATTGAATTCGGAAGTCGCAAATTCGTGCGAATATGCGATTTGTTTTTTTTGCGGTGTGTTAGTTCGCAAGGTTTTGTGCGTTTTAGCGAGCCGCTTGTAGCGCAACGGAGCAAAATTACCCTCGCGGTCGTTCACGGGCGCGGCCATCTTGTTTTCATGACGTATTTCCGTTTCCGGGCGCGATGTGTAATCTCGCAAAGTGTGCGGCTCGCTAGTACAATTTCGTGTGTGTTCGCGAGCAAAATCTTGCGCGAACTTACCCACGCGGTCGTCAACGGGCGTGGCCATCTTGTTTCTCATTCATTGCTATGGTTCTGGGCATGCTTCTTCTGTCCTCTCTGAATCTCTGCCATCCTTTGCTTGTTTGAAGTTTTTTTTTATCTATTTTACTTATTATCTATCCCTCTATTTTTCTAGCCCTATATTTTTGTGTTTTCTGCTACTTTTGGTTAATTTTAAACTACTTTTTTAAACTCTTTTCTTTTCTTCTCTTCCCTATTCTATTTTCTTTATTATTTACCTTCCTTTCCGCCCAGACCATGGTGAAGGGAGCCGGGAAGCATCCCGAGAAGGGGAAGGGTCCAGCACCCCGTGCCCGGCTCCCGTGCGGGCAATTGAGGGGGGAGACAGTCGCACCCCGGGAGATCTTCAGCCCGGAGGAGGCTGCACTCATTTTTTATGTTCAGCGCCGCCTCCCCAGGACTATCATGGCAGGCGGCAAGATCTGTAGCGGGTACGGGATCCGGGAGCTCCGGAAGCGGTGGGAGAAGGTGTGCCGGGCCATGTACCACCACTCTCGGGTCCGGCGCACCTACAACCAAGCCACCCACCGCTGGACGGATGTCCTGGACCGTGAACGCGATCTGCTTGACCTGCTTGGCCTTGAGATCCCCGGGCTTGGTGAGTAGAAGTAGCTATTTCTTTACTACTCTGTTTTCTCCTGCTCTGTGTGTTATTATATTGCAAATTTTTGTTTTTTACCAAGTGCAATAATGCTGCTGATTACATTGTAGGTAAATTATATTTCAAAATCTTCTGTGCATTTCAGGTGCACTGCTCTCCTTCTCAGTAGTGTTGCTACTTTGCTTATTTGTTTTCGATTTTGTGTTCATTTCATTGGCCTGTGAAATTATGTATGAGTGTAGTTTAAAGAACTGCATAATGGTAGACACTAAGGTTCAGATTTTTAATTACCTGCGCATCCCTGCAAAGTAGCAGGGATGCGCCAGTAATTGTGCGCCACGCCACCACCACCCAATGGTGCGCCGTACTTATATTGCGGCGCACCATGTGCCCAAAACGTCACCAAAGCGTTACGCATCTGTGCCGTAAAGGCGGCGCATTGCTGGAGTTGGGTCGCAACGATGGTGCAGCTCCATCAATGCTCTGGGGTGCCCTATCTCCCCAATGCTGTGTCAAGCCGTACGTCTGCTTCAAGCAGGCGCAGGGTTTGAGTCACGCATCATTGTCCTTAAAGTGACTGATTGAAATCTTGTAGATTTCCCTCAGCCTCTTTTAGGATGCGTTCCTGCACAGGAACGCCCTCCCTTGCGCCGGATGCCCCCTGATGGCGCAGGGCTTTACAGCGTGATGCATCTCCCATATGCGTCACGTTGTTAATATACGCCGCACCATTGCGCCTCTTTTGTTCTGCTGCTGCATCACAAAAGTCACGCAACAATGGAGCAAAAGAGCCGCAAGGGGCTTCTAAATCAGCCCCTACAGACTCAAGTCCAGTCCTTCCTTTGTACACATGGCGATAAGAAGAAATAGTGGTGGTGGATTGATAGTTTGAGTATTTTTTTTAATGACTGGTTAATGTAGTAGAAAACTTTAGTGTTGTCGCTGATCTGCAATTACGATGGACTTTGTCTGTCACTTCGCGTGCTGCGGACTGCTGCCTGCCAATCCTTTGCAAACCTTTTTAGTACTTTATTTAGTGAGTTACATAAGAACTTTCCAAGTTGACGGTCCGCAAATCAAGCAATACTAATAACGTAGTAGACCACATGAGATCGGTCAATATATCCCGTGGAATAGTTGTCTATTTGCTATTTCGCCAAAATTTGTTGTTATTGTTCTTTTGAAATGTTTGATTTGGTTGATACATTTCATCCATGTTTTCTGGTCTTTCTTTCTTTCATGTTGTACATCAGCTCCCCACAGGGGCAAGAGGAGGACACAGGAGGAGGAGGAGGGTGCTGTTGAACAGGATGCATGCCAGGATTGGGCAGGCGAGGGCTCCTTTGCTGGCCCCAGTAAGTTTTAATTTTAATATAGAGTACCTATTTTTTCCTAGCGTTCCTCATTCGATTTTTTCTAAATCGTCTTTGATCTTCTTGTAGACTGGATCTAAATTCTTATCCTGCCTCGACTATGACTCCCTGTGGTATTACTAGATTATTCTTATTAGTCTGTCTGTGTAGCTAACTAAGATTGCACATTTGGCAATTCCATTGGACTCCCATTCTAGTCAGAAATAGCTCTATGCACTGAGTGCAGTCCTCTGGGATTGTCCATAATGTCTTTTCAAGTCTTCTAAATGTTTATGCTTTGACAATTGCCAACAATAAAAAGGTGAATGACCACCAAGAAAGAATAAGATACTACTTTACTTTTGGTTTGGATAGTAGGACAATCCATTCTACTACTGTTGCAGGGACAAATCCGCACAAACAGAACTATGGACACTAAATAATGCATTGCTTAGCTTATCAATTATAATAGGTGCTGTTAGACTTTCCACATACCTCAGTGATAACAGACTTTGTAGTTGAACCCCCAATCTCCTTACTGACTAGATAGTGTGGCAGAGTCATTTAGCTCCCAAAGTCACCGATGATTGATCCCCAATGATGATTAGATTATCCAACGCAGGACAAGAGTACGGAGTCAGAGTCAAGAAGCGTCAGAGGCACGGACTCATGCTTGCAAAAATTCCAACACCTTTAGCTCATCCACTCTAGTCTGGAGGACCAAAAACCACTGAGTCTATTTAAGTTTAAAAGCTTTATTAAAAGTAAACAGATTTATTAAAATCAAGTTTGTCATAAAACTAAACTAAAACAGAAAATGGAAAAGTGCTTAGTGCTGACGATTAATTGGACACATTTCTTGTGGTCGAGCCAAGCTCTCACCTGGTTTGAACTTGATCCTGCTCGTGTTCTTAGAAGTCAAGCTTCTGTCTGTTAGGGGAAAAAGTGGTGCGTGTTAAAAATAAAAAGCAAGCATTCATCAGTTGTGCCAAAAAGTGCAGCAAGACAATAGCCTTCCCTGGAAAAAGGGAAATTTTTACTTTAGAGTAGACAGTCACAAATTATTCCATTGTATTCTGTTTTTTTTCACATTTCTTTATTCCTCCTAGACCAAATATTATATAGTAGTGAGTGGTGTATTCTAACATTCTTAAATGTACTTTGTAGGTGGAACATCTGGAGGCGGGGCCAGCGCAGAGGTGGTGGTATTGGACGAGGGGAACAACTCTGGGGAGGAGGCGGTGCAAGTGCCGGACGTGCCTGTGTGGGTTAACACGGTAGTGGCGGGCAGAGGTAAGCTATATATTCCTTACTTATTGAGATTGAAGACTGCAGAGTGTGCTTTCTGCACGGGTGTATTATAAATCAACCAGGTAGTAGCCTCCTCTAAATGTACTTCAACTTAGCTGTGAAGTTTTTGGTGAGAAGAATCCCAATCAGATCTGAGATGAACTTGATGGATGGGATGAACGAAAAGCGAAAAAAGGGTGTAAGTAAGTGTGGAAGGACGAGAAATTTAATGAGGACTGGCAAAGAAGAATTATATGTGTTTGCTTGGTCCCCGAGGTGGCTGGGAAGGAAAGAATATGGTATGGTGCATGGCTGGGTGAATGATGAAGCAAGGATGGGTGGAAGGAGAACAGCCTGGGTGGGTGAAACAGAAACTGGTCCAAACTGCTGTGCGGGTTGCCACGGTAGTGGCGGGCAGTGGTAAGCTCTTATATTTCTTACTTATTGAGATTGCAGACTGCATAGTGTGCTGCTCCCCGTGAGAAAACGTAAGGTTTGTCTAGATGAGAGACATGAAGAAGAATGATTGACATTTAGGGGCCTATTATGATGGCGGACGGACCTGAGTCCGTCCGCCACCATAGAGTAGGAGGGACCGTCCGCAGGTGCAGTGGCGGTCCCTCCGTGGTAATTAGGATGTGACCGCCACCCTGGTGGTCACATCCTGTATTTTTATCATTGCGGCGGGTGCTGCTTGAAGCAGCACCCGCCGCAATGATAAAAATGTAAGTTGTGCATTTGCATGCACAAAGCGGCAGGCACCGCGTGGTGCCTGCCGCTTTGTGCAGGCAAATGCAGGGGGGTACCATAGGTACCCCCCATGTGCACCCCCCACCACCCCTTCACCTCTGGGGACCTGCAACGGGCCCCCAAACAAAAATCCGTATGCCTTTGCACGTCGGAAATGCCACCGTGTAAAGGCATGTGTTCCTCCAGACATCCTAATATGGATGGCGGTGTCTGATAGACACTGCCAGCCATGTTAGTGCTTTTCCGCCGCGGATGGGAGACGACCTCGGCAGAAAAGCTGCGGACTGAAAAACGATCCCCCAGCCATCCTAATCTGGCGGGGGTCTTTTTCAGTCCGCTGCGGATTTCCCGCATCCTCCGGCCCGGCGGTGGATCCCGCCTGCCCGGAGGATGCGGGAAATCCGCAATCCTAATCTGCCCCATAGTTTGAATGGATGGATGCCTGGATCATGGTACTATCTGACTCTTAGATAGCATATGTGTATCTAGAGAGAGTAGACGGTTACTGGATGAACTAATTGTTACTTTGAAGAGCATGTAAAACCGCACCCGCACGTCTGTTCCAGTGTAGGAAAGGCAAGGAAAAGAAGTTGTAATTTTGTCCAAATACTACCATGAATAGTAGCAGTAGTTTGTATTGCAACTGCAAGCACAGCATATATCCGGTTATTACGGTGGACACTCCCTATCTCTCTTAATAACTTTAGTTTAGCAGTAGTACGTCATTCATGTGTGGGTGTATCACTGTTCACTCAATAATAAGCAAAGCACCTAAAGTCATCCCATATGTCATCAAATACATCCCATGTGTAGTGATAGATAATCAGATTATTTAGCTTCTTCATTTTCCTTTTCTAGTACTCATTTGCATTGTAGGGTGAAAGCTAAATTAATTAAGCAGTAGCCCTTTTAACAGAGTATTCTCAGTGCCACCCGTAATAGAAAAGTAAGAGCTTCACCACTGGACAGGTACAGTAACGCAAGTCTGTCTCACTCATCATGGTGTGCGTCTGTTTTTCTCGGGTGCAAGTTCACTGCGCTGGCATTATGCCGGCTTTCATAAGATAACGTATCAATTTTCCTAAACAAGAGAGAAGAATAAGAATAAGACTGGTGTACTGTCATAGTCGACTGTAATGGAAGTCCATAGTGCTTGTAGAATTTGTTCCTTAAACTCCCACTAATGTTAGAGCAAGGATGAAGAAGTGGGAGGTTAGATAGATACTGTCCTCAATAGTTATGTACTGTGCTTTCAATTTGCTACTTGTACTGTGACAAAACTTTCTGCTCAATCATTTTGTGTTAATCTTAAGGAGCATTGGTTACAGACTATGTCTTTCTTTCTTCATATAGTTGCTCCTTCCAAATCAAACAGACCATCAAGGAGGGAGCTGGCTCGAATGGCCCGGAAACGGAGGCTGGATGCCACTGTCACCGAATATTGGTGGCTGGTGGCCCTGGAGGAGGAGGACACGCAGTCTACCGGTATAACAACAACATCCACTGGGACAGCTGCATCCTCCTCCATGCCCCCACGGGTCGCCAGCCAGCGCAGTGCTCCAGTGGTACGGAGCCGGGCTACCAAAGCCAACCGCCACCGCCGAGCAGCAAAAACAGCAGCTGCCCCCCACAGGAGTTGCAAGGCACGCTAGCGCCGCTTATGCCTCAGAGTGTCCTACCTGGAGCAGGAGGTCCTAACCTATAAGAACTTGGTGGAGGGCCTCCGCTTCGACCATGCCATCCTCCGCAAGGAGTATGATGCCCTGGCCGCTAAAGTCAACAGCACCCTGCCGTTGTGTCCCTTGCCCCTTTTTTAGAGACTTTTTGGGCAGTGGGAATTGGGAGTTGGGTTGTTTTTGGGACTTTTGAAGGACAATCGTTGGGGTTAGGGAGGAGTGTGGCTCAGGGGTTAGAGGCGGCAGACCCGGAAGCTGAGATTGGTCCTGGACCAGGGTTCAATTCCCCGCCTCGGCGGGTCTTGGGCTCAAAAATTCCACGGACTCGATAATTCTCGTTCCGGTGCCTACTCGACTCACGGGTTCACACTCTGCGACTCTGGGCAATAGCTTGCTTAATCTCCACTACGGCCCCTCGCGGCGGGATGCCTGGCTTTCACCTTGTAGATACCCTGCTGGGGTTATCTCACAGGGGAATACCAGGACGGGTTCCCAAGGCAAGCGCCTTGATGCCTTCGGGTGATACGTGCGCTATATAAATCGCAATACATTTACATTTACATCTTGTGGGAGATTATTTTGTTAGGGCTACAAAAATATACTTTTTGAAACTTTATCTGACCATACCTGTTTTTTACTGCTTTTGAGTCTGGTGGGTGGGGGTTTAACAGTAAGTTTGTTTTCCTGAAGAGTCCTAGGACTTTAGTAGTACTACCGTCAATCTCTCGTCTCTCCTAATACTCCATTATACTAACTCCCACCAAACGCTTATCTTACCTGTAATTTGTGTTTGAAAGTAGGGCTAGGCCCAGGGCTGGCTCCACGGGAAATGGCGATTAAGGTTGGCAATCCTGGGCGGATGAAATGTGCTCCTCATTGCGGTGGTACTAGTGGTGTGACACAGTGGCAGTTGCATGCCTATGGAAAAAAAGAAAATGAAACCTGGTTTGTCCTTACTGTAGCATTACAACGGTACGATAGAGAATATAGCAGGTGACAGTACACTAGAACAGTGCCACAATGTAGCCTAACAAATGGTAAAGTATTGAAAGTATAACTTGTACTTGTGTTGGATTTCTTTGACATGGCTACTACTACAAGAAATAGTACTGAAGATGAGTAAGTCTAGAATATATCCTCGGATTCCATCGCCAGCCTGTTGCTATGACCTTATCCTCCCCAGCAAGTGTGTGGAATTATTGATGTCATTTAGTCACACATCAAGCAAAACCACACAGCCCAGGGGAAGAGGGTTAGGGTTTGGAAAATAGATGGGAATGGGGGTTTCTTTTTGGGTAGATTTTGTTGAGAGAAGAAAAAAAAAGCACAGCATGGACAAACAATAATTGAAGATAAAGAAATCTTTGGGTACAAAGCTAACCATGAATGTTTTAAGTGACATAAAGGAAGTGCATGCACTACTGCATGCATTGTTACTGAAAAGTAAGTAGTACTAGAATGCGACAGTACAGGGCTGCAGCGTTTTCACTTGCCTATATCTGCACTCAGAAAAACACTTCTTACATTAAATTAGGTTTAAAAAATAGCCAAAGTAAAACCTATAGAATGGCTGTAGGGATCAATTTAGAAGCAGAGAGAGATCCAAGAAATGCAGTCACACTCATAGAAGAAAACAATGGATACTGTATCTGTATGTTGTTGTAGTTGTCCTGTTTTATTTGGTAAGTAAGTTGCATGCAGCAAACAATTCCTCTTATTAGCGGCACTCCTCCATTCCAGCTGACGCTTTGTCCATCAATGTTGGTGACCAGAAGACACCCTGTCCACTGTCTGCCTGGCGGATGCTAAATTGCGGCTCGCTAATGTGAAGCCTGACTCCATCCTTTTTTCCCCATTGCACAGACTGAAACCCGGCCTGTAATTATTGAACGAAAAACAGGAAGTGATATATTACAACACCACTGATAAATAAATATAAGGTATGTAAGCTGTGTAGTGCAAAAAGTCACACTTTGATTTTCTTAATAGACAGTACAATATTTTTGAAAGTGCGTACTCTGTCTGAGTCACCTTTTGAAGGATAAATAAGTATGGGCAAATTAATTTAGCGCATCTTTCCCCTCAAGCTAGGTGTACTGTAAACTGTGTTTTAGAACAAAATTAGACCTTCCCAGCAGTGCTCCCACCCAGACCCTTACTAAAGCCAGTCGCAAAAATGTAGAAGACCCCCAATCAGATCTCAAAAAACGAGGCCTAGCAAAAAACTGGTGACAAAACGTACTTTGAAAGTAAAAGTAGGCCCAAATACCCCCTTACCCACCGTGGATTGTATTCAAACCACTTGCAAGCAAGCAAAAGTATCCATAGCAAGCATCGCTCCAAGACTCGAAAACCCCCCCAAGCAAACACATGCAATAGAAATACTGCTAACCCTAATGAGCCCTAAGTTAAGAATAGTGGCAAAGGCTTTCTGTAACTGGGCCAAATCCCCCCTTTCCCACCATGGATTTTCTTCAAATGACTTGCAACCAAAATTACACATTCTCACGAGTGCTCAAAGACCCCAGAACTCAGTTGTAAAAATCTAGAACACCCCGAAACAAATGCAATCCTGCTGCTAGGGCTAACCCTAACAAACCCTAAGTTACAAAAAGTGCCAAAAGGCTTTTCCTTATGGATTTTGTCCAAACCACTTCTATCCAGTATTAGACCTTCCCAGGAATGCCCCAAGACTGCCAACCCATCCGCAAAAAAGCACAACACCCCCAAACAGCCAAAAAGGAAAATCTCATACTTACAATATATCTCGGCCTTCGGTCCAAACGCGCTGTGCAGCTAGGTCATCATAACTCTCGTTTTCCACCACGGATTTCCTGAAAAGCAAATGCAATCAAGATTAGACTGTCCCAGCAGTGCTCCCAGACCCCAAAACTCACCCACAAACACCCGGAACCCCCCCAAAGAGCACCTCAAAGGCAAGCAAGTCAGCGAAAACACAAAAAAATGTTTGCCTCCGATTTGGTCCAAACCACTTTTATCCGGTATTAGAGCTTCCCAGCAATGGCCCCAGAGCCGTCAACCCATGAGAAAACTAGTAGAAGATCCCAAAACAGCCAAAAAGCAAAAGTACAAAAATGGGGACAGTCATTTTCTTGCCAATTTCCAAAATCACTCCGCGTGCGCTCTGCAGCTAGGCCCTAACTCCCCTCTGCCACCATGGATTTGCTTCAAACCTCTTGCAAACTAAAGTATCCATAGCCAGCAGTGCTCCCAGACCCCAAAACCCACCCACAAACACCAGGAAGCCCCCCAAACAGGCCCCCAAAAACGCTACATTGAGCAAAATGTCAGAAATAGCAAAAAAAAATTCTGCATGGATTTTGTCCAAACCACTTCTATCCGGTATTAGACCTTCCCAGGAATGCCCCAAGACCCGCCAACCCACCCGCAAAAAAGCACAACATCCCCAAACAGCCAAAAAGGAAAATCTCATACTAATCTAATATTTCTCGGCCTTCGGTCCAAACGCGCTGTGCAGCTAGGTCATAACTCCCGTTTTCCACCACGGATTTCCTGAAAAGCAAATGCAATCAAGATAAGACTATCCCAGCAGTGCTCCCAGACCCCAAAACTCACCCACAAACACCCGGAACCCCCCCAAAGAGCACCTCAAAGGAAAGCAAGTCAGCAAAAACACAAAAAAACATCCGCCTCCAATTTGGTCCAAACCACTTTTATCCTGTATTAGAGCTTCCCAGCAATGGCCCCAGAGCAGTCAATTCACCCGCAAAGAAGTAGAACACCCCCACAAGTGCTGAGTCTTTCTTCATTGGGCGTAATCCAGCCCTCTGCTTTGAGGGAAATAGGAGTCTGGAGGAGGAGGATAGAGGAGCATGTTCTTCTGAACTTGTGAACCTGAGGAATGCAGACTGCGGCACCTTCAAATCAATAAGCAAACAAGTGAAGACAGTTCTGTTGATGGGCTTGTTTTGGTGATTAGGGGATTAAAGTTTGAATTATATTAACTGTGCACAACAAAGAAAGACAGACACACAGGAATAAAAGTGAATAAGGACGAAAAAGAAAGTTATTGATTCATTGTCTCATTTTCAGGGATCGGTGTCAGTGAATAAGAATAAGGCTTCGTCATCATACTCTGCGAATTCAGGCAGGGTGAGCTCATTGTCACCTAACAGAGAAGAAATTCCCTCATCTACGTTGCTGTCCACCTCGTCTTCATCCGGCGTGCTTTCTCGTACTTTGTAATCTGGTGGTATGAGGTGCTGATTCATCTTAATCATTGTTAACCTCTCCACATTTTTGGGCGAGAGGTGGCTCCGTTTGGGAGTTACAATGCCACCACCAGCACTGAAAACACGTTCAGAAGACACGCTTGCGAGTGGGCAAGACAAGTAGTTTAAAGCCAGGTTGGAGAGCTGTGGCCACAATTCTTTTTTCCCATGCCAATACGCCAATGGGTCTGCATTAACATAGACCTCTGTTGAGTCATTCAGATAGTCCTGCACCATCGACTCAAGGTCCTCCAAGGTTCCTCCACTTTGCTTAGCTTTTGCTGTGACCTTTTGAGAACCAAACCCAAGCCGAGTTAGCCAATCCTCTTCAGCATCCAATGTTACTGTTGTGTCTGGTGCAGATGATCCGGTTTCCGGTGTCTTTAATGGCTGAGAGGTCACTTGTGCCACAGCCACAGGTGCAGAAGTGGATTGTTTTGACTGGGGATGGCCTGCTGATGCTGATGCTGATGTACTGCCTTTTCCTTCAATGAGCTGCTGTTCTCTTTCAAACCTCTTAGCTGACAAGGCTAGCCAATGTTTGTACTTTGTAACATCTTCATCAGCAAAAGGAAAGAATGCTCGGCCTGCCATCGCCTTTTTGTAGCGTGGATCCAGAATAGTAGCACAAATGTAATGCTGTTCTGGGTGGATCATTTTAAGACGTTCATCACCTTGTAGGCGCTCTAATAATTTCTCAGCCAAAACAAAAGGGTCTTGGTTTTTTTCATCTTTTTGAAACACAGAAGACACCACCTTCAGTTGGTGCTCCAGCATGTACAGCAATGGGATAGCTTTTCCCAAATTACAGTCCTCCTTGCTGACTGCACGCGTGAAGACCTCAAAAGGACGAAGCATGTCTGTCAGGCTTTTAACTAGGCTCCATTGCGCCGCATCTAGCCTCAGGTCCTTCTGAGCTGTACCCAGTGTTAAGAAATGGTGATCGAGTACCGTATACTGCTCATACAGACGCTCAAGCATGTAGAAGGTTGAGTACCAACGTGTTGGCACCTCCTGGATGAGTGCTTTCACTGGCATTCGACGTTCATGTAGCAGGCTCCTCAGATGCTTCCGGGCCTTAAAAGAATGGCTGAAATGGTTGCACATTTTTCAGTCACCCAGCTCCATGGCCTTAACTACATTGGCGCCATTATCCGTGGAAACATAACCAATCTGGCGTTTTTTTGGGGACAGCCAGTGAAAGACCTTTGTGTTAAACTCATCCAAAATGTTTTGTGCTGTGTGACGTTTCTCCAAGCCAAACATGGCTAGTGTTGCATGTTTCCGAGCAGCTTTAAAAACTTGGTCCGGGTCAACACCTGCGTTTAGCTTTGCTTTAACCCCTGAAAAAGAGACCTAGTGTGCAGTGATGCACATGTAATCAGCGCCTGCGCCACTGGTCCACATGTCTGTTGTCAGATGTATAGTGTGAACAGCACTATTCTGCAAAGCTGCCCCAATCACCTCCAGCACATCTTCATGTAGTGCTGGAACCACAACTCTGGCAAAATAGAACCGGCTAGGAACCTTCCATTTAGGGCAGAGCGCTGCCACTAATTCTAGAAAACCAACCCCTTATACAAAAGAAAAAGGGAGAAGGTCCAGAGCTAGCATTTTAGCCAGCTTAGTGTTATACAGACGCGTCCGTGGGTGGTTGCGTTCATATGGCGCTTCTGTAAACAACATGTTTCTAATGTTGCCCTGGACCAAGCATTTACGGGATGATGATGAATTCTTCAACCCAGTTACGCTCACTGATGAACTTTTTCGCATTGGTGTCTCACTCTCTCCCACATTCTTAGTGTGGCTCACATGGGGTGTGCTGCTGACAGGGGTACTGGGTGTAAGTGAAGTGTTTGACACGTCTTCTTCCTCCTCGTCATCATCAGATGAAACATCAACGTTTTCTTGACTTGCAATTCCGGCTTCCTTGATCTCCTTTAGGTGCGCAAACCATTGGACAGCGTGCTGTCTCTCAAGATGACCTCTCTGGCCTCCGGTACCATAGTTGGTACCAAACTTACCACGACTAACTGCATGCTTACAAATGCTACAAATGCGAGGTTTTCCTTTTTTGGGCAAACACTAAAGAAGTCCCAAACTGCGGACTTGAAATGTCTTTGGGGGCCGGAGGTGGCGGCTATACTGGTGGTGGTGGTCCTGCTGCTAATGCCAGATGAAGTGGAGGATGTGGATTGCCGAACTTTAGTACGTTTTGCACTTTCACCACCACTAATTGAGGTCGAGGTGGATGGAGGTCCCTTCTGGCGAAGAAGAAATATGGAAGCGGTACGTGTTGGTGTACTAGTTAACTCCAATGATTGTGGTGTTTCTTCCATTGCCTCCTCGTCGACAACATCATTGCGCTCAGCAGCTTCTCGGGCTAGGGTCAAAATGTCTGTTTGCTGCATGCCCGCTGGGGCTGCAGTGACCTTTATGATGACTTGGTTGTCGTCGTGACAGTCTTCATCAGCAGCAGTATCTGCCACTTCTTGTTGAGCCTCATCACACTCCATAACTATGAGACGTTGGACGAGCTTCCTTTTACGCTTAACTACCTTTGTCAGATCATGGTGTGCCTCACTCTCAGATGGCTGTGGTGGTTCCCAATTTAGATCCTTTTCCTCAGAAGGAAGGGGGCTTGAAGAAGATGTAGACACCACCCTTGATCTTTTCCTTGCTAGGGATGAGGAAGACAATGAATGATCAGGAGGAGTGGCTTCCTCAACTGATACCTCGGCTTGATTGTCGATTTCCTGATGTGCCCCTACTTCTGGAGGAACAACTATCACCTCTGCTTGCGCATCTCCTTGCGCTGCCTCTCCTTCAACAAGTACTTGGGCTTGTACTTGCACATGTGGTTGTTGTTGCGGCTGTGGTTGTTCAACACTCGTCAGATGAGTTACAACAACCTGTGTTGATTGAGGGACATTACTGCTACTTTCTTGCGATGAGCCAACATCACTGGTCGATGGTGATTGAACAACTAGACTAAGTGCCTCTGCAGCACTCAAGGGCTTGGACTTAAGTTGGCGTGGTGGTGGTGGTGGCACTGAGCCCAATGAGCGGGGGTGCTGCTCCCAGCTTGGTCCCCAGCAGAACCCGCTGCTGCTGCAGGCGTACTTTTTTTTTTACTCCCAAAAAATGTACCGGGCGGCACACCAGTCTTCTTGGTAACTTGCTTCTTCTGCTCCTTACTGGCAACTATCTTGCAAGAGGAGCTACAGGGAACTTTTTTTGGGGCCATCTTCTTCAGAGCAGGTCAGAACAGCAGGCCGCAGTTGCACGAGTTGCAGAGTTGTCTGTGGCCAGACGTGACATCGCGTGACGTTATGCTGCACACACACACCGCTGCAGGACTTCTTCCTGGCAATGGTGGTACTCTTGAGTCTTGTGCACCTAAAAGCAATGCAAGACAGAGGAACATCAGTTCAGTTATACACCCCAAAAAATCAAAAATCAGCACAATCCCAGGCCCTCCATGATGTTTAAATTCAAGACACCCCACAGAAAGACTAGGCCCATGCATCACTCACTACCCCTGGGCATAAAGGTTGAAAGCTAGGCAAAATGGTTGCAGACCTAAGAACACTGCCTGCATTCAAAATGGCCCCCTGCCTCCCAGCACATGGCCAAGGCCTGCCTGTAGCAGCACTCAAAATGGCCCCCACCCACAAGGCCTGTCCCCATGAACACCCCAAAAAATCGAAAAACACAGAAAAATCAGCACAATCCCATGCCATCCATGCCCCCCATGATGTTTAAATTCAAGACACCCCACAGAAAGACTAGGCTCATGCACCACTCACTACCCCTGGTGAAAAGGCCACAACAACAGCCCAAAAAAACGAAAATCACAGAAAAATCAGCACAATCCCAGGCCCTCCATGATGTTTAAATTCAAGACACCACACAGAAAGACTAGGCCCATGCATCACTCACTACCCCTGGGCATAAAGGTTGAAAGCTAGGCAAAATGGTTGCAGACCTAAGAACACTGCCTGCATTCAAAATGGCCCCCTGCCTCCTAGCACATGGCCAGGGCCTGCCTGTAGCAGCACTCAAAATGGCCCCCACCCACATGGCCTGTCCCCATGAACACCCCAAAAAATCGAAAAACACAGAAAAATCAGCACAATCCCATGCCATCCATGCCCTCCATGATGTTTAAATTCAAGACACTCCACAGAAAGACTAGGCTCATGCACCACTCACTACCCCTGGTGAAAAGGCCACAACAACAGCCCAAAAAAACGAAAATCACAGAAAAATCAGCACAATCCCAATCCATCCAGGCCCTCCATGATGTTTAAATTCAAGACACCCCACAGAAAGACTCAGTCCACCCACCACTGAGTACCCCTGGGCAAAAGGCCCCAAAACAGCCCAAAAATCGAAAATTCCAAAATTGTAGTTGCAGCAACTGTTATGCCCCAAACAAACTTACTTGTGACATTTCTAATCCAAAAGTGATCCAAAGAAAGTCAAAAAGGCCTCAAATCCAAATATCCAGCAGCATCCACAAAAAGTAATCCTTCCAGGTGAAGAATCCGAATGAAAGTGACCAGCACATGAAGAAAGCACTGGGAGGAGCCTGCTGGACAGGAACAGGAAGTTGGAGACTGTGGGGCACTTCCTTCCTCCTCCCCCCTCCCAAAATGGACTCCTTGCAAAAAAAGTGCAGGAAAATGTCAACCTGAGAAGTTATTCTGATTAAAATCATCATTTCCAGAAGGTTTATGCTGCTTGCTAGTAGATTTGTTGTGCAGAATTGCAAATTTTGTATTTTCGCGAGTGCAAGATTGTTGCTGCCCGCCGCATCTACAAGTTCGCAATTGCGAACTCCCGCGATACGTGATCAGGGCGTACTCGCGTTGACAAACTCTCGCAGTGCAAGGTGGCAAGCCGCGATGATGTAATCGCGCTCGCCAAACTCCCGCGGGATCCCGCAGCAAGATCCAAAATGGTGCAGCACTCGCAAAATATCAAGAAAAACAACTCGGCAAATGCTGAATGACGGTAAGTGAACGCCGCGCGCCACAAAATTGTATCACCAAGAAAAACAAATCCGCTGCGTGCGAATTTGTGGATTTTCGGTAAATTTGCGAGCTTTCGCGGATTGCAAATTTACCGAAAATCTGCAGAATCCGCGAGCGGGATGGATTTTCCACCCATGCTTACTACCAGGTATTGGGGAAAGGGTGGAAATGGGCACAAGGGCACACATACACAACCAAGCAGAGCACAGTGCACACCCACAATGACTCTGGGTCCTCGCCCCGATCCACAGACTGTCACAATGTACAATGCCATGCTGTCTGAATGTCAACATGTTACATGTGGCTAAATACATGTGGACACATTGTAATACACCATCTCCCCTTCACATCGCAGGGGCACTGTCAACACCTCCTGCAGAGCAATCCCAGTCACTATTTACTGATGACAAGGAGGACAACACCAAAATCAACACCCAAACTATCCAAGACATCATTAACCTCAACCGCCACTCACCTCCAGGGTTAGGGCAGCCCAGCTACATTGAGGAGACTCCACCCACTACCCAAAGCACCCAGCATGAGGCACCCACAGCCCCAGCACCCCCCCAAGACCCCTAGGAACAATACATGGCCTTCCAACGCCGTGTGCTGGAGTGCCGAAGGGAGACCGCAAAGCAGGTGCTTTTGGGCTTTGCCGTCATGGCAACCAAACTTGCGCCATCCTTAGGTGTGTAGGCCCAATCCATGGTCTCCAACGAGCCCTGACTGATATTGCTGGAGTCATGTCGCAGAGATAAGAACACCTTTCTGCTCAGAGTGGCTCCAGTGATACCAGCCGTGACCTGGCACACATGCCGAGGCTCATGGAGCACATGGTGCAGATAGAGGCAGAAAGGATGGCAGCCACCACTGCATATCAGCGGAATGTAGCTGGGATCTGCCATGCCCTGCAGATCCTCATCATGGTGTTGCTGCCACAAGGTGTGGTGATGATGAATGCTGCTGCCCCTACATCATCCACATCTCCAACTCCTGGTGTGTCTCTGCCTCCCAGTGCGGCAGGCCTAACCATTCTGGCACCTGATGTGACAGTGGGACACAGTGTGGCTGACAATCTACCTCTGGCCCCTGATATGTCTGTAGCACACAAAGCACTCATCCGGGGAAGAGGACGTGGATGTGCCTGTGATCAGAAGGACTCAGTAGCATTAATGTCTGCCACCTGGCCCTGTTTCCGCTGGGTCCCGCATATGGCCTCATGACCTTCCACTGACCTCCGATTCCCTCAGTGGCATTCACCTTGGACAGCAACATGGACTGCCACATACTGTTTGGTGACCAATGACACAGCTACAAGACTGCCGACTGTACCTTTCCTCTTCCGCATGACTTGTCATCCCCAGATGGACTCTGGCTGACCCTCTATGGGCCAATATTGTGTAGTGTGCTCAGCACTGCCCTGTCCCGCTCCAGCTGCAGAACTGCACTGGATGTGCAATAAACATTCAGTGACGTACTGCTGTGTCATGTCTTTCATCATTCATGTATGTATGTGTGGATGAATGTAGGGACAGTGATTGTCCTAGCGTCATTGATGCTCATCCTGTAGGATGCCAGTCAGAGTGAGCTACTTAGCAATTTGTGTAATGGGTCCCGTGGACACAACAGGGACACACGCATCAGCGACTTCCTTGACTGGACATGGACTGAACCACGCCCAGTGCCCAGGGGTATTTTCTGCACGCCCTGCGCTGTTCCGGCGTATGGCAGGCCAGACCACTCCGCTAACTCTCCGAGGGGGGGACCTCATTGCTACCCATCACAGGCTGTTGGTGTGCAGGTCACTGGTTTAGTTATCAGCATGTCACAGCCTCACCCTGAGGGCAGGTTTCACGCACACCACACCCATCCAAAACAGGCGTCACAGGCCATGTGACCCCGCTTAAGAGGCCGACAACGCCACATACCCCCCTCTGACAGTGGTGACTGGATGATGGAACGAGGCCTTGAGGCCAGCATGAACCTACCACCACGTGGTGCTGACTGGGGTTGAACAGGGTTTCTGGCACATGCTGCATTGCGGCCAGCACAGGCATCTCGCCACAGGACGGTGACTTTGGGTGCACTGAGTCATTGGCACATTAAGCTGCTGAGCGGGTGTGCAGCCTGCGATGATGCCCCCTATTGGCGGTCCGGACTGAAGGACTGGGTTCTTTTGGACCCAGCGGTGCCAGGGCACAACACCTGAAACCTTCGTGGGTAACCTGCTCCGGCGTACAAGTCACAGAGACACGGGACACTTCCTTCGGCGTCAAAGATTCAAGCTTTATTTGCTGCAGGGAACACAGAAGTCACAGGAAGTACATCGAGTGTAGTTCGGGGAGACTGCTTCAAATTGGTTCTGTGGATCGCTCCTTTTATACAGTTTTTACCCATAGGATAACATTGAACACAAAAGTTTACAACCCGGTTCCCACATTTAGCTCCCAGAGGGGTCGCTTTGGTCACTTTGAAACACACAAGGTCCGGAACATAAGTGCGGAAACATTTGGCGGTTCCCAACTGTAAAAACCATCTTCCCACCATTAGCAAATTCCAATCAGCAGTAAAGTAGATCGAAATAGGAACGAAGACAGGTGCAGAGGAAGACGGAGACAGTGGGGAGATCGGAAAGGGTGTAAAAGGGGAGGTATCGAGAAACACGAGATACAGGCATCAAAGGGATGTGCCTAATGAGATGCACGGCTGAGACAATAAGCCCGTGCGGCAAGATGAGCCTCAAGCGGCGCCATCTGCCTTACAGCAGCAACCCCCTTGTCATAAAGACACTTTCAAAGAACACGTGTCTTCCGCAGATATCTTGGGAGTCCCAGGGTCGCGAAGCGGACAGCGTCCGTTCGCAGGCTACTTGAGGGCAAGAGATAAAATGGATGCCGTATCTAAGATGGAACCCGTGGGTACAGATGAAAAACTCACATAACAAATGAACGGTTTAAGTTAGCACAGCGAAACTGCGCACACTTACTAAACTCGTCATTTGCGGTTCATAGATACCAGACTCGCCCATATCCGTGCGAGTCGAAAAACACCACTTACAATTGTCACGGAACCTCAGACGCTCCTTTTGCCCTCATGTAGGCAAGCACTAGTCGGAATCATATTCGATGTTCATCAGACCATCAAGATGTTGTTGTAGCATAGCTCTGTCCAACCGAGTCCCCTTGGTAACAGATGGTTGTCTCATACACGTTGTAGCACAGAGGCCACATAAGGCAGGACCACACTGTACACAAAGGCAACACGTGAACAGGGACACTACCACAACCCCGATGATCATCAGAATCTTCCAACCCCAAGTCGACATCAGGCCCCAAAACCATCCAAGTAGCGTCCAATCCCCTACATCCACGTGTATGGATTCGGAGATCTTATGCAACTTCGAGATGGCTTGATAGACAGTGGGAGCATTATCTGGAATGAAAATGCAGCAGCTCGAATGGATCACTTTACATACTCCACCGCGATCTGCTAAGACGACATCTAAAACCATACGGTTTTGTAACGTCATAAGTCTCTCCGCCTGAAGTTCTGTGGTGATATTACCAAGGGCACTGGCAGTAATATTAGCTGTCGATTCTACCACTCGAGTCAACTGTCTCAGGTTCCTACTATTAACCATAGGTCCCCAAAACGGGAGGAAACCCTTGAAAAAGTCTCCTGCCTCTTGACCGGCAGTATCCTCTTCGCTAATTACGCCTCGTACAACTCTAGTCTTATGATAATCGGCATCTACAGTGAACGTCGGAGGCAACAAATTTGCAATAAAACATGAGCCCATGAAGTCTGCGGGCAACCATGTGTATGCACGATCATAACAGATAAAGTAGGTACCCTTGGCAGCCAGAAACACAGGGGACGAGAACATTGGCAGAACGTAACTTTCAGTGCAAGCACTTGCTCCAAGTGGGGCTTGCGAACCACGACCCACAAGACAAAGATTACCTGTGTGGGGTACGACCCATATTGGAGGCGAGCTTGTAAGCTGCTTTTCACTAGTGAACATACTATATTCCCCTCTACTTAGGACCCTATAGGCTTGTCTCTCTTCGTCAGGGATAAGAAAAGGATCATGGATCTCATCTTCCATATCCTCTATTGCCATCGATAGCAGCCTCTGATACGAGGTAGGACCAGAGTTGGGGGAACGTTGTTCTTGAATGGGGTGGAAACCCAGTGTGCTTCGAAACATTGTTTGGAATGCTCGAGCTGACCCTTGGGAACTATACGGTAACACCAGATATGGAATTCCCTTACCCGCAGTATGTGGCATCAACCCACACACCCAACAATTAGTAGTGTTAACCACTAACTGATGCTGATGGAGGAGCTGAATAAAGGAATTGTTGCGGAATTCTACACGTCTAGCCTGCTCGTGTTCCGGTAACATATGAAAGAAATGAGGAGAAGCAGTCGAAGTAAGGTTAGGGTAAGGAGTAGGAGTAGGGGTAGCAAGTAAGAAGTAAGACATAGTGTAATACGCCCCACCCGCCAATAATGCAGAAGCAGTCAAAAACAACACAAACAATTGAAATATAAAACATTTGGTACGACTGAGTTGCTGCAGCTTGAATCTGTATGCCTGAGCTCCTTCCAAATCATTCAGCTTTGAAAATGCCATTCCCTACGACCGTCCGCAACGTTTCTTGACGCACTTCGTTCTGTGCAGCAATAGTCAATCCCCAGGAGTTCCTAGGAACCGACGGCCTTTAACCTAGCGTCAAGACCTACTGTCCAGAAGGAAGTACGCGCGCGGCCCTACGGCCTTCAATACACAATATGTATATATATTAGCACAATGTCTCTCAGCTGTGGAAGGAAAAAGATACAAGGAAGAAGCTTGATATATGTACAGAAAACTTTCAATGATACGAATGTTCAAAATTGATCATGGGAAACGAGAATATTGCAGTTGTCAATTTCAGCAAAGCAAGAAAATTTTATTTGTCCTTAGTGTGAGATCGCAAAGAATATCGATGTTTCCCGGGACGTGTCTGCTCGTCGAACAAAGGATCCGTTGAAGAGACAGCGTCCTGCTGATCAGTTGGTTGATCTGGTCTTGAGTCTTTTGCTGACAAGTGTTCAACAGTGGCTTTCTGCTGCGCTGAGGGTTCTCCAACAAGCTGTGCGTCGCTAAAAGGTACAAACGCCGGCAATGTTTCTGTTTCTGTTGACGCAATGCCTTTCCTTACCCACGGGTCTGCCGGCAGAGGAATAGGGACTCGCTTACAATGGGTAGCATGTACCCAATTTTTCCGCCCCTCAAGACGAACGGCAGTCCTCGTGGCCAGGAGTACCTGGTAAGGTCCGGTGAATCGGGGGTCCAGATTGTTCTTGCGTGAGAAGTTACGAGTAACCACCCAATCCCCGGGCTGGAGCTGGTGGCCTGGACCCTCCGTCTGCGTTGGCAAGGCGTCGTAAACCTGTTGGTGAATTAACCTCAGTTTAGCAGTCAAGTCATGTAAGTAGTCAATCAACATTGGAAACTCAAGATCAGAGAATATTCCTGGCCTAGGAACCCCCCACACATTCGCAGGACGGCCGAACACTATCTCATAGGGACTAAGCCCTATTCGGGAGTGTACAGTCGCCCTAGTTGACAGTAATGCTAGAGGCAAAGCATCAGGCCACGAAAGTCCAGTCGTAGCCTGAATCTTCGCTAGTTTTAGTTTAAGGGTGCCATTGTAACCCTCAATCAATCCAGCTGACTGGGGATGATTGGCGCTATGGAATTTTTGATTAATTCCAAGGCCCTTACACACACTCTTCATCACACTTCCAACAAACTCACTTCCGTTATCTGACCACACGACTCTAGGCATTCCATACCGAGGAAAGTATTCCTTCAGTAGGATTTTCGCAGTAGACAAAGCAGTATTATCTTTGAGGGGATAGGCCTCGATCCATCGGGAGAATGCGCAAACCACAACCAGAACGTATTTCAGGTTATTGCATCGCTCCATATGGATGAAGTCCAATTGGATCACCTCAAAGGGATACGAAGGAGGAGCAAAACTGCCAGGGGGAGTTGGGGTTCCTTTGCCAGGATTGTACATTATACACACCATACAATTCTTCACCAGACGTTCAGCACACTTTGTAATGCCATCATTCTTCCATACATCGGCCAGCAACTTGCAAATGCCTTTCGCGCTAATATGTGCTAACCCATGTGCCATTGTCACAACGGCCAGCACATACGCATCAGGCAACATCCATCTTTTCTGATCCGACAAATCAATCCAGCAACCATTCACATCCAACTTTCCCGTACTTTCTTTCCACTTCATCTTTTCAGTGTCGGTGGCCTCATTCTGAATTGCTTTCACGCTCTCTATGGTATCTTCACACATACTTGATTCTGCAGGCCACCTAACCGAACTCGTCACATACATTCGAGTGCTAAGGTTCCGGGCAGTCTCCTTAGCAATCTCATCTGCAAACGCATTACCACGACCAACATCATCCGTCACTTTACGATGCGCACTACACTTAACAATTGCAACTTGTGCAGGCAAAGTCAATGCATCCAAAAGATCGTTCACAAGCTGGCCATGCTGTATTTTCGTGCCATGCGACGTCAAGAAACCACGCTCTCGCCACAATCGTCCAAAACTATGCGCTACACCGAAAGCGTACTGGCTATCGGTGTACACATTCACACGTTTCCCTTTTGCTAACACACATGCTCTAGTGAGAGCAATCAGCTCTGCAGCTTGGGCAGAATTCTGATTCAATCTTGCAGCCTCAACAACAGTATTCAATGTTACAACAGCATAAGCAGTAGTCACATCGCCATTCGGCAACTTAAAACATGACCCATCCACATACAGGGTGCCATCCGGGTCTTCCAATGGGGTGTTTTTAAGGTCCACACGACCTTTTGTTTCCTCTTCTGTCCGCAAGTAACAGTCATGTTCTGCTACTTCATCTGACTCTGCACTAATTGGTAACAAAGTTGCCGGATTTAGGACATTACAACGTTTTATCTGAATATGGCTTGCCAAGAGCGTCAATTCGTACCCAGACAACCTCGCACTCGTCAAGTGCTGAGTTTTCGTTCGATTCAAAAGAGTATCGACTGCATGCGGAACCATCACCGTAAGCATATTATCCATGACCAATCCTGCTGATTGTCGGATGGAGACCGCAGCTGCCGCAGTTGCTCTCAAACAACTCGGCAATGCTCTAGCTACTGGGTCTAAGGTCGAGGAAAAATATGCACATGGACGTTGCTTACCACCAAAAGGTTGCGTTAAGACACTCAAAGCACAACCTTCCCTCTCGTGAACATATAACGTGAACGGCTTGCTGTAATCAGGGGTACCTAACACAGGAGCCGAACACAATGAATCACGTAATTCAGAAAAACTTTTCTGACATTCTTCCGTCCATGGTAAAGGAGTTGAAACATCCTTGCACGTAAGAGCCACCAATGGTTTCGCTAGCAATGAAAAATTAGGAATCCACTGCCTGCAGTACGACGTGATACCTAGAAAGGCTCGCACATCTCTTTGGGTTTGTGGCACAGCCATTCGCGCAATCGCTGCAATTCTCTCTGGGGTCAATCTCCTTCCCTCCTTTGACAATAAGTGACCTAGATAGGTTACTTCTTGACAACAATATTGGAGTTTAGAAGGTGACACCTTGTGATTTAACTCACAGAGATGTTGCAGCAACGACACCGTGGCAATTTTGCAAATGTCCTGAGTATCGGCAGCCACCAATAAGTCATCGACGTATTGGATTAAAGCCGCACCAACCGGCAACTTAAACGCATCCAGTTGACCCTTCAAAGCTTGACTGTAAATCGATGGACTTTCACAGTAGCCCTGAGGAGCGCGTTTAAACCGGAAGCTACGTCCACCAAGAGAGAAACCGAAAAGGTCCCTGCTCTCTTCGGCAATCGGGATGCTGAAAAATGCATTTTTCAAATCAATCACCGAAAACCATGAAGCAGTAGCCGGAATCAGAGTCAGTAGCGCCGTGATGTCAGGCACAACAGGGAATTGAGGAACCACAATTTTATTTACCTCCCGTAAATCGATAACAAAACGATAAACAGGCGGTTTGGTAGGATCAGTACGTTTAAGAATGGGCAGCACAGGGCTATTGCACACGTTTCCCCGAGTCTCCTCAATAACATCTTTCTCGATCAAATCATAGATGATCGCTAACAAAGCTCGTTCACCATCAAGGGAGATACGGTATTGGGGAATACGTGGCAATCGCACATTAGACTTCAACTGAACAACATAAGGGGAGATATCAAGTAGGCCCACATCATTTGGACCCGTCGCCCACAAAGACGCAGGAAGAGAATCCAATTCCGGTGGAAGCTTATCGAGGGACAAATACATGGGAGAGACTACCCTCTCTCCTAACGTAAGCTTCACACCCGTAGGGGAACAATACAAAGTCGCATACAAACGTTTAAGCAAATCCAGACCCAAAAGATTTTCGCCACAACCAGTAGTCAAAATCAACGGAGCTTCGAGCTCACGAGGCCCAATTTTAAGGGGCAAAGGGCGTGAAACTGGATTGCTAACGGGGGCGCCAGAGAATCCAACGGAAACATTTGTTAAGCCAGACAAAGGTGCGCCAGGGAGTTTCGAATGCATGATAGAACTTTTCGCTGCACCAGTGTCCAACAGGAAAGGCTCAACGACGCCCGATGTAGCAACTGCGACGTAAGGCCCTCTCTGATCAACCGGAACTGATACCACTCCCTCTCCTTGTCTTTGGCTGTCCTAGTAATTACTGTCGTCAGTTCCCTGATCGACGTAATAATCGTCTACATTGTACTGCGCAGATCGTCCTTGCGATGATCCACGTTGATCGAAACAATTATTAGAATTTGATGAATGGTCAGAGCGATCATTCTGAGCACCACGACCTCTACCACGTGATGCGTGCTGTGAACCACCACGGCCTCCTCTGGATGAATTTCCACTATTACGTTCGTTTAAAGCAGGACAATTGAATTTAATGTGTCCCTCCTGTCTACAATAAGCACATTGATTGTATCCTAACGAAGATCTTTGGAAAGAGGAATCATTACGCGGCTGCGATCGATTCGATTGCGACTGTGATCTATTCTGCTGAGACGCATTCTGATTAGAACGTGGCGGATACGCTTGTTGTAACAACACTTTAGTTTTTAGCTCTTTCGTCTTTTTATCAGCACGGTCATTTTCTTCTTTCTCTCTATTCTCGTAATATTGTGCCGTAGCCAATATCTGAGCTGAGGTAGAAACGGCCCATGCACTTTCTGAATTCTTTAATTTATTGCTGAGATCGGGCAACAAGTTCGACACGAATTTATCCACAAACAACCTCTGTCCACCCTCAGTACCCATATCCTGTCCACTATGATCAATGAATGCTTCCTCGAACCTCGTGAAGAAGTCGGAGACACTCTCATCTTTCTTCTGCTTACAGGCTGACAACTTGTCCCAATTTACCCTCATAGCTGGCATAAGCGTTTTCATTAATGCAATGATTCGCTGAGGGAGAGCAGCGATCAACTGATCGGGTTTAGTAGCAGCCACTTGTCCAGCGTCTGCCGCTGTGATGGCAGCCCAATCACCACCTAATTCATTCGCGTGATCTTGGTGACGAATCTTAGCCCATACCGGTTGCGGTACGACATTGCCAAACAACATGTCGATATCGGCAAGATTCATTACCGTAGCATCTACGAGCTGCGATAATTCCTTATAATACCCAGTAGGATTTTTACGAGGATCGGGCAAAGATTGTTTCACCTGAAGCACTTCCGATCGTTTCCATGGAAGGTGTATCCACACTCTCTCAAAATGTGCCACTACCTGAGGATTAGCATTAGTATCAGCTGGTATCCAAACTGGCGGAACTTCACGCATAGGATATTGGCCAGACTCGTCTTGTTTTTCAATGTCCTCAACGAACAATGCATGAGGAATAGGAGCGGGACGAAGAGATAGCAACCGCTCAACAGCACGTCGAACATTAGTATCTACTATCAGTCCAGTTGCGAACTGAAGCCGAAGTTCAGACAGGGCGGTCAGCACCTCGTCAGGCGCATCGGCCACTATCTGATCATGAAGGAACTTGCACATTTCGTCAAACACATATCTCTGAGTTGGTATGTTGAATTGATTAAACGTTTCGAGGACAACACGGGGTGGATTTCTAAGAGGGTTTACCATCCAACCCATCGCCATATTATATAGTGCAACACGTTCTCTGTTACCAGGAAGCTGACTACGTCTCTGAGGACCATCAGATCCAGCGGACCCAAAAACAGGTCCGAGCGACTGGAAGAAGTTTGTCGCAAGGGGAGAATTACGATTACGAGTAGAGGGAGAAGAGTAAGACACAGGACTAACAAGAGAAGGAGTGGAGACAGTAGCAACAGCAGGGGTTAACAACACAGGAGCAGTAACGGGAGCAGGAGTATGTGGAAGCGGAGGAGCAGTAGGAATAGAAACAGACAAAGGAGCAGGAACAGTCGGATGAGCGGGTGCAGGTTGAGGAACTGGTGGAGGAACAATAGGTGGAAGAACAGGTACGGCAGGGACCACAGGAGCTGCGGTACCCTGTACGTACGGAGGTGGCGACTTCATAAGATAGGACATTAAAGGATCCTCAACTGCCTCTTCCTTCTTATCCGACTCCGTAGGCAAAGCAGGATAGCATTTATCTATGGACATACGCTGCAGCCTCTCAAACACTTCCTTATCCTTATCCTCCTTATCACGCTGAAACTGCTCAGCTTTCTTCACTATAGTAGCAACAGTATCTCGCTGACTACGTTTATTCTGTCTTATTTCTTTCTGTCGGGCTTCTTTGCGCCACAACCGAAAGGCATCAAACATGGCCGGCCTAGATTTACGTTCGAACAACTTTATTTCCAAATTATCTAAGATTGACGCCTCGAAGCTACCGTGAGGTGGCCAACGAAGATCGCCGTCTTTCTTTGTATATTTAACCCAATAATCGTTAAAAGCAATCGGGCCTAGCCCATGTTTGCTATATAAATCGTAAGTAGGAGTTCCAACTGGAGGTATCGGACATGAGTCCTCCAGCAGGGAATCCGCACCACAAGGTCTAAAACAACTGAACAAAGTACTGCGACCAGGCATCTTGCACACTAGCCGAGTTTCACAAACTTCAAGGGTTACGGGATTTACCAAGTCCCAGCAAAGAACAAAACCCTCGGTCTTTGGCGGCTGCAGTCGTCAAACAATACAACAACAAAGTACGCTAGCAAAGTGTCACCGACAAAAACACTCACACAGCGTTTACAACAAAGACACTCGCTAAAGTGTCAACAACCAAGAACTCTGGGAGCGACCCACAAATACTTAACTCAAAGATCGATGGCGTCCTCAGGAAGGCCCGTCAATCGTCTCGCTATACCAAGGTCTACGCCAGGCGCCAAAACAGGTCTACAGTCAGGGCAGCAGTCCGTCGCAGCCGTCAGGAGGCGGGAATCTTCGCGGGAAAAGTCTTCGGGCCACTTATTTCGACAACAGGATCGATGAAGCGGGGTGCACCTTCCCTCGGAGATTTCACACGAAGTTCCTCACGATCGTCGGGCTTGGACCGGTACCACTGATGCAGCCCCACGTTGGGCGCCAACTGAAGGACTGGGTTCTTTTGGACCCAGCGGTGCCAGGGCACAACACCTGAAACCTTCGTGGGTAACCTGCTCCGGCGTACAAGTCACAGAGACACGGGACACTTCCTTCGGCGTCAAAGATTCAAGCTTTATTTGCTGCAGGGAACACAGAAGTCACAGGAAGTACATCGAGTGTAGTTCGGGGAGACTGCTTCAAATTGGTTCTGTGGATCGCTCCTTTTATACAGTTTTTACCCATAGGATAACATTGAACACAAAAGTTTACAACCCGGTTCCCACATTTAGCTCCCAGAGGGGTCGCTTTGGTCACTTTGAAACACACAAGGTCCGGAACATAAGTGCGGAAACATTTGGCGGTTCCCAACTGTAAAAACCATCTTCCCACCATTAGCAAATTCCAATCAGCAGTAAAGTAGATCGAAATAGGAACGAAGACAGGTGCAGAGGAAGACGGAGACAGTGGGGAGATCGGAAAGGGTGTAAAAGGGGAGGTATCGAGAAACACGAGATACAGGCATCAAAGGGATGTGCCTAATGAGATGCACGGCTGAGACAATAAGCCCGTGCGGCAAGATGAGCCTCAAGCGGCGCCATCTGCCTTACAGCAGCAACCCCCTTGTCATAAAGACACTTTCAAAGAACACGTGTCTTCCGCAGATATCTTGGGAGTCCCAGGGTCGCGAAGCGGACAGCGTCCGTTCGCAGGCTACTTGAGGGCAAGAGACAAAATGGATGCCGTATCTAAGATGGAACCCGTGGGTACAGATGAAAAACTCACATAACAAATGAACGGTTTAAGTTAGCACAGCGAAACTGCGCACACTTACTAAACTCGTCATTTGCGGTTCATAGATACCAGACTCGCCCATATCCGTGCGAGTCGAAAAACACCACTTACAATTGTCACGGAACCTCAGGACTGCTCAGAATTTGTGTTCACTGCTGGACTGCAGTGTAGGCTGAGCCAGCGGGCTCCGCGGGCCTACCGCCATGTGGCCTCGCTTCCGGGTTCACAGTGTTAGTGGCACCCATTGATCTGAGTGGGTTTGCAGCCTGCGATGGTGCCGGTTGCCCTGGTATGTTCTATGCTATAGAGTAATTAAGACCGAGCACCAGACGTGAGACCTGGTGGCCTGCGCAGCGTGGTGCATGGTGCATGGTGTGGAGGGTACTATGTCCGTGAGCACTGGGCTTGTGGCTTGCAGCGGTGTCGCAGGGATTCTGATCCTACACAGAACTGTGCACAGAGAGCCAGGACCTCAGTGAATTGTGCTGTACTAGAATGCCTAGATACCCTAACCAGCTAGCAACAGTGTCACGTTGGCTTTTTGTCCTATAGCAAATGAACCAATGATTAGACAACCCAGAACATGCGACTTAGGTTATGCTCAGGAATGGAGGGAAGCAAGAACACTCATTCGTTATACTCTCATACCAGTCCACAACAAGAGTAAAAAAGAAACACTGGAAAGGTTAAAATATTTATTTTAACAACGTGCTCAAAGATGCAGTATCTTTGCTAATATAAGCATACATATGGTTAGAAATAATATGATCAGCATTGTTACAATTCCATAAAACACAAAAGGAGAAATCATATTGCAATGATGGTGAAAAAAGGTCTTATTGCGCCTAGTATATCATCCTCCCTACCTAGGAAGTATGTTTTATAAATATATAGACGGTCTCTTAGGCTTGTTTGGGGGACCCCATACCTCCAAGATCAGCAGGTGTGAATCACATCAGGATTTGCAACAGCTCTCTGTCTCTCTGGAAAAACAGGATTGTCCCAAGTGCCTGAAATCATGCTAACAGTGCAATATTAAAGGCACCAGAATCACGTTGGCTGCAGCTGCATGTATGTTATGGCTAAAACGTGAGCCAATCAGCACAAACAACAGCTACCTTGTTATGATAATCCTGGAGGCTTTAGCACTCTCTGTGCAGACTAGAGTCACGACGTAAGTCTAGGGATGCTGAAGACAAGCCATTATCATGTGAAGCATTTCACACAGCCTAACTCACAACAACAGTTATATGCAGTGTTGTGTGCAAAAGCAGCAACAAGGTAAAATGGCGTTTAAACTTCTAATAAGCCTATGCTAAAATAGCACTGTGCGCAACAAGGCCCAGCCCTCACTATACCCTCCCTTGATCTGAGAACGTACAATCGCGAGGCAATTTTTAGAACGGAGAGTTCAAGTTCAAATGAGACATAACCAAGTACAAAATTTCGCCAAACTGGATAATTGAGATTACAATCCGAATTAGTAACTATCAACATTCCAAAACCCAACAGGGGTGTATAGTGTCAAAGTAGATGTAATAATAAAACTTAAGGTGAAAAAAATGAATCCGTCCATTATGTGTCTATGAAGCAACTTCAGTCCTACAGTGTATAGGCACAGTATGTTGCAAACGCCTCCAATAGGAAGTTGTTGTTATCGTCAGTGAACTTTTCAGCCATCCAATTTATTAATGGGAAAGTACACACATGTTCCTCAACAGCCAGAGCCTCTAGTACCATCAGAGGACAACTCGGGTGTTCTTCTAGATAACTGCTTGCTAGAAAATCATGGGCTGCAGTCCATATATTCCAATTGCCTAAGACCCCATGCCCTGCTGCGCAGGCCATAATCCCAACAGTCTAGTTCATGAGCAACTAAGGGACTCATTAGTAGATTCAAATCCGGGTTAGGAGACACCGTATTGTAGAGACACAAAACCAGAGCCCATTCAAAATCGCAATCCAGGCAGTGGAAAACTGGCTGCACACATGTAAAGTACGAGAACCGGAAAGATAAACCATACGCCAGGCTCAATGTAGCCAGAGGTAGCGATCCATTGTATTCAAGCATCCTGTTACGAATTTGGAGCAGTCGGGGAAGACCGTCGTGGGCCACAGAATGCGCAACCATTTTGCAACAGGCAAATCAACAGCAGCACACCGGCAACCAAGGCGAGAATTAACGGTAAACCACCAAAGACGCTGGAAAAAATAGATTGAAAAAATGCTGTCATCACTCCAAATATAGTTTGGAATGAAGTCACAAGGCCAGAACTAACTACTTTAAAAAAGCGTGCCAAGCCTGTTGTTGAAGAGGCATTAAAGATAGTGTGAATCAACGAGTCAAAATGCAGGGGGAAATCTGTGCTCAGTAAGGCATGTACCTCAGTACGAGTATTAGCCACATGAAGGACGAATGTTTCACGCGCAGATGTAAGAACGACTTCTTTTTGAGACAAAAGAGCCCTTATTCAACTCATCTTGTTGAACTCTGCTTTCAAGGTCAGAATGGAAGGGCCAGATGCATATATTGAGCTTCCCAAGAGGAGGAAAGAGTACATTTTTACAACAGACTACACATTGGGAAACAGTCACTATGTACAGTATCCCTGCCAGCATACCACAGCAATCTTCATTATTTAATAATAAATAACTACTATTTGCTAACAACGTGAAAGTGGGTGAAATTGCTGGGGCTGGTGTACCTTTTAAAGGCAGGCCAAATTTGGTGCTTCCAGGTTACACAAGCCGTGCAATTATATATTCCTACAGACCAATGAGTGATCGGGTGTGGAAGTGCAATCTTCACCTTTCAAGTAAACTTCTTTTTCCTCCCTCAGACACCTATAGGTGAAAAGAAGAGACCAAACCTCATGGAGATATGCGCTACCCAATGGTTCATATCTGCCTATGGCATAGTGTTTCATGCAAGCTTCAAATTTAAACAGCTGGAAAGGTAGCGCTAATAACCCATGAATAAGCCAAACTGCAGAATTTGTCTCAGTCACAGAAAATGGTAAGGGTTCTAACTTTTCAGTATGCAAAAGTGAAAATGTAGCATCTTTCATTGACATAAATTGTTGTTTAACAGTCAGATTAAATGGTAAAAACAGCAAATAAGTGTTCATATAGTCCCAAGGCACTTTCCCAGCCTTCATCATTTGTAAAGTCCATGCAAACTGCATAATCGATTGCAATTGATTTTGACCATCGTACAAAACTAAGACTTCATCTTGCACAGTATCAACAACAGAAGAAACAATATTATCTAATGTGTAAATTCAGGAAGAAAGTCTTTTAATGCTATTATTTACAACTGTAAGTACTTTTTCTAAATTACCTTGATCAATAGCTCTTAACCTAGAAGCAGCTTCAATTTGGAACAGTTTCCAAACTTATGTTGTATACGGCATCAATCCACCTTTTTGATCTGCCTGCTGTAGGACCTTTTACAGAGTCATTCAAATCAGCATCATCAGATAATGTACACAAATGAAGCTTAAATTACGCTAAAGTGGAGTGTTTAAGCCAGTTCTGACATAGCTTGCCTACAGAATAGGTAATGACAGAATGGTCACTCTGAAAATGGGATCCTCTCTAACCTGTGTATAGCCAGGGATCAAACCCATAAAACGATGCTGGCATGAATCTGCACTTTTTTGCCATAACAGACAACCTTGGGGATCCAAACTGGAAATGTTAAAAGACAAATTTAGTAGCAGAGTCTGTAACTCACTAAGGGACCTACTGCTATGATTGTTCCAATTGGGGTATTCACCCAAATCAGGAATAGAGGGAGCACTTCATTTTTTATACGTAGCCAATCCAAAGTAGGTTGTTTGTGAAATAGTTTTTCAGATACAACACATGGTGTGGGATGAGATATGCATGATGCAAAGCCTCAGTGCCTTGCACTTGCCAATTTTTAGAACCACTTAAGATCAATGGTATCTTTCCAGAGCTCAAAGCCCATGACTGCCAATTGCTCAATAAAGATCTTCGAATACAATAGTTTTGTGTGGGTGAGTCTAACCTTGGAAGAGGACTTCCCAGTCATCTTAAAATAAAATGCATCAGGATTTGACTGAATAAAATCAGCAAAGTAAGAAAACTTTTTCAAAAGAGTCTTGGAGCTACCCTCAACAGGAGCGGGACAATGTTCCCTTTGTGTGTAATCAACCACATTCCTAAATGTGTTTGCTTTGTGCAGAAAATGATTGCCATAGTGTTAGTAACAAAACAAATCACCATAATTTTCAGAGTCTAAATATAAATCTTCAGCATCAAAGGCAGCATAGTATTTCAAATCAGAAAACTTAGCCTCTACGGCTTGGACGTCCCAATCATCAGAGCGTATATTCTGATTACCACATCCCCCATTGAAACACGAAGTACATTAGGGACATTGATAACCTCTGTGGGTCCATGGATTTGAAATGTAACAGCATCCCATACAATCCCAGCAAGATTTGGAGAAAGTAGGTTGTACTAACGCATAAAGATGCTTGATACACTGGGCATATTCGGGAATGTAAATACGCCCGAAATTCAAAAAGCCCAGTAAAGACTAGTTTTTTCAGTGTTGTGGGAGCACACAGCTGTGCGCATTTCTCCAGCAAGTTAGGCGCCAAACCTCGACCTTCATTGTTGAGCTCATAGCCCAGGAACAACACTGTGTACTCTGCAATGTGACTTTTCGCGAAGTTGAATTTATAGCCAAAATCCGCAAAACTGCAAATTATGCGGTCAAAATGACACAAATGCGGCAATAATTCGTCGTCTGTGAGATAAATGTCATCCACTTACGAACATGCATTTGCGTCAAGTTCCTCCAAAAGAGAGACTATGAGGGCGGCAAAGACACCAGGACTGTTCTTATAGCCCATTGCCAAACGTCGGAATTCGAGCTGTTGGCCACCACTTGTAAAAGCTGTCCATTAACTACTAATAGAGGACAGGTTGTGGGCAAAAAACCCATTGGATATGTCAAGTGAGGTCTTAAACCTTTTGCGCACAAGACTATCCACCAGAGCAGAACTGTGAGTATTTTGTACCACGCATGTACAACAGTGGGAGTTTAAGTGCTGGTAATCCAATACCAAACGGTACGAGCCATCAGGCTTAGTCACAGTAAAAAGAAGGATAGTCATCGGAGACACACATGTTTCAATCACACCTTGATATTCTAATTGTTCAAGGATTTTTGCAACAGGAACTTTCGCTTCAAGTTGCATGAGGTATTGGTGTTGAGGCTGCGGCATAGACTGCAATAGTATTTCATGTTGGGGGGAAATTTGTCTCAGCCACTGTGAGTACGGTCGAAAGACGGCGCAAGCACCTTAGCCCACTCTTCTGCAAACTGCAGGGTCTGCTCCTTCGGCATTGTGCGCGTGAAAGCAGGGAGGATTACCTCCTCCCCTTGTGGAGCAGGCAGGATGAAGGGGGGGCAATCAGCCTCCACTAACAAAATGTCATAGGTAGTATTTACATTTTCCCAAAATACCTTTTTTCAGTATGTTGTATGTCACCTTCAATGAAAAAGGACTATTTCATAACATCTTTCAGGGGGAGCCACCCTGGTGTCAGCTGTCTCAACAACAACAAACGTGTCAGTTGCTGTCACCTTCAGAAGTTGACGCATAGCATCTCGCAGTATGGTAATCTCCGCTGCGCTGTCCAACAGCGTCAGAGCCCATGTCAAGTTCCGAAGCTGTGTTCTCACTATCTGTGGCATATCTCTCCATTAAAGCAGCAATTTTCTTTTTCTGAAACTGGAGTCTTTGACTTGGAGAGTCGTCCTGCTTGCCTTTACAGTTCGTCTTGTGGGGTTGTTCTTGTTTTGAACCCCGTCCTCTGGCACCGTCTCCTCCACTGGTAGGTGAGACAGATATTTCCTGCAAAGAGCGAGGAGAATATTGTTCAGGAACCTGATAACGATCAGGTGACTTAATAGTAGCGCGGTCACGCAATTCATATGTGTGCTCAGTAGACGCAGGTATCGGGGCAGCCGGACGGGACCCCTGTTTCTGGAGCTGTTTCCCCTTGCTTTTTATTTTTGCTCCAATTTTGCTTTGAAAAATTGGGGCGATCGTCTTTGTCAAATTTTGCCACCTGAGTTTGCTTCTGCGCTGCCTTGGCAAAAGCCTTAACACCCAAACTATTAAGGCCAATGGTCTTGTATGCCGCCGTAATACCTTTCTGTAACTGATGGGGCTTCTCTGCATCAGGGACAACGGGACACTTGGAAGCTCACTGCATCTCCCTTAACATTATCAAGGACGAGATCGGAAACAACGTCAAATACTTCAACAAGTCCCAATTCAACAGCCGCCTTTAATGACGGAGGGTAGGACAGCCATTGAAGGTGTGCTGCAAATATCATACCCCGTGTGGTACAATCATTCACTTCGGGCACTAAGTCTTTCTGCAAACTAAATGTAAGAATCCTATGCTTCCCCACAGAAGTTGTATTAGGAAAAAACGCTTCCAGTTGGTCAAATTTCTCGGCAAGCCAAAAAGGCATTTTATCCTTATCTTGGGGACGCTTGCCCATAACCGCATTAACCATAACAGGACTAAGCTTCAACCCGTTCGGCCTAACCAGATGCGCCTCAACACCAGGGGTCCCACCCTGCATGTTGCGTGATATGTAATGAACCAAGGCCCTTATAACCGCTACCACAGAGTTATAAAGGGTCCTCACTTCACCAACGGGAGCCGTTCCGGCTCGAGGGTGCAGTGTAAATCTCTCTCTCTCTCTCTCTCCCCCCTCTTCTTCTCTCTCCCTCTCTCGCGCTACCTCTCTCTTCTGCTCTCTCTTTCCTTCACTCTCTCTCTCAGTCCTTTGATGTGTGCAGGGCACACCTTCTCATCATATTTTTTGTCTTGCAGGCTGTGACCTACAGATTGTCTCGAGGGGGGCCGCCATGTGTCTTCATTTCATTTCTTTATTAATTTCAATAAAGTTTCATTGGTTGCTTCGAAAGTGAATGTGTGAAGCTCATTTCTGTGACGACAGGAAACATTTCTTTAAAAGCAGCCTGTGTCCTTTAAAGGAAAAGAGGCTGGTTTAAAATAATGTCTCATATCTGGGTACACATTGCTAGATGAGCACAAGATATTGTGAACCTATGTCTGCTGTCCCCAAGGCAGCCTGAAAAGATTCTCAAACGGGAAGCCGTACAAAAGGGACAACTTCCATTTGAAAATGACATAAAACCCCTTTGATTCATTGGTCTGTGAGAAAGGTTTGCGACAACTGTTATGTCTGCAAGTATTTGTACATTCCATTGCAACTCCTAAAGTGTAGAAGATGCCCCATTCACAATCCTTCCTATTTGTGATTCAAATGGGTATCAAAACCGCTCTTACAAGTTGGACATTTTCTTTCGATTCATAACAAAGATTTTGTACATTACAAACAACTCTCTTGGCGAAATTTCTTATTGTAATTTGCAGTCTTGGTGATTGCAGATGAATTTGGTACATGAAGGCCAACATCCCTTATTCATGGGAATTGAATAGTGTCTCACTTAAGTAAGGTGATGAAGGTCAGGTGAGAGCAAAAGCCTGCAGTTAATGGGAATTTCAAAAACACAATGTGGTGTGATACATCTTGGACAGATTCTGAGCAATGCCGAAGTCTCAAAATATACCTCACTATCACAATGGCAGCACAGATCACAACACTTTGGATCTCATTAGCTAAGTCAGATCGTGTTCAGGTTACTAGCAGTATCAGAACACCTGTAGCATTCTGTAAATAAGTTTCCTTAATACCAATGCAGGCCAGTAGGAAACTACAGGATGTAAAATTGTGACGCATTGACACCCGGTCCCGTATGGTATTTAAATGGTGTGACTTGAAGTGATGATGGATCCAGAACAGTGGCCATCAGCCCCTAGTGCCTTGAGATGTGGAATGAAAAATGGCAGCACCAGCAGTACTGAATTTCACAAAATGGGAGATCTACTAGAGCATTGGGGTTCATAATGCCTCTATCAAACCAGGACTGAGAATAACCTTGCAAGCAAGAAAAGCCAAGGCACAGTTATTCACAACACCAGTCCTAAACTGATCCACCAGCCATTATTATGCAAATATAGTTGTAATTTAATCTTTGTACCTTACAGCCCTTTTACGCATATTATTTTCGGGAAAGTGGTTTATTAGTAGTGATAAATGGGGACGTACCACTAGTAACAAGGTTGCAAACACAATAAATCGTTCAGTCAAGGTCTCAATAAATGATTCCTTTGCTCAGCCCTTGGTACTTTGCAACAAGCAGGCAGGTCGGCGTAACTTACAAGACATGTGTGCAAAGCATTTGAAAACACCAATATATTGAATAAGTAAGACACAATACAAAATAAAAATCCAACACCAATTTATAAAAATAGGTTATGTTTTTATAAACAAATAGACACCAAAACGACAAAAATCCAATGTAGGTAGCCAGAGATATGATATTTTAAAATTTTAAAGTAAAACTAGCACTTAGAAGTAAATAGCATTGAAAGGGTTAAAAAAGGTTCCCCTGGATTGGGACAACATTAAGAGTTCTTTACAATTACTTTGAGAAGTGTTTGTTGATGCACGAAAAAAGTCCACAGCACTAGCCAAGTGTTCAGATGCCCTGATTTGCATCTTGGGGTCTGGATCTACAACTGCAGCTATCAGTCCTCCCGATGCCAGTGCTCGCACCGACTCTATCAACGCCAGCACCTGCATCCAGTTATCGCGGTGCCGATAACCGCAAAGGGTGACTCCACGAACACGCCAACCTTGCACCACCTCATGGGAACTGACGCCTCACCGCCAACACAACCGACTTCCCCGTACTAGATTCGACACGTCGCCACCTCGCGGAGATGATGCCTCACCTTCCCCGTGGCAGCCAGGGAGTGGGCCTCGACCCCTGCAATGAGGCCTCACCTCCACGAGACTGTGCATTGTCATAGACATAATTTTCCAAGGTCCTGTATGATTGGGGGTCCAAGTGACCCCTTGCCTGATGCCATGCACCTCGCGGTTGGTGCCATACTTTGGATTTATTGCTATCACATAGCAATAGCCCCAGGTGGATGCTGTTTTCTACATCCTTTATTTCTGAAATAACAGTTTTGAAGTGCTATTTTACTACATGTATGCTGGAATTTTGTCATTTGGTCTTGTTGAGTTTAGATAAAAATGCTTTATTTTCTAATCTAGTCTGGTGTCCATTTGTGGTGTTATCACTGTGTAACAGTGTGTTTTGAGTACAAATACTTTACACATTGCCTTTGGAATAAGTCTGTCTTCTTGTGTCAAGCTACCCAAGGGGGGAGCAAGGGTTATCCGAAGTGTGTATCCCTCTCACCCTGACTAGAAGGAAGGATCCCTACTTGGACACAGGAACATACCTCTGCCAATTAGAGACCCGCAGTTCAAACATAGCTGCTTCATTTTCTTTCTTCCTATTTAATTTGGGTAGTAAAATGCCCACCTCCTCTATCCCTAACTGCCAGAGTGACACCTAGCCTACCCCCACAGGTTATCCAAAACTTGAGCATCCCCATCATGACCAACAGGGTCAGGGAGCCTAACTTTCTTATGGCTGTGGGGTCTGTCTCCCCTGCCAAGTACAGTGCTGACATGAAGTCCAGCACCCAGCAGAGGCTACTACAGGTGTCAGAATCCAGAACCACACCCTAAGCTCACAGGTAGTTTGTCAGCACCAACTGTAATTATAGCTAATTACCATATACTTTTAATGAGAGCACAGGCCCTGAGTCTAGTTAGCAGAGCCCATGGCACAATCAGAGTGAGAAAGCCATCATCTAGTAATCATAAAGGGGGCATAAAAAAGAGGGGACTCTGCAAAGAGGCCCTGGTTTCTCACCTTATTCCTTGTAGGTCCATTTTTACTGCCTCTTTTTACTTTTTTTATCACTTTAACAGTTGAAATCATTTATAGTTTTGAAAAAAAGCTATGTGATGATGTGGAAAGCAGAACTTTGGAATGTGGCATGTTACCAGCAATGGGAGTGGCATGCTCTAAAAAATGACAATTCACAAGTAATATAATTCATTTCATTGAAAATAATAATTAAAAAAATACTAATTGTGACTTACGCACCCTCACCTCAAGCTCAATGTGATTAAGAAGACCCTTCTACTGACATACATGATCTGCCCATTAGTATGCTACCTGATGTTGGAAGCCTGCAATCCCATTTAATAGGAGCACACCATGTGCATGCCCCGCGTTGGCGCACTCTTTGTGAGAGGATAGATGTTAGACCTGAAATGCTTGGAATGGTAGTCCCTCAGACGTTTTGCCTTCAACCCCTATATTTGCTGAATTTGTTTCTGTTCGAACTCTGCACTGTAACCCTGCTAACCAGAGGTAAAGCGCCTTTGCTCTCTCCCTAATGATGGTCATTCAAACTACTTATATCTCCTTAGTCAATGACAGTACCTGCAATCTTAGCAGGTACACTGAATGCTACTGGTGAGCTGCTACACTCGGTGCCACCCACTAAAGTAGCACCATAACATGTGTCTTATGCAAGACACTGCAGCAAATAGTGTAGTTTTAAATTGCCATTTTGACCTAGCAAAATAAACCTTTTGACAGGCCTAAAGCTTCCTTCTTTAATATTTACAAGTCACACATAAGATAGGCCCTAACCAGTCCCAGGGAAGGGTGCATGGTATTGAAAAAGTAGGATTTTTGAGTTTAAGTTATAGATGTCCTAGAAATAACAAACTCTTGAGTTGTTTTTTCCTGCTGTAAGACTATCTCTCCTATAGACTAACACTGGTTTAACTTATTACACTTAAATAGTGTTAACTTAAATTAGGGACCATATAGAGAAATGCTGTTAATGCCCAAATGAATTGTGATATATAATCCTCTTTAATTGTTTAGTGGGATTTTAAGCTACAATTATGAAAATGTAATCTTTAGAAAGTAAAAAATATGACTATGAATGGCTCTCCTGTGGTCTTTGGTGTATACCTTCCAGACATGGGGACAAAAGGGCCTTGGGTGTGAGGCAGGGAGTTTCTCTCTTGAGCAGGATATTCTGGGTTGGTTGTACTCAGCCTTTCTGAGCTTCAAAGGGTAGCCCAAGAGCTATGCCCACCCCCTCCCGGAAATCTGAAGAGATGCCTGTCCTGCCACTGACACATGCAGCTCACAACTAGTCCTGCCTGTGATTTGCTACCCGAGATATTTTGGAGGCAACCACCTCAAAGAGGACAATGGCTGCATCCCTCACCGACAGGTTAGCAATGAGGATAAAAGTGGCACCTTCAGAACTTCTCATCAGAACACACCTGGACCTGTGAATGATTCAGAAGAAGGACTGCCCTGTTGTCCTAAGAAAGAAGGCTTGGCTTGCTAGCCTAGAACTCAGGCTTCTCAGAAGTGAGTCCAAATGTCAGTTGTCTTACCTCTTGTTTGAGTTACAGAGACACAACAAACTTCCAGACGCCTCCCTGCAACTGTCCAACTAACCAGCACCAACTGCTTCTGCCTGAACCTGCCTAAGCCCTGCAGCTGGCCACAGCTGGAGTGAGTCCTGATCCCAAAGAGGAGCCCCCAACCGGGGTCTTGGTCCTTGGCTGGCATCAGACTGTACTTCTCCTGAATTAAAGGTGAAAATCCATGCCCTTTGCAACTGTGAAGCAGGCACTTGGCATAAAACAACAACTGTCTGCAATGTCAGCCAGCTCCAATCTTCAGCAATTTCTACCATTTGCATCAACCATGTCCATCCACATCAGCAGTGACAGTTCACATCAACTACCATTGTGAAGCCCCAGTGATAGGGTTGGACTGGCCATAGTGGGCACTGAAAGTTTTCATGATGGGCCGAAAGGGTAGGGGCTGTTTTTCATACAATAGGGGCCCATTTTTGCAGCATTACCACAATATCGAACCCCTGTAACAAAACCGTCAGCAATGCTACAGCTGAAGCTTCTTGCTAGCACCCCACTTCCGGGCCAGCAGGCCAGAATTGTCAGGGCTGGTTTGTGTTCCCAGTCCGGCCCTGCCCGTTGACGACCAGCTCTGTGCACCATAACAGTGATCCTTCACAATGCAAGACCTGCTCCTCGCACCAACAACAACCTCCTTGTGCCCTCCCCCAATGCATACCACCAACTGTAGCTCTTCATTGAAACTTGGACTCAAGAAGGTAAACTCTTCAGCAGGATGAACCAGCCCCTGTGTCAGACCTGGTATCCATCTCCACAAACCTGAATTTGTGACTTTTCCCTGGTCCATCGCGACCAGATAGCCGCAAATGGCACTTTTTGTTTTTGAGCTCTATTTTTCCCTCGAAAAATTAACCATTCAGAACTCAGATTTTACTGATTAGATTTTTGTTGTTTAGATGGTATTTTATGTATTACAATTTTCCCTATCTCCCTGATTTGGTTTGGGATTTTTCTTGTGTTGTGTTTTCACATTTTTATTCCTTGAATGCTGCATAAATACATTACAAATTCCTTTTAGGTTCAGCCTGACTGTTTTTGTGCCGAGCTACCAGAGGGTTAAGCACAGCTTTATTTACTATATTTTTTGGTGCACCATGACAATGATTGTATTTATTATTTGTATGGGCCTCCATCCCTCCCAACTAATAACCAGCTTCCTGCCGAATAACCTTCAACAGCATGTTTCCTGCCAACAGAATATGTGGGAGCAGCTTGCACACTGAGGGCCTGAATACAATGTGGGGTGAACTTGCATCAGCCTGACACCATCTCGGTCCTGAGACCGACCGGCCTCCGGTCAGCGGTTTAAATCGGCCAATTGCAATGTGACCGAATACTGTTTGTTTGCATACTCCAATTTTTCTCAAAGGGAACTCGTGTTACGGCTGATTGAGAAATGGGAGGTGTTGTTCATCACTGCACCCCGTGACAGGCACCTCAAGCTGCCATAGGTGCCCCCGCTGCCCCAAACTGGAGGCCGCACGCACAAGGTAGCCCTGCTGGAGGCCCCCAAACACACTTTTCAACATGGTTTCCACGTTGGAGTGGCCATCATGGAAACCATGTCATAAACTGTGCATCATAATCCCAAGTGCGGAAAGGCCATCCCTTTGGGATTATGAGCCACTGTGACTGCCCAATGCCAACCGAAAGGACCGACCGGTTTATTTTCCGACCGCCAGCATTATAATGTGGGAAGTAAATCGAGCAGCGTGGTTACGATACGGCAGATAGACTTCGACTGTTAGTCGTAGCCTTTACAGGCTGCATCGTAATTAACCCCTAAAAATAAAGCTTGTGTGAGCAGATGCAGCAGCAGTTGATATGGCTCTGTTATTTTTCTGCCATACTAGTGCTGGTTAAAAAAAAGAAATAAGAAATTAAGGTATAGAAATTAACAAGTAACTCAAATGATGTCACCGAAAAACATTTTTTATAATGGTTTAAAAAGTCCGAAGCAAGCTGCTTTAAAATAGGCATTAAAATAAGCAGGTAAGATGATTATGACCAGAAGAGAATATATGACAGTATAGCTAGACCAAGTTCTAGTGGGAAGCAGCTATGAGCTTCCCCTCGATTCTCTCATCTCTGTTATACAAGAAAGAATTAAACAAAGTCCTACTAGCATCAAATATATGTACATTATGTCATGTCGCATGATGGTCCGGTAACTCATTAATTTTTTTACATGTTCACATTATTTCCATACATACTTTTTCCTGTGGGTAAGTCATAATCTATAGTAATCAGCAAAAACTATTTGAAATTTTTCCGCTCGTAAAAATGTTGGGAACATTTCTAAAGTATTGATTGCCTTGTAAAAACTCATACTAGTATGCGTAGAGAGTTTTAAAATATGCATATTTGTCATAGCTTGCAGTATTTGGGAGCAATAGTTAGCTAGCTGTGAAATTGAAAATTCTTAACAAATGAGGAGTCCAGAGTTGTAGAAAGATGCAAGATTTATTCCAGGTTAAATGGTTACCTCCATCCACCAAGGCTGCCTTGCATCAACTGTCTCTAACTTCAAACATTCTCTTCACAAGGTTCCATCACCATGGTATTGCTCAATTATAAACATCACCTTGAGATAAATATCACAATACGACACATCTTCCGCCTTTCTAAAAAAAAGACTAGAGTGCAACTAAAAAAACAATAACATCAAAAACAATACAGTAAATAATCGTAATTAAATAAACTTCAGACTCTTTTAATTACCTCTTCTGCTCCAAGATGGAGTCCTTAAAATATGATTGCTGTCTCACATTTCTTTTCTGTTTCCCTGGAAGCGAGTCTGTAGAGGAGGAATTACATACATTGCCTTTCACCAAATTTTCCTTTAAAATGATAACCCTGGTAAGATTCCAAATGCTCGAATCCTCCGTTTTAATAGCATTGGTCAAAACTTTGATCACTTTCCGTGTTTTCTGAAAAATACCAGAAGCCTTTCTCCCAAAGGGAGCCCTAATCATTACCCAATCACCAACTTTCACAGAAGTAATTTTTACAGATTTCCTACAATCAAAGTTAATTTTGCGGCTTTCCTTGCTTTCCATCGCCCATCAGATAAAAGCATTCCTTTCTTTGACTCTGCATCATTCACCCAATGTGGTGCCACTAAAGTGTTGGGATACCTTCCTCTAAACAACTCAAACGGTGTCTTGCCTGTGATGGCATAGGGAGAGACCCTATAAACCTCAACTTTTTTACATATCTCTTCCTTCTAATCTATGTTATTTTGTTTGGCCACAGCAATGGTTTCTTTTAACGCACGGTTGAAGAGTTCTACCATAACATTCGTCTGTGGATGATGTAAAGAACACCTCTTATGTTTGGTACTGTATTTACCTAAAGATTCTTCCATCTCTTTAGAGTCTAGTTGGACTCCGTTATCGGTTAGTAAAACACTGGGTTACCCCGCCCTCCCAAACTCTTCCTTCAAAAATGATATAACATGTCTTGTCTCAATGCCCAAGAAATGTTAAATTCTGGCCATCTTGAATGCATATCAATCAAGACTAGGCCTGAGCGGGGAACTTGGCTCTGTTCACAGAGTTTGCGGAGTTTTCTGCACTCCACACTCTGCAAAGCTCGCAGAGTGCAGAAAACTCTGCTTCACGTTGTGCAGTAGAATTTTTTCCCCGCTCTCGATCGTGAACTGTAAGTTCGAGAGTAGGAGATGCCGCTCGGGTAGAATATCCACCTGAGCGGCAGAAACACCATCACAAACTGCTGTTTGCACTGCACTCCAGGATGCATGGAACTTTGTAGAGTATTTTTGTAACATTGCGGAGTTCCGTGTAGCAAAACTCCGTAAACTATGCCCAGGCCTGATCAAGACCAAGACATAGACCTCATATCCATTTCCTTGCACAGGCCCCATTATGTCACGGGCTACTTCATCCCATGTTTTTTTTGGACGATCTCTGACCACCATGGGCTGTACTTTGGGTTTCACACTCTTCTCACTCATGACACACGCAACATATTCTCTCACCAAACATTCAACTTGAAGATCCATACCAGGTCACCAGTAGGTCAATCTGAGTCTCTCTTTGGTCGTGGACATGCCTTGGTGTCCCGTATGAGCCAAATTCAATAATTCTTGTCAAAGGGAAACAGGAGGAATATGTCTGGTAACAGTAAATAAAAGTCCATTATTTTCAGAGAGCTGATTTCTAACATTCCAATATTTCTAGCCATCACCCTTAATGTTTGCATGCCAACCTTATCTCAGAAAAAGCATAACTTCTTGTGTTTCCTTGTCCATAGCACATTCCTCACACCACCTGCTTTCCTTGAGACTATCACACTCTATGTTGCATACCCATCTATCTTTCTCATTATCGTCATGATCCTCTTCTCCTTCAGTACTTTGCATTAATCTTGAGAGTATGTCAGCTACCTCATTGTTAACACCAGGTAAATATTTCACCTGAATATCATATTCCTGCAGGGCAACCATCCATTTAGGTACTCTACCAGATACATCATCCATACCCTTTTTAAAAAAAATCTCACATAGAGGTTTATAGGTCTGTGTGTACCTTAAACTTTGTGCCCCACAGTGGATTCTTAAGTTTTTCAACAGCCCAGTGGACTGCCAGAGCCTCTCTCTTGATAACGGAGTATTGTAGTTCTGCCCCTCATAGACTACGCAATAGATACAGAATTACATTCTCGGAACCTTCACACTCTTGATGTAATACTGCACCTAACCCTTTCATGCTTGCATCAGGGACCAAAACCACATTTCCAGAAGGGTCAAAACTTCTTAATTTAGGGGTCTTCCTCAGCATTTCTTTAATTTCTTTAAATTCTATTTCACCCGTTTCTGTCTATATAAATTCAACACCTTTGTGTGCTTGTCGGGCCAGACGAGGAGAAGGCGCGTCGGCGCCGCACAGCGTGGCGAGCGGAGATTCGGGGCAGGAGAGAGTGAGCCCCCTGTTACCGGCACCATTACCGGTGCAACTGCAGCGGGCCGCCGAACAACATGAGGAATCCCACTGGAGGGGCGAAGACTGAGGAAGCGAGCAATACAAGGGAACGGGTCCTGGGCTCACGAGGTGGCAAGGAGCATCAGCCTGACTCCCGGAGGTGATGAACAGGGCTAGGGCCGCATGGGCGCTGGCTGGAGAAGAGATTTTAAGCCTTGCGGCGGGGAGAAGAGGACGCGGACCGGCGAGCGCCCCCCACCCCCCCAGGTGATATTGCTCGGTGCCCCCCGGGGTGCAGAGGGGGGACTGTCCCCGAACTTCACATGCCAACGGTGTGGGGAGCCAGCAGAGATTTACGCCACAAGCAGTGGCAGGAGAGAGGGCCGGCGAGGGATCGAGGAGATAGATCTGGGGGAGTGTCCCGGTTTTGAGAGTGGTGACGGGGCTCAGATTTGGGAGAGACGCCGTGCAACCTATGGAACTGCATCCTGGTGCCAGGAGTCCCAGGGGCTGGTTAGATCCCAGGACAGAGGACAGTGGATACAGGGGCGCTGCACTAGGGATCATCGGCAGGTGGCCCAGGGTGTGCGTTGAACTGGGGGAAGCTACCCCCAAATAGCGGAGGAAGCGGAGGATCGGGCTGCGGAGCTTAAGGTGTGGGACACCGCACACAGGTGCTCCGGTCCGGGACCCAAGCACTGTGCGAGCAAACGGTGGCTGAGGCGGTGAAAGATGGTGCCAGGAGCGCGAAGTCGGAATAATGGCGGAGTGACTGAAGACCCTGACAACTGAGATGGCTCTACAATGGGGGGACCTCAATAAAACAACGAAGTAAGCCACTCAGAATGCCACGGACATTGTGGAGCTTCAGCGCACCACCAAGCTGCTGCAGCAGCAGGTCCAGCACCTGACTCATCAACAGAAGCAAATGGCAGCCAGGCTGGAGGACGAGGAAGGGAGGACCTGTAGGAACAATGTACAGGTGGTAGAAGTGCCAGAGAAAATGGAGGGGCCGAGTGTGGATCTGTTTCCGGAAGACCTCATCCTGAACCATCTTAAACCCAAACGTCTCTCCAGGTTCTTCGCCATAGAGCACGCACACCGGGCGCCGGTCCCCCTGCCTCGTCCAGGGGCTTCTCCGAGGACAATCATCGCTCAGATCCCCAACTTTAAGGATTGAGACACCGTTTTGCAGGCGGCCCACCAACATGGAGACTTTCGGATTGAAAATGTTACGATTAGACTTTTTCCTGACTTTACTTTCAAGGTCTAGCAGGAGCGCCGCTCGTTTGATGGAGTAAAAAAAGAGCTTTGTGTTCGTGGCCGCCAATACATGATGTTCTTCCCGGTGTGTCTCAAGATCCTGGCAAATGGCAAATCCTTCTTCTTTACATCCCCAGAGGACGCCATGGCATGGCTGGAGGAGATAGAGCAGCATTCGGGTGGTCCATGGCAGGAAAGCATTTGGAGAAACACAAGTGTCCAGTTCCCAGTGTCGTCTATGGACCCAGCGGGAGGAGAGCGTCAGATGCAAGGCGCTCCCCAAACGCCAGACAGGGCTAGGGCACGAAGCCTGTCAGCCTCGCCGGACATGGGCTGAAACTGATGAGAGAGGTCTGGCGAGAGAGCGAGGATGATCTACACGTCCACTGTATTGACTCTCCTGTGAGACTGACTGCTGATATACCGAGATGGCACAGGGACACTGTCCTAACTCGGCCTGGGGGGGGGCTGTCGCACACCTAACGGCCATGTGGTAAGTACTGTTGGAGGTGCAGGGGGAGGGGGGTTCTGTATCCACTGGAAGGGTTTGCATTTTGTGCTCTATATTCCTTCATGTGACCAGTTATGGTGAGATGGTTAGATCTTTTTGGTGCGGGCCGGGTGTCACCCTCGGGCTGCCCGGCTTGTTGTCACACTAACCCCTAAGTTTTCGCTGTAAGGGTGTCATGAACTCTGCTTGTTGGGGTATGTTGGGCCCGTTTGGCCTGAGATGCAGGGTAGCAGGTTGGGGGGGGAATTCTGCGGGTTAGGGGGGAGGTTGTCTGTTTGCTATTGGCATTGATGTTGATGCACTGCACAGTTCTTTTGGCTCCAGAAGCACGAATGGTGGGCATGTGGGTGATGGGGGTGGCAGAGTTGGAAAACCGTCCTCTCAGTTTTTTTTTATCTACATTTATGATGCATACGTCAAAGGCATAGAAAGTCACTATACTATCCTGGTATGTTAATGGCCTGCAGAACAAGATTAAATGCACCGTGGTCCTCCAGTATCTTCATAGGCACGCCCCTGATATAGTATTGCTCCAAGAAACACATCTGATAGGAAACCATTACAAGGCCCTTAATAGATTTGGTTACATGCTGAGAGCACATGCCGGCTTTACCACCGGCTCCAGGGGTGCCGGAATCCTGATTAAAAATTCCCGTCCGCTAGTGATTGGGCGGCAATGGTTAGACCCATTGGGACGGTATGCGGGAGTCACTGGACAGTGGGAGGGCATGACACTTAACATTTGTTCACTCTACATGCCCCCAAAGTTACACAGCACCACCTTTCCTGATATCGGGAAATTGCTCCGGAATATGCGGATTGGGGTCCTACTCCTAGGGGGGTACATGAACAATCTTATGTTAAGGGACATTGACAGATCACCTGGTCCATCCACCAGGGGGAGGGTGTGTCACCTCTGGGATTTTGTGCAGGCAATAGGCTTGGTCGACCTTTGGAGGGCACACAACCCTCACCTTCGGCAGTACACACATATATCTGCAGCACATGGATTAGGGTCCAGACTCAATTATTTATTCACACAAGTGGGTTGCATGAACTTCTTCCATGGTGGGTGTCATACGGCAAGGGGAATATCGGACCACTCCCCGGTGGAGGTGCAACTATGGGACCCAGAAGGGAATAGAGTGCTCCCCCCGGCTTGATGCTTTTTTGTTTAAAGATCAAGAGTTTCAGGCACAGTTTCGGGAGCGTGTGGACCAATACTTTACAGACAACGTAGGCTCGGCTCAGTCGTACAGTATTGTGTGGGAAGCTTATGAGACTGTAGTCGGGGGTTTGTACAAGCGGAGGTAGGGTAAACGGTGAAAGGATAAATATGCCCAGATTGATAGATTGGAATTGGAGTTTCACGCCTTAGAGGGCAAGAGGGGAGAAACGCAAGAGCAAGAACAGGATAGGCGACACAGGCTTTGACTCATTGAAAAGGAAATAAATGATGTACTTTCTGATCAGGTGAGATCTCGCACACTAGCTACCCAGAGGCGCGTATAGGATCTAGGGGAGAAGGCCAACAAGATGATAGCCTGGCTAGAGAGGCAAGATAGGGAGTGTAACTGGGTGCCCTGGATCCGAACGAAGACAGGGACGATACAGGACACAAGCGTAGGCATAGTGAAAGAGTTTGCCCTTTATTATGAGGCAGTTTATCGGTCCCACACTCAACGGCGTGAGTGGGAATGTGAGGAATTTTTGGCCCCCTTGCAGATGCCCACCTTGGACCTTGCAGATAGTGACATTTTAGAGTCCGACATTATGGTGAAAGAGATAGAAGATGCCATGGGTGACTTGCAGGCAGGGAAGGCGCCGGGCCCAACGAGTTCCCGGTGGAGGCATTTGGGTGTGTCACTAGCAGAGTTGCGCCCCATATGCTGCGAATGTTTAATGAGGCCCAACAGGAAGGGCTGCTTGCAAAGGATCTTAGATCTGCAACAATCATAGTAATTCATAAATCAGACAAACCGCAAGACCTGTGCAGCTCCTACAGGCCCATATCGCTCCTCAACTATGAGACAAAGTTTTTCGGTAAGATCTTAGCCACCAGACTGGGAGCGGTGGTGCAATCTCTGATCCCACCCAGGTCAGTCGGGCTTTATGCCACACAGGAGCATGCGGCTTAATTTAAGGCATCTTTTTGGGATACTACAGATGATGTCTGCCCGACCAAACAAGCCGGCGGCCCTGCTTTGGCTAGATGCCCATATGGCTTTCGATAGTATAGAATGGCACTACATATACGCTGTTTTTGCAAAACTGGGATTTGGAGTCAAATTCCGGACGTGGGTGAAACTGCTCTACTCCGAACCACTGGCGAGAGTTAGAGTTAATGGCGCCCTGTCCCAGGAGTTTAAACTAGGGGGGGCACAAGGCAGGGCTGTCCGCTCTCCCCGACTCTGTTCGCTCTAGCCCTGGAACCATTGACGACGTGGGTGGGCCAGTTGAGCGATGCACTTGAACGCATCGGCTCAACTGGAGCGGCTATGTGGGGAAGTCGTGCATTGGAAGACCCTCCCACTCTTGCTGATGGGTCGTGCTGTCTTATTTAAAATGATGGCCCTTCCCCGTCTGCTTTATGTACTGAAGAACAATCCCTTCTTGATCCCGGAGCAGATCTTTCGGGTGATTGAATCTGAGCAACGCTCTTTGGGGCATATGTAGGTAGGCATTTGCGATTCGCAAACGGCCATTTGGTAGGTAGGTGCCACATAGCATAATAAGGAATTGCAAACAGTGCGATTCCTTATTTTGCTCAAGTATTTAAGGAATCGCAATTTTGCGATTCCTTAAATGCTATGTAGGGGTGCCTTCAAAATAGCGATTTGGGCTTAAGGAATCGCAAAATACCACCTACTTCAAGTAGATGGTATTTTGAGACTTTCTTTCAAAAAGATTATTTTTTTTTAATTCAAAGTGCCATGTTGTGCACAGACATGCCCTTAGGGCTTGTATGTGCGCCACATGTACTTACAGGTACATTCCAGGGGTGCAACAGGTGTCTTTTGGACACCCTGGCACCCTTGGATTTGCGATTCTCAAATTGCGATTTTCTCATAGAAAATCTCAATTTGAGAATGTATCCCCATTCATTCCTATGGGCCTCTTGGCCCATAGGAATGAATGGGACACTCATTCCTTAGTTGCGATTCGCAATTTGCGAATCGCAATTAAGGAATTTTTGAGATTCGCAAAAAAATTGCGAATTTTTACCTACATTCCATTTTGCAATTCTCAAATAGCGATTCCTTAAAAATCGCTATTTGAGAATCGCAAAATGTGAATTACCTACATATGCCCCTTTGTTATGGAATGGGGGGTGCCCCAGAATCGCTCTTAAGAAACTACAGCGGGGGGCATATGACGGCTGGCTCGCTGTCCCGGATGTCCGTCTGTATTATTGGGCAATGCAGCTGGTTAACGTCAATGGGTGGGTGTTTGCCCCATGGAAGAGCCGGCACACCGGGTGGACCGCATCGTCTTTGTGTACGATACCTATTTGGCTGCTCTTTATAATAGAGGTAGACTCAACATGTCACTGCCACCTCAGACAGCTGCAGTGGTAGGGGTGTGGAAACGAGCGACAAAGTTGCTGGGTTGGGAGGTGAAGCTTACAGCACAAACCCCCTGTGGACTGGGATCTTCCAATGATAGACAAAGCCATCTCCCTCACGTACAATAAACTAATTAATAACCTGACTGACCCCTTGGGACCTGTAAGGGAAAGATGGGAATCTGATGTAGGACTGTTAGAGGACGATGACTGGAGGGAGGCATTGCAAAGCCCACTGGAGGTGGCGATTCAAGCTAGATTCAGGCTGGTTCAACTCCGCATTCTAAATCGCTCTTACACCCCACGCACGACACAGTACAGTTTAGGCTATGTGGATTCGCAATTTTGTTTGAGAGGGTGTGGGGAAGTGGGCACGTTTATCCACATCTTGTGGAATTGCACCAGGGTCCGGGCTTACTGGTCTAGACTCTCAGACATCATGGCGGAGGTGGTGGGTGCGGAGGTCCAGCTAGAAGCTAGATGGCTTATCCTGGGGGTATCGAGAGGTCAAGAGGCGATGGAATGACATCAAGCGGAGGCCCACGAAGAAACCCTCAGCCAACCAGAAGGCAGCAACGCAGACTGGAGGTGGGGACCTAGCACCACAGCTCGAGCTGGGTGACATGGAGGAGCTGGTGTTGACCGTCAACAGTGTGGAGACTGTGGCTGGAGTCAGGGGATCAGACACTGCTCGACAGGACACAACACAACCGCAACAGGGTAACTGACCAAAAGGTTACTGGGGGGATGGGTGGAGATGGGCACAATGGCACACATGCACAAACAAGCAGAGCACAGTGCACGCCCAGAATGACTCTAAGTCCTTGTCCAGATCTACAGACTGTCACAATGTACAATGCATGCCGTCTGAATGTCAACATGTACCATGCGGCTACATACATGTGGACACATTGTAATACACCATATCCCCTTCACACCGCTGGGGAACCATCAACACCTCCTGCAGAGCAGTCCCAGCCACCCTTAACTGATGGCGAGGAGGACAACACCAGCATCGACACCCAAACCATCCACAACATCATTGACCTCATCTGCCACTCACCTCCAGGATCAGTGCAGCCCAGCAACATTGAGGAGACCCCACCCACTACCTAAAGTACCCAGCAGGATGCACCCACAGCCCGGCACTCCCCCAAGACCCCCAGGAAGAACATATGCCCTTCCAACACCATGTGCTGGAGGGCCAGATGGAGACTGCAGAGCAGGTGCCGTTGGACTTTGGCATCATGGCAACCAAACTTGATGCCATTCTTGGGTGTCTGCCCGCTCCAACAAGCCCTGACTGACATTGCTGGAGTCATTATGCGGAGAGAATAACACCTGGGCGCTCAGAGTGGCTCCAGCGAAACCAGCCATGAGCTGGCACACATACGGAGGCTCATGTAGGACATGGTGCGGATAGAGGCGGAAAGGATGGCAGCCACCGCTGCACATCAGTGGAATGTAGCTGGGATCTACCATGCCCTGCATATCCTCATCATGGCATTGCTGCCACGAAGCGTGCTGATGATGAATGCTGCTGTCCCCACAACATCCACATCTACGCCCCCTGGTGTGTCTTTGCCTCTCAGTGCGGCAGGCCTAATGTGCCTGATGTGTCTGTGGCACGCAGTGCACCCGACAATCTACCTCCGGCCCCTGATGTGTCAGTGGCACACAGTGCCACAGACGGTACAGCAACACCCCCAGATGGGGCAGAGCGCACATCTGGGGACAAGCATGTGGATGTGCCTGTGATGAGAAGGACCCTGTAGCATTTATTTCCGCCATCTGGCCTGTTTCTGCTTGGTCCCGCACATGGCCTCATGACCTTCCACTGACCCCCGATTCACACAGATGCACTCCCCTTGGACAATGACATGGACTGCCACATCCTGTTTGATGACCAATGACACGGCGACCAGACTGCGGACTGCACCCCTCCTCTTCTGCAGTATTTGTCATCCTCAGATGGACTCTGGCTGGCACTTCACGGGCCCATATTGTGTAGTATGTTTGGCATTGCCCTGTACTGCTCCAGCTGCAGAACTGCACTGGATGTGCAATAAACATCCAGTGATGCACTGCTGTGTCATGTCTTTCATCATTCATGTATGTATGTGTGGATGAATGTAGGGACAGTGATTTCTCTTGCGTCAATGATGCTCATCCTTTGGAATGCCAGTCAGAGGGTGCTACATAGCAATTTGTGTTACAGGTCCCGTGGACACCACAACGTGGGACACAAGCATCAGCCACTTTCTTGTCTGGATATGGATGGAACCACACCAAGAGCCCCTGAGTCTTTGTTGCAGGCCCTATGCTGGTACGGCATACGCCTGGCCAGACCACTCCACTTACGCTCTGACGGGGGCCTCATTGCTACCCAGTGCAAGCGTACTTGCTGGTGGTGTGTAGGTCACTGGGCTAATTGTCAGCATGTCACAGACACTCCCTGAGGGCAGGTTTGCACGCACACCACACTCATTCAGCACAGGCATAACAGGCCATGTGAACCCGCAAATATAAGGGGCCGACGACATCACATACCCCTCTACCGGTGGTGACTGGATGACAGACCTGATGCCTTGAGGCCGGCATGGGCTTACCACCATGTGGCACTGACTGGGTTTGAACAGGGTTTGTGGCACACGCCGGATTGAGGCCGGCAAAGGCACCCCGCCACCCGGCGGTTACTGCAGTTGAACAGGGTTTGTGGCAAGTAGTGCATTGGGGATGGCACAGGTACCCCGCCACGGGACGGTGACTGTTGTTGAACAGCATTTGTGGCATACTCTGCATTGCGGCCGGCACAGGTACCCCGGTGATAGGACGGTGACTCGGGTCGAACAGTGTTTGTGGCACACGCTGCATCACGGTTGGCACAGGCACCCCGCCACGGGACGTGACTTTGGGTGCACTAAGTCATTGGCACCTTAAGCTGCTGAACGGGTGTGCAGCCTGTGATGATGCCCCGACCCAGCGGTCCGGACTACTCCGGATTTGTGTGCCTTGCTGTACCGCAGTGTAGTGTTATGGGGATGAGCCTTGCATTTACACTGTGTTAAGTTAGCATGAGCTTATTAGCAGTTTAAATGCCATTTTTCCTTTCTGCTGCCTTTGCACACGGCACACATTATTATAAATGTTTAGAGTTTAGCAGAGTGTTTGGCTTCACACGAGAATAATATGTTTTTCTATATTAGCAGCCTTGCTTGGTAAGCTTTGTCTGAATAGTGAGTGCCAAGGCCTTCAAGGTTATTTCAACACAGTAGTTGTTGTTCGGACTGATCAGCGCACGTTCTAGACATAACAGATATGCAGCTGTGGCCACCTCTGATTTTGGTGCGTTTAATAATGCACCATGTAGGCATGATCACACACACTTGGAGAATATTCGCATGCAGAGAGCTGGTGCAGAAACCGATGTGATCCATTTCTGCTAGGACCAGAGGTATGGGGCCGCCCTTGTAATCCCAAGAGACCTTCTGTAGATATAAAATAACCTACTAGCTAGGGAGGGTGAGGTATAGGTGTATTCTAACCTGTTTCCATTTAGCATTGTAACATGCTTTCTCCCTTTGTATTTTATGGAATAGTAACTATGCTGATAATCTTGTTGATTATAATATGTCTGCTTGTATTAGCTAAAATACTGTGCATGAGAACATAAATATTTCAAACTTGCACGTGTCTCTATTTACTCCCTGTTTTGGACCGGTATGAGAGTATAACGAAAGAGTGTTCATGTGTTCCACATTGCCTGTGGTATTCTAAGTTCCATGTTCTGGGTTGTCTAATCATTGGGGTTATCGAAGAACCAATGAGACACTGATTGCTAGTCTGGTAGGGGATTTTGGCTACTAAGGTGAGTTTTGGCACACCCTAACTCACTGTAGTTCCAAGTCTCTATGCACAGTTCTGTTTAGGAGCAGAATCCCTGCTACAGTTGGCCAAGCCAGCGGTATGCGCAGGCCTACCACCACGTGGACTCGCTTCCGGGATCACAGAGTTAGTGGCACCCTTTGGGCTGAGTGGCTGTGCAGGCAGTGATGTTGCAGGGTGCCATGGTGTAATCAAGACCCAGCACCAGACTTGAGACCTGGTGGCCTGCGCAGCCTGGCTGTATGGTGTGTAGGGTGCCATGTTCGCGGGCCCCCGGCTTGTGGTTTGACCTGCTGTCCACACACTGGTGTTGGAAGGTGAGCAGTGAGGCCCGGGTGTGCATGGGCGGGCATGCTCCGATGGGAGGCGGGAGGGGCTGGAATGCCCCTGCCTGGGTGTCCATGGGCCGGCGGGCTGGCGGGCAATGTTGTCTTGTGCAAGTGTGTGTACTGTGCCAGTCATGTATCTGGATTCTGTTTCAGATGATGACTCTGACTCTGACTCTGATGTGTTACCTGGTGTAATGCTATACATACCAGCAAGTGGTTAGAGACACACCGGTGGCAGCAGGTGAGCAGTGTGGCGTGGGTGCACAGGGGCAGCACTCTCTCTCTCTCCCTCTCTTCTCTCTCTCTCTCTCTACCCCTCTCTTCTTCTCTCTCTCTCCCCTCTATTCTCTCTCTCTCTCTCCCTCTCTTCTTCTCTCTCTCTCCCCCCTCTTCTTCTCTCTCTCTACCCTTCTTTTCTTCTCTCTCTCTCCTCCTCTCTTCTTCTCTCTCTCTGCCCCTCTCTTCTTTTCTCGCTCTCCTTCGCTCTCTCTATCCTATGATGTGCGCAGGACACACCTTCTCATCATGTTTTTTGTCTTGCAGGCTGTGACCTACTGATTGTCCTGAGTGGAGCCGCAATGTGTCTTCATTTCATTTCAGTGTTAATTTCAATAAACTTTCACTGGTTGCTTCGAAAGTGAATGTGTGATGCTAATTTCTGTGTTGGCACATGCATGTCACCAGTTGTGATTGTGCGACATAAGGCAGATTATTTCATACATTTTTAGGTGTAGCTGATGTGGCATGTCTTTTGTCAGGGGGGTGCCAGGGAGGGGTGGTCCTGGGTGTGTTGTTGGTGGGTGTTGTGGCCCTCTTGGGTGTCCGTGCTACATGTTCAGTTGCTCCATGGCATCTGTTTGTCTTCAGGTGTGGCTGTGGGCTGGGCTCCCTTTTGTGGTGCAGGCTGTGATCCGACTTTACACCAGGTCAGAGCAGGTGTTAATTTCCTGCTGCTAACATGCCTTATTGCGTGTTTTGTGTTCTTATCGCCGATATGGCTGGTCGTTGTGAATGTTGAGGTGTCATGTTGTTGTGGCTTTTTGCACAGGAAGGCCTACTCTGCAACTCATTAGCGATAGTTGCGGGGGTCCTCTGTGGCAATGTTTTTTGCAGCTGCTATCGCTGGAAAATTGTTGTTATGGGCTGTTAGCACAAGTTTGTGAATTGGGGGGTACATTTATCACAATTTTGGCTGCGATAAAGTGCCCTTAATTTGGCGATAGCTCCTTGTGAATATGTTCCTGAGTTTCTTCAACATATTTACAGGACTAGGACAGGAACAGTTGGCGTGAGGCCAGAGGAGTCATTCATACGCCTGTGCTCCCCACTCTCATAATCTCTGTTTCAGAAGTGATTAGTGTGAGCCAGTTTCTGCTTATCCACTCCCAGATCTCTCATATGCATAGGTAGAAATCCACTGCCAATGATAAAGTCATGGGCAGGAATCAGGGTCAGCTGGGATAGAAAATTGGCCAGAAATCAAAATAAAAGTGGCCCCGGTTAATGAATTAGATAGTTAAGCAGGGGGTCCATGTTTGCAAAGCAGGACAGCTTTGAACTTGTATAGAAACACTCTATAGTGTTTACAAGCTATGAAAGATTGCATGGATGTGACCTTGTTGCTTCGATTCACTTTCAAATGCATTGCCACTCTATTCATAGTTTATATTGTTAGAGCATGGCTGGCTGTACTCTTACAGCCACATGCATCAAGCTAAAAACCGGTCGCAAACGGGCAGATTCTCAGAATCTGCCCCTTTGCGACTGGTATTTTTGCTTTTGGGATGCATAATCCGAAATGCAAAAATCGCAAGTTGAGGAATCTCTAAATTGACATTCCTTAAATTGCGATTGAATTTAAGGAATCCCAAATTGAGATTCCTTAAATGCAATGCATCAAAGTAAAAAAATTAGCAATTTCGCTAATAGGAGTAGCAAATTACCATGAAGTTGAACTTCATGGTAATTTGCAAAAACTTTGAAAAATGCACTTTTGTGCATTTTTCAAAGTTCATGTTGCGCACACACATATGTGCACAGATCAATTTCAGGGGTGCAACAGGGTGTCATTTTGAAACCCTGGCACCCTTGAAATTGCATTGAGATTCGCAAATTAAGCATGTCTTCCCAATCATTCCTATGGGCCTCAGGGCCCAATGGAATGAATGGGGAGGTATTCCTTAATTGGGATTCGCAAATTGCGAGTCACACTTAAGGAATGTTTAGAAATCGCTAGTTCTACATGCACAGGGTTTTGCAATTCCTTATTTGCGATTCCTTATTTTTCGCAAATAAGGAATCGCAAAAACAAATGTTGATGCATGTGCCCCTAAGTCGTTTGTCTGCTGTACACACCTTTAAACCGGTGGACGAGTTGTCATCTTGTTTCTGTGCACTGGGCGCTGTATGACACCCGAGGACTGACAGTAGCATACGGGTAGGACTTAGACTTAGTTTATGCTATGACTGCAATGTCTTATTAATAATTTATGCCCAACTTAGTTTGACACATACAAGCCTATCGGAGGCCGGACAACACTGCAGGACTGATTGTGGCATACAGGCAGGTCTGAGACCTGTTTTTGTTATAATTACACTGTTTTGTATATAGTCTATGCATAACTTGGTTTGATACTATCATTTACATGTGCGCAACTACAGGTAGTGGCTTATTATGGATCCTAAACCACACTCCTATAAATATTGAACGAGTTGTTTCCTAACTGCAATAAGACAACGTTCTTGACAGTAAGGATTGCTAGAAATTGCATTTCAAGTACATTTACACCTTTAATATACCAGTAAGTCTCTCTATAATAGTTTGTATTTGGCCTTTGTTTGAACTATACAGGTGCGATATTGGCACATATTGGATGAACTGATCAACTGAGGATCTCCAACCTAGGATTTACAATATATACCACATCATATGTTATGACTTATCTAGTTTAGATTTCTTTCTTTATTCAGGTGCAAAGCATCCATAAAAGATAAAAACATGCATTCATTCAATAAAAAGTAAAAATACACCACATAGTTTATAAAAAAGCAATTCATGTAGCTAAGACCTCATAAAATTGAAAAACAGTTTAAACTGATAAAACTCTAAGGTACAAAACTGTACACACCCTCGCGCTAAAAGAACTTTACCAATACAGGCCACACAGTTTAAGTCAATTCTAGAGAGCCTGTAAGCGGCTCGTAAAAAAAACGTATCACTGCACACAGTGTGAAGGGGTAAAGTAACAACTGTACGTGCCTGCCTAAACGTCATACTTTTTGACAACGGCCGGAGGAAGCGTTTTCTTGGCAATGAGAAAAATGTACACAGTAGTAAAAAATGTAACGAGTCAAGAGGAAATCGAAGATCGTAGCCTCAGGGTCCTCTTTGGATCCAGCCGCAAATCCATAAAGACTATGAAGCTGATTGAATCTGAAATGTGAAATTAGGAATCTATCGTGAGCACTAATATGAACTGAAAGGTATGGTTCGATACCTGGAACCGACTTTAAATTTACATAGGCTCTCATTGAGGGTTTACAAAGCTCAGTGTTTTCACGATTCATAGTAAAATATTTATGATGTAAGTCTTTTATGATCTTAACGTCCCTGAAACTTAAAGTGTTGCATGCAAAACAAAATGGCTGGCCTTCCTATAGCCTGGAAAGGCTCCTTTACATAGTGTAACCAAGGAATTTTCTTACCATGTTACAATGCCAGACAATTCGATAGGATCGTGCAGTTTAAACCCTTATGCTCACATGTCCATAACTTTATCCAGCACACTAAAGGTTTGATTGCCACTTGATCCGCCAGGTAACCAACCGCTAATTCTTCATGCACAGACCAAGCTGCCGTACCTTGAGGGACTCAGCAAGATCTGGCGCAAAACTCATTTTCTGCCACCTGTAATCTGTGTGGAGGCACACACACCCAATTTCACTAGTGCATAAAATTATAGAAATGTCTTTAGACTTATTACAATTTTAAAATAGCCTCCGGGACCCATGAACCCAATCTACTTGCAAAGCTAGTGATGGCTTCCAAGGATGTATTCAGCTCGCTCACCTTCCCTTCTAATAGGGCTTTCCACTGTAATTGGTGATCAAATAACACACTCAGGTAGGGAAAAGCCGGGACCTTGAAAAGGGTATGGTTACCAGCTTTAAAACTTCATTCTGAGCCCCTGGGAACCTACCACTAAAACATAGGAGTTGGTAAAAAATGTACAGACAAGTCCAGCCTGTCCATAAATGCCATAAAGTAGTACTGGCGAAAGTCTCCTACCTACTCTACTTTAAGGGAGTCCGACTCGAGTGTCAACTGGGGCTGCTCCTAGGGAGTTGGTCTACAGGTGTGTAGAGATGCGTAATCAGTGTGGACATTTCACAAAAAGTGAAAGACTGGCCTCACACACCGCCTGGTGTCATGCTTCATCATAGGGCGTCCTTTCCTCTAAAAACTCGTTTTGGTAGAGGGCGCGCATACACCTGACTATTGGGCAGTAAGATTGCAGCTTATCCTTATCTCTTTTTTTAAAAATCGGTACTATAATAGCAGAGGACTAGGACAGCAATGTTCCCTTCATGGCCGCCACATTTAAGACTTGGGTCAATATAGGGGCCCAAACCTGGATGCTATCATGGAAGAGGTCCGGAAGTATACCACCAGGGCCTGGGGCCTTATTTAGTTGCAACAACTTGATGCTAGAATGAACCTCCTCCAGGGTAAAGCTAATGGGGGCGACTACCAGACTGGGAGGTATCTCTACACATCGCTCAACCTGACAGCCTATGACCTATCTAATTGGATGACTAACCAATATTTTTAAGTTACTGTTTTATTTATGATTATGATATCTTTATATAATTTTTAGAGTGCACTCTATTTGGACTTTTGATACAATGTCGGTGACATTGACTTTTACTTTTCCGCTTCGTCAACAGACCACTTTAGATTTAATATCTGGACTATAATAATTTTTGATCTCTATTTCTTTCACAATATTTTGTATTTCCAGCCTACATTATTCTTGGACTATTCTGGTCTGTCATGGTGTATTTCCCCTTTTTCCTAAACTTCACTTGTATAACATGATATCTTACATCACCTTTGTTGTTTGGCTTATTTCATCTAATTCTTAAATATTGTAAGAATTGTAAAATGTGTGGATTATTCCAGTCTATGGTAATTTTATACGTTTACAACCTTGAAAAAGTCACTGCTCTTGACAAAACACGTGTTGGCTTTTGATCTGATGACATATTCATAAGGTTATTGAATTTGCTGCACCTCAATAAATACCATCAATTGGATTTTCTACATACCCTATTTTGTTTACTTCTATTAGGAGTGTGTTAGACCCAAGATCCATGATTGGCTGAGGTAGGTACCTTAGGCAAAATAGGGACCTGCGTTTCCACATCAGGGAAAGGAAGGACAGCTTCTTAGATAGCCCGCTCACCCCCTTGGTAGCTTGGCACGAGCAGCCAGGCTTATCTTCAAGGCCAATGTGTAAAGTATTTCCAGCCAAACTCAGAGCAACCCAATGATGACACCACAAATAGACTCTACAGGAGTTTTATAAAAACGATATACGATAAGACTGCGAAATATATTCCAACATATGCGTGTTTGTAATATGCCTCTCGCCTGTTGTTAGGCCGGCCAGCCAGCCCTTGTAAGTTCTGGCGATATTAAAGAGCTGTAATCCTTATACCATGATATGCAGTTCATAATGCTAGAATCAGGCCCTTTGAAGTGTAAATAGAAGACAATACGTAACACAACAATCAGGAACTTTGCAATGTAAAAATAATGTAATGTGTAATATAGCCACCAGGTAGTTTGTTATGCAGAAATAAGGCAATGCGGAATACGCTAATCAGGTAGTTTGTTATGCAGGAACAATGTAATGCATCATACGACAATCAGGTAGTTTGTTAAGCAGAAATCGAGTCATCCGTAGTACACTCCGCAACGATCACGGCACCTTAGGCGGTCTCTCCGCCACTCGTGCTGACTCGCAGGTAGCCTCTAACAACAGTTGCCCCCCACACAGGTATGGTATAACACAAAAAGTGCAGCTCCACACTCCGACCCTGGTACTGCCACTCCCTTGGCAATACGGGCCGTGATACGAGCCGAAGCGGAGGCTCATGCTTCTGAAATGAGAGAGAGGCCGAGAGTGTCTCCCTTTGCGGGTGCTCCCTGCCCCAGGAGTCGACGCACATTAACTGGTGGACAAAAACTCACTCTCCTCTTCTCGTCCAGTGACTTGGGCCTCAGATGTAAATGTAAATGTAAATTGAATAGCGCACTACTCACCCGCAAGGGTCTCAAGGCACTTGTACGAATATCGCTGTGGAACCCATCCTTGCTTTCCCTGTGAGGCGTCCACTCCTGGGCACCCCCAAGGTGGAGGCCAGGCATCCTTAGCGTTGTGGGGCCGTTGTGGAGATTAAGCAACCTATTACCCAGAGTTGCAGAGTGGGACTCAATGATTGGAATGGCACCGAGGCGAGAATTATCAGGTCCGTGGAATTTTGAGCCCAAGACCCGCCGAGGCAGGGAATTGAACCCTGGTCCCGGGCCAGACCGCTGCATCAGGGTCTGCCGCTCTAATCATTGAGCCACACTTCCGCAAGATGCAATCTTTGGGACTTGGCAACGGCAGGCTCGGGCAAGCTGCTCAGCTCCTCCGGGGCTGCAGATCCGGGCCGCTACTGCTACAAAGATCTCAGACTACAACAGGGCACACGCACACAGCGTTGCTTAGATGCCCTTGAATTTTGGGTGCAGAATCACCGGGCACTCCACAGGGAGGTCCCAGGATGCATGATGAACACGCATGCAGTGTCACTGAGACTCACTTTAACTCTGGGTGCATGTTAACAAGGCAATCCTCACAAAGGTCTCCAGCTGCACAAAGCAAATGCACACAGCGTCATGGAGCCTCACTTGCATTCCAGGTGCACGATACAAGGCAATCCTCACGAAGGTCTCACGCTGCACAAAGCATGCGCACACAGCGTTGTGAGACTCACTTGGATTCCGGGTGCACTATGACAAGGCAATCCTCATGTAGCTCTCATGCTCCACAAAGCACACGCACACAGCGTCGTTAGACTCACTTGGATTCCCGTACAACCAATAACTGGACAACACTCACAAAAGGTTCAGGTTGCAAGTAGCAGATCCTCGCTTGGACTCCAGGTGCCCACAATCACAGGGCAATGCTTATGAGAGTCTCAGGCTGCAACAAACACGCGCACACAATGCCGCTGAGACTCTCCTGGAAACTTTTGTGTTCCTGAGATTCACATCAGGGAGCCAGCTCACCTCGTCACCTTGGGCATAAGTTACTTCAGGACACAACACAGCAAAGTCAATTTAAGCAGGGGGACACATCATACAGAAACATCCCCTTAGCCTTTCCTTGGTTAAAACAGCAAACTGCAGCCCAGTCCCAGAACACACAGCAAGGGTCAGTCCTTTCCCTCAGTCTATTCAGTTGTTTATTCCTTGGCACAGGTTCCACTTGACCACTAAGTAGCTCCAGTCTTGTTCAATCTTGATCAAGCAATTCTCCAAAGTTCTTTAGTCACTCAGCAGGAGATGGGACAATTGTTTTAAAGCAGCAACCCAGGCCTCTTCACCTCTAGGGGCTACTCCTACACCTACACTCCAGATACAGGTCAGCATGTTGCACTCTCACCTCCTTCCCTGGGTCAAGACATTCCCCAGATCCTATAGCTTTCAAATCCAGACAGTCAATCCACAACCAAACAGAGACACACAGAAATATTAGAGCACAAAAACCCAGCCCCTTCTAAAAGAGTGGCTTCTAAACGCACAATACAAAACCCACCTTCATAAAACGATGTGTTATTACATTGTGAGCTCAGGCATACTAAACTTCACCTCTCCATCTTAAGCCTTTGGGAAGATAGGCTGGAAAACATACTACACAGCCTTCCCATTCTATCCTATAGGCAAGATGACCTTTCCACAGTGAAAAACAAAATGGAGATTAGTTCACCTTCAGAACATGGCACACATCTTGGTACATGTCCTACCTTTCACACTCACTGCACCCTGCCCAGGGGTACCCAGGCCTGTTTAACCCTCAGTCCCAGTTCCCTCAATCATACCTCATGATCTAAGAGAATATTTTCCTCTTCCAGGGCGAGAGCGTTCTTTCTCTCCTCTGCTTGCTTTTCACTTTCATTAAGCAGCTTCTTCTCCTCCAATTGAGTTTTAAGTTTCAAAACCTCCAACTCATGCTCTCTGACCCTTAGCTTTTTCTCTAGCTCGTCTGGGGAAAACTCCTCCCTGAATGGCTACTACCAGTCCCTGAAGCTGGTCCCTCCACTGGCAAAATGTGTGGACCAAATCCAGAATGCCTCGATTGATCAACTTTTTAGGTAAGCAATGCCTCAATTTCAGACTTTAATTCTGCAGCCTCACTGGCTACTTTACTCTTCTGAGACATGATGTGTGGCTTAAAGGTTGCCTAAAAATAAAACCAACAAATCAAGAACACAATATGGGGTTGCATCGTGGTCTGCGCTAAACTTGTGATGTACACCAATCACTGTGAGTGAATTGGTGTACACATTCAAATTGCAAACCGCTGACCACCAAATGTTAGACCCGGGATCGGCAATACGGGCCATGGTACGAGCCGAAGCAGAGGCCCGTGCTGCTGAAAGGAGAGAGAAACAAAGTCACAACAAGGGTTTGGCTTGAGCGCAGTAAGGCTAAGCAGGAGTTGGGACAATTGTTTTATAGCATCAACTCAGGCTTTTTCACCACTAGGGGCTACTCCTCCCCCTACACTCTAGATACATGTCAGCATATTGCTGTCTCACCTCCTTCCCTGGGTCAAGACATTCCCCAGATCCTATTTCTTTCAAATCCAGACAGTCAATCCACAACCAGGCAGAGACACACAGAAATTTTAGAGCACATGAACCCAGCCACTACTAAAAGAGTGGCTTATGAACACACAATACAAAAAACACTTCATAAAAAGATGTATTACATTGTGAGTTCAGGCATATTAAACTTCACCTCTCCATCTTAAGCTTTTGGGAAGATAGGCTGGAAAACATACTAAACAGCCTTCCCATTCTATCTTATGGGCAAGATGCCTTTACACAGTGAAAAACGAAATGGCGATTATTTCACTGTCAGGACATGGCACACACCTTGGTGCATGTCCTACCTTTCACATACACTGCACCCTTCCCAGAGGGTGCCCTGGACCTACCATAGGGGTGTCTGATGTGCTTAGAAAGGGAAGGGTAAAGTTTTGCAAGTGAGTGCACTTGTCAGAACAACATGGCAGTTTAGCAAACGGCGCGCCAGCACTGCAACAGCAGGCATGAGTTCCCTTTTTAAGGCTACTTGTGTGGATGACACAATTAGTGCTGCAAGCCCACTACTAGCATTTGCATTACCAGCCCTGGCACACATAGTGCACTTTACTAGGGACTTTACTAGTAAGGCAAACATACCAATCATGGCCAACCAATTACCATTACACTTTATACAGGGAGCACTTGCACTTTGACACTGTTTAGCAGTGCCAAAGTGTCAAAAGCCTCTAAGTTGGTAAAAGAAAATCTATCTATGTGTGGAGAAGTGTGGCTATCGGTGTAGAGCAGGCAGACCCGGAAGCTGAGGTCAGACCCGGGACCAGGGTTCAATTCCCAACGCGGCATGGTCTTGAGCTAAAATGTCCAAGGACTCGATAATTCTCGCTTCGGTGCCTGCTCTAATCATGGGTTCTCACTCTGCAACTCTGGGCATTAAGCTTGCTTAATCTCCACAACGGCCCCCCTGGCGCGGGATGCCTGGCTTTCACCTTGGGGATGCCCTGTAGGGGTTATCTCACAGGGAAAAGCCAGGATGGGTTCCCAAGGCAAGCGCCGGGAAACCTCCGGGTAGCTGTGCACTCAATAAATGTAATAATAATAACAATCAGAGTACCAAAAAAAGAGGAGGTAGAGGCAAGAAGTCAGGGGTAATCACGCCAAGAAATGCCTGGTCTAACAGAGTGCTTCATTATCTTTGTATATTTTCAATGTTTAAAATGTTGACCTTATCCTGACATGCCTTTATTGAATGCTTCACATTGTATTGCAGAAAGATCCTGATTGACAATAATGATTGAAATGTTTTGTTAGATACACTTTATTGCTGAATAAAGCAAATTCTGTTTTTTCACATACTAAGTACAACGTATGAATAGAAAACTTAGTTCTTTTAACATAATTTTCTAATTTTATATTAAAGAAATGTGATGCTGAAAAAATGTTTGTTGCAGCTGATGTTTCTATTCCACATAGCCTATTGTTGAGCTAACATACAATTTATTTAATTAGAAGGTTAAGATTGTGCTCAGACCCATTGGAAAGGAGGTATAATAATCGAAAGGCCTCATACATTGACATAATTTTAAGGAATGTTTCGTACTTCATGATAATTCCCTGTAAGCCCTTTGTTTGGAATGGTGAGAAAGGAAAAGAAGTCTCTTTATTCGACAAACACAGAAATGTGATGAAATAAGAGGCGAAGAAGATACTGCAACATTTTCTTTGACTGTTTACATTAGTGTGTGTTCCTAGAGTAGGTTAATGACTTTTTTCCAGACCCCTGCTTCATACACTTCCCAATTTTGTAGCTGGATGCTACTGAATTATTGCTGGAGGCTGCACGCGTGTTTGCCAATCGCTTTTCCCACCTGATTGCTAATTGCTGTCGCTTTTGCAACTGCATGATTATTTTTGGTTTATTGCTGACACTTTAATGCATTTGGTGAACCTCTCTTTATGGAAATGTTTGCTCTTTCTGATTGAATTTCCAAGCTTTATGCTCTATTTTACTCCCCTCTCAAACTTGGACTCTTTATGGGTTCCAGCTAACACTATTTTCACCTCGTTCTTTAGAATAGGGAAATCTTCCTTTGTGGAACATACTTGATGCATTATTTGTTGTGATTTGCTCTAACCATTATTTTATCATCAATTCTGTAATATGACTGATACTTTAACTAACTAAAAAAAATGAAAAAGAAAACATATTAAACCTTTTTAATGAAAATAAAACACTTAAAACTAATCAAAACTCTCATTGACGGAATTTAGTAATAGTATTGTGAAATGAGTTTAGTGATGCTTAGTTCCTGATCTTCTCATAGATGACAGCAAAGACCCAACACAGGTATGTGATTAAAACACCCAGAGCTGAAATCAACCCTGTTGGGGTAGGCTAGGGATGTTAAAACCATTTTATTTAAATTGATTCCTGCTTGAGCAAGATCATAAACAGTCATACAAACAGACCAAAAACTAGCCCACACGTTGACATGTCAGACCACTCCATCGAACACTGTCTGATTGCCATATAGACCAGTCAGGCTGTGGCAACGCTGTAACGCTACAAGAAAACTTAGCTTGGGACTGTCAGATAGCGAGATCAGGGCTGAAACTATCCCAGCTAGCAGGTGCACTCCTGAAGGTGGTAAATAAGTCCACCTTCAAGCCTGTAAGCCCGGCCCTTGAAACATACAGATCCCAAGCGAAGGCAGCAGCCATGTATGTCAGCGAGTTGTGGGGTCACAAAGCAGGGAAGGCATTGGCAGCGGTGGAAAACAGTTTTCTGAGACGCCTACTTGCTCTCCCGCAAGGCACGCCACTCCTCCCCCTAAGATTGGATTTGGGGATACATTCCATTGCTGAAGATCTCCTATCGAAACCCGTGAAGTTTTGGCACCGGATATGGTCTACTGAGGAACTGTATCACTACAGGCAGGACCTCACCCATGTTCTGAGGCTGAATGGCAGTAACAATATCCCCTGGCTGGCTTATATTAAATCAGAATTGCTCAGTTTGAACTTGCCGGACCTTTGGGATGATCCAGCTCAGGGTTGCCAAAGGATCACGCGTAAAACTCTTGCCCAGCTCTACAGAAACAAAAATCTGGCTGACATGGATAATGCCCATACCAGTGGCACCTTGACGGGACGTTTTATCGAATCCAAAAATTCTTACCTTTTTGAATCCTTTATGGATTTTATTTTTCCTCTTTTGGCGAGGAAACTGTTCCTGCAATGGAGGTTTGGCATACTCCCCACTAAAGTATTCACCCACAAATGGTCCAAAGGGGGTGACAAACTCTGTCCTTGCTGCAAAACCAAGGATGAAGATGATTTGCACATAATGTTTGTTTGCCACGCGTACCAGAGTCCCAGGAAGCGATAGATAGCACCGATGTGCCGAAACCTGGGCTTTCGGGAGTATCAACAAGCCTATAGGGTCATGAAAACCAACACCCTGGGACATATTGTCTTTGCTGTCTCAAAATTTCTAATGGCAGCTTGGATAATAAGGAACAAAATGTCCCCCTGAACTGGTACAGCTGTGCAGTCCTTACCCCATGCAGTCCCCCAGACTTTTTATATATAAATATCGTGTATTTTTTATACTGTATTTATTGTGTAATATATGTATGTATTGTATTTTATTGCATCTTTTATGGCCTATGTGGCCGAAATAAAGAATTTTTGGAATTGGAATTGGAATTGGAAATGTTTGCTCTTTCTGATTGAATTTCCAAGCTTTATGCTCTATTTTACTCCCCTCTCAAACTTGGACTCTTTATGGGTTCCAGCTAACACTATTTTCACCTCGTTCTTTAGAATAGGGAAATCTTTCTTTGTGGAACATACTTGATGCATTATTTGTTGTGATTTGCTCTAACCATTATTTTATCATCAATTCTGTAATATGACTGATACTTTAACTAACTGAAAAAAATGAAAAAGAAAACATATTAAACCTTTTTAATGAAAATAAAACACTTAAAACTAATCAAAACTCTCATTGACGGAATTTAGTAATAGTATTGTGAAATGAGTTTAGTGATGCTTAGTTCCTGATCTTCTCATAGATGACAGCAAAGACCCAACACAGGTATGTGATTAAAACACCCAGAGCTGAAATCAACCCTGTTGGGGTAGGCTAGGGATGTTAAAACCATTTTATTTAAATTGATTCCTGCTTGAGCAAGATCATAAACAGTCATACAAACAGACCAAAAACTAGCCCACACGTTGACATGTCAGACCACTCCATCGAACACTGTCTGATTGCCATATAGACCAGTCAGGCTGTGGCATGAACTGGGGATTGCGCCGGTTATTCTTATTTCAGTAAGAGGATTAAAAGAGGGTAGTAAACTCTTTCTTTTCTTTCTTTTCTTTCTGTACTTTCCACACCTACTCTAACCTCTCCAGTGCATCCAAGTGGCATTTGAGTAACCCTGGGCGAAGTACTATGCTACGCTCGCATAGTTTGCGAAGTTTGCGCTACTTCACACTACGCAAATTGCACGTAGCACAGTGCAAACACCCGTAGGTTTACAACCATTTTTTGCTTGCTCACGGTCCTCAACGTCAAGTTGGTGACCGCGAGCAAGCAAAATGACCTACCGGCGAGACATTTTCCTCGTTCGCGATCAGCAACAATAAGTTGCCGATCGTGAGCGTTGAAAATAAACCTCCAGGTGAGATTCTCAACTCGGGGAGGTCAGGTTTCTCATTGCGTGTGGTCGCGTATGCTAGCGACCACTCGCAATGCGAAACTACCAGTCTGCATTGAGAAAGCTGCCACTCAAGTAGAAATCTACTCGAGCGGCAGAACACGATTGCTTACACTCTGCAAGATGCGGTTTGCACTGATTGAACAGAGCGGACAAGCATCCGGCACTGTGTAATCAGTGCGAAACTGCATTTTTCACAGTGCACTATGCAGTTCGTGTAGCTTCGCATAGCTCACGTAGTGCGTAGTGCACTTCGCATAGCTACGGGTAGTGCTACTACGTGAACTACGCCCATAGTTACATTAGAGGCTATAAGGATAGCCATCAATGCGTCTCTTCTGCATTTTGGTAAATCAATGTGCAAGCAAGTATCCTAGTGACTTGTAGCAGCTATTTACTGATCTCAGCGAGACCTGAAATTATTTATTATGGCCGCACGATTCAAGCAAAGTGTTATCTAATTGGGATTATTAATTTGCTGCATAAACCCAGAAGATTTTCTGTAGATGTATTTAAGCTTATATGTATAATATGCAAATTAGAGTATTTGAGTGCCAACTCACAACCAAACATTTCATCCTGTACTATGTGTGATTAAGCATATCATTAAATTATTTTTGGCTTTTCACTGTCACCACTCGAGGGTCTATCATAAGCCTTGGAAGTTGGGGTGTTACAGCTAACCCAGAAATATTCATGCTAAAGTTCAGATGGCTCATAAGCAATGAAGATGACTTTAAATATTGTTTTTAACTTGTCTCATTTGTTGAGTGTTCAAAAACAATGGTCAAATATCAGGCTAAGTCTTCTGACAAGTTGCTACCTATTCTGAAATGGGAGTGTACTTTTATTTCCCTGACTGCAATGTGAGAGGATTTTGTAAAAGTGATGCTGGTTGAAAACCCTCCTGGAGTACAGAAAATGAAGGAAAGGTGGTAGAGCGCCAGTACTATCTAAATATTGGGAAATGATCTATGCATGTAATGAAAATGTTACACCAATAAGGAAAGCACAAATTAAACACTTTTTTTAAAATTCTGAAGTGTGATGGAAACAAAGATTAAAATAGAATCAAAACAAATCAAGACACTTTAATAATATTTGTCATCAAAAGAGACTTGCTACATGTGACTTTATGGGTCGGACTCTGACTTGTTTTGTCAGTTGGCACCGTGTCGGTGTGATCATGAAGCCCTCACCCACCAACCTGGTTGGTGGCATGCTTCATCATCAGGCCCACCCAGTGACACCTAATTTGTCCCTGGTGTGCTACAACACCTGAATACAGCGGAGCTGGTATTTTTCTGAGAGTGCAGTGTTGGGGGTTAGTGAAGTGAAAATTAAAACGGCTTGGCGGGGGTCCCAGTACCCGAGGGTAAATTACATTTTTATAACTAGGCCACCGTCAGCGGTTAAAACAAGGCAAAAGGATGTTTGGTGGCTCGTTACGACCTCCTGCATCCATTATGGGTCGACATGTTTCAGCCAGTGCCTTTGTATTAAATCTGGCTTTCCTCAGGACCTTTATAAAAAAGTGCTGGTGCAAATTAAAACAGTGGAGTGTTAAACAGACTATGTGTTATACTCGCTAAGGTGTTTTTCTAGTTGTGAGAGGGGGATTCCCTTCTCATGCATACGCTGGAGATTAGCAGCCGATGCTTCCTAGAGTGAATTGGCAAGGGATTGACCAGTTGTTCTAGTCAAAGCCTGCAGTGTACCTGTGGTGCCGTCATCACACTCCGTGTGATAACGACGCCACAGCCGGAGTCAGACGCTCTGGCCACTGGGCCATCCCTCTCCCTCTGGTTCTCTCTTAATTGGTGTTGAGAAATGGAGATACACTGAAACCCGATTTCCACACATTATCATTTTTGTGCTATTTAGGTGTACCTGCAAAACTGAATGTCTATGAAAATTTAGTGGCTCTTTCAACATAAAAGTGTTGTCTGTAAATGACAGCATGCTACCACATCAGTGTTCCAAAATGCACTTCCCGCTACATATCACACCTGTACCCCTCTCCTGCTGAATTGTCATGGCACATTTGCTACACTTGTTTTAATGCATGATGTTAGGATGTTTCACAGACCGTGTGACTTCAGGGATATAACATTAATGGCAGCACCCCCACTTTTAGGTAACGTCAAGACAGAAAATGTATTCCTAATGTTGCATTTTCCTACTCAAAATGCACACTTTTTTATCTGTAGAAATTTCATATTTTGAAATCGGCCTAGGTAATTGTATAAAACAACTTTAATCTGATAATTACTGTAGTTGATGATAGTCTGAGTAGGAGAGCTAATGCAATCATATCCCTGTGAGAAATATTAAGTGTATCAAATTGGGCAATCGCCTTAAAGTTCTTTTTCATATAACAAGCATATTATACATTTTACTGCATCAACGATTGCATATCATCCATCAAATGATGATGGTTTATGTGGGCACCGCTAGAACAAAAAATACATTAACATGTATTTGCTCTAATAAAAAAGAATAGTGCTAAGCTGGATCCAGTGTTGTATTTTATAGACAATTGTGACCAGGTTTGTATTCATGAGGCAGATAATAAGAAAAAGGACAAAATTGAATCAGCTTATGGGTGAATGCTCAATCCTTTTTGCCAAGCTATTATAATTATACTAGGTGTCCTTAACTAGTTTCCATCATGGTCCACAATTCACATTTTATCTGGATGTAAACATTTGAGCATACATTTTCATCAAACAAAACACATGAGTCAGTGGTTGGCAAATGTTTTGCTTCGGCTGTTCTCTTGAACCTACACTGGTATACCTATGGTGGTTTGGAGTAAAATGTTAGAGGCAATGATATTATCAGACTCAGAGATAGCACACCTTGTTCCTTGGATATTAGCAAGAGTGTGATCAAGATTTGTCATGAATACAAACAATAAATATGTTGTGCTAGTTTATTAGTATGTATAAAATGTGCTCTGGGTTCACTCAAAGTGATACTCTGACATGTGTTTCCTGTGCCACAGGGCCCATTCCTTCCTTGCACTCCTTTTTGTTTTCACTCAATTATTACTCCACTCTTTCAATTGTTGTTTGCAAATTTTATTTTCATTTCCAAACGTTGCTTATTAGCGAGTTTTTTATTCTTCATTAGTCATTTTTTATGCATTTCATTTCACATGATTGTTTAGACCCAATGCATTTCAAGCGACAAAGCCCTTCCTAAGGGGATTTTTTATCTGAAAACGTTATACATCCTGATGAGTACACGGTAAACCATATTAACATATTAACAAAACATTTCTACTCATATGTTATCCATGCATGTTTTTGTCAGACATTTTTCGGTGTGTATATCTCTTATAGACCATAGTTGTGCTCAGTATATTGTGTAGAGAAACTAGTGTTCACGCTGTGCCCTTTGTATGAACGTGGTTGCCATTGCTTTTTCTTTCAGGATGTAAATGAAGAGAAATAGTACCGTAAACCACTGTAGTCTCAATCAGTATCAAATTAACTGGTTTTAGATATATAGGAGCTGTGTCCTTACCCGATGCTGGTGTGCTTCTCATCTCCTCGCTAACTCGGCATGTGTTACTCTATCCCTAGGCGCTGTCTCCTCAGCTCTATGGTTTTCTCCCAATCATGTGACTAAGTCAGTTGCGTGCTTTGTTTACTGTTTTTTTCTGTGAAATACTATGTGTGGAAATTATGTAGGTGTGCTTATATTCCTACGGGTATGGGTGATTTTTTCCGATTGTGCTCAACATTGTGATCTAATTATATACCCACCGGGTATACATTGTATACAACACCTTATGACATTTATCATCCATGCTGTTATCATAAATATAACATATCAAAACGGTCCATGAATCGTTACTGATACTGTCCTTTGAATGTCTGTATCTGAATTTAAAGGAAACAATTTAAATCCATCCGCTCATTGAGACCCTTTGGCTGTATGGTGCACAGATAATTAATCCAGAATACTTCCCTTCTTAGTAAATGGTTATTGTTGTCTCTTCCTGGAAGGGTTGCCACCATTTCCAAAATACAAAATTTCAAGTGACTTACGCTGTGGTTGGCTTGATTGAAATGGACTGCCACCGTTGATTTTTGGTTTTTGAGTCTGATATTACTTTTGTGCTCAATAATGCGCATTTTTATTTTTATTTGAGTTTTACCCACATATGATAGGCTACATGGGCACCGTAGCATGTATATTACTTGAATCACATGTGCCTGATACTTTCAATTTTATTGGCGTTCCTTTAGTTGGGTGATTGATGATGTTGCTTCTGATGATAGCTGAACAATGGTGAGAAGTGGAGAAGTGTGGCTCACTGGTTAGAGCAGGCAGACCCTGAAGCAGAGGTCAGACCCGGGACCAGGGTTCAATTCCCGATGTGGCAGGGTCTTGAGCTCAAATGTCTATGGACTCGATAATTCTCGCTTCGGTGCCTGACCTAATCATGGGTTCACACTCTGCAACTCTGGGCATTAAGCTTGCTTAATCTCCACAATGGCCCCCCTGCGGCGGGATGCCTGACTTTCACCTTTAGGGTGCCCTGTAGGGGCTATCTCACAGGGAAAAGCCAGGACGGGTTCCCAAGGCAAGCGCGGAGATACCCCTTCGGGGGTTGATTCAGGCGCTATATAAGAAACATAATATTAATTTCCACAATTGTAACATGGTCCTGTACCAGTATTTTTTGCTTGTTCTTGCGTGTTGGATTGATTAAGTAGTTCCTTCAAGTTTCTTGTTCTCTCATACGCAAAAATTGGTGGTTTGTTGAATATTCCCTTAAAGTCTTCTTCTAGGGCCAACAATGGCCAATGATTTCTGATCGTTCTCTTAATTTTCGCACTGCGTGTTGAAAATTTAGAAACAAATACACTTATTTGTTCTTCTTGCTTGTTTGCGGGTATCAATAGATGGTGGCGTTGTAATTTGTCTGCTCTCTCAGCTGCTGATTCCAAAATGGGTTCCGGATATCCTCTCTTTTTGAATTTTTGTAGTGTCTCAATTTTGTGTTTGGCATATAGTTCATTAGTAGACGGTATGCGTTTTATTCTAAGTAATTGAGAAAATGGTAAATGGTGTTTTAGTGGAACCTGGTGGAAACTGTTATAATGTAGTAGATTGTTCCTGTCTGTGTTTTTTGTAAAAACACTTGTTGTGATTTTTCCTTCTTTGTTGATTAATAACACATCCAAAAATGATAATTAATTTTTACTCAGGGTGAATGTGAATTCAATCCTCTCATTTATTGAGTTCAAATTGAGTAAAGCCTTTCTTACACTCTCTTCAGTACCTCTCCACAGGACAAATATTTCGTCTATAAATCTTTTGCACACAATTAAGTTCCTTGTCCAGTTCTCATTCTCCAGTATGTTGTCTGTCTCAAATCTGTGCATGAATATATTTGCGTAGGTAGGCACAGCGCAATTGCCCATAGATGTTCCAGATGCTTGTACATAAAATGTATCTCCCCATTTGAAATAACTGTGGAACAGTGTAAAGCGTAGGAGTTCCATGATAAATACTTTCAGTTCCTCTGTTTTATCCTCATGTATGAGCAAACTTTCAACTGCTGATATACCCAAATCATGTGGTATTGAAGTATATAAAGATTTTACATCTATACTTTCCATTATCATGTCTTTGGTGAAATTCGCTTGCTCTTCTTCCAGGATATTTAAGAAATGGTTTGTGTCCTTGATGTACGTGCTGGTTTTTTGTACAATGGTTTGCAGGTGTTTGTCTATGTATTTTCCAATTGGTTCATGTATTGAGCCAAAGGTTGACACAATGGGACGTAGTGGAGGAAATTTAGGATCTTTGTGTATCTTTGGTGTCATATATATATACGGAATGGTTGGATTTTCCTTCATGAGATACTCTTTCTCCCTTTGACCTATGGTACCATTCTCCAAAAGTAAGTCAGTTGAAATTTTGTATTTTGGAAATGGTGGCAACCCTTCCAGGAAGAGACAACAATAACCACTTACTAGGAAGGGAAGTGTTCTGGATTAATTATCTGTGCACCATACAGCCAAAGGGTCTCAATGAGCGGATGGATTTAAATTGTTTCCTTTAAATTCAGATACAGACATTCAAAGGACAGTATCAGTAACGATTCATGGACCGTTTTGATATGTTATATTTATGATAACTGCATGGATGATAAATGTCATAAGGTGTTGTATACAATGTATTCCCGGTGGGTATATAATTAGATCACAATGTTGAGCACAATCGGAAAAAATCACCCATACCCGTAAGAATATAAACGCACCTACATCATTTCCACACATAGTATTTCACAGAAAAAATCAGTAAACAAAGCACGCAACTGACGTAGTTACGTGATCGGGAGAAAACCATAGAGCTGGGGAGACAGCACGTAGGGATAGAGTAACACATGCCGAGTTAGCGAGGAGATGAGAAGCACACCAGCATCGGGTAAGGACACAGCTCCTACATATCTAAAACCAGTTAATTTGACACTGATCGAGACTACAGTGGTTTACGGTACTATTTCTCTTCATTTACAGCCTGAAAGAAAAAGCTAATCTTTCAAGGTCAGTACGAAACGCGCGCACATATCTTAATAACGGGTTATAAGGTGTAATAGCAACCACGTTCATACAAACAGCACAGCGTGAACACTAGTTTCTCTACACAATATACTGAGCACAACTATGGTATATAAGATATATACACACCGAAAAAATGTCTGACAAAAACATGCATGGATAATATATGAGTAGAAATGTTTTGTTAATTAAGTACTATATGTTAATATGGTTTACCGTGTACTTATCAGGATGTGTAACGTTTTCAGATAAAATACCCCCTGAGGAAGGGCTTTACGCTTGAAATGCATTGGGTCTAAACAATCATGTGAAATGAAATGCATAAAAAATGACTAATGAAGAATGAAAAACTCGCTAATAAGCAACGTATGGAAATGAAAATAAAATTTGCAAACAACAATTGAAAGAGCGGAGTAATAATTGAGTGAAAACAGAAAGGAGTGCAAGGAAGGAGTGGGCCCTGTGGCACAGGAAACACATGTCAGAGTATTGCTATAACTAACCCTGAAAGCTCAGCAGGGTAGCCTACCTATGCACCACCGACAATTGAGAAAGTCTATCACCAACCACAAAACAACATCAAACAAAGAGTGCGTTAGCACACCCCAAGTATTTGAGACATATTTTTCACTGAGCACAGTGGTACACTCACCACAACAAACAGGAGAAAAACTTGCAATTCGCAGAAATAGCCCACACCACGGATCATAGAGCTGAAACACTCGTATTCAATGAAGATGACACAAGTCGCATTTACTCTCTTATCGAGGAAACAGAGGAAATATGTCTGAGTACCGGGTCTAAAGAATCTACCATAAAACAACTTTTATACATATCAAAACGGATCGTAAATCAAAAACTGCACGTAAGCACTCTAATTAAATATCATGAAGCACAACGGATTCAGCGTGGACTAAGGATATCTCTAAAATCCACACTTTGTAAAAGAACGCAAGGTTCACTGAACGTTGGCAAGCAATATTGAACAAATGTTCACTGGATTTAATATTACTGATTATTGAAGAGTTAGCCAAACTAATAGAGGATTTAACTAAGGAAATTAACCAAGTCAAAGACGATCTAGTAAAAACAACCACCAAGGATGAATGGGACCAAATCTTAGATGATACCAACAAAAAACTAGATGAATATACAAAGGAAATAAACAACAGAAAATGGAGGAAATTTAAAAGGGATACCACAGATTTCCGTTTGGGGGAAGTGTATTCATGGGCGGATATATACGCAAAAAGGCGTCAACAGAAACCGAATGCATCCACAGATGACACATCGTCGGATGATTCTCAACACAAACGTCCCACGTTTGACAGAAGACCCAAACCAGGTCAATCCACTGAAACATCAAGTCAAATGACAGACAAAAGGCCTATAGCAACAACATCTCAACAAACACCAGCGACTTTTTTAGCAACAGGCCCAAGACCGGAAATAGAACCCGGAGGAGCAAAAAAACAAGTAAGCAAGGAAGCGGTAGCTTAAAACACAAGGAGTCAGAATCTGAAAATCTAGTCATAAACATATCCAGCCAAAAACTAAGTGATAAGGAACTACAAACACTTCAAAAAGGATCGTCATATGTTCCAACGTACCATTCAAATCTTTTGGAAACAAAAGTTTGTTTATACAAGTTTTTTAGATCTTTGAGACTAAGACATTTTTTCAGTAACATTGTTGAGCCAACGATCACTCAAACAAAAGAAACCACATTAATGGGATTGAAAAGGAAAAGTAAATTTATGGCCCCCATAAGTCATAAAGTTTTGGACGCATTTGAGAAAGTCGTAATCACAGAATTTAAAGAAATATTCAAGACTCCAAGGCCAAAACACTCTAACATGACAACACAAGAAAATAATATATTACAGAAATTGGCCAACAATGACCAGATTACAATAAGGCAAGCAGACAAAGGCAGAGCCTTAGTCATAATGGATACAAGCTATTACCAACAAAATGTTGAAGCACATGTTCAAGATTCCAACACATACACAATTATGACAATTGATCCAACCAAAGAATTCAAAAAAATCTTGAGGACAATCATTGAGAAAGCAATGGAGATCCAACCATTCCGTATATATATATGACACCCAAGATACACAAAGATCCTAAATTTACTCCACTACGTCCCATCGTGTCAACCATTGGCTCAATACATGAACCAATTGGAAAATACATAGACAAACACCTGCAAACTATTGTACAAAAAAACAGCACGTACATCAAGGACACAACCCATTTCTTAAATATCCTGGAAGAAGAGCAAGTGAATTTCACCAAAGGCATGATAATGGCAAGTATAGATGTAAAATCTTTATATACTTCAATACCACATGATTTTGGTATATCAGCAGTTGAAAGTTTGCTCATACATGAGGATAAAACAGAGGACCTGAAAATATATATCATGAAACTCTTACACTTTACGCTGTTCCACAGTTATTTCAAATGGGGAGATAAATTTTATGTACAAGCATCTGGAACATCTATGGGCAATTGCGCTGCGCCTACCTACGCAAATATATTCATGCACAGATTTGAGACAGACAACATACTGGAGAATGAGAACTGGACAAGGAACTTAATCATGTACAAAAGATTTATAGACAATATATTTGTCCTGTGGAGAGGTACTGAAGAGAGTTTAAGAAAGGCTTTACTCAATTTGAACTCAATAAATGAGAGGATTCAATTCACATTCACCCTGAGTAAAAATGAATTATAATTTTTGGATGTGTTACTAATCAACAAAGAAAGAAAAATCACAAGTGTTTTTACAAAAAACACAGACAGGAACAATCTACTACATTATAACAGTTTCCACCAGGTTCCGCTAAAACACCATTTACCATTTTCTCAATTACTTAGAATAAAACGCATAGCGTCTACTAATGAACTATATGCCAAACACAAAATTGAGACACACAAAAATTCAAAAAGAGAGGATATCCGGAACCCATTTTGGAATCAGCAACTGAGAGAGCAGACAAATTACAACGTCACCATCTATTGATACCCGCAAACAAGCAAGAAGAACAAAGAAGTGTATTTGTTTCTAAATTTTCAACACGCAGTGCAAAAATTAAGAGAACGATCAGAAATCATTGGCCATTGTTGCCCTAGAAGAAGACTTTAAGGGAATATTCAACAAACCACCATTTTTTGCGTATGAGAGAACAAGAAACTTGAAGGAACGACTTAAGCAATCCAACACGCAAGAACAAGCAAAATACACTGGTACAGGACCATGTTACAATTGTGGCAATTGTTCAGCTATCATCAGAAGCAACATCATCAATCACCCAACTAAAGGAACGCCAATAAAATAGAAATTATCAGGCACATGTGATTCAAGTAATGTAATATACATGCTACGGTGCTCGTGTGGCCTATCCTATGTGGGTAAAACTCAAAGAAAAATAAAAACGCGCATTATTGAGCACAAAAGTAATATCAGACTCAAAAACCAAAAATCAACGGTGACAGTCCATTTCAATCAAGCCAACCACAACGTAAGTCAGTTGAAATTTTGTATTTTGGAAATGGTGGCAACCCTTCCGGGAAGAGACAACAATAACCATTTACTAAGAAGGGAAGTATTCTGGATTAATTATCCGTGCACCATACAGCCAAAGGGTCTCAATGAGCGGATGGACTTAAAATGTTTCCTTTAAATTCAGATACAGACATTCAAAGGACAGTATCAGTAATGATTCATGGACCGTTTTGGTATGTTATATTTATGATAACTGCATGGATGATAAATGTCATAGGGTGTTGTATACAATGTATACCCCGTGGGTATATAATTAGATAACAATGTTGAGCACAATCGGAAAAAATCACCCATACCCGTAGGAATATAAACAAACCTACAAAATTTCCACACATAGTATTTCACAGAAAAAATCAGTAAACAAAGCACGCAACTGACGTAGTCACGTGATCGGGAGAAAACCATAGAGCTGGAGAGACAGCGCGTAGGGATAGAGTAACACACGCCAAGTTAGCGAGGAGATGGGAAGCACACCAGCATCGGGTAAGGACACGGTTCCTGCATATCTAAAACCAGTTAATTTGATACTGATCGAGACTACAGTGGTTTACTGTACTATTTCTCTTTATTTACAGCCTGAAAGAAAAAGCTAATCTTTCAAGGTCAGTACGAAACGCGCGCACATATCTTAATAACGGGTTATAAGGTGTAATAACAACCACGTTCATACAAACGGCACTGCGTGAACACTAGTTTCTCTACACAATATACTGAGCACAACTATGGTATATAAGAGATATACACACCGAAAAATGTCTGACAAAAACATGCATGGATAATATGTGAGTAGAAATGTTTTGTTAATTAAGTACTATATGTTAATATGGTTTACCGTGTACTCATCAGGATGTATAACGTTTTCAGATAAAAAATCCCCTGAGGAAGGGCTTTACGCTTGAAATGCATTGGATCTAAACAATCATGTGAAATGAAATGCATAAAAAATGACTAATGAAGAATGAAAAGCTCGCTAATAAGCAACGTATGGAAATGAAAATAAAATTTGCAAACAACAATTGAAAGAGCGGAGTAATAATTGAGTGAAAACAAAAAGGAGTGCAAGGAAGGAGTGGGCCCTGTGGCACAGGAAACACATGTCAGAGTATTGCTATAACTGACGCTGAAAGCTCAGCAGGGTAACCTACCTATGCACCACCGACAATTGTGAAGGTCTATCCCCACCACAAAACAACATCAAACAAAGAGTGCATTACCACACCCCAAGTATTTGATTCACTCAAAGTGTCCCAATTTTGTAATATATCTTCCAATACCTTAGCCAGTAGAGGTTGAGCTGCAGAATTTTTGACACAATGTGCATAACCTAAATGAACAATCATGCAGCAGTGCCTAGTTGTGTTGAGGTTACTCCCAGTGTCAAGTCTGTCATAAGCTAGATCACTGCCGATCTTTGTCCAAATTGTGTATTGACCCCTAAAAGCTTGTCAAATTGGTTAAAATCCTAATTGGCACATTTAAGTTTCCCATAACTTCCTAGTGTATGGTAGGCCTTTGCCGGAGTTTGCAGATTTGTGCTAAGCAGAACTCCACAAAGTGGTCACGGAACTCTGCCACACCACGCGGAGTTCCGGGAGCATGCTGAGTTGCCCAGCACACCTTTTTGTATTTCATTTCTAAGTCAAACGGAATTTGGAGTGCGTCTTTGTGTTGGACATCACATCAAATGGCTCTGCGGGGTTTGCGTGGGTATGACCATCTTGTTTTCTTTGTTCTGTTCATGATCTTGGGCCTATTTATGAATCTGATGTTCATTTTTTCAATCCACCATCCTCCTACTTAATCTACCCCTAATTTGTATTTGTTATGTTAGTTTGTGTTTTTGTGTCTTTGTATGTTACATTTCTTTCAATTTTGTCATGTGGTGTTTTTGACTTGTTATGCTTTTTGACTTGTTCTTTCTTCACTTTGTATTTATTCTCCTTCCTTTTTCCCTTCCTCTCTTTCTTCCTTGCTTCCTTCCTTCTTGTCTTCCTTTGTTCGTTAAATTCGTTCCTTCCTCTCTTCTCCTGTTTTTCTCCCCCCTTCCAGCGCCATGTCAGACAAAGGCAAAATGTACAACGTTGGCACCAGGCCACCCCAAAATGCAAGCAATCTCCCCTCTATCCTGGCAGGTGGCAGTAGTCCTGGCAGTGGGTAACCCCTGCGGGAGCAGCAGCTACGCTGGGGGAGGATGTGCCGGTGTGTGCAGCATACCAGAATGGTTCAGCACATCATTGAGCAGCTGACATACCACTGGGTGGATATAGTGGATGGGAGCAAGACCTGCTCGGCGTCGAGAAACCCAGACTCAGTGAGTATTAATTATTTTTTGTGTTTGTGTTCTACAATGCTAACATTTTCTTTCTGAATAGAATGCCTGCTCACACTCAAAGATAATTACACTTAGTTTCCGTTTGGAATCTTATAACTATGTGATCTAGTTTCAGCTAGGCAGGTGCTTGGCACTACCTAATCATACTCATTGGCGTTTATACTTTGACTGAATAATTAGGAAGTCGTTGTACTCCTGTCACCATAGTAAAACCATGATATCAATGAGTTAGCATTCTCTGTGACTTTCTTTCTGTAGCTGAGCTATTTCACAGTGATGTGTAGTATCCATCTATGCAATGCAAAAACATGGAGACTGAGTTGGACCATGAAGAGGGGAGAGAAATGAGAATAGAATGAAAGATCATTCTTTGCAATGTATTAGCTCCAAATGTTGTTCTTGTTAAGGACATTTGTAATAGGAATTATAGGATTAGTATGTCAAATGCAATGATAGTCGATAGACTCAATACTAGTACTATAGGCCATCAGTTTAATGTAAGTACAAATTGACTGCATTTGCCGGTCATAATACTTTTGTGAAGATTACATGTACCACTAACTTATTTAGAATTTTTTTAAATTTCTTACAACAGCATCCAAGGGCCAATGTGAGGGACAGTGCAGAGATGAGTCCTGGAAGAGCTGGGGAGCAGACACCGGCCACCAGTGTCGCTGTTGAGGGTTCTGCTCAGTCTAGTAAGTCCTAATATTTATTGATATTATTTCTCTAGTGTTGGGTATTATGATTGTTTTGGATATAGGGTAGAATCTTAGATTATTTGAATGTTGGTGCTGTGTTCCAGGATGGGAGTTGGTACCTGGAGCCTGGCGTTGCTGGTGTGAAATAAAGTTGCTCTGACACATTTACATGCTGTCTTCCGTTCACGTGTCAATGAGGATGGGATACGAACACACACAGGCAAAGCACAATTAAATAGGTCTTTTACCTCTTCCAAACAATGCTACTTTTACATTTTGCCTTGTTTATTGTGTCATAACATCTCCTTTTTTCCAACTCCCCTATCTAGTTTTTATTACATTCCTGTTATCCCTGCATTATCTTTTTATTCCCTTATTTCATGTTTTTTTGGGGTATCCGGTCTGTATTAGTCTCTAGTTCACTTATCTTCTGCTTGGTTGGTAATCTTTCCCTCTCCCTGATATATCTTGGATATATCTATCCTGTAAGATATTTGGTACTCCGCAGTCTATTTTGAAAATTGCAGGCCTAAGTAAGTTAGTGTTATATGTCAAATTAACCATGTATGTTTGTTGAGAAAGCTTTATTTTTCTTGCTCATGCTATAACAGTTAACAAGGCATGTGGCGTTGGTCAAGGACCACACCTCCTCCATTTCGCTGTGTAAATAATTCATTAATACAGTGTTCCAGCAGTTTCCATGACAGTGCAGCATGGCTGCAAAGTATGAAGTCCCATTGCATTTACCAACCAACACCATATGTCTTTCATTGACCATTATTCCACTCCTTCGTTGTGCTTCAATGACTCAGAGTCATCATGATCATCATAGACTCTAGCTCTGCCCCTTGATGATGAAACATTTTTAGTTGGCTTCACTACCTAGCTTTCCTAACTTTTTTAATTGAAGAAAGTCAACCCGTACTTCAAAAGTAACTATCCTTGCAGAAGTCTTTCTTAAAATAACCCTAACCTACCAAAAGGTCCATTGATGGCATGCTTCATCGGGTTCTACCCGCACACTACTCACACACAGCCAGTGTGTGAGTAGTGTGCGACCCGACCCCCATTTGTAACTTTAAAGCTCCCATGAGCAGTGGGCTGACAAGCTTGGGATCCCGCACCTACGCGCCTGAGTGGTACTATACCTGGCAGATATTGGCAGCCATCGGAAACCCCAGTACACGGCCTATCCCTGCTGATGAGGGGTGATACCCCTAAACACGTGTCCAGGGATGGCGAAGACAGCGAAGATCGCAGAAGATCGAAAGATGATGCATCGCGAACACTTTACTACATTGACCAGAGTCCTTAGGGGCGACACCGCCGGTGTGTGAGTAGTGTGCAACCCCACCCTCATTTGTAACTTGAAAGCTCCCATGAGCAGTGGGCTAACGAGCCTGGGATCCCGCACCTACGCGCCTGAGTGGTACTATACCTGGCAGATATTGGCAGCCATCAGCAACCCCATTACACGGCCTATCCCTGCTGACGAGGGGTGATACCCCTAAACACGTGTCCAGGGATGGCGAAGACAGCGAAGATCGCAGAAGATCGAAATATGATGCATCGCAAACACTTTACTACATTGACCAGAGTCCTTAGGGGCGACATCGCGGGTGTGTGAGTAGTGAGCGACCCCACCCCCATTTGCAACTTTAAAGCTCCCGTGAGCAGTGGGCTAACGAGCCTGGGATCCTGCACCTACGCACCTGAGTGGTACTATTCCTGGCAGAGATTGGCAGCCATCGGCAACCCCAGTACACGGCCTATCCCTGCTGACGAGGGGTGATACCCCGAAACACGTGTCCAGGGATGGCGAAGACAGCGAAGATAGCAGAAGATCGAAAGATGATGCATCGTGAACACTTTACTACATTGACCAGAGTCCTTAGGGGCAACACCGCCGGTGTGTGAGTAGTGTGCAACCCCACCGGCATTTGTAACTTTAAAGCTCCCGTGAGCAGTGGGCTGACGAGCCTGGGATCCCGCACCTACACGCCTGAGTGGTACTATACCTGGCAGATATTGGCAGCCATCGGCAACCCCGGTACACAGCCTATCCCTGCTGACGAGGGGTGATACCCCGAAACACGTGTCCAGGGATGGCGAAGACAGCGAAGATAGCAGAAGATCGAAAGATGATGCATTGCGAACACTTTACTACATTGACCAGAGTCCTTAGGGGCGACACCGCCGGTGTGTGAGTAGTGTGCAACCCCACCCCCATTTGTAACTTTAAAGCTCCCATGAGCAGTGGGCTGACAAGCTTGGGATCCCGCACCTACGCGCCTGAGTGGTACTATACCTGGCAGATATTGGCAGCCATCCGCAACCCCAGTACACGGCCTATCCCTGCTGACGAGGGGTGATACCCCGAAACACGTGTCCAGGGATGGCGAAGACAGCGAAGATAGCAGAAGATCGAAAGATGATGCATCGCGAACACTTTACTACATTGACCAGAGTCCTTAGGGGCGACACCGCCGGTGTGTGAGTAGTGTGCGACCCCACCCTCATTTGTAACTTTAAAGCTCCCATGAGAAGTGGGCTGACGAGCCTGGGATCCTGCACCTACGCGCCTGAGTGGTACTATACCTGGCAGATACTGGCAGCCATCTGCAACCCCCTTACACGGCCTATCCCTGCTGACGAGGGGTGATACCCCAAAACACGTGTCCAGGGATGGCGAAGACAGCGAAGATAGCAGAAGATCGAAAGATGATGCTTCGCAAACACTTTACTACATTGACCAGAGTCCTTAGGGGCGACACCGCCGGTGTGTGAGTACTGTGTGCGACCCCACCCCCATTTGAAACTTTAAAGCTACTGTGAGCAGTGGGCTAACGAGCCTGGGATCCCGCACCTACGTGCGTGAGTGGTACTATACCTGGCAGATATTGTCAGCCATCGGCAACCCCAATACACGGCCTATCCCTGCTAATGAGGGGTGATACCCCGAAACACGTGTCTATGGATGGCGAAGACAGCGAAGATCGCAGAAGATCGAAAGATGATGCATCGCAAACACTTTACTACAATAACCAGAGTCCTTAGGGGCGACATCGCCGGTGTGTGAGTAGTGAGCGACCCCACCCCTATTTGTAACTTTAAAGCTCCCGTGAGCATTGGGCTGACGAGCCTGGGATCCCGCACCTACGCGCCTGAGTGGTACTATACCTGGCAGATATTGGCAGCCATCGGCAACCCCAGTACACGGCCTATCCCTGCTGACGAGGGTTGATACCCCGAAACACGTGTCCAGGGATGGCGAAGACAGCGAAGATAGCAGAAGATCGAAAGATGATGCATCGCAAACACTTTACTACATTGACCAGAGTCCTTAGGGGCGACACCGCCGGTGTGTGAGTAGTGTGCAACCCCACCCGCATTTGTAACTTTAAAGCTCCCGTGAGCAGTGGGCTGACGAGCCTGGGATCCCGCATCTACACGCCTGAGTGTTACTATACCTGGCAGATATTGGCAGCCATCGGCAACCCCAGTACACAGCCTATCCCTGATGACGAGGGTTGATACCCCGAAACACGTGTCCAGGGATGGCGAAGACAGCGAAGATAGCAGAAGATCGAAAGATGATGCATTCCGAACACTTTACTACATTGACCAGAGTCCTTAGGGGCGACACCGCCGGTGTGTGAGTAGTGTGCAACCCCACCCCCATTTGTAACTTTAAAGCTCCCATGAGCAGTGGCCTGACAAGCTTGGGATCCCGCACCTACGCGCCTAAGTGGTACTATACCTGGCAGATATTGGCAGCCATCGGCAACCCCAGTACACGGCCCATCCCTGCTGACGAGAGGTGATACCCCGAAACACGTGTCCAGGGATGGCGAAGACAGCGAAGATAGCAGAAGATCAAAAGATGATGCATCGCGAACACTTTACTACATTGACCAGAGTCCTTAGGGGCGACACCGCTGGTGTGTGAGTAGTGTGCGACCCCACCCTCATTTGTAACTTTAAAGCTCCCATGAGCAGTGGGCTGACGAGCCTGGGATCCCGCACCTACGCACCTGAGTGGTACTATACCTGGCAGATATTGGCAGCCATCAGCAACCCCATTACACGGCCGATCCCTGCTGACGAGGGGTGATACCCCTAAACACGTGTCCAGGGACGGCGAAGACAGCCAAGATAGCAGAAGATCGAAAGATGATGCATCGCAAACACTTTACTACATTGACCAGAGTCCTTAGGGGCGACACCGCCGGTGTATGAGTACTGTGTGTGACCCCACCCCCATTTGAAACTTTAAAGCTCCTGTGAGCAGGTGGCTAACGAGCCTGGGATCCCGCACCTACGTGCGTGATTGGTACTATACCTGGCAGATATTGTCAGCCATCGGCAACCCCAATACACGGCCTATCCCTGATGACGAGGGGTGATACCCCAAAACACGTGTCTAGGGATGGCGAAGACAGCGAAGATCGCAGACGATCGAAAGATGATGCATCGCAAACACTTTACTACATTGACCAGAGTCCTTAGGGGCGACATCGCCGGTGTGTGAGTAGTAAGCGACCCCACCCCCATTTGTAACTTTAAAGCTCCCGTGAGCAGTGGGCTGACAAGCCTGGGATCCCGCACCTACGCGCCTGAGTGGTACTATACCTGGCAGATATTGGCAGCCATTTGCAACCCCAGTACACGGCCTATCCCTGCTGGCGAGGGGTGATACCCCGAAACACGTGTCCAGGGATGGCGAAGACAGCGAAGATAGCAGAAGATCGAAAGATGATGCATCGCGAACACTTTACTACATTGACCAGAGTCCTTAGGGGCGACTCCGCCGGTGTGTGAGTAGTGTTCAACCCCACCCGCATTTGTAACTTTAAAGCTCCCGTGAGCAGTGGGCTGACAAGCCTGGGATCCTGCACCTACACGCCTGAGTGGTACTATACCAGGCAGATATTGGCAGCCATCGGCAACCCCAGTACACAGCCTATCCCTGCTGATGAGGGGTGATACCCCGAAACACGTGTCCAGGGATGGTGAAGACAGCGAAGATAGCAGTAGATCGAAAGATGATGCATTGCGAACACTTTACTACATTGACCGGATTCCTTAGGGGCGACACCGCCGGTGTGTGAGTAGTGTGCAACCCCACCCGCATTTGTAACTTTAAAGCTCCCGTGAGCAGTGGGCTGACAAGCCTGGGATCCCGCACCTACACGCCTGAGTGGTACTATACCTGGCAGATATTGGCAGCCATCGACAACCCCAGTACACGGCCTATCCCTGCTGACGAGGGGTGATACCCCGAAACACGTGTCCAGGGATGGCGAAGACAGCGGAGATAGCAGAAGATCGAAAGATGATACATCGCAAACAATGTACTACATTGACCAGAGTCCTTAGGGGCGACACCGCCGGTGTGTGAGTAGTGTGCGACCCCACCCCCATTTGTATTTTTAAAGCTCCTGTGAGCAGTGGGCTGACAAACCTGGGTTCCCGCACCTACACCCCTGAGTGGTACTATACCTGGCAGATATTGGCAGTCATCGGCAACCCCAGTACATGGCCTAAGACAGCGAAGATAGCAGAAGATCGAAAGATGATGCATCGCAAACACTTTACTACATTGACCAGAGTCCTTAGGGGCGACACCGCCGGTGTGTGCTTAGTGTGCGACCCCAGCCCCATTTGTAACTTAAAAGCTCCCGTGAGTAGTGGGCTGACGAGCCTGGGATTCCGCACCTATGCGCCTGAGTGGTACTATACCTGGCAGATATTGGCAGCCATCGGCAACCCCAGTACACGGCCTATCCCAGCTGACGAGGGGTGATACCCCGAAACACGTGTCCAGGGATGGCGAAGACAGCGAAGATAGCAGACGATCGAAAGATGATGCATCGCGAACACTTTACTACATTGACCAGAGTCCTTAGGGGCAACCCCACCACCATTTAGATTTTAGTTGTGCAAGGGTTTGGACTGTGCGGCAGGAGGGAACGAGCGCAGATTTCAGATTTTGCATCCATTGCCACGCCCCAGCATATCCAAACTTCGGGACCCCACCACTGAGTAATAGTGGTTCATTCAACGGGCAGTCAGCCACGGCCTTCAACTCAGTCACTCTGAGTGCCAGCCAGCGCGACCCACACCACGACGACATTGGTGTTAAAGAGACTGACTGGAAGTGGCAGCAGAGCAGTAGAGAGTAGCCCTTACCGCCCGGCGGCAAAAGCACCCCGGTGAGGCAAGCCGCAGGCAAGATCAGTGGCACTGTGGCACACACCTGGCACTAGGCCCGATGTCACCAATTAGTTATTTAAAGCTTACAGCACAGCAGCCTAAGGCAGTGGCAGTGCTGTGCACTGACTCTGCAGTCAGCAGTTTAGCAGTGTTGGCTGGCCCAGCTCACCATTAACGAACCGCTGTGCCGCCAATGTTAATCCAGTGAGTTAAGCTGAGCACAGACACAGTAGAAGTAACTTTAACAGTTAACTACTAATAGCGTAGAAGGTAGTCGCCATTTACCCGCCTCATAATTCCATGATTATCAATCATGATGCCAAGGGGAGAATAGAGATTTATGATGCTGAATGAATCTCTTCTCAATTTGATATGTTGATGGCGTTGCGTCCCCGGCCCTTAGTTTAGTGTTGCTGGCCCGGTGGTCTAGTCGGGAGGGACACTGGTTTGGCCTGGGTTTTTGTTCTGCGGTGGTTGGGGTTGTACGCAGTAGGCAGCGTGGCGTGCACAGTTTCATTTTTTCTAATTGCGCCTTTGTCATGCCCCACCATACCCTCATGGCCAGCCGCACCCAACCACATAGAGTCATCTTACTGGGTCCGACTCGTTCAACTGCTTCAACACCAGCCAACCAGCGCTACCGGACGACGAGGTTGAGGAGTCCAGGCCTGGCAGCAGCAATAGTAGTAGTAGTACTGTTAGTACTACGGTACCGCTGGCAACAGTACCAGGTGAGGCAGGCAGTAACAGGCAGGCAGCAGGCCTAATGATGCTGCACTGTCTGCACTGCTGCACTGCAGTCAGTGTGTCCCGGCCCAGCAGAAACGCACCACTAAGATTAAGTTAACAATAGACAGCAATAGTGTTAAGCAGTACTGAAGATAAGAAGTTAACTTAGTTAAGTAACGTAACTAGTAGTGCAGTAGCCACCATGCGCCCACAGCATGAATGATCATCATGATGCCAATATTGTGCCGTCCATGCCATGCAAACCAACGCTGCTGTTTTTGGGGGAGTACGGCAGTCATCAGCCGGTCACCCCTGTGCCACTGTGTGATAGTACTGCCTCTCTGTGTAGCATGCTGCATGATTGAATGATGAGATCAGTGCACTGCACTGCCTGTCCGGCAGCCGCCTAGAACAAGGCTAGCCACCTCCGGGCGTACACAGGCACACAGGTTCTTTAGGTGTGCTGGCCTCAGTGTGGAAGTGGAACCCCAGCTTCCAATGTGCCAGGACTGCTGATGCTTACTGAGGATAGCTCTGGGACTAAATCCAGGCTGTGAAGATTGGTACACAAGATATCTGAGGGTCATAGAGGGTCATAGGTTCAGCCTAGGACAGGTCCATGCTGGATGACTGCAAGACTCCCATGTTCGTAAGGGCTGACTCAGGCTGATATGACTGTATGCATTGGCATGCCATCAACGCAGTACTGCCATTGATGGGGAGGCAAGTGGCAACTGCAAGAGATTCCCCACTCACTGCTGTGTGCAGCATGGTAGTGCTGATGAGAACCTGTATGCATTGGCATGCCATCAACGCAGTACTGCCATTAATGGGGAGGCAAGTGGCAACTGCAAGAGATTCCCCACTCACTGCTGTGTGCAGCATGGTAGTGCTGATGAGAACCTGTATCACTAAAATGCAACCACATGTCTCTTTGGGACTTTTCAAATTCCCTGCTAAATGTGGGTGCATCTCCCACTATATAAGATGCAACCACATGTCTCTTTGCCAGTAGAGGAAGTGGGTGGAGCCAGAGAAAAGTAGGTCTGGCCTCCGCCAAAAATTTGAGCACCTGCACTTCATATTTTACAAATTAAGCACTGGTCATAGGGTCCGGTCATAGGGTCCCACCTGCCTAATCATGCCTGTAAAAGTAGCCTATATTAGTTTCTTCCTTTCTGGGTCTCTGAAAAAGAGGACTTTTGAGAAGTAGGTGGTGGTAAACTCAGTGTGCATAGTAATGGGGAGTCACTGTATGTCTCCATCTGACTCTGAGTCTTGTGCAGTTGTGAAGTTGCTGAGGTGGGTGATTCTGCTTGTGCATTGTTAGGGACAGGGCTGCTTTGCACGAGGATGTCATTCACTTCTTCCTCATCATCACCTCCCACCACAATTGGATTTCTAGCTGATGTTGCCTGACTCTTGTCACCTTCACCACTACAACCACGTTTAGCTATTATTTTAAGGTGCTTCTCCCAATGGATTCCATGGTGATTTTTTTATGGCCCGTTTGGTCTCTATTACCATAATGTGAACCAGCCTTACCTCAACTAACATCGGTGCTGCATATGCTGCCTGCTGCAATGTGATCCCCTGTGTGCCTATAGTACAAATAAGTCCCAAACTGGGGAGAAGTACTTTTTTAATGTAGCACTGCTAAAGCCTGAATAAGAACTTGAGGTAGGTGGGCATGTCATTGGTTGCCTCTCTGCCGTGCATACTTCTACTGAGATAGTACTTAGTATAGGTCTCAGCTGGGGCTTTGTAAATATGGGAGCTAGGTGTGCTACCTGTGCCACATCCATTGGAACAATTTGAATAGCAATGTTGGAGTCCTATGTGTCACCTTTCACAATGTATAGCTCATTTTCATCATCCTCATCAATTCTGAGGAGTTAGGTACTTTTCTTTTCTCTTGCATCTCCTGGTGTCTCACGGACTCTAGCGGGATCTATGCCACATCCCTATCATCATCAGAAGTGGGGCATGAAGAAGGTGGTGGAGTACTGCCCTTACTTTTCCTTTCTGGAGATCTAGGAGTCAGTGATTCTAAAGGAGCAGTTTCTTGCTCAGCAGGAAGAACAAACTCCAGTTCTGCTCAAACATCAGGAAGATGTACTATTGCTGGCTGCAGTTGCTGTCCACTTTGCTCTGTTTCCTGAAATGATAGGGTACTACTTTGCGAAAGGGACAAATCCAATTCAACATCACTGCTCGTCGGCTTAGGTTGGGTTGGTGTTGTTGATGCGGAGTGCTACTTCCAGATTGCCCCCATGAAGCTAGGCGGAGCAGGCACACAACATTGTCTGCAAAAGGTTTTGTATGACACACCACTGATGGACAGCAGCTTCTTCTCATTGCCCTCTTTCTTGGGAGTAACGTTCGTTGGGGTCACCTTAAAGCTCTCAGTTGTCAGTGGCACTAAGCTGCATAAGCAGAAAAGATTGGAGGACTGACATGTGATGTCACTGTACAGACCTTCTGTTTGGCAGTACTGAGGGTGATGTCTCTTCTTCTCTTGTGCATCTAAAGTCAAACAAGCAAGAAAAACATTGAGTGAAACTTGGCATTGTTGCAGTTTCAATTATACAGACAAAGGGAATATTAGTGTGGCTGGTTACTCAGGTAATAACCACTTCTGTAGCTCAAACCACACGATCATACCATAAAATGTAATTCCCAATCAGGATAACATGATATACAGCTAGATATATTATATCTTCTAAAGGAGACACCTGTGGCACTCAGGGAACTGCATGGGTAAATGGAATAATATTCTTCTAAAAAATGGAGGTTAGTGTGCGCCTATGGCAGACAATTTCATCTGGGCAGAAATTGAATATTCATTAAAAAAAAGGAAGGATGATGATGGCTCTGCAGGGCACTGCTGCCAGGGTGTTCACCTTTTCACATCTGTTTGTTAATCCTATTCCTCTGTCCCCTTAAGTGCACTGCGGTTTACGTCTTCCCCAGCGCTTGGACGCCCACGGGCAACAACTGGGCTCTACAAATCCCCAAGTTTACGGTTTAAGTTTACGAGAAGGAGATGGAATTATAACTAAAAAAACTGAATGTTGTTTCATGGCTGTGCGCCTATGATGGATGAATGGCTGGCTAGATGGATGGATGGATGGGTTAATGGACCAGCTGAGGCAAAATGAAAACATGTTTTACATTTTTATATTCATTTTTTTATTTAAAAAAAGTTTTACAAATGCAAAAATAAAAAATACATTAAGTGAATAAAATTAAAGTAATAAAATAAAACCGATAAAATACAATAAAATATTCAAATAAAATGTAATATGTAAGGACTGTTCATCAAAATTATATTCTTAATAAATGTACTAAAATGAACCCCAAACATTTTACTAAACTGATATCACATCCATCCATACAGGCCTACGACAAAGGCACACTGGCTGGATGCACAAAATGGCTGCCAGCCAGTGCCACATGGTCAAACACCTCAGCAAGCAAGTAGGCATAGGGAACAAAGAAAACATGCAAGCATATGGGAAAGGCACAGTGGCTCAAGGCACAAAAGCCAGTGCCACATGGTAAAACGGCAACAGTAAGCAAGGAGGCATAGGGAACAGAGAACACATGCAAGACTATGGCAAAGATACGCTGGCTGTATGCACAGAATGGCTGCCATCCATTGACACCTGGTCAAACAACAATAGCAAGCAAGGAGGCATGGGAAGAAAGAAAATATGCAAGCCTATGGCAAAGGTACACTGGCTGGATGTGCAAAATGGCTGCCAACCATATGGCCAAACAACAACAGCAAGCAAGGAGGCATAGGTAACAAAGAAACTATGCATGCCTATGGCAAAGGCACTCTGTCTGGAAGCACATAATTTGTGTCAGCCTCATGGCCAAATAGCAAAAGCAAGCAAGGAGGCGTGCGGAACAAAGAGAACATATGCATGCCTATGGGCAGAGATTCCACAAAATGCCCCCCAGCCACAAAGCATGGAGAACAGAGACAAATCAATGGAAGCCTTTTGGAAAACACACACACGTACTGGACAGACAAAAGAGTTACACAATCCTCCTAAGCCATCAAGGCATCAAATATTTTCCCACATTTTATTTTTCACAAAAATCGTGAAATATAAAAAAAAACATTTTTAATTTAATTCAATGCCATACTGTCTCTAAATGCTTTTTTTATAGAAAAACATACCACAGAAACCGTTGTTTCTTGCACTCAAGACTTGCATTGGCCTTGGCTTACTGGATTGCCCTTTATCAGACTAGGCCCCATAGTAAAATTAATAACTATTGCAAAATGTAACAAACATGGAGAAAATGTACTGAACTGTGCAACAATTTTCCTTTACAAAAGAAGAATAATTAGATGCAAAAATATACCCAGGCAACTACTGAAAATGCAGGCCACCCACCACAATGACTTTGAAAATTTGAATAAAAGTACAATTACTGGTGCATGCCCTCTATCAAACAACACACTGATACAAGACTTTTTGAACTTACTTGGGAAATCACAAATACAAAGTCCTTACATCCAATGATATATATACAGCAGACAAGGAGAGTGATTCTTCTAGCTCCAAATCCAAATGAAAAGTGTCCAGGAGATGGACAAAGCACTGGGCGAAGCCTGATGGATAGGAAGAGGAAGTGGGAGTATCTGGGGCACTTTCTTGCTTTAAAAAAAAGGCTTCTTTCAGAAATAAAATACTTTAACGTTCATTGGAGAAGAAAATCCACTCAAAAAATCTCTTTAGCTCCTTCTCGAGCACAAATTTTTGACTGAGAGCTGGACTATATTTGTGCTATTGTGGCAGGGAGTCACATGTTCTTGCTAGTGGCCCAAGAATGTCGTGGTATGAGCAAAGCGGCAAAACAAATCCCAAGCGCCCAAACAGAAACAAAACTCTGCTTTGTGTCTAGAAACCGGAATCCAGAAACTCTGCACTCTGCAAACTCCACAAGCAGAGCAGAGTTCACCACCCAGGTGTAGTGTATGGTACAAGGTGTATCCAGGCCCTGCAAGTTAAATGTCACTTGTGGGATACTGCAGCTCCTATTGTGCCACCAATAAAGTTACATGTATAGTATGTTACAATGTATAGTATGTCTTCAGGCGTTCCCCTGCAGCCTCAGTTCATAGTTTTACAACTCCAAATATGATTGGCAAATAAACCTTTTGCCAACCTTAAACCTTATTTTTCAATAGTTGTAAGGCACCCTTAAGTTTGGTCTTAAATGTCCATGGGGCAGGGTGCATGTTATTTAATTGTATGACATATGTACTTAAGTTTTACATGTCTGGGCAGGGAAGAATTTCCAAAGTCGGTTTCACTGTTGCAAGGCTAGTTCACCCACAGAAAAGCACTGGGTTACATTACAAAACCTTACAAAACATTAAAATCGCTGAAATCGGGATACCCTATTGACCCTTGTCCAGCCAGAGCCAGAGGAGGGCTGGTGGCTGAGGCAATCTATTTAGAGGCAGCATCTATCATCAACCTCTCTTTTCAGTCGGCCACCTTCCCTCAGCAATGGAAACAGGCCAAACTCATACCCCTCCTTAAAAACCTTCAGCTGACCTTCTATACCCACCAACTATCGTCCTATTTCTCTTTTACCAGCCTTGGCTAAGGTCTGCGATAAGGTGATTTTGATTTTTTGAGGCCTCAGTTGCTCTTCATCCTTCCCAATCCGTATTTAGGGCCGCCTACAGCACTGAGACTGCGCTGGTTGAGGAGACAGAGGCTATCAGGGAGTATTTGGACACAGGTGGCAGGGCGGCTCTGATTTTATTGGACCTCTATGCAGCCTTCAATACGCTGCCCCACCAGCAACTTCTTGCCCGACTGTCTTCCATTGGTATTTCTGGCCCAGCTTGGTACTGGATAAAGTCTTTTTTGGAAGACCGCACCCAGCAGGTCTGGTTGCTGCCTTTTACATCATAGATCTGGAAACTATCTACTGTGGTTACGCAGGACTCCACACTGAGCCCTCCGCTCTTCAATATTTATCTGACCCCCTGATCTTCTTAGCTGAGGAGCTGGGCGCTAAAATATTAGCCTATGCTGATGACACGCAGCTCCTATTCACCTGGATGGACTCCGACTTGCGAATTGACACCGCCCAAAAATGTCTTTCGTCTATGTTCAACTGGCTAGCACATGCACAACTCAAGTGCAATGAAGATAAGTTAGAGGTGCTCCTGTATGGTCAGTTTCCCCCTGCCTTCAGAGAAACTTTATGGCCCCCTGACTTTCCATGCCCTAACTCAGAGGGCGGCTTAGCAAAGAACTTAGGGGTATGGTTTGGGGAAGACCTCTGGTTTTCGGATCAAATTAAGAAACTTACTGGAGTTTGTTTCAGCACCCTTCAAAGCTCTAAGGAGATTCCTTCCCCTGTTACCGAGGCCAGACAAGGAAATGTTTTCCCGGGAACTTATCCTCTCCCGCCTCGACTATGCCAATGCTTTATATATTGGCATCTCGGGCTATCTAATAAAAAAACTTCAAACCATACAGAATGCCATGGCCAGACTCCTGTTTAATATCTCTGGGAGATCTAGCATCTGGCGGCATTTGTGTGACCTACATTGGCTTCCTGTGGCCCAGTGGGTGCAATTCAAAGCGCTTACCATGTCTCACAGAGCCCTTCATGGCTCTGGACCATCCTACATCAGAACACGTTTTGCATTCTATGCCCTCAGGTGACCTTTGCGCTCAGCCTCCCAATGTCGAATGGTGATCCCGAGGTTCCGCAGGATGCGGATGGGGGGCCAGTCTCTCTTTGTCAAAGCAGCTATTGCGTGGAATTCTCTTCCTGCGGATCTTCAGCTTACCCATGATTTCCGTATATTTAAAAAACAACTCAAAACTTTTCTTTTCAATCAGTCGTCCTAAACATCATTGCTCCTCTCTGCCACAGTCAATCTGCGTGCCAGGACACTTTAGAGTATTTGTGCATTATATAAATTCCTTTATAACATAACATAATGCCTAACTTCAGTTTGAGAATAGCTAGAACAATGATTCAAGGACTCAGATTAACAGAAGTAGTAATTTACAAACCCAATCTAATGGTCCAGTTGGATTTTAAATTGCTATTTTGAAAATGCAACTTTTAAAAAATTGACTTCTGCAATTCTTCAGTGTCACCTGACTATTAATGGCTCTCCTGCGGTAAGATGTGTATTGCTCCCAGACAGTGGAAAAAGGGATAGATTTGGGGACATGTATTCTCCCTTGACAGAATGGTCATCTGGAAAGTGCCAGGAACTTTAATAAATGTCAAAGTTTACCTTCTGTGTAACAAGCAGATATAATTCAAACCTAAGCCTGCCCCTTCATTTTCCTGATAGACAACTAGACTCTAATCCTAGTGGGAGATAGGCTGCCTCCAGAACCGGTTTTGAGTGAATGTCTGACAAAATATCGAAAACTAGAATATCGATGTACAAAAATATCGGAACAAAATTATCGATGTCAAAAATATCGGGATCCTATTCTTAACTATATATCTACACAAATATCGATTTTTTAATATCGATATACAAAAACATCGTTTACTGTGATATCGACTACATTAATATCGGAATACAAAAATATCGCAATCTGCAAAAAATAATGACATTTACAAAAATATCGACATCAAATATATCGTGCACATAAATATCGGATTATAAACTATATTGACTTTTTAAAAGCATTTCTTTACATAATTAATTAACGCTTTATATGTTTTCACATAAAAAAAAACATACAACACTTTAATTTATACTATAGACACACTATAAATTCATATAATATTTAATATAGATAAAATTATGTCACCTACACATATAAAAATATTCTATGCTACTTTGTATACTTTTATCATTATTGTTGGTTTTTCAATTCTAATACTAATTAATCACAACAGAAATTCAAATCTACTAACTAACCAATCACAACCCTAATTTTTTAAATGAACCAATAGTAAAGTAATTACTACTGACACTCCGCTATATAAGCAATGAAAACGTAAGCACAAACTACTTGCCAAAAGTCACAGAAGGAGATTCATCTCTATCCGAATTGCTGCCTAACAACTAGAAGAACCAGACTATCAACCTACTATTACATCTTCTAAGTAAGTAAATAAAATAGATAGTGCATTATTTGCTAATTGTATTTACTTACCTGCTAAATACCCAGTGCCCCTTTGCTATTCATACTACTTAACATGCTAAATAATGATATAAAAATATTTTTTTTAGATACTACCACTACTGATAATTCTACTCCAAATAATTGTGAACAAAACATAGGAATACAGATTCTGAAAACTATGTAAGTAATTTGACATTGTTTAATTATGTGCACATTAATCTAAACACACAGAAATAATGACTTTTGCACACCATCTTTTTATTTTTCTGTAGATTCTACTACTGAAAACTGCGCTACTACTGAACTAAGGACATCAGTACTACATCTACAATACTTTTTACTAAGTAAGTAAATAAAATAGAAACTGCTTTATTTGCTAGTAATACTTAATTACCTGCTAAATACTCAGTACCCCTTTGCTATTTATTGCAGTTAACATGCTAAATAATTATCTACAACTATTTGTTTAAGATACTACGAGAACTGAATATTCTACTCAAAAGAACTGTGAACAAAGCATAGGAATACAGATTCAAAAATATATGTAAGTAATTTCACATTGTTTCATTATGTCCACATAAATCTAAACACACTGAAATAATCATTTGTCACCCACATATTTTTTTTTCTATAGGTTATACTACTAACATCTGCTCTACTACTGAACTAAGAACATCAGAACTATTTCTACAATACTTTTTCCTAAGTAAGTACATAAAATAGAAACTGCATAATTTGGTACTACTAATTATTTACCTGCTAAATACCCAGTGGCCCTTTGCTATTCATACTACTTAACATGCTAAATAATAAAATAATATTATTTGTTTAGATACTACGACAACTGAATATTCTGCTCAAACTAACTGTGAACAAAGCATAGGAATACAGAATCGAATAACTATGTAAGTTAGGTCACATTGTTTAATTATGTGCTCAAAAATCTAAACACACAAAAATAATCAGTTGTGCTCAACATATATTTTTTTCTCTGTAGATTCGACTACTGAAAACTGCACTACTAATTAACTGAGGACCTCAGTACTATTTCTAAAATACATTTTAGTAAGTAAGTATTATGCAACTGCAATAAATGTGGAAAAACAATACAAACATTTATAACTGTTCTAATAAATTTCTATGATATATTGTTTATTTACAGAGCAAACACGGTGAATAGATATACAGACAACATACAGAACTTCACATTCTAAACAATAGTAATACAAATCACTAAGTAAGTATATTAAATAACATATTTACCACATGTTTAAAAAAACCTACCAACATGGTGATTAAACTAACTCATATGTTCCTTATTATTTAAAGATAACACTACAAACTATTCTACAGAAGCTGAAGAAACAATTATACAGCCAAATACCAACAACAAAAATATGTAAGTATCTTCACAATGTGAATCATGAAGATACACTTTTGTAGTAAAAATGAGCTCTAAAATTGCTAATTTACATAAACATTAATTAATAATATACTATTTTCATGTTTCTCATAACAGCTACAACAACATCACAACCATTTATCCTCAACTAAAGAAGCAAGAAACTCCTAAGTTTTGCTGTACATTCTAAAACACGTAAGTATAAACATTCGTACTTATCACTAACATAGATTATTTATCACATTTAAATTGACATTAACTATTATATATATATTTTATAGATATACAAAGTACAAAATGACCGAAGGAGCCGAATTTGTGACCAGCCAAAAAGGAAAATTATTACTATGCTACATGGGTTACACGTACACACAGGAAAAACAATATGGCATGAAAGTGAATTGGAAATGTTGTAAATATTATTCGAACAAGTGCTATGGCAGAGCAACAACAAAAGAAGCTACAATACTATATACTAGGGAACATAATCATCCACCTAATATCACAGAAATAGAAGTTAGAACAGCTATGGAAAGTATAAAAGAAGCTAGTACCGGATCCCAAAAGCAAACTAATGTCATTTTAAAAGAAGCCATTCCTAAAATTCCCAAAACAGCCACAACCCAAATGCCAAATATCCTATCATTAAAAAGAACTATAGCACGAACCAAAAAAGCTACAACTTCTTCAACACCATCTCCCAGAACATATCAGGATATTAACTTTACTGCTAACGAAATAATAACTTTAAATAAACAACCATTTATAGTTTATGACAACGAAAGCAATGAGAATAGGCTTATCATTTTTGGTACCAGTATGAATTTAGTGAAACTGCAGCAAAGCCAATATTGGATGATGGATGGGACATTTAACATCTGTCCCAAACCATTCTTCCAATTATACACAATACATGGCCTCTATCACAACTGCAACATCCCTTTGTTATATGCACTATTGCCTAACAAAAACAATTCTACATATATGGAATTATTAAATGTAATAAAACAAAAAACGAATGATTTCTCTCCTGAAAAAATCATTCTTGATTTTGAGCATGCAATGCTCTCAACTATTCTAAAAATCCACCCCCATACCTCCATTCAAGGCTGCTATTATCATTTCAACCAGTGTTTATGGCGACACCTTCAAAAAACTACCCTAAGTGTCGAATATGCTACAAATTCATCAGTTGCTTTTCAAATCAAAAAACTAATTGCACTTGCCTATGTCCCTACAACAGATGTAGCTGAACATTACAATATTATTATAGACAGTCCATTCTACAAACAAAACGAAGCTAGATTAACTCCTTTTCTCGATTACTTTGAAGACACCTGGGTAGGTAGACTCCACAGATCTGGCCACAGAAGAAATCCAAAATTCCTCATTCCCTGGTGGAACGTGTACAATAGTACCCTTAACGGGGAATCAAAAACTAACAATGCCGTGGAAGGTTGGCACAATGCATTTGTCCAATCAACTGGCAGAACCAAACCTACTCTCGAAAAATTCATAAAATGCCTACAGAAAGAACAGAGCTATCAAGAATTTAGAATGGACCAATCTGTAACCGAACTTGTCCCTAAAACATCCAAGCAAAATAAACAAATGCACAAGTACCTGGAAGAACAAGTTAAACTTTACCCTAATACGAAAGGCATAGAATACCTAAACATCATAGCCAAAACACTACTGTAAATAATTCCGAAACTGTTATAAAACACCAAAATTAGCACCTTAGTATGCAAAAATATGTAACGTGAGCTTCTAAAGTATTTAATGTATGCAATATATAATGATATTATTTTAATATATGCACACATTAAAACAAAATAATAAGTTAAAAACAATTCCATAATAAATATGACATTACCCACCCACAAAAATAATAGAAAGCAAAGACTTACCAATTATGTTGTCAATCCAATAACGTCCTTCACCAGCAAAATAATCCAGGTAGTGCAAAAGTAACCCAAAAAAAATGTAAAAATACAACTGTTCCAAAATGAAGAATTCCACGCGGTCCTTAGCCATCGAACTACCATAAAAAACCTGAAAAAGTAGAAAAAAAGAAAGAATCGCTCCGGAAAACCCGAAAAATGTAAAGAAGTGTTTGTAAATCAGTGTTGGATGAAAAAAAAAACACTTCCTTAAAAAAAAAACGGAACTTCCGATGTAGCGTACACCTATGAAAAAAACATAGAAAACAGACATTCCCACCCACAATAATTAGCTAATAATGACATACCAACATATTAACATTGATGATTTAATGTTAGATATACCCGAAAAGACTTAAATTAACTCTATAAATAATTAATTAACTAACTAACACGACGTGTATATACCATACGTAAATATCTGATTTCAAAATCTAAAACATAGCTCCCTCACATTCAACAACACTAAATATAAGGTCACTAGTCTAAAAACATCATAATAATACACATATAACATATAAAATGAACCTTACCTGCAGCGACGTGAAGTGTCTCCCAACCGCGATCAGCCCTTCTTCCAAATAACCCAAAACGATCTAACCCGGTTACAAAAGAAAGCACCAAAAATCAATAAAATAGTCCCAAGTGTAAAATATAATATCTATACAGAACCAAATGTGTTAAAAAAAATTATGAATTTATGTTATAGTGCAAAAATTTTTTTTTTAATCCTACAAAGAAATCATAAAAATATGTACATGAATGTAATAATTAAATATGATTAAAACAATAATGTTTATGTTAACAATGTAAAAAAATGTAAGTACATTGTCACAAAAAGAAAAAATGTAAAAAAGAGGATTTTTTTTTATATTATAAAAATTTGATCTTCACAAATGAAGCAGAAAAAAGCTTAACAGAAAAATATTTGTGATATTTATATTTCTTTTCTGACATAACAATATGTAAAAGAGATAATAAAGAATGTTAATTTCATATAAAAGAAATGAAAAATAATAATGGTTCTGTATAGTTGTTTTTAAGTGTCTTTATAAAATTATTTTTCAAATGAAATGTAAATAAAAAAATGTTATTATGAATTTATTTTATTTGTTAAAACTTTAATAAAATAAAAGTTTATACAATCATGGTGAATAATTTGTATTATTATCTTACTAAAAAGTATCAATGTAATAAAAAAAATTTAACTGTATATTACATGTGAGTATATGTTGGACTCTAATAATGTAATGATTCATATACCAAATCCAGTGTACATTAAATTAGAGTAGGTGTTGCACACTAATAACATAAGAATTAATATTCCTACTGCATTCTACATAAAATGTTAATATGTGCTGTACACTAATTAATTAGAATAGATTATTCCAACTGTAGTCTACAGTAAATTTGCGTTGGTGTAATGTTATATATGTATAATTTCCATTAATTGATTAAATGTAAAATAATTATATTTTTATCCTGTAGAACTAGGTACCAAAAACACAAAATTGACCCGGAACCCTACAAATACTCCTTTACCCAAAATCAGAACACTGACCCAGAACCCCAAAAATATACCTTTACCTAAAAACTGAAAACTGACCCAGAACCCAACAATGACCCCTTTACCCACAAACTGAAAACTGACCCTGAACCCAACAAATACCCCTTTACCCAAAAACTAAAAACTGACCCTGAACCCAACAAATACCCCTTTACCCAAAAACTAAAAACTGACCCTGAACTCAAAAATACCCCTTTACCCAAAAACTAAAAACTGACCCTGAACCCTAAAAAACTACCCCTTTACCCAAAAACTAAAAACTGACCCAGAACCCTAAAAATATGCCTTTAACCAAAAACTGAAAACTGACCCTGAACCCAACAAATAGCCCTTTACCCAAAAACTGAAAACTGACCCTGAACCAAACAAATACCCCTTTACCCAAAAACTAAAAACTGACCCTTAACTCAACAAATACCCCTTTACCCAAAAACTGAAAACTGACCCAGAACCCAACAAATACCCCTTTACCCAAAAACCTGAAAACTGACCCTGAACTCTAAAAAATACCTCTTTAGCCAAAAACAAAAAACTGACCCAGAACTCTAAAAATACCCCTTTACCCAAAAACTAAAAACTAACCATGAACCCTAAAAATAGCCCTTTACCCAAAAACTGAAAACTGACCCTGAACCCAACAAATACCCCTTTATCCAAAAACTGAAAACTGACCCAGAACCCAACAAATACCCCTTTATCCAAAAACTGAAAACTGACCCAGAACCCAACAAATACCCATTAACCCAAAAACTAAAAACTAACCCTAAACCCAACAAAAACCCCTGTCCCCAAAAACTAAAAACTGATCCAGAACCCAACAAACAGCCCTTTACTAAAAAACTAAAAACTGACCCTGAACCCAAAAAATACCCCTTTACCCAAAAACTGAAAACTGACCCTGAACCCCACAAACTACCCCTTTACCCAAAAACAGAAAACTGACCCTGAACCCAACAAATACCCCTTTAACCAAAAACTGAAAACTGACCCTGAACCCAACAAATACCCCTTTAACCAAAAACTTAAAACTGACACAGAACCCATAAAATACCCCTTTTCCCAAAAACTGAAAACTGACCCTGAACCCAACTAATACCCCTTAACCTAAAAACAATTAATCAGTAAATAATTATATGTAGTATATGATCTTCATTCATTAATAAATTAGTTCACATTAATTACCAAATAAATAAAAAATAGAAATATACATAAACATTTAATAATAAAATAATTATTATGACATTACTTCACACCCTTATCCCCTATAAACCCCAAAAACAACTCCTATACCTATATATTAATGTAAAAAAAAATTCAAAAATAAAATTCAAAATAAGCCAAAAATTAATATATGTAGACATAATTAAATTCATTATTATAATAAACTAATTATTATCATTAAATTGCCAATTAATTAGTTATTCATAATATGCACTATGTGTTCTTAATAAATTCAGTAATTAAATTTTATTATATCCCAATTAGGTTTAATTTAGGAATATAGCTTAACATATATTATTTATAGATTTATTATAAAATTACTTCCCACACTTATCCCCTATAAACCCAATAATCCGCTCATAAACAATGAAATTTTTTAATAACACATTTTTTAACAACATTGTTAAAATCCCCCCAAAAAATGTATATCTGTAAACAAATTTTAGTACATTATTATAATTTATTTTTAAAAATTAATTAATTACCAATTAATTAGTAATTAATAATTTTGACTATATAATAATAATTAATTAACTAATTAATTATAATTAATTACCAATTAGGTATGATGTTGAAATATTAAATTACATTTATTAATTAATGAATTAATTATTAAATTACTTCCCACCCTTATCCCCTATAAACCCAATAACCCGCTCCTAAACCTAGAAATGTTTATTAAAACATTTTTTTTTTATACATTTAGAAATACTAAATAAACATGTATCTACATTAAATTATTTAAGCATATAATTATGAATTCTTAATTAATATTAATTAATTACCAATTAATTAGTAATTAATAATATAGACTATATAATCTTAATTAATTAACTAATTAATTATAAATAATTAACAAATAGGTATAATTTAGTATTATTTAATGACATATATTAATTAATTATTAATAAATTACTTCCCACCCTTATCCCCTACAAACCCAATAACCCGCTCCTTAACATAGATATGTTTTTTTAAATAATTTATTTATAAAAATTTTTTTTATAATAATACACCTTTTTTCATACATTTTATATGCAATTATTTTACTTTTTCCTATACTATTGATTATTTCCATTACTACACGATATTTTTTTTTTACGATATTTTGTCACACAATATTTTTTTTTTCGATATTTTTTCATACTTACCTATTACGATATTTTTGTATCCGATATTTTGGCTTACTTATATTTTTGACCTTCGATATTTTTACTTCGATATTTTGTCTTTCCGATATTTTTTTTTCGATATTTTGTCTGATTACCGTTTTGAGTGACCACAAGGGAGGAATTACCCATTATACTACCCAAACTTTTGTGTGGGCCCAGGGAGCTCCATGCAAGGGAAGAAAGCTTTGCCACATTGGTTTATGTTGGAAAGGGCTGCTGTTAAATAGTTTACAGTAAAACACCCAGGAAGTGCTTCAAAAGTGGGTAGAGCACACCTGGGAACTTTAACCCTATTGGTTAGGGATTGGTCAGGAGTTTCACCACCAACAGGATGGCACTGGGCATTAAAGTGGTTCCCTCAGTAACCTATTCTGAACACTCTTTGATGTGAAAGACAGAAGAAGGACTTTACCAACGATTTAACATATGGAGAGAACCCCCCCCACTGCTCGACCTGCTCCCCACCTATAACCCAGTATAGATACATAGAATGCAAGAGCTATTTGGCTAGCCATCTGTTAAGCTCCAGCAACACAAAAGCTGCAAGAAGGCCAAATCTCTGCAGAGCCCAGTTAATCAGTTCCAACTGAATTTGCCCTGAATTCTGCTGGTGACTATTGGATGATTGAGTCCTAACCACTAAGGGGTGCCATTAAGGACCTAGACCCTCGGCTGATGCTACAGGGTACTCTTTCACCTGTCACAATTGCAGAGCCAGACACTTAAAAGCGTGTTCTGAATGTTTTACCAAAAGAACCTGAGGTCACTACTGGACCACTACTGAGACACAACTGCCAGCATCAAAATGGCAGCTGGACTTGTGTCATTGGTTTGCTCCGCTCGAAAGATCCTGCCTTCTATAAATGTTTCTATATCTGAACATAGAGGAACTCACCTGAAGCAATGTCTAGCAACTCCCCCCCACTGTCAGTCCCTCCCCAGGACCAAAGCCTAGACTTTGCCTGCTAAGAATTTTCCTGCTTTCAATGTCAAGCAACTCAAACTTGCCACCAGAGCCAAGGCTCCCACCAAGGACCCAAACTTCAGCTAGCTACTTTTAACAATCCCATTTGGTTCCAGTCTGCTGCCAGACCGGCCAACAACGTCATCAGCAAATATATTTCTCCGGAATAAAAACGAAATCCAAAGGTAAACTTTCCGCCAGGACAAAACTGTTCCCTGTATCTGACTCACGCTCCATTGCCGTCAGCTGTAACTTTTGACTTTGACCCAGTCTAGCATGACCGGATAACTGCATGTTTTTGGCACCAGAATTATTGAAAACAGTTCAAACTTCTAAAAAATCATATCTCTGGTACCCTGCATCTGATTTTGTTGTTTTCTGTCCATCTGCTCTCTCAAATGTACTTGTAAATTGGAGTGAGATTTTTATCGTGTTGTGTTTCTACTTTTAAACTGTTTTTGAACTAAAAAATTGTTTTACTCATTTCTCATGAGTTTAGCCAGTTTGCTCCATGCTGCAGCTATGAAGGGTTGAGCTCACATTTAAGTTATTTGGAATTAGCTGAACCTGGTACATAATTGAGACACTATTACTTGGCAAACACTCACATCCCCTATAATTAATAATCCACTTTCTCACATAGGTGTTCAGCGGTTGGATTCTGAACCATTTAGCTACTAAGCTAGAAAATGTAAACAGTTTGAGTATTGAATGCATAAGGGGCAATGCAATTTTCTAGCAGTACTCCAAAATAAGCAGAATATTCAGGATGCTGATAAATCAAGTCCTCTGCTAAATAGAAATTAGGTGAAATTTTGATTTAGAACACCAGGTCAACTTCACCCTTTCGTAAGCCGTCTGCTTTCACTGCTGTGTATCGTAGGGGGATACTTATCAATCGAGCCACCCCGCCATTTATATGATTCTAGCAGTTAATATGTAGAGTTAAATATCAGTGTGGAATGGCATGTAAAATGCCAGGTACTGAAGAGACACCTAGCAAGGTTTCTGTAAGGAATACTAAATCCCAGTTGTTATCTTCAAGTAAGACCAAAATATCCATTGCATGTTTTGAAAGAGTACTGGCAATAATAAGAGATGGTGCATTGTTGAAAGTATAGTCCCATTAGCATAAAAAGGACCCTCCTGGCAACGGAACGGCATACTACTATCAAGTAAATCCAAACTCTCATGGCATCTGTTACTGTTTCTCAGTGACAGTTTTGAATCCTTGCATAAGATAATTCTCACCTCACCTTGCAATGGGGATCAGGCAGCATGGCTGGCACTGGACGCAAGGCATACATGGACGGGCACAGTCAGTCTTGACTTTGGCACATCTATGGTGATTCCTCACTGCGGTGTGCATTTTATAGGCCTGCTATGAGGTGCAGGGATCAACAGGGGGGCATGATAGCTGCTCACTCGGCCTCCAACCGGGGGCTATGCACCCAAGTGGGCCCTGCTTGGGGCCCCCAAAGTTGAGTCTTACAGCCTTTGCATGTCAGAAGGGCTGGCATGGAAAGGCTGCCAAAACATGACATGGTAATCTCAAGGGCAGAAAGGCCCGCCCTAGAGATCACAGGCTGTATCCCGACTGGCCAACGGGCTTTCCAAGCCCATCCGAAGCCAGCCACAATAACCAGCAGGTTAATTTTACGACCGCCTCCATCTCAATGAGGTGGTTGTAAATTAAACTGAACGGTCCAATATGATGCAACCGTAAAGGCTCTGAGGGTTGGAGCCTTTTTACGGATGTATTGTTGTAATCAGCCCCAAAGTGTGATGGTGTAAAAAAGTACTAGCTGCACTTAGGAGCAAACTGAAACACTGAAAGTGCACACAAGGTACTGGCCATACAAGTCAGTGCATCTCATCAAAAAAATGGGCTACAAGAACACAGTTTCATATCAAATAAAACATATCACAAATCCAGAATGAATCGAATAGGAATAACAATTATTTGCCAGATGGTTGACCTGCAGGTCCAAAAAAACAACTGAGTCATCATTAAGACTATTTAAAACATTGAATATTTTGTTTTGACTTTATTTCTTTCAATAACTAACATCAAAAAGCTAACATATTTGTTGCCTGGCAGTAGTCAAACATACTCAGTTTGGAAAATCTCCCCTGAAATCAATAGTTTCAAGTGGACATCAAGCAAGACCTAACAAATTGTAATGCTTTGAGGTCCTCCTCATGAGTGCAGCAGCAATTTAAAATCTTATGGACTCAAGGTGTTGCTTTCATGTGTGCTTTTAAATTGGATTCCAAAACGATGAACCATATGATTATCAGTTATCAAAGCAAATGTGTCATAGCTTTATGTTATGGGGTGCTATCTGGGGTTATTCCGACTATACCCATCTCCATATAGTAGAGAATGCATTCTGCAGAAGACTCTTGAGTGTGCCTGATGACTCCCAGTGTCATGAGTAGCTAGTGATCAGTTATATTGAGGACTGTATCTAGACTGAATGCTGTTACTGTAGATATCATTCTGGTCTAATCCAATTGTATTAGTAAACTGTGTCTAGAGATGATTGGACATGGAAGATTCACAAATGAGATACATGCACCGTGGGTCATGGACTCATGCGCAACAGATGAGTCTGGTTAGGGAGACCCGACAATTACAAAGATCTTCAGTAAACACCAACTCTTGTATAGAACCCTATACATTGCTTGTTACTAGTACATATGACTGTTCTAAATGCTGGTTTACTTTTCACCACTCAAGCCAATGCTCATGTGAATGGCAATCAGTTCAAACTGTAATACATCCTACTTTTTTACTGTCACTTTTAAGTGCACCAGGGCAGGGTCAGTTACCAGCCCATTATTAGTCATACCCTGAAAGCCCACTTAGAAATGAAAAATTACCTGATGGATTGTTAATTTTGAGCACAATTTCCCAGGTTATTCTTCTATTCACACCAAGGGGCATATTGATTGGAGGCTTGCATCTTGTTTGCACCAAATAATGTGGCACATGTGCAATACAAACCTCTAAGTCAGATTCATGAAGCCACTCAAAGTCCCTTTGCTTGAATCTGAATTGCCTCATTGATCTAGAGTAGTGCTACATGGCACAAATCACTGTGTTGCACTGCTCTGCCCTGGGTAAGCCTTTCATTGATCACGATCACGATCTTCTTCCCTCTTTTACCCCCATCACGCAAGACCATATCAGCAGACTCATCTCTACTATTAAGTCTGGCTCCCCCTTGGACCCTTGCCCTCCCTCTGTGATGGCTAACCTTAGCGAAGTGATCTCGCGGCCACTTATGGAAATTTGCAACACCGCATTTCAAACTGGTCAATATCCAACCTCATGGAAGAAGGCGGTGATTAAACCTCTTTTGAAAAAACCCTCCCTGGATCCCACAGCTGTGGCCAGCTATAGACCTATTGCGTGTCTCCCCTTTCCTGCCAAAATATGCGAATCTTTGATGAACAAACAACTCTCAGAGTTCGTCGACACTCAACAACTTCTCGAAGAAACGCAGTTTGGTTTCAGGAAAGGGCATGGAACCGAGACCACCTTAATAAAGGCCTCAGATGAGATCAGAGCCATCATGGACCAGGGAGGTGTGGCCCTCCTGATTCTCCTGGATTTGTCTGCAGCCTTTGACACGGTTGACCATGCTATTTTGGTCGACCGTGTCGCAGCCCTGGGGATAAACGGTATGGCCAGGGATCTTATTTCATCTTTCCTGGCCAACCGTACCCAGACAGTGAAGTTGGGTGATTTCTACTCTCCTGTCTCTGCACTCCCTTGTGGAGTCCCACAGGGCTCCTCGCTAAGTCCCACGCTATTTAATATCTACGTAGCGGACTTAGCGAGGGTAATAAAGGCCCATGGATTGCGACTTACATCCGACGCAGATGACACCCAACTGGTCCTGGCAATCCACAAGGATGGCCCAGTGGTGGCAGCTAACTTCCAAAAGGCCATGCTTGCTGTTAGTACTTGGATGGCCTCCAATTGTCTGAGGCTTAACTAGGACAAGACCGAGATCATGACTTTCGGCAAGCTTTCCCCGGAATGGTCCTCCATCTGGTGGCCTGTCCAGCTGGGTTCTCCACCCGTCCCGGTAGAAAAGGCTAAAAACCTGGGAGTTATTTTTGATAGCAAGTTGTCATTCAACCTTCACGTCAACAAGGTTGTGTCATCTGCATTCTTTATTTTAAAGAAAATCAAAAAATTACTGCCTTACCTCCCTACTTCAGCTGGGAAGACCCTGGTTTCCACCCTAGTATTTTCAAAAATTGACTACGGGAACGCCCTCTTTCTAAATACTCAGAAACTTGTCCTATCGAAGCTGCAGTCCATACAGAATGCGGCTGCAAGGATTCTTCTTGACATCCCCCGTCGCCAGTCCACTACTCCCGCCATTCGTCATCTGCATTGGCTAAAAGTAGAGAGCCAAATTAAATTTAAGGCCCTCTGTATTGCCTATAAGGCAGTGCATGGCGTCGGACCTAAGTTTCTGACAGAAGCGTTTCAGCTGTACACCCCCAAGAGGCAGCTTAGATCCGCCAACACCTGCCTCCTTCCAGTGCCTCGCACAAGAACTGCTACCTGGGGAGACAGGCGCTTTCTGGTGGCTACACCCAAACTTTGGAATCTATTGCCATTGGCGATTAAAACTGCCCCCAATCTGATGAGCTTTCGTAGGCTCTTAAAAACATGGTTGTTTAACCAGTAAGTTGCTGTCTGATCGTTTTAGCCTCCACATGCGCCGAGACACCTTCGGGTATTTGTATGCACAATAAAAATCTCGAAAATAAAATAAATAAATAAATAAATAAATACATAAATAAATATTGCGGTGGGTGTTTCCACACAACTCCCAAGGATTTTAACACATTCCCAGATTTACAAAGACTTGAAACCTGGGATTGCACCAAATTCTCACATCTTCCTAGGAGAGGCATAATGAGGGAAAATATCTCTATTTATCCTCATTTGTTCCTCTTTCCATATGTGCTGCATTTGGTAGTACACATAAAAAGAGAAAAACACCTCTCAGGATTGTTAACAAAACAGACACACGTGCACCATTGTTCAAGGGTGTCTGTGTCGGTGCTAGATTGCCAAAACATCCTGAACCCAAGGGAAAAGGACAGGAATGTGTACTATTGGATAAATACAGCACATTCCTGCCCTTTCCCAGTGATGCAGGCCAGCAGAGCAAGGTAACTCACTGCGCTGCCCTGCTCCACAATAGTCATTAATATGCCCCCAGGAATTTCACTCTTCATGCTTTGAGCAGGTGACGTCTCCAGGCGAAGAATCTGGGTCTGCAGAATGGCCACTTAGGTTGTTATTCTGATTGAACAGGTAACTTCAGTTGCCCGCCCCTTCAGAATGAAAATGGGACTCATAATTGAGCAGTGAATGGCTCGTTCTTTTCTTTTTGTATCATTTAGGCTCTGACCATAGCTTTCTACTCTTTCCATCCACACCACCAACCCTACTACCATCATCCTTTTCACTAGATTTGTATCCACTCTCCCAGAACCATTTATCTGGTAACTTCTGGCAACAGTCTTCAAACTGTCACTTCGTTCTCTATATAAATGTTTACATTGCCCCACTCTTGACTTTTCCAGATCACTAACATTTTTATCTTGACGTTTATTCTCACCTCAGTTAATAATTGGCGTTTCCGCCTTGTTTAACTTCTTTATTATTCTTTTACACTGCTCCAATCATCTATCAATTTTTTATTGGTTCCCAGCTCTGCACATCTCGCTGCCCATTGGTTTAATCCACTGGCTTCCATTTTATGCTCATCTAATTTTCTCCTATCAATGGATTACTTTCAAATATATACATGGTATCGCTCCCCAATATTATCCTACTGGGATAATCCTATTTCTCAAGGTACATCCTCTGATCATTCTTTTAACTTCAACTCCTCTCTTTCTGATTTGTCTACTTTGTGACACTTTAGCTCTCTATCCCTCTTGACCACAAAGCACTGGAACTCTCTTACACTCGCCACTGGCTGTGGTTCTCTTTTACATGCCTTTCAAATTTTCCTAAAATATTGTCTTCTTCAAGTGCCTGGTTTATTCATCTTCTTAATGTTCAATTCGTGCAGTACTGCTTTTTTTGAGTTTTGGAGAAAGTGCAATGAGAATTCTATTTGACTCCGACCTGAGTGTGTATTCAATCAGATAGGAGTGTTTTTAAAATTGTCATTTTCTTTCCATGTAGCACTTATTGTGGTGAGGTCCATGGTATCCTTCTGTCACTATTTTTAACTTTTCTTTCCATGTAGCACCTCAGTACAGGAGTTGCCTGGCTCCGATTGTTATCTTTGCAGCTATATTGCTCTGCAAGGATCTTACCTGCTCAGCAAGTGACTGCACCCTGCTGATACTGGATTGGCTGTGAACTGGCCACGCCCTGGAGGCAGACTATTTCTGGATGGTGGACACGCAGCAGATGCACGCGGGGTGCACAGCTGGCATGCCAAAGGCATGCCCATCTGCGCCCGTCACAAGGCATCCCACCATTTATATTATTCTGCTGATTCTCTCTATAGGTTGGCTCCTAAGATCCCTGAGTTTTGCCTGCATAATCGTACTGCAGACTCTCGGCTACCTACATGCCCCACTGTGATTTTAACTTTGAACCCAATGAGACTCCCCCAACCAAGGAACCTAAACTATATCCTCTCTTAGTTAAACATAAAAATGAAACATTTGACATTCTTATGGATAAACAGCCAAATGCCATGTTTTTAATGGATCGTTTTTAGAAAACATGGGAACCCAATAAAGGCCTTCGGACCGCGGGTTAAGTAACTTATTTCAAAGAACAAGGGTCCTAAGGATTTCAATATAGCAATAGAATAATAATATAGACTTCAATCAGTACTATATGATTTCAGCGCCCAGCCGGACGTGAGTTTATTTAAGGAATGGTATAAAGTCTTGTTGATCCAAGAAGGACCAAAGTACCTATCCCAAAAGGTTAGAAAAAACAGAACAAGGCATAGGATAGAAGAAGGAAGGAGGTTTTTCAGGCAGGAAACAATTTTTGAGCCAAGGGGTGACTTGCAAATACAATAGAAAATTTTCTCAACAAATTCACCCTACAGTGTAAACAATTACAAGTATACATATTATATCATATGTTACACTGCATAGCGCGTCGACGTTTCGATCCCTAAAGGCTCATGATAAACTGGGACCATCATCAGGACAGTTTTACAAATAATACCTGCATTACAATGCGAAAGCCTGTAAAAAAGAGGGGGGAAAAATAGAAACAGGTTTTGAGGCATACGCCTAGAACATGGAATCATACACAAGAGTGAATATTACGTCAAGGCAACGGTGCACGTTTTAAAACAGGCCACTCTCACATTTTAACTCGCTGATCCATAGCTAGTGTGGTGGTGATATTTAAAGGAGTTTTAACAATAGGTTGGAGTGAGACTAACGGAGCAGTGGAATCCAAAAATTGTGACATTCACGACCGTGTTGCTCAAGTCTATAGTGAAAATAACGGCGCTGTGACATGAACAAACAATAGTGGTTTGTGGTGGCGCTGTGTCCGAAAGGATCGGGAAGATTGATTTCACGGTGCGTGTTCTGTGGTGAGTGTGCAGTGAGATGGTGAAACTAGTGAGGAAGTTGCGGGGCAAGAAGGTCAGGCATTACCTTTTGGAATATTTTCGAGCCCAGAGTATTCGGGAAAATGGCTTGCGACTTTTTAACAGATATTAGTGCCTTGATGCTGTTTGGTAAGGAAGGGGAATTGACGTTAATAAATCAGCCATCAGTAGGAATTAGGGCTTTGAGGGGTGTGATTAAGTGAGCTTACCTTGCGTTGCTGCATGGGGTCGGGGGTGTTTCTACCGGTCGAGAAGGTTCACAGCCGGTGCAAGAAACAGGGTGCTATAGGGTGAGTAATTCATATTGTAAGCATAACAGTCGGGATGGGTGTCTAGCAAGTATTGGGGTGGGTGTGAAGGCTTACCTAGCGCTACTGGAATGTAGACGCAATCAGTTCAAGATTGTTGATTAAGCCGGAGGGGGGGGTTTCCGGTAGTCCGGTTGCTGCATGGTAAAACAATAATTACCATTAGCGCGTCTTATGGGGCGGGGGGGCTGTCGCGATTAAGTATGTCCAATCTACTGAATAGGGAGGAGCTCAGATGCATAATACTGCTAGACTCTATCCGCAATGGATTGAACCGCACAGAGGATTGGACCTCACTACTCTGAGTGTACGGATGTGACTCCAACCATCCCAATCACTCAAGAATGTCTGTGTTTCAATCATCATAGTGTCCATACTATAATAATGTGAAGCAATGAACCAACCAGTTTTTTTAACACTGTCATTCCAATGAATGTTTTAATAACACTGTCAGGCCAAATGTGTTTGAATGGATGGCATGTCTGGCCACTTCCCACTCGCTGCATGCGCACAACGGTAACTCACCCCAGTCACCACTAACCCTTCACGGCTATTAAATTGGCAATATGAATCATGGTTTAATTTGATGACCCACTATGTTGGCAATAACCACTTTATTCTAAAGGGCTCGTTTATAATATTTGTGACAGGTTGCCTTAATAAGCCCTCAATCTTGCATCTTGTAACAACCCAAGATGGTGTCCGTTATTAGAACCTCTGACAATTAGTCCAAACTTTCATGTCTACACCACATATGTTTACCTCGGCCACTTCACCCTTCTGAGATGTCTGCCGAAATACGCGCCAGTTATAACTAGTCCGTCTTCCACTCCCATGACCACACCACTTATGTGTATCTCGGCACCTCCAAGATGTCTGCCGAAACACGCTCCGCTGGGAATTGGTCCATCTTCTATTTCCACCCCCACTGGCCCTTAAGGACAGCCCACGAGTCATTGCAGTACAGCGGACTCGCGCTGCCAGGAAAGGGGTAGAAGTCCATTGCGCTTCACCCCACCCCGCCGTTGCACAGATCCAGCAACCAGGTAAGCGAATTGTGGTTAGCTAGCCTAACAGAGGATTCCAATTAAAAAGGGAGCCTCCCCCTAACTCCCGGTTAACTTATAATTCCCCAGGATTCTCGTGGGAGCCACCCTCTCCCTCAACACAGCGTGTTCTGGATCCAAATCCCATCCTACACGGCTACTTCACACTTAGCCAGGTAAGCCTCGCCATTCCCGCCAATCGCGACAGCCCCCCCGCCCCATAAGACGCGCTAATGGTAATTATTGTTTTACCATGCAGCAACCGGACTACCGGAAAAACCCCCCTCCGGCTTAATCAACAATCCTTGAACTGATTGCGTCTACATTCCAGTAGCGCTAGGTAAGCCTTCACACCCACCCCCAATACTTGCTAGACACCCACCCCGACTGTTATGCTTACAATATGAATTACTCACCCTATAGCACCCTGTTTCTTGCACCGGCTGTGAACCTTCTCGACCGGTAGAAACACCCCCGACCCCATGCAGCAACGCAAGGTAAGCTCACTTAATCACACCCCTCAAAGCCCTAATTCCTACTGATGGCTGATTTATTAACGTCAATTCCCCTTCCTTACCAAACAGCATCAAGGCACTAATATCTGTTAAAAAGTCGCAAGCCATTTTCCCGAATACTCTGGGCTCGAAAATATTCCAAAAGGTAATGCCTGACCTTCTTGCCCCGCAACTTCCTCACTAGTTTCACCATCTCACTGCACACTCACCACAGAACACGCACCGTGAAATCAATCTTCCCGATCCTTTCGGACACAGCGCCACCACAAACCACTATTGTTTGTTCATGTCACAGCGCCGTTATTTTCACTATAGACTTGAGCAACATGGTCATGAATGTCACAATTTTTGGATTCCACTGCGCAGTTAGTCTCACTCCAACCTATTGTTAAAACTCCTTTAAATATCACCACCACACTAGCTATGGATCAGCGAGTTAAAATGTGAGAGTGGCCTGTTTTAAAACGTGCACCGTTGCCTTGACGTAATATTCACTCTTGTGTATGATTCCATGTTCTAGGCGTATGCCTCAAAACCTGTTTCTATTTTTTCCCCCTCTTTTTTACAGGCTTTCGCATTGTAATGCAGGTATTATTTGTAAAACTGTCCTGATGATGGTCCCAGTTTATCATGAGCCTTTAGGGATCGAAACGTCGACGCGCTATGCAGTGTAACATATGATATAATATGTATACTTGTAATTGTTTACACTGTAGGGTGAATTTGTTGAGAACATTTTCTATTGTATTTGCAAGTCACCCCTTGGCTCAAAAATTGTTTCCTGCCTGAAAAACCTCCTTCCTTCTTCTATCCTATGCCTTGTTCTGTTTTTTCTAACCTTTTGGGATAGGTACAGGACTGTACCCTATCTCACCACTGACTTTGGTCCTTCTTGGATCAACAAGACTTTATACCATTCCTTAAATAAACTCACGTCCGGCTGGGCGCTGAAATCATATAGTACTGATTGAAGTCTATATTATTATTCTATTGCTATATTGAAATCCTTAGGACCCTTGTTCTTTGAAATATGTTTTTAATGGAAACATGGATGAATGAGTGCTCAGCACTCGACATTTTTGATGCTCTACTGCAAGGCTATGGGTTACTTAGACAGGATCGCCAAGTAAAAGAGGAGGAGGAATAGGGATGATTTATAAATTATCACTGAAATGCTCCATTAAGGTGGCCAAGCTTGAGTATTGTGAGAACTTTTTTTACCCTCTCTGCAGTAGATGATTACACTATAGCAGGTTTCTTAATTTACCGTTCACAAGGCCCGGCATAAAAATGTATGTCCAGTCTGGGGGACAATTTGGTTCAACCAACATTACGTCAGAGAAATTTGCTAACTTAGGTTATTTGAATATGGATTTTGATAATAAACTCAATGTAGAGGGTCAATCACAATGCAAGGATCTTAGGTGGTCATTAGGATCTCGGACGGGTCACCGCCTCCCACATGGCGTGGCGATCTGCCCGAGACCATTCCCCACCCGCCACCCATTTCCCCACTGTCATATGATTATGGTGGGGGGACCACAGTGGACGGAAAGACCGTCCGCTGTTTTTCCGCCCGGTCGACAAGTTGACCGGGTGGAAAATAGTTTATCCATATTATGAAGGGGGAGGACAAATGCCTTTCCATAGCAGCGTTTTTGCCATGGAAAGGCATTCAGGAATCGCTTGTGGGGTCCTGTGTGCATTTCAATATATAACATGGCAGGCACCGCTTGGTGCCTGTCACGTTGTGCATTGACATGCATGACGTGCATGTTTAGAAATGCGGCGGGCGGTACTTTCAGCACTGTTAATGTTTAATATGCGGGATGCGCCCACTACTGTGGCAGGTGCATCCTAATGGCCCCCCACGGGACCCCCACCTTTATGGGTGGTCCCTTTTCACGTCGGGGTGGGGGAAGACAAAGTTCGCCCGCCATCCTAATGTGCCCCTTAGTACCTTGATAATGTTGCAAACAGTAAACTTCTCCACTCACAAATCAAGACATATCGTAGACCCTAAATTCTGTTAATTACCCAATGATTGAGGTAGAGGCCCTGCTTACAGTCCCATGGCTAGCCAATCGTCTCGTGGCCTTTTCTGTGCCTCTCCGCAGGCCCTTTCCTACTAAGATGAGCCAGCCGATTACCCATAGGAAGTGGGCTAAGTTTAACTCTGAAACCTTCTCCCAGACTCTCTTAAATACTGGCATCAAACAGCAGGAGGATATTAACATGGCAAATAGGAATGATGAAAATTGGATTTCAGAAGCACTAGATGAAATAGCACCTTGGACCACACAGAACGTACATAGTTAAATGATTCATTCTGGCAAAAAAAGTGTAAACATCTAGAACGTAGTAGGATGAAGGACTACTGTGCTATTAGCAGAGATAGCTATGAAAAGAAGCTCAAACAATATCATGCCCTAATTAGGAAAACATGTTGTGATGTCTACACTGAAAAAATTATAAAGGTGAATAACTCATCTAAATAACTTTTCTCCATTCTTAAATCCCTGTCCTCGCTTGAACGCACAAGGGTCCCAACTCCCATAATGTTGGTGAACTGAAACACTATTGCCAACTTCTTTGCATTTAAAGTACCTAAAATCTATGACACCTTTCCATCCAAAGTATATAATGGTTAAAGTCCTGATATCTCACCTGTAGTTACCTTTGAAGGTAAGACTCTGAGTGAATTTAAGACACTGACATTGGAAGATCTGGAGGGCATGGCCAGGAGTAATAAATCTTGACCCACGCAACCTAAAATTCAAATGCAAGGAATGAACATCATTCTCCCTCACGTCCAACAGTTAGTGGCTCAGTCTTTTAGCTCACGAAAAATTCCTCTGAAATGGAAGCAAGCGATAGTACTTCCTTTACAGAAAAAAACATAAGCAGACCCAATGCAGTTGCAAAATTTAGACCCATTTTTGCTGCTACAATTGTTCCCAAAAATTGCAGAAAAAATGGTGAACAACCAACTTGTGAATCATATCAAATCGAATGATTTATTTCATCGTTCACATTTTGGTTTTAGAGATCCCACTCCACAGAGGCAGCACTACTCCCTAGAACGGAAACTTTAAGGAAATGTGCAGATAAAGGACAAACTCCAGCACTGGTCCTACTATACCTTAGCGCAGCATTTGATACAGTATCACATAATTTACTTCTCAAAAGATTAAATAGCTGTGGGACCAGGGACCTTTCTCTATGCTGGATGACCTATTTCTTACCATCTTGGAGTTTTCAAGTCACCGAGCACCTGTTTATGTCACAGAGTATTCTCCTTATACAAAGGGTCCCACAGGGCTCTATTTTGAGTCTTTCTCTGTTCAATCTCTACATTAGCCAACTTGCAGCGCTAGGAGAAAAAAATAAAAATGACAATGGTATCATATGCAGATGATACACAACGGATCAGTAAATCTCAGGACTCATCAAAAGCTGCAGCTTAGTTCTTTCTAAGCTTAGAGGAACTAGCCTCATGGCTATCTAACCACTGCTTAAAACTTAATGGAAATAATACCAAAATAATGGTAGTTGGGAAAGCATCTCTAAATGGTCATCTGCCTGGTGACCAGAGGCTTGGGGGTAAACCCCTGTTCCAAAAGCAGAAGTAAAAAATCAGGGGGTCTGGCTGGGCCCCAAACTCACATTTGAGAGCCAAATCAGGAAGTTAATAGAAAATCCTTTGGGACTGTTAACATCCTAGGCAAACTCCTGGATCTATTACCAGTCAACTCCAGGATGTATATAAATCCATTTTCAAATGCCTTAACATGAAGAACTCATGTTGTGCAACTGATAATTATTCGTATGTTAAATGTGCCTATTAATTATGCCTTTCCACATGTAGGTAAATAAATTAGTTGAGAGTGCATTTATGTTATGTGAATTCGTAAAGATTATATTATGTTTTTCTTATGTTAACTGAAATTCGTAGGCCTGAAATGCAAGTCCCTAAAAACTTTTGCTTTAGAATTAACAGTTTCAATTTCATGTGTTTTGTGGAATCTGTTCTTTCTCTCGTTTTGTGTTGCAGGTGAAGAAGCGCTTTCTTAGGCAGAATAATGTCTTCATTTTACTAGTTAGGCAGAGAAAGAAGAAGTTACAATTGTACTGCTTAAATCGATAAAGGAAAGTTGTTGTGTTTCACAAATGAGAAGGCCTGGGAACCAAGACAAATTGTAGCAAGGAAAGCACACTGACAACATAGTGGAAAATTACCTTCAGGACTGTAACCATGGTGGATGGTGTGATTTGAACTGGACCATGGGAGTGCTACCTGTAGATAACTGGGTGTTGGAATTAGGGATAGGCACCACTTGTTTCTTGCCTTCAGAGAGAGAGCATCATATTACAAGCTCTGTCTTTGGTAGCTTTATGCTGCTTGACCCATTGGTTTTGGACCAACTTCCTAAAGGAACTCCGCATGCTAAAAACATTTATCCACCCTTCTGAAAATGAAATGCTTATTTAGGGATGTCACCCTAGTGCCTAAGTAGGGATAGATGTAATGCTTTTGACTCACCAACCCTTGATACAGGGGTACTTGGACTCATGTTTCCTGATTTTCTGTACCATACTTCTCGAAATATTGAGGTTGCTTATGCTGCACCATCTAAACCGGATCCTCAGATTTGGCTTAATGCTAATTCCTTTGTTTCTCTATAGCCTTGTGTTGAGGTGTCTCTATGTTAAGTTATTTTTGGCTTTGTAATAAACTAACAAACCTTAAGTAGTTGTCAGTGGGTTAATATGTATTCAAGAGAAGTATTGGTTATTTGGTTAATTGATTATTTTCCTAATAAATCTTCTCTCCTTTACTCTTCCATTCTGCAAAAAAGAACCATCAGAGTGTGAATCTAGAACAGGTCTAGAACTTATGGGGCTGGCCCTTTCATTTGTATAAAACCCCTGACACACACCAACCTACTTTAAGAAATGAAGTTGATATCAGTAGAGAACTTGGGGGCATTTTAGCAAGAACCTCGTTAAAATTATCGCCGTTTTAGCGGCAGGAAACTGCCGCTAAAACAGCGATAATTGGCTTGCTAATATTCGTTATAGAATTCCAATAGAAGCCCAGGCTAGATGTCCTGCACATTTAACCTGGGCTTCTATTGGAATTCTATAACGCATATTAGTGAGCCCATTATTGCCGTTTTAGCTGCCATTTCCTGCCTCTAAAACGGAAATAATTTTAAGGAGGTTCTTGCTATTATGCCCCTGAGTACTGTTAACAGTGTTTACTCTATGGAGAGAGTTAATTATATACCACCTCTTTGCAAACACTAAAACTCTTATGAGAAATACACCTAAGAGTAGTGAAAAGAATCTACTAAGAAAAGTGTACACTCTATGCAACACTTGTCTAAAAAGACACTATTTGTTAAAAATAGCCAAGGTCTGAAGGTGCTAAAGATCATACTACCTGGATCTTCCATATTGTGGTGAAACCTTTACAAATAGCCCATCTTCTGAAGCAAAATAAGCACACACACATAGGTTAGTGTTTGTTGCACACATTCTTCTATGTTAAGTATAAAATGTCATGTGGACGGGATTCTTTCTAATAACTCAAGCCTTACAAAAGTTTGTATCTACTATTGTTTCTACTGTTAGAAAATTTTTCTGGAGAACCAAAAAGTTCTGTCGAGAATAATTAAAACAAGTCAACTGTCACTTGCAAACAGAGTTACTCTTGGATGCAAACGTTTAAATGTGTTCAGTACCTCTACACATCTAAGATGCATAAGGAGCACGTAAATTTTGTATACACTAGCTAGCCCCAAGCTGTACATAATTAAGAAGAAAGGTAACATGGTAGTTACTCGCCACTATGTAAACTGTAAAACAAACTACCACACTCATTGGACAATGGCATGAATGATGTCATTTGAGATGTCATCAGGATGTCATAATGAATGATGTCATAAGTGAGGTCAAGTGGCGCAAGTAAATTTCTGTGTTTTTTTTATTCAACTTTAATGTTACTTAAAAACTTTGAGTTGTATATTGTGTGAACCTCACCTAAAGACAGTGGAGGTGTGTACATGCTCAAAGTCCACCTGAAGTCCGACCTCTCAACATTGATAGGTTACACTCAACACTTAAAGCTGCTGGCGAATTTTAGCAAAGTAAAATAAGCAGCACATTATTAGGAGTCAAAAGCCCTCAATTCTTGAAGATTCAAGACACGCCCCCAGACTTGAAAGGCCACACTGATTGGTAAATCAGATTGATTTCTACTATGAAGCTTGTCTTATAGCAAACCGAGCTGCACATTTGCTTCTTTTGATACTGTTACAGTCGGGGTACCACGTGGGTGGACGGCGTCCCCCCACTTATTTTACCGGGAGCGCAATAACAAAGTACTGCCAGAGTCTAATGTGCTTGCGATACCTCCTTTGATCTGTAAAATACAGTAGAGATGAAGTGTCTCAGCTGTATGGCTGAGATACCCGCCACCCCCTCTCAACACAATCCCCAAGGATGGGAAACCGGAAACAGTTCTGAAGTCTTTGGAAGACGGGAGGGAGTAACCCCCCCGGCCGTATTTATTAAAATATGAAACAAAATTAAAACATTAAATAAACAGTTTCATATTATGTACAATTTCATTACCACATTGCGATGTTTGGCTAACCTTAACAGATTCTCTAATACAAAGGTTCTCCTAGCCGAACTAACATCCTGCAAAACATTTACTTGAAATTTTGAAATTGTACATCCTAACGTTTAAGGGCCAACGGCAAGGTCGTAACCGGTGTCAAGATCCCTAACCCAGAAATATCGCCCTCACTTGTGAGGGGCGGCCCAGAGGCGTACCTCAAGTGCAATTACCAATTTCCCTTGACTTGACGGGGGCCCCAATTAAACTCGACGCCACTTAGAGGTCGTACGAGGACTCGTGTGAGGTATCTAGAAGGTAGCGTAGACCCCCCCCCAAACCCCACACAACAACTTACCATATCTGCCGTCGCAGACGTCCTGGCCCCGGGAAATTCCCCAGGAGGGGGCTGTAACCCCTCCTACCCAGGAAGGGGCCTTGACCGCCTTTCCTCTTCTTTCGGCGACCCATCCTTAGAAGGGACCGCCTCCCCGTTGAGGGGCCAATGGCCACCTCCCCCGAGCGCTCCCATCCGTGCTGGGTGACGCCCACTCATAGGGATCTTCCAATTAGTGCTCACCGATCATGACCTTACCGCCCGACCAAAATAAATACGACAATGCTAACTAAATGACTAAACTAAAAATACAGTAGCAACTATACTTTTATTAAAAGCATGCTTACCCATGAACACTAAAGACGAATTTCTTTATTTGCAAAACGTAACACAAATCGACATTCTTTATTACATACTCAAAATCATCTTGCTAATACCACAACCTGTAAACGAAAATCAGAGTTATCCATCAACTTTATTCAAAACCACTTGCTGTCCTCAGGGGCTGGTGGGTGGGTCAAAATTGGCTCTTCGTTCCGTCTCGAGCTCACGTGCAGCGAGGAGGTGCAGCTTCAGAGCACAGGAACAAGAGGATGCCTTCGGATCTTGCTTCTCCTTTTATCCGTCTTCAGGGCGGGCGTAAACCCGCCCCTGCCTGCCCCTAGGGCGTGGCCAGCCGCGTCAGTGTCTAGGCCAACCCACTCTAGGGCGGGAAAAGGCGCGCCCCGGCTATGCCGCTTCGGGCATACCAGCCGAGACTCGCCTCCCGCCCAAGATGGCTTCCCGGGGGGATCGTGGTACTCTGCCATACGTTCGGGGGGACCGAGTGGTCGCCCCTTTCCATATGGCTGAGATACCCGCCACCCCCTCTCAACACAATCCCCAAGGATGGGAAACCGGAAACAGTTCTGAAGTCTTTGGAAGACGGGAGGGAGTAACCCCCCCGGCCGTATTTATTAAAATATGAAACAAAATTAAAACATTAAATAAACAGTTTCATATTATGTACAATTTCATTACCACATTGCGATGTTTGGCTAACCTTAACAGATTCTCTAATACAAAGGTTCTCCTAGCCGAACTAACATCCTGCAAAACATTTACTTGAAATTTTGAAATTGTACATCCTAACGTTTAAGGGCCAACGGCAAGGTCGTAACCGGTGTCAAGATCCCTAACCCAGAAATATCGCCCTCACTTGTGAGGGGCGGCCCAGAGGCGTACCTCAAGTGCAATTACCAATTTCCCTTGACTTGACGGGGGCCCCAATAAAACTCGATGCCACTTAGAGGTCGTACGAGGACTCGTGTGAGGTATCTAGAAGGTAGCGTAGACCCCCCCCCAAACCCCACACAACAACTTACCATATCTGCCGTCGCAGACGTCCTGGCCCCGGGAAATTCCCCAGGAGGGGGTTGTAACCCCTCCTACCCAGGAAGGGGCCTTGACCGCCTTTCCTCTTCTTTCGGCGACCCATCCTTAGAAGGGACCGCCTCCCCGTTGAGGGGCCAATGGCCACCTCCCCCGAGCGCTCCCATCCGTGCTGGGTGACGCCCACTCATAGGGATCTTCCAATTAGTGCTCACCGATCATGACCTTACCGCCACAGGCCGGATAGTTGACCGGCTATCCGGACCCCCCCTGCACCGAGAGACCAGAGAGCTTCGGGAAAGGGTGCCGGCTCCGGGTCCGCTGTGGGAAGGAAACCCCAGAAAGCCTGCATACGAAAACGAGACAGTGCATCAGCCGCCTGGTTCATTACCCCTGGGACATGTCTTGCTCTGAATAGCACATTCAATTGCATGCAAAGTAAAACAATTTCCTTGAGCAGTCTCAAAATCCATTTGCATCGTGCTGCCTGACTATTGATACACTCGACCACGGTCATATTGTCAGACCAAAATACCACAGAGTGATCTTCGAACCCTTCGGGCCAAGTTCTCAGGGCCACTAAAATGGGGAAAAGTTCCAGGAAAGCAATGTTACTTGTCAGTCCACTGTCATGCCACCATGTCGGCCACTTTTGTGCAGACCATCTTGTGCCGAATATGGCACCGAAACCTACGCTCCCTGCCGAATCTGTCCACAGCCCCAGCTCCTCAGAGGACACGGCTGGTTTGTTCCAGACGACTCGACCATTGAAATCCGCCAGAAATGCCAACCAAATGCGCATGTCCTGGCGGACCTCTGCCGAGAGCCTTGTGCGATGATGGCACTCCTTCAGGCCGACCATGGCTTGAGCGATCGAACGGGAAAAGGGGCGGGCCATTGGTATAACCCTCAGGGCAAAATTCAACTGGCCAACTAACTGCTGTAATTGATGCAGCTTAACCTTAGGTCCCCTTATACACATCTGCAGGGATGTCCTGAACCTTGACACTTTGTCAGCTGGTAAACGAAAACAACCTTCTGCGGAGTCTAACTCGATCCCCAGAAACTCGAGGCAAGTGGAAGGCCCCACCGTCTTACCTGGTGCCAATGGCACGCCAAACTGATTCATCAAGACACAAAACTGTGCCAAGGCCTGCCCACATTCCGGGTCCCCGGCTGCCCCCAGGAACAAAAAATCATCAAGGTAATGCATCACATTTTGGAAACCCGTCTTCCTTGTGAAGACCCATTGTAGAAAACTACTGAATTTTTCGAAATAGGCACAAGATATAGAGCACCCCATCGGCATACACCTATCCATGTAATAATGACCCTGAAACATGAAACCTAAGACTAAGAGACGCTGATCGTCTGGATGTACCGGGAGCAACCGGAACGCTGACTCGATATCAGATTTTGCCATCAGCGCCCCGGGCCCCAGGCGATTCAAAATGGCTACGGCCTCATCGAAGGATGCGTACCGCACCGAACACACTTCCGGGTCTATCGCTTCGTTTACGGAAAGACCACGTGGGGCTGATAAATTATGTATCAGCCGAAACTCACCCGGGTCCTTCTTTGGGACCACACCTAAAGGGGAACAAACAAAATTAGGAACCGGTGGTACACTAAACGGACCGGCGACTCGACCTCGAGTAACCTCCTTCCTGATCTTATCCTGTACCACAGTCGTATGCTGAAAGACCGATAGCTGATTTTTACAATACGTTGCACCTTGAAAGTCCCCCACTGGGATGCGGAAACCATAAGAAAAACCGTTCCGCAACACCCCAGCAGAAGCACGATCCGGGTATTCACTGAGCCAAGGAATCATTGCCAAGGTATCAATCGGGGTAGGTAAAGGCGCCCCTCGGACTATGTTAGACCTGTTTGGCGCCTCCTCTACCCCCGTTATCACCCGTTTTGGCTCTGCACGTGGACTCAGGATGGGATGATTGCCCACACCCACTACATTCGTGTCTAAATTTGCACGATCCCTGGGGCCTAGTACATTTACCCCTGTTGAAGTTCCAACAAACCCCCCTTTTTCCTGTGTTACCGGCAGGCTTCGAGTAATTGTCTGTACCCGCACCTGACCGAAAGGGCGTCCCCGCATACTGGCGGGAAGATTCGCCAACGATACTCCCCACTAATGGCAATTTTAACATACCAGTCTCCTTCATTTTGGACCATGACACAGAATCATAACAATCCCATGTTAAGCTTTTATCATGTTCTTTAGCTTTTCTAAACAGGTTATCATAGCAGAACCAATGATTACCGTCGTGTGATACCGAGTACCCCATGATTCGTGACTGATAAATCGGCAATTCGGGTAACAGATCAGGCCTTCGCTCCCCCAAGATCGATGTAAAAACCCCCCACGCTTGGCCCCAATTGCCAATGTTTTCATTTACCTTAAAGGCGGCCATTTTTGCGCGCCAAACACTCGGATGCATGAGCTCCTTCTGGCCCTTGACATGCTCCATCTCATAGTGATCAGTAAGCAACGAGAATATGTTTACGTACTCCCCTGCCCATATCTTTTCCTTAATAGCCAAAGGAACATGCTGACCCAATTTTTCCCTACGAGAGGGTGCCGACTCATCCCTCGCAATCGGCAATGGCCGCTTACCTGCACCGGACGTTGTCTCTGTTACTGAACCCGTCCCCTGTGGCTTCTCTACTGCTGCAGCCGGCGTGGACACCTTCGCTGCTTCCCGTGACTCACGCAGTTGCTTCATTAGCTCCTGCGCGTCGACAGCCGTGGCGCCCTCGCTACCTTTTCCCAACCACGCCGCCAATTGTGCTGCCAGCTCGGGCGGCATATCTTCCTCGGATACGGGGGTGACCACAACGGGAATCGGATTCCCTTCCTTCGGCACGGGAGTTGGTGCCTCGAGCGGGGCACTGGGACCCGGGATGTCTTCTCCCGCTGCTCCCCTCCTGGGCCTCTTGTTTTTCCCTCCCGGGGCTGCTCCCGCCAAAGGACGTTTCGGTCCCCCTTCCTCGTTCTTATCCATTCGCCTCTTTAGTTCGGTCATCTCCTTCATGAGAACGCGCAGCATCTGTTCAGTAGTCATGCGCTTTCCCGCCTTCTTCGGCATTCTCCAAAAGAGTATCTGCAAAACAAACAAGAACGATTACAACGCTCAAAATTGGCTCTTCGTTCCGTCTCGAGCTCACGTGCAGCGAGGAGGTGCAGCTTCAGAGCACAGGAACAAGAGGATGCCTTCGGATCTTGCTTCTCCTTTTATCCGTCTTCAGGGCGGGCGTAAACCCGCCCCTGCCTGCCCCTAGGGCGTGGCCAGCCGCGTCAGTGTCTAGGCCAACCCACTCTAGGGCGGGAAAAGGCGCGCCCCGGCTACGCCGCTTCGGGCATACCAGCCGAGACTCGCCTCCCGCCCAAGATGGCTTCCCGGGGGGATCGTGGTACTCTGCCATACGTTCGGGGGGACCGAGTGGTCGCCCCTTTCCATATGTCACGCGCTCGCTTCTGTGATGGTAATTGCATTTCAGGGGTGAGCAAGAAAGGCAATGAGTCTGCTGGTGCAAGCCACCTTTCCTGACTTCACTTCTGGCTGTGACGTCAGCGTCCCCCCACTTCTTTTTTTAGGACTTGTGCCTGTCTGATACATGATGTCACTCATGAAGTACCGACACATAACGTCCTTTACTGCGCATTCAAAATAGATCATTATATAAATGTGTTTCCTGGAGTAAATTTACTTCCTAGTACACTGCAAACTCTTTCCTGTGCAATAAAATAATGTTGCTTTCCACGATGCCTATGAATTATATCTTTTTTCATATAATATTGCTCTACGTGTCCCTGCTTCTTTAAAAATTAAAATGCTCAAATTGATGTTTTTCTCTCCAGCTGGCCGTTCCAGGAGGTTCACTTTGAATTTATTTGTAAGAACAATTTCCTTGCAACGGTGATCTTTATGTGTTCTGCCAGAAATCTATCATCCTCGGTGTCTTATCAGCGGAATTCAACAAAACAGATGTACAAGACATCTTGGCAGATAACAAGTTTCTGTTGTACAAGAGCTAGAGGATAACGTTATCACCTAACAAAAGCCAGCTTGGGTTTGGATTCACTGTACATGGAAGAAAGCTAAAACAATCAATGACACGTTCTGCAACAATGCGGCACCTCCGCAATAAAGACAGCTGTATTATGCAGGAACCAATGTATCACCCTTGCTCGTATGCTATTGATTATTTGTAGTCCCAATTTCAGGCCTCTTATCTATTTGGTTGACAGTATGACTTATTCATGAAGAGGATTAAAGAGTTCGATCCCAGTTAGCTCCATTTTGAATATGTAAGTGATATACTTATGTTTCCAGTAACCGTAGAGTATACAGTGTCATACTCAACTATAAATCAGTGTAGGTTAAAGTCATGAAAGAACTAAACGCATTACACATATGTGTGTAGACAAAGCTAAGGAGCGCCTAAACAGCATCTACACATGCCCATAGTCATGCAGCATCAATAAAGCAAAGTAGAATATGATAGTTTGTCTGATAACCTACAGGCCGTATAAACTATATCAAAGGGGAGTAAACCCTTGAATCAATGCATAACTTACACCTCATTAAAATCTTAGCAAATACAATACCCTGGATTAGCTGTGAAAATATTTTCCTGTTATGAACCAAACCCAATTGCCATTTCCTGCTCCCACTGGAAAAAAAACTCAAGGGCAGATTTACAAGCCCCATGCGTTTCTTTGCGCCAGCATTGCGTCACTTTTTTTTTATGCAACGGCGGCGCAAATAATGTGGCCTACTTACAATACGATGGATCACATTATACCTGGGTCAGGTATAATAAATACAGGGTGGGCATTCCCATGTAGGAGGCCTTGTAAAAGGGACGCATGAAATCTGTAAGATTTCACTGTGTCACTTTTAGGATGCCACTGCATCAAAACCTTACGCCGGCTTGAAGTACGAGTACGGAGTGACACAGTACAGCAAGTATAGGCCTCAAAACACACTACTGGAGGTGTGTTGCCCTTTGACATAACTGTCGCAATGCGTGACTTTTGGGCCAACAGATGCATCAGAATTTCTGACGCATCTGTTAATCCTTGCGGCATGGAGCAGTGTATTGTAAAGACAGCACATCAAGAGCGCGCAGGTCACCCGACTAGGATCTTACCAATACTCGCCTGGGCCTATAATTCCAAAAGATATGAAATTTTATAACCTCAGACAGGTAACCCACGCACTACTACCAGTTTGTGTTTATACTAATTCCTACACCAGTAATTTACCAATCCTTGTCACTAGATACCTAAACACGATGAATCAGGGGGTTTAATAAAGAAAGGCACTCAAAATTACATTTGTATTTATATAATAACCGCAGACTCAGGGTAGGTTCGAACTCTTTATCTAATCATCATCAAAAGTCATGAGCCATAGATTGAAAGCAATTAAACTATCAATAACCAAGATTAGAAACAGTGTATAGCTATGTAAAAGATAGATTATGCCAACCATTTAGCAAACTTAAAGTAAAGGGAAGGTAAAACAAGGAACATGCTAATTTTAGAAAACAAACTTTTGCAACTTGATTAAAGGAGGGCAAAGAAAGGGAACATACTAAACCCAAGAATTTTCGCAATTCATTGGCAGTTTGGAAAAAGAGAACACAATGTAAATCTAGGTTCAATTCAGCACATAACTATAGGGAAGGTAAGAATTGGAACACACTATAAATTCAGCTTATCTCCTTAAAAGAGGGTTAAGAAAAGGAACATATATTATAGAAACATGTCGTATTGTCTAAAGGTGGGTTGAAAATTGGAACATGCTAATAGACAGTAATACATGAAATTCTCATTTATCAAGAGACGGGGGGAAAAATAGGAACATATGCAATCAAAGCTTTGCAAATTTCAGGGAAGGTAAGAAAAAGGACGCAATTTAGAAAGACAATTTCCTACACAGATTTATATTTACTAGAATAGTGTGAAGACCAACCGTGGCCACGGGTCAGTTGGAAGGGACAGGAGGGTAGGGTGTTAAAATATCGATTACAAAAATATAGCTGACATAAATATAGTTGTAAAAATATTGTTTACCAAAATATCGACACCCTATACTTAAACAGGTAAGTACATAAATATTTACTCAAAAATATCATTGTAATTAATATAGATGTAAAACATATCGACTTTTTAAATTAATTAAAATTACATTAAATAATAAATAAATATAAGTACTATAAACAAAATACATTACATTACTTTTATTTTTTAAATATTTAAAACAAATTAACTACACTTTTTCATTATAAACTTAATAAATGTGTACATATACATATATTTAACACATTACTTTATATAACAACAATAATACATATATATAATTAAAATATACAATATATTATTAGTTAAAATATTTGATAGCGTAGGTGTAAAAATTGCTATTCCCACTCCAGAGGGTGCAACAGTAGGGAAAGCGTTGGATATCGTAGGAATAAAAATTACTATTCCCACTCCAGGGGGTGCAACAGTAGGGAAAGCGTTGGATAGAGTAGGAGTAAAAATTACTATTCCCACTCCAGAGGGTGCAACAGTAGGGAAAGCGTTGGATAGCGTAGGGGTAAAAATTACTATTCCCACTCCAGAGGGTGCAACAGTAGGGAAAGCGTTGGATAGCGTAGGGGTAACAAACACTATTCCCACTCCAGAGGGTGCAACAGTAGGGAAAGCGTTGGATAGCGTAGGGGTAAAAATTACTATTCCCACTCCAGGGGGTGCAACAGTAGGGAAAGCGTTGGATAGAGTAGGAGTAAAAATTACTATTCCCACTCCAGAGGGTGCAACAGTAGGTAAAGCGTTGGATAGCGTAGGGGTAAAAATTACTATTCCCATTCCAGAGGGTGCAACAGTAGGGAAAGCGTTGGATAGCGTAGGGGTAAAAATTACTATTCCCACTCCAGGGGGTGCAACAGTAGGGAAAGCATTGGATAGCGTAGGGGTAAAAATTACTAAATGTATTTAGTCATTTATAAAATAACAAATATTTATTTTTATTTATTTAATCATTAATTAAATAATTAATCAATTAAAATGTAATTAATTTACTACATTTTCACTACAAAATTCCAGTACACACACCTAAAATTATTTTAAAAAATTAACATACTTAATTACTTAATTATGAATCAATTAACTATTTGAAATTAATTAACTATTATTTATTACACTATTTATATTCATTTAAAACATTAATTAAACTAGTATTTTATTATATTTAAATTACTTCCCACCCTACAGCCCTATAAACCCACAACCCGCTACAGAACTATTAATACTAAATTCAACATAAAATACATTATTAACTAATAAAATACTACAAAAAATACTACTTTGACTACAAATAATCATTAAAAACACTACATTACTTATAAATATTTAAAAAACGATATTTTTGTAAACTATGTTTTTGTAAACGATATTTATTACAACTATATTAATGTTATCGATATTACTTACCTGTCTGTCGATATTCTGGTCAGACTATATTTTTGTCATCGATATTTCTTCCTGTAGATATTTTTGCAGCGATATTTAGGTAAGTTGATATTTTTGCAACGATATTCCCGTTCTGTACCAACAGGAGAAACCCCAAAGACTTCAGTGCCAGTAGGCAAGCAGGTGCAGCTCATGGACAAACAGGACAGGATAACCCCAGAATTTGGATCAGGACCGGATCACCAAAGGTTATCACCAGCACCCGCAGTTTCAATTGCAACGCCTGCACTACTCTCTCTCTGCAAGGAATCTGCCAAAAAACCCGATTGGGTTACAGCTTTCACCAGCAAAGTGCTTTGCCAGCACTTTTAATTCCCAAAAAACCTTGATTGGGTTCTCGAACCTCCCGACAGAGTGCTCTGCAGCTCTCTGCTCTTAGTCACCTATTGAGTGCGTTGGGTCAGTGACAAGTCAGCTATTCAGACAAGTTGGACAATTTCTCTAGCTAAACCTACGCTAATTATACAGTTTTTCAGGTCAGTATACCACCCCCTAATTTTGCAAGTGTAAAGATCCCCAATTTTGATTGGACAAAGGAGGAGGACAGGTCATCACACCACCTATATTTTGGACTTTCTCGGTCTCCTTATTCAAATGTCGTCTACGCCCGTTAAATTTCAGGTTCTGATGACATACCCCTTCCATCTAACAATGGTGAATTTAACATAAAATGCAATGTAATAATTTCCGTACAGTTCAGCTTCTTCTAGCAGGGTTAGGGTTCATCTTCCCAAGCGCATCTTGGCTGTGGCTTTCTTGGCTCCCATTCAATGTCAAATGTTTTCAACTTCTCGCTGCAGACTGTCATGGGCGGAAAAGACTTCCAAGATGGAGTAAAAAGCACTTCCCAGACCCAAAGAATACGATACATGAAAAGTAAAAGGAAACAATTTAGAACACAGAAATAAATGATTACACTGTATACCATGAATGTCTACACTATACCCATTACTTTATAATAAACTATAGCATTAGGATTAAGCAGAACGAACAGCTTATCAAAAGCAGCAGTGCAAGCTTCTAGCATGTGAGAACACAGAGCAGCCATTTTAACACTAGTGCACAGATGCAACAGACTTCCCTCCACAACTGTGAGTATGTTATGTCACGTGGGTATGACAGACGCATGTGCAGTAGAAATTCCCACGTAGCAGTAGCCATTTTCGACACAAGCGTATTAGGATTAGAAAACACATAAGCAAGCTTCGCTCGGATACCCCATGTAAATGTAAGATGTGCGAAATTAGTAAAACAAACAGATTGGTTACTTTGTTAACGTTAGTCGAGGTTCATGAGTACGAGCAAGTCGCTTCGTATGCGAATCCTTGCTCCATCAGGTGGCGTAAGTACATGTGACTCTGGCGCAAGGAAACTGACGCATCTATGCAGGTGCATCAGTTCCTTTTAACTCTGCCCCTCAGTCTCCGTGAGAAAAAAAAACATTGAGACAGATTTACGAGAAACTGACATACTGCGTGCCGCAAGCCATTTGGCTGCGCCGCACTGAGCCACTTACAAAGCACAGGGATGCAACATATTTACAACAGTATGTTGCATCTCTGTGCTTCCACCTGCGCTGGCGCACAAACTATTGCCATGCACTGGCACCCTTGCACCATGGTACAAGGATGCCTGTGTCGTAAGGAGATTGTTTTGTTCAGGAAGGGTTCCCTTACTGCACAAAAACAATTGTTCTGCATTATCACCCATACAAGTTGAAAAACGTCATTGTTTCAATGATTTTTTATGTGCAGAAAGGGGCACCTTCCTGTACATAAACAATCATTTGAAGTGATTTCCTCTTTCTATGTGTGCTGCAGAACGCAGCGCGCATAGAAAGAGAAAAAAAAATGAGGAGAAATTAATACATTTCCCCTCGTTGCACCTCCCTACGCCTCCCCTGGGGAGGCGTAGCAATCACACGCTTTTCCAGATTTGATGCAAAGTGCTGTGAACAAAGGGGCCATATTTACAAGGACAGTAAAAGCCATGCAGTGTGGCTTTCCTGTCCTAGTAAATATGGAAGAGTAAAATGCGCCACTGGTGCGTCACAAAAAGTGATGCACCGGGGGCGCAAGGGACTTGTAAATCTGACCTATGGTATTTCTTCATGATACAAAGGGCAAGCCAACATTACTGGGCTGAGTCACAAAAGCAAATATGAGTGCGGGAAGCAGTATTAAATATAGGAATACTCTTTACATGCTTACCTGCCTTTGTGAATCAGCCCGAAAGCAATCTACACTATTAGTAAAGGTATACAGAGGGCACAATTCTTTCTGTTTATACTAGACGTAAAGGCTATTCCCTGAATATTCCTATTTAATCCTATTAGTCCTATTTTATGTATTTGAGTTTATTCACAAAAAAAGAGTACCATGGCAGTACTACTTTAATGACTCAAAGCGCCTTTGTGGAATGGACCCAAACAGTTTACAGGGCATTGTTCCACATGAGCAGGTCTTTCCTTCAAATCTTTCTAGCCCACACTATTTGCTTATAACCTCTCTCGGTATTATCTGGCCTAGCTTATTACCATGAATTTACAGAGCAAAGTCTTGTTCTCAAAATGCATGTAATCGTGTATAGACATTCCATGGGTCAGCAGGTAATCTTAATAACCAGCATTTTAATTAATTTTATGAGGGCTTACTATTAGCAGGGACATTTATTTTTAATGTAATGTTGCTCAAACCAACCAGACTATGAGCTTTGGTGCTCACCACAAGCTCTTCTTGTGATGTAAGACTGAGCAATAGTCTATTTCATTCATGATTATAAATCTAATTCATTATTATAATTTCCCTTGAAACTGACCTAGCATTCATCAAAGGTTTCCTTTTTGCATCAACGCAGTTGCTACCAAATCATTTTTTTCCTACCATTTTACTAAAGGGAAAGCCAGATCCCTTGGAAATCCTATAAACTAATTTGTTTTAAGCCTTTGGAACCAGTCCTTCTAGCTACTATTGGAATGATATTGCTCTTGCCTCATCCATTTCAAACATGGGTGTTATAAAGACATCTCCCACATGTTCAGCAGTCCTGAAGTGTGATGACCGCATTTTTAGAACTGACTTCTGCACTGCTGCCATTGTTATTTGTTTCTTAGCTCTAACCTTTGCTTTAAATAATTATTGTCCACTTTTCCACAATGCAAAGACAAGGAGATCATGAACAGAGTACTGAAACTTTTCTGACACTCACCCCCAGTCACAGATCTGTATTGAATCCTTCATCGTTCTTTAGCTCACTCCGCCAACCCAGTTCAGACACCGCTATATACAAGTCAATCTTTACCCTATGCCTCATGGGAACAGTCCAGCCCGAACTGCCAAGCCATGTCTTCCCTGGACTGGAAACAAGCATACTGGGACCGGTGTCGGGCTAAAAGCCCTAATCAGCCAGGCTAGCTTGAATCCAGTGGCAAAGTGAGGAAGGGACCCACGTTTGGGCATACCCTGCCAACGTAAGGCAACCAAAGCAAGCACAAGGAGATGCTTTTGCACAATCACACAATTTCTTTTTTAATTTCATAATATAGAGGAAGAAAAAGTAAAGACTAGGTTGCATGAGAATATAGCCATCTTCTTTTGTGGTACCTGTGCCAAGACATCTGATCTCTTTTTTTTTTTATATAATTTTTTTATTATCAACAAAAAGTGAAAACAGAGCAAAGACATCACAAATATGTCAGTTATATCATAAAATGAACAAATAAAGAATGGCAGAAAAATAGTTTCAACATAGAGGAAATAGACAGAAAATCCATACCATTTAAAAAAATAAAATAAAATAAAAAAGTTAAATAAAGTTTCCCCAAATTTTTTCAAACTTAAGCAGAGACCTGGTACCCCTAATTCGAGCCAAGGTCGCCTCCATACCATGAATTTCGCTAACCAGAGACCACCACTGCATGATATGTGGTGGTTGTGGGGAGATCCAGGCATGGGCTATTGTGAGTTTGGCACAGGATAGCAACATGGTGATTAAGGCCTGTTGAGGTAAAGTAGTATCATGTATATCTAAAAGTACAGTAAGAACAGAGAGTAATGGTGACCTTACCAATTTCAATTTCAAAACCTCATCCAAGGCAAACCAAAATTCACTTAGCGACGGGCAGGAAAATAACATATGTTCTATATTTGCACCCACAGTATCACATTTAGGGCATCTGGTACGGTCAGTATATAATGTGTTTGGAGACCATTTAAGAATCACTTTCGTGGTATTATATAACATACACAAGGTTTTAAATTGCTGCAATCTTAAAATTGCGTATTGCACCAGATTATTAATTTTTGAGAGAGAGTGAGCGATCTGATCTGGATAGATCGTCAATCCCAGTTTAGAGCTCCACTACTCTGATATTTTCGAGCAGTCTTGTTTTATATAAGAGATTGGAAGGCGCCAACCCCCATCGGGGAATGGCGTCGTTAGTGGCAGCCAAAGGGCCGACCCGGAGCCGGGTCACTTCCGGGTTGCGTGACCCGGAAGTGAGCGTCGCGTCAGGACCAATGGGAACAAAGGACGAGGTACGCCCCGGAAGTGTTAGTAGGGCGCGAGGCTTAAAAGCCAGCGACCAGCCTAGAGGCAGTGTGGCGGGGGGAGAATGCACTTTGTCTGCCATCTATAAACAGCTATATCCTGTACTTAATAATGATTTAATGCCGACGTAAGGCAACCAAAGCAAGCACAAGGAGATGCTTTTGCACAATCACACAATCTCTTTTTTAATTTCATAATATAGAGGAAGAAAAAGTAAAGACTAGGTTGCATGAGAATATAGCCATCTTCTTTTGTGGTACCTGTGCCAAGACATCTGATCTCTTGTTAAAAAGGAAAACAGTGTTAACAAATGTTTATAACAACCTTGTTAACTCCCCACTATTGTATCCAACTTTAAGAAGGGAGATCCCTCTCACCTGAGATGCTACTGGCTCATCTCCCATATGGACACATCTGTTGACATTTTAGGAACGGTGTTTGTTAGAAATAGAGGTCTCTAGTTGGCAGAGGTAGGTACTTTTGTCCAAATAGAGGACCTTGCTTCTAGTCAGGGTAAGGGGGATATACTCCTACAATAACCACTGCTCATCCCCATGGTAGCTTGGTATGAGCAGACAGGCTTATCTCAGAGGCAGTGTGTAAAGTATTTGTGAACACATACAGTAATATGTTAGAAACACTGCAAATGGACACCACACCAGTTTAGAAAAATAAGCAATCTTTATCTAAACCAAACAAGACCAAATGACAAAAATCTACTATGCAGTTATCAATATATACTTAAAAATAGTTTATTCACTCAAATAAAGTTTGTGTAACAAATAACTCCACCTCCAAAGTGCGGCACCGACCATGAAGTGTGTGGCCTCAGGCGCGGAGTCAAGCAAACCCTAAAAGAACAGTACCATGGTAATGATGAAAGCAAAGACGGTGAATGGCATTGGGAAGGTGATGTTTCGTTGGCACCGGGCGGCATTGGTTTCTTACTACCCTAGGGGAGGTGAAGCCTTGGTTCCTTATTGCGATGCAGGGGAGGTGAGATGTTGGTTCCTTACTGTGTTGGGGAGGTGACTCCATGGTGGTGGCAAGGCATCTGTTCCTTATGCCGGTGCCGTGTTGATGTATGTGGGAGTCCCCCACGTCGGGTATCGGATGCACGTTGATAAAGCACCAGCGTCGGTCAAGTCGGGGCTGCTGTGCGAGTGGGGAGGGTGCATCGTGCTCTTCATGAGCTGTGTCCTCGGCTCCGGTGCAGGCTTTGGCATTGCTCGCTGGCGTCGGTGTTGCAATTTCCTTCAGTGGCAGCTGAAACAGCAGTTCCAGATGCAGAAAGACAGAAGAAATTAAGTCTTTGTGTCCCTGAGACTTCATAATAGGAGGCAAGCTATCTTTCAAGCCCTTGGAGAACTTTGTCAAACAGGGGACACAGCAAACCGCAAAGTCCTTCTCCTTTACTTGGCAGCAAGTAGCCACTGAAGGCCAATCCTAGACAGCAAAACAGCACAGGGGCAATATTCCTCTTCAGCTTCTCTGGCTCCTCTCCTTGGCAAATGTTCCTCTTTTTTCCCCGAGGTGATCTAAAGTTCTTTTTGTAGGTACTAACAGTTGAAGATGCACCAGCACTATTTCTTATTTTGGGGTCACCGTTGCTGCTTCTGGGTCCTGGATGCAGCATATCTTTCAGTCTTGGTCTCAGTTGTCTAGGGCGCTTGGCTCACAATGTAATCTACCCCTGCTACCAGGAGGAGGAGCTCATGGCCCTTTGTTGCATGTTTACAATCTCAGGGCACTCCTTTCACAACATACGGAGCTGGGATATGGGTTATCTCCAACTGTGATGCCATACAGATCATAGAAAATAGGTTCTGCAGAAAGATGTGGATGGTCCCCTATGTGATCTGCTTCGAAGAACGGGGCTTACCATATATAAAAGATTACATTAGAGCATGCCCTGCATTACTCTGGATAATAGTATGGAAAAATGCAAAAGCCACTTTAACCAGGGATCGTATTAGGGACTGCCTTGGGTGTGAAAGGAGACATCAAATCCCATGGATATCAGCTGTGGATTCTATTTTTCGAAAGATTGGTTTTCAGCAGGTCTTCAAAGACCTTGAAAATATTGTGATTGTAAATAGAAAATCTGTGCAGCTAGCCCTGTTTAATTTTGAGCGTACCAATAGATTGAACATGGATGGGGGAATTCAACAGTGACAGCTTATATAAACTTGGCTGTAGACAGCCCTCCTACCAGTTGCCTCTTTACATCAGAGGACTCTGGGAACATTTCGGTTTAGGGCTGGCACATTAAAATGCTTATTATGTTTTCCCCAGGGTTTTCAAACAAACCTTGATGCATGTCCTTACCATGTGATGGGAGTTCTAGTTAGTCCATGCAGCCCTTTGAACTTTTTTGTACATTTTTTGTAGTGATTATACATGCCATCAGAGGTTGGTTTTTATTTTGCTGTCCAATGAATTGTGGTTATTGGCTATAATGCTTCCCGGTCAAGATTGCCCTATTGAAACTGTAGTATTTTATATGTCACTTTTATGTGTGATGAACTGTGTTTTATTCCATATATTATACTTTATATGTTTTTATGTGGTCTAAAAGCATTTTTTCTTTTTCAGATATTTGATTATCCAAATAAAGATTTTTTTCTCTTTCTACCATTCATGCCTATCAAACCATACCTTAAAAACTGTATTGACAACTATTACTCTGGTCTATTTACCTCAAGGTATGTCCACACAAGAATGGGATATATACAGAGGTATCCAAGTTGGGGACTACTTCAATAGTCTCTTCTACTTTGGCATTTCCAAATCCTAACAAGATTTTTGGGACACTTGGTTAGTCATTGCTAAGGTTGCTCTGAGTAACTTATTATGGCAGCTGAAGTGTTTGCATATGCCTCTGAGATGGACAAGGCTCAACAAAGTGGGTCTGAATGGAGTGAATTATTCCAATTACAAGGATGAACATGTTTAGCTGGTGCCCACGATGTATAGATATTCAATTCTAACCCCTAAGCAAAGCTACTTTAGCTCCTTCATACTGCTTCAGGTGTCGGAAAAAGAGGGATTTGGAGAGTATTTTTCTCAGGTCCTAAGCTGGACCTTCAAGTCTATCTAGACCTTTTGATGGTATTCACTCATTTCTGGTATTTGTCTAATGGTGGATAGTAGTTTTGACCTATCATTCTGCCTCAGTTGTATATAATTGGTGCACTCAGGTAGTTCTCATTCTGACAGAATTTTAGATCTTGGCAAAAGTTCCCTTGTCAAATTTAAATCAGTCTGTGGAGGATTTGCTTTCACATTTAAGAACAAAGCTTGAAACTGGGATTTCTTCACACATTCAGTTCCCCCATTATCTTTCCTGAATTAAAAAATCAGTATTGCCTTTGCTAATTGCTGGCTCTTACAATAATTTGCTCTCAGACTCAACCCTCTAATTTTGGGTTTGAAATTAGCACTATGCTTTGTCTGAGCCTTTGTTCTATTAGATGGTTTCTTGGCTCTCTGATTTTCCTCGATTCTTTGTTTTCTTCTCATTAATGACTCGGTCCTGATTTAGATTTTGGCAGACAGGTTACTCCGTCACATAGGTTACAAAGATCCCGTCCGCCAAACCTTAAATCCCATAGCATGTCATTGGATTTAAATTTCAATGGACGGGATATCTGCCACCATTGAGACGGAGTAACTCGTCCACCAAGATCTAATTCTGGGCCTCAATGTTGCAAGTCACAAGCGAGGTCCCCTGTTGAACAGCATCTGTGCCATGAAGAATATCCCTAGGGCATCAGATCTTGTTCATGCATGAGAGCGCTTTTAGCACCAAGTGCTTCTGAATAAGCAGGGCATAGTTTTAGTGGGCTTGATACACCTGCATTCCAAAGAAGCTTTTTTAAACTGGTTCTGAAAAACCCTTTACCCGCTGGTGTTGACTGGTAGAAGCACCTTCTTATTAGTAGGATAATAGTTTGTTTGTCCAGCATTAAACCATTGGCTTACATTGTACATGAAAGGATCTGAATGACACCATAAATAAATTGCATGGAAAATTAAGGCATTGTTGGATGATTCATGGTACTGTTATCAACTGTTTATTTTAACAAGTATGTTTATCTTTATTTTGTTTGCTTGGACATTTTTTTCAACCTCCTCAGGGCATATTTCTGCCCAGGGCACCTGACGATCCTGATGACTCACAGGCTGGTGATACAGCCGGCAACACTGAGCATGTGTTTAGACACAGGCTGAGTGTTGCAGGCTGTAACACCCGTCCTATGTTGGACTAAATCCAATAAGCTCTCTATAAAAAACAGTGATGCTGTGAAAAGCCTGCTGTCTCTGGAGAACTAATTTCATATGATTGTTCTGTATGGCCCATCCCCATTTACTGTTTTAGCCTACCTTCTAAGCTACAAAATCAACCTCTTTGTGTAATTTTCAATTCTCCAAAGCCTTGGCTGGATGGCACATAATTTGACATAGAAGCCTATAAATGTTTTCAATTCCTGTCTCTTACATATAGTAAAATACCCAAGGTCATGGTTGTTTTTGTAAAATTTAAGCACATTTTGGGATCTAGTGCCATGTGTACGAATATTTAGAATTTCAATTTCCAAACTGCGAATGATCTGAGTCACAATGAGGATATTGGTATGCCTAATGTGTCATAATGACCGCTCCTCAATTTGACAATCAATTTTGATTCACATTTACAATTTTGTGATTTTCAGATTCGGTTAATAGCAAATGGAAATTTGGAAATTGCAAATTGTGAGTATTGCATTTGGGAAAAGATTGATGACCTCACAATAAGGAAGGGCTTTAACACGTGCTCCATAGAGAGGAAGGCAGGCTGTATGAGCTGAGAAGCTTTCAGAGTGGTTGGGGGCTTTTGGATTGATTTTAACGGAATGTCCCAGGAGGATATTGATAAAAAACCATGAGGGCGCAGCAGGAAGTTCAGATTCAGTGAGAAATTTGGATGTTCTCACTAAAGAATGCATGGTACATCGAAATGAGCTTTTTGGAAAAACGCATTTTAGGTTCCAGGTAGCTAGAAAAGGAAAGTCTGAAAGAACATCTACAAGACCATAACTGTGTGGGATTGACACAGCATTCCAATGAAGAAATAGGAAAGTGCTGGTACGATCTGCCTTCATGAACAACAGAGAAGATGACATACTGACTTGCTGAGGAGCGTGCAACAGGTGGAGGCCTCTCAACCCAGTCAACTCGAACAACTCTGGAAGACCTTAACGAAGAACATGTGGCCTAGAAAGTATTGATGGGCTTTCAGTAATTGATATCCCTGCTCTACCCACTACATCCAAAGGTAAGGCAAAATTGTTATTCTAAGTACTTTTCATTTTTTTTTTTTTTTAAATCTTTTTATTGCCAAATTTTTCCCAAATTTTACATACATACAGGGCACGACAATAGATTTTGCATTACAGATATCTAGGCACGTTAACAGAAGAAAAATGAAATACAATGTTTTTTAATTTCCATACAAATCAAACAATATTAATACATTCTATCTGAATCCTTCTAAACCAACAAATATTTAAATCAAACCTTTCATTCCAATCTCTCTTCCTTCCACCGAGTAATAGGGCCCCAGATCTGCCTACCAATTTTCCTACCCTTTTTCCCCTTTCTTGCATAGATCTCTATCTCCAAGTTATATATTGAAAGTAATTTAGCCAGCCATTGGCGGTATGTCGGAGTTTTAGGATCTAACCATGACGATGCAATACAGAGTCTTAATACTGCCATAGCCAAAAATAAGAAATATTCCCATCTCTCACCTACCCTGATGTTGCTCTGCTGCTGTCCATCCCCTTCTTCTTTTACCCCCAAAAGAATAATTGAAGGAGTGAGAATCGCATCTATTGCTAATCCTTGATTTATAAAACCCTCAATATCTTTTATCAATGGCTGCAGGTGAGGGCATGTTGCAAATATATGTATTAAGTCTGCTTCTGAGTCCCCACATCTAAAGCAATTAATTCCAGTTGTACCACCCCACTGAGCTATTTTAGCAGGCGTATGATATAAGTGATATAATGTTTTGTAATGTTGTGCCTGTAGAGGCGCTGAGCATAACAATGTATATCCCATTTCTAAGGATATATCGAAACTTTCCTCACTAATTTCCAGACTATATTTCCACTTAGTTGCCCATTTCTCTATATCATCCTCTTTTGAGGTCAGCAATGCTGCATAAAATCTCTTAATGGTGCAATCCTCCCCTGCTTGTATCACTTCCATAATTGCATTTTTGTTAAACCCTGATGGACCACCTTTCTTATTATATAAAAAACTCCTAATTTGTAAATACTTAAAAAATTGCCTTCTATCTAATGCAAACTTAATTTGTAATTCAGAAAACTGGTAGACTCCCTGCTGCCCCAAGATGTCTCCCACCTTACTAAGCCCTTTTCTTTCCCATTCTGCTAATATAGTCCCAGATGTAATTTCCTCGGATAGATTCGGATTTCCTTTCAATCTCGTATATGCATTATACCGCCCCAACCCAAATTTTTTTGTGAAAGCTTTCCATACAGTATATGCAGCGATGAGTGTCTTAAACCGTGTCCTTTTATAATAGCTGGGTTCAGTATACTTCAAGAAAACATTTTCTACTTCTGGCCCTAGTAGCAAGCCATATATTGCCAATGAGCCTAACTCATTCCCTCCTTCGTCTTCTCCCCCGCCCACCAGACCCACCATATTTAGTAAAACTGCTGCCCAATAATAAAACCTTAGATCTGGCAATGCCCACCCTCCCCTCTCCCTTGGCAACGTCATGAACCTGAGTGCTCTCCTGGTTTTTCCCTTTGCCCATATAAACCTATTAATCATATTTTTTATCTTCTTAAATAAGTTGTTCTCAAATAATAAAGGGATTGCTCTAAAAAAATAAAGAAACTTCGGTAACACCAGTATTTTTACCACATTGGTCCGCCCCAGAATTGTTAAATGCAAATGATCTATTCTATCTAAATCCTTTCGTACTTTGTTTATTAAAGGGGTTATGTTTGTTTCCACTAATTTATCTAACTCAGCCGATATACTTACCCCCAAATATGTTCCAGATTTAATTACTCGGCCATCTGTACAGGGGGTGTGCCGATTTTTAATAATCTGGGTCTTGGCAGTGTTAAGTTTATAGCCCGAGATTATTCGAAACTTCAGGGCTTCCGCTTCTACTTGAGGAATAGCCTCCGTTGGATCTGGTGTAATTACTGCAACATCATCGGCATATGCCAATATTTTACAATACCCAATCCGTGTAGGTAATAGTTTTATTAGAACACTCATTTCTATTCTCCGGATTAGTGGGTCCATGTACATTGCAAATAACAATGGGGAACAGGGGCAACCCTGTCTTGTACCTCTCCTTATCCCAAAATGGGTAGTGACCCCCGCATTCACCCTCACCAAGGCCACGGGATTTACATATAGCGCTTGAACTGCTTTAATGAACCCCTTTTTAACTCCTGCTCTTTCCAGTGTATACCACAGATAGTCCCAGGAGACCCGATCAAATGCCTTTTCTGCATCTAATAACATAATTGCCATCGGATCCCCTGAGACTGCTGCGGCGTCAAACAGTGTAATTACTTTGCGCGTATGGTGGGTGGTGCCCCTCCCAGGTATGAAGCCATGCTGATTTTTGCTCACCACCCTGTCTATTATCTTAGCGTATCTTGTCATCAATGCCTTAGAAAAAATTTTTGTATCCGTATTCATTAGCGTGATAGGCCTATATGATCCAGGCTCTTCTGCTGGTTTCCCTTTTTTTAATATTATAACTATTTCGTCACCTCCCCATGTCTTAGGTATTGAATTACCATCTTGTGCCTTCTGCATTGTCCCAAGCATATCTATTTTTAGAAGCTCCCAGAATATTTTATAAAACTCTATTGGCATCATGTCCGGGCCTGCTGCTTTTCCAGATGGGAGATTTGATATGGCATTTTTTATTTCTTCCTCCAAGAAAATCTCCTCTAAACTATCTGCCTCCTCTCCCGTGAATCTAGCCACCGGAATATCCTGTAAATAGTCCCTGATTTTCCCAGGATCACTCCTTATCGGCTCCTCATATAGCTCTTCATAAAAAGATCTGAAAACTTCCCTTATTTTCTCAGTCTCTGTATGTATCCTACCAGAAAAATCCTTAATCTCCCTTACAGTACCTAGTGCTTCTTGCTGTCTTGTTCGGATTGCTAAAGTTCTTCCCACTGCTTCACTAAACTCGTGGCATTTTTCTCTTTTACTAGTATAAAGTTTTGCAGCCCTTCTAGCAATATCCCCTTCAGATTCACCCTTCACTTTTAATAGTTTCAAATACGCATTTTCTACAGGGGTTCCTCTCAAAATGCATTCCTCTAAATCCTCCTCAGCTTTAAGTACTGCCTCGGCTATTTCCACATTTTTCCTTTGTTCCTGTTTTCTCTTATACGAACTAAAACTCAGAGTCTCTCCCCGTACCCCCGACTTGAATGCATCCCAAACCACCCCCACAGAAGTGCTATCTCTATTGTTCTCAAAAAATTCTTTAATCCATAACTTCATGTGCTCCACGTATTTTTCTTCCAATAATAGTGCCCTTTCAAAAGTCCATTGCCTTTGCTGTTTAGTATTTATTGATTTTCTCACTGTGAGAGTTAGGGAGTTGTGATCGCTTAAGATTCGCGGGAGTCTATCTATCCTAGATTCTATTAATATTTCATTTGAAACAAAGAAATAATCCAATCTTACGCATATTTTGTGTGGGGCAGAATAGTATGTATAGCCCTTATTCCCTGGCATTCTTTTCCCCCAGACATCATATAAAACATTATTAGTCGCTAATTCTTGTAAAGCACGACACATTCGTTTTTTTCTGCCACAATATTTACCAAATAAGCCTAAGCCTAATCCATCAGCACCATTAATATTCAAATCTCCTGCCATTATAATTCTCGGAGCCCAAGTGGCTAATTCCACATCTAGGAATTGAAAAATCTCCGGGTCATCCTCGGTTGACCCATATACACTTATCAATGTTGTCCACTCCCCATCAATCATGCATTCAACCATTGCCCATCTTCCCCATTGGTCGTATGCCTTTTTTCTCAAACAGATGTTTTTATCTCTGGATAATATAGCAACTCCTCTTTTTTTTTAACATTTTGCTGTGAAGCTACCAATACTTGAAAACCCAATTGTTTCAAAAAGAAATCTTGTGAGCTCATGACATGCGTTTCCTGAATAAAAATAAAATCTACATTCATTTGCCTTAATAACAGTGATACCTTAAGTCTTTTTTGAGCCTCGTTTAACCCACATACATTCCATGTCATATACTTCGTTCCCATAAGTGTTTCTTTGTATATCTATTGTGTACCCAGCTATACTTGTATTCATACTCATACTCATGCTTTATCACTCTAAGTCTTTTTTCCCCCCTCATCTTATCGATTATGTTTCTCCTTCTTCTTTTCAACCTCATATCTCTTATCTTATATCTTATTTTATCTCCTTTTCCTCCCACTCCTGTCCTTGCTTCCATCAACAACTCTGCCTTTTTCTGCCTTTTCTGCCTTGTCGTGCCCTGTCCCTCCCCACCCCCCCCCCCCTCCCCTAGACCCCATCCCTCCCACCCCCCCTCCCTACTGGCAAAGAGGTCAATATTGACCTCTGTCTGACAGCCGATCCTCCCCCAGAGGACCTCTCCGTTCCCACCCTCCCGAAGTGTCAGTATCATTTTGTACAATCTGTATCATTAATGCTATTTACCCATACTGCCCCACCCTTGATACTTTATTTTCTTCTTATTACATTTCATTTTTTCTTTTTTTGTGTCACATACTCGGTTTGTCTTATGGCTAACGCTCTCTCATTTTGTGTCTTCCCATCTCTTTGTGCTTTCACTTCTTTTAAGTAATTCAGATACTCCTGCGTTACTACTTCTGAGAAGAAAACCCTGAATTTGCCATTGTGGCCAACTTTGAGACGGCAAGGAAACATTAGATATACTTCACATCCCAGATTCTGAAAGGGCGTTATTAGTTGCCTCATACGCCACCTTCTCTCCACAGTAGTGTGGCAAAAATCTGGGGGGGTAAAAAATGTTATATCCTTATAGGAACGCTTAGTCATAGGTTTTGCCTTTTTAATTATTTTCTCTCTTAACAAGAAATTCCCGATGTATACTAAAATAGCCCTTGCTTTCGGATTTGTGGTTTTCTTTTGTGTTAAGGGAAACCTATGTGCGCGCTGCACCTCTTTGTCCCAATCCCATTTATCAAGCTCTGGAAAAGCCCCCTTCAACAATTCTACAACAAAAGCACGTGTGTCCGACCCTTCCTTCTCTTCATCAACGCCCAATATTCTTATAATATTGCGTCTCTGTCTGTTTTCAAAGTCTTCAAGTTTCCACAGGACATCAGATGATGTTTTTTCTTGTTCATCCCTGTACTCCTGCAACTTTATCATTTCATCCTCAACTTTGCCTGCCCTCTCCTCAACTTCCGCCAATCGATCAGCCATTTCTGTATACATTTTGTCAACCTTGCGGAGAGACCCTTGTATTTTTTTGTTCGCCTGTTTAGCTCTTTGACTCTCCTGACGGGCCTCTCCCTGGATCTGTTTTAAAGTTGAGAACAAGAGTTCAAAATTTGCTGCGTTGCTATTTTCCTGTGTCTGTGGGCATATCCGCGCCTGATTTTGCGATTTATTTAGTTGCTCAGAGCCTCCGACTGCGCCCTCTTGATACATCTGTGAGGTGGCTGCATAGTCCCAATCCAGTTTCTTTGCCACCCCAGATTGTATTACACTCCCTCTTTTCTTTGTTCTTCTACAGGTCCTTCCCTTAGCTCCCTTTTTTCTGCTTAGACACCAAATTTCGTTTTAGTATAGTATTATGTTCAGGGTTTGACTCAGTCTCTAATTCTGATATATCTGTCTGCGAGGTCTCTGAATCGCTTTCCGTAGTTGTTGGTGTATCTTCCTTATCGGAGGATAAATTATGATTGGAAGCCGTCTCTTCCGGCTCCTCAGACTCAATTTCTTCCTTATCATCATCGTTACCAGTGAAGAAACAATCATCACTGGGTGAGCCAGTAGCAGCTGGGAGGGAATCAGCATTTCTGTCAACATGTTGCTTATCTACCGACCTGTTAATTCCTTGGGAGCCATCCAGTATGTCCTCTGAAAATTTGCTAGTGCCATTATTAATTCCATCTTTTTTGTGTGCAAGAATGATGACTGAGGGGTTTTCTTTTGGTGAAGCAGAGTCAATCATGAATGCAGTTCCCTTATTACTATCAAGCTGTACAGAAATTTCAAGAAGTTCAGGAGCGCTCTTAGTTAGATAGGATCCCCCCTCTTGCTCCTTACCTAATTCAGCTGCCGGGAGAAATACGGGCTCTGCTGCCTCTCCAGTACCTGTTTTACCATATGCGTCAGTTTCACCCGTTTCCCCGCTGACACAGGTCTGGTGCTCTATAATTATGCTCGGCTGTGCAGTCTCATTTTCCAAACCTGGGCAAGTTCTTCCCATATGCCCTTCCTTGGGCATTGTTGCCAACTCGCTCTGCTCTGCATTTTCATTTAGACTGTTTTCATTTGTCCCTCGCTGTACACTTTGAATACTCCCCGGTGCATCGTCCTGTTCTTCCGCCTGACTCCGGGCGGCTGCTCCTTCAGAGAGCTCCGTGCTCTTTCCTTCAATACCATCTTCCGCCGACTTCATTCCGGCCTCTGAGTGGTCAGCCTCTTCTATAAGCCTCGCACCAGGGAGTTGCTCTGTAATCCCGTCCAGTCCGTCACAGCCACTCAAACCGCTAACATCAGGTATGTCAGGGACGCCCTCGGTTCTCAGCCCCAGAAAGGATTGAAACAATGTCTGCTGTCGGAGGGAGGCTTCCTTTGATGTTTCGGAGCCTGCTTCTATATTCCTGGTAGAGCCTTTTTTTATTGTTTCTTTCTTTTTCTTTTTCTCTATGTCTTTATCCTGTTTTCTCCTCTCTGCTACTGATATTCTCAGTTCCTCACGTACTTTAGCAGCCTCCCTTCTTAGCTGGGCTCTGTGTCTTGTCTTCGCTCTCAGCTTCACCGATGGGTTCTCTGTCTCGCTAGTCAGTGGGTCCTCTTCCTCTGACCTGACCATATTCTTAGCTGCTCTCGCTGAGGCCATGTACTGCCTTCTTACTTGCCACGTACCCTGGACTCGTTGTAGTGCTTCTTCTATCGATGCTCCTAATAACTGCCACAAAATCCGAGGTTCTTTCTCCAAGTTGGCGAACACTTGTAGTGCGGACCACTTTGCGAAATTAGCCCAGCGCGTTAGGGTCTTAATCATGCTCCCGCAATATCATATGTCGAATTTCTGTTATCTTTCTATTCTTTGCACTGCCGGTCGCTCCCTTCTTTCCTCTATTCTCCGCAAATGCTGGGTGTTGCAGTTTATTTCCAAAATTCACTTCATTCTCCGAAGTTTCAACATTCACCTCGGGAGAGTGGACAGGAGCTGCTACCTCCTACGGTCCGTCGGCGGCCATCTTTTCATATATAATATTTATACTTTGTTCCCTTCTAAATGACTCCAAAACAAAAACCACTCCTAATCAATGCTTTTTATTATCACCTTACTGAAGCATTACATAAGTTGTAACACATCGACTTTACATTAGGTTTACTGTAAATTGTGATATTTTTCTCATCATTGCTAAACATCCATAACTGATAATAAATAATTTGAGAGAGAAATAAACCTTTTTGTTTTTTGGAAAAATAGTAAAACAAGAAAATTACTTTACAATCTTCTATCAATGCGGTGATGAGTCTGAGAATGCGGGAACTCAATACACTGCTTCAGACACCAAGAAAGATAATGCTACCACACTCACACCAGCACCGCCTGAGGCACCCAAACGCAGAGCAGAGGTTTCTCTACTCCATTATTTTCCTCAAGAGTAAGACAATGTAATAACACCCATATACAACCCATCCTGCTATGAAAGGCCAACAGATGTGTCTGACTCTTCTTCAACAGCGATGCAATACAACCAGAAGGTGACGTTTATGCATGAGTAGGCTTCCAGATGAAGGAGGTACTGCAGCTCCTTGTAGTGGCTTGAAGGCATCAGTGTTGGGTGTACAGCACCTACAATATGAGATCACTAAATCAATGAAGACACAGATTGTGGCCATTAATAAAATCTTTCCACGTATTAAATATGGCATAGATAAACGAAACTACAATGTGAACAGGCAAAAACGTGCTGCATATACGTTCATACAAATTACTGAGGCTGTCGTTAATTTATGCACAGTAATGAAGCCGGATCACATTAATCGTAGATGACGTCATCCTCAGCTTATGCGCCAATTAGAGAGATTCATAAGGTTTGTTAATCAGCTCACACATGCAACCGCAACATTATCAAAGCGCATGTTAAACTGGCGGTGGAGATGGGTCACTGCAGTCAGGACACAGCACATGGTCTGGTTCAAGTCGCTGTTCTGTTAAAAGAACGTTTTCAAACTTTCCACATTTCTACAAATGCGGAATTAGGTGGAAGAGCAAGTAAGGCTGTGTCAAGCCTCAGTAGCACTTCTGCTGCCAGAAGCTATAAGTCTGCCTCACAATCGCAGGCAAAGTTCAGCTAATGATGTCTCACAAACTCATGAAGTCGAGCACACAAAAAGGGCAAGTGTAATGAGAGGAAGAAAGAAGCACTAGCAACATTTTTATGCAATAATTGGTTCTAATATTTATAGTTTTTAACAATTTCTAATGTCAAAATAGACATATATTTTGGCAGTTGTTGAGGTTTCATTAAAAAACTATAAACAGTACCTTACACCTGAAGCAAAGGTGATAACAACATAAGGTAAAAGCACCATTGCGGTCTGTCATTTCTGCATAACTTGTAATGTAATACTTCCATAATATTTGCTAGTAATATTTGCTAGTGACCTCTGAACGTTGTTCTCTGCCTTCTTCTGCCCTTCAGGCATCCAGAGGGTGTTATATTGGCTGATCACTTTCATCTGACTCATTCTCGTACAAGATGACGGGTATCCCCCTTAGTGTTACAATGTTGTGCAATGTAGTACATGCTGTACTATCCTCCAGCTTGTGTCTGGTGTATATTAAAGTGCCCCAATACTTCTATGGAGACAGTGAAAACAATTTATCAGCAGTCCAGAAGTCCACTCAGTCACACTTGTGGTTGATTTATAGGGAGCATTGTAGCGGTGCTCACTTGGGGATGCAGGGTTCAGATACGGTGTTAAAATCAAGGAGCACAAGCGCTGTATCCTACAATGTTAAAGTAAAACATATTTTAGTAAGAAACTGAATGTACATCTTCAGTACATATTGTTTATAATTATCAAATAAATAGCCTTCACCAAAGTCTCCTCTAGGAAGGCATGCCTAAATCCCATAATGGTGAAACATAAAGGAATCATGTGTGCTACCTGGGAATCCGGCCACTATATCAGTAAGTATGTTTAAGGCATTGCAAATAAATTGAATTTTTTATAGAATGGAAGGCGCCAACCCCCATTGGGGAATGGCGTCTTTAGTGGCAGCCAAAGGGCCGACCCGGAGCCGGGTCACTTCCGGGTTGCGTGACCCGGAAGCGAGCGTCATGTCGGGACCAATGGGAACAAAGGACGAGGTACGCCCCGGAAGTGTTAGTAGGGCGCGAGGCTTAAAAGCCCGCGACCAGCCTAGAGGCCCCCTCTTTGTCCGCTGATCATCCAGGAGTCGGACGTCTCCAAGAGAAGACATCGTGGGAGCATCGCGTTGGAGTATACAGCGAGAGTTACCCCGACTCGTGGTTTAGGTTAGCGGGCCTTGCAGTGTGTGCTAGATTTCCTTACAGCCTTTTACAGCCTTTCGCGTTTAGTTTCTGGATTTAAATGTTGTTGGCAGGGGGGGTTTGCAGCGGTAAATCCTCGTGTCCGGGGGGGAGGGCGAGCGCTGGCGCTCGATCATTCGATTTCCTAGGGCCCGGGCACATCCGTGGCGCGGTGGGCCAAAAAAGCCGTTTGCGTCTCTCGATAAGTTTTTAACGTTGTTTTCTTTAAGTGCAGGATGCCGTCGAAGAAGGTACCGAAGGGTAAACAACCCGCAGCCAAGAAGGAGGAATTCCTTGCCTTTACGGAGCTGCTGGAGTTCACAAGAGAGAAGGGCATGGATTGGGTACTTAAGAATATGAGAGATGGGGCTAAAGCAGATGCGAACTCTCAGGAGGAGAGGGGGAGAGGCAAAAGAACGAAGCAGGCCCCAGAAAAGCTTAGAAGCTCGGCAAGAGGCAAGCGATCTAGGCCAACGGATTCACGACCAGTATCACCAGGTGAGGAGGAGGCGCCAGAGGCAATTGATTCGAACTCAGGCGCAGAAAATGACACAGATGACGCCGATGGGCAGTATGAGGCAACTAGGCCTACGCTGATAGGAGGGTTCCCCGTCACTTCTGTGGGGGGGTCCGGTCCGCACGGTATGTTACCGCCAGTAGTGGCACAGCCGGGTAGCGGAGTGTCGCAAGTCTGGGTTCAGCCCGGGGGGGTCGCTCAGTTACCAGGGATGCAACTATATGGGTCACATGGGCAGGCGATAGGTAGCAGCCCGGTAAGCTCAATGTTTCCTGCTTACTCAGCTCACGGGTCCCCCTTAGCGATGACCGCTTTCTCCAATCTAGGGTGTCCAAGTCAGGGCTCAAGGGCGAATGCAGTGGGTGAGGTTCCGGGTCCCTCTAATGGCCAGATGCATGGAGGGTTGGGGGGGCAACCAGCTGGTTCCCCATTATTAGCTTTCAGCCCTCTAATGTTTGGTTCTTCCTCGATGACCTTATCGCCATCCGCGGGGATAACGTGGCATGTGCCAGCAGATATGAAGGACAGGATACTCAGAGGCGAATACATAGAAGTGTTCGACCTTATCAACGCGGGGGTTGCGGCCGGAAAGCCCAAAGCCGGAAAGGAGGGAGATTACAATCAGAAGAAATCATGGGTAGAATGGACCATGAAGAATTGGATCACAGGATTTGCAATATATGCCGCTGTTATGCTTGAAAAATATCCTGTTTTAGGCCCACAAATGATGAGTTATATATCATTGATACATGGAGCGGCAACGGAGTTTCCAGGCCAGGGGTGGCTGAAATACGATAAAATGTTCAGGCAGATGAAGGCAGTTCACCCGGGTACAGCATGGGACCAACGGGAGATTAATTTGTGGCATACAGTCTTTTATTCCACCCCTTCAACGCCTACCCCAGTCCCCTCAACTCAGAGCCAGTCCTTTCGGACTGACAAAGGGGTCGGTGAGAAAAAACAGGCCGGCTGGCAGTTTAATAGAAATGAGTGTACCAGGGGGGTCTCATGTAAATTCAAGCACTGCTGTTCCTACTGCGGGGGTACCTCTCATCCCGAGATTAGGTGTTTTAAGAAAACCAGTAACCCCAAAGAACAAGTCAGCCACAGTGCCCCAAAAGGAAAGCCAGCTAAGACCCATGAAAAAAATACCAACTCCAATTAAACGGCATGTCCTGACACACCTCCTCAGTAAATACGATAATCTTGGGGAGGCTCAATTCCTACTGCAGGGTTTTACAATTGGCTTTCGCATCCCGTCTTCGGCCCCACCTTCCATTGTCCCACCTCGCAATCAGAGCTCAGTGTTGCGAAATATGGAGGCAGCTCGAGAAAAGATCATGAAGGAGGTAGCGTTGGGACGGGTTGGGGGTCCTTTTACAGAACCACCTACCCATAATCTGGTTTGCTCCCCTTTGGGTCTAGTTCCGAAAAAGGAGGAGGGTAAATTCCGTCTGATCCATAATCTGTCGAGTCCCCCAGGGCTTTCAGTCAACGATAAGTTAGACCCGGATCTGTGCTCAGTGAAGTATACCAAATTTGACACGGCTATTGAGAAATTGCAGGCATTAGGGGAGGGAGCTCTAATGGCTAAAGCCGATATCGAATCAGCCTTTCGATTACTGCCCGTGCACCCAGATGACACCAGGTTCTTGGGCTTCACATTCGACGGTAACTATTTTTTGGATTTGTGCATGCCTATGGGGTGTTCTATTGCCTGTGCAGTTTTCGAGACTTTCGCAAGGTTCCTAGAATGGGCGGTTGAGCAGTTTCTGGCCTCGGACAACTCACATGCGGTAGTCCACTACCTGGACGATTTTCTGTTCATGGGTCCCGAGGGTTCCCAGTCGTGCAGGAAGGCCCTGCTGGGCTTCCAGCGCTTGGCTGAGGCGATCGGAGTACCTTTGGCGGCGGAAAAAACCGAAGGCCCGACCACGTGTTTGACCTTCCTGGGCATAGAGATTGATACGACAGCAGGAGTGTGCAGGCTGCCAAAAGTCAAGGTCGATGCCTTTAGGGCCGCTATTGATGGCTGCCTGGGGGCAAGGAAGGTAACCTTACATCAGCTACAAGTTCTTTTGGGTCAACTGAACTTTGCTCTGCGGGTCATTCCTATGGGCAGGGCCTTCTCCAGGAGTATAGCGAGGGCGATGTCTGGACTGCGGGCCAAACACCACAGAGTGAGGCTCTCAGCCACAGTTAGAGAGGATCTTATGATTTGGAAAAGTTTTTTGAGGGACTTCAATGGCACGGCATTGTGGCGAGCAGCCTGTTCCTCTAATACGGATCTTGAGCTGTTCACCGACGCTGCAGGTAGTATTGGTTTCGGAGCTATATTCGGTCAAAAATGGTGTATGCAGTGCTGGCCAGATGACTGGATCGAGCGAGGCCTGACTACTAACATTTCCTTCCTTGAACTTTTCCCCATAGTGGTGGCTTTGCACTTGTGGGGAGATCTGCTGGCAAACAAGAGTATAGTATTCTGGTCAGACAATATGTCCGTAGTCATGGTGATTAATAGCCAGAGGGCCACCTGTACTTGGGTACTCAGGTTGTTGAAGGAATTGGTTTTGCAATGCCTGAGCCATAATGTCCAATTCACTGCTAAACATGTTCCAGGTGTCGAAAACAAAGCGGCTGATGCATTGTCTCGTTTTAAGTTAACAGAGTTCCGGGAGCATTGGCCCCAGGCGGAGACGTCAATGTCAGCTTTCCCAGCGGAGCTATGGAAGTTTGGTGCCCCACAGCCCCCGAGTTGATATCTGCATCCTTGGCTCCAAGGACTATGAGTATGTATCAGAAGTCATGGGAGTTGTATATGGCATACCTGAGGGGTGTGGGTGTAGCGGACATCTTTGCCCCCCAGAGTGTACTAGGCTTCATCGTGCAGCAGAAAGAGCAAGCGAAGTCGGTAGCATTCATGAAAAGGCAGCTGTCGGCTTTAGCATTTTATGCGGGTCTACGGGGGGTGTCTGATCCGACTAAAGACCAGAGAGTTAGAAGAGCAATGAGAGGTTGGGAGCGCCTAGCGCCCGGGGAGAAGGATTGTAGGAGGCCGATAAACGTAGAAAAACTGATAAAAATCTTAGGAGCTCTCCCCTTCGTTTGTTTCTCCCAGTATGAGACACAGTTGTTCCGGGTGGCCTATACCTTAGCCTTTTGTGGGGCTCTGAGGATTTCAGAATTACTTCTGACGTCTAAATCAGATAGGGAAGGGGGTCTGAGGTGCTCTGATATAATCGAGTCCAAAGGTGTCCTACGGCTAAGGGTGCGGAGATCGAAAACGGATCCGCTGGGTAGAGGTACCTGGTTACAACTGGGTAGAGTAGAGGGTGAGCCCTTCTGTCCGGTCAATTTGCTGAGGGTATTTCTCCAGGTTAGGCCCCAGGGAACTGATGATAGACTATTGATTCATGAGAATGGGTTACCCCTTACCAGGTTCCAGTTCACTCGGGTAGTAAAAATGGCCTTGGCACGGATCGGAGTGGATCCGGCCGAATTTACATCACATTCGTTTAGAATTGGAGCAGCGACAACGGCTGCTGGCCTAGGCCTACCCGAACAGGTAATAAAAAGGTTGGGTCGCTGGAAATCATCTTGTTATGAACGTTATATCCGCCCGCAATTAGTCTGACGTATCTTTCGCTTGCGTTCCTTTTGTGAGAATCGACTGCCTGTATCTGTTCACATTTACTCTTCATATTTACTTTAGGTATCTCCCCTAAGAGAACCCAAATCTGTTGGTGCGGCCACTCCTTCATTCGCAGGGCTGGGGCGCACTTCGAAAAGACACTCAGGGACAGGGTGACCATGATGCGAGTTTGTGACCATCATTGGGTGGGAATAGGCGGGCAGCGCCTAGCGGACGTCCCGAGGGATGTAAAAGCGGCTCTGGCAAAAGGCATGCCTTCGCCAGACGTATTCGTGTTGCACTGCGGAGGCAACGACATGATTCCAGGCGGGAGGAGAGAAGTGAAGGAATCCCTGTTTTCTACCCTAGCAGCAATCAAAAACATTTTCCCAGAAGCTATAGTACTGTGGTCGGAAGTCATCCCGAGACTCGTGTGGGCTCGGGGCACACCCATGAAGGCAATAAACAGATCCGTCAAAAGACTGAACCAATCGGTGGCGGAAATCCTGAAACAATCGGGTATTAAAGCGATTCGCCATAAATTAATTCAGGCAGAAAGGCCGGAGTTATATGCAAAGGACGCAGTCCACTTGTCGGAGGCGGGTATGGAGATCTTTATAGAAACAGTCCTAGGAGCCGTCTCCGAAGCTCTTGAGCGCAGGGGGGGGAGGTCGAGTCCGCCAGTAAGCTCCTCGTCCTGTGGCGGGGTTCCGGACAAGAATACCACGGGAACTTCTTGTCTAGAGACAGTTAACTCTGAACAGGTTTGCTAAATCAGTATGGACTCTGGGCTGGCGGGAGAGTTGGGGCCGACCTGCTGGTGGCCTTGGCTTTTCAGCCCTACCCCAGAGGCCGCTGGTTGCCCAAGTGGGCGCTTTCCTCACCTGCGGCTCTGTTGACCAGAAGGGGGTTAATGTATGGGGCAGGTGATCTGGATTGTGGCCTGCTGGCGCAACCCTGAAGTCAAATAAAAGGCCCAGTGGAATGGGCGGTGAATGTATATATTGTATTACAAGTGCAAGTTTATTCCTAAATACTGTATTTGAATATGTACGAATAAATAAAGAGATTGGTGGGTCAATGAGGTAATTGACCAGAGAACTTAAATTTTAATAAACAAGCAGCACACTGCAGAAAATCAAGTACGACTCCCGAGTTTGATGTGGGGTTTGGGTCCTTGTAAAGCATGCAGTGTGGCGGGGGGAGAATGCACTTTGTCTGCCATCTATGGAAGGCGCCAACCCCCATTGGGGAATGGCGTCTTTAGTGGCAGCCAAAGGGCCGACCCGGAGCCGGGTCACTTCCGGGTTGCGTGACCCGGAAGCGAGCGTCGTGTCGGGATCAATGGGAACAAAGGACGAGGTACGCCCCGGAAGTGTTAGTAGGGCGCGAGGCTTAAAAGCCCGCGACCAGCCTAGAGGCCCCCTCTTTGTCCGCTGATCATCCAGGAGTCGGACGTCTCCAAGAGAAGACACCCACCCACCCATCCCTATTAATAAGGATTCAATTAGGGCAGTAGCGGGGTTCCGGACAAGAATACCACGGGAACTTCTTGTCTAGAGACAGTTAACTCTGAACAGGTTTGCTAAATCAGTATGGACTCTGGGCTGGCGGGAGAGTTGGGGCCGACCTGCTGGTGGCCTTGGCTTTTCAGCCCTACCCCAGAGGCCGCTGGTTGCCCAAGTGGGCGCTTTCCTCACCTGCGGCTCTGTTGACCAGAAGGGGGTTAACGTATGGGGCAGGTGATCTGGATTGTGGCCTGCTGGCGCAACCCTGAAGTCAAATAAAAGGCCCAGTGGAATGGGCGGTGAATGTATATATTGTATTACAAGTGCAAGTTTATTCCTAAATACTGTATTTGAATATGTACGAATAAACAAAGAGATTGGTGGGTCAATGAGGTAATTGACCAGAGAACTTAAATTTTAATAAACAAGCAGCACACTGCAGAAAATCAAGTACGACTCCCGAGTTTGATGTGGGGTTTGGGTCCTTGTAAAGCATGCAGTGTGGCGGGGGGAGAATGCACTTTGTCTGCCATCTATGGAAGGCGCCAACCCCCATTGGGGAATGGCGTCTTTAGTGGCAGCCAAAGGGCCGACCCGGAGCCGGGTCACTTCCGGGTTGCGTGACCCGGAAGCGAGCGTCCTGTCGGGACCAATGGGAACAAAGGACGAGGTACGCCCCGGAAGTGTTAGTAGGGCGCGAGGCTTAAAAGCCCGCGACCAGCCTAGAGGCCCCCTCTTTGTCCGCTGATCATCCAGGAGTCGGACGTCTCCAAGAGAAGACACCCACCCACCCATCCCTATTAATAAGGATTCAATTAGGGCAGTAGCGGGGTTCCGGACAAGAATACCACGGGAACTTCTTGTCTAGAGACAGTTAACTCTGAACAGGTTTGCTAAATCAGTATGGACTCTGGGCTGGCGGGAGAGTTGGGGCCGACCTGCTGGTGGCCTTGGCTTTTCAGCCCTACCCCAGAGGCCGCTGGTTGCCCAAGTGGGCGCTTTCCTCACCTGCGGCTCTGTTGACCAGAAGGGGGTTAACGTATGGGGCAGGTGATCTGGATTGTGGCCTGCTGGCGCAACCCTGAAGTCAAATAAAAGGCCCAGTGGAATGGGCGGTGAATGTATATATTGTATTACAAGTGCAAGTTTATTCCTAAATACTGTATTTGAATATGTACGAATAAATAAAGAGATTGGTGGGTCAATGAGGTAATTGACCAGAGAACTTAAATTTTAATAAACAAGCAGCACACTGCAGAAAATCAAGTACGACTCCCGAGTTTGATGTGGGGTTTGGGTCCTTGTAAAGCATGCAGTGTGGCAGGGGGAGAATGCACTTTGTCTGCCATCTATGAGAATGTTTCCTTTTTCGAACTATGGACTAGTAGTTGGATGGGGGCATATTTAAACATGTGGTCCATAAATACAGCTGATGACATTAGGAAATTGTGCAATCTGATTAAAATGCAACTTTCTTAACTGCAATTTTTGTGATGATGTAGCAAATTTTATATAGGCATTGATTTTAAAAAGCATTGCATCCAGAAACCTGTGTAAAAGTGTGATAATGCATTGTGCTAAACCCCACCTGCTGCAACTATCATAATATGGTAGTTTCCAGAGGCTAAGACGTGCAGCGAGCATACCTACAAATGAGTGAGGATTAAATTGCTTCTGAGAGTGTTTCTCACTAGGTGAAGTTTAATTTCTGCTATTCAATCCAATAGAAGTGCACTACTTACCCTATACTTGTAAAAGATTTAGTGGCAGATTCACAAACCCCTTGCACCTCTTTTGTGTCACTTGTAACATGGGTAAAGTGACGCGAAAGTAGAACAAGGAGCTTGTGAATCTGCCCCTTAGTACTCTGTCTGTCTCTAAATATGAGCTCCTGTCTCCTCTTTCTTCTCTACAAAACAGCCAGAATCCTCGCCCTCCCCGTCATCACGAACAAAACAACCATTGTTGAAAATGCTTATGTATTCTGGGGCTGTTTATATAGGTTGCATCTGTTTACACCTGTTTCAAGTTGCTGGTAAATTTCACATGCAAAACAAACAGGGCCCGATTCACAGAACTAACTTAAGACAAAATCCTAAACTTACTACTTTTGGTATTCACAGAAGTTAGGATTTTGTCTTAAGACAGACTTAAGAGAGACTTAAGTTAGGATTCTGTCTTAAGTCTGTCTTAAGACAAAATCCTAACTTCTGTGAATACCAAAAGTAGTAAGTTTAGGATTTTGTCTTAAGCTAGTTCTATGAATCGGGCCCAGTGTGTGTATGAAATAGCGATTTGATAATAAGAAATTGCGAAATGATTCGCAGTGTGCAGTCACATTTTTACCAATTTGCAAATCAATTAGGGCCATATGTATCAAGCCGTTTTTGAATCGCAAAGACCGAAATTCGCAGAATTTCGGCCTTTGCGACTCGCAAACGGCCGTTTTGCACGTTTTGGAATGTATGAAACATTCCCAAAATAAGGAATTACAAACTTGTGCGATTCCTTATTTTTCCATAGCATTTAGGGAATCGCAAATTTGCGATTCCTTAAATGCTATGTATGTAGCAATTTTAGCTTGCGGATTTTGTTTAAGAATTCGCAAATTACCACCAACTTTCAGTTGATGGTAACTTTTGAATTCTTCCAAAAATGCACAAATTGGCATTTTTAAAAGTGGCATATGATGCACACACATGCCAATAGGGCATGTATGTGCGCCATATACACACACATGTTCTTTTCAGGGGTGCAGCAGGGTGTCTTTGAGACACCCCTGCACCCTTGCAATAATTCTCAAAATGCGAATAGCAAATTGCGAATTCCCAATTTGAGAATTATTTTGCATTCATTCCTATGGACCTCTTGGCCCATAGGAATGCATTGGAAATTATTCCTTAATTGCGAATTTGCAAAATGCGAATTCGCAAATAAGGAAGCTTAAGGAATCGCAAATAAAAAGCGATTTTGTTCATACATACCATTTTGCATTTCCTAAATAGCGATTCCTTAAAATTCGCTATTTGGGAAATGCAAAATAGTTTGATGATACATATGGCCGTTAGTTCACTAAAATAGCAAAGCAAATGATTTTGGTACATACCAAATGATGTTTTTGCATTCGCAAATGGCTTGATTTACCGCCTGATTCATGAAGCTAAAGTGCGCCCGCAATCGCTGCGAAAATGCAATTGCGGGCGCAATATCCGTAATCGGGATTCAACAAGAAAATAGCGAATTCGCAAACCCATAATTGCGAATTCGCAATTAAAATCGCAGAATCCCGGTAGGAGAGCATTAGCGAATTGGAAAATGCGACAATCCACGGATTCTGTGAAATAAATTGCGAATTCGCATTACTATCGCAATCGGCATTCATGAAAAATCACTAACAGCGAAAAACCCAAAAATCGCAGTTTGCGCGGCGCAAATTAAGGACAACTCAAAGCAGGTGGTAACCATAAAAGCCATCAAAAATTTCCTTTTAAAAAACCGTTGGCCAATCAGTAAGAGGTACAGGCCTGACCAATCACACGTAAGGACAATCAGCAGCAGCATTAGGAGTGCCACAATGCCAGGAATGTACATGGTGGTCAGGCGTAGAAGGCTACAGCGAGCAGCACGGAGGAGACGCAGGATCCAGGACTGGATTTTCCGCCAGCGGGTCACCTTGCTGGGCCAAACCAGAGAGCAGATATATGCAAAATACAGGCTGAATGGGGAAATGATAATGCAGCTAATACAGGGCCTTGACCCCCTGATGCAGCACCCAACAAGGCGTACCAATGCGGTGCCTACACATGTGCAGGTATTGTGTAGCCTGCACCTCCTGGCCTCCGGGAGCTTCCAGGGGATAGTAGCAGCTGCTGGGGGGATATCCCAGCCCACCATGTCACGCTGCCTCCAGACTTTTGTTGACGCAATGCTCACCCAGCTACACCGTCACATCACATTTCCCACCAGCCAAAAGGATTTGGACTTGACCAAGCTACAATTCTACAATGTAGCCCATTTTCCACATGTACTCGGATGCATAGACTGTACCCACATCGCCATCTGCCCACCAGCTGCCACAGAGGCAGTGGTAGGACTTGCGATTGCGGAACATATACTGTTAGTAAAGAAGAAAGTTGAAGTGGTACCATTATTGTGATTGAAACAATTATATTTATTTTTGCAGCACACATTAGCGTTGTGTCATTATTACATTTTGAATGCATTTGTGATTTGTGGGGTGAGGGAAGAGGGTGCACTAGAAACTGTTCACTGTGATGTGGTTGCGACGTCTGTGTGCAATGCTAAGACATACATCACTGACATTGTGGCCCAGTACCCAGGGAGTAGCCATGACTCCTTCATATTCCAGCACAGCGGCCTCCACACACGACTGGCCAGGGGAGACTTTGGGGAAGGACACCTACTTGGTAAGTACACTTTGTCGACAATGTCACATTGCAATTAGGTAGCAGCGCAGCACAGGCAATCACCCTCTGCTCCTCTTATTCAGGTGACAGTGGCTACGCCCTCCGTGAATACCTCCTCACCCCATACCTCAACCCTGCTACACCCCAGCAACGGCGCTACAATATTGCACACATACGGACAAGGAATTGCATAGAAAGGACATTTGGCCTGCTCAAGAGCAGGTTCCGCATACTGCACAAGACAGGTGGGGCCATGTATTACAGTCCTTGACACTGGCTGTCGCGGGCCCAGATGTAGTAGCACCAGCTGCTGGTGGTGTCACAGCAGGCGTTGCTGGTGCGGCAGGGACTGGAGGCACACTAGTCGCGGGCCTGGCTGCGGCTGTAGTTGGTGTGCCAGACGCAGGGGGCACAATAGTCGCGGGCCTGGCTGTGGCTGTAGGTGGTGCGCCAGACGCAGGGGGCACAATAGTCGCGGGCCTGGCTGTGGCTGTAGGTGGTGCGCCAGACGCAGGGGGCACACTGCTGGTGGACCTGGCTGCTGGTGTTGTTGCAGCGGCAGGGGCTGGTGCCTGTGTTTGTGGTGGCACCTCCTCCTCCTCCTGGGCCTCCTCATCAATTAGCAGCCTTTCGCTGTCGCTGCTTTCAGCGCCACCTGTGAGGGTAAGTGGACGATCATTAGTTGCATGTATCTGTCAGACGTGCAGTTGCTACATGCATGCTGGGTGACATTCCCTGACTGGCCGTGGCTTTGCGTACGTTGAAACCTGTCTGGCTGCATTGTGGTACTACTACATTGTGGCCACACTACATGTCCCACAATGCTTCAGGGCATTCCCTTATGTGCAACAATGACATGACTATGGAACATTATGGGAGCCTATATGGTCATGGACATTCATAGGGGACAGGGTCGCAGTCGCATGCCACTTACCTTGGGTGTCTTGGGTGGGGCGGGATGAGTCCAGACGTGTGAATCCAATGCACGCCTCCCCCTCAAGGGTGTCTTCCACCTGGTCCTCCAAGGTTGTGTTTGGAGGGACTGTAGGTCGGCCACCTCCAGTGCCCGATGCCTCTCCAAGGCGCTCCGCCACCTTCTCTTTGGCACGACCTCGGAGGTCGTACCATCTTTTTTTAAGTTTGTCGAGTGACCTATCGGCCACACCCACGGAGTTGACGGTGGAGGCTATTCCCTGCCAGATCCTCCTTTTTTCCTGGTCCGGGACCCTCCTGGAGTCTTTGCCGAACAGTTTGGCGTGGTTGGCCACCACCCCTTCGATCAAATGCTCCAGCTCCTGTTCTGAGAATTTGAGCTTCCTCTTCCGCCCTGTGGTGCTGCTGGGGCCAGGAACAGGTTCCTCAGACATGGCAGCAATGTTGTTGCAGAGTAGGAATCACCAGTAGAATAGCAGGAGCTCTCCCACTTGCTCACTCGAGGTCTGCCTCACTGTGGTGAATGGGGGTGGGAACTGGCTGCTTCCTGGTTGTGATGTCATCACTGTGCTCGAAATGCGACTTCCCGTTTTCCTGATCTCGCGATTTTGTGATCTCGCAATTAGCGATATCGCAAATAGCGATATCGCTATTTGCGATAACGCAATCCCGACGCGGGTAGCCGGAAATAGAGATTTTTCTGCGTTTATCGTTAATCGCAAACGGAATTTGTGCCCGCGTGCGAATCGCATTTTTTTATCGCTAATCTTCATGAATTCAGATTTGCGATTTCTCAATAGCGATTCGCAATTTTTGGCTATTTGAGAATCGCAAATCCCGTTTTTCATGAATCAGGCTGATAGTTCGTAACTAGGTGCATATGGTTAGGTTCTGAATTGAAGAATTGCTCTAAAAGGCAATTGCAATCACAACTTTTACATGCTATCCCACAACCTTTACTCTACAACATTCATCTGCCCTTCATTACAAGCCAGGGGCACCGGCAGTGAAGGGACATAACAGAAGAGCCTACAGTGGCCGTGGCTAGTTGTCTTGAAGAAAATAAATAACCGTAACTTGAATAAGGCTCTGTTCTTTCGAGAGATCACAAGGATCGTAGTATGTTGATGGGATGGGAAATAAAGGTATGGGATACGATTGGATGGGATATAATGGTATGGGTGAAACAACGTTCTGGAGCCTTCTTGTCCACTTTCTTAGACCCAGTGCTGACAAAAACAAATTTGAGGTAGAGAAAAACGCTGTGTTCATGCCTACGCAATACTTTCCTTTAGAAAACTCTTCTACTGAGTAATCAAATTCATCATCTCCTTGCCATTCAGTCCCTGCCCTCTTTGGAATGTTGACCCATAGTTATCAAAATGGCACACTGCACACATGTATGTGCCATGAAAATCAGACATTGCATTTCTGCATTATTGTCAATTGGCCCACAAATATTTTCCAGTTCACTCAACTCAACACCAGCAATTATTCATTTCATGAGCGGTGGTTTAATTGAGGATTCCAGAATGCACAGATTTTTTAAATATATTCCAGTGATCAAAAACGTAATGCACTGTCTTCCATATAAACAATGTCATTCCTTTTACAAACCCTTGCATTCCTGCCAGGTTCCTGTTCAAAATCTCTCCAACAACCTCTTGTACATGTGGTTCTCAATCCCGGAGCCGTGGTATACATTAATAGACATCTGTCCCATTAATACATAAGCTGGGCTGTCTTCTCTTCCTAACTCGAGTGTCCAACATGGGAGAAGAGCCTAGCTGTGTCTAGCCTTCAAATGGCAGTCTCTAAACGTGTTCTGGATCGTCCGCTAAGGCGGAGGAGCGTCGCTGGACTACTATTTCTGCAGTGCAAAAAAAGAAAATGATCATAACAGGGCGTTATTATCATTTTTTTCTATGCGGGAGTCGGGTAGGGCTGGGCTCTGTAATGCCAGAGCAGGGGAGGAGTGGTTTCCACTCCTCTAAGTGCGCATGGCGTTTTGGCCAGCCTCTAGGTCCGGCCAAACCATCATGCGCAATTGGCATGTTCTCCTTTGGGTTGTGTTGCTCAGCCCTATGGAGGACAGCATCCAAACAGGACGCTCACACCAATCCAGACAGTGTTCCTACAGCATCTTGATTGGCTGAGAGAGTCCAAAAGCCTGGGTGCCTCCGGTGCTTCCAGCAGACGGAGGACAGAAGAGAGGCGTTTGGTGGCCCGGCGGAGAAGGGTATGTTTATTTAAAAAAAATATATATATATCCAACCCAGCCCGTCCTGCCTCACCACCCCCATTCTGAGGGAGCCGCCATCGATCGTGCATCAATCCTTCAGTGCAAATCCTTCTTTCGGCTACACCTCCTGCTGTCAAATGGAGACTGGCGACATTAATTTTGGTTATTGTGTGGGGTCATTTAAGTTGGTTTCTTTGAGGGATTGCCTGTTAAACCTAATCAACTATCTAAAACATGGCAGGGAGGGATAGGAAATAAATGATGACTTTAACACCACAAGAGAACATTCCCAGCATTTGTGGGGTGGGGGTGGGGGTGGGGTTAGGGGTGGAGGGGTCATTATGTTTTTGGTTTTGAATGATAAAGTCCCACTTTGGGAGTTTGATTTATTAAAATAAAAAATCTTAAATGTTTATTAAATGACCTTACACCAGGCTGTTTCCGAAACGTTTTGTACCTTGAGGAAAAACGCTGTTCATTTCAATAGTTGTCTCTAAATAGGACAGAATACTGTATGCCAGGGTGGCAGCCCTTCAGTCCTTTGCCACTCTGACGGATGGTACTCTCAGCCTTATTCATGAAGGCTAAATCGGCTCGCAAAGGGCCGGATTCTGAGAATCCGGCCCTTTGCGAGTGAGAATTTTTGCATTTGGGATTCAGCATCCCAAATGCAAAAATCGCTAATTGCGATGTCGCAAATGTGCGAGGAGTTACATTTAAGGAATCTCTATTAGAGATTCCTTAAATGCAATTCAACATCCAATTTAAATTTGCGAATTCGCAATTTCTTGCCGCAATTTACCGCGAGGTCAGACCTCGCGGTAAATTGCGATAACTCAGAAAAATGCATTTAAATGCATTTTTCTGAGTTGCATGTTACACACACACATGTCCTTTGGACATGTGTGTGTGCAACACCTGTGTGAAATTTCATTTGAGGGGTGCTACAGGGTGTCCTGTGGACACCCCTGGCACCCTTCAAATCGCAATCTTATTTGCGATTAGCTAATTGCTAATCGCAAATAAGGAATACTCCCCAATCATTCCTATGGGCCTTTTGGCCCATAGGATTGAATGGCGAGTTATTCCTTATTTGCGATTAGCAATTTGCTAATCGCAAATAAGGAATCAGTAGGAATCGCATTTTATTATGCGATTCCTACATGATTACCGTTTTGCGAGTCCTTAATAGCGAATCGCTATGATTCGCTATTAGGTGCTCGCAAAACGGCCCCTTCATGAATAAGGCTGTCTGTCCCCATAGGGAAAAATCTAGCCCGAGACAGAAGCCATCATGAAAATGTGGCGTTTATTTTACACTAAAGTAGCATTACGAGGAAAAATATTCAATCCGTGTCCAACAATATTATCTTCATTCGCTCTCATTTGTGGTTCTTCTTGGTAGGTTACAGGCTGTATTATAGAATCACTAATGGGCGTATTTTCCCTCTCTACTTCAGACTGGTACCAGCATACAGCCACTTTTCTGGGCCTATAATAAATTTGGAGGACCCAGATGCAATCCGACTTGTTCATTAGCGTGCAAACTTTACCTGCACCAAGGTTTCCTAACACGCTTGATTAAGTGAGTATTAAGGGGTTTACCTTTTTATCCGGTAAGCCTACAGTAGGTTGCTTATTATATACATGCAATGGGCTTCAGATGTACATATTTTTTTCTTCTCTCTCTTGTTGTTCTTCCCTGCTGCAGAAAACGCTCTCTGGATGTTTTTAATAATACATATGACTATGAGGGCTCAACCCAACTGACCTACAACCCTGTTTTCGCCGTAATATAGGTAACCTCTTTTTCTGTTTTATATTCTAATAAGTGAGTACTCTGGATTCGATTATTGTGACTTAACATATTTCCCTTCTTCTGGATACCTTATCCTCAATATTCATGATTTTTTCTTTCCTCTAAAATAGATAGCTGAAAAGGACCCTACCACATCAGCCGTTTTTACAACCAGTTGGCATGATTATTACTTCTTACTGCATATCATTTATTCATGAGGGGTTCGCTATTTTCCAAATTGTTTTATTAGATATCTCAGATTCTTTGGTATATGTCTCCGGGCTAATGGCACCTTCTGTATTATGTCTCTGGTGCACGCTTTGCATGTGGGCCTTTTTTTGTCATTTTATTTTTATTTTTTACTTACAGAATCTTTTCTTAGTTTCAATTTATAATCTTTATATTACATTTCTTTTAATTAGCCTGTCTTTGATACCTATCCTTTGAATACAATACCTTCGCTTCCCTTCCCTTTTATATTTTTTGTTCTCTATTCTAATATATCCTATTTTTCAGACTAAGGGGAATTATGTTGTTTCTTAATCTCTTCTCCAATTGTTACCTTTGGAATTTTTCTAGTTTAAATGAATCAAGTAGTTATGTTATAAAGATTCTTTTGTTGTTTGGCAATAGATGTCTAGCCTTTGTACGTACATTTTCTTTAGGTAGATGATTGTATATAGTGTTTTTCTCATAAGTGTCTTTTAGAATGTCTGTGTTAGTAATTTCTGTCAAATGTCCCTGGTCTGTATAGTTATATTCGTATATCAGTTGAATTGACAGCTCTGAAGAAGTCCATGTGTATGGACGAAACGCGTCAGCTGCTCACAGTCATCAAGATAGTTGTTTTAACTCTGTTTAAATAAAAGAAGAACTTTTGAAAAATATATTGTTGGAGACAGATTGAATATTTTTCCTTGTTTTGTGGTCCACCTTTGCTTTCGTTTTAATTGTGATTTTTCTGTATTGCTCGCATTGTGGCAGTGGTTGCGTTGACAGTGTGCACGCAGATCTCTGGGTATCCCTAATAGATAGACATATTTATTAAGGGATAGTGAGTCAGGTGCTGTGGTCTATAGGGTTCCACAGTCTAAGCTTTTATTCCTATAGTATTACCCTAGCACAATCTTGCCTCGTATTGAGGCCTCAAAGCGCTTTTGGCCGTCAAATAAGTAATTGCTACATCTTTAGTGTACATAAATAGGAGAAGAGTATTATTAGACATCATATATATTAGTACAGCTCCAAATTTGGAGCAGCTACATGGATTTATTTATTTTATTTTTAATTCACAGAGTTTTATATAGCGCAAACTTGACGCAAAGGTATTGGGTATCATGCGCTTTACATAGCACCAGTTGCACTACTTGAGGACATTTATTTTTGTTAAGAACAGGGAGATTAAGTGATTTACCCAGAATCACAGGATGTTCAGCGTCATCGCTGAGACTCAAACCCCGTTCCCCAGATTTGAGGTTGACCGCCCTAGCTGTTAGGACAACTCCTCTCCCCATACATGGGTTATGACTGTGATTGCAACCAAAGGAGTGTGAGGATAGAGACACAAGCAGTATTTACAAAACACTTGATGATTGTGGCAAACATTTTACTAGCTACAGCATCGACAAATGCTAAATATTTTCTTTTCTTACTTAGGGCCTGATTATGAGTTTGGCAGATGGGATGCTCCAACACAAACATGTCAGATATCCTGTCTCTCTGCCATATTGAAAGTTCCATTGGATATCATGGAATTGTAATTTGGCACACTAGATACTTGTCACGGTATTGATGGAGTAACCCTGTGCACCAAACTCATTATCAGGCCCTTAACTCTTGTTATTTACTTAACCGCATCGATGCTGCGGCGATTTTCGCGCTGTGCGGCTTTTTTTTAAAAGCCGCGTTACATGACGAGCTCAGCTCGTCATCAGCACACGCCACCCGTGGGTGATGACGAGCTGAGCTCATCATCAGCATCGAAAGGGTTAAGGACCTTATTCTACTTGGAAGTTCATTCCAGAGATTGATTGTCTATGCTGAGAAGGAGCTAACTTGCTTTACTGGTGCCTGGTTACTGTAGACACAATGTGATTCTGCCCAGCCCCTCTCCCTGCCCAACAACTGAATGCAAAAAAAATAGATCTTTAACCTGTTGTCAAACAGTGTGGAAAGTGGGCTTGGAATTGTAAGTGGAAGATTGTGACTACTGGCACCTTTGCATCAGTTAATCCAAATAGTTGTGACTAAATTATTACACTTTTCAAAATCCTCAAACTAATAAATTGATTACAGTGAGCAAAACAATGCCATGCATTAAAAGTCATACCATTTTTCTCAAATTATTCTTGTATTTATCTTCTGTGAGAGAGGAAATATCCAACTGTTTTCAGTCCCTAGCATATTTACATCACAAGAGAAGCTGCTCACCATTTGTCTATATAGGCAGAAACAAGAGAAAATGCCAATACTGCTGTGAAAGTTCTGCCTTTCTCTTCATAATTTGTTACAATTCTTTTTCTTGCCTGAGGCTTTGCATCCCCATTCTTTTCTGGAATCCTGCAATGCAGACACAAGAAGATTCTTAGAACCGAGTATGGCAGCATTCTCTTTTTTCAGATGGATGAATCAGGAAGAAACAGGTGAGAAAAATTCCTAATTTTTCCACCATGAACACCTGGATAGGCGTCCTCTCTCTAATAAGAGTGAAATCCAGGCCTTGAGCCAGGGTTTGTGTAGAGTATATATAACAATCCATCCACGATGGCTGTAGATTTCCATGAGACCCTAAGATCTCAAGATTTCTTGCAAGATCTCGTAGAGGTTCAGATCCACTGGTGACATAATGTGGAGGTTGAAAAGTGAGACTCTGCTGACAATGTTCTATCTCACCTTTGGTAGGGAGAGTGGTTCCTAGTGGTAGAGAGAGTGTGGGTGGCAGATAAACCAATGGGCCACCCTGGAGATGAAATGTCTTCAGATTTAAAGACTAGTGGCATGCCACAGACGTTTTGTGCTTCCACAGAAGGCCTGAAAGGATGTGACATTACCTAGGCAAATTTGTGTAAAGGCAATTTTCAAGCATGGCCCAATACTTGATTTTAGACTTCTCTTTTGTCTGATTGCCTTGACTTGACTGAAAGAAGGTTGTTCATATATCATGGATTGCCCATTAGTACAACACACAATTATTGAAGGATGTTCTTTTTGCTGTAACCACTGAAGAACGTTGAGAGCTGGAGTACTGTTTAAGTGATGCATTATGTGTTTTTCTTAGTTTGTCACACCAGTTATAGTTAGGTGGAAATTTTACTGATATAAAACCAATGAAATTCCCACGTTATAGTTAGTTGGACTCACTATAACTTGCGCGTGTAATGCACTGCTGATGACATCACATATTACATCACTCATGACATGGTCAGTGACATCACTCATGACATCACTGATGACACCATCCAGTGAATGTGTATCTTTCTGAAAAATAAATATTTTTTATATATGTATATGTAAAGGTCGATGGAAGAATAAATGTTTAAATAAATGTTTTAATGAATGTTTTTTTTTAAAAAATTGATTGGTTAACTGGCTTATTAAGTGTATCTTAGTGAATACATATATTAGCAAGTAATTTTTAAATATTTAAATATATGTATCAGTGTTTCACTTTGTGTATAATTGGCTACATGGGTTGTTGAGTAGCTACATGTGTGTGTATATGGGTTATTAGATGTTTTTTTAGTATCTTTATAATTGTCTGTTTGATTTGGTGGGGGTGTTACTTAGCACATAGATGCATCAATGACTGACTCACTGTTTGTATATGTTTTGAAGACAGCATATGTGCCGGACTGTATGGGTGAATGAGTGTGTATATGTATGTGTTAGTAAGTGAAGGACTGTCTCACTAGTGTCTTTATCAGTAACTACATATGTTTTAATCTAGTATATGTGAGTATTGATGTATATAAGTGAGTATATGTGAGAGTGAGAGATTGAAAGAGTTCTTGTTTTAATAAGTATGTGTTTCTATAAGTGATAGTTTAAGAGAGTAAGTATGTGTAAGTTTCCTTAGAAGTAAGGTGGTAGTGTGTGTATAGCTGTATATGCAAAAAAAAGGATGTTCAATAGTTTATTTGCATGTGTGAGTATGTGTGTGAGCAAGTTTTGGAAGACTGTCGGTGTGTTAACGGATGTAAAGGTGTCTCACTACATATGATAAGTGAGGATGTATGATGTAACAACGCGGACTTTTACTCCGCATACTGTTACAACGCAGTTTTTACAACGCGGGTCATGTAACAACGCATGTATTTACAACGCATTTTTTTACAACGCAGGTACCTTTACAACGCGGACCATTACAACGTAAGTATTGGTAAGTATATATTAATTAGAATAATATAATAGTAACTTAATTTTAAAAGTATAATATAATGTAATTTTAAATAATTTAATTTCCGTAAATTAATTTTAATTTAAATTAATGTTACTTTATTTTTACCCTGTACCCCTGTACCCCAAAAACTCAAAACTGACCCACAACCCCAAAAATAATGGAAAGTAATTTAATTTAATTTATTTGCTAATAAATAATTTAAATTATAATTAAATTTAATTTATTTTTACCCTGTACCCCAAAAACCCAAAACTGACCCTGAACCCTAAAAATACCCCTTTACCCAAAAACCCAAAACTGACCCTGAACCCTAAAAATACCCCTTTACCCAAAAACCCAAAACTGACCCTGAACCCTAAAAATACCCCTTTACCCTAAAACCCAAAACTGACCCTGAACCCTAAAAATACCCCTTTACCCAAAAACCCAAAACTGACCCTGAACCCTAAAAATACCCCTTTACCCAAAAACCCAAAACTGACCCTGAACCCTAAAAATACCCCTTTACCCTAAAACCCAAAACTGACCCTGAACCCTAAAAATACCCCTTTACCCTAAAACCCAAAACTGACCCTGAACCCTAAAAATACCCCTTTACCCAAAAACCCAAAACTGACCCTGAACCCTAAAAATACCCCTTTACCCAAAAACCCAAAACTGACCCTGAACCCTAAAAATACCCCTTTACCCTAAAACCCAAAACTGACCCTGAACCCTAAAAATACCCCTTTACCCAAAAACCCAAAACTGACCCTGAACCCTAAAAATACCCCTTTACCCTAAAACCCAAAACTGACCCTGAACCCTAAAAATACCCCTTTACCCTAAAACCCAAAACTGACCCTGAACCCTAAAAATACCCCTTTACCCAAAAACCCAAAACTGACCCTGAACCCTAAAAATACCCCTTTACCCTAAAACCCAAAACTGACCCTGAACCCTAAAAATACCCCTTTACCCAAAAACCCAAAACTGACCCTGAACCCTAAAAATACCCCTTTACCCTAAAACCCAAAACTGACCCTAACCCCTAAAAATACCCCTTAACCCCAAACATATAACATTTAAAATATAACCATATACTTACCAATACTTACGTTGTAATGGTATGCGTTGTAAGGGTACCTGCGTTGTAAAAAAATGCGTTTTAAAAACATGAGTTGTAACAGTATCCGCGTTGTAATGGATGCGTTGTAAAAGTAGTGCGTTGTAAAAAATGCGTTGAAACAGGTGCACACCGATAAGTGAGTATATGTATGAATTACTATATAGAACTGTTGGTGAATGAGTGGATGTGTATATAGATGGTGGAATTACTGAATTGGTTGTTGTAACTGGTATAGGTATCTCCTTTTTTTTGAAAATGTTAGTTTCTATTTTTGAATATTTGTTTCAAGGGTTACTTTACAGTGAAAGAAGGTCAGTCACTCTGACACAAGGATGGTGTCATCAGTGATGTCATGAGTGATGTCACTGACCATGTCATGAGTGATGTGATATGTGATGTCATCAGCAGTGCATTACACGCGCAAGTTATAGTGAGTCCAACTAACTATAACGTGGGAATTTCATTGGTTTTATATCAGTAAAATTTCCACCTAACTATAACTGGTGTGAAACCTATGGTTTTTTCAGTGAATTTAATAGGTTTTTTAAATGCTAATTCCTAACTATAACTGGTATGAAACCAATGGTTTTTTCAGTGAATTTCATAGGTTTTTTAAATGCTAATTCCTAACTATAACTGGTGTGAAACCTATGGTTTTTTCAGTGAATTTCATAGGTTTTTTAACTGCTAATTCCTAACTTTTTATACGGACTCATACCTATATGGCTGAGATACCCGCCACCCCCTCTCAACACAATCCCCAAGGATGGGAAACCGGAAACAGTTCTGAACTTTTGGAAGACGGGAGGGAGTGACCCTCCCGGCCGTATTTATTAAAATATGAAACAAAATTAAAACATTAAAATAACAGTTTCATATTATGTACAATTTCATTACCACATTGCGATGTTTGGCTAACCTTAACATATTCTCTAATACAAAGGTTCTCCTAGCCGAACTAACATCCTACAAAACATCTAACTTGAAATTTTGAAATTGTACATCCTAACGTTTAAGGGCCAACGGCAAGGTCGTAACCGGTGTCAAGATCCCTAACCAGAAATATCCCCCTCACTTGTGAGGGGCGACCGCACAGAGGTGTACCTCGAGTGCAACTACCAATTTCCCTTGACTTGACGGGGGCCCCAATAAACTCGACGCCACTTAAAGGACGTCCGAGGACTCGTGTGAGGAATCTAGAAGGTAGCGTAGACCCCCCCCCAAACCCCACACAACTTACCACATTTGCCGTCGCAGATGTCCTGGCCCCGGGAAATTCTCCAGGAGGGGGCTGTAGCCCCTCCTACCCAGGAAGGGGCCTTGACCGCCTTTCCTTTCCTTTCGGCGGCCCATCCTTAGAAGGGACCGCCTTCCCCGTTGAGGGGCCAATGGCCACCTCCCTCGAGCGCTCCCATCCGTAATGGGTGACGCCCACTCATAGGGATCTTCCAATTAGTGCTCACCGATCATGACCTTACCGCCACAGGCCGGATAGTTGACCGGCTATCCGGACCCCCCACAACACTCCTACCTAAAGGTCATGTCTTAAAGTCTTTAGCCAAGCTATACAGTCTCCTATGAGTAACTCATTCCCCACCCGGGACAAATGAACACCATCCCCCAAATACATACTGTCACCAGTAATACAACCATGTGAAATAGAATGCAGTGTATTGGAACGGAACAATCTACTCACTTTGTTATTAATTTTTCTTACTGAATGATTCAGAGCAGAAACAGAAATAGCCCCCCGCCATACTTTTCGTGGGATCATATGTGACCATGCAATCGTGCACCCTGGAACTCTCCTCGCCAACCAACTTACAGTGGAAAGCATCGCCTCAAGAAGAAGTCGTCTACCAGTGGTGACCAAATCATTGCCCCCAAGATGTACTATGACTATAGACGGCGGTGACCTCGTCCGCCCTAGCAAACCCTCAAAAAATGATTGAAACTGGTCAATACAGAGTCCGCCCTTACCGTAGAAGGACACACTGTACCCGTATTCCCCAGCCACGTGAATCATGTCACCTGCTTTGAATACGTCCGCGGCACGCCTCACGTATGAGTGGCCCACGACCCACACCTCCTTTTTCACAGCCGGTGAAGTCTGACCGCTGGCCCGGTGTTGGGTCGACTGCATAGTCCGCCCCGCCTCGTAGGCTTGCGCAACTGAAACCAAACAAAAACAAGAAGCGTGAGTACATCATTACAGCTTTACAACATGTGCAACCACACATACCTCTTATAACAATTGGAGGACCAACGCCCCACACGTTTAACTTGTTCAACATTCAGACCCCTGGCTGTAGCCTCTGTAGCAGCCCCTATCCGAAAGGAATGGGTCCCAAACTCGCCCGGGTTCAAGCCCGCAGCAGTAATCGACATCGCAAGCACCCGCTGAAACTGAAACCTCGTCAGTGGGGTGGCGTCAGCGTGTCTCAACAAGGTCCCCCCCCATGATGCCACCCTTTGTGCTAAATATTCCTCTACACAACTCACCGGGCACATGGAGGACCCGGGGATCCTTTGTATGATTATGCAATCACCCATCGCACCCTGATCGGTCTTGGACCTGACGAACGAGACAGTCATTGTCTCCCCTCTGATCTGAACGTGCTCTTGGCACAGTCCCCCCATCACGTCCTGCTTGTTCCTCGCCACTAGTTCGCTTACCCGCATAGCCCCATGGAATACCAGCGTAAAAGCGGCTCGGAATAACACTGTTTCATACTGGGATGAACATGTTGCAGGGAGTCTAGATAATAACATGGCCAACCTATCCAAACCTATCGGGCGCCTTTCATCTACTCTGCGACCCTCAAGGCGTTGCCACCCACGTAGCGCTTTTTGCACAACGAAAGACGCTGTCGGGTCCTGGATCCCATGAGCCCTAGCCACAAAGGAAATGGCGGCCCGATGCCTCTGGGCCGTAGCCACTGATTTGCCTGCCTGACGTAAAGACAGCAGGAATTTCACTACCAACTCCTCCTGGCCCCAAAGCTCCCCTCTAGCCGCCCCCAAAAAAGCCCAATAGGAACGGAACGCCCCTTCATATGCCTTCCTCGTCCTGGGTGCTAAACTCTCTCCCACGAGGTTCTGTAGTTCGGGGCACCGAGAGACTAGAGAGCTTCGGGAAAGGGTGCTGCCACCGGGTCCGCTGTGGGCAGAAAACCCCAGAAGGCCTGCATACGAAAACGAGAAAGCGCATCAGCCGCCTGGTTCATCACCCCCGGGACATGTCTTGCCTTAAATAGGACATTCAATTGCATACACAATAACACAATTTCCTTGAGCAATCTCAGAATCCATTTGCATCGTGCTGCCTGGCTATTGATACACTCAACAACGGTCATGTTATCAGACCAGAATACCACAGAGTGATCTCTGAACCCCTCGGGCCAAGTTCTCAGGGCCACCAGAATGGGAAAAAGTTCTAGGAAAGCAATGTTACTTGTCAGACCACTATCATGCCACCATGACGGCCATTTTTGTGCCGACCACTGAGTGCCGAATATGGCACCAAAACCAATGCTCCCTGCCGAATCTGTCCACAGCCCCAGCTCCTCAGAGGACACGGCCGGTTTGTTCCAGACAATTCGACCATTGAAATCCGCCAGAAATGCCAACCAAATGCGCATGTCCTGGCGAACCTCTGCCGAGAGCCTTGCGCGATGATGACCCTCCTTCAGGCCGACCATGGCTTGAGCGATCGAGCGAGAAAAGGGGCGGGCCATCGGTATAACTCTTACGGCAAAATTCAACTGTCCCACCAATTGCTGTAATTGATGTAGCTTAACCTTAGACTCACTTATACACATTTGCAGGGATGCCCTGAATCTTAACACTTTGTCACCTGGTAAACGAAAACAACCTTCTTCGGAATCGAGCTCGATCCCCAGAAACTTGAGGCAAGTCGAGGGACCCACAGTCTTACCTGGTGCCAATGGCACGCCAAACTGATTCATCAAGACACAAAATGCAGTCAAAGCCTGACCACATTCAGGATCCCCGGCTGCCCCCAGAAACAAAAAGTCATCGAGATAATGCATAACATGTTGAAACCCCGTCTTCTTTGTGAAGACCCATTGCAGGAAGGAACTGAACTTTTCGAAATAGGCACACGATATAGAGCACCCCATCGGCATACACCTATCCATGTAATAGTGACCCTGAAACATGAAACCAAGGAGACGCTGATCGTCTGGATGTACCGGGAGCAACCGGAACGCTGACTCGATATCCGATTTCGCCATCAGCGCACCGGGCCCCAGGCGATTCAATATGGCTACGGCCTCATCGAAGGATGCGTACCGCACCGAACACACTTCCGGGTCTATCGCATCGTTTACGGAAAGACCACGTGGGGCTGATAAATTGTGTATCAGCCGAAACTCACCCGGGTCCTTCTTGGGGACCACCCCTAAAGGGGAACATACAAAGTTAGCAACTGGTGGCACATTAAATGGACCGGCGACTCGACCTCGAGCCACCTCCTTCCCGATCTTTTCCTGTATAACGGTCGTATGCTGTAAGACTGATATCTGGTTTTTACATTTTGCTATACCCTGAAACTCCCCCACTGGGATGCGGAAACCATATGAAAATCCGTTCCGCAACACCCCAGCGGAAGCGTGATCCGGGTATTCGCTGAGCCAGGGAATCATTGCCATGGTATCAATCGGGGTAGGTAAAGGCGCCCCTCGGACTATGTTAGACCTGTTTAGCGCCTCCTCTACCCCCGTTATCACCCGTTTTGGCTCTGCACATGGACTCAGGATGGGATGATTGCCCACACCCCCCACATTCGTGCCTAAATTTGCATGACCCCTGGGGCCTCGTACATTTCCCCCTGTTAAAGTTCCAACAAACCCCCCTTTTACCTGCGTTGCCGATTGGCCTCGAGTGATTGTCGTTACTCGTACATGATCGAAAGGGCGTCCCCGCATATTGGCGGGAGGATTCACCAACGTTACTCCCTACCAATGGCACCTTCAACATACCAGAATCCTCCATTTTGGACCAGGACACAGAATCATAACAATCCCAAGTTAAGTTTTTATCATGCTCTTTCGCTTTTCTGAAAATATTGTCGTAACAAAACCAATGATTGCCCTCGTGAGATACTGAATACCCCATGATCCGTGACTGATAAATCGGCAATTCGGGCAGCAATTCGGGCCTACGTTCACCCAAGATGGATGTAAAAACCCCCCATGCTTTGCCCCAATTACCAATGTTTTCATTTACCTTAAAGGCGGCCATCTTTGCGCGCCAAACACTCGGATGCATGAGCTCCTTCTGGCTCTTAACATGCTCCATCTCATAATGATCAGTAAGCAACGAGAAGATGTTTATATACTCCCCTGCCCATATCTTCTCTTTGATAGCCAGAGGGACATGTTGACCCAACTTTTCCCTTCGAGAGGGTGCCGACTCATCCCTCGCAATCGGCAATGGCCGCTTACCTGAACCGGAAGCTGTATCTGCGACTGGACCTGAGCCAGGTGGTTTCTCTACTGCCGCAGCCGGCGATGGTGCCTTCGTCGCTTCCCTTGTTTCCCGCAGCTGCTTCATCAACACCTGCGCGTCGTCAGCCGTGGCGCCCTTGCTACCTTTACCCAACCACGCTGCTAATTGTGCTGCCAGCTCGGGCGGCATATCCTCCCCGGACACGGGGGTGACCACCACGGGAATCGGATTCCCTTCCTCCGGCACAGGAGTGGGTGCTTCGAGTGGGGTACAGGGAACTGGGACGTCTCCCCCAGCTGCTCCCCTTCTGGGCCTCTTGCCTTTTCCTCCTGGAGCTGCTCCTGCCAGAGAACGTTTCGGCCCCCCTTCCTCGTCTTTCTCCGCCATTCGCTTCTTTAGGTCGGTCACCTCCTTCATGAGAACACGCAGCATCTGGTCGGTAGTCATTCGCTTTCCCGCCTTCTTAGGCATTCTCCGACAGAGTATCTGTAAAACAAACAAGAAAGATTACAACGCTCAAAATTGGCTCTTCGTTCCGTCTCGAGCTCACGTGCAGCGAGGTGGTGCAGCTTCAGAGCACAGGAACAAGAGGATGCTTCCTTGGCTTGTTGCTCCTTTTATCCGTCTTCAGGGCGGGCGTAAACCCGCCCCGGCCTGCCCCGAGGGCGTGGCCCGGCCGCGTCAGTGTCTAGGCCAGCCCACTCCAGGGCGGGAAAAGGCGCGCCCCGGCTACGCCGCTTCGGGCATACCAGCCGAGACTCGCCTCCCGCCCAAGATGGCTTCCCGGGGGGATCGTGGTACTCCGCCATACGTTCGGGGGGACCGAATGGTCGCCCCTTTCCATGTGTTTTTAAGTGAATTTCTAAGGTTATTTTTTCGCAAATATCCATAGCTTAGAAAGGTATGTTTTTCTAAAAATGAATCCTATATTGTATATTAATAATATTTTTTTTTTCAAAAAAGTATATATATTTTTTTATATTTCACTCTGGAGCGCTCCCGGTGCGCGTACCGGTCAGCGCCCCGGTGCGCGTACCGGGGCGCGTCCCGTCAAAGCACCAAAAAAAAAAAGAAAAAAAAAGGAGTGAGCATGAGGAATGGGGAAAAAAAGAGAGTGGTGTAAAGAGAAAGAGAGCTAAAGGGAGAAACACAGAGGGACTGTGTAAGAGATAGTAAAACAGAGAAAAGGTATAAGAGGAAGTAACTGTGAAAAGGAAAATTAATAAGGGAGCAAAAGAAGAGAAGAAAGAGGAAGAAAACTAAAGCAGATGTTCTGGGAGAATGTGAATGGGTGATGACAGTAAAAGGAAGGAGAGTAAAGGATGAGGAATGAAAGGTAGTGACGGAACCAGAGAAAAGGAACAATGGTGACGGAGGGAAAGAAAATAGCAGTGAGTGTAAGTAAAGAGGAGTGAAAGAGGGTGGATAAAAGTGAATAAGGGTAAGACATGGGGAGTGACAGAACGAAAGAACAGAGAGAGTAAAGGAAGGAGTGTCAGAAAGGGACTAAGTGAAGCAGAAAAAAAAGGAAAGAGAAGGAGTGTGGGTGAGCAGGGGCACTGAAAGAAGTTGAATGTGGTAGGAAAGTAAGGAAAAGAGAAGTAAACATGGAGGATAAGAATAAGTGAGGGAAGCAGAGTAAGAAAACAGGGGTGAGGTAGGGTGAGAGAAAAGTAGTGAGGTTAAAACAAAGGGTGATGATAAACTACATTTTGTAGTCACACTTACCATGTAATTAATGAAAACTTACTTGCATCTTTAAACTACACTTTGTATATGTGAAAGACAAAAGAAAAAAAAGTTATAAATAGTAAAATATATATTTTAAAATAGAAGAAACAGGTCAAAAGGTAAAAAATCTAAAAAAGTTTACTAAGAAATAAAGCAATAGTGAAGGATACAAAAACAGAAATAAAGTAATGTAGAAAGAGAAACAAGAGGGAAAAAGAAATAGAAAGAGAACAAATTACTGAAGATAAGTAAGATACTAAATGAATGCGAGATACCAAAACGAAATCAGGAAAGAGAAGAAAGTAAAAGGAAAATGAGTGAAAAGGAGAGGAGTCTAAATGAGGAACTATTAATAAGAAAGAGGAATAGAAGATGACTGAGAGTGAGTGAAGGGGAGTCACAGAGTGAAGGGATGAAAGGAATGAGGTTAATATAGAACGATAGAGGAAAAAGGAGTGAGAGAGTAAATACACAGAAAGACAAAGGGAAGGACTGAGTGAACTGCAGTACAATGAGTGAGAAAGGAAAAAGAGTAAAGGAGCAAAAGAAGGAAAGAGAGGGGAAGAGAACTAAAGCAGTGGTACTGAGAGAATGTGAGAAAGATGAAAAGTGGTGGAAGGGAGAGAGGAAATGCAGGCAGTTCAAATTGGATTGAGGAGTTGTGAATGAAGTGGAGTAAAAGAACAGCGATGAAACAAAGTGAAAAAAAGGCAGTGTAAGTGAGTAAAGAGAGCAAAATAAGGGTGGAAAAAGGAAAATGAGTGTGAGACAATGGGAATACAATATAAATTACACAATGCAAACTATAGAATAACTTATACAATATGTTACATTGTTTATTTTTGCTGTTCTCAGAATATATTGAATTTCACTTAAATTAGTGAGTTGAAACTCTTCATCATATAACAGCGGGGAAAAAAAACACAATCTAAAAGATTGTGTTTAACCTCATAGCTGCTATTAAACATTCCTCCCCAGTGCTGCGCTCCATTGGAACTAGTGCTGAATGGACGTCCAATGGTCGTGCGCAGCACTGGGGAGGTAGTGCTGCCGTCGGCCAATGCACCGAGGCAGCACTTAAGGGGTTAAAAAAACATAAAAACTTACAACTCATATATGTACACTAATCTTTGATTCACTTACTTTTCTGTGAGGCCAAATAGAAGATAGTGAAGGTCCTTTCGGTGGAAAAAAAGTCTGCTGTTCTCTATAACTTCAATTTCATCGACTTCCTATGAAAAAAGATCTAAGAACATCATACCTTACACTTTCCTTACGGCCAAATCGTGTCAGATATATATTTTTTTTTTTACTTTGAGATCCACTTACAATACCTATATGAGATAAATAATTTTAAACATTAGATTAACTAACTAACTAACTTTTATTAACTATTCCCGTCTTCAAAGGCCAATTACCTTTACTAAAACTTTGGTTTTAAAAAAACTAGGTAAGGATTTTTAAAGTCATAAGTCAAACGTTGTTTATAAGTCAAATAAGAATCATTGCAGTAACTCCAACCTTTTTTACATTTTAAGTAGCATGTATAATGTCCTGATGTTGTCGAAGGACCGTCATGATAAATAATAGCTACAGTTGTAAAGGTTCTTCCTGAAATTGATAACTGAGAAGCCACAAAATTTTAGATAGACGTTGTCAATTTAGTTCCATCAGGTCTACATAGTTGGAAAACTAAAATGATATACTGACCATAACTTTGTATAAATAATGTGGATACATTGGACACTTCCATTGGGTACACACCATATTATGATCTGCTGCTTTAACTAGATTTTTAAATGACACTGATTTACAGTCTGGTAAAGTCAAATATATAAATCTTTCAGTGTTTATTCTAGTAGTACTTGATGAACTACAGTTGTGGCATTCATGCTGCCATAGATAAGAGAGGCTAAATAGATTATCTACATCTACACCTTCATCTTCCAAAACACCAAACATATACATTAAAAATTCCTGACAATCCTGCTGAATGTTCTGTGAAAATTTATCTTGACCAGAACCCATATCTATATGGCCGAGATACCCGCCACCCCCTCTCAACACAATCCCCAAAAGGAAGGGAAACCGGAAACAGTTCTTAAAGTTTTTGGATGTGGGATGGAGTGACCATCCCGGCCGTATTTATTAAAACAAAAAATTAAAACATTAAACGTTTTCATGTTATGTACAATTTCATTATCACATTACGATGTTTGGCTAACCTTAACATAATCTCTAATACAGAGGTTCTCCTAGCCGAACTAGCATCCTACAAAAACATTCTCTAAGAACACTGAAATTGTACATCCTAACGTTTAAGGGCCAACGGCAAGGTCATAACCGGTGTCAAGATCCCTAACCAGACTTACCCCTCCCACTTAGGAGGGGCGATGGCACAGGGGCTTACCACAAGTGCAACTACTAACAATTTCCCTTGACTTGACGGGGGCACTTAAGACTCGACGCCATTTAAAGGTCGTTCGAACACTTGTGTGTGGTATCTAGAAGGTATCGTTGACCTCTCCCCACCCCACACAACTTACCGCATCTGCCGTCGCAGATGACACTGGCCCCGGGAAATTCCCCAGGAGGGGGCTGTAACCCCTCCTACAAAGGAAGGGGCCTTGACCGCCTTTCCTTTACTTCCGGCGACCCGCCCTTAGACGGGACCGCCTCCCCACTGAGGGGCCAATGGCCACCTCTCCCGAGCGCTCCCATCCGTGTTGGGTGACGCCCACTCATAGGGATCTACCAATTAGTGCTCACCGATCATGACCTTACCGCCTACCAAAAATAAATACGACAATTCTTAAACCTATGAAAACATTGGTCGCTCCGACCGAAAGAACATGCTAGAAATGCAACACTATATCAAATTATTTTAATCGTAACAACCTAAACGATATTCACCATCCTTTATTATGATTAACCACAAACTGATACTGTTATCACCTGTAAACAAAAACGGAAAACAAACTTATTAATTCATTTTATTGTACTACAACTTTGCTGTCCTCAGGGGCTGGTGGGTGGGTCAAAATTGGCTCTTCGTTCCGTCCCGAGCTCACGTGTAGCGAGGAGGTGCAGCTTCGGAGCACAAGAACAAGAGGACGTCTTCTGGTCTTGCGCCTTCTTTTATCCGTCTTCAGGGCGGGCGAAAACCCGCCCCCGCCCGCCCCGAGGGCGTGCCTGGCTGCGTTGGTGTCTAGGCCAGCCCACTCCAGGGCGGGAAAAAGCGCGCCCCGGCTACGCCGCTTCGGGCATACCAGCCGAGACGCGCCTCCCGCCCAAAAATGGCTTCCCGGGGGGATCGAGGCACTCATCCATACGTTCGGGGGGACCGAGTGGTCGCCCCTTTCCATATGGCCGAGATACCCGCCACCCCCTCTCAACACAATCCCCAAAAGGAAGGGAAACCGGAAACAGTTCTTAAAGTTTTTGGATGTGGGATGGAGTGACCATCCCGGCCGTATTTATTAAAACAAAAAATTAAAACATTAAACGTTTTCATGTTATGTACAATTTCATTATCACATTACGATGTTTGGCTAACCTTAACATAATCTCTAATACAGAGGTTCTCCTAGCCGAACTAGCATCCTACAAAAACATTCTCTAAGAACACTGAAATTGTACATCCTAACGTTTAAGGGCCAACGGCAAGGTCATAACCGGTGTCAAGATCCCTAACCAGACTTACCCCTCCCACTTAGGAGGGGCGATGGCACAGGGGCTTACCACAAGTGCAACTACTAACAATTTCCCTTGACTTGACGGGGGCACTTAAGACTCGACGCCATTTAAAGGTCGTTCGAACACTTGTGTGTGGTATCTAGAAGGTATCGTTGACCTCTCCCCACCCCACACAACTTACCGCATCTGCCGTCGCAGATGACACTGGCCCCGGGAAATTCCCCAGGAGGGGGCTGTAACCCCTCCTACAAAGGAAGGGGCCTTGACCGCCTTTCCTTTACTTCCGGCGACCCGCCCTTAGACGGGACCGCCTCCCCACTGAGGGGCCAATGGCCACCTCTCCCGAGCGCTCCCATCCGTGTTGGGTGACGCCCACTCATAGGGATCTACCAATTAGTGCTCACCGATCATGACCTTACCGCCTACCAAAAATAAATACGACAATTCTTAAACCTATGAAAACATTGGTCGCTCCGACCGAAAGAACATGCTAGAAATGCAACACTATATCAAATTATTTTAATCGTAACAACCTAAACGATATTCACCATCCTTTATTATGATTAACCACAAACTGATACTGTTATCACCTGTAAACAAAAACGGAAAACAAACTTATTAATTCATTTTATTGTACTACAACTTTGCTGTCCTCAGGGGCTGGTGGGTGGGTCAAAATTGGCTCTTCGTTCCGTCCCGAGCTCACGTGTAGCGAGGAGGTGCAGCTTCGGAGCACAAGAACAAGAGGACGTCTTCTGGTCTTGCGCCTTCTTTTATCCGTCTTCAGGGCGGGCGAAAACCCGCCCCCGCCCGCCCCGAGGGCGTGCCTGGCTGCGTTGGTGTCTAGGCCAGCCCACTCCAGGGCGGGAAAAAGCGCGCCCCGGCTACGCCGCTTCGGGCATACCAGCCGAGACGCGCCTCCCGCCCAAAAATGGCTTCCCGGGGGGATCGAGGCACTCATCCATACGTTCGGGGGGACCGAGTGGTCGCCCCTTTCCATATGGCCGAGATACCCGCCACCCCCTCTCAACACAATCCCCAAAAGGAAGGGAAACCGGAAACAGTTCTTAAAGTTTTTGGATGTGGGATGGAGTGACCATCCCGGCCGTATTTATTAAAACAAAAAATTAAAACATTAAACGTTTTCATGTTATGTACAATTTCATTATCACATTACGATGTTTGGCTAACCTTAACATAATCTCTAATACAGAGGTTCTCCTAGCCGAACTAGCATCCTACAAAAACATTCTCTAAGAACACTGAAATTGTACATCCTAACGTTTAAGGGCCAACGGCAAGGTCATAACCGGTGTCAAGATCCCTAACCAGACTTACCCCTCCCACTTAGGAGGGGCGATGGCACAGGGGCTTACCACAAGTGCAACTACTAACAATTTCCCTTGACTTGACGGGGGCACTTAAGACTCGACGCCATTTAAAGGTCGTTCGAACACTTGTGTGTGGTATCTAGAAGGTATCGTTGACCTCTCCCCACCCCACACAACTTACCGCATCTGCCGTCGCAGATGACACTGGCCCCGGGAAATTCCCCAGGAGGGGGCTGTAACCCCTCCTACAAAGGAAGGGGCCTTGACCGCCTTTCCTTTACTTCCGGCGACCCGCCCTTAGACGGGACCGCCTCCCCACTGAGGGGCCAATGGCCACCTCTCCCGAGCGCTCCCATCCGTGTTGGGTGACGCCCACTCATAGGGATCTACCAATTAGTGCTCACCGATCATGACCTTACCGCCACAGGTCCGGATAGTTGACCGGCTATCCGGACCCCCCACAAAACTCCTACCTAAAGGTCATGCTTTAAAGATTTTAACCAGGCTAGGAAGTCTCCTATGAGTAACTCATTCCCTGCCCTCGACAAATGCACACCATCCCCCAGATACATACTGTCATCATTAATACAATTATGCGAGATTGAATGCAATGTCTTGGAACGGAACAACCTACTCACTTTGTTATTCAATTTTTTAACGGAATGATTCAAAGCAGGGATCGAGATAGCCCCCCGCCACACTTTTCGTGGGATCACATGAGACCACGCAATTAGGCACCCCGGAACTCTCCTCGCTAACCAACTTACCGTGGAAAGCATAGCCTCCAGGAGCAGTCGTCTACCGGTGGTGACCAAATCATTGCCCCCCAAATGTACTATGACTATGGACGGCGGTGACCTCATCCGCTCTAACAGGCCCTCAAAAAATTCCTGAAACTGGTCAATACAGAGACCGCCCCTTCCGTAGAAGGACACTCTGTACCCGTATTCCCCAGCTACGTGAATCATGTCACCTGCTTTGAATACGTCTGCGGCCCGTCTCACGTATGAGTGGCCCACGACCCACACCTCCTTCTTCACAGCCGGTGACGTGCGACCGCTGGCCTGGTGTTGGGTCGACTGCTCAGTCTGCCCTGCCGCGTAGGCTTGCGCAACTGAAAACAAACAAAAGACAAGAGGCGTGAGTACATGAATACAGCTTCACAACATGTGCAATCGCACGTACCTCTTATAACAATTGGAGGACCAGCGCCCCACACGTTTCACTTGTTCTACATTCAGACCCCTGGCTGTAGCTTCAGTGGCAGCCCCTATACGAAAGGAGTGGGTCCCAAATTCGCCCGGGTCCAAGCCCGCTGCGGCAATGGCCATTGCAAGCACCCGTTGAAACTGAAACCTCGTCAGCGGGGTGGCGTCTGCATGCCTCAACAATGTCCCCCCCCATGCTGCCACTCTCTGTGCTAGGTAATCTTCTAAGCACTGTACCGGACACATGGATGACTCGGGGTTCCTGCGAATGATCGTACAGTCCCCTCTCCCATCTTGGTCGGTCTTAGACCGGAGAAAGGAGACAATCATCGCGTCCCCCCTGACCTGAACATGTTCTCTGCACAAGCCCCCCGTCACATCCTGTTTGTTCCTTGCAACCAGCTCACTAACTCTCATAGCCCCGTGAAACGCCAGCGTAAATGCAGACCGGAACAAACAGGTCTCAAAAGGGGACGAGCATGTGTACGGGAGTGTGGTCAGTAACAGGGACAACCTGTCTAGACCTATCGGTCGTCTCACGTCTACTCTGCGACCCTCTAGGCGTTGCCACCCACGCAGCGCTTTCTGTACTGTGAAAGACGCTGTTGGGTCCAGGATGCCATGGGCCCTGGCAACAAAGGAAATGGCGGCACGATGCCTTTGGGCCGTAGCCACCGATTTCCCAGCCCTGTGTAAAGACATAAGAAAGAGTACTACCCACTCTTCCTGACCCCAAAGACCCCCTCTCTCTGCCCCCAAAAAGGCTAAATAGGCCCGGAACGCCCCTTCATATGCCTTCCTTGTCCTGGGTGCTAGACTCTCTCCCACGAGGTGACGAAGTTCGGGGCACCGAGAGACCAGAGAGCTTCGGGGAAGGGTGCCGGCTCCGGGTCCGCTGAAGGGAGGAAACCCGAGAAAGCCTGCATGTGAAAACGAGACAGTGCGTCAGCGGCCTGATTCATCACTCCTGGGACATGTTTTGCTCTGAAAACCACGTTCAGTTGCATACATAGTAGGACAATTTCTTTGAGCAGCCTCAAAATCAATTTACAATGGGCTGACTGACTGTTGATGCATTCTACCACGGTCATATTGTCGGACCAAAAAACGACAGAATGATCTCTAAAACCTGCTGGCCAGGTTCTCAGGGCCACGAGAATGGGAAATAATTCAAGGAAAGCGATATTACTCGTTAGCCCCTTCTCGTGCCACCATAGGGGCCATCTTTGAGCAGACCAGTTCGTGCCGAAGATGGCGCCGAAACCTATGCTTCCTGCTGAATCGCTGAGCCAGGGGATCATTGCCAAGGTATCAATTGGGGTTGGTAAAGGCGCCCCTCGGACTATATTAGACCTGTTTGGCGCCTCCCTTACCCCCATTCTCACCCGTTCTGGCTCTGCACGATGACTCAGGATGGGATGACCCACACGTACTACATTCGTGTCTAAATTTACAGGACCCCGGAGGCCTGGTACATTTCCCTCTGTTGAAGTTATAACAGAAACCCTTTCTCCCGGTATTACCTGCGGGCCTCGACTGGTCGTCGGTGCTCGTACTTGGTCGAAAGGGCGACCCCACATTTTGGCGGGAGTAATCAACAACATTGCTCCCGACCAATGGCATTCTTAACATTCCCGATTCCTTCATTTTATCCCACGTTAAAGAATCGTAACAATCCCAGGTCAAACTTTTGTTATGTTCCTTTTCTTTCCTGAACAGATTATCATAACAAAACCAATGGTTACCTTGATACGCCGTCGAGTAACCCATAATTCGTGATTGGTAAACGGGAAACTCAGGAAGCAACTCGGGCCTACGTTCCCCCAAAATCGATGTAAAAATACCCCAGGCATTGCCCCAGTTGCCAATGTTCTCATTTACCTTAAAGGCGGCCATTTTTGCGCGCCAAACACTCGGATGCATTAGGTCCTTCTGACTTTTTACATGCTCCACATCATAGTGATCAACAAGCAAGGAAAAAATATTCACGTATTCCCCTGCCCAGATCTTTTCCTTTATGGCTAAAGGCACATGTTGTCCCAATCTCTCTCTACGAGAGGGTGCTGACTCGTCCCGTGCAATCGGCAATGGCCGCTTACCTGAACCGGACGCAGCTTCTGCCGCTTGCGGCTTGTCTATCCCTGCCAACGGTGCGGCCACTTATCAGCCCTTTATCACTTTATCAGCGCCTGTGCCTCGGCAGCCGTGGCGCCATCACTGCTATCCCCCAACCATGCTGCTAGCTGTGCTGCCAGCTCGGGGGGCATGTCTTCCTTAGGTGTCGGGGTGACGACAACGGGGATTGGATTCCCCTCGATCGGTACTGGGGTCGGCGCCTCGAGCGGGGCAGAGGGAGCCGGGACATCTCCCCCGGCTGGAACCTTTCTCGGCCTCTTAGGTCTCCCTCCAGCCGGTGGTTGGCCCGATCCTTCCTCCCCGTCTCGCTCCGCCAGCCGCTTCTTTATGTCGGACATATCCTTAAAAAGGGCCCGAACCATCTGCTCAGTCGTCATTCTCTTTGCGCCTTTCTTGGGCATCTCTCCGACGAAGTATCTAGAAGACAAAGAAAAAGATCAAAACGCTCAAAATTGGCTCTTCGTTCCGTCCCGAGCTCACGTGTAGCGAGGAGGTGCAGCTTCGGAGCACAAGAACAAGAGGACGTCTTCTGGTCTTGCGCCTTCTTTTATCCGTCTTCAGGGCGGGCGAAAACCCGCCCCCGCCCGCCCCGAGGGCGTGCCTGGCTGCGTTGGTGTCTAGGCCAGCCCACTCCAGGGCGGGAAAAAGCGCGCCCCGGCTACGCCGCTTCGGGCATACCAGCCGAGACGCGCCTCCCGCCCAAAAATGGCTTCCCGGGGGGATCGAGGCACTCATCCATACGTTCGGGGGGACCGAGTGGTCGCCCCTTTCCAAAATATTTTGAATTTCTGTTACACTTTCTATTTTTGCTCTATCACTGCTACATTTCTCAAACACAGAATTCAATAAACCACACAATCTTTGATCCCGATTTTCAACAATCTGTTCTTCTAAAGTTTGAAGAAAAAAAACAACATTAACCACTACATTAGCATAGCAGTTGACACCAGAACTGTTTTCAAACTGAAATCCAACAACATTTTCATCAGAATCCTTTTTCTTTCTGTTTTGAATTACAGTTTCATCTACTTTTTGTCTTTTTGCTACTACCTCACTGCAATTATTCTCATTTCTTCTTTTTCGGCCTACCACACGTTTTTCAAACAGAGGACATTGAGGCAAATGTGGAGCATACTCTCTTCTTAACCTATTGTATTCTTTAACACAATCTAGATCTGCACAAATCTTTGTCTCACCACACTCAATCAAGTACAATCCTGATAAAGTTCTGACTCGTGATAATGCCACATATGCCATACCCTCTTTAAACACAGATCTTCCAATGTTCACCAAAGCACTATCTACACTTAAACCTTGAGATTTATGAATTGTCACTGCATATGCCAAACAAACAGGAAACTGTTTTCGGCGAACATATAAGTCTTTTACAAGGAAAAATCTAGCAGAACAATGACTGATTTGTTGTACTTGCTCAATGCCATCAAATGTTATTTTTGAAAATTCTATTCCATCTCTATTTCTATATTTCACAAAATCAACAACATAACCCATTGCTCCATTTACCAGACCTCTTTCAACATTTAAATTCCTTCTAAAAATGGTACGACAATTTAAACACACATTCAGAGTCTTTTCAAAACCAGCTGTTTTAGAACTATTTTTCTCTAATGAATCCAATTTTGTTTTCAAATTTTCTGACAAAACAATTGTTGCACCCATATGCTCTATTTTATCTATTGCTTCCAGTTTCACAATCTCTTCATTTTCTAACTTTATCATTTTGTTGTTGAAGATGGAACATTCATACAGAGTTGGCATCAAACATATCCCAGATTTCTTCTCAGTCATTTTAAAAAAAATATTCTCTGGAAGAATGTTTTCATTTGGATACAAATTTGAAATTAATTGAGCATGTAAAGCTGCTTTCCCAAGCTCACTTACTTTTCCGATTCTTACATCTCGTAGAATATTTTTATAATCTTCATCCTTTGCCTGTCGCATATTTTGAAGCAGTTCAGCATATTTAAAATGTAACCATATAGTAACGTTTCCAATGCTTCCAAGGGACTTCCTGGTATCTTCATGCGTGAGCATTTTAAACACTGGTTGTCCTTTTACGGGAGTCAACTGTAATAGATCTCTAAAAACAATAATGTGTTTCCTCCAAATAACACATCATACTCTGTTCTAAGAATTTCTTGCATTCTCAAATGCACAAAAGCAAGCATTAGATTTGAGACCAGGCTTACTTCATCAATGATAATAAGTTTCATTTTCTTCAAGACTGGAAACTTCAGAACACCCATCTCCAGATAACTTGTTGTAATGTAATTTATTATCATGCTCAACTGGCAGCATCAGTAAAGGATGTAGAGTAATCCTTTTAATGTTATGTGCTGCCAGTCCAGTTGGAGCAGTTACAACACAAGACAGCGGTGAATCAGTCCTTTTCTGCAAATAAGTTGCAATGGCTTTAATCAGAAAACTTTTTCCTGTTCCCGCTTCTCCACTTACGTACAGTCGAACAGGCTTAATGGAAAGGGGCGACCACTCGGTCCCCCCGAACCTATGGCGGAGTACCACGATCCCCCCGGGAAGCCATCTTGGGCGGGAGGCGAGTCTCGGCTGGTATGCCCGAAGCGGCGTAGCCGGGGCGCGCCTTTTCCCGCCCTAGAGTGGGTTGGCCTAGACACTGACGCGGCTGGCCACGCCCTTGGGGCAGGCAGGGGCGGGTTTACGCCCGCCCTGAAGACGGATAAAAAGAGAAGCAGGATCAGAAGGCATCCTCTTGTTCCTGTGCTCTGAAGCTGCACCTCCTCGCTGCACGTGAGCTCGAGACGGAACGAAGAGCCAATTTTGAGCGTTGTAATCGTTCTTGTTTGTTTTTCAGATACTCTGTTGGAGAATGCCGAAGAAGGCGGGAAAGCGCATGACTACTGACCAGATGCTGCGCGTTCTCATGAAAGAGGTGACCGAACTAAAGAGGCGAATGGATAAAGACGAGGAAGGGGGACCGAAACGTCCTTTGGCGGGAGCAGCCCCGGGAGGGAAAAACAAGAGGCCCAGGAGGGGAGCAGCTGGGGAAGACATCCCGGGTCCCAGTACCCCGCTTGAGGCACCCACTCCCGTGCCGGAGGAAGGGAATCCGATTCCCGTTGTGGTCACCCCCGTGTCCGGGGAAGATATGCCGCCCGAGCTGGCAGCACAATTAGCAGCGTGGTTGGGTAAAAGTAGCGAGGGCGCCACGGCTGTCGACGCACAGGTGCTGATGAAGCAATTGCGTGAGTCACGGGAAGCAGAGAAGGTGTCCACGCCGGCTGCAGCAGTAGAGAAGCCACAGGGGACGGGTTCAGTAGCAGAGGCAGCGTCCGGTTCAGGTAAGCGGCCATTGCCGATTGCGAGGGATGAGTCAGCACCCTCTCATAGGGAAAAGTTGGGTCAGCATGTTCCTTTGGCTATTAAAGAGAAGATATGGGCAGGGGAGTACGTAAACATCTTCTCGTTGCTTACTGATCACTATGAGATGGAGCATGTTAAGGGCCAGAAGGATCTCATGCATCCGAGTGTTTGGCGCGCAAAAATGGCCGCCTTTAAGGTAAATGAAAACATTGGCAATTGGGGCAAAGCGTGGGGGGTTTTTACATCAATCTTGGGGGAACGAAGGCCCGATCTGTTACCCGAATTGCCGATTTATCAATCACGAATCATGGGGTACTCGGTATCACACGAGGGTAATCATTGGTTCTGCTATGATAATCTGTTTAGAAAGGCTAAAGAACATGATAAAAACTTAACGTGGGATTGTTATGATTCTGTGTCATGGTCCAAAATGGAGGATACTGGTATGTTAAAATTGCCATTAGTAGGGAGTAACGTTGGCGAATCCTCCCGCCAGTATGCGGGGACGCCCTTTCGATCAGGTGCGGGTACCGACAATTACTCGAGGCCTGCCGGCAATACAGGAAAAAGGGGGGTTTGTTGGAACTTCAACAGGGGTAAATGTACTAGGCCCCAGGGATCGTGCAAATTTAGACACGAATGTAGTGGGTGTGGGCAATCATCCCATCCTGAGTCCACGTGCAGAGCCAAAACGGGTGATAACGGGGGTAGAGGAGGCGCTAAACAGGTCTAACATAGTCCGAGGGGCGCCTTTACCTACCCCGATTGATACCTTGGCAATGATTCCATGGCTCAGTGAATACCCGGATCGTACTTCTGCTGGGGTGTTGCGGAACGGGTTTTCTTATGGTTTCCGCATCCCAGTGGGGGACTTTCAAGGTGTAGAGAAATGTAAAAATCAGCTATCGGTCTTCCAGCATACGACCGTGGTACAGGATAAGATCAGGAAGGAGGTTACTCGAGGTCGAGTCGCCGGTCCGTTTAGTGTACCACCGGTTCTTAACTTTGTTTGTTCCCCTTTAGGTGTGGTCCCAAAGAAGGACCCGGGTGAGTTTCGGCTGATACATAATTTATCAGCCCCACGTGGTCTTTCCGTAAACGAAGCGATAGACCCGGAAGTGTGTTCGGTGCGGTACGCATCCTTCGATGAGGCCGTAGCCATTTTGAATCGCCTGGGGCCCGGGGCGCTGATGGCAAAATCTGATATCGAGTCAGCGTTCCGGTTGCTCCCGGTACATCCAGACGATCAGCGTCTCCTAGGTTTCATGTTTCAGGGTCATTATTACATGGATAGGTGTATGCCGATGGGGTGCTCTATATCTTGTGCCTATTTCGAAAAATTCAGTAGTTTTCTACAATGGGTCTTCACAAGGAAGACGGGTTTCCAACATGTGATGCATTACCTTGATGATTTTTTGTTCCTGGGGGCAGCCGGGGATCCGGAATGTGGGCAGGCTTTGGCGCAATTTTGTGTCTTGATGAATCAGTTTGGCGTGCCATTGGCACCAGGTAAGACTGTGGGGCCTTCCACTTGCCTCGAGTTTCTGGGGATCGAGTTAGACTCCGGAGAAGGTTGTTTTCGTTTACCAGCTGACAAAGTGTCAAAGTTCAGGACATCCCTGCAAATGTGTATAAGTGGACCTAAGGTTAAGCTGCATCAATTACAGCAGTTAGTTGGCCAGTTGAATTTTGCCCTGAGGGTTATACCAATGGCCCGCCCCTTTTCCCGTTCGATTGCTCAAGCCATGGTCGGCCTGAAGGAGGGCCATCATCGCACAAGGCTCTCGGCAGAGGTCCGCCAGGACATGCGCATTTGGTTGGCATTTCTGGTGGATTTCAATGGTCGAGTCGTCTGGAACAAACCGGCCGTGTCCTCTGAGGAGCTGGGGCTGTGGACAGATTCGGCAGGGAGCATAGGTTTTGGTGCCATCTTCGGCACAAGATGGTCTGCACAAAAGTGGCCGACATGGTGGCATGACAGTGGACTGACAAGTAACATTGCTTTCCTGGAACTTTTCCCCATTTTAGTGGCCCTGAGAACTTGGCCCGAAGGGTTCAAAGATCACTCTGTGGTATTTTGGTCTGACAATATGACCGTGGTCGAGTGTATCAATAGCCAGGCAGCACGATGCAAATGGATTTTGAGACTGCTCAAGGAAATTGTTTTACTGTGTATGCAATTGAATGTGCTATTCAGAGCAAGACATGTCCCAGGGGTAATGAATCAGGCGGCTGATGCACTGTCTCGTTTTCGTATGCAGGCTTTCTGGGGTTTTCTTCCCACAGCGGACCCGGAGCCGGCACCCTTTCCCGAAGCTCTCTGGTCTCTCGGTGCCCCGAACTTCGTAACCTCGTGGGAGAGAATTTAGCACCCAGGACGAGGAAGGCATATGAAGGGGCGTTCCGGTCCTATTTAGCCTTTTTGGGGACGGATAGAGAGGAGCTTTGGGGCCAGGAGGAGTGGGTGGTAAATTTTCTGATGTCCTTACATCTGGTCGGGAAATCGGTGGCCACGGCTCAGAGGCATCGGGCTGCCATTTCCTTTGTTGCTAGGGCTCATGGGATCCATGACCCGACAGCGTCTTTCGTTGTACAGAAAGCGCTACGGGGGTGGCAACGCCTTGAGGGTCGCAGAGTAGACGAGAGGCGCCCGATAGGTTTGGATAGGCTGGCCCAGTTATTATCCAGACTCCCTGCTACGTGTTCATCTCAGTTTGAGACAGTGTTATTCCGAGCCGCTTTTACGCTGGCATTCCATGGGGCTATGCGGGTAAGCGAACTAGTGGCGAGGAACAAGCAGGATGTGACAGGAGGATTGTGCCAGGAGCACGTCCAGATCAGAGGGGAGACAATGACGGTCTCATTTGTCAGGTCCAAGACCGATCAAAGTGGGATGGGTGACTGCGTAATCATACGCAGGAGTCCCGGGTCCTCCATGTGCCCGGTAAAGTGTTTAGAAGATTATTTAGCACGAAGGGTGGCATCATGGGGGGGGACCTTGTTGAGACACGCTGACGCCACCCCACTGACAAAGTTTCAGTTTCAGCGGGTGCTTGCGATGTCGATTGCCGCTGCGGGCTTGAACCCGGGCGAGTTTGGGACCCATTCCTTTCGGATAGGGGCTGCTACAGAAGCTACAGCCAGGGGTCTGAATGTGGAACAAGTTAAACGGGTGGGGCGTTGGTCCTCCAATTGTTATAAAAGGTATGTGCGGTTGCACATGTTGTGAAGCTGTAACGATGTACTCACGCTTCTTGTTTTTGTTTGGTTTTCAGTTGCGCAAGCCTACGAGGCGGGGCGGACTTTGCAGTCGACCCAACACCGGGCCAGCGGTCAGACATCACCGGCTGTGAAAAAGGAGGTGTGGGTCGTGGGCCACTCATACGTGAGACGTGCCGCAGACGTATTCAAGGCAGGTGACATGATTCACGTAGCTGGGGAATACGGGTACAGTGTGTCCTTCTACGGAAGAGGCGGTCTCTGTATTGACCAGTTTCAATCATTTTTTGAGGGTTTGCTAGGGCGGACGAGGTCACCGCCGTCTGTAGTCATAGTACATCTTGGGGGTAATGATTTGGTCACCACTGGTAGACGACTTCTTCTTGAGGCGATGCTTTCCACTGTAAGTTGGTTAGCGAGGAGAGTTCCAGGGTGCACAATTGCGTGGTCCCATATGATCCCACGAAAAGTGTGGCGGGGTGCTATTTCGGTTCCTGCTTTAAATCATTCTGTTAGAAAGCTTAATAACAAAGTGAGTAGGTTGTTCCGTTCCAAGACACTGCATTCTATTTCGCATGGGTGTATTAATGATGACAGTATGTATTTGGGGGATGGAGCGCATTTGTCTCGGGTGGGGAATGAGTTACTCATAGGAGACTTCTTAGCATGGCTAAAAACGTTATACCATGACCTTTAGGTAGGAGTGTTGTGGGGGGTCCGGATAGCCGGTCAACTATCCGGCCTGTGGCGGTAAGGTCATGATTGGTGAGCACTAATTGGAAGATCCCTATGAGTGGGCGTCACCCAGCACGGATGGGAGCGCTCGGGGGAGGTGGCCATTGGCCCCTCAACGGGGAGGCGGTCCCTTCTAAGGATGGGTTGCCGAAAGAAAAGGAAAGGCGGTCAAGGCCCCTTCCTGGGTAGGAGGGGTTACAGCCCCCTCCTGGGGAATTTCCCGGGGCCAGGACGTCTGCGACGGCAGATGTGGTAAGTTGTGTGGGGTTTGGGGGGGGGTCTACGCTACCTTCTAGATACCTCACACGAGTCCTCGTACGACCTCTAAGTGGCGTCGAGTTTTATTGGGGCCCCCGTCAAGTCAAGGGAAATTGGTAATTGCACTTGAGGTACGCCTCTGGGCCGCCCCTCACAAGTGAGGGCGATATTTCTGGGTTAGGGATCTTGACACCGGTTACGACCTTGCCGTTGGCCCTTAAACGTTAGGATGTACAATTTCAAAATTTCAAGTAAATGTTTTGTAGGATGTTAGTTCGGCTAGGAGAACCTTTGTATTAGAGAATCTGTTAAGGTTAGCCAAACATCGCAATGTGGTAATGAAATTGTACATAATATGAAACTGTTTATTTAATGTTTTAATTTTGTTTCATATTTTAATAAATACGGCCGGGAGGGTCACTCCCTCCCGTCTTCCAAAAACTTCAGAACTGTTTCCGGTTTCCCATCCTTGGGGATTGTGTTGAGAGGGGGTGGCGGGTATCTCAGCCATATGGAAAGGGGCGACCACTCGGTCCCCCCGAACGTATGGCGGAGTACCACGATCCCCCCGGGAAGCCATCTTGGGCGGGAGGCGAGTCTCGGCTGGTATGCCCGAAGCGGCGTAGCCGGGGCGCGCCTTTTCCCGCCCTAGAGTGGGTTGGCCTAGACACTGACGCGGCTGGCCACGCCCTTGGGGCAGGCAGGGGCGGGTTTACGCCCGCCCTGAAGACGGATAAAAAGAGAAGCAGGATCAGAAGGCATCCTCTTGTTCCTGTGCTCTGAAGCTGCACCTCCTCGCTGCACGTGAGCTCGAGACGGAACGAAGAGCCAATTTTGACCCACCCACCAGCCCCTGAGGACAGCAAGTGGTTTTCTTTTTGAATAAAGTTGATGGATAACTCTGATTTTCGTTTACAGGTTGTGGTATTATCGTGATGATTTTGAGTATGTAATAAAGAATGGTCGATTTGTGTTACGTTTCGCAAATAAAGAAATTCTGCTTTAGTGTTCATTGGTAAGCATGCTTTTAATAAAATTGTAGTTGCTACTGTCTTTTTTAAGTTTAGTCATTTAGTTAGCATTGTCGTATTTATTTTGGTCGGGCGGTAAGGTCATGATCGGTGAGCACTAATTGGAAGATCCCTATGAGTGGGCGTCACCCAGCACGGATGGGAGCGCTCGGGGGAGGTGGCCATTGGCCCCTCAACGGGGAGGCGGTCCCTTCTAAGGATGGGTCGCCGAAAGAAAAGGAAAGGCGGTCAAGGCCCCTTCCTGGGTAGGAGGGGTTACAGCCCCCTCCTGGGGAATTTCCCGGGGCCAGGACGTCTGCGACGGCAGATGTGGTAAGTTGTGTGGGGTTTGGGGGGGGTCTACGCTACCTTCTAGATACCTCACACGAGTCCTCGTACGACCTCTAAGTGGCGTCGAGTTTTATTGGGGCCCCCGTCAAGTCAAGGGAAATTGGTAATTGCACTTGAGGTACGCCTCTGGGCCGCCCCTCACAAGTGAGGGCGATATTTCTGGGTTAGGGATCTTGACACCGGTTACGACCTTGCCGTTGGCCCTTAAACGTTAGGATGTACAATTTCAAAATTTCAAGTAAATGTTTTGTAGGATGTTAGTTCGGCTAGGAGAACCTTTGTATTAGAGAATCTGTTAAGGTTAGCCAAACATCGCAATGTGGTAATGAAATTGTACATAATATGAAACTGTTTATTTAATGTTTTAATTTTGTTTCATATTTTAATAAATACGGCCGGGAGGGTCACTCCCTCCCGTCTTCCAAAAACTTCAGAACTGTTTCCGGTTTCCCATCCTTGGGGATTGTGTTGAGAGGGGGTGGCGGGTATCTCAGCCATAATGATGTACATGAGCACACTTTTTTCTCATGTCTGAATCCATGTTCAATCTGTTCTGTAACTTCGTCATATATCTTTTTCTGATCAACGTTTAGTTGCTTTACCAAATCTTCTAAGTTAACTCCATCCTCTTGAGCTTGTTCCATAGCTCTTTCCACCTCATCCATGGCAGTTGCAGCTTCATTTTAGATAATTGCGCCTCCTAGTGGATCCTGATTCAATGAAGTAGAACTCTGACTGTCTTGAGAACTGTCTCCGGCAATATCTTCAGCAATTGTGGCTTCTTGCTCTATTTCTTCATTCAACATTTGCAGATAATTTGGAAAAACAGGACATTCTATGGTATCCTTAGTTGCATTAAAAGAGTCTTCATAACAGAGAAAATCTCCAAGTAGTTCCTCTTCTGTACTCCATGGCTTAAAAAGTTGCAAAAGAGCTAAATAGTAAAATTCTCTTTTGTCCTGAGCTTCGCAACTCAATTTTCGATGATTAATCAAATGGCCTTTTCTCTGCTTCACTAGACATCCTTCATACCCAATAACAGCATATTTTCCAATATTGATATCTTCTGTGATGTTCCTCTTATAACTGTAGTTTTGCAGAACGTAATACAAACAAGGGTTCTCAAGGTGAGTACTTCTATTTGGATAGTATGTATCCAACATATTTGTCTTCAAAATATCTGTACTTTTTGGTTCTTTCTCCGCCAAATATTCAATTTCTTGTACAGATTTCAAAACTCGGTTTCGTGTTGCAGCAAGACCTAGACTCACCCAAATGATTGTTCTTGATTTGGCATAGAGACTTGCTGATGATAACCGATCAGAACATTCATATGCTCCAATTTCTCGATGCGACAACATCTTCAGACTGAAACTGTATAATTTCTTGCTTAGACTCTTTTCATGTGAAATGTCCTACCACATTTCCTTCAGTTCTGTCTTTTCTTTTTTGTGATGTAAGATGTCACATATCGAGCCACAGCAATAGAGCTGTCAGCAACAAACTGAATATCCATGTTAGCATTCCACATGGACAAAATCCCTGGGTTGTAGTCGTTGATGTACTTGGACTCTTCGTTTCTTTTTAAATCATATGTATTTTTGGGAGATTTCCTCGTCACAGTATGTCATAGAGATGACATCAAATTATTTACTCTTCCCTTAGAAATCACTGGTCGTGGAAACGCAAAACGACATTTTGTGTAGTACTTTTCCTTGTTTTGGAATTTTCGACGACAGTACTTTCCACATCGATGAGATTGAAAACGTAAAACTTGTTGCCTTAAACTGTTTTCTTCAGTAGTTTTTGGAACAGCACATATTGAATACTCTTCAATGAAACTCATCACTGTTTCATCCGAATCTAATCCAAATTTGGGTGCATCTTTAATCCATAACAACATATGTATATGAGGAGCACCTCTCGCTTGATATTCCTTCCTCCAAAAGAAATCCAAAACCTCTCCAAGGGGAGGATTTTTTTTTGTTGGTAATAAAAGAAATCATAGCTTCAAATCTATGATTAAAATATCTGCAAACATTCACTGGATCCAAAGAACACAGTTCTCCAGGTGTTTTCAATTTTATATTTTATATGTTTCTATTTGCCTCTCGTAGAAATTGAAGTAAGTCGTCCCATGCATACTCAGCACAGCTAAGAGTGAGGAACCATGTAGGAGGTCCTAAGTTTCGAAGCATACATTTCAATTCCCCATGACGACGGATACAATACTCATTTGTTCCACACTGACATGCCATGAGATTGATTAGCTGAGGTTCCAAAATACTGTCTTGCAGATTGACTTTCTCCATAAAGTCACTTGCTGAAACATTTTGCAGATGAGCTCCACTTTTCAATATATTATTAACTGCATAAGAAAGCCCAGACAAATCACTTTCAGACAGTAGATGAAACAAATACGGAATGCATTGCTGAAACCTTGGATCTTCAGCATATAATCTTAAAGTCCGGTATTCAGCTTTAGGAATTTGAACTGGTCGATCGTCATATCGTCCACCACGACCTGTTGGAAATAACTGTGGAAAACAACGAGCTTCCAAACTTTCTTCCCATACACTAATGGGACTTCCTTTTGCTGCTTTCATTTGAAACAAGTCAATTGCATTCCCCATTACTTCTTTGAAATGCAAAGGATGAACAGTATAATGTTCATATATTTCTTCACTTCAAGACACATCAACTTTTTCAATTTGGCCAACTGAACAATCACTGTCTTCTTCTGTAGCTATTTCCTCTGCTCCAACACTTACATCTTTACAGTACTCATTGTTTTTGACCAAATACAACGTTGCCTTTTTGACTTTCCTAACATCCACTAAATCTTGCCAGATTTTCTTATTCTTTGTCGGAACCCCATTAACTAGAATAACCAGAGGATCCTCTTCTACTCTTTCTACACCAATTGTATCAATATTTTTCTTGACATCTAGAGGCAAATAAACAACTCTTCCCTTTAATACTCTTTGTAAATCTGTAGGAGATAATTTCCCTATCTTAGGCTCCATGCGAACAATAGCTTGAAAAGGATGGACACATTGAATCAAAATTGATTCATAAGTTTTTAAATCCATCAATTCAGAAGGAATATCTATCAACTGAAGATTATTATGAGCAGCTCTAGCAGGCATTCTATTTTCATTAAATTTTTTCAAACAATAATTACAAATACGCTGATCAAAACTCAAATCAAAAGAATTCTCCACCAACAAATAACTTACAAAATCCTTTCATTCACTATTATTTTCCAATTCACATTTTGCATATAAATCAACTAACCTAGTCTGAATCTTATAATGAGTCCGTCGACAACACACACAAGTTAAATTAGGCCTTTCACTTGATTTCACCTTAAACTTGGTAATTTCCTCGTCAAACTTTTCTGTATTGAAATCTGTACATTGTCTTCCACATTACCATCCATTACGATATCCATTTGTACACTGTCCTCTTTGTTCCCAAAATAACAAAACTCAATTTCTTCTCAAATAGTCTTCACATCTACTTCAGATCCATGCAAAAGAGCACGGTTTAACTGTTTAAGCTTAAGTGCTGGACTTTTTGCATAATACAACCTTCTCACTAATTTCCTCACCTTATTATGATGCACTGCTAACATCCTAAAATGATGAAAAACACTCTGACATACTTTTCTAGAAAGACAAGCCAGTGAATGCCTATGCAAACCTGTGTTTTCTCTTACTCTGCAAGGATCTAACTCTTGCAAGATCTTCATTTTTTGTTTTAGACTTTTCTTACTATATGTACGTAAGAAATTTCGAAGCAAATCGATTGAATCCTGTCGCACACTACAAATACTACTGCACCTCCATGTGTACACTGAACCTTTAGAACGTCTCCCTAATACTTCATCACTTAACACCTCTACTGCATCTCTAGACATAAGTTTCTCTTTTTCCATCACACCACCATCTTTCACCTCATGTGCTCGACCACTGGTGTCAACTGCATGCACCAAATCATTTTCCTGAAAGTAACTCTCCTTATTAAAATATGGCTCAGAACTTGAACTATGCATCCATTCTCCAGAAAATACTTCACAAAAATTAGTCCGATTAATAATTCTTTTCCATCTACTGTTCGATTTGAAAATTTCAATTGCCTTATTAAGTATCCTAATTCTATTGATTACTAAAATAAATCATTTTTTCTTAACTTCAAAAGCCTGATCAACAATCTTCTCTACACTTTTCTTTTTCTTGTAAAAAGCAGCTCTCTGTTTACCTTTCTTTTCATTTTTTAGCAAATTTAAAACTACCCTATTGCGAAACATTCGTCTACGAATGTCCCTAAATTGATTTAACCTTCGTTCGCTAACCATACTCTTCTCTCCTACTCCAATAGAGACATTTTTTGAGGGCCTCTCCTTCCTTTTTAGATTTGCTCTCTGCTTCTGGATCTTCACATTACCGTTAACATTTCTTTTTGATCTATATAAATTGCGAAGAAAAGACTTAATTGTCTTACCAGGAGCTTTTCTGGTGTTTTTTGAAGTACTTGTTGTAGAGGATTCCTTTAATTCCTTTGATGATTTTGTTCTTTTACGTATGGTATTTTTTCTACTCCTTTGCCTTGACGGCATTTTTGCTTGCTTTTAAAATGTTGATTTCAATCTGTGGTTCTGAAAAAATAAATCATTAATGACCACTGTTAGCAAACAACAAAGTAATGACAAAAAGCAAACAATGTAAACACTAATTTGCAACATATTAAATTTTATACCACAGCAACTCAGGGCCTTATTTATGAAGGCCTTGCGACACCAGTGCGTCCCATGTTAAAAGAGACGCACCGGTGCCACAAGGCAATCATAAATAAGGGCCAAATGTAAATACCATTGATTTGCCCCCAAAATCGTTTTTTGAATAACATTTAAGAAACACTGCGCAGAACCTATATACAACCACTCAATATCACTTCTGAAACCTCACTGTTTCCCAAAATACAAATCCTCTATCTTGCAAATGTTCATAGCAAGCATTATCAAAAAGCAAAAAACAAACCAACAGCAAACAAACTCAGGGCCTTATTTATGAAGGTCTTGCGCCACCAGAGTGTCACTTATTTCCCATGTTTAAAGTGATGCACCGGCAGCACAAGGCAATCATAAATAAGGGCCAAATGAAAATACCATTGATTTGCCCCCGAAATCGTTAAAAGACACGCACCGGTTGCACAAGGCAATCATAAATAAGGGCCAAATGTAAATAACATTGATTAGACCCCAAAATCGTTTTTTAAGTAACATTTAAAAAACACAGCGCAGATCCTACGTACAACCACTCAATATCACTTTTGAAACCTCACTGTTTCCCAAAATACAAATCCACTATCTTGCAAATGTTCATAGCATGCATTTTCAAAAACTACAAAACAAACCAACAGCAAACAAACTCAGGGCCTTATTTCTGAAGGCCTTGCGCCACCAAAGCGTCACTTATTTCTCATGTTTAAAGTGATGCACCGGCAGCACAAGGCAATCATAAATAAGGGCCAAATGAAAATACCATTTATTTGCTCCCAAAATCGTTTTTTGAATAACATTTTAGAAACACAGCGAAGATCCTATTTACAAGCACTCAATTTCACTACTGAACCCTCACTATTTCACAAAATACAAATCCTCTATCTTGCAAATGTTGATATCAAGCATTATCAAAAAGGAAGACACAAACCAACAACAAAAAAACTCAGGGCCTTATATATGAAGGCCTTGCCCCACCAGTGCGTCCCATGTTAAAAGGGACGCACTGGTGCCACAAGGCAATCATAAATAAGGGCCAAATATAAATACCATTGATTTGCCCCCAAAATCGTTTTTTGAATAACAATTAAGAAACACTGCGCAGAACCTATGTACAACCACTCAATATCACTTTTTAAACCTCACTGTTTCCCTAAATACAAATCCTCTATCTTGCAAATGTTGATATCAAGCATTATCAAAAAGCAAGACACAAACCAGCAACAAAAAAACTGAGGGCCTTATTTATAAAGGCCTTGCGCCACCAGAGCGTCACTTTTTTCCCATGTTTAAAGTGATACACCAGCAGCACAAGGCAATCATAAATAAGGGCCAAAAGAAAATGCCATTGATTTCCCCCAAAATCGTTTTTTGAATAACATTTTAGAAACACAGCGAAGATCCTATGTACAAGCACTCAATTTCACTACTGAACCCTCACTATTTCACAAAATACGAATCCTCTATCTTGCAAATGTTGATATCAAGCATTATCAAAAAGCATGACACAAACCAACAACTAAAAATCTCAGGACCTTATTTATGAAGGCCTTGCGCCACCAGTGCGTCCCATGTTAAAAGAGACGCACTGGTGCCACAAGGCAATCATAATTAAGGGCCAAATGTAAATACCATTGATTTGCCCCCAAAATCGTTTTTTGAATAACATTTAGGAAACACTGCACAGAACCTATGTACAACCACTCAATATCACTTTTCAAACCTCACTGTTTCCCAAAATACAAATCCTCCATCTTGCAAATGTTGATATCAAGCATTATCAAAAAGCAAGACACAAACCAACAACAAAAAAACTCAGGGCCTTATTTATGAAGGCCTTGCGCCACCAGTGCATCACTTTGTTTCCATGTTAAAAAATGACATACTGGTGCCACAAGACAATCATAAATAAGAGCCAAATGGTAATATCATTGATTTCCCCCAAAATTGTTTTTTGAATAACATTTATGAAACACAGCGCAGAACCTATGTACAAGCACTCAATTTCACTTTTGAAACCTCACTGTTTCCCAAAGTACAAATCCTCTATCTTGCAAATGTTCATAGCAAGCATTATCAAAAAGCAAGACACAAACCAACAGCAAAGAAACTCAGGGCCAAATTTATGAAGGCCTTGCGCCACCAGAGCATCACTTTTTTCCCATGTTTAAAGTGATGCACTGGCAGAACAAAGGAATCATAAATGAAGCCCAAATGTAAATAACATTGATTTGCCCCCAAAATCGTTTTTTTGAATAACATTTTAGAAACACAACACAGGACCTATGTACAAGCATTCATTTTCACTACTGAAACCTCACTGTTTAATAAAATACAAATCCCCTATCTTGCAAATGTTGATAGCAAGCATTTCCCAAAAACATGCCACAAACCAATAAAAAAGAATCTCAATCTGCTTCTAAATCTGAGGTAATGCAAGTGACATCATTCTAAAAGGTTCAAATATATTTATTTAATGAGGCAAACACTATTAATTACTTCTCAAAAATATAAAAGCCATTCTTTTACCCCAAAATCGTTTTTTAAATACCTTTTTACAAACACAGCACATCTCCTATATACACGCAATCAATTTCACTACTGAAACTTCACTATCTGCTTCCAAATATTCTCCATAGAGCAAACAAGTCTGTATTTAAATTAAATGAATCACTACTTACCTTTACACATGCTTTGGGAGATTGAGAACAGTGTCAGACACACACACCAATTTTTCTTTAGCAGAGCAAAAGGTGTGCACTCAATACACTGAAACCAAGACTGGCACAGAAAATCTCTAATTCTACACACATATGCCTTCTTTCAACCAATCAAAAGTCTTCCCTCACTATTTTCAAACCAACACCCTTCCCCCTCTCAGGCCTTTCTATCTGTTACCATTGCAACTCCCTCCTACCTGAACTCTCAGGTTCAAAAGTTTATTCTACAATGTTGCAAATTAAGTCAGCAAGGATGTTTGACCTCTCAATACACCAGCTTATCCAGGGCATTATTGCTTTTAGTGACTTTTTCTTAACCATTCAAATTGCTTCTTTCACACAACACAACCATGCACCCTAACTTTCAGTTGTCTACTATCTGAATCCACCAATCATTGCTTGTGAATCAACAGCAGGGAAACTCCACAATTTTTTTTTTTTATAAACTCCTACTGTTCCAAACGCCATTTCATTCCCACACTTCATGTGACTGCACCAGAACCTTCTCACATCATGTATTCTGTATGGATTATTGGACATAGCTACATCCACTGGGCTCAAAGGTATGCAACAAGCAGAAATTATCACAACCTTGATTTTTCAAATGTGGAAATCAAGTGGATTGGCCAGAGAGGATTGAGATGTCACCAATTGATACCATTGGTGAAAACCTATTTGCATCTGCCAAACCCTGACCTCTTAATAGTGCACTGTGTGGAAATGATTTGGGCACTATGACTGGGGTTGGTCTGGAAATGCTTTTAAAGGACACCTTTGATCAATTGATGACACTTTTTCCACAAACTGCCTTGGTATATTCCAATACATGCCAAAGACAGAAATGGAACTGGTCCAACCAATTTTGTCCACAATTTGAAAAAGCACGGAAACATGTGAATAAATCTGTTTCTGCTTACATGAGAGACTTTGGAATGGGTTCAATATACAATATTAACTTGCGTTACAACATGCAAGACATCTACAGAGGAGATGGTGTGCACTTCTCAGATGAGGGGAATAGAATATTCCTCGTGAATTTAAGACTCTGCATTGGAACCTACTTGTAGATTCCTAAATCAGACACAGAACTCAAAAGCTCTTTTCAGGACTACCCTACCTCTGATCACTCCAAATGATTATCTTTTTCTAATTTTTTTCACTATTTTTCACCAAAGTACGCTCCCCGGTACGCTCCCTGGTGCGCGTACCGGGCGCTTCCCCCGCGAAAATTAAAACATTTTTTTTTCTTAGCCTTTATGAGCCTCCTAAGCCCCCCTCAGAAAACCTAGGGGGTCAGGGGCTGTCTACCGTGCCCCCTTCTACCCATTCCCAACGTTGTTTGTCCTCCATCTTGTGTCTCGATTGTACCGAAACACAAAATGGAGGACTCCCGTAACGCTGCCGGTGCGCGTACCGGGGCACGCACCGGTAAGCGCTCCCAAAAAAAAGGTGGGAAAGTAATTTACAGAAAAACCACTGGAGACACTTACACCAAATATAGAATACGCCCTACTACATAGCAGTCCCTACCATTTACCCAAATTTGGTGGTATTCCATTAAGCCATTTGGGCTATAGCCCTGTCTAAATATCCCGAGGTAAATTACATGACAAAAACACATATGAAACTGTTTGAATTTTCAACCAATTAAAATGTTACTTACATTTTGTACTTTTATGTGCTGACATTTGATTGGTTAAGTACATGAAAATGTATGAAAAATGAGAGGGAAACACAGCCATTTTGACTAACACTACCTAAGGTACATTTGGAAGACATTTTGACAGAAAACTTCAACTACTTTGAAGAAGGTAAGTTGTTAATTTGAAAGGAGAACTATGTTATGCACTTTAAGTTAATTTGGGAAAACGTTTTGAGATAGTTATATACTGTCCCTCTGTAAGAGTTAGACATTGAGAAAGGCTTGTTTATTATAATTATGGATTGAGTTAGGCTTCTCTGGTATAATTATGAATTTACTTAGGCTTCATCACAGGCACTTTTTAATAGTTCTACTTCCTGCCTGAAACCATACACTGCCCAAAGATAACTTCACTGTTAAAAACTCACAAGTACCTGTCTGAACTTAAACCCAACAGTGCCCTAACTCTACTGATATATTTATTTTTTATGCAATTTACAGCAAGAAAATGGAAGCAAAACAACATGAAAATAATATTTCATTTGAAATTAATATGGAAAACAATCCTAGGGAAGACAAAGATGAAAAAGACTTTTTGGATGACACTGTAGACCAAGACTTAATTAAATGTGTTGAAGAAATTGAATCATGGAATGAAAAGGAGGACATACCTGATGTCCTTAATGTGACATGACATGACCTTAATGTTGCAAATTCTTTATGATTTTGAAAAATCACAACAATAAATTTAAATTTAAAAATTAAAAATTGTTTGAGACATTATTCTTTTTTTATATGTAAATTATGAAATAGTACCAAAATAGATATAATATAAAGTGAGACTTAAAATGTACTGTGCAACTTTTTTGTGTTACATAATAAGTTTGCTCATAGTTACTTCCTTTCTCCCACTATTTTATCTCCAATGTGTATTTAACATCTCTTTATCATCTCCTGCCTCCATATTGTTTCTGCTTTCCTGACAGACTATGGTATGAATTCCATATACCACAATAACTTCTGTAACAACATGCAAGATATCTACAAAGGAGACAGTGTATATTAAATTTTAGACGTTGCATTGGTACCTACATGTTGGTACTTAAATAAAAAAAAAACAACAAAAAAACAACAAAAAGAACAATAAATAAACATACAATATTTGAAAAGTCTATCATTCTTTTTTCCTCATAGTACGCTCCCCGGTCTGCTTCCCGGTGCACGTACCGGGCGCTCCCCTAGAAAAAAATCGAAAAAAAATGTACTTTTTGTTTGGCCCCGCGGGGCCCTTTTAAAGCCCCCACATCAAACCTAGGGGGTCAAGGAGGGTCTACTCTGCCCCCTTATGGTCATTTCCCCCTTTGTTTTGGCCACCTCTCATGTCTCAAGCCTACCGAGACACAAGATGGCGGCCGCTCCGGACTGTTTAGAATGTTTACAGACACCCGACAGCCAATCAGCTTTCCACGCGCAAGTCGCGTGGCGCGCTCCCCGGTGCGCGTACCGGGACGCGCTTACAGATATATATTTTTTTTTTAACCTAAATTACTCAAAATCCACTGAAGCACATATCTTGAGACATAGCAAAGGCACATTGGGCTACCAGTCCCTACAATTTTGCCAAGTTTGGTGTAAATCCATTCAGCCGTTCGGGCTAAAAGTGAGGTCGACTGACCTATGGAAATTGACATGGGGAAAACGCGTTTTGCATCCCCCCTTTTATCTCGGCCCCCGCTTGACGCATCCCCCCCCAAACTTTCAGTGAAGGACCAGAGCTCAATGAGGCCATTTTGAGGACATTTTCAGGCAGATTCGTCAACCGGCGCCAAAGTTATTCCAAATAGAATTTTGAGATTTAACATTGAAAAAAATCCTAACTATAACAACCTACTGGCGACCGCCAGTATGTAATATATATATATATATATATATATATATATATATACATATATATATATATATATATATATATATATATATATATATTCAAACTCCTCGGTTGCTCCAAAGGGTTGCGGTCGGCCCCGTGGGAAGTGGCGTGAGCGCCGGCAGAGCACGCCGGTAATTCAAATGCAAAAGCCTCGTCACACAGTGTATCACGCTCTCAGAAACTAAGTAAACGCCACAAATCAGCAAGATCCAAGGTGTTTATTGACCCCTTTACGGACTGCATGCATAGTGGATGGGTGTTTCAAATAGTCCATGTGTTGAGGCCCGGCTCATTGCAGGAGTACTTGGGTACTGGCTGATTGATTAGAGTACGTCAAGGAGAGTGCCTGGATCAATTCATAAGCGTTTGGGTTTTGGCGCAGTAAATGGATTAGTACATGCTGCTGAATGGGTCACTAGAGGAGTGCAAGGGGATTGAGAGGGTGTTTGCTGGAAGTGTATGAATACTGACTGGGGAATTGAAGGTGTGAAAGATAAGTGTGTAGGTGGTTAGAGGACTGCATGCATAGTGGATAGATGTTTGAAATAGTCCATGTGTTGAGGCCCGGTTCATTGCAGGAGTACTTGGGTACTGGCTGAATGATTAGAGTACTTCAAGGAGAGTGCCTGGATCTATTCATAAGCGTTTGGGTTTTGGCGCAGTGAATAGATTAGTTCATGTTGCTGAATGGATCAGTAGAAGAGTGCAGGGGGATTGACAGTGTGTTTGCTGGAAGTGTATGGATACTGACTGGGGAATTAAAGGTGTGAAAGATAAGTTCGAGTTCGAAAAATCTTTGTTTTGATCACATGATCATAAAAGATATACATGACATCACAAAACAATTAATTTACAATTTAAGAACGCATTAAATAACAGTAGTGATCATGGTTAATTCATATGATTGAGGTATGCCAGAAATCAAGTCTATACTAAATCGCCAAGTCTCTTGATATAGCGTTTACGGGCATACCACATTGAAGTTAAAAATGTAGATAGTGCAAATACCAAAGTTGGGGCCAAATCAGTCTTTAAAACTCTGTAGCCAGGCAAAAAAAGTTCTGAATCCCATGTTTTTAAGTAAAGGAACGAGCCAATACTTCCTGCTCCTCTCATATGCTGGACAAAAGAAAATCACATGTACATCGATCTCTTTTACATGGGCACATGCAGGACAATTTCTGTAGAGGAGTGGGAAGACCTTGTTGCTGTGAAAGATGCCAGGGGGAGGGTCCCATATCTCCATTGAAGGAATAGTTTCCTAGTTATTGCCGGAGTCATGGCATCTAGGACACTTTCCAGTTGGTAGGAGTCTTCAATTTTTATGAACTGATTGGTTAGAGATCCATCTCGGATGCCATCAGCGGATTGTAAGAGCATTTGATCATAATAGGCTCTCGATAGGACTTTTTTAGAGGTCCTATTACTTGTATTTACCGGATCTGACCAAAGTTCAGGGAATCCAATTGCCTCAGAAGTTCTCTTAATGTAATTTAGCCACGGTGTTCTTGTGGCATTCGGCAACGTTAGGAATTCCTGTAGCTCCGCTCTATAGGTACAGAGATCTGGGCTGCTCCATAGGCGTCTCCAAAATGCAAGAGGTTTGAGCCCCAGCTCCTCCGTTATGGGTCGGAGGCCCAAATGCAGCCTTAAAGGGAGAATTGGAGTGCTCAATGGGAGAGCGGTAATCTGCCTCAGGAACTTGTTCTCAGTAGTCAATATTTTTGGTGATTGGATATGGCCCCACAGTTCGCCCCCATAAATGACACCTCCCTGGGCCTGTGCCTTGTAAATTTGAATAACGGGGGTGAGCGGCCGATAGGGTGATTTATTCGCTAATCTCATAATGCCACCCGCCAACTGTGCCAGTTTAATATTTGCTTTTAACTGATGGGGTGACCACGTTAAATTTTCATTGAGCGTAATCCCCAGGTATTCGATAGTGTGGACCCGTTCCAGTTGGAATGTACCTAGGTTGGGTGGTGGGCGGTTGAGGGGTTTGGGGTTGAGAATCATGAATTTGGTTTTCTGCGGGTTGATTTCGAGTCCCCTGTCTGTACAGAACTCCAGAAAACCGTTCAAGACTCGTTGTATGCCCATCGGGGATTTAGACAGCAGCAGGGTGTCATCTGCAAACATAATTGCAGGCACCCTGCTGCCGGTCAATTTTGGGGCATCAATATTGGGAATCCTATCCAAATGAGCGACTACCCCGTTCACAAAGAGGGAGAACAGGGTCGGTGCAAGCACACAACCCTGCCTTACCCATCTGCAAACGGGGAACCTTCCGGTTAATTTACCACCTCTACCGCACCTGACCCTCGAGCAGTTGTTGTGGTGTAGTCTCATAAGGATTGCCAAAATGTCTGCCGGGACATTCATCTCCTCCATAACCTGCCATAATGTTGCTCTTGCAACCAAATCGAAGGCAGCACGTAAGTCCACAAACACTGTGTACAAGGGGCCGCCCTCGATTAATGCTGTTTTCCAGTATAATAGGTTCAGCCTAAAGATTTGGTCGATTGTGGACACCCCTTGCCTAAATCCCGCCTGGTAAGGAGTCAAGATCTCCATCTCTTCGATCCAGTTCTGTAACCTATCCAAGATCAGTCTCCCAAAAAGCTTTTGGGATACGTCGATAAGACTGATCGGGCGATAATTTGATGAGAGCAGAGGGGATACCTTTTTAAAGATAGGAACCACCTCTGCCCCCATCCAAGTATCTGGGACCTCCATCCCCCCCAAGACAGCATTGAATATCAGCATGAGGTAGGGGGCCCATATCCCTGGTTCTTGCTTAAATAGGTCACCGGGTAACCCATCAAGTCCTGGGGCTTTCCCTATTGATAACCCAGCCATGGCTACCCTCACCTCTTTTTCTGTGAATGGTTCCCCTTTGGAGACTAATACTATCCTGTTGGGTGATATGGTCAGAGCCCCCTCCTCTATTGAGTACAGTGACTGGAAGTGGTTCTGCCATATGCTAGGAGCTATATTAGGTTCGATAGCCGAGGATGGATCCTCCATTCCATTGGCCACTATACGCCAGAATTTACTGGAATCTCTGATGGTAAGTGATCTTGCTAGTTCCTCGCTGTATTGTTGGTCCCACTCAGCCCTGGCATTCACCAGGAGTTTCCTATAGGCCCTTCTCCAGGATTGAATTTCTTCCGTGCCTTTGTGCTCCTTTATTGCTGATAGCAATTTAGTTTTTGCGTCCCTGGATGTAGCATTGTTCCATGTCCTCTTAGTTGTTGGGCCAGTTTTTCCTCCTTGTTTTGAAAAAAGGTCCAGCTCCAAGGTACTAATTAAATCTACATGAATCAGGCCCAGCTTTTCCTTGTTACCCTCTTCTTCTATTTTCGCCCCAGTGGAGAATGCGCTCTCTAAGAGTGGGGTAATTCTGGCATACAATTTTTGTAGCTTATTGCTACTAGTAGCCAGTTTCTCCCACCTTACTCTTCTCCGATTACTTTCCAAGAGCAGGCCTGACTTATTGTTACTAGTCCCAGGGGCTATATCCTCTTTTGCTGGCAGAACATATTCAAGCTCTAGGGCGTTGTGGTCACTATCCCATCTCTCGGTAACCTTGAAATCAATGATTTGTGACCACAGCGGTAATTTAACAAGAATATAGTCGAGTCGCGATTCGCTGACTGGTTTGTTGTAGGTATGTTTGCTGGGCATGTCTGATTTACAATGCCCATTGCAGGCCCTTAAACCTTGGTTTAAAGTAAGGGCAGTTATCTGCAGGGCGAGGGGAGTCCAAGCTCTGGGTGGCGGTGCCACCGTGCCTGGGATTAGCCATCGTGAGTCTTCTTCCAAGGAGGATCCATCATGCAGGCCTGGTAATGGTTCAAAGTGCGAGTTTAAGTCAGCACCCACTATATAGTGGAGTTCCCCTGGGATACTAACTAGAAAAGCAGAGAGCTCCTCTATAGTGGTGGATTCTTGTGATGTGGGTACAGGTCTCGAATACGCATTGACTACCACCAATTTCGTGGAGTTTGGCCACTCTAGGAGTACAGCTAAGATATCATCAGAACCTGTCGCCATACATCTGGCTTGGCAGCCCAGATCTGAAGCTACCCAAGTTGCCAACCCTCCTGATGGTCTGCCCCGCCCCCACCACTTGGCTGGTTTAGAGAATACTGCATAACCTTGTGGTATGAGTTCTTCTCGAGCCCAAGTCTCCTGGAAGAGGCATACACTCTTTGAATTAATAAAGGAGACCCACTCCAGATTATCAATTTTATTGGCCAACCCAGCAATATTCCATGAAATCATTGTCATAGATGATGGTTTGCTAGTAGGAGACCCTGTATTTGGGGCCTTGGAGCCATTGGTCTCATGGTTGACCAACGGAAGAGGCAGCAATTTCCCCTGGCTTGAAGCGTTGTTGGAATTAGTCTTGGATATGTCCACTAGGGGAGGCTCTGATATGTGGTGAGGTGTTGGTTCCCTATGTGCTCCTGTGGATTGCGGTCTTTCTAGGGATGTACTCTTCCCTGTCCAAATAGGTGGGGAGGACTCTCTTCCCTGTGGGTTGAATTGTCAATCAACCATTTCCAGACTACTATATCTGTTGTAAGTTGGGAAATGGGCTGGGTAGTTCATTCTGTGTGGCCCTGGAACTCCTCTCCTAATTCCCCCCCCCCCCCCCTCCACCCCTCCACCCAACTTTGTGCTCCCATCCTGCCTCCTCGCCGTATGGTAAGAAGTGATCAGGGACTCTGCATTTCTGATAGTATGGATCCCTTCTCTCCCTGCGACAGCTTCCCCAGTCGTCCAACATTTCCTGGTCTTGCCCCCATCTCTGATCCTCCGAATTATATAAGTTTGAAGGGTAGAAGAACGAGAGCTGGAGGACTTGGATGTTACTACTTTGGACATCAGAAGGCCATGTGGAAATGTAGGAGGCTGTGTTTGTCTCTCTAAAAGTAACCAAAACACAGTCTCCTCTGATTGATTTTCTGGAATAACCCACCCATGAGGCCCGCCTAACCATGATAATGTCACTAGTTATGCCTTGTGGGAGAGGTCTGTTTATAGACAGCCAGCTAATGACTTTATTTTTGAGGGAGGGGATTGATTCTTGTGTCGTAGGTTTTAGTTCAGGGACCCCTGTCAAGATCACAGTATAAGGGGACGCCTCTGGTGGGAGATTCACAGGTTTCGATTTGCGGGGAATGGTGGGTTTCTTTCCCGAAAGAGTTAATTCAATCTGAGGTGTGGTCTGGATTGTAGCAGGGTCTTTGGGTGGGGGAACAATAGTGGGAGTTGGCATCGAGGACTGCTGGGTCTTAAGAGGGGCGGTATTTGTGTTAGGGTTAAGCAGAGATTGGGGGGTCCTATTTTGAAGTCATGTGGGTTGTGGGTCCTGAATGGCTATAGCCAAGGCCTTTTTGTTTACAATTGTTATGGACTCAATTCCTTTTGTGCATTTTGGATCTATGGCCCCCTTAGCTCCTTTCAATTCAAGTTTCATTGAGTCTGCTAGTTGGACAGTGGACTTCTCTATATTGACCAACCTAGCTTCGATCTTGATCAAGCGAGCTTCAAGGGGACTCAATAAGGACCTAAAAAGTGCACCTATATCAGCCAGTATGATATCATCACTAGAATCTTCCGCTGCGATGTTGTTTAAATCAGCCGATTTAGCTGTGTGTGTGGGAGCCAGAGGTGAAATTGTTATACTAGGGATTTTCTGGTTGATGTCGATGTTGGTACCGTTGACAACATTATCCTTTAGTGGATTAGATTGTGGGGCTTTTGTCCTACTACCTTCCCTGTTTTGCCCCCCCTTTCTCTTTTTTTGAATTGCGCCTTCCCTAGTGCCCCTAGTTAGATCAGAGCTAGTCTCTTTGTCGTTGACTATAACTATGTTTGGTTCAAGGGTCGGGGCGGGATTGCAGGTGAATTATGGGGTGTTTGGGCTTTGGGCAGGGCCATTAGGCTCATATCGTCAAGGTCGCTGGGAGCCTCTAATGTAAAATCTGGGTTGGAGGTTAATTCGCTAGATAACTGGTTTGCCCCTTATCCCTCGATACATTGTTTATAGGTTCTAGTCTCCCCTCTGGAGTTCTAGCTTGAGCCATTGGCCCCATTGGGGATCTCCTGACCCAGTCTATTACCTGGGAAATTCTTCTCTCCAAGACCTCTATTTCCTCGATCAAAAGTGATCCAGCTTTGACAAAATAGTTGTCGATGGTACCTTTAGCGGCTCCAGCCGCAGCCAGAGAGGATTTGCTCCTGGCTTCCCTGGTACACATCATTTCTTTCTTTGAATGGAGTTTACGGGCAGGGGGTGTAGGCCCGGCCCGTCCTCTACCGTCCTCAAACGGGCCGCTCTTTGCCCGGTCTTCGCCCCGAGCTCCGTCCTGCGCGCGTCCCGCTGCGCGAGACTGTTATGCTGGTTTTATCCTCCCAGGTGAGGGGGCGTTGCCGCTGCGGGAAGAGGCTGCAGGTGTGGAGATCCCCTCGCAGTCCCGCAGCGGAGTGGGCGGGTCCGGGGTCCAGCAGCAGCCGAGGAGCGGGTGCCACGACCGGGGAGCAAAGGAACACAATCCAACGCTGTTTCTGCACACGACGATGAGCCCAGTCAGGTCAGCCTCAGCCCCAAACTCTGAGTAGCACCCGCGCAGCGGGTGCTGCAAAAGTTTATGCAATGGCCAGGCGGGGGCGTTGCCGCTGCGGGAAGAGGCTGCAGGTGTGGAGATCGTCTCGCAGTCCCGCAGCGGTGTGGGCGGAGTGGGCGGGTCTGGGGTCCAGCAGCAGCCGAGGAGCGGGTGCTGCGACCGGGGAGCAAAGGAACACAATCCAACGCTGTTTCTGCACACGAGGATGAGCCCAGTCAGGTCAGCCTCAGCCCCAGCCCCAAACTCTCAGTAGCAAAAGATAAGTATGTAGGTGGTTAGATGACTGCATGCATAGTGGATAGGCATTTGAAGCTGTCCATGTGTTAAGGCCTGGCTCATTGTATGAGTACTTGGGTACTGGCTGAATGATAAGAGTACTGCAAGGAGAGTGCTTGGGCGAAGGTATAAGTGGCTGGGATTTGGCACAGTGAATGAATTAGTACATGGTGTCCGAATGGGTCACTAGAGGAGAGCAAGGGGAGTGACAGTGTGTTTGCTGGAAGTGTATGGATACTGACTGGGGAATTAAAGGTGTGAAAGAATAGTATGTAGGTGGTTAGAGGGCTTCATGCATAGTGAATAGGCGTTCCAGAAGTCAGAAGAGTGCATGGGTGAATTTATGAATGGTTGGGATTCGGCGCAGTGGATGGATTAATACATGGTACTGAATGGGTCACTGGAGGAGTGCAGGGGGAGTGACAGGGTGTTTGCTGGAGTGTATGGATGCTGACTAGGGAATTAAAGGTGTGAAAGACAAATGTGTAGGTGGTTACAGGACTGCATGCATAGTGGAAAGGCGTTTGAAGCAGTCCATGTGCTAAGGCCTGGCTCACAGCATAAGTACTTTGGTTACTGACTGAACGATTAGAGTACTGCAAGGAGAGTGCCTGGGTGAATTTATAAGATTTTGGGTTTTGGCTCAGTGAATGGATTAGTACATGGTGCTGAATGGGTCAATAGAGGAGTGTAAGGGGAGTGACAGTGTGTTTGTGGGATGTGTATGGATCTTGACTGTGGAATTGAAGGTGTGAAAGACAAGTGTGTAGGTGGTTAGAGGACCGCATACATGGTAGATAGTAGTTTGAAGTAGTTCATGTGCTAAGGCCTGGCTCACTGCATGAGTACTTGGGTACTGACTGAATGATTAGAGTACTGAAAGGAGAGTGCCTGGATCAATTCATAAGTGGTTGGTTTTGGTGCAGTGAATGGATTCCTATATGGTGCTGAATGGGTCACTAGAGGAGTGTTAGGGGAGTGACAGGGTGTTTCCTTGAAGTGTATGGATACTGACTGGGGAATTGAAAGTGTAAAAGACAAGTGTGTAGGTGGTTAGAGGACTGCGTGCATAGTGGATAGGCGTTTGAAGCAGTCCACGTGCTAAAGCCTTGCTCACTACATAAGTACTTTGGTACTGACTGAATGATTAGAGTACTGCAAGGATAGTGCCTGGGTGAATTTATAAGTGTTTGGGTTTTGGCACAGTGAATGGATTAGTACATGGTGCTGAATGGGTCACTGGAGGAGTGCAAGGGAAGTGACAGAGTGTTTGGTGGAGAGTATGGAAACTGAGTGGGGAATTGAATGTGTGAAAGACAAGTGTGTAGGTGGTTAGAGGACTGCTTGCATATTGGATAGGCATTTGAAGCAGTCCATGTGCTAAGGCCTGGCTCAGTGCATGAGTACTTGGGTAGTGACTGAATGAATATAGTACCGCAAGGAGAGTGCCTGGGTGAATTTATAAGTGTTTGGGTTTTGGTGCAGTTTTTACCAATTTTTCAGATGGGTACTCGTGGTAATTGACTCTGACTAACCAGTCCTAGAGCCAGTGCTATGCTAAAAGACAATTAGAATACAGTTAAAATACCTACATAAACTAGGAAACACCATGAGTTGGCGTACCTCTGTGATTAAAATGACCTCCTCTGTAATCCCCTAGTACATAATAGGTCAGGGGGATTATAACTACCTCTTAAAACACGCCACAGGGCGCGTTTGCACACTGGTGAAGGGGGGCTGAGCTGACGTTTGCAAACACACTCTGTGGCCGTTTTAATTTGGCTGTTCAAGTCCCCTTGAATTTGGAGTGTCCCTTGGGGCCAACTAGCCCACCAGGTATCTCCAGTTAGCGCCACAGAGATACGTTGCAGAGATGTGTAAAAAGTGGCACAGCCTGGACCACCCCTCTGCAATGCAGTGCAGTGAAGCTTACTGGAAGTAGCTGGTGGACTAGTTGGCCCCGAGGGGCTATCAGGATTGAAGGGGAATTATTTCCCCAACTTCAAAGGCACCACAGGGCGTGTTTTCACATGTCACCTTATGCCCCATCCCCTCCCTTCACCACTGTGTAAACTCGCCCTGTGTCCATTTTAATCTGGGAGATTAAGTCCCCTTGAATCCTGAGTGTCCCTATGGTCTGAATAGCCCACTAGGTACCTCCAGTAAGTGCCACTAAGTGGCACAGAGCTGTGTTGCAGAGAAGTGTAAAAAGGTGCACAGCCTTCCCCACCTCTCTGCAATGCAGCAGTGCCACTTATTAGAAGCACCTGGTGGGCCAGTTGGCCCCCAGGGGCTCTCAGGTTTGTAGCAGAATTAATTCTCCAACTTAAAACACGCCACAGGATGTGTTTGCACACGTCACCTCAGACCCAATACCCTCCCTTTACCACTGTGTAAACTTGCACTGTGTCCATACTAAGTTGGGAAATTAAGTCCCCTTGAATCCTAAGGGTCCCTAGGGTCACACTAGCCCACTAGGTACCTCCAGTAAGCACCACAGAGCTGCGTTGCAGAGAGGGGTAAAAAGGGGTAGGGTCTCTGAACACCTGTCTGCAATGCAGCTCCGTGGCGCATAACAGAGGTACCTGGTGGGCTAGTTGGCCCTCATGGACCCTCAGTATTGAAAGAGCATTAATTCCTCAACCTACAACTCGCCCCGGGCGTGTTTGCACAATGGTGAAGGAAGGGGGCGTGACCTGAGGTGACATGTCTGCAAACACGCCCTGTGGCGCATTTTACGTTGGAGAATTAATTCCTCCTCAATCCTGAGGGTCCCTGGTGGCCAACTAGCCCACCAGGTACCTCCAGTATGCGCTAGAGAGCTTAGTAGTGGAGAGGTGTTGAGAGGCCACACTCCTTTTACAATATTCTGCAACACAGCTATGTGGAGCTTACTGAAGGCACCTGGTGGGCTAGTTGGCCCCCAGGGACCCTCAGGATTGAAGAGGTATCAATTCCTCAACTTAAAACGTGCCACAGGGCGTGTTCACACACATGTCACCTCAGGCCCCGCCCCCTCCCTTCACCACTGTGCAAACGCGCCCTGTGGCACATTTTAAGTTGGGGAATTAACTCCCTTTGGATGCTGAGGGTCCCTGAGGTGCAACTAGCCCATCAGCTACCTCCATTCAGTGCCACAGAGCTGCACTGCAGAGAGGTGTAAAAAGGGGCATGGCCTCAGAACACCTCTCTGCAACGCAGCCCCCTGGTGCATACTGTTTTCTCAATGTTAATTAATTTGTATAGGAAACTTTAGGCTACAGGTCCAAGGGGTGAGTGGAATTACTCAAAATTTTGGCAGGGCAAAGGGTCTTGGTCTAGAAAGCATGCTTTTGTTTATTTGGTGTAAATCGTTCAGTATTTTTTGAGAATATATGGAAATTTACAGATATCTATATTTGGAAATTCTGCCATCTGATTGGCTGAGGCGTTTCCAGCTTGAGCTTGCTGCTGATTGGCTGTGAGCGGTTGCAACTTGGAAGTGTTGGCCGCCATTTTGTGATTCTATTGAAGCGAGTAAGGGGAAAAAAAGGGAGAAAAAAGTGGGAAAGAGGAGGGTAGGAGCACTGTGAGCTCTGTCGAGTGATTAGGGTTTGCTATAGATGGAGGGTGAAGCAAAGTATTCATCCCAACAAATGTGAACGTGCTGTTTTGTCCACTGTGAGATGGTGCTGAGGTGAGGTGCCGTTACACTCCAGGATGAAAGCGTGCGTGTAAACCGTGAGCTGAGTGCTGTAAACTGAGATGCTCTAGGCAATGTAGCATTCTGGCCAAAGCAAAGTATTTACCCCTACCGGTGTGAAAGTACTGTTTTACACACTGGTAGATGGTGCGGAGGTGAGGGGCTGGTGAACTCTGCAATGAAAGTGTGTGCCTAAACTGTGAGCTTAGTGCTTTGTAGCATCCTGGTAGAAGCAAAGTATTTACTCGTACCGGTTTGAAAGTGCTGTTTTGCCTAGAGTGAGATGGTGTTTAGATGAGGTACTGGTAAAGTCGTGGATGAAAGCATGTGCTTAAACTGAGTTGAGTGCTGTAAACTGATGTGCTGTGGGCGCTGTAGCATGCTGGCCGAAGCAAAGTATTTACCCCTACCGGTGTGAAAGTGCTGTTTTGCCTACTGTGAGATGGTGGTGGGGTGAGGTGCTGGTACACTCAGGGATGAAAGCGTGTGCCTAAACTGTGTGCTGAGAGCTCTGTAGCACACTGGCAGAATCGAAGTATTTACCCGTACCGGGGTGCAAGTGATGTTTTGTCTAGAGTGAGATAATGCAGAGGTGCAGCACTGGTAGACTCGGGGATGAACAGTGCGGCTGTGAGTTGAGTGCTGTTAACTGATGTGCTCCGGGCGGTGTAGCATACTGGTAGCATATGTGTGCAGGTGGTGTTAGTATGCGTTTAGATTATAGCGCGAGTGGGAAGCAAACTACTCACTGGTACTGGTCAGAAGACTCGGGGATGAAACTGTGAGTGTAAGTCATGAGTTTATTGCTGTAAATTGATGTGATGTGGGCGCTGAAGGATACTGGCCTCTGTAGCATATCTGTGTAAGTAGTGTTAGTGTCCTTTATTACTATACAGGGAGTGGGAAGTGAACTACTCACCCCTACTGGTATGAAGACTTGAATGAAGTGTTTAAGGAAGCAGAAATACAGACATAATTGTGAAGAATATAATGCAGAATGTTGCAATGCCACAGAAGAAAAATGGTGATATGAGGAGTGTATAAGAAAGTGACTGTGTGTAATAAAGGGATGGCGTTTGAAAATTATATGGAAAGTGTTTTTATTTAGGTGCCATAATTGGACCCACTGGTGCAAGAGCTAGGGTATCCAACTGATGCAAAGTCGAACCACGTCTGCTGTAATCAAATGTAAGCTCCTGCATCAGTGAATTGCATATTACATGTTACAGTTGCATGTGACATGAACAATAGCTATTACACTTGAACGACTCTACATTCTATAAGTTAGGATACGATTACCACATGTATCCTTTCAGAAAAAAAAAAAAAATAAATAAATTGCAAAATGTAACCATCAAACTTTTTAGGTACCTTGGCAGGGGGAACATCCTTTACAACACAACTTTTACAACGCACTACCATTACAACACAACTTTTACAACGCAAGTGCTTTTACTACGCATGACTTTTTAATGCATGCCATTACAACGCAGATGTCATTACAACACAAGTTTTTACAACGTAAGTATTATGTATTTTTTTATATTTCTTTTTTTTAATTTTTAAAATTATTAAGGAATATTTAATATTTTTTTAATTTACATTATTAAATGATTTATATCAATTAATATTCAAGTAACAAATAAAAATGTATTTAATATTTTGAATAGTTATCGATTTAATTTTTTATAAAAATTAATACTCACATATTTTTTAAATATGTTTCAATAATAATTGATAATTAATACTTAAGTACAAATTAATAACTGAAGGTACATATTAAATAATGTGATTAATTAAAAAAAGTATTAATTAAAATAATACTCAAGTAACATTTTCATTTAATGAAATATGAGTACATTTAATGAATCTGTTTTATTGTAATTATGTATTTAAAATATAATACTCAAGTATTAAAAATTAACTGAAGGTATATATTTATTAATTTGATTAATTTTAAATAATAGTATTAATTAAATTAATACTCAAGTAACATTTTTAATAAATAAAATATGAGTAAAGTCATTTTATTATTTTTAATATATTTATGTATTTAAAATGTATCCCAAAAAATTATTGAAGTATAATGTAAATTAAAATAATACTGAAGTAATAATATAATATTTGTTTATAAAATGTTTTGGATTATTTATTAAAATGAAGAAAATAATGTAAATTAAAATAATACTGAAGTAATAATATAATATTTGTTTATAAAATGTTTTGGATTATTTATTAAAATGAAGAAAATAAATATTAATGCACTAGTATTAATCACTAAGTTACAGAATACATAGAAAAAATATAAAAAATACATTTACAAAATATTATATCCAATTACAAACATTCTTGGGAAATTATAATATAATTAAACATTTGATTAATTCTGAAGTATAATTTTTTAAGTAATGGAATGTCTGTAAAAATTCTAATTTAATTGAATGATTACATTTTTAAGATTAATATTCAAATAACTTTTAAATTATTATTAGAATATTGATAAATTAACAGTTAATTGAAAATAATATTTATTATTTTGAAAAATAAATTTTATTTAAAAAACAAACATTTCTAGAACATGAACAAATAAATTAAATAATATCGATGTTGTTAAGAAATTGTAAAAGTTTAAAAAAGTTTGTTTTAAAATAAAAAAAATGACATTTTCCCACGCTTTTGTATTGAATTCAATGGAGAGTTGCTTAAAAGGTAGAATAGAGAAGTTTGGGATGGAAATGGACAAAGCATAGAGGTAAGTACAATTTATCATTATTAACTATGATATAAAATCTATAAATAGGATGCACTTTGAAAGTAACAGGATTTCCTGGACATTGGATTAAAGAATACAAATTTCGAAAAAAGGAAAAATAATATTTTTTAAGACATTGATTAACACATGGGATTGAGGGAAATGAGAGGACTCAAAAAGAAGTATTTTCTGGTATTTGTTGTATTCGATTCAAGAAGATATTTTTTTTAAAGAAAATAAATGCATTTTTTGAATAATAAACAATCGATTTTAAAATAAGGAAATTAAAAAAAGGTGATCTAATTGGAAAATAAAAAGGAAACATTTTTTAACATCCTTGGATTGCTTGTGTTATTGGATTTTGCAAAAAAATGGATGTTTTTGGGGGGAAACAAGATGAAGAAAAAGAAAGAAGACAACTACAGGTAAGCTGACCCGACGTTAATTTATTAAAAATAAATTAGAAAAATATGAATGCCAATTGATTTGAAACGTTTATATAATTTAGGTAAAAGGAGGAAAGTAAGGTGTAAATTATATTTAGAAATATAGAATGTTAGCAACATAATCAAGGTAGTCTAAAGCCACACACACCAAAAACTGTTGATTTTTTGGAAATGCGTGGGTTTAGGCTACCAGTTAATGTTTGAGAGATTCTTATTTCTTGAAAACTTTGCTCCTTCTTCAAAGTTTCCAAAAATGAATAGAAGTTAGGGTGTGGTTTGCCAATTGTTTGGAGTTATGCCATCCCTCTATGGCATTGTTTGTTTTGCCTTCTCCTTCTAAACAGCTTGTGTAGCAGTTCCACCACTCCACATGGAAACGTGGCTTCCTCCTGCGACCCGATCTGCTTAGATGCCCAATCCATGTGTCCTCAAAACAATGTAGTAAGGGTGCCAATTTATCTTCATATTTGTTAAAAAATTCTGATTCAGTAATTGCAGTGTAGTACTCGTCTGCACTTTCAGGAGAAACAAAGCAAGGAGCTGTAATTTATTTTAATTCAAACTGAAGTTTGCTATCATTTGAGTAATCTGTAACCAGGCATGTTTTTTGTAGTTTACGCCAGAATGCCTGGGAAAAGTGAAAAAAATCCCTGAATTTGGGTATCCGTGTACGTTTTAGTGATCACATTGATCAAAGCCAATTCAAAATCAACAATTATGTTCCTAGGACTTTTATTCGATGTTTTGCTTTTAATCACTGATGAAAGCTCAGTGTAGGTTGCAGATTGCTTATCAGGTAGCAAACTATTTACTAAGGGAATTACATTGTGGTTAATCTGTGCGTGAATAGTGTAAATTTGGGTGAAAGGATAGGGTGTACTTTTAAACGTCCCATCCATCATCCAAATTTCACTGTTCTCTAACTCAACAAGGTTGCGGGGTGTACTAAAGATAAGAATACGTTTATGAGGGTTTTGGTTGTCATGCAGGAAGAAAGGTTCTTTAGAAAAAGAAATAGTGAGTTCATCAGGAATTTGAATGTCAGAAAAGGTAAGAGGAGTTGTAGTATGTGTATTACTTGCCTGCTTTTGTCTTTGAATAATTCTTCGCAAATTGGGAATAATAGGCATACTACTAGCAACATGACTGGGGACATGCTGTGCAACCTCTCTTAAAATAGATCCAGTTGTGTCATTGGAGGTGCATGCAATTTCTTTCATTTCATTTATTGTTTTCCTTACTTCAATCTCCATTGCAGTGGCAGAGTGGTATAATCTGTTGTTTTAATAATGGTTTCACCAAGAGTAACCACTCTGCCGCTGCAATGGGATGCGTAATATCGCACACACCTTCAATGTCCACATGGTTCACTTATCCTTTCTTTTCAATATATATATCCAGCATGTTTTAACAAGCGGTTTCCCTTTTTAGATTTTATGTAGGATGCAGTTTCTTGAGTTGACATTATCTGTTAAAAAAAGAAAAAAGAATTTATTATGTGAATTTTTACATGTTAATTTTAAACTACACTATCCCTCACTTTCCCTACTGCTACACCTTCCTGGAGTTAGAATAGTAAATTACACCCCTAAACTATCCTTCACTTTCCCTACTGCAGCACCTTCCTGGAGTTAGAATAGTAAATTACACCCCTACACTATCCCTCACTTACCCTACTGCAGCACCTTCTAGGAGTTTGAATAGTAAATAGTACCCCTACACTATCCCACACTTTCCATACTGCTACACCTTGTTGGAGTTAGAATAGTAAATTACATCCCTACACTATCCCACATTTTCCCTACTGCTACACCTTCCTGAAGTTAGAATAGTAAATTACTCCCCTACAGTATCCCTCACTGTCCCTACTGCTGCACCTTCCTGGAGTTACAATACTAAAATATTGCTCAATGTTTAGTTTCATATTGTTGCATTTTGATCTGTTTTACCTTTTTAGTTGGAGTTATTGCCTTTTTCTGGAAACAGTTTTCTTTGTATTGGCTTTGTTTTGCTTTTCTTTGGAAGGTGGTTGAGAAACTTAAAAGTTGGAAAAGAAAGAATATGTTATAGAATGTTTTTATTCTTTAAAAATGTTTACTTGACTGTATTCCTCTGCACTATCTCTCCCTTTAATTACAGATTCAATTCCCAGGACTTGGAAAAGTATAATACACCCCTACACTATCCCTCACTTTCCCTTCTGCTGCACCTTCCTGGAGTTAGAATGGTAAATTACACTCCAACACTATTCCACACTTACTCTACTGCTGCACCTTCCTGGAGTTATAATAGTAAATGGTACCCCTACACTATTCCACACTTTCCCTACTGCTGCACCTTCCTTGAGTTAGAATAGTAAATTACACCCCTACACTATCCATCTCTTTCCCTACTGCTACACCTTCCTAGAGTTAGAATAGTAAATTACACCCCTACACTATCCTTCACTTCCCTACTGCTACACCTTCCTGGAGTTAGAATATTAAATTACACCCCTATAGTATCCCTCACTTTCCCTACTGCTGCACCTTCCTGGAGTTAGAATAGTAAATTGCACCCCTACACTATCCCTCACTTTCCCTTCTGCTGCACCTTCCTGGAGATAAAATAGTAAATTGCACCCCTACACTTTTCCTTACTTTCCCTACAGCTACACCTTCCTTGAGTTAGAATAGTAAATTACACCTCTACACTATCCCTCACTTTCCCTACTGCTACACCTTCCTGGAGTTAGAATAGTAAATGGTACCCCTACACTATCCCACACTTTCCCTACTGCTACACCTTCCTGGAGCTAGAATAGTAAATGGTACCCCTACACTATCCCTCACTTTCCCTACTGCTGCACCTTCCTGGAGTTACAATACTAAAATATTGCTCTATGTTTAGTTTCATATTGTTGTATTTCGATCTGTTTTACCTTTTTAGTGTGGAGTATTGCCTTTTTATGGAAATGTTTTCTTTGTATTGGCTTTGCTTTGCTGTTCTTTGGAAGGTAGTTGTGTATCTGTAAAGATTGAAAAGAAAGAATATGTTATGGAATGTTTTAATTGTTTAAAAATGTTTACATGACTCTATTCCTCTGCACTATATATCCCTTTCACTACAGATTCAACTCACAGGAGTTAGAATAGTATATTACACCCCTACACTATCCCTCACGTTCCCTACTGCTACACCTTCCTGGAGTTAGAATAGTAAATTAAACCCCTACACTATCACTCACTTACCCTACTGCAGCACCTTCCTGGAGTTAGAATAGTAAATGGTACCCGTACACTATCCTACACTTTCCCTACTGCTACGCCTTGATGGAGTTAGAATAGAAAACTACACCCCTACACTATCCCACACTTTCCCTACTGCTACACCTTCCTGGAGTTACAATAGTAAATTACATCCCTACAGTATCCTTCACTTTCCCTACTGCTACACCTTCCTGGAGTTAGAATAGGAAATTACAGCCCTTCACTATCCCTCACTTTCCCTACTGCTGCACCTTCCTGGAGTTACAATACTAAAATGTTGCTCTATGTTTAGTTTCATATTGTTGCATTTTGATCTGTTTTACCTTGTTAGTTTGGGGTATTGCCTTTCTCTGGAAACTGTTTTCTTTTTATTGGCTTTTCTTTTCTTTGGAAGGTAGTTGTGATTCTGTAAAGATTGAAATGAAAGAATATGTTATAGAATGTTTTTCTTTTTTAAATAGGTTTACATGACTGTATTCCTTTGCAGTATCTATTCCTTTCACTACAGATTCAACTAATTGGATTTCGAATAGTATATTACACTTCTACACTATCCCTCACTTTCCCTACTGCTGCACTTTCCTGGAGTTTGAATAGTAAATTGCACCCCTACACTATCCCTCACTTACCTTACTGCAGCACCTTCCTATAGTTAGAATAGTAAATGGTACCCCTACACTATTCCACAGTTACCCTACTGCTGCACCTTCCTGGAGTTAGAATAGTAAATGGTACCCCTACACTATTCCACACTTTACCTACTGTTGCACCTTCCTGGAGTTAGAATAGTATAATACACCCCTACACTATCCCACACTTTCCCTACTGCTACACCTTGCAGGAATTAGAATAGTAAATTGCACCCCTACAGTTTCCTTCACTTTTCTACTGCTGCACTTTTCTGGAGATACTATTTTAAAATATTGCTCTATGTGTAGAGTTCTATTTTTGCATTTTGCTCTGTTTTACCTTTGCAGTCTGGGGTAATGCCTTTTTCTAGAAACTGTGTTTTTTGTATTGGTTTTCCTTTATTTTTCTTTTGAAGGTAGTTGTTATTCTGTTATGATTGAAAAGAAAGAATATGTTAAAGCATGTTTTAAATATTTAAAAAAGATTACATGACTGTATTCCTGTGCACCATCTATACTTTTCTCTACATATTCACCTTTCCTGGAGTTACAATATTAAATTACACCCCTACACTATCTCTCACTTTCCCTACTGCTGGACTTTTTTGAAGTTAGAATACTAAATTACACCCCCTACACTATCCCTCATTGTCCCTACTGATGCAACTTGCTGGATTCAGAATAGTAAATTACACCATAACATTATCCCTCACTTTTCCTACTGCTGCACCTTCCTTGAGTTAGAATAGTAAATGGTACCCCTACATTATTCCACATGTTCCCTACTGCTGCACCTTCCTGGAGTTAGAATACTAAATTTTACCCCTACACTATCCCACACTTTCCCTACTGTTACACCTTCTTGGAGTTAGAATAGTAAATGGTACCCCTACACTATCTTACACTTTCCCTACTGCTACACCTTGCTGGAGTTACAATAGTAAATGGTACTCCTACACTATCCCACACTTTCCCTACTGCTAAACCTTCCTGGAGTTAGTATAGTAAATGCTACCCCTACACTTTATTTGTAAATGTTACCTTTTTAAATATTGTCATTTGTATTTTCGATTAAACAAGTTTTCATTTTTTTCTTTCGTAAATTTATCTGTGTGAAAATGGTAATATTTTCTTTGTATCAGAAAAGGCTTTTTTCAATTTATAAATTAACCATTTTTTTAAATAAGTACCTTTTTGATACTGTTGATAGGGAGTTTGGCTCCTTTTTGAAAATGCTGTTTTTATGTGTTTTATGGCTTTCTCAAATTTAATTCTTTTGTTGTCGAAAAATTACATTTGACATTTGCTTATTTTTAAATATAAGTAAATCGATTATCTCTTATTCTTTTTAAAAAAAAACACTATTTACATACATTTCTAATACTTGAAAAAATGTCTAACACTGTGTCCCTTGACATTTAGCAAAGTTTGTTTTCATTATTTGAATTAATATGCAATGTGGCTTTTAATTTTTTTTATATGTTAGCACATTTTAACAAATTGAGTTATGCTGCTATTTTACTTATTTGGCAAACTTATGATTAATATTTATAGGTACTTACATATCTGTCAAAATTCGCTTTATCTTGAAAATATTCCTTTTTCAAATCAGCAAATTATGGTAAATCTGTAATTTAATTAATTATATAATTTAGTATTAATACTAAGTTATTATGGATAAATCCTTGATATACTTCTATATCTTTTTAAACTTACTTGTATGTGTCTAACTATCTTTTTTTCAATAACTCTGGGTCATCGCAGTGTGAAAAGGTCAGAGGGTCAGTTTTTGGCGTCTGCTCTCTCTGGTAGTTGCTAATCAACTGTTTTCAAAATGGTGTCTTGCTTGTATTTATAGGTTTGTGTCAGTGTGTTCTTAATTTTTGAGAAAACATGCGTTTTAAAAAGCATTAAAAATCCTTTTATTTGCTGTGTAAACATGCAATTTAAAAAAATGATTTAAAAAGTGTCCATTTAAGTCTCTAATTTCGTTTTGTCATCCATTTTGTTTTTAGTGTTTTGGTGTTATGTTACATGAAAAGAGTTGTAGGACTATTTTTTTATCTGCACTATTTAAAATGGCTGGTATGTGTTTGTTATTTGTTGGTTATTTCAGATAGTTAGTTTTATTTCTCGTTTTTTTTAAATTGTTATTTTTAAGTCGTGCCTATTTTGTAAAAAAAATTACATTTTAGAATATTCAAGTACTTTTTTAATACTCAAGTATTAATTTTATTACTCAAATATTAATTTATTCAAAATGCTTTGCTTTTCATAAAATTTACATACAGTTTATTACCACATTTTAATACACTTCCCAACCCAAACCCCCTATTTTCCCTGCATCCCGTGCCAGGTTTTATTTTACAAAAAAAAATATATTTTCGTTTATTTTATGCGTCGTAAATGTAAATTGTAAATTGATTCTTGTATAGCGCACTACTCACATGCAAGGCTCTCAAGGCGCTTGTACGAATACCGCTGTGGAACCTATCCTGGCTTTCCCTGTGAGGCGTCCACTCCTGGGCACCCCCAAGGTGGAAGCCAGGCATCATTAGCGTTGTGGGGGCCGTTGTGGAGATTAAGCAAGCTATTGCCCAGAGTTGCAGACTGGGACTCCATGATTGGAATAGGCACCGAGGCGAGAATTATCAGGTCCTTGGAATTTTGAGCCCAAGTCCCGCCGAGACGGGGAATTGAACCCTGGTCCAGGGTTAGACCTCTCCATCAGGGTATGCCGCTCTAATCATTGAGCCACACTTCTCCATTGTAAGGGTATGCGTAATATGTGTTTTCGTGGTAATGGTACTTTTCCATAACTTTTACTATTTCGCGTTGTAATGGTATGCGTTGTAAAGTCATGCGTTGTAAAGGTACTTGCGTTGTAAAAAATGCGTTGTAAAAGCATGCGTGGTAATAGTATGCATTGTAACGTCATACATCCCTTGGCAGTGCTTTTTTGTAACACAAAATTATCAACAGTACAATAGTCAGCAATATGTTGTACAGTAGATTCAATGTGGTGGGTGTCACAATTGGTACTAGTTCTACCCACATTGGAACTTTGAGGATGAATACCAACATTGCGCTTCTGAGAAGCATATTCGGTACCTTTGTAGTCAAACGATACTATGGCTGAGATACCCGCCACCCCCTCTCAACACAATCCCCAAGGATGGGAAACCGGAAACAGTTCTGAACTTTTGGAAGACGGGAGGGAGTGACCCTCCCGGCCGTATTTATTAAAATATGAAACAAAATTAAAACATTAAAATAACAGTTTCATATTATGTACAATTTCATTACCACATTGCGATGTTTGGCTACCCTTAACATATTCTCTAATACAAAGGTTCTCCTAGCCGAACTAACATCCTACAAAACATTAACTTGAAATTTTGAAATTGTACATCCTAACGTTTAAGGGCCAACGGCAAGGTCGTAACCGGTGTCAAGATCCCTAAACCAGAAATATCCCCCTCACTTGTGAGGGGCGACCGCACAGAGGTGTACCTCAAGTGCAACTACCAATTTCCCTTGACTTGACGGGGGCCCCAATAAACTCGACGCCACTTAAAGGTCGTCCGAGGACTCGTGTGAGGTATCTAGAAGGTAGCGTAGACCCCCCCCCAAACCCCACACAACTTACCACATCTGCCGTCGCAGATGTCCTGGCCCCGGGAAATTCCACAGAAGGGGGCTGTAGCCCCTCCTACCCAGGAAGGGGCCTTGACCGCCTTTCCTTTCCTTTCGGCGGCCCATCCTTAGAAGGGACCGCCTCCCCGTTGAGGGGCCAATGGCCACCTCCCTCGAGCGCTTCCATCCGTAATGGGTGACGCCCACTCATAGGGATCTTCCAATTAGTGCTCACCGATCATGACCTTACCGCCCAACCAAAATAAATACGACAATTCTAAACTAAATGACTAAATTACTTAAAAGACAGTAACACCAACCACTTTATTAAAAGCATGCTTACTGATCAAACACTAGAGCAGGATTACTTTATTTACAAAACATACCACAAATTGACCATTCTTTATTGCATATTCAAAGTTATCACGATAATAATCCCAACCTGCAAACAAAAATTAGAGTTACCACATCAAACTTTATTCAAAACCACTTGCTGTCCTCAGGGACTGGTGGGTGGGTCAAAATTGGCTCTTCGTTCCGTCTCGAGCTCACGTGCAGCGAGGAGGTGCAGCTTCAGAGCACAGGAACAAGAGGATGCTTTCTTGGCTTGTTGCTCCTTTTATCCGTCTTCAGGGCGGGCGTAAACCCGCCCCTGCCTGCCCCAAGGGCGTGGCCGGCCGCGTCAGTGTCTAGGCCAGCCCACTCCAGGGCGGGAAAAAGGCGCGCCCCGGCTACGCCGCTTCGGGCATACCAGCCGAGACTCGCCTCCCGCCCAAGATGGCTTCCCGGGGGGATCGTGGTACTCCGCCATACGTTCGGGGGGACCGAATGGTCGCCCCTTTCCAATTATTGTCTTCAGCTGTTTTAAAAAACATTCTTGTGTAGAGAGCTAAGGCATCGAGCTGAGACAAACTTCAACCGCTTCTGCTATAGTCAAATCGAAGCTCCTGCCTCAGTGAATTGCACATTATATGTTACAGTTCTATGTGACATAGACAATAGCTATTAGACATGAATGAATACATTGTATAATGAAAATAAAGGTAGTTTATGATTAGCACACTGTGCCAACCAGTTCCTACATAAAGTCATCTTTTTTCATTTTTATCGTCAGGTTGTGAGCAGAGGCTGAGTTTGAGTAAATTTGTGTGAAAGGGCTTTGTGAATAACAGGCAGGCAGAGAGGCGTGTGCACAAAGAATAAACGTGGTTTCTAAATCGGTGTCAGGTTTAGGCTAATTTAGGAAGTAAACAGCGTATTTGCATAGGTCGTACATCACCAATCCCTGGTTTGAGTGGAGACGTAATGGGCAATAATGAAGACAGAGTCCAAATGTCTGAGCATACTTAGAAAGTTATTACTTCAAAGTAGTAGGATTGAAGTATACTACAAAAATGTAAAGGAAAAAGTAAAAAAAGATGGAAAAAATCCATTCAAGAATAACATTAGTTTCTTACAAGTCTTGGAGATTGCAGTCCAGGAGTTTCTCAGTGGCTTGAGATGCGTAATGTTCCAAGAGGCTACATTTGCCATCGTCTGAGAAAAGCGAAGCGATCTAATTCATATCCTCGAAGGGACAGTAATGTACCTTGAATGTTGGAGTGGCAATTTGAATAGGGAGGCAATCTGCGATGTTGTGAAAGGTTGCACGTTGCAGGAGATCTTTCACGGCTGCGCAGAAATCCCATTCTGCTACAATTCCTTTTTGCATTGTATTCGCCATTGCTCTTCTGCCAGAACATGGTTTTCAAGATAATGCATTACCTGCTGGATCAGGTGCAACCAACTCTAGGTCCGAACAGTGGAACGGTGTCTTGATTCCGCAATGGATAATGTTAGAGCTGCATCTGATGGTGGAGATGAAGGTACTCCCTTTGACCAGGTGCAACCAACTCTAGGTGCCAACAGTGAGACAGTTTCTTGATCCCACAATGGACGATGTTCTATGTTACCTGCTGCTTGTTTTTCTCAGAACTTCGTCTGTTGAGGTGCATCACACTCTGTGCTTCCATAGCTAACTGCTGCACATTAATATTGGGCTTAGTTGACACTAGTCGGTGGAGTACATTGCGGTATAGCAGGTCCGAACAGTAAAACGGGGGTCGTGATTCTAAGATTGAGGATGTCATAAGTCTGCGATGATTTCTGTGTACCCGCTCTGATCAGGTGCAACCAACTCTGTGCTTTCGAATCCAACGGTACGTGGCTGTGAGGTGTTAATGACCACTGCCTCCAGCCTACAATGCGGTTAGCAGGGTTCATAATTCAGATTGAGTGGTGATTGTTTAATTACAGAATCCAGTAGTCAAGTAACTACAACATCTATTGAAATATACACAATATTGTTTTATTAGAACATTGGAATGTTGGGAGGTCCATTGAAAACAATGGAGTAGGTCAAGACTTATAATGGCTGATATAATCCTGTGGATGTATGACGTTATGACGCATACCATTACAACTACCTACCATTACAACGCGACCATTACAACGCATACCATTACAACGCATAGCGCTTAGAGGTGCTGGATAGTGGTAAGTATAATTTACTATTCCAACTCCAGTCCCCGTGGACACTAGGGAAGGTGTTGGATAGTAAATTAAACTTATTCCCTATCCTAGAGCGCCCCCCAGCGCAATGCGTTGTAATGGTATGCGTTGTAATGGTCGCGTTGTAATGGTAGGTAGTTGTAAAAACTTAGTTGTAACAGTTGTATACCAATCCTGTAGTTCCAACATTCTAAGGTTTCTTTGTTCACTGCTCTGCCTGTGTACAAAGGCTTCAGGGAGCCTGAGGGGGATACCAATCCCCCTGCGGTCCCTCAAGGCTGTGTTTTATTTGTCAGAACATTCTACCCTCTAGTGGCAGAATGTTCTAATAGCCTTATAGGCCTTCGTAGCTGGGCTATACTGGCTATTAAAGTCCCTCTCCCTTGTCTTTAATGCTGAAGAGGGCTTTTAATTGCCAGTATAGCCTGCTACGGCGGGGTATAACGCTATATTAGAACATTGGAATGTTGGGAGCTCAATTGAAAACAATGGAGTGCTCCGAACTTATAATGGCTGGTATAAACCTGGAGCTCCAACATTCCAATGTTTCTTTGTTCACAGCTCTGGCTGTGAATAAAGGCTTCAGGGAGCCTGAGGGGATTCCAATCCCCTCACTCTCCCATAAGGCTTTGTTTTATTTGTTAGAACATTCTACCCTCTAGTGGCAGAATGTTCTAATAGCCTTATAGCCCTTCGTAGCTGGGCTATACCGGCTATTAAAGTCCCTCTCCCTTGTCTTTAATGCTGAAGAGGGCTTTTAATTGCCAGTATAGCCTGCTACGGCGGGGTATAACGCTATATTAGAACATTGGAATGTTGGGAGCTCAATTGAAAACAATGGAGTGCTCCGGGCTTATAATGGCTGGTATAAACCTGGAGCTCCAACATTCCAATGTTTCTTTGTTCACAGCTCTGGCTGTAAATAAAGGCTTCAGGGAGCCTGAGGGGATTCCAATCCCCTCACTCTCCCATAAGGCTTTGTTTTATTTGTTAGAACATTCTACCCTCTAGTGGCAGAATGTTCTAATAGCCTTATAGCCCTTCGTAGCTGGGCTAACAGGCTATTAAAGTCCCTCTCCCTTGTTGAAAGCCCTCGCCGAGAGGGCCTTTAATACCTGGTATAGCCCTCTATGGCAGACTATAAGGCTATAGTATACTTGCTAGGAGAATTATTTTAGATGAGTTATAGCTTTAGTAAAATGACCAAATTCATCTTACAAGTCCAAAGGAACAGTGAATAGTGTCGACTGTGGACAGAAGAAATCCCAGTTCGAATTGTTTTGATTTATTTATTGTAGAGTTTTCTCTGCACCACTCATACGCATTATTGCAGGCTCCACACACAGTTTTTGTGGCTTCACTCATTGAAAACTGTGGAGCTCAAGTCAATGCCACGTGGGGATGGGCTCGTGCTGAATAATCTCTCTCTCACTGCAGACAGCAGTGTTCACATTTGAGATTGAGTCTTTATTGTAGCTGATGCAGTCCTGTAGGAAAAGACAGTGCTCCAATGCGCTCTGTCCACACGACGCACACGCATCATTGCAGGATCCGCGCACACTTTTTACTTGCTTTGCGTATGACAAACTGGGCAGCTCAAGACAATGCTACGTGGCTGTGAGCGCTTGTTGAACGATCTCTCTGGCCTATCCTGCAGACAGCAGTGTTCACATTTAAGATTGAGTTGGTATTGTAGATGACACAATCCTGTAGGAAAAGACATTTCTCCAGTGCGCTCTGTCCACACCATGCATACACATCTTTGCAGGATCTGCACACGCTTTTATTTTGCTTTGAGTATGACAAACTGGACAGCTCAAGTCAATGCCGCGTGGCTGTGGGCCCTTGCAGAACACTTTCTTTGGCCTATACTGCTGACTTCAGTGTTCACATTTGACATTGAATCAGTATTGTAGATGATGCAGTTCTGTAAGAAAATACATTTCTCTAGTTTGCTCTGTCTGCACCACTCATACGCATCATTGCGGGCTCTGCACATGTTTTTTTTGCTTCGTGTATTGTAAACTGTAGAGCTCAACTCAATGCCAAATGGTTGTGGGCCCTTGCTGACCACTCTCTCTGGCCTACACTGCGGACAGCAGTGTTCACAATTGAGATTGAGTTGCTATTGTATATGAGGTAGTCCTGTAGCAACAGACATTGCTACAGTGCGTACTGTCTGCACCATGCATACTCAGTATTGCAGGCTCCGCACACGCTTTTTTGTTGCTTCACTTATGACAAACTGGGCAGGTGAAGTCACCTTATGTAGATGTGGGTGCTTGCTGACTGCTCTCTGTGGACTACACTGCAGGCAGCAGTGTTCACAATTCAGATTGAGTCGCTATTGCAGATGATGCAGTGTTGATGGCAACAGATATTGCTCCTAGTACGGCCCGCCTGCAGCACGCATCATTGCTGGCTGTGCACATGCTGAATGGTTTTGATGTGGCTATGTGAGTGCACTAGAACTGATGGAGCATTTATGATATAATCTTTTTGTGTACTATTTCAGATCTATTAATTCTGTCTCTGTATACCACAAGTTGTGGTTCTTTTTACAATAGAATTATTTCTGTATTATTACACTGGCAGCAACCAGTCCCTGAGGGCTTGTTTTCACTCATCCCACACGCATCCAGCATAGACGTCACTGGATATAGGACCCTGGTAATAAAAAGAAATCGAGCGCACATGCTAATACCCACTTCCACTATCTATCTGTGTCTGTGTGTTCATTATCTATGCATGATAAGGTCTCTGGGCCGTTCTATATTATGTTGTGCTGTGGACAGCGTATGCAACGATGTTACCTCTGGTAGTGGAGAACATTTTGGTATGTAACTTTTCGGTTTATGGCTATAACAGGTGGAAGGCTACTTTACCGACATTGAATATTGATGAAGATGATGGTTGCCTCCTTCCTCTCCGACAGTCCGTCTCCTGCCCTTTCTCGCAGAAGCCACCAAGATCCTCTGCGGTATACCTCAAGGCTCCTCGCTCAGCCCCACCCTCTTCAATGTCTACATGAGCCCCCTCGCAGCCATCGCACGCAAGCACAACCTCAACATAATCTCTTACGCCGACGACACCTAACTGATCCTCTCCCTCAAGACATCGTGGACTGGATGAAGCTCAGCTGCCTGAAGCTGAACTCGGACAAGACAGAAGTCCTCATCCTCGGCCCATCCATCTCCGCCAGGGACTACTCCTGGTGGCCCCCTGCCCTGGGCCCCCCACCCAAGCCCACGGACTACGCACGCAATCTGGGCTTCATCCTTGACTCCTCCCTCAAGATGGCCAGACAAGTCAACGCTGTGACTTCCTCCTGCTTCAACACCTTCCGCATGCTCCGTAAAATCTTCCGCTGGATCCCCAACAGAACCAGGAAATCAGTCACCCAGGCCCTGGTCACCAGCCGTCTGGACTACGGGAATGCCCTCTACGCTGGGACCACTGCCAAACTACAGAAAATACTCCAGCGCATCCAGAACGCATCAGCACGACTCGTCCTGGACATCCCCTGACACAGCCACATCTTCACCCACCTGAGAGACCTGCACTGGCTCCCAGTCAGCAAGAGGATCACATTTAGACTCCTCACCCACACACACAAGGCTCTCCACGACTTAGGCCCTAAATACCTCAACAACCACCTCTCGTTCTACACGCCAACCCACCAGCTCTGCTCCGCCAGCCTCGTCCTTGCCACCATCCCGCGGACCCGCAGAGCCACCACCGGAGGAAGATCCTTCGCCTACCAGGCAGCAAAGACTTGGAACACCCTCCCCACCCACCTGCGACTCACCCAGGACCATCTCTCCTTCAGGAAGCACCTCAAGACCTGGATTTTTGAGCAGTAGCGCCCACCCCCCCTTCCCAGCACCTTGAGACCCTAGTGGGTGAGTGGCGCGCGCTACAAATGTTATTGATTTGATTTGATTTGCATGTTGTGTGTAGTCTAAGATATGTGGGTATTGCAAAAAGTTTAGAAAAAAGCTCTCTAAGCAAAAGAAGTGTCTCTCTTCAAAGGCAGTACAGATATTGACTAAAATTCGTAGTGCGTACCTCTCGCATACCACAGTAGCAGCTGACGCGAACTCATACGTATTTGTTGTTATGCGGGACGCGGTGCCACAAACTAGTTGGAAATGAAATGTGCATCATTTAAATGTGGTGGATAGGATTCGTATGCTGATGGAGCTTGGTAGACTACAGATACTGGACTGTGTTATCAAAAAAAAGAAAACTAAATGATATACATATTTTTTGGGGAAGATATAAAGGATAATATAATTTGTCAAGTTTAAAAAAAGGATAATAGATTTGCAAAATATTAAAACACAAAAAAGAATTAGAAACATAATAGTTTTATGAACATCAAAATATGAAATTAACATTTATAAAAAACTTTGAAATTCACTGAAAAAACTGTAGGTTTTACAGACATTATAGTTAGGAATTGGCATTTAAAAAGCCTTTGAAATTCACTGAAAAAATCATAGGTTTAAGGAACGTTATATTTAGTTGGACATTTGACTCATATAAAACCAGAGAAATTTGCTAGTTATAGTTAGTTGAGCTAACTATAACTCTTGCGCCCGCAATGCACTGCTAATGACGTCACATATTACATCACTCATGACATGGTCAGTGACATCCCTGATGGCTTCACTCATGACATCATCCACATGATATTCTAATGCACATACTAATATAAACTTTGATACAGCCACTATAAAATACACACTAATAATTTTGAAACCATACCCACAAAAATGCCAGATACTACAGACCACCGACTATTTCCTAGCCCTATACACACATGCAGTGTCTTATACATACAGTTACTCATCAATGCAGTACTATAATGTGTATTCATATACCTATACAGACAGTGACAGTGTACCACTCATCCATAGAGTTACTCACACACCTAGTCTGTCATGCAAAGAATGAATTACATATGCATTTACTCATGTTCAGTTATATACACCAACTAAGTTATTTATACACACACCACATCTCACACTTATGCCGATACTAACTTATACTTAGTATCTTATACAATCACTGATACCAGCAGACAGTCATTTATACAGCCACTCTTCAAATAGCTTACTCCATTGTATACTTATTTATATACTCCAATAGTGACATACATAGTGCCTTAAAACATATGTAGTTACTTACACATATTCGACTGAGACATTCATTCATTCACCAACACACCCATACACACAGTAACTAATCCATTCAGCCCTTTACAGATGCACTTTTGAATCCATTCAACTAGCGAATCGCCCACTCAGACATCTATGCACAGAGTCACACACACACCAACTCACCAACCCAGACACTCAGGCACCCACATACTCAGACAACAAATCAATAACCTATATATACACTCATGTAGCTACTCACCAACCCATGCAGCTGCTTACACACCAACTGAGAGACTAATACAGACTTTCGCACAGTTTAGTCACTAACCCATGCATTCAGTAAGACACGTTCAATCACTCACTTATACAGTTAGTCATGCACCTACTAAATAATCGATTAAGGCACTTGTAAATCCACGAATTCTTCAATACACCTTGGCATAGATATATATGAAAAATATGTAAAGTTTACAGAAACACCAAATTCACTGGATGATATCATCAGTTATGTCATTTGAGATGTCATCAGTGATGTCATCAGTGATGTCACTGACCATGTCATGAGTGATGTAATATGTGACGTCATCAGCAGTGCATTGCGGGCGAGGGAGTTATAGTTAGCTCAGCAAACTATAACTGGTGAATTTCTTTGGTTTTCTATGAGTCAAATGTCCAACTAACTATAACATCGCTTACACCTATGCTTTTTATATATATATATATATATATCTATATATATGCATGGAAGCTGACACGAGTTATATCCTCCAATGAGCTTTTTTTCCCAATACCTTCTGGGACTCGTAGTGGCAGCCACCGCCTTCTACTCAGTTGGGATGCGGTAAGTACATAGTCCTTCGTCAATGCTAGCGCCGTGATGAGCCTCTGTTGCCTTTCTCCAATTCAGTCTCCCCACATATAGCAGCAGCATGTATTACTCGCCGTGGCTCCCATTATCAGTCCTGGGATGGTGCTATCCCCCTACGCCACGGGCGGGGTGACAATATATCCTGTACGAGAGCTCAGCACTTGCAGGTGCACACAGGAGACCGCAATCTATTATTTCGGGCAGCGTCAGCACATCAACCTCGAGTGTTCGCCAGACGCGTTTCGGATTGCTCCTTCCTGATAGGCTCACTCAATTCATATGCATGGAAGCGGACACGTGTTATATCCTCTAATGAGCTTTATTCCCAATACCTTCTGGGACTCGTAGTGTCAGCCCCCGCCTTCTACCCTGTTGGGATGAGGTAAGTACATAGTCCTTCGGCAATGTTAGCGCCGTGATGAGCCTCTGCTGCCTTTCTCCAATTAAGTCTCCCCACATATAGCAGCAGCATGTATTACTCGCTGTGGCTCCCATTATCAGTCCTGGGATGGTGCTACCCCCCAACTCCTTGGGCGGGCACAACAATATATCCTGTACGAGAGCTCAGCACTTGGGGGTGCACACAGGAGACCGCAATCTAATATTTCGAGCAGCGTCAGCACATCAATCTCGAGTGTTCGTCTGACGCGTTTCGGATTGCTCCTTCCTCATAGGCTCACTCAATTCATATGCATGGAAGCTGACATGTGTTATATCCTCCAATGAGCTTTATTTCCCAACACCTTTTGTGACTCGTAGTGTCAGCCCCCTCCTTCTACCCAGTTGGGATGAGGTAAGTACATATTCCTGCGGCAATGTTAGCGCCGTGATGTACCTCTGCTGACTTTCTCCAATTCAGTCTCCCCACATATAGCAGCAGCATGTTTTACTCGCTGTGGCTTCCATTATCAGTCCTGGGATGGAGCTACCCCCCTACTCCTTGGGCGGCCGCGACAATATATCCTGCACGAGAGCTCAGCACTTGGGGGTGCACACAGGAGACGCAATCTGTTATTTTGGGCAGCGTCAGCACATCAACCTCGAGTGTTCGCCTGAAGCATTTTGTATAGCTCCTTCCTCATAAGCTCACTCAATTCATATGCATGGAAGCTGACATGTGTTATATCCTCCGATGAGCTTTATTTCCCAATACCTTCAGGGACTCGTAGTGTCAGCCCCGCGTTCTACCCTGTTGGGATGAGGTAAGTACATAGTCCTTCGGTAATGTTAGCGCCGTGATGAGCATCTGCTGCCTTTCTCCAATTCAGTCTCCCCACATATAGCAGCAGCATGTATTACTCGCCGTGGCTCCCATTATCAGTCCTGGGATGGTGCAACCCCCCTCGCCTTGGATGGGGGCGACAATATATCCTGTACGAGAGCTCAGCACTTGGGGGTGCACACAGGAGACCGCAATCTATTATTTCAGGCAGCGTCAGCATATCAACCTCGAGTGTTCGCCTGACGCGTTTCGGATTGCTCCTTCCTCATAGTCTCAGTCAATTCATATGCATGGAAGCTGACATGTGTTATAGCCTCCAATGAGCTTTATTTCCCAATACCTTCTGGGACTCGTAGTGTCAGCCCCCGCCTTCTACCCAGTTGGGATGAGTTAAGGACATAGTCCTTCAGCAATGTTAGCACCGTGATGAACCTCTGCTGCCTGTCTCCTGCTGAGCTTCGTACAGGATATATATATATTACCTACTGGCGGTCGCCAGTAGGTATATATAGTTAGGATTTTTTCTCTATGGGATTTTTGAAAATTCTATGTCTAATAACTTTGGCGTTTGTGGACGGAATTGGCTGAAATTTTCAGGAAAATGGAACATTTTGTTTCTGAGCAGCCCCTGACAATTTGGGGGGGTTTCATCAAGGGGGGGCCGAGAAAAAAGGGGGGTCCCAAAACGCGTTTTTCCCATGTTAATTTCCATAGGGCGGTTGGCCTCACTTTTAGCTCGAACGGCTGAATGGATTTGCACGAAACTTGGCAAAATTGTAGGGACTGTTAGCCCGATGTGCCTTTGCTAGGTCTCAATATATGTGCTCCAGTGGATTTTGAGTAATTTAGGTTAAAAAAAAGATATATATCTGGGCGGAGCCTAACCACACATCTGATCTGATTGGCTGTCAGCACTTCATCCAAGAAGTGTTAGCAGCCATCTTGGGACCAATATACATGATAGCACCTCATTGAAAAGCATTGTAGTTAATAGAGGGTTTTAGGACTTTAGTTACATTATAAATCATTTGTTGATGGTACCATACTCGTTTTAGGAATTGTGGTGGGTTCTAAGGTGATTTTACCATGTGAAAAAACCTTCTGCTGTGATATCATGAATATTGTTTGAAAGAAAACTAATATCTCATGATTTTCCCACAGTGGTTTGGAAGGGGATCTATAAGCTAAACTGAAAGGATATTTTCTGTAAATTCACATTATCTTTCTCAGTCATGTGAAAATGAAGTCTGACATTCTCAGTAAAACATGTACATCCAACAAGGACAGAGACTGTCAGTTGATTCCTTTGTGTTCTACTGCAGCCTCCTAGAGTGTTCTAAAGAACAACTAGAGCGCTAACAGTCCTACTTATTACAAAGGTATGGCACACCTGAAGCCATCTTGATTGGAATAAAGTGGTAACTCTTAAAACATTTAATTTAAAAAGAAACAACATGAGGGGGTATATTTTGCCATAGAAAGTATGATTAGTGCTGCAGAATGAAAAATTAGGGCACATTTTGAGTGACTTCTCAAATCCTTTTCTATTTCACTAAAACATTCTGACATGCAGTCTCCCAAAATGGCCACCAGAGACAAAAGAGCCCAAATGTAGCCCAAATATCACCCAGATGTAGCCCAAGTATAGCCCAATGACAGAATGTCCCAGAGTGTTCTAAAGAACAACTAGAGCGCTAACAGTCCTACTTATTACAAAGGTATGGCACACCTGAAGCCATCTTGATTGGAATAAAGTGGTAACTCTTAAAACATTTAATTTAAAAAGAAACAACATGAGGGGGTATATTTTGCCATAGAAAGTATGATTAGTGCTGCAGAATGAAAAATTAGGGCACATTTTGAGTGACTTCTCAAATCCTTTTCTATTTCATTAAAACATTCTGACATGCAGTCTCCCAAAATGGCCACCAGAGACAAAAGAGCCCAAATGTAGCCCAAATATCACCCAGATGTAGCCCAAGTATAGCCCAATGACAGAATGTCCCAGAGTGTTCTAAAGAACAACTAGAGCGCTAACAGTCCTACTTATTACAAAGGTATAGCACACCTGGAGCCATCGTGATGGGAATAAAGTGGTAACTCTTAAAACATTTAATTTAAAAAGGAACAAAATGAGGGGGTATATTATGCAATAGAAGGCATTATTAGTGCTGCAGAAAGAAAAATTAGGGCACATTTTGAATGACTTTTCAAATCCTCTTCTATTTCATTAAAAAATTCTGACATGCAGTCTCCCAAAATGGCCACCAGAGACAAAAGAGCCCAAATGTAGCCCAAATATCACCCAGATGTAGCCCAAGTATAGCCCAATGACAGAATGTCCCAGAGTGTTCTAAAGAACAACTAGAGCGCTAACAGTCCTACTTATTACAAAGGTATGGCACACCTGAAGCCATCTTGATTGGAATAAAGTGGTAACTCTTAAAACATTTAATTTAAAAAGGAACAAAATGAGGGGGTATATTTTGCCATATGAATTATGATTAGTGCTGCAGAAAGAAAAATTAGGGCACATTTTGAGTGACTTCTCAAACCCTCTTCAATATCATTAAAAAATTCTGACATACAGTCTCCCAAGATGGCCACCAGAGACAAAAGAGCCTAAATGTAGCCCAAATATCACCGAGATGTACCCCAAGTATAGCCCAATGACAGAATGTCCCAGAGTGTTCTAAAGAACAACTAGAGCGCTAACAGTCTTACTTATGACAAAAGTATGGCACACCAGAAGCCATCTTGATTGGAATGAAGTGGAAAGTCTGAAAACACTCAATTTAAAAAGGAACAACATGAGGGGGTTAATTTTGCCGTAGAAAGTATGATTAGTGCTTCAGAAAGAAAAATTAGGGATCATTTTGATTGACTTCTCAAATCCTCTTCTATTTCATTAAAAAAATTCTGACATGCAGACTGAAACATGCACTTTGAATACCAGCAGCAGACGTCCCTGGTGAGCAGTAGCTTTACTACAGTGATCTAATGTGCAACTAGAGTGCTAACATTCAGAATTTATGGCAAATGTGTGACACATCTGAATGCCTTCTTGATGGAACCAAAGTAAACAAGCATTGAAAATGCAATAGATCTCGCCCTCGTTTAAGTTAAAGCCATTCTGTTTGTAATGAGGTGGCTTTTTAGCTTTGCTTTTATCAGTGTTTTTTCAACTTTCATGTAAATAACATGCATCTGTATGCATATAAGTATATGTATGCATGCATTTATGTTGGTATTTATATAGATATACAGATGATATATGTTTATATATGTATGTATATATATATATTCACTGAAAAAACCATAGGTTATAGACCATATATAGTTAGGAATTAGCATTTACAAAACCTTGAAAATTCACTGAAAAAACCATAGGTTATAGACCATATATAGTTAGGAATTAGCATTTACAAAACCTTGAAAATTCACTGAAAAAACCATAGGTTATAGACCATATATAGTTAGGAATTCCCATTTACAAAACCTTATTTTACTCACACAAAACCATTGAAATTCCATATATAGTTAGTTGCACTAACTATATATCGCGCACCCGCAATCCACTGCTGATGATGTCACATATTACATCATTCATGACATGGTCAGTGACATCACTGATGACATCGCTGATGACATCTCAAATGACATCACTGATGACATCACTGATGACAACATCCAGTGACTGTATGTTTCTGTAAAGTTAAAATATGTCTTACATATTGAAGAATGAGTGGATGTATAAGTGTCTGGATGAAGGATTTAGTAGGTGCATGACTGACTGTATGAGTGAGTGATTAAATGTGTCTCACTGAGTGCATGGGTTAGTGACTAAACTGTCTTAATTTGTGCATCATTATATCTGTTGTTCTGTAAACTGTTGCATGTGTTGATAAGTAGCTATATGAGTAATTATATGGGTTATTGATTGGTTGCCCAAGTATTTGTATGGGAGACTGAGTGTGTGTGTGGGTGGCTGGGAGGTGTATGACTCTGTGCATAGATGTGTGAGCAGTTGATTCACTAGATGTATGGTTTCAAAAGTGCATGTGGAAACAGCTGTATGGGCGGTTGACTGTGTGCATGAGTGTATTGGTGAGTGAATGGATATCTCAGTGCTACATGTCAAAGTAAGTACATATGTAAAACACAGTACATGTGAGAGTTGACATATATAAATGACTGTGCATAAGAGCCAGTGAATGTGTGAGTGGCTGTATGGATCATTGTGAACTTGTATCAGGGATTGTATAAGAGAGTAAATATGTGTTAGTATATGTTTGAATAAGTAAAGTTTGCATAACTGTATAGTTGAGGAAACGGAGGTGTGATTGATTCTTTGCATGACTGACTAGGTGTGTGAGTAACTCCATGGATGAGTGACAGTCTGTGAGTGTCTGTTTACACTGATTGTATCTAAGGTTATATTAGAGTCTGAAGAGGTTCATCGTATTATCACATGAATGATATCATCAGTGATGTGATCAGTAATGTCAAATGAGATGTCATCAGTGATGTCATCAGTGATGTCATTTGAGATGTCATCAGTGATGTCATTTGAGATGTCATCAGTGATGTCATCAGTGATGTCACTGACCATGTCATGAATGATGTAATATGTGACATCATCAGCAGTGGATTGCGGGTGCGCGATATATAGTTAGTGCAACTAACTATATATGGAATTTCAATGGTTTTGTGTGAGTAAAATAAGGTTTTGTAAATGCGAATTCCTAACTATATATGGTCTATAACCTATGGTTTTTTCAGTGAATATATATATATATATATATATATATATATATATATATATATATATATATATATATATATATATATATATATATATATATATATATTACCTACTGGCGGTCACCAGTAGGTATATATAGTTAGGATTTTTTCCCTATGGGATTTTTGAAAATTCTATGTCTAATAACTTTGGCGTTTGTGGACTGAATTGGCTGAAATTTTCAGGAAAATGGCACATTTTGTTTCTGAGCAGCCCCCGAAAATTTGGGGGGGCCGAGAAAAAAGGGGGGTCCCAAAACGCGTTTTTCTCATGTTAATTTCCATAGGACGGTTGGCCTCACTTTTAGCCCGAACGGCTGAATGGATTTCCACCAAACTTGGCAAAATTGTAGGGACTGTTAGCCCGATGTGCCTTTGCTGGGTCTCAATATATGTGCTCCAGTGGTTTTTGAGAAATTAACGTTTAAAACAAGATATATATCTGTAACAGCGCTCCGGGCAGCGCTCCGGTTCGCGAACTTTTTGCGTATCGGAACTTTGCGAAGCGAAGCTGATTGGCTCTCCGGTGTCTGTCAACATTCTAAACAGTCCGGCGCGGCCGCCATTTTGTCTCTCGGTAGGATCGAGAGACAAGAGGATGCCAAAACAAAGGGGGAAATTACCATAAGGGGGCATAGTAGATCCTCGTTGACCCCCTAGGTTTTATGTGGAGGTTTTAAAAGGGCCCAGCAGGGTCAAAAAAAAAAAGTTTTTTTTTTTTGCGTGGTGAGCGCCAAGTTCGCGAACCGGGAAGCGTTCTGGGCAGCGTACTATAAGGAAAATTGAATGATAGACTTTTCAAATACTGTATGTTAATTGTTTGTTGTTTTTGTTGATTTTTTTTTGTCTTTATTTTTAAAGCATTTTTTTTTATTTTGTTTGTGTTTCATAATTTATTAAACTTTCTAACATTTCAGTGTCTGAAATGTCATTATTTTCTTGGAATATTGTTTGCAATCTGTGAGGTTGTAAAATGTCCTCATTTTCAAGGAGGTCATCTACTGCTTGGACACATTGCAGTAGTTCTTTGTCCAAAGTTTAATCCATAAATTCAATGTCAATTTGATCAATTGTATCAATCAATTCTTGGCTGCTCTCTTGCAGGTCCATTTCAAAAGAAACTTGGTTTTCGCCTTCCATTTTGCCTGAAATTTGGATTAAAAAAATATATATTAGTAGAGATAGGGCACTGTTGGGAATAATTTTAGATAGGCATTTTTTATCAGTGAATTTATCTTTGGGCAGTGTATAGTATCAGAGTGGAAGTAGGAATATAAAAAAGTGTATGTGATTTAATGTAAGTAAATTTATAATTATACAAGAGAAGTCTAAGTCCATCCATAACTATAACAGATAAGTCTATCTAAATCTATAACTACTACAGAGGGATAGTATATAACTATCTGAAAAAGTTTACCATATTTACTTATAGTGCACAATATACTTCAGTTTTAAAAATAACAACTTACCTTTAGAAACAAGTTGAAGTGATTAGTGATATTCCAAATGATATATACAACAAGAAGTAGTAGTCAAAATGGCTGTGTTTCCTTCTCTTCCTTTATATACATTCAGGTATATAACCAATCAAATGTCAGGTAATAAAAGTAGAAAATTAAAGTAAAATTTTCATTGGTTGTCAATTCCAACACTTCAGATGTGTTTTGTGAAGTAATTTACCTCACGGTACTTAGAGAGGTCTACAGGCTAAATGGCTAAATGGAATTTCAATCAACTTTGTGAAAATGAAAGGGATTGTTATGTAGTATGAGCTAATCTATATTTGGTGAGAGTGTCTCTAGTCGTTTTTCTGTAAATTACTTTCCCACCTTTTTTTTGGACCGCCTCCCGGGAAGCGGCCCGGTTCGCGAACCTTAAGCGTCACGGGAGTCCACCATTTTGTGTTTCGGTCGCATTAAGATACAAGATTGAGGGCAAATAATGTTCAGAATGGGTAGAAGGGGTCATGGTAGACTTATCTTGACCCCCTAGGTTTTCTGAGGGTGGCTGAGGAGGCTTATATGTGCGGAAAAAAACATTTTTTAAAAAAATTCCGCGAGGTTAGCTTCCGGTTCGCAAACCGGGTAGCGCCCCGGGGAGCGTATTTTGTGGAAAATTAGTGAAAAAAGTTAGAAAAAAATAATAATTGTGAGTGATCAGATGAAGGGTAGCTCTGAGAAGAGCTTTTGGGTTTATGGTACATTTAGGTACTTATAAGTAGGTACCAATGCACAGTCTTAAATTCAGAATGAAAATTCTGTTGCCCTCATCTGAGAAGTGAACTCCATCTCTTCTGTAGATATCTTGCATGTAGTAACGCAAGTTATTGTTGTACAAGGAGCCCATTCCATGGTCTCTCATGTAAGCTGAAACAGATTTGTTTACATGCTTCCTCGACTTCTCAATTTGTGGAGAAAATTGGTTGGACCACCTCTATTTCTGTCTTTGGCATATATTGGAATATACCAAGGCAGTTTGAGGAAAAGGTGCCATTAATTGCTCAAAGGTGTCCTTTAAAAGCATTTCCAGACCTACCCCAGTCAAAGTGCCCAAATCATTACCTCCACAGTGCACAATTAACAGGTCAGGTTTTGGCAAATGCATAAAGGTTTTCACCAATGGTATCAATTGGTGACATTTTAATCCTCTTTGGCCCAACCACTTAATTTCCACATCTTGTAAATTGAGGTTAGGTAAATTTCTGTTCTCAGCATACCTTTGAGCCCAGTGGATGTAACTATGTCCAACAATCCAGACTTTAAACATGATAAAATAGAGCTTGCCAGAGTGCTAAACATTCTAGCAATTTTATTTGAAAGGGGAGGTAGTTCTGAAAAGAACTTTTTTAAAATGTTTTTGCTGTTTTATTTATTTATTCTTTTTTCTAAACATTTTTTGTTTTTTTTGTATTTTTTGAACAGTTTTATGTTTTTTTTTTGTTTTTGATGGAGGGGAAACAACAAAAAACAGGCATTGAAAAGGGCTCAACAGGAGCAAAAAAAAAATTACTGTCTGGGTCGGTTAGGGCAATTGTGATTTTCATAAGCAATGTTCACTAACGATATGCTCATGTTACCACATGAAAGCAACGCACCGCAATACAAACAGGTTATTTTCATATGTAAAAAGTTCTCCTGAATGTTTGGCACGGTTTCCCGTGCCTCTCCTCCTGTCAACGATATTTGCGAAGTTGACCTGGCCACAGGAGTTGTTGGTGGATTATCCTGCAGGTCACGCAACTCTGCACGGCTGTAGTTCAGTGGATGCCACCTGCTCATATGGCGATGCATGGTATAGTTTCCCATGCTATACTTTTTTTCAGTGCCTCTTGATAACCTGTATTTACAAATGAGGCAGGTGGCATACTTTGCATTCACTTTCTTCTCCCCTCGAGGGATTGAAAAAAACTGCCAAATGAAACTGGTTTTCCGACGGGAAACACGGGGCAACTCTTGTATGAACTGTGGTTCTTCTGTCTCCTCTTCCTCTAGTTCATCCTCTTCCTCCTCTGTGTTGGTGATGAAATGGGATGGTGGTCCTCTCTTCCCATGAGGAGGTGGAGGTGGTGGTGGGGGTGCACCAGCTGATGCAACTACTGAAGCCATTCTTCACTGTTCAGAAAGGGTCTTTCTCTCACCAAGATGAAAGTCAGAGTGAGGAAAGAAGGAGGGGTTTTCATCATTTGGGAAAAGCAAAAGTTCTAAACCAATGAAAAGTGTTATTTTTAAGTCATATGACCTAGTCTTACATCATTTGGAAACCAAAAGTGAAATGATCCAATGAAAAGTTTTATAAACAAGTCACATGACCTGTTCCGCTCACGTTACGCGGTGCGCGCCGCGTCCGGGATCGCTTCCGGTTCGCGGTCCGGAGCACTTCCGGGAGCGCTAACGTGGCGCGTCATAAGACGCATTACGCGACAAAGTGATACGTCGCGCTTCCGCGACGCGTCACAGTTGCGCAAACGGAACGTTTACCGGTTAGCGGACTAGGTCGTGGCATCAAGATGAGCTAACGGGAAACTTCCCGGTTCGCGAACCGGAAGCGAAGAAAAAAAATATTAAAAAAAAAATTATTAATAAACATCTAAAATATATTTTTGGATTTAAAGAAGAATACATTTTACAGCTACAGATGTTAGCTTTTAAAAAAACAATGAAATTCACTGAAAAAAACATAGGTTATAGACCATATATAGTTAGGAATTAGCATTTACAAAACCTTGAAAATTCACTGAAAAAACCATAGGTTATAGACCATATATAGTTAGGAATTCGCATTTAAAAAACCTTATTTTACTCACACAAAACCATTGAAATTCCATATATAGTTAGTTGCACTAACTATATATCGCGCACCCGCAATCCACTGCTGATGATGTCACATATTACATCATTCATGACATGGTCAGTGACATCACTGATGACATCACTGATGACATCTCAAATGACATCACTGATGACATCTCAAATGACATCACTGATGACATCACTGATGACATCTCATTTGACATTACTGATCACATCACTGATGATATCATTTATGTGATAATACGATGAACCTCTTCAGACTCTAATATAACCTTAGATACACTCAGTGTAAACAGACACTCACAGACTGTCACTCATCCATGGAGATACTCACACACCTAGTCAGTCATGCAAAGAATCAATCACACCTCCATTTCCTCAACTATACAGTTATACACACCTTACTTATTCAAACATATACTAACACATATTTACTCTCTTATACAATCCCTGATACAAGTTCACAATGATCCATACAGCCACTCACACATTCACTGGCTCTTATGCACAGTTATTTACATATGTCAACTCTCACATGTACTGTGTTTTACATATGTACTTACTTTGACATGTAGCACTGAGATATCCATTCACTCATCAATACACTCATGCACACAGTCAACCGCCCATACAGCTGTTTCCACATGCACTTTTGAACCCATACATCTAGTGAATCAACTGCTCACACATCTATGCACAGAGTCATACACCTCCCAGCCACCCACACACACACACTCAGTCTCCCATACAAATACTTGGGCAACCAATCAATAACCCATATAGTTACTCATATAGCTACTGATCAACACATGCAGCAGTTTACAGAACAACAGACATAATGATGCACAAATTAAGACAGTTTAGTCACTAACCCATGCACTCAGTGAGACACATTTAATCACTCACTCATACAGTCAGTCATGCACCTACTAAATCCTTCATCCAGACACTTATACATCCACTCATTCTTCAATATGTAAGACATATTTTAACTTTACAGAAACATACAGTAACTGGGTGTTGTCATCAGTGATGTCATCAGTGATGTCATTTGAGATGTCATCAGTGATGTCATCAGTGATGTCACTGACCATGTCATGAATGATGTAATATGTGACATCATCAGCAGTGGATTGCGGGTGCGCGATATATAGTTAGTGCAACTAACTATATATGGAATTTCAATGGTTTTGTGTGAGTAAAATAAGGTTTTTTAAATGCGAATTCCTAACTATATATGGTCTATAACCTATGGTTTTTTCAGTGAATATATATATATATATATATATATATATATATATATATATATATATATATATATATATATATATATATATATATATATATATATATATATATATATATATATATATCTATATATATATATATCTATATATATATAGATATATATATATATATATATATATATATATATATATATATAGATATATATATCTATATATATATATATATATATATATATATATTATCTACTGGCGGTCACCAGTAGGTTGTTATAGTTAGGACCTAACTACTGTAGGAAATCTGTAACATTCTATTGGGAATAACTTTGGTACCGATTGAGGAATTTGCGTGTAATTTCCCAAAATTTTGGCCAGCTCCGCTCTGCTCCTTCCCTGAAAGTTTCGGGGGGATTCTTGAAGTGGGGCCTGAGGAAAAAGGGGGTCCCAAAACGTGTTTTCCCCATGCAATTTTCCATAGGCCATTCTGACACGTCTACAGTCCGAATCGCTGAACGGAATTACGCCAAACTTTGCAAAATTGTAGGGACTGGTACACAGATGTGCCTTTGCTATATTTGGTGAAATTTGCTCTGGTGGTTTTTTTGAAAATTAACTTCAAAAACACATATATATCTAAAGGCGTGCTCCAAGCGCTCACCCGTACGCGTACCGGGGAGCGCACCGGCGCGCTACGGGAGTGCGCAAGCGGAAAGCTGATTGGCTCTCGGATGTCTGTTAACATTCTAAACAGTCCGTAGAGTCCGCCATCTTGTGTCTTGGTAGAATCGAGACACAAGAGGTGAAAATAAAAAGGGGGAATTGTTTAAAAGGGGGCAGGGTACAAACCCCCTATGTTTTCTGAGGGGGGGCTAAAAGGACCCTGAAGGACAAAAAAACTTTTTTTGGGGGGCAATTTTTGCAGGGTAAGCGCTGGGTGCGTTCCCATGTACGCTCACTGGTACGCGCACCCTGAGCGCACCACGGGGTAAAACAGTGAAAGAAAATAGTTTTAAATAAGAATTTGGATTACTAAGCGGTAGGGTAGCTCGAAAAAGAGCTGTTGTGTTATGTGGGTGATTTAAGTACCTACAAGTAGGTACCGATGCAGAGTCTAAAATTCAAGAGAAAGACTCTGTTCTCCTCATCTGAGAAATGTACATTGTCTCATCTGTAGATATTGTGCATGTTGTAATGCAAGTTATTGTGGTATATTGTACTCATATCATAGTCTCTCAGGAAAGCAGAAACAGATCCTTTTGGGACCCCCTGAGAAGGTCTAGGGCGTGAGGGGCACTCTACCCTGCTCTCTTTTCACGTTTTGAAGTATTATATTTCACTCTCTTATGTAACTACACAAAATGGCTGCAATAGGGTGCATCAGAGACAGACAGTGAGAGGAAGGAGGCAGGAGATGAAAAAGAGATGTCAAATATACATTGGAAAAAATACTGTGGGAGAAGGGAAGAAAATATGAGTAAACTTACTATGTCACATAAAAATGTTGCACTCTATACTATAAGTATCACATTATACTACAATTACATCGCTACTACCTCATAAATTAGAAATAAAAATGAATAATATGTCAATTAATTTTTAATTTGTAAATAATAATCTATTGTTCAGAATTTTCATAATTTAATAGAACTTGTAGCATGTCCTGATCTGGAATTTCCTCTTCATTCATATGATCAATCTCCTGATGAATAGTGTTCAAAATCCTTAATGTCATCTCCTCCTTGTGATAAAATGGTGGTGCCAATATCCGTGACAAATTTGAATTTCAAGAAATGTAGTTGTAATTTCAAATGAAATTTCCTTGGTCTCCTCATTCTGATTCATTTTAATTTCAAACTATTTGCTGTAAATTGCAGAAAAAAGTAATCACTTTCATTTATCTTTTTAATAAATACATAATATTAAAGTACATTATTCAAGTATTTAGTTCTTTAAAATTAATTGGTACTGAATAGTATCAGGCAGGAACTAGAAATATAAAGCACTGCATGTGATGAAGTCTATCTTAATCCATAATTATAACAGAATGACTGTAAATAGCTAACAGAAAACATTTTCCAGATTATCTTAAAGTGTACAACATAGTCCCTCTTACAAATTAACAACTCACCTTTTTGTAAGTAGGAGAAGAGTTAGTATTGTGTAATTCAAACTCCAGAAATTGACCACCCAAAATTCCTCTCAGAAGTACCTCAGACAGGAGTATCTCAAAATGGCCGTGTTTTCCTCTCATTTAAGATATTTACATAACCAATCATACTTCATGACATACAAATTCAAAATGTAAGTAACATTTTGATTGGTTCTTATTTTCAATACTTTCAAATGTGTTTTCCCCATGCAGTTTTCCATAGGACATTTAGACACGGCTACATCCCGTACTGCTGAATGGAATTACGCTAAACATTGCAAAATTGTAGGGACTGGTACGCAGATGTGCCTTTGCTCTATTGGTGAAATTTGCTCCGGTGGTTTTTTTGAAAATTAACTTCAAAAACACATATATATCTATAGGCGCGCTCCAAGCTCTTACCGGTACACGTACTGGGGAGCGCACCTGGCGCGATAAGGGAGTGCGCAAGTGGAAAACTGATTGGCTGTCGGATGTCTGTCAACATTGAAAACAGTCTGGAGAGTCCGCTATCTTGTGTCTCGGTAGAATCAAGACACAAGAGGTAAAAATTATAAGGTGGAAATGATTAAAAGGGTACACACCCCCTGACCCCCTAGGTTTTCTGAGGTGAGCCTATAAGGACCCTGAAGGGCTACAAAACGTTGTTTTTTTTTAAAATCCGCGGGGTAAGCGCTGGGTGTGTTCCCATGTACGCTCACTGGTACGTGCACCCTGAGCGCACCACAGGGAAAAACAGTGTAAAAAATTAGAGTAAAAAAATAATTTAGAGTGCTTAGAGGTAGGGTAGCTCTAAAAAGAGCTGTTGTGTTATGGGGGTATTTTTTGTACCTACAAGTAAATACTGATGCAGAGTCTCAAATTCATGAGGAAGACTCTATTACCCTCAATCGTAAAATGAACACCATCTCTCCTATAGATGCCTTGCATGTTGTAACGCAAGTTGTTGTGGTAAATGGAACCCATACCATAGTCTCTGAGGAAAGCAGAAACAGATTTATTCACATGTTTCCTTGCTTTCTCAATCTGTGGACAAAATTGGTTGGACCAGTTCCATTTTTGCCTTTGGCATATATTTGAAAATACCAAGGCAGTTTGGGGACAAAGTGACATCAATTGCCCAAAGATGTCCTTTAAAAGCATTTCCAGACCTACCCCAGTCAAAGTACCCAGGTCATTGCCACCACAATGCACAATTATGAGTTCAGGGTGTGGTCGATGCATAAAGGATTTTATCAATGGTATCAATTGGTGACTTCTCAATCCTCTTTGTCCAATCTACACAATGTCCACATTTGCTAAATCAAGGTTGCAAATTCCTCTGTTACTTGCATATTTTTCAATCCAGTGAACAAAGCTATGACCCACAAACCAGACTTTTGGCATTTTTAAGGTAGATGTGCTTGTATTCATATGAGTTGTGGAAATGAAATGGCAGTTTGAAAGTAGGAGTTATGAAAAAAAGTGGTTAAGATTCAGTGCACTTGAAAATCAAGAAATGATTGGTGCTTTCTTAAAATTCACCACTGAAAATTAGAGTGCATGCTTTTTTAAAGAAGTCTTTTTAGTGGTTGAGAAAAAGTCATTTAAAGAAACATTGCATATGATTAGCTAGTACACTGAGAAATCAAACATCCTTGCTGGATTCTTATGCAACATAGTAGGATGAACTTTTCCACTGTGTGCTGGGTTAGGTGGGTGTTCCCATGGTAACAGTGTGAAAGAGCAATGGGGGGATGGGTGAATATTATGTGAGTTTCAATGTTTTGAAATGTACAACCAATTACAATGTGCAGTTTGGTTTTGAATTTGTGTGGGAAGAATTTTCATTGGTTATGTACAAGAATATGGGTCTGAAATGAGAGGTAATCTTGCCCATTATTCTGAGGCTGCAGTGACAGAAGCATTATTCAGCGATTCTGCTTAAGAAAATCTGGTGTGTTTGACTGACACTGTTCTACATCTTCCAAAGCTTTTTTAAAGGTTGTATGTACTATGGGGAAGATTAAGAAGCATATTGAGCTTCTTTATTCCTGCATTGTGTGACATGTTTTTTTTGTAATGCTGTTAAAAAATTTATGGGCATATTTGAAATGTATTTTGAAAATGAGTTAGCTTTCTGCCTTGTTTTGTAGTGGTTATTTAAATGGACTGTGATCTGTGTAAAAAATGATTTACTATGGAAAATGTTTTTTCGAAAAATGTTTGCCAGTAGAGACAGAGAAATATTATATGCAAAGACACATATATTGTATGCAGATACAGAAATGGTAGATTATATGTAACATCCTGGTCATGTGCCTAAGATCACACTGTGAGTCAAGCTTGATTTTAAGTGGATCTGGGTGAATAATGTGCTTCGTTGATGTGTTTAAAAATATGGAAATACATGTTTTCTTAAAGTCAGTTAGGCTTTAGCATATGTACTAGTAGGGAATCTTAGGCAGCATGTCTGGTAGGCCTCTTACTTCAGAAATCGGCTGTTAGCTGTGCAATCAAGTTCCAGGGCGTGCTGTAGAAATTTAAAAGGAATGTTATGTTTTGCTTATATATATGTAGTCTGTTTTTTGCCAGTAGAGTTAGTGAAATAGTATGAGTAGAGTCACACTTAATGCATGCAGAAACAGACATGGTAGATTACATGTAACATCCTGGTCATGTGCCTAAGATCACACTGTGAGTTATGCTTCATTTTAAATGGATCTGGGTGAATAATTTGATGAGAGTTAGAGAGAAGGAAACCGAGGAGACACAGGTGACATTATTGAAAAATGTGAAAATATAAATCCTTATTTCATGCAGACACTTAGTGTGATACTTGTCAAAAATGTTAAAGACATACTTTTTACCATGAAACTTTCATCAGAGTGAGATGAGACACACGCAAACAGACAAATGACACACATAAAGAGAGAGAGATGAGGAGGCACAGAGTGAGAAGAGACACAGAACAGAGTGAGGTGAGACACTGGCAAAGAGTACTCTTTTAGTTTAGAGATGCAAACTATGAGCAGACACAGGTGACATTATTGAAAAATGTGAAAATATAATTCCTTATTTCATATAGAGACTCAGTGTGATCCTTGTCAAAAATGTTAAAGCCATACTTGTTACGATAAAACATATGCCAGAATGAGATGAGACACATGCACACAGCAAATGACACACAGAAAGAGAGAGAGATGGGGCAGGCACAGAGTGAGATGAGACACAAGCACAGACTGAGATGAGACACAGGCATTGAGTGACATAAGACGCAGGCACAGAATGAGATGGTGCTGGCAGAGAGTAAGATTAATAATGAAACTGTACTGCACTTTTACTGTGACACAGTTGCTGTGGTATAAAATAACTTATGTTGAAAACTAGTGTTTATATCGTTTACTTATTGTAAGTGCTATGTAGTATGTTTGTAGTGGTCTATAATATATTATTTTTCTTTACTTTAGATTATAATCATCTATACAAAAATAAAAGAATATGCTAGGAAAGACTTCAAAAGAAATATAAACAAGATTTACGGTCCAAGGACACAGAAAAACAAGACTCATCCAAAATACAATCTTCAGTGAAAAAAAATAATGCTCCTGGTAAGCAAACTAAGGAGTTTTTAAAGAGTTTATTGAAATGTCAAAAAATATATATGTTGTTTCAAAGAAGAATAAGGCATCTCTAAGTAGAAAGAAAAAACTGTGCCCCTTCAAAAATGTTAGACCTGTAGAAGGAGTTGATATTGTTTTTAGCAATAGAAGAAGAAATCAATTTATAGAAATTTGTAGACGAATGTTTTATAACAGAATAGTTAAAAATGTATTAAAAAATGTAAAGCTGTATCAAAAAAAGACTGCTTTTTACAAGAAAAAAAGCATAGTGAAGATTGTGGATGAAGCATTTAACCCCTTGCGTGCTCGTGACGGAACCGTTCCGTCACGATCCTCGGGTGGGCTGTGCTGATGTCAAAACGGTTCCGTCACCGCCCGCTCGCCGCGCCTGCGCGGCGCGAATTCCACGCCTGCGTTGAAGGTTCTATTAGGCGGGTGAGGCCGTGAAGGAACCATTCCATCACAAGCACAGCCCACCCGAAGCTTGTGACGGAGCGGTTCCGTCACGAGCACGGGAGCGCCGCACGGCCCCTCTCCCCCTTAGCACTGCGGTGGAATAGCCGCCGCAGCTAAGGGGTTAAAGTGAAAAATCAATTATTTTGTTTAGTAATCAATACAATTTGTACACTAAATAAGGTAATCAATGTGTTCAAATCAAAATGTAAGTGGAAAAGAGTAATTAATCGGACTAATTTTTGTGATGTTTTTTCTGGGGAATGGAAGCATAGTTCAAGTTGTGAGCCATTTTTTAATGAAGAAAGTTACTTTCAGGATAATGATTTGGTGAATGCAGTTGACACCAGTGGTCGAGCATATGAGGTGAAGGACGGTTGTTCGGTTGAAAAAGAAAAGATTGTGCCTACAAATACAGAAGAGGTGTTAGTTGATGAAGTTTTAGGGAGATGTCCTAAGGCTCCAGTGTATACTTGGAATTGTAGTAGTATTTGTAGTGTGCGATAGGAATCAATTGATTTGTTTCGCAGTTTCTTATGGACATATACTAAGAAAAGTCTAAAACAAAAAATGAAAATTTAGCAAGAGTTAGATCCTAGTAGAGTGAGAGAAAAACAGGTTTCCATGGGCATTCACTGGCTTGTCTTTCAAGAAATTATGTCAGAGTGTTTTTCACCATTTTAGGATGTTAGCAGTGCATCATAATAAAGTGAGGAAATTAGTGAGAAGGTTGTATTATGCAAAAAGTCCAGCACTTAAGCTAAAACAGTTAAACAGTGCTCTTTTGCATAGAAATGAATTAGATGTGAAGAAGATTTGTGAAGAAATTGAGTTTTGTTACTTTGGTGAAAAAGAGGACAGTTCAGAAAAAGATAGAGTAACAGATTGTAATGTGGAAGAGAATGTTGAGATTTCAAGTACAGAAAAATTTGACCATGAAATTACAAAGTTTAAGGTCAATTCAAGTGAAAGGCCTAATTTTACTTGTGTGTGTTATCAACGAACTCATTATAAGAATCAGACTAGGTTAGTTGATTTATATGTAAAAAGTGAAATGGAAAATAATAATGAGTGGAAGGATTTTGCAATGTATTTGTTGGTAGAAAATTGTTTTGATTTGGGTTCTGATCAATGTATTTGTAAATTGTGTTATAATAAATTAAATGAAAACAGAATTCCTGCTCGAGCTGTTCATAATAATCTTGAGTTGGTAGACATTCCTTCTGAATTGATGGATTTAAATACCTATGAGTCTATTTTGATTCAATGTGTGCATCCTTTTTAGGCTATTGTTCGCATGGAGCCTAAGACAGGGAAATAGCCTCCTTCAAATTTACAGAGAGGATTAAAGGGAAGAGTTGTTTATTTGCCTCTAGATTTTAAGAAAAATATTGATACAATTGGTATAGAAAAAGTAGAAGAGGAACCTCTGGTTATTTTAGTTAATGGTGTTCCGACATAGAGTTAGAAAATCTGGCAAGAATTAGTGGATGTTAAGAAAGTCAAAAAGGCAACGTTGTATTTGGTAAAAAATAATCACTACTATAAAAATGTATATGTAGAAGAAGAGGAAACAAATGTAGAAGAGGACAGTGAATTCTCAGCTGGGCAAATTGAAAAAGTTGATGTCTCTAGAAGTGAAGACATTTAGGAACATTATAGTGTTCATCCATTGCATTCCAAAGATGTCATGGGGAATGATATTGACTTGTTTCAAATGAAATAAGCAAAAGGAAGTCCCATTAGTGTAGGGAAGAAAGTTTGGAAGCTTGTTGTTTTCCAAAGTTATTTCCAACAGGTCAAGGTGGACGATATGACGACCGACCTGTTCAAATTCCTGCATCTGAATACTGGACGTCAAGATTATATGCAGAAGATCCAACGTTTCATCAATGCATTCCATATTTGTTCCAAATACTGTTTGAGAGTGACTTGTCTAGACTTTCTTATGCAGTGAACCATATACTGAAAAGTGGAGTACATCTACAAAATGTTTCCGCAAAAGACTTTATGGATAAAGTAAAAATGCAAGACAGCGCTTTGGAATCTCAGCTAATTAATCTCATTGCATGTCAGCGTGGTACTAACGATTATTGGTACCGTCGTCATGGGGAATTGAAATGTATACTAAGAAACTTAGGAACTCCTACATGGTTCCTCACTCTTAGCTGCGCTGAGTATGCTTGGGAAGACTTACTTCAATTTCTACGAGAGGCAAATAAAAACATTGAAAATATTGAATACAAGACACCTGGAAAACTGTGGTCTTTGGATCCAGTTAATGTATGCAGGTATTTCAATCATAGGTTTGAAGCTATGATGTCTTTTATTACAAACAAAAAAAATCCTTCCCTTGGGGAGGTTTTGGATTTCCTTCGGAGAAAGGAGTATCAAGCAAGAGGTGCTCCTCACATACATATGCTGCTATGGATTAAAGATGCACCCAAATTTGGAACAGATTCAGATGAGAAAGTGATGAGTTTCATTGAACAGTATTCTACATGTGCTGTTCTGAAAAGTACAGAAGAAAACAATTTAAGACATCAAGTTTTACGCTTTCAAACCCATCGTTGTGGAAAATACTGTCGTCAAAAATACAAATCCAAGGACAAGTTCTACACAAAATGTCGTCTTGCATTTCCACGTCCAGTAACATTGAAAGGAAAAGTGAACAATTTTATGTCTTCTCTGCGACATACTGTGATAAGAAAATCACCTAAAAATAAATACAACCTAAGAAGAAATGAGGAGTCCAAATACATAAATGACTACACCCCAGTCATTTTGTCCATGTGAAATGCTAACATGGTTATTCAATATGTTGCTGACAACTCTATTGCTGTGGCTCGATATGTGACGTCTTACATCACAAAATCAGAAAAGACGGAACTGAAGGAAGTGTGGGACGAGATTTCACATGAAAAGAGTCTAAGCAACAAATTATACCGTTACAGAATGAAGATGTTGTTGCATTGAGAAATTGGTGCATATGAATGTTCTGATCGGTTATCATCAGCAAGTCTATATGCCAAACCTAGAACCATCATTTGGGTGAGTCTAGGTCTTGCTGCAACACGAAACCAAGTTTTGAAATCTGTACAAGAAATAGAGTATTTGGCGGAGAAAGAACCAGACAGTACAAATATTTTGAAGACAAACATGTTGGATACATCCTATCAAAATAGAAGTAGTCATCTTGAAAATATTTGTCTGTATGAAGTTCTACAAAACTATACTTTTAAGAGGAATGTCACAGAAGATATGCTGTAATTGGATGTGAAGGCTGTCTGGTGAAATAAAGAAAAGGCCATTTGATTAATCATCGAAAATTGAGTCGTGAATCTCCAGACAAAAGGGAATTTTATTACTTAGCTCTTTTGCAACTGTTTAAGCCTTGGCGTAAGAAAAGGAGCTACTAGGAGATTTTCTTAGTTATGAAGATTCGTTCAATGCAACCAAGGATACCATAGAATGTCCTGTTTTTCAAATTATCTGCAAATGTTGAACGAGGAAATACAGCAAGAAGCTATAATTGCAGCAGAGATTGCTAGAGACAGTTCTCAAGACAGTCAGAGTTCTGCTTCATTGAGTCAGGATCCTCTAGGAGGACCAATTATACAAAATGAAGCTGCCACTGCCATGGATGAAGTTGAAAGAGCCATGGAAAAGCTCAGGAGTATTTAGTTAACTTACAAGATTTGGAGAAAAAAGAACTAAATGTTGAGCAGAGACAAATATATGATGAGGTTACAGAACAGATTGAGCATGGTTTATCTCATGAGAAAAAAGAGTGCTCATTTACATCATTTATACCTGACCGACTGTACGTGAGTGGAGAAGCAGGAACTGGAAAAAGTTTTCTGATTAAAGCAATTGCAACTTATCTGCAGAAGAAAACAGAGTCATGGCTGTCTTGTGTTGTTACCGCTCCACCTGGGTTGGCAGCACATGATATTAAAGGGATTACTTTACATCGGTTATTGATGCTGCCAGTAGAACATGATAATAAATTACAATACTACAAGCTATCTGGAGAAGCTTGTTGTGAAGTTTCCCGGGTCTTGAAGAAAATTAAACTTCTCATCATTGATAAAGTAAGCATGGTATCAAATGTAATGCTTGCTTTTGTGCATTTAAGAATGCAAGAAATTCTTAAAACAGAGTTTGATGTGTTATTTGGAGGCAAACACATCATTGTTTTTGGAGATCAACTGCAACTAACTCCAGTGAAAGGACAACCAGTGTTTAAAATGCTTACACATGTAGGTACAAGGAAGTGCCTAGGAAGCATTGGAAATGTTAACATATGGTTAAATTACAAATATGCAGAACTGCTACAAAATATGCGACAGGCAAAGGATGAAGATTATAAACAGATTCTACAAGATGTAAGAATTGGAAAAGTAAGTGAGCAAGGGAAAGCAGTTTTACATGCACCATTCATTTCAAATTTGTTTCCAAAAGAAAACATTCTCCCAGAGAATATTTTAAAGAAAATTCCTGAAAACAAATCTGTCATATGCTTGATGCCAACTCTTCAAGAATGTTCAATCTTCAACAACAAAATGTTAAAGTTGGAAAATCAAGAGATTGTGAAACTGGAAGCAATTGATAAAATAGAACATGAAGGAGCAACTATTATTTTGTCAGAAAAGTTGAAATCAAAATTGGATTCTTTAGAGAAAACAATTTCTAAAACTGCTGGTTTGGAAAAGTCTCTGTATGCATCTTTAAATTGTTGTATAATTTTACGACGTAATTGACATGTGGAAAGAGGTTTAGTAAATGGAGCAATGGGTCATGTTGTTGATTTTGTTAATTACCGAAATAGAGATGGAATTGAATTTATATAAATAACATTTGATGGTATTGAAGAAGTACAACAAATAAGTCGTTGTTCTGCCCAATTTTTGCTTGTAAAAGATTTATATGTTCGCAGAAAACAGTTTCCTGTTTGTTTGGCATATGCGGTGACTATTCATAAATCTCAAGGTTTAAGTGTAGATAGTGCTTTAGTGAATATTGGAAGTTCTGTGTTCAAGGAGGGTATGGCATATGTTGCTTTATCTCGAGTCAGAACTTTATCTGGATTGTACTTGATTGATTTTGATGAGACAAAGATTAATGCAGATCTAAATTGTGTAAAATAATATAATAGGTTAAGAAGAGAGTATGCTCCAAATTTACCTCAATATCCTCTATTTGAAAAGCGTGTGGTAGGCCGAAAAAGAAGAAATGAGAAGAATTGTAGTGAAGTTGTAGCAAAAAGAAAAAAGTAGATGAACCAGTAATTGGAGGCAGGAAGGAAAATAATTCAGTTAAAGATGTTGTTGGATTTCAGTTTGAAAAGAGTTCTGGTGTCAACTGCTATGCTAATGTAGTGCTTAATGTTGGTTTTTTTCTCCAAACTGTACAAGAACAGATCGCTGAAAATCGGGATCAAAGATTTTGTTCTTTGTTGAATTCTGTGTTTGAGAAATGTAGCAGTGATAGAACAAAAATACAAAGTGTTTCTGAAATTTGAAATGTTTTAGACATATGTTCAGGTCAAAATCAATTTTCAAAGTATATTCAGCAAGATTGTCAAGAATTTCTAATGTATATGCTTGTTGTATTGCAAGATGAAGGTGTAGATGTTGAAAATCTTTTTGGCCTTTTTTATAAATGGCAGCATGACTGCGACAATTGTTCCTTTTCAAGTAGTAGTACAATACACACTGAAAGATTTATATATTTGACTTTACCAGACTGCAAATCAGTGTCTTTTAATAATCTAGTTAGAGGAGCAGATCAAAACATGGTCTGTACTCAATGTATATCTGCAATGCTATCAACATTATTTATACAAAGATATGGACAGTGTGTAATTTTAATGTTCCAATGATGTAGACCTGATGGAACTAAATTGACAACTTTAATTAAAAATGTTGTGGCTTCTCCATTATCAATTTCAGGAAGAACGTTTGCAATTGCAGCAATTATTTACCATGATAGTCCTTCAACAACATCAGGACATTACACAGCTTATTTAAAATGTCAAAAAGGCTGGAAACAATGTAATGATACTCAATTGACTTTCAAACAACGTTTGCCTTCTGACTTACAAAATTCTTACCTAGTGTTCTTAAAAACCGAAATTTTAGGGAAGGTAATTGGCCTATGAAGATTGTAGCAGTTACTAAAACTTAGTTTGCTGTTCAAAACTACTTTCCGAGTGAGAGTAAATGAGGGATTAAAAATACTCTTGAGTAATTTCCAAAGAAAAGGACTTTCCATATACTATTTGGCCTCGTGGAAAAGTACATGGATCAAAAGTGAGTTAAGATATGTTTTTTTAATTTTTACATTATTTACTGAAACGTTGTATGGGTTTTTTAAACACCATCATTTTGATTGTGTTTTTTTTGCCCGCTGTTATATGATGAGTAGTATTGAAGTCACTGTTTTAAGTGAAATTCAATATATTCTGAAAACAGCAAAAATAAACCATATAACATATTATACAAATTATTTCGTATTCTGTATTATATATTATTCACTCCTTGCCTTATGCTCACTCACCTTTTTCCACCCTCTATCACTCCTCTTAACTCACCCTCACTGGTCTTCTCTCACTCTCCCTCACCTCCCTTCCCTTATTCCACTTTCCTCACTTATCCTCATTCTCCATTCCTTCACTGCCCTTTCCCTCTCTCCCATCCACCACTTTCCAGCTGTCAGTCACTCTACTTCACTCCCCTTCCCCTTCTTTCCTTTCTTTGCTCCCTCAATAATTCCCCTTCTCTCACTCACCTTACTCCACTTCACTAACTCCTTCTCTCACTCCCTCTGTCCTCTCACATCCTCACTCCCCTTCCCTCACCCCCTCTCTCTTAGCCTCACTCTCTCGGTTCTCTCACTCTCTCACACCTCTTCCTTCACGCTCACTCCCTATAACTCACCCACACTGCCTTACTTACCTATCTTCACTCTCTCACTCAGTCCCTTTCTGTCACTTTTTCCTTCAATACCTCTATGTCCCCACTCCTTCACTTCCCTTGTCTCATGCTCACTTGCTTTTATCCCTGCTCTATCTTCTCTCTTTCCTCAACCTCTCTGCCCTTCACTCACCCTCCCTCACCCTTGTTCCCTTACTCCGGGTTCCTCAGTTATCCTCATTCATAATCCTTAACTCCCCTACCTTGTTCTCTTCACGCACTCACCTTTTCCAAGTCCCTTTGCTTCACTTCTCTTCCCCCTATTTCCTTCCTTTGCTCCCACAGTCATTCTCCTTCCCTTACTCACCTTACTGCCCTTTACTCACACTTTCTGTCACTCCCTCTGTTCTCTCATATTATCACTTGTCTTCCCTCACTCCCTCTCTGTTACCCTCACTCCCATTGTCCCCTCACTGTCTTACGACCCTACATTCACCCTCACTCACCTTACATTTCTCATTGTCATGAATCCACCGTCACTCACTCCTGCTTCCCTGTCACTCACTCCCCTTTCTTTACTCCCCTTACTTCCTTTAGTTTTCCTGATGCACAGTCCTTTAGTATCTTACTCACTTTCAATTCATGTCTCTCTCCTGCTCTTCTTCTCTGTCACTGAATGTATCCATGTCATTATCCTTTTAGTAATTTGCTCTCCCTCTAATTCTTTTTCACTCTCTCTGACCTTCACCATTCCTTTGTTTTCTTTTCTGAGTCCTTCACTCCTACCTTATCTCTTAGTACCCTTTTATGACTTTAAATCTCCTGCTTTGTCTCTTGTATTGTAAAATCTATATTGTAAATATTATAACTTACTTTTTTTCTCTTTCACAGATATTAAATTTACTGAAAATATGTAATTAAGTTTACAATACAAATAAGGTAAGTTTGACGTACAAAATTTACTTCTCAACACTCTTTTCCTTAACCTCACTACTCTTCTCTCACCCACCCACACCCCGGTTCCCTTACTGCGCTTCCCTCACTTACTCTCAATCCCCACGTTTACTCCCCTTTTCTTCACTTTCCTCCCACACTCACTTTCTTTCAGACCTTCTTCTTTACTTTCCTTCCTCTCTCTTCCCTTCCTTCCCTTCCTTCGCTCATTCACTCTTTTCCCTTCCCTTACTCTTCTTACTCCACTTCAATAACTCCTTCTCTTACTCCCTCTGTCTTCTTACTTCTACACTCCCCTTCCCTCATTCTCTGTCTGTAAGCCTCATTCTCTCTGTCCTCTTAGTCTTTCTTTCCTCTTCTCTTACGCTCACTCCCTATAACTCAGCCACACTCACACACTTATCTTTCTTTGCTCCCTCACTCAGTCCCTTTCTGTCACTCTTTCCTTCAGTACCTCTATCTCCTCACTTACTCACTCCCTTTGTCTTACCCTAACTCACTTTTATCCACCCTCGTTCATCCCTCTTTACTCATGCTCTCTGCCGTTCTTTCACTCCCGTTCTCTTAGTCTGGTTCCCTCACTACCCCTCATTCCCTATCTTTCTCTTTTTGTCCCTTTACTTTTATCCCCAACTCACTTTCTCTCAGTAACTATGCTTCAGTCCTCTTTCCCTTTCTTTCCTTCCTTCGCTCACTCACTGATTTCCCTTCCCTTACTCTCCTTACTCCATTTCACTAAGTCCTTCTCTCACTCCCTCTATCCTCTTACTTCTACACTCCCCTTCCCTCATTCTCTCTCTGTTAGCCTCATTCTCTCCGTCTTCTTAGTCCCTCACTCCTCTTCTTTCATGCTCACTCCCTATAACTCAGCCAAATTTCCACACTCACTTTCTTTCAGATCTCCTGTTTTACTTCCCTTCCTCTCTCTTCCCTTCCTTTGCTCCTTCACTCTTTTCCCTTCCCTTACTCTCCTTACTCCACTTCACTAACTCCTTCTCTTACTCCCTCTGTCTTCTTACTTCTACACCCCCCTTCCCTCATTCTCTCTCTGTTAGCCTCATTCTCTCCGTCCTCTTAGTCTCTCTTTCCTCTTCTCTTACAGTCACTCCCTATAACTCAGCCACACTCCCACACTTATCTTTCTTTTCTCCCTCACTCAGTCCCTTTCTGTCACTCTTTCCTTCAGTAACTCTATCCCCTCACTTACTCACTCCCTTTGTCTTACCCTCACTCACTTTTATCCACCCTCTTTCATCCGCCTTTACTCATGCTCTCTTAGTCTGGTTCCCTCACTACCCCTCATTCCCTATCTTTCTCTTCTTTTCCCTTTACTATTATCCCCAACTCACTTTCTCTCAGTAACTATGCTTCAGTCCTCTTCCCCTTCGCTCACTCACTCACACCCCTTCCCTTACTCTCCTTACTACACTTCACTAACTCCTTCTCTCACTGCCTCTATCCTCTTACTTCTACACTCCCCTTCCCTCATTCTCTCTCTGTTAGCCTCCACTTCACTCACTCTTTCTCTCACTACCTCTGTCCTGTCATATCCTCATTCTCTTTCACTCACTCCCTCTGTCTAAGCTTCACTACCTCCGTCCACTCTCTCACTCCTCTTCCGTCACACTTACTCCGTATAACTCACCTACACTCCCTCACTTATGTTTGTTTGCTCCCTTACTCAGTCCTCTTCTCTCACTCTTTCCTTGACTGTCTCTGTGTCCTCACTCCCTCACTCTCCTTGTCTCACGCTCAGTTGCCTTTGTCCACTCTCTATCACCACTCTTTCCTCAACCTCACTTATCTTCTCTTACCCTTCCTCACCCCGTTCCCTTACTCCGCTTTCCTCACTTATCCTCATTTCCCATGTTCACTCCCCTTCCCCTCACTCACCTCCCACACTCACCTTCTTTCAATCCCCCTACTTCACTACCCTTCCCCTCTAGTCCCTTTCTTTGCTCCCTCACTCATTTTCCTTTCCTCTCTCACTGCACTCCACTTCACTCACTCCTTTTGAATGTGTAAAGAATATTGCTCTTTTTGGAGAATTGGAGGTAGTTCTAAAAGAACTGTTCTTTTTCTTCTTTTTTAGTTTTTTTTCATCTTTTTCCGAATGTTTTTAATTTATTTTGGTATTTTTATCAGAACAAAAACAAAAATAGGGAATTCCAAACTGCTCAACAGGAGCAAAAAGAAGGGGAAAAATTAGGGCTGGGGAGGGCCCTTTTGCGAACAATCAGGAGGATACTCTGCTGTCCAACAAAAAGCAGTTTGTTACACTGCTTACACCTAATGTTGATGTCAGTGAAAACAGGCTGAATGTTGGGTATAAACTCCACTGATCTTCCTCTCCCCAATAATGTTGCTCCTCCGGTGAAAGTTGAGGCCCCATCTCTCGGGGCATTCTGTGCCAGGTCCTCGACACTCTCCTGGGCATAGTTCTGGGGGTGCCTCCAATGAACATAGCGAATCATCATGGAGTTTCCAAAACTATATTTTTTGGTACGGTCACCACGAGAAAGAACATTGTGGCAAATCTTGCACTCCACTTTAGGTGCATTTACCTTTTTCTCCCCTTCTGGAATTGTAAAAAATGTCCATATGAAGTGCTCCTTCACTTTTGGCTGAAGAGGGTCCTCCTGGAGAAACCCATCAAAGTCATCACTGCTGCTTGATGGTCTTGCAGCCATTCTTTGAAAATAATTGAAGACAAGAAAAGAATATGTCTTGCTCTCTCCAAGGTGAAAGAGGTAGTGAAGGAAATGGGTGGGGTTTTCATTAGTTGTAAAAAAAACTGTTAACATCCAATAATAAGTGTTATTTTAAGGTCACATGACTTGACGCGCTTACGCTGCGCGCACCGAAGCGCTTCCTGGGGCGCTTACGCGGCACGTACGTAGGCGCTTCCGGGGGCGCTTCCGGGGGCGCTTACGCAGCGCGCCTAAATGACGTTTTGTTAGATTTTAGGAAATGCGTTTAAAGTTAAAATATGGTTATTTAAAATCAAAAATACTACTTTTATAAGTATGTCACTGAATGTCTTGCATTATTATTTACTTTAAATACATACTTTTTTTTCCGCATGTGGGAATAGCGCTCTCGCTACGCTACCGGGGAGGCTTACCGGTGCGCGCACCTTGAGCGCTCCGGGGTAAAATGATTTTTTTTTAAAACCATGGAAAATACTTTGGAAAATTAATTTTAGAAAAAAAATATATATATATTTAATAATTAATAGTTATAAAAAAAAACGTAATAATTCACTTTAAAAATCGTAGGTTACAAACTCGAAATTGCAAGGAATTAACTTTTAAAAGACCTTAGAAATTCACTGAAAAAACCTTAGGTTTCATAAACGTTATACTTAGAAATTAGCATTTAAAAAAACTTGTAAATTCACAAAAAAACCATAGGTTTCACACTTGTTATAGTTAGGAATTAGCATTTAAAAAACCTTTGAAATTCACTGAAAAAACCATGGGTTTCACACCAGTTATAGTTAGCTGAACATTTTACTCATACAAAACCATTGAAATTCCCACGTTATAATTAGTTAACTATAACTCGCGCGCCCGCAATCCACTGCTGATGATATCACATATTACATCATTCATGACATGGTCAGTGACATCACTGATGACATCACTGATGACATCACTGATGACATCACTGATGACATCTCAAATGACATCACTGATGACATCACTGATGACATCAATCATGTCATAATACGATGCACCTCCTCACACTCTAATCTAACCTTTCATACATCCAGTGTTAAATACAGACTACCATTCCAGAAACCATTGACACACCAATACCAGTTACTACATACGCACTCACTGATTCCTAAGTCTACACACACATCGACTCATTCACCCATACAATCACCCATACATACACTCACTTATCAATACAACACTATCATATGCACTCATACACCTATACAGACACTCACACACTGCCACTCATTCATGGAGTTACTCACACACCTAGTCAGTCATGCAAAGAATCAATTACACTCCCATTTCCTCATCTATACAGTTCTACACACAAAACCTTACTTATTCAAACATATACTAACACATACTTACTCTCTTTTACAATCACTGACACAGTCACTTATGCAATCACAGGCTCTCATGTATAGTCATTTATATATTCCAACTCTCACATGCACTGTGTTTTACATATGTACTTACTTGGACATGTAGCACTGAGATAGATTTTTTTTAAATAAGAAATCGCGGGGTACGCGTATAGTACGCGTGCGTGGTGGAAAAGGAAAAAAAAACTAGAAGTTCGTTTTATTCTTAATTAGCCCCCAGGGGTCCAATCCCCGGGGTATTTTCTTTCCATAATGGGGGGTTTGTAAGGCCCTCCGAGACTCGGGGAAAGCCACTCCCTGGGGTTTTATTTTGAAGTATGCGGGGGTCTCACAGCCCCCCTCCCCCTGCAGTCCCGGGGACCGCTACCCTTCGGGTTTTTTTAAATATATATTTTTTTAAAGTATGTTTTAAGCTCCTCCTCCCTCTCCCCGTACACGTCCCGGGGACTGCCACCTTCCAGGGGCAGTAATATGTAAAATGACCTTCCAGCCCCAGGGACCTGCACTCCCCGGGGCTTTTTAATGTTGGGATGGGATCACGCGGCCCTCCTCCTGGAACCCTTGATGGCCCTGGGGACCACCACCTCCCAGGGCCGGCTCTTGCAGTGTCTTGGGGTGCCTACCCCTGGGACACTGCTGTTTGCTATGGTAGGGCGGGATCGTCGCGGCTCCCACTTTACCACAGCAAACCGCTTTCCTATTTGAAAGAGAGAGCAAGTTAATCTGCTCTCTCTTTCAAGTAGGAAAGCAGATTGTTTTTCGTCAGAGAGCAGCATGTAAGCTGCTCTCTCTGACAAAGCAATGCCGGCTCTCGAAGGACGCGGGTAGCCGTCTGGGATCGTGGGGGCTAAAAAAAAACAGTTTTTTTTGAGAACCAAATTTACTGGTCAAAAAAAGAGCTGTATGTCTATGATAGTATGTAAAACTTTCCGGTTTTTTGTGTGTACCGGTTGTACTCTCTATGTATGCGCATCCTCATTTCCAATCCCATGCTTCTATCTTTTTCTTCAAGTTCGCAAAGCTGTCCTCATTTCAGGTATTAAATATGCTGCTTTCTTTTCCTGGGCCGTGTGTGTCATCCGCTGCTATACTTTTGTATAATATTAATGATCATATTCTAAATATATTTATTTGAAATGTATTGCCGAGGCGCCAAACGTTGATTACATATTCCATTCACCGCCATTTTAGTCGTTTTCCTCTGTTACTTTTGTTATACCTGTAACTTTCATTGTACCCTTCGCCTATCTTCTCTGTGATCTATGAGATTTCCTGCCACAGACACCACGTTGTTTGTCCTTGGCCTCCGATGTTATCAGACTTGGTTACACGCATAACGAAGCAAGTATGCTACAGCCATTACAATGCGTGTCTGTCACCACAAAGCCATTATCATGCTTATGCCTTTATCATGCGTGGTAAGTGTAAACTAGTTGTAAAAGCATGCCTGGTAAAGGCATGCGTGGTAAAGCCATATGCGTGCTAATGGCTTAGTGGTGACGATCACAAGTGCTTATGACCGCGTTGCAATGGTTGTTTCCCCCCAATGGACACTGCAGCAACCGGGTTTGGGAGTGATGGACTACAGGGCACCAGGCGGTGGGCCACGCAACCTCCCTCATACAATATAGAAATCTCCGGGGGTGGTTGTTTTCGTGGTTTGAGGTCATTGAGGGCCGCACTGTTAATTTTGTAGGGAGGTGGGTTTGCACGCAAAAATGTCGCAAGAGGTTTGTAAATGTGGTACACATTGTTTTACTTTGATTTCCTTCCCATGTTGTAGTCCATCCAGAGAAAATATAACCTATTGTACAGCCAGTATTTTTTCAACCCTACTGTCAAACATCTTACTATAGTATTTTAACCACATCGCTGCTGTGGTTATTTTTCCCCTGTGCTGGAAATTGCCATTTTGCTGGTGTCATGACGAGCTCAGCTCGTCATCAGCACAGCTCAACTGTGCCTCATGACGAGCTGAGCTCGTCATGAGCATGGAAGGGGTTAAATTATAAATATTATTTTTGTTGTGGACCGTTCCCCCCCCCCCCCCACATAATGCGTTTTGGGCAAAAAAGAAAAAAAACGTGAAGCCCGCTTTATTGTTAATTAGCTTCCAGGGGGGCCAAATCCCGGAGGCAATATTTTTTTCATAATGGAGGCCCAGAGGGTCCCCCCTGCGACCGGATTGCTACCCCAGGGTCTTTAACTATATGTATGTGGGGGGCTCATGGCCCTCTGGAGTTCGGGGGACAGCCTCCCCTCCCCCCGAGGCCCACCCCCCGGGGCCTCTTTTTATTAAAAAAAACTGTGCAAGGGGGTTGTTACTGTGGTATTTTGCTTTCATTTCTGTCTTGTAGAGGATCCAGTGTAAATATAAAGTTTTTTTGTACAGCCAGTACCTTTCTGCCTGTTACCATAGTAACAGTTCATGGATCACTTGCATGAGTACAGAGGTTAGAGGTTCACCCCAATATGTTGATAATTGAAATAGTTGCTGTGCTGGAGATTCATGTGGGTGAGTAGTGCGCTATACAAGTATCAATTTACATTTACAATTTACATTTACATAGTGTTCCCTAGTGTATGTAGGTGCTTTAACTGTATTCTGAGTGTCTTTCAGCATAGCAGTGGCTCTAGGACAGGTTGATCAGAGACAGTTACCACGAGTACCCATCTGAAAATGTTGAGGGTACATGATGATTTTGCAACAAGGACTCTTTCTGCTCCTGTGTTTGTTATTCCTGCATGTCTTCCTTCTTCCTAAACTGTTCTTTGTCTTTGAGGACTTCTGTTGCTTCTTTCTGCATTTTTGTGTTTCTTTCTGTGTGTTTTTCCTTTTTTCTTCACATGTCGTACCTTTGTAGGCATTGGTGGAAATTCATGCATGTGATAGTTACAAATTAGCATTTAAAAAACCTTTGAGATTCACAGAAAAAAACATAGGTTTCAGGCAGGTTATAATTAGGAATTCGCATTTAGAAAACCTAAGAAATTCACTGAAAAAACCATAGGTTTCAGGGGCGTTTTAGTTAGTTGGACATTTTACTCGTACAAAACCATTGAGATTGCCCAGTTATAGCTAGTTCAGCTAACTATAACTTGCGCACCCGCAATGCACATTGACATCAATCATGACATCACTGATGACAACTCAAATTATATCACTGATGACATCATCCTTGTGATAGAGTGGCAGGCCTCCTCTCACCCTGATATAACCCTTGATACACACACTCAAAAATAGAAACTAACATTTTCAAAACAATGGACATACCAATACTACTTACAACACACCTATTCAGTAATTTCACGATCTACACACACATCCACTCATTTAACATCAGTCCTATACAGTCACTTATACATGTACTTACTCATCATATGTACTCATACACCTTTACATCCTGTTACACAGTGACACTCATCCATAGAGTTACTCACTCACATAGTCATACATGCAAACAGAGTATCAAACATCCATTAAATTGCATATACAGTTATACACACACCACCGCACTTACTGCTACAGAAAATTACACATACTTACTCTCTTAAGCAATCACTTATAGAAACACATACTAATGTATACAGGAATTCTTCAAATATCTCACTCTCACATATACTCACTGATATACACCAATACTCACGTATACTAGTTTAAAATATATGTAGTTACTCATAAATTCACTATTGAGACAATCATTCACTCACTAACACACCCATACACACACTCATCCACCCATACAGTCCTGCACACATGCTGTCTTCAACACATACAAACAGTGAGTCACTCATTCATGCATCTTTGCACTACGTAATTCCCCCCACCGAACCATAAAGACACTCAGACACTCATACTGATACTCAAAAAAACAACTAATAACCTATATAGACACTCATGTAGCTACTCACTAACCCATGCAGCCACTTATACACAAAGTGAGAAACTGATACAGATATTTACATATTTAAACATAACTCACTAACCCATGTATTCACTAAGATACACTTAATCAGTCAGTTATACAATCAATTTGTCAACAAAAAAATCCGCCATTTAGACACTTATATACTTATTTATTCTTCCATCGACCTTGAGATATACATATATAAAACATATTTCATTTTCAGAAAAACACACATTCCCTGGATGATCTCATCAGTGATGTCATCAGTGAAGTAATTTGAGATGTCATTAGTGATGTCATGAGTGATGTCACTGACCATGTCATGAGTGATGTAATATGTAACGTCTTCAGCAGTGCATTGCGGGCGCGCAAGTTATAGTAAGCTGAACTAACTATAATGGGCAATTTCAACGGTTTTGAATGAGTGAAATGTCCAAAGAACTATAACACCCCTGAAACCTATGTTTTTTCCGCATGTAACAGCTTACTGGAAAACACCAGCAAATATGTGGACTTCTTTCTTCAAGACTTTGTGAAATCATAACCATCTTTTGTGTTAGACACTAGCGATTTCCTTAAAAAGGTGTATGATGTAAAATGGAAACCGAGCTATTTGTTGATATCTTTGGACGTGTCTGCACTATACACAAGTATACACCACAGGGACGGCTTGAGAGCAGTACAGCATTACCTCAACTCCAGACCAGAGGGATGTAGAGATTAGAACACACTCGCATGATCATGGACATGATCAGCCTATGCCTGGAGAACAATTTCTTTCTGTTTGGGAAACAATACTTCCAACAGATAAGAGGAGTTGCGATGGGGGCCTGCTTCTCTCCCAGTTATGCCTGTTTGCATATGGGTTACTGGGAGGAGCAGGTCCTGTCGCTCAACTTTGCAGACACAATGGCCACTAAAGTTGTGACATGGTTAAGGTACATTGATGACCTTTTCGTGATTTGGGACGGATCCACACATGAAGCCGAGGAGTTCATCAATAATCTGAATGACAATAGTATGAACCTCCAATTCACTAGTCAGATCAGTGATACATCAATTTGCTTCTTAGATGTGGAGATTTTTGTGAGTGGGGTCAAGCTGGAAACCAAGCTGTTCAGAAAAGCGACAGCCGGCAACAGCATCCTCCACTCAGGTAGCCATCACCCTGCCCACCTAATTAGGAGCATACCCAATAGAGAAATGCTCCGCATTCGGCGGATATGCAGTACACAAGCAGGTTGCATATCGGCACAGCTAGAAAATGTGGGGACAGATTCAGGCAGAGAGGCTACAGTAGGGCCGTGATAGAGAGAGCTATGAATCGCGCAAATGCACAAGACAGAACATCTCTGTTAGCAATTACATCTTCTTACCCTACTGAACCACAGGTAACAACAAGCAGTGTAGAGCAGTCCAATGACCGCAAGGTGGAAAGTGAAACTCGTTTGATTTTCACTTTCAGTAACCAGCATCGCACCATAAGAAACATTGTTAAGCGCAACTGGGCACTCATCACAAGTGATCCAGTATTAGGCAATCAAATTAAGGGGGCTCCCAAGATTGCCTACAAGCGAGCTCGAACACTTGGTAATTGTCTGGTATCAAGCAGCCCAGAAACACGTACTAAGATTCCCAGGCTAGAGAAGAGCAAAGGGTTTCAGCGTTGTTCAACTTGCAAAGCTTGCTAGAATGGAGTAAGCAGGAAAGACTATGTCACACCTTTCAACAACATACCTACTACCATTAGGTACAAGCTGACCTGCCGCACCGAGTACGCAGTGTATGTGCTGGAGTGTCCCTGTGGCCTGCGCTATGTCGGTAGACGAGGCCACAGGTGTACAAACGTATACTCCAGCACCTACGGGCCATTACCAACGGCGACACTGCGTATCCGGTAGCCAGGCACTTTGGCTTGGTTCATGAGAAAAAGGCTTCTGAACTGCGTTACTTTGTAATAGACACAGTGCCACCCCAGAGAAGAGGGGTAGATCGTGATCTATTGCTACGCAGGCTAGAGACACGCCATATCCTGCTTGACAAAAAGAATCCTAATGGACTCAATGCGGGAGAAGACTGCCATACATACCTCTGAACCTAATACATGCTGAGTACTTAATGAGCAAAGAATTTTAGTAACATAGCAGCTGCCTCTGCCAAATATCACATTTTAAATATCACATTTTAATTTGCACTATTTAGAGATTGTATTATCACTGGGTTGCACGCAACTGCTCTGAAGCCAATGTTGGTCAGCCTACAGTAGATTCATATGTCCATGGGGCACACCAGTATAGCTCACTTTGGGCTTTATTAAGTGGACAAATGGTTCTTCATGCAAGAATGATTTTTAAGTATAAATGGGAGCCTATAATGAATTATCCAATCTCAATGATGATTGAATATCTATAGTTATATCTTATCCTGATGAACCTTTCATTTCTATACATTTGGCATGTGACCGTTGGCTCTGAGCCCTTTAAATTGAGCACACCCGCCTAGTAACGTTGTCATGTGATCAAGGTGCTGTTTTCACCGAAACGCGTCATGGTGGTATGGTGGTGAGCAATTAAATCACTACTCACGATATCCGGGTCTGCCTCGTCTTTACTGCTGCTGCATTGCTGCGGGACGTCTTTATGCTGAATATATATATATATATATATATATATATATATATATATATATATATATATATATATATATATATATATATATATATAATATATATAAATACATATATATATATGTATCTATGGATATAAATATATATCACAATATTATTATACATATAAATAACAATTAGCTCAGTTCATATTTAGTGATATATTTCATTAAAAAAGTGGATGTGATTCAATATTGGTTTGAAGTTCTCATTGACCACTAATATGTTTGTTAGTTTGCATGATGCTAGTAGGCCCACGAGGCATGTTATTCAAGGTTGTATATTTGCAAATTTCGCCACACCATAACCTTTCTTTCAGTTCTAGCGAATTGAATTGTAGTTTTGGGACAATAATGAGCTCTCTATTTGATTCTTGAGTGCCATCTCCTCCTCAAGGATGTCTTGTGAATCCTCAATGAGAATATCCTGTCACCTGCTCATCAGATACGTTTTTGTTCAAGATAACACATAACCGAAACAGTAGTAGTTTGCATAGATGCATTCTGAGAGAAAACCTATATAAGTGTCAATAATGTTTTTTTTCACTGTGCTCCAACTGACATCTTTTTAGTGAGATCTCTGGTCAGTTGAAATGGCAAAGTCTTTTAGTTATTTTGCTGTTTTTCTTGGTACTTTGCATTAAACAGAGTTTAAACTTTGGGTTTCCCAACATGTTGTTTTGACTTACTTCGCCTACCAGCCGCGATGGCGGTCACGTTTTCCTAAGGCTCCGCACCCGGGCACATCAATCGCCCTCCATTAGCCACGTAGGGGCTCTAAAAGCCAACCAAGGAGCTCATACGAGTTCCAACAACGGGACCTGCACCACAAAATGCCAACTGAGAGAGCAGGAAGGGGAAAGAAAGCGACAAGATTCAGACAGCCGCATGACCAGAACGCCTACCACAAAAATGGCGGCCATATGAGAACCGCTGTGAACATTGTAGTGGTGCCAGCCACATCCCCCTCGATCTACGGCAGGACCGAGTTGCGGGGGAGCACCCCTCCAGTGGTTTTAGTAACAACAGAGGTGATGCGCATCCCCCAAACCCCCGCAGACAACACTCTGGGGCAGACAGTAATGTAACCATTGCGGACAGAGCAATTGCGGCATCACCGCAGATGAGAGAGGACCGTGCCCCGTAGGCCACTTCTCAGCAGGAGCAGAACACGCCGACCCATACGCGAGTCCAGCAAGAAGGTGAGGAGGACGCAGTGGGAGTAAATCCACAGGCGCCACAGGAACCAGCTGCCCCTACTCCATGGCCAAAACACAGGGAAAATCCACTGACGAGTGTGCAGTGAGGCTAGAAACTGGAGGCGAGGAACCATACAATTGTCGCTGGCCGGTGAGTCCCAGGTCTCCCTCTTTCTTCCTCCCTCCTCGATCACCTGCGGGCCCAGGGCCAGAAACAGGACAGACTTGGGGGTAATCGAGAACTCTGGGGCCGCATGAGGGGGGGATTGGCGAGCATCCCCCCTTCTAACATCCTGTGGAAGAAACGAAACCAGGGCTAAAGGCAAAATGCAAAAGAACTAAAGCAAGGCCCCAGGAGAGCTAGAAAAAGCTACCACAGGGGAAAGACTAATAATAAAAAAGGCCCAGAGAAATCAAACCACAGGGATCTACATAGGCCTGGTCATGGCAAGCCTGCCCTCAAAAGGGCATTCTCTGCTGCCTTCGTCTCTCGGTCAGCCACTATGGCAGACCCCAGCTCCTTCTCCGATACCGAGCTGGACTACACCAAGTGTCACCATCTACCCCTACACTTGGATTTCAGCAGCAGCGTCGTCCAAGGGAAATGATTCCCTGAGCGTGGAGTCCCAGCTGGGTGGCCTCTCCTCCCCTTGAAATCATGCTCTTTATATAACAGTCTGCTAGAACTGACCTCCTTCCCTGCCCCTTGTTTCTACTCGCCTCCCCCGCTCCCTTTCCCTTTGTCCCCTATTGGGGGCTTGGTATTCTATGTTTGACTATGCAACTGTGCCTAATGTACCAACTCAAATTTGTTTATTCATGTTTTTCCAGACCGCTGAGTCCTCAGCAACATGGCTGCTATGCAGCTGTTGAGGAGATTTGCCCCGCTTCACCCCCTTGGCCGTCACCTACCCGCCGGACGTTGGGCATAGTTCACCTTGTCTCCCCGCTATGTCTCCTTCCTCCCCCACCGACCTTTGAGACCTACCATTTTGGCCGATGCCTTGTGGAGCTGCCTTGATAGCTCTAGAGGAGATGGGCTGTGGACTTTCCCCCAGCCGTCACCTACACAGCCTGACTTTGGGCAGACTTCTCTTCATCTCTCCGCCTTATCTCCCTTCCTTCCTGTTGGACTTGGCCCTTCTGGCAGGTTCACTCCTAAACATTTTGCTTTTTTATTTGCGACTTCGTGTTAGTGATTTTTGGTTTCTGTGTACTTTACCACTGTGTCCCAGGGTAAAGTGCGTGGGTGTAGTGAGGTTGGCCTGCCTTCCCATAGGAATGCATGGGGAATGTATGTGTCATTGTTAGTTCCTTATGCATAGGGCGTGCAAGCTCGAGGTTGGTATGTGCAGACTGAGGTGATTAAATGCTGCGCGATGATGTGTGCGGCGTGAATGTGTCTAGTGTGGAAGTACCAATTCTAGAAGTTGGTATACCTGTGCAGTGAATGTGCTGGCTTGTGATTTGCTGGAGCTGGCTGGTGTGCCAGGCTCCAGAAGTCAGGATTGGTCTGCCCCAGTGGTGAATGGTTGTTCTGCATGTTAATGTGAGGGAGGGGTGCACCTGGGACCTGAATAGGGCTGGGCTTTCCCCACACAATGCTGGCTCTGCCCCCCTGTGGTGCAACTGATTACCCTACCCATCCTGTGAATAGGCAGAGAGGCCGAGCAAAACAAAGTGCTCAGGAATCATTTGTATCTGGTTCACCCCTTGCCTACACCCTTGTAGACAAAGGGATTTACTGTATAAAAAGGGGCTGTGACCCCATGAATGGGTTCTCTGTTCCTGATCCTGACTGGAGGGGGGACTGCTGCTGCTGGGCGCCAGGAGGACAGCCACTAGGACTGCCTTCCTGCCTGGAGGGCTCAGTGAGCTGGCCCCTGGGCCCAGCCTTTGCCCCCCCCCTGCTTTTACCTTCCTACAGGACTTTGCCTGGACTTGTGGCTGTGTTTCCCTCCAGCACCTGGGAGAGCTGTATTTTTTCCCTAAAGCGCCTGGGAGCGCTTTTGCTTTTAATTATTTCAAGCGCTTTGTGCCCGAGGGGAGCTCTGTTTTAGGGGCCTCTTGCCGATTGAAGAAGCAGGTGCCCATGCTGCATTTGACCCGCGATCGGGCAGTGGTTCCCGAGGGAGCCTACCCCTCGGTCTGCCCGTACTGCCATTTCGCAAGTACCTGAAAGTGCTCTATCCCAAACCGGAAGTCGACGGGAGCCCAGACCCGCGCTCCAGTGTCAGGAGAAGAAGTGCTGCGGTGCAGAAGGCTCCATGAGTAAGAAGAGCCCTGTGTCGGACAGCAGAAGTTGTGGAGACGAGGCGGAGGGGGGCGGTGCCTGCCCCAGCCGCAGAGAGAGGAGACACGCTGCTCTCCTCGTGAACGGAGACGCCGCCGACAGAGGCCAGGCCAAGACAGGAGTCCCGGTGAGTGGGGCAGTATTGCAGTATTGAGGGCATTGTTGTGTTAGAGCCACTGGGCTCCCCCGAGTGCGGAGGCCTTTCCCAGAGTCCACAAGGGACTCCTAAGAGTGGGGCAGTTTGCTTGTGTCGAGTCCCCCGAGAGGAACTCCCACGAAGGGGGCCATCTTGATTTAGCCCACCAGGGCTCCGGGGGCATTTTGGTGCTTGTTTCGAGTCCACGAGGGACTCCAACATAGGCGCCATTTATGTTTAGAGCCCACGAGGCTCAGGGGGCATCTGGGTTAGTCCGAGCCCAGGAGGCTCCCACGCTGGTTCTCGCCCCATTGTGTTTCCCAGAGCCCACAAGAGGCTTCACCTGTGCAGGGCATTTGTTTTTCAGAGCCCACGAGGCTCCCGGGCACACATTTCTGTCGAGCCCACGAGGGCTCCAGAGGGCCTTTGTTTCTTGAGCCAGAGGGCTCCAACGTGGCGCAGATTATTCACGGGGCTACAGAGATCCCAGAGGAGATCGCCAGCTGCCCAGCACTTAGTGGGCAGCTGCTTCCTTTAGGCTTGCCCCACTGCACAATCTCCCTTGGCTGCCTGCGCAGCCGCCCTGACATTGCTGGACACAGGGCGTTTCAGCCCCAGAGAGGCCAGTTGGCCTGGGGACAATTTATGTGTTTATGCCCTATGTGATATTTTGCGCAATTGTGGTTTACCTGCCTAATGTGATTTCTGCATCATGTGTAATGTTTTATACCTCTGAATGTATGTGATGCTTAGGAGGTTGTTTGTCCTAATATAGGTCCTACTAGTGAGTTCCTGATGCCCTGCGTGATAGTTGCCTGAGGTGGTTAGGGTTGCGTAGGTGGTACTTACCTTTCACCAGTGGTTACTGGTTGCGTGCTACATTTGCTATTTAGTGCAACAGTTATTATATGTGCTATGTTCTAAAGTGTTATTCCTACAAAGTGCTAATTCTACCAAGTGCTAGTTCTAAAAGCGTTTATTCCTGACAATGGCCCAGGTGGCCCTGCCCCATGTACCTCATCCCCTGTAAATTCTGCCCGTGCCTGTGGCACATTGTAAAGTGTGTATTTATTATCTAATGTGTTTGGTATAATACAAAGGCTATTTTTATATATAACCTTGCGTAGAGTTTCCTTTGTGGCGGGCCTTGGGTGTTGTTTTCTGGGTGCTCGCACAAGCGCTTTACACCTTGCCTCTGAGATAAGCCTGACTGCTCTTGCCAAGCTACCAAGAGGGTGAGCAGGGGTTATCTTGGCGGGTGACTTCCTTGCTCTGACTTAGAATGGTGGTTTCTGCCTGGCTTTGGTGCAAACCTGAGCCAACCAGTAATACCCATTTTCAACACTTCCCTTTCACCTTACCCTTCTACGCTCCTCTAATTGTCTTCTAAAACAGATGTAATTCGTAACTGGTGTACCTTCGTAACAATGTGGAACCTCATGTAAAGTGCTCTGATACCGCCGGGTCTAGGCAGCGCCATATAAAACTCAAATAAATAGATAAATAAATAAAGTTACAACAGACTTTGAAATCAAAGACAGTTTGTACTTTGGAACTTTCGATTAGCCTGATAATTACTTGCAAGTGTGCTTTGTTTGTTTTAGAAGCGATGCAAAAGTGCCCAGAAGGAGGCTGTAGACTGAATCTTTTCGATTCATCTGTATAGTTCTCATCAAGCTTATCTGTATTTAATTACCTTGCTTCATTCAAATGTCAAGCATGTTAGTTTAAGCTGGGTACAAAGAATCGGTAAACTGCCTTGACAAGAAAACATCTACAATGTGTTCTGCTCTCCCTGGAGCCACAATATGTTCTAACGGTATCATTTAGTGATGCATCACGAGCAGAGAAGAGAGGTATTAAAATAGGCATAGGTGCTTATGTGACTGTAACACAGAAAGTAATGCCACAAGATGAATCAAAATATTTCCTGGGTTAAGTGAGCTGACCTGCACTTACAAGATTGGAAGCACATCACTCAAGAAAAGTTATTAGGCCGTAACTCATAAATTAAGGTTTAAACTAACAGAATGCCCCCCAGTGCACACCTTGAGAATTGTGGGTGATCTTCAACCCCTAACATATTAGGCACCGTACATACTTTGAGCCCTCTGTTACACATCCGCAACAAGGAGTTGCAAATAGCAATGGTTGCAAACTCACTGTTTTGGTATACTAATCTCAGATATGTACCGGGCAGTATGTTTTCTGGTTTCTATGTGCACATGCTCTGGCACTAAAATGGTATTTGTAAAACGTAAACTTTCCTTTTAGGACACAGTAGATAACGCAGAACCTGCACCAATGGCATCAGAGTTAAATATTATATGATGGACTGTGGTGTGTAGTTACAACATCCACATATATGACTAAAAGTATACGGCAGTCAGGAGTACCACTGTGCTCTAGCTTAATTGGAGTTTAAAGGCACTGCAGTTCCAAATGGCAAGACAAAGTGACTTTGCAATTTAGAAAAAGCTTATTATTCATATTTTACCTCTAAATTCAGGTGTTAAAGTATACATATGCCCTGCTTTCCTGATCGAGGATCCAGGCTGTGTGACACAGCCATATCAAGTGAAAGTGAGGCTGGGCCCAGCTCCTACCTCTCATCCTGCCAGCTCCCATGTATGTATGACTGTCTAGGAAGAATACACAAAGCCCAACTGCCAACTACACCCAGTCATGTGACCAAAGACAGGCTGCAGGCATCAAATGACTAAAGTAAGAAAATGTCAACTTATTAAAAGGTAAGAAAGGTATTATATTCTATATCGGTGGCTAGGTGGGGCGTGAACAAATCTTTACAAAAAATATAACCCGGCAACCATTTTTCTTTTGCTGCTATTTATTTCAGCAGACTAGGGGACAATATTTATAATCCTTGATCCTGGCTACATTATTTTGCCATGATTTATACATTTCTTTAAGGAAACATTTTCACAATTGTATAAGTCTGAAAACACGTGGTGACACACTTTTAAATCAATATTACTCTGTGCTGATTTTCAAATGGTCAAAACATAAGACATTCATAAACACAGTACATTTTGTCAAATAACACAATTGTGCTTAGGTTATTACCTGTGTAAAACAAACCAGGGAACAGGAGGAACAGGGAAGAACAGTAGCCATTTGACCAGGGAGGAGCAGTAGCCATTTCCTCCTCGACCTGTCACTACATTTGACATGGTTAACTTTGACATTCTGCTTAACAGGCTTAAGAATGCCAGTGTATCAGGTGGTGCCATTTCCTGGATTGAATCCTACCTGAATAGTAGAACATTCCAGTCATTTGCGGGAGAAACAACCTCAAGGTGTCCACCTCTCAACTGCAGAGTACCTCAGGGATCAACTCTAAGTCGTACTCTGTTTAATGTGTACATGAGACCGCTGTCTGATATTATCAACATTGTCACATATGAAGAGGATACTCAGTTGGTAGTATCTTTAAACCATCCACACAACTCTCCCTCTGATCTGGAATCCTGTCTGGAGAAGGTGGCAACCTTGATGCAAGATTTGTGTCTCAAGCTCAATGGAGAAAAATAATGTGTCTGGGCAACTTGTCCAATGCTGATTTCAAACTGGTATGGCCAACCTGTCTTGGACCCACCCCAACCCCAACCCCAACATCTAAGATCAAAAGCTTGGGGTCTGGCTTGACAAGTCATTCAAGTTTGTCCAGCAAGCAGTGGAAGTGACAGGAGTGACGGGAGCCTGCTATGGTACCCTTAGAATGCTGCAGAAAGTTCTCCACCTCCTCCCTATGAGGGCCAGCACTGGTCCTCTTGCACATGGATTACTGTAACTCCTTGTACCTGGGAAAACCTAAATCCACTACAAGGAAACTTCAAGTTGTTCAGAACTGTGCCGCTCGGCTGGTGCTTGGCATCCCTAGAACTCAATTGGCTAAGCCAGGTTTGAACACCCTACACTGGCTGCCCATCCTGGAGAAGATTAAATGTAAATCCCTCTGCTTAGCCCACAGGACCCTTATGGGAAAAGTCCCTTCCATTAACAGGTCCCTTATCACTTTTTATCGTCTGCGAGCCTGAGTCTAGCCACCATCCCTAAAACCTGAAGATTGCGGAGTGGGGGGCAATTCTTTCTCTTTCAGTTTTAGCTAGGCTTTAGAATGTCCTTCCCCTGTACTTGCCGTCAGAGACTCACCATCTCATCTTCCAAAGGCGTCTTAATACCAGGCAGTTCCAGGACACTAACCTGTGAGCTAGCGCTGGGAAGCCTCAGGGAAGCTATGAGTTCAAGTAGTGTTAATTAATAATTATAATAATAATAATAATAATAATAATAATAATAATAATAATAATAATAATAATACTACTAATAATAATAATAAATGAATGAATACATGAATTTGTTGAATTGCCAATTATAACATTATAATTGTCATAAATGCCATGCATCATAATTAGGTGACTAAACAAGCAATAGTGAATAAAAAAGAAACTATTCTGTTAAAAACTACAGCATCATTGTCAGTAGTTTTAACAATGTAGTTGTCTGGTTAAAAAATTTAACGTTTTATGGGAAAGATTATAAAGGCAAGAATCTACAGCAGTGCTGATTGAGCGCACACTAGTAGCAAGAAAATAAGGTTTAAATATGTGATGAAACTTTGTCTAATAAATATGGGTCAATGCAAAAACCACAGGTGATGGACGGAATGCAGAACAATGTCATACATTCACCCCAGTACAGAGATCTGGGCCTAAATCCATAGTTTTTTTGCACTCCACACCACCCCAGTTCAGACATGCCCATATGCAAATCAGTCTGACCCTGTGCCTCATGGGAACAGTCCAGCCCGAACTGCCAAGCCATGCCTTCCCTGGACTGGAAACAAGCTTCCGAGGACCGGTTTCTGGCATTCCAGCCGTCTTCAGCCCGGCTTGCTTGAATCCAGTGGTGTGGAGTGCATGGGACTCACATCTGAGCATACCCATCCCACTCGGGGTTACAAATGCAAAAACCATAGGTGATGGACAGAATGCAGAACAATGTCATACATTCACCCCAGTACAGAGATCTGGGCCTAAATCCATCGTTGTTTTGCACTCCACCCCACCCCAGTTCAGACATGGGCATATGCAAATCAGTCTGACCCTGTGCCTCATGGGAACAGTCCAGCCCAAACTGCCAAGCCATGCCTTCCCTGGACCGGAAACAAGGTTCCGAGGACCGGTTTCTGGTATTCCAGCCGTCTTCAGCCCGCCTTGCTTGAATCCAGTGGTGTGGAGTGCATGGGACTCACGTCGGAGCATATCCATCCCACTCGGGGTGACAAATGCAAAAACCACAGGTGATGGACAGAATGCAGAACAATGTCATACATTCACCCCAGTACAGAGATCTGGGCCTAAAACCATCGTTTTTTTGCACTCCACACCACCCCAATTCAGACATGGCCATATGCAAATCAGTCTGACCCTGTGCCTCGTGGGAACAGTCCAGCCCGAACTGCCAAGCCATGTGAGGGAACCAGATAGGGTGTGTTCTGTAGAATATACAGGAGCCTCATAGTGTAAGCATTTTAATATGGCTGCCCTAACCATGAGGGATAGTGGGAGGGTACGCCAGTGGCTTACGTTGGCACTCAGGCGACTTAGTTGGGGTTCGAGATATCTGTCAAAAAACTCCTTCTTGTCGCACGTGACATAGATTCCTAAGTATTTGAATCCCTCGGTAACCACCGGGGCCGAGCACCGAGATGGGATCTGAGGAGGGGGACCCGACAGTGGGAAAACCACTGACTTCGACCAGTTAATGGTATAGCCAGAGTAGTTGCCAAACAGCTAAAAAATGAGGAGCACCTGGGCTATCAAATGAGATGGCCGTGCCAGGTAAAGAATATCATCAGCGTAAAGGGAGATACGCTCTTCCCATCCTTCCACTACGGCCAGTCCCCAGATCGTGGGATCCCTCCTGATCCAGAAAGCCAGAGGTTCCAGAGCTAAAGCAAAGAGGAGAGGCGACAGGGGGCAACCCTGCCTGGTTCCTCTCTGCAGGGAGAAGGCCCTTGACACAGCTCCATTAACTCGCACTTGGGCTGTTGTTTTTTCATTTAGGAGAAATACCAAACTGCAGAAGACTGGCCCAAAGCCCAGCCTCTGGAGCACCATGAACAGATAGGGCCATCCTATACTATAAAAGGCCATTGAGGTGTTCAGCACCATCAATGCCGTCAGAGTATCCCCCACATCCTTGGTCATGTACACTACGTACAGTCATCGCAAATTATGCCGGGTGCTTCTAAGGGGCATAAACCCAGATTGGTCGACATGCACTAAGTACGTGATGACAGAAATCAACCTATCTGCCAGGACCTTGGCTTCCACATTGATCAGGGATATAGGATAGTACGAAAAACATTGGTCTCCAGGTTTCCCTGCTTATGAATCACTAAAATCATAGCCTCCCTTTGATCATGGGGGAGCTCCCCGAGCTTGTGCGCTTCGTTGAACATCTTGAGAAGGGGGCTGTTATAATCGTAGCTTGTCTTTTGTAGCTCTCAATTGGAAGCCCATTTGGCCCGGAGGCTTTCCCCGACAGGAGGGATTTCAGGGCAGTACTAATCTCTTCTACCGTAAAATCTGCCTCAAGCCGTTCACTCATCTCAGTGGTCAATGTGGGAAGCGCAGAGTTGCGTAGAAATTCCGCACAGTCCTTCTCGTGCAGACCGGGGAGTAAACTTGCTCGATATGATCCACATAGGCCTCCGCCTCATCCGTGCTGGTCCAGCAGATATAACCAGATTAATTTCTAACCTCGGACACCCACGAGCGTTCCTTGTCCCGGTGCCCTAGCCATGCCAGTGATTTCAGTGCTTTGTCACCCACCTTGTAGATCTGATGCTGCATGGCTAGAGCATAGACCCAAGCCTCTCCCTCAGACAGAGCCCTAAGATCCCTCTGTTTCAGCAGTAGTCTATGGCAGAGGTTAATCGAGGAGGCAGTCGCATAATCCCTCTCCATTTGTTCAATCTTGCATTCTAGCGTCCGGATTCGGAGGGACTCTTCTTTCCTCTGTGCCCCAATTAGTGCCTGGGCTAATCCCCTCAGCACGGTCTTGTAGGCCTCCCACAATGGGATGTGAGACTGCACAAACCCCTGGTTTTCCTCAAAATATAACTTTGAGCCCTCTCTAAGTTTCCCCCCAGAGCCAGATCGCAGGAGCGCCAAGGATCTATTTTCGGGAATGCTGCCCTATTAACAACCGGACCTCGTACTGTGGCACAAACAGGGGAGTGGTCAGAAATCCCCCTAGCCATGTGCTTGGTGTCAGTGAAGTCTACCATCAGGTCAATGCGGGTGAAGAAGTGATCAGTCCTAGAGGAGGACCCATGTCGGGCCGAGTAAACGTGTACTGTCTAAGGTAAGGATTGAGCTCCCTCCACAAGTCACACAGTTCTAAAGCTCTGATGAAGTCTAACAAGCCCCGTTCGCCCTGGTGACTCGTCTGGGAACTGGACAAATCCAGCTCTGAATTCATAGCTGCATTCATGTCCCCACCAATAAGCAGAACTCTGGAAGGGAGATCCGTCAAAAACTAACTCAACTTGGGAAAGAACATTTAGTGTGGGCCAGGGGGTAAATAACATGAACAAAATAACAATAGGCATCCCTCCCATCTGCCTCCACTGCAGCAAAGCAGCCCACTTCATCTACCCAAGTGCCGGAAATAACTATGGGCAGGGTGGTGCAAATAAGGATTCCCACTCCCAGGGACACTGAGGTGAACCCTGAGTATGCCACCATTTTATAGCCAAACTGATCTAGGGCTTTACACCTATTCCCTCGGAGGTGTGACTTTTGTAGCAGAACCACATCTGGGGAGTGCCTCTTTAGATACTGTAATACCAGTGTGCGTTTAATGTTGTTCCTTAGCCTATTTACGTTCCAAGTCCATACCTGTATTTTGGATGGATCACCCATCTTTCTCGCGTGTGTGCATCACTGTAGGATAGACCTCAGTCCCCTCTACGCCCCCCAGTTTAACCCCTGTACATTGAAGATTAGTGTGGTCTCGAACGAACATCCCATCCCCCAAACTGAAATAATCCAAAAACCCAACTCCCCCTCCCTGCCGCCCTGTCAGATGAGATCCCAACCTCCCACCATTCAAACTTGCAGAGTGCCTGTCGCCCTAACAGTTCTAGAAAAAACATTCATGAGGAACTATGAACTTGCTGCCAGAAAGAAGATGCATAATTCTATTAACAAAAGGTACCTTACCTTCCTGCAAACTTTAAGGCTGCTCCCTGGTTACCGCCCACCCAGAAAACGTATATGCTGGGCTACAAGTTCGAACCTGCAGGAAGAAGCATACAGGCCCCCACAACTCAACTCTAAATGACATTCCCATTGGCGAGTCTTGCTGCCAGTCTGAACACCTGGACTAGGTATGGACCTTCAAAGCGCGCTAACTGCGTGTTACCCAAGTCAAATGTAGGGCCCAGGCCCTCATGACCGGGGAGTGTCACGTCTCCCATGCCCCAACCCAGAGTGACATAGCTCTTCCAAAAAACATAATGAGTAACCAACCGCTGCCTCTCAACACCTATCAGGTCTCAGAGTCACTTAACTGGCCGCTGGTCTTGCGTCTGGCTGCCAGGGGATTGCCTATCCCCACTCTCAAACTCCTCGCCATTCTGTCCTGGACTGGGGCGCAGATGCCTGCCACCAGGGCCAATGGTACGCCAACCCTCCAGCCAGTCACTTGCATCCACTGGTGTGTCGAGAAGTAGGTCTTTCCACCATCCAGGATCTTGACTCTGGCCAGGAAGAGCATCATGTACCTTGATCCCTAAGGCCCCTCTTCACTCAGTCAAACGAACGTCGCTGCCGCCACCTGCAGGATCGCAACCCTGTCCCAGTAATTCAGGATCCAGGTGATGATAGTGCGGGGAGGAGCCCCAGGTTTCGATTTACCTCCCAGAGCTCTGTGGGCCCGCTCGACCGAGAAGAAGTTGGACAGGCTTTTGGATTTCAGATGATTTAGTATCATTCTTTCATGAAGCAGTCCATTCCCTCCAGTATCCCTACCACGATGATGTTGTTATGTCGGGCTCTCCCTTCCTGGTCCTCCAGTCTGGCGTGGATGTCTGCCTGGTTTTTGGTGAGAATGGCAACTTGCTCTTCCAAGTGTTTAGCTTTGGATTTTAGGCTCCCAATGCCTGCTTTTGCCGTGAATACTTTTTCAGACATCTTCAGGAAATCTGTGCGTAAATGGTTCACTTCTCCAGTGACAGAGTCAGGTTTGGGCTCCAATGTGCCCCAAAAGTCTCTGATAGCCTTCATAATGTCTTTTAGAGAGAGGTCTGGACTGCTGTCGTCCGGATCCTCCTGTGTACTTCCCCCCATTGTGCCCTCATGTTGACCAATTGCGACAGTGTATTTGTCGATCTGATTGGACTGGTCGGGTCCTGTCACTCCATTACGATCCATGATGGAGTTGGAGAGGCAGCGCCAGCTACCCCGCTGTATCAGAGCAGACCACGGAGATGCCCAATAACCCTCATTGCTATTGGATCCTGGGTACCACAAGGCCGCCACCAGCTGTTGGACCCGTCGGGATCAGGTCACTAATGTGAGTCATTGCGTGTTCGCCCCCACACCAGTCCCAAGGCTCCACACACTATCATTCGAGTAAGAACCATGCAGGAGCAGGGCTCACTGAGGCATGTCCCGCTGATTGGTCCCCACATCAGCTCCTCACCTCACCTGTGAACGGGTCTGTCACCTCCTCGGACAGTGAGCTTGCAGGGGATTCTGACCAATTCCACAGGCCTCAGGCACCCCGGTCAACAGCAGTCGTCCTGCCAGTTACACTCTTCCCAATGAAGGGCACACAGCTGACACAAGCAGCGCACCGAAGAATCCAAGGCCCATGCGGCCTCTGGGCGTTGTTGAATCCCAGTATGCGGCCCTGCCCAGTCTGTGTCCAATGATAGGTGGGACCCATCCCTTCCCTATCGCAGCAGGCCTTACGGGGGGGCGCTAGGGTTCAGAGGTGTCTGTTTCCGCTAGTGGGATAATTCCACTCACGATGTCGGCTTTCGCCAGTATCACATTCAGGGGGATCAGGATCTCACCACAGCTCCGGGCTTCTACTCCTCCACCTTGCTACAGCCCTCAGAGCCGTGCCGCCCTAGTCCGCAAATGGCAGACCTCTGCAGCTGCACTGTCTCGGGAGCCGGTCGGTATCTACACCTTCAAGCAGCGATGGGCGCAGGGGGGAGAGTCGGGGCCCCAACTCACTGGCCGTGGACAGTCTCCATCTTGCCTCCTCACAAGCTCATGCCCCTCCGCTCCGATCCACCACCTCCAGCGCTCCAAAACTGCTTGTTAGCTCCGCTGCACTCAGGTCCTCTCCAGGCAGTCTGGGAGATCCTACGGGGAAGGATGATGACGGATTTAGAGGCTTAAACCCCGACCACTAGAGCAGCGCAGTTAGAGTGTGGCCATCTTTCGCGGATGCAAGCCTCGCTCACATTTAGAGATTTGAAAAGATATTTTATTTCATTTCTAATACATTTTACAAAGAAAAGTCAATATATAGAAGAGCATTAAATTGTGACAGTAGCCTGATCAGCATCTTTATAAAATACAAAAGATTTTAATAAGATACATATTCCTTATTATACAAAAACGATGGCTATAGAACATAAGTTATTTTGCTATGCTATGCATGCCTTATCATAAAGTGCTAAAGATTAGATAAAGTGCCTTACAGTTATCAAAGTGCTTCAATGGGTCCGTTTGATAAGCAATCGTGCAGTCCCAAATACTCTTCTCACTAATTTATATAAAAAAAATATTTCAGGGCAGTGGGCTTGAGGTGATATTTATGACTATGTTCTCGAGATTCCCAATGACACTGCATCATCTTGGACCCAGTACTCTACGGTTTGATAGGATCTAAAATTATACTAAACCATGCTAGGCCACCCTGTCCTAAATGCTAATAAAATCAAAGTATAGGCGAGGGGCGTTAAACCGCTTCAGCCCCCCTACCCTATTGGCATATGCTTCCTTAAATTACTTCTTTTTATAATTTTCTAAACCATTCTTGATACTCCAGAACCCTAGCTGTGCGCCACCTTTTCAAAGAGCGAGCCACTGTGAAAGCTATTGCCAAAAACTTTTGACTCGACTTACATACATTCCCCGGTTGGTCACTATGTAGAAAACTAAAAAATACCATAGCAGGATCTAGATTATTAGATACGCCAAAAGCCGATTTTAAAAATGACACTAACTTGGACCAGAAGGTGCTTAATTGAGGAAAGGAATACAAAATAAGAAGCCAGTGTCCCTCCCCCTGTGGCTTACAACTGAAGCATCAGATACCAAGAGCCGGGAACATGTTGTTTAATACCGCAAGTGTGTATTAAGTCATCCAGCTGGAGTTAAAAGACACTGGGGCATATTATCAAGGGGGTTTATCTCTGCTTTTTTGTCTTTAAAAGCCAAGAAAGCGGAGATAAAATGATCTCCCTATTACCTAGCTGTCGCTAACACCAGTTAGCGACAGCTAGTAGGAAATAGCGACCATCCTGGGCCCCGCTTTGCATGTCAGTGATATTTATCACTAATGACATGCAAAATGGGCATGCCAAGATGTTAGCGTCTGGAAACAGTCGCTAACATCGCTATCGCCTATTACCAACTTTTGGAGATATTCGCGCTAAGCGCGAATATCTCCAAAAGCTAACACCTGCCCTGAGCAGTTCTTAGCCATGTTATCCAATGGGAGGTGGATAACATGGCTAAGAGCATTAGCTCGGTAATGCATGAATATCTCTGACTTTTCAGCGATATTCATGCATTGCGGCGATTTTTATCGCATTTGCGATAAACCTTGGTAATACCAAGGTTTATTTGCGGTAAAAATCACCGCAGCTCAGTGGTAAATATTTGTCTCTAACCAAGCAATAGCGATAATTATCGCTATTGCTTGGTAATATGCCCCACTCTTCTGAAATTTGCCGCTATTAGGGACTTGTGGCATAAAAGCAATATCGTCTGCCAATCCCTCACTGAAAAATCGCAGTGCTTTCTCAGCTGTATTTTGTCTAACATATTGTTAATCCCATTTAGATGTATCTCTAAATTGTGTATTAGCCAATACCAATTCCCTGAACAGGGCTTAGTATAAAACTTGGCTATCGTGACCAAGGTCAAGATCATTTTCTTTAAAAACTGACAAGATCTGATGATGAGAAAAAAAAGCTGTGTGCCTAGTTCACCACAGCGACAAAGATTTCGAGCCACCTAACCCGTCTTCACTGAAGATTAAAAGTGGCCGACCTCTCTAAACCCGGCTTGCTCCCATAGAGTAACAATGGCCAATGGAATTTTCAAGCCAAGATACCCTAACTCCCAAAGTTTGAGGAACATCCAGCCTGAAACAAATTTATTGCGACGATCTAAATTAAAAAACCTGGCACTTTACTCTGTTAAAACATTTATCTAATTTTCTGTGAAAATGTAGGAACCTTAATAAAAACTGGTAAATGGGTGCCAGCATCCTACATCGCTCTAAGAAGAAGGGGTCCGTTACCCCACTACCATCGAAAATTCTAGCACAAAGATCCAAGAGTGCTGCTTGATAATAATCTTGAAAATGGGGAGAAGGGAGAATATTTTACCCTAGGTGCCTTACTACTCTATATAAAATACATAAGAAGCTCATCTAGATCAGTAAAAAAGTGTTCTTAACTTAAATGGAGAGGTTCAAAAATAAAAACAATAAGAGCGGAAGGACAGACATCTTATCTAGCTCTTTGACAATCTATACTACTATAATAAAGTAGTAACTTTCAGGCTTTGAGGCGGGTAAACTCGCGAACCACAGCGACAATCTACACACCAGATACACCGTTGAAATCGGCAGGGTGTGTAGATGGTTATAGGCGATATACATTAAAAAAATAAACCTTATTTAAAAAATTTATATTTTTTAAAAAGTAGTCCGTCCTAAGTAGCGCCGGCCGCGACGTGCGTGGTCACGTCAGGAGCGGCGTCAGAGCGGCGTCCAAGGAGCGGTGGACTTGGCGCAGGGAGGAACGGTGACATCAGGAACAGCGGACAGCGGCGGTACCAGCAGCGGAGAGGCGGACATGGCGCGGGGGAGGAGCGGCGGCAGACAGGCGGTGAGGAACAGAGTGGCGAGGACCGGACTGACGGCTGAGGTAAGGCTCAAGGACAATGTAGGGGCAGGCGGGTGTCGGCCCAGGCGGGGGACGGGGCAGGCCAGGCAACGGTGAGGAGCAGAGCAATGTCGGGGCAGGCGGGGATCAGGGCAAGCGGGGGTCGGGGCAGGCGAGGCAACGGTGAGGAGCAGAGCTGTAGGGGCAGGCGGGTGTCGGTCCAGGCGGGGGACGGGGCAGGCGAGCCAACGGTGAGGAGCAGAGCAATGTTGGGGCAGGCGGGGGTAGGGGGGAAGCCTGAAAGCTCCCGGACAAGGTCGGGCGGGCTGCTAGTATTTTATAAAGCTTACCACTTCTACTAACTTGTGCTTGCCTAAGTCAAATTCTATTCTTAGCCTTGTCATCTCATTGCGTGAGGTAGAGCAAAGACATACCTAAGTAGGACACATTGAACAAGGTCCAGTTAGCAAATTTACCCTAAAGTTTTTATTCACACATGTTAAGGATGGGAGAAATTCTGCATGAATAATCTTCAGTATTGTTTATAACTAGATTGTCAACAGTACATTTTGAATGTTACTAAATTCGGAACGGAGGCACTCTGATCCAACTTAGCATGATGCTACTTAATAGTAACTCACGAGTTGAAACGTAAGCTGTAGAATGATGCAATTAAATTTTCACACAAAGACCACCCGTATCCCTTTCCTGACTTTTTCTCAAAAAACATTCTGTCTGTTTAATCTCCGATGATTTCCGGTTTGTTGCTATGAATCAAACTATAAAGAAATGCATTGACGTCTGGAGGGCAATTGGAGCAAGAGTACATAGAATGATTTATTGTTGAAAATATATGCATAGTTACAACATCTACTAGGATGGGCAGGCTAGAGGCTAAACAGCATGGGAGTGACAACACTCCGCTGTTTCTGGCCAACATTAGTTAGAATCTTGGGTGATTCATATCATGGTGATAGATGTGTGATTGTATGGACAAACCTGTTCCGAGTGACAATACTTTCCAATGTTCCATAGATCAAAGCGCAGGTAGTATAATGACTGACCCTAAAACCCCCCTGCTCTAAGGGATATAACGATTATCAGCAATTTCTGTCTGAAGGTGGACTAACAGAACTTTAGAATAAATCTTTTCAGAGAAATCTAGGGGGCATATTACCAAGCAATAGCGATAATTATCGCTATTGCTTGGTTAGAGACAAAAATTTACCGCGGAGCTGCGGCGATTTTTACCACAAATAAACCTTGGTATTACCAAGGTTTAACGCAAATGCGATAAAAATCGCCGCAAAGCATGAATATCGCTGAAAAGTCAGCGATATTCATGCATTACCGAGCTAATGCTCTTAGCCATGTTATCCACCTCCCATTGGATAACATGGCTAAGAACTGCTCAGGCAGGTGTTAGCTTTTGGAGATATTCGCGCTTAGCGCGAATATCTCCAAAAGTTGGTAATAGGAGATAGCGATGTTAGCGACTGTTTTCAGTCGCTAACATCTTGGCACGCTCACTTTGCATGTCATTAGTGATAAATATCACTGACATGCAAAGTGGGGCCCAAGATGGTCGCTATCTCCTACTAGCTGTCGCTAACTGGTGTTAGCGACAGCTAGGTAATAGGGAGATAATTTTATCTCCGCTTTCTTGGCTTTTAAAGCCAAAAAAGCGGAGATAAACCCCCTTGATAATATGCCCCTTAATTCGTGGCAATCCTCCCATTATTTTTATTTAAATGTTTTTAATGCCGACCCCCGACAAGATTCTGTGATAATTCCAGTTTTTGCTATTGATTGAATACAAACTGCCTACCAATCAATGTTTGATTTTCTTTTAATCACTGGGCAGCTCTACTAAGTTTAAAATATATTATTGTCTCCTTTATGTCTGTTTCTGTGCGAATAAGTCTATTATTTCACTGTCAATTATGTGCAGATTTTCAAATCCTTTTAAAAAGGGCCAGCCAAATAAATTATTTTTATATGTAATTGATCCCCCTGCTGTAGTGACATAACAATGATTTTCTTTTTAAATTCTAATCAGAGTTAGTGTCTTGTGGCAGCACAAGTTGCACTGCGGCAATTTGTTCCGTTTATATGTTCTGCATGGTTGACACCCCCAAAGACACACCTAAAACGTCATCCTGATTTTATCTTGTAACATAATCTAGATTAATAATAAATTTTCAAAACCTGATGGAATCAACTGGCTTGCAAACATGGAAAACAGTGGTCCATTGACTGTTGTAAAACTCTGTTTCTTTTTTTGTTGATTAGTCATTCTAAGTTCCTTTATAACTTGCGTTATTTCAAGCAGGATTTCTTCCTGTTTCTCCCTCAGAACGTTAGTGAACCAGCCAGTGTTTATCAGATTCGTATTCACCATGGACATCATTTTCAAGTAGTCAGGGGTTTCAGCTGTTCCCTCAAAAACGTTCCCTGCTACTCCTGGCACCTACTTTGCAAACCCTGGCCTCAGAGGAGCCTGTGGCCAGCTGTCGCAAATGAAGTGTCCGGTGTAGCAGGGAACAAGCTAGAGATCACAGCTACGATCCCTGACTACCTCCAAACGGTATCCATGGTATTTACCTTACATCCAGTGAGTAGAATGGAAAGGGGCGACCACTCGGTCCCCCCGAACGTATGGTTGGGGGTCCGGATCCTCCCGGGAAACCATTTTGGGCGGGGGGCGTGTCACGGCTGGTATGCCCGAAGCGGCGTAGCCGGGGCGCGCCTTTTTCCCGCCCAAGAGGGGTTGTCCTAGACACCTACACCGATGGCCACGCCCAGTAGGCGTACCAGCGGAGGGTTCACGACCTCCCGAAGAGGAATAAAGAGAGCGGGAATCCGAAGAAGCATCCTCTTGTTCCTGTGCTTGGAAGCCGCACCCACTCGTTGCACGTGAGCCCTCGACGGAACAAGGAGCAATTTTGAGAACTTGTAATTCTTGTGTTTCTCTTTCAGCGACTTCGAGGCTAAAGATCCAGGACCGTGTTGATCAACTGGGATCGAACATTCGGAAAGCGATGTCTGGCAAGAAGGCAGGAAAGAAGTCCGGGAAGGACCAGATGCTTCGCATGCTGGTGAGCAGAATGGCGAAGATCGAACGAAACGTCGGTATGGTCCCGGCGCTTGGCCGAGATATGGCAAACATGAAGAAGCAGATGGCTACAATGAACAATACGGGTAAACCAAAGAAGGTAATAGGCCCGGCATTGCCGGGAGTTGTCCCCACGGGTAGGGTTAAATGGGTCAAGAATAGGGCGGCAGGGGGGGAGGTCCCGGTCCCCGAAGTACCCCCGGCAAACCCGGCCATTCCAGTTGAGGCCCCGGTACCAATCCCGGACGCGGGTCAGCCGATTCCAGTTGTTGTTACGCCCGCCAACGAGGAGGACATGCCTCCGGAATTAGCCGCCCAGTTGGCCGCATGGCTCAGCAGAAAAACAGGGGGTGCTACGGCACCTGAAGACACGGCCGAAGAGGCCAAGTTACTAATGGAGCAGTTGCGGCAGTCGCGAGCTGCCGCAAAGGCGAATCTCCCTCTTGTCCCCCCACAGGTGACCTTGGAAGGACCGGCAGCTGGCGTCGAGAAAACAGCGGGAACGACAACGGAGCCGGGTAAGCAGGCATTGCCAATGGCGAGGGAGGGCTCTTTGCCCTCAAGACGGGAGAGGGTGGTCCAACATATACCGTTGGCCACGAAAGAATTGATATGGGCTGATAAGTATGTAAATATGTTTTCTCTGCTGACTGACCATCGCGAGATGGAGTATGCTAAAACGCAGAAAGATTTGTGGCACCCGAGTGTATGGCGAGCAAAAATGGCGGGATTCAGGGTTGATGAGACAATCACAAATTGGGCCAAGGCCTTTGCGATGTTTACTGCAATTATTGGGGAACGTAAGCCCGAGGTTTTGCCCAAATTGTCTTGCTATCAGTCACGAATAATGTTTTTTTTGAAACGTATGAGGGCAATGAGTGGATGGGTTACGATATGAAGTTCTGTAAGGCCAAGGAGTACGATTCATCTCTGACGTGGGATTGTCTCGACTCGATTTCTTGGCAGAAGCAGCTCCTTCCGGGCGCGACGAAGTCGTCCTCGCTAGGCGGGAATGGGTCGGGGCCTTCCCGCCAACAACCCGCGGTGCCCTTTCGAGCGGGCCCCGGTGGCGACCACCAAGCAAGGACTGGTGGGAACGGGGGTAAGAGAGGGGTCTGTTGGAATTTTAACAGGGGCAATTGCACCAGGCCACAAGGGACATGTAAGTTCAGACATGCGTGTGCAGGTTGCGGGAATTCCTCGCACCCCGAGAGTTCGTGCAGATCCAAGAATAGTGGGTCGGGTGGTAGAGGAGGGTCCAAACAAGACTGAGGGGGACCACTGTGTACCGCTACCTACCCCTGTTGATATCATGGCAATGATCCCCTGGCTAAACGAATACCCTGATCATGTCTCCGCTGGGGTGTTGAGGAATGGATTCTTATATGGTTTCCACATCCCGGCGGGGGATTTTCTTGGGGAGCCACTTTGTAGAAACCAACTGTCGGCTCAGCATAATCCAGGGGTGGTGGAGAGGAAGATTGCAAAAGAGGTTGCCCTTGGCCGGGTTGCTGGCCCATATAGGCACCCGCCAGTAACTGACTTCATCTGTTCCCCGTTAGGAGTGGTTCCCAAGAAAGATCCGGGGGAATTTAGGCTGATCCACAACTTGTCGGCTCCGAGGGGTCTCTCGGTGAACGATGCGATTGACCCGGGAGTTTGTTAGGTGCGGTACGCATCCTTCGATGATGCCGTCACCATGTTGAATCGCCTGGGGCCCGGAGCGCTGATGGCGAAGTCAGAGATCGAGTCGGCGTTCCGGTTGCTCCCGGTACACCCACGGGATCAGCGTCTGTTAGGCTTTGTGTTCCAGGGACGTTACTACATGGATAGATGTATGCCAATGGGTTGCTCCATCTCTTTTGCTTATTTTGAGAAATTCAGCTGTTTTTTGGAATGGGCATTCACCGAAGCCACTGGCCATAGCCATGTTATGCATTACTTAGATGATTTTCTGTTCTTGGGGGCAGCCGGCGACACAAAATGTGCACAGGCGCTACAGGAGTTTTGCATCCTCATGAAGGAATTCGGAGTGCCATTGGCACCAGGTAAGACGGTGGGACCATCTACTTCACTGAAGTTTCTGGGAATTTAACTCGATTCTGTGGAGGGATGTTTCCGTTTGCCAGTAGGGAAAGTAGCGAAATTCAGGGCTTCCCTGGAACTGTGCCTTAGTAAGGAGAAAGTTACCCTCCATCAGTTACAACAAGCAGTGGGTCAGCTTATCTTTGCCCTAAGAGTGATACCAATGGCCCGCCCCTTTTCCCGCTCTATTGCACAAGCTATGGTCAGTCTCAAGGAAGGACACCACCGCACGACACTGTCTGCAGAGGTTCGCCAGGACATGCGCATATGGTTGGCATTTCTGGCGGACTTCAACGGTCGAGTGGTATGGAACAAGCCACCAGCGTCTTCGGACGAGCTAGGTTTGTGGACCGACTCGGCGGGGAGCGTGGGATTTGGCGCAATCTTTGGTAATCGATGGTCGGCGCAAACATGGCCGACGTGGTGGCACACCAGCGGTCTCACAAATAACATTGGGTTCCTCGAGCTATTCCCCATTTTTGTGGCTCTGATGGCATGGCCGGATGAGTTCAGAGATTGCTCTGTGGTATTTTGGTCCGACAATATGACTGTGGTTGAATGTATAAATAATCAGGCAGCACGCTGCAAGTGGATATTGAGATTGTTGAAGGAAATTGTACTACTTTGCATGAGACTGAATGTGCAATTCAGGGCGAAACATGTGCCGGGTGTACTGAATCAGGCTGCTGATGCACTGTCTCGTTCACATATGCAGGCTTTCAGGGGTTATCTACCTTCTGCGGACCTAGCGGCGGCACCATTTCCCGAAGCACTCTGGCTACTCGGTGCCCCGGATTACAAGACCTCGTGGCAGCAAGCTTAGCCCCCAGGACGAGGAAGGCATACGAAGGAGCGTTTCGTTCCTATTGTGCATTTTTGGGTCCGGCAGGGGAGGAGAAATGGGGTCAGGAGGATTGCTTCCTAAAGTTTCTGGTGGCATTACACAGGGAAGGCCGATCAGTAGCAACGGCCAATAGGCACCGGGCTGCCAGTTCATTCATGGCGCAGGCGCATGGCATCAAGGACCCGACATCGTCCTTTTTGGTAAAGAAAACCCTTCGTGGCTGGCAACGCCTGGAAGGTTGTAGAGTAGACGAGAGGCGCCCGATTGGGTTAGAAAGGTTGTCCCTGCTTATGTCGATACTACCCACGACATGTTCCTCCCATTTCAAAGCAGTACTGTTCCGGGCCGCTTTCGCATTAGCGTTCCATGGGGCTATGCGGGTGAGCGAACTGGTCGCAAAGAATAAGAAAGATGTGGAGGGAGGTCTGTGTCGGGATCACATCCTGATTAGGGGTGATTCAATGGTAGTCACAATAGCCAAGTCCAAGACTGACCAGAGAGCTATGGGAGACAGTATCGTTGTCCAGCGCATGCGAGGGTCCCCCATGTGCCCGGTAAAGTGCGTTGAGGAATATTTGGCGCGAAGGGCAGATACATGGGGGGGGAGCCTGCTGAGACACATTGATGCCACCCCACTGACGAGGTTTCAGTTTCAGAGGGTGCTAACAATGGCAATCGCAGCGGCGGGCTTGGACCCGTGCGATTTTGGGACCCATTCCTTTAGGATAGGGGCTGCTACTGAGGCTACAGCCAGGGGTCAGATTGTTGAAGAGGTGAAACAGTTGGGACGATGGTCCTCGAATTGTTTTAAAAGGTATGTGCGATTGCACATGTTGTGAAGTCAAGTTACATGCACTCACGCTTCTTGTCTTCTGTTTAATTTACAGTTTCGCGAGCATGTTATGCGGGGCGGAATTTGCAGTCGACCCGGCACCAGGAGACCAGCGGTCAGAGATCACCAGCTGAGGAGAGAGTGGTGTGGGTCGTGGGCCACTCTTACGTGAGGCGGGCCGGGGAAGTATTCAAAGCAAGTGACGCGACTCGCGCAGCTGGGGAATACGGGTACAGAGTGAACTTCCACGGAAGGGGCGGGCTCTGTATTGACCAGTTTGAATCTTTTGTCGAGGAACTCTTAGGGCGGCAGAGGTCACCGCCATCTGTAATCATAGTACACCTGGGGGGCAATGACATGGTGACACTCTGTAGGCGAGTACTACTCGAGCGAGTTTTGTCTACCGTTAGCTGGCTGGCAAGAAGGATCCCGGGGTGCACGATAGCATGGTCCCACATAATTCCCAGGAAGGTGTGGCGAGGGGGCCTCTCGGTGTCAGCACTGAACCATTCAGTGAAAAAGGTCAACAACAAAATTGGTAGGTTGTTTCGCTCGGCGCAGTTGCACAGTATTCCGCATGGGTGTATTCGGGGGGATCACATGTATCTCGATGATGGGGTTCACTTGTCCCGGGAGGGGAATGTCTTAATCATAGGAGACTTCATAGCATGGCTAAGGGGTTTAAGAAAACATGACCTTTAGGAGGAGTTTGTGGGGGGGCCAGATAGCCAGTCAACTATCCGGCCTGTGGCGGTAAGGTCATGATCGGTGAGCAGTAATTTCAAGGTCCCTAGAGGGGGGCGCCACCCACTATGGATGGGAGCGCCCGGGGGGAGGCGGCCATTGGCGCCTCCCATGGGGAGGCGGCACCCACTAAGTATGGGTCGCCTAGGGGAAGACGGCCATAGGCCCCTTCCAGGGGAGGAGGCAGCTATATGCCCCTCCTACGAATTTCCCGGGGCCCGGATATCCGCGACGGCGGATGTGATAGACAGTGTGGGGTGGGGGGGGGGAGTCCACGCTGCCTTCTTACAGACACCTCACACGGGTCCTCGGACGACCTTGAAGATGGCGTCGAGTTAAAATGGGGGGCCCCAACAAGACAAGGGAATTTGGAGTTGGCACAGAGGGTACAGTCCTCTGCGCGGCCGCCACTCACACCGTGAGGGCGAGAGTTTTGGTAGTAGGGATCTGACACCGGTTGCGACCTTGCCATTGGCCCGTAATGCTAGGATGTACAATTTTAATTTAGAAAGTATGCATTTGCAGGATGTTAGACTCGGCTAGGAAAACCTTGGTACTAGAGATTTGTTAAGGTTAGCCAATGAACATGTCTTCATCGAAATGTAATAAATGAAAATTGTACATGATATGAAACTTTTATTTTAATGTTTTAATTTTGTTTCATATTTTAATAAATATGGCCGGGAGGGTAACTCCCTCCCGCCTTCCAAAAGTTCAGAACTGCGTCCGTCTTCCCATCCTTGGGGATTGTGTTGGGAGGGGGTGACAGGCATTCCGGCCATATGAAAAGGGGCGACCACTCGGTCCCCCCGAACGTATGGTTGGGGGTCCGGATCCTCCCGGGAAACCATTTTGGGCGGGGGGCGTGTCACGGCTGGTATGCCCGAAGCGGCGTAGCCGGGGCGCGCCTTTTTCCCGCCCAAGAGGGGTTGTCCTAGACACCTACACCGATGGCCACGCCCAGTAGGCGTACCAGCGGAGGGTTCACGCCCTCCCGAAGAGGAATAAAGAGAGCGGGAATCCGAAGAAGCATCCTCTTGTTCCTGTGCTTGGAAGCTGCACCCACTCGTTGCACGTGAGCCCTCGACGGAACAAGGAGCAATTTTGACCCACCCACCAGCCCCTTATGGCAATGTTAGTTCTGCAATAAAGTAATTTTCTTTGATAACATCTTCTTCCCTTTGTTTAGCGGTATATGAAGGTCTAGTTTAATGATATGATTAATGTCTGAAGGTACTGTTTTCTTGTAGTATAGACAAATATTGCAAATAAACAGGATGATTTTGTCTCCCTTAGTAGGTAATCAAATGTCGTATTTATTTTTTGGTCGGGCGGTAAGGTCATGATCGGTGAGCAGTAATTTCAAGGTCCCTAGAGGGGGGCGCCACCCACTATGGATGGGAGCGCCCGGGGGGAGGCGGCCATTGGCCCCTCCCACGGGGAGGCGGCACCCACTAAGTATGGGTCGCCTAGGGGAAGACGGCCATAGGCCCCTTCCAGGGGAGGAGGCGGCTATATGCCCCTCCTATGAATTTCCGCGACGGCGGATGTGATAGACAGTGTGGGGTGGGGGGGGAGTCCACGCTGCCTTCTTAAAGACACCTCACACGGGTCCTCGGATGACCTTTAAGATGGCGTCGAGTTAAAATGGGGGGCCCCCAACAAGACAAGGGAAATTGGAGTTGGCACAGAGGGTACAGTCCTCTGCGCGGCCGCCACTCACACCGTGAGGGCGAGAGTTTTGGTAGTAGGGATCTGACACCGGTTGCGACCTTGCCGTTGGCCCGTAATGCTAGGATGTACAATTTTAATTTAGAAAGTATGCATTTGCAGGATGTTAGACTCGGCTAGGAAAACCTTTGTCCTAGAGATTTGTTAAGGTTAGCCAATGAACATGTCTTCATCGAAATGTAATAAATGAAAATTGTACATGATATGAAACTTTTATTTTAATGTTTTAATTTTGTTTCATATTTTAATAAATACGGCCGGGAGGGTAACTCCCTCCCGCCTTCCAAAAGTTCAGAACTGCGTCCGTCTTCCCATCCTTGGGGATTGTGTTGGGAGGGGGTGACAGGCATCCCGGCCATATAGAGGCTACTGTCAAAATTCTCTAACAAAACAACAAGTCGAAATGTCAATAAATTGAAAAGGGCCACCAATCTAAGAGACCAACTGGTAAATACCAGGCCACGAACGACAAACCAGAACAAAGACAACACAATTGTCAACGCATGGGGCCTGCCCAAAATCACCGGACACCAACCCTGCAACAACTGCAGCGTATGCCACCTTACATCCCCGTCCAAAACACTCAATTTGGAACCTGGTAAAACCTGGACGCAGCGAAACTTTACTAACTGCAACTCTACCAACTTGGTGTACTTGATAACCTGCAGATGCGGCCTGAGATACATCGGCATGACTACCCGCAAGATACGCACTAGAATGACTGAACATAGAAGCACAATAAGATGTGGGAAAAATATCAGCAAACTCACAGATCACTTCCTGACCCACAATCACACACCAAATGACTTCTCCTGGACTGTCATTGAGAAATTTGACAATGTCAAAGATGAGAGATTCCTCCTACAAAAAGAACAGCATTGGATATACCGCTTAGCCACTCACATCCATGGCCTGAACGACGCTATTCCATGGAATAGCTTAACTGCATAACCACAGCATGACCATTAATACAGCTCTGTTTGTGAGCACAGTGAACTTCCCTGGTCTGCCTGACTAAACCGACCAAGCAGCACCTTGCACAAGTGTGAACCTTTGCCTCTATATCACCTTACAAGGTATATCACCTGTGTCAGTGCACCCCTGCATGAGCGTCCTTTTCTCTGACCCTCCTTCTCCTACAGTGATTTCCCTTCCACCCAGTGTATATTAAGCACATATGGGTATTTCCCATATCACATTACAGTGGCCCAATACCTTGTACAGTCTAAGTACTGTTTATTATGCCCCATAAGCGAGCGCATACCCGTCCACATTGCCCACATAAGTGTTCATTCACTTTGACCCACACGCAAGCGCACCTCCAGCGCTCGCGCATACCTGTCCACATTGACAACATAACTGGTTGTTTACGTTGGCCCACACGCAAGCGCACCTCCAGCGCTCGCGTTGTCAATAGACGCGGCGACGCACAGCGCATGCGCATAGGAGGCTCGTCTCTGCACATGCGCATAGACGCGCACCACGGTTCTGCGCATGCGCGATCGCACACGCTGCTTCCCTGCACATGCGCAGACCACAGCAGCATGACATGGCGATCTGCGCGCATACCTCCTTCTCTTACTATCTCGAACAGGTGAAATAGATTACGAGACGAGTATAAAAAAACAAACAAGGCGGCCCATTCACTGCATATCGGGCGCCGCGGATGGACGATTAGGTCCCAGGAGGAACCAGACCGAACTACTCGCGAGTAACCTTCTAATCCTGCCATTGGGGTAAGCAACTTCTCTCCTTACAGGTTAGAAAGCCTTGCATATCTCATTTTATCCCCACAGGGTCTCTTTCTCTGCCAGGCGACCCATGAGGCTTTTTACTAAGAAATAACAGAGTGAGGACCAAGTACCAATACTTTCCTGTACCTCACCTTGTGATTTCGTTTTTTTAGCCCACCACCCCTCACTAACGGTTCAGTATACCCTCACAAGCTCCATGGAGTCCCCATGAGCTCACCATAGCCGCATATAGGTCGTACACCACCTTATAAGCCGGCAAACAGTGGTTCTTTAATTTATGCAACCCTAATATGACTCTCCCCTGTACGTCTTGTCTCTGTCCTATGTGTTCTGTGTAGAAAAGCTTGAGGGAATCCCCCTCTAACAGTTATAGCGCCTTTGCGTGCGCAACACATAGAAAAAACAACACTCACTTAAAATTAAGTTTATTATAATTTTGCACCTTTTCACATTTCTCTTTGGTCCTGAGGAAAGCCAGCTTAGAATAAAAGGCACTGGCTGAAACATGTAGACCACACTGGACGCCGGAGGTCATTGTAACTCTCCCTTAAACGTCCTCTTGCCTTTTTAACCTGCTAACAGAGGCCCAGTTCATTAAATATTGCTAAAACCCTCGGATGCTGGGACCTCCTGGATAGCATTTTAATTCTTCACCTTCACACCCCTTCACTGCACACTCAGCAATATACCAGCTCCGCAGTCACCTGGCGTTGAAGCACACCCGGGGCACATTCGGTGCCACTGTGGTGGGCCCGATGATGAAGCATGCCACCGACTAGGTCGGTGGGTGAGGGCTTTCTAAGGAAAACAGTGTTTTTTCCTCATCTATACTGCTGACGTACCTGAGTCACCCAAATATTCTCCTTAAACTAGCTAGCCCACATTGATTGATATATAATAATAAATTGAGCCCCCAATCAGCTTGATGTGGATTATGAAGTTTGCTGAATAGTAATAGGGCTGCACACTTTGAGGGCCACAAGGGTCTACTCTGTTGAGACACTTCCTTGCAGTTCCTAGTATTGGGTCGACAGTCGTGCTTTTCCCTGCACATAGTGCTGTACACAAATAGCACATACTTGGCAAGTGTAGTTTCCAGCATCATAACTGAGTCCTTCTGTATATGTTTAGTGTAGATGATTGTCTGATATTCTGCATTTTCAGAATGGGTTAAGTGTATAAATCGTAGACATGTGTGTGGCCTCTCTGAGATCCATTCTATGATATCATGCTTGTCTTTTGAATCCGGCAGCACTCAGTGTACATTTCGGGTGCTTGATGGCCTCTATCCTTGCCAAACTTTTGTAACAAGTGTAAGCCTAGGCAAAAAGTTTATTTACTTTGGAGAAATTCAAGTAATTTGGGGGATTTTGCATTACTCTTGATTTGTGAAAATCCCTAAATTACAATATTATGCCACTTCACGCCATAACATCCTACTCACAGTTAAACATTAACATGAAACACACCATTAATTTGAAAAATTTAAAGCGAACACACACTAACAACAGAACACAAGCAACTGTTGTTTGCAGTGCTTTGTTTAAATGCATCTTCACACTGAAAATTGACAGGGAATCTGTTGGACCTGACCCTTTTTGCAGGATCTCCCTCTGAATTTTGCCTTTTGTTCCTGAACCTGTTTTTGTTGGCATGAGGACTCTATCACTTTTTCCCTGCTAACCAGTAATAAAGTGGCTGTGCTCTCTCCCTCAAACATGATACAATTGGAAAATACTTGATAGGTACATATAAGCTACTTGTAGTAAAATATGCTACATGTAAAGTCTGTAAATGAAATGCTATTAAGATGCCTGCAGTACCCATTGTGCCACCCAATAAAGTACAATTTCAATATTACCTACTACTTGTACCTGTAGTACAGTTTCTCACTGCCAGTTTCGCCTGGCAAAGTAAACCTTTTTCAAGACCTAAACCTTTCTTTTTAATTCTTATAAGTCACCCTTAGGTATGCCCTAATGCCTCATAGGGTAGGGTGTATTGCATTTAAAAAGTAATACATGTGTTTTTTAGTTTTACATATCCTAGCAGTGAATATTTCCAAAAGTCATTTTTCACTGTTTTAAGGCATATCTCTCCCATTGAATAACACTGCGTCACCCTATTACAGTTAATACGTGATATCTCTGGGTTAAAAAAAATATAGATATGGTGTTTACACTCAAATTAATTGAATTTAAAATTATCTTTAATGGTAAAGTCAGATTTTAAATCACAATTCGAAAAATGCGACTTTTGGAAGTTGGCATGTTCTTGTCCTAACCATTTGTGCCTAATGCCAGTGCTCTGGGTCAAATGACTGTGAATGGCAGTGTTGTTGGAGTTTATGTATTGCTACCAGACAGTAACACAAAGAGGGCATAGATATGGACAGGATGGGCCTTCCTGACAAAATGACAAGAAGGGGCCACCGCCCTCTGCCCACACAAAGGAATTTTCGCAGCAAGTCTGCACTGCCTTTTGTCACCCTACAAAGTTTGGAACCTGTATAGGGGAAGATGAAAAACTTTTCAGACCCAGATATGGGTTTAGGACAGTAAGTCCTCTCACATAAAGGCTTGCAGGTATATGTTTTGGAACTCCAGAGTCCCCCTTCAAAATACTTAGAAGACCCTACTGCCTGAGAAGGAAGATTGGGACCTGTTTGCCTTAATTTCAGGCTAACCGGAGTCACTCCAAGGGTCATTTAACTGACCTCCTGTGTGAGCTACAGGGACACAACATGCTCACTGCAACTGCCCAACTGACCTGCTGCACTGGACCTGCCTGACCCTGCCACTGGAGCTGCCAGATCCCTGATGCTGACCTATGCCTGAGCGAGTCATGATTCCCAAAGAGGTGGCTCCCAGGACCTGTCCTCTGACAGGTATCAGAGTGTAGTCTTCCCTTCTTCACTGTGGGTTCCATCAAATCTGATGCTGCATGTCAAAGCCCAACACAGGACCTTGCATCATAGCCCCTCACAGCTCCTGATCTGCAGCTTCAACGGAACTAACGCAGCATGACACAACTCAGTACAGGACCCCATATCACAACCTTCGCATGACCTGATCGGATCCGGCGCTGAATGACAGGAAGCCTTGCATCAAGGACAAAAGGTACAACTCTTGGTGGGACCCACCTGGTCCCACTATCCGGCCTGTGTTCCATCATGGTTGCCTGAACCTCTGACTTTGTCCTGGTCCAGCAATACCAGAAAACCAAAGTTGGCACTCTGTCTTTTGGTTCTATTTTTACTAGAAAGGTTGAATGCCAGTATTTTCATTTCTTCAGATTTATATTGTTCTGGTATCATTTTATTAATATATTTATTAACATGTTATAAATTATCCTGGGAGTTTTCTTGTGCTGTATTTTTACTTTCTTACTGTTTCTGTGCTTCATAAATACCGTATGCATTACCTCTAAGTTAAGTCTGATTGCTTTGTACTAAGCTGCCAGAAGAATAAGCACAGGTTAATTTATACCTTTATAGTTCATCCTGACGAGGATTGGGGTTGTTCCCAGAGTTTGGCTTCCAACCCCTCAACCAATAACCCAATTTATTACAGGGACACATTTCACTCTAAAAGATAGCTTGAAAAGACGGGTTTGCATATTTACATTCATAAAAGTTCATGTAATTCTTTGAAAATAAATTACGTAAATTTCACACACACCTGTTCATGTGCTGGATATGTTTAATTTGAGATGTACCCCAGCAAATCACCACAACATCCTTTTTAAAACTTTCAGGGGTTACTAAGTGAAGGCACTAACAGCTGCATCGAATTTCAGATGGAAACTGTTAAAGACAAGTGTCAGTGCACCCTAATTCTCTTCTCATTGGTTAGGTTTAAGGGTGGGCGTATTTGGCGGAGTTCCACTAAGTGGAATTCTGCAGAATTGATTAAAAAACTCAGTGAACTCCGCTCCGCAACTCCGTTTTGTCTCACCCCAATTAATAAAACAGAAACCTCACATACCCTTGATAAAACAAAAAGTAACTATCATTACATGCAATTAAAATGAAAATATAGCAAGTAGTACCTTTAGTTAAACAATAAATAGTTCTAACTGTACATGCTAAAATGCATATAGTCATCTCACAAAAGTGAAAATTCTCTGTACCATGTGGTGCAAGATTAATAAATATGACCCCGGCCAGATATGAGGGTTAAGGAGAGCACCTCATCTGCTGTGTCCGTGTGTTTTAATGCTGCATAGTGGGGCCTGTAACATTGGCCATACAAAGTATACCTCACACAGCACATGCCATATTTACCTGAGCCTCTCAACACTACATTGGTGACGAGTTGGTGACCTTTCACCATCCCGGATTTGTGTGGCGACCACGAGCGATATTTAGACATGTGCAGAGCTCGTGCCATGTTCCCTGTGTGACTGCTAATGACCTGGCATGCTGAGTGTGGGATCGGAGAACACCTGAAGCATTGCCACAGTTTGGGTGGAGCCTCCAAATTCCAGCACGCCGTCTCAGCCAAAAGGTGTTACCCGCTGCAGCTAAGGCCGCATGTGTGGATGAGTAGGCTGGGTGGTGCAGCGTCCTCTGCTGGCTGCTCATAGACTTTCTGATGGCCCTGCTCTGGTGAGTTGCTGTTTAGACTCAGCAGCACAGAAGGAAGACAATTCAACCTGGCATCAGTGCCAATCAACTGGACTGGTTGTAGAGTATGTGCAGATGCAACATTAGGGACTCAGTGTCAGTGCTCACAATTCAGGCCAATGGAAACGTGCCATTGGTGCCTGTGATTATGCTGGAGGGAGACTGATGCAGCATGGAGGACATGTCTAAACTTAACTGGGCTACAACCTACTATAAGCTACCTAAATCACATCCAAGAGGGTGGATAGTCATGAGTCAACTCAGGTGGCACCCCATTCTAATTCACATCATGGAGAAAATACCACCCGTGGAGCCGTTTACAGTGGAAGATGCCCTGTCTGCACAAGCCCCCAAATGTAAAGCGTGTGTGGAAAGAGTACTACTCTTCTTTGAAGCCACCAAAATAGACAATGCACAAAAGAAAGATATGATTCTTCATTTGGGGAAAGAGACATTTATAAAATATCTAAGTCCATCCATAAAGTGGCTCCCAAGACACACCTCACTCTCATAGCATCTCTCAAGTTGCATTTCGAACCAATGGCGAATCAAGACTATGAGAGGTTTGTATTTCATCAAGCAAGACAGCAAGCTAAAGATGCCTTCCACGCCCACCTTAAGGAATTTGCCAGCACATGTGGGTTTAACAATGAAATGTTGGGATGCGAGGCCAGATCATACAAAGGTATGCCTCCGCAAAGTTTTGCGAGTGGATAGGAGAAAAATCAGGAAAAACCCAAACAGACAATTTAAGGCTGGGCAGGACCAAGGAACTGTCCCGAGCGAGGGCTGCCCACATGGCAGTGGCCTTACAGGCTCCGGTGAAGAATGAACCCATCAATGGAATCACATCAAATCCTACGGCTAAACCAGGTCAGAGAGACAGCACCAGAACACAAACCTGCGGATATTGTGGTGGACGTAGCCATAGCCCTTCAGAATGCCCTGCAAGAGGAAAGAAGTGTGCTGGTTGTGGCAAACTCAATCACTTCATGTGAGTCTGTCACTCTGGAAAATGTTAGGGCAGCACCCCACTGTAAACCTGCTCCCAGAAGTAAGAGGGTGAGGCAGCAAACTGGATGATGATAAAACTGCAGAACATACCATTCGCGCCGTTTTCACCACTGGCACTGCTGCTCAAACCTCACGATGGTTGCCACAATGCCAGATACAGGTCAAAGATCAGGTCACTACTACCGTAGTCGACACCAGAGCACACAAGGGATTATTTACATCAGGACAGGGCCACGTGGGCCACTGTCAGAATCAGCACTTAGAACTAGAAATATAGGATATAAAATCACTGTAGCACAAATTAGCAAATATAGCACACAACCAGTAACCACTGGTAACAGGTAAGTACCACCTACGCAACCCTAACCACCTTAGGAGAATGTCACGCAGGGAACCAGGACCTCACTAGGCCCACCTGTACTAGAAAGAACAACCACCTAAGTATTACAATACAATTAGGAGTATAAGCAAGAACACATTACACATGATGCATCACAAACATTCACAGGTATAGGGAAGGAAAACACATGATGCATAAAACATACATTCAGCGGTGTAAGAACAAGGCACATGATGCATCAATAACACATTCAGAGGTACAGGAGAAAACCACACAATTTCGCAAAACTTACATAAGCCACCACCTGTGGCAGTCCCTAGGCCAACTGGCCTTGTTGGGGCTAGGACGCCCTGTGTCCAAAAGTCAGGGGCCTAAACGGTGCAGCTGCCCACTAATTGCTGGGCAGCTGTGAATCAACCAAACTGTGCCAGGGCCCTCACTGGCCCTCATGAGCAAAGTCTGCACCACAATCTCTCACTAGCCCCTCATGACAATAAACAGGTGCCCCCAAACGTTGGAGCTCTCAGGCTCTGGCCACAAACATGCGGACTGGGCTCTCACTGGCCCTTCTCTAAACAAGTGTGTCCAACGTTGGAGCCACGGGGCTCAAAAAACAACAATGGGAGCCTCTCTGGGCTCCAAAATTATGAAATGCCCCCTAGAGCCTCTCTGGACTCTCTGCACGAGTGCGGCCGTCGTTGGAGCCTTGCTGGGCTCAAAAACACGCAATGCCGCCGAGCCCTCGTGGGCTTCTGAACTAAGATTCTCCCTGCAGCATAGGAGCCCCGCTGGGGGCTTGAACTCAAAGAGATGCCCCCCTGGATCGTTGGAGCCTCTGAGGCTCGACACACTGTTAGAGCGGCCCGCTGCCATCCGGGGCCGCTCTGACCGTCACTCTGAGCCCCCAGCCCTCCAGCACTCACCGGCTGCTTCCTGACTCCTCCGGTGGCGGTCCTGGGCGGCGGGGTTCTGCCCAAGAGCTCCTGCTCCTCTCTCTGGGCTCTCCCGGCACTCGGGGAGCCAGGCGGACGGCGGCACTTCTCTGGTCATGCAGGAGCGCGGGGTCGGCTCTCGCGACTCCTGCTTCCTCGCTCCTTCTTCTCATCTCGGGGCTCCCTCTCGGTCACGGGAGCCCCACAGTGGCCGCCGCCATCTTCTTCTCCGGTCTTCCTCTGGGCACGGGAGACCGGCAGCACAGACAATGGCTTCCCCCAGGCAGGGGGAAGCGGAAAGCACGTCCTCCTGGCCCGCCCACAACCAGGAGCGGGCCAGACCTCCTCTTCTGGTGGGCAGCCTATGGCTGCGCGGCAACTCTTCCTGGGGCCAACCAATGGCAGCGCAGACCTCCTGACGAGCCCACTGGCTCTGGTCACGCTGCCGAGGCCATTGCGGTGATTTCTTCGCCAAAGCACGGGGTTGGCTCCCGTTGTAAATTACATTAAATAAACAGGAAATAAAAGCGCTACCAAGCGCTAGAGGGCCAACAAGGTCTCAGTAGAAATAAAGCGCTCCCCAGCGCTAGAGACAGCAACCAAAGCGCTTCCAGGCGCTAGAAGCAGAGTAGAGCGCCATTAAGCGCTGGGGGGCAAAATAAAGTGCTCCCAGGCGCTAGAGGAGCTCCTCTAGTGCTACAAGCCAGGTCCAGCAACAAAGGGAAGCAGAGGGGACCCAGCAAAAGGTCTCCAGAGTCCAAGATATGTCCATCAGGTATCCAGGGCAAATCAAAGTCCCCCTATCAGCCCAGGCAAGGCAGAGGGGTCCCCCAGAAGTCCTCCAGGCCTCCAGGGGCTGGGCAGGGCCCAGGGAGGCAAGCCTTTCCCCTGAGCCCAAGCAGCAGCATGCCCCTGGCAGGATTCAAGTCAGAAACAAGAACATTTTGGAAGGGGACACAGCCCCTTTTTATATGGAGAAATCCTTTGTCTAGCAGGATGCAGGCAGTGTGAGAACCAGCTAGAACTGGTTATAGGGAATTCCTTTCACTGGCCAGGCTAGGGACATCAGACGCACCCCAGGGGGTGGAGCCAGCATTGTGTGGGGAAAACCCAGCCTCATTCAAGACCCTCAAACCAGACGGTCAATCCACAAGCAGGCCCTGGCTTACTCCTCCCCTCACATCAGCATGCTAAACACTCCATTCACCACCGGGGCAGACCCTCCCAGACTCTTGGAGCCAGGCTCACCAGCCAGCCTCAGCCAATCACGCGCCAGACACAAATTACACAAATATGCCAACTTCTAAAAGTGGCACTTCTACACTAGACACAACCATGCCGCATATATCATTGCGCAGCTTTCAATCTCACGGGTTTGCACATACCAAACTCGACCCTACACTCCCCACACATCAGGAACTACCATGGGCATACATATTCCCCATTCATTCATAAGGGAGGGCTGGTCACTCTTACTACACACACAGAGAGCTCACGCACTTTACAATGTACCACAGTGAAAAATCCAGGTGGAGAAGTGTGGCTCACTGGTTAGAGCGGCAGACTCTGAAGCAGGGATCAGGCCCGGGACCAGGGTTCAAGTCCCGACGCGGCAGGGTCTTGGGCTCAATGTCTGCGGGCTTGATAATTCTCGCCTCAGCGCCTATTCTAATCATGGGTCCCGCGCTGCAACTCTGGGCAATTGCTTGCTTAATCTCCACAATGGCCCAAACAACACTGGGATGCCTGGCTTCACCGTGGGGGTGCCCAGGAGGGGCATCTCACAGGGAGAGCCAGGAAGGGTTCCACGGCATTATACAGCGCCGGGACGCCCCATTGCTGGGGCAGCTGTGCGCTTTAAAAGTACACTACATTTACATTTACATTTACATTTAAAGAAACAGGCTAGGAAAAAGCAAAAAGTCTCGGGGTGAACCTGCCAAAAAGGGCCGGGTCCAACATAAAGGTTGAGGAGGTGGTCATGTCCTGTTATCGTGCCAGGCCTCTGGCGAGACCAGTCCACCCTCCCTTGTAATAACCAAGACAGGGCCACAATGTCCCTGGATGTGTGCCATTCTTGGATTTGGGAGTCTGCCGGATGATAGACAAACGTTTGTAATGATTGATAATGTCTCCAAGTATCCAGAGGTAGAAGTTGTCTCATTGTTAAACACCAGCAAGCTGATCACCAAATTGGAGAAGGTATTGGCCACTCATGGCATGACAAAAGAGCTACGAACTGACAATGCCCCCCTTCCATGGGCAGGAGGTGGCTGCCTATCTGACTTCTCTTGGCATCACTCACAAGAAGATTACACCCTAGTGGATCCAGGCGAATGGGGAGGCCGAAAGATAAATGTGAAATTTGAACAGAGTCATTCGGACTGCCTCTGCGAGCCAACAACCTCTAGCACTTGTGATATTTTCCTTCCTTCATGAGTATCGCCCTACGCTTCATTCTACCACTGGACGGGCGCCGGGGCACCTCTACATAGGTCAGGACATGGTAGATTCTATTCTGTACCATGCTGGGTGGTTGCCAGATCCTATTTATGACAGCCAAGTTCCTGGAAGGCATCAGAAATTCAATGATCATGCAAGATGTCACAGACGAGCTAATAAGTCTGACTTACAAGTGGACAGCATGGTGCTAGTACAGTATCGATGCCCTGGTAGCAAATGTTGATTGCTCTTTGAGCAAGATCCCTGACCATTATCCTTTGAAACGGCATCCGTATCACCTAACAAAGAGCCTCAAAACAACCACTCAGAACTCTTCAGTTTTTAGGAGGTTCGTCCTCAACTGAGACAATCCCTAAGTGAAGAGGATGTACCTCCTGCATTGTATGAGCCTGAGGACAATGGTGATGTGGTCTATTCTGAAGGAGATTTGATGGAGCCGAACGTTGATGTTACAGGGACACCTAGTGGGCCTAAGATCCATGTGGGAAGCTTCCCTCCCTGGTCATCCAGTTTATCGAGGGTCAATTAATTGAGCTCCAACAACAGGTGTGTTAATTTGTTTCTCTTTACTGCAGCATGTGGTGTAAGGTTAATAAATATGCCCCCGGATGGATATCAGGGTTAATGAGAGATCCCAGGCTGGGGCTGAGCACCTCATCTGTTGTGTCCATGTGTTTTAATGCTGCACAGTGCAGCCTGTAACATTGGCAATACATAGGGGCAGATTTACAAGCCCCTTGCTACATTTTTACAACACCGTTGCCTCACTTCTGTGAGGCAGTGGCATCGTAAACCATGTGCCACTATGCAACAGATTTACAACGTGATGCATCTAGTGAGATGAGTCACGTTCTAAAGCCCTGCACTACATTATACCTGCGTCATGTATAATATGTGCAGGGTGGGTGTTCTGTTGCAAGAAAGCCCGGTAAAAGTGATGCTGTGAAAACTACAAGATTTCACAGAGTCCCTTTTTACATCCCACTGCATCAAAACCTTACACCTGCTTGTAGCAGGCATAAGGAGTGATGCAGCACAGCAAGTATAGGATGCCCCTGAGCAGTGCTGGAGTTGCCTCGTGCTTGCAACACAACTCCAGCACTGCGTCACCTATACGCTGACAGAAGCGCTGCACATGTGTCTATCCTTGCGCCACAGTGCGTCGCACTGTAAAAGCGGCGCATCCATGGTGGCGCAAGGGATCCCTAGCGTCAAGCAACATAACTGGTGCATTCATGCTGATCTGCCGGGATGCGCAACTTATTGTAAATCTGCCCCAAAGTATTCCTGACAAGGCACATGCCCTAATTACCTGGGGCTATCAATACTACAGTCCTAGTGCAGAAAAAGTCAACCCCTATTGTTTTCTGTGAAAAGTGTGCATTTGCGAATATCCAGATTCTTTTAATGTATACAATTAACACCCATTTAAAATAAATAGAAATATAATGGGTCAGAGAAGCATAACAATGGCTATTTTAATGTCTTTTATGAAATATCAAGTTCAAACATGCAAAATGCAGTGTGCTTCCAGCTCTTCCTCGGGGACTGTTTGGGTTTTATGATCACATCAGGTTGATTGTCAGACTCTTCTTTCACACTGCAGCAGCAGAATCGTTGAGCAGCAGGTGGTCAGTCGCAATAATTACTCACAACTCAGCCCACTGTTTTTATAGTCAACCATCAGTGAACAATTAGCACGTATTTAATTGGATTTCACGTCCTCTACTCTGGAACCACGTAATTGAAAATTCGCCTCGAAATTTAACTCTAAATGGAATATCACTTCACCTCTAATATCAAAGATGAACTGTAATCGTTGCATCTTTCCAAACATTTTCCTCTGTGTACAGTAATTTGCGTTTCTGTAATTTCGTAAAGCGTTGAGACAGTCCAGCTTGAGACTGCTGGCTCTCGGTTTGGCGTGGGTCACAGCTAAGTGTCCTTTATACAATTACATTTATATTAATGGTGCGATTACTCAGTCTTTATAGGAAGAATGGACTTGAAGGGTCTTGAGGGATGGGAAGTTGCATTGCTTAAATCCAACAGCTCACTGCCTTCAAGCATTGACGTCGAATTGGTGGTTAGAGGGCATTGTTGGTGTGGTGTGAAATTGTAAAATAATTAGTCGAGTAGGAAGGAATGAAAGAACCAGGTTTAATACTCAAAGTATAGTAATGTACAGGAACACTAGTAAAAAACACTTAGCAAAGCAAATATAGAAGAAAGTCTCATACCGACACTATGCAAGGAAAACAGGGGGGCATATTATCAAGAACGGAGTTAAAATTATGCCCGCTTTAGCGGCAGGAAACTGCCGCTAAAGCGGCGATAATGGGCTTGATAATATGCCCTTGTGAATTCCCATAAAAGCCCAGGTTCTGGTGTGAACCTTGGATTCTATGGGAATTCACAAGGGCATATTATCAATCCCATTATCGCCGCTTAAGCTGCAGTTTCAGGCCGCTAAATAGGCGATAATTTTAACGCCATTCTTGATAATATGCCCCAAAGTGTTATAAAGCATTTAAAATAAATTCTTGAACCCCTGATTTCACTAGTATTTCATTGCCACAGATCAATCTATCTCTTAATCCATTCACATGGGCGCTTTATATAAATACATCCAGAGATATTATGATTTGGTGTGTTAATAAGTAAAACCATCATCACAGTCATCCTTGGGGTATTCCCACAAATAGTTTGTTTCCTTGTTATTATTATCTGCTAGAAATAATGGTACTTAAAATTTTCTTAAGCAGCTACATATTTCTTTCTTTTTTTTTTTTCCAAGACCTTTATTGTGGCAAAGTCATAGCATTACACAGCCTGTAGCCTACAACCCTGGGGCCGGCTGCGAGAGTGGAAGCCACAATGAAAGTGCATTGTACAGAGATACAAGCAGCCGGGACGGCAGTGTAAAACATACAGTTGGGTCTTGTAACGGTATTTGTTTTTTTTTTAGGAAACGTAGGCCACAACCAACAGACCTAGGGACAACATTGAACTAGAGACCATTACCTCTGAAAGAAAAAACAAAAGATTAGTGCAGCTCATAAAACAACGGCACGTGCCGGGACCAGCACTCACATGAATGACATCAATCGGCAAAGACACATCACCCAGGTGGTAGCTCATGGACCCCTTGATCCTCCTCATCAGCCTGTTTTGTAACTAGAAAGTCAGTGAGAAAACACCAAAAGTCTTTAGGTCTGGACTTCGCTGGCAGGTCCTCCTCATAGGTTTTGAGCCTATCTCTGCAGTTGGCCATGTCTCCCAGCCATCTAGCGATAGTTGGTTTCTTGGAGCTATTCCAACATTGAGCTACTTGTCTCTTGGCCAGCAGCAGCGCATTAACACAGAATTTACGTTTAATGGCCTTGAATTGGGCCGTTATTCCCAGAAGGCCCACTCTTATAGAACACAGCATGTCAGAGCTCAGCATGGCGGACAAAGTATTGAAGACCTCGCTCCAGTAGTTCTGGATCGCTAAGCAGGACCAGGCCAGGTGTAGGAAGTCAGCCCCCTCCCTCCCGCATCGTTTACACTGGTCGACATCTGATAATCCATATTTGTGCATGCGAGCCGGGGTATAGTAAGCTTGTTGCAAGAATTTGAAGTGTATAATATGGAGATTTCCATTGGGGGTAAGGATCTGGGTCAGCGCGCACGCCTGCTGCCATTCCTGTTCAGTGAGCGGGTCGTCAAGGACCATGTCCCAACGTCCTTTGGCTCTGGCCGTGGAGTAAGGTAAGTCCGCCTGAGCTGAGGAGTACAGCCGTGATACCATATGGGAGGTGTTAGGGGATGCAATCATGAGCTGTAGGGGAGATAGAGAGTCTGGTTCCTGTGGGAAAGTGGGGTAGTGTTCCCTTAATGCCCGTTTCAACCTGTAGTATGTAAATATGAAGAGCGGGGACTTATTCTGTATATACATCATGTCATCTATTTCGATAAATTCCCCCTCACAGAATAAATCGCCAAGTGTGGATATGCCCACTCGTTGTAGCAAAGACATGCCCACCGATTCCCCTGTGACCGACAGAGCTTGGTGATGTGCCAACGGCAGGGAAGGGGCAAACAATGGCGCTTTATGGGCTAGGTGACTCAATTTGTTCCATGCTTTAATGGTGGTATCCACCGGATTGATATCCTGGGAGTGGAGGGGCGGGCGTTTATGCGTGAGTATGGACGTGAGGTTTACTGGCGCCGCATCATCTTTTTCTATTGCTATGTGCATGAGGTAGGGGACCTCGTGAAACCAGTGAGCAGCAAATTGAGCTTGCGCGCAAAGGTAATATAATAAAAGAAATCCGGGACACCAAAGCCCCCCTTGATATTTGGGAGCGTCAAGGTCGGTAGATCGATACGCGCCTGTTTACCCGCCCATATGAGCTGTAGCGTAAGTGTTTTTATGCGACGGAATACCTCGGCCGGGGGAGGGATCGGGATGTTGTTAAACAGGTGCAGGAATTTGGGCAAGACATTCATTTTGACAATCGCTATGCGGTCTGCCAGGGACAGAGGGAGTTGTATCCAGCGCCGGATTTTATCTTCCAACGTGGAAATGACAGTGCCATAGTTCTCTTTAATCACCACCTCCGGGTCTCTATGAAACATGACACCTAAATAGCGAATCGGGTCCGTTTGCCAGACCAACGGATAGTCCGTGTGTACAGGTTCAGCCATATCAGTCAATGGGATAATGTAGGATTTTGTCCAGTTGATGGCAAGCCCGGAGTGACCCTCGAACTTCACGTATTCCCTTAGAAGCGGATTTAGATTCGTAGCTGGATCGCGCACATATAAGAGCATGTCATCAGCATATAATGATGTGCGCAGGGGCCTATCAGTAAAACGCAGTGCCGAGGACTTATATTTCTGTCTGATGCGACATGCAAGTGGTTCGAGAGCGAGGGCAAATAATAGGGGGGACAGGGGGCAACCCTGTCTCGTACCACGTCCTATAGGGAAACCGTCGGACACGTAGCCATTCACTCGCACTCTAGCGCCAGGGTTGGTGTAGAGTAATCTCACCCATTGCACGAACCTTTTAGGAAAGCCCATTCTGTGCAGTATGGTGATGAGATAGCTCCATTCAACTGAATCGAACGCCTTTGCGGCGTCCAACATGATAGCCACCGCCTTCGAGGAAGGCTGCAGGTAGTGGGATAATGCGAATAGTGTCCTTGTATTGTGCGCTGTGGAGCGAGTGGGGATAAACCCCGACTGGTCGGGAAGCACTAAGTTAGTCATTAGGGGGGTGAGTCTAACAGCTAGGATTTTGGCAAGTATTTTAGAGTCGGCGTTTATAAGCGATAGGGGCCTGTATGAAACGCAGAGTTGTGTGGTTTTAACAACGTGATGATCACAGCTTCCCTGAGAGTGGGCGTCAGCTCTCCCTGATCGAATGCTGCACCGAACATCGCCACCAGGTGCGGGGCCAGAATGTCCACGTAATGTTTGTAAAACTCATTTGTGTAGCCGTCTGGCCCAGGGGATTTGTTGTTGGGTAGAGATTTAATTATTTCCGTGACCTCCTCTACTGTAATGGGGGCGGCCAGGTACTCCCTCTGAGAGTCTGATAGCCAGGCGATGGTCACGTCCTCCAGGTAGCTGAATATTTCATCAGGGGATGCTATAGAACGGGAAGTGTAGAGTGCGCTATATGCGTCAACGAAACAGGACAGTATGTCAGTGGCCTGTGTCTTACAGTCCCCTTCAGCGGACCGCACTCGTAGAACAGTATTTCGCTTTCTGCCCTCGCAGATTCTAGAAGCCAGGACCCCCCAGGTCTTCCGCCCTACCCAAAAGCTATAGCATAGTTACGCTTGTCTAGGTATTTGATTTCATCTTCCACATAAGCGCTATGTTCTGTGTGCAACAAACGCAGTTCGCTCAATAAGGAGATGTCTTGCGAGGTTTCGAAAGCCTTTTCTAGTTCCCTCATTCGCTTTTCTCGACTATTGATCTGGTGTCGTATATCTCTTAGAATGCCTACTGTAGTGCCGATACAAACCCCACGAATCGTGGCTTTAAAAGCTTCCCAGAGTAGGCAAGGGTCGTCTGACGACGGCTCATTCAGCTGTAAGTAGTCGACGATGGCCGTGTGTATAGTGTGATCATAATTTGAGTCAGTCAAAGCTCTGGAGTTGAATCTCCATTGGAAGGGAGGCGGAGCATAGTTTGGGATGGTTATGGAAAGCAGGACGGGGTTGTGATTGGAAAGTGTTCTGGGTAGGACCCGTATATCTGTGGCCCAAAGTGCGATGTCAGTCAAGGTGAGCCAGTAATCTAGGCGCGACCAACTGCTGTGTACCGGCGATATGTGTGTAGCACCAGCGGTGACCGGGAATTTATGCCTCCAGATATCCGTGAGAGCGAGATTGCGCATTAAGTGGTGTAGCTGTAGCTTAGCGTGTTTGTGTGGTTCGTGCGAGTTTGGCGACCTATCTAGAACATCATCCAAAGCTATATTCCAGTCCCCCCCACAGATGATGTGTGCACCCCGAAGATTTTGAAGTCGACCCCACAGATCCCGAATGAATTCTGGTGCGTCTACATTAGGACCATACACATTTAGTAGTGCAACCTTTTGGCCGCGCAGTATGCCTTTGACAATGATGAATCTACCCTCGGGATCATTAGTCGTCTCCAAATGTTCAAAGTTGGTACCTTTCCGTATTAGGGTAATTACCCCTCTGGAATAGGATGAGTAGTGTGAAGTGTAGGAAGCTTCAGCCCAGCGAGCGCCTAGGGTAAGTTTTGAGTTAGGAGCGATGTGGGTTTCCTGTATCAATGCGATGTCGACCTCCCACCTTGTCAAGTAAGAGAATATCTGTCTAATCTTTTTAGGTTGTGTGAACCCCCTGACATTCCAAGTGAGGAGGCGCAGTTGTGTTCTGTGGCTATTAGTGTTTACAGTAGTCACAACTCAGTGGTAGCATAGCAGACAGTGCCAAAAACAAACTGTGTAATAGTATGTAGTGCAATAGTCCCGGGCCGCGCCGGTACATGCACAAGGAGCACACAAGTAACAAAATAACATCATAAGTGAGTTGCAGAGCAATTGGTTTCAAAACAGAAACAAAACCCCACATCCACCCACCTCCACCCACTCCAGCACCCCAAACCTGCCGAAGCCATCGTCCCCAGGAACAATCCCCCCAAAAACACCGAGGACACAATGAGTTTCCCATCCCACGTAACTTTGCGGGGAACACCCTTTTGGAGGACCGCAGGGGGCACAGCTCAACACCCGAATGTACGGGCGTGGACGTCACTAATGCATCTAGATTTGTACCAATAACACTTCATGTACCAATTCACATGTCGCCCAGTTTCCAGTACCGCTAGTGAAGGACTGGGTTCTTTGGACCCAGCGGTGCCAGGGCACAACACCTGAAACCTTCGTGGGTAACCTGCTCCGGCGTACAAATCACAGAGACACGGGACACTTCCTTCGGCGTCAAAGAGTCAAGGTTTATTTACTGCAGGGAACACAGAAGTCACAAGAAGTACATCGAGTGTAGTTCGGGGAGACTGCTTCAAATTGTATTTGTGGATCGCTCCTTTTATACAGTTTCTACCCATAGGATAACATGATACACAATAGTTTACAACCTGGTTCCCACAAGTCGCTCTCAGAGGGGTCGCTTAGATCACTTTGAAACACACAAGATCCGGAACATAAGTGCGGAAACATTTGGCGGTTCCCAACTGTAAAAACCCATCTTCCCACCATTAGTAAATTCCAATCAGCAGTAAAGTAGATCGAAACAGGAACGAAGACAGGTGCAGAGGAAGACGGAGACAGTGGGGAGATCGGAAAGGGTGTAAAAGGGGAGTGTCGAGAAGCACGAGATACAGGCATCAAAGGGACGTGCCTAATGAGATGCACAACTGAGACAATAAGCCCGTGCGGCAAGATGAGCCTCGAGCGGCGCCATCTGCCTTACAGTAGCATCCCCCTCGTCATAAAGACACTTTCAAAGAACATGTGTCTTCCGCAAATATCTTGGGAGTCCCAGGGTCGCGAAGCGGACAGCGTCCGTTCGCTGGCTACTTGAGGGCAAGAGACAAAATGGATGCCGTATCTAAGATGGAACCCGTGGATACAGATGACAAACCCACATAACAAACGAACGGTTTAAGTTAGCACAGCGAAACTGCGCACACTTGCTAAACTCGTCATTTGCGGTTCATAGATACTAGACTCGACCATATTCGTGTGAGTCGAAAACACCACTTACAATTGTCACGGAACCTCAGACGCTCCTTTTGCCCTCATGTAGGCAAGCACTAGTCGGAATCATACTCGATATTCATCAGACCATCAAGATGTCGTTGTAGCATAGCTCTGTCCAACCGAGTCCCCTTGGTAACAGATGGTTGTCTCATACACGTTGTAGCACAGAGGCCACATAAGGCAGGACCACACTGCACACAAAGGCAACACGTGAACAGGAACACTACCACAACCCCGATGATCGTCAGAATCCTCCAACCCCAAGTCGACACCAGGCCCCAAAACCAACCAAGTAGCGTCCAATCCCCTACATCCACGTGTATGGATTCGGAGATCTTATGCAACTTCGAGATGGCTTGATAGACAGTAGGAGCATTATCTGGAATGAAAATGCAACAGCTCGAATGGATCACTTTACATACCCCACCGCGATCTGCTAAGACAACATCTAAAACCATACGGTTTTGTAATGTCATAAGTCTCTCCGCCTGAAGTTCTGTGGTGATATTACCAAGGGCACTGGCAGTAATGTTAGCTGTCGATTCTACCACTCGAGTCAAATGTCTCAGGTTCCTACTATTAACCATAGGTCCCCAAAACGGGAGGAAACCCTTGAAAAAGTCTCCTGCCTCTTGACCGGCAGTATCCTCTTCACTAATTACGCCTCGTACAACTCTAGTCTTATGATAATCGGCATCTACAGTAAACGTCGGAGGCAACAGATTTGCAACAAAACATGAGCCCATGAAGTCTGCGGGCAACCATGTGTATGCACGATCATGACAGATGAAGTACGTACCCTTGGCAGCCAGAAGCACAGGGATCGGGGACATTGACAGAACGTAACTTTCAGTGCAAGCACTTACTCCAAGTGAGGCTTGCGAGCCACGACCCACAAGACAAAAATTACCAGTGTGGGGTACGACCCATATTGGAGACGAGCTTTTAAGCTGCTTTTCATTAGTGAACGTACTATATTCCCCTCTATTCGGTGCCCTATAGGCTTGTACCTCTGCCTTAGGGATGAGATAAGCATCATAGATCTCATCTTCCAAATCCTGTATTATCATCGATACCACCCACTGCCATGAGGTAGGACCCGGTTTGGGGGAACGTTCTGGAGAGGGGTGGAAGCCTAGTGCGCTTCGAAGCATTGTTTGGTATGCTCGAGCTGACCCTTGGGAACTATACGGTAACACCAGATATGGAATTCCCTTACCCGTAGTATGTGGCATCAACCCACACACCCAACAATTAGTAGTGTTAACCACTAACTGATGCTGATGGAGGAGCTGGATAAAGGAATTGTTGCGGAATTCTACACGTCTAGCCTGTTCGTGTTCTGGTAACATATGAAAGGAATGAGGAGAAGCAGTAGAAGTAATGTTAGGGTAAGGAGTAGGAGTAGGGGTAGGAAGTAAGAAGTAAGACATAGTGTAATACACCCCACCCGCCAAAAATGCAGAAGCAGTTAAAAACAGTACAAACAATTGGGATACAAAACATTTCGTACGACTAAGTTTCTGCAGCTTGACTCTATACGCCTGCGTTCCTTCCAAATCATTCAGCTTTGAAAATGCCATTTCCCTACGACCGTCCGCAACGTTTCTTGACGCACTTCGTTCTGTGCAGCAATAGTCAATTCCCAGGAGTTCCTAGGAACCGACGGCCTTTAACCTAGCGTCAAGACCTACTGTCCAGAAGGAAGTACGCGCGCGGCCCTACGGCCCTCAATACACAATATGTATTTTATTTAGCACAAATAGTTCAGCTGTGGAAGGAAAAAGATACAAGAAAAAAAATCTTAATATATGTACAAAACAATTTTCAGTGATACGAATTGTTCACAGTTGATCAGGGGAAACGAAGATATTGCAGTTATCAGTTTCAGCAAAGCAAGAAAAAAATTTATTTGTCCTTAGTATGAGAACGCAAAGAATATCGATGTTTCCCGGGACGTGTCTGCTCGTCAAACAAAGGATCCGTTGAGGAGACAGCGTCCTGTTGATCAGTTTGTTGATTTGGTCTTGAGTCTTTTGCTGACAATGTTCCAACAATGGCTTTCTGCTGCACTGAGTGTTCACCAACAAGTTGTGCGTCACTGAAAGGTACAAACGCCGGCAATGTCGCTGCTTCTGTTGACGCAATGCCTTTCCTCACCCACGGGTCTGCCGGCAAAGGAATAGGGACTCGCTTACAATGGGTAGCATGTACCCAGTTCTTCCGTCCCTCAAGACGAACGGCAGTCCTCGTGGCCAAAAGCACCTGGTGAGGTCCAACAAAGCGGGGGTCCAGATTCTTCTTGCGCGAAAAATTTCGGGTGACAACCCAATCACCAGGCTGGAGCTGGTGGCCTGGACCCTCCGTCTGCGTCGGCAAGGCGTCGTAAACCTGTTGATGAATTAACCTCAGTTTAGCAGTCAAGTCATGTAAGTAGTCAATCAACATCGGGTACTCAAGATCAACAAATATACCTGGCCTAGGAACCCCCCACACATTCGCAGGACGGCCGAACACTATTTCATAGGGACTAAGCCCTATTCGGGAGTGTACAGTCGCCCTAGTTGACAGTAGTGCTAGAGGCAAAGCGTCAGGCCACGAAAGTCCAGTCGTAGCCTGGATCTTCGCTAATTTCAGTTTAAGGGTGCCATTGTACCCTTCAACCAATCCAGCTGACTGGGGATGATTGGCGCTATGGAATTTCTGACTAATTCCAAGGCCCTTACACACACTCTTCATCACACTTCCAACAAACTCACTTCCGTTATCTGACCACACGACTCTAGGCATTCCATACCGAGGAAAGTATTCCTTCAGTAGGATTTTCGCAGTAGACAAAGCAGTATTATCTTTGAGGGGATAGGCCTCGATCCATCGGGAGAATGCGCAAACCACAACCAAAACGTATTTCAGGTTATTGCATCGCTCCATATGGATGAAGTCCAATTGGATCACCTCAAAGGGATACGAAGGAGGAGCAAAACTGCCAGGGGGAGTTGGGGTTCCTTTGCCAGGATTGTACATTATACACACCATACAATTCTTCACCAAACGTTCAGCACACTTAGTAATTCCATCATTCTTCCACACATCAGCCAACAACTTGCAAATACCTTTCGCGCTAATATGTGCTAACCCATGTGCCATTTGCACAACGGCCAGTACATACGCATCAGGCAACATCCATCTTTTCTGATCTGACAAATCAATCCAGCAACCATTCACATCCAACCTTCCCGTACTTTCTTTCCACTTCATCTTTTCAGTGTCGGTGGCCTCATTCTGAATTGCTTTCACACTCTCTATAGTATTCTCACACATACTTGATTCTGTAGGCCACCTAACCGAATTCGTCACATACATTCGAGTGCTAAGGTTCCGGGCAGTCTCCTTAGCAATCTCATCTGCAAACGCATTACCACGACCAACATCATCCGTCACTTTACGATGCGCACTACATTTAACAATTGCAACTTGAGCAGGCAAAGTCAATGCATCCAAAAGATCGTTCACAAGCTGGCCATGCTGTATTTTCGTGCCATGTGACGTCAAGAAACCACGTTCTCGCCACAATCGTCCGAAACTATGCGCTACACCGAAAGCATACTGACTATCGGTGTACACATTCACACGTTTACCTTTTGCTAATACACATGCTCTAGTAAGAGCGATCAGCTCTGCAGCTTGGGCAGAATTCTGATTCAATCTCGCAGTCTCAACAACAGTATTCAACGTCACAACAGCATAAGCAGTAGTCACATCACCATTCGGCAATTTAAAACATGACCCATCCACATACAGGATGCCATCCGGGTCTTCCAATGGGGTGTTTTTAAGGTCCACACGACCTTTTGTTTCCTCCTCTGTCCGCAAGTAACAGTCATGTTCTGTTACTGCATCTGACTCTGCACTAATTGGTAACAAAGTTGCCGGATTTAGGACATTACAACGTTTTATCTGAATGTGGCTTGCCAAGAGCGTCAATTCGTACCCAGATAACCTCGCACTCGTCAAGTGCTGAGTTTTCGTTCGATTCAAAAGAGTATCGACTGCATGCGGAACCATCACCGTAAGCATATTATCCATGACCAATCCTGCTGATTGTCGGATGGAGACCGCAGCTGCCGCAGTTGCTCTCAAACAACTCGGCAATGCTCTAGCTACTGGGTCTAAGGTCGAGGAAAAATATGCACATGGACGTTGCTTACCACCAAAAGGTTGCGTTAAGACACTCAACGCACAACCTTCCCTCTCGTGAACATATAACGTGAACGGTTTACTGTAATCAGGGGTACCTAACACAGGGGCCGAACACAATGAATCACGTAATTCAGAGAAACTTTTCTGACATTCTTCCGTCCATGGTAAAGGAGTCGAAACATCCTTGCACGTAAGAGCCACCAATGGTTTCGCTAGCAATGAAAAATTAGGAATCCACTGCCTGCAGTACGATGTGATACCTAGAAAGGCACGCACATCTCTTTGGGTTTGTGGCACAGCCATGCGCGCAATCGCTGCAATTCTCTCTGGGGTCAATCTCCTTCCCTCCTTTGACAATAAGTGACCTAGATAGGTTACTTCTTGACAACAATATTGGAGTTTAGAAGGTGACACCTTGTGATTTAACTCACAGAGATGTTGCAGCAACGACACTGTAGCAATTTTGCAAATGTCCTGAGTATCAGCAGCCACCAATAAGTCGTCGACGTATTGGATTAAAGCCGCACCAACCGGCAACCTAAACGCATCTAGTTGACCCTTCAAAGCTTGACTGTAAATCGATGGACTTTCACAGTAGCCCTGAGGAGCGCGTTTGAACCGGAAGCTACGTCCACCAAGAGAGAAACCGAAAAGGTCCCTGCTCTCTTCGGCAATCGGGATGCTGAAAAACGCATTTTTCAAATCAACCACCGAAAACCATGAAGCCGTAGCTGGAATCAGAGTCAGTAGCGCCGTAATGTCAGGCACAACAGGGAATTGAGGAACCACAATTTTATTCACCTCCCGTAAATCAATAACAAAACGATAAACAGGCGGTTTGGTAGGATCAGTACGTTTAAGAATGGGCAGTACAGGACTATTGCACACGTTTCCCCGAGTTTCTTCAATGACATCTTTCTCGATCAAATCATAGATGATCGCTAACAAAGCTCGTTCACCATCAAGGGAGATACGATATTGGGGAATACGTGGCAATCGCACATTCGATTTCAACTGAACAACATAAGGGGAGATATCAAGTAGGCCCACGTCATTTGGACCCGTCGCCCACAAAGATGCAGGAAGAGAACTCAATTCCGGTGGAAGCTTATCGAGGGACAAGTACATGGGAGAGACTACCCTCTCTCCTAACGTAAGCTTTACACCCGCAGGAGAACAATACAAAGTTGCATACAAACGTTTAAGCAAATCCAGACCCAAAAGATTTTCACCACAACCAGTGGTCAAAATCAACGGAGCTTCGAGCTCACGAGGCCCAATTTGAAGGGGCAAAGGGCGCGAAACTGGATTGCTAACGGGGGCGCCAGAGAATCCAACGGATACATTTGTTAAGCCAGACAAAGGTGCGCCAGGGAGTTTCGAATGCATGATAGAACTTTTCGCTGCACCAGTGTCCAACAGAAAAGGCTCAACGACGCCCGATGTAGCAACTGCGACGTAAGGCCCTCTCTGATCAACCGGAACTGATACCACTCCCTCTCCTTGTCTTTGGCTGTCCTAGTAATTACTATCGTCAGTTCCCTGATCGACGTAATAATCGTCTACATTGTACTGCGCAGATCGTCCTTGCGATGATCCACGTTGGTCGAAACAATTATTAGAATTTGATGAGTTGTCAGAGCGGTCGTTCTGAGCACCACGACCTCTACCACGTGATGCGTGCTGTGCACCACCACGACCTCCTCTAGACGAATTACCACCACTACGGTCATTTAAAGCAGGACAATTGAATTTAATGTGTCCCTCCTGTCTACAATAAGCACATTGGTTGTACCCCAACGAAGATCTCTGAAAAGATGAATCATTACGCGGCTGCGATCTATTTGATTGCGACTGCGATCTATTCTGCTGAGGCGCATTCTGATTAGAACGCGGCGGATATGCTTGTTGTAACAACACTTTAGTTTTCAGCTCTTTCGTCTTTTTATCGGCACGGTCATTTTCCTCTTTTTCTCTATTTTCGTAATATTGTGCCGTAGCCAATATCTGAGCTGAGGTAGAAACGGCCCATGAACTTTCTGAATTTTTCAATTTATTGCACAAGTCAGGCAATAAGTTCGATACAAATTTATCCACAAACAGCCTTTGTCCACCCTCAGTACCCATATCCTGTCCACTATGATCAACGAATGTTTCCTCGAACCTCGTAAAGAAGTCTGAAACACTCTCATCTTTCTTCTGCTTACAGGCTGACAACTTGTCCCAATTTACCCTCATAGCTGGCATAAGCGTTTTCATTAACGTAATGATTCGCTGGGGAAGAAGTTCAATCAACTGATCGGGTTTAGTAGCAGCCACTTGTCCAGCGTCTGCCGCTGTAATGGCAGCCCAATCACCACCTAATTCATTCGCGTGATCTTGGTGACGAATCTTGGCCCATACCGGTTGCGGTACGACATTGCCAAACAACATGTCGATATCGGCCAGATTCATTATCGTAGCGTCTACGAGCTGCGATAATTCTTTGTAATACCCCGCAGGATTTTTGCGAGGATCAGGCAAAGTTTGTTTCACCTGAAGCACTTCCGATCGTTTCCAAGGGAGGTGTATCCACACTCTCTGGAAATGTGCTGGTATTGGAGCATTAGCATTAGTATTATCAGCGGGTACCCAAACTGGCGGAACTTCTCGCATAGGATATTGGCCAGACCCATCTCGTTGTTCAATGTCCTCAACGAACAATGCATGAGGAATAGGAGCAGGACGAAGAGATAGCAACCGTTCAATAGCACGTCGGACATTAGTGTCGACTATCAGTCCAGTTGCGAACTGAAGCCGGAGTTCAGACAGGGCGGTCAGCACCTCGTCAGGCGCATTGGCCGCTATCTGATCATGTAAGAACTTGCACATTTCATCAAACACATATCTCTGAGTAGGTATGTTGAATTGATCAAACGTTTCGAGGACAACACGAGGTGGATTTCTAACAGGGTTTATCATCCAACCCATCGCCATATTGTATAGCGCAACACGTTCTCTATTACCAGGAAGCTGGCTACGTCTCTGTGGACCATCAGAACCTGCAGACCCAAAAACAGGTCCGAGCGACTGAAAGAAGTTTGTCGCAATGGGAGAATCACGATTACGGGTAGAGGGACAAGAATAAGACACAGGACTAACAAGAGAAGGAGTAGAAACATTAGCAACAACAGGGGTTAACAACACAGGAGCAGTAGCGTGAGCAGTAGCGGGAACAGGAGTATGTGGAAGCGGAGGAGCAGTAGGAATAGAAAGAGGCAAAGGAGCAGGAACAGTCGGAAGAGCAAGTGCAGGTTGAGGAACTGGTGGAACAGGTACGGCAGGGACCACAGGAGATGCGGTACCCTGTACGTACGGAGGTGGCGACTTCATAAGATAGGACATTAAAGAATCCTCAACTGCCTCTTCCTTCTTATCCGACTCCGTAGACAAAACAGGATAGCATTTGTCTATGGACATACGCTGTAATCTCTCAAACACTTCCTTATCCTTATCCTCCTTATCACGCTGAAACTGCTCAGCTTTCTTTACTATAGTAGCAACAGTATCTCGCTGACTACGTTTATTTTGTCTGATCTCTTTCTGTCGGGCTTCTTTGCGCCACAACCGAAAGGCATCAAACATGGCCGGCCTTGATTTACGTTCGAACAACTTTATTTCCAAATTATCTAAGATCGACGCTTCGAAGCTACCGTGAGGTGGCCAACGAAGATCGCCGTCTTTCTTTGTATATTTGATCCAGTAATCGTTAAAAGCAATCGGGCCTAGCCCATGTTTGCTATATAAGTCATATGTAGGAGTTCCAACCGGAGGTATCGGACACGAGTCCTCCAGCAGGGAATCCGCACCACAAGGTCTAAAGCAACTGAACAAAGTACTGCGACCAGGCATCTTGCACACTAGCCGAGTTTCACAAACTTCAAGGGTTACGGGATTTCGGGATTTACCAAGTCCCAGCAAAGAACTAAACCCTCGGTCTTTGGCGGCTGCAGTCGTCAAACAAATACAACAACAACAAAGTACGCTAGCAAAGTGTCACCGACAAAAACACTCACACAGCGTGTACAACAAAGACACCCGCTAAAGTGTCTACAACAAAAACACTCGCTAAAGTGTTTACAACAAAGAACTCTGGGAGCGACCCACAAATACTTAACTCAAAGATCAATGGCGTCCTCAGGAAGGCCCGTCAATCGTCTCGCTATACCAAGGTCTACGCCAGGCGCCAAAACAGGTCTACAGTCAGGGCAGCAGTCCGTCACAGCCGTTAGGAGGCGGGAATCTTCGCGGGAAAAGTCTTCGGGCCACTTATTTCGACAACAGGATCGATGAAGCGGGGTGCACCTTCCCTCGGAGATTTCACACGAAGTTCCTCACGATCGTCAGGCTTGGACCGGTACCACTGATGCAGCCCCACGTTGGGTGCCAACTGAAGGACTGGGTTCTTTGGACCCAGCGGTGCCAGGGCACAACACCTGAAACCTTCGTGGGTAACCTGCTCCGGCGTACAAATCACAGAGACACGGGACACTTCCTTCGGCGTCAAAGAGTCAAGGTTTATTTACTGCAGGGAACACAGAAGTCACAAGAAGTACATCGAGTGTAGTTCGGGGAGACTGCTTCAAATTGTATTTGTGGATCGCTCCTTTTATACAGTTTCTACCCATAGGATAACATGATACACAATAGTTTACAACCTGGTTCCCACAAGTCGCTCTCAGAGGGGTCGCTTAGATCACTTTGAAACACACAAGATCCGGAACATAAGTGCGGAAACATTTGGCGGTTCCCAACTGTAAAAACCCATCTTCCCACCATTAGTAAATTCCAATCAGCAGTAAAGTAGATCGAAACAGGAACGAAGACAGGTGCAGAGGAAGACGGAGACAGTGGGGAGATCGGAAAGGGTGTAAAAGGGGAGTGTCGAGAAGCACGAGATACAGGCATCAAAGGGACGTGCCTAATGAGATGCACAACTGAGACAATAAGCCCGTGCGGCAAGATGAGCCTCGAGCGGCGCCATCTGCCTTACAGTAGCATCCCCCTCGTCATAAAGACACTTTCAAAGAACATGTGTCTTCCGCAAATATCTTGGGAGTCCCAGGGTCGCGAAGCGGACAGCGTCCGTTCGCTGGCTACTTGAGGGCAAGAGACAAAATGGATGCCGTATCTAAGATGGAACCCGTGGATACAGATGACAAACCCACATAACAAACGAACGGTTTAAGTTAGCACAGCGAAACTGCGCACACTTGCTAAACTCGTCATTTGCGGTTCATAGATACTAGACTCGACCATATTCGTGTGAGTCGAAAACACCACTTACAATTGTCACGGAACCTCACTAGGCAGCAACCAAACAACCTTCCCATCTCCTAGCCCCTCCCCCAGTGACCTCATTATTAAGTGCGGTCAAGCCGCATCATCAAGTGACATGGCTAGCAATCAAAACACAAGCTAACTATACGTCACCCAGGATAGTTCAAGTATTAACCAATGACTGCACAGAACAGAAGTTGAGTATGTGTTCCAAAGCTAAAAGAGTACGCCTATACGGGGTCAGAGGACCCAGGAGCCATGCAGCGGAACACACCCTCCTGAGAGAAGGGGCAGGTACAGACCAGACCATGTAATTGGTCGGGGGGGGCCCGCCCTGCATGATTAGGCAAAAGGTTGGGTGGAGCTGCATAGACAGAAAGCAGTCAGCAAAGTAACAACAGCATGTCTGGGCCTATGCATCGTAGCCCATCAATGAAAGGGTAGCCGGGAGGCAGCATGATCAGGAAAGAAAACATTGGCAAGCAGTTAGAAGTCTCCTATGTGGCCGGAGAAAAGCAATACAGTAAGAGCGTGGATAGCTTGACGGCGACTATATGTACTTTTGAAGCTTTGCATATTTAGAATACCTGACATCATAGTACAAGGCACAAGGTGGATCGAATGGGACTACAGGTGTACCTTCAATAAGAACATTAGACATAGCACAACAGAATAAGCAGAGCTCGGAGTAAAGTTATTGTCAAGAACCAGCTCTGTAACAATGTCTATCGCACGTGGGTGCAACGACGTGGCAATAGAGTGTAAGTCAATAGACAATCAACGGCAATGATGAACACACCCCTTCTGAGTAGTAGGCAGGGAGTGTCCAGTAGGTAGTAAGTGTTGTGATACATTACCATCTCAGTCAGAATCCGCATTTTGTTCATCTCAGGACGCCTTTTTCATCCATTTCCTGGCGTTTTTGACAAACTCCATTGCTGTTTTAGGGTTCGACAAAATGACGGGTTTCCCTTCCCATGTTACCCTGAGTCTGGATGGATATAACATGGCGTAGACGATGTTCAACTCACGCAATTTAGCTTTCGCCGAAGCAAATTCCTTCCGAGCCTGCTGAACAGCGACTGTGTGACGGGCTGGCCGCGCCAAAGCCAAGCCCGTCTGCGCCCGTCCGCGGCCGGACACGGCCCAGGGTCATAACCCCTGGTCCCCGACTGCTGTACTCATCCCTGTACCTAAGAGAGCTGAATCCTGGTAACACTCATCAGGATTGTACCCCCGTCTCTCTCACTGTTGGGAGGGACACTAGCCCCCCCCCCCCCCCTGTCCAGGCTGTGGCTACCAACTTCCTCATTCCCACCCTCTAGCCCATCTAGATCCTAATTATATCTCGTCACACGTTCCAAACAATGCTCCTCCGCATGGCTGTCGAGCCGCGCTTATCAACACGCGCTCACTTCCTTGCCACAGTTTTCACATCAAGGAGTTTATCATCGCTCATAACCTAGATTTATTGTTCGCTACTGAGACATGGGCAGATGCCGGCTCTGGTCCGGATTTTTGCGACGCTATCCCAGATGGATATAGCGTTGCTAGACATGATAGGCCCATAGGAAGAGGTGGTGGCCTTGCAATTATCTACAAGGACAAATACCGGACCACACTCGATCCTATAAACTCTGCTAATTGTGAGTCAGCTGCCTTTGCGATTAGCATTAACCCCAAGCAAGCCCTAAAGGGTATAATATTATACCGACCCCCTGGCCCTCGTAGCGCCTTTCTCTCCACTCTCTCTGAACTAAATGACAATGTTGTCGGCTCAGAAAATTACACGATACTTGGAGATTTTAATTTTCATTTGGAAGAGAAGGATAATTCTGATACAATTCAACTAACGACTGACCTCGCTAATTTAGGACTTCACCAATTAGTTAAGGGCATTACACATCAAGCTGGACATACCCTTGATGGCCTGTTCACTAATGATCCTGACATCTCTGTGCTGGACATTATTCCCATCACGTGGTCAGACCACAGGGCTATCATATTTCAGCAAAATATACGGGCATTACATCCTTAATTTCCGAGACCCCGATTTAGGGTGGGGACACGTGCTTGGAAAAACGCTGACATTCCTCAGATGCTAGAGTCCCTTGCCTCCTCCCATCCTCAGGGAGGAAATTCTTCAGCATTATCAGCTATAAATTTCCAAGATTGGATCCGAAGTTCCGCCGATCTAGTGGCCCCAGAAAAACTTACGAGACCTAACAGAGCATCTCCTTCGGCTGCCTGGTATAATGAAGATTTAAGACTCCATCGCCAACACTGTAGGAACGTAGAAAGGCGATGGAGAAAAGCTTACTGCCCCATAGCCAGACAAATTTATAAAGATGCCCTTATGACTTACAAAAAGGCAATTGTGGCCCGAAAAACGGTCTTTTTTTCGGCACAAATTGAAACCGCCGCCAACTCTGCCAGAGAGCTGTTCTCCGTTGTTACGACTTTGTCCACCCCCCCCTCTGGCCCTGGGGTAGAGCCCTCACAGACCTTCTGTAATGATCTATCCACCTTCTTCACCACAAAGGTGGCAGATATATATGCTTCATTTGAAGGGGATATTAAAACTGAACACAGAGGCGGTAGTGTGATAGAGGTACCTTCTCATCATAATTATGACCCTTTTTTATGTTTTTCACCTGCCTCACTTGATGACGTTATCACTCTCATTTCATCCACTAAATCGGGTTCCCCTTTGGACCCTTGCCCTCCTTCTGTGATGCAAAAACTCACAGAGGTGATCGCACGCCCCCTTATGGAGATCTGCAACACTGCATTTCAGACAGGCCAATTTCCTAGTATATGGAAGAAGGCTGTTATAAAACCCCTTCTGAAAAAACCCTCCCTAGACCCCACAGCCGTCGCCAGCTATAGACCCATTGCGTGTCTACCCTTTGCCGCCAAAGTATGCGAATCCATGATGAATAGACAGCTTTCTGAGTTCGTTGAGACCCACCAACTTCTCGATGAATCGCAGTTTGGCTTTAGGAAAGGGCATGGGACAGAGACCGCCCTGATTAAGGCCTCTGACGAGATCAGGGCGATCATGGATCGGGGGGGGCGGCTGTCCTCATCCTTTTGGATTTGTCAGCGGCCTTTGACACGGTCGACCATGTCACCCTAGTCGACCGTGTCACAGCTCTGGGCATAAGCGGTCTGGCCAAGGATCTCATTTCATCTTTCCTGGCAGACCGTACCCAGACTGTAAGGCTGGGAGATTTCTACTCACCCACCTCTGTACTCCCCTGTAGAGTCCCACAAGGACCCTCGCTAAGAATGAAGTAGTGTGGCTCACTGGATAGAGGCGGCAGACCCAAGAGCAGAGGACGGCCCGGGACCAGGGTTCGATTCCCGGTGCGGCAGGTTTCTGGATCAGGGTCAGCGGACTCGATAATTCTCTCGCCTCGGTGCCCACTCTGATCAGCGTTCACACTCGGCAACTCTGGGCATTAGCTTGCCTCATCTTCACTAACGGCCCCACCAGACCGCCGGGGATGCCTGGTCTCACCCTGGAGATACCCATTAAGGGACCATCTCTCAGGGAAGCCAGGAAGGGTTTCGCAGCGGTCGAAGCGCCTTGGGACCCTACGGGTAAGTAGTGCGCTATATAAATGCCAATACATTTACATTTACAAGTCCCATGCTATTTAACATTTATGTAGCAGACTTAGCGAGGGTAATAAAGGCACATGGAGTACGGCTAACATCTTATGCAGATGATACCCAGCTGGTCCTGGGCATCCATAAGGACGGCTGCGCTGTGGCAGCCAACTTCCAGAGAGCTATGCTTGAGGTCAGTACCTGGATGGCCTCTAATTGTCTTAGGCTCAACTCGGACAAGACCGAGGTTATGACCTTTGGAAAACTCTCTCCAGAATGGTCTTCTAACTGGTGGCCGGAAAAGCTCGGCTATCCACCTGTCCCAGTGGAAAAAGCCAGAAACCTGGGAATCATTTTTGACAGCAAGTTGGTATTTGACCTTCATACAAACAAGGTTGTGTCGTCTTCTTTCTTTATTCTGAAAAAGATTAAGAAGCTGCTGCCTTATCTCCCTCCCTCAGCTGGGAAGACTCTGGTCTCTACCTTAGTCTTCTCCAAAATGGATTATGGAAACGCTCTCTTTCTCCACACCCAGAAGCGTGTTATAACAAAGCTGCAATCCATCCAGAATGCGGCAGCCAGGATTCTCCTGAGCATTCCTCGCCGCAACTCCACCACTCTTGGCATTCGTCAACTCCACTGGCTGAGAGTAGAGAGCCGCATTAAATTCAAGGCCCTCTGCATTGCATATAGGGCAGTACACGGCATAGGACCCAGGTTCCTGACGGAAGCCTTTCAGCCATACACTCCTAGACGGCAATTAAGATCGGCCAATACCAACCTCCTCACTGTGCCACGCACAAGAACGGCCACCTGGGGAGATAGACGTTTCTTGGTGGCCACCCCAAAACTCTGGAATCTTCTGCCACATTCCATCAAAACTGCCCCGAACCTGATGAGCTTCCGCAGGCTCTTAAAAACGTGGTTATTTAACCAGTGAGAGGATGACTGACCCCAGTAGCTCCACAGCGCCGAGACACCCCAGGGTATTTGTTGCGCTATAAAAACTACGTAAATAAAATAAATAAATAAATAAATAAATCTGGGTAAAATTCCAGCTTGTTCCCCTGGTGCGTTATCTGCCCCTTCTCTCGTGCAAGACGGAGGATGGTGTCTCTGTCACGGTAGTTTAAGATGCGTGCGACAATGGGTCTGGGAGTCGCGCCCGGGGGAGGCCGCGGCGTGAGGGACCTGTGAGCTCTCTCAACAATGAAGACTGAAGACAAAGCCTCTGATCCGAATAAATCCTTGCATAGTTGTTCAACATAGAGTTCCATGCGCCCAGTATTGGTCGTTTCCGGAACTCCCGTGATGCGCACATTATTGCGCCGAGAACACGCTTCCAACTCTTCCTCCTTGGCACGTATCACTTCGAGGACTCTGTCCAATCCATTGCATTTCGTTGTGGTGGTTCTAGATTCGTCCTCAACCTCCGAAATCCACACCTCGGCCGCATCTAGCCTTTCCCCATGTTTTACGAGTTTGTCCGCCATGCCATCCATTCTGCAAGTCAGATGATCGAGTTTGCCATTGATATCTTGCAGGTTCGATTGGATGGCGAGAAGGATCTTCTCCATGTTGTTGCTTGTGGACGCTTCAGGTGGACCTCCACCCTCCGCCATGGCCTCCGCGCTTTTAGTGGGCTTCTTCGATTCAAAGCTCAACTTCGGTTGTTGCCTATCAGGTCTCACCATCATACCTCGCAATGGGAGCTGAGCCTTGGTGGTCTGTCGCGTGGATCTCGTTAATGTAGTGAGCGACCCCATCTTGGCTAGAGATGTTCCTGCCGGGCGCGAACTCGACTGCACAGCGATTTGGTGGCCCAACCACTCCCCCACCGCCGTCGCTGAAGAGTGTGGCTAATGAACTACTCCCACGGAGCCTCGTGGTGGGGGAAGGACGGCTCAGCGGGGACACTCGGTCGCAATGGAAATTCAAGACCTTGCAGGGTGAGGTCACACGTAATGAAATAAGCACTTTGCGTTGTCAGGTAGGACTATGGTGACAAGCGGCTCCAGCCCTATAATCGTGTCCCCAGCTAAACCTCCTCAGATTGACGCGCCGTGCATGCCGCCATCAAAGAGCCCCCCACCGGGCGAGGTTACTTCTCATAGTGCCTCACGCTTGCATTTCTGCACTATCGCGCCACTCCGTGGGATGCCGACGCTTCAGCAGGTTGTCCCGGGCAGTGCAATCTCCGTGAAGCATGTGTGCTGCAATAAAAGTCAGTTTCGCGCTCCCTCGCGCTTCAACAATGGGCACCCTCTCCCGGGCGGTGGATTAGAACTAGGCTGTCGGTAGCGCTCACCAACCAGATTAGCGCAGAAGTGATAGGGCGCGAAGGGCGACTCACCGCTCACCAACACCGCAGCCACAGCAGCAAATCACCGGGTCATATGCACCCAGATGGGGCTAGTCGAATCTCACCGGTCTGGGTGCCGCCATCTTGCCACTGCCAGGTCTCGAGGGGCTCTAGTCAGGGATTAATCCTCCTCGCGCCCTCCACGTTCAGCACAGCCGTGGGGCTGCTCTCCGCCACAAATTCCAGACTCCGAACTGCAACGCGACCATGACTGTGGCAAGGGTCTCGGGCAGTCAAATAATCGGACGGCCACCATCTTGATCACCGGTTTCACCTGCGAGTAGATCTGCAGATAACTCCCGCTGCCGTCCCGATGACCAGGAGCAGATCACCACATCCGAAGCACGATATGGTCCGATCCATAAAACAGTGATTGTTGGACGTGTTTGACCAGATTAGCAGTGTGTTTCACGGACGGATGTCGGACGTCCGGCGGAGCTGTGGTCTCACACAGCCATTCCGCTGTGCGCCCCCTAGCGCCTCCAGCAGCTACATATTTCTATTCCTTTTACAAAGAATCCATAACATTATTTTATATATTGAAATGATTGTGATTTTGTGCTCTTCCCCAAATTGACCACCGTTTGTGTTCAAATGTTTTTTTTTAATTGTAGTTGACAGATTGGGTGGTCACAATAAAACACAAAGATGATTACGGGTGAGTTTCTGGTTGTGAAGAATTTTTCAAGCATTTCACTGATCACCTTTGTGTTACAGTGTTATAGTGGTACCCAGATATGGGCCATGCGCAATCTGAGCCTCAGAACTCAACCTCCAATTACTTGATGAGGCACAGTAAGACTGAAGCTGGTCTGTGGTTGCTTGTGTTTACACTTGGAGTGGATCTTGCTTAGCAGTAGAAGCAGGCCTCTTCGTATTGGAGTAGAATCAAGACTGATTTGCAAACAGCTGGTTCCTATTTATCGTTTGCCAGTGGCTGAGACCATTGCAGGCACCACACCCATCAGCTCTGAGATTAAATGTGATGCCACCGGTTTAATGGTATGCCAAGACATACTTTGTTGTTGTGCCGCAGGACTCATGCTGAACCTCACTGATGTGGGCAAACAAGGCTTCTAGGTTTGCTTGCCTTCACATTTAGAGGAGTACTGACCTAACTGTTCATGCTTCACTGTTCCTATTGAGGAAGGACTAATGGGGTTATTTGGAGTTTGTTGGATGGTGTACTCCAACACAAACATGAAGGATTATCCTATCTGCTAAACCAATGGCTTTCCCGCTCTATTTAAAGTCAGGCAAACTGGCATGTGACCAACGGGCACCAGGCAATTGGTTTAAGTGCCTCAGACAACCTGCCCCACTTTGGGCAGATGTTCTGCAAAACTTTGTTCTGGGGCGGTTGCGAGCTAATAAACAAAAATGTATCCCCACATTCTTGTAGAAAACTCCCAGGGCTAAGAGCCAACAGTCTTTTGGTTTTTCAAAAACAAACTCCCTTTTAGTCAGACTATATAATAAAAACAAGACGTTTACTTAAAGGTATACATCTCTTTCAATGGAGAATTGTCTGCTGGTATTATCTTACCATAGGTTTAGTGCAATGGAATTTATTAAGGCAGAGAATTCTACACCAGAAGATAATACATCAAACAAACCTAAAATATGACAGAATTTGGTAACCCCTAACTGAAGTGTATGAAGTATGCTGTGGTATATGGTTCAGAGATGGGAAGGTATTTGTCACATGTAGAATGCAGCTGATGCTGTGCCACCCACTAGCTTACATACCTGCAGGCAGATTTGTAAACATAACACTTTTTGACAGGTAACCCTACTTTGCAACCCACAAGGTATAATGAGAAAGTGGTGTATTCAAGAACTTAGTACTGGTATGTGCATCAGTAACTGTCCCCTAAAACCTACTTTTAGTAAAGGTGTTGGAAATCAGCACCTGTTTGCAGCGCCCCCCACATTGTGCCCCCTTTGAGAGCCCAGGATGATGGTTTTCTGACTTTGAGAGTGCACTGGGCTCAACTCTGGGCAGTCCCAAGGCCAGTGCAAGGTTGAAAACATCCACTGCTATGTTTAACCTACAGTGAAACCAGACACATGCATTAGGGTACACTATGTGTTTGGGTAAACCTATGATTGGCATGACCTACCCTATAATTCCCTAGCAGATAAGCGGGAAGGGGGATTAAAACTACCTTTAAGTCCCGAGTATATAATAGGGCATGGCAGTTTAGAGGCCAGCAAATCCAACAGTATGCCTTTGTTGAATGTATCCCAAAGTATACAGGAAAGAAGTTATAAGACTGTCTTACTTGCAAGCCAAAATTCATCCTTCCTGTTGGCTTCCCTGATTGGTCAGAGATAACAGGATCAACAAGGCTGCTTTGATTAAGTGATAAGTGGCTCACTCAGGGAGAGGCTATCTGTTGGAGATAGCTCTGCTACACAGTAAAGCCAGAGCAGTGGGGAGGGTCGTAAAGCATGAAGTGTGAAAGGAGGAGTAGGACAGGGAGGAAATGGCAGGTCCATCTACCCCTTACTCTTTGACCCATCAAGATGGCAGGCATAAGGAAAGAATATGCAGATATAAGGGGGAGGAGAGCTATGGAAATGAGTCAAGCTGGAGGTTGGTTTAACTAATTCTTGTCGTGTATCAAGGAAGAGAGAGTGGACTAGGTAGCTAGTCCGTATCCCCAGGGATTTATATGTAATCAAAAAGGACTAGCCTATTGTGAACATTTACAGGACTCAGAACTGTATGATTAGGGGTGAACCATTAGGTTTTTTCATGAAGCCCTCACCCACCAACCTGGTTGGTGGCATGCTTCATTATCGGGCCACCCAGTGACACCGAATGTGTCCCGGGTGTGCTTTGATGCCTGATTACAGCGGAGCAGGTATGTAACTGAGTGTGCAGTGTGGTGACATGAAAAGTGAAGATTAAAATGTTATATAGTGGTCCCAGTACCTGAGGGTAAATTATATTTTAACAAACAGGTCTCTGTTAGCATTTAAAACAAGGCTGGTGGATGTAATGGGAGTACAAGTTAAGGCCTCCTACATCCAAGTGTGGTCTACATGTTTCAGCCAGAACCTTTAAATTAAGAAGGCTTTTCTCAGGACCGTAACAAAGTGAAAGTACAATTTAAAACTTAAGTGATTGTGTAATTTAAACTATGTGAAGCACCCACTAACTAATACTTGCTCATCTGTAGAGATTTCAGCCATACAGAATTTAGCGGAATAGGGCTTTCAGGGAGAGGATTATGCTACACTTTGGTGGACGAGTACATGTCCTGGATTGTTAGGAACAAAATCTAATGATGGACCCTTCCCAGTGACAGCACCTGACTCACTTTCTCCCCGTGATATTTTTTGACCCCTAAGTTAATGAAGGGGCATGTGTGCACACTGAATGGCACCCATCATAACTGTGCCTAATCCCTAGGGAATTTCAATGCAAAAACAACCGCACAGGTGCACCACAGAAAATAAGACAATAAGTGCAAATAGTATTTGAACACAATGAAGAAGTATTTATCAGAGAGATGTTGATAGTCTTCTCTAAATCTTTATTTGCAGTTTGCAGTAAAACGTACAGCCGACGCGTTTCGTCCCAAGCTGGGACTTCTTCAGGGCTTTAAGTTTGTGATCCGTCGCTTGTAGAAATAACGTGAAAAGAACCGGGGTCCAAGGTGCTCCTTCCCGGGCAATGTAAGCTTATTGTACGAACCGGAATGTGTATTAGTTCATTACCATGCCAAATTAGCAGTGTGAGTCTGTAAGCTTGTTGATGGACGATGAGAGCTGTGCTTAACACGGTTCCTAGGCAGTGTAAATGGTCTTGCTACCTTAGTTTGTATCTGTCTTAGAACATATACTGAATGATAAATATAAGTAGTAGTGGACAGGTTGTCCTAGAAGTCCAAGGGAGGAGGGTGTGGGCACTGTGTTCCAGCAGGCCGTTCCTGGTAAAACAGCCGGCGCCCATCCACTGCCCTCGTCCCGCCGAAACACCTACAGCGACGTCGTGTCCTGGATTGTTGACTTGAACCTAATTGGATAGGAATGCTCTCCTGCTTGACCCCAGAGAATACTGAATAACTATATGAGAGGAGCAGAGCCTCTCAGATCTGCTGCTTGAAACTTAGAAAAGAAGATTTGCCAAGCTGGAAACTTTGATTTGCAACATCAGTCCCTGTATTCTTACATACTGCGCCTGCTGCATTATCTGGAACTACAGCCCTGTGGATGTACCTTGCTTCAAAAGGATTAAAGAGAGACTCCCTGCAAGTTGTAGGTTAACAGAGCTCACATATACCATCACCAGGAATCTCCTGCCTAGAGTGCGTCAATGGATTTGTAAGGGTTTTGTTTAGGTGCATTGTGGGAATTGCAGGCCCAAAATTACTGGGACCATCTTGGAGCTTCCAAACCCTGGGATTGTGTTTTGTACATGTTGGACCCTCAAGAAGAATGTTGGTAAAAAGTTCCAGAGTGTTGGACCTGTCAGCCTTGGGGTGGTCTTCCCCTACCTTTTTGCCCTTGCGCTTCCAATTTTCACGGTACCTTTTTGTTGTACTTAGGACTCTGGGCGCCTCACCACTGCTAAACAGTGCTGCAGTGCAGGTGCTCCCCCCTAAAACCATATGATGCTGGCATATCTGCCACAAGCCCTTGCTACTGCAGTAAGGCTTAATCCTCTATAGGCTAACATTGGGAACCCCCCTTATGGGATAATTTCTGACAGGGACCTAATAAGTATGTCTGTTTGGTCTTGTTGGACTGGGGGCGGGGAACACTTTCCAATGATATATGGGGTTTGGGCACCACTATGCTAGGGATACCACTCTTCCAGAAGGACTTGCCCCAAGACCCTTCCAGAGACTTCTACCACTTTCTAGCCCCTAGACTGAAAGATATATAAGGGAGGGTATTGGCTCACTTCTTTGTTACACTGCTGGACGACTATGAAACTCTGCTGGAGTGAGGGCTGCTGCGCACGAGGATTGCCATTGGGAAGGAGACTGACTGCTCTAAGGAAATGCTGCCCCACAACCTGCTGGGCTGCCCTACTGTCTGCTGATCCTGCCCTGCTGGGGAGAACTGGAAAGAAACACCTCCAGAGTGTCTCCACAACATACAGAATACCAGCCTTTTCCTTGGGACTACAATGCTTTCAAAACTGCTCCTGTGCTTTTAACCTGCCTCATTAGGATTACAGAGCTGTTAAAACTACATATGTGCCACTGAGAGAACCACTTTTCCTCCAGAACTGCTTCTGCAGCACTGAGCGCCTGGAACTGCGCCTCACTTAAAGGCCTGCTGTGCCAAAGAAGGACTTGGGGATTAAAACCGTTACGGCGCTGGGTGCATGGGGCTGTGTCCACCTTGGGACCCAAAGGCACCATGGAGCTCTGTGCCAAGAGGAGCGCTGTGTGCCCGTGAAATCACCGCCGCCGCACGGGATAGGAATGCACTGAGAAGCACTGCAGCCAAGAAGCGCTGTGTGCCTGTAACCCAAGCGATGTTAAGAGAAGGCGCTGTGGGCAGAAATCACCGCACTGGGACTTGTGTGGGAAGTGCACCAGAATCACCTTTGAAACCACCGGGAGCCTTGGGAAGCCGTTGCCTACTTCTTCCCGCCGATTGGATTTTTTAACTGTTCCCTGTGGTCACCGCCGCGGCCTGGGAGCTTCGGGAGCCCCGGGCACGTCATCCCCAGCGTCAGGAGGAGGCCGCACTGGGATTGGTTCTCACCCGAGGCGTCATCTGGCAACGAGGGGGCTTGTCCCAAGGAGGAAGCAGTGCCTAGAGAAGGAAACGTGAGGAATCGCCAGGAACCTCCACCGCATTTCAAGATTCAGCTGCTGCTGCACCTGGTGTAAAGCTGAACTTGCTGCGGGACAGAGGCGGTGCAGGTTACTGCCTTCCCGAGGATCGGAGGAGCCTCATGCCCGCGCCAGGTCACACTCTGAGCGGGGTGCTGAAATCCCCATGGGCGGGGCTGCTGAGGGACTGTTGGGCATTCCTCCAGTAATCGGGCCGAGGCCGAGTTAGGTTAACAGTGGGCCCACCGGGACTGCTTGCGCCGGCCTCCTGGGAATGTGGGTGGCTGACTATGCCCCTCAGCGAGCAGGACTGGGATTGGTTGCATGACTAAAAGCGGGACTGTGATCACCAGCTTTATTAAAAGCGGGACGGCCCTCACGGAATAGCGGACAACAAGACTGCATTGTGAACCCCAGGGCCTGTCAGGGATGGACCTGGTATATTTGGGGCAATTTAAGAGCACAACCTAAACAGTGGACTCTGCCCCACGCAATTGCTTTAAGGACATAACCCCCCACACCCCTGGCAACCACACGTCCCAGACCCATCCTCCACTCCTCTGGTGGATCCGTCTTTGCCTGAATATACTCCCCCAGAAAGTCAGTCTCTACTAGGAACTGAGTATCCACCTTGCCAAAGGACATTTGACTAACGCCTGCTTACTGCATATGGGGATTCCTACTATTTTTTTAACCTTACACCATTTTTAGATAAGGATACCTTTACTTTCTTTATATGCAAGGAGATTTGTCTGATTATTGATCTGCCTGAAGCTTAGATAAAGATTCTTTTATTTGTATACAAAAACCGGTGCGGTGTCCCTTTTGTGCGTGATTTACTGTGTTACTGTGTTGATGTGTGTTACACAAATACTTTACACATTGCCTCTGAAGTTAAGCCTTCCCACTCTACGCCAGGCTACCCTGTCGGAAGCGGTGGTCCCTACTTGGACTAGGGTGCGCACCCCGGCCAACTAGAGACCCCGGTTCTAACACAGAGGTTTTGAGAAGTTTGGAGCAACCGAGGAAAAAGGCTCCATAAGTGGACCGACTCAACTGCGAGAACCAAGCCAGCAACCTTCAACCGCAAACCGGCCTGACCTGCTAGTTCGTCCCACTGAAAAGCTCCAGAGCTCTGACCTCCAGAGTTTGACTTGGAGCTCCCTAAAAAGCAAGCCAGAGAATCCTCACTGAATTTGGCCTGATGAAGGGACCCTGGCAAAAAAGCTTCAGATTAGTTTCTAAGTCTCCACGTTTCTAAGCCAAGGCCTACCACAAGAGGTATTCCATTGCAGTCAGCCTGAAATTTTTACTTTGGGCTGGTCAAGCACAATCAGATGTCCCAGAGTGGTGCTTTAGGCTTTTAAGTACTATAAAGTGATCATTTTTAAAACATTCATATCTCCAGTTCCCTACATTGAACCTTTGTCATTTTTGTGTTTTTCCTAAATTGGTGTTGGATTTTTATTGTGTGTTGTGTCTTAATAATTTGCTGATTTGGTGTTTTTAAATGCTTTACATACCTGTTTCTTAAGTTAAACATGCCTGCTAGCAGCCACGCTACCAAGGGTTGAGCATGGGAATAAACGACTGAGACCTGTTCTGATCCCTACACTGTGTTAGTGGATTTATTGAGAGTGGTAGATGCATATTTACCCACTACTAATATCTCCACATTCCAAAAAAAGAGCTGCAGCTTTTTCTGTTAGAAAAACTAAAGTTCAGAGTAAAATATTATTTCTGGTAGCTAGAGTTTGAGATGAGCTACAGGAAAGATGCTACCACTATTCTGATATTTATTAAGAGTCCAACTTTCTGGTGAAGTCAGATTTCTGACAAATAGTCAGGAAAAACACTTTTAGGCTTTCTCTGACTGACCGTCAGATTGCTAATTAGGATTAGACAACCAAAACTTCCCCTTAACTAGGTGTGACAATAGCTCCCAGAGAAGATAAAATGGCTTAGGCCTTTTGGCAGGGAGACCTGGGTGTGAGGTATGTGACTCCTGTACTGTCCTGTATGTGACAGTTAAAACTCACTTTAAAGGGCCAATGGTGAGGCCTGCTTTTTTATAGTTAAGTGTAAAAGAGGTCCTTTGAAAGAGAGGCCCTTGACTCTCCTAGCTGGTTGTTATTTTTGTGACCATGTGGTTGGCATCCATTTTTTGCAGGCAGCCAGTGGTCTTTTGCCATGGGCCAGCATGGGTTCTTTCTTATAGCCATGCCTCCTTGCTGGTTGTTGTGACCATGCGGTTGGTTGCCATTTTATGTAGGCTGCCAGTGTGATTTTACCATAGGGCTGCATGTGTTCTTTGTGGTACCATGCCTCCTTATCGGTTGTTGTTGTTCTGACCATTTCACTGGCAGCCATTTTGTATTAGCAGCCACTGCACTTTTGCCATAGGACTGCAAGTGTTCTTTGTTGCGGCCGTACCTCCTTACTGTCTAATATTGTGACCATGTGACCAGCAACCATTTTTTGTAGGCAGCCAGTGTGCTTTTTCCATAGACCTGCATGTGTTCTTTGTTGTGGCCATGCCTCCTTACTAGTTGTTGTTATGCCAATGTGGCTGGTGGCCATTTTGTGTAGCCAGCCAATGTGCATTTTTTATAGGCCTACATGTGTTCTTTTGTTGTGGCCATGCCTCCTAGCTAGTTGTTGTTTTTGTGACCATGTGGATGGCGGCTATTTTATTTAGGCAGCTAGTGTGCTTTTATCACATGCCTGTATGTGCTCTTTGTTGCGGACATGCCTCCTTGCTGGTTGTTGTTGTTGTGACCATGTGGCAAGCAGCCATTATGTGTAGGCTGCCAGTGGGCTTTTGCCATAGACTTGCATGTGTTCTTTTTTCCCCATGGTTTCTTGCACAGTGTTGTTGTAGATCATTTGACACTAGCTGGCAGCCCTTTTGTGCATCCAGCCAATGTGCCTTTTGCATAGGCTTGCATGGAAGGATACAATAACAGTTTACAATATGCTTAAGGACAAAATTCACTTATTGTTATTTTTTTATTAATGTAAGTTTTTAAATACATTTTTCCTATTTTAATTTGTTTAGGTTGATTTTTTTAAATGTTTAATTTTTTTTTTTTTAATTTACGTTTTTTATTAAAAAAATTAATTAAATTTTTACTTTTTGAAATTGTGAATGATTTTTTCCATTTTGCCTCAGTTCATCCATCTATCTATCCATCCATCATAGGTGCACAGCAGTGCAACAGCTTTCAGTTTTTTAGGAATATAATTCAATTTCCTCCTGGTAACACCCTGGCTGTGGCCCACTTTAGACTCTAGCATCATAAATTCTTTTTAAAGATTAGTATTCCATTTACCCATTTATTTCCCTGAATCCCATCGGTGTCTTCTTTAGAATATATTGAACATTAAGGAAAGAGCTCCATCATTCTGTATATTCTGTGTTCAAAGTTCAGTTCAAAGGACCTTTCTTCGAATTTCATAAAATTCATAAAAGCACAGAATACATTTCAATCGTCCCATAAACTCTTTGTAAAACGATTTACAATATCAAAAATTTTAAATTATACAGTTTTCATATGTCAAATTTCATGGGGTTTCCATCATTTTCCGGGCGCGAATTGTCAGTTTAAAAAAAGTGCTCGTGCGGAAGACCAATTCATCAGTGTCCAAAGATAGCAGCATTAAATATGAATCCCCTCAAGAAAGGGGTCTTTGTTATCTAAAATATGCTAATAAGAACCATTTGATATATTTTATATAAAATTTACAGAAGAATAGAAAATGCAGATCATTTTGTGTACTCATTCCAAAACAAGGACAAGGTTTGAGATGTGATGACTGATAAAGACCCAATGGGAAACATAATAAAAATGTTACTGTGCCAGCCCTTAGGCGAAACAACAACGATCTTTCCCATTTGGTCATGGGCAGGGTAAGATATAGTGGGGACGGTTGCCTGTTCAATTTGTTACCCATATAGGTCACAACTGATGATTTGAGTAATTCAATTCCCATTCTTTCAGAATTGTAAAGTGCGTATAATGCTGGTTTTATCCCACTTTTGTGTTTAGGGACTATTCTAGATGGATCAGAAAAAATATCTTCCCTGCCCACTGCACGCAGGGATTAAGGAACTCCTGCTAACCAGGGGATTGCTGATCCTTTATCACAGCTCAGACATTCATTAATAATATCCTGAGTTAGGGCGGCAGAGCTATTTTTCCAAATTCCAAGCCAGAATAGAGCTGTTCTAGACCTAATAAAATCAGCAGATTTAATTCCTGATGACAAATAAATTCAGATGATGAGATTGGGGCACCCAAGACTTTTCTGCAGAAGCGATTTTCTTCTCTCTGAATACTGGGGAACTTTCCCAAGCCCCAAACTTCTGCCCCATATGTGACTACTGGTACGCACTGTAGTTTAAAAATCTCTAAAATAGCCATAGTGGCACCTGTTTTCTTCGAACGAGGCAGGCTCAAGATGGAATTGATGGTTTTTGAGAGCTTGCCCGTGGCGTGGGCCAAATGCCCACACCACGAGCCGCTCGCAGCAAAAACCATCCCCAGATATGGGAACATGCTCACAGAGTCTAACTTGTCAGTCCCCACATGTATGGTTTTAAGCTTCCGTCTCCCAGGGCCACATGGCATAATAAAAGATTTTTTAAAATTCACCCGTAAGTCTAGGGCCTCCATATATTGTACAAAGGTTTTAACAAGTAGCCGTAATGCATTTGGCGTGCGGCCCATAAGGACCGCATCATCTGCATATAGGAGGACTGGTAGTGGTTGCCCCTCCATCATCGAAACATCTGGTGTCACCTGTTTGAGACAAATGCTTAGTCCGTTAATATAAATATTAAAAAGCAGGGGTGCTAAAACGCACCCCTGTCTGACCCCTCTTCCTACTTTAACTGCGCTGGAGACTTCCTCACCCTTCCCTATTCGAACTTGTGCTTTAAGGTCGGTGTGGAGATAAGCCAGAAAGTTCACAAGGGTTTCATCCAATCCATAATTCAAAACAATGGGCCATAATTTAGCCCTATTGACTAAGTCGAATGCGGATGAGAGATCCATGAATGCAAGGGGAGGATCGAGCAGGGTTGCACTTATCGATCACTAGTTTCAGATTCAAGCACTGCTTGACCGTGCCCACCCTACTTCTGAACCCCATCTGACAGGGATCCAATAATCCACAGTCTTCTGTCCACTCCAACACCCTGTTATAGAGAACTCGCCCCAGGATCTTTAGGGTATTATCTAAGAGCGAGATTGGTCTATAATTAGTCGGGTCAGCTCTATCGCCCTTTTTGAATATTGGAACGATAGTGCTAGTAGACCAAGTATTAGGCATTGGCACTAGGGGCAGGCTGTTAAAGCCGTTAAGAAGAATTGGTGCCCATAAATCTGGGCTCCACTTAATAACATCGATTACAAGTCCGTCCGGACCAGGGGCCTTATTTCCTAGGCTCTGTCCGAAAGCCATTTCTACCTCCTGAAGCCCAATCTTCAGGCATCGCAGTTCCCCTGGGGCAAAACTTGTTGTGTCCACAGATGGGGTGGCATATACTTCAGAGAAATGGTTCTCCCAAACGCTGCTGGTTATAGTACAGCTTATTGTGTTCAATTGTTTACTCATATCTCGCATTTTTCTGATGACTGACCAGAAGAGAGCACTATTCTTCTGGGTTAGCACATCCTACCAGTTCCTCCTACTGCTCAGTTACTAGTATGGCTTTCCACTCAGCAATTTTGGTTTTGTAGATTTTCCTTGGTATCTGAACCTCTGAGGTGCATCTAGGATTTGCCGTTAATGCTCTGAGCAGTGCCCTGTTGGCTGCCGAGCAGGTACGATCAAACCACCTAGGAGCCTTCTCTTTTTTGGGTTCGGGAACTGATAGGCAGGTTTTTATTACGGAACATAGTTTTACAAAATTCGTAACTACCCTTAAACAGTTCCCGTCAGGTAATGAGCAGGAAGTTATCAGGTGGGAGTGATCCTTTTTCACAGTTTCTAATATGGCACCGCTATCAACTCCCCTCCATTTCAGTCGCAAGCCATCTCCTGAGGGGGCGATGTCTCTCGCTGCACAAAAATTAAAATATACAGAACTAGGACCTAATCGTAAGACGACCATAAGAGGGTTATGATCTCCAAATGAGGTTTCCAAGACTTTACTCGTTATTATAAGGTCTATTAGGCGGGGGGTCATGAAGATAAAATCAATGGTCGAGAAGCAATCTCTGCCTCTAAAGGTAGGGACGTAGAGTTTGCTGTGGGGTTGCCCAGCTTCCATAGCATCACTAAGGATGTGCTCGGTTAGCAGGTTAACTAATTCCATCCCCCTTCTTTCAGCTTGATCTGTTTGGGATTTGTCCTTAACCCAATGATTCTTTGGGATTTTCGCACTGAAGCCCCCCCCAGTGAGGATCCCTATCTTCTCCTCTGTGACTATATTTAGTTTTAAATTTGTTAAGACATTCGAGAGCTCTCTAAAGTTATTATTTGGGACAGAGTGAAAATCGTTATTATAAAAATTTAATAAATAAATCTGAGTAGTTCTCTTATACTCTAAAACCTGTCGTTCGTAACTGGCAATTCCCTAATAAACCCCCAGCAGATATTCTAATTCCAGTAAATAATCCACCTACTGCACGACCTGAAACAGGCCAAGGGGCTGTCACACTGAAACAATGAAAACCCTGTATGTATAGTTTGTCAGTGACCCATGTCTCCTGGAATATAATAATATGTTTGCCGTCCAATAGCAATACCCAATTCGGGTCTGACAATCTTGACTCTAACCCAGCAACGTTCCAACTGAGAATAGTCAAGTCTGGTTTGCCAATGGACAGTTTTTGATCAGGTGCATTTCTTCTAACGCCTTTATCTTTGACTAACTCAGTATTTGGCAACTTGTGGTATTCATTCCCTTGTGAGACTATTGGGAAGGGTATTGGATCGTGTCCTGCCATGTCATTGGAAGAATTTTTTTGAATAGATGTATTCCCCCGTTTTGTTTATCACCTCGGGGTTTATGCTGCCCTTCTTAATTGCTGCATTATGACTATCAGCCAAACCTATTGCCCTAGTTTTTATACTAGTGATGGGGCAGTGTTTTATAACGTCAGCGCCCCCGTTCTTGTCTGACCTACTTCGGAGTCATTCTACTTCCTCTAAGCCTGATAGAGGTGCAAAGCGGTTATTAGCGGTAAAGGTTTCTAATTGACCCAAGAGTGACATAGTACGTGGGTATCGTGATCTGTGTGTTCTCTGGGAGTGCCCTACTAGAGCCCTGGGATAAAAATAGCTTAAGTCTCGGGCGGTTATACCGTTGTTAGTGCCCTCAGTATACCAGTCTCTGATGAAATTTGTGGCCCTGCAGTCTTTGAAATTAATAATAACAATGTCCCCATGTACATCTTTATGTCTCCGGCCCACCCAGCCTAGCATTCTAACATGTAGAATTTTACCATCAATGTTGTAAGGTTAGGGTCTGTTCTCCCCTAGCCAATGTACCACCTTGTTCTTCCAATTCTCGTGGCCTTCCGATTTACCCTCAGTGAGTGCCGGTACTTATGTGAGAACGATGACATAGGGTTCCGACTCGGGAGGGAGATCTATGTGTTGTAGCGGGGCATGTACATTTTTATCCAAGGGAGGTCTCCCACCACGTTGTCCCTGTGCTTGCCCGTCCCCCTGCATATTTTCATGTCCTTTTAAACTCACGTCCCTAGTTTTTATGTGCTTAGATGCTAAAGTGGTTTCATGGTCAGCCAAGATGTTATATTCCCCTCTCAATGGGGGATCCCTATTTTTTGTATGCCCAGGATCTTGGTTTGTCAGATTATTTGGATTCTGGTCTGATGTTGTGGTAGGGTGGAGTGTATAAGAGTTTTTTGCTACCAGTTCCTTAAGTGTGTTCATGTTGGTGGTCCTGATGTCTTGAATGGCCCCCAATTGCTCCGCCAACCTTTTCACCCTTTCTATGAGTGGTAAAAGTATAGATTTAACCATATGTTCTATCTTCCCCATAAAATCTGTAGTTAATTGTTTTTGAAGGGAGTTGCTAGCTAAATGGTCTTTAAATATTTTAGGGCTGGTATCAATTTTGATGGATTTTAAAGGTTTACCTTTTTGCTTGTTACCACCCCATTTTCTTTTTGTGGCAGGGACTAAACATGTTGTTTTAGTAATGGTGACCTTACTGGGAGTTTTGCCCAATGTAACTGCTGCTGTATTCTCCTCTGTGGAGGAATCGATTTGACAATCTGTGCTAATATCGATGGAGGTTGATTCCCCCCTCCTAGCCTGTGACTCTGTCAGGTCCTGTAACTGCAGGGGAATGCCAATATCAGCTAATAGATCCGTGGCAGGGGTATGGCTTGGTGGTGTGATTATTAGCTGTATAGCACCAAGTGAGGAACGCTTATTTTGCAGTTCAGAGGAAAGGCGCCGCTCGGCACGGGCGATTTCACGCTCTACAGCACATGCGGCCCTTGTGATGTATTGATCTAGGGTTCCACGTACAGTCCCACCCACCAAAGATGTCCTGCCTGATTTTGGCCAGGCGTTCATTTTACGACTAGCAAAACAAGAATATACAGAGTAAGATGAACGAACAACAGAATTTTCAAACACCTTAGTGACAGTAAGCTAGGTATATGGTCGTAATGTCGAAGTTCTTACTTGGCTGATCAGATTTAGTCCGGGGTGTAGAGTTGCGGGTGAAAAGAGAAAGGGCCCAGCCCATCCCGGAGCAGCCCCGGACGGCCACAGACGGCCCGCCCTTTGCCCGTGCTTCGCCCGGCGCTGCCTCCATGCGTCCCGTGATGCAGAGCAGGCGCAGTTCTTTTGATCGCCTCCGGGCGTGGAAGTGGGGCGGGTGGGCGGCTCGGTCCCGCTAGGTTTCTGGGCATGTAGTCCCCCCACACTGCGGCCGCCGAGATGGAGGTTAGCGGCAGCGGGGGGGACCGACAGACGTTGGTGCACTCTCGGCGCAAGGCAAGGCTGGAGTAGCAAAACAATGCCTCCCAGGCACACAGGCAGGTAAGGCAGCGAGATTCAGCAAAGTTCCCGCTCTCCGGTACGGGCACAGTTCTTTTGACCGCCTCCGGGCGCGGAAGTGTAGTGGGTGGGCGGCTCGGTCCCGCTAGGGCTTCTGGGGCATGTAGTCCCCCCGCACTGCGCTGAGATGGAGGTTAGCAGCGGCGGGGCGGACCGACAGTAAGGCAGCGAGATTCAGCAAAGTTATATTCTGTGTTATATTTTGATGGGGAATGATGGTATGGTGATATGGTTTGGATTTAAAGGTGGTTACCTCAGTCAACAAAACAACCACACTAATATTGCCTTTGTACTAATTTAAACTGCAAACAATGTCACATTTCACACTAGTGGTTCTTCTTAGTTGTTTGCTTTTTGGTCCACAAGAGAAGAGACATCACCCAGAGTACTGCCAAACAGAAGACCTGTGCAGCCACACTTCAATCCTCCCATCATGCCTGCTTGGGCAGCTTGGTGCAACTGACAACTCAGAGCTTTAAGAAGATGGCTCCAAAGAAACATGCTGCCAAGATAATCACCAGTAAGAAGAAACAACTTTCCACCACTGGAGTACCTGCCTGCACCTTTATTTGGTAAACTTAGGCCTGCTCCTCCGGCCTCCGGAGAGCAAGCTGGGAGCAGCACACCTGCATCAACAGCACCACTCCAACCTAAGCCCAAGGCTATGTCTGTGAGTGAGTCAGCCACTGCAACCACGTTGACACCGACGAGTAGTGATGTTGAATTGGATTTGTCCCTTTTGCAAAGTAGTACACAATCGTTTGAGGAAACGTAGTAATGTGGACAGCAGCCGCAGAGAGCATTTGGTCACGCCATTTGTGTTGTTTGTCACACGCTGTGAAATCAGCACAAACGGCACCATGCACAGCGCAAGTGGGCACTGCTTTTTTTCTGCATCTCAAGTAGAATTTTTACTTGAGCGGCAGCTTTCTCAATACGAACGGAAGGTTGCAGTTGGGAAAGCTATGACCATGGATGTGGACAAATGGGGCCTAGTCAAATGCCCGACACAGATTGTACTACTTTTTGAGGTTTTCAAACAGGAAGTTAGCAAGGAGGAGAACAATTTTTTCTGAAGGGAATATTTCAAAGTACAAGAGGTGGATTATATAGCAAGCTGGAGACCTGGAAGAAGAATGGCTGGAATTTAGAGTCCCACCCGCATTTCTGGTGTGCCACCTTCAACTTCCAGAGAGGACAGGCTTGTCTCACAGCAGACAACATAATCAACCAGAACACCAGCAGCAACAGAAGGACCGGACCCAATCTCTGCATTGTATTGGTTTTCAATCAGGAGGGCTCAAGTCTAGTGCAGAAAAGGTGGCAAAACTGGTTGGTAAGTGACAGCACCATTGACCATTTACAGGATTTTCTGGGAGTATGGATGAACCAAAAGTGGTCTAATTGAATCAAATCCAATGATGAATTGTTATGGAAGATGCACCAATGGCCCAAGCTCAGCAGGCTGGCAATAAAGTAGCTAGCTGGTCCTGTGGCCAGTGTGTCGGTGAGCGTGTGTTAAATGCAACTGGTGCGGTTGTTACAGTGAGAAGGACCAGTCTCTCATCTCAAAACAGAGTGAGATTAATATGATGAAAATGAACCAACATTTTATGCCACACAATTTTTCGTTCCTGAAACAGCACAGGAAGAGGATGATTGGTCAGAATTGAATCAAGTGTGTTAGTCGATCAATGCATGGGTTAAACACCTAAGTTTGAGACAAACTCAACTTACCTGACTAGCATGCCAGTGGCCGTATGGAACTTTTTAATTATTTTTCATTGAAGTTCTATCATTGCAAAAAAAAAGATACAAGTTGATTATAATTATTTTTGTGCCAGATTTATGCTGCCCCACCATTTTGTTAGTCACATATATTGTCGGATTGCAGTTGGAGCATTGTGCATTGAAGAACCCTCCACAATTCCTCCATGACACTGCAGACAATACTTGCCCCTTTGCATACCTATTGCCTATCCCTTTTTCCATCACTTATCAATAGCAGGTCTGCCCCAGAAGATCATTTATTTACAAGAGTGTCTGTTAATGCCAAATTCTAATGTGTTGGCTGCATCAAAAATGAATAGCTAATACCTAAAGTACCGGTTCTTGGATTGGAAGAGGTAACTACAAATATTGCAATGGTGAGTGAGTGATCGTGTGAGTGAAGATGATTGATGATTCATCATGTAGTGACTGACAGTGAGGGAGGGTGTGTGATGAACTGTAATGTGGGAACCTTCTTGAGATGATTGATTTGTAAAGTTTGGAGCATGAGTGATGGGCGATAGTCTTTTCCCAGAAAGGTAATTGGGCTTTACAAACTTACTCCATGAAAATTAATGAACCTGTTATTGTCCACTCTTATGACCCTTCTATTTTTTTCATTATTTAGGATGGCTGACACAGACAATTGTTTGATATGACAAAAGTCCAATATGCTGCTTGCATCAAAGGGGAGATCATGTACCTACCACCTTGTTTGGATTTGAAGAGGTAACTATTGCACCAATGAGTGTTTTGATTATTGAGTGATTTTGAGTGATGATTGATGATTCATGTGGTGGCTGACAGTGATGGAGGGTGTGTGTTGAACTGTGAATCTGCAACTTTCTTCAGACTCTGGGCACTTTGCCACTGCATATGGTCTCTGTATAAATTGTGTTTATGGATTGATTTTTCCAAAGTTAGCATAATTGATTTACTGGTAAATCCCTAGTAAATTGCACTGTGTGTGCCTGGGCCTGTACATCAATTGCTACTAGTGAGCTTAGTCTGCCCTGTTCCCATGATGCACTGGGCCAGGGACAGACTGATTTGCATATAGCCAGGTTCTGAGCTGGGATGGGGCAGTGAGATAAATAACGGTGATGGATCAAGCCCTGATCTTTGGACTGGGTAAGAGTGGTCTGTTTAACTCAGACACTCTGTTCATCACCACCCCCTTTTTGTAAATCGTTTTTGGCCACTATAGGTGTGGCAGGGTATACTCAGACATGAGTCCCTTTCTCACTGCTCCATCAGGATTCAAGCAAGCCGGGCCGAAGAAGGCTGAAATGCCAGAAACCGGTCCCCGGTAGCTTGTTTCCTTTCTGGTGAAGAATTGGCTTGGTAGTTTAGTCTGCCCTGTTCCCATGATGCACTGGGCCAGGGACAGACTGATTTGCATATAGCCAGGTTCTGAGCTGGGATGGGGCAGTGAGATAAATAACAGTGATGGATCAAGCCCTGATCTTTGGACTGGGTAAGAGTGGTCTGTTTAACTCAGACACTCTGTTCATCACCACCCCCTTTTTGTAAATCGTCTAGTGAGCTTGCAGCACTTATTGTGCCACCCACATGAGTAGCCTCTAAATGTATCTCAGACCTGCCACTGCGGTGGCTGTGCACAGTTTGAACTGCCATATCGACCAGTGCAGCCACATTCCAGGCCCTAACCTTCAATTTTCTTACAAGTAAGGCACCCCTATGGTAGGCCCAGGGTACCCACATGGGCAGGGTGCAGTGTAGGTGAAAGGAAGGACATGTACTGGTGTTTGTGACATGTCCTGATGCCAATATAATTTTCCACTATTGAAAGGCTATCTGCCATAGAAGATCAACTGGGAGATACGTTGTAACATCTTACAAGTGTAACTTACCATGGGCACAAGAGAGAGAATCTTTTTTTAGTACAGATAGTTTTTAAATTGTGTATTTAAAAATGGCACTAGAAAATAGGCATTTTCTTGTTTAACCATTTTGTGTCCCTTGGTCTGTTTGTGGATTGACTGTCTGGTTTTGAAGTGACATGGGCTGGTGATGTGCATTTACTGTAGACAGCCACTGGGAGATTGAGGTTTGCCTGGGCCATCCTGGATGACTCAGAGCTGAGTTAAATGTGGCTTTCTTTGCAACTAAATGGGGCCTGTCTCCTTTACACAATGCTGTCTCCACCCCTGTGGTCATACTGCACCAGTGAGGACAGAACTGGTGTTTACTGGACTCAGAGACCCTTAACACATAAAGAACAAAGACACAATGGGGTGTAAGTAGTAGACCTTGAGCCCCAGAACTTTAGATCACTTCTGGACTCAAAAGGAACCTTTGCCTTGGAGAAGAGCTGGAGAATTGTGATGAGGCTTACTGCCCTTTGCTGTGTGCTGGGTGAGATTGGCTTGCAGTTGCTGTTTCTGCCAAGGAAACAACAAAGACTGGATCTTTGCTGTGAACCTGCTTGAAGAAGACTCTCCAAGGTCCTGTGTGTGCTACCTCCTGTTCTGAAGTCTCGTAGACACAAAGACTTCACTCTCAGCTCCCCTGAACTCTGCTGTTGAGAGTTCTGACCTGCCAGGAGGTGCCTATTCCAGTTCTGGGACTCTGGAGGCAGGGTCAGACTGGCTGAAGCAGGCACCTGGCATTTTCCCAGTGTACCAGAAGGGTGGGGGTCATTTCTGTTACTGGGGGCCTGTTTTGCATCTGTGCTGCAACATCAGCCCCCTATAATAAAAGCAGCAGCAGTGATTCTCACTAGCACACCCAACCCACCTATCCATTGCCAGTCCGACTAAATTGCCAGGGCTGGTTTGTGTTCCCAGTCCGGCCCTGTCTGGAGGTTGTTCCTGCTGTTTGGAGCTGGAAGAATCCTGAAGAACTGATAAAATCGATGCATCACCCTTCTTGCTGCTGTTATACTGACTCAGCACTGCTGTGCAAATAGAGTCTCCATGCACAGCCGCTCCACTGCAGAAATGACGCAGCACCTGTCACTGCTGCAAGAACCAAAGCATCGTGGGATTGGTGCTGAAGAAACTGACTCAGCGCCGCTTGCCGCATTGATCGCCAACGCATTCCAGATTTCCACACAGCGCACCAGTCCAGATTTGAAGCATCAATTATCTTGCGTGCAGCAGAACTGTTGCATTGCCTCCCGAGGACTCAGGAAGTGACGCATCCCCTTCTTTCTCAATGCTTCCCTTCTGTGCTGTTGTTTGGCCATGTGCATTTTGATGCATCTACAGGTATTTTGTGTGAAATCACGCATCCATAATTTCCTATGGACCAAGTTGCTTCAAACCTTTGAAAAGTCATATTCTTATTACATGTATGTTGGCTTTTTGTTGTTTTGGTCTTGTTGAGTTTAGATGAATATTTTTCTTAACTGGTGTGGTGTCCACTTGTGGTGTTATCACTGTATTACTGCGTGTTTTGAGTACAAATACTTTACACATTGCCTGTCTGTCTGCTCATGCCAAGCTACCCAGCGGGTGAGCAGGGGTTATCTAAAGTGTGTATCCCCTTACCCTGACTAGAATTAAGTGTTTCTATTTGGACTAAGGTACCTACCTCTGCCAAGTAGACATCCCCATTTATAACAGAATACAACAAATGCTGAGCACCAACTGCTCACCCACACTGCCACAAAAAGAGAGTTAGTATTATCTACATTTGCCTCTGTATACCACTAAGGGATTCACTTGATTCTCTGCACAGTGTACTTCATGTTAGTACACTATATAGAGAACTGGTCTCCCACATTGGAACATAGAAAATTAGTTAGAACAATCTTTATCCCACCACAGTCATCAAGCCAATCACAAATTAGACTATGGTTTGGCCTACATGCTCAGCAATGAAGAGTGATTGTTGCAATATTAACATATTGGTTTAGCATGACAAAAATGGATCAAAAATCCTTCAAGGGCACACTTTGTCACAAATTTAAAATTCTGACTCTTCAATGCATAACTCCCTAGCATATTGAACTTTCAAATATGTTTTAGGAGCTAGGATATCGAAACCATTTTATGGTAAGGAAACTACAAGGAACAGATCAATGAGCTATCCTGCTTTTTGTGGGTCTTTGTAAAATGTGAGATTTTTTTTGTGTTTTATGTATATGTATTTGTTATTGTCATTTCTCATTTTCTTTCCCAGAGGGAGTAGGTTATGAGATGGAATGTAGACAGATGTACAGACAGGCTCTATGTAGTAAATGATAAAAGAAACGTATGTGTGATTGGGTCAAATTCCCAGTGGAAATGAAATATTTCATTGTGACATAAGTGTTTTAGGTTGAATGTATCCCTACAGTATACCACCCCTTTGTTTTCAATACAAGGTGCTCAGAAACCCAGTTTTGTTTTACATATCCTCCAATTTTAGTAGCCTTGGCACCCACAATTAAATATCTACAATTACATTTAGGCCACTTTGACCTAGAAGAATGAAACAATGGGAAAAAGGGTCAATCTAGATTGCCAGCTCTGTGACTGTCACAAAAAAACGTATCTAAAGTTATATGTTGTTACACAAGATGTGCTAAAAATCGTCGACTGCTTAGATTATCAACATTTAAGAGACTAGGGCCACTGAAACTGCAAAGTAACTGACTTCTGCTTCAACAACAAAGGTGGTTTCTTTTCAAACAACTTTGTATGATTTACGAACTTGGTACACAACATGTTAGACAATAAATTAGTTTATTATCATCCCACAGCTGTCAATACAAATGATTAGATAATTGACCATTCTCATAATAAAATAATACTCATAGAGAATTAACCAACAATAAATGCCACAGTTTGAGATGGAGTGGGGAATCATGCATGCTAGGAGCATGAGTATGTCATGTGTTCAGTCTAGTGGGAAGTGGCAGCCATTTTGTGTCTTCTAATTGTAAATGTGTACCTGTTCATAGCTCCACTGTCCCTAGACCTACACATTCATGATTGATATTTGTTGTATGAAGATTCTGTAAACACAAGGGGCATATGTAGGTAAAAAAGGTTTTGCGATTCTGAAAATGCGATTTTCTGTGAATTACATTTTCTGAATCGCAAATTGCGATGTAGGTAAATAATCACAAAAAAATAGTGATTACCAAAAAATAGAATATTATAGCGATTACTCAAATAGCGATTCCTTAATAGTGAAATCGCTAATAAGGAATCGCAATTTCGGTAAACAGCAATTCAGGTGCAGAATGATGACATCACAACCAGGAAGTGTCCATTCTGCACCTGATTGTCAACACCTTTGTCAGAGTCTGAAGCTGCCTGAGGAAGGAGTGTGGTTTTTACTCAGCAGTTGCAGGAAGGAGAAATGGAGTCTCAGGGCAGTGAGAAGCAGCCAGAAGAACCCACAAGAAAAAGAAAACAAAAATTTAGTGAGAGGGAGCTTGAGGTGCTCACAGAGGAAGTAGTAAGGCAACATGACCCCCCCTTTGGAAAGAACTCGATCTGTGTTCCAGAGACAAGGAAAAGGAGAATCTGGAATGAGATTCAGGAGAGAGTGAACGCGATTGGCGTAACCCACCGCACAGTTGAAGACCTACGCAAGCCGTGGTACGACATGCACCAAAGGTCAATGGAGAGGTTGGCAGCAGATTAGCTGAGGCAAAACTGACTGGAGGTGGAACCTCAACAGCACCGGAGCCGACGCCTCTGGAGGAGTTGGTGGAGGGCACACTTATGCCTGAAACTGTGACTGGCGTGGCTGACCTGGACATCTCCGAAAATACAGACACCAGACAGGGTAGGATGCATGTCAATATCCCCAAAACATACCCAGCCCACTTACAGCCCCAAACACCCAGCTTGAGTACAACTCCAGTACATGTCTACAAGCACACCCAGAATTGCATTATGGGAAATTTAGTTCCATGCACTGATACTTGTCCCTGTGAAACATAGAAAGGTGACATAGGGTACAGTCATACTTGGAATGTGCAAAACCGACAAGTAGCAGTTATGTGATTAGTTATTTGCAAACTTTAATGCATAACAAAATTTAAACATGACACACAACTAATGTGTGCATTTAATTTTACAGCACCACCAACAACAAAGGAAACAGTGGCTGAAGGGGTGGAGACACCAGCAAATGTGGACGTGACAGGGGAGAAGGAGCAGGGCGCAGCAAGACACACAGACCCTGCGCCAGCCAAACGGCGCAACATTGTCTCACCACTGCCACTGATGGAGGCAGAGTCCACAGATGCAGATGAGGAGGCACAGCCAGTCCCAAGGCTACAAGCAAGACAGCACACACCACCGTCCACTGTCCAAACATCAAATGGCAGTGGTTCAAGACGCAGCGCACGGGCCACCATCAGCAATTCACCATCCGAAAGAGACACAGTGTTCTCTGGCCTTGAGGGCAGCATGTTAAGAGCACAGCGCCTGCAACGTAAAGGCGTAAGATCAATCCAGCGCCAACTTGCTGCACATAACCATAACATATCTGATTTGCGATTCAGTGTCAATTCCATGACAGGTGCATTTGAAGGACTATGTATGGAGCTCAGGAGAGACAGGCTGGCCAGGCGCAGGGAGAAACACAGCCTACACACCTGGATGGACCTCTACACTAAAGCTGTGAACCGCCAGTCCACCGCCATATCCCTGCTAGCCAGGAGATGTGTGAGCATGCAGCATGAAATGGCACACTGCTGCCAGGATATGGGTAGGGGCCTGGTGCAGGTCACACATGCGGTGGACCAAGTGCGTGCTGTAGCCACAGGTGGCATAGGGTCACTGGGCAGCTTGGATACAGACGAACAGTCAAGCATTAGCAGCCTAACTCCTCCACTTCCTGCAGAAAGACATCAGAGTGGGTGCCAGGGGAGAGCAGGGGAAGACACCAGTGAGGTCAGTGCGCAGTCCCAATGAGGGGCAACAGGTCATGCATGCAGGAGGTGAAGGGGCAGCATGTACTCATGGCAATGTGTGAGGCAACACATACCATATGGACTGAGTGACTCATGGCAATGATAGCACTGTAACGTCAACATGTGCAACTATCAACATTCCCGTCACGCTGTGTGACAGGTTTACTCCTGCTGTTAAGGAAATTAAAATCATATCTGAGCATCATTATCTGGTATTGTGTCCTCATTTCTCACCTAGAAGTAGTTCTGTGTGATGTCGTCACGTCTCAGGCACCCGGCAGCCGCCCCAGCACCACCTGCATGTCTGCGTTGTGGAGCTGGTTCCTCCTCATCTGATGTGTCTGCATCTGTCAGATCCACCGGGGTGCCCTTCTTGGTAGCGATGTTGTGTAGCATTGCGTAGGCCACCACGGTTTTGCAACACGTTTCAGGGCTGTACTGTAGTGCAACTCCACTCTTATGGAGGCACTGGAAATGGCTTTTAAGGATTCCAAAGGTCCTCTCAATGGTGCATCTTGTGGCTCAGTGGGCACTGTTGTACCTCTGCTCTGCTGCTGTGTCTGGATTGAGGTACGGTGTAAGGATGTAGTCACGCACAGCATACGCACTGTCACCTGCAGGGCAAAAGTAGGTTGATGTTAAGTACTGTCCTGACAGTTTATACCTTCCCTAGCTGTGTGTGTGTGTGCGTGCCATGCAATTACCTAGCAGGTAGCCCTCTCCAAACTCGCCATTTGTGAGTGAGTCTGAAATGTAATCCAGTGTCAAAAAATGAAGGAATCGTGTGTGCTTCCTGGGAATTTTGCAACAATATCTGTGATGACATGTTTAGCATTGCACACTACCTGGATGTTCAGGGAATTTTTGCACACTACCTGGATGTTCAGGAAATGATAGAATTTTCTGTTTCTAAAAACATACTCATTCTGTGATGGGGTGACAGTGCGACATAGGTGCCATCTACGCAGCCAATAACATGGGGAAATTAGGCTATTTGGTAAAATTCTTGCTTGGTCTGGTCTAGTGCCTGCTGTGTGTTTGGGAATTGGATGTGGTGATGCATCCTCTGAACCATAGCATCAAGGAAAGCACGATAGTGCACTCTGGGAGTCCCCTCCTGCTGTGGCTATTACCACCTGAAAACTCCCTGATGCTAGGAGGTGCAGTGAGCACAAAACCTGCATGCGGATAGGAATGGTGTGTGCCATATATGTGGGGTGTTCAAGTATGGGTGTCAGCTCCTCTATCAACTCCAGGATACTGTATGGGTGCAGCCTGTAGTACACATGGATGTCCTCCTGGGTCCGCTGGAAGAGGGTGAGGCGTGCTCTGTAGATCCTTTCCTGGCGTCTCCATCTCTGTGCAGCCTCTTGGATACGCAGCCTCCTGGCTATCACATACAGGCCAGCCATTGTGGGAAGCCTCAGTGGCATTTTGGGCCTGTTAAAATAGGTTGCACCTGGTTACCACCTGTTCAGAGTTGGTGGTATTTGAGAAGTGCAAAATTGCGATTTTCGTAAAATCAAAAATTGCGATTTTTTGCTGCATCTCAAATCGCGAATTCGCATTTTAGGTGAACAGTATTTGCGATTTGCGCAAATACTGAGATGCACCTTGCGCATTTGCAATTTTATTCACAGAATCCTTGTCACGCAAACTTGCTAATCGCTTAATTTGCGATTCTCATTTTTGTGAGCCGCAATACTTACCTACATCGGAACGCTCTCTTTTGCGATCGCATACACCCTGGGTTCTGCCAATCGCAGTGTTTGCGATCGCAAAATACGTTCCTACATATGGCCCATGGTTGTTCTGCACAGCTAATATGCTTGCAAATTTCAATACACCTCCTTTTACCTGAGATAGCATTTGTGTTTTAGAATACGTATTTATTCCATCAGCTACATGTGAGTGCTAGCTTATTATTTAATATCGGTATATAAGCGTATCTCTATTGTATCTACCACAGCGGATCATATGTATAGTATACTTTTTATGCATCATGTATTGTTCTTATGAATAATTTCTGATCCCATCTCTTTTATACACAGAATCTAATTCCCACATAACAATACATATTCTGCAATAATGCCATTGACTTTTTAATTTCTCCTGGATATGATTTTTGATGGGGGTGAAGTTTTGGAATTCCCACAGCCTCTAGTTCCGGAGGTATTGCATGTCAGGCAGCATGGTGAGCACACCGTTTTCTCGAGTCTGCTGCTTGTGTGAACAATTTCAGGTGCATACTTGTGTATAGTTTGAAGTTTTGTGGTGTACTTCATTTTTTATCATTAATGGGATTTCTAAGAATTGTACCATAATGGGATTACATTCGATATGCTCAACAATACACTAATAGTTGTATAACCTTTTGTCGGCCTGCAATGAGAGAGTACTTCACTTCTGGTACAGAGGTTTTGACTCGTAGTATGCATGATCTAATGACTTGCACATGTACAACCGCACTTGCTTTAACAGTCAGTCACATGTGGTCCCACATGTATATTCAGAATTAGATATTTCCTAGTCACATAAACCTCCATGAGGTATGGTTTAGTCGCATTAAGACTTATGGTACGATTGGTGTCTGGCAACAGATGTAAATTATGTAGATATGTATGTGATTGTAGGTGTAAATTTTCACAATTAGAGGTGTGAATTAATGATTATTATAAATTCCAGGCCTTGATTCTCTTGTCTTTCTTTGTCCAGGGGAGCCTTAATAACATAATGAATGGCATGTGTCGACCTTCAGTTTGGAGGAGGCCAATGACATACCTTGTGGTTCGATCAGATCAGTAATAAGGAGAAAGTAAGGTTCCATTACCTCCAAGGACCCCCTTGACTCTGCAACTACCTACTGATGGATTGAAGTTGGATAAAAAATATCACCACTTTAGGATCTTTAATGATAAGGAAGCAATAAGAAACATATATAATAATAATAATCTTTATTCGGTTTTTTAGCATTTGCAAAACCATAAAAGATATCACAAAATACAGAATTATTATTTAGAGTCGATTAAAAAGTACAATTTAAACTAGACATTTAAAAAAGTTACATTTTCCAATACTGATACAAATCCACTGTCTTACAAGTTATTACGATGCCTCATGATACACTTTAAGAAGTTTAAAACATGGTAGACAGTACACTCAGAGTCCAAGGTTTGGAGGGCCAACATGGCCGGGCGACATTGTCTATGGCCCCATTTTTTAAGTAGAGGAATTAACCAAATTTTCCGATGGGGATGATAAAACTTACAAAACAGTACCGTGTGTATGGTGGACTGTTGAGAAAGGTCGTCGCATGGACATGGGTCTATCTGTGTGTTCCAGTTGTTTTTATCAGGGAAGGTCACTAGCCTGAAAAAAAGGTTCATTCTAAATCTTGTTAAGAGCATTTTCTCGTAGACAGTGAGCTCCATGGTCAGATATAGCTGAATTCTCAAAGACTGCTGGGTCATAATTGCGTGGGTGACAGATTTTTTTGTGATCTGCGTAGTCAGTCTCAGTGACTCCAAGTGGCCCAACGCGAGTCGTTTCAGTTCCTTTTTGGAGATTTCTCTCAGGGTTTCTGGGATGTAAAAGTACTTTTGTAGGCCCAGGTCCGTAAAAAAGTGTCTAACATACGAGAGCCATGCGATTTTATAAGCATGGTCTAGATCCATGGTGTCCTGTAGGATACTTTTAGTCAGAGTGTTTTCTACCGACAACCAGGCTCTCCTCCAGAGCAGGAGAGGTTGAATTTTTATTAAATCTTCAATATGAGAAATTCCCAGCTCTAAATGTGAGGCGTAGGTGGAAGTACCTCTCGGAATTGAGAGAAGGAAACTGATGAAAATGTTCTCTTCTTTTTGTATTGAGCTGGAGGAAACATGGCCCCAAGTCCCTGCTCCATATAATGCAATAGATTGGCATTTTGCAGCGTAGATCTGAAGCAGTTCTACTGGTGCTCTTTTTCCCAGCTTGTTAGAGAATTTTATCAGCGCCATGATTGCTCTTTTGAAGAGAAGCCTCCTGGACTCAACCGCCGCTTTCCAGTTTAAGGCATCATCGATCATGATGCCTAGGTACGGGTATTGTGGGGTCTTTTCAATTTTTTCACCATTCAAAAGGATCGATTTGGTTGATTTTCTTGATCCACCAGCTACCATAACAAACGTTTTTTTGATGTTGATACGCAGATCCAAAGCCCCCATAAAGTCTGCGTATTTGGTTAAGGATTTCTGCAGTTCGTTAGGGGTGCGAGCTAGGATGACTGCGTCGTCCGCATATAGGAGCGCGGGGATCAAGCGACCTTTTGCGCTGGGGAGATCCCTCGCCCCTCGCAGCATGGACTCTTCTAGGCCGTTTGTATACAATGAAAAGAGAAAGGGAGCAAGGACACACCCTTGCCTTACTCCCCGCTCTACCCTGAATGGTGATGTCAGTTCTCCGTTTATTCCGTATCTTACTCTCGCGGTGGCTTCGCTGTACAATTCCCTCAAAAAGTTCAGAAGGGGAGGATCGACCCCCATTACGTTCAGCAGTGACCAAAGCTTCGCATGCGAAACACAGTCGAATGCGGAGGACAAGTCCACATAGACCATGTAGATGGAGCCAGGTTTAGCATGGATATACTTTGAAGTTAACAGACTTAAATTTAGGGCCTGCTCAACTGTCCCAAAGCCCTCTCTAAATCCGAACTGTAAGTCCGAGAGGATGGTTTTATCTTCTGCCCATTGCTGTAGTTTTTCGAGGAGGACTCTTCCAACTACTTTTCCCAGAGAATCTAGGAGCGATATCGGCCGGTAGCACTTTGTGTCCTGACGGTCCCCCTTCTTAAAAATTGGGACCATTATTGAAGAGGACCATGACTCTAATAGGCCAAGTTCCATTGTGGCTAGACATACTCTTGTCAATATTGGAATCCATAAGTCCGGCAGATATTTGAACAAGTCAACCGGAACCCCGTCAGGGCCAGGAGCTTTCCCGCTTTTACTTGAAGACAGTGCCAGTGCTAGGTCCTGCATATCGAGGTCCATGGTTATTGGATAGGTGACTAAAGGGATGTCTGAGTGATTATCTTCGCTGGTTAATGTCAGTTTGAAGATTTCTGAAAAATGATTCACCCACGCATCCTCATCGATGGCCACATCTATTTTTGGACCGGCAGAGTCAGCTAGCATGGGTGATTTAACAATCTTCCAGAAGGTCTTACTGTCTTTCAGGAGTGCGCTCTTATGTAGGGCATTCCACAGGGATTGTTTCAGTTCTTTTTTCCTCTCTTTTCTGGAGGAGATGTACTCTCGTCGGAGAGCTTGGATCTCTGTTGCATCTCTGTTTGGTTTTCCGAGAGCATTCCTTAATTTGGTTTGTGCTTTTCTGCAGTCTCGATTAAACCAACCTGTGGAGTTTATTTTAGTTTGTCTGGATGTTTTAGTCAACTGTTTTTTGACTTGCTCTATTATAATGCTGAAGTTTTCCAAAATTTGTTTTGGCTCTGCATAAGGGTCAAGGCAGATCATGAAGCTATTGTAGGAAGTTTCTACTAGCCGTTTTGTTAATGTGTTTGGGTCCACCTTTTCCCATTTTATGGTATAACCATTGTTCTTCCCCAGCTCCAGTCTATTCTGCGTCAGCGTGTTTGCTATCAATGCCATCAGTGGCCTTGGTTGTTGTATATAGAAGCTCAGGTTTAAGGCAGAGTGATCACTAAGATTGTTTTCCAGAATTTTGAAATTTTTGGTATGATCTTTTAAGCCTTCTGTCACAAGTACAAAGTCTACAGTGGTCGCGTGGCCCCTTCCTCTGTAGGTGGGTTCCAGTTTGCTATGACTCTGATGTATAGGGTTCAAAATGTGTAAATCTAGATCGGCTAATGTTCTGTTCATGACAGTCCCCGCTCCTGAGTGGGAAAAGTGTACCAATGGGTTGTCATTCTCATCTTTTATCCCACATGTGTCGTTCAGGGAGCAGGGGTGAATATTAAAGTCACCTCCCCAGATTATCTGCGGTGTTTCCTTTTTCTGTTTGGCATGCCAGTGATCGGTTATTTTTAATTGGATTACTGAAAGAACGTTCAAAAAGAAGTCATCCTCTAAGTTGTTGTAGAGGTTTATTATTGTGAAGCAAAATTTTTTCCCAATTGTAATTGTGAGGATCTGGAAGTGTGGAGTTAGGTCTACCTTAGTGATCTTCAAATCAGAAATTGTGTTAGCCAGGTATGTTACCAGGCCCCCTTTCGGTCTACCTGCGCTGCTGGGAAGGGCGGGGGAGAAAAAAGTCCTATAGCCCACAAGATGTGAGGGGGTCATTGTCCAGGTCTCTTGTAGACAAATGATTTGTGAATCCTTCAGAAAACCAACGGCCGAGCCGTCCTCTATTTTGTTTCGGAGGCCTGCCACATTCCAGAAGGTAATGGATAACGGTGAGAGTGCCAAATCTAAAGGTGGTTTTTCCATTTGAGGAAGTTCTTTTATAGGATTAATCGGGTCCTTAGTTGTTTGTGCTGGCTCCGTGGAATGGCTTCTTTGTCAATCGACCATTTCCAGGCCGCTAAAACGATTCATTAGCGGTATCCCTTGCCAGTTTTGCCCATTTGTGGGCTCTCTGTAACTGGTGCCATATGGATTCTGCGGTGGTCTCTCCCACTGCTCCCAATTTCTGGATCTATTGTGTGGGCCCATGATCTGCCATGGTGCTTCTCTTTGCGGGTGGTTTTGGTTTGATGGCCACCAAGGGTGGTCGGGCTCATTGTATCGCGGCATTAGTTTTGGACCCGCAATATCTAGCTCCCATGGCTGCAGTATTGGTTTCCTCCAGATGCTATCGATATCACGGGAATAGTTATTGTTGTGATATCGTTTTGGGTAGAAGTATGACAAGGGTCTTGTGGCAATTCCCCCAGAGGTATTAAACTCCCGGGAGCAGATATATTCTGCTATGGTTGGATCCTCAAACGTGATTACAATGCAATCGCCCCGGATAGTTTTTTTTCTGTGGCCCACCCACGAGGTCCGGGAGACTGAGGCTATGGTGCTTTTCCAGTGTTGGGGAACAGGGCGATTAGTGTTCAGCCAAAACTGTACTTTATTCTTCAGTGACCAGTTGGGTTCGGTCCCATCTCCAGTAAGTTCAGGGACCCCTGTCATGACCACTACATATGGACATGCTGCGGGGGGCAGATTTACAGAGGGTCTTTGGTCAGTAATCTCTCTCGGGGCTTTTGTTTTTGTTTGTTTTGTGTTTGTTATGGCAGGAGTTGTGGAGGCAGGGGGGTTTGTCGTAACAGGGGTTTTAAAGGAAGGGGTATTTAAGCTTGGAGTGTTTACTATTGGTAAAGGAAGTGGATTAGATGGTGGAGGAATGGTCAAGGACTTGGGAGTGATTTTTTGGGCAGTAGGAGGATTTGGTACTGTTGAAACCTTTACTGTAAGTTGTTTTTTGGTCTGTGGAGGGGGCAACAATACCGATTTCTTGTTTGGGTGAGTTATGGTCGAGGAATCTGAAGAAGGCTTTTGAGGGACATGCGAGGGTGTAGTTTTGGGAGGACTGGAGATTTTTAAAATTAGACTCTCGATGTTACTAAGTCTAGCTTCTAAAGGGCGAATATAAGAATTCAGCAGGGAAGCTATCTCCTTGATTAATCTAGCTGATTCTTTTTCTTTTCCTTGTAGTCGTGGGCTTTTTGGTTCCAGAATTGGAGAATCATGAAGATCGTGTGGTAGATGATGTATCATTGCAATATTATTGGACGGGGGAACAGAGTGAAGGGGCAATACTGCGGGATTTGTGTCGCCTACCAAGACTATAAGGTCAGCCGCTCCCATGGTTTCGGTGTGGTCTTGTTTTTTGCTAACGTTTCTTTTTTTGATAGCTCCCTCCCTCCTCCCTCTCGTTTGCCTTACTTCTTCAGGCGTTGGGTCGGGAAAAATGTCTGGGGTTTTTTCGAGGTCACTATCCGAGAAAGCTACTGAAAGTTGGGTGGCAGAAAGATCTACGTTGTTTGGCAGACTGAGTCTGTTCGCAGACACAATTGTTGGAGTTGGGGTTGCCTGGGGATCTGGGGTTCTTGCGGAGGCTAGTAGTCCCATTGATGATCGGCGTGCAATGGCGAGTTCAGTTGAAACTCTTCCCTCAATTAGGCTTATACTTTGATCAATAAATGTATTAGCTTTGGCGAGGAAATCGTCCATTGGACCAAGCAATTTATCTCCTATCCCATTTTTTTTGGCTTTCTTCTGTTTGTTAGATCGCGTATTCATTTTCCAATAGGTGGATTAGAGAGGATCAGAGTGTAATAAGTGCCTATATGAAGATGGCCGTGATGAAGCAGTTAGGGGGGTGTGCCGGACCGGACTCTCTCGTACTCGAACGGCCTCAAACGGCCCGCTCTTTGCCCGGTCTTCGCCCCGAGCTGCGTCCCGCGCTGCGGGAGAACACACCCTATTTATGGTAGGTTGGAAAGGGCAGGGGGCGGGGCTAGAGGGAGAGCGGACCGGAAGCTGGAATCGGTCTCGCAGGGACACCTGGATCTGGTAGTCCCTGCACGCTCGCAGCCCTCAAGCCTTCCTATGCCCAAGGTTCGCCCTGGAGTGCGCCGACAAACAGCAGGCAGAGTCAGCAAGACCCTCGATGAAGCGGCACCCGCGGAGCGGGTGCGGCGAACAGCTGATGTGGTCAGAAGAGGTGAGCGCTGGTCCGCAGAAACGCTGGCGGCAAAACCAGCTAGCAGGCGAAATGTCCCAAAGGTCAAGGGCAGCACAGGTGGTTTTTGTCAGCCGTCCGATGGGCGGGGGGCGGGGCTAGAGGGAGAGCGGACCGGAAGCTGGAATCGGTCTCGCAGGGACACCTGGATCTGGTAGTCCCTGCACGCTCGCAGCCCTCAAGCCTTCCTATGCCCAAGGTTCGCCCTGGAGTGCGCCGACAAACAGCAGGCAGAGTCAGCAAGACCCTCGATGAAGCGGCACCCACGGAGCGGGTGCGGCGAACAGCTGATGTGGTCAGAAGAGGTGAGCGCTGGTCCGCAGAAACGCTGGCGGCAAAACCAGCTAGCAGGCGAAATGTCCCAAAGGTCAAGGGCAGCACAGGTGGTTTTTGTCAGCCGTCCGATGGGCGGGGGGCGGGGCTAGAGGGAGAGCGGACCGGAAGCTGGAATCGGTCTCGCAGGGACACCTGGATCTGGTAGTCCCTGCACGCTCGCAGCCCTCAAGCCTTCCTATGCCCAAGGTTCGCCCTGGAGTGCGCCGACAAACAGCAGGCAGAGTCAGCAAGACCCTCGATGAAGCGGCACCCGCGGAGCGGGTGCGGCGAACAGCTGATGTGGTCAGAAGAGGTGAGCGCTGGTCCGCAGAAACGCTGGCGGCAAAACCAGCTAGCAGGCGAAATGTCCCAAAGGTCAAGGGCAGCACAGGTGGTTTTTGTCAGCCGTCCGATGGGCGGGGGGCGGGGCTAGAGGGAGAGCGGACCGGAAGCTGGAATCGGTCTCGCAGGGACACCTGGATCTGGTAGTCCCTGCACGCTCGCAGCCCTCAAGCCTTCCTATGCCCAAGGTTCGCCCTGGAGTGCGCCGACAAACAGCAGGCAGAGTCAGCAAGACCCTCGATGAAGCGGCACCCGCGGAGCGGGTGCGGCGAACAGCTGATGTGGTCAGAAGAGGTGAGCGCTGGTCCGCAGAAACGCTGGCGGCAAAACCAGCTAGCAGGCGAAATGTCCCAAAGGTCAAGGGCAGCACAGGTGGTTTTTGTCAGCCGTCCGATGGGCGGGGGGCGGGGCTAGAGGGAGAGCGGACCGGAAGCTGGAATCGGTCTCGCAGGGACACCTGGATCTGGTAGTCCCTGCACGCTCGCAGCCCTCAAGCCTTCCTATGCCCAAGGTTCGCCCTGGAGTGCGCCGACAAACAGCAGGCAGAGTCAGCAAGACCCTCGATGAAGCGGCACCCGCGGAGCGGGTGCGGCGAACAGCTGATGTGGTCAGAAGAGGTGAGCGCTGGTCCGCAGAAACGCTGGCGGCAAAACCAGCTAGCAGGCGAAATGTCCCCTAAGAAACATATAGACAATGAGCTAGCCTGCCTTTTGCAAGTCTTTGTAATATATGAGAGTTTTTGTTTGTGTTTTTGTATATGAGATTTGTGATTTTCATGTCTTAATTTTCTTCTCAGAGAGAGTATGTAATGTTATGAAATCTAGACAGATGTACAGACAGGTAAAACAAAAAGCAAAGGTGCACCAAAAAACAAGGAAAAGTATTCAATTTGTGTCCAGAATGTATTCTTCAAAAAATTCTTCTTTTATTTAAAGAGGGTTAAAACAGCAATCCTGAGGAATTAAACAGCTGTTGCGTTTCATCCATACACATGGACTTCTTCAGGGCATAAATAATATGTATGCTATAGGAACCGACGATTGAGTCAACAAGTTATACGCAGTAGCTTGTGTGTTTATGTCTTTCTAACAAATTGTATTGATCATAGAAGAAAGGAACGCATAGATTATGCGAAATAAATATCAGTCAAGAAATAGACCGCCTTAGCCACATGTAATATTTCAACATCCAAAGTGATATTGAATCAAGCTTGTCAGGAAACCTCAATATGTGTAAAATAAACAAGCTAGGGGTCAGGTCGCGTGGAGTCGGGGTCCACCCAAAATTATACTTGTCCCAAGAGTAGTAGCTGTACGCCGTGACTGGCCTCAATACGCCGGAGGATGTGATTGAGCCTGTCTCTCGTCAGATAGCGTCAGGACAGACTCCATGACGTACAGACAGGCTTTATGTACTAAACTGATATAAGAAACCTGTGTTTGATTGGGTCAAATTCCCAGTGGCAATTACATTTTTCCTTGTGACATATGTACTTTAGATTGACTTTATCTCTACAGTATACCACCCCTTTGTTTTCAATATAATATTCCCAGGCTACTTAGTGTTAAATGGGTAAACCCCTATCTCACAAAACAGTTGGTAGCTTCTGCTGGAGTCAGTCCCAACCTCCAAGTGCTGAAGTTGAGCTCCTGGAACCCTAGGTTTTATTAAAGTGTACTCCTTCAGAAATCCTTGGAAACCTAGGACTTGTAAGCCTTTTATGCTTCTAAGATCAAGGACTGTCACAAACCTGTCAAGTCAGTCCAACCAAGGTGTGTTGCTGATGGACTGATGGTTCAGATTCCTCCCACTCTGAGTTTTTTCCACTGCAGCATATCCGGTTCAGCGAGACCTCGCGGAGAAGATATCCACCTTCATTAAACCTCCTCTGGCTACAGTGTATATCCTTGCCCTACTGGAATATTATGAGCTTCAAAAAAAGAAAACAGGTGAAAATGTAGAAATATTCACCAGGTAAAGCTGAAAAAGTAACCGATCAGTTAGGGATCATACTTGAGTGCAAAAATTGAATTTCCTTCTCAAAAAGATTTCTCAGCAAAGGTCAATGGCTTCTCCACAGCCTTGTGCAATGGCAACCTCATGGATCACTTTTCACCCACAGTTGCTGCCTTGTCCCACTGAAGATGTTGGACTTTCATTTCAGAGATTAAGTATGCAGGTAAAACTTCTGACCAAATCAAACCTGGTTTTTGTAGCTAACCCGCTAGGTTGCAGCTGACTTGCTTTCCATCACATTTGGCCTCAAATCATACTTAGGTCCAGTTCAACTGTGGCTAGTTGACCTCGGTTAGCACCTAGTACTCTTTGTAGCTATTTTTATTTAACACTTAAAAAATGTGTATATCCGGTTCCCCTCATCTGATTTTTGTTGTTTGCTGTCATTCAATGTTTTAAATGTTACTTTATTTTTCTAAATTGGTTTAGGATTTTTTTCTAGTGTTATGTTTTGACTTTATTACTATGTGTGTACTGCATTAATACTTTACACATTTCTGCTAAGTTAAGCTTGTCAGTTTTGTGCCATAGCTACCACGGCTAGAGGGCAGGTTCATTTAGTGACTTTAGTGATTCACCCTAACAAGGATTGTGGTCATTGCTTAAGGGCGGTCATCAGCCCTTTTAACTAAGGCCACAATGTCTTACAGTGAATATGCGTTTTTCGGTATGAAGTGTGCTGTGCCCACTTCTGATATAATGGTGGGCCTTGCACAATGATGGTAACTCTTGGCAAAATTGGACATTTAGGGAATGATTGGTCCCACATCTGCAATAAAGCTGGCCCTGCTATATTGATGGTAATTGTTAGCATTCTGTAGGCATCCATGTTTTTATCCACCAAGAGAATGAGGGCACTGTGATGTTGTTGATAATGCATAGCATATTCTGCAGTTCAGTTGGATTCCAATGCCCGCCTCTTGTATAATGCTAGCAATGGATTATTTTTATGAATTCTTTCTACATTGCAGGCATGTGTAGCATTAGATTGGGATAAATTGGAAGTCAGAAGGTGTCCATTTGTGGCAGTAGTACATGTACAGATCTGATAAAAATGACAAACTGATGTTTTGGTCCAAAACATGTTTTTGCTAAAAATCAAAAGCTAATATTTCTGACAAAATGTTGTTTTTCTCATTAGAATGATGAACATTTGTTTTAGATACTTATATATTTAAAGATGATATATGAGTGATAACCACTAATGTATGAGTGATATAACCTCTATGCTGTCTAAGCTTGTAGAGTTTCCATAACCTGAGTGTATGGTGGTGTAAAGTCTGGATATCTCTGCTGTGTTTGGCCCGAGATTGTACAATTTTCTAGGTTTTTATTATATTGTAGTTTGTAATTTGTAGTTGGAAACATCTGCACTGGTGACAAGGTTCATAATGACTTAGAGTAAGGTGGGTACCTTTTTTCCTCAATGGATCCACCTCAAACTAAACCCTCTACAAGATTAACCTCTATTAATTTCATTCTGCTCCTTAGCTCCTTTTAGTCCAACCTTGACTTACCTTGCTGAATATTGGTTAGGAAAACCCCAGCCTGCATGGCTCAATGACACTGCTCAGCATGGCTCTGCAATGGTGCAGTGCATTCACTTCAACAGGATTGACAATGATGCGGGACACTGTTTGCGCAGCTCGACGATGATGCAGTTGACTCCCGACTTTGACACTTCCCACAGCCAAGGTATTTCTTCAGCTGGACTTGTCTGGGTCCTGTAGGCAGCCTGCCGTTGATTACGGTAGGCCTGAACTTTGGATTAGCAGCTGTCCCTCACAACCTCAAGAATTCTTTTGAACCCTAGTGAATTCTAAGAACTAATTTTGCATTTAATATTCAAAAATTCATATCAGCATTGTGATTATTCCTGAGCATTTCGCCCACAAATCATTGATTTCAGGTTTGGTATTCAAATTAGTTCAATGGTACCAAAACAGTATTACTACGCCCAAAATGTGTGAGGTTACTACAAAAAATTCTAGGACTAGAAACCATGTTTGCAATGACTTGGAGTAAGGTGGGGGCCTATTGGGGGATTTCTCTCCTTGGGACCTCAATGTCTCACAATTTCCAATCAGTGTAGTGACCGTTGCCTAAATCTAAAGAGGGATGGGCGACAACCACAATAATGCAGCCATCCGGTGGGGGTGGGTAACAAAGTCAAGGGTCTCCAGACTCTCAGACGAAAACTCAGTAGTTCCCCTTCCTCTTAATTGGTTCGGAGAACTACTAGTTCAGTGGGTTGAGAGCAGCACAGATTCATTGCACTGCTCCCTCTCAGCCACCCTCGAATGCCTCCGTCAAACTGCAAGCACACTTGTATTCACAACAAAAAGTGTCCAACATCAGCTTTGATTCCTTTGGGAAATAAATCCTCATTTCAAAATTAAACATATTTGTTTAAGTCTTCACAGTGTGGCTTCTCTGATATGCAAGATGCCACTGATTGACCTTCTAAAGCAGCATTTCCTGCTGCAGCTAGACTAGACCCCATAACACAACAGTAAGAACACATCACCCCTTCAAGCGAGTGCTAACTTAAATCTCAGCTGGATTGTGTATAAAGACCTCCGAACAGGTAAACCCAAATACAAGGCAAAAAAAAGCCCTCCAAAAGAATGAAAACGAACCACTTTCTACCAGTCTTTCACTAAGTGTGCTACAAAGATTGGCTCTACATTCGCTTGCCCTTTGGGCATAACAGTATGTGGACCAGATGTACGACCCTTACATTTTGCGAGTAGCAAACCCTATTTTATGAGACATTAATTGGTTACGACTCGCAAAATAGGATTTGTACAAGAGCCAGACCATTTTTGTGGTCGCAAATGGGCCGATTTCCCATTTGAAACAGCAAAAAATGGTCCTACATCTGGGGCCAGATATACAAACCATTAATTTGCGACTCGCAAATTGGTATGCACGACAGTGTCCGAGACACTGCTTGCGATTCCAAATGGGGTCGCAAATTGCATGCCTTATGCAATTTAACTAGGCTCTCGCAATTTGCAACCCCATTGGGAATGGCTAGCACTCCCTCAGTTGGTGGCTTGTTGGGGTCAGCAGACCACCGTGCCTGGGACTGCTTTTTAATAATGATGTTTTTTTAAAGTTCAGCCCGTTTTCCTTGAAGGAAAACGGGATGCATTTAAAAACATAAATGAAACTTTTCAGTTTCATTTTTTAAGGGCAAAAAAATATTTTTAGAGCCACTCACGAAGGCGAAGTGGTCAACTGGGGACCTCTTCCTGTTTGCAAGTGGTTTACCACCCTTCTTTGAAGGGTGGTAAACTGCGACTGTTTTGCAACTGTAATTGCGGTTGCAGAACAGTCATACATAGCTTCAGAAGTCGGTATTAGGAAGGGATGCCCTTGAAACGCCCCTTCCTAATAGCAAGTTGCTAATCCTATTTTGCGAGTCGCAAATTGATTTGCGACTCACAAAATAGGATTAAACATGGGCAACACGTTTTTGCGGGGGCAAACGGGTCTAAACCACATTTACGCCCGCAAAAAAAGTTAGTACATCTGGCCCTCAGGCCTGTATTTCCATCAATACCATGTAAATCCTCCTCTGCCTGCACCATTAGCAAGTGTTTATCACCGAACACTTCATGTTTCGCTCTGATCTATCCCTCCTTCCTTTCCCGAAGTAAATTTGTATTTGCTATACATTGACTTATGGGTCACCTGCTAGATGATGTTTTGCTGCTCCACATTAACTTTTATTTTGTGCTTCCATCTAATGCAACTTTGTTTCTTCAACACAGTAACATTGCAATTAAACTGACTTTGTAAGCGCGCTGATACCCAGGAGGTGGTTTATAAAACGGCAAATCAATAAACAAATATAGAGGTGAAAGTTAGACCACAAGATGTAGCGAAGAAGTGAGGTGGGTAGGAATGACATGTCAATCCTACTGGTATGACAAATATATCTAGTGGGTTTGCAAAATCAGCGCTTTTCAGAAGCGCACCTGGGATGTCCATGTGACAGTGCACGAAGCATAAACGAAAGAAGGTAAATCCTCTATATGTGGCCAACAGATTTACACAGGTACTGGTTACTAACCAAATATGTTACTCTTGCATTTTGCCTTTTCCTGTTATTCACTTCAAGAACTTCCCCGATAAGCCACTGTATCTGTCATAAAACGTGTGACAAAATCCATGTTTAACTATGAAACACTAAGGGACGTCCGAAAGCGTTAAACCTAGATGACAAGATTCATGCACAAAACAGCGGTGTTCAGACTGTTAATTAATGGAACATCACTAAGATCAAAGCAGCAGCAAGGACTATTAAATCACAAAGGAATGCACTCGTTAGTACATTAACACTGTCCGCTGTAAGTGGAGAAATGAGACCTGTAACTGCGCAGAAAATATTGTGGTTATTGCCTGCTTTCCCAATTACATCGAAGCATTTGCGCGGCCTCCGGCTGCCACTTGTAAACTCGTGCCCATCTGCTGCCATGGCTTGGTGCCTACTCACAAGGTGCTTGGACGGTAGCCCATAGGCATTGGTGCCAGTTTGTGATGGGCATGTAAATCTGCTATCATAACACTGCGGAGACCCCATCTGCTCTGCATTAAGCCGCTTCCCTGTGCCAGCAATTAGTCACTGGGAGTTCATGCTTCCTTCCACTTGGTCACACAATCTGGCATCTGCCAGGAGGTGTATGCCAACAGTGCGCCCTCTCGTGCCTAGGCAGCTTCTCGTGAGTCAGGCACCCGGATGAGTGAGTAGGCCTTCTCACTGAAACTGAAATTCAGAAGGTGACAGGCATTTAGGTAAAGCCGGAATCTGCGATGTATTGGAGTGATACCGTATTTTTTGTGTTTGACACTTCATCATAAGCGCCCGAAAATGTACGGTAGGATGAATGACCGGTTTGGGGTGATTTTACAGATTCATTTACACCCGTAGAATAGGGATCATATTGACCTCATTCACAATAGCATTACCTGAGGAGGGGGGATTTCATATACTTTTTGTGGGGATTTGGCGTTTTTATGTCTCAGTGTCGACCTTCCCCAGCCAAGCCTTAACTGGAGTCAAAGCCAGCGAATCATCCGAAGGGCTCATTTACTGGATGGCTGCTGTGTGAGCCCCAGCCCACTGGGCTGGGGGACCCTTTCATTGGCTCCCACAGCAGAGGACCGCTCAATATCTAGAGATACCAACGTCTGTCGTGTCATCACATCTGCCAGTGTGGTGGATGCTCTTCATATCCTTTGGATGCCGAGCAGACCACAACGTGCTTCTTTTGTTTGCTCAATATTCTCTATTGCTTTTCAGCAACAGAACCCAAAGCAGTGGTTGATTGATGAAAAGTAACAGGCCCCTTTGTGTGCAGAGAATGTTCTCTCTAAATATCAGGAACATTTTTACATAATCCTTCTGAAAATTGTTGTTTCTCATGGAAGAATCTTTGGCAGACCTGTGCAGGAAGCGTAGTGATTGTTGAACTGCCCTATTTAGGGCAGGAAATCTGCTGCTGTGTATTGGAGGTACTGTGGTTGCTGAGTCACTAGGGGAAAGGATTTCCTTAGGCAGAGCCATCTGAGTCTTCACTGTTGAAGATGTCCCCCTCTCCCTCTTAATGGTGATTAATTTGCCTCTAAATGAGCCTAAGAGTCTTTATAAGGCAATAATGTTAACAGTAAGACCATCCACAGTTCTAATTTTTCGGTATTTACTACTAGTGTTAAAGTACTTTATTTTAGGTATTTTTCCCAAGTTCATCTGTGTAAGACCTGTCATCTTCGGTGTGGTCTTTGGTGTGGTTTCCCCTTTTTTTGCCTCTACCTTCTGTATTTTTGACGCTGTGCTGGATTTCGTTTTTGCTGGTTCAGATGCTTTGGGCACTTTGCCACTGCTGATCAGTGTCAAAGTGCAAGTGCTCCCTGAGTAAATTGTTATTGTGATTGGTTATACATGATTGGCATATTTGTATTACCAAGAAGTCCCTAGTAAAGTGCACTGAGTGTGCCAGGACTGGTGATTCACATGCTACTAGTGGGCCTGCAGCACTGATTGTGCCACCCACATAAGTAGTCCTAAAATGGTGTCTCAGGCCTCCCACCGCGGTGCTTGGGTGCAGTTGCTAACTGCATGCTACTCTGGCAAATGTCCACACTGGCCAGGCCTAACCCTTCCCTTTCTGTACACATTGGACACCCATATAGAAGGTCCTAGGAACCCCCCCCCCCCTGGCCAGGGTGCAGTGTATATGAAAGGAAGAGCATGTACTGGTGTGTGTGACATGCTTTGGTAGTGAATTACAGCCATTTTCATTTTTCACTATTGAGAGGGCTATCTTGCCCATAGGCTATAATGTGGAATGCTGTGCATAATGTTTACCTGCATATCTTCCCATAGGAGCAAGATAGAAAATTAAAGTCTGGTATCCCTGGACTCAGAATTTAATAACACATCTTTTAGGAAGGATGGTTTTTAAATCTTGTGATTGAGAACTGCACTTTTAGATAGTGGCTTTTCTCTTGTCTAACCTTTCTGTGTGCCTTGGCCTGTTTGTGAATTGACTGCCTGGTTTGTGAGTGACAGGTGCTAGGGAGCCCCAAGGAGGCTGGCTGAGTCAGCCCTAGGCTGAATAGCTGCATCTTGAGTGGTGGGAGGGCATAGCACCTGGGCCTGAATAGGGCTGTGCCTGCCTTCCACAATGCTGGCTCCACCTCCTGCTGGGTGGCTGACGACCCTGCCCCTCTCTCTGAAAGGGAAGAAGAAGTCAGGAAAACAAAGTGCTCCAGGGCCGACCAGAACTGGTTCTGACTAAGCCAAGGCCTCTCTGCCTTCAGAGAACAAAAGAAAGACTGGTATAAAAAAGGCTACCCAGACTACAGAAAAAAAAATTAGATCATCCTGAAATCAAGACGGAACCTCCGCCAATGAGAAAGCTGGAAGACTGAAGAGGAAGGACTGTCCTGCTGTTTGTTTGTGGGCTGACCTGCAGTTTCTTTGCTGCCAAGGACAGGGGAAGGACTTTGCTGTTGCTGTGTCCTTTTGCTTGAAGAGATCTCCAGGGGCCTGAGGAGAGCTGGCCTACTGTTAAGAAGTCCCAGGAACAAAAGGATTTCACCCCCAGCATTCCCTGAACTCTGCTGTAGGAGTACTGTCCTTCCTAGAGTGCTTGGTCCAATTGTAGGGCCTCTGGAAGTTGTGCCTGCTGTGTGGGGTAGCCGGACAAGAAGAAAAGAAGAATATCTGCAATTTACACGCACTGCTCGCTTGCGGAGTGCGTTCCCAACAGTGCAAGGAAATTCCAGCCACCGCAAAGATCGAGATCATCGCAGCGCCTGTTGTTGCTGCAAGAAACAACGCATCGTTTGCTTGCGGAACGCATCACCCCAGTGTGGCAAGATTCCTGTCACTGCGAGTATCGTCGCAGAGCCAGACATCGCTGTGTGAGATCGCCGAACCGCTGGCTTGCAGACAGCATCACGTCTCTGCGAATATCGTCGCAGAGCCATTGCATTGAGGTGCCGCGAGAGGAGTAGATTGACGCTGTGCAGCGCATCGCCGTCACACCTGAGATTATCGCCGTCCTGATGATCATCGCATCGTGCCTGTACGAGACTCTTCCTACCGAACCTGCGCACCGGAATCCATACAAGATATCGCATCCCTCCCCATAGAGACCGGATTTGTCGCAATATGCCCGCTGCGTGCAGAGGGGCTGTCACATCGCCTCCCCAGGGTCTCAGGAGTGACGCATCGCTTGTTTTTTAACGCTGCAGCTTCCATTTGGAACTTTTTTCGTGTCTACAGGTACTTTGGGCTAAACGTGACGCAACTGTGGAATATTTTGATGCAAATCCTAGAACTCTTTTTAAAGACTTTTCTTGAACTGTGTTTGTTGGATTTTTGTTGTTTTGTTCTTGTCTAGTTTAGATACAAATACTTTATTTTTCTAAACTGGTGTGAGGTCCATTTGTGGTGTTTTCACTGTGTTACTGTGAGTGTTGGTACAAATACTTTACACATTGCCTTTGATAAGCCTGTCTGCTTGTGCCAAGCTACCAAGGGGGTGAGCAGGGTTTATCTAAAGAGTGTATCCCCTTTACCCTGACTAGAAGAAAGGGTCCCTATTTGGACAGTAGTACCTACCTCTGCCACCTAGAGACCCCCAGATCTAACAATATGTGCAACAGTCAGAGGCAGGTTTTCTATTTCTAGCTCCTAGCCTAGCCCTATCTCAAAGGCAGGAGGCTTGATGATCTGACCATGGTAGAAGGAGGTGATGTAGGTTCAAATTGTTCCATTGATCAGAGGCCCAGATTTACTAAGATTTGGCATCAGAATTGCTCCACTCTTCTGGAACCGCCCTTAGACGCAAAATCCATGTTGGGATTTACGAAGCCAAGCAATCAAGATTTGGTGACTTTGCATTGTAAGTAATAGCTCTGTTGTGCATTATTTTGCATCAGGGGTATTATCGGTGGAGCATGGGTGTTTCTGTGCATCCAGCTTTGCATGTTGATGCAAACCCATATTTACCAAAGTCAGAACACATGGGTTTGCACCAAAATGGTGTGCCTGCCTCAGGCTGGTAAAACAAAGAGAAATATCTCTATTTCTCCTTGTTACTTCCCAGTTGAATGTGTCCTACATTTTGCAGCGCACACACAAAGAGGAAGACACCTCCAAGAATAGTTGTGTGTGAGAAGGTACTGCACAAAAACGATTCCGCCCACAATGCAGGCAACCTCAGATAGTGACTCAAGGGTACTTGAGTTGGTTCTAGGCAGCCATTAGTATGCCTGCACCACGAGATAGCAGAACTGTGCCATATTTTAGTAGATTTTGATGCAAATTAGTGCAGCAACTACCCTTGCTGCATTAAGTTTCATCACAATTTAGTAAATCTGTCCCCACCCTAAAGTGCATGTTCCTGCATGTACTGTGTGGCATGCATGAAATGGTGCATGCCACACCATGCACAAACGTCCTGTAGGTGCTGGCATGGCAGCATTATGCGGATTAGGCTCTCCTATGATCACAACATACCTGTCGCCATGACTCCACCGCCGCACTGCCCGCCTGCCCTGGTATCAACTCTGAATCTGGCTTGGTGGTCTTCCTGAGACCGCAGAAGTGGTGGTCCTACAGGAAGACTGAAATGGGTGGGTGGGAGGAGCACTCCTTGTGATTAACTACGTGCGAGTCCTAAAACTCAAACATTTTTTTACCAATATTGTTCCACCCCAGTCAAATAAAGAGGAACCAGAGTTCCTGGAATTTAAACCTAAATCCAGATTTCAAGCACCGGTCACTCATAAAATTTTGGACGCATTTGAAAACGCAGTATTGAATGATTTTGAACGCTTAAATTTAAGCAAGTCCAAAAAGAAAAACCTATCGGTTTATGATACCAACATACTTAGGACCTTACAGGAGAACACTGAAATTCAGATCCAGAAGGCCGATAAAGGTGGAGCAATTATTGTCATGGACGCTTCCATGTATAAACAAAAAGTTGATGAACATGTAGCTGATACATCCATTTACTATCAGCTAGACAAAGATCCCACTGAAGATCTCAAAGCAACACTCCAAGGAATTCTAATACAAGCACTTGAGTCAGGTCACATTTCAAATTCAACTAAAGCGTTTCTCACAGTGCAGTACCCCAAGAGACCACTCCTCTATATGCTCCCCAAGGTGCATAAGAATCTACTAGACCCTCCTATGCGTCCTATAGTGACCGGGTGTGGTACCATTTTTGAACCGCTCGGTCAGTATATCGACACTTTTCTTCAGCCATTCGTTCAACAGTGGCCCTCGTACATTAAAGATACCAATGATTTTCTGAGAAAATTACAGGAAACACAAATCAGTGAACAAGTGCTTTTGTGTACAATTGACGTGAAAGCGTTGTACACTTCAATACCCCATCAGTCCGGAATGGAAGCCGTGGAATGGGCATTGTTGCAACAACCCTCAATTAAAGCCAATAAAGTTTTTGTTCTTGAATTGTTACATTTTTGTCTGTATCACAGCTACTTTCAGTGGTCTGCAAAATTCTTCCTACAACAAAATGGAACATCAATGGGATTTGCGGGAGCTCCCGCGTACGCAAATACCTTTATGGCGAAATTTGAAGCCGACTTCATCTACAGCAAAGACTCTTGGAAGAAACACGCCATTATCTATCACCGCTTCATTGACGATATCTTTGTATTATGGTCTGGCACAAAAGACAGTTTAGAATCTGAAATTGAAGTACTCAACAACTGTCTAGAACAGATTGAATTCACACACACCATCAGTGAAAGGGAGATTTCTTTCCTGGATGTCAAGATTAACATTCAAGATCATAAGATTTCAACAACCCTATACCGCAAAGATACTGACGTTAACAACGCACTTTCTTATAACAGTTTTCACCCATTGAACTTGAAGAATAACTTACCTGTGTCTCAATATATGAGAATCAAGAGAATATGTTCGACCAATGAACAACTTGAATTGAACCTAACACTTCAGCAACAGAGATATCAAGAAAAAGGGTATCCAGATGAGGTACTAGACAAAGCCAAAATGAGGATTCAAACCACCAATAGGGACAATCTGCTTAGGCTCAAGCCCAAAAAAGTGAATGAGAAACTTGTTTTTGTTTCAAAATTTTCCACATCATCACAGAAAATCAAAAATATAGTGAAAAGACACTGGGAACTATTACAGAATGAATCAGACTTCAATGGCATTTTCACCCATAAACCAATTTTTGCCTATACAAGATCTAAAAATATCAAGGAACTTCTGACTACACGGACAAGAGAGACTGATGTCCAGCACAGAGGAATGAAAAAATGCCACAATTGCGTTCACTGCTCCAATGTTATTGAAGGCAACAAATTGCATCACCCTTTAAATGGACGAGAAATCAATTTACACTACGATGGTGATTGCAATAACAAAAATTTGATTTACTACATTAAATGCCCTTGTGGCAAATTATATACAGGCAAAACCGAGAGAAAACTGAAAACCAGAATCTCCGAGCATAAAAGCACGATTAGGAATAAAAATTTCAAAAGCAACCTCGCTAAACATTGGTCGGAGAATAGTCACAACATTTCCCAACTTAGGTTTTCCATACTGGAAGTCTTAAAAATACACGAGGGGGTCGATCTCACCAGATCCCTCCTCCAGAGAGAAATCCACTGGATAAAATTCCTTAAAACTCAGGAACCCACTGGTCTTAATGAATAAATTGATCTTTCATGTTTCCTGTGATCCATTTTTCAGCACTGTGATCTGTCACCTTTGTTGTGCCTGCTCACTTTAAAGTTGATGTGTATTCCCCTTGTTTTGTAGCATTGTATTACAAGTGAGTGCATTAATCTTTCATATTTCCTTCATTTCACTTACTCTCACGTTTCACTCTCACCATTTCCCTATCTTTCTTTCAGTGTTCTCCCCCACGTTAGAGTATTCCTCTCCCCATTCCAAGATGGCGCCGGTTTTCAGACCGGGAGATTTCTCACAGATCGGCACATTGTCGCTTGTGTAATTTAAGCGTTTTTTGTATGGCCCTTCATTTGTTTAAACTTTAGTTTACCCGTGTAGCAGGAGTCCTGGCGTTTTGACAGTGAGCGTTTTTTCGGATTAGTTTGTAGCATTCGCTGTAGTCCGGTTTCTGTTTCTATAGTTAGTTTGTTTATATGCATCCAGGAAAAGGCGGAGTACAGGAGCTTCCGGGTACTACCTGAACGCGGTCCGCGTTTGAGTGTGTGCAGTCTTGTGGAATGACGCTGATTTGAATTTGGTAAGGTTGGCAGAAGTTGGGTTATTTTGAGATCTGCCCTTGAGCCTGTTATTTAGAGTCGGCTTAATTCTTTCAGATTCGGTTTCGCCGATGGTTTACCTTCTCACTTCCCAGCTGTCCAGAACTGCGTTCATTTAGAAAACAGTCCAAGGTAATTGTCTGATTTGTTTTGCTTCTACTGAGCCCGTTTTCGTTCAGAGGTTTTGTTTTACAGTTTCTCCTCCCCTGTCTGTTATTTACCCTAGGATCTTCTACGTATTTTGCATTGTGAGTATGTTTACTAAACATTCTTTTACACGCACTGCGGTGTGGGTTAAGGTCTCTATCCCTACCTTCCTCTTTTAATGCACCAGAGTTTCTGCCATGTATAACCTGAACCCTTGTACATCTTGTTAGAGAAAAATTGATACTATGTTTTATCTTAGTTCCAGGCCCCCGACGAAGAGCTTGTTAAGCTCGAAATGCATTGGGCACAAGAAGATGCATCAAAATGACTGTGTATTTCTAAATGTATTTTTGAATATATGCCAAATTTTGTTACTGAATGTTTAAATGCATCCTATAATTTCATGAAGTAAAAACTTGAATATTCATTGTTCAAATGTTGATGTTGATTTATTCAATTGAAAAGTGTTAAGTTTATAGTGTTGTTCATAATATTTGAATCACAAATAGCAACAGTGCTACGAGGTTGAGTGTGTTCCACGCTCAAGTTAGGACCTACAGGAAGACTGCCAAATTCATAAACCCGCCCTAAGTTTCTTCAGAACTTTACTTCAAGAAACTCTTTGCTGACTTGAAATATCCTTTTCAATTTACAGCTGAGAGCATTCTATATCTTTTAATAAGTGCGGATGTGTCCACTGAAGCATAAATCTCTCAAGATGCCCAAGCCAGATATATGTTGTTAATCCAGTCTATTTTCTTTTCTGAATTTTGGAGCTTGGCGCTATTTTCCTCCCCTCACAAAAGTTAGAATACCCTATGTGATATGCTTCAAGCAACTTTCAGGTCGGCGCTGGAAAGACACAAAGTTTACAGATGATCCACCTTTCTTCGGAGCAAGTCGCAACAATGCACCAGTTTTGATGAACTAGGCAGTGGAAACAGCTTGGCTGGTATACTTGCAAGACAGAAAACACCTGGACATGTCCAGTGGCCAACACAAGACAGTGGGATGCTGGGCAAGAGATACCTATGGTGAACTATAACAACCTACAGGTGAGGTCAGGGAGAAGGAGGACAGAAGCCGGTGAGCACAGCTGTTGTCAGACAGTGGTGATGCCTTCCACACTCCTTTGCTGCTAAATGAAAAGGCGTTCCCTCCTGTGGGAGAGGTAGCTGAGGACTTAGGAGGAGAGACCTTGAAAACAGTGTTGTATAGGTTAGGAGTAACCCTCGGTGAAGAACTACGCTCCGTTCGTGGAGTTTGCGGAGTTTCGGCAACTCCGCGCTCCGCGGAGAACGCAAAGTTGTCGAATACTCCGCAAACTGCTGCGTAGTGTAGTTCTCGCGCGCTCAATAGCATTTTCGCGTGCGCGAGGATGCTTGCTTTGTAAGATCGAGTTGCCGAACACGCAGAAACTGCAATCTGGCACAGAATAACTCGCAAACACGTTACTAGTGACCGGAAATAAGGGGACGCGATCGGGCGGGACAAACCTCATGGGTAACTTCGCGCGCTACACATTCCGAGCATGCAGGCAATCAATCAATCAATCAATCAGGATATTTGTATAGCGCTCTACTCACCCAGAGGGTCTCAAGGCGCTTGGGGGAGGGGGTTCCGCTACTGCTCGAACAGCCATGTCTTGAGTTGCTTCCTGAAGCAGAGGTGGTCTTGGGTCAGGCGGAGGTGGATGGGGAGGGAGTTCCAAGTCTTGGCTGCCAGGTAGGAGAAGGATCTTCCTCCCATGGTGGATCTTCGGATGCGTGGCACGGCGGCGAGGGCGTGGCTGGTCGATCGTAGCTGGCGGGTGGGAGTGTAGAAGGTCAGGCGGTTGTTGAGGTACCTGGGGCCCAGGTCGTGGAAGGCCTTGTGTGCGTAGGTGAGGAGTTGGAACGTGATTCTCTTGCTGATGGGGAGCCAGTGAAGGTCTCTCAGGTGTCCGGAGATGTGGCTGTGTCGGGGGATGTCCAAGATGAGTCGTGCGGAGGCGTTCTGGATGTGTTAGAGTCTTTTCTGGAGTTTGGCTGTGGTTCCGGTATAGAGGGTGTTTCCGTAGTTCAGTCGGCTGGTGACGAGTGCCTGTGTGACCGTCTTCCTGGTTTCGGTGGCGAGCCATCGGAAGATCTTTCGGAGCATGCGTAGGATGTTGAAGCATGATGATGAGACGGCGTTGACTTGTCTGGTCATCGAGAGGGAGGAGTCCAGGATGAAGCCCAGGCTGCGTGCGTGGTCTGTTAGTTTGGGTGCGCTGCCCAGGGCAGGGGGCCACCAGGAGTCGTCCCAGGCGGAGGGTGATGATCCAAGGATGAGGACTTCCGTCTTGTCTGAGTTCAGTTTCAGGCGGCTGTTCCTCATCCACTCGACTACGTCTTTCATCCCTTCATGTAGGTTGGTTCTGGCGGTTCCTGGGTCGTTGGTGAGGGAGATGATCAGCTGGGTGATGTCTGCGTAGGAGATGATGTTGAGGTTGTGTTGTCGCGCGATGGATGCAAGGGGACTCATGTAAACGTTGAAGAGGGTGGGGATAAGTGATGATCCTTGTGGTACGCCGCATATGACTTCGGTGGCCTTGGATCTGTACGGGGGAGGCGGACTCTCTGGGTTCTTCCGGTGAGGAACGAGATGATCCACTCCAGTGCCTTCTCTTGGATTCCGATGTTGCTGAGGTGCTGCACTAGGGTGTGGTGGCAGACCGTATCGAATGCTGCGGAGAGGTCCAGGAGGATGAGGGCCGCTGTTTCCCAGTTGTCGAGCAGGGCTCGGATGTCGTCAGTGGCTGCAATGAGGGCGGTCTCGGTGCTGTGGTTGGCGCGGAAGCCGGACTGCGAGTGGTCGAGGCTGGTTGGGCGAGCGCAATTGGTGATCCACTGTGTGAGGTTGTTGGCTGCTTGTTTGGGTTCCGTTGAGCTGGCGGGAGGGTTCTGGCTCAGTGAAATGGTGAGCTGGTCGGTGGTGATCTTGTTTCAGTTCCTGCGGGGAACCTGTTGCGGGTGGTGGTGAGTCGTGGTCTTTCTGAAGCTGAAGTGGACGCAGCTGTGGTCTGTCCAGTGGAGTCCGGTGGAGTGGCTGAAGGAGATGTACTTGCTGGAGGAGAAGACTGGGTCAAGCGGGTGTCCGGCGTAGTGGGTGGGGGTGTTCACCAGTTTCATGAGTCCGAGGTTGGCGAGGTTGTCCAGCAGGGTGGTGGTGGTTTTGTCGTTGTTGTTCTCCAGGTGGAAGTTGAGGTCCCCTAGGAGGATGTAGTCAGCGGAGGCGAGGGCGTGCGGGCTGATGAAGTCTGCGATGTCTTCGCTGAATTGTGTGCGAGGTCCTGGGGGTCTGTAGATGAGGGTGCCTCTGACTGTGGTTTTGGGGTCGGTGTGTATCTGGAGGTGAAGATGTTAAGCGGCTGTGAGGGTGTCGTCTGAGTTGGTCGTGATGTGGATGGTGTTCTTGTGGACGATGGCGATGCCTCCTCCTGTCTCGTTGACGCGGTCTCTCCGGGTGATCTTGTATCCGTCCGGGATGGCGACGGCGATGTCGGGCACTGAGGAGGCGTTCATCCATGTTTCCGTGAGCAAGGCGACGTCTGGAGATGTGGTGTCGAGCAGGTTCCAGAGTTCCACGGTGCTCCCGAAGACGAAAAATGGCTCGCGAACGGGTCAAGCAAGCTACTACGCATGCTCACGGAGTTATGCGTAGTTCGCGGAGTGCAAGTGCATCTTCGCGTAGCTCCGCGGAGTGCGGCTACGCGAACTACGCCCAGGCTTAGTTAGGAGTCTTAGTTATGCTACGATATGTGTATAAAAATTATTACTAGCACAAATTGACTACAAAAATTGAGTACGAAGTTCTGAGGTGGGTCACAGAACACAGTAGGAGAGAATGTGTGAGGACAGGTTGATCGGTTGTCCTCCAAGGAGGAGGGAGTTCCTCCTTTTGGAACTAGGGCCCTCACACACCCAGCAAGCTAGGTGCCATGCTCCTCGTCGGGTCTGCACTGCAATACCCGATGGGCACCCATAAAGGATCGTAGATAGCTTCGAGATAACATATTTGGCTAACATTATGATGCACACACCACCTCAGGCGATGGGAGCTACCCATTGTAAGATTATAACATTATAAAACCATGACATATGGACTTCTATGGTATATGATCATATCATGTAGGTGGGGCGTGGCTTGGGCGCCGATGGCGATGGTCGCCTGAGAGCTCGGCTCCGGGACTGAGCCCGGATTTATCCTGTAAATCGGTGGCTACGGGGCACCCCAGACCCCGCATTCGGCTAAGTGGACCGACGGAGACCTGCCGGGGCCCTTGGTGGAGCTCGGACGAGGGTTGCTCCGGAGCGCAATCGAAGTTTGCGGAGTCGCGGAGTGCGTCCCAACATGGCGCCCGGACTTCTTTGTCCCCCTGGCCAGACCCGCTGACTTGGAGGAGCGTAGCGAGCGGCGACTTGCGCCCGACTTCGCCATCCCCGACGGCTCTGTGCACTGGCTGTCTATTGGATCGGATCTCTCACGACGACTTTGCACTCGGCTGGGTGGCCGGGAGGGTGCCCACGTTGTAGGGGACCCCGGGAGCGGACGCCCTGTTCTCTGGGCGGTGGCCCGTCTCGCGACTCCGCACCTAGCTACATCTTCCCGGCCAGCCCACTTCCATGGGAGGCGCGACACCTTGGCGCTACACATCGTCCAGTGGAGTTGGGGACCCTCACCCTGGATCCCTAGCGGGTGAGCGGGCCTGCCTGGCACGACGACGGCTGTCTCCGCCCCCTCATCGGTGCCCTCGGACGCCGTGGCGGTGGCGTGAGTCGAAGCGGAGAAGTCTCCACAGGCCCTGGAGACGGAGTTCTCCTGTATTCGATCTGAGGACCAGGAGCCGGGAGGGTCGTGGTCGACACCTGCGCCCGGAGACGCCTACTCCGGGACTTTTACGGAGTACCCCCGGCGACATGGGGAAACCTAGGGGAGCCAAGGGGCCCACCCCGACCGCCTCGGACTCGGAAGCCCAGGACAAAGAAGAGCTTGGGGACCCAAAGAGTTCTGATGGCGCGTCGATGCAACGGCAGTTTGACCGCGTCCTAGAGGCGATAACGACTACGAGATCGGCCCTCCAACAAGACATTGCCCAGGTGGCGACGAGCCTTGGTCTCCTCAGAGCGGACCATGGCAAACTTTCGGACCGGGTCAAGGAAGTGGAGGGCTCGGTGAAGGCCTTGGAGCCGGCGCAGCGAACCTTGGCTGCGACGATGAAGGATGCTTTGTCCCGGATTGTATCCCTGGAGCAGAGGGCGGAGGATGCAGAAGGCCGCAACAGGCGGAACAACATTCGTGTCGTGGGCCTCCCGGAAAAAATTGAAGATGGCGATATGGTGACATACTTGGAGGCCTGGCTCCGCGACACGGTGGCTCCGGAGGGGCTATCCTCCTTCTACACTCTGGAGCGTGCCCACAGAGTCCCGGCGCGGCCGCCGCAACAGGGACGCCCCCCGAGGCCGGTGGTGGCGCGTTTATTACATTTTCGGGACAGGGATTTAATCCTCAACGCCGCCAGGCGTGATGGTCCATTCAAAGTAGCGAACAGTCAGGTGAACATCTTTCCGGATTACACCTACGAGACTCAACGCAAGCGTTTCTCCTTCCTGGCGGTCAAGCGCGAGCTCAGGAGCGAGGGCATCCAGTACTCACTTCTCTACCCTGCGAGGCTCCGCATCATAATAGACGACAAAACTCAGTTCTTCGACACCCCGGAGGATGTCTGTGCCTGGCTCGAGCTATATAGGGCGGGGAAAGATGGTTTCGGCTCCTCGTCCCAACAGGCAGATGAGCCGGAACAGAGGCGGCGATCCAGGAGGATCAGGAATCGCCGCGGCCGCACGGGAGGGCCCTCCACTGCAGAGACATCATCGGAGCGGAGGGGAGTGCTGGAAGTGTTGTCGGAGTTGTCGGGTGCCCGGGACGAAGCCATCGAGGAGGAGGAACACCCGGGTGAAGAGGTGGCACCATCGGACTCGGAGGACTCAGTAACTGATAGTGCCCATACTCCGGTGATCACACCGAAATCGGTGGAGGACCTTTTGGATGGACAAGGGTAACGGGGTTCGCTGCCTTGTTTTGGGTGGGGGCCCGGCAGGGGGGAGGCGGTTGCCGTCTATAAGTTGCTGACAACGAGGGGGGGGGGGCCCTGCTTCTGCCCCGGGAGAGGTTGTCGACACTGTTTAGGGCTTGCAGTGGTCCTGGTGGCCTAAGCGTCGAGGGCCCACTGCCTCCGCCCAGCCCGCACCTGGCCCTTAAGGCCTTCCCACGGTGGCGACCGTGGGATTAGTTGGGGTTATTGGGTTGCTGGAAGGCGAGGTTTGGATGGGATCTAGATGGAATAGTTTGGGTCCTGTTCTGGGGCGGGTGGGTGAGGGTTTGGTTCGTTCTTGGGTGGTTTGGTTTTGGTTGGGGGAAATGGCCGCCATCAGCGCTGGGAAGAATGATGTTTTTTTATTGTGGAGACCCGGATGGGGAGACTGTGTGAGAACATTATGGGACAATGGCTGATGTTGCTAATTTGAAATGTGTCACTTGGAACGTAAGGGGGCTTCATACTATGTCCAGGCGCCACAAGGTCCACGCTTACTTAGTGCGTAGGGGAGTGCAAATGGCGCTGCTGCAGGAAACTCATCTGAGCAAGGCGGAAGGGGCGGCGCTACAGCGTAGATGGCGGGGGCAGGTCTTCTCCACCTCGTACTCTGCTTATGCCAGAGGGGCGCTAATATGGATCAGGGCGGGGGTCCCCTTCCAGGTCACGAGAACAGTGGTAGATCCGGAGGGGCGTTACGTGGCCATCTCGGGAACACTGGGAGGGAGGGACTTGAACGTTTGCTGTGTGTATGCTCCTAACGTGGACCAGACTGCCTTCCTTTCCAGGTTATCGGGCTCGCTGGCCCACTTCTTCTCCGGGCCCCTTCTGCTTGGCGGAGACTTCAATTCCGTAGTGGACGTAGACATTGATCGCTCGCATCCACCGTTTCCCGATTCTCCGGTTCGTCGCACAGCTAAGGGTCGCCAGGATTGGCAGACTCGCTGGGGTTTGACGGACATCTGGAGAGCGCATCACCCCGCAGCTCGGGATTATTCGTATTTCTCGAGCCTTCATGAGCTACATGTCAGACTCGATGGTTTTCTGGGGTCGCCCGAACTGGTCTCGGCGGCGCTCCGATCCGAGTACCTATCCAGGACCATCTCGGACCATAACCCCCTCCTGCTGGACCTTCGCTGGTTCCCCGGGAGGCCGGCGGTGCCCACCTGGAAGCTACAACCCGAGACCCTTGAGGACAGTGTTTTCAGGGCGGACCTGGGGGACAAGGTGGTGGAATTTTTTGCGTCCAACGGCGGCACCGCGAGTACCAGAGCGTTAGAGTGGGATGCTTTTAAGGTAGTGGTGAGGGGTTACTGTATCTCTAAAAAGGTGGGCATGAGGCGGGTTATCCTGGCTGACTTAGATGCAGCGGATCGGAAACTCCGCGAGCTTGAACTTCGGTGCCCCGGACACCCGGAATTGCAAGTACCAACGGCGGAGGCGAGGGAAAATGTGGCGGCAGAGGTCGAACGGCTCCGCTGTTTTGACTATAAGGCCTACACGGTCCGATCCATTGCAGAGGGGGACAGATCGAGCGCGTTGTTGGCGTGGTTGGCGAACCCTACGCGCCAATCCCAATCGACGACGAGTATGCGACAGGCGGACGGCACCGAGGTGCACACCCAACCCGAGATTCTTAGCTGCTTCTGGCATTATTATGAATGTCTATACCGTAGTCGCTCCACTCGAGACCCTGACCGACTTGAGGATTATTTACGTCCACTGGAGCTCTGCACGGTGGAGCAGGAGGTGGCGAAAGCCCTGGGATCCGACATTGAGTTGGGAGAGATCCGTGGGGCCATCAAACGGATGGCGAGAAACAAGACCCCAGGCCTAGATGGCCTGCCGGTTGAGTTTTATGCAGCTTACGCTGACCTCCTAGCCCCTCGGCTGTTGGTGGTCTACAGGGAGGCGAAGAGGCTGGGGCGACTCCCGAGCTCGATGTGTGAGGCGTTGGTGGTTCCTCTCCTGAAGCCAGGCCGCGACTCATCCGACCCGGGGTCTTACCGTCCTCTATCGATGCTGACAGTGGACTATAAAATATTGAGCAGCATCCTGGCCTTGAGGCTGCTGGGACACATGAGTTCCCTAGTACATGTGGACCAAGCTGGTTTCATCCCACGACGGAACACGACTATGAATATCCGCAGGTTGTTCCGTTTGCTAGGGGAACCTTTTGTGGATGCCCCATCCCCGGTCGTCCTATCGGTGGATTTAGAGAAGGCTTTTGATAGCCTGGAGTGGGACTACCTCTGCACGGTACTGCGGAGATTCGGCCTCGGAGAGGGCTTTATCAGGTGGACCACGGTTCTATATGCCTCCGCGTCGGCCAGGGTCCGGGCGGGACCGCTGATCTCCTCGCAGTATCCGGTAGAACGAGGCACGCGGCAGGGGTGTTCGCTGTCCCCACTTCTCTTTGCACTGGCGGTGGAGCCACTCGCGCTGCATCTTCGATCGGGAGCCCATTATACGGGCTTGTGGACACCTGCGGGCCTGCATTATGTTTCACTGTATGCGGATGACCTGTTGCTCTTCCTGGAGGACCCGATCGACGCTTTACGTGGAGCGGCGGAGGCGCTTGCGGAGTTCGGGGAGGTCTCGGGGCTCCGTGTGAATTGGCCCAAGACCTGTCTTTTTCCGGTGCGCAGGGGCACTCCTGCCCCTGCTCTGAGTAGGGAGATTAGGTGGGAACCCGACTGCTTTAAGTACATTGGGGTGTTTGTCTATCACGACCAACCTGACCTCCTAGATGGGAACATTGCCCGCAGCATTCGGGCACTCCGAGGCTGCATGGCCTTTTGGGCCACGCTGCCGCTTTCGGTGGCGGGACGGATCGCCCTGCTTAAAATGGTGGCGCTTCCTCGACTATTGTACTATTTCCGGACTCTACCGATCTGGGTCCCACCGGCCACGTTTCAACTGCTACGCTCCATGGTAGTCGGATTCCTTTGGGGATCGGGCCGCCGGCGGGTGGCCCTCAAGACCCTGATGAGACCGAAAGACGAGGGGGGGCTCGCGGTGCCGGATTTCGAAAAGTACTATCTGGCGGCACAGCTCCAGACCTTCACCCAGGAGGTCGCCAGGGAATTCCGGGGCCCGGAGGATGGGAGGGGAACGGGCATGGCCAGGCATGTTCTATCCTTTATAGCGCTGCAACAGCGACTGGCCCTTCGGGACTTGTCGATGGAGGAGCGGACTATCCGCCTGTGTTGGAACCGGGCCCACGCCCGGGGCCAATTGAGGATCCCGTACGCGCCTGAAATACCGTTGGGGATGTTGACGGCCCTCCCCCACGGCGGGGATTGGTCGCGCTTGGCGGCCTGGGAGGATGCCGGTTTACAGCTGGTTGGGGATCTATACGAGGACGGAGCGCTCTTGTCCTTTCAAGATCTTATTGACCGCTTCGAGATCCCCCGTGGTGACTTTCTGCTACACTCGGCCATTACGAGAGCGATCCAGGCCCACTGGAAGAACAGGCAGGAGGAACCACCCTTATCTCAGGTGTGCCAGTATGTGATGATGTCGGCGGGCACGGTGAAGGCGGTCACTTGCCTCTACGGCAGGTTGATCAACGAAGGGTTGGCCCCTCTCACCACTCTCAGACACCGCTGGGAGGAGGACATTGGTAGGGAGATCCCAGAGACGACTTGGTCCCAGTTGGTGAGACGAGCTTGGAAGGGCACTCGCAACGCCCGTTTCCAGCTGGTGCACTATTACGTTCTCCATAGAGCGTACCTAACTCCGGTGAAAATCCGGCGATATTTTGCCACGAACTCGGCGGCATGCCCTAGGTGTCCGGCGCCGGAAGCGGACCTCCTACATATGTTATGGGCCTGTCCAGGTCTGTCATCTTACTGGCGGGAAGTAGAGACGACCCTGGAGGAGGTGACGGGGAGAGCCTTGTCATTCGATGTGGCGGTGGGGCTCCTGCACTGGTTCCCCCATACCCCCAGAAATAAAATTTCTAGTAAATTTATCGACCTAGGGCTCCTCCTGGATAAGCGAGAGGTGACCAGGAACTGGAAGGCACGGGTTGGTCCGACAGGCAGCAGATGGCACAGTGAGCTTTTGAAATGGGCGGCGGGGGAGAGCGCGCTGAGGTATCAACTAGCTTGGAGGCGGCGTAATGAGAAGGCGCAGGAGGCCGCGTTGGAATGGGAAATGTTGGTTCAGGCCCTCAGGGATTATTGTGCCCCCAGCGATTCGGAAAGTGAAGATGCGACTCGCCCCGAGTCCCAGTAAACGATTGTACTGATGGTCCTATTGCTTTCCCCGTGGGTCCCAAGGCAGATCCTATATAGGTGGCTCCCTAGCGCTGGTGGTGGGGTGGGGTGGGGTTTCTTTGCTTAGTATTTTGTGGGTGGGGGTTTTCTTTCTTTTCTTTTGGGTTTATAGGCTTGTTTAGAAAAGCAGATGACGGACAGTGTATCATCCGGGCCAGCTCAAGCATCCTACGGACCCCCCTCTGTTTTTTCGCCGCCCGACCCCAGGGTTGTGGGCCGGATGGCTGTGTTTGGGATTGAAGGTGGGGGGCCAAGGGGTTTTATACTGTTGTTACTGCCTATGATACACAGCTGGTCGATACTGTAACGATTTACTAATTCCTGCAATAAAAATATATTAAAAAAAAAAAAAAATGATCATATCATGTATGCCTTAGCATTTATAAATCAGGCACTGTTGGTCACAATTTTTGACTAAGACATATGCCATGTCATATTGATCGTATTCTCTTATTAAGCATCTCAGACACTCCAAGATGGCCGACATTAATTACTAACCTTCCGGCCATACTAACAAGATTGTCACATGACAGACTCCTCCCCAGCTGAAACCAATTGTTTTCCTTCCCCGGCCCTGTGTGAAACTGTGGCAGGTATAAGAGCAATCCCACACCGAAGAACATTACCATCCCGCTTGCAGCGGTGCGGGGTAGGTCTACCGCTAGGTTTCTATTGGGAGCAAGTGAGTACTGAAGACGCTTCGACAATCTCCCCTAGTCTCCAGCAAACGGCGGAGGTAAGCACTTGTGGTAACAAATGCTGTTCAGGTTGAGTTAAAAACTACTCAGTCCCTACAGCGATTGAGTTAAACCCTTCTGCTTACTCCCCGGGTTCTTGATGTTTCTCGGTTTCACTGCAGTTCCGGTACATGACAATGTTGAGTCGCCCGTTGGTCTTTAGTGCTATCCAATCTACCCCCGGAACCCTAGGCTAAGTGGAGCAGGGGCCTTTTAATAATACGAGGAGGATGAGCAAACTATCTTACATACTGCCTTGCCCTACCCAGCGCCACTGTACAGTTTTGTTATTGACTGACTGGGTTTTAAGATTTCTCGATAAGGGGGTTTCGTGCATACCAGCTTATCACTGCCCAAACTTTATCTTTATTCATTTTAGACACAATACTACGTGTGTCTAGGATACCACTTCAACTGATGAGGCCCGATCTTACATACATTAGGGGAGGTTTAGATAAGTCTGATCACCATCATTGTCACAGTCTATTTCATCACTGTTGTTGTTTTTATTTAAAGTCACGGGTGAGCTATAATTACCGCATCAAAAGCACTACACATCTATATTTTCCAGGAGTGATAACTACAGGTATCATTGTGTTTTGATCGGGTCACTTCTGATCATCTTAGAGGTCTAGAAACATGGAATGAATTTATGTGTGATGACAAATGCATACTCATTGTAAGGAATTTAAAGATATATTTTCCCTTCATAGGTTGGCCTCTACCTGCCGGTACAGTCCCTGTAGGACCACTGTATGGTAGGTAGTTTTACACATCACAATTAGGTGTAGATAGTTTTCTTTCCATTTGGTCCTGAGGAATCGCAAGAAGCATGTTGACCATCTAAGAGTAGAGAGCTTTTCCAACACATTGTAGCCTCTCCTATATTTTTATTTTAACCAGGCTGGAATCCTTCCAGACTCAAGTTTATTTAGAGGATTCTCTCCCCTGTTTTATCCTGCACATTCACCATTACATCTACAAATACTAGGCCCCTTACACCCACAGCACCTAAATGGCAAGGAACAATAGATCTCCGAAAAAGAGCCCCTTTATGGGTGCCCGTCGGGCATTGCAGCACCGACCCGACGAGGAGCTGGCCCATATGATGAAGCATGACATCTAGCTTGCTAGGTGTGTGAAGGGATTAGTTCCGAAAGGAGTAGCTCTCTCCTCCTTGGAGGACAACCAATCAACCTGTCATCACACATACTCTCCTACTGTGTTCTGTGACCCACTGAGGAACTTTGTTCTCAATATTTGTTGTATATCAAGACACGTACCTTGGACCTCTTCAAAAGCCTTCTGTCCCCTATCTTTGACTGATTGGAAGCACACATTGACATCAATTTCACCATACAGCTGCGATCTGTATTTAGAGAGTTAATCCCAGCGATTTATAAAGGGATAAAAGTATCTTACTACCGTAATACTACTACTTCTGAATATGATAACATTCATATCACCATTAACAACATAATAAGGACAAATTAGCTGAAAATAACATTAACACTTTCCTCATATTCTCGGCATAGTGTTGATTCCTTGACTGTAAGTGCAAACTAGTTGCTAAGAACCTGTTAAATAAAAATCAGTTACGGTCAACAAATAATTCTTTAGGTTTTTCACTAGCAGGGTTTGGGAAATACTGTTTTACAAAAGTGATAGCATCCAGACATTAGGTATGCTGGCTGAGAAGGCAAAAAGGGAAACCAATTCACAGATACATGCGCTTTCCTTCGACTGCAGCACAGTATTCAATAGGGTAAAACAAACACGTCTATGGATCAAGCTACAAGAAAGGAGAATAAATAACCCCTGCTCCTCGTTCTAATGAAGTTGTACTCCCCCGCTTTGGTTAGAGTTAAGCTTCTCAAGGGCTCTGGGTTATCACCAAGCATAGTGATGGGAGATGGGGTGGAACAGGGATGAATAATCGCATCTCTTTTTTTCTTATATAACAGTGAAAAATAAATGAAAATATATTTAATTAAAAAAAAGAATGTGAATTTCGGCTATCCAAAAGACAAATAAAAATGAATGTTATATTATTTACAAATTTAAAATGTTGCTGAATATCTCTTCCAAGGAGAAAAAGTTGCAACCTGCATCAAACATGTGACTAGTTTCATAGGCATACGATAGGGCATTAGGAGACTTCAGTCTGCTTTTAGAGGAAGAGAATTGAGTGGAGACATTAGGGCTATTAAAATAAAACTGGACACAAATATGTCGTGTGGCTTGGCTTTTTTAGGTGAAACAAATCAACAACGCAGTAAATTAGTCATTAAATTTATCCACAAACTGTTCGTTCATAAACTTCTGTACTCTTTTTTTTGCTTTGTCGTCAATTTGGGAGCCTATTTATGAGCTGGTTAGATTTGCTCATGCACCATGCAACGTGGTGCAAGAGCGGCTCAAATCTTACATGTGATTTATGAAGCCACACAAGGCCACTATACATGGCCCGAGTGGCTCTGAAAATCTGGAGTAAGGCACTATAGCACAAATAGCTGCTTAGCCTTACTTTTCCCTGGGAAGGTGTTCTGTGGCATTTTGTGGGTGATCCAATGGAACTCCCATGTTTACGCATTCCTATATTTACCAAAACTGGTGGACCTGGGAATGCACCAAAAAGATTCGCCTTCTCGAGTGAGTTGTGATGAGGAGAAATATCTCTATTTCTCCACTTTGTAAGTATGCTGTGTTCTGCAGCACACATAGAAAGAAGAATATGCCTCTCAGGATAAATCCTGCATACAGAGCAGGCACCCTCGTACCATGGTGATAGGCTGCCAAAAGGGCGCTAGTGCACGGGAAAAGACAGGAACAAGCCATATTGCCTTAAATATATGGCATACCTGCCTTTTCCATGTCACGCAGTGCAGTGCTGCAAAGGTGACTTTCTGCGCTGCATGATGACAATATCGTAAAGAGGCCGCTTGATATGTTAACACTTTCTGCTCAAAATGACATCCTGTTTGCTGGTGACATAAGTGCATGTGGTGGGGTAGACTCCTGTTACATGGGAGACATTAGTTGAAAATGATGCACTCATATAGGAGTCAGTGGAAATAGTGATTATAGAGGTATGGATTGAAACTTGGACAGTCTCCTGCGGATGAATGTTATGCAATGTAAATTGTATTTGAAATGGGTATTTAGGCATTCAGCTCAGATGAGCAATGTCATCTTTTAATTCAATTTACAGACACTCATCTTACTAACAAAATAAAGATGAAGTCACCAAGTATGTCAATTTAATCTCAGAACAAATATCTGATGTCAAACATCAATTCATTCCATGCGGTCTCTTGCACATCTCCTTGCAGCAATTTGAGGGGGTTTGGAGGGGGTGGTGAGCAGTGGACAAGTCATCCATCTTTAAAGCTGATAGAAGATGTGCTCTGCATGAACCATTACTTGATGGACCCTTGTAAACATTTTCTGTGTTTAATATTTCTGGAACAAGGTTGTAGAACAGCTTTTTTTAAAACTGCTCTTTATTGTGTGTTGGACCTGTCAGCCTTAGGGCGGTCTCCCCCTACATTTTTGCCTTTTTTTGTTTCCTCTTGACCTCAAGTTTTTGTTGGACTTAGTACTCTGGGCACCTTACCACTGCTTAACAGTAAACATGGTGTAACTGGCATAGCTTGTATGAGAATAGACCTGCACACCTAATCAATCTATTTCAAAACTAAAACTTATGATTGTAGATCAAAAAAGTTATGTTTTGTGTTCTGCGTGCTACTGCGTTGTGGGGTGTAGCCCTAACCTCTATGTCAAACTAATGAATGCGAGGACCCGGAGACATCCGAGCCTACGTAGTGCACAGCTGAGTCCTTATGGTTTCATATATTTGGATCTGGTTTCATACAATTCTCATGAAATAAAATATTTACACCAATTCTTTAAAATCCTGAATTTCTTATTATGTGATTATATTAAAAACCAATGAGCCAAAATTAAATAACAAAACATGAAATCAAGTCATTATATTCCCATATTTTCATAACCTCCCTGCCCAAATCAGGCAAACCGCCCAAGCACCTAGATTCGTATCGGCCCCTATCCCTTATAAACACTGACTAAAAGATCCTAGCTAAACTCATCGCAAATCGCCATTAGATGCCGGTGTTGGTCCTCCCGGATCAGTCGGACTTTATTGCTACTCGGAGTACAGCCCATAACTTGCGCACCTTGTTCGCATTGCTCCACGATATTGACCCGGAAGTTAATGCAGCCGCTATATTCCTGGATGCCACTAAGGAAGTCGATTACCTGTAGTGGGATAACCTCTCCTATGTCTTGATGCGCATGGGATTTCCACCCCCTTTTTGGCCTGGATTACCCTGCTATTTTCGGGTCTGCAAATCCCAGATTTATCCCCTCACTGCAGCCACCAAAAAGTTCCTCCTAGACTTCCCCCACAGCTGGTGCGATGACACCCTCTCTTATCTAGGAATAATCATCTCTCGCAATCGCAAGGAACTCCTGAGCGCTAACTATGGGGAGGGGCTGGCCTATATCACTGACAAAATTACGAGATGGCTTATGATGCCCCTGTCGATGGCTGGCAAAGCGGCCATTATTAAAATGGTTATTTTACCTAAACTTTTATATCTATGCATAGGCACATTATGCCACATATTGGATGAAACCCTCACCCTTCATGCCACATCTCGTAATAGAAGATGAATATATGCCCCCTACCCCAAGTACTGCCTAAATCAGCACCCAGGCAGTCTCGCGCCACATAGCTAACAGCACCGTCCAATGCACGTCAGCGCATAGCACGACATGGCTAAAGCTACAATGCACACTAATGTAATAACCGCCTCTGCCCCTTCCCGGTCAGCAAGACATCCCGGTTTCGGAGGAGGACGGAGGAGGGTGGCTGCCGTCGGTTTCTTCGTAAAACTCTCTATTCACACCTGGGGCCACCTCTACACTGGAGGGACATTCAGCACTAGCGAGGAATACTTTAAAGACATGACCCCTACCCCCCTGGAACGTTTCTATTACATAAGGCTCCGCCAGGACGTAAAGGCCATCACACCCACCTTTCCCCTTGAACCTCCACCTATGCTTCCACTACATGTGTTATTGCAACAAGACACCCCCGCACATGTGCTATCACGGTCAAAAATGACTGGGAATATAGCCCTCCTTTGGCCTGTCGGGAGGAGGTACTTAGGTACCCCCTCACTGAGGAACAGTGGGCATGTTGCTGTAGGCAAACAGGCGATATATCAATGAGTAGTAGATTCCGAATTATACATTACAAATATGTACACCGCCTTTATTACACGCCTGCGCGCATTCACCGTCTGAAGATATGAGATACTGATCTCTGTGATCACTGTGGGTGCGAGGGGGCAGACTTTGTACATGTGGCCTGGGACTGTCCACCTGTACAGTGATACAGGGCGGAGGACCTGACTGCGCTGGACCTTACGACAGGCCTACACATCCCCTAATCACCCTGTTAGGATACACTGAACCCCTGGCAGTTAAAGTGCACAGATATGCCTCCCTTGCACTCCTCCTTGGTAAAAGGAAAGTTGTCTGTAGATGGGGCAGGGGAAGAGCGCCAAAATTTAAAGACTGGCTTCAAGACCTAATCCATAGCCAAGAGCAACTACACACATATGAAGACCTTCAACCTCCCTCTTCACGCCCAAGAGACATTTGGAGCCCCCTACCGACTTACTTACTGGAGCACACAGCTGACGTGGATGATGCGATGCCGTAGTGGACACATAACACATTGCTGGAGCCCCTATAGCCCTCGCCTCCGCACTTTCCTACATTGGATACAATGGGACACCATGTGATGGTTCTCCGCACATTCTTATTGCCTGACAATACCATCACCTTTGTTATGCACCGGATGATCATTGTGTCTTAGTGTATGCATTCTTCTCCTTTGTTTTTTTCACTTCTCTTCTAATTGTTAGCATTTCACACAGTATGATTATAATACAATTGCTGTCTTTACAACCTCATAACCCATCCAACGCAGCCGGCCCAGAAGGGTTGTAGGCAGCTTGCTGTGTACTCCCCTACCCTGATGAGAAATCATCTATACACGCATGTTATCTCAATGCTGGCCAGTTTCTGGATGTAGGCCGTTTGCTGTGATCTATGCTATTTCTTGTTATCAATAAAGGTTTTTTGAAAATTATAAAAAAGCCACTATGTGCCCAGACTTGTTTAACAAAAACACCTTTTGTACTTCAAATGTTATTTACATCAAACAATTCAAAATACGACCTAATGCATTTTGGGTTTGAAAAAAAGCCTTCTTCAGGGGTACAAGCATAGAAGATGCTGCCAACATAACCATGTGAAAAGCAACTTCAAGCAACCTTCATTAGGAAGTACAAAAATACAAATTAGAAACATTATCAGTTCTCTAAGTGCTTTATAGAGTAGTACAAATAGCAGTAGGATTTGCACATGACACAATTGAACTAAAGGAACTCATGTATGAAAGAGCCAAACAAAAATGAAACCCCAATCGTGATCAAAAAGTACTTAAGCGTGATGAGTACACCATTTTGTGTATACTGCTGTTAGCTAAAAGTGCAAAACATGAGGAAGTGAAGCCTCACAAACAAAGTCCCCACTCCGTGTGCTCGTAATGTGACATAGACAAAAAAGTGTAAAAAATATGTGCACCACTCTTACCACGTCTCACCCGATTTCCTCTCTGTACATAAAAAAGCGTAAAGCAATAAACCACCACGACCGCCAAACAGCATATATAAACAAGATGAAAAAGTCAAAACGATTCTTACCGTCCTGTGATGATAAAAGCTGCATTGTCTGTCAGCAATATGAGGAGTCTGCTAAAGATTGAACTAAATGATCATGAAAAACGAAAGGCAGAAAGTGTCTCCGTAACATGAAAACCAGATTACAAACGTCAGGACGCTCACCCTGCTGTTCTCTTCAATCCTCAATGAAACAGAAGGGTCCTCTCAACTGGGACGCACGTGATTGCTTAGTAACGTTTCAGGCTTAAAAAAGCCTGGTCATTCATTTCATTTCAAATAACTTTATTCGTTTTTTTGATACAAAACCAAAAAGTTCATAATTAAAACTAAGCATGGGCATAAAATCCGTTCCGCTCTTTGAATTTGCGGATTTTCGGCAAATTCGCAATCTGCGAAATCTTGCGAATTTGCCGAAAATTCACAAATTTGCACGCAACGGATTTTTTTGCTTGGTGATACAATATTGCGGCGCGCGGCGTTCACTTATCGTCATTCAGCGTTTGCAGAGTTGTTTTTCTCCATATTTTGCGTGTGCTGCGCCATTTTGGATCTTGCTGCGGGATCGCGGCTTGCCACCATGCACAGCATGCATCGCGAGAGTTCGCAATTGCGAACACGTAGATGCGGCGAGCAGCAACAATCACGCACTCGCGAAATTGCTAAATTTGCAATTCTGCACAAGAAATCCACCACCAAGCAGCATAAACCTTCTGAAAATGATGATTTTTATCAGAATAACTCCTCAGGTTGACATTTGCCTGCACTTTATTTTTGCAAGGAGTCCATTTTGAGGGGGAGTGGGAGGAAGGAAGTGCCCCACAGTCTCCAACTTCCTGTTCCTTTCCAGCAGGCTCCTCCCAGTGCTTTCTTCATGTGCTGGTCACTTTGATTTGGATCTTGACCTAGAAGGATTACTTTTTGTGGATGCTGCAGGATATTTGGATTTTAGGCCTTTTTTTACTTTCTTTAGATCACTTTTGGATTAGAAATTTCACAAGTAAGTGTGTTTGGGGCATTACAGTTGCTGCAACTACAATTTTGGAATTTTCGATTTTTGGGCTGTTGTTGGGGCCTTTTGCCCAGGGGTACTCAGTGGTGCATGGACTGAGTCTTTCTGTGGAGTCTCTTTAATGTAAACATCATGGAGGGCATGGATGGCATTGGATTGTGGTGATTTTTGTGTGTTTTTCGATTTTTGGGCTGTTGGGGCCTTTTTCCCAGGGGTACTCAGTGGTGGATGGACTGAGTCTTTCTGTGGGGTCTCTTTAATGTAAACATCATGGAGGGCATGGATGGCATTGGATTGTGATAGAATTTTGTGTGTTTGTCGACTTTTTGGGGTGGTGATGGGGCCTGTCCATGTGGGTGGGGGCCATTTTGAGGACTGGTACAGGCAGGGCCTCGCCATGTGGTGGGGGTCTAGGGGCCATTTTGAAGCCAGGCAGTGTGCTTTGTTGTGCCATAGGCCTGCACCCAGTCTGCCATGCTTTCATCCATTATGCCCGGGGTACTCAGTGGTGCATGGGCCTAGTCTTTCTGTGGGGTGTCTTGAATTTGAACATGATTGAGGGCATGGATGGCATTGGATTGTGGTGATTTTTGTGTGTTTTTCGATTTTTGGGCTGTTGGTGGGGCCTTTTCCCAAGGGGTACTCAGTGGTGCATGGACTGAGTCTTTCTGTGGGGTCTCATTAATGTAAACATCATGAAGGGCATGGATGGCATTGGATTGTGGTCATTTTTGTGTGTTTTTCGATTTTTGGGCTGTTGTTGGGGCCTTTTGCCCAGGGGTACTCAGTGGTGGATGGACTGAGTCTTTCTGTGGGGTCTCTTTAATGTAAACATCATGGAGGGCATGGATGGCATTGGATTGTGGTGAATTTTGTGTTTTTTTTTTACTTTTTGGGGTGGTGATCGGGCCTGTCCATGTGGGTGGGGGCCATATTGAGGACTGGTACAGGCAGGGTCTGGCCATGTGGTGGGGTTCTAGGGGCCATTTCGAAGCCAGGCAGTGTGTTTTGTTGTGCCATAGGCCTGCACCCAGTCTGCAATGCTTTCATCCATTATGCCCAGGGGTGCTCATTGGTGCATGGGCCTAGTGTTTCTGTGGGTTGTCTTGAATTTGAACATGATTGAGTGCATGGATGGCATTGGATTGTGGTGATTTTTGTGTGTTTTTCAATTTTTGGTCTGTTAGGGGGGCCTTTTGCCCAGATGTACTCAGTGGTGCCTGGACTGAGTCTTTCTGTGGGGTCTCTTTAATGGAAACATCATGGAGGGCATGGATGGCATTGGATTGTGGTAAATTTTGTGTGTTTTTCGACTTTTTGGGGTGGTGATGGGGCCTGTCCATGTGGGTGGGGGCCATTTTGAGGACTGGTACAGGCAGGGCCTGGCCATGTGGTGGGGGTCTAGGGCCATTTTGAAGCCAGGCAGTGTGCATTGTTGTGCCATAAGCCTGCACCCAGTCTGCCATGATGTCATCCATTATGCACAGGGGTACTCAGTGGTGCATGGGCCTAGTCTTTCTGTGGGGTGTATTAAATTTGAACATGATTGAGGGCATGGATGGCATGGGATTGTGGTGAATTTTGTGTGTTTTTTTTACTTTTTGAGGTGGTGATGGGACCTGTCCATGTGGGTGGGGGCCATTTTTAGAACCGGTACAGGCAGGGCCTGGCCATGTGGTGGGGGTCTAGGGGCCATTTTGAAGCCAGGCAGTGTGCTTTGTTGTGCCATAGGCCTGCACCCAGTCTGCCATGCTTTCATCCATTATGCCCAGGGGTACTCAGTGGTGCTTGGGCCTAGTCTTTCTGTGGGGTGTCTTGCATTTGAACATGATTGAGTGCATGGATGGCATAGGATTGTGGTGATTTTTGTGTGTTTTTCGATTTTTGGGCTGTTGGTGGGGCCTTTTGCCCAGGGGTACTCAGTGGTGCATGGACTGAGTCTTTCTGTGGGGTCTCTTTAATGTAAACATCATGGAGGGCATGGATGGCATTGGATTGTGGTGAATTTTGTGTGTTTTTCGACTTTTTGGGGTGGTGATGGGGCCTGTCCATGTGGGTGGGGGCCATTTTGAGGACTGGTACAGGCAGGGCCTGGCCATGTGGTGGGGGTCTAGGGCCATTTTGAAGCCAGGCAGTGTGCATTGTTGTGCCATAAGCCTGCACCCAGTCTGCCATGATGTCATCCATTATGCACAGGGGTACTCATTGGTGCATGGGCCTAGTCTTTCTGTGTGGTGTCTTGAATTTGAACATGATTGAGGGCATGGATGGCATGGGATTGTGGTGATTTTTGTGTGTTTTTCGATTTTTGGGCTGTTGGTGGGGCCTTTTGCCCAGGGGCACTCAGTGGTGCTTTGCCTCATTCTTTCTGTGGGGTCTCTTTAATGTAAACATCATGGAGGGCATGGATGGCATTGAATTGTGGTGAATTTTGTGTGTTTTTCGACGTTTTGGGGTGGTGATGGGGCCTGTCCATGTGGGTGGGGGCCATTTTGAGGACTGGTACAGGCAGGGCCTGGCCATGTAGTGGGGGTCTAGGGGCCATTTTGAAGCCAGGCAGTGTGCTTTGTTGTGCCATAGGCCTGCAACCAGTTTGCCTAGCTTTCATCCATTATGCCCAGGGGTACTCAGTGGTGAATGGGCCTAGTCTTTCAGTGGGGTGTCTTGAATTTAAACATCATTGAGGGCATGCATGGCATGGGATGTGGTGATTTTTATGTTTTTTTTATTTTTTGGGGTGTTGTTGGGGACTGGCCTTGTGGGTGGGGGCCATTTTGAGGGCTGGTACAGGCAGGGCCTCGCCATGTGCTGGGGTGAAGGGGCCATTTTGAAGGCAGGTAGTGTTCTCAGGCCTGCATCCAGTTTGCCTAGCTTTCATCCATTATGCCCAGGGGTACTCAGTGGTGCAATGGCCTAGTATTTCTGTGGGGTGTCTTGAATTTGAACATAATTGAGGGCATGGATGGCATTGGATTGTGGTGATTTTTGTGTGTTTTTCGACTTTTTGGGGTGGTGATGGGGCCTTTTGCCAGGGGTACTCCGTGGTGCATGGACTGAGTCTTTCTGTGGGGTCTCTATAATGTAAACATCATGGAGGGCATGGATGGCATTAGATTGTGGTGATTTTTGTGTGTTTTTCGATTTTTGGGCTGTTGGGGCCTTTTGCCCAGGGGTACTCAGTGGTGGATGGACTGAGTCTTTCTGTGGGGTCTCTTTAATGTAAACATCATGGAGGGCATGGATGGCATTGGATTGTGATAGAATTTTGTGTGTTTGTCGACTTTTTGGGGTGGTGATGGGGCCTGTCCATGTGGGTGGGGGCCATTTTGAGGACTGGTACAGGCAGGGCCTCGCCATGTGGTGGGGGTCTAGGGGCCATTTTGAAGCCAGGCAGTGTGCTTTGTTGTGCCATAGGCCTGCACCCAGTCTGCCATGCTTTCATCCATTATGCCCGGGGTACTCAGTGGTGCATGGGCCTAGTCTTTCTGTGGGGTGTCTTGAATTTGAACATGATTGAGGGCATGGATGGCATTGGATTGTGGTGTTTTTTGTGTTTTTTTCGATTTTTGGGCTGTTGGTGGGGCCTTTTCCCAAGGGGTACTCAGTGGTGCATGGACTGAGTCTTTCTGTGGGGTCTCATTAATGTAAACATCATGAAGGGCATGGATGGCATTGGATTGTGGTGATTTTTGTGTGATTTTCGATTTTTGGGCTGTTGTTGGGGCCTTTTGCCCAGGGGTACTCAGTGGTGGATGGACTGAGTCTTTCTGTGGGGTCTCTTTAATGTAAACATCATGGAGGGCATGGATGGCATTGGATTGTGGTGATTTTTTTTTTTTTTTTTACTTTTTGGGGTGGTGATCGGGCCTGTCCATGTGGGTGGGGGCCATATTGAGGACTGGTACAGGCAGGGTCTGGCCATGTGGTGGGGGTCTAGGGGCCATTTTGAAGCCAGGCAGTGTGCTTTGTTGTGCCATAGGCCTGCACCCAGTCTGGCATGCTTTCATCCATTATGCCCAGGGGTACTCAGTGGTGCTTGGGCCTAGTCTTTCTGTGGGGTGTCTTGCATTTGAACATGATTGAGTGCATGGATGGCATAGGATTGTGGTGATTTTTGTGTGTTTTTCGATTTTTGGGCTGTTGGTGGGGCCTTTTGCCCAGGGGTACTCAGTGGTGCATGGACTGAGTCTTTCTGTGGGGTCTCTTTAATGTAAACATCATGGAGGGCATGGATGGCATTGGATTGTGGTGAATTTTGTGTGTTTTTCGACTTTTTGGGGTGGTGATGGGGCCTGTCCATGTGGGTGGGGGCCATTTTGAGGACTGGTACAGGCAGGGCCTGGCCATGTGGTGGGGGTCTAGGGCCATTTTGAAGCCAGGCAGTGTGCATTGTTGTGCCATAAGCCTGCACCCAGTCTGCCATGATGTCATCCATTATGCACAGGGGTACTCAGTGGTGCATGGGCCTAGTCTTTCTGTGTGGTGTCTTGAATTTGAACATGATTGAGGGCATGGATGGCATGGGATTGTGGTGATTGTTGTGTGTTTTTCGATTTTTGGGCTGTTGGTGGGGCCTTTTGCCCAGGGGCACTCAGTGGTGCTTTGCCTCATTCTTTCTGTGGGGTCTCTTTAATGTAAACATCATGGAGGGCATGGATGGCATTGGATTGTGGTGAATTTTGTGTGTTTTTCGACGTTTTGGGGTGGTGATGGGGCCTGTCCATGTGGGTGGGGGCCATTTTGAGGACTGGTACAGGCAGGGCCTGGCCATGTGGTGGGGGTCTAGGGGCCATTTTGAAGCCAGGCAGTGTGCTTTGTTGTGCCATAGGCCTGCACCCAGTTTGCCTAGCTTTCATCCATTATGCCCAGGGGTACTCAGTAGTGAATGGGCCTAGTCTTTCAGTGGGGTGTCTTGAATTTAAACATCATTGAGGGCATGCATGGCATGGGATGTGGTGATTTTTATGTGTTTTTCGATTTTTTGGGGTGTTGTTGGGGACTGGCCTTGTGGGTGGGGGCCATTTTGAGGGCTGGTACAGGCAGGGCCTGGCCATGTGGTGGGGGTCTAGGGCCATTTTGAAGCCAGGCAGTGTGCATTGTTGTGCCATAAGCCTGCACCCAGTCTGCCATGATGTCATCCATTATGCACAGGGGTACTCAGTGGTGCATGGGCCTAGTCTTTCTGTGTGGTGTCTTGAATTTGAACATGATTGAGGGCATGGATGGCATGGGATTGTGGTGATTTTTGTGTGTTTTTCGATTTTTGGGCTGTTGGTGGGGCCTTTTGCCCAGGGGCACTCAGTGGTGCTTTGCCTCATTCTTTCTGTGGGGTCTCTTTAATGTAAACATCATGGAGGGCATGGATGGCATTGGATTGTGGTGAATTTTGTGTGTTTTTCGACGTTTTGGGGTGGTGATGGGGCCTGTCCATGTGGGTGGGGGCCATTTTGAGGACTGGTACAGGCAGGGCCTGGCCATGTGGTGGGGGTCTAGGGGCCATTTTGAAGCCAGGCAGTGTGCTTTGTTGTGCCATAGGCCTGCACCCAGTTTGCCTAGCTTTCATCCATTATGCCCAGGGGTACTCAGTAGTGAATGGGCCTAGTCTTTCAGTGGGGTGTCTTGAATTTAAACATCATTGAGGGCATGCATGGCATGGGATGTGGTGATTTTTATGTGTTTTTCGATTTTTTGGGGTGTTGTTGGGGACTGGCCTTGTGGGTGGGGGCCATTTTGAGGGCTGGTACAGGCAGGGCCTCGCCATGTGCTGGGGGTGAAGGGGCCATTTTGAAGGCAGGTAGTGTTCTCAGGCCTGCATCCAGTTTGCCTAGCTTTCATCCATTATGCCCAGGGGTACTCAGTGGTGCAATGGCCTAGTATTTCTGTGGGGTGTCTTGAATTTGAACATAATTGAGGGCATGGATGGCATTGGATTGTGGTGATTTTTGTGTGTTTTCTGACTTTTTGGGGTGGTGATGGGGCCTTTTGCCAGGGGTACTCAGTGGTGCATGGACTGAGTCTTTCTGTGGGGTCTCTATAATGTAAACATCATGGAGGGCATGGATTGCATTGGATTGGGGTGAATTTTGTGTGTTTTTCGACTTTTTGGGGTGGTGATGGGGCCTGTCCATGTGGGTGGGGGCCATTTTGAGGACTGGTACAGGCAGGGTCCGGCCATGTGGTGGAGGTCTAGGGGTCATTTTGAAGCCAGGTAGTGTGCTTTATTGTGCCCTAGGCCTGCACCCAGTCTGCTATGCTTTCATCCATTATGCCCAGGGGCACTCTGTCAGTGGTGCATTTTATTGGTCTTTCCATTTTGCGGGGTGGGTATAATAAAAATGCTTACTTGCAAACTATTAATTGAAGCGCTACATATGCAACATTTATTTAACTGATGTTCCTCTGGCTTTGTTTGCTTTTAGGTGCAGAAAGACAAATCATCAGCCTCATCGTTCCTCATCATCAGTGCCAGGAACAAGTGCAGCACAATACCACGTGTGGCCTCAGACAACTCTGCAACTTGTGCAACTGCGGCCTGCTGTTCTGACATCTGAATAGGATGGCCCCAAAAAAAGTTCCCCGTAGCTCCTCTAGCAAGAAAGTTGCCAGTAAGGAGCAGAAGAAGCAAGTGGCGCCACTTACCAAGGAGACTGGTGTGCCAACCGCCACATTTTTTGGGCAAAAAATTACGCCTGCTGCAGCAGCGGGGTCTGCTGGGGGCCAAGCTGGGAGCAGCACCCCTGCTCCATTGGGCTCAGTGCCACCACCACCATGCCAACTTAAGTCCAAGCCCTTGAGTGGTTTAGAGGCAGCCAGTATAGTTGTTCAATCACCATCGACCAGTGATGTTGGCTCATCGCAAGAAAGTAGCAGCATCCTTCAATCAACACAGGTTGTTGTAACTCATCTGACGAGTGTTCAACAACCACAGCCGCAACAACAACCACATGTGCAAGTACAAGCCCAAGTATATGTGGAAGGAGAGGCAGCGCAAGGAGATGGGCAAGCAGAAGTGCATGGAGCGGCACAAGTGCCCACAATAGTTGTTCCTCCCGAAGTAGGGTCACATCAGGAAATCGACATTCAAAGCGAGGTATCATTTGACGAAGCAACTCCTCCTGATCATTCATTGTCTTCCAGATCCCTAGCAAGAAAAAGATCAAGGATGGTGTCTACATCTTCTTCAAGCCCTCTTCCTTCTGATGATATGGATGACAATTGGGAACCACCACGGCCGCCTGAGAGTGAGGCACACCATGATCTGACAAAGGTAGCTAAGCGTAAAAGGAAGGTCCCCGAAACTCTCGTACTTATGGAGTGTGATGATGACGCTGAACAAGAAGTGGTATATACTCCTGCTGATGAAGACTCTCACGACGACGACGCAGTCATCATAAACGTCACTGCAGCCCCAGCGGGCATGCAGCAAACAGACATTTTTACCCTAGTCCGAAAAGCTGCTGAGCGTGAAGTTGTCGACGAGGCAATGGGACCACCACCAATGCAGTTAACTAGTACACCACCACCTACCGCTTCCATATTTTCTCGCCAGAAGGGAACTCCATCCACCTCGACTTCCATTTCCTCAATTAGTGGTGCTGCAAGTGCACAACGTAGTAAAGTTCGGCAACACACATCCTCCACTTCATCTGGCATTAGCATTACCAGTATCACCTCCTCCGCCCCCACAGACATTTGAAGTCCGCAGTTTGGGACTTCTTTAGTGTTTGCCCAACAAGGGAAAACATAGCCATTTGTACCATTTGTAAGCTTGGAGTTAGTCGTGGTAAGCTTGGTACCAACTATGGTACCGGAGGCCAGAGAGGTCATCTTGAGAGACAGCACACTGTCAAATGGCATGCCCACCTAAAGGAGATCAAGGAAGCCCGAATTGCAAGGCAACAAACTGTATCCGTTGATGTTTCATCTGATGATGACGAGGATGAAGAAGCGTCAAACATTTCTTCACTTACACCCAGTACCCCTGTCAGCAGCACACCCCCTGCAAGATATATGAGCCACACTAAGAGTGTGGGAGAGAGTGAGACACCAATGCGAAAAAGTTCATCATGACCGAGCGTAACTGGGTCGAAGAAGTCATCATCATCATCCCGTAAAATCATGGTCCAGCCCACCATTAGAAGCTTGTTGTTTTCCGATGCGCCATTTGAACGGAACCACCCAACGGCACATCTGTATAACACTAAGCTGGCTAAAATGCTAGCGCTGGACCTTCTCCCTTTTTCTTTTGTGGAAGGGGTGGGTTTTCATGAATTAGTGGCAACGCTCTGCCCTAAATGGAAGGTTCCTAGCCTGTTCTATTTTGCCAGAGTTGCGGTTCCAGCACTACATGAAGATGTGCTGGAGGTGATTGGGGCAGATTTGCAGAAGAGTGCTGCTCACACTATACATATGACAACAGAAATGTGGACCAGTTGCCAAGCCGTTGATTACATGTGCATCACTGCACACTGGGTCTCTTTTTCAGGGGTTAAAGCAAAGGTAAACGCAGGTGTTGACCTGAGCAACGTTTTTAAAGCTGCTTGGAAAGCATGCAACACTAGCCATGTTTGGCATGGAGAAAAGTCATACAGGAGAAAACATTTTCCAGGAGTTTAACACAAAGGTATTTCAATGGCTGTCCCCAAGAAAACGCAAGATTGGTTATGTTTCCACGGATATTGGTGCCAATGTAGTTAAGGCCATGGATATGGATAACTATTTCAGAGTGCCGTGTTTGGCGCACTGTATAAACCTGGTTGTTAAAAAACTTCTTGAGTGAAGAAAGTCCAGTGTGCGAGTTACGGACCACCTGCCGAAGAATGTGCACACATTTCAACCATTCTTTTAAGGCCCGGAAGCATCTGAGGGGCCTGCAACATGAACGTAAACTGCCAGTGAAAGCACTCATCCAGGAGGTGGCAACACGTTGGAACTCAACCTTCTACATGCTTGAGCGTCTGTTTGAGCTGTGTGTGGTAGTCGATCAGTATTTCATTACACAGGGTGCAGCTATGAAGGACCTGAGGATACATGTGGAGCAATGGAAGCTAGTTCAAAGCCTGACAGACATGCTTCGTCCTTTTGAGGTCTTCACGCGTCCAGTAAGCAGGGAGGACTGTAATTTGGAAAAAGCTATCCCATTGTTGCGCATGCTAGAGCGCCAGCTGAAGGCGGTGTGTTCTATGTTTCAAAATGATGAAGAAAAGGAACAATCATTTGAGTTGGCAGAGAAGTTATTAGAGCGCCTACTTTGCGATGAATGTCTTCAAAAGATCCACACAGAACAGCATTACATTTGTGCTACTATTCTGGATCCACAGTACAAAAAGGCACTGGCAGACAGAGTATTCTTTCCTTTTGATGACGCAGAAGTTACAAAGTAGAAACATTGGCTAGCTGTGGCAGCCAGGAGGTTTGAAAGAGAACAGCAGGAAATTGAAGGAAAAGGCAGTACATCAGCATCAGCAGGCCATCCGGAGTCAAAAGAATCCACTTCTGCATCTGTGGCTGAGGCAGAAGTGAATGATTTTCCCTCTCAGCCGTTAAAGACACCAGAAACCGTATCATCTGCACCAGACACAACAGGAACATTGTGTGAAGAAGAGGATTGGCTAACTCAGCTTGGGTTTGCTTCTCAAAAGGTCCCAGCAAAAAGTAAGCAAAGTGGAGGAACCGTTGAGGACCTTGAGTCAAGGGTGCAGGACTATCTGAATGACTCAACAGAGGTCTATGTTCATGATGACCCATTGGCGTATTGGCATGGGAAAAGAGAATTGTGGCCAGAGATCACCAACCTGGCTATAAATTATTTGTCTTGCCCACTCGCAAGTGTATCTCCTGAACGTGTTTTCAGTGCTGCTGGTGGCATTGTAACTTGCAAAAGGACCCGCCTCTCGCCCAAAAAATGTGGAGAGGTTAACAATGATCAAGATGAATCAGCACCTCATACCACCAGATTACAAAATACGAGAATACACGCAGCAAGAAGACGAGGACGAGGAGGACACCAACGTAGATGAGTGTAGTTCTTCTCTGTTAGGTGACCTACTCCCGCCTGAATTCGCAGAGTATGAGGACGAGCTCTTCTACCCTGACACCGAGCCCTGAAAATGAGTCAATGAATCAATAACTTTTTTTCTCGTCCTTGTTCACTTTTATTCCTGTGTGTCTGTCTTTCTTTGTTTTGCAAAATCTATATAAAAACAAACTTTAATCACCTAATCACAAAAACAAGCCCATCAGCAGAACTGTCTTCACTTATTTGCTTATTGATTTGAAGGTGCCGCAGTCTGCATTCCTCAGGTTCACAAGTTCACAAAAACATGCTCCTCTATCCTCCTCCTCCAGACGACTCCTATTTCCCTCAAAGCAGATGGGTGTATTATGCCCAATGAAGAAAGACTCTGCACTTGTGGGGGTGTTCTACTTCTTTGCGGGTGAGTTGACGGCTCTGGAGCCATTGCTGGGAAGGTCTAATACTGGATAAAAGTGGTTTGGAGGAAATCGGAGCAGAAAAAAATGTTGCACTTTTGATCACTTGCCTGTCTTTGGGGTGCTGTTTGGCGGGCTTTTGGGTTGCTGTGAGTAGGTTTTGGGGTCTGGGAGCACTGCTGGCACAGTCTAATGTGGATTGCATTTATTTTTCAGGAAATCCATGGTGGAAAAGGGGAGTTAGGGCCTAGCTGCACAGCGCGTTTGGACCGAATTCCAGGTAGTAGGCCCATTTTTGCTTTTTGACAGTTTGGGGGTGTTCTGCTTTTTTGCGGGTGGCTGCAGGGGTCTGGGCCATTGCAGGGAATGTCTAATGCCGGATCAAAGTGGTTTGGACCAAATCGGAGGTAAAAATTTCTTTGCATTTTTTCTGACTTGCTTGTCTTTGAGGTGTTGTTTGAGGGGTTCCGGGTGTTTGTGGGTGGGTTTTGGGGTCTAGGAGAAATGCTGGGTATAGATACTTTTGAATGCAAGTGGTTTGAAAAAAATCCATGGTGGCAAAGGGGAGTTAGGGCCTAGCTGCAGAGCGCACGTGGAGTGATTGTGGAAATTTGCCTGAAAATTTAATTCCCCATTTTTGTACTTTTGCTTTTTGGCTGTTTGGGGGTCTTCTACTTGTTTCCGCCTGGGTTGATGGCTCTGGGGCCATTGCTGGGAAGGTCTAATACCGGATAAAAGTGGTTTGGAGGAAATCGGAGCAGAAAACAATGTTGCGCTTTTGATCACTTGCTGGTCTTTGAGGTGCTGTTTGGCAGGTTTTTAGGTTGTTGTGGGTGGGTTTTGGGGTCTGGGAGCACTGCTGGAAAAGTCTAATGTTGATTGCATTTGTTTTTCAGGAAATCCATGGTGGAAAAGCGGAGTTAGGGCCTAGCTGCACAGCGCGTTTGGACAGAATTCCAGGTAGTAGGCCCATTTTTGCTTTTTGCCAGTTTGGGGGTGTTCTGCTTTTTTGCGGGTGGCTGCAGGGTTCTGGGGCTAGGAATGTCTAATACCGGATCAAAGTGATTTGGAGAAAATCCATGCTGAAAAGCGTTTTGGCACATTAAGTTAGGGCTCATTGAGTTAGCACTAGCAGCAGGATTGCATGTGTTTCGGAGTGTTCTAGACTTTTGCAACTGAGTCCTGGGGTCTTAGAGCACTCATGGGAATGTGTAATTTTGGTTGCAAGTTTGAAGAAAATCCATGGTGGGAAAGGGGGGATTTGGCCGAGTTAAAGAAAGCGTTTGCCACTATTTTTAACTTAGGGCTCATTAGGGTTAGCAGTATTGTATTGAATGTGTTTGGGCGGGTGGCTGTTTGTGGGAGGGTTTGCGAGTCTTGAAGCGATGCTGGGTATGGATACTTTTGCTTGCTTGCAAGTGGTTTGAATACAATCCATGATGGGTAAGGGGGGATTTGGGCCTACTTTACTTTCAAAGTACGTTTTGTCTCCATTTTCTACTAGGCCTCCTTTTTGGGGATCTGATTGGGGGTCTTCCACATTTTTGCGACTTGGTTTTGTAAGGGTCTGGGAGCACTGCTGGGAGGTCTAATTTTGTTCTAAAACACAGTTTACAGTACACCTAGCTTGAGGGGAAAGATCCGCTAAATGTATTCTCCCATACTTATCTATCCTTCAAACGGAGACTCAGACAGAGTACGCACTTTCAAAAATATTTTACTGTCTATTAGGAAACTCAAAGTGTGACTTTTTGCACTACACAGTGCACATACCTTATATTTATTTGTCAGTGGTGTTCTAATATCACTTCCGGTTTTCCATCAATAATTACAGGCCGGGTTTCAGTCTGTGCAATGGGAAAAAAAGGATGAAGTCAGGCTTCACATTAGCGAGCCGCAATTCAGCATCCGCCAGGCTGACAGTGGACAGGGTGTCGTCTGGTCACCAACATTGATGGACGGAGCGTCAGATGGAATGGCAGAGTCCCGCTAATAAGAGAAAAAGTTTGATGCATGCAACTTACCAAATTCAACAGGACAACTACAACAACATACAGATACAGTATCCGTTCTTTTCTAATTATCTTTTAAGTAATGTTATTGCTGTGAAATTCTATGAGTGTGACTCTGCATTTCTTTGATCTCTGCTTCTAAATTCATCACTACAGACATTCTATAGGTTTTACTTCTGCTATTTTTTAAACCTAATTTAATGTAAGAAGTGTTTCTCTGAGTGCAGAGATAGGCAAGAGAAAACGCATAATTATTACTACAGCCCTGTACTGTCGCATTCTTTCATTCACAGTTGTCGAAAGTACTACTTACTTTTCAGTAACCATGCATGCAGTAGTGCAGGCACTTCCTTTATGTCACTTAAAAGATTTATGGTTAGCTTTGTGCCCAAAGATTTGTTTATCTTCAATTCTTCTTTGTCCATGCTGTGCTTTTTTTCTCTTCTCTCAACAAAACTTTCCAAAAAACCCCATTGCCATCCATTTTCCAAACCCTAACCCTCTTCCCCCAGGCTGTGTGGTTTCGATTTATGTGTGACTAAATGACAGCAATAATTCCACACACTTGCTGGGGAGGATAAGGTCATAGCAACAGGCTGGTGAAGGATTCCGAGGATATATTCTTACTCAGCTTGACACTGAGTCACTATTGGCAAATGAAAGCAGATTTTCATGTGCGCCATCAACTTGATTGGTCATCAAGAACATCCTCCTCCTAGACGTGGCAAATTATTACTCTGCTGTGTCCCTCACCTTCAGTACTATTTCTTGTAGTAGTAGCCAATGTCAAAGAAATTCAACGCAAGTACTAGTTATACTTTCAATACTTTACCATTTGTTAGGCTACATTGTGGCACTGTTCTAGTGTACTGTCAACTGCAATATTCTCTATCGTACCTCTCTAATGCTACGGTAAGGACAAACAAGGTTTAATTTTCTTTTTTTTCAGATGCTGCAACTGCCACTGTGTAACACCACAAGAATCACCGCAATGATGACATTTCATCCGCCCAGGATAGCCAACCTTAATCGCCATTTCCTGTGCAGCCAGCCCTGTGCCTAGCCCTATTTCCAAACACAAATTACAGGTAAGATAAGCGTTTGGGTGGAGGTAGTATAATGGAGTATTAGGAGAGACGAGAGACTGACGGTCCTAAGACTATTGAATTCACTTACTCTGTGACAGGCACTTAGTTTTGACAACATTTGGGCAATTACTTACTAGTACTTACAAAACTTAAATCAAGATGCCACTTAAGTTTCAGGAAAACAAACTTACTGTTAAACCCCCACCCACCAGCCTCAAAAGCGGTAAACAACACGTATGCCAAGATAAAGTTTAAACTATATTTATATATCCCTAACATAAATAATCTCCTGCAAGACCCAACCCACTCCCCCTCCCAAACCCCAACGAATGTCCGTTAAAACTAAGTCCAAAAAAATAGAAAACCCAACTCCCAATTCCCACCCCCACAAGTCTTTAAAAAAGTGGCAAGGGACAGTCTCCTCCTACTGCTGGCTGCTGTTGACTTTTCGGGCCAGGTCGGCATGCTCCTTGCGGAGGGTCTCGAGCAGGGTTTTGGTGTTGAGGAGCTCCTGCTCGAGGTAGGACACCCTGAGGGAAAGGCGGTGCATCCTTTTTTTGCAACAGCTGTGGGGGGCAGCTGATTTCTTTGCTGCTCGGCAATGGCGGGTGGCTGCGGTACCCCGGCTCTGTACCGCTGGAGACCTGCTGCGCTGACTGGCTGACCCAGGGAGCACGGAGGAGGATGCATGTCTCGCCGTGGATGTTGTTGACGTACTCTGCGTGTCCTCCTCCCCCTGTGCCACCAGCCACTGATATTCGGCGACAGAGGCCTCCAGCCTCCGTTGCGGCCCCTTTTAGCCAGCTCCTTCCGTGTTGGTTTGGAAGGAGCATCTATATGAAGAAAGAAAGACATAGTCTGTAACCAATGCTCTTTAAGATTAGCACAAAATGATTCAGCAGAAAGTTGTGTCACAGTAGAACTAGCAACGTGCAAGCGCAGTACATAACTATTGTGGCCAGTATCTATCTAAACTCCCACTTCTTTATTCTTGCTCTAACATTAGTGGGAGTTTAAGGAATCAATTCTACGAGCACTATGGACCCACTCCATTAGAGTCGACTATGACAGCACACCAGTCTTATTCTTCTTCTTCTGTCTTGTTTAGCAAAATTGGTACGTTAACTTCTAAAAGCCGGCATAATGCCAGCGCAGTCAACTTGCATCTGAGAAAAACAGACGCCCGCCATGATGAGTGAGACAGACTTGCGTTACTGTACCAGTCCAGTACATGCAAGTGGTGATGCTCTTACTTTTCTATAACGGGTGGCACTGAGAATACTCTGTTACAAGGGCTACTGCTTAATTAATTTAACTTTCACCCTACAGTGCCAATGAATACTAGAAAGGGAAAATGAAGAAGATAAATAATCTGATTATCTATCACTGCACATGGTATGTATTTGCTTACATATTGGATGACTTTAGGTGCTTTGCTTTTTATTGAGTAAACAGTGATACAACCACACATGAATGACCGAGTTCTACTAAACTTATTAACAGAGGTAGTGAGTGGCCATCGTAATAGCCGAATATATGCTGTACTTGCAATACAAACTACTGCTACTATTCATGGTAGTATTCGGACAAAATTACAACTTCTTTTCCTTGCCTTTCCTACACTGGGACTGACGTGCGGGTGCGGTGTTACATGCTCTTCAAAGTAACACTTAGTTCATCCAGTGACCGTCTACTCTCTCTAGATACACATATGCTATCTAAGAGTCAGATAGTACCATGATCCAGGCATCCATCCATTCAAACTATATGTCAATCATTCTTCTTCATGTCTCTCATCTGGACAAACCTTACGTTTTCTCACGGGGAGCACACTACACAGTCTGCAATCTCAATAAGTAAGGAATATAAGAGCTTACCACTGCCCGCCACTACCGTGGCAACCCGCACAGCAGTTTGGTCCGGCACTTGCACCGCCTCCTCCCCAGAACTTTCCTGCTCCACCTCCGTCCTGGGCCCAGCACCAGATGTTCCACCTACAAAGTACATTTAAGAATGTTTGATGTCATAGACATACACCACTCACTAGTATGTTGTCTAGGAATGAAGAAATGTGAATACAGAAACCAATCTAATAATTTGTGACTGTCTTCTCTAAAGTAAAAATGTCCCTTTTTCCAGGGAAGGGTGTTGTCTTGCTGCACTTTTTGGCACAACCGATGAATGCTTGCTTTTTAACACGCACCATTTTTCTCATAACAGACAGAAGCTTCACTTCTAAGAACAAATCATCATCACTAGGACGGAGGGACCAAGGATTCAGCACCAAAAAGAATAATTAAAGTTCAAACCAGGTGAGGGCTCGGCTCCCCCACAATAAATGTGTGAAATAAATCACTATAAGCACTTTTCCATTTTTAATAAACCGTTTATGTTTTATGACAAGCTTGATTTTAATAAATATTTATACTTTTAATAAATCTTTAAAACTTAAATAGACTCTGTGGTTTTTGGTCAAGAGTGAATGAGCAAAAGGTTTTGCAATTTGCAAGCATGAGTCCGTGTCTCTGACACTTCTGGACTCTGACTCTGTACTCTTGTCCTGCGTTGGATAAGCATCATTGGGGATCAATCATCGATGAGTTCGGGAGCTTATGACTCTGCCACACTATCTAGTCAGTAAGGAGATTGGGGGTGCTTCAAAGTCCTATATCACTGAGGTATGTGGAAAGTCTATCTGCGCCTATTATAATTGATAAACAATGCACTATTTAGTGTCCATAGTTCTGTTTGTGCAGATTTGTTCCTTCAACAGTAGTAGTATGGATTGTCCTCCTATCCAAACCAAAATTAAAGTAGTATCTTATTCTTTCTTGGTGGTCATTCACCTTTTTATTGTTGGTAATTGTCAAAGCATAAACATTTAGAAGACTTGGAAAGACATTATGAACAATCCCAGAGGACTGCACTCAGTGCATAGAGCTATTGCTGACTAGAATGGGAGTTTCGTTTAACACCTTTTGCCAAATGTACAATCTTAGTTAGCTACACAGACAGACTAATAAGAATAATCTAGTAATACCACAGGGAGTCATAGTCGAGGCAGGATAAGAATTTAAATACAGCGTACAAGATGATCAAAGACGATTTAGAAAAAATTGAATGAGGAACGCTAGGAAAAAATAGGTACTCTATATTAAAATTAAAACTTACCAGGGCCAGCAAAGGAGCCCTCGCATGACCGATCCTGGCCTTGTTCAGCAGCAGCAGCCTCCTCCAATGTCCTCTTGCCCCTGGGGGGGGCTGATGTACAACATGAAAGAAAGACCCGAAAACATGGATGATTGTTGTCAACCAAATCAAACATTTCAGAAGAACAATAACAAAATATTTTGGTTAAATAGCAAATAGACAACTATTCCAAAGGATATATTGACCTATCTCATGTGGTCTACTACGATATTAGTATTTCTTGATTTGCGGACCGTCGACTTGGAAAGTTATGTAACTCATTAAACAAACTACTTAAAAGTTTCGCCTAGGACTGGCAGTTAGCATTCCACAGCACGCGAAGTGACAGACAAACTCCATCGTGATTGCAGATCAGCGACAACACTAAAAAGTTTCCTACTACATTAACCAGTCATTAAAATATTCAAACTATCAATCCACTACCACTATTTCTTCTTATTGCCAGGTGTACAAAGGAAGGACTGGACTTGAGTCAGTAGGGGCAGATTTACAAGCCCCTTGTGGCTCTTTTGCTCCGTTGTTGCATGACTTTTGTGACGCAGCGGCAGAACAAAAGAGGCGCCATGGTGCGGCGTATATTAACAACGTGACGCATATGGGAGATGCATCACGTTGTAAAGCCCTGCGCCATCAGGGGGCTGCCGGCGCAAGGGAGGGCGTTCCTGCGCAGGAACGCATCCTAAAAGTGGCTGAGGGAAATCTACAAGATTTCAATCAGTCACTTTTAGGACAATTATGCGTGACTCAAACCCTGCCCCTGCTTGAAGCAGACGTACAGCTTGACGCAACATTGGGGAGATAGGGCACCCCAGAGCATTGCTGGAGCTGCGCCATCGTTGCGATGCAACTCCAGCAATGCGCCGCCTTTACGGCACAGATGCGTAACGCTTCGGTGACGTTTTGGGCCCACGGTGCGCCGCATTGTAAATACGACGCACCATGGATGGTGGTGGCGTGGTGCACAATTACTGGTGCATCACTGCTACTTTGCAGGGATGCGCCGGTAATTAAAAATCTGACCCTTAGTGTCTAGCATTACGCAGTTCTTTAAACTACACTCATACATAATTCCTCAGGCCAATGAAATGAACACAAAATCGAAAACAAATAGGCATAGTAGCAACGCTATTGAGAAGGAGAGCAGTGCACCTGAAATGCACAGAAGATTTTGAAATATAATTTACCTACAATGTAATCAGCAGCATTATTGCTCTTGGTAAAAATCTAAAATTTGCAATATAATAACACACAGAGCAGGAGAAAACAGAGTAGTGAAGAAATAGCTACTACTACTCACCAAGCCCAGGGATCCCGAGGCCGAGCAGGTCGATCAAGTCGCGTTTCCGGTCCAGGAGATCCGTCCAACGGTGGGTGGCCTGGTTGTAGGTGCGCAGGACCCGAGAGTGTTGGTACATGGCCCGGCACACATTCTCCCACCGCTTCCGGCGCTCCCGGATCCCGTAGCTGCTAGCGATCTTGCCCCCTGCCATGATAGTCCTGGGGAGGCGGCGCTGGACATAAAACACTAGTGCGGCCACCTCCTCCGTGCTAAAATCTCCCGGGCTGTGACTTACTCCTCCCTCAAACGCCCGCACGGGAGCACGGGGTGCGGGACCCTTTCTCTTCTGAGGCTGCTTCCCGGCTCCCTTTACCAACGTCTGGGCAGAAAGGAAGGTAAATAATAAATAAGAAATAGAATAGGGAAGAAGAAAAGAAAATAGTTCAAAAATGTTTTTTAAAATTAACCAAAAGTAGCAGAAAACACAAACATATGGAGCTAGAAAAATAGAGGGATGGATAATAAGTAAAATAGATTAAAAAAAACTTCAAACAAGCAAAGGATGGCAGAGATTGACAGAGGATACAGAAAGCATGCCCAAAACCATAGCAATGAATGAAAAACAAGATGGCTGCGCCCGTTCTCGACCGCGTGGGAAAGTTCGCGCAAGATTTTCCTCGCGATCACACGCAAACTTGTACTAGTGAGCCGCACACTTTGCGAGATTACACATAGTGCCCGGTAACGGAAATACGTCAAGCAAACAAGATGGCTGCGCCCATGTATGACCGCCTCGTTGTGCTACCAGCGGCTCGCTAAAATGCACAAAACCACGCAAACTAACATGCGCAAAAAACAAATCGCATATTCTCATGAATTCGCTGCCTGCCGAATTTGATCTCGTGCCAATTTGCTCCCCGCGAATTCCGCGAAGTTGCAGAAAAACGATTTTTGCAAAACTGAAAGCACTCAGCAGGTGCAAATGTTCAACCTCATCATTAGTAACCATTCCCTGTAGTGCTTCCTCAGGGCCCCCTCCAGAGTTCAGTTGCCTACTTGCAACTATTCTATGACCCTGCTCTGACCCTCACAGCAGGCTCAGAGAATAGCTACAAGTAGGCCACAAAGGTCCTGTGAAAAAAAACTGCACTGCAACAGAAAGCAAATACAGATAAGGAAGCAGGTGTCAGACTCAGTGACACATTAATCAACCCCAAATTAATTCATGTCAGTTGAAGCAGGGCAGGTGTGCTTTTCCCCCCATAATCTACAGTGATGAACCAGAGGGTGGCAGTGATGTACCAGAGGGTGGCATGGATGAACCAGAGGGTGGCAGTGGTGAAACAGAGGGTGCTGTGATGAACCAGACGTAGAGACAACATAGTCGCGACCGTTGCGACCCGACAAGTAAGTTTGCGTTTGCAAACTGGTACAAAACCCTTGCAAACTGGCAGAAACCCTTGCGAATACAAAAAAATGAAAAAATCTGCAAATTCGCGAGAGTTTGCGGATTTTGCGGATTGCGAATTTGTGAATACGCAAATTCCGCGAACCGCGAATTCGCAAAATTCACCCATGCTTAATTAAAACATTAAGAGTTTGCAATTTAAAAATCCACTTTACACGTCAGCTAAAACAAAACAAATATTGTCATCAATTCTCGTATAACTATTATTGCACTTTACATGAACCTTATTCCAGGGATTAATTTTATACAGGCTGAGGGTCCAGGCATTTCCTATATTTCATTGAACACTTTAAAAATCCAATCACAAGAGGTATAAAGTCAGGTTTTAACAATTGTAAATAAAATAAGGCGGGATGGCTTGAACAAAATTTAGCCTTTTTAAAAGAGGTTTTAAGATAAAAAAGCCCTGGGGAATTCGTAAAATTTACAAAAAAATACAAAGTGCAGCAAATCCTGTGGAGACAAATTGTCGCAACCACAGGTTGCTAACACTGTCCCTTTGTGATATCCCCTCGGGACTGCTAAAAGTAGGTGGAACAGGTTGAACCGGAACCTGATTAGTAAAAAACGCTCGTGTGAGGTTAATGGCCAGAGCAAATAAGGTGCTACACTAGGCATAGTTTTAAGCATTATCTGAAGGCGTGGATTGGGCTTACACAGTTCCTTTTCCTCCCTTTCCAGTCTTTTTCGTGTGGTGAAGGACTGTTTAATGTACACAACGTCCTTCCTGGTGATTCCTGCCGGGTTTGAGAACAAATCCGGGCGTCCCTCCTTGCTAAAACTGGTCTTAAGATATTTCATCCAGGGGTTTTTGATCATATAATCCAGGCTCAATGCCTCTCTAAGAAGGTGATGGGTTAGACCAAGCTGTTTGTTGAGCCAGCATTGCAGCCAAAATAGGAGCGGACGTAAGGTCAGTGAGTCACTAATGAATGGCGTGCCAGTTTCTTCGTGCACCGCCATATTTGGGGTCCCCTGCGGGACACACAGTAGCTGTTTTAAAAATGTATTTTCGGCCACTTGAAGAACCTCTAGATTACAGTGTCCCCATAGCTCGCTACCATAGCTGGCTATCGCAATGCTCTTGGCACGGTATACTTTCAGCATAGCAGCCACCGGTCTTGAGGTAAAATCAAATAATGCTGCATTGGCCCTGGTAACTTCTCCCTTTTTTCTGGCCAGCAAGGTGTTCCAATTTAGCTGATTATCGAAAAGAACACCTAAGTATGAAAAGGAGGTGCAAGTGGGTACCCTGTTCTCATTTACCAAGAAGGGGTGGTGTTTTTCTGCTCCTTTCCCCTCCTGCATTACGTACGATTTTGTGTTATTTATGTGTAGGTCTCGGCTGATCATGAACTCGTGGAAAGTGTTTAGCAGAGTCTGAAGCCCTTTCGGGTTGCAGGCCAGGAGGAATGCATTGTCCGCATACAGCAGGACAGGCAGTCCTCGCAGGCCCACGTGCGGATAGTCGGTCCCTGTCCCAACCAAGTGACTTTCAAAGCCATTAATGTATAAGTTAAATAGAAAGGGGGCCAGGATGCACCCTTGCCTGACCCCCTGTCTAGTATTAACATTTCTTGTAACCTTGAGGTCCATAGAGTATCTAACATTTGCCTTTGTATCTCTATGGAGATCCTTAAAAAAGTTCACCATTGCTTTCTTATAGATAGTTCGCAATGAGCGAATAAGAGGTCTATTCTGGGGTGATAGTTTAAGAGCCCTCTTCAGTTTTCTGGCAGCTTTAGAACAGTTAGAGCAGAACCATTTGTGCTCCCCATATGTGGTCTTACCCCCTGGGGCTTGTAACATATTTCCCTCCATAGAAGCCATACTCTCAAACGCTTTGAGGATTCCCTCACCCATTGAGTCCTCGCTTAGGCACAGTGAGAGTTTGGTGGCACAATTCAGTTTTAGTTTATGAAGAAAGACTGATGATATGACCTGGTTCCATTTAATATGCTGTCCACCATTAACAGGTAATAACTCATTTTTTCACACTGATTTATCATTTTTATTCATAAACTTCCCTCCCAACAGCACACAGACTGGATTATGGTCGATGTATGCATTCGGAGTTATGCAGAAACCCAGGAGCAGGGGCATGATATTTCTGGTAACCAGGATAAAATCTATGAAGGTTCCATGGTTTTTTCCCTTAAAGATGGGGTTCTTTTTGTTTGGATAGCGGCGGAGCCACACTCAAGGCGAACATTAGGTCAAGCTCATCTAACATGAGGTTTAGGGCGTTACCCTGAGATGGGTGTTCAAAATGTAAGCCCTTTATCTGCGGGCATCCCATGGTCGTTGGGTGTTTAATATGGGATCACCACAAAGATGGACATTGAAGTCCCCTGCGAGTAGCAGGTTCCTTCTTATGGAACCACGACACTGAATAATAAAATTATGCAGGTCAGAGATGCCACATCCCTTACCGTGGGTGTCATTATGATAATTAATCACACACAGGCTATTTTCCTTATTCCCTAAGACAACGGCCTGATGATTACTGCTATGTGAAGGAAAGTCCCTTATGCTACATTTCAGAGCAGGGGAGGTAAAAATGGTCAGTCCTCCTGAAGCTCGACCGCTTTTAGAACTAATAGCCGGAACCCAGAAGGATCTATATCCATTTAATGTGATGTTACCATTAGTTGCCCATGTCTCCTGGAGACAGATAATGGAATAGTGACTGATAAACTGAATCCATAGGGGGTCAGAGACCTTTCCCATTAGTCCCGCAATGTTCCAAGATAGAACATTGAAATCTGAGTTTACTACGGTACCTATGGGAGCTCTCTCTACATTGGAAACAGGGAATGATGTTCCCAACTGGTAACCCTCCCTGGAGCCTTCTTTTACCATTCCGGCCTTGAGTCCTGGATTCGATGCTTGATTAAAGGAATCTTACTCCACACAAATCTTCGCTGGGGAGCATATCGACATATGCCAGGGTCCAAATGATGGCGATGTGCTATGTGAGTAATCATGCAGTTAGTCGCAATCGTTGATATCCGAAAGAGCATTGAATCTGTTGGTGACATCCAGGTGCCCGAGATAACCGGGGCCGTCCCTTATAGGGGCTCTAGTATGTCTCACTGGAATAGAATCCCACCCAAAAGGTCTCATGAGAATGGGGTAACCTATTTCTGTATGTGACACCCCACTGTCCAGGTTTGTAGAAGAACCCAAGTGGTAATATCTCTATACCCTGTCCCCTTCATGAAGTATTCACCGCCACCTCCCTGAGGATTCTTTCTACTGGGACTGGACAGTTAAAATGTATTACTATGCAGTCTCCAGTTAAAGTTTTCCTGGAGCGACCCAGCCAGGCTATTCTCCTGGCCATGATTATGTTCTGCCCAACCGTTTGGCCTGCCTCTGTGTTCTTAGATAACCAGTGTGAGACCTTGTTTTTGATCTGAGTGAAGTCCTCCACCACTCCTGGGAGAAGGGGTGGGACGTTTCCTAAGACTATTACTAAAGGGGTGCTCTGTGGTGGTAGATGTAGGAAAGAGCGACTGCCCTCACCTTGTGTCCGATGATTGGTCTGGTTAAGTCTATCAGCTTTTGCACTTACTTGATTCCCCTCTTTCTGAGTTAATACTGAGGTCCCTGGTTGCTTGTGACATCTCTCCATTTCCTTGGGTGTAACCCTCATCCGTACTAATCTGGTATCTACAGTTGTTCGTGGCCCTCTCTCCTTTACTGTGCCAGTTTGTTCAGCCGTGGGTACCGGGGGATGCTCATGGACAGTCGGTTTGCATTGCTGGTTAACTTGATCCCCTGTCTGCTTACTATCTACTAGGGAATGAAGCAAGAGAGTATTATCTGATGTGGCCTGTTTTAGCCTGCCTAAATATTCATTAATTATTTTGAGTCTCTCGACAAGGGGCAATACTAATGACTTAACAATCTGTTCTATCTGTGCTTTTAACCCACCCATTCCCTGTTCAGGCACTAAGAATGTAGCTGACTGATGACCCTTCATTAGAGGGGATTGCACCCTTTTTACCATGACCGGGTCTCGGGGTTGAAAATTGCTGGGGGTTTCCGGGGGGTGTGTAGTATTGCTCCTAAATTTGGGCATCTTTGACTACCTCCCATTTTTCCCTCCCCCATGCCGCTTCCGTTTCCCAGTACATTTTGTGCTAGAGGCTGCCTTGTAGCTGTGGAATTATTTATAGCATGCTTTGGGTCAGGATTTTCACTTTCCTCGTTAGTATCAATGCTGTCCTGAGTGTAATTTCCGAGGGAGATGGTACTTTGTCTGCCTGATTCTATACTACTCTCTGGTAGTCCTAGGTCAACAAGGCACTGGCTAGTTCTATTTTCGGGGGTGATGCAACTCTGTATGGCGCCTGGTCATTCAAAGTAAACCTTATTTATAGTCTACCATGTAATCAGGACGGTTGATGTGACACAAAATCACAGGAGAGTAAGAATCGTTTTGGTGTTTTCTTCTTGTTTATGTACGCCGTTTGGCGGTCATGGTGGTGTAATGCTTTACACTTTTTTAAGTACAGAGAGGAAATCGCTGTTTGTCATTAAGATGTGGTAAGAGTGGTGCACACATTTTTTACACTTGTTTGTCTATCTCACATTATGAGCAGACGTAGTTGGGACTTTGTGAAGCTCTGCTTCCTCATGTTTTGCACTTTTAGCTAACAGCAGTATACACAAAATGGTGTACTTGTCATGCTTATGTACTTTTTCATCACAATTGGGGTTTCATTTTCGTTTAGCTCTTTCATACATACGTGTTCCATTAGTTCAATTATGTTGTGTGCAAATCCTACTGCTTATTTATACTACTCTATAAAGCACATAGAGAGCTGTTAATGTTTCTAATTTGAATTTTTGTAGTTCCTAATGAAGGTTGCTTTAAGTTGCTTTTCACATCGTCATATCACCAGTATCTTCTATGCTTTTACCCCTGAAGAAGGGTTTTTTCAAACCCGAAATGCATTGGTTCGCATTTTGAATTGTTTGATGTTAAATAACATATGAAGTACAAAATTTGTTCTTGGTTAACAAGTCTGGGCACATAGTGACTTGATTTTATGTTTTGTTATTCAATTTTGGCTCATTGGTTTTCAATATAATCATATAATAAGAAATTCAGGATTCTAAAGAAATGGTGTAAATGTTTTATTTCATAAGAACTGTATGAAACCAGATATAAATATATGACACTTGCATACCTGCCACAGGCCCCTGCTACCGCATTGAGGCCTACCCCTCCATAGACTAACATTGGGATCCCCCTATGGGATAACTTCTGACTGGGACCTAATAGGTATGTCATGTTTGGTATAATCGGAATCGTCGTGGGGATCCCTTTCTAGTGACATGTGGGGTTTGGGCACTACTACTTTAGAAAACCCACTTTTAGAAAGTGGACATTTTCCTGCCTGCACTTAGTTTGTTCACTTCAGACTCCCCCCTCCCCTTTGCATGCTGATAGCCTTCCTGGGCTGTGAGGAGGGAGTGGTGATTCACACCTTTACAGATGAATAGGCTGGGCCTGGCAGACCCACAATAGACTTAAAAACCCTGGCTTTGTCACTGTAGACAGCATGGCACCAGGTCAGGGAAGGCAGGGAACACCCCAGAAACCCCTAGACCCTCCCAGAAGCTTCTATCCTCTTCTAGTGACTGGGCACCAGGGTATAAAAGGGAGGGTCCTGGCCACACATACTTGTTACACTACTGGGCCAGGAAGAATTTCTGATGGATTGAAGACTGCTGCACCAGGAGGATTACCACACTGCTGAGGCTGACTGCTCCTAGGAACTGCTGCCCCAATTTCCTGTGCTGCCCTACTGCCTGCTGATCTTGCCCTGCCATAGAGACTGAATATAACATCCCTAGAGTGTCTCCTCAAAGTTTGTAAGAACTGCCTTTTGGGGACAACAAGGTTTTTAAGGACTTGCGCCTGCAATGCTGTGCTGCACTCAGCATCACTGGCCCTGTGATCTAAAACAACTGCCTTTGCAGCGCGGGGTGTTGAAGTGTGATGTATTCCTCACCCCTAAAGTCACAGCCGCAGGCCCGAGTGGAGCTCGTAGTCTGAATCCCCCAGTTGAGTGCGTTATTCAGAGCGCTTCAGAAATCACTGCCACCGGCACGGTGATGGCCTCTGCTTGCGACTGGGTGGGAACTGTGAGGGCACGGACTGTTATCACCACTGCAGGCCCGAGTGAAAAGCACATCAAATTGCCCTTGAAATCACTGCCGCTGGCCCTGGAGCCTCGGTAACCCTGTGCACATCACCGGTGACGTCAGGGAGGAGCCGCGCTGGGATTGGTTTCAGCATGGGATGTTGTCCGGCAATGGAGGGGCCCATCCCGAAGCAAGGCCGCACGAGAACTGAGAGGAACTCCACGATGGTGCCCGCTTCGGCCCAACCTCAGGTAACCACTTAGCGTGTGCGCTAAGCTTCTGGCTGCAGTGCTGCCTTGGGTGGGGTGCGGGCTGGAGACCGTGTGGGTAGTCGCATGAAGATCGGGGACTGCCTTAATTGATTTGGCTAACGGCCCACCAGGCACTGTGCTGAGTTGCCAATGGACTGCCTCCCTTCATTAGCGTGCCTGCTCGGGACAGTGTCCAATCAGTCACAGGGCCTGTGAAAACTGTTGGGCATTTACATCATTTGCGGGTTGTTCATTGTAACACAGCACTGACTGGGACTCTGGGTTCATGCCTTCAGTGAACAGGGCTGATTGACTCTGCACATAAGTTTGTGGGCAAGGGACTGGTGGTATTTACTTGGCAACTGGCCCCCGTTCTCAGGTCTAAGCATTACTGTATAGTCCCTAGTAGGAACCCACACAGTTTTCAGCACTGTTTGCCCTGAATGTAAAATACTGCTCCTCCAAAGTGACTCATGCTCCTAATAATGCAACAGTGGAGCAATCTACCGCAAATGAAGGACTGTCTTACCCTAGAGCTTTCCACCTGTAGGAATACCGCCTTTTTCAGGTTACCCTTGCTACAGCAAATCTCAGAAGATATATCTACTGCGAGTCTTCACGTGTGTATAATGGACTGTTGACATTTTTATCTTGCATAATTTTTAGATAAAGATACTTTGATTTTTATATAAAATCGGTGTAGTGTCTTTTTTGTGGGTGGTTCACTGTGCTAATATAGGTGTGTGTTGCACAATTATTTTACACATTGACTCCAGCATTTAGCCTACCTGGTCTGCCCCAAGCTACCCTGTCAGAAGCGGTGGTCCCTACTTGGACGTGGGTGCAAGTAGAGACCCAGGTTCTAACATTGTGGTTTTTGTTTTTAAGTATATATGTACCATGATGATATCACATCTTTAAAAAACACTAAGTCGGTATCCATTCAAATAAATGAGCTATAAAAATATTAGAAAACATGTTAACTAATAATGTTGAACAATCATCATAACCTTATACTTTCATTTGATAACTTTATTTTGGTCAAGAGACCATAAAAGTGCAATAAAATATGTACAAGCACAGTAATAAAACCACAAATACAATTAAGTTAAAAAGATATTAAACAGTAAGTTATCACAGAATAAGCAGATAAATGGATGTTGGGCATTATTTCGTACTAGAAAAAAGAGTTCTTTTCCGCCACATGCCAAATAAAAAACGGGAAACTGCAAAAATAATGGGAGGGGCAATGTCATAGGTTAAAATTCTTGTAGCTTGGGCACATTGTCTAAACCCCAAATTTTTACACAGTGGAAGGATCCAGCATTTCCGAATTCCAATGTATGTGGGCAGAAAAAGAATATATGTTCAATGTCTTCCCTCCAATAGCTGCAAGCAGGGAAATTGGCCTCTGACAGTAGTGACCATCTGGATGTAAGTGCCCCTATTGGTAAGGAGCCATGCCTCAATTGGGTGTACAGTTTTCTTGCAAATGGGGGCTGCACCAAGTCCAGAAACACCTCCGTCCTGGGGCTAACTTTCGTCAGAAGAAACTCTGTGGTCAGCCTTCCCAAGGAGGGCGACCTTAAACATATTATGATTGGATTCTTGGTTTACTGTACTTTTCTCGTTTCATTTCTTCCAAAGTTTCTTTTTCAAGGCTCCTGGCTTGTATTGCTGAGTAAAAATGATGGCCTCCCAGTCCATGTATCATAATATTGTAATGGCGTGTTTGACGTTTTTTTGAAAACATCATATTGATACATTTAGAACTTAAATCTATCGGAGGAATGAGTCCCGAGAACCTGGTTTCTGGTTTAGCCATTAGTTTAAGCAATAATTTACCCTAGTCTGTATAGTTACTGCTTGCACTAGTTTGTTTTCTACTGACATTGAGGGTTGATAGTTTTGCTCTGCTCCATTTAATTAAATATTCAGCCATGAACCAAAGTTGGAAAGCCAATAGCAATGATTCGTGTAGCTATTACCAATGCAAGGTCAATAAATCTACATACATATTTAAAAAAATGATATCCTGTCATCAGACTTAAATCACACATCAATGTGGAAATTGCGTGTCTTACATGTTACTGCAATTAACCCTTCAACAATTGCCCTCCAATAGGCCTGTATTTTTTCCACAATTCCATACCTTGTAAAAACTAAAAACAGTCCTTGATTATTGACTACTTGGGCACTGTCAGCTCATGTTCAGGTATATATTGGGTTGCCTCGCTATTGTTAGGTACGTAAGGGGCAAGTAATTAAACTGTGTATACTTAAAACATTGGTTTCTACTAAGTCGCCTTTTGATTTAACATGAATTGTAACATGTATATGATCAGAAATGTCTGCGCAAATCCAAACGAGTTTATCTCTATTGAAAAATGAGCACGTTACAAGATGGCTGATTTGTTATACTGCGCTGGAGTGGAATTGAAATGAAATGCCACTTTCTATGTTTATTGTTTCTGTAACTTTATTTAACATTCCCTGTGGTAACACATGAACGTCGTGAACAAGGCTGTCTTAGCCAAAACATGTAGACGTTTGTCTGTCTACCCACCACCTGCAATAAAAGAATATTTCCGTTCCTACAGAGTGCCCTCTCCCGAGCTATTTTTCTTTTGGGAGCAGATTCATATCATTGCGTCTTTGCGTGGATGCTAACGAGCACCTAGGGTGATTACGAAGCATGCTGCATACGTCTCCGAGTTCCTGTTTTAAGACGGTGTGCCCCCAGGATCTCCATTGTAGTAGCAATTCAGCCCTTAGGGTAAGTTTAGATTGGGAGCTGGAGGGCTCGCACTGGTTTCTCAACTGCCTGGGAAACTGTATGCATCTATTTTGCACAGCAGGAGCCCTACGAGTCCAGTTGTGTGTACTGCGCACACCGTAACTCATGTGGGAGAAAGGATTCAATCTGGACATTCTATCCAAGCCTTAAGCACATTTTGGTTGGCGGCATGGCAGAGGAGGAAATTAATGCTATACTCAAAACAGCAGGACTATTCAGGGATAGGCCGAATAATGAAGAAACAGTGTGGCCATCTAAATAGGACTCTGCAAAAAAGGAATCCTTCTACACACTCAGCCGTAAGCTTGAAATACCTTTAAAGCTGAAGTGTCTAAGTGGCGGTATATTGAGATGGGCAGAGTCCCATGTGGACTGAGGAGTACAATAACCCCCACCCATGAAACCCCTCATCCTGAATTAATAAAGGAATGGGCTGAATTAAACACTGAGTGCTCAAAGCAGATGCCATTAGTACTGATCAAATATATGCCACCATTGATAGCGAAGCCATACTACACCAAATTAAATATGTAACAGATTAACTCAATCATTCATCAGATAAAGATACAGTGACCAAATTTTGCAAGGAAATGAAAGAAAGGGTCTAAAAGCATGAGGACATTATAACAGCAAGGAGTATGCATATATTTCAGCATGACAGAAAGGACTATGATAATGACAGGATATATACCTTCTTGCGTAAATATGATAACATCAGGAGGGAGAGAATGGAGGTTATCAACAGAATCCAGCAAGAAGTATCTCTGAGTGACCTCAGCTTCAACACAAGTTCCAAGTCAGACCGCGAAGGCTCAATGGAAAATCTGAAAATGACCATAGTTCAGGATTAATCCAGTTTTTTACGCTTAGGATGCTACACTAACAATCGCCCACAGGCCCAACAGAAAAGAGGAAGAGGAGCCAGAGGATGGGCAGCAAAGGAAAGAGGAAATGGAGAGAAAGAAGGAGCAGTGACAAGGAGTCAATCCAAGAAATAATGCAAAGTAACAACGTAATTAACCTCAGCCCAGTCCCATTGACTGATGAGGACAATCAGATTTTGAACTTAGGTTTATCTTATTGCACAAAATTTAAATGTAATTAAGATCAGGCCCGTATTGGCTTATACCAGTTTATACGCAAGTTGAAACTGAGAAAATACTTTAAATAACAGGTTAAAAATAAGAACATAAATGAGATAATAACTAGTGATCGAGATGCTGGTATGCTACTGTGGATGCTAATCGTTTACAGATTCTTAATGATTTGGGAGCTGAGGGATGCACAGATCTAGTTTACCCAAGCCAAACCTCAGGAACTTCCACCAGTCTTGATAAGTCCCCCTTCAAGCCTAAATCCAAGTTAAATCCCATTCTACCCTCTGACACTATTGATACATTTAATGAAGCCATGGTTTAAGAAATTGAAAAAATCAAGCGCACAGAACTCTAAAAAAGCTGTAAGTCCACATCTTGTAAAGGAAATTTACTTATGTCATTGAGAATTGGTCTTCAGAGAAAGAGTGTGTTATACACAATGCGGACAAAGGTGGAAATGTGGTCATTATGCCTCTGAGAATGTATCTTGATGAAGACACGCTACAACTCAAAAACACCTCTTGCTACAAAACAATTACCTGGGGAGACTATGAAAAGCTCAAAACGCCTTCTATGATGACCTTGTTGTATGGCGTGATTGTAGACTTATCACACTGGAAGAGTATAGCTTCCTCAAGATTAACTATCCCAGAGTCCTGATCTTGTAACTATCAACAAAGATAAACAGAAATAGTGAGTGTCCACCCGGAAGACCTATAATTGCAGCAATAGAGAGCCTGTTGGAAAATGTTTCCAAGTACATTGACTATTATTAAAACCATTGGTGAAAGATCTACCTTCTTATATAGAGGAGAACACAGACTTTTTGAAACATATTTTTGAAGGCTGACTTTCTTATGTCTGGATGACAAATACTTATATACTAGCATTCATCATGAAGATGGACTAAGAACCATCGAACATTTTTGAATTGCAGACCAAGACAATATGCTGAGCGCAATGTCATGTTGATCAAAATGACAAAGTGGTGCTTGTCATGTAACATCTTCCTATTTAAAAACATTCTTCACAAACAGCAACAGGAAACAGCAATGGGCACCTGCATTGCCCCAAGCTATGCACATTTGCAAAAGGGCTGGTGGGAGGAGCAGGTGCTAAATGGTCCAGAAATGAAAAAGTGGTCATCCCATATTGTTATGCTACATAGATGACCTTATCACTTTATGGAAAGGTAACATCGAGTCTGTAGAGGTATTTGTAAACTGTATCAATTCATATAAACTGTATCTAATATTTACAAGCCGAAATAGCAATATTGAGATTGAGTTTTTGGATGTCAAATAGAGGTCAAAGACCAATGCCTCTCCACTATTGTTTTCCGCAAACCTACAGCAGGTAACACAATGCTAAATGCAAACAGTTCACATCCCTAGTCACTCAAAAATAGTATAGCCTACGGGGAACTATTGTATTGTATTGTGTTGTATTGTAATTGCATTTATATAGCCCTTACTACCCCTGACGAGGTATCAAAGCGCTTTTTTGGCGAGTAGCACGCTACTCCGGGACCCATAGAGGATTAGTGTTGAATTAGTATAGTGAAACATGCAAGTACATTTTAAGTGGTGGATAGGTTAGTCAGTTATTTGGTTTTGGAATGATAGCAGAAGGATAGAGGAGGACAAAGGTTTGTATTTATTTATCGCTTGTTGACGTGAGCTATTCAGGAAGCCTATAAAGGATTAGTGGTGAATTAATATGGTGAAATATGAAGTCATTTATTAGTCTGTTATTTGGAGTGAGAAGGATAGTGTGGTAAATAAATTAATACCCCATACGTAATTTCTATACATTAACAAGAAGCATATATCTAATGAGAGGCAGAGTCCGTGGCGTCCGTTTCAGAAGGGCTTTATTACATTCGCTGCAGCCAATGGAGAATCGGGTTCCATCACCACTAAGGTTCAGGAAGGATCGAAATCTAACGTTTATTCACAGAGTACATCATTTATAGTACAAATGTACATTAACTTGCATGGAGAAGGTGGAGCAAGCGAAAGAGAGAGAGATAAGAACACATAGGCGTGTAAAAGGGCGTACATGTAGGCGTTCCCTTGGTGAGTCATAAGTGTTGTCATATGTGGGTGGATACCTAGAGGGGGTCTGAATGGCTTGGATGGGGTCATGGAAGGGGTCTGAATGTCCAGCTGGAACCTTTACCCTACTTGAGTGCGTAACCTAGTCATGACGTGTAACAGACGTGTAGCTGGGGGAGACAGGAGGGGGTTGACTTTTGTGCAAGTAGAGGAGTCTTGGATGTCAGAACGACCTGTACCTCGAGTACTATCTAGTATCTATAGTATCTTTAGTTTTGGAGAACAAATTATCTAACTTAAAGGTCGCTCGGGCAAAGGCTATTCATCACTGAATGCTAGTATGAGCCTATATTTCTCCATGCATAGCATGGGGGCTGGGGCTTTCTTATGGATGCGAGTTCTGTAAATTACTTGAATGGAGACAGGAAGGCTAGGCCCTATCTTCTGCAGGCTGAATATGTTTATCCTTTTCATTAAACAGGAATGCGTTTCTGTGGAGCAGAGCAGATAACTGTAGGCAAAATACAGTCTTGGCAGGCCAGACCGGGCACCTCCCGGCTGAGTAGGAAGTAAGGGAGAGGTCAGGAATGAATAACTAAACTGCATCTTTCAGAGCATTTCAGGAGGCTGAATTCGGATCCCAGCTCGACTAGGCCAAAAAAAACGGGTGCATCTTATAAAGACGTTGGCAACATAGGCTTAAAAGCAGAATTATCGTTTCTAACATGGAGGGCCTAGTAACTGACATGTTAACGTTGGACGCAAATGCATATGCGTCTTCATTTCGGCCATAGAGGGAAAATGCATGCATGTCATACATGTACATTGAACGTTGGGGTACACGATAGGGGACATACTTGGCCATATAAAATTCAATTTTCCTCATTCCCTCCTTGTCCCCTACGTTCCCTTCAAGTCACATCTATTTGCATAAGACCTTGTATATGGTCATACTGCATCATTAGCTCATCTTTTCTCTTCTGGATTTGTGGATGGGGAATACAGGCAGTGGCGCACAAGCCGCAAATCGCTGGGCCACATTGTAGACAGAGGCAGCAACTGAACAGAATAAGCAGCGCTATTCCTATGAATGATAGTACTTTCCATCCCCATGCTGCTATTACATTCCAGAGCCAACCGGACCAAGTCCATGTGCCTGGGTTCTGATGTATCTCGTGAGCTATCTTATGTAGTCTGGCTATTGCTGCATACACGGAGGGCGCGTTATTTGGAATAAACACGCAACAACTGGATCCGATGACTCTACAAGCTCCGCCCCTATCTGCCAGAATGACGTCAAGAACAAGGCGGTTCTGAAGAACGACAAGTCTCATAGCAGACTGCTCCTCTGTTAAGTTTGCTAAAGCAGATGCAGTCTCATTTATTACTGCTTCAAGGGTTCTTGTCAACCTACGTATTAATTTACTGTTTTGAATGGGACCTATGAAGAAAAAGAATCCTTTATTGAAATCTGTATATTGCTCCAAAGTTGTTTCAGTCTGATCGACAATTTGGGAATCTGTCCCTCTCTTAGTTCTAACGTGTACTAGTCGGGAATCTCAATGATAATGGGATGGGGCTAGAAAAACTGGTGGCAAAAGGAACATGTTCCACCCCAGTCCAAAGGCAGACGAATATATGCTGTCTGACCACAAATGAAATAGGAATGGCGGGAGGCTTTGAAAGTAGACTTTCCTTTATCATTAAACTCGACTACTGTTGTGCAATCACTGTGTCCTAAATGTACTGATCCTTGTTTTCTAATACATAATTCACCTTTTACGGGTAGAACTGATATGAAGGGAGAACCTGTGTTATTCTCAGACTGGACATTTAAAATCATAAAATTAAGGGAAGCATTTCCTTGTTCATATACCTCGTTTTCTATATCTGTTCCTTTCCTTTGAGGAAGACCCTCTGTGTCTGGGTAACATGCCTCATTCATTACTTTGTTCAAATCACCCCATACCCAATTGTTCGGGGGATCTGCAACCTTTTTGTCTAGTGAGGACATTAGAGCAAACCATGCTCCACATGAACCATTATGCGTAAACGGGAAAGGAAAGAGAGGCAAAACTCCTTTAGTTTTCTGGTACCGTGGGAATCGGCCACATACCCAACAATTCGTTACATTGCTGGCCTGATGTGAATGGTGCAACATTCGAATGAAAGTATTATTGCGTAGTGCTAGTCGATATGACAGTTCATGAGGTGGCAGATCACTGAACACGTGCTCTGTGGTGTCATTGGAAAAAGAATGTGTATGCGAAGCAAGAGGTGGAAAGAAAACATGTAACGTTAAACTGATACATATAACTGAAATGCTTAGAAGAAACATAATAATCAGGGTTACTATACACCTACTGCGAAGGGACTTGCAGTATTTCACTCTCTTATCTCTCTGTCTAGTACTATTCTGATCTACAGTCTCATACATGTCAGGAACCTGTCTAACCGCTTCACCCGAGAGGGACTTAAACAATTAAACTGTCTGACTTACTAGACCGTAATTTTAATTTATACTCCTGTTGCGGAGTTTTTTCTAGCAAAGGGGGTTTTGAGTCACTTGTTTCGAGGCAGTCTTTCGGTTTAATTACAGTCTCTGTTTTCCCATGGAACTTTTTAACATGCTGGGCATGGATCCAGCCCTTCCTTCCCTCGACCTTCACTGCAGTCCTTGTTGTTAGAAGTACCAGCTTGGGCGTCTTCCAGCGGGGCTCGAGAGGGCTTGATCGGTCAAAATTTCGCACAAGGACGGTATCCCCAGGGACAACAGCGTGCTCTTTCACTTGGGTGTTGTCGGGGAAGGCGGCTGCAACCTGTGAACGACAAGATAGGAGTGCAGACATCAAGGAAGCCAGGTAATCTGTCAGCATATTACTGTCAACATCCGTTATTTTCTTGGGCATCGGCGTACCCCACATATTTGGAGGTCTCCCAAAAACAACTTCATAAGGAGACAATCCTGTTCTGGAATGAGCTACCATACGCATATAAAAGAGGGCAACTGGCAAGGCTACCATCCAATCTATGCCTTTTTCTACACAGACTTTCGCTAACTTAGTCTTGAGGGTCTGATTGTGTCTTTCTACGAGTCCGGCTGCCTCGGGATGTCGACCACAATGGAACTTCCACTGGTACCCTAAGAGAAGTGATACTTGTTTCATTAACTCGGAGGAGAATGGCTGACCATTATCTGAATAACCGACACGTGGCAATCCGTATCGTGGGAAATACTCTCGGACCAACTGCCTGGCCGTTGTTACAGCAGTGTAATCTGGGACTGGATATGCTTCTGTCCATCGGGACAGTGCACATACAATTACTAAGACGTACTTGTATCCTCGACATCTGTCCATCTGGATATAATCCTTCTGGAGGACTTCAAAAGGGTGGTCAGGGGGATGGAATCCACCTTGTTCCACCGGAATGCCTTTACCTGGATTGAACTGGCAACAGATCATACAGGTGCGTACTTTCTGTTTCGCTGCTGCACGCAGGTGCTTGTTAAAGCAAATGTTATGTAAACTGTCTAGCATAGCCTTTTCTCCTAAGTGTGCTGGACTATGTGCGGTGTTTATGATTACTTGAACCATAGAATGAGAGAAACCATGTAGCTTTGCCTTTTGTCATCCAACCCTGGTCAGTCTGGACCCCTCCTTGTTCAGTCCATTTCTTTATTTCGTCTGGAGTGGCATGTGTCTGTATGTCGAGCACATCTTGTGAGGGATCCCTAACTGTCATGTTATTTGTCAGTGGTGGTACTTCTGTCTTTGTCGTGTCCGTTGGAGTCTGGGCTGTCGATTTAGCTGTTCGGTCTGCCAGGTCGTTACCCTGGGAAATGGTGTCTGTGACTTTCGTATGTGCTTTACATTTCATGATGGATATGGCTGTAGGCAAGTGTATTGCTTCTAACAGAGCTTGAATAAGGGGGCCGTGCTGAATTCTGGTCCCGTGAGAGGTCAAGAAACCTCTTTCCTGCCACAGCACACCGAAATCGTGAACGACTCCGAAGGCGTACTGTGAATCTGTATAAACATTTACTTTCAGGTTCTTGGCTCGTTTGCAGGCTTGTGTCAGAGCGATGAGCTCTGCTGCTTGTGCTGACAGTGTGTCTATTCTGTGTGTCTCAATGACTTCCGTATCAGTGGTCACGGCATACGCGGCCACTAACTCTCCTGTGTTTGTTCTCATGCATGAACCATCAACGTAAAGTGTCAGGTCAGGGTCGGGCAGTGCAATGTCTGTCAGATCTTGTCTTGGTTTCGTCACTGTATCGATTACTTCCACAAAGTCATGTGGTGTAGGGTCTACTGTACTTGAAGGCAAAAGTGTAGCCGGGTTTAGTATACTACATCGTCTGATCTCTATGTGTGGCTGAAATAATGTCAGTTTGTATCCTGTCAGTCTTGCTATAGTCAGGTGTTGTGTCTGTGTTCGGTTCAAGAGAACTTCAACTGCATGTGGAACCTGTACTGTCAGGGGATGGCCTAACACAATAGAGTCACTTTGTCTGATAGCTAGCGCTGTTGCTGCAACGGATTTCAGGCACGCAGGCAGAGCCTGGGCTACTGGATCGAGTGTACTTGAAAAATAAGCACACGGCTTGTGTTTTCCCGCTTGATCTTGTGTAAGGACAGATAATGCTGTTCCATCTCGCTCAGTGACAAAAAGCGTGAAAGGCTTGCTGTAACAAGGAGTCGCTAAAACTGGTGCTTGACATAAGGCTTTTTTCAGTTCCTCAAATGCAAGTGTATGTTCTTGTGTCCAAGGGAGGACAGTCGAAGAGGCTGCCTCCTGTGTTGTCAACTGTATAAGTGGTTTGGCTAGATATGCATACTGGGGGATCCATTGTCTGCAGTAAGAGGTGAGGCCAATAAAGGCCCGTACTTCCTTTTGTGTCTTGGGCTGGGAGAGATTTGCACTTAACTGGATACGGTCTTGTGTTAGCTGTCTACCCCTCTTGGACAGCAAGTGACCTAGGTAGACCACTTGCTGGGCACAGAATTGTAACTTCGAAGGGGACACCTTGTGTCCCTTGTCTGCCAGGAAGTGTAACACTGTCAGTGATGCATGTTCACAGTCAAGTTCTGTATGAGCCGTTATCAGAATGTCATCGACATACTGGAGCAGTGCGGTATTGTCAGGCATGTGAATACTGTCTAGTTGTCTTTTTAACGCTTGGCTGTAAATACTGGGACTTTCGGTGAACCCTTGAGGATCCCTCGTAAATTTAAAGCTTCGTCCATTTAAACAGAATCCGAAGAGGTACTGGCTATCTGGATGTATCGGGACACTGAAGAAGGCGTTCTTGAGGTCTATTACAGTGAAGAACGTCGCTTCGGAATCAATCGCAGTTAGTAGGGAAGAAATGTCTGGGACCACCAGGTATTGCGGAATTATACACTTGTTTAATTCCCGAAGATCAATCACTAGTCTGTAGACTGGTGGTGCATTAGGGTCTGTTCTTTTGAGAATGGGGATGACAGGAGAATTACATATGTTCGAGTCTGTTTCTACTACCACTCCTTGTGCAATGAGCTCGTCAACAATTTTCAGTAATGCTACTATGGCATCTGGTGGCAACTTGTATTGTCTGATTCGTGGCAGTACTACTCCTGATTTTAGCGTGACGCGATATGGTGTAATGTGCATGCAACCTACATCAGTCGGGCCTTGTGCCCATAAATGCGGTGGTACATTCTGGAGCCTGGGATCAAAATCTCTCATCACGTAATGTCCTTTAAAATCACGTAAAAACAATCTCACTCCTTCCGGAGAACAACAAATAACAGCTCCTAGTTCTTTCAATGTCTTAATACCAAGCAAATTTTCTGGGCATGACTTAGTCAGCAACAAGTCTGTAGACCGGGACAATGGACCAACTCCTAAGGGAACTGGTTTTGACACTTCGTTAACAATAGGCTTTCCTGAAAAACCCAGGGAAACATTCTGTGAGCCTGAGAGGGGTGCCCCTGGAACCTCGTCATGACTGATGGTAGTTCTGCTTGCCCCTGTGTCAATCAAAAACTTTCTGTCTTTTCCCAATACACGACTATGTACATGAGGACCTTCTTGATCTACAGGAATCTCGATAAGAGGCAAGCCAACCTCCCTCTCTAGGCTATTTCATGAGTACTGCTGAAATTCTGGATAATCTGACTGTGCGTACTGGTACATCTGTTGTGTGACCTGTTGAGTGGCAGCTATCGGTTGTGGTAGGGCTACTGTCTGTTGCGTGTTCTGTGGGGTGCTGTTCTGTCTAGGAGGATGCGGTCTTTCTTTTGTCTTGCCTGTAGCTATATTGTGTTTCAGGACTGCGCATTCATTAACATAGTGACTTTGCTGTTTGCAATAGTTGCAATTTCCTTTAACTGGGGGAGTGTTTTGAGTGCCTTTTCTATTTCCATTAACTGGTACTGATTGGGCAACTAGCATTTTCATTTTCGTGTCTTTCAAACGTTTCTTTTCATGTTCCTGTTCTTCTCTAATTCTGTTCTGATGGTACTGTAACATTTGTAACATTTGGGAAGGGCTATTTGCTTGCCAAGTACTCTCAACCTTCAGTACTCTATTCTTGATCTGGGGTGAAGAAGTTTCTACCAGTTTGCTCACAAAAAGATGTGGATATGATTCACTACTTGGCTTAAGGCCACTATTAATAGAAAAACATTTCTCGAATCGGGAATAAAAATCACTAGTGTCTTCATCTGGTTTCTGTTTACAGGCTGAAATGGCATCCCAATCCTCCTTTTTAGTAATCAATAATCTCGGCAGGACCTGTATCAAGAGTTCAGGTAATGCTTTAGCTTGGTCCCCCAGGGTGAACAGACAAAATATCGACTCCAAAATATCGACTGGACATAATATCGACTTTTAAATATAGACTGGACAAAATATCGACTGGACAGAATATCGACTACAAAAATATCGTTTTTAAGGTAAGTGAAGTAATATCGACTGTATAAAATATAGATAGCAAAAATATCGAATTTTTAATGATATATAATACTTTATAGTGTATTTTTATGTAATAATATGTGTGAAAAGTGTGTATTAATGTTATAAAATATTTTATTAAATGAATTTTGTTTTTATAATAATTGCGTAATGTAATTCTGTAGCGGGTTGTGGGTTTATAGGGGAATAGGGTGGGAAGTAATTTAATAATAATTAATTAATTAATATATGTTTGTAAATATTTGTAATTAATAATTAATTGATAATTAATTAATATTAATTAGTTAATTAATTAATATAATTTAGTACATATTTTATATTAGTAATTAATTGGTAATTAATTATTTGTAATTAGTTAATTACATTAATTAGAGTAAATTTTACATATATATAATTTTGTGTTATTGTAAAGTAATTAATTGGGGTAAAATAATATTAATTATTAAATTAATTACAGCTAATGTGCTAATATATTTACTTTATTGTTATTGTTAAATAATAATTAATTGGTAATTAAATAATATTGATTAATTTTGGGTAAAGGAGTATTTTTAGGGTTCAGGGTCAGTTTTCAGTTTTTGGGTAAAGGGGTATTTTTAGGGTTCAGGGTCAGTTTTCAATTTTTGGGTAAAGGGGTATTTTTAGGGTTCAGGGTCAGTTTTCAGTTTTAGGGTAAAGGGGTATTTTTAGAGTTCAGGGTCAGTTTTCAGTTTTAGGGTAAAGGGGTATTTTTAGGGTTCAGGGTCAGTTTTCAGTTTTTGGGTAAAGGGGTATTTTTAGGGTTCATTGTCAGTTTTCAATTTTTGGGTAAGGGGGTATTTTTAGGGTTTAGGGTCAGTTTTTAGTTTTTGGGTAAAGGGGTATTTTTAGGGTTCAGGGTCAGTTTTGGGTTTTTGGGTAAAGGGGTATTTTTAGGGTTTAGGGTCAGTTTTGGGTTTTTGGGTAAAGGGGTATTTTTAGGGTTCAGGGTCAGTTTTTAGTATCTTATTTAATTATAGTATGTTAATATATATATATGTTTTAACAAATAATATTGTAATTTTTTTTTTATTACTTTCATTTATTATTTAATTATTATAAGTTAATGTAAGTATTTTTAAGTATATTTTAGTAATTACAATTTAATATTAATTTAATTTAACACTGTTTTTTATAAAGTCGATATTTTTTACAACTATATTATTGTAAACGATATTTTGTACTCGATATATTTGTACTTACCTGTTTGTAGATACAAACTCGATATTTTGACTGTCGATATTTTGTCCACGATATTTTTGCTAGTCGATATTTTGACCCTCGATATTATTTCAGTGATCCATCCCCCAGACCTGTACCAGGGAGCCATCCTTTGTCCTCTGTTTCCAATAATGCCCAATCTATCTTTTTCTCTCCTAATTCCCAATCTTTTTCTTTAAGCTTTTCATAAATGCCTGCAGGTAACAGTACTTTCAATAACTTAATAATATCAGCATACGTGTAATCCCCTATGCGGAGAATGTCTTTTAATTCACGATGGAATCCCCCTGGATCTTTATCATGACAGGGAAGCATCTTTTTCATTTCTAATATTTCCATTTTCGTCAAGGGTGTGTAAACATATACACGTTGGAGTTAACAGGATGCACTTCTCGAAGGGGGTTCTGTCTGTCTAAATGTAAATCATGTCTGTCGTGGTGTGGGACAGGAATCATGCTCGTGGACAGAAAAGTTACATACTTATGTCGTTGGTCCAGAATAACATTAATTAATTCAGTACCAGTACTTGTCCATCTATCTAAAAGTACGTCGTCTAGCTTCAGGTCCTGACCTGGTAAAAGCAACACCGCCTAATTTCCTTAATTTCGTCTTGGATAGACCAAAAAAGAGGGGTGGAGGGGTGGCTATTATTTACCACTCATCCATCCAAGGGCACTTTTTTCCTACTTCCTCCGGGGCGTGTGAGGCCCTGGGTTTTAAGCTGGATCTTTCCAACCACTACTCCTTCAAGGGATGTTTGCTTTACAGACCCCCTGGGGCGAAGTCCCGCTTTCTTGATACAGTGGGCAGTATTTTAGAGGAGGCGGTTGGGGCTGATTCCTTCACTGTGCTGGGGGATTTTAACTTCCATTTGGAAGATCCCGCTGACTCTGATACCTTGGCCTTATTAGACATTATGTCTGTAGTGGGCCTGATCCAGTCGGTAGTAGGTCCAACCCATCAGGCAGGCCACACTTTAGATGGAATCTTTACCAACAGTTCTGATTTTATGTTTCAAATAGCCGAACCTCTACCCTGGACAGACCATGGGGTGGTGCGGTTCGCCATCCTTATTCCTCAGGCTAAAACAGTGACAGATGAGGGTCATACTAGCAGTATGTGTAGGCCTTGGAAAAACATCAAAGGAACAGACTTGGAGGAGTTGCTCCTGGCCTCTGGCCCGGCCCGACCGACAGACGTAAATACAGCTACTTCTGAGTACACAGACTGGATTGATCACGCCTGCCTTAAGCTGGCCCCCCCCAAACGATGTCGACCCGCTAGGTCGGCGCCATCAGCCCCCTGGTACTCGGACGTCCTTAGAGAAGCTAAATTAGCATGTAAAAAACTAGAACGGAGCTGGAGGTCCACCTATTCCGAGTATGATAAGGAAAGGCTTAGAGCCGGCCAAAGGGTCTATAAAGATGAGATCAGGCAAGCGAAGAGGGTATACTTTACGGACCGCATTGAGAAGGCTAAGAACTCAACAAAAGAACTCTTTGATACCGTCACCAGTCTTGCCTCTCCGAAGGCGGTGACGGTCCCGCCCAACCCAGAACTCTGTGAGTCCTTAGCAAAGTTCTTTCAGAATAAAGTTCAGGTAATATTCACCTCTCTTGAACCTCAGGTGGCCCAGAGCCTCCTTGAAACTCCTCATGGGAACTCCCATGCGGGATTTACGGGGGCTACTCTCTTGACCTTTAACCCTGTGGAGGCAGAGGAAGTAGCAAAACTGTTGCTAGCCACCAAATCAGGTTCACCTTACGATCCTTGCCCCACCTCTATTGCAAAACTGGCGGTTGCTCCTATCGCGAACCAACTGGCAGGGATTTTCAATTTGATGTTTGAGAAAGGTAACTTCCCTAAGAGTTGGAAACGGGCCTCAATTAGCCCGCTCCTTAAAAAACCCTCCCTTGACATTTCGGACCCCAATAGCTATAGACCAATATCCAGGTTGCCACTGCCTGCTAAATTGGTTGAGAAAATTATGAACTCCCAACTCTGCTCCTTTTTGCGCAATTCAAAAGGTCTTGACTCAGCACAACATGGTTTCAGAGAGGGTCACAGCACCGAGACCGCTCTTATCAAATCCACAGAGGAGATCCGGAAGGTGCTTGACGAAGGGGGCCAGGCAGTGCTGATTCTTTTAGACCTGTCAGCAGCCTTCGATACTGTCCACCATGCATTGTTATTAGATCGGCTGGAGGGCTGCGGGGTTCGAGGCCAAGCACTTAAGCTCCTGGAGGCATTTTTAACGGAGCGGGTACAAGTGGTGGCCATGGGGGAGTATGAATCAAGACCTTTCGAGCTCCCGGGGGGGGTCCCGCAGGGATCCTCCCTAAGCCCCACTTTATTCAACATCTACGTTGCCGCCCTTGCCCCAGTAATCAGATCCTTCGGGTTCGAGTTAACATCATACGCCGACGACACCCAGATTGTGGTCTCGGTGCTCCCGGGGACTGAGAGGGAGGTGGCAGGCAGATTCCAGGATTGTATGTCTGCAGTCAGCTCCTGGATGGCAAAAAGTTGTTTAAAATTGAATTCATCAAAGACAGAGGTGATCATTTTTGGCCCAAGTACTAATCTTTGGAGCCCTAACTGGTGGCCCACTGATATGGGGTCTCCTCCCATCCCTGTAACAAAGGTGAAGAATTTGGGGGTTGTCATTGATAACCTTCTCACCTTTAAACCCCAAGTCAATGCGATGAGTTCCTCAGTACATTACATTCTGAGAACTATCAGAAAGGTTCTACCCTACCTTCCTAAGGGCAGTAGAAAGTCGGTGGTGACAGCCCTCGTTCTATCTCGCATCGACTATTGTAATAGCCTTTTTCTCGAGGCACAACAGGGAGTGCTTAACAAGCTTCAAGTTTTACAAAATGCGGCCGCCCGCTTGATCGGGGGCTTGCCCAGATTTTCCTCAGTCTCCAAGGAATTGGTTAAACTTCACTGGCTTCCGGTACGGAAGCGAATCAGGTTCAAGGCCCTCTGCATTGTCTTTAAGGCACTGCATGGCCTTGGCCCAGTGTTCCTTCAAGATCTTTTTCAGTGGTATAGACCAGGTAGACAACTGAGGTCGGCCAGTCTGGGGCTGATCAAAACCACCCGGATCAAGAGGGCACGCTGGGGCGGAAGGAGCTTTGTCAGGGGAGCTGCGATGGCGTGGAACTCCCTTCCTCTCTCCCTCAAACTCAATACAAATCTCCTGGCATTCAGGAAGGAGCTAAAAACATGGCTATTCTCCCAATAAGTACCTTGATTCTCGCTTCTCTGGAATTATCACTTCAGCGCCAGGACGCCGATTGGCAATAGCGCGCTTTATAAGTGTAAAAAATAAATAAATAAAATAAAATAAATTTGTACAAGGGACCGGAATCAGCATATTGACTTTCATACAACGTGATCAGATGTTGAACCATGTAAATACCAGCTAAACGCTGTTCATTTGGAGAAAGACTCAAAAAGGTCTGAGCCACTATATCACCATTATATATATTAGAGTTAGACACCCATTGAACTGCTGACCGGGCCAATTCTTGTTCATGTAGGGTGTGGGGTCTGTCACACTCTACTCTTTTTCTCAGTGCGTTCTCAGTAGCTTGGAACAGATTTTCGAGAGAAAATCGTTCTTTTATAAGGGGTCCCTTCTTGCGGTAATCAAGACATATGGGCCTGTCGAATGGTCGTGCTCTACCTACATAAGCAATTCTATTGGGGTTCTCGGTGTCATCCTCTTCCGAGGTAGAATCCTCTTTCTCTTCAGACTCTTTCTGGTGTATCCTTAATATCTCTTTTCGTATTTTCTTATACATGCATTCTGTCTTTCCTACTGTATCATGTTTACCGGCAGATATGTTGTCACTCCAATCAATCATACCTCTAGTTACTCCTTTTCCTGGCTGTTCTTGTTCCCTGATCAGACAATTAATAAAAAAACGTAGAATCATATTTTTAACCTCCACTTTTCTGTGTTTCATGGCATTTTCTATACTCTCTGGTCCTTCTCCTGTTCGTATGAAACGGTATATACTGTCTAAGTGTTCCTTCATGTCGGGTAATGGAGATAGATATTCTGTAGCTCGTCTTAGTCGGAGTGAGTTCACTAACAGGGAACCTGCACCTGGTACTGGATCGTATATACATTGCGATATGGGTACGGCAGTAGTCCTATAGGGAGACGACATTGTCGGGGGTGTCCGTAGTCCTACGTCCTGCAATGACCTTGTTGGTGGCGGTGTTCGGGGTGCCGTTGCCCCTCCCACTGCCCCTTGTCCTGAGTCATCTCGCACTGTCGCTACAGTCGGTGGAGGTAGCGTTTGTATAGGCTGAGTCGGTGTAGGCTGAGTCTGTGGTGCGGGTGGAGGGAGGGAAAAAGGATTATTTGGATTATTGACGGGACGAGGAGGTGGGGTTGCTGCATTTACGTAATCCGGAGCAGGCTCCGCTAGATAGGAAGAAATAAAAGCTTCAGCTTCTGTTTGTCTATGCATACGTGCTTTGGTCGGGATCAGAGGTGGCGGTAAATGACTAGATTCTTCCGTGAAGACAGGATACATGCCCATGTTGAGGGCATTTTTCCCTCGGTCTACTTGTTCTCTCTGGACCCGCTCCCCCTCTTCTTTTAGTTCTTTTTCTCTGGCTTTTTCCCCAGCTTGTCTGGCTCTATCTGCTTTATTCATTTCTTTTTCGGTTCTCCTATGCGCTTCTTTACGCCATAATTCAATGGCATCTTTCTGTGACTGTCTCGATTTCTTTTTCCATAGCGCTTCCTCTATTCTCATAATGCATTCAGGATCCCATGTCCCTAAGGCAGGCCATCTATACTTCTCATCCAGATCTTTAGTGTAATCCACCCACAAATCTAAAAACAGTATGGCATCTAGCCCGTGTTTCTGATACATAAAATGACCAGGAGTATCTCTAGGTGGGACGGGTACTGATTCCTCGAGTATCCCTTTTCTTGTCCCTATCTGACGTAATTTCGAAAACAATGGCATGTTGGAACTACCTTTAACAGAAACACAGTATACAAAAAAAAAACAGACTGAGAACAACCATTCATACCACAACACTGGAACATTGAGAACAGATACATCCTAACTAGTACATAAGAATAACTCGTTCGAAGCAGCACAGTCATACCGGTCTCATACAGAGACACGTCTTTACCGCGCCCCCCCAAAGGTGGCACGTCTCTACCGGGTCTGTGTACCCAGACCCGTCTTTACCGGACTCAAAATAAATGAACCCGTCTTTATGCGTTCCCAATAATGGTACTCACCGGGAAGCAGAACTTGAACTGGAAGGCCTCGGACACTCGATACTGCTACTGCGGTTGCTGCGCATGCGCCTTGGAACAGGTGGGCCTCCGGATACCTCAGACCTTGCTCTCTCGTCTTGGGCTCTGGTTGGGATGGTCCGCAATCCTCACCGCCTCGTGTGGATGCCTGGTCGCAGTCTCCGTCACCTCCGTGGGCCTGAGGGAGTAGGCAGGAAATCCCCCGTCGTGTACACTTGAAATCCGTCACGGCTGTAGAAGGGTGGGGGGCTCGACCTACATCGCCGGCGAGTGGGGAAGGGGACTAGTCCCTATTCGGGCGCCAGATTAATATGGTAAATAAATTAATACCCCATACGTAATTTCTATACATTAACAAGAAGCATATATCTAATGAGAGGCAGAGTCCGTGGCGTCCGTTTCAGAAGGGCTTTATTACATTCGCTGCAGCCAATGGAGAATCGGGTTCTATCACCACTAAGGTTCAGGAGGGATCGAAATCTAACGTTTATTCACAGAGTACATCATTTATAGTACAAATGTACATTAACTTGCATGGAGAAGGTGGAGCAAGCGAAAGAGAGAGAGATAAGAACACATAGGCGTGTAAAAGGGCGTAAATGTAGGCGTTCCCTTGGTGAGTCACAAGTGTTGTCATATGTGGGTGGATACCTAGAGGGGGTCTGAATGGCTTGGATGGGGTCATGGAAGGGGTCTGAATGTCCAGCTGGAACCTTTACCCTACTTGAGTGCGTAACCTAGTCATGACGTGTAACAGACGTGTAGCTGGGGGAGGCAGGAGGGGGTTGACTTTTGTGCAAGTAGAGGAGTCTTGGATGTCAGAACGACCTGTACCTCGAGTACTATCTAGTATCTATAGTATCTTTAGTTTTGGAGAACAAATTATCTAACTTAAAGGTCGCTCGGGCAAAGGCTATTCATCACTGAATGCTAGTATGAGCCTATATTTCTCCATGCATAGCATGGGGGCTGGGGCTTTCTTATGGATGCGAGCTCTGTAAATTACTTGAATGGAGACAGGAAGGCTAGGCCCTATCTTCTGCGGGCTGAATATGTTTATCCTTTTCATTAAGCAGGAATGGGTTTCTGTGGAGCAGAGCAGATAACTGTAGGCAAAATACAGTCTTGGCGGGCCAGACCGGGCACCTCTCGGCTGAGTAGGAAGTAAGGGAGAGGTCAGGAATGAATAACTAAACTGCATCTTTCAGAGCATTTCAGGAGGCTGAATTCGGATCCCAGCTCGACTAGGCCAAAAAAAACGGGTGCATCTTATAAAGACGTTGGCAACATAGGCTTAAAAGCAGAATTATCGTTTCTAACATGGAGGGCCTAGTAACTGACATGTTAACGTTGGACGCAAATGCATATGCGTCTTCATTTTGGCCATAGAGGGAAAATGCATGCATGTCATACAGGTACATTGAACTTTGGGGTACACGATAGGGGACATACTTGGCCATATAAAATTCAATTTTCCTCATTAGCAGAGGGATAAAAGGGGAAAAAAGATTTGAATTCATGTAGCACTTGTTACCCCTGATAGGTGTTGAACTGCTTTTCTGGTAAGTAGCATGCCACTCCGGAACCCATAAAGGATTAGTGTTGAAAATTATTGTAGTATAAATATGAAGTAATTTGAGTAGTAGATATGTTATTCAGTTATTTGGGCAGTCTATTAGTATAGTTGAATATGGAATATGAGAAGTGAACATGTTAGTCTGTTAATTTTGATTGAAAGGGATAGTGGAGGGATAAAAGAGTAAAGGTTTTTTTTAGGTCTTAGCAGTAGGAAGAGACTTTTGGATGAGTAAAAAGGAGTTTTGGAGGGAAGGAGTCAGAGGGAAGAGTTTAGAAAGGTTTCTAATTTAGCAATACGCAGCCCACACCACCCACAACCACAAACAGAGCAACATACTCACACCAAATGTACACCACGCACAACACTATGCACAGATTAATCTACCAGCATGCACCACAAACCCAACCAAACCACATCTACACACCCTACTATCCCAACTACCACACATATCTATCATCACCCACAAACAGTACACAACTCTATCCTATACCACTTAACCAATACACTCATCACTAACACAACGCCAATCAGCACCATACAAAACTACATCCCATTCAGAAATACTCTCCCTGCTGTAATTACACCTAACAGACCACCTTTTATCACTAAAAAACATATAAAGATCCTTCCATCAGTTGTCCTACAAACACCCTCCTCTCCCTTCTACCTTAATAACACTAACACACAACACACACACTGCACTCCACCACACTTTGTAATTCTTGCAACAAACCAGTCTAAGATAAACACTCTCACCTCTACTTCATTCCCCCCTACACACAACATACACTCCACTTGTAAACACCTCACCACCCCCTCTACGTCACAACCTCCTCCCACAAACAATACTATACAACCAAATCCAGTGCATGAAACATATACATCAGCACCCCTTTTCACTACACCTCAAAAGCAAAACATATCACACACACCAGCACAACAAGATCTTCAGAGCACAACACCTCATAATACTTACCATCACAAAATACATACATATAACCACCTTTCAAACCACACAAAGGAACAAACTCCAATGCCAAGCTTTCACTGTTCCACCAAACCTAACGCAGATACAGCAACACAGCACCTCTCTTCTAACCGCCTCTCATCCACTGGACAATTTAGAACATTACTACATGACCCACATGCTGCACCACCTCCCCTGACTCATACACCTTCCGCCTTAAACACACACAAAAAATATAGGCAACATGCACACAAAGGGCAGCATTTTGGCCCTGGCCTTGGTTAGTCTCAAACAGGCTCAACCAGGCAACTGCCATTGTCCTCTCCACCCTTAACAGGCCCAAACAGGCGACTGCCCTTGTCCTCGACGCCCTTGTCCTCGACGCCCTTGTCCTCGACGGCTTTGTTGTCGACGCCCTTGTCCTCGACGCCCGGCCTGAGACACCCTAAGCCTGGCCTTTTTTAGCCCTAGAAATCAGGTGACCCTTTCAGCTAATGGGAACCCTAGCCCTAACACTATCCAATCACAACATTAGCCCTAAAATATAGAACCAATAGAAGACCAGGACCTTACAGCCAATCTTAGACCTAGTCAAAGCACCTAATCAGTTTAAAAAAATCCTGATCTCTACGCCCAATCAAATCCTTAGCTCTACCAGAAGTCCCAACCCAAGTCCAAGCAGCCAATACTACAGGTAGCCCTAGTCCCTACTTCCTATAGAAAGCCTAACCCTACTCTTAGTCCCACAACTAGTCCAGCAATCACAGCAAAAGCCCTAAATAGCTGCTTCCAATTAAAGGTCTAACCCTAGCCCTAGTCCCACCCTACTCCCAACAACCAATAACATAGGAAGCCCTAGTCCCTAGTCCAATAGAAATCCTAACCCTAGCCCTAGTCCCAACCCTACATTGATTGAATCACAGACCCAGAAACCAATAAGAACCCTCAAATACCCAACCAATGAGGACATTAACCCCAATCCAATAGAAACACCAGATACAACCACCAATCAGTGTACACATGTACCAACCACTAGCTGATCATATAAGGTCCCAGCGACCTCAGACAAGGTTTGCTGACCAGGGAGTTGGAAGCTGCTTTTCCTGTTCAGAATCTCCTAGGAGACAGACAGGTTCAATCCACACTTTGGACTTCAGCAGGTAAGTGCCTCACTAACTTGAAATCTAAAAATACTGTTTGAATAAAACTTTACTCCCCCTGCTGGTCAAAAAACGAAGTGCACAGGCCCCACTGAACAGTTTAAATAGCTCACAGATGCACCCTCTGATGTAGAATATCCCTGTTGCTGGGGGAGGAGGGGGTGCAGGGGTCTGGCCTCATGGCTTGTGAACATGATGGCTGGGGGTGCACTGTTTTAACACACAGGTCTTAGCACAGAGCAAAGGAGAAATTTGGAGGGAAAACAGAATTGTCACCAAAAAATGAGAGGGACAAACTACGGAGGTTGGACTGAAAATCCCACAATTCAACATGTTAAATGCAAGCAATCATGGGCAGGAAAAACAACAAGTTTAAAACACAAAACAGGTGATAAAATATGCAATCACAGGCAGGTCAAAACTGCAATTTTAAACTGTAACAACCACATGCAAAGACAGTAATCACAGAAAGGGAAAATCGTTTTTTAAACAACTTTTGTTTTGTGAAGAAGCTTCAAAAGTCTGTCGCCTTACCACTTCCTGGACTCTGCTCACTGCAATCTGGCGTACAGGTAGGCTGCAATTCACAAGATGGAGAAGATTGATTTGTGGTGTACCCAGCAAGGCCTTAAGGGGCCCGAGCAGGTGTGAGATGAGGGCTCAGACTTGCCTGGTAGCTGAATAGCCAATGGTCTGCTGGCCTGGGGGTGGCGGCTGGGAAGCTGCTTTTCCTGTTCAGAATCTCCTAGGAGACTAACAGGCTCAATCCGCACTTTGGACTTCAGCAGGTAAGGGCCTCACTAACTTGAAATCTAACAATACTGTTTGAATAAAAAGTGCACAGGCCCCACTAAACACAGTTTAAATAGCCCACAAAGCACCCTCTGATGTAGAATATCCCTGTTGCTGGGGGGGGCGCAGGGGGGCCTGCCTCACTGTCTTGTGAAAACAAAATGGCGGCTGGGGGTGCACTGTTTTAACACACAGGTCTCAGCAGAGAGCAAAGGAGAAATTTGGAGGGAAAACAGAATTGTCACCAAGGAATGAGGGGGACAAACTACAGAGGTTGGGCTGCAAATCCCACAATTCAACACGTTAAATACAAGCAATCATGGGCAGGGAAAATCATAAGTTTAAAACATAAAACAGGTGATAAAATATGCAATCACAGGCAGGTCAAAACTGCAATTTTAAAGAGAGGACCCTGCCAACTACAGGCCAATTAGTTTAATTGATACCATCCAAAAAGTAGTTGGCAGGGTCATCATAAACCGGACAGAGATGTGGTTAATGGAAAATGATATCTTGACCCACTTCCAGGCCGGATTTAGATGCAATGTAGGCGCCATGGACCAGGTCTTTAGATTTTGAGCGGTCTACTAGAAGTCTGTGTCTATAGCCAGGGGGAGTTTATACCTAGCTTTTATAGATCTGAAAACGGCTTTCGACGTTATCCCACGTGCTAAACTCTCGGAGGTCCTCCTGGATTTGGGATTCCCTAGTTATTTGTTACAGTTCATAATTAGACTCCATGAAGGAAATTACGCAAGGATCCGATGGGGGGACCAGGGGCAACTAACCTGGAGGATCCCTGTCAGCAGAGGGGTGCGGCAAGGTTGTGTGATGGCCCGACTTTGTTTTCTCTTTTTATAAACGGGGTGGTGGATCACCTGAGAGGACCCAGCGGATGCCCCTGTCCTTGCCGGGGAGAAAACACCCACACTCCTCTTTGCTGACGACACCCTCCTGTTGTCCAAAACCCCCAAAGGCCTGCAAAAACTCCTTGATCGTTTTAATGTGTTCTGTAAAGACCGTGGGTTAACGGTAAATACTGCACAAACTAAGTTGATGGTCATGTCCGTAAAACGAAACCATAGGAAGGTCTATCTTTCCTTGAATGGGTCCCCTCTAGAGGTAGTGGTCGAATTTGATTATCTCGGGGTTAGAAATGGTAACAAAATGAATTGGGAATCCCACTTGTGCAAAATGGTTTTAAATCTTAATAGGGTTTCCGGTGCTATCCTAAAGAATCAACGTCTTTCAGTTAGTAGACCAATAGCCCCTGCCCTAGCAGTCTATGAGGGAAAGGCATTAGCCTCTGCGGTCTATGGATCTGAATTATGGGGCACTGAGAATACTAAAGCACTGGTGGTGGCAGAGAACAAGTTTATGAGAGACTTAGTCTCGCCCCCTCTCTCAACCCCTTTAAAACCCTTATTTGCTGATCTGGGCAAGAGATCTATTTTTTAAATAGTCCAACTCCGACCACTACTATTTTCGGTGCGCCTTAGAAGGACCCCGGAATTAGCAAAATATGCTTTAGTGCTGGATGAGCTAATTAGCCTGAATGTTTCAAACAAAATAAAGTGGCTAAACAATCTAAAGAAGCTTGTGGTATCTTTGGGATTGAGCGACTCCTGGGCCTCCCAATCCCCCCCACCAAAACAAACAGTGAAAAAACTATACTGGGAGTGGATAGAGGCCAAGCTTCTGCTCAACCCAAATTGGGGTCCCTTAACGGAGAAATTTTTCGAACACAAGCTTGTTGTAAAGTTAGAACCCTTCTTGGATTTCATACAGACCCCTCGAGACAGAACTATATTTCTGAAACTTAGATATGGCATTCTCCCTCTTAAAAATTTTATGGCAGGATGGAAAGATAGGAGGGAAGAGGAAATGCCCAGGTTGTCCCTGCCCGGAAGAATCCCTGGGGCATTTCTTTTTTGCATGTAAAGCTTATAAACAGGCCAGAGATAAATGGTTAAAGCCAGTCTGTAGGAAGCTTGGAGTTAGGGACTATAGATCAGCCCTTCGAATTATTCTTTCCAACACCACGTGCATGGTTATTGTTTGCGGGGTCGCTAAGTTTTTGGCCAGCGCCTGGATTATCCGGTGAAGGTTGTTGTCTCACTCGTGCACAGATCATGACTCAGTATGAATTTTAATTATGTTATTACCCCCTAGTTTTAACCGTTTGTAATGATGCAACACTTTTATGAGGATTGTAATACTTGAAATCTATGTCTGTATGTACTTTTATGTTTGTACTTTTATGATACATGTATCGAATGAAGTATTACTACTACTACTGCAATTTTAAATTGTAACAACCACATGCAAAGACAGAAATCACAGAAAGGGAAAATCGTTTTTTAAACAACTTTTGTTTTGGGAAGAGACAGCACTAGTCTGTCTCCTTACCACTTCCTGGACTCTGCTCACTGCAATCTGGGGCACAGGTAGGCTGCAATTCACAAGATGGGGGAGAATGATTTGGGGTGCACCCAGCAAGGCCTTAAGGGGCCTGGGCAGGTGTAAGAGGAGGGCTCAAACTTGCCAGGTAGCTGAATAGCCAATGGTCTGCTGGCCTGGGGGTAGTGGCTGGGAAGCTGCTTTTTGCTGTTCAGAGTCTCCTAAGAGACAGACAGGCTCAATCCGCACTTTGAACTTCAGCAGGTAAGGGCCTCTCTAACTTGAAATCTAAATATACTGTTTGAATAAAACTTTTTTCCCCCTGCTGGCCAAAAAACGAAGTGCACAGGCCCCACTAAACACAGTTTAAATAGCTCACAGAAGCACCCTCTGATGTAGAATATCCCTGTTGCTGTGGGGTTGGGGGGCTGGCCTCACTGGCTTGTGAACACAAAATGGTGACTGGGTGTGCACTGTTTTAACACACAGGTCTTAGCACAGAGCAACGGAGAAACTGAGAAATTTGGAGGGAAAACTGAATTGTCACCAAGGAATGAGAGGGACAAACTGCAGAGGTTTGACTGCAAATCCCACAATTCAACACGTTAAATGCAAGCAATCATGGGCAGGGAAAATCACAAGTTTAAAACACAAAACAGGTGATAACATATACAATCACAGGCAGGTCAACACTGCAATTTTTAACTGTAACAACCACATGCAAAGACAGTAATCACAGAAAGTGAAAATTGTTTTTTAAACAACTTTTGTTTTGGGAAGAGTCTGTCTCATTACCACTTCCTGGACTACCAGGATATTTGCGATAGCAGAGAAGGAGATTTGTGACAGATTGGCAGACAGAGGGTATCAACAACCTGTTTACAGCTGCCCATGGACAAAGCCAGAGAGGCAAAGAGAATAGATCTACTATTTATACTAAACAAACAGGAAGGCTATACAAGTCAACAGATGTATAACCACCCATAATTCACACCACAAAGATCTGAGAAAAGCCCTCAACATGCATTGGCATTTAGTAAAGATCCGGCTATAAGAGTAGACGTTACCACCAGACATAACCTTTCAAAGATCACCGACACTGGGGAACAACCAGTAAATTCTTATACTGATACACACCAAAAATGTCTCAAACCTAGCAATGTGCTCAAAAGATGTACTAAGGGCAAGGCATGTCAGCAAGGTAGAATCACAACAGTGGTCAAACCTGCCTTGAAGAATGCCTGATTATGTCCAAACCACTTAACTGTAAATCAGACTATGTGCATTATCTGCTAAAATGTCCCTGCCCGAAGGGCTACATTGGGAGCACAAAGTTAGAAACCCATGGGTGGGTTCTACAACACTTATGTGCTATCAAGAATGCTGATACAACATATCCGATAGCCAGGCATTTCATGGAATACCAGAATAGAGACCCTGCCAAACTGACCTATTGTATTTTAGATCAGGTAGCAAAAACTTTGAGAGGAGGGGATAGAGAGAAGGCCCTTAGACAATTGGAATGCAGATACATTCTCAGGATGGGTACCAAAGAACTAATAGGCATGAATAATGATGAGGAAACAAATACATTTCTCTAATACAGTGCCTCTTTGAAGCCATCTCCTGTTAACAAGTAGATACATCTAGTTTCCTTCCATTCTGTCTCTATAAGCTTGCAGGTATTCTATACTATGTAATGTGTTTTCTGTTCCTGGGGAAATTTATTAATATTTTGATAGTTTACTTCTGTACCTGGTTGTCCATGTCCATGAGTGGGGTGCGGGCTGGAGACTGTGTGGGCAGTGGCATGAAGATCGGGGATTGCCTTATTTGACTTGGCTAACGGCCCACCGGGCACTGTGCTGAATTGCCTATGGACTGCCTCCCTTCATTAGCATGCCCGCTCGGGACGGTGTCCAATCAGTCAACGGCCTGTGAAAACTGTTGGGGCATTTACTTTATTTGTGGGTTGTTCATTGTAACACAGCACTGACTGGCACTCTGGGTTCATACCTTCAGTGAACAGGGCTGATTGACTCTGCACATAAGTTTGTGGGCCAAGGACTGGTGGTATTTACTTGGCAACGGGCCCCCGTTCTCAGGTCTAAGCATTACTGTATTATCCCCAGTAAGGACCCACACAGTTTTCAGCACTGTTTTGCCCTGAATGTAAAATACTGTTCCTCCAAAGTGACTCGTGCTCCTAATACTACAACAGTGGAGCAACCTACTCCAACTGAAGGACTGTCTTACCCTAGAGCTTTCCACCTGTAGGAATACCGCTTTTTTCAGGTTACCCTTGCTACAGCAAATCTCAGAAGTTATTTCTACTGAGAGTCTTCACATGTGTATAATGGACTGTTGACACTTTTATCTTGCATAATTTTTAGATAAAGAAACTTTGATTTTTATATAAAATCGGTGTAGTGTCCTTTTTGTGGGTGGTTCACTGTGCTACTATAGGTGCGTGTTGCACAATTATTTTACACATTGACTCCAGCATTTAGCCTACCTGGTTGGCGCCAAGCTACCCTGTCGGAAGCGGTGGTTCCTACTTGGACTTGGGTGCAAGTAGAGACCCAGGTTCTAACATTGTGTTTTTGGTTTTTAAGTATATATGTACCATGATGATATCACATCTTTAAAAAACACTAAGTCGGTATCCATTCAAGTAAATGAGCTATACAAATATTAGAAAACATGTTAACTATAATGTTGAACAATCATCATAACCTTATACATATTATGATTGGGTTCTTGGTTTACTGTACTTTTCTCGTTTCATTTCTTCCAAAGTTTCTTTTTCAAGGCTCCTGGCTTGTATTGCTGAGTAAAAATGATGGCCTCCCAGTCCATGTATCATAATATTGCAATGGCGCGTTTGACGTTTTTTTGAAAACAACATATTGTTACATTTAGAACTTAAATCTATCGGAGGAATGAGTCCCGAGAACCTGGTGTCTGGTTTAGCCATTAGTTTAAGCAATAATTTACCCCAGTCTGTATAGTTACTGCTTGCACTAGTTTGTTTTCTACTGACATTGAGGGTTGATAGTTTTGCTCTGTTCCATTTAATTAAATATTCAGCCATGAACCAAAGTTGGAAAGCCCGGCAACTTTCCAGCTCATAGCAATGATTCGTGTAGCTATTACCAATGCAAGGTCAATAAATCTACATACATATTTAAAAGAAAATGTCTCCTGTCATCAGACCTAAATCACGCATCAATGTGGAAATTGCGTGTCTTACATGTTACTAAATTATCCCTTCAACAGTTGCCCTCCAATAGGCCTGTATTTTTTCCACAATTCCATACCATGTAAAAAAAAAAACAGTCCTTGATGATTGACTTCTTGGGCACTGTCATCTAATGTTCCGGTATATTTTGGTTTGCCTCGATATTGTTAGGTAAGTAAGGGGCAAGTAATTAAACTGTGTATACTTAAAACGTTGGTTTCTACTAAGTCACCTTTGGATTTAACATGAATTGTAACATGTATATGATCAGAAATGTCTGCGCAAATCTAAACGAGTTTATCTCTATTGAAAATGAGCACGTTACAAGATGGCTGGTTTTTTATACTGCACTGGAGTGGAATTGAAACGAAATGCCACTTTCTGTGTTTATTGTTTCTGTAACTTTATTTAACATTCCCTGTGGTAACACATGAACATCTTGAACAAGGCTGTGTTAGCCGAAACATGTAGACATTTGTATGTCTACAGAGTGCCGTCTCCCGAGTTATTTTTCTTTTTGGAGGAGATTCATATCATAGCGGCTTTGAGTGGATGCTAACGAGCACCTAGGGTGATTAGGAAGCATGCTGCATACGTCTCTGAGTTCCTGTTTTAAGACGGCGTGCCCCCAGGATCTCCATTGTAGTAGCAGTTCAGCCCTTAGGGTAAGTTTAGGGTGAGAGGGGACTGGAGGGCTCGCACTGTTTTCTCAACTGCCTGGGAAACTGTATGCATCTTTTTTGCACAGCAGGAGCACTATGAGTCCAGTTGTGGGTACTGTGCACACCATACCCCATGTGGGAGAAAGGATTAATCTGGACATTCTATCCAAGCCTTAAGCACATTTTGGTTTTCGGCATGGCAGAGGAGGAAATTAATGCTAGACTCAAAACAGCAGGACTATTCAAGGATAGGCCGAATAATGAAGAAACAGTGTGGCCATCTAAAGAGGACTCTGCAAAAAAGGAATCCTTCTACACACTCAGCCGTAAGCTTGAAATACTTTTTAAAGCTGAAGTGTCTAAGTGGCAGTATATTGAGATGGACAGAGTCCAATGTGGACTGAGGATTACAATAACCCCCACCCATGAAACCCCTCATCCGGAATTAATAAAGGAATGGGCTGACTTAAACGCTGAGTGCTCAAAGCAGATGACATTAGTACTGATCAAATATATGCCACCATTGATAGCGAAGCCATACTACAACAAATTAAAGATGTAACAGATTAACTCAATCATTCATCAGATAAAGATACAGTGACCAAATTTAGAAAGGAAATGAAAAAAAGAGTCTAAAAGCATGAGGACATTATAACAGCAAGGAGTGTGCATATATTTCAGGATGACAGAAAGGACTATGATAATGGCAGGATATATACTTTCTTGCGTAAATATGATAACATCAGGAGGGAGAGAATGGAGGTTATCAACAGAATCCAGCAAGAAGTATCTCTGAGTGACCTCAGCTTCAACACAAGTTCCAAGTCAGACCGCGAAGGCATAATGGAAAACCTGAAAATGACCATAGTTTAGGATTAATCCAGTTTTTTTTACGCTTAGGACGCTACACTAACAATCGCCCATAAGCCCAACAGAAAAGAGGAAGAGGAGCCAGAGGATGGGCAGCAAAGGAAAGAGGAAATGGAGAGAAAGAAGGAGAAGTGACAAGGAGTCAATCCAAGAAATAATGCAAAGTAACAAGGTAATTAACCTCAGCCCAGTCCCATTGACTGATGAGGACAAACAGCTTTTGAACTTAGGTTTATCTTATTGCACAAAATTTAAATGTAATTAAGATCAGGCCCGTATTGACTTATACCAGTTTATATGCAAGTTGAAACTGAGAAAATACTTTAAATAACAGGTTAAAAATAAGAACATAAATGAGATAATAACTAGTGATCGAGATGCTGGTATGCTACTGTGGATGCTAATCGTTTACAGATTCTTAATGATTTGGGAGCTGAGGGATGCACAGATCTAGTTTACCCGAGCCAAACCTCAGGAACTTCCAACAGTCTTGATAAGTCCCCCTTCAAGCCTAAAGCCAAGTTCAATCCCATTCTACCCTCTGACACTATTGATACATTTAATGAAGCCATGGGTTAAGAAATTGAAAAAATCAAGCGCACAGAAGCTGTAAGTCCACATCTTGTAAAGGAAATTTACTTATGTCATTGAGAATTGGTCTTCAGAGAAAGAGTGTGTTATACGCAATGCGGACAAAGGTGGAAATGTGGTCATTATGCCTCGGAGAATGTATCTTGATGAAGACACGCTACAACTCAAAAACACCTCTTGCTACAAGACAATTACCTGGGGAGACTATGAAAAGCTCAAAACGCCTTCTATGATGACCTTGTTGTATGGCGTGATTGTAGACTTATCACACTGGAAGAGTATAGCTTCCTCAAAATTAACTATCCCAGAGTCCTGATCTTGTAACTATCACCAAAGATAAACAGAAATAGTGAGTGTCCACCCGGAAGACCTATAATTGCAGCAATAGAGAGCCTGTTGGAAAATGTTTCCAAGTACATTGACTATTATTAAAACCATTGGTGAAAGATCTACCTTCTTATATAGAGGAGAACACAGACTTTTTGAAACATATTTTTGAAGGCTGACTTTCTTATGTCTGGATGACAAATACTTATATACCAGCATTCATCATGAAGATGGACTAAGAACCATCGAACATTTTTGAATTGCAGACCAAGACAATATGCCGAGCGCAATGTCATGTTGATCAAGATGACAAAGTGGTGCTTGTCATGTAACATCTTCCTATTTAAAAACATTCTTCACAAACAGCAACAGGAAACAGTAATGGGCACCTGCATTGCCCCAAGCTATGCACATTTGCAAAAGGGCTGGTGGGAGGAGCAGGTGCTAAATGGTCCAGAAATGAAAAAGTGGTCATCCCATATTGTTATGCTACATAGATGACCTTATCACTTTATGGAAAGGTAACATCGAGTCTGTAGAGGTATTTGTAAACTGTATTTAGTCATATAAACTGTATCTAATATTTACAAGCCGAAATAGCAATATTGAGATTGAGTTTTTGGATGTCAAATAGAGGTCAAAGACCAATGCCTCTCCACTATTGTTTTCCGCAAACCTACAGCAGGTAACACAATGCTAAATGCAAACAGTTCACATCCCTAGTCACTCAAAAATAGTATAGCCTACGGGGAACTATTGTATTGTATTGTGTTGTATTGTAATTGCATTTATATAGCCCTTACTACCCCTGACGAGGTGTCAAAGCGCTTTTTTGGCGAGTAGCACGCTACTCCGGGACCCATAGAGGATTAGTGTTGAATTAGTATAGTGAAACATGCAAGTACATTTTAAGTGGTGGATAGGTTAGTCAGTTATTTGGTTTTGAAATGATAGCAGAAGGATAGAGGAGGACAAAGGTTTGTATTTATTTATCGCTTGTTGACGTGCGCTATTCAGGAAGCCTATAAAGGATTAGTGGTGAATTAATATGGTGAAATATGAAGTCATTTATTAGTCTGTTATTTGGAGTGAGAAGGATAGCAGAGGGATAAAAGGGGAAAAAAGATTTGAATTCATGTAGCACTTGTTACCCCTGATAGGTGTTGAACTGCTTTTCTGGCAAGTAGCATGCCACTCCGGAACCCATAAAGGATTAGTGTTGAAAATTAGTGTAGTATAAATATGAAGTAATTTGAGTAGTAGATATGTTATTCAGTTATTTGGGCAGCCTATTAGTATAGTTGAATATGGAATATGAGAAGTGAACATGTTAGTCTGTTAATTTTGATTGAAAGGGATAGTGGAGGGATAAAAGAGTAAAGGTTTTTTTTAGGTCTTAGCAGTAGGAAGAGACTTTTGGATGAGTAAAAAGGAGTTTTGGAGGGAAGGAGTCAGAGGGAAGAGTTTAGAAAGGTTTCTAATTTAGCAATACCCAGCCCACACCATCCACAACCACAAACAGAGCAACATACTCATACCAAATGTACACCACGCACAACACTATGCACAGAATAATCTACCAGCATGCACCACAAACCCAACCAAACCACATCTACACACCCTACTATCCCAAATGCCACACATGTCTACCATCACCCACAAACAGTACACAACTCTATCCTATACCACTTAACCAATACACTCATCACTAACACAACGCCAATCAGCACCATACAAAACTACATCCCATCCGGAAATACTCTCCCTGCTGTAATTAAACCTAACAGACCACCTTTTATCACTAAAAAACATATAAAGATCCTTCCATCAGTTGTCCTACAAACACCCTCCTCTCCCTTCTACCTTAATGACACTAACACACAACACACACACTGCACTCCACCACACTTTGTAACTCTTGCAACAAACCAGTATAAGATAAACACTCTCACCTCTACTTCATTCCCTCCTACACACAACATGCACTCCACTCGTAAACACCTCACCACCCCCTCTACGTCACAACCTTCTCTCACAAACAATACTATACAACCAAATCCAGTGCATAAAAACATATACATCAGCACCCCTTTTCACTACACCTCAAAAGCAAAACATATCACACACACCAGCACAACAAGATCTTCAGAGCACAACACCTCATAATACTTACCATCACAAAATACATACATATAACCACCTTTCAAACCACACAAAGGAACAAACTCCAATGCCAAACTTTCACTGTTCCACCAAACCTAACGCAGATACAGCAATACAGCACCTCTCTTCTAACCGCCTCTCATCCACTGGACAATTTAGAACATTACTACATGACCCACATGCTGCACCACCTCCCCTGACTCATACACCTTCCGCATTAAACACACACAAAAAATATAGGCAACATGCACACAAAGGGCAGTATTTCTGGCCCTGGCCTTGGTTAGTCTCAAACAGGCTCAACCAGGCAACTGCCATTGTCCTCTCCACCCTTAACAGGCCCAAACAGGCGACTGCCCTTGTCCTCGACGCCCTTGTCCTCGACGGCTTTGTTGTCGACGCCCTTGTCCTCGACGCCCTTGTCCTCGACGCCTGGCCTGAGACACCCTAAGCCTGGCCTTTTTTAGCCCTAGAAATCAGGTGACCCTTTCAGCTAATGGGAACCCTAGCCCTAACACTATCCAATCACAACATTAGCCCTTAAATATAGAACCAATAGAAGACCAGGACCTTACATCCAATCTTAGCCCTAGTCAAAGCACCTAATCAGTTTAAAAAATCCTGATCTCTACGCCCAATCAAATCCTTAGCTCTACCAGAAGTCCCAACCCAAGTCCAAGCAGCCAATACTACAGGTAGCCCTAGTCCCTACTTCCTATAGAAAGCCTAACCCTACTCTTAGTCCCACAACTAGTCCAGCAACCAATCACACCAAAAGCCCTAAATAGCTACTTCCAATTAAAGGTCTAACCCTAGCCCTAGTCCCACCCTACTCCCAACAACCAATAACATAGGAAGCCCTAGTCCAATAGAAATCCTAACCCTAGCCCTAGTCCCAACCCTACATTGATTGAATCACAGACCCAGAAACCAATAAGAACCCTCAAATACCCAACCAATGAGGACATTAACCCCAATCCAATAGAAACACCAGATACAACCACCAATCAGTGTACACATGTACCAACCACTAGCAGATCATATAAGGTCCCAGCGACCTCAGACAAGGTTTGCTGACCAGGGAGGTGGAAGCTGCTTTTCCTGTTCAGAATCTCCTAGGAGACAGACAGGTTCAATCCACACTTTGGACTTCAGCAGGTAAGTGCCTCACTAACTTGAAATCTAAAAATACAGTTTGAATAAAACTTTACTCCCCCTGCAGGTCAAAAAACGAAGTGCACAGGCCCCACTGAACAGTTTAAATAGCTCACAGAAGCACCCTCTGATGTAGAATATCCCTGTTGCTGGGGGAGGAGGGGGTGCAGTGGTCTGGCCTCATGGCTTGTGAACATGGTGGCCGGGGGTGCACTGTTTTAACACACAGGTCTTAGCACAGAGCAAAGGAGAAATTTGGAGGGAAAACAGAATTGTCACCAAAAAATGAGAGGGACAAACTACGGACGTTGGACTGCAAATCCCACAATTCAACATGTTAAATGCAAGCAATCATGGGCAGGAAAAAAAACAAGTTTAAAACACAACACAGGTGATAAAATATGCAATCACAGGCAGGTCAAAACTGCAATTTTAAACTGTAACAACCACATGCAAAGACAGTAACCACAGAAAGGGAAAATCGTTTTTTAAACAACTTTTGTTTTGTGAAGAAGCTTCAAAAGTCTGTCGCCTTACCACTTCCTGGACTCTGCTCACTGCAATCTGGGGTACAGGTAGGCTGCAATTCACAAGATGGAGGAGATTGATTTGTGGTGTACCCAGCAAGGCCTTAAGGGGCCTGAGCAGGTGTGAGATGAGGGCTCAGACTTGCCTGGTAGCTGAATAGCCAATGGTCTGCTGGCCTGGGGGTGGCGGCTGGGAAGCTGCTTTTCCTGTTCAGAATCTCCTAAGAGACAGACAGGCTCAATCCGCACTTTGAACTTCAGCAGGTAAGGGCCTCTCTAACTTGAAATCTAAATATACTGTTTGAATAAAACTTTTTTCCCCCTGCTGGCCAAAAAACGAAGTGCACAGGCCCCACTAAACACAGTTTAAATAGCTCACAGAAGCACCCTCTGATGTAGAATATCCCTGTTGCTGGGGGGTTGGGGGGCTGGCCTCACTGGCTTGTGAACACAAAATGGTGACTGGGTGTGCACTGTTTTAACACACAGGTCTTAGCACAGAGCAACGGAGAAACTGAGAAATTTGGAGGGAAAACTGAATTGTCACCAAGGAATGAGAGGGACAAACTGCAGAGGTTTGACTGCAAATTCCACAATTCAACACGTTAAATGCAAGCAATCATGGGCAGGGGAAATCACAAGTTTAAAACACAAAACAGGTGATAAAATATACAATCAAAGGCAGGTCAAAACTGCAATTTTTAACTGTAACAACCACATGCAAAGACAGTAATCACAGAAAGTGAAAATTGTTTTTTAAACAACTTTTGTTTTGGGAAGAGTCTGTCTCATTACCACTTCCTGGACTACCAGGATATTTGCGATAGCAGAGAAGGAGATTTGTGACAGATTGGCAGACAGAGGGTATCAACAACCTGTTTACAGCTGCCCATGGACAAAGCCAGAGAGGCAAAGAGAATTTATTTTTATTTATTTATTTTATGTAGTTTGTAGAGCGCACAGCTACCCCCGAAGGGGTGTCCCGGCGCTAGAACCTGAACCTCCAAAGGAGAGGAGAGGAGCAAGAAGGGAAATCAGCGGAGTAAATCAGAGTCCAGAGAAGAGCCAAGTTTTGAGTCTGGCCCGGAAGATGGATTCGGAGGGACAGAATCTAAGATCGACTGGCAGAGCGTTCCACAGTTTTGCCGCAATGACACTGAACCCTCTGCCACCCATTCTGGATAGTCTGAAACGGGGAGAGATCAGAAGGCGGAGGTCATTGGATCTCAAAGATCTGATGGAACGGGATATTGAGACACGTTTTTTCAGGTAGTTTGGTCCGCGATCGTTGATGGCTCGGTAAGTCAGGGTGAGGATCTTGAACTGGATACGGCTGGCCACAGGTAGCCAGTGCAGTTCCTTACGATATGCGGTTACTGATTGACGGTAGGGAATATTGCCAATCAGTCTGGCCGCCGCATTCTGAACAATCTGCAGCCGGTCAATCAAGTATTGGGGGGCACCAGCATAGAGGCTATTAGCATAGTCCAGGTGGGACGTGATGAGGGCATGGGTAACTGTACGGCGGGAATCCAGAGGGAGATAGGGGAGTATCTTTCTAATCATGCGCAACTTCAGGAAGCAGGCAGAGGTCACTTTATTAATCTGGGTCTTGCATGAGAGGGAGTCGTCAAACTGGAAACCCAGGTTGCGGGCCGAGTGGACGGGAGAGGGAGCGGGATCAAGTGCCGCGGGCCACCACCAGGAGGAGGGGATGGAGTTTTTCTGGTTAAAAAACAGCACCTCTGTCTTGTCTGCATTGAGTCTTAGATGGTTTTCAGACATCCAGCCACTGATGTTGTTGAGGCACAGGCGGAAGTTGGAGAACGCGGAGTCAGAGTGGTCTCTGAAAGAGAACACTAGCTGGGTATCATCAGCATAGGAGACCACCCTGACTCCGTAGGACTCCACCACGCCGGCCAGTGGGGCAAGATAGATGTTAAAAAACAGAGGGCTGAGGGCAGAGCCCTGTGGCACACCGCAAGACAGGGGTTTTTCCTCCGATTTAAAAGGCCGCAACAATACCCTCTGACTTCTTCCTGAGAGGAAGGACTCGATCCAGCTAAAGGCAGTGCCGCCAATGCCAATCTGTTTTAGTCGGTCAAGGAGGATGGGGTGGGAGACCGTATCAAATGCAGCGGACAGGTCGAGGAGGACTAGCATGGCCTCCTCGCCCCTGTCCACGCATTCCCGAATTGTCTCCGATACTTCCAGCAAAGCCGTCTCTGTGCTGTATCCCGCCCGAAATCCAGATTGTGAGTCGTGCAGTAGTGAGTTGCTTTCCAAGTACTCCGTGAGTTGCAACTGCACGGCTTCTTCCAAGACCTTCGCGGGTTTGGGGAGAAGGGAAATGGGGCGGTAGTTGGAGAAAACAGTGGGATCAGCATCTGCCTTTTTTAGGATGGGGATCACCAAGGCCTCCTTCCACGTGGTAGGGAAAAAGCCATGGTGCAGGGAGGCGTTCCAGATGGTGAGGAAAGAGTCGGCTAACGAGGGGGCCAGCTCACCCATGAGTTTGGCAGGGACAGGGTCAGAGGGTGCACCAGACTTACAGTGGATGAGTAGTCTGATGGCATCCTCCTGGGTGAGTTTATTGAAGGCGAGGAAGGATGGAGAAGCAGGGGGACTTGTGGACGGAGGCCGGGATATTGGCCCTTTAGGGAAGGAGATACATAGCTTGTTGATTTTTTCAAGGAAGAAATCTGAAAGTCCCTCGCACAGGGTCTGACTAGCTGAATTCTGAGTGGCCCTGGCCGGAGGATTGATGAAATCTTTAACGATGGTGAAGAGGGTTTTTGAAGAGTTTTTGGCCTTGGCAATTTGAAGCGAGAAATGATCTTTCATGGTGATTTTTTTATGTTTGAGAAATTTATTCAGGGCAGCTTTGTAGGTAAGCTTAGCTTCAGGGTCGTAATTTAGTCTCCACTTCCGTTCGAGTGCTTTACATCTGCTTTTTTCCTCACGGAGAGGGGTGGAGAACCAGGGAGCGGAGGGGCGAGATCTAGTGGAGGCAATGATTTTCTGGGGAGCAATGTAGTCGATAGCATTGATGAGGGCAGTATTAAGCCTGGCGATATTTCCGTCGATATCAGAGGATAGATGATCCGTCTGGAAGTGGAATACCGGGTCCAAGGTGGCGCATGTTACTTTGTGCCACTTCCTTCCCAGCTCCTTCCTGGGGGCAGGAGGGACAGATTTCCGGTCTAGGGCCAAAGACAGGGGATAAGATAGTGGTCGGACCACGTAAGGGGGAGGGGAGGGGAGACAGTGATGGTGGAGAAATTGGCGAAAATAAGATCTAAAGTGTGACCAGCCACATGAGTAGGACCGGTGACTAGTTGAGTGAGGTTCAGACTATCCATGATTTCCAGCAGATTATTCGCCTTCGCGCAGAGAGGGTTGTCTACGTGGAGGTTAAAGTCACCTAAAACTAGAAAACATTGATGTTTAAGGGATAGATCAGCCAGCTGGTGGGTGAGAGCGGTAAGAGAAAGGGAAGCAGCGGTTGGGGGGTTATAGACTAGGGAACCAGCCAGTATAACTGCCGCAGAATCAGATACAGAGAAGTATAGGGCTTCAATTATACCAATGTTGGTAAGTTTGGTAGTGGTCAGCTGAAGATGAGATTTAAAGATGACGGCTAGTCCGCCTCCAGATTTACCCCCAGCCCCGTTAATACATTTTATGTCATAGCCGGGTGGGAGGGCCAGATAGATGTCCGGAGAGGAGGAATCAGTTTTCCAGGACTCAGTGAGAAATAAAATATCCCACTCGTCGGAGGAAATAGACATCCAGATGTCGTTGGCATGACGGGGGAGAGACCGGCAGTTGACCAAGCCTGCTTTCAGCATCCGGTGGTTAGATGCGGGGAGCTGCGGCGTGGGATGAGAAGGCAAACGAGATAGGTAGGGCGGGAGAGTAAAGTTGCATTGAAGGCAATGAAAAGGAGCGGATTCTAAATGGTTAGGGTTGCAAGGGGTTGTGGCCGCGCAGTGGGAGGGATTGAGTAGATGAAGTTGGGAATTGGTCCAGCACGTGCGAGCGGAATCGGCGGAACAGACAGGGGGACAGGCCCTGGGCCCGGTCCAGGCCCGGACGGGCCCAGACGGGCTTGCCTTTGGCGCGCCTTCGGCGCGCTGACGGCGCGCCCGCTGCGCCCGTCCGCTGCGCTTCCTAGCGAGGCACATAGTTTATGCCTGAGGGGAAGGGCGTCATGGGGGCGTGGCCAGCTGAGGTGGGCGTGTCTAAGGACGCGCCTCGCCCTCGGTAATGGCGATGACAGGAATCGTTGCAGCGCAGAAGACGCTGTTCGTGACCAGGAGGTGAGTAGGTATTTTAAAAGCAAAGTAATGCACAAACAATCACAATTTTAAAAAGAATTAGGCTCACTCCCGGCTTCCGCCTCAGGAGACTCGTGGGTTCTGTGGTGTCGCGCTTTCCAGTTGCGCGCACTCTTATAGCCGGTTTTAGGGGGCGTGGCCAGCTGAGGTGGGCGTGTCTAAGGACGCGCCTCGCCCTCGGTAATGGCGATGACAGGAATCGTTGCAGCGCAGAAGACGCTGTTCGTGACCAGGAGGTGAGTAGGTATTTTAAAAGCAAAGTAATGCACAAACAATCACAATTTTAAAAAGAATTAGGCTCACTCCCGGCTTCCGCCTCAGGAGACTCGTGGGTTCTGTGGTGTCGCGCTTTCCAGCTGCGCGCACTCTTATAGCCGGTTTTAGGGGGCGTGGCCAGCTGAGGTGGGCGTGTCTAAGGACGCGCCTCGCCCTCGGTAATGGCGATGACAGGAATCGTTGCAGCGCAGAAGACGCTGTTCGTGACCAGGAGGTGAGTAGGTATTTTAAAAGCAAAGTAATGCACAAACAATCACAATTTTAAAAATAATTAGGCTCACTCCCGGCTTCTGCCTCAGGAGACTCGTAGGTTCTGTGGTGTCGCGCTTTCCAGCTGCGCGCACTCTTATAGCCGGTTTTAGGGGGCGTGGCCAGCTGAGGTGGGCGTGTCTAAGGACGCGCCTCGCCCTCGGTAATGGCGATGACAGGAATCGTTGCAGCGCAGAAGACGCTGTTCGTGACCAGGAGGTGAGTAGGTATTTTAAAAGCAAAGTAATGCACAAACAATCACAATTTTAAAAAGAATTAGGCTCACTCCCGGCTTCCGCCTCAGGAGACTCGTGGGTTCTGTGGTGTCGCGCTTTCCAGCTGCGCGCACTCTTATAGCCGGTTTTAGGGGGCGTGGCCAGCTGAGGTGGGCGTGTCTAAGGACGCGCCTCGCCCTCGGTAATGGCGATGACAGGAATCGTTGCAGCGCAGAAGACGCTGTTCGTGACCAGGAGGTGAGTAGGTATTTTAAAAGCAAAGTAATGCACAAACAATCACAATTTTAAAAATAATTAGGCTCACTCCCGGCTTCCGCCTCAGGAGACTCGTGGGTTCTGTGGTGTCGCGCTTTCCAGCTGCGCGCACTCTTATAGCCGGTTTTAGGGGGCGTGGCCAGCTGAGGTGGGCGTGTCTAAGGACGCGCCTCGCCCTCGGTAATGGCGATGACAGGAATCTTTGCAGCGCAGAAGACGCTGTTCGTGACCAGGAGGTGAGTAGGTATTTTAAAAGCAAAGTAATGCACAAACAATCACAATTTTAAAAAGAATTAGGCTCACTCCCGGCTTCCGCCTCAGGAGACTCGTGGGTTCTGTGGTGTCGCGCTTTCCTGCTGCGCGCACTTTTATAGCCGGTTTTAGGGGGCGTGGCCAGCTGAGGTGGGCGTGTCTAAGGACGCGCCTCGCCCTCGGTAATGGCGATGACAGGAATCGTTGCAGCGCAGAAGACGCTGTTCGTGACCAGGAGGTGAGTAGGTATTTTAAAAGCAAAGTAATGCACAAACAATCACAATTTTAAAAAGAATTAGGCTCACTCCCGGCTTCCGCCTCAGGAGACTCGTGGGTTCTGTGGTGTCGCGCTTTCCAGCTGCGCGCACTCTTATAGCCGGTTTTAGGGGGCGTGGCCAGCTGAGGTGGGCGTGTCTAAGGACGCGCCTCGCCCTCGGTAATGGCGATGACAGGAATCGTTGCAGCGCAGAAGACGCTGTTCGTGACCAGGAGGTGAGTAGGTATTTTAAAAGCAAAGTAATGCACAAACAATCACAATTTTAAAAAGAATTAGGCTCACTCCCGGCTTCCGCCTCAGGAGACTCGTGGGTTCTGTGGTGTCGCGCTTTCCAGCTGCGCGCACTCTTATAGCCGGTTTTAGGGGGCGTGGCCAGCTGAGGTGGGCGTGTCTAAGGACGCGCCTCGCCCTCGGTAATGGCGATGACAGGAATCGTTGCAGCGCAGAAGACGCTGTTCGTGACCAGGAGGTGAGTAGGTATTTTAAAAGCAAAGTAATGCACAAACAATCACAATTTTAAAAAGAATTAGGCTCACTCCCGGCTTCCGCCTCAGGAGACTCGTGGGTTCTGTGGTGTCGCGCTTTCCAGCTGCGCGCACTCTTATAGCCGGTTTTAGGGGGCGTGGCCAGCTGAGGTGGGCGTGTCTAAGGACGCGCCTCGCCCTCGGTAATGGCGATGACAGGAATCGTTGCAGCGCAGAAGACGCTGTTCGTGACCAGGAGGTGAGTAGTAAAAGCAAAGTAATGCACAAACAATCACAATTTTAAAAAGAATTAGGCTCACTCCCGGCTTCCGCCTCAGGAGACTCGTGGGTTCTGTGGTGTCGCGCTTTCCAGCTGCGCGCACTCTTATAGCCGGTTTTAGGGGGCGTGGCCAGCTGAGGTGGGCGTGTCTAAGGACGCGCCTCGCCCTCGGTAATGGCAATCTACTATTTATACTAAACAAACAGGAAGGCTATACAAGTCAACAGATGTATAACCACCCATAATTCACACCACAAAGATCTGAGAAAAGCCCTCAACATGCATTGGCATTTAGTAAAGATCCGGTTATAGGAGTAGACGTTACCACCAGACATAACCTTTCAAAGATCACCGACACTGGGGAACAACCAGTAAATTCTTATACTGATACACACCAAAAATGTCTCAAACCTAGCAATGTGCTCAAAAGATGTACTAAGGGCAAGGCATGTCAGCAAGGTAGAATCACAACAGTGGTCAAACCTGCCTTGAAGAATGCCTGATTATGTCCAAACCACTTAACTGTAAATCAGACTATGTGCATTATCTGCTAAAATGTCCCTGCCCGAAGGGCTACATTGGGAGCACAAAGTTAGAAACCCATGGGTGGGTTCTACAACACTTATGTGCTATCAAGAATGCTGATACAACATATCCGATAGCCAGGCATTTCATGGAATACCAGAATAGAGACCCTGCCAAACTGACCTATTGTATTTTAGATCAGGTAGCAAAAACTTTGAGAGGAGGGGATAGAGAGAAGGCCCTTAGACAATTGGAATGCAGATACATTCTCAGGATGGGTACCAAAGAACTAATAGGCATGAATAATGATGAGGAAACAAATACATTTCTCTAATACAGTGCCTCTTTGAAGCCATCTCCTGTTAACAAGTAGATACATCTAGTTTCCTTCCATTCTGTCTCTATAAGCTTGCAGGTATTCTATACTATGTAATGTGTTTTCTGTTCCTGGGGAAATGTATTAATATTTTGATAGTTTACTTCTGTACCTGGTTGTCCATGATGAACACCGTGATGAGACTGTAAAAGCGCTAAGATATCTAATTCTTCATTTTTTTGTTTCTCATTTTATGGCAACATTGACTTATCTAACCTGTTGCCACTATTACTCTTCCAAGGTGCTGCTCAATGGGGCCTGATTGACCATTAGATTGTATTATTAATATGATGTGTGGTTATATATGAGTACATATGCATTTTAATATAGGCATTCCTGTAGTTAGAGAGATCACCCGTTTGTTCAATCTGTATATACATATTGGATGCCCTTTTGTGCACATTTTAGGTGCTTTTTGATTTTTATTTTTATTTGTGATTTTATATGACCATGAGTACATAAGGGAATAAGCCCAATGGGGCTTTATTATGAACATGTTTAGTTTGTGCTGTTTTTCAGAATTGTTCGAATTTGGGATTTTTGCAGCAGACATATGTATCAGACTAAGCCCAATTGGGCTATATTGTAAGTAGGTTTACTCAATGTATTTTCCTATATTCTTACAACCTGGCAATGTGGTAATGACAGTATCCGATTAATTTTTTTAATGAAAAACTATCTTTTGATTTAACATGAATTGTAACATGTATATATTCAGAAATGTCTTCGCAAATCCAAACCGGCTTATCTCTACGGAAAATGAGAACGTTACAAGATGGCTACTTTTGTTTACTGCACTGGAGTGGCATTGAATCGAAATGCCACCTTCTATGTCTATTGTTTCTGTAACTTTATTTAACATTACCTGTGGTAACACATGAACGTCTTGGCCGCAACGCGTAGATGTTTATCTGTCTACACGACACATACGATAAAAGAACATTTCTTTTCCTACTGTGTGCCTTCTTACCATCTCCTGAGTTATTTTTCTTTTGGGAGCAGTTGCATATATATATGAAAAACTCCCAAATGTTTATGATAACAAAACAGGTTGGGCACAGACTCAAGTTAGCATGTTTCTTTATTTCATTCCATAATACATATGATGTGTTTTGGCCGCAGTCCTGCAACCTTGATCACTTGTACGCTAAACAAATTTCACATTATTTTATTTTACATTTTTTTGGACAATGAGTGCATTGTATTCCACTGCTTGGCAGCTGAATCACATGATTATGATTATGACACACTGAATATAGACATCATAGACTGACTATGTAATCATCTTAGACATAAAACTAATGGTCATATTCCTGTCCATTCTACAGTTTGCTAAAGGCTATAATACCAACTGAATAAATATGGCAGCTTCATGATATTAAATTATAAATTGGATTCTTACGAAGTATATCTGCATAGTGTGTTAGGAAAACCAAATTTAATATAAAATAGGTAATGTCTATTATTATATTCAAGATTATAATTGGACAAAGTACATGATATAAATCTGAAATACCTGTTACATAGCAAAATTTATGTTGTTGATTTTTTTTAAATGAAGAGTAGCAACAAAAATAGAAACAGAAGAACCTGCACATTAGTCATAGAATTGAATGAATCTCAAAACTGCAGTTTATGATATGAAGGCTCATGATCCAAGATGGTAATGTGTCAAGGCATGTAAGTCTAAATCATTGCACACCTCAGGGTAAAAAGGGCTGAGTGAGTTAGGTGCTAGCAAATAAAGTGCAATTGCATAGAGAGAAACCATCAACACAAATGACACCTGGAGACAGTACTATTGAGCAAAAGTATATGTACAAGAAGAAAACGTATCCAATCATAACGTGCTAAGTGCAAAAGCTGATGTGCAAATCTATGCTAAGAACGGATGTACTGTATTCCAGACAAAACTGACAACCCCCAATAGATGTGAGAGATGTTCTGAATGTAAAAAGTTAAACTTTCATAGATTCATCAATGGGGGCCACTGCTACGATACAACAGAATAGAATAGACATACTAAAACGCATTACTGTGAATATAAATTTGAAAGATGTCTAATAGTCATAACAAAAGTCTCAGTAGAGCCAGGGTAAAAACTATAAAGCGATCTATGTGTCATTAATCACGGAAGCTGTTAAACAGACACTTGCAAGATGCTGATAATATTATGAATAGTTGTACAGATCCTCACTCATATTAAGCCCAGAAGGTGTTTTGGTATTGAGTTCTAATATATACCGTGTCTCCACCTGTCTAAACAGTCTTTCAAGATTACCAACACCTGTTTTGCCTGTTTTAAATTACAACAAGGCTTCATCAGGGCTCAAACATAAGATAATGGCTTCGTAAGCATTGAGGACAAATCATGTAGTTTTAAACAGGAAGGGATATAAGGTTCATCCCATCACCAGGGTATTTCACCCGAATAGTGCCATGCACGTCCCATTCATGTTTAAGGATCATTGTGAATCTTGTAAAGTGAACTATCCAAGATAGAATATAAGCAGAAGATGAAAAGGAGGAGACATCAGGGAAGTTAAGATGACTTGGGAACATTGGAAGTTGTATCCCTGTATACAAACATTACTCCAGAATGTGCAGTGGGCAGTGGATCAAGGTCTGAATATAGACTATGAACTGCGTTACTTTCTAGGAGACTGAGCAATTTCTTTAGTACATTGTGAACAGCATAAATGATGACACAATATGAGTAGGATCATAATGTTCAAATTAGAGACTCAAATGATTTTATTAGAACATTGTTCTGTACACCCTGTAATACTTGGCCTAATGTTGATCATTAGAGGCCACAATATAAATGCACTGAACATTTATTACATGAGACGAATAATGGTATTGGCAAATTGTCAACATTCAGTATGCATTATCGTTACTGTAATGTGATATACAACTTTGTGAAATGTGATGATTAATGGTATTGGTATATTGTTATCATTCAGCATGCAGTATCGTTTTGTGATGCGATATACGACCTTGTGAAATACTACAAATGGAGGCCATTTCCTAGATATTATATACATACTACTATTTCCAATGTACTGTAATTTATTTAAATTTCTAGTAATCATCACCATCTCATCACCATTCTTTGTCTATGTGTCTCCTTTGTTCTTATTTCACCGCTTGGGGGATTACAGATACAATTACTATTATGATCCATTAGTATGCAAAATGACTGTAACCTACAGCATTCAAAATCAGCACACTAATTTAGTTTTTCCGTAATTTGGATCAATACACGCTATGCAATATATTTACTTTACAGAATAGCCAACACATGATAGTCATATCTACTGTTAAATATCTTGTAAATCTATAAATCCATTAGAAACATCTGGAGACGCGCCCATACACCTGTCCCTTGTGAGTTGTCTTAACATAAAATAGCTTTCTTAGGACTATTGTGTCTTCCGGTAACGTAAAAATATTACAATATTGGGCATCAGACACTATGATGAACATAGTATTATGCAGTTGAATCATGGGTAGTCTGGCTATTTCAATAATATGTCTCTATTCTATAGACTCCATGTATATTGTCAAAGGGGAACCAGACCTAATGCATGAAGAGATTGAATAATTCTCATGGAAAGTTTTGTAAATAGGTAATCACAATTTCTCATGGGCAGTTGTGGACACTATGAGAAATCAAAATCTAGTAAACTTTTGAGATCAATCTGAATGATGACATATACATGCTAAGATGGCCACCACAGAGGATAGGCAAAGACTTGGATATGTACCAAATGAGTATAACAGGAGAACCAATATGGAGCACACGCTGAACGCAATGGACCGGTTACACAGCGGGATTGACCTTTACCTCGGTAAGAGCTGGGAATCACGCCATCTAATGTCCTCAACACCTTATTTAGTTAAGAACAAGTAATATCTCGGAAGGGTTTGTTTTATCTGTTCTCATGCGGTTAATTTAAAGTTTACAGGTAAAATCAGAGTTACGAGGGCATCGATTGGTTTGTGTGACAAACAGTGCCTCTGTCTCTATTTTAGATCTGAAGATGCACTGACTACTCATTATAAATTCCTTTGCAGCCAGACGCTTGAGAGTTTGGTAAGTGAGGCAACATTATGAGATAATTTAGATCGATAGACAAATAGCTCATAACAGTGTATAAACATGGGCTTTAAAGTTCAGATAATTTGATGACTTATATTAAGCAATATCCATTACAGCACAAAGGAAAATATAGACTAATGTGATGTTGAGCTCTCCTCCATTTTATGCAGCTATACAATACCTAATAGCATGTTATCTGAGTTATTTAGGACACATTTGGAAATTAATGATACCAAAGGTGACTGAACACACACGAGTTGGATTAAATAACTTCCCTATTCTCTCATCCTCTTCATCTTCTGCTTATATTCTCTCTTAGATAATTCTCTTTACAAGATTCACAATGATCCTTAAACATGAGAGGGCCTTGCATGGCACTATTTAGGGTAAATACTCTGGTGATGGTATGGACCTTATATCCCTCCCCATTTCAAACTACATGATTTGTCCTAATTCCTTAAAGTGCTATTATCTTATGTTTCAGCCCTGATGCAGTCTTGTTTTAATTTAAAACAGATGAAACACGTATTGGCAAGGAAACAAATTGCATTGATGGCAAGGAGCTCTATTAATGACCAGGAGCGTTATTGATAAACGGCAATGTGAAAAGCCTGCATGTTCGAATAAAGGACAGTGGATATTATAAATGTAACAATTTCTTGACTTATTGAGTGCTCATAGAAGTCCAATGAAACATTGAGGAGAAGTTTATTTTTCCAATTAAGGAAGATTTGGTGGCTCTCCCTCCTCCTGAGCACCGACCAAAGTATATGGGCATTGAGATATTTACAACATTACTTTGTACCAGTATTGAGGGTGTGCCGATTCCCCCAGCCACCAACTTATTTTGTATATTTCACGATTACCACCCCGTCTTACCATAGGCACATGATCAATGACAAAATATTTAAGATGGTCGAAGTTGTTGTTGTGGACATCTTTAAAGTGTTGGGCCACCAGATATGTGTGGTCAGATTTGACAATTGCCCTAGGGTGCTGTCGAATTCTCATGTGTACTTGTAGTGTAGTGCTCCCCACGCATTGGAGGCAACAGGTGCATTGTAGTACATTGACAGCTAATTCAGTTCTACATGTGTATTTCTGATTCATAACGATAAGTTCAGAGCAGAAAGTCGCAGTGACCTGGATGGCGTTAATGCCAAAACGATACGCTCTGCAAGCACTACATACGTATATAATATCAAAGTCCTCCTGTGCTCTGGGCACACCCCAATGCTTTGCTGACTGGTGGTGGTATCCGACTCTGACCGACCCTGGGCTCTGCCTAACCAGGCTCAGGGCCTGTGCTATGTAGAAGACATACTTAGAATATAGTGAAACCACGTACATACACTAATGTGCACTCTGGATTAGGGTACCCCTAGGATTGGCATGACCTCCCCTATAAGGCCCTAGTATATAATAGGCCAGGGGTATTGAAACTACCTTTAAGTCCCTAGTTTATAATAGGGCAGAGGAATATAGAGGCCAGAAGCCTTTTCTGCACTTGCATGCAGGAGCCTGAGGTCAGTGTAAAAGCAGCACTGTGTTGCAGGACTACTTTTGAAATGTAAATTGTGCCCAAACTCGACTTGGGTGGTACGGGGACTTATAAAATTAATAAACTATAATATTTGGGCATTTTAGGCACTCCCAGAGTCTCCCCTAGGTGACCCAGGGGAGGGGGTTCAGGTATTTATAAGGATGACCCTAATAAAATGAGTTTTATAAGCCCCTGGGTGTGGAATTCTACACATTCCTCTCCTCAGATTGTGATAAAGTGCTTACAAAATCGTCTTTTGAGCTAGGAGCACTGTGGCGGAAGGATCTGCAATATGTTTATATATTCAAAACCCCTAACGTTTCCCCTAGGTTTTCCAGGGGTGGTTGGGTTCCTGAAGATATAGGCAGGGTTCTTACAAAATATATTTTATTAAGCCCTGGTGTCAGACAAAAGGCCCAAGTCATTGTTCCCATTTCAAATCCCCTGCCACATAGGTTAACATGACAAGAAGGTATTTACTAATAATCCCCACTGGAGAATCATAAAAATTACATTTAAGGACTTCCTAAAATGGGATTGATAACTATAACAATATGGTGAACCCCCAAACCCCGGGGACCACCACCTCCCTGGGGCAACTTGGCCATGGGGACTAACATCTACCAAGGGCAGGCCTGTGACAGTGAAAGGAGGGTGTTACATGGCCCCCTCCTGGAACCAATTAAGGTTCTGAAGACCGTCACCTCCCAGGGCTGGCTCATGCTATGTCCCCGGATGCCCACCCCGGGACATAGCTGTTTGCTATGAATTGGATGGAGCTTTGACCACTCCCACCATGTCAGAGCCATCACTCTGCTTCCAGCAAGCTGGAGCTGACATAATGCTCTCACCTGCTGGAAGCAGAGGTTTCATCTGTTTCCCTGCCCATTTTTAAGTGGGCAAGGAAATCGACAAATCTATTGCCTTCACAGTCAGAGAGTTGCATGTTTACCTGCTCCCTGTCTGTGAGAGCAATGCTAGTTCCCGGAGGAGGCGTGCAGCCCACAGGGACCTTAAGGCTTCCCCTGTGGTTTGGGGGGGGGGAAGAGCTGAAAGAGACAAGATAAAGGTGAGAAACAAGCAAAAAGAGGCTGAATAAAGGTCAAAAACACAGAAAGATGCAGAATAAATGACAGCAATGAGCAGAAAGAGGCAAACAAGGTGAAAAACAAGCAGAAAGATGCTCAATAAAGGTGAGAAATGAGTAGAAAGAGCCAGAATTAAGGACAGAAACAAGCCTGCCATATGTGTCTCATAGGCCATAGGTGCACATCACAATATATTTTTAAAGAATTATTAAACCTTCTCCTGCACCCCTTGGCTGCCTTAGGTGTTCCACCACATGCCATAAGCACACAACACACCAGAAATAATTATTTTAGAGATTGTACCATTTTCCCTGCACCCCCTGCCTGCCATAGGTATCTCATAGTCCATAGGTGCACACCAGAAATTATTTTTTAAAGAATTGTACTATTTTCCTATGCACCCTCTGGCTGCTATAGGTGTCTCGTTGGTCATAGGCGCACACTAGCAATAATTGTTTTAAGAATTATTAAACCTTTTTATTGCACATGTTGAATGCAATAGGTGTTTCATTATAGGCTATAAGCACAACACACACCAGAAACAATGTTTAACAAAATTATTACACTTTTCAATCTGCATGTTATGGAAATATTATGTTGATGCATGATTTGGATTGGCTACACTATTATTAATTATTTGTGATGGCCTCCCTCAAGTAAGTGGCCAGTGAGGAGGAGAAGAAGATTGCCACCACTACAGTGCCACTCACTACCTTTTTCAGGAAACATAGGGAACCCTCCTCTGGTCAGCAAAAGACTGGGAGCAGTACTCCTACATTAACAGCAGCACCCCAACCTAAGCACACATCCATGTCTCTTAGTGATGTAGTCGCTGCAGTCATGGTGATGAGCAGTGAGTATGAACTGGAATTGCCGGAGCTGCAAAGATCCTAATTATTGCAGGCAAGTGGACAGCAGGACCCACAGCCAGCAACTGAATTTCTTGTAGGAGTAGAAGGTGACATTGAGCTTCTTACTGAGGAAGATATTGCTCTTCAACCAATGACTACATGATCTGTAGCAACAAAAAGAAACGGCACACCACCATTTTCTCCAAGCCCCCTTCTGATGATCTGGACATTAGTTGGACTCCGGACGAGTCCGAGACCTGCCACGAAGGACAAGAGAAAAGGAAAGTTCCTGAAAGCATTGGAATTTTTAAAAGTGGCAATGAAGATGAGCCACTGATTGGCAGTCTAGGGGCACCTCAGAGGATGCCAAGATGACCCCTCCTATTCAACCTGTTCAGAGGGATGTGGTACCACTACCAACGTTGGCTTCTGTATTTATAAGACCCCTAATGAGACCTGCATCCACCACTCCCACAGTTAAAAGTATAAGCTAGAGAGAGGCTAATGGCACTCCCTCCAATCGTCAGTTCTTTAGTCATTGGCAGAGGCACAATGAGAAAGTTGTCCTTCCCAATTTGTGACTTCTTTTCAATTATCGAGTAGGAGGATCAATCAATCAAGCATTTTTAGAGCACACTACTCACCTGTGAGAGTTACAAGGCTCTAAGGGGGGGAAGCTGCCACTGCTCGAACTGCCAGCTCTTGAGGAGTCTTCTGAAGGTCAGCAGGTCCTGGGTCTGATGCAGGTGAATGGAGAGGGTGTTCCAAGTCTTGGCGGGAGGTGGGAGGAGGATCTGCTGCCGGTGGTAATTCGGAGGATTTGTGAAATGGTGGTGAGGGCGAGGTCAGTGGAGCGAAGCTGGCAGTTAGGAGTGTAGAAGGTAAGTCGTTTGTTGAGGTATGTTGGTCCAGCATTGTGGAGTGCTTTGTGAGCGTGGGTGAGGAGTGATCCTCTTGTTGACGGGGAGCCAGTGCAGGTCTCTCAGGTGGGCAGTGATATGGCTGTGGTGGGGGATGTCGAGGATGAGGCATGAGGAGGCATTCTGTATGCGTTCTGTATGTGTTGAGGCCTTTTCTGGAGTTTGGCCGTGGTTTTCGCATAGAGGGCATTGCCGTAGACCAGCCTGCTGGTGATGAGGGCCTGGGTGACCATCCTTATGGTTCCAGTGGGGATCTATCTGTACATCTTGCGAAGCATGTGGAGGGTGTTGAAGCAGGAGGAGGGGACGGCGTTGACTTGCCGGTTTATTGACAGTGATGAGTACAGGATGAACCCCAGGTTGGTGATTGGTAGGTGGGTGTCGGCACAGCTCCCAGCGAGGCCGGCCACCAGGAATTGTCCCATGCAGGGGGGGGGGTGGGGGAGGGGGGTGCCGAGGATGAGGACCTCCATCTTGTCCGAGTTCAGTTTCAGATGACTGTTCTTCATCCATTTATGCGACGGCCTTCATGCCTTCGTAAAAGTTAGTTTTGGCGGTGGCGGTGGCGGTGGCGGTGGCGGGGTCCTTGGTGAGGGAGATGGTCAGCTGGGTGTCATTGGAGTATGAGACGATGTTGAGGTCGTGCGATCATGAGGAAAGTAGAAGGAAAAGCTAGAATAAGGCGAAAAGGGAGAAGGAAAGCAAAGCATGAACCACACATGTTTGCTAAACTGTATTTTATGAGGATTATGTGCAAGTTACTGTTCTTTCTAGGTTAGTGCCTTTCCATTTCTGGATCTTGGAGTTTCTTGTTGCTCAAATCGGTGAAATTTCTATTATTTATATGTTTCGCTCTTCTTGATTGCTTCATTTTACGTTCGAGAAAGTGTCACTCATAGCCATTCAATGTGACTCATAATTACACAAAAATTATGAAAATGTCACACATAGCACTCTGAAACCTTGGCAGCTATGAAGCTCAGTTCACTGGGTTAAAAGAAGAAGGTGGTCATGAGATTTAAGAGGATCAAAGCATTACACAAAGCAAATCTGGTACAACAATTAGGGTTGAGCCTGTAGGGTATCTGCATCGCTTGCATTAGGAACATCCAGTTTGCAAAAGACCCGGTAGCAGATAGTGCTGCATACAGTGAATCTCGCTGAATGCACATTGAGTCTACCACCTCCTGGTTTTCTACAGAAGTCACCTCTGTCAGTGCCACCTCTTAAGAAAAAAATCCAAGATATTATTACAGGTATGTTTAGCCAGGAGTGGCCGTATGAATGAAACCACCCAACAGAGCATTTGTACAAGTAGAAGCTAGTTACATTTTTAGTGCTGGACCTCCTTCTTTTTTCTTTTATGGTGGCCAACTGCGTGAAATTGAAGGTTCACAGCTAGATCTATTTTGCCAGCATTGCTGTTCCAGTGCTCCAACAGGATGAGCTGCAATTGGTTGGCGAAGCTGTACATCATGGTACTGTTCAGACTATCCACCTGACGACAAACATGTGGAACAGTTGTCAAGCAATTGATTATTACACGTGTATCACTGCACACTGGATCTCTTTTGTAGGGATTATTCTACACTTAATGAATGTCTCAGCATTGAAGAAAGTTTGGCGGCATGCAACAGTAGTGATTTTTGCAATGGAGAAATCTCATACAGCTTTAAACATCTTGGAAGAGGTTAACAGCAAGGTGTTTGAATGGCTTCGATCCATAGGCCTCAGAAATAGATTTGTTGCCATTGACAAAGATAGTAATATAGTCAAGGCCATGGCAGATGGTGGATGTTTCATGATCCTGTGTTTGGTGTGTTGTATCAACGTGATTGTCCACGACTTTCTAAATAAAGACATAGCTACATACTAGCCACCTGCTCATTTCAATCATTCTTATAAAGCCCTGAAGAAGTTGAGAATCAATCAGCCTGCTAATAGATTACTGATTAAAGTCCTCATACATGAGGTGATATCATGTTGTTACTCAACCTACTACATGCTGCAGAGTCTGTTGAGCAGTACAGACCGTTCACCGACTATGTTCTCAAAGAGGAGGGCATGCTACTGGGAAAAGTTGACTCCTTTCACTTATACTGCTGTCTGTGCAATTGGGAGACCTTTCTATAATTTCTTTTAAATCTAAAAGCAATAGAATTGGGCTATAAAAACAGCCTTTGATTAATGTGATGTACAGCCTAAATGTAAGCCTCTCTCTTTATACAGCATAAAGATGCATCAGCAAATGTAAGTATGAAATCTCACTGTGTACAACTTAGCATTGCGATTTTCTGCTGGTTTTACTTCCTTTTACACATGCTCCTTTTTAACTTGCAATGGATTTTAACTTTGTTAGAATATTTTTTTAGCACAATTGTAAAGTAAAATTTATGAACTCTTATTATTCTCTGATAATTGTCCCAACATGACCGTCCCCCCTTTTGTTCACTTTTAAAGAGTTTGCAGAATAAAGTTCAATATACAGCATGACAATGCAGGTGAAAAACTGGCGGCTAGTCACGTGCCTGACACAAATGTTACTTCCTTTTGAGGTTTTCACATAGTAACTCGGCAAGGAGGACATTACAGTGAGACAAGCAATCCTGGTTTTTCATCACATATAGGACCAGTTGGAAAAGTGTCACATAGGTTCAGCAGTGTGAACAAAAAAAGCATATGAGTAGGCTCAAATCCTAATCCTTTGCTTGGCTGTTAATCCAGGGCCGCAACAAGAGATCATTCCTTCAAAGAGTACATATGTGCCATAACACCAAATTCATGGTACTAGTCACTATCATTCCTTTTTCAGAAGGGGATGCTTCACTTTACAAGACTTGGATTGTTGATGAAATTATTATTATTATCATTATTCTGAGTTTTGTATAGCGCCTGGTTACCAATAGGCATCCCAGCGCTTACCAGAACATAACACTACTAAAAGAATACAGGGATTAAACGGAGAACAAAAAAGTTTTTAAAAGTTTACGGAACCGAAGAAGACTAGCTTCCGAGCGCAGTTGTAGGGGCAATGAGTTCCACAAGGAGGCCACATTTATTGAAAACCTTCTGCCACCGGTTCTTGCCTTTTTCACCCTGCCAACCTGAAAGAGATGTTGGTGGTCAGAGCGAAGAGAACGAGAGGCCTTGTAAGGCTGGACCATCTCCTCCAGAATAGGTGGACCTACCCCGTGCAGAACTTTGTGGGCGATGCAGAGTGACTTGAATTTCACCCTGTCCCTCACAGGGAGCCAGTGCAGTGCCCTCAACGCCGGGCGGGCAGATTGACGCCTAGGGAGACCCGTCAAAAGCCTGGCAGCCGCGTTCTGCACTTGCTGCAGTCTGTTCAGGGTAGATTCGGGTGCGCCCAGGAATATTGCATTGCTGAAATCCAGCCGTGAGATGATAAGTCCCTGGATGAGAAGCCTTCGAGTGGCCACTGGGAGCAGGGGCAGAATCTTCTGGGCTGAGCGGAGCAGGCCAAAGCACACGCCAGCAGTCTTTTTGGCGTGGGTTTTAAACGATAGGAAATGAGAGACATGGAAGAAGAATGGCTGGAAGTAAGAGGTCAGAGAAGAAGTCCTAGTGTTCAGACTTCAACCTCCAGAGGGGGCAGTGCTGGTGTGTCACAGCCAACACCAGCACTAGCAATACAAGTAACACCAGCAAGAGAAGAATACAACCCCACCTATTCAAATGTTTTGTTTCAAATGGAAGGTCTTATCTTAAATGCAGAAAAGAAAGCTACAAAGGTTGATCAAGAGGCAGCACCATTGACAATTCAGAGGTTGGTTCAAGACTTGTTGATTGACCTAAAAGAGGTCTATAATGATCAAAACCCATTTGTCTATTGGTATGGGAAGATGCAACAATGGCCAAAGCTCAGCAGGTGGGCAATAAAGTGTCTGGTTTGTCTAGTAGCCAGTGTGTCATCTGAGCATGTGTTCAGTACAGCTGGTGCAGTTGTCACAATCAGAAGGACCAGTCTCGCTCCTCCAAATGTGGAGAGATTGCCCAAGATTAAAGTGAACAAACTCTTCATACCAAAAGATTACACTGTTCTGGAAACAACATAGGAAGAGGCTAAGACAAAAGTGTGTTAGCTGATGAACATCTGGGTGAACTTCCCGAGTTTGAAAATTACCTTTACTTCCTTGACTAAGTAGCTCACAAAAAACTTGCATATATCTTCAAACTGCTTAGTAAAAAACAGTATATTGAAGAACATTGATATATTTGGTGTCTGGCTTATTCTGCCTCACTTGACATTTATGGTGTGGGCCAGTGTGGACACAGGAAGCCTCCATTCTCTAAATGACATGAAGACAATGCTTACCTATCTATCCTTTTTCTACTCTTTGTTTGGGCTGCCAGTAAAGATCATTATACAATACTGCCCTTGAGTATATAGCTTCCATAAGAAAGAGATACAATAGGCAAATGATTACCTCCCTTGGAACAGGTAAATATTGAACCAATTAGTGATATTGACTGATTGTTGATTCATGTGGTGTCTGGGAGGGTGATATACCTAATTTTTAAATGTGATTTGTAATGTTTGGGGTTTGTAGGATGATTCTGCCTGCATGCTTGCCTTTCACATTTCACTACGATTACTAATATGGTCATTTCATGCACTCATTTTTTATACAGGTCCTTCCAAGATCAGTCGGTATAGTTAACAAAACCACACACAATCCCTAAATTATTTTACTTTTCTTGTTCATCAATACTCCAGTTATATCTCATTTGATTTTGGATGGGACTACTACAACAGCCAGAAGAAGGAAGTTAGGAACAATGTCTGCCTACTTTATTGGAAAACAGCCTGACGACTCAATGATTCCTATTCATTTGGACTGAAGAGAGGTGCTATGCTTGGGAAAATAAGAGTAGGGGCTCCAAAGTCAAACTCTAAGTAAGTGGTTTTTATTCTAGGGAGACTGTCACTGGACACATGCCACATGATGAATGTACACCGCTAAATGTTATTGATATTTGTAAGATTGATCAGTTATGTTGATGAAGCTACTTGTCTTGGATTCATGGCATTAGACTGTACTCACTTCTCAGTTAATCACACATGACTATACCAGTCTATGCTCTGCCCTCCTCCACCATGAAGCTTACCTTGAATCTGCAATAATGACATTTACGTTTTTGCATTCCATAGGCCTTATTCACTTCTGTATGATAGCTCCACAACACTCCTGCTTACCGGACCAGTCGAGCTGCACTCAAGATGAACATTCTAGGAAGAATATAGATGCACCATTCATTTTGGCATCTATTTACAGTGTCATTTTCTTTCTTAGCAATAACATTTTATAGAACTGTGTGAGTCCCCCTATTTAGCATTTTTCTACTATTTGCATTTGGTAATTGAACTGTTATCTTCCTTCCACAACAGATGTGATTTGCTTCACATCGGCTCGATGAATGTTGTGTTTCTCTTTGTCTCAAATTCCCCAACTCCCTCTTCCCATTCATTCATGAAAACCCTAAACCTCTTCCCTTAGCTAGTAATATCTATTGAGGTACAACTTAACAATGTACACCATAAATGGATCACACACTTGGCTGTGCAGATGAGGTTAGAGTGATGCAAAATAGTACAGAGTCTTCTTAACTAAACAATAGTCCATGAAAGCTCAACTACACACCCAAGTATGAAAGAGACATTATCATGGTGCAGAGTCGTCAGACAATTTCCGTGCTAGGATAGGTAGCACCGATGTGCACTATGGGCTGATTCATAAAAGCAAAGTTACATGCTTGGTGTAAGTTTACTCCTGCAGTGTAACTGTACTACCAGTAGCTTTACGACTAGTAGTTTTAGAAGTAGTAAGTAACTAAAAGTAACTTCTTTTAAAATAACACACGTTTCTACTCACAAAGCTACTACTTTTAAAGTTGCTGGTGGAAATGTTGCTAGTCGTAAACTTACACTGCAAGAATAAAGTAACACCACACATTTGAATCAGGCCCTGTGTTGCACACAGAATCCATGCAACATGAAGTAACCTTTTCCTGAGTCCTGGCTCAAGGAGTTTTGTAAGTTAAGTTTCAATTTTTTAAAATAAATTAAATACTAATTACTCGGATTGATTGCTAGTTGCTGTTTGTATGACTTTTTTGTCATGTGGTCTCAGTGTTGGATTATCTACTAACTCTGCATTGTCTTTTAGTCTAGTAGCCTGTGCTGGATAATGCTTCTGAATAATCCATCAGTTGGAGTTCACCTCGCAAGCATCATTTGGAATAGGTGGGACCTTAATTTGCAATGTCTTGCCTGTTAGCACTAGTCTACTACTGACAGCATTATGAAGGCCCTTTGTGAAACCCTACAATATTGTTGTGAAAGTTAGCACGGAAGTTATTCTCGGGAAGGAGAGATTGTGAATTTTATGTATGTTAACAAATCCCATTAGTGGTCAATTGTTACATGGGGTAGTACAAGGGCAGTTATTAGTATGCAAGTAGCACTGATAGGTGGCTGGGTGTATCAAAAACATCATCAAGCAATAAAGTCAAGCCGATAATCAGCTTTCCATTCTCAATCTAATAGTGGGATATCCAGAACTGCAGAAGAAGGTAATTAACATACTGACGAATCAATATAAGACAAGGGAATTCAGGTAGGGAAGGTAGACCACGGAAACGTGGATGTACAGTATATTGTGTGATAATTTCAGAGGACAGCTTCTCGTATTGCTCTTGTCACTTACCACAATGCTTTACTAACTAGCAATGTAAAGCTAGATGCTAAAGATAAGTTAATGTTAATGTTATGGTGATTTGTATAGCGCACGGCTGCCCCGGCAAAGGGGCGTCCCGGCGCTGCGAACAGACAGTTTACAGTGAAGTGGAGGCGCAGAAAAAAATGAAACTATTATTGAAAGAGGTGAGTTTTGACAGCCTTTCTGAAGGCTAGGAGATCCTGTATCCCACGGATAGCTTCAGGTAGACTATTCCATAACTTGGCAGCCAGGAAGCTGAAAGAACGGCCACCCACTCTGACCAGTCTGGTGCGGGGGATGATCGCAAGATGCTGCCCCTCTGACCGGAGCGATCTCCTAGGGATGTACTCTGACAAAAGCGGGCGAAGCATTGGGGGGGGGAGGAGGTTTTAAGGATTTTGAAAGCCTGGCACAATGCTTTGAACTGGACCCTTTTGCCCACCGGGAGCCAGTGCAGTTTCTTCAAGGTTCCAGATGCCGAAGAATGGCGCGGGAAACCTACCAGAGCCCTGGCAGCCGCATTCTGAACTCTCTGCAATCTAGTGATTTCAGCTAGATTAGCCCCCAATAGAAGGGAGCTGGCATAGTCCATTCTGGAAAGGATGGTCGCCTGGACAATTAATTGGCGAGTGCGGCAGTCAAACTTCAGAATGGGCCTGATGTTACGCAGGATGCCAAAGCACATGGTGGCAACTTTTTTAGTGTGGTGCGTGAACTTTAGAGCAGAGTCCACCCAGACTTCCAAGTTTTTGACGCATTCCTTAGGCGTAGGGGGTGGGCCTAGGACATCCGGCCACCAGTTGTCACCCCAGGACGAAGTATTTTTCCCCAAGAGGAGTATCTCCCTTTTCCCGGCGTTTAATTGAAGAAAATTCGCCGTCATCCTGTTGGTGATGTCAGTGAGTGTCTGTTTAAAGTGATGTGCCTCCAGACCACTGTTGTCATTAAGTGCCACCACCAACTGGGTATCATCTGCATAGGATACCAGTGCAAGTCCATTTCTTCTAGCCACCTCTGCCAGGGGGCGGACATATACTTTGAACAGGGTGGGGCTCAGGGAAGAGCCTTGCGGCACTCCCTGTCCAATGTTATGTTCCTCAGAGATGTAAGGGGGGGTAGAGACTCTAAAAGACCTGTTGGAAAGGAAGTCTCTAAACCATCCCAAGGCTGTCCCTGTGATTCCAATTTCCTCAAATCTCGTCAGGAGGACCTCGTGTGACACCGTATCGAAGGCAGCACTAAGGTCCAACAGGACCAGTGCTGCCGTACCGCCGGTGTCAAGGATGGTACGGAGGTCCTCTGAAACACTGAGCGAGGCGGTCTCGGTGCTATGACCGGCTCTAAACCCGTGCTGGGAGTCATCCAAGATGTTAAGGCCTATTTGTTTTGCACGTAGAAAACCCAACCTCCCCACCCACAACAGGCCCACCCCATCCAAAACCAGGATGAAAAAATGTACAAAGAAGTAAATGTCCCTTTTCTCATCTCTCCTTCCCACCCTCACCTCCTGCAACAGTCCTCCTACCCACAAAAGGTACAGTTTATAATAGTAAGCCCCTGTGGGCATTGATGAACTGCCTCGCCCTGGCCATCTTTCATTACAGGTTCCACTAGCCCCACCTGATGTGAGCTAGCTCACCCACAATGTTGCAGAGGAGGTAATTGGATGATGACTAAGTGAAGGCTTCAGGTAGTCCAAGTGACAGTTGTCCTCTTGGACCCTGGGAGCAAGCGGGGGCTATGGCATTGCCGGGGGTTTACGATGGGCCTGGCTTGTGGCCCAAATAAGTCAAGGCCCTGGCCTGCTCTTCTTCCTCCTCCTCAATGATCACTAGCCAACAATACTATGCAGCTATGGCTACCAACATCTAGCTCTACAGCAAGATGGCTATCTACCACCAGTTTGGAAGCTCTTCAATGACAGGAGCAGCTATATCAAGAAATAAATTAAATCACAAATTGAGATGCTCTGATCAAACACTTGTTGATACTGTAGTTGCAAAGTATTTCTGGTTCCCTATGGCCATTGGAATTTCTGATTTGATTAGTCACAGAGGCAAGTTTTCCTCCAATATGCATAACATATTGAAAAAGCACTGACAGCAAGGAATGAATCCAAACCACTAACTTAATCAAAAAGTGATTTCAGTTAAACAAAATTCCATTGTTCTTATTGAACAGGCACTTTTGTGTGTTAATAAATACGTTTGCTTTCTTAAGGAAGAAAGCGTACATATGCTGCACAATAACTTTACTAAATAATAGAGGCATGCTGGTGGGTCTGCTTCTCTGCAGCATATTTTTGGACAGCTGTAATGGCATGTTATTAATGTATTATCATGGTTCCAACAGCCCTGATCTTCTCCTACTCACTCTACTTTTCTACCTTGAGTCCAAACTTAGGGACAAAGGGAGCTTGGCAGATGGGATACTTATCACACATGTGACAGATATCCCGTCCGCCGTATTATAGAAGACAGTGCAAAGAATATAAATGATGCACTGTAGTAAAGTGAACAGTATATTTTATTTGTCATGTTTGTCACAGAGTATCCTATCTGCCAAACTCTCAATCAGGTCCTTGGTCCCACATTACACCGTCCACCACAAATTATTTTTAACAAATACCTTCACTTGGCAGAGAGGGGATTTAGTCTACGGGAAGGTAAGGTATAAGCATTGGGTTGAGCAGAGGTTTAGGTATATAATGGTTGGTGTCACTGATAATGTAATATGATTTTCCTTAGTCACATTGGTTAATGGAAAGAAAAAAATTGGAACCATACCTCCATAATTAAAAGCATGTAATAAACTAAGTCAGTTGGGAAGAAAAAGGTAGCACTTGCTGAGATGGAATTTACATTTTTGAGTAAGCTGGGGAAGAATGAATGAGGAAATAAAGTAGTAGTTGACTCAGTAGCAAATGGGAAACCCACCTTGTCTTCAGTTTGTATGCATTGCAAGCTTTGTGTAGCTCTTCTAAAAGAATCGGGTGGACATTTCACCACCTACAGTGCAGTGCCAAATTAAACCATGCTGCAGTTTTACATAGAGAAATGCTGTGGGCATGGTTGTGAAAGGAATGATAGCTTAACCACAATATACAGTGTTTTCAATAAAAAAGCAAGGTGACTGACGACTTGACCCTACCACCACTAGGACTTATCCCTCTCTCTTGACCTGTGCCTCTTCCATCTCAGCTTCAGGTTGCCTGTCACTGGCATTGGCACTAGTGAACTACACACTTAGACAAAAACATAATGCACACATATACCAGATTGTTTACTAATATCAGTAGTCATATTAGTAAGCAAGCTGGGTGACTGAGTGGTTGTATGTGTAGACCTATGAATCAGAGAGTGGGTGTGTAAGTACTGGTATGGGTGTGGCAATGGTTTTGAGAATGCTAGTGGGGAAGTTGAAGTGGGTGTATGAAAGGTTATGTGGGGATGTGAGTGGGTGCATCAGTGATTCTGTGGATGATGCCATCAGTGAGATGTCATGAGTGATGTCACTGACCATGTCATGAATGGTGTAATATGTGAGGTCATAAGCAGTGCATTGCGGGGGCATGAGTTATAGTTAGCTCAGCTAACTACAACTGCTAAATATCTCTGGTTTTGTACAAGTGAAATGTCAACCTAACTATAATGTCCCTGTAACCTTTGTTTATTTCACTGAATTTCAAAGTTTTTTTTTAATTCTATCTCCTAACTATAATGTCCCTGTAGGGTTTATTTTTTTCCTTGAATTTCTAAGGTTTTCAAACTGCAAAATCCTAACTTTAATGCTAGTAGGTAATTTAGATATATATACTTCAATCCAGGAAGTGTTGGCAGCCATCTTGTGACTTGGTTGAACCGAGTCACAAGCAAAAAGGTTAAAAAACTAGAAAAGGGGGCAGGGTAGAAACACCCTGACTCTTATGCAGGCCCTGGGGGTCCCATAGGGTCCCACAGAGAACGCAAGCGTCAAAAAATCTGAATCCCATCAATATTGTTTTAATAAAATGAGGCACAGTCTCCCGCGCTTTGTTATAATTATGATATGTGGGCCCACAGTGCCTTGCAGCCCCGGGGACCGCCACCTCCCTGATGATTTGTTAATTAATTGGTGGGGGCTCGTGGGTCTCCCAAGCCCTGGGTCTTGCCATCTCTCTGGGCTTTAGGAAATATAGCATTTTTTTTTTTTTTATTGAGCATGATCTGTAGTAGTCAAACAAAAATGTATTTTGTACAGTAGAGAATAAATTCTTAATAATACAATACAACATCCGTAAAATTTTACCAAAAAAGATACAGAAAAAAGGAAAAAGAAAGTAAAAAAAAAAAAAAAAAAAAAGGGAAAACGGAAAAGAGAATAAAAAGAAAGAAGGTAACAGAAGAGACAGAGGAAAATGAAAAGAGGGGTCAATTATAAATAATAAATTTTTTCCATTTTCTTAGCATGTAGTTCCTTGTCAGCCTTTATCATATCAGGTGGAGGATCTTTCATTGTGATACCAGTTCGAAATTGGGGCCCAGATCTGAGTACCCCTAACTCTTGTTTTCCTACCCCTTGTGCGATATATAGCCATCTCCTGCTTGTAGATGGCAAGAAATCGGCCGAGCCACATCTGAAAAGTGGGAACATTAGAATCTTTCCAACATGCCGCTAGAAGAATGCGGAAAACGGCAGTACCCAGAAATACAATTCTCTGTTCCTCTACACTATGACCTAAAGATTCATCATGGCCCAAAAGATATAAAGTGGTGGAGGATCTGAGGTTCCGCCCAAAAACTTGAATCCAGAATCCTTCGATCATTGTGTGTAAGTTATTTAGTTTCGGACATTCGGAAAACATATGAATCAAATTAGCTTGTCCCTGTCTGCATCTGGGGCATCTGTCATCTACTCGCATACCCCATGTGAACAGTTTAGCCGGAGTAAAATAAAGGTTGTAAATGGTTTTAAAGTATTGTGCGTTAAGGTTAGGTGCTAAAAATAAAGTTGTGTAAAGAGTTATACTGTTATTAATATCTATATCAGAATTACCAAGTTTTTGTGCCCAGGACCTCTCAACACTTTCTAAATCATCCTTAGAGGATTGAGAGAATAAGTTATATAGAGTACCTATTTTGGTATCTAGTTTCCCTATAACAGAAAAAAAGTTAAAACTATCTAGGTTGATGATGGCTTTAGAGTTACGAATGTTGGTATAAACTTGAAAGTATTTTAAGTAATCTGTAGTTTTTATATCAAATCTCTGCTGTAATCTCTCAAAGGATGGAGCAATGTTCTGTCCAAAAAAATGGCCAAGTGTGTATATGCCTGAATTTTCCCATCTCCTAGAGACAGTATCTTTTAGGGATGATGATATAACCTCACTATGCCAGAGAGAGATATACCTTGTTATTTTAGGTATACCTAACTGTTTAGAAGCAAGTTTCCACACCTTCCATACATCTTCGATTACTTTAAACTTTGTTAATCAATCTGGAAACAGAACATGCCAAACAGATTCAGCAAGGAAAATCAACCTCCGATATACTACAAAAATTACTGATTCTAAAAACAGAAATCAATAGTTCATTAACTCAAAAAGCGGCAGAAATTTATCAAGCGAATAGAGCTAGAATCTACGAAGCAGGAGAAAAAGTAGGGAAACAATTAGCTCTTAAAACCAGACAGAAACAAACCTATAATAGAATAAAAAATATTGAATATGAGGGTCAACGATATACTACCTCTCAAGACATCGCAGAAGTGTTTAGGAAATATTATCAAAAATTATACCAAAAAGAGAATGAACATATATCTACAAGAGATATGAACATCTTCCTTAGAGAGTGGGTACCGGAATCAGAAATACCTAGAATACTTGACAGAGTTGAGAGAGAAGAACTGGAGAAAGAGATCACAATGGAGGAAGTAGAAAACGCATTAGCAGACTTAGCTAACGGGAAGGCGGCTGGGCCCGACAAGATCCCATTAGAGCTGTATAAACTGTTGGGCAAACAGATACTACCTTACTTACGGGATTTATTTCTTAATGGGCGGAGGGCCTTGCATGCCCCCCAAGCCCTCCGCCCCTCCTCGGGCGGAGGGCTTGGGGGGGCCACCTCCCCGGGGCTTATTTTAAAAATGATGTTTGGGGTTCGAGCCTCCAAACACTGCCCCGGGGACCACCACCTCCCCTGGGCATTCATCAATAAAAATGTGGAGGTCTATTGTGGGCCCCATCCTTGGGTACCACTACCACCCTGGTGCTTTAAACCTGATGGGAGGGGGGATGCGCAGATCGCCTCCAGGAGCCCTCCTTGGCCCTCAAGACCACTACCCCCAGGCCTGGCTCCTGCAATGTCAAGGGGTGCCCACCCCCTGGACATTGCAGTTTGCGATGGCATAGCAGGATCAGTGCTCGCGCCATGCCATAGCAAACCCTTGTTTGTTTCATGGCTTACATGAAGCAAAGCAGAATTGCTTTCTCGCAAAGGGAGTTGCATATTAGTGTGTTTCGGTCTTCATGGCAGGAGTTGAAGCAACCACGGCAGACCTGCCGTGGCAGAAAGTAGCTTTGGAGCTCTGTAGAGGGCGCCGGGCATCGGCCAGGGTCTTCTTTCGGTGGAGTGGAGGGGGGTCTGTAAAAGTGCGAAGAGCAAGAGAGGGTAGAAGACAGCGAGCCCCCTTTTTTTGGCACAACGGAGGCGCAACCATATGAACCTGCAGAGGCGCCAGTTGTGAAAATAAAGGTTAAGGGAAAATGTCAGGCATCAAATAAAGTAAGCACAGAAAGCCGAGGAAGAGGTAAAGTTACTGGTCTAAAACCTACTGCTGAGAAGTGTGGGTGGGGAAAACAGGATTAAGTTGGTAGTTCCCGAGCCACAGGAGAACTCTGTTAAATGTGCCAGAGAGAAGTAAAAGAAGTAAAACCTAGGAGGGGACTATTGAGTAAAGAGGTTAGAAGTCTAAAAAAAAGTAAAAGGAGATAGTACGGAGTATAAGATCAAAGTGCCCCCTTCTTTAAGGCCTCACTTTAAAACAATACCAGGAACGTTAGTGTGAAGCGGCAATCCTAATATGGCAGAAATGGAATACCACCCCACTCAACAACACTAACTAGTAGGAGATAGTCTCACAGATGAAGGCCCAATTTCAGTATATTGAACAGAGCATTTGAGCCCAAACCGTTTTCAGGTGCTGACCCCAGAGTTGAGGGGCTTGGGGAATTTGCGAATGGTGAAGTTTCTGTAGATACAGGTACGGTCTGTTTGGCTCAGCCGCCCCATGATTTACAGGGTGGAATTTGAAACAGTAAAGCAAGCCGGCCCGAACAACTATCTGGGGACCAGTATAGGACTATGCAGAATGAGAAGAGCTTTGCTGTTGTCAATTCTGAGAATGGAGACCCCCCCAATTAGTAGTTTTATTGCCTCTCTCACGCTTGAGATTCATAGCAGATTTGAAGACTCAGAGCTGAACCACAGAGAAATAAAGTCTGCTTGCGAAGTGCTGGAGAAAAAGATAGATGATCTAAGTGGAAGGACTCGAGCTTTAAAAGTGGAAGTGAGCGACATTAAGGCAACTGTGTAAGTAAACAGAAATGAGATAGAAAATCCGAAAGCAAGGGGGAGAGATCAGGACGAAAGAGTGGAAAGGTTGGAGAATTTTCAAAGGTGAAACAACTTAAAAATTCTAAGACTTCCTGAGGGTATGGAAGGCAGTGATATCAAGAGTTTGTAGTACAATTGTTCAAAAAGGAGTTTTAGCTGGAAGAATCGGAAGAGGAAACAGCTAGATATGGCCAAAGGATTTACAAAGACCTATTTAGGTTGAGTGCAAACAGGTCTAAAGAATTCTAGTTAATTTCCTGTTGTACTCCCAAAAAGAAAAGATCCTGGCCAAGGCCCTGAAGAACAAACTGCTTGATTTAGATGGGGTAAGAATTGAAATAACATCAGACCTCTCAATAGCAACATCTAACAGGCAATGGGAGTTGGGTAAAAGAATGGAGCCCTTTAGTAAGCGGGGGGCTTCAGTCCAACTGAAGTTTCCAGTTTTGCTTAAGGTGATGTTAAACAACAAAATTCATTCTTTCCAATTTGAGGAGGAGGTAGACAATTTCATAGAGGAGCTACAATCGGAGGACTAGTAAGAAGATCCCACTTAAACTGCTCTACTCTGTATATATTTGTATGTATAACATTAGAACACGTATGCACACCTCAGGGTTCTCCCATATGCCCTTACTGGCCATGGGAAGTTGGTTAGGGTTTTCCCAGGGTGGGGATGTAGTTTGGGGGGAGCACCGGGTGGGGAGCATAAAGGGAAAAAAAACACAAAAAAACTCAAATGTCTTGCTTTACGCCAAGTCAGTCAGCAATGCTAGCCTTTTCCTTTATTAATTTTCTTCTTCTTTTTCCTTTAAGGGATGTCTGAAAATAGGGCCAATGAGATACATTTTTAGCATGGATTATAAATGGGCTTTGGGTAAAGAGTAGGAGAGATAGGATAATGTTGTATTTAAAATAATGTTCAGCGCAAGTCATTATCCTGTTAGAGACACACTTTACAGAAGAAGAAAGCAGGGCGTTCTTTAAATCACAGGGGCGGATCGGACATGCTGTCTACACAAAGCAGACACTGGTTAAGAAGGGGGTAGCTTCACTGGTTAAGCAAGCTACAAATATTCTAGTAGAAAGAAGTGTCTAATAATGCAGTAAGGTGGCTGGTAGCAAAGTTAAATATTTTTTGTCAAAACTTTACATTGGTAGGGTATTACGGTCCGAATCAGGACGAAATAGGTCCATTAGCTGAGTTGGCAAATGAGATTTCAGGTTTTTTCAGATCAGATTATAATGGCAGGAGATTTTAATACTGTTGTATACCATAAAATCCTAAAATGTTGTCTAGAGTTCAGATGTCGATGACACAGTGCAGTCTTTGTGATATATGGAGGTGCATGGCAGGCTCGCAACTTGGTTTTACCTACTACAATAAAAAGTATAAACATAAATCTTGTATCGTTTACTTTTTGATTGACAGGGTACAAAAGATGTGGTAGTTGAATTTAAACACATTGGACTACACCTGTCAGATCATTCAGCCATTCGCCTTCATTTGAAGTTAGGAGAGATGTAAATGTGTGTGTCTTGTAAAGCGCACTGCTACCCGGAGGCGTCCTGGTGCTATAGACCGCTGGGGAACCCGTCCTGGCTTTCCCTGTGAGATGCTCCCTCCTGAGTACCTCCAAGGTGAAGCCAGGCATCCCCGGCGTTTGTGGGGGGCCGCTGTGGAGATGAGGCAAGTTAATGCCCAGAGTTGCCGAGTGTGATCCCTGGTTAGAGTAGGCACCAAGGCGAGAGTTATCGAGTCCGCTGACCCTGGTTCACGACCCTGCCGCATCGGGGATTGAACCCTGGTCCTGGGCCGTCCACTGCTTCCGGGTCTGCCGCCTCTAACCAGTGAGCCACACCACTCCACTCCACTTACACTCCAGAGAGGAGTGTAAGTTCTAGGTGGATGCTTAATCGCACTACTTTACTGGAAAAGGAGGTTATTGAGGGGTTAAAAGCTGAGACTGAAGATTTTTTTAAAAAGTAATCTAGGTTCAGCCAAGATTGGAACAGTCTGGGATGTTTATAAAGCTTATTTAAGGGGAAGACTGGGCACTCTAGTGGCCAATGTGAGGTGAGTTTACCAAGGTAAAGTATCGGGTCTAGAGGAACGGATTCCGAAGTTAGAGGGGGGCTTTGAATAATCTAGGTGGACCGGTGGATGACGAGAGGTTGCTGGCTGAAATATCGAAGCTAAAGACAATGTTGTCAGGAGTTATAAGTGAGCGGGTTAGAGAAAAATGGGGGGCCAGCCAGTTGACACATTTCAAATACGGCAAAGCCTGCGGTAAGTTACTTTCATGGAAGGCGAAGAGTGACCGGCTTAGAAACCTCATAAAAGAGATCACCTGTGAAGATTCAGGGGCAGTGCTGAGTGATAGCCAAGGGATTAGTTGGGCTTTCTTTTGTCACTTTGGGAGAGTATATAAAGAACATTTGGTTATAAATGAGGAGGTTGTGTCACCCTGGCTAGAGCAACTGGAACCCCTTCCTAATGAGGCAATGGAAGCCCTAGATGATGAGATCACTTCGGAGGAACTTGAAAAGGTAATAAGAGGGGGAAGCGTGTGAATGCTCCAGGGCAGGATGGTCTCCCTCTTGAGGTTTACAAAATTCTGGCTGGTACCATAATTCCTATTTTTAGACAACTTTTTAACACGATATTTCAGACAGACACTGCCTTTCCTGATTCTTGGAAGGAAGCTATTATAACCTTGAATCCAAAACCTGGGAAATACTCCAAAAAAGTGGACTCATATAGGCCTATTTCTCTGTTAAATGCAGACTATAAGGTGTTTGCAAAGGTTATGGCAGGAAGGCTGAATGGTTATATGTCTCCAATAGTGAATGAAGCCAAAAAGGGTTTCATAAGAGGAAGGGCGTTGAAAGAGTTGACATACTCATTGATCGGTTCTATAGACATGGCAACTGCCTATGGTCTCCCCCTGTCAGTGATAGCATTAGACACGGCTAAAGCATTCGACTGAGTCAACTGGGCCTATTTGCAGAAGTGTTTAAACATTTTAATCTAGGTCCTAACTTCCGTAGAGCTTTAAATAGCATATACGCTGCTCCGGAAGCTAGAGTGTTAGTTAATGGGATATTGACCTCTCCAGGTTAAATCATAAGAGGGACCAGGCAAGGGTGCCCTCAATCACCGTTACTGTTTGATCTCTATATCGAGCCACTGTCTAGAAGAATTAGGAGTTGTAACAGTATTGTGCCTTTTGAGTTTAATGGCTGGACAAAGAAGGTTGGGTTGTACTCTATCGCTGATGACATTTTTTTTTTCAGTTTAATAAAGTTTTATTGAGTATTTTAAAGATAATAACAGTACACATGTTATGAATTGACGTAAAACAGGCAAATAATACGTATAAATAAGAAATACATAACATATGCACTAAAAACTAATTAGATTGATAAGAAGGATATAAATGAAACAGAGAGAAGGAGATAGGTAAAGAAGCATAAAGAGAACAAGAAAGAAAGAAGATATAGAGGAAAAGGAAAAGAGAGGGAAGGGGAAGAATAATAAAAGAAAAGCAAAGGAGAAATATAAGTGGGAATAGATAGGAAGCATTCAAGAAGGAGAATTAGAAGAAAGATAGGATGTGAAAGGGAGCCAAAGAAGATCAGATTTAATTTTTAAGGGAGTAGAAGAAGAGACAGCAATAGAAAGCCTATGTTCATCGCATACAAAATTCCACCAAGTATGAACAGAAATCTTAGAATTATCTTTCCAACACGATAGAATGACATTTTAATCTTTCCAACAAACCTTGCAAAAAACATGAAGGCCGTAATGAAATTAACAACCGAGTTTGGTAAAGTTTCAGGTTATGATATTAACAAAGACAAGACAGAAGTGATGAGTTGGAATATGGGCAAGACAGGTATTGCTGTTAAAAGAGAAATTCGATATTTGGGGGTAAGGATCACCCAAAATATTGCCAACCTTACTCAAGTAAACTTTAACCGGGTTAGAAAAGAGATTAGTGCTAACATTTAGGGTTAGATGCATCTTCCGCTAACTCTGTTTGTCAGAGTGAACTTAGTAAAAATGATCTAGCTTCCGAAATTAACTTTTTAGTTTGATTCCATCCCCTTATTGTTTAGACAAGAATGGTTTGTTAAGTTGCAGAGTGATATAAGTTAGTTTATCTGGGCTTCAAAAGGGCTACAAATCTCCTGGCGTAAATTAAGGAGGAGGCTGTTGAAGGGTGGTTTAGCTCTTCCAAATTTTAGACTTTACTCTTGGGACTTATCTCTAAAAAATGGTAGAATGATATTGGATATTCCCCTAGATTCAGAAATAGGTAGGATGTTTAGAGCGATGCTTATTAAGGACAAGGGAGTAGGAGTTGGTTTTATGTTTAAATTCAAAGATCCGAAATACTTTAAGAAGGCCAGGTTGAAGACTCTGAGGGAGATGGTGGAAACATGGTTTAAAATCAGGAAAGTGTTGAATATACCATATTTTAGCCATTGGGCCCGTATCTGGGATGCCTCAGGTTCTGCAGAGTGGACAAAAGACTCATGGGCTTTACCTTTGAAAGAAGCAGGCATTCTATGATGGAAGCACATGCTGTTGAATGGTAAGCTGGTGACGTGGAACTGGTGTGAGCAGGTAGTGGGCCCAAGGCTTTCATGTTTTAAATATTTCCAAGTGCAAAGTTGGTTTCAGACTATGGGGGGAAAAGTTAGGAGAACCAAATGAGTTAGAGGAAACACTTCTCTGCGCTACAGTTGTTAAAAAAGATGATATTGAATGATCCTGGAGATGAAGGATGGTGTATTTACTTTGCCGGCGGATCTGTGGGGATGATGCTTGCCAGAGACCGAGCTGGAAGACCAATGGCAAGTACCTATGACTACACTTTATAAAACAGTTAAAACCACAGATCTCAGAAGGAATCTTTTCTGCTGTACATATGGTGTACTGAACTCCACTTAGGCTTTCTAAATTTGGGTCAGGAAGAACAGTGGTATGTCCAAAATGCAGCGGTCAAAGCGCCGATGACTTACATATGTTTTTCTACTGTCTGGAGTTGCAGCTCTTCTGGGAGGGAGTAAATAAATGTCTGGTCTGTGCCCTAAACCTACAGATCAAGGTAAGCGCTGTTTTTTTTAGAGGGGGAGCACTGGAATCTCAAAGCTTTATCACTAAAGACAATGCAAAATTAGTTTTCTATGCAATGGGTTTAGCGCGCAGGGAGATATGTAAACTGTGGGTATCTCCGACACCTCCAATTTTGGATGAATGGTTAAAATCTATGAGCTATACTGCTAATTTGGACATTTCAGATCAGGGGAAATGAAGATATAAATTCTGGACTCCCTTTGTGTCTAGGGGAGCTACATGTTTAGAGGGAATGGTCTTTCGATTAAGCCATTATCTTCCTCTGCTGTGTATAGTCTTTTCTGCATGAGCAGAATGATCTGGGGAAGGGTCTATGTTGGACAGAAAGTGGAGCTCTTGTTAAAAGATAGCATGGTCACTATCCTGGGAGCCTAGACCTTAATTTTCGCTGTCATAGCGAATGAGATCAGAGAACCCAAAGCTGGCATTAATAGAAAGACAAAGGTTGGAAGCAAGGCAAATGAGGAAAAAAAATCCTCTCTATGCAAATCATTTATCATCCACATTTTGCAAACCTCGGTCTTTGTCAATACCTCTGTGTTCAGCATAGCTTTTCCCCCAGAAAACGTACCTTACAATCAATACTGTAAGCATTTTTAAGGGATGTGTGGAAGGAATCAAACGACGTCTGTAGCTGAATAAGTCAGTTGGTCGAATGAGAGGTATCTAAAATGTTGGAGATGGTGCTGTTTTAGAAAAGCATATAACTGATTGGTTGGTTATCAACACTGGGTACTCAAAAAATAGGATGCATGTTACTTTCCTGAAGAAGCATGTTTCTGATTGGTTATTGAAAAATGGAATAGTAGAGTAGATAGGATAAGGTAATATTTAGCAAATGTCAACCACACCTGCTATTTGCATTTGTATGCTAGTGTGCTGAACTTGAAAATATGGTGAACATGTGACCTTCTGGTACAGTTGAATGTTGAATGTTGCAAAAAGTTTTGCTATGGAAAATAGGATTAAACAGAATGGGGGAAGGGTTGAAACTTAATTGTGGTTTTAGAAAATGAAATGCTAACTAATATATATAAGTGATATGCTACTGAAATAAGTTTTCCAAAATCAGTAGTATGTTTAGAAGTAGTGTGTTGTTAAACATAATACTAGTATTATTGGAAATAGGTTTTTGAACTCTGGTAAGGGTTCATGGCTCCAATTCAAAGCTACACTGTGGCAACGCAAAGGAGTCACGACTTTAGTAAATTACTGAACCAGTTTGGGAATTTTAGAAGACACTAAGAAAGGGTTAATATGTCTAATCAATAGAAATGTGTTTCAGAATTTGAAATAATGAAGGAAGCATTTTGATTTGTAACTTTTAAGTTTGCCATTACTGGTTTTACCTTGTTGAGAGTGGTGCATTACATTTATTGTGTGAAAAAAACATCTTTTTATCAGTTTTTGATATTTCATATTCTGCAATACCATTTGAGAGGTGAGTTACAAATGTATAAGATGTGTTATGAATTGTGTAGTATTGCTTCAGTCTTTCTAGTGATATTTTTACCTTTGGAAAGCATAATTTTTAAAGTTTACAAATTATTAGAAAATTGTGATGTTTGAAATATGTTACGAAATGAATGAAAGTGTATTATAGTTAGTTTTAATGTTCTGAAAGGAAGATTGAAATAGGTTGTGCATAGTCATATGTATTCTTCCTGAGTCTCTAATGAAAGTAGTAGAGAAAACAGATGTTTTATTTATATTGACAGCTGTATTAAACTATATCACAGTCTATATAACTCCATACCCATGTTCCCTGTATAATGATCAGAAAGCAATACATACACTTTGTTCTACATACATTTAGAGAGTATGCAGTCTGAAATACAGATATTCAAGTATTTCGTTGTTTCTTTTTATGTTTGATGTCACTAACAAAAGACACCGACATACGCATGTATACATTCGAGAATATGGTGAGACTTACAACAGTGACATGGGAAGAATCAGTGTTATAAATTTTGCTAGGCCCAACAGCTTCAGGAGTCAGTGAAAACTTAAGCTGCAAAAGAAAACCGAGGTTTCAGACATGTTAGTAGAGGGATTAGGTGTCTGCTTCAAGTGGGAAAAGCAGTGCGTCAAGTTTAAAAGTCTGTGTGGTCTTGTGACTGAGGTATGTCTCTACTTGAATATGTATTCTCACACATGTTATGCATCAGAAGATGCTGGACGTGTGAAAGACAGGCATACATCTATTTGTATGTTTTTTTATGTATGATGCCACTAGTAAAAGGCACAGACAGATGCATGCATGCTTTTAGGAACATGGGGAGTCTTACAATAGTAATAAGTGAAGGATTGCTTTCCTGCCACTACACACTGCTGCCCAAGATGTCAGGAAGATGAGGCACACATCCTCCACATGCTATGGACATGCCCGAAGATACGCAATTATTGGGGGACGGTCAAACACACACTACACTCCATAACAACACTCTGGATCCCTGAGGGGGCATTACCCTGCCTGATAGGGAACAGGAAACAACCCAAAACATGCAAAGCACAACTGAAATTTACGGACCTGGCACTCTTGTTGGCACTCAGGGTACTCACTATTAGGTGGAAATCGCCCAGGCCCCCGCAGGTAGAAATGTGGCGAGATGATTTACTGAAATGGGGCAAAGCTGAATCCGCGGCGCTGCGGGAGAGGAGGACAAAGGTCTTCGCAAATACCCTATAGCACAGGAGTGGGACTTAATGATGATCGAACTGGAGGAGATGGACCTGACCATTTCGCAAGACCTGGCGGAATGACCAAATACACATAATAGAGGGCGGGCAAGGTGCGAGAACGGGATTAAAAGGCACGAGGGATAGACCAGGCCTACGAACTATAACGACTCCTAGAAAAGCAGAGGCACATAGACCCAACATGTAGAGTGTATGAGGGAGGACGACCAGGAGACGGAGGGTGGCTGGACGTGGAGGGAGCGACAGTTGGGGTTTAGCGAAATATGTAAGTCATATTTATGCTATGTGAAGACTAACATTGGAAAGCATCCAGGGAATTGTAATACAGAAGGCACGCGATTTGGAAAGATATGCTATCAAAAGTTAATGGTAAAGAAAATGGAAAAGACTGATGTGTGAGATAATGAAGGAATGTAATGTATGACACATTGTTACAGTCACGAATAAAGAGTTTAAAAAAAAAAGTGAAGGATTGCTGTTTTAACCCTTTCCATGCGCTCGTCCGCCAACTGCAGTTGCAAGCACTACCAACGTAGTGCTGCGCAAGTCGGTAGGCTGATGCGGCCCCGCCCACTCAATGGAACGCCCCGCACCGCTGTGGAATTTTTGTTGTAGTTAAGGCGTTAAATTTTGTTAGGCCTATCATTCTCAGGAGCCGGTGAAAACTGAAGCTGCAAAAGAAAAGTGAGCTTTAAGACATGTTAGTAGAGGGATTAGTGATTAAGGTACTTTGTATGAGTCTCTGGAAATGTACACTTAAAGTACGCTGAATACATTTAGGTGTTTGCTTGAAATGGTAAATGTACTCTATGATGTTTTAAGGTCTGCATAGGCTTGTGAGTGAGGTATGTCTCTACTTGCACATGTATTCTCACATGTGTTATGCATTTGAAGATGCTAGACATCTAAAACAATGCTATACAATTATTTTTATGATGGTGTGGCGCAGCGGCCAGGGTGCCTGACTCTGAACTACAGGGATCATGGTTCAATCCCCAGCTCCGGCGGCAGGTTAGCCCAGCACCATGTGACTCTGGGCAATAGCTTGTTTATTCTTCCCGACGGCCTCCAGTGCCGGGACACGTGTGTTGAAGGTATCTGTACGCTATACAAATGCTGGCATTTTACATTTTTTTTTCTGTTATGTATGATAGCACCAGCAAAAGTCACAGACACTTGCATGCATGATTTCAGGAACATGGTGAGACTTACAACAGTAATAATACAAGGATTACTGTTTTAAATTTAGTAGGTCTAATATTCTGAGCAGTTGGTGAAAAATGAAGGTGCAGTAGAAACGTATGGTTTAAGACATGCTGGCAGAGTAATTAGTGATTAGGGTACTTTCCATGAGTCTCTTGAAAGGTACATATGAAGTATGCCGTATACGTTTTGGTTTATGCTTCAAATGGGAAAGGCAGTCTGTCAAGTTTAAAGGTCTGGATGATCTTGTGACGAAGGTATGTCTCTACTTGTACATGCATTCTCACTTGTGCTATGCATCTAAAGATGCTGGACGTGTGAAAGACAAGTGCACATCTATTTGTATATTTCTTTCATGGATGACGCCACTAGCAAAAGTCAGAGAGAGTCATGTATGCTTTCAGGAATATGTTGAGACTCACAACAGTAACATGGAATGATTGCTATTTTAAATGTGGTTGTTTTAACATTTTAAGCAGTTGGTGAAAAATGAAGCTGCAGCAGAAAAGTGAGGTTTAAGACATGTTGGAAGAGGAATTAATGATTAGGGTACTTTATATGAATCTCTGGAAAGGTAAACTAGAAGTATGTTTTATAAATTTAGGTGTCTGCCTGAAATGGGAATTGCAGTGTGTCAAGTTTAAAGGTCTGCATGGCTTTGTGAATCAGGTATGTCTCTACTTCTACATGTATTCTCACACGTGTTATGCATCTAAAGATGCTGGACATGTGAAACACAGGTATAGAACTATTGGTATGTTTCTTTTATGTATGATGCCACTAGCAAACGGCACAGACACATGCAAACATGTTTTCTGGAACATGGTGGGACGTACAATGGAAATATGGGGAGCATTGCTGTTTTAAATTTGGTAGGTCTAACATTCTGAGCAGTCGGTGAAAAATCAAGATGCACCAGAAATGTGGGGTTACAGACATGTTGGGAGACGGATTAGTGATTAGCCGGGCAGAGCTGTTGTAGTCCCACTACGTTGAGTACCTCAGAGTTGGAAAAAAAACTCTGTGGAAGTAGGCTACATACATTTAAGTGTTTGCTTGAAATTGGAAGTGTAGTCTGCCAAGTTTAAAGGTGTTTGTGGTCTTGTGACTGTGGTATGTGTCTACTGGTACATGTATTCTCACACATGTTATGCATCTAAAGATGTATACGTCTGAAACACAGGTATACAACTATTTGTTTGATTCTTTTATGTTTGATGGCACCAACAAAAGGCATTGACATATGTATTCATGCTTTCAGGAATATGGCAGGATTCACAACAGGGATATGGGAAGGATTGGTGCTTTACATTTCTGGTGTTCTTGTGGTTCTTTCTGTACTTGTCTTGCCTCTTTGTGCACCTCTGTTGCTTTTTTGTGCAGTTCTGTTCGCTCTTTCTGCCTTTCTGTTGCTCCTTTCTGCACTCCTCTTGCCTCGTTCTCCACCATTCTTTCCTCTTTATCTTCCCCTGTTGCCTTTTTGTGCACCTCTATTACTTCCTTCGGCACCCCTCTAGTCTCTTTGTGCACCTCTCCTCTTTCTGTTGCCTCTTTCTGCATCCCTCTTCCATGTTTCTCTACCTCTCTTGCCTCTTTCTGCTGCTGTCTTGCCTCTTTCTACACCTCTCTTGCCTCTTTTTGCAGTTCCCTTGCCTCTTTCTGCACTTCTGTTCCCTTTTTCTATGCTTTTCTTGCTGCTTTCTGTACTTCTCTTGCTTCTTTCTTTACCTGTTTTGACTGTTTCTGCTTCTTTTAGTTCTTTCTACACCTCACTTGCTTGTTTCTGGAGCTCACCCGCTTCTTTATGCACATCTCTTGCCTCTTTCTATACCTTCCTTACCTCTATCTATACCTATCTTGCCCTTTTCTGTACCTATCTTGCTTCTTTCTGTATATCTCTTGTCTCTTTGTTCACATCTCCTGCCTTTTTTGCACCTCTGTTGCTTCTTTGTGTACTATCCCATGGCCAATTCCGTCCATGGGGACCGCATTCCCGGGGGCGCATGCCCAAATATATTTATTTTTATTATGGAGGGGGCTGCGTGGCCCCCCTCCTAAGGCCTCTATTGGCCCGTGGACCCCATCCCCCAGGTGACCTTTATTTTATTTTTTTCCTTTGTATTTGATTTGTGAGGAGTCCACGTGGCCCCCCTCCCGGGCCACTTCTGGCCATAGGGACCCCATCCCCCGGGGCCTGGGCATTGCTTTTTAGTTTGTTTTTTGTCCTGCCTTTTTTGCACCTCTGTTGCTTCTTTGTGTACTATCCCATGGCCAATTCCGTCCATGGGGACCGCATTCCCGGGGGCGCATGCCCAAATTTATTTATTTTTATTATGGAGTGGGCTGCGTGGCCCCCCTCCTAAGGCCTCTATTGGCCCGCGGACCCCACCCCCCAGGTGACCTTTATTTTATTTTTTTCCTTTGTATTTGATTTGTGAGGAGTCCACGTGGCCCCCCTCCCGGGCCTATTATGGCCCCAGGGACCCCATCCCTGGGGCAGGCCCTATCTGTTGGGGAACGTGGGGGGTCCCCAATACCCCCATGGTCCCGCTGGCTCCCCGCACCCTGTGGGAGCCGGCTTTGTGGCGCTTACTGGAGGTACATAGTGGGCTAGTTGAACACAAGCAACCCTCAGGATTCAGGGGGACTTAATCTCCCAAATTAAAATGGCCACAGGGCGTGTTTACACAAGGATTTCAAGAATCATATTCAAGTAAGAAATGTCTTTTAGAAGAAAGCATTTTACATATTTGTGATTTGTATTATATGGTTTGGTATTGAGGATGTAGTTTTTGTGGAATGTTCGGAAATAGTTGGGTATATGATGAATATGTTAGATGTAGTTTTGGGTTTTTTAAACAATCTTATTGATTGTTTTTTTTTGCCTGCTGTTATGTGATGAGTACGATTGAAAACACTGTTTTTAGTGAAATTCAATATATACTGAGAACAGCAAAAAAGGCAAAGAAAATAATTTATAAAATGTTAAAATTATGCTGTGTTGTACAAAATTTAATATTATATATTATAACTGTATTTTTTCTTCTCTTTCACAGATCCTAATTCTAAAATATGATATTTTCTGAAATGTAAATTATAAAAAACAACTGAAAAAATGTGTAGCGTTTTTTATTTTTTTTACTGTGGAGGTAGGATTAACTAAGTATTAATATGCACAATGGGCTGTGTTTGCACACAGGTGAAAAAAGGGGTATGGATGGAGTAGATATGTGTGAAAAGGTGTTCTCTGGGCGTTTTAAGTTACTGGATAAAGCTACCTTGAACACTGAGTGTCCCTGGGGGCCAATTAACCCACCAGATATGTACAGAAAGTGCCAGAGAGTTGCATAGGACATGGCTTTGGACCACCTTTCTGGAACGCAGCTCTATGGTGTTCAATAGAGAGACATGGTGGGCTGCTAGTACCCAGGGACTTTTAGGATTAAAAGAGACTAAATTCCTCAACTTAAAACACATCACAGAGAGTGTTTGCACATGTAACATGAGGCCCCATCCCTTCCATTCACCACTCTATAAACATGTCCTATAATTTGGTCAAAACCTAAGTACTTATAAATTTAAAGCTACAGTATCATTACAGTCTTCAAAATACCTAGTTTATACCTATGGAGTTTTAGAATCACTCTGTCATAGGATACCATTTAACCTGAAAAAAAGATTTGATTAGTTCATAACATTTCGCATTGTACCTGTTGAAGGACTGCAATCATTTCATTTATTCTTCTTTGAGCATCTTTGGAGATATGTTTCTCCATGCTTACCTCCTGTCACTCTCATACAATTTTTCGAACAATGAATTAGCAATATGTTCTTAATTGTAAAAGTCTGCCAATTAAGCATGGGCGAATTTTGCGAATCTGGCGTTCGCAAATTTGCGTATTTGCGTACTCGCAATCCGCAAAATCCGCGAATTCTCACGAATTTGCGGATTTTTTTGTTTTTATAGTGTTGGCAAGGATTTCTGCCAGTTCGCGAGGATTTTGTACCAGTTCGCAATTGCGAACTTACTTGTCGGCACGCAACGGTCGCAACTATGTTGTTTCTACGTCTGGTTCATCATTACAGGTTCACAGCACCCTCTGTTTCAACACTGCCACCCTCTGTTTCACCCATGCCACCCTCTGGTACATCAATGCCACCCTCTGGTTCATCATCATCACTGTAGATTATGGGGGGAAAAAGCAAGCACACCTGCCCTGCTTCAACTGACATTAATTAATTTGGGGTTGATTTATTAATGTGTCACTGTTTTATAATTCCAGTCTGGCACCTGCTTCCTTATCTGTCATTTGCTTTCTGTTGCAGTGCAATTTTTTTTTCCAGGACCTTTGTGGCCTACTTGTAGCTATTCTATGATCCGGCTGTGAGGGTCAGAGCAGGGTCATACAATTTTTGCAACTAGCAACTGAACTCTGGAGGATCCCCAGTCAGGAAGCACTACAGGGAAAGGTTACTAATGATGAATTTGAACTTTTGCACCTGCTGAGTGCTTTCAGTTTAGCAAAACTCGTTTTTCTGCAGAACAGCAAATGTAATGCCCCAAACAAACTTACTTGTGAAAGTTGATTTCTAATCCAAAAGTGATCCACAGAAAGTCAAAAGGCCTCAAATCCAAAAAAGGGCAGGCAAATGTCAACCTGAGGAGTTATTCTGATAAAAATCATAATTTTCAGAAGGTCTATGCTGCTTGCTAGTGGATTTCTTGTGCAGAATTGCAAATTTTGTAATTTCGCGAGTGCAAGATTGTTGCTGCCTGCCGCACCTACATGTTCGCAATTGCGAACTTACGCCGCACGCCGCAAAAATGTATCACCGAGAAAAAAAAATCCGCTGCGTGCGAATTTGCGGATTTTCGGTAAATTCGCGAGCGTTCGCGGATCGCGAATTTACCGAAAATCCGCAAAATCCGCGAGCGGAACGCTTTTTTTGCCCATGCTTACTGCCAATACCTGAGCACTTATGGGGCAAATTTAGAAGCATCCTGTGACAACAATATTTCACTTTTTTTAACGTAGTGATGGCGCAAGACACTCTTTCATATTTACAAGGAGAGGAAAAGGCACTTTGTGTATCTTTTCTTTTCCGTGTAAATACAATGTCATCATGCAAACCACTTTGTAGGTGTTGCTGTGTGTGTTTATACAGAACACTTATAGAACAACACACATCTCCAAATTTATCAGAAATCATAAATCTGGACATGTGTGTGAATACTGCACCATACTCTAATTGGTGAAGCAAGGCTCAACAAGGAGAATTGTTTTAATTTCTCCTAATTTTTTCTCTTTCAATATATGCTACATTGCACATCATACATTGAAGGAGAAAAAGGCTTTTACTGATTGTTTTTGTGCCGGAAGTAGGCTTGGGTGATAAATTCCGTTCCGGAATTTGCGTAATTTTGCGTTCCGCAGAGAACGCGAAATTGCCCAAAATTCTGCGTTCTGTGACTTGCAACATATTTTGCTTGTTCGCGTTGTCAAAAGTGTGTTTGCAAAATATTTCCCCTGAGCACGCAAACAGCAATTACGAACAGTAAAAAAGCATCGCGAACAAGCAATTCTGTGTGTTCGCGGAATTTCTGCGTGTTCGCAGAGCTTTTTTACCGTTTCGCAGAGATTTGCGTAACGCAATTACGCAAATTCCACTCACCGGAAGGTGTGTCTTCCTGCACAAAAACAAACTCCACACGACACAGATATCCTTGCACCATGGTGCAAGGATACCTGTGTCACCACATGCTGCAGTTTAAGCAGCAGTGCAGAGGGAAGCATAGGCTTGCAACATATTTATGGAGATATGTTGCATCCCTGTGCTTCGGAAGTACAACAGCACACTGCAGCTAAAGAGGTTACAGTGTCATGCCTGAGCACTTTCTTATAGTTCTGCAGTTATATATTCACCATTCACCACTAATGTATTCTTGCAGTCAATTATATACTACGCGTACATTCAACCAAGCTTTCACACAGTATCATACAAATATAGCTCTTTTTTTAACCACAGAAGTTAGTTCAGAAAATTACTTTTTGTTTTGTTTTATATTTCTTTTGGTTTTTTTCAACAAAAAAAAATGAACAGGTGGAACAAAACAATCAACTGCAGGAAAAAAAGAAAACAAGAGTCTAGCACCGATGGTTTTCCTGTGCTCTGCAGATAAGATCCACAGACTGCTCCCCATAACACAATAATCTGTTGCACTTAATGCAGTGTATCTTCACTTGAGCAAACTGTGGACATATGTCCAGATGTTGTGGCGACGACGCAGTACCAGAGGTACTTGCAACTGCAGGTGGAGGATTTTCGTGCAGTTTTCTGCACTTCTCTTTTGCCAGGTTCACAGTGTGCAGAGACTTCAGGTGCTTTAGCATGCTTGCGGTCCCGCAAGAGTAGTTTTGGGTGAGGTCACCTCTTGACAGGACCCTTTGACAGATCTTACAGGTGAATTTCACTGCGTTGATTTTTGTTTGTCCCTAAGGGATCGAAAAAAACTTCCACACCACTGAGGTGTATCACTCAGGGCGCGGAGGTTCTGGAACAAATGCAACATCAGATGAGTGTTCAGAATCTGATGTTTGCTGCTTTCCAGAAGCCATTGTTTTGGAATGGAAATCAATAGCAAGTGTGCAATCAGCAAAAAAAAGTTCTACCTAGCTCTCAGATGTTCCTCAAAAGAAGGTCTAAGAAGAATGATTGAAATGGGCGGGGTCCTTCAATAGTTACAATAGGAATGTTATGAACCAATAAAATCTTTTTTTTTTCAGGTCACATGGGGTCCGAGCACCATGCGCACAAGCAGCAGGCACCTAACGCGACTTCACAAAATTGCATTTAAAATGAATGATAAGTTTATTAAAAGTAAAAGTATATTATTTTTATGATTAGCTTAGATAATGACTTGACCTATTATGTATATTAAATACATATATATATATCATTTTAGACATTAAAAAATGTCATTGCGCACCTACTGCGTTCAACATGTATATGACGTCACGCGCAAGCGAGCGTGCGTCGTGTAAAGTAATACATATGTGTCGCGTACGCGCCTGGATGTCATTTGAGATGCCATAAGTGATGTCATCAGTGATGTCACTGACAATGTCATGAATGATGTAATATGTGACATCATCAGCATTGGATTGTGGGCGCGCGAGTTATATTTAGTACAATTAACTATAACGGAGGAATTTCAATGGTTTTGTACGAGTGAAATGTCCAGCTAACTATAACACCCCAGAAACCTATGGTTTTTTTGGTGAATTTCTAAAGTTTTTTAAATGCTAATTCCTAACACTGTGTGTGTGTATATATATATATGTCCTACTGGCGGTCGCCAGTAGGTAGTTATAGTTAGGAAATATTTTCCATAGGAAATCTGCAACATTCTATTTGGAATACCTTTGGCACCGGTTGACGAATCTTCGCGAAATTTTCAAAACTTATGGCCCGCTCCTATCCTGAAAGTCTCGGGTGATTCGTAAAGAGGGGGCTGAGAAAAAAGTGGGTCCCAAAATATGTTTTCCCCATGCAAAGTTCTATAGGGACCGTTAATCGCAGCTACACCCCAAACTGCTGAACGAAATTACACCAAATTTGGCAGACAGGTAGACCATGGTTCAGAGTCATGCCTTCTGCCTAAATGGTGTAAATCTGTTCAATAGTTTTTTAGATATTAAAAGAATAGAATACATACATATCTGGGCGGAGACTAACCACACATCTCATAGTGAGATTTGATTGGCTGTAGCACTTAATTCAAGAAGTGTTGGCAGCCATCTTCTGACCAATATACTTGATAGCACCTCGTTGAATGTCATTGTAGTTAATAGAAGATTTTGAGACTTTAGTTATATTATAAATCATTTTTTGATGGTGCCATACTCATTTTGGGAATTGTGGTGTGTTCTAAGGTGATTTTACCATTTGAAAAAGCCATCTGCTGGGATATCATGATTCATGTTTGAGAGAAAACTATTTTCTCATGCTTTTCCCACAGAGGTTTGGAAGGTGATCTACAAGCTAAACTGAGAGCATATTTTCTGTAAATTCACATTATCTTTCTCATTCATGTGAGAATGAAGTCTGACATTCTCAGTAAAACATGGACATCCAACAAGGGCAGAGACTGTCAGTTGACTCCTTTGTGTTCTACTGCAGCTTTCCAGAGTGTTTCAAAGAACAACTAGAGCGCAAACAATCCTACTTATGACAAATGTATGGCACACCTGAAGCCATCTTGATTGGAATAAAGTGGTAACTTTTAAAACATTTAATTTAAAAAGTAAAAACATGAGGGTGTTCATTTTGACATAGAAAGTATGATTAGTGCTAAAGAAAGAAAAATTAGGGCACACTTTGAGTGACTTCTCAAATCCGCTTCTATTTCATGAAAAATTCTGACATGCAGACTGAAACATGCACTTTCAATAACAGCACCAGACTTCCCTAGTGAGCAGTAGCTTTACTACAGTGATCTAATAAGCAACTAAAGTGCAAACATTCTGAATTTATGGCAAATGTGTGACACATCTGAATGCCTTCTTGATGGATTTCCTACTGAGGAGACTGTAGTAAATGCGGAAATTTCACAACAAATAAGTCTCCAAGATGGACATCAGAAACAAAAGAGCACAAATGTAGCACAAATATCACCCAGATGTAGCCCAAGTATAGCCCAATGACAGAATGTCCCAAAGTGTTCTAAAGAACAACTAGAGCACTAACAGTCTTAATTATGACAAAAGTATGGCACACCTGAAGCCATCTTGATTGGAATAAAGTGGTAACACTTAAAACATTTAATTTGCAAAGGAACAAAATGAGGGGGTTCATTTTGCCATGGAAATTATGATTAGTGCTGCAGAAAGAAAAATTAGGGTACACTTTGACTTCTCAAATCATCTTCTGTTTCAATAAAACATTCTGACATGCAGACTGAAACATGCACTTTGAATACCAGCAGCAGACTTCCCAGGTGAGCAGGAGCTTTACTACATTGATATGATGAGCAACTAGAGTGCTAACAGTCAGAAATGTTGGCAATTGTGTGACACATCTGAATGCATTCTTGATTGAACCAAAGTAAACAAGCATTGCCAATGCAATAGGTCTCGCCCTCGTATAAGATGAAGCAATTCTGTTTGTAATTAGTCGGCTTTTTAGCTTTGCTTGAATTAGTTTTTTTCAAACTTTCTTGTACATAACATGCATATGTATACATATATGTATATATATGCATGCATATATATTTGTATTTATATAGATATGCATTCAATATATATGTTTATATATGTATGTATGTGTATATATATATATATATATATATATATACACATACATACATATATATATATATATATATATATATATATATATATATATATGTATATATATATATATATATATATATATATATATATATATATATTTATATATATATATATATATATATATATATATATATTCACTGAAAAAACCATAGGTTATAGACCATATATAGTTAGGGATTAGCATTTACAAAACCTTATTTTTTTTGCACAAAACCATTGAAATTCCATATATAGTTAGTTGCACTAACTATATATCGCGGACTCGCAATCCACTGCTAATGATGTCACATATTACATCATTCATGACATGGTCAGTGACATCACTGATGACATCACTGATGACATCTCAAATGACATCACTGATGACATCACTGATGACATCTCAAATGACATCACTGATGACATCACTGACATCTCATTTGACATTACTGATTACATCACTAATGATATCATTTATGTGATAATACATCTTCAGACTCTAATATAACCTTAGATACACTCAGTGTAAACAGGCTCTCACAGACTGTCACACATCCATGGAGTTACTCACAAACCTAGTCAGTCATGCAAAGAATCAATCACATCTCCATTTCCTCAACTATACAGTTATACACACCTTACTTATTCAAACATATACTAACACATATTCACTCTCTTATACAATCCTTGATACAAGTTCACAATGATTCATACAGCCACTCTCACATTCACTGGCTCTTATGTTCAGTTATTTCTATATGTCAACTCTCACATGGAGTGTGTTTTACATATGTACTTACTTTGACATGTAGCACTGAGATATCCATTCACTCACCAATATACTCATGCACACAGTCAACTGTCCATACAGCTGTTTCTACATGCACTTTTGAACCCATACACCTAGGGAATCAACTGCTCACACATCTATGCAAAGAGTTATACACCTCCCAGCCACCCACACACATACTCAGTCTCCCATACAAATACTTGGGCAACCATTCAATAACCCATATAGTTACTGATATAGCTACTGATTTAAACATGCAGCAGTTTACAGAACAACATAAATAATGATTGCCAAATTAAGACACTTTAATCACTAACCCATGCACTCAGTGAGACACATTTAATCATTCTCTCATACAGTCAGTCATGCACCTACTAAATCCTTCATCCAGACACTTATACATCCACTCATTCTTCAATATGTAAGACATATTTTAACTTTACAAAAACATACAGTCACTGGGTGTTGTCATCAGTGATGTCATCAGTGATGTCATCAGTGATGTCATGTGAGATGTCATCAGTGATGTCATCAGTGATGTCACTGACCATGCCATGAATGATGTAATATGTGACATCATTCGCAGTGGATTGCGGGTCCGCGATATATAGTTAGTGCAACTAACTATATATGGAATTTCAATGGTTTTGTGCAAATAAAATAAGGTTTTGTAAATGCTAATCCCTAACTATATATGGTCTATAACCTATGGTTTTTTCAGTGAATTTTCAAGGTTTTGTAAATGCAAATTCCTAACTATATATGGTCTATAACCTATGGTTTTTTCAGTGAATTTCATTGGTTTTTTAAAAGCTAATATCTATAGCTGTAAAATATATTCTTTATTAAGTGACGTATCACGTAGCCAGTGAGACGCCTCATGATGCATCGCATAACCGTGACGTATCGTCTCTGCAGCGCAAACCAAACCCAAAACGTAAGCGCGCCAGAACACGCTTAAAGATATATATATATTTTTTTAACCTTAATTAGACAAAATCCACACGTGCACATATCACAAACGTTCAAAAAACACAATATGTCGGACTCCCGTTACGCTGCCGGTTAGCTGCCCTGTTAACGTACCAGGAAGCACCTTTACCGCGAAAAATCGCAATTTTTTTTTTCTTTTGCCCCGCAGGGAACTTTAATAGCCCCCTCATCAATCCTAGGGGTTCAGGAGGGGTCTGCCTTACTCCTTTCATTCATTTACACCTTTTTTTTTTCACCTCTTGTCTCTCGATCCCACAGAGAGACAAGATGGCGGCCGCTCCAGACTGTTTACAATGTTAACAGCCAATCAGCTTCTCCTCAGACTCCCGTTACACTGGCGGTTAGCTGCCCGGTTAGCTGCCCGGTTCGCGTACCAAGACGCATCTCTACGGCGAAAAAATCAGATTTTTTTTTTTTTTTGGGCCCCGCGTGGCTTTATAATATCCCCCTCATCAATCCTAGGGGGTCAGAAGGGGTCTACCTTGCCCTCTTTCCTTCATTTCCCCCTTTGTTTTGGCCTCCTCTTGTCTCTCGATCCTACCGAGAGACAAGATGGCGGCCGCTCCGGACTGTTTACAATGTTGACAGCCAAGCAGCTACTCCTCAGACTCCCGTTACACTGCCGGTTAGCTTCCCGGTTAGCTGCCCGGTTAGCTGCCCGGTTCGCGTACCAAGAAGCGTCTCTACGGCGAAAAAATCGGAATTTTTTTTTTTTTGGGCCCCGCGTGGCTCTATAATATCCCCCTCATCAATCCTAGGGGGTCAGAAGGGGTCTACCTTGCCCCCTTTCCTTCATTTCCCCTTTGTTTTGGCCTCCTCTTGTCTCTCGATCCTACCGAGAGACAAGATGGCGGCCGCTCCGGACTGTTTAGAATGTTGACAGACACCGGAGAGCCAATCAGCTTCGCATCGCAAAGTTCCGTTACGCGAAAAGTACGCGAACCGGAGCGCTGCCCGGAGCGCTGTTACAGATATATATCTTATTTTAAACGTTAATTTCTCAAAATCCACTGAAGCACATATATTGAGACCTAGCAAAGGCACACCGGGCTAACAGTCCCTACAATTTTGCCAAGTTTCGTGCAAATCCATTCAGCCGTTCGAGCTAAAAGTGAGGCCAACCGCCCTATGGAAAAATGAATGGGAAAAACGCGTTTTGGGACCCCCCTTTTTTCTTGGCCCCCCCTTGACGACCCCCCCCCAAATTTTTCAGGGGCTGCTCAGAAACAAAATGTGCAATTTTCCTGAAAATTTCAGCCAATTCCGTCCACAAACGCCAAAGTTATTAGACATAGAATTTTCAAAAGTTCCATAGAGAAAAAATCCTAACTATATATACCTACTGGCTATCGCCAGTAGGTAATATATATATATATATATATATATACACACATATATATACATGCATATGCATATATATGCATATATATATGTGCATATGTGTGCGTGTAGAGAGAGGTAAAGAGGTAGAGGTGTAGAGGTAGAGAGGTAGAGGTAGAGAGGTAGAGGTAGAGAGATAGAGAGTAGTAGAGAGAGAGGTAGTGATAAGAGAGTGAGTAATAGAGAGTAGAGAATGAGTAGTAGAGAGTGAGTAGTAGAGATTGAGTGAGTGAGTAGTAGAGAGTAGTGGAGAGTAGTGGAGAGTGAGTAGTGGAGAGTAAGTAGTAGAGAGAAGTAGAGAGTGAGTAGTAGAGAGTGAGTAGCAGAGAGAGAGAGTAGTAGAGAGTAGTAGAAAGAGACATAGAGAGTGAGAAGTAGAGAGTAGTAGAGAGAGAGTAGTAGAGAGTGAGTAGTATAGAGTAGTAGAGAGTGAGTAGTAGAGAGTGAGGAGTAAAGAGAGAGTAGTAGAGCGTGAGTAGTAGAGAGTAGTAAAGAATGAGTAGTAGAGAGTGAGTAGTAGAGAGAGAGAGTAGTAGAGAGTAGTATAGTAGTAGAGAGTGAATAGTAGAGAGTGAGTAGTAGAGAGTACTGGAGTAGTAGAGAGTGAGTAGTAGAGAGTACTAGAGAGTGAGTAGTGGAGTGAGTACTAGAGAGTAGCAGATAGTGAGTAGTCGAGTGAGTAGTAGAGATTAGTAAAGAGTGAGTAGTAGAGAGTGAATAGTAGAGAGTGAGTAAAAGAGAGAGAGTAGTAGAGAGTGAGTAGTAGAGAGTAGTAGAGAGCGAATAGTAGAGAGTGAATAGTAGAGAGTGAGTAATAGATGAAGAGTAGTAGAAAGTGAGTAGTAGAGAGTAGTAGAGTGAGTAGTAGAGAGTGAGTAGTAGAGAGAGAGTAGTAGAGAGTAGTAGAGAGTAAGTAGTAGAGTAGAAGAGAGTGAGTGGTAGAGAGTAGTAGAGAGTAGTAGAGTGAATAATAGAGAGTAGTAGAGAGTTAGTAGTAGAGAGTGAGTAGTAGTCAATGAATAGTAGAGTGAGTAGTAGAGAGTGAGTTGTAGAGAGTAGTAGAGAGAGAGCAGTAGAGACTGAGTAGTAGATAGTAGTAAAGAGTGAGTAGTTGAGTGTGTAGTAGAGAGAGAGTAGTAGCGAGTGAGTAGTAGAGATTAGTAGAGAGTGAGTAGTAGAGAGTGAGTAGAAGAGAATGAGTAGTAGAGAATGAGCAGAGTAGTTGAGAGTGAGTAGTAGAGAGTGAGTAGTAGAGTGAGAAGTAGAGAGTAGTAGAGAGCGAGTAGTAGAGAGTGAATAGTAGAGAGTGGGTATTAGAGAGTGAATAGTAGAGAGTAAGTAATAGTAAGAGAGTAGTGTAGAGGGAGTAGTAAAGAGAAGTAGAGTGAGTAGTAGAGAGTAAGTAGTAGAGTAGCAGAGAGTGAGTGGTAGAGAGTAGCAGAGTGAGCAGTAGAGAGAGAGTACTAGAGAGTGAGTAGTAGAGAGAGAGTAGTAGAGAGTGAGTTGTAGAGAGTAGTAGAGAGTGAGTAGTAGAGAGTGAGTAGTAGAGAGTACTAGAGAGTGAGTAGTAGAGTGAGTAGTAGAGAGTAGTAGAGAGCAAGTAGTAGAGAGTGAATAGTAGAGAGTGGGTATTAGAGAGTGAATAGTCGAGAGTAGTAGAGAGTAAGTAGTAGAGTAGTAGAGAGTAGTAGAGTGAGCAGTAGAGAGTCAGTAGTAGAGAGTGAGTAGTAGAAAGTAGTAGTAGAGAGTATTAAAGAGTAGTAGAGAGCAGTAGCGAGTGAGTAGTAGAGAGTGAGTCGTAGAGAGAGAACTAGAGAGTGGTAGTAGAGAGTGAATAGTAGAGAGTAGTAGAGAGTGAGTAGTAGAGTGATTAGTAGGGAGTAGTAGAGAGTGAGTAGTAGAGAGAGTAGTAGAGAGTAGCAGTAGAGGGTGAGTAGTTGAGAGTGAGTAGTAGAGAGAACGTAGTAGAGAGTGAGTAGTAGCGAGTGAGTAGTAGAAAGAGAGTAGTAGGTTAGTAAAGAATGAGTAGTGGAAACAGAGTACTAGGGATTAGTGGAGTACTATAGAGTGAGTAGTACAGAGTAGTAGAGAGTGAGTAGTAGAGTGAGTATTAGGGACTAGTAGAGAGTGAGTAGTAGAGTGAGTAGTAGAGAGTAGTAGAGAGTGAATAGTAGAGAGTGAGTAGAAGAAAGAGAGTAGTAGAGAGTGAGTGGTAGAGAGTAGTAGAGTGAGTAGTAGAGAGAGAGTGATAGAGAGTAGTGGAGAGTATTAGAGTGAGTAGTAGAGAGTAGTAGAGAGTGAGGTAGTAGAGAGTATTAGTAGAGAGTAATAGAGAGTAGTAGAGAGTGAGTAGTAGGGAGAGAGTAGTAGGGAGAGAGTAGTAGAAAGAGAGTAGTAGAAACTGACTGACAACTCTCTACTACTCATGTGAATAGCAGAGAGTAGTAGAGAGTGAGTAGTAGAGAGCGAGTAGTAGAGAGTGAATAGTAGAGAGTGGGTATTAGAGAGTGAATAGTAGAGAGTAAGTAATAGTAAGAGAGTAGTGTAGAGGGAGTAGTAAAGAGAAGTAGAGTGAGTAGTAGAGAGTAAGTAGTAGAGTAGCAGAGAGTGAGTGGTAGAGAGTAGCAGAGTGAGCAGTAGAGAGAGAGTACTAGAGAGTGAGTAGTAGAGAGAGAGTAGTAGAGAGTGAGTTGTAGAGAGTAGTAGAGAGTGAGTAGTAGAGAGTGAGTAGTAGAGAGTACTAGAGAGTGAGTAGTAGAGTGAGTAGTAGAGAGTAGTAGAGAGCAAGTAGTAGAGAGTGAATAGTAGAGAGTGGGTATTAGAGAGTGAATAGTCGAGAGTAGTAGAGAGTAAGTAGTAGAGTAGTAGAGAGTAGTAGAGTGAGCAGTAGAGAGTCAGTAGTAGAGAGTGAGTAGTAGAAAGTAGTAGTAGAGAGTATTAAAGAGTAGTAGAGAGCAGTAGCGAGTGAGTAGTAGAGAGTGAGTCGTAGAGAGAGAACTAGAGAGTGGTAGTAGAGAGTGAATAGTAGAGAGTAGTAGAGAGTGAGTAGTAGAGTGATTAGTAGGGAGTAGTAGAGAGTGAGTAGTAGAGAGAGTAGTAGAGAGTAGCAGTAGAGGGTGAGTAGTTGAGAGTGAGTAGTAGAGAGAACGTAGTAGAGAGTGAGTAGTAGCGAGTGAGTAGTAGAAAGAGAGTAGTAGGTTAGTAAAGAATGAGTAGTGGAAACAGAGTACTAGGGATTAGTGGAGTACTATAGAGTGAGTAGTACAGAGTAGTAGAGAGTGAGTAGTAGAGTGAGTATTAGGGACTAGTAGAGAGTGAGTAGTAGAGTGAGTAGTAGAGAGTAGTAGAGAGTGAATAGTAGAGAGTGAGTAGAAGAAAGAGAGTAGTAGAGAGTGAGTGGTAGAGAGTAGTAGAGTGAGTAGTAGAGAGAGAGTGATAGAGAGTAGTGGAGAGTATTAGAGTGAGTAGTAGAGAGTAGTAGAGAGTGAGGTAGTAGAGAGTATTAGTAGAGAGTAATAGAGAGTAGTAGAGAGTGAGTAGTAGGGAGAGAGTAGTAGGGAGAGAGTAGTAGAAAGAGAGTAGTAGAAACTGACTGACAACTCTCTACTACTCATGTGAATAGCAGAGAGTAGTAGAGAGTGAGTAGTAGAGAGAGAGTAGTAGAGAGTGAGTAATAGAGAGCAGTAGAGAGTGAGTAGTACAGAGTGAGTAGTAGAGAGTAGTACAGAGTGAGTAGTAGAGAGTGAGTAGTAGAGATTAGTAGAGAGTGAGTAGTAGAGAGTAGTAGAATAGTAGAGAGTAGTAACGAGTGAGTAGTAGAGAGTGAGTAGTAGAGAGAGAGCAGTAGAGAGTGAGTAGTGCAGAGTAAGTATGGGCTGAAAATTCGTTCCGCTCGCAAAATCTGCATATTTTTGGCAATTTCGCAATCCGCGAATCGCGACAAATTGCCAAACTATCCACAATTTGCAAGTTTCTTGATTTTTTTTTGCTTGTTCGCACTTTAAAAAAACAATCTTGCGTGTGCTGCATTGACTTACCTTGATTCTGAGTTTGCCGAGTTGTTTTCCTCCCGCGAACCATATGGCCGCGCTTAAAAATGACCGTATAGGTAAGTTTGCGGTAGCCGTGAAAAAACCCGCAAACACGCCAAAATAAAAAAAATTGCACTTTCGCACAAATTCGGGAATTTTGCTGACCTCGAATTCCCTTTCGCATGAATTAGCATACCGCAAATTCGCAAATTTTGCCCATACTTAGCAGAGAGTAGTCAGTCAGTGTCAGTCAGTGTCAGCCAGTCAGTGTCAGTCAGTGTCAGTCAGTTAGTGTCAGTCATTCAGTGTCAGTCAGTCAGTGTCAGTCAACGAGTGACAGTCAGTGTCAGTCAATCAGTGTCAGTCAGTCAGTGTCAGTCAATCAGTGTCAGTCAGTCAGTCATTCAGTGTCAGTCAATCATTGTCAGTCAGTGTCAGTCAGTCAGTGTCAGTCAATCAGTGTCAGTCAGTGTCAGTGGTAGTCAGTGTCAGTCAATCAGTGTCAATCAGTGTCAGCTAAAGCAGCTCTGCTGACCTGGTTCTCTGGCTCTAAAGCAGCTTTGCTGACAAGGTTCTCTCCCTCTAAAGCAGCTCTGCTGACCTGGTTTCTCTGGCTCTACAGTAGGTCCACTGACCTGGTTCTCTGGCTCTAGAGCAGCTCTGCTGACCTAGTTCTTAGGCTACAGAGCAGCTCTGCTGATTTGGCACTCTGGCTCTGGTTCTCTGGTTCTGCAACACCTCTGCTGACCTGGTTCTCTGGCTCCAAAGTAGCTCTGCTGACCCAGTTCTATGGCTCTAAAGCAGTTCTTCTGACATGGTTCTCTCCCTCTAGAGCAGCTCTGCTGACCTGGTTCTCTCCCTATAAAGCAGCTCTGCGGACCTGGTTTCTCTGGCTCTACAGCAGGTCTACTGACCTGGTTCTCTGGCTCTAGAGCAGCTCTGCTGACCTAGTTCTTAGGCTACAGAGCAGCTCTGCTGATCTAGTACTCTGGCTCCAAAGTAGCTCTGCTGACCCAGTTCTATGGCTCTAAAGCCGTTCTTCTGACATGGTTCTCTCCCTCTACAGCAGCTCTGCTGACCTCGTTCTCTGGCTCTAGAGCATCTCTGCTGACCTGGCTCTTATGCTCTAGAGCAGATCTGCTGACCTGGCTCTCTGGCTCTAAAGAAGCTCTGTTGACCTGGTTCTATGGCTCTAAAGCAGCTCTGCCGACTTGGTTCTCCCGCTCTAGAGCAGCTCTGCTGACCTGGTTCTCTGGATCTAAATCAGCTCTGCTTACCTGGTTCTCTGGCTCTAAAACAGCTCTGTTGGCCTGGTTCTCTGGCTCTAAAGCAACTCTGCTGACCTGGTTCTCTCCCTCTAAAGCAGCTCTGCTGACCTGGTTTCTCTGGCTCTACAGCAGCTCTGCTGACCTGGTTCTCTGGATCTAGAGCAGCTCTGCTGACTTAGTGGCCGATTAGGATGGCCACCTATTTCCCCCCGCCATATTATAATGGCGGGGGGACCGCGGTGGACGGGAATACCGTCCGCCGCTTTTCTTACACGGAAAAGGTCTAATATGGTGGCTGTGTCTATCAGACACCGCCAGCCATATTAGGATGTGCTGTGGGCAATGCCTTTCCGTGGCAGCAATGCCCCCACGAAAAGGCATACGGTCTTTGCTTCGGGGGCCCGTTGCGGGCCCCCATGGTAAAGGGGGGGTGGGGGTGGACATGGGGGGTACCTATGGTACCCCCCTGCATTTCAAAATACAACATGGCAGGCACCGCACAATGCCTGTCGTGTTGTGCTTTGAGACGCACAACATGCATTTTTAGCATTGCGCACCGCCTGCTGCAATGTTAAAAATGCGGGATGCACCCGCCACTGTGGCGGGTGCATCCTAATTTGAGGCACGGGACCTCCGCCCCCGTGGCAGACGGTCCCACCCCCCGACAGGATGGCGGATGGACTTTGTCCGTCCGCCATCCTAATTAACCCCCTAGTTCTTAGCCTCTAGAGCAGCTCTGCTGACCAGGTTCTCTGGCTCTAAAGCAGCTCTGCTGACCAGGTTCTATGGCTCTAAAGCAGTTCTGCTAACCTGGTTCTCCGGCTCTAAAGCAGCTCTGCTGACCTGGTTCTCTGGTTCTAGAGAGGCTGCTGACCTGGTTCTCTGGCTCTAAAGCAGTTCTGCTGACCTGGTCCTCTCCCTATTAAGCAGCTCTGCTGACCTGGTTTCTTTGGTTTTACAGCAGGTCTGCTGACCTGGTTCTCGGCCTCTAGAGCAGCTCTGCTAACCTAGGTCTCTGGCTCTAGAGCAACTCTGCTGACCTGGGTCTCTGGCTCTAGAGCAGCTCTGCTGACCTGCTTTTTAGGCTCTAGAGCAGCTCTGCTGACCTGGTTCTCTGGCTTTACAACGGCTCTGCTGACCTGGTTTCTCTGACTCTACAGCAGCTCTGCTGACCTGGTTCTCTGCGCTCACGATGCATGGACCTGACATCGCGGAAAAATATTTAAAAATAATATAAGTTTATTATAAGGGCAAATATATTATTTTTATGAATGTCTTAGACAATCTCTTGCCCTAATATGTATATTAAAGACACATACATATCATTTTGGAACATACATTTTTTTAGCGGGAGTCGCGCACCCAGCACGCCCCAGTACATATGTGACGTCACGTTACATGTATCCTTCACGACTTTTCTAAAATGGCAGCTAGAATCCACGCACCCACCGCGATGTATACGCCTTGAGTGCGCCACTCCAAAAAGAAAATGGGAATTTAAAAAAAAAGAAAATAATATTAATGTATTAAAATAAAAAATGAAAACAAAAACATTAATCAATATTTCAATTTGAACTTTTTGTTACATTTCTTTTTGCAATTTTCAGAAAAATATATAATGTTAATTAATTAATACAATATTTATAAATAAACAGTTAAAAAACTGTAGAAAATCAGTACAAAAAAATAGGTATAACTACTATCACACTTAAAGATTGGCATTAAAAAACCTTAGAAATTCACAGAAAAAAACATAAGTATCAGGGGTGTTATAGTTAGCTGGCCATTTCACGCGTAAAAAAAACATAGAAATTGCTCTGTTATAGTTAGTTCTGCTAACTATACCTCACACACCCGCAATGCACTGCTGATGATGTCACATATTGCATCATTCATGACATGGTCAGTGACATCACTAATGACATCACTGATGACATCATCCACCTGACAAACTGATACACATCATCATACACTAGTATAACCTTTCATCACTCACTGTAAAATACAGAGTACCATATTTGAAACCATTGACATACCAGTTACTACATACCCACTCACTGATTCCTAAGTCTACACACACAACTACCCATTCAACAACAGAATAATTTATACATGCAGTCACTAATTAATAGAACACTATCAAAATGCTCTTATACACATATGTAGACATTCACACATCAGCTGTCATCTTAGTCGGTTATTACTATTTCTACTCACTCGTGAATAAAATAGGTATGGGCTAATTTTGCAGATTTGCGGTCCGCAAATTTGCGCGAAATTTGCATCATGACCACGTGTGTTTGTAACTTTGCCACCGCGCCGAAAGGCGCTGAGGTCCCTCGATTGAGCTGTCCATCAAAGTGAGGAAAGGGCGGGAAGAATTTGCATCAGAGACCGATCAGAGCATCAGATAAGGAGAAAGCAGCCTCCTGTTCACAGGAAGTACAAGGGGATTGCGCTCGAGAAACGTGTGGATGCAAAGACCTCCATCAAGGGTTACATCTAATTGTAGGCAGTAGATATGGGGAAGAAGCACACCTGCCTGGCCTCGACGGTGCTCACTAGTTATTTGGGCTGATTATAAAGCGTTACTGCATTTGAGCTTCAACAAGGGCACCTGCTTATATCACTAAGTGCTTCCTGTTGAGGTTTAATTTTTTGTGACAGAAGCATCGTGCCAGAATGAATCCTGCGTGCATATGTATCCACGAAGATGTCACCGGTTGTGCCATACCTCCACTGCAAAAAAAACCAAAAATCCGCCGTGAGCGGATTTGCGGATTTTTCAGCAATTTCGCAAGATTTGCAGATCGCAAAATTGCCGAAAATCCGCAAAATCCGCGAGTGGAACAGATTTTGCGCCCACCCCTAGAAAAAAATGAATCACACTTACATTTACTCACTTACACAATTATCCAACAACACTTCATTTATTCAAACACATAGTAACTCATAGTTCATATGTTAAAAAATGGCCATTACAATTATACACTCATTCATGTAGTTACTCTCACAATCACTGACTCATATACTTATTTATATACCTCAACAACTCTCACATACAATGACTTTTATTTTTTTACTTTGTTGAATATGTACAATTAAAATATATATTTGCTCACCAACACACAAATAAATACTCTCAGTCACCCAAACAACTGTTTCCAAGTGCACTCTTAAACCTATACACCTAGTCATTCAACCATGCACACATCTATGCATAGTTACACACATCCCATCCAACCCCACACAAACTCAGTGTCCGATACAAATATTCACCCAACTAATCAATAACTAATATACACACTCATGTAGTTAGTGACCAACTGATGCAGCATGTTGTACAACAACAAAGACAGTGATGCACACATTCACATAGTTTAGTTACTAATCCATGTATTAAGTGAGACACTTTTAATTACTCACTTAAACAGACAATCAGACAGCTACTAAATCCTGCATAAAGACAGTTAGATATCCACTCAATCTTCAATACAGATTGGTATACATATATGTATATATAAATATATATATATATATATATATATATATATATATATATATATATATATATATATATATATATATATATATATATATATATATATATATATGTATATATATATATATATATAAATATCGACTGCTGTTTGGCTACAATAAACATCTTGCCTGAATCCAGAAGTGGTTCGTGTCTCTTTCTTCGCCGTCGGGGCTCTCTGGTGGAAGTGGAAGGAGTAACCTGTTCGAAATATATATATAAATATATACAGTTATTATCTCCAAAAATACAGTTACCCACTTTTGAAGAGCCACATCCAGGTAGGTTTCAATTTTGTTTAATTCAAGGAAGTTACATCTTGTGAAGCACAGGTCTGTTTCCCAGTCGCTATCTGCCTGACGCGTTTCATGCGATCTCCGCACTTCATCAGAGGCACATCGTGGAATCACCGCTTGCAGCAAAGCAGTCTTAATTGGCAACCTTAAGCCTGGGTAGGCGTTGCTGGGAAAGCGTCACCTCGCTCAGCCTCTTGGTTATGGTAGTGCCTTAATTAAACTCCAGTGAGTTGCTGCCTACGGCTAAATGTCAAAAAATAAAACCGCAGTGGGTTAGAAAACAGCCTCTGCCTCAGCAAGTGCACCATCGTACTTTCCAAGAAACAGCCTTCCTGCGTGCAGACTGCTGTTCGAGAATAAAACCTGCTGCCTATCATTTGGTCTCCTCCGGTTCTTTCCTCATTTGGGAACTGTGAAGTTTGGATTGTTAACGGCCTGCCCAGGTCGTGGGAAGAGCCGACTGCCGTCTGTAGCGGGGCCGCAGCAGCGTCACAGATGCTGCTCACGAGCGGCAGGAGAGAGAGCACGCACCTGAGCAGTAAGGTGCTTGCTCACACCGGGAATAGCAGCAACAAAGCGGAGCAGGAACTGGAGTCAAGGCACCCAGATTCATTGACATTTTGACAAGGCTGAAGCGCACCCATTCGGGTAATACTAAGGCACGGACTACAACTCCCAGGAGGCCCGAGGGCCATGCCCACGGGGGCGGGAAGAAGTTCAAAAGTACAAGGTGCCTGTGGGACGCTTTCCCCTTGCCAGTTCACAAAGCCACTGACGAAGAGGTTTTACACTTGAAACGCATTTGGCTGGGACACATGGTGTATTTGTTTAACTTGCCAAAGGAGTCCCTGCGTGCAGGCTGCTGTTCGAGAATAAAACCTGCTGCCTATCATTTGGTCTCCTCCGGCTCTTTCCTCATTTGGGAACTGCGAGGTTTGGTTTGTTACCGGCCTGCCTAGGTCGTGGGAAGAGCCGACTGCTGTCTGCAGCGGGGCCGCAGCAGCGTCACTGATGCTGCTCACGAGCGGCAGGAGAGAGAGCACGCACCTGAGCAGTAAGTTGCTTGCTCACAGAGGGAATAGCAGCAACAAAGCGGAGCAGGAACCTGGAGTCATGGCACCCAGATTCATTGACATTTTGACAAGGCTGAAGCGCACCCACTAGGGTAATACTAAGGCATGGACTACAACTCCCAGGAGGCCTGAAGGCCAGGCACACGGGGGCGGGAAGAAGTTCAAAAGTACGAGGTGCCTGTGAGATGCTTTCCCCTTGCCAGTTCACAAAGCCACTGACGAAGAGGTTCGACACTCGAAACGCGTTTGGCTGGGACACATGGTGTATTTGTTTAACTTGTCAAAGGAGTCCCTGCGTGCAGGCTGCTGTTCGAGAATAAAACCTGCTGCCTATCATTTGGTCTCCTTCGGCTCTTTCCTAATTTGGGAACTGCGAAGTTTGGATTGTTAACGGCCTGCCTAGGTCGTGGGAAGAGCCGACTGCCGTCTGTAGCGGGGCCGCAGCAGCGTCACTGATGCTGCTCACGAGCGGCAGGAGAGCACGCACCTGAGCAGTAAGGTGCTTGCTCACAGCGGGAATAGCAGCAACAAAGCGGAGCAGGAACCTGGAGTCAAGGCACCCAGATTCATTATTATTATTGTTATTACATTTCTTATATAGCGCCAGAATCGACCCCCGAAAGGGGTATCTCCGCGCTTGCCTTTGGATCCCGTCCTGGTTTTTCCCTGTGAGATAGCCCCTACAGGGCATCCCCAAGGTGAAAGCCAGGCATCCCGCCGCAGGGGGGCCGTTGTGGAGATTAAGCAAGCTTAATGCCCAGAGTTGCAGAGTGTGAACCCATGATTAGGTCAGGCACTGAAGCGAGAATTATCGAGTCCATGGACATTTGAGCTCAACAACCTGCCGCGTCGGAATCGAACCCTGGTCCCGGGTCTGACCTCTGCTTCAGGGTCTGCCTGCTCTAACCAGTGAGCCACACTTCTCCACATTGACATTTTGACAAGGCTGAAGCACACCCACTGGGGTAATACTAAGGCACGGACTACAACTCCCAGGAGGCCCGAGGGCCACGCCCACGGGACGGGAATAAGTTCAAAAGTATGATTTGTCTGTGAGACGCTTTCCCCTTGCCAGTTCACAAAGCCACTGACGAAGAGGTTTGACACTCAAAACGCGTTTGGCTGGGGCACATGGTGTATTTGTTTAACTTGTCAAAGGAGTCCCTGCGTGCAGGCTGCTGTTCGAGAATAAAACCTGCTGCCTATCATTTGGTCTCCTCCGGCTCTTTCCTCATTTGGGAACTGCGAAGTTTGGATATATATATATATATACATGTGTATATAAAGTCGAACTTTTTGACACTTTCTACGTCAAAAAACACACGAACACCTTTTATCTTCAAGAAACGCTTTAATACAGGTTTCTGGCAGTAAACTATATATATATAATACATATATAAATTTCAAACAAAACTCCATTCACTGGATGATATCATAGTGATATCATCGGTGATGTCATTTGAGATGTCATCAGTGATGTCACTGGCCTTGTCATGAATGATTCAATATTTGACATCATCAGCAGTGCATTGCGGGCGCGCGGGTTATAGTTAGCAGAACTAACTATAATGGAGGAATTTCTATGGTTTATATATATATTCAACAAAGAGTTTGCCTGTGGAATGAGGACCACACCAATTGACCGGGGGCAAATCACAATAGCATAGTGCATCACCAGGAAATAAAAATGTCCACCCAATGCGTTTCGTGCCTCGTGGGCACTACTTCATGGTTAATGGGCTGACGATTAGTGAAGAAAGCAGTCATTTCATAACACTCGTTTTCAAGTGAAAAATGTTCCGCCCCAATGGGCGTGGCCGTTCATGTGGCTTGATGGTACTAATAGTGTTGTTCTCTTCCTCAAGTGAGTTGTTGCTTTACAACACTACATAGTTCAAAATAAATCCCAAGTGGGTTAGCGATAGCAGTTCTGCCACAGGAATGCTGCTTACTCTAGTCAATCGCTCTCTCCCATCCCTGTGCTGAAACGTCAAGTGGTTCTTCAACGGGACTACGCAGAGCACAGCGGGGTACCGCTCGCTGCTCAGCCAGGGCCACAAAGTATCCAACAAAGAGTTTGCTTGTGGAGAGAGGACCATACTCAGGTGAGTATCAGTATAGCTTCATTTAATTGACCGGAGGCAAATCACAACAGCATAGTGCACCGCCAGGAAATAAAAATGTCCACCCAACATGTTTCGTGCCTCGTGGGCATTTCTTCATGGGTAATGGGCTGACGATTAGTGAAGAAAGCAGTCATTTCATAGCACTCGTTTTCAAGTGAAAAATATTCCGCCCCAATGGGCGTGGCTGCTTGTGTGGCTTGACGGTATTCATAGTGTTGTTCTCTTCCTCAAGTGAGTTGTTGCTTTACACCACTACATAGTTCAACATAAATCCCAAGTGGGTTAGCGATAGCAGTTCTGCCACAGGAATGCTGCTTACTCTAGTCAATTGCTCTCTCCCGCCCCTGTGCTGAAACATCAAGTGGTGCTTCAGCGGGACTGCACAGAGGACACCGGGGTACCTCTCGCTGCTCCGGTGAGGCCGACAAGTATCCAACAAAGAGTTTGCTTGTGGAGAGAGGACCACACTCGGGTAAGTATCGGTATAGCTTCATTTAATTGACCGGAGGCAAATCACAACAGCATAGTGCTGAAACGTCGAGTGGCGCTTCAGCGGGATTGAACATAGTGCAGCGGGGTACCTCATGTGGCACAGGCAGGTCTGCAATGTATCCAACAAAGAGTTTGCCTGTGGAGAGAGGACCACACTCAGGTGAGTATCAGTATAATATAGTGATTTGCCAGGAGAAAAAAAAAGTCCACCCAACGCTTTTCGTGCCTGGTGGGCACTTCGTCATGGGCTAATGGGCAGACGATTAGTGAAGAAAGCAGCCATTTCACATCACTCATTTTTGCTACCCTGGGATTTATTTTGAACTACGTAGTGGTGTAAAGCAACAACTCGCCTGAGTGTGGTCCTCCCTCCACAGGCAAACTCTTTGTTGGATATATATATATATATCCTCTTTCTTTGCTGGCGTGGAGGCGGTGTCTGCGAGCGCAGAGCAAGTTGCAGAGGAATTCCTTTTCTCATACATTGACGGAAGTTGATTTGCTTCCGTAACGGACCCCCTCGTCGATTGTTGACAGCTGCCTCAAATCACGTCTTTTGGCTCTCGTATGGGAATCACAGCAGCTGTCCCCTGATGTACTGAAACCCGGCCACTCCGGTTTTGGCGGTTTTGAGCAGCCCCGAGGATTCGCGTCGGAGGACGTGGGACGCGGAGCAGTTCCTGCCCTAAACCAACGGTGAGTGTGTTTCGAATGCAATGCCGTCCAGTGACGAGGTAATCGAGCAGCTGTAGAGAGACGAGCCTTACGTGTGCTCGTTATTATTGATTATATATTCAGCAGAACCTTCGACAACATGGACAAAAATGAAATTGACAAACAGCGGGAAGAAGCTGCTTTGTCACTTTTTGATGCTACAAACACATCTTCCAGTCGAAACGCAGCACAGACACAAAGTGAAAATGGCAATTTGCAAGTAAAAGATCTCAAACAATTGTTTAAGGAGCTAGTGAAATTGCGCAAGGCTGAGTGTACAAAATGGTGGGAGCACAAATCCCTCAGCAAATACGAAGAAGTGGGCCGGGTTCCACGAGGATTAAGGATTTTATTGGCCCCCAGTTTTGACAACCCGGACCCAGCCATGTTACAGGAATAGGGGGAGAGTAACTTGGCCGCATCCATGAATTTAGTTTGCATCTTAATAAAATACGCTGCCAGTGACCGGGCAAAATTGTTGGAACGGATCAAAGCACTAGAATTGGAAATCGAGGCTTGTCAGAATGCCACTGAAACTAAAAAACTCACGGATAATATGAACGAGCAACTACAAAAGCATGAAGAAAAGATTAAAACTCGTAAAGCATCAAAGTTTACCCGCGATGCAGATGACTACCGCCTCGGGAGGATATTTACATTTTCTAGAAAGTATAACACAGCTAAAAGACAGGCATACACAAAAAAGAAAAATGCCTCTGCATCCAAATCCAACAATGATATGGCAACCACCAGCTCTGGCTCGACAGCATCAGGCACCACTGATGCAAATACAATGGCACAACAATCGGATTCATCAGTCACAAGCGCTTCGAGTAGGGAATCTTTATCGTCTGGCTCCACTAGCAATGATTTAAACTCAAATGGACTGGCAACATTAAATCTCCAGCAGGAAATGGATTTTGTGGTGGAGGAGAGACTCCAAACCCTGAGATCATGGCAACACAATCCACAAACAAACAAAGGAGGAATAAACGCAGGAAGGAGCGACGGCGCAGAAGGAAGCAACGCCAGGGAACAACCCCAACAAAAGCAAAAGAAAAAAATATGGGGGAAACGACGATAAGTGACAATACAATCATCAACCTCTCTGATGTTGTTCTGAATAAAGCTGAAGAACAATTGCTCGCATTGGGATTGAATTATTCACCCATACAACATTTTAACTACACCATGACCAGGGTTGACCTCTTTTCCTTTATCAGGAAACTAAAATTAAAAAAACATTTTGCCTTGCAATCAGCCAAAGACCTTGAGGCTCAGAATGACGACACGAGAGTAAATGAATTTGGTGAACCATTGTCCTTATTGGCATCTGATACACATGTCTTCCTTGATGCCAATGATCTACTCAATTCCAACAACAGTGTGGATTTAGATTCCATAGATTCCACCCAAAATCGTCTAAGACAAGTTCCCATTCCTCCTAAAGGAGCAGGTTTGAGTCCCTTCCACAGCAAATCGAAATTCGTACCTTTAATGCCCAAAGATGCGATAGACATTTTTCACGATTGTGTCACAAATGACATTAAGACATTGTATACCACCACCAATAACAAACGTCGCAAGAAGGAGACATATACCAAAATTGCCTATGACAAACTGATGAAGAAACTGGACAGCAATCCAGATATAGTGATCAAAAAATCAGATAAGGGGGGCAATCTGGTGATCTGGCCTAAGAAAGATTATATCGTGGAAGCCAAGCGCCAACTTGAAGACCCTATCTGTTATGCGAAAAGTACACACTTGGAATATGAAAAAGCAACATCCAAGCTACATAAATTTCTCAGCCAATGGAAGAGAGAAGGCTTAATATCTCCTGAAGAATTCAAATATATGTACGTGAATTTTCCTATCTTGCCTTCTCTCTATCTCATTCCGAAGGTACACAAGGCCGTGCAACCAATACCGGGCAGGCCAATTGTATCCGCCATTGGCAGTGCAGGGGAAAAAGTTGGGGAATATGTAGACTTTTTCCTTCAGGACTTTGTCAAACAACTCCCTAGTTTCACTCGTGACACCAGTGATTTTTTACCTAAAATATCTACAACTGTATGGGAGAATGACATGTGGCTTATATCGCTTGATGTTGAATCGCTGTACACCAGCATAGATCATGTAAAAGGCTTATTTGCTGTTCAGCATTACCTTGCTAGTAGACCCATCCAATTTTATGAGCATAATAAGGTAATTGTAGGCCTTATAGAATGGTGCCTTTATAATAACTTCTTTTCCTTCGGCAAAGAGATTTATAAACAACTGAGAGGCGTGGCGATGGGGGCCTGCTTCACTCCCAGCTATGCGTGCTTGCACGTTGGCTGGTGGGAGGAGCAGGTCCTCAGGGTTTGCCATAAAACTTGGATGGAGGGCCACGTCAAATGCTACTTGAGGTACATCGATGATGTCTTCATCATCTGGAAGGGCAGCAGAGAGGAAGCGTTGTCATTTATCCATGACATTAATGACAACTCACTTAACCTCAATTTCACTGCTCATATACACAAGAATCGCATCCAATTTTTGGATGTTGAGGTATATGTCGCCGACGGAATTCTTAATACTACCTTCCATAGAAAACAGACTGCAGGTAATGCTAATCTGCATGCAACCAGTATGCATCCTAGGCACACTATTTCTGGAATCCCCTACGGGGAAATTCTCAGGTTAAAGAGGATCTGCAGCTCCCCCTCTGATTTCAATACCTGCTTGGAAGAACTTTTAAGCAGATTGAGAGCTAGGGGATATTCCGAGCAGATATTGAACGCTGCACTAACAAAGTCCCTTTCTAGGTCTAGGGAGAGCCTGTTTTCTGCTTCTGCCCCTACAATAGAACCTTCTTTGGGGGTGGAACCCCAACCCAAGTGCCCACGTCTTCTCACAACTTTCTGTAGGGAAGAGAGGAAAATCAGGTCAATTGTCAATAAACACTGGCCGATTATAATGAGTGACCATATCTTAAACACCAGGTTACCCTCTACCCCTACTATAACTTTTAGACAGGCTAAAACTACGGGCAACTATTTGGACAGAGCAGCCCCTGAACTGAAAACTAAAGTGCCATGGCTACGCCCTTCCAGAGGTTTCTTTAAATGCTCCAGTTGTAGGGCCTGTAAATTTGGAGTCACCACTACACACTACCATACCCCGTTCAGCACAGTTGCCAAGACCATCAATGGCAACTATAATTGCAAAACAGACTATGCTGTGTATGTCCTGGCGTGCACCTGTGGGCTCAGATATGTTGGTAGTACCAAGCTCCAGGTGCACGCCAGAATACTACAGCATCTACGGGCTATCCTGCACAGTGACCCAACTTACCCGGTCGCCCGGCATTTCAAGCGGGTACATAACAAAGATTTAAACTGCCTTAGTTACTTTGTAATTGGGGCTGTACCCAGTTTGAGAAGAGGGGGTGACCGTGAGGCAGAACTAAGAAAACTGGAGTCTAGGTTCATATTGGTTATTTACAACAAGGGGTGGTGAGGGACAGAGTCTCTGAATTAAGCAGAAAGCTCTCACCCAGTCAAAAGATCAGGGCTAGATCCAACACCGTTTTTTAGCTCACTGCACCATCCCAGTTTCAGAACCTGGCTGTATGCAAATTAGTCTGGTCCTGTCCCAGTGCATGATGGGAACAGGGCAAACCAAACTACAGAAGCCAATTCTTACACTGGGAAGGAAACAAGCTCCCGGGGACCGGTTTCTGGCATTACAGCCGTCTTCGGCCCGGTTTGCTTGAATCCTGATGGTGCAATGAGCAAGGGTCTCACATCTGAGAATACCCTTCCACGCTTAGGGTGGACAAAAATATTTACAACAAGGGGTGGTGAGGGACAGAGTCTCTGAATTAAGCAGAAAGCTCTCACCAAGTCAAAAGATCAGGGCTAGATCCAACACCGTTTTTTAGCTCACTGCACCATCCCAGTTTCAGAACCTGGCTGTATGCAAATTAGTCTGTTCCTGTCCCAGTGCATGATGGGAACAGGGCAAACCAAACTACAGAAGCCAATTCTTACACTGGGAAGGAAACAAGCTCCCGGGGACCGGTTTCTGGCATTACAGCCGTCTTCGGCACGGTTTGCTTGAATCCTGATGGTGCAATGAGCAAGGGTCTCACATCTGAGAATACCCTTCCACGCTTAGGGTGGACAAAAATATTTACAACAAGGGGTGGTGAGGGACAGAGTCTCTGAATTAAGCAGAAAGCTCTCACCCAGTCAAAAGATCAGGGCTAGATCCAACACCGTTTTTTAGCTCACTGCACCATCCCAGTTTCAGAACCTGGCTGTATGCAAATTAGTCTGTTCCTGTCCCAGTGCATGATGGGAACAGGGCAAACCAAACTACAGAAGCCAATTCTTACACTGGGAAGGAAACAAGCTCCCGGGGACCGGTTTCTGGCATTACAGCCGTCTTCGGCCCGGTTTGCTTGAATCCTGATGGTGCAATGAGCAAGGGTCTCACATCTGAGAATACCCTTCCACGCTTAGGGTGGACAAAAATATTTACAACAAGGGGTGGTGAGGGACAGAGTCTCTGAATTAAGCAGAAAGCTCTCACCAAGTCAAAAGATCAGGGCTAGATCCAACACCGTTTTTTAGCTCACTGCACCATCCCAGTTTCAGAACCTGGCTGTATGCAAATTAGTCTGTTCCTGTCCCAGTGCATGATGGGAACAGGGCAAACCAAACTACAGAAGCCAATTCTTACACTGGGAAGGAAACAAGCTCCCGGGGACCGGTTTCTGGCATTACAGCCGTCTTCGGCCCGGTTTGCTTGAATCCTGATGGTGCAATGAGCAAGGGTCTCACATCTGAGAATACCCTTCCACGCTTAGGGTGGACAAAAATATTTACAACAAGGGGTGGTGAGGGACAGAGTCTCTGAATTAAGCAGAAAGCTCTCACCCAGTCAAAAGATCAGGGCTAGATCCAACACCGTTTTTTAGCTCACTGCACCATCCCAGTTTCAGAACCTGGCTGTATGCAAATTAGTCTGTTCCTGTCCCAGTGCATGATGGGAACAGGGCAAACCAAACTACAGAAGCCAATTCTTACACTGGGAAGGAAACAAGCTCCCGGGGACCGGTTTCTGGCATTACAGCCGTCTTCGGCCCGGTTTGCTTGAATCCTGATGGTGCAATGAGCAAGGGTCTCACATCTGAGAATACCCTTCCACGCTTAGGGTGGACAAAAATATTTACAACAAGGGGTGGTGAGGGACAGAGTCTCTGAATTAAGCAGAAAGCTCTCACCCAGTCAAAAGATCAGGGCTAGATCCAACACCGTTTTTTAGCTCACTGCACCATCCCAGTTTCAGAACCTGGCTGTATGCAAATTAGTCTGTTCCTGTCCCAGTGCATGATGGGAACAGGGCAAACCAAACTACAGAAGCCAATTCTTACACTGGGAAGGAAACAAGCTCCCGGGGACCGGTTTCTGGCATTACAGCCGTCTTCGGCCCGGTTTGCTTGAATCCTGATGGTGCAATGAGCAAGGGTCTCACATCTGAGAATACCCTTCCACGCTTAGGGTGGACAAAAATATTTACAACAAGGGGTGGTGAGGGACAGAGTCTCTGAATTAAGCAGAAAGCTCTCACCCAGTCAAAAGATCAGGGCTAGATCCAACACCGTTTTTTAGCTCACTGCACCATCCCAGTTTCAGAACATGGCTGTATGCAAATTAGTCTGTTCCTGTCCCAGTGCATGATGGGAACAGGGCAAACCAAACTACAGAAGCCAATTCTTACACTGGGAAGGAAACAAGCTCCCGGGCACCGGTTTCTGGCATTACAGCCGTCTTCGGCCCGGTTTGCTTGAATCCTGATGGTGCAATGAGCAAGGGTCTCACATCTGAGAATACCCTTCCACGCTTAGGGTGGACAAAAATATTTACAACAAGGGGTGGTGAGGGACAGAGTCTCTGAATTAAGCAGAAAGCTCTCACCCAGTCAAAAGATCAGGGCTAGATCCAACACCGTTTTTTAGCTCACTGCACCATCCCAGTTTCAGAACCTGGCTGTATGCAAATTAGTCTGTTCCTGTCCCAGTGCATGATGGGAACAGGGCAAACCAAACTACAGAAGCCAATTCTTACACTGGGAAGGAAACAAGCTCCCGGGGACCGGTTTCTGGCATTACAGCCGTCTTCGGCCCGGTTTGCTTGAATCCTGATGGTGCAATGAGCAAGGGTCTCACATCTGAGAATACCCTTCCACGCTTAGGGTGGACAAAAATATTTACAACAAGGGGTGGTGAGGGACAGAGTCTCTGAATTAAGCAGAAAGCTCTCACCCAGTCAAAAGATCAGGGCTAGATCCAACACCGTTTTTTAGCTCACTGCACCATCCCAGTTTCAGAACCTGGCTGTATGCAAATTAGTCTGTTCCTGTCCCAGTGCATGATGGGAACAGGGCAAACCAAACTACAGAAGCCAATTCTTACACTGGGAAGGAAACAAGCTCCCGGGGACCGGTTTCTGGCATTACAGCCGTCTTCGGCCCGGTTTGCTTGAATCCTGATGGTGCAATGAGCAAGGGTCTCACATCTGAGAATACCCTTCCACGCTTAGGGTGGACAAAAATATTTACAACAAGGGGTGGTGAGGGACAGAGTCTCTGAATTAAGCAGAAAGCTCTCACCCAGTCAAAAGATCAGGGCTAGATCCAACACCGTTTTTTAGCTCACTGCACCATCCCAGTTTCAGAACCTGGCTGTCTGCAAATTAGTCTGTTCCTGTCCCAGTGCATGATGGGAACAGGGCAAACCAAACTACAGAAGCCAATTCTTACACTGGGAAGGAAACAAGCTCCCGGGGACCGGTTTCTGGCATTACAGCCGTCTTCGGCCCGGTTTGCTTGAATCCTGATGGTGCAATGAGCAAGGGTCTCACATCTGAGAATACCCTTCCACGCTTAGGGTGGACAAAAATATTTACAACAAGGGGTGGTGAGGGACAGAGTCTCTGAATTAAGCAGAAAGCTCTCACCCAGTCAAAAGATCAGGGCTAGATCCAACACCGTTTTTTAGCTCACTGCACCATCCCAGTTTCAGAACCTGGCTGTATGCAAATTAGTCTGTTCCTCTCCCAGTGCATGATGGGAACAGGGCAAACCAAACTACAGAAGCCAATTCTTACACTGGGAAGGAAACAAGCTCCCGGGGACCGGTTTCTGGCATTACAGCCGTCTTCGGCCCGGTTTGCTTGAATCCTGATGGTGCAATGAGCAAGGGTCTCACATCTGAGAATACCCTTCCACGCTTAGGGTGGACAAAAATATTTACAACAAGGGGTGGTGAGGGACAGAGTCTCTGAATTAAGCAGAAAGCTCTCACCCAGTCAAAAGATCAGGGCTAGATCCAACACCGTTTTTTAGCTCACTGCACCATCCCAGTTTCAGAACCTGGCTGTATGCAAATTAGTCTGTTCCTCTCCCAGTGCATGCTGGGAACAATTGGCTTGGGAGTTTAGTTTGCCCTGTGCCCATGATGCACTGGGCCAGGGACAGACTGATTTGCATATAGCCAGGTTCTGAGCTGGGATGGGGCAGTGAGATAAATAATGGTGATGGATCAAGCCCTGATCTTTGGACTGGGTAAGAGTGGTCTGTTTAACTCAGACACTCTGTTCATCACCACCCCCCTTTTTGTAAATCGTTTTTTGGCCACTATAGGTGTGGCAGGGTATACTCAGACATGAGTCCCTTTCTCACTGCTCCATCAGGATTCAAGCAAGCCGGGCCGAAGAAGGCTGAAATGCCAGAAACCGGTCCCCGGTAGCTTGTCTCCTTTCTGGTGAAGAATTGGCTTGGTAGTTTAGTTTGCCCTGTTCCCATGATGCACTGGGCCAGGGACAGACTGATTTGCATATAGCCAGGTTCTGAGCTGGGATGGGGCAGTGAGATAAATACTGGTGATGGATCAAGCCCTGATCTTTGGACTGGGTAAGAGTGGTCTGTTTAACTCAGACACTCTGTTCATCACCACCCCCCTTTTTGTAAATCGTTTTTTGGCCACTATAGGTGTGGCAGGGTATACTCAGACATGAGTCCCTTTCTCACTGCTCCATCAGGATTCAAGCAAGCCGGGCCAAAGAAGGCTGAAATGCCAGAAACCGGTCCCCGGTAGCTTGTCTCCTTTCTGGTGAAGAATTGGCTTGGTAGTTTGTTTGCCCTGTTCCCATGATGCACTGGGCCAGGGACAGACTGATTTGCATATAGCCAGGTTCTGAGCTGGGATGGGGCAGTGAGATAAATAATGGTGATGGATCAAGCCCTGATCTTTGGACTGGGTAAGAGTGGTCTGTTTAACTCAGACACTCTGTTCATCACCACCCCCCTTTTTGTAAATCGTTAGGTTCATATTGGAACTCGATAGTCGTTGGCCCAACGGGCTCAACAACATTGAGGAAATGCATCACTTCTTGTGAATTACCAGACGTATTTTGATTGCATTCAGTTGTTCTTCTCCGTATTATACACGTACTTCTAGTTAGGTTCCCTATTAGAAGTACCCTGTGGTCCTCACATCTCCTGTCCCATGATCTGTTTTTACAACTAGTGAAGTTTTACATTATACTCACTCATGGTGACATACTTCACGCACTTTATCCTGTAAATGTGATACCCTGCAATTTTACTGTATTTATACAATCCTGTTCCTGTATTGTAATGTTAGAGTTCCATGATATTATTTCAAAGGTATATCATATAGTGTACAGGCTTCTTAATATATAGGAATTTTTTGTACATTTGTAAATACATTGAATTGAGGTTTAACATTTAACATGTAACAAGGGTGTGTATATATGGAGATGTGCAGGCAGTTCAATTTGTATATATGGGCTCTTGGGATGGGTGTGTATATAGTGACTAGTTGGGTGATATATATTATTAACCCCTTTTCTTTTGGGGGGGCCTCTATTGGTCTCTCATCTTTAGTTTTGTCATTTGCATGTGCTTTTTATTTCAACTAGGCTTATTTTTTTTGTCATGTTTGGTTAGATGTGTAAGTTGGCGTAAAGAGTGTATATATATGAAATATGGTCTTATTTATACATATTGTCATTTTTAGCTTCTTGAGTGATAACCTTTTTTTTCTCCTTACCTGGAACCCTTTGAAAGAACTCACAATAGAATAGGATTATTCTAATGAATTTAATCATACTAATTTTTTATACAGAGTACACTATTGTTCCAATGGGAGTTTGCCATGTTCCCGTAACCTTTGCACTTTACTATATCTTCATCACTTATGCACTTTTTTTATATATGCACTTTAATATGATCGCTGCTATATACTACAATTTGCATATTTGCACAAAATTGGTATACATGTCATTTGTACTTAACCATGAGAAAAGGTGTTTCGATGTATTTACATCTGAAAAATTCTTTTAAGCAATGAATCAATTCCTGGATTTAACCTGTCAGAACTTTTTGTGTATACTAGCATCCTAGAGCAACATTGTATCAGCGATTAGTGTCTTTTCACTGTTTATTCAATATCACGTGATTATGGTGGACGCCTCCAGGGGGCGGTGTCAATATCACTGCATACACCTATAAAAAAAGCATAACGATTTGAAACATGTTGTAGCGTGATCAAGGGCTTTCCGCCCGAAACGCGTCGCTGGTTCTGTTCAAATAAATTCCATCTTGCTGACTTTGTTGGTCCGGTCCTCTTTCTTTGCTGGCGTGGAGGCGGTGTCTGCGAGCGCAGAGCAAGTTGCAGAGGAATTCCTTTTCTCATATATATATATATATATATATATTCACTGAAAAAAACATAGGTTTCACACCGGTTATAGTTAGGAATTAGCATTTAAAAAATCTATTAAATTCACTGAAAAAACCATAGGTTTCACACCAGTTATAGTTAGCTGGAAATTTTACTGATATAAAACCATTGAAATTCCCACGTTATAGTTAGTCGGACTCACTATAACTTGTGCGTGCAATGCACTGCTGATGACATCACATATTACATCACTCATGACGGTGTGAAACCTATGGTTTTTTCAGTGAATTTCATAGGTTTTTTAAATGCTAATTCCTAACTATAACTGGTGTGAAACCTATGGTTTTTTCAGTGAATTTCATAGGTTTTTTAATGCTAATTCCTAACTATAAGTTTCACTTTATAAATAAGACTGTTAGCACTCTAGTTGTTCTTTAGAACACTCTGGTACATTCTGTCATTGGGCTACAGTTGGGCTACATCTAGTTGAAATGTGGGCTACATTTACATTTTTTGGTCTCTGGTGGCCATCTTTGGGCTACATTGGGCTACTTTGGGCTACATTTGGGCTACATTTTGGCTCTAACATATATTAAGCCCAATGTAGCACAATACATATTTTTCTAAAGTTAATTTTTTTACAAACCACTTCAGAATAGGGCTACCTGTCCCTACAATTATCCCATTTTTTATTTTTTATTTTTTGGGGAGCGCTCCCGGAGCGCCCCGAAAAGCGTACTTCTGAAAAGCGCCCCGGGGCGCGCTCCGGGGAGCGTCCCGTGAGCGCCAATATCGCAAACGAAAACATGATCGTGACGTATCGCGTAGCCGCGTCCGCGTGATATGCACGGCGTAAGCGCACCCGGAAGTACTCGAGCGAATACGATCGCGCAACGTAAACATCCGACGCGCTTACGCTGCGCGACCCAGAAAATAACACTTTTTATTGGTTCATAACAGTTTTAGTTTCATAATGATGAAGCCCCTGGTCTTGTGACCTGAAAATAACACTTCTCATTGGTTCAGGACAGTTTTTTTTTCTAAATGATGAAAGACCCCACCTTTTTTCCTTATTCTGACTTTGTCCTTTGACTGAGGAAGACCTGTTTGTAGCTCTCTCTACTTTTTTGCTCCAAATAATGGCTTCAGTAGTAGCAGCAGCTGGTGCATCTGCCCCACCACCACCACCACAACCACCAAGAGGACCAGCTCCAGATTATATTGGTGGTCAAGAACAGGAGGAGGAGGAAGAGGAAGAGGAGGAGGGGAGGAGAAGATGGCTGCCTGAAGAAAATACCCCATACAAACCCAAACCACACATTGTATGGCAGTTTTTTTCAATCCCAGAGGGGAAAAAAAAAGTGAATGCGCCCAAGGTGACTTGCCTAATCTGCAATGATGAACTTTCACGGGGCAACCCAAACAAAAAATATTCATTTGGTAACTATACCATGATTCGGCATATGACCAGAAAGCACCCAATCAACTACTCTCGTGCAGAGTTCAGGGAACTGGCCAGTAACCTCCCCCAGTCATCAAGGACCCCCTCCCAAAGAAACCAACCCACTTCATCGGAACCAGAAACATCCGAGGTGATGCCTTGCATTCAGCCAAGATTTGCTGATTTTAAAATCACTTGTTCTGCATGTGGCAAGCTTATCGCCTATGGTGAAAAAAGCGTTAAGCTCATCGTCCTTGCAGGTGATAATCACAAGTGCCCCAAAAAGAAGTAATTTTTGGGGTTTTTTGTTTTTTTGCTCCAGTTGAGCCACTTTCAATTCCCTTTTTGTGTTTCTCCCCCTAAAAAAATACAAAAAAAAATATAAAACTGTTTTGAAAAGCCAAAAAAAGTTCAAAAAGTTCAAAAAACACAAAAAAAATATAAAACAACAAAAAGAAGAAAAAAAAGAGTTCTTTTTAGAACTACCTCCAATTTCTAAATCAAAACTTCATTTTTTAAAAACTCTGTCACCTTTTTTCCTCATAGTACGCTCCCCAGGCCGCTCCCCGGTGCGCGCACCGGGCGCTTCCCCCGCGCAAAACGAAAAAAAAAAAAAATTTAAATGCCCCGCGGGGCCCTTTTATAGCCCCCACATCAAACCTAGGGGGTCAAAGGGGTCTATCCCTGACGCCTTATGGTCATTTCCCCCTTTATTTTAGCCACCTCTTATGTCTCGATTTTACCGAGACACAAGATGGCGGCCGCTCTGTACTGTTTCGAATGTTTACAGACACCCGAGAGCCAATCAGCTTTCCATGCGCAAGTCGCGTGGCGCGCCCGGAGCGCTCCCCGGGGCGCGTACCTGAGCGCTGCTATAGATATATATATTTTTTTTAAATTAAATTACTCAAAATCTACTGGAGCACATATCTTGAGACATAGCAAAGGCACATCGGGTTACCAGTCCCTACAATTTTGCCAAATTTGGTGGAAATCCATTCAGCCGTTCTGGCTAAAAGTGAAATCGACCGCCCTATGGAAATTAACATGGGGAAAACGCGTTTTGGGACCCCCCTTTTATCTCGGCCCCCGCTTGACGTATCTCCCCCAAACTTTCAAGGAAGGACCGGAGCTCGACGAGGCCATTTTCAGGAAATTTTCAGGCAGATTCATCAACCAGTGCCAAAGTAATTCCAAATAGAATTTTGAGATTTAACATTGAAAAAAATCCTAACTATAACTACCTACTGGCGACCGCCAGTAGGTAATATATATATATACCCTTCATAGAAAAGCCACCTCAGGGGCTTACGGGCTTGAAACGCGTTGTGTTGGGTCACTTACAATAAAATCACTGCCCACTTGAAATACCTCGGAGGTCTGTGTCTCTTTCCTCGCCTGTCTGCCACTGCGTAGTATCAGGAAGTGGTTCGAGTGTTTCCATATATATATATATATATATATATATATATATATATATATATATATATATATATATATATATATATATATATATATATATAAATATATATATATATATATATATCAAAGCTACAAACATCCCAGGATCCTTGGTCCATCAAGAAAGTTGTGCTACTTTCTTGATGGGCCAAGGATCCTGGGATGTTTGTAGCTTGGATTAATTAAACGGGTACACCCCCGTTGTGTGTGCACCCGCTCACGTGTGCAGCCGGCTGGTGTTTGGAAGCTATTATATATATATATATATATATATATATATATATATATATATATATATATATATATATATATATATATATTCACTGAAAAAACCATAGGTTATAGTCGATATATAGTTAGGAATTTGCATTTACAAAACCTTGAAAATTCAATGAAAAAACCATTGGTTTTAGGCCATATATAGTTAGGGATTTGCATTTACAAAACCTTATTTTACTCGCATAAAACCATTGAAATTCCATATATAGTTAGATGCGCTAACTATATATCGCGCACCCGCAATCCACTGCTGATGATGTCACATATTACATCGTTCATGACATGGTCAATGACATCACTGATGACATCACTGATGACATCTCAAATGACATCACTGATGACATCACTGATGACAACATCCAGTGACTGTATGTTTCTGTAAAGTTAAAATATGTCTTACATATTGAAGAATGAGTGGATGTATAAGTGTCTGGATGAAGGATTTAGTAGGTGCATGACTGACTGTATGAGTGAGTGATTAAATGTGTCTCACTGAGTGCATGGGTAAGTGACTAAACTGTCTTAATTTGTGCATCATTATGTCTGTTGTTCTGTAAACTGTTGCATGTGTTGCTAAGTAGCTATATGAGTAACTACATGGGTTATTGATTGGTTGCCCAAGTATTTGTATGGGAGACTGAGTATGTGTGTGAGTGGCTGGGAGGTGTGTGACTCTGTGCATAGATGTGTGAACAGCTGATTCACTAGATGTATGGGTTCAAAACTGCATGTGGAAACAGCTGTATGGGTGGTTGACTGTGTGCATGAGTGTATTGGTGAGTGAATGGATATCTCAGTGCTACATGTCAAAGTAAGTACATATGTAAAACACAGTACATGTGAGAGTTGACATATATAAATAACTGTGCATAAGAGCCAGTGAATGTGTGAGTGGCTGTATGGATCATTGTGAACTTGTATCAGGGATTGTATAAGAGAGACAATATGTGTTAGTATATGTTTGAATAAGTAAAGTTTGTATAACTGTATAGTTGAGGAAATGGAGGTGTGATTGATTGTTTGCATGACTGACTAGTTGTGTGAGTAACTACATGGATGAGTGACAGTCTGTGAGTGTCTGTTTACACTGATTGTATCTAAGGTTATATTAGAGTCTGAAGAGGTTCATTGTATTATCACATGAATATCATGAGTGATGTCACCAGTGATGTCATTTGAGATGTCATCAGTGATGTCATCAGTGATGTCATTTGAGATGTCATCAGTGATGTCATCAGTGATGACCCTGACCATGTCATGAATGATGTAATATGTGACATCATCAACAGTGGATTGCGGGTGCGCGATATATAGTTAGCGCATCTAACTATATATGGAATTTCAATGGTTTTATGCGAGTAAAATAAGGTTTTGTAAATGCAAATCCCTAACTATATATGGCCTAAAACCAATGGTTTTTTCATTGAATTTTCAAGGTTTTGTAAATGCAAATTCCTAACTATATATCGACTATAACCTATGGTTTTTTCAGTGAATTTCAATGGTTTTTTAATAGCAAATATGAAAAGCTTTAAAATGTCAAGTACGTGATAGATAAAAACTTTTTCGTGTTTATGCACGCTGATGTGCTTTGAACGCTGACCCCCTCCCCTCTTTTCTCTTAGTAGTACTCTCTCTTTGCAGATAGTGAAGAGTAGTTAACGCAGGCCTTTACCCCCGTTGTAATCCATCCTGCCTGCTTGTCTCTCCATTTGATTGATTATTATCCAAGCATTTACTGTTTTACAATTGATTCTCTTTGGTTCATTCTCTATTTACAAACAAGCACAAAGTCGCAATACTCTGTTTAGTCTTTGCAGATCGTGAAAAATCGTGTAAAAAAAATAAAAGTAATCGAGCAAAATCAGTAGGCCACTAATTGGATCTTTTTTTGACCTCGCTAAAATAGAAATATTATAAACAACCCTTCATGAGAAATACGAAAATAGTGAGATGAACTGAGCTCCACACCATGAGGGCTGCAAGACAGCTCGGCTCCGTCACCCATCCCGCCCAAAATAACGACAAACCCTATGCAAATATTAAAAATATAGACAACACACCAGCAAAGAAACAGGGTAAAACATTTTATTAAATAACTATTTACATAACGTTGGTTTATAAGATGATGTCAGTAGTGGACCGATGTGTGAATAGGTCGGAAGCAGCACAAGGCGCCAAGATCCGGATGGCAAGTCCTGGATGTTGGGTGCCATAGTTCAGAGTTCTGAGTTTGAGCCTTTTTCAATGCCTGTGCTTTGTTGTTTCCCCTCCATCAAAAACAAAAAAAATATATAAAACTGTGCAAAAATACAAAAAAATCAAAAAATGTTTACAAAAGCAGTGCTTGTAAGACTGTCTGAAGCTTATTTCCACCTACTGCAGCTTCACTATTCTCAAAGTAAGTGAGGGTCGTTTGTGGACCTGACTGCATTTGAAAACAATGTTATATGGTACCTCCCTAAACCGCTTGACGGAGGCCCCCGCGGGGCGGTGTGATGGCACGGACTCGGAGAAGACGCTTGGCTCCGACCCCCTCCCCAAGTCTTATAGCACTGGTGTAGCCTGAGATCGCCCCCGACATAGGCGGCCGGCTCCCGGGGTCCGGCGGAACTTTTTGCCTTTTGATGACTCTTCAATTCTGGACCTTGTCCCACAATCCGTTTGACCTGAAGACACGCTGTAGTGGGGCGCCCCTTTACTGTTTCAGTTGCCATTCCGCCCGCTTTTGCTACACTGTGCCTCTTCCGCCATTCAGCTGTTTACCGCCCGCTCTTGCGACTACAGCGTCTCGCTCACCATGTAGTTGAGTTGCTCCCGCTCTTGCGGTGCAGCGATAGGCGGCTGCCACAGGACTCTCAAAATGGCGGCCGGCTCTTCGGTTTTGGGCCTGGTCCACTAAAATGGCCCTGGGACACCTTTGAACTCGGACGCTTCCCTGATAGGGCTTGGGTCCCATTCTCGAAAGCGTCCCCTCAGCCGTGAAGATTCTACAAAAGTCTTGGGGGCCCCCGACTCCCGCAGGCTTCTGGTGGGGAGCGGCTGCCATGTCTGCTCGTGTAATGGCCACGACGGAGCTACGAGATGGTAGTGCTCTCATGCTGACGCCAGCTTTAGTCTGAAACATCCAGAAACACTGTAGACTACCAATTCGATCAGTTCCGGTAGCGCCCCAACATGACCCGGAAGAGAAGAACTTGCCCTCCCCTCTTTGACTGATGGTTCTTGTTGCCTGTCCCCTCTGTTGTCATTTAACAGAACTTTTTGGACTGCTGAAAGGGGTTGTGTTCCGAACACTGGTTGGTGGAGACATTTTGACTATATTCTTGACCTACGTTGTCGCGTAATGCGTTATATGACACGCCGCGTTAGCGCACCCGGAAGTGATCCGAGGCGCGGCGCGCAGCGCGTAACGTAAGCATAACAGGTCATGTGACTTGTTAATAAAACTTTTCATTGGTTCATTTTACTTTTGTTATTTTAATGATGAAAAGCTTGGTCATATGACCTAAAAATTACGCTTTTTATTGTTTTCGAACATTATTTTTTTTTAAACATATGTTATAATATTCCAGGCTAATGTACTTTCCCGGAAAATTTACAACTGTCCTGCAAGTAAAATATATTCCTTTTTCGAGAAAAAGGGCGTTTCTTCGTTCCATGACGGAGCCGTTGAGTAAAAGAGACTCGGCCTGCTGTCTTAGTCGCCGATACGCCTGATTATCAGATTCTTATCGATCACTTTATGTTGCAGGAGTGGAAAACACAACTGCCCTTGACCATTTATCTTTACTGCGTTCCTACATATTATACCTTTTATCCGTCATGTAATTGGACTGCTTTATTTCACTTGCCTTTTACTGATTCGAAAACAGTGACTAAAAGTAAAAACTTTACCAATGTAAATACTACTACCGTGTTTTGTTTTAAAAACCTTTATTGTGAAAATGTCAGTATACAAATACGGGCCTATAACCACGTGGGCCGGCCACGGAGCAAACTGAAATCGTATATGATGAGGAGACATTTACACTGTAGAGGAACGTAACGAGCGGGCCATTAGGTTGCAAGAACTAAGGTGTCTAACAGTTGCGGAATCGGTGGACGTACATTTTGTAATTAAAATAAGACAGGGCCACTTACAATAAAATTTTCTAGATATACATTTGCGGGCAAGGAGTTACGAGTCCCATTTATACCGGCGCCATTTTGGGCGACGCCGGGCAGGTCCAAGATATAGTCAAAATGTCTCCACCAACAATCGGCCAGACCAGAACCCCTTTCGGCCCTTTATGCTACAAGATGGTGTCTTCCATTCAGAAAATATTGTTGGCAGCATTTTGAAAGGAAAGATAAACAGCCGTTCTCCTAGTGAGTCTCACATTGTTACATTTAGGAAGAATGTTGAAGAGTAATATGTGGAAAATCTGAAGCCATTTTTCTACAAACTCTCAATCAGCCTTGGATGGAAAAAAAAATCCTGAAGAATGTACAAACTGAAAACCAATTTTTGTCTGTATAGCATCAACAGCAACGCTTGAGTCAGCTTTGTGTCAAGCCGCCATTTTCATTCAATCAATAGCGTCCCCCTGCACACATTCAGGAACCTGGTCGTGTCTTCAGGTGAAACGGATTGTGGGACAAGAAGCAGAAAGGAAAAGGAAAAAAGTTCTGCCGGACCTCAGGAGCCGGCCGCCTATGTCATGGGCGATCTTTGGCCACACCAGGGCAATAGTGAAGCTGCAGCAGGTGCAAAAGAGCTTCAGACAGTCTTACAAGCACTGCTTTTCTAAACATTTTTTTGTATTTTTGCACAGTTTTATATATTTTTTTTGTTTTTGATGGAGGGGAAACAACAAAAAACAGGCATTGAAAAAAGCTCAACAGTGCAGGGCGCCTTGTGCTGGTTCTGACCTATTCACACATCGGTCCACTACTGACATCACCTCATAAGCCAACGGGGCACCCCACACTGACTTTCGGCGCAGCATTGTAGGATGGCCACACCAGTGCGGCAACTTGCTGGACACCACCTCGGTGCCATCCGGATCTCGGAGCGTTCGAGTCACTGTACCGCAAGAGTGACCGGAACTCAGCTGGTCACGCCGTCTTTCGGCGCAGCATTGTAGGATGGCCATACCAGTGCGGCAACTTGCTGGACACCACCTCGGTGCCATCCGGATCTCGGCGCGTTCGAGTCACAGTACCGCAAGAGTGACCGGAACTCAGCTGAACACGCCGTCTTTCGGCGCAGCATTGTAGGATGGCCACACCAGTGCAGCAATTTGCTGGACACCACCTTGGGCAATAGTGAAGCTGCAGCAGGTGCAAATAAGCTTCAGATAGTCTTACAAGCACTGCTCAGAACTCTCAACTATGGCACTCAACATCCAGGACTTGCCATTCGGATCTTGGCGCCTTGTGCTGGTTCCGACCTATTCACACATCGGTCCACTACTGACATCACCTCATAAGCCAACGGGGCACCCCACGCCGACTTTCGGCACAGCATTATAGGATAGCCACACCAGTGCGGCAACTTGCTGGACACAACCTCGGTGCCATCCGGATCTCGGCGCGTTCGAGTCACTGTACCGCAAGAGTAACCGGAACTCAGCTGGACACGCCGTCTTTCGGCGCAGCATTGTAGGATGGCCACACCAGTGCGGCAATTTGCTGGACACCACCTCGGTGCCATCCGGATCTCGGCGCGTTGTGCTGCCTTCGGCCTATTCGCACATTGGTCCGCTACTGACGCCGCCTCACGTGCCAACGGATTTTCTACGCTTTTTGTCGCCCTATGCCGCATAACAGGTCATGTGACTTGTTTATAAAACTTTTCATTGGTTCATTTTACTTTTGGTTTCCTAAAGATGGAAGGCTTGGTCATATGACCTAAAAATAACACTTTTCATTGGTTAAGAACATTTTTTTTTCCCAAACGATGAAAGCCCCACCTTGTTTCTGGATGATTCAGACTGAAGCTGGCGTCAGCATGAGAGCACCACCATCTCGTGGCTCCGTCGTGGTCATTCCGCGAGCAATCATGGCAGCCGCTCCCCACCGGAAGCCTGCAGGTGTCGAGGGCCCCCAAGACTTTTGTAGAATCTTCACGGCTGAGGGGACGCTTTTCGAGAATGGAGCCCAAGCCCTAGCAGGCAAGCGTCCGAGTTCCAAGGTGTCCCAGGGCCATTTTAGTGGACCAGGCCCAAAACCGAAGAGCCGTCCGCCATTTTAAGAGTCATGTGGCAGCCGCCTATCGCTGCACTGCAAGAGTGGGAGCAACTCAACAACATGGTGAGCGAGACGCTGTAGCCGCAAGAGCGGGCGCAACTCAGCTGGATGGCCGCCACCTGGGGAGGCCCGCTCACGCCGCCTCCTTCACGCCCCCCCCCCCCCCCCCCCGGGCCGCCCCACGCCAATTTTCGGAGCAGCATTGTAGGATACCAAAACCAGTGCAGCAGTTCACTGGACATCACCTGGGTGCCATCAACATCTCAGCGCGTTCTGCTGCCTTGGGACTATTCGCACAACAGACCGCTACTGACGAGGCCTCCCCCCGCACCACCCGGGACGCCCCATGCCAATTTTCGGAGCAGCATTGTAGGATACCAAAACCAGTGCGGCACCCAGGCGACATCACCTGGGTGCCGTCCAGAACTCAGCACGTTGTGCTGCCTTGGGACTATTCGCACAAAAGACAGCTTCTGACCATTGTTGCTTTTTTTGGTGAAAAATGTTTAAATGTTTTTACAGTTTTTGTTCCGTTCGTTATATTGAAAAGTTAATAAAGTTTTATAATCTTACTTTGTTGGAGTGTTATATATTTTTTTAAAAACGGGTGAATGGGGCCTTGAATCGGGTTATTGTCATGTGTGGGCTTTGCAAGTGTACTGCTACAGGATCGGACATTTCAAACTCAAATGCACATTCTTTTTCTTACCTTTCCGAATTATGGAGCGCAATAGCAGGCAGAGAAAGGGTGATGCAAGTGTTGAACACTGCCTGGCCTGGAAGTTGCTGGCAGTGCCACCCCCCCCCCCGCCCGCTCCTGAAAGAGGACACACACACACCGCCGCCCCGAGTACTTCACAGATCTTTAAAAGACCATGCGCTTGTTTATGAGGCTTAAATGGTTTATCACCCCTTCTAGAACCCCTGCATCGACCCTCTGACGTTTCCTGGAAGAATTACCACGTAACACAATACCAAGCCCTGTCAGCTGAAACCCCCGAGGAATCATGGGGCATATTATCAAGGGGGTTTATCTCCGCTTATTTGGCTTTAAAAGCCAAGAAAACGGAGATAAAATTATCTCCCTATTACCAAGCTGTCGCTAACACCAGTTAGTGACAGCTAAAAGGAGATAGCGACCATCTTGGGCCCCGCTTTGCATGTCAGTGATACTTATCACTAATGACATGCAAAGTGGGCGTGCCAAGATGTTAGCGACTGGAAACAGTCCCTAACATCGCTATCTCCTATTACCAACTTTTGGAGATATTCGCGCTAAGCGCGAATATCTCCAAAAGCTAACACCTGACCTGAGCAGTTCTTAGCCATGTTATCCAATGGGAGGTGGATAACATGGCTAAGAGCATTTGCTCGATAATACATGAATATCGCTGACTTTTCTGCGATAATAGCAAGGTTTATCTGCGATAAAAATCGCCGATGTGCGGCGATAATTTTTGTCTCTAAACAAGTTAGAGACAAAAATTATCGCTAGTTGTTGGTAATATGCCCCCGGGTTTTTGCTTGCAGAAATCGGGAGGCGGGAGACTAGCACTGAAATCAGTAGTCTCACGCCTGAATCGGGAGGGTTGGCATGTCTGGATTCTCTACAGCTGGGGCCATAAACTACATCCGCAGGGGTAGGTGATAGCCTGGGACCAGCCTGGCATCAAAAATGGCTGCCGTGCACGACAAAATTGTGCCATTGGAAAAAAGGCAAGATGGCGCAGACAATGTTTATCAATAAGGATTCATTTATAACAAAATATTTTATCGCAGTGACAAATTGGCGGTCAACACTTCCTGATTTCCATCGAATCGAACGTTAACAGACGTCACGCAGCAAAAAAAAAAAAAGCTCACGCACAGCCGCTGGAAGAGATGTATCAACATATATGAGCCTCCTCAGCCACCCTCAGGAAACATAGGGGATTAGGATACGTCTCCCGCACCCCCTTATACCTAGTAATTTAATTAAAACGAAGCACAAAATGGCGAATTCCCGTTTCGCTACCAGTTTGCGACCCAGTTCGCGGCCCGTGAAGCGCTTCTACCGTGAAAAATCTTTTTTTTTTTATTTTCCCCACGGGACCCTTTAATAACCCCAACAACATTCCTAGGGGGTCAAGAGGGGTATACCTTGCCCCCTTTCATTAAATTCCCCCTTCGTTTTTCACCTCTTCTTCTCTCTCAATCCTACCGAGAGATAAGATGGCGGCCGCTCCGGACTGTCACGCAGCAAAAAAAAAAAAAGCTCACGCACAGCCGCTGGAAGAGATGTATCAACATATATGAGCCTCCTCAGCCACCCTCAGGAAACATAGGGGATTAGGATACGTCTCCCGCACCCCCTTATACCTAGTAATTTAATTAAAACGAAGCACAAAATGGCGAATTCCCGTTTCGCTACCAGTTTGCGGCCCAGTTCGCGGCCCGTGAAGCGCTTCTACCGTGAAAAATCATTTTTTTTTTATTTTCCCCACGGGACCCTTTAATAACCCCAACAACATTCCTAGGGGGTCAAGAGGGGTATACCTTGCCCCCTTTCATTAAATTCCCCCTTCGTTTTTCACCTCTTCTTCTCTCTCGATCCTACCGAGAGATAAGATGGCGGCCGCTCCGGACTGTTTAGAATGTTGACAGACACCGGAGAGCCAATCAGCTTTCTGCACGCAAAGTTCCGTTTCGCGAAAAGTAAGCGAACCGGAGCGCAGCCTGGAGCGCTGTTACAGATATATATCTTGATTTAAATGTTAATTTCTCAAAAACTACTGTAGCACATATATTGAGTCCTAGCAAAGGCACATCGGGCTAACAGTCCCTACAATTTTGCCAAGTTTCGTGCAAATCCATTCAGCCGTTCGAGCTAAAAGTGAGTCCAACCGCCCTATGGAAATTAACATGGGAAAAACGCGTTTTGGGACCCCCCTCGACAAAACCCCCCCAAATTTTCAAGGGCTGCTCAGAAACAAAATGTGCCATTTTCCTGAAAATTTCAGCCGATTCCGTCCACAAACGCCAAAGTTATTAGACATAGAATTTTCAAAAGTTCCATAGAGAATTAATCCTAACTATATATACATACTGGCGATAGCCAGTAGGTAATATATATATATATATATATATATATATATATATATATATATATATATATATATATTACCTGCTGGCGGTCACCAGTAGGTAGTTATAGTTAGGATTTTTTTCAATGCGTGATGTCACTGACCATGTCATGAGTGATGTAATATGTGACGTCATCAGCAGTGCATTGCACGGGCAAGTTATAGTGAGTCCAACTAACTATAACATGGGCATTTCAATGGTTTTAAGTGAGTAAAACTTCCTGCTAACTATAACTGGTGTGAAACCTTTTCTTTCTATATATATATATATATATATATATATATATATATATATATATAGAAAGAAAAGGTTGCCGCTAGGTGGGGATGCACTTACAGGTAGGAATTGATGCCAGCGCAAGGGCACAAGCTGCGAACAGAGTCCCTTTCCTGCCAGACATGTTTCGGGCCAACGCCCTCTTCAGTGGCAGCACATGTTACTTGACGGCAGGCTGCAGGCACCAGTAAATACCCTCAGTATTTATGCACAGGTGTAAAATCTGAAGCAATGCTTTCTGGGACTGGTGGTTCGGTAAAACCCAAGTGGGTAGCTGCCGCCGTTCGCATGCAAAAAAAGTGTTAAAGGGATTGCCAATGTCCCCGCAAGCACCCCGCAAGTAAAGGCACCTCCTGTACCACAGAAAGCTGCCCAAGTAAGGCAGCTGTGGACCCGCAGTTGTAAGCGGTAGTGCAACCCCGCGACTGGGCAGGCCGCAAAAAATGGAAAGAAAAGGTTGCCGCTAGGTGGGGATGCACTTACAGGTAGGAATTGATGCCAGCGCAAGGGCGCGAGCTGCGAACAGAGTCCCTTTCCTGCCAGACACGTTTTGGGCCAACGCACTCTTCAGTGGCAGCACATGTGACTTAACGGCAGGCTGCAGGCACCAGTAAATACCCTCAGTATTTATGCACAGGTGTAAAACCTGAAGCAATGCTTTCTGGGACTGGTGGTTCGGTAAAACCCAAGTGGGTAGCCGCCGCCATTCGCATGCAAAAGAAGTGTTAAAGAGATTGCCAATGTCCCCGCAAGCACCCCGCAAGTAAAGGCACCTCCTGTATCACAGAAAGCTGCCCAAGTAAGGCAGCTGTGGACCCGCAGTTGTAAGCAGTAGTGCAACCCCACGACCGGGCAGGCCGCACAAAAAGGAAAGAAAAGGTTGCCGCTAGGTGGGGATGCACTTACAGGTAGGAATTGATGCCAGCTCAAGGGCGCGAGCTGCGAACAGAGTCCCTTTCCTGCCAGACGCGTTTCGGGCCAACGCCCTCTTCAGTGGCAGCACATGTGACTTGACGGCAGGCTGCAGGCACCAGTAAATACCCTGAGTATTTATGCACAGGTGTAAAACCTGAAGCAATGCTTTCTGGGACTGGTGGTTCATTAAAACCCAAGTGGGTAGCCGCCGACACTCGCATGCAAAAAAAGTGTTAAAGGGATTGCCAATGTCCCCGCAAGCACCCTGCAAGTAAAGGCACCTCCTGTACCACAGAAAGCTGCCCAAGTAAGGCAGCTGTGGACCCGCAGTTGTAAGCGGTACTGCAACCCCGCGCCTGGGCAGGCCGCAAAAAATGGAAAGAAAAGGTTGGCGCTAGGTGGGGATGCACTTGCAGGTAGGAATAGATGCCAGCGCAAGGGCGCAAACTGCGAACAGAGTCCCTTTCCTGCCAGACGCGTTTCGGGCCAACGCCCTCCTCAGTGGCAGCACATGTGACTTGATGGCAGGCTGCAGGCACCAGTAAATACCCTCAGTATTTATGCACAGGTGTAAAACCTGAAGCAATGCTTTCTGGGACTGGTGGTTCGTTAAAACCCAAGTGGGTAGCCGCCGCCATTCTCATGCAAAAAAAGTGTTAAAGGGATTGCCAATGTCCCCGCAAGCACCCTGCAAGTAAAGGCACCTCCTGTACTACAGAAAGCTGCCCAAGTAAGGCAGCTGTGGACCCGCAGTTGTAAGCAGTAGTGCAACCCCGCGACCGTTCAGGCCGCAAGAGGCAACTTTTTCTTTCCATTTTTTGCGGCCTGCCCAGTCGCGGGGTTGCACTACCGCTTACAACTGCGGGTCCACAGTTGCCTCACTTGGGCAGCTTTCTGTGGTAAGTGTTACGCATCTTATACCAGATGCCCCAGATGCATTTTGGGATTTGTTGTTCACTCGCGGTGTTGCTGCCTTGTTGAACATATAAACCGCTTTTGCCTCACGATCTTTCAGCGTGTCCGCCGACATTGCAGCAGCTCTTAATTTCCCAGTTATTTGTCGATTCATCACTATCGTTCCCGGTTACTCGTGCACCCATAGCACTGTTGGGGGGCTCTTCGTAAATTTTCAATACTCCAGGATAACTCGTTGGTTTTTAGTCCATTGCCAGACGACTCCTCTTTACTACAAAATAGAGCCCTTTTCTTCAAGACGAGGGGTCCGTGTAGTACCGGAGAAGGAAGCTCACTGGTCAACAATATCTTCGCCACTCCACTCCCACGAGCAAGCTGCTTGCGCTCTCTCCCTCAGAAAAGAAACGTGGAGCACAGACCCAAGGTAGTTACAAAATTTGCTGGTTTATTTAGCTGCTGTTCCGTCGGACATTACGCGTTTCGGTACTGACGTACCTTGATCACATGACACAGCGAAAGGTCACCTGGTTTCTTAAATACCAACATTTCAATTTTTTTTCCTTTTTCTGTGATGCAAATTTAAAGTCACAGTGCTTATTATAACTGTGCAAATAACGCTACTATGTGACATTTTTCTCTTAATCTCGGTGAAATACCAGGTTTGAATTCATTTGTTTGTACATTTCTTACTATTAGGCAAACAAATACATTTCCGTGCAAATTTACATGTACTAATTTGCAAACTACGCAATACAGTACATTTCTATGTGCGAACATTTTGTAATGCACAGTCCGCCATGCGCATGCAAAAAAAGTGTTAAAGGGATTGCCAATGTCCCCGCAAGCACCCTTCAAGTAAAGGCACCTCCTGTACCACAGAAAGCTGCCCAAGTAAGGCAGCTGTGGACCTGCAGTTGTAAGCGGTACTGCAACCCCGCGACCAGGCAGGCCGCAAAAAATGGAAAGAAAAGGTTGCCGCTAGGTGGGGATGCACTTACAGGTAGGAATTGATGCCAGCGCAAGGGCGCGAACTGCGAACAGAGTCCTTTTCCTGCCAGACGCGTTTCGGGCCAACGCCCTCTTCAGTGGCAGCACATGTGACTTGACGGCAGGCTGCAGGCACCAGTAAATACCCTCAGTATTTATGCACAGGTGTAAAACCTAAAGCAATGCTTTCTGGGACTGGTGGTTCGTTAAAACCCAAGTGGGTAGCCGCCGCCATTCGCATGCAAAAAAAGTGTTAAAGGGATTGCCAATGTCCCCGCAAGCACCCTGCAAGTAAAGGCACCTCCTGTACCACAGAAAGCTGCCCAAGTAAGGCAGTTGTGGACCCGCAGTCTTAAGCGGTAGTGCAACCCCGCGACCGGGAAGGCCGCAAGAGGCAACTTTTTCTTTCCATTTTTTGCGGCCTGCCCGGTCGCGGGGTTGCACTACCGCTTACAACTGCGGATCCACAGCTGCCTTACTTGGGCAGCTTTCTGTGGTACAGGAGGTGCCTTTCCTTGCGGGGTGCTTGCGGGGACATTGGCAATCCCTTTAATACTTTGTTTGCATGCGAATGGCGGCGGCAAGATATATATATATATATATATATATATTTATATATCTCCAATATATCAAATATCAAATTCAGAGAGGATTATTTATTTAGACACTGTGTCTTTTATTGTAAATAAGATGTATATATCATGAATTTTAGTTATTCATGAGGTACTATATATATTTCTTCTCAATAAATTGAATCTTAGCTGCTTGTGCAACATACTATTTTTCTACTGTATATAGAAGGTTAAATGAATTATATATATATTCTTCTGTATGATTAGAAATGTTATAAATAGGGCACTGTGCCTTTTATTTACAAAGAAAACACCAATGTTTGATTACGAATAAAATGGGAGACATTAATGAGTTAATGTGGGCGGATTGCTTTTACAAGGTTCCGCCTCAGTAGAGTTTAGGAAAGCAATAAGTACCCTCTTTTATGTCCAGTAACGTATCATGTGATCAAGCCTCTGGCTAGAGGCGAAACGCGTCATGCAGGACTGGTTGGGTGTTAAACATTTGATGGAATAAACACTGCTTTTGCACAAGAGCTGGATCTGGCTTGTTCGTTCTAATCCAGTCGAGCGATACAAGTGAAATATATATATATATATATATATATATATATTCACAGAAAAAACCATAGGTTTTAGGCCATATATAGTTAGGAATTTGCATTTACAAAACCTTGAAAATTCACTGAAAAAACCATTGGTTATAGACCATATATAGTTAGGGATTAGCCTTTTCAAAACCTTATTTTACTCACACAAAACCATTGAAATTTCATATATAGTTAGTTGCACTAACTATATATCGCGCACCCGCAATCCACTGCTGATGATGTCACATATTACATCATTCATGACATGGTTAGTGACATCACTGATGACATCACTGATGACATCTCAAATGACATCACTGATGACATCTCAAATCTATATATGGCCTAAAACCTATGGTTTTTTCTGTGAATTTCAATGTTTTTTTAATAGCAAATATCAAAAGCTGTCAAATGTCAAGTACGTGCTAGGTAAAAACTTTTTCGTGTTTATGCACGCTGTTGTGCTTTGAACGCTGCCCTCCCCCCCTCCCCTCTTTTCTCTTAGTAGTACTCTCTCTTTGCAGATAGTGAAGGGTAGTTAACGCAGGCCTTTACCCCCGTTGTAATCCGTCATGCCTGCTTGTCTCTCCATTTGATTGATTGTTATCCAAGCATTTACTGTTTTACAATTGATTCTCTTTGGTTCATTCTCTATTTACAAACAAGCACAAAGTCACAATACTCTGTTTAGTCTTTGCAGATAGTGAAAAATCGTGAAAAATCGTGAAAAATCGTGTAAAAAAATAAAAGTAATCGAGCAAAATCAGTAGGCCACTAATTGGATCTCTTTTTGACCTCGCTAAAATAGAAACATTAGGAACAACCCTTCATGAGAAATACGAAAATAGTGAGATGAACTGAGCTCCACACCATGAGGGCTGCAAGACAGCTCGGCTCCGTCACCCACCCCGCCCAAAATAACGACAAACCCTATGCAAATATTAAAAATATATAAAACACACCAGCAAAGTAGCAGGGTAAAACATTTTATTAAATAACTATTTACATAACTATTTTATACTTTTTGTTGCCCGATCCGGCTAGCTCAATCGATCGAGCATGAAACTCATGCACTCTGATAGCAAGCGTTGCTGCTGATGCTATGCAGACCAAAACTGGTTTTCAGTTTGTACTTTCTTCTAGATTTTTCAATCCAAGGTTGGTTGAGTTTGTAGAACGATGGCTTCAGATTTTCAACATACGGTGTGGTGCCGCGGACTGGGAGGGGGCGCTTGGCTCCTGCCCCCTCCCCAAGTAAGATTTTCATACGTGAAAGTACGTTCATGGTTTTGGTCCCTGAGTTGCTTCGATGTCACTGCCATTCTCAAATGGCATAAGTACTGGATGTTGGGTGCCATAGTTCTGAGTTCTGAGCAGCGCTTGTAACACTGTCTGAAGCTTATTTGCACCTACTGCAGCTTCACTATTCTCAAAGTAAGTGAGGGCCGTTTGTGGACCTGACTGCATTTGAAAACAATGTGATATGGTACCTCCCTAAACCGCTTGACGGAGGCCCCCGAGGGGCGGTGTGATGGCACGGACTCGGAGAAGACGCTTGGCTCCGACCCCCTCCCCAAGTCTTATAGCACTGGTGTAGCCTGAGATCGCCCCCGACATAGGCGGCCGGCTCCCGGGGTCCGGCGGAACTTTTTGCCTTTTGATGACTCTTCTATTCTGGACCTTGTCCCACAATCCGTTTGACCTGAAGACACGCTGTAGTGGGGCGCCCCTTTACCGTTTCAGTTGCCATTCCGCCCGCTTTTGCTACACTGTGCCTCTTCCGCCATTCACCTGTTTACCGCCCGCTCTTGCGACTACAGCGTCTCGCTCACCATGTAGTTGAGTTGCTCCCGCTCTTACGATGCAGCGATAGGCGGATGCCACAGGACTCTCAAAATGGCGGCCGGCTCTTCAGATTTGGGCGTGGTCCACTAAAATGGCCCTGGGACACCTTGGAACTCGGACGCTTGCCTGATAGGGCTTGGGTCCCATTCTCGAAAGCGTCCCCTCAGCCGTGAAGATTCTACAAAAGTCTTGGGGGCCCCCGGCTCCCGCAGGCTTCTGGTGGGGAGCGGCTGCCATGATTGCTCGTGGAATGGCCACGACAGAGCTACGAGATGGTGGTGCTCTCATGCTGATGCCAGCTTCAGTCTGAAACATCCAGAAACACTGTAGACTACCAATTCGATCAGTTCCGGTAGCGCCCCAACATGACCCGGTAGAGAAGAACTTGCCCTCCCCTCTTTGACTGATGGTTCTTGTTGCCTGTCCCTTCTGTTGTCATTTAACAGAACTTTTTGGACTGCTGAAAGGGGTTGTGTTCCGACCGCTGGTTGGTGGAGACATTTTGACTATATTCTGGACCTGCGTTGTCGCGTAGTACGTCATATGATGCGCCGCGTTAGCGCACCCGGAAGTGCTCCGGGGCGCGGCGCGCAGCGCGTAACGTAAGCATAACAGGTCATGTGACTTGTTAATAACATTTTTCATTGGTTCATTTTACTTTTGTTATTTCAATGATGAAAAGCTTGGTCATATGACCTAAAAATTACGCTTTTTATTGGTTTCGAACATTATTTTTTTTTAAACATATATGTTATAATGTTCCAGGCTAATGTACTTTCCCGGAAAATTTACAACTGTCCTGCAAGTAAAATATATTCCTTTTTCGAGAAAAAGGGCGTTTCTTCGTCTCATGACGGAGCCGTTGAGTAAAAGAGGCTCGGCCTGCTGTCTTAGTCGCCGATACGCCTGATTATCAGATTCTTATCGATCACTTTATGTTGCAGGAGTGGAAAACACAACTGCCCTTGACCATTTATCTTTACTGCGTTCCTACGTATTATACCTTTTATCCGTCATGTAATTGGACTGCTTTATTTCACTTGCCTTTTACTGATTCGAAAACAGTGACTAAAAGTAAAAACTTTACCAATGTAAATACTACTACCATGTTTTGTTTTAAAAACCTTTATTGTGAAAATGTCAGTATACAAATACCGTCCTATAACCACGTGGGCCGGCCACGGAGCAAACTGAAATCGTATATGATGAGGAGACATTTACACTGTAGAGGAACGTAACGAGCGGGTCATTAGGTTGCAAGAACTAAGGTGTCTAACAGTTGCGGAATCGGTGGACGTACATTTTGTAATTAAAATACGACAGGGCCACTTACAAAAAAATTATCTAGATATACATTTGCGGGCAAGTACCATGGGTGACGTTAATTCGAACTTTCAATAGTACAGTAATCAATAGCACATCAGAACTTAATATCAATAGGGATGTCGAAATATTCAATCAATTCTCGTCCCCGCCCGCCATGAGCATCAAAACTGCATTCATATCTCGTGATATCAAGGTTGTTCAACCAGTACACAACAAGGAGTTACGAGTCCCATTTATACCGGCGCCATTTTGGGCGAGGCCGGGCAGGTCCAAGATATAGTCAAAATGTCTCCACCAACCATCGGCCAGACCAGAACCCCTTTCGGCCCTTTATGCTACAAGATGGTGTCTTCCATTCAGAAAATATTGTTGGCAGCATTTTGAAAGGAAAGATAAACAGCCGTTCTCCTAGTGAGTCTCACATTCTTACATTTACGAAGAATGTTGAAGAGTAGTATGTTGAAAATCTGAAGCCATTGTTCTACAAACTCTCAATCAGACTTGGATGGAAAAAAAAATCCTGAAGAATGTACAAACTGAAAACCAATTTTTGTCTGTATAGCATCAACAACAACGCTTGACTCAACTTTGTGTGAAGCCGCCATTTTGATTCAATCAATAGTGTCCCCCTGCACACATTCAGGGACCTGGTCGTGTCTTCAGGTCAAACGGATTGTGGGACAAGATGCAGAAAGGAAAAGGAAAAAAGTTCCGCCGGACCCCGGGAGCCGGCCGCCTATGTCATGGGCGATCTTTGGCCACACCAGGGCAATAGTGAAGCTGCAGCAGGTGCAAATAAGCTTCAGACAGTATTACAAACACTGCTCAAAACTCTCAACTATGGCACTTAACATCCAGGACTTGCCATCCGGATCTTGGCGCCTTGTGCTGGTTCCGACCTATTCACACATCGGTCCACTACTGACATCACCTCATAAGCCAACGGGGCACCCCACGCCGACTTTCGGCGCAGCATTGTAGGATGGCCACACCAGTGCGGCAACTTGCTGGACACCACCTCGGTGCCATCCGGATCTCGGCACGTTCGAGTCACTGTACCGCAAGAGTGACCGGAACTCAGCTGGACACGCCGTCTTTCGGCGCAGCATTGTAGGATGGCCACACCAGTGCGGCAATTTGCTAGACACCACCTCGGTGCCATCCGGATCTCGGCGCGTTCGAGTCACTGTACCGCAAGAGTGACCGGAACTCAGCTGGACACGCCGTCTTTCGGTGCAGCATTGTAGGATGGCCACACCAGTGCGGCAACTTGCTGGACACCACCTTGGTGCCATCCAGATCTCGGCGCGCTGCGCTGCCTTCGGCCTACTGTAGCCGCAAGTGCGGACGCAACTCAGTTGGATGGCGAGTGAAACGCTAAGGGGCGCCCCACTGCAGCCGAGGAGCCTCCATCTTGGGGGAGACGCACAGCCCCCACTGACTGACGCGACCTCACAGGCCAACGGGGCGCCCCACGCCGACTTTAGGCGCAGCATTGTAGGATAGCCACACCAGTGCAGCAACTTGCTGGACACCAACTCGGTGCCATCCGGATATCGGCGCGTTGTGCTGCCTTCGGCCTATTCGCACATCGGTCCGCTACTGACGCCGCCTCACGTGCCAACGGATTTTCTACGCTTTTTGTAGCCCTATGCCGCATAACAGGTCATGTGACTTGTTTATAAAACTTTTCATTGGTTCATTTTACTTTTGGTTTCCTAATGATGGAAGGCTTGGTCATATGACCTAAAAATAACACTTTTCATTGGTTTAGAACATTTTTTTTCCCCAAAGGATGAAAGCCCCACCTTGTTTCTGGATGATTCAGACTTAAGCTGGCGTCACCATGAGAGCACCACCATCTCGTGGCTCCGTCGTGGTCATTCCGCGAGCAATCATGGCAGCCGCTCCCCACCGGAAGCCTGCAGGATTCGAGGGCCCCCAAGACTTTTGTAGAATCTTCACGGCTGAGGGGACGCTTTCGAGAATGGAGCCCAAGCCCTAGCAGGCAAGCGTCCAAGTTCCAAGGTGTCCCAGGGCCATTTTAGTGGACCAGGCCCAAATCCGAAGAGCCGTCCGCCATTTTAAGAGTCCTATGGCAGCCGCCTACTGCTGCACCGCAAGAGTGGGCGCAACTCAACTACATGGTGAGCGAGACGCTGTAGCCGCAAGAGCGGGCGATAAACAGCTGAATGGAGGATGAGGCACAGTGTAGCAAAAGCGGGCGGAAAGGCAACTGAAACGGTAAAGGGGCGCCCCAGTACAGCAGACGAGCCTCCACCTGGGGAGGCCCATTCACGCCGCCTCCCCCACGCCCCGCCCGGGGCGCCCCACGCCGTTTTGCGGAGCAGCATTGTAGGATACCAAAACCAGTGCGGCAAGTTACTGGACATCACCTGGGTGCCATCCACATCACAGCGCGTTCTGCTGCCTTGGGACTATTCGCACAACAGACCGCTACTGACGAGGCCTCCCCGCGCACCACCCGGGGCGCCCCACGCTGTTTTTCTGAGCTGCATTGTAGGATACCAAAAACCAGTGCGGCACCCAGGTGACATCACCTGGGTGCCGTCCAGAACTCAGCACGTTGTGCTGCCTTGGGACTATTCGCACAAAAGACAGCTACTGACCATTGTTGCTTCTTTTTGCCAAAAAATGTTTAAATGTATTTACAGTTTTTATTGCGTTCGATATATTTATAAGTTAATAAAGTTTTATAATCCTACTTTGTTGGAGTGCTATATATTTTTTAAAAATCGGGTGAATGGGGCCTTGAATCGGGTTATTGTCATGTGTGGGCTTTGGAAGTGTGCTGCTACAGCATCGGACATTTCAAACTCAAATGCACGTTCTTTTTCTTACCTTTCCGAAGCATGGAGCGCAATAGCAGGCAGAGAAAGGGTGATGCAAGTGTTGAACACTGCCTGGCCTGGCAAGTTGCTGGCAGTGCCCCCCCCCCCGCCCGCTCCTGAAAGAGGGCACACACACACCGCCGCCCCGAGTACTTCACCGATCTTTAAAAGACCATGCGCTTGTTAATGAGGCTTAAATGGTTTATCACCCCTTCTAGAGCCCCTGCATCGGCCCTCTGACGTTTCCTGGAAGAATTAGCACGTAACACAATACCAAGCCCTGTCAGCTGAAACCCCCGAGGAATCGGGTTTTTGCTTGCAGGAATCGGGAGGCGGGAGACTAGCACTGAAATCGGTAGTCTCACGCCTGAATCGGGAGGGTTGGCATGTCTGGATTCTCTACAGCTGGGGCCATAAACTACATCCGCAGGGCTAGGTGATAGCCTGGGACCGGCCTGGACAATCGGACACAAAGGAAGAGGAGTGTCAGAGGGTGCGGTAGTGAATAGGGTGAAAGGGAGGTGTCGGGCGGGCACAGGGTGTGATTCTCAGGGAAGAGCAGCGCAGATGGGGGGAAGTTTATGGCCCATGCATGAGAAAGAGAGCGGGGGTGACCAGTGCGTGGGGGAGATGCTTGCGAGGGTGGGTAGCCGTGCTGAGAATCGACGGCGTGCAGAGAGTGGGTCTGGTCAAGGCATCTAAAATGGCTGTCGTGCACGACAAAATTGTGGCATTGGAAAAAAGGCAAGATGGCGCAGACAATGTTTATCAATAAGGATTCATTTATAACAAAATATTTTATCGCAGTGACAAATTGGCGGTCAACACTTCCTGATTTCCATCGAATCGAACGTTAACAGACGTCACGCAGCAAAAAAAAAAAACGCTCACGCACAGCCGCTGGAAGACATGTATCAACATATATGAGCCTCCTCAGCCACCCTCAGAAAACATAAGGGATCAGGATACGTCTCCCGCACCCCCTTATACCTAGTAATTTAATTAAAACGAAACACAAAATGGCGAATTCCCGTTTCGCTACCAGTTTGCGGCCCAGTTCGCGGCCCGGGAAGCGCTTCTACCGTGAAAAATCATTTTTTTTTTATTTTCCCCACGGGACCCTGTAATAACACCAACATCATTCCTAGGGGGTCAAGAGGGGTCTACCTTGCCCCCTTTCATTAAATTCCCCCTTCGTTTTTCACCTCTTCTTCTCTCTCGATCCTACCGAGAGATAAGATGGCGCACGCACAGCCGCTGGAAGACACATATCAACATATATGAGCCTCCTCAGCCACCCTCAGAAAACATAAGGGATCAGGATACGTCTCCCGCACCCCCTTATACCTAGTAATTTAATTAAAACGAAACACAAAATGGCGAATTCCCGTTTCGCTACCAGTTTGCGGCCCAGTTTGCGGCCCGGGAAGCGCTTCTACCGTGAAAAATCATTTTTTTTTTATTTTCCACACGGGACCCTTTAATAACCCCAACATCATTCCTAGGGGGTAAAGAGGGGTCTACCTTGCCCCCTTTCATTAAATTCCCCCTTCGTTTTTCACCTCTTCTTCTCTCTCGATCCTACCGAGAGATAAGATGGCGGCCGCTCCGGACTGTTTAGAATGTTGACAGACACCGGAAAGCCAATCAGCTTCGCATCGCAAAGTTCCGTTTCGCGAAAAGTAAGCGGACCGGAGCGCAGCCCGGAGCGCTGTTACAGATATATATCTTGTTTTGAACGTTAATTTCTCAAAATCCACTGGAGCACATATATTGAGACCTAGCAAAGGCACATCGGGCTAACACTCCCTACAATTTTGCCAAGTTTCGTGCAAATCCATTCAGCCGTTCGAGCTAAAAGTGAGGCCAAAGGCCCTATGGAAAAATGAATGGGAAAAACGCGTTTTGGGACCCCCCTTTTTTCTCGGCCCCCCCTTGACGAAACCTCCCAAATTTTCAAGGGCTGCTCAGAAACAAAATGTGCCATTTTCCTGAAAATTTCAGCCGATTCCGTCCACAAACGCCAAAGTTATTAGACATAGAATTTTCAAAAATCCCATAGGGAAAAAATCCTAACTATATATACCTACTGGCGACAGCCAGTAGGTAATATATATATATATATATATATATATATATATATATATATATATATATATATATATATATATATATATATATATATATATATATATATATATATATATATATATATATATATATATATATGTATATATCCAACCAAACAAGTCGCTGTAGACCCCTGCCGCTTGTCAAAGGCGGGCCTCGGATGGGATAGCGAGTCCCAATGTATCCAACCAAAACCTTCTCCAGTAAAGAAAAAGAGATCCGGGCCACTTGGAAGTGCAAAGCGTGATTTTTATTCAATGGCTTTCTCGACGCGTTTCGCAGTCAGTTCTGCTTTTTCACGAGACCGAAACCAAACAGGAAGTGCTGAATATATACAGTCACATGGTATTAAATTCATACTCATGGAAAACAGACTACAGGTAAATTCACGGGCTGAGTCCGGTGTAAACAAAGACTCACTGTGCTGCAGAATGGACACATTAAAGCTATAGTGCATGTGAAACAAAAGTTGCAGATTTGCAGTCTTAAGAAATAATAAATTGTGTTAGCTTGCATTGAAAACTACTCATGAAGCCCCAGTGGGCACCGTGATTGCACAAAATTGCGTGCAATGTTTCTCCGATTTCAATTAAACATGCAACCAAGGGCTGGAAGCATTGTAATCGTCATTGAGTTAGTGAGTAGTAATGCCCCAGTGTGCACCATGACAGCCTTGAATTCAGTCATTCATACTGTCGGACATCTTCAAGCATGCGAAGCCATATTCATAATACTGTGATTACGCCCAAGTGGGCAAAAGCAAATTGTTCCAAAGTTTCACAGATTCAGCGAAGTCCATTCATACATTTCATGCTCATCTGAGGCTCTTAATAATCGGACAGATTCCCAAAATTGATCACCAGGCAACTCTGTAAACCAAAAAAATGAGAAATATGCAATCAGTGACTGTAATATGAGTGATAAAGTGATAAAGAAAACAGTATTGGTTAAAAAACGGCAGAGTTATACACAGACAAACCGACCAGTTAACCTAAATGCACACTCAGTTCCTCATGCAAATTATGGCCATTAGGTTGGGTCGTCCTATACTTGATGATAAGTCTAGATTCAAGTCTCCTCATCTCCTTGATACGGTCTCCCCCTCTTTCCCTTAGAGGGACTGTCTCCAGTACACAGAATGATAGCAAGTTTGCATTGCTCTTATGGTGCGTTGCGAAATGCCTAGCAATGGGATATTGCTTATCTCCATTGGTTATGGCTCGCATGTGTTCGAGCACTCTTTTCTTGGCCTGGTGTTTGGAGCTGCTGATGTAATGCAACTGGCAGGGGCATTTTAATGCGTAAACAACATGGTCGGTAAGACATGTTACATGCTTAGTGATTTTAAATTTGCTGGCTTCTTTGGACAGTTGTACTTCCTTAATGTTTTTGCTGTTGCGACAGGCTTTGCACCTGCCACAAATGTAAAAACCTTGTACTGGGTTCCTCTGTTTAACTGTTTTGGGTAAGAGAGTTGAACAGAGAAGGTCTTTCAGGGATTTGGGTCTCCTGAAAGTGAGTTGGGGATGCTCAGAGATTACTGGGGCTAGGTTCTTGTCTAGTTTTAAAATATTCCAGTATTTGCTCAAAGCATTCCTCACTCCCCTAGAGTCACTGTTGTAATCAGTGATAAATCTACTGATCACCCCTTCGTTAGGCTGACTTTGTGGTGCATTGGGGCTGAGGAGGCTTATCCTGTCTCTTTCTTTTAACTTGGCTAGAGCCCTGGCTATGCATTTTCGACCATACCCTCGTTCTTTGAACCTTTCGCTCATGAGGGTCGCTTCTATGTTGTAGTCTAATTCATTAGAGCAATTTCGTTTGGCTCTAAGGAATTCCCCTACAGGGATAGAATTGATGAGGTTGGTCGGGTGACAGCTCGAGGCGTGCAGTAGGCTGTTCCCAGCTGTACTTTTGCGGAATAGGGTCGTAGTGAGAGTGTTATTCTTGTTCTCAACCCTGACATCCAAGAATTCAATGACTGTGGGATTCGTATGGCAAGTGAAGCTGAGATTGAAGTCATTAGAATTCAGATCTTTTACAAAATCCAACGCCTCTTATTGGCTTCCACTCCAGACAATGAAAATATCGTCTATATAGTGTAGCCAACAAGCAACTTTGGTCGGAAACGCTGGGGACTGGTAGACCACCTTCTCTTCCCACAGTCCCAGGTAAAGACAGGCAAAACTGGGCGCAAAACAAGTCCCCATCGCCGTGCCCAGTAGCTGATGGTAGACAGTCTCATTAAATAGGAAAAAATTCTTAGTGAGGCATATGTGTGCCATCTCAAGAATCATCTCAGTATGGAGAAGGTAGGAGATAGACCGAGTTTTGAGGAAGTGTCTACATGCCTCAATGCCTTGCTGATGGGGAATACAAGTGTAAAGGCTATTTACATCAAGGGTCATGAATAGCCACTTAGGGTCCCAGGGCATGTTATTGATTTTCTGTAGGAAATGGCCTGAGTCTCTAAGATATGAGGGTAGGTTCAGCACCAAAGGTTGTAAAAAGAAGTCCACATATCTTGAGGTGTTTTCCCAACAGCTGCCCCTAGATGACACAATGGGTCTCCCTGGGGGATCAGTTATATTTTTGTGAACTTTGGGTAGAAGGTAGAGGGCGGGCATTTTTGGGTGTCTATTGAGGATGAAATTAAATTCCTCTTTGCTAATAAGCTTCCTTTCCCTCCATTCATTAAGTTGTTCCGTGTATTCAGAAACGCAGGCAAGATAAGTTGCCCTGTTGCTTTTCTCATACTTAGTGCAATCACTTAACTGGGATAGGCCTTCATTGATATACATGTCACGGGGTAACACCACCATATTTCCCCCTTTATCAGATTTTTTGATAACGATTTGTTTGTCATTGCACAAGGATTTGATAGCCTCAAATTGTGCTTTAGTTAAATTGTGCTTCACATGGTTATTTGACTTAGACAATCTTTCAAATTCTTTAACCATCGCTTTTTCAAAGATGTCAATTGATTCGTTAGCAATTTGCGGTAAAAACACAGATTTCGGTCTAAAACCGCTTTTAAAATTCAAACCAATATCCACATCATCGGGTATCACATTGAGCATAGGATTATCGAGCGTGTCCAAGTCTCCTTCCAGTTCATGGAGTAGATGCAGCGTTTCCACATCTTCCCCTGTGATACTGGTGGGCACTTGTGCAGACTCGCGGGTCTCATTGGAGAGTTTTGTGGCATGCCACTTCTTTAGGCGCAACTTATGAGTAAAATAAAAGAGATCAATACGACTTTGGGTATAGTCAAAGGAGGAGGTGGGGCAGAAGGATAGTCCTAAGGAAAGAACCTCTTTCTCAGCCGTGTTCAGCTCCCTGGTAGATAAGTTGATGATTGTGTTGGACTCCATTATTTTCCTCTCCTCTGGCCCCTTGTCCTGGATCCCACTGGGCTCGAAATGTTGCTTGTGTTCATGTTCACGTTGTTTCTTCCGGCGCCTTTCACGCCTTGACCTCGTCCTTTTCCTCCTCCGGATGGTTTGTTTTGCCCAGTTAGTCTTCCCTGGGCTACCATAGCGAACTCCATTAAAATCTTCTCTTTTGGGCTCATAAGCTCAGGATTCTGTGCTGGTATTGTACTTGGCCCAGCTGGGGCTGCGGCTTGTTCCCTTGAATCAACATGATCCCTTGCCTTTGTAGCATTTGTTCCGTTGGAAGCAGGAGATGGTGTAGACCCCTGTATGGTGACTGATTGCAAATGGTCGTATCTTTTGGCAAAAGTCAACACTTGGCCGCGTTCATAGTCATTGCGGTCTCGTATGAATTTGCTTTCTTTCTTGTCACGTATCTCTTTCTCCAGTTTTTCAAGCTTAATTTCATACTTTGTCATTTCGCTATCAAAGTCCTTTTCATTCTCGTAAAGGCTTTTTAACTGGTTTGTAAAGGCCTCGATCTCTGAAGCCAATTTTTCACAGTGTTTATTTGCATATTTCACGAGAATTTTGAGCATTCTCCTAGAACATTCGTGACTGTTCCCCACCCATTCTTCCACCATATCTGGGTCCGGGTCTGCGAGGGTCGGCGTGGTGTAGATCCTCAACCCCCTTGGTACTCTGTCCACTTCAATATATTTTTGAAGTGTGGTGGCTTCCCACCATTTGCTTTGTTCTGTCACCAAAAGCTTCCACAAGGCATTCCAAAGGTTCTGTTTATTTGGGCCAATGTTCCTCTGATTCACATTCTCAGAGGTATTGCTGGTGGTAGGTGAGTCAAGATCGGTAAACATGCGGCTTGCTGCTTCATAAGTGAGGGTGATCTATTTAAAGTGACAGTGCATTTTTTTGATTGGATAATTGTACATAGGTATAGAAAGCGGACTTGTACCTGGAACAGTTAATGTATAATACAATATTACATAACATGGTCATTATATACAATCTTTAAAATGGCAAGATTTTAAACCAACAGATTGTAAAATATTCGTGCAAAATACGGCAGACTTCATGTACAATACAAGATTTTTTCACCTAGTTAAATACAATAGTGAAAATAATCTGTCTTAAAAGCTTTAAAATTCAAGTAAAATACCGAAGCAGGTCAAGGCCATAAAATCCTTAACGTTCTGCCCCACATTTGACCACATTAAGTGTATGGACATTCACATATCTAGTGCAAAAATCCTAAATTTTTGTATAGGTCCTTAAAAAAAACTTGTGCAGTTGCAATTGTGTCACATGCCGGGCCGGACTACCAGCTTACCTCATTTCGGACATGGGTTTTTAGTGCAAATTGATTAATAAAGTGCATGGTGCAATTCAAATTCATGTTTGGACTACCTTTGACTCATCAGACATATGACCATATTAAGCTAACTGGGCCCAGTTAGACTCTAAAATAAATAAAAAAAATATTTCCTATTTCTTTAACAATATGGATACACATGAAATCAATTTTTAGTTCATCAGTTTTACCTTGACTGTGAAGGTTTTGGCTTGCATGCTGATCATTACAATCAAAATCAAAAAGAAAAAAGAACAGAGAATAAACGAAAAGAAAAGAAAAGGAGAGAAAAGAGAAGAGAAGGAAAGAACAGAGAAGGTAGTACAATGGTAGGAGAAGGAAGACCACTCCTATATCCTACTCCTATATCCTAAGCCTGTGCATTACATTTAGTTTTCATGCTTCTTCTTGTTAATCCAAGGGTCGCTTGGCAAGTTTTGGACGTTACATGGGTATGCCTCCCAATCCTAGATTATCTTTATGCCTTCTTACTTCTTCAAGGTGTATAGTAGACACTGTAGAATAAGATAGCATACGTTTGTATTATTCCATCATCAGTTTGTATCCAGATATATAAAAAATCATTTGATAAAATTAGGATTAAGAAACCATCATCCAAATATCCATTTGTAAATGTCACTGTGACCACCTACTTCGCCTATTTTAATTTGACTTTTTATTGAGATGTAGGGGACCTTGAGTTGTTAATGCAAACATGTGTAAAGGTCCTCTGTGACATTTAAACCTCCCGGGTGTTTGCTGTTTAGTTGTAATAGTTATCTGGTTTCTAACTGTCTTAGTTTCGCCTCTCGGTCACCTCCTCTTCTACTAGCTAACACAGAGTCCACCACAAAGTACCTAAGATCTTTGTTGTTGCTGTTTTGGTGGTTCTTGAAGTGGCTTGCAACTGGATATGTATTATCCTGCGATGTGATGGCACATAAATGTTGCAACACTCGCTTATGGACAGGGAGCTTTGTACTGCCCATATACTGTAGTGGGCATGGGCACTCTAAAATATATATGGCAAATTCTGTTTTACATGTTAAGGTCTTTGTAATTTTGTGCTCCCTGTCACCAAATCCATCTCGATAACTTGTTCGGTTGACCTCATGTGTGCAAGCCTTGCACGATTTGCACTTGTGGAAGCCTCCTTTATTCTGGAACCACACTGTCTTAGTCAGTACTTCCGGACCTGTCTCTACCAGTCTTTCCCTGATATTGGGCGCTTTGCTGTATTTAACACTAACCAGTTTGGGAAGACTATGTCCTATTACAGGGTCTTTCAGTACTATAGTCCAGTTCTTGTTTATAATTTTCCTCACCTCCTTGTGATGGGAGCTAAAGCCCGTGATGATCCTGAAGGTTCCCTCTCCTGAGCTAGATATCGGAACAATGGCTCCTTTCTCTGTTACAGTGTTGCTGGAAATATTACCTTTGGCTAGCAGGGCTTGGCGACTGAAACTTCTTGATTTTTTGATGGCCTCATCTATCATTTTTTGGGCATACCCTCTCTCTCGGAATCTGGCAGCGCTATCAGCTTGAGCTTCCAATAGATCATGCTCATTTCTGCACAACCTGCGAAAGCGGAGCATCTCGCCATATGGGATGCTCAATATGAGGTGGTTTGGGTGTGTGCTCCCTGCATAAAGTGTGGGGTTTCCAGCCATTTGTTTTCGGTATAGCTTTGTTTCTAGTCTGTTATTCTTAACATATACCAAAGTATCAAGGAGAGGAACTTGTTGTTGGCTCAACTCTGCTGTAAAATGAATATTGAGTTCATTGTCATTGAGGCGATCTATGAATCCCAACGCCTCTTCCTTGTCTCCCCCCCATATTACGAACAAGTCGTCAATGAATCTATGCCAACTGATGACATGATTCTTCAATTCATGTTGAAAACATGTATGGAGGACCAGTTCTTCTCAAGCTCCCATGTGAAGACAAGCGAAACTTGGGGAAAAACTGGCCCCCATAGCCACACCCTGAAGCTGCCTGTATGTCAAACTTTTAAACATAAAGATATTATATTCAAGACAAAATTTCAGCATTAAAATCAACATGTCACTGTGTTGTTGAAACTCACATTCCCTGCTCCCCAAGTAATACTGCACTGCTGCCACCCCATCCGTATGGTGAATACTTGTATAGAGGGAAGTGACATCAAGGGCTATTATCCAATCACCCTCTCGTACCTGTATATCATTGATTTTAGACAGGAAATCCCCTGTGTCCTTGACATATGAGTCCAATCCTTTTACGTGACTCTGGAGGAAATAGTCTATATTCATAAATGTTCTTTCCAATGGACTCCCCCTGGCCGACATGATGGGTCTATTATTCCTGTCCTTGTGGACCTTCGGTATGAAGTAAAGGGAGGGTATCACAGGATAATCTGTTTTCAAATATTTAAACTCCATTTCTTTCAACAATTTCTTTGCCTTCCATTTTTGTAGACAGAGATGGTATTCGCCCTGTATATTTTTCACTTTAGCCCCTTTAAGTCTTTCATAATGGTCCCGATTGTTAAGTTGATTAAATGCCTCCTTGTCATAATCAGACTTGGTTTGAAGCAGAATGTTACCCCCTTTATCACTGGGGCAAACAATCACCTTACTGTCCTTTTTAAACTTTTCCACCATTGATTCAAAGTCAAACGTTAGTTGAACATGTTTGTATTTGGTTTTACTGATCCTCCCATGTAATTCCTTCAGGTCGCTTACCAGATTCTCATGAAACACATCAATCGCGTAACGAGGCATTATGGGGGAAAATGTAGATGGTGGTTTAAAAGGAGTGAGAGGCTTTGATAGGCTAGTTGTTTCTGATACTAAGATGGATTGAGATACATTGCCAGGTCCAATATCGTCATTTGTGTCACAGCCGATGGTATCATTTCCTTCATTCGTCCATAGAGTATCCATCTCCTGGGTCAAAGAAGGATTCTGTTCCGACTCCTGGGTTTTGATGTCTGTTTCACTTTTGCGCATTCCGTGATATTTCCTCAGTTTCAGTTTGCGCGTTGCCTTGTAAAAGTCTACACAGGTAGCTGCATAGTTTAGACTTGTTTTTGGTGCAAATGATAAACCCAATTTCAAGATACCTTCCTCCTTGGTAGTTAATGTCATGGGTGTCAAGTTTACAATTGTTTGGTCCATGTGGCCGTTTATTTCTTGTACCACTGACCCCTGCCTCTTTTCTTCTGTTGACCCGTGCTTTCTTGACTTTGTCCTCGCCCTCTTCCTCCTTCCGCGGACATAGTTTTTCCTTTTTCGTTGTAATTCTTTCTCGTTCCCGGTCTTAGGGATCGGAGGCGCCCTTCGCATAAAAAACTGATTTCTTCACCAGGAGATGGCTTCTCACTATTGTTTGCGGTATTCGTATTCCTCAATTCGGAATCGTTGTCACTTCCTGGTCCCGAACTGAAATCGGAGGCTGTGGAATCACAAGTGTTAGATTGTGCTCGTTTGTAATTTCTTTTACCACGTGCATTTGGTTGCGCCCCTCCAGTAGATTTTCGTACTCCCTCATATTTTCTCGAGAACCTGAAAATTTGCCCCAATTCATAGTCTTGCCTATCCCTTGAGAATTTGTAAGATTTCCGTTCAATAATTTTTTCCTCTTCTTACTTTAGCTGGGCAGATATTTCCACAAGAAGCTTGGTCTTTTCCTCTGAGGCACCCAGGGCGTCCAACTCCTCATGTATTGTTGCAATCTCTTCCAGAAGTTTTGCTGGATCGATTTCAGCGTATTTAATAAGGATCAGCACTAGACGTCTAGAAGCCTCCAAGTTGCTGTCTGCCCACTCCCGCATTAAATCCGGGTTCGGATTTTCATAGGTGAGTGATGTCAGTATCCTGAGCCCCCTAGGTATTTTATTCACCTCTATATATTTTTGAAGGGACCTCGCCTCCCACCATTTGCTTTGTTCCTGGCGGGAATTTTTTTCCAGGACTTTGATTTTGCCTTGCAGCGTATCAGTGTTTGCGTTTCCATGTGTGTCTGATTTATCACGTGTAGCAGTAGATGCAGCTGGGAGCTCCTCTGAGAACATGATGTTAACTCGAGCCTCCCGCTCCCTCATGCTGTCAATCGACATAGTTGTAATGCGAATTACTATTGTGGTTGTAGTAGCCGGATGCCTAATATACACCGATCGCGCTGCTTGCCACTTTACCGTATAGCTATCCGCCTTCAATTCTGGGACAGTTATCCTACCGGCGCCGTGTTATTCATCTCGGATTACCCGCCTCTCAGTCTCGCTGCATGCGTGGTGTTTCCAAAGGCTCCTAATGCTTCCAGTTCAGCCGTACCAGTTCGAAGGGGTCACACGCTTTCTTCCTCCCAGAAGCCAAAGACGCCCAGGTAAAACCCGGGTGAGAATACACTTGAAACAGCGTTGACCAAAATCGTTTTCGTTTGTTGGAGAGGGCCCCGTGTATAGTCGCGTAGATTCCAATGACCAATTAAATTAATTACCAAAGTCTCCTTCGCATTGCAGCTCCCCCTCAGCGTGCGCAGGAACACCAAGCACGGACCAGTTTTTTACGGTGATGACATTTTTATTCGCTAGTCGATATCATAACATTTGGGCACCCCAGTGCCTTGCTCACATGACAGCGAAAATAAGTGAGGGTAATCTATTTAAAGTGACAGTGCATTTTTTTGATTGGATAATTGTACATAGGTATAGAAAGCGGACTTGTACCCAGAACAGTTAATGTATAATACAATATTACATAACATGGTCATTATATACAATCTTTAAAATGGCAAGATTTTAAACCAACAGATTGTAAAATATTCGTTCAAAATACGGCAGACTCTATATATATATATTTTTTTTTACACATGCCTCTAACAGAGTCCATTCCATTTGCCAGCTTGGCCACAGATCTGCTGCAGTTCCTGTAGGATCACTGAGTTAGATGTCCCAGCATGTCCCATCATATTATATGAAACATATTTCCACTGCTGGGACTCATAACACATTCACTCCAGCTCAGTTTCTGAGACCACTTGTACATATTTTAATCACTCATGTATTTAGTGTCATCACTCACGTAATTTCACAAGTTGCACGCATTGTATATGATGGTTATGGCCCAACAGATCACATTTATTTGATCTCATTTGACATTGGCCCACTTGGGCAGATATTGTTGATACAAGGTACATTGGCACACTATTTTGATCGCAGGCAACAAAAATCATATTGGACTGAGGCAAAGGAAACTGGTTACAAATAGGTACTTACCAATGTGTTATATGTATGTTTCCCTGCATTTTACATCTTTTTAAACCATTTACATGTTGGCGATTATGTTATTTTGATTGGCACTGATTTTGCGCATTTGTACAGCAATTTTTGCACTCTTAATTTAAATGCTGCTATATAAAAATCTTTGCTGCTATCATGAATTGAATCATGTAATTTACCGTTTTTAACATTGTATAGTAAGTGGATTTTAGATTTAAGTTCACTGTCTTTTACAACTGTTATATTCCCCAAATCGAAACGTTGTCTTATGTGCATAGTCTGTTTTTATTGTTGATTGTGCCTTTTACTGTGTCAACCAATTATATGCATTTTACCATTCGCACTTGCACTTAGTTTCCTCCCCCCATGGCGTCATGTGATCAAGGCCTCTGGGCAGGCAACCTGCATGTGACAAAGACATTAACCAAAAGCCAACTTAGTCTCAACTGACTGGAGAATTCCAATAGAAGCCCATGTTCACACCAGAACATGGGTTTCCATTGGAATTCACAAGGCCATATTATCAAGCCCATTATTGCCGTTTTTACAGGAGTTTTCTGCTGCTAAAATGGCGATTATTTTTAAGGCCGGCTTGATAATATTCCCCGATATTGATACATTTCTTCGGTATACAAACATTTATAAAACATTTGGAAATACTAGGAACTATTAGTCTTGGCAATTGAAGTACTGTTATCTAGCTCATTAATGATAAGGCTAATTACTTTGTGTTCAGTTTTAATTATCAACTAGATGGTAATCATTTTACATGCTTTGTTTTGACCATCATGAAATGTAGACTTCACCTTCAATAAAACATTGCAAGCATCAGTGGAAGCAATTTCATTTTATTTTATTTATTGCAGATTTGTTTTTTACCAGAGCATGCAACATATGAGAACATTTAAAAGTAAAATATTCATGTTAAAGTGCTTGAATTTGTATTTATAGGAATTCATATGGACTATTCAAATGTATTTTCTTATTAGCTATACAGGAAATCAGGATTTTAAAGCATCCCAATGTTTTACAAAAGCATATAATAGGTTAATATACTATAAAAATCACTTAATAAAAACAGTGGTTACAGAAAATAAACTATTGTCCAATAAAAGATGGTTGTTAAAGTTTTGCCTTCCAGATTTTAGATGAACTAGAATAAAGCCCAAATAAGACAAAATCAGGGCATGGTCAGATAGAAAAGTGAAACCTATCTCTTCAAACTGAGGGTTTGTTAATAATGTTTTAGTAACCAAAATACAGTCAATCCTTGAAAGTGTACTATGTACATTAGAAAAAAGAAAATTTTGATTTACCTGGATTACATGTGCTCTACACATTAAATAATAATTCAGAGGAAATAGCAGATTTAAAAGGCTTCTGAGATTTGTAATGTTAGGATTTATACTAGAATTTTCGATCTAAAAAGGATAGATTAACCTATTAAAATCCACTGCCATAACAATGGTTGAATTAGAAACATTATCAAGTTTAGTTGTAATAATATTTTGAAATTTAGGGTCTGATTCAACTGAGCGATGCACATTTAAAAAAGTCATAGGTTCATTTAAAGAATAATATTAACTATTGCATCTACCAATGTTATCCCAATCTGAAGATAAGGATTGTAATTTTAAATGCTTATGATAAAAGATAGTCCTCCCACACTTTCCAGCAGGAGAAAAAAACATGACCCACCCATTGTCTTGTTAATTGTAGCGATTCAGATTTATTACAGTTTCTTGCAAAAAGGCAATTTTTGTGATAATTTTACATAAACAAGAAATTACCCTTTGCCATTTGACAGTGGTTCGAAGTCCATGAGCGTTCCAGAAAACAAATGTAACATTTTTTACATGGGGAATAAATACTGGACCAAAGGTGATAATATGTAGAAAAAAACTGAAAACACCCAGTCAAGAGAATATCAGTGATACACAAAGAAGATAGATTGGGAAAACAAACAATATCATACAATCACTCTACTAATAGCCTGGAAGTCTAGAACAGACCAAACGCGCAATTACATCGACTCTATAATTTCTGGCTCTGGTACAGCATCTTCGGACCCAGAAATAAGGTCAGCTTTCAAAGATTTTTTCCAGGCTATATATCGAGAGGACAATAACATCACCTCTACTGATGTAGGAAACTGGCTCAATAAAAATTCCCTACCAGTACTTTCTAAAGAACAGGTGAATCTGTTAGACCAACCAATTATGCTTGAGGAGGTATCATCTGCTATATCAAACAGTAAATCTGGAAAGGCGGCAGGCCCGGATGGCCTTCCGGCAGAGCTATATAAATATATTGCAGCAGATATCGCTCCCTTTCTCACAAAACTATTCAATCAAATACAGGTAGATGGCGATTTACCTCCCTCATCATGGAGCAAAGCCTCCATCACGCTTATTTTGAAACCAGGCAAAGTAGCCACCGCCTGCGGTTCATATCGTCCAATTTCAGTTCTCAACGCCAATTATAAGATCTTTGCATCAATACTAGCCAAGCGATTGGGACAGGTAGCCCCCTCAGTCTTACATCCCAATCAAAAGGGCTTCGTTGAAGGTCGCCAACTCTATGAGCTAATATATGACCTAATAGGTGCAATTGACATGGCAACTAATTCATCACTACCCTTGGCTATTCTCACTTTGGACGCCGCCAAGGCCTTCGACAGGGTCAATTGGAAATGCCTGTCGGGGGCCTTGGAAAAATTCGGTGTAGGTCGGGCTTTCCGCAGAGCGGTGGAACTATTATATCAGAAACCTTCAGCCTCGGTATTGGTTAACGGCGGCTTTTACCATCACAAGAGGCACCCGGCAGGGTTGCCTGCTCTCGCCCCTACTTTTTGATATCTATATAGAGCCATTCGCTCAATTGATTAGTGAAGATATTAATATCGCTTCATTTAGATACAGAGATTGGGACAAAAATGTATCTTTATATGCTGACGATCTTATGATTTTAACTTCTGATATCAGCACAACGTTTCCGTCACTCATTAATTTGGCCCAACAATTTGGTACCATCTCTGGGTATGAAATTAACGCCACAAAGACTGAGATTAAGGCATGGAACAGCATAACAACGCCACTCCCGGTACAACCTAGTGACAGCATGAGCTATTTAGGTGTAAAAATCCTAAAAGATATTAATCAGATCGCCCACACAAATTTTACTCTGGTGGCCAAAGACTGTAGGAAGTTAATGAATTCCTGGAGACATCTACCATTGACGCTCCTAGGTCGATCCAACTTAGTCAAGATGTCCATTTTGCCTAGGTTGACGTTTATTTTCAATAGTTTACCACTTTATTTTGAAAAGAAAATGATAGCAAAGATGCAGAGTGACATCACCTCGTTCATATGGAGGAATAAGATAGCAAGAATTTCTTGGAATAAACTAAGGCATCATAGGGAGAAGGCCCTGACATTCAAATCTATGCTTGGGCATTTCAGCTGACACATGCCCGAATAATATTTAAAACTCCAGCAGATCAGGGTATCGGCCTCATGTTTTCAACACTATTAAAATGTGAAGGTTTAAATCAGACGGGATTTCTATTCAAGTTTGGAGACCCAACATTTTTTAAGAAAATCAAGTTGAAGATACTGCAAGGCCTAGCATGAACCTGGTATATTCTTAGAGCCATTACCAAAATAGGCTACTACTCTAACGGTTCTCCTATTTGGGATCTTCCGGCTCCTCCCGAGTGGACTAAAGATGCATTGATAAGCCCGCTAAAAGATACAGGGATCTTAACCTGGGGAGATTTGTTTTTTTGAGGGGGAAATGCTCACCTGGGAACATCTAGTGAGTAAGGTAGGCCCCAATCTCTCTAGACTTAAATTCCTTCAGATCTCTAGCTGGGCGCTTGCACAAAAATCCGGCCCCACACGCCGTCCACAACGACCATTGGGAGGCAATAGTCAACTATAATCTTCCTTACTTGATAACGCCCTAAAAACTAAAGAGGTTTCCCACTTTTATAACTTAATCTTAGAGCAAATAGACAGAGTATTCCATCTTCCGGATCAGCTCTGGGGTTCTCTATTGCCTGCAATAAACGTAAATGAACTATGGGAGACATCATTCTTTGTTCTTTGGGACATTGTTAAACCAGCCTGACTGCGAAGAAACCTGGGGGCATATTACCAAGCAAGAGCGATAATTATTGCTATTGCTTGGTTAGCGTGAAAAAATTATCGCCGAACTGCAGCGATTTTTATCGCAGATAAACCTTGGTATTAACTAAGGTTTATCGCAAATGCGATAAGAATCGGACGCAATGCATGAATATCGCTGAAAAGTCCGCGATATTCATGCATTAGCGAGCTAATGCTCTTAGCCATGTTCTCCACCTCCCATTGGATAACATGGCTAAGAACTGCTCAGGGCAGGTGTTAGCTTTTGGAGATATTCGCGCTTAGCGCAAATATCTGCAAAAGTTGGTAATAGGAGATAGCGATGTTAGCGACTGTTTCCAGTCGCTAACATCTTGGCACGTCCACTTTGCATGTCATTAGTGATAAATATCACTGACATGCAAAGTGGGGCCCAAGATAGTTGCTATCTCCTACTAGCAGTCGCTAACTGGTGTTAGCGACAGCTAGGTAATAGGGAGATAATTTTATCTCCGCTTTCTTGGCTTTTAAAGCCAAAAAAGCGGAGATAAACCCCCTTGATAATATGCCCCCACATCTTTACGCTTCACAGGGCTTACTATTCTCCTCAGAGGTTATCCAAATTTTCTCCAGGTCCACCAGTAGCTTGCCCCCGTTGTGGTCAGGTTGCAGCCTCTGATGCACATATGTTTTATGATTGCCCACATTTAACATCTTATTGGCAATCAATAAGCAACAAACTAACATCTTCTACAGGCACTATTGTGAATATAGATGTAAGCCTTGTAATTCTTGGAGTAATGGACAAAAAACGTAGTGCAAATAACAACCTTTTGACGGGAGATTTGTAGGCGTTGGAAAGAGGCCTCCCCCCCGACACTACAAGACTGGAGTTCCTCCATGCTTTCTATATCGAAATTGGATCTTTCCAGAGGTGGTAAAACTGAAAAAAGAGCTTTTTGGTTGAAACTCAATTGGTCTCAATAATTAGAAACTGGGGTTTTTTTGTGTTTTTTTCCCCCAGTTCCAATGAGTACGAAGCCATGTCGCACTCTCTTCGCTTTATCATTACTGTCCTTTTTCATAAAGGTCAATCTGTGGTAAAAGCAATGGTGGAATTTGGCTAATGGCAAGCACCATCCCAATAGTACATAAGGGTCTGTGATTTATTGTGAAACTGACTTGGCTGTAGGGTCCTGGCGCTCCTTCGTAACGATTGACCCCTACCAGTCCTGCACTGAGACAGCATGTCTCTTTTTCAAGACACGTTTTTCCTAGTCCACGGTATTGATGGGCCAGCCATGGCTGAGATGAGGAACAAAAAAATAAAAAAAATAAAAATATCATACAATCACTCAAAAATAAGGAAAGAAAACAAGAAAGAAAGAAAGGAAGAAAGAAAGAAAGAAAGAAAGAAAGAAAGAAAGAAGAAACATACAGAAAGAGTGGGGAAAAGAGACAGATCACGGGATGAAACCCATTTCTGAGAACATATTTACAAGAATGGATATGCTGTGTCGAATACATGACAGGATAATCAAAAGAGCAAGGAAAAAAGAAACAAAACTAAATGTACTAATATAGCCACATCATAAATCATTAACACAGCAGGTAAAGGTCTTTAATGTTTAGGCAAAGGTTGTTGAAGTGGCTGCTGGCAACCAACCAAGAAATGCCAATCGGGTACAAATCAATACAGACAGTCAGTAAGGAGCCACACACAGGTAGCGGATACAATTTAGCTTTATTGAAATTTTAGGACAAACACATATCTTGTCAGTAATGCTTATAACTTAGCAGCATGTTTGGATATATATTTATAATGCAAGGCTAGTACAATAAAAATGCAAGAAAGAAGCAGGCAGTAATCACTCATAATACAGTAATCAAAAGCAAAAAAGTAATTATGTAAATCAGGATATCACAGTAGAATCTAGTCTTTCAATTTAATAGCTAAGCAGTGGCAAAATGGGTACATAGCTATATATGTATGCATTTGAATGCTAGCACAATGATGGTGAAACACAGTATTGAATCAATTGCAATATAGTTACCTAAAGGTGCAATAATAATACTCTGATAAATCAAGATAGGGCAGTCGAATCAGGCAATTTACCCCCTGGGACCCAACTATCCACAACACATGGAAGCCCATTCTCAATCTCTCTGGTTACACACAATAAGTTCTTTGTGTCATCCGTCTTCTCTTTTGGTTCCAGCAGTTGCTCACGCCGTTGATACGTGCATGGTATCAACCGCATGTAACCACATATAATACTAGGAGTGCAGATATCAAAAAAACTATAAAAAAGTACTGGAACCTTGTGGCAATCGATCTACAGATGGAGGAGCAACTTTTGTTTGCATTCAAACGAGGAAGGAATATCAAGGATGTAGTGATCAGGGCTTTCCTGGAACCGCTAAAACACCAGGACCTAAGAAGTATGATGAATCTGCCACCATTGACAGGCAACCACAAGTGTGGGAGTTGCAAGGTCTGTGATCTTTGTCAGGAAGGATCAAGCTTCACTCATAACTCTAAAACATATAGATTGGTACATTTTACTAACTGTAACAGTACCCATGTGATATATACCATCAGTTGTCCATGTGGATTGTTATATGTGGGGCAAACTACACAAAGAGTTAAAACAAGAATTCTACAACATATGAGCCGACTCAGATGTAACACCATTGGGGCCCCACTAGTTGAACATTACAACACCTACAAACACAAGCCAGAGGAAATCGAGTGGAGAGTTGTAGAAAAGGTAACTGTAGGCCCAAGTGGTGGATCCCTAGCAAGGATTATGAACTACAAGGAATGCAGATGGATACATTCTTTGAATAGTGTCCAACAGGGCCTTAATGAGAGAGAGGAAACAGCGAGATAAATGGCGCTGCTGTAACTGATTCTGAGGGAATGTATGGTCATTGCTGGCCCTTTAGATGTATATTGAGTATAAGAATTCTTGACCACAATATTCTCCCAAAAACTGCTTCTTCCATATTTGTAAATATAAATATGATGATCAATGGTGTTTTTTGTTTTTTGTAACATTTGTGGATTATTGAAATTGACCTGTTATTGTATATTAATTGTTTACAAGATGATGGCCAACTACAAGTTGTGATTGATTCCTTGAGATATGTTACTTTTCTCCATGGTTCCTCTTAAGGAAACATTTCTTTGTTCGTCCATATAATTATATAGAGATAATACAACAGACATAACAGCTTCCTTTCCACAAAAAACGTCTTCTCGCCTTGCCCCTAAAATTTAATAGTCCTTAAAGGACTACACTACATGACTTACAGACACGCTCCTTTATTAAAATAACCACGGAAGATTTGCACTTCGGACCTCCCGATTGCCTAGCAACGAGAGACGCTATGATGTCATCCCGCACTCAGGCTCGGTTGCTTCGCAACGACCTCGAGACCAAATGCGGAAGTAGGTGAGATTACGTCAATAGACTTGTGCCCCTGATTCATGCTGGGTTGCCAGGCAACCAGAACGTCCTCGAGGCTGAACGTGGAAGTTAATTTATATCGCGTCCTCTGATTCGCGTCCACTGACTCGATACCGTACAGCCGAGCGGACGGTTTTCAGAATCCCGGATCGGGGAGTGAAACTGTTTCTTTGATGGTGAGTGTAGCGAATAATCTGAGTTAGCGATCATTTAACACTAGAACCCAGTCAACGGAGGCATGTAAACTCACAGACCTTTCCTCTAATTTTAGATTTCGGAAACAGTACACTGAGTGCTTGGCAGAGCAACCATGTTAAACAGCAACTATGCCTCACATTAACAGAGGTTTCTTGAAACACGTCAAACTGATGGTGAGTGTCATGGTGAGAGCTTAAAGCCATAATACTCACTCCAAGCCTAGCATAATATATTACTAATGACCTGCAGGTAATATTAACTTGCAGATTGTGGAAAGTAATGCACAAACGATTGTGTTAAATAGAAAGAAAGCTGCCATTGACTAAGATTATACCTGGACTAGTACAACAGGACATCCCCAATAGGTGAGTGTACAGCACTCGAGAGGCTTAATCAAAATTCCCAAAATGTATAATGAGGAATAATCAGCACAATCCTTACAATTGTGTTTGACCATACAGATTCTTCAACATTGAAGATGACATCCGTATCAAGTAGAATACCGGGATATCTGTTCCATGAAGATCTGGTAAAGAATTTTTTATTAAAATACCGCCCAAAAACAGTTTTCCTCAACAACGCGTGCAATATCCAAACCAGATGGTTTTATTTCTCTTAATTAAACCAACAGGCGCAATAATCCTTTCCCTGCCCCTGTCCTGAAGAAGACCCGCTAGCGACCCAAAAATAAGGTGTCCACAGGGTCGAAACGTCAACAGAACCACATAAAGGACCAGTTTACCGTGCCCAACACGCCACAGCTAATTAATATAGCGTGTTGGACTGGAGTATCAATAAAACAGGAATCGGCCTTTCTAACTTTTTCCTTCCTTTCAATATCCCTTTATTCACATGTAAATAGATCATCACTTGTATGTCACTGTGTCACAATATTTTCAGGTTATATCACTTTGCTCACTGACTTGAATTGTTGCGCCGATTTTTTGTATTTTGTAATTTTAGGCATATACCTAAGGTGTCAGTCAAAAAAAGAATAACAAAAATATGAATGAAAATATAACTCAATATTTAAAATCACTCTGACCCTTTCCTGTGTTTGGATTTGCACGTCAATGATTTAATCAAGGTAGCATAATAAGTAATGAAGTTATGTTTTGACTACTGTTGAAGATATATACAAGAGTTAAAGCAATCGTTTTCATATCCTTATATAGGCCTTGAACTCATAACCATTTTAGGCATAGTGCATGCAGTCCAAATACCGCAGGGCTACTTCCACTAGTTCCGAAAATCCACAACGATTTCTTGGAAAAACCCACCTTCAGCAGTCAGGGACTTCCCCTTGATGGAATATATATTTATCCAAGAACTCATGGAGTTTTCAAAGAACTGAGACTCTTTGGTGACGTTATCATATCCACCTTTAAGTCAAACTCAGCACCTTCAAGGTATAAATATGCCCACACTTGCCCAAGCAAACACACATTGGTTTGGAGCAGTTAGACTATCTACTTACCCGATGCGCCCTGCTACAGCAAGTGCCGAAGGAAGCCGACCCTCCAGCAGACGCACTGAGAGAGACGCTGTCTTATCTCATGCCGAGAAATCCAGCTCCACTGTTGGGAATCGAGTCTCGAGACCAGCCTTCTTCATTCTAAACTAAGGTACGGAGCTGATCAGACCCTTGGAGAAATCTTGAGCAGATTCTTGGCAAAAGAATACTACATTTATGTTACACCTCACTTACTTCCTCCCTCGTACTAAGCTTAGGTTAGGTACACCGGGGTAGGCGTATTTTATAAGAACCAGTTGAGAACTTTTAGCCTCTGTTTTTCATGGATGTATTTATCTATGGTTAAGGAACCATACTATGGTCTTACAGTATTATTTTATTCTACTATTTATACTGTACACATTATATTTTACAAACAGTTGTACTATTGTAGCAGTTCATTTCTCATGCTTGAGAAAGAAAACTCTTCAATAAAACCTTTTATTGAAAACGCCCATCTTTCTATTTTCTCTGCACCTCTAGTGAAACGAAGCATGCACGATTGACTAAATTGAGTGAAATATCTATCTATTGTTTCCACGACTCTGAAGATATGTTTTATCTTGGGTAAACAAAGTTGTCATGTTTATGTGGTTGTCGGAAACTAATCCCTTCTTGTGAATTCAAAAAAGTTTCTAGTGACCTCTGAGCTAGCTGTCACACACAATTAAGTCTAGTATGTTCAATAGAGACTTAGTCGACCTCAGTCCTAGTCTAATCTATAGGATATATTATTCCAATGCTCAGAACCTATTGGAAATATAGGAACTACACTACACCATCTGCACCGAAGATTGTGGGCCTACACTCCACAAGTTTTCTGTCAGCCTGCTTCTAGCATTTTGACTCAAGGCTCCTTTTGTGATCCATGGTCTGTCAGCAGGTGGGTCCCCACGAAGGTAACTCTTCTGTTCCTTGGGCTTTCCTGGTTGCTCCAGACGTGCCCTAACTCTCCTCCAAACGGTGAGTCCCTCAGACCTCGCTGTTCCACACCGAAGTTAATCTCTGCTTTTTGCATGAGGTCCTGTTGCCAAGGCTTGTTGGGTCCAATCCGGAAACCGACACCACAGCACTCAACGTCATTTGTGGGACAGCTCGAATACAGCTCCTGGTTATCCTTGATGTCTCCTGGTCCTCGAGGCAGAAGAGTCAAGTTCACCTCCTTCACCTGAAAATATACGACATCAGTTGGCATTGTCTCATCGCCTTCCTGGTCACTGGCCAGTGACCCAGACTTTGTCCCCTCTGCTTTAAGGTTCTTCAGATCTCCGATCCTTCCTTGGATCCACCCGGACACTTTCCACTTGGTCGCTTGCAGCATTTTTTCAGCAGCTCACCATTGAAATCGGCGACGAAACCCCTACACGAATATACACCTATGCACTCGACTTCCCTGGGTGAGGTAACTCGAATACTCCAGTGCTCAGTTGACTGTAGAACCTCCTAGTTCTAAAATGGGTTTGCTCCAAGTCCTCTTTTAAGTATCCTTAATCTGTAATTTTCCAACTGTGACTTTCCCCATAGAAGTCAATGGTGATTTGCGGCTGTGTTGAGACACTGCACGCGCCCCCCGTGGGTTCCCTGTGTCACTACCTTCGGTGGTTCCTGGTGGCCCCAGTGGTTCAAAAGGCTCTAGGTCTTGTATCTATGTCACTAGTGGTTCTTACACCACTTTCTTAATATATGGGTTGGTACGTAATTAGGGCTCAACGTAAATTATGCTAAATATGTTTACTGAATGTACTTTTGCCTCTAGCCTCATAAAGAGACTAGAGGGATGTGTTTAGAACAAATACATATATTATATATATATATACCTGGTGTGGTTCTCCTTTCATTTGGTCATTCATGAGATTATACACTGGTAAAACAAGCTGCTTTAAATTCCTTCAAGACTTAGCCTGAAGGCTGCTCTCCACAGCTACCACTAGGATAGTTTCTATATAGGTTGTCTTTAAGCCTATCATCAATAATCGTTGTTTGGACTGGTACAAGGTGCCCAGTAGTAGAGTGGACAGCATATGCCAGGCTGTGGTGGTGAGCCTCAGCAGGGCCGACCAGTGCAAGGGATTCGCCCTCCTCTGCACAGAGTCCTTAGACCAATAGGAAGAAGTTGGCACAGAAACTGGACTAGAAAAGACAAATTTTATTAAACCTCATGAGGTGGAACTACATTCACACAAAACCCTTTGGTAGTGTATGAGGTAGCACACTGACTGCAAGGAGCTTGGTCCTTTTATATCCACAAAGGGGCTCAAAAGAAGGTGGTACAAGGTATAGAATACTGGTTTCAAATACATACAGAGGGTGTGCGAGCAACAAGTGGGAAGGGCTGACAGTAAGCAAATTCTGGTGGACACACTCTGACAGTTACACGTTAGGGACAGCTGTAAGCTTTACTGGGCATGTGCAAAGCAGAGGAGGATAAATATAGTTAATCTCTAGGCAGATTTCAAGAGCAGTTAACAGGAAGGTAGGACAGAGCCCATGGTGAGCACATGGCAAACAAAATGGCTGGCAGAAATACAAAATGGGTTCCGCAAAATGGACAAGATAGACATAGTCAGGATGTCTTCTGCTAAAGCTTAATCTAATCACTGCTAAATGGCGACAGACGACCCTTTCAGCATTAGCTGATGACATTCGTCTATCCAGGGTAATCTAGATCTGCATCCTGTACATTGATGTTCATCATCTCAGTAATTTCTTCGTTTAACATTTTCTGTGTTTTTATATCTGCAATATTTCTTTTGGCAGGTATACAAGTAGTGATGCACATGGAGCAAAGCATAAGACCACATTGTATAGAAGTACAACATGTAAATAGTATCACCAGTAGTATACATAGAACAGTCAGTAGTTTCCAGCCCCAAGTCCCAATCCAGTTCGAAAATGTCCATGTACCAGTCTCTGGGTGAATGTATGCAGCAATCTTATGCAGTTTAGAGATTGCATCATAAACTGAAGGTGAGTGGTCAGGTATAAAGACGCAGCAACTGCTACCGAAGATGCGACATGCACCTCTTTGATCAGCCAAAATAACGTCTAATACCATCCTATTTTGGAGTGCTAAAATCCTTGCAATTTGCAGTTCCTCTGTAATGTTCCCAAGTGCTATAGCTGTCTGATTGGTGACAGCTTCCACAACACAAGGTAATCGCCTTATCTTTCTGCTATTCAATGCAGCACCCACAAAAAAGAACAAACCCAAATTGAAATTGACATATTGTTGCAAACTGGTGTCTGTCTGGTCGACCTCATCGGTACTTATTGTTCGTTTGCATCTATTCTTAGAAATATCATTGTACAACTTCAGGTCAAGGTGATATGATGCAGGTGCTAAAAACACAGGGGGTAACAAAAATGATATGTAACATACCCCTGACCACCCAACAGGTAATTGATAATACCCTTTATTACCACATACAAAATAGGTGTTCTGCGATGAAGTAAAACTACTGTTATTAGCACCTTCAATGTTTAGTGTAGAAGTACATTCACTTCGTCCTACGGGAATTCTCCCAACACTGCCAATACATAAATCTGCTATAGCTCTTGTTACATATCACAAAGAGTCCATTAGTTCTGATAGTCCTCACATTTGTGAAGACATTTGGTGTTGAACTATTGTCCGGTTGGTACTCTTCCTATTCCCATTTAGTCCCTTTAGCTTCAGGATAACCTTCTTTATCTTGGTAGCATTCTTTATTCAACCGAAAAATGATTCCACCTACTGAGAGCTTTCCGAAACAAAAGGGCATACCAAGCTTGACATGAACCATTATGGGAAAACGGTCGAGGAATAAAAGGTGTTCCTCCTTTCTTTTGGTGTGCAGGTATCATCACACACACCCAACAATTGGTGGTATTTGTGGCATTGTGTGTATGATGCAACATCTGGATGAATGTTTTATTCAGGTAGGATTGCCGATGCTTCTGCTCATGATAGGGAAGCGTAAAATAGTTCTGTTCCACTGGAACTGGCATAGTGGCAACAAAAAGCTGTCGAGCAGGAGCCACTTTTTCCTCAAACCAGGTGATTACTGCCATAACCACCAGAGCAACAACAAACCCTACAGCACAAATGATTCACTTGTTGAGCATTTTTGCAACAGTGATAATTTAACCCCTTCAATGCTGATGACGAACCCCAGCCGTCATGCACTACAGTGCTCGTGTGCTGATGACGGCTGGGGTTCGTCATGACCCGCCCCTGTTCATTTTTTTACAGCACAGGGGCGGAAACGGGCCAGCAGTGAAGGGGTTAATCTTTCTGCAAACTCGTTTAAACAATCGTTGGAACTTTTATTCCTTGGGCAGCCACTGATTTCTTCACCAAGGATCAAGACGGGTGTCACTACACTACGCAGGGCTGACCCCCCCTTGTCATATCGGCACTCCGTTTCCGCTAACCCAGGGCGGTAGCTCAACCAGTCTTTTTCAAAACTGCTGATTCTTTCCTTAGTCTCAAGTGGTATCGCGATGCTCCAGAAATCGTGTGGTCCGGGAAGACTTCCGCAGATTTGTCCGGTGAGATAGCTTGACCTTTATCCGTTTCCAGAATCCCTCAGTCAACACAGCAGGTTCCACCAAGGTAGGCGACACACATCGGCAGTGTGTGCCGTGGGCCCAGTTCTTTCTATTCGTCACTCGAACTGCTGTCCTCATTGCTAGGAGGACTTGCTCTGGTCCTCGCCACCTCAGCTCCAAGCTGTTCGATCGGTCGAAGACCTTGACCATCACATGGTCTCTAGGACAGAGATCATGAGCCTCACCTGCAGATCTGTCAGGAACAGCTTCTCAAAATGTTGATGAATGGAAATTAAACTGTTGGTTAATTGTGCCAAATAATCATTCATCAGAGCACAAGGCACATCATGTATGGGGCGTGGCTTAGGAACTCCCCAAATATTCATCAGTCTTCCAAATACCACCTCGTAAGGTGTGAGCCCAGATCGTGAGTGTGGCACTGATCTTATGGACAGTAATGCCAGAGGTAACGCATCTGGCCACTTTAAGGATGTGGAAGCCAGAATTTTCTCTAACTTTAGTTTCAGAGTAGCGTTGTACCTCTCCACCAATCCTGCTGATTGTGGGTGTAAGACTGCATGGAACTTCTGTTTGATCCCCAATCCTTTCAGGACATGCTCAACAACTTGACCAATAAAATGAGGTCCGTTGTCACTCCACAAAAGTTTACAAACACCATATCTTGGGAAAAACTTCTTTAAAAGCATCTTGGCTGTAGTGAGCGCTGTATTATCCTTCGTAGGGTATGCCTATATCCATTTACTGAAGGCACATACCACCACTAGGACATACTTTAGATTGTTACAGCATTCAAGTTGGATGTAATCCATCTGCAAAACTTCAAAAGGTGCAGTTGGTGTAGTAAACCCACCTGTCGGAGTTTGTGCCCCTTTACCAGGATTATACTACCAACAGATCAAACAGGACTGTACTACTCTCGCTGTGCTTACAATCTCAGGATGCTCCCAAACTCATGTAAGTAGTTTCATTATCACTAGAGCTCCAACATGTGCCAGCCCATGTGACATTTGAACCATAGGTTGTAAATAGGCTGCAGGTAATTTCCACGTATCCATGTCTTTGTTGCGCCAACAACCCTCATTGTCCAATATTCCTTCTTTGGACCATTGCTCAAGTTCTGCTACAGAGGCATATTTCTGTACATCTAGTACTTCCTCTCTAACATCATGCCATTGCTCAGCTTGAGATTTCACTACATACATGGAAGTAGTGCTGCGTTTCATTGCAGTTTCACGAACTACGCGATCAGCAAAAGCATTGCTTTGCCCTATCTTATCAGTCACTTTCTTGTGTGCGCTACGCTTCACAATCGATATCTTATTTGGATATGTCAATGCAGTCAAAAGGTTATGTACTAGTTCTCCATGCATTATCTGCATCCCATGGGATGTAAGAAAGCCTCTTTCCTTCCAGAGTAGGCAAAAAATCAAGGGTCACTCCAAAAGCATAGCGGCTGTCTGTGTAAATGTTCATACACAAGTCAGTGCTTGTGTCAAAGCTATTAGTTCAGCTGCTTGAGCCGACTTCTGAGATATGTGAGCTGTTTCCACTACTGTCTCAAGCGTGGTGATTGCATATGCGGCTGAGGTCGTGCCATCTGGTAACTTCAAACAGGACCCATCAACCCACAGTTCCCCATCTACATCTGGAAGGGGCGTATCTTGAAAATTGATGCGACCCTTTGTCTGTTCCTCAGTAAGGAATATCCAATCATGAGGCTCCTTTGACTGGGAATGAGTCGCAGAATATGGCAACAAAGTGGCTGGGTTTAGTGTGGCGCATCTCTTCATGGTAATATGGGGTGCTAACAGTGTCAATTCATATCCTGTCAGGCGAGCACTAGTTAGGGGTTGCGTTCTGGTCTGATTCAAAAGAGAATCTACTGCATGGGGTACTAGCACTAACAGTTTGTGTGACAAAACTATCCCTTCACTCTGACGTATGGACACAGCTGTCGCTGCAACTGAACGAAAACATCCAGGCAACGCACAAGCAACAGGATCGAGAACTGCTGAAAAATATGCACAGGGACGCTGCTTCTCACTGTATGTCTGTACTAAAACTGATAATGTATATCCATCTTTCTCGTGTACATAGAGTGTAAAAGCTTTTGTGTGGTCTGGTGTGCCTAACACTGGTACAGAACAAAGAGCTTGTCTAAAATTGCTTGAATGCGATCTGGTGTCAATGCTCGACCCTCCTTAGACAGAAGATCTCCTAAATTGGTCACCTTCGGTCTACAATATTGCAATTTCTTCCGTGATACTTTATGGTTGTGTGTAGCAAGGAAAGAAAGTAAAGACAAACTAAATTTTACACACTGCTCAGGCATATCAGCTGCCAATAATATGTCATCGACAAATTGTATGAGAGCTACTCCTTCAGACAAAGTAAAGCAATCCAGTTGTCGTTTTAAGGCTTGACTATAAATACTAGGACTCTCAGTTTAGCCTTGAGGAACTCTACAAAATCTGTACGATCGATTATTCAAAGTGAAACCGAACAAATTTTAGCTATCAGGATGAATAGGGATCGAAAAGAAAGCATTCTTCAAGTCTATCACAGAGAATGTAGGCCCTGTTGGAGGAACCAAAGTAAGTAATGTTGTTTTGCCAGAAACCACAGGGTACTGCGGTACTACAATCTTGCTGACTTCTCTCAAATCTATGATAAATCTATAAATCCTAGTGTCAGTATCTTTTTTCAGAATGGGAAGAATCGGACTATGGCAAACATTGTAAGGAACTTCTTCCACAACCCCCACTTTAATAAAATCATGAACAATGCGTGTAAGTGCTTTTTCTCCTTCTCGAGAAATTTTATACTGAAGCAGTCTTGGCCATGAAGCACCCTCCTTGACACTAATATGTACTGGCGGAATAACCATTTGCCTTACATTGGTGTCTGAAGTAGCCCACAAAGTACTAGGGAGTGAGGCTAGTGCATTTTCCTCTTTAACAATACAAGATCTCTCAATCACAGGGTAGTTGTCATTCAAAATAACCTGTACTCCTTCCGGAGAATATCGTATCGTAGCCCTGAAATATTTGAGCATATCAAGACCCACAATATTGTCGGGTGTGTTTGGAGAAAGCAAAAACGGACATGGAGCAGTAAACTTATCAACATGGAATGCAAGTGGTTGTGACAATGGGCTAACGGAAGGTGTTCCATCGAAACCTATCAATGTAATGGTTAAGCCAGACAGTGGAGCCCTTGGAACCAATTGTTTAGATAAGGGGCTACAACTAGCTCCTGTATCAACCAGAAACTGATCAGTAGAACCCAAAACATGTGCTGTAACACAGGGACCCCTCTGATCTACTGGAACTTCAACTGATTCCTTACCACATCCTAGGAAATCCTATGCATAAGCAGAATCTTGCAAATCAGACGGCTCATAGTCAGACATTTGATATTGGTTCCTTCTGTCAAAAATATTAGACCCCTCCTGTCTACGTTTATTAGCATCAAACCTAGCCCAATCATTTGTGTTTCTTCTAGGCCCTGAATATCCAGAACGATTCCTCATTCGTCCCTGACCACGTGATTCCTGTTGAGCACGCAGTACTGGACAGTCAGTAATCCAATGTCCAAACTGCCTGCAGTACGCACACTGGTCAATAGACAAATTTGAACAATCAAAAGACGAAGCACAAGATCCACTTTAAATCTTTCGTCTTTTTTATCCTCATTACCCTGTGCTTCTAGCGCCTGGCATTCGTAGTATTGAGCCATAGTCAAAAGAGAAACCGGAGAAGAAGTTGTCCATGAGCTCTCACTGGCCTTTAGGCGACTAGCTATTCCTGGCAACAAGTTGGCGACATATTTATCTACAAACAGATGTCTGCCCGTGTCATCCGTTAACGACTGGCCACTAAAATAGTTGAATGTTTCCTCAAAGCGCGTAAAGAAATCTGACCCTGACTCATCTACCTTTTGCTTGCACGACCCTAACACGGTCCAATCTATCTTTTTAGGGGGAATAATCATCTTTAATTTAACTAATATAGTAGCAGGGAGATCTAATATTAATTTACACAGTTTCTGTGCAGGCTACCGTTCTACATCCATTTGTTCCAACTCTGTCCATAAAGCCCCAAAAGTTGCACAATCATCTACTTTACGCACAGTTCCTCACATATCAGGGGGTAATATCAATCTGAAAAACAAATCAATATCTGGCAAAGTCATAGTACAAGAGCTAATGGCGCCTTCAACTTCCTCATAAAAAGCTGCTTGATTTTTTCGCGGATCAGGCAATGCATTTTTAAGGGCCATGACATCTGCTCTATTCCAAGCAGTGTAAACCCAATTATAAATAAAGTACCCTTTTGCATCGGTAGAAGTCTTATCATCATTTGTACCCGCTCCCTTAGGAGGAACATATAAAGGCACGGCTTCCCGCATGGGTTTCACATTAATTACAATATTCATATCTGTTTCAGGAGTAGAAGTTCGTGAAATGCTGAAGTGGGATGTTTGTGCAGCTGCGTATACTGCTTTTTTCGCCTCCCGCAAACGGACTGCTTCATCACATAGTTTAACCAAGCATCTGATCATGTCAGTCACCTGGGAGAAGACAAAAGAACCTTCACGTAATTGCTTACAATCAGCTGCTATATCATCTTGCTCTACTTCCACTGAATATTTCCTAAATCGATCAACAACCTCTGCAGCCAATATCTCGGTAAAATATTTTTGTTCCCTTTCCGACCAATTGTTAATAGTATCTAGAAGTTCAGAAGCAGTGATAGTACTACGGTCGGCTTTTCGCTCCGCTGATCTAATCTCAAAGGAACGTTTGGTAGTTAACATCAAGCGAGTGTCTCGGGCTTTATCCTGATCTGAATGAGAGTCCTCATCTGACTCATAAGGAGCAGAAGGGAAAGTATTCGAAGGTGGAGAACGATCTAATAACAAGAAGTCATCTTGAGGTTTATTAAGGCTAGGATAAAAGGGTTGCCTAACAGCGTATTGGCCAGTTACCTGCAAGTGGTGCTCCCTATCCTCTCTGGCTTTAATTTCTTTATATTTTATTTCCAATGCTTTTGCATGTATAGTCTTTATTTGTTCTTTTTCAATCAAGGCTTGCTCATGCTTCATTCCCTCATGCACTTCTTTCTCCCACATTCGCACACAGTCAAATATGTCTTGCCTAGCCTTTCGCTTAAACAGTCGTTGCTCCACATACTGAATCTTTCGTAAATCAAATGACCCATGCACAGGCCAACGCAACTCAGGATCATTACAAGTATATTTATTCCATAACGTGCTGTACATTATGGAAGAAATACCATACTTAATATACATGTCCCTATTAGGCGTCCCCTCCGTGGGTGGCCGGTTGTGTTTCATCGAGTTTAAGACTGGTACCACTACAAAAGCAACACATCTCCTTATTACCCGCCTATATGAATTGCAATGCAAATATGTACTTAGACATCAATCATGAAAAGTTGGCCAACGCATACTTAGATACTAAACCACAGTAAGCGTTACTTAATTACCTTACCAGTCCAAGGCATCAATATAACCCGAAAGCAAGCGTTGCATCAAACAACTCTTACCAATCCTTTGGGTACAGATTCCAACTGTAAAGTTCTCAAATCGACCAAATGGTGACTGTACGGCGAATCAACAGAAGAGATCTCAGTCGAGGACCGGCGCAACCTGGATGGTCAGATCAGAAAGAAAGGGAAAACGCTGTGGGTGCCAAGACTTGGGTCTCCTCCGGCAGTGATCACGTCCAAAGCGAGATTCCAATCCTTCGTCGCGACTAGTCCTTCGAGCATCCGAGTTGCCGATGAGCCCCTTGTTGGAAGCGCCAATTTAAGGTAGTGAGCCTCAGCAGGGCCTACCAGTGCAAGGGATTCGCCCTTCTCTGCACAGAGTCCTTAGACCAATAGGAAGATGTTGGCACCGAAACTGGAATAGAAAAGACAAACTTTATTAAACCTCTTGAGGTGGAACTACATTCACACAACGCCCTTCGGTAGTGTATGAGGTAGCACACTGACTGGAAGGAGCTTGGTCCTTTTATACCCACAAAGGGGCTCAAAAGAAGGTTGTACAAGGTATAGAATACTGGTTTCAAATACATACAAGGTTATACCGAGAGTGTGCTAGCAACAAGTGGGAAGGGCTGACAATAAGCTAATTCTGGTGGACACATCCTGACAGTTACAAGTTAGGGACAGCTGTAAGCTTTACTGGGCATGTGCGAAGCAGAGGAGGATAAATATATCTCGTCTCTATGCAGATTTCAAGAGCAGTTAACAGGAAGGTAGAACAGAGCACATGGTGAGCACATGGCAAACAAAATGGCTGCCAGAAATACAAAATGGATTCCGCAAAATGGACAAGATAGTCTCTAAATACAGGATGTCTTCTGCTAATGCTTAATGTAATTGCTGCTAAATTACGAAAAGGCCAACTTCTCACATTGGTGTGCATCATGTGGGATTCCAGCTTGCCATTGTTTTAGCAGATAATCTCAAGTGAATGATCATTTGAAAACCACTAAAGGTACCAGAGGTACATACAATAAAAGCCTAAATACAGTATGTTTTACTGAACTTAAAGTTGTTTTCAAGGGCTTAAGCACACCCCTTCTACAACCCAAGACAGTTTAGTAGGTTAACAACTAGAATAGGTAGTGCAGACACCACACCTCACTAGTTATGTCTTCAGAGCCAGGAACCAGTTTGTCCCTGCCAGATGTCAGTATTTTACGGATATCCAATTATGACACATTCCCTTTTCTAGAATTAAGGGCTCTGTGTACTATGAGGAAACTGACGACAGGCAAGAATGCCACCACCCAACATCTCAGAGAGGTGTTAATGCTTGATGAATAGAAAAAGGCTTCAGGGCCTGAAAGGGTGGGCAGTGGGGTGGGAGCAACAGAAGGGAAAAAGGCCAGTGGTACCAATCCACAGGGCTCAGAGTCTGATGTTCACCAGGCAGGTGACAATGACCTAGACCTGGAAGACCCAGTACCAACTGGAGATGAAAAAGCCCAAAATGGCCCTGTCTGTGTCCCCCCAGTAAGAGTTGGGGGTGTGCCTAGGAGGCCGAGATCTCCTTCAGTGGAATCTAACCATTCGGGTACATCAGTAGGATACTCTGTCTCCTATCACAAGATGGAGACCTCCCAGGAGAAGAGAGAGAACCAGCTGAGGTTTGAAGAAGCCCAACTGGAGAAAAGAATACAAAAAGTAGCCTTAGAAAGGTAGTCCCTAGAGCTTCAAAGAGCAAGAAGAAAGATGGGACTAGAGTCCCAGGGTGGCAGCTATGTCCCTAGTGGTAGGGATAGGTCTTATGACCATAACAAATTGAGTAAGATTGTCCCTCCCTACAAGCGTGGGGATGACATCCACAAATGGATAATTGCACTGGTGAGGGCCTGCAAAGTACAGAAGGTACCCCAGGAGCAGTGGAAAGCAATCTTGTGGCTCTCCTTTGCAGAAAAAGGAAGAGATAAGCTCCTCACTGTTAGAGAAGAGGATGCTGATAATTACAAAGTCCTGAAGAGTCCTCTAATAGATGTGTTTGGCCTAACCACTGAGCAGTTTAGAATAGAGCTCAGAGATACCCAAAAGACACAGATTGAGGACTGGGTTGACTTTGTAGATTGTGCTTCTAAGGTGCTGGAGGGCTGGGTCTTGGGCAGTAAAGTGGGTGATTATACAGAGTGTATAACTTGATCATGAGGGAGCAGATCCCTAATAACTGTCAGAATCAGCTGTTGCATCAGCACCTGGTAGACTCTGACCTCTCCACAAGAATTGGGAAAGAAGGCAGACAAATGGGTCAGAAGCAGGGTGAAGCAGACGGTACATAACCTAGGTGGTGGCAGAAGAAGCAAGATTCTAATAAGGGTGGAGAGAAGGGTACAGACCATACGTCTTCACAAGGCCCCCAAAAATATTCTAATGGTGGGGATTCCCAATCTTCCAAAAAGAAAAGCCAAAATAAACCATGGTGTAAAATCTGTAAACAGAATAGCCATTGGACTAGTGACTGTAACAAGTAAAAATAATCAACTCCAGCCACAATTGCCCCTAAGGCCACTGTTCTCCCTAGTTCAGCTCCAAGTGGTGGTACTCAGCAGAAGGGTATAGTAGGGTTAACCCTGGGTACTGAGATGGACCCTGGCTTAGTACGAGTACCAACTCAGGCTGTCCTGATCTGTGATGGAGGCTTGGATATTTCCTCCTCTGTGAGTCCCAGTATCTTGGGCAAGTACAGACAGCAGCCTTTGTTCAATGGAAGAAGCTTTGGCCTACAGGAATGCAGGGGCAAGTGTCACTTTGGTGAAACAAGACCTTGTGGACCCTGGACAGATCATACTTGGCGCACTTTACCAAGTGAACAATGCTAGCAATGTTAGGACCAACGGTTCCCTGGCAGTTGTTAATTTCTCCTGGAGAGGGCTAACTGGCCTCAAGAAAAGTTGTGGTGAGTGCAGACCTCCCTGTTGAATGCTTGCTTGGCAATGATCTAGCCTGGTCTGAAGTGGAGTCAAGGACCCATGCAGAAATGTTAGGAATCTCTGCACATGTGTTTGCTGTGACTAGGTCACAGGCCAACATGTCTGAAACTGAACAGGCCCTGGATTCTGGAATAATGGATCAGGTGCCTTCCAAGAAAAGGAACAATAGGGTTAAGGCAGTGCCTTCCCTCCTGACTCAGAGTGATGATCAGTCTCTTGAGGGAGATGATTGTGCTCCTGAAGAAGGAACATGCAAGCTTTCTTCACCCTGGGGATCCTCAGCAGACCCCCACCAGTGGACCTGACCGCTCGAGCAGGTTCGTAGACTTCGATCAGTCTCCTCAATGGTCGAGGTGCAATGCCATTCAGGATCCGGTGACAGGTGCAGAGGGCTTCAAATTCGACTCTGATCCTCACAGGGAGCCAGTGTAACTTCTGCAGGGCCACCTTCGAAGGCGCCCTTTTGGGCAGCCTAAGGATCAAACGTGCTGCCGCATTTTGCAGCACTTGAAGGTGGGCCATGCTTTTATCCGGTACCCCCAGGTACAGCAGGTTCGCATAATCCAATCTTGCGGTCACCAAAGCATGTACCAGGGTTTGACGAGCTTCCATCGGCAATAGGTCCAAGACTTTCCTCAGTCTTTTCAGTACCCCAAAGCACACTTCAACCACCTGGTTGATCTGGGGCCCGAAAGTAAGACTCGCATCAAACCATACCCCTAGGTTTTTTGCCTCCTGGCAAGGGGTGGGAGTTGGTCCTAAACAAGATGGCCACCAGGCCGGCGACCAAGCAGACTGGACTCTCCTTACCACCAACACCTCTGTCTTGATGCTGTTTAGTTTCAAACAGTTGATGGCCATCCAATCGGCAAGTTCTTTCATGCACGACCGGAAGCCATCTGCAGCAAGACAGGGCGCATGCGACAGGGAGATGACCAGCTGCGTGTCATCGGCGTAAGATACCATTTAGAGGCCATGGCTCTCCACAATGGAGGCTACAGGCGCTACATACAAATTAAAAAGGGTCAGGCTCAGGGACGAGCCCTGAGGCACGCCTTGGCCCAAAAGTACCCCCTTAGAAAAGCAGTCGCCTTGCCTCACTTGAAAGCTTCTCCCCGTTAGGAAGGCCTGGATCCACCTCAGCGCAGTATTAGCGATGCCCCCTCTGTTCAGACACTGTAGCAAGGTGGTATGTGCTACAGTGTCGAACGCTGCGCTGAGGTCTAACAGGATCAGGGCCATAGTTTGCCCTTCGTCTACGCCCTGTCTCAGATGTTTTGTTGCCATAAGAAGGGCGGACTCAGTAGAGTGGCGCGGTCTAAAGCCAATCTGCGTAACGTGGAGCAATCCCGCCTCCTCCACATGTTTCATAATTTGGGTGTTTACCACCTTCTCCGCCACTTTGGACAGAAAAGGCAGGAGTGAGATGGGCCTCAGATTTTCTAACACCTCAAAGCCAATGTGGGATTTCTTTCGGAGAGGGAGCACCACTGCCTGTTTCCACCCCTTAGGCAACATGCCCGACTTGAAGGAGGTATCCAGGACATGCCTTATGTAGGGCTCCAGTACTTCCAGGCTGTCCCCCAAACGTTTAGGGGACACCGGGTCCAAAGGGGAGCCCGATTTTACAGAGAGGCATACCCTGACTAGCTCTTCAGGAGGGGGGGCAATGAAGTTTGTGAGGAGCCCCGCAGTCTCCGTGCCCTCCGATGTTACCTCAAGCTCAGCCCCTGTAGGGGGAGGGTTAGGAAAGGTCGAGTACATTTTCTCGACTTTAGTGGAGAAGGATTTGGCGATGCGATCGCATGTTTCCGTCGAACAACTCTCCGGGTCTGCAGATGAGTCTATAGAAGTCAAAGACTTATAGATGCCGAAGAGTTCTTTGGCCGAATTTTTTGCCCCTAAAATTTGTCCTGCATAAAAGGCTGCCTTCGACTTTTTAATCAGCCTGTGATGAAGCCGCCTTTTTTCTAAAAACAATTCCCTGGCCTAGTATCATATGTCACCCTCCAAGCTCTTTCAGCTCGCTTACATTCCGCCTTTGTTCGCCGCAGCTCTTCACTGAACCATGGGGCTGATCTTTCCTTGCGGCCGCATGCGGATGTACGGCAGAGTGGAGCGGTCTGATCAAGCGCTTCTGTAATGCGCCTATTCAGGTTAGAAACCGCAGTTTCTATATCCTCACCCAGGCTGGCCGTCCCTAATCAGAGCTTGATTAAAATCCTCCAAGGAGAATTTTGCCCACTTCCTCCTTAAATAGTTCAGGGGTGCCTGACTGAATTTGGATGATGGACTTTTCAAGAGAAGGCGGAAGGTGCACTTGTAGTAAAGTCAGACATGTAAGTAGGAATTCCTCAAAGTACTTCTTTTATTCAATCACTCTTCCAAACCGGCACACAGCCAACGCGTTTCATTCCCAATTGTGCCAAAAGGGAACTTCATCAGGGCTGTAACAATCATGGACCGACAACAAAAGACCCTGTCCAACGGACGTCAACTTGTGTCAGTTACTGAAGAAATAGAACAGTCTATGTGTACTGATACCTATTCCGAAACCCTGCGCCCAAGTTTACTTTAAAAGAGGCCCATCTTCCTTGACAGATACACAGAACAACAAGTACAACATGTCTGACCCTTCTAGGTCAATAACAGGGATCCACACCAACAATGTTGGACCAAATTCTACTTAGAAAAAATGTGCGAGAAACAAGTGACACCTCACGGAAACACCACCATCGGGGTAACTGGTATGTAATTTCCAGACAAGCCCCTGTCTCATCATCGGTAGTCACTTGATTCTCAAAGAAAGTAGAAGGAAAGTTATCAAAACAAACAACCAAAAACGTGTAGCAAACAATGGAAAGCAGAAAGCATCTGCTAGTGACAAACACACAACATAAAAAAGTGCATAAAACACAGCATCCAGTTCCCTTAACCAACTTTATTCATAGGGAAATGAGTGTATGCTGTACATATAAAAGGCTGGAAGCTATTCATGCATAACATTACCTATTGCCAATGCCGACATGTTTCACTGCCACAGCAATTTTGGCAGTTTCATCAGGGCTGCACTATATGCACTTGTTCTGTGTTAACTGCCAAAGAAACAGGCACATAAAAACAGTTAAAAGCATGTAAACATACCTATGGGTAGCCGTATATGTGGTGCCAAATGTAAACATTGTTTACCCAGAGCCAGCCTGTTTGCTCAGACCAGCCGCCCAGGGGTTACCGGCATCGGTTCCCCAGTTTTGCATACCGTTCCAATATTACCGCTACCTTTCCAAACCACGTCATGTGACCGCAAGCAGTGGGCGTAGGCTGTTGCAGGGGGTTATCACAGCGCGACCGGGTTACACACATTGTGAAGGAGATGAAGCGCTCAGCACGAGACATCACGGTGAGAAGTATCGTAGTAGATTGAGTGAGACTGGGGCGTATGACTTTTGCTTCGAGCCTAGCAGTCGCACATTGAGCAGGGAGAGGGTTTGGTCCTCCAGAAAACGTGGGATAGCGCATTTCAATTTTTGAGGGCTGTTTTCCACAATAGCAAGGGTGTTTTACACTTGCATCCCCCATTTGAGCAGGAATACACCAAGGTCAAATGCTATTGTTTGAGCACTTTGTTTGATAAACTTGTAGCTGCATCAGTGTGTGCCTAACGTTCAATATAGATGTGTGCTACTGTTCGACTTTTTGAATTCACAGTTGAGTAACCTTTTAACAATGAAACATAGTATGTATGGTTTGCCCGGTGTGATGGTTTGAAGGAGTACTCGTTCAGCCTCCCAACAATGAGACAGGCTTTATATGTTTTCTGACAGTTGGAAACTCTGTTTGTTTATATCGTCAGAATGCTAAAGGCTAAGTGAAGGCGAGAACTCACGTTTGGAGTACTCCTGAATCCCTTTCAACCCCTGGGCGGCTGGTATGAGCAAACAGGCTGGCTCTGGGTAAAGAATGTTTACATTTGGCACCACATATACAGCTACCCATAGGTGTGGTTACATGCTTTTAACTGTTTTTATGTGCCTGTTTCCTTGGCAGTTAACGCAGAACAAGTGTCCAAGAGTGGAGTGGCAGCATATAGTGCAGCCCTGATGAAACTGCCAAAATTGTTGTGGCAGTGAAACATGTCGGCATTGGCAATAGGTAATGGCATGCATTAATAGCTACCAGCGTTTTTATATGTACATCATACACTCATTTCCCTATGAATAAAGTTGGTTAAGGGAACTGGATGCTGTGTTGTATGCACTTTTTTATGTTCTGTGTTTGTCACTAGCAGATGCTTTCTTCTTTCAACTGTTTGTTACACGTTTTTGGTTGTTTGTTTTGGACACTTTCCTTCTACTTTCTTTGAGAATCAAGTGACTACCGATGATGAGACAGGGGCTTGTCTGGAAATTACATACCAGTTACTCCGATGGTGGTGTTTCTGTGAGGTGTCAATTGTTTCTCGCACATATTTTCTAAGTAGAATTTGGTCCAACATTATTGGTGTGGATCCCTGTTATTGACCTAGAAGGGTCAGACATGTTGTACTTGTTGTTCTGTGCATCTGTCAAGGAAGATGGGCCTCTTTTAAAGTAAACTTGGGCGCAGTACAGTGAATTGTCCCCTCATAGATTGCAGGGGTTCGGAATAGGTATCAGTACACATAGACTGTTCTATTTCTTCAGTAACTGACACAAGTTGACGTCCGTTGGACAGGGTCTTTTGTTGTCGGTCTATGTTTGAGTGGAGGGCAACCCAGTCCTATTTTCCCTCAAAGCTCCCATTGAGAGTTTGACTGTAACAATCATAGACAAAATGTAACATTAAAATAAACGTAACCAACATTTAAAAGAGCATACAAAGTATTTTACGAAATGACCCACAAACTTATACAGAGAAATTCTTTTTGACATAAAATATTTACAAACATGTATACATGACTATAAAAGTAAAAATCACATAGTTAACACAAAACTATATGTATAACACATTCAACTTTTTAGATACAGTTATATACATTTCCAGAATATAAAATCACATATTTATCAGTGCATACTGGAGAGAAAAACAATACTAAGAATAATAGTATGACCATATCCCAAGGGATAATTGCGGAGAGATGAAGGGAAAAAAGGCAAGGCTGTCAGGTGTATGTATTGCAAATACTTTCTTACTTGGTCAAAATGAAAGAGTCAAGCCTATCAGCAACACAATTTACCAAAGAGAGCAAGGCAACAGCACAGGCAGTGCTATTACATTTAATTAAGTGATACCAAAGGGGATGATGGATGGAGCGTTTGAGCAAATCAAACACCCACCCCCAGTCAACTGATCTGGAATCAATCCATCATCATTCTTTAGCTCACTCCACCACCTCAGTTCAGACACGGCCATATGCAAATCAGTCTGACCCTGTGCCTCATGGAAACAGTCCAGCCTGAACTGCCAAGCCATGTCTTCCCTGGACCAGAAACAAGCATTCTGGGACTGGTTTCGGGTTCATAACCCTCATCAGCCAGGCATTCTTGAATCCAGTGGCAAAGTGAGCAAGGGACCCACGTCTGGGCATACCCTGCCAACTTAGGGCAAACAAAGCGATAACAAAGGGGATGATGGACGTAGCATTTGAGCAAATCAAACACCCAACCCCAGTCAACTGATATGGGTTTAATCCATTATCATTTTTAGCTCACTCCACCACCCCAGTTCAGACATGGCCATATGCAAATCAGTCTGACCCTTTGCCTCAGGGGAACAGTCCAGCCCGAACTGCCAAGCCATATCTTCCCTGGACCGGAAAAAAGGCATCCTGGGACCGGTCCAGTGTTCATAACCATAATCAGCCAGGCTATCTTGAATCCAGTGGCAAAGTGAGCAAGGGACACACATCTGGGCATACCCCGCCAACTTAGGGCAAACAAAGCGATACCAAAGGGGATGATGGACGGAGCGTTTGAGCAAATCAAACACCCACCCGAGTCAACTGATCTGGGTTTAATCCATCATCATTCTTTAGCTCACTCCACCATCCTAGTTCAGACATGGCTATATGCAAATCAGCCTGACTCTGTGCCTCATGGGAACAGTCCAGCCTGAACTGCCCAGTCATGTCTTCCCTGGACTGGAAACAAGCATCCTGGGACCAGTTTCGGGTTCATAACCCTCATCAGCCAGGCTATCTTGAATCCAGTGGCAAAGTGAGCAAGGGACCCACATCTGGGCATACCTTGCCAACTTAGGGCGAACAAAGCGATACCAAAGGGGATGATTGACGGAGCATTTGAGAAAATCAAAACCCACCCCCAGTCAACTGATCTGGGTTTAATCCATCATCATTCTTTAGCTCACTCTACCTCCCCAGTTCAGACATGGCCATATGCAAATCAGTCTGACCCTGTGCCTCATGGGAACAGTCCAATCCGAACTAGAAAGCCATGTCTTCCCTGGACTGAAATCAAGCATCCTAGAATATGTAAGTTACATTCAGAAGAAAAGAAACATTGAGACAAAGCAGAGGCTATAATCAGTCCCGGCACATCAATAGGTAGTCACTACTGTCCAGGTTCAGAAATAAATGCAGACAATCTCAGGGAAGAGTCCTGGCTAGTATAGATTGAAAGAAAAAGTTGAAATGCATGTGGGTGGACACCTAAGGCCTAGTACACAAGAAAGGATAATGGAGGCACAAGGGTATAACCATTGTTCTTTATCCCAAAAAATAATGTAGTTCCCTATCTGTATTGTGTCCCATCAAAGTTGCTTGAAGGCGACAGATCCATTTTGCCTCCCTTTGTCTGACAAGCAGTTCACGGTTCCCATCAGTTACCACAGAGACATGGTCAAAACCATGGAACCAGAAGCTGTTGTTATTGGGAAGTGTATCCCTATAGTGGTCACTGAGGGGGTAGCGGTTGTCCTAGTTAATTATCGCCCTTCAATGTTCTTGTATTCATACTTTTAGTGGGAGCAGAGTGCTACCCACATAAATAGAGCCAAAGTCACAACCTACGACATAAATGACATGGGTGGTGTTGCAATTTATAAAGTGTCCGATATCAGAGGACCTAGATTTGTTATATGAAAAACTGTTGATTTTGTTGCTGCCAAAAGGGCAAATATTGCAAGAGGTACAGGTGTAACAACCCAAAGGTTTAGGGGGTATCCAAGTGTTATGATCCTGTTTGTTGAAAACATAGCAGGGGCATAGGGTATCACGCAGTGTTCTACCCTTGCGGTACGTCAAAGTGGGTGAGTCAGAGATACTTTTTTCAGTCCTGATACATCTAATAACAATCCCCAGTTCTTTTTCAAAATGTTCCGGACTTTACCACTATTCAGATTATATTGTGTGACAAAGCTGACTGGCCTATATGGTACAGTGTCCTTCACATTTTTAGGATTATCACGAAGAGTGTCTTCCCTTGTTAAGCGTTTAGCTTTAGTGAGTGCTTTGGATAATGTCTCCTTTGTATATCCCCTTTTTAGAAATCTTTGTTTGCATTCAGGCAAATTGTTCAAATAGGCCTCTTCCTTACTACAATTCCTGTAGATTCTAGTCATCTCCCCAAAGGAGATATTATTGATGACACACTGTGAATGGGCTCTCCCCGCATGGAGAGCCCCATTGCAAGTTGTATCCTTCCTGTAAAGGGTACTTTCAACTACCTGATCCTTGACATAAAACTGTATGTCAAGAAAGTTAATTCTATCTTTGTCACAGTTCATAGTGAATCTGACTTTGAATTCATTATAGTTAAGGTACAAGAAATACTGCAGCAGGTGTTCTCTGGATCCTGACCATAGGCGGATAACGTCTTCTATGAACCTCCTCAAGTACACAATGTATTCTGTCCAGGAGGAGATACGTCTGCTTCAGGCAAACTCCCTCTCAAACCAGACCATAAAGAGGCAGGCATATGAGGGAGCAAACCTGGAGCCCATTGCAGACCCAAGTATCTGCTGGTACCAACATTTGCCATGCAGAAAGAAGTTATTTGTTTCTTTTGTGCTAATTGGGATGATGGACTCCTGTATTCAGAGAGTGGAGACCCCAATTCTGGTGCAGCCAGGAGGTTGGAGGTTGGTCATACCTTTGAAGTTCAGGGGATTTCTATTGACACTAGCCCATGCTATTCCTTTAGCATGACACCTGGGCCAAAACAAAACTTGGGACAGAATTGTTCCTCACTTTCATTGGCCCCACATGTCTGAAGACACAAAGAAGTTTTGTCGCTCCTGTGTCACCTGTCAAGCCAGTGTAAAGACAGGTGGCACCGCAAAGGCCTCCCTGATACCACTACCTGTGGTGGGGGTTCCCTTTGAGAGAGTGTGGATTGACATTGTTGGATGAATGGACCCCCAGACTGCATCTGGGCACAGGTTCATCCTAGCGGTGGTGGACCATGCCACTAGGTACCCAGAGGCAATTCCCCTTAGGATCACTACAGCACCTGTTGTGGCAAGAGCCCTCTTGGGAGTGTTCTCAAAAGTGGGTTTCTCTAAAGAGGTAGTATCTCACAGAGCAGCAAACTTCATGTCTAGCTACTTGACTGCAATGTGGAAGGAGTCTGGAGCGAATTACAAATTCACCACACCCTATCACCCACAGTGCAATGGTTTAGTTGATCAAGGGTCTTCCAGAAAAGCTTAGGCGGAGATGGGACATCCTTCTAACCTGCCTTTATTTGCATACAGGGAGGTTCCTCAGAAGGGGTTTACTACAGCCCTTTTGAACTTCTGTTTGGGCATCTTGTAAGAGGCCCATTGTGTCTAGTGAAGGAGGGATGGGAGTTACCTCTAAAACCCCCTAAACAGGACATAGTGGACTATGTACTTGGTCTCCTCTCTAGGATGGCCGAGTATATGAAAAAGGCAACTAAAAACCTTGAGGCTAGCCAGGAATTACAGAAGCCTGGCATGACCAAAAGGCTGTACTGACTGTTTACCAGCCAGGACAGAAAGTATGGGTGTTGGAGTCTGCGGCCCCAGCAGCTCTCCAAGACAAGTGGGGTGGACCCCACACTATTGTTGAACCGAAGGGAGAGTTTACCAATTTGGTGGGCCTAGGAGCTCACAGGAGCCCCCATAGGGTGCTCCATGTCAACAGACTGAAACTATATGTTGACAGGGCAAACATAGACTTGCTCATGGATACTGATGAGGGACAGGAGGAGGAGAGTGACCCTCTCCCTGACCTGCTCTTGAAGAACCCTGATGATGGGTCAGTGGATGGTGTATCCTTGGCAGGCAGCCTCACTGCTCAGCAGCAAACTGATTGCAGACAAGTGCTCAGTCAGTTCAGCCATATGTTCTCTCTGACTCCAAGTCAGACCACCTGGTGCACTTATGAAGTGGAAACTGGGGACAGACTGCCTGTTAAAAATAAGATTTACAGGCAATCCTGATCATGTCAGGGGTTGTATCAGGACAGAAGTCCTGAGAATGCGGGATTTGGGAATTATTGAACCCTCAGATAGCCGTTGGGCTAGTCCAATGATCTTGGTGCCAAAGCCTCACACCCAGGGTGGTAAGAGAGAGATGAGATTCTATGTTGACTACTGAGGTCTCAATACAGTCACTAGGACTGATGCACATCCAATCCCACGAGCTGATCAGCTTATAGATACTTTGGCCTCAGCTAAGTTTCTGAGCACATTTGATCTTACAGCTGGCTACAGGCAGATCAGATTAGCTGATGATGCAAAGCCACAGACAGCATTTTCAACCCCTAGTGGGCACTATCAATTTGTGGTAATGCCCTTTGGTCTGAAGAATGCACCTGCCACTTTTCAAAGGTTGGTAAACAAAGTCCTAACAGGCCTGGAAGACTACTGTGCAGCATGTCTAGATGATATTGCTGTCTTTAGCTCCACCTGGAAGGATCACCTGGTCCACCTGGGAAATGTTTTGGAGGCCCTGCAGAAGGCAGGCCTAACTATCACGGCTACTAAGTGCCAGATAGGGCAGAGTCAGGTTGTGTACCTGGGACACCTTGTAGGTGGAGGCCAGTTTCAACCATTGCAGAGCAAAATCCAGACCATCATGGACTGTGTAGCTCCAACTACCCATACTCAGGTCAGAGTTTTCTTGGGCCTGACTGGGTACTACAGGAGATTTGTCAAGGGGTATGGTTCATTTGTGACACCCTTGAATGACTTAACTTCTAAAAGAATGCCAAAGAAAGTTCAGTGGACAGTTAGCAGTCAAAAGGCATTTGGTGACCTGAAGCAGGCCATGTGCACTTCACCAGTTCTGCAAAGTCCTAACTACTCCAGAGAATTAATTGTCCAAACAGATGCACCTGAGTTGGGGGTAGAGGCTGTGCTATCACAATTGAATGATGAAGGTCAGGACCAACCAGTAGCTTTTACTAGCAGAAGGCTGACCCCTAGAGAGAAACGTTGGTCAGCTTTTGAGAGGGAGGCCTTTGCTGTGTTCGGGCTCTGAAGAAGCTGAGGCCATACTTGTTTGGCACTCACATCACTGTTCACACTGACCATAAGACAACAATCAAATTTTGGCAACCAAGTTAAAGATGAGGCGCACAGCTCTAAGTAGGGAATATATTGCAAGATAGGAAAAATCTGAAGTGTGAACTCGGAGAGAGAAAGGTACTGGTTGCCAGACAGTCACCAAAACACCCCAGAACTCCGGGGTAAATTGACATTCAAAACAGTATCTCTCTGAGCTCCACAATTATAATCACTAGATCGTGAATTCACCAATCCGATATAGTGTTCCAATATGCTCAAGTGCAGGAGTAATGTCTTTTGCCACAGTATTGTCTTTGTAATGAAAGAGTTCCACCAATCCGGTATTCCAATCTCTTTTAATGGTATTATCTCTTCAATTCAATTCACATTTGTCCATAATTGTCTTTCAGCCAACACGTGTTTCGTCTGATTCTAATCTCCGCATCAATAGACTTCATCAGGGCTCAGTCACAATTAGGCGAAAGGCGGGAAGTTTACGAGGAGATATTGGGGTCAACGGACAGGTACACGTACTCGTGTATCCAGATACCGTATTTGCTGTATCTCGTTTGACATTCCTTGTGAAGAAGATTAACCTATTCGATGATAGGTTCCTCTAACTGATCTCTACAAAATACTGAAATACTTTGAACTATTGTTTTTGACAAGACCTAATTGTGACTGAGCCCTGATGAAGTCTATTGATGTGGAGATTAGCTTCAGACGAAACACGTGTTGGCTGAAAGACAATTATGGACAAATGTGAATTGGATTGGTGAATTCCACGATCTAGTGATTATAATTGTGGAGCTCAGAGAGATACTGTTTTGAATCACACTGACCATAAGCCCTTCTTATGCCTAAAACAGATGAAGGGTAAAACCCGAAAACTTTTGAGGTGGTCCATTACCCTACAGGGGATGGACTACACAGTGGAACAATGGCCTGGGAGTAACCATGCCAATGCAGATGGACTCTCCGGGTATTTCCACTTAGAACATGAAGACTGAACTGGTCAAGGTTAGTTTAATGTCCATGTGTAGGAGAGTAGAATCTGCTTACTATGGTTACCCCCACTTTTGCTGATGATTCACTGTTTTTTTACTTTAGTCTGACTGGGGCCCAGCGAACCAGGACCACAGACTATCTGCTTCCTCTCTAAAATGATTTCCTGTACATTAGGTACACTCCAGAGAGGTTACTGGGTTACCCGTGTGAATCCCTAGTATATGGTACCTTAGGTAGTAAGGGCATAGGTACCCCAGATGCCTACCAGAGGCTGAATCATGTATTATGCCACCCCTGGGAAGCCTTAGAAAATGGCACCACAGGTCTGCTACTGCAGCCTGGGTAAGGTGGTACATGCAAGTCCTACTAAGATATAGCTAACCTATATCTACCTTTAAATACTGACACATATAAACCTATAAGTCACTCCTACGGCAAGCCTTATCAATCCTGAAGGCAGAGTGCTTAGTTTTGTTTGAGAGGGTGCATGGGCAGGACCCCTCTGCAGCTTTCGGAATATATTCGCTGAAGCTGTTCTATGATGCAGCCAGACCATATACTCTTAAGTGCATTATAACCTTGCGGTAAATGCTAACTTTGGAATGGCTGCATGGAATCATGTTGTGTTTGGTGTCAAACACTTACCCCCCCCCCCCCGCCAGTCCTGGCGGCGGAGGTAGAATTCCACCGTTCTAGAGGTAGAGACATGTATACACTGACCTAACCGGTAATAGTTTAAAACATGCCGATATATGTGTTTAACACTTTCCTAAAACCACACATTATTTGTAACTGCAGACTTCATTGTGAAGTCCGATGTCTCTGAGAAAATGGAAAATGCATTTCAGATGCACTTTTATCAACAAATGTATAACATTTTTAGAAATTCACTGAAAAAAACAAAGGTTACAGGGACGTTACAGTTAGGAATTAATGTTTAAAAAGCTTTAGAAATGTACTGAAAAAACCAAAGCTTAGAGGGACATTATAGTTAGGGAAAAGAATTTAAAATAAAACTTAGAACTTCAGAAGAAAGACCAAAGGAAAATGTGTTTTGTGATCCCCCCCGCCTTTTTCTTCGCCCTCGCTTGACAGATCACCTTGAAACTTTCCAGACAGCAGATGAAGTGAGCGTTTAATTTTCAGGGAAAATTCATGAAGATTCATGTACAGACGTCAAAGATATAGGCAAGTAAAAACAGTGTTTTTCCTACGAAAACATAGGCCTACCTATAAATACCTGTATATTCTCTGAAAAAAAAGAAAGTTTACAAGGACGTTATAGTTAGGCTGAAATTTCACTTGTACAAAACCAGAGAAATTCAGCAGTTGTAGTTAGATGAGCAAACAATAACATGTGTCCCTGTAATGGACTGCTTATGGCCACACATATAATTCCATTGCTAAAGCTTGAGAGATTGTATGAAAGTAAGTATACTGCTGGAGTGATTATACTAGTGCAAGACTATTCGCTCAGTAATTAAATGACTGCATAGCTACTGGATGGGTGATAGGTTTACTACAATGGTACTCGCTACGTACTTACATGAGTAGACCCAGAGTGGTTCATCAGTGCACGCATATGCCTCAGTATTTCAAAGACTGCATGGGTTATAAATTGTTGTTTAGATGGCTGCATAGGTTCTGCGCAAATGTTATAATAATTGCATAGTTGCAGCCTTGTTAGTTGCATAAGTCAATACAGGGTACCTAGGTGATTAGATTAATGTGCACATAGTGCCTGCATACTTCAATAAATACATAATTTCTGCCTGCCTGATTGCAAGAGTACATGTATAGTTTCTGGATAATTGAATAACTCCATGAATAGTGAATCACTGATTTGATGACTGCCTTTGTAGTGGCTGGCTACATCTGTCACTATCAAACAACCTGTTTTATTCTATACATGTTTTTTTCTGAGCTATGTGGGAGTGAAATCTGGGTATTAAAATTAATATATATAATTGCATCCATGGCCCTCTTGAAACATACATTGCTTTTCTACTGAGCGTGCACATGCATCATTAAGTTTCAAAAACGGAAAACAACACTTTAAAATGTTGCAAAACACAAAACCTTTTGTGAATGACATGCCTACATCATTTCTCAACTACTTCTCCTGCTTCTAAAACATATGTTCAGCATATCTCAAACAAAACTTACACTTGAAATGAAGCTAGCACAAGAATTTTGGGGGCATTCTGCACTATTAATCCTTCTCAATTTGAAACAAAGCATGTTTAAAGAAAAATACAACCCTCCCCATAAACATGAAATTTTCATCAGAATTACTGAACATAGTTCACAATGTCAACATACCTGTGATTTCTTAATAGATGTACACCTTCACGCCATCTTTCCCAAAATAGATGACGCTCTGCAACTTTCAGCAAACTCAAAAGCCCAACCCTATATATAGCTATGTGTAAGCACAAAAACTATATCTCATAATCTAAGCATTTGCAAAGTGGTCATAAGAGTAAAAGAACACATTGAAAAACATTTCCCAATATATACCTAACAAGTATTACTTCTTTCTAATTCCTTCAAACCTAGATAGACAACATGTTCTCAGCTCTTCTTTCTCACTACACTATTCCAGTTTAATAATGTTACTGAAATTGCTACAACTCCCAGAATGCAAATTACAAATGTATATATTTTACACATGTTTACACATTTAAAACATTCTTAGTTCCTCATTGCAACTATCCTGAAAACTATACTGTTCTTTTTCAATAAAATTTGCAATGTAATAGACAGGCACTGATTAATTATTCTCTTACTTCCCAAAAGATTCACCACTAACTTCTTAAACACATAGCCTCTAATATATACAGTTCAACTCATACATTTTTTTCTTATCACTGTGATACTCCTTTTAATCAAACTCCCATATTCATCTTCATTTATGATGTACAAAATAATTACATAGCTATATTAATACCACTGAATTCTGTTTGTCGATTATACTGTTGTTTTAGCGCTTTCTGCATAGTTTGGACACTGTTATGATTTGTAAAAACTAATCACAAGATGGTACAGTACTTTCATACAAAGCAAGTCTAACATGGTAACCTCTTCAACTTTCCACTCTATCATCATGAGAAAGGCAGCAAATGAAATCATGTCTTTCATTTTAAATGCTGCATCTCCACTTGTTAATAGTTTGCATCTGCTGACCCTTTCCTTCTCTTTCAAAACAAGGTTCCTGTTGCCGCATTTTCACAATGTTTTTGGGTTAATTACGGAATATTCGCGAAAGAAAACAAGAGTTCAAACTGATAACTAGCTTCATTTTTCTGACATTAAAATACTTCACAATAGTTTATCACATAGTCCTGAGTTGGACATTAAAACTTTCCATTACTTATATTGTGCCATTGTGCCATCACAGCTCAACTTTGAAAGGACAAATTCTGTCTCTTTAACACCCTTTCCCCAATACAGTTTTAGCTCAGTGTAGCTAGTTACCCAGTGGAACCAGTAGGTCAAAAGTTCACAGCACATTCTAGAAAGAACATTCTGCTTTCAAATTAGATACAGCAGGTGTGGTTTCCTCCACAGATTCAAAAGCATTTCCATGTCTGTATTACATATCTTTTTTTAACAACAGCCAATATTAAGACTTTTACCTGAGCAGCCTAACACACCACCTACATTTATTCACTTTCATGCTGACAGCATCCAATGAAATATATATATATGTATTTAAAATAAAATAAAAAAAAAACACAATTTTAACTGCCTTTTATTTGGAAACTAACCACATTCAGCTCAAACATTGCTCTTTCACTTTAAAATGCTGTGAGTATGGATTGTGGGCCACAGCTATATCTATTGGGCTAAAGAGGCTTTAAAAAAGAGAGGTATAGACATGGACTTGGGTTTGTTAAATGTGCAGATTACTTGGTTTGGCCAGAGAGGGTTAAAGTTTCAGCAGTTGCTGGCTCTGGCTAACGCCTTTGTGGATATCCAAATTCCTCGCCTCATAATTGTGCACTGTGGTGGCAAAGACCTATGCACATTCAATGGAGTAGGACTGGGAATCCTAGTAAAAGAAACCTTTGCACAACTGATGTTGCTTTTCGCTCACACTGTCTTGGTGTACTCTAATATGTGCCAAAAACAGAAATGGAAGAAGTCAAATCAATTCTGTCCACAGATTGACAAAGCCTGGTTAACATGTTAATAAAACTGTTATTCTATTCCTTAGAGACCAAAACATGGGCACAATATATAACAACAACCTGCATTTCGATATGCAATAGAAATTATGTAGTGCACTTTACATACAAAGGCATCCGGGTGTTTCAAAGTAACCTGAAACTCTGCATCCGGTCTTATGTATAGCAGACATACACACACAACCAACACAACAGCTTTTGTCAGAGCCACCTTAGTACCCAAAATACTGTGAAGTGTTTTTCTCAAGGTTTGTTTTGGGAATTTTTGCGATGAAGTCATGGTCCTCACGGACATGTCATGAAAATGGAAAACAATTGCAGACATTCAGTGGCCTCAACATATCCAAAAATAATAAGTAAAAAAATCCATTCTGAACATTGCTCTACACACAATACTATATACATACTTCTTTCAAAGCATGTTTAAACTCATATTTTTATACTTAGTTCTTTAAAAACCATCTTTCACAGCTATTTGGAGCATCACAATGATGGCGTTATGTGCAATGATTGCGCCTTTCCCATAAAGTAAAAACACATACATGCACAGACATTATAGTTCTACACATTAGGGATTTATTACTGTACGCTTCAAACTCATGTTTTTCTAGTGTATTTCTATAACAACCATCTCTAAAACCTATTTTCCATTTTCGCAGTGACTCCAGTGATAGTGATGATGTTGTTCATCACGGTCCCCCGTGGGTTCGTTACGAAAGCAGAAAGCAAAAGTAGAATTTCAATAGCCATAACCACATAAAAACATGATAGCTATATAATGAATTCCAACCATCACAGTAGATAACTCACTATATAAATAACTCTATAAAAACATTTATCAGAATCTCAATATCTCTATAAGAATGCGCCTTAATGATTCATCAATATTCAATAAAATTGATAGTCACGATATCCCTTCAATTGTACATGGGGGCACGCTGTTGGTTGCAGCGCCATCACAAATATAGCATAAGATAAAAAAAAACAATTTTGGACACATAACTTGTATCACTAATACCTCCATTTCTCAACCGTGGGCTCAGAGTTTCTCCACCCTAACCCCTTATGTGGGATTTCAGTCACATTTTCAGCCCTGGGAACCATTCACAATATATAAAATGGCGACCACAACTTTCTATTCAGGTTGCGACCAGCTAATCAGAGCATTCCCCTGGCTCGTGCATTCATGATTCTTTGCAAAACCTTTGCAAAATATCAGCAATCAAAGATATCACTATGATTTTGAACTTACATTTCTCATAAACTACTGAATAGATTTACACCGATTAGGAAAAAAGCACTTCCTTGAGTTGACATCTACCTCCCTGCCAAATTTGGTGTAAGTCTGTTCAACGGGTTGGGCTGTACCTCCAGTAAGCGCCACGGAGCTGCGTTGCAGAGTGTGGTAAAAAGGAGCGTGGCCCCTGAACACCCCTCAGCAACAAAGCTCGCTGGTGCATACTGGAGGTACCTGGTGGGCTAGTTGGCCCCCAGGAACCCTCAGTATTGAAGAGGAATTGATTCCCCAACTTAAAATTCATAAAAGGGCGTGTTTTCAGACATGTCATCTCAGGCCCCGCTCCCTTCGTTCAACATTGTGCAAACGTACCCCCTGGCTAGTTTTAAGTTGGGGAATTTATTCTGCTTCAATACTGGGGATCCCTGTGGGCTAAAAAGCCCACCAGGTACCTCCAGTATGTGCCAGGGAGCTGCGTTGCAGAGAGGTGTTCAGAGGTCACGCCCCTTGTTACACCTCTCTGCAACGCAGCTCTGTGGCGCCTACTGGAGGTACCTAGTGGGCTAGTTGGAGCCTAGGGACCATCAGGATTCAAGGGGACTAAATCTTTTTAACTTAAAATGGACACAGGGTGCGTTTACACAGTGGTGAAGGGAGGGGATGGGGCCTGTGGTGACGTATGCAAACACTCCCTGTGTTGTGATTTAAGGTGGGAAAATAATTCCCCTCCAATCCCGAGGGCCCCTGGGGGCCAACTAGCCCAGCAGGTGTTTCCAGTAAGCGCCACTCTGCTGCAAAGAGGTGGTCCATGCCATGCTACTTTTTATACCTCTCTGCAAAGGCGCTTACTGGAGGTAACTAGTGGGCTAGTTTGACCCTAGGGACTCTCAGGATTCAAGGGGACTTAATCTTCCAACGAAAAACGGCCACAGGGCTTGCTTACACAGAGGGGAAGGGAGGGCATGGGGCCTGTGGTGACATGTGCAAACACGCCCTGTGGCACGTTTAAGTTGGAGAAATAATTCCCCTTCAATCCTGAGGGCTCCTGGGGTCAACTAGCCCACCAGGTTCTTCCAGTAAGCGCCACTGAGGTGTTGCAAAAAGGTGGTCCGGGCCATGCCCCTTTTTACACCTCCCTGCAATGGTGCTTACTGAAGGTACCTAGTGGGCTAGTTTGACCCTAGAGACTCTCAGGATTCAAGGGGACTTAATCTAACAAATTTAAATGGACACAGGGCGTGTTTGCACACATGTCACCTCAGGCCCCCCCCTCCCTTCACCAGTGTGCAAACTCGCCCTGTGGTGCATTTGAAGAGGTAGTCTTAATCCCCCTGCCCTATTATGTACTAGGGTCTTACAGAGGAGGACATGGTAATCACATGGGTACCGCAACACAAAGTGTTCCCTAGTGTATGTAGGTGTTTTCACTGTATTCTAAATGTCTTTTAACCTAGCACTGGCTGTAGGACTAGTAGTCAGACTCAGTTACCACCAGTAGCTGTCTGAAAAATTTGAGGGTAGAGGACGATTTTGCATCAAGGCTTCTTTCTGATACTCTGTTTTTCTTTCATCTTGCACTTTTCTTCGTCTTTGAGGAATTCTGTTGCTTCTTTTCTGCATTTCTTTTTTTGCTTTCTGTGCGTTTTTTTTTTCTTTCTTCACATGTCCCACCTCTGTAGGCATAGTTAGAAACAAGCATTGAAAGAACCTTGGAAATTCACTTAAAAAACCATAGGTTTCAGTCACGTTAAAGTTAGAAATTACCATTTGAAAAACCTTCGAAATTCAAGGAAGAAAACCATAAGTTTTACGGGCGTTATAGTTAGCTGGAAATTTCACTCGTACAAAACTCTAGTTCAGCTAACTATAACTTGTGCACCTGCAATTCACTGCTGATGACGTCACATAATACATCACTCATGACATGGCCAGTGACATCACTCATGACATCACTGATGACATCTCAAATGACATCACTGACGACATTACTGATGACATCATCCGTGTGATAGAGTGGCAGACCTCCTCTCACCCTAATATAACCTTTGATACACACACATTCAAAAATAGAAACAAAACATTTGTAAATAATGGACATACCAATACCAGTTAAAACAACCTATTCAGTAATTCCAAGATCTACATACACATCTGCTCATTCACCAACAGTCCTATACAGTCACTCATACATGTACTCAATCATCATTTGTACTCATTCACCTATACATCCTATTACACACCACCACTCATCTATAGAGTTACGAACACACATAGTCACACATGCAAATAAAGTATCAAACATTCATTTACTTGCATATACAGTTATACACACACCACCTCACTTACTTCTGCAGAAACTTACACATACTCTCTTAAACAATCACTTTTATAAATACATACTTATTTATACAGAAAGTCTTCCAATCTCTCACTCTCACATATACTTACTTATCTACACCAATACTCACATATACAAGTGTAAAACATATGTAGTAACTTATAAAGACGCTATTGAGACAGTCATTCACTCACTAAAACACCCATACACACACTCATCTACCCATACAGTCCTGCACACATGCTGTCTTCAACACATACAAACAGTGAGTCACTCATTCATGCATCTATGTGCTAAGTAATACCTCCCACCGAACCATACAGACACTCAGGCACTCAAAAAAACAACCAATAACCAATATAGACACTCATGTAGCTACTCATCAACTCATGCAGCCACTTATACACAAAGTGAGAGACTGATACAGATATGTACATATTTAAACATTACTTGCTAAACAATGTATTCAATAAGATACACTTAATCAGTCAATTATACAGTCAATTTTACAAACAAAATCATCCATGTAGACACTTATGTACCGATTTGTTTTTCCATCGACCTTGAGATATACATATATAAAACATATTAAATTTTCAGAAAAACACACATTCACTGGATAATGTCATCAGTGATGTCATTTGAGATGTCATCAGTGATGTCATGAGTGATGTCTCTGACCATGTCATGGGTGATGTAAATGTGATGTCATCAGCCGTGCATTGCGGGGGCGCAAGTTATAGTTACCTGAACTAATTATAACTGGGCAATTTCTAGGGTTTTGTACGAATGGAATCTCCAGCTAAATATAACACCCCCGAAACCTATGTTTTTTTCAGTGAAATATATATATATGCAAGTGCGAGTGGATGTATGAGTGTGTGACTGGGTGTGTGCCTAATTGTATGAATGTGTGAGTGGGCGTGTGAGTTGTTGTTAAGTATGGGAAGAAAATTCATCCCACTCGCGGAATTTGCGGATTTACAAAATGGTTACAAAGAAATTAACTTCAACTTGGGCAACTGCTGTAACGCTGTAAGTGCTTCCTGAGGGGCGCCTCATTTCCTACTTGCAACTATTCTCTGACCCTGCTCTGACCCTCGAAGCAAGGTCAGAGAATAGTTACACGTATGGCACGAGGGTCCTGTCACAAAAATTAAACCTCAACAGGAAGCACTTACAGATAAATAAAGCAGGTGCCCGAGTTGATCTCAAATTCAGTAACGTTTTAATCAGCCCAAAACATTAGTGAGCACGGTCGAGGGTGGGCAAGTGTGCTTTAACCCCATCCCATCCCTGCTGTCGGAAATTAGCTGTAATACTTGAGGGAGGTCTTTGCATCCATGAGTTTCTCGAGCGCAACCCCCTTGTAGTTCCTGTGGCCAGGAGGCTGCTTTCTCCTCAACTGCTGCCCTGCTCGCTCTCTGACCTTTTACACAAGAGGCATGTGCACACGCATAGAAGCCCCGCACCACACACTAGCAGTATCAAACGTTTTTCCCGCCCTTTCCCAACTATGATGGACAGCTCACTCAAGGGACCTCGGCTCCTTTTGGCACGGACGGTGGCAAACTTACAGGCACACAACGTCAGTGGAGACAAATCTTCTGGCCCTTTACGAAGCTGCAGTGTAGGAAAAGCACTATGCATTTACACAATGAGGTAGCACTTACTGACTAGCCAGTACTCCAGTTGAGTAGAGGTATTGCACAAAACACTGGCATCTTCGTGGATAACTATGCAGGGAAGGATTCATTCTGGCATGAGGCTCCTGTCACAATAATTAAACCTCAACAGGAAGCACTTACAGATATAGCTGGTGCCCAAGTTGAAGTTCAAATTCAGTAACTTTTTAATCAGCCCAAAAGATTAGTGAGCATGGTCGAGGCTGGGCAAGTGGGCTTAACCCCATATCTGCCATCGAAAATTAGCTGTAATACTCAAGGGAGGTGTTTGCATCCATGAGTTTCTCGAGCGCAATCCCCATGTAGTTCCTATGGCCAGGAGGCTGCTTTCTGAGCCTAACTGTAACATCCCTTTAACATTTGTTTTTTTCACTACATTTCTAATGTTTTGTAGATTCTATTTCATAACTGTTATGTTCCTGTAACCTTTGGTTCTTTAAGTGAATTTCAAAGATTTTTCAAATGTGTGTGAGTGACTATATAGGTCAGTGAATGGGTATGTGAGTGTCTGTATGGGCCAGTGGTAAGTGTGTGTGTGATTTTGTGGGTGTGTGAGTAAATCAAGCCAATGTCTTCATGGAATTTGTAAAAACGGCCATTCCTCTAAGCACCTAGTTTCAGTTTATGGTGTTTCCATAGTAGTGTGTCCCCAGTGGTGTGGCGCCCCTGCAAGGGTGCAACAGAGCAGTGTGATCCAAAAGTAAGATGGGCTGGATGTGATTCCACTGATACCTTATGGCATGTCTCTCTATGAGTTGGGGTAGTCCACTGGCCCAGGCATGCCTTCTTTGGATCACCTGGGGAAGTCCATAAGTGCAGGCTGTGCATAGCACTTTGTTAAAAGCATGTATTGGAGAATACTGCACTCAGCCATATAGAATGGATTGTGCACAGACTACCTGGACTGTAGACTGTTGAAAGAATGCAGCAGGGGACCCGTTCTATCTGTAACCTCAAGCTGGTGGTCCGAGAAGACACATAGAGTGAGTGCCATAGCCTGCACACTTCACCTTTGAAAAATGCATTGTATGGCAGGCAGCCTCTTAGCGACTACTGGTAACTTAAGGGTGTATTTACAGCACAGGATGTAGTCCCTTAGTTTTTGTAAAAAGCCCCGTCTCCCCTGGAGCAGAGCCTCTGCTTACAGCATCCCCACGGGTTCATTGTGTGGATAAAAACATGGCCACCTGGACTTCCGAATTCTATCTAAAGACACACATGAGAACAGTAATTTCTGTGACTTTTGGACTTGTTTACCGCCTGCATTTAAGACTTTGCATTATTTAGTGCCAACTCCGTTTAGCATTTAAGCCACATGCCGCGTGATCTGGCCCACCTGGGGGCTATATTGTGAACAAGCATGGGAGACCACACTTGTTTCTTTTTATTTTTGCCATGGATTTGCACCTCTGTCACAAACAAAACTTTTTTTAAAAGTGCTTTCTTTTGTCCTTCAGTGATCCCAGGGCTTAGGGGTCAGGGTACTTCTACCCTGCACCTCTTCTTTATTTTTATGCTTTTTTGGGGTACTCGGCTGAGGCTGAGTCCCAAGATGGCTGTCAACACTTACCGGTTAAAGTGTGGGGAGTCAATCAGATTTCAGCATGGGGACTGTCCGATCCTCTGATCCATAGATATACAATTTGTTCCGTTAATATCTCAAAAACTACTGAATGATTAGCATCAAATGACAAAAAGAACTCTTTGTGTGCCAAGCGTCAGCTTTCTTTCAAATTTGGTGTAGTTCCGTTCAGCGGTTAATTCTGGCTATAAAAGTGTCTAATCTCGCTATGGAATTAACATGGGGAACAAACTTTTTTTTATCCCCCTTTTCTTGGCCCCTGCTTGCCAGATCACCTCGAAACTTTACATGCACAACTAGAATCACTGGAGCCCTTCTTTTTGAAAAAGTTGGGATGATTCATCAACTGGTTGCAAAAATATAGGCAAGTGAGAAAAAATGCCTATTCCAAGAAGGCATGGTCCTAGCTATAACTACCAACAGGTGACTGCCTGTGGTGCCTCAATGGTGGAGCAGCAGCAGATGGATATATATATATATATATATATATATTTGTCATCAGAATATTGTATTTTATGCATAAACCATTAGCAGGTGGAGTGAGGGGAACCAGACACCATTTGTGCCGGTTATACTATCCTGGCCCAAACAAGTTACAATGACAGAACGTGATGGATATCCAAGTGTACTTTAAATATAAATATATTTCATTATATGTAAGTCAACACAAAGCACTGTTTTGCACAATAATCACATGGTGTATTATCACCCAATCAAAACAAATGATAAAAAATGAAAAAAAAAGTGTAACCTTTAAAAAGTATTGCCATTGGTAGAACCGCGTGATGTGATCAAGTCCCCGCGTTATGGCTGCCGTTTGTTTGTGAGAAGAACCAGAATAAAACAACACGGTATTAAAAAAGAATCCTGTGGTCCGTGCTCGTTCTGTTCCGGTGGTGATTTATGGAAGAAGAGTACTTTGGGATATATATATATATATATATATATATATATATATATATATATATATATATATATATATATATATATATATATATATATATATATATATATATATATATATATATATATATATATATATATTCACTGAAAAAACCATAGGTTATAGACCATATATAGTTAGGAATTCGCATTTACAAAACCTTATTTTACTCACACAAAACCATTGAAATTCCATATATAGTTAGTTGCACTAACTATATATCGCGCACCCGCAATCCACTGCTGATGATGTCACATATTACATCATTCATGACATGGTCAGTGACATCACTGATGACATCACTGATGACATCACTGATGACATCACTGATGACAACATCCAGTGACTGTATGTTGCCGTAAAGTTAAAATATGTCTTACATATTGAAGAATGAGTGGATGTATAAGTGTCTGGATGAAGGATTTAGTAGGTGCATGACTGACTGTATGAGTGAGTGATTAAATGTGTCTCACTGAGTGCATGGGTTAGTGACTAAACTGTCTTAATTTGTGCATCATTATGTCTGTTGTTCTGTAAACTGTTGCATGTGTTGATAAGTAGCTAAATGAGTAACTATATGGGTTATTGATTGGTTGCCCAAGTATTTGTATGGGAGACTGAGTGTGTGTGTTGGTGGCTGGGAGGTGTATGACTCTGTGCATAGATGTATGAGCAGTTGATTCACTAGATGTATGGTTTCAAAAGTGCATGTGGAAACAGCTGTATGGGCGGTTGACTGTGTGCATGAGTGTATTGGTGAGTGAATGGATATCTCAGTGCTACATGTCAAAGTAAGTACATATGTAAAACACAGTACATGTGAGAGTTGACATATATAAATAACTGTGCATAAGAGCCAGTGAATGTGTGAGTGGCTGTATGGATCATTGTGAACTTGTATCAGGGATTGTATAAGAGAGTAAATATGTGTTAGTATATGTTTGAATAAGTAAAGTTTGTAGAACTGTATAGTTGAGGAAATGGAGGTGTGATTGATTCTTTGCATGACTGACTAGGTGTGTGAGTAACTCCATGGATGAGTGACAGTCTGTGAGTGTCTGTTTACACTGATTGTATCTAAGGTTATATTAGAGTCTGAAGAGGTTCATCGTATTATCACATGAATGATATCATCAGTGAAGTGATCAGTAATGTCAAATGAGATGTCATCAGTGATGTCATCAGTGATGTCATTTGAGATGTCATCAGTGATGTCATTTGAGATGTCATCAGTGATGTCATCAGTGATGTCACTGACCATGTCATGAATGATGTAATATGTGACATCATCAGCAGTGGATTGCGGGTGCGCGATATATAGTTAGTGCAACTAACTATATATGGAATTTCAATGGTTTTGTGTGAGTAAAATAAGGTTTTGTAAATGCGAATTCCTAACTATATATGGTCTATAACCTATGGTTTTTTCAGTGAATTTTCAAGGTTTTGTAAATGCTAATTCCTAACTATATATGGTCTATAACCTATGGTTTTTTCAGTGAATTTTCAAGGTTTTGTAAATGCTAATTCCTAACTATATATGGTCTATAGCCTATGGTTTTTTTCAGTGAATATATATGTACATACATATATAAACATATATCATCTGTATATCTATATAAATACAAACATAAATGCACGCATACATATACTTATATGCATACAGATGCATGTTATTTACATGAAAGTTGAAAAAACACTAATAAAAGCAAAGCTAAAAAGCCACCTCATTACAAACAGAATGGCTTTAACTTAAACGAGGGCGAGATCTATTGCATTTTCAATGCTTGTTTACTTTGGTTCCATCAAGAAGGCATTCAGATGTGTCACACATTTGCCATAAATTCTGAATGTTAGCACTCTAGTTGCACATTAGATCACTGTAGTAAAGCTACTGCTCACCAGGGACGTCTGCTGCTGGTATTCAAAGTGCATGTTTCAGTCTGCATGTCAGAATTTTTTTAATGAAATAGAAGAGGATTTGAGAAGTCACTCAAAATGATCCCTAATTTTTCTTTCTGAAGCACTAATCAAACTTTCTATAATTTTTCTTTCTGCAGCACTAATAATACCTTCTATTGCATAATATACCCCCTCATTTTGTTCCTTTTTAAATTAAATGTTTTAAGAGTTACCACTTTATTCCCATCACGATGGCTCCAGGTGTGCTATACCTTTGTAATAAGTAGGACTGTTAGCGCTCTAGTTGTTCTTTAGAACACTCTGGGACATTCTGTCATTGGGCTATACTTGGGCTACATCTGGGTGATATTTGGGCTACATTTGGGCTCTTTTGTCTCTGGTGGCCATTTTGGGAGACTGCATGTCAGAATGTTTTAATGAAATAGAAAAGGATTTGAGAAGTCACTCAAAATGTGCCCTAATTTTTCATTCTGCAGCACTAATCATACTTTCTATGGCAAAATATACCCCCTCATGTTGTTTCTTTTTAAATTAAATGTTTTAAGAGTTACCACTTTATTCCAATCAAGATGGCTTCAGGTGTGCCATACCTTTGTAATAAGTAGGACTGTTAGCGCTCTAGTTGTTCTTTAGAACACTCTGGGACATTCTGTCATTGGGCTATACTTGGGCTACATCTGGGTGATATTTGGGCTACATTTGGGCTCTTTTGTCTCTGGTGGTCATTTTGGGAGACTGCATGTCAGAATGTTTTAATGAAATAGAAAAGGATTTGAGAAGTCACTCAAAATGTGCCCTAATTTTTCATTCTGTGAAACAGAAAACGTTTTGGATCCTACATCAACCCAGCCCGGATCTCAACAACAAAGTAAACAGAACAAAATGACTGGGTAGGGAAAATTCATATCATTAGTAACAGCAACGCAGTCAATATGTACTACGTAGCCACAGTCTTATGTACCAAAACAAATTTATTTTCTTTTTATCTAGTTTTTAAAAAATTTCAAGAACATAAGGGCAAACCAAAGACTGTCACGACAGTGAATTCATGGATACAATATCTACACATATACAAAAATACAAATATACAGTATTTACAAAATGAATAAAGCACAACGAATAGGAACAACTGAAGCTGACACCCCAAGAAGAGTGAAATAGATCAATATTCACAAATCAATTGCATGTTATATACAGTGAAAACATTCGTGCAAAAAGCTGGGCAAAACCAGTCCTTGTAAATGTGAAACCAAGGGACAGGCGGAAGCAGATGGAATGGGACGCCTGCCTGCCTGACGGAGCTGTGGTTCAATATTTGTATTGGGTTGCACAACTAGGATCCCAAATGGTGGACAGTTTCTTTTCCTAGATGCACCCTTTTGAGTAACCACAGGGTGGAAGTGTCGACGCGTTTCGAACCGGGCTATTGGAGGTTCTCTTCAGGACGGGGACTGGGAACAGTGGGTCTGAAACAATGTACAGAATAGGTGTCAGGGTTGTGTATCATGGAATTGTAACAAAAACATTAAATAATGACTCCACACAATCAAGTGAGCTTTTTACCTGCACGTGGCAAGGAGTATGCCGTGGTGTCGGTAATTCGCAAAGGAATAGTGGTTTCTGGAAAGACATATACAACAGGTGCTTAGCACACTGAACCATTGCGGAATGTTAAAAGATCTAGGTTAGTGCATGTCACCTTAAACCATAACAGACAGAAGCTCGTACCTGTGGTTAGCCAGGAATAATTCTTGGTGATATGCTGTCCGCCGCGCGGTACAAGCTCGGGGGGAAAGGGCTCACATTCTGACTGTATTGTTTTCAAAAGGCTGGAGAGGGCACATAATTGGAAACGTAAGGTTAGCCGGACTGTTTTATGTGTAAGCTGGTTGTAGCAATTACGGGACAGGATGGCAGTTCCTACCTTAGTAAGTAGCTTTCTCAGATTGGAGCGTCTGATAGCTGAAGGCAATATTAAGCCGGCTGGCGGCGTCTCAATCAGCCGGGACCTGCATGAGGACAAAACGAGTGTGTTTTTAGGAAGCGTTCCCGTTAGGCGGGAGTCACAGCGGTAGCGCTAAACGCCGGTAACAGAAACCTGCGTTGAACTTACTTGTTTCCAAAGATTCAATCTCTCACAGCCAGGTACACGCACAGTCTATCAGTGTGTCCCGGGGCTCGGCCTGAGTACTTGAAAACTCCCGGGTCGCGAGGCTGGTGGGAGTGTCTGTGGGCGGGGTTGGTAGGGCATCATGGTACATGTAGTTTGGGCAATGGTTTTAACGAGGGCGTCTGTCGGACTCCAAATTTGAGTGTGGCATTAAACTTAGTTGGGGCTTGAAAGCCACTCAGGGCTGACGAGTGTGGCCATGCACCCAAGCTCAGTCCTACCCAAGCACATTTCCTCGCTTACAACGTTCGAGCTACTGTCCTATGTATCACAAAATTACAAAGTATTGTACATCAACACAATCATGGCATGATAAACATGCAATAGATCCTTCCTAATGGAAGCAGAGTGCCAAGAAAGATTAAAAAGCAACGGAAGTTTGTTAAGTGTATCAGAAGTAGAAAAAAGAAAATTATATGCAGCAGCACAGCCAAGCTCGACCGGGAAATTAAAGTGTGATTCATAGGCTGGAGATTTCAGACAGTTCATTCAAGCCTGTGTTGGACGTATCAAACTTCAAAATGAGGTACGCCTCTTTCTGCGACAGACGGAGATCGGGGTCTCCACTACCACCCCTGATGACTGCCAGGACTGTCCACCTGATGTCTTGACTGGAATGTTTCTTTTGTAGGAAGTGTGATACAAGTGGAGCTGTCATGGTTTTATTGTTGATTCTCGAGCGATGTTGGATAATGCGCTGACGGACCTCCTGCGTAGTTTTGCCGATGTACAGCATGTTGCATGGGCATTGGATGGCATAAACGGCATATTTGGTTTTGCCGTTTGTATGTTCATTGTGGCGCCAGAACTTTTTCCCATCTGTGAAAAGTGACCCCTCTATTGTAAGTTCGCAGATGGAGCATGTCCCACATTTGCGGTGCCCCGTGACTGGGTTAGCTCCAAAGATGGTATTTTGGAGATCCCTTTTCGGTGGAGGTCTGGTGGATGTTATCATTTGCCCAATGTTCCTGTTCTTTTTCAGGGCAAAGAGAGGGGCGCCTATGTCAGGGAGGATTTCTTTGACCAGATGCCAACTTCTCCTGATAATATTTTGCAATTGATTGGTGTGGGGGCCAAAGGTAGAAACACAGACCATCCTATCTGTCGCAGGTTTAGATCTTTTTTCAAGGAGATGTTCCCTGGGCGTCCATCTCGCTCTCTTCATAGAGTGTTTCAAGAGTTTCTGGGGATAGCCGCGTTCCTGTAGTTTTGAAGTCAGGCCTTGACCATGTAGTTCAAACTGCTCGATGGTGGTGCAGTTGCGTCTCACGCGGAGGTATTGGCCATAAGGGAGATTGTCCCTTAGGCTTCGCAGATGGTAGCTCTTATAATGAAGAGCATTGTTCTTGTCCGTCTTTTTTTGGTACAGAGAACAAGACAGCGCATTGTCTTTGGCTGAAATTTCAACATCCAAGAAGGGGAGAGTTTTTTCATGGTAACTCAAGCTGAATTTGATATCCGGGCTTCTGTTGTTCAGCCACACATGGAATTCTTCCAATTGTATAGATGTCCCATTCCACACGCACCACACGTCATCTATAAATCGGAGCCATTGTCCAATGCAGTCTCTATAAGGGTTGTTGTTCAGAACAAATTTCTCTTCGAACTGGCCCATGAACAGGATGGCCATTTCGGGGGCAAAGGGACAGCCCATCGCCGAGCCTTTAATTTGTAAGAACATTTCATCCTCGAAAGTGAAGAAATTTTTCTTGAGGGCCACTGTTGCCAGAGAGATTATAAATTCTGTGGGCACCCTATGTGGACGGGGTCGACCGTCCAGGTAAAGTTCCATGACATCCAATCCGTCTTGTTGAGGAATTTGTGTATATAGAGAAGACACGTCCATGGTAGCTAATAGTTGGCTGGAGGGATCGAATGGTAAACCCTCGACCTTGTTGATGAAGTCCATGGTGTCCCTCAGGTAGGATGGCACCTGTACAATTGACTCAATTAGATACTTGAATTCCAACCAAGGGAGGTCTAATAGAAGATTCACCACCTTCTCGGAAACATCTTCTTCTGAATCGATGGAGGACTCTGATGCTGGAGAGGGCACATCGAATAGAAACCAGCAGAACAGGAATACTCCAAAGAGGCCTTTTTTAGGCCAAGGCCAACAGCCGAAGAGGACAAGATTCAAGCCCCAATGGGAGATGACCACGCGCAAGAAGCACTACAACTCGTAAAATCATCTGCCATAATCAACATCTCGGAGAAGATCCTGTCAAAAGCTGAACAAGAGGTTCTGGAAATGGGTCTTTCTTTTGTACCCGGGGTGGCGATGGATTTCACCAAAATAAAATTGGAAGTTATGGAATTCTTTCGGAAGATCCGGTTGAGATGGTTCTTCAAGGATGCAACTGAACAAGCGAATACAGAAGCTTCAGGCTTGAGGAACAAATCCTCCTTTTGTCCTCCTAATCACAACGTTTCCAAAAACATTTTAGCCTTCGAACGCTCTGTCATGTCATCACTCAACGCGTTAGAGAATCAACGTCCTTTCGTTCCAAGAAACATCTCCAAGAAACATAGAGAAGCCATCCAAGAACTCAAGACTCAGAAGGAAGCAGTGATCAGACAAGCAGACAAAGGGGGAGCGGTAGTCCTTTGGTCGAAAGAGCTATACAGGACAGAGGGACGCAACCACGTATATAACCACGAGTGGTATCGTAAGATCGGTCAGGATCCAATGGCCCAAATCCAGGATCAAATAAGGGGACTTGTGAATGCAGCTAAGGAAGCAGGTTTTCTTGGACCCAAAGAATTGCAATATCTTATAAAACAACACCCCCGGACTCCGCATCTGTACTTCCTACCCAAGATGCATAAAGACCCAAAAGTACCACCTGGTCGCCCAATAGTTTCTGGGTGCGACTCTGTTCTTGAGCCCATCTCCAAATTTGTGGATGTATTCTTGAAACCCCTCGTTGTACAGGTGCCATCCTACCTGAGGGACACCATGGACTTCATCAGCAAGGTCGAGGGTTTACCATTCGATCCCCCCAGCCAACTATTAGCTACCATGGACGTGTCTTCTCTATATACACAAATTCCTCAACAAGACGGATTGGATGTCATGGAACTTTACCTGGACGGTCGACCCCGTCCACATAGGGTGCCCACAGAATTTATAATCTCTCTGGCAACAGTGGCCCTCAAGAAAAATTTCCTCACTTTCGAGGATGAAATGTTCTTACAAATTAAAGGCTCGGCGATGGGCTGTCCCTTTGCCCCCGAAATGGCCATCCTGTTCATGGGCCAGTTCGAAGAGAAATTTGTTCGGAACAACAACCCTTATAGAGACTGCATTGGACAATGGCTCCAATTTATAGATGACGTGTGGTGCGTGTGGAATGGGACATCTATACAATTGGAAGAATTCCATGTGTGGCTGAACAACAGAAGCCCGGATATCAAATTCAGCTTGAGTTACCATGAAAAAACTCTCCCCTTCTTGGATGTTGAAATTTCAGCCAAAGACAATGCGCTGTCTTGTTCTCTGTACCAAAAAAAGACGGACAAGAACAATGCTCTTCATTATAAGAGCTACCATCCGCGAAGCCTAAGGGACAATCTCCCTTATGGCCAATACCTCCGCGTGAGACGCAACTGCACCACCATCGAGCAGTTTGAACTACATGGTCAAGGCCTGACTTCAAAACTACAGGAACGCGGCTATCCCCAGAAACTCTTGAAACACTCTATGAAGAGAGCGAGATGGACGCCCAGGGAACATCTCCTTGAAAAAAGATCTAAACCTGCGACAGATAGGATGGTCTGTGTTTCTACCTTTGGCCCCCACACCAATCAATTGCAAAATATTATCAGGAGAAGTTGGCATCTGGTCAAAGAAATCCTCCCTGACATAGGCGCCCCTCTCTTTGCCCTGAAAAAGAACAGGAACATTGGGCAAATGATAACATCCACCAGACCTCCACCGAAAAGGGATCTCCAAAATACCATCTTTGGAGCTAACCCAGTCACGGGGCACCGCAAATGTGGGACATGCTCCGTCTGCGAACTTACAATAGAGGGGTCACTTTTCACAGATGGGAAAAAGTTCTGGCGCCACAATGAACATACAAACTGCAAAACCAAATATGCCGTTTATGCCATCCAATGCCCATGCAACATGCTGTACATCGGCAAAACTACGCAGGAGGTCCGTCAGCGCATTATCCAACATCGCTCGAGAATCAACAATAAAACCATGACAGCTCCACTTGTATCACACTTCCTACAAAAGAAACATTCCAGTCAAGACATCAGGTGGACAGTCCTGGCAGTTATCAGGGGTGGTAGTGGAGACCCCGATCTCCGTCTGTCGCAGAAAGAGGCGTACCTCATTTTGAAGTTTGATACGTCCAACACAGGCTTGAATGAACTGTCTGAAATCTCCAGCCTATGAATCACACTTTAATTTCCCGGTCGAGCTTGGCTGTGCTGCTGCATATAATTTTCTTTTTTCTACTTCTGATACACTTAACAAACTTCTGTTGCTTTTTAATCTTTCTTGGCACTCTGCTTCCATTAGGAAGGATCTATTGCATGTTTATCATGCCATGATTGTGTTGATGTACAATACTTTGTAATTTTGTGATACATAGGACAGTAGCTCGAACGTTGCAAGCGAGGAAATGTGCTTGGGTAGGACTGAGCTTGGGTGCATGGCCACACTCGTCAGCCCTGAGTGGCTTTCAAGCCCCAACTAAGTTTAATGCCACACTCAAATTTGGAGTCCGACAGACGCCCTCGTTAAAACCATTGCCCAAACTACATGTACCATGATGCCCTACCAACCCCGCCCACAGACACTCCCACCAGCCTCGCGACCCGGGAGTTTTCAAGTACTCAGGCCGAGCCCCGGGACACACTGATAGACTGTGCGTGTACCTGGCTGTGAGAGATTGAATCTTTGGAAACAAGTAAGTTCAACGCAGGTTTCTGTTACCGGCGTTTAGCGCTACCGCTGTGACTCCCGCCTAACGGGAACGCTTCCTAAAAACACACTTGTTTTGTCCTCATGCAGGTCCCGGCTGATTGAGACGCCGCCCGCCGGCTTAATATTGCCTTCAGCTATCAGACGCTCCAATCTGAGAAAGCTACTTACTAAGGTAGGAACTGCCATCCTGTCCCGTAATTGCTACAACCAGCTTACACATAAAACAGTCCGGCTAACCTTACGTTTCCAATTATGTGCCCTCTCCAGCCTTTTGAAAACAATACAGTCAGAATGTGAGCCCTTTCCCCCCGAGCTTGTACCGCGCGGCGGACAGCATATCACCAAGAATTATTCCTGGCTAACCACAGGTACGAGCTTCTGTCTGTTATGGTTTAAGGTGACATGCACTAACCTAGATCTTTTAACATTCCGCAATGGTTCAGTGTGCTAAGCACCTGTTGTATATGTCTTTCCAGAAACCACTATTCCTCTGCGAATTACCGACACCACGGCATACTCCTTGCCACGTGCAGGTAAAAAGCTCACTTGATTGTGTGGAGTCATTATTTAATGTTTTTGTTACAATTCCATGATACACAACCCTGACACCTATTCTGTACATTGTTTCAGACCCACTGTTCCCAGTCCCCGTCCTGAAGAGAACCTCCAATAGCCCGGTTCGAAACGCGTCGACACTTCCACCCTGTGGTTACTCAAAAGGGTGCATCTAGGAAAAGAAACTGTCCACCATTTGGGATCCTAGTTGTGCAACCCAATACAAATATTGAACCACAGCTCCGTCAGGCAGGCAGGCGTCCCATTCCATCTGCTTCCGCCTGTCCCTTGGTTTCACATTTACAAGGACTGGTTTTGCCCAGCTTTTTGCACGAATGTTTTCACTGTATATAACATGCAATTGATTTGTGAATATTGATCTATTTCACTCTTCTTGGGGTGTCAGCTTCAGTTGTTCCTATTCGTTGTGCTTTATTCATTTTGTAAATACTGTATATTTGTATTTTTGTGTATGTGTAGATATTGTATCCATGAATTCACTGTCGTGACAGTCTTTGGTTTGCCCTTATGTTCTTGAAATTTTTGAAAAACTAGATAAAAAGAAAATAAATTTGTTTTGGTACATAAGACTGTGGCTACGTAGTACATATTGACTGCGTTGCTTTTACTAATGATATGAATTTTCCCTACCCAGTCATTTTGTTCTGTTTACTTTCTAATTTTTCATTCTGCAGCACTAATCATACTTTCTATGGCAAAATATACCCCCTCATGTTGTTTCTTTTTAAATTAAATGTTTTAAGAGTTACCACTTTATTCCAATCAAGATGGCTTCAGGTGTGCCATACCTTTGTAATAAGTAGGACTGTTAGCGCTCTAGTTGTTCTTTAGAACACTCTAGGAGGCTGCAGTAGAACACAAAGGAATCAACTGACAGTCTCTGTCCTTGTTGGATGTACATGTTTTACTGAGAATGTCGGACTTCATTTTCACATGACTGAGAAAGATAATGTGAATTTACAGAAAATATGCTTTCAGTTTAGCTTATAGATACCCTTCCAAACCACTGTGGGAAAATCATGAGATATTAGTTTTCTTTCAACAATATTCATGATTTTTTCACATGGTAAAATCACCTTAGAACCCACCACAATTCCTAAAACGAGTATGGTACCATCAACAAATGATTTATAATGTAACTAAAGTCCTAAAACCCTCCATTAACTACAATGCTTTTTAATGAGGTGCTATCATGTATATTGGTCCCAAGATGGCTGCCAACACTTCTTGGATGAAGTGCTGACAGCCAATCAGATCAGATGTGTGGATGGGCTCCGCCCAGATATATATCTTTTTTTGAACCTAAATTACTCAAAATCCACTGGAGCACATATATTGAGACCTAGCAAAGGCACATCGGGCTAACAGTCCCTACAATTTTGCCAAGTTTCGTGCAAATCCATTCAGCCGTTCGAGCTAAGAGTGAGGCCAACCGCCCTATGGAAATTAACATGGAAAAACGCATTTTGGGACCCCCCTTCTTTCTCGGCCCCCCCTTGATGAAACCCCCCCAAATTATCAGGTGCTGCTCAGAAACAAATTGTTCCATTTTCCTGAAAATTTCAGCCAATTCCGTCCACAAACGCCAAAGTTATTAGACATAGAATTTTCAAAAATCCCATAGAGAAAAAATCCTAACTATATATACCTACTAGCGACCGCCAGTAGGTAATATATATATATATATATATATATATATATATATATATATATATATATGCGAATTTCCTATGGAAACTAGCTCCTAACTATAACTACCTACTGGCCACCGCCAGTAGGTAATATATATATATATATATATATTACCTACTGGCGGTGGCCAGTAGGTAGTTATAGTTAGGAGCTAGTTTCCATAGGAAATTCGCAACATCCTATTGGGATTTAACTTTGGCACCGGTTGAGGAATTTGCATGTAATTTTCCAAAATTTAGGCAAGCTCTGCTCCGCTCCGTCCCTGGAAGTTTCGGGGGAATTCGTCATGCGGGGGCCGGGAAAAAAGGGGGTACCAAAACGGGTTTTCCCCATGTTAATTGCCATAGGACTTTCAGACCCGACTACAGCCCGAACCACTGAATGGAATTGCACCAAACTTTGCAAAATTATAGGGACTGGTACGCTGAAGTGCCTTTTCTATATTTGGTGAAAATTGCTCCAGTGTTTTTTATAAAAATTAGGTTAAAAAACACATATATATTTATATGGGCGCTTCCAGCGCGTACCGGTACGCGTAACGGGTATAGCACCTGGGGCGACACGGAAGTGCACGATCAGAAAGCTGATTGGCTCTAGGGTGTTTGTCAACATTCTAAACAGCCCGGAGAGTCCGCAATCTTGTGTCTCGGTAGAATCGAGACACAAGAGGTGAAAATGAAAAAGGGTGAAATGATTATAAGGGGGCAGGTTAGACCCTCACTGACCCCCTAGGTTTTCTCAGGGGGGCCTAAAAGGATCCTCAAGGGCAAACAAACTATTTTTTTTAAAATTTTTGCGGGGTAAGCCCTGGTTGCGTTCCCATGTACGCTTCCCGTTACGCGTACTCTGATCGCACCACGGGGAAAAACAGTGTAAAAAATTAGAGTAAAGAAATAATTTAGAGTGCTTAGTGGTAGGGTAGCTCTGAAAAGAGCTGTTGTGTTATGTGGGTGTTTTTTGTACCTACAAGTAGGTACCGATGCAGAGTCTAAAATTCAAGAGGAAGACTCTATTCCACTCATCTGTAAAATGTACACCATCTCTCCTATAGATGCCTTGCATGTTGTAACACAAGTTGTTGTGGTATATGGAACCCATACCATAGTCTCTGAGGAAAGCAGAAACAGATTTATTCACATGTTTCCTTGCATTTTCAATCTGTGGACAAAATTGGTTGGACCAGTTCCATTTTTGCCTTTGGCATATATTAGAAAATACCAATGCAGTTTTTGGAAAAAGTGACATCAATTGCCCAAAGATGTCCTTTAAAATAATTTCCAGACCTACCCCAGTCAAAGTGCCTAGGTCATTGCCACCACAGTGCACAATTATGAGGTCAGGGTGTGGTAGATGCACAAAGGAGTTTACCAATGGTATCAATTGGTGACTTCTCAATCCTCTCTGTCCAATCCACATAATATCCATACTTGGTAAATTAAGGTTGTGAATACCTCTGGTAGCTGCATATTTTTCATTCCAGTAAACATAGCTATAACCCACAATCCAGACTTTTGGCATCTTCAAGGTAGATGTAGTTGTATTCAGATAAGTTGTGGAAATGAAATGGCAGTTTGAAAGAAGGAGTTATGAAAAAAAGTGGTTGAGATTCAGTGCACTTGAGAGGCAGAAATGATTGGTGATTTCTTAAAATTCTCCACTGTATATTAGGGTGCATGCTTATGTTTTTAGAAAGAAGTAATTCTAATGGTTGAGAAAAGTAATTGAAAGAAACATTGCACATGAGTAGCTACTACATTGAGAGGTCAAACACCCTTGCTGGATTCTTTTGCAACATAGTATTATGAAATTTTCAACTGTGTGCTGAGTTAGGTGAGAATTACCATGGTAACAGGGTGAATGCGCACTGGGGGGATGGGTGAATATTATGTGAGTTTGAAAGTGTTGAAATGTAGAACCAATTAATTGGTTTTGAAATAGTGTGGGAAGAATTTAAATTGGTTAAATCCAGTGATATGTGTGAAGAATTACAGGGAATCAGGGCCATTTCATGTTGCAGTATCTGAGGTGCATTTCAGAGATTCTGCTTAAGAAAATCTGGTGTGTGTGACTGACACTGTTCTAAATCTTCAAAAGAATTTTCAAAGGTGAGTAATGATTCTTTTAATATAGATAGAGTGCTGTATGCACTATGGGGAAGATTAAGAAGCATATTGTGCTTCTTTAATTCTTGCATTGTGTTTCATGTTTTTTGTAATGCTGTTAAAAAATGTAATGGTGCATAATGGAAATGTATTTTGGAAATGAGTTAGGTTTCTGCCTTGTTTTGTAGTGGTCATTTAAATGGGCTGTGCTCTGTGTCAAAAACGATTTACTATGGAAAATGTTTTCTGGTAAAATGTCTGGCTTTTAAATTTTGGTGAAGGATCACACTGAGTGTCTGTGTGAGATAAGGAATTACATTTTCACATTTGTCAATAATGTCACCCGTGTCTGCTGACAGTTTGCATTGCTAAGGTTAAAGGGTACTCTGGACCTGTGTCTCATGTCACTTTGTATCTGCCCAATCTCTCTCTTTCTGTGTGTCATTTCTCTCTTTGTGTGTGTCTCATGTCACTCTGGTAAATGTTATCTGGTAAAATGTCTGGCTTTTAAATTTTGGTAAAGGATCACACTGAGTGTCTGTGTGAAATAAGGAATTATATTTTCACATTTGTCAATAATGTCACCTGTGTCTGCTGACAGTTTAAGGCAGGCACAGAGTGAGATGATACACAGGCACAGAGTTAGATGAGACACAGGCTCAGAGTGAGATGGGGCAGGTACAGACTGAGATGAGACACAGGCACAGAGTGACATGAGACACTCAGTGATATGAGACACTGAGTCCCCTTGTCTTACAATCACTCGCCTTTATCCACCCTCTCTCACTCCTCTTTCCTCAACCTCACTGCCCTTCTCTCACCCTCTCTCACCCCCATTCCCTTACTCCACTTCCCTCAGTTATTCTCATTGCCCATGTTTACTTCCCTTTCCCTAACTCCCCTCCCACCCTAAACTTCTTTCAGTCTCCCTTCTTCACTTCCCTTCCCCTCTCTTTCCTTCCTTCGCTCCCTCACTCATTCTTCTTCCTTTACTCACCTTACTCCAATTCTTTCACTCCTTATGTCACTCCCTTTGTCCTTTCACTTCCTCAATCCCCTTCCCTCACTCCCTCTCTCCTAGCCTTACTTTCTCCATCCCTTCACTCTCTCACTCCTCTTCTGTCTCGCTCACTCCCTATAACTTACCCATACTCCCTCACTTACCTTTCTTTGCTCTCTCACTCAGTCCCTTTCTGTCACTCTTTCCATTCACTACATCTATGTCCTCACTCCCTCAGTCCCCTTGACTTACACTCAATCGCCTTTATCCACCCTCTATCATCCCTCTTTCCTCAAACTCACTGCCCTTCTCACACCCTCCCTCACCCTTGTTCCCTTACTCCGGTTCCCTCACTTATCCTCATTCATCATCCTTAACTCCCCTTCCCCTTTCTCTCCTCACGTACTCACCTTTTCCCAGTTTCTCTGCTTCACTCCCCTTTCCCTTCTTTCCTTCCTTTGCTCTCTCAGTCATTCCCCTTCCCTTACTCACCTTACTCCCCTTTACTCATTCCTTCTCTCACTCCCTCTGTTCTCTCATACTCTCACTCCTCTTCCCTCACTCCCTCTCTGTTACCCTCACTCCCATTGTCCTCTCACTGTCTTACGCCCCTACATTCACCCTCACTCACCTTCCATCCCTCATTGTCATAAATCCACCCTCACTCACTCTGGCATCTCTGTCACTCACTCCCCTTTCTTTATTCCCCTTTCTTCCTTTAGTTTTCCTAACTCACATTCCTATAGTATCTTACTCACCTTCACTTCATTTCTCTCTCCTTCTCTTGCTCTCTGTCACTGAATGTATCCATCTTATTACCCTTCCTAAGCGCCTTGAAACCCTCTGGGTATGTAGTGCGCTATACAAATTTTATGACTTGACTTTTTATGACTTGACCATTCCTTTGTTTTCCTTTTTATGTCCTTCACTCCTACTTTATCTCTTACTACCCTTTAATGACTTTTAATCTCCTGCCTTGTCTATTGTAAATATTATAACTTACTTTTTTTTCTCTTCCACAGATATTAAATTTAGGAAAAATATGTAATTAAGTTTACATTACTTATAAGGTAAGTTTGACATACAAAATTTACATTCTCATCACTCTTTTCCTTAACCTCACTACTCTTCTCTCAACCACCCATACCCCCGTTCCCTTACTGCACTTCCCTCACTTATTCTCAATCCCATTGTTTACTCCCCTTTCCCTCACTCCCCTCTCACACTCACCTCCTTCAGACCTCCTGCTTTACTTCCCTTCCTCTCTCTTCCCTTCCTTCGCTGCTTCACTCTTTTCCCTTTCCTTTCTCTCCTTACTCCACTTCACTAACTCCTTCTTTCACTCCCTATGTCCTCTTACTTCCTCATTCCCCTTCCCTCATTCTCTCTATCTTAGCCTCATTTTCTCCGTCCTCTTAGTCTCTCACTCCTCTTCCGTCACGTGCACTCCCTATAACTCAGCCATACTCCCTCACTTATCTTTCTTTGCTCCCTCACTCAGTCCCTTTCTGTCACTCTTTCCTTCACTACCTCTATCCCCTCACTTCCTCACTCCCCTTGTCTTACCCTCACTCACTTTTATCCACCCTCTTTCATCCCTCTTTACTCATGCTCTCTGCCGTTCTTTCACTCTCCTTCCCCCCCGTTCCCTTAGTCTGGTTCCCTCACTACCCCTCATTCCCTATCTTTCTCTCCCTTTCCCTTTACTTTCATCCCCCACTCACCTTCTCTCCGTACCTATGCTTCAGTCCTCTTCCCCTCTATTCTCTTCTTTTGCTCACTCACTCATTCCCCTTCCCTCACTCACCTTACTCCACTTTACTCACTCTTTCTCTCACTCCCTCTATCCTGTCACATCCTCATTCTCCTTCCCTTACTCCCTCCCTCTTAGCTTTACTACCTCTGTCCCCTCACTCTCTCACTCCTCTTCCGTCACACTCACTCCTTATACCTCTTCTACACTCCCTCACTTAGCTTTCTATGCTCCCTAACTCAGTTCCCTTCTCTTACTCTTTCCTTCAGTCCCTCTGTCTCCTCACTCCCTAATTCCCCTTGTCTCACACTCACTTGCCTTTATCCGCCTTCTATCACCCCTCCTTACTCCACTTCCCTCACTACCTCTCATTACCCATTCCTTCACTCCCTTTCCCCTCTCTTCCCTCCACCACTTACCAGCTCTCAGTCACTCAACTTCAGTCCCCTTCCCCTTCTTTCTATCTTTTGCTCCCTCAGTAGTTCCCCTTCCCTTTCTCACCTTACTCCACTTCACTCACTCCTTCTCTCACTCTCTCTTTTCTTTCACTTCCTCACTACCCTTCCCTCACTCCCTCTGTCTTACCCTCACTCTCTCCATCCTCTCACTCTGTCACTCCCCCTTCACTCACCCTCACTCACCTTGCATTCCTCACTGTCATCAACTCACCTTTACTCACTCCCCTTCTATCATTTGTTCCATGACTCACTTTCTCCTCTTCATTTAGTCATTTCATCCAAATAATTATGCAGTACACATTCATTGAAAAAAAGAACGACACAATATGTAAGGAATATAGGTCTTTTTGGAGAATTGGAGGTTGTTCTGAAAATAACTCTTTTTTTCTTCTTTTTTAGTTTTTAATTTTTTTGGGTAAATTTTCTGAACGTTTTTATATTTTTTTTGTTTTTTTATCAGAACAAAAACAAAACTAGGGAGTGTAAAATTGCTCAACAGGAGCAAAAAAAGGGGAAAATTAGGGATGACGGGCGCAGCGGTGATCCTTTTTCTTCCTAATAATTAATTCCATGCTTTGCCAGCCATAACTAAGCAATTCATCACAGTACTTGCACACGAATTTCAGGTCTGCAAAGTCCGGCTGCACAACAGGTATTAATCTTGCACCTTGACTTCCAGAAGGTGTTGGACCACCAGTTGAGGTACTGCTCATCTCTTGTGGGATTCAGTGTAGGGTCCCTGACACTCTCCCGGGCATAGTTCTGGGGGTGCCTTCTTTGTACATGTCGAATCATAGTGGAGTTGCCAAAACTATATTTCTTTCTTGGGTCACCACTTGATAGAATTGTGTGACATATTTTGCATTCCACCTTTGGTGCATTGACTTTCTTCTCACCTTCTGGAATGGTGCAAAACTTCCAAATGAAATGCTCCTTAATTTTTGGCTGAGGAGGGTCCTCATATAGAAACTCATCAGAGTCACTGCTGCTTGTTGCTCTTCCAGCCATTCTTTTCAAAGAATTCAAGAGGAGAAACAGGGAACAGGTCTTGCTCTCTCCAAAGTGAAAGAGGTAGTGAAGGAAATGGGTGGGGTTTTCATTATTTGTAAAAAAAACTGTTAACATCCAATGAAAAGTGGTATTTTAAGGTCACATGACTTGACCCGCTTACGCTATGCGCTCAGGAGTGCTTCTGGGGGCGCTTACTCGGCACGTACGTAGGCGCTTCCGGGGGCGCTTACGAGGCGCGTCTGAATTACGTTTTGCTACATTTTCGGAAATGCGTTTAAAGTTAAAATACTGTTATTTAAAATCAAAAATACAACTTTTATGAGTATGCCACTAAATGTCTTGCATTATTATTTACTTTAAATACATACTAATATTTTTTTTTGCACGCGGAAATAGCGCTCTCGCTACGTGTACGGGTGCGTATACGGGTACGCGCAGCCTGAGCGCTCCGTTGTTAAAAAAAAAAAAACGCAGGAAAAATACATTGAAAAATTAATGTTACAAAAAGAAACAATATTTAAATAATTTCAAAAATATATAATAATCAATAGCTATAAAAAATAGCTTGTAAAAAAACTTAATAATTCACTTTAAAAACCGTAGGTTTCAAACTCGTTATAGAAAGGAATTAGCTTTTAAAAAACCTTTGAAATTCACAGAAAAAACCATAGGTTTCACATTCGTTATAGTTAGGAATTAGCATTTAAAAAACCTTTGAAATTTACTGAAAAAACCATACGTTTCACACCAGTTATAGTTAGCTGAACATTTTACTCATACAGAACCATTGAAAGTCCCACGTTATAGTTAGTTGGACTCACTATAACTCGCGCGCCCGCAATCCACTGCTGATGATGTCACATATTACATCATTCATGACATGCCCAGTGACATCACTGATGACATCACTGATGACATCTGGTTTTCTCAGTGAATATATATATATACACGTAATATCACTCACCGTTTCACCAACGTACGGCCTGGTCGAAACTCCCGAGTAATTGGGAAAAGTATCAACAATCTGCCCGGCGAGGAAAACTGAAAGCATGTCGTCATCGGGGAGAGTGACGAGTCAGATTATCCTTAAAGGGACAACGCAGCATTTTTGGATAAACGCGTGAACACGAAGGTGTTTCACAAGAAAGTAACAGAAGCGTGGAATTGGGTCCGGCTAAGCCCTGGGATCAGGAGAGCAGGGTACCCCAATCTAAATATGACCAAATAACAAGTGTAACACTGTGTCAAGCAGAAAATAATTAATAACCCAACCCAGCTATAGTCAATACATGGCAGACAAAACAAAAAATCGCCAGCAGAGGGCGAGTGAGCTTCTCAACGATGACAAATTACCGACAACATCCTGTAATGCAAAGAAAGATGGGGGAGACAAGACCAAGGAGAGAACAATTGCCAATATAATACGGGAATTACAATTTCAGCGTATCCAGGAAGTAAATAAGTGGTGGGAGAAAACATCACTAGAGAAATATATTGCATATAAAAGAGTACCTCGAGGATTAAGGATCCTAATAATGCCAACTTTAAATGACCTGGACGCTGACCTAATAAAATTATGGCAAACAGATACAAATGAATGTTCTTACAAACTGATGAGGACCCTAATCATTCATGCAGAGAGGAAACTTGAAAAGATTTTGAGCACAATAGTGGCCTTGGAAGCAGAACTCGAAGATATCCCCACATCAGAAGAGAGCAAAGAAGCATTGGAGGCTATGGAAAAGAAGATAGCGAAGCATGAGATGGAGGTGGAACAAAGGAAGGCTAATAAATTTATGAGAGACAGATTAGATTATATGAATGGCCGAATTTACACCTTCGCCAGAAAATATGATACACTTAGGAGTCACGTAACCATGGACAAAAACATGGACAAATCCATCGATCCTACGGAGGAGGTAGACAGCTCGGAAGTGAGTTCAGTTGAAGGAGATTTGAATGTAACCCCTTTGGATTTTCAGGGGGAGATAAAACTAGCGCACATGATAACGCGACAAAGAGGAAGAGGCAGAGCCAACACCTGGGGAAGGGAACAACGTCCTCCAAAGAAACCCCCGACAAACCAAAAACCAGAAGGGGTGGAAAAAGAAGCAAAACCAAAGCGAGGCAAAGGAAAGCCAAAATAAAGGTGAAGAAACAACTGTCCGTGCCGAATATAGTGGTAAATTTATCAAGCAAACAACTATCGGACAGCCACCTAAAACTCTTAAATAAAGGTCTTTCTTTTTGCCCAACAAAGACAATGAATGTACCAAACGCTCGCATTGACCTCTACAAATTTTGCAGGAAGGTGAAACTTAAAAAACACTTTGCTGAGAAGACTCAATCAAATAAAAACAAAAGAACATGTGCCTTAGATACTAACATAAGAACAGCAGTTACACAAAAAGACCTAACTGCCATGATAACTTTAACATCTATCAAAGAGACCCCCTCCGAAAGCCAAAGGGACAATACAATCACTCCTGAAATGGAAATGAATTTTTGTGAAAGCATTGGTCTGCCCACCAACATAGGTGGAAACAGTGGATTAACAAGAGCTTCCAAATTCTGTCCACAATTCCCTCCTGGGAATAAGGTTGACTTATTCCATGAACTCATGGTGGAGGAAATAATGAAGATCTCGGATAAATCCATGAAATACGGACAAGGTGGAAAACAAAATCTTTCTTTGGAAGAGCAAAAAGCAATGATGGACCTAAGAAACGATGTTTCTATAATCATAAAATCCTCTGATAAAGGGGGCAACCTCGTTATTCAAAATGTTGCAGATTATGTTGAAGAAGCAAACCGGCAACTCCTCAACCAGGAACACTATGAGAAACTGAGCATGAATCCATTAGAAACGTGGACAAATGAATATCACTCAAAGTTGCTAACCTGGAAAGATAGGGGTCTCCTTGACTTCGATGAATACAACTACTTGAAAACGAACAACCCGATTATGGCCACCATATATTTTCTACCAAAAATCCACAAGTCACTAGATAAGCCACCAGGGAGACCCATTGTGAGCTCGATAGGGTCTCTACTAGAATCCACGTCGAGATTCATAGATATCTTTTTGATGCACTATGTGACCAACCTGCCATCTTTCCTAAGGGACACAATGGATTTTTTGCAGAGAATATCAACCTGTGAATGGAAACCAACCTACCAAATGGCAACAATCGATGTCACATCATTGTATACCTCAATACGCCATGAGGATGGCATTGAGGCTGTGAAAGAGATCCTCAAGACACGGTCTGTGAACTATCTAGAACATTCAATAATGCTAATGGACATGCTCCAATATTGTCTGACACACAATGCGTTCCTGTTCCTGGGAGATACATATCTCCAGAAGCAGGGTACAGCAATGGGGACATCTTTTGCGCCCACATATGCAAATATCGTGATGGGGGCCTGGGAAACTGAGGTGATCAAGAAAGATCAAGAAAATCCGGATGGGCCAAAAATCAAATTGTGGTGTTGTTTCATTGACGACTTGTTCGTCATTTGGGACGGGGATGAGGAATCGTTGAAAAAATTCACTGAAACCCTGAATAACAACCGATTTACTCTAAAATTTACATCTACAACCAGTTCCCACTCTTTGATATTTCTGGACGTGGAAATATTCATCATGAACAATAAACTTTGCTCTAAAATCCACAGGAAGCCAACAGCATGCAATAGCATTCTACATGCTAATAGTGGACACCCGACCAGATTAAAATGGAGCATCCCTTACGGACAGATGTTAAGGGCAAAAAGGAATTGCTCTGAAGGAGATGATCTGGATAAAGAAATAGAGATTATGAGCCTCAGATTCCTTGAAAGAGGATACCCAATTGAAGTAATTACCACTGCCAAAAATCGTATGCATTTTAGGAATAGAGAAGAACTGCTAATCCCTAAGGACAAGAAACTTAGAAGAGATCAAGAACACGATACAGATTTGAGCAGTGTAACAACTAGAATCATTGTGGAGTATGACAATCAAAGCACACAAATGAAGAAAGCCTACAAAAAGCATTGGCCAATCCTTCTTTTGGATAAAACCTTGAATGAAAGCCTGACAGCCAACCCGAGCATAACATACAGGAAGACTTCCTTCTTAAGAGACATATTGACACAAAGTCATCTAGAACCATGCAAGGAGAGAAAAGAGAAATGGCTGACAACACCTGGCTTCTGGAAATACCACAAATGTAAAGCCTGTGAGCATGGGGAAAATATAAAACATTATGTACTTCAGAATGGTAGAAAAGAAACCATCTATGACCATATTACATGCGAATCTAAATGTGTGGTTTATCGACTCAAATGTCCATGTGGCAAGTACTACATTGGGAGCACCATAAACAAACTTAAGTTAAGGATATTACAACATTTAAGGGCGATAAAGAACAAGGACCCGTGCTACCCAATGGCCACACACTTTACTCAGTACCACCAAAGTGACACCTCCCTCTTGAAATACTCGGGAATCAAACTGTGCAAACTCCCGGAACGGGGTGGAGATCAACTACAACTGTTGAGACGCTTAGAATCACGAATAACACTAAGTATGGGAACTGAGGCCCCGTTTGGTCATAACTTGGATGCCGAACTATATGTACATTTGTGATTAGATCAGATAATATAATAACGATGCTGTCATTTGAATGTGTAGTTTTCCAAGGGGATCATGTTTTCACCTAATTGAAGCTGGAATGTGTACATGTTGTGAATCACATAGAATTAGAACCGGTTTTTCTTGAAGATCCTATAATCAGACTCTGAGGGAGGAATTGTGGGATATAGCAAATTAGGAAATGTATGACATCATTAGAAGGAGATGAGGAATTATAAGGAATTTGGTACTTTACCATAAAAACTCTCTTGGGAACCCACATGGGGAGAACTGATGAAATAATGAATGTAACTATAGATGAGAGATTATATCACACCTAGAGACCTACAATATACATTATCTAGTATTAATCCTATGTTCATATAATACTTTATTTAATCCATCATAGAAGTCTTCCCACCCCTTCTTCAAATCCAATTATCATCACCTCGTAATATAACTGTCATATAATTTCCAACCCACCACTTATTCTAAATAATTCCTTATTCCTATAATTGTTTGAATTAATTGATTGGTATGGATTAATACCATATGTGACTAGATGGATCTAACTGTAAATAATTGTTAATACTTCATTTATAATCACTGGTTCAATTTCTTTATTGGTACTTCACATTAATCTTGAACACAAATGTGTACAAAGGATGTACATTGTAAATACTTTATTTTAGAATGTATAGATCTGAACAAACAGTAGAGTACTTTACGTTGATTGTACATAATTTTGTGTATATACCTTTAACATGTACTAGCCTTGTATATACATTGCTGGGTGGGTTGGTCAAGTTGACCATGGAAATGGTAGAGGGTACTTACACTAAATCACACTATTTAAACAAGGTCTAGACCTGGGGACTCTATGGTCCAGTGGAAGGCAGGAGCCGAAACGCGTAGACCGTCCTTTTTTGATGCATGTTATATTTGCACTGGTGTGTAAATAATAAAAACGCTAAAAACCATCTGTTGCTGTGCCGTGTCCTTTGATCTACAAGAAGTGGAGAAAAGAAGCTGTGGCAATATATATATATATATATATATATATATATATATATATATATATATATATATATATATATATATATATATATATATATATATATATATATATATATCCAAGTTTCAGCGCTCAGACTCCATAGGGTAAGGCGTCCGCCACGCTCCATAGAATAACGCAGACACGGTCCAAGTTCGTGCAATTCATTTAATTAGTGCAAGCACATCGCATGACGTTTCGGCTCCAAGGAGCCTTGTTCACATGACAGTGTCAAATATAATGAGCCGTTCTTTTAAAGGGACAGCTTCAGTTGAAAAAAGTTGATCACATGCTTGTATTAAAAATGGACATGGAAGAAAAACTTGTGGGTTTTCGATGGTTATTAAAACACGCTTAATTAGTGTCATAGAAGGCATACATTTTATAACATTTTTTGCCTTAAATCATATGAATCAAAGGTTAAATACCACAATATTTACAGTAAGTAAACATTTGTGAGTTTGTAGATAATAGTCAAATACAAAAACATATCTGTTTGTTGTGAAAAACGTCCTTGTAAGAAAAAACTTTTTTATATATTTACATATTTACATATTTACATTGCCGATTAATATTATATCCAATGTAAAGTGCTTCCGCTAAAGTGCATATATAACTTGTGCAAAGTCTTGCAATTGTGCAAAAAAAATGCCACTATGATAACATTATAATAATCTAATAGCCAAAAATGTGCAAAATATCGCAGGAACACTATTCTATGTAAACAAACAACTACCTGACAGGCGAAGTTTCACTAAAGGACGTTAGTGCAAATATCAATAATCATTTATATAAATTTTTTTCATTTCTCACTCAGTTACTTGACATTAATAGTGTTAGCCTTCATTATCAACCTGGTCCATAATAAAGTGAAATAGTGCAAACCATATTAAAACAAGTCTATATTAATCAAATCAGCTTACCAGGATTAAGGACCTTTAAGATAGATAGTATTGACTTGTAAACAAACACATAAATATCCTGTTACTCTTTTTCTTTTTTTCAATCAAATAGCAGCCGCTACTTGGTTCTACAGACTCTAAATCAATTCAAAAGAAGTGAACTATCATCCCATTAAAACATATAAGGCCAACTTATATCCCAGCCGGGATCTACCTCTGTTTTTTATAGGATGTTATAGTTATAAATCAGGTCCCTGTTGAATACAATCTATTGATTATGATTGATAAGTTCTAATTCTAATTGCATTAAAGTAAACACGTGTACATATATTCAGTGATATTTAATCCTGTCGGAGCCTTGGTATTAAGTGAGAGGATATATTTTGTTTCAAGTTTCCTCAACATAGATTCTCTATCACCACCCCGTCTATTGGTGTTAACACTGTCTATCACAAAGTAAGTTAATGATTTGTTATTACTTTGATGTACTTCGCGATAGTGGCGAGCTACTGGGTAGGTGTTGTCCCAAATAGATATAGCCCTAAGGTGTTGTAGGATCCGTTGGTGTACCGGGAGTTTAGTACTACCAACGTACTTCAATGAACAAGGGCACTGCAAGATGTATACCGCATGGTCGGTTTTACAAGTCAGTACCTGCGATATTGGATGATCTATATCGCTAAATCCGTTTTTATACGTTTTGGTATTGACCCCATGGGTACATGCTTTGCATGTTTTGCATTTATAAAATCCTTTGTTCGATTGCCACCAATTGCTGCTTTTGACGGGTTCGGGATTGGTGTCCACTATTTGATCTCTTAAGGATGGAGCCCTGCTGTAAGTTAGAGATACTCTAGTCGGTAATTCCTTACCAATAATAGGATCCTTTGTCACCAGAGGCCAATATTTATTGACAATCCTGTAGATGTCCCTCGATTTTCTACTGAATCCTGTTATGATTCTAAAATCACATTTATATTATATATATTACCTACTGGCGGTCGCCAGTAGGTAGTTATAGTTAGGACCTAGTTTCCTTAGGAAATCCACAACATTCTATTTGGAATAAGTTGGCGCCCGTGGACGAATCTTCGTGAATTTCTAGAAGGAAATGGTCTGCTCGGTTCATCTCCTTCCCTGAAAGTTTGGGGGCGATTCGTCGAGTGAGGGCCGAGAAAAAAGAGGGATCCTAAAACGAGTTTCCCTACGCAATTTTTCATAGGGACCTTTAGCCAGGGCTACAGCCCAAACAGCTGAACGGAATTACACGAAATTTGGCATAGAGGTAGAGTTCTGTTCGCAGATTGTGCTTTTTCTTAAATGGTGTAAAACTGTTCAGTAGTTTCTGAGAAAATTGCAAGTATAACCATAGCGATATCTAGAGACTGAGTTCAGCAGGCATACGGAAATCCGTTCAATTACTGTGAACTGTCAGTCAACACTCGAAACCAGGAAGTGTTGGCGGCCATCTTGTGCCTCAGTTGAACCGAGTCACAAGAAAACACTAAAACAAAGTTGAGAAATAAGGGAAGGGGGCAGGCTAGAAACATTCTGAACCTCTAGGCTTGTTCAGGGGCTCTTACATGTATGTTTAGGCTCTTTTATTTTATATAAAGAAAAATCGCGGTGTACGCTTACGGAAATCCGTACAATTACGAGCTGGAGCTGGATGTTGATTGGCTGTGAATACTCCAAACCAGGAAGTATTGGCAGCCATCTTATTTGTCACGAGAGCCGAGTCACAAGAAAACAGTTAAACAAAGTTGAGAAGTAAGGAAAGGGGGCAGGGTAGAAACACTCTGAACCTATAGTGTTGAACAGAACAGATAGTGGCTGGGTAACTCTTGCGCAACAACAACTAAATTAATATTCTCCTAATAAGATGGCCCAAGGGAACAGGGGAAAGCGGCCACCTGCGTCCCCAAAGGAGTCCTCTGAAAACAGAGAATTCAATGACAAAAGATAGATTGTCCCTGAGCACATATATGCAAGTTCTTATATTGTTTCAAGAGAAAAGATAACCATTAATGAAAACGGAATCGCTTCTGACGACGTGAGGAGTACTCTCCCTGATCTAAATCATATATTACCCTATATGAAGAACTTTGAGATAGAAAATGGATTGAGTTCTAATTAATAATTGAGGAACAACTGTCTTCTGGAATTGGCCCGTATGATTTGGCATTCGGATTGAATTTCTGCCCTGAAGAAGTCATTTAGGTTATTGTACCCTCTAACGAAACACGTGTTGGCACTGGTCTTTTTGATCTATTGGCTACATTCTGTATGAACTTGATGAAGACTGTGAAGAATTTTCTGATGTATGAAGAGAAAAGAAATGGAAGTTAAAGGAATTTGACTCGATGAACTTTGAAAGAACATTGATTTGATTGTGGTTATCTTTTCTCTTGAAACAATATAAGAACTAACCTATAGTGTTGGTCAGGGGGTGGTACATGGATCTTTAGGCTCAATTATTTTATTTTTTTATTAAAAATCGCAGGGTTTTCGTCCAGTACTCGTATGCGGTGGAAAAGGTGGGAAAAAAAATAAAAGTACGTTTTATTCATTAGGGCCCGGAGGCAAATTATTCATCCATGTTAATTCCCATAGAAGCCCTTGTTCTGGTGTTAACATGGGTTTCTATGGGAAATAACAAGGCTGTATTATCAAGGTCATTATCGCCGTTTTAACTGCAGTTTCCTGCCAATAAAACAACGATAATTTTTACACCGGTCTTTGATATTATGCACCTAAGTTTACTGGTCAAAAAAAGAGCAATGGGCCATATTATCAACAAAAGGCAATACATTATCTCCGCTTTTATCGGCAGGAGACTGCCGATAAAGGGGTGATAATGGTCTTTATAATATGGCCTTGTGAATTGCCATAGCAGCTCTTGTTAATACCAGAACCTGGGGTGCTAAGGGAATGTACAAGGGCATATTATCAAGCCCATTATTGCCGCTTTATCGGCAGTTACTTGCTATAAAAGCGGCAGTAATGTATCACCTTTTGTTGATAGTATGCCCCTTCATTTCCATGATAGTATGTAAAACTTTCCTTTTTTTTGCAGCAGTTGTACTCTCTACACATGCGCAGCCTCGTTTGAAGCCCAGGTTTTTTTCTTTTTCTTCAAGTTCAACAAACAAACCTTTCTTTATTTCAGGTATTAAATTTGCCGCTTGGTTTTTCGGGTTGTGTGTGATCCGCTGCTGTACTTTTTTAATATATTAGTAATCGTATTTTATCTCGATTTTTTGGGAAAGTAGTGCCGAAGCGCCAAACGTTGATCACGTACTCCGTCCACCGCCATTTTAGTACTTTCTCACCGTTGTTTTTAATATATCTGTTGCTTTCATTTTATCGTGCTTGTATTTTCTTTGTGAACGACAAGATTTTGAGGCACGGACACCACGGTGTTTGTCCTTAAACTCTGATGTTATCAGACTTGGTCACACGTATACCTAAAAACTAATTTGAGGGACGTAAGTCACAGGCATTAAAACGCGTGTTCGTCAACACAAATACATTATTAAGATTATGTGTGGTAAATGGATAGTACTTGTAAAAGCATGCATGGTAAAACTATGGGGCATATTAGATTATTGCCGCTTTTATCAGCAGGAAAACTACAGATAAAGCTGCGACAAAGGGCTTGATATTAGCCCCTTGTGAATTCCCATAACAGCCCAAGTTAACACCAGAAACTTGGGCTGCTTTGGGAATTTCCAAGGCTCTATTATCAAGCCCATTATCGCCGGATTATCGGCAGTTTCCTGCCGATTACAGCTGTGATAATGTATCGCCTTTTGTTGATAATATGCCCCTTCGTTCCGTGCCCTGCATCACATTTTGCGATGCAGGGTGCAGAATACGAAATTCATTTTAATAGTGTAATTGTTTACTTACCTGCAATCATCCAGATCCGCTGTTTATAACCCCCCCACCCTGCCGCTCCCCCATCCCACCTGCCTACCGCACCACAACTCCCTCCACGGGCCACGGCTGAGTCAGTTACTTGCACTTCCCTTAAGCATAATAAATAATAAAAAAATGATATATTATAAAATTATCACCTGTGGAAGATACAAAAAAACATAGTTACAATATATATCTTACAACACACAATAATTTGTAAAACATTTCATTTGCCTTTTTTGATGTTCTCCGAATATATTGAACTTCACTGTAAACAGTGAGTTCAATAGTACTCATCACATAACAAAAGACAATCCTTAAGGTATCTTAAAAAAAAACAGTCAACATTCTCAATAACAATATAAAAAGTTAGAAATAAAACATATCGTAAATTTTTTTTTCCGAAGAGCAATTTCTTACGTAAATAAGCCACATCTGAAACAATCATGAAATAACAAAACATTATGATTAATTTTCTTACACTGTAAATAATGTTACTTATAAATATATGCTGACAAACTACACAACAGAAACTCCTTAATGGTTTTCACACACTTTTCCTTACGGCCAAATAGTATCCATCAAGTCCTTTGTTTGGAAGTTGTTCAATAGTAATCCTGAACGTCCGTCCCAGCCTTCTGATCCAAAACCACCAACATCATCTATGGGTCCCCCAGGACTCATCCATCAGTCCGACCCTGTTCAACATCTACATGGCCAGCCTAACACAAGTAGCCCAGCATCACAACTTCAACAACATCTCCTACACAAAGAACACCCACCTCATCCTCTTCCTCACCAAGAAGCCACATACCACCAAAGCAACCTCCACAACACAATGAAGGATGTCACCAACTAAATAAAGAGCAGCACTGTAAACACAAACTGGCACAAGATGAAGGTACTCATCCTCAGACCCACCCCCTCAGCCTCAGACAACTCCTGCTACCTGACTGCACTTTGAACAGTACTAACACCTTCCAACCATGTCCACAACATAGGATTCAACCTCAACTCCTCCCTCTCCATGTGTAACGAAGTCTACACCGTCTCCTCGTACTGCTTTAACACACTGATAACCAACATTCTCTTCAAGACTGTCCTTTTTCTTTTTGCTTTCAGGCGCAACTTCATCTTGTTTTTTTTCTTAATCTAGAGTTTCACAACAGATATTTTCAAATCTTCTTTTTCTACCCACCACACGCTTTTCAACTACTGGATATTGACCTAAATTGGGTGCATATTCTCTTCTTAACCTATTATACTCTTTCACACAATTTGCATCTGCACAAACATTTATCTCTTCAAAATCAATTAAGTACAATCCAGATAAAGTTCCGACTCGAGACAAAGCAACATATGCCATACATACCTTCATTAAACACGGTACTTCCAATATTCACTAAAGCACAATCTACACTTAAACCTTGAGATTTATGAACGGTCACCTCATATGCCAAACAAACAGGAAACTGTTTTCTGCAGACATACACATCTTTTGCAAGCAAAAAACGAGCTGCACAATGACTAACTTGTTGAACTTCAGCAATTTCATCGAATTTGATTTTCAAAAATCCAATCCCACCTCTATTTACATAATTAACAAAATCAACAATTTTACCCATTGTTCCATTTACTAAACCTTTTTCCACATTCAAATTACATCGCAAAATTACCCTACAATTTACACATGCATATAAATTATTTTCGAAACCTGCAGTTTTACTTATCGATTTCTCTAAACATTCCAATTTCCTCTTAAACTTTTCACTCAAAATAATACTAATTCCTTCATGTTCTATTTTATCAATTGCTGGCAATTTTATAATTTCTTCATTTTCCAACTTCAACATTTCGTCATTGAATATAGAACATTCACGCAGTGTTGGCATTAAACAGATTGCAGATTTCTTTTCTGCAATTCTCATGTATATTTTCTCTGGGACAATATTTGCATTTGGAAACAAATTGGAAAGCAATCGTGTCTGTGAAGTTTTTTTGCTATGTTTGGTCAATTTCCAATTCTTTTATCTTGAAGAATAGTTCCATAATCAATATCATTTGCCTGTCGCATATTTGTAGTAAGTTTCTTATACTGAAAATATGACCAAATGGTCACATTGCTAATACTCCCCAAAAACTTTCTAGTATCTTCATGCACCAGTGTTTTAAACACTGGCTGTCCTTTGACAGGAGTAAGTTGTGGAGAATCTCCAAACACTATGACGTATTGTCCTCCGAATAATACGTCATACTCTGTTTTAAGAATTTGCTGCATTCTTAAATGCATAAAGGCAAGCATTAAGTTTGAGACCATGCTTACCTCATCAATAATGAGAAGCTTCATTTTCCTCAACACTCTTGAAACTTCACAGGAAACTTCTCCAGATAGCTTGTGGTATTCTAATTTGTTGTCATGCTCTACTGGTAGCATTAATAAACGATGTAAAGCAATTCCTCTAATATTGTGAGCTGCTAATCCAGTTGGAGCAGTGACAACACAAGACAAATGCGACTTAGTTCTTTTCTGTAGAAAACTTGTGATTACTTTAATTAAAAAACTTTTTCCTGTTCCAGCTTGTCCACTCACATACATACGGATAGGTTCAAATGATGAGCAAAAGCATTCTTTCTTCTCATGAAGTAATCCATGGTCAATCTTTTCCCTCACTTGCTCATATATTTCTTTCTGCTCAAGATTTAGTTATTCTTCCAAGTTTCCTAAGTTTGTTACATCATCTTGACGTTGATACATTGCTGTTTCTACCTCTTCCATAGCAGTTGCTGCTTCATTTAAAACAATTGGCTCTCCTAATGGGTTCTGACTCAACGGAGAAGAAGTTTGACTGTCTTGAGAACTGTCTCTAGCAATCTCAGCTGCAATTGTAGCTTCTTGCTCAATTTCATCATTCAACATTTTCACATAATTAGCAAAAACGGGACATTCTATAGTATCTTATTCTTTAGTTGCATTGGAGGAATCTTCATAGCTCTCAAAATCTCCAAGTAATTCCAATTCTGAACGCCATGGCTTGAAAAGTTACAAAAGAGCTAAATAGTAAAATTCCGTTTTGTCAGGTGTTTCGCAACTCAGTTTATGGTGATTAATCAAATGTCCTTTCTTTGTTTCACCAGACATACTTCGGAACCAATCACAGCATATATACCATTATTGATGTTTTCGGTAATATTCCGTTTAAAAATATAGTTTTGCAGCACTTCATAGAGACAAATGTTCTCAAGATGATGACTTCTATTTGGATAATATGTATCCATATATTTGTTTTCACAAAATCTCTACTCTCTGGCTCTTTTTCAGCTAAATATTCAATTTCTTGTACAGATTTAAGAACTCGGTTTCGTGTTGCATCAAGACCTAGACTCACCCAAATGATTCTTCTAGATTTAGAGTACAGACTTGCAGATGATAAGCGATCCGAGCATTTAAATGCTCCAATTTCTCGATGAGATAACATCTTCAAACTGTAACTGTATAATTTTTTCTTAGACTCTTTTCATGGGAAAACTCTTCCCATATTTCCTTAAATTCCATCTTTTCTGACTTTGTTATGTACGATGTCACATATCAAGCAACAGCAATGTAATTGTCTGCAACATGTTGAATATCCATATTAGCATTCCACATGGACAAAATGACTGGGATGTAATCATTTTTGTATTTTGACACTTCATTTCTTCTTACGTTGTAGGTATTTTTAGGAGACTTTCTTGTGATAGTATGTCGCAAAAATGACATAAAACTGTTCACTCTTCCTTTCGATATTACAGGTTGAACAAAAGACAACACAGTATCATCTGAGTCTGTACCAAATTTGGGAGCATCTTTGATCCATAATAGCATATGCATGTGAGGAGCACCTTTTGCTTGATACTCCTTTCTCCAAAAGAAATCCAAAACCTCTCCAAGAGGAGAATATTTTTTTGGGGTAATAAAAGACATCATAGCTTTGAATCTGTGATTGAAATACCTGCATACATTAACAGGATCCAAAGAGCAGAGTTCTCCTGGTGTCTTGTATTTGATATTTAGTATATTTGGATTTGCCTCGAAGAAATTGCAGTAAATCATCCCAAGCATATTTAGCACTGCTTAGAGTAAGGAACGATGTAGGAGTTCCTAAGTTCCTTAGCATACATTTGAGTTCTACGTGACAACGGTACCAGTACTCATTAGTACCACGCTGACATGCCATCAGATTAATCAGCTGAGATTCCAAAACATTATCTTTCTGCTGTACTTTATCCATAAATTCCTTTGCCAAAACATTTTGCAGATATATACCTGTTTTCAATATATGTTTTGCTGCACAAAAACGTCCAGACAAATCACTCTCAAACAAAAGATGAAACAAATACGGAATACATTGTCGAAATCTTGGATCTTCTGCATATAATCTTGATGTCCCGTATTCAGATGCAGGAATCTGCACAGGTTGTTCATCATATCGTCCTCCTTTTCCTGTAGGAAACAACTGTGGGAAACCATGAGCTTCCAAGCTTTTTTCCCAAATACTAATGGGACTTCCTTTTGCTTCTTTCATTAGAAATAACTCTATAGCATTCATCATCATTTCTTTGGAATGCAATGGATGAACACTGCAATGTTCGTAAATTTCTTCAGTTCTGGACACATCCACTTTTTCAATTTGTCCAGATGGGAAGTCACTATCTTCTTGCATGGTTAATTCTTCATCTCCCACATACACATTTTTGTAATGTTGATTATTTTTTTACCAGATACAACGTTGCCTTTTTCACTTTCATAACATCCACTAATTCTTGCCAGATTTTCTTACTCTTAGTAGGAACGCCATTAACAAGAATAACTAAAGGTTCATCCTCTACATTTTCTACACCGATAGTTTCAATATATTTTTTTTAATCTACAGGCAAATATACAACTCTTCCCTTTAATACTCTCTGTAAATCAGAAGGAGGCAATTTGCCTGTCTTATGCTCCATACGAACAATAGCCTGAAATGGATGCACAAATTGAATAAGAATAGACTCATAGGTATTTAAATCCATCAGTTCCGAATGAATATTTACCGACTAAGAATATTATGCACAGCTCTAGCAAGCATTTTGTTCTCATCTAATTTGTTATAACAATATTTACAATATTTACAAATACGCTGATCAGACCCCAAATCAAAACAATTCTCTACCAACAAATACGTTGCAAAATCCCTCCACTCATTATTATTTTCTTTTTCACTTTTTACATATAGATCAACAGTCCTGGTCTCATTTTTATAATGAATTCGTCGAAAACAGATACAAGAAAAAATTGGCCTTTCACCTGAAATCACATTAAACTGTATACTTTTTTGCTCAAAATTTTCTACACTGCACTGTCCTACATTCTCTTCCACATTTTCTTCTCACTTTCTCCACTGTCTTCCTGAGGACCAAAGTAACTAATCTGGATTACATCACAAACATTTGTTACATCTGATACAGATCCATGCAAAAGAGCATTGTTAAACTTTTTTAACATTAGTGCTGGTCTTTTCGCGTAATACAATGTTCTGACTAATTTCCTCATCTGAGTATGATGAACTGCTAACATCCTGAAATGGTGGAAAACACTTTGACATACTTTTTTAGGAAGACAAGCCAGAGAATGACCTTGCAAATCAGTATTTTCTCTCAAGCTGCAAGGGTCTAGTCCTAGCAACATCTTAATCTTTTGTTTAACACTTTTCTTAGTATAATTACGTGAGAAATTGCGTAAAAAATCAATAGATTCTTGCCGCTCACTGCAAATACTACTACAATTCCAAGTGTACACTGGAGCTTTAGGACATCTCCCTAAAACTTCACCAGCTAACACCTATTCTGCATTTCTAGAAATAATGTTCTCCTTCTCAATAGGACAACCATTTCTAACCTCGTAAGCATCACCACTGGTGTCAACTGCATGCAACAAATCATTACTCTGAAGATAACTTTCTTCATTAAAAAAAGCTCTGAACTTCAACTATGTTTCCATTCACCCAAAAAAACTCACAAAAATTACTTCTGTTAATTAATCTTCTCTACTTACTTTTGGGCTTCATTAAATGGATTTGCTTATCTAGTGAACTAACTCTATTGATTACTAAAATAAACAATTTTCTATTCAATTCCAAAGCTTTCTCAACCACATTTTCTATAGCTTTCTTCTTCTTATAAAATACTGTTCTTTTCTTACACACTTTAATTTTTTTAATTAAATTTGTTACAAATCTATTATAAAACATTTGTTTCCTAATTTCTATAAATGGATTTTTTCTCCTTTTACTATACACAGTTTTGTCTGCACTTGATGTTCCATTATTCTTTTCTTTATTAGTATTTTTTTTTCGTGGCTGATACACTAAAAACATTTTTATGTTTCTGAAGACTACTCTTAGTCTTTAATATTTTCCTCAAAAAAGTGCTCTTGCTCTTACCAGGTATTTCTTTCTCTTTGTTAAGACATGTCCCTTCATGTACTTTTCTTGATGACTTCTCTTTAAATACACCCTTTTCTTTTGTTGCTTGCGTTTTTGGAACCTCGTAGGCATAATACAGTATTTTCAGTATCGATAAACACAACCTATAATAAAAATATATATATAACATTACCCCAAAAAATATATCAAATATTTTATTATATTGCTTACAAGAACAGAGGAAGGATTATAAGGACAAACCTCGGACTATAAAAATAAAAGGACTTACAACAAAAGAACAAGGAGTATGAAACAAGGAAAATATAATAAAAAATGAGAATATAAATAGACACTGCAATTTAATGGAATAAATATCAAGCCCGCCCTCCCAACATTAATAAAAAACCCCAGACAGTGCAGATACCCGTAGCTGGAAGATTATTTTACATATTACTGCCCTTAAAACGTGGCGTTCCCCACGATGTGTACAGGGATAGAGGGAGGGAGAACTCAAAACATATTTTTTTCAAAAGACCCGAGGGGTGCCGCTCCCCGAGACTGCTGGGAGTAGGACCGTAACCCCCAGCATACTTCAAAATAAAACCACAGCAGTGCCGTTCCCCAGTGCTCAAAGCACCTAACAAGCTCCTATTATGCAAAATATTTGACCCTGTAATCAGCCGCAGCCCGTGAGGGAGTTGTGATGGGGCAGGCAAGCGGGGCGGGGGAGGGGCATGTTGAGGAGTGATAAGCAAAGGAATGCGGATCATTGCAAGTAAGTAAACAATTAAATTAATAAAATGAATTTCGGGACACATTATCAACAAAAGGCGATAGATTAACGCCGCTTTTATCGGCAGTAAAATGCCGATAAAGGGATGATAATGAGCTTGATAATATGCTCTTGAGAATTCCCATACCAGCCCAGGTTAACACCAGAACCGGGGCTCCTATAGCAATTTACAAGAACCTAGGGGAATATTACCAAGGGGGCGATAGGCAATTATCGCCCATTTAGCGGCTGTTTTCAGCTGCTAGGCGGCGATAATTCTATCGGCCTATTAGCAAGCTGTCGCTAACTGATGTTGGCGGTCGCCAGTAGGTATATATAGTTAGGATTTTTTCTCTATGGGATTTTTGAAAATTCTATGTCTAATAACTTTGGCGTTTGTGGACGGAATTGGATGAAATTTCCAGAAAAATGGCACATTTCGTTTCTGAGCAGCCCCTGAAAATTTGGGGGGGTTTCGTCAAGGGGGGGTCGAGAAAAAAGGGGGGTCCCAAAATGCGTTTTTAACATTGAGTTTTCCATAGGGCGGTTGGCCTCACTTTTAGCTCGAACGGCTGAATGGATTTACACGAAACTTGGCAGAATTGTAGGGACTGTTAGCCCGATGTGCCTTTGCTAGGTCTCAATATATGTGCTCCAGTGGATTTTGAGAAATTAACGTTTTAAACAACAGATATATCTGTGACAGCGTCCCGGTTAGCGCCCCGGTTCGCGAATTTGACGCGTATCGGAACTTCGCGAAGCGAAGCTGATTGGCTCTCCGGTGTCTGTCAACATTCTAAACAGTCCGGAACGGCCGCCATCTTGTCTCTCGGTAGGATCGAGAGACAAGAGGAGGAGAAAAACGAAGGGGGAATTTAATGAAAGGGGGCAAGGTAGACCCCTCTTGACCCCCTAGGAATGATGTTGGGGTTATTAAAGGGTCCCGTGGGGCAAATAAAAAAAATGTGATTTTTCGCGGTAGAAGCGCTTCCCGGTACGCAAACCGGGTCGCAAACCTGTAGCGTAACGGGAATTCACCATTTTGTGTTTTGTTTTAATTAAATCACAAGATGGAGGGAAAACAATGTGGGAAATGGGTATAAGGGGGCACGGGAGACGTATCCTGACCCCCTATGTTTTCTGAGGGTGGCTGACGATGCTCATATATGTTGATACACGTCTGTTAACGTTTGATTCGAAGGAAATCAGGAAGTGAAGACCGCCATTTTGTCACTGCGAGTAAATATATTGTTTATTTCAAAGCGTTGGAACATGGAAAAGGGAGAAGGTAGAGATTGTCTTGCTATGTAGTTTTTCTCAGGGTGTGCAGTAAGGCCCCGGTTGTGCTTATACTCACGGTGGAGTCTTTGAACACTTTAGCAAATGATGATCCAAGTTGAGGCAAAGGAGGGTGTCAGTCGGGGGGGGGGCAATGGTGCAGTTTTCACTTTCATGTCTAAGTGTTAAAATCTGGTTTGCGATGTCAACATAATCAGCGCCACCTTGTCCCCACTCAGGCACGTACGCTCTAGCAAGCAGCAGCCATTTTGAAAGCGCTTATGCATGGGACATAAACCTCCCCCCATCTGCGCTGCTCTTCCCTGAGAAACACACCCCGTGCCCGCCCGACACCTCCCTTTCACCCTATTCACTATTGCACCCTCTGACACTCCTCTTTCTCTGTGTCCGATTGTTCAGGCCGGTCCCAGGCTATCACCTAGCCCTGCGGAAGTAGTTTATGGCCCCAACTGTAAAGAATCACCCCTCTTCAAAGGAGTTACAGTAGATCAAGGCCCCCACCCCATGAGATCTGTCACACCACACGCGTTCCTACTATCTGATAACGATCCTGTATTGTGATTGGGGAGGGGATTCTCACTGTAAGGGTGTGTGGGACCGAGCCTGAAGCGGAAGATTCCAGGGATGCCTTTCTGCACATCAAAGTCTTCACAAGAATGTGTCACATTACAAATATATAGCACTCCAACAAAGTAGTAGGATTATAACACTTTAATAACTTATAAATATATACAACGCTCCAACAAAGTAAACACGTTAAAAAAAAACATTTTAAACAACTAGTTACATGGCAGCCTGCTGCAACATCCATCTCAAAGCATTCACCATCCGCTTGACACTGTCCTTGCTCCTCCCTCCCCGGAGTAGCAACAATGGGCTGCTTTGGCCTGTCGTTTAGTCGGCTTTGGGTTATAAAAAGCCTACAAAATCCGTCGGCCTGTGAGGCGGCGTCAGTAGCGGACCGTTGTGCGAATAGGCCGAAGAAAGCACAACGCGCCGAGATCCGGACAGCACCGAAGTGGTGTCCAGCAAGTTGCCGCACTGGTCTGGCCATTCTACAATCCTGCGCCGAAAAACGGCATGGGGCACCCCGGGGGGGGGGAGGCAGCGCGAACGGGCTTCCCCCGCCTCCACATTTGGAGGCTTCTCAGCTGCAGTGGGGCGCCCCTTGGCGTTTCAGTCGCCATCCAGTTGAGTTGCGCCCGCTCTTGCAGCATAGTGCCTCACCCGCCATCCAGCTGAGTTGCGCCCGCTTTTGCGGCTACAGCGTCTCGCCCACCATCCAGTTGAATTGCGCCCACTCTTGCGGTGCAGCGATAGGCGGCTGCCACAGGACTCTCAAAATGGCGGCCGGCTCTTCGGATTTGGGCCTGGTCCACTAAAATGGCACTGGGACACCTTGGAACTCGGACGTTTGCCTGCTAGGGCATGGGCCCCATTCCCGAAAGCGTCCCCTCAGCCTTGAAGATTCTACAAAATTCACCGGGGCCCCTGACTCCCGCAGGCTTCCGATGGGGAGCGTCTGCCATGATTGCTTGCGGAATGGCCACGATGGAGCCACGAGATGGTGGTATTCTCATGCTGACGCCAGCTTCAGTCTGAAACATCCAGAAACACTGTAGACTACCAATTCGATCAGTTCCGGTGGAGCCCGAACGTGACCCGGTAGGGACGAACTTGCCCTCCCCTCTTTTGACTGATGGTTCTTGTTGCCTATCTCTTCTGTTGTCATTTAACGGAACCTTTTTTGACTGCCGAAAGGGGTTCTGGTCCGACCGCTGGTTGGTGGAGACATTTTGACTATATCCTGGACCTGCCCGGCCTCGCCCAAAATGGCGCCGGTATAAATGGGACTCGCAACTCCTTGTTGTGTACTGGTTGCCCAGCCTTGATATCACGAGATACGTATGCAGTTTTGAAGCAGATGGCGGGCAGGGACAAGTACTGATTGAACATTTGGACATCCCTATTGATATTAAGTTCTGATGTGTTATTGATTACTGTACTATTGAACGTTCGAATTAACGTCACCCATGGTACTTGCCCGCAAATGTATATCTAGATAATTTTATTGTAACTGGCCCTGTCGTACTTTAATTATAAAATTTACGTCCACCGATTACGCAACTGTTAGACACCTTAGTTCTTCCAACCTAATGGCCCGCCCATTACGTTCTTCTACAGTGTAAATGTCCCCTCATCATATACGATTCCAGTTTGCTCTGTGGCCGGCCCACGTGGTTATAGGCCCGTATTTGTATACTGAAATTTTCACAATAAAGGTTTTTAAAACAAAACATGGTAGTAGTACCTAGATTGGTAAAGTTTTGAATAATAGCCACTGTTTTCGAATCAGTAAAAGGCAAGTGATATAAAGCAGCCCGATTACATGATGGTTAAAAGGTATAATACGCAGGAATGCTGTAAAGATAAATGGTCAAGGGCTGTTGTGTTTTCTACTCCTGCAACATAAAGTGATCGATAAGAATCCGATATTCAGGCCTATCAGCGACTAAGACAGCAGGCCGAGCCTCTTTTGCTCAACGGCTCCCTCATGGGACGAAGAAACGCCCTTTTTCTCGAAATAGGAATATTTTACTTGCAGCACAGTTGTAAATTTCCCGGGAAAATACATTAGCCTGGAGCATTGTTAGTGATAAACTGTAAATGTATCTGGGTCCTTTGCTTTACAAGTCAGAGTGAGAAAAAAAAAGGTGGGGCTTTCATCATTTGGGAAAAAAAATGCTCTAAACCAATGAAAAGTGTTATTTTTAGGTCATATGACCAAGCCTTCCATCATTAGGAAACCAAAAGTAAAATGAACCAATGAAAAGTTTTATAAACAAGTCACATGACCTGTTATGCGGCTTTGGGCTATAAAAAGCCACAAAATCCGTTGGCCTGTAAGGCGGCGTCAGTAGTGGACTGATGTGCGAATAGGCCGAAGGCAGCACAACGCGCCGAGATCCGGATGGCACCGAGGTGGTGTCCAGCAAGTTGCACTGGTGTGGCCATCCTACAATGCTGCGCCGAAAGACGGCGTGGGGCACCCCGGGGGGGGAGGCGGCCCGAACGGGCCTCTCCCGCCTCCTCAGGTGGAGGCTACTCAGCTGCAGTGGGGCGCCCCTTGGCATTTCACTCGCTATCTAGCTGAGTTGCGCCCGCTCTTGCGGCACAGTGCTTCACCCGCCATCCAGCTGAGTTCCGCCCGCTCTTGCGGCACAGTGCCTCACCCGCCATCCAGCTGAGTTCCGTCCGCTCTTGCGGCACAGTGCCTCACCCACCATCCAGCTGAATTGCGCCCGCTCTTGCGGCACAGTGCCTCACCCGCCATCCAGCTGAATTGCGCCCGCTCTTGCGGCACAGTGCCTCACCCTCCATCCAGCTGAGTTGCGCCCGCTCTTGCGGCACAGCGTCTCGCCCTCCATCCAGCTGAATTGCGCCCACTCTTGTGGTGCAGCGATAGGCGGCTGCAACAGGACTCTCAAAATGGCGGCCGGCTCTTTGGATTTGGGCCTGGTCCACTAAAATGGCCCTGGGACACCTTGGAACTCGGATGCTTGCCTTCTAGGGCATGGGCCCCATTCCCGAAAGCGTCCCCTCAGCCTTGAAGATTCTACAAAAGTCACCGGGGCCCCCGACTCCCGCGGGCTTCTGATGGGGAGCGTCTGCCATTATTGCTTGCGGAATGGCCACGACGGAGCCACGAGATGGTGGTGTTCGCATGCTGACGCCAGCTTCGGTCTGAAACATCCAGAAACACTGTAGACTACCAATTCGATCAGTTCCGATGGAGCCCCAACGTGACCTGGTAGGGGAGAACTTGCCCTCCCCTCTTTTGACTGATTGTTCTTGTTGCCTATCTATTCTGTTGTCATTTAATGGAACCTTTTTTGACTGCCGAAAGGTGTTCTGGTCTGAACGCTGGTTGGTGGAGACATTTTGACTATATCCTGGACCGGCCCGGCCTCATCCAAAATGGCGCTGGTATAAATGGGACTCGTACCTCCTTGTTGTGTACAGGTTGCCCAGCCTTGATATCACGAGATACGTATGCAGTTTGGAAACACATGGCGGGCGGGAACGAGTACTGATTGAACATTTGGACATCCCTACTGATATTAAGTTCGGATGTGTTATTGATTACTGTACTATTGAAAGTTCGAATTAATGTCACCCATGGTACTTGCCCGCAAATGTATATCTAGATAATTTTATTGTAACTGGCCCTGTCGTACTTTAATTATAAAATGTACGTCCACTGATTCCGCAACTGTTAGACACCTTAGTTCTTGCAACCTAATGGCCCGCCCGTTACGTTCTTCTACAGTGTAAATGTCCCCTCATCATATACGATTACAGTTTGCTCCGTGGCCGGCCCACGTGGTTATAGGCCCGTATTTGTATACTGACATTTTCACAATAAAGGTTTTTAAAACAAAACATAGTAGTAGTACCTAGATTGGTAAAGTTGTGAATAATAGCCACTGTTTTCGAATCAGTAAAAGGCAAGTGAAATAAAGCAGCCCGATTACATGACGGTTAAAAGGTATAATACGCAGGTAAGCAGTAAAGAAAAATGGTCAAGGGCTGTTGTGTTTTCCACTCCTGCAACATAAAGTGATCGATAAGAATCCGATATTCAGGCCTATCAGCGACTAAGACAGCAGGCCGAGCCTCTTTTGCTCAACGGCTCCCTCATGGGACGAAGAAACACCCTTTTTCTCGAAATAGGAATATTTTACTTGCAGGACAGTTGTAAATTTCCCGGGAAAATACATTAGCCTGGAACATTGTTAGTGATAAACTGTAAATGCATCTGGGTCCTTTGCTTTACAAGTCAGAGTGAGAAAAAAAAGGTGGGGCTTTCATCATTTGGGAAAAAAAAATGTTCTAAACCAATGAAAAGTGTTATTTTTAGGTCATATGACCAAGCCTTCCATCATTAGGAAACCAAAAGTAAAAGGAACCAATGAAAAGGTTTATTAACAAGTCACATGACCTGATATGCTTACGTTACGCGCGCCGTGCCCCGGATCGCTTCCGGGAAGCTGCGCTTCGCGCCTCGCGCACCGGAGCACTTCCGGGTGGTTAACACGGTGCGTCATATGACGCATTACGCGACAATGCAGGTCCAGAATATAGTCAAAATGTGTCCACCAACCAGCGGTCGGAACAGAACCCCTTTCAGCAGTCCAAAAAGTTCTGTTAAATGACAACAGAAGGGACAGGCAACAAGAACCATCAGTCAAAGAGGGGAGGGCTAGTTCTTCTCTACCGGGTCACGTTGGGGCTCCACCGGAACTGATCGAATTGGTAGTCTACAGTGTTTCTGGATGTTTCAGACTGAAGCTGGCGTCAGCATGAGAACATCACCATCTCGTGGCTCCGTCGTTGCCATTCCGCGAGCAATCATGGCAGTCGCTCCCCACCGGAAGTCTGCGGGAGTCGGGGGCCCCGGTGACTCTTGTAGAATCTTCAAGGCTAAGGGGACGCTTTTGGGAATGGGGCCCATACCGTAGCAGTCAAGCGTCCGAGTTCCAGGGTTGCCAAGAGCCATCCTTGCAGGCCAGGCCCAAGTCTGTGGAGCTGACCGCTATTTTGTGAGCTCCGTGGCAGCCGCCTGTCGCTGTACCGCAAGATTGGGTGCAATTCCGTTGGATGGCGGGTGAGACGCTGTAATAGCAAAAGCAGGCGCAATTCAGCTGGCCGAGCGAGGCACTGTGTCGCAAGAGCGGGCGCAAGTCAGCTGGTCGAGTGAAGCGCTGGGGTGTAGCTGAGAAACCGCCACCTGGGGAGGTGGGGGAGGCTCGTTCACGCCGCCTCTCCCTTCTAGTGCACCCCACGCCGTCTCCAGGCACAGGTATATGTGATGGTCGGATCAGGGCACCGTAGGACGTATCTTCAGGTCAAACGGATTGTGGGACAAGGTCCAGAATGGAAGAGTCACCAAAACTCAAAAAGTTCCGCCTGACCCCGGGAGCCGGCCACCTATGTCGGGGGCGATCCCAGGCCACACCAGGGCAACAAGACTTGGGGAGGGGGCAGGAGCCAAGCGCCCCCTCCGAGTCCGCGCCACCACACCGCCCCTCGGGGGCCTCCGTCAAGCGGTTCAGGGAGGCACCGCATCACATTGCTTTCCAATGCAGTCAGGTCATCAAACAGCCCCCACATACTTTGAGAATAGTGAAGCTGCAGCAGGTGCAAATGAGCTTCAGACAGTGTTACAATCGCTGTTCGGAACCCTCAACTATGGCACCCAACATCCAGGACTTATGCCATTTGTGCAAGGCAGTGACATCGAAGCATCTCCGGGACCAAGCAACATACCATATCCAGAGTCCTTCCTATAGCCTCTGCCTTCCTTCTTACCTAGTTATGGTTCTTTCAGTCCCACTCCAGGCTTTTAGTCTGTGGATGGAAAACCATGAACCTACACTCACCTATGAAAATCTTACTATTGATGCTTGACTGAGGCCAAGGAGATCAGAGTGCATGTCTGTGTAAGTTGATGAACCTTTGGGGAGAGGATGTTACGTTTAAACGTAGCCCCTGAGTGCTTAGTTCGCTTCTGTTCTCTGTCACTGTTGTTGATTTTGAGCCCCAAAAACAAAGGCTTGTTGTTGCTTGTGAATCCCCAAGTGTATATTTGCCCATACTGATCCATCTCGTAGGCCACAGAGTAGTCGGGGAGAAATCCCGGGAACGGCGGCATGCATTTGGATCGATGTTGCAGCAGGCTGCCATGTAAATAGTTATTTAATAAAACGTTTTACCCTGTTACTTTGCTGGTGTGTTGTATATATTTATAATATTTGCATAGGGTTTGTCATTATTTTGGGCGGGGTGGGCGGCGGAGCCGAGCTGTCTTGCAGCCATTATGGCGTCAAGCTCAGTTCCTCTCACTAGCTTTATATTTCTCATGAGGTGTTGATCCTAATGTTTCTATTTTAGCAAGGTCAAAAAGAGATCCCATTAGTGGCCTACTGATTTTTCTTGATTCCTTTTGTTTTTTCTAACGATTTTTCACTATCTGCAAAGACTAAACAGAGTATTGCGACTCTGTGCTTGTTTGTCAATAGAGAATGAACCAAAGAGAACGAATTCCAAAACAGTAAATGCTTGGATAACAATCAATCAAATGGAGAGGGAAGCAGTTACGACGGATTACAACAGGGGCAAAGGCCTGCGTTACCTACCCTTCACTATCTGCAATGAGAGAATACTCCTTAAAAAAGAAGAGGGGGCGGGGGGAGGGGTGGCAGCGTTCAAAGCACATCAGCGTGCATAAACACGAAAATGTTTTTACCTACCACGTACTTCACATTTTACAGCTTTTGATATTTGCTATTAAAAAACCATTGAAATTCACTGAAAAAACCATAGGTTATAGACCATATATAGTTAGGAATTAGCATTTACAAAACCTTGAAAATTCACTGAAAAAACCATAGGTTATAGACCATATATAGTTAGGAATTAGCATTTACAAAACCTTGAAAATTCACTGAAAAAACCATAGGTTATAGACCATATATAGTTAGGAATTAGCGTTTACAAAACCTTATTTTACTCACACAAAACGATTGAAATTCGCATATATAGTTAGTTGCACTAACTATATATCGCGCACCCGCAATCCACTGCTGATCATGTCACATATTACATCATTCATGACATGGTCAGTGACATCACTGATGACATCACTGATGACATCTCAAATGACATCACTGATGACATCACTGATGACATCTCATTTGACATTACTGATCACATCACTGATGACATCATTCATGTGATAATACGATGAACCTCTTCAGACTCTAATATAACCTTAGATACACTCAGTGTAAACAGACACTCACAGACTGTCACTCATCCATGGAGTTACTCACACACCTAGTCAGTCATGCAAAGAATCAATCACACCTCCATCTCCTCAACTATACAGTTATACACACCTTACTTATTCAAACATATACTAATACATATTTACTCTCTTATACAATCCCTGATACAAGTTCACAATGATCCATACAGCCACTCACACATTCACTGGCTCTTATGCACAGTTACTTATATATGTCAACTCTCACATGTACTGTGTTTTACATATGTACTTACTTTGACATGTAGCACTGAGATATCCATTCACTCACCAAAACACTCATGCACACAGTCAACAGCCCATACAGCTGTTTCCACATGCACTTTTGAACCCATACATCTAGTGAATCAACTGCTCACACATCTATGCACAGAGTCATACACCTCCCAGCCACCCACACACACACTCAGTCTCCCATACAAATACTTGGGCAACCAATCAATAACCCATATAGTTACTCATATAGCTACTGATCAACACATGCAGCAGTTTACAGAACAACAGACATAATGATGCACAAATTAAGACAGTTTAGTCACTAACCCATGCACTCAGTGAGACACATTTAATCACTCACTCATACAGTCAGTCATGCACCTACTAAATCCTTCATCCAGATACTTATACATCCACTCATTCTTCAATATGTAAGACATATTTTAACTTTACAGAAACATACAGTCACTGGATAATGTCATCAGTGATGTCATTTGAGATGTCATCAGTGATGTCATCAGTGATGTCACTGACCATGTCATGAATGATGTGATATGTGACATGATCAGCAGTGGATTGCGGGTGCGCGATATATAGTTAGTGCAACTAACTATATATGCAAATTTCAATGGTTTTGTGTGAGTAAAATAAGGTTTTGTAAATGCTAATTCCTAACTATATATGGTCTATAACCTATGGTTTTTTCAGTGAATTTTCAAGGTTTTGTAAATGCTAATTCCTAACTATATATGGTCTATAACCTATGGTTTTTTCAGTGAATATATATATATATATATATATATATATATATAATTATATATATATATATATATATATATATATATATATATATATATATATATATATATACACACACACACACACACACACACACACACAGATGTACATATAACAGTGTATGTGTTTATATGTATATATGTGTGTCAATGCACATGCATGTATAGATAGATAGCTAGATAGCTAGATAGATAGATAGATAGATAGATAGATAGATAGATAGATAGATAGATAGATAGATAGATAGATAGATAGATAGATAGATAGATAGATAGATAGATAGAAAGACAGATAGATTTTTAGAAACATAATCAAAAGGTCTTGTCTAAAGCCAGACATAAAAAAAATATATGATTGACAGAAAAATATACCAAACAAAGGCAAGGATAAGCTGAATAAAAGAAACCCAGCACTGACCAGTAGCACTGAGCAACAAGATTCTGCAAATACCTGTTGATACTGTGGAAGAAGTGTGACTCACCGGTTAGAGGCGGCATACCCAGAAGCAGAGGCCAGTCCGGGACCAGGGTTCAATTCCCGACGTGACAGGGTATGGAACCAATGTCAGCGGGCTCGATAAATCTCCCCTCGGTGCCTCTCTAACCATGGGTCCCACGCTGCAACTCTGGGCAATAGCTTGCTTAATCTCCACAATGGCCCCCTCGCTGCTGGGGATGCCTGGCTTCACCTTGGGGATGCCCAACAGGGACCATCTCACAGGGAAAGCCAGGACAGGTTTCCCAGCGGCACACAGCGCCAAGAAACCCTGGTGTGAACGTGCGCTCTACAAATTCATACTAACATAACGTATCATAATATATGTTGTTTGTGCATTGAGTTTAACAAATGTGTCTCCAATCTATTGATCGCGAGCTACCTGTAGCTCCCAGACACCTTCATTGTAGCTCACATCATTGAAATCATTTTTAAGTAAGTACAGTGTCACATTTTCCTTTTAAAGTCAAGGAAAAGCTGTGTTTACTTTATTATCCGCACACTGCAAATAGCAGGGCATGATTATGAGCAGTTGTCAGTCAGATTATTGCACAGGCTGGGGCATAGAGGTGAAGAACTACACCAGTGAGACATTTAAGTTGTTTCTGTATCCTTTAAAAATTAATGATTATGTTAACTCTCCATTTTAATTTTCAAGAAGACTTGATTTAGGCCCACATGCATCAATCTCGGCTTTTGCGACTTCTAAATTGCGATAAAAAGCGAATCGCAATTTAGAATTCGCAAAAGCCTATGCATGATTATTTTTTAAATATTTATGCAATTCGGTAGAAATCGCAATTTCTACCGAATCGCATAAAAAATGCGATTTTGAAATTGCGAAATCGCAATTCCCATTCATTCCTATGGGCCAAAAGGCCCATAGGAATGAATGGGAATTGCGAATTCGCAATTTCAAAATCGCAAATCCTGATTGCATTTCAAGGGTGGTGAGGGGGGTTCAAATGAACCCCCCCTGCACCCCTGAAATGTATTTTTCGCATCATGTTGCACACACACATGTCCTAAGGACATGTGTGTCCGTAACATGAATGCTTTTAAAATGCGTTAAAAGTGTTAATTACACTTTTTGCAAATTTACCGAGTAGTTCAACTACTCGGTAAATTTGTCCCTCTAATTGCGAATTCGCAATTTCAAAAGTATTCATGCATTGCTTTTAGGAAATCGCAAATTTGCTATTTCCTAAAAGCAATCGCATTTTTGGAAATCGCAAAAATGTTGCGATTTCAAAAAATGCTTGATGCATTCCAAAAAGCATTTTTGGAATCGCAAACGGCCGATTTTAAGGAATCGCACCGTTAGCGACTCCAAAAATGCTTGATGCATGTGGGCCTCTGTGACCAGTAGATGCTGTGCCATATTCATAGCAGATAAATATGGTCATTTTTTCTGAATGGGCGAAATTTAAAATATATCTCTATGAAAGATTAAGTCTCAACATTTTTCTTCACTTTTCAAGTAAGCTAAATGCATCCATTTTATGAAGCATTTTTCTTCACTTTAAATTCCTGCTATTTAAACAAACAGCTGTATCTTTTGTTATAAATAAGGCACAGTGTCTACAGGCCACAGGGAACAAGATGCTTTCTGGTTGTAAATTTGACATTTTGGAATGGGAGAACATTTAAATGATAATGTGTGTGTAATCTATGTAAACAAAGTTAATTCTTCAGTTTAATTTTCTTCCATTTCAAAGTTGTGCCTTCAGATTTAGCAGGCATCTTGCTCCCAGTGACTGGTAAACATGGTGTCATACTTATAAGTGAAAATCACAGCCTTTATTTTAAATGGGAGAAATATAAAGTGTACAAAAATGTTCCATATTTAGAACGTTCACCTTCACTTTAAAGTTCTATCATTAAAAAAATGGTTGTATGTTTGTGTTATTTATGTAACGGGCCAAATATGGCAAAAGCTATGTACCGTGTCACAAGTTCAAACAGTATATCCAAGGAAAGGGAAATATGGGCCTTTTTTAACTAGGTCCAGCATACATGCCCGAAAGTTAGGACTAAACAGTGATGGTATGAAGTTCCTATTGAAAGAAGCAGGTAGTTGTATGCGATCTGCGGATACACAAGAAAGTGTATAGTCAAAAGGCAGGAGAAAGGTTTCCTCCTTTCGGAAAAAGACCTTCACACACCGAGCCAGCTAGGTGTCTTGCTTCATCATCTTGTCTGCTCCTTATCAGGCCGGCGCTGCAATACCCGATCGGCGCCCGTGATGGGGTCTTCTTGGCGGAGATCTTTAATCCTTATGCCATAGGGTGTAGTGTGTGTGATGGCCCTAGGTCAGTGTAGGTGATAGGAATGTGTAGGGATGTGAAATTAAAACAGGAAGATTAAAATGAAAAGAACACGTATATTGTCTCTGAGGTTGTGAGGTTATACACTTGTGATACGGGTCATCATGTTTCTTGCCAGTATATCTATTAGATGGCAATTCTTCAGGACCAAAAATAGATCTACCTACACTTTGTGGTGGTGGTCTTAAACTGTGTGAAGTGAAGTAACAACCACCCGTAGTATTTACAATGTTGTTTGTGCACCATTCAGTATTTAGGGCGTATCACACGCATGCTGAACACATGTGACCGGTGGCATGCGTCATTTGAGTACCAGGTACAATTAAAACACATAAAACACATATGAAGCAGCAGCAATGTTAAGCAGTATTTTGTGCTGGCAGCATAGTAGTGACACTCACCCTAATTGGGTCAAGAGTGTGCAGCATCGTGTACCGGCCGGTGTGAGCACTCAAATGTAGTGTCCTGATAATAAGAGAAAGGGGAGTTGAAATATGAACAACTAGGTACAGCAACTTATGGGCAGCATCAAGGACCAAGTCAGAAGACACAACAACAGCACTTCCTAGTTGTTTCTGATCATGTTAAAGTACATGCGTCTCAAAGGGAACTCTATGTTACCCTTCTGTTGTGGTAAAAACGAGGGACGAGCTGAATGGCCCCTACCAGCGACCACCGGCAAGCTCCTCTAACACCAACGAAGGTCAGTGTCAGATAGAATCCGATGTACGCCACAGGGGAAGAATCCATGCGTACCCTCTGTAACCCACGCAGTGTCCATAACATTCAATCTACGCTGCTTTTATGAGTCTTTATTACAACGCGGAAGTTAAAAATCAGACGCTAATCCCAACTCCCTGCGGGAAACGTATGTTGCCGTGTTCACTGGGACACGTTTGTACTTTATTAAAAACCGTGTGGGACCAGGCTGCAGATAACAGGGCCAGAGAGGAGCCCTTTGGTTAACTTATACTACGATGATTCAAGTCATCTAGGGAGGTTGCTTCAGTCCAAACACAATACTTACAGTTTTGTGGTTAATGTGTAGGAGTTTGTCCTATCCCTCACACTGCTGGTCAGAGTGGGGCCAAGTACGCAGTGGTTCGGTTAGTTATACCCTCGGCCGGCTGTGTGGGAGAGGTGGTACTTCCGGGAAAGTAACATTGAGGAGCTGGAGCGCCAACCCTTGTTTCGGGCGCCATGTTAGAGTTCCACCGTAGGAGCATGATGTCACAATGCAGGTCAGCCGTGACTAGGGTGCCATGTTAAAAGTTTCTTAGGGTTAGTGTTGGAACCGCAATAGGTAGTGGGTGTTTGTTAAAAGGATCAGTGTCAGCTGATATGGTTCCATATCCAGTTTTTCATGAGTAGTAATTTACTAGATATGTACCGAAGGTGGCAACAATCTGGTACAGATCTGCACATCGTATGTGGGTAGTTAATATAATGAGTCAAGCATAATTGAAGGCAATTAACTATATGCTCGTTTCGAGTCTCCCACAACAATGATGTTATTCTAAAGATAGAATCTAATGCTCAATGTCAAATATATCAACAATAAGCCTGTTGTTGTGAAGCTAGAGTCAGTTGTAATGATGTCGATGTATAGCATATGTATCTGTTTTGTTGGAGTACAACTGTTGCGTGTTTATCTAGGTTCCTGATCGATACTGTGACCTTATGCCCCTATTCGGCTATAAATCCATTTATTCCCTATATTGGTATAACCGTTCAAGTGCGATATTCAGAAAGTCATCTCTGGCCTCACACGAACAGAGCCACATTCCAGCATAGTTCTCTGCCACTTCCTTTGCAACCAATTAGTGCAATGACAGAGCAGAAGTCACTATCTGATATTCCTAGATTAACACTCCGAGTTCTTCAACAAGATAAAAACTCAGCAAACCTGGAAATCCCCGCTTGCTGTGTTTTGATTAGTAATGGAACTCTAATGAGCAACTGATAGCTATCACTTCCTAGTGACATCTTTAATTGACGTCTTATGTCCAGCAAACTTGCGTCAAACCAGGCACCTGTCAGGTATAAATACTACCAACGTTGCCTTAAGCAATAGCTGGTGTCCCATTGCTGTTGTATGCTGTATGCAGTACGCTGATGCTGCTGCTGTCCCTTTGGTGGTGAAGCTACTGATACCATTATCGCTGCTAAAGCGCGAACGATGGTGTGGTACGCTTAGGAGCTGAACAGCCGTCCCTCTGCGAAGAGCCCAGCAGATTCCAAGCTGCCCGCGGACGCTGTCCTCCCGCCTCCTCCTCGACGCGCTGAGAAGAGACGCTGCCTTTCTCCTGCAGAGAAATCCAGCTCCAGCGTTTCCGGTGTACCCTCGCGGGTGACTGGGATATTGAGTGCCCCCTGAAGGAGATACCAGACCTCCATCATTCTATTCAGAGGTATGGTGTTGACTAAACCCTTAGATGAGAATTCTTGAAGCAAACCTCGGCAAAAACAACTTAACTTAAAGCTACTTACTTACTCCCCTTCCACGTGTTAGGCTTAGGTCAGGCACACTTGGGTAGGCTTAGTTAGAAGCACCAGTTGAGTATGTTAACCTAATGTATATATGAATGTATATATGTTTTATTACTTTTAAACCATTGTATGGCTAAGAAACCATATCAATGCTTTTACAGTATTATTTCGCAATTCTTATCTTACTGTACGTACTTTTTATAATAACAAGTCTTGCAATTGTGGCAATACATTTCTCTTGTACGAGAAGAAAGACTGTTCAATAAATGTTAACCCTTTATTGATAAACGCCCGTCTCTCTATTCTCTACATATCGTGAAAGTAAACTGCACTAACCTGACTGAGTGAAATACATGTCTATTGTTTCACACAACCCTAGAGATTGACTCTTGATCTGAGGAGCAAAGTTGTCATGTTGCACGGTTGTTGGAAAACTGAATCCCTTCTTGTCTGTGCCAGGGAAGCTGATCACTTCCCATGCAGAGAAGAAAGTTTCCAGTGACCTCTGAGCTAGTTGGTAACACACCCAATTATGTTTAGCATAGTCAGTGGAGGCCTGGAATATCCGCAGTTCCACGTCGATACTACTGTTTATGTTATTCCAATGCGCAGGGCCTAGTGGGAAACTAGGAACTACACTACATGGCGCCAAACGTTTGGTAAGGCGATAAACTAACGCAAGACGTTAGAGTAACTCAGTCGTGCATATTTCACACCCCTTTCTCCCGTAAATACTCCAATAGACGTCTGGAGTGGGTGAAAGGTTAAAATCTGCCCGAACTCAGTAGGAAGAGATTCCTATGTAAAGCTTTGGTTTATTCAACGTTGAAGGATACAGTGTTCCAAAATATTGTGCACCTAATCTTTGTCTCCTTGGAGACCTACTCTGCAAACCTTGCATTTTAACAATGCCAGGAGAAAACGGAACCACTGGGGCTGCAGCAGATGCGACTCAGCAAGGTCCCAAATACACAGACCCGGGTGCAATTATTATCCCGGTCCACTTAAGAAAATCTATAACTTTAAAACTTATAGAAAACGGACTGACACCTCAAGGTGGTACAGTAATTTTCGTGATAGAGGCTCACGAATATCGGCAGACAGAGGTATTCTATTCATGGATAAACTTTCCAGCGGCAAACGCTAGAACAAAAGAGTTTCACTATTACAAAATAGAGGAACCTCCGGAAGAGTACGCTCCTTTCGAGGAGATTGAAATTCCACTTAAATTTCAAGAGCACCTGCTCTGGTTTAATGGCGCCCTAAAACATAATGATCACATTACCAGGCCCGGTCCACTAGGTAGACCAGGAGCAACATGGCCGGTTCTAGCCAGCTACACACCACATCCAGACATAGTAAAAATGTCAAAGGAAGAGCTGTTAGTACAGCTAAAAACATTAATAAAAATACATAGGCAATTAGTCCAATATGTAATGCGGACTGCAACAGTCCAGCGGGCTGTTAATGTACCACAGCTGACCCCTCATCAGGGGAACACTAATAAAATCACACCACAGAACATACAGTCATGTCTTGGTAAAACACCCGTAAAACGGGAACAAATTCCTTTCTGGTTAGCACAGAAAATCACTCAAATAGAGGCAGTATTTCCTGATACTACCCCTATAGAGAAACACAGAATCTTGACAATCTGCCTTCCTATGGGAATCGCACCACACGTGGAGGACTGAGACACTTGGGGTACAGTCTTTGCTTCCATCTACACAAAAACACACGGTGTTCTGTCTATGGCGGTAATACCAGAAGTGCTAAAACAGATTCAAAATGAATACGGTCCAGAGCCCGCTTTAAATCTAGGTATGAAATTACTGAAAGACTTCAAGCAGGTCTCGGCTATATTATTAGCCAATATAAAGGGAGAAGCAGCATCTGTGGCGATCCGCCAGAAGTTGAAGGAAACAGATATAAAAGATCCAATTGAGCTTGCAAAAATCATAGAAAAATGCTATGAAGAATTAGGTAGAGACAGCTTGGGTTGGAAACCGGTGAAGACCCAACTGCTCGAAAATCCTGAAAAATGATTTATTAGAAATAATTCAAATACTCCTAAAAAGAGCTGGGATGGAAATAAACAATTCACTCCCAAGGAAAAAGTTTTCCAGTCCAGAGGAAGGTCTCCTCGATGGAGGGAAAGAACTCCGACTCGAGAACGCCAGTCTCCCCAGAGGGAGCCCTCTGAGAAACGATATAACCTTAGAAATAGGGATAATATGAAAAAACCTGATAGATATCAAAGTATTGATACACGTCCCTCTCACTCTTTCCCACAGAAATCGGAAAGAAGAGGACGGTAAGACCCAGGAGAGCACACCAAGTCCAAAGACAAGGAACCTGCTCAGAGTAAAAAATCTCAATTTCAGAAAAAGAAGGTAGCCAGTATTAGAGTAATCAACCATGCCGAGAATACTGAGGACACAGTTGAAAAACGGGGAGTGGGCATTGACAATGATGGACAGTGCAGCAGAAATCAGTATAGCGCGCAAGATCCTGATGAGTCATCGGGAGACAGTGGACACGAATGAATACATTCAGGTTGAAACTGCTGACACCAGACTTAGCGAGCCCCGTAAAACATACGAAATAACATTGCGTATAGATGGTGATAAGACTCGGAAAATTAAGGGTCTATTTTGGGATAAGCTCTTAAAAGGCTATGATATTCTGTTAGCTGAAAAAGATTGGCCCCCAGAGTTTGTCAGGGAGTGCCCTCGTGGCGAAGAAGTGATTATGCCTGCCTTCTCGAATCACATTCCGATTCACAAAAAATATACTTATGCAAGGAAATGGGCAGTAGCCCAGGCACCTGCATTGTATAAAAATCATGTAGGATGGGATGAGGACTCTCCTCCTCACAAAATCCAATTAAAAAGTGAACCAACTGCCCAACGGCAGTATCCCATAAAGCAAGAAGCTAAAAAACAAGTCAGGGAGATTTTAGATCAACTTGAATACCAGGGGGTGATTGAAACATGCACCTCTCAAATGAACAATCCTTTGTTTCCTGTCTCCAAGCCAGACAATTCATATCGTCTAGTTTTGGACTACAGACATCTTAATACATGTTGCAAAACTTTTGCAGTACAAAACTCGCATAGTGCAGCCCTAATGAATAACATAGTTAGGAAAAAATATAAAACGACATTAGACATATCTAATGGTTTCTTTTGTCGAAACATTGCACCAGAAAGCGGATATTTGACCGCTTTCTCAGCATTTGGGTCAAAGAAAAAATTCTGCCGACGCCCACAGGGGTTCAAGAACAGCCCAGGACTATTCTCAGCTAGGGTAACAGAGTTACTACAAATCTATGATGATGAGGCATTATCTTACGTAGATGATATCTATCTCACAGACGACGACTTGGATACTCACTTGAAAAGAGTGAACACCATTATACTTGGGTTCGCAGCAGAGGGTTACAAATTCAACTTTAAAAAGTCTTGAATTGCCCATCTGACAGTACTATTTTTAGGGTACGAGTTATCAAGTGAAGGGAAAAGCCTAGCAGACAACTTCTTAGAGAAGTGCGCTGTACTCCAAGCTCCAAAAACGATGAAGAATTTACAATCCATTCTAGGTTTTCTGAATTTCTGAAGAACTTACATCCTAAATTACGCAGAGAGGGTTAAACCTCTCTACGAACTAATTAAACCTGATTTTAAACAAATCAATTGGACTCAAAAACACACAGAAATTTTGAGATCACTGCAAACGGACATGTTAGCAAAAACACAATTAGATACACGTGACAACACACGTGATCTTGTAATCCGAGTCATCCCAGGAAGATGCGGATTCACGTACCTAACCTCTAATGAGGGAGAAAAGGTACCAATAGCTTACAAATCACATTTGTACACAAGGGCTGAAATAAAATTCAGTTCAACTGAGAAAATCCTAACTGCGGTTCAGACTGCTGTAGCGAAAGAAAGGCCCCTAGCACAAGGTAAACGAATAATAATCGTAACACCTATACCAGCTTTAGAAGCGGTAACTAAAGCAAGCATTTCTAATGCTAAAGCTTTGCATCTGAGATGGATCCAGTGGGTTAATTCTCTTGCTGCAACAGACGTAGTTTACGAATTTGATCCTAACTTTAAAACACAGGAATTTTTACAATATGAATATGAATGTCCTCTGCCAATTGAAATCCTGCCTCTCGAAGAATACGGAAGTATTATATATACTGACGGTTCAGCACAACCCGTAGTTGGTGGTAAGCAAGCTTACAGTGCTGCGTGCGCGATTGTAAAAGGTCGCTGGCCCAAAGGAAAATTTAGACCACTGGTCACTAAAACACAATCTCTAGGAGATTGCTCGGCTCAACGAGCTGAATTAGTAGCATTTAAGATAGCGCTAGAAAATACCGATCGCGAATTCCCCACACTAATAGTGTGCGATTCTTTTTATTGCGTACAATCTTATAATGAATACTTGCAGAATTGGGTGGAAAATGGTTTCAAAGATGCAAAAGGTGGCACAATAAAGCATAAAATGCTTTGGGAACAGGTAGTTCTTTTACAGAAAGAACTACAAAAGACTCACGTGATACATACACTGAGTCATCAACGTGATGGCATTCACGTTGCAGGAAATTCATTGGCTGATGAAGCCGCGAAGGCAGCTGTGCAAACGGCTTCTGTAGCTGCGATAACTCGGTCACAAACAAAAATAGACAGCGATATTTTACAAGCTGTCAGTGCGTCAGTAAAAAATGATAAGAAAACACTCCCAAAAGGCTTTCCTGAAAAGTACTTGTACTTAACAGATACGAATAATGTTCCTTTTGCTCGAATCCCTGGAGTGGGGGATAGAGTAATTCCAAACAGGGAACACAGGTTAGGACTAATCAAAGCGGCACACGAAGGGCTTGCCTCTGCACACGCTGGCGTTTCCACAACAATATCACTATTAAAACAGAGATATTGGTGGCCTCGCTTGAGAATACAAACTAAAAAGTATGTATTAGAATTCGACATATGCCAAAGGATAAAAGTATCAACAGTAAAACGCCCAGCGCAGACACCCCTTCTTATCTCGGATAAACCATTTGCATGTGTTTACCTGGACCACTGTGGTCCCCTACAAAGGGACGGCAACTATAGATATATCATGGTAGCAGTGGATTCCTGTACGAGGTTCATATGGTTGTGGCCCCAGCGCTCGGCTGACGCTAGAACGGTTATAAAAGATTTGCGAGTCTTTATCGGCACATACGCAATTACCACGTTCCATTCTGACCAGGGTCCTGCTTTCAGCTCTCGAGCCTATAAGGAGGCCATGGCTAGCATGGGAATTGGGTTGCGGTATTCTTGTCCGTCGCACCCCGAAGGGAACAGTGTGGTAGAAAGAAAAAACCGTGACATAAAGCAATCTATAACAGCGAAGGTATTAGGTTCAGGCGCTGGGTGGGTCAAACATGTAATAAGTGTCCAGACTAGTCTTAATAACTTGCCAAGAAATTCTCTAAAAGGTTTCAGCCCATACGAACTATTGTTCAGAATTAGAATGAACATTCAGGACCTCGATAGTCAAATGTCAGTGGTACAAGAAAAAACAACAAACTTTGACATCAAAGATCGTTTGGCTGTTTTACAGGAACTTAATGAAACAAGAAAATCCTTAAGCAACATAACGTTAAAGAAACAGCCAAATACCACTGACGAGGCACCACCAGCAACAGCCCCAGCAAGGCCTGTCTGGATTCCAAAGATTGGGGATCTAGTCAGAGAAAAAATCGCGGTGAAGAAGGAATTTGGGCCTTCTTACAGAAAAGCAGTACCTGTCTTGACAGTCACCGGAACAAGGTCAGTTGTGCTACCGCCCCTTGCTGGTAAAAAGGAGAACAGAGTCGTATCCATCGACCTGGTAAAACCACAAGCATGTGGCCTATAATCAACAGTAGGCCCAGTGGACTCCCAAGAAACAACAGAATACCCAAACTTGCAACAATCCAAGAGGTTCAAACTGAAAGACTAATCACATTCGATCAGCCTGCAGTGCCAAATGAAGGACTATGCAATAATGCCATGGAACTCGTGCCTCTTGAAACACAGATTGAAACAGTTCGTCAAGAAACAACACCAGTCTACACTAATGTGGCATCAGAAAATGCTACCAAAAGACAGATTGAAAGAACAATCCCATCAATTGACAGAACTGCCTCTGGTTATTTCATCAACTTCCACAACTTCTCTGAAGATCAAAACGACCCCGAAGTGATGCCAGAAACAAAAAAGACTTTTAAAGAAAAAGCAAAGGAACTCTTTCATCAACTAAAGGAAATATACCTTATTTCACCTTGGTTAGAGTTCTGGTTCGGTCTAGGTGTATTTTTCCTCCTGCTTTGGCTCATCATGGTACTTTGTTTGGGAAAATTCATTAAGGGAAAATATATTACAATGGACACAGCAAGTCAGAACATCAACCTAGTCCTGAAACCACACAGATCATCCCACGTGAAGAAAAGAGAACTGTCAACAGTAAATGTCACAGCAATTCCAATATCTGGTGGGGTAGTATGGGAGAAAACTGACTATGAGATATATGGTACGGTCGAAATGCTGAAGTATCCTCATCAACTGAAGATTTCCTTAAGTGACTTTGTACATTCTCTGATGATTGGGACTTTAACAGTATTAATGACATGATGTCTGATTTAGTAATGTCAGCTAGATTCACAGATCATGATTATTTACAAGGTTCATCTAGTTATGAGCAGTTATTCTGTTACACACACTATGGTGATCATTACTTGCATAAATCTGCACAGCCTAGAAATGTTTTTATGTATAATCAATGGGAATATTGTGCTACACCACCTAAAAGCAGTTCTAAAGCATTTTTTGAGAAATTCAAATACTTCTCAGGGTTTAACACCAGTGATGCAGAAACGTTTTATTACAAACTGTTAGATAAAACAGGAATGAAAACAATGCTGACAAATTCTAAATTGATATATTCAGAAGCATTTTATGACAAAATGATGACATTTGGTTTTGATTATTGGAAAAATAACATTGAAACGAAAACAATTTGGGGTACAAAAGATTGGCAGGTACAAGGCATTGAAGCACTATTTAGAACCTGCATGATACCAGAACAAATGTTGTTTTTGAATGACACAATACACCAAACATCTTGTCTTGGCCTAGCTAAGATCAAAGACCTTAAAAAAACGTCTATTCCAAAGCCATTACCAGAAAATATAACTGCAGATATTGAGTTAGACGTGTCACAAGTTTTACATTTTCACAGAACACATCCTGATTGGAAAAAGTGGTTAATCTGGCCTACTGACACAAACAGCTGTCAAGATAGATTCCTGAACAAAACACAGGGGTTAACAATGACCAGATTAGACCCGAGATACTCCCAGAGACAACATCCAGGGATAATAACAACATACAGTGTAGTGAAACTCTGCCTTGAATGGCTAACATCATCCACACTGGCTGAAATTAAGCAACACTTGTCTTTACTAAAAGATGGTGCTGATTTGCACAATTTCATTCTTGGACCACACAAACAGCGTCAAAAGCGTTTCATAGCGACCAGTATCTATGCTGCGTACAACGAGGCTTGGAAAGTCAAACAAATTCAAACAGCTGAAAAAATACGAGAAATTGATCGTATTAATTTGGAAAAATCACTTTCTGTAGTAGACAATGGGTTAATGACTCTGTCTTCCAGAATATATTAGTTGGACAATATTGTATCCTCTGCCTTTGATGTGATAGACAGAGACTTGCTAATGTTACAACATGGCCAATCTCAATTACGTTCTATTATAGAATTAGGCTGGACGCTGCAAAATCTTCTTTCAGGCTATGTGCCTTGGCGTTTAATCAACACAACGTCATTATTTTCCATTTTTAACCTTACTGATAAACAGATCAGTTTGGCACAGAAAGGAGCATACTATACAATCCTGAGCATCGAAAAACTTGAGAGATTACCATTTACAATGTCAGAGAGTCCTGTCATTGAATGGATAATACACGGAATTATCACAATTCCGATAACAACTTTCCGATTTAAAAAGTGCCTTGAGTACATACCTGCTGGCCAGTATGAACAATTGGGTAAAGGATATGTAAAATCTGAATGGAAATTACCATACACACCTTCTTGCTATAGTGACAGCGACAAAAATATATTTCTTAGTGGTGACAACTGTAAACATTCACTAAGCGGTATACTTTTGTGTCAGGGTATTAATTTACACGGAGCATGTGATGGAAATTCTAATAACCTTTCATGCCACCAGCTAGTCACACCTGCAACTCAGATAGAGCCCTTCTTTATGCAACTTGCAAACGGGAGATACATTCTTAGAACGAATCACAGATGTTGTGGCCTTGTGCCAGGGAAAAGTTATCTAGTAAGCGTAACATCCATGGTCAAATGCTGTATGCAAGCATTGTTCCCGAGTGGGCCTGCAGACACAGTGACTCCCATCTGGCCTCGTCTGAATCTCTATTCTATAAGAATTTATACTTTAAGCAAAATGAAGTCTGTGCTTTTGCAGACAACAGTGCCTATAACGTCATCAAAAGAGACTAGTTGCAAGGACAGCTACTGAAGTTCATGACCTTTTATCAACAAATTGCCCCGTGCATTTCGTAGAAATGCTTAGCCAACTCCTTAACATGTCTAGTGCCACAAGCATCCCAGGCATATTTAAGACAGTCTTTACGGGACTTCTAACATCCTTCCAGGCAATTTTGGGAATCGTTCCTAATTTTGTACACTCTGTTTTTGGCGTCATACCATTATTTTTGGGACTTGTAGCAGGGATTTTATTTTTGACCCTCCTGCTTTGTTATGGCAAGCCGAAACTCAGACATAGCTCCCATGGGAATGGAAGAGACAATCCTAGCAATGCGCTACCGGGACAGGATAACTAACGTCCTTGGATTGGCCAGGCTGAGAGATCTAAACATGACCTGGTTCCTTTCATTCAGACCTATATGGCAGAACTGTATCTTACCGGTACTTCGATGTATGCTATGCAGAGATGAGTGCGTGTTGGACATCTGTCTTTCACTTCCATCAGCAGTACCAATGGACGTCGATACTTTGCTCAGTCCAATAACGGCTCACGCATTGTGTTGTCCCCATCGGCTACCAATCCTGATGACGGCATTCGTTGAGACTCCTGTGCTACGACTAGGTGGTAACAGTGGAGCAAGCGACAAAAGCAGCATCACCCAGGTACGACCTTCTGTGAGCATTGCTGATCCTGCCTATGATGACAGCAATCATTCTCACACCTGCCAAGTTACAGCACTATCGAATTTGGTTGAACTGTCACCTGATTTTGTAGACCGATTCTTTGAGAGCCTGTCTGATACGATGTTCTCACCCGTACAGAAACAATAACTTTAGAGAAGCTTTCCGTCACACAGTGTTCCCATGAACTCTGAATTCGGCCTTCAGTTTTGATCAACAAAAACTGCTAAAAGCGTTGGAACTCTATTTCCCCGTTCAAGCATTAATTCTTTTGAATTGGACATTTTTTAATATTGACCCTTTTTTGGCACAAACAATTCTTTGCTTAACGTAAAAACTATTCTTAGAGAACAGAAGCTTCAAACTTCTATTTCTAAACACATCTAGAGACATAACAAAATTACATCAGCCTCTAGCACATGTTATCGCAATACATTTATATGTGATGATTTATCTCGCCCTTCTTCTGTTTCAGAGATACTTCATGTGTAATTCTTTTTGCATAATCGTTCATTTGATTTCATATGCAATAATTTTTGAATGATTTCTATGCTTCAAAAACGTACAGTACCTAAATTTCACGTATTACAAATATGCCTATTTCGAATGCATTTATGTATTTTGGGGTGGGCAATGTTACACATGCATCTAATTGCTCTAGTTTTAGTAATTTGATGGACATGAAAACGTGGAGTGGGTGTTGCGTGTTTATCTAGGTTCCTGATCGATACTGTGACCTTATGCCCCTATTCGGCTATAAATCCATTTATTCCCTATATTGGCATAACCGTTCAAGTGCGATATTCAGAAAGTCATCTCTGGCCTCACACGAACAGAGCCACATTCCAGCATAGTTCTCTGCCACTTTCTTTGCAACCAATTAGTGCAATGACAGAGCAGAAGTCACTATCTGATATTCCTAGATTAACACTCCGAGTTCTTCAACAAGATAAAAACTCAGCAAACCTGGAAATCCCCGCTTGCTGTGTTTTGATTAGTAATGGAACTCTAATGAGCAACTGATAGCTATCACTTCCTAGTGACATCTTTAATTGACGTCTTATGTCCAGCAAACTTGCGTCAAACCAGGCACCTGTCAGGTATAAATACTACCAACGTTGCCTTAAGCAATAGCTGGTGTCCCATTGCTGTTGTATGCTGTATGCAGTACGCTGATGCTGCTGCTGTCCCCTTGGTGGTAAAGCTACTGATACCATTATCGCTGCTAAAGTGCGAACGATGGTGTGGTACGCTTAGGAGCTGAACAGCCGTCCCTCTGCGAAGAGCCCAGCAGATTCCAAGCTGCCCACGGACGCTGTCCCCCCGCCTCCTCCTCGACGCGCTGAAAAGAGACGCTGCCTTTCTCCTGCAGAGAAATCCAGTTTCCGGTGTACCCTCGCGGGTGACTGGGATATTGAGTGCCCCCTGAAGGAGATACCAGACCTCCATCATTTTATTCAGAGGTATGGTGTTGACTAAACCCTTAGATGAGAATTCTTGAAGCAAACCTTGGCAAAACCCACTTAACTTAAAGCTACTTACTTACTCCCCATCCACGCGTTAGGCTTAGGTCAGGCACACTGGGGTAGGCTTAGTTAGAAGCACCAGTTGAGTATGTTAGTCTAATGTATATATGAATGTATATATGTTTTATTACTTTTAAACCATTGTATGGCTAAGAAACCATATCAATGCTTTTACAGTATTATTTCGCAATTCTTATCTTACTGTACGTACTTTTTATAATAACAAGTCTTGCAATTGTGGCAATACATTTCTCTTGTACGAGAAGAAAGACTGTTCAATAAATGTTAACCCTTTATTGACAAACGCCCGTCTCTCTATTCTCTACATATCGTGAAAGTAAACTGCACTAACCTGACTGAGTGAGTACATGTCTATTGGTTCACACGACCCTAGAGATTGACTCTTGATCTGAGGAGCAAAGTTGTCATGTTGCACGGTTGTTGGAAAACTGAATCCCTTCTTGTCTGTGCCAGGGAAGCTGATCACTTCCCATGCAGAGAAGAAAGTTTCCAGTGACCTCTGAGCTAGTTGGTAACACACCCAATTAAGTTTAGCATAGTCAGTGGAGGCCTGGAATATCCGCAGTTCCACGTCGATACTACTGTTTATGTTATTCCAATGCGCAGGGCCTAGTGGGAAACTAGGAACTACACTACACAACATTTGGGTCAAAATGGATTTGTAAGTGGATTCCACTGTATGTGGCTGCTCTCTCTTAATGTGGACATCAGGTGTATAACTAAGATTGTAATAGTAAACTTCAGATTGATGAGGAATAAACCCAGGCAGCGGGTCAAGTCAAAAGGCTCCAGGGGATATCCTCATTTAGCCCTTCTTTATCAGTGACTAGAATCGGTGTTCTAAGCGAAACAGAGAGTTTGTAGGCATCCCTGGGTGTGTTTCAAGCACACACCCATTTAAATGGGTCAGGAGGAAGTTACTCCTTTGGGTGTGTGGTCATTTTAGTATTCGTTTTCTGGCATCTGAAGTTGCTTCTGTGTTCCATCATCCAGACTTTAACGGGCCTCAAAATCATTCCTATGTATAGGAGACCAAAGGGCCAACTCAGTACGTAGATGCAGTTAGCGGTGTTGCAATTAGTTTGTTTGGTCATTCTCCAGCTGACTCCATTAGGAAATGTTAGTTCTTTAGTGATCTTGGCTTGGGGACATACTGAGCAGGACCGCATGGGTAGTGCCCCTGAATAGGAGGTAAATCGCACAATGTTTTGTATATAATATTCTGTTGTTTTCTGGGTCTCGTATGTAAAAGCATGTCCTTTAGGTTGCTGGTTCATTTGAACGCAAACCTTGGTATGGGTAAATTCAGTGTCCCTGTATTGAGAATTTTCCAATGTTTCCGAATGATGTTCTTCATCTGGTTGCAGTCAGGGGTAAATGTAGTTACACACATGATGGTATTATCTGATTCTCTGGTTTTGCTTTCCAAGAGGCTTTCACGGTTGTTATGTTTAGTCGTTTTGTAAGCCAGAGCAACAACATGTTTAGGGTATTCCCGTTGACACAGGTCTGTCATCAGAGTGTCGGACTCCTTCTGGTAGTCATTCAGTGTGTTGCAATTCCTTCTAATATGAAGGAATTGTCCAAAGGGTAGGTTCTGTCTCAGAGCTCTCCAGGTGATGACTACTAAATAGCAATAGGCTATTTCTGTCTGCTGGTTTCCGATTGAGAGTGGTGGTGATCGTACCACTCTCTAGTTTAATCAACAGGTCAAGGAATGGGATCTCGGTTTCTGAAAACTGTTGGTAAATTTCAGAAAAGGGTTCAATTTATTTATCCATGCACACAATTCCTCACATTTAGTTAGTTCTCCTTTCATAGAATCATGATGTCATCCATAAATCTTTTCCACATCAAGACATTTGCATTATATGGGTTCCTGGGGTTGTTGCTCTCCCTGTCTTCGAAAGCCGACATGTACATTCATGCCAGGCTTGGTGCGAACATACTACCCTTCGATGTGCCCTGCTTTTGGTGGTAGAGTTGTGTGTTATACTAAAAAAAAATGTGTGTCAACGCTAAGGTAGCAAATTCAAAAGTAAAGGCCACGGGGGTCGAAGAATTCCAATTACTGTGGCTTAGTGCGTTCTCAATTACTTCCAGAATAGCCCTTTGTAAGAAGGGCCTAAACATCCAGGGTGACCAGTAGATCCATTTCTTCTGGATGTTGGACCCCTTCAAGTAAACATAGGACATCTGTGGTGTCTCTGATAAAGGAGGTCGTTTCTCTTACAAGAGGTTGTATAAAGTGGTCAACAAACTTGGAAAGGGGTTCCAAGATGGACACGATCCCTGGGACCGGGTAGACCCACTTGTGGATCTTGGGCAAGCAGTAGAAGTATGGGGTTTTGGGCTCTTAGTTGCTAGGTGGGAATTCTACTTCCTTTCTAGTGATCCATCCCTTGGTCTCTGCAGATATGACCATAGAGGAAATTGTCCTGCTCAATCTGGGAGTGAGGTCTTCTCTCAAAGGAGTATAGTATCTCCTGTCGCTCAGCTCTCTCCGACATTCCACAATGTAGTCAACTGTGGACATGATAATTGTGGCTCCACCTTTATCTGGCTTGATTGTAATATTCAAATCACTCGCCAGGGCCCTGACGTCAGCGATTTCGCTAGAGGATAAATTATGATAGGGGACAGGGGTGGTCGTTCTATTCAGATCTTTGAATACTGCTTGCTCAAATGTCAACACCTCGTTGGGAATCGTGCTACTGATGGCCTGTGGAAACCTGAATCACCAGTTGGTGCAGGCGGTTGGTCTTTAAAGAAGGATTGTAGACGGACTTTACGAAAGAAACCCTGGACTTCACAAATGTCTCGAAATTTGTCAGCTTTCGGTGTGGGAACATAACCTAATCCTTTCTGGGAACCCTCTCTTCAATATGTGTAAGCGCTCTGGAGGAAAGGTAAATTATCAATTTCTCTTCCCCCTTGTCTGGCTTCTGGTCTCCACTGATCGTGCAGGCTGTTCCTGCCATTGTACTCTTTTTTGCCCTCTTCTGTGCTCTCTTCCTCTGCCCCAGCCTTTGTCTAAAGAAGGTGGCTAAGTTCCATGTTGGAAAAAGGGAGGAGGGCCTTGTTGGTAAATTGGGTATTGCCAGAATGAGGGTCCCTGGAATGGGGGCATACTCTCATCATCAGGACACTACATTTGAGTGTTCACACCTGCCGGTACATGATGCCGCATGTTCTTGACCCAATTAGGGTGAGGGTCACTACTGTGCTGCCAGCACGATACTGCTTAACATTGCTGTTGCTTCATATTTGTTTTCTGTGCTTTTAAATTGTACCTAGTACTCGAATGATGCATGCCACCGGTCACATGTGTTCAGCATGCGTGTGATGCACCCTAGCTACTGAATGGTGCACAAACAACATTGTAAAAACTACAGGTCTCTGACATTATATAAAAATGTCAATTATTCTGTCTTATTGCAGGTTGCAATGTAGATCTACAGGTACCACTTTTTAGGGTGCTGTATGCGTGGTTGTTACTTCACTTCACATAGTTTAAGACCACCACCATCAAAAAGAGTAGGTAGATCTATTATTGGTCCTAAAGAATTGCAATCTAATTGAAAAGCAGGCAAAAAACATGTTGACCCATATCACAAGCGTATAACCCCACAACCTTAGAGTAAATGTACTCGTTCTTTTAATTTTAATCAGGGTGGTGGCCAAAATCCATTAAAATTGTTGTGAGTGGACCACCACTTCCTGTTTTAATTTCACATCATTAAACAGTCCTATCACCTATACTGACCTAGGGCCTTCACACGCACTACACCCTACGGCATAAGGAATAAAGATCTCAGCCAAAGTGGCCCCATCACGGGCGCAGATCGGGTATTTCAGTTCCGACCCGATAAGGAGCAGACCCGATGATGAAGCAAGAATCCTAGCTGGCTGGGTGTGTGAGGGTCTTTTTCAGAAAGGAGGAAATCTTTCTCCTGCCTTTTGACTATACACTATCAAGTGTATAACCAGATCACATACAACTACCTGCTTCTTTTAATAGGAACTGCATACCATCACTGTTTAGACAAGTACAAACAGCACAGGTTCCCAGTCACCCATACACATATATCCCATTCACATGCACTCATGTTAATTCACTCCCAAAGACCACCCTCTCACGGACACACATGGCAGCCCTACCATAGTGCCCCTAGTCCAGATGCTTTGTTCACACAAAGTATCTGTCTCTATGGACATTAGCCTTAAAGTCAATGTCGCTAGGTGTGGGAGTGTCTGGTACCAATGCACAAGTTGATTGGCCTTCTGTAGCTCCCAATGATTTTCACTGATGAGAAGTAGCTCTCACTACAGAAAAGGTTGGAGACCGCTAGTCTAACCTAAAGCACAAGCGGGCTGCAGATGTTAATTCTTCCTGCAGCAAAGTTAAGGCCAAAATAAGGGTTTTGAAACCTATTAGTAGGTACAATTGTAGCCCTAAAATGGTTATCCTCCTAACACCAACCTTGCATTAGGACAGCAATTATTAAAATAGAGTAACCTGGCGGCTGCCTCTTGAGATAAGAATTATTCCATGAAGGTGCCACAAGCAGTGAGTGCGTGGGCCTTTGCCTCAAAATTGCAGACCTGCTATTAGCATTTGCTTTGAGCAGTTCTGACATTAACAGTTCTGAAATGTAATGACTAATGGATTAAGAACAACCCAGCTCTCACCTCATTTCTCCTCGTTTTTTTTAAATTTCTATCAATTCACAATGTGTTTTAACATTAACTTTTTATTGTTTTGTCTCTTTTCTGTCTTTTAATTCCACAGGACATTTCCTCTGTCTCTCATACTGGTACGTTACCAAAAGTATTTACACGTATCCAAAGACAGTTTATTAACTGCAACTAATGTTTTCATATAGATATTCTAGTAGTTTCTTGAACTGTCCGGGGAAATCAGGGGTGCTGAAGATCCCGACAGCAGAGCATTGCAAAAGCATCGAGTAGCGCCCTTGCTAGAAGACCATGTGTGGGGATTTAATCAGGGACAGACTCTCAAATGTGTGGAGAAGACTTTTTTAATTCAATCTTCTATGTGATAGTTATCAAATCAAGGTAAACCGTCTCAAACAAAACAACTCCGGTTCAGATATAGGACATCCTTAATCCCAGGCATCTATACTTTTGGCAGTCCTCTTTGTGGCTCTGTCGTTCCTCTCCGATAAGTCACAGTTGGAACCCCGAGCATAAATGAAAAATTAAAAAAACAAAGGAAAACAAGATTACTCAGGACTATTTTGTCCCTATTTGATTGAGGGATTAGGTAGTGAGGGAAGAACACCACGAACCGTCACTAGCGCCTTACGTAAGCTTGTGTATGAAAGTAAAGAAAAACAAACTAAAACGATACAGGCTCCCCAGTGTTTAGGACTGAGGGTTTCCTCCCTCCCCTAGGTTGCGGGAATTTGCGGGTGGCCCTCTTTTAAACCAGTCTTTCAACCGGGAACGTACCTTTGGGAGACCCACTCCTCCGTGGGCGTGGCTAGTTGCTTCTTTGTATCGGATCGGGTCCGGCTCCCGCTCTTGGCTCCTGTGGGAAGGACGACTCTGTACTCCTGAGGTTTCCGGTCCTTCAGGATGCGACGCAGCTTGACTGGCTTCTGTGTCGATATCTGCCACTCTTCTTCGGTTCCCTCAGAGTTACCAACTTCCGTGGTTCCAGTGAGTGACGTCCTCCTCTCTTTCCTCACTAGCTAAAAGGGCTACCTCATCATCCTCCAGGCTCCAGATAGGTGCATGTGATCCGGTCGTCAGAGAGGACCATGCCTCCCGGAAAGGAAAGGACGAGGAATTCAAGGTCCCGCTATAATTTGTGATGTCCCAAGGCGACTGTAAAAAAAATACAGGAGACACATAAGGAGGTAGCGAGTCATCCTCCCCTCCTTGCAACACCCTGTGAGGTATCTTCTTCTGACACATCCCTCCCCTGGACAGTTCCCGTTTGGGGAACTGAGGTACACAGGATAAAAAGTCTGCATTTGCATTACAACTGCCCTTTCGGTGATGGACTGTAAAGGAATAGGACTGAAGAGAGAGGAACCACCTTAGAACCCTGGCGTTGTTTCCCTTATTATGACACAACCACTGGAGGGGGGCATGGTCAGTATATAGGCGAAACGTAGTTCCTTCCAGATAGTACTTCAGCTTATCAATCGCCCATTTAACCGCCAAACACTCTTTTTCAATAGTTGGATAGTTTTTTTCACGTGGGAACAGTTTCCGGCTAATAAAAGCAACTGGCAGTTCTATGCTATCCTCGGTTTCCTGTGAAAGTACTGCACCCAAGCCGGTCTCTGAGGCATCGGTTTGAAGAATGAATGGGCGATTGAAGTTATCGAGAACCGTGCCTTATGGGCCTGTCGGTGCATGGCAAGCCTTAAATCCCCGAGTTCACCTGCCTTGTCGAACAGAGACACGAGACACTCTGTTGGGCGTAGAAAACCAGGTTTTTAGCTGCAGCCAAGCACAATTATCCCAGAAGTACGTACAAGGTAGGTTCTGAGGAGACTGCCACTTCAGTCCGTGGTGCACAATCTTTTATAGTACACATATTTACAAAGTTTACTCCCTGTACATACAAAGCAGGCCAATAGGAAAAGTTGGAAAACAAGCTGTCAGGTGTCCCAAATACCCCCCTCTCTCAAACCCTGTGTGTTACCCCTTCCAACAAATTAATCAGTGCTAGTACTGACAGTCCAATTTGCAGGTGGCAGGACGTATTTGTGTGCCTCAAAGGATAGTTGTGTAACAAGAGAATACAAGGAGAGAATAGCGAAGGCCAGTCGGATAAGATGATGTAAGGAAAGAATAGGAGAAGCCAAATAGTCAGTCGAGACAGGGATCAATCAACCCAGACATGGATTAGCGAACTCGGCCAGACCCTGACATCAGTTTTGTAAACAAGGGCAGGGAGTTACTCTTTAACAGAAGAGACACATAGCAGCTGAGGAAAGCAAAAACACTCCGTTCGCCGTGCTGCCAGAGTGAGGGCAACACAAAATGGCGACGAGACACAAAATGGCGGGTAAATACGGGACAAAGTCAGAAACCGAAGAACCTCAGACCCTCCTTTTGCCATTACTCAGGCAAAACACAAAGGACTCAAGTTAGTCTGAGTCGATGTCAATGGCCATGAGGTCATCGAGTTGTTGCTGCAACATCATTTTAATGTTCTGCTTTCTGTGACACAGGCCTTGGGACACACATGGTGGCACAAAGACCGCAGATGGCAGAGCCACACTGTAAACAGAGACAACAACAAAAAAATGATGGCCAAAACCATTCCAAGGAAGGTTAGTATCTTCCATCCCCAAGTGGACAGCAGTCCTCAAAACCATCCCATCACAGTCCAATCTCATGTGTCCTGATGTATAGACTCAGAAATTATATGCAACTTAGAGATGGCCTGGTATACCGTAGGGGCATTATCAGGAATGAACATTTGGATATGCCACTCTAGATTTTTTTGAATTAATGTGAAGTCCTGCTGTTTGAAGTGCTTGAAAGACATTTCAACAATGTGACAGGTGTTGTCCCCAGTCAGAGCTGAAGACAATGATATCATCGAGGTAGGCTGATGCATACCCCTGATGTTCTCTTAGAACAATATCCATGAGGCGCTGAAAGGTGGCTGGTGCCCCATGTAGACCAAAGGGCAATAGAGTAAACTCATATAGACTCATATAGACCAGATGGTGTGGAGAAAGCAGTTTTATGTTGGTATTGTGGGGAAAGGGGGACCTTCCAATAGCCCTTAGTCAGGTCTAAGGTTGTGATATAGTGGGCTTCCTCCAATCGTTCGACTAGTTCGTCCACTCGGGGTAAAGGGTATGAATCGAACTGGGTGATTGCAATTACTGCTCTAAAGTCTATACAGAATCTTATTGTATTGTAGGGTTTTGGGACCAAGACTATAGGCGAGGACCATGCACTTTTGGAGGATTTTATGATACCGGCCTTGAGCATGTTCTGGATCTCATTTTCAATGGCAGCTCGAGGAGCAGAGGGAATTCTGTAGGGTGCAAAAGAGTCAAAACAGCACAAGCACTAATAGGACGCCACATAAATTCACTCCAAATAAGTCATACAAAGCAGATAAACATGACTTTGCAAAAAATCCAGCACCAAATTAAACATGCTAAAAATGGGAGGAAGGGTTTGGTGCAGAAAAAAAAGATTTATAATAATAGATCGTTGTGGCATGAAGGAGTAGATGAGTTTACCCTATAGTACACAACAGGTATATTAGAGAGATATGAAAAATAGAAAGAAAATGGAGAGAGAGAAGAACTGAAGTAGCTCATGATAAGTGATAGGATGATTCACTGTGTCACTTGCAAAAGGCAGAATGAGGAGAACAATTAAAAACTAGACCATACCATCTGAATACAATAAATCCTGTAAAACACTCTTTGATGTGTCAGACCTGACATCCTTGGTGTGTATTTCCCTAAATGTTTTGCTTTCACTCCCTTAACATTAGGACTATGTGCACTTAACCTTTGCTAACCATGATCGAAGTGTTTGTGATCTCTTTTTAAAACATAGTAAAATTGTTCTACACCTAACTGGTACATTGAATTTACTTAGAGTAAATGGCACTACATGTACCCAAGGCCTATAAATCTAATGCCACCAATGGTCTGCAACACTCATTGTGCCACTGACTGAAGTAGCCTTTTAAAACATGTATCAGGCTTGCCACTGCAACCTACAGTGCAGTTTTTAACTGTCATTTCGCCCAGGAAAAATCCACTGTTTTACGAGTTCTAAACCTTTCTGCGTAATACTTATGTCACCCATAAGGTAGGCCCTAAAGGTTCACAAGGTGGAGTGCATGGTATTTAAAATGTATTGCATGTGGGTTTAGGTTTTACAGCCCTAGCAGTGAAAAATTCTGAAAGTTGTTTTTCAATGTTGCAAGGCTATCACTCCTTTAGACTCACACTGGATTATTATATTACACTTAATTAGTGCTACGGTCAAATTGGAAGCAGTAGAAATATGCTGTTTGCACTCAAATTAATTATAACTTAAAATCCTCCTTAATGGTGAAGTCGAATATGAAGTTACAATTTAGAAAATGCCTCTTTTAGAAAGTTGGTATTTATTTGCAGATTCTAACCGTACCTTTCTGCCAGTGTCCTGAATCAAATGACTGTGAAAGGCTCTGTTGTTGTGGGTTGTGTATTGCTTTCAGACAATGAGGCAAAAGAAGATTAGTAGTGAGGGGATAGAGTTTACCTGACAGGATGAAATGAAATGATATGGAGATTTATATAGTGCAAAACATTCACCCAAGAGTGTCAAGGTGCTTGCTCATTGGGAACAGGAACTAGACTAGGGGGTTCGCAGGCACTTTAAAGACTCAACAACCACTTCTTTAGCGCGTTCCTTTAAGCTAACAGATGTGTTTCTTGTTTTAATCTTATTGGGTGAGAATTCCACAACCTAATTGCACCCACCAGAAAGCCCCCAGGAAAATGTTTTCACCCTGGGAACAATAAGATCATGGGCACAGAATGAGCGGAGACAGCGGACTGGAATGTAGGGTAGCAAATTTCACTTCAGAAAGCCAGGTCCTGTGTCGGCTTGAATACAATACATAGAGCCTTAAATTAAATGTGTCTTTTTGCTGGCAGCCAATGTAAATCCTTCAGCACCTTTGACTTTGGATGTTCACCAAGAGCTGCATTCTGCACAATCTGCAATTTAGACAGGCACTTTTTCCGAAGGTTGATGAAGAGCCCGTTACAGTAGACGGCTTTTGACAGAACGAGTGCTGAGACCACTAATATACGTATCTCAGCTGGGATAAATAGGAGGATCTTTTTCAGAAGCTTTAAGGTATAGAAAGAGAGGGAGGTAACCTGGTTGACGTGGTTTTCAAAAGAGAGTTTAGAATTGAAGATAACTTCCAGGATCTTTACTTGGTCACTGGCGTGGGTAGTGGCCTAAACTCCAAGGGTCAGAGATCGAGGGACCAGAAGTTAGTATGAGCACATCTTAGTAGAGTTAAGTTTTAGACAATTGGCAGCCATCCAGTCCCCCACCTGACAAAGGCAGGTATGGAACTGTTTCATAGTGTCAGTGGGGGATCCTGACACTGAGACGATAATCTGGGTATCGTAAGCATAAGAAACAGCCGAAAAGCCTAGGGACCTGATCAGTTTCGGCAGTAGTGGAACATAAATATTAAAAAGAGTCAGGTTCAGAGACGATCCCTGTAGCACACCACATGGTAGTGTAAAATTGGGTGATCTGAAGTTCTCTAGGGCCACAAATTCTTCCATGCCCGACAGGAAAAATTCAAGTTGGGTGAGTGCATTCCCTTGACACCTTTGACACTGATTACTCTCAGAACTTCCAAGACTTTCTGATGGTTCACTGATCAAAAGTGAATCAACTGTCTGCCTAATCAGTTCAGATGATGTGATCAACACCATATTGATACAGTGGTGTTTTCGAAACTCGAACTGGGTGTCATCGAGAAGACCATGCCCTTCAATATATTCTGATAGGGTATTGTTCATGGCTTTCTCCACCATTTTTGCTGGCAGCGGAAGTCTGGAGATTGGGCAGTAGTTATTCTGGTCATCATCTAGATTTAGATTCTTTAAAAGGGGGAGCATGGATGCCAACTTCCAGCTAGTGGGGAATATACCAGATGAAAATATTTGATTAAAGCTAGGCATTAGATGAGACGCGAAGATCTCTGGTAGAAAAATGAAGAATTTTGGAGGGCATAGATCCAGTGGAGAACCTGCTTTAGTGGATCTCATCAAGTTAATTGTTGCTTCTGTTGTCAATGTCGGAAAGGCAGATAGTTCAGGAGGGTCCCTAAATTCAGCGCAGGTTCCGGGGATGATACCGGCAGTCCGAGGTCTGGCTGAAGCCTCTAAATAGGGAACTATTTCTTGATCCGTGGACTTGGCAAAGCCATTGTAAACCGCCTTAACTTTGACTTGAAAAAACGTAGCCACCCTGTCGCAGCAAGCCTGGGTTTTAGGTGAATCTGCCGCCTTAGAGCATCTGGCTAAACGTTTTACCGTCAAGAAAAGTTCCTTTGACGAGTTTTTTGCTGTTAGTATAGCCGTGGTGAAATAGCTAATTTCTTCTTCACAAATGAGTTTTTTATACTCAGGTAAGGCTGATTTATAGTTAGCTTTATCCTCCAGATCATCTCAGGATCTGCACTTCCTTTCCAGATGGCGACATTTTTGTTTTTGTATCCTAAGCTGGTCTGAATACCAAGGTTCTGTGGGTCTGGGCCTATGACTAGAGATGCATTTAGCTGGTAGTCTCTTGATTTTCTCAGCCAGTCCTCAAGAGCAGCAACAGCTTCATTTGAATCTTATAAAGGTGGTGGGAGTATTGGGCTAATGCAGATTCAAACATGCCCTCTTCCAACTTATTCCAGGGCCGGACCATTTTCCGCTGCCTGTTTGTTGATTTCTCAATCTGGGGGTTTTGTGACCGGAAATGAAAACATAACAGCTTTATGGTCCAACCATAACATTGGCATTGGTGGAAGGCATTGTAGGTGGTTGTTGCTGGTAAATACTCTATCCAGTAAATGACCCCCAGAATGTGTACTAGCAGTCACCTGCTGAGTGAGGCCCATGCTGTTAGCAATATCGATAAAATGTACAGCATCACAATCCAAAGGATCCTCCAGGTGAACATTAAAGTCACCCAGAAGTGTGATGTCTGGTCACTAGGATATGACATCCAGGGGATTACTGATATCCTTAAAAAAGTTAGCCCGGGGGCCTGGGGGACAGTTGCATAACAAGCTATTAAAAGTGTGATGATTAACTATCATTAATTTGAAAAGTAAGGATTCCAAGTGGGTCCATTGTATTGAGAGGTAAAGACCCCTTTCCATGTGCTTGGAAACAGGACTGCTAGTCCTCCTCTTTGCCCGCTCGGTCTTGCCTAAATAGTGTATACCCAGAGGGAACCGCCATTGACAGGTCTGGATCTGCTGCGGCATCTCCGCAGGTTTCCGTAATAAAGTTTACATCAACAAAATGAGTTTCAATGAGCATAGCAAACTCAGATGCGTGTTTGCACAGCGACCATGCATTATTAAGGCAGCCTAACATGGACTTTGTTTCATTCTTCCCAGCGGATAATTGCTTCCGGCTTAGTGATGACGAGGCTAAATCAGATAGATGGTAGGAGAACACACATGGATTACAATTGAAACAAGTCATACATGGATCGGTGTTAGTGCCAGTTTTTATGTCACACCTACCATATTTGTTGAAGGCTCGCAGTTGTTCCCCAGTATAGGTGTGTATAGAAGCAGAAGCAGAGCAGGACCTTAAACCGGCAGCATCACTGGCCCTAGACACGGACCAGGTGCAGACAGTGCAGACGGGCTTGCCTTTGGCACGTCCGCTGTGCGGCCGCTGTAAGGCTGTGCTTATATCCCCCAGGTGAAGCATCTCGGGCAGTAAGGCGCCCTGCGTACTTTCGGACCAGGCAAATGTCCTAATGGACAGGCGGAAGTGCTAGCGCCACACCGTCACTCCCCATTACCAGCCCAGTGAGGTGCAAGTTCACTAAGGCTGAGTACGGACAATTTTAAAAGCAACAAAGCAAGTTATTTTTAAAAAGAACAGAAGATTTCAATTTCAATTTCCCAATAAAAATAGTTCACACTGTAAAAACAAATGCGTTCAGCTTCTAGCCATGTAACTTCCACTTTAGTGCAAAACGGTACAACTAGTCATCAAACAATTAGTTCAGCAATTAAAAGGCGAGTGCTAATGGACCTAGCGTCCTACAGAGATTAACCAAATAAGCAGGATGGCTGGGCAGGTGATGTATCTTACTCTGATTACATTTCAAAGGACCATGCCTGTAGAACACACAAAGAAACAGGTCACCATGACTGCCCTTGCCTTTGTTACCCTAGGCAGTTTGGAGCCAAGACCAGGAAAATAACTCATCAGAGCCAGTTGTGTGGGTAGGTAAGGGAATCGCCCCACACAAATTCTTGCACCATGTATAAAAATTGAACCTTCAGAATCTACCATCAGAACACTCCTGGACCTAGGAAAGATTCAGAAAAATGATTGCCCTTCTATTAGAAGAACTTCCTTCCTGCCTAAAGAAGGTATATTGGAGCTTGCCGTGATTTCAGGCTACCGATAGTGACTCTTGTGTTAACAACAGGGATACATGGGGGCATGGCTTGGCCGCTGTGCGGAATGGCTGCCTGAAATCGCAGCTCCGCCGGCCGAGCCGAAAATCCGTAGTTTATCCGTCATCTACACGCGGCAACTTGGGCATACCTACGGGCGGAGCTTGCGGAGACCTTCCGCTACTGCCCACTGCTAAATCTGGGACTGGGCAGAGCAATCTGAACGTGTGGAGGTTGCGTCGATCCTGATGCCACGGTGAGGCCTGCGCGACCTGCTGGCGCCGGGGCCTTGAGTGGCAGTTGCGGGTCCGGCTGGAAGTGGCGGCCCGAGACTGGCGGCACTGCGCCTGCTTTGGCCGCAGCGGGAGACCTGAAATAGCGCACAACAACGGGCAGACTGCTGGGGGCGCATTGGCAGTGCGCCTATCTGTAGTTTGAGTCGGATGATCACCGGGAGCAGCAATGGACGTCGGGAGCAGGCCATAACATTTGATGAGATGGAGTGTTGATGCACTGGGGCTGCCTGTCTGCAGAGGCTGCCCAATTGAAATATAGATGGCTGATTGATGTCCATGATCCTGCAGCGCTTGGAGGTCTACTTATCTGCGGTGGCACTCTGAATGTGGGACAAGAGCAGGACATTGCGCACTGCATTGGCAGGCTGGGCGACTGGAGGCCGCCATTTTGCACCAACAGCAGCGCAACATATCTGTGGAGAGGTGTAGGGGCGCTATCGCATCAAGTGGAGTGCTGGGGGTTGCCCGCTGGCAATTGATGTGATTATATTATACAAGTGCTATAAATAGATCGACCTATCCACATTGGAGTTAGACATCAGACCGTTTTCATATACCATCGTGGCCACGCAGCTGGGGAAAGGATTGGGCTGAGGCGGCACCGCACTAAATTCGCCATTACCATACACTGTTCTGTATGCTAGCCTATCGGAGAGCAAGCTAGTTGCGAGGAGTGCAGAATGGAGTCAAGAATTGTGCGATTTTGAACTGGATTGGCGGCAGTGACTGATCAGATATTGTGTAAGATGGTGCTGCTTGCCTCTTCCTGATCGTGCTGGGTCCTTTCAGTGCCCCGCAGCAGGTGTGCATTGCGGTAAATGCAGTTATCGGTGGGAGTGTCACAAAGCGGCTGGGCTTACTGTCCGATGTGTGGCTCTGAGATGCTTCACACTGCGTAGTCCAGTTGTGCCGTTCATAGTCCCCATACCGACAGGAGTGTTTGCTCAGTTAGGTGGTGGATACCCTCGCCCTGTGGAACCCTTAGATCCATTATTCAGTACAGAGGAGCTTATGTGACAATAGTAGTGGTGGGTTTGAGGTCGCTGGGGGCAGTACTCCCCTGGGAGCCGATATTCGGGTCTACCAAGTGGCCTGCCTGCGATGCGGAGGGCCCCTGCACCGTGTCGAGATGGGGAAGCCTGAAACGAGGCAGCCCAAAATTACTTTTGATAAGAAAACGAGTAACCAACATGGCTCAAACGCGACAGAACGTGAGAAGGCGGAGGATGGAGCAAAGGACCAACTACCGGAGGCAGATATCAGATCCATGTTTCAGGAGCTGAAAAGAAGTCTGCAGGGTATCGACTCCAAAATGGATACGCTTGCTGACCACAAGGACAGAATTACACAGCGGATGGACAAGCAGGAGGGAAGGGTCAGTGTACTAGAAACGCATGTGACTGAAACAGAGGAAGGCCAAACTGACATTGAGAAGAAAGTGAAAGGCATGAACAGGGTGTTGGCTCTGATCCAACAGAAGAATGAGGATTTGGAGGCGAGATCGAGGCATAACAACATACGCATAACAGGCATTGCGGAATCGTCAGACATACAAAATATGGAGCAATATGTAGAGACTATGATGAAGGATATGTTTCGCATAGATCTTTCCCCTGTGTTTCTCATTGAGAGGGCTCATAGGACTCTGGGTCCCAGGCTCAAACCAGGCGCGCCGGCCAGACCCATATTGGCCTGGGTGCTTAATTATAGAGACCGCAATATTATACTGTGCCTTGCCCGGGAGATGGGATCGATCCAGTACCGTGGCAACAACATAGCGCTTTATCCCGACTTTACTCTGCAGGTGCAGGTTGCCCGTAGGGAGTTTAACCCGGCAAGAAAGATCTTCCAGCAGATTGGTACAAAATATGCCTTGATATACCAAGCCAAACTGCGGGTTCAGGGCCCTGGCAGGCCCACCTTTTTTGTAGATGCCAAGGTGGCGCTCATTTATGATAAACAGTTAGCAAGATACCAACGGCAACAGAAGACTCCGGAGGATTGGCCATCAGAGGATAGACTCAGTGACATTGAATGATCTGTGACACTTAGTTCAGTTTGATAAGATACCTGAATGGCGGAAAAGGGGGTACGCAATTTGTGCCATGATATACTCTAGAGTGGTTAAATGTGTTCATGCCACAGTACTGGAGTGCCAAAATGCCCCTTAACGTGCGAACTGAGTTTTACTGGGTAGACGTAAATGCAGGTGTGCCCTTGAGATGCATGCGTGGCATAAGTAGCTCGGCCACCCTGTCACAAATACAGGGGAGGATGACGGTCATTCTGCACGCCCCAAGGTATAAGTCCCACAATCTGGACTATGTTTTTGTTGAGTGTGTTGTTCAAGGCAATGGGGGAGGGATTTACCCATACTGTTTGGGGGGTTGCTGTGGGAGGGGTGGGATGTGCTCTAGAAGCGAGTGTTAAAGGGGGTTTGGGCAATAGGGGGGTAATACACAACTTGTTTGGGGGGTTGGAGTGGGAGGAGGAGGAAGTATGTGGTTTTTATGTTGTTATAGCTTACCATGCCTACGCTCTGTTTTGGTGAATTGTTATTGCCTATGCATACTGGCACGACCTGGCGTTTGGGGTTGGGTAACTATGAGCCCTACAGTTGTGCATGCTCTGGTCCTTGCGCATTTCCAGTGATGGCTGGTTGAGGCGTTGAAATTGATTGCTGTTGTATGCAGTGTTAGATGGGGGTCCCTGTGAAGGTCATCAACTTCCTATCTTGGAATATAAGAGGTTTAAATGACCGCAGGAAGGCTATGTTTATCCACTCATACTTGCTGCACCAAGAGGTGGATATCTGCTTGTTGCAGGAAACTCATTTGGGGACTGTCAATACCAATATGCTTAAACATCATCGTGGGGGGAGATTGTTGATGCCTCATTTTCAAATTATGCTAGAGGGGTGGCCATTTTAATACGCAGAGGGCTGCAGTGGAAAACACAGACGTCAATCGTAGACACAGAAGGTATATATATATTGATGATGGGTATGTTGTGTGATGCCCCCGTGTTGATTGTTAATGTGTACGGTCCAAATGTAGATAGCCCTGCCTTTTTTTAACTCATATGGCAAAAAATTCAGTCCTGTGGACAAGCGTCGATACTATGGGTGGGTAACTTCAATGTGGTCCTGTCACCTACAGCTGACAGACAGGGAGTGGCCCATGAGCACCACCCTTGAGCAGCGGTGGCGTTGAGAGATTTAATGGTTGAAGAGTGCCTGGTTGATACCTGGAGGGCTTTGCATCCAACGAAAAGGGAGGGCACGTGTGTGTCTGCGTATAGAAATGCCTGGTCAAGGATCGACTACTGATTGTTGTCCAAAGACATACACTCCAGTTGTCATCTTCCGCGGACGGTTTCTGATCATTAGCCTGTGCGGAATCCAATTATCTATACCGCCGCAATATGTTCAGCATTTTAGCTGGAGATTTCCATCTCGAGCGCTATTAGATCAAGTATTTAGGGAAGAACTACGGGAAAAACTGACTGAATATTTTGTGCTGATTGAGGGATCAGTGGAGTCGCCGGGAATACTTTGGGAAGCATTCAAAGTGGTGACATGAGGTAGTTGCATGGCACTTAGGACAGGTGTGCTCTGGTCAATCAGGGACACATTGGATGGACTAGAGAGAGAAATTTCTAGTCTGGAGAGGAACAGCAGGGACCGGCCTTTTCCTTCCACGCAAGCCGAGTTTAGAGCGAAATTAACAGCATTCCAAGAAGACGGAATATCTAAACAAATACGCACAGGCTAGGAGATATGGGGAGGGAGGCCATGCAGGGAAAAAATTAGCAGCGTTGTTGCGTGCACCACGAGAAGCAGAGTACATTACTGAACTGCAAGGTATGGACGGTGAGGTGGCTAGATCGCCGCAGGCCATACTTCACACAATGACGGAGTATTACCAGACACTCTACACAACACTCAAAAACCCAAGCGAGACAGATATCGCAGAGTATCTGGACACTATTGAACTGGCTTGGTTCAATATTGGTGTGAGACAGTATATGGATATTCCCATTACAGTAGATGATGTGAAAGGAGTCATGGCCGGCATGTCGGCTGATAAAGCCCCGGGTTCCGACAGATTAACAGCTGCATTTTATAAAGAATATGTGGACATAATAGCTCCCAGATTGCACCAGGTCTACATAGAAGCCGTGGAAACGGGCACGCTGCCACCCACACTTAGGGGAGCCACAATAATAACCCTCCTAAAACCTGATAAAGATCCCTCTTGTCCCGAGTCCTCCAGACCCCTTTCATTAATCAATCTAGATGCGAAAATATACGCTAAGCTATTGGCAGAAAGACTGAAGCCCATGCTGCCGCAAATAGCACTTTCGTATCAATCTGGATTCGTCCCGGGTCGTGCGACATCGCATATTCTTAGAGTGCTTTGTGGATTACTCCACTATCTAGACCCACAGGTGCAGGCAGTTGCTGCCCTGCTGGATGCCACTAAGGCATTTGATTCCCTCGAGTGGAAGTACTTATTTGCCCTATTCACCAGTATGGGTTTCAGCCCTCTATTTATACAACAAATTTGGCTTTTGTACACTGCCCCCAGGGCAAGGGTGAAAGTCAATGGTCAGATTTTGGGATTAATTGACATTACAAGAGGCACATGACAGGGCTGCCTCCTGTAACCGCTTCTCTTCGCTATTGCGACTGAGCCTTTAGCAGCTGTCTAAGACAGCATCACACTCACTGTAGTATTGGTTTTACCTCAAGAGGCCTGTTAGTCTCTATGCACGCAGACGATATGACAATCTATATGGTTAAACCTGCAGACAACTTTGACCCGATCATGCAGGAATTTATTAGATATGACGGCCTCACAGGTATACAGGTCAATTGGACCAAATCGGTGATGTTGCCACTAACGGATCGCACGGCGAGATGTGACACAGAGTTCCCCATAGCATGGACGGATGACAGTGTTAAATATTTAGGTATCTGGTTCAGTAGATCCTTACAGGAAATATGGCTATCTAACTATGGCAGAGTTGTAGACTGGATAGAGGTGAAGGTACAGAAATGGAGAAACTTGCCACTTTCCTTGACGGGATGCATCGCTATTACTAAAATGGTGATTATGCCTAAATTGCTTTATTTATTTGTGAATATCCCAATGCCCCTAAATAGTCATTTTTTAAAATGGCTCCGTATTGGGATTTTACAGTTAGTTTGGGCGGGACGGCAACCTAGGGTATTGTGGAAACTATTGACGCTCCCTTTTAGTCAAGGTGGACTACCTGCTCCTGATTTTGAGCTCTTTGCATATAGTGCACAAGCTCAATACTTACACTATTGGCAACACCCAATTCCATTTCAACCACATGTGGCCATTGAACTTGATATTGCTGCTCCCACCCCACTCAACACAACTGTGTACCACCCTTACAAAAGATCACCGTCAGACATCAATTCAGTTGAAGCGACAAGGTGGGCCTGGTCGAAAAATAGCCAAGAGGCCGGGAATTGGGGAGCTATATGCGCCATTGATGCCGTTGGGGGGCAACCCTTTGTTGGGACCACTAACGGACAAAGCAGTGACAAAACGAGAGAGCAAGAGTGGGTTGAAGGTGGCTGGAGATTTATATCCAGCCGATTAATTTTTGACACTGCAGCAGCTGACTGTCCACAGCTTCTGATATGCTACAGTTTTACCAACTGAGAGCTGCATGCAGGCTCGCTATCCAGAATTTCCAAAAGTTCCTCCCACATTGCCGGCACTGGAGGCTTTGCTGTCTAATGGCTCCCCTCGCAAAATGATTACCCGTATTTATAGTATTACGCAGAAACACTCACCGATAATAGTGAGTACTTCCAAATCTGAGTGGGAACGGGAAGCGGGCATAGTAATCACCGATAAACAATGGTAATTTTGCTGTTCCCAGCTCGAGTGCTTCCCACCTAATTACAGGTTGAGACTTATTCACTTCAATTACTTGCACAGGACATATCGAACACCCAAGCAGCTCTGTCGTATGGGTCTACAGGGGGATGCAAAATGTTAGAGGTGTGGAGACATGGAGGCAAAATATTTTCATTTGACTTGGAATTGTGGGCAGGTGGCACAATACTGGGCGGAATTACTAAGACATATAAGACGCATTGGTGGAGTGGACTTATCTGGGACACCAATAATGGCACTACTGGGGTTTGTTCTGGAAGTCCCGAGTGGTTCGCGTAAGCTGACTGCTCTACTAATGCTGCTGGCTAAGCACCAGATAGCATTGTATTGGAAGAGGGTAACTCCTCCCACCGTAGCAGGCTGGATACAGTCGGTGGTGTACTGCAGAGACCAATTGACTAATTACTGGGACCTTATGCCGAGCAGGTCTCATCCTGTAGATATTTGGGAACCATTCACAGTTTGACTGGGGCAGGGTGGCTCAGAGTTGGGTGTACATTAATTTGTAGGGGGCAGTGCAGAGGGGGTGGGAAAGTGTTGGTTGTGTGCTGATGTGTACTGGCAAGAACTGCAGACTGTCAGGTAGCGGGTGCTCAGGAATGTGCTGGATATAAGCTGCTCATGTTATGCATTTTACTACAATAATGGTGTAATTGCGGCTGGGTGTGTGACAGGCAGGTTTGGTTAATGGGTTTATTATTCATGTTCAGAGAACAATGTGGATTTGATGATTAGATAAGGTAAATGTTTCACACGGACAATGGCTATTTATGTGATAACTTCCTACTCGCCATCAGACCGATTGGTTGCCGGCATTATGGCTGTGTTAATATGATCATAAGCGTTGAAATATCATGCTGCTGGCCTTTGGGTTGTAGGCTACAAAAGCTGTATATCTTGTGTGAATGTAAATAAAGGTCTTAAAATGTTTTTAAACTACAGGGATACGTTCAGCTTCAAAAGGCCTCCCTGAAACTGCCCAGCCGACCAACATCAACTGGGCCTGCTTTGTCCTGCCTGAGCCCTGCTAATGAACTCTGCTGGGGTGAGTCCTGATCCCTAAGAGGTATTCTGCAGGTTCTGTCCCTTGACTGACATCAGTGAGAATTCCTTCAGAAGGAAAGGCAAAAATCCCTGCAACCTTGTCAAGTCAATAATCAGCCACCTTCAATGACTGCCAACTCCAAGCTCCAGGGGGGCCTACTCAAGGCGCCAACAGTGATTGTCAATGAAAACCAGCTAAACAAGACCAAGACTTTTTTGCCAGTAGAGACCTTGAATGTTGATCATCCAACACAAAGTTCCAGTGATGATGGGGTCTTCTTGCTACAGCAATGACTATCAGTGATGCTTGACCTGCTCCTCAGGGCAAAAGCCTCTTCCTTGCTGTCTTCTCCAATGCAAACAGAGCGCTTTGCTGCAGAATTGAGACAGTATCTCTTAAGTGGGAATCACCTGGGTCCGGTATCTGAACAGTGCTCTATCGTGGTCAGCCAGACCTTGTGACGATCCCCCAGTCCATTGGAACCAGATGACAATGAGTGGCATTTTGTTCTTCTTGGTGCTATTTCACCTAACACTTTAAAAATTAATATCTCTGGTTCTACTGATTGGATTTTGTTCCTTTTGGTTTCATTTTATTTATTGAAACTTACACTATTTTCCGTAAATTGGTTTGGGATTTTTATTGGAAGTAAATACTTGCTCAGCTATAGGCAACTGGCTCAAAGCAAACAACCCCCAAGACAAAATACTCCTTCACAGACTCACCAGAATATACAAATCAACAATACAAAAATACAAAAACCTATACTATTCCAGCCAAATCCACAATGCAAAATGTACTAATAAAGAAGTTGATAAAATACTCACAGAATTCTTTAAGGCAAAATGCACACATAGTACCAACCCCATTTCTGATGGTTTTTGTGACAAACTGGCAAATGATTATACAACTAAAAGCAAACATTCTGGATTTGTACGTAAACAACAAAAAACCAACAGCTACAACCCATTTCCACAGATACCTCTAGGAGAAGGCTGACACAGCCTCAACACTCCATCAAAGAAATATCACAAACTGAATTACTGGATCTCGCCAAAGCGAGCAAGCTAGACAGCTAGAGCTCTGACTCTTGTCCACCTCAATTCTTCAAAAACATTCTTTTAAGAACTTCAGCAGCCATCCCAGTCATTACACACATCAACAACTCCTTAACCACAAAAGATTTCCCAGAAGTTTTATAAATGTTAGTAAAGAAAACTTACCTGACATCTACGGACCTGCGGCAAATGGACAATTCCTGGGCAAACTTAGTAGCATGTCATAGTACAAAATAATGAAATCTTTTTTATAAGAGTAGGAGTGTGTGTATGGATTATTGCTTCTTTCTTTGAAAATGTATGTAAATTTATGATTAGAGGGAAGATGCCTGTAAGAGTATTACAATATATTTAGATATTTAAAAAAAGTTTCATATACTTAGCCACAAGATACCACAGACCATGTACATTTTGCTGCTTCTATGTACAGTTTGATGTATATACCTGAGGATTATGCTTTCTACCAAGTGTTGTGTGTATATATGCATATCAAATCACTAATGCCCACATGCATCAAGCATTTTTGGAGTCGCAAACGGTGCGATTCCTTAAAATCGTCCGTTTGCGATTCCAAAAATGCTTTTTGAGATGCATCATTTGTTTCTGGTGAAAATCGCTAATTTTGCGATTTTCTAAAACGCGATTGCATTTAAGGAATCGCAATTTTGCGATTCCTTAAATGCAATGCATCATTCTTAAAAAATTTGCGATTTTAAAGATTGCAAGTGCAAATTACCACGAGGTTGAACCTTGTGGTAATTTGCGAAATTGTTTAAAAATGCACAAAAATGCATTTTTTAAACTGTTAAGTTACAGACACACATGTCCCTAGGACATGTGTGTCTGTAACTTATAGGTAAAAGTGCATTTCATGGTTGCAGGGGGGGGTCATTTGGACCCCCTCTCCACCCTTGAAATGGATTGATGAATTGCGATTTCAAATTGCGAATTCGAAATTCCCATTCATTCCTATGGGCATTTTGGCCCATAGGAATGAATGGGAATTGCGAATTCGCAATTTGAAAATCGCATTTTTTATGCGATTCGGTAAAAATAGCGATTTTTACCGAATTGCATAAAAAAAGCAAAAATATTGATGCATAGGCTTTTGCGATTTCTTATTTGCGAATCGCTATTTTTCGCAAATTAGAAATCGCTAAAACCCATATTGATGCATGTGGGCACAAATGTGTAGATGTTTGGGTATGTCGCTATATGTGTATATGTTAATTTCTGTTATTTCTGACTACAATGAACTTCCAAACATCTGTTTCAAACTTACTCCTCGAGTTTAAGTAGTTCACCCAACATGCACATATGTCCATTATTCACAATAAAAGCTTCCAACAACCCTTTATAATAAATTGACATAATTCTATCCCTACTCAAAATACTTCTAAATGTACAAGAACTCAAGAGCACAAAGTTATCAAACTTACCACAACTAATTCATGAATAAAAACAAGAAAGCACACAATATTAATGCACTATTTTAATTTAACTCTAATCTTGGGTGATGGAGTAGCATGCTACGTGCGACATAGCACTTCAACGCCATGTCAGGGGTAGTAAGTAGCCGCGGTCCATGCAGGTAAGAGTGGTGGGTCCAGGTTGGGGGGAATTCAAAAAACGATCACAAGGAAAAATTGAAGAAATATTAAAGTTGTCTGTCAAAATCCTCCACCCCACTCAGTCCCACCACCCCACCGCACTTACCTGCATGGGCCGCAGCCGGTAGTAAGCACTGTATAAATGCAATTTACAATTACCATGATTAGCTGATTAGAGATGCTTACATATCAGAAGAACAGCAGTTTTGGTGGAAAGGAATGAAGGAAGTTAGACGGTACACAACACAACTATGATTTTGGAGACAGATACATGGCTCGCAGAAAGTGGACACACCAGCAGCCTCATTCATATGGCTGTGGTGAATATAATGTCAAATATGAAAACTGATTTTCTCCGATTTCGATTCCAAGTTGAGTTTCAATTCTATACTGACCTGGCTTATTTCCTACCCATATTTCTCCAGGTATACCAGGGAAATTTTACACATGAAAAACAGATTCGGAAGGGGGACAACACAGTTCTAGTAGTTGGTAAAAACAAAACTACATGTTATTTCTCGCTCTATCATGTGCAATTCAAAATCTCCAAGTAAAACCTCAGTAGGATAATAATGCATTCAGATACAAAAGTATATCCTCTGGGTAATTTTACAAACACCAATTATTTTCAGACCAAATCAAAATGAGGGACTAAACACTTCTGGCTTGTAAAATTACCCAGAGGATATACTTTTGTATCTGAATGCATTATTATCCTACTGAGGTTTTACATGGAGATTTTGAATTTCACATGATAGAGCGAGAAATAACATGTAGTTTTCTTTTTTACAACTACTAGAACTGTGTTGTACCCCTTTCCAATCTGTTTTTCATGTGTAAAATTTCCCTGGTATACCTGGAGAAATATGGGTAGGAAATAAGCCAGGTCAGTATAGAATTTGAACTCAACTTCCAAGGGGAGAAGCTTTCGAGTTAGGCAAGGAGACTGCTATTCAAAGGGGGTTCCCCTGGGCCAAGGCGTGCCGCAGGGCTCGTCATTGAGCCCGACCCTTTTTAATATGTATGTCGCGCCTGTTGCCTCGATTGTGGAGAGTCATGGTCTCCAATTGGTTTCGTATGCCGACGATACGCAGCTGGTGATCTCCCTATCGCACGCGCCCTGTCTTGCTGCCGATGGCTTCCGGTCGTGCATGAAAGATCTTGCCGAGTGGATGGCTATCAACTGTTTGAAGCTTAATGGCAGCAAGACAGAAGTGCTGGTGGTGGGGAGAGCCCAGTCTGCGTGGTCGTCGGCATGGTGGCCACCCTGTCTTGGACCAACCCCAACCCCCTGCCAAGAGGCACGCAATCTGGGGGTGTGGTTTGATGCGGGTCTTACTTTTGGCCCCCAGATCAACAGGGTGGTGGGAGTTTGTTTTGGGATTTTGAAGAAACTGAGAAAGGTCCTTGACTTACTCCTGATCGATGCCCGTCAAACCCTGGTTCATGCTTTGGTGACAGCTAGGTCGGACTACGGGAACCTGTTGTACCTGGGGGCTCCAGAAAAAAGCATGGCTCGCCTGCAAGTGCTGCAGAATGCGGCAGCACGTTTGATTCTCAGGCTGCCCAAAAGGGCACCTTCTAAGGCGGCCCTCCAGAAGTTACACTGGCTCCCTGTGAGGAGAAGAGTGGAATACAAAGCCCTCTGCACCTGTCATCGAATCTTGAATGGCAGGGCACCCGACCCTCTGAATAAACTGATCGAAGTGTATCAACCAACACGAGCGCTTAGATCCGCAGGGGGCGGTCTACTGAGGATCCCTAGAGTTAAGAAAGCCCGCATGGGAGGTAGGTCCTTTAGATGCTTAGCGGCAAATAATTGGAATAAACTACCAGCGGACCTGCGCTTGGAACCGGAGGAAGCTAGGTTCCGAGCGAAACTTAAAACATTCCTTTATACGAAATAATTGTCCGCTCTGCTTTTGTGCTCCCTGCACGCTGCCTCTCCCACTTTTAGCGCGTGGACACGCCAGTGTGCGTAACGCAGCGCTTTACAAATGTCCCAATAATAATAATAATAATAATAACTTGGAATCGAAATCGGAGAAAATCAGTTTTCATATTTGACATTATATTCACCACAGCCATATGAATGAGGCCGCTGGTGTGTTGACACATTACAGGCTTCTTTCCTGCTGAGATTTCATAACAATGTTTGCAATGAGCCTCATCAGCTGAAAATATTCAGATCAGACTTAAGAATGGCAGTGTACATCTCCTTGTCACATTCCTGGTGTGTTCCTGACAAAATGTGAGTATTATTGAGGTGATTCCCTAGGTGGAAAAGTCACTAAAGATCTTTGCAGTACTTTCTGACGTGTCCATAAAAGGTGCTGATGAACACAAATCCCACCTGTAATGTTGGGGTGGGTAAGTCAAGGGAAATTTTTCGTAGCTTCTAATTAGTGTATTAATCCATAAAAGCAAAGACACACAATTGTTGTAGCATGACTTTGAGGGTGTGTGAGGGTGAGGGTGTATGAGGGGGTGTGAGGGTGAGGGGGTGTGAGGGTGAGGGGATGTGAGAGCGAGGAGGTGTGAGGGGGTGTGCGAGAGTGAGGGTGTGAGGGTGAGGGGGTGTGGGAGTGTGAGGGTGTGTGGGGGTGTGAGGGGGTGAGGGTGAGGGGGTGTGAGGGTGAGGGCATTTGTGGGTGAGCGGGTGTGTGAGGGTAAGGGTGTGAGGGGGTGTGAGGGTGAGAGGGTGTGAGAGTGAAGGGGGTGTGAGGGTGAGGGTGGGTGAGAGTTTGGGTGAGGGTGAGGGTGAGAGGGTTTGTGAGGGTGAAAGGGTGTGTGAGGGTGAGATGGTGGGTGAGGGTGAGAGGATGGGTGAGGGTGGGTGAGAGGGTGAGTGAGGGTGAGTGAGGGTGAGCGGTTGTGAGGGTGAGGGGTGTGAGGATGAGGGTGTGAGGGAGAGTGAGGGGATGTGAAGGTGAGGGGATGTGAGGGTGAGGGGGTGTGAGGGTGAGACGGGGAGAGGGGGTGTGAGGGTGAGAGGGTGTGTGAGGGTGAGAGGGTGAGTGAGGGTGAGGGCTTGTGAGGGTGAGGGTGTGTTAGGGTGAGGATGAGGGGGTGTGAGGGTGATGGGGTGCGAGAGTGAGGGGGTGTGAGGGTGAGGAGCTGTGTAAGGGTGAGGGGGTGTGAGGGCGAGAAGGTTGGAGGGTGAGGGTGTGTGTGGGTGTGAGGGGGGTAAGGGTTAGTGAGGGTGAGAGGGTTGTGAGGTGAGGGGGTGAGGGTGTGAGGGTATGTGAGGGTATGTGAGGGTGGGTGAGGGTGTGAGGGTGTGTGAGGGTGAGAGGGTGTGAGGGTGTGTGAGATTGAGGGTCCGAAGTAAATCGTGGCAGGGCAGACATCATAAGACAGAGAGAAGAGACTGCGACGTGACTGCGTTGGTCAGTTTCAGAATCAGGAGGGGGAGGGGGAGAGTCAGCACAGTCTGCGAGGGATCAACGTGTCTAGAGGCAAAGCATAGCGGATGTAGCATTGCCGCTAGCAAGTCGAGTGTTTTCAAGCTCAGTGTCCCTAGAGAAATGGCAACACATCAACACCATTTGAGGAGCAAGGCTACTGTAAACAAGCATGGTAGGCTTTCACTTTCGTCCAGAAAAAAAAATGAGAAAGGTGCAGAGAATGCCGAACAAAACACGGCTTCCCCGCGAAATGGATGCAAAAAAACAAGCTCTCGGCATTGATGTGGCGGGGGGGCGGGGGAGCGGGAGCGCATTCCTTTGAAGTCTGATGGCAAGGCTCAGACAAATGGTGGTGTACAAGGTGCATGTGGGGGTGTAGGGGAGCTGCAGCCTTTGAAGTCTCATGCCGAGACACAGACAAATGGTGGTGTGTGATGTGGCTGACTCTGTGCACGCGCATAGCTCACATGAACTGTACGCGATCCACAGGCTAGGTAGACTTTTCTTTTCCACTTACTATAATCTCGCCTATTTATCCCTGCGGGATATAATAGGCGAGATCTTAAAAAGCAGCGTTACATACTTAGGGGGTCATTATGATGGCGGATTCCCCGCATACTCCGGGCCGGCGGAAGCCACCGCCGGCCCGGAGTATGCGGGGAATCCGCCGAGGAGGCCTGAAAGACCCACCGCCAAATTAGGATGGCTGGTGGGTCTCACAATCTGTCCTCCACTTTTCCACCGCGGTCGGATTTGCGACCACGGCGGAAAAGCACTAACATGGCTGGTGGTGTCTATCAGACACCGCCAGCCATATTAGGATGTAGGGAAAGTAATGCTTTTCCGCGGCGGCTTTTCCGCCGTGGAAAAGCATACGGACATTCACTTTGGGGGCCCGTTGTGGGCCCCCTGGGTGAAGGTTGCGTGGGGGGTGCACATGGGGGGTACCTTTGCGTGCACGAAGCGGCAGGCACCGCGCGGTGCCTGACGCTTTGTGCATGCAAATGCACTGCTTACATTTTTTACATTGCGGCGGGTGCTGCTTGAAGCAGCACCCGCCGCAATGTAAAACATACAGGATGTGACCGCCAGGGTGGCGGTCACATCCTAATTGCCAATGGAGGGACCACCGCTGCCCATGCGGACGGTCCCTCCTACTCAGGGGTGGCGGACGGAGGCAAGTCCGTCCGCCATCCTAATCGACCCCTAAATCTGGTTCTGAGGTCTTCTTTTGCACTGCACAACACACTGTTGCTTGGTTCAACTGAACTTCCTTAATAATGCCAGTGCGTCGTGTGTGTGCCTATGTTAAGGTTATGGCGGCGAATTTTGAAAAGATTACGCTTCTGCTGCTGCAGCTGAACATAGGAAACCGCTGGCTACACGTTGGTAAGCGAACCTGTTTAAAAGAGGCTAAAAACATCAGGTGGTCCGCTACACTTCGAAGTCGAGTCGATTAGACAGCCACAGAAAAAATCAAATGGCAGTATATCGAAGTAGGGCACTCTGCTCTTTTTCTTATGCGGCTCAAGTCTAACACATTTCTTAAAAATATATAAATGTCAGATGCACAGTAGTTAACAATAGAGGCTAGAAAACAATTCTAATGTGAGCGTGGCCATTTTCTAACCTGAATTGATTGTAAAACACGCAGCACTCACTGAAGCTTGCATTGCCTCCATTCCATTTTAAGTACGCAATTACAAAATGGCCACTAATAGGAAGGCGGTTTAAGAGGAAGCGGGAGACTAGAAACGTAAGGCACGACTAATATAAAAACCTGCCAAATAGAAGATGTTTTTTAGGGATTTATATATTTGACAAAATCAACACCTCGTTTTATGACAAACCTCCCATTAGTGCTGCGTTTTAATGTAAATACTTACGTTCCCTTTATTGTGACAACTGTTCATATTTTGTTACAACATCGGTCTTGAGTTATTTGGAAGCCAGACCCTCAAAGATTTGGCCATAGGTTCTTATAGCCTGGAAACGATATTGCGCCTTTAATGTTGTTTGAAGTACGCACTTTGGGCCTGCTCAGTGTGTTTTCAGTGCAGAGACGATCTGCTTCACTTTTGAAATTGTCGCAGCTTAATGGCAGAAGACAGCAATGCGAATGTTGAAAACGCATTTTATTCCAGTTCTTTTTTGTTTCACCACCCATTTATAGAGCTGACAACATGAAAAAACTCCAAAAACAAACCATGTGGATAAGCACTGTGCACATACCAGAAAGGTTTCCGCAAGAAAAACGCTAATGAAATTACATTTTTGCCAATACTTTTTGGGCTTGCAGGCTTTTTTAAGAAATGTGTAAACTAAAACTGAATGTTCGCTTATAATTTTAAAAAGCTCTGTGTAGCGGTCGAGGTGCATTAAAAAACAAGCATTGGCATAGCCAATAGGTCTCACCTCTGGGACCATACAAGTGTTTAGCCATGCAACACTTAATGTTGTTGCAGTAAGGATATTGTGCTGCTTAACTAAATACTTATAAGGTCCAAAAGGCGACACCTATTGGCTATGCTTGTTTATTCAGGTTCCAAGACCCCCTGGAACCTCCGCTCTACCTATACCTCACATTTGTATTTTAGATTTACTGCCATAGTGTGAGAATGCATTTCAGAAAATTTAATATAAAGTTGGGTTGCCAGCACGACCCTCCCCAACCCCTAGTCCGGTCCCCACACTCATAAACTACCCTGCACGGCCCCCCAGGACTACCCTAAACGCTAAAACACTACCTTACACTACACAAACACCACAACACTACCCTAAACCCTAAAACACTACCCCCAGGACGACCCTCCCCCAACCCCTAGTCTGGTCGCCACACTCAATCACTACCCTGCACTATCCCCCAGCACTACCCGAAACCCTATAACTCTAACTTACACTACACAAACACCACAATAGTATAATAAATAAGGCATAACAATAGTATATTAAATAAGGCACTGATCTACCATTCAGCATGCAGCTTGAATAGAATGGTAATAGTAGTCTGGGTAAAGTCCAGTGGTATTCAAATTGTTTGTATTTACTAAATGTTGTTCATTGTAAATTAAGACTATGCAATTACAAATAAGTATGTGCTTAGAATTCTGTTAGTATTCAAGAAGTACCACTCACATAACAGCAGTCTTCATGCACTAGCCTTCCCAAAAAGAACACTATTGAATTCTAAAATTGGCATAAAGTAGTCTTCGAATGCTATAAAAAGACAGGTTAACCACTAAATGTAGTATTCAACTTCGGTAAGCTACCAAACTACCATCTCAGATGGTTTCAAAGACCTGAACCATCCTAGCGCCTCCCTAAAGCCATTCGGCCACTTGCTCACTTCTCTCCCTTTCACTACAGCCAAAAACACCGAGGCATACTCCAATAACAACCCCAGCCATGCACCGTTTGTCCTTCATCTACACCAGCCCCACTACTTGAAACAATCACTTTGAGCAACATCCATGTTTCCAACTAGAAGCTCACTGTCTGGGCTTAGAGCAAGGGATGTATGACGTTACAACGCATGCTTTTACCACGCATGCCTTTACAACACAGTTTTTACAATGCATGCCTTTACAACGCATAGTGCTTTGGGGCGCTGGATAGTGAATAGTTACATTTACTATTCCAACTCCAGTCCCCGTGGATAGTAGGGAAGGTGTTGGATAGTAAATTAAACCTATTCCCTATCCTAGAGCGCCCCCCAGCGCAATGCGTTGCAATGGTTTGCGTTGTAAAAGTTGCGTTGTAAAGGCACTGCGTGGTAAAAGTTGCGTTGTAAAGGATGTTTCCCTAGAGCAAGAGGCCCTTCTACACCTGCAAGCACAGGAAAGCAGTGTCTGTCCCGTGCTTCTGGCTGTCCTCTTCAAACACTACTGCAGCACATTGCTCCTTTGTTTCAAAGAAAAGTCGCTATTTATCAAAAGTTTTAAAACAGTTTAACATTCTCAAAAGCAAAATACATTGTTCATAAGACCTTTGGAAAATCAAGTTTCAGGACTCGGAAAAAATAGTCTCTGTTTTCTGATTAATTAATGGACGACCATTCTCTCTTAGTAGGAAATAAATCATATATGCTAGAAATTGTACACATATTAGGAAGTATCGCTATGGGACATCAAATGAGAATCCACATTGAAAGGAGAGGTATTGTCTGAGCAATCTCCCACTGACGCAATAAAGATTTGTCATACGTTTTCCATCGAGTCGAATCTGACTTCAAACCTGACGGCAATAAATGGGTTTGCGTGCTAGAGAGTTCCATCATATCCTTATCACGTTTCTAACAAAGGCCCATTACAATATGTGTTGGAAACTGAAAAAAAAAAAAAATACGTCGGCACTGCATTTTCAATAGCGAGGCCGTGGTTGTTCTGGATGTTCTCCAGAAACACAAAAGAATGGAAATCTCAAAGAGAGGTTGTCAATCATCCTTACTGGAAGAATGAGCGAAATAAAAGCAAAACAACCCATGTACTGCAAAGGTGAAGGCCTCTTCCCTTACGTCTCTTCAACGTGATGAACGATTTGCGAACAGCTATGGATTTAGAAATGGGGTCATGGCAGCTTGCTTTGTATATTTTAATTTTGAAGCTGTATTACAGCGTCCTTTGGTGTCCCTTTGCTTGTTAAGTGTGTGTAAAGTTTCAATGTAGACAATGTCCCCCCATTCATGTGTGAATGGGCCTGAGAACTGCCCCTCTTTCCTTTCAGTTTCCAGGTTCAATGAATTTTGACCATTTATCGTTTAAATTGAATATGCTTGCATCTTAGATGCAATTATACATTCTACAAGGATTGGCAAAGCCAAAAGGGATCGTCAGGCAGTCTTTTGGCTTTGTCAGAGCTAGTTCCATTTTGTCATTGTTTTTTGCAAAGCTTTGTTGTTGGGTAAGCTGCCAGCCCCTCATCAATCTTAAATGAAAAAAAAATGGCAAAAAGCAAAACTATATATTAGTTGATCTAAAAATGCACACATTGCTATAGTAGTCCCTGGCACATAAGGGAACTATATTGTGGGTGAATGTGCTCCTTATGAAAGGACAAATTGCAGACACTCACAATGAAGTTAATCATTGATGGAATTGGGCTGGCTCACTGCCCCATTACATAAGGTGCAGCGGATGGAAGAAAAATGTGACTGACACAATAACAGATCAATGGCTGAAGAAGGCTGGCTGAAAGACTGTAAGTAAACATATTATACATATACTATTAGTAAAATCAGAAGGTCTTGGCCAACACCTTACCTAAAAAGACATCCATATGCTTCACAGAAATCTCTCCTTACAGAGAGCATGAGTGCTTAGTCGTGTTTTAACAAGGACTCATTATAAGTGACCCAGACCACACCTGGGTTACAAGTGATGCCAGAGGAAACACTTTCCATCCCCAAACAACATAAAAAGCACTAGAAATCTCCAGGTTGAAAATGGGACAAAACTAGTGGATTGGAATGGGAATTGTGTACAGTTTTCCTGACTTCTGTACGAATTACCGATTCCCCAGAGGACAACATATTCTTTTAGGCCGCTGCCATGCGCTATGTCAGTTGTTAAAAGCCATGAACCAGAGGGCCTGTAACAAGAAAGAGGAGGGCCTTTAACAACCAAAAAAAACGATTTCTCGCAAAGGTAATTCTTGATGCCCATTTGAAATGCATTCAAGAGAGTGCCTGTCGAACTCCACAGTTATGTCTTTATTTTCGAATGACAGGAATGAACTGAAGGTAACATTGCACTGGGATTGCCAGTACAGTTCACCAAATGTGTTTTTATGTGGGTTTGTGTTGATCTTCAAGCTAGCACTGAATGGAATCCTGAGTTACGGGTAGGAATAGACATGGCTAGTTCGAGGAATTTTGAAAAGTGTCCCTTCAATTCCTTACTCATTTAGCAGCATGGGGAACAGGGGGCATGGAAAATCAAGTGTGAGGAAATAGAGAGAAACAAGACAACATCACACTTGCACTAAAATGACTGATTACACTTTAAATATAGGGTAAGGTTAAAACACCTGAGCATCATGTACATTGCTCTTTTTTGTACACCCACACTGCCACCCTCACAGGAGGCCAAATCATGCTCCTATATTCTGCCTGGCAAGATATAAAGGAAACCATAGGGGAATTTTGTTAAGGGTTGAGAAAACACGATTATAGAGCAGAGTGGCTATAATGCTACGACTATACAACAAGCTTTACAAGGCAGCTCTCTAAGTCAGAGCGTGGTACCTAATACATGTCCGCCAAATACAATCTTTGAAACCCGCTCTGTCCTGATCAGTGTTCATGTCACTCTATGGTGCATGCACCATTGCCTATCCTATTCACTAAGTGGCATATTATATCAAACAGTATTGTTAGAGAGCAAAGTTTGTTTGTCCCTTACCTGCAGGACTCCAAAGTGTGGATTGATCCGGTCTGTGTCCTATGTGATCCTGAATTGAGGAGCAGCTTTCCAGGCCCCCTGAGTAGCAGGCTGTGCTTGCAGATTTGTTCCCTAGCTCCCAAGCTACCCTGAGCCCTCCTCTCACACCTGCCCAGGCCCCTTAAGGGTATGTTGGGTGAACCCTAAAATATTCACCTCCATTTTGTGAGCTGCAATTTCCATGTGCCCAAGATTGCAGTGGGCCAAGGACCAGGAGGTGGTGAGAAGGCAGACTAGTGCTGTCTCTTTCCTGACATTTAAAAAGCGATTTTCCCTACCGATAATTGCATCATTCACACCTGTTCTGCTTGTGGCTGTTACAGTTTAAAAATATATTTCTTTTTACATGCCTGTGAGTGCATCATTTGTCAACTGTTTTGTTTAGACATTTGTGGTTTTTACTTGCCCGTGACTGTTTCATTTTACCTGATGAATTGTGCGATTTGCGGTCTAAAATCTGTTGTTTTTTCACATTGCCAGTGACTACCTCTTTTTCCCTCCTAATTTCTCCCTTGGTCTGTGATTAAACCTGTGTGTTGAGCAATCCACCCCCAGCTCACATTTTGTGTTCGCAAGTGGGTGAAACCAGATTCCCACTCTCTCCCTCTTAGCAACAGAGATATAATACATCAGAGAGTAAACAGAGGGTGCTCTGAGGCAGCAGTAATCTTCTGTTAGCTTTTAAGCTGTTTTTTTAGGGATTGTACACTTGACTTTTGGCTAGGAGAGTAAGTTAAGATTTGTACAAAGAGTATTGTTAGTGAGCAACGTTTGTTAAGCCCTTACCTGCTGGACTTCAAAGTGTGGATTGAGCCTGTCTGTCTCCTTTGAGATTCTGAATTGAGGAGCAGCTTCCAACTGTTTGGCCAGCAAACATTGCCTTAGGTCGCTGGGACCTTATAGAGCCTGCTATTGGATGCTACATGTGTGCTCTGATTGGTGGTTGCATCTGGTGTTTCTATTGGATTAGGATTGGGGTGATTAATTGTTGAGTATTTGAGGGCTCCTGGGTCAGTGATTCTTTTGATGTAGGGCTTGGGGCTATTGATTTAATTAGTGGATAGGTCTAGGGTTTTGAATTGGTTCCTGGGGCTGGGCTTTCAATTGGACGTAGGTTTTAAGGTTTCCTGTATGATTGGCTGCTTGTACTAGGGTTGGGACTAGGGCTGAAGTTAGGCTTTCTATTGGATGTAGGGTTTAGGATTTCCTGTATAAAAGGGTGCTTGGACTAGGGTTGGGACTAGCGCTGGGGTTAGGCTTTCTATTGGACATAGAATGTAGTTTATTATGTGTGATTGGCTGCTGGGACTGTCAGGGCCTGCTCCGCAGGATACGATCGATGAACAAAGGGGTCCACCTCCCGATGTTACCAACACCCTGAATATAAACACAGGGGGTTCGAACCATCAGGCGAGGGATAAATAATGAAAATAGACCGGGGAAGGGTAAGGGTCAGCAGGGATATATAACACCAATCTACTTACAATTCTACTCTCAATAAGTCTCGCTAGAACTATAATACCTTATGAGGCTGTACACATTCCTCCAACCACATTAAGACAGATGCAGTCCAGCTTCCTGCAATGAAACACACTTGTTATCACATCAGTCACAACTCAGTACACCCCAAAACTGACTCAGAAAATCCCATACCAGTACACACCATATCATGTGGAGATGGACTTTATCATGACCCAATATTAACTGCAAGTTTCTCTACTCAAAAACAATTGTAGAGTTCACTTCCCCAGTAGTTCAGAAACCTTAAAAGAGTTGAAGAGAAGAAGCTCTGTAAGCACTCAAATTAGGCAACGTCCATATTACTGTAAGGACAAAGGAATGAAAATCCACTAAAGACGGAGAACAATAGGTTTGTGTCCACCTAATCCTATCTTCGTGAATAACTAACGGTAACGTGTGGTTTCGACCACCACCACGCTCCGCTACTTTCTATGCTGTACCAATAATCCCACTATACCGGTGGTAGGTAGTTGTGACCACCACACTACCCCGGTATATATTGTATTTATATATTGCACCCGGTAACGTTACGGATTCCCACAACACTCTCTTCAATGTAGCTTATGGGAAAATGTCAAAAATAGAAAACAAACTTCACGGCAACTAGCAGCGAGCGCCGCTCAGTTCCGCGGAATGGATTGTAGAATTGCTGTCCCCAAATCGGCACGCATCAGCCGATGCGTCTCCTTCAGTACGAACACGGAGAAAACAAACAATCAAAAAGAGCGCGCGAGCAGAACGGCTCCCAGCGGCTCATGTGCAAAACTCAGTACCTCAAATAGAACGGATGTTTGCGGTTCCGTATAGTTCCAGCCGCATCCAGCGGCACGACGCCACAGCAGCCAGGACTCTCTTCAAACAACAGGCAAAACCAACAAAGGGCTCAAAATTACGTGCAACTTCCTTCCTGTCTCCACTGACCATATACTTCCTGCAGCAGGGGCCTACGGGAGTTGTAGATTGTTTACAGTTAAGGTAGGCGCGGTGAGGCAGGAATCTGACAGGGACTAGGGTGCAGTGAGGGAAGAGACTAGGGCTGGAATTGGCTGTAAAAGGCTGGTGTGCTCTTGGTTGTAGTGCTTAGGGAAAAACCTGTGACTGGTTTTGGTTGGGGCTATGTTTCCCATTAGCCAAAGAGGCACCTGATTACTAAGGCTTTTTAAGCTTAGGGCTTAGGGGTCTCAGCCCGGGCCTCAAGGTTAAGGGCAGAGGGGACAAGGGCAGTTGCCTGTTTAAGCCTGTTCAAGACTGGTCAGGACTAGGGCCAGAAATGCTACAAGTACATCAGCACCTCTTTTCACTACTCCTCAAAAACAAACCATATCAAGCACAATTGCACAACAAAATCTCTCAAGCGCAACACCTCATAAGAATTACCATCACAAAATACAAACATACACCCACCTTTCAAACTAGGAAAATGAACAAACTCCAATGCCAAGCTTTCTCTCTTCCACTATGCCTAACACACATACAGCAACTCTCTTCTAACTGTATCTCATCCACTCAAATGAGAAACCTACTGCATGACCCACATGGTGCACCACCCTAACTCATACACCTTATGCCCTAAACACACGCAAACATTATAAGCAAATTGCCACACTTCACAACTTTGCTTCTCAATGTCTACTGCACAGCAATGTTACACCACAAAAACAACACAGCACACCAACTAACTCTCAAACACCATCTCCACCACTTACCCACGCAGACCCATCAAAATGCCTTCTTAGCCTGCTGGATGAGGAACACAATACAGAACAGCTACACTATTGCTATTCTCATACAGCTAATACCAGCACTAAAGACACTGTTGTATAGTTCCTATCAACCTATATAGGATCTGCGCGTTTAGACAACATACACTGCGGGATTGGTGTCCAGACTGATTCCAGACACCCCCACCGGGTAGGTTAGTCTGTATACCAGCTAGCTCACAGTGCCACTATAAATCCCTCTAGCCAAGGAGAGAATAGTGCTTAGCAACTATCGAACATGACAACTCTGTCCCATTAGGGATCGTGGAAATAGTACAGTACTTTTTGCTCAGTCACTCATGCTCACTTTGTCTCAGAGAAATACACAGAATAAAGGGTGGGGATGTTTTCCAATAAGGATTTATTGAACCAGTTTCATTCTAGTGTAAACTAGGGGTGCTGAAACAACTAAAGGACAGAAACAGATGTAAATGACTATAACTACCAACAGAGTAGTGCTAAAACAATGAATACAGGCAGGTTTATAAATACATGACAGTAATAATGCATACTCCTATGATGCAACGCTAACTAGATGTACCTACGTGTAACCAGCATGTATGTAGGTGTAGAGCCAAGAATTCCTCTAGGATAAAGCCTACCCCAATACCTGAAATGAGAGACTCCGGGACCCCGTCTTGGTCTCGAGGTGGACAACCCGCAAGGGATGTCAGACCACTACGAGCTGGAGTGTCTACATGCAGGAACCTCAGCGTCTTACATCAGTGTGTCAGCAAGGAAGTCCTTTTTCTCCTTTCCATGACTCAGCAAATATATGGTGTTTATATACCCAAAGTGTTACCTTCACGGGATCTACCTTGCAGTGTCTTGTCAAACTAGGATGAGAGAAGGAATGACCCTAATACACAGTTATTATGCATGGAGATGGTTGTCCTGCTGAGATTCCAAGAATCCTCATACATAATGAATGAGGCTTATTTTCGGAGAAAGCCCTTTGTCATTTAAGCAGTGCTGTAACTATGTAAAAGGTCAGTGCCAAAACCGTTATGTAGTGTAATAGCAGGGGAAATATAGGTAAAAGGTTGAGTTAATACCTGAGCCTATATCGGGGTACCTGTATGAAACATAACACACCTGCTGTAAGACCACAAAATACTACTTACTCTTTTACAAAACAAAGTCACACTGTCACGAAAGCACATTCTCTAAACTGTCTACTAATACATTCTTGGTCACTTTCTAAAAACAGACATCACATCAACAACCTTTTCACTGATAAAGCCATTCTAGGCTGTCAAACAATCACAAAAAACTGTATAGGCTAAAAAGGAGGTGACCTAGTGTTGTGTTCTGGCAAACATTACAGATCAGTAAAGTTGAAGACTTCGCCAAATTAACAAATTGTGAGGCTCTTTTTACCAGAAGCAATCCTACACCGTCTTCCTCATTTAACTTCCTCCTCCTTTACAGACCTCCACGTAGCAGTGCGAGATTTCCAGACAAGCTTCTAGACACAGTTTCAAACCTGATAACACTACACTCCAACCTATGCATTCTGGGTGACCTCAACATTTGGTTTGACAGACCAAATATGCTGAATTCGAAAACAATATTTGCTGGCCTAGACACACTAAATCTGCATCAGATCGTCCACAAAGGCACACACAATGCTGGACACATCCTAGATATACTTTTTGCTAATACAGAGCTAGTTACCTTTCACACTTTAACTCTAGCCACATGGTCTGACTACCATTTGCTCACTTTCCAACATAAAACAACACTAGGCGATGCACCTAAAACCACCTTACCTGCATCCACCTTTCAACCGTGGAACAAACTAAGGGGCATATTAGCAAGAACCTCGGTAAAATTATTGCTGTTTTAGCGGCAGAAAACTGGTTCTTTAAGCGACGGGATGCCATCCTTAAAAGATGTTCTCTCCCGCATTTTAATTCCAGGACCCCCCTAATGTACATTTTTATGTATACTGGGACTAAAATGGATTCCGAGATTGTATTGCATTGGAATCGTTTAGGGTTTTATACCTTATAAGACTTTTTAAGGGATGAAGACTGCCTAACTCCTGGTGAGATGCAACAGTTAATTCAGAGGAACTATCTGTTAATGGGTTCTTATATTCTGATTTATAAGATGCTGGAACAATTGGACCCCAGGAATATTTGTTCATTTATTCAGCTATGGGATGACTTGTTTCTGATTATACAGTCAAGGAAACCTGGGGAATGGAAACCCTGCTTAGCCCATCATATAGAGGTTGATGTAAGCTTGAAAGCCATTAAAAAATGGCAGGAAAAAGATACCTATGCTCTTTCTGTTAATGTTTGGAAGACTTTAAATAAGTTGAATTTTAGTGTGCTGCGTGGCTCTAATTGGAGAAGAATGGTATTCTTTAGTAAATGGCTTTTATACCTTACCCCGGCAGTTATTTAAAAAATGTACGTTAATACTTCTGCCAATTGTTTTAGATGTCAGCAATTTTCCCCAGCCAATTGGTCTCATACTATAGTTCATTGTTCTAAAATTGTACCCTTCTGGAATGAGATTTTTCTATTTCTGCAAACTTACTGCAATATCCAGATTATGTATAATGTGAAATTAATGTTGTATGGTTATGATTCTGATCTTGTACTAGTGGATCAAATTGTTAAATTACTGTTTATTGCAATGGGAGTAGCAAGGTATTTAATATTGCAAAATTGGAGATCAATTCAGGTCCCTTTGTTCCATGCATGGTTTAAAAAAATGAGGAATGTTAGAAGGAGTGAATTATTATATGCACAACAAATTGGAGGGACGAGGAAGTTTGATAAAATTTGGGGATCTTATTTTGAGTAATTTGGGACTAATGTATTTATGTTAAAAATGCTGCCCTATCTGTCTTTGAATGTATTTTGCAAAATGCAAAAACAACCAGGCTGATTTGCATATGGCCATGTCTGAACTGGGGTGGTGTGGAGTGCAAAAAAACGATGGATTTAGAACATGATCTCTGTACTGGGGTGAATGTATGACATTGTTCTGCATTCTGTTCATCAACTGTTGTTTTTGCCTTTGTCACCCCGAGTGGGATGGGTATGCTCAGATGTGAGTCCCATGCTCTCCACACCACTGGAGTCAAGCAATCCTGGCTGAAGACGGCTGATAGCCAGAAACCGGTGCTAGGATGCTTGATTCCTGTCCAGGAAAGACATGGCATGGCAGTTCGGGCTGGACTGTTCCCATGAGGCACAGAGTCAAGGCTGATTTGCATATGGCCATGTCTGAACTGGGGTGGTGTGAAGTGCAAAAAAACGATGGATTTAGGCCCAGATCTCTGTACTCTGTGGGGTGAATGTATGACATTGTTCTGCATTCTGTCCATCAACTGTTGTTTTTGCTCTGGCAAAGGGGCACTGCCATTGGGCCCACATAGGAAGGGGTGTGCGGGCCCCTCGGGGCCCTCTAAAGAAATCTTGCCACGTTGGAGCGGCCCACTTCACACACGGGGCGCTCTGACTCTGTGCTCCCCCGGGCACTGCCAGGCCCAAGAGCCATTGCCCCGATTATATTTTCCAGGGCTCCCTCCTGGTCATGGTAGTCCCCCAGCATTCGGCGTTTTTCTCCTGGCAGCCCCAGGGCTTTCCTCAGTTCACCGGAGACCCGAGCCACGGGAGGCCTTCCTTAGGCCACGCTACCATTTCCGGTCCTGTTGCGGCCCCGCCCCCCTCACAGGCAACCTTGCCTGACTTCTGTGGCAGCCGCCGCGGGACTACGGGGGCATTTTTCGGCAGCACAAAACTGAGGAGTAAGCACCCTCGAAATAGGAAGTAAATAGCGGGGTGGGCACCCGCGCTAATACATTATTAAATAAGCGGGATGGCACCCTTGCTGAAGAGAAGCAAAAATAAATGGGCAAAATGCAGGGTGGGCACCTGCTCCCTTAAATAAAAAGGCAAGCGGCCATAAGGCAGAGTGGGCACCTGCAAGGACTGCTAAATGAAAGTAATGGCGGAAATAATGCAGGGAAAGCACCCCAGGCGCTAAAGGTACAGCGACCCAGCCCCTAAAGGGCAAAATAGCGCCAAAGGATCCCAGAGAGAAGTCCTCCAGGCATCCATTGCCTGGGCAGGGCCCAGGGAGGCAAGCCTTCCCCTGGGCCCCAGCAGCAGCACGCCCCTGACAGATTCGAGTTGGAAACAAGAACATTTTTCATGGGGTTACAGCCCCTTTTTATACACAGAAATCCTTTGTTTAACAAGGTGCAGGCTAAGCATGGGCGAATTTTGCGAATTCGCAATGCGCGGATTTGCAAATTTGCGATCCGCAAAATTCGCGAATTTTTGCGAATTTGCGGATTTTTGTTTTTTTGCAAGTTTGCGGGGTTTTTTGCGTGTTCGCGGGGATTTTTGCGTCTTCACGAGCCGCTTGCATAGCGAAGTTACCCATGCAGTCGTTTATGGGAGAGGGAAAGATAGATAGATAGATAGATAGATAGATAGATAGATAGATAGATAGATAGATAGATAGATAGATAGATAAATAGATAGATAGATAGATAGATAAAGAGAGGGAAAGAGAGAGGGAGAGAGAGAACGAGAGAAAGAAAGAGAGGCCGGATCTCTGAAGGGCCAGATTCCTGAGTTACCCCTACAGAACATACAGCTTTTTATTTTTAGCAAAATGCATATGAAAATTGTGCTGTAAAGGTCTCTTTTAGTTTAACCCCTCCTGACAACTCAAAATGGGTGTATTTGCCATCCTCTCCCTTCTTCCTGTTTTTAATATCTGTAAGTGCTTCCTGATGAGGTTTAATTCCTTGGACAGGTGCCTCGTTGCCTACTTGTAACTATTCTCTGACCCTGCTTCAAGGGTCAGAGCAGGGTCAGAGAATAGTTGCAAGTAGGCAACGAGGCGCCAGGAAGCAATTAGCAGCAGATGTCCAAGTTGAAGTTAATTTGTTTGTAACCCTTTTGTAAAAGGTTACAAAGTAATTAGGTTCAACTTTTGCACCTGCTGCTGTAACCCTTGCTTGGCTGAAAATTCGTCCCCGCTGATTTGCGGATTTTACCGCGATTTCGCAAGATTCGCGGATCGCGAAATCGCGGAAAATCCGCAAATTCGCCCGCGAAACAGATTTTACGCCCACCCTTAGTGCAGGCAATGGGGGAACCAGCTACAGCTTGTTCAGGGAAACTCCTGAGCACTTTGATTTGCTCAGCCCCTCTCTCCCTTTCACTGGCCAGGCTAGGGACATCAGGCACACCACAGGGGGTGGAGCCAGCATTGTGTAGGGCAGGCACAGCCCTATTCAGGTCCCAGGTGCATTCCTCCCTGCCATCAACATGCAGATCTCTCCATTCACCACCTGGGCAATCCTGACTCCTGGAGCCAGGCACACCAGCCAGCTGCAGTCAATCACAAGCCAGACAGTCAATTCACATTCACTGTACAGGCATGCCAACTTCCACACTAGACACAATATATCCGCGCACATCATCGTGCAGCATTTAATCACACGAGTTCGCACATAGCAAACTGGACCCTGCACTCCCCACACATCAGGAACTACCATGGACACATATATCCCCATGCATTCATATGGGATGGCAGGCCACTCTCACCACACATACAAAGAGAGCGCCCGCACTTGCGCAGAGGCCTAAAATCACCAACACCAGGTTACAGAAACAGGCTACGCAAATGCAAAAAAGTTTCGGGGTGAACCTGCCAAAATTGCCAAGTCCAACACAAACCCCTTCCAGTCAGAACGCAGGGTACACCATTCACTCCCTTGATGGGCTTCCTTGCTTTGGGCGATAAAACACGGATGCGGGCCCGCATGACAGGGACACCCTCAGGTTCTACGCCACCTGAACCCACATGGTTTTCTCCAAACAAGAACTCTTCGGCCCAACTAGGATACCCCACTGGTACTCTCTAGCTGTCCACGGCCAGGACCAGGCCCTAGGTCATCCAGATGTCACAGGTCCTGACCAATCCACAGAGTGAGGGGCAGTAACCCCTGGTACACAATAGCCAATCTCCACTCTCCTTCTCAGTGAAGTTCCAAACTACCACTGATCCTTCAACCTAGGGTCTGCACCTTCAAGGCTGACCAGAGGTTACGGGAAAGAATGCCCAACCCTACCTCTACATCTGGGGTTCCGCACCCTCCCAGGGAAGCACCCTCCACAACACAACTCTCCCACCAGTTCAGGACCTATCTCCATCACTGGTCTACTGCCGGGGATCTGGAGACTATTTTACTTGGGAGGTACAAAGCATGCAGCACAGTCCCTCTTCAAGCAGGTGGGGGAACACAGCACACAGCAAAGTTTCCTTTCCTCTTCCTCAGTGGAAACACCAAACTGCAGTTGGGCCCCAGAACACACAGCAAGGGCAGCCTCTTCAGCTAATCCGAGTGTCTAAACCATCAGATTGCAGTGAGGACGCCCTGCCTCTGTACCCGCTTCCAGAGTTCTGCACCCTCCCACCTTGGAGCGGTACCCCTGAAAAGACAAACCGGTCAGGACACTAATTGCAGATGCCCTTCCCTCCAGGTCAGGCTGAACCTGAACCTGGCCTTCCCATCCTCGGGGAACTACTTCCAGAGGCCCCACGAATGGATCAGGCACTCCAGCTGGTCAGATGCCCAGCAAACCAGGACTTCATGGGGGAGCCCGCATGCCCCCCCTTGAGGGTGACACATCACTAATGTGTCGTGCGACCGTCTGCCTGGAACTCAGAACAGAAGTGGTGTCACCATGGTCACTCACAGATGGCTCAGCTGTTCTGGCTGGCCCCTGACCCACTGGCTTTTCCACTGGGGTTTTTTGTCCCCCCTCACCCCTCAACCAGGACTTCTGCACCCTCCACTTAGGAGCAGTACTGCCCAACACCAGGACCGCCGGAGTTTTGGTTACAGAAACTCCCCGTCCTCTAGACAGAGGAAAATCCTCCTCAAATGACCTGTAAGTACAGCCTAGGCCCCCGACCTGATGCTCTCTTAGGGTACCCTCAAGGCCTGAGACAGGGTTTCGGACACATGGGGACACGCAGTCCCTCCCACTCCTTCTCCTCAGAGAAGCCCCCTACAACCCTTCCCATTCTACTGGGACCCAGCTGGGCTACACATGAACCTCATCTCCCACACAGGACCAGAAGATACACACGTCAATCCTGTTGGAATCACTCCCAATGCCTCTGCAACACCTCTAGCACACCGCAAGAGTTCCACCTTCTCGTCCAGTGCCTCTGCAGGACCTCATGCACACCACCAGAGGTACACCTCCTGTGCAAAGCTCCTTTTATCACCAAAATAACTCACACCATCTCCTCCAGTTCAACACACCACTCATCCACACACCCCCTCCAGACTGGTGAGATAGTTCCTCACTGGCCCTGACTCTCAACCTGTACCCCTCTTACTGAACACCAGGCACCATACTCTGGGAACTGGGAATTGGACATCACGCACTGGACACATTTTAGCTGCCATCACTGGATCCTACCATACTGAGGAATCGAGACACACACACTACACTCAGGCGATAACTACCCTCCTGAGCTAGCCATTTCTCCTCCACACGCTTCTCTCTTATCTACCCACACCTCTGGGGACAGGAACAGGGATTGGGCACTGGACCCAGCAAGGGACTCCCTATCTACTGGCGTCCCGCCCTGTCATTTTACCTCTTCTGCTACAAAACATAAAATCGCAGGAACACCATTTAAAAATTACACTCTTGAGGAGAAACAAAATCAAAAACAATAATCCTCAACATGTGACTATCTAAAATGCAGAGTTTGGTTATGTAGCCAGTTGTCGCTGTGGTACTGCTCAAACTAAACTAAGTTTCCCGCCGCCATTCTCCTTCCTCAGCCCATGCCCCCTCCTCTCATATATTAACAACGTGCCACCCCCGGACGCGCGCAACGGGCGTGCCAAAGGCGCGCCAAAGGCAAACCCGTCTGCGCCCGTCAACGCCAGACCGGGCCCAGGGGCCAGCCAAGCCGGCTACTCTATCTCATACTCGGCTGACTCCCTGAGGGATCTACAACTCCCCAAGCTCACACCCTCCCCCTCCACCATCAGACGCATCTCCACGACCGGTATCACTTTGTCCGAACGTCGCCCCACCAGTCGGAGCACGCCCCCCACCAAGCCTACCGAGAGCGATACTACCATCAGGGTTCTCTATCTGAACACCCGCTCCCTGGTAAAACATCATGCCGACATCTTCATCTTTCTATCCACCGAGAAACCGGACGTTCTCCTGCTCACCGAAACATGGTTGACTGCAGACTCTCTCCCTGACTTCCTTGCGGCCCCTCCCCCCAGACTATTACATCCTCGGTGCCTATCGGCCAGGCAATCGCTCTGGGGGTGGAGTAGCGGCCATAATATCCAAACCCCTCAACTTCATCTCCACTCTGTCCATCTCCCTCTTGGGAGTAGACAATCTTATCTTCAGCCTAAAGATGAACAGTGGGGCCTTAACACTCCTTCTCCTCTATCGACCGCCCCAACAGATGCCATCCTTCGCGGCCTCCCTGACCGATCAGTTGATCAACCTTCTCACCTCTAACCCCAGATTCGCCCTCTTCAGTGACCTTAATTATTGCTTCAACGACATCAATGCCGGGCCCCATGCCTTGGAGGTCTTCGAGGCTCTCACCAGCCTCAACCTGACTCAACAAATCACCTCGCCTACTCACATTAAGGGCCACATTCTGGACCAAATATGGACCCAAAACCTAACTCTCTGTCCCCCATCTGTCTCACCCTGCACCTGGTCAGACCACCACTTAATAGATATCACCCTCACGGTCAGTGGCAGAACTTCTACCCTGATGATGGCTGGCGGCCTCTCTCGCAAATGGAGTTCCTATGACTCCCAAGGATTTCTTGCGACCCTCTCAGACACCCGGCCTGTCCTCGATCCACGAACCAACATTGATAAACTAGAAAGTGACATAGGCACCTGGCTGCAGTCAGCCAGTGTCCAATTTGCCCCCTTAATCAAATTCCCCCCGACCAGACACCACAACTCCCACAGATGGTTCTCGGACGATCTCAAAAAACTCAAACTGAAGGTACGTCACCTGGAAAGGACATGGAGATGCAACTACTCTGAATCAGACAGATTGCAATACACCTCAGCCTGCAGAGACTACAAAATCGCAATCGCCTCAGCTAAATCAGCCCACTTTACTAACCGAATCTCATCCTCGGACAACAAAATCTAAAGACATTTTTTAAATTATGAACGAACTTACATCAGATGACAGAACCCTTCCAGGCCAAACCCCCACCCAAGAAACTTGTGACGCTCTCAATCTCTTTTTCATTGAAAAAATTTATAAAATCAAAGCATCAATCCCCACCGTCCCTCAGACCACCACTCCTGACACTCCCCTCAACAACTCATTCGTCTTCACCGAATTCCCCCCTCAACCCTGCCTCCCTAGCACAGCTTGCGTCCCAGATAAAATCAGGCTCCCCGAATGATGGCTGCCCACCCTCAGTCCTACGAAGCGTCTGTCACTTCCTACCCAAATGCATCTTACCTCTACTGAACGGCTCGCTCAGCACAGGTACTGTCCCCAGCTCCTTCAAAGAGGCCATCCTAGTCCCGCTACTGAAGAAACCTGGCGCGGACCCAGCTGAACTGTCTAACTACCGCACCATATCGCTTCTGCCCTATCTTTCCAAACTTCTCGAAGCGCATGCCACTAGATGCCTCTCCAACTTTATTGAGACCTCTTGCTACCTGGAGCCTAATCAGGCCGGTTCCACTGAAGCTGTCATCCTAGCTGTTCTCGACACGCTGAGGAGAAACGCCGACTCGGGGACCCCCCAGGCCCTCGTCCTCCTGGACCTATCGACCACGTTCGACACGGTTGACCATAACATCTTGCTTCACCGTGTCGAACAGGCTGGCATCCAGGACCCCGCCCTCAGCTGGATTCGGTCTTTCTTGTCTGGTAGAACTCAAGCCGTCCGGCTGCGCCCCTACACAGCACGCAAGACCCCCACGTCATGTGGAGTGCCCCAGGGTTCCTCCCTGTCACCTTTACTGTTCAACCTTTACCTCCGGCCCCTACTCCACTCACTCCATAACTGGGACATCACAGTCTATAACTATGCTGATGATCTGCAGATCATCTTTCCACTCAACTCCCCCAATGCGGTAGACAACTTCCATTCTGTTATGCTTCACATCCAAGATTGGATGAACTCCAACCAACTGAAGTTGAACCCCGGGAAAACCGAGCTTCTTCTCCCGGGCTTCAGCTCCTCTTTTTGGGGAACCCAGTTCTGGCCCACTGAACTGGGCCTTCCACCGACCCCCTCGAATTCTGTAAAGAGCCTCGGCGTGACCATCAACGCCGAACTCTCCCTCCGACCCCATGTCGGTTCTGTGATTTCATCCTGCTCCTTCCAACTCAGAAAGATTCGGAAGTATAGCCATTTACTTCCCCCACCTGCTCTGATCCAAGTAATCATTTCTCTTGTGCTCTCCCGCTTGGACTTTTCCAACTCTATCTATCACGGACTCCCTAAAACACTCCTCTACCGCCTTCAGGTAGTCCAGAACCAGGCAGCCCGCATCATTTTCAAATCTCCAAAATGGCAATCGGCCAAACCCCTGATGCACAAATTGCACTGGCTGCCTATAGAACAGAGGGTGGCCTTCAAGCTGGGCTGCCTCACGTTCAAAACTCTCCACTGCACCAGCCCCGCCTTCCTGACCTCACTCATTGCTCCCTACCGCCCAAATCGCAATCTACGCTCTGCTCATCTTCAGTCGCTTGTTGTACCCAAAACCAGAACCAACAAATTCGGTGGACGCAGGTTTGCCCTCTTGGTCCCGAAGTTTTGGAACTCTCTCCCCCTGATCATCAAATCAAGCAGCTCCCTCCTCCATTTTAGGAAGCTGCTCAAAACCTTCCTCTTTCCCCCACCCTGCTAACCCTGCAAAACCCCCAGCCTGTGTATCACCTTTGTTCTATAGCGCCAGGAAACCCATGGTGTCAGCGCGCTCTACAAATTTCATTTAATAATAATAATAATAATAATCCTCACCGTTGATCACCAATGTTAGAACTGGCATTTCTGGTTGGCTAAGGCTTGCACCAAAGCCAGGCAGGAACCATAACATAAACATAACATAACATAACATGTGTATTTGTAAAGCGCACGTTCACCCAGCGGTTTCTTGGCGCTGAATAACAGATGTTTATTGTTACCCAACTCAATGGTACTCATTTTATCGACCTCAGATGGATGAAAGGCTGAGTGGACCCGCCGGGATTTGAACCTGTGACCATGAGGTCGAACACAGGCCCCTGCAGTGGACGCATTAGTCCACTGAGCCACCAGACCCGGCTCTAGTCAGGGCAATTGAGTTAAACGCCAAAGATAACCCCTGCTCACCCTCTTGGTAGCTTGGCACGAGCAGACAGGCTTATCCCAGAAGCAATGTGTAAAGCATTTGCGCACGCACACAGCAACAACATCCCAGGCACACCACAAAAGGAACTCCACACAAGGTTATATAAAAATAGCCTTTGTATTCTCATAACACATCAGATAGTAATCACACAATATACATTGTGCCAACTGGCACAGGCAATATTCACAAGAGATTATTTACACAGGACAGGGTCACGTGGGCCACTGTCAGGATCAACACTTGGCAGAAATTGGTACAAGTAAAAATAGATCATAAACCTACAACCAGCAACTACTGGTAATCACTGAACTCCACCTCAACGTGTAACATAAACTACATTATGTACAGTCGCATCAGGTGCGAATTACATCCTGCGCCAACCTCACCAGCATAAACAATCTATGCCATCTCTCACTACTCTAAACACATTAGACCCTACCTCCTAAGTATAACTTACATTTAGCGGCATACATAACAGTGATGTACAATCTCACTAACACAAACCTACATAGGTGAAACAAACTCATAATCATAAACCACAATTTTAAAGGTATCAGGTACACGGTGGGGAACACATACTAAACGCATTACATTTCCTAGCACAACATTTAGAGCACATCAGTCACATTAGGCCCATGCGCCCTTTCCATATACCAGCCCCCCTGACCAACTGGCCATCCAAAAAGGGGCTCAAGTGCCCTGTGTCCCGTATGTCAGGGCGCGCTGCCAGTGCAGCGCTAGTCAGGGCTGCACCATCTGCGCAAACCTAAACGTTGCAGCTACCCACTACTTGCTGGGCAGCTGAGAACAAGAAGAGGGCCTAAACGCTGCAGCTGGCACTAAGTGCTGCACAGCTGTGGAAGGCCAAGGTAGGGGCGAAGGGAGTGCGTTTGACTCCTGGGTTCACCAAGAATATGTCCCCTAGAAAGAAAGAACCTAAACGGTGCAGCTGCCCGCAACTTGGTGGGCAGCTGGGATCTGTAAACTGTGGCAAGGCTCTAGAACAAATACTAAGCCCACTGGAGCCCTCTAGAACACATAAGGCGCACATTGGAGCCCTCTAGGCTCTGGAAACAACTGTGCCCTGGGTTGGAGCCACACGGTGTTCTAGGGATAATGAGGCAAAAGTTTGGGCACAAACATGGGCCCCTCTGGTACCCTGTAAGAAATAAATGTCCCCCTGGAGCACAGGGGCACCTTGTAGACTCAGTGCCCAAAATAGAAGAACTGGCCTTGCCATTGGAGCCAAGCATAGGCTCAGAACCGGTAGACATGCACCCATATCGTGGGAGCAGCCCGCTGCCATCCGGGAGCGCTCTGGCAAAGGGGCACTGCCAATGGGCCCACATAGGTAGGGGTGCGCGGGCCCCTCGGGCCCTCTAAAGAAATATTGCCACATTGGAGCGGCCCACCTCTCACACGGGCTGCTCTGACTCTGTGCTCCCCCGGGCACTGCAAGGCCCAAGAGCCGTCGCCCTGACCGAGCCCTACTCACTGGCTCTGGTCAGGGAAGGCTCCTTCTTCGTCCAGTCTTCAGCCGGTCCCCCATCTCGGGACGGGGACTTAGTGTGGAGCCGCAAGGCTCCAGGCCAACTTCTTTTCCGGGGCTCCCTCCTGGTCATGTGGAAGGCCCGCAACATTCGGCGGTTTTCTCCTGGCGGCCCGGGGCTTTCCTCAGTTCACCGGAGCCCCGGGCCACGGGAGGCCTTCCCTCAGCCATGCTACCTTTTCTGGTCCTGCCGCGGACCCGTCACAGGTAACCTTGCCTGACTTCCGGGGTGGCCACGGCGGAACTACGGGGGCGTTTTTCGGCAGCACAATATTGAGGGGTAGGCACCCTCAAAATAGGAAGTATATAGCGGGGTGGGCAACGTGGAAGTCCTGGGGCGTACCGAACAGTAACCAAGTAAGTTTCCAGTCCGATGAGCAGAAGCCACAAGTGACGTGAGCACGACTCTTGGAACCCGGATGCCCATGTAGCGGCTTACACCGTTCTCACAGTTTTTCTTCCAGATTGGGGAGAAGACTTTCTAGATTTTGCAAAGGTCCATCATTTTGTGGACCCTTTTTTCATGTGATCGAGGGAAGGGCGTACCTTAGCGTGTACGTACCGCCCAGGTCACCCCTTCTGGTCCTGACGAAAACTCACAATCATAAGAAGGTTGGAACATGTAGACCTAATTTGAAAATCACATAGCACACGTCGCTATTTTTAAACACTACACGTCTTAGACACCAAAGTCTACCTAATTAGACATAGGTGTCACACTCTTTTTATGGGGGTCCAATCACTCAGAAAAAAACTCTTGCAGTGAGTAGCATTGGGCCTTTTTAAACCACTTATCACTTTGTAGAGTCTTTGCACATATAAAAAAGAAAACAATCCGCTCCACTGTAATCAGGTGTCGAAGCACACCCTTTTGGCACTCGGCCTTCAGGGTGGGACCCCGATGATGAAGCATGTCACCAACCAGGTTGGTGAGTGAGGGGTCTTCTAAAAGGACATGCTTTGTCCTGCTATAAGGTTGGGCACACTCTGCTTTAAATGAGCCTTAAGCTCTAAGTACGGAGCCTCTCTCTGTTATGCTTTTTATGTACTCCTCCACTTGTTGTTTAATAATTGTAGTAGGGGACCAGTAGGGGACCAGGAGTTCCCACCTCACTGACTGATTAAATACCCTTACTCTCTCCTAATGTTTTGAAAAGCTTTAAATAATGCTTCAGTTCCCTCAACCTGCCACTCCCTTGTCCCTCAGATGGATTTTGTATCTATGGTGTCTCTCCAGTAGTCGAAACCCTGTATAGATAGTTGTGAGATGAAAGGTGCTGAGTATATCAGCTTTGTGTTCATCAGCATAATTTTCTTTGCAGTTTCATTAGTCTGTGCAAGTTTATAGTAAAATAATTCTGGCTCTGATGTATTGAACACTGAAAAGTATGCAAACTTCTATGCTAATGTAGCAGAACTACCTTTTGGTGGTGTTGGGCAATGTTCTCATTGATGGTACACATTAGCAGTGTATGGTACACGTGCTCCATGCAAACATTGATGATCATAATGCTGGTACCAAAACATGGTATCGTAGTCAGTTGTATCTTCATTCAATTTCCTGGTAGAAAATGCAGCAGATTGTTCTAAATCTGTGAGCATGGTATTTGCAGTCTCATCGGATAGTTTAATTGGGTAATGACATCATTTAAAGAGATTAAAAAAAAATGTGAGTTTTTCAAATGTTCGGTTGCGCCTATATATATCATATGATACTTTGTCCCATACAATACCATCAGGTATTGGAATTTCTGTAATGTTCACAAGGGACAAGACTCTTTGTTCACAATGTGATGATGTATGTGATTTCAGGACAATGTTCACGGATTGTACTGCAGAGCCTTCTGGGAGAAAATGTCTGTACTGAAGCAGAAAAAAGAGTCACTGTGCCAATCCAAATTAACAGATATGCTCCCTCTTTTGCGAACCAAATATGCCACCAAGGTGGCACTAAGTAAGTCTTTTTGAGCAAAAGATATAATTTGTTGAAATCTTTCCTTACCTGCAGTGGGTGGCGTCTCATCAGGTTCATTTGGATCTGAGTAGAAATCACAGAAGTTGAGGAAGTAACCAGATGCAGTTCGATACATCTTTGGTAGCTCCACAGGATTTGGTAAACAGACAGATGTGTTGTTTGAAGGCACATTAATGTAGACATCATTGTTAGGTTGAATTGCAACTTGTATTGTTGTTTCTTCTAGATTGTTCGCAATTTCTACTGGTGTGATTTGTGCTCCATTATTTGTTACTCCATCACTCTGTGTTGTGGAGTCTTGAAAGGTTATCAGTCATTCCATCTGAACTTCCTGTATAGCAGCTAGAGGAGATCTGCGGCTACTCGGGACCCCACGCAGCCTACTGTTGAGAATCGGCCACATGATGCGGTTTGATCAGATCAATGGAGACAAATCTTTTTTCTTGTTTGCCGGCAAGAGGCGGAAGAAGTACTGTTCTTGTTCTCACTATCCCAGGACAGGTACAGCTGTTCTGTAAGATGGCCCTGACCAGGTTCCCAATCTGTGGGACCCAGGCAGGCCTTGCCGGAACTGGTTTCACTTCCCCAGTAGCGTTGCATTTGACTTGCACGTTGCTTTGTACTTCTCAGAATTCATTGAGTTCCTGTAAAACAGCCAAACAGTCATTCAGTTCAAATGGTTTTGCATCCGCCACTGGGCTGGCACAATCAAGATCAGGTACACACATTCTTGTCCCAAACAGGATTTCATAAGGGGTACGGTCTCCCAAGAACTTCCCTGGCATGTTGTTAAGTGGGCTCTGGACCCCATATAGGTGATTGACCAATGTACCGTCCATGCCTAATAACCGTGCTGTTAAGGATTGCTTTAGGTCCTGGTTTTTCCTCTCCACCACCGAATTTCCCTTGGGATGCTAGGGGAAGAAGTATCGCAAGGCCATGCCCAAACATTCCATGGCTTCCTTGTAAGCCCCAGAGCTAAACGCAAGACCACAGTTGGAATGTAACTTGCCAATTGCGTATACCCGGATAAAGACTAACAAATCCTTTATAACAGTTCAAGCCAAACCCAGAGGAATCTAGATCATGAATCCACTGCCACCAAGATGTACCTGTAAGACCCGTCAAATTTTAAGGGGCTACGGTTGTCCAAATAGACAAATGCGAGTGGTCTATCTGAAATCAGTATTGGTGTTTGTGGTGGCCTGTGAATGGTGGAACCCTTCATCTGCATGTCAGGCCATAGTCCTTCATTTGTTTTGTCAGCCCGACCACCAGTAACTCTGCTTCAATAATGAAATCATTGCAGTGACTCCTGCATGTACTGTGCCCAGACCCTCGTGTGTAGCTAGTAATAAACCTAATCTGCGAACTTTGTTTGGTATTACTCTAACCCCCACTCCTGGAATTTAAGTATACGGTGTGTTATGCACATCAAACTTGAGTGGAAAGCCTTTTGGCAGACAGGTGAAACATTCTTTGAGGCATTGATAGATACTATTATATCTCTAGATATTTTGTGTGTGTGTGTGTGTGTGATTGCGGCAATGGCAGCAGTTCGCACGGTTGCCTTGGTGGCTTCATCAGCCAATGAATTCCCTTCATCGTGTATGCCAGCATGCTGATGACTCAAGGTGTGAATAACTTGTGTCAGTGGCAGTGCTGCTTTCAGCTTAGCCACTTATTCCCATAAAAATTTGTGTTTTATCGTGCCACCCTTGGCATATCTAAATCCATTCTGGCCCCAGTAGTGAAGATATTCGTTGTAAGATTGCACACTGTAAAACAAATCATACACTATCGTGTGGGGAATTCTCGATCCATATACTGTATTGACAATATCAGGGCTTTCTGTTTTGCCAGCTGCGCGGTACAATCTCCTAGAGATTGTGTAGTCGTATTGCTTTGGTGGAATTCATCATCCCACATCTGACCTTTCACTATAGCATATGTAGCACTATACTGCTGTTTACTTGCTATGGCAGGTTGCTCAAAACCGTCAGTATAAATGATGTATTCATACATATCTGAAACAAGATTTCATTCAAGAGAGGATATTTTTGTTCGTACTGCAGGAATACTTGTGTTCTAAGTCGTGGATCATATCTATATTCTACATCTGTTGCATTGAGAGAATTAGCCCATTGTATTCATCGTGGATGCATTGCTTTTGCATTGGGAATGCTGTTTTTAGTTACCAATTCTAAAAGCGGAATCAGAGTTACAACAATTATGTGTTTTCCCTGTGCTAGTCCTCTTTCTCTCATTACAGCAGTCTGTACAGCTGAATTTTGTCTGTTGCTGCAAATCGACTTTCAGCTTTTGTGTACAAATGAGATTTGTATCTGATAGGGACTGTCTCACCTCCATCGTGTGACTCCTGAGATGCTAGCTCAGGCTTTTCTTGACCATCCGTGTCCCCTCTCAGGTGACTTTGAGCAGGATGTGGACTCCTTGCAGCTGTGGCTGACTGATAGGCTGAACGATTTAGGCCCTGTGTCGGCGTCTCGGGCTATTTCTAAGCGGGTTTCTGCTCCGTGGTTTACGGAAGCATTGTTTGCCTCCCGCCGCCAGTGCAAGGTGGCTGAGAGGGCCTGACGTTCTCAGTACGACCCGATGGCCAGACTTGCTTATAGGACTGCAATTAAAGCCTATCACCGTGATATCCTTCGCGAGAAAAAGGACTACTTGGCGAGGAGGATTGAGGCAGCTTCCAATTCTTGCAAGGAGATCTTTACTGTTGTGAGGGAGTTTATAACCCCTAGATCTAATCTCTCTCAAACCGCTCCCTCTGAGTCATGGGCCTGTGATCTTGCAAAGTTTTTTACGGACAAGATCAAACTGATCCAGGACTCCTGCCCTGGGAGGTCAGTTGAAGTTCATCCCAGCAGTGGGGTCGGGTCAGATCCATCGCCCACCCCGGATTCTGCCCTGTCTGTCTTTCCGCCTATTTCTCCTTCCACATCATTGGCACTTCTGGCTAATCTTAAATCAGGGTCGCCGCTAGACCCCTGCCCGGCCAAATTTTTGGCGAGGATGGCGGATGTGGTAAACCCACTGGTTAATCCACTCTTGAACCGCTCTTTGAGGGAGGGGATGGTCCCGCAGGCTTGGAAGCGGGCAATGGTGATCCCCCTCCTCAAAAAGCCGGGCTTCGACCCCGAGATGTTGGCCAATTATAGCCCTATATCGCTCCTTCCAGCATTGGAAAAAATTACGGAAAAGCACGTACACAACGTGCTATCTGCTTTTCTGGAGACTAACGATCTGCTGCACCCCTCTCAATCCGGCTTCCGGCCCAATTTGAGTACTGAGATGGCGCTTTTAGAAGTGTCTGAGGCCATCAAGGAGGTTCTGGACTCTGGAGGCAAGGCCATGCTTGTCATGCTTGATCTGTCGGCCGCCTTTGACACCGTCCCCCATGAGGGGCTCCTCGCCAGACTTTATAACATCGGTCTGAGGGGGACGGTGTTCAGCTGGTTTACATCTTTCTTAGCTGGCCGTCGACAAACGGTCTGGGTCCCCCCTAGCTCCGCTGAAATGCCGCCACTGGGAGTCGGAGTTCCGCAGGGTTCTGGGTTGAGCCCGACTCTTTTTAACATCTTTATGACCCCTTTGGCGGCACTGGCGGAGTCTTTTGGGGCCCAGATCGTTTCCTACGCCGATGACACCCAGCTTCTCTTCTTGTGTCGGAAAGGTGAGGACTTCGATGGAGAGAGCATCCGGGATTGTCTCGGGCGGTTTTCGACTGGTTTCAGCAGAACAGCCTTAAATGTAACTCTGACAAGTCGGAGGTGCTGTTCTTTGGCTGTACCTCAGACCCTGATTGGCAGGCATGGTGGCCGACTGATATGTTTCCTCCAGCTCAGGCATCCCAGGTGGCAAAAAACCTGGGAGTTAAGATCGACAATAGTCTGATGATGAGATCTCAGATCCTCGGCCTCATGGGCGCATGTTTTGGCATTCTTAGGATGCTCCGGAAGTTCCTCCCTCTGCTCACTGAAGAGCATAGGAAGATCACGGTGCAAGCTCTGATAGGCTCCAGATTGGATTATGCCAACGTTCTTTATTTGGGTCTCCCAGATTATCTTGTGCAGCGACAACAGGTCGTGCAGAACTCTGCGGCGTGTGCCATTTTTGGCCTCCGCAGGCGAGCCAGAGTGTCTGGCCTTTTACAGTCGCTCCATTGGCTGCCTATCCGGCAGCGGATCGTTTTTAAGGCGCTGACCCTGGCTCATAAAGCACTCTTCGGTTTGGGAGCAAAATATCTCCAACGCAGGCTTGTTTTTTATCGACCCACCAGAGCTTTTCGTTCTGAATCTTTGTCTCTTGCGGTGGTCCCCCGAGTTAGGAAGGCCCGTAATGGGGGGCGCTCCTTTAGTTTGAGGGTGCCCCAGCTTTGGAACACTCTATCACAGGCCTTATGCAGTACCTCTCATCTGCTGTCTTTTAGGAAAGGCTTAAAAACTTGGCTTTTTACCCTTTAGTTATGTTATCTTGCTCTTCTGAATGTCTTCATTTGTTATGTTTTTCTTTTTATGAGCTGCCAATATAAAGCGCCGGGACACTCCATAGGAGTAGCCGTGCGCTATAGAAATTAAACTTAACATATCATAACATTGAATGTGATATAAGTGTACCCAGTTAACCCGGGGTCGACCTGTATTACCAGGTTGTGGACGTTTACTCGTGTCTGCAAGTGTTCTGAAGCTATGATGACAGCTTGAACTGAGCGTAGAGGGTCTGTATATATTTAAGTCTACTTGTATGCTGTGAAATCAGTTCTGATTAAGTGGTAGAAAGGTTTGACTCTTTGTGGGTAGTTTGGAATGTATGTTTGCCAAAATTTAGAAATCCCTATATGGATGGTAAACTTTTCAGAGTCTTAGAAGGTTTGATTAGCACACATTTTTTTAGAAAATATGCGGCAAGGCTTTTGCCTTCACTTAACAGCTCATATCCAAAAAAATAGGATGCTGAGATGGGCAATCTTTGAATTTGTTTTGTTTTAAAGTTAAATCTGTACCTCAAATTGGCAAAACCAACAATTATGGTGTTCACTCTGAACAAGTTATCAGGTCATTCATCATTCGTCGGATAAATATCATTTACATAGGATACTGCCTCTTCATCTTAAGTTTGCAATAGTTCTGACACCCTTGTCGAGAATAGCCCGGGCTGTTCTTATAGCCTTGGGGCAGGCAAAAAAACTGACGCTGAGTGCAAAGGGCAGAAAATCAGGTCAAATATCAGCTTTCAAACAAAGAACAAAAGAACGTACCCCACCAGTTGATAATGTGGTCCCAAATCTGGGATCCCAATATATGTGGGGTGATAAACCTAGAAGTTGGCACTGCACGTTACAAGATTTAACATGATCCAAACATTTGCACGACAAAGTTTCTTAGCAAAATATAACAATTTTTATTTTAGTGTAGAAAACATTTATGTACACCTATAACACATAATTATTTTATAAATATTACACAACACACATGATCTATTTGAAAAAAGATAAAAATGACAAAATTGCATTCTTTTTTGACCTACCCAGTAACATTTCATGCTTCAATCATACTATCATTCTTTCAGTTTTTCACGGCCTAATCTTACCTAAAGTTCAGACATTCCACTCTCATACCTCAATTCATACAAATTGTTCTGTTGTATGCCACATAAAGATAGTAAATATGTGGCATAGAGCAGAATAACGTTCCAGACAATTAATCTTATTTCGGCACCTAATTGGTACTACATAGTGTGCCGTGTTCCTGGAGCCACGAGCCGACGCGCGTTTCGGTGAATGGCCAAATGGGCCACACCTTCGTCAGGGCTGGGAGATGTTGACTGGGAGGAAGCGGGATAATAAATCTAAAAATAAAGACACAATGCCTTAGTATTTATCTATACAACAATTGAGTTAATGGAGACATATATTATTCTAATGCATTTTTCTTTACCAAAAACATAAATAAACCGTCACTTTTGAGAACATGATTATCATCTTCAGTCTCATACTTCTGTAGTGGCTATTACGCCGGTGTGCAGTGCCAAACAAACATAGGACCACTCCCTAAATCAGACTCCCTAACGGTGAGATCTGTGAGAGGCAATTTAGATAACCTGGGCTAAGTAACCAAGAGAGAACAATCAAAACATTTTTAGCATCTTCCATACCCTGCATTAACTCGCATTATACAGTATACTCATTCTAGAACACATGTTGACCAAACACAGAAAAACATTTAGAAGGCAACCTATTGGTCTTTCCAGGGCCTTAGATGTAAAATCAATTACATTAAATTAAATTAAAGTAGTGCAGTGAACAAACACAATATAGGATCTTATTAGGTTGTTTTTGACTAAATATTAGTGCACAAGATGGACATAATTTACCTTTTAATGGTTTCTAATCTAGGAAACGGTAACAAGGCTCACAGCACAGTTTACGTATATTAATTTTACCTGAGGTAGTTCGTTTGGGGGGTTTTTTTCCCTTTTTTTTAGAGCAAAGTATGGTCACAAGAAATTTTCGGCAAAGCAGGAAGCTATTAAAGAGAATATGTTTTTAGTTTATATAGTCTCCCACTTAATTTCCTCCCCCAGATTGCCAGTACATTTTTATTAGTTCCATTACCTGAATACTGGTTTTTGTTCGCCAGATGAAGAATTCCACTGGGTTGCAATTTATAGGTAAACAGAATGCTGGAGATAGCTGCCCTTAGAAGTATTTTCAGTGGTGTCAAGCAGGCGTCCCTAAGGTTAAATAATACTATGAATTTACATATTGGCCATAGTTCACTTGATAAGTGATTACAATTATTTTCTAATTAATACACACCACGAGTATTGAATCCAGGGCCGCTAATTTGAAAGCTCTATGTCCCCCACCGAGGCCGGCAAATTTCTGCCTAATAAAAAAACAGTAGTAGAGTAGATTAAGTTTACTGGAGCGTTTTGTTTGGAGAAAACCGAACTATCGGTTAGTGTAACTTACTTGACTGGAGGAGCACAGTCCGTAGCTAGGATTCCGTCGACCCTTCCCCACAAGGGACAAAGTTCAATAGGGCGCTTTTGCTCAGGAGGTCCTTACACGAGGCTGCCTAGCGTTTAAAGAGCAAAAAGAGGGGAGGGTGAGGAGAACTATACGCTTAGTTTAGTTGTGGTGAAGCGTAAGGACTCAGCAAAAACACACTTACTGGGCGTTTCTACCGCGGCGTCCATAAATCAGGTTCTATCACAGGCGCATTCGTTTGCAGATCATTAAGCGGAGCTACCTGAAGTTTAAAAGTAAAAAAGAGGCAGGATGAAGGAAAACCACTTTACGCATTCTATTTTAGCGCCTGCGGGGGGCATCGACAGAGCCTACTTACTTCGTATTCTTTCAAAAAGCGTCCATAAGTGGGGTTCCGTCGATAGACTCAATCGACCTATCCTCAGCCGGGGCAAGACTCGCACAGGCACCAAGCCTACGCGGTTTTAAATAGCCCGATTCTCGCGCCAAACAAACAGTCAATCAGCTGTTCAATGAAGATAAGGTGAAAAACGGACTACGTGATTGTCCGCGGTGGCCATCTTTGAATGGGGAACGAACGATTCCACCCACGGAGCCAGAGGGATAGCATCCCATATAGTCAATTTCTGCGCATCAGGAGAAATTGTTCTGATATGCAGAGCTTCCTGACCCAAGCAGATATCCTGCAGGAAAAACTTCGATTTCGAGGCTATCCTGCCAGACTGATTAAAGAGTCCTTTAAACGGGCCAGATATACTGACAGAGAGGCGATGTTTATACCAAGAAACTCTGAAAAAACCAACCAACTTGTGTGTATAACTCGCCACTCGGAGATGAACCACAAGATAAGACAGGCCATCAATTCGAGTTGGCATATCTTGAATGTAGAAAAGGAGAAACCACATCTGACTCGACCGATCTTTGCTTTCAGAAAAAATCCCAATCTAAAGAATCATCTGGTCAGGGGTAAATTCAAGGAAACGCTGGAAAACACTCAAACCTCTGTGACCGGACTGGAACCCATATACGGAAACCACAAATGTGGGACCTGCCACACTTGCCCACAAGCTATTGTGGGAGAAACGGTTAGCACCAACAACCGTACGATATCTGTACGACGAAATGCAACCATGACAAACTGTCGTACGAGCAATATCGTATACTTAATCCTATGTCCATGTGACCTCCCATATGTTGGGGAAACGGGCAGAGAGTGTAGAACGCGAATAGGGGAGCACAAATCTAATATCAGGAATGAAAAAACCACCGCTCCCCTGGTTACCCACTGGCTTGAGAAAGAACATAGGGAACTCGATCTTCGCTGGTTTATCCTCGAAAAAATAAAAGCAGACCCAGGCACTGACCCCACAAGTCTGAGAAAAAAACGTGAGGTATTCTGGATCTTTTATTTAGACTCTGTAAATAGGGGACTCAACGAAGAATGCCCTTGGCATCAGGCGTTCCTGTGAATTGGGATTATTGTCCCCAATGTTTTGTTTACATAACAAATCGGTACAAAGTTAAGAAGCAACCATTTCGCCTTAAATTAAATAAAGTATAGTGGGTGATATTCAACCACAAGATTTGCACAATATCTGTAGATTACCGCATTCGGATTTACTTCATATGGATCGGTCTGCCTCCTGAAAAGGAATATTGAAGTGTCCCACCAAATAAGTCCTAAGGTCTAGATGCCTAAGACTACCCTATTTTGAATCTAAATAAATATTTCGGCTCTTCCATCACAAAATGGATGGTGGACCAATATTTAACCAAATTAAAAGAATGGGTTTGAAATTTAAAATTTAACACCTTGATATTATTGGCCTAATATTATTATAATAAAATCGCGCTAAATGAGTGTAAAAGAAACAATGCTATATTCCCCCAAAGACAGGGATTACGGCTTAAATATTGCTATTCTTAGAATCGTTCGTTCCCCATTCAAAGATGGCCACCGCGGACAATCACGTAGTCCGTTTTTCACCTTATCTTCATTGAACAGCTGATTGACTGTTTGTTTGGCGCGAGAATCGGGCTATTTAAAACCGCGTAGGCTTGGTGCCTGTGCGAGTCTTGCCCCGGCTGAGGATAGGTCGATTGAGTCTATCGACGGAACCCCACTTATGGACGCTTTTTGAAAGAATACGAAGTAAGTAGGCTCTGTCGATGCCCCCCGCAGGCGCTAAAATAGAATGCGTAAAGTGGTTTTCCTTCATCCTGCCTCTTTTTTACTTTTAAACTTCAGGTAGCTCCGCTTAATGATCTGCAAACGAATGCGCCTGTGATAGAACCTGATTTATGGACGCCGCGGTAGAAACGCCCAGTAAGTGTGTTTTTGCTGAGTTCTTACGCTTCACCACAACTAAACTAAGCGTATAGTTCTCCTCACCCTCCCCTCTTTTTGCTCTTTAAACGCTAGGCAGCCTCGTGTAAGGACCTCCTGAGCAAAAGCGCCCTATTGAACTTTGTCCCTTGTGGGGAAGGGTCGACGGAATCCTAGCTACGGACTGTGCTCCTCCAGTCAAGTAAGTTACACTAACCGATAGTTCGGTTTTCTCCAAACAAAACGCTCCAGTAAACTTAATCTACTCTACTACTGTTTTTTTATTAGGCAGAAATTTGCCGGCCTCGGTGGGGGACATAGAGCTTTCAAATTAGCGGCCCTGGATTCAATACTCGTGGTGTGTATTAATTAGAAAATAATTGTAATCACTTATCAAGTGAACTATGGCCAATATGTAAATTCATAGTATTATTTAACCTTAGGGACGCCTGCTTGACACCACTGAAAATACTTCTAAGGGCAGCTATCTCCAGCATTCTGTTTACCTATAAATTGCAACCCAGTGGAATTCTTCATCTGGCGAACAAAAACCAGTATTCAGGTAATGGAACTAATAAAAATGTACTGGCAATCTGGGGGAGGAAATTAAGTGGGAGACTATATAAACTAAAAACATATTCTCTTTAATAGCTTCCTGCTTTGCCGAAAATTTCTTGTGACCATACTTTGCTCTAAAAAAAAGGGAAAAAAACCCCCCCAAACGAACTACCTCAGGTAAAATTAATATACGTAAACTGTGCTGTGAGCCTTGTTACCGTTTCCTAGATTAGAAACCATTAAAAGGTAAATTATGTCCATCTTGTGCACTAATATTTAGTCAAAAACAACCTAATAAGATCCTATATTGTGTTTGTTCACTGCACTACTTTAATTTAATTTAATGTAATTGATTTTACATCTAAGGCCCTGGAAAGACCAATAGGTTGCCTTCTAAATGTTTTTCTGTGTTTGGTCAACATGTGTTCTAGAATGAGTATACTGTATAATGCGAGTTAATGCAGGGTATGGAAGATGCTAAAAATGTTTTGATTGTTCTCTCTTGGTTACTTAGCCCAGGTTATCTAAATTGCCTCTCACAGATCTCACCGTTAGGGAGTCTGATTTAGGGAGTGGTCCTATGTTTGTTTGGCACTGCACACCGGCGTAATAGCCACTACAGAAGTATGAGACTGAAGATGATAATCATGTTCTCAAAAGTGACGGTTTATTTATGTTTTTGGTAAAGAAAAATGCATTAGAATAATATATGTCTCCATTAACTCAATTGTTGTATAGATAAATACTAAGGCATTGTGTCTTTATTTTTAGATTTATTATCCCGCTTCCTCCCAGTCAACATCTCCCAGCCCTGACGAAGGTGTGGCCCATTTGGCCATTCACCGAAACGCGCGTCGGCTCGTGGCTCCAGGAACACGGCACACTATGTAGTACCAATTAGGTGCCGAAATAAGATTAATTGTCTGGAACGTTATTCTGCTCTATGCCACATATTTACCATCTTTATGTGGCATACAACAGAACAATTTGTATGAATTGAGGTATGAGAGTGGAATGTCTGAACTTTAGGTAAGATTAGGCCGTGAAAAACTGAAAGAATGATAGTATGATTGAAGCATGAAATGTTACTGGGTAGGTCAAAAAAGAATGCAATTTTGTCATTTTTATCTTTTTTCAAATAGATCATGTGTGTTGTGTAATATTTATAAAATAATTATGTGTTATAGGTGTACATAAATGTTTTCTACACTAAAATAAAAATTGTTATATTTTGCTAAGAAACTTTGTCGTGCAAATGTTTGGATCATGTTAAATCTTGTAACGTGCAGTGCCAACTTCTAGGTTTATCACCCCACATATATTGGGATCCCAGATTTGGGACCACATTATCAACTGGCGGGGTACGTTCTTTTGTTCTTTGTTTGGTCTTCTTCCCCCCTCGACCCGCCTTCATCCAACCAGAAACCCATTGGGGAACCCCCTTCTTTTGCCCAAATATCAGCTTTCAGCTCAGGTTGCGGTATCGGTTTGGAGAGGATTGGGGGAGCGGCCGCGTTGTTCCTGGCGGATATGGACAGGGCATTTGATTCCCTCAGCTGGACATACCTCTTTGCCCTGCTGAGCCGCCTGAATCTCGGCGCACGCTTCCTGGCGTATGTCCAATTGTTATATACTGGTCTTACCGCATCGGTGCGAGTTGGAGGCGCGATATCTCGCTCGTTCACGGTCCGGAGGGGGACGCGGCAGGGCTGTCCCCTCTCCCCGTATTTATTCGCGCTTGCCATGGAGCCCCTCACGGTGTGGGTGCGCATTGATGCTCAACTCAGGGGATTCTGATGGGCGTCTGGCCTTTCCGACAGAATAGCGTTATATGCTGACGACGTCCTGTTCTTTCTCACTGCACTGGACCGTTCCGGGCCGCGGTTGTTGCACATTCTGCATATCTTTGGTGAGACCTCGGGCCTATACATGAATCCAGGCAAATCCACGCTGTGGCTGCTGGGTGACCAGCGGACAGTGGGAGACTGGGCATCGGGCCTCCGAGTGGTGACAGACGGGGTGAAATACCTGGGAGTCTTCTTATCTGAAGATGCAGCTGTATCCCGGGAACGCAACATCACTCCGGTGTGGGACCGGGTGCGCGAGAACATGAAGGTCTATTCTCGGCCGGTCTGCAATTTTCAAAATGGTGGCGCTCCCACGCCTAGTGTATCAACTACAGAATCATCCATTTGTAATTCCCCCCGCTGGTTTCGGCAGCTCAACTCGGCACTGAGCGGTTTTCTGTGGGAGGGAGGAGTGGCTTGGGTGGCCATACGGACATGCTTTCATTCGACTTATACCGGTGGCCTCGCCACATCGGATGTGCTATCATACTACCAAGCGGCACACCTCCTGGTACTGAATGACTGGTGGTATGGCGACCGGGGGGACCCGGCCTACACCGTCGAGAGACACTTAATGGGCTTGGTGTCCTTGCACACGCTGTTGTATGCGGTCCCCCTTCGGAGGTCCCTCCCATCAGTCACACAGGTGGTCTTTCTGGTGTGGAGGCAGGCACTGAGGCAGACTGGTTGGTGGAATGTCCTTACGCAGGAGAACCCCCTCTGGCGCAATGGAAGGCTCCTGCAGTTGGATGCCTTGACGGGCTTCAGGGGCTGGGACGCCATAGGCATCTTGACCCTGGGTGACGTTCTGTCTGGAGATACCCTTAAATCCTTCATGGACCTGCAGGAGGACTTCGGGATGCCCCGCACCCAGTTCTATCAATACCTCCAATTTCGCCATGCCCTGGCACGCTACCTAGTCGGTCTGGAACACATCCATGAATTCAGTCCCATTGAAGCAAAAATGTTCATGGGAGAGCTGCCAGACAAGAAGCTATCACGTATTCATCAGATGCTGGTGCGACATTGCTCCTCGGACTTGAGTGGCCTTAAAGCCCACTGGGAGCGGGGCATTGGGGAGCTGGATGACGAAGACTGGGTTGAGGCCCTCGAGAGTCCCAGGGGGGCAGCCTAATCCACGCGCCTGCGATTAATTCAGTTCCGCTACTTGCATCGCACCCACTACACCAGACAGCGGCTGTGGAAGGCAGGGCTAGTAGCGTCCCCGACTGCCTCCGTTGCGGGCAGGAGGTGGGCATACTAATACACACGGTTTGGGACTGTGCATCGCTGTGAAGGTTTTGGGATGGGGTTCATCGTTGGCTGGCTGAGGTTTTGGCCTGGGAGGTACGGAGGTACCCTAAACTTGTGTTGCTACATGTCATGGCTGGCGTTGGAGGAAACAGGTATAAGCGCCATTTAATGCTGTTAGGATTCACTCTGGCGAAACGAGATATAGCGAAAGCATGGAAAGCCCCCCAGTCCCCGTCACTCACCGCGTGGAAGAATGGCATGGACTTTTATATGGGCATAGAACAACCTGTGTTTCTAGCAAGGGGCTGTCTCCGGAAGCATTACAAAATTTGGAAACGGTGGGTGGACTACCGGGGCCTGGATCGAGACCCGCCACCAGAGGAGGTTACCCTCCCGACGATATGAGGACATAATATATGAAGAATGGCAGCTGGTTCGAAATGTACGTGCGTAGGACTATACTGTTATCTTATGCATTAGGTGGGGAGCAGGCACGCAGGGAGGGCACAGGAGGGGGGAGGGATGGAGGTTTACATATTAAATACATTCTGTGTTCGACATTTTTCCTGGAAGGGATTCAATTATTTCTTATGTTTTAAATGTACCTGAAGATCTTTGCTGATACATTGATTGTGGCATTAGCCTCCCGGTGACGGAGCTATGCATAATATGTGACTTCAATATAATCTGTTTAAAAAAAAATATATCAGCTTTCAGGAGTTATATTTTGGCAGAAGAATTCATTCGAGATATCTTGTGTTGTTTTGTATTTCTTCTGTACGATGTTATTCATCAATGCCACGCTGTGGGCATTCTGAACAGCAAATGTTTTTGTGCATGTGTTCAAGTGTCTATATACTAAAACTAAACAATATGTGTTGGCAGGTTTCATTATGGGAAACAAAGGGTTTTTCATTGACGAGCTGCAAGTTTCAATCAGACCTTGGTATTCAAGTTGGTCTAAGATTTCCTTGTCCTATTTTTTTGCTTCAGTTGGAGTCCGTGTTTGGACTCCATGTCCCACCCTACATGGTTGTGCTATAATGCAGGACCTAGCGCTTGCGCCCACTCCCGTGTGTATGAGTGTTTTGAGGAAGGGGGCATGGCTTAGCCGCGGATGATGGTGGAAGTGTGAGCAGATAGCACTGCTTCAGCCCAGCATTTATCCGGAACCAACCGAGGCCCCTTGGAAAGCAACTGACCTCCTTTGTGACGAGAGTGCTTGGGAGCAGCGGTCCTAGCCCCCAGCGCTGAAGATTGACTGGTGCGGCCGGCCTTGACCCTTGCCGTCCGAGATGACACAAAATAGTGGCAGGGGCTGATGTGGAGACTTTAGAGCCTGAAATCCTAGGAGAGGAGCTGCCCGCGGCGATCTGAAGGAGCTGCCATCACTGACTGTGGACTCCCACTGCTGCTGCCTTGAATGAGACACTGGGAGTTGGAAATCTGCAACTGGCAATGACGCAATATTGGTGAGTGGATCAGCACCCTGAGCCATGGGAAACGCTGATGGGTGATCCTAAGCAGCGACTGACACAGTGTGGCCCTCGGCCCATGAATGGACTCTTCTGTGTGGCGCTGGGGCACCAAGAGGTGAGGAAACAACCGTCTTCAGCTAATTGGGGCCCGAGGGACTACAGGGCAGCAAAATGGCAGAGGCCTGCTGTCCAGGTCATCTCGCTTGTAGTAGTGGTGGAGGGTGCACCCTAAAATTCTTAGGTCCTGTGGCACTGCGGTGGACCACCGACGGCTTGAGCGTGTGCACTGGATCTCCCCTAAGAGTGGGTGCGAACCTCAGGGAGATCAGCACTGGGACTCTGGCTGTGCTTGGGCCCCTCCTCCGTGTGCCACTGTGGAGGACTGATGTGCGGCCCGTCAGCCTTGGCAATAAATGAGATGAGCAAGAGGGCGGAGGACTTAGAAAGTTCTTGCATTTCAACTGAAGTGACGAGGGACAGTATGCATTGCGAACCCGGGAAATTGTTGTAGCTGGGACACGTCCAAATACCTGAAGGCCTGGTATGGAGCCTTCCTGGGACTAGTTGGGGTGAGAGCCACTGTACGGGGAACAAGAGGTGGTGGCAATGTGATACACCACTGTACTGAATATGTAAAGACAGAAGCGATAGCTGCCACTGAGCTCTGTCCCCCTGAATAAAATTGTACACTCATGGTGGAGGTACCCGCGGCTTGGGGATACCGGAGGGGATGCAGGTACTAAGGGTCGGTGCATGCCATTCAGGAACTACCGCACAAAGCTGGCTGATGTGCACGAAGCCCAGAGGTCTTTAAGAAGAGGATTGTTTGCTGCCCACCGATGGTGCAGACCTGAGACGGCGTATCACAATGCTTGTGATCCCACACCACCATGGGTAAACCCAAGTGACGCCAGACTGGGAGTCCCCCCCAGGATCAGGAGGAGGGTACTCAAGACCAGCTGCAGAATGTCCTGGAAGTCCCAATACAACAGCAGCTTCAACAAATCTTGGAGGCCATAGCAGACCTGGTGGAATACTCCACCAGGACATTAGCACTGCAGCAGTAGGGCTTCGACAACCACAAAATGCTCCTGGAGAGGGTCAAGAAATCTGAGGCCAGTATTGCAGAGCTGATGCCATCACAGAAAGATATGGCACATAAGATGGGGTCACTAACGGATAGGGTGAGCACCCTGGAGCGCTGGACCAAGAATCTGGAAGGACTTAACCAAAGAAACACCAACAAGGTGGTGAGCCAGAGGGAACTGAAAGGGGTGATATGGCGATCTTCTTGGAAACATGGCTCAGGAGCGTGGTGGGCATGGAGGACCTCACTACTTTCTATACTCTGGAAAGAGACTACAGTGTACCAGTCAAACCACTGGCCCAGGGGAGGTCTCCTTGACCCGTGGTGGCCCGCCTGCTGCACTTCTGAGATAGGGACTTACTTCTGCAGAGAGCAAGGACAGAGGGCCCCTTCACTGTAAATAGTAATGGAGCTACTCTCTTTCGGGACTATACTTTGGAGGTGCGAAGGAAGCAGGCCTCTTATGTGGCAGTTAAGACAACACTGCAAGATGAGGGCCTCCAGTACTCCTTGATGTTCCCGGCCCATTTGCGCATTATCCTGGACAGGAACGCACACTATCTTTTTTCTCCCAAAGATGCCTGGGATTGGCTAGAGATGTCCAAAAAGGGAGCACCGCAAGGAGAGATACCTGGAGATGAACACAGGCGAACCATGACCCAAGCACCGTGCTTGGACCGCCGTCTCCATAACAGAACCCAGAAGAAACCTACATTGTCTCGGACGGCACTGGAACGGGCTGAGGCTCTGCAGGCCATCGTAGTACTGGCAAAGGACCGGAATACTGTACCAGAGGAAGAAGCTGGCACAACCAGAGAGTCAGTGCGTAATGAATCGGATACTTCCCACGGCAGCAGCATACAGATGCCCAAGTTGACACCACAAACAGCAAAACAGATGCCCGAGTTGACACCACAAACAGCAAATGGCAGTATTTGATTGACGATGGTAAGCTAGAATGGGCAGAGTGACTAGAGGAACACTACAACGTGTATAGCTTGATAATGGCCAGGACTGTCTCGTTTATGATGGTGGCTGATGCGGTTAGTGAAGTCCCATGCCAACCGCGTCCCCAAGAACGTCTGTAGGCCACAGAGGCATTTGTATACGCTTTCTGAAGGTTTGGATGGGTGCTAGTTTAATAGTAGCTGTCCTGGTAAGGGGAAGTGGGGACGTTTGTTAGTATTGGGGTTAGTTAGGGCCAGGCATGTAATTAGGGACATTTAATTTGCAGATTTACTAAAAATGTTAAGATGGGCACCACCAATGACTTGAAGTGTATAATATGGAACGTATGGGGAATGCACTCATTGTGGAGACAGCATAAAATACACGCATACCTAGTCCACAGGGGAGTTCAGATCGCGTGGCTACAAGAAATACATTTACAGGTGCAGGAAGGAGTAGTGCTACAACGGCGCTGGCGTGGACAAGTGTTCTATACCACTTATTCAGCGTATGCCTAGGGAGCGTTGATTTGGGTGCAGGCAGGCAAGCCCTTTCAGTGTAGGGAAAAAATGATAGACCCAGAGGGAAGATACATAGTGGTTCTTGGGAAACTAGATGGTCACGACATAGCATTGGGGAGCATATATGCTCACAATACGGAACAACCTGCCTTTTTCTCGCAGTTATCAGGGAAACTGGCACCCTATATTACTGGGTCAGTGCTGCTTGGAAGGGACTTTAACTGAGTATCTGATGTGATCTTAGATCATTCGCACCACCCACTTCCTAATGCACCCATCAATAAAATAGCAGTGGCAAGCAGAGGCAAGGGGACACTGGCAGGAACATTCTGGAGACCGGGAATACTCTTTTTGCTCTGCATTGCATAACCTCCACGTCTGCTTAGATGCATTGTTATGCTCTCCGGACATTCATGCCGGAGTCCAGGTCAGCGAGTACCTTACTAGGACATTGTCTGATCATAACCCCATTTTACTCCGATGTAGTGGTCCTGCATGCAGGCCTCAATACCTACATGGCACCAGCGCCCAGAGGTCCTGGAAGACTAAGTGTTTTGTGATACAGTGGGCACTTCCATAATTCAATACTTTAGGGACAACGAGGGCACAGCCTCATCCTCCTTAGTGGAATGGGACGCCTTTAAAATGCTGATTCTGGGTTGCTGTATCGCTGAGCTGATGGGAGTGCACAGGGGGCTGATAGCGGAGACAGAGGAGGTGGACCAGCGCCTTTGGGAAGTGGAGCGGAACGCCCTGGGAGATCAGATAAACAGGAGGAACTTTTGAAACAAAGGAGGCAGTAGTGACACAAGTACAGGGATTGCGCTGTTTCGACTATAAGGCATATGCCACATGTTCCCACTCAGAGAGAGACAAACCAGGAGCACTCCTGGCTTGGCTGGTAAACTCGTCATGCAGAGGTTCAATGATTCTAGAGATGCAAGACTACCAGGCAGGGGCTTGCTATACTCAGCAGGGCATAAATGAGCTATTCCTCAAATATTATAAGACTTATATAAGAGTAAGACGACCCAGAAAGAGAGCGACTTGAGTAGGTTTACACAAGAACTCAGACTCCCAAGACTGGACGAAGACCAGGTGGAGTTGTTAGGGAGAGATCTTGAGATCGGAGCAGTGAGGATAGCCATTTAGCATTGGCATTAGAATAAGACTCCTGGGATGGATGGGCTCCCAATAGAATTTTACTTAACCTACACTGAACAGCTAGCATCTGGATTAGTAACACTATACAATTAAGCAAGACATGTGGGCCAGCTGCCAGTGTCGATGTGAGAAGCAGTTATCATACCACTCCTTAAACCTGGTAAGCCAGCATTGGATCGATCAGCATACCACACTTTGTCCATGCTTAATACAAAATATTGAGCCATATATTAACCACTCAACTTCTTCCTTCCATGTCAACCACAATACATCAGGATCAGGCTGTATTTATTACCACTAGAAATACGGCTGTAAATATTTTGGGTTTAATGCAAATACTGGAAGCAGACTCTTACCCGAAAGACACAGCCACTATATTTGCAGTTGATATTGAAAAAGCGTTTGACATCCTGGAGCAGCCATACTTGTTTCACTTCATGTCCACATTTGGGCTAGGGAACAAATTTATAGCATGTACAGCCTTACTCTACAACTGCTCTATGGCAAGGATTAGGACTGGAAGATTGATATCTGATGCCTGCGACATAGGCTGGGTACGAGACAGGGATGTCCGTGGTCCCCCTTCTGTTTGTATTGGCAATGGGTCCGCTGGATGGGACAACACTACCAAGTCCTACAAGTGCATGGGCAGAGATATATATATATATATATATATATATATTACCTACTGGCGGTCGCCAATAGGTATATATAGTTGGGATTTTTTCCCTATGGGATTTCTGAAAATTCTATGTCTAATAACTTTGGCGTTTGTGGACGGAATCGGCTGAAATTTTCAGGAAAATGGCACATTTTGTTTCTGAGCAGCCCCTGAAAATTTGGGGGGGTTTCGTCAAGGGGGGGCTGAGAAAAAAGGGGGGTCCCAAAACGCGTTTTTCCCATGTTAATTTCCATAGGGCGGTTGGCCTCACTTTTAGCTCGAACGGCTGAATGGATTTGCACGAAACTTGGCAAAATTGTAGGGACTGTTAGCCCGATGTGCCATTGCTAGGTCTCAATATATGTGCTTCAGTGGATTTTGAGAAATTAACGTTTAAATCAAGATATATATCTGTAACAGCGCTCCGGGCAGCGATCCGGTTCGCGTACTTTTCGCTTATCGGAACTTTGCGATGCGAAGCTGATTGGCTCTCCGGTGTCTGTCAACATTCTAAACAGTCCGGTGCGGCCGCCATCTTGTCTCTCGGTAGGATCGAGAGATAAGAGGAGGCCAAAACAAAGGGGGAAATTTCGATAAGGGGGCCTAGTAGATCCTCCCTGACCCCCTAGGTTTTATGTGGAGGTTGTAAAAGGTTTCTGCAAGGGGGAAAAAAAAAAAAAAAAAATTATTTATGCGTGGTGAGCTCCTAGTACGCGAACCGGGTAGCGCTCTGGGCAGCGTACTATAAGGATAAAAGAATGATAGATTTTTTTAATACTGTATGTTAAATATTTGTTGTTTTTGTTGGTTTTTTTTTTGTTTTCTTTATTTATTTATTTTTTTTATTATGATTGTGTTTCATACTTTATTAAATTTTCTAACATTTCATTGTCAGAAATGTCATAATTTATTATAGGGTGTAATTGTGTATGATGGTTTCACATCTCTTTTGCGCTGTTATGGCATCACTATTGTGAGACATAAGCAATGCAAAAGAAGCATCATATTTCAAAATAGGCCTCATTTCATCAGCATGAAGATACTGTTTGTTGAAAATAAATATATTTAGGATTGTGTAGGGGTCGTAGAGAAGTAGAGGTTTATATAAGTGTCAAAGTTGTTTAAAAAGTGTTTCTTCTTGAACCTTTTCCCTTCTTTTTTCTAATTTTTAAATACATGTTTTAATATTTTTGGAAATGTTTGTTCTCTCTTTTACAGATTGAATGTATGAAAAATTTTCGTTAAAAATTAACAAGAATTATAAGGTAAATGTTTTCTACTTTTTTAACCTGCATTCCACTGCTGATGATGTCACTGACTATGTTATGAATGATGTAATAATTGGGCATATCTGTTATCTCGTTAAAAAAACGAACAGTAAGTTTAAGGATAGGAAACAGACAGTTATGTTACAAAAAAGACAGCTATAGGACGTAAACAAAAAAAACTGTTACTCGCAATCCACTGCTGATGATGTCACTGACTATGTGAAAAATAGTGTAATATATGACATGATCAGAAGTGAATTGCGGGTCACAGTATCTTTTCTTTACTCCCTATAGCTATCTTTATAGTAACATAGCTGTCTGTTTTCTTTCCTTATACTTACTGTTCCTTTTTTTAAAAAAAAATTTTTTGGTGCGCTCAAAGTTCGCGTACCGGATAGCGAACTGGGAGCGAACTAATAGAAATAGAGCTTGGCAGAGTTCAAAGAAATTTTTTTTATTCGTTTTCTGAACATTTTTTATATTTTTTTGTTTTTTTCTGAACATTTTGTATTTTTTTTTATTTTTTGGGGGGAGGGGGGGAAACAAAAATGATTCATCGAAGAGGGCTCAACAGGAGCAACAAAAAAAAGAAGAATTTATTTTTGGGGGCGTTTTGGACATACATGATTTTTGATGGCTCTAATGATAAGAGTTATACTACTTTCGCGGTAGCATAATGTTTGATTGCACCTCATACAAACTTGTTTGACTTCCCCCATGTCCATTTGAATATTTGGGATCAGCTCCCTTGCTTCAGGTCCCGTTATTTCTGGCACAACCGATCTTCTGGCTATTGCTGGTGAATTCTGTTGTTCGTCTCGAAGCTGAGCTGCACTGTAGTTATTTGGGTGCCACCTGCTCATGTGTCTGTGCATAGTGAAATTCCCATAACTATATTTTTTATCCGTGCCTCTAGAAAGACGTTCGTCACAGATTCGGCAAAAGACATACCTGGCGTTCACTTTCTTTTGCCCTGGTGGAAATTTGAAAAATTGCCAAATGAAATTTTCCTTCCTGTTGTATCTCCTGGGCTCCTCAGGCAAATATTCAGACTCTTCCTCCTCTTCCCGCTCTTCCTCTTCTTGAAAGATTGGTTGAGTTGGTGGTCCTTTCTTTCCATGAGGAGGTGGAGGTGGTGGTGGGGGAACACTACCAGAAGCTACAACAGAAGCCATTTCCCTGGATTGTACAAAGGTCTTTCTCTCATCAAGATGAAAGTCAGAGTGAGGAAAGAAGGAGGGGTTTTCATCATTTAGGAAAAGCCAAAGTTCTAAACCAATGAAAAGTGTTAATTTTAGATCACATGACCTAGTATTACATCATTAGGAAACCAAAAGTGAAATGAACTAATGAAAAGTGTTATTATCGATATCGAGTCACATGACCTGCTGTCTTTACGTTTCGCGCTTTGCGCCGCTATCCAATCCGCTTTCGAGTCCGCTAACTTGGCGCGTCGGATAACGTATTACGCGACAACGCAAAACGTCATGATAACCTAACAGTCACGCTTAAGGAGCGATTACCGGCTCGCGCACCAAGTCGCGGCTTTGAATTCAGCTAACGGGAAGCTGACTAGTTCGCGGACTAGGAGCGGAACAATTTTTTTTAAAAAAAAATTGTATAAAAAAAATGTACAACATATTTTATGATTTAAAGAAAAATACATTTTAGAGATAGAAATATTAGCTTTCAAAAAACCATTGAAATTCAATGAAAAAACCATAGGTTATACTCCATATATAGTTAGGAATTAGCATTTACAAAACCTTATTTTACTCGCATAAAACCATTGAAATTCCATATATAGTTAGATGCGCTAACTATATATCGCGCACCCGCAATCCACTGCTGATGATGTCACATATTACATCATTCATGACATGGTCAGTGACATCACTGATGACATCACTGATGACATCTCAAATGACATCTCAAATGACATCACTGATGACATCTCAAATGACATCACTGATGACATCACTGATGACATCTCATTTGACATGACTGATGACATCACTGATGATATCATTCATGTGATAATACGATGAACCTCTTCAGACTCTAATATAACCTTAGATACAATCAGTGTAAACAGACACTCACAGACTGTCACTCATCCATGGAGTTACTCACACACCTAGTCAGTTATGCAAAGAATCAATCACACCTCCATTTCCTCAACTATACAGTTATACAAACTTTACTTATTCAAACATATACTAACACATATTTACTCTCTTATACAATCCCTGATACAAGTTCACAATGATCCATACAGCCACTCACACATTCACTGGCTCTTATGCACAGTTATTTATATATGTCAACTCTCACATGTACTGTGTTTTACATATGTACTTACTTTGACATGTAGCACTGAGATATCCATTCACTCACCAATACACTCATGCACACAGTCAACCGCCCATACAGCTGTTTCCACATGCACTTTTGAAACCATACATCTAGTGAATCAACTGCTCACACATCTATGCACAGAGTCATACACCTCCCAGCCACCCACACACACACTCAGTCTCCCATACAAATACTTGGGCAACCAATCAATAACCCATATAGTTACTCATATAGCTACTTATCAACACATGCAACAGTTTACAGAACAACAGACATAATGATGCGCAAATTAAGACAGTTTAGTCACTAACCCATGCACTCAGTGAGACACATTTAATCACTCACTCATACAGTCAGTCATGCACCTACTAAATCCTTCATCCAGACACTTATACATCCACTCATTCTTCAATATGTAAGACATATTTTAACTTTACAGAAACATACAGTCACTGGATGTTGTCATCAGTGATGTCATCAGTGATGTCATTTGAGATGTCATCAGTGATGTCATCGGTGATGTCACTGACCATGTCATGAATGATGTAATATGTGACATCATCAGCAGTGGATTGCGGGTGCGCGATATATAGTTAGCGCATCTAACTATATATGGAATTTCAATGGTTTTATGCGAGTAAAATAAGGTTTTGTAAATGCTAATTCCTAACTATATATGGAGTATAACCTATGGTTTTTTCATTGAATATATATATATATATATATATATATATATATATATATATATATATATATATATATATATATATATATATATATATATATATCCCTATATGCAGACGATTTGCTAATGTTTTTAGTAGACTCGGGCAGGTGCACCAAGGAGTGAAGGACTTATTGCATTAGCTGGGCGTGGTGGCTGGACTTAGAGTGATTTGGGCAAAGGAGATAAAGAAGGACCGCAAGATATAACCAGGGTGCAATGGGAATACAGGTATCTTCCATATTTAGGGAAAAAATTATCCATACAAAAGCAGATATGTTAGAGGGCAATATAGGCAGAGCAGTGAGAGGCCTGGTGAGCTGCTTGGAGTTCTGAGGGATGCTCCCACTGTCAGTGGCTGGACGATTGGCCATACTCAAATGGTGGACCTCCAAGGGCTATTATATTACTTTGAGACCTTGCCGGTTTGGATCCCGATGCAGGTTTTTAAACAGCTTATATCCACCATCACTGGTTTCTGGTGGGGTACCGGTAGACGAAGCGTGGCATTGCTGGTGTTACTGCATCCAAGAGCGGAGGGCGGGTGGGCAGTTCTGATTTCTAAACGTATTACCTAGCAGCTCAGCTACAATGGCTTACGCAAAACATAGCAGCAAGGCTGCGTGGATCAGAAGAGGTGAGAGATAGAGATCTGGCTCTGATAGTCCTTCCCCATATTGCACTAGACCTTCCTGTCTGTGGTGGTGCCCCTTCAGGGGACCTTAAAATGGCAAAGCAGTGTTGAAAAATGAGTTTGAAAAGGGCAAGAATTGCAGTACTGTATGCTCCCAATATATAATCCTATATCCATGTGTGAGGCGTTGCCCCACAGAGGAACGTGGAGGGACTTTGCAGGCTGGGGATAGAAAGGTTTGACTACCATAGGGGACATGCTACCTTTTAATGACTTACAGGAGCCTTTCGATTTACGAGGGGGGACTTTTTGCTCAATGCGGCGCTTACCGTAGACATTGGAAAGAGGGCCTAGTTGAACCAAAAGCTTTATTGGGTTGTCAATACATAGTAACAGGGGCAGGAAGTTTAAGGTGGTCGCATGCCTGCACAGGTGTATGACACACGAGAAGTTGTTGCCCCTTAGTGTAATACCGCGCAAGTGGGAGGGGGATGTGGAGAAAGAGATTCCAGACAAGGCCTGAGCTGACATAGTGGAAATATCATTGAAGGGAACCAATTATGCCCATTTTCAATTAGTGCACTTTTATAAACTGCACAGAGCCTACTTCATGCCAGGGAAAAATAAAACGTACTTTGACACTGCAGCAGATGAGTGCCCAGGGGGAAGGAGCGGACTTCCATCACATATTCTGGGGATGCCCACAGCTAGACACTTATCAGACCGAGATAGTGACCCTGTGGAACACCATTACGGACAGAGAGATGGAACCAACAATAAGGCCATGTATGCTGCATTGGTTTCCCCACACGGCTAAAGACAATATCACTAGTATATTTCTAGATATGGATCTTTTGCTGGCCAAAAGGGAACTCTTGATGCATTGCAAAGCACAGAGAGGCCCTAACATAACTAGATGGAATAAGGAATTCATTAAATGGGTAGAGTATGATGGGACAGTGCAATTGCAATTGGCAAAGAGAGCAAATAGCGAAAAGGCGCTAGAAGCAGCAAAAGCATGGTAAATGTTAGTGGGACTATTAAAGGACCCAGACACAGACAGCGATGAAGACAATGAGATTGCTGTCCCAGCGATAGGAGATTAGAACGATTGCACTCAAGAGACACTGAACTATTGACCCTAGTAATACAATGATAATGAATAAACCGCAGAAGTGCGTAACTAGGTTCACTGTTATCCCTGGCACATTGGCAAAACCCATGGGTAATAGATGGGTGATGAATGTCCTATGCAGAGTTGGAAGTGACATGCCTGGGGGATGGGTTGTGGGAGGTTAGGAAGATTAGTTAGAGATGTAACTTGAAGCTATCTTGAGACAAGCATCAAAGGTTTACTGGATAACAAGATTTGTCCTTATCACTTCTCCACTGTTGTCGTGAAAATTGTAAGAGAGGACTAACCATGCATAGCAGACTTCCTTTTGCATGTCTCTGCATTATATGACTCTAACATCAATCCCACTGAAAAGTATTGTGTACCGGACTTTACCACAATGTCTATCTGTACTAACAAGAAAATGCCAATAAAGTTTTTTTAATGAAAAAAGAGTGTTTTAAGGAAACATGAACAATGTAGGAAAAAGCAGGCACAATGATGCTTTCACCTTTTGAGAAATCCATTATAAATTAAGTTGGCCAAGCATTTTCTGCTAACAGGATGTCATATCCAAATGTCAAATTTTCCCAAAAAATACCTTTAATTTTTCTTGAGATATCCCTCTCTACTTGGAGATTCATTTCATGTAGTCTGTGTGGGACACTCACTCTTGAATCAGGTGTTTCCACAGTGATGTATTCATTCAATACTGCTGTCATCAGAAATTCCTTCAGGTTCTAGCGAGCTACTGTTACTTCTGTCGTGCTGTCTACCTTTGTCAGAGCCCATTCCCCATTCAGAAGCTGAGTCCTCAGTAACCTGGGCATTTCTAATTTTTAAGCCGGCTACTTTCTTCTTTATGAATTGAGTCTTTGTTTTAGGTTTCACTTCTTGTTTGGTAATAAAATCTGAAGTGCGATGTATCTTTCTATTTCCCTTTGGTGGATCTTCAATTTTGTGTACTGACTGTCCTTGCCTCTCCGAGTTTTTTGATGAACCTTGAAAGGAACTAAAGTAACGTGTATCAGTTTCCTAAAGCTATCACAGGTACCTAAGGTTGTACCTCTTTTCAGAGGACTCCTGTTGTGGAGACCCACCCCTTGATCATAATTATTATTACTATTTTTAGGTTGACTATTAACCCACTTCTCTTTAGAAGAAGTGGGTGCTTGCTTTGGGTTCTCTTTTTTTAGAACTACTCACCACTAGTTGTTTCCAGAGTCTGGCTCCCAAACTATCTCTGCCTAGAGAAGCATTGGTGTCTTTGATCATTTATGGTAATGCCTTCTACAGATTTGCAGGACTTGTTTCCCTTAGGCATTGGTGTATAACCACCGCTGCTGCTTCCCCCTTAACATTGTTCAGCATAATTGCCAAGACTTGGTCAAAATTAACTATCAGTTTCATCCCCAAGTCCATGGCAGGTCCTGCCCCTTACTCATTCTGAATCTGTTTAAATACTTCTGGAATAAATTATATGGTTGGGGTGCCATGAATTGTAAGGTATACTTCGGCAAATATTTTTCCTCATGTGGTAAAATCCTCAATTTAGGGAACATTCCCATTGGCCAGCAAATTGTTAACATTCTGTGTTTTTCCTGCCGGTCCGTATGGGGCAATACTGCTTCTAGCTGTGATATTTTTTCAGCAGTCCAGAAAGGTACTTGATCCCTTCTTGCTAGAAACACACAAATTATTGCATTAAGGGGCATATTCTGAGAGAGCTATCGCAGAGTTAACAGCACTTCAGCACAGACAAAGTCATGATAAATTTATCGCCCCATTCATAAGCCGGTGGTAACAGCCGACATCACCAGTTTACCCGCGATAGCAGATGTAAAAAACATCGCCACAGACGATCTGGGCAACTATCGCTAATGAGATATAGAGTAGGCGTTCCCGTGCCGAAAGTCGTGACAACACCACTCTGGAACATTCTCAATCATCAGCCAGATTGGCGGTACAACCACAAAACATGTGATAAGGTGCGTTAGCACAGGAAACTAACACCTGGTCTGACCTGGTGCAAAGTTGGACCACGGCCTGCACCACAAAAGGGAGCCCAGGTCAGAGCCACACCTGTAGGGCAACAGATGCCTTGGAGACACTGAACATGCGGGCCCAACACCCAAGAATAAATACTGAAAGCAGAAGATCCCCTTGGGTTCTCTTTTTTTATCCACACTTCACACATATACTATTATCAATCATACCACACTCTAATAGCACCAATTAGAACTCAAGAATACAATGTCACAAGGACATAAATCTTTTTATTAATCTATGTTGAAACACTGAAATCAATTGGTTAAAAACAATATCTCTCTTAAAAAAGTTTAGTGCACAACTATTAAAAACATACGCAAGCTTTTCGTCACAAAAAAACTATTTGTGTAAGTAGGGAGAATCACATGTAATACACATAAACAAATTAATCACAAACATCAAACAAATCTACATAGAAAATGCCTTGATTGGCATAGATGCACACTAAGAGACCAGTTTCAAACAGGTGCTTAACATAGTATATAGTATGCATGTTGGTACTTGTATGCAACCCTAGGATGTTGTTATAAGTTCTCTAGTGAGTCCACCTACGTTGGAAGCAAGAGTAATTCTTTCAAATAATTGATGGACACAGAAGCATTTTATCAAATAGTTGATCGACACAGAAGCATAGTTGATAGACACAAAAGTGACGCGTTTCGGTGGTGGCCCACCTTCTTCAGGCTAACAAGTCATTTGTATAAATCTCCCCACGACTAATCTAAAAACAGTCAGAAAAACAGATTAAAATTACATACCCATCACTATACAAAAGACAAAAATGCTCAATACAATTGCTTATTTGTCTGTATTTCATGTACCCAGTCAAAATGTTCACATTACATTCTCGATTCCAATCATGGTGCTGTTCCATTAATTGAGAAGACTCAACTCACTTCCATTCAAAAACACCAATCACTCTGCATCCATTCAGAAAATAAGGGTCAAATATCAATACCCACCAGTATTCATGGGTGAGTAAAAGGAGGAAGCAATCTCTCCACACCTACTCTCCAAATGTCTAGTTGTAGTACACTGGCAGAGGAACTTTAAAATCAGGGGTCAGGATCGATCACCCTACAACGACATATATATATGTAACAAAGATCAGTCCAATGTAGAAGCACCTCACATCTAAATCTATCCCGTATGGTGGGCTCTAGGAATCTCAAAATCGCAAACTCAGAAATAATCGATCACAATTTGCTGGGTAGAGTACCTCGTGTATGTAAGAAGCTGTCTTTAAAAATTCCGCATTTTCTATATTGTCCAAAAGCACAGGTTGTATTCATTCCCTGGCCTTTTTCTTGTTAAAAGCATTACGGGCAAATAAATAAACACAAACACAGATGCCAACATCAATAAATCAACTAATGACCCAACATGGTATCAGTTAGCCACTGGTTAAAGTCGCTTTACTCAAATATACCCCAGGGATCTACAGTGCAGGTTATTGAGGAGATTTTGGATAATCTTGGAGGGGGTCAGTAAAGAATTTATTGTTGCATGCACGGTTTTAGTGCTCAGGAACAATATTTTCTTATTCAAGAATCAATTACATCGGCAGAAGAAGGGCACCAGCATGAGCGCAACTTGTGCCCTAAGTTTGGCTTGTCTATATGTTGGCGAATTTGAGAGACAACATATTTACAATGAGCTGGCACCATTTTTTGAAAATATCAGTGAATGGCATTGTTTAATCAATGACGTTATTTTTATATGGACTGGCCCAATGGAGTTATTGGATGAATTTTTAGTGTGGCTGAATCTGGGAGATGCCAACCTCAGATTTACAGCCCACTACAGCAAGGTGAGTGTAGACTATTTGGATATAACGATCGTGGCTAGCTGCGGTAAACTGGAGGTGGAATTATTTACTAAACCAATGGATAAAACATTCTGCTCCATTACTCAGGTTTCCACCCTAAGTCTCAAAAAGATAACATTACCTTCAGTCAATTTCTACGACTGAGGAGGAATTGTACAGATCTGCAGGATTTTTATAAACACTCAGAGACACTAAAATCTAAACTAAAAGACAGAGGCTATCCCAAAAAACTGATCTCACATTCGTATAAGAGAGCTCGTTTTTATAACAGAGAAGCTATGTTTGAGGGCCCCAAGGCAAAAGAACAAATGAGCAAGATAGTATTTGTGAGCCAATTCTATGGTGCCAGTAATAAGATCAAAAATGTAATCAACAAACACTGGCATATATTGAATAGTGAGGAATCTGTGAAACTTGACAAACCAATCTTTGCTTACAAATGAAACACGAACCTACGGAACCACTTAGTTCATACGTACAGGGAGGAATCGCCTGTTAGACAGAAGACCATTGATAATATCAAAGTCACTGGAAACATCAGATGTGGCAATTGTTCTCTGTGTGCGCAATGTATGGTCACTAAAGAGCTTAAACATAATGGGACCACTTTGATTGCACACATGTTGAACAATTGTCATGGCAAGAATATAATATACTTTCTAAAGTGTGCCTGTGGACTAGTCTATGAGGGGGAGACAAGCAGCGAATTGAGGATACGTCTCCTTGAACATAGGTCTGCCATTAAAACTAAAAAAAAAACAACGCCCGCTAGTATCCGATTTCATGGAACAAGGACACAAAGAAACAGATTTCTGTTGGTTCATTTTAGAGAAAGTGACTTTGAACATGAGAGGGGGTAACATGGAGGATAAAAGGAAGGCTAGGGAGCAATGGTACACCTCGATTCTGAATACCATTAGAAATTGTTTGAACACACAAGAAGAATGGGAGAAGTTGCTGAAATGAACAAATCTCTCATCACTGTTAGTGTACTTATAGTATTCATTTCTTATTCCTTGTTTGAGTTAGAATCTATTTGCTGTCTCACTTCGGGAGTTGATTGTGCCATTAGGGTTACTACTGTACCGGCTAGACTTCCCTGGCTTTCATTTAAATCAACTTATGAAAGGTGGGCTATATAGTTTGGCCGTATTTTGAGCCCAGTAGGAGGTTATTTGGGTTAGACCATTCTCATTGAGGAAGTTTGATTGACATCTTTTACCATTGCATTGAAAACTCATCCCGTTGAGAGCAAGCATTCCTGTTACAGACGTTTCTTTAATTACTATGGCGAGTTTGTTTAATGATCTTCATATTGCTGGTGGCTGTACTGCACATGAAAAATGCCACTTCGAATATGAGCAATGCCGTTAACAGTAATGCCGCCATTTTTTACAGCTCAGTTATAAACAATACATGCCACAACACTCGAGCAACAAGGTGGTTCAACTACAGGGTATGATGTACCTTTTTTCACAGGGTTCAGAGCACAATCCTTTTGGATTAGGCTTATTTTTGCAAGGATATACAGATGTGCTTCTGGCCCCTTGTTAGGAAACCGGAGGACCAATATTCACTATAAGATGGGGGAATTTGCTCACCTTGCACGTCCGCTTTCTACTACTAATTATGATCTGAGGGTAACACGCAGGTGCGTATTTAAACACCCAGCGGTTGCATGGCGGGTTCTTTTACTTCACTGAGGAGCCCTGGAGCTGACCAGGAGGCGTTAGAGTCCCGGTAAGCGGTATACAGAGGATAATATGTCATGTAATTTGGAATGTAAATTTTGAAACTTACTTCCCCGTCCCTGTTTCACCACGGTTACATCTAGCAGCACGCATTAACAGTAAGAGCTGCTTTTGTCTGTATGGTGTTCTGGGTCGGACCATATAGTCCTCGGCCGAATGGTAGGGGTATGATTAATTGCAGGCAACTTCCTCCTAGGTGCACTCACGACTTATGTAGGGCGGGCTCATCACTGATGGTCTGTTTTTGGATTTATGGGTTTGTTCAAACAATAAAAAAACATTGGGTCATTCCATCTAGTCTTATGTCCCTAGCATCTGACTTGTATCTTCATCTTACCGATTCGGTACTCTACAAACTATACGTGGGTCTGGTGTGGTCTTTTTATCACTTAGTTCACACAATTTTGAAAATTGCAGTCAGTTTTAAGCCTGGTATAGTGGCCTCAGTTGGAGTAAAAAAGGTGGGTTTTGAATAACTATGGTTTTCTAATTTTTAGGAGAAAAGTGGAATACCCTAGTGCAGATATATTCACTCTGAGTGGGGTATCCACTACAGCTCCTGGGTATTGTATATGCTCACTCAAGCAAATAGGTAAATTAGAACCCTTTTAACCATTTATTAACTGATACCATGTTGGGTCATTAGTTGATTTATTGATGTTGGTATCTGTGCTTGTGTTTATTTCTTTGCCCATAGTGCTTTTAACAAGAAAAAGGCCAGAGAATGAATACTACTAGTGCTTTTGGACAATTTTGAAAATTCTGAATTTTTAAAGACAGCTTCTTACATACACAAGTATTCTACCAGGCATATTGTCATTGATTATTTCCGATTTTTTGATTCTTAGAGCCCAGCGTACAGTATAGATTTAGATGTGAGGTTCTTCTACATTGGATTGCTCTTTGTTACACATATATATGTCGTTGTAGGGTGATCGATCCTGACCCCTGTTTTTAAAGTTCCTCTGCCAGTGTACTACAACTAGACATTTTGACAGTCGGTGTGGAGAGATTGCTTCCTCCTTTCAGTCACTCATGAATACTGGTGGGTTGACCCTTATTTGACCCTTATTTTCTGAATGGATGCAGAGTGATTGATGTTTTTGAATGAAAGTGAGTTGAGACTTCTCAAGTAATGGAACAGAACCATGATTGGAACCGAGAATGTAATGTGATAATGTTGACTGTTATCATGACATACAGACAAATAACAGATAAACGATTGTATTGAGCATTTTTATTGTATATGCAATGTTAATAGCAGTCATGTATCTTTTGTATAGTGATCGGTATTTAATTTTAATCTGTTTTTATCACTGTTTTTAGATTAATCGTGGGGAGATTTATACAAATCACTTGTCAGCCTGAAGAAGGTGGGACACCACCGAAATGCGTCCCTTCCGTGTCTATCAACTATGCTTCTGTGTCGATCAACTATTTGATAAAATGCTTCTGTGTCCATCAATTATTTGAAAGAATTACTCTTGCTTCCAACGTAGGTGGACTCACAAGAGAACGTATAACAACATCCTAGGGTTGCATACAAGTACAAACGTGCATACTATATTCTATGTTAAGCACCTGTATGAGACAGGTCTCTTAAATCTATCTTCGTTAATCAAGGCATTTTTTATGTAGATTTGTTTGATGTTTGTGATTAATTTGTTCATGTGCATTACATGTGATTCTCACTACTTATGCAAATAGTTGTTTTGTGACAAAAAGCTTGCGTATTTTTTCAATAGTTGTGTCACTAGACTTTTTTTAGAGAGATATTCTTTTTAACCAATTGATTTCAGTGTTTCAACATAGATTAATAAAAATATTTATGACCTTGTGACGTTGTATTCTAATTGGTGTTATGATAGTGTGGTATGATTGATAATAGTATATGTGTGAAGTGTGCATTAAAAAAGAGAACCCAAGGGGATCTTCTGCTTTCAGTGTTTACTCCTGGTGTCCCATCCCTTTTGTGTCTTTTTGGACCCCTCTCTTATATTTTTTGCCAACACCCAAGAATGCCACAACAAGCACCACCACCACCCCGAATATGCACTCTGGACACCAATAACCCCCCCGGACCAACACTGAGGCAGCGCAGACAAAGACAGCAACCCCAGAAAATGCACCAACCTCACAAACCCAACACCAGAGATTGCAATTGTCCGCTACAGGTTCAAAGGGACAACTCACCTCCGCATCCTGACCACCATTGGTCACAGGCTGATGGTACCAACAGAGCAGAAAACCAACATCCCACCTCAGACAAAGCTGCTGGCCGTGATGCACCTGTTAGCCTCTGTTACCCTACAAACAACAACCGCCCTAGTCGGTGGAGTCATAAAGCCAGCTGAATCCAAGTCCCTCACCACGGTCATGGGTGACACCATCTGCTTCGTACCCCACTATCTATACTTCCCACACACTGCACAGGAACAGGCAGAGATCAAGCAAGGCGTCTATGCCACAGCTGGCTTCCTGCACATGTCAGGGGGCAACACTACACACAATATGCGCAACAGAAAGCGCACGTATCACACTAGTGGACCACCGGGTAATCTCCTCCAACGTCGTCGCCAACCACCCAGGCAGTGTGTATTATTCACACACCTCTGACAGTCCATCATCGACCTGGGCTACCAGGATGGCACCCACGGAAATGCACTGCTCATTGTCTAATCCCAAATGCACACACCACACACCTCTACTCCACAATCATGCAACTCACAACACAGGAAATGCACCCGTCACAAGCTCACATACAACATGCACACTCACCAGACACGAAAGCACAACTCACTGTGTGAACGTGGCACAGCCATGTACATTAGCCACCAACAGCATGGCACCTCAGCCACTCAATAGCAGAATGTCGGAAAAGGTGGGGACCAGGCATGTGTGAAGGAGGCAAGTGACAGATGAATGAGAATGTACACAATGCAAAGTGAGGCGTTGATGTGAGGGCCAGACTGCGGTATGCAAAACACACACACATATCCATGTCGACACACACCAATGGTGTTTGTAGTGTAGTAGACAGTGGATGCAACCATTTCACCCCAGCCAGTGAGGAAGATCGCGGGAATGTAGCGTGTTACATTCCCCCCTGTAAGAGTGAGCAGAGTGAGCTGGCCCTGCGTACGCCAGGCGAGAGAAGTGGTGTGAATAAAAGACATGTAACCCTGGGCGTGGTCCTCTTCCGGAATGCCCAATCTCCCTTCCAGGGCGGCACCTCTCACCACACCACAAGGCCGATGCCATCACCGTGAGCAGGATTGCTTGCGATCCTGTGTGCCTCCTGCACCCCTGGACACTGGTTCCCAAACCTGTTTTAATGGTCCCTGCGCACCCAGGCCGCAATGCCCTCCTGCTGACACTGGCATGTGTTGATGACGGCCCACCACGTGCCAGTGCATGCTCCAAGACCAATGCCCGAGACCCTGGCAACCTGCTACGACCGTCACGGCCTCCGCAAGCAAGGCATGCAGTACACCTTTCTAGTTTACGTACTCTTACCGGCTGACACAGTGGACTAGTAGGTCACACATTCGGAACTGAGTTTTGATTGCACTATGGCAGAGGACAATGTTTATGACTAACTGGAAATCACTATACTCCCTTTGATGTGGTGCCTCTAAGTCTGTGCATAGCATCACAACCACACTTGCATGTGGGCCCACGCGGACTACTGCCCGCGGCCTACGCTGCACTTGAGTAGGTCACAGAATTGGAACTGGACATGGATTATTCAGAGGCAGAGTACATAAAATTACATGCAATGTGAGGCATAAGAGAATGACGCATTGCATTTGGGAGGAAAAAAGGATCATCGTTATGGAGTTGGTCGAACACTACAGACAACTGCCCTGATGTCACTCACTCTGAGCATCGTGAGCCTACAACAAATGTCTGTGGGCCACTGCTGACCGCTGCCTCTGGCCTACACCGTGGTCCAGTAGGTCACAGAGTCTTGATTTAGCAATGACGAAGCTCATATTAGTGTACAGGCATCATCGCGGACTGCATCCCCTCTCATTCCCAGTGCCTTAAAGTCTGTTCCCCGACATTCATGGACACTCTCTGGTTGTACATTGGTGGTGTCTGAGTCTATGGACTAGGGAGTAGTTTTCTTCCTCAAGTAGCTGATACCAAATTGGTGGTGGCAAAGAGGCTTACGCTTTCCACTCCTCCATTTGCTGCTTCCAGATAATATCAGACCTCTGCATCATGGTCTGGAGGACACCTTCCACTGTCCCCCAGAACCCTCCTCCACATTCACCTTCAACATCGACGAGGACCCGCTCAGTCTGCTTGGCCCTACCTCAGTGAACCGCAAGTCACCATCCCGTGACTGGTGCCTGTGCTAGCCGCTGTGCATCCGGGGCCACTATCTCTGTGCTGCTCAAGTCAGGGACCCTTTCATCTGTGATATTGGATGACCTCTGAGACGGTGGTCTGGGGGTCATCAATGCCATGTGTATGTAGCCCTGCGCTGTCCACTGCCTCTGGCCTCAACTCTGGTCCACCAGGTCTTGTAGTGTAGTTCATATATATTCCCAATAGGCTCTGCGCATTGGAATAATATATCCTATAGATGTGACGTAGGACTTATGTCTACTAGGTCTCTATCGAATATATTAGACTTAATTGTGAGTGCCAGCTAGCTCAGAGGCCACTAGAAACTTTTTCGAGTTCACAAGAAGGGATTGTTTCCCCAAGATAAAACTGATCTTCAGAGTCGTGGAAATAATGGATAGATATTTTACTCAGTCATTCGTGCATGCTTCATTTCACCAGAGGAGCAGAGAAATAGAGAGACAGGCATTTTCAATAAAAAGTATTTATTGAACAGTCTTCTTTCTCATGCAGAAGAAATTAACTTTCACAATCGTAATACTGGCTGTAAAGTATAGAGCGTACAACAAGAAGAGTATTATAAAATAAAACTGTAAAAGCATGGTATGGTTTCTAATCCATAAAATCTATACATAAATAAATAAAGACTAAAAGTACTCAACTGGTGCTTCTTAAATACGCCTACCCAGATGTACCTAACCTAAGTCATAGTACGAGTGAAGAAGTAAGTGAGGTGTAGCATAAGTTTAGTATTTTTTTTGTCAAGAATCTATCCAAGATTTCTCTTAGGGTCTAAACAGCTCCGTACCTTGGTTTAGAATGAAGGAGGTCAGTCTCAGGACTCGATTTTCCAACATCCCACAAGGGGAGCTTGGAAACACTGGAGCAGGATTTCTCGGTAAGAGTAAAGACAGAGTCTCTCTCAGTGCATCTGCTGGAGGGTCGGCTTCCTTTGGCACTTGCTGTAGCGAGATGCGTCGGGCAAGTAGGTAGTCGTACTGCTTCAAACCACAGTGTGTTTGCTATGGCAAGTGTGGGCATATTTATACCTTGACGGTGCCGAGTTTGACGTAAAGGTGGACATAATAACGTCATCAAAGAGTCTCAGTTCTTTGAAAACTCCATGAGTTCTTGGACAAATCAATATTCAAGCAAGTGGAAGTCCCTAACTGCTGAAGCTGAGTTTTCAAAGAAATCGTTGTGGATTTTCAAAACTAGTGGAAGTAGCCAATCCGTATTTGGACTGCATGAACTATGTCTAAATATGGCTATGATTTCTATACCACATTATCAATATATTCTTTATTCGGTTTTAAAAATGCATAAAAAACCAGAAAAGCGATATCACAGATAAAAACCATCATTATACATAGTTAAAAAAAAAAAAAACTGTTGCACTTCCTTTAGGCGCCTTATCCATGAGTAACATTGGGGGTCCCTAACCATGCTTGCTAATACATCAAAGTTCTTGGTTTCTAAAGTTCATTTATCTTCACAGGGATAGGACTTTTCAAAGGTTTGTACTATGTTTAAAAATGCATTTACAGAATTTAACAATATATTTGCAAGTCCATTCAGTCTCTAGAAACTGCAATTGCAGCATGGCTGTGCGACATCTTCTAAGACCCAATAATTTTAGCAGCGGTAACAACCAAAGCTTACGATGACTAACATAAAACTTACAAAACAGAACAGTGGGAATGGTTGTCTGCTCTGAAGTTTCATCACATGGACAAGGTGGGAGGGTTTGATCCCAACTGTTTTGCTCCGGAAAAACCACCAGTCGGTGAAAGATGTTTAACCTAAATCTTATAAGAAGGAATCGCTCAAATTGCGTCAGATCATATGATAGATATGGCTCAAAAGAAAGGGTAGTCTGGACTGCCATTGAGTGTTGAACGGAAGCTTTCATTACTTCCTTGGCGATTCGCTGCTCTTCTAAGTGGCCCAGGGCCCTTACTTTCAGTTCCTTCCTAAATATTTCACCGATCGTTTCAGGAGTGGTGTAATAATTCCCAAGCCCCAGATCAGTCAAAAGATTTTTCACATACTTAAGCCAACTGATTTTAAGTGAGCTGTCTAATGACATACAATCTGCCACTATTTGCTTAGTAAGTGAGTTTTTCCTTGATGTCCAGATTTGACGCCAAAGTAAAAGTGGTTGAATTTTTGCTAAATCCACCAAATACGGGATCCCCAATTTCGTATGACATGCAAACGTAGAGACGCATTTAGGTGCCGCTAACAGAAATCTTAAAAAAGTGTTCTCTGCTACTTGTAGGGGACTAATGTTGGCATGGCCCCACACTCCTGCCCCGTATAGGGCTATCGCCTGGCATTTAGCTCTATAGATTCGTAACAGTTCTACGGGTGGCCTTTTTCCCCGCCTCTGAGAGAAGTTTATAAGTGCAGCGATTGCTCGCATTAGATGATGCTTCCTGGCCTCAATTGTGGGTTTCCAATTCATTCTATCATCAATTATAATACCTAAATAGGGGTATTGGCCAGTAAGTTCGACTTTTTCTTTGCTAAGAAATAAGTCTTTACCCCCCTTTTTCCCTGAACCTGCTGCCATTACATAAGTCTTTTTTATATTTATGCGTAGATCTAGGATTCCCCATGAAGTCAGCATACCTGTCCAAGGCCTTCTGTAGTTCTCGTGGGGTACGAGCCAGTATCATAGCGTCGTCCGCGTAGAGCAGAGCCTCTATAAGAAAAAGGTGATTTATACCAATATATGGGCATGATTCGGGAAAATTACACTAGGGTCCTGAAATACTACACAACACTCACTCCACTTTATTATGGTCGACAATACTAAATTTAATCACTAAAACATATCTAAAGCATGTGCTTATAATCCCACCCCAAAATACAAAAAATTGCATTTGAAAATGGTTGTACACATAAAATGAGCATTTGTATAGTACACATTTAAAAGCAATGATTTCATTGTAAGCATATATTATGATATAGGAAATGCTAACTGAATGAATCACGAAAATTATATTTATGGAATGGCTCTTAGTTACAGAAGAAAAAGTCGAGACCGTCCCATAGCAGAATATATAAACTGTTTTGGTTTCTGGAATAGGTAAGTGTTCAAAGAAGTCTTGTTCTCTAAGAATAGTTCTACTTTAAGCAGATTACTTTGTGCCAAAGTTCATTTTTGGAAAAAAGTCAATTCAAATCATAGAAAAATAGAGTCTCGAAGTTAGAAGTTTTTATTTTGAAAAACGAAGGTCAAATTCAGTGTAGATAGAACGCTGAGCGCTAACTTCAAAAGTTATTCTTGGTGTCAGGAGAAAACATTAAATTGTCTAGGCTGGCAAATAAATCATCTACCTCAGTAGATGAAAGTTGAACCACTTCATTATGTAGATCAATCATAAACAGATGAGAAGCATCGCTGTCAGCTTCAGTCGCATTAGCAATGTTCGCAGTAGATGGTACCTGTTTGCCTGCTGGTCCATGTATCTTACCCTCAGCTGGAATTGCCGGTGAGACATCAATGAATGCCATCATCAGGATTGGTAGCCGTTGAGGGCAACACAATGCTTGAGCCGTTACTGAATCAAGCAAAGCGTCAACATCCGTTGGCAGTGCTGATGGAAGTGTTAGACAGATATTCAACACACATTCCTCTCCACAAAGCAGGCATCGTAGAACAGGTAAGATGCAATCTTGCCAGATTAGTCTGAATGACAGGAACCATGTGGTATTCAGATCGAGGAAGCCAAGAATCGGTGTTATGCGTTCACGATACTGCATTGCCAGAAGAGCATTCTCCATGGTAATCTGGGTATCGCTGGTGACTGGACTTGCCATAACGGAGCAGGAGGAATAAAAATAGTTTCCCTGCTACGAGTCCCAAATGAGAGGCAGGCCGCTGAAAACAGAGTGCACGAAGTTAGGAAAAATGCCTAGGACTGCTTCAAATGGTGCTAACAGTCCCGAAAAAAATCATCTTAAATACATGTACAATACCAGTGATATCAGACATGTTTAAGATACGACCTAACATTTCTGCGAAATGTATGGAGCAGTTTGTTGATAATAAGGCCTGTGTCTACGCAGAGGACCTTGCAACTTGCAGATCATACGTCTCTCAGGACAAGGTCAGTGGCACAGTTTTTTGTAATAGAATGGCTTTCATTCAGCTTAAAGTATCAATTCGTATAGAAGAGATTCTCAGTGAAGGTTATAGTGGCGACTACCCGTCTGTCTTAGTTTTCGGAAACAATACTTGCCTACAGCAAGTGACCCTGGCTGACACAATAACAAGATAGGCTATTCCTGGCATCATTCCACAACAGCTGTGATCATTCAACATTATGTAGCTCCCATTGGAAAGCTGCCTAAAAATTGGATCTATCACTGCTGCCGGGGAACCCTGCAGGTGGCACGATAAGTTGGTTGAAGAACCATCACCATCTATGGTCCGCCAACCTCGCCCTCGCCACAGTCCCATGCATTCACAGAACCACCGCCGCAGGAAGATCCTTCTCCTACCTGGCGGCCAAGGCAGGTACGCCCACCTACGTCTGACCCAGGACCACCTCTCCTTCAGGAAACAGCTCAAGACCTTGCTCTTCAAGCAGTAGCGGCTCCCCCCCCTGTCCCAGCGCCTTGAGACCCTAACGGGTGAGTAGCGCGCTATACAAATCTGTCTGATTGATTGATTGATTGATCGCAGGCTCCATGTAAATTAATGCCCTGACATAGAAGTTTACCACTAATAAATACCTCCTTTTCCTCACTCCAACATTTGTGTGTGTATGGTAAATCCCAGGTCGACTTTATGTATTCTTTACCCAACCTTTCATATAGGCCTGCTGGTATGTGTTTTAAGCAATACTGAAACTGGAAAATCGTCACTGGTATTGTGGTGTTGCCATGTATTATCCATTCAATGGCTGGTTTCTCAGAAACAGTTAATGGTAATCTCTCCAGTTTTTCTATTTTCAGCACCGTATAGTCTGCTCCTCTCAGTGCCAAAGATATTTGTTTATCTGTAAGGTTAAATCCAGTAAACCATGACGTGGTGTTGATTAGACGCCAAGGCACATAGCCTGAACGAAGGTTTTGTAACGTCCAGCCTAGCAGCATTATAGAACGCAATTGAGACTGGCCATGTTGTAACATTAGCAAGTCCTGTTCCATTATGTCTATGGCAGAGGATGCAATGCTGTCCAAAGAATACATTCTGGATGACAGACTTGTCAACCCATTGTCAACTACAGAGAGAGCTTTCTCTAAATTAATACGATCAATTTCTCGGATTTGTTTCCATTTGTCTGACTTTCCATACTTCATTATAAGCAGCGTATATACCAGCGTATATGAAACGTTTATGACGTTGCTTGCGAGGTCCCAGTAAGAATTCTCTCAAATCAATGCCATCTTTAAGTAAAGTTAAGTGTTGTTTTATATCTGGGAGTGCGGATTTTTGTAGCCAGTCAAGGCACAGTTTTTCTACACTGTAAGTTGTTATTATCCCTGGATGTTGTCTCTGGACATATCTTGGATCTGGCCTAGTTACTGTAAACCCTTGTGTCTTGTTCAGGAATCTATCTTGACAGTTATTTGTGTCTGTGGGCCAGATTAACCATTTTTTCCAATCAGGATTAGTTCTGTTTTGTTGTAAAATATAATTTACGTCTACCTCCTCATCTGTAGTTCTATTACTATCAGGTGTGGGCTTAGGTATGGACGGTTTGTTTAAATCTTTTATCTTAGCCAGGCCAAGACAAGATTTCTGTTGACTTATTTCTGGGATGATGCAGGCACTGAAAAATGCTTCTAAACCTTCTACCTGCCAGTCTATTGTGCCCCAGACAGTTTTTGTCTTAATGTTGTTTTTCCAAAAGTCAAGACCTAATGTGGACAATTGGGCATAAAAGGCCGCAGAATATATTTGATGAGTATTAGTCAACATACTTTTCATGCCTGTCTTATTAACCTTTTTAAAGTAAAAGCTTTCTGGATTTGTGACATTTAAACCTGAAAAGTATTGAAATTTTTCATAAAATGTTTTTGAGCTAACCTTCGGGTGGCTTTGGACAATGTTCCCATTGATTATAAGTTAAAACATTTCTAGGGATTGCAGATTAGTGCAAATAATGATGACCAAAATCATTAAAACAATAAATATCTTCATAATTTGATGAACCTTCTAAGTATTCATGTTTTGCAAATTTTGCTGACAGTTCTTAGTCTGCCATCATGTTATTAACAGTCTCAAAGTCCCAATAATCAGAAAATGTACTGTGTAAAATAAAATCCCTCAAGGAAAACTTAAATTGGTGAGGAATCTTCAGCAGCTCGACAGGACCATAAATATCATAATCAGTTCTATCCCATGCTATACCACCAGGTAGAGGAACGGCTTTGATGTTTACTGATGACAGGTCTCTTTGTTCATGATGAGATGATTTGTGTGGCTTCAGTAGCAAGTTGATGTTCTTACTTTCTGTGTCCATTTTACTATTTTTCCCATCTATCATCTTTCCCAAGCTTAAAACAAGAATGAGCCATAGTATGAGAAAAAGTACACCTAACACAATCCAAAACTCAACACAAGGTGAAACCAGATATGTATTTATAAGCTGGTGAAAAAGTTCTGTTATTTGTTCCTTGAACGTTTTATTTGCTAGCGTTGTTTCAGGCTCACTGGGATCCTCAGAAAACGTATCAAAATTGATGAAATAGCCAGAGGCAGTTCTGTAAATTGTTGGTATTGCATCTGGATTATTTGAAATGGCTGGGGCTGCTTGTTCTCTTGGCATGTTAGTATAGTCAGATGCTACATCATTGTAGACGGGAGTTTCTTGACGAACTGTTATTTGGGTTTCAAGAGGCCCAAGTTCCATGGCTTTGTTGCAATGTCCTTCTTTCCTCACTGCAGATTCTTCAAAAGTGATGATTCTTTCAGTTTGAACCTGGATGGTAGCAAGATTTGGTTGTCTCCTACATCTTTGGAGTCCACTGGGCCTACTACTTATTATCAGCCACATGGTGTGGTTGTACCCCGTCAATTGATATGGACCGGTTCTCTTTTTTTCCAGCACGTGGCGGCAGTAACACTGTTCTTGTTCTTTGGACTGCTAGTACAGGTACTGGTTTTCTGTAAGAAGGCTCAATTTCCTTCTTATCCGCTATTTTTACTCTAACCAGATCCCCAATCTTTGGAATCCAGACAGGTCTTGCTGGGACAGGACGTTTTTCTTCAGTGGTTGTTGGCTTCTGTATGGTGTTGCTTAGACTTCTTCTTGTTTCATTTAAGTCCTGTAAAACAGCCAAATGGTCTTTGAAATTAAAGGGTTTTTGTTCTACCACTGAAGTTTGACAAACGAGGTCTTCGACCATCATTCTAGTACCAAAAAGGATTTCATATGGAGTGATTCCACCCAGAGAAATTCTTGGCAGGTTATTTAGACTACGTTGGACACTTATTAGATGTTTGACCAACCCTTCAACCAAACCTAATACCCTAGTTGTTATAGATTGCTTTATGTCACGGTTTTTTCTTTCCACAACCGAATTTCCTTCAGGATGGAATGAACTTGAGCACTGCAATGCAACGTCCAAGCTGGCCATGGCCTCCTTGTAAGCTCGTGAGATAAACGCAGGACCCTGGTCAGAATGTAGCATGCCGATTGCGTATGTGCCGATAAAGACTCGTAAATCTTTTATAACAGTTCGGGCGTCAGCCGAGCGCTCAGGCCACATCCAAATAAATCTTGTCCTAATAGTTGTAGGACCGCTTTTGTCCATATGGACGTGTGAGCGTTGATAGTCTAATTCTATCTAACAATGGTGACTGTACTGGGCTGGCTACACTGTAGTCAGAAATCTGGAGGCGCTCTAAGCTGTGATTTCTGTAACATACATCGCAATTAATTCCGAATTCGAAAATGTGGGCATTCATCCCTGGCCACCAGTACATCTCTTTTAGCTCTAGTAGAGATTTTAAGATCCCTTGATGTATCAGACCCTCTCCCATATGTGCTTCTTGAATAAAAGCACCTCTCCCATTTCTATTTGGAATGACCCTATCCCCCACTCCAGGGATTCGAGCAAAGGGAACGGAGTTGGCATCAATAATCTTTGAATATTCTAGTGGATAGTTTGGAGTTAACGCAGCTCCGCTGCCTTTGCTTGTGGCTTTGACAGCTAGCATTGCTTCACCGTCTATTTTTGTTTTTGAACGAGTGATTGCAGCTACAGAAGCCGTTTGCACAGCTGCCTGCGCGGTTTCATCAGCCAATGAATTCCCTTCAACGTGAACGCCATCACGCTGATGACTCAGTGTATGGATCACGTGAGTCTTTTGTAGTTCTTTCTGTAAAAGAACTACTTGTTCCCAGAGCATTTTATGCTTTATTGTTCCTCCTTTTGCATCTTTGAAACTGTTTTGAACCCAATTCTGCAAGTATTCATTGTAAGATTGGACACAGTAATACGAATCACACACTATGAGTGTGGGGAATTCGCGATCGGTATTTTCAAGTACAGTCTTGAAAGCCTGTAGTTCAACTCGTTGAGCTGTACAGTCTCTGAGAGATTGAGTTTTTGTGACCATTGGTCTGAATTTACCATCGCACCAGCGACATATAACAATCGCGAACGCAGCACTATAAGCTTGTTTTCCCCCAATTGCGGGCTGTGCTGATCCGTCTGTATAAATTATACATCCGTAATGTTCTAGAGGCAGAATCTCAGTGGGCAGAGGACATTCTTGTTCGTATTGTAGAAATTCTTGAGTTTTCAAGTAGGGGTCAAAAACGTACTCAATGTCTGTTGCAGCGAGAGAATGAACCCATTGTATCCATCTTGGATGTAAAACTTTTGCATTTGGAATGCTCGCTTTTGTCACTGCCTTTAAGGCAGGTACGGGAGTAACAACTTTTATGCGTTTTCCCTGTGCAAGGGCTCTCTCTTTTGCTACTGCAGTTTGAACCGCTGTCAGAATTTTTTCTGTTGAAGTGAATTTCATTTCAGCTTGTGTGTACAAGTGTGATCTGAAAGCTATTGGTACCTTTTCACCTTCATTAAAGGTTAGGTATGTGTTTCCGCATCTCCCTGGGATGATTCGGATTACAAGGTTGTGTTTGTTTATGCGTGTCTGTAAATAGGTTGTTGCTAACATGTCTGTTTGCACTGAATGCAAAATTTCTGTGTGTTTTTGAGTCCAATATTAGGTTTGAAATCAGATTTGATTAATTCGTAGAGAGGTTTAACCCTTTCTGCATAGTTTAGAATGTAAGCTCTTCCAAAATTCAGGAATCCTAAAACTGTCTGTAAGTTTTCAGCTTTTTGGAGTTTGGAGCAGCGCACATTTTTCTAAAAAGTTTGCTGCCAGGCTTTTGCCTTCACTTGAAAGTTCATATCCCAAGAATAGGACGTTTAGGTCGGCAATTCTTAATTTCTTAAAATGTAATTTGTACCCTTCAGAGGTGATACCAAGTATGATGGTGTTCACCCTCTTCAAGTGCCTGTCCAAATCATCGTCTGTACGATAGATGTCATCGACATACGATAATGCCTCATCATACGTTTTTTAGTAACTCTTTTACTCTTGCTGAAAATAACCCCGGACTATTCTTGAATCCCTGGGGGAGACAACAGAAGTGACGCTGTGCCCCCGTAATTGAGAAAGCTGTCAAGTACCTGCTTTCAGGTGCGATATTTTGATAGAAGAAACCATTTGAAATATCTAACGTAGTTTTATATTTTTTGCGCACAATGTTATTCATCAGTGCTGTACTGGGTGCATTTTGTATTGCAAAGGTTTTGCAACAAGAATTTAAATGACTGTAGTCCAAAACTAGACGATATGTATTTTCTGGTTATGAGACAGGAAACAAAGGATTGTTCATGGACGAGGTGCATGTTTCAATCACTCCTTGGCATTCAAGTTGATCTAGGATCTCTCTGACCTGTTTTTTAGTTTCTTGCTTAACTGGATCCTGCTTCTGAGCAGTTGGTTGATTATAGTGAGGAGAATCCTCATCCCATCCCACATGATTTTTTATAATGCATAATGTGGCATAGGTTTATTTGTTATGAATATATGAATAGAAATATGATTTAAGAAGGCTGGCATAATGATCTCGCCATGTGGGCTAAGCATGGGCGGAAAATCCGTTTCGCTCGCGGATTTTGCGGATTTTCGGTAAATTCGCAATCCGCGAATCTCCCGCAAAATCCGCAAATCCGCGAGCAGCGGATTTTATGGCTTGCTCGCACTGTTCGCGTGAGTTCGCGGCTTGCCAGTACAACTTCGCACCCCGCGAGTAAGTGCTAAATTGCAGAAATACGATCTTAGCAAAACTGAAACTACTTACCAGGTTCAAAAGTTCAGGCTCATCATTAGTAGCCATTTCCTGTAGTGCTTCCTGAGGGGCCCCTTCAGAGTTCAGTTGCCAGTTGCAACTATTATGTGACCCTGCTCTGAACCTCAGAATAGTTACACATATGCCACAAAGGTCCTGAATTACAGCTAAGGGAGACAAGCAGGAGCCAGGCTGGAAGTTAAAATCCATTAAATAGCCCCTAATTCATTATTGTCAGTTGGGGCAGGGCAGGTGTTGTAACTAATTTTGCAACAATGAAAGCACTTAGCAAGTGCAAAAGATCACTAATCAGGAAGCACTAAGGAAGCAGGTGCCAGCTAAAAAAATATTCTGTGACACATTAATCAGCCCCAAATTAATTCAGGTCACTTGAGGCAGGGAAGGTGTGCTTTGCTTTGCCGAAAATAATGTACACTGGACAACCAGAGGGTGTGGTGATGAAACAGAGGGTGGCATGGGTGGGCCAGAGGGTGGCATGAGTAGTCAGAGAGTGGCAGTGGTGACAGAGAGTGGCAGTGATGAAGAAGAGTGTCCCAAACAGGCTGGACACGTAGAAACAACAAGTTCGCAAAACTTGCGACCCGACAGGTTAGTTCGCAAATTGCGAAATTGTAAAAACCCTCGCGAACTGGCAGAAACACGCGCGAACACAAAAAAAAAATCCGCAAATTCACGGCAATTCGCGGATTTTGCGGATTGCGAGTTCGCAAATCCGCAAAGTTCGCGAACGCGAGATTCGCAAAATTCGCCCATGCTTAATGTGGGCACTCCCTGACAAATTCAGGTGGCCAGTTTTTTTCAGCCAGAAGAATGTCATAACCCTTAGATAGTTTTTCCCAAAAGAGTGCTTTTATATTCCTAGTTACGTCCCCCTCTATTCAGAGTGTTACTTCATATAACACATGGGGTACACTAACCCTGGTATCTGCAGTTTCAACCTGAATGCATTCATTCAGGTCCACTGTCTACAGATGATCCTTCAGGATCTTGCGAGCTATGATAATTTCGGCTGCGCTGTCCAGCATTGTCTGGGCCCAATCACCCGTTCTTGAGTGTGTCCTCAAGATCCTCGGCATGTCTGATTTTAAGACTTGCTGCCTTCTTTTTGGTGAATTGGGTTTTCCTTTTTTTTGGAACGTGTTGATCGTCTTTGGACTTCACACGTTCTTCCTTGTGTTATGATCGCCCTCTTCTTTCGGATTTCTGCTAAAAAGTCTGAAAGGTACGGGAGGAACGTGTATCAGTATCTTGATATCTATCATGTTTTCTAAAATTATCCCTGTTTTTGAGGTTATACCTTTTTTCAGAGGGCTCCTTTTGAGGAGACCTACCTCTATATTGAGGACACTTTCCTTTAGGAAGTGTCTGTCTAGAATTTTCCCACTTCTTTTAGGAGTAGTGAGTGTGTTTTTAATAAAAACTTTTTCAGGATTTTCTGTTAGTTCGGGCTTTATAATAACAATAATAATATGAACATTTGTAAAGCGCCTGGTTACACCAGCTGGTGTGTCCCTGCGCTGTGATGAGAGGCTGACTACCGAAGAACCTGAACCGCAAAAGAACCCAGACAACTCAAGAGACCTTAAAAGCGCTGAAAGAGATGAGTTTTCAGGTCTTTCCTAAACTTAACCTCGGAAACCTCTAGCCTAAGGCTTGGAGGAAGTTTGTTCCAGTTCTGAGGAGTCAGGCAATGAAACAACAGCCCCCCCATCCTAGCCTTCTGAACCTTGGGAACAAGATATAGGCCCATCCCACGGGATCTAAGTAATCTACTGGGAGCATAGTGGGTAATCAGGTTAGTCAGGCATGCGGGACCCAAACCCTGGGAAATGTGATGGCAGACGCAGAGTGCCTTTAACAGCACCCATTCCCTAATGAGTAGCCAGTGAAGGGTCGCCAGAGCCTTCCTTGAGGGGGCATTTGTTGCGTGAGGACCAGCCGTGCGGCTGCATTCTGCAGACATTGACGTCTATTCAAGCACTCAGCCGTAGCGCCCAGGTACAGTATATTTCCGTAATTGAGGTGAGACATCTCAAGGGCATGTACCATAGACTTCCTGGCAGGAACAGGCAGCAAATCCAGAGTTTTACAAAGGCCCTTAAGGACCCCAAAGCAGGTCCCCACCCCCGCCTAGTCAAGTGTTCAAAGGAGATCTTGAAATCCAGCCACACACCCAGGTCCTTCACCTGATCGCTAGGCATAGGAGTAGGTCACAGACTCTGAGGCCACCAGGCCAATGACCACACTGATGGGGCTCGCCCCACAACAAGCACATTGGTCTTTTTCACATTCAACTTCAGGCAGGTATTAGCCATCCAGACTGCTAGTTCTTTCAAGCATGACACGAAGTTGACGGCTGCCGAGTCCTGCTCCTGAGTCAGGGAGACTACTAGTTGCGTGTCATCGGTATAGGACACTACCCCGATCCCAACCCCTGATCCCGAAGCATCATGGTTTCCCTCCCAAACGATCTCTTCCTAGTTCTTCATAGGATTTTTCTATTATTCTGGCCAGTTCATATGGTTGCTCAGTTACATCAAGTTCTTTTAGTTTTTGGTGTATTGCCACGGATTCTGCTTCACCTTTAATATTAGCTAATATTATAGCTAGGACCTGTTTGAAATCTTTCAGTAACTTCATACCGAGATTTAAAGCAGGCTCTGCCCCGTATTCATTTTGAATCTGTTTCAGTACATCTGGTATTACCGCCATAGACGGAACACCATGTGTTTTTGTGTAGATTGCAGCAAAGACTGTACCCCAAGTGTGGTGCTATCCCCATTGGTAAACAGATTGTAAGAAGCCTACGTTTCTCTTGAGGTGTACTATCGGGAAATACTGTCTTGATCTGAGTAATTTTTTGAGCTAACCAGAATGGAATTTTTTCCTTTTTTGTGGGTAATTTACCAATGACCGAATGTATGGTCTGTGGTGTTATTTTGTTTGTGTTACCTTGATGAGGGGTTTGCTGTGGAATTCTTATAGCAGGTTGGACTGTTAGAGTCCGCATGCCATATTGTACCAATTGTCTATGTATTCTAATGAAATGTTTTAGCTGAGCTTCCAGTTCTACATCTGTCATTCTTTCAATGTCAGGATGTGGTGTATAGCTGGCTAGTACCGGCCATGTTGCTCCGGGTCTACCTAGTGGACATAGCCTGGTAATGTGATTTTGATGTTGCAGGGTGCCTTTAAACCAGAGCTGATGCTCTTGGTAAGTTAGTGGAATTTCAATGTCCTCGAAAGGAACGTATTCCACTGGATGTTCCTCTATCTTATAGAAGTGGAACACATGTGTTGTTGGATTTGCTTGTGGAAAGATAATCCATGAATAGAATACCTCTTTGTGCCTCTATGACAAATATAACCCTACCACCTCTTGGTGATAGGCCATTTTCTTTGAGCTTTATAGCGATGGTTTTCCTGACATTTTCCGGGATGTTTATAGCATCCTCGTCATTTTGTTGGAAACCTGTAACGTCTAAACCCGGTCAGGTTGTAGATGCTGCAATTCCACTGGCCTCAGGATTATCATCTACGGCCATTTTATTAAAAGTTTTACAGAGCAAGTTTCAAGGAGACAAAGATATGGAGCACAATTTTTTTGGAACACTATATCCTTCAACGTTGAACAAAACAAAACTAATAAGTAGGATTTCCATCTTACTCAGTTATGGCAGATTTTTTATCCTTTTACCAACTCCAGACGTCTATTGGAGTATTTTACTGGAAAAAAGGGGTCTTTGTGAAAAGCACGACCGAGTTACTCTAGTATCTAGCGTTAAATTAGTGCCTTACCAAACGTTGGGTACCATGTAGTGTAGTTCCTATATTCCCAATAGGTTCAGCACATTGGAATAATATATCCTATAGATGTGACGTAGGACTTATGTCTACTAGGTCTCTATCAAATATATTAGACTTAATTGTGAGTGCCAGCTAGCTCAGAGGTCACTAGAAATGTTCTTGAGTTCACAAGAAGGGATTTAGTTTCTGACAACCGCATAAACATGACAACTTTGTTTCCCCAAGATAATACTGATCTACAGAGTCATGGAAACAATAGATAGATATTTTACTCAGTCATTCGTGCATGCTTCGTTTCACCAGACGTGCAAATAAATAGAGAGACGGGCGTTTTCAATAAAAATTATTTATTGAACACAAGAAAAAAACTGCTACAATCGTAATACTGGCTGTAAAGTATAGAGCGTACAGCAAGAAAAGTATTATAAAATAATACTGTAAAAGCGTGGTATGGGTTCTAATCCATAAAATACATACATAAATAAATAAAGACTAAAAGTACTCAACTGGTGCTTCTAAAATATGCTTACCCCGATGTACCTAACCTAAGTTTTATTACGAGGGAAGAAGTAAGTGAGGTGTAGCATAAGTATAGTAGCCAAGAATCTATCAAAGATTTCTCTTAGGGTCTAATCAGCTCCATACCTTGGTTTAGAATGAAGTAGGTCAGTCTCAGGACTCGATTTCCCAACACCCCACAAGGGGAGCTTGGAAACACTGGAGCTGTATTTCTCCGCAAGAGAAAATACAGCGTCTCTATCAGTGCATCTGCTGGAGGGACGGCTTCCTTGGCACTTGCTGTAGCGATATGCATCGGGCAAGTAGATAGTCAAACTGCTCCAAACCACCATATGTTTGCTATGGCAAGTGTGGGCATATTTATACCTTAAAGGTGCAGAGTTTAACGTAAAGATGGACATAATAACATCATCAAAGAGTCTCAGTTCTTTGACAACTCTATGAGTTCTTGGACAAAGCAATATTCAAGCAAGGGGAAGTTCCTAACTGCTGAAGCCGAGTTTCCCAAGAATTCATTGTCAATTTTCGGAACTAGTGGAAGTAGCCATGCCATATTTAACTGCATGAGCTATGTCTAAATATGGTTATAATTTCTATGCCTATATAAGGACAAGTTGATTTATACCTATATTAGGGGATGAATCGGGAAAATGACACTAGGATCCTAAAATGCTGTACAACAGTCTCACACATCCAGTCGAGTCATGACTGGCCCGAACGCAGCATCACCGCAGGAGGCACAAGCCACCATCGCCAGGACCACCTCCAACCGCCCTCTACCAGAGTCAAAACAGTGGTGCTGACAAACTAACGAAGTTGTTCACACCTGTCGTGGATGCCATCATTTGCCTGAACCCCTGATCACCCCTCTAGGTGCCACTGACTAAGTGCACCGCAACCCATGGACTATTGCTGATTGAGTTTGTGCTTTGGAGAGGTTGTGCAGCAACGTCACCTCAGGCAGTGTGGGAGACCTGGGATGTTGATGAGGAAGATGATGTAGGTCTAACACACCCCACTGCATCTGCATCAGGAATATCCAGAATGGACACAAGCCTAGTCATTCTCATCACATGAGCACGCTCAGTTCTAGTGCCCAAACCTCAGCGCACTGCAACTCGTAGAAACTTTTGTTTGCATATTGGGTGACCACTGTACTTGCTCCGGCACCCTCCATGTTGCTCAGCAGTTGACTATGTTATGCAGGAGTTTTCTGTTTCCATTGCACTGCTGTCCACGGTTCCTGTTGTTGCCAGCACCAAGCACTCCGTGCGGGCTGGCTTATACTCACCCCACACACATCCAGCACAGGCGTCAATGTACATGTGGCCCTGCAAATAAAGGGGCCAGGCGCACATGCCCATAGCCAGTTCAACATAATATCTGCGTGTGTCTCTGTGGTCTTGTTGTATGCATGAGGATCCTGGGCCATACGACATTACATTGTGCTGTGTACAGCGGATGCAGACATGTCACCGCAGGCAGCGGGTTAGAGCTTGGACATGTAGCTTTGTCATCACCCACTCAATGTGTAAGGGGAGTGGACTGGGCCGTCGTATGCAGAGCCACTGTCGGTGTCTCTTTGGCAGTGTGGTCACCTTTGTGGGGTGTAGGTGGTCCCTAAAGGATAATGAACACCCACGTATGTGATCTAGTTTGCCTTCCATGTGTTCAGACCACACCCACACCTGTTCGGCCACCTCATTTTGGCATTCTGATACCTGGCGTTGGGGTGCCATGTGTGGGTCGGTGAAGTGTTGTGAGCCAGACGTGCTTGTGGGTGCTTCATGCTGTGTGGTCTGTTGCAGGGGCTTGGTTGTCCTCTACGTAGCTTGGCTGCCCTTGTCCTGGTGGTGGTTTGTGTGGGATGTCCATGGACTGTTGTTGGGTGTCGGTGGAATGTGTGGTGGTCCTCTCCAGCATCAATGATGTGTGGTCTTCTGTGCTCTGCTTGGGGTGTCATGTGTCCCTCTGCAATGTGAAGGGGAGATGCATGTTGACATTGTGTTGACATGTATGTTGGCACATTGTCCTTGTTTACCTGCAGACTGTATGACAATGTGCATTGTGACTGTTTTGGAGGTGCTGCATTTAGATGTGGGACAGTGTACATTTGGACTACATGACGGATGTGAGGTTGTACGTGTATAAGAATCCACATTTGTAAAGCGCGAACAACCGCCCGTAAGGGTCTCAAGGCCCTGGGGTCCGTCGGGAAGATTAGGCAAGCTGTTGTCCAGAGTCACATGGTGCTGGGCTAATCTGCCTCCGGCGCCGGGGATCGAACCATGATCCCCAGATTCAAGCGTTAGGCGCCCTGGCCACGGCGCCACACCTCTCCTCGCGTAGATTTCCATTTCAAGTTTTCAGCTCTGTCTGATGTGGTAGGCCTGTTTCTGCATGTGCGTGTGTGTAGAGCCAGTTGTGTCCCCTGTTCTGCACTTTCAGGGTTGCACATTGTACCACATTGTCGTCAATGTGGATGTGCTGTTATTGCTATGTGTGTGTGCTGCAGTGTGTCACAGGGATGAGGGACATGATCCAAGGTCAGTGTGGCGGTCTTGCAGGTGTTGGGTGATGTGCTCATGTCGTGAGATGCCGAGGATGAGTCTAGCCACAGTGTTCTGGATGATCTGGAGTTTGTGTAGCTGGGATTTGTTGATTTCAGCATAGAGTGCATGTCCAGTTTGCTTGTTATGAGTGCTTGGGTGACAGTCTTTCTGGCTTCGGGGAATCCACTTGAAAGTCTTGTGGAGAATGCGGAGGGTGTTGAAGCAGGTGGGGGAGATGGGGTTGATCTGTCGGGTCATGGTGAGGGAGGAGTCGAGTATCATGCTGATATTCCAGGCGTGGTCTGTGGGGGTTGGGGGTTGCCGAGAGCAGTTGGCCACTGGGATTGTCCTATGCAGTTGGGGAGGGTTTGAGGGGACTTCTGTCTTCTTCGAGTTGAGTTTCAGACAGCTGCTGCTCACACAAGCTGTGACGTCTTTCTTTCCTCTTGTTTTGGAAATCAGAATGCTCCAGATCCAAAAAATGGATCACTCTTGGTCATTTGAAAGGGCTCTCGTTTAAGATCCACAATATGTGAGCCGGATTCAGGCATGGATTCCTCAGTTTATGCTTGATAACAATGCTAGTACCCCAATCCAGCGTCATTTGGGATACTTTTAAGGCCTGTCTGCGGGGTAAAACAACAAGATATAGTCTAGAATGCCAGAAAAATTAAAAAGTAATAACTGAGGGGCTATATGCAGACTTAATCAAGGTAGAATCAAGGTAGAATTAAAATGAGTTGAGCCGATCTCTTCAGGGGATACCTTCAATGCTGCTCTTCTGGAAGTAGCTACGGCCAAGGCAAGGATCATTGAACTATCTTTAAAGATTGTGGCAGATAAGTATCTGGTATGAGAAGGCTTATGACTTTAATTAAAAGATTGGGGAACAACTAGCCTTTAGAACAAGACAGTCTCTTGTCAAGCACCAGATAATGGAAATTAAGGATCCCCTGTCCGGTATCAAATCTGATCAGGCTGGGATTAGATAGCTCTTTCAACAATTTTGTCAACATCTATATTCTAAGGCGTTTAATGTGGATGCTGTAGTCATGGGGGAATATCTCTCTGAACTTGGGGAAGAAACCCTCATGGTAGAAGACAGGGAGGCCTTCAACATGTCTATATCTTCATAGAAGAGGTAGGTGCTGCAACTGACAGCTTAAAATCTGGGAAGGCTATGGGCATGGACTTTATTCCCGTAGAATTTTATAAGATGTCTGCAGGGGCATTGGAAGGGTTTCTGACTGAATGATTCCAGGAGATCCAGGAAGGGCTGCCTCTGCCTGATAGCTGGTCCACAGCCACAATTGAGGTGTTTTTTAAAAAAAATAAACCTTCTACAGAGCTTGGTTCATATTGTCCCATCACACTTATCAATAGTAATGCAAAGAGTTATGCTAAAATCTTTACTACCCGCTAATCAACAGTTATTTACCGGCTCACATCTCCTGCGTAGCATGGTTTAATCCCTGGTAGGGGTACTACCGTACACATGTGGTTATAGTTTTGATGTGGCTGGAGTTACTCAAGATCCGGCAGCTCTAAATATATTGGACGCCGAAAAGGCGTTCAACAGGTTCTCCTGGCCGTTTCTTTGGACAATAATGTCATACAACGGAATTGGCCAGGGATTTATTAATGTGGTGAAAGCCCTTCATCATCTGCCTAGAGCTAGGAATTCCCTTGCGGGGCAACTCCAAAGAGGTGGTTATCGAACGGGGTACCAGGCAAGGGTATCGCTGTTCCCCCATGTTATTTGCACTCTATATCAACCCATTGGTCAGACAAATCCATCGTAATTGTGCAATACAACAGATCAAGTTACCAGGAGGGGAGACGAAGATTTTGGCATATACGGATGACCTGGCTATCGCTACTTCTACACCTAGTGGTGCTCTTTTAGAGATCGAGAAGGAGGCTAAGAGATATGGCCTAATTTCTGGGTATTTATTAAATAGGGAGAAAACCCAAGTTATTATCAATAATGAGGAACTCTTTTTGGATGAGCGGGTTACTAAACAGGCTACTTACCTTGGTGTAATTATTATTTCGGATGTCAGAAAGATTCTGGGGGACAACCTTACCCTTTTAATCCAGAAGGTCAAACAGGACTTCGGGAGACGGAACAATTTGAGGCAGTACCTGATTGGGAGGAGTAACCTGATCAAAATGATTTTCCTTCCCAAGATTCTCTATCTCTTTGGGGTTATTCTGCTGGAGTTCAGTAATAATTGGTTCCAACTCCTTGAAGGGATGCTGACCAGTTTCTGTTGGGCATATTACGGCTATTGCACTATTGCACATTTGTTTTAAATATATAGTTTTAATTTGGTTGACCCTCTGCACTGCTGCATGTTGCAGGGTGCAGGCTAGGCCTTTTACCTGTTTTTAGGCTCTGTGTAGTGGGTCAGGTCTGGAGGGCTGGGGCTGTTCTCCTCTGCTTTGTGGTTCCAAGGAAGCGTATCTTTCCCTTTTTCCCGAACAAGACCGCTTTTGCCATTTTGGGAAGGTTGATGGGCTAGTTGTTTTCATTTCTGAACTCTCCTGGTCTAATAAAGTGGAGCTGCAACGCGGATGCACAGTGGATGCGCGCAGCGCGCATTCTGCTGGCCTGCCAATGGCAAACCCTTCTGCACCTGTCCTTGTCCAGCCAGGACCAGGGGCCAAAACCCCTGCCAGTTGTGAGACCCATCAACATATACACTACACATCTGATGCTCTCCTTAGCCTAGCACCTCAGATATCTGAAACATGTCGGCACAACCTAACAGCAGACTGCGGTCCGTTAAAATGCTTTATCTGCAACACGGACTTTGAACCTAAAAAACAGACTGCATATCATGCATCTAAATTGCACTTGCTTTTAATAAATTGTTTTTCACTAGTGAAAACATAATTATTTGATGTTTTAAACAATAAAAAGCCTGATGCTTAATTCTTAATGAAACATGGCTGAACGAATGTTCTATTCCTGATGTCCTTGATGCACTTCCACAAGGATTTGGGATACTTAGAAAGGATTGTTCAATACAAAGAGAAGGAGGAATTGCAATAATATATACATTATCGCTGAAATGCTGCGTTAAGGAGGCCAATCTTGAGAGCAGTCAGGCCTTGTTTTTTACTGTCACTGCAGTGGAAGACCACACTATAGTGGGTTTTCTAATTTATTATCCACCGGGTCCTGCAACACAATTTATATTGAGCCTTGTGGAGAAATTGGTTCAGCCAGCACTGCGTTATAACAATCTGTAATTGGGGCAGCCTCAACTTGCATTTTTACAATAAGGAGAACCTTGAAGTACAATCACTAAGCAAGGACCTTATGTCTCTGAACCTGGTGCAAAAAATTAGCACTTCAAATCAACAACTGGGACACATTCTACATCTGATATTTACCAACTCAGCTGAGATTGAGGTGGGGATGCCATGGGCAGTCCCTTTGTCAGACCACCACTTATTGTCCTTTTCTGTATTCTCGCTGGCTCACCCCCAATATGCCTAGCCAGGTAATTACACATAGGAAAAGGCTATAGTTTAACCCTGATACTTTCTCTAAGGTACTTTTCAATACCAGCCCTAACCTTAAGGATGATATCAACATAGAAAACAGGGATGTGGAAAACTGGTTAAAGGATGCATTCGACGAAATAGCACATTGGACCACGCTGAAAACTAATACGATGAGGGTATCGGCGCCCTGGTTTAATGACACATTAATGATGGCTAAAAAATATGCAAGCAATTAGAGAGCAATTGGACTAAGAACTACTGCACTATGAGTAGGGATAATTATAAAAAAGAACTCAAGCATTATCATGTGCTTATTGGCAAAATGGACTGTGACTTTTATACCGAAAAAAATTGAAAATGCTAGCAACGCCTCAAAATAAATGGTCTCTATTTTGAAAACTCTTAAATTGCATTAATTCATAACTACCCGATGTCTATTTCCTTGGAGAACTGCAATAAAACTGCTGACTTTTTTGCATATAAAATTGCAAATATTTATGATTCCTTCCCAGTGGAAGCCCGGCAGGGTATGAATCTGGAGTCCCTTTCCAAAATAACATTTGAGGGAGAAAACCTTGATGAATTTAGGGTGCGGAGAAGGAAGATCTGAAGGGTATGGCCAGGGCGATTAAATCTGGATATCCCTTAGATCCAGCCTTTCCCAAGATCTTAATGCAAGGATGAAACATTATTCTGCCCTGTGTCTCACAGCTAATTGCTTGTTCCTTTTATCTGGGTGAAATTCCTCAGAAATGGAAACAAGCGTTAGCGCGGCTATTGCAGAAAAAACAACTAATAGACTCTTCATTTTTAGAAAACTTGCGCCCAATTTCGTTGCGTCCTTTCTTTGCAAAAATTGCAGATAAAGTAGCCAACAAGCAACTTGTTAATCATATTAACCTGAATGACCTGTTTCACCCTTCACAATTTGGTTTCAGAGTTGCTCACTCCACAGAGTCGGCTCTACTCCTTGCTATGGAAACTGCAGCATGGATCCTGTTGGACCTCAGTGCAGCATTTGACACAGTATTTCATAGTCTTCCTCTCAAAAGACTGTGTAAGTGATACAAATATTTCCAACTTTGCATGTGTGCTGGAATATGTAGCACACATATTAACTAGGAAAAGTGTAAAAGTGTAAAACTGTGTTTAATCATCGTATTTTGTACTGGAAGGATACCCTTACTGTACAAAACCTATGCTTGACATCTCACACAGACTGTTGCACTATAGTACAATAGATTGTGCATGGTGCAAGGCACCTAAAGTGTGCCAGCACAAGAGGAGATCATATCTTAGAAGATATGGATCTGTCAGGCTCTCTCCCTTTCAAACAATACCATCACATCTAATGGCTCCACAGTGTTTGCTTGCCCATTACACTACGACTGGAGTGGGTTTAATTCTAACAGCAAGACCCAGGACTTTTCACTCTTCAAAATGGCTCTGTGTTAGGAGCCCTCCACTAATTTTAACACAATTGCATTTTCAGCATATTGTATTAATGTAATAATGCTCTGATGTAAGAAACTGGCTCTCTATATAGTGTACTAAAATTAAGTGCACTGTGCAGAAATTCCAGTGGATCCCTTACTGGTACACACAGGGTAAAGTAGATAATAGATAATACTAATGCTCTTTTTGTGGTAGTGTGGGCAAGCAGTTAGGCTCATCAGAGGGTAATGCAAGGCATTTTTTGTACTCCTGGAGACAATAAATGAGACACACACTCACAAATAAATCTGAGACCAATTTATAAACATAATATCGATTTTATGTATATATTTAGGATCAAAAACGTTGATCTACAGTGAGTATATTAGGAATTGCGATTTCGAAGAGTTTGGAAAAAATATTAGTTTTGTGAGCAATTGCTTACCATTGAAGGCAATGGTGAACAGCAGAAAAATGCATATGAAATCAAGCAATGCTTTCACAAAGTTCACCTTCTCATTTTAGGATGATAGAAGGACCAGGTCCAAAGTTCCAGCGGCAGAAATTTCGCAGCATACCGGATTCAGCCCGTATCAGGGTGCTGAAGACGATGGTAGCGGGTGCACTTCAATGAAGGGAGGCCAACAGGTTAGATACTGCACAGGAGGACTTAGAGGCAAATCCGGTGGTCCCCCAATAGGGAGGAGGTTACAAGGGTAGCAGGACAATGGGATTACAGCTGTTTCATTGTTACCGGGGCTGGTGGAGCTGGTTGCAGAGCAGATAGGTCAGTCGGGCGTCGTGCATTGAGAAGTCCTCGCAGTCAGGATGAGGCAACTCAGAGAAATTATTTTGGGACAGCTGGGCCACTCAGGGTGTGGGTCTCAGGGGTCTCAATGTCCCACAATGGGTGCTTGCTTCTGGTATTGTTGGAGTACTGCAGAGGCTATTCATATCTCTGTTTGCTGTTGGGAGTCAAGTACACGGGTATTGGTACGGTGCGGCTCCGGTAGGGCCTGGTGTCTCCAAACTTGGTGGGGGAGACAGATCAGACCCTCATTAACTGGTGTACCTCTTTCGATGTGGGTGCTGCATCAAAGTCATCAGGGAGCAGCACATCGACAAACTAGACTCCGTGGGATTGGTGCCTTCGGTGCACTGGGGAGTTATATACCTTCATACCAAGGGAGGTTCTTGGAGATTTTGCAAAGGCTGCTGGAGCTTCGGGGTTCTTTGACTCTTAACCTGTTCAGGAAAATACAACATGATTGTCGAAGTCCTAGAGGCAGCAGGCAGGGTTTGATGCTATTTTTCTTCTGCAGTAGAGCCCCAGTTCTTGAGTCTTGTATGTCATGGTCTTCTTCTTGTCTGTCAGAACTTAGTCTGTCAGAACTTAGGTAGAGGTTTAAGGATACATAACACAAATAGAATCTGGTGGTCATTTTAAAGGACTAAAATGATGAAGCAGATAAGAGAAAAGCAACTATTGTTACATACAACAACAAAGGTGTCCCATCCCCGGCATTGCAAAAATGTATCTTGTTGTCTCATAGGAAAAAGGGGTTTGTGGATTTCCATCCACTGCCCTTCGCAGCCAGTGTCATCATCTGGAATTCCATCTTTTCCTGTCAAAGCACCTCAATGACAAAGGAGATTACTCTGAGCCAGGTGCAATAAAATGTACAGACAGCAGGAACCAGACAGAAAACTATGAATACCAACCTACATGTAAGAGCCAACTGAAAGTGCAGTGTAAAACGTGAAGTGCAAGGTAAAAAGGATATGGAAGTAAGCAGATAACTTTATTCGGATATTGTTTCCAAACCTATTAAAAATAGTGCAGTAACGGCGTTTAACAAATATGCAGTTGTTCATAACTAAGGGCTACTAGTTTCATCCAATCTGAGCATCTTGCCCTGGCTTTCTTCAGGACCAAAACCAAATAGCTACTGCAAATAGTGAAAGAAGTAAATAAGGTGATGAGTAAAATACCTCGGTACAGGCAGGATGAGCTTTTACTCCTGTAAGAGATAAAGGTACAAAAACAATGTATGTACATGTACACTAAACAACACAATAGATTGCAAACCTCCACTACCTCCATCTAGTCCATGAACAGGTACACTCACATGTCCTGTGCGAGGTAAAAACCTCACCTCACCTGGTACTCACTCAGGTGTCTAGAGACCCCGCCCTAGAGAAAACAAAATAAAAATATTTTGTTTAGTATGGATCTCCCCATACAAATCAGGGGGGTATTCGAGCATATATCGATTGAGCACTCAGTCTCATTCCCTCTAACTAGTCATTTGTCACACAACAGCCCTCTGTGATATCCCTGCCTCATATCGCCATGCGGATATAACCATTCATCCTTATGGTCTGAGAGATGTAAACATTGAACCTCTCTATTTGATGATATCCTCATTTTTATGTTGTTTTAAGTGTTTAGTTAAGGTTGTTTGAAACGTGATCATTCTATATAACTTTTTGGCACCCTGTCTTTATGTCCCCTCTATTTCCGGACTTAGCTACCTTCCGAGAGAAATTCTTAAGAAGCACTCGGAAGAGTGAATGTAAGAAATGTGTTGTCCATATATTTTTAATTTGTATCTTATTTTAATATGCTCCCGTCTGTGCCAAACTTCACTGGGCACTGTGCTTCCAGCAACGCCCAATTCTTACAACTAACTCGGCGTTGTCCCCTCTCGGCAAGAAAGCATGACAGAAATAATGACAATAGCGATTGCAGCCGTCTATTACTGAAGGCTGGTATTGTTATGCTTCAATGATACTTCAGGCTTAGTGAAGTGCGGCACGCTTTACGCGACTATGCTGCACCAAACTCATGACCCTCAGAAACATTCAAAAGCCCTCTTAGCAAGATGGTGAGTCTGATATAAAGCCCTGTGTAGATGAGGGCGTGTGGGCTGCAACAGTAAATGCTTACGATCACAGTTCGCTACGTACCCTTCCCAAAAAACACACCTTCTGTGTTACTGAGGACAACAGACCTAAGAGTGGAGAGGTCCCCTTACCTGTCCATCGGTGCCTCGGTCCTACCCTGAGTTCATGGGAGGTACCAAGGCGCCGAGAGCAGTCAGTTTTGAATCTGAAAACACGCAAACCGAGAGCCGACGAGGGCGGTGTCCTCATGACGCTGCGTGTGCGTGATGACGTCATTATCGGTTGACAAAACTACTGAATGACGTCATCATCAAGCGTTTTGTAGTCTCTAATGCTCACTAGTTACAAAATGGATAAAGTGTCAAGTGATCCTTAGGATAGATACTAAGAGTAAGGACTATACTCTAAATGGGTTCTCGACCTAGGCAAGCCAACTAAAAATCCCGCTCAGAGAGGAGAGCTGATATATTTAATGGGTAATGCCCCCCAGAGAAAGAGCATGTGTGTAATATTAAAAATACACTTTGATGTTAATTGCCTTTACTATGAGTACCTGTGTTTACCCCGTGACACAGTGGAGCTGGATATAACAGTACACATAGTGCATCTGTTAGACAGTACTTGTATCAGTGTTGGAGTTTATGCCCCGTTTTCCCAAAAAATATATAAATGGGAGCCCTGACAGGATGGTAATTTATAGAAAGGGAAAATGTAAACCTTTCCACTTATCCAAAACTCCTGTATTCTGCATGGTACATGTTGTTTATTTTCTGAAAAGTTGAAAACAATTTTTTTTTTATTTAAGATTTTTCTACAGACCAAGTATATGGATTATAACAAAGTCCAAGGGATGGAGTCGTTCAGCCCCTGGGTGTCAGTGTGTAATTTGAAAACCCATTTTTGTTCTCTCTGAAAAAGGAACTTGGCTTTGCGACCTACATGAGGTGGTATGAAGGGTTTTTCCAAAACCGTCCATTCAAAAGCTTCCGGGCTATGATTAAACTCAATGTAATGTCTCGTGAGTTTGGTATTGCTCTTTTTCCAGTGAAATGTGCTCTTATGTTCTGACATGCGTAGGTGCACCTTCCGGGTTGTCATCCCGACATATCGATAACCACAGGGGCATTCTATTAGGTAAACCAAATTGTCACTATTACAGTTGGAAAAACTTGTCTGTATCCATGTCTATGTCCACTGTTTTAGATTGTTTAGTCTGAGGAAAAACTGAGCAACCCTCACATGGAAAGTATCCTTGGACAGGTGGTAGATACCACAGTGTGTTCAGATTTTTGTGGTATTATCTAGGACGTGTATGCACTAGGGCATCCCGTAAATTCCGACCACGCTTGAAAGCAAACAAAGGCATCAGAATTTTCTCTTTCTTGGTGTTTAAGAAGCGCCAATTTTTTCTGATGCATTTCTGAATTCCATTACTCAAGGTGCTAAATGTGTTGACAAAGGTCAATCGGCCAAGAGGAGGTTTCTCAACTCTTGGTTCGAGTAAGGCTTCTCTGTGATTGTTTGAGGCTCCTTTGTTTGTTAGCTTGATCAGTTTTCGTGGATACATTTTATCTTGAAGCTCTTTCGACAGATTGTTTCACATGTATTTTATATCCATCCATGGTTGAGCAATTACGCCTCAAGAGTAAAAACTGTCAAAAAAAGGCAGATTGTCTCGCAGTGACTTGGGATGTTGGCTGTCATAGCGCAACAGGGAATAACGCACCATAGGCTTTCTAAATAGCTTGTTAGCCAAACTATCTGCTGTTACAAAAATGGAGAGGTCAAGGAAGGCACTCCTGGCCCCACCTATTTCCAAAGTGAATCTGAGATAGTCATTCCGAGTGTTAAGCAATGCGTGAAAAAGTTTAACAGACTCCTCGTCGACCCGCCACACCACCAAAATATCATCAATGTAGCGCTTCCATAGTCTGATAGACTCATGGAAGGGGTTGGAAGTCATTAGGAAGTGCATCTGCTCGAAGTAATGTACATAAAGGTTCACTAGGCTCGGCGCATAGATGCTCCCCATACTAGTTCCAGAGACCTGGAGATACTATGAGTCTTCGAACTGGAAGAAGTTCACCTTCATTGCCAGATATGCTAACGTCATGATAAAGTTGACTGGGGTGATGGTATCCAGCTCTATGTTGTTAAGGATATCAGCAATGGTTTCAAGGGTTTCGTCTTGGGGTATTGATGTGTAAAGAGATTCCACATCGAACGAGACTAGTATGTCAAGCTCGGGATAAAAAGCCACAGTCGGTAGTAACCTTAAAACATCCTTAGTGTCTTGTAAGTAGGGAGGCATTTTATGCACTATAGGTCTTAAAAAGAAATCGACAAAAGTAGACAGGGGGTCCAAACAGGAGCCTATACCCGATATAATGGGTCTCCCCGGAGGAGGCCTTTGTGCTTTGTGCACTTTTGAAGAATATAGAAATATGGCATCACAGGATAGGTAATCTGTAGGTATGTGGATTCCTGGGAGGTAATTCAACCTTCTCTGAAGGCTTCTTCAACTGATTCCATGATAATTTTAGTCACTCTCGATGTCGGATCCTCTTTCAAAAGGCGGTAACAGTTGATTGGTTACTCCTCATCATCTGTACAGCAAAGAGATTAGTAGATGCTATTCTTGTTGAAATACAGGTGATGGAAGTCCAAATTAAAACCACAGTCACATGTATTATCTTCAAGAAAAATCAAGAAGAATCTAATAAACAGAATAAGGATTTTAAAGATTCTATATTATCATCTAAAATTTAAAAATTTAAAAAGGACTTGGCTAAGTTCAAACACGAGGTGGTATACCCATACATTAGTGATGAATATACAGTGCCAGCATTCAACAACAAAGGGAAGCCTTTGGGTGCCACATATTCTGGCAGCAGTTCAGAAGACAATTCCAGTGATTTCGATTACACTGACACAAATAGACAACAACACAGGGGTAGAGGTAGGAGAGCGTCCAGAAGAGGGTATACAGGACCCTCTTTTCAACAATGGTGGCCACCTACACCATGGGGTTTTCCCCCTACACATTTCCATCCACCAGGGCCTTACCAACCATATCAGACAGACTTCCCTAATCAGTCTTTTTTAGGGGCAGGTCAAGGAAGACCCAAAGGTTGACGGAGAAACTACCAAAATCACCAGGCACAAGTACACTGGAATCAGCCCCTTCAAACTCCCATAGTCCATATACTTGGCCTGTAGAAAAATCTTAAATAAAAAAAATGTTGTTTTCAACTTTTCAGAAAATAAACAACATGTACCATGCAGAATACAGGAGTTTTGAATATGTGGAAAGGTTTACATTTTCCCTTTCTATAAATTACGATCCTGCCAGGGCTCCCATTTATATATTTTTTGGGAAAACGGGGCATAAACTCCAACCCTGATACAAGTACTGTCTAACAGATGCACTATGTGTACTGTTATATCCAGCTCCACTGTGTCACGGGTTAAACACAGGTACTCATAGTAATGACAATTAACATCAAAGAGTATTTTTAATATTACACACATGCTCTTTCTCTGGGGGGCATTACCCATTAAATATATCAGCTCTCCTCTCTGAGCAGGATTTTTAGTTGGCTCGCCTCGGTCGAGAACCCAATTAGAGTATAGTCCTCACTCTTAGTATCTCTCCTAAGGATCACTTGATGCTTTATCCATTTTGTAACTAGTGAGCATTAGAGACTACAAAACGATGACGTCATTCGGTAGTTTTGTCAATCGATAATGACGTCATCACGCACACACAGGGTCATGAGGACACCGCCCTCGTCGGCTCTCGGTTTGTGTGTTTTTGGATTTAAAACTGACTGCTCTCGGCGCCTCGGTACCTCCAACGAACTCGGGGTAGGACCGAGAAAGCGACGGACAGGTAAGCGGACCTCTCCACTCTTAGGTCTGTTGTCCTCAGTAACACGGAAGGTGTGTTTTTTGGGCGGGTACGTAGCGAGCAGTGATCGTAAGCATTTACTGTTGCAGCCCACACGCCCTCATCTACACAGGGCTTTATATCAGACTCGCCATCTTGCTGAGAGGACTTTTAAATGTTTCTGAGGGTCATGATTTTGGTGCAGCATGGTCGCGTAAAGCGCGACGCACTTCACTAAGCCTAAAGTATCATGGAAGCATAACAATACCAGCCTTCAGTAATGGACGGCTGCAATCACTACTGTCACTATTTCTGTCATGATTTCTTGCAGAGAGTGGAAAACGCTGAGTTAGTTGTAAGAATTGAGTGTTGCTGGAAGCACAGTGCCCAGTGAAGTTTGGCAAAGATGGGAGCATATTAAAATAAGATACAAATTAAAAATATATGTACATCACATTTCTTACATTCACTCTTACAAGTGCTTCTTAAGAATTTCTCTCGAAAGGTAGCTAAGTCCGAAAATAGAGGGGACATGCAGACAGGGTGCCACTAAGTTATCCTGGATTAGCCTAGAATGATCAGGTTTCAAACAACCTTAATTAAACACTTAAAACAACATAAAAATGAGGATATCATCAAATAGAGAGGTTCAATGTTTACATCTCTCAGACCATAAGGATGAATAGTTATATCCGCATGGCGATATGAGGCAGGGATACCGCACTGGGGTGTTTTGTGACAGATGACTAGGTAGAGGGAATGAGACTGGGCGCTCAATAGATAAATGCTCGAATACCCCCTGATTTGTATGGGGAGATCCATACTGAACGAAATGTTTTTATTTTGTTTTCTCTAGGGCGGGGTCTCTTGACACCTGAGTGAGTACCAGGTGAGGTGAGGTTCTTACTTCGCAAATGACAGGTTCATGTTACCTGTTCATGGACTAGATGGAGGTAGTGGAGGTTTGTAATCTATTGTGTTGTTAAGTGTACATGTACATACATTGTTTTTATACCTTTATCTCTTACAGGAGTGAAGCTCACCCTGCCTGTACGGAGGTATTTTACTCATTACCTTCTTTACTTCTTTCACTATTGCAGTAGCTATTTGGTTTTGGTCCTGAAGAAAGCCAGAGCAAGATGCTCAGATTGGCTGAAACTAGTAGCCCTTAGTTATGAACAACTGCATATTTGCTAAACACTGTTACTGCCCTATTTTTAATGGGTTTGGAAGCAATATCCGAATAAAGTTATCTGCTTGCTTTCATATCCTTTTTACCTTGCACTTCACGTTTTGCACTGCACTTTCTGTTGGCTCTTACATGTAGGTTGGTATTCATAGTTTTCTGTCTGGTTCCTGCTGTCTGTACATTTTATTGCACCTGGCTCAGAGTCATCTCCTTTGTCATTGAGGTGCTTTGGCAGGAAAAGATGGAATTCCAGATGATGACACTGGCCACGAAGTGCAGTTGATGGAAATCCACAAACTCCCTTTTCCTATGAGACACGGTACATTTGAGCAATGTCAGGGATGGGACACCTTTGTTGGTGTATGTTACAGTAGTTGCTTTTCTCCTATCTGGTTCATCATTTTAGTCCTTTGAAATGACCACCAGATTCTATTTGTGTTATGTATAGTTGAAATTTGGGGATTGAATCTGTTTAAGTTGGTCGATAAATATTGTCCCATGGACCCTTGTTCGCTAGTGGAACTTTGTTTAATAATATAGAGGTTTAAGGATGCCACTTAAATACTGAATTTAGGAGCCTAACAGGGGGATAAAGGTAGTAGCCAATGGGCCACATACCTTTAGAGGGCCTACACCCTCTAAGTGATCACTTCCTGAGGAAGCAGGCACTACCCTAGCACTGATAGGTTGTTTCTCTATTATCCCAAAATGGTGGATTTCAGGAGAGCGGTTCACATTGCCTGCCCCACCCTAGGGGTGGTGCTTGCTGAATTTGGACACTACTCCTCATCTAACTAAATTTCCCACCAGTCCTCCAGTCAAATGTGGAGTAGGGCAAGGGGGCTGACATCCTCCATTATCTGGGGAGCCTGGGCTGAACTTCAAAGACAGCAACGCCTTGAACCTTCCCACTCTGGAAGGCCATTCTGGCCTGGAGGAGGTGTTAAGCACCTCCTACCAGAGCAGGCTTTGTTTCTGGCATCTGAGAGCGCAGACTCTCTGCACCATGAGGTCAAAAATATGTCTGATGGTGGCAGACTGGCTATGACCACACAGAGATCACACAGCAGTAATTGGTTGGTTTTCAGGGGACCCTCTAAAGGGTCTTCTGTGTGCATTTATTAATAAATATCCCACTGGCATCAGTGAGGATTTATTAGGATAAAATGTTTGGTACAGTGAAGCCATCATGAAGCTTGGAAACTTATAATGACAAGTAGCCAGGCCATGCATTCTTTATGGGTTCCCTGTGCACTTACAATATCCAAGAATTGCTCAGATATAGCAGGGTCATATCTACTCATACAGATATGCCAACACATGGGATATAGAGCATCCTGCAAAAAGAAGAATTGATAGACAGAATGCCTGAGGGCTGTAGGGCTGGCAGTAGGGGTGTCGTAACTACGTGTCAAGCAGCGTGTGAGGGCATGGCACACAGGGCTGTGTGCCATGTCAGCTCCTTGGTTTTCACTGCAAGAAGAAACACAGCCTCCAGTGGCTGTTTGCATGGTCTTGGTGCAGTGTCTCTGATGTGTCACAATGTGTGCTGCAGCCCCCGTGGACCCTCCTCAGTACCCATTCCCTAGGTACCAGGGGTACCATTTACTAGGGACTTACAAGGGCAGCTGAAGTCACGCTAATTGTAGTACAGTTTTGGGAAAGAGATCTGGCACTGAGATCCTGGTTAGCAGGGACTAAGTGTACCTACAGTTCAAAATCACAGGCATCAAGCAAAAAGTGGGGGCTAACCATGTCAAAAGAGGCACTTTCCTACACATGATTAGATGTTGTGTCACCTAGGTCCATGGTTGATCTTTACTTATCACTGGCCTATATCTAATGGTAAGAGTGATGCTATCTGCCCATCCCAGTGAATTAATTTTGCTGCCATGTTGATGGTCTTTCAAAGATTTTTTCTATGTCACCTACTACCTGATTATACCATGTTTCTAAATGCTCTGAATCTTTGAAGTTAAGGTAAGTAATAAAGGTAGAAGGAACTTGTAAGACCTTTTCCATGGGTCTTGTGATTTGTGACAGTAGACAGTTACCAATCAGCATCGTTTGTGAATACTATTATTTATAATTAGTGGCTTAATGCCTAGGAGGCTCTTTAATCCCCATTAAGAATCACATGTACATTTAAGTAGCATAGCAAGCAGTCATGGGTAACTAAATAAGATGGTGGCGGATTTACACATTGGATACTGGATACAATGTAATCATATTTGATTAAGTCAGTGTCTAGCCAGGAGTATTTCTTTTAAGTTGTTGAGCTGCCTGATTTCGAGGAGAGCGTTATGGAATAAAAAAAAACAAAATACACTTGGTAACTCATAGAAAGACCAATTGCACTCTTTTGATGGATCCAGGTGTGCAAACGGTCTATACGCCTGCAAAGTCTGCCCAAACGTACAAAGTGGCCTTTAAGTTGATATTGGAAAGATGGACAGTCTCCTCCACCACCTCATTACAGTCCTGACATGATGAGCTATTTATTAGCTCATGCACAGTTTCACCAATTATAGACAAAGAATTAAAGCCTTGCCCTTCCAAGTTGCACAGGAATGCATAATTACCTTACTAGAAAGGTGAGGCTTATCCTTGTTTTCCTTATGTGGCTTTGGCAAGATGTTTAACCCACAGAGAAAAGTGTATTATATTTTATTGTGTATTTCTTTTCCTTGATAGTGTGTGTTTTTCTTTTAGCAGCCTATGGTAGCAGCTGCTTTAATTGTCCAATTTCCACAGATTTTGCTTTTTGCTGGACATTCCACTGAGCAATAAGAAGAGGGCAGTTCAGGCTGAAGGTGGCTAGCTCTTGAAGCCCTCCCAGTATTCGCCTTCCCACTGCTTTGCTGAGCTCAGGAGTGGGGATATTGGGCAGCACTTTGCTTCTGTTGTGGGAGGTCACATTGGAACCTTCAGAGTGCTTGGTCTGGTTGCTGTTAAATCTTGTCCTTCTTGCTTGGTGGTGGGATGGATTGGGTAGGGCCTCTTCTCGGTTGATGGGCAACACGGAGAAGTGGGAAAGGCCTGCCAGGCTATTTAGATGTGTGTTTTTACTTCTCTTTATTGATGTAATTGAGGGAAAAGATGCATCTAAGCACCACCCTTTCTGAGGTTTCTTCAGGTGCGGAAGTTCCTAGCACTGCAGGGTCTTCTGGAGTGGCGGCTCCTTGCATGATCTTGAACTTTTGCAGATTAAGATCAACAATGCAGTGGATTCTGCTTTGGCAGCAAGAGAAGAAGTTCAACTGTAGAATGTGGTTAAAGAATTTCCCACTATTGTGAAAGTAAACTCCCTGGTGATGAGTCTTTTTTTTAGCGTTTCCATTATTTCTGAAGAAGCCTCTACTCCTTACCAAGTTGATAAAAAAAAGTGGAGCGGGCTTTTAAAAGAACCTATTCAGCCATGACTCTTGCTATTAGAGCAAGATCTTATTTTTTTTTGTGAAATATATTTTTATTGCAGGAATCAGCAAAATGTTACATATATGACCAGCATCATAAATCCAATAAAATCAATGAACTGCATCCCACCCACCCCCCGCAGCATGTTTTCATATACAATCATTCAGCCCACAGTCCAAAGGTCGGGCGACAAAATCCAGTGGGGGCTCAGCAGGAGAGCAAAGCTGGTCCGGATGATCCACTGTCCGTCATCTGCTTTTCTAAACAAGCCCACAAAACCCAAAAGAAAGTCCCACCCACAAAACACTAAATTACAAAGAAATCCCTCCCCAACCCAACCCCGCCATCAGTGTATGGTAGCAGCCGCAGTAGGATTCATGAGAGGACCCAAGAGGAGCGTATCAGAAACAGAAAACGCAATCGCCTATCGGGACTCGGGGCGTGCTGCATTCTCGCTATCAGAGTCGCTGGGGGCGCAATAGTCCCTAAGGGCCTGCACTAGTGTCTCCCATTCTAGCGCTGCCTCCTGTGCTTTTTCGTTACGCTGTCTCCCAGCTAGTTGGTATCTCAGCGTGCTTTCTCCCGCCGCCCACTTCAAGAGTTCGCTGTGCCACCTGCTCCCAGTCGGACCAGCTCGTGCCTTCCAGTTCCTGGTCACCTCTCGTTTGGCCAAGAGAAGCCCCAAATCAATAAATTTACTGGAAATTTTGTTTTTGGGGGTATGTGGAAACCAATGCAAAAGTCCCACCGCCGCATCGACTGATAGGGGTCTCCCCGTCACCTCCGTCAGGGTCTTCCCCACTTCCACCCAGTAGGAGGACAAACCCGGGCAGGCCCACAACATATGGAGGAGGTCTGCCTCCGGCGCCGGGCATCTAGGGCAAGTTGCCGAGCCCGTGGCGAAGTACTGTTGGATTTTCGCCGGGGTCAGGTATGCCCGATGGAGTATATAATAGTGGACCAACTGAAAACGGGCATGGCGCGTCCCCTTCCAAGCTCGCCGCACGAGTTGAGACCAGGTCGCTTCCGGGATCTCCTTGCCTATGTCTGCCTCCCAACGGGCCCTCAGGGTCGTAAGGGGGGTCAGCCCTTCATTGATCAATCTACCGTAGAGGCAAGTGACCGCCTTCACCGTGCCCGCAGACATCATGACGTATTGGCACACCGGAGACGTAGGAGGTCCCTCCTGTCCGCCTTTCCAGTGCGCCTGGATCGCTCGGACCAGGGCCGAGTGCAATAGGAAGTCTCCGCGGGGAATCTCGAAGCGGTCAATGAGCTCCTGAAAGGGCAAGAGTACCCCAGCCTCATACAGATCCCCCACCAACTGCAACCCCGCGTCTTCCCAGTCCGCCAATCGTGACCAATCACCGCCATGGGGCAAGGCCGTCAACATCCCTAATGGTATTTCAGGCGCATACGGTATTCGCAATTGGCCCCGGGCGTGGGCCTGGTTCCAACACAGGCGAATGGTCTTCTCCTCCAGCGTCAGGTCTTGCAAGGTCAAACGTTGGCGTAGAGCTATGAAGGATAGGACATGCCTGGCCATCCCTATACCTCTCCTGTCCTCCGGGCCTCGGAATTCCCTGGCAATCTCCTGGGTGAGGGTCTGGAGCTGCGCCACCAGATAGTATTTCTCAAAATCCGGCACCGCGAGCCCACCCTCGGCTTTCGGCCTCATCAGGGTTTTAAGGGCCACTCTTCGGCGGCCCGAGCCCCAGAGGAATCCGACTATCATCGACCGTAGGAGCCTAAATGTGGCTGGCGGGATCCAAACCGGTAGCGCCCGGAAATAATACAGCAGCCGGGGAAGAGCCACCATTTTGAGGAGAGCGACCCGTCCCGCCAACGAAAGCGGTAGCGTAGCCCAGAAGTCCATATTACCCCGTAGTGCTCGACTGCATCTGGTAATGTTTCCGTCCAGGAGGTCAGATGGGTCATGATAGATATACACTCCCAGGTACTTGAAGCAGTCAGGTTGCCATCTAATCTCTCTATTGAGGACTGGACTAGGGGTGCCTCTGCGAACCGGGAAAAGGCATGTCTTAGCCCAATTCACCCGTAGGCCTGAGACCTCCCCAAACGCCGTGAGCGCCGTCTCAGCTCCATGTAGGGCTACGACTGGGTCCTCAAGGAAGAGCAACAGGTCGTCGGCATATAACGAAATGTGGTGCGGGCCCGAAGGTGTCCAGAAGCCATTGTAATGAGCCCCCGATCGGAGTAGCAGTGCGAGAGGCTCCACCGCCAGCACGAAGAGAAGTGGGGATAACGAGCAGCCCTGTCTCGTGCCTCTTTCTACCGGGTACTGCGAGGAGATTAACGGACCCGCCCGAACCCTGGCCGATACTGAGGTATATAAGACCGCGGTCCACCTGATGAAACCCTCGCCGAGGCCGAACCGCCGCAACACAGTGTGCAGGTAGTCCCATTCCAGGCTATCAAACGCCTTCTCTAAGTCCACCGATAGGACCACCGGGCACGAAGCATCCACAAGCGGTTCACCCAGCAAGCGGAACAACCTACGGATGTTCATTGTCGTGTTCGCTTGGGGATGAACCCAGCCTGGTCTTCATGTACCAGGGAGCTCATGTGGCCCAGCAGTCTCGAGGCCAAGATGCTGCTCAGAATCTTATAATCGACCGTCAGCATCGATAAGGGACGGTAGGACGCCGGATCGGTCGAGTCCCGACCCGGCTTGAGGAGGGGAACCACCAGGGCCTCGCGCATCGAGCCGGGTAGTCGGCCAAGCCTCTTCGCCTCTCTATATACGATCACCAGTCTCGGAGCTAGGAGGTCGGCATAGGCCGCGTAAAATTCCACAGGAAGACCGTCTAGGCCTGGGGTCTTATTCCGCGCCATCTTTTTAATGGCGCTGCGGATCTCCCCCAGTTCAATATCGGACCCCAGGGCTTTCGCCACGTCAGGCTCCACCGCTGGGAGCTCCAGGGGCCTCAGATAGTCCTCGAGAAGGTCAGGGTCTTTGGCAGCACGACTGCGATACAACTGATCATAGTAGTGCCGGTAGCAGCCTAAAATCTCTGGTTGAGTGTGCACCATGGTCCCGTCCGCCATGCGCATGGACGTCGTCAGTGAGGTCTGGCTCGTAGGGTTAGCCAGCCATGCCAGCAATGCGCTCGATCTATCCCCTTCTGCGAGGGACCGAACCGTATAGGCCTTGTAGTCGAAGCAGCGCAGCCGCTCGACCTCTGCCGCCACCGCCTCCTTCGCCTCTGCCGTGCGTCCCTGGAGTTCAGGGTGCCCGGGGCGGCGGAGTTCCAACTCGCGAAGCCTCCGATCAGCCACGTCCAAGTCATCGAGGATAACCCGCCTCATACCTACCTTCTTGGTGATGCAATAACCCCTCACCACCACCTTAAAAGCGTCCCATTCCAGCGCTCTCGAACTCGCAGAGCCCCTGTTGGACGCGAAATACTCCTCGATCTTATCACCTAAGTCCGCTCTGAATACAGTGTCCTCGAGGATCTCAGGGCGTAACTTCCAGGTAGGCACCGCCGGCGCCCCCGGAAACCAGCGAAGGGCCAGCAGGAGGGGGTTATGGTCCGAGATGGTCCTAGTCAAGTATTCGGAACGGATCGCCGCTGAAACCAGTTCAGTCGAGCCAAGAAACCCGTCCAGCCTAACGTGCAACTCGTGTAGGCCCGAAAAGTAGGAGTAGTCTCTAGCGTCGGGGTGTTGCGCTCTCCAAATATCCGTCAGACCCCAACGTGTCTGCCAGTCCCTACGACCTTTAGCCACACGGCGGACCGGAGAATCAGGGAGGGGCGGATGCGAGCGATCGGTCTCCACATCCACTACCGAATTAAAGTCCCCACCGAGCAGGAGGGGCCCCGTGAAAAAGTGGGCCAACGAGCCCGATAACCTAGAAAGGAAGGCAATCTGGTCCATGTTAGGTGCGTATACACAGCAAACGTTCAGGTCCCTCCCCCCCAGAGTGCCCGAGATGGCCACGTAGCGCCCCTCTGGATCTACCACTGAGTTCGTGACCTGGAAGGGAACCCCAGCCCTAATCCAGATTAGCGCCTCCCTGGCATACGCGGAGTACGACGTGTAGAAGACCTGCCCCCTCCACCTACACTGTAGCGCCGCCCCTTCCGCCTTGTTCAGATGGGTCTCCTGCAGCAGCGCCATTTGTATTCCCCTACGCACTAAATAAGCGTGGACTTTGTGCCGCCTAGACATGGTATGAAGCCCCCTTCACGTTCCAAGTAATACACTTCACATTAGCAACGTCAGCCATTGTTCCATACTGTCCGAGCAAAGTCTCCCCATCTGGGTCCCAACAAAGAGCGAACAACAATCACCCCAGCACTGATGGCGGCCATTTCTCCCAACCAAAACTCAACAACTCTTATGTTAACCAAACCCCTGCCCACCCTCCCCAGAACAGGACCCAAATAACTCCATCTAGTTCCCATCCAAACCATGCCCTCAGAAAACCCTTTGTCCCCAACTAATCCTACGGTCACCACCGTAGGAAGGCCTTAAGGGCCAGGTGCGGGCTGGGTGGTGGCAGTGGGCCTTCGATGCCCTGGCTACCAGGACTAAAGCAAGCCCAAAACAGTAACGGAAACCCTCGGGGCAAAGGCAAGGCACCCCACCCCCCGCTTCTCCGGAGATCATGCTGAACCATCGGCTCCCGCCACCCCCGCTACGGGCCCCCACCCAAAAGGATGCAGCTCACCCCGTCAACCCTGTCCATCAAGAAGGTCCTCAACCGATTTCGGCGTGATCACCGGTGTGCTGATGCTATCTGTCACCGAGTTCTCCGAGTCCGTCGATGCCCCCTCGTCACCAGGGTTCTCTTCTTCCGCAATGGTATCATCTCGTGAACCAGATAGTGCAGACAACACCTCCAGTACTCCTTTTCGCTCCGTCGATGTCTCCGCAGTAGAAGGGCCGCCCGACCGGCCCCGGCGACTCCGCATCCTTGTAGATCGCCGTCGCTGTCCCGGCTCCGCTGTTGGTTGAGATGCGGAGGCGAAACCATCTTTCCCAGCTCTATAGAGTTCAAGCCAGTTACAGGCATCCTCCGGGGTATCGAAAAATTGAGTCTTGTCATCGACAATGACGCGGAGCTTTGCAGGAAATAGGAGCGAGTATTGGATGCCCTCGCTCCGGAGCTCGCGCTTGACCGCCAAGAATGAAAACCGCCTGCGTTGGGTTTCATAGGTGTAGTCCGGGAAGATGTTCACCTGGCTGTTCTCCACCTTGAAGGGGCCATTATGTCTAGCGGCATTGAGGATGAGGTCCCTGTCGTGAAAGTGCAGGAGGCGCGCCACCACTGGACGCGGTGCGCGGCCCTGTTGCGGTGGCCTTGCTGGGACTCTATGAGCTCGTTCAAGGGTGTAGAAAGAGGATAGGCCCTCCGGGGCCACCGTGTCTCGGAGCCAGGCTTCCAAGTAGGCCACCATGTCGCCATCTTCGATCTTCTCCGGCAGGCCTACCACTCGGATGTTGTTGCGCCTGTTACGGCCTTCCGCATCCTCCGCTCGCTGCTCCAGGGCAGAAATCCGGGTTAGGGCATCTTTCATTGTCGCGGCCAAGGATCGCTGCGCCGGCTCCAAGGTTTTCACCGAGCCTTCCACTTCTTTGACCCTGTCCGACAGCTTGCCGTGATCCGCCCTAAGGAGGCCCAGGCTCGTCGCCACCTGGGCAATGTCCTGCTGAAGGGCCGAGCGTGTGGTCGCAATCGCCTCCAGGACGCGGTCAAACTGTTGCTGCAGCGGCGCGCCACCAGCACTTCCCGGGTTTCCATGGCCCTCCTTGTCCGGGGTCTCCGAGTCAGAGGCGGCCGGGGTAGTCCCCTTAGCCCCTCTCGGCTTCCCCATGTCGCGGGAAGCGCACAGTGTGGACTCAGATGAAGGTGCCACCGAGTGCGGGCGTCGGCTATAACTCTCCCGAATGTTGGCCCTCGGGGTGAGGGCCGGTGATCCTCTTCTCCAGGGCCAGGTGGATCTCCACAGTTTCGGCTCGCGCCACCACCGTGTCGTCTGAGAGCGCTGAGGAGGAGGCGGAGACACTCGGCGCCAGGCCGGGCAGGCCCGTCTGGTTGACGAGGATCCGGAGCGAGGGCCACCCACACCACCAGAGACTTTGAGGCGCCAGGGGGTTGTGCTTCCCATGGGATCGGGTCGATCGGGGGATGCAGCCAAGCGCCGCGTCGGGGGTCGGCACCACCGTCAGGACCTCCAGGCGTCCGTGTGCCGGGGTTCACTATGGTAGGGGCATCCGACCGTCCAGGCGCAATCACCAATATCAGAGCCTCAGCAGGGCAAAGTCCAGCTCCTCACTTTCCAGGAAGACTAAAGAGCGGAGGTCACGCTGTGACCAGCGACGTTCTTCCAGGCTAATTGTCCCGTCCAAGGGGACAAAGGGGTCCGGGCGCCATGTTGGGTCGCTCTCCTCGGGACCACAAACTTCGAGTTTCGGGCGGATCACCACCCGTCCAGGCTGTGCCAGGCGCCTCAGTAGGGTCCAGTCGGGCCGAACAACGATTTGCGGGGGCTAGGGTGCCCCGCGGCCTCCGATTAACAGGATAATCCCGGGCTCAGTCCCGGAGCCGAGCTCTCAGGCGACCATCGCCATCGGCGCCCAAGCCACGCCCCCTTAGAGCAAGATCTTATGCTAGTTATGTCATACAGTCCCTTCTGCAATATTTCCATGGCTTGGCAGAGGAGTGGCAGAGCAAGGGGGATGGTACACCAAATTGTCGGTCATGGAAAAGGAGGTGAGATTCCTTTTGGATCTGACTTTTGAATCCCCTTTCCCCTGCTGTTGCTGCTTCAGGTTCATCCATATCTGCATATTTGGATGTAGACCTGGAGAGCGGACAGCCAGCAGAAGACTTTCCTTTTTCACCTTATTTTTTAGGGTTCAAAGCTCTTTTGTTCCCGACTACAGCATTTGGTTGAAAGATCAACTAAGGACCGTAAATTGCTTAAGCTGGTGAGGCTTCCTTCAGGGGGTGGATTTTATAGGGTCTTTAGCTCTAACTCCTCTGCTAATGAAAAAAGCCATCCCTTTCAGTGAAGAAGACAAATCCCTGCTACTCCATCTCAAGGCAAATCCCACCAACAACCTCCAGTCTCTCCTGCTACCATTTCAAAAACATGACTATCCCAGTGCGGTGGGTGAAAGAATTCACTCTTTCTTCTCGACTTGAAAAGCTGATGTTTCAAATTCCTGGGTTCTCCAAGTAGTCAAGAATGGCTAAAGGCATAGTTCTCGGTAAGCTGTGCGCCTGAGCTCGCCCGCTCATGGCCTTTATCAAGCGCGCGCACACAGACTTTCAAAGCGGGCACGTCTCTGATTCATAATAGATTTAGACCGTTCACCAGCCAAGACCTTTAAAATGGGAGGGCCGGAAAAAGTACGATCTTGTTCTTGGTGATGGAGTGCAGTGTACATCTACTACACAGAAGAAGCACCAGTTCTACAGTTTCGGGTTTAGGGCCTGTGGAATGCCAGAGTCTTGAGCAGGCAGTAATTATACATGCAGCTTTTGCTTTTCGTGTCGGAGGGGTGGGTGGCCAGCACACATTAACCAGAAATATTTATTTTCATTTCACTGAGTCTTCATGATTTGTATCATGAGTGCAGCGCACGCATGTTACAAGAACCAGTTGGCCTCATTTATGAGAAGTGACGCATAGGTGCGTCAAAGCAGCTATGCGTCACTTCTCAGTGTGCCCTCCTTGCAACATGATTGATGCTTCATATTTACTGTATGATGCATCATGTCGCAAGGAGTTACAGATAGGTCAGTATTTCTGACTTATCTGTATGGCGCAAAAGTGATGCATTGCCGGAGTGTGTCACAAAAGTGAGGCAACTTCAGCAATGTGTCCTTTCACATGGGGCAAGCCCCATGTGAAAGGGCCTGCGTCAGTCTTAAGACTGCTGTGAGGCAGGTGTAAGATATTGACGCATTTGCGTCCTAGACGTGGCACAGTAAAATCTTATAGATTTCACTGCGTTACTTCTCTGACACTTTCTTGCGTCAGAACCCCCCCACCCCCCTGCATACATTATACCTGGCGGAGTTATAATGTGGAGAAGGGATTTACATAGTGACGCATCTACCTAGATGTGTCACTTTGTAAATATGGTGCAACAAGGCACATTTTTTACACCGCGGGTGCTTCACAAAAAGTGATGCACCGGCGGCATTAAAGTGACGCACGGCCTCATAAATAAGGCCCAATATTTCCTACAGGATCAACTTTTCTTTTCTTCTAAATGATCTTTTCATTCAGACAGCTACTCTTAGCAGGTTATTGGCCTGGCAAATGGGAATTAAGGATCTTCTCACCAGGAATGCAATAGTTTCAGTTGCAGAAGCAGGAAAACGCCATAGATCCAATTTCCTAGTGTTTTTTTACAAGAAGCCTTCAGGATTTTTTTACCCATTCCTCGATCTCAAATAAGTGAATCTGTATATACCTCGTCAGAGATTCAAGATGGTGAGTTTGCAGGATATTCTCCCACTGGTATCGGCCTGCTTGTTTCTAGCCCCACTTGACCTGATGTATGCCTATCGCCATATAACTATTATTTTTACTACTCAGAGATTTCTCAGATTCTCTGCATTGGTGCATCACTTTCAGTACCTTGTCCAGACTTTTTTTGGCCTTTCTACAGTACCTCAGGTGTTTAAAAAATTTCTGGCTCCTCTGGTTGGAAACATACACTCTTTAGGTCTATTAATCTTTCCCTACTTGGATGATGGGTTAATCTATGACACTTTTTTTTCCTAGACCAGTCAAGCAGTCTAGCGGGTATGCAATTGCCTCAGGAGTCATGGTTTCCTCCTGAACTCAGGAAAATCCTACCTGGTTCCTGCTCAACAAATTCAGTTCATCATGCCCACTTCGAAACAGGGCATCTTTTTTCGCCCAGAAGCTCAGAAGCAGCAGCTAATGGATCAGCTCTCTCTTCTCCTGGCCCAACACCAGACCATAGAGAGGGATTGGTTTCATGTTCAATGGGACATGGCATGTTGTTAGTGCCAAGGACTCCTCTATATCTGCACCTCCTGGTGTCTCATATCCTCTCTGTGTGTGATCCATGTTCATAGTATTTTGATGCCCTGGACCCAGTGACTCCAGCTGTATTCCAGCTGTATTCCACTATATTACAGTGGTGGTTAGAAGTTCAGAACTTGAACAAAGGTGTCTTTCTCTCGCCCCCAATTCCTCAGACATTTAAAACAGTTGTCAGCAATCATGGTTGGGGGGCGACCTTGGGTAACTGCTGTTCAAGGTCTTTAAACCACAGCAGAGGGCAGACCATTGTCCAACTGTTGAGAGCTCATAGCAATTTTCAGATCTCCCCGTTCTTTTCTTCCTCTGATTCAGTGTTATACCACTCAAGTAAGAACAGACAACCAGATGGCCCAAGCATATTTGAACCTTCAGTGGGCACCAGGCCCAATCAGTTGGCTTTTCTGGCAGAGGAGATTGTGTCATTGGCAGAGAGTAATCTGATGTCTCTGAAAGCTATCTATCTTCCAGGGAGGTAGAATGCGCTTTCCAACTGTTTGAGTCAATTTTTTTCCACCTCATTTTTCCCGTGTTTCTCCGTTATCTTCTCCAACATTCCGGGAGATAACAGATTGGTTTGGAGCTCCATGACTGAATCTGTTTTCATCTCCGAACAATGTCCTTCTTCCCAGCTTCGGCTCTCTCCTTTCCTGCCAACAAGTGTCTGGGTAGATGAAATGAGTTATCTCTGGCTTCAGGGTCTTCTTTTGCCTTTCCCCAGTTTTCCTTGATCAGCAAGGTTCTAGGCTAAATTAAGATGGAGAGTGCTAGAAATAAGGGGTCTCTAGTTGGCAATGGTATACACCTTTGACCAAATAGGGACCTTTGCTTCTAAGTCAGTGAAAGGGGATTACACTACTGGATAACCCCTGGTCACCCCCTTGGTGGCTTGGCACGAGCAGATAGGCTTATCTCAGAGGCAGTAATACAGTGAAAACACTACAGATGGACACGAAGCAGGTTTTATCAAAATAAGTATTATTTGTATAGACTTAACACAAGACCACAAATGACAAAAATCCACAATTCTGTACTTAAAATTGACTTAAAGATGGTAGAAGTCACTTAGTTCAAGTTGATGGTAAATGGGATACAGTTTTCACAAAAGTACCTGGATGCATAACGCAAAACAAACAAAACACTTGCAGAGTTAGAGATGCGTCAGTTCCTTGATTTGGGGGAGATGATACGCTGTGCCTCAGTGCTTGCGTATAGTAGGGGATGCGTCTTAGTCCTTACTGGAGAGGAGGTGATGCGTAGATTCACATACTGTGGCCTGGTTCGATGCGGCAAGATGGCGCCTTGATGCGATGCGACAATCCGGTGCGATGCGATGAGATGGTGCTGTTGATGTGACGATGTGAAGACGATGCGTGCAATCCTGGCAGCCGAGCAGCGAACTCTGTAACTTTGGAGCTACGATAGGCCCTGCGACCCGCTTCTCCGGAGATGCGATGGCAACCTCTGCTGCGGCGACACACTTCTCGAGTGATGCATTGAGTAACAGTTTTGACAAAGGCACGCTTCTCTGGTGATGTGGCGGCAACCTCTGCAGCAATGACACACTTCTCCGCGAAGCGACGGCAACAGCTGTGACTGTGGCACGCTTCTTCTCAATGCATTGAACTTTTAGCTCTCAGCAACACGCAGGCTTCTTCAGACAGAATTCCCAGCAAAGAAATTCAGAGTGAGGCTGTTGGTGAAATCTTTTGTCCCTGAGACTTCAGCAGGTACAATTTCAAGCCCTTGGGGTAATATTGTGCAAGATGATGAAAGTTCTTTAACCCCTTCCATGCTCATGACGAACTCAGCTCGTCATGAGGCACAGTGGAGCTGTGCTCATGACGAGCTGAGCTCGTCATGATCATGTCCACTAACATTAGGGCCCAGCACAGCAGGGTAATCTCCCTAGCAGCCAAGGTGTTAAAAGTTCCTTCTCCTCTCCTTGGCACTGAAGACACCACTGTAGGCCAAACCAGCAACACAGCACACTGGCAGGCGGTAGTCAAACTCCTACAGCTTCTTTGGTTCTTCTCCTTGGCAGAGGTTTGTCTTGTTGTTCCAGAAGTGATCTAAACTCTTGGAGTCTGGGATCCCATATTTATGGTAGCAAATCCTTTGTCCTATGAAGGCAGAGGGTCCTGTACCCAGTTCTGTGCAGTCCTGGAGCACTTTATTTACATGACTCCTGCTTTCCTTTGGCAGGGTGGGCCAGGGTCATCAGACACACCACCTGAGGTGGAGCCAACATTGTGGAAGGCAGGCACAGCCCTATTAAGACCCAGGTGCTACTCCTACCACTCATATGCATGCAGATAGGTCTATTCAGCCTTGTGCTGACTCACCCTGTCTTCTGGAATACCCCAGCCCTTGTCACCCACAAAACCAGAAACACAATACACAAGCTAGCAGAGGCAGGCTGGATTGTTAGGCAAGAAAACACCTACTTTCTAAAAGTGGTCTTTTCAAGCACAGAATGTTAAAACCAACTTCACTAAAAGAAGATTGTTATCATTCTGAGTTCAGGCATACTAAATTCGAATTTGCACCATGTTCCCTGGGTCAGATAGGATTAAAAGATGTTCTACTCAAACTGCCCATTCTGGCTTATGGGGAACAGGTAGCCTTGCAATAGTGAAAAACTAATTTGGCTGTAATTCACTATGCGTACATGCCACACACACCAGGGAATGTCCTACCTTATACTTACAATGCACCCTGTCCTTGGGCCTACCTTAGGGGTGTCTGATTTGAAGAAAAAGGAAGGTTTAGGGACTGGCACGTGGGTGCACTTACCGAGTTGACATGGCAGTACTAGACTGCACACAGGCTCTGCAATGGCAGGCCAGTGACACACTTTAAAAGCTGCCTCTGTGAGTGGCACAACCTGTGCTGCAAGCCCACCAGCAGCATTTGATTTACAATCGCTGGGCACATGGTGCACTGTACTAGGGTCTGACAAGTAAATCAAATAACCCAATCATGGAGTCACTAATCAACAGATCAATTTAACGTAGGTAGCCCTTGCACTGTGGCACTGAATAGCAGTGGCACAGTGCCTAAAGCATCTAACCAGCAAAACAGATCAAAAACAGAGTAGACAATCAGTAAAAAATGGAAGGGAGACTCACGCCAATGATACCAGGTCTAACAGAGAGGGTTGAAGTGTTGTTGGTGGTGCCAACTTGGAAGAGGCAATGCTTCTTCTTTAGCTGTCCATTCAGATTCTCTCATTCTTTAGTCTGTGTCCATCTCATCTATGCTTCCCAACTCTCTCAGAGAGAACTCTTTGTTGTCTGTCTTTGGGGGGTTTGAGATTGAAAGAAGGTATTGGAGTTGTGAAGGTATTTTCTGAAATTATTCTCCCTATGCGGAATTCTCAGAAAAAACAGCAAACTAAAGGTCCATGAATGTCACTGGAGTAACTTCTCTAAGAAGTGGAGCTCCAGAGGTTGTCTTCCATTTCCTACAGATGGTTTTCTCTTAGGATTATCTGATTCAACCTTGAGAAGCCAATGGGTGGCTATTAAATATATTAGAGGTCCTTCGTTCTTTCAACTTTAATCTCTAGCCTTTAGACTTCTTCTGAGTTTTCTTTTGTGGAGACCAGTTATTCACATGCCTATGCCTCTTTGGGATCTTCCTCTGGTACTTTCTTTTCTTCAGGTTCCTTCCTTTGAACCCAATCTTCGGTGCTCTAAAATTCCTGACTTTGAAGATTTTTTTGCTTGTGTCTATTTTCGCTGACAGTAGATTTGGGGGACATCTATAGGTACATAAATAGTTAATCATTTAATAAGATTTTTGCAGATAATGTTGTTCTCTGTTGAGACCCTTCTTTTCTACCCAAAGTTTCATCTTCTTTCCATCTTTCTCAGGGCATTGCTTTATCTTCCTTTCTTTGTCTCCTTCTCCTGAACAAAAGGTTCTATGACATGTAATGTGATGTAATGTAAAAATTATTTATAAAGCGCTCGGACACCACTGGTTTCATGGCGCTGTGGAACGGATAAGCGCAGATGGAAAGCAGGATAGAGGTGATTAGTCATCATACGCTTGCCGGAACAAGTGAGTTTTTAATGGTTTCCGGAATGATGTATAATAAGAAGTGGACCGGAGTGCATATGGAAGAGAGTTCCAAAGCTTGGGTGCCAAGAAAGAGAACCCAAGGCTGCCATGTTTCTTCCGCTTGAAAGAGGGAACAGAAAGAAGATTGTGGTGCAGAGAGCAGAGGTTACGAGAAGGGACATAACGATGAATCCTAGATATTACAAAGGCAGGGCCATGGCCGGTCAGTGATTTAAAGACAGTACAACCAAGTTTAAAGATACCACGTTTTGCCACTGGCAGCCAATGAAGCTTTTTCATCAAGGGGGAGACGTGTTGATATTTAGGTTGACGGAAAACAAGTCTCGCCACTTAATTCTGCACCAGTTGTAATTGGCGAAGCTGGTAGGCTGGGCTGCCAACGTAAAGAACGTTGGCATAGTCAAGGCAGGAGGTGACCAATGCCATAATGACTAATACAAGGGCCTCAGTGGTCAAAAACCTATACATTTTTCGAATTCTCCGTAGATGGAAAAAACATTATGAAGTGACTGCCTTAATATGAGGTGTAAGAGAGAGATCTTTGCTGATGATAACCCCTAAGCTCTTTACGGAGTCGGCCAGGGAGGGAGCAGAGCCCCAAGAGGTTGGCCAAAAGTTGGGTTTCCAGGGATTAAGAGAACCTCCTGTTAAGACCAGCTCTGTTTTGTTGGGGTTCAATTTGAGTTGGCTTTGACACATCCATTCGCCAATAAAAGTCATAGTAGACTGAAAGACGGTGATGGATGTGGGTGATGAATTAAGATTAAAGACAATTTGAATGTCATCAGCGTAATTGGGGATGGTGGCCAAGTTATTATGTAGGGATCGAATCAGGGGTTGCATATACAGAGTGAATATAAGTGGTGATAAAGCAGACCTTTGTGGGACACCACAGGTAACTTTCTCGGGGGTGGCTGAGAAGGTGGATATGTGGACAGCCTGGGAGCGATGGAATAAGAAGGATCTGATCCACTCCAGGGCCACGCCCTGGCTGCCGGCGCTGAAGACACGGTCGATCAGAAGAGCGTGATCGACCGGGCAAAAGCAGCCGACAAATCCAGAAGCGCAAGGGCCTGGGGGATGTTGTTATCAGCTCCCCTCCTGAGCTCGTCCATCACAGCCACGATAACAGCCTCAGTAGAGTGTCCTGGCTGAAAACCCGCCTGCTGGGGATCCAAAAATTGGGAGGACTCAATAAAAGAGCTGAGACAGTTGGTCACATAAGCCTCTGGGATTTTACTTAGAAAAGGGAGTAAGGAAATGGGGCGGAAGTTACTCAGTACTAGGAGGTCAGCATTGGGCTTTTTAACCCCTTCGATGCTCATGACGAGCTGAGCTCGTCATGAGGCACAGTGGAGCTGTGCTGATGACGAGCTGAGCTCGTCATGAACAATGGCAGTGATGAAATATCAGCACAGGAGGAAAATATCAATAGCAGCGAAGGTGTTAAGAATGGGCACCACTGCGGCACACTTAAGAGAGCCAGGAACAATACCGGTGGTCAAGGAGCTGTTGAGTAGTGAGAGTGGAGGATCGGGACAGGCTCGAAAGGCTTCTTTAAGAATCTCAGGGGACAGCAGTCATTCGGGGAACAAGAGCTTACTCTGTTCAGAAGGGCCAAAAACCCGGACTTAGAAATCAGGGGCATATGGTTGAACACCAATGGATTTCTACAAGTAATAGCGGGGGCCGAAGATGGAGTAAAAGGTGGAATATTATTTTTAATAATAGCAATTTTTTCAATGAAAAAAGTGTTTAATGAGTCACACAGTGCCTGAGAGGGGGCTGGTTTGGCTAGTACCTGGTCTGGTTGAGTAAGCTCATTAACGATGGAGAAAACATCTTTGGGTTTAGACGAGGAATTAATGATTTTTTGAGAAAAGTATGTAATTTTTGTTTGTAAGATAGAATTTTTATAGTGTTTTAGTAGAGTGGTATAGATGGTTTTTTCCTCAAGGGTATAATGGCTCCGCCAGCGGCGTTCAGCCTGCCGCAAGGCCAATTTCTCCTTTTTTAAATCATGGGAAAACCAACGCTGAGCGTCATGGGGACGCTTAGTTTTAATTCTTTTCATTGGAGCAACTTTATCGCATGCTGATTCCAACCAGTTAGCAATACTAGAAGCTTGAGCAGAGGTAGAAGACAGTTAATTAGACTATGAAATTCGCTCTGGTCAACTCGTATCAAATTTTGAGCTAAAAAGTTGTTGACGGGAATCGGGGGAACATAAGGGGTCTGAGTAATGACAAAGGAGATAAAGGAGTGATCAGACCAAGGGCATGGAGAAATATTGGGAGGAGTGATAGTAATATTAGAGGTCCAAGCTTGATCCAAGATATGCCCCCTGATGTGGGTAGCTTTATTGATATTTTGAGTGAACTTTAGGCCGGTCAGTAGGTCCGAGAATTCAACCGATAAATTGCTATCACCAGGGTCTAGAGGCCAGTAGTTAAAAGCGCCAATAACGATGATTCTGGCATGATTAAGAGAAAGTTGAGAAATCAGTTCTCCAAAGAGCTGAGGGAATAAGGGCATGTGATCAGGGGGTCGATAAAAAAGGGCACAAATAAAGGCGAACTTAGGGGAGGTGAATTGTAGTACAAGACTATCAACACAAGGAAGGCTGACCCTTTCTAAGATGGTGAATTTATGCTTTTGGTGGATAATAGCTGCGACTCCGCCACCTATTTTACCTTGAGGGTGATTAGAATGGAGTATATTATTAGGAATTGCGGCAAGAATATCAGGTGCAGAGTCGTCCGTCAGCCAAGTTTCTGACAGAAGAAGAATGTCAGTAGTACCATCGTCAAGAAGTTGAAAAATCTCCAATTGATGTTTCACCATCGAACGTGTATTAAGTTAGGTAACAGTCAAAGGGACTAGAGCCGGGACAGTAGATATGGGAGGACAGTGAGGGAACCCAGGAGACCTAATAGAAAATAATCCTGTCTGTCGGCTCTACCGGGTGGATTTGGGAACATAAATACCAGAGTTGAGTGCAGCCTGCCTGTCCAGAGGGTTCAGACCCTCATGTTGTAAGTTATAGAGATCAGACAAGGTGTAAGTGGTATAAGGAGCATTATGCCTGGCCCCTGGGCCCAGCCTGGCGCGGACGGGGGTAGACGGGCTTGAACATCCGCAGTGCATCCTACTAGGCAACATATTAAATAGCCCACTGGGAGAAAGGGAGAAGGAGCGCTAACCCCCGGAAGTGAGGGAGGAGACCGGAAGTGGTGTTGCCGGTAGGGCGACCCTCCGCTCAATCGGCACTATGACGCTGCGGACCGGGGTCTACAGCAGAATAATTACAGGTAAGTTTTGTTAATAACAGGTACACACACAAGTTTAAAATAATCACAAGTAACTTGCTGGCAAGAAAATGATACGAGCACAATGTGCATCAAGCGGCAGCAATCGCGGCGTCCGTTAGCAGAGCGCCGCCAGGAGCATCAAATTATAGCCTAGCTCCAAGCAATCTGGAGCGCTAACCCCCGGAAGTGAGGGAGGAGGCCGGAAGTGGTGTTGCCGGTAGGGCGACCCTCCGCTCAATTGGCACTATGCCGCGGCGGACTCGGGTCTACAGCAGAATAATTACAGGTAAGTTTTGTTAATAACAGGTACACACACAAGTTTAAAATAATCACAAGTAACTTGCTGGCAAGAAAATGATACGAGCGCAATGTGCGTCAAGCGGCAGCAATCGCCGCGTCCGTTACTCTCTATCAGGTCGGAACCTTGACTATTTATTTAGATAGAGTCTTGTATCTTTGGAAATTAGAATTTCTTTCCATTTCATATTGGATTAGGCAATCGTGGTCAATGTCCAACAGTGTCTACCTTAAGTAGATAGGTAACAACAGTTATTAATTTGGCCTACTAGAATGCAGGAGTTTACCTCCCTGTCGTAATCCAAGAGGTTTCCTTCTCATGGGCTTCTTTCAAGGGTGCTTAGCTATGAGACATTTGTGCAGCTGCTACATGTCCTACTCCCCAGACCCTTATTTTGCATTACAAACTTTGCATGGGGGAATTACTTTCAACAGCACTTGGTTCTGCGGTACTTTTAGCAGTTGATTACTCCAAGTCATAGTCTTCCTTGCCAGAGTCCTGTCTTCCCTCCCCTCCCTCCCTTAAGGATGGGCTGCGAAAATTGATGTATTTCATTTTTTTTTTATTAGACTTGTTATTAATAGAAATTAATACAGATAAGCCCCACCCTTCAGTTGGTGATGCACTTCCTGTGCAATTGGATGGTGGGGGGCTTTTTCTGTCATGTGCGCGAGCTAAGGGGTTGCTCATCTTGCCTGGACTGTGGCGAGGAAGAGGATAGCTTAGAGCAATTAAGATTACCAGTAAGTAACTGAGTCATTTCTCAATAAACGTGTGTATACTTTTCCTTTGTAAAACTATGCATAAGTTTTCAAAAACACGTGCACTGAAAACATCTTGAAATAAGGAGTACTTGTGGATTTGATGAGTACGAGGATATGGACTAGAGTAGATATTTTCCAATTTCATTGGTGGAGTTCCGTTCGACGGCATATTTCAAAAGAAGAGCCGTCCATAAATTGTAGCCAAAGAGTGCGGGAAATGCATTTGCTTTGGAAACACTGAGATACCTGGAAGCGCGCATTATGAGATCAACCACACCTCGGATAACAATGAAGATAAAAGCAGCCCGGAATGTGTGCAATATGGCTGTGAGCTTCCCCACCTGTCACCCGGGATCTCATTTACTTTCTGCTGATAGCGGCACGCAGCACCTCTCGTCGTAGAAAAAAAGATGATTGTTCCTCTTCTGTCAGGTTTTGAGCGATCTCTCGGATGTTTGAAGAGCGCACGTCTTTATGTAAAATGGTCCACCGAGGCTTGGACTTTTCCAACACGCAGCATTTCATGCATGAAAAGAGCGAGCCCGAGCCGGCAGAGCCAGGAGTTTTCGATGATACATGTAGCACGGACGAGGAGGGTTTAGCAGATATGAGGCGAGTAGAGGATGCTTTAAACATGTACGCAGCTCACATATTTGCAGTATTAATGCAACGTTTTTAAACAGCGCTTGCTGCTACAGTCCTGCGGCTTCAAAGCACTACTGCAAATGAGTTGTGTTGTATTCGCATGCATATAGCGTTTCACACAGAAGATGAGACATCGAAGTGCATTTACGTACTGGGAGCACATGCTATACCTTGCAGAAGTACTTGGTTCGAGGAGAGCAACATTGAAATGTGGCCTGTTTTGGAAGTGTTTTGGTGTCATGTTTTTTGATAGAATCACTTGCCTAGGGTAGCAGCGCCCAAGCTTATAGTGGAGGTGAGATCAGTAAAGTAACACCTGCGATTCACTTTCACTTACAGTTGTGTCTGGTTGAAATGGTGTGTGTTGTGAGTATGGCCTATGCTCGAACCCTTGTGGTGTCACGCATGATGTCAAGTGAAAGGAGTTCACTTTCTCGACATGGGACGGATGACAGGCTGAGTTGACCACATTAGAATCTGAACTGTGCGCACTATCGAGTGTACAACCTAAAAGTGCAGCTGAGCCACTAAACCTCCAAGACATTGTGCGAATTTGTTTAGTCTCAGAGGTCTGCGTTCTGTGTCTGCCAGCTCTGAAGCTAAATGATTACAAATCTGTGGGGTAATAATGCTTGACGTACTTAAATAGCTCCATGAGCACGGAATTAATATTTATGATCTATAACGATTAATGGATAGAAAAGGCTTAATTTGCCAATTGTGTTTGTAATCATAACCTCTAGACTATATTGAGCAGCCACAGTCCTGACAGACAGAAATGCCTTTGAGAACTCGTCTTATTTGAACGAATGTGCACACGGAAAACCCCGCCCGCAGGCACTTTTGCCATACTTTCTCATTCTTTGCATTGCATTAAAATTGATGAATGCCTTTGTGAAATTGCAAAAGCAGGTCCCCGAGAAGGAGTCACGCCAGATGACTGTATTGCAATCTAAGCAGCAATGACAGGGAGGCAAGTGCAGTCCGTGAAATTATATCGGCTTTGCGGCTTCCTGGACCGGTGCTGGAGGTAACATGCTGACAGCTCTGACCACGACTGTAAAATGGCTGAATTGCTTTAGGGCCTTATTAAGTCCAGAATGCATTGGTGCAAAATAATGAGCCTATCCTTTTTGAGCTTCTGTTCTCCTTTTATATCGCTATGATTAGTGTTTATAAGCTTAAATAAATACATATACCTAAAAATTAGAAGCATTTCTACCTCACCAGACAAGTACTCCAGAGCCTTCTTTCTATATGCACATATGAGAACCCTGCAGCCCTAAAAAAAAGGCTTTACTTTTATTGTGCCCCTTTGGTTGTGAGGACCAAGTTACAAAGAAAGTGCCCCAGTTACTTACTAGTAATATCCGTTACTCTGAGTCCTGGTCTTCCTCGCCACAGTTTTCACAAAATGAGCTTCGGCCTCCCTACAGAAATTCCCAAGGTAAAAAGTTAACATTCTAGCCTCCCATTCCTCCAATATGGCTGACTACCTCAAAGTCAAAAATATCTTTATTTAGATATAAACATATATCTTTAAAAGAATTACAAAGTTCACATTGTATAGCAACTGTTAAAAAGCGAAGAGAAAACAAGTAACAGTCAATTACCCGGCCGTAATAAAAGTAGAGATTATCCACTCTTGGGCCTCCTTGTTACATAGCAATTTAGGAGGAAAATAAAAACACGGTGTTGTAGTGATAAGAGAAAGGATAGCGTCAAAGCATATTGTGCAAGAAACTTTTCTCATCAGCCCTTTTATAATATATCCATTGTCAATGGTACCATACGTGTAAAAGACAACCAGCATTCCTTAACCTCTATATTAAAATTTCATTTCGTCCCCCCTTAAAATTAAAATCTATTATAAAGTGCATTAAAGATTAAAAATAGTAGGGGGGGCGCATTAGCGGGACCCATTTTGATTAAAACTACGGTATGCTAGCTGAATGAATTTTGTGAGTTTTATATTTAAAACAGTATTTTCGGGGTTCAAACCCACCATAATCGCTTGCCTACAGGACCGGACCCCCAGCCTATTCCATTCGGCTTTGAGTTTGGACCTGCGTTCAGAGTTAAGGGCTGGGCAGAGACAGACCACATGCAACAGAGTTTCAGATGTTTTGCCACATCCTCTGCAAGTTAGATCCTCCACCGTGCGTCGCCATGTGGGTAGATCTTGCAGAAATCGCCAGTCACCCATTCTGATAGCGGTAAGACTATGTTTTAAGTACAATGAATATGTACAGGCCAAGTAGGCGGCGGGGGCTAGCCGACTATACGAATTTAAAAGAGCCCAAGCATGACCGCGTTTTGAAAAATGTGCTTTATCCATAATGAGAGATTTCATTCTCACACATTTTTTGATCCCCATTTTAAAAGCTGTCTGACTAGGGTTGAGGGCCCATAGGTCACTCGCTGACATTTGCTGGATTGCGTCCTTGAAAAGGCGACCGAACGTTCCGCCTGAATTTTTCTGGGAGATTTCTAACCAGACTAGGGATTCTAATGTGCCAGGGCCCGCCTGCCTCAGTTTGTGACAGAGGTTCAGGTATGCCCCGGTGTCAGAGACATCGTAGTTTAATAGCCCCATCTCTAGTCTTATCTGCGCAGCGGATGCGGACTTTGGTAGCTGGAGAACCTTTTTATAAATTTTAGTCGTGAGCCTATTCAAAGCAGTGTTCATTTTTCCCCTGAATGTCTCTATGCCATATGATAATGTGGGGCCAATTTTTGCTCTCATTACTTCTAGAAGAGGCGATAGGGTTGGACCTGAAAGTTTTTTTGAGAGCTTGCCTAGTGACACCGCAAGGGTCGTAGCTTTGACTGTGATCTCACTACGCTGTTTTGTGAGATTACGTCTAGAATCCAGATGGACACCTAGGTATTTATACGACTGACCTGTGACGAGGTTTACATTGTTAAATGTCCACCCGCCACCAGCGTAACGTTTCTTACCAAAGGGGACAACTTGCGTTTTCTTTAGGTTGACCTCTAGCTGGTTCATGATCGTATAGCTAAGCAATTTATCCAAGAGCCTTTGTAGCCCGACCCTCGTAAGACTAAAAAGAACCAGGTCGTCGGCGTACAAAAGGTTGCTTAGTGCCAAGCCTCCCACCTTTGGAGGATGACTGTTTGTGTCATCCAAGATCGTTGGCAGGTCTGCTATAAACAGGTTGAAGAGAAGGGGGGCCAGCACACATCCCTGCTTCACGCCTCTAGTTGTCATAATTTTCCGCGAGAGATGTGTGCTGGACCCCAACTTCACCCGGACCCAGGTGCAGGAATGTAATTGGATGATTGCCTCTGACAAATTGTCTGGAATCCCCCACTTCCTCAGTTTTACCCATAGAGCCGCCCTGGGGACTCTATCAAATGCTGCTTTGAAGTCGACAAAGCAGCAAAACACTGGCCTAGATGTAAAAAATGCCTTGTCGACAATGGTTGATACTGCTAACAGGTTAGTCCTAGTCCCTGAATTAGCAACAAACCCTGTTTGATTCATCGGCATCAGGTTGTGGTCTTTTACCCATAGCCTCAGGTCCTCCAGAAGGAGGCCTGCATAGTGCTTGGCCTCAATGTCCAAAAGAGCAATCAGTCTGTAGTTATTCGGCGAGGCGCGAGATCCTGATTTATGAATTGGATGGATGATGGCGCCCCGCCATGAATCAGGAATTGTTGCTGTTCTCAAAGCGTAGTCGAAGAGGTTTGTTAGCGGTCCAGACCAGAAGGCAATGTCCGATTTAAACAGGCTCTGTGGCAGTCCATTGGGGCCTGGCGCGCCGTCAGCTCTTGCTTTTGTTATAGCTTTGACAACCCCTTCTTGTGTCACCTGGAGGTCCTGATGGACGGGGTGTGGGCACTCGATGGGTGTACTCTGCTTGGTGCCAGGGCCCGTATCAGTCTCTTTAGGGGTACTGCTTCCTGTGAGGCCTAGATATTCTGGAGACTTAAAGTGATCCATTAGAAATGATGCCCAGTCTGATTCCTGGATATTTGCAGATCCAAATGTCGATGTGCTACAATTGGAGCGGTTGATTAAGGCCCAGAATTTTCTAGAATTTTTGCTCTTGCTTTCCCACACCAGTGTGCACCAGAATTGGTTATCGTGTGATCGTTTATCTTTTCTAATCGCCAACTTAAACGATTTTTGGGCAGTTTGGTAAAGCATTAAACGTTCACTATTCCCCGGGTATTTTACCACTGCCCTCAGGGCGTTGTTTCTAACTTTCTTGAGTGATTTGGTCACAGGGGAGATTGTAAATTGACGAGCCTGGGTAGCCCTTTGGTACTGCTGTTTTGCAGGAAAAAGGTTGGTCAGATGGGAACAGAGCATTGACCATGTTGCGATCGGAGAGACCTCTTGCTCGGTTCCGTCTCTTATAATGTCCATGCTTATACGCAGAATATTCGGGCTAATATCTTCACTCCACTTGAGGCGCATTAAGTTTTCCGTGTATGTTCCCCGGCAGGTTGGAGGGGCAGATTTATGATTGGCTGGACATGAATTGAAAGATATGACCTGGGGCCTATGGTCGCTTTCGGTTCGTGGGCAGATGCAGAAGTTAACTAGACATTGGAGCAAGGCGGCGTTGCAGATGGTATAATCCAAGTAGGATTGCTTGCTGCCATTAGTCCAGGACCAATTTGGAGGGGTATCGCCCTCCGACCTACCGTTAATAACAAGATATCCTGCGCTATAGAATCTCATCACACAGAGTTCGCCCAACCCGCATTTAGCTTGGTGTGGCGGTTTGGATTGGGCATGAACTCAGTGATAGGAAATAGAAAAGGCCCATCAGGATCTGCTAGTTCCCCTTGGAGTAGGTTGGTGTTAAAATCCCCCGTAGCGATACAGTCTGAGTTAGGATGTTCCGAGGCTAACTCATTCTTAATTTCTGTTAGGCGTGCCAGATGATCTTTTTTTGTGCGTGTACTGGGGTTGATGTACACGTTTAGGATAAAGAGTGGACGCTGTTTCCGCCATGAGTTAATTTTTACACCAAGAAGCCAGTCTTCCTCAAGGGGTAATCGTGAAATTGGACCTTTTATGGTGTCTGATATGTATATTGGCAGCCCGCCTTTGGAATGGCCGAAACGGCTGTCCCTGAGTGCTGGTTTCCATAACTCAATGAAGCCAGTGACTGCGCATCCTTGTGTGGCCCAAGTTTCCTGCAGAGCTATTACTGCGTGCTCACACAGGAAGGTGAAAGTGTCGGGGTTCGTAATTTTTTGATGAAGGCCGCTTATGTTCCAGGAACAGATTTGAAAAGTAGGGTCCGCTTGTGAGTTAGATACAGTTGTTGGTACAGCTGCTGGGAGATTTGACTTTACCGGGCTTTTGTGGTTGTGGCCCACGGACTCTGATTCGAGAGGTCATTCTTTGCTTTTCGTTGACAAGATGGTTGGGAGCCATCCCCATGCTTGGGATATGTCTTTGTTGGGGACCGCTTTTGGCGAGGTTTTATGATCTTCTTCCGGCCCTGATGCGTTTTTTAATATTGAGTATGGTTTTGGGTGGTCTTTCCGTCGTATTGTTCCAGCTTTTTGGGGTGTTGTTGGCTGGTTTAGTAATCCGGTTGGATAGCCTGGCATGGTGTATGGATACACTCGGATGCCCCATTCCCTCAGTGTGGCCTTGTGGTCCAAAAACACACCTGCCCAGCTGGCCGACTTGAGGGTCACCAGGGTTACCTCCGACGGTTGGACACCTCTTGGTGGAAGGAATTGGATGGATTCTATGTCGTCCGATACCAGACCTGCGAACCCCGGAATGCCATCTACTAGTTTTAATATATTCGATCTATTGAGGATATCCTGGCGGCCCTTCGATGTGTTTTCTGGTGCCAGTAAGATGTGAGAGGGTGATGATTCCTTATTAGTCTCCTTGTGTTTTGGACTGGGAGGCAACTTATTCGGTATATTAATTAGCGGACCATCTTCCGGTTCCTGCTCCTGTTGTGTATGGCATTGGCGGGCTTCCCCTGAGCACTGGCAGTTTATGGGAAGAGTTGTTTTTTCACTGTAAATTGTTTTTGTTGGGATCCTTCCTGTTATTGTAGTAACTGCCCGAGACGCGGTTAAAGCTGGCACTGCTTTTAGTTTTGCTTGGAACTCTTTGGGCCTCAATGCACTTAGTTCCTCGATGTTCGTACTTGGCTTTACTGAAGCAGTGCTGAACTCGTCTGTTGCTGTTCAAACTGCTGGCTCGCTTACCTCTTGTGAACTCTCCACAATTGGTTGAATGTCATTTGCAGGTGAGTCCCCTTTTAGATTGATCGCACTAGGGATTCCTAAAGGTGGAAGAGCGACTGACTTGCTTAGGGCCTGTTTGTTAGCTGCTGTTGCAAAGAGGGGGTAGTATTCCGGGTGAATGGTTGTTGTTTTTGCCCTTGCTTTGTTTCTGTGCTTGCGCTGGCGTTTGCGCTCTCTCTTACTGAGGTGGATTTCAGAAGCCGGCAGCGCTTCCTGTTTAGGAGAGGCCAGGATCGCTGGGCTGGCCAGTGACCCCGTCGCTGGATAATCCGTGCAGATGATATGCCCACTTAGGCTCCCGGCATTTTCAGTTGCTGCCTTAGCTGGGTCCAGTTGTAACTGAATGGGTTTTAGCTGCTCTCTCTGCTGATTTAAGCAGAGAACCGGTCCCCCGCTTGGCTTGACACTGTGATTTGCGATGGATCTCAAGTTGGCTGGATCTTGGGTCATGTCTGAGGATTTTGCAGTTGCGGGCAGGGAATTGTATGTGGGTTACCTCCTTTCAGCATCTTAACCTCATTTATAACACTGGCCAAGAAGTCTGGGAGCGAAGAGAGTGAGTCAATAATTGGGGAGCAGCAACAGACCGACTGTACGAGCTTTGTCGAAGCTTGCGCTTCGAGTATTAGATTATTCAGTTTATCAAGTTTATTATCGATTCCTGCCGTGAACAACGCTAGAGTATTTAAAAGGTCGACCTGCGCGTCCAGTTTGTCCGAGTGATAATTTAGTGCATTGACTGTTTGTTGGAATGTTTGGAGAAGTTGAGGCCAAACGCTATTTACTATAGGCTCTTCTTGATTGGACTTGGTGTTTGGCGTGTCTTTGGTAGGATTTTGAGTATTTTTGAAGAAAAATGACAGGTCCGCTAGAAGCTGGTCATTAGTGTCGACTTTTTTAGGCGACTTTTGGGGCGATGTCATTATTATTACTGGTGATGAGAATGCGGTATCCTTGGGACTTGACACAGTCAGTGGCTCCTTGGGTGTACTCACAGTTTGAAGCGGGTGGGACGATTGAGAGGTGTTGTTGCTCAAATGGGAGCTTTGCACATGGATTTGAGCAAGCGTTGACTGACAGTATGGGATCGTTGTGGCTACCTTTACCGCGACAGAGTCTTGTCGGAAAGGTATGAATGATATATCCGGTTTCAGGGTTTGGCCTGTGATGGGACTCAGGCTTTCCCATGAACTTGGTGGAGCAGTCTGCAGATGACTAGTTCCTTGCTTGTCCAATGCCATTGGTAAAACTTGCTGTCCTAATTGCTGGTCCTGTTGTGTGGCAGGTTGATGGTTAAGGGGGTACGGTTTGAAGCTTGCATCCTCCTGCCATGCCAGTATGGGATCGTTAAGTGCTGAGCCGAAAATGTATACTCCCGCCGGTTGGGCTATCTTTTTGGATTCCGACGGCCACTGTTGTGGGGATAGAGGATGGAGAAGAAGTGTGTTTGTGTCCGGCTGCCGGGTCAGAGCTCCACACTTGGATGCCTCCTGGCGCTGAGACAGGGACTGGGACTGGGACTGGGACTGGTACTGCAGATAAATGTTAGTCATTGTTGGGATTTTTTAAAATAGTCCAACAAGTTCGCTGGTTTTAAGGCGATTGACATGTCTGAGCCCGTGCTCTTGCCTTTTTGGTTTTTTTTGGCTGGAATTGCAGTTGCCGTTAGGTGAGAATATGCCCACAGTTGATGTTTCCTGGCTGGTCCGGGTGGGCTTATGGGTACCCGGGTGAGACTCCACGTCGGGTGCCTGCTGTTTCGATTTCCTCCGTTTTGTTGCCACCACAGTTTTTCTTACTTTCCCAGATCTCATAGCGTTGACTAGCATTGGCTAATTCGCTGCGGATAGTGCTGCTAGACTGACTGCCGAACTGACTGAAATGCCTGGGATAACGCTGATGTGACACGTTAACTAGTTTACTGAGGCAAGTGCTGCCGGATCAATTGGATTACCTCTTCCCCTAAATGCCAAAAAAGGAAGTCCATCCTAAGCACATCCTGGTTTCAGGAACCACCAACCAAATAATAGAGCCATTCACAACAGGACAGTGAGAGAAGGGAAACTATACTGTGGTGAATAAGACCATGACTAGGAGTAATGAAAATTATCGGTAAGTAACCGGGGCATTTCCTCCTCGTCCTTCTTCCTTGCCACAGTATTAACACAATCAGTTGATATTAAACCTAGAATCTTCCTCCTCTATTTCTGTCCTGTTTTTGTTGGCTTTAGGACTCCTAGCACTTTACCACTGCTGACCATGCTAAAATGCATGTGCTCTCTCCTCTAAACCTGCTAAAATTGCTTTATACACTTTTGGCATACTTGCTTTATTTGTCAGTCCCTTGTAAAGTCGTAAATTACATACCCAGAGCCTGTAAATTAAATGCTACTATTAGACCTGCACCACTAATTTTGCCACCCACAGAAGTTGCCTTTTAATCCTGTCCCAAGTCTGCCACTGCAGAGCCTGTTTTGTTTGACTTGCCATTGCCCAGTTTAAAAATCCCCTTTTATTACACATAAGGGCCCCTTAAGGTAGGACGTAGGTAGAGCTAAGTGCAGGGTGCTGTGTACCGTAAAGGTAGGACATGTACTGGTATGTTTTGCATGTCCCGTTAGTGACAAACAGCCTGTTTAGTGTTTCACTAATGTAAGGCATACCCCTCTTAAAGGCTAGCATTGGGAATTCCTTATTACGCTTTTAAGATACAATTCCTGATCAAGGAGAAGTAGCTTTTTCATGTTACATATGTTTAAAGTGGTAAGGATAAATTATCCTTACTGGTGAAGTTAGATTTCACAATACTGTTTTAAACATGCCATTTTTGGAAAGCCAACATTTCTCTGTGCTTATAACTCTGTGTGCTTTGTGGCCTTTCTCCACACATCTGACATGGGTGACAGCTAAACTTTGTGCATTCCCTCTAGACAGCATTAAACACAGGAAGGTGAGGCATTCTGAGTACTCGTCTGCATTCATCTGTATTGGAACTGGCCCTTTTTGCCTTCCTCCTGTCTTTTTCCTGACCAGTATTTGTTGGTTTTATGACTCTGGGCACTTTTCCACTGCTGATCAGTTTTAAAGTGCATGTGCTCTCTCTTGCAAACTTGGTAAAATTGGTATACACCTGTTTTGCATATTTAATTTACCTGCAAGTCCCTTGTACAGTGGTATGTCATCTACCCAGGACCTTTAAATTAAATGCTTCTAGTGGGCCTGCAGCTCTGTTTGCTCCACCCACTAAAGTAGCCTTTTAAGCCTGTCTCAGGCCTCTGTCACTGCAGGGCTTGCCTGAGCAGTTTACAGCTACAGTCATGTGGCACTTGAAGTATTTGCCACGTCTGAAACTCCCCTTTTACTACATATAGGTCACCCCAAAGGTAGGCCCTAGGTAGCCCTAAGGGCTGGGTGCGGTGTAGGTAAAAGGTATGACACGTGCCTTTACTGTGTAGCATGTCCTGATAGTGAAAAACAGCCTATTTGGTTTCATAGAACTTTTGGCCGCCCTGTCTTAGGTTTGCACTGGAAATTCCCTGATATGCGTTTCAGTGGTAATTTCTAATACAACAGGGATAGCATGGCCATGTTTGGTATGTTTGGAATAGTAGTGCTAAATCCTGCTTTTTGGTGAAAGTGGATTTGTTATTACTATTTTAGAAATACCACTTTTAGAAGTGGGCATTTCTGTGTGCTTATGACTCTTTGTGGTCTGCCTGGTTGTGTAGTCAATGTCTGGTTTAGACTGACAGGAGAAACAGGATGTGCATTCACTTTAAACAGTTACAAGGGGGATTGAGGTGTGTTCTACCTTTCCTTGGGGACTCAGCGCTGGGCTTAAGAGACCTCGGCTGCATTTAGAGTGGTGGTAGGAGTTTCACTTGCACCTGAATAGGCCTGGTCTACATTTAGAGTAGTGGGAGGAGTTGCACCTTCACCTAAATAGGTCTTTGCCTGACTTTCACAATTCTGTCTCCACCCCTGCACTGTATTTGGAGCCAGGGCTTGGGTTGATTGGGGGTGTTGTTATGTTATGTTATGTTATATTAATTTATTATGTGCACAGATACTTCAGCCAAGGAGCATCCCGGCGCAGAGACAAGGTAGAACATAACACAACAGGGAAAATGGAAAAACATAAAAGCAGCTAAAACAGGAATGTTTTTATAGCCCTCCGGAAGGTCAAGAGGTCCTCCAGCAGGCGAATTTCAACAGGAAAGGAGTTCCATGCTGACGCAGCTTTTACACTAAACGAGCGGCCTCCCATGCGACTGAGCCTGAATCTGGAGACTACAGCAAGGGCCAAGCCCTGGGAACGGAGGGTATGGGTGGGAACGTAAAAGGAGAGACAGCTAGATAAGATTTCCGGGCCTATACCTCTCAGGATCTTAAAGGCAAGACACAGAACCTTAAAGAGGATGTGCTTCCTTACAGGGAGCCAGTGTAGGGAACGAAGGACATTTGCCACCGAGCTGAATCTGGGCAAGCCAACAATCGCCCTAGCCGCAGCATTCTGAACCCGCTGCAAACGGGTTAACTCAGCCTGGTTGGCCCCAGCCAGAAGAGAGCTAGCATAGTCCAGGCGAAAGATGATAGTTGCCTGGATCACTAGCTGCCTGGTCGGGGCGTCAAAGAACTTGAGAACAGGTCTCAAGCCCCTTAGCAGTCCAAAACAACAGGCCGCAGTTTTTTTTAGTGTGCCCTACAAAGGAGAGGCCCGCATCCAGCCAGACCCCCAGGTTTTTCACCTCCGGTACCGGGGTCGGAGTGGGTCCCAGCTCTGAAGGCCACATTGGTCACCCCACATCTCCACTCCCTTACCGACAACCATCACCTCCGTTTTTGTGGCATTTAGCTGGAGACAGTTGCCTTAAAGATGGCTTTTGACGGGTTAGTACTGTTGCGGAATTCTGGGGCATAAAAAGCCGCTCGAGCTCGACAGATAGCCCGATGGTAGAGCTTAACGGACCTGGAATATTCAGCTTTTAAATCAGCCCCATAGGTCTTCCTCCAGGCCCTCTCAGCCCATCTACAGGCACCCTTCAGGGCACGAAGGGCGCCATCGTACCAGGGACTCGACTCTCTAGAGTTGACTTTAGTGGATACAATGGGTATCAGAGAGTCCAAGGCCCTAGTGATCCAGGAACAAAAGAGGTCATACCCCTTTTCTACATCCGTCAAAGGACCCAGCGGCTCCTCTAGTAAAAGAAGATGAAAATCTTCTAACCTAAGTTTCTTCCAGGCCCTCTTCTGTACCCGTCTGGCCGAAGAGATTGAAGGGCACTACTGAAAGCTGGTTGAAGTGCCCAGAGAACAAAAACCTTTGGACTATAAGTACACAGGCCATGACGCTATGATTTGAGACACTGCGTGGGACTGGTAATCAGATGCTGCTGGCTCTACTGCCTGCAGCTTGCCAGAAGGAAGAGTGATGCTGCCAGGAGGAACCACCTTTGGACTCCCTTGCTTGTGCTGACCTGTGGCCTGTGAGGCTATGAGAAAGGTTGTCACTTCATCTCCAAGGGCCCTGATGTGCTTGCCTGCTGCTGGTTCCCTGTGTTGAGCCCCCAGTTGTTTTCCAGGGACTAGATATTGCAGCCATCCTTGTTATGCCAAGAGCGCATGGTGAGCGCTGTGTTCTTCACCTATGATGGTCCAAGAGGAAGCGTGTGGAGAGCGCTGTTTCCTCCCTTTTTTTGGTTTAAAGCAAGTAAAGAGCACTTTACTTGAGGATCATGTGAAAGTAGCACTCTTGGTGTGCACTGCAAGCAAAAAGTTGTCAAATGCAGGCTAAGCATCTGACCCAGAAAAATCAGCACCTGAGGTTATATCTCAGTGCTTGTACAGTGCCTAAGATTTGGCCACTTGGCGTACCGGCACTGTGGGAGACACCCTGCCCTCAACATGTGACCAAGCTTATTCCTCTCATTTTTGAAGTCACTGCATCAGCTCCCAGTGCAACTCACCTGTGTTGGGGAAGGCAAAGGAGGCGAGCACCACGGGGGACCAACGCGAGACATGTTTCCACCAGCAGGCATCTCTGAGTTTAAGGAAGCCGCAATGGGCCAGAGGATACAGCACCACCCACCAGAAATGAACTCCTGAGAGGGAGTCGGGCCCCCTGAGGAGCTTGCCTCTCAGCCTGCTAATACAGCTTCTTGTTGGAGCGGGTGACCGTGCCTATCCCTTCACGCCTAGAAGGATAATCAGAGATCTCCCCCACCGTCGGGATTCACTGGGCCGGCAGCAGCTGCACTGCACATTTGCGGGCAGATGCACTTCGCTAAGCATTACATATGCGGAGGACTAAGTGAGGTCTCCTGCCCTTCCTGCATTGTGTGCGCCCCATCTACTCTGCAGGCCTACCTGGGGTGGTCGCTGAGTGGCTGCATTTCTTGCCATCCTGCTGGTCTCGATGGGCCATAGCTGAATTGAGGAGTGCAATTTCAGCACAAAGACACTACTGTAATCACTGGAGTAGGTGTGCAGGTGTCCTTGCCACTCAAGTCCTCAGAATTATCATATTATGGCTTATAGGCATGCAGGTGTTGCTATGCCTGCACTTAGTACCTAAATTACTGTATAGAGCGTGATAGGAGCACAGGGTGCTGTGTGCTATGTTATAAAGGTAATCTGTGGCGATTCACGTGTTTTCAATTTCCTGTCACAGGAAAGGTGCTGAATTGTGAATGTATGTCATTTTGCATTGAATTTATCAGGATAACAGGCATTATTTCAGAAGCTGCATTTCTGTGCACAGTGATGGTGTTATGCATAAAGTTGAAATTGTATTTGTATAACTTGTGCAATCTATAAGTATTTACTGGATTGTACTAACTTATAATGTTATAAAAATTGCCTGGTTGGTAAAGAGATTTATATGATCTATGTGATTTCATGAAATCATGACAAGTGCCTAATGGCACTGTGATTTATGTGATTATGGTCGAATGTGTTTTATGTACAAGACAAAGGATATTTGTATATAACCTTGCGTGGAGTTTTTTTTGTAGGCTGCCGTGTGTGTCATTGGTGTGTGTGTGTGTGTTGCCCAAATGGTTTACACATTGCCTCCTGGATAAGCCTGACTGCTCTGCCAAGCTACCAAGGGGATGAGCAGAGGTTATCTTGTGTGTATAACTCTCTTACCCTTTCTAGAGTGGTGGGTTATGCTTGGAGTAGGTGCATACCCTAGCCAACCAGAATCCCCATTTCTAACAATCTGCATTCTGGTTGGTCTTCCTGTGCAAGGATGATTAGGAGGGCTTGGCATATACTTCAACAGGTAGAGTCTTGTTCACATGCAAAGCACTGCACTAATTTTTCTCCTAGAGTTAGCCTGGCAGACAGAACTGGGTTGAAAAGGATCCTTGTGCAGTTCAGGGGGATCTTTTGAAGTCACCCCCTACATCAAAGGCACTTTTGGGTATAAGTACTGAGTGTCTGACCCCTAAAATCAGACACTTCTGGATCTTGAACTGAATCTCTGTCAGAAGAACTGCTGTGCTGCTTAAAGGTCTCAGAAGGACAGCTTTTTTGTAAGGATTGCATTTCTGCTTGTTGCACTGCCGCCTGCTACTCCCTGACTGTGCAGTAAGGAGAGTTGGACTTCGCCTTCCCTCCAAGTGATCTCCAAGGACTTGCTGCAATGCCTCTTGTTTTCTGAAGTCTGAGGGACACAAAAGACTTCCTTCAATTATGCTGGTGCTTCTGGGCTCTGACTTCTGTGAGTCCTACCCTTGCCTGAGGTGCCCCCTCCAAATTCTGGGCCTCAGAAGTGGGTATCTTTAGTTTGTCCCCACCTCTACGTCAATGCATCAGTGGCTTTCCGCTGATGCATCGCTCATCAACACAGTGGCTGCTTGACAATAGCGGCTCTATAGCCAGCGCAGCTAGAGAACGACACCCAGCGCAGCTCCATGACGACCCAGTGTCTGCATCATACAGGAGTACATCAGCAAAGCTTCCACTGAAGGCACAGTTCGACGCTGACGCTCGCCTCCATCCAAGGATCGATGACAACGCGGTGCATCATCGACTCCTCAACGTCGATGCTTTGCTCCATCAGAGGTACTTTTTCAGCAGAATATGTTTGGGTCCTGTAGCCGGCCTGCCGTTGATCGCAGTTGGCCTGAACTTTGGATTTTGCATGATCTCAAGTAACTTTTTAGTGTTTTTGTATTTTAAGCACTTTTGTGCATTTATTCTTTAAAAATTCATATCTCGACTTCCACACCAAACTTTCAGCCCATATTATTTGTTAATAATAATTACTCTCTACATAAACGATCTCGAGGTAGTCTTGGCAGCATCCCCCGTCAGTCAAACTCCAAACGAGCATCTGGTAACTGTAGACGAATTCCTGTCTACCCACAGTGAGAACAGTGTCCATTGGTATGAGGTGATCCTTATGGGTGACTTTAACATCCATGCGGATTGCCACGTGGAACACGAGGAATCTTCCCCCTATTCCTCCCCACCGCATTTCGAAGACTCATCACGTGGAGAGGCTTTGGAATTACTCCTAGCTACTTTTAACCTTTATGAATCATGTAGTTGCCCCACAGGCCCGAGGTTACCAACATATGTGGGCAATGACACAGGCACAATTATAGACTATATCTTTTTATCTTCTAGTATTCTGCCTGAAGTTATTAACTATAAGGTAGAAACTACAGTTTTTAGCGATCATAACCCTGTGATTCTAGAGACCATATCACAGGGAGTCTTGGGAAAAAGGGAGACTGATGCTCTATGTGTGACAGAATTAGTCCCAAGAGATCAGAATCGTAGACTGAAATGGGATCAAGTAACCCCAATCACCTTTTTACAGGAAACTCTGGCTAAAGTTGAGGGGGAGGTTGCCATTTGTTTGGATAATAATAATTCTGGTACCACCATGATAGAGGCTTTCAATGTTATCTGCTGTCAGGTCAATTTAGACCTGACCGTAAAGACAAAGCCTAATAGGCTCAGGGGTCCCAAATGGTTTGACTCAAATTGTTCCAAGGCTCACTCAATCCTCCTAAAGGCTCTAAAAAACAAACCTAGAGATAAAGAGCAGATAGCATCACTGAGGAAACAATACAGTTATGCTATCAGGGTGAGGAAATCTGAGATTAAAAAGGAGGCCTGGAATGATTTAATATTGCCTGATATACAGAGAGACAGCGCCAAATTCTGGGCAATAATAAACCACCCATACTTGGTGGGACTAGAGAATCAGAGAGCAGATTGCATTATACCAGACGAACAGTGGGTGACACATTTCAGTAACATCTATAGCTGCCCTGATACCACTCCAGACTGTGAGATCCCATCTACACAAGCAGTAACTACCATCTCTCCTTTTAGTTTAGAGGAGGTGAAAAACGCAATTAATGACTCACTCTATAAAAAGGCACCGGGGCCCGATGGGGTTACCGCAGATTTCTTCAAGTGTGCCCCTGAACTAAGTGCCATGATTCTCACAAATATTTTTGATGCTACAAGGGATCTCATCTTTCCTACTAGTTGGGCCAAGTCCACGATAGTACCGATCTTTAAAAAAGGACAGAGGACAGACATGGCCTGTTATAGGCCAATTTCTCTCATTGATTCCAGTGTTAAAATCTTGCGAAGATTCCTTTTAGGAAGACTGACTCAGCTTCTAGAAGGGAAGGGTGTCCTATCAAACGCACAATACGGTTTTAGAGCCAAAAGAGGAACCTTAGACCAGTGCCTAAACCTAGAACTGATCATAAATAAATACGTAATCGCCAAGGGGGGTTCTCTGTACATGGCCTTTATGGACCTCTCCTCAGCCTTTGACCTGGTCAACAGGGCTAAGCTGTGGAGGGTCCTTTTGACCATGGGCATTGACCCCGCTTTGGTTGGATACCTGGCTGAGCTACATAGGGACCTCATGACCTCGGTCAGAGTGACTAGGGAAGGGAGATGCACTTGCCACTTTAAGTCAGAGAGGGGGGTTAGGCAAGGGTGTATCCTTGCCCCCCTCCTCTTTACTCTCTACATAAACGATCTCGAGGTAGTCTTGGCAGCATCCCACACAGATATCCCGCGTGCAGGTGAGACAAAGATACCTGTCCTCCTGTACGCAGACAACGCAGTTCTTTTGGCACGCTCCGGAGTGGCACTTAATAAACTCCTCTCATCTTTTGGGGACCTCATGTCCTTGTTGGACATGAAAACCAACACAGGGAAATCTCACGTAATGATTGCAGGAGCTGCAGGCAGGAAAAGAAAGTCGAAAACATTTTTTTGTGCTGGGAAAGAGGTCAGGAGAGTTCCATCTTTTCCATATTTAGGGGTGACCTTCGATGAAAAGGGCACTTGGGGCCCCCAGCATTCCGTTAAAAGCCACACTGTTGCAAGAGCGGCAGCAGGGTTGCTTGGCTTTGCTAAAAAACTGGGAGCCCGCCCCATGGAAAGCATTATAAAGGTCTATAAAGCAAAATGTTTGTCTGTTGCCCAGTATGGTTCTGTTATTTGGGGGTACACTAATCATGACAAAATCCAGAAAGTAGAAAACAAATTTCTGAGAACTCTGCTTTCTGTCCCCCAATCGACTTCCACCTATGCAATACACACAGAGCTAGGATTGGGCTATATAACTGACATTTTAGAACTAGCCCCGGTTATTGGATGGATGAAAACTTGGCTTAACCAGGAGCTTACATTAAATCACATCATCTTAAAAGATTGTTTAGCCCTGGACAGAGCCCAAAACATTCCGTGGGTAAAATATGTACAAACGCAGCTAATTTTAGCCGGCCGACCGGAGCTTTTCTCATCTCCAGATTTGATAAGGCAGGAAGATCTTAAAATAGTAAAAAATACCCTGACAAATTTATATGTTAAGGAGAGGGAAGCCATAGAGCTAAAAAAAACCATGGTTAAGAAACACTGTTTGTTGACATCTGTCCCAGGAATGGAACCATACCTTTTTCTGGTAACTAAACCATACCATTGTTTCCTTCTAACGAGATTCCGTTTTGATTTGATCCACTTCATTCTGGGCAATTTTAAAATATGGAATAGACCCGATAATGCTGAACCATGTGATTGTGATCACTTTTCCACCCAGGACATGATTCACTTTACCATGTTCTGCGGCCATTATACTGAGATTAGAAAAAGATATTTGCTTCCAATTTTGCGCAATCTAGGTTTTATTCAGGTAAAACCAGCCCTGATGTTCCTGCAACTCCTTCCCAATGTAAGAGTAGCTTTTCATGTTGCTAGTTTTTTAGTTGCAGGAGCACGCATAAACAAGCACCGCACAAGAACTAGGCACCTTATTTCTGAATATTGATTTCCCTTTTTTATTTCACTGATTTTAAACGTCTCTTCTTAATATTCTTAACATTTTTGTATAACTTATCTTGTACATTGTGATTTTAGAGTTTTTAAATATTGATTGTCTGTCAAAATTATGTACTAATTTGTGTTCTGATGAAATGTTGCTATGTAATAATGCTTGTTCTTTTATGATTTTTAATAATCGAATAAAGATAATTGACTGACTGACTGACTGACTTCCACTGATTGGATATTGTTGTTTTGGTTTTGTTTTCCTCAGATTAATATTCTCCATTTCTCTGAACCTGTGTGGAGTATTTTTGTTGTGTATTCATTGTGTTACTGTGATGCACAAATACGTTACACATTGCCTTTTTAGATAAGCCTGACTGCTCTGTGACAAGTACCCATAAAAGACAGTTCCCTTCACATAGTGATTTGACTTCTAATCTGATTGTTGACTCCTGGGATATAATACACTTGAAGCGATGTATTTTTACAATCTGTTATTGCTAAGCATTGGCTGTGAATGGCAATCCTGTTGAGCATGCGGCTGTATTGGACCCCACAAAGATTGGCCAAGTTTGTACAACAACCGGTTCCCGTTGTAAGAGGTGTAGTCTTTCAAGGGCTAATGGCGTCCATGTTTTGTTTACATGTCCTGTGATGAAAGAAATTTGGAAGAATGTAGAAGCCACCATAAGAGCTAACTTAGCAGATAACATAGTTTTGTCTGAAACACTGGTACTTCTTGGGGTGGACAGTGCCTCTCAACAGGCTTTAAGCAGAAAATAAGGGGTTTGCTATTTTATTTGTTGCTCTTGGCCAGGCGAGAGATTTGTAAATGTTGGCTGGACCTCATTCCTCCACACCCTACAGTAGTAGCCATGGTGAAATGAGGAATAAAAAAAAATGTTCTTCTGAGCATCTGGCAGGTATGAGTTATTCTCCATAGTAGCCACCATTGTGAAGTGCCCATACAACAGGATTGTGAGATACCTGTCTGTTTCCCCCATTCTCCCGAAGCACAGGCTTGTCACATGACTCTAAGGGCTTTGGGAAATTGAACAGGGGTCAGGGGTACTGTTTTGGCTCACATTATTACTTTGTGTGTTAGTGCAGTGACGTTGTAGTGTGATTGTAAGTTATGCATTTTCATAATTTTTTTTTTTTAATTAAATTTTTCATTTTCGAGAACACCCGGAGACATTAAAACAGTAACACAGTATGTCGAGTTGAGGGAACAAATTACTGAATACACATTTCTTAGACCAACAAAAAGATCAAATCAAATTAGGATTACACATCAATGGAGAGAATAGAGAACATTGCAAAAAAGAGATAAAAAAGAAGGAAAGAGTTTTAATGCGAGAGCCAGTAATCGAAAGGGGCCCAAATCTTAGATGCCACTTGGCGCCTCCTAGTCCCCTTCAACAGGTACACTGATGATTCCAATTTTTACCATGCAAGCATCCTAGCTTTCCAGTGACCAAAGGTAGGCGCCTCCGGGCTTAGCCACTGCGAAGTTATACATAGCCGAATCATTACCATTGCGATGAACAGAAATGCTCGAACATATCTTGTTCTTTCATCAGCACATGAATATTCCTAGCCCGTTATATTTAACTCCGGAGAAATCTTGACCTGGATTTTAAGTACCTGCTTGATAAAAACCTCAATATCCTTCAAAAATAGACTCAAGTTAGGACATGAATGAAACATATGAATAGCATCAGCAGCAACAAATTTACATCTAGAACAAGAATCCCCCTTACCACCTCCCCAACTAGCAATCTTGGCAGGGGTATGATACAAATTAAACATAGCCATATAACTTTGCGTACGCAAAGTGCCTGAAACTAAAACAAATCTGGCTAATTCAAGTGGCTGTTTCAAGTCCACTGTTGGAATACCAAACTTAGCCACCCATTTGTGATTATGAATGTCTAGATCGTCTGGGAGATCTGACAACAGATATTGATAAATTGCACCTATTCTGGCTTTTTTCCTAATAAATTCAACCAGGATAATCTTATCGTAGAAACTGGGATTTCTACAAAAATTCCTATCCAAAAAAAATCCTAACCTGTAAATATTTGAAGAAATCTTTAGAATGCTAATGAAACTCATCATTCAAAAAAGAAAAAGAGGCCATCTGGCCATCTTGAGCCAAATCGCAGATATCCTTCAAACCCATAGAATACCATTTACTTATTACACCATCCTGAAATATTGGTGGTAAGCAAACCCAGATCACTAAATGGGGTATAAAAGTTGAGCTTCGAAATGACCAACCGAGATCGAATTTTCTGCCAGATAGAAAACAAAGCCCAGCTGACCTTAAATTTTGTTTTCTTGAAATAACTTGGCTCTAGTACACGTGTTAACACTCCCTTGGCAGCATCACCTAGGGGTAAATCATAAATGGATGGACTGATACAGAGGGGAATATCTACCTTATCGCCCACCAAAGGTGAGCCAAAATGCTGTAGCATGGCGGCCCAGTAATAGTATAGAAGATTGGGAACAGACCAGCCGCCTCGCTCCCTAGGAAGATGGGTTCATTTCGCAGCTCTTCTTGCCCTGCAGTAACCCCATAAAAACCGCAGACAGATTCTCTCTGCTCTAACCAATGTTATCTGTGGGATCAGAAGAGGAATTGACCTAAAAAGATATAAGAATTTTGGGAGGATTATCATTTTCAGAACGTTACAGCGTCCAAAAAGTGGCAAGCGGAGATGATCCAACCTCTCAAGCTTAATATGAAGAGAATCGATAATGGGAAGATAGTTTAAATCCAGAATCTGATCCACCTCAGGGGAGATTTTTACCCCCAAATAAGTGGCTTCTGTAGCAACAGAAACCTACGAAGGGGGCATACCTGCTGACTGGATGACTTGGGTTTTTGTTATATTGAGCTTATGTCCCGACATGGCCCCAAATTGACTGGCCAGAGTCTCTAGGGCTGCAAAAGTAGGCCCAACATCATCAGTTAGGACAACAATATCATCAACATCAGCCAGTGCCTTATATTCCACCCCCTGGACCCTAACTGGTGAAATACCCTGGCATGCTTCAATCATATTAAGAAAAGGCTCAATGAATAGAGCAAATACGAGGGGAGAACAAGGACAACCTTGTCTGGTTCCCCTGCTGATGGTAAAGTACCCTGACTCTATTCCCGAGATGCGAATTGCCGCAGCTGGGGAGATATAAAGTGCCTGAAGAGCCTGAATAAACTTGGCACTGAACCCTTTCCAGTGCAGCACGGCCCACAGGAACCTCCAGGAGACCCTGTCAAACGCTTCTCGGCGTCCAACAGGATCACCCCGAGGGACGAGCCTGTGGCCTGCGCTCAGTCCAGCAAAGCAATAACACACCGAATATGGTCATTTGTGTCCCTGCCAGGAATGGACCCATGCTGGCCTATTGAGACCAAAGGGACTATGATACGTGCCAATCTAAAAGCAAGAATCCTAGAATAGATTTTACTATCGGTATTAATGAGTGATATTGGCCCATATGAAGAAGGATTCAACTCATCCTTGCCTTTCTTCTTGAATAAAACAACCGTGGTCCGTCACCAGGAATCAGGAATAACACCAGCCTGTGCAGCCCTGAAGACAACAAGCAAATCCTGTCTCAACACTCTCTAGAAGGTCTTGTACAATTCTAAATGAATGAGATCAGGACCAGCAGCCTTACAATTAGCCAAAGATTTAATTGCCCCTTCGACCTCTTCCCAAGTGATATGTCCCAAAGGTGCCTCGTTTTGTTCTATTGTTACCCTAGAGGTATCTATAGCCTGCAAAAATTCATCCAGACCAGCCTGATTCTGAATAATATTAGGCTCCTCAGTGTAAAGACTAGCGTAAAATTTCATTAAAACATCCATTACGCCCCTTGGTGTCTCCTGAATACAACCCTGGTGATCCACAACACGAACAATACGGTTTGCCATAAACTTTTGCTGGAGTCTCTTGGCCAGGACCCTACCCGAATTCTCACCATATTCATACATTGAAGTTCGGAATTGGACTTATTTGGCTGCAAGATCCTGACAGAAAGGCTCGAGCAAATTAGATTTTAATATGGCGACCACCTTCTGACTCTGGGAGAGCTCATGGCCTAGCCGAATATTAGTACTCAACTCAGACTCAGCTAATCGTAGCTCATCCATCCTACTTATAATCTGCGCCTGCGCGAACTTCCAGGGATAGGATGTGAAGCTTTTCGTTTCTCGGTGCAGTGTGGCTTTAAATGCGTCCCAAACTACACAGTCCGAGGCGGTCCCCCTATTAATATCCATGAACTCTGAAATCCAGCACCCCATATGATCCTGATATAGCTGATCTAAAAAGAAGCTTTCTTTCCAATGTCCACAACCTAAGCTGTTTGATAGGGCGATCCCATAAGAGCTCTACAACTAAAGCATTATGGTCTGATAAAGTCCTTGGCACCACCTCGATTGTTTCAGTCCCAACACACTGATCAGACACAAACGCATAATCAAGACGGACCATTCTGTTATGTGGAATAGAATAGAATGTATATCCATCCTTGTCTTGGTGATGATAGTGCCACATATCCTTCAGGCCATGTTCAACAACTAAGGTTTGCAGAGCCTTGAACACACGAGGTTTCCTACCCACTTAATTACTATCAATTGTCAAATTTAATTGGCTAGCTAAATTAATATTAAAATCCCCGCAAAAAATCACTGAATGTGGCCATGCTACTAATTCCATATTTAAATTTCTAAGAATCTCAGGGTCGTCCAAATTAGGACCATATATTGAACAAACCGAGAGGGGACGATTATTTACCGTTATTTCAGTGATCACCCACCTCCCCGCATTATCCTCTTTAACTCTCTTAAGACAGCCGACCCTTTCTTTAGCAAAATAGCGACAAGTTATGCATTTTCAAGTGAAGGTATCATGTATTCATTAATTTCTCTATGATCATTGTATGCATCTTGTTATCCCCGCTGGACACATATCCCAGTACTGGTGCATGCTCTCTGGGCTTACACATCTGATACCTTTTCATCACTACTCTTCCAAATGAATCAGCCACCCTAAAAGGCAGTCCAACTTTTCCCATTCTCCAAAGGAGCAGTTAAACGCTGGCGATGCCTGGCAACAATAGATTGAATATACACATCGCTTTAAGTGTATTATCCCCTAGGGGTCAACAAATAGATTAGAAGTCAAATGGACTATGTACAGAATTCAGAGCCTATTATATCAACCCCATTAACGCTGCTTCAGAACGAACAGTTCCCAGCCAGCCTGCCTTGCAGCAAGCTGATGAAAGAGCAATCCTTGATTTGACACTTACAGTATATAATTTCCATAATAATTAAGTAGGAGGTTAGTGCATTGTGCGCAAACACATTATTAGGATAACAAGGCAGAAAAGAAAACCTTGTCTCCCTTGGTCTCTTCTAAGAGTTCAGTTTTGTGCTTGTACAGCACGTTATATCTGAAGGCCTCAAAGAGTTTTACATACCATTAATAAACATTACATTCCCCATTAACACTTTCATGCGACGTGAGCTCTTGCTGTCTGACCTCAGACGGATCAAAGGCTCCGACGACCATCAAAGAAAGAACCACTGCGCCTCGGGTGAGGGGGGAAATCGTAGATAAGGGATGTTTAAGGAAAAATCACCATCTTTATCGAAGGTTCATTGGGGTCACCAAAGGGCCGGATGCTTCCATCATTGAATTCTTATCATTTCCTTCCCTTGCCTCACCTTCATCCCTTCTCTTCTAGACCTGCTTCATGTATTTTTTTCATTTTTCTTTTACTGAGATTATGTATTCGCAAAATATATGTAACAATGTTGAAGTCTAAACTTTCCTCAACCCTGGGAATAGAACGATGCCTTTAAGATGACTTAAGGTTCGCTGTTTATTGAGATATAATTTAGAGAAATGCGAGGCAATTTAGTGATTTTCAAGTACATTTAAACGTGCCCGCTTGTTTTTCATACTTATACAGCACCAGCATGTTGGCACCACGATCCATTCCTTTAAGTAGCGGCTAATGGAGATAATTAAGATTAATGACTTGTATTTATATGAAATGAAATTTAAATACCCTTGCAAAAAAAGTGCTGTACCATGCAACAAGATGGTACATGAGAATATTATTGAAGACAGCATAGACTGATCCCGTTGCATTACTGGAGCATTGGTGTATAGAAGACCAAATAGTGTATTAAACAAGTTTCTTAATAAGAAGCATTTATGTTTGTTTCCAGGAAACGATAACGCTCATTAAGATGAAGAAAAGGGTTTAACGCAGAAGAAGCAGGATTGGCTACTGCTACAATTTCCAGAGGGCAATAAAAGCCTTTAAAGTTTTCCTGAACTGTACTAATGCCCTCAGTGCAACACTAATTCGGATGCAGTCATTTCCCAAGCAGTTACCAGCATGCGGAGTATAGGCAGTCTCAGAATGCAAGAATACCCCGAGATTACAAGTATTGACCAAGGAAATGGGATAGTACCAGTAATATCAATGTTAATGCACCCATTTCCATGGGCTTTATCGTGGGCAGAGTCCACCAGGCTTGACGTGAAGAAGGTGTGCGCAGAAACAGCTGGGCTAGTAATTCCTAGTTTAACCGAAGGGGGAGTTACAGGACGATTCAAAAAAGTTGAACCCCTTCCTATGTAGGCGGAAGCTCCTAATGGGAGGAGTAACATGTTCGATAAGTGATCTCTAAGTGACTCAAATGACCTGAACTCGGTAAGGCGCACACAGCGGCTTGGGTACCAGAGATGATGGTGTGAAGAACGTGATGGTGAGTAGCAGGTAAGTTGGTAGGAACGGTATAGAGGGGCTGCTTTGTAGTTGGTATTGAAAACTAGGATAAAATATTTACATTGCACCATAAGTGAGTCAGACACCTGGCCTGAATCATGTCAATATGTAGTAGTAGGGCAAGAACAAGGCAAACCAAATACTATATATATCAGTTTTCAAATTAATAATCGTATCAACGGGTGAGACCGCATATTGTGGGGATGCCACAAGTAGGATATTACAGGAGTCCATCTTGCTCGCTATGACAGAACATCGCTTATACTGGTATCGGTTGTGTCTCTTTCTACCTTTACTTGGGTACACTGCGTGAGGAGAAATGTGTGTGTAATGGGGGAAGCCATAAAAACGTCTCATGAAACCGCACTTGGCCAGTGGCAGATGAGTATGGAACAGCCAACAAGCAGTGTAGTAATTTTAACTGAAACCTGATTAACCTACAAAAGTTCAATAAGATTCAACGGAGGGGTCGGTACTATGGAGGATGTACTGGCGATCACTCTGTTTGGATAGCTCTGATGCCTCTCTTTCTTGGGGTTATCTTAAAAAAATACTTTTAGTTCAAACAATATCGTTCTTTGATAAGGAGGTTGGGTTCTCAAAAATATTAGTACTCTCCAGTGCACTAAAAGACTATTTTAATTATTTAAACCAGGGGGTCTGCTAGGCCTTATAGAGACCTAAATAGTCCCTTAATATTTCGCTATTAAATGCTAATGCAATTTTGGTCCATACCAGAATCCATTTAATCAATGGATGAAGTGCGAAAGTATCTGTAAAATAGGCTACCCCCAGCTCTTTATGTGTGATGACTGCAGGTACTGAGGATGGATGGTTCAACTACCACTGGTGACTCGATTAAAAACTGATTTAAGAAAGTAAGAACCCTATAGGCCCATAAATCATTGCCACAGGAAGTGGCATGCACTTACCCTGAAATATCTGTAACTTAATGTTAAAGGGCTTGTTGCCAGTCCTAGAAGCATAATCAAACACCAAGGCTACTGCCCAGAACAAAAAAATATTTGTGGCTGCTAGCATTGGATCCCTTGAACCTACTCGATTGAAGAAGGACCTAAACAGGACAAGCATTTGAAATGCAAAAGGTCTCTCATTTGTGAAAGTTAGAGTTACTGGCGTTGTAAATGACAAACTGGCAAATGCATCAACGAAAATACCTCCCGGTAAAACTGCGAATCGGTAAAACAGGCCGATACCGAACGCAAAACCAGAAAATGCTATGCATCAAACAATTAATCGCTAAAAAATAAAGAATCGCTAATAACCCCCCGCGGTAAAATACCGAATCGCAAAACAGACAATCGGAATTACCGACCCCCAAAGCGGCCATCGGAAATACCAAATCGGTAATAACGAATCGCAATGGTATGCATGAAAAATCGCTAATACCGAAAAACCCAAAATTCGCTATTTAGCCTGAGCAAATTAAGGGGAATCACAATCAGGAGGTAAAGTAAACGGAAGGACAGAAAAAAAAATTACAACCCCCTACTGCAGGTGCACACAATCAGTAACCCTTCAAAAAAGCCCTGGGAAACCCCACATGTCTTCCAAAATGGCTGCCCTGTATGTGCTTGCTAGGAGGAGGAGGATCAACGCCCAGGGCCAGCGCAGGAGGATGATCCAGGACAGGATCTTCAGGGTGCGCATCACTTTGCTGGGGCAGACCGAGGAACAGGTGTACGACAAGTATAGACTGAACCGTGCCATGATAATGCGCCTAATAGCAGACCTGGTACCACTACTGCAGCACGAGACCCGTAGGACCCACGCCATACCAGCCCATGTGCAGGTCCTATGCTGCCTGCACCTGCTTGCGTCTGGAAGCTTCCAGGGGGTAATAGCTGAGACTGGAGGCGTGTCGCAAAGCGCTTTATCACGCTTCTTCCACCGGTTCCTAGAGGCCATGCTGACATTAATTAATCGCCACATCACCTTCCCCACAACCCCCTAGCAGCTGACCCGCACCAAACGGGAATTCTACCAGGTGGCACAATTCCCCCATGTCATAGGGTGTGTTGACTGCACTCATGTCCCCATCTGTCCTCCATCAGCCACCGAATACATTTTCCGCAACCGAAAGTCATATCACTCTCTAAATGTGCAGGTGGTGTGCAATGCCAAGTACATAATTACAGACCTTGTTGCCCAATTCCCCGGGAGCACACACGACGCTTATATATTCCGTCACTGTGGCCTCCACAGGCGCCTGATCAACTGTGAATTTGGAGAGGGACACCTACTAGGTACATATTGATGCATCATCGTACTCTCAACCCACTCCATCCCCACATGTATATGTTCAATCATGCTGATGTCCATTCTCTACCCATCCTGCAGGTGACAGCGCATACGCATTGCGTGAATATCTACTCACTCCCTACCTGAACCCAGCGACACCACAAGAGCAGCGCTACAACAGAGCACACATCAGCACAAGGAATGTGGTTCAGCGTACATTCGGCCTCCTCAAGAGCCGCTTCCGTATACTGCACAAGACTGGAGGAGCCTTGCAGTACGACCCAGTGACCTGCTGCCAGATCATTGCTGTGTGTGCCATCCTGCACAACATCGCCACATGCAGGGGGATACCCATAGAGGTGGACGGAGAGGATGAACTGCGTGCACAGCAACCACCCCCCCAACACCGACAGGCGCATGTGCCCAACACAGCTGAAGGGCAACGGAGGCGGACATACATCACACGGAATCATTTCTGAGACAGGTAAGAGAGAGACTTGACAACAGGGCTCGATTTGCAAGGGTTTAATGGGCGTGGACACCTGAGTGGTGCAGAAAAACAAAACTAAAACATGCTGCTGCTGCAGTAAAAGTCAAACTCAAATAGCACGTCCTCAGTACGGGTGATGCGTGCGGCACTTAGGTCTGGCCATGGTTACGTCACCAAGGACAGTGTAACTCAGTCACATGTTCACTTGCGTTTGCCGCGTACCCCAGTCTCTTGTCCTGTGACTCCTCGGCTTCTACTCGATGGGAGTCTGTGGCAGTTGCATTGCGGCCACTGCGCCTCCTCCCGCTGGTGTCTGATAGGAAGACGCTGCTGACACTGGAGGCTGCCTCACTCCCCTCTTCCGCCCCCAGCATGCTGACACTGGCTGACCCAGGCTGCATTTGCTCCACTGCGGTGGTCACCCTCTCAAGGGCCTTTGCCACATCCCCACAGTAATGACCTAGGTCCACTTGCAGGGACACGGACCAGCGGGACAGCACAGCCATGCTGTTGCAGAGCTTTTCGATGGCCTTGTTGGTTGAAGTCACTGCCAGCATGATCCTCCTGTGGCGACGCCGCTCACTCTGTTGGCCTGCCACTACGGCACGTGTGAGTTCTTGCAGGCACAGATTTATGTCATTGTTGCCGGCAGCTATGGCAGTGGTGTGCTCCCGCATAGCGTCTGTCATCTTGCTAAGTTTGTTGCATAGCTTGGTCATGGAGAGTTTCATGGCACCCATGTGTCTCCCCTGCAGGCGCTGGACAAGCAGCATCCGGGCCTCCACAACTCCGTACCCTCCGGACAGATCGACTGGTCTTGCAGCACCAGGAGCCGGGGTCACAGCCCTCTGCCTGATGCGCTGTCATGATGATGTTTGGCTGGTTGGAGTGACGACAGCCTGGCGTGGAACATTTGGGGGTGCTGAACTGTGATCAGATTCTATCAGGGGCAGGGAGGGAACTACAGCTCTGCGGCTCTGCGGAGTGGCCCGCACTGGTGGTGGTTGTGTTGGTGGTGGTGGTGTCTTGGACTGCGAGGTTGGTGGTGGTGGTGGTGTCTTGGACTGCAAGGTTGGTGCTGGTGGTGGTGGTGGTGCCTTGGACTGCAGGGATGGTGGAGGTGTCGACCGCCGTGGTGGTGAAGGGGAGGACATGTCTTCAGCTCTATGTGAGCACTCGGCTTCTGACAACACTGGCGTCTCTGAGATGACGAGGCGGGCACTGTCGTCTGAATCGTAGGGGGATGCATCTGTGTGTGAAACAGTGCATAGTTATAATCATGGTCTATTATGTGGAAATAGCAGTGGCATCTCACAATAAATTACATTTTCAGTCTGACAATTGGCCCTTAGCTGCTGTATTAATCTCCGTGCTCTGGCATGCACCCATTCATGTATGTACTACAACTCCCATGGTGCAACACTTTGGTGAGGGTATGTGTTTAGGGCAACACTACATGGGCACTGGGTCTGGCATGGGGGATTGGGCAGGGACTTACTACACGCTGCATTGTTACGCTGCCATGCTTCTTACCTTGTCCTCCTTCCGCAGCACCAGAGGTGTCCAGACGTGTGACCCCCACAACAGCTTCCCGTTCTATGGTGGACTCCACTAGATCCTCCAGGACAGTGTTTGGCGTCACGTTGGATGTGCCCCCTCCTGTGCCATCAGCATCCTTGACCCTCTGCGCAATCTTCTCCTTGGCCCTCTTCCTTAGGTCATACCACCGTTTTTTTAGGTTGTCGATGCTGCGGTGGGTGACTCCGCAGGCATTTACCTTGTCCTTGATGCGCAGCCACATCTTGCGCTTTTCAGCCTCTGGCACCTTCAGGGACAATTTGCCAAACAGTCTGTCATTGTTGCTGGTGACACACTCGATGAGGATTTCAAGCTCCTTATCAGAGAACTTCCTTTTGCGCTTTCGGTGTGTGTCCTTTCCCTGCTGGGGGGCCTCCTTCTCCATCTTCTCCTGCTTGCCTTGTCCTGCTTGCTACAGGTTCACTCTTGGTCCTCAGCTCCTGTGCTCTGCCTCCTCCTCAGTGCAACTCCGAACACAGAATGCAGCGTGGCTGTCCTACTTCCTGGTTGTGATGTCATCGGGCCACATCCGATGCGTCGCGTAAATTGCCCGTTTTCGCTATTACTGAAATCGCTAATACCGGATTCACTAATACCGATTCGGTATTAGCTAACTCGGTATTTGCTACTCAAGCGGGTGAACTTTCGCAATTTAATAGCGATTTTTACCGATTCGGTAAATTTTACAGATTTATTTATTTATTTATTTATTTACGCAACTTTTATAGCGCGACAAATACCCGGAGGTGTCTCGGCGCTGTGGAGCAACTGGAGTCTGTCATCGAATCATCCTCTTACTGATTAAACAGCCATGTTTTCAAGAGTCTGCGGAAGCTCATCAGGTTCGGGGCGGTTTTGATGGCTAGTGGCAGGAGGTTCCAAAGTTTTGGAGTGGCCACAAGAAAGCGCCTGTCTCCCCAGGTGACCGATCTTGTGCGTGGCACCGGGAGGAGACTGTTATTGGCCGATCTTAATTGCCTCCTAGGAGTATACATCTGAAAGGCTTCAACCAGGAACCTAGGTCCAATGCCATGTACAGCCTTATAAGCAATACAGAGGGCCTTGAACTTGACGCGGTTCTCCACTCTCAGCCAATGAAGCTGACGAATACCAAGAGTGGTAGATTTGCGACGAGGGATGTTGAGAAGAATCCTAGCAGCCGCATTCTGAATAGATTGCAGCTTCGTTGTGACACGCTTCTGGGTGTGAAGGAAAAGTGCATTCCCATAATCCATCCTTGAGAAGACTAGGGTGGAGACCAGAGTCTTCCCAGCTGACGGCGGGAGATAAGGCAGCAGCTTCTTGATTTTTTTCAAAATGAAAAAAGACGACGACACCACCTTATTGGTGTGGAGGTCGAAAACCAACTTGTTATCGAAGATCACTCCCAGGTTTCTGGTTTTTTCTACTGGGACAGGTGGAGGGCCAAGCTTTTCTGGCCACCAACCAGGAGACCATTCAGGGGAGAGTCTTCCGAAGGTCATGATCTCGGTCTTATCCGAATTGAGGCGAAGGCAGTTCAGAGCCATCCAGCTACTGACCTCAAGCATAGCTTTCTGAAAGTTGGCTGCTACGGTGAGACCATCCTTGTGAATACCCAGCACCAGCTGGGTATCGTCTGCATACGATGTAAGCTGTATCCCATAGGCCTTTATTATCCTCGCCAAGTCCGCTACATAGATATTAAAAAGCATAGGACTTAGCGAGGAGCCTTGTGGGACTCCACAAGGGAGTGCAGAGATAGGGGAATAGAAATCTCCCAACTTTACTGTCTGGGTACGGTTTGCCAGGAACGATGATATAAGATCCTTGGCACAACCGTTAATCCCCAAAGCAGTGACACAGTCGACTAAGATGGCATGGTCGACCGTGTCGAAAGCTGCTGACAGATCCAGAAGGATAAGAACAGCTGCCCCTCCCTGGTCCATGATCACCCTGATCTCGTCAGAGGCCTTTATCAAGGCAGTCTCTGTTCCATGCCCTTTCCTAAATCCAAACTGCGTATCGTCGAGAAGTTGGTGAGTCTCGACGAACTCTGAAAGCTGTCTGTTCATCAGGTATTCGCATACTTTGGCAGGAAAGGGCAGGCACGCGATCGATCTGTAGCTTGCAACGGCTGTGGGATCTAAGGAAGGTTTTTTCAGGAGGGGTTTTATGACAGCGTTCTTCCAGATACTTGGAAATTGGCCTGTCGAAAATGCAGTATTGCAGATCTCCATGAGAGGGCGGGAAATCACTTCTGTGAGTTTTAACATCACGGTTGGGGGACAAGGATCCAGTGGGGAGCCCGATTTGATGGTAGAAACGATTTTAATCACATCCTCATGTGATGCGGGTAGAAAGCATGAAAAATGGTCATGGTTGTGGTGAGACAATGTTTCTTTCCCGCTACCACCTCTACATTCAGTTCTAGAGTTATCTTCAAAGGAAGCATATATATCTGCAACCTTTGTGATAAAGAAGGCTGCTAATTCGTTACAGAAAGCCTGTGAGGGCTCCACTTCAGGCCCAGCAGGGGGGGTAGACAAGCTGGTGACAACAGAGAAGAGTTCTCTGGCTGAATTAGCAGCGGTCTCAATTTGTGCCGAGAAGAATTCAGTTTTTCGGGCCAAGATTGCCTTTTTATAAATCTGAAGGGCATCTTTATAAGTTTGTCTGATGCATCGCGGTTTGCATGTCCTTAATAGCGATTCGTTATTTTTCGCTATTACCGACGTGTATTACCGAATGTTGATGCATAATCCAAAAAGTATTTTACTTGAATATATACCATTACACTGCATGCGATTACAACATGGTTGTTACAACAACAGCGTTGTTACATCGCAGTAGTATTACAATGCAAGTAATTACGACTTGCTCTAGATGGCGAGTTGACCTTAGGAATAGTATAATTTAATATTCCAACTCCATTGTGTGCAACGGTAGGGAAGGTGTTGGAATAGTAAATTATACTATTCCATAGTTTAGAGCGCCATCTAAAGCAAGTCGTAACAACTTGCATTGTTATGCTACTGCGATATAACAACGCAGTTGTTGTAACAACCGCATTTTAAAGGTAACGCGAAGTAATGACGGTGTTGTTAAGGTCGTTTCCCATTTTAGTTATGCATATAGCGTGTATGTATGCGTTGTGCAGTGGAAATAGGTGGGTTGGATTGAAATTGTTTGTTGTGTAATTGTGTGAAGTGGAATAGTTCGGTGTGGAGTGGATTTGTGAAGTGGAATTATGTGGCAAAGTGTGTTGTGGAATTATGTGGACAGTAATTATGTAGCATTGATTGTACTGAAATGATGTAGGATTGTGTGCCATGTAGGGTAATTATGTGGATTGTTATTTTGTGTTGTGGAGTGGTAGGTAGTGGAGTGAGGTGCAGTTGAATTTTGTGGGATGATGTAGAATTCTATGTTATGGATTGGATGCATGTGTTGTGTTCTGCAAAAAATGAATCGGACTTTACCTAGAGCACACATTTTGTTTTCATTAAAAGCACGCACTGCAGAACTAAGCTGGTAACACCATTATTTCACCTCTGAAATAAATTATTTCTTCATCAATGTGAAGGTTCAAGCTATTCCATCAGGTAAACCAACACTAGCTTGTAAGCATTTTTAAATGTGCCGATTAAAAATTGTATTTCTTTGAGTTAACTGTCCCTCCCAGGATTCACAACATAGGGGACCCCCAAAGGCCCACAAGTTCCAGATTGCTAAATGCCGTTGGCAACGTAGCCAGATCTGGCTGAATAGCACCTTCATGACGCGGGTCATATTAACAGCTGACTCTTTACACCCCGCTACTATTTATGAATAGGTGCAGACTATCCAAGTGCCCTGAAGCAGCCAAAATGTAGAAAAAAGTAAAATGCATAATAGCCCACATAAAATGTATATGTGCCCCAATGACCATGCATGTGAGAAAGACTAAACATAATAATTTCAATTTAAAGCAGGCTAAGCACTACAGATTTAAATGTACAAACCCCCTGCGCCACTAGTACGTTACTTTTCGTTTCGTACCGGTGTTGCAGGGGGCTCCTCCATATTTACAATGACAGGAAAATCCACCCTTTGTGACTTCCTCTCCTTGTAAGTACGGCACATTCACATACAGCACTTTGCATTGAAGGGGCGGTCCAATGGTGTTGATGTGGGTGTTCCCACGCAACACCTATGAACAAGACACATCTCCAGATTTACGAGAAATCGTAAATCTGGAGATGCGTCTTAAAGCTGTGCCACCCTAGTGGTGACGTAGCAAGGCGCAACGAGGAGAAATGTTTTCATTTCTCCTTGTTTTTTCTCTAGAGATTGTTTTTGTGCAGTAAGGAGCCCCTTCCTGCACAAAAACGATCTCCCCATGATGCAGGCATCCTGCACCATGGTGCAAGGGTGCCTGCGCCCACGCATGGCAGCAGTTTGTGCGCCAGCGCAGGGGAAAGCACAGAGATGCAACATATTCTTGTAAATATGTTGCATCCTTGTTCTTCAGAAGTGCCATAGCGAGGCTGAGCCAAAGTGCTTGCGGTCCCACGCTGCAGCACTACCTTGTAGATCTGCCCCTGCAATGTAGGTGCACAGAAGCAGAAAGACATTGAATTAAAATAGAACAGTCACCTGCAATGTTGTGCCTACGTTAGTGGGGCACACAGTATGAGCAAAAAATAGATATTTGGCAATTTAAAAACAGATCCACACATATTTTTCTTACCTGATTAGGTACACAGCAGCAATTTCGATATGAACCCCTGAGCTACGGGGCAAGGGTTTCCAGATAGCCGCTGGAACAATACTTTGCTGCAGCAAAGGGCACAGAAATAATTGCAACAAGAGGAGGCACAGACCTTGTTTTCTTTCTCCCTGGTACTCTGGGAACACAGGTAACCCCACGTTGTCTGAGATATTTTTGCCCACCTCAGGAGCTGCCCCAGGAAGTGAGACGAGAATTGCTTCTGGTTTCAGATACTACCCCTAGAAGCACAGAGGAAATTACGTAACACCCGTAACTATTTGGTTCAGGATGTCACTGCAGAGGAGTGGGAAGAGGAGACCACACTTGAGGACTAACTTGGATAACAAAGCACTCCCAGCCATCTAGTGTTGTACTAAATCGTGCATCCCTAGGAAGTTCCCCAGCTTGGGGGCGTGGCCAACAACCGAGCATGCCAGACGTGGACTGAGTTAGCTCCGTCCGAGAAAACCCCCAAAATATTGCTAAATTATCCTGATTCTGGCTAAAAAAAACCTACCCGCAGCACACCAGAGATGAGGCAAGGCAGGTAACAGAGCAGGAGAGCCGTGGATGCAACAGAGAGGTCACGACAAACGATTCGACTCAGAGCCGTGGCGAGCTGCGGTGAAGCCTGGAGATCAGGGGAAAGCCGCGACCCACAGTTTTGAGGCGCCGGACCGGAAGTTGCTGCCCGACGGTGAGCGAGAGGGAGCGCAACCGTACACAGCGGGCTGACTGGCGGGGATTGACACCGGTACACTGCCTGAGCCCTGGCGCTTATCCTGCTCGGTGAACGAGGCAAGCTAAGGACATACTAAGCGGCCGATCCCCGCAGACGAATAGGCAGACTCGCGGCACACAAATGGAGTGGGGGGAGGCGCCCCGGAGCCGGCCATTGTAAGGCGCGAAGAGGGCAGTTAACTTGGATCGGTGGCACCGGTTCGACTCCTGAGACCCCACACAAACAGAGATTGGTGGACCCCACACCGGAGGCCTGTGGGGACAGAAGAAACTGAAGTAAGGCTAGGGGGAGAGGCCAGGCGGGCAGAATCTACACAAGGAGCGACAGCCAGGGGGGACCGTCCCGTCCCTGGGGACGGGAAATAAATGAGGAGTTAGCTCTGCTACTGTGAAACGTTATACACAGGACCCACAAGAGGATGGCCCCGTGCAGATCTATACCGGACCAAAGACCCAGAGAGAGATGGGGAAGGCTGGCCGCACCCGGGAATAGAGGAGACCCACTGCCGTGAGGGGCAGGGGACGGGACCCTAGCCTTGACTGAGGCAGCGGACACGCGCTGAAGGCGCCGAAAGCAAGCGAAGCGCTGTAATGTTGAGGGGCCCGAGAAATATAACACCCCTACCACCTCAAGATCAAGTGGGAGCTGAATGCGGATACATGTGGTGAAGCGGGTCCCTCACTGAGGAAGGCAAGCTACAAATCGAAAACAGACTGCGGAGGCACGTTACAGCCCGGAAATATACCGATTGTGGCACTTTATGGTGGATTACACTACTTCGCGGACCTCTGGCGAACTCTGCCTATGTACCACGTGTGGCATTGTTGCGGTGGAACTGGGGCACAATGCACTAAGACTTCGGGATACTGTTCCATTTGTGGATATGGAGAAGAATGGCAGCTGGAGACGGCTGTAGAACGGTGAGCGAGTCCTGAAACATAACCCCCCCGGGAGATACAGGGGCGGAAACTAACTCACTTCATTAGACCAGCGGCAGTCCGGGATCACGGCGGTCGAAAACGTGGTGGATCTCGCTAGAGGAGGACACACCATTTGAGCGCGCCCACAACAGGACAGGCCCCTAGTGGAGGTACGACAGCCCCCCGAAACAGAGACTGCTGCCCCCGGAAAGGAGGGTGGTCGACACCCAGAGGTGGCCCGCGGGGTGAGAAACAGAAGGTCACAATGGGACGGAACAGGCTCTGGCAGCGGGACCCGGTCACCAATGGATCGGCGCATTCCTCTAGATCGGATGACCAACTGGCCTCCACCAACGATGATATAATCCCACCGACGGGGATGAGCGCGCAGGACGCGATGCTGGACCTTATCCTAACGGAAATAAGGGCCTCTAGGGAAGCGCTTGAAGCCAGAATCGACAAGAGGTCGATGGGTCTCTCCCTGTTGAAAGATGACCATAAGAAATTGGCTGAAAAAGTTGCGGAGAACAAACTAGCCCTGACCGACCTCATACCACAGCAGATAGAACACTCCACACGCCTGGAGGTCTTGGAGAAACAGCTCAAGTGATTGAGAGACAGAGTGGACGATGCAGAGGGACGCTCGCGCCGCAACAATATCCGCATTTTAGGGGTGCCGGAGCGAAGCGAGGGGACCAACCCGACCAGGTTCGTAGAAAACTGGCTGAAGACAATAGTGGACCCTGCGGAACTCACCCAGATGTATAGCGTTGAAAGGGCGCACAGAGTGCCATCGAGACCGCTGAGACCAGGGGCGCCGCCACGGCCGTTATTAGCACGCCTCCTACATTTCAAAGACAGGGACATGATCTTGAAAACGGCGAGGGAGACCGGGGCGTTAAAATACGACAACAAGACAATCTCGATCTACCCGGACTTCACGCAAGCAGTACAGAAAGCCAGGGCATCATTCTGGGGAGTGAAACGTGCTTTAAGAAAGCGTAACATGAAGTATGCGCTATTTTTCCCAGCAAGACGAAAAATTATCCACGATGGCAAGTCCTATTTTTTCGATGACCCGGAGAAAGCATCTACCACTACCAATGCCCCTATCGAGAGACAATGCCACGGACACGCGGAAACGGAAGCAATCCACGAACGGGGGTAACACCTCGACCCAGGATGGAGCTCCGGAGACAGGACTACCACAGGATGGACAAGGACAGGCATCCGGAGGAGGGGACTCGATGGACTTGATGTTGCTTACGACTGATGCACTGGCAGAGCACGACAAGAACATTGACACGGTGTCGAACAGCCAAGACAGCTCAAGTACGGTGGCATCAGACACGGATGCTAGTCTGCACCGGTCCCCACGCATAACGGTGCAGATGGCAGAGGACATGTGAAGGAGGGTGGAACGGAGGCGGACTGGTGATATATATGCGACACTGGCAAACTGTATGGAGGGTGAGAAAGGGAACCATGACAAATGTTGCTAATGGGGAATTTAACGGAGGACCTTTGACTGTTAACTACAGAGAAAGAGCGATTGGGCACACACCCCCCAGGCGTAGGCATGACTGCATTTAGTTCATACCCCAGTTGGGTATTATGGTTTGGTACCGCACAGTTGTGGGGCGGGGACCTCAAGGTTGGGGAGTTGCGCACTAGTATGGCACATAACATGTACATTTTGCTGATATATACATGAAGAGAATGGGCAATGTCCGAGAGAAACGAAGATACAAGTCGTGTCATTACCTAACCATTATCAGTTCTGCACCTGGAGTGTAAGAGGTATGGGGTCGATCCACAAAAAGCATAGGATAAGAGCACAGCTAAACAGGAGACAAACACAGATAGCATATTTGCAAGAAACACACCTGAATAGGGCTGAAGGAGAGAAACTAGCCCGCAAATGGAAGGGCCAACTATATGCCACAGAATACTCAGCATTCTCGAGGGGGGCGGCTATCTGGATCAGGAATATTGTGCCGTTTACACTGGTGGAAAAGTGAGCGGACAAGAATGGGCGATATGTATTTATACGGGGAACACTGGATGGCACATGTATGGTGCTGGGCAGTATATACGCCCCCAATTCTGAGCAATCGAGGTTCTTCGATGACATTAGTGAAGTACTATCGGACTGGGTGGGACAACATTGGGTGATAGGAGGGGACTGCAACGCGGTTCTGGACTCTACACTAGACAGGTCACACCCACCACTACATGCAACGGAAAGTAGGAAACAGGACGAGGCGCTGGCACACTGGACAAGCGGATGGGAACTGGATGATGCATGGAGGGCCATACACACAAACTGTAGGGAAATCGCGTTTTACTCCCCGCCGCATAGGTTACACACTAGGATTGACCGAATATTTTGCTCTAGGACACTGCGAGGGTCGATCACCTCAGTATTACATATGGGTAAGACACTGTCGGACCATAACCCGGTGGAACTGTCTTTACAACGGGGGAGGATACTCACTCCCATCCCAACTTGGCGTCTTTCGCCAGGTTTACTGGAGGACCTAGTGTTCAAATCCTCACTGTTAGACGCCTGCACGAAGTACTTCACAGAGAAAGAAAACACTGCTAGCAGCAGGCTAATAGAGTGGGACGCCTTCAAGGCAACTCTGCGTGGAGCGGCAATGGGCACTAAAGTGGGAGTGAAACGCCAAGTACTGGAGAAGTTGAGGGCAGTAGAGGGAAGTTTAGCGGTACGGGAAGGCGAGGCGGCGGGTTCTGACGGAAATCTCACACAGTTGCAGGAGGCTCATATCCAACATGCAGAATTTCTGGAAGAGCTAAGGTTAATAGATCATAGGGAATACACGAATAGGGTGCATACGCAGGCTGACAAAGCGGGTGCACTGCTGGCACGCATGATCCGCAATGCTCCAGACAATGTCCCTATAACCGAGGTGTATGACCAGGCTGGAGATATAAACGATACGTTCGGACATATTACGCGGACCTGTTAGGCCCGCACGCGCCTCTCTCAGAGCCAGAGTTTGAGTCCTTCTTGGCTGACACTTGTATACCACAACTGACAGATACACAACAACAGGTTCTCGCTAAGCCCATCACTCTGGCAGAAGTTAGGCAGGCCATAAAAGCACTACCGAGGAACAAAGCACCGGGCTCGGATGGGCTACCGGCGGAATTCTACTTGACTTATATTGACGTCCTGGCCCCTCGCCTCCTAGCGCTTTACAAAGACGCGCTGGAAAATGGTGAAATACCAGAATCGACGCTACAGGCACTAATAGTATCACTGTTAAAGCCAGGGAGAGGAGCCCTAAAAGTAGAGAATTACAGGCCCCCATCGCTATTAAACACAGATTACAAAATACTCAGCAAAATATTGGCAACCCGGCTGTCACAGTATATTCCAGATATGATACACCCAGACCAATGAGGATTTGTACCAGACAAGAGCACCGCATTGAACCTGAGGAGACTAAGCCAACTAATGGCCCGGGGGGAGGAAGGGGAGAATAATGAAGGGTTTATATCACTGGACCTTAAGCAGGCCTTTGATTCCCTAAAATGGGATTATATGCTGGCTGTATTGTGCAAATTCGGCATTCCGCAGGCATACACAAAATGGATCGCTTTACTATTCCGCAAACCCACAGCACGCGTTAGGACTAATAGATGTATCTCCGCCCAACTTGCAACTTGCAAAAGGGGACGCGGCAGGGCTGCCCGTTATCACCCTTACTATTTATAATAGCTCTGGAGCCACTGATGATAAAAATTCGCACACTGGCCGATACCATGGGGATTTTTTAACTTACTACCCACCATATCATTTCTGCATATGCAGACGATATATTGCTATTCCTTCCCGACATAACAGACCCACTGGAGCCAATATCGGAGGTGTTTGAGGTGTTTCGAAAGATATCGGGCCTCGCGATTAACGCGTCCAAATCATACGGGTATAGTTTTCACAGGCCCATGACAGTCACACACATACAATTTGCACCCTACCAGTTCCAAAGAGCGCCAGTAACATTCAAATACTTGGGTATTCCAATATACAGGGAAGCAAGGGATCTATTGGAGGGCAACCTGGGTAAGGCCCTTAATGCGCTAAAGCCACAAGTACGATTTTGGAACACCTTACCATTATCGGTTGCAGGCAGAGTAGCGATCTCGAAAATGGTGGTCCTGCCCAGACTGATATATTACTTCACGAACGTGCCTGTGCTGGTGCCCATGGCTCTCTTTAAACAATTACACGCTGCTAACTGAATTGGTGTGGGGTACGGGCAGGAGATGTATAAGTTTGGCCAAACTGCAACTGCCAACAGATGGTGGAGGTATGGGAGCACCTGATTTGATAGCATATGGCTACGCTTGCCAGCTTCAATGGTTAGCTTACTGGCTAGCAGGTCGTAACTTGCACAAATTAAACATGTCGGAGGCGGATAGGAATGGGGGTTACATACACCGACTGTTGCTCCCAAAAGCAAAAATAACAGGATCGGGCCCCCCCCCTGCTTAAGCTTGCGATACAGCAGTGGAGGGCAGCACTCAGGTACACTGGCAGTCAACAGGATTACGCACCCACGATACCCCTTCTGGGCATCTCCATAGGACCTGGCACGCTCACAGAATGTAAACTGAATTCATGGCACGAGGCTGGGGTGACACAAGTGGGGGACTAATTCTCGGAGGGTAGACTTCTGGTGCATGCAGAATTTATGCAATTACACCAGACGCAGCGATCAATGTTTCTATTACATGCACAAGTCACAAACTACATCTCCACACATTGGGTGAGAGAAAGCATGGGACCGGAAACGATGGCCCTGCTCACCATGCAATATCTCATGGGATCTGGCAGCCATTTAACAAAGTGGCTCACTAGGGGTATCAGAACGAGTAAAGCGGTTCCGCTACAGCCACTTCATACACGTTGGGAGGGTGACCCAGGCGGAGACATTGATGATAAGGGCTGGAAAAGGATACTAAAGTTCCCCAAGAAAGTGTCACGCAACCCTAAGTTCAAATTCATACAACTCATGATCATCCATAGAGCATACTTAACCCCACACAGATTACACGCAATGTTCCCTAAGTCGTCCAACCAATGCCCTAGATGCCACCGGATGACGCGGGTATGCTACACATGTTCTGGGACTGCCCTAAGTTGGGACATTACTGGGCCACAATCCACCACATCCTGGCGGAGGTTGCCCCAGGAAGACCATACGACTCAACACTATAAAACATGCTGGGGCTGGGGCACAAAGAAAGGAAGAGGAGTATAGCAACTAGGTTTGTAGACCTGGCGTTATTATTAGCAAAGCGGGCGATAGCGATGAAATGGAAGTCAGTGAAACCGCCGAGTGTGGAGTCATGGAGTAGCGAGGTATTGAGATGGGGTAAGGCAGAGGGCCAAGAGCTACAAAGAGAGGAGAGAAGAGGCCTACGCAAACACCCAATCTCCATAGAATGGAACTTAATGGTAGAGGAGTTTGATACGTGCGCGAAGGAATGCACCGAGTGAATACCTATGCCAATAGTGGACAGGTTGGTGGGCTGACAAGGACAGGGGAAGGCCCCAAATTGGGGTGCCGACCACGCTATGATGAGGGCCACATACACGTAGTGCAGGTTGCAGAATCGAAACACATCATAATTGGCAGTAGCATTGAAATATGAGAATGGTACGACGGTTGGCCATTATATTGCGGAATATAAAAGAACGGACGTTGCTCGCAAGAAAAAGACTCTATACCATGTATAAGTGCCGGGGGTGTGGGTGGCCGGAGTTTGGTTGTAGCAAAATTGAAACAAAAGTAAATATGTAGTAATATTGAATGTCATGGGGAGAACAGCGCTAACAAAGTAAACGGAAAAAGTAATAATATTGATGTGAAAATGTTGATGACACCGCACAATATTCTGTAACTAAGAGGCGAAAAAATGATTGTAAATGTAATGGTGACCTTGCTATGACAATAAACATATTTAAAAAAAAACAAAAAAAGGAAGTTCCCCAGCTTATCTAGTATGGTCTGGGACTGCCGACCATCCCCCTACCCTGTCTTGTGCACCCCCGCAATTATTAAAAATGGACATGAGAGCAGGTTCTTTGGAAGGCGGGGGGACTCATGACCCCCCCCGGCCATATTTATTAAAACATGAAAACAAATTAAAAAATTTGAAATAGACAATATTTACAAAATCATTTATGCAGAAAAACTACTGACATTAGATTACAATCCATGTAGACAGATAGCCAAGGGCTAACCATAACACATTTCTAATACAAAATATTTCCTAACCGTATCTAATATTTTGGATCATAATCACACGTTTATTAATTTTTTTGCATATCCTATTTTTGGGCCTACGGCAAGGTCGCTAACTGGTGTCAGATCCTTATCAAACAGCCATGCCCTCACATATGAGTGCGCCTGCGCAGAGGGCCCGTTTACCGAGAGGCCACTCCCCCCCTCCCGGTTACCTCCGTACGCTCCATGAACTCCATTAACCAAAGGGGGGCCCTTGCACTCTGCGCCGTTTAATGACGTAATAGTGGACATGCGGGGTGGCTAACCAGCCTTAAGAAAGTGTGACTCCCCCCTCCCCTGCACCCATCCAACCAAGTGGATGTACTGCCCCTGGAGTTCTATGAGAGACCACTTGTCCCTCCCCCTGGGCGACCATCTTCAAGAATGGCGCGGCCACCTAAGGACCTTAAATTGACTGCTCACCGATCATGACCTTACCGCCACAGGCCAGCATAGTTGCCCGACTATATGGCCCCCCCTATCCTCCTATTCTGCAAGGTCATGCCTAGCCTAAAACCCCCCTAGCCATGCCAAGATGTTCTCCAAAAATAGTTTGTTGCCCCCTCTAGTCAGGTGGACCCCATCTTGTAAGGAGTATTGTTCCCCCCTGACACACCCATGTGGTATGTTCTGCAGTTGAGGTGACCCAAACAATTTCTCTATCTTGTTGTTGATTCTCTCTACCCAGTGATTCAATGCTTTGACAGAGTCCCCCTCCTCCATCTAAGTCTAGGATGCATCTGGGACCAAACTACGGTGCAGCCCTAGCATGTTTTAGCTAACCAGCTTACCTCCGAGATTATCTCTTCCATCAGGACCCTCCTGCCCAACTTTACCAGGTCATTTCCGCCTAAATGTAAGATAACAACTGTGGGCGGCGGGATGTGTCTGCCGAGCAACTACGTTATGAACCCCCTAAACTGACTGAGGCAGAGACCCCCCCTACCATGAAATGAAACCCTGAAACCTCCCTGCCCCGCCCTCTGTCTGTAACTATTCGTAAGAAACAGATTTAACATGTTTCACAAAAGAATGACCAACAACCCATACAACTTGTGTCTCCTTTTTCTGTGCCTGGGTTCGCCGTGGTGAGGATACTTGCTGGTGATGTGCCAACTGCAGTTTCCACCCTGCATGACACGTTCGAGAAACTGAAATACAAGCAGACAAAGAAGACAGGCATCAGCGTAATTATTCTGCCACCCTCACAGCATGTGCAGCCGCACATAACACTTGTAACAGTTGCAAGACCATCTCCCAATTCTTTTCACTTTGCTATTGTGTAACCCTCTAGCAGTTGCTTCAGTGGCAGTCCCTATTCGGAACAAATGTGTCCTAAAGTCCTTTGGGTTTAAACCAGCCGAGTCAATTGTCATAGCCAATACCCTTTGGAATTGAAACCTGGCAAGTGGGTACCATCTGCCTGCATTAATAATGCCCCACCTACTGTGCCTACTCTCTGATTAAGGAAGGCCTCCACGTGCATCACTGGGCAGCATGGATTAGGCCGCACCCGATGGAGTACCAGCCCCTCACCACGAGCTTCCTGATCAGTTTTTGATTTGCTGATGGTAATTAACAGTGTATCACCTAATATCCTTGTGTGTTCAAGCTGGAGTCCACCTAACAGGTCTGGTTTATTGCTAGCCACCTGTTTCCCTACCCGGAATGCCCAATAAAAGGCTAGTGTAAAGGCACCATTGAACAGTTGTACCTCCCCTGATGAACTGCAGATGCCACACAAGGTAAACAACCTTTACAACGAAACTTTTACAACGCACTACCATTACAACGCAAACATTACAACGCAAACCATTACAACACATTGCGCTGGGGGCGCTCTAGGATAGGGAATATGTTTAATGTACTATCCAACACCTTCCCTAGTGTCCACTGGGACTGGAGTTGGAATAGTAAATTAAACTTTTCACTATCCAGCACCCCAAAGCGCTATGCGTTGTAAAGGTTTGCGTTGTAAAAACCGCGTTGTAAAGGCATGCGTGGTAAAAGTATGCGTTGTAACGTCATACATCCGCCACACAAGGCATTCAATAATGATTCCAGCCGTTCTAAACCTATTGGTTGCCTCGTGTCCCTGCCTGTGCTTGGAGGCGACGCCACCCCTTTAGTGCCTTCCTTACGATGAAACTAATTGTGGGATCTTTGGTACCCCTAATATGTGCAAAGAAAGCAACGGCTGCCACGTGCCGGCTAGCTGTCGCTGCGGAGCATCCTCCTTGTGTAATGCATCTAGGTACTGGGTGAAATTCCCTGCTTGATCGCATCTCTCTGCCCAATTCTGACCCAAAAGTAAGACAAAAACACCCCTTCATATGTGATTCTGGTCTAGGCGCTAGGCTAGCTGCCACGAGGTTCTGTAGTTGGAGGCACCAGAGTCCAGATTGTTGTTGGGAAGTGTGTGGGCGTCGCCTCCACGGATGGTAGATGTTCCCTGAATACCTGCATCTTAAAGCGAATGAGTGCATCAGCTGCATTATTTAAAACCCCTGGATCATGTTTGGCCCTAAATTGTATGTTAAGTTTCATGCACACCAGCACTATTTCTTTCAGTAGGGGAAGTATCATTTTACACCGTGCCACCTGCTGGTTGATACATTCAACTACTGTCATGTTATCAGACCAGAAAATCACAGATTGATTACACAACTGATTAGGCCAAACTGTCAATGCCACCCAAATTGGAAATAGTTCCAGGAAACCTATATTAGTTGTCAGGCCACTCTCTTCCCACCAAACAGGCCACTGTTGTACCACCCACTTGTTTCCAAGTATGGCACCAAAACCCACACTGCCCGCAGAGTCAGTTCATAAACTTAACTCTGCAGACATAGTGGGGGGGCACCACTCTACCGTTGAAGCCCTGCAGAAATGCGATCCAAATCCGCATTTCCTGGCGGACCTCGGCCGGCAGTCTCATGTGATGGTGTTTCTCACGCAAACCCGTCATGGTATGTGAAATTGAGCGGGAGAATGGGTGTGCCATGAGTATCACTCTCAATGTGAAGTTCAAGTGGCCCACAGTCTGCTGCAGCTGATGTAGTGTCACTTTGTCTTTTGCCAAACATTGCTGGAGAGCCGCTCTAAATTTCGTGATTTTGTCTTCCGGTAACGTAAAACAACCCTCCACTGAATCCAATTCAATGCCTAGGAATTCCAATGTGGTTGCTGGACCCACCATATTTCCCGGTGAAAGCAGGACCCCAAAAGCCCGCATGAGCACGCAAAATTCCTGCAATGCCCACGCACACTCCTACGAGCCCGCCGACCCAAGAAAGAGAAAGTCATCCAGGTAATGCATGACGTGGTGGTGTCCAGACGTTTTGCCTAAAAACCCATTCCAAAATTGAACTGAATTTCTGAAAGTAGGCGCAGGAACCTGAACAACCCCTGGGCATACACTTATCCATATAGAATTTGCCTTGAAATGAGAAACCTAGCAGATGCTGTTCCAGGGGATGAACTGGAAGTAGCCGGATGCAGACTCAATATCTGACTGTACCAACAAGGCTCCAGGTCCCAAAGTCCTCAACATATCGACCGCCTGGTCAAAGGACGCATGCTTACGCTACAAATGTCCTCGTTGTGGCGTCATTTAGTGATGCGCCCCTAGGTGCAGACAGATTATGGATCAGCCTCAACTCACCCTCCTCCTTCTTTGGCACCACACCAAGTGGTGAGCAAACAAAGTTGTGCACAGGGATGTGGTCAAAAGGACCCGCTATCTTGCCTAGGCGTAGCTCTTTTGCGATTTCTGTTGTTGCCACATCTGGGTTGTTTCTAACAGATAGTTGGTTCCTACACTCTGCCATTCGGGTGTATCCCACCGCTGAGATCCTAAAGCCCTGCTTCAAATCCCTCCTGTAACATCCTTGCAGAGGCATGGTCTGGGTACTTGTTCAGCCAAGGAGTCATAGCTAGAACGTCGATGGGTGAATGCGATACCAGCCGTACTCTCTCCCTAGTCCTGTTTCTTTATTCCCCTGTTTCCAGAGGCATTACCCTTATTGCGGCATGCTGTTTCTGGGGGGAAGGTTGGTTACAAATGGAACATGCGTGTCTGAACTTGCATGTGCCTTGTGCCCTGGTGCAGGATCGCTTGTTAAAATCCCAGCACACCCCTTTTCGCCCACCACTGCTCCCTGCCTTAGGGGCCGTGCCAACACCCTGCACTGGCCGAAAGGGCTGTTGGGATTTGGGGGGTAGCTTCTGTTCTAACTTGGCCCAGCACTATCAGGCTGCCCAGCTGTAAACTGGCCATACCATGAAATGGAATCCACCTGATCCCAGGCTAGTGATGCATTAAACTCTTTAGCTTTTCTAAAACTCATATCATAGTCCTTCCATCCTTCCCCTCCATATTTATCATGAAAAGTCGTGATCCTACTCTGGTAACACGCCATCTCTGCCTGCAAGTTAGGGAAACGCTCAGCTATAATCGCCATAAACACAGAAAAGGCTCTAATCCAGTTGATCAATGTCTCTTCCACCCAGAATCTTGCCACTTCTACCTGCCATTCGCTAGGCAACATCTAATCTTTCTGCTTCCTAGCATACTCCATTTCCCTGTTATCCACGAGCAAAGAAAACATATTGACATATTTGCCCACCAAAATTAAATCCTTCCCTTCTTGAGTGACATGTTGAGCTAAATGTTCCCCTCTGGAGGGTATCGAACCTTTGCTTAATGCCACCTCATTAACATTTTCCCCGGCTCCCGTTGGTTCTACCATCTTGTCCATTCCGGAGTTGCTGTCTGAACCTGCTGTTTGTAGAGGAATAGGCATACTTGGCCCCCGCTACCTAGGGCAGTCATGATCCTTGCTACCATCTTATGTGCCTCCGCCAAAGGATTTCCCCCACTTCCTTCGCGCCTACTGAAGATGGTAACATCCCCCCATCCCTAGCCAGGGAGAACTGCTATCTGTGCTGCTAGCTCCGAAGGGACCTGACCCACCACTGGAGGTGCTGATACCGTGATGAGAGGTGCCATGATTGGGACCGGGATAGGTGCAGGGTTAGACGTGGGTACCACCGGGACTACCGCTGGGACCACCAGAGGCACGGTGCTTGGTGTTGGCACCGTCGCGGCAGGTGCCGCTGTTGTATCCCGGGATTCGGGGAGTAGATATACAGATCACCGGTGGCACCAGCCCCCAGAAGAACCCCATCCCCCTGTTTCTTTGGGACCCGAACGTTATCCTTCTTGGCCCATGGCCGCTTGGGTAGTGGATCCAATTCACCCCTGGGCTGCCGGGGCACTATTATTCGCTTGGGCCTTCCAGATGGCCCAGCTTGATCATCCAACCTCTGCCTAAGCTCCGCCATGCTTTTTCCTATTTGGTCCACTTTCCCCATCTCCTGTCCATTGCTGCCATACTGCTCATCAAACCCTGCAGCATATGTTCCATGTGGGAACACTTTGCACTACGTCTACTGGCCATACTCTTTAACCTTGCAACTGGTAAACCACCTACACTTGTGCCAACTGTGCGAGCATGATGTATTGCTGCACCCAGCAGGACCTGACCCGGCTTTTACCTGTACCAAGTTGGGGGTACTCAGGCTGGCCGGAAGCACCATGCAACTGGAAACGCGACACACCAGCTGGCCTGTTTTCAATTCCTTAACCCTGGATGCACTTATTAAATATTGCCTGTAAGACTCCTCTGTTTGCCACACTAAGAATTAAAATTGCTTCCCAGCTGAGAAATCGTTATTTAAATAAACCTTGTTGCTCCTGTTTTCCCCCTTCACACCCTTCCAGCGATATGTAGGTTTGTAGAAACACTGTTCACTTATTGAATTGCTTGCAGAACCTGGTAGTTCACATGCGGTCTCCCATCCCAGTACTAACCGGGCCCGACCCTTCTTCCCTTTCGAACTGGAGCGTTGCTGCTGTCGAGCGCTATTCGAGGGAGATAATTGGCCCGAGTGCCCCGCTCGGCCCGGGCCCTTCCCGTGCAAGCCACCCCCCCCGCTGCCTTACTACATTCCAAGAAGGAAGCGTTTACCGCGCTCCGGTCCCTGCTGTGGCAAGGATAACGCAGGTTTAAACCGCTCGAGCTCGACCAGATGTTCTGTTCCCCCGGAGATCCCCGTGGTACTCTGAGCACCAGGATTCCCTGCACGCTCATGCCCGCTCCTCTGCCTCGCCGCTCCTGTGTCCCACGAACCATCACCAACTCGCTCCACACAACGCTTTTCCTCCACGTGCGATTAAACACAAACTCTGCCCTGAAAGAGAAAGGAGAAAACTGTTGGCAGCCTCGGGAGAGGCTGAGGGGGCAAAGGGCAGGCTTGGGGAGCGTGGGAACAAGAGGGCACCTCCCGTGCTCCCCCGGCCTTTTAACCCCTTTGTGGCTGGCCAGTCACAACTGGTTCGCCCCTTGGCTCCCCCCTTTCGACCCGGAAGCAATACTATTGCTTCCGGGTCAACAGGGAGCCAACACCAATCAGTGGTGGGCGCGCTCGCAGCGTCATTATGACGCGGTGGGGGCATGCCCCACCAGGGTTGAGGTCCAGGGGAAGGGGGAGTTGGTGCCCCGCCATACGTGCGGGGGCCGATACGGCCCCCTCTTTCCTTTCAGCAGTTTTGCGACTGTACCCGAAGATTGACAAAATGGAGATGCTGAAGAATTTCGAGGGTTGTATAAATGATGCTTAAATATTTTTTGTAATGCTATAAAAAAGAGAAATGCATAATGTCGCACATTTAATTTATATGTTGCCCCATAACCATGCATGTGACAAAGAAAAATAAAACAGCAACCTGCAATGCTTTGCCTACCTCAGAGGGGCATGCAGCATATGTTGCCATTTATATTTCAGGGCAAGCTGCCTCAAATGAGACCTGTAAACTGCAGAGAGGAGGCTGGTGCCTGGGCTGCCAGAAGAGAAGCCTTGGGGTTGGAGTGGCAAGTGGAATGCCCCCAAGAGATACAAATACTGTCCAAAGTGGTCTAGTTTGGGGGAGTTCTGTGTTCTGTAATCACCCAGCCATTTGCAGGCAGGATGCAGGCTCTTGGGCTATGAGTACCCGGAGGCGATGAATCAAAGTGTGGGTGTGAAAGATCGTTGACAGCAAAGGAGAGGGAACACCCATTTTAGTAATACAATCCCCCCTCCCCATCGAGGAGCCAATCAGCAGGGCAGTCAACAGCATGGGGGAGGACCCTGTAGGCCCAGCAGCCTATTAGAATGCTCCAGGGGCGATACACCAACATGCATAGTAGCCCTAATGGTGAGCGTGCCCACAATGACGGCACATTTTATGTACCATCGTGCCTTTTAAAAAAATGAAAGCTTGAATGGCAAGAGGGATCTTCCATAATATTAACACAAACCCCCACCATCTAGGAGGCAATCAGCAGGGCAGGCAACAGCACAGGCACACCCCTCTAGACCCAGTAGCATTTTAGAATGCTCCAGGGGTGAAACATTAACATGCACGGTAGCCCTACTGGTGATCATGCCCACATTGACTGCACACTTCTCGTACTACATATAATCGCATTTCCCGCACTCACTGATCAAATCGCCACACTTTGCTGATTGGTGTGCAGTAGCCGCTTTTCGGGTTGCTTGTTCGTTTTCCCTCTGATTAGCAAGGGGGAGGACACCACTTCCTGTTTAGTATTGCTTGGCTGTTAGCGCTCTAGCACCTGGGTCTCTCGGGGCTATTTAGGCTGAGCCTGTCATCTACGCGCTGCGGTAAGGGGTAGTGGCAGTTCCTCCTGACCCGCTAGCTCGCCAGAGGCTACAGTATCAAGCCTGCGCTCGAACCTAAATGTGCTTTGTGATTTGCTACATCTTTTAATTCTGTGACTAAAAACCGAATTTACTTGTATTTTTAAAATTTGCATTTCGCATTTCCCGCACTCACTGATCAAATAGCCACACTTTGCTGATTGGTGTGCAGTAGCCGCTTTTCGGGTTGCTTGTTCGTTTTCCCTCTGATTAGCAAGGGGGAGGACACCACTTCCTGTTTAGTATTGCTTGGCGGTTAGCACTCTAGCACCTGGGTCTCTCTGGGCTATTTAGGCTGAGCCTGTCATCTACGCGCTGCGGTAAGGGGTAGTGGCATTTCCTCCTGACCCGCTAGCTCGCCAGAGGCTACAGTATCGAGCCTGCGCTCGAACCTAAATGTGCTTTGTGATTTGCTACATCTTTTAATTATGTGACTAAAAACCGAATTTACTTGTATTTTTAAAATTTGCATTTCGCATTTCCCGCACTCACTGATCAAATCGCCACACTTTGCTGATTGGTGTGCAGTAGCCGCTTTTTGGGTTGCTTGTTCGTTTATGTAGGAGAGTAGGGTCTGCTATCCTATGGTCACCCCAAATTTTTGCTTTTTGCTTCACTGGTTTCTGACTTAATGTGGCTGTGGGCCTGCTAATCAGACCCACAGCCTGCTGTTCTCTCTCTAAATTACTGCCAATGCACTCTAGGTGCATTACGAATTGGAACTGGTTCACCTTATGAGCCCCTGTAATAGTGCACCCTAGGTGCCCAGGGCATAGGTGTATCCAAGGCCTACCAGGGGCTGCAGCACGTATTGTGCCACCCCTGGCCTGGCCTCCATATTTGACACAACTGGCTGATCACTCAGCTGGGGTAAGTCGGTGTAACCACCTCTTACTTAGGTACAGTATGTCTGTGCCTAACCCTAAACTGGACACATATGTTCCTATCAGCCACTCCTATGGAAGGCCTCATCAATCCTGGAGGCAGAGTGCTTGGAAATATGTGAGATGGTGCTCTAGCATGAGCTGAGCCTGTCTACAGCTGTCGGGAAGAACTCCCTAAGCTGTTCCGGGATATTGCCATACCATATACTCTTAAGTGCATTATAATCCTCGCGGTTAAATGCTATCTTTGGTTTGGCTTTATCAAAACATGTCGAGTAAGGTGTCATACGAATTGGAATACTATCCCCTCGCCAATTCTGGCGACGGGGATAGCATTCCACCCTTCTAGAGGGACACGACATGTGTGTAGCCTTAACCCCGGTTAAAGTTAAACAGAGCCTCAGCTTCACAAAATGGACGCTGCCACCACAGACACAAGTCTGGCCTCCTGCTGCTGACCGAAACTCGGCAGATGGTGGCCGGGACAAAGGGTTTCCTGCCTTGGGAGGTGCGAGCACCACCCCAGACAGGATTTTGTGTATTGGGTAGGACAGGTCTGAATAGAATCAGACATGCCCGGGGCACACAAGGTGTCCCCGTGCATAGGCCAGTCCAAACCGGTTCTGGGGCCTTCCAGCCCCAGTCCTGGCGCGGAGCTGGACAAAGGAAAGGGGGTGTAACCGCCCCCCTTCCTGGTTCCTCCCAGAGGAGGGACCTAGTAGGTGATCCACCCCCAGTTTGGGAATAAGAGGGGGAGCAGTGCCATTGCACAGCAGATCATCCTGAAATCAACTTTAAACAAGAAGAAGACTGGACTTCGACATTCTGCTGCACAGAAGACGGAAGAGAATCTCCCTTGTGGCCTAGGAGTGGCCACCCTGTGAACACAGGTACCAACCAGCAACTCGACGTCTGCTTTGCCGCCGCCTCCCGCCGGAGACCGAGCCCAGAGCCCGACAAGAACCAGACTCCCAGACCTCTCAGAGCCCGATCCACAGTCCCTGCAAGGAAGGGACCCGTGGAGGCACCGAGTGACGTGGGACCGGACCTCTTGAAAGACACTCGAAAAGCTGACTGCGCAGCTTCTGAGGCATCCTCGACGTTGTGCTTTAGGGATTGAGAACCCCCACCACCGAGCAGCCCTTGCACCGAAGAGCAGCCCCCCAGCATCTCCACGATCTGCGTAGGGCCCTTTTGCACTGTGCCACTCGACGCGCCATCCCGGCCACTAGCCACGTGGTCAGCGGCCATCTTGGCGACGAACCCGAAGATTTACACAGCAGGTCTGGTTGCTCCAGACCTACCCAAGCTCCTGTGAAAAGGAGCACCCGCTCTGACCTTGCTGGTCCGAGTGAACAGCATCTTTCAACTTCTGCGTGGCTTGCATTTGCCAAGGCCTGTTTGCTCCGATTAGGTCGCCGACACCGCCAACAGCGAGAAGCCTACGTGGGACAGCTCGTGACCGACTCCTGGACGTCCTCGACCCCGGGTATCTACGTGGCTGCAGAAAGAAGCTACCCAACAATGCCTGTTTGCACCCGACATCGCCTGGTTCCAATCTGGTTCCACGGTAGTCACTGGCTAGTAACTTTGAACACTGTCCCCTCTGCTTTCAGGTCTTCACATCTTCAGATCCACCCTTGGATCCACCGGAACTCTTCTCATCGAGCCGCCTGCAGCATCTTCAGCTCCAAGCACCATCGACCAGCGTGACGAAACCCGACACAACTTCGACCCTGTGCACCCGCTTCCTGTGGGTGAGGTAACTCAGCTCCGCCAGTGCTCCTGCACTGGTACACATCAAAAGGGCCTGTGTTTTAAGTTTCAGCTCCGTAGGTCACTCGGAAGGTTCCTAACTTTCTAACTTTGTGCTTTTTACGCACCATAGACTTTGTATTGAAAAGTGCGTGCACTTTGAACACTGCACCCGAGTCCCGTGGGCCTTTCCCGACTTAGTCATTGCCAGTCTCGAATAGCTCCAGCGATTCCCAAGGCCCTAGGCCTCTTCACTTTCCTCCTGGTATCTCTTATACCACTTTCTTAGTATATGGTTTAGGTGGCCCCTAGGGCTCATCCATATTGTGCAACTTTTGTGTATTTTAAACTGTCTTGTGATTTAACGCTTGTGCTTCTGTGCTCATAAAGAGTCCAGGGGATTTTATAGTTAATAAATCAATATATATTTTCAATATATATCTGTGTGGTGTCCCTTTCATTTGATATTCAAGGGGGTTGTGTATGGTATAACAGCTGGCTTCACATGCCTTTCAGAGTTTAGCCTAAGACTGCTTTGTCCACGTTACCACTAGGATAACTGGTCTACAAGGTTGAATTACAACCAATCATCATAAGGGTTGCTTGGCATGGTACAAAGTGATCACTAGAATTAGTGAGCATTATATACCAGGCCAACTTCTCACATTGGTGAGCAGCGGATTGGGATCTGAGCTTGCTGTTGTTTTACCATTACAATCTTTGAGATTATCATTTGAAAGATCATACAGGTACCTGCTAGGTACATATAAAACAAGACTAGTATACTTAAGTTCTACTGAACTTAGTTGTTGTAGAGTAAAGGGAGTAGCACACCCTAGCTACAACTACTAGATAGGTTTAGTAGGTAAACACCAGTGTAGGTAGATTGCAACACATCCACCCACACTAGAGCAATGTCTGGAGCAGAGGGGTCCAGTGGACTTACTCCTGTTGAGAGTGACCCTCCAAGGGCACCATCCAAATTTGCTATTTTTCCCTTTAAGGAATTAAGACAGCTTTGTGTCTTAAGGGGTCTGAAGACAGGGCCTTCCCCTACTACAGACCACCTAAGAGAGCTCTTGGATCAGTCTGAGGCTCTAAAGACCTCTAAAGCAAACCCCACAGGGGATGCTGAAGGAGGCCATCCTTCAGAGGATGACACTGTAGACACCCCTGCCCCTATCATCCTGGTAGATGAGGAAGCCTCCACCACTGGAGCTCCTCAGGTAGATGTAGAGGAAGAAGAAGAGGAGGGGGAGGTGGAAAGCAGTGAGTCAGATGATGACAGAGATAGTCAGGTGCTGGTCAGTAGACTGAACCAGGCTAACTTAAGTCAACTTGGGAATGAATCAGGTAACAACCCATTCAGACCCCCAGGTGGACCTAACCAGGGCCATAGGAGGAGGAGGCATCACTCAGGTGAATCCAATACCTCCCATGTCTCTAGAGGCTCTCATGGTCACTCCAGAAAGGAGATGACTAGCCCTCAGAGAAGGGAACATGAGGCCAAGATGAGAGAGGCTGAGCTTAGGATCCAGAGGCAAGAGTTAGAGGTTGCCCTGGCTAAGGAGAAACTTGCTAGAGCAAGACAGCCTAGAGAGAGTGGGGTAATAGAACCCACTGGTGGCAGCAATATCCACAAGGATAAAGACAGGTCTTTTGATAATAGAAACCTGAGTAAGATTGTGCCCCCCTACAAAGCTGGGGATGATATCCATAAATGGATTACTGCAATGGAGAGAGCCTGCAGAGTACAGCAGATCCCTCAGGAGCAGTGGGCAGCAATCTTGTGGCTCTCCTTTGAAGGTAGAGGCCGAGACAGACTCCTCACAGTTAGTGATGGGGATTCTAGAAACTACCTGGTCCTGAAGAGTGCTCTGATTGATGGGTTAGGCTTAACCACTGAACAGTACAGGTTAATGTTCAGAGATACCCAGAAGACACAGACTCAGGACTGGTCTGAATTTGTTGAGTGTGCCACTAAGGCTCTGGAGGGATGGTTGCTGGGAAGCAAGGTTACAGACTATGAAGGATTGTATAATTTGCTGATGAGAGAACAAATTTTAAATAATTGTCAGAACCAGCAGTTGCATCAACATTTGGTTGACTCAGATTTGACCTCTCCCCAAGAATTGGGAAAGAGGGCAGATAAATGGGTAAGAACCAGAGTTAAGCAAAAGAACCAGAACCAGGGTGGTGACCAGAAGAAAACAGACCAGAAGGGTGGGGAGCAGAAAGCTAAAGACCAGAAGTCTTCAACAGGGCCCCAAACTGAGACAGAGGGTGGGTCCCAAACTTCCAAGAAGAAGAAGAAAGAAGGTCAGAAGAAACCCTGGTGTAAAACTTGTAAGAACACCTCTCACTGGACAAGTGAGTGTAAAAAGGGTGGAGCCCCCAGCACTGCAGCCCCTAAGGCACCTGCACCCACTAGTACAGTTAGCAGTGCTGGTCCTCAAGCCAAAGGATTAGTGGGAATCACTTTGGGAACTGAAGGAGATTCTGACCTAGTCAGAACTCTTACACAGGCTGTTCTGGTTTGTGAAGGGGACATAGATTTGACCCCTGACATAAGTCCCAGTAACCTGGGCAAATACAGACAGACACCTTTGATTAACAACAAAGTGGCTCAAGCTTACAGGGACACATGTGCCAGTGTCACTATGGTGACACCTAACTTTGTGGACCCTGGACAATACATGCCAGGCGATGATTACCTGGTGACCAATGCCAGCAATGTCACTACTACACATAGTGTGGCACTTGTTAACTTTTCCTGGGGAGGGGTAACTGGCCTAAAGAAAGTTGTGGTTAGTGCTGATCTCCCAGTAGAATGTTTGTTGGGCAATGACCTGGAGAACTCTCTATGGTCAGAAGTTGAGTACAGGACTCATGCAGAGATGTTAGGGATATTATCACATGTCCTTGCTGTGACCAGGTCACAGGCCAAAAAGTGCCTCTCTGAACCTCAGGTCTTGGATCCTGGAACAATGGACCAAGTACCTCCCAAGAAGAAGAACAGGAGGGTTAAGGCTGCGCCTTCCCAACTGCCTACAAGTGAGGATCAGGCTTCACAGGAAACTGATCTTGAGACCCCTGAAGGAACTGTCCCTGAAGAACTTGAACCTGATCAGGTTGAGTTTCTGGGGACAGGGGGACCTTCTAGGGCAGACTTGGGGCAGGCTCAGTTAACCTGTCCTTCTCTTGAACCCCTCAGACAGCAGGCTGCTGCTGAGGCTGCTGGGAATGCTCAAGGTGCCCATAAAGTATATTGGGACGATGGACTCCTTTATTCAGAGGCTAGAGACCCCAAGCCTGGTGCTACCAGGAGGTTGGTTATACCTCTGCAATTTAGGGGCTTCCTACTCACCTTGGCCCATGATATTCCTTTAGCAGGACACCTAGGCCAGAACAAGACTTGGGACAGGCTTGTCCCTCACTTTCACTGGCCTCACATGTCTGAAGACACCAAGGAGTTTTGTCGCTCCTGTGAAACCTGCCAAGCCAGTGGTAAAGCAGGTGGAACAACAAAGGCCCCCCTAATACCACTACCTGTGGTGGGGGTTCCCTTTGAGAGAGTGGGGATTGATATTGTTGGTCCAATGGATCCCCCTACAGCATCTGGGCACAGATTCATACTGGTGGTAGTGGATCATGCCACCAGGTACCCAGAGGCAATTCCCCTTAGGACCACAACAGCTCCTGTAGTGGCCAGGGCCTTACTTGGAGTTTTCTCCAGAGTGGGGTTTCCTAAGGAGGTAATATCAGATAGAGGTGCCAACTTCATGTCTGGATATTTGACAGCTATGTGGAAGGAATGTGGTGTAAACTACAAGTTCACCACTCCTTATCACCCACAATGCAATGGGCTTGTTGAGAGATTTAACAAGACCCTAAAGGGCATGATTAAAGGATTACCTGAAAAGCTCAGGCGAAGATGGGACATCCTTCTGCCCTGCCTTTTGTTCGCTTACAGAGAGGTCCCACAAAAGGGGGTTGGCTTCAGCCCCTTTGAATTGTTGTTTGGGCACCCTGTAAGAGGACCCCTGTGTCTAGTGAAGGAAGGATGGGAGTTACCTCTCAAAAAGCCTAAACAGGACATAGTGGACTATGTACTTGGTCTCCGCTCCAGGATGGCAGAGTACATGGAAAAGGCATCCAAAAACCTTGAGGCTAGCCAAGAATTACAAAAAGCTTGGCATGACCAAAAGGCTGTCCTTGTTGAATTTCAGCCTGGACAGAAGGTATGGGTGTTGGAGCCAGTGGCCCCAGCAGCACTCCAAGACAAATGGTCTGGACCCCATACAATTCTGGAAAAGAAGGGAGAGGTTACCTACTTGGTGGACCTAGGAACTCCCAGGAGCCCCCACCGGGTGCTCCATGTGAACAGATTGAAGGCATATGTCAGCAGGGCAGACATGGGCTTGCTCATGGCTACAGATGAGGGACAGGAGGAAGAGAGTGACCCTCTCCCAGACCTGCTCACTCAGAACCCTGAGGATGGCTCAGTTGATGGTGTGGCCTTAGGTGGCAGCCTCACTGAACATCAGCAACATGACTGCAGACAAGTTCTACAGGCATACAGGCATATGTTCTCCTTGACACCCAGTCAGACTAACTGGTGTACACATGTGGTGGACACTGGTGACAGTCTTCCTGTAAAGAGCAAAATTTACAGGCAACCTGACCACGTCAGGGACTGTATAAAGACTGAGGTGCAAAAGATGCTGGAATTAGGTGTCATTGAGCCTTCAGAGAGCCCCTGGGCTAGCCCAGTGGTTCTGGTCCCCAAACCTCACACCAAAGATGGCAAGAGAGAGATGAGGTTCTGTGTGGATTACAGAGGACTCAATGCTGTCACCAGGACAGATGCACACCCTATTCCAAGGGCAGATGAGCTCATTGACAAGTTGGCTTCTGCCAAATATTTGAGCACATTTGACTTGACAGCTGGCTACTGGCAAATCAGGTTAGCTGAGGAGTCTAAAGCCAAGACAGCATTTTCTACCCCTAGTGGGCATTATCAGTTTGTGGTGATGCCCTTTGGTTTGAAAAATGCACCTGCCACCTTCCAAAGGTTGGTGAATCAAGTCCTCACTGGGTTGGATGACTTTTGTGCAGCTTATCTGGACGATATTGCTGTCTTTAGCTCCACCTGGGAGGATCACCTGGTCCACCTGAAGGAAGTGCTTGAGGCTCTGCAGAAGGCAGGCCTCACTATCAAGGCAACAAAGTGCCAGATAGGGCAGAGCAAGGTTGTATACCTGGGCCACCTTGTAGGTGGAGGCCAAGTTCAACCACTGGAGAGTAAGATCCAGGCCATCAAGGACTGGTCCCCTCCAACTACCCAGACTCAGGTCAGAGCTTTCTTGGGCCTGACTGGGTACTACAGGAAGTTTGTTAAGAACTATGGGTCCATTGTGACTCCTCTTAATGATCTGACATCCAAGAAGATGCCCAAAAAGGTTCAGTGGACAGAAATCTGTCAAAAGGCATTTGATGACCTGAAGAAGGCCATGTGCTCTGCACCTATCCTGAAGAGTCCTGACTACTCAAGAGAGTTCATTGTCCAAACAGATGCTTCTGAGTTGGGAGTGGGAGCAGTGCTTTCACAGCTTAATGTAGATGGCCAGGACCAGCCCATTGCTTTCATTATCAGAAGGCTGACCCCCAGAGAGAAGCGTTGGTCAGCTATAGAGAGGGAGGCCTTTGCTGTGGTGTGGGCCCTGAAGAAGTTGAGACCATACTTATTTGGCACTCACTTCAAGATTCAGACCGACCATAAGCCCCTCCTATGGCTTAATCAGATGAAGGGTGAAAACCCCAAACTACTCAGGTGGTCCATTTCCCTACAGGGGATGGACTTTACAGTGGAGAACCGCCCAGGGACTAACCATGGCAACGCAGATGGTCTCTCCAGGTACTTCCACTTAGAACATGAAGACACAACTGGTCAAGGTTAGTCTAATGTCCCTGCGTTTGGGGGGGGTTATGTAGGAGAGTAGGGTCTGCTATCCTATGGTCACCCCAAATTTTTGCTTTTTGCTTCACTGGTTTCTGACTTAATGTGGCTGTGGGTCTGCTAATCAGACCCACAGCCTGCTGTTCTCTCTCTAAATTACTGCCAATGCACTCTAGGTGCATTACGAATTGGAACTGGTTCACCTTATGAGCCCCTGTAATAGTGCACCCTAGGTGCCCAGGGCATAGGTGTATCCAAGGCCTACCAGGGGCTGCAGCACGTATTGTGCCACCCCTGGCCTGGCCTCCATATTTGACACAACTGGCTGATCACTCAGCTGGGGTAAGTCGGTGTAACCACCTCTTACTTAGGTACAGTATGTCTGTGCCTAACCCTAAACTGGACACATATGTTCCTATCAGCCACTCCTATGGAAGGCCTCATCAATCCTGGAGGCAGAGTGCTTGGAAATATGTGAGATGGTGCTCTAGCATGAGCTGAGCCTGTCTACAGCTGTCGGGAACAACTCCCTAAGCTGTTCCTGGATATTGCCATACCATATACTCTTAAGTGCATTATAATCCTCGCGGTTAAATGCTATCTTTGGTTTGGCTTTATCAAAACATGTCGAGTAAGGTGTCATACGAATTGGAATACTATCCCCTCGCCAATTCTGGCGACGGGGATAGCATTCCACCCTTCTAGAGGGACACGACATGTGTGTAGCCTTAACCCCGGTTAAAGTTAAACAGAGCCTCAGCTTCACAAAATGGACGCTGCCACCACAGACACAAGTCTGGCCTCCTGCTGCTGACCGAAACTCGGCAGATGGTGACCTGGACATAGGATTTCCTGCCTTGGGAGGTGCGAGCACCACCCCAGACAGGATTTTGTGTATTGGGAAGGACAGGGCTGAATAGAATCAGACATGCCCGGGGCACACAAGGTGTCCCCGTGCATAGGCCAGTCCAAACCGGTTCTGGGGCCTTCCAGCCCCAGTCCTGGCGCGGAGCTGGACAAAGGAAAGGGGGTGTAACCGCCCCCCTTCCTGGTTCCTCCCAGAGGAGGGACCTAGTAGGTGATCCACCCCCAGTTTGGGAATAAGAGGGGGAGCAGTGCCATTGCACAGCAGATCATCCTGAAATCAACTTTAAACAAGAAGAAGACTGGACTTCGACATTCTGCTGCACAGAAGACGGAAGAGAATCTCCCTTGTGGCCTAGGAGTGGCCACCCTGTGAACACAGGTACCAACCAGCAACTCGACGTCTGCTTTGCCGCCGCCTCCCGCCGGAGACCGAGCCCAGAGCCCAACAAGAACCAGACTCCCAGACCTCTCAGAGCCCGATCCACAGTCCCTGCAAGGAAGGGACCCGTGGAGGCACCGAGTGACGTGGGACCGGACCTCTTGAAAGACACTCGAAAAGCTGACTGCGCAGCTTCTGAGGCATCCTCGACGTTGTGCTTTGGGGATTGAGAACCCCCACCACCGAGCAGCCCTTGCACTGAAGAGCAGCCCCCCAGCATCTCCACGATTTGCGTGGGGCCCTTTTGCACTGTGCCACTCGACGCGCCATTCCGGCCACTAGCCACGTGGTCAGCGGCCATCTTGGTGACGAACCCGAAGATTTACACAGCAGGTCTGGTTGCTCCAGACCTACCCAAGCTCCTGTGTAAAGGAGCACCCGCTCTGACCTTGCTGGTCCGAGTGAACAGCATCTTTCAACTTCTGCGTGGCTTGCATTTGCCAAGGCCTGTTTGCTCCGATCAGGTCGCCGACACCGCCAACAGCGAGAAGCCTACGTGGGACAGCTCGTGACCGACTCCTGGACGTCCTCGACCCCGGGTATCCACGTGGCTGCAGAAAGAAGCTACCTGACAACGCCTGTTTGCACCCGACATCGCCTGGTTCCAATCTGGTTCCACGGTAGTCACTGGCTAGTGACTTTGAACACTGTCCCCTCTGCTTTCAGGTCTTCACATCTTCAGATCCACCCTTGGATCCACCGGAACTCTTCTCATCGAGCCGCCTGCAGCATCTTCAGCTCCAAGCACCATCGACCAGCGTGACGAAACCCGACACAACTTTGACCCTGTGCACCCGCTTCCTGTGGGTGAGGTAACTAAGCTCCGCCGGTGCTCCTGCACTGGTACACATCCCAAGGGCCTGTGTTTTAAGTTTCAGCTCCGTAGGTCACTCAGAAGGTTCCTAACTTTCTAACTTTGTGCTTTTTACGCACCATAGACTTTGTATTGAAAAGTGCGTGCACTTTGAACACTGCACCCGAGTCCCGTGGGCCTTTCCCGACTTAGTCATTGCCAGTCTCGAATAGCTCCAGCGATTCCCAAGGCCCTAGGCCTCTTCACTTTCCTCCTGGTATCTCTTATACCACTTTCTTAGTATATGGTTTAGGTGGCCCCTAGGGCTCATCCATATTGTGCAACTTTTGTGTATTTTAAACTGTCTTGTGATTTAACGCTTGTGCTTCTGTGCTCATAAAGAGTCCAGGGGATTTTATAGTTAATAAATCAATATATATTTTCAATATATATCTGTGTGGTGTCCCTTTCATTTGATATTCAAGGGGGTTGTGTATGGTATAACAGCTGGCTTCACATGCCTTTCAGAGTTTAGCCTAAGACTGCTTTGTCCACGTTACCACTAGGATAACTGGTCTACAAGGTTGAATTACAACCAATTGACGTAAATAATTAATTTACTCTCTTAATTTCTATGCAGGTAAGTACTTAATCAATAATAACTCAGATCGGAAGAAAAAAACAGAGTCCGTGGTGTTAGAGTTCTTAGGGGTTTTATTCCTCAGAAAGGAATGGTCATGACCAAGATATCGGATTCTGACCACCACAGGGGTGTCAGAAGGGATAGATTGAGCGCGCTGCATTTTATTAACAATACATAGCTTATATACTTAATTCATTTCATAAGAAGCAATGCAGTAGGCGTAACAGTTGAGAGAAGACAAGATAACAGTATACACGTGGTACTAGTACGTAATCAAGAGGCGTGAACTAGAGGTGTGTGCTAGAAACGTCACAGATAGGTGACGCGAGTGGGTGGCGCTAACAGAAATGTTGCAATGTCAGCAGAAATCGGAAGCTTGGATGCGCGCGCAGCTGCATGACGTGTGATTGACGGGGTGCAGGGGACTTGACATTTACACTGACGGAAAGAGACAGAAGTCTGGCATGTCAGATCAACTTGTACTTCTATCATATCTGATATCTGATGTTTAGGAACCATATTATCTGGACGGAAAGGTCTCTAGGGCAGAAGCTATTCTATGTTAACTGTGGATGCGTGTATAAGCGCCTAAGTGTCTGCATGAGAAGCGTGGGGGCACGGGGCCTTCCATGGGAGCATGGTAACAGAGGCTATGAATTACTTGCACGGAGACGGGTCGGCCCTTTGGCTCTACAGCTGGGGAGGATGTTTACTGAAACTAGTAGGCAGGAATGCATTTTCGAGGAGCAGAACAGATAACTCGAAGGTTATAGTCAGTCTTGGCAGAAAGCAGGCTGAGCTGAGCGCGAGGGGCCGCGCTGGAAGTAAGTCAGAGTTCACGGGTACAGAGGCAGCCTGGGCAGAGGCTGTCATAGTCAGAAGCCAGAAAAAGAGGCTCAATGGCAGAAATTAAGGGCCTACTCTGCCAGAGCAGGAAAAACATGTAGAGTACACTACAAAAAGACGGTGGCATAGCATACTTAGGAACGGACTATTTAACCCATTCAGGATGGATCTGAAAGAGGACAAGTTAACGTTGGACGCAAATGTATTTGCGTCTTCATAGCTGGCACAGGAGGGAAGTTACATGCACTGTAAGCTGGTACATGGAGTCGGTGGGGTACGCGCTAGGGAACATAACATGACCATAAAATTTATATTTCCTCATTCCCTCCTTGTTCCCTACGGACCCTTCATGATATATCGATCCTCATGAATCGATCAGTTTGTTCTTGTAACATCATTTGTTCTTCTTTCTTTCTTTTACGTTTTGAGAAAAAACTGGAATGTTCAATACAAGAGGTGTCACACAGTCCACAAATCGCTGGCCCACACTGCAGGCACAGGCAGCAACTGAATACTAGGACTAGGCCAATGCCTAGGAAGGATAGGATCTTCCATCCCCAAGCTGTTAACGTTGTCCAGAACCAACCGGACCAAGTCCAGGTGCCTGGATCCTGATGTATCTGATTTGCAATTTTATGGAGACGTGTAATAGCTTGATATACAGATGGTGCGTTTTGTGGAATGAAAACACAGCAACTTGACCCGATGACCTTACAAGCTCCACCTCTATCTGCCAAGATGACGTCAATAACAAGACGGTTCTGAAGGACAACAACCCGCATGGCGGACTGCTCTTCTGTTAAGTTACCTAAGGCGGAGGCAGTTTCATTTACTACTGCTTCAAGTGTTCTAGTTAATCTACGTATTAATTTACTATTCTGAACAGGTCCTAAAAAGAAAAAGAATCCTTTATTAAAATCGGTGTACTGTTCCCATGCCGTTTCTGTGTAGTCGACAAGTGGGATATCTCTTCTGGGTCTATTCTTTACTAGATTGGTATTTCTATGGTAATCAGGGGGAGCTAGGAAAACAGGTGGCAGAAGGAATGCAATGTAACAGGTACCATCCCAATCTGGAGGTAGACGTATGTATGCGGTATGACCACAAACAAAGTAAGAATGACTAATAGCTCTAAAGGACGATTTTCCATGATCGCTGAATTCGACCACAGTAGTGCATTTACTATGACCTAAGTGTACTGAACCTTTCTTCCTGATGCATAATTCGCCAGTAACTGGCAATACTGACATAGTGGGTATAACAGGTGCGGCTTCGGATTCAACAGTAAGAATCATAAGGCTAATTGTATAGTTACCTAATCCATACACTTCATTTTCTAGATCAGTTCCTATTCTAGTGGGGAGTCCCTCCTTATCTGGGTAACAAACGTCGAGCAGGACTAAGTTCAGGTTTCCCCAAACCCAGCCCCCATCGAAAACAGCAATATCAGGATCTAAGGAATTAATTATTTTAAACCATGCGCTGCAGGAGCCATTGTGAGTGAACGGGTACGGAAAGAGGGGCAGAGCTCCCTTGTAATTCTGGTAGGGAGGGAGTCGGCCACATATCCAGCAGTCTGTAGCATTGTTAGTTTGATGAGAATGATGTAGCATACTGATGAACGTATTGTTGCGCAGCGCAAGTCTGTAGGAAAGTTCATGTGGAGGTAACTCACTAAAAGTGTGTTCAGCAGATACATTGTAGGTAGATTGTTCACGCTTGAAAATAGGGTAATATATAGGTAATAAGATGCTAGCAACAATAATTAAAATACTCAGAATAAACATGATTAATAGTGTCACTATACAGTGACTACGAAGTGATTTACAATATGTACGTTTCTTATATTCTCTCTCTCTATCTCGATCTAGGGGATACATGTCAGAAACTATTTAACCGATTCACCTAGGGGAGGACTTAAACAATTAAACTGTCTGACTTGCTAGATCTGAGTTTCATACGGTATTCTTCTTGGGTAGTTTTTTCTCGTTCAGATTCTGTAAAGTCTTTTGGCTCAACACAGTCTTTGGTGGGGGTGGACGAGTCTCGGTCAGGTTTCAGTCCAGAAATTTTTTTCACATGACTCGTGTGAACCCACCCCTTTCTTCCTTCGATCTTCACGGCGGTCCTCGTGGTGAGAAGGACGGTCTTCGGCGATTTCCAGCGGGGCTCCAACGGACTCTTTCTATCAAAATTGCGTACTAAGACGAGGTCCCCGGGACGGACGTCATGCGGCTTTACATCAGTATTGTCAGGGAAGGCTGCGGCAACCTGTGAACGACATGATTGGAGTGCAGACATCAAGGAGGCAAGGTAATCTGTCAACATGTTACAATCAACATCAGTAATCTTTTTCGGAATGGGCGTCCCCCACATATTCGGTGGTCTGCCAAAGACCACCTCGTACGGAGATAGCCCTGATCTTGAATGGGCAACCATTCTCATGTAGAATAGTGCCACTGGCAGGGCGACTATCCAGTCGACCCCTTTCTCCTGACATATTTTGGCAAGGCGGATCTTTAGTGTCTGGTTATGCCTTTCTACAAGGCCTGCTGCTTCGGGATGTCGGACACAATGGAATTTCCACTGGTATCCCAGTAATAAAGAAACTTCTTTCATTAATGCAGAGGAGAATGGCTGACCGTTATCTGAGTACACGACACGAGGCAAGCCGTATCGTGGGAAAAATTCACGAACCAGCTGCTTGGCAGTGGTCGGAGCAGTGTAATCTGGGACTGGGTATGCTTCGGTCCAGCGGGACAGAGCACAGACAATTACGAGAACATATTTAAATCCTCGACAACGGTCCATCTGGATATAATCCATCTGGAGGACTTCAAAAGGGTGATCGGGAGGATGAAATCCACCTTGCTCTACAGGGACGCTTTTACCTGGATTGAACTGACAACAGATCATGCAAGTGCGCACTTTCTGTTTCGCTGCTGCTCGTAAGTGTTTATTGTTCCAAAGATTCTGTAAACTGTCTAACATTGCTTTCTCTCCTAGGTGTGCTGGGCTATGTGCTGTATTTATCATGACTTGAACCATAGAGTCAGGGAGAAACCATGTAGATTTTCCCTTCGTCATCCAACCTTGATCTGTCTGGATCCCTCCTAGTTCAATCCATTTCTTTATTTCTTCTGGAGTAGCATGTGTCTGAATGTCGATAACATCTAGTGCGGGATCCCTGACTGTCATGCAATTTGTCGGTCCTATTGCCTTTGTCGTGTCAGTTGTCTGAGTGTTAGTCAATGCTGTATGTTTTGCTGTCTGGTCTGCCAGGTCGTTACCCTGGGAAACAGAATCTGTGACTTTAGTATGTGCTTTACACTTCATGACGGATATGCCTGAAGGCAGATGTATTGCTTCTAACAGTGCTTGAATGAGGGGACCATGTTGGATCTTGGCCCCGTGAGAGGTCAGGAAACCTCGTTCTTGCCATAACATGCCGAAGTCGTGTACAACTCCGAACGCATAACGGGAATCAGTGTATATGTTGACATTTCTGTTCTTGGCTAGAATACAGGCTCGGGTCAGAGCGATGAGCTCTGCCGCTTGAGCGGACAGTGTATCAATACGATGTGTTTCTTTAACTTCAGTTTCAGTGGTCACTGCATATGCGGCCACTAATTCTCCTGTACTTGTTCTCATACATGAACCGTCCACATAAAGTGTCAGGTCTGGATTTGTCAATGGAACATCTGTTAAGTCTCGTCGGGGCTTTGTTACTGCATTAATGATCTCTATGCAATCATGCGGAGCTGGATCTGTCATAATGGTAGGTAACAGTGTTGCGGGGTTCAGAATGCTGCAGCGTCTGATTTCTATGTGTGGCTGGAATAGTGTTAATTCGTAACCTGTCAGTCGTGCTATAGTCAAGTGTTGAGTCTGAGTTCTGTTTAAAAGAACCTCTACAGAGTGTGGAACTTGTACTGTTAACTGATGTCCTAAAACAATTGAATCACTTTGTCTTATTGCTAACGCTGTTGCAGCTACTGACTTTAAGCATGCAGGGAGTGCCTGAGCTACGGAATCCAATGTACTTGAAAAATAAGCGCAAGGCTTATGTGAACCTGCCTGATCTTGAGTGAGGACAGACAATGCTGTACCGTCACGTTCTGTAACAAAAAGTGTAAATGGTTTATTGTAACATGGTGTCGCTAAAACTGGTGCTTGGCATAATGCTTTCTTTAATTCCTCAAAGGCTTGTGTGTGTTCCTGAGTCCAAGGGAGGACAGGCGAAGTTGCTGCCTCCTGCGTCGTTAACTGGATGAGTGGTTTAGCTAGAAATGCATATTGAGGAATCCATTGTCTGCAGTACGAGGTGAGGCCTATAAAGGCCCGCACTTCCTTTTGTGTCTGGGGTCGTGGCATGTTTACAATTAACTGAATGCGATCGGGAGTGAGCTGTCTCCCCACTTTGGACAGCAAGTGACCCAAGTACACAACTTGCTGAACACAGAATTGTAGCTTCGAAGGAGACACCTTGTGTCCCTTGTCGGCCAGGAAATGTAAAACTGTCAGTGATGCTTGTTCACATTCGGGCTCACTTCGTGCGGTGATCAGTAGATCATCGACGTATTGCAGTAAAGCGGTGTTAACTGGCATTTGAATACAATCTAGTTGTCTTTTCAGTGCTTGACTATAGATGCTGGGGCTTTCTGTGAATCCTTGAGGTGCGCGGGAAAATTTGAAACTTCGTCCATTTAAACTGAATCCGAAGAGATATTGGCTCTCCGGGTCAATAGGTACACTGAAGAAAGCGTTCTTGAGATCAATTACAGTAAAGAACGTTGCTTCTGAATCAATAGCAGTCAATAGGGAAGAGATATCGGGGACCACAGGGTACTGTGGTACAATACATTTGTTCAGTTCTCGAAGATCAATCACCAGCCGATATACTGGCGGTGCATTTGGGTCAGTACGTTTAAGGATTGGGATGATAGGTGAATTACAGATATTGGAGTCCGTCTCTACGACCACTCCCTGGGCAATAAGCTCTTCAATGATTTTCAGTAAAGCCACTACAGCATCAGGCGGTAACTTGTATTGTCTGATTCGGGGTAGGACAACTCCGGTCCTGAGTGTAACACGGTATGGTGTGATATGCATACAACCTACGTCAGCTGGGCCCTTTGCCCATAAGTGATCTGGTACATTTTTCAATCTGACATCAAATTCTCGTAAAACATAATGACCCTTGAAATCCCGTAGAAAGAGTCTAACTCCCTCCGGGGAACAGCATATTATAGCTCCTAGAGCCTTCAGAGTTTTAATTCCTAACAGATTTTCTGGGCATGAGTTTGTAAGTAGCAAATCTGTAATTCGTGATAATGGACCCACGGCCAATGTTACTGGTTCTGATACTTCATTTACAATAGGCTGTCCTGAAAAACCAAGGGAAACATTCTGTGAGCCTGAGAGGGGTGCCCCTGGAACTTCATTATGACTGATTGTGGTGCGGCTTGCCCCTGTGTCAATTAAAAACTTTCTGTCTTTTCCCAATACGTGACTGTGTACATAAGGACCTTCTTGATCTACAGGAATTTCAATAAGAGGCAAACCACCTTCCCTCTCTAGGCTGTTTCATGTATATCGGGGGTAATCTGGATATGCAGATTGGGCATACTGGTACATCTGTTGCGAAACTTGCTGAGTCGCGGCAATGGGCTGTGGTCCTGCTACTGTCTGGGCTGTATGAGATGGAGCATGCATAGGCTGTGAATTCTGCATTGGCTGTACATTTTGTGAGGTCTGTTGCTGGACCTGATCTTGTCTAGACGGATGCGGTCTTTCTTTAGTTTTACCTGTGGCTATGTTATGTTTCAGGACTGGACATTCATGTACGTAATGACCTGGCTGTTTACAGTAATTACATGTCCCTTTAACGGGAGCTGTAGTGTGACTTGTCTGGGTCCCACCTTTTCTCGAACCGTCGGCTGGGACCGTCTGAGCTACTAACATTTTCATCTTGGTGTCTTTCATACGTTTCTGTTCCTGATCTTGTTCTTCTCTAATTCTGTTCTGATGATATTGTAACATTTGTAACATCTGGGATGGCGTATTTGCCTGCCAAGTACTTTCAACTTTGTACACTCTATTTTTAACTAATGGTAGGGAGTTCTCGACTAATTTTGATACAAAAAGGTGTGGATATGATTCGCTGCTTGGTTGTAGGCCACTATTTATAATGAAACATTTCTCGAATCTTGAATAGAAGTCACTAGTATCTTCATCATGTTTCTGTTTACAGGACGAGATAGCGTCCCAATCTTCCTTTCTAGTTGTCAATAATCTTGGCAAAACCTGTACTATTAATCCGGGTAATGCTTTAGTCTTGTCCCCAAGGCCTACCCCGGGGACCCGTTTGCTTTCTTCGTCTTCTATTTCTGCCCATGCAATCTTTGTGTCCCCCACCTCCCATTCCTTTTCCTTTAATTTCTCGTAAATGCCCGTGGGCAACAGTACTTTTAACATTTTCATAATATCATCATACGTGTAATCCCCCATTAGTAACATGTCTTTAAGCTCTCTGTGAAAACCTGCAGGGTCTTTATCATGACACGGAACTAGTTTCTTCATTTCTAACAGTTCTAACTTAGTCAGTGGCGTGTGTACATATACACGCTTCAAGACGTGATCCGTACCCATTACTGGGTGTACTTCTCGTAAGGGGTTCTGACTTTCAATGCCACTTCCGCATTGCATGTGGTACGTTTTCCTTTCTGGAGGTGGGGCGGGAACATATTCTGAATTTATGAAAGTGTTATATCTATGTCGTTGTTCTAGAATTATTTGAATTAACTTGGTACTGAAACCTCTCCATCTATCCATGAGTAGAGCTTCTAATGTTTCGTGTAAGGGACCTGGATCGGAATGTTTATTTCTGTATTTCGTGAGGAGGTGCTGAATCATGTATACACCTGCTAATTTCTGTTCCTCTGGGGAAAGGTTTAGAAACGTCTGTGCTAAGGTATCATCATTATACATGTCTGGATTTTCGGCCCATAAGATGGCTGACCGGGCTAGTTCTTGTTCATCCATCGAATTGAGTACATGGTACCCCATTCTTTCTCGTAGTCTTTTATCAGTTTCCTGGAACTGGTGTTCAGAAGAATTCGGATTTGTTAAAGCAGAGAGAAAAACTCTCTTGTTTTCCGGACGGATGCCTTTCCTAAGGTAAGTTCCCTTACCTACATACGCTATAGTATCTGTAGCTTGTTCTGGTTCTTCGGGTTCTTCTTCCTCCTCGGAGGAAGCTTTTTCTTTCTGGTGTGCTGTTATCACTGCTTTTCTAATTTTCTTGTACATACTGGCTATGCAAGCCCCCTTATCATGTTTTCCATCGGCTATATGTTGACCCCACTTGTTCAGTGCATCTAATTCACTTTGATCTGTTCCAGGCCTGTCTCGTTCTCTTATTAGACAATTTATGAAAAATCGTAGTATCTGTGCTTGAACGTCAACTTTCTGTTTCTCCATGGCATCCTTGATACTGTCAGGGTCTTTCCCTGTCTGAACAAATTCATATATTCTATCTAGACGGTCCTTCATTCCTACATAGCATAGTAAGATATCAGTAGCGGATCTTAACCGTAGTGATGCCAATATCATTAGATCGTTTTTACCGGGTACTGGATCAGATCTGCAAACGGAAATGTTTTCTCTGAGTGCGTCAAGGCGGGGTGACCTGAACGTGAGAGGACTCTGCATGTCCCTGAGATTGAATCTGGGTGTTAATGGCGGGGTCCGAAGACCCGCGGTCGCACCTCCTGAAGCGGATGCTTGAACATTATCTCCTTGCGGAGTCTGGATCTGAACTTGAATTTGTCGTTTAGTAAGATCAGGTAGAAGTGGTTTCGGTAGGTCAGTTTTGGGTACGGGAAGTGGCGGAGCTGGCGGAACACGATCTGGGGGCGGGGTGCCACCCCCGTCCCTGTCAGTAGGCAAGGCACGAACAGGCAAATTGGTGTAAGCTGGTGCTACATCCTCTAGATATGAATTTAGGAATATGTCTTTGGTAGTCTTGTGCATTACTTTAGTTGGAACTAATGGTGGCGGTAAGTTTTTCGGTATTTCTGATAGGGCCTCAGGTGTACCTTCGGCCGCGAGATACATACCGTTTACGAGATTGTTTCGGGCACGGTCTATTTGTTCTGTTTTTACTCGGATCCCTTCAGTAACTAACTCGTTTTCTTGGGCCTTATCTGATTCTTTAAGTCTGTCCTCTCTACGTAGTGCTTTCTCAGCACGCTTATGTGATTCCTTACGCCAAAATTCTATGGCGTCTTTCTGAGATTGTCTAGCTTTCCTTTTCCATAATACTTCTTCAACCTTCATGATGCACTCGGCATCCCATGTTCCGGTAACAGGCCATCTGTGTCTTTCGTCTAAGTGCTTGGTGTAGTCGGCCCATAACTCTAGATACAATATGGCATCTATGCCATGTTTATGATACATAAAGTTACCTGGAGTGTCCCTAGAGGGGATAGGAATTTCTTCCTCCAGTATCCCTTTCCTAGTTCCTATCTGCTTTAACTTGCTGAAAAACGGCATCTTGTTTACTTATTACTGAATACTCAATCCTTACTACTTAGTACTGGTTACAGATAGTTGATACAAGAAACACAATAATGCACATAAAAACGGTCACATTCATACCACGACATTAATCACATGAAAAGACATTTGAGACATAGATGACTATCCTCTATACTGGATGTACTGCTAAACAGTACAGATACACTGGTGTAACAGTGCAGAAATTCGGAAATACTAGATATACTGCTAAACAGTACAGATACACTGCCTAAAAACAGTGCAGACCGGACTTGTGTACCCAAACCCGTCTAGATACGTCCCAGCAATGGTACTCACCGGGAAGCACGGAAACAGAAGGCCTCGGAAAACTCGACTGGACTCGGCTCGACTTCGGGAAACTTCGGAAAACTTCGGAAAACTTCGGAAACCTCGGAAACCTGGTGGGCCTCTTGACACCTCGGACCTTGCTTCTTTCGGCTAGGCTCTGGTCGGGATCCTCCGCACTCCTCACCGCCTCGTCTGGGCACTGATCGCAGTCTTCGTCACCTCCGTGGGTCAGAGGGAGATGCAGGAAATCCTGCCGGTACGCGTTTGTTCCATCTAACTGATGGCAGGGGACAGAGCTTGCAATGCGCCAACCGGCGCGTGAGGTGGGGGAGGGGTCCCTGTTCGGGCGCCAAAATGACGTAAATAATTAATTTACTCTCTTAATTTCTATGCAGGTAAGTACTTAATCAATAATAACTCAGATCGGAAGAAAAAAACAGAGTCCGTGGTGTTAGAGTTCTTAGGGGTTTTATTCCTCAGAAAGGAATGGTCATGACCAAGATATCGGATTCTGACCACCACAGGGGTGTCAGAAGGGATAGATTGAGCGAGCTGCATTTTATTAACAATACATAGCTTATATACTTAATTCATTTCATAAGAAGCAATGCAGTAGGCGTAACAGTTGAGAGAAGACAAGATAACAGTATACACGTGGTACTAGTACGTAATCAAGAGGCGTGAACTAGAGGTGTGTGCTAGAAACGTCACAGATAGGTGACGCGAGTGGGTGGCACTAACAGAAATGTTGCAATGTCAGCAGAAATTGGAAGCTTGGATGCGCGCGCAGCTGCATGACGTGTGATTGACGGGGTGCAGGGGACTTGACATTTACACTGACGGAAAGAGACAGAAGTCTGGCATGTCAGATCAACTTGTACTTCTATCATATCTGATATCTGATGTTTAGGAACCATATTATCTGGACGGAAAGGTCTCTAGGGCAGAAGCTATTCTATGTTAACTGTGGATGCGTGTATAAGCGCCTAAGTGTCTGCATGAGAAGCGTGGGGGCACGGGGCCTTCCATGGGAGCATGGTAACAGAGGCTATGAATTACTTGCACGGAGACGGGTCGGCCCTTTGGCTCTACAGCTGGGGAGGATGTTTACTGAAACTAGTAGGCAGGAATGCATTTTCGAGGAGCAGAACAGATAACTCGAAGGTTATAGTCAGTCTTGGCAGAAAGCAGGCTGAGCTGAGCGCGAGGGGCCGCGCTGGAAGTAAGTCAGAGTTCACGGGTACAGAGGCAGCCTGGGCAGAGGCTGTCATAGTCAGAAGCCAGAAAAAGAGGCTCGATGGCAGAGATTCAGGGCCTACTCTGCCAGAGCAGGAAAAACATGTAGAGTACACTACAAAAAGACGGTGGCATAGCATACTTAGGAACGGACTATTTAACCCATTCAGGATGGATCTGAAAGAGGACAAGTTAACGTTGGACGCAAATGTATTTGCGTCTTCATAGCTGGCACAGGAGGGAAGTTACATGCACTGTAAGCTGGTACATGGAGTCGGTGGGGTACGCGCTAGGGAACATAACATGACCATAAAATTTATATTTCCTCACAATCATCATAAGGGTTGCTTGGCATGGTACAAAGTGATCACTAGAATTAGTGAGCATTATATACCAGGCCAACTTCTCACAGTTTACCCTCTGATTAGCAAGGGGGAGGACACCACTTCCTGTTTAGTATTGCTTGGCGGTTAGCGCTCTAGCACCTGGGTCTCTCGGGGCTATTTAGCCCTCGCCCCTTTATGAGCGCGCAGCGATCGCGTGCAGTGGAGCCGAAGCTACGCCGAAGAGTAGCCAAAGAGTAGCCCGTCTGCACCCGTCCGCGACAGGACGGGGCCAGGGGCCACTCACTCTGCTCATACTTCTTTTATCTACCATGGCCTCATCAGAGGACACACGTCTCAGGTACACCCCCCAATCCCTATTAGCTTTTCGACCTCAGGGACAACTGAGATGTGCCTGCGACAACTGGCCATATCCAGAAGGCCCGTTCTCTTGTGTTCAATGTAGATTTCAAGCCACTTCCAACACAATCATTACTGGTCTCACAAGGGCTACTAACACTGAAACGAAAGGCTGGAAAAGCTTTCTTTTAAATGTCCGATCACTCCCCCGACAATACGTCGAAATGTGGGACACTATTCAGAGCCTCAAACCAGAAGTATGTTTCCTTACGGAAACCTGGCTGAAGCCCCATACTGTCCCATCCATAACTCTAGGAATACCTCATGGATATAAAATTCTAAGACAGGACCGCCCGGTAAAAACTGGTGGCGGTACCGCCATTATTTACAAAGAAAAGCTTCATATTACAGTGTTAGAACAAACTATTTTACCTTCTATGGAAATAATGATTTTTAAAATAAACACTAGAACGAAGGACCACTGGAGAGGTGCTTTAGTATACCGGCCCCCGGGCCCTAATAGTGGCTTCTCATTAGCCTTAACCGAAATACTAGCCCCACATATGAGGGCCAAAGAAAATTTTATCTTACTTGGAGATTTTAATTTTCATGCGGACATAGCAGAAGATTCTGACACTAAACTCCTCCTAGCCGACCTTGCTCTACTACTAGCCAAATCCTCTGATCCTCCGACTACTCTGAACATCAAACGAAGATCATGGCATAAAATCACCCCAGACTCCTTTGAGCAAGTCTGGAAAAAGCCTATTATCTCTGACTTTGACAACACTGAGTCGACCCTATCTAAACTTAACAATACCCTTCTGGACGCCATAAACCTTTTAGCCCCACAAAAACTAGTCAAACAATCCTCGACTACCAAAAAAGAGACATGGTACACTTAAACACTAAAAATAGAGAAACAAAAATGCAGAAAGCTGGAAAAACTATGGAGGAAGAACCACTCTCGCGCCAGTAAGGAGCTTTACTTACAGGCAATATCTACCTATTATAAAAACATTAAAAAGGCAAGAAATATCTGCTTAATATCTCTGCTTGATGAAGCCGGCAACTCAACCAGAGAATTATACAAAATTCTCAAAACTTTTACCAATCCCTCGGCATGTGAAAGCCCTGACACGTTCTCCCAAGAGTTGTGTAACAACATTTCTCAATTTTTCGAGGACAAGATTGACACTATTTACAACAAAATCTTGGCCAAACACCCCAATAACATGGAAGACCCTAGTGCCTCATGCAAAAAGACCCACACAGACACCTTCCTTGACATCCCAGAAGCCACTGAGAGTGACATCTTATCATTACTGAGCAACATGAAATCTGGCTCTCCCCATGATCTTCTCCCTGCCAGATTGACAAACAACCTGAGCAGGATACTATGCCCAATCATTCGAAAATTTTTCAACCTCTCCTTTAAAGAAGGTAAACTCCCTCAGCAGTGGAAAGAGGCAGTAGTGAATCCTATACGCAAAAACTCCACCTCTCCTTGGACGGAACTCTCCAACCTCCGCCCCATCTCTCTTCTGCCCCTCCTGAGCAAGCTGGCTGAGAAATGTGTTAACACCCAGATTTCCAGTTTCATAGAGGTGACAGGGGGCCTGGACCAATCTCAATCTGGGTTCAGGCCAAACTACAGCACCGAATCAGCACTCCTCTCCGTGACCGATAACATCAAGATGTCACAGGATAGAGGAGGCTCGATGATTCTGGTGCTGTTAGACCTGTCGCCGCTTTTGATACTGTGTCCCATAAAATCTTGCTGAGCCGGCTGCAGGGAGTGGGCATTGGAGGACAAGCCCTTGCATGGTTGGAAAGTTTCCTTTCCGGACACTCACAATCTGTCAGCCTGGGCCCCTACCGCTCCATCTCAAGGGCGCTCACAAAGGGGGTGCCACAGGGCTCATGCCTAAGCCCTACATTATTTAATGTGTATGTGGCCCCCCCTTGCTGAGATTGTGAGGAAGTATGGATTCACACCAGTGTCCTACGCCGACGACACTCAACTTCTCTACCCTTTCCATGCCCTTAACTCCAATGTTAGGGAAAACTTTGCTGAAGGCATGAGGGCTGTTTCAAATTGGATGGCTTCCAACTGCCTCCAATGTAATGTCGGGAAGACGGAGGTAATGCTCTTTGGGAAAGCTACCATACTCTGGTCTCCCGACTGGTGGCCTCTGGACTTAGGACCAGTGCCCTCCCCAGAACTGACTGTCAAAAATCTGGGTGTGAAACTGGACCAAAACCTAACCCTAAAGTAACACGCAAATGTGATTGCAGGAGCTTGTTTCCGCACCATTGGCCTGCTCAGACGAGTTTTCCCCCTCTTTCCGGACACCTACAGAAAGACCCTTGTACAGGCCCTGGTAATAGGTCGATTAGACTATTGTAACAGGCTCCTGATACTAGCTAACGAGGATGCCATTAATCGACTACAGGTGGTTCAGAATACAGCGGCCAGACTGATTCTGAACGCTCCTACAAGAACACCTTCTAGGCCCCTGCTGAGAGAACTTCACTGGCTCCCAATATGGCAACGTGTTAAATTTAAAATCTGCTGTACTGTCCATAAGTGCCTGTTTGGAAACGGCCCCAATTACTTGACCCAAAAGCTACAACTTTACAAACCGGACCGCGATTTGCGGTCAAGCAATCAACTTCTATTAAAACCCCCTCTTATCAAAAAGACTAGACAAGGCGGCCGCGCCCTCTCCCTAGTGGGGCCGACCCTGTGGAACAATCTGCCCCTTAGCCTCAGACAGATCACTAATCACCTATCCTTTAGAAAAAGGCTCAAAACCAACCTGTTCCTAGAGGAATAACTAGCTGTAGCTCTATCATTTAAACCTCAGCTCATCTGTAATGCCCTTTTTTCTCACCATCTTAGCGAGCAAAGCGCGGAGATACCCCGACCGGGGTCGATTCTTGCGCTATACAAGAAATTAAATAAAATAAATAAATAAATAAATAAATAAATAAAGCAAGCTGCATGCCGCCTTTATAAAAGGGGGGTGTTGAGCAAGGCACTGTCCCCAGCAGAGCTGCTGTCAGGCAGCACAAGAAAAGAAGCAACAGACTGCCTTCATCTTCAGACTGTACTATGTTTGCAAGCCTCTGCTTTATTGAAGTAGTCCCCAAAGGAACAAATAAACAGCAACAGCAGAAGGAATCTGTAGTTGGCCGGTGCTTATGCATAGAAAATGGAAGTGATGTATCGGGAGTGACAACCAATGACAAGCCACCAAAGAAGACAGATGCAGGAGTGAAGCAATGGTAAGCAGCAAGCGGAAATTCTCTCAGTATAAATATTACAGCACAGCAATGTGCCTTGCAGACAGCACATTGGCACTGCCAACAATCGCCATAAAAAAGGCTGCATATATGTTTGTCTATTTTATTGTGGGAGAGATTGCTTGGATTGTGAACACCTCAGGGAAGTACGCTTTTAAAAAAAAATTGTATTAGAACAGGAGAAATTGGTAAAGTAAATAGTTTTCATGTCAGTTTACATATCAAATAGCAAGACTAATAAATAAATCAAGAATAGTCAACAGTTATAAAAAATATTCCATATTACAATTTCCAATGCCAACCTATAAGGAATCAGACTCCCACTGCCTCTAACTAGAATATCCTAACTACATTTTTAATTAATAAGTTACATTAAATAGGATTATTAAATAAAGTGCAAAGTGCCAAGTGCAAGACATTTTGTTTTGTGTCTGACCAATATAGGAATACGATAACTTCTACAAAGTGTTGCGTGCATATAAAACCTATTTTTAACTAGCTCATGATCATTAGGTTTCATCTATGAACCATAAAGAAAAAAAGGTCGCCAAATACCCCTAAATCCTACCACAGCTCCTATACGTTTGGCATTGGCCTCTTTAAGTCTACATTTCCTAGTAATTTTAATAAACCATTGTTCAATGCTAGGTTGTAGACTGGTTCTCCAGTTTTGCACAACAAGTGATCTGGCAATAGCAATTAAAATAAAATATTGCTGATTTTTTGTAAAACATTTCACTTCTCCTGAAGAACCAAATACCACCAGCATGGCTGATGGTCTAATTTGCATGGATAAAATCAAATACATTTCGGCAAAAACCCTCTTCCAGAAATATTGTAAATCATTACATTCGAAAAATATATGTACCCAGCCCCCTTCACCCTCTGTGTTACAGCGAATGCATTTATTCGGGCAGGTTAGAAACATTTTAGACAATTTCAAGGGTGTAAAATATAGTATCCATCTATATAAAAAATTCATTCTTTTAAAATTGGCGCCTCTGAGAGCTTTATTCGCTAGACCACTAAGCTGTTTCCACCCGCTGGTATTGAACTTGCAGCCTGTCTCTGAATGAATTTTTTGGAGCTCTTTTGTCAGGATCTCTACAGAGTTGGGTTTTTGATGAAGTAGCTGATACCAACAGCCAACCCCTACCATTTTATTTACTATCTGCTTGACAATTAGCTTTACTGTCTCTATCTAGCATTGCGTAGTTAATTTTAAGGAAGTTGGACATTTGTACCAACCTCAAGGCCAGCGCAGTATTCAGTGTAGTAGCCTGGAGACAAACTGTTTCCCAGTTAATTAAGGAATCAAGGTTATAGAAATCCCAGAGCTGAAGATAACCTAGTTCTTGGATGTCCTGAAAAAGCCCTCTTGAGAGTTTAAGACCTCCTACTGCCCCATCCTGTATAGAGGTGTAAGTGTGAAATAAAGGGACATCTTGTGATTTAAAAAATAACTGCATTCTATCAGCCAGTGTGAAGATAACCTTACATCGCAGCCACAGCAGCGACTCCCTTCTTGCGGAAGGCGGCGCCTACAAGGGGTGCTGGCACGGGCCTTATCTGAGGAGGTGGAGTTGACCGCACTGGTTTTCTTTGTGCAGCGCCATCTCCCCTTAACCCTGGCAGCAGGCGGCAGGCCTGGGTCCGGGTAGGGCTCCCGGAGCGTCGGCAGGTGTGGAGAAAGGTGCGCCGGGCAGTGTTTCGCTGCTTTGGTGTCTGGTGCACACAGAACCAGTTGACACACCAGTGGTCCGATATCCTGGACCAGGAGCAGGACCTGCTGGACCTGCTCGGGTGGAAGTCCCGGGTTTTGGTGAGTAACTATTTAATTATTACTACTTTTTGTCTGTTCTTCTGCTCTGTGTTATATATTGTGAATATCTTTTTTTCCAACTAGCTAGAATGCTGCTGCTTAAATTACAGGTAAATTACATTTAAAAAGTCTTCTGTGATTCTTGTTATGACACAGGTGCTCTGCGCTACTCAACTTACTGATTTACAGCTTTGCGTTTGCCTCGTTTTGCGTGATTATGTAAGAGTTTATTTTAGAGAACTTAAGTTAGGTAATGCTAGAGTGACTCTAGTTCTTCCTTTGTCCTGTCACTAAGAGATAGGGGTGGATTGATACTTAGGTTTAGTTAGTTATTAGTATGAGTTTGTAATATTTTAGTGGTCTGCGTGACGCCCCCTCTGTTACATCATTTGCTGCTTGTGCTTACCCCATTCCTTAGTAGAACCTTTTGTACTTTGTTCAAGTGAGTGGTAACAGGCTTAGCACTAGCAGAACATAAACATCAACCAACCAACAGTGTGGTGTATGCAAAAATGTAGGCATGCGTCCTACATTTATGCATTTTTGAGGACAAAAAGAAGCGGAAATGCTTACTTTATGTACAATTGGCATGCCTGGAATAGGTGGGCTAGGTCAGGTGGTATGTACTACTTAGGCTTAGTTAGTATTCTGGAATCAGAATGGAACACTGGATTAGTGTTGATGAATAATTAATAACTAGTCGGCCCCGTAATCCCCTGATACTACTTTTCGTCGACCCGATTACATAGGTCAATTTTATTGCAACTGCTGATTATATAAATTTTTTTTTACTGTCTTTTAAAAATATTTTATGTGTTTCACACCAATCTTTAATGTTTTTCTCTTTCTTTCTTATATCTTTCATGATTAGCACCCAGGGGCAAGAAGACGGGGTCTGAGTCAGCGGGAGCAGATGAACAACACCCGGGACAGAAGGACCAGGACCAGGGCTCTTCTGCTGGCCCCAGTAAGTCTTCCTGTTTTTAATATTGATAATTCGGGGAACATCACTTACAACGCATTTTTTACAATGCACTACCATTACATCGCAACCATTACAACGCAAACCATTACAACGCATTGCGCTGGGGGGCGCTCTCGGGTAGGGAATATATTTAATTTACTATCCAACACCTTCCCTGCTATCCACGGGGACTGGAGTTGGAATAGTAAATTAAATAATTCACTATCCAGCGCCTAAAAGCATTATGCGTTGTAATGGACTGCGTGGTAAAAACCGCGTTGTAAAGGCATGCGATGTAAAAGCATGCATTGTAGTGACACCAATCCTGATAATTCTTATTCACTAACTTTTACTGCACCTTTTTTTCTGAACTATTGGTTCCGTTCCCCAATGCTATTTTTTACCAACAATTATCCTTCGATCTAGACTATCACTTTCTAAATTCTTGATATCCCTGCCTCTAACTGCCTCTGCTATGACATTATGTACTACTACTATTAGTCTGTCTGAAACTAAGTTTGCCCAGTTGGCCACTCTTTATTTAAATGGTTTTAAATAAAACTCAGATTCACCAGTAGCTCTAGCCATTGAGTCCAGTCCTTTGGGTTGTCCTCATGTACTCCTGGTGGTCTCCTTAATCTTGAGGCTTTATTAATCTTGAGGCTTTTTGACAAATCCCAACAACAAAATGCCCAAACAGATTTTACTATTTTGATAGGATAGGACATACTACTACTGTCGTAGGGATTTTGCACATACAGAACTTTGCACAAGAAAATAGGATGTTGGTGATGGGTGGTTGGACCTTCCACACACCTCAATCAGAACCCACCACAATCCCCTGCCTGACTAGTTATGGCACTGTTCATAACTATTAGCTCTCTGAATCCCCCACCCAAGATACCCAATGAGTAGACAACCCAGAGCATAACACTCCCAACCTCTCAATCATGGAAGCAATGCACATGCTTGCTCACTAGTATACGTCCATCCACCCCAAATACCACTGAGTCTATGTAAGTTCAAAACTTTTATTTGCAACTGACAAGCTCTGTACGTTATTCGATAATGCAGCACCAACAGCAAAATGCATAAGATTAAAACAATAAACATTGTTACACTTAGTTACTCTTACATCTACAAGTCTAGAACAAGGGGAAAAAATTCAAAATCATGCCTAATAATAACTGAACAGTGGTGGAAGCACGACCATCCCCTTGGTTGGAATATAGTTTATATAAAATTATAAAGGAGGATCTGAGTGAATTCTGGGGACCCCTCACCTTAGAAGAACCTAGTACTGGTTACAGTATAGGCTCTGCAAAGCTCTGGTTCGTAGAAGGGAATCTTCCGTCTGTTATGAGAAAAATGGTGGGCGTTAGTATATTGCAAGCATTACTCAGTCGTGCCAAAAAGTGTAGCATTTTTATGGATAAGCAATATGGACTAACACCAGAACTCCATAACAAAGTAGCTTGTTTTGTTTGACCTTCTACGCAGTGCTTAGACAGTAGCAGTATGTGCTCATGTGTGCTCAAAGGCGTCTTATACAACTAGCTGCGAGGTAATGTGTGCAAAAAAAAACAACACAAAGGTAAAATAGTTGCATGGTTTGGGCTAACTAAGCAAAGAGTAGAATGACCCTAGGGACAATATAACTACTAGCTTCTATCCTACTACTACCAGATGTGTACCAGTGATGTATGATGTATATGTATTTATTGCTATTAACGTATTTTTCAATCTTGCTACTGAAAAATAGGGGGAGGTGTATATGACACCTAAAAAATGTGTAAAGTTTTTTCTAGGCGCACCACGGACCGCCAGTGCCGGGGCCAGGTGACACGGCTGGTGATGGAGGAGAGGATGCAGCAGTTGCAGGGGGAGCTGCAGGGGGTGTGCCAGCAGCAGTTGCGGGTGGTGGTAAGTTATATTTCTAATCCTTACTTGTTGGCATTACACTCACTGCAAGGGTGTACGTGTTGAGTAAACAATGGCCTCTTCTATCTGATTTCATTTCAGCTGTGAAAGTTTTATGGAGAATACTGAAAGTCAGATCAGATGACATTGATGGATGAGTTGAACGAAAAGAGAAAGAAGAGTGGATAGAAGAAGGTGGTGGAGATGTAATATTTATGATTGACAGAGAAGGATATGTGGGATGCATGCCTGCATAGGTGGCTGATAGGAAATTAGGCATCAGATGCATGGTTGGTTCAATGCCTGAAACTCCCACAAAAGTTAAAGGCCAAGTAAGTGGGAAGATAGATACATACCACAAATGTTATGTACTGTGCTTGCTAGTGCATCCGTGCTACCATGTGTAGAATTAATTTGTCTTACAGCTTTGATAAGAGTATATTTTACAATAGTCTTGTTTTTTCTTTTTGATATATAGCTTCTCCTTCCAAGGGGAAACCTGACAAAAAGGAGTTGGCCGCCAAGGCCTTGCACCAGAAGCTGGAGGCCATACAGCGGGAATACCGTCGGCTGGTGGTTCTGGAAGAGGAGGAGGAGGTGGCAGCAGCTGCAGCTTCCTCCAATGCCCCAGGCCCCAGCCACCGCCCTCCAGTTTTACGGCACCACCGTTTGGCAGCCGCCCTTCCTTTAACATCACTGCTGCCCTCCCCACTAAGGATGCAACTGCCGCGCTTTGAAGCGCCGTGTTGCCCTCCTAGATGAGCAAGTACGGGTCCTCCAGTGTCGAGCCCACCGAACATAAGGCCCTGTTCATTGCCCCTTTTTTATTTATTCTTTCTGTGGGTAGGAAGTGAGCGTTGGGTTTTTGGACAATTGGACATTATGTTGGAGTTTTTCTTTACGGACATTGCTTGGGGTTAGAAAGAGGGGTGGGTCAGGTTTTTTTACATAGTTTATTTTTGTTAGGGTATTAAATTATATATTTCTACCTTACATACGATGTTGTTAATGTTTTGTGGGTGGGGTTGCTGTTTTACATCACACTGTTTCCTTGCTCGTGCAGGGCCGTTCACAGCCAGTGTTTGATTTTGTAAGACACAACCAGATAGATGCGGCACCCCTCACTGAGTGACTTGTCCTACTAGTACTGTCAGTCTCTTCTAGTCTATGCATTCTACAACTGGACTCAAAGGGGTATGTGAATTGAATTATTGAAATATGTCCATTATTAATTATGACTCCCACAAACTTCTCTTACCTTTACTTGATGTGTAACTTAGGCACAGCGATGGCTGCATGGTAATGATGGTTTCCTTTCCTAACATGCCATGGTTGTGGTGGTAGTAGTAGTAGTGGACACTGGCAGCAGCATTTGCAAAAAAAGACAATGAGACAGTCAGTCGCCTGAGAGAGATCTTTTGAGGAGTAGTAGAATAAAGTACAGTACAGAACTTACTGTGAAACAATAATATGCAAAAATACAACAAAACATAATGGTGGTGGGGGATAGCCTAGTACACAGAGTTACAAACTATAGTTGTGTCGAGTCACTTGACAAGCCATACAGTACAGAGGACACAATGTAGTAATTAAGTGACTACAATAAAAGATTTAAAGATTAATTTATTGTCTACAGCAGCAGCAGTGTTGTTCTCAGAAAAGGCTGGCAGCAACTGACAACATTTGAAAAGCACAGTGACAAGTGGAATGCTTGTCACTGTGATATGCAAAGCATTCCAAGAAAGATATATTGACAAGCACAAGCAAATGAAAGGAATACTACATTATCCTCCTCCTCCAACAGAACAAAAGAAAATTAAAATACATAAACAAGAACGGAAAGAAAAGAAACTAAAACAAAGTCTGGTGAACACATATCTCAGTACCTGGAACACAGGTGTGATGAGCGGAACTATTAACGGTATCTTAAAGGTAAGGATTGTTGACCCACACTCCTCCGTAAACTCGAAGAAGAGGGAGCATCAACAGTATTATCACATGTGACATAAGAATCATTACATGAAGGAGAAGCAACGGGATCATTAGAAACACGTATAGACCTGTGTTCTGATTGATCATATACCTTGAGGCCTGATTGGTAATTTACCTCAACCACTCTTGATAAATTCCACCAATTTTTGTTATTAACCCTTACCGCATTCCCACACACCTTGTCAACCTTGAAGGATTCAGAAAATTTAGACTAACCTTTCTTCGCATGTGTAGGAATCTTAATCCTTACCAAATCACCAATTTCGATAACTTGAGAAACATAACTTTTTCTAAGATCAACATTTTCTTTTTGTCGAGTTTGTGCATGAGAAACATTACCTCTAACAAAACTGTCTACGTTATTTAAAGTGTTCATCTTAACCCATCTGGCCATCCAACCAGGGCAAACCTTTGAGCAGGGTTTTCTACCCCTGAGAAGTTCGAACGGAGATACCTTGGTAGAAGTATGAGGGCTGGTACAATAAAACCATAACATGGATCTTACTGCATTCTGAACATTACACTGACTAGATAACGCCCACTGTACACAATTATTAATAACTCGGTGTATTCGCTCCACTAAACCATTTGTTTGAGGGTGGTAAAGAGCACTTTTGCAATGTTTAATGCCACTTTAGAGAAGAAAACTCTCAAACTCTTGACTAACAAATTGTACACCATTATCACTAACAATGGTAGTTGGACACCCCTCTCGCAAAAATATGTCTTTCAGAAAGTCGATGACATTACTCGAATTGGGTTCCTTAATAAAGCAAACCTCTGGCCATTTCGAATAGTAATCAATGACAACAATAGCAAACCTTGCATTCATGGGAAAAGTATTAAAAGGTCCTAATAAATCATTACCAATTTTCTCCCACGGTCTACTAGGAGGATCAATGGGTTGGAGGGGAGGTGTGCGCTCTTTCAAACTTTTCTCAGAATTGGAACAAAAAACACAACTTTCAACAAAAGCATCCACGTCCTTATTCATCTGAGGCCACCAGAAATTTTCCCTCAATCATTTCTTTGTAAACGTTCTGCCCAAATGACCATCATGAGTTCCCAGAATCAACCTAGACCTTAGAGAAAATGGAGGAAGCAGTCTATCTCCACGCATCAACAATCCATCTTCAATGGAAAGCTCATTAGCTACCTTCACAAAAGTCTGAAGGGCAAAATGGGCATTCTTCTCATTAGGCCAGCCAACTCTCACACATTTGATAACCTCGCCAAGAAGAATGTCCTCAGACAATTTTCTTCTCCATTCTTCTTCACTTATAGCCCACATTTCATCCAAAACAACAGCAGCAACAAAACAATCATCCCCATCATAATCATCTACGAGACCTTCATTACACTCTATTGGATGTCTCGAAAATTAATCTGCTCTAATGTTTTTACATCCTGGAATGAATGAAACTTCAAAATCAAACTGCAACAGTTTGGTGGATAAACGCGCGATTCTGGGCGTATGTTCCTTCAATTTGTCTCCAGACAGAATAGACACAAGAGGATTGTGATCCGTGCATAATTTAAAATGCTTACCCCACACATAAGGTGAAAACTTTTTTATGGCTCACCAACACGCCAACAACTTGCTTTCTATAACAGAAAAATTCAATTCTGAGCCATGCAAAACTCTTGAAGCATATCCCAAAGTATGTTCCTGTCCCTTAACATTTTGCGTGAGAATTACACCCAAACAAACCCCACTGGCATCTACAGTAATAGTACATGAAACATTTGGATCAAAAGGTTTCAAAATGATGGGACTGACCAAACGCTCTTTGATCCACCTAAAAACAGCATCATACTCTTTGTTCCAAACAAAAGGAACACTTTTCTTAAGCATATTAGACAACGGTTGGACTTTAGAAGCATAATCTGGCAAAAAACGTGCATAGAACTCACACAACCCAATGAAAGATTTCAAACCAACTTTGTCATTGGGTGCAGGTGAATCCACAATATCTTTGACTAAGCCTGGTCTAGGCTCCACACCATGTTCAGATATAACATGCCCAAAATACTCTATCTTCTGTACTTTAAAAACATTTTTTTCCCTTTTCAAGACAACACCTGCCTCACACAATGTCTTAAAAACACAACTGACCACCTTGTTATGGCCCTCTGATGTTTCTCCATGAACCAACACGTCGTCTTGAAAAACAACAACTCCATCTATATCTTTTAGGAGATTAGCCATGATTCTTTGAAAAACCGCAGCCGTGGAGGCTAGGCCAAAAGGCATCTGACAGTACTGGAAGGAGCCAATAGGTGAAACAAAAGCTGTCAAATGTCTAGAAGATGGATCTAGAACAACCTGATGGTAGGCGAGGCTAAATCCAACTTCGTGAACCACTTGGAACCATTAATCATGCATAACATGTCTGAGATCTTCGGGAGAGGATGAGAATCAATCCATATGTTCTTGTTTAGACTGCGTAAGTCCACGCACATGCGAAGATCGCCATTTTTCTTCTTAACGACGACCAATGGACTGAGCCACAACGAAGATTCAATAGTTTCAATGATACCCTTACTACACAAATCTTTCAGTTCTTTCTCCAACTGATCCCTCACGCTAAAAGGCACATTTCTAAGTTTGTGCTTGACTGGAACAGCTCCATCCTTGACTTTAATGCAGTGAGTAAAGCCTTTAATTCTACCTAGTCTTTTGCTAAAAACAGAAGGAAACCTTCCACACCATGCATCACAAAACTCATCTGACTTGATAATGGATACCTGATCTTTTGTGCCAGGTCTAAGAACCATTTTGAATAACCCTTGATGGAACCAACCAAGAGTATTCAGTCCCTTTATGGCAACATACATTTTTCCAAATATTTTCCTGCCTCTAAATTCTAAGGTATCCTCAAAATATCCAGCCAGTTCGATAGTTCTACCTTCATATGACACAGGAGACCTATAGGGAGGTAACAAAGTTTTTGACCCCCAAACTTCACGAAACTTTTCTTGGTCAATCATAGTGATTCTTGCACCAGAATCCACTAGCAGAATCAAAACCTTGGTGTCAATACCAATCTCCACATATGGGTCAACACATTCTCAAGACTCATCATTTACAACACCCACATCTGTAACCACAACAACCATGTCTCTCAGATCATCCTCAATTTTTTCTAAAGCAATACCCTTAGATTCTCCAGTACACACATTTGCAACAGAAGATGAAGAGTAAGATTTGCTATTTTGCCTTTGATCAAGTGTAAGATCAGAATTCTTCTTGACATTCTGACGAACTTTTGAGAAATGACCATATTTACCACACATCCTGCAATTAACATTCCTAGCGGGACAAGGGAGACCTGTTCTAAAATGGGGTGCATTACCACACTTGAAGCAAATATTTGTTTGTTTGAAAAACGTATTATCATTGCGTAAGTAATTACCAGATTTACCTTCTTTGAATCTTACAACACTTACAGATTCATCTTTAGGATTGCCTGACGCACCCTTTTCATCTAGTTCCTTTACAGAAACTTTAGAAAGTTCTATACTTTTTGCTATTTTGATTGTTTCTTCAAGGGTAGTATTGCCTAAAGAGAGTAACTTTTGTTGAATGCTCTTATCAGTGCACTTACAGATAAACTGATCTCTTATAAGTTGATCTCTGAAATTTTCAAATTGACAATCTGCACTTAACACGCATAAAGCTGAAATGAACTCTTCTATCTTGTCCCCACTTCTTTGGTCTCTTTTGAAAAACGTATGCGTAATTACTACTAAACTAGGCTGAAAGTCAAATCGTAATTCCAACTTTTTAACAGTTTCAGTAAATTCATCTTCTTCAATATCATCAGCTGTTCGAATCAAAGCAGGTAAATGTTTAAAGATCTCTCTTCCTTTGAACCCTAAGGCATTAAGTAGTAAGCATTTTTTTCTTTCAGCCCTATAACGTGAACCCCCAATAGCACCAATGTATGTAATAAAAGTGTAATACCACCTTTTCCATTGTATAGGAGGATCCCCTGGTGTCTCTAAACAGGGTGGGGGGTGTGCAACAGACTGCATAATGTACAAAATAGGTCACACAAGATAACAGAAACTTACAGATTAACTTGTTTGAGAATTATATGTTGGATTATATCAGCATAAACCTATAATAACATGAAAACAGCTTTGCTTTCAATAAAAATGTAGACCAAAGTGAAAAACTGAGGAGGCTATAAATGTAGCTGTTGCCTTAAACACTGATAGGTGTTGTCAATCAAAGTAAAGTAAAACAACCTGCAATAGAAACCATTACCACAATGTGCACACAAAATTGAGAACAGCTGCTTTGAAATGACAATTGCTGTTTAACATATCTTAATCAAGTACTTTGAGATGCTGTACGTAAAGATAAGAATAACATGACCTGCAAGGGAAACAAATTACAATATTCTGTCAGCTACAATTCCGCTTTACCATCTCTTAAAATGGCCTTAAAGTGCCAGCAGGTCCGTAGCAATCCATAGATAACTGCAACTGTGAGAAATTTTCAGCGTGTAAAAAAAAACATAAAACAGCAAAGATGAGTTACAAGCCAATATTCACTGTAACGCTGTCAAACATAGAAGAACAAGTAGTTCGGCTAAGTACACAAAACGGTACCAAAGGAGTCTGATGCGATACTGACTGACAGGCAAAAATGCTGAAACGCTGACGAATGCAGATATCTGAAGGCACAGATACGTCGTGCATCAAACACTTGATGTCGGTAAGCCTGACCAATTAGAAGCCTTCGGACATCATCCAATGAGCCTCAAACACTGACCTCCAAACACACCTGTCGTATGATGTCTCCATTTGCTTAACGACGAGTCATCCCAAATCAATGATGTACTCTCCGTACACATAGCACACTACTGCCGCTGTATAATTTAAAACAGTACCTCAGCCTTTTTCACGTTGTCAAACTAGGAGTTTTACACGCCACTTTATTCAGACGATACTTCACACACCTCCGTTGAACATCCTCTAGCGTGCCAATTTTGCCGAGTTTGCAGAGTTCCTTCCTAAAAGTAAGTGGGTCCTACAGACACCTGCCACGATCGTCGCCAAAATTATTGTAGTAATTGAGTGACTACAATAAAAGATTTAAAGATTAATTTATTATCTACAGCAGGTGCTGCGCAGCAGCAGTGTCGTTCTCAGAAAAGGCTGGCAGCAACTGACAACATTTGAAAAGCACAGTGACAAGTGAAATGCTTGTCACTGTGGCATGCAAAGCATTCTAAGAAAGATATATTGACAAGCACAAGCAAATGAAAGGAATACTACATTACAAGCATAACCGTAAGTGCTGTGTAGGAGGATGACAGCAAATCCAATATATGCCGGTAATTAATGCTGATGTGTAGTTCCTTTGGTAAAAAAATCACCTCACAAATATATGGCTCATGGGTGGGCAAGCAGAAGAAGATCCTCGCTGTAGGAGAGTAGGGTCTGCTATCCTATGGTCACCCCAAATTTTTGCTTTTTGCTTCACTGGTTTCTGACTTAATGTGGCTGTGGGCCTGCTAATCAGACCCACAGCCTGCTGTTCTCTCTCTAAATTACTGCCAATGCACTCTAGGTGCATTACGAATTGGAACTGGTTCACCTTATGAGCCCCTGTAATAGTGCACCCTAGGTGCCCAGGGCATAGGTGTATCCAAGGCCTACCAGGGGCTGCAGCACGCATTGTGCCACCCCTGGCCTGGCCTCCATATTTGACACAACTGGCTGATCACTCAGCTGGGGTAAGTCAGTGTAGCCACCTCTTACTTAGGTACAGTATGTCTGTGCCTAACCCTAAACTGGACACATATGTTCCTATCAGCCACTCCTATGGAAGGCCTCATCAATCCTGGAGGCAGAGTGCTTGGAAATATGTGAGATGGTGCTCTAGCATGAGCTGAGCCTGTCTGCAGCTGTCGGGAACAACTCCCTAAGCTGTTCCGGGATATTGCCATACCATATACTCTTAAGTGCATTATAATCCTCGCGGTTAAATGCTATCTTTGGTTTGGCTTTATCAAAACATGTCGAGTAAGGTGTCATACGAATTGGAATACTATCCCCTCGCCAATTCTGGCGACGGGGATAGCATTCCACCCTTCTAGAGGGACACGACATGTGTGTAGCCTTAACCCCGGTTAAAGTTAAACAGAGCCTCAGCTTCACAAAATGGACGCTGCCACCACAGACACAAGTCTGGCCTCCTGCTGCTGACCGAAACTCGGCAGATGGTGGCCTGGACAAAGGGTTTCCTGCCTTGGGAGGTGCGAGCACCACCCCAGACAGGATTTTGTGTATTGGGTAGGACAGGGCTGAATAGAATCAGACATGCCCGGGGCACACAAGGTGTCCCCGTGCATAGGCCAGTCCAAACCGGTTCTGGGGCCTTCCAGCCCCAGTCCTGGCGCAGAGCTGGACAAAGGAAAGGGGGTGTAACTGCCCCCCTTCCTGGTTCCTCCCAGAGGAGGGACCTAGTAGGTGATCCACCCCCAGTTTGGGAATAAGAGGGGGAGCAGTGCCATTGCACAGCAGATCATCCTGAAATCAACTTTAAACAAGAAGAAGACTGGACTTCGACATTCTGCTGCACAGAAGACTGAAGAGAATCTCCCTTGTGGCCTAGGAGTGGCCACCCTGTGAACACAGGTACCAACCAGCAACTCGACGTCTGCTTTGCCGCCGCCTCCCGCCGGAGACCGAGCCCAGAGCCCGACAAGAACCAGACTCCCAGACCTCTCAGAGCCCGATCCACAGTCCCTGCAAAGAAGGGACCCGTGGAGGCACCGAGTGACGTGGGACCGGACCTCTTGAAAGACACTTGAAAAGCTGACTGCGCAGCTTTTGAGGCATCCTCGACGTTGTGCTTTGGGGATTGAGAACCCCCACCACCGAGCAGCCCTTGCACCGAAGAGCAGCCCTCCAGCATCTCCACGATCTGCGTGGGGCCCTTTTGCACTGTGCCACTCGACGCGCCATCCCGGCCACTAGCCACGTGGTCAGCGGCCATCTTGGCGACGAACCCGAAGATTTACACAGCAGGTCTGGTTGCTACAGACCTACCCAAGCTCCTGTGAAAAGGAGCACCCGCTCTGACCTTGCTGGTCCGAGTGTACAGCATCTTTCAACTTCCACGTGGCTTGAATTTGCCAAGGCCTGTTTGCTCCGATCAGGTCGCCGACACCGCCAACAGCGAGAAGCCTACGTGGGACAGCTCGTGACCGACTCCTGGACGTCCTCGACCCCGGATATCCACGTGGCTGCAGAAAGAAGCTACCCGACAACGCCTGTTTGCACCCGACATCGCCTGGTTCCAATCTGGTTCCACGGTAGTCACTGGCTAGTGACTTTGAACACTGTCCCCTCTGCTTTCAGGTCTTCACATCTTCAGATCCACCCTTGGATCCACCGGAACTCTTCTCATCGAGCCGCCTGCAGCATCTTCAGCTCCAAGCACCATCGACCAGCGTGACGAAACCCGACACAACTTCGACCCTGTGCACCCGCTTCCTGTGGGTGAGATAACTCAGCTCCGCCGGTGCTCCTGCACTGGTACACATCCCAAGGGCCTGTGTTTTAAGTTTCAGCTCCGTAGGTCACTCGGAAGGTTCCTAACTTTCTAACTTTGTGCTTTTTACGCACCATAGACTTTGTATTGAGAAGTGCGTGCACTTTGAACACTGCACCCGAGTCCCGTGGGCCTTTCCCGACTTAGTCATTGCCAGTCTTGAATAGCTCCAGCGATTCCCAAGGCCCTAGGCCTCTTCACTTTCCTCCTGGTATCTCTTATACCACTTTCTTAGTATATGGTTTAGGTGGCCCCTAGGGCTCATCCATATTGTGCAACTTTTGTGTATTTTAAACTGTCTTGTGATTTAACGCTTGTGCTTCTGTGCTCATAAAGAGTCCAGGGGATTTTAATAGTTAATAAATCAATATATATTTTCAATATATATCTGTGTGGTGTCCCTTTCATTTGGTATTCAAGGGGGTTGTGTATGATATAACAGCTGGCTTCACATGCCTTTCAGAGTTTAGCCTAAGACTGCTTTGTCCACGTTACCACTAGGATAACTGGTCTACAAGGTTGAATTACAACCATCATCATAAGGGTTGCTTGGCATGATACAAAGTGATCACTAAGAATTAGTGAGCATTATATATCAGGCCAACTTCTCACATTGGTGAGCAGCGGATTGGGATCTGAGCTTGCTGTTGTTTTACCATTACAATCTTTGAGATTATCATTTGAAAGATCATACAGGTACCTGCTAGGTACATATAAAACAAGACTAGTATACTTAAGTTCTACTGAACTTAGTTGTTGTAGAGCAAAGGGAGTAGCACACCCTAGCTACAACTACTAGATAGGTTTAGTAGGTAAACACCAGTGTAGGTAGATTGCAACACATCCACCCACACTAGAGCAATGTCTGGAGCAGAGGGGTCCAGTGGACTTACTCCTGTTGAGAGTGACCCTCCAAGGGCACCATCCAAATTTGCTATTTTTCCCTTTAAGGAATTAAGACAGCTTTGTGTCTTAAGGGGTCTGAAGACAGGGCCTTCCCCTACTACAGACCACCTAAGAGAGCTCTTGGATCAGTCTGAGGCTCTAAAGACCTCTAAAGCAAACCCCACAGGGGATGCTGAAGGAGGCCATCCTTCAGAGGATGACACTGTAGACACCCCTGCCCCTATCATCCTGGTAGACGAGGAAGCCTCCACCACTGGAGCTCCTCAGGTAGATGTAGAGGAAGAAGAAGAGGAGGAGGAGGTGGAAAGCAGTGAGTCAGATGATGACAGAGATAGTCAGGTGCTGGTCAGTAGACTGAACCAGGCTAACTTAAGTCAACCTGGGAATGAATCAGGTAACAACCCATTCAGACCCCCAGGTGGACTTAACCAGGAGCCTAGGAGGAGAAGGATTCACTCAGGTGACTCTGACAACTCCTATGCTTCTAGAGGTTCTCATGGTCACTCCAGAAGGAGGATGACTAGCCCTCAGAGAAGGGAACATGAGACCAAATTGAGAGAATCTCAAATTAGAGAGGCTGAATTGAGAGTCCAGAGACAAGAGTTAGAGATTGCCCTGGCCCAAGAGAAACTTGCTAGAGCAAGACAGCCTAGAGAGAGTGGGGTAATAGAACCCACTGGTGGCAGCAATATCCACAAGGATAAAGACAGGTCTTTTGATAATAGAAACCTGAGTAAGATTGTGCCCCCCTACAAATCTGGGGATGATATCCATAAATGGATTACTGCAATGGAGAGAGCCTGCAGAGTACAGCAGATCCCTCAGGAGCAGTGGGCAGCAATCTTGTGGCTCTCCTTTGAAGGTAGAGGCCGAGACAGACTCCTCACAGTTAGTGATGGGGATTCTAGAAACTACCTGGTCCTGAAGAGTGCTCTGATTGATGGGTTAGGCTTAACCACTGAACAGTACAGGTTAATGTTCAGAGATACCCAGAAGACACAGACTCAGGACTGGTCTGAATTTGTTGAGTGTGCCACTAAGGCTCTGGAGGGATGGTTGCTGGGAAGCAAGGTTACAGACTATGAAGGATTGTATAATTTGCTGATGAGAGAACAAATTTTAAATAATTGTCAGAACCAGCAGTTGCATCAACATTTGGTTGACTCAGATTTGACCTCTCCCCAAGAATTGGGAAAGAGGGCAGATAAATGGGTAAGAACCAGAGTTAAGCAAAAGAACCAGAACCAGAACCAGGGTGGTGACCAGAAGAAAACAGACCAGAAGGGTGGGGAGCAGAAAGCTAAAGACCAGAAGTCTTCAACAGGGCCCCAAACTGAGACAGAGGGTGGGTCCCAAACTTCCAAGAAGAAGAAGAAAGAAGGTCAGAAGAAACCCTGGTGTAAAACTTGTAAGAACACCTCTCACTGGACAAGTGAGTGTAAAAAGGGTGGAGCCCCCAGCACTGCAGCCCCTAAGGCACCTGCACCCACTAGTACAGTTAGCAGTGCTGGTCCTCAAGCCAAGGGATTAGTGGGAATCACTTTGGGAACTGAAGGAGATTCTGACCTAGTCAGAACTCTTACACAGGCTGTTCTGGTTTGTGAAGGGGACATAGATTTGACCCCTGACATAAGTCCCAGTAACCTGGGCAAATACAGACAGACACCTTTGATTAACAACAAAGTGGCTCAAGCTTACAGGGACACATGTGCCAGTGTCACTATGGTGACACCTAACTTTGTGGACCCTGGACAATACATGCCAGGCGATGATTACCTGGTGACCAATGCCAGCAATGTCACTACTACACATAGTGTGGCACTTGTTAACTTTTCCTGGGGAGGGGTAACTGGCCTAAAGAAAGTTGTGGTTAGTGCTGATCTCCCAGTAGAATGTTTGTTGGGCAATGACCTGGAGAACTCTCTATGGTCAGAAGTTGAGTACAGGACTCATGCAGAGATGTTAGGGATATTATCACATGTCCTTGCTGTGACCAGGTCACAGGCCAAAAAGTGCCTCTCTGAACCTCAGGTCTTGGATCCTGGAACAATGGACCAAGTACCTCCCAAGAAGAAGAACAGGAGGGTTAAGGCTGCGCCTTCCCAACTGCCTCCAAGTGAGGATCAGGCTTCACAGGAAACTGATCTTGAGACCCCTGAAGGAACTGTCCCTGAAGAACTTGAACCTGATCAGGTTGAGTTTCTGGGGACAGGGGGACCTTCTAGGGCAGACTTGGGGCAGGCTCAGTTAACCTGTCCTTCTCTTGAACCCCTCAGACAGCAGGCTGCTGGGAATGCTCAAGGTGCCCATAAAGTATATTGGGACGATGGACTCCTTTATTCAGAGGCTAGAGACCCCAAGCCTGGTGCTACCAGGAGGTTGGGTATACCTCTGCAATTTAGGGGCTTCCTACTCACCTTGGCCCATGATATTCCTTTAGCAGGACACCTAGGCCAGAACAAGACTTGGGACAGGCTTGTCCCTCACTTTCACTGGCCTCACATGTCTGAAGACACCAAGGAGTTTTGTCGCTCCTGTGAAACCTGCCAAGCCAGTGGTAAAGCAGGTGGAACAACAAAGGCCCCCTGATACCACTACCTGTGGTGGGGGTTCCCTTTGAGAGAGTGGGGATTGATATTGTTGGTCCAATGGATCCCCCTACAGCATCTGGGCACAGATTCATACTGGTGGTAGTGGATCATGCCACCAGGTACCCAGAGGCAATTCCCCTTAGGACCACAACAGCTCCTGTTGTGGCCAGGGCCTTACTTGGAGTTTTCTCCAGAGTGGGGTTTCCTAAGGAGGTAATATCAGATAGAGGTGCCAACTTCATGTCTGGATATTTGACAGCTATGTGGAAGGAATGTGGTGTAAACTACAAGTTCACCACTCCTTATCACCCACAATGCAATGGGCTTGTTGAGAGATTTAACAAGACCCTAAAGGGCATGATTAAAGGATTACCTGAAAAGCTCAGGCGAAGATGGGACATCCTTCTGCCCTGCCTTTTGTTCGCTTACAGAGAGGTCCCACAAAAGGGGGTTGGCTTCAGCCCCTTTGAATTGTTGTTTGGGCACCCTGTAAGAGGACCCCTGTGTCTAGTGAAGGAAGGATGGGAGTTACCTCTCAAAAAGCCTAAACAGGACATAGTGGACTATGTACTTGGTCTCCGCTCCAGGATGGCAGAGTACATGGAAAAGGCATCCAAAAACCTTGAGGCTAGCCAAGAATTACAAAAAGCTTGGCATGACCAAAAGGCTGTCCTTGTTGAATTTCAGCCTGGACAGAAGGTATGGGTGTTGGAGCCAGTGGCCCCAGCAGCACTCCAAGACAAATGGTCTGCACCCCATACAATTCTGGAAAAGAAGGGAGAGGTTACCTACTTGGTGGACCTAGGAACTCCCAGGAGCCCCCACAGGGTGCTCCATGTGAACAGATTGAAGGCATATGTCAGCAGGGCAGACATGGGCTTGCTCATGGCTACAGATGAGGGACAGGAGGAAGAGAGTGACCCTCTCCCAGACCTGCTCACTCAGAACCCTGAGGATGGCTCAGTTGATGGTGTGGCCTTAGGTGGCAGCCTCACTGAACATCAGCAACATGACTGCAGACAAGTTCTACAGGCGTACAGGCATATGTTCTCCTTGACACCCAGTCAGACTAACTGGTGTACACATGTGGTGGACACTGGTGACAGTCTTCCTGTAAAGAGCAAAGTTTACAGGCAACCTGACCACGTCAGGGACTGTATAAAGACTGAGGTGCAAAAGATGCTGGAATTAGGTGTCATTGAGCCTTCAGAGAGCCCCTGGGCTAGCCCAGTGGTTCTGGTCCCCAAACCTCACACCAAAGATGGCAAGAGAGAGATGAGGTTCTGTGTGGATTACAGAGGACTCAATGCTGTCACCAGGACAGATGCACACCCTATTCCAAGGGCAGATGAGCTCATTGACAAGTTGGCTTCTGCCAAATATTTGAGCACATTTGACTTGACAGCTGGCTACTGGCAAATCAGGTTAGCTGAGGAGTCTAAAGCCAAGACAGCATTTTCTACCCCTAGTGGGCATTATCAGTTTGTGGTGATGCCCTTTGGTTTGAAAAATGCACCTGCCACCTTCCAAAGGTTGGTGAATCAAGTCCTCACTGGGTTGGATGACTTTTGTGCAGCTTATCTGGACGATATTGCTGTCTTTAGCTCCACCTGGGAGGATCACCTGGTCCACCTGAAGGAAGTGCTTGAGGCTCTGCAGAAGGCAGGCCTCACTATCAAGGCAACAAAGTGCCAGATAGGGCAGAGCAAGGTTGTATACCTGGGCCACCTTGTAGGTGGAGGCCAAGTTCAACCACTGGAGAGTAAGATCCAGACCATCAAGGACTGGTCCCCTCCAACTACCCAGACTCAGGTCAGAGCTTTCTTGGGCCTGACTGGGTACTACAGGAAGTTTGTTAAGAACTATGGGTCCATTGTGACTCCTCTTAATGATCTGACATCCAAGAAGATGCCCAAAAAGGTTCAGTGGACAGAAATCTGTCTAAAGGCATTTGATGACCTGAAGAAGGCCATGTGCTCTGCACCTATCCTGAAGAGTCCTGACTACTCAAGAGAGTTCATTGTCCAAACAGATGCTTCTGAGTTGGGAGTGGGAGCAGTGCTTTCACAGCTTAATGTAGATGGCCAGGACCAGCCCATTGCTTTCATTAGCAGAAGGCTGACCCCCAGAGAGAAACGTTGGTCAGCTATAGAGAGGGAGGCCTTTGCTGTGGTGTGGGCCCTGAAGAAGTTGAGACCATACTTATTTGGCACTCACTTCAAGATTCAGACCGACCATAAGCCCCTCCTATGGCTTAATCAGATGAAGGGTGAAAACCCCAAACTACTCAGGTGGTCCATTTCCCTACAGGGGATGGACTTTACAGTGGAGCACCGCCCAGGGACTGACCATGGCAACCCAGATGGTCTCTCCAGGTACTTCCACTTAGAACATGAAGACACAACTGGTCAAGGTTAGTCTAATGTCCCTGCGTTTGGGGGGGGGGGTTATGTAGGAGAGTAGGGTCTGCTATCCTATGGTCACCCCAAATTTTTGCTTTTTGCTTCACTGGTTTCTGACTTAATGTGGCTGTGGGCCTGCTAATCAGACCCACAGCCTGTTGTTCTCTCTCTAAATTACTGCCAATGCACTCTAGGTGCATTACGAATTGGAACTGGTTCACCTTATGAGCCCCTGTAATAGTGCACCCTAGGTGCCCAGGGCATAGGTGTATCCAAGGCCTACCAGGGGCTGCAGCACGCATTGTGCCACCCCTGGCCTGGCCTCCATATTTGACACAACTGGCTGATCACTCAGCTGGGGTAAGTCGGTGTAACCACCTCTTACTTAGGTACAGTATGTCTGTGCCTAACCCTAAACTGGACACATATGTTCCTATCAGCCACTCCTATGGAAGGCCTCATCAATCCTGGAGGCAGAGTGCTTGGAAATATGTGAGATGGTGCTCTAGCATGAGCTGAGCCTGTCTGCAGCTGTCGGGAACAACTCCCTAAGCTGTTCCGGGATATTGCCATACCATATACTCTTAAGTGCATTATAATCCTCGCGGTTAAATGCTATCTTTGGTTTGGCTTTATCAAAACATGTCGAGTAAGGTGTCATACGAATTGGAATACTATCCCCTCGCCAATTCTGGCGACGGGGATAGCATTCCACCCTTCTAGAGGGACACGACATGTGTGTAGCCTTAACCCCGGTTAAAGTTAAACAGAGCCTCAGCTTCACAAAATGGACGCTGCCACCACAGACACAAGTCTGGCCTCCTGCTGCTGACCGAAACTCGGCAGATGGTGGCCTGGACAAAGGGTTTCCTGCCTTGGGAGGTGCGAGCACCACCCCAGACAGGATTTTGTGTATTGGGTAGGACAGGGCTGAATAGAATCAGACATGCCCGGGGCACAAAAGGTGTCCCCGTGCATAGGCCAGTCCAAACCGGTTCTGGGGCCTTCCAGCCCCAGTCCTGGCACGGAGCTGGACAAAGGAAAGGGGGTGTAACCGCCCCCCTTCCTGGTTCCTCCCAGAGGAGGGACCTAGTAGGTGATCCACCCCCAGTTTGGGAATAAGAGGGGGAGCAGTGCCATTGCACAGCAGATCATCCTGAAATCAACTTTAAACAAGAAGAAGACTGGATTTCGACATTCTGCTGCACAGAAGACTGAAGAGAATCTCCCTTGTGGCCTAGGAGTGGCCACCCTGTGAACACAGGTACCAACCAGCAACTCGACGTCTGCTTTGCCGCCGCCTCCCGCCGGAGACCGAGCCCAGAGCCCGACAAGAACCAGACTCCCAGACCTCTCAGAGACCGATCCACAGTCCCTGCAAAGAAGGGACCCGTGGAGGCACCGAGTGACGTGGGACCGGACCTCTTGAAAGACACTCGAAAAGCTGACTGCGCAGCTTCTGAGGCATCCTCGACGTTGTGCTTTGGGGATTGAGAACCCCCACCACCGAGCAGCCCTTGCACCGAAGAACAGCCCTCCAGCATCTCCACGATCTGCGTGGGGCCCTTTTGCACTGTGCCACTTGACGCGCCATCCCGGCCACTAGCCACGTGGTCAGCGGCCATCTTGGCGACGAACCCGAAGATTTACACAGCAGGTCTGGTTGCTCCAGACCTACCCAAGCTCCTGTGAAAAGGAGCACCCGCTCTGACCTTGCTGGTCCGAGTGTACAGCATCTTTCAACTTCTGCATGGCTTGCATTTGCCAAGGCATGTTTGCTCCGATCAGGTCGCCGACACCGCCAACAGCGAGAAGCCTACGTGGGACAGCTCGTGACCGACTCCTGGACGTCCTCGATCCCGGGTATCCACGTGGCTGCAGAAAGAAGCTACCCGACAACGCCTGTTTGCACCCGACATCGCCTGGTTCCAATCTGGTTCCACGGTAGTCACTGGCTAGTGACTTTGAACACTGTCCCCTCTGCTTTCAGGTCTTCACATCTTCAGATCCTCCCTTGGATCCACCGGAACTCTTCTCATCGAGCCGCCTGCAGCATCTTCAGCTCCAAGCACCATCGACCAGCGTGACGAAACCCGACACAACTTCGACCCTGTGCACCCGCTTCCTGTGGGTGAGGTAACTCAGCTGCGCCGGTGCTCCTGCACTGGTACACATCCCAAGGGCCTGTGTTTTAAGTTTCAGCTCCGTAGGTCACTCGGAAGGTTCCTAACTTTCTAACTTTGTGCTTTTTACGCACCATAGACTTTGTATTGAGAAGTGCGTGCACTTTGAACACTGCACCCGAGTCCAGTGGGCCTTTCCCGACTTAGTCATTGCCAGTCTCGAATAGCTACAGCGATTCCCAAGGCCCTAGGCCTCTTCACTTTCCTCCTGGTATCTCTTATACCACTTTCTTAGTATATGGTTTAGGTGGCCCCTAGGGCTCATCCATATTGTGCAACTTTTGTGTATTTTAAACTGTCTTGTGATTTAACGCTTGTGCTTCTGTGCTCATAAAGAGTCCAGGGGATTTTAATAGTTAATAAATCAATATATATTTTCAATATATATCTGTGTGGTGTCCCTTTCATTTGGTATTCAAGGGGGTTGTGTATGGTATAACAGCTGGCTTCACATGCCTTTCAGAGTTTAGCCTAAGACTGCTTTGTCCACGTTACCACTAGGATAACTGGTCTACAAGGTTGAATTACAACCATCATCATAAGGGTTGCTTGGCATGATACAAAGTGTTCACTAAGAATTAGTGAGCATTATATATCAGGCCAACTTCTCACACTCGCCCTGCCTTGAAATCAAAGTACTGTTGCTTTTGCCACATCCGCCCCAGCAAGTGTGTGATAAATTATTGGTGTTCATTTAATTTAGTCATACCTCAATAAGTCACACAGGCGGGAAAGGGGGTTAGGGTTTGTTGAATGGATGGTAAGGGGGGTTTGGGGAAAGGTTTGACACAGAGAAACAGGACGCATGAACAAACAACAAACGACAATCTTTGTAGACCACCATGTCTATATCAATATGTTAAGGGAGAAAAAGGAAATGCATGCATGATGATGATTGATAAGGAGACCCGGATGACATACAGTTTATTTTCAGTTGTTCCAGGCTTACTTTTACAGATAGCAAAGAAAATTGTAAAATATCTGAGCAAACCTAATGATAATAATAACAACAAGAACACACTGTTGTAAAGATTGTAGACAAAAAAATAATCGAATTATTTAAAAGATGATGAAAGTTGACACTGTTACTGTGTTATCCGGGTCAAATGTGGCCAACCTCGGACTCAAGCAACTGGTGAACACTCCCACCCACTACGCCGGCCAAACGCTTGACCCCGTCTTCTCATCCAGCAAGCACATCTCCTTCAGCCACGCCACCGGACTCCACTGGACCGAACACAGCTGCGTCCACTTCAGCTTCAGGAAAACTGTGACCCACCACCACCCGCAACAGGTTCCCCACCGGAGCTGGAGCAAGATCATTGCCGATCAGCTCACCGCCTCCCTCAGCCAGAACACACCCACCAACACAGCGGACCCAAACGAAGCAGCCAGCTACCCCGCCAAGTGGCTGACAGCCTGCGCCGATGACCTGGCACCACTGAAGAACCCTCCCAGCAGAACCGGCAACAAGAAAACCCCCTGGTTCACCAACGAACTCAAGGAATCCAAGAAGAACTGCCGCACCCTTGGGAAAGCCTGGCGGCTCGACCAGACCCCAGACAACAGGACCGCCCTCAAGCACGCCACCCACAAACACCACCAGCTGATCCACACCACCAAGAAGTCGGCACTGAAAGAACGACTGGACAACAATGCCCACGACAGCAAGGAACTCTTCAGCATCTTCAAAGAGTTCTCCAACCCCAGCGTCGGAAACAACGACATCACTCCCTCGCAAGACCTCTGCGACTCACTCGCCTCGTTCTTCCACAGCAAGATCGCATACATACACAACAGCTTCGACGCACAGACCATGCACTCTACCGCCGAACCAACGCCCGCCACCACCACCCTCTGCAACTAGACCCCGATCAACACCGAAGACACCACCCGCACGATGAACTCCATCCACTCCGGATCACCTACCGACCCCTGCCCACACCATGTCTTCAACACAGCCGACGCCATCATCTCACCCCAGCTCCGGGACATCATCAACTCCTCCTTCCACACCGCCACCTTCCCGGGGAGCTGGAAGCACGCCGAGCTTACTGCCCTCCTGAAGAAACCAACGGCAGACCCAACCGACCTCAAGAACTACCGTCCCATTCGCTCCTTCCCTTTCCGGCCAAAGTCATCAAGAAGACCGTCAACAGACACCTGGCCGCCTTCCTTGACACAAATGGATCCCTTGACCCCTCGCAGTCTGGGTTCCGGGCCAACCACAGCACCGAGACCGCCCTAATAGCAGCCACCGACGACATCGGAACCCTGATCGACAACGGGGAAACAGCGGCCCTCATCCTCTTGGACCTCTCTGCGGCATTCGACACAGTCTGCCACCGCACCCTAGTGAAGCGCCTCAGCAACATCGGAATCCGAGAGAAAGCACTGGAGTGGATCATCTCGTTCCTCGCCAGAAGAACCCAGAGAGTCCGCCTCCCCCCATTCAGATCCGAGGCCACCGAAGTCATATGCGGCGTACCACAAGGATCTTCACTCAGTCCAACACTCTTCAACGTCTACATGAGCCCCCTCGCAGCCATCGCATGCCAACATGACCTCAACGTCATCTCCTACGCCGACAACACCCAGCTGATCCTCTCCCTCACCAACGGCCCCGCCACCGCCAGAGCCAACCTACACGAAGGGATGAAAGACGTCGCCGACTGGATGAGGAGCAGCCGCCTTAAACTGAACTCAGACAAGATGGAAGTTCTCATCCTGGGATCATCACCCTCTGCCTGGGACGACTCCTGGTGGCCCCCGGCCCTGGGCACCGCTCCCAAGCCAACGGACCACGCTCGGAACCTGGGCTTCATCCTGGACTCCTCCCTCTCGATGACCAGACAAGTCAACGCCTTCTCATCTTCGTGCTTCAACACCCTGCGCATGCTCTGCACGATGTTCAGATGGATCCCCACCGAAACCAGGAAGACCGTCACCCAGGCACTCGTCACCAGCCGACTGGACTACGGGAACACCCTCTACGCCGGAACCACAGCCAAACTTCAAAAAAGACTCCAGTGCATCCAGACACCTCCGCACGACTCATCCTGGACATCCCCCGACACAGCCACATCAACGGACACCTGAGAGACCTGCACTTGCTCCCCGTCAGCAAGAGAATCACGTTCAGACTCCTGACCCACGCACACAAGGCTCTCCACGACCTGGGCCCCAAGTACCTCAACGACCGCATGACCTTCTACACGCCCACCCGCCAGCTACGATCAACCAGCCACGCCCTCGCCACCATACCACGCATCCGCAGAGCCACCGCCGGAGGAAGATCCTTCTCCTACCTGGCAGCCAAGACCTGGAACTCCCTCCCCACCCCCTTGGGCGAACCCAGGACCATCTCTCCTTCAGGAAGCAGCTCAAGTCCTGGCTGTTCGAGCAGTAACATACCCCCCCCAGCGCCTTGAGGCCTTCCCGGGTGAGTAGCGCGCTTTATAAATGCCATGATGGATTGATTGATTGGATTTGCATCTCAGCATTCCTCTTGGTCCTGTCGTCCATCAGTCTTGGGTGTCGCACTGCCTGCCTGGCAGATGTAGATTCATTGGTAAGGTAAATGTGCATTGTTTTCCCAAGTATAGCACAGGGTAAGGCCCGGCCTGCAATTGTAGATGGAAAAACAAAAGGGATATTGAGAAACCAAGTCGAAAAAATGCACAAGTTATGGTGTAGTGCCAAAAGAACACTTTCTGAGGCGGAATGTATGCATCATCTCTACTCTAGTCTATTTCCAGCATTAACCTACAACAAGAACAGGACAGAGCAGGCCCACAGTGAGAGTACCCTTTTAACTTCCTCCATTTAGCGTACATTTTTTGAAAGAGTTGGACAAAGTATATATCCAGCAACATAGAATTTTACAATTTAAGTGACTAAATCAATGCACCACAGTCATACTACAGCTAAACCCGACTCCACTGCTATACAGAAATTTAGGTCTGCTGTGGTTGTTTTTGAATTTTTTACCTTTTATGCCACTCATGAAATGCCCTGCCTTATTTCATCAATCATCTCCGTTACCTGTACTGAGTGACTGTGAAGATAGTAGATACTAAGTCACTGTGGTCATCATGATGGTGTTGTTCAACTCAGTGTGCAGTGTACAGAGTGAGTCTAGAAGATTCTATATTCAACAAGCATTTGCAATGCAATCGGTTTCGCATTTACAAGCGTTTGAGTTATTGGCAATGCCTTTTATTTATGAGTAGTTTTAAAAAAAGATAAATAAAAGGCATTGTCATTTTTAATGCCAATAGCTTAAACTCTCGTAAATGTGAAACCTATTGTATTGCAACTGCATTCAGCACTGGTGGTATAAAGATGTTTTTAAAAAAGCATTAGGAGAGAGCATGCGCAGGAGAACGGTATTTGAGAAAATAGCTCAACTATAAACAAAGGCAAAGCGAGCAGCAGTAAGACCAGAGCATTAACAGCTCTGCGCCTTGGAGAGCTGTGATGCTAGATGGTTAACCTGTAAAGTGCCCGGAGTGCAAATTGCCATTGGTGGGCAGTGGAGAGAGGCCCTGGATGAGGAGTTCTGTGACGCGCATGTTAAGGACAGCCAGCTTAGGGCTGTGTATAAATAAGATAGTATGCACCACTAGACACTAGGGATAGAACTGCCAGAACTCCTGCAGAAGCAAACATCCTACAAATGGAATGGCATGTGTAGCAGACGACGCTTCACAACATAATATTAGAGCAATGTATTGCAATAGTACAAGCAGAATGGTCAGCAGTCAGCCTAACACACCTCTGGTGGTTTTATGGTTCCTATGCAACCGGTTGACAGGGCTCAGTTTGGATATTAACTTTGTACATGTGGAATGCTCTTACCTCTCATATGTCATGAGATCTCCCTACCGCTAGAATGTGCTGGAGGAATTCCAAAGTTCTTTGTACATTAGTGAAAGCAGTTTTGCAATCCTACAGCCTTGTACAAGTTGTCCTCTGATGTCATCACCAGCATCCAGTCGCATGCTTGCTGGCCCCGGCAATCTGACATGAAATACATCATTTGACTCTTTTGTTTTGATTGATTTCCATAGCTTAAACTTGTCTTAGTGGCTTAAAGTGTGTGTTGCCAGTTAACACTGTAGCATAAGTGGTCCTGTGTCAGGCAGCAACCTGAATAAGTTGGGCACTTTGCCTCCTGGTCTATGTTATAGCAATAAATGCCTAACCCTATCATCAGACTAATCTGTGTCTTTAGGTGGTTCTTGAGTTGCGCCACCCAGTCTCGTTAGAAAGAGAGTCAAGCTGGGACTCTTTGCCCTAGATCCTGTGTTTTAACGGACCCCGCTCTTCTATCTTTAAATAATGATACAGAAGACCTGACCCATTCCTTCTTGCTGTAGTTAGTTTGGTAACACAACTAAATGGTACCAAATGTTGTGTTTTATCCTTCCATATCTTACATTCCTCGTTAATTACTAGTAGTTTGGTTCCTGGATCAACAAAGAGAGTCCTGAAAACCCCATAAAACCTGGCCTACGCGTCACCTGGGTGTTAGCACCACCTGCTGTCCTGCCATGTCAAGGCGCTGGATTTTGTTAATGTCTGTCATTTTTTTTATTGTGCTTTTTAAATACAAGGTGAGCTGCTTTAGTATGTTCGATTGAGTTTCCATTCTGTTCCTTTACTGTGATGGAGTTTTCCTATGCAAGCATCACCATTGAGGGTCCTTGTCCTTGCCTTTTCCCAAACTGACCCGTGGCCAGGGTTAGTCCTCGTTCTTGTCCTAGGTAAATATAAATGTGTGGGTGTCCGTCTAACTATTCTCTTTCCTTCTTTTCCTTTAAATAAAGCATCCTTGCCCATGGTATTCTCTCTGTCATCTCCAAAAGACTTATATGCAAACTGTTTGTTAGCTATGTTCCAATTTTTCCCCTACCTGTAGGACGTTATTGAAACAGTTTACATGATTAGTGTGATCTAATGTTAGATGTGTTTTGCATCTATTCTTAAGAATTAGTAGCTAGACTAAGATCAGTTTGAATCACTTGTAGAAATGTTGCAATCCACTGACTAAAATGTTTTAACTCATCTGCCTCAGTATAAGCCTGAAAACGGAGTAGCATGTTCCCTATTACCCTCACCCTGTAGTTTTTCTTTTTTCTTGCACTCAAATGGTGATTGCTCTCATTCATAGCTATAATATAGTCATAATCTTGATATCGATATTCTAATCTGTATTAGTTTTATCCTCATGGCATTCTGATTTGAAACTTACTATATAAAATCTTTAAAACCCTTCAGGTGTCTGTGGTCTTTAAATAAGGCATATGGTATGATTAAATGTATAATGTATTAGGTTATTCTTATCTTCTCTCCACTGCTAGCTCCTGATACGTCAGGAAAATAGGTGCCTGTGGTAAGTCAGGTATTCTGGTAACAGTGGTAAAGAAAATACATAGAATTACTGATAGTATTGTGTAAACTCGCCCGATTCACAAAAATATTGTCTTAATCACGTCATGGGCCCAAGTGCGTGAAATCTGGTAGATTAAAGAGTCGGGCGACCTGCGCGCTCTATCAGTAATTTTCTGGTAGCAGAGATATGGTTAGGACTAGTTAAGATAGGTAGATAAGATAGTTTTAGGAACTGTGGAAAATAAAAGATGTGCTGCTAAAATGTATTGCTGCTAAATAGGTTTTATTATTGCATTAAATGTTATAAAGGTTTTGGAAATAAGATTTATGAATTGCTACTATATTATTGCATGTAATTAACAAAATTGTCTGTGATTGTTTTATGTTGTGGGAATCCCCGGGGAAATAAAATAGCAAGTGGTGAGTAGAATCCACTTGGCTGGGAGGTCTCTGGCTGGGAGGGAGATTAGTGCATGGTTAGGCAGAGCTGGAATCACTAATTAGGACTTTCCTGAATGAATTATTGAATAAATGATAGCTACGAGTCCACTGTTGAAACTCCCGTTGTGATATCACCTAGTAAGGGTCACATGCGAAAGGAGTAATAGGTTCTTCGGAGCTTGAGTGACAGCAGAGGAGTCCACTGGTGAAAGTTTGACTTAGTATATATCCCGGAAAGAAGTGGATGAGTCAAAGAAGTAGCAGGTTCTCTAATGCTTGTGTGATAGGATAGGCAGAAGAGATCTATCCGTAGTGAATGAAAGGTAGACAGAAGTGGTTTACTTGCAGTAAAAGAAAAACCCTTTTCCTGCTTAAAACCCTCAAGCACAGTGGCGAATGTTATACGTTGTTAACTAAACTAAGCACTTGCACTTTAAGAAAAATTCAAAGTTTCCGTTACCTTGTGAAGGAGGGAGTCGGTCGCAAGGCTGCACTGACGTCACTCCGTGCCGCGCTGGTATTGGTTGAGCCAGCGGGTGTGTAGCGAGGCTGAGAATTGTAAGGGAGGGGTGAGCGCCGAAGAGTGAGACCGCGTCTCACGAAGGGGCCGCGCACCCACTGGTCAAGAGTGTTTTGCTACCTCTGTGCTGATTGGTTGCTGTAAATTGAAAGACGCACTAGCATTGGAAGCACCTTAGTAAACAAAATTAATCAATCCGAGCTTGAAAACAGTTTGGAGAGGTGTATGTGGTATCCTGAATTCTTACCTAATCCGAAAAATCTAGGTTTTCATAAGGAGCAGATGCTAAGAGGTAGACCTTACAATATGTACGGAGGAAAGAGAAAATTGACAATTGCTGAAAAGATTAAGAATTATTTCAAGAAAGACAAACCCATTAGAACTGGAGAAGGTGTAATCATTCCACCACCTAATACTCCCGCATCATTTATAATGTTTGACAAAGGGTATCATACCTGTGTATGGTTGGAAAATTGGGTAAAGTATACCAAAGGTGACGGAGTCTTAGCATTTCCCCTCGATGGTACCTTTAATGGTAGAATCCTGTTTAACTTGAGGACCCGAATGAATGAACTGCACCCCCGACCCAGATTAACGCAATATGAAGCTTTAGAGGAATGGGAGATTGAGGCTCTAGAGCGAGACAGACCCCGAATGGATAATGGAGTGAGCAAATGGTATCCAAAGTTGCAGCGGGAAACAAAAGAGAAAAAGATGAAACAGTGGAGACAGAAAATGATGGTTGAGGGACTGTTTCCAATGTTTGGGGTGACTGAACAAGAGGGAGGAAAGAGGACAGAGAAATCCCGACATTTAATGGCCATGGGGGATTCTGAGGATGAATGCCTGGAAGATTTATTAATGAAAAATCCACCTCCTTATGCTGAAGAGTCTGGGCCCCTAAGGTCGAAAAGTCAATTTTTCCGACATCCTAGAAGTAGAAGGGCCAGTGAGACAGATGTAGCTGGTACTGGTAGCAAACCCAGTGATAGTGACGGATTTTGTAGACCTGGCACTGCAATTCCAAATTATCGACCTTTTGGTGATGACAGACCAAGTTTGGCAATCCCAACTGCCCCTAGTATATACCCTCCATTAGTACCTCAAGTAATGCATGACAACTCTATGAAAAGGGTTTTGCACGAACGAGAAAAAGAAGCATTGATTAAACAGCGAAATTAACTAATTCAGACTATAGCTCAGATAAATCCCAGTCCTGAAGCGTTGACAATCGCAGTAACTATTGGACCTGTTGTTCCTCTTTATGGGGATAGACAGGCTAGCCCAAGAACTCCAGTTATTACACCGGTTGTAGCCCCGCCTAGAAAAGAGCCGCTTATAGTTGATGATCAGGCAAGCGAATGTGAGTCTGTGTTTTCCCTGATGGATCTGCCCATAAGGGAGCCTGGAACCAGTGAACCACGGTCAGGAAACCAGACTAAGGCAAAGGAGGTCCTGATAGAAACAGCTTCAGGTACCCGGAGCGCCACAGTAGTGACTCCGGAAGAAATAGAGAGATGGTCCCGAGAAATGGAAAAAGAAACCCCTCAGCCGAAACCACTAGATATCTACAAACTAAGAACAGAACTGGAGGAACTTATGGCCGGAAAAGTGGGATTAGACAGGTTAAATACCTTTGATGAGGAGGAATTGTTGTTCCTAAGCAAAAGCCTTACCCGGAACACTAGGGTGTTCCATGAAAAATTAATGGACACAGCCGCGAATATGGGAATAGATGTTAGTCGATCCAAGGTATTACAGAAACCCTACAGAGCAGAATTTTCTGACAAAGATTTAGAAAATATGAATGTGTCAGGGAAGAAGATACAGATAAAAGAATTGCTGAATATCCTGCAGAAATGGGGAGATCTAGACAAATGGAAAGCCAGGTGGGCAAAGAAAAAGGAAGACAGTAAGGTAAAACCAAAGACTTCTAAATATGTTCTAAAGGAAGTAAGCCAGGCAGAAAATATGTATCCCATGAGAGAAGTACCAGGTGGGAAATATGTACATGTCCCATGGTCCCGACAGGATATTGTGTCCTTTACCAATGACTTCCCAAAATTAAGAGAGAAACCAGTAGAGTGGTATAGGCAGGTTGAGCGATTCGTGAAGGTTCAAAAGTGTCTCCTGAAGGACCTGGATGGGTTCTTTGACATTGTAGTTCCTGTAGACTTGTGGACAGAATGTAAAAGAGACTCCAAAACCGGAGCTCCTTCACCAGATGTAATGAGAAAGTATGATAAAGTCATACAATACCTAAAAGAGAAAGTGCCCGCAAAGGAAACCGATTGGACCCGAATAGATAGAACTACCCAAAACCGTGATGAAACAGTGCACTCCTATTATGAACCATTACTACAGGTATTCAAGACCTACAGTGGAATTGATAATATTGAAATGAAAGATATGACTCATTTCATTTATCGATTCGTGTTGGGTTTGAGACCTGAAATATCCCAGTGGATCAGAGATAATAAAATCTGTTGGCAGAGCAAACCGATAGATGAGGTCCTCAAGTACGCAAAGTACTGCGAGGATGAGTTGGAGAACAAGAGGAAAGCCCTGAAGGAGAAGGTTATGTGGGCACAAGTAAAATTGGCTGAACAACAAGAGAAACAGTTAAGTAAAATGAATAATAATGCTCAAAACACTACTTCTGGGGGAGGAGGGAAGCCCCGAGTAAAAATGAGTACAGAAGAAGCTAACAAGAAGTTCCCCTGTCACGGGTGCGGTCAGATAGGGCACTGGAGAGATGAGTGTCCACATTTGCAGGCTTGTAATGCCCCCATAAATGGTTTATATCCACAAGTGCAGAAAGAGGGGCCACGAAAGAACCAGCAACAGGTAAAACAGCATCCGTTGCCTCGAGCTCCTAGACCTAATTATAAGAATCAGACTCAGCAGAATGAGGGGGTCGAGGTATGGGAAGGAAGGGATGAGAGAAATGCAGCAACTTCACAATTCCTGTTAAATTATACATTCCTCTGTGATGAACCATACTGACGGGGCCTGAGAGGGGAGGACTAGGAGTGCGTGCTTGGCGCCTCCTTACCGGTAGCCCAGACAGGGCCATACATTGAAGGAAAGGTTGAAGGAAATGATGTCACCTTTCTGTTGGACACTGGTGCTACCCGTTCTACTGTGAGAACAGTGGACGTTCCAAACCTACCCCTCTCGGAAGAAGCCATCCAAGTAGTGGGTGTGTCAAATCAGACAATCAGTACTCCAGTAACTGAACCAATGGAGATTTCTATAGGGAACTTCAAAGAAATGCACAGATTTGTTGTCAGTGACTCTAGTCCAGTGAATCTACTAGGAAGTGATTTGTTGTGCAAAATGAACTGCACCATCTTTTGCACACCAAAAGGTGTCGAAATTCAGACCCAAAATGAAGATGGATTGTACAAACTGATGTTACCAAGGTTCGATACAGAAATTAAGACACTGACAATACAGGACTTACCTGAAGAGCTCCAACAAAATGTGATACCCGATGTGAGGGATTTCACTGGGAAAGATGTAGGATTAATGGCAAATGTAGACCCAGTTAAAATAGCCATTAAAACAAATGCTATTTACCCTAAAACCAGACAGTATAAAATGAGTGCAGAAGTGAAAGCTGGAGTTGCAATTGAAGTAAAAAGGTTGCTAGAGTCAAACATAATACAAGAAGTAATGAGCAGTCCTTGTAATTCACCCATAATTGGAATTAAAAAGCCTAGCAGAAAGTACAGGGTAGTGCAGGACCTGCGAAAGGTAAACCAGATTGTTGTACCTTGCTGTCCTATTGTGCCGAACCCTGCAGTGGTTTTGTACCAGATCCCATGGAATGCAGAATGGTTTACCGTTATTGACTTGTGTCACGCATTCTTTTCCATCCCATTACATCCAGACAACAAATTTCTTTTCTCATTTGAATTCGACAGTCATGTCTACGTCTGGAATCGTGTCCCTCAAGGGTACACATAAAGTCCTTCGATTTTTAATCAGATTTTAAAAAGATGCCTTGAATCACTAATTCTGCCAAAAGAATCAGTTTTGGTCCAGTACATAGACGACCTTCTGGTGGCGTCTAAAAGTCGGAACAACTGTGTTACTGATACCATTGCCTTATTGAATCATCTAGGCAAAGGAGGACATGAAGTATCACCTGACAAATTGCAATTCTGCAAAAACCCAGTGAAATATCTGGGGCACCAGATAGAAAAAGGCATCCGAAGGGTCACTTCAGAAAGAATTGGAATAATTCGAGATATGGAATTACCTAGAACCCAGAAAGAAGTCAGAATGTTCCTGGGAGTGGTAGGATACTACAGACAGTGGATTGTGGGATTTGCTGTATTAGCAAAACCATTGATAAAGATGACCAAGAAAGGAGTACAAGATCCAGTTACATGGGATGACGAAAGCATGACAGCCTGGATAAAATTGCGGAACTGTCTGTGTTCAGCTCCTGCATTAGGAATGCCTGATTATTCCAAGAATTTTGAATTGTTTTGTGATACACAAGACAATTGTGCCCTCTCAGTCCTAACACAAGAGCATGGTCTGACCAGACGACCAGTGGCTTATTTTTCAGCTACTTTAGATCCAGTGGCTGCTGGATTACCTGGATGCCTGAAAGCAGTAGCTGCAACGTGCACTAGCCTAGAACAGAGTGAAAACATTGTTATGGGACATCCTGTGACTGTATATGTTCCACATTCAGTTGTGATCCTGCTGACCCGAACTAAGACCCAATACCTCACACCCAGTCGGCTGACTAAGTATGAGAGAATTCTTATAGGTGCAGAAAATGTGATAATTTCCCGATGTACTATTCTGAACTCTGCAACCTTATTACCAAGCACCCAAAGCGCAGACTTTGAGGGTGATATGGAGCATAACTGCATTGACTTAACTGAATTTAGAACCAAGCCACATCCTGATATAAAAGAAACAGCCTTACCTGTAGAGGACCTTGTGATGTTTGTGGATGGCTCCTGTTTAAGACATGAGGATGGAGGTCTGAGTGCTGCCTATGCGGTAGTCACTCTAGAAACAACCCTAAAAGCATCTTACTTAAGCAAAATAAAATCTGCCCAAGTAGCAGAGTTAATTGCATTGGCAAGAGCATGTAAACAAGGGAAAAATAAGAGAGTAACCATATACACTGACAGTCAATATGGTTACGGGGTTGTGCATGACTTCGGCCTGCTATGGTTGCAAAGAGAATTCATGACCGCATTGTCCTCCATCCAGTCCAGGAGGTGGTCCAGCAGAATACGGGCGAATAGTTTTTGAAGTACATCTGTAAGGCTGATCGGCCTGTAGTTGGCCGGGAGCAGAGGAGAGCCCTTTTTAAAAATCGGTACTATCTCTGCCCCCAACCAAGTACAGGGGATCTCCATCCCTCTTAGAATAGAGTTGAAAATAACAAGCAAATAGGGACCCCAGATCTCTGGTTGATGTCTAAACAAATCTCCAGAGAGTTTATCGAGACCTGGAGCCTTCCCCGACACTAATCTCCCTATAGCATTTAATACCTCACCCAGTGTCAACTCTAGTTTTTCATTGGGCTCAGAGGGGCTGTCAAAAACTGCCTCTGTGGGAATTACAGAAGTGTCTTGATACAGTTTACTGAAGTGGGATTCCCATATTGAGGCAGCGATATTTGGCTCCACAGCTGATTTCGGTTCCCCTGTACCTGTATGGACTAATGACCAGAATTTTCTTGAGTCCCTGGTTTCCAGTGCCAATGATAGGTCATGACATCTATCCGAATCCCATTCGGACTTTGCATGGGCGATGGCTTCCCTATATTTTCTTCTCAGCTCGGATACTTTATTTTTATCAGTGCCTGACTTGACCAGAAGGATCAACTCTGTTTTTATCTTTTTACACGTGGAGTTGTACCAAGCTGGGGTTGGTGTCCTCTTCTTCCTACTCACGGTCTCAGGGTAGAAAACCTCTCCTAAGCTTCCCACTAGGTCTGCATGAATTTGGCCTAATTTCTCGTTAAAGTGAGTAGCCTTGGGTTTAATAATCAGTTCATCCAATTCAACTAACTTAGGGAGCGCCAAGTCATAAATTTTCTTAATGCACTGTGTTGAACTAGCCAATTTCCCCCATCTTACCCTACGTCTGTTATTAGATATAACTAGAATCCCTGTGTCTTGCTTTGGGTCATTAAGTGGCGTACCTTCTTTGGGCTCTGGGTGTACCATATCCAAGCAGAGAGCGTTATGATCGCTATCTGCTCTTCCAACCACCCTGAAGTCCAAAACCATGGGCCACATGCTTGTATCTACAAAAATGTAGTTCAGACGCGATTCGTGGTCCTTCCTTTTCAAGGTACACACTGAAGGGGCATCAGATGATGTGCGCCCATTACAGGCCCTCAGAGCATAATTCAAGGTAAGGGACGTAATCTGCAAAGCTAAGGGGGACCATGATTTTGGGTTTGGAGATTGACAGGGTGGAATCCCCCAGTAATCATCCTCAGACGTTAAAGCACCCTCCTTTAAACATTTTAGTGGTTCGAAGTGGCAGTTGAAATCCCCACCCATCAGTATCTTACAGTCAACGGGTAATTGTCCCAAAAATAAAGATAGATCATCTAGGGTGGATGATTCCATGGTCACACTCACTGGGCGCGAGTACACATTGACAATCGCCAGGTTGTAGGCGTCTGGCCATTTAATCAGAACGCATTGTATGTCCTCCGAATGGGTTGGTATTATCTCCTCTGTACAACCTATGTGACTAGCCACCCAGATGTTGAGTCCACCAGAAGGCCTCCCTTTGCCGCCCCACCTAGCATGGACATAGAAAGTTGCATAACCCACCCTAGGGTAAGCTTCCCTAGCCCAAGTTTCCTGAAGGAGACAGATGTCAATGCCATCTACTAGGGACCCCCAGTCGCTGGAATCTATTTTATTGGTGATGCCTGCAACGTTCCATGAAAGGACCTTCATCCTTTTCGTACCTGGCTTGGCTACCATTCCCCTCACTCTCTCACCATCTATATCTGTGCGTGGCAATAGAAACCCGTCCAGAATTACCTGCCCCTCTTGGACACCCAAATCAGTTACTTCTTGGGATATTATATTCTGGTGAAGTATTGTGGGTGGTTGATCAAAAACCATGGGCCACATGCTTGTATCTACAAAAATGTAGTCCAGACGCGATTCGTGGTCCTTCCTTTTGAAGGTACACACTGAAGGGGCATCAGATGGTGTGCGCCCATTACAGGCCCTCAGAGCATAATTCAAGGTAAGGGACGTAATCTGCAAAGCTAAGGGGGACCATGATTTTGGGTTTGGAGATTGACAGGGTGGAATCCCCCAGTAATCATCCTCAGACGTTAAAGCACCCTCCTTTAAACCTTTTAGTGGTTCGAAGTGGCAGTTGAAATCCCCACCGATCAGTATCTTACAGTCAACGGGTAATTGTCCCAAAAATAAAGATAGATCATCTAGGGTGGATGATTCCATGGTCACTTTCACTGGGCGCGAGTACACATTGACAATCGCCAGGTTGTAGGCGTCTGGTGAAGGACTGGGTTCTTTTGGACCCAGCGGTGCCAGGGCACAACACCTGAAACCTTCGTGGGTAACCTGCTCCGGCGTACAAGTCACAGAGACACGGGACACTTCCTTGGGCGTCAAAGATTCAAGGTTTATTTGCTGCAGGGAACACAGAAGTCACAGGAAGTACATCGAGTGTAGTTCGGGGAGACTGCTTCAAATTGGTTCTGTGGATCGCTCCTTTTATACAGTTTTTACCCATAGGATAACATTGAACACAAAAGTTTACAACCCGGTTCCCACATTTAGCTCCCAGAGGGGTCGCTTTGGTCACTTTGAAACACACAAAGTCCGGAACATAAGTGCGGAAACATTTGGCGGTTCCCAACTGTAAAAACCCATCTTCCCATCATTTAGCAAATTCCAATCAGCAGTAAAGTAGATCGAAATAGGAACAAAGACAGGTGCAGAGGAAGACGGAGACAGTGGGGAGATCGGAAAGGGTGTAAAAGGGGAGGTATCGGGAAACACGAGATACAGGCATCAAAGGGATGTGCCTAATGAGATGCACGGCTGAGACAATAAGCCCGTGCGGCAAGATGAGCCTCAAGCGGCGCCACCTGCCTTACAGCGGCAACCCCCTCGTCATAAAGACACTTTCAAAGAACATGTGTCTTCCGCAAATATCTTGGGAGTCCCAGGGTCGCGAAGCGGACAGCGTCCGTTCGCTGGCTACTTGAGGGCAAGAGACAAAATGGATGCCGTATCTAAGATGGAACCCGTGGGTACAGATGAAAAACCCACCTAACAAACGAACGGTTTAAGTTAGCACAGCGAAACTGCGCACACTTACTAAACTCGTCATTTGCGGTTCATAGATACCAGACTCGCCCATATCCGTGCGAGTCGAAAACACCACTTACAATTGTCACGGAACCTCAGACGCTCCTTTTGCCCTCATGTAGGCAAGCACTAGTCGGAATCATATTCGATATTCATCAGACCATAAAGATGTTGTTGTAGCATAGCTCTGTCCAACCGAGTCCCCTTGGTAACAGATGGTTGTCTCATACACGTTGTAGCACAGAGGCCACATAAGGCAGGACCACACTGTACACAAAGGCAACACGTGAACAGGAACACTACCACAACCCCGATGATCATCAGAATCTTCCAACCCCAAGTCGACATCAGGCCCCAAAACCATCCAAGTAGCGTCCAATCCCCTACATCCACGTGTATGGATTCGGAGATCTTATGCAACTTCGAGATGGCTTGATAGACAGTAGGAGCATTATCTGGAATGAAAATGCAGCAGCTCGAATGGATCACTTTACATACCCCACCGCGATCTGCTAAGACGACATCTAAAACCATACGGTTTTGTAACGTCATAAGTCTCTCCGCCTGAAGTTCTGTGGTGATATTACCAAGGGCACTGGCAGTAATATTAGCTGTCGATTCTACCACTCGAGTCAACTGTCTCAGGTTCCTACTATTAACCATAGGTCCCCAAAACGGGAGGAAACCCTTGAAAAAGTCTCCTGCCTCTTGACCGGCAGTGTCCTCTTCGCTAATTACGCCTCGTACAACTCTAGTCTTATGATAATCGGCATCTACAGTGAACGTCGGAGGCAATAAATTTGCAATAAAACATGAGCCCATGAAGTCTGCGGGCAACCATGTGTATGCACGATCATAACAGATAAAGTAGGTACCCTTGGCAGCCAGAAACACAGGGGACGAGAACATTGGCAGAACGTAACTTTCAGTGCAAGCACTTGCTCCAAGTGGGGCTTGCGAGCCACGACCCACAAGACAAAGATTACCAGTGTGGGGTACGACCCATATTGGAGGCGAGCTTTTAAGCTGCTTTTCACTAGTGAACATACTATATTCCCCTCTACTTAGGACCCTATAGGCTTGTCTCTCTTCGTCAGGGATAAGAAAAGGATCATGGATCTCATCTTCCATATCCTCTATTGCCATCGATAGCAGCCTCTGATATGAGGTAGGACCAGAGTTGGGGGAACGTTGTTCTTGAATGGGGTGGAAACCCAGTGTGCTTCGAAACATTGTTTGGAATGCTCGAGCTGACCCTTGGGAACTATACGGTAACACCAGATATGGAATTCCCTTACCCGCGGTATGTGGCATCAACCCACACACCCAACAATTAGTAGTGTTAACCACTAACTGATGCTGATGGAGGAGCTGAATAAAGGAATTGTTGCGGAATTCTACACGTCTAGCCTGCTCGTGTTCCGGTAACATATGAAAGGAATGAGGAGAAGCAGTAGAAGTAAGGTTAGGGTAAGGAGTAGGAGTAGGGGTAGCAAGTAAGAAGTAAGACATAGTGTAATACACCCCACCCGTCAAAAACGCAGAAGCAGTCAGAAACAACACAAACAATTGAAATATAAAACATTTGGTACGACTGAGTTGCTGCAGCTTGACTCTGTACGCCTGAGCTCCTTCCAAATCATTCAGCTTCGAAAATGCCATTCCCTACGACCGTCCGCAACGTTTCTTGACGCACTTCGTTCTGTGCAGCAATAGTCAATTCCCAGGAGTTCCTAGGAACCGACGGCCTTTAACCTAGCGTCAAGACCTACTGTCCAGAAGGAAGTACGCGCGCGGCCCTACGGCCCTCAATACACAATATGTATATATATTAGCACAATATTTCTCAGCTGTGGAAGGAAAAAGATACAAGGAAAAAGCTTGATATATGTACAAAAAATTTTCAATGATACGAATGTTCAAAATTGATCATGGGAAACGAGAATATTGCAGTTGTCAATTTCAGCAAAGCAAGAGAATTTTATTTGTCCTTAGTGTGAGATCGCAAAGAATATCGATGTTTCCCGGGACGTGTCTGCTCGTCGAACAAAGGATCCGTTGAAGAGACAGCGTCCTGCTGATCAGTTGGTTGATCTGGTCTTGAGTCTTTTGCTGACAAATGTTCAACAGTGGCTTTCTGCTGCGCTGAGGGTTCTTCAACAAGCTGTGCGTCGCTAAAAGGTACAAACGCCGGCAATGTTTCTGTTTCTATTGACGCAATGCCTTTCCTTACCCACGGGTCTGCCGGCAGAGGAATAGGGACTCGCTTACAATGGGTAGCATGTACCCAATTTTTCCGCCCCTCAAGGCGAACGGCAGTCCTCGTGGCCAGGAGTACCTGGTAAGGTCCGGTGAAACGGGGGTCCAGATTGTTCTTGCGTGAGAAGTTACGAGTAACCACCCAATCCCCGGGCTGGAGCTGGTGGCCTGGACCCTCCGTCTGCGTTGGCAAGGCGTCGTAAACCTGTTGGTGAATTAACCTCAGTTTAGCAGTCAAGTCATGTAAATAGTCAATCAACATCGGATACTCAAGATCAGAGAATATTCCTGGCCTAGGAACCCCCCACACATTCGCAGGACGGCCGAACACTATCTCATAGGGACTAAGCCCTATTCGGGAGTGTACAGTCGCCCTAGTTGACAGTAGTGCTAGAGGCAAAGCATCAGGCCACGAAAGTCCAGTCGTAGCCTGAATCTTCGCTAGTTTTAGTTTAAGGGTGCCATTGTACCCCTCAACCAATCCAGCTGACTGGGGATCATTGGCGCTGTGGAATTTTTGATTAATTCCAAGGCCCTTACACACACTCTTCATCACACTTCCAACGAACTCACTTCCATTATCTGACCACACGACTCTAGGCATTCCATACCGAGGAAAGTATTCCTTCAGTAGGATTTTCGCAGTAGACAAAGCAGTATTATCTTTGAGGGGATAGGCCTCGATCCATCGGGAGAATGCGCAAACCACAACCAAAACATATTTCAGGTTATTGCATCGCTCCATATGGATGAAGTCCAATTGGATCACCTCAAAGGGATACGAAGGAGGAGCAAAACTGCCAGGGGGAGTTGGGGTTCCTTTGCCAGGATTGTACATTATACACACCATACAATTCTTCACCAGACGTTCAGCACACTTTGTAATGCCATCATTCTTCCATACATCAGCCAGCAACTTGCAAATGCCTTTCGCGCTAATATGTGCTAACCCATGTGCCATTGTCACAACGGCCAGCACATACGCATCAGGCAACATCCATCTTTTCTGATCCGACAAATCAATCCAGCAACCATTCACATCCAACTTTCCCGTACTTTCTTTCCACTTCATCTTTTCAGTGTCGGTGGCCTCATTCTGAATTGCTTTCACGCTCTCTATGGTATTTTCACACATACTTGATTCTGCAGGCCACCTAACCGAACTCGTCACATACATTCGAATGCTAAGGTTCCGGGCAGTCTCCTTAGCAATCTCATCTGCAAACGCATTACCACGACCAACATCATCCGTCACTTTACGATGTGCACTACACTTAACAATTGCAACTTGTGCAGGCAAAGTCAATGCATCCAAAAGATCGTTCACAAGCTGGCCATGCTGGATTTTCGTGCCATGCGACGTCAAGAAACCACGCTCTCGCCACAATCGTCCAAAACTATGCGCTACACCGAAAGCATACTGGCTATCGGTGTACACATCCACACGTTTCCCTTTTGCTAACACACATGCTCTAGTGAGAGCAATCAGCTCTGCAGCTTGGGCAGAATTCTGATTCAATCTCGCAGTCTCAACAACAGTATTCAATGTTACGACAGCATAAGCAGTAGTCACATCGCCATTCGGCAACTTAAAACATGACCCATCCACATACAGGGTGCCATCCGGGTCCTCCAATGGGGTGTTTTTAAGGTCCACACGACCTTTTGTTTCCTCTTCTGTCCGCAAGTAACAGTCATGTTCTGCTACTTCATCTGACTCTGTACTAATTGGTAACAAAGTTGCCGGATTTAGGACATTACAACGTTTTATCTGAATATGGCTTGCCAAGAGCGTCAATTCGTACCCAGACAACCTCGCACTCGTCAAGTGCTGAGTTTTCGTTCGATTCAAAAGAGTATCGACTGCATGCGGAACCATCACCGTAAGCATATTATCCATGACCAATCCTGCTGATTGTCGGATGGAGACCGCAGCTGCCGCAGTTGCTCTCAAACAACTCGGCAATGCTCTAGCTACTGGGTCTAAGGTCGAGGAAAAATATGCACATGGACGTTGCTTACCACCAAAAGGTTGCGTTAAGACACTCAAAGCACAACCTTCCCTCTCGTGAACATATAACGTGAACGGCTTGCTGTAATCAGGGGTACCTAACACAGGAGCCGAACACAATGAATCACGTAATTCAGAAAAACTTTTCTGACATTCTTCCGTCCATGGTAAAGGAGTAGAAACATCCTTGCACGTAAGAGCCACCAATGGTTTCGCTAGCAATGAAAAATTAGGAATCCACTGCCTGCAGTACGACGTGATACCTAGAAAGGCACGCACATCTCTTTGGGTTTGTGGCACAGCCATTCGCGCAATCGCTGCAATTCTCTCTGGGGTCAATCTCCTTCCCTCCTTTGACAATAAGTGACCTAGATAGGTTACTTCTTGACAACAATATTGGAGTTTAGAAGGTGACACCTTGTGATTTAACTCACAGAGATGTTGCAGCAACGACACTGAAGCAATTTTGCAAATGTCCTGAGTATCAGCAGCCACCAATAGGTCGTCGACGTATTGGATTAAAGCCGCACCAACCGGCAACCTAAACGCATCCAGTTGACCCTTCAAAGCTTGACTGTAAATCGATGGACTTTCACAGTAGCCCTGAGGAGCGCGTTTGAACCGGAAGCTACGTCCACCAAGAGAGAAACCGAAAAGGTCCCTGCTCTCTTCGGCAATCGGGATGCTGAAAAACGCATTTTTCAAATCAATCACCGAAAACCATGAAGCAGTAGCCGGAATCAGAGTCAGTAGCGCCGTGATGTCAGGCACAACAGGGAATTGAGGAACCACAATTTTATTGACCTCCCGTAAATCGATAACAAAACGATAAACAGGCGGTTTGGTAGGATCAGTACGTTTAAGAATAGGCAGTACAGGGCTATTGCACACGTTTCCTCGAGTTTCTTCGATGACATCTTTCTCGATCAAGTCATAGATGATCGCTAACAAAGCTCGTTCACCATCAAGGGAGATACGGTATTGGGGAATACGTGGCAACCGCACATTAGACTTCAACTGAACAACATAAGGGGAGATATCAAGTAGGCCCACATCATTTGGACCCGTCGCCCACAAAGACGCAGGAAGAGAATTCAATTCCGGTGGAAGCTTATCGAGAGACAAATACATGGGAGAGACTACCCTCTCTCCTAACGTAAGCTTTACACCCGTAGGGGAACAATACAAAGTCGCATACAAACGTTTAAGCAAATCCAGACCCAAAAGATTTTCGCCACAACCAGTAGTCAAAATCAACGGAGCTTCGAGCTCACGTGGCCCAATTTGAAGGGGCAAAGGGCGTGAAACTGGATTGCTAACGGGGGCGCCAGAGAATCCAACGGAAACATTTGTTAAGCCAGACAAAGGTGCGCCAGGGAGTTTCGAATGCATGATAGAACTTTTCGCTGCACCAGTGTCCAACAGAAAAGGCTCAACGACGCCCGATGTAGCAACTGCGACGTAAGGCCCTCTCTGATCAACCGGAACTGATACCACTCCCTTTCCTTGTCTTTGGCTGTCCTAATAATTACTATCGTCAGTTCCCTGATCAACGTAATAATCGTCTACATTGTACTGCGCAGATCGTCCTTGCGATGATCCACGTTGATCGAAACAATTATTAGAATTGGATGAATGGTCAGAGCGATCATTCTGAGCGCCACGACCTCTACCACGTGATGCGTGCTGTGAACCACCACGGCCTCCTTTAGACGAATTGCCACTATTACGTTCATTTAAAGCAGGACAATTGAATTTAATGTGTCCCTCCTGTCTACAATAAGCACATTGATTGTACCCTAACGAGGATCTTTGGAAAGAGGAATCATTACGCGACTGCGATCGATTCAATTGCGACTGTGATCTATTCTGCTGAGACGCATTCTGATTAGAACGTGGCGGATACGCTTGTTGTAACAACACTTTAGTTTTTAGCTCTTTCGTCTTTTTATCAGCACGGTCATTTTCTTCTTTCTCTCTATTCTCGTAATATTGTGCCGTAGCCAATATCTGAGCTGAGGTAGAAACGGCCCATGCACTTTCTGAATTCTTTAATTTATTGCTCAAATCGGGCAATAAGTTCGACACGAATTTATCCACAAACAACCTCTGTCCACCCTCAGTACCCATATCCTGTCCACTATGATCAATGAATGCTTCCTCGAACCTCGTAAAGAAGTCGGAAACACTCTCATCTTTCTTCTGCTTACAGGCTGACAACTTGTCCCAATTTACCCTCATAGCTGGCATAAGCGTTTTCATTAATGTAATGATTCGCTGAGGAAGAGCAGTAATCAACTGATCGGGTTTAGTAGCAGCCACTTGTCCAGCGTCTGCCGCTGTAATGGCAGCCCAATCACCACCTAATTCATTTGCGTGATCTTGGTGACGAATCTTAGCCCATACCGGTTGCGGTACGACGTTGCCAAACAACATATCGATATCGGCAAGATTCATTACCGTAGCATCTACGAGCTGCGATAATTCCTTATAATACCCAGTAGGATTTTTACGAGGATCGGGCAAAGATTGTTTCACCTGAAGCACTTCCGATCGTTTCCATGGAAGGTGTATCCATACTCTCTCAAAATGTGCCGCTACTGGCTGGGCAGCATTAGTATTATCAGCTGGTATCCAAACCGGCGGAACTTCACGCATAGGATATTGGCCAGACTCGTCTTGTCTTTCAATATCCTCAACAAACAATGCATGAGGAATAGGAGCGGGACGAAGAGATAGCAACCGCTCAATAGCACGTCGGACATTAGTGTCTACTATCAGTCCAGTTGCGAACTGAAGCCGAAGTTCGGACAGGGCGGTCAGCACCTCGTCAGGCGCATTGGCCACTATCTGATCATGAAGGAACTTGCACATTTCGTCAAACACATATCTCTGAGTTGGTATGTTGAATTGATCAAACGTTTCGAGGACAACACGGGGTGGATTTCTAAGAGGGTTTACCATCCAACCCATCGCCATGTTATATAGTGCAACACGTTCTCTGTTACCAGGAAGCTGACTACGTCTCTGAGGACCATCAGAACCAGCGGACCCAAAAACAGGTCCGAGCGACTGGAAGAAGTTTGTCGCAAGGGGAGAATTACGATTACGAGTAGAGGGAGAAGAGTAAGACACAGGACTAACAAGAGAAGGAGTAGAGACAGTAGCAACAGCAGGGGTTAACAACACAGGAGCAGTAACGGGAGCAGGAGTATGTGGAAGCGGAGGAGCAGTAGGAATAGAAACAGACAAAGGAGCAGGAACAGTCGGAAGAGCGGGTGCAGGTTGAGGAACAGGCGGAGGAACAATAGGTGGAAGAACAGGTACGGCAGGGACCACAGGAGCTGCGGTACCCTGTACGTACGGAGGTGGTGACTTCATAAGATAGGACATTAAAGGATCCTCAACTGCCTCTTCCTTCTTATCCGACTCCGCAGGCAAAGCAGGATAGCATTTATCTATAGACATACGCTGTAGCCTCTCAAACACTTCCTTATCCTTATCCTCCTTATCACGCTGAAACTGCTCAGCTTTCTTCACTATAGTAGCAACAGTATCTCGCTGACTTCGTTTATTTTGTCTGATTTCTTTCTGTCGGGCTTCTTTGCGCCACAACCGAAAGGCATCAAACATGGCCGGCCTAGATTTACGTTCGAACAACTTTGTTTCCAAATTATCTAAGATCGACGCCTCGAAGCTACCGTGAGGTGGCCAACGAAGATCGCCGTCTTTCTTTGTATATTTAATCCAATAATCATTAAAAGCAATCGGGCCTAGCCCATGTTTGCTATATAAATCATAAGTAGGAGTTCCAACCGGAGGTATCGGACATGAGTCCTCCAGCAGGGAATCCGCACCACAAGGTCTAAAACAACTGAACAAAGTACTGCGACCAGGCATCTTGCACACTAGCCGAGTTTCACAAACTTCAAGGGTTACGGGATTTACCAAGTCCCAGCAAAGAACAAAACCCTCGGTCTTTGGCGGCTGCAGTCGTCAAACAAATACAACAACAAAGTACGCTAGCAAAGTGTCACCGACAAAAACACTCACACAGCGTTTACAACAAAGACACTCGCTAAAGTGTCAACAACCAAGAACTCTGGGAGCGACCCACAAATACTTAACTCAAAGATCGATGGCGTCCTCAGGAAGGCCCGTCAATCGTCTCGCTATACCAAGGTCTACGCCAGGCGCCAAAACAGGTCTACAGTCAGGGCAGCAGTCCGTCGCAGCCGTCAGGAGGCGGGAATCTTCGCGGGAAAAGTCTTCGGGCCACTTATTTCGACAACAGGATCGATGAAGCGGGGTGCACCTTCCCTCGGAGATTTCACACGAAGTTCCTCACGATCGTCGGGCTTGGACCGGTACCACTGATGCAGCCCCACGTTGGGCGCCAACTGAAGGACTGGGTTCTTTTGGACCCAGCGGTGCCAGGGCACAACACCTGAAACCTTCGTGGGTAACCTGCTCCGGCGTACAAGTCACAGAGACACGGGACACTTCCTTGGGCGTCAAAGATTCAAGGTTTATTTGCTGCAGGGAACACAGAAGTCACAGGAAGTACATCGAGTGTAGTTCGGGGAGACTGCTTCAAATTGGTTCTGTGGATCGCTCCTTTTATACAGTTTTTACCCATAGGATAACATTGAACACAAAAGTTTACAACCCGGTTCCCACATTTAGCTCCCAGAGGGGTCGCTTTGGTCACTTTGAAACACACAAAGTCCGGAACATAAGTGCGGAAACATTTGGCGGTTCCCAACTGTAAAAACCCATCTTCCCATCATTTAGCAAATTCCAATCAGCAGTAAAGTAGATCGAAATAGGAACAAAGACAGGTGCAGAGGAAGACGGAGACAGTGGGGAGATCGGAAAGGGTGTAAAAGGGGAGGTATCGGGAAACACGAGATACAGGCATCAAAGGGATGTGCCTAATGAGATGCACGGCTGAGACAATAAGCCCGTGCGGCAAGATGAGCCTCAAGCGGCGCCACCTGCCTTACAGCGGCAACCCCCTCGTCATAAAGACACTTTCAAAGAACATGTGTCTTCCGCAAATATCTTGGGAGTCCCAGGGTCGCGAAGCGGACAGCGTCCGTTCGCTGGCTACTTGAGGGCAAGAGACAAAATGGATGCCGTATCTAAGATGGAACCCGTGGGTACAGATGAAAAACCCACCTAACAAACGAACGGTTTAAGTTAGCACAGCGAAACTGCGCACACTTACTAAACTCGTCATTTGCGGTTCATAGATACCAGACTCGCCCATATCCGTGCGAGTCGAAAACACCACTTACAATTGTCACGGAACCTCACTGGCCATTTAAGCAGAACGCATTGTATGTCCTCCGAATGGGCTGGTATTATCTCCTCTGTACAACCTATGTGACTAGCCACCCAGATGTTGAGTCCACCAGAAGGCCTCCCTTTGCCGCCCCACCTAGCATGGACATTGAAAGTTGCATAACCCACCCTAGGGTAAGCTTCCCTAGCCCAAGTCTCCTGAAGGAGACAGATGTCAATGCCATCTACTAGGGACCCCCAGTCGCTGGAATCTATTTTATTGGCGATGCCTGCAACGTTCCATGAAAGGACCTTCATCCTTTTCGGACCTGGCTTGGATACCATTCCCCTCACTCTCTCACCATCTATATCTGTGCGTTGCAATAGAAACCCGTCCAGAATTACCTGCCCCTCTTGGACACCCAAATCAGTTACTTCTTGGGATATTATATTCTGGTGAAGTATTGTGGGTGGTTGATCAGTAGGGAATCCCTGCGTACTATTGGTAATTGGCCGCTCCGGTAATGAGGGGACAGGGCTACAATTACCAGTCTCAGTGACATCTGTCCCTGTCCCAAGCTGAAGAGTATAGGGGAACACCCTTTCTCTACCCCCGGTGCATACAGCCCTCGAATGTCAGTCGACCTGGTCAAGGCAGCTATATCTGTTGGCATGAACATGGTTACTATGTGTAAATGTGTCATAGCATGGGGGCCTATACCTTGACCCATCAATGGCAAATCCCACCCTAGTCCAGCCGTAACTTGCCTCAAGATGCGAATCATCGCTTCTTGGGTAAAAAAACGACAGCGGGACCAATTCAATGGATGTGTTCCTCGTACACCCCAGACAGTTACAGATATGGGGGACAATCTGGGAATTCCTAAAACTTATAAGGATACAGTCTCCCCCTTTTTTCTTTACAGTGTGCCCAACCCATGGAACCCTCCTAACCATCAATACTTCCCCTCTCAAATTTGGCGGTAGTGGCCTGTGAATGTTCAACCAGCTAATAACTTTGTTGCGTAGGGAGTCAAAAGATTCCACCGCAAAGTTAGAGAGCTTAGGTACCCCAATCAGAATTACAGTGTGGGCTGCCGCCTCTGGAGGCAAATTAACTACATTTGGGCGGGTTAGGCTATTGCCAGTCTGATGAGGACGGTCAGCCGTTCTGGTGGGCAACTTTTCCTGACTCGTTGTGGTAGTCGGAATAGGCAACTTTGGCTTCCGGACTAAAGGCACAGGGGGCAGTTGCCTTGGAAGGGGTAATGGGTTAGGTTGAGATGGGGTAGCTATGGGAGCACTCGCAGAAGCAGTGGGAGTGGGCTGGTTTAGAATCACAGTGCTAGGAACACTAAGGGGAGGGGAGATCCCAGCATTAATAGCAGTTACTCCTTGGGTGCTGGTCCGCAATCCCTGCTGGTCATCCCTACCCCCAGTTGCTTTTTCTATTGCTAGAAGTCTGGCGTCAATACAATCGAGCCTAACCAGCAGGGGATCTAGCAGTTTTTTAAGGATATTAGTAAAGAAACGGGTGGAGTGGTACATGCTGCTACAAGACCCCTCACCGAAAATAAACGGGCCAGGTTGTAATGGCGTCTCAGTGTGGGCAGGATGATTTGGACTCACCATTTCATTGGCAATCACGGTGGAGGAAGTTTCCGTGACATCAGTGATGTTAACAGTGGTGTTTGGGATGTGATCCAATTTTGCCCTCTTAACACCCTTAGACTGCCTGGGTCTTTTTCCTTTTGGGACTGCACCCTCCCGGAGACCCAGTAGATGTGTTGAATTAGTCACACTCCCATCTTCACGAGTCAGAACTGGATGAGGTGTTGGAGGTGACGTCGTCTCAGGAATAGTAAGGAGTGAGTCTCTATCTCGGTGTGAATTGGAGGGTGTCCTCAGCTGCTGTAACGTTGATTCAATTGTTTGATCGATACTATCCAGGAGGGATAGGTGGGTCACATCTGGGGATCTGGCATTCGTGGTTGAACCCAGAGAAGATCGGTGTGTCGTAATTTGACAATGATTGGGTTAGCATTTAGCTCAGCTTCATGAATTTCTCTTTATCTTGACCATGTTTTCGGAGGTCATTTTGTATTTGTTGGCTTCCATTTTCATGAACATGCGGCCTCGTGGTCAGCATGCCCTCTTGTCCTTTCTCTGTACCGATGACCATCTAACTTGCCCGGCAACAGGATATTTTTAGTGTTGGTCAAGCTTGCACATGCGTAGTCAAACCCTTTGTAATTGTGGACGGTCATCGCTTAGGAATGTGCCCCAAACTGACCAGTGGTGCTAAAACTCCTCCCATGAGTTGGCTGTGTTCCATAAATGTCCTTATATGTACCTAAAACTGATCAAATGTATCCCGCCTACTTTTTTATTACTGTAAAGTTGTATAAAAGAGGTCACGCACCGATGTTCGGCGTGATACTTCTTGCATTGCCGAAGGGTGCTGTAGAACTGTATCACCACCCCATGGGGTCCTAATAAACTTGTCTTTTGCATTTCCAGTTTCCATGCCAACTTCTATGTTACGGTGTCATGGAGTTTTTGCAGAGTATGTAGGTCTGGAGAAACCCAATACCACAAATTGGCGACCACGAAGGGACTCATCGGCGATTCGGATGCCCGAAGGAATGGTCGTGACGAAGGATTGGAAACTCGCCATGGACGCGTACGCTGCCACTGAGTGACCCGAGTCTTGGCACCCACTGTGTTTTCTTCCTTTCCTTCTGATCTGACCTTCCAGGTGGCGCCGGTCCTCGACTGAGATCCTTATTGGTTGGGTTGTCGTACAGCGCCTATTTGGCTGATTCGATTGAAGAACTTGGCAGTTCGAACCTGAATATTTGAGAACTTGGTAAGCTTTTGATTGGTAAGATAGTCTACTGACACTTACTGTGGCTTTTTGGATTTGTTTGAGTTAGCTAACATTTGGATCTATGATTTGAGTTATATGTGGAGTGCACCTCACATAGGCAGGCAGTGTAGAGATATTTCTCTGATTTTGTATTTGTTTGAACGGCGCACCATGTGTAAAGCATATTAAGTGCCATTTTATGTAATATCGCGTTTTCGTGATATTTTGACATGCCTGTTTTAAGCACACTTCGAGGAATGTGCTGTCTTGGAAAGGGTACCACCTATCGATTAAATGAATCTCAGCCGGCTCCCCCAGAGGGGACACCTAATCGTGAAATGTATATTAAATTTGGCCTTCCCCCTATTATGTATAGTACATTGTGGCATAACTACACAAAATCCGATCATGAATTGCAATGGCCACTACATGGGTCATTTGATTTGCGAAAGGTTCAATATGTGGAGCAATGTTTGTTTCAGCGCAGGTCTAGACAGGATATGTTTGATTGTGTACGTATGTGGGAGAAAGCAGTGCGTGAGCGAATGAAGCGTGAACAAGCCTTGGCGGACAAAGAGCAGAAAAGGGCTGCTCGTGATAAAGCTTCACAGCTGGAAGAAAAAGAGTTACAGGAAAAGAAAGAGAGGGAGACACGGGAACGTAATTTGCAAATTAATGGTCAATTTCCTATTCTACGTCCTCTTTATCCTGTCCTTACTAATGAATATGATGATTTTTCATTGTAAGACCGTTGCCTGCCTCCGTACGTTCCACCTACGGCCCCGACTGAGGATTCGGACGAAGACGATGAAGGGGATAGTCGTACCAGGCTAAGTGTTGATCGAGCTGCGGAATTACGCGGGTTTGCTCGAAAATGTAATATTAAATCTATAACTATTTCAGACATTGATGAACAAATGCGTAAGTGGTCTGACCGAGAGCGGTTGTATTTCCTGAGCCATTTTGGAGACGAAGTTGTAGAACGGTTTAGAAAATATTCAACTGAGTTGGAGCCTAAGGATGTATCAGTTGGTCGTGAGAATTTGCGTAAAGGTCTTTTTGTTCTTACAGATGCGGATCCATTTTTCTAATGGTTGGTCCAGCTACGGGATGAGACGTTAAGATTGCGGGAAGTGAAAAAGGTATCAGACGCGCCTGCGCCTGGATCGACGGAGAAATCCAAAGAGTGTCCTATCTTTGGAGCAGATAAGAGTTCTACAGTTCATATTATGTCCCTCCTAAAGGGCACGGTACAGATGATGATAAAACGTCAGTAAATGCGAAGGGTTATTTTATATACAATTGGGTTTACACGCCGTGGAAAAGAACAGATGTTATGGCACTTAAAGCTGCTCTGCCTGACCCTCGTAAGAATCCGGCAGCCTTCTATGAAGGGGCTATTTCTTTGTGTGTTATGACATTAGTTGATATCGACCTTTTCTTTGGGTTAATATTGCCACCTGATATGTGGAGGGCGATTCGTAAGTTTGATGATCAAGCGATTCTGGGTGCAGATTGGAAAGCCTTAGCCCAAGCTGACTTGGATAGGGAGCCCGCGTGTAAGCCATGACAATTAATTTTAGATCTTCTGGCGGCTATTTTGAGTAAATTAAAAACGCTTGTTCCTCCTAAAAAGGTTGATTGGACCATGTTAGCCTCTTGCAAGCAGAAAGTGGATGAATCGGTTTCTGACTTCTTTTCGCGTTTTGAGGAAGCATTCCATGACTACAGTGGGCAATTATTAACAGAGGACACGGGTAGGCATTTGTTTGTTGATAAGTATGTGGCTAATCTCCTACCGGAGATTGCGAAACGTTTGAAGACTAGTGAAAGTTCCTGGACCACGGCGACCCCTGCTTCTTTATTGACTATGGCTCAGTATTATGAACTACAGGAATTGGAGGCTAAAGAAAGTAGTGATAAGAAAGCGAAGGAGTTAAAGACGAAGGTGATGTTGGCTCAGGTTTACGCTACACAGCCGAGAGGGAATGATAGTGGTAGACGTGGATCGTATGGTACGTCTTCCGTTCGTTCCGATATTTCTGAGGACCAGTGTGCATACTGTAAACAGTTTGGACATTGGGCTTCAGACTGTCCGGTGCTTCGAGAACACCGTAATCAGCGTGGTCGAGGAGGTGGAAGGACGCGGAATAGTTATTCAGGGTCAAGGGGTGGGGCGAACGATCGTGGTAGGTTTGAAGCGAGGGGTCATGGTCAGGCTGATCATAATACTTTTGATCGACGGAATCAGTATCAGATAGCTGAGGGTGAGTTTACTGAGTCCCAGGATTATGTACATGCATAGGATTGCGTAGGATGAGGTGTGGAATCGGTTGAAGTACCAGTAGATCAAAGGGGTCCATATGTATCAGCGTATGTTTTGGGTTCTACTGATCAGTTTCTGGTTGATACAGGAGCTACTCGCAGTGCTGTGTCCAAACACTTGGTTCCAAGGGCTCCCCTGTCTGGTGAAATGATTACATCGATAGGGTTCGATGGAACACCCTCTCTTAGCCCATTGTCACAACCCCTTACATTTCACATTGACAAATTTCTTGCCCCGTGCCCGTTTCTGTTGTCACCAAATACTCCAGATAATATTATGGGACTGGATATGCTTAAATATTTTCGAGCAACTATACGCTGTGCTCCTGAAGGGGTGCGGGTTATTTTGAATGAGAATTACCCAGATGTAGAGAGATTGTGCCTCATGCAAGAGATTGAGGCGTTAGCCTCTCTTCCAAGAACGTTATGGGCTACTTCGGACACGGATGTGGGACAGATGATTATCCCTCCCATACGCATCACTGTTAAGGAGGGAGCGTCTCTGCCTCGTGTACCACAGTATAACATTTCCAGGGAAGGTGAAGTTGCTCTAACGCATATTGTACATGATTTGATTATTGCAGGCGTGGTGGAAGAAGTCCCCTATAATGTGTGTAATAGCCCGATTCTTCCGATTTTAAAGAAAGATACAGACACTAAAATGTATCGTTTCATTATTGATTTGAGGGAAATTAATAAGATAGTAGTACCACAGTATCCAGTGGTGTCTGATATTACCACCTTACTTACTTTGATTCCGCCCACAGCCACCACCTTTACTGTTATAGACTTGAAGAATGCTTTCTTCTCGATCTCCATCCATCCTGATAGCAGATATTTGTTTGGCTTTACATTAAATAATAAATCATATAGATTTTGTCGAGTTCCTCAAGGGTACACTGAAAGTCCTAGCATCTATAGCCAGGCTTTAAAAAGACAGCTTGATTCTTTTTATTTACAGTCTAGAGTGGCTCTCATTCAGTATGTTGATGATATTCTACTTGCAGCAGACACGCAGGAACAATGTGAGGAGAGTAGTCTTTTCCTGCTTTCTTTTCTTGCTCAGAATAATCATAAGGTTTCTAGGTAAAAGCTACAATATTGTAGACCAAAGGTGACCTACCTTGGTCATCTTTTGTCTAAGGAGGGACGTGCATTGACATCTGATCGATTCCAAGCAATTTTAGATACACCAGTCCCTCGCACTCAGAAAGATGTTCGCGCGTTCATAGGTTTGATGTCTTTTTGCAGGCAGTGGATAATGGGGTTCTCACACATTATAAAACCTTTGTTAGCATTGTTGTCCAAATCTACACTGATCCCCTTGAATGGACAGATGAATGTCAGAATGCCTTCGAACAATTGAGACAAGCCCTTTGTTCTGCACCAGTGCTAGGTACACCAGATTATACAAAGATCTTTACATTATATGTACACGAGAAAGATAGGTGTGCATTGTCAGTCTTAGTGCAGACACAAGGGGACAAACAGAGACCTTGTGCGTACTTCTCAGCAGTACTTGATCCTGTAGCACGAGGATTACCTGGGTGTTTCCGAGCAGTTGCAGCAACAGCAGTGGCCATACGACAGAGTGAGGGAATAGTTTTGTCACACAAATTGTTGGTGTTAGTTCCCCATGCGGTAGACGCCTTGTTAAACTAAACAAAAACTCAGTATCTAACTAGTGCACGTTTAACAGGATATGAGCTAACACTGTTGGCGCCACATATTACACTGAAGAGATGTGCCACTTTGAACCCTGCTACTTTATTGCTGTATCAAGTTGGTGAGACCCAGGAGGAAGAACACCATGATTGTGTTTTCCTGACTGAAGAACAAACAAAGGGTCGTATCGACTTACAGGATACGCCACTTCCAGATGTAGATGGGGAACTGTAAGGTTAATGGATCGTGTTTAAGGTTGCCAGATGGTACAACTTCCGCAGCCTATGCGATCACAACACTTGACACAGTGGTGGAAACAGCACGAATACTGCAAAAGTCAGCCCAAGCAGCTGAATTGATAGCTTTAACGAGAGCATGTGAATTAAGTGCTGGTTTATGTGTGAATATCTACACTGATAGCCGGTACGCCTTTGGAGTAGCGCATGATTTTGGCCTACTCTGGAGGGAACAAGGGTTTTTGACTTCACACGAAGTGCACATTATGCATGGAGAATTAGGGAGTTATTAGGATTGCGGATTTTCCGCAACCTCTGGGCCGGCGGAAGCCACCACCGGCCCGGAGGATGTGGAAAATCCGCAGTGGACCCACCAAAGGCCTACCGCCACATTAGGATGGCTGGTGGGTCCTGGTTTCCGTCCGCAGCTTCTCTGCCGCGGCTGGCTTACAACCGCGGTGGAAAAGCTCTAATATGGTGACGGTGTCTGTCAGACACTGTATGCCATATTAGGATGGCCTGTTTCAGATGCTTTTCCGCTGCGGGTTTTCCGCTGTGGAAAAGCATGTGTAACTTCACTGCGGGGGCCCGTTGCGGGCCCCTTAGGTGAAGGGGGTATGGGGGGTGCACATGGGGGGTACCTATGGTACCCCCCTGCATTTGTATGCGGAAAGCGGCAGGCACCCGCGGTGCCTGCCTCTTTCTGCATACAAATGCAACACCTGAATTTTTAACATTGCCGCGGGTGCAGCTTGAAGCCGCACCCGCCGCAATGTTAAAAATAGAGGATGTGACCGCCAGGGTGGCGGTCACATCCTAATTGCACAGGAGGGAACTCCGCATGCCATGCGGAGGTTCCCTCCTGCTCTGGGGTCGCGGACGGACGCAAGTCCGTCCGTGATCCTAATGAGGCCCCAAGTACGTGATCTCCTGAATGCGCTACTATGTCCAAAGAAAGTGGCGATAATTAAATGCAGTGCACATAAGAAAGTGACAGACAAAGTAGGACAAGGAAACGCTTTTGCAGATTGCATAGCAAGGGAAACTGCTATGTTTCAAAATGCCTCGCCTATGTATGTGGTGAAATCGCAGGCTGAGCGATGGCATGATGCTAGAGAGGAGATACTAGACCTTCAGAAATCAGCATCTGAAGCAGAACTCGCAACCTGGGCAACGGAGGGAGTGTTGGATGATGAGGGTTGTTGGAGAAGCAAAGATATGGAGAGATGGAAAATGCCTGCAGCTTACTTACAAGCAATGGTTCAAATGACACATGGATCGACACATGTTGGAGCTCTTGCAATTACTAAATTGCTTACGCAAGTTTGGGAGCATCCTGAGATTGCCAATACAGCCAAAAGAGTAGTGCAGACCTGTCTGATATGCTTGCAGTACAATCCTGCTAAAGGGACGTATACTCCAAAAGGAGGGTTTGTTCCGCCTACTGCACCATTCGAAGTACTACAAATGGATTACATCCAGCTTGAGCGTTGCAATAACCTTAAGTATGTCTTAGTGGTGGTGTGTGCCTTCAGTAAATGGATTGAGGCCTACCCCACGAAGGATATTACAGCATTAACAACAGCTAAGGTATTGCTCAAAGAGTACTTCCCACGCTATGGTGTTTGTAAATTTTTGTGGAATGATAATGGTCCTCATTTTGTCGGGAAAATTGTGGAATACGTCATGAAAGGATTGGGGATTCAGCAAACGTTTCATGCTGTATTCCATCCGCAGTCAGCAGGTCTGGTGGAAAGGTGTAATGCTACTCTGAAGTTGAAGCTAGCAAAGATCGTGGCATCTACGTCTTTGAAATGGCCAGATGCTTTGCCTCCAGCATTGTTATCTATTAGATCAGTACCACATTCCCGCACTGGCCTCACACCTTATGAAGTGGTGTTTGGAAGGCCTATGAATATATGGGGAGTTCCTAAGCCACGGTTACTACATGATGTGCCTTGTATAATGATGAACGATTATTTGGCACGATTAACAAATGCTTTACTCTCTATTCATCAACAGGTTCGAGAAGCGCTCCCCGACAATTCCATTGGAGAGGCTCACAATCTTCGTCCTGGGGATTATGTGAATATCCGATCATTTGAGATAACCAGCAGCTTGGAGCCGAGGTAGCGTGGCCCTGAGCAAGTGCTTCTGGGGACTCGAACGGCTGTGCGAGTCACGAATAAGAAGCGGTGGGTGTATTCTACTCATTATCGTCGTGTCTCTCCGGATCTGGTGAACCCCGCTGTGCTGTCTGATTATCAAGACATCTTGGACGCAGAGAAGAGCCCAGCCACTACGTCTACTGAATCGGAGGGAGCCTTCCCGGACCATACTGCTTCTGGAGGAGAAAGATATAACCTACGGCCAAGGAAAGCAGTTGTTTGTGCGAGACTGGTCAATAATAATAATAATAAAACATTTATTAAGCGCATGGCTGCACAACTGTGTATCCCCGCGCTAATTGCTGAAAACTCTCATCCGAGAATCAAGTCAAAGGGAAGAGTGAGGCAGAATTATTGAGGGAAAAGGTGGGTTTTCAAGTTAGCTCTGAAAAGAGTTTCAGAGGGTTCCATTCTTAGATGAATCGGGAGAGCGTTCCAGAGTTTCACTCCTAGATAACGAAAGGAGCGGCCACCGATTTTTGCTTTGTTAACACGGGGTAGTTTAAAAAGGGACATTCCTGCGGACCTCAGATGACGAGTGGGGCGATGAATGGTGATGAGGCTTCTTAAGTAGTTGGGGCCCTTGTTGTGGGCTATCCTGTGGACATAGCAGAGGCTCTTGAATTGTATTCTTTCCCTTACGGGGAGCCAGTGCAGTTTGGACAGTGCTGTCTTGGCAGAGGTTCTTTTCGGAAGGCCTAATACCAGTCGGGCTGCTGCATTTTGTACACACTGCAGCTGGTGAAGAAGTTTTTGGTTGATGCCCAGAAGGAGGGCATTCCCGTAGTCCAGGTGCGGTGTTATAAGAGCATGCACGATGGTTTTCCTGGCTTTGATAGGTATCAGGTCAATGATTTTTCTAAGGATTCTTAATGTTCCGATGCATTTACTAATGATCTTGTGAACTTGGGATTTTCCTGAAAGATCGGAGTCGATCATGATCCCGAGGTTCTTGACTTTCTCGACAGGTTGAGGGCATTCGCCAAGAGATGTGGGCCACCACGCTTGAGACCATAGGGAGGTTTTGTTCCCTATCACTAATACCTCTGTTTTGTCTCCATTTAGCCGGAGGCAATTACTGTCCATCCACCTGGCAACAGCAGCCATGCACTCCGAGAAGTTAGAGGCATACTTGTCAGTATCCGGAGTAAGCTATAACATGAGCTGAGTGTCATCGGCGTAGCTAACTATGCCAACGCCAAAGTTCTCTATGATTTGAGCCAGGGGTTCCATATAGATGTTGAACAAAGTAGGGCTCAAACTAGAGCCCTGTGGAACCCCATAGCTCACGGCCCGAGAGGATGATTTAAAGGGCGGGCAATGAAGCTGGAAAGTTCTATTGGTGAGGAAAGATTTAATCCACTCCAATGCACAGTCTTTTACTCCAATATCAGAAAGACGGGACAGCAGCGTGGCATGTAGCACCGCGTCGAAAGCGGCGCTTAAGTCAAGCATGACCAACGCTGCTGTTTCACCCTCGTCCACCATCTTGCGGATAAATTCCGTGGAATACAAGACAGCTGTTTCCGTGGAGTAATTGGGTCTAAAACCGGATTGAGTGGGGTGGAGAATGTTTTCTTCCTCTAGAAATGCCATGAGTTGGATGTTCACTATTTTTTCTATTATTTTGGCGCATTGAGGCAATAGGGATATTGGCCGGAGATTTTGGAATTGAGTGATCGGAACATTAGGGTTTTTTTCAGGGGAATGACTTGTGCATTTTTCCAAGCCTCCAGGACGTGACATTCTTTGAAAGAGAGGGTAATGAGTTGGCTTATTTGATCCATAAGAGTGTTGTCCATGATATCTTTGCATTTGTCTAATGGACACACATCGTTAGGGGAGCTAGAGTGGATACTGTTAATTATGCTGGACAGTTTTTCTTTGTCGGGAGTGTGAAAGATGGTAAGAGTGGTTTTATGAAGAGGGGGAAGTGTCTTACCAGATGTGGGGGGAGCGGAGAAAGTGGCGTGAATTTTATCTACTTTGTTAACAAAGAAATCAGCAATTTCTTCGCATAGCTCGTCCGAATACGTGTCCTGCGTGTCCAGGCTCGATGTGTCTGTAAGTTCTTTGTAAATCCGAAATAGTTCTTTAGATGGATTTATAGCCTCTTCTATTCTGTTTTGATAAAAGAGACTTTTTTCCTCTCTTATAAGTCTCTGATAAGCCTTTAGTTCTTGTTTGTATTTTTCCTTCAGTTCCGTGGAGTAGTTCTTTCTCCATTTCCTTTCAATCGCTTTGCAACGAGCTTTAGCTGCCTTTAATTTTTCTGAGAACCACGGTTCAGATTTTGTTCGCCTAGCTGGGGGCTTACAAGTCCAGGGAGCAATTTTATCAAGTGCCTTGCCCAACCAAAGTTCATAGGAATTCCAGGTGTCTTGAAGGGATTGACCTTGAGGGGGGGTGAGTTTTTAATTCGTCAATCAGATGTTCTGGGGTATAGTTTTTCCAGTTGCGCCGCTTGGCATACACGGGTTTTTGGGCATGATTCTTAGTCCTGGTCTTGGGTATGTTAAACATGATCATATGGTGGTCTGACCAGATGATAGGGACCGGAGGTTGTATGTTAATGCCTTCCCAAGTCGCAAAGATAGGGTCGAGAAGGTGGCCATGTTTGTGTGTGGGAGAAGTGGAGAACAGGGTAATCCCCAGAGCATGTAGGGCAGTCTTCAGGAGTTGAGCTTCCTTGGCATGTAAATCTTCGAAATGAAGATTAAGATCACCTAGTATCATGAAGTTGTTGTATTTAATAGCTAGTTGCGTCGCCGTTTCTATTAGCTGATTGCAAAAAGGAGTGGCATTGCCAGGGGGCCGGTAAATGAGAAGCCCAGTTATGGTCATGTGAGGGGTCACTTTAATGGTGAAAGTGCCACTTTCACTATTAGTGATGCCTTTGTTAGTGAGGGTGCATTCCAGTTTTTTTTTAAAGATCATAGCAAGACTTCCACCGCGCTGTATGAGCCTATCAATTCTCAGTAAGCTGTAATTCAGCGGGACTGCCTCAAGTATTTCTGGGGATGAAAATTCTTCTAGCCAGGTTTCTGTTAAAAACAATACATCAAAGTCATGATGTAGTAAGAGGTCGTGAAGTTCCAGTTTGTGTTTGACCATGGATCTACAGTTAAGTAGCATCAGTTTAAGACTGGTTGCAGGATAATTGGAGTTGGGGACATCAACAAAGCGAAGGTTGCATGAGTTGCATTGAATTAACAGCGTATTGGGGTCTATGGAGTGATGACATGGTTTAATGGGGGTCTTACCGATTTCAAGTAGCATCTCCCGAGTGTAGCGGATTTGCTGATGGGAGAGCGCTATCTCGGGTGCTTGTGTGATGACAGTGTGGCAAGAGTCTCCTGCCCCGCGTCCCGTCTGGTCGCGGACAGGCGCAGACGGGCAGGACTCTGGCTTGATTCCGGCACGCGATCGGCGCGCACGCAATGCGCGTCCGCTGCGCGGAGCCATGGACGTATGATTTTAAGCGCTCGAAGCGCGACGTGCAGCGCGAGCCCTCACCAAGATGGCCGCTGCCTGACTTCCCTGCCGATCTGTTGTCCCACCTGGAGCCGGTCTAACAGTCGACCGCTTCCAGGACAGGCAGGAGTGGAATGCAACTAAAGAACTTGGTCCTAGCGCAGTTAGGGGATCGGCGCTAATGTAGCTGGTAATACTGGTTCAGTTTTAAATTTTAAAATAAAGTGCGAGGGGGAGCGGACACAAGGGAAGAAGTGAAGGTACAGCACACAAATTTTAAAAGCAGCCTCCCGGCTCAAGCCTCAGGAGGAAAATAACAGCAATCAAGGTCCCTGCTCTTAATACCTGATTTTAAGCGCTCGAAGCGCGACGTGCAGCGCGAGCCCTCACCAAGATGGCCGCTGCCTGACTTCCCTGCCGATCTGTTGTCCCACCTGGAGCCGGTCTAACAGTCGACCGCTTCCAGGACAGGCAGGAGTGGAATGCAACTAAAGAACTTGGTCCTAGCGCAGTTAGGGGATCGGCGCTAATGTAGCTGGTAATACTGGTTCAGTTTTAAATTTTAAAATAAAGTGCGAGGGGGAGCGGACACAAGGGAAGAAGTGAAGGTACAGCACACAAATTTTAAAAGCAGCCTCCCGGCTCAAGCCTCAGGAGGAAAATAACAGCAATCAAGGTCCCTGCTCTTAATTCCTGATTTTAAGCGCTCGAAGCGCGACGTGCAGCGCGAGCCCTCACCAAGATGGCCGCTGCCTGACTTCCCTGCCGATCTGTTGTCCCACCTGGAGCCGGTCTAACAGTCGACCGCTTCCAGGACAGGCAGGAGTGGAATGCAACTAAAGAACTTGGTCCTAGCGCAGTTAGGGGATCGGCGCTAATGTAGCTGGTAATACTGGTTCAGTTTTAAATGTTAAAATAAAGTGCGAGGGGGAGCGGACACAAGGGAAGAAGTGAAGGTACAGCACACAAATTTTAAAAGCAGCCTCCCGGCTCAAGCCTCAGGAGGAAAATAACAGCAATCAAGGTCCCTGCTCTTAATTCCTGATTTTAAGCGCTCGAAGCGCGACGTGCAGCGCGAGCCCTCACCAAGATGTCCGCTGCCTGACTTCCCTGCCGATCTGTTGTCCCACCTGGAGCCGGTCTAACAGTCGACCGCTTCCAGGACAGGCAGGAGTGGAATGCAACTAAAGAACTTGGTCCTAGCGCAGTTAGGGGATCGGCGCTAATGTAGCTGGTAATACTGGTTCAGTTTTAAATTTTAAAAAAAGGTGCGAGGGGGAGCGGACACAAGGGAAGAAGTGAAGGTACAGCACACAAATTTTAAAAGCAGCCTCCCGGCTCAAGCCTCAGGAGGAAAACAACAGCAATCAAGGTCCCTGCTCTTAATTCCTGATTTTAAGCGCTCGAAGCGCGACGTGCAGCGCGAGCCCTCACCAAGATGGCCGCTGCCTGACTTCCCTGCTGATCTGTTGTCCCACCTGGAGCCGGTCTAACAGTCGACCGCTTCCAGGACAGGCAGGAGTGGAATGCAACTAAAGAACTTGGTCCTAGCGCAGTTAGGGGATCGGCGCTAATGTAGCTGGTAATACTGGTTCAGTTTTAAATTTTAAAATAAAGTGCGAGGGGGAGCGGACACAAGGGAAGAAGTGAAGGTACAGTACACAAATTTTAAAAGCAGCCTCCCGGCTCAAGCCTCAGGAGGAAAATAACAGCAATCAAGGTCCCTGCTCTTAATTCCTGATTTTAAGCGCTCGAAGCGCGACGTGCAGCGCGAGCCCTCACCAAGATGGCCGCTGCCTGACTTCCCTGCCGATCTGTTGTCCCACCTGGAGCCGGTCTAACAGTCGACCGCTCTGAGGTTTGTGAAAACGGAAGCAGAGAATATCAAGGGGGGGGGGATCAGTTCTGCTCAGTGTAGCGACACCCGTCTTGAATCTCGGAGAAGAAACCAGCGGCTACCTCGGAGCTCAGCACTCATTTTTTTATTAGTTTTGTTTTGAGACTTTTGTGTTTTGAACTATGACATCTGCTATGATAAGAAACAAGAGAATTCTTGGTGCTGTGCTTTTTGTTATAACCATAGTGGTGATAGCAATAATAGCTTGGGTTGTAGAACGATTGGTTCCAGCAAGAGAATATTTATTGCCTACCACTCCAATCCCATTTGAACATTTTCATTTCACTTTGCCTTATCATGAAGAAAGACATAGACAGACTTATCTAAACAACAGTTTCATTCAAATACTGCATTACACCCATAATATGACGCACACTTCGAACTGTTGGGTATGTGGAATGTTGCCTGGACACCAAAAGAAAGGAGGCACTCCGCTTATTCCTCTTCTGTTCTCTCATAATGGTTCTTGTAATGCTTGGTACACTCTTCTGTTTACTTTGAGATGGCCAACTAAAGGTGGACTACTTTTCCGGCTTAATAAAGTTTGTTACAATGACAAAGATGGATACCCGCAAGCAGAAGGAACTAAATTCAAGTGGGAAGAATACCGACCAGATAATGTGTCATTACCTCGAGTTTACACCAACCAAAGACGTACAAATATGTCTGCCTTACATGTGATTGCAGCAATATGTTGATTTTAATCTGGGTCTCTTTTCATTTGTTGGTGCTGCTCTGAATAGTAGGAAAATAAGACGGCTAACACGTGTTGTGGAAGCTTTTGCCAATGAAACAGTTTTTGCATTAGGGAATCTGACTGAGGAATTTCAAATTACTAGAATTGTAACGCTCCAGAACCGTATGGTTTTAGATGTAGTATTAGCTGACCGTGGGGGTGCATGTCGCATTATCGGTAGTAGTTGTTGTGTATACGTCCCTGACAATTCACCTTATGTGTATGATGCTATTTCTAAATTGCATAAAATAGCTGCTGAAATACATCCTGAAAATGGCACTTGGACATTCTCAAGTTGGTTCTGGACTTTGCTCAGCACTTGGGGTTGGAAATTATTAACTATTTGATGTATAATAATTGGGCTGCTCTTCTTTCTCTGCCTATGTATTCAATGTGGCCCTATGTTATGTTCTATGTGTCTTACTGCGGGCATTCCATGCAAACGAGCCCTTGCTTTGAATAAGAAAATGATTAATAGAGAGGTGATGAATATCATGATGATTAATACTGATGATGAATATCCTGATTACTGCCGTTATGAGGTAGCTTCAGCTAAATGCTAAAAGGGTCGTCTGTCGTAATTTGACAATGATTGGGTTAGCATTTAGCTCAGCTACACACATTTCTCTTTATCTTGACCATGTTTTCGAAGGCCATTTTGTATTTGTTGGCTTCCATTTTCATGAACATGCGGCCTCGTGGTCAGCATGCCCTCTTGTCCTTTCTCTGTACCGATGACCATCTAACTTGCCGGGCAACAGGCTATTTTTATTGTAGGTCAAGCTTGCACATGCGTAGTCAAACCCTTTGTATTTGTGGACGGTCATCGCTTAGGAATGTGCCCAAACTGACGAGTGGTGCTAAAACTCCTCCCATGAGTTGGCTGTGTTCCAGAAATGTCCTTATATGTACCTAAAACTGAGCAAATGTATCCTGCCTACTTTTTTTATTTCTGTAAAGTTGTTTAAAAGAGGTCACGCACCGATGTTCGGTGTGATACTTCTTGCATTATCGAAGGGTGCTGTAGAATTGTATCACCACCCCATGGGGTCCTAATAAACTTGCCTTTTGCATTTCCAGTTTCCGTGCCAACTTCTATGTTACGGTGTCATGGAGTTTTTGCAGACTATGTGGGTCTGGAGAAACCCAATACCACAGGTGTGTACTTTCGATCCACTCTGCTAACTGTTTTTCTAGGGCTGTGAGTCCATTGTTTACCACAGTATTTGCTTTATTAAGAAAACTATCCAAAGTACCTGTTACCAAGGAGGCCGCTTTGCTCCTCGTGTGCCTCGTTGCCATATTGACCAGTTCCTGATTTGCACTATCCAGACCAAATTGGAAAGTGTGGTTCAAACAGACCAAGGGCAGCTGGGGACGGACTTAGAGGGGTGGGCGGACGGCCACAGACGGCCCTCCCTTTGCCCGGGCTTCGCACCGTGCTCTGTCCCTCGCGCATCCTGCGGTAGCGTTATGGATGTTCCTGAAATAGGAGAGGAGGAGGGGCGGGAAGAGGCACCAGGTGCGCGCGATGTCAGAAGCGCAAAGAAGCCTGGGCCTCGCAGTCCTGCTCCCCCGTGTCCAGAAGCAATTTGCAGCGGCAGTGCAGGGTCCGACTTCCCAATCAGCAGCAGTCCCCAAAGACAAGAAAGGAAGATCTTTAAAAGCGCCTGGTCAAGAGTAGAAAGAGTTCCTTAGAAAACGACTTCGAGTGGCACCTAACTCCAGGGGGGTGTAATAGTAGGGTAAGTGTTGGATACAGTAGGTGTTAAAATTACTATTCTAACTCCAGGGGGGTGTAATAGTAGGGTTAATGTTGGATAGTGTAGGGGCTAAAATTACTATTTTAACAACAGGGGGGTGTAATAGTAGGGTAAGTGTTGGATATTGTAGAGGTTAAAATAACTATTCTAACTCCAGAGGGGTGTAATAGTGGGGAAGGTGTTGGATAGTGTAGGGGTTAAAATTACTATTCTAACTCCAGGGGGGTGTAATAGTAGGGTAAGTGTTGGATAGTATAGGCTTTAAAATTACTATTCTAGCTCCAGGGGGGTGTAATAGTAGGGTAAGTGTTGGATAGTGTAGGGGTTAAAATTACTATTCTAACTCCAGGGGGGTGTAATAGTAGGGTAAGTGTTGGATAGTGTAGGGGTTAAAATACTATTCTAACTCCAGGAGGGTGTAAAAGTAGGGTAAGTGTTGGATAGTATAGGGGTTAAAATTACTATTCTGACTCCAGGGGGGGGTGTAATAGTAGGGTAAGTGTTGGATAGTGTAGGGGTTAAAATTACTAAATTAAAATATTTTAATACATTTTTTTAAATAATATTACTAATTCTAAATATTAATTTAACTAATTAAAGTAAAATAAAATAATTAATTAAAATAAAATAAAATAATTAATATTAATTAATTAAAATACTTACCCATACTTACGTTGTAATGGTATGCGTTGTAATAGCATCTGGGATGAAAAGGCATGCATTGTAATAGCATGCGTTGTAATGGATGTAGCTTTGTATTGGTTTCGTTGTAATGGTTGGTCGTTGTAATAGTTGCGTTGTGATGGGTGTTTCCCGGTGTACACACTCTTTGATCTTTCTCCCTCACTCAAATTTTTGTCCCCCCTCTGCTTAGATATGGCAAGCCACCAGGCCTCCTACGCTGCTTTCATGTTCCCACATGTTTGTGGTAAGTCTGCACTACTTTCCTCGCTCTCAGACAGCTTACAGGCACAGCCACACCATGGCAGCTTCGACCACAAGAATTATATAGGACTAGGCCCACAGTTCTGTTTGTGTTTTCATGATTATGTATCTGTACAATGTCACGACCACATGCGACCCACCAGCTATGATCCATGTATACTTTTATAAGCAGCATGTTTTCCCCATGTGAAAGCTGTTGTAAAGAGTGCAAATAAATGTATAAACGTGTATAAAGTTGGTTGGAAAGAATAGTCCTACGGGAGAGGTAGGTTGTGTAATAGTGTATTTTTCCTTTTTTTGTGTTCATATTAATGCATTAGTTTGAGAAAAAAAAGGCATACAATCAGGCGATAGAGCAATACAGACAAAAGTAATGTACAAGATACTCATGACAAAGCAATGATTTACATATAGCAGTTGTTACGACTGAGTATCTATGAACAGTTCAGGTGTAAAAAGTCAAAAATATGGGCCGTTTCTGCAGTATAACTAACAAGGTATACAAACTAAAGGCTTAAAAAGGTACTATAACTTGCATGTGCTTAATTTGATTGGTGGACTTAGTACCAAAGAGTGTGGCATCATTTGTATTAAGAGTCACCAAACAAAAGAAGAGTGGGGAGGAGAAGAAGGGCAGGAAGAGGGGGTGAGGGTATGGCAGGATATCTGCTTCATGAACACAGTATTAAGCCTTAAGGAACAGGCACAATAGTTTAAGAGTTTTTTAAAAGTACATGCACCACTTTTTAAATACACTAACCCTCGCTCTATTGTCTAATTAGGGACTACCCTAGGGGTGACTTATACATACTAAAAGGAAGGTTTAGGCCTGGTAAAAGGTTTGTTTAATCAGGTCTAGAAAGTGGCTTAAAACTGAACACATAGGCAGGCTGCAATGGTAGGCCTGAGACATGATTAAAAGGTGGCACAATCAGTGCTGCAGGCCCACTAGTAGCATTTAATATACAGAGTCTGGGTACATGCAGTACCACTGTACTAGGGACTTACATGTTAATTAATTGTGCCCATTGGTGTAATCCAATTATAACATGTTTGAGGGAGTAAGCACAAATACTTGAACACTGGCTAGCAGTGGTAAAGTGCAGGGTCATAAGGACAACAAAAATGTTCAGCAAAACTGGAGGAATAAGTCAAAAGGTTCACAGGAAGACCACCCTAAGGCTCACAGGTTTAACACTCATGCCTTCTCAGATCCTCAGCAAAAGTACAGTCTTTCTCACAGGAGTGCCAGACACATTCTCCAATCATACGTCATGAGGCTTCAGAAAGCTCATCTAACTAGAAGCCAGGCGCACACTTCTTTCAATCACACTATTTTTCTGTAACTCACATAACATTCACATATGGAGTCGCTTTAGGATTCACAATAAATCCCAGAGCTCAGTATTTCTTTGAGAGAGCAAAGTCCTGCCTATATGGTAATTTAACATACAGTGGAAGTTACCTGAAACAGGGTGACCCTCACCCAGCATGCCTGTAAAGCTCACAGGGACATCAAAACAAAAGTCCTTTCGTGCGTGGATTAACTGGATTATTCTATAAAAGGAGCTGACAATATCTCTCCCCAGAACTCTCCCTGGAAACCACACATTAACAACTTCTGGGAATCCCTCGACAACTACTCACCCAGGACAAAACCCCCATGAGACAGCAAGACACCCCCTCTCCAGTAGTACCTGTTCAATTACATGTACCAAATCGGTATCCCTATTCCTATGTGAACATGTATCAACCATGCTGTAGTGTAGGTAATGATTAGGTGTTACTATAATGTACTGTGTAGGTGTTACACTTTTCGGTACACTTTTCTTTGCTAGTTGGCTGGTATAATAACACCCTTGTGTTGTTGGATATGAGGGTCGATCTATCTGATTTAATAATAACACCATGTTGGAGTTGGACAAGAGTATCTATCCACCTTCTTTCACTTCTTTTGCTATCTTACATTTTTTTCCCTCTTTTTAATTTATTTTTCCTCTTCCCTGTTTTGTGTTATGAGCTGAGCTGAGGCTTTTGCATATCTTATGTTCACAAGGAACCTGCATATAATTTCCGGTTCTAAAGTATGTTGCTTACTTACTTATTTCCCATGTAACTGGCTATTTCCCCATCTCGACGTTGCCTCTATTTGATTTGATTTTGTTTATGAAAAAAATGTCTCAATAAAAATCTTGGAATTTAAAAAAGTAAAGTATGTTCTCACACGCAACACTTTTAATTTTCCACGCGCATTTCAAAGCACAAAGAACGTAAATGAAAAGTTCAATGAACTATAAGGGGTTAAGCTATAAAGAAGGCTGTTTTAGGGATCATTTATTACCCCACATGTGTCATTATTGCTTCTTCATTCTCTTTTTCTCGCTTACGTTTCTTATATCCATATTTGTTCAGACTTCTCTTTCTTTTTAGGTACAAATTGTTCCAATCCGTAAATTAATTTGTGTAGCTGTTAATCAGTCCCAGCTGTCTTGGTTATGAAATCGCTTCTCTGTTTGTTCTGACAAAAGGTTTTAACATGTTGTTATATGAATCAGGTTTAATGTGAATGTGCCTTCCTCTTCATAACATGTCAATGTGAAGCAAATTAATTTTTCACATATGTTTTAGGAAAAAACGTGCTCACAAATACAACATTTGCAACCTTCTTTGTTCTGTAAGTTTGAAATTCGCATTCCGAACAACATTTTTTAAACAAATTCAATTTCCTTTTGTTGTGAAATGCAAACTATTAACAGAAGATCGGCAAAAACGAGAAGCCTTGGTATACTAAAGACTTCAAAGGATGAAAGCCAATCACCCGGCAAAACGCAGCCAAGTTAATGAGCAAGGACAATATCAGAGCTCATCATAATTGGTGTCTTTTGGCTACAGAGTGTAACATATGATTGACAGGAAGAAGGCCAAGAGAACATGAAGATGATCTAAGCATTTTATTGAATCAAAAACGACAAAATAATTGCAACAAAGTGGCAATACTGCGATTCATTAGCATTGGAAGCAGGGTTATGTGTTCAAGGAATAAGTGACAGCTGGTCAAGCTTGAGGCTGCTTCTGAAACTTTGCCACAATGGGATAATTGCCCTATGCCAAGTGACTCAGCCCGAGCCTAAACCAGAACACTTTGTGCACATCTTATGTGCTCATGAATGCCAGACTGAAAGAAAAGCTGTGACATTCCTTATGTTGATGATGGGGTTGGTGTAAAGACGAACAGAGGCGTTTTAGGTTTAGGATAACTGTGTTTCTCTGAGTAGGTGTGATTTACTATTTGATTATTGTATATTTCCATTTCAAAGTCCCTAGTGCCTATGTGTTTATTTGTGCATATTGGATGCAACAGTCAGTCAGAAACGCAGTAGGCCATGATAGGCTGTAAACAGGATGCATTTTGCACCCGATAATAACTATTAGACACAGCAGCTGCAGCCCAGGACTGGGTGAGTGACAGTGCTGGATGAAGATGATTAGCCTATTTACCTAGAAACGATTTGGACAACTGAAAGGGGACTTTGCTATTAATTATCCATTACTCTATTTCAAGATCAGGGTGCATGTTATACGGGGAAACAAGCAACGTGTATGCAGATGCAAGATACACTTTTATTTATGCTCCACAACAGATAGGAAAACAATATTTATAGATTGTAACTAGGGTGTGTTACCGCTACAACGCATCTTTTACAACGTAATGCTGTTACAACGCAGCTATTACATCGCAAATACCATTACAATGCATGCCATTACAACGCATGGCATTACATAGCAGATGCTATTACAACGCATACCATTACATCGTAAGTATTGGTAAGTATTTAATTTTTTTTTTATTTTATTTAATATTTTATAATTGATTTAATTATTAAAAAATATTTATTTCGTTTTTAAATATTATAAATTAAATATATTAATTTAAGTATTTTTTAAAATAAGTATGAGTATAGGAGTATATGTTTTGGGGTACTGATGTATATGTTTTGGGGTGTTTGGGTATTTTTAGGTTTTAGGGCAGTGTTTGGGTTTTGGGGTACAGGGGTATTTTTAAGTTTTAGGGCAGTGTTTGGGTTTTGGGGTACAGGGGTGTTTTTAGGTTTTAGGGCAGTGTTTGGGTTTTGGGGTACAGGGGTGTTTTTAGGTTTTAGGGCAGGGTTTGGGTTTTGGGGTACAGGGGTGTTTTTAGGTTTTAGGGCAGTGTTTGGGTTTTAGGGTACAGGGGTGATTTTAGGTTTTAGGGTAGGGTTTGGGTTTTGGGGTACAGGGGTGTTTTTAGGTTTTAGGGCAGGGTTTGGGTTTTGGGGTACAGGGGTGTTTTTAGGTTTTAGGGCTGGGTTTGGGTTTTGGGGTACAGGGGTGTTTTTAGGTTTTAGGGCAGGGTTTGGGTTTTGGGGTACAGGGGTGTTTTTAGGTTTTAGGGCAGGGTTTGGGTTTTGGGGTACAGGGGTGTATTTAGGTTTTAGGGCAGGGTTTGGGTTTTGGGGTACAGGGGTGTTTTTAGGTTTTAGGGCAGGGTTTGGGTTTTGGGGTACAGGGGTGTTTTTAGGTTTTAGGGCAGGGTTTGGGTTTTGGGGTACAGGGGTGTTTTTAGGTTTTAGGGCAGTGTTTGGGTTTTGGGGTACAGGGGTGTTTTTAGGGCAGTGTTTGGGTTTTGGGGTACAGGGGTGTTTTTAGGTTTTAGGGCAGTGTTTGGGTTTTGGGGTACAGGGGTGTTTTTAGGTTTTAGGGCAGGGTTTGGGTTTTAGGGTACAGGGGTGTTTTTAGGTTTTAGGGCAGGGTTTGGGTTTTGGGGTACAGGGGTGTTTTTAGGTTTTAGGGCAGGGTTTGGGTTTTGGGGTACAGGGGTATTACGACTTAATATAAATTAAATTAATTAAATTAATTTTATTTAATTTAATTACATTAATAACTATATTTACAATTATTAATTTAATTGTATTAATAAACGATTATAATTAAATTATATTATTTAAAAATGTTTAATTAATTAAATTCTTTTAATTATTTTAAATATAATTATATTATGTATTATTTATAATTTAATTAAATTATAATTATCTTTATTGTAATTAATTACATTATATTATTTTCTATTTTTAAATTTTTTATATTTCATTAATTATATTTTTTTAAATATATTAAATTAATATCAATTTTAATATTTATTAAATTACTATAATCAAATTAATTACTGTTTAAAAAATGTTATATTATTTTTATTATTTTAAATTAATTTAATTAACTTTATTACATTTTTTTTTTAAAAGATATACTTACCTATACTTACGATGTAATGCCATGCGTTGTAAAAGTATCTGCTATGTAATGCCATGCGTTGTAATGGCATGCATTGTAATGGTATTTTCGATGTAAAAATCGCGTTGTAACGGAACGCGTTGTAATACATCGCGTTGTACTGACACCAATCCGTAACTAGGGCTCCCGGTTTTATGGTATTTATTTTTTGTCATTTCGATCTTTTTTTATCCATATTTATTTTTTGTCAACGTTATCTGTATGTATCCATATTTATTATTGGTTTTGTGGAAAATGTAAAGCTGAAACTGGTATATTTCCACATGTATTTAACCAATAGATATGCAGTCTTGCTTGAATGCCTGCCAACTTTCAGTGATATAAACACCCACAAAAGATAAATCAATGCACTTATATGAAAATATGCAAATTTCAGTATCAGCTGTGTGCATGGCTACTGCTGTTTAACCCCTTCGATACTAGACCTCCCTGTGCTAAGCCTTTTTTTGGCTATTTGGGGTATTTGTGCTTAGGCCCCTGTAACTTTTTGACCACATAAGGTATATATGCCAAATTTGCGTCCTTTTCTTCCAGCATCATGGGAAATCTAAAGGTACCCAGGGTTTGTCTGTTCCCCTTGAGGGGACCCAGAAATTAGCCAAAATACAGCTTTTTGGGGGGAAAATAGGAAAAAGGGCTGCAAATGAAAGTATCTGTTTTTGTCCCTGAAAATGGTATCAACAAATGGTTGGTTGTGTTGAAATCACCATTGTCCCAGTTTTCAGTGACTGGCAGACTTTTGTCAGAAAACCAACATTTTTTACACAGTTTTGGCATTTTACTGGGACATAGCCTATTTTTTCCATTTTTTGTTCTTTCAACCTTCTTCCACTTAATGGTAGAAATGGTTATGAAAGCAATAATGGATCCTGGAAAGCTATACATTTTAGAAAAGTAGTAACAATTCTTATTTCAGCAAGGGGTTATTTGTGTAGATACGTCAAGGTTTGCATGGCATTGTGAGTAAAGAATTTTTTTTTGGGTGTACAGAAATATCTAAAGTTGGAAAATTTTCCATAGAGACAGACTACACCTTAGACAGATGTGACAAATATAAATGCCTATCGAAACCTGAACCAATTACTCACAGCTTGTGAGCTGTAAAGCCAGGCAAGGCACCAACCTCTTTACAGGCCATTCACACACCTTTCATACGTGACACACAAGACCATTCACACCGCCAGCTGTGGGCCCATCACATTACAACATTCACATCAACAGACAGTACCTTTCAAGGGCCCATCACTTTCATACACCCACATAACTGACACAGCAATCACACCAACTGGTGGTTGACATAGTTTGTGCAGTGGTGTTTGACTAGCAGAGTGTGTATTGGTCAGCAGCAAGTCACTAATCACACACTGCCAGCCAAGCACCAGCCCATGCACATCACCAGCCAAACCCCTGCCCAGCCACACCGCCAGCCCACGTGCACCATGAGCCAAGTGACAGTCGACGCACACCACCACCCAAGCGGCTGTCCACGCACACTGTCGCCAAATTATTTTTAAACAAGAAAGAAAACACAAACCAATTGGAACTAGATACAAAACTATAACCACAAACACAGCAGTTGTAACTAAAGACATCATTCTAATGCCAACAGTGAAACTGAACAACAACTATATAAAACCATACAGACCAGGCAGTGCACTATTAGACCCACGGTTGCTCCCAAAAACTCTTTTGAGTGTGATACAATCTGAAACAAGTGGGCACACACTGCCCACGATTACAAGGAAAATCAGCACAGTGCATACGACTCTCCTTCTGCATGCCTCTTCACAAACAGACTCTACACCTCTTACAGGGATTGTTTTTTTTGGGCATGGGAGGATAAATCAGGAAAGTGGTGATCTTTCAATCTAGCCACATCTTCCACCACTCTAACTCTAGGAACACTTGTCTGTTCCACTACAACAAGGCTGCCTATCACAAACTTCCGAAACTGAAAAAAATTAATCTTTGATCCAAGAGAACACTCCTTGAACACAACAAAAACATTAAAACTTGCTAAATTGAAGGAAAGGATGTCTGTTAGACCTGGTATCATTGGTGTGAGATTCCCCTTCCATTTTTTACTGATTGCCTCCTCTGTTTTGATCTGTTTTGATGGTTAGATGCGTTGGGAACTGTGCCACCGCTATTCAGTGCCACAGGGCAAGTGCTCCCTATGTTAAATTGATTTATTGATTAGTAACGTCACAATTGGGATATTTGATTTACTTGTCAGACCCTAGCACAGTGCACCATGTGTGCCCAGGGCTTTACACCAAATGCTGTTGGTTGCAGCACTGGTTGTGCCACCCACAGAAGCAGCTTTGAAAGTGTGTCTCAGGCCTGCTATTGCAGAGCCTGTGTGCAGTCTTGTACTGCCATGTAACTTGGCAAGTGCACCCACTTACCAGTCCCTAAACCTTTCCTTTTCTTCATATCAGACACTCCTAAGGTAGGCCCAAGGGCATGGTGCATTGTAAGTATAACATAGGACATGCCCTGATGTGTGTGGCATGTCCTAATAGTGAATTACAGCCTTTTTTGATTTTCACTATTGCAAGGCTACATGTTCCCCATAGGCCAGAAAGGGCAGCTTGATTATAACAACTTATAATGCTAACTGACTCAGGGAATGTGGATGATATTCGAATTTTGTATGCCTGAACTCACAATGGTAAAATACATCTTTAAGTAAAGTTAATTTTAACATTCTGTGTTTGAAAATACCACTTTTAGAAAGTAGGTATTTTCTTGCCTAACTATCCAAGTCTGCCTCTGCTATGTTGTGTATTCCTTATCCGGAGTTTGAGTGACAGGGGCTGGGGGATTCCAGGAGACAGGGTGAGTCAGCACAAGGATGAATAAAGAGATCTGCATGTAGATGGGTGGGAGGAATTGCACCTGGGACCTAAATTGTGCTGAGCCTTCCTTCCACACAGCTGGCTCCACCTCCTGTGGTGTGTTTAATGTCACTGGCCTAAACTGTGAAAGGAAAGAAGGAGTCTTGTCAACAAAGTGCTCCAAGACTGACCAGAACTGGTTTGGGCGAGGCAAAAGCCCCTCTGCCTTCAGAGCACAAAGGATGTTGCAGTACAAATATGGGGACACATACTCTAAGACTTGAGATCACTTCTGGAACAACAAGACAAACATTTGCAAGGAGAAGAACCACGGAAGCTACAGGAGTTTGGGCTGCCTCCCTGCCAATGTGCTGTGTTTCTGGGTTGGCCTGGAGTGGTTTCTTTATTGCCAAGGAAAGGAGAAAGAACTTTCAAAGAACTTTCATCATCTTGAAGAATATTACTCCAAGGACTTGAACTTGTGCTTGCCTCCTGCTGAAGTCTCAGGGACAAAAGACTTCACCACCAGTTCCCCCCAGAGTCTCCTTGCTGGGAATTCTGTCTGCAGAAGCCTGTGTGTCGCTGGGAGCTGGAAGCGCAACGCAACGAGAAGTGTGTCACAGTCGCAGCTGTTGCCGTCACATCATTGGAGAATCGTGTCGCTGCCAAAGCTACAGAGTTTGCTGCAAGGCCGCCGGCCGTGCATGCATCGTCTTCATGTCGTTGCATCAAGGGTGCCATCTTTTTGCATTGCACCGGATTGTCGCAGTGTATCGAGGCGCCATCTTGCCACATCGTAACTGGGCTGCAGTACGAGAACCTACGCATCACCTCCTCTCCCCATAAGTATCAAGACGCATCCCCTACTCTGCGCAACCATTGAGGCGTGACGCATCATCTCCCCTGAAGCAAGGAACCAACGCATCTCCCACCCTGTGAGCCTTTTGTTTGTTTTGCATTATGCATCCAGGTACTTTTGTGACAACTGTGTTGTATTTATCATCAACTTGAACTAAGTAACTTCTACCATCTTTAAGTCTATTTTAAGTACAATATTTTGGATTTTTGTCATTTATGGTCTTGTGTTAAATCTATATAAAGAATACTTATTTTTATAAAAACCTGTGTGATGTCCATCTATAGTGTTTTCACAGTAGTACTGTGTATATTAACAAATGCTTAACAAACTGCCTCTGAGTTAAGCCTGTCTGTTTGTGCTAGGCTACCAAGGGGGTGATCAGGGGTTATTCAATAGTGTAATCCCCTTCCCCTGACTTAGAAGCAAGGGTTCCTATTTGGTCAAATTTGTACACCATTGCCAACTAGAGAACCCCAGTTCTAACAATGTCCGCCTTCCGAAACCAAATGTAGGCCCTACGAACAGAAGTGTAAGCTTTCCACCGCTGATCTACTCTATTGACGCCACCCATATGCTTATTGTAGTCTACAATGCACATAGGTTTGCTCACTTCAACATCCTGACCCCAAACAGTTGCAGGTGAAGTATTGTCATCATGGATGGTAGTCAGCATGTACACATCCCTCCGGACCACAAATTTTACCGCTAGCAGTTCCTCACTACGCTAGGCACTACACTGTCCGCTCCAAAGCTTTTTGAAAACAAGCTCTTTTGGTTAACCTTTATGGGTAGAGCGGATTGTGCCACAAGCAAAAGTGTCTACTTTGAAAAATTCCTTAAACAATTGCACAGCACTGTAGGGCTTATCTAGGTACACATGGTGACCTTTGTGAAACAGTCCTCTATCAAGTTCCCATACAAATTTCTCTGAAACTCCAAAATTGAACAGACAACCAGGGGGTCCATGGTTGAATCCCTACCAGTGTACACCCGGAAATTATAGAGATCTCCTGTCCTATTCTCAGACAACATATACATCTTAATTCCATAAAGTGTCCTCTTGCTAGGAATGTACTGCCTAAAAATCAAACAGCCCTTGAACTTAATTAATTAATTAATTAATTGTGTGCTTATATAGCGCAGGAATCACTCCCGAAGGGGTACCTCCGCGCTTCGACCGCTGCGAAACCCTTCCTGGCTTCCCTGAGAGATGGTCCCTTAATGGGTATCTCCAGGGTGAGACCAGGCATCCCCGGCGGTCTGGTGGGGCTGTTAGTGAAGATGAGGCAAGCTAGTGCCCAGAGTTGCCGAGTGTGATCGCTGATCAGAGTGGGCACCGAGGCGAGAGAATTATCGAGTCCGCTGACCCTGGTCCAGAAACCTGCCGCGTCGGGAATCGAACCCTGGTCCCGGGCCGTCCTCTGCTCTCGGGTCTGCCGCCTCTAACCAGTGAGCCACACTACTTCACAAACTGGACCAAAGACAGCTAAAACAGCTATTTCTTTCCATGGAGCATAGATCTCTAAAAATTGATCTACAAAGTGTTCAAGAACAGACCGAATCCTAAAAAGACGGTCACAATCAGGGTGATCTTGTGGCAATGAAAAAGCATTATCAAAAAAATGCAGCCCCTGAAGCAAAAGTAAACACTGATCATTACTAATAATTGCAGGAAATATGTCTGTTGCCATCAATGGATTGGTAGACTAATTTGAAGCCAGGGATGGCTTCCTTATCAAGCCCATCAAAAAAGTCATACCCAAAAACATCTTCATCTCATCCAGATTTGTGGGAGTCCCCCGGGTAGCTCTAGTGCGGGGCCTAAGTCTGGCACTGTTGTCCCTCAAAAACTGTTAAGCATACTAATTAGTCTGCTCAACAATCTCAGGCAAAAATACATCGATAAAAACTGAAATAAATGTATAAGCAAAAAACGTTCACAATACACTCTACATCCCGCATTACCACTAGAGGCAGACAACACCGGCTGCACCATGTTTAGATCAACCCAGAGTCAAGCACTTCTAGTAGGAAGCCTTGCAGCCCCAGGCTGCAATCCTGATGTCTCTTGCTGCACCATCAACACAAGAGTGTCCTCCTCTAAAACAGGCACTTCATCCTCACTGAGAATAGCTTCATCATCAGAAGATTCCTTGTGGACAAAAAACTCACTGTCAGAATCTTGCACTCCCTAAGACGCACTGTCAGTCTCATAATCCTATTAGATTCAAAAAGCATACCAACCACCTGCTTAGCAGTAAATTTATCATTATAAAAAATGGGGTTACCCAGTAAAGTCAAGGGACCTGGGTATTGGTCGGTACAGAAAAACAATGGCCCTAAACTATTGTGGCATGAAATCAGAACAACAGCATTAAATGAGTGTAAATATATCCATTTAGGCACATAGTTATAGGCAATAAAAAAGTTTAAGGCCACTACAGAAATGACTGATAACTTAAATTAATTCAATCATATTAGAGTTGTTTCAAAAAACCACAATGATTCAAAACATGATGTACATTGTTATATCCACACGGTTATTATCATAAAGAACGGGATGTGTGAATGTTTAGTGCTCATGTGAAAAAGTAGAAATGGAAAAAGAATAAGCAATTGTTGTTGCATTAGGAAATTCAAATGACTTATGTCATATGGGATCCAGTACAAGTTGAAAAGGTCTCCCTTTTGATATTCAGGCCTAACCCTAAAAGCACATTAGATACACTACATTTGTTAAACTGTTGTCTTCACAGTGTAATTTCATCTGTGTCTCAGGTGTGGGGGGTCATATGTAGAGTGTAGGCCTACTCGACGTTTCGACTTTGTTGGGTAAGGGCGAGTATAGTCCTCAGCTGCTGGTCTTCCTCAGGACGGGGTCATGGGGTATCTGAAAATAACTGTGATATTTCAGATAAAGTGGCCGTGCCAAGTGGAGCAACACTATTAGTATAAGTGCCTAGACAGATTAAATGAAGTGCCTCAACAATTACAATAATTAAATGGGCTCACCAATGTATTAAGTCTGGTGAGTAACCAAAGGTTTGGCTGATCAATCCTGGATTGGCTTAGAATAAATGAATAAACAATCCTGTAGATACTTCAGATGTGGGAACGTTTCCCAGTACTACAGATAAACATACAAAAATGTGACAGTTAGACAAAGAAAAAACTCATAGATAGTGCTTCAGACAACCGAAAAAGGGGTGGCAGAATCACCCGCTGTGTGGAGGTGTGGCATGGGGGCGACTAAGGGTATGAGTCAATTGCTTCATTAATCTGCAGGAAATAGTACAGTGATTAATCACGCTGAGCGTTACAACGAGGACTGCATGTCTCAAAAGACAACTAATGAAGGGTGCACACATCTGGGGGTCAAGAATAAACTTGAAAGAAGAGAAAATATCCAGAGCTTAGTTACAGCATGCCGCATCCGTCGGCCTCACTGGTGGAACCGCCAATCTCTCTCTCCACACAGTGGGTGAGTCTGCCACCCTTTTATCTGTAGTACTGGGAAACATTCTGATCAATGCAGCCTTGCTCTAGGTTGTAATATATCTTTCAACCATCATGGATTATGTGATGCAACTTATGACTCCACAGAAATGTTTAAAATAAAGCACGTATTGCTCTTAACTTAGGAAAGGCTTTTGACTCCTTCCACCATATGCTTAGAATCTTAATTTTTTTGGGAGTTGGTCCATATTGGTGCTAGTGGGTAGATATCTTATACACAAATTCCTCAGATTGGACGGGACAGTATATCTATGATTCTTGGGCATTGGTAAGGAGCACCGGTCAGAGTTGGCCATTATTGCTGTTGCTGTCTGCTATAGCTGACAAACCCCTTGCCACCTGGTTGCACTGCACAATGGGGGATACTACTGAGAAGTATAAAGCATGAGGTATCACTATATGTAAAATATGCAGGATTGGATTTTTTTTTCCATTGAGCAGATATTGATGAATTTGCGGTAATTGCTGGTCTCTATGTGAATTGGGCAAAACCCTGCATTTGTGCCCTTCAATTGAGAAGCACCCTTCCTTCGCTTCTACTCCAAGAGTCCAGGTTATCAAACAAGCCTGTATCCTTTAGATACTTGTGGACTAATATTTATCATTCAGATGAAGACCCCCATGATGGTAACTTGGGCAGAGTGGTCCAAGCACTTCACAGAGAGATTACATTTTAGTCCTCTCTCTCCTATGACGTTATGGGCATATTGTCTCTAATCAAAATGGTCATACTCCCCCGTTTACTATATTATTTTGCCAACCTCCCTTTACTCATCCCTTGCTCCTTTTTAAGATGAATGATTTAGTATAGGTTGTAGGATGTCATCAAGCTGCTCTCTCTACTTTCAAATTGCCCGTAGAAGCTGGTGGCCTTGGCCTCCCTGATTTTGAACAATATTACTTAGCACCTCATCTTCAATGGATATCCTGTTTGCTATCAGGCAACTCATTGGCTGAGATGGGTTTAACATTACGACTTTTGGAGATGGACTTTTAGAGATGTAGCATTACATTCTCTGTTGTCTCCCTCTACATATTCACTACATTTCCTTCATACAGGGCTATGTATGGCCCTGTTGTGTCTCAACTGCATTTAAATGATTATAAAAATTGTCCTCCCTACACACCTGCAATACTTCTTCTTGGTCGATCCCACCTACAATATTTAGACCCCTGTAGGACTTGGCCCTATTTAACTAAAGTTCCCTAAACTTTTTAATTTCCCCCTAGACCTTTTGTAGTGACCTGGTGTAGCCAACTTAGATACTTTGGACACTTTGCCACTGCTAAACAGTGTCAAAGTGCAAGTGCTCCCTGTAAAAAGTGTAATGGTAATTGGTTGTCCATGATTGGTATGTTTGCCTTACTAGTAAAGTCCCTAGTAACATGCACTATGTGTGTCAGGGCTGCTAATGCAAATGCTAATAGTGGGCCTGCAACACTAATTGTGCCACCCACACAAGTAGCCTTAAAAAGGAAACACAGGCCCACATTGCAGGGCCTGTACGCAGTATGTTAAACTGCCATGTTGTTCTAGCAGGTCCCCCCCCTTGCCAGACCTTACCCTTCCTCTTCTATGTACCTCATACACCCCTATTGTAGACCCAGGGCACCCCCTGGGCAGGGTGCAGTGCATGTGAAAGGTAGGACATGTACCAAGGTGTATACCATGTCTTGCCAGTGAAATAATCTCCATTTCGTTTTTCACTGTCAAAAAGCCATCTTGCCCATAGGATAGAATAAGAAGGCTGTGTATTATGTTTTCCAGCCTATCTTCCCATAGGCTTAAGATGGGAAGGTAACATTTAGTAAATGTAAAATGCAAATGTACTAGTATTTATATCGCGCAAATCACCCACATCGCAGGTATCTAAGCGCTTTCTTAGGGAACCCGTCCTGGTTAAGCATGAGCGAATTTTGCGGATCTCGCGTTCGCGAATTTTGCGGATTTGCGGATTCGCAATCCGCAAAATCCGCGAATTCCCGCGAATTTGCGGATTATTTTTTTTTTGTGTTCGCCCGTGTTTCTGCCAGTTCGCGAGGGTTTTTACAATTTCTCAATTTGCGAACTTACCTGTCGGGTCGCAAGTTTTGCGAACTTGTTGTTTCTACGTGTCCAGCCTGTTTGGGACACTCTTCTTCATCACTGCCACTCTCTGTCACCACTGCCACTCTCTGACTACTCATGCCACCCTCTGGCCCACCCATGCCACCCTCTGTTTCATCACCACACCCTCTGGTTGTCCAGTGTACATTATTTTCGGCAAAGCAAAGCACACCTTCCCTGCCTCAAGTGACCTGAATTAATTTGGGGCTGATTAATGTGTCACAGAATATTTTTTTAGCTGGCACCTGCTTCCTTAGTGCGCCCTGATTAGTGATCTTTTGCACTTGCTAAGTGCTTTCATTGTTGCAAAATTAGTTACAACACCTGCCCTGCCCCAACTGACAATAATGAATTAGGGGCTGATTAATGGATTTTAACTTCCAGCCTGGCTCCTGCTTGTCTCCCTTAGCTGTAATTCAGGACCTTTGTGGCATATGTGTAACTATTCTGAGGTTCAGAGCAGGGTCACATAATAGTTTCAACTGGCAACTGAACTCTGGAGGGGCCCCTCAGGAAGCACTACAGGAAATGGCTACTAATGATGAGCCTGAACTTTTGAACCTGGTAAGTAGTTACTTTCAGTTTTGCTAAGATCGTATTTCTGCAATTTTGCACTTATTCGCGGGGCGCGAACTCACGCGAACAGTGCGAGCAGTGCGAGCAAAATCCGCTGCTCGCGGATTTGCGGATTTTGCGGGAGATTCGCGAATCTCGCGGATTGCGAATTTCCCGAAAATCCGCAAAATCCGCGAGCGGAACGGATTTTCCGCCCATGCCTAGTCCTGGTATTCCCCAGTGAAATAACCCCGGCAGGGTATCCACAAGGTGAAAGCCAGGCATCCCACCGCGAGGGGCCGTTGTGGAGATTAAGCAAGCTATTGCCCAGAGTCGCAGAGTGTGAACCCGTGAGTCGAGTAGGCACCGGAGCGAGAATTATCGAGTCGGTGGAATTATTGAGCCCAAGCCCCATCAAGGCGGGAAATTGAACCCTGGTCCAGGGCCAAACTCAGCTTCCGGGTCTGCCGCCTCTAACCCCTGAGCCACACTTCTCCAATAATAACACATCTTTCTATTAAGGTGGCTTTTGCATTACGTGTTTATAAGCCACTCTTTTAGAAGTGCCTGGGTTTTTGTACTCTAAACATTTATGTGTGTCTCTGCCTGGTTGTGGATTGTCTGCCTGGTTTTGAAAGTGAAAGGATCCGGGGAATGTCTTGACCCAGGGGAGGAGGTGAGACAGCAACAGGCTGACCTGCATCTGGAGTGTAGGGAGAGGAGTAGCCCCTAGAGGTGAAAAGGCCTGGATTGCTGCTATAAAACAATTGTCCCATCTCCTGCTGAGGGATTGAGAATCCGGACCCCCACTAATCAAAGGAAGAAGGTGTCACTGGTAGGGAGGCACCCAGAACTGGTTTGAACAGGGGTCAGTGCCCCCTGAAACACAAAGACTTCCAATCCATTGAGGGGTATAACTAGGAGAGCTGAAGCCCCTGAACTTTGGAGAATGGCTGAATCACGATTGAACAAGACTGGAGCTACTTCATGGTCAAGAGGAACATTTGTAAAGTGAGAAACAACTGAAGGGACTGAAGGAAAGGACTGACCCTTGCTGTGTGTTCTGGGGCTGGCATGCAGTTTGCTTTTCTAACCAAGGAAAGGCTAAAGGGAAAGGACTTTGCTGCGCTGTGTCCTGAAGTAACTTAACCCCAAGGGCCAGGGTGAGCTGGCTCCCTCTTGCGTAAACACAGGAACACAAAAGTTCATCGATGCTGTGTGTGTGTGTGCTTGCTACACTGTGAGACTTTCGTGAGAATTGGCCTTGTTATCGTTTGCACCGGAATCCAAGTGAGTCTCATCGATGCTGTGTGCTTGTGCATCAAGCACCGTGGGACCTTCGTGAGGATTTGCCTTGTTAACGTGCACCCAGAGTATAAATGAGTCTCTGCGACTCTGTGCGCGTGATCTTCGTGCAGCCTGAGACATTCGTGTGGAGTGCCCGGTGATTGTGCACCCAAAGCTCAAGGAAGTCTCAGCAACGCTGTGTGTGTGTGCCCTGTGGCAGCCTGAGATCTTCGTAACCGTAGCGGCCCGGACCTGCAGCCCCAGAGGAGCTGAGTCTCCAGCCTGGGCCCGCAGTTTCCGATTCACAAGCATCGCATGGGAGGTACAGCCGCTGGACGAGGAGAGGAGAGTGAGTTTGGTCCCCCAGGTAATGTGTGTCCTAGGGTGGGGTGTTGGCTCGGAGGGAGACGCTCTCGGCCTCTCTCTCATTCCGGCAACGCGAGCCTCGGCTTCGGCTCGTATCACAGCCCATTTTGCCATGGGAGTGGCAGTACTGGGGCTGGAGTGTGGAGCTGCACTTTTTGATTACACCGTACCTGTGTTGGCGGCAACTGTTGAGAGGCTGACTGCAAGTCAGAAGGAGTGGAGGAGAGACTGCCTAAGGCACAGTGATCAGTGCCTGAGTGTATTACACATTATTCCATTTCTTCATAACGGAGAACCTAAAGTGCCGATTGTTGCGTTATGCATTGTATTCTTTTTACATTGCAGAGTGTCCAATTGCTGCTTTACGCCTTACCTTATTTTTACATTGCAAAAGTGTCTGATTCTAGCATTACGAACTGTATAACATGATATTAGGATTACAGGAGAATGTTGAGAAGTTCTCATTAATACCACCAGAGCTTACAAGGGCTGGCTGGCCTAACAACAGGCCAGGAGAAAAAGTACACAAACTCATATGTTAGATTTATATTGTGTGGTCTTATTGTATATCTTTTTATATAAATGTTATACTCATTTTTATAAAACTTCTGTGGAGTCTATTTGTGGTGTCAAATACTTTACACATGTGCCTTGAAGATAAGCCTGGCTGCTTGTACCAAGGTACCAAGGGAGTTATCTCAGAAGGTGACTTACCTTTCCCTGACGTGGAACGGTGGGTCACTATTTGGCCTAAGGCATCTAGCTCAGCCAACCAGGGATTCCAGGTCTAACAACCCCTTTAGAGCATCTCTCTGTATATCTTGGGAGGTGGACCTGTGGAGATCATTTCATGATGCTAAATGTCAAATCCTATTGAAATATCCACATTAGCAAAATAAATACTGGGGCACTCAAAGGATCCTCACTACTATCTGTCAGATGCTGACCTACTATACATGTTCTGGACATTTGGTTTTCCTACTTACTACTGGGAGAACTTTGCAGTGATGCTGACTCACACGACAGGCCAAACCTTGGTCAACTCAATGGAGTGTCTTGCTAAGGTCTGTTTCCCACACCAAACGTGATAAAGCTGCCACAAAATTCATAGATCTCTCTATGCTTTTAGATAAATGAAACATCACAATACACTGCAAAAGCATGTTTCCCCCTTCTGTTGACACACAGGGTTGTAGATCCAGGGGTGGGGGGTTAGGTAAATGTATTCTTGGCTTTAGAGTTGGGTCTGAGTCTGGTCTTCCATGCCTTTTATTGGTTTGTCTCGTTGTATTCCTTGACAGAAGCCCACCTAATGCAATATGTATTGAACCTGTTCCTCATAGGACCAGTGTGTCTTAAAGCTTGGTCATCCCTCCGCCCTTTGGCATGTTGTTTTTCAGGGGGAAATTTGAGATTCACACCCCTTGAATCTCACTGACTAAGCTCATCCCTATTGACACATGAAGCACAGTTGTCTTCCCTTGGCTGCAGTCCAAAAGTGCGCTCCTACATAGAGGGGGACGTGCAGGTTGAGGAAGCATTCTACAGTGCAGGGCTGGGATCTCCTTTTGGAAGAGTTTAAGACACACAGCAAAAACGACAACCATCCTCTTCAGACTTCCCCTGACTATTTTTCTTGTGGTTTATTCTTAAGCTAATACTCCAAATGATTCTCACTAACTGCATATCATTTGTTCAGACCCTCTTTTTTAGGTCTCGCCTAGCGGTGCAGTGCATTCGCTGCCCGCCTTGGCGAGATGGATTGTCATCGATTTTTGTTTGGAAGGGGGACAGGAGATGTGCACGCCTCCGGACAGAGGATGTGCACATTTGCGGCTCGTGACAGCATTTCTGCAAAACGTGCGCATGGCGCGATTTCACTTTCCCATGTTAATTTTGCTGCATCTCGTCTCTGGTGCAACTTTTTAACTAGGGGGTAAGAATTTTTTTTTTTTTTAATGCAACTTAACACTGCTTAGCAGTGGCGCTGATTCCTCCATCGGTGGCCATACACGCACACTTGCCAGAGGTAGGCTTGTTGTCAGGGGTCTGGCAAAGTTCAACCTCTGTGTCTGTTTTTTTCTACACATTGTTTATTTCTTTTATTTGCTTCGAGTTGTGCGTGCGTGTGCAGCAGATAGATTTAAGTACCTCAGGGAACTTTGCAGGCCTTTAAATGTCTATGCGGGCACGAAGGCGGAGTGTCTGAAGAGCACCCCTCGCATGTTCATCTCCGGCTCACGTCTATAGTGAGCATTAATAGAAGGAGTGGCTCCTGCAGGACCCAGGACTAGTTGATTTTGTCCCCAGGAGCTGGGGGATACGGATACCTCCCCAAGCGTAGCTGACACATAACATTTGGATGCCGCATATCTGATTCCACTGAGTTTTAAACCAGTAGATTACCCACTGGGCTCCCGTTCACCCGTCCTCTATGTTATAGTAGAAGGAGAAATACCTTATTTCTACCGGCTCCCCATTTCTGGAACAGGAGCAGCCCTCATTCACAACATCAAGAGTTGGGAGTTGGGAAAAGACACCGCCGAACCTTAACATCCCCTCCCCCATGCATTGTCTGCAGTCATTTGTGCCTCGCCGTCTTGGTAGCTTACACATGGTTATCTTGTCATAAAAATAACTTGGTTGACAAGGCTCTTCTTACATAGTTTTACCATCTGTAACCGCAGTAAATAGCTTGTGTCACCATTATCTAATATAATCAACAGGTTAATTGTGCTCAATAGACCGAGCTCATTAGGATTGAAGGCTAGGTTGGCCTGCTGGCATCCAATCTCTTGATGTGCAGGTCACAGTGTACTGACTGAGCCACCTCTGCGTCCTCATACCTCATCTTTATATTACCCTCAAACCAGTGCACACTATTGCTTCTCCCCAGTTAAATGCAACAACAAATTCCCAAAGCACCAATAAGGAAACGTCAGCTTCTCATCTCCTGCACACCTGTGCCTCCAATGTGCCTCCTCTCAAAAGGAGACGGAAGGAGGCACTTAGTAAGCCCGGGCGTGGCACCTCAATCAGGCACTCTTCTTCCACTTCTGTGACAGACTTTAGGCTGAATCTGCTGGTCTCACATGTGCACCATCAGTCGTGCAGTGTGGCAATTCCTCTCTGTGAAGATCATGGCCATGGTAAGAATTAAATAAACAGTTAGAATCCACTCCTTGAGATTAAGGGTGTCTCCTCCACAGTGGGGAACACCTTTATGTTTTTAGGTCCCCTCACACACACCAACAGGCCCCTTGGTGTCATGCTTCATCATCGGGGCCATCGTACCCCTCTACGGGGTACGGCGTGCTGCGACCTACGGAGACATGGGAGCACTTGTTAGACTATGCGTGGTGTTGGTGAGGGGGTATTTCGATTAAATGTGAGTATATTGTGGGGTTTGGTAAATAGTGCTAGTTCAAAAGAATCTGGCTCGTGGGGTGACTAAAAATTATTTAATAAGCCCCCGGGCTGGTGCTGTTAAAAATGAGGGTGGGAGGTCACTACGCTGACAATGTGCGTTACCTCCTTTTTTTGTGCGTCGACATGTTTCGGTGCCAGAAGCACCTTCTTCAGGACGGGGTGCACAAATCCCCACCTTACTCACGTTTCTCTAACTAATACCAGAATTTTCTAATATAAGTGAGGAAAAATTACAGTGCAGGTAAAAGTAATGTACCTAGCAAAAAAAGACGTTGTCTATTGATCACCCTGTAAAGGAAAGAAGACAAAAAATGTTTTTCTGGTGGTCTCTCTCTCCATATCCATATCCATATGGATATGGGCCTGTTGGTGTGTGAGGGGACCTAAAAACATAAAGGTGTTCCCCACTGTGGAGGAGAAACCCGTAATCTCATGGAGTGGATTCTAACTGTTTATTTAAATATGCCCAGGGAGAATGAATCCATTCGGATTTCTCTCTCTCCCCCCTCTGATTGTTAATTACACGGTAAGAATTAGTCCATATTTGTTCTGTCTTCTGTGTCATTCTGTTAACCGTGTCATGCCTTTACTTGGATCAATGCTGTAGTTACCATTGGTGCAGCAGGTGCAGTCGCACCTGGGCACAGGGCCCAGAGGGGCCCACTGATCCAACCCTAACAGCAGTCACAGGGACTTTTCCCCGCTTGCATCAGCCCCATGGCATCCTTGCAACACTAATGACTCGGATCTGCAGAGAATAACATGCAGGCTTTGGTCGACTCCCAAATGCCTTCACCTTTGCTATACTCCATGCACTGTGTGAGAGTACATGCTCAAGGCGCTGACATGGTGGTTCCTTGTCCACTTAAAGCACCACACACTAGCTGAACTGTTTCAAAAAAGCCTCAATAGCGGATACACAAGTGTGAACTGAGTTGCAATGCAGCTATGTATCTGCAAGTTGGTGTTGCTAACGTATCTGAATTATGCCTACCATACTACCATCACATGCCATGATGCCACCCATCTGCCCATTTTTATGTCTCACCTGCCAATGCGCCTTCGCATTGCTGGCGAGATTATAGTAAGGGCAAAAGAACAGTCTACCAAAACGGCACGGTAGTGACTGTGGGCAGTCTGTGAACTGACATGTCCTCCTTGTCAGTGTCCCCACTGACCAGGCCTAACCTTTCCCTTTCTGTGCACATTGTTCACCCCTATGGAAGGCCCAAGGTACCCCCTTGGACAGGGTGCAGTGTATGTGGAAGGTAGAGCATGTACTAGTGCAGGTGACGTGCTCTGGTAGTGAATGACAGCCATTTTTGTTTTTCACTATTGTAAGGCTACCTTGCCCATAGGCTATCATGGAAAGGTTGTTTTTAAATCCGGTGTTTGAGAACAGCACTTTTAGAAAGTTGCTGTTCTCTTGTCTGACCTTTCTGTGTGCCTTGGCCTGTTTGTGAATTAACTGTCTGGTTTGTGAGTGACAGGGCCTGGGTGGCTCCCAGAGGCTGAATGGGTCCTCCCTGGGCTGAATAGCCCCATCTGCATCTAGAGTGGTGGGAGGGGGTAGCACCTGGGTCTGAATAGGGCTGTGGCTGCCTTCCAAAATGCTGGCTCCACCTCCTGCTGGGCGGATGACAACCCTTCCCCTCTCTCTGAAAGGAAAGGAGAGACCAGGAAAACAAAGTGCTCAAGGAGCACAAAGGGAGCAAAGACTTTTAGGGGTATGAGTACAGGACCCCTGACTACAGAAAGTTAGATCATCCTGGAATCAAGAAGGAACCTCTGCCAAGGAGAAAGCTGGAAGACTGAATAAGGAAGACTGATCTGCAGTTGCTTTGCTGCGAAGGAGAGGGGAAGGACTTTGTTGTTGCTTTGTCCCCTTGCTTGAATAGATCTCCAAGTGGCTGTTGTGAGCTAGCATCCTGTTAAGAAGTCCCAGGAACAAAAGGACTTCACCCCCAGCTTTCCCTGACTTCTGCTGAGAGAGTTTTGCCCTTCGTGAGTGCTGAATCCGACTAAGGGGCATCTGAAAGTTGTGGCCTGCTGTTTGGAAATCTGGAGAACAAGAAACTAAGACTATCTGCAAATTTTCACACATCGCTCTCTTCTAGAGCACATACCCGTCAGTGCAAGGAAATTCCCGCCGCCGCGAAGATCGAGATCATCGCTGCGCCCGTTGCCGCTGCAAGAACCGACGCATCCTTCGCATGCGGAACGCATCGCTCGGGTGCAGGAAAAGTACCATCACTGCGAGTATCGTCGCAGAGCCTGTTGTCGCTGGGTGAGATATCCGCAAAGCTTGCTTGCGGACGGCATCACGTAGCTGCGAACATCGTCACAGAGCCATCGCATTGAGGGGTCGCGTAAGGAGAAGATTGACGCTGCGCTGCGCATCGCCACCGAACCTGAGGTCGTTTCCGCCCCGAAGATCGTCGCATTGTGCCTTTGCGAGACGCTCCCTATGGAACCTACACACCGGAATCCATACAAGTAATTCCCTCCCTCCCCATACAAACCGGATCCGTCGCAACACTCCTGCTGCGTCCAGCGGGGCTGTCGCATTGCCTCCCCAGGGTCTCAGGAGTGATGCATCGCTTATTTTCCACTGTACCAGCTTCTGTTTTTGAACTTTGTTGCATCTAAAGGTACTGTTGGCTAAACGTGACGCAACTGTGAACTATTCCAACGTAACTGTGGATTATTTTGACGCAACCATTAAGAACTCTTTAAAAACCATATCTTGAACTGTGTATGTTGGATTCTTGTTGTTTTGGTCTTGTTTAGTTTAGATTAAATACTTTTAATATTCTAAACTGTTGTGGAGTCCATTTGTGTTGTTTTCACTGTTTTACTGTGAGTATTGGTACCAATATTTCACACATTGCCTTTTGATAAGCCTTACTGCTCGTGCCAAGCTACCAAGGCGGTGAGCAGGAGTTATCTATAGAGTGTATCCTCCTTACCATGACTAGAAGCAAGGGTCCCTATTTGGACAGTGGTACCTACATCTGCCAACTAGAGACCCCCAGTTCTAACAGTACATAACTGTGTAATACATTTTTCTGTTCATTATAATGGCCATTACGAATATATCGCAAACACCCCATTTCCTCAATAAAGTGGGGGAGCCACTTTTACCGTGGAAACAATGGTTTGGACTGCTGGAGTCTCACCTCATGGCAATTGCAGGGAGAAATTTTCATCTCTGCGAAAACTGCATACACTGCTTCACAACCTAGGGATTGAAGAGCGTAAAACATACAACAACATCACAGCATCAGCAGAAGTGCATGAGGATAGCAACAATGATGATAACGTGTATTTAGTCGCAGATAATAGACTTGAAAAGCATTTTGGGAAAACTATCAATGGTGTACTAGATAGGCACAAGTTCTTTTCGAGGGTACAAGAGAAGAACAAAAATGTTAAAATGTAAATTGCGGCTTTGAAAGGCCTGGCTAATACTTGTGAATTCAAAGCCCTGCAAGATTCCCTAATTACAGATCAGTTAGTATTATGCACCCAAAACACCCAATATACAGTAGCAGCTCCTAGTTGCTAATCCAGACCTCAAGCAAGCTATTGGCATAGCTGTTGGTATTGAACACACTGCAGATTGCATGGTAACCATGAAGGGGGAGGGTGAGAAAAGAACTAAGGTAAAGGCAATAAGCAAACAAGAGGTTACCAAGGAGAACAAGAATAAGGGATCCAGTGTTCTTCCCGCAATAACCAAGCTCAAATGTTACAGGTGTGGTATCCCTAGCCATCTGGCTAATTATGTAGGGTGTCAAGCTAGATCAGTCACCTGTCACAAATGCAGGAGAAGGAGTCACTAATCCAGATTCTGTAGAGATCAACAACCTAAAGCTGTACTGACTATTGAACAGGAACCTCCCCAAGAAACCAAACTGGTGTTCCAGTTACAAATCGGCGACAAGACTAATGATTTCCCTTCTTGTACCATCACCTTGGAAAAAAGAGAGGTGACGGTGTTTGTTGATTCTTGCTCACCCTATACCTTGGTGGAAGCTAGGATGTTTACTAAAATGTTTCACCGCTGGAGACTAGCCTTGAAGATGCGCTCACAGCATGTGCCTCCTTCCCACAGCAGTACTTCACCATTGGAGAACGGGCTAGACGATGCCCCCAGACCAACTCTGTCTGTAAGTTGTTCGGGCCCCCTCCTTCTCACTCCGGCACATGGCACTCATGACAGGACCTTCATCCATGCCACATGGACAACACCAGTCTCTCCGTTTCACGCTGAACTGCCACCACAATGCTGCTTAGCTTATGTTCTTGGCATCATGGAGGGCTGCGCCACGAAAATCTCAAATCTTTTGCCTCAACTTCTCACAGCGGGAGATAACATGTAGGCTGGAAGCATTCATCAAAAGCACTCCTAACAATGAATATGGCAGCGTGAAGCTGTGATCCAATAACAGCATCTCTCAGGCAGGCAGTTTTCACTATTCCATGGTTATAAAAGAAGCTCTGGTATGTGCATGGGCCATCAAACATTTCCGCTTCTTCCTGGGGGGTATTCCCTTCACTGTGAAGACCAACCACAAACACCCCATGTGTGCTTTCACAACTAAGGGGTCTGAGAAAACCACACCAAGGATATCAAGATGGATTTTGGAACTGGAGGGATACAATTTCAATGTAAAGTATATGCCAGGTTAAAAAATGTAGTACCAGATTTCATTCCTCGCTCACCTACTGATGTTGATGACTGTGCAACCTTAGCGGAAGAGGATGAAATGATCCTTAAAGTGTCTTACCTGAGCAAAGAAGAATGGGAGGAGTTCTTACATAATGATGAGGAAATGAAAATCCTCAAAAACCTCATTGTCAAGGGGTGGCCTAACGAGAAGAGTAAGGTCGCCACTCCATTGAGCGTTTTCTGGGACGTGAAACAGGAATTAAACATTCAAGAGGAGACAGTTTATAGGGGAGAGAAGATTGTTCCAACTGTGGCACTCAGACATAAAATTGTGGATTTAGCCCACATTGGTCACTTGGGGCAGTGTTTCCCAAACTGTGGTCCGCGGACCCCCAGGGGTCCGTGACACATTCCCAGGGGGTCCGCAGGCAACAGTTTTAAAAGCACAGAAACGTTTCTGGTATAATTAGCAGCTTTCCAGCAACAATAAAAGTGTCAAGAGAATGCCAGTGATTAATGTACCTGATGGAGCTGAGGAGAGTTTTGTTCAGTTGCAGCTTTGATTGAACTAATGTAGAACAGAGGGTTAATGTGCCTACTGCAAAGAATGTGTATCATGCATTTGTCACAGCAATTCTTTCGTTATTGTGCACTTCATAAGTGACAACGTAATCTAGTAGAGGGACCTATAAACTGTCATCAAAGAGCTGCTTGCAAACTGCATGGTACCAGTTAGTAACTTATATTTTTACCCAGTTATTCATTATCCTGATGCTGCTAAAAAGATTTATTTGGGTGGAAATACATTTTTAATGTTAAAGTCAGTGCTAGCCACTGTGTTAAGTTCTGAATCCTGAGTTTGTGCTTTTCCAGACCAAGCACTCTTTAAACATGTTATATACACACTGATGTACATGTATGATTCAATGTCTCTATATGTGTGTGATGTAAAGTGCTCTGACATCCTACAATGGTATGAGAGATGCTATCAAACAAATTAAATACATGTGACAGAGGGGCTATTACTTCAATATAAAATACTAAGCGCCAGATGTACGATCTGTTTTTATATGCGCGAACGGGTTCGCGAACCCGTTTATGCATGCAAAAACCTATTGAGCCATGTACATAGCCTATTTCGCGAGTCACAATTTGTTTCGGACTCACTAAATAGGTTTTGCAACTTGCTATTTGGAAGGGGCATTCCCTTCCAAATAGGGAGTCCCAAAACCATGTACAAATGTTTTGCGGTCGCAAAACAGTCGCAATTACCACCTACTTCAAGCAGATGGTAATGCATTCGCAAATGGGAAGAGGTCCCCAGGGGACCCCTTCCCCTTTGCCAATGCATGCAAAATTATTTTTTTAAGGGCAGGCAGTGGTCCCAGGGACCTTTGCCTGCCCTTAGAAAATGAAACAAAAACGTTTCATTTTCTTTTTGTTTTTAAATGCATGGTAAACTGGCTGCATTTTTTTATTGCTTTGTTTAAAAGCAGTCCCAGACATGGTGGCCTGCTGAGCTCAGCAGGCCACCATCCCTGGGAGGGCTGACATTCCCAATGGGCTCGCAAATTGCGAGAGGTTCATTAATATTAATGAACCTCACTATTTGCGACCCCATTGGGAATCCCAAACAGTGTTAAAAACACTCTTGTACACTTCATTTAGCGACTCACAATTTGCCACTCGCAATGTGTCGCCAATTGCGAGGCGCTAAATTAAATGGTCGCACATCTGGCCCCAAAATCCTTAGTACTTTGAGTATTTGTTTTGTGTGCACAACTGTGTATTTTTTTAGAATTACTGTTTTAATTTTGAAATGTAACTTATACAAATTGCTTGGGGGTCCCCGGCTTCCAGTGGTGACTCAATGGGGGTCCTCAGGAGTCAAAAGTTTGGGAACCACTGACTTGGGGTATAGCCTTATTAAGTACAAAATAAGATTAGATTACTGGTTGCTGGGGATGGATACTATGGCTGAACACACAGTGAGGGACTGTCTCGAATGCAGCAGATCAGACAAAATACAGCAGGCAAGGAAACCCCTCCTATACCCTGTTTCTTGCCAGATAGTCCTTAGTCTAAGCAAGCTCTTGATATAATTGGTCCCCTCAACCTCAAGAGCTTGAAGGAACGTTTCATACTGGTCATGGTGGAATATCACACTCGGAGGGTGGTTTATAAATGTGTGCACCAAATAGACACAAAGGTACTGATAAGCTTCCTGAGGGATGTATTCTTTGAGGAAGGAATCCTGGTCATCTTGGTCACCAATAAAGGGGTGCAGTTTACCTCAGAAAATATGGTTGAATTCCTATCTGAAGTGGCATCACCCACCACAAAACAGCCCTGTATTGTCCCCGTGCCAACGAGTTGGTAGAAAGCATGAACCGCCTTGTAAAAGAGTGCATACAGCATGCAGAGATCTTAGGTATCTCGGCAGAAGACGCTTTGCAAGACACACTTTGGGGGTATCGCACTACTCCTAACTTAGTCACAAGGGTATCCCCCTTTAGTTCATTAAAGGGTGGGCTCCTAAAACCAGACTCTCACCTCCCCTAAAAAGGCAGAACACCTGTGCAGTGAATTGTGAAGAGATTAGCAAATGAGTGGCCGATCACTCAGACAAGTATAAAGCTAGGTATTATGTAACTAAACATGTAAAATCTCGCACGGTCAGAGAAGGTGATTGGGTGTGAGTGGACCCTCCCAAACCACACAGAACGGAGGCCACAAGGTTCTCTGAACCCATGAAGATAATCAAGGGGGGATGAAATGTAGTCCAGCTTGCAAACAGACAAACATGAAGCGAGGACAGAATTGTCACTCCCAGGGAAGTGTTGGTCCCTCAAGTTGATGTGCAACGGGGCGGAATGGCAAACGTGGCTCCTAGGAGATCGTTAAGGCCTACGTCTGCACCCACATAGACTAAATATTATTGTGTCACATGAGAACTTCAAAGTTATTGTTTTGCAAGATACTGTGTTAGATGTTCATCTTGTTGCATAATGTGGTCCTTTTACCCCTGGTTCTGTGAAACCCCTTTTGTGACCTGAAGGTAGTATTGTCACTGCCTTGCACCCCCACTTCTCCCTCCCTCCTTCCTTCCTGTTCTTTCCTTCCTTCCCTATGTAAGGAGATGTTTTCTAATCCCCACTTGGTATGCCCTGCCACCCCTCTGCCCTCCTGCCCTATGGTATAGCCCAGGCAAGAATGTGTGAACATTCCACAGCTGACGCCAGCTGACTGGAACCTGTGATGGTGTTAAGATGGAATAAAGAAGTATCCTGTGATTCGTCTTTGTAACACTATTTCGTGGTTGAATTTATACTACTATAATAAAGGAAGAACTTTCAGCCTTTGAGGTGGGTAAACTCAGGAACCACAGCGCCAATCCACACACCCGATACACCGTTGGAATCGTCAGGGTGTGTAGATGGTTATAGGCTATATACATTTTTTTTTTTAAATTTATAGTAAAAATAAAAAAGTAGTCCCTCCGAAGTAGCGCGGTCCAGCGGCGGTGCGAGCAGCGGACAGGCTTGAGGAGCGGCGGCTGAGGTAAGGAGACCCATGTCGGGGCAGGCGGGGGTCGGGGCAGACGGGGGTCATGGCAGGCGGGGGATTTGGCAGGCGGGGGATGGACCGGGTGGGGGCCCGGGCTACTGGACAATGTCGGGGCGGGCGGGAGTCGGGGAAGCCTGTTGCTCCCGGACAAGGTCGGGACCGGCTGCTAGTATCGTATACATGCAAGCTTTCATGCACCAATTTGGGAGCACCTATTTTGCAAAGGCTTGAAAGTCTCATGGGCATATGATTTTGGAGTTTAATTTAAGTGCATTGAGACATTGACCATGAGCGTTTTCAACCAAATAACGCCCTCCTGGCGTGCGCACTCAAGCAAAACACATACAAAATAACTCTTGTCCACTGGAGAGACAAAACAACACCTCCCTGCCTCCTACAGGCTTTTACCCCTTCAAAATGACTCCACAAGATAAAGACATGCTGCACTGCTACTAAATGACTATTGCCCATGTGAGAGGCAAGACTACATTTACCAGCCTCCTGCGGGCGATTAATCTGCCAATGAATACACGTGATAAAGACGCACGCATGAGCCTCTCAGCACAGCTTTGACTAAATATATCATATCCTCCGGGCATCTTATGGACACCTCCATACCTTTGGTTTATCGGTATTTCGATCCCAGGGGTTTTTAGTATCATAACCAATGAGGTGACACAAAAACACCATGTGATTTAAATTGTGATTTGAATAGGTCAAATGAATCCAGCTATTCTGTTCATAAATGTCACTCAGCGCGACTAGCGCTAACATGCAGTGTTATGGGGAAGCAAGTAGGTTTCTCCACGGACGGTGTCCCTTGAAGAAGTAAGGGAAGCAAGCCTCCTCTTTATCTATGCCCAGCTAAACAACAACAGCTATGTATTCACAGATTTAATTTCTCTCGACAGTGTGACTGCAGGGACCATCTCTCTTCTTAAACGTATCATGCCTAACTGATATGTAGGCCACGTAGGTGCACATTTAATAGCTTTTTTCTTATGACATTTGCATGTGCATGCTGTACACTGTCTTTTTAATTTTGATTTTATGCATTTTAATTTACCTTTTAAAGGACCTTTGAAGAGTATATACATGTACAATTAGAAACTATGAAACATACTAAGGGGTGTATTACACACGTTTGCATGCTTTTTGCACATAATAGGGATATTGTGCTAAATTATGAGGCAATTCAATGCAATGTCCATTTATATTAAAAAAATAATTCTAGCCCAGACCATATCAAGGAAAGTGTCCTAAATAATGGTCTGTTTAGTTGAGTGCATGCAATATTAATTTGTGTATGACTGCATGTAAGATTCGTTGGAAATAGCAACCACACCACGTAGCGACTCAATTGCAGCAATCCCTCAAACATTGTTTCTTTCTCGAAGGATGGAAATCAGGAAAACATGGATTCATTGGCATCCCATGTTTTGATGGCCTGTCAGTATTTTGCCTCTGTTTGCCAAAAACCTTCCTATCGCAGGAGTGTTTATTTTAAAAAGGGATGGAGAGGTTTTTTTATTGCATGTTGGTGATAATTATTTTTTTTTCTCTCTGCTCGCATTTTCTATGCATTTCATGATGTTTATAAACAGGAACAATCTCTGCTCGCATTTTCTATGCATTTCATGATGTTTATAAACAGGAACAATCAGCCTTAGAAAGACGCTCAAAATTTTGCAGATTTTTTTAATGCTGGAATACCGATACATTTGTGGTGAATGGGCTGCTAAGTAAAGGTGTGCAATAGTGGATTAGGCTGAGACTCTCCCATTAGAAATTCAGAAATTCCCTCTCACTACATTTGGCAGATCGATTTACTGCACATATTCAGTTACAACTCATCCTTAAAAATGACCCTAAATTCATTCATTGGGGCAGATTTATGAAGGGCTTGCGCCACGTTTACACCGCCGTTGCGTGACGCAACGGCGCGGAAACGTGGCGCATCCCTGCGCCCTATTTACAACGTGACGCATCTAGGAGATGCGTCACGTTGTACAGCACTGCGCCAAGAGGAGGCGTTCCTGCGCAGGGGGGGCGTTCCTGCGCAGGAACGCCTCCTGAAAGTGGCTGAGTGAAATCTATGAGATTTCACTCAGTCACTTTCAGGGCAATGCTGCGTCAAAACCCTGCGCCTGCTTGAAGCAGGCGTAAGGCTTGAGGCAGCATTGGAAGAATAGCCCCCCCCCAGAGCATTGCTGGAGCTGCGTCGCGCTTGCGACGCAACTCCAGCAATGCGCCACATTTCCGGCACACATGCGTCACGCATCTGTGCCGTTTTTGCCCCATGGTGCGCCGCATCATAAATGCGGCGCACCATAGGTGGCGTAGCTGTGGCGCATGTTAACTGGCGCATCCCTCGGGATGCGCCAGTTAACATAAATCTGCCCCAATGTACCTAAACTACCGAAACGCACCATAGGAAAAAGGTGGCACTTACTTTACCTAGATTCAGAAGAACCTTTTACTTGAACTCCTAAAATAAGAAAAAGAACCACATTTTAGTGACTTTCCTGAACAACACAGTAAAGAAGAAAGGTCTCTTGGAGGCTTTCAACAGTAAAGTATTTGTGTCTAACAGTTCACATTGCTCTTGTCTAATTTAATTACTCATGACTACTGAGAACAGGCAATGGGTCCTGGGGCAAGAAGTGGATTTTTGAGGAAGATGAGCCAATTGAGATTCCTTGCATAATAATAGGTTATGTATAAATAACAAAATGTACACAATACACTCACTAATGAAACTGGATCTATGTTATTGACAATGAAAATTTTTTAAAACAAATCTGTCCTGGTAAATGAGACAAAGTCCTAGTAAAAGGCAAAAAGAAGAAGAAAAAATAGGAGCAGTGTAAATGGAAAAAGAAATAGGGTGGATCATGCAGCAGATACATTGGGTTTTTGCGGTATTAAATGGTTATCATAATTTAGGTAGTAAATTATGATTCAGAAATTCTGCTTGTTCCAGAGTTTTGGTCACTGCTAAAGATAAAGACTGTTTCTTTTGGTTTGGAATAAGCATACAATTTTGCTTAAGAAACTTTGCAATGGCTTCTGGACATGTCTTGGGGTGCTGTTGCTAATCTAGCAGTCAAAAAAGCTAGGCGTCTGAACGCAGTTCGAATTGTATGATTACTGATAGTAGCTTTTTAGAGTTAGTGAAGCTAATCTGAATGAATGATCTTTAAACAGCATGCAGCCTGAAAACACCAAGCCAACATCCAAAAGGCCGGCCGCCAGGAAGGGAGGGAGGGGTGTAAGGAATGGAACGAGGGCAACGGGACCAGGAGGAATGAAGATTACTGGTAAGTAATAGGACATTACCCCCAGGTCCCTCCTATCCTCGTCCCATTCCTTAAATATTTGGAGAATACCAAAGCAGAGAACCCATCCTTCCAGACCTTCACCAACACCAGGGGCACCAGACTAGAAATGGCACCCCAACAGGAACAAAAGGAGCCCCCAAGAAAGAGGAAAAATGCAGGAAGGAGCACAAAACAAACCACGTCCCCAACCAAGCGGACAGAGTCGAGACCTCAAAACCAACAGGGGCCGACCAGAAAAAAACACAAGAACCCCCCAGGCAAGCCAGAGGGGGCCCTACAAGCTGAGCCAATCCCCAAGGGAACAACCAGAGGGGCTAAAAAGTCCCAACCCACCCGAACCACCAAAAGAATTCCAGGAAAAGTGGATGCGCCCCAATGGAGAAACAGAGCCAGAAAAGGCAACTGACCAGAGAGAAACCCCTAAGGGCAAAGCCCACGGCCCCAGGCACCAGGCAGCCACCCAACCAGGGACCAAACTGGCCAACTCATCCCAACAGCCAGGAACAGAGGAGAACAGGCCGCACAGGGTGGCAGGGTTGAAGGCCCATTAAAGAACACAGCAGAGGCAAGCCGGAGAGTGAACCCCCCCAAAACAGGGAAGTAGACCCACCGGCGCATTAACCCGCAAATGACCACACCAAAAGTGAGGGAAAGGAAGACGAAACTGAAGAGGCACGCCAAAGCAAGAGAGCAAGGAAAGACACGACCAAACACAGGACCACCCCAACACACCAGGGGAAGCCACCAGCAGAGCTGCAAAGACCAAAGAGGGCAGAACCAGACAGGAAAACAGGCACTGACCCAGAGGAACAGCCAGGAAGAAAAGGAGGTAGGGAACCCAAGCAATGTCCCCCCCCCCCCACCCCCCCCAGCCGACAACAGAAGCAACAGGGAACCCGGAGGCCAGAAAACCACAGAAGGACAAGACTACAGGGCAGGACCAACAAAAGGCCAACCCCAGCCGAGACACCGAAGAGCCACAGGAACAAAAAGGCCGACCCACAGGGAGAAGAACGTGGAACAGAAGAAATGGTCAAGAGGCCAGGCCCGAGGCACACCCCCAAAGCAGGAGACACAAGGACACGAAGCCCAGCAACCCGCTCAACGTAGGCCAGGAAGATCAAAGAAGCGCATCCCAAAGCAGACCTAGAAAAAAACAGGGCTCAACCAAGAAAGACAACAGAGGCCGGACACGGAACTGTGGAAGCCAAACCCCAGAACTGGAAAGGAGGAAACACCCCAAACAATAGCCGACCACCCATCAGGAGGAGAACGGAGAACACCAAGGAACCACCGAAGGCGAACCCTAAAAGTGGAGGAGTGTGGCTCACTGATTAGAGCAAAAAACACAGTTGATGGACAGAATGTAGAACAATGTCATACATTAACCCCAGTACAAGGATCTGGGCCTAAATCCATCGTTTTTCTGCACTCCACATCACCCTGGATTAGACACTAGGCCCACATCCTTGTAGTGGGGTGAATGTATGACATTGTTCTACATTCTGCACATCAACTGTATTTTTTGCAATTTTCACCCCGAGTGTGCTGGGTATACTCAGACGTGAGTCCCAGGCTCTCCACACCACTGGAGTCAAGCTATCCAGGCTGATGAAGGCTGATAGCCAGAAACCGGTCCTTGGATGCTTGATTCCGGTCTGGGAAAGACATGGCTTGGTAGTTCGGACTGGACTGTTCCCATGAGGCACAGGGTCAGAGCTGATTTGCATATAGCCAGTGTCTAACCCAGGGTGGTGTGGAGTGCAAAAAAACCGATGGATTTAGGCCCAGATCTTTGTACTGGGGTGAATGTATGACATTGTTCTACATTCTGTCCATCAACTGTGTTTTTTGCAATTTTCACTGATTAGAGCGGCAGACCCTGATGCAGAGGTCTGGCCCGGGACCAGCGTTCAATTCCCGACGTGGCAGGGTCCTGAGCCCAAAAAAACAAAATGTCCACGGACTCGATAATTCTCGCCTTGGTGCCTACTCTAATCATGGGGTCCCACGCTGCAACTCTAGGCAATAGCTTGCTTAATCTCCACTACGGCGGCCCACCCGCTGCGGGATGCCTGGCTTTCAACTTGGGGATGCCCAGTAGGGGTTATCTCACAGGGAAAAGCCAGGACGGGTTCCCAAGGCAAGCACCTTGATGCCTTCGGGTGATACATGCGCTATATAAGTCGCAATACATTTACATTTAAAAGGAGCAGCAGAAGGGCAAAACAGGAAAGACCAACAAGGAGGACGACAGCGGAACCCTGCAGTACCCACAAATGCCCAAGAAGCCAGCCAGAGAAACCAGCAGGACAGCCAGCCAAGAGGCACCCAACAGGGTGCCACAAGGACCCGGAAGGAGACCCAAGAAGGAGTACAGGGAAAGGTACAACAGCCAACCAGAGCCAGGCCACCCAGAGAGTGGAGAAGCAGAGGGACAGAGCCCAGCAGCCCATACAACAGACCCAGCACCACAGCCAGCTGCAAATGAGTGGCACAGGAAAGGACAGAAGACCAGCCCAGGACTGCGCCAAGGCCCATGAGAACAGGTGGCCAAGAAAGGACCCAAGCAGGGACCAAAAGAGGACCCCAAGCAAACAAGGGCCCCACAGCACAAAGCATGACCCCCCCCAAGCCAAAAAGTGCACCAGCGACCCATACGCACAAGCGAACGGGAGGCGAAACACAGGGACCGCAAGGGCAAACCCAACAGGGGCAGAGCCCAGGCCCCAACAGCCAACCAGAACAACCCAGGCACTGGAAACCAAAGGAGAGGAGCCCGAAGAATCCAAAGGAGCATCACCCAACAGGGGAGTGGGAACAGACCCAAACAAGGGAAGAAGGAATACCTCAGATTCAACAAGAGAGCAAGGGACACAGACACCACAGGCCAAAAACGGCCCGGTGGGAGCACAGGTCCAACAACAAGCCTCCAAATGGAATAGGCCAGAGCCCCAGACCCAAGGCAAAGCCAACCGCAACCCAAAGCAAAGCCAGAGGAGCGGGAAGCAGCAAAACGGCCCACACACCAGGGGTGGCTGACATTCAACACCCACAAGCAGGGAAAGCGCACAGCAAACAGGGCAGGGCACAGGAGCCGGGCACCCGAAGAACAAGGGGCCACTCAAGGCAGAGACCAAACAAGACCAATGACACCCAGCCACCACAGGAGGCAAAAAGGAGCGGCAGGTGAGAAGGCAAGCCCAAACCTCAACAAGCCAACTAGGGAAACGCAAGAGGGGGAAGGAAACCACAACCAGAAACCAAACCCCAGCAACCCTGCAGGAGGCGAGAAGCAAAACCAACTCCAGCCAGAACCCACCAGGGCCACAGCCAGCACCACACCAAGGCCCATGGGGACAGAGGAAAGGCACAACAGCCCCCCCCACGGAAACAAGGGGGAGAATGCAGCGGACCCACAGAAGGCAGATACCCCGAGCACGGGGCAACAAAAGCATCCGGAAGGATGCAAGAAGCAGCCAACAGCGAAAACCACAGGCAGGCACCCAGACAGGCATGCACCAGGCCCGAACCCACAGAAGGGAAGGAATGAATGGGTGGAAGGGCAGCAGGCAGCCAAAGGAAGCCCAAGAACTGAATGGCATCAGGACCCAAAAAATGGCAAAACGCCTGACAAGCTGCCAGAGACAACCAGAACAGGCATAGCAACAGGCAAACCCAGGCATACCTTAAACCAAACAAGACCAATGACACCCAGCCACCACAGGAGGCAAAAAGGAGCGCCAGGTGAGAAGGCAAGCCCAAACCTCAACAAGCCAACTAGGGAAACACAAGAGGGGGAAGAAAACCACAACCAGAAACCAAACCCCAGCAACCCTGCAGGAGGCGAGAAGCAAAACCAACTCCAGCCAGAACCCATCAGGGCCACAGCCAGCACCACACCAAGGCCCATGGGGACAGAGGAAAGGCACAACAGCCCCCCCACGGAAAACAAGGGGGAGAATGCAGCAGACCCACAGAAGGCAGATACCCCGAGCACGGGGAAACAAAAGCATCCGGAAGGATGCAAGAAGCAGCCAACAGCGAAAACCACAGGCAGGCACCCATACAGGCATGCACCAGGCCCGAACCCACAGAAGGGAAGGAATGAATGGGTGGAAGGGCAGCAGGCAGCCAAAGGAAGCCAAAGAACTGAATGGCATCAGGACCCAAAAAATGGCAAAACGCCTGACAAGCTGCCAGAGACAACCAGAACAGGCATAGCAACAGGCAAACCCAGGCATACCTTAAACCAGGCACCAACCAGTGCCGACCAGGAGCCCTTAGGGCAGGATGGCCGGAGGCCTATAGGACAGAGCAAAGAGGCCACAAGAAGAAGCCGACAAACCCTGGGAGAGACTGCCCAAAGAGAGCCACATCCCAGCAAGCAGACACCACCCCAGGGAGGAACCAGGGCCGACCCGGATAATCCACAGAGTGGGCCACAAGGGCAACAGAAGACAAGGCCGCAGGCCAGCACAGCAGGAGAGCACAGCAAACAAGAAACCGCCAGGCGGCAAGCACTAAGGGGACAGGCCAACAGTAGTCCCACAACCAGCAACAAGCACTGAGCAGGCAAAAAGCCATAAGGCCAGGGAACACACAACTAAAGAGGTAAGTTCCAAAGGACCCCCCCCCCCGACAGACCCCCCCAAAAAAGGGCAGTGACCCAGGGGAAATCACTGCCCAAGACAGGATAGCAAAGGCAGGGGGAGCCAACGCTGAAGGACCGTCAGGCATCCGGGAGCACGGGGCAGCGGATGCAGAGAACCAGGCCGGAGACACTAAGGACCCTGGACGCAGACAGCAAAAGGGCCCACGTCACATCAAACCAGCAAAGCACAGAGGGCCGGCACGCAGGAACAGGAGCCATTAAAGCGAAGTCCAACAGCAATCCAGCAGCACCAGGAGAGACTTGAGGACAACGGGTCCCAACAGCACCGGAAAGAAGCAAGGAACGCACAAGGCAAGGCCCCAGGGAGACCAGCACAACGGCAGAGCAAAAAAGTGCAAAAAGGAGGCCCCGGGACCAAACTCCGGGATCCCTCAGACCACCAGGCGCACAGCAGGCAGAGACCAAAAGGCAAACCAGGCAACATCCCAAACACCCGAAAAGGGCAAGGGGGAAGACACACCAGCCAGGGCTGCAAGCAAACCCCACAGAAAGCTCAAAAGCACACCGAACCAGGAACATCCAGGCAGACATCTAACCAGGAAAGAACCAGACCCGACCCCTCAACGAACGAAAGTAAACAAGAGTTGGGGGACACAGGGAGGCATGGCCGGTGGTCAAGACAGGTGGAAGGACCCTGAGTCGAACATGTCACCAGCAGAGCAAGAGACAGACACCCAACAGGGGAGCCAGGCACTGAATAACCGGTGTCCACAGTGCCCCAACTAAATAGCACCCATCGGAACAACCCCAGAAAGGAGAAGAGGCACTGCCGGTATATGAACCTGTGACCAGGAGTACAAACACTGGAACCCACAGTGGACGCTGAAGTCCTCCAAGCCACCAGACCCAGCACATGTCACCCACAAAGGAGAAAAAAAGGGGACTGCTATGCAGTACTCACCAAGGGGGCAGGAAGGGCACACCCCAATCCCACTGCCCCCCCAGCCAGCCAAGGTGCGAATCAGGAAACCAATGCCGGGTGGAGAAGTCCGCCAGTAAAGGTCGCTGAGGCCACAGCAAGTGCAACCCCTGGAATGATCTAACCAAGCATGAGGGCGCCAGGAGCAAGAGGAGGCCGGCAGGACAGCAAACATCAGGCAGGGGGCCCAGGAACCTCGCCCAGCAGAGCCCCACGACCGGTCAAACAGCCGCAGCAGCACTTCCCTCAGACCGGCCAAGCCACAGGGAGACACGCACTGCAACCTGGAAGAGACCAGGAGGAACTGTGCCTCAACCGCAAAGGGCCAGGCAGTAGACAATGCAGCACATGGCAAGCCCAGCAGGCCAGGAGAACGCTGAAAGAGGATGGCGAGGACAACCCAGCAGCCCGACGAGACATCCAACGAAGAATCAATCAGGTAAGTCAAGAACACGTCCCATTCTGTCGGAAGACTGAAAAAAAACCAGGCTGCATTCTTGGCTGGTTCCGCTTATGTACTCCCAGTGGGATGGAGTGGGATGTGTATCCCAGCATGCTCCTGTTCTTTTATGTCGCAGAGATGGTCATCTCCAATTAGTTAAGGAATGGAACGAGGACAGGAGGGACCTGGAGGAAATTTATTTTCTAAGATTATACCAGCATTTGGAGTTAGTTGGGTGAATGCTGGTGCTGAACTTAAATATATATCTTAGCAAATTGTTGCAATTCACTTAGGACATGATTATGGGTCAGGGGGACAGGAATTACCATATGGAATTCTGCTGAATCTGATTCAGAGTGGGCTAGTAACCTCTCATCCAGTTTTCCTGGGTTTTGGAACACCGGTCATGGTTTTATTGAGTGGTAATTCACATGAGGCTTGGGCATGAGGGTAGAATGCTCCCCCTTGTCAGAATTTAGTTTCCCCTTCTCTCCCCAACTCTCAAATCTCCTACCAACAAACCCTACCTACGGAGGCCACAGCATACATTTACCACCTACTCAGAGCAGGTATTAAATGTATGCATTAAACCAAGTGAATTTGGGAATTCAGTCTATTTTTATGATCTATAACTCCGCTCCCTTATGGTGATTCCCCATTCTAATGGATGTAACACAAAACTGCATGGTACTGCTGTGATGGTATTGCATGATAAGCTTGCTTTTGCACACGTTTACCACCTCCCAATACCATGCAGCACCCAATCCGCCCATTAGTCTTGGAAGTTAGGAACTTTGGCCATTGCATTGGGGTCAATCAATCAACCTGGATGGTGCATGCTCTGCTGTTGTAAGAAATCAAAGATATTCTTAATGATTCTGCTTATCCTTTTACAGAAGTTCCTGCAATGCTGGGAAGTGATGATTGCAACATTAATACCCAAACAGGCAAAGACTATAAACCTTAGAGTTTTATTGCCCTGTTTCAAAAATCAACGCCAATACAAAGATGTTTCACGAAACCCTTAGCTGTACACTTTTATATGGTATTAACACAAAATGCCAAATCTATTCAATAGGGTTTCATCCTAGACAGATGCATCAAAGATCTCGTACATAGATTTAGTTGTAGCCACTCAGAAGAGCAGGAGATAGGGGTTTCCCATGGCAATCCATACCTAAGAAGTGCTAAAGTCTTTAATAGTGTTAATTGTGTATTTTTGCGGAGGAAAGTGAACGCCCTCGGTTTTGAAGATATATATATATATATATATATATATATATATATATATATATATATATATATATATATATATATATATATATATATATATATATATATATATATATCCAATTCAAGCTCCTGCTACGTCTCGATAAAGGAAAGGCATTCCATGAAAAGAGAAAGCCACAGGTACAGACCACTCCTCAGCGCTGCCAATGAAATATAAAGGTTGTTTATTGACTCCTTGTCGCCAGCATGACGCGTTTCGGCTATGTCACGGTAGCCTTGATCACATGCCCGGCAGAACCAGTAATAGTGTTTAAATAAGGTGCACAATTAACACGTAGGGGGCGTACCCATCCATAAATATCGAAGACACACAATGCTTACAAAATATCCTGTTAGAAAACAGATCCAGATTTAACAAATACGATAAAAATGACCATTTTCAAAAATGCTATATTCAATAAATCTGACAGCATAACATCTTTAAATAAAATTAATAATCTATGGTTACACGGGATCATAAAAAAGCAAAAACTATTTACATAATAATCTTCATGATCATACCGGTGCTATAATCTGCGTAAAAAGTCTTACAGGATAAAAACAATTTCTGTGGTACCGGATGGGATTGTCATTGACGTACTGCCCCTAGGCCAATACAAAGATTTTTCGCGAAACCCTTAGCTGTACACTTTTATATGGTATTAACACAAAATGCCAAATCTATTTAATAGGGTTTCATACTAGACAGATGCATCAAAGATCTCGTACATAGATTTAGTTGTAGCCACTCAGAAGAGCAGGAGATAGGGGTTTCCCATGGCAATCCATACCTAAGAATTGCTAAAGTCTTTAATAGTGTTAATTGTGTAGTTTTGCGGAGGAAAGTGAACGCCCTCGGTTTTGAATATACCCATATATATATCTCCAAACAAACTCCACACAGAATTTCTCCTTAGTTGCCACAGGAAAATGCGGAAAGCACGGACTCAAAAATTGCATCAATTCTTTTATTCTTTCAAAGTTAGTTTCATCGGCAGCAAACAGCCACTCGAAGCGTTTCGGGAGGATTCCCTTTATCACGAGTCTAAGGATGTGTGCATACATTGGATATTTAAATAAACATGTAACTCTTGGGTGATAGACATAAAGAAAACACATACATTCAAGTTTGAAATGTAAACATGCAGGGTTGTTCAAGCGCTCATTCGCGCATATTCTAAATCACTTGTGATTTTGCTAATAATTTTGGCAAGTGCACAACATAAATTAAAGAAATGATTCTGGACGATGGATATAATTAAAACTTGCAGTTGGTCTAATTATCTTCCGGAAGGTCTGAATTCACCTTACTACGCATAACCTCAACAAGGTCATTTAAATATTATCGGCTTAGCACATCTCTGTGACAGAACGGATATACACTCAAATAATGTCACATCTGGCATATCCAACTACCAGTGTGCAATAACACATGGCCATCACATATGATCTTCAAAGACTACAACAAAGTTACATGTTGCCCAAGTGGGCTTCCAAAACCAGTCGTCCAGATTGGAACATGAAGCCCAAGTGGGCAAAAAGTTCCGGGGCAAAATCCCATGCCCATCTAAATCTTAAATCGACTTTTTCTCAGAACCAAACCTGCAAGAAAAGAAATTATATGCTATCACTGTCAGGTCAATAAAATTTTTAAAACCATCACATCATAAAGTAAAAGACATGAAGGATAAAATTAAATTCAACGGGCAAGATAATACATGTACCAAATCAGACTCTTGGGGATCAGCTGTGGTAGCACTAAAGATCTAGGACACATATAATAAATATCACAGGGTAAATCTTATATTAGCCAAGGTGCACTTCTATTTCTTCATCACAATTATGGCCCAGCGGGGTCATTGTCTTATATTCAATGATCATTTTGGATTCTAATCGGCGTAGAAGTTGTAACCGATTGCCACCTCTATCATCATGCTTGATGGTGGTCAGTACACAAAAACCTAACAGATTGGAATTCTGGTTGTGGTGAGTCCGGAAATGACAAGCTATTGGATAGGTTTTATCTGAGTTATTTATAGCTCGTAGGTGCTCCAATACTCTCAATTTTGCCTGCTTAATTGTGCTTCCTATGTAGGCTTTCTTGTACGGGCAAAATAAAGCATAGACGGCATGATCACTATTACAGGACTTGTGTTCCCGTATAGTGAAAAGCTGTGATTCAGATGACAATTGCACCACTTTTGTGTTTCGGCTATTTTTGCAGGCTTTACAATTCCTGCATGGATAAAACCCTTGTACATCAGATGTTTTAGTTGGTTTCGGAGTTACTGCTCTGAATAAATGATCTTTCAATGATTTTGCTTTTCTGAAGGAGATTTTGGGTGACTCATCTACACATTTCGAAATATCACAATCTGTGTGGAGAATAGGCCAGAATTTGTTTAGGCTTCTTCTTACCATAAAGGCCCTGCTGCTGTACGTTGTAATACATCGTGTGGTATTCTCACCATTTGCATCAGTAATGGGGCTTGCAGGTTTTTCTAAGAGAGAATCTCTAGTTCTTTCAACTACAGCCTTCCTGGCTTTTGCGATAACTTTATCTGAATAGCCTCTTTTCTTAAATCTCAGGGTCATGTTCCCTTCCTCAATCCTGAATGTTTCTAATGTACTGCAGTTGCGCTTAGCCCTTAAAAACTCCCCAACGCGTCAGGGAAGGTAATGAACAATTGGAAAGCTGAGCTGGTTTAAAAAAATAAAGGGTTCTGTGAACTTATTTTTCGTGGAGTGGCATCCTTAAGCAGAAGGCACTTTTGTTGGAATTTTCATACACCGCAGCCTCACCGTGAAGGATGCACCGCCATTAAATGATGGGTCAGCAAGGTTGGAACTGTGCTTAACCTGTCTGCAGCACGAGAAATATAATAAATAAAAGGAACTGGCATGCCTTTCTGAGGCCCACTGGAGGGCTTGAAAAACAACCGGATAATGAACACTGTTTTAAATTTCATCTGCAAGCAAATACACAGACCCCACTGGTGGGGAAGAATTGGGTACAGCACAATGACTCCCAGCCACAGAATGCACACGAATTTACACACCTGATAAAGTGAGGCCTCTGGGGAGGTTAATTGATGAAAAAAACGGATTGAAGGCTGGAGAATGTGCTGTGCAGATCTGTGGCTGACAGAGTGTGTTTTTCCCTTTGAAAAAGAAGCATGTTGCTTTGAAACGCGTCAGGGAAGGTAATGAACAATTGGAAAGCTGAGCTGGTTTAAAAAAATAAAGGGATCTGTGAACTTATTTTTCGTGGAGTGGCGTCCTTAAGCAGAAGGCACTTTTGTTGGAATATATATATATATATATATATATATATATATATATATATATATATATATATATATATATATATATATATATATATATATATATATATATATATATATATATTCACTGAAAAAACCATAGGTTTCAGGGCTGTTATAGTTAGCTGTACATTTCACTCATACAAAACCAGTGAAATTCCCACATTATAGTTAGTTAAGCTAACTAAGCTAACTATAAATGGCATGCCCGCAATGCACTGCTGATGACGTCACATATTACATCACTCATGACATGGTCAGTGACATCATTCATGACATCTCAAATTACATCACTATGACAGGTGTGCAAACATGCCCTGTGGGCATTTTAAGTTGAAAGATAAAGTCCCCTTGAATCCTGAGGGTCCCTGGAGGCCAACTAACTCACCAGGCATGCCCAGTAAGTGCCACAGAGTTGCATTGCAGAGAGGTGTAAAATGGGGCATGGCCTCAGACCACCTTTCTGCAAGGCAGCTCTGTGGTGCTTACTGGAGGTACATGTGGGCTAGTTGGACCCAAGGACTCTCAGGATTAAAAAGGGACTTAATTCCCCAACTTAAATCGCGCCACAGGGCGTGTTTGCACATGTCACCTCAGGCCCCGTCCCCTCCCTTCACGACTGTGTAAACGCGCCCTGTTGCCATTTGAGAGATTAAGGGCCAGATGTAGGTAAATCCGATTTACCGACTTTTAAATACCGAGTCATACCGATTCGGTATTTAAAAGTCGGTAAATTGGAAGGACGCAGATGTAGGTAAAAAATTACCGAATCTGTAAGAGTCGGTATTTACAGATTCTGTAAGTACCGAATCTGTATTTCCCATTGATTCCTATGGGCCTTGAAGCCCACAGGAATCAATGTGAAATACAGATTCGGTATTTACAGAATCGGTAAATACTGAATCCTGCAAGGGTGCAGGGGGTGTCACTTTGACACCCTCTAGCACCCCAATTCTGGTCTTGTGTGCAATGTGGCACACAGACATGCCCTAAGGGCATGTCTGTGTGTCACATTGCACAGGTGTGCATGCACAGATGTGCATGCACACCTGAATTCGGTATTTTATCACCCAATAGGATTGGGTGGTAAAATACCGATTTTTAAGGGCCTGTGGCACTCTTAGGAGTGCCACCTACATGTGGTTTTTCCGAATCTGTAAATATACCGATTCGGTATTTTACCGACTCTGTAAATTTACCGATTCGGTAACTTTACAGAATCGGTAAAATGTAGGCCCCCTACATCTGGAAACCCTAATACCGGACGGTAACGGCCGAATTCGGCTGTTACCGACCGGTATTAGGGCTCCTACATCTGGCCCTTAGTACCCTTGAATCCTGATGGTCCCTAGGGTCCAACTAGCCCCCTAGGTACCTCCACTAAGTGCCACAGAGCTGCATTGCAGAGTGGTGTAAAAAGGGGCATGGCCTGTGTCAAATTGTCACCCACTAGGAACCACGCTGCAGGAGCGACGATATTCCCCTCTCTCTACCCCCGCACAGACTGCAGTCCGCAATACAGATACCACTGCACACTACTGCCTGAGCCAGGGGAGAGGGAAGGGTAGAAATACCAAAACTCGGGGAGGAAGAAGGCTTCAGAGAACCCAGTAAGTCTCCAGCTCTCATTAATCTCAAGGGGTATAGAAAGAGCCTCACACCCTGAAGAGGAGAGATAAACAGAAGGAACAAGGATAAGTGTTCACTCCGGGACTCTCTCTCTCTTTGCACATACCATTATCAACATCAACCACAACCCCTTCACCCGCTTACCCGATGAGGGCTTCAGTAGTGCTGTAGTTGAGACTCCGTTCCTTTTGACCTGTACTGGAGCCTTCAAGAGTCTTGTTTTACACATAAGTGGAAAAAGTCTTCTGACTACAAAAAACCCCTTTCCAAATGATGTTTGCAAAAGTAATGTCCCGCTTCCCAAACTACCCGAAAAATCAATGGCCACAAAAGGAAAAATGAAACAAAACGCCAACTTGCAGCTGGTTCGTAAAAGAACCCTAAATGCACACAAGGACGCTGAGAGGAATCCAACACCCGGATCGATTGCACCGGCGTGTTTCCAGTGTCTGCACGCAGCCGCATACAGAATCCAACGCAATCCGGAGCAAGTTTTGGAGTCACTTGCAATGCTCAGCGCTCCAACGTCCTTATTACTGATCCAAAATCCGTAATGTTCTTCCGTCTTCCAGAACGAAGCCTCGCTCTGTGATTCAAAATTGTCCTTGAGCAAAAAACACAAACTCAGCAGAAAAAACCCATTTCAGCTCGGTCACCAGGAAAGACAACGTGACCTGTTTCAAAACCAAGCAATGAATGCCCGGTCCCGCTCCGTTGTATGCGATCACATGGGTCAGGGTGGGAGGAGTGTGACCATCAGCGTGCGCATAGAGAGAGGATTAAGGGGCAGCCCGATCTACTTCCTAACAGCCTGGACCACCTCTCTGCAATGCAGAGCAGTGGCGCTTACTGGAAGCACCTAGTGGGCTAGTTGGCTCCCAGGGCCAATCAGGATTGAAGGGGAATTATTTCCTCAACTTAAAATGTGTCACTTAGGTGTGTTTGCACACATGTCACCTCAGAAAACGCCCCTCCTTTCACCAGTGTGCAATCGCACCCCGTGGCATGTTTTAAGATGGGGAAGTAATTCCCCTAGAATCCTGAGGCTCCCTGGTGTCCAACCAGCCCACCAGGTACATCCAATAAGCACCACAGAGCTGTTCTGCATAGAGGTGTAAAAATGGGCGCAGCCTCTGAACTCCTCTCTGCAACACAGCTCCCTGGTGCACACTGGAGGTTCCTGGTGGGCTAGTTGATAGCCAGGGACCCCAGTATTCAAGGGGAATTAGACCCCATCTTACAACGCACCAGGGGGCGCGGTTGCAGAGTGCTGCAGGGAGGGGGGGCCTCCTGCGCGATACCTGTACTTTAAAAAAAAAAAATGTAAAGAGGGGATGTGTGGCTGCCTTTCCTTTTCTAATTTACTGGCCCTGGGGACCCCATTCCACAGGGCCTGACCCCCATTTTAAGAGAAACAAAAATGTTATGGGAAGGGGGCAGCGTGGGCCCCCCTCCCATTGCCAATTCCGACCCTGGGAACTCCATCCCCCGGGGCATAGCCAAATCATTTTTTTAATATTTATGGAGGGGGCCGCAGGGCCCCCGATCTGCCATAGCAAACTGCAGTGTCCCAGGGATGGGCATCCCGGGACATTGCAGGAGACAGCATTGGGGGTGGCGGTCCACAGGGCCATGACAGGGCTCAAGGAGGGGGCCGCACAGCCCCCCTCCCTACATTACAAAGGCCCCAGGGAGGTGCTGGTCCATTACCCCACTTTGGCAGGGAGAAGGGTCTTGGTCTAGAAAGCACAGTTTTGTTTATTTGTAAATCCGTTTAGTATTTGCGAAATATTTAAAATTACAGATATCGATATTTGTAAATTCTGCCCTCTGATTGGCTGATTATAAAGGTAAAACAATATCCCAAAAGGTATAAATAAAGAGGCAATTTATATTGCATGCACAAGGCATTACATAGGAAAGAAAAAGGAGACACTTATTCAAAAGATTCAGATTCAAAATTAATTTTAGTATTTTATTATTCAAATCATGAAAGGAAAAATTCTGTACAGCACATAGGTCAAGAATTCAAATGACAACCAATAAAACTTGGTGCTCAATATATACAAGTGATATGTGGCAACGCAAGTGCAGGAGTGAGCAGCGACGGACGGCGCAAGGCGAGCAAGGTGAAATATATACAGTGAATAGCTCAACATGTGACACAAAAATCATGTGACTTTATATTATACATTTCGCAATTTCAATTGAGTCACAGCAAAATGCGCCTATTATTTGTGCTGTGGAGTCGACGGCGTTTCGGTCCGTAATCAATGTGGACCATCTTCAGGACGAGGTTGTCTTGTTTGGGGTGCTGTAGGTAGTTCCAGTAACAGCCTCAATCCGAGGGATCCGGCGTAGAGCGTCTAGCCACCTGGGGGCTGATGCTTTAAAACGAGTGAAGCGTCACTGATCAATCGCGGCCATGGCAGTATTTGGCGGCCAGGGACCTGAAACGAAGCAGGAGCTGGGCACGTAATTAATCCGTGTGTCACAGCAGACGATCAGGAAGCCTGCGGTTAGCGTATGATTGGCTGAGGCGTTACAAACACGAGCTTGCTGCTTATTGGCAGTGAGCAGTGCGAGTGGTTGCAACTAGGAAGTGTTGGCCACCATTTTGTGATTCTGTTGAAGCGAGTAAGGGGAAAAAAGGGGAAAAAAGTCAGAAATAGGAGGGTAGGAGCACTGTAACCTCTGTGGGGTGTTTAGGGTGTGCTTTAGAGGAGGTGCGAAGCAAAGTATTCACCCCTACTGGTGTGAAAGTGGTGAGTTACGGAAATTAAGTGAGGTATTATGTAGAGTCTGCTGCTGCTAAGGTGAGCTGGTGCAGGACTCAGGGATTTAAGCGTGAGCTCAAATTGTGTGCCTTATGCTGTGAAGTCATGTGCCGCGCCACTGCACTACACCTGTGGAAGTAGTGTCAGCATGTGTTTATACCTACTAGGACAAACTACTGACCCTTTCTGGTCTGAAAGTCCTGGGGTATGGAACATTTGTGAGGTATTGTCTATAGTCTCATGGTGCTAAACTGAGCTGTTGCCAGACTCGGGGATGAAAACGTGACCCTGAACTGTGTGTGCTATGCTGTGAAGTCATGTGCTCTAGGCGCTGTGCCATACCTGTCCAAGTAGTGTGAGCATGTAGTTATAGCTACTTGGATGAACTTTTGTTTTGACCATTGTAACTTGTGTATGGTGCTAATAGGGTGTTATAGAAGGAGTGCGAAGGTAAATCTGTGCGTACCAACTCAATTTGGTATTTGTGAAGTGCTAACTACTCACTCCTACGGGTCTGAAGGCACTGGGGCGTAAGCTGAGCTGCAGATGGACTCTGGGTAAAGCTGTTGAACTACTGACCCCTACCGGTCTTAAAGTGCAAGGTATGGAAATTAAGTGAGGTATTGAGTAGAGTGTCATGCTGTTAAATTGAGCCTCTGCAGGACTCTGGGATGAAACTGTGAGCCTAAACTGTGTGTGCTATGCTGTGAAGTCATGTGCTCTGGGCGCTGTGCCACACGTATTCAACTTGTATATGGTGCTTAGGTGGTGTTGTATAGGGAGTGCGAAGGTAAATCAATACAGTATTTGTAAAGTGCAAACTATTCACCCCCATGGGTGAGTAGAGCTGGGGATCAAAGCGAGATGTCTGTGCTGCAAAGTGAGATGGTCTGGCCGCTGCACCACAGCTGTGTGGAGAATACATTTTGGCGAGGGTCCGAGAGTTGCCGTTATCTGGCCCTAAAATAGCGGGCCTAAGTTGTAAGTTATAGGGTGGCTCTAAAAAGAGCCTTTGTGTTCATTAGTTGGAGCTGCATATAAGTGCGGCTGCACAGCATCAAGTTATTCAGGAAAACTCGGTTTCCCTGATCTTTGAAGTGTACTCCATCACTTCTGTATATATCCGCCATATCAAAACATATGTTGTTGTTGTAGATGGAGCCCAGTTTGTGATCTCTGAGGTATGCAGACACAGCTTTGTTGACTTTCTTCCAAGACTTTTCAATCTGAAGACAAAATTGTTTGGACCATATCCACTTCTGTCTTTGGCATATATTGGAATATACAAAGACAGTTTGTGGCAAATGTAACATCAGTTGTCCAAAGGTGTCCTTCATAAGCATTTCCACACCTACCCCAGTCAATATGCCTATGTTGTTTCCACCACAGTGCACAATCATGAGGTCAGGGTGTTGGAGATGCAAAGAGGTTTTAACCAAAGGCAACAATCTGTCCAAACCATTTAATGTCCACATTTTATAAACCTAGGTCTAAGTCAATACGTCTCTCCTGTGCATACCTCTTGAACCAGAAAACATAGCTATGTCCTACGATCCACACTAGCATTTTGAAGGTATGGCTGGAAGGTATGGAAAGATGTCTGTAGCTCATGCAGTTCCTTGGTAGAATAGGAGATTTGTTTAAAGATGGGGAACTACTTACTTTTCGCATACAAAATGGTACCTGATTGGGAGATGAAAAGCATTGTTTTTTAAATGTAGGGTCCACATTCGTTTTGTGAAAAAGCATCTTTGTGATTGGTTAAGAAAAAGCCGTTTAAGCGTGGAGTTCATATTATAGGATACAATATGATCAACTTAACCACACCTGCTACTTGCATTTGAAATGCAGTGTTTGAACTTAAAACACTTGTGAACTTTTAACCTGCACGTTATGTTGCTAATAAATATCATTAAGTTTAAAAAAATGATGAACTTTTAACCTCCATGTCTTGTAGAATGTTCTAGAAAGCGTGTTGATAGAATATGGTGCATTTCTAACTTCTATGTGTACTTGAATATTAATGCAATTGTTTATATGGAACATTAGAAAAACAGTAATAGAGAGAAGTTTTGAAAGCTAAAAGAATCAAGGAACTATTCTAATGTGTTCTTTATTACCTACTGGCAGTTGCCTTTAGGTAGTTATAATGTTAGGACCGAGTTTGACTTCACTGATGACATCTCAAATGACATCACTCATGACATCACTGACCATGTCATGAATGATGTAATATGTGACATCATCAGCAGTGCATTGTGGGCGCGCAAGTTATAGTTAGCTCAACAATTTTTCATATGAGTCAAATGTACAACTAACTATAATGTCCCTGAAACTTATGTTTTTTTAGCGGTCGCCAGTAGGTAGTTAGAGTTAGGACCTAGTTTCCATAGGAAATCCGCAACATTCTATTGGGAATAACTTTTGCGCCAGTGGACGAATCTTCGCAAATTTCTCAAAGAAAATGGCCCGCTTCGCTTCTTCCCTGAAAGTCTCGGGAAGATTTGTCAAGCGGGGGCCGAGAAAAAAGGGGGGTCCCAAAACTTGTTTTCCCCATGTTAATTTCCATAGGACGATTAGACACGCTACAGCCCGAACCGCTGAACGGAATTAAACAAAATTTGGCAAAATGGTGGAGTCTGATTCGCAGATCACGCTTTTGGTTAAATGGTGTAAATCCTTCCAGTAGTTTCTGAGAAAATTAAAAGAAACAGTAAATACGGTGTACGAATCGGGTGTGCGCGAGCTGAATTCTGATTTGTTGTTAGACGTCTGTCAACATTCTAATCGGTGGAAACCAGAAAGTGTTGTCCGCCATTTTGTGTCTGGGGCAAAAGAGAGCCAAAAACAAAAGTGGAGCATGTGAAAAGGGGGCAGGGTAGAGACTTCCTGACCCCCTAAGCCTTCTCCTGGGGTCCCTGAAGGACCCGAAGGCCCCCATTTTTGAAAAAAAAATTGTGAGGTGCTCGCACAGTGCACGCACCACTCGAGGCAGAAGAGAGCTCAAAACAAAAGTGGAAAACGTGAAAAGCGGGTAGGGTAGAGACTCCCTGACCCCCTGGGTCCTCTCAGGGGGTCCCTGAAGGACCCTGAAGGGCAAAAAAACCTTTTTTTTTTAAATCGCGAGGTGCGCGTACGTTGGAAAAAAAGACAAAAAAAATACAGTTAAATAACAAGTTTGAGTGTTTATATGTTGGTATGGTCTAAAAAGAGCCATTGTGTTCATTGAGTGTTTTTTGTACGTACAAGTAAGTACCGATGCAGAGTCTAGAGTTAGAGAGGAAGACTCTGTTCTCCTCAGCTGTGAAATATACTCTATGAATGTCTTGCTTGTTGTAACGCAAGTTGTTGTGGTATATAGAACCCATACCATAGTCTCTGAGGAAAGCAGAAACAGACTTATTCACATGTTTCCTTACTTTCTCAATCTGTGGACAATATTGGTTGCCCAAAGATGTCCTTTAAAAGCATTTCCAGACAAACCCCAGTCAAAGTGCCTAGGTCATTGCTACCACAGTGCACAATTATGAGGTCAGGGTGTGGGAGATGCAAAAAGGATTTTACCAATGGCATCAATTGGTGACATCTCAATCCTCTCTGGCCAATCCGCATAATATCCACATTTGGTAAATTAAGGTTGAGAAAGCATCTGTTTGCTGCATACCTTTCACTCCAGAAAATATAGCTATGTCCTACAATCCACACTGTAAGCATCTTGAAGGGAGATCTGGTTGTACTCAGATGGGCTTTGGAAATGAAATGGCCGTTTGAAAAGTAGGATTTTAGAAAAAAACATAGATGAGATTCAGAGCACCTGAAAAAAAGAAATGATTGGTGGTTTCTGAAAATTCAACATTGAAAACTAGGGTACATGGTACTGTTTTTTAAAAGAAAAAATGCTAATGGTTGAGAAAAAGTCATAAAAGGTACATTGTACTGTAGTGTAGTTCCTATATTCCCAATAGGCTCTGCGCATTGGAATAATATATCCTGTAGCTTAGACGTAGGACTGAGGTCTACTAGGTCTCTACCGGTTTTATTAGACTTAATTGTGAGTGCCAGCTAGCTCAGAGGTCACTAGAAACTTTCTCGAATAAACAAGAAGGGATTCGTATCTGACAACGGCATAAAACATGACAACTTTGTTTCCCAAGTATCAGAAATCAAATCTCTAGAGTCGCGGAAACAATAGATAACTATTTCTCTCAGTCAATCGTGCATGCTTATTTTCACCAGAGTTGCAAGAGAAATAGAGACGGGCGTTTTCAATAAAAAAGGTATTTCTTGAACAGTCTTCTTTCTCAAGCATTGAAAATGAACTGCTACAATAGTAGAGCTTACTATGAAGTACAATGCATATAATACGAACAGTATTATAAAGTTGTAATGTAAAAGCATGATATGGTTTCTAAGTCATAAAGTGCATAAAATGTCTAAAATACATACAATGATAAAAGGATGACTAAAATACTCAACTGGTGCTTCTAAAATATGCCTACCCCGGTGTACCTAAACTAAGTCTGGTAAGAGGGAGGGAGTATAAGAGGAGGAGTTTAAGTCTAGGAGTTCTCTGCCAGGAATCTGATTCCGATAATTCTCTAAGAGGTCTAATCAGCTCCGTAACTTTGTCCTAGAATGAAGTAGGTCTTGTATCTTGTTCTCGGGACTCAATTTCCCAGATACCCGCAAGGGTAGCCTCGAAACACTGGAGCTGGATTTCTCAGCTGGAGAAATGACAGAGTCTCGTAGTGCGTCTGCTGGAGGGTCGGCTTCCATCGGCACTTGCTGCTGCAGGCCGTCCGGCAAGTAGATATTCGATCTGCTCAAAACCACTGTGTGTTTGTTTAGGCAAATCAAGGCATATTTATACATTGAAGGTGCCGAGTTTGACGCGTGTTTGGACTTAATAACGTCATCCAAAGGCTCATTTCTTGGAAAACGCCGGGAGTTCTAGGAGAACTTAATATTCAAGCAGGGGGAAGTCCCGAGCTGCTGAAGGCAGTTTTTTCCAAGAAAACGTTGTTAATTCTTGGAGCTTAGTGGAAGTATCCATGCCGTATTTGGGCTGTATGGTTTAGGCGAAATATGGTAGTGATTTCTATGCCTATATAAGAAAATGATAAAGTATACCTTCATAAGGGCATGAATCGGGAAATTTATACTTGGGTGCGAGATTCATTTACAACAGTACTTTCCATAAATCCTTCTCTTTCACTTACTCCTTTTTACTTTCTCTTAATATGCTTCTTTTTCCATCATTCCCCTTCTCTCACCCTTATATCCTCTCCCTCACTGTCACTGCCCTTCACTCAATCTCAGTCCTAGTTCCCCCACTTCATGTTCTCTTCTCTGTGCATCACTCCCATTCCCTTTCTCCTGCTCCCATTCCCTCACTCCCCCTCACTATCTTTTGCTCACTCCACCGTCACTCCTACTTTATCCCTCAGTCCCCTTTCCTCTCTCTTAATCTCCTTCCTTCTCTCTCATTCCCCTTTTGTTACCCTCATACCCCTTCTCTCACTGTTACTGCCTTTTACTCACCCTCACTACTTTTTCCTCCTCTCCTTCCCTCACTCCCCTTCCTTCACTCCTCTTTCCTCACTCCCTCACTCCATCTCATTTACTCCCCTTCGTTCACTCCCTCCCTCACTTTTTTTTCCTCCATGTTTCTCTCCTTGTCTCCCTCTGTCTTACTCACTCTAACTGCCTCACTCCGTCTCAGTCCCTTGCTCTCCCTCTCTCTCTCTCTCCCTCTCTCTCCCTTACCCTTAATCTCCTTTCCTCTCTCTTTCTGCCACTCCTCCTCTCTCCCTCACTCACTTTTCCTCTCTCTTAATTTTCTTCCTTCTCCATCATTCCCCTTCCCTCACCTTCATTCCCCTTCCCTAAGTGTCACTATCCTTTACTCATAGTCACTCCCCTTCCCCCACTACACTTCCTCCTGTCTGTATCTCACACCCCGTCACTTTTCCACTCTCTTTCCCTCACTCTCCCTCACTCTCCTTCCCTCATTGAAATCCTGACTCCCCTTCTCTCACTCCACTTTCCTAACTCTCTCCATCCCCTCACTCTACTTCTCTCTCCCTCACTCCCCATCTCTCACTTTCCCTTACCCCCTTTTCTTATCCTTATACCCCTTCTCTCACCATCACTCCAGTGCTTCTACTTTCACTCCCTTGACCCTGCTCTACTTCTCCCTCTCCGTCTCTTACTCCCCTTCCCTGTCTCTGTCCCCTGCTCCCCTTTTCTCACTCCTCCTCCCTCACTCTCCTTTCCTTACTGCCATTTCCTTACTCTTTCACTGCCCTTACTTCACTCCTCTACTCTTAGTCCCCTTGTTTCAGTCACTCTTTGACTCCCCTTTCCTCACTAATCATACTTCCTTTTCCTCACTCATTCTCTCAGTCCCTTCCTCCCCTTCACTCACAGTCATTCATTTATACACTACACATTTATTCAAAAAAAGTATGATGCAGTATATAAGAAATACAGCTCTTAGAGAAGTGAAGTTAGTTCTCAAAAGAACTGTTTTTTTGTCTTTTTGTTTTAATTTTTTTTAACAGCTTTATATTTTTTGGGGGGGGGTTTTGTAACAAAAAACATAAACAGATAACGAAAAAGTGTTCAACAGGAACAAAAAAAAATATTTAAAAAATGATGTGCTGCGGCTTGTGTGCTGTCTAATCTTCATTTCTATTAAGTCCACACTCTGCTCTCCATAGCACAATATCTCATTGCAGAAATTGCATCTAATGTGCACTTTTTGCAAAATCCATCCGGATGTCAAGCGCTCTTGTGGATGGAGATGGTAATGATGAAGACGTACTAGGGACAGCAGGTGGAGGATTGTCCCTCAAATGCTGAGTTGAAGCTCGAGCATAATTGTTCGGATGGACGTTATTTAGATGTCGCATCATTGTGTGGATGCTGAAGGAGTAGTGCTTGGTGGGATCTCCTCTTGATAGAATAGATCCACAGATGTTACAAGTCACCTTTGGGGCATTCCCTTTTTTTTGCCCTTCAGGGTATGAAAAAAATATCCAAATGAATGACTCTTTTGTCTTCTTTACCTTTGGTTGGTCTGGTAAGATGTCGACTTCTAAGTCAGAAGAATCCTGTGGCTAATCTTCTGCCATTTTGAAATGTTGGAGAAAAATCCAGAAGGTGCTCCTCTCAAAGAAGTGAAACAGGTTGTGAGGGAAGTGGGTGGGGTTTTTGAAGATTTGGAAAAGAAACTACTATAAACCAATCAAAAGTGTTGTTTTCAAGTCACATGACTTTACGTGTGCGCACGGGTGTGCGCACGGGGGCTCGCATGTTGCGCGACCGTCGAATATAAATGACGTTTTACCCGATTTTCATAAAAGCTTTTAAAAACATGAAAAAGAGGCAGGGAAGAGACTCACTGACCCCTAGGCCTTCTCATGGGGTCCCTGAAGGACCCCAAAGGGCAAAAAAAAATAAAAAATATATATATATATCGCGAGGTGCTCGAACGTTGCACGCACCCTCGAGGCAGAAGTGACTCAAAAACAAAAGTGGAAAACGTGAAAAGGGGGCAGGGTAGAGACTTCCTGACCCCCTAGGCCTTCTCTGGGGGTCCCTGAAGGACACCGAAGGGCAAAAAAACCATTTTTTTTTAAAAACACCAGCGAGGTGCGCACACGTTGCACGCACTCTCGAGACAGAAGTGAGTCAAAAGCAATAGTGGACAACGTGAAAAGAGGGCAGGGTAGAGACTCCATGACCACCTAGGCCTTCTCAGGGGGTCCCTGAAAGACCCCGAAGGGCAAAAAAACCTTCTTTTTTTTAAATCGCGAGGTGCGCGCACGTTGCGCGCACGTTGGAAAAAAAACAACAAAAAAAAAGTGAATTAACAAATTTGACTGTTTATATGTTGATTGGAGATGTAGACTATACTGTTCAACTTTATCCAAATCATAAAAACTAGCTGTGCCGTTGCATATTACAGGATACAGTCAATGAAATACAATATACAAAGGCAGTTTGTGGAAAAAAATATTTAAAAAATATAAAAATTGATACAGAAATTAGCATTTTAAAAACCTTTGAAATTCACTTAAAAAACCATAGGTTTCACACACATTATAGTTAGAAATTAGCATTGAAAAAATCTTAGAAATTCACTGAAAAAAACATAGGTTTTACACATGTTATAGTTAGGAATTAGCATTTAAAAAACCTTGCAAATTCACTGAAAAAAACATAGGTTTCATACATGTTATAGTTAGGAATTATCACTTAAAAAACATTGCAAATTCACTGAAAAAAACATAGGTTTCACACATGTTATAGTTGGCTGGACATTTCATTCATACAAAACCTTTGAAATTCCCTCGTTATAGTTGGTCAGTGACATCACTCATGAGATCACTCATGACATATCAAATGATATCACTGAGGACATCACTGATGACATCATCCTTGAGACAAAGTGGCAGACCTCCTCTCATCATGAAATAAACTTTGAAACACACATTCAAAAATAGAAAATAAAATGTTCTTAAAAATGGAGATACCAATACCAACCACAACAACCTATTAGGTAATTCCAACATCTACATAAACATCCACTCATTCACCAACACTTCTATATAGTCACTCATACATGTACTTACTCATCATATGTACTCATACACCTATACATCCTGTTAAACACTAATACTCATCCATATAGTTACTCACACACATATTCACACATGCAAATAAACTATACTTGATTATACTGCTATATACACACCACTACACATACTTCTACAGAAACATACACATATTTACTCTCTTAAACAATCAATTATAAAAACACATACTTCTTTATACAGGTACTCATCCAAACTCTCACTCTCACATATACTCAATTATATACATCAATACGCACATACACTAGTTTGAAGAATATGTAGTTACTCATGAATACACTTTTGAGACAGTCATTGACTCACTAACCCACCCATACACACAATCATCCACCCATACAGTTTTGCAAACATACTGTCTTCAAAATACATACAAATATTGAGTCATTCAATCATGCATCTGTGTGCTAAGTAATATCCCCCACCGAACCATACAGACACTCATACTGATACTCAAAAAAACAACTAATAACCCATACACACACTCATGTAGCTACTCATCAACCCATGCAGCCACTTATACACAAAGTGAGACACAGATACAGATATTTAAATATTTAAACATTACTCGCTAATATATGTATTTACTAAGATACACTTAATAAGTCAGTTAACCAATCAATTTTACCAAAAAAACATCCATTTAGACACTTATTTACCTTTAGATATACATATATAAAAAATATTTATTTTTCATAAAGATACACATTCACTGGATGATGCCATCAGTGATGTCATCAGTGATGTTATTTGAGATGTCATCAGTGATGTCATGAGTGATGTCACTGACCATGTCAGGAGTGATGTAATATGTGACATCATCAGCTGTGCATTGTGGTCACGCGAGTTATAGTTAGCTGAACTAACTATAACGGGGGAATTTCAAAGGTTTTGTATGAGTGAGATGTCCAGCTAACTATAACATGTGTGAAACCTATATTTTTTAAGTGAATATATATATATATATATATATATCCGATACCAAATAACTCGCCGCACTCGCCTTGGTTAAGTTGCAGTTTCTTTATTCAAAACGTGACAAAACACCTACGCGTTTCGAACCGTAGTTCGTGTTCACGGTAGGTATATATATGTTTTTAATGTATACACACCATCACCTCAACTTAAATTTTGATTAATGGTGCATATAGAGTAATCTGAAAGGGTTGCCTAGCCTCCTCTATATATATATAATCATTAGCTCAGAACATCAGCTAAGTAAAGATAAATTATCCTGCTTTCTTTTAAGCATTTCATGTGAAAGGTATTGGGTTCCCCATATTGTCATATATTGAACAAATAAATATTTTCATTGGAGAAGCAAAAATGTACTCTCTTAAATTTACATTTATGATATTCTTGGATCGAGCTCCGATTTCTAATGAAATATTGGAATCTTGTTTTTCATGACTTAGGTTCAACCATAATTTATTAGTATATATTATTTAAAGTGAACAGTGTGTTGCATGCAGAGGAATAAACGGTCATTGTCATATTGGCAAACAAGTATTTAATGTTTTTTTTTTTACTAGAGCTTTATATATTTCACATAAAATAATAAACTATAAAAAATACTGGTTATGGTCTGCTTTTTCTCTGATTGGACGCTGTGACAGTTTTAGAATTTCTTTTCTTTACAACCATGCAAAGTGTAGAGATGGGTGTACATGTGGAAGTAAAGGCTCAAAGGTGTTTAGAGATGCACAACCAGTAATTGGTTGCAAACACTCAGCAAGATAAACAATCTGACTTAACACAAATAATTAGTGTATAATTTGTACCTGCATTTTGTGCTCCCATTGTATTCAGAGACAAAGTGGCTGATTTACATATCAGGAGAATTGAAAATCCTTACATTTTTTTAAGGAAGTCCAAAGTACAGTGAATACACCTGTAAAACATGTGCCACCATTCCAGCCCTATGGTAGAGGTAAATACACCATTTTTTTAGCCTATGGGCCTCATTTATGAGGCCTTGCGTCAGTTTTGCACATCCAATGGGTCAATTTTTGTGACGCATCGGCGGAGTAAGCAATATATAAGAATTACCTCTGTAGGAACCTATATTGCTTTTACACGGAATAAATCCTAACAATATTTATATATAGGAAGATGCCAAGGAGGAAAGCTAAAGCTTCAAATTATTATCAAAACATATTTTTATTTATTTTGTCTCTTCTTTTTTCAGGTAAATTTGTTCGAAAACATTTATACATCTGTACAAATCATTTTGTCATATACCATACTTAAACAAAAATTCATCAACATTAACAATACATTTTTGAAATTCTGTAAAGTGCAAGTTCAGACAATAAGACAAAAGAAAAAATATATATGTGCCCCTAACAATCTATTATGATCCTGACATTCATGCATACATCCTTACATATCAATCATACCATTACAATTATTAAAAAACATGCTTAACAACATAAATACATAAACTAAGTACAACAAGACAAAAAAGGGGAGACAACCCAGAGGTGTACTTGATGAGTTACAGTAGGAACTTAGATGTAATAGTTCTGCCTGTTAGATTTTGGTCTGTATGGAATTGACCAGTTTATATCCAAATTGCGGATGTTGGACCGACGTACGTTTCGGTGATGATGTCACCTTCCTCAGGGCCAAGGACAACGTATAACAAAATAACATATATATAAAGTCTCTACATATTTTAAAAGAACAGGGGCATTGCACAGTTTATTCTTTTTCTGGAAATAAGGAAAACATTTCTAAATATAATCATTCATTATAAACCATTACATCTCTTTGGCATCTTAAACATGCAAAGTTCGCATTAGTATAGTGTTTTTTAAATCTTTTGCATTGACTGCTCACATATCGCAAACAAAGAACCTTTTTAGTATAAGATCTAAATAAAGACTTGACAACAGAGGGAATAGTGGTATTAAGAAAGCAAGGAAAACTACTCCAAGATTTTCACCCAGTGTGCTGGAGACATTCTACTACTAAGTGGTGCTCTGTTTCCCAAATTGGAGATGGATGAAATATTGTTACCTATTTGATGAGTTGTGTTGAGACAGATGTCATTAGATACAGAGTCTGACTATTGCTAGCGAGACGAGAGCTGAAAAGAATATTTACAGTGGTAAGTATTTGTAGAGAAGAGAGCTGAGTCTAAAGATGTTGGTTATATTTCAACGTGTTACCTTAGTTGCACAGGGTGTCTCACTTATTGAAAGTCCACAGGTAATTTCTGTTTAATTGAGTAGTCGTATATATGAGACTGCTGTGTATCATATGTTCCTTCTATATGAAGAGAGGGTGAAATCTCTGTAAGTATTGAAGTATATCTGATATGTTGACAGACAGAATAAGAAAAAGTGTGTAGGGTAAAAACTATTGGAAATACCTGATCATTTTAATTGTCTGTCCCAAAGTTAGAAAGTTCAGATCGACCAGCCTCTACATCTAGGATAGATAGACAGGATGTGGTCAGGGAATCTGTTAGTAATGCACACGCATTCTATAAAATATATGCATTGAGATGATGTCCTAGAGTGCACTACGTTCGTTAAAGTAGTCCTATGTGGTTTTAGGAGATAATAGATTAGGGCGTCAAACGTTCTGATAATTCAAAAGTTAGTTGCCGAGCATAGAGCGCCGTGTATACTAGTATTATACATTTACTTTAACCAATGCACGTGAAGTTGCATAGAGATGGATGATAGGGATTTGATGATGACACTTAAACACAGTGATATTATATTTTATAAACCACCTACGTTGTTTTTTTACAGGGGAGGCATGGTAGGGTTTTTTTTTCAGAGTAGGCATAGTTGACGGTTTATGATGCCGCTCTGAGATATAGGGTGCGTGGGATAATTACAATAGAGTGCACGCTCGTAAAGTGGGTAGTTTTTATGGTAGCACATGTGCGCCGGGTATGGTCACATCGTAAGCTCAATTTGACTGTTACTTTTACTGGCGCGCATGAGACCTCTCTACAATGTCCACCACTTATAACCCGCCCAGTCAATCCTGCAACTAGTGCAGGTGACGTAAATGGTTTCCGGCGATTTCTGTGAAGGGGCGCAGTAATCTAGATTTAAAAGTACTGTTGTGGCGTGGCGTGGTTAAACGTATTAAACGTTTTTATTATTGCGCATGAGACCTCGCTACAATATCCACCACTTATAGCACGCACAATAAATATTGCAAATGGCGCAAGTAAGGAAAGAGGTTTCCAGGCAATATCTATAAAGGAGCGCGGTTTATCTGGGTTTGAAGGCACTGTCGTGGTGTGGCGTGGTTAAACGTATTAGACGCTTTTATTAGCGCGCATGAAACCTCTCTACAATATCTACCACTTATAACTCGCATAATAAGTCCTACCACTAGTGCAAGTGAGGTAAAAAGCTTTAGCGATTTCTATAAACGGACACGGTCTATCTAGATTTAAAGATACTGTCGTGGCGTGGCGTGGTTAGAATCTTACCTGAATCGGCAATGGCTGGTATCGTAACAGGGGGTTCCTGGGTCTGAGCCCGAAGTGAAAGTTTAGCGAGGTTGACGGCGGGTTTAAATGCAGCCAGTATAATGAGAGAAATCACTTTCAGCTGAGTAGATGTAAACCTGGAAGTAGGACTAGAATGCTGCCTCAATAGGATTACTAAGGCTGGACAGAGTTTCGAAACTACGAAGGGACAGCAGCCTGAGGCGGCCATATTGAAATGGGTTCTCATGGTTTGTACTGCAGTTAAAGGGAAATAAGTGAACAAAACAAGTCAGAATGTTGTAAGAATAATAGAATTATAAGAATGTTTAGGGGAAGGAGGGGCCAGTGAAATTTGTGAAGGTTCATAATTTCTCAGTACCCTGATGGTTTACAAGACGATAGATACTTGCATATAGGTAATTTGATGGTTGCATGCCTAAGGTGTAAATAGGTGAAATTACAGTGTCACTATCCAGAAGATTTCCTCGTTATGTCCATGTCGCACTGTGTCCAGATGGTGTATCCAAAATGTTTCGCGTTTCTTTCGGACATTCATTGATTCTTTCCCTGGTGGTACATGGACACGTTCCAGAATCGACCATCTCATATCTTTCTCTGTGTGTCCATATTGGAGAAAGTGGGGTACCATGGCGGCATTTGTTTTTTGGGTTCTGACTGCTGATTTGTGCTCAGAGAATCTAATTCGAAATTCTCTGGACGTCTCTCCTATGTACCCTATGTCACACGGGCATTTGATGAGATATATGACATTTGTGGTTCTGCAGTTGGTCATTTCTTTTAAGTTTCCTTTTTTTTGGCCATATATCCATCTGTCGCCTGGGATTATTTGATCGCATGCATGGCAATTACCACATTTATGGTTGCCTTTGGGTAGAGGGTTCCCATCAATTGTTTTGTGTTTGTTTGTGTCTTTGTTTTTCCATCGGCTATGTACCAATTTATCGCGGAGATTTTGGTTTCGTCCGAACGCTATGGTTGGTTTACATAGTTCTTCCTGATCGTTAGTGTTTAATATCCTCCAGTTGTTGTTGATCACCTTTCTTATCCTGTTGTTGACAGTTGAGTGGTTCAGAACACAGACAAGCTTCTGTTCTTGGGATTTCGGTGTTGGATTCAGCAGGACATCTCTGTTATAGTATTTCGTTCTCTTCATGGAGTTGCTTATAAGGCGTTTGGGATATCCTCTCGCAAGTAGACGTTCTGTTAGTTTGCTAGCATGTGTCATGAAGTCTTTGGTGGTTGTACAATTTCTTTTTATCCGTAGAAATTCCCCAAATGGGATGGAATCTTTCTGACAGTTGGGATGGTAGCTTCCGTGTTCTAAGATGGTATTCTTAGCTGTCGGTTTGCGATATAGATCGACTGTTAATTCTCCTTCTGTATGTCGTATCCATATATCAAGGAATTCAACCTTGTCAGAAGAAAAGTTGTGGGTAAATTTTAGGTTTGTGTCTGCCAGGTTGAGCCATTCAATGAATGGAAAGGGGCGACCACTCAGTCCCCCCGAACGTATGGTTGGGTGCCCCGATCCCCCCGGGAAACCATTTTGGGCGGGAGGCGTGGCTCGGCTGGTATGCCCGAAGTGGCGTTCTCGGGGCGCGTCCTTTCCCGCCCAGGAGGGGTTGTCCTAGACACCCGCACGGAAGACCACGCCCAGTAGGCGTACCGGAGGAGGGTCCCCGCCCTCCCGCAGATGGATAAATAGAGCGGGAATCCGAAGAAGCGTCCTCTTGTTCCTGTGCTCTGAAGGCTGCACCAACTCGTTGCTCGTGAGCCCTCGACAGGAACAAGCGGCAATTTTGAGAACTTGTAACCTTGTTGTTTCTCTTTCAGTTATTTGGAGTACAAAGGATCCAGGACCTCGTTGATCAACTAGAGCAGAGTACTCGAAACCATGGCCGGCAAGAAAGCAGGAAAGGGCTCCGAGATGGAGAAGGTATTGCGCCATTTGTAGAACCGAATGGCGAGCATGGACCGAAAGCTCGGAAAAGTTGACTCGATCTGTCGAGGTTTGGCCGAGGTTAAGAAACAGTTGGCGGCCCAGAACAACTCAGGCCGTCCTAAGAAGGTAATAGGCCCGGCCTTGCCGGGAGTCGTCCCTGAGGGTAGGGGGAAGCGTGTTAAGAGGAGGGCGGTTTCTAGGGAGGTTCCGGTTTCTGAGGTACCCCCAGTCGCCCCCATCACACCGGCAGACAGCCCGGTACCAAACCCAGATATAGGTTTGCCGATCCCGGTTGTAATTACTCCGGTTAACGATGAGGAGATGCCCCCCGAATTGGCCATCCAGTTAGCGGCGGTGTTGCCATGGCCATGGCTCAAGAAGAAAGCAGGGGGGGCAGTGGCCGCGGGGGACCCGGCCGAGGAGGCCAGGCTAATAATCGAGCAATTGCGGAAGTCGAGAGAGGCCGCAACGGCGAATGTTCCTCTTGTTCCCCCACAGGTGGCGCCGGGAGGACCTGCGGTTAGCCTGGAAAAGGCGGCAGACACAACGGCCGAACCTGGTAAGCACGCATTGCCAATGGCAGGAGAGGGTTCATTACCTTCAAGGCGCGAAAGGGTGGCACAGCACATCCCTATGGCCACAAAAGAACTGATATGGGGGGAGAAATATGTGAATATGTTTTCGTTATTGACTGACCATCACAAGATGGAATATGCAAAATCCCAGAAAGATTTATGGCATCCTAGTGTATGGCGCGCCAAGATGGCGGAATTAAGGGTTGATGAGACGGTAGCAAATTGGGTTATGGCCTTTTCCATATTTATTGCAGTCATGGGGGAACGGAAACCTGAAATTATGACCGAGTTGACCTGTTATCAGAATAGGATTATGGATTTTTATACCATGTATGAGGAGGATGAATGGAAAGGTTACGATATGAAATTCCGGAAAGCAAAAGAGTTTGATGCTACTTTGACTTGGGATTGCCTCGACACGGTGTCATGGCACAAGCAGCTCTTGCCTGGGGCGGCAGGTACGTCCTCGCCGGGCGGGAGCGGGTCGGGGTTAGTTCGCCAAAAGCCTGCGGTGCCCTTTCGAGCGGGCGCCGGTGGGGACTATCAGTCCAAGATCGGCGGGAATGGCGGCAAGCGGGGGGTTTGTTGGGGCTTCAGTAGAGGCAACTGTAACAGGCCCCAGGGAACATGTAGGTTCAGGCACGCGTGCGCGGGCTGTGGGAACTCCTCACACCCGGAGAGTAGCTGTAGATCTAAAAACAGCGGAACGGGAGGTAAAGGGGGTCTAAGCAAGAGTGAGGTGATACTTTGTAACCGATTGCTTACACCTGTCGATATCATGGCCCTGACTCCTTGGTTGAACAAATACCCTGATCATGTATCCGCCGGGGTGTTGAGGAAGGGATTCCTACATGGCTTCAACATCCCGGCGGGGGATTTTCGGGGGGACTCTTTTTGTAAAAATCAGTTATCTGTCCAACACAACCCAAGCGTTGCGGCAAAGAAGATTGCAAAAGAAGTCAGCTTGGGGCGGGTGGCGGGGCCTTTTCATCGCCCGCCGGTGGTGGATTTCGTGTGTTCGCCGTTAGGGGTGGTCCCGAAAAAAAACCCGGGGGAGTTTAGACTCATTCACAACTTGTCTGCCCCAAGGGGTTCTTCGGTGAACGAAGCCATTGACCCAGGCGTTTGTTCAGTGCGGTACGCATTGTTCGATGATGCCGTGGCCATGTTAAATCACCTGGGCCCCGGAGCGCTGATGGCGAAATCAGACATCGAATTGGCGTTCCGGTTGCTCCCGGTACACCCACAGGATCAGCGCTTGCTAGGCTTTGCATTTCAGGGGAGTTATTACATGGATAAATGCATGCCGATGGGTTGCTCCATTTCTTGTGCTTATTTTGAGATGTTCAGCTGTTTTTTACAGTGGGTATTCACCGAGGCCACGGGCCATAAGCAGGTGATGCACTATCTAGATGACTTCTTGTTTTTGGGTGCAGCCGGCAATACGAGATGTGCGCAGGCGCTACGGGACTTCTGCATCCTCATGCGGGAGTTCGGAGTCCCACTGGCACCAGGTAAGACGGTCGGACCATCTACTTCACTGGAGTTTCTAGGAATTGAGCTCGATTCGGTGGAAGGATGTTTCCGTTTACCGATGGAAAAGGTGGCCAAATTTAGGGCTTCCCTGATACAATGCCTGGGCAAGGAGAAAGTGACCCTGCATCAGTTACAGCAAATGGTGGGTCAGCTTAACTTTGCCTTGAGGGTGATACCAATAGCCCGCCCCTTCTCACGCTCTATTGCACAAGCTATGGGTGGTCTCAAGGAGGGACACCACCGTACGAGACTGTCGGCAGAGGTTCGCCAGGATATGGGCATTTGGTTGGCATTTCTGGCGGACTTCAACGGTCGAGTTGTGTGGAACAAGCCGCCAGCATCTTCGGATGAACTAGGTTTGAGGACCGACTCAGCTGGGAGCGTGGGATGTGGTGCCATTTTTGGTAACCGATGGTCGGCGCAAGTATGGCCGACGTGGTGGCACTCCAGCGGTCTGACAGTTAACATTGGGTTCTTGGAGCTATTCCCCATTTGGGTTGCTCTGATGGCATGGCCAGACGACTTCAGGGACCGCTCAGTGGTGTTTTGGTCTGATAATATGACTGTGGTTGAGTGCATTAACCAGCAGGCAGCCCGCTGCAAGTGGATCTTGAGATTATTGAAAGAAACCGTATTACGTTGCATGAAATTGAATGTGCAGTTCAGGGCAAAACATGTGCCAGGTGTACTGAATTATGCAGCTGATGCACTCTCTCGTTCACACATGCAGGCTTTCAGGGGCTATTTACCCACAGCGGACCTAGTGGCGGCACCGTTCCCCGAAGCACTATGGCTAATCGGTGCCCCGGATTACAAGACCTTGGGGCAGCCAGCTTAGCGCCCAGAACAAGGAAGGCATACGAAGGAGCGTTTCGTTCCTACTGCACATTTTTGGGTCCATTAGGGAGGCAGAGCTGGGGTCAGGAGGACTCCTTCCTGGGGTTCCTGGTTGCGCTGCACAGAGGAGACCGATCAGCGGCAACGGCCAATAGACATAGGGCGGCCATTTCATTCATGGCACAGGTGCATGGCATAAGAGATCCAACGGATTCCTTTTTTGGTTAGGAAGGCACTCCGCGGCTGGCAACGCCTAGAGGGTTGCAAGCAGGATACGAGGCACCCGATTGGGTTAGATAGATTGTCTTTACTCTTAGCGAAGCTAGATGAGACGTGCTCCTCCCTTTACGAAGCAGTTCTGTTCCGGGCAGCTTTCGCCTTGGCATTCCACGGGGCTATGCGGGTGAGCAAACTGTCCGCAAGGAACAAGAAGGATATAGAGGGAGGCCTGGGCAGGGATCACATCCAAATAAGGGTTGATTCGATGGTAATCTCGATAGCCAGGTCCAAGACTGACCAGGGAGCCATGGGTGATAGTGTTATCGTGCAGCGCGCACAAGGGTCCCCCACTTGTCCGATAAAATGCGTAGAGGAATACTTGGCATTGAGGACGTCTACATGGGGGGAGCTTGCTGAGGCACAAGGATGGCACCCCACTGACGAGGTTTCAGTTTCAGAGGATGTTAGCACTGTCAATCGCTGCCGCGGGCATGGTCCCGTGCGATTTTGGGACCCACTCATTTAGGATAGGGGCTGCTACTGAGGCTACAGCCCAGGGTCAGAGTGCAGAGGAAGTAAAACAGCTGGGCCGTTGGTCCTCGAATTGCTTCAAAAGGTATGTGCGATTGCACATGTTGTAAAGATCAATTGACTTGCACTCACGCTTCTTGTCTTTTGTTTGCATTACAGTTTCGCGAGCCTGTCACGCGGGGCGGAATTGGAAGTCGACCCAGCACCAGGAGACCAGCGGTCGAGGATCACCGACTGGAGAAAGAGTGGTATGGGTCGTGGGCCACTCATATGTGAGGCGCGCCGGGGATGTATTCAAGGCAGGTGACGCGACTCACGCATCTGGGGAATACGGGTACAGAGTGACCTTTCATGGGAAGGGCGGGCTCTGTTTTGACCAATTTCAATCGTTCTTTGAGGGTCTTTTAGGGCGGCAAAGGTCACCGCCATCTGTAGTCATAGTACACCTGGGTGGCAACGACTTAGTAAAGCTGGGAAGACGAGTGTTATTGGAACACATCCTGTCGGCAGTTAGCTGGTTGGCTAAGAAACTCCTGGGGTGCACGATTGCCTGGTCCCACATGATCCCAAGGAAGAGTTGGCGGGGGGGGCATTTCAGTGTCAGCGTTGAACCACTCTGTGAAAAGGGTTAACAATATAATAGGGAAATTGTTTCGCTCAGCGCAGTTGCATAGCATTCCTCACGGGTGTATTAGGGGTGATCACATGTATCTGAATGATGGGGTTCACCTGTCCAGGGAGGGAAATGATTTACTCATAGGTGACTTCATAGCATGGCCAAGGGGTTTGAGGAAGCATGACCTTTAGGAGGATTGGGGGGGCCGGATAGTCGGTCAACTATCCGGCCTGTGGCGGTAAGGTCATGATCGGTGAGCAGTAATTTCAAGGTCCCTATAGGGGGGCGCCACCCAGAATGGATGGGAGCGCCCGGGGGGAGGCGGCCATTGGCCCCTTTCACGGGGAGGCGGCACCCACTAAGGATGGGTCGCCTAGGGGGAGACGGCCATAGGCCCCTCCTAGGGGGGAGGCGGCTAGATGCCCCTCCGACGAATTTCCCGGGGGCCGGATATCCGCGACGGCGGATAGAGAGTGTGGGATGTGGGGAGTCCACGCTGTCCTTCCTACAGATACCTCACACGGGAACTCGGACGACCTTTAAGATGGCGTCGAGTGAAAAGGGGGCCCCCACGACAAGGGAAGTTACAGGTGGCAATGAGGGTAAAGTCCTCTGCGCATGCGCCACTCACACCGTGAGGGCGGGATTATGGTAGTAGGGATCTGACACCGGTTAAGACCTTGCCGTTGGCCCTTAATGCTAGGATGTACAATTTTAATTTAGAATGTATGCATTTTCAGGATGCTAGACTCGGCTAGGAAACCTTTGTATTAGAGATCTGTTAAGGTTAGCCAAAGAACATGTCTTCATCGAAATGTAATAAATGTAAAATTGTACATAATTTATGAAACTTTTATTTAATGTTTTAAATTTTGTTTCTTATTTTAATAAATACGGCCGGGGGGGGTAACTCCCCCCCGCCTTCCAAAAGTTCAAACCTGTGTCTGTCTACTCCCATTGGGAATTGGTGTTGGGAGGGGGTGGCGGGCATCCCGGCCATATGGAAACGGGCGACCACTCGGTCCCCCCGAACGTATGGTTGGGTGCCCCGATGCCCCCGGGAAACCATTTTGGGCGGGAGGCGTGGCTCGGCTGGTATGCCCGAAGTGGCGTAGCCGGGGCGCGCCCTTTCCCGCCCAGGAGGGGTTGTCCTAGACACCGGCACGGAAGACCACGCCCAGTAGGCGTACCGGAGGAGGGTCCCCGCCCTCCCGCAGATGGATAAATAGAGCGGGAATCCGAAGAAGCGTCCTCTTGTTCCTGTGCTCTGAAGGCTGCACCAACTCGTTGCTCGTGAGCCCTCGACGGAACAAGCGGCAATTTTGACCCACCCACCAGCCCCTTATGGCAATGTTTGTTTAAATAAAGTTTGATTAAGATAGAAATGTATAGGCCTTTTTTTCCTTTGTAGAAAAGTAAGGAAATGTGTCATATGATGATGTGGCTTCTATTTCAGGATAATGTTTCCCTTGCAGGAAAATGAAGTTGATGACTCATCAAGGCTATGCTAGAATTTTTTCTTCTCTTAGTAGGTAAAACAACTGTCGTATTTATTTTTTGGTTGGGCGGTAAGGTCATGATCGGTGAGCAGTAATTTCAAGGTCCCTAGAGGGGGGCGCCACCCAGAATGGATGGGAGCGCCCGGGGGGAGGCGGCCATTGGCCCCTTCCACGGGGAGGCGGCACCCACTAAGGATGGGTCGCCTAGGGGGAGACGGCCATAGACCCCTCCCAGGGGGGAGGCGGCTAGATGCCCCTCCGATGAATTTCCCGGGGGCCGGATATCCGCGACGGCAGATAGAGAGTGTGGGATGGGGGGGAGTCCACGCTGTCCTTCCTACAGATACCTCACACGGGAACTCGGACGACCTTTAAGATGGCGTCGAGTGAAAAGGGTGGCAATGAGGGTAAAGTCCTCTGCGCATGCGCCACTCACACCGTGAGGGCGGGATTTTGGTAGTAGGGATCTGACTCCGGTTAAGACCTTGCCGTTGGCCCTTAATGCTAGGATGTACAATTTTAATTTAAAATGTATGCATTTTCAGGATGCTAGACTCGGCTAGGAAACCTTTGTATTAGAGATCTGTTAAGGTTAGCCAAAGAACATGTCTTCATCGAAATGTAATAAATGTAAAATTGTACATAATTTATGAAACTTTTATTTAATGTTTTACATTTTGTTTCATATTTTAATAAATACGGCCGGGGGGGTAACTCCCCCCCGCCTTCCAAAAGTTCAAACCTGTGTCTGTCTACTCCCATTGGGAATTGGTGTTGGGAGGGGGTGGCGGGCATCCCGGCCATATTCTTTTAACATGTCTTCTGTTCCCGACCAGATGAAAAAGACATCGTCAATAAATCATCGGCGGAGTAAAACATGCCTTCTGTTGCGCACTATGTACAAAGTGACGCACATGCGTCACTTTGCAAACGCCTGCGCTACATTTTACCTGCGTCAGGTATAATGTATCCAGGGGGGGAGTTCCCCCGCAAAAAGCCTCGTAGATGTTACGCAGTGAAATCTATAAGATTTCACTGCGCCACTTCCAGGACTTTGTTGCGTCTAAATCTTGTGCCTGCTACACAGCAGGCGTAAGACTGATGCAGGACCTTTCACATGGGGCTTGCCCCATTTGAAAAGATGCATTGCTGGAGTTGCGTCACTTTTGTGACACACTCCAGCAATGTGTCACTTTTGAGCTTTAAAATACGTCACAAATACTGACGTATCTGTAACTCCTTGCAACATTTTGTGTCATACATTAAATATGACGCATCAGGTATGTCGCAAGGAGTGTGCACTGAGAAGTGACGCATCGCTGCTCTCACGCAGTGATGCGTCATTTATCATAAATGAGGCCCTATGGATTTAGCAATAGAAAACACAGGATGTTCTGTTACCACACATCTCTAAATCAGTCACTGAGAGAGTAAGGATAACTTCAGTGCTAAAGGAAGCAACATGAATTACCAACAACCTAAATCGGACCCACACAGGGAGAAACTAGAAAACACAATACCAGCTAAAATAAGAAAACACCTGCCAAAAGGCAATGCATTGAAATTTAAATACCAGGCATTAACACCAAGTTGTCTCTTGCGTTGTAATTTCTTCTCAGACTAGCTGGCACCGTCTCCGGAAAAAAAGAGTTACATTCATGTTCTGGAAAGTTGCTCTTAGCTGAAAAGGAAACACTTCGGCCTTCTCTCAATTTTCCACTCAGTGTTTTGTATGTCTTGACTGAACTTTTTAAACATACACTTTAAATTATATTACCAATAGGCCTCTCCGTTGCATTCTGATTTCTTGTTAGTAGTTTTAGAAATTAAAAAGTGCTTTTGGAATGACTTCGAAAAGTAATGAAACATATCTTAGTAGTATTGAGGATTCTGTAGGTTATGCTTTCATCTACTGATTCGTCGCACTTCCACATTATTTTATGTATCTCAACCTACAGTATCCCTTAATTACGCATATCTAATTAGGACATGCATTAATCACGTCTACCTCCTTCATGCATAGAATATGCTGTTAAGGTATTTATTCTCTGAAGTGCGCTGGGAATGGATTCATAACAGCCAGGTATTATTCTTAGGGGAAATTGAATTCCTATCAGTGTCCGCCCTCGAGTTAGTCCGCGTCTAGTGTGCTGAATACAGCCCCAAGTGAATTTTCCAAGGAGCAAGCGGCTATTCCTTTAGCTCGGTCGGCGGCAAGAAACGTGGACGCCTCGAAAATCATTAGGTAGCCTCGACTTCCGGTCCAGTACACATCTGGGACTGCAATTAGCTGAATATCTCTTCCATGTGCTGACTTTGCACCTCTCCTTTGATTACCACCCAGGCTTATGAAGATGAAGTAGGGCCCGGCAAGCTCGAACTGGTGTGCTGGGTTTTCAAGATGTGGCGTTTAATTATTAGTTGAGGAAATGTTCTGAATGCATTCCCTTTCAAGTTTTGCAGCGTTCATTTCAATCCGGGTAAACTTTGTTTAACTCTGAATGTCACACGCGGCCGCGCTACCACTTTGTGCGAGTTGTTGACTCCAAGTAACACTTTTTATTTCACACATAAGTTGAAAAGAAAATGTAAGCGAGGCCATGCAGAAATTCAACCGCAGTTTCGCCGATGATTCCTAGGATGCAGTCAGTCATATTTGCTATATTACCAGCCCTTCTGCCTTCCCTGTCGCAGTCCTATTCTCAAAGACTGACACTGAGGAGCATACGTACAAGGACTTAACACTGCTGTAGCGGCAATTTTTTGATGTTACGGTGGCTTTTTTTATCGCCCTATTTACAAGTTGCCGCTAACCTCAGTTAGCGGCCGTTTTCTGGCGAAAACGTACATTTTGAAAGATTGCTACTTTTGTTAGTGGAAGTTAACGGAAATGAGATGCAAGGTAGGATTCCCATGCAAAAACTGCTGCTAACCCCACTTCTCAATATTTATAAGGAATTCCTTGTATGGTGCAAAACTAAAAAAACTGCCGCTAACTGCAGTAGAGGCAGCATTTTAAGACAAGAAAATAGCTGGTCTTATAAATGGTGCAAACACTTGGGGCTTCATTTCAGAAGGTTTTGGTGCTGGACAGCGCTGCAAGGAATGTTGCTGCGCTGCCCTGCAACAAAACTACAGGGCAGGAATGCCCACCATGAATAAGGCTGCATTCCTGGGCCTCATTCATGAAAAGTGTTGCATTGCTGCAACAAAACAGTGTTGCAACACTTTTCACCACACCCTTCTTGCCACACCATGGATGCGCTGTATTCACTGTTGAGGGCGAGGAGGGTGGGGGGCGTCGTAGTGGTGAAGTGTCCGAGAGGCAAGGTCCCTGGTGCTGGGCACGGTACAGTGGCGGATGCACACAAACGGGCTTGCCTTTGGCTTCCCTTCCTTGCACGACTGGCACACCTGCTGAGCATGGCCGTACAGTATCCACCATTGAGTAGTGCTGACGGGGGCCTGGAAAGCTTAGAGGGGAGAAATGCAGGGAAGGACACTGGAGGGGGTGGAGACGCGGGTGATTGGCAAAAAAAAAGAACTGCAGAATAGCACAGGAAAGCAAAGCCAAACACAGCAAAGATTAAACAATAAACAAAAAGGTATCAAAGCAACAGAGAAGAGCAGAGAGATGAACAGGAACAGCAGACGAGAGGGACAGGAGGGCAGTCAAGATGCAAAGCAGTGACTCTCTACAACTGGATCACCAGAGATGAGGCGCAGGCAGGAGCTTGTGGTTGGAAGAGGGACTCGAACACCTGACCTCCGTGTCAGAGGAACCAGCAGCAGCAGATGGGGACAGCAGCAGCAACATCCAGACGGCGCAGATCTGTGGAAAGAGGAAGTCCACTAAGGGTTAGTCCCCCGTACACCCAAAAGCAAACTAACAGGGGAGAAGGAAAGGCAGCCCCACCCTGTTGCCTCTCCTGATCTGACAGTGGTGACCAGATTCTGAGTTCCTCAGTGAGTAACAGTGGATCAAGCTGCATACCCAAAGGGCCTGGGCCAGAACCTGCCCCCATTTCCCTGGCCTCCACTGCTTTCAATGGCTATTCTCACCGAATTGGGTGAGTTAGTGGAGTCCCCCACCAGTCTTGTGTGATGCGCTCTGTGATGTAGGTCAGATAGATTTATCAGGGCATCACCCACAGGCGCTAGGCCTGGGCCCGACTCACTTCCTTAGCTACTTCCACTATGCGTCCTGCCTTCTCCTCACCTAGACATTGACACCGGGGTTCAATGCACTGCATTCTCTCCAAATCTGTGACTCAGCCAACAGGAGCACCAGCCAGGTGGGATTTCACAAGCCTAGGTACAGCAGTTGCCACCAAGTCCGCTGGGGAAGCTACCAATGCAGGTGTGGCAAAAGGGCTCCCTTAGGCTCAAAGTTGCAGCATTCCCACCACACAAGTTTAATACAGCTCAGGGCCTTACCCTCCTAAAAGTCTGGCCAGTACAACATCCTACGGCATGTGATGCAGAGAGGCGCTGCACACCATTGATAATCTCCTCTTTTCCCCCCCCCATGGTAGTGGTGGATCGTAGTATGCGATGCAGACCTCCCTACATTGGAGCATTTCTAACGTTCATAGCTCCAAGGGGCACAAGGCGATCTTTCTCACGCAGGTCAACAATGTATCTCCATGTGGCCTGCCAGATGGCACCACGGGATAATGGCGATCGCCACATCTCAAAGTCTACCACCATGGCCCAGTGACTCCATAGCACCTCCACAACCCAGACGCAGGCCCGGCGAGGTGTCTAAGCCCCAGGGACTGTCCGTGCTTTCAAGGTATTAGATGCCATGGTGTTGCAAGGAGTGCTCAGTGAAAAGTGCTGCATCACTGGTTTGGCTCAATGATGAGCCTCTTTTCATAGATGCAGCCCTGAATTTCCTCTTCCAATGGGACTCTGGCTGGTCATCCTGGCTGTTGGGGGGCTTGAGAGGGTGTTGATCTGTGCTGCACTAGCCCTGGCTGCTCCATTCTGCATTCCATTGGTTTTATTTCCTATTTTCCTTGTATTGTAACTACATCGCTAACAGGGCAATAGTTGTTGGTGAAAGCCTTAGCGTTAATTAGCTGCCGTTCTACTACATATGCCCCTGAATGGTTGTGTGCACCACAGTGACATTTGATTCATGGAATGTTTATTTAAGAATTGCATTCAAAACAGCACAATCAACATTAGCGGAATACTGACTGGCTATAGGGTTTCACAAATGTGTGAGTTACCATTCAGAACAAATTACATTTGCAAAAACCCCTTTAAATTCAATCCAAGAAGTAGATACTTTTCGGGTGGGTCAAGCTCTCACTTTAGCTGAAAGAGAAACTTCCACTACAACATACTTTCTCACAATAGCCGTACAAAACCTTCAGTTGAGCATACCTGTAGAAAGAGGGCATCCGAGAATGGCTTTTCAAAATTTCCTTTCAGTTTTACGAAACGACGCAGATCTTGTCAGATAATAAACACTAGATCTTCCTTTGAATCTGAATTATGAGAAGGGCAGAAAGGATCAATTCCTAAACAACATAAGACTTTGAAGATAGTTTTGGACAAAATACAGGACTAGTATTTAACACACTTCATCCTCGAATATTTGTAAATAGGGCTCATCACAAGTTATAGCTTCCAGAGATAATATATTAATAGACAACACATGCAAAGGAATTGTCTCAATAGGCTCAAAGGGCTTCTTTTGCAAACACCGAACACCAAAGGCAGTTTCCAAGAAGGAACCCTAAATTGAACAAATGGCTTTCTCTTAGAAAAGCTAAACAACAGCCCACCAGCCAAAGGTATATTAGTGGATAGGTCAGAAACAGGAAAACGAAAAGCTCTTATGGCTACCAGTTGTGCTCTTGAAGTGGAATTTGACAAATCCATTTAGATTTCCAAAAGACTATTGGGTCACCATTCTCTGGATGTGTACCCTTTAAAACAGGACAAATCTGAATCCTTTAATAACATTTCAGTGTTTATGGTCTCTTATTTGTCGGATTTCAATTGCAACCCCTTTGGAACACCCTATAGGCTGCAATACACTCCACAAATATTTCAAATTCTGAGCCGAAGACTCACAATGTTTTTTAAGGAAAGGTTCAGAGACTGTAGAGGAGATGGACTATTGGAAGTTCACAATAGGTTTCTACAGGCAGAAATAGAGGAAGCAGGAACTATGCAATTTTATGCAAATGGTATGCTACTAGTACTAGCTCCTCCATCTCGTATTGTACTATCCTCAGAACCTCAGCAAATATTGTAATTGTTGTAAAACGATACAATAACTCATGGCCAATGAAGAGAAAGAGTTACTCATCCCAATGCATGAGATTATTGAACCACTGAGCAAAAGAAGGGAAGATTACCATCATCTGTGGGCATGTACCCTGTCTGCACTTGACTCTCAGGATAGCTGGGTCCAAGCAGTCCATGGTCCCCTTGAAGGGAGGGTGGAGGTGAATACAGCTTAGCGAACACAGGCTCACAACTCAACAGGAGCACAGCAGCAGCAATAAATCATTGTCCGGTCAAATTCCCACTTTTATGAAAAAAGAGAAGTATTTTGTTTCTATACGCACAAAGGAAAAATACGACATTCACAAACAATTGCACAGCCGTCCCTTGAGGTCAGAGTTCTAGTGTTTCTCCTGGTGGTTTCTTGGCCCATTTTACTTCTAGCATTACGAAAATAGTTATTCCTGAGTCACTATTGTTTACATAAAGGATATGCCTCACTAGCAATCCGAGTCTCGAGTCCCCTACAACTCTGATTTGAAGTCAAAAGTGTTTCAGCGCAAATGCGCTCAAAATCGGCAGCAAGTTCCCCCGGTGTCATCAGATCCGAACTAGTCATACCCTCACAAGCAGGTTTGGAATGTCCTGCGATCTGGAGTGGTTGTGGGTCTCACACCATCAGAATGAGTCAGCTTTGGCCAAGTTCAGGTTAGACGGCCGCTCACAGTCCAGGCAGCTGCACTCAGCAGGTACAAATTCTCTCACTCACTTCATCGCTACCCCACAAGGCTTCGGCCCTTACCACACGTCAGTCTTTACCTGTGCAGCCCCTCCTGGCATACAGGGTTGTAGCAAAGTACCACACAAAGTTTCGGCCCTTACTGCATGGCAGTCTTTACCTTGGTATCCGCTCCTGGCATACGGGGTCACTGCACTGTTAGAACACAAGGCTTTGGTCCTTACCGCACAGCAATCATTCAAATGGCTATCTTCACAGCGGCCACCTCCTGGCATACTGGGGTCACCGGCTCAGTCACCGGCTCAGTCTGTACATGTGCAACAACCCGATTGGTACATGCGAGATATTCGGTATCTACTTGGCAGAGGTATGCACCCTGTCCATGTAGGGAAACGCAATTCTAGTCAGGGTAGGTGCAGTACACTCTAAGTTTACCTGTGCTCATCCTCCGGTAGCTTGGCTCAGAATAGTCAGGTTAAACTAAAGTGACAATGTGTAAAGTATTTGTGAACACACACGCAGTAATACAGGGAAAACACCACAAAAGTACTCCACATCAGTTCAAAAATAGCCAATGTGTATCAAACTAAAACAAGAGCAAATCAACAAAAATTCAACATACACAAGTCATGATAGGAGTCTTCAAATCAAAATGCAGTGCTTAGAAGTCCATAGCTCAAACTTGGTCTAGCTGACTTGACCAGGACAAATTCAAAAGTTCAGTACGATCATGCTGGAGAATGGGTAGGTTACAGGAATTATGCAGATCCCCTTAAAGTACATTGGATGTGTTAGAAATCAAAGATGGTGCGTTACGTAGAGGAGGTGAGGCATGGCAGTTTCAGGTTAAGCGTCGGTTCTTTAAGGTGGTGCAGGCTTGTTGAAGCATTGTGCAGAGGAGGTGATGCAATGGTTGCTGATGCGAAGCCTCAGTTCCGGAAGGAAAAGCGGTGTTGATTATGTGTTGATGTTGAGAGAGCGGCTTGTCAATTCTTCAGCACCAAAGTTAACCTGCATGACAAAAGGTGATGCATCAATCGAGATTTGCAGAGGGCAGGGAATGTGACAGAGTCAAGTTAGTGCACCACAGAAGTAGGTGGCACGTTGTTGAGACTCATGCTCTAGCGGCTCTATGGTGGTGCTGCTGCAAAGTCAGAGTTGTGTTGAAGTCAAGGTTATTCCATCACACACTGAGCAGCGGTGTCTGCGGCTTCAGTGAAGGCATTAGCGATGGTAAACAACGTTTACAACAATTCTTTTTCTCCGCAGGGAAACACAACATGGTCGTTATCACGACCGTGTTGTGATTCCGCATACCATTACTCCGCAAGTCGTAACAATGACTTGCGGAGGGGGGGGCAGGTGTTGGATTTAAAATCTAACACCTTCCCTAGTGTCCGCGCAGACTGGAGTTGGAATAGTAAATTATACTATTCCAACTTCCAGCGCCCCCCCTCCACAAGTCGTTTTACGACTTGCAGAGTAATGGTATGCGGAATCACAACGCGGTCGTGAAAACGACCACGTTGTGATTCCCCGCAGAGAAAAAGAATGCGGGAAATCATATATATTTATCAGCGATGCGTCAGTTTTGCAGGATGTGGTGCTTCTGAACTGACGCTTTGGAGTCGAAGTGTCGGTTTCCTGGTTGCAGCAGCAAATCTATCTCCATGGGCCCGGGACAGGGTTTGGCACCACTTGGCAGGGCAGGACTCCAGCAGAGGAGCACAGGTGTTGTTAGCAAGATGCAGGTTAAGTGTTTGATTTCCTTGATACTTCAGCATCAGAAGGCACGCTAAAGGCCTTGGGGAACCTTATAAAGCAGGAGGCAGAGAGCAAGACAGGAAAGCAAACAACAAATTGGTAGGCACCCCTAGCAGCACGTCAGCTCTTCTTCCTGGCAGAAAGTTCTCAGTCCAGAAGTGTTCTGAGTATATGGTGTCATAGGACAGGTACGTATACCCATTTTAGTCTTTGAAATAGGGAGACAGACACAGGCCTACTTAGGTGTATGTCTGCTGATGCATCATCAGGATATGCAGGGCACACCTCAGCTCCCTTTTTATGTGACTGTCTAGAGTGAATTCACAATGCTCAACTGTCATCCAACCCAGACGTTTATTCTAGGAACAGGCAGACGCACAGAATGGTGAAAGTAAAAAAATGACATATTTTTTAATGTAGGTTCACAAACCATGGGAACCCAAGAATCAAAAGGAACCAAGGGAATCTGTAGCTTAAGGAACAAGGGTCCATAAGTAGTTAAATAAGTATCAATTCCCTGGGAATGAGAAAAATAATGCCCAGGAATTATTCAATGTTACACATAGAAAACATTTTATTTTAAAGTTAAACAATTAAATAAGGAAAATCAGCCTGCTGGGGTAATCTGCGACAAGTGTTCAGAGTCACAGAAAGAACAGGCAAGGAACATCAGGTGACATTACTAATTTACACAATGAAGGTAACTTATTTGAAGAACAGAACATTGCTGCACCCACATGGAATATCTAAAATATAAAGTGGGTCCATTTGGTTTTAAGTCAACAACATTTTGATTAATTTAAAAAACGGATCTATGACAGAATATCGACAGACAAAATATCGACCTACAGAAACATCGAGGCTGGAATATCGAAGGAAAGTATATCGACATCCTATCTACAACATGGTAAGTACAAAAATATCAAAACAAAAATATCGATGTTAAAAATATCGTAATTAAAAATATCGTTTTATATCTGTTAAAATATAATGTGTAAAAAAAGTAAATAATACTTATAAATAAAATAAACATTGCTAAAAATATTTAGTAATGTTTAAAATTAATAAATAATAGATATATATGAATATAACACTAATTAAAACATATGTAAAATATATTATATATTTACTTAATAATACAATTTAATAATTACTTATAAATTATTTAAAAGTACTATAAATTACAAATAGATTTCCACAAATAAAATAATTACATAAAAAAGTAAATATTCATTTTTAATAAATTAAAATAATTTAATTTATTATCAATAATTTTAAAATTAATAACATAATACATTATCTAAATTCATTCTAAATAATAAATAAAACTACTATTTAAAGTCCCAAAAAATCTACAGTATTAAAAAAATTAAATAGCGTAAAATGTAAAATTACTATTCCCACTCCAGAAAATGCAAAATTAGGGAAAACATTGTATAGCATAGAGATAAAAATTACTATTATCACTCCAGAGAGTGAAACAGTGAAAAAAACATTGGATAGCATAGGAGTAAAAATTACTATTCCATCTCCAGAGAGTGAAACAGTAGGGAAAGCGCTGGATCGCGCAGGAGTAAAATTTACTATTCCCACTCCAGAGAGTGCAACAGTAGGGAAAGCGTTGGATAGCGTAGTGGTAAAAATTACTATTCCAACTCCAGTGAGTGCAACAGCAGGGAAAACATTGGATAGCGTAGCGTTAAAATTTACTATTCAAACTCCAGAGAGTGAAACAGTAGGGAAAGCGCTGGATAGCGTAGAGTTAAAAATTACTATTCCAACTCCAGAGAGTGCAAGTGTAGAGAAAGCATTGGATAGCGGGTGGGTAAAAATTACTATTCCCACTCCAGAGAGTGCAACAGTACGGAAAGCGTTGGATAGTGTAGGGGTACAAATGACTATTCCCACTCGAGAGAGTGCAATAGTAGGGAAAGCGCTGGATAGCGTAGGGGTAAAAATTACTATTCCAACTCCAGAGAGTGAAACAGTAGGGAAAGCGTTGGATAGCATAGGGGTAAAAATTATAATTCCCACTCCAGAGAGTGCAACAGTAGGGAAAACGTTGGATAGCGTAGCGGTCAAAATTACTATTCCAATTCCAGAGAGTGAAAGAGTAGGGAAAGCTTTGGATAGCCTAGGGGTAACAATTACTATTCCAACTCCAGAGAGTGCAACAGTAGGGAAAGCGTTGGATACCATACAAATTAAATAAAACATACTTAGAAATCATTTTTATATTTAAATTTATTAATTTTTTAATATTTTAAATAACTAAACATCATTTAAAAATACCCATTAATATTAAAGAAAAAAGTAGATTTGAATAAATAATTAACAATAAATTAACAATAAATATCAATTAATAAATAATAGTCACCAAATAATAAATATTAAGCAATAAAACAATGTAAAAACAAAACAAATATTATTAATACTTAATTACCAATTAAAAAACATTAAACAATAATATTATTTGTATGCCAAAAAATATTTTTATAACACATTAATTACAAATACTTTACAAATAATTTACAATACAAAATAATTTAATTACCAATTAAATAAATTAATTACCAATTGCAAAAATGAATTACACATCAAATACATTAATTACCAATTACAAACATTAGCTACCAATTACAAACATTTACTACTAAATACAAACATTAACACCAATTAAATGAATGAATGACCAATTACTAATATTAATTACCAATTAAAACAATTAATTACCAATTAAAAGTATTAATTGCCAATTAATAATTAATTAAAATACATAAATTATCAATACCAATAAATATAAATAATTAATTACTTAATTACAATCAAAATACTTCCCACCAATTCCCCTATAAACCCACTACCTGCTACAGAAGTTAAACACAAAAATTAACTAAAATTAATTTATAATTCCTAAAAAGTAAAAATTAATTTAATATAATTAAATTACTTCCCACCCTATTCCCCGATAAACCCACAACCCGCTCCGGTACTTAAACATAACATTGACTTAAAAATAACATTATAAATATATGAAAATAGTTCACATATAACTTAAAACAAGTAAAATACTTAACAAAAAACATATAACACATACATATTAAATACATACTAAAATACATAACAATAGTACAAATATCGATATTAGTAACATCGAAATTATTAACATCAATATATTTGATATCGATATTACTGACTTCGATATTACTTACATCGATATAAAAAAAAATCCATATTACTTACCTTAGGGTTGATATTCTGTCCCACGATATTCTTGACATCGATATTCTTTACCTTCAATATTTCTAACTCGATATTTGTGTAGGTCGATATTTACAACTCAATATTTTGACTGTGTACCTTAAAAAACAGGTTCATCATCAGGACCACAATTTAATATGCTGGATTAATCTATATCTATATATTTGATTTGATAATCACGGAATTCTTTTTTTCATTCCCAAAGCATTGATTCTTATTTAACTCCTTAGGGACCCTTGTTTCTTACAATACTAACTTTCTAAAAGTGGCATTTTCAGACCTGCAATTTAAAAACCAACTTCATTACAATATGTATATTTAAACTGTGAGTCCAGAGACACCTAACTCCAATTTTCTCTCTGCTCCCCATTGGAATATACACATGTAAAGTGTTACAAGGCAGCTCCATTTCTAACCTATTGATGGGGTTAGGCCTTGCTGTAGTAAAAATCAAATTTAGCAGTCTATCACTACTAGGACATGTAATATTCAAAGGTACATGTCTCACCTTTTAAATAAACTTCACCCTGCCCATAGGGATACTTAGGGCATACCTTAGGTCTGACTTACACGTAGTCAAAGGGAAGGTGTGGGCCAGGCTAGCAGGTGAACTTGACACGTTGACATGGCATTTTAAAAAAGCATATATCATGAGCGAGGGTCTCGGAACGCATAAAAGTCCAGTATACATACTCTGATTAGCTAATCTAGATCACAAGGGTATGCAGACCCTAGTAGTTATAGCTTTTGTCAGTTAAGTTGCACAGAGTCTACAGGGAGCATTTCTCTGTAGAAACAAATGCCCTCACACACCTAGATAGGTGTCATGCTTCATCATTGGACTTTTGCTCCACGTCAGGCTGGTGCTGCAAAGCCCTACGGGCACCCTCAATAAGGGCTCTTTACCGGAGATCTTTATAGCAAATCACCGACCTTCCCTCCCCTCAGTGCACCTCAGTTGACAACCTAGTGGATCTCTATTCCTCAACTATATCAGACATTCACGATGACCTGGCACCACTGAAATTAAAAAGAAAGCAGATCAAGGACAGGAATCCCTGGTTCAGCGGATACCTCAAGAAGGAGAGGAGATCCCTTTGACAGACTGAACAAAACTGGAAACAACACCCATTAGCAGCCCATTTAAAACTTCTCCACCAGGCCACAAATGCCTATAATAAGAAAATACTCAACTCAAAAAAAGAATTCTTTAAAACCGAACTCAAAAGTGCCAAAAACCGACCTTGCAAGCTATTCGACTTGGTCAAACACCAATCCAACAAACTAGCGCAAACCTCCAAGGAAACACCCAAACCCCTAATATCAAGCGAGGAATTTTCTTCCTTCTTCTGTGACAAAATCTCTGCCCTAGGAAATGAACTTTAATCCGCAACTCACCATCAAAGTCAAAATCCACCAGCTCCACCTCCTCTACACGCGCTATCTTCCCAAACATCACCCAAAAATCTAGCGCACTGGTCCAACTTTAAATTCTATGACGAACACTCTATCTCACAAATTCTCGCCTCCTTAAACCCGAACAACCACTTCAATGATCCTCTTCCTTCTAACTGCCTAGCCGCCGCCTCCCACAGGCTATCATTCCCTCCTGGACCTCAATAATCAACACCTCCCTCCAACAGGGCTCAGTTCCTGACTCCCTCAAGGCTGGCCAAGTTGTCCCTATCCTAAAAAAACCTACCTTGGACCCGGTTTCCACTGAGAATTACAGACCCATATCCAACATCACACTCCTTTCAAAGTTCTAGAAAAATGTGTACAACAGCAGCTGAGCCAACACCTTAATAACTTCCACCTGCTAGATGACTTCCAATCCAGTTTCAGATCTGGACACAGCACAGAAACCACACTCCTTTACATCATGGATGATGCCCTCCAAGCCCTCAATCAAGGCAAAACCTGTCTCCTAATCCTCCTAGACCTATCTCCTGCCTTTGATACGGTTAACCACGAACCTCCTTGAACAACTCAAACTCAGGATGGGGTTAGATGGCACAGTTCTTGAATGGTTTAGACCCTTCCTCAAAAACAGCTCTTAGAGAGTCCCCATCAATGATAATCTTTCTGCCCTCTCTCCAGTCATGTTTGGAGTGCCCCAAGGATCAACCCTCTACCCTACCCTCTTCAATCTTTACCTTGAACCACTCACCGAGGTATTACGTGCCGCCAATATCTCCTAACTTATGTATGCAGATGATACACAGATCTATATCAAAATCTCCTTCATTGAGGTCATTCCCTCCTTGAATGAGGCACTATAAGCTGACAGTCCATTGGCTCAACCGTCAGCTTAAACTCAACAAAAATAAAACTTAATTTCTCCTAATCTCCCCACTCAAAACCAACCCTGACATCCAGGAATGGATCAAGAGCATCACAGCAGTAAACTGCCCTCCCACCATTGTTCACTCTGCAAAATCCCTTGGAATAACCCTTGACAGCAGCCTGAACATGCACGGCCATATAAACTCGATGGGCAAGATGGCCAGGTTCCACCTGAGCTACCTAAGAAACCTAAAACGCTTTCTTGAGGTTTCCGATCTCAAAACTACAATCCAGGCTCCAGTCATTTCCAGAATAGAATATGGATGCTCCACTCTCGCAGGGCTACCCATTGAAAGCCTGCCTCTATACCGCAGCCAGACTCCTAACATTTCTCAACACCTCAAAACTCTGAACTAGCTTCCCCTAAAGGCCAGAATCCAATTTCAACTGGCCCGCATTACTCACAAACCTCTCTACTCCAATTCACCTGCTTTTCTCGCTGATAAACTCATGATATCAGCAGGAGTCAGAAACTCCAGATCTGCCAAAGACCTATTGCCGCAACCGGCTCGCTTCTGGAAGAAAAAAACCCACATTCGGGCCTTCTCTGGGGCCGCTCCAAGAAAATGTTACCCCCTCCTACCCACCATTAGAGGACTTCCGTCCTTGGCACACTTTAAAAGAGAAACCCAAACCTTCTTAATGGGCAAATACCTTGTCTTATGATTACATCGCAATCACCGTAGGTCTTGTTTCCACCCTCCACCTTGACATCATCGGCTGCTCTACGCAGGATGCCTAATAATGCACTCCCAGGCATCCCTCCCAAGAGTTAGGACTGCAGGCCTTGCAGGCCTTCTTTTATAATTGTGTACCAATTGTTAACTTTTTTTTCCTCTTGTAGCCCGGACCTTAGACTGCGTGCTTTTTCTTGTATAATGTATGATGTATCCCCCATCTTACCCAATAATTTCCCTCCTTTCCTAATGCTTTGTATACCACCCTCAAACCTGTAAAGCACTCTCATACCCTCACAGGTCTGTTTAGCGCTCTATAAAACTTTAAAATAAATAAATAAATAATAAAATAAATAAATATTAACAACAACACAACGAAAAGCAACATCGAAATCAACTAATAATAATAATAATAATAATATATATATGTGCCAGGTCCTGCATCGCTGCATATGGCCATCTTTCAGGATGTTAGGCTCAACTTGTGTTTGTCCATCAGGGAGGTTATACACAAAGAGTGCAAAGCTGTATGCTGCGTCCAACAGAGGTTGCATGCACAGGGTTTGTCTGCTCCAATAGGTGGTTATTCTGAGGTCCCATTCAAATGCTTGGCCATGCTTCCATTTTCTACTGCACGTAGTCCCTGTTATTAGCGACTTGCACTGGCAGTTGCAGGCAGGCCTCGCTAATGCCAGTCACTGATGCCGACCTGCTTATTGCATGGTGGAGACCTTGTACAGAGTGGGTTGACTTTGTAAGGCGGAAGGCCAAATAATTTAAAGAAATCATTTGCAGGACATATATCTTTCTGTTATGTGTAATGGCTTTTTAAGGTGGGCTGCATCATCAATCTATACATTCTTTTGAAGCCTTTGTTTGGTGTTAAAAGCCAAATTTAGCAGTTTTCACCATAGCATACCACTGTGTTTTACCTGGCATGGACAGATAATCAAAACGTGCCATTTATGTGCTCACTCTAATTTGGGCATCTGGTGAACTGGCCTAACCTCTGATCGTTCAATGCTCTGTTAGGTCATTGGCAGAGACGAGGTAGACTTGGTTGCTGACGTACTGAACTTCTGCCTGACTCTAAAGGAGGTGGGTCGGAATTCAGTCTAGCGGAGCCAGTACTGCATTGGTGTTGCACCAGAGTACCCTCTACCAAATTCCAAAACAGGACCTTAATATGGGTTACAATACATGAATGGTGATACCTAGGACCAGTGTGGTGTGAAGTTCTAGAGTCTCTGAGATCCTAACATAAAGACCCACCTCAGGACGAATGTATGATGTTACAACGCATTTTACAATGCATGCCTTTACAAAGCAGTCACAACGTCTTTTACAATGCATTCTTTTACATGGCATGCCATTACATTGCATTTTCAGAAACTACCTTTACAATGCATTCCATTGCATCGCATTATCCCTTTACAAAGCATACCATTACAATGTATATTTATTTTTATTTATTTATTTACTCATTTATAGAGCCCAACAAATCATCCCAAAGAGTATCTCTTGGCGCTTTGAGAAATGGGTACTCATTGGGCGTGCGCATCTAAAACAGCCAGGTCTTTAGAAGTTTCTTAAAGCTGGTTAGCTCACCGCAGGCCCTACTGTTCTGCAGCAGATTGCTCCAATGGCTAGCAGCCAGATAGGAAAAGGCTCACCCACCCGTCCTTGCCCTGTTAATTCTTTGGATACACAGGAGAATGCCATTACTAGATCTTAGTTGTCGGGCTGGTTGGTACTGTATGAGTTTATTTCTAAGATAGGCAGGGCCTTTCCCCTGTAGTGATCTGAAGACCACACAGGGCATCTCAAAAATAGCTTGTTTCCTGACCAGGAGTGAAGCTGGTTCAGCAGGGGGGTGAAAGGGGTCAGCGCCGGCTTATTGAGGGCAAGGCGGGCTGCCGTGTTCTGTACCACCTGTAGTCTTGATAGGAGATTTTCCGTTACTCCTACCAGCAATGAGTTGCTGTAGTCCAGTCAGCTTACCAAGAGTGACTGGATGAGGGTTTTTCTTGCTGAAAGATCTTCCTAAGCCTCTTCATTGTGCGGAAGCAGGTACCTGACAGTGTCTTCACCTGCTCCTCCATTGATAGTTTATTATCTATCCTATTGCCAAGGTTCTAAGCCCAGCTCTTAGGAGAGGGGGCTTCACACAGCTCAGCAGGCCACCATTCGGGAGACCAGATTGCTTCAGCCCGCCTGAACAACAAGATCCCTATTTTAGAGGAGTTGAGTTGTAAAAAGTTCTTCCTCATCCGGCTCGCAATTCTAGACATGCAGTTTTTAAATTTTAGTTGGGTTGACACAATGTCCTCCTCAAAAGGGACAATTAGCTGCGTGTCGTCAGCACACTAGATGGTTTCGAATCCATGGCCTCTGATGATATCACCAATAAAGAGAGAGGGACCCAATAACCAAAGGGGTAGGGTACCAATAAAGACAAATGTCAAACAAGAAGTCCCCTTTGGGCAAAGTTACGCAACAGACATACTTACATAGACAGCACTAGATTCACAACGAAAAATGAACAAAGAGGAAATGTAAAAATAAATTCTTCAATAAAAGGTATACAATTTATTCAGACAATTGTTAAAATTGGGCGAGTAAATTAATAGCCAGCACCTTCTTCAGGAAAAAATATTTTGTTCCCACTCTAACATAATATATCTGTAATATAAGCACAGTAAAAAGTAATTTGTTACATAGCTCCCAACAAATTAAAATACAGATTATATTTTTACATAACCTCAATGTTCAGAGTTTAAAATCATTTAAAAGACAACAAATACACCCACAACAGTCATTCAAGCATTTTATATACTTAATAGTCAATGCATAAAGATAGTTACACAATAAAGAAATGGGGTTAAGGAACCTTCATTTCCTGCCATTGAGGGTAGAAAGATTGTTTGAGTGCTAGAAAATCAGTTTATGCAGATATTCACATTATAATATTAAGATTGAGAAATCTTCATTTACTGCCAGAAAGTGACAAAAAGTGAAAAGGTGCCAAGCATAGGGCAAAAAAAACTCCATATGTTGACATCAAATGTAGACCAATAGATTGAGGGGGTAACCGGTATCTCAAACTTAATACCATCACTAAGGACTAATCGCCAAGCAGGTAGTTTAAAATATCACAGTGAGAACTCAACCCAATATATCTCAGACAATATTGTTTAACCCAATAGGGATAGACATCTAATCACCTTCATTTGTGGGGTTTACGGAGACCTCCAATGTTGCAAAACCTTTATTTAACACCATCAGTGCTGCAGCAATTCCCCCTCTGTGCTGACTCTCATTTACTCCCATTGTTCATGACGAGCTCAGCTCAGCTCGTCATGAGCACACGACGATCAGTGTACTGCATGACGAGCTGAGCTCGTCATGAGCATCGAAGGGGTTAAAAAAACTGGACACTTTATCGTTTTCTGCATATAAGAGAAAGAATGCACAAAGCGCTATTCTCACATAAGCCAATATATATATGTAACACATCCTGTTGTATAGTAATAGCATGATACGCAACAAACCTTTATACTGTTCTCTAGTCCCACAGCTATATATCCAATACGCGATCATTCAATGAGCGTTACCTTGGCAGCTTAAAAAACCAGCAACAATCTAAAACATAAAAAGAATCATCACCTTCTAACTTCTAGAAGTGACTAAAACATTTGTCATGACCGATAACGTCTATTTAGGCCACATTCAGGACTATCTTCCTATAGGCGCCATATTGCTCATGTTATAGCGATCTAAACACTTCCCTCACTAAAGAAAATAGGTGTGCCCCTTCTTTTGACAAAAGTTTCTCAATCCCAAAATACCCAACCTAAAATTTCAAGCATTATACAGTGTATTTACCTGAAAATACAGTAAAAAACGTCATAAACGCACGGTCCAAATCGCCCCGACGTCACCAGTTACTTAGTAGTCCCGACGTATTTAAAAACAGAGCTGCCAGCAGTCTAAATATAAACAACAAGAAACAAATACTTATGAGGGTCCATAAATGATCTTCACTAACTACCAAGATCCTAATGCTAGTCCAACGGTCATACCTGCGTGAACTCGACGACGGACATCTGGGGCATATGCCTCCGTTAATATGCAAATAGTTCACGTACATCGCCCGAGTTTAAATACTTCAGATACGCGGCAAATTAACTTGGACACCTTATTACCATTTCCGGTATAGAAGGACATATCCGGTATGGGGAATAAGAGCTGGTACGGCAACTGACGTATGTAAAAAGTGAAAAGAGACGCCCTAAATAATACATAACGGGCACCTCTATACATTTCGCTAATTACAAAAAAAAAATTCACTCATTTAAAGTGTGTGATAAATGTTACTTGTTGGCTATAGAAATTGGCTCAGCTTTGTTAGATTGTCATAAAAAAATTAGAAAGACTGCCATCGCTTTGATCCCTACAGGACTCAGCATATTGTTCAAATCACAAAACTTCATAGTTTCACTAATTTAATAAGACCTGAGCTCAATGTCAGCTACCTTAGAGAATTTGCTCAGTATTGTTAGATTATCATTGAAGTATATAAAAAAGATTATCATATCCTCGATCCCTACAGAAATCAGCAACATAGTCGCATTTTCCATCTACCCCTAGCTAAATCTAAAAACGCTCAGTTACCTCATAGTGCGTCTACATATTAACCCTAGTATTTGTGTAGTGACACACATAAATGGGGAAAGAAACACATTTAAAAATAAAATTTCAGATATCATTAAAAAATGGTACGGGAGATCCTCTCTCATATTGACCCTCTCAAACGGTCCCATTACTCTTTCGAGTTCAGACCCTTACGTGCAGTATTCAAATAAGAGATATACCACTGTTTGCGCATTTTACGTTTTGACTGAATGTTTCCCCCTCTCTTTCCGATTTTAACTTTTTCAAGGATAAACGACAGAAGTCACTTTCACCATGTCCCAGTTCTATAAAATGTGTCACTAATGGTGCTGTGATATTCTTAGTTTTAATAGCAGATCTATGCTCTTGGAACCTAATCTGAGCCTCTCTACCAGTCTCCCCAACGTAGCCAAGGCCACATGGGCACAGTAAGAGGTAAACAATATTCCTGCTCTTGCAATTATTCATTGTTTTGGATTTCAGCAATAGACCATTATGCGTTATTTCTGTAACTTGTAGGCATTGTGGACAGATATTGCATTGGTTTGAGCTTTGACGCGAATGACATAGATGAAATCCTGGCAGGACAATCACTCCTACAGAACACAGAACTCACGGAAGTATTAGCACAGGCAGATGATTGGGACAAATTGACGGAGAAAAAAAGAGAAGAGATGAGAACATCTATACACGGAATCATTATGACAGAATATCTGAGAGTGAAAGCAGCCCCAAGAGGCCTTTGGGTCAACAATGCCCCACGTATCTTCTTGAGTGACCTAGCCTTCCGACGGGATTGGTCCTCAATATCGTGGAAGTGTACTCTCGACTATCTAGTACTAATTGTTAAAACTGCAAAAAGATTATCAGATAGGCTCCTAAAAGAGATCGAAGATTGCGAAAAAGAGCTGAAGAAAGGCATCAATCCCGCGGTCTATAAACAAAGGCTGGATGAAATCAACAAGGAATTGGAGGAAACCCGGGAATTTCTCACACAAAGCAAGTTGAACAAACTTGGAAAAGACCTAAAGAAATTCAATCAAGAAAAGATGCACCCATATACTGTGGAGGAATACTCCCCACAGGATACAGGATCTGACAACGAATCTAATAACTCCTCCAATAATTCCTTCAACAGTACGGATGGATATTTCTCCAAGAGAGGCAGGAGTAATTACAGACAAAACCGCCCGAGGAGAGGTAACAGATGGCAGAGACCATTCTTTCACGGGTACAATATGCCATATTACCAGCCATTCGTTCCACCATATGGAGGCTGGATGGATCCATATAATCCTGGCATGCAACAAATGCCAAACTTGGGAGATCAACAGATGGGGCACAACATGCACACTACCCAAAAAGAACCTCATTTTTTATCGAGAGGCCAAAACCAGCCAAGAGGAAAGAAAAAATCACTCAGATGGCAAGATCAACAGAGGAATGTGCAGACACGCAGCATGGCAGCATCGCACCCCTCCACCAGCAAAACCAATCCCTAGTAGTCAACCTCTCAGGTATCGAATTACCACAAGAACAGTTCGAAATCCTCAACAAGGGACTGGGATTTGTACCTACCCCCCGGCTTGACACTTTCAAATTGAAGAGTGAATTAGCCGAATTTTGTAGGACGTTGAAATTGAAGGCCTTCTTCTCCAGTCAGAATACCAACATTGGGATGACAGAAAAGGGTGATACCACTTTGAGGAACAAATCCACCTTCAATCCACCAGCCTCAACCGTACACCCAGAATTACAGACGTTCGAACAGGCACTTCTAAATGGAGTAGACAAATTGCAACATAAAAAACCCTACCAAAACCTGAGCAAAAACGAACGCTTGGCCCTGGAAGCATTGAAAACCAATGATAAAATAGTGATCAAGCCAGCGGACAAGGGGGGTGGAACTGTTATCTTAAGCAAAGAAGGATATGACTCACAGTGCTTAGCTCTCCTATCTGATACAAGGTTCTATCAAAAGATTGACACAGACCCCACTGAAAGACTCAGGAATACCATTTCGATTATGGTTAATGAAGCAGAGACCAAAGGCTGGATTACACCGAAAGAGGCAGATTTCCTGATGGCAAAGGAACCTATTACTCCCTACTTTTACTCTCTGCCAAAAACTCATAAAAACAGAAGCCCACCACCAGGTCGTCCGATAGTCTCGGGCATTGGTTCGATATTAGAACCACTCTCCAAATTTGCCGATGAATTTCTTAAGCCTCTTGTCCAACAAACACCGGCATATTTAAAGGACACACGAGATCTCTTGGTACAAATAGATAAAAAACCTTTTAATCCCCAAACAATGCTACTTGTGGGCCTGGATGTTGAAGCCCTTTTCACCAGTCTGCCTCAAAACGATACCATGCAAGTTTTGGAAGACGTTTTATTTTCGAAAGATTGGCAATTTAAAACACCAAGACATTTCATTCTAGAGTGCTGCAAGTTAGCACTGAAGGAGAACTTCTTTGCCTTTGGAGATGACATGTATCTTCAAATCCATGGAACATCCATGGGGAGCGCCTTCGCTCCCTCGGTGGCAGGGCTCTATGTCAGTCACTTTGAAGAACTCAACATAATCAATGTGGACAACACCTTCTCTTCCAGTATTGTATACTGGAAGAGATACATCGATGATATCATCATGATTTGGGACAATAAACTGGACCTACAGTCTTTTATGAACTGGCTCAATAACCTTGACCCATGGCTAAAATTCACACATACAGCCACCAGCTGCAACCTTGATTTCCTTGATATAACCATATTCGTAAAGGATAATGAGTTGCACACGAAAACGTTCAGGAAACCAACGGCCAAAAACAGCATTTTGTCCTATAAAAGTTTTCATCCCAAACCATTGAGGGACAATCTTCCCTACAGCCAGTTTTTGCGTCTAAAGAGGAACTGTAGTAATAACTCAGATTATAGATTGCAAGCCAACGAATTATGCGACAGACTGAGACAGAGAGACTATACAGAGAAAACCATCAAACTCTGCAAAAAAAGAGCTACCAATCAACCGAGAGAATGCCTTTTGCAAACATTCCAGAAAGAAACAATACCAGATCTAACTACCTGTGTTACAACATTCAGCCAGGCGTCTTACGAAGTAAAGAAATTAGTAAATAAGAACTGGCATATCCTTCACACAGGACATTTTGATTGGCCCAGACCAAGGTTCGCCAATAGGAGATCAAAAAACATCAAGGACGTCTTGGTACATACCCGACCACCGCCAAAAAAACTGAAAGCCATTCTGCCTAGGGATATAACTATGTCACCGGTAACTGGACATTATCCGTGTGGGTCATGTGTAGCATGTAAAACTACAACTGCTACAAAAACACTACAACTTTCAGACACCCTTCTCTGGCAGCAACGTCAACACACAAACTGTAATTCGACCCATGTTATCTATACAGTGACCTGCCCTTGTGGCAAGCGTTATATCGGAATGACATGTCGAAAAATAAAAACAAGAATTGGCGAACACCGCAGTAACATAAGGTTAAAAAAGAATACCACCAAACTCTGTACCCACTTTGTGCAAGCAGGTCATTCCTGCGACGAAATCCACTGGACAGTAATCGAAATGTTAACCGATAAATCCCAAAGATGTGAAAGAACATTATTTGAGAAAGAACAGAGGTGGGTGGAACGCCTTAAAACCTACGAAAACGGCCTTAATGATTCCATTCCGTGGCACCAATTTTCTAAATGACCACCCACAGAACACAAAAAACTGCCTATTTCATGAAAGAAATAATTTCTGTTTGAAAAATCCATTTCTTCTCGATGTAAGCAATAAAGTTCTGTCAAAAAAAAAAATGATCAGGACACGCCCGCAACACGTAAACCTAGAGTGCCTGCCCCTTTAAAAACGCCTGCCCAGCCGGATTCACGATCTTCCGGGGGCAGAGTCAGCACTAGACGTGATTGCAAGCACACGCGGGTAATGGCGGAGCTACGCAGAATTAACCACTGAATCTCGGTAAGGTGACCATACGTAATATTTATTAACACGATATATTCTAATACAGCTCTGAGTCCAGAGGGCCCCCCGACGCAAGCGAGCACTCTCCGTTTACAAGGTATGAGAATGCGCTGCGTTTAATAAACTCGCCCATCTTGCTAAAAAGGTTCCTGTACGCTTTGTCCTTGCGCTGCGTTTTAAATAAACCCGCCTGTAATGCTTGTTCCATAATAGGCCAGCGCGTACCAGATAAACTCACCCTCACAGAGTGTGCTCTCCACAGTACCAGCATACTGCAATTTTCACCAATATGTCTAAAGCGTAAAAAGCTCTACCCAGTTCCCTCCTCAGAGATGAGTTTCAGGAATGAATGAATAATAATGTTATTCTACCCTTTGCACTAGCCTAAATCAGGATGTTTGCAAATAAGTGTGTCTCTCTCGATGTTCTCTTCCTATTTCTTTTCAGAAACCGGAGGAGTCAATACCCTGCAAAGTATACAGGTTATTAACGCAATACAACACAAAAGGTGTGAGTAATCCGAACATTGTCTGTTTAATTGTGAGTCCTGACGAATGCTCTACAGACCCCTGTGGGCCGACAGAGCAGAAACATGTCGACGTTTGTGTAATGAGTGTTTTTTAACTACTATGATCTAGTAACTCGATCAACCTAGTAGTAACAGATTCTTTTTAACAACCTGGAAATCACACCATTAAATAAAACTATTCAGGGTGATTTTTCAGTTTTTAAACTTTTCTTCCTTTTTTCGAAATTCTATTTTGACACACCCTTTTTTCTTCTCTGGACACTGCACTACAGGCCAGAGGTGCCTCCGGTTGAGGCTGGCAACATCACTAACTTGGAGTAACCAATGATAACGGCCAACAACCCATATGCGGGGCGGACGAACCATATATACCGCACTAACCACATTTGCATAGGGTTTTTGAGGTTACTCTAAATTTATATGACCAATGGCCTGGTGTTACAAGTGTCTGTTTCCTCTTTGATAAATCTCTCATTGACAGATATTGCATGTACCACACCTGAAAATCCCAATTGCCACAATATTTTTCTGTGGTTCTCTGAATTGGTTGGTTCGCCTCTCTATATGTAAGCACTAAGAGATCACGTAGGCGTCTCAAGATTGATATTTTCATTGTGATTCAATATGTGCCAGTTCTTATTCACTATGTTTTCAATTTGGTTGCTAAGAGTGGAGAATTTGCTAACAAATACAACCTTATTTAAAGACGGCTTCTTCATTTCAGTCTTGTTAATGAGGGCATCTCTGTCATAAAACATCGCTCTCTTCAGTGAGTGGGACAACAGTTTTTTAGGCTAACCCCTTTCCTTGAACTTATTTTTTTAAATCTCTGCATGTTTATAGAAATCATTTAGCTCCGAACAATTTCTCCTAAGCCGGAGATATTGGCTAAAGGGGATGCTTTCCCTATGTGATTTGGAGTCAAAGCTGGATAAATGGAGGAGGGTGTTTTTCGCCGTTGGTTTAGTGAACAGCTCAACCTCTAAGAATCCGCTCATTTCCTTAATGGAAATATCCAAAAAATCCACCCTAGAAACACTGTGATGCGATGTAAACCTGAGGTTAGGGTCACCTAAGTTCAACCACATTAAAAACTCCTGAAGATTTCCAACTGAGCCTCCCCATATAAAGAAAATGTCATCAATGTAGCAGTACTAGCCCGCTACATTTTCAAAAAATTGTGCCATTTCATTATAAATATGTTTGGCCTCAAATTGTCCAACATAAAGGCAAGCCAGGCTGGGGGCACATGTGGCCTTCATGCTGGTACCCTTCAATTGCTTAAAGTACTCATCTTTAAATAAGAAGACATTGTTCATTAAGATGAGTCTCACCCATTTAACAATAAAATCTTTATTTGCCCCTCCATGGTCCTAGTTCTCTAGGATATCCTCAATCACCCTAGCTGTATCTTCCTGAGGAATGTTCATATAGAGAGACTCAATGTCCAGAGTGACCAGACATTGAATCTCTCTACAGAACCCTTTGCCTTCAATAAGTGAAATCATATGGGCAGAATCCCTCACATAGGACTTAAGACCACATACAATCGGTCTCAAAACATGGTCCACATATTTGCTGATAGGCTCGAGGAGAGAATCAATACTACTAACAATGGGTCTCATTGGTGGATCAGTGCTATGTTTGTGCACCGTAAATGAAGATTTCTCAATCCTATTATTATAATGTGTAGATCTGCATACACTGATTTTCTAGCACTCAAAAAATCTTTCTACACTCAATGGCAGGAAATAAAATGCTTGTATGACAGTTGTGTGTATATTTGTTGTCTTATAAATGATTTTAAACTCTGAACATTGGGGTTATGTAAAAATATTATCTGTCTGTATTTTAATTTGTTGGGAGCTAAGTAACAAATTACTTTTTACTGTGCTTATATTACAGATATAATATGTTAGAGTGGGAACAAATATTCTTTCCTGAAGAAGGTGCTGGCTATTAATTTACTCGCCCACCGAAACGCGTTGATGCATATATAAGTGGAAGCTACGCTAAGTCTGTGGAGACAACAACTCTGACTGCAATTAAAATATAAATCAAAGCAGATTTCCGGTTGACTATTGTATTTCCCTCGTTCTAATAGGAATTATTTTTCCTTATTGTGTTTCCCATTTCTGTGTTTTTATTGTGGCTGTCTAAATGTATTTATATTTCCTTACTGATTAGTATTGTATTGATGATAGGGTCTGATCATGTTTTTAACAATTGTCTGAATAAATTGTATACCTTGTTTTTTAGGAATTTATTTTTACATTTCCTCTTTGTTCAATTTTCCGTTGTGAATCTAGTGCTGTCTATGTAAGTATGTCTGTTGCGTAACTTTGCCCAAAGGGGACTTCTTGTTTGACATTTCTCTGATGATATCAGCCAGGGGAGTCACATACACATTAAATAGGGTGGGACTCAGGACAGATCCTGTGACGTAAGGAGTCCAGCTGGATACTCTGGGTGCTCTTGGATAGATAACTTTGTATCCATTTGAGAGCCTGGCCCTTGACCCGATCCCCCCAATCTGTCAAGCAGTGTATTGTGAGAGATGATGTTAAAAGCTGCTGATAGATCAAGGAGGATTAGGATCACTGGGGTTTCTCTATCCACTGTCAACTTTATAGTGTCCACAACCTTCAGCAGTGCAGCCTCTGTGCTATGTGATGCACAGAAGCCGGGCTGGGAAGGGTCCAGAAGGTTGCTTTGTTGCTGATAGTGGGATAGCTGTTGATTAACCAGTAATTCCAGAACCTTTGAAGAGCAGGGGAGAAGCAAGATCGGTCTATAATTCTGCAACTCAGTCGGGTCCGCTAGTCCTTTTTTAAAAAAAATGGATTTCACCCACGCATTCTTCCACTTACTCCGGAATATGGCCATATCCAACAAGATTTTCTATACCTTGGCAAGCGCATCGGCTAAAACCAGACTGAGTATTGCCATAAACGCCGGTGGTGCAGGATCTAATGGAGTACCAGATTTTACCTGGCTAAATAAAGAGCCCAATTGCTCATTTGTTACATGAGAGAAGGAATCCAGCACAAGAGAAAAAACGTTTAACACGGAGGGTCTCTGGGTGAATATCCTTCCAACTGATCTCCTCCCGCCAATTCAATAGACTGATAAAGTAAATCAATCTTATGGGTGAAAGACTTGGCTAAATCCTCACAAGTTCCTGGGTAGGGGGTGGTGCTGCATTATTAACCTTAGGATTTGTGAAATCTTTCAAGATCTTGAATAACTCCTTAGAGGAGTTCTTGGCCTCTGTAATGCATATGCCCAGAAGTGTCATTCTTGCTACATTGCAACTGTTAAGGTAGGCTCTATGTGCCCTTCGATATAGTTGTTCATCTGGATTTGCCTTAGACTTCCTCCATATCCTCTCCAGGTCCCTACACGTGGACTTCTCCTGCTTAAGGGCATTTGAGCACAAGGGGGCAGGGGCTGCCCTCTCCTGAATAGTTATCCTTATGAGAGGAGTTATAGCATCCAGGGCTTCCTGAATCACACCCTCTAATATTGCCCAGACGATATTAGAGTCCTAGTCCAGATTGAACGAGGGGACATCCCGTTACTTTGCATTTAAGGTAAGTGTTGGATTCTATAGGGGTAATAATTACTATTCTAACTCCAGTGAGTGCAACTGTAGGGTAAGTGTTGGGGTAACAATTACTGTTTTAACTCCACTGAGTGCAATAGTAGGGTAAGTGTTGGATAGTGTAGGGGTAAAAATTACTATTCTAACTCCAGTCAATCAATTAATCGATCAACAAATTTATTAAGCGTGCTAATCACCCGGAAGGGTCTCAAGGCGCTGGGGGGTTGGGGTTGCGGGGGAAGTGTTGAGTTACTGATCCAAAAGCCATATTTTGAGGAGTTTTCTGATGGTCAGGAGATCCTGGATCTTGCGTAGTTTGGTGGGGAGGGAGTTCCAGGCCTTAGAGGCAAGGTAGGAGAAGGATCTCCCTCCGGAGGTGGTGCGACAGATGCGGGGGACAGTGGTGAGGGCGAGGTCAGACGAACGGAGGAGACGAGTGGGTGTGTGGAAGTTCACTCTTTTGTTGAGGTAGACTGGTCCAGTGTTGTGGAGGGATTTGTGGGCGAGGATGAGGATTTTGAAGGAGATCCTTTTGCTGATGGGCAGCCAGTGAAGGAGTCTGAGGTGGGCGGAGATGTGTTCATGGCGTGGGAGGTTGAGGATGAGCCTGGCGGCTGCATTCTCGATCCGCTGGAGTTTCTGTCGGAGCTTGACTGTGGCGCCAGCGTACAGGGCGTTTCCATAGTCTAGTCTGCTGCTGATGAGTGCGTGGGTGGCGGTTTTCCTGGTTTCTATGGGGATCCATTTGAAGGTCTTACGCAGCATGCGGAGGGTGTTGAAACATGAGGAAATTATAGAGTTGATTTGCTGGGTCATGAAGAGAGAGGAGTCTAGGATGATGCCGAGGTTGCGTGCGTGGGTAGATGGTGATTGGGGTGTTCCTAGGGGGGTGTGCCCATACAGTCCTGTTGTGTCCAAAGATGATGATTTTGGTTTTGTTGGAGTTGAGTTTGAGGTGGCTTGCTGTCATCCAGTTGGCGGTGGCGAGGAGTCCAGCGTGGAGGTTTGTCTTGGCGGTGGTGGGGTTCCTGGTGAGGGAGATGGCGAGCTGGGTGTCGTCTAAGTAGGATATGATGGTGATTCTGTGTGGGCGGAGGATGTTGGCGGGTGGGGCCATGTAAATGTTGAAGAGGGTGGGGCTGAGGGAGGATCCTTGGGGGACCCCCCAATGAGCTTGGGACTGGAACGGGGGGAGGCAAACTTTCAGGGTCCTTTCGGTGAGGAAGGAGGTGAGCCAGTCCAGGGCCTTGTGTCGGATACCTGCGTTGAAGAGGCGTGTTCGGTGGATTTGGTGGCAGACAGTGTCGAAGGCTGCGGAGAGGTCTCTCCTTTGTCAACTCAGGTTCTGACGTCGTCAGTGCAGGCGATGAGGGCGGTCTCAGTGCTGCGGTTCTTGCGGAATTCAGACTGGGAGGTGTTGAGTGCGTTGTTTTTCTCGAGGAAGTGAGACAGGCAGGCATTCACTAGCTTCTCTGCGCGGAAAGGGATTAGAGAAATGGGGCAGTAGTTTGGGATGTCATCCTGGTCTGCTTTGGCAGTGCAACAGTAGGGTAAGTGTCGGATAGTGTAAGGGTACTATGTGTTGTAATGACTTGCGATGTCATGCCTGTGTTGTAGTGACATGCGTTGTAATGGCATGCGTTGTAGTGACATGCAATGTAATCGCTGCGTTGTAATGACATGCAATGTAAACGATGTTGCGATTTAATGACTGCTATGCAAAGGTAGTGCGATGATGACTGCGTTGTAAAGGTTGTTTCCCCTCAAAACATCATAATTAACCTTGGAATGTTTGGTTTTGAGCCAACAGACTTTCAGACCAAGTTTGTTGGCTTTTCTCATAATAAAAATTACTTTTAATGTATATTATGAGGATCCACAAGTCTTAAACAAAGTATATACCTGATACCGAAGTTGTGCCTGGTATTTTATGTGTGGATGTATACTGTGGGGAAGACAATACAGAGCTCATGGGCATAGTGCTGTAAACCTGCTGATCTGAAGCAAGTAATGCTGCTTTCAAAATCTAATGAGATGAGGCCGCCATTAACCTGAGTTCCTGTTTTGTTCTACCAGATCTACAAATGTTTTTCAAAATGCAAAGAGTTTTTACTGTTTTCTTTGGCTCAAAGTCCTTTCAAGAAGTAGTGAAATCCAACAAAGACTCGGTGGAATGAAAACTGTTGAAGGTTCTGAGAAAACAATGAGCCACTGTCACGTGGCGATACATACAAACAAAAGGGGGTTGTGATTGGGGAAGGGAACACCCGGAGGCTTTGCATATGCGTAATGCTGCAGAAAAATGTTCTAACAGTATAAATGCGGTTGAATAGTATTTTTTTTAATCGAAAACCAAGATTGTGGAAGAAATATATTTGCGGGAGCTAACTTTACCGGGGACACATCCAGGTTGCTTAATTTCTTAAAGAAAATGCAGTGCCTTTTAGGTTGAACGTACTGTTAATGTTATTGAAATTTGTTTTACGTGATGTGTAAAATCTTTTCTATAAATAAGCATGTTCCGCACTTGCAGTATCTGTAATAAAGGAATAAGCAGACTTAAATAGAATGCAGCCTCGGAAGGCCTATTGACTGTGCATAGTCAAATGGAATCCAATGTGACACGCTGTGTATTGTATGTCGTCCTTTGGTTTGAGATGGCAATACAATGGACGACTGCTGTGTAAACCTTTGCTCTGCCTGCTATCACTGCACTCAATGAACAATGTATTCTATATGCTGTTACATGAAGTTTCTCGAAATGTATTCAGAGCGAGCAAAGGTTTCTCTTCACCAAGCGTCTTCGGGTGAACCAGCGTGAGTGATCCTTTGAGTTAACCTTGTACGCTAATACACAGGTAAGTGATTCTGCTCGAGTTTTTTTTACCACGGGTTTACGGAGGCAACCTTTCAGCTTCATTTTGTTGTCTCATGTCTTAAATAGCCACAATGGAAAGCCATCAAACAAATTAGCAGATGTCTATATTCAATGTGATGGCCTTGTTGAAGAGGTCTTTTGTCAGTCCCAATGCATGCGCTTTCCTTTCTGAAGTGGTATACTAGCATTTTAGGAATACCAAGGCTACCACTTATATTATAGACCTAGTTAATGTGTAAAGTGATTGTGCTGAAGGATAGAAAGGTGCAGAGCAGGAATATCGACGGCAAAATATCGTGTGACATAAATATTCCCGCAGAAATATCAAAAAGAAGAAATATCCACAACAAAAATATAGTTTGACCAGAATATCGACTGACAGGTAAGTAATATCGATAACAATAATATAGTTGTAATAAATATCGTTTACAAAAATATAGTTTCCAAAAATATCGATTTTTTAATAATGATATGGATGTTAGTGTTTTAATGAGTATTGTTTGTCAATTTATTATATGTTGTAGAATTTTATTAGTTATTAATGTATTTTATGTTGAATTTTGTGTTATTAGTTCCGTAGCGGGTTGTGGGTTTATAGGGGAATAGGGTGGGAAGTAATTTAAATATATAAAATTAATTGATTAATTAATGTGTTAATTTAATATAAATTGTTTAATAATTATTTGTAAATTAATTTCAATTAGTTAATTATTAATTAATTATGTTAATTATTTATGTTAATTGTTTAATTCATTTTAGGTGTGTGTAGTGGAGATTATATGTGAAAATGGTGTGAAGTAATTAAATTTTTACTGAATAATTATTAAATACTTTATAAATTAATTATAAATAATTAATTATAATTGTAAAAGAGTAAATAATTTTAGGTTTGTGTTGTGGTGTTTATAAGTGTATATGGTGTGAAAGCTGTCAATTAATTAATTAATTAATTAAAAACTGCATTATTTTTCATTATTAAATAGTAAATAAATGTAATTGAGTAATTAATTTTAGGTGTGTAGGTGTTTGTTAATAATAATATATTTAAATGTATATATTAATTATGTTTATAATCTAAATTAAATTTTATAAAAAATGTGATAGTTGTTTTTTTATTGTTTTGAGTTCCAGCGCTTTCCCTACTGTTGTACCCTGTGGAGTGGGAATAGTAATTTTTACGCCTGCGCTATCCAGCGCTATCCCTACTGTTGCACCCTCTGGTGTGGGAATAGTAATTTTTATGCCTACGCTATCCAGCGCTTTCCCTACTGTTGCACCCTCTGGAGTGGGAATAGTAATTTTTACCCCTACGCTATCCAACGCTTTCCCTACTGTTGCACCCTCTGGAGTGGGAATAGTAATTTTTACCCCTACGCTATCCAGCGCTTTCCCTACTGTTGCACTCACTGGAGTGGGAATAGTACTTTTTACCCCTTCGCTATCAAATGTTTTAACTACTAATGTTTTTACATTGTTATTAAATGTATGTATTATTAATTTTTATATACTTTTATGTGTTAAATATATATATATATGTACACATTTATTAAGTTTATATTGATTACATTTAGTTCATTTGTTATAAATAGTTAAAATATAAAAGTAATGTAATTTATTTTGTTAATAATATTAATATTATTTAATTATTTAATATAAGTTATAATATTTATTAAAGTCGATATTTTTTACATCTATATTTATTACATCTATATTTTTGAGTCGATATTTATGTACTTACCTGTTTAAGTATAGGGAGTCGATATTTTTGTAATCAATATTTTTACATCTATATTATTGTAAACTATATTTTTGTTATCGATATTTAAACATGGAACCGGATAGAAAGAGGTCTACCAGCCACCTAAGAGTCCCTCTGAATCAATGGCTTAATTAATGTTTGGATACATTTAGGTGGTAAATTACTGGCACCATGCTACAAATGGAAGGGATTCTCGGGATGAAGAAGGTAGCTTTGATCAATCAAACAAGTAACGATACAGAAGAGGCAGTGGCCCTGTATTTCCGCCCTTAAGTGACTGATATACAGTGGTGTAGTAGGTCACAGACTAGAGGCTACTTCTGTTGTGCTCACGTGGCACCCTCATAGAAAGAAGCAGCAGATTTAATTAGCTAATAGAGGCGAGCAGCCCATCTGTACAGTATAGTCCATGAGCTGTACTACTGCTGATGCATACTTGTGACAAACCCGGCTCCCTCCATATTTTAGTGGACTATGTAACCTGCTACAGGTCGGTGGCCCTTTTGTTTCCCCGGCATGGTGAAACTGAGAGTTAATATGGCATCAGCCATGAAGCGTACAATCGACCCCTCGCAATCTGCCTCGGGCATAAGAGTCCGGTCCTTCGCAAAGTGGAGGCAGCATTAGAGGGCCGCAGCAACCAGTTTGAGGAGATTCTGAGAGGAATCTTGGGTATGAAACAGCTCTAAAGATTAAAATTAATGAAGTGAAAATTTATGTAGGTTTCATTCTTGCAGACCATAACAACCTTGTTGTCCACTATTGAATCAGCACGGTCTGCACTGTGACTTTCAGTAGGTGAGCTGCAAGCACGAGTGAAGGTATAGTAAAACATTTTCAGGTCAATTGTGAAGATTTAGATAGCCAATTGTAGAGAAATATTACCCAAATCTCTGGTTTGCCTTAGAGGAGAAGTGTGGCTCAATGATTAGAGCGGCAAACCCTGATGCAGAAGTCTAGCCCGGGACCAGGGTTCAATTCCCCAACATGGTGGGTCTGACTCTTGGGCTCAAAAATTCCACGGACCTGATAATTCTCGCCTCGGTGCCTATTCCAATCATGGAGTCCCACTCTGCAACTCTGGGCAATAGCTTGCTTAATCTCCACAACGGCCCCCACAACTCTAAGGATGCCTGGCCTCCACCTCGGGGGTGCCCAGGAGTGGACGCCTCACTGGTAAAGCCAGGATGGGTTCCACAGCAGTATTCGTAAAAGCACCTTGAAACCCTTGCGGGTGAGTAGTGCGCTATACAAGTATCAGTTTTAAATTTAAATAGAGGATGGGAGGTCAAAATGTGGAGCTGTTCTTAGATTCATAGGTATTGACTCAGGTTTTTTCCCTACCATTTTCTGTGGTTGAGAGTGGGCGAGTAGAGCTCTGAGACACCCGCCGGTCCCTGGGACCCTTCCTCGTCTGATGGTGGCACAACTCCTTACCTTAAAATATAGGGTCCAGATCCTGCTTATGGCTCAGCAATATGTTCCTTGAATGGTGGGGACAGTCATTAGTCACCTGTTACTGGACGACACTACCAAGACTCAAAGGCTACAGCGTTCTTTCCTGGAGGTTAAGGCATAAGTGAGGCAATTGGATATTAAATAAGCTATGTTGTTTCCATCCAAGATGAGGGTGAATAACAATAACAGTGAGCACCTGTTTGAACTCCTCTCGGCGGTTTGGAATTGGCTGGCGGACAACAACGATTCACCTGCAGACAAAAGATAAAAACTATAATATGTGAGATCATGTCAAGGAGCTTGAGGATGACTTGAGACTGATATTATTATCATGCGGTCATCAGAAGGGCTAAGGCATCCTACTATCAGGAAAGAACTGAGACGGCTGAAAATTCAGTGAAGGAACTGTTCAAGGTCTATAAAGAAATATCCTCCATAGCGAAAGAGGCAGCACCAGTGGTTGGCTCAGAGGAGTCCTGCAACTGTGTGGCTGATTTTTTTGAAGAAAAGGTGGAGAATATTTACTCGACCTTTCCTGCTTCTGCTCTAGTAGGCCACGGGACCTCGTGGGAAGGTGGTCATGTTTTAGAGATAGATTGTATTGATAAATTCACCGCTCCCTTCCCCCCGAGACTTTACCAAAAATGATCATCAGTGTTACGTCAGGATCTCCCAGAGACTCCGCCTCCCCTAAGGTGCAAAAAAGGAGTATTGAAACTCATGGGCTGTGCATCAGACACCTCTTGAAGCTGTCCCTTATGTCAGGAACGGTGCCAAAAAGATAGAAGGAAGCAGTTGTCCTTCCACTACCTAAGAAACCGCACATTAGTCTACATCAACTAGATAATCTGTGTCCAATTTCCCTGCTCCCTATCTTCGCAAAAGTTGCGGAGAAGGTAGTAAATATGAAACTTACAGCGCATATCGGGAAACACAATCTCCTTCACCCCACTCAGTACGGTTTTCCGGCCCTCCATTCCACGGAATCAGCCCTGCTATTGTCTACAGAAACCATTAGAAAATATGTGGATGTGGGACAGACAGCAGCTCTATTCTATTAGATTTAAGTGCCACTTTTGACACTGTTGCCCTCCATACCCTGTTGCACCGCTTGAAGAAAGGAGGTGTGTCAGGCAGTGCTATGAGTTGGATGGAATCCTTGTCGGAGGGCAGTTTTCAGGTGACGCAGGGATCCTACTATTCCAAAGTTATCAAACTTAAACAGGGGGGGCCTCAGGGATCTACCCTCAGCCCGACTCTGTTCAATCCCTATGTTACTCCTTTAGCTGAGATTGCAGAAAATTTGGAATCACAGTTGTGTCCTATGCCGATGACACTCAACTGGTGGTTTCCCTTACACAGGCATTGGATACGGCAGCTTCCAACTTCGTGTCGTGTATGCAAAAATTAGCATTGTGGTTGGCTAATAACTGCCTGAAATTGAATGGTAATAAGACCGAAGTGCTTGTGTTAGGAAAAGCTCCGTCAGTGTGGTCATTGGCATGTGGCCCCAGAGTCTGGGACCCATCCCTACGCCCTGTGCACAGGCTAAGAACCTTGGGGTACGGCTTTATACTAAGCTCTCCTTTGAGCACCTTACCAGGCGGGTGGCAGGCGCCTGTTTTGGAGTTCTGTGGGGCCTTTGGAAAACCTTGGATGTGCTGCCTACTGCAGCCAGGAAGACCATGGTGCATGCCCTGATGACCTCGCGCCTTGATTATGGTAATAAACTGTACCTTGGTACTACCGCTAAACGCGTGCAAATACTCCAAGGTATCCAGAACGCAGCAGCTCGATAGGTTCTTATACTTCCGAGGAGAGCCTCTTTTAAGTGGGCACTGGCCTTCCTCCATTGGTTGCCTGTTAGGGAGAGAGTTCTGTTCAAGGCACTGTGCGTTTGACACCGGATCATACAAAGGACTGGCCACTCCTATTTGTTTGATTTACTCACTCTCTACTCACCAACCTGGAAACTCAGATCTAGTGGGACAGGTCAGGTGTGTGTTCCTACCATAATGAGAGCAAGGATGGGTGGCCGATCCTTTCACTATGTGGCTGCACAGCAGTGGAACAAACTTCCCCAGAGCCTCCGGCGGGAGGGTTTTGAGGTTACTTCCCGTAAAAAACTGAAAACGTATCTTTTCCCTTCTGCATAACTCCCCCTCTAGGATATGTTTTAAGCTGCAGTATGCAGATTGTTCTGCAGCGCGGGGGCACACTGGCCTAGTGTAACCAGGCCCTTTATAAATGTGATTATTAATATTATTATTATTATTATTATTATTATTATTATTATTATTATTATGTATATCTGATGATAGTTGTTGTGCAAACTACAGACTTGTTATATTATTGCAATAGCATTGCACCATGCCTGTGATAAAAAAGCTGGAGTCTATGTTAAATCCATGTTTGTGATTAATAAGCTACAGGTTTCCCTTATGTCTTTCTCACCCTCTCGCACTGTATATAGTATGAATTGGAGCACTATCGAGGAAAAGGTACCCGCTAAGAGTATTTGTAGGTGTTAGACCTGGCATAATTGGCTTGAGTCTCTCCTCCATTTTTTTCTGTTTGCCTCCTCTGTTTACGATGTTTTTGCTGGTATATGCTTTGGGCACTGTGCCACTGCTGATCAGTGCCACAGTGCAAGTGCTCCCTAAGTAAAATTGCTGTATTGATTGAATTCCATGTTTGGCTTATTTGGTTTACTGTCAGTCCCTAGTCTAGTGCACCAGGAGTGCCGGGGCTTGTAAATACAAATGCTGCTCGTGGGCCTGCAGCACATGTTGTGCCACCCACAAGAGCGGCCTAGTAAAAGTACGTCTACAGGTCTGCCATTGCCAGACCTACGTGCAGTCTGGTACTGTCATGCTAACTGCGCAAGTACACCTACTTGGCAGTCCCTAAACCTTCCCTTAACTTCATGTTAGTCACCCCTATGGTAGGCCTGAGGGCAGGGTGCATTGTAAGCATAAGGTAGGACAAGCCTGACCAAGTTGGCATGTCCTAATAGTGAATTACAGCCATATTCGTTTTTCACTATTGTAAGGTAACCTGCTCTCCATTAGTTAGAATGGGCAGCCAGGATTATTAATGCTATAATCCTAGCTGGCTCGGGGAGCATGGTGCAATGTCGAGTTTGGTATCCCTGAACTCGGGGTTTAATAACGCACCCATTGGTGTGGATGGTTTTTGGACTCTGGGTTTGAAAATAGCACTTTTAGAAAGTGGCTATTTTCTTGTCTAACTATTTCTGGTTTCTGCTAGTTTGGTGTGTGTGTGACAGGAGCTGGGTGGCTCCAGAGGTCTGGATGAGTCAGTGTGGGATGAGTGGGACATTTGCATTGAGAGTAGGGGGAGAGTAGTTCCTTATAGCCTGCCCTGCCTGATGCAATGCTGGCTCCACCTCCTGCCAGGCGTCTGATGGCTCTGTGCCTGCCAGGGTCGATCCTGGCCCCACCTCCTACCAGGAGGCCGATAGCTCTGCTCCTGCCAGTGACAATGCTGGGTCCACCTCCTGCTGGGCGTCTGAGGACCCAGCCCTGCACAGTGAATAGGCCAGGTGCCTCTGTCTGGCTACACCCACAACAAACCCAGGATGTTGGGAAATTCCCCTGCATTGACAAAGGGATCAAAGCCAAAAAGGGGTATAAGAGAAGGACCCCTGAACCAAGACTTTAGATCACTTCTGACAAGGAAACCTGAACCAAGGACAAGAAGCCTGCTGATCCAAGGACTTGCCTACCCCTTCTGCCAGTGTACTGTTTGTTGGGGGAATCCTGCAGTTGCTTCTTTAATTTTTGCCAAGGAACCAGGAGAGAGGAACTGTGTGTGTACTCTCAAGCTTTGCTAAGAAAACCTCCAAGGGCTGGAAGAGTGCCAGCCTCCTGTTGAAGTCACAGGGCTAAAGGACTTCATCTGCTAAAAAGTGCTTGTTGCTGGAACCTGAGAATCCAGCACCTCTGAAAGAAACCAGCAACCTCGACGCCGACGGACGCCGACGAATCCAGCTCGACATCGTGAGTAACGGCACCAGTGTCCCGCTTCCTCGACGCCGGCCGCCGGGCCCGATCGACGCCAGCAGCAACGCCAGTGAGTAGTGAGTTCGGCTCCAGCTCCAAGTGACCTCGTGTCTGCACCACTGCTAATCGCATCAACTTCGTGCCCTCTCGACGCCATGAGCGATGCTCACTCTTGCAACTTCATCATCGACATCGACGACGATGCCGTATCCTGCTTCGCCTTGTGAGTGCTGCTCCTGCCTGACATATGTCGACGCCGCTGCAGGTCGCCCCCGACTCCGAGGCCCGATCGACGCCGAAGACGTGACGCCGGACATCTCGACGCCGATAATCATCGTGTGCTTCGCTTTTTCAAGGTACTGTGTTGTGGGGGTCTGTGCGACTCCGGGCTCGACATAGCACTCCTCGCGGTCGACGCCGAACCTTTGGATTAACTTTGCCTCCAGTGTGGGTTACATTGTTGCCAAGAACTGTGTTTTAAAGAAGAAGAGTTACTTTTGATACCAAAGACTTTGTGCTAAGAAGAAACTACACTTGAACTATTATTTTTCCTTCCAAAAGTATTTATTAAGATTGTGGTATATTTTTGTCGTTATTTGGTCTTGTGCTAAGCCTTATATAAAAATCCTTATTTTTATAATACTACTGTGTCGTGTCCATTTGTAGTGTATTCACTTTATTACTGTATGTGGTCATAAATGCTTAACACACAGCCTCTGAGATAAGCCTGTCTGCTCTGCCAAGCTACCAAGGGGGTGAGCAGGGGTTATCAAAGGGTGTGATCCCCTTGCCCTGACTAGAAAAGGAGTGTCCCTATTTGTCAGAAGTGCATACCTCTGCCAACTAGAGACAGCCGGTTCTAACTGTAGGTTTAGGAGAAAGGGGAGAAAATGGTCAAAAAATCTACCTCAATGTTTCTGTACAAATACGTCCAGTATTGGGAAGATGCTTCCATGTGTATGCCTTCAAGAAACCTATGCCTTATTGTGGGAAATGTAAGAGTCTCTTACATCTCCTGCAACACACACCCATACTTGGATACGACATGCTCAAAGCATGGAACCATATGTGAACAGTCCTCAGTGATTCAATAACACTCCTTAGCAAACACCCACAGTTGAAGCATCTAGGGATCTGGGCATATGATTCTTGAAGGCATACACATCGAAGCACCTTCCCAGGTTGCATATCTTGGATATCAGCACCACCAACTTGACGTATTTGTGTAGAAACATTGAGGTAACATTTTTGACTGTGAGGCGGACACATTCAAACCCTATAAGGCTGGCTAATGAGAGCTGTGGTGGCCTATACAATGCCCCCTACCAATCACCTTAAATCAATCAATGGGGTGGTCCTTATTGAAGGTGGATATAAATTTAAAATCCCAAGGAAACATGTGTTGACCCAGTTGTGTTTTTACCCAACCCACAACACCACAAGGGTATTCCTTTGATGTATTTTCACAGTTAAAACCAGCAGTGTATGTGATTGGTTGGGTAGACCATGCATGAGATGAGTTTATGACAGTGTGTTGGTGTGTATGAGGTGAGAATGGGCAGGTGTAGTTGACTACAGGGGGTAGACTTTTTGCAATAACAGACACATGTTCTCTCATATTTGTAGTTTTGTCAATTTGCTTTGTCTGTACATGATTATCACTTGATGTATCATTATGTGGAAATATTGTCTTTGGTGTATATGCGGTTCCATCATCATGTAATTTTGTATTATCAAATGGAAAAATAAAATTACCTTTGAAAAAACATATGAATAAGTATTTACAAGCAAATAAAAGACAAATAATAGTATGCACATGCCGTGATGAGAACTTCTTTGATGATGGTTCATGCCTAAGAGACAATGCCGTCAGTTGAGAGCAGCATTTGCTATATGTACCATCTCATGTCTGGTTGAAGCTGCTTGTCTAGAAGGAGTATACTTTGCACAGGTGGCTGAAATCATTGCCTTGACTTGTGCCTGCTTGGTAGCTGATCAGCTTTTAATGACCATATACACCAACAGTATGCGTTTGGTGTGGTCCACGATTTTGGACAGCTATGGTCTCAAAGAGGTTATATGGCATCATCTTCTTCTCCCATCAGGAATGGGAATTTGTTAGACAACTGTTAGAGGTGTTACAACGTCCTAAGGAAATGGCTGTTGTAAAGTGTATGGCACGTGGGAAGGGAACAGATTTTGTTTCTCTCGGCCATAAGTATACTGATGAGGTTGCACGCTTTTGTGCCGAACAAGGGTCTATATTTACTGGAGATTACACAGGAGATAGCCAAGAAGGAACCAAGCTCAAGATGATGTTAGCCATGGAAGACACTTTGGATTAACTCAAGCGCCTGCAGGACGAGGTCTCAGAGCAAGAAAGGAATGTGTGGATCAAGTCTGGATGTGAGAAAGGGGATGTTGACATTTGGGATTCAAATGATGGACAAGCAGTGCTACCAGTGAACCTTTTGAGTCCAACGGCAAGACATATTCATGGTGTGTTGCATCTTAGAAGAGATGTGATTTGTGTGATCTTTTAAAGATATGTTTTATATCTAAATAAAGGAATTATTACTAGAAGAGATGCAATGGTGCGAGTGTTCAGACAGACATGGTACAATCCACGGTTTAATGCGGTTGCTGAAACGGTGTGTCAGAGGTGCGTTATCTTTCAACAAATGAATGCTGGCAAAAAGACTGTGGTCACTTAGAGTCACATTGGAAGGTCAGGAGGACCCTTGAATAGAATGCATTTGGAATTTATTGAAATGCCGAAGTGTTTGAGGTACATTTTAGTGGTGGTGTGTGGGTTTTCACAGTGGGTGGAGGCTTACCCAACTAGGAGGACCGATCTCTGGCCCTGCTCGCAGACAGGACGCTCCCCAACGCTGCTGCACAGCTCTGCCTGTCTTTGCCTGCCTCGGTACCACTTCCTGCATTGTTTTGTTTTTTTCTGTGCCCGAACTTGCTCACTTTGCCTAACTTGTATTTTTTGCCTTACTTGACTCTCCTTCCTGTGTGCCCAGTTCTCCTGCAGCCCCACGCTGTCCCTCACCTGTTTTTCCCACTGCTGCGTCCCTGCTGTCCTGCCCCCCTGCACTTCCCTTCACCTCAGTAACACTTCCTGCATTGTTTTGCCTTTTCTGCGCCCGAACTTACTCACTTTGCCTCACTTGTACTTTTTGCCTTAATTGACTCTCCTTCCTGTGTGCCCAGTTCTCCAGCGCCTCCCCACCATCCCTTGTCCGTTATTCCCGCTGCTGCGTCCCTGTGGCCCACCCCCCTGCACTTCCATTCACCACCCTGCTCCCACCTGCCAGCTGCTCCTCCCTCCCACATCCTCTCATATGGAGGCATCACAGTGGTGAAAGGAGCAACCTCTGACCCTGCTCACAGGCAGGTCACTCCCCCATGCTGATGCACAGTTCTACCTGTCTTTGCCTGCCTCAGTAGCACTTCCTGCATTGTTTTGCCTTTCCTGTGCTCGAACTTGCTCACTTTGCCTAACTTGTATTTTCTGCCTTAATTGTCTCTCCTTCCTGTGTGCTTAGTTCTCCCGCGGCCCCCGCCGTCCCTCGCCCGTTTTTCCCACCACTGATTCCCTGTGACCCACCCCCCTGCATTTCCATTCGCCACCCCGCTCCTGCCTCCCAGCTTCTCTTCCCTCCCACATCCCCTCATATGGCGGCTGTGCAGTGGGCGCCCGCTGGCGCACTGAAGGTGCACCCAAGGCAAGCCTGTTCGCTCCTGGACCATGCCCAGTGCCAGGACCCCTGGCCCTGCAAATACCACGGCACCCGCCTCTGCTACGAATCCAGCCCCCTCCACGCACTCAACACCAGACGATCACGCACCTGCTGCCTGGCCGCCCGAAGCGCACCCTTCTCCTACAGGTACTACAGTTTCACCAGCATCTGGCCCACCAACCCACCTACCAAAGAATCCAACTTCCTTAGATGCATCCTTCTCAACACACTCTCCACATGCAAACACGCCATTGAACTCTGGGACCTGCTGAACTCCAACACCCCAGACGTCGCTTTCCTGACGGAGACCTGGCTGAACCCCTCCTCGGCACCCAACATTGCCATAGCCATCCCAGAAGGCTACAAGGTCACCCGTAAGAACCCCACCGATGGAGTAGGAGGAGGAATCGCCATCGTCCACAGGAACAATCTCAAAATTTCGACAGACACCGACAACAGCCTCAGCACCGCTGAAAACCTTCACTTCCAAATCCACACCGACCCCAACACCACCCTCAGAGAAACCCTCATCTACAGACCCCCGGACCACAGTTCAGTACATTTGAGCGACTCCATCGCCGACTTCGTCAGCACAAACACCCTCACCTCCATGGACTACATCCTCCTCGGGGACCTGTACTTCCACCTCGAGAACAACAATGACTCCAACTCTTCCACCCTGATCGACAACCTCGCGAACCTCGCCAACCTCATACTCAGACAACTCGTCACAGCACCTACCCACTCTGCCGGCCACAAGCTTGACCCCATCTTCACCGCAAGCCCCCACGTCTCCTTCAACCACACCACCGAACTCCACTGGACTGACCATCACTGCATCCACTTCACCTTCTGGAAACCCACCACGCACCACTGCATTCAACAGTCCCCATGCTGCTGCTGGAACAAAGTCACCGAGGACCAGCTAACCACCACCCTCGCTCGGAGCCCACCCCCAGATCCGTCAAACCCCGATGCCGCTGCCCGCAACCTGCGAAAGTGGATCGACAACTGCACCAACACCCTTGCCCGCTCAAGAAACCCTCCAACAGACATACCAGAAAGAAAGCTAGCTGGTTCTCCAAAGACCTCCAGACCTCCAAGCAAACCTGCTGAAAGCTAGAAAAGAACTGGATCCGTGAACGAATACCGGAAAGCTATTCAGCCCACAAGAACGCCACCCGCAGACACCACCACCAGATCCGACAAACAAACCTCCTTCAAAGACTGCCTAGACAAGAACGCATGCAACAGCAAAGAGCTCTTCAACATCGTAAAGGAACTCTTCAACCCCAGCTCCAACACCAACGACATCCTACCTTCGCAAGACCTGTGCGACTCGCTGGCCACCTTCTTCCACCGCAAGATTGCAGACATCCACAACAGCTTCAACGCCGCGACCGCCCTGGCAACCACCGAGACCCCTGCCCCCCACGACCACCACATGCACCAACCGCCTGATCTCCTAGACCAACATTAACGACAATGACGCCATCAAGATCATGAACTCCGTCCACTTCAGATCCCATTCATACCCATGCCCACGCCACATCTTCAACAAAGCCAGCACCGCCATCGCACCCTATCTCCAGAAAGCCAACAATATCTCCTTCAAGACTGCAATCTTCCTGGAGAGCAGGAAGCACGCTGAGATTAACGCCTTACTCAAGAAACCCAAGGCGGACCCCAAGGACCTCAAGAACTTCCGACCCATCTTTCTGCTCCCATTCCCGGCGAAGGTCATTGAGAAGGCTGTCAACAAACAACTGACTAGACTCCTCGAGGAGAACAGCATCCTGGACCCTTCACAGTCTGGGTTCGGCAGCAATCAGAGCTGCCACCGACAAAATCAGGACCCTGCTAGACAACGGAGAAACCGCGGCCCTCATCCTCTTGGTCATCCGCCTTCCATACGATCTGCCACTGCACACTACAAACACCCCTCCGCGATGCCGGGATCCAAGAGAAGGCCCTGGACTGGACCTCCTCCTTCTCTCCAGCAGAACACAAAGCATCCGCCTCCCTCCCTTCCGCTCCGCTCTGAAGCCACAGAGATCATCTGAGGCGTGCCCCAGGACTCATCCCTCAGCCCAATGCTGTTAAACATCTACATGGCACCACTCACCCACGGCGCCTGACTACACGACCTTAACATAATCTTCTATGCCGATGACACCCAGCTGATCCTCTCCCTCACCAAAGACCCCTTGCCCGCCAATCCAAACCTCCACGAAGGAATGAAGGCTGTCGCCGAATGGATAAAAAACAGCCAACTGAAGCTGAACGCGGACAAGACGGAGGTCCTCATCCTTGGATCCACTCCCTCAGCCTGGGATGACTCCTGGTGGCCGACCACACTAGGAACTGCTCCAATGCCCACCGACCACGCATGCAACCTAGGGGTCATCCTTGACTCGACTCTCTCCATGACAAAGCAGGTCAACTCTGTCTCTTCCTCCTGCTTCAACACCCTCCGCATGCTGCGCCAGATCTACAAGTGGATCCCCACCAAAACTAGAAGGGCGGTTATCCAGCACTCATCAGCAGCAGACTGGCTATGGAAATGCCCTCTATGCAGGAGCCTAGGCCAAACTCCTGAAACGGCCCCAACGCATCCAGAACACCTTTGCAGGCCTGATCCTTGACATTCCTCGCCACAGCCACGTCACACCCCACCTGAGAGACCTGCACTGGCTCCCCATCAAAAGAGGATAACCTTCAAGCTCCTCAACCATGCACACAAGGCACTCCACAACACCGGACCAGCGTACCTCAATAGCCGAATCAGCTCCACCCGCCAGCTCCGCTCTGCCAACCACACCCTCGCCGTGGTCCCCCGTATCCAAAGAGTGACCGCCTGCAGCAGATCTTTCTCCCACCTCGCCGCCAGACTTGGAACACCCTCCCCATCCGTGTACGGCAGACCCAAGACCTACTGACCATCAGAAGACTCCTCAAGACCTGACTTTTCGAACAGTAGCAGCATTCCCCCTTCCCTCAGCGCCTTCAGACCCTCACAGGTAAGTAGTGCGCTTTATAAATGATTAATTGATTGATTGATTGATACCCTCACTGTAGCAAACCTGTTATTGAGAGAGAGGATGCCTAGGTTCAGTTTTCCAACCTCTTTGGAGTCAGACAGTGGAACACACTTCCACAGCGAGATCATGAAGTTGCTTTGCTCTGCTTTGAGCGTTGATCAAAAACTTTATTGTAGCTATCGACCAGAGGCTTCTGGGATAGTGGAGCAGATCAATGGAACTTTAAAAGCACTGATAGCAAAAGTGTGTTTTTCTACATCTCTGAAGTGGCCTGATGCATTGCCCCTGGTGCTCATGAGTGTTCACATTGTGCGATATAGGAGGACCGGTCTTTCCCCACATGAGATCTTAATGGGGAGGGCGATGAGATTGCCAGCAGTGCCAGCCACAGCGTTGATGAACATCACTGATGATTTGATCCTTGATTACTGCAACGGACTAGCTGATGTGGTTCGTTCTGTGTCTCAGCAGGTGCAGGCTGCTGCTGTCCCAGCTGCAAGTCACCTTTGCCACAACCTGTGTCCAGGGGATTAGGTGCTTGTTTATAAGCACGTGAGGAATAGGTAATTGGATGCTCAGTGGCGAGGACCCTACCAGGTGATACTGGATTTGAACACAGTAGTGAAGTGTGGGGGATTGTCAAACTGGATTCACGCTTCTCACATCCGCAGAGTTACAGCATCCTTGGAAGAAACAGCACCTCTCCAAATGGAAATCCAGCTGTGGTGGCAGAGCCACAAGATAGGTCAAGCCAAGCTGTGAGGGTTGCTGAAGAAGTTATCCGTTCGCCAGGCCGAGCTGAGATGGGTTATGTTATCCCGAACACGTATACTGACTCTAAGAAAGAAAGCCAGTCTGGGATTGGTCCAGAGTCAGACTCAGCAGAAGGAAGTGGTGCACAGTGTGACCGGTTAGAAATCAGAAGGGCTAAAAACACAGAAGAAGTGTGGCCTGGGAGACAGAGAAGGTTAAATCTGCGACAGGCTCCCGAGAGAGATCTTGCTCCTGTGTCCGAGGTCTCAGAATCGGAGGAGAGCGACAACGAGCAGAATCAAGGCTTGAAGATATCCGAGAGGACGAGAGTGCCTTGCCAGAGATACGCTGCCCCAGATTGGACTTACATAGTAACTGATGCTGGGGTAGTGAGTTCCAGGAGGCTGAGGTCTGTGAGTATGATCAGCAGGAATCCGCTACTGAAGATCAAAGTGGTGCTGCTGGTGCCTCAAATCGAAGGATCACTGACAATCAAGGTTCCGAATCCTCCAGTCCTGAGTAAGGTGTGACTCTTGATTTTACATTGATTAGTTTTTCAGTCCTTTGGATTTGAAGCATCAACTCAAGATCTGATAAATGTTTGTCTCGAAATTTTGCAACTGTGTTTTGTAAATAAGAGCTCATAAGAAGATGACGTAGGCCCGAGTGGAAGAAGAATACAATTAGGGACTTTCCATTGGAGAAGAAAGTGGGTTAAGGAAGTCTTTTGTGAACTGTGTAAATAAGGAACAAAAACTGGTGAATCGGTGGGGGGGATGTCCAGCTTATTGAGATGCGGTGCTTGGACTGGCTGAGCCACAACTTGTGGTAGAAAAAGAGACTTTAAAGTTGCTTGCTGAAACTCAGAAGCGAGAATGCAGGCTGGAAACCTGAACCTTTTGTCAAAATGTATGATAGTCACACTCATAGTGGGAGTGATAGTTTCAATAGTGATAGTTATTATAGTGTCAGTTGCTATTTCACATGAGGAAGAAGTCAGGAAGGTGCAGGGAACGCTTACGCCTAATGATTTGACCAAGAAAGAGGGCATCACAGGAGCTGAGAAGGCTTTGCTAGATCAAAATAGTCATAGGTTGCATGTAGATGTATCTAAAAGTGATTTTAAGCTTAATGCGTATGCCAAGCTGCTATATGAATATGTTGAGGCAATGGATGCGAAGGATTGTTATATGTGTATGCAGTTGCCTGCCTCAGTGGATGAGGGTATTAAGTATTATCATCTTCTACCGACTTTTTGCATTACATGTAGTTTGTATATTTTATGGGAGTGGTCAATATGAGTATTCCTTCTTGAATTATGACACAGTGCTTTCAGAAGTATCAGTTTATAAGTACCTGAATAAGTATGATTATTACAAGCAGGAAGACAGGATTGGGAAGTACTTCATACCAGATACAATGCTAGATACCTCTTAAGCTCATAGATATAATTTGACTTGTTCACTAACAGATGTAGAAAATAAGTTTGTAGATCAAATAGAGGGTAGGTATAGACAATTAACACAAACACGTCATACAGGAGATAGTCCAGTAGATTGAACAGATGAGGAGAGAGCCCATAGAGCGTAGGGAAGCTGTGGTCCTATAGCATTGGATTTACTGCAGCAGGGAAAGTTGTGCCTGAAGTGTGTGCAGACATATTATGATAAGATCTATGCAGGGCAGAGCTCGTGTGATTATAGGTTCACCACGGAAATGTCTGCAAAGGACTGTTTGCAAGGTTCAGTGCAAGTGGTGCAGACAGTATATTACGTGTGTGGAAGGAATGCTTTTGTACGATTGCCTGCTAATTGGTGTGGAACATGTTATTTGGGTATGATTTTTACTAAAATCTACCATGCAGAAGATTTGGAACTATTGGAAAGTGAAAAGTATTCAAGAGTAAAGGGGGATGCAAGTGTAGGAGCAGTGATTGGAGACATTTTTGGAGCGGTATTACCAGGATTGGGAGTGCTTCTGAATGACGTAAAAATAAAAAAGTTGGCAACTGTTGTGGATCGATTCTCAACAAATACAGCTAAGTCTTTGATACTCGTTGATGGGGACATGTTGTTGATAAGGATGATGGTGATGCAGAACCGTCTTGCATTGGATGTCCTATTGGCAAAAGAGGGCAGAGTCTGTAAAATGTTGAAGGTTCAAGAGTGCTGCACTTATATACCAAACAACAGTAAAGATCTAGAGAAATATATAAGTAATATCACTGTGATCCATCATGAGATTAAGGCCTTGAGTAAAGAAGGTGTTTGGGAAAAGTTGGAAAAGGGTTTGGCAAGGTGCGAAACTGGTTTGCGAATTTGGGAAAAGGAATAATTGGATATATTCTGAAGCCTATCATTATCAATGTGGTTTGTATGGTTTGTCTGTGGGGATTTGCCAGAGCATATCAGTGGTACAGGGCAAATCAGGTTGAAGATCTCTTAGAGAGCAGGAGATAAGAATGGCTAGACTACAGGACAATTGCTTTCAGAATATTAAGAATCTAGAGAAGTTCCGACAGGGAAGAGTGGCTACGAGCTCTGTTTAGGTTTGTTCTTTCTCCAATGAATTGTGATTTTGGTGATGATGCTCGTCATCAAAGGGGGGAACTGATAGAGCGTCATGATATTCCGGAATTTGAAGGGGTGCATAATAATGTGAACCGTTAGTTCGCACCCATATGTAATCCGGGCTGAACCAAGCACTTAATCATTTGAAAATGTAAAAGTAATAATGAACAATTTTGTAATTTGTAATTTATATTTATATAGCGCATTATCACCAACAGTCTCTAAGCGCTTGCTTTGGGAACCCGTCCTGGTTTTTTCCTGTGAGATAACCCGTACTGGGCACCCCCAAGGTGAAAGCTAGGCATCCCGCCGCGGGGGGCCATAGTGGAGATTTAGCAAGCTATGGCCCACGGATGCAGAGTGTGAATCCGTGATTCAAGCAGGTACCGAAGCGAGAATTATTGAGTCCGTGGACATTTTGGGCTCAAGACCCTGCCACGTCGGGAATTGAACCCTGGTCCCGGATCTGACCTTTGCTTCATGGTCTGCCTCTTCTAACCATTGAGCCACACTTTTTCCAATGTATGTGTAATGCCAGAAATTTAGTTTGTGTTCGCTGAAAGTGTAATAGACGTTTAAAATGTGGCTGCCTATTGTTAGTTCTTCATGAATTAATTTGTGTGTAATGTAATGTATTAGATTTAAACGTGCAATAAAAAGGTCTGCACGTGTAGGGATGACAAATATGCTTTAACATAAGAAATGTAATGCTTAGAAATGTAATGTTATTGATTTCTGGTAGATTTGGATGTGTAAAGGACTGAATTAAATGAATTTTCATGTTTTGCAATGGAAGGCCTGTTGTGGTTTCTTATGTTAGAAGAGTCGAAAAGGCCTGAAATGTATTTTTCTTTGGAAGGCTCTAAATAGAATGTAGTCAGCAAAATTTGTATGTGCAAGGTTGTTCTGTTCACCTGCTTTCCGTTGCAGGCGCAAGGAGATTTTCCTCGTTAGCTGAACTGATGCTCTTTGTTTTAAGAGTTAGGTATGGTGGAGATCAGTTGAAAAAGTAGCAGTGGAATTTAATGATGAGAAACCTTGCTGGAGACGCTTGGGACCCAAGGACAACACAACAGTTCTTGGACGAAGCACAAGTTGTGGAAATTCACCTGCGAAGAAGTGTGTCGGGCGTGTTTTTGGAGTTGTGCATTTTGTATTAGGGACAGTGCCCGGAGAGAGGAAAGGCAGATGAGGCAGGAGAGGGAGAAGAGGCAGAGAGGGCTAACAAGAGTAGAGAGCCATTAAGAGGCTAAGAGAAGGGATCGACTCTAGGATGAAGACTTAGAATGCACTTCTTAGGAAGTCTTCACAAGCAGACACCTTTTCTCGATTTAGTCTTCACAAGCAGACACCTTTTCTCGATTTTCCCTAAGGATGTTATGTAGGGATGTCATCTTAGTATTGGAGTAGGGACAGAATTAACCAAATATTTTATTTTCTGTAATCTGATGAAGACTAATTTAGATATTGGATCAATTGTCATTTGTTTAATCTTTCAAGAATTGCTTATTCTTTTTACCTTGCATCGAATTAGGAGAATGCAGGAGAATGAACTTTGTGCTAGTGCCAATGTATTTTTTCAACCTTGTAATGAGGTGCTTGTATATTCACTTATTTTTGACTTTATAATAAAACCCTTAAATTATAAGTCGGAGTCAGTGATCTTTTCCAGCCTACTTTGATGAGCCGTATTGATGAAGGTGATTGCATTGGATTCCTCCCTTTTACACTTCTCAGCAGATAAAACGGTCCAGTCGAACGAGATCCTTGTGAATGATAAGATCTGATAAAAAGGATCTGGCGTTATCCATTTTTTGATTTCAGTATTGGTCAGTCCATGGAGCCATAGCAGGCCTAAATAGAAGAATACAGGTCTTGTGGGAGTTTTTTTAGTTTTCATTTTATAGTATGAAAATCAGCCCACTGCACTGATTTATTGAAACTGCTTGTGATTTCTGAATATGGCATGAGCTCGGTACAACATGCATTTTGTTTATGTGTTTACTAGAGACTAATTGCAACTAGGATCTCATGCAAACTAACATTCTGGTGGCCATTATGGGTGTGGTTCAGGGCGCCCTCCATTTAAACCGTGCCCGACCATCGACAGGCGCTTCTTGTCTAGTGCTTTCTGCAAGCACCCCCTACCTTGCCCCTCGTACATATCAGCTTCAGACTGAATTTCCGAGTTTCCGCCGCCACTACTATAGATTTCTCCAGCAGTCTGTAATCAAGTTTCCATCACTGCTACCAGTGATCCCCCAGCAGTTTAGAATCTGAAAGGAAAGAAAAAGAAAATAAATCAAGTCATGAGCACTTATATATTGGATAAGGTAACAAGAAGTAAAGCAGTACATTTTGGATGCCAGTCTTCACTTTTTGTAAAGACGATAACAATCGCGCTCAGATGCAATTAACCTACCCAGTGTTCTAAGACACTCACTGTAATCTTGCATGCCTGCTAATGGATTTGTTTAAGAGGACAATCAAAGAGACACACGTATTGTAAAGGGCTGTGCTGTGAGCAGCAGAGATTTAAAATGTTGTTTACAAGTTTAATAAACATTAACGCCTTACCCACAGCAGCATACTGAAAAGGTGCAGAGAAATACAAAGAATACAGAAGTGAAGCAACTGCTGTAATAACAATTGTCTACAGAAAAATCAGATACAAAAGAATCCAGAGCTGTCATAGTAGGTGTCAATGTAAAAGCTACTGATTATTTAAGGTTGAGTTGTGCATTGCATGCCTGTCTGTAACTCTGCTTGTAAATCCTATAGTAGCAAGCTGACAATACTGCTACTACACTTCCAGGTCAGAGAAGGTTTTGCTAAGGTTGCTATCTCAAAAAACACAGTCTTCCAGTTGATACCAGGTACATCCTTGTAGAATCAAAGTCCACACTGCGATGGTGGGTGTTTAGATGTTTAATTCATGCACAGGTCAGTCTTGGAATATCCTCCCATAATGTTTAAAGGTCGACAACAGTATGAAGTGGCAAGGAAGATGACGTCCTGCAAGGCCTTCCTCTTTGAACCTTGCCTGTATTTCCCAGAGTAAACCTTAGGTACAGAACAACAAGTAGGGTGCTAGGAGGTAGGTCCCAATCGTCTCTGCAACACTGTGGTGTGAACCAACAAGTAGGTTTGCATCACTTAACCTGGCAGATCACTCACAAGATCCCAGGCTCACTGGCTGCCTGTCCCACCAGCCAGTAAAGAAAATGCATTCACATGGCTGAGATACCCGCCACCCCCTCTCAACACAATCCCCAAGGATGGGAAACCGGAAACAGTTCTGAACTTTTGGAAGACGGGAGGGAGTGACCCTCCCGGCCGTATTTATTAAAATATGAAACAAAATTAAAACATTAAAATAACAGTTTCATATTATGTACAATTTCATTTCCACATTGCGATGTTTGGCTAACCTTAACATATTCTCTAATACAAAGGTTCTCCTAGCCGAACTAACATCCTACAAAACATTTAACTTGAAATTTTGAAATTGTACATCCTAACGTTTAAGGGCCAACGGCAAGGTCGTAACGGGTGTCAAGATCCCTAAACCAGAAATATCCCCCTCACTTGTGAGGGGCGACCGCACAGAGGTGTACCTCGAGTGCAACTACCAATTTCCCTTGACTTGACTGGGGCCCCAATAAACTCGACGCCACTTAAAGGTCGTCCGAGGACTCGTGTGAGGTATCTAGAAGGTAGCGTAGACCCCCCCCCAAACCCCACACAACTTACCGCATCTGCCGTCGCAGATGACCTGGCCCCGGGAAATTCTCCAGGAGGGGGCTGTAGCCCCTCCTACCCAGGAAGGGGCCTTGACCGCCTTTCCTTTCCTTTCGGCGGCCCATCCTTAGAAGGGACCGCCTACCCCGTTGAGGGGCCAATGGCCACCTCCCTCGAGCGCTCCCATCCGTAATGGGTGACGCCCACTCATAGGGATCTTCCAATTAGTGCTCACCGATCATGACCTTACCGTCCGACCAAAATAAATACGACAGTTCTAAACTAAATGACTAAATTACTTAAAGACAGTTAAAAGCAACCACTTTATTAAAAGCATGCTACTGATCAACACTAGAGCAGGATTACTTTATTTGCAAAACATACCACAATTGACCATTTCTTTATTGCATATTCAAACTTATCACGATAATAATCCGGTACCTGCAAAACAAAAGAGTTATCACATCAAACTTTATTCAAAACCACTTGCTGTCCTCAGGGGCTGGTGGGTGGGTCAAAATTGGCTCTTCGTTCCGTCTCGAGCTCACGTGCAGTGAGGTGGTGCAGCTTCAGAGCACAGGAACAAGAGGATGCTTCCTTGTCTTGTTGCTCCTTTTATCCGTCTTCAGGGCGGGCGTAAACCCGCCCCGGCCTGCCCCGAGGGCGTGGCCCGGCCGCGTCAGTGTCTAGGCCAGCCCACTCCAGGGCGGGAAAAGGCGCGCCCCGGCTACGCCGCTTCGGGCATACCAGCCGAGACTCGCCTCCCGCCCAAGATGGCTTCCCGGGGGGATCGTGGTACTCTGCCATACGTTCGGGGGGACCGAATGGTCGCCCCTTTCCATATGGCTGAGATACCCGCCACCCCCTCTCAACACAATCCCCAAGGATGGGAAACCGGAAACAGTTCTGAACTTTTGGAAGACGGGAGGGAGTGACCCTCCCGGCCGTATTTATTAAAATATGAAACAAAATTAAAACATTAAAATAACAGTTTCATATTATGTACAATTTCATTTCCACATTGCGATGTTTGGCTAACCTTAACATATTCTCTAATACAAAGGTTCTCCTAGCCGAACTAACATCCTACAAAACATTTAACTTGAAATTTTGAAATTGTACATCCTAACGTTTAAGGGCCAACGGCAAGGTCGTAACCGGTGTCAAGATCCCTAAACCAGAAATATCCCCCTCACTTGTGAGGGGCGACCGCACAGAGGTGTACCTCGAGTGCAACTACCAATTTCCCTTGACTTGACGGGGGCCCCAATAAACTCGACGCCACTTAAAGGTCGTCCGAGGACTCGTGTGAGGTATCTAGAAGGTAGCGTAGACCCCCCCCCAAACCCCACACAACTTACCGCGTCTGCCGTCGCAGATGACCTGGCCCCGGGAAATTCTCCAGGAGGGGGCTGTAGCCCCTCCTACCCAGGAAGGGGCCTTGACCGCCTTTCCTTTCCTTTCGGCGGCCCATCCTTAGAAGGGACCGCCTACCCCGTTGAGGGGCCAATGGCCACCTCCCTCGAGCGCTCCCATCCGTAATGAGTGACGCCCACTCATAGGGATCTTCCAATTAGTGCTCACCGATCATGACCTTACCGCCACAGGCCGGATAGTTGACCGGCTATCCGGACCCCCCACAACACTCCTACCTAAAGGTCATGTCTTAAAGTCTTTAGCCAAGCTATACAGTCCCCTATGAGTAACTCGTTCCCCACCCGGGACAAATGAACACCATCCCCCAAATACATACTGTCACCAGTAATACAACCATGCGAAATAGAATGCAGTGTATTGGAACGGAACAATCTACTCACTTTGTTATTAATTTTCCTTACTGAATGATTCAGAGCAGAAACAGAAATAGCCCCCCGCCATACTTTTCGTGGGATCATATGTGACCATGCAATCGTGCACCCTGGAACTCTCCTCGCCAACCAACTTACAGTGGAAAGCATCGCCTCAAGGAGAAGTCGTCTACCAGTGGTGACCAAATCATTGCCCCCAAGATGTACTATGATTATAGACGGCGGTGACCTCGTCCGCCCTAGCAAACCCTCAAAAAATGATTGAAACTGGTCAATACAGAGTCCGCCCTTTCCGTAGAAGGACACACTGTACCCGTATTCCCCAGCCACGTGAATCATGTCACCTGCTTTGAATACGTCCGCGGCTCGCCTCACGTATGAGTGGCCCACGACCCACACCTCCTTTTTCACAGCCGGTGAAGTCTGACCGCTGGCCCGGTGTTGGGTCGACTGCATAGTCCGCCCCGCCTCGTAGGCTTGCGCAACTGAAACCAAACAAAAACAAGAAGCGTGAGTACATCATTACAGCTTCACAACATGTGCAACCGCACATACCTCTTATAACAATTGGAGGACCAACGCCCCACACGTTTAACTTGTTCGACATTCAGACCCCTGGCTGTAGCCTCTGTAGCAGCCCCTATCCGAAAGGAATGGGTCCCAAACTCGCCCGGGTTCAAGCCCGCAGCAGTAATCGACATCGCAAGCACCCGCTGAAACTGAAACCTCGTCAGTGGGGTGGTGTCAGCGTGTCTCAACAAGGTCCCCCCCCATGATGCCACCCTTTGTGCCAAATATTCCTCCACACAACTCACCGGGCACATGGAGGACCCGGGGATCCTTTGTATGATTATGCAATCACCCATCGCACCCTGATCGGTCTTGGACCTGACGAACGAGAGAGTCATCGTCTCCCCTCTGATATGAACGTGCTCTCGGCACAGTCCCCCCATCACATCCTGCTTGTTCCTCGCCACTAGTTTGCTTACTCGCATAGCCCCATGGAATGCCAGCGTAAAAGCGGCTCGGAATAACACCGTTTCATACTGGGATGAACATGTTGCAGGGAGTCTAGATAATAACAGGGCCTACCTATCCAAACCTATCGGGCGCCTTTCATCTACTCTGCGACCCTCAAGGCGTTGCCACCCACGTAGCGCTTTTTGCACAACGAAAGATGCTGTCGGGTCCTGGATCCCATGAGCCCTAGCCACAAAGGAAATGGCGGCCCGATGCCTCTGGGCCGTAGCCACTGATTTGCCTGCCTGACGTAAAGACAGCAGGAATTTCACTACCAACTCCTCCTGGCCCCAAAGCTCCCCTCTAGCCGCCCCCAAAAAGGCCCAATAGGAACGGAACGCCCCTTCATATGCCTTCCTCGTCCTGGGTGCTAAACTCTCTCCCACGAGGTTCTGTAGTTCTGGGCACCGAGAGACCAGAGAGCTTCGGGAAAGGGTGCTGCCACCGGGTCCGCTGTGGGCAGAAAACCCCAGAAGGCCTGCATATGAAAACGAGAAAGCGCATCAGCCGCCTGGTTCATCACCCCCGGGACATGTCTTGCCCTAAATAGTACATTCAATTGCATACACAATAACACAATTTCCTTGAGCAATCTCAGAATCCATTTGCATCGTGCTGCCTGGCTATTGATACACTCAACAACGGTCATGTTATCAGACCAGAATACCACAGAGTGATCTCTGAACCCCTCGGGCCAAGTTCTCAGGGCCACCAGTATGGGAAAAAGTTCTAGGAAAGCAATGTTGCTTGTCAGACCACTATCATGCCACCATGACGGCCATTTTTGTGCCGACCACTGAGTGCCGAATATGGCACCAAAACCAATGCTCCCTGCCGAATCTGTCCACAGCCCTAGCTCCTCAGAGGACACGGCCGGTTTGTTCCAGACAATTCGACCATTGAAATCCGCCAGAAATGCCAACCAAATGCGCATGTCCTGGCGAACCTCTGCCGAGAGCCTTGTGCGATGATGACCCTCCCTCAGGCCGACCATGGCTTGAGCGATCGAGCGAGAAAAGGGGCGGGCCATCGGTATAACTCTTAGGGCAAAATTCAACTGCCCCACCAATTGCTGTAATTGATGTAGCTTTACCTTAGACTCACTTATACACATTTGCAAGGATGCCCTGAATCTTAACACTTTGTCCTCTGGTAAACGAAAACAACCTTCTTCGGAATCGAGCTCGATCCCCAGAAACGCAAGGCAAGTCGAGGGACCCACCGTCTTACCTGGTGCCAATGGCACGCCAAACTGATTCATCAAGACACAAAAAGCAGTCAAAGCCTGTCCACATTCTGGATCCCCGGCTGCCCCCAGAAACAAAAAGTCATCGAGATAATGCACAACATGTTTAAACCCCGTCTTCCTTGTGAAGACCCATTGCAGGAAGCAACTGAACTTTTCGAAATAGGCACACGATATAGAGCACCCCATCGGCATACATCTATCCATGTAGTAGTGACCCTGAAACATGAAACCAAGGAGACGCTGATCGTCTGGGTGTACCGGGAGCAACCGGAACGCTGACTCGATATCAGATTTTGCCATCAGCGCTCCGGGCCCCAGGCGATTCAATATGGCTACGGCCTCATCGAAGGATGCGTACCGCACCGAACACACTTCCGGGTCTATTGCCTCGTTTACGGAAAGACCACGTGGGGCTGATAAATTATGTATCAGCCGAAACTCACCCGGGTCCTTCTTGGGGACCACCCCTAAAGGGGAACAAACAAAGTTAGCAACTGGTGGCACATTAAATGGACCGGCGACTCGACCTCGAGCCACCTCTTTCCCAATCTTTTCCTGTACAATGGTCGTATGCTGTAAGACCGATATCTGGTTTTTACATTTTGCTATACCCTGAAACTCCCTCACTGGGATGCGGAAACCATACGAAAATCCGTCCCGCAACACCCCAGCGGAAGCGTGATCCGGGTATTCACTGAGCCAGGGAATCATTGCCATGGTATCAATCGGAGTAGGTAAAGGCGCCCCTCGGACTATGTCAGACCTGTTTGGCGCCTCCTCTACCCCCGTTATCACCCGTTTTGGCTCTGCACATGGACTCAGGATGGGATGATTGCCCGCACCCCCCACATTCGTGCCTAAATTTGCATGACCCCTGGGGCCTAGTACATTTCCCCCTGTTAAAGTTCCAACAAACCCCCCTTTTGCCTGCGTTGCCGATTGGCCTCGAGTGATTGTCGCTACTTGTACCTGATCGAAAGGGCGTCCCCGCATATTGGCGGGAGGATTCACCCACGTTACTCCCTACCAATGGCACCTTCAACATACCAGAATCCTCCATTTTGGACCAGGACACAGAATCATAACAATCCCAAGTTAAGTTTTTATCATGCTCTTTTGCTTTTCTGAAAACATTGTCGTAACAAAACCAATGATTGCCCTCGTGAGATACTGAATACCCCATGATCCGTGATTGATAAATCGGCAATTCGGGCAGCAATTCGGGCCTACGTTCACCCAAGATGGATGTAAAAACCCCCCATGCTTTGCCCCAATTACCAATGTTTTCATTTACCTTAAAGGCGGCCATCTTTGCGCGCCAAACACTCGGATGCATGAGCTCCTTCTGACTCTTAACATGCTCCATCTCATAATGATCGGTAAGCAACGAGAAGATGTTTATATACTCCCCTGCCCATATCTTCTCCTTGATAGCCAGAGGGACATGTTGACCCAACTTTTCCCTTCGAGAGGGTGCCGACTCATCCCTCGCAATCGGCAATGGCCGCTTACCTGAACCGGAAGCTGTATCTGCGACTGGACCTGACCCAGGTGCCTTCTCTACTGCCGCAGCCGGCGATGGTGCCTTCGTCGCTTCCCTTGTTTCCCGCAGCTGCTTCATCAACACCTGCACGTCGTCAGCCATGGCGCCCTTGCTACCTTTACCCAACCACGCTGCTAATTGTGCTGCCAGCTCGGGCGGCATATCCTCCCCGGACACGGGGGTGACCACTACGGGAATCGGATCCCCCCCTCCGGGACCGGAGTGGGTGCTTCGAGTGGGGTACAGGGAACTGGGACGTCTCCCCCAGCTGTTCCCCTCCTGGGCCTCTTGCCTTTTCCTCCTGGAGCTGTTCCCGCCAGAGGGCGTTTCGGCCCCCCTTCCTCGTCTTTCTCCGCCATTCGCTTCTTTAGGTCGGTCACCTCTTTCATGAGAACACGCAGCATCTGCTCGGTAGTCATTCGCTTTCCCGCCTTCTTAGGCATTCTCCGACAGAGTATCTGCAAAACAAACAAGAAGATTACTACGCTCAAAATTGGCTCTTCGTTCCGTCTCGAGCTCACGTGCAGCGAGGTGGTGCAGCTTCAGAGCACAGGAACAAGAGGATGCTTCCTTGTCTTGTTGCTCCTTTTATCCGTCTTCAGGGCGGGCGTAAACCCGCCCCGGCCTGCCCCGAGGGCGTGGCCCGGCCGCGTCAGTGTCTAGGCCAGCCCACTCCAGGGCGGGAAAAGGCGCGCCCCGGCTACGCCGCTTCGGGCATACCAGCCGAGACTCGCCTCCCGCCCAAGATGGCTTCCCGGGGGGATCGTGGTACTCTGCCATACGTTCGGGGGGACCGAATGGTCGCCCCTTTCCAAGAGCTGTGGCAGAAGTGAAATTACTTAGCCAATTGAGGAACTGTAGACAGAAGCAAAAAAAATGTTACCCCAATTGGGAAGGGTATGCCCAGACGTGGCTCACATACTCACTATGGCATTGGATTCCAGCTAGCCTGGCTGATGAGGGGTGATACCAGGATGCTTGATTCTAGTCTAAGGAGGATCTGGCCTGGCAGCCTTTGTTGGAATATTCCCACAGGAGCAGGGCCAAGACTGATTTGCATATGGCTGGGTCCAAACTGGAATGGCATGAGCAAAATAAAATTATGAATTTAGGCCCAGATCTCTGTACTGGGGTACCATCCATTAATGTTTTGTTTTGCGATGGACCATAGACTGACAAAGCCTCCAAGGTGACGGCAGACTTAACACCAAACAAAGAGTATTTGCTGGGCCAAGGCCCGAAGGTGACTCCAATGTCGGCAAACATTCGTATATGAAACTGTAGGATCTATGGAGATTTGGAGGGGGGAATAGGCAAATAGATATATACAGATGCTCCTGCAAGATGGTAGAGTCAGGAACTACAAGGGGATAGTTTACACAATACAGGTTTAGTCCAAGAGTCCAGGGGTTGATGAGATAACTCTTCGATTTGTTGCTTTTTTCTCACTGAAGGATGTCAAAGGTGAATTGGTCCATCTTGGACAGCCAGTTATGTGCCTGGTGTGCAGTTGTTAACATTGTTGTTATATTCGGGTATGCAAGTTAGATTTCAAGGTGTGAGGGGAACTATACTAGCTGTTCACTATCCAATTAACAATTGAATTGTGAAAAATATATATGGGTATGTGGTAGTAGTCTTATTTATTGCTTCTTACATGGAAATACATATGGGACAGCTGAAGCTTGAAAAGGATGTTAGTAATGTCATTGAAAATAAATATCTGTAGGTACCCCCTCGAGTATTACTCCTAGGTCTGGCAGAAAGGGAGAATCCAAAGCACATAAAAAATACCAAATACTCCCCAATGACCTATATTGGTTTACAAAGGCTAACAAGAGCTTTTTGGGGCTATCCTTTATATCTATTCAACATTTCAAAACCTTTGTTCATTCTATTATTTGACTTTTTATTATATTATTACATTATTATTTGCTTTTTTCCCATTTCTCCAAATGTACAAAAAATATAAAAAACACATTTAAAATGTACATTGTTTCAAGTATTCCACAATATTTTCACTTGATATGAATGAATATTATGTGACTGTCTTTCCTTACTTTAGAAAATAAATCATATGTCAAAACAAATGCTATGTCCCCCATATATCTTTGTGTACCACACAAACAATCTAACCTATCATACCACCACACATCACAGCTCTCTTTTAACATGCACCCATCACCGAGCCTAAATACCATACACTTTAAATAGCACATGACTCCAAAAAATATCTGTTATAGGCTTGGGCATCCAAACAACCCGGTCAATGCAAGTTTCGGTGACTATTTTCAATCAGCAACTACCTTCATCAAGATCACCCATAGATAATCTACATGAGGGTGAATGGTAGGGGAACTTGTATCATACCAGGTGACAATGTGAAAGATGGCTTGATGTGTTGCATCAGGGGGCTTGCAACTTATATACCCAACATCTAGTGTGAACTTCCTTCCTTCACATGCAAAAGATAGATATAGAAGGATCCACACAGTGATCAGTCAAATGGGAATCCAGGAGAGAGTACACATCTTGTCTTATCTGACCTTGTATTGTGTCTTGTTATAGTACTACACTATATCCAACATGTAATACAGTTTGTGTTGCTTTTCCATAGTGGTTTCTAAGGGTTCCCCACCTGGTATTTACAGACGAGAACGATGTCCGCATCTCGCACCATGCTTGTTGCTTTAATGGTGAAAGGAAAGGGCTGGTATTTTCGACGTACTATTATTTAATGCATTTCATCTACAAGTGTGTCTAATGCCCCAAGGTGTTTACACACTATTACATGGTACTAGAAAAAAATACTTGCAGACTACAAATATGCCTGATCCCTACTATGCCAAAATTCAATTCCGAACTATTCTGAAATGGAGCAACTTGTGCAGTTTAATGAGAGAGCATGGACCAATTTAAGTTTAGAAATGGTTACAGACTATCATAAAGCTGGACCTCTGAGCTCATTTGTAGACATGTATTGACAAATGTTAATAAATTGACGTGGAGATCACGGGTGCAGAAGCACCTAGGAGCAAGACACTGCTTTTCATGCCAGCACATGAGATGGGTAGGAAGATATTTTTTGCCTTGACCTCCATGTTGGCCCCTGTCTTTTACTTAGATAGCAATAGGACTAGGCCACAGTGTAACCAATACATGTAGATACAATTAACAGATGAGGAACGGTCACAAACCCTGGAATATTTGAAGACAGTTAATAGAAACCAAAGCATAAAAGTTAAATTACATGTGCATGTGTGGAAACGTGCTTTATTGGTAGGGGCACATGTAGGTGTGCCACTGGCAATAAGGCAACTAACACATGAGAGGACTCAACATAGGTCTTAGAAAATTATTCCTATGTTCACCCTTGGTAACATGGCAGCGAGCAGACAGGTTTAACTTCAAAGACAGGTATGTAAAGCATTTAAATACACCATTTCAGTAAATAATTAAGACACAACACATATTAAAAATCCAACACCAATTTATAACAATAGGAAATATGTTTATCTTCACAATGACACCAAAACAACAAACCTCCAATGTAAGGAACCGGAGATATGAATTTTCAAAGATTCAATAAAATATAGCACTTAGAAGATTATAGCACTGTATTGTGATACCTGCTCGCGATAGACCGGGCCAAAGTCAGAGTTCCAGGCCAGGGGCGATGGAGCCCTGAGCAGCTGCAGCTTCTGGCAGGTCCCGGTCTCAGTTTCTACCTTCACACTCACAAACTTTTCTGGAGCTTTTTTCCTCGAGGCCCGTCGAAGTTCCTAGCCAGTCCAGATTCGGTGAGGGTTCGCCGGCTTGACTTGTGACGAGGTTCCGGTCAACTTCCCTGGAGCGGACTTTGAAAATTTTTCAAGTTCGCTTCAGTGGGGCAACCCAGGAATCCAGGCCGTCACGGAAAGGAAGGCAGGTGGTTTGGCTTTCGCGGTTGCTCCCAATCACCTTTTCTACGAGCGGATATAGAAACTTTTCTGGATTCCTCATGTAGCCAGATCCAGTGAGGGTTCGCCAGCTTCAGTTTTCTTCCAGTCCTGGTCAATCTCTGGAAGTTGGAGCGATGGAGCTTTTAGCGGGACGAACATGGTTGGCTTGGCCGGCTCGGGGTTGAAGGCAGGCGGCCTGGCTGGCCAGGTAGAGACGTTCCCTCTATGGAACTTTTTATCAAAGTTGCACAAAAGTTCTCCAAACTTCTTGAACTTCATCCTAAAGTTCTTCAAGGGGGCCCACAGCGTCTCAAACTCACTCCAAGAGTCTGGAAGCTCCAAGATGGTCCTTGAAAATTGAGGACGTCAGTTCCCCCAATCCACTGGTACAAAACCCTCACAAACCCACTGATGGTTCTCCAAGTTGTAGATTTAGTTAGTGATATTCCAGATGATCTCTTTTAACCTGTAGGTTTCAGGGAGGCCACTCTTTAGTTCTTTTCCAGCAAGATAATCCACAGGGCTGTAGTTTCATGTAGTGCAGTCTTCAGAGGTCAGGTCTTAGAAATCTTTGCACAGCACAACTTCTCAACAGGGCACTTCTTGCTTCAGTAAGTTTTAAGTAGCAGATCTGGAGGGCTCTTCCCCTCTTGAATACTTATTCCAAGTTCTCTGGGTCAAGCAGGAGGTAATTTCTGACCAACGGGAGCAGGGTAACTACTCCAATATATGACCACATCCTGTAGAGTGTGGCTTTATTTTGTCCCAGAGTGCATCAAATCTTCCAAATCCATAATGGCTGATTTTCCAGCAAGGAGGTAAGAGCTGGCTAAACACACCCCTAGGATGGCTAATGTACTTAGACTCTCCCCCCTGCATCTGCTCATACCTTTCTTAATCCTGCCATCTGCCTAAGGTGGAATGTTCAGAGCTGTGAATGACACTGGTCTCTACTCTCTTCTTTGAAGAACATAGTTTACGACTCCTCCCCCTGACCTGGCATTCCTATGGAACAGCACACTGCCCTGCCTGCACAACTGGTTAACCCCAGGGGCTCTTTATCACCTCTTCAAGACAGCCTGGCTAATCCACTTAACTCTGACCAATCAGGGAAGAACACTGGAAGGCTGAATTTGGACTTACAAACAAGAAAGTCTTATAACTTCTTGTATGTACACTTCAGGAGCAATTCAACAATATGATATTGTTGGATTTAATAATGCCATTCTGGAAAGTCTTAGAATGACATATCTATCCCTCGCCTATCAAGAGTTATTAATCAATAACTTCCTACCATGTTAAACTATGTAACAGGGGATTTGCAATGGGAAAAGTGACTTTGGACATTTTTCCAGCACCAGGACTTACAAACACATATTGTATAAGTACTTGTCTTATATCTACAGGAACCCCATCCCATGTGCAACTAGGGGAGACTTTGGGGGGTTTGAATCTGTAGAAATATTGCAGATTCTCCCTACACAGTGCTCCTGGCATCAAAGTCGAATTTGAGCAGCACTTTACCACAATGTGGGGATTGAAATGTGCAGTTTCACTTTACCCAGGCATATACCATCTAATTTTATAAGGGTGTTCCTTATAAATACTTGACCCCCCACCACTGGGATATCTAGGGCAGACCATGGGGGTCCCTAATATGCCACAACATTGTAGGCTATCCATTACCATTCCAGTAGTGCCCCAAACACCAAAGTCGAATTTGGGCACAATGTACCTTTTAAAAGCAGTCCTGACAACCAGGGCTGTTTTTAAACTGACCTCAGGCTTCAGCAGTCCACACATGCAAGTGCAGAAAATGGCTGCTGGCCTCCAAACTGCCCTATTATATACTAGGGGCCTATAGGGTAGGTCATGCCAATCACAAGGGTTCTCCACCATACCATTGTGTGCCCTAGTGTATGTAGGTGTTTTAACTGTATTCTATAGTGTCTCTTTCAGCATAGCACTTGCCCTGAGCCTAGTTAGGCAGAGCCCAGGGTCAGTCGGAGTCAGTTACCACCAGTATCAGCCAACAAAATGTTGGGGGTTACCCAGGGCACAGGATGACTTTGTAATAGCATGCTATATTGTTATGATGATGATGATACCAATGACAATGACTTGGATTGGATTGTCTAGAGTGGCTAGGTTTTACTGTCTTGCTTTTCATATTTTATTGCCTGCATGTGCTCAAGACAATACTGAGATGGAAGCAAATCTGTGAACTAGCTGACAGTATAATCAAGCAAAATCTATGCTAAGCACTAATGCTCATTCAAATGGTGAACAATTCAATAAATAAAGAAAATTGATCCAAAGAAGAAGAATCCTCCAACAAATGTCGCCAGTAAGAAGACGTATATTGCTGTCTTTGGAATCAAATCTTCTTGATTTGTCTGCACGGTACCCAATGTGGTGTCCATCCTGCACATTCTTCTGGTCAGGAAGATCCTGGAAGGAAAATCACCTTTGGATCAATAACTGTATCCCCATCAACACCAAAAACCTTTAGAGCTGCTGTGTCTGCTATCAAGGCTGAGAGCTCTGAGGCCGAATAATATTTTTGCCAGCAAAAAAGATTAAACCTCTCGAGGAAACCCAGTACCAATATAAATATGCTACACCTTTTTTCTGGAGATAAAAGGAGAGCAGGAGGAAGTTGAACTTGCTGCAGGGCAGGATGTTCTGACTGCTCTTCCATTGGACACATTGTGTTTACTAATTCTTCAACGAAAAAGAAACAGCACTCTCTAACCTTCTTCTCTAAGTCCACATTCAGAAGATGGTGACATGAAGTTGTTCCCAAAACTTAGCCACGGGGACAGGGGAAAATAAAAGGTTCTCAGAAGTCTAATGGAAAGTGAGGATGACGAACCAGTGATTTATCATGTCAAGGGTTGTACGGAGGAAGTGAAGATCACTTCTATTCAATCTACCCTGAGTCATAAATTACCATCAAAACCAAATGCTTCCATCTTTACAAGAAGCCAAAAACCTGAACTGACCACCATCCCTACCACAGTTGCAACTCAATCTAGGAATAGCAAACACAACCATGTAGCTCCACCTCAATTTGTTTCTCTGGCTTTATAAGGAAGCTCTCTAGCACAGTTTGGGACATCCTTAAATATAAATATTAAGAGTACCCCAATGAAGATCGCAAAATTTGCCTCAAGCCTGCATTTGATAAAGCAACATGAAGGCATGTGGGAACAGCATTTGAAATGCATAGCTGTTGTCAAGAGATAAGTCGAACAGATTGAAGGAGATGGCAATGGGGAAGGCAATGTCATCATGCGAAGAAGCCCTGACAACCTTCTAGTGAAATCATAGCCCACAGCAAACTCGGCATGGAACACTGAAAAGAGGGATATAGTGACCCCAAAGCTTGCAAGCAGTCTACCTACTCCCCATAGGTCATTTGAGGTACAAGTGTCCTGTAGAAAACAACAGATACAATAAACCACTATCAAGTCTATGTTCAGCAAGGAGTTGCTGAACCACTGAACCCTCAACCTAGTACATATATGCAACGGAAAGTTATCCAAAATGTTACTAATTGATTTTTTTGGGAGGAAGGAAGCGGGTGTCTGGAATCTGTGGAAACTGTCCAAACAGGAAATTTCCAAAACAGATTTTTTGGGTGGAAGGACAGGGGTTGTCTGGAATTTGTGGAAACTGTCCAAACTGGAAAATTCCAAAGCTGACCTATATTTCAAATGTTGGTCGGCCACAGGTGCACCATCAAGTGCTGGAAATGATTGGTGAAGCAATGAAGAAGAACACATTTCAGTCCATTCACCCCAGGATAGAGATGTAGATCAGTTGTCAAGCTACAGATTAGGAGTGTGTGAAATTTTCACACTTTGCTTTCATGTAATGATGTGAACTTTTGACAATATTAAGCAAAAGTACCCATAATTTCATGAATTTGTGACACCAAGATACATTTGTCACAAAAAGAAATGGCATAATGAACAGGAGGCACTTGCATTCTTTTATTCCTATGTAGCTGTAAATTTTTACCTTGAATAACAGGTACATATGTATAATGGCATAATGCTTATTTGAGGAGTTCTACGTAACAAACATAAAGCTTGTTAAAGAAAAACATATTCAACAACCTACTGTTCACCTATTATAGGATTTACTTTCATTTCAGTCTTTCCTTCTGAGTTCCTTCTGGGTTCATCTGGCCAGAATTTTACCATACTCACCTGGGCCCATAAACACATACACACTTTGAACAGGTAAACCTATGCTATACCAGTGATTGTAATTAACTTTTTAGGACCTATACCATTTGTCTTACCATTCCTTGTAACTGGTACCTAGAGTCATAAGGGATCAAGGGAGTTAGAATAATGGGCAGTATATCTGCATTTGCACTCATAAATAACCACAGACTCAGTGAAGATTTAAACACTTTATCTAAATAATTTCCTAAATGTTAGAGTCCATACTAAATTAATCAGAGCTTGTTCCAATAGGAATAGAACCAAGGTAAAATGATGCAGAAATATTATGAGACTTTCTTTAAGCATTGACACATAGGAAGGGTAAGAAAAGGGAAACAGCACAATGACATATCCCACTCAGCTTTATATTTACTTAGAATGGTGTGAAGACCAACCCTGGCCACGGGCTGCGATAAGGACAGGACCCCCGATAGTGTAGGTGCCAATAGGTGGAGAAGTGTGGCTCACTGGTTAGAGCAGGCAGACCCTGAAGCAAGGTCAGACCCGGGACCAGGGTTCAATTCCCGACGCGGCAGGGTCTTGAGCTCAAATGTCCACGGACTCGATAATTCTCGCTTCGGTGACTGACCTAATCATGGGTTCACACTCTGCAACTCTGGGCATTAAGCTTGCTTAATCTCCACAACGGCCCCCCCCCCGCGGCGGGATGCCTGGCTTTCACCTTGGGGATGCCCTGTAGGGGCTATCTCACAGGGAAAAGCCAGGATGGGTTCCCAAAGCAAGCGCGGAGATACCCCTTCGGGGGTCGATTCAGGCGCTATATAAGAAACATAATAATAATAATAGGATAGAACAGGTGCAGACCAGAAATCAGGATAAGTACGGACCAAATTGGATCAGGACAGGACCACCGCAGGTCAAGTCCGGCACCCACAGCTTAAGTATTACGCCAGCGTCACACCCTCTCTGCAGCTAACAGTCGGACCCCAATTGGGTTATCAAACTCCTTCCCAGAATGCCCGATTGGGTTATCGATTCTTCTGACAGAGTGCTCCGCCAGCACTTCTGCTCCCAAATCTTCTGACAGAGTGCTCCGCCAGCACCTCTGTTCTTGATCGCCTATTGAGTTGGTTGGGTTAGTGACAGGTCAGCTATTCGGACAAGTCGGACAACCTAACTAAGTAAGCCTACCTTAGTGATACCATTTTCCAGAGCAGTGTACCACCTCCCCAAAGTTCCAAATGTTTTGATTGGTCAAAAGACGAGGAGAGGTCATCACCATACCAGTTATGAGGTCATGCTCTTCAATATTCATGTTAATGTTCCCACCCAATATTTTCTTTTCCCATGCACTTTTATTCCACCCGGCAATGAATGTTCCAATAGTAAATACAATGTATAATTTGACATCCTCTTGAAAGTTCAGGAGGTCGAGTTCACATGAACATCTTCTAACAAGTCCCGATTTGGCCGGGTTTCAATGGCAGTACTTCAGGAATTTGAGTTTCTCTGCACAGGCACAGTTCTTCCAAAGATGGAGTTCAGAATTACAGGTCAGGCCCAAAATACGATACATGCAAAAGTAGAAAAGAAACAGTTTTAGAACAAGAAATAAATGAATGCACTGTATACCACTTTACTCTATCCCCATTACTTTATTTTGACTACAGCGTTAAGGATTAAGCAGAACGAACAACTTAGTAAAGCAGCAATGCCAGCTTTAGCACAAGAGAACATAGAACAGCCATCTTTAGTACTAGTGCGCATAAGCAAAGTTTCCCCACCAAAGCAGTAAGTACGTCATGTCACGTGAGTATGACAGATGCATGCGCAGAAAAGTTCCAGAGTTGTGGCGGCCATTTTGGGTTAATCTCGTTATGGTTAGTAAAAGCACATATGAAAGTTTACCCTAATACTAGAAATGTTGTGTTTTGCATTGTTAATAAGACAAAGAGAAAAGGACTCAAAGAGGCCTGAAAGTTAGTAATTTATTTTGAATAATGCACACTAGTGGCCTAAGTGACACATCTGAAGTGATTCAAAGTGGACATGATAGACATAGCTAAACATTTGTAATGTTTTAGTGATCGGTGATTCAGGGTACATGTAACAACTTGTCTGGTTGTCTAAGATCAGTACTAGATTGATTCTTAAGTAATGGTACACCAGCTTATGCTCCACACTCCAACTCCTGCGCACCATGCTTCCCTTGACTCTCAAATATTGTCATGTGTTCTCATTCCACAGGCTTTCTCTTCTGCAAGGAACCACCATGCCACTTCTGCTGCTCTATATGCAAGACTTTTTCACACAAAGAATGATGCTTTACATTTTGTTATTCATCAAGCTGTCAAAATACAACTGTAAAGAATCAGAGTGTAAATGGGTAGCAAGTCAAGACACTGCAGATAAAGACATATTTAATTGAGTCATAAGACACTACCACCACCAGATATGCAGCTCTTGCAGATCATATTGATGTCAACGCTAACAGCTGGAAGGAAATCTTCACCATCATCAAACATTTCACTGCACTGCCTGCTGTTTCCAGCAACATCTTTACCTCACAAGTCCTTTAAAAAATGGCCTCAGAATTCTTCTGTAACATAATTACCTCCCTATACATAAATGTTGTCTCTCAACCAGACCCCATCACCGCCGCAACTCAACTTCCTATCATTGTTGGTGAAAGAACCCTGACCTTTTGACTAGCGGTCACCAGTGTTGTAATCTCCCGTGCCTTGAGACCCTCGTGGGAGAGTAGTGCACATCACAAATCCTTGATTGATTGATTGATTGATTGATTGACCATGAAGACTATCAACTCTGGAGCTCCTTCTGACCCCTGCCCCACCACGCCTTCACCAAAGGACTCCTACCTATCAGTAAAGTAATAAAATCCATCCTAAATTCCTGAATCGACTTAGTCACATTTCTGGACAACTGGAAACATGCAATCATAATGCCTCTTTTAGGGAAATCATCTGTTGACCCAGCTTACCAAACTACAGCCCCATATTGTTCCTACCGCACCCAGGAGAGGTATTAGAGAAATTAGTCAACTAGTCCCTCATCGACCATCTCTGCAACCACCAGCTACTTAATGACATTCACTCCGGATACAGACACAATCACTGTACAGAAACAGCATTCATCCCCTCCACAGACGACATCCATCTGCATGGTCCTTGACAAAGGAGACCTGGCAGCCCTCATTCTTTTGAACCTCTCTGCAACATCTGAAACAGGGACCTGCTTTCTGCTGGACAGTGCCTTCTTAACAGATCAAATGCAAACTGTCAGCCTGGCACTTTACTCCTCGCAAGCCCACAAACTCATCTGTGGTGTGCCTTATGGTTCATCGCTCAGCCCTAACCTCTTCAACACATACATGATCCCTCAGGTAAATATAATCCATGCACATGACATCAACTTCCTCTCTTACGCAGATGACACACAACTCATATTCTCTCTCTCAGACAAGACCCCAAACACAAACGTTCACTGCTTGCATGACTGAAGCCACAAAATGGATTAATTTTAACTGTCTCAAGCTCAACATTGACAAGACAGAAGAAGTGATCTTCGGAAAAAGCACCTCACCATGGGATTCCACCTGGTGGCCAGACAAACGCGGACCCACACCCAGAACCCACACCAGGAATCTCACAATAATCATCATCAGCAAATCAAACATTACCACACAAGTCCACACTGTCAATGCATGCTTCCACACCCTGAAGATTCTGAGGGGACATTCGAATGGCCCCAAGCAATATTGCAAAACTGCCAATCATTCCCTAGTAATCACCAAGTTGGACTATGGGAAAACCCTTTATGGAGGGGTCACCAAACAACTCACTGGTATACTACAAACCTTCCAGGATTCAGAAGCCAGACTCATCTTCAACCACTCACACTGAACTCACATCACACCTCATCTACAGGAACCACACTGGGCCACAATACTCAGACATGGTCAATTCAAACTCCTCACACACACATTCAAGGCACTAAACTACTCAAGCCCCACCTACCTGAAAAGTCACATCACCTTCCACCAACCACCCAGACACCTCCACTCCATGGGACCTCTATTAGCATGCATTCCACACATACACAGAATGAGATCAGGAGGATGAGCGTTTTCTTATATCAATCCTAAAGCATGAAACGACTTCCCACTGCAAATTAGAGTCTCCTCCTGTCTTTTTTAATTCTGCAAGAAACTGAAGACCTGGGGTTTTAATTGACCAATCTGCCATAGACAGGACTAGGCACACATACCCTTTGGTTTGGAATTTATAGAGCGCATGCCGACCCATAGGTATTCCAGCGCTAGTGTAGTGTAGTTCCTATTTTCCCAATAGGCCCTGCGCATTGGAATAACATAAACAGTAGTATCGACGTAGAAGTGCGGATCTTCCAGGCCTCTACTGACTATGCTAAACTAAATTGGGTTTGTTACCAACTAGGTCAGAGGTCACTGGAAACTTTCTTGACTGAATAGGAAGTGATCAGCTTCCCTGGCACAGCCAAGAAAGGATTCAGTTTTCCAACAACCGTGCAACATGACAACTTTGCTCCTCAGATAAGAGTCAATCTCTAGGGTCGTGTGAAACAATAGACAGTTATTTTACTCAGTCAGTTGTTGTGCAGATTACTTTCACAATATGTAGAGAATAGAGAGACGGGTGTTTTCAATAAAGGGTAACATTTATTGAACAGTCTTTCTTCTCGTACAAGAGAGATGAATTGCCACAATTGCAAGACTTCTTATTATAAAAAGGACATACAGTAAAATGAGTATTGTGAAATAATACTGTAAAAGCATTGATATGGTTTCTTAGCCATACAATGGTTTAAAATGAATAAAACATATATACATTCATATATACATTAGGCTAAAATACTCAACTGGTGCTTCTAACTACGCCTACCCCGGTGTACCTGACCTAAGCCTAATACTTGGGAGGGGAGTAAGTAAGTAGCTTTAAGTTAAGTTGGTTTTGCCAAGGTTTGCTTCAAGAATTCTCTCTAAGGGTTTAGTCAACACCATACCTCTGGAATAGAATGATGGAGGTCTGGTATCTCCTTCAGGGAACTCGATATTCCAGTCACTCGCAAGAGTGGGCTGGAAACGCTGGAGCTGGATTTCTCGGCATGAGGAAAGACAGCGTCTCTCTCAGCGCGTCGAGGAAGAGGAGGAGGGGCAGCGTCCGCGGGCATCTTGCATCTGCTGGGCTCTTGCAGGGGAGGGCTGTTCAGCTCCTGTGTTCACCACACCATCGTTCGCTCGTTAGCAGCGATAGCAGTAGCGATAGTGTCAGTATTAGCTTGACAGCGATAGCTTCAGCATAACAGCAGCAGCGATGGTATCATCAGCATCTGCTTAAGGCAATGTCGGTAATATTTATACATGAAAGGTGCCTTGTTTGACGTAAGTTTTTGGACATAAGACGTCAATAAAGATGTCACTAGGAAGTGATCGTCTATCAGTGCTCATTAGAGTTCTATTACTAATCAAAACATAGCAAGCGGGGCTTTCCCAGGTTGCTGAGTTTTTATCTTGTTGAAGAACTCGGAGTGTTAATCTAGGAATCTTAGATTGTAACTTCTGCTATGTCATTGCACTAATGAGCTGCAAAGGAAGTTGCAGAGGAAGCGATTCTGAAATGTGGCTCTGTTTGTGTGAGGCCAGAGACGAGTTTCTGAATATTGCATTTGATCGGTTATGCCAATATAAGGAACAAATGGATTTATAGCCTTATAGGGGCATAAGGTCACAGTATCGATCAGGGTCCTAAATTAGAACCCAACACCCACTCCACAAATTTATGTCCATCAAATTACTAAAACTAGGGCAATAAGATGCATGTGTAACATTGCCCACCCCAAAATTCATATATGCATTTGAAATAGGCGTATATGAAATACGTGAAAATATAGGTACTGTACGTCTTTGAAGCATAGAAATCATTCAAAATTATAGCATATGCAATCAATGAACGATTATGCAAAAAGAATTACACATGAAATATCTCTGAATACAGAAAAGAAGGGTGAGATAATTTCATCACATATAAATGCATTGCAGTAAAACGTGCTAGAGGCTGGTTGAAAGTTATTATGTCTCTAGATTTACCCAAAGAGAAGTCGAAGCTTCTGTTCTCTATGAATAGGTCTACTTTAAGCAAAGAATTTTCGTGCCAGAAAAAGGTGAATATTTTAAAAAGTATTCAATTCAAAAGAATTCTTGCTGAATGGGGGAATAGAGTTCCAACCCTTTAAGCAGTTTTTGTTGTTCAAAACTGAAGGCCGAATTCAGAGTTCATGGGAACGCTGTGTGTCGGAATGCTTCTCTAAAGTTATTGTTTCTGTTCGGGTGAGAACATCATATCAGACAGGCTCTCAAAGAATTGGTCTACAAAATCAGGTGACAGTTCGACCAAATTCGATAGTGCTGTAACTTGGCAGGTGTGAGAATGATTGTTGTCATCAAAGGCTGGATCAGCAATGCTCACAGAAGGTCGTACCTGGGTGATGTTGCTTTTGTCACTCGCTCCACTGTTACCACCTAGTCGTAGTACCGGAGTCTCAACGAATGCCCTCATCAGGATTGGTAGCCCCTGGGGACAACACAATGCGTGAGCCGTTATCGGACTGAGCAAAGTATCGATATCCATTGGTACTGCTGATGGAAGTGCAAGACAGGTGTCCAACACGCACTCATCTCCGCATAGCATACATCGTAGCACAGGTAAGATGCAGGATTGCCATATCGGTCTGAATGAAAGGAACCAGGTCATGTTTAGATCTCTCAGCCTGGCCAATCCAAGGACTCTAGTTATTCTGTCCCGGTAGCGCACTGTTAGGATTGTTTCTTCCATTCCCATAGGAGTCATGTCTGATCTTTGGCTTGCCATATCGGAGCAGGAGGGTCAAAAAATGAATCCCTGCTACAAGTCCCAAAAATAGGGGTATGCCGCCGAAGACTGAATGGACGAAATTGGGAACGATTCCCAGAATTGCTTGAAATGGTGTTAGCAGTCCCGTAAAAATTGTCTTAAATATGCCTGGGATGCCTATGGCACTAGACATGTTAAGAATTTGGCTAAGCATTTCTATGAAATGCAAGGGGCAATTTCTTGATCAAAGGTCATGAACCTCCGTAGCTGTCCTTGCAACTAGGAGATCATACGTCTCTTTTGATGACGTGATGGGCACTGTTGTCCGCAAAAGCACAGACTTCATTTTGCTTAAAGTATCAATTCGTATAGAAGAGAAATTCAGACAAGGCCAGACGGGAGTCTCTATGTCTGCAGGGCCGCTCGGAAACAATGCTTGCATACAGCATTTGGCCATGGAAGTTACGCTTACGAGATACGCTTTCCCTGGCACAAGGCCACAACATCTGTGATCCGTTCTTAGAATGTAACTCGATTCGCGAGTTGCATAAAGAAAGGCTCTATCTGCGTTGCAGGTGTGACAAGCTGGTGGCATGAAAGGTTGTTAGAATCACCTTCACAGGCTCCGTGTAAATTAATACCCTGGCACAAAAGTATACCGCTTAGTGAACGTTTACAGTTTTCACCACTAAGAAATACATTTTTGTCGCTGTAACTGTAGCATGAATGTGTGTATGGTAATTTCCATGTTGACTTAACATATCCTTTACCTAATCGGTCCTACTTGCCAGTAGGTATGTATTCAAGGCACTTTTTAAATCGGAAAGTTGTTATCGGAATTGTGATAATCCCGTGTATTATCCATTCATTGACAGGACTTTCTGACATTGTCAATGGTAATCTCTCAAGTTTTTCAATGCTCAGGATTGTATAGTCTGCTCCTTTCTGTGCCAAGCTCAGTAAGGTTAAAAATGGAAAACAATGACGTTGTGTTGATTAAACGCCAAGGCACATAGCCTGACCGAAGATTTTGCAGCGTCCAGCCTAATTGTACAATAGAACGTAATTGCGACTTGCCATGCTGTAACATTAGCAAGTCTCTGTCTATTATATCAAAGGCAGAGGATACAATATTGTCCAACGAATATATTCTGGAGGACAGAGTCATTAACCCATTGTCCACTACAGAAAGTGTTTTTTCCAAATTAATACGATCAATTTCTCGTATTTTTTCAGCTGTTTTAATTTGTGTGACTTTCCAAGCCTCGTTGTATACCGCATAGATACTGGTCGCTATGAAACGCTTTTGCCGCTGTTTGCGTGGTCCCATAATAAAATCACGCAAATCAGCACCCTCTTTAAGTAAAGACAAGTGTTGCTTAATTTCAGCCAGTGTGGACGATCCTAGCCATTTGAGGCAGAGTTTCCCTACACTGTATGTTGTTACTATCCCTGGATGTTGTCTCTGGGAGTATCTAGGATCTTGTCTGGACATTGTTAACCCCTGTGTTTTGTTCAGGAATCTATCTTGACAGTTGTTTGTGTCAGTAGGCCAGATTAACCACTTTTTCCAATCAGGATGTGTTCTGTTTAAATGTAAAATTTTAGTTATGTCTATCTCAATATCTGTTGTTGTATTTTCAGGTATTGGCTTTGGAATAGACGGTTTGTTAAGGTCTTTAATCTTAGCTAGGCCAAGACAGGATGTTTGTTGAATTGTGTCATTTAAAAACATCATTTGTTCTGGGATCATGCAGGCTCGAAACAGTGCTTCTAGGCCTTGTACCTGCCACTCTTTTGTACCCCAGATGGTTTTTGTTTCAATGTTATTTTTCCAATAATCAAAAACAAATGTCATCATTTTTTCATGAAATGCTTCTGATTATATCAATTTATTATTTGTCAGCATTGTTTTCAATCCTGTTTTATCTAACAGTTTATAATAAAACGTTTCTGCATCACTGGTGTTAAACCCTGAGAATACTTGAATTTCTCAAAGAATGCTTTAGAACGGCTTTTAGGTGGTGTAGCACAATGTTCCCATTGGTTATACTTAAAAACATTTCTAGGCTGTGCAGATTTATGCAAATAATGATCGCCATAATGTGTGAAGCAGAACATCTGTTCATAACTAGACGAACCTTGTAAATAATCATGTTCTGTGAATCTAGCTGACATTACTAAATCAGACATCATGTTATTAATACTTTCAAAGTCCCAATCATCAGAGAATGTACTAGGTTTTAAAAAGTCACTTAAGGAAACCTTGAGTTGGTGAGGATACTTCAGGATTTCGACCGGACCATAGATTTCATAGTCAGTTTTCTCCCATACTACCCCACCGGGTATTGGAATGGCTGTGACATTTACTGTTGACAGTTCTCTTTTCTTCACGTGGGATGATCTGTGTTGTTTGAGGACTAAGTTGATGTTCTGACTTGCTGTGTCCATTGTACTATAATTTCTCTCAATGAATTTTCCCAAACAAAGTACCATGATGAGCCAAAGCAGGAGGAAAAATATACCTAGACTGAACCAGAACTCTAACCATGGTGAAACAAGATAAATATCCTTTAGTTGATGAAAGAGTTCTGTTGCTTTTTCTTTAAAAGTCTTTTTTGTTTCTGGCATCACTTTGGGGTTGCTTTGATCCTCGGAAAAGTTATCGAAGTTGATGAAATAACCAGAGGCAGTTCTGTCAATTGTTGGAATTGTTCTTTCAATTTGTCTTTTGGTAGCACTTTCTGATGCCACATCATTGTAGACTGGTGTTTCTTGACAAACTGTTTCAATCGGTGGGCACGAGTTCCATGGCATTATTGCATAGTCCCTCTCTGTGCACTGCAGGCTGATCGAATGTGATTAGTCTTTCAATTTGAACCTCTTGGATTGTTGCAAGTTTGGGTATTCTGTTGTTTCTTGGGAGTCCACTGGGCCTACTGTTGATTATAGGCCACATGCTTGTGATTTTACCAGGTCGATTGATACAACTCTGTTCTCCTTTTTACCAGCAAGGGGCAGTAGTACTACTGATCTTGTTCTGGTGACTGCCAAGACAGGTACTGCTTTTCTGTAAGAAGGCCCAAATTCCATCTTCACCGCTGTTTTTTCTCTGACTAGATCCCCAATCTTTGGAATCCAGACAGGCCTTGCTGGGGCTGGTGCTGGTGGTGCCTCGTCAGTGGTAGCTGGCTGTTGCTTTAACTTTATGTTGCTTAAGGATTTTCTTGTTTCGTTCAAGTCCTGTAAAACAGCCAAACGATCTTTGATGTCAAAGTCTGTTTTCTTATCTTGTACCACTGATACCTGACTATCTAAGTCCTGAACTCGCATTCTAGTTCCGAACAATAGTTCGTATGGGCTGAAACCTTTTAGAGAATTTCTTGGCAAATTATTAAGACTGATCTGGACACTTATTAAATGTTTGACCCACCCAGCACCCGAACCTAATACCTTCGCTGTTATAGATTGCTTTATGTACCAGTTTTTTCTTTCTACCACACTGTTCCCTTCGGGGTGTGACGGACAAGAATACTGCAACCCAACTCCCATGCTGGCCATTGCCTCCTTATAAGCTCGAGAGCTGAAAGCAGGACCCTGGTCGGAATGGAACATGGCAATTGCGTATGTGCCGATAAAGACTCGCAGATCTTTTATAACCGTTCTGGCGTCAGCCGAGCGCTGGGGCCACATTTTTTAAGTGTGTTTAGCCTTCATGATTAATAGGACGCAGGATGGCATGTAGACAGCATTACGCTGTTCCTGATCGGTAGCCGGTAGCGTAGTTCACTACTGCGATCCCTGTCACAGTCGGGACAGGTCTTTACGTATATTTGATGTTGCACGCTCATTCCCGGCCACTAGTATACTGATTGTAATTCAGTCAGAGATTCCTTGATCTTTTTGTGCCTAGGACCCAATCCCATATGTGCATCTGCTATTAAAAATATTCTCCTGTTCATGTTTGGAATTACCCTATCCCCCACTCCAGGGATTCGAGCCAAAAGGAACGGAGTTTGCATCAATTACGTATGCATAATTGAGTGGATAGTTCACGGGTAGTGCTGCACAGTCGCCTTTTACGGACGTTTTGACTGCCAGCATAGTTTCCCCGTCTATGTATTTTTCTGCACGCTTTTTTGTGGCTACGGAAGCCGGTTTAGTTGCTTCGGCTGTGGCTGTATTAGCCAATGAATTCCCTGCAACATGAACGCCATCACGTTGAAGACTCTGTGCGTGTATCACGTGAGTCTTTTGTAGTTCTTTCTGTAAAAGAGCTACCTGGTTCCAGAGCAATTTATGCTTTATTGTGGCACCTGTGTAATCTTTGTAATCGTTTTCAATCCAGTTCTGCAGCTTAATATTGTAAGAGTTGACGCATAAATGAGAATCGCACACGATAAGTGTCGGGAATTCACGTTCTGCATTTTCAAGCGCCATCTTTAAAGATCTGATTTCAGCTCTCTGAGCCGAACAGTACCTCACTGATTCAGTTTTTGTTATTTTCGGTCTGAATTTACCGCACAGCCAACGACCTTTAATAATCGCATAGGCTGCATCGTAGGATTTGCTCTCTACGTTGGAATGCTGTACAAATCTATCTGTATAGATTATACAGGCGTACTGTGGGAGAGGCAGAAGTTCGATTGGCAGAGGATATTCTTCTTCATAAGTCAATTCATTCAGTTCTTCGAATTGCGGGGCGAAATAGTATTTCACATCTTCCGCTTCAAGAGAATCTACCTACTGTATCCATTTCGGATCCAGTGACACTGTAGGCAGGTTTACTGGGCTGAATAGCACCTCGAAGGCGGATTCCGCTGTGAGGATATTAATCCTTTTGCCATGTGCTAGTTCTTGTTCATTCACTAATGCAGTTTCCACTGCTTTCACAGTTCTTTCTGTGGGACTGAATGTTTTTTCTACTTGTGTGTACAAGTGAGATTTAATCGAAATTGGTACCTTTTCTCCCTCATTAGAGGTCAGGTACGTGAATCCGCATCTTCCTGGGATGACTCGGATTACAAGATTGCGTGTGTTGTCACGTGTATCTAATTTTGTTTTCGCTAACATGTCTGTTTGCAGTGATCTCAAAATTTCTGTGTGTTTTTGAGTCCAAGTGATTTGTTTAAAATTAGGTTTAATTAGTTCATAGAGAGGTTTAACCCTTTCTGCGTAATTTAGAATGTAAGTTCTACCGAAATTCAGGAAACCTAGAATCGATTGTAAATTCTTCAGCGTTTTTGGAGCTTGGAGTACAGCGCACTTCTCTAAGAAGTTGTCCGCTAGGCTTTTTCCTTCACTTGATAATTCGTATCCTAAAAATAATAGTGTCAGATGGGCAATTCAAGACTTTTTAAAGTTGAATTTGTAACCCTCTGCTGCGAACCCAAGTATAATGGTGTTCACTCTTTTCAAGTGAGTCTCCAAGTCGTCGTCTGTGAGATAGATATCATCTACGTAAGATAATGCCTCATCATCATATATTTGTAGTAACTCTGTTACTCTAGCTGAGAATAGTCCTGGGCTGTTCTTGAACCCCTGTGGGAGCCTACAGAAATGTTTCTGGGACCCCATTACTGAGAAAGCGGTCAAGTATCTGCTTTCTGGTGCAATGTTTTGACAAAAGAAACCATTAGATATATCTAATGTTGTTTTATATTTTTTTCTAACTATGTTGTTCATTAGTGCAGCACTATGCGAATTTTGTACTGCAAATGTTTTGCAACATGCATTAAGGTGTCTGTAGTCCAAAACTAGACGATATGAATTGTCTGGCTTGGAGACAGGAAACAAAGGATTGTTCATTTGAGAGGTGCATGTTTCAATCACCCCTTGGTATTCAAGTTGATCTAAAATCTCCCTGACTTGTTTTTTAGCTTCTTGCTTAATGGGATACTGCCTTTGTGCAGTTGGTTCACTTTTTAACTGGATTTTGTGAGGAGGAGAGTCCTCATCCCATCCTACATGATTTTTATATAATGCCGGTGCCTGGGCTACTGCCCATTTCCTTGCATAAGTATATTTTTTGTGAATCGGAATGTGATTCGAGAAGGCAGGCATAATCATTTCTTCGCCACGAGGGCACTCCCTGACAAACTCTGGGGGCCAATCTTTTTCAGCTAACAGAATATCATAGCCTTTAGAGAGTTTATCCCAAAATAGACCCTTTATTTTCCTAGTCTTATCACCCTCTACACGCAATGTTATTTCGTATATCTTATGGGGCTCGCTAAGTCTGGTGTCTGCAGTTTCAACCTGAATGTATTCATTTGTGTCCACTGTCTCCAGATGACTCATCAAGATCTTGCGGGCTATAGTGATTTCTGCTGCACTGTCTAGCATTGTCTGTGCCCACTCCCCGTTTTTCAACTGTGTCCTCAGTATTCTCGGCATGGTTGATTACTATAATACTGGCTACCTTCTTTTTTGGAAATTGAGATTTTTAACTCTGAGCATGTTCCTTGTCTTTGGACTTGGTGTGCTCTCCTGGGTCTGACCGTCCTCTTCTTTCCGATTTCTGCGAAAAAGATCGAGAGGGACGTGTATCAATACTTTGATATCTATCAGGCTTCTTCAAATTATCCCTATTTCTAAGGTTGTATCTTTTCTCAGAGGGCTCCCTCTGCGGAGACTGGTGTTCTCGAGTCGGAGTTCTTTCCCTCCGTCGAGGAGACCTTCCTCTGGACTGGAAAACTTTTTACTTGGGAGTGGATTGTTTATTTCCATCCCAGCTCTTTTTAGGAGTGTTTGAATTATTTTTAATAAATAATTTTTCAGGATTTTCGAGCAGTTGGGGCTTAACTGGTTTTCCACCCAAGCTGTCTCTACCTAATTCTTCATAGCATGTCTCTATGATTCTGGCAAGCTCAATTGGTTGATCTGTTATATCTGTTTCCTTCAACTTCTGGCGGATCGCCACAGATGCTGCTTCTCCTTTTATGTCGGCTAATAATATAGCCGAGACCTGCTTGAAGTCTTTCAGTAATTTCATACCAAGAGTTAAAGCAGGTTCTGGACCGTATTCATTCTGAATCTGTTTTAGCACTTCTGGTATTACCGCCATTGACGGAACACCATGTGTTTTTGTGTAGATGGAAGCAAAGACTGTACCCCAAGTGTCACAGTCCTCCATGTGTGTTGCGACCCCCATAGGAACGCAGATGGTCAGGATCCTATGTTTCTCAATAGGGGTAGTATTCGGAAATACTGCCTCTATTTGAGTTATTTTCTGCGCTAACCAGAAAGGAATTTGTTCCCGTTTTACAGGTGTTTTACCAAGACATGATTGTATGTTCTGTGGTGTAATTTTATTAGTGTTCCCCTGATGAGGGGTCAGCTGTGGTGTATTAACAGCTGGTTGGACTGTAGCAGTCCGCATTACATATTGGACTAATTGCCTATGTATTTTAATTAATGTTTTTAGCTGTACTAACAGCTCTTCTTTTGACATTTTTTTCAATGTCCGTATGTGGTGTGTAGCTGGCTAGAACCGGCCACGTTGCTCCTGGTCTACCTAGTGGACATAGCCTGGTAATATGATCATTATGTTTTAGGGCGCCTTTAAACCAAAGTATATGTTCTTGGGATTTCAGTCTCCTCGAAAGGAGCGTACTCTTCCGGTGGATCCTCTGTTTTATAATAGTGGAACTCATGTGTTGCAGCGTTTGCCGCTGGAAATTTTGTCCATGAATAGAATACCTCTGTCTGCCGATATTCGTGTGCCTCTATCACGAAGACGACTGTGCCACCTTGTGTGGTCAGTCCATTTTCTATAAGTTTTGACGTTATAGATTTTCTTAAATGTGCCGGGATGATTATTGCACCCGGTTCAGTAGTCCCTGTATTATCAGGACCCTGCTGAGTCGCATTTACTGCAGCATCAGTTCCGTTGTTTCCTACTGGCATTGTATAAATGCAGGTTTGCAGAGCAGGTCTCCAAGGAGACAAAGATTAGGTGCACAATATTTTGGAACACTGTATCCTTCAACGTTGAATAAACCAGAGCTTTACATAGGAATCTCTTCCTACTGAGTTCGGGTGGATTTTAACCTTTCACCCACTCCAGACGTCTATTGGAGTATTTATGGGTGAAAAGGGTCTGTGTGAAAAATGCACGACTGAGTTACTCTAACGTCTTGCGTTAGTTTATCGCCTTACCAAAAGTTTGGGCGCCATGTAGTGTAGTTCCTATTTTCCCAATAGGCCCTGCGCATTGGAATAACATAAACAGTAGTATCGACGTAGAAGTGCGGATCTTCCAGGCCTCTACTGACTATGCTAAACTTAATTGGGTTTGTTACCAACTAGCTCAGAGGTCACTGGAAACTTTCTTGACTGAATAGGAAGGGATCAGCTTCCCTGGCACAGCCAAGAAGGGATTCAGTTTTCCAACAACCGTGCAACATGACAGCTTTGCTCCTCAGATAAGAGTCAATCTCTAGGGTCGTGTGAAACAATAGACAGTTATTTTACTCAGTCAGTTGTGGTGCAGATTACTGTCACAATATGTAGAGAATAGAGAGACGGGCGTTTTCAATAAAGGGTAACATTTATTGAACAGTCTTTCTTCTCGTACAAGAGAGATGAATTGCCACAATTGCAAGACTTATTATTATAAAAAGTACGTACAGTAAAATGAGTATTGCGAAATAATACTGTAAAAGCATTGATATGGTTTCTTAGCCATACAATGGTTTAAAATGAATAAAACATATATACATTCATATATACATTAGGCTAAAATACTCAACTGGTGCTTCTAACTACGCCTACCCCAGTGTACCTGACCTACTTGGGAGGGGAGTAAGTAAGTAGCTTTAAGTTAAGTTGGTTTTGCCAAGGTTTGCTTCAAGAATTCTCTCTAAGGGTTTAGTCAACACCATACCTCTGGAATAGAATGATGGAGGTCTGGTATCTGCTTCAGGGAACTCGATATCCCAGTCACTCGCAAGAGAGGGCTGGAAACGCTGGAGCTGGATTTCTCGGCATGAGAAAAGACAGCGTCTCTCTCAGCGCGTCGAGGAAGAGGAGGAGGGGCAGCGTCCGCGGGCAGCATGCATCTGCTGGGCTCTTGCAGGGGACGGCAGTTCAGCTCCTGTGTTCACCACACCATCGTTCGCTCGTTAGCAGCGATAGCAGTAGCGATAGTGTCAGTATTAGCTTGACAGCGATAGCTTCAGCATAACAGCAGCAGCGATGGCATCATCAGCATCTGCTTAAGGCAATGTTGGTAATATTTATACCTGAAAGGTGCCTTGTTTGACGTAAGTTTTTGGACATAAGACGTCAATAAAGATGTCACTAGGAAGTGATCATCTATCAGTGCTCATTAGAGTTCTATTACAAATCAAAACATAGCAAGCGGGCTTTCCCAGATTGCTGAGTTTTTATCTTGTTGAAGAACTCGGAGTGTTAATCTAGGAATCTTAGATAGTTACTTCTGCTATGTCATTGCACTAATGAGCTGCAAAGGAAGTTGCAGAGGAAGCGATTCTGAAATGTGGCTCTGTTCGTGTGAGGCCAGAGACGAGTTTCTGAATGTTGCATTAGATCGGTTATGCCAATATAAGGAACAAATGGATTTTTTGCCGTATAGGGGCATAAGGTCACAGTATCGATCAGGGTCCTAGATTAGAACGCGACACTAGTTGAGAAAAAACTATTTACCTACGGCCATAGGTATCACCTGGTGGGGGGGGCAGGGGCGGTCAGTTCACTAATAGCCAAGGGCCTTATTTATGAAGGCCTTGTGCTGCCGGTGCATTAGTTTTGAATGGGAAAAAGTGACGCACTGGTGGCGCAAGCCCTTCATAAATAAGGCCCCAAGTTTTGAAGAGTTTTCAAAAGGACAGTTCATTATCGATACATCTCATGGCCAAGGAGCAGGAGTTTAGCTACATTAAGGCTAAAGGACCTCCCTCCACTTCTAGCTCTTCTAATTGTGGGAACAGTAGCCAGATGTGCATTTGTAGATCTTAGTAGCCTAGCTGGTGTAGGATTGGAGGTCCTCGTACATGAAGGACTCTATGTGCTATGCACAGGGCTTTGACTTTGATCTTTGGGCAACAGGTAGCCAATGAAGATCCACCAAGTCTTGTCTGACTGACTTATGCCTAGTGATCTCTAACCACCTAGGTCCAGTGGCATTCTGCACAATTTGTAGTTTTCAAATAAGTACCTTGGGTGCACCTAGGTGGAGCAATTTTCCATCATCAAAGCGGGAGAGATTCAGTGCCTGGACTACCAGCCTCTTCGAGGACAGGGGAGCAGAGGCAGAATCTTGCATAACATATGCAGGGTTCTGAGCAGCTGGCTGATAATATGGTAGGCTGGGTTTTCCATTAAAAAATTTTTATCCAGACAAACCACCAAATGTTTTATAACGATTTTGAGGGCAGGAGGGGGCCAAGACAAACTGGCTAACCCAGGGCCCGTTGTGGAAAGGGATTTCTCCCAAAGATCATGAGTTCAACTTAAGATATGGTTTATTAATCCAGCTGGCTACTATTTCCAGATATGGTCCCAGAGTGGATGCTAAGGGGTCCAATTCAGGGGTGAGCTGGAAAATCAGCTGGATGTCATCCAGGTAGCAGACAATGGAAATCCAGAAAAGAATTATGATATCTTCCTGGGGTTGTAACAGTGAGTATTCCTAATTGTTGACTGCAGATAGTAGGGCAATACACATCTGCTATTACTAATAGGAGCGTGGGTGCTCACATTACACCAGGTCATGAAGTCATTTCTCAGCTGAATGTATCCAAACATAATTGAACTTTTGGAAGCACAAATGTATTTAAAAAAATATATATATATTTATATAAGGAATGGAATAGAGTAGTATTGTTTATAGTTGAACCACATTCTAGCACTTTTAATTGCTCTTTGCACATGCTTTCGATCAGGATCCGTGCTTTGAACTGTGAGTGGAGGTGACAGAACAAAGGTCAAATTTGTTTGAGAGCTGGTTCTATTTCCCTGTATGCACTTTATTGTTTCTTATGAATATGCTCTAAGTCACCGCCTATGGCTATAGATAGTCGGTGTGAACTCGGATTCGAGGTCATTTTAACTAATATGCATTATATATGAACGGTGTGTGCTCTTTCATTCCAAGTCAATTGATGTATTTATATATTTTCTTTCTGCTCAATAAAAAAGTAATGAAGTCGAACAAAGTTCGGGCATGGTCAATTTTTCAACACCGATTTCAGGGTGGACTGCAAGCCGGTGTAGGAGTAGCCTCATACGGGAGCTCAGTAAAAAGTGAGAAGAAAGAGGATGATGGAGGTTGGGTTTGCACAATTTCTTTGTGACAGGTTAGCTTCTGTGTTCAGCTTCTGTTGGTAGATACTAGGTAGGTGGAACATTCTTGATTTAATTAACAGGAATGCAACAGTAAAGGGTAATGCAAACATCTAATTATAATAATCCATTTAAAAAGTAAAAACGAATATGTTAAGCAAAAAATGTTATGCAGGAACTTCCACTGCTTCAACCCACAAGAGAGCCACCATTCAAAACCCTAAAGAACAGTAAACGATTGCCAATCCCTTCCCCAGCTGTTCCCATCCACACTACTCACAACAAGCCCACCCTTCTCCCTAATCTCTAAAAAACACAAAATTATTTCCTACCTGTCCCCAATTGTTCTCATTCACTAGTGCCCTAAAGTATCTATAACTTGTAACCTTGCCATGCACAGTGTTGTTATCAATGATGTAATTTCAGATGTTGCAGTAATTGTATCAATGATGCCATAGAACATGTCATGAATGATGTAATATGTGAAGTAATTAGGAGTGCATGACGAGGGCGCAAGTTATAGTTAAATTAGGGCAATGCGATCTAGTTACTTGAGATAACTTAAACTAGTGAATTTTGGTAGTTATGTTTCTTTAAACCTGTATGTTTAACTAAAATTTTTACCTAACTATAACATTGTTTAGCCTTTTTTTCCAGTGAATTTCTAAGGTTTTTTTAAATTGTAAAGTAACATAGTATTGCAATTCCTAACTGTAACATTGCTTTAACCTTTGTTTTTTGTGTGCATTTCTATGTTGTTTTTTTTAACATTGAGGAATATGTCCATCACCTTGCCAGTCATGGGATTGAGCAGTGGGTTGGGTACGGGACAGGTCCTGCACCCAATTCCTCACTGGTGTCCCTTTGGGACCTCCCCGTCAGTCCTAGGGCACATGGTATCCCTGAAATCTAGGGATAGGGTTTTTAGTGAGGACAGGAAGTAGTGGCGCTCAAGTTTGTCTGCGTGATGTTCTCAAGGTTTTTAACAAAGTACGGTGCTACCAGGTGTGGGGATTAACCCGATAACCCCCAGATTTGTGTGGGTCAAGGGATCCACACTGGAAGCTGAGCACAGTCGCGGTCACACGTGGTGAGGATATTTGCTAAGTTTGTGTTAGTATTCCTGTTTGTAAAAAAGCGACGGTCAACACCAGTGTTCATTTCGAAAAAAAGTTTTTTCATAGGTCACAAGGCAATGACTGTTTTGGACAAAACAACCAGCCGACACGTGTTTCGTCACAAGGGGTTATCCTATGACTCTTCAGGGCTGTTCCGAGTTGGAAGAGGAAGGTGAGCTGGCCCCAGGACACCGGTGATAATTCCAACCCGGGCTGGGGTATGCGATGAGCTTGTTGTCAAATGGGGACGTAGCATGTTGATATGGGATGAAAATAACTGCTGTTCCCGGTTATAGGAACAGAAGTGAAGACTTGCAGAAGTCCCGGGATGAGATCTTAGGGCAGAGGAGTTGGACTAGGACGCCTGGGTGGGTTTTCCACAGCGGTTAGAAGGACGGTAGTGCCTAGGAATGAGTGTGTAGACATCCAGTGTCTGTATGAGCAATGTGGTGATGCTGGAATTATAGTGGGTTGTGAAAGCCGGGTGGACAAACTGTTCGTGGTGTCCGGGTAGGGACAAGTGGCAGGGCGGGTTCGCCTGGGATAGCGGGAAACGACACTGTGCATAGACACTGGATCTCAAGGTTCGGGCTGTGCACAGCGTCTTTTCCCGCTACCCCAGGCGAACCCGCCCTTCCACGTGTCCCTACCCAGACGCCACAAACAGTTTGTGTGAAGCGTTTGTGCAACACAGACACACACAGCAGCAACAATCTAGGCACACCACAAAAGAAACTCTACACAAGGTTATATAAATTATAGTGTTTGTATTGTCATAAACACATTAGAAACCTAATCACACAATATACACTGTGCCACCTGGCACTGGGCAATATTCACATGTGATTATATACAGGACCAGGCCAATCGGGCTACGGTCAGAACCAAAGAACTGGTAAGTAAATGCAAGACACAACCAGTAACTACTGGTACCATAATGACCTAAACATTATCACATTAGCATTAGACACCATCCTAAACACATTTGTCCTAGGCATCACATAAATGAAATGAGGCAATAATTCACCAACATAGCCACACTACGCAATAGGCATCATAAGCCTAAAGAGGGTACCACAGGAACACAGCACCTTAGGCATAACACAAATTATGAATCACATCACAGTAGAGGCATACATCAGGGTGCATAAATCACCTTTCCTGTGCACCACATGAATCACATTAGGGCCTGGCGCCCTATCAACACACAGGTATCCACAATGACCCTCAGGCCAACTGGCCTTACACTGGGGCTCCAACGTCCTGTGTCCAGACGGTCAGGGCATCTGCCAATGCAGCAGAATCCAAGTGCACAAGTGCCCGGGCACCATTGTGCCTTCTCGATGGTTCCCCACTAGGGCTCTCTAAACAAATGTTCCAAAACGTTGCAGTAGCCTGCGCTGGTGCGGCGCAGATTAGGATAAAGAAAGAGACCCTGCTCTGGGGCTCTCTAAACAAAAATGCGCCATGTTGCAGCTGCCCGCTACAGTGGTGCAGCTGTGATGAACCCAAGAAGCACTGACCAATTTGGAGCCCCCTCCAGGACTCTGAAGTCCAAAAGAAAGGCCCACATGTTGCAGCTGCCCCCTGTCAGGCAGGCAGCTGGGAAATCAGCACTGGTACTCACGGTGCCCTAAGCACTACTACAGGGGGTGGGCACCAGCAATGTGCCTGACACCCCCCCCCCAACCAGTGTACAACTGATTCCCACTCACTGGGCTCTCTGTGGGTGACTCCGCAGGCTCCTTTAACCACCTGGCGGTCTCCAGGCACCGATAATGTGCCTCAGGTGGTCCACCCTTCATTGAAGCCTCTCTCCTCTACCTCTGCTAATGCCACGGGCCATTTCTTCTTAACGGCTGTGGGGGCAGGCACCGCCAATGTGTCTTGGGTCCCCACCATCACCATCACTCCGCTGCAACTTTGCGTGCTGCTCCTAGCACTCAACAGACTTGGGGGAACCCCCTCCTCACTGGGGCTTCTCTCAATCAGCACTGCGAGGCTCTCACCACGCACAGGAGCCCCGCTTGGACACGCTACCACTTCCTGCCTCGGCCCGCCCATGCCAGGCAACTGGCCTGCCTTCCGGCAGCGCAGCAGCCCCTTTGCTGATCCTTGGTGTTCTCGGCGGCGGCCTCACGCATGGGGGCATGAACCGACTGGGTGGGCTCCCGTTTTGGTTTTAAAGGTTATCCACAGCACGGGGTGGACACCTGCCGATAAGTAGCCACATGTGGGGTGGACACCACTTAAGTTAAATAAGCAACAGTGTGGCATATTCACAGGGTAGGCAACCGCTCTTCCCTGTAATGAGTGGAATGCTCACATCAGAATTTCCTCTGCTGAAGTTGGGTCTAAGTGAGGCGAAGCCCTCACACTCCTTCTGTTGGACAAGTAAAATATAGCGCTAACAGGGCGCAAGAGTCCTGTATTTAGAAAGAATGAGTCCAAGCAAAATTTCCTCCAGGTCCATGGGGCAGAGCTGGGCCCAGGAGGCCAGCATACAAGGCCCTTCAGCAGGTAGATAAGCCCCATGGTGGTTCCTCCTGGGCTCCAGCTGCAGCAAGCCCCCAGAAAGTCAGAAACAGCACACCAGCATAGAACACGTTCATGGGGTCACAGCCCCTATATTTATATTAGGCATTCCTTTGTCTGTAGTACAGGGCATGGGGGTACCAGATGCAACTGGTTCAGGGGGGAATTGGAACACTTTGTTTTTCAAGCTCCTCTTCCCTTTTGTCAGATGGAGGCTCAGTGATCAGACACACCACAGGGAGCGGAGCCAGAATTTTACAGGCTAGGCAAGGACCTATTCAGGGTCAGGGGATTACTCCTCCCACTACTCCCAAAGCAGATGTCCTATTCAGCCAATCTCTGACTAACCATGCCCCTCCTGGAGCCACACACACACCTCCCAGCCCCTGTCACTCAAAAGCCAGACATGCAATTCACATCAGGCAGGCATGACACATAGCACACAGCAATGCCAACTTCTAAAAGTGGCATTTCTTAAATAGTCATAATACATCTGCACACACCATTGCACAACATTGATTATGACAATTCCAACCAAACTGAACTTGACCACGCTGCACCTCTCATATCAGGAATTACCACTGACACACTTCTCAGGGAAACCCCAATGCATTCCTATGGGAGGGCAGCCCCACAGTAGTGAGAAACTAAAATGGCTGTTTGACAATACCAGGACATGTCACAAACTTAAGGTAGATGTCCTATCTTTAACCTACAATGCACCCTGCCCATACGGCTAGTTAGGGCCTACCTTAGAGTTGACTGACATGCAGTCAAATGGGGGTCACGGACATAGCACACACTTTAGGTGCACGTCACAGCGGCAGTGACAATGCACATACAGACCCTGCAGTGGCAGAGACCTGGGATAGGTTTGAAAGGCTACTTTGATGAGTGGCACAATCAGTGTGCAAGCCCACCAGTAGCATTTAATTTACCAGCCCGGGGTATAAGAGATACCACTCTACAAGGGACTGACAGGCAAATTAAATAGACCAAACAGGTGTAGACCAATATTATCACAACAATCACAGAGAGCACAAGCACTTTACACTGAACAGCAGTGCTAAAGTGCCCAGAGTCCTAAATCCACCAACACCATGTCAGAAAAAAAGGCTAGGAGAAAGGCAAAACGTTTAGGGATGACCCTGCAAAAAGGACCAAGTCCAACACAATGCATGATGAGGGCATGAGCTGGAGATACTTCAGTTAACTATAGCTGGTGAATTGCAGTAATTTTCTTTTTAAAATGTTACCTTTTGAGTAACTAACATCAATTTAGCCTTTGTTTTTTTCAGTGAATTTCTGACTTTTTTTAACCCCTTCTACGCTGATGACGAGCTGGGCTCGTCATGGCGTAGCCCGCTCGCACGCTGATGACGAGCCCAGCTCGTCACGTAACATGCGGTTTTAAAAAACTCAGCGTACGAGCGGAATTCCGCCTGCACGCATGCGGTTAAAGGAAAAGTAACACCTAATACTATACCAATCTTTAGCGTTTTTTCTAGTGACTTTCTCACTGTCATTTTATGCAAGACAGACTTACTGGCTTTGTTAAAGGGTCAGAAGTCCAAAATATGAAAGACAATCCTATTGACTTTATTAGGGGGTTAGCGCTTCAAAATATATAACCCAGAGCGAGTGACTTCATCATTAAATCACCACAATATAATATCTAAAAGTTTACAATGTAATGTATTTTCATTGGCATACATGGTAATGATTAATAATAATTATTGTTATGGAAATAATAAAGCATTTTTAATCAAAACAGCCTGTTGAGATGGAAAAGTCCTCTGCATGGTAATGGACGTGCACCACTGCACTGAGTGACCCAACTGTTCTGATGTCTGGACACTATTTCTGTTTTTTGTTGTCATATGCAACTATGGATCATGGGAGTGCATGGGAGAATAGACCTGTCTCATGGATTACAGTCTGTTGGACCGGGAGGGGAACCCAAAGGTCTACCGTCATAATGGTGAAATGCCTTTACCAGGAATTAGGCAGCATGCTGTGTGGTAATCAGAAGGAGTGAACAGGTCCTCTTTAATCTGTGTAACTGGAGTAAGGCCTATAGGCACTTTCATTTGAAGTTCTGCTGCTGTGACCCTATCTCGCTCATTGGTCTACATCACATTGCTATGAAGTGCTGCGCAGCACAAGTGGTGTATCTGTACTTGTCTCCCAGGGAACGATACACTACAGGGATAATGCAGTACTGGGCAGTGTGTGCCTGGTAAATGTATGTGCTGGATGTATGTGTGCCTGTGAGTGATACAATACAAGAAGGATGTAGTGGTCTACTGTGTGTGCTTGGTAAATGCATCTGCTGGATATTTGCATGCCTAGGAGTGGTAAAATACATGAAGGATACATGTGTGCATGTTAAATGCATATGCTGGGTGCATGTGTGCCTGTGAGTGGTACAGTACATTAGGGATACAGTGCTGTGAACTGTGTGTATATGACATGCATGTACTGTGTGCACATGTGTGCCTGTGAGTGGTATAATCCATGGCAGACTACGGACTCCATTTTGAAAACTTGAAAATGTGAAATATAAGGAGGTAGAGGAATCCTCACACACAGATTTATATATTGCTACATTCTTGAAAGCTGGATAGAAAACACTGGAGAAGGGAGATCCAGGCTTCGACCAACAATTCAAAAGGTGCTCTTTGATTCAGACAGTTTACAAAAGGAAGGTGCTTGGGCACATCTCTGGAAGGAGATGAGGCATAAGGGAATCATAAAGAGGAGGGTTAAGGCCCTGTGATAATCTTATGATACACATATCACTGTGACTGACATCCAGGTGTGAACTCTCGACACATCCATGGCCTGTGTTGTGAGGCTATCACCTTTAAAGTTGCTCTTACTGTGACAGACTGCTTTCAAGAGGAAAAGAGGTCGGTTGAGTGGGAACTTCAAAAGGAGGCAGTCCCAACATAAATTTGAAAATCTCTGACTCTAAATCACATTTGGTGTCTGGAAATGGACTATAAGTATAAGAGATTGAGACCATCAACTGTTAAGCAGCCAGTCAGCCGGTGAGAGCAAGAGAAGCACTACAGGACTTCTGCGTGTGGCTAGGACTAGGGCCCAAGTCCTTTTAGTGTCTCAGCTGGGTGGAGGGACTTCATCCAGGGAATCCAAGACCACCTGCCCTTGAGCACCAGGGCCAGCCTGCTTGCTAAGACCAGTGTGCCTTGTGAAAAAAAGAGCATTGAAGAGAGTGAGGTCTAGTGGGGAATCCAATTGAGTGGATTCCCTGAGCGAGGTGTAGGGATGGCTGCTGCACCAATCGAGTCTTTCCCCATGTGCAGCACAAAGTCAGTAAACCTTGCATGCCAAGGGGGGGGCTACTGGGAAATGAGCCAGTGAGGCAGTGGTGGCCTCGTATGCCAGGAGGGGACATCATAGAGTGAACTACCCTTATCACTGTGCAGATCAGGCTGGATCCCTGTGCAGTGAGGGATCACCATGGATGAATTGCCTTGTGGAGTAGGCCATAACCCTAGCTTGATGAAGAGCCAGCGACACTGTATACCAGATGGGGCCATTTGCTGTGCCAATCAAAACTGTGCTCATTCATAGCAGAGGTATAGTGACTCCGTATGCCAGAGGGGAACATTAACTAGCAAGAAGTGTGACCTGACCAGGAGCATCACCAGAGTCAGGCAGTTGTGGGATCCTCCACCCATTTATATTGGGACACAGACCAGCATTAGGAACTTATCATCACCTTCTCTCCAGCGAAATGCGGACTGAAAGACTTACTTTTCCAAGAGGAGCTGGGAGGAAACTCTGGTCATTGCAGGAGCGTGACCGCGTGTGGGGCATTGGGGGATATAATCAATGATACCTGGGCCATGTACAGTGAACTTATCTGAACCAGCCACTTCTGCTCTAGTGTCTGCAGAGAGGGAATGCTCAAGAAGTCTGGACACTATGATCCTGCCGGTGTTGATAAGCCTGAATTCGGGCCAAGCTGGTCCCTAGGAACTTGTTTGCTAGATAGTGGTTCTGTACTGGAACACTTTTGACTTTACAGTAGAGTCGTAGTGAACTCTTGAAACTCGAACTAATAGTCGGGATTACCCTCTATGCTACCTAAAGTGAATGGGGAATAACCACTATAGTTATAGTTATGAGGTAATGGGACACAGGAAACTGCCTACGAAACACTAGAGCCCTGACCTCAGGGGAGTGTATAGTTGTGTTTTAATGTCATACTTCCCCTTGTATTGATACCGGTAAAAAAATGATCTTTAGTCATAAAAAATGAGAATTTGGCTGAACAATACTTCATTGCTGTGCATTTCTGAGCTGTCAGCCTGTGTTCAACCTCTGTATCTATCAGCCCTACCCCTGTAGAAGCCTTGGTTTGTTCAGAACATGCTACTACTGTGAGTCAAGTGCTAAATGGGTACTTGGCCCAGTTGCTTCAAACCCATAGTAGGTCTAGCCTGGGGCATCAGGAGTGAAAGGCAAAAAACCCCCAAAGTTGGCCCCAGCAGCTCCTGCTTGCCCTGTGGCCCTCTAAAGAGGGTTCTGACATGGGCCATTAACATGCTTTGGAATCTTTTTTTAACACTCTTCGGGCCACAAAATGAAACCATAGAACCAACCACAAGGGTTCCCTGCTCTCCAGCTTAAGAGCATACAGCTCCGTCTCTAAGTGCTTTACAAACTATGGTTTCCCAGGGTCATGCATTCAATGACGAATGAGACTAACTTCAACTATTTAAAAAAAAATGTTTCTAGGTGGTATGCACTATCTGCAGCCCCCTACAACAATTTAAAAACATCTTGGTGGTGCCCCTGCCCCTTCTAAGTACACCAAATTATTTAAATCTATAGCCCTTGCAGGGCTTTATGGGGCGCTCCTTGGTGAGAGCAGCAGGGCCGGACTGAGACCAGCAACCAGCCCTGGCTGGTTGCTTCTCCACCTGCCCTGGTAACGGGAGGGGAGGGGGTTGTTACCCGCAAAGCACTCCTACCGCTTTTCTTACAGAGGGCTGATTTTGCAGCGCTGCTACAAAACCGGCACTCTGTAAGAAAAGCGGCCCCCTGCAGCCACAAAACCGGCCCCCACCCCTCCAGCCCACCGGGGAAACGCCCGGTGCCCGCAAATGCCAGTCCGGCCCTGGAGAGCAGAGAATACAAACTGAGAGGCTACACTGCTCATCTTGCATGCTTTGTAACTTTAAAAAAAATCGATTTAAATATGAGTGCCCTGTTCCAACCTGGGGCATCCAATAACTTCAACATGTTGGGGGCAGTGAGGCGAAGCCCATGTCCCCTGCAGCCCACCAGCTCCTTTGCCAGCACCCATTCTGGGTACCAATGGGAGCTAGTAATTCTCTTTTTTCAGGGATGTCCCTAACCAACTCTCCAACGTAGAGCCCCACTGGCTCCTCATTCCGCACTCAACTAAGTGGGTTTGGGAGCTGGCTTCACTAGTTTGCTTCCTCCTGGCTAGAAGCAGATTTTCTTTCTAGTCCCACTGTGCGCTGGGCAGGAGCAATCTAGAGTGTCCCTGGGGATGGGGTCCCCAGGAAACTGCTTTGCATATGGCTTCCCCAGAGTCCTTTGTCTCCACACCCCTCACTCAAAAATCACATCAGCCCCCAGAATCAAATCTTCAGGGTCTTGAAATAGCGTAGGGAAGGGGGGCATATATCCCCACCCCAAATAAATTACATGAGTTCCTGTGATAGCATATCAAGGGCCTTTAAATGGCTCAGGCTGCATACCCTCTTCCCCAAAAAATAACATCAGCCTTGGGGGATGAGGTCGGGAAAAGGGGCCACATGCCCCCTCCCTAATAAAATCATTCACAGGCCAACCAGGCCATGGCCCACCCCAAGAGGCTTTTATTTATGTATAAAGGGTGGGAGCTCACCCTTTAAAAAACAAAAAATAAGTTACCAGGGACCTTTGATTCCTTCTAGGAACTGTAGTGATGTAAAAATAAAAAAGACATTTTTGGCCCCACCACCAATCCAAGGCGGTCCAGTTATCTCTACCCTGCCCTATATATGTTTTTGTTACTTATTTTCAGGACAAGGGACTGAGTCCACAGGTCCACAGGTCCTAAAATGGCTGTCACTACCACTTTGTTGAGATTGGCAGCAGCTAATCAGATTTAATATTTTGATCTGTTCAATATGCTGTTTTTTTATATTGCTGTTCAATTTTCCTAAGGAAAATTGCATGGGGAAAACAGGTTTTTGGACCCCTGCTTTTTCTATGCCACCACTGATGTATCACGCCAAAACTTTCCAGGAAGAACTTTGGGTGCTTAAAACTTTTTTGGGGGTAATGTTTAGTAAAGATTCGGGAACTGTGCCAATTTAGCAAACCATAAAATACATTTTCCATGGGAATGTGGTCATAACTACAACTACCCAGAGGTACTTATTTTATCCTCTACTATAGAATTACCATTAAAAGGGGTCATGGTAATTGTAGAGAATGAGGAAATTATTGGAATTTTTGAGGTTTTACTGAATATTAGGCAAGAATTGAACTGTGTGTGCTTATTCCCACATGTTTTTCATTGTGAGACTTCACCTACTTGCTGCAGGTAAAATCTACCAGTTTTGGCCAGAATGGCCTTTTAGTCATGCGGGAATTTTGCGGGTGGGTTGATGCTCCAAAAAGGCAGATTTTGAAAGCGTAGGGTTGCTTGTGGTATCTCTTTCACTCTCCCTAGGTTCCCGAGGTTAATTGCAGCAGGTATGTGGAAGCTTCCAGAGAGAGAGAGAGAGAAAGAAGGAAGGCGAAGTGAAGAGTGAGAGAAAGTGATCAGAGAGGGAGAGGAGTAGGTTGAGAGAAGGAGGGAAAGATAATTTATTGATGGAAAGGGTGAGACTGAGTAAAGACAAAGGAAGCAGTCCTGGTTTTGGGCATTTTAGCCAGGGCTGGTTTTGGCTCGGCCCTGCTCGCAGTGAAACCACCAATGAGGTGCAGTGTTCCTGAAAACATATTATTCCGACGTGGTCGGTAACGCCTGTCTGATCAAATGTAAATGTAAATGTATAGGCATTTATATAGCGCTCTACTTACCTGTAGGGTCCCAAGGCGCTTCGACCGCTGCGAAACCCTTCCTGGCTTCCCTGAGAGATGGTCCCTTGGGTATCTCCAGGGTGAGACCAGGCATCCCCGGCGGTCTGAAGTCGTTAGTGAAGATGAGGCAAGCTAATGCCCAGAGTTGCCGAGTGTGATCGCTGATCAGAGTGGGCACCGAGGCGAGAGAATTATCGAGTCCGCTGATCCTGGTCCAGAAACCTGCCGCGCCGGGAATCGAACCCTGGTCCCGGGCCGTCCTCAGCTCTCGGGTCTGCCGCCTCTAACCAGTGAGCCACACTACTTCACTGGTCATTGGTTTGTTTACTCGTAATGAGGGCAGAGTGTAGTCCAAGCGACGGAAGCAAGTTAAAACCTCTAACACCAGCATTTTCTCTTGCAAAATATCAGCAAGTTTTATTTAAAAATCATTCAATAACAAACTACATTCCATTACCAGGTTCAATGAAACAACTGCGCAATTCATAGTATCGGCACCCCTCCCATGGAAGCCTGGCAACGAGTATTATAGGGTATCGTAAGCATTCCACAATACAGGACCCACCATGCAATAAATAACATCTTAACCTGTCTTCTGAAAACAAGAACTCCTATGCTGAAAATTATTAATGAGATTTTTTTATGCTTTCACATGTCATTTATAAACCAGAACGTGGGGGGCGCCTAGGATACGCATTTTTTGTATAATTGATTTCACTGAAAACCAGAGCGCTTGGTATGCATGAGTGTTTCCTGCTCAAAAGCTTATGAAGTTCATCGACAGACTCTGTAAATGCTGACAATGAAATTTGTAGTGATAGTAAATCAATAGCTTTTTTGATCAATGCTCACGGAAGCTTGGCGTTTGTTATCACCCCGTAATGATTGATTTCTATTGAATTCTTGTACACAACCAAGACTTCTAGCCTTCACCTTAAGTAAGAGGCAAACGTGTTCCCTTCGGAATGACATTCATTGTATGTATGATTCAGACAGAAGCGATAAAGATTGAGAACATATTATACTTGGTTAGAGCAAAATCAATTTACAACAATCGGCTTGTCAGAACCTAGAAGTGGGAGAAAGCAACACATTCCTCCTCACTATTAGTGAACGTGCATTCACTGGGATTCAAGTAAATAAATGCTAATTTGAATATGACATGGAAATACTGCAATTAACGCTTAACGTCATGCTGTATTAATTTTAATTTAGCTTACATTGGGCAAGTAAAATGTTGTTGTTTGCTGTTAAAAGATATAGCTGCCCCCTCTCTGAAAGTAAGGTAAATACAACATTTTATAACATCCCTTGTATTAACTTTTTTGAGCTTATCTTGCATTAATGCGTTTTATTTTATTTTTCAGTCTATCTGGCAGTAGTGTATGCCCTGTTTTGATAACTCATTCACATGACGGTGATAAAGTAGAGAGAATACACACTTCATACACTCTACCCACACTTTCGTGCTCAGCTTGACAAATTATAATCATGAATAGAGTTGATGCAAGTTTCTCTGCGGTCTCAGTCTCACTATTTGGTAACTTGACGATGACAGAAGAGAAAACAGAGTGCAAGATACAACCTATTAAGTACAATTGAGCAAGAAGGATGGTAAATGCAATTTCATGGCAAATATTCCACTAACACTATACTTTGATACTTTGAATGTGTAAACCTATGGATATATCTATCTATATATCTATATCTACATTTATATATATAAGTATATATATATATAAGTATATATATATATATATATATATATATATATATATATATATATATATATATATATATATATATATATATATATATATATATATATATATATACATATGCTAAGGGTATCGAAGCAGTACGTCAGTATTTGGGTTTAAGATCATGCGAATACTATAGTCACAATAAGATGCTGTGTGAATTGATACATTGGTGCTTGCACAACAACTTTTTCATGTTTGCTAAAGAAGTTTGGAAACAAATCAGGGGTGTGGCGATGGGATCATGCTTCTCCCCCAGCTACGCGTGTTTACACGTGGGCTGGTGGGAGGGGCATGGTCTCATCGGCACACCTGGTTTTAATCGTGTTAAACACTGGATGCGATTTATAGGTGATGTGTTCTGCATATGGGAAGGTGATGAACAAAGTGCTTTAGATTTTGTTGGTGCTCTGAATCAAAATCAGGAAAGTCTCTTTTTCACCTCCAGCATAAGCACAGAAAAAGCAGCTTTTTTAGATGGACACATCACCATTGATAACAACATGGTAACAACATCGCTTTTTCGCAAACCAACGGCTGGAAACAGCATATTGCATGCTAGTAGTAAACATCCTAAACATGTAATTGCCAATATTCCATATGGTGAGTTGTTGCGCATAAAAAGAATTAGCAGCACTCCTGAGGTGTTCGAAAAGGAGGCAAAAAACACGATTACCAGACTCAAAGCTAGAGGATATAACGATGAGATACTTGAAAGTGCATTGAGACGTAGCCGAGAAAGATCTAGGGAGTCTCTGCTGAAATCTGAAACACAAGAGTCAGATAACAATAACAGTACTCCTGCTTGATTTTATCTTACAGCAAACAGGAATGGCAAATCAGGTGCATTGTAAAGAGACATTGGCCAATTCTTATGACCGATGGGTTCATTAATGACATATTGTCAGCTACACCTACAATAACCTATAAAAAGTCTAGATGCATGCACAACAGTTTGGTGAAATCAAGTCCAGAGCTAGGTGGTGGCAGCACCTGGCTGAAACAGAAAGACGGTTTTTACAAATGCTCAACTTGTAGGGCGTCCAAATTTCGTATCAACACTACGCACTACAACACGCCTTTCAGTCAAGTCAGTAGGGCTATCCGAGGGTATTACAACTGCCACAGTGACTTTGCAGTATATGTACTGACGTGCACCTGTGGCCTACGGTACATAGGCAGTACCAAACTGCAGGTGCACGTCAGGATCTTACAACATCTACGTGCAATAGTCAACAATGATAGTGCATACCCCGTAGCTCGCCAATTTAGATCTACTCACAACAACGATCTAAGCAATTTGACATATTTTGTCATAGATTCAGTGGCACCTCTCAAACGAGGGGGAGATAGAAAAAAATTACTGAGAAAAAAGGAGACTGAATACATAGTTGAGCTAGAAAGTAAATACCCGAATGGGCTCAACACCACAGAAGACTTACACCACTTTCTGTAGTAGTTTATTTGTACATTTGAGCATGTGTTTTTTGGTGTTTTGCTATCTGTTGAGTAAGCAGTATTTTATGTTTCCATCATTTAGGGATCTCCAGAACTGAATCTCATGATGAATTTTGAAGTTTGACTGGCCCCTGGTACACCACGGGTGAACAAGTTGTTTAAGAAATCAACTATCATGAACCCATTAGCTGAATTATTTCACCCGTTATTGTTGTGTAACCAGACGTAACTATGTAAATATTGTTGATATTTATTCTAAGGTACTTTCTTCACTTTTTTCTATTGTTTCAAGGTATATACACAATTTTTTTTTAATTTATTTAGGACTTTGAATAATAATTATTTAGGTAAATTACCATTTCACAGGGTGTATTTTTTCTCTGTTTCCATGAACATTCACTTCTCCTCCGATAATTTGTAGTAGGAAGATTTTTTCTTTCTATATCTAAGATTCTTATACTGATATTTAAACAGTTATAGGAGGGGATGCAGGGTCACTAGGGCACTTACAGCACATTATGAATTGTAGCAAATATGTTGCTTATATCTTATACACGGTTTAGAACTGTTCATAGGATGTTTTAATAATAGCTAGACACAGTTTGACACACATAAGGCTGAACACATAATCTTTGGTCTTTTGTATATAGGTGTAATGTATGTAATTAGTGTAAATAGGCCTATATTTATTTGTATATACATTGTTTAATCGATCTTATATATAGATGGGTTATAGTTATGAAATTTTGTTTTTCTGGCCACGTTATTTGATCGTGTATGTGATATAATGAGATCATGCATTCATGCTGTAATATTGTTTTTGTGCCTCTGTTGACCCCACTCCGCATTCATGCGGTGTATCACACAGCATTTTGTTTATGTTCATGGTATTAGCATGTGACTCATTAGAGAGGTGGAGCATCACTACAAAGAAATGTATTTAAATAGTCAGCTGACCAGGTGTATGGTGTGTGAACAAGAGCACTCGTTGCTCGAAACGCGTTGCCTGAGAGGTTAATAAATCTACCTTGCCGACAGCCAGGGGTCCGTGTCTTCATTTCGCCATGTGTCGGAAGTGGTGAAGATTCATGGTTTATATATATATATATATATATATATATATATATATATATATATATATATATATATATATATATATATATATATATATATATATATATTACCTACTGGCGATAGCCAGTAGGTATATATAGTTAGAATTTTTTCTCTATGGGACTTCTGAAAATTCTATGTCTAATAACTTTGGCGTTTGTGGACGGAATCGGCTGAAATTTTCAGGGAAATGGCACATGTTGATTCTGAGCAGCCCCTGAAAATTTGGTGGAGTTTCGTCAAGGGGGGGCTGAGAAAAAAGGGGGGTCCCAAAACGCGTTTTTCCCATTCATTTTTCCATAGGGCGGTTGGACTCACTTTTAGCTCGAACGGCTGAATGGATTTGCACGAAACTTGGCAAAATTGTAGGGACTGTTAGCCCGATGTGCCTTTGCTAGGTCTCAATATATGTGCTCCAGTAGTTTTTGAGAAATTAACGTTCAAACCAAGATATATATCTGTAACAGCGCTCTGGGCAGCGATCCGGTCCGCTTACTTTTCGCTTATCGGAACTTTGCGCGCAGAAAGCTGATTGGCTCTCCGGTGTCTGTCAACATTCTAAACAGTCCGGAGCGGACGCCATCTTGTCTCTCGGTAGGATCGAGAGAGAAGAAGAGGTGGAAAACGAAAGGGGAATTTAATGAAAGGGGGCAAGGTATCCCCCTCTTGACCCCCTAGGAATGTTGTTGGGGTTATTAAAGGGTCCCGTGGGGAAAATAAAAAAAAAAATGATTTTTCACGGTAGAAGCGCGGCCGAGAACTGGTAGCGAAATGGGAATTCGCCATTTTGTGCTTCGTTAATTAAATTACTAGTTATAAGTGGGTGCGGGAGACGTATCCTAATCCCCTATGTTTCCTGAGGGTGGCTGAGGAGGCTGATATATGTTGATACATCTCTTCCAGCGGCTGTGCGTGAGCTTTTTTTTTTTTTTTGCTGCGTGACAGTCCGGAGCGGCCGCCATCTTGTCTCTCGGTAGGATCGAGAGAGAAGAAAAGGTGAAAAACTAAGGGGGAATTTAATGAAAGGGGGCAAGGTATCCCCCTCTTGACCCCCTAGGAATGTTGTTGGGGTTATTAAAGGGTCCCGTGGGGAAAATAAAAAAAAAATGATTTTTCACGGTAGAAGCGCTTCACGGGCCGCGAACTGGGCCGCAAACTGGTAGCGAAACGGGAATTCGCCATTTTGTGCTTCGTTAATTAAAGTACTAGGTATAAGGGGGTGCGGGAGACGTATCCTAATCCCCTATGTTTCCTGAGGGTGGCTGAGGAGGTTGATATATGTTGATACATCTCTTCCAGCGGCTGCGCCATCTTGCCTTTTTTCGAATGCCACAATTTTGTCGTGCACGGCAGCCATTTTAGATGCCAGGCTGGTCCCAGGCTATCACCTAACCCTGCGGATGTAGTTTATGGCCCCAGCTGTAGAGAATTCAGACATGCCAATCCTCCTGATTCAGGCGTGTGACTACTGATTTCAGTGCTAGTCTCCCGCCTCCCGATTTCTGCAAGCAAAAACCCGGGGGCATATTACGAACAACTAGCGATAATTTTTATCTCTAACTTGTTTAGAGACAAAAATTATCGCCGCACATCGGCGATTTTTATCGCAGATAAACCTTGCTATTATCGCAGAAAAGTCAGCGATATTCATGTATTATCGACCTAATGCTCTTAGCCATGTTATCCACCTCCCATTGGATAACATGGCTAAGAACTGCTCAGGGCAGGTGTTAGATTTTGGAGATATTCGCGCTTAGCGCGAATATCTCCAAACGTTGGTAATAGAAGGTAGCGATGTTAGGGACTGTTTCCAGTCGCTAACATCTTGGCACGCCACTTTGCATGTCATTAGTGATAAGTATCACTGACATGCAAAGCGGGGCCCAAGATGGTCGCTATCTCCTTTTAGCTGTCACTAACTGGTGTTAGCGACAGCTTGGTAATAGGGAGATAATTTTATCTCCGCTTTCATGGCTTTTAAAGCCAAAAAAGCGGAGATAAACCCCCTTGATAATATGCCCCACGATTCCTTGGGGGTTTCAGCTGACAGGGCTTGGTATTGTGTTACATGGTAATTTTTCCATGAAACGTCAGAGGGTCGATGCAGGGGTTCTAGAAGAGGTGATAAACCATTTAAGCCTCATGAACAAGCGCATGGTCTTTTAAAGATTTGTGAAGTACTCGGGGCGGCGGTGTGTGTGTGCCCTCTTTCAGGAGCGGGCGGGGGGGCACTGCCAGCAACTTGCCAGGTCAGGTAGTGTTCAACACGTGCATCACCCTTTCTCTGCCTGCTATTGCGCTCCATGCTTCGGAAAGGTAAGAAAAAGAACGTGCATTTGAGTTTGAAATGTCCGATCCTGCAGCAGCACACTTCCAAAGCCCACACATGACAATAACCCGATTCAAGGCCCCATTCACCCGTTTTTAAAAAAATAGATAACACTCCAACAAAGTAAGGTTATAAAACTTTATTAACTACTAACTTTAACGAACGGAACAAAAACTAAAAACATTTAAACATTTCTCAACACTAAAAGCAACAATGGTTAGAAGCTGTCTTTTGTGCGAATAGTCCCAAGGCAGCACAACGTGCAGAGTTCTGGACAGGACCCAGGTGATGTCGCCTGGGTGCCGCACTGGTTTAGGGATCCTACAATGCTGCTCCGAAAATTGGCGTGGGGCGTCCCGGGTGGGGCGGGAGGAGGCCTCGTCAGTAGCGGTCTGTTGTGCGAATAGTCCCAAGGCAGCACAACGTGCAGAGTTCTGGACGGCACCCAGGTGATGTCGCCTGGGTGCCGCACTGGTTTAGGGATCCTACAATGCAGTACAGAAAAACAGCGTGGGGCGTCCCGGGTGGTGCGGGGGGAGGCCTCGTCAGTAGCGGTCTGTGTCCAGTGTCACATGGCTGACACAACATGTACGTCAGGCACCCAGGTGATGTCCAGTAAACTGCCGCACAGGTTTTGGCGTGTGGCGGCCCGGGGGGGGGGCGTGGGGGAGCCGGCGTGAACGGGCCTCCCCAGGTGGCGGCCATCTAGCTGAGTTGCGCTCGCTCTTGCGGCCACAGCGTCTCGCTCACCATGTTGTTGAGTTGCTCCCACTCTTGCAGTGCAGCGATAGGCGGCTGCCACATGGCTCTTAAAATGGCGGACAGCTCCTCGGTTTTGGGCCTGGTCCACTGAAATGGTCCTGGGACACTTTGGAACTCGGACGCTTGCCTGCTAGGGCTTGGGTTCCATTCTCGAAAAGCGTCCCCTCAGCCGTGAAGATTGTATAAAAGTCTTGGGGGCCCCCGACTCCCGCAGGCTTCCGGTGGGGAGCGGCTGCCATGATTGCTCGCGGAATGACCACGACGGAGCCATGAGATGGTGGTGCTCTCATGCTGACGCCAGCTTCAGTCTGAATGATCCAGAAACAAGGTGGGGCTTTCATCGTTTGGGAAAAAAAAATGTTCTAAACCAATGAAAAGTGTTATTTTTAGGTCATATGACCAAGCCTTCCATCTTTAGGAAACCAAAAGTAAAAGGAACCAATGAAAAGTTTTATAAACAAGTCACATGACCTGTTATGCGCCATAGGGCTACAAAAAGCGTAGATAATCCGTTGGCACGTGAGGCGGCGTCAGTAGCGGACCGATGTGCGAATAGGCCGAAGGCAGCACAACGGGCCGAGATCCGGATGGTACCGAGGTGGTGTCCAGCAAATTGCCGCACTGGTGTGGCCATCCTACAATGCTGCGCCGAAAGACGGCGTGTCCAGCTGAGTTGCGGTCACTGTTGCGGTACAGTGACTCGAACGCGCCGAGATGCGGATGGCACCGAGGTGGTGTCCAGCAAATTGCCGCACTGGTGTGGCCATCCTACAATGCTGCGCCGAAAGACGGCGTGTCCAGCTGAGTTGCGGTCACTGTTGCGGTACAGTGACTCGAACGCGCCGAGATGCGGATGGCACCGAGGTGGTGTCCAGCAAATTGCCGCACTGGTGTGGCCATCCTACAATGCTGCGCCGAAAGACGGCGTGTCCAGCTGAGTTGCGGTCACTGTTGCGGTACAGTGAGTCGAACGCGCCGAGATCTGGATGGCACCGAGGTGGTGTCCAGCAAATTGCCGCACTGGTGTGGCCATCCTACAATGCTGCGCCGAAAGTCGGCGTGGGGTGCCCCGTTGGTTTATGAGGTGATGTCAGTAGTGGACCGATGTGTGAATAGGTCGGAACCAGCACAAGGCGCCCTGCACTGTTGAGCCTTTTTCAATGCCTGTTTTTTGTTGTTTCCCCTCCATCAAAAACAAAACAAAAATTACAAGGCGCCAAGATCCGAATGGCAAGTCCTGGATGTTGAGTGCCTCAGTTGAGAGTTCTGAGCAGTGCTTGTAAGACTGTCTGAAGCTTATTTGCACCTGCTGCAGCTTCACTAGGTCCGGCGGAACTTTTTGCCTTTTCCTTTCTGCTTCTTTTCCTACAATGCGTTTCATCTGAAGACACGACCAGGTCCCTGAATGTGTGCAGGGGGACGCTATTGATTGAATGAAAATGGCGGCTTGACACAAAGCTGACTCAAGCGTTACTGTTGGTGCTATACAGACAAAAATTGGTTTTCAGTTTGTACATTCTTCAGGTTTTTTTTTTCCATCCAAGTCTGATTGAGAGTTTGTAGAAAAATGGCTTCAGATTTTCCACATACTACTCTTCAACATTCTTCCTAAATGTAACAATGTGAAACTCGAGAACGGCTGTTTCTGTTTCCTTTCAAAATGCTGCCACCAATATTTTCTGAATGGAAGACACCATCTTGTAGCATAAAGGGCCGAAAGGGGTTCTGGTCTGGCCGATGGTTGGTGGAGACATTTTGACTTTATCTTGGACCTGCCCGGCCTCGCCCAAAATGGCGCCGGTATAAATGGGACTCGTAACTCCTTGCCCGCAAATGTATATCTAGAAAATGTTATTGTAAGTGGCCCTGTCGTATTTTAATTACAAAATGTACGTCCACCGATTCCGCAACTGTTAGACACCTTTGTTCTTGTCACGTAATGGCCCGCTCGTTACGTTCTTCTACAGTGTAAATGTCTCCTCATCATATACGATTTCAGTTTGCTCCGTGGCCGGCCCACGTGGTTATAGGCCCGTATTTGTATACTGACATTTTCACAATAAAGGTTTTTAAAACAAAACACGGTAGTAGTATTTACATTTGTAAAGTTTTTACTTTTAGTGACTGTTTTCGAATCAGTAAAAGGCAAGTGAAATAAAGCAGTCCAATTACATGACGGATAAAAGGTATAATATGTAGGAACGCAGTAAAGATAAATGGTCAAGGGCAGTTGTGTTTTTCATGTCTGCAACATAAAGTGATCGATAAGAATCTGATAATCAGGCGTATCGGCGACTAAGACAGCAGGCCGAATCTCTTTTACTCAACGGCTCCGTCATGGAAGGAAGAAACGCCCTTTTTCTCGAAAAAGGAATATATTTTACTTGCAAGACAGTTGTAAATTTTCCGGGAAAGTACATTAGCCTGGAATATTATAACATATGTTTGAAAAAAAAATATTGTTCGAAAATAATAAAAAGCGTAATTTTTAGGTCATATGACCAAGCTTTTCATCATTAAATTAACAAAAGTAAAATGAACCAATGAAAAGTTTTATTAACAAGTCACATGACCTGTTATGCTTACGTTACGCGCTGCGCGCCGCGCCTCGGATCACTTCCGGGTGCGCTAACGCGGCGTGTCATAAAACGCATTACGCGACAACGTAGGTCAAGAATATAGTCTAAATGTCTCCACCAACCAGCATTCAGAACACAACCCCTTTCAGCAGTCCAAAAAGTTCTGTTAAATGACAACAGAGGGGACAGGCAACAAGAACCATCAGTCAAAGAGGGGAGGGCAAGTTCTTCTCTTCCGGGTCATGTTGGGGCGCTACCGGAACTGATCGAATTGGTAGTCTATAGTGTTTCTGGATGTTTCAGACTAAAGCTGGCGTCAGCATGAGACCACTACCATCTCGTAGCTCCGTCGTGGCCATTCCACGAGCAATCATGGCAGCCGCTCCCCACCAGAAGCCTGCGGGAGTCGGAGGCCCCCAAGACTTTTGTAGAATCTTCACGGCTGAGGGGACGCTTTTCGAGAATGGGACCCAAGCCCTAGCAGACAAGCGTCCGAGTTCCAAGGTGTCCCAGGGCCATTTTAGTGGACCAGGCCCAAAACCGAAGAGCCGGCCGCCATTTTGAGAGTCCTGTGGCAGCCGCCTATCGCTGCACCGCAAGAGCGGGTGCATCTCAACTACATGGTGAGCGAGACGCTGTAGTCGCAAGAGCGGGCGGTAAACAGCTGAATGGCGGAAGAGGCACAGTGTAGCAAAAGCGGGCGGAATTGTAACTGAAAACGATAAAGGGGCGCCCCACTACAGCTTGTCTTCAGGTCAAACGGATTGTGGGACAAGGTCCAGAATTGAAGAGTCATCAAAAGGCAAAAAGTTCCGCCGGACCCCGGGAGCCGGCCGCCTATGTCGGGGGCGATCTCAGGCTACACCAGTGCTATAAGACTTGGGGAGGGTGTCGGAGCCAAGCGTCTTCTCCGAGTCCATGGCCATCACACCGCCCCTCAGGGGCCTCCGTCAAGCTGTTTAGGAAGGTAACATATCACATTGTTTTCTAATGCAGTCAGGTCCACAAACGACACTCACTTACTTTGAGAATAGTGAAGCTGCAGGTGGAAATAAGCTTCAGACAGTGTTACAAGCACTGCTCAGAACTCTTAACTATGGCACCCAACATCCAGAACTTATGCTATTTGAGAATGGTAGTGACATCGAAGCATCTCAGGGACCAAAACCATTAACGTACTTTCACGTATGAAAATCTTACTTGGGGAGGGGGCAGGAGCGAAGCGCCCCCTCCCAGTCAGCGCCACCACACCGTATGTTGAAAATCTGAAGCCATCGTTCTACAAAGTCAACCAAACTTGGATTGAAAAATCTCGAAAAATTTACAAACCGAAAACCAGTTTTGGTCTGCATAGCATCAGTAGCAACGCTTGAGTCAGCTTTGTGTCAAGCCGCCATTTTGATTCAACAAAGCACAGGCATTGAAAAAGGCTGAAATTCAGAACTCTAAACTATGGCACCCAACATCCAGGAGCTTGTCATCCGGATCTTGGAGCCTTGTGCTGTTTTCGATCTATTCACACATCGGTCCACTACTGACATCATCTTATAAACCAACGTTATGTAAATAGTTTTTTAATAAAATGTTTTACCCTGTTTCTTTGCTGGTGTGTTGTCTATATTTTTAATATTTGCATAGGGTTTGTCGTTATTTTGTGCGGGATGGGTGATGGAGCCGAGCTGTCTTGCAGCCCTCATGGTGTGGAGCTCAGTTCATCTCACTATTTTCGTATTTCTTATGAAGGGTTGTTCCTAATATTTCTATTTTAGCGAGGTCAAAAAGAGATCCAATTAGTGGCCTACTGATTTTGCTCGATTACTTTTATTTTTTTACACGATTTTTCACTATCTGCAAAGACTAAACAGAGTATTGCGACTTTGTGCTTGTTTGTAAATAGAGAATGATCCAAAGAGAACCAATTCTAAAACAGTAAATGCTTGGACAACAATCAATCAAATGGAGAGACAAGGAGGCACGACGGATTACAACAGGGGTAAAGGCCTGCGTTAACTACCCTTCAGTATCTGCAAAGAGAGAGTACTACTAAGACAAAAGAGGGGAGGGGGGGGGGTGCAGCGTTCAAAGCACATCAGCGTGCATAAATACGAAAATGTTTTTATCTATCACGTACTTGACATTTTAAAGCTTTTCATATTTGCTATCAAAAAACCAATGAAATTCACAGAAAAAACCATAGGTTATAGTGGATATATAGTTAGGAATTTGCATTTAGAAAACCTTGAAAATTCAATGAAAAAACCATTGGTTTTAGGCCATATATAGTTAGGGATTTGCATTTACAAAACCTTATTTTACTCGCATAAAACCATTGAAATTCCATATATAGTTAGAAGCGCTAACTATATATCGCTCACCCGCAATCCACTGCTGATGATGTCACATATTACATCATTCATGACATGGTCAGTGACATCACTGATGACATCACTGATGACATCTGAAATGACATCACTGATGACAACTCAAATGACATCACTGATGACATCTCAAATGACATCACTGATGACATCACTGATGACAACTCAAATGACATCACTGATGACATCTCATTTGTCATCACTGATCACATCACTTATGTGATAATACAATGAACCTCTTCAGACTCTAATATAACCTTACATACACTCAGTATAAACAGACACTCACAGACTGTCACTCATCCATGGAGTTACTCACACACCTAGTCAGTCATGCAAAGAATCAATCACACCTCCATTTCCTCAACTATAAAGTTATACACATCTTACTTATTCAAACATATAATAACACATATTTATTCTCTTATATAATCCCTGATACAAGCTCACAGTGATCGATACAGCCACTCACACATTCACTGGCTCTTATGTTCAGTTATTTATATATCTCAACTCTCACATGTATTGTGTTTTACATACGTACTTACTTGCACATGTAGCAATGAGAAATCCATTCACTCACCAACACACCCATGCATAGTCAACCGCCCATATAGCTGTTTCCACATGCACTCTTGAACTCATACTCCTAGTGAATCAACTGCTTACACATCTATGCACAGAGTCACGCACCTCCCAGCCACCCACACACACACTCAGCCTCCCATTCAAATACTTGGGCAACCAATCAATAACCCATATGGCCACTCTTATAGCTACTGATCAACACATGCAGCAGCTTACACAACAACAAACATACTGATGCACAAATTAAGACAGTTTAGTCACTAACCCATGCACTCAGTGAGACACATTTAATCACTCACTCATACAGTCAGTCATGCACCTACTAAATTCTTCATCCAGACACTTATACATCCACTCATTCTTCAATATGTGAAACATATTTAAACTTTACAGACACATACAATCACTGGATGTTGTGATCAGTGATGTCATCAGTGATGTCATTTCAGATGTCATCAGTGATGTCATCAGTGATGTCACTGACCATGTCATGAATGATGTAATATGTGACATCATCAGCAGTGGATTGCGGGTGCGCGATATATAGTTAGCGCTTCTAACTATATATGGAATTTCAATGGTTTTATGCGAGTAAAATAAGGTTTTGTAAATGCAAATCCCTAACTATATATGGCCTAAAACCAATGGTTTTTTCATTGAATTTTCAAGGTTTTCTAAATGCAAATTCCTAACTATATATCCACTATAACCTATGGTTTTTTCTGTGAATATATATATAGATATAGATATATATATATTCACTGAAAAAACCATAGGTTATAGACCATATATAGTTAGGGATTAGCATTTAAAAAACCTTATTTTATTTGCACAAAACCATTGAAATTCCATATATAGTTAGTTGCACTAACTATATATCGCGGACCCGCAATCCACTGCTAATGATGTCACATATTACATCATTCATGACATGGTCAGTGACATCACTGATGACATCACTGATGACATCTCAAATGACATCACTGATGACATCACTGATGACAACACCCAGTGACTGTATGTTTCTGTAAAGTTAAAATATGTCTTACATATTGAAGAATGAGTGGATGTATAAGTGTCTGGATGAAGGATTTAGTAGGTGCATGACTGACTGTATGAGAGAATGATTAAATGTGTCTCACTGAGTGCATGGGTTAGTGATTAAAGTGTCTTAATTTGGCAATCATTATTTATGTTGTTCTGTAAACTGCTGCATGTTTAAATCAGTAGCTATATCAGTAACTATATGGGTTATTGAATGGTTGCCCAAGTATTTGTATGGGAGACTGAGTATGTGTGTGGGTGGCTGGGAGGTGTATAACTCTGTGCATAGATGTGTGAGCAGTTGATTCCCTAGGTGTATGGGTTCAAAAGTGCATGTAGAAACAGCTGTATGGACAGTTGACTGTGTGCATGAGTATATTGGTGAGTGAATGGATATCTCAGTGCTACATGTCAAAGTAAGTACATATGTAAAACACACTCCATGTGAGAGTTGACATATATAAATAACTGAACATAAGAGCCAGTGAATGTGTGAGTGGCTGTATGAATCATTGTGAACTTGTATCAAGGATTGTATAAGAGAGTAAATATGTGTTACTATATGTTTGAATAAGTAAGGTGTGTATAACTGTATAGTTGAGGAAATGGAGATGTGATTGATTCTTTGCATGACTGACTAGGTGTGTAAGTAACTCCATGGATGTGTGACAGTCTGTGAGTGCCTGTTTACACTGAGTGTATCTAAGGTTATATTAGAGTCTGAAGATGTATTATCACATAAATGATATCATCAGTGATGTAATCAGTAATGTCAAATGAGATGTCAGTGATGTCATCAGTGATGTCATTTGAGATGTCATCAGTGATGTCATCAGTGATGTCATTTGAGATGTCATCAGTGATGTCATCAGTGATGTCACTGACCATGTCATGAATGATGTAATATGTGACATCATTAGCAGTGGATTGCGGGTCCGCGATATATAGTTAGTGCAACTAACTATATATGGAATTTCAATGGTTTTGTGCAAATAAAATAAGGTTTTTTAAATGCTAATCCCTAACTATATATGGTCTATAACCTATGGTTTTTTCAGTGAATTTTCAAGGTTTTGTAAATGCAAATTCCTAACTATATATGGTCTATAACCTATGGTTTTTTCTGTGAATTTCATTGGTTTTTTAAAAGCTAATATCTATAGCTGTAAAATATATTCTTTATTAAGTGACGTATCACGTAGCCCGTGAGACGCCTCATGATGCATCGCATAACCGTGACGTATCGTCTCTGCAGCGCAAACCAAACCCAAAACGTAAGCGCGCCAGAACACGCTTAAAGATATATATATATTTTTTTAACCTTAATTAGACAAAATCCACACGTGCACATATCACAAACGTTCAAAAAACACAATATGTCGGACTCCCGTTACGCTGCCGGTTAGCTGCCCGGTTAACGTACAAGGAAGCACCTTTACCGCGAAAAATCGCAATTTTTTTTTCTTTTGCCTCGCAGGGAACTTTAATAGCCCCCTCATCAATCCTAGGGGTTCAGGAGGGGTCTGCCTTACCCCTTTCATTCATTTACACCTTTTTTTTTCCACCTCTTGTCTCTCGATCCTACCGAGAGACAAGATGGCGGCCGCTCTGGACTGTTTACAATGTTGACAGCCAATCAGCTACTCCTCAGGATTTTTTTTTTTTGGGGCCCCGCGTGGTTTTATAATATCCCCCTCATCAATCCTATGGGGTCAGAAGGGGTCTACCTTGCCCTCTTTCCTTCATTTCCCCCTTTGTTTTGGTCTCCTCTTGTCTCTTGATCCTACCGAGAGACAAGATGGCGGCCGCTCCGGACTGTTTACAATGTTGACAGCCAATCAGCTACTCCTCAGACTCCCGTTACACTGCCGGTTAGCTTCCCGGTTAGCTGCCCAGTTAGCTGCCCGGTTCGCTTACCAAGACGCGTCTCTACGGCGAAAAAATCGGATTTTTTTTTTTTTTTTTGGGGGGCCCGGCGTGGCTCTATAATATCCCCCTCATCAATCCTAGGGGGTCAGGAGGGGTCTACCTTGCCCTCTTTCCTTCATTTCCCCCTTTGTTTTGGTCTCCTCTTGTCTCTTGATCCTACCGAGAGACAAGATGGCGGCCGCTCCGGACTGTTTACAATGTTGACAGCCAATCAGCTACTCCTCAGACTCCCGTTACACTGCCGGTTAGCTTCCCGGTTAGCTGCCCAGTTAGCTTCCCGGTTCGCTTACCAAGACGCGTCTCTACGGCGAAAAAATCGGATTTTTTTTTTTTTTTTTGGGGCCCGGCGTGGCTCTATAATATCCCCCTCATCAATCCTAGGGGGTCAGGAGGGGTCTACCTTGCCCCCTTTCCTTCATTTCCCCCTTTGTTTTGGCCTCCTCTTGTCTCTCGATCCTACCGAGAGACAAGATGGCGGCCGCACCTGACTGTTTAGAATGTTGACAGACACCGGAGAGCCAATCAGCTTCGCTTTGCAAAGTTCCGATACGCGAAAGGTTCGCTAACCGGATAGCTGCCCGGAGCGCTGTTACAGATATATATCTTGATTTAAACGTTAATTTCTCAAAATCCACTGAAGCACATATATTGAGACCTAGCAAAGGCACATCGGGCTAACAGTCCCTACAATTTTGCCAAGTTTCGTGGAAATCCATTCAGCCGTTCGGGCTAAAAGTGAGTCCAACCGCCCTATGGAAATTAACATGGGAAAAACGCGTTTTGGGACCCCCCTTTTTTCTCGGCCCCCCCTTGACGAACCCCCCCCAAATTTTCAGGAGCTGCTCAGAAACAAAATGTGCCATTTTCCTGAAAATTTCAGCCGATTCCGTCCACAAACGCCAAAGTTATTAGACATAGAATTTTCAAAAGTCCCATAGGAAAAAAATCCTAACTATATATACCTACTGGCTATCGCCAGTAGGTAATATATACATATATATATATATATATAAATATAAATATATGTATATATATATACGAAATCAGGTAGCTCTCTCTACCGACGCGTTTCGCCACTAAGGCATGGTCACCAAGCCTTAGTGGCGAAACGCGTCGTAGAGAGAGCTACCTTATTTCGTGCCTCGAAAAAATTCACATTGAAGCATCCAGAAAGCAGCCTGTGCATTTCTTCTTGCCGGGAGAAGTTTGTTTGCATAATTAAGGGTGTCCGGCACCCACACAGGCTCGCCGTATTACGAGACGAGGAACAGCCGGGAATGGTTGTTTGTATATATATATATATATATATATATATATATATATATATATATATATATATATATATACATACATACATACATACATACATACATACATACATACATACATACATACATACATACATACATACATACATACATACATATATATATATATATATATATATATATATATATATATATATATATATATATATATATATATATATATATATATATATATATATATATATATATATATATATATATATATATATATATATATATATATATATTTGAATGCCATAGGTCAGTTCCTTTCCGATAGAGAGGTGTGTTTTTATCAGCACAATAAAATGTTGTGTAGGATGACAGAAATGTGTCTAACCAATAACTTTTTTTTTTAACAAGGAAATATTTCAACAATTGAGAGGTGTGGCTATGGGGGCATGCTTCTCCTCCAGCTATGCATGCTTGCTTGTTGGCTGCTGGGAGAAGCATGTCCTTGGGCATACCCATGCTGACACTGTCTCTGAATACGTCATTAAATGGTGGAAATTTATCAATGAAGTGTGTGTGACATGGAAAGGCACAAAAGAGTCAGCATTGAAATGTGTAGCTGACATTAATGATGATACCCTGAATCTACAGTTTACTGCCAATGTTACTAATCTTAAAGTGGAGTTTTTAGATGTGGAAATTTATGTGGAGGCCAATACCATACACACAAAGCTACATAGAAAGGTCACTGCTGGCAACTCTATATTGCATGCCAGTAGTGCCCATCCTAGACACCTGATCAGGAGTATCCCTTATGGAGAATTTTTAAGAATCAAAAGGATTTGCAGCAATAAGAAAGATCTGGAAATATGTCTATCTGAATCAGTAGATAGATTTAAAGCTCAAGGTTACAGTTTGAAAGATTTGCAGACTGCACTTTCTAAAATACAGGATCAGGCTCATCAGCTAGAAACAACTAGCGAGGCTAATACACAACTGGAAACTTCATCACAGTGTGATAGCAAAAAGTTGGAGGTTAGACTTATCACCACATATAGTAGTCAAGAGAAGCAAGTTAGAAAGGTAGTCAACAAACATTGGCCCATTCTTAAAACAGACATTACCCTAGCCCCTGAGTTGGATACATATCCGGCCATTACTCTCAGAAGAGCGCCCTCTATGAGGGACGCTCTGGTTAGAACCAGTCCGGAAGTGAATGAGACTATTAATTGGTTGACCAACAGAAAAGGGTTTTTCAAATGTAGCTCGTGTGGGGTGGGTAAGTTTGGGATAAATAAGTATGAGTTTGCTGATGCTTTCTCTTCTACACTGTATAAAATCCAGGGCTCGTATTTGTGTAAGACTGATCATGCAGTCTATGTGCTCAAATGTACGTGTCAACTTCAGTATGTGGGCAGTACAAAACTCCCTGTGTTTAACTGTATTTTACAGCACTTACGGGCGATAGTTAATCCGGATTCTTCATATCCGGTCGCCCGTCATTTCAAATTAGTGCATCAAAACAATCTCAATGACCTCTGTTATTTTGTGATCGATGCAGTACCCAAATCAATACGGGGAGGGAACAGAGAGAAAAAACTGTGCCAACTTCGTCTTAAGCAAATCTGTAACAACGAAGAGGACTTTGCCAAATGCACCTCTGATGCAGTGACCAGATTCAGGGCAAGAGGGTTCAAAGACAAAATATTGCATATGGCAATTAATAAAACAAAACAAAAAAGCAGAGAATCATTGTTCCTGCCAAAACCCTCTACCACAATCACTGCCACAGACGCAGCCCATTGCAACATCAGATTTATCACATCTTTCAGTAGTCAAGAAAGAAAAATTAGGGCTATCCTGACCAAAAGTTGACCAATTCTAAAAACAGGTTTTATCTTCTCAACTCCCCAATAACCCCATTATTACATTCCGCAGGGGTCCTTCCATGCGGACTTTACTGTCTAACCCTTTCCCTGAACTTGCCAAAAGCTCATCCTGGTTTAAACCCCGGCCGGGGTTTTACAAATGTTCAAGATGCAGAGCCTGCAGATTTGGCATAAACACCACCCATTACAGCACCCCTTTTAGTGCCGTGCCATTGCCTATTAGGGAGAATTACAATTGCAAGACAGAGTATGCTGTATATGTTCTGGGGTGCACCTGTGGCCTGAGATATGTTGGCAGCACCAGGCTACAGGTGCAAGCCAGAATATTGCAGCATCTTCGGGCAATTGTCAATAATGACAGTTCCTACCCTGTCGCGAGACACTTTATAAGTATACATGACAACAACCTTAAGTGTCTCACCTACTTTGTACTCACCTCTGTACCGAAACCCCGCAGAGGGGGTGACAGGGATAAAATGCTCCATCAACTAGAATCAAAAATGATATTGGAACTAGACAGCAAGGTCCCTAATGGATTGAACACGACAGAGGATCTTTACCATTTTTTATAGGGCTCTATGAAAAATGAGGGGAAGCTCAATACAATTTATGTTTGGGTAGATATTATTCAAATTCTTATTCCTGGTCTCGAAACCTCCTGCAACTAACTAAGTACTATGATACATCAATACTAAATGAAATGATCAGTAATATTTTTTCTTATTCTTGACACACTACTCTCTTGTTTTTTAAAACAGATGGGGTTAAACCATTGGTTTATTAAATCCAGTTGTGTAGGCACATTTCACTTTTCTTTAGGTTGTAATTTGTGGGATTTTCTTTACACCATTTTCGGTTCCATTACTTGGATTCATCCATTTCATTCTTGGATCTGTTCTTTCCACCCCCCCCCGCTTTTCTTATTCAAGAGCATATTAGAACTACGGGGCTGCCATCTATTTTAGATGTCCCCGCCAACCATTAAGCAGACAAATGTATTTATATCAAATAACAGTCATCGTATGCATCAATTAGTTTACATTGCGATATTTTGCACAGTCCAATTTTGGAAAGAATGCTTTTTATAGCAATTTTTGATAATCAAATGTGGTTTTTAAGTATTTATAATATTACTTTTAACACATGCCATTCTACTTTGCACTTTACCGATTTGTATACAAAATACAAAATGCGACATTTTGCACATTAAATCATGCTGCTTTGTTATAATGTATTTTTAATACAATGTACTGTCTATACCTGCTGAAAAGGATCGGAAGGTGGTTTTTGCGTTTTTGCATTTATGCAGACATAAACATGTTAATGTATTCATTCAGTAATATTGTAATATACAAAGACCAATATGGAACCGTTGCATTGAAAACTCACTTCACAAATAACCTTTTCAATGTTCATTGTTGGAATGACATTCACTTCAAAGTATGTTGTCTATTTCTATCAATCACATGGTGTATTTCACAGCATTTAAGAATAAGGCTTTCACTATTACATTTCACTGTGATCAAAGGCATCCGCCCGAAACGCGTCAGTCCGCTGCGCATTTTCTGAAACTAGTGCAAATAAAACATCTTCCTTACTTTGGGATTCGCTGGTCTTTGTCCGCCACTGGTTGGAGGTTCGAGATTGTGTTATTTGGATTTTTATATATATATATGTATATGTATATATATATATATATATATATATATATATATATATATATATATATATATATATATATATATATATATATATATATATATATATATATATATATATATATTGCATCAAAACGACCTTTAGGGCATACCTTGTGTTTAGAAAAAACGTTTGTTTTGACACAAAGCCACATTTTTATGTTTCATTGTGTTTGTGAGGGGGGTATGACTGTAGAATGAATGCTTTGGAATGCAAGTTTGGAGTAGATGATTTGTAAATATGTACAGTGATTGTTCGTTATTGTTATAGATTGTATCCAGTGGTGAATTTTTGTATATGCACAAAAAAAGTTTCTGTCTTTCAAAAAAGAGCGATAAATACATTGCAAACTAGTGTAATAAATAAACCAATAAACTAGTGACGTTATATCAAACATACCGGTATGTTTTATTCATATGGGTTTCATCAGACGTTAGGAATTTAATGCAGTACTGGCATTTGTTTTGTTTATTATATCTATCTGGCTTAGCCTGGCTGTGGTAGGAGCCAAGACCCTGTTTTGTTAAACTGTTTATTTACTTTTTAAGCGGTTTTTAATTAAATTCAGCAACGTGTTTACACATTATGACAACTTTGTGATTTAAAACGCGCTGTTAGTATGATTTGATATATTGTAAATAGGTACTTCTTTTAGTAAATCTAACTCCCTACATATATTCTGTATTTTACGTCTATGTTGTCCAAAAACAGAGGGAAAACATTGTAACATTAGTATTTAAATCACAGGGGAAATGGAGCATGTCATGTGATCAAGGCCAGGGAGACCCATTCAAAATGCATCATGTTGTGATTGAAGAATAAACGCACCTTGAAAAACATGCTTCCTGTGTGGCGGTCTGTTCCTGTATACATTTGCTGGAGCAATTTCTTGTGGAGAGGATTTGGTATCATTATATATATATATCCGAGTCTGTTTACCATTGCTTTGTTTCTGTAGTTTAGCACGTGACTTGTGTAAAGTAACAGTGATAGTTTAAAATTGCGATTTTCTGGTTTTGTAAATTCGGTGCTGCTGCTACCAAATCGCACAGGTCCGCGATTGAGCAGGGGCTGTCAAGTGGATACAATACGCCCTATCGAGATAAAATAACTCAGTCCGCCCATGCCGGCTAGTGGTTTCTGGCGATCTCCGGATTCATCGCTACCTCGATCTTCAAAAGGCTGCAAGCAGCCGGGCACCAGTGATAATATTAGCCGCGCATGCCGATACACGGCGAAATGTTTTGCAAATTCAAACACTTTAAGACTCTGCGTTTTAATTGTATTTTTAAATGCTGGGCATTGAAGCTGAAATAGACACTCTAAGATGGCGCCACCTTATTGTGGCTGTGAACAGTCCGTCGTTTATGTTTGCGACCAGTTGCGATATTTCAAAAAATTGAGCTTCGCTCCTCATTGTTGAAACACAGACGAAGGGACGCTGTCCCAAAACGCGTTTGCTTGATTAAAAAACTTTTTGCTGAAATCCTTGAGCCCGGGAGTGCTGTGTCTTTGTTCCCGGCCCGGCTGGGTATGGGTAAAGAGGACTGGAGCTGCAATTTTAAGATGCGGTACACCGCCGCGTTTCACGGCACCCGACACCAAGAGTGACCCACGATATCGGTGTATCTGGAGCCCGTATATATATATATATATCATTACCTACTAAAGAACTTTACACAGTTTTTTTTTTCTACACAGGGGCATGGATCCTACTAAAGGAGGAACACTAATACTTACCTGTTGAACTGCAATTACCATCATGCTATGTGACGTTTACTGCAAGCCACACCTACTGAGGGCTGTCTCATTCAACAATAAAAATGAAGTGAACAAACAGGTGAGCCTTCCGTGCCTTTGTGTGAAGCTCATGATTGAGAGGCGATTGCCTTGAAACGCATCGAGCATGATTGCATAGTTTGAACAGAGAGGCAGCGTGCTGCAGCAAGGCTACCTGAAGTGCAAGAGCATTGCCCAGTGCTTTCTTGAGCGCAAGAGCGTTTGGAGAAAAACAAATTATATATATATATATATATATAGTTAGGAGGTAGGTGAACATGTCGGTTAAATCGTAATATTTTGAATATGAGAACAATGCAATTTAACACCAGTTATAGTTAACTGAACTAACTATAATTTACACCCCACCATGTATAGTGAGGGATGTCATTTTAGATGTCATCAGTGATGTTGTTAAAGATAACACAGAACATGTCATGAGTGTTGTAATATAGGAGGTCATAAGCAGAGTATGTTGATGGAAAAAGTTATATCTATAACATCTCTTTAACCTTTGTTTTTTCACTGAATTTTTAGGGTTCTTAACATAAATTATATGCCATTACCATACCCATTTGCAATATGTAAAATATTACCTCAGACACAATTACATTTAAATTCAAATCACACAGCATTTTTAACGCAATAAATCCCTCCTAAATATAACTTATAAATTAACATATACATACAATAGTGTAGTAGTAAAGGTTCTTGAGTCTTCAAAAATATCTTCTACAGTAATTAATTCACAAAGCAAAATAAATGCAAAAATTCAAACTATCAAAAAATCCAAAACATTCATAATCAAAATCCATCTGTGAAATCCAATTTACCCTTAAAAACGTGAAATATGATTACACTCATGAAGCATACTTCAGAACAAAAAGTAAAAAGAAATACTTGAAAAAGTTTACCATTACAATCTGTGACGGACGCATGGCAACATTTCATATAGGAGGCGAAAATATGCACTTTATGTTCTAATGATGTACAGACCATTGAGCATTTTATATTTGCTTGTCCTCCATTAAAAATGTATCAACATAGATTTTTAAAACCACTTTTTAAAAAATATGATATTTCAATGGTATGATCTGCTATGGAGATGATAAATTGGCCAGTTAATGAATTAAAGTGTCATAAAATAGTTGATATTTTTAGTTACTTTTTTAAAGTGGTATTCATGGATGTAAATTTGTATATTGTGGATACCATTGTAAGATCTAAACCTCTAATACAAACTGTAAGTATACCTCTAAAAAGTTAGATATGATAATCAATCACTCAATGCGTACTCGTACAGTGTGGTAATCACCCCAGAGGATATCCAGGCGATGTACTGCAGGTCAAACACAAGGAGATGATGGATGCAGCACTGACACTTTTCAGAAACACACCCCCAGTCCCAGATCTGGGTTGACTCCATCATAATTCTTTAGCACAGCTATATGGAAATCAGTCTTGACCCTGTGCCTCATTGGAACAGTCCAGGCCGAACTGCCAAGTCAGGTCTTCCCTGAACCAGAAACAAGCATCCTGGAACCAGTTTCTCGGTAACACCCTTCATCAGCCAGCCTAGTATGAATACAGAGGCAAAGTGACCAAGGGACTCACGTCTGGGCATACCCTGCCAAATTAGGGTGAACAAAGCAAACACAAGGAGATGATGGACAGAGTGCTAAAACTTTTCAGTCACTCGCCCCCAGTCAGAGATCTGGGTTGAATCCATCATTATTCTTTAGCTCACTTCGCCACCTTGGTTCAGACCCAGCTATATGCAAATCAGTCTTGACCATGTGCCTTATAGGAACAGTCCAGCTTGAACTCCCAAGCCAGGTCTTCTCTGAACCAGAAACAAGCATCCTGGGACGGGTTTCTGGATAGCACCCATTATCTGCCAGGCTAGCTTGAATCCAGTGGCAAAGTGAGCAAAGGACCCACGACTGGGCATACCCTGCCAACGTAGAGTGAACAAAGCAAACACAAGGAGATGATGGACAGAGCACTGAAACTTTTCAGACACTCACCCCCAGTCACAGATCTGGGTTAAATCCATCATCATTCTTTAGCTCACTTCGCCACCTCAGTTCAATGAAGAGTTCACTGTCAAGGATGATGGTGAATTTGCGGATGAGGTCTTTCGTCATGAAGGTTGGTCTGAGCTCCTCTATCCACCGGGAGTCATTTCAGAGGGTGGTGTGTCTGCCGAAGATCAGAACTTTTCTTTTGTCCATGTTGTGTTTCAGGCAGTTTTCCTTCACCCATGCCACAAAGTTCTTCATACAGTTATGGAAGTTGGTCTTCATTGAGGTGGGGTTTCCGGAGAGCAAGAGGACAAGCTGTGTATCGTCAGTTTAGGAAATGATGTTTATATTGTGTATTCTGATGATTGTGATTGGTGTCAGGTAGATGTTGAAGAGGGTTGCACCGACGGATGATCCTTGGGGCAGACTGCAGATGGTGTACTTGGGTTGTTAGATAAAGAGAGGGAGAAGAACTCTATTGGCGTGTCCTGTGAAGAAGGATGATATCCAATTAAGTGTGTCGTCTTTGATTCCCATCTGGAGTAGTCGATCGATGAGTGTATCCTGGAAAGCGGTGTTGAAAGCTGTGTAGAGGTCAAGGAGGGTAAGGGCTGCTGATTCGCCTCTGACGATTAGGACACAGATGTCTGTTGCGGTGATCAGGGCTGTATAAGTACTGTGAAAGGCTCTGAAACCTGACTGAAATGGTTCCAGCAGATTTTTTTCTGTTTGGTGAGTTGGAGGTTAATAGTCTTCTCCAGGACTTTGGCAGGGGATGAGAGAAGGGAAATACGTTTATAGTCTTGGAGCTCATTTGGGTCTGCCAAAGGTTTCCTGAGGAGGGGTCTAACTTCTGTGTGTTTTCAAGCATCGGGAAAGGCAGCTGTTGTTATGAAGGCTTTGAGGATGGTGGTGATGTGGTTGCTGATCTTGTCTCTTCTAAGGTTGAAGAATCAATGCGGTCATGGGTCAGTGGGAGACCCGGAGTGGAGGGAGTTCATGACAGAGGTTGTGATTGGTGTGCTGAGTTGTTCCCATGTGTTGAGCCTGGGGTTGGTGGTTGTGGTTGAAGGGTTGCTGAAGAGGTCGAAAGTTGGTGCTTGAAGTTTCGATAAATGGTTGTAATCTTATTGTGGGAATGTTCGGCAAGGGAGTCGCAGTGTTCCTGAGAGCATATGACCAAGCTTTCAGTGGCTAAAGGGCAAGTGAACTCTCTGACAATGGTGAAGTGTTCCTTGCTTTGCTGGGCACTGTTCTCAATGTAGTGGGTGAAGGACTTTTTCTGCTGCTTTGAGTTGGCGGAGGAGGTCATTGAAGAATTATTTGTAGGTGGCTTGGTCAGTGTGGTTCCTGCTGATGCACTATCTTCTTTCCAGTTTTTTGCACCTGTGCTGAGATTTGGCCTGTACCAGCTGGTTTTTGGTGGGTCTGTATAATTTTGCTAGTTTGGTGGGAGCGACTTGGTTAATGGGACTGGGGATTCAGGCATAGAAGTTCTCTAGCGCTAGGTCCATGCTGGTGGTGATGTTGGGCTGCGTGGTGCTGAGGGTGTCTGTCAATTGTTGATGAGTGACCTTGATTCAGCTGCAGTAAGGGACACTGTGTTGGTTGGGAGGTGGTGGGAAGGGGTCTGGTGAGGGTGAAGTGTACGATGTAGTGGCCTGGTCAGATGTGTTCTGCAGTGTGGATGTATGTGATTCTGTTGCTGGGCATAAATATGGGGTCCTGTGTTTGTCCCTCTTTGTGGTTGTGTAGGTGACGACTTGTTTGGCACTGATGTTGTCCAATCTTTGCAGGAGGTTGTTGGAGTGGTGGAGTTGGTGGGGTCATTCCAGGTGGAAGTTTAGGTCTCCCAGGAAGACGTAGCATTCAGGTTTAATGGCGAGCGGGTGATGAATTCAGTGATAATGTTGCTGAGTCCAGTTTGTGGGTATGGCAGTTGTGTGTGAGAGCGCCTTTGATGGTAGTATTGGCGTTTGCACAGAGATGGAAGTTCATGGGCTCCATGATCAGTGTGGTGTCGTCATTGGTGATGGTGCAGCTGATTGATTTCCTGTGTGCGATGGTGATGCCACCTCTGTGTCTGTTGGTGTGGTCATGTTGTTTCATCTTGTAGCTGCTGGGAGTTGATGTGTCGATGTCAGGGGCCAATGTCGGGGCGTTCTAGGTCTCAGTACTGAAGGTCACATCGGGAGTGAGGGTGGGGATGGTGTCCCAGATTTTGGCGGCGTGTTAGCAGAGTGATCTGGAATTTATCAGGAGGCAACTGAGTTGTTTTGGGGGTGTTGGCCTCTGGGGTTGGAGTGGCACTGGTTGCTGTAGTGTTGGTCGGTACTTGGGTGTAGGTGAATCGGCAGTGGATGCAGGTGAAAGGTCCCACCTTGGTACAAGGTGATGCGAGGCAGAAGTTGTTGTCACGTCTGGGGTCCAGGTCTCCGAGTTCTGTGGCAGGATATCTTTGGGGGTGTGAAAGGCCAGGGTTCATAGCACAGTACGCAGTCCAGGCACGCACAGGCTCAGAAGGGCTCAGACAGGCATGCCTTTTGTGAGCCTTAAGCAATCTAGCAGTGTGCCCATTGTTTGCGGAAGTGCCACGAACTCCATAAGTAACCCTTGAAGGTGAGCCTGCTGTCTAGGAGGTGGGAGGGCAAAGGGGGCTGGAGTCACAGAAAAAGACAGCATGGTAAAAAACAGTCAACAGTAACAGCACAGCAGCATGCACAACAATTGAAAAACACGTACAAAACATTCTACAATTGAAGAACACATAATTATGGAAGCAACAAGGGCAACACCAGTAAATATAAATGCAAGAAATATGAGATAAAATACAAAACAAACAACAAACAGTAGAAGGGGGACCATGACTCAGATGGTGATTCAAGTGGGACTTGACCAAGATGGTGCCTCTGAGTTGCTCTGATAGGCATGGGGGAGCAGCAGTCAGGGCTTCAAAGGTCGGGGGATTCTCACTAGAGCCATGCATTGCCTCCATTAGTAGCCATGGGAGGTGGGAAGGGCTGTACCAGAGGCAAGAAAGCTAAGGGCTGGAGCAGCAAGAAAAGACGGCATGATAAAAAACAGTCAACAATAACATCACAGTAGCGGGAACAACAATTGTAAATCACATGAAAAACACATGACAGAAGCAAAAGGGGCAATACCAATAAATATGAATACAAAATAATATAGGATAAAATACAAAACAAGCAAAAAATACAAAACAAATAAAAAAGAGTAGGAGAAGAGACTGTGACTCAAACAGTGTTACAGGTGGGTTTGAGAACTGAGATGGTGTCTCTGGCCTTTGCTGATAGGCATGGGGGAACAATGTTCAGGACCTGGAAGTTCAAGGGCCCCTATATTCTACACAATTCCTTAAAAAAAAATTACAAATATGGGGATGCAATAAAAAACATGACCTTGATGGAAGTGTATATTAGTCTGTAAAATAAAGAGCCATACTGTACCAACACTACTCAGAACATATATTTTGGAAATGTGTACTTCCTGCAGGGTCATCCAGAATTTACTTTGCCTTTCTATTGAAACCTATTTCTTTTGAACTCTCAGCACTTTGTCACTCAGCACATTACTCATGCTAAACAGTGGTAAAGTGTGTGTGCTCTCCTTTTTAAACATTCAAAAAAACTAGTATAGACCTGATTGCCACCATTATTTTGTTTGTTAGTCCCTGACATATATCAGTATTCAGGGCCTGCAGATTAAATGCTATGAGTGGGCTGCAGTATACAAAAACATTGATGGATGTAATGTTTGTATTCTTCTCAGCCGCTGTTAATTACTTTGGTCGCATTTCAGTCCATCATTATTTTGCACACCGTGCCACCTCAGTTTGGACCCAGCCATATGCAAATCAGTCTTTAATCTGCTCCAATGTGAACAGTCCAGCATTAACTGCCAGGCCAGGTCCTACCTGCATCAAAACATAAGCAGCACAATACTGGTTTCACCCTTGTTAGGGCTCAACAGTCAGGTAGAACTTGGTTCCAGTGGCAAGATGTGCATGGGGCCCACTTCTGGGCATACCTGCCCCACTTAGGAAATCACACTGAAGTATACAAAAAGTGATGGATGCAATGCTTTGAATTAAACTCTGGGCTGCATCCCAGTCCATTGTGTTTTGTACACAATGCCACCTCAGTTTGAACCCAGGCATATGCAAATCATTCTTGACCCTGTTCCAATGAGAACAGTCCAGCCCAATCTTCCAGTCCACATCCTTCTTGAACCAGAACAAAAGCAGGACAAGGCTGGCTAATCAGTCTGGCTATGAAGTTTTTTTTTAACATTCTTTTTATTCAAAATGTTGGGTATACATTTACAATGAATCTCGTATTCATCCATACTTGTATTGTGAGCTAGCAGTTACAGTGCACTATATGTTGTCCATTCTTCTCACATGTCATAGAACACAAAGTCCAACAGTAGCATATCAAATTTAGAAATGTTCATTAATAGCTCAGTGCAACTTGAGGGATCTACCATGATCCTGTTGAGATTCTAATGGATCGCAACTGTGTTAATCCAAATAACATAGCGTTGACCTGATAACAGGGGAGGGAGGAGGGGAGGTCTGAGGGAAATATGAAAGGATGGGGAGGGAGGTCCCAGGGCATGCAGTCAGTTCTATCAGTCCTGTGAAGAGTTACATTATCCCTGCGTGGCTAGGAAAGGATGGGGCAGGACAGTGCTTCTGTCATTTATCGGGCTCGGAGGCCATCTAAGGAATGAGGAAGCGTAACCCATCGCTGTATGTGCTGTTCCAACCAGTCTATGAACTTCCTATTATTGGAGCCCCAGAGTTTATCAGGATCTCAACCAAGCCATATTCCCAGATATTTCACAGGGTCTCACGTCCACAGCAAGGGGTACTCCGTCTGTGTCTGCGTTGTGGCCTCCGTAAGTGGAAAGATCACTGATTTGGAGCAGTTAATTACAATTCCAGCCAGTCCTTCAAAGGGCAGGAATTCCCGAATCAGAGGATCCAGATTGTCGTTGGGATTCTTGATGTATAGTGTCACATCGTCAGCGTAGAGGGACAACAGCATCAGACAGAGGGTAAACAGCAGACCCCTTTGGCCATGGTGCTGCTGCAGCCTGACCACCAGTGGCCCCATGGCTACAGCAAATTGCAGGGGCGACAGGGGGCACCCCTGATGAGTGCCTTGTGAGATCGGGAGGGGGGCAGTGTTCACTCCATTTACCCTGATGAGCCATAGGGAAGAGTAAAGCAGTGATATTAGATAAATAATTTTAGACTGAGGCCAATCTGTTCAGGAGTATCGCGGCAGCTTGTTCTGCGGGTCTTTCTCCTGCATTGAGGCAAAAAGAGTGTGTAAGTTGTGGGCAGTAGACCTGCCTGGGATGAACCCGCTCTGGTCAGCGTACCCCTTATAGAAGGTGGCTGATAGGCTTTCCAGGCCCGGTGTTGTCCCAGCCTTGAGGTAACGGATAGCACCGATCACTTCCTCTACCGTGAAAGGATCGTCCATATATGCTCTTTGACCCACCTCTAGCCATATCAGCTGCAAAGTGTTGAGAAATTCATCCACCTCTGAGGCATCAGTCTGTATCTGTGCCTGATAAAGGGAGTTGTAGAAATAAACCATTTCCTCTTGTACCATTGTTTGACCCGTCAACACCTCCCTGTTCACAGAGCGAAGTTCAGAAATATAATCATCGGCTCATGGCTTCCTAAGCAGTCCTGCCAGGGTTTTGCCTGATCTTTCCCCTTCACTGTATCGCTGTACCTTGGTCTCTCTTGCCAGGAATAGAACCTCTCTTTGGGCAGCCTCCTGAAATTCAGTCTTTTTGGTACGTATGTTATTGCGTATGTTTACGTTTATGGGATTTATAGACCGCGTGACTTCCCTAGGGCATCTCAGCGCTGCATGAATCAGGTAGAGGGACTGAGCACTTACTTATGTGGAAAGAGCCAGGTCTTAAGTTTTTTTCTGAATTGCGCTTCACTTTGAGTGAATCAGATATCTGGATATAGACCGTCCAGAGCGTGGGTATCAGATGGGTGAAAGACCTTCCATCCCATCTGGCTCTTTTTATTGTGGTATCTTTCATGAGGAATTATGAGCTCGATCTAAGCTGACGATGGGGGTATAGTGAGCCACCAGATTTTGAATGAGTGCGGGACGCCTTGCGTGCATAGCACGGTGAGCCAGGTTTAGTTACTTAAATGTGATTCTGGCTTTAATCGGGAGTCAGTGTAGTTTATTTAGTCAGGATTTTACTGAGTGATGTCTAGGTATGTTAAGTAGAAGTCGCGCTGCTGCGTCCTGGACAATTTTTAAGCGGTTCATTACAAATTTGGGAGAGCCTAGAAAGAGGGAGTTCCCGTAATCCAGCCTCGAGATTACCAAGACCTGGACTACTGTTCTCCTTGCATCTTCTGGAAGTAGGGAGATGATTTTCCTAATCAGGCGTAATATCCCAAAGCAGGTCCCGGATACTTTTTTGGCCTGTATCTCCATAGTGAGATTTTGGTCCAGCCACATACAGAGATTCTTTATAGCTGGCTTGGGAGAGGGGGGTGCTCCCCAGCTGGCTGGCCACGATATTTGTGAGCGAGGGTTAAAGTTATTTCCCAGGATCATTAATTCCGTTTTGTCGCCATTTAACTTAAGTCTAGAGTCCGCCATCCAGGATCCTATTTTCTCAAGGCAGGGGACGAGGTGCCGATGGTCTGAGTTTATTGTGCCTGAGATTGAGAAAACTAGTTGCATGTTGTCAGCATAGGACACAATGGAAATACAGAATTCCTGGATGATATGAACTAGGGGGCTGAGGTAAATATTAAAGAGGGTTGGGCTCAGGGAGGTGCCCTGGGGCACCCCCCAGGGTGCAGGAAAAGGGTCTGACTTGAACCCGGCTTCCATGCATTGGAAGGCCCTATCACTCAGAAAAGAGGCAACCCATTTCTTCGCTGTTCCACCTATTCCAGACCCTTCCAGCCTCTGGATCAGCACTGTGTGGTCTACGGTGTCAAAAGCAGTGCTCAGAGCTAGGAGCACCACTGCTGCAGTTTTTCCCTGGTCGAGGATAGCTTTAAGTTTTTCAGTGACCACTAACAGCACTGACTCAGTGCTGTGTTTGGGAGTGAACCCCATCTGTTTCTGATGGATGACGTTATTTTCAAGAAAGGTGGAAATTGAGGTGTTAACATGTTTTTCTGCCATCTTGCCCACTATTGGCAAGAGTGATATGCAAATGTAAATGTTTTTGTACTTGTATAGCGCACAGCTACCCGCAGTGGGTTTCCCGGCACTTGTACGAATACTGCAAGGGAACCCTTCCTGGCTTTCCCTGTGAAGTGTCCACTCCTGGGCACCTCCATGGTGCAAACCAGGCATCCCTCGCGTTGTGGGGGCCATTGTGGAGACTAAGCAAGCTATTGCCCAGAGTTGCAGCGTGGGACCCATGATCAGAATAGGCACTGAGGCGAGAATATCCAGTCAGGGGAATTAATGAGCCCGAGACCCGCCGAGGCAGGAATCGAACCCTGGTCCCTGGCCAGAGCTCTGCATCGAGGTCTGCCTGCTCTAACCATTGAGCCACACTTCTCCACTGAGTGATATTGGGCGGTAGTTTGATAGCTCGGCCGGGTCCATGTGTGGCTTTTTAAGCAAAGGTTTAATAATAGCGTGTTTCCATTCCTTGGGTACTCTGCCTTTTTCAAGTGAAAGAATAATAAGGTTCCCAAGTTGAGTGAGGACGGGTTCCCCTCCTTGGAGAAGAATGTGAGGTGGGGCAGGGTCCAAAGGGGATCCTGATTTGATTTTCTTTAATAGTATGGTGATGTGGTCTGGGTTAGTGGGGGGGATGGTCATGAGGGCTGGTGAAATTACGGGGGCTTTAATTTGAGGTTCGATCTGTGAGATGGGGGTGTTTCTTGAGATCCTTGCGGAAGTTGGTTGGAGGGAATTATAAATGATTTCAACTTTATTTTTAAAGAAGGTGGCCAGACCATTGCACCTATCTTTAGAGTGTTGGGGACTGCTTGGCCCTTGGTCTATGGTGGTTAGTGATTTGACGATTTTAAAGAGTTCCTTGGCCGAGTTGGAGGATTTGGTGATTTTTTTCTTCATAGAAGGCTGCTTGTGCTTTCCTGACACTTTTTTGATATAGCTGTATGGAAACTCTACAACTTTTTTTTAGTTCAGGATCGTAGGATTTCTTCCACTCTTTTGCATTTCTTTTTCTGTTCAACTAGCGCGGGGGGGAAACCAAGAGGATCTGTTGGTGTTTTTATGAGATAGGGGGCCTGGCTTCCTAAAATTCCTATCAGTGGAGCTGTTTATCCATGTTAGCCAGTTGCTCTGGGCTTCATTCAGATCTTTGGTATCTGGGGGCTTGGAGGATTCTAGATCCTGGGTCCATGCCTCTGGCACTGTTTGGGACCATTTGCGTCTCATTACTGTGAAACCTTTGTTTTGACCAACTATGGGTGTCTGGAGTTGAAGTGGGATCAGTGCATGATCCGTCCATGGCATCCACATTGGGTCTAAAACCTTTAGTCTCTGGTCATTTGAAAAAACGGGGTCTAAAAGGTGACCTTTCTCATGTGTGACGGCGGGCACCAGCTGCAGTAGCTGTAGGGCTTCCATATCTGCTAGGCACCTTTTAGCCGATGGATCATTAGGATCCTCCAGGTGGATGTTAAAGTCAACTAGCACTGTGATGGCTTTTTTTTCTATCAGCATACCGGCAAGTTGATCCTGGGTAGAGTCTAAAAATCGGGTACAAGGGCTCCGGGGTCTGTAAATCAGTCCTCCTGCGAAGGAACTGGTAGCAGAAAAGGATATTCTAAAACTACCCGCCTCAGATGTATCAATGCTGAGGGGGGATAGTGTGCACCCTAGCTGGGCCTTATGAATAATTGCTAGTCCTCCTCCCATAGTTCCAACTCTGTTGAGTCAGGCGATTTTAGAGCCATGGGGTAAGGCCTCTTCAATTTATGGTGCTGAGCTTTCTTTGAGCAAACTTTCAGTGAGAAATAGGACCTCCAGTTGATCTTCCTAAATTGAGAATCTAATTACCATTGCATATTTGGGTAGCGATCTGCTATTGATTAGTCCCATTTTTGTTGTTTTCCATTGTGTGAGCTCAGCTTCCTTTCCCTGCCTGTCGTGATCTCTATTGATTCCCTTGAACCCCCATATCAGACAGTGCAATGGTTTTTCTACACTTATCGAGTGTTGGCATTGTGGGTGGGCTGTTACCCTTAGTTCCCGAAGTTATAAGCTGGTGTAGGTGAGTTGTGTCCCCAGAGGTGTGGTGGTTTGGGCAGGGTTTCTGGCCCCTGGTCCCGTGTGGGCGCGGACGGGCACAGACGGGCTTCCCTTTGGCGTCGGTGCCATGCTTCCTTAACTACAGGGAAAGACTAGAACGCCGCTTCAAGATGGCCGTTCCACCGTGGCCACCAGGAAGTTGGGAAGTGATCCTCCCTCCACAACAAGCAGCCGTAAAAGCTGTGGTGGACTGGGGAGTGACAAGCCCCCAAAGGTTTAAAACAACAAGCGATTGATTTTTAAAAAATGTGACAGTACATGAAAGGTCACGATCGCGCTGAGCAAGTGCGCTAGCAAAAGATTAATGGTAGGTGGAAGTAAGTATTAGGAGCGTCGATCAGCCTCTACCTGGTTTCATCTGCGCGTCGGTATGTTTGTGCTTTTGCTTCTTTCAAGGGCTCCTATGTCTTGCTCTAGCCATCGCAGATCCCCTCTGAGAGATCTGGGAACACCCACCTGCTTCGCTATGCACTCCCCTCTTATAACAGTCTTGAAGGCCTCCCACAGGGTTGAAGGAGAATCAACTGAGCCCTCGTTCCTGAAGAAGTAGTCAGTGTTCACCTGCCTGATGGATTCACAGAATACCTGATCTCTCAGTGCCTCCATGGGAGCTCCCAAGAGAAAGCTCTGGTGGGTAGTCTGATATGTCAAGAGTGAGAAAAAATGGAGCATGATCAGTAAGGGTATTTGGCAAGTGCTGGGCTTCCATCGCCCAGCCAGCACCATCCCAGGATATCAGCCAGTAGTCTATACGCGACCATGCTGGGCCCGCTGCATTCATGCATGCATTGCTTACCTCATCTCACACACCTACTCACTCACCAATAGATTCATTCACACAGCCACTTACTCACCTATACATTTATACACACAGCCTCTCCCTTATTCATATATATATACTAACACTAACACATACTACACATACTCACTCACCCATACTGTCAGTGACACAAGCTCACACTCACTAACATATACTGTCACCCATATACACCAACACTCACCTTTCACATATGCAGTTACTCACCCATATACCAATGATACATCATTCACTCACAAACACAGCCCTACTCACACTTAGTCACCCATAGAGCCCCTCATAGATGCACTCACTAACCCATACAGCCACTGACTCACCCACTCACTCATCCATGCAGACAATCACACACATCCTCACCTACCCAACCACACAGACACTCATACAGCCAAACAGGTATTCAGACAATCAATCAGTCACCCATACAGCCACTCATTTACCCCACTCACACACCCATACAGCCACTTAAACACCAACTGACAGACCGATACAAACATTCAAACAACCTGTCAGTCATCCATACATTCACTGAAACACCTAATCATTCATTCACACAGTCAGTCACGCACACTCATAGTCATTGGATGATATCATCAGTGATGTCATCAGTGATGTCATTTGAGATGTCATCAGTGATGTTACTGACCATGTCATGAGTGATTTAATATGTGAGATCATAAGCAGTGCATTGCTGGGGCACAATTTATAGTTATCTCAGCTATCTATAACTGCAGAATTTCACTGGTTTTGTATAAGTGAAAGCTGACCCTAATTATAACGTCCCTGTAACCTTAGTTTTTTCAGTGAATTTCTACAGTTTTATTAATTCTATTTTCCAACTAGAACGTCCCTGTAACCTTTGTTTCTCTCACTGAAAAAAATATATATATATAGTTTCCTTATCCACCTTATTTTGACTTCACCAGACCAAGGGAGTGTATCATGTTGTTTTATGTACTGACGTTGTGGGTTGAAGAAACATGTGTGGTCACTCCTGCCACCACTGTGAATAAGGTGTGATGGCACCAGTGGTGTCTCCAAACTCAAAACACAGCATTTTCAGACAGTCCACAAAAGGCTAAACACAGGCCGCTTGGCATTTGATAATAGACAACCCTTTACAAATAAAATGGGTGATCTGGTATCAACCAAAACAATCAAAAAGGAGCAAGATATCTTTATTTCAATCTTTGGTGTATGACTATCACTAAATGTATTTTTCTTAATTTTAACTGAAATAAGCACATGCAAGTCTAAAATGATATGGCATTAAGTAAAAAAATAAGAGCATAAAAGATCCATAAAATTATTTATTTAATAGCATCCACAACGTTATGTGCAATATGTCCCAGTTCTGAGGTACTGCTTCAAAGTTAACTTGTATGCAAAAGAAATGCTCTAAAGAGTGTTTGGTTGTTAATCTTAGGTTACTTTTCCCAGCTAAAAAGCAACACAGATTCTTCTGGTAATCTCAGCCCAGCTCTGTTTCGGTCCAGAGCTCCCTCTAGCTAAAGGCTCTTCCTCAGTGAGGCTTGGCTGACTCTTCATAAGGGCCTTCACACACTAATCATTCCCTGGAGAAAGTGATCGTTTAAAATTATGTCTCTCAACATATGCACAAGATATATTTTGAATTGGTAATAGTCATCGAAGCATTTAGCCGACACATGGCACTTCTAATATATGAAAAGGAAATTGACAGTATATTTTAAGTCAAATGTACTTTAAACTACTTTCAAATGAAGACTAGGGGCATGATAACATTATATTAAAAGAGGTTAGTATTAATATTGATAAGAGATAATGGATTATTTATGCAAAATAATGCATAAGATTCCTATTTAGGCAAATCTATGACACATGCAGTCATTTTAACATGTGAATGTTGAACTTCATGCAGCAGAAGCAGTACAGAATGTATAACTGGAAATCAGATAAATGGCAATAGATGGGAATGTTAGGCTGGGGGTTTCAGGCATATATTTAGGTTGTGACTATTTCTTTAAATCTATTGGTGTAACGTAATTGCATGAATGGAACAGCAATGGAAAATCATTTTCAAAATTCGATTCTAGTAGTTGCTACTGTAAGTAAGGAAATTGGCTGCTCAGAGGTTTTTAATTTTACCTATGTGTGACATCCATTGTACTGTTTGTCTCTTGCTTTTGGTACTCATACCTATGGTAGTTCGGGTCCTCTTCCCATTTTACCGGGTTTACTTCAAACTTACACTGGTGTAATGTGAGATTGCTTGTGGCTTCAGTGAAGTATGGAAGCTGCCATTGCTCCTGGTGGACCTAGATGACCAAGTAAGGGCATTTTGACATGCCAATACATAACATATCCCAAAGTCAAGAGATACCAAGCCAACATAGCCTTCAATCTATGAACAAGTAGGCCAATTTTTATAAATATTAATCCATGTCCATCACTTCCTATAACGGCCAACCAATAGACCAATATGCAATGTCCTGTTCTTAGGACTCATAAAAAGTTCTGCCATCAGTCAATTACCAGCATTTATTGAAGGAAACAACTTTTTTTCTGATTATCAAACCAGATTGAACAAAGTCATAGCTCTGCCATTACTAGATGTCTCCTTTGAATTTGTTAACTGTTTATTGCCATACTTTTCCTCAGACTTAAAAACATGGGAATACTCCCGCGTGTTACATCAGACTGGATTGTTTATTCCTAACAGAACTCTAATCATATCACTTCCTAATTTCTATTCTGCACTATTCCCAGTCATATCAAGTGTTTCTCAAGTCTCTTTTATCAGTCCTCCACTCTTTAATATTACTGTAGCATTCTACTTCACCTCATCTTATCCACCTCGGCTGTTACAATTACACCAGTGATTGGCCGTGGCTCCAATCTGTTGACAATTGGAAGTCAACTAGCCACCTCAAGCTAAATTGTTAGAAATAACAATTCTATCAAGCAACAACTGGACCAAATGTAATCTACAATTCATCTTGCAAAAAGAGCTTTGTCTATAAACAATCCCTGCAAATTAAATAAGGAACGTGTGTATGATTACGGTCTCTGATTTCTAATGTGTGGCAAAAGGAATTTCAATTATCAAAGGGTCCCCTTACATCAGATAATTGCTGTTCCAAACTAGGTTACTGGTTGAGGGAGTGAAGCCCTACTCAAGCAGCAACTATGTCTGTCAGGATGAAACAAAAGCAAACCCCAAATTAACCTGTGCTTAACCCTCTGGTGGCATGGCACAAAAGCAGCCAGGCCTAACTTAGAGGCAATGTGTTAGGCATTTATGCAACACTTCAAAGAGTAATAAAGTAAAAACATAACACAAGAAAAATCCCACACCAATTTTGGAAAATAGATGTGTATTAAATACATTATTTGACACCAAACTGGCAAAAAGTCCATCAGTAGAATCAGAGATATGTAATTTCAAAGTTTTAAACAAAAATAGACTTTTGAAGCAGAAAGTGCCAGCTAGTCACGCCATACCAGGACAAGGTCACAACTTCATGCTGACTGTGATGGAGTGTCAGAATGGATACAGGGACCATGTAAGGCCCACTGAACTGAACTGAGCCTTGTGAGATCCACACCAAAATGAGCCTTGAAGAGGTGGTTCTGAGGACAATGCGAGGCTGCAATGTGAGGCACTGCATTGAATCGAGGATACCATCAATTAGGGATTCACGATGTGAAGTCTTGAGTCGAAGATGCATTGTACAATGCCGGTTCCAAAGAAGTTGTGGTGCTGTGGTGCAAAGTACTCCATTGTCATCAAGGATGCTGTTGACAAGGGACTTGAAATGTGGAACCCTACATTGAGGATGGGTTGCGCAAAGGCAATTCCAAGGAGGCTGCAGCCTTGTTGCAGGGGTTTTGCACAAACACAGAACTGTGGGTAGGATTATGGGACCTTAGTATATAGGTCCTACTACCTACGTGCCCATGATATAGGTCCTACTACCTACATGCCCATGAGCACAGGACTGACTAGCTATGGTGTGCCTTCAATTCACTCACAGTGGAACATGTGATTAGACAACCCAGAACAAAACACTTCAGACTCTCTCAGGAATCGCGGTTACAAGGCACACCCTTTTGCTCACCCTCTTGTACTTGTCCACAATAAGATCTGACAGACACGAACAAGTTTAAAATATTTATTTTAACTAACGTGCCCTCATATGTAGTATACGTGCCACTATACGCTGAAAAGTGCATAACACAAATATTGTCAGCATAGCAATTAATCCGTAGATTATAAAAGGAGCTGTCATATTGAGAGACAGATTAGCCTAACCTCCCTCCCCTTGCACAGACACAGGATGAATATATATTAGAATATCTCTGGGTGTTATCTGCAGACCCCGTGCCTCAGTCGATGGATGGTAGTTCTGGATGTATGACGTTACAACGCATACTTTTTACAACGCATACCTTTACAACGCAACATCCATTACAACGCATGCCATTACAACAAATTTTTAAAACTACCTTTACAACGCATTCCATTACATCGCATACTACCTTTACAATGCATACCATTATAACGCATAATATTACATTGCATGTAAGGTAAGTATTGGATAGTGTAGGGGTAAAAAATACTATTCTAACTCCAGGGGGGTGCAACAGTAGGGTAAGTGTTGGATAGTGTAGGGGTAAAAATTACTATTCTAACTCCAGGGGGTGCAACAGTAGGGTAAGTGTTGGATAGTGTAAGGGTACTATGTGTTGTAATGCTATGCGTTGTAATGGTATGCGTTGTAATGACTGCGTTGTAATGGCATGTGTTGTAGTGGTATGCGTTGTAGTGTCATGCGTTGTAATGGTTGTGTTGTAATGGCATGCATTGTAATGGATGTTGCGTTGTAAAAGTTTCGTTGTAATGGTAGTGCGTTGTAAAAGTTGCGTTGTAAAGGTTGTTTCCCGGTAGTTCTACATCAAAGGTGCTGTCATGCCCTGCTCCCTGGAAAGGCCCCTCTCCAAGTGTGTGCTACCTAGCCATGTATTCCAATACGACCAAAGTATGTATTCCCAAACAACGGCTGCATCTGTATGTTTTGTCTAGGTGCTAGGGCCTGAGCAGAACAGAATAACAAGGGGCATTGTTGTTTGACCTTGTTCGCAATGTTCAGAATACATTCCAGGAACTTGCAAAGCATGAACACAACAGTGGGTTCTCATGTAAAAATATCAAAACAAGCATTTGCAAAATAAACGCATGTAGTAATGTGTGCAAAGCAGTGGACAGTCTGCAGTGCGCTCATGCTAACGTAGGGAAGGCGACAATGTCCACACAGGCCTGTGATGCTAAGTTCTGAATCGGGGTTACATAGCACAGCAGTGGTTCCAAAGCAGAGCTGCAAGGAGATGTGCCACACTGCTTTAGTTCTGTCCACCGGACCACAGCTGGGCTGGCAGAACATTTTCAGGCCCATTTACAAGGATCCAGGAATGGGGTGGAACCACTTGGGGTGCAAAACCTACCGCAGCCTGAGGCCAGGTACTGGGTTCAAGATAGTTGGAGCCTGTTCTGTCCCTGAGGCTCTTTGATTAGGAGGTCAACCACCTGGCCCTTGGAGTCACTCTGGTGGTCCAGGGATAAAGATGCAGGTCCAGTCCTTACTCAGGAAGCAATGCAGCTGGGCAACATAGTAACAATTCTTTTGATAGAGCAGCACAGCAGTCCTTCTGATTCTTCCACAGGTCCAGAGGTCCTGAGTTGGGTGTGATGGTCCAATATTTATACCTAGTCCAACTTTGAAATAGGAGAAGATTCTGGGGATACTCACTCCCCAGAGGTGCTTGGGATATCCTGCCTGTCTGCCCTAGCCCCAAAGTCACAATAGACTAGTGTCAAACCTTTTCTGAGTGCACTCTGGCAGAATGTTTGTGATGTGCATGTGTGTAGGTGACAGTTTCTCCCCTCATCAAGTCAGAGATGGTCCATCTTGCCAACACATATCCTCCCTTTTCATATGGTTTAGAGCAATACACAAAGTCCAACTGCCAGCTACACCTACTCATGTGACACAGGACAGGACACAGGACAGCATCTTTCTAAACATGGAATTTTCAGAATTATGAATTAAAATCCAACTTTGCCATTAAAGAGAGTTTTAAATTACAAACCTGGCTTTCCTACCTCTTTCCAATCAAAAGTTATCGCCTAATAAAAGTAATAAGGTAACCCAATGTTATTGTATTGGAGAGTCAGGTTTTGCAGTAGTGAAACATGACTTTGAGAGTTTTTCACTACCAGGACATTTTTAAAAATTAAAAGTACATATCCAACTTTTTAAATATACTGTACCCGGCCCTCCTGGCTCTTTAGGTCCTATCCTAGTGGTGACTTGAGAGGACGTTTTAGGACTTGCAAATTTTGCCAGGTCAAAATGGCAGTTAAAACGCAGGCATAGGCTGTTTGAAGGGCTACTTAAGTGAGTGGCACAATCATTGCTGATGATCCACTAGTAACATTTAGTTTACAGGATCTAGGTACATGAATAACTACTTTACCAAGAATGTGCAACTAAATTAAAGGTGCCAATTTTGTTGCGAGCCGCAACATGGCCACTCTCAGTCTCGATTTTAGTTTCACATGCTTTACGCATGCAGACAATGGACTGTGAAATTATTATACATGCAGTTCCTTTCTTAGCAAGCATTATTATCATGTTATACATACACTCTGTTCAAGGCTAGGCAAATAGAACCGGATGCCCTTGTAATTTTTTTGCTGGGTTGGCAATAGCTTTCTGCTCCAGTCTAACCATGTCATCAGCTCTGCACCTTTGACACAGAGTGATTAGAACGGTTGCTTTTCTTATTAAAAAAAAGCCTCTGCATTACATTCGGCAGAGATACACTTCTGCTGGGATTGTCCTGCAATGTGGCAGACTGTGGCTTGGTTGCAGTCCTGCCGAATCTGACCTCTTTCCTGCAAACAATGTTCTGCATAGGCAGGCTTCCTGATACACCATATTCAGGTATGGAGGGTTAGTCTATCCCAGGGGATGTGACAGAGGGTACTCCCACTAAGCTTTCAATAGTATAGGTAGTATCATATAGTAATTGTATGACCTTATTCACCATCTTTGTAATGCTGGTTATAATGCATAGTTTCTTCTGCCTATACATTGCAGAACACTTTCTATGCAAGAACATGGTTGTTTTAATAAATATTTGAAAAGCCTATTTGTGACTTTGTAATATTTATCTTGGGCATGCAAAAGTACACAACAAAATGGAGAATCTGTTTCCATAATTTCATTGGAGGAGTAAAGAGTGGTCATGTTGGAGTTTTCAGATACCATCTGCTACCCTGGTAAGGTTAGGAGTTCAGATAGGGCACTGTGATCTAGCTGGACAACAGCCAAAATTCAGTCTTTTAATTACTCCTGAAGATTTATGACAATAACTACAATAGAGCTTCTGGTCTATTTCGACAGTTGTACAAATCAACTTAAAAGTTTCATACTTAAAATGTGAACCCTTAACTGCCTCAATAGAGATAGGCAGGCCGAATCTTGGTATTAATTCTATCAACAAAAGTTTTGCAACTGTCAGGCTGTCTGATAGACATTGATCCATTTAGAAAACAAGTAGGATAATGTATAGCAATGTCCCGGATTACCATTATGTCAGCTACTAAGAAACAGTGGTTGTGGGAACTGGCAGAGTGGGTGAGAGTAGAGTGTGGAGTCCAACAGTGATTGATATACAGAGGGACTGACCAGAGTGGCAGGATGGAGCAGGATATGGTGGAGATCCACTTGCAACATGAACTCGAGGAAAGTTCTGAGGAGTATGTAATGGACTCAGGGGATGAGTAGTCAAATGCTCATCCCCTTTTGTTCTACCCAGCGTGAGCCAGCACTTCCGAGACGGGACGCTTCGTACATCATTTATCATCTTTTATAAGGAAAATACCATCAATCGAATTCCAAACGGCCCATTGCGCTTTCAACATGTGATACTAGGCGGCGATCATCAAGCTACCTAGATGCATCCAATATTCAGATAACGGCCATTGATCGCTCAAAGTCTACTCAGTAGAATAATCCTTTAAGCTGGCTCCATAATCGATTATAAAGAAAATACAATATACGGTTTGTTAACTCTACCGGAATTTTGAGGAGATAACTCATGAAACTGAACCTTTCGAACAATACCTCCATGTTTTTGTAGTAGATTCTGACTTATTATTGTGATACCTCGACTGAGCAGAAAACCACAGTACATCACCAACCATCATTCTGTTTCTGAGCAGTGGACGGCTACCTGATGAAGGCATGTTTGCCGAAACGCGCGTTGTAGTCATCTGCCGCACTGCCTGAATCAACGTTTCTCGTCTATCACAGAAGATTTGTATACAATTATGTCTGTATTTGAATTCAGTCATTAGTAATAATTATTTGGATTTCCTAAACACAATCAAATTATTGTTTGATCCACTTTGATCCACTTTAATATCAATTTTATAAAAATCTTTTAGGGAAAAAAACAACAAAAAAAAGAATAAAGAAAGTGTTTTAAAAAACAAATAAATACACTAATAAACATAAGCCTTTTCTGTTTATCATGTTATGTTAGAGTGTCTGGTTAAATATTGTCTATATTTAAGACAATTAAGGGTATTTAGTTAGGAACAAGGCTGTCATTAACACGAATTCTAGCTATAACTTTCTCTCACTAGTCAAATGATTATGCAAGACGCCTCAAGGCGAGATATGTTCACCTGGTCCCACCATGTGTGAACTGTACTTCTGTAATGATGCTAATTAAACATTATGCCCGGACTTCCTGTAAAATATGCCACTAAAGTATCTCTATTTGATTTTGTAAGGGGTGGAGGGAGGAATGGAGGAGATGTTACTATCTTTTGAGTTGCTCTTTGATTGCATAACTAATAAAAGTAATATAAGAAAAAAAAGAAGAAGAAGGAAAGGCATTGAGCCATTTAGAAAACAGACAATTACAAGAGTGTATGTCAGACTATTGTGAACTGGCATTTCAGCAACATCTGCTTGGAGTCTTGTAAATGAGCCCTCTGATTTGCCACTCATCAAACTGCTGGCCTTTCATCCTTGACTAAATTTATGACGTGTTAAACAATCAAAAACACAAACCTTCAGCAACGTTTTGAAATGTTGTATTTACCCATTACTTGGTAACAGTCATCAGCATATGGAGTCTCGCCCTGTGTGTGACTAAGGTCCAGATGTACAAAGCCATTTAGCATTTCTTAATGGATCCGATTGCTCTTTCAGCCCGTTAAGAAAAGCCAAATGGCCTTTTTTAGATGTACAAAGGGCCAAAACCAGTTGCAATTTGTGATTTCTATACTGTAGAAATTACAAACTGAGACTGCAATTTAGGAATCACAAATAGGGATTACCTATTTGAGATTCCTAGAGCACATGTCCAAAGCTTAAATGCCAATTGGGCATTTAGGAAATAACATTTCTATCAACATCAAGTCAATGGTAACCATGTGCAAAATAAAAAATACATTAAACATTTTTTTTTAATTTGACATTTAGCGCAAATATGCTCCTAGGGCATATGTGCACTCACATGTGCACTAGGAAATTCGGGTTGCCTCCAGTGGTGCCTTAAGCCCAGAGGCACCCTTGGCTTTGCATTACTTAAAATTGAGATTTCCTAATAGGAAATCATCATTCAGGAAATGCAAACCACTTCCTATTTGGCCCATAGGTGTGACTGCAATGGCATTTCCTATTTACGATTCACTAATAGTGATTCTTAATCTGTAGGAATCACTATTAGGGAATCACAAATCTGTGCTGGGAATAATCCAAAACAATGATTTCATGACGAGCTCAGCTCGTCATCAGTGTACCAGCAGCACACTGCATGACGAGCTCAGCTCGTCATGAGTGTCGAAGGAGCTAAGGAATGAAAAACAGGAACCTTAGTGCATCTTGACCTAACTATGCAAATACCTGGCTTGCAACATGTTCTCCAAAAAATACATTTGTATTCAGGAGTGACATACAAGTCCTGATAGTTTTTCTTGTAACCCAGCATTTCCCATTTCCCATTTTCTTTTCTCATCTCTCAATTCAATCAAAGAAGTCCAAACTGGATTTAATAATAACCAACTCACATCTCATCCTCTGTATTTATTCCAGAATTTCCACAGAATTCATCTTGTTCTATTCCTTGAATCGCTGTTTCATTCTCAAGTGCACAGCATCCGGCCATCTAATCAACATATTTATTTCAAAAGTGACGATATCTTTTCCAGCCTTAAGGGCAGTACACTTAACAACAGCAAGTTGGTTGTTGTATTGCTTTAAAAAAATCAAGCTCATAGAGACTAATTCTGATGGAGCTTCAGAATATATAATGAATCCTCTTTATGACCACAGTTGCCCAAATCACTGATCATTCAAAAATTACATTGGCTGCTTATATAAATTGACATATTAAAATGTTCTGAACTGCAACACACCCTTTCAATACAAACAGCTCTGCTACTTATGCTGAAGTTACATTTTCTATATGTTATGCTACAAACAATTCAGAAAAGGAACTTACTGCATAGGCAGCCATCATTGCTCCATAACGATTACCCACACAGGAAGCCTCAATAAACTAAATAAGATTAGCCTTGTCACGAGGAATTTATTTAATATCTGGTCTTGTTTTGATATATTGTTTTGTAACACGGATGACATCATGTTCTGGTTCATCATCATTATCATCACTCTTGTTTTTTACTTCACAGCTTTTATTTGAAATTTTGCAGAGTTGAAGAAATTACTTGGGGTGGGCGGAGTTTGCAGAGTCTTACTACACAGAATTCTGCAGAGTTGAAAGAAATTTCTGCCGCGCTACTCGGAGTTCGGCTTGCGGGTGGAATTTGCCATTGTACCCATCTTTGTTGCATTGGGACATGTGAGTGTGACTGTGAGCTCTAAAATCAAGTGTGAAGGGCACTACCCTGTCTCAAGTGTGTTCAAGCATTCAAAATCACTGGCGAACAGCAGCACACAGTCCTTATGGGTGCATCTATTCTGACTTCCTGCTCTCTGTTATGGTGCTAGGCATTAATTGTATCTGTCCTTAATCTTTGTAATCCTCCTTCTTTCGTTACTTTTCTACCCCTTGCTGATATTTTTTTATAACAGTGTGTATTTTACATTTTTGTGTATATTTGTTACTTTTTTGTGATTTTTAGACTTTATTTTCACTGCTTTCCTCATTTTTTTCTCCCTTACTTTCCCTTATTTTTCCTTCTTATTATTTCTACCCCACCCAGTGGCATGGCAGAGGGACAACTTCTTCGCGGGTGTCCTCAACATCCACTTGTTCAGCCCTGGGCCATCTCTGGAGTGGAGTTAGTGCCAGCACTAGTTTTTCTTTGTGCAGCGCCACCTCCCCTCTATGCTGGCCTCAAGCGGCAGGCCAAGTAGTGGCTACCCCCTGCGGGACCATCAGCGGCGCTAGGGAAGGGTGCACAGGTGCATTAGTGCACCAGAAACTTTCGGGACACTGCCCAGCAGCTGATGAACCTTTGAGCGGATAGTCTGGACTGTGAACAGGACGAGCTCAACGTGCTAGGTGTTGAGATTCTGGGGCTCGGTGAGTATTTATTATTTGCCATGTTTGTGTTCTACAACGCTAAACAAAAACATCTAAATAGCATGCTGCTCACACTCAGAGGTAACTTATGTTTAGTAGTAGTAGTATATTATTGTGTGATCCAGTTTCTAGTTTCTGCTAGGCAGGTGCTCGGCACTACCTAATCACACTCATCAGATGCTTGCTTTAGTGGATAAATTAAGGAGCCACTTCAGACTGTTTTCCTGTCAATATAGGTAATCAGTGAGAAGTAAGCTTTCTCTGTGACTTTATTTATGTAACTCGTACAGTTCCAGGTAATTCACAGTAATGATGTATGCATCCATGCATTGCAAAAAATGGAGACTGAGTTGGTCCATCAAGGGTGTTGAGAAGCGGGAATAGAATCAAAGATCATTCACTGCAAAACATTAGTTCCAAATGTAGTTTTTGTTAATAAAATTTGGAATATGGATTTAACGACAGTCAGTACTCTTGAGTTGAAACTAGTAGTACTATAGGTGAGCTGTTTTAGTAAAGACTGTGCCTGCATTTGATTTTCATAAAACATTTTGTGGAGATTATTAAATGAATCACTAATCTATTTTTATTTATCTTCTTATTTTCTTTCATCAGCACCCAAGGGAAAAAAGAGGGACGTTTCTGAGGGTCTGGGAGAAGCTGGTCAGCCTGCCTTGACCACTAACACCGCAGCTGAGGGCTCTGCTGATACCAGTAAGTCATTTTATGATTGTTGTAGACTTCTTAGGGAAGAATCTTTTGGTATTGGTGCTGTCGATCATGAAGATTCAGATAGCAGGCCCAAGTAAGCTAGTATTTAACAAAAAAATCACCATGTATGTTTTTGGAGCAGGCTTTCCTTTTCCTACTTATGCCTAGCTCTAACACAGTTCAGTTCACCCCCCCATATAGTGTGATGTGGACTATTTCATTTATAGTTACAGTATACTAGCAGTTTCCCATGAAAGTGCAAAAAGGATGGAATAAAAAGTATGAGGTCCCACTCCCATTGCATTTGCCAATCAACACCATGTCTTTCCGTGACAATTATTCCACACCAGGCCTGTCTAATTTTCTGAAACAACCAATCAAAAGCCCAGTGTGATATTTGGAAGATAATGGCGTGCTACTGCTAATAAATGAGCTGTAATTCTGTATTTCACTCGGGGTTATTTGGGGTTTCGTATCTGGAATATAAATTATGTGTAATGTTTTATTCTAGCCACACAGAACATCGGTGATGTAGGCTCCAATGCTGCCGCAGGAGGAGATGGGCCAGTTGAAGGGGGAGAAACAGCCGCAGTGATAATAAGTCACATAAGTTCTTGCAATTATTATGTTCACTAGCTATTGCCATGTGTCATCAAAAATTACCGTGAAGTGACCCTCCCCCCCAGCTTTACCAGCCGCAGCGGTGGTTGAGTTATAATGGCCTTTCTATCTGTAACACAGCAAAATCTCACAAAATGAGTTTTGATGGCTTGAGAGAAACATGAAAGAATGGAAGGTAAGTTAAAAGAAAATAAATGGTACATGAGTTAAATGGTGGGTGGGTAGGTGAAAGGGTGGTAGAGGGATGGATGGGTGAAAGGATGGTTCGAAGCAAGGGTTACTATTGAATGTGTAGATAATGTATTGGACATGTTGGTGACAGATGGGATGGGAGAAAGTACAGTATAATCATGGTGCTATGGGTGAATTAGAATGAAAGGAATATTTGGAATGTTTGGAGGAATAAGCAAGGCAGTTCTAATGTAAGGTTATCAATGTGATTCAAAGCTATGGTTCTAAGTGGGTGTTATTTATTTTTATTTGTTTCTACTCTATTGACTCGCTGTATTAGTTAAGTGAGTGAGATCTATCCAACCTCTCGATCATCATTCACCCTCCCCATCCATGGCATTTTTGCCAACTATGACCGAAGTGCAGCAAGAGTCAATTAATTTGTGACTGCAGTGTTGGCTGTTAAATGTGTGTCTGCTTCAGTTAATGCGGCATTTACAATATTTTCAAAATGCTGGTGCAAAATGCAGCTGCGAGACTGATCAGGTGTGTCCCTTTCCGGCAGCATGTCTCTCCGCATTTAAAAGAGCTCCATTGGTTACCAGTGGCTAGAAGAATCGAATGTAAGGCCCTGACGCTTGCATTCTGAGCCACGCATGGTAACTGTCCTAGATACCTTAAACACAGACTACGCACATTTAAACAGACCAGATCCTTAAGGTCCAACTCTCAAAATCTACTTTACACACCTCGCTTCAAGAAGGTTCGAATGGGGGGCAGATCCTTCGCGGTCGGAGCAGCAAAATTGTGGAACTCCTTGCCAAGCGATATTCGCAAAATAAAAACAGATCCCCTTTGAGGAAAAGTGTTAAGACCGGGTTCTTAGGGCAGACTAATGGGCCAGGTTCATGGCTTTCTGGCATTCCATCAATGCACTACCAATCACTTAGCGCCGGGACATGTCTGTTTGAGGTAGCTGTTGCACTTTTCTGTATTATTATTATTGCAAACCAAACACACAAGGTATGTTGTCCCTTTGCACACCTAGACACCACTTAATACTTCACTCCTTTATTTGTTTTCCTAAATTCTTCTGTCCCAGCCTACCAAATTGGAAAAATCATTCTTGCCATGTGCCACATTGAATGCAACACCAATGTGAATTGTTTCCAGAATATACTTCATTGTTTCCCATAACAGAATTAATTTACACCTGTTCATATTTTTCTCTTTCGAACTTTACTGTGTCTGAATACATCAAAGAAGATGAAGCGATGATCAGTGTAGTGGCCCCTCTATTACGTATGAAAAAATCTCTACTTTACCTGTCTAATCCCTCTACCCTATCTGATGCAGTAGAGAAAATCAAGTTTCCTTTCCTAGATTACTGCCAGGCAATTTAATTTGTCGGAAATACGTGTTGGCGGGCGAAGCCACAGAGTAAGTGCATGATTTGGTGTCAAGTTTGGCATATGGGATACCAAGTGATGAGTGTGCCAAATAAAATCTATATAGCCTGTACCTTTATCTGTGATGCAGCCTCAAAGTCCACTTACGGCAGACAGGATAATTTACTATCCATATTTTGTGCATGAGTTGAGTGACTGATGTGTGTGTTCTTTATTACTCATCTTCTTCTTTAGGGATATAGGGTAGAAAGATGAATGCATTTGGGGAATAGCAAGACCATTGGAATTAAAAATGGATAATTGTCATCTACAGCTGCAGACTGTAACAAACCCACAGAGTTTAGCAATGTGCATAACTTCATTATTTTAGCACCACACACAGCTTGTACTCCCTATAGTACACAATGGCTTACTAATTAATGAGAAGTCATTTATTTTTCAACTCAATGTGTCAGAATATGTTTATAGTTACTTGAAAAGCATCTAGAGAGAATAAAAACATAAAATTGGCCTTGTAATTCTCCTAATCATAATCACATCAAATACATTCCAAGTGCCCTAGGGGACCAGCAATGTACATCTACTATGCCACCCAGCAATTTAAAAGAATGGTTTGCACAGTGCAATATTTACAATCTGTCTTTTTTGTTTGTCTCAATAAAGCTGCTCCTGCTGGTCCAGCAAGACCAACCAACAGGCAAGAGATAGCGGCCTGTATGCAGCGGCAGAGGCTGGAGTGTATTCTGCTGGAATACCGGTTGCTGGTGGTCCTGGAAGACAAGGAGAAGGAAATTAACGTACAACAGCCAGGCCCCTGTGCAGCGGGTCCCCATCAGCCTCCAGCCTCCAAGCCGTCCCATCATCAGCACCGCCATCAGTCAACTGATTGAACCCCCCCCCCCCACTGGCAATAGGCTATTGCTGCACCACATCCCGCAGCAGCAGGACACCATCAAGGGTGACTCACCAAAATGCAGCAGAACTTGGTCCAGCTCTGGACCGACATCCATAATGTCTTCTTCTAGCCACATTAAAAAAAAAAACAGTGTTTGGCAGCAGGGATTTGTTGTTTGTTGGAGCTGGTGGAGAGGGTATGAAGGGAGTTAGGACTGGAGAGACTTTTTCTTGCACATTTTGAGTTTTGGGGCTTGGGTCAGTTGTATTTGGTTAGAGGGGTGGCATTGTTGTTTGAGCGGAGAAGGTGGATTTCTTTGTAAATAAATAAAGGGGAAAACTATTTTTTTGTAATCTAAATTTATGCCTAAAGTAGTTATGTTTACTTTTGATTTGCACTGCTGCATCAAGTAGTTTTACGCAGCCTGTTTATGTGATTGTTACTTCACATAGAGCGTAGCACTTAGTTAGAGAGTCTAGGGTTATACTTCACTAAATATCTTGAACATTTTGGAGAATGCTGCCATGATGACCTATATTGTGCACAACTATCTAGATACAAAATAGTAACAGTTCATTTATTTTGTACTAAGTTAAATTTCATCCATACTAATTGTCTTACCTGAGTAATAATGCAGCAATAACAGGGGAGGCATCACAACTTCACAAGTAAGGTCCCACTTCCCGTTTCCACCCAGGTGAGCTCCAACTGTAGGACTGATCTGAATGACTGATTGATTATCCATTCTTGGAAACTAAATGGAAGTAGAAAGACTGAGTAATTGGGTTGTATATTTAACAAGGATTACATAGACTTGATACCATCTGAGTACTACGTGATGATACACTAAGAATGCCTACTTTTTCTAATATAGAAGAAATAGCAATACTAGTAAGATTTGGCTAATGTGGAGCTAGCAGTGTTATTTGTAAAATCCTCAAATTATAAAACATGGACTCAAAGTCTGGAGTGGACAAGTTTAGGATAGGCGTTTACAGTTAGGCAACACAAGGCCTGAATGATGATGCTGCCGACTGATGTTCTTCATTCCATATCAAAAAAATATGGATCATTTTTAACGCGTGGGTTGGTAATGGGCTGGTGTGGACTACTGCTTAGAGGATTCTACAGTAAGTTGGTTTTACTTTGACCACGTCTGTCTCACCAAGTGTCTGATCCACTGATGCTGTAATTTAAGTCACACCTCAATAAATCACAGAGCTCAGGGGAAGAGGGTTAGGGGTTTGGTGAATGGATGGTTAATGGGATTTGGGGAAAGGTTTGACAAAGAAAAACACTCCAAAACAAGGCCAACATTCATCTGGGCAGTAAGCACATCATTCTTCATCAATCTGTTGTTAGAAGGAAACAAAGGAATGAGTATGACAGAGTACAGATAAATACAGTGCAATCAGTACTTCTGTCCACAAGACCAAATGTATCCGATATCTAAATGTTCTGTCTTCTAGGTCAGGGAGTGAACCCACTTCTCTTAGTCAATATGATGATTAAAAGAAAAATTACACTGTATTGCAAAATTGGGTGGTGTATCTTCATTCTCCTTGGGAATGTCTACTTTTGGGGGGCCTGTCGGTACTGGGCCTGGAGGTATGCAGGAGTGTTGTTAAGCTCAGCTAGCTTTTGCTTTTCATATGTGAGGAAATTAGAAGAAGGCCTGCGGGTTGTAAAAGAGAAACTTTATATCAGAGTCAAGGAGAAGGACAGAAGGAAGGTAATCTTCATGAGGAGTGTATCAAGAAGACTCAGAGGGAGAGCAAAAAAGCAAAAGAGGGACTCAGAGTATCACCTTTGCCAAAAGTCCATCACACCCAAACACACAGAGCAGTATTTCACAAATGCACCTCTCTCTATTCCACACAGATGAGTACTAGGTTTAAGACTTTTGGTTTACCTTTGATCTGAAGTTGATGCTTGATAACTTCTTGCTTTTAGCTGATGATGAGGTAGTCCTGCAGCTCCTGCCCTTAGTTCTTCCATGATACTCCTCCTAACTTCAAGTAACAGCGCCCCAAATCAGTCATCATCATCATCATAAATCGCGATGACCAGAGCAAGATGGACTTGAAGTCCACTACTGTTGAAGGACAAGTAGAGAAACAGCATTGCAGTATTTTGCATAGGTTTTTGTTTGGTGACCAAAATGACTGTTCTGGTCTCTGAAGAACCAGAAAAAAAGGAAAACAGCCTGCAAAGAAGTCTGGGTCAGTGTGAATGGGCTGATCACCTACAGGGAAGAAATTGAGCACCCATCATTCAAACCCCCCAAAATCTCAAGAAATGTCCCATAATATAGTTTGACACACCCTCCCTTACTGTCTGCCACCACATTATTCATCAATCAACTCATATCATCAAACATGCAAAAAGTCACTCACCTTGCAGTAGTTGAAGTTACCTCATCCAATCCAAGCATGTGTAGTTCAGGTAATAGGTATTCAATCATCTTTGATACAGGCAACACTTTGGAATTTGGTATTGACAGGCAGTCTTGTAGATAAGAAATTATTTTATGGGGTAGACCTTTTAGTGCTAAGTGATGCAAAAAGGAATAGGCATTAAGCAATAGGCATGCAAGGGGGCAGGCATTGTCCTCAATATCATAAAGGAATCTTGGAGGCTTTCTTCAATGCGCACTGGTCAAACTGCAATCCAGCAATATATATGTGACTAATAAACAAGGTGAGGCAGCAAAAATATGACATAAAAATAATAATGTTCCTCTAGGTATTTGTTTTAGTTTTTTTAAAGGAAGGAAATAAGCTAAATGAGAGAAAACTTAAAAGTTCTTTGGGGGCACTGGCATACTTAGTCCGGAGAGTAAAGGTTCGTCCTCAGGTTCTCCACCCAAAAGTTGGTCAGCTAACGCATTTGATTCAATTTTAGAACAATAACCCTCCTCTTCCTCCTCCATTTCTGGAACTGTGTACTTGTGTGGTCTAAAATGTTGTTTCATTTTGATTATAGTCAATCTCTCCTCATTTTGAGGAGAGAGACTGGTCCTTCTCCCTGTGACAACCGCACCAGCAACACTGAATACATGTTCAGCAGACTTACGGAACACGCCATATACTCTATTGCCAGCATTCTGAGCTCTGGCCATTGGCGCATCTTTCCATACCAATACATCAATGGATTTTGAACTACATAGACCTCTTTTGGGTGACCCACATACTCCTGAAGCATCCTGTGGATAGTTGTTGGTGCTGCCACTTGCTCAACCTGTTTTGCCATTGCCTCTGCACTGGACTTGAGCCCTGCTAATTGAAACCAATACATTGCAGAGGTTGGGTCCAGTCCTTCTGTAGCTGTTGTTGCCAGTGTTCTGTTTCTTGGTGTTGTTGGCTCCTGTGTGACAAGACTGCTCTCTCTGGAAGTTGAAGGCGGCACGCCAGAACTGCGGGTGAGACTCAAAGTTACAGTTGTTCTTCTTCAAAGTCTTCTGCTTGCTCTCCAATCCATATCTTGTATTTTAAAACATTGCCTTCAGATAAAGGAATGAGAGTGGACATAATTTCTTTGTACTGTGGATCAAGTAGTGTGGCACAGATGTAGTTTTTGGACTTGATGATTTCATGTGGCAGACATATTAAAAGCCAAGTGAAGTTCTAAGGTCTCAACCAAGGCATGTGATTCTGTGTTTTCATTCACATCTACGGAGGCTAACCATTCATACACCTTCTTTGCCTGGTCTTGTAGGAGATGCAACAATGGGATAGCTTTCCTATCATACTGTCCTCCTTGCTAACTTCCCATGTAAAAACCTCAAAAGTGAGAAGCATCTGTGTTAGGAACTTGATTAGGCCCTATTTTCCCGCATCCATGATCATAGCCTTCCCAACTGCATCCCCTCCTCTTTGAATGGCATAGTCATTGACCTGTTTGCTCTGTCCAGAGGGATGTTGCAACATGTAAAAGGTGGAGTTCCAATGTGTTGGCATCTCCTGTATCAGGGCTTTAACTGGTGCTCTATTCTTAAGCTGAATAATCCACAGCTGCTACCAGGCTTTAAAATAATGGCTGAAATGAGTACAGATCGTTCTACAGGTGGTCAGTATGTTGCTGACTATGTATTCCTTTTTGAGGAAGTTTTGCACCACCAGAGTGATGCAATAGGCCAAACACAGCACCCTGAAATAACCTCAGTTTGATATGGCCTTGACTATGTTATTTCCATTGTCCGTAGCAACAAATCCAGTTCTAAGAACTCTGGGTTGCAGCCATTGGTACACTTTGCTGTAAAATTCCTCCAAGATGTTTACAGCTGTATGTGATTTCTCCATCGTGAACATGGCCACTGTTGCAAGCCACTGGATTCTCTTAAAACTTTTTTTCAGGGTCAAGACCTGAAGATATCTTTTGCTTTACCCCTGCAAAAGAGATACAGTGTGCAGTGATGCACATGTAATCCGTCACCTGACTACTGGTCCACATGTCTGTCGTCAGGTGGATAGTGTGAACAACACTTTGCTGTAAAGCTTGTCCAACCAACTGCAGCACATTGTGATGCAGCGCTGGAACAGCCACTTTGACAAAATAGGTCCTACTTGGTACCTTCCATTTAGGGCAGATGGCTTCCATAAATTTGCAATCTTTCCACAAAAGAAAACAGGGTCCAGCACTAACAACGTTGCCAGCTTCCCATTGTAGAAACGTGCGGTTAGGTGTATGCGCTCGTAGGGCCTCTCCTGCCTAAACATGACCATAGCCTGGAATTTCTTCTTTTCTTGGGGCGCTGACAGAGGTGTCTTTTGAGAAGTAGATGCTAGTGGTAGACTCGATGGGCCCAGTTCACAAAGGTAAACTGCAACAATAATCTAACAATACACTTGAGAGAAAATGTGTGATTTTCCTGTTTTCCATATTTTCATGCCTTCCACTCTAGTCTCGTCTCATTGTGTTTTTGTATCTAATTTGTGCATTGGAATCAAAAATACTGTATTGGTTTTAACTTTGTATTTTAATATGTTAATTGACATAATGTTTTCTTTCTTTTTGCTTCCCTTACAGGAGGAAATGAAGGGGCCCAGACACCGATGCTCACTTTTCCTCTCATCATCTAGTATAACAGTCGACCGATGGGTACAGTATGAATTAACTTTAGGGACTCATTATCGGAATGGAGCTAATCACTTTGCAGGCACAACCACTTGTCTTCTACACCCTCACAGAGTCAGTTTGGGCACTTGCCCTGATAGTTGAACACTTTGCGGGTACAATTCACCTGTGAACATGTTATCCTCTTCCCCGTATAGAGGCATTTTGAGCACTTCAATCAGATATCTAGACCATAAATACTAGCATGGTATCCACCGCTAGGTTTGTACTGCTACATTGGACATTGTGCACACATTTACTACACCCTACTTTGTTGTCCCTTCGGCACATCAAACATGACGTGCATATTCTCGGAGCTGGATAATTATCAATTATACTGAATGAGAGATACATGACATTTATCCTGTGCAGGCTTACCAACTGCATTACTATATTACAACTTTGTGTACGTTTTTATGATTCTGACAAAGTGTGACCATATTTTTGAACATTATGTTGTCATTTGCATACGTATTTACCTTTCCAATATGTCCGCCACTATGGGTACTGCTATTTGAGCATGACTATGATATTGTTGTCACTTCTCTATGTTCATTCTTCAACACTTTATTATTCACTGTGTTGTGTGCACGGATTTCACGTGAACAAGGATTCGCAGTAATCCGAAATGCATTGTGAAATTAAAACACCCTTTTATCCATAGGAAAATGTCAACATTCTATTGGCAATAACTTTGGCGTCGATTGATGAATATTCTTGAAATGTTCCAAACTTCTGGCCAGCTCAGTTCCGCTCCTTCCCAGAAAGTTTGGGGGTGAATGGTCAAGTGGGAGCTGAGAAAAAAGGGGGTCCCAGAATGTGTTTTCCCCATGCAATTTCCCATAGGATCTTTAGCCACAGCTACAACCCGAACGTCTGAACGGAATTACACCAAATTTGGCAGAGAGGTAGTCCTCCGTTCCGACTTGTGCCTTTTGTAAGCATGGGTGAATTTTGCGGATCTGGCGTTCGCGAATTTTGTGAATTTGTGAACTCGCAATCTGCAAAATCTGCGAATTCTCGCTAATTTGCGGATATTTTTGTGTTCGCAAGGGTTTCTGCCAGTTCGTGAGGGTTTGGTACCAGTTCGCAATTGCAAACTTACTTGTCGGCTCGCAACGGTCGCGACTATGTTGTTACTACGTCTGGTTCATCATCACAGGTTCCCAGCACCCTGTTTCACCACTGCCACCCTCTGTTTCACCCATGCCACCCTCTGGTACATCAATGTCACCCTCTGGTTCATCATCACTGTAGATTATGGGGGGGGAAAGCAAGCACACCTGCCCTGCTTCAACTGACATGAATTAATTCAGGGTTGGTTTATTAATGTGTCACTGTTTTAAAATTTCAGGTCTGGCACCTGCTTCCTTATCAGTAATTTGCTTTCTGTTGCAGTGCAATATTTTTTTCCAGTACCATTGTGGCCTATTTGTAGCTATTCTACGAGCCTGCTGTGAGGGTCAGAGCAGGGTCATACAATTGTTGCAACTAGCAACTGAACTCTGGAGGGGCCCCAGTCAGGAAGCACTACAGGGAATGGTTACTAATGATGAGTTTGAACTCTTGCACCTGCTGAGTGCTTTCAGTTTTGCAAAACTCGTTTTTCTGCAATTTCGCGGGATTCGCGGGGCGCAAACATGCGCGAGATCGGATTCGGAAGCCGCAAATTTGTGCGAATATGCGATTTGTTTTTTTGCCGCGTGTTAGTTTGCAAGGTTTTGTGCGTTTTAGTGAGCCGCTTGTAGCGCAAGGCGTGAAGCTACCCTCGCGGTCGTTCAAGGGCGCGGCCATCTTGTTTGCATGATGTATTTCCGTTTCCGGGCGCGAAGTGTAATCTCGCAAAGTGTGCAACTTGCTAGTACAATTTTGTGTGTGTTCGTGAGGAAAATCTCGCGCGAACTTACCCGCGCGGTCGGGAACGGGCGCGGCCATCTTGTTTCTCATTCATTGCTATGTTTCTGGGCAAGCTTTTTGTATCCTCTCTGTATCTCTGCCATCCTTTGCTTGTTTGAAGTTTTTTTTGATCTATTTTACTTATTATCTATCTCTCTATTTTTCTAGCTCTATATTTTTGTGTTTTCTTCTACTTTTGGTTAATTTTAAACTACTTTTTTAAACTCTTTACTTTTCTTCTCTTCCCTATTCTATTTTCTTTATTATTTAGCTTCCTTTCTCCCCAGGCCATGGTGAAGGGAGCCGGGAAGCATCCTGAGAAGGGGAAGGGTCTCGCACCCCGTGCCCGGCTCCCGTGCGGGCGTTTGAGGGGGGAGCAGGTCGCACCTCGGGAGATCTTCAGCCCGGAGGAGGTGGACACACTAATTTTTTATGTTCAGCATCGCCTCCCCAGGACCATCATGGCAGGCGGCAAGATCGGTAGCGGGTACGAGATCCGGGAGTGCCGGAAGTCTCTGGTCCGGTGCACCTACAACCAGGCCACCCACCGCTGGACGGATGTCCTGGACCGTGAACGCGATCTGCTCGACCGGCTTGGCCTTGAGATCCCCGGGCTTGGTGAGTAGTAGTAGCTATTTCTTTACTACTCTGTTTTCTCCTGCTCTGTGTGTTATTATATTGCAAATTTTTGTTTTTTACCAAGAGCAATAATGCTGCTGATTACATTGAAGGTAAATTATATTTCAAAATCTTCTGTGCATTTCAGGTGCACTGCTCTCCTTCTCAGTAGTGTTGCTACTATGCTTATTTGTTTTCGATTTTGTGTTCATTTCATTGGCCTGTGAAATTATGTATGAGTGTAGTTTAAAGAACTGCATAATGCTAGACACTAAGGTTCAGATTTTTAATTACCAGCGCATCCCTGCAAAGTAGCAGGGATGCACCAGCAATTGTGCTCCAAGCCACCACCACCCATGGTGCGCCGTATTTACAATGCGGCGCATCATGGGCCCAAAACATCACCAAAGCGTTACGCATCTGTGCCGTAAAGGCGGCACATTGCTGGAGTTGCGTCGCAACGATGGCGCAGGTCCATCAATGCTATGGGGTGCCCTATCTCCCCAATTCTGCGTCAAGCCGTACGTCTGCTTCAAGCAGGCGCAGGTATTGAGTCACTCATCATTGTCCTTAAAGTGACTGATTGAAATCTTGTAGATTTCCCTCAGCCACTTTTAGGATGCGTTCCTACGCAGGAACGCCCTCCCTTGCGCCGGAGCGCCCCCTGATGGCGCAGGGCTTTACAACGTGATGCATCTCCCATATGCGTCACGTTGTTAATATACGCGGCACCATTGCGCCTCTTTTGTTCTGCCGCTGCGTCACAAAAGTTACGCAACAATGGAGCAAAAGAGCCGCAAGAGGCTTCTAAATCAGCCCCTACAGACTCAAGTCCAGTCCTTCCTTTGTACACATGGCGATTAAAGGAAATAGTGGTGGTTGATTGATAGTTTGAGTATTTTAATGACTGGTTAATGTAGTAGGAAACTTTAGTGTTGTCGCTGATCTGCAATCACAATGGACTTTGTCTGTCACTTCGTGTGCTGCGGACTGCTGCCTGCCAATCCTAGGTAAACCTTTTTAGTACTTTGTTTAGTGAGTTACATAAGAACTATCCAAGTCGACGGTCCGCAAATCAAGCAATACTAATAACGTAGTAGACCACATGAGATCGGTCAATATATCCAGTGGAATAGTTGTCTATTTGCTATTTCCCAAAAATATTTTCTTATTGTTCTTTTGAAATGTTTGATTTGGTTGACAAATATCATCCATGTTTTCTGGTCTTTCTTTCTTTCATGTTGTACATCAGCTCCCCCCAGGGGCAAGAGGACACAGGAGGAGGAGGAGGGTGCTGTTGAACAGGATGCAGGCTAGGATCTGGCAGGCGAGGGCATCTTTGCTGGCCCCAGTAAGTTTTAATTTTAATATAGAGTACCTATTTTTTCCTAGCGTTCCTCATTCGATTTTTTCTAAATCGTCTTTGATCTTCTTGTAGACTGGATCTAAATTATCCTGCCTCGACTATGACTGCTTGTGGTATTACTAGATTATTCTTATTAGTCTGTCTGTGTAGCTAACTAAGATTGCACATTTGGCAATTCCATTGGACTCCCATTCTAGTCAGCAATAGCTCTATGCACTGAGTGCAGTCCTCTGGGATTGTCCATAATGTCTTTTCAAGTCTTCTAAATGTTTATGCTTTGACAATTGGCAACAATAAAAAGGTGAATGACCACCAAGAAAGAAAAAGATACTACTTCACTTTTGGTTTGGATAGGAGGACAATCCATTCTACTACTGTTGCAGGGACACATCTGCACAAACAGAACTATGGACACTAAATAATGCATTGCTTAGCTTATCAATTATAATAGGCAATGATAGACTTTCCACATACCTCAGTGATAACAGACTTTGTAGTTGAACCCCCAATCTCCTTACTGACTAGATAGTGTGGCAGAGTCATTTAGCTCCCAAAGTCACAGATGATTGATCCCCAATGATGATTGGATTATCCAACGCAGGGCAAGAGTACGGAGTCAGAGTCAAGAAGTGTCAGAGGCACGGACTCAGGCTTGCAAATATTCCAAAACCTTTAGCTCATCCACTCTAGTCTGGAGGACCAAAAAACACAGAGTCTATTTAAGTTTAAAAGCTTTATTAAAAGTAAACACATTTATTAAAATCAAGTTTGTCATAAAACTAAACGTTTAACTGAAAATGGAAAAGTGCTTAGTGCTGATGATTAATTGGACACATTTCTTGTGGTCGAGCCGAGCTCTCACCTGGTTTGAACTTGATCCTTCTCGTGCTCTTAGAAGTCAAGCTTCTGTCTGTTAGGAGAAAAAGTGGTGCGTGTTAAACATAAAAAGCAAGCATTCATCAGTTGTGCCAAAAAGTGCAGCAAGACAACAGCCTTCCCTGGAAAAAGGGACATTTTTACTTTAGAGTAGACAGTCACAAATTATTACATTGTATTCTGTTTTTTTCACATTTCTTTATTCCTCCTAGACCAAATATTATATAGTAGTGAGTGGTGTATTCTAACATTCTTAAATGTACTTTGTAGGTGGAACATCTGGTGGCGGGGCCAGTGCGGAGGTGGTGGTATTGGACGAGGGGAACAACTCTGGGGAGGAGGCGGTGCAAGTGCCGGACGACACCAATGTGCCTGTGAGCGTTAACACAGTGGTGGTAGGCAGAGGTAAGCTATATATTCCTTAGTCATTGAGATTGAAGACTGCAGAGTGTGCTTTCTGCACGGGTGTATTATAAATCTACCAGGTAGTAGCCTCCTCTAAATGTATTTCGACTTAGCTGTGAAGTTTTTGGCGAGAAGAATCCCAATCAGATCTGAGATGAACTTGATGGATGGGATGAGCGAAAAGCGAAAGAAGGGTGTAAGTAAGTGTGGAAGGATGAGAAATTTAATGATGACTGGCAAAGACGAATTATATGTATTTGCTTGGTCCCCGAGGTGGCTGGGAAGGAAAGAATATGGTATGGTGCATGGCTGGGTGAATGATGAAGCAAGGATGGGTGGAAGGAGAACAGCCTGGGTGGGTGATACAGAAACTGTATGTGTGCGTATACTTTGAATGGATGGATGCCTGGATCATGGTACTATCTGACTCTTAGATAGCATATGTGTATCTAGAGAGAGTAGATGGTCACTGGATGAACTAAGTGTTACTTTGAAGAGCATGTAACACCGCACCCGCACGTCTGTTCCAGTGTAGGAAAGGCAAGGAAAAGAAGTTGTAATTTTGTCCAAATACTACCATGAATAGTAGCAGTAGTTTGTATTGCAACTGCAAGCACAGCATATATCCGGTTATTACGGTGGACACTCCCTACCTCTCTTAATAACTTTAGTTTAGTAGTAGTACGTCATTCATGTGTGGGTGTATCACTGTTCACTCAATAATAAGCAAAGCACCTAAAGTCATCCCATATGTGATCAAATACATCCCATGTGAAGTGATAGATAATCAGATTATTTAGCTTCTTCATTTTCCTTTTCTAGTACTCATTTGCACTGTAGGGTGAAAGCTAAATTAATTAAGCAGTAGCCCTTTTAACAGAGTATTCTCAGTGCCACCCGTAATAGAAAAGTAAGAGCTTCACCACCTGCATGTACTGGACCGGTACAGTTACGCAAGTCTGTCTCACTCATCATGGTGTGCATCTGTTTTTCTCGGGTGCAAGTTCACTGCGCTGGCATTATGCCGGCTTGCATGAAATAACGTACCAATTTTCCTAAACAAGAGAGAAGAAGAAGAATAAGACTGGTGTACTGTCATAGTCGACTGTAATGGAAGTCCATAGTGCTCACAGAATTTGTTCCTTAAACTCCCACTAATGTTAGAGCAAGGATGAAGAAGTGGGAGGTTAGATAGATACTGTCCTCAATAGTTATGTACTGTGCTTTCAATTTGCTACTTGTACTGTGACACAACTTTCTGCTCAATCATTTTGTGTTAATCTTAAGGAGCATTGGTTACAGACTATGTCTTTCTTTCTTCATATAGTTGCTCCTTCCAAATCAAACAGACCATCAAGGAGGGAGCTGGCTCGAATGGCCCGGCAACGGAGGCTGGATGCCACTGCCGCCGAATATCGGCGGCTGGTGGCCCTGGAGGAGGAGGCCACGCAGTCTACTGGTACAACATCCACTGGGACAGCTGCATTCTCCTCCGTGCCCCCACGGGCTGCCAGCCAGCGCAGTGCTCCAGCGGTACGGAGCCGGGCTACCAAAGCCAACCGCCACCGCCGAGCAGCAAAGACAGCAGCTGCCCCCCACAGGAGTTGCAAGGCACGCCAGCGCCGCTTATGCCTCAGAGTGTCCTACCTGGAGCAGGAGGTCCTAACCTATAAGAACTTGGTGGAGGGCCTCCGCTTCGACCATGCCACCCTCCACAAGGAGTATGATGCCCTGGCCGCTAAAGTCAACAGCACCCTGCCGTAGTGTCCCTTGCCCCTTTTTTGGAGAATTTTGGGGGGTGGGAATTGGGAGTTGGGTTGTTTTTGGGACTTTTGAAGGACAATTGTTGAGGTTAGGGAGGGTCTTGCGGGAGATTATTTTGTTAGGGCTACAAAAATATACTTTTTGAAACTTTATCTGACCATACCTGTTTTTTACTGCTTTTGAGTCTGGTGGGTGGGGGTTTAACAGTAAGTTTGTTTTCCTGAAGAGTCTTAGGACTTTAGTAGTACTACCGTCAATCTCTCATCTCTCCTAATACTCCATTATACTACCTCCCACCAAACGCTTATCTTACGTGTAATTTGTGTTTGAAAGTAGGGCTAGGCCCAGGGCTGGCTCCACGAAAAATGGCGATTAAGGTTGGCAATCCTGGGCGGATGAAATGTCCTCCTCATTGCGGTGGTACTAGTGGTGTGACACAGTGGCAGTTGGAAAAAAAGAAAATGAAACCTGGTTTGTCCTTACTGTAGCATTACAATGGTACGATAGAGAATATAGCAGGTGACAGTACACTAGAACAGTGCCACAATGTAGCCTAACAAATGGTAAAGTATTGAAAGTATGACTTGTACTTGTGTTGAATTTCTTTGACATTGGCTACTACTACAAGAAATAGTACTGAAGCTGAGTAAGTCTAGAATATATCCTTGGATTCCTTCACCAGCCTGTTGCTATGACCTTATCCTCCCCAGCAAGTGTGTGGAATTATTGATGTCATTTAGTCACACATCAAGCAAAACCACACAGCCCGGGGGAAGAGGGTTAGGGTTTGGAAAATGGATGGGAATGGGGGTTGCTTTTTGGGTAGGTTTTGTTGAGAGAAGAAAAAAAAAGCACGGCATGGACAAACAATAATTGAAGATAAAGAAATCTTTGGGTACAAAGCTAACCATAAATCTTTTAAGTGACATAAAGGAAGTGCATGCACTACTGCATGCATTGTTACTGAAAAGTAAGTAGTACTAGAATGTGACAGTACAGGGCTGCAGCGTTTTCACTTGCCTATCTCTGCACTCAGAGAAACACTTCTTACATTAAATTAGGTTTAAAAAATAGCCAAAGTAAAACCTATAGAATGGCTGTAGGGATCAATTTAGAAGCAGAGAGAGATCCAAGAAATGCAGTCACACTCATAGGAGAAAACAATGGATACTGTATCTGTATGTTGTTGTAGTTGTCCTGTTGAATTTGGTAAGTAAGTTGCATGCAGGAAACAATTCCTCTTATTAGCGGCACTCCTCCATTCCAGCTGACGCTTCGTCCATCAATGTTGGTGACCAGAAGACACCCTGTTCACTGCCTGCCTGGCGGATGCTGAATTGCGGCTCGCTAATGTGAAGCCTGACTCCATCCTTTTTTCCCCATTGCCCAGACTGAAACCCGGCCTGTAATTATTGAACGAAAAACAGGAAGTGATATTAGAACACCACTGATAAATAAATATAAGGTGTGTACGCTGTGTAGTGCAAAAAGTCACACTTTGATTTTCCTAATAGACAGTACAATATTTTTGAAAGTGCGTACTCTGTCTGAGTCACCTTTTGAAGGATAAATAAGTATGGGCAAATTAATTTAGTGGATCTTTCCCCTCAAGCTAGGTGTACTGTAAACTGTGTTTTAGAACAAAATTAGACCTTCCCTGCAGTGCTCCTACCCAGACCCTTACTAAAGCCAGTCGCAAAAATGTAGAAGACCCCCAATCAGATCTCAAAAAACAAGGCCTATCAGAAAATTGGTGACAAAACGTACTTTGAAAGTAAAAGTAGGCCCAAATACCCCCTAACCCACCGTGGATTGTATTCAAACCACTTGCAAGCAAGCAAAAGTATCCATAGCCAGCATCGCTCCAAGACTCGAAAACCCCCCCACCCAAACACATGCAATAGAAATACTGCTAAGCCTAACGTGCCCTAAGTTAAGAATAGTGGCAAAGGCTTTCTTTAACTATGCCAAATCCCCCCTTTCCCACCATGGATTTTCTTCAAATGACTTGCAACCAAAATTACACATTCTCACGAGTGCTCTGAGACCCCAGAACTCAGTTGCAAAAATCTAGAATAGCCCGAAACACATGCAATCCTGCTGCTAGGGCTAACCCTAACGAACCCTAAGTTACAAATGGATTTTGTCCAAACCACTTCTATCCGGTATTAGACCTTCCCAGGAATGCCCCAAGACCCGCCAACCCACCCGCAAAAAAGCACAACACCCCCAAACAGCCAAAAAGGAAAATCTCATACTTACAATATTTCTCGGCCTTCGGTTCAAACGCGCTGTGCAGCTAGGTCATAACTCCCGTTTTCCATCACGGATTTCCTGAAAAGCAAATGCAATCAAGATTAGACTGTCCCAGAAGTGCTCCCAGACCCCAAAACTCACCCACAAACACCCGGAACCCCCCCCAAAGAGCACCTCAAAGGCAAGCAAGGCAGCAAAAACGCAAACAAATTTCTGCGTCAGATTTGGTCCAAACCACTTTTATCCGGTATTAGAGCTTCCCAGCAATGGCCCCAGAGCCATGAACCCAGGTGAAAACTAGTAGAAGACCCCCAAACAGCCAAAAAGCAAAAGTACAAAAATGGGGACCTAGTCATTTTCTTGCCAATTTCCAAAATCACTCCGCGCTCACTCTGCAGCTAGGCCCTAACTCCCCTCTGCCACCATGGATTTGCTTCAAACCTCTTGCAAACTAAAGTATCCATAGCCAGCAGTGCTCCCAGACCCCGAAACCCACCCACAAACACCAGGAAGCCCCCCAAACAGGCCCCCGAAAACGCTACATTGAGCAAAATGTCAGAAATAGCAAAAAATAATTCTGCATGGATTTTGTCCAAACCACTTCTATCCGGTATTAGACCTTCCCAGGAATGCCCCAAGACCCGCCAACCCACCCGCAAAAAAAGCACAACACCCCCAAACAGCCAAAAAGGAAAATCTCATACTTAAAATGTATCTCGTCCTTCGGTCCAAACGCGCTGTGCAGCTAGGTCATAACTCCCGTTTTCCACCACGGATTTCCTGAAAAGCAAATGCAATCAAGATTATACTGTCCCAGCAGTGCTCCCAGACCCCAAAACTCACCCACAAACACCGGAACCCCCCTAAAGAGCACCTCAAAGGCAAGCAAGTCAGCAAAAACGCAAAAAAAATTCTGCCTCCGATCTGGTCCAAACCACTTTACCCCGGTATTAGAGCTTCCCAGCAATGGCCCCAGAGCTGTCAACCCAGGCGAAAACTAGTAGAAGACTCCCAAACAGCCAAAAAGCAAAAGTACAAAAATGGGGACTTAGTCATTTTCTTGCCAATTTCCAAAATCACTCCGCGCGCGCTCTGCAGCTAGGCCCTAACTCCCCTCTGCCACCATGGATTTGCTTCAAACCTCTTGCAAACTAAAGTATCCATAGCCAGCAGTGCTCCCAGACCCCGAAACCCACCCACAAACACCCGGAAGCCCCCCAAACAGGCCCCCGAAAACTTTACATTGAGCGAAATGTCAGAAATAGCAAAAAAAAATTCTGCATGGATTTTGTCCAAACCACTTCTATCCGGTATTAGACCTTCCCAGGAATGCCCCAAGACCCGCCAACCCACCCGCAAAAAAGCACAACACCCCCAAACAGCCAAAAAGGAAAATCTCATGCTTACAATATTTCTCGGCCTTCGGTCCAAACGCGCTGTGCAGTTAGGTCATAACTCCCGTTTTCCACCACAGATTTCCTGAAAAGCAAATGCAATCAAGATTAGACTGTCCCAGCAGTGCTCCCAGACCCCAAAACTCACCCACAAACACCAGGGACCCCCCAAAGAGCACCTCAAAGGCAAGCAAGTCAGCAAAAACGCAAAAAGATTTCCGCCTCCGATTTGGCCCAAACCACTTTTATCCGGTATTAGAGCTTCCCAGCAATGGCCCCAGAGCCGTCAACTCACCTGCAAAGAAGTAGAACACCCCCACAAGTGCTGAGTCTTTCTTCATTGGGCGTAATCCAGCCCTCTGCTTTGAGGGAAATAGGAGTCTGGAGGAGGAGGATAGAGGAGCATGTTCTTCTGAACTTGTGAACCTGAGGAATGGAGACTGCGGCACCTTCAAATCAATAAGCAAACAAGTGAAGACAGTTCTGCTGATGGGCTTGTTTTTGTGATTAGGTGATAAAAGTTTGAATTAAATTAACTGTGCAAAACAAAGAAAGACAGACACACAAGAATAAAAGTGAATAAGGACGAAAAAGAAAGTTATTGATTCATTGTCTCATTTTCAGGGCTCGGTGTCAGGGAATAAGAATAAGAGTTCGTCATCATACTCTGCGAATTCAGGCAGGGTGAGGTCAGTGTCTCTGAACAGAGAACAAATTCCCTCATCTACGTTGCTGTCCTCCTCGTCTTCATGCAGCGTGCTCTCTTGTACTTTGTAATCTGGTGGTATGAGGTGCTGATTCATCTTGATCATTGTTAACCTCTCCACATTTTTGGGGGAGAGGCGGCTCCGTTTGGGAGTTACAATGCCACCTGCAGCACTGAAAACACGTTCAGAAGACACGCTTGCGAGTGGGCAAGACAAGTAGTTTATAGCCAGGTTGGAGAGCTGTGGCCACAATTCTTTTTTCCCATGCCAATACGCCAATGGGTCTGCATTAACATAGACCTCTGTTGAGTCATTCAGATAGTCCTGCACCATCGACTCAAGGTCCTCCAAGGTTCCTCCACTTTGCTTACTTTTTGCTGTGACCTTTTGAGAACCAAACCCAAGCCAAGTTAGCCAATCCTCTTCTGCATCCAATGTTACTGTTGTGTCTGGTGCAGATGATCCGGTTGCCGGTGACTTTAACGGCTGAGAGGTCACTTGTGCCACAGCCACAGGTGCAGAAGTGGATTGTTTTGACTGGGGATGGCCTGCTGATGCTGATGTACTGCCTTTTCCTTCAATGTGCTGCAGTTCTCTTTCAAACCTCTTGGCTGACGAGGCTAACCAATGTTTGTACTTTGTAACATCTTCATCAGCAAAAGGAAAGAATGCTCGGCCTGCCAGCGCCTTTTTGTAGCGTGGATCCAGAATAGTAGCACAAATGTAATGCTGTTCTGAGTGGATCATTTTAAGACGTTCATCACCACGTAGGCGCTCTAATAATTTCTCCGCCAAAACAAAAGAGTCTTGGTTTTTTTCATCTTTTTGAAACACAGAAGACACCGCCTTCAGTTGTAGCTCCAGCATGCACAACAATGGGATAGCTTTCCCAAATTACAGTCCTCCTTGCTGACTGCACGCGTGAAGACCTCAAAAGGACGAAGCATGTCTGTCAGGCTTTTAACTAGGTCCCATTGCGCCGCATCTATCCTCAGGTCCTTCTGAGCTGTACCCAGTGTTAAGAAATAGTGATCGAGTACCGTATACTGCTCATACAGACGCTCAAGCATGTAGAAGGTTGAGTTCCAACGTGTTGGCACCTCCTGGATGAGTGCTTTCACTGGCATTCGATGTTCATGTAGCAGGCTCCTCAGATGCTTCCGGGCCTTAAAAGGACATTCTTCGGCAGGTGGCCACTAACTCGCACGCTGGACTGTCTTCATCACTCAAGAATTTTTTAACAACCAGGTTTATACAGTGCTCCAAACACGGCACTCTGAAATACTGACCCAGCTCCATGGCCTTAACTACATTGGCACCATTATCCGTGGAAACATAACCAATCTGGCGTTTTTGGGGGGACAACCATTGAAAGACCTTTGTGTTAAACTCATCCAAAATGTTTTGTGCTGTGTGACGTTTCTCCAAGCCAAACATGGCTAGTGTTGCATGTTTCCGAGCAGCTTTAAAAACTTGGTCCGGGTCAACACCTGCGTTTAGCTTTGCTTTAACCCCGGAAAAAGAGACCCAGTGTGTAGTGATGCACATGTAATCAGCGCCTACGCCACTGGACCACATGTCTGTTTCAGATGTATAGTGTGAACAGCACTCTTCTGCAAAGCTGCCCCAATCACCGCTCCAGCACATCTTCATGTAGTGCTGGAACCGCAACTCTGGCAAAATAGAACCGGCTAGGAACCTTCCATTTTGGGCAGAGCGCTGCCACTAATTCTAGAAAATCAACCCCTTCTACAAAAAGAAAAAGGGAGAAGGTCCAGAGCTAGCATTTTAGCCAGCTTAGTGTTATACAGACGCGTCAGTGGGTGGTTGCGTTCATATGACGCGTCTGAAAAAAACATGTTTCTAATGTTGCCCTGGACCAAGCATTTACGGGATGATGATGATGATTTCTTTGACCCAGTTACGCTCGTTGATGAACTTTTTCGCATTGGTGTCTCACTCTCTCCCACACTCTTAGTGTGGCTCACATGGGATGTGCTGCTGACAGGGGTACGGGTGTAAGTGAAGTATTTGACACATCTTCTTCCTCCTCGTCATCATCAGATGAAACATCAACGTTTTCTTGACGTGCAATTCAGGCTTCCTTGATCGCCTTTAGGTGCACAAACCATTGAAGAGCGTGCTGTCTCTTAAGATGACCTCTCTGGCCTCCGGTACCATAGTTGGTACCAAACTTACCACGACTAACTGCAAGCTTACAAATGCTACAAATGGCGAAGTTTTCCCTTTTTGGGCAAACACTAAAGAAGTCCCAAGCTGGGGACTTGAATTGTCTGTGGGGGCCGGAGGAGGCGGCGATACTGGTGGTCATGCTGCTAATGCCAAATGAAGTGGAGGTCCTTTCTGGCGAGGAAGAAATATGGAAGCAGTATGTGTTGGTGTACTAGTTAACTCCAATGATTGTGGTGTTTCTTCCATTGCCTCCTCGTCAACAACATCATCACGCTCAGCAGCTTCTCGGGCTAGGGTCAAATTGTCTGTTTGCTGCATGCCCGCTGGGGCTGCAGTGACCTTTATGATGACTGGGTCGTTGTCGTGACAGTCTTCATCAGAAGCAGTATCCGCCACTTCTTGTTGAGCCTCATCACACTCCATAACTATAAGACGTTGGACGAGCTTCCTTTTACGCTTAACTACCTTTGTCAGATCATGGTGTGCCTCAATCTCAGACGGCAGTGCTGGTGGTTCTCAATTTTGATCCATATCATCAGAAGGAGGTGGGCTTGAAGAAGATGTAGACTACACCCTTGATCTTTTCCTTGCTAGGGATGTGGAAGACAATGAATGATCATCAGGAGAAGTGGCTTCCTCAAAAGATACCTCGGCTTGATTGTCGATTTCCTGATGTGGGCCTACTTCGGGAGGAACAACTATTGTGGGCACTTGTGACCCTCCATGCACCTCTGCTTGCGCATCTCCTTGCGCTGCCTCTCCTTCCACATGTACTTGGGCTTGTACTTGCACATGTGGTTGTTGTTGCGGCTGTGGTTGTTCAACACTCGTCAGATGAGTTACAACAACCTGTGTTGATTGAGGGAAATTGCTGCTACTTTCTTCGATGAGCCAACATCACTGGTTGATGGTGATTGAACAACTAGACTAAGTGCCTCTGCAGCACTCAAGGGCTTGGACTTAAGTTGGCGTGGTGGTGGTGGCACTGAGCCCAATAGTGCGGAGGTGCTGCTCCCAGCATGGTCCCCAGCAGATCCCGCTGCTGCTGCAGGCATACTTTTTTTTTTACTCCTAAAAAATTTGACTGGGCATAAAGGTTGAAAGCTAGGCAAAATGGTTGCAGACCTAAGAACACTGCCTGCATTCAAAATGGCCCCCTGCCTCCCAGCACATGGCCAGGGCCTCCCTGTAGACGCACTCAAAATGGCCCCCACCCACATGGCCTGTCCCCATGAACACCCAAAAAAATCGAAAAACACAGAAAAATCAGCACAATCCTATGGCATCCATGCCCTCCATGATGTTTAACTTCAAGACATCCCACAGAAAGACTAGGCCCATGCAACACTCACTACCCCTGGTGAAAAGGCCACAACAACAGCCCAAAAAAACGAAAATCACAGAAAAATCAGCACAATCCCAAGCCATTCAGGCCCTCCATGATGTTTAAACTCAAGACACCCCACAGAAAGACTAGGCCCATGCAACACTCACTACCCCTGGGCATAAAGGTTGAAAGCTAGGCAAAATGGTTGCAGACCTAAGAACACTGCCTGCATTCAAAATGGCCCCCTGCCTCCCAGCATATGGCCAGGGCCTGCCTGTAGCAGCACTCAAAATGGCCCCCACCCACATGGCCTGTCCCCATGAACACCCCAAAAAATCGAAAAACACAGAAAAATCAGCACCATCCCATGCCATCCATGCCCTCCATGATGTTTAAATTCAAGACACCCCACAGAAAGACTAGGCCCATGCAACACTCACTACCCCTGGTGAAAAAGGCCACAACAACAGCCCAAAAAAACGAAAATCACAGAAAAATCAGCACAATCCCAAGCCATCTAGGCCCTCCATGATGTTTAAATTCAAGACACCCCACAGAAATACTAGGCCCATGCAACACTCACTAGCCCTGGGCATAAAGATTGAAAGCTAGGCAAAATGGTTGCAGACCTAAGAACACTGCCTGCATTCAAAATGGCCCGCTGCCTCCCAGCACATGGCCAGGGCCTGCCTGTAGCAGCACTCAAAATGGCCCCACCCACATGGCCTGTCCCCATGAACACCCCAAAAAATCGAAAAACACAGAAAAACCAGCACAATCCCATGCCATCCATGCCCTCCATGATGTTTAAATTCAAGACACCCCACAGAAAGACTAGGCCCATGCAACACTCACTACCCCTGGTGAAAAGGCCACAACAACAGCCCAAAAAAACGAAAATCACAGAAAAATCAGCACAATCCCAAGCCATCCAGGCCCTCCATGATGTTTAAATTCAAGACACCCCACGGAAAGACTCAGTCCACCCGCCGCTGAGTACCCCTGGGCAAAAGTCCCCAACAAAAGCCCAAAAATCGAAAATTCCTTGTAGTTGCAGCAACTGTAATGCCCCAAACAAACTTACTTGTGAAATTTCTAATCCAAAAGTGATCCAAAGAAAGTCAAAAAGGCCTCAAATCCAAATATCCAGCAGCATCCACAAAAAGTAATCCTTCCAGATCCAAATGAAAAGTGACCAGGAGATGGACAAAGCACTGGGAGGAGCCTGTTGGACAGGAACAGGAAGTTGGAGACTGTGGGGCACTTCCTTCCTCCCACCCCCCCTCCCCAAAATGGACTCCTCGCAAAAAAAGTGCAGGAAAATGTCAACCTGAGGAGTTATTCAGATAAAAATCATCATTTTCAGAAGGTTTATGCTGCTTGCTGGTGGATTTCTTGTGCAGAATTGCTAATTTTGAGTTTTCGCGAGTGCGAGATTGTTGCTGCCAGCCACATCTACGTGTTCGCAATTGCGATCTCACGCGATACGTGATCACGGCGTACTCGCATTGACAAACTCTCGCTGTGTAAGGTGGCAAGCCGCGATGACGTAATTGCGGTCGCCGAACTTACGCGGGATCCCGCAGCAAGATCCAAAATGGTGCAGCACTCCCGAAATATCGAGAAAAACAACTCGGCAAATGCTGAATGACGGTAAGTGAACGCAGCACGCCGCAAAATTGTATCACCAAGAAAAAAAATGCGCTGCGTGCAAATTTGCGGATTTTGCGGGAAATTCGCGAATCTCACGGATTGCGAATTTACCGAAAATCCGCAAAATCCGCGAGCGGAACGGATTTTCCGCCCATGCTTAGCCTTTTGCTTAAATGGTGTTAATCTGTTCAGTAGTTCCTGAGAAAATTATGGTTAAATTCATTTATATATTTTTGGGTGTGGGGGATCCGCGGATTGTGAGAGGATTGTCATCCTATTATAAGCGCACCGTCCTGATCACGCGCTCAATGCTAATTGGCTGTCAAGCGGTTGTAAACATTTGAAACCAGGAACTGTTGGCAGACATTTTGTGCCTCGGTAGAAGCGAGGCTAAGGAAGTCAGTGGAATATGTGTTCAAAACAGAGAAAGGGGGAAGGGTAGAAATAATGTTACCCTGTATATCCTAAGGGTCCACATTTTTTTTTCTTTTAAACAGGGATGTGAGTAGGGTGCGTGGACTGTGCCATAAAATAAATAAAATAGAATGGAGTTTTTTTTAAATAATTAGTCTCTGGGGAATTACATTCCGGGGGCAAAATGTTTACATTTTATGTGGGGCCTAGAGGGACCTCCAGCCTCGGTGTCCGTCAGTGCCCGGGGCTGAAAAGAAAAAAAATGGTGGGGGGAGTGGTCGAAGGTCCTGAAAGCCGCTGGGACCATCACCCGTTGGGGGTTTATGTATTGTGTGAGGGGGACTATATGGCTCCCCTACTGGAGTACTTGCGGGCCCCGTTACCCACTGGGGCTACCAAAAAAAGTATGGCTAGGGAGGTGGGCCTGTAAGGTCTCTGAAGTCCCGGGGACCACCACTCCCCAGGGCTTATTGTATTGTGGAAGGGCCGGTTCCTATAGTGTTCCGGGGTGTCCATACCGCCCTCCCTTAGCAACGAAATCTGTGCTCTCATCCAAAATCAAAATCAGATTGCTTTTCCGCATGGGGAGTTGTATGTTAGTAGCTTGTGATGTGGAAAAGTAATACCAAGTCCCAAATGCGTAGAAGTTGTGCATCAAAGGTGCTGTAGTCGCACACCCTACAGATTATGACTCGTGAATCCAATATAATGCATATTTAAATAACGAAGCAAACATCATTCACTGGATGATGTCATCAGTTATGCCATCAGTGAGGTCATTTGAGATGTCATCAGTGATGTCACTGACCTTGTCATGAATGATGTAATATGTGACATCATCAGCAGTGTATTGCGGGTGAGCGAAATCTAGTTAGTACAACTAGCTATATAGGAGCAATTTCAATGGTTTTGTATGAGTGAAATGTCCGGCTAACTATAACACCCCTAAAACGTATAGTTTTTTCAGTGAATTTTTAAGGTTTTTTAAATGCTAATTCCTAACTATATAAGGCCTGAAATCTATGTTTTTTCCAGTGAATTTCAAAGGTTTTTTAAATGCTAATTCCTAACTATATAACGCCTGAAACCTATGGTTTTTTCGGTGAATTTGCAAGGTTTGTTAAATGCTAATTCCTAACTATATAAGGCCTGAAACCTATGTTTTTTTCAGTGAATTTCAAAGTTTTTTTTAATGCTAATTCCTAACTATATAAGACCTGAAAGCCCACCAGGAATCTCCAGTATGCGCCAGGGGACTGCATTGCAGAGAGGTGTAATGAAGCCACGCCCCTTTTTACACCTCTCTGCAACGCAGCCCCCATGCATGTTTGAAGAGGGGGAACTAATTCCCGTTGCATACTGGGGGGCCCTGGGGGCCAACTAGCCCACCTGGAACCTCCAGTATGCGCCAAGGGGCTGCATTGCAGAGGTGTAATGAGGCTATGCCCCTTGTTACACCTCTCTGCAACGCAGCCCCCCTGCCGCGTTTGCAGAGGGGGTACTAATTCCCCTTGCATACTGGGGGTCCCTGGGGGCCAACTAGCCCACCAGGAGCCTCCAGGATGCGCCAGGGGGCTGCATTGCAGAGAGGTGTAATGAGGCCACACCCTTTTTTACACCTCTCTGCAAAGCAGCCCCAGTGCATGTTTGAAGAGGGGGAACTAATTCCCCTTGCATACAAGTGGTCCCTGGGGGCCAACTAGCCCACCCGGAACCTCCAGTATGTGCCAGGGGGCTGCATTGCACAGAGGTGTAATGAGGCTATGCCCCTTTTTACACCTCTCTGCAACGCAGGCCACTGGTGCGTTTGCAGAGGGGGGATTAATTCCCCTTGCATACTGGGGGTCCCTGGGCCATATCTGCCCAAACACCGATATTCCGAACGATTGAAAATGACTATTCTTGAGAAACATTTGGATTTGGATTATCATGTCCTGTACTTTGGAATTTTTGAAAGACTGACTTTGAGGATGCTATAAATTACTCAAGTCTGCCCGAATTGTGTGGGTAAAATTGATACCTAGTCACTTTGAATAAGAATGTACTTACGTCTCGTCTAACATTTAGAAGAAACATCTAGTTATATGACAACAGGATACGACATAACTTGAAGGAAATAAGAACGCCCTGAAGAAGTTCTGTTGTACAGAACGAAACGTTTCGGCTGGCTGTGGTAAATAAACTTAAGGAAAATAAAAGCATTTGAATATACACCAAGATTCAGCGCTTCAATAAGCACTCTAAGTGATATGATTTGATTGGACTTATTGTGCAAGTGGTGCTGTGCCAAACTTTGGAATATTCTCCACTACTCTCTACTACTTACTCTCTCCTACGCCACTACTCTCTACTACTCACTCTCTACTACTCATTCTCTACTACTCTCTACTACTCTCTCTCTACTACTCACTCCCTACTACTCACTATCTACTACTCTCTACTACTCACTCTCTACTACTCTCTACTCTCTTATTCTCACTCTCTACTACTCTCTCTCTACTACTCACTCTCTGCTACTCTCTCTCTACTACTCTCTACTACTCACTCTCTACTACTCACTCTACTACTCACTCCCTACTACTCTCTACTACTCACTCTCTACTACTTTCTCTCCACTAGTCCCTACTACTCATTCTGCTTCTCACTCTCTATACTCTCTACTATTCACTCTCTCTGCTACTCACTCTCTACTACTCTCTACTACTCACTCTCTACTACTCACTCTCTACTACTCTCTACTACTCACTCTTTACTACTCTCTACTACTCACTCTCTACTGCTCTCTACTACTTACTCCACTACTTACTCTCTACTACTCTCTACTACTCACTCTATACTACTCTCTACTACTCACTCTACTATTCACTCTACTACTCTCTACTACTCGCTCTCTGCTACTCTCTCTACTGCTCTCTACTACTCTCTACTACTCACTTTCTTCTCTCTATTACTCACTCTCTACTCTCTACCTCTCTACCTCTCTCTACTTCTCTCTCTACTAGTCTCTACCTCTCTACCGCTATCTCTCTACCTCTACCTCTCTACCTCTACACCTGCATATGCATTTATATATATGTATGTGTATATATATATATATATATATATATATATATATATATATATATATATATATACATATATAAACATATATAATCTGTATATCTATATAAATGCAAATATAAATGCATGCATACATATACAAATATGCATACATATGCATGTTATTTACATGAAAGTTTAAAAAACACTAATAAAAGCAAAGCTAAAAAGCCACCTCATTACAAACAGAATGGTTTTAACTTAAACGAGCGCGAGATCTATTGCATTTTCAATGCTTGTTTAGTTTGGTTCCATCAAGAAGGCATTCAGATGTGTCACACATTTGCCATAAATTCGGAATTTTAGCACTCTAGTTGCTCACTAGATCACTGTAGTAAAGCTGCTGCTCACCAGGGAAGTCTGCTTCTGGTATTCAAAGTGCATGTTTCAGTCTGCATGTCAGAATTTTTTTAATGAAATAGAAGAGGATTTGAGAAGTCACTCAAAATGTGCCCTAATTTTTCTTTCTGAAGCACTAACCATACTTTCTACGGCAAAATGAACCCCCTCATTTTGTTCCTTTTTAAATTAAATGTTGTCAGACTTACCACTTCATTCCAATCAAGATAGCTTCTTGTGTGCCATACTTTTGTCATAAGTAAGACTGTTAGCGCTCTAGTTGTTCTTTAGAACACTCTGGGACATTCTGTCATTGGGCTATACTTGGGCTACATCTGGGTGATATTTGGGCTACATTTAGGCTCGTTTGTCTCTGGTGGCCATCCTGGGAGACTGCATGTCAGAATTTTTTAATGAAATTGAAGAGGATTTGAGAAGTCACTCAAAATGTGTCCTAATTTTTCTTTCTGCAGCACTAATCATACTTTCTACGGCAAAATATACCCCCTCATTTTGTTCCTTTTTAAATTAAATGTTTTAAGAGTTACCACTTTATTCCAATCAAGATGGCTTCAGGTGTGCCATACCTTTGTAATAAGTAGGACTGTTAGCGCTCTGGTTGTTCTTTAGAACACTCTGGGACATTCTGTCATTGTGCTATACTTGGGCTAAATCTGGGTGATATTTGGGCTACATTTGGGCTCTTTTGTCTCTGGTGGCCATCTTAGGAGACTGCATGTCAGACTGTTTTAATGAAATAGAAGAGGATTTGAGAAGTCACTCAAAATGTGCCCTAATTTTTCTTTCTGCAGCACTATTAATACTTTCTATGGCAAAATATACCCCCTCATTTTGTTCCTTTTTAAATTAAACGTTTTAAGAGTTACCACTTTATTCCAATCAAGATGGCTTCAGGTGTGCTATACCTTTGTAATAAGTAGGACTGTAAGTGCTCTAGTTGTTCTTTAGAACACTCTAGGAGGCTGCAGTAGAACACAAAGGAATCAACTGACAGTCTCTGTCCTTTTTGGATGTACATGTTTTACTGAGAATGTCAGACTTCATTCTCACATGATTGAGAAAGATAATCTGAATTTACAGAAAATATGCTTTCAGTTTAGCTTATAGATCCCCTTCCAAACCACTGTGGGAAAAGCATGAGATAAGAGTTTTCTTTCAAACATGATTCATGATATCACAGCAGAAGGCTTTTTCACATGGTAAAATCACCTTAGAACACACCACAATTCCTAAATTAAGTATGGTACCATCAGCAAATTATTTATAATGTAACGAAAGTCCTAAAACCCTCTAATAACTACAATGCTTTTTAATGAGGTGCTATCATGTATATTGGTCCCAAAATGGCTGCCAACACTTCTTGGATGAAGTGCTGACAGCCAATCAGATCAGATGTGTGGTTAGGCTCTGCCCAGATATATATGTGTTTTTGAAGTTAATTTTCATAAAAACCACTGGAGCAATTTTCACCAAACGTAGCAAAGGCACATCTGCATACCAGTCCCTATAATTTTGCAAAGTTTGGCGTTATTCCATTCAGCGGTTCGGGCTGTAGACTTGTCAGACCGTCCCATGGAAATTAACATGGGGACAACACATTTTGGGACCCCCCTTTTTTCTCAGCCTCCACTTCACGAATCCCACCGAAACTTTCAAGGAAGGAGCGGAGCGGAGCTGGCCAAACTTTTGGAAAATTACACGCAAATTGCTCAATCTGCGTCAAAGTTATTCCCAATAGAATGTTGCGGATTACCTAAGTTCTGCAGAATTTTTCGATGTCCAAGTTTACATTGACCACAACACAATTCAGACAAAATTACACAGGAAAAGCACTGCGGGAAATTCCATCCTACATGCCCGCAGTGCTCACCCTCCACACACAATCAACAGCATACCGTTAGGCGAATTTATTCGTATTAAATGAATTTGTAGCAGTTCTGATACCACCAATCAGTGTTTTGCTGATTCCAGGGAAAGATTCCTCAGGCGAGGTTACAAACATGACATTTTAGACCGTGCTCTTACAAATGCTCTAGCTCGCCCAAGGGAGGAACTTCTAACCCCGAGAACTAATACCACCATAGATTCTGCTACTGCTGGATCTATTCGCTTCATCACCACCTACTGCTCCCAGGTACCTAAACTAAGAAAGGTCATAAAGTCAGAGTGGCCGATTGTGCTAACAGATGTTATTTTAGGCCCATTTCTACCTAAGCTACCGACCATCACCTTTAGGAGGGCTCCTTCCATGAAAGATCTATTGGATACAACACAACCTGATCTCCAACCTAAAACTTCCTGGCTTAACAAACCAGGTTTTTTTAGGTGCACTTCGTGCAGGGCCTGCACGTTTGCTGTCAATGGTACACATTACATATCAGCTTTTAGTGAGAGACCAATTCCAATAAAAGAACATCTTACATGTCGCAGCAATTTTGTGGTATATCAACTCACCTGCACATGCTCACTATCATATATTGGTAGCACTAAGCTGCAAGCAAACCAACGCATCTTGCAGCACATACGAGCAATAGTAAACTCTGACATGAACTATCCAGTGGCTCGCCACTTTAGGGCAGTGCACAATAAAAAACTTAAAGATCTTAACTATACTTTATTGGGCTCTGTCGCTAATCCGGGCAGAGGTGGTGATCGTGAGAAACTTTTGCGACAAAAAGAAGCCTACTTTTTACTGCTGCTCGATACAAGATCTCCTAACGGTTTAAATGCTTTTGATGAATTACACCATTTTTTATAATTGTGTTGATTGTTGAATCATCGGTCTCTTTGAGTTATCCTTTGCTAATATTCAAATGTATTTCAGAGTACATATATATACATGATGAATTTTGGATAGTATGTAGTGTACACTTTGTTGTAGGGTCCAGATGAGTTTCAACCGCCTACATTTTTAATATTACATGTATCTAACATCTGAATGTGTTGATCACGTTTTTTAGCACTTGCACTTTAGCAATCAAGCATTTTGAGAAATTGACATACAAAAGTTGATCATATGAAATCTATTCGTGAAGGCTAGTGTTGCATGGTCATATAGTTGCATTTTGCACTTGCAATTTATTCGTTTACACTATATATATGTGTAATTTTGATACGGACCGTAAATGTTTCATTGTTTATAATCTGAAACTTACTACATGACAATGCCTGTACAAACAGTTTTTTTGAACCTGAAGGGATTTAACCTAGTAATTGCTGTTTATACTGCTTTGTTTTGCTCCTTCATTCATAAGCACTATGCTTTAATTTTTTCTTCAGATCATTATTAGTTATCTGATCTTGTTTACTACTTTTGTTTGTTTTACTGCTTGTTTGTAATCACACTTTACCCATGCGTCCTGTTTCTTTAGGTGTTTGGGCTTTTAACTTCCATATAATGCTCTGCCTACTCCTGACGCGTCATGTGACCAAGATCCGTTCCCGGAGCGAAACGCGTCAGGGAGGGCAATTGCTCTGACACACTTATGCAAAATAAACATTGCACTGCTGGCACTTTAATCGGTGTTGTGGCTTTGATGATTTAACATCTAACTGATCGAATGCTGGAGTGGAGGTCTACGCCCGTTTAGACCGCAGTGAGAAGCGGTCGGAATTCCTTTTATATATATATATATATATATATAAAACATCAAGTTTTGCCCAGAGTGGGAGAGCCCTCTCACCAACATGTTCTCATAGTGCAGGATCAGCCACAGGTACCAGCCCGTACTTCAAACCTGGCCACAGGCTCGACGCGTTTCGAAATTGCTTTCTTTTTCAGGAGCCACACAGAATGAGGACGCCAACAGCATAGTTGAGGAACACCTGCTTTTATTTATGAAGAGTCCCGCCCTTGTTGAGCCGGAGTTCATGCGCCTTGCAACACCGCAAGGCACCCTGGTTGATGCAGTCCTGAACCATGTTTTGCCCAAGTGGGTGCTGTTGGGGGCCGCACTGTGAATACCACCCCAGTGGGTCCAAGATGGAGAGGGCGAAGCACCCGTCGCTTTACGTACCCTCCTGCAAGTGAATGCTGATGTCCCAAATGCCAGCCGGGTTACCGACCAGCAGGTCTGCAAACAGCAGCGGGGCAGTCCCGCGACTTGGAGCAAGCCGCCTTTAAATAAAACATCAAGTTTTGCCCAGAGTGGGAGAGCCCTCTCACCAACATGTTCTCATAGTGCAGGATCAGCCACAGGTACCAGCCCGTACTTCAAACCTGGCCACAGGCTCGACGCGTTTCGAAATTGCTTTCTTTTTCAGGAGCCACACAGAATGAGGACGCCAACAGCATAGTTGAGGAACACCTGCTTTTATTTATGAAGAGTCCCGCCCTTGTTGAGCCGGAGTTCATGCGCCTTGCAACACCGCAAGGCACCCTGGTTGATGCAGTCCTGAACCATGTTTTGCCCAAGTGGGTGCTGTTGGGGGCCGCACTGTGAATACCACCCCAGTGGGTCCAAGATGGAGAGGGCGAAGCACCCGTCGCTTTACGTACCCTCCTGCAAGTGAATGCTGATGTCCCAAATGCCAGCCGGGTTACCGACCAGCAGGTCTGCAAACAGCAGCGGGGCAGTCCCGCGACTTGGAGCAAGCCGCCTTTAAATAAAACATCAAGTTTTGCCCAGAGTGGGAGAGCCCTCTCACCAACATGTTCTCATAGTGCAGGATCAGCCACAGGTACCAGCCCGTACTTCAAACCTGGCCACAGGCTCGACGCGTTTCGAAATTGCTTTCTTTTTCAGGAGCCACACAGAATGAGGACGCCAACAGCATAGTTGAGGAACACCTGCTTTTATTTATGAAGAGTCCCGCCCTTGTTGAGCCGGAGTTCATGCGCCTTGCAACACCGCAAGGCACCCTGGTTGATGCAGTCCTGAACCATGTTTTGCCCAAGTGGGTGCTGTTGGGGGCCGCACTGTGAATACCACCCCAGTGGGTCCAAGATGGAGAGGGCGAAGCACCCGTCGCTTTACGTACCCTCCTGCAAGTGAATGCTGATGTCCCAAATGCCAGCCGGGTTACCGACCAGCAGGTCTGCAAACAGCAGCGGGGCAGTCCCGCGACTTGGAGCAAGCCGCCTTTAAATAAAACATCAAGTTTTGCCCAGAGTGGGAGAGCCCTCTCACCAACATGTTCTCATAGTGCAGGATCAGCCACAGGTACCAGCCCGTACTTCAAACCTGGCCACAGGCTCGACGCGTTTCGAAATTGCTTTCTTTTTCAGGAGCCACACAGAATGAGGACGCCAACAGCATAGTTGAGGAACACCTGCTTTTATTTATGAAGAGTCCCGCCCTTGTTGAGCCGGAGTTCATGCGCCTTGCAACACCGCAAGGCACCCTGGTTGATGCAGTCCTGAACCATGTTTTGCTGTGGCTGATCCTGCACTATGAGAACATGTTGGTGAGAGGGCTCTCCCACTCTGGGCAAAACTTGATGTTTTATATATATATATATATATATATATATATATATATATATATATATATATATATATTACCTACTGGCGGTCGCCAGTAGGTATATATAGTTAGGATTTTTTCCCTATGGGATTTCTGAAAATTCTATGTCGAATGACTTTGGCGTTTGTGGACGGAATTGGCTGAAATTTTCTGGAAAATGGCACATTTTGTTTCTGAGCAGCTCCTGGAAATTTGGGGGGGTTTCGGCAAGGGGGGGCTGAGATAAAAGGGGGGTCCCAAAACACGTTTTTCCCATGTTAATTTCCATAGGGCGGTTGGACTCACTTTTAGCTCGAACGGCTGAATGGATTTACACAAAACTTGGCAAAATTGTAGGGACTGTTAGCCCGATGTGCCTTTGCTAGGTCTCAATATATGTGCTTCAGTGGATTTTGAGAAATTAACGTTCAAAGTAAGATATATATCTGTAACAGCGCTCCGGGCAGCGATCCGGTTCGCGTACTTATCGCGTATCGGAACTTTGCGATGCGAAGCTGATTGGTTCTCCGGTGTTTGTCAACATTCTAAACAGTCCGGAGCGGCCGCCATCTTGTCTCTCGGTAGGATCGAGAGACAAGAGGAGGCCAAAACAAAGGAGGAAATTACCATAAGGGGGCATAGTAGATCCTCGTTGACCCCCTAGGTTTTATGTGGAGGTTTTAAAAGGGCCCAGCAGGGTCAAATTTTTTTTTTTTTTTTTTTTTTTGCGCGATGAGCGCCTAGTACGCGAACCGGAAAGCGTTCTGGGCAGCATACTATAAGGATAATAGAATGATACACTTTTCAAATACTGTATGTTAATTGTTTGTTGTTTTTGTTATTTTTTTTTTGTTTTCTTTATTTTTAAAGTTTTTTTTTTATTTTGATTGTTTTTCATAATTTATTAAACTTTCTAACATTTCAGTGTCTGAAATGTCATTATTTTCTTGAAATATTGTTTGCAATCTGTGAGGTTGTAAAATGTCCTCATTTTCAAGGAGGGCATCTACTGCTTGGACACATTGCAGCAGTTCTTTATCCAAGCTTTCATCCATAAATTCCATGTCAATTTGATCAATCAATTCTTGGCTGCTCTCTTGCAGGTCCATTTCAAAAGAAACTTGGTTTTCGCCTTCCATTTTGCCTGAAATTTGGATTAAAAAAATATATATTAGTAGAGATAGGGCACTGTTGGGATTAATTTTAGATAGGCAGTTTTTATCAGTGAATTTATCTTTTGGCAGTGTATAGTATCAGAGTGGAAATAGAACTATAAAAAAGTGTATGTGATTTAACCAAGACAAGCCTAACTCCATTCATAACTATAACAGAGAAGTCTATCTAAATACATTACTACTACAGAGGGATAGTATATATCTATCAGAAAAAGTCTACCATATTAAGTTATAGTGCACAATATACTTCAGTTTTAAAAATAACAACTTACCTTTAGAAACAAGTTGAGGTGTTTGGTAGCTATTCAAATGTGATGTACAACAAGAAGTAGCAGTCAAAATGGCTGTGTTTTCTTCTCTTCCTTTATATATATTCAGGTATATAACCAATGAAATGTCAGGTAATAAAAGTAGAAAATGAAAGTAACATTTTCATTGGTTGTCAATTCCAACACTTCAGATGTGTTTTGTGAAGTAATTTACCTCACGGTACTTAGAGAGGTCTACAGGCTAAATGGCTAAATGAAATTTCAATCAAATTTGTGAGAATGAAAGGGATTGTTATGTAGTATGAGCTAATCTATATTTGGTGAGAGTGTCTCTAGTCGTTTTTCTGTAAATTACTTTCCCACCTTTTTTTTGGACCGCTTCCCGGAAAGCGGTCCGGTCCGCGAACTAGGAGCGTAACGGGAGTCCACCATTTTGTGTTTCGGTCGAATCAAGGTATAAAATGGAGGGTAAATAATGTTCTGAATTGGTAGAAGGGGGCATGGTACAAGTATTTTGACCTCCTAGGTTTTCTGAGGGTGGCTGAGGAGGACGATATGTGCGAAGAAAAACCTTTTTTTTTTTAATTTTGCAACGTTAGCTTCCAGTTCGCGTACCGGATAGCGCTCTTTGAGCGTAGTTTGTTGAAAATTACAGAAAAAAGTTAGAAAAAAAATAATAAAAGTGTGTGATCAGATGAAGGGTAGCTCTGAGAAGAGCTTTTGTGGAGAAGTGTGGCTCACGGTGTAGAGCAGGCAGACCCAGAAGCTGAGGTCAGACCCGGGACTAGGGTTCGATTCCCGTCGCGGCAGGGTCTCGAGCTCAAATGTCCACGGACTCGATAATTCTCGCTTCGGTGCCTGCTCTAGTCATGGGTTCTCACTCTGCAACTCTGGGCATTAGCTTGCTTAATCTCCACAACAGCCCCCCGCGGCGGGATGCCTGGCTTTCACCTTGGGGATGCCCGGTAGGGGCTATCTCACAGGGAAAAGCCAGGACGGGTTCCCAACGCAAAAGCGCCGGGACACCCCGTTAGGGGTAGCCGTGCGCTATATAAGTACCGCGAAATTTAAATTTAAATTTGGGTTTATGGTACATTTAGGTACTTATAAGTAGGTACCAATGCACAGTCTTAAATTCAGAATGAAAATTCTGTTGCCCTCATCTGAGAAGTGAACTCCATCTCCTCTGTAGATATCTTGCATGTAGTAACGCAAGTTATTGTTGTACAGGGATCCCATTCCATGGTCTCTCATGAAAGCTGAAACAGATTTGTTTACATGCTTCCTCGCTTTCTCAATTTGTGGAGAAAATTGGTTGGACCACCTCCATTTCTGTCTTTGGCATATATTGGAATATACCAAGGCAGTTTGAGGAAAAAGTGCCATTAATTGCTCAAAGGTGTCCTTTAAAGGCATTTCCAGACCTACCCCTGTCAAAGTGCCCAAATCATTACCTCCACAGTGCACTATTAACAGGTCAGGTTTTGGCAAATGCATAAAGGTTTTCACCAATGGTATCAATTGGTGACATTTTAATCCTCTTTGGCCCAACCACTTAATTTCCACATCCTGTAAATTGAGGTTAGGTAAATTTCTGTTCTCAGCATACCTTTGAGCCCAGTGGATGTAACTATGTCCAACAATCCAGACCTTAAACATGGTGGGAGAAGGTTGTTCTGCAGTCAGATGAAGTGTGGTAATGAAAGGGCAGTTGAAACAGTAGGAGTTTGTAAAGAAAAAAAACTGTGGATTTCCAATGCTAATGAATCATTAGCAGTGATTGGTGCATTTCCATTTCTGAAAACAGAAAGTTAGGGTGCATGGAAGTGTTCTTTGAAAGATGTAATTTGAATGGTCAAGGAAGAAACATTTAATGAAAGATTGCACTGGATACGCAGGTGCACTGAGAGTTCAGAGTTCAATTGAAACATTGTTGTGTGAATTTGCAAACATGAGAGGTCTTCCAGGAGGTGGTTGCTATGGAAAAAAGGCATTGAGGGCAGAGGGGGGAAGGGTTTTGATTTGAAAAAAGTGAGGGAAGAGTTATGATTGGCTAATATGAGAGATATGTGAAATGAATATCTGTATTTCTGTGCTTTCAATAGCTGCAGCCTCTGGAGTGCATCCTTTTTCTTCTGCTGAAGACAATTTGGTGTATTTCTGAGACTGTTTTCAAAACTCAAAATATATTTGCTAAGGTGAGAAAAGATTTATTTAATTTAGATAGAGACTAGTATGATTTAAGGAGAAAATGATGAAGAAAGCTGTGTTTTTAAAATGTGGTTTTGTCTCTAGTGATATACAAATAGAATTTGTTTCTTTGAGAAATTGTAATTTCATATTCGGTGTAGCATTCTGGCATGCAGTAACACAAGTTATTGTTGTATATGAAGCCCATTCCATGGTCTCTTATGTAAGCTGAAACAGATATGTTGTTTTTAAAAACGATTTTAGAAATCAATTACATTTCTGGATATGTACTGCTAGAGCTTCATAGGTTGTTTTGGGTTATATTTATAAGGCATTTGAGTGTCTTTGATGTTATTTTTTCCTTTTTAAATGGAAAGTGTTCCTCATGGGGCAAGTGTCTTGTAAATACGCTCCCACTTGTGCTTTGCAAATTTAGATTTTGACTATGGGAGTTACATAGCCATGTTAATAATGTCCAAACAATGGTGGTAGGGCATTCAAGAAAACGCTTTCATGTGTCTCTAGGACATTTTCAGTCATTTCCTCTTGAATACAGGTATACAATTGATTTATATGCTGTGTTTAAAAACGAATTTTGAAATCAATTACATTTCTGAATATGTACTACTAGAGCTTCATAGGTTGTTTGGGGTCATATTTATAAGGCATTTCAGTGTCTTTGATGTTATTTTTTCCTTTTTAAATGGAAAGTGTTCCTCATGGGGCAAGTGTCTTGTAAACAAAACAGGTGATGGACCGAATGTGACCCAGGGTGGTGTGGAGTGCAAAATAACGATGGATTAGGCCCAGATCCTTGGACTGGGGTGAGTGTGTGACATTGATCCACATTCTGTCCATCACTTGTTGTGTTTGCAAGTGTCTTGTAAATACGCTCCTACTTGCGCTTGGCAAATTTAGATTTTGATTATGGGAGTTACATAGCCATGTTAATAATGTCCAAACAATGGTGCTAGGGCATTCAAGAAAACGCTTTCATGTGTCTCAAGGACATTTTCAGTCATTTCCTCTTGATTACAGGTATACAATTGATTTATATGCTGTGTTTAAAAACGATTTTTGAAATCAATTACATTTCTGGATATGTACTGCTAGTGCTTCATAGGTTGTTTTGGGTCATATTTATAAGGCCTTTGAGTGTCTTTGATGTTATGTTTTCCTTTTTAAATGGAAAGCGTTCCTCATGGGGCAAGTGTCTTGTAAATACGCTCCCACTTGCGCTTGGCAAATTTAGATTTTGATTATGGGAGTTACATAGCCATGTTAATAATGTCCAAACAATGGTGCTAGGGCATTCAAGAAAACGCTTTCATGTGTCTCAAGGACATTTTCAGTTATTTCCTCTTGAATACAGGTATACAATTGATTTATATGCTGTGTTTAAAAACGATTTTTGAAATCAATTACATTTCTGGATATGTACTGCTAGAGCTTCAAAGGTTGTTTTGGGTCATATTTATATGGCATTTGAGTGTCTTTGATGTTATGTTATCCTTTTTAAATGGAAAGCGTTCCTCATGGGGCAAGTGTCTTGTAAATACGCTCCCACTTGCGCTTGGCAAATTTAGATTTTGATTATGGGAGTTACATAGCCATGTTAATAATATCCCAAAAATGGTGCTAGGGCATTCCAGAAAACGCTTTCATGTGTCTCAAGGACATTTTCAGTCATTTCTTCATGAATGCAGGTATACAATTGATTTATATGCTGTGTTTAAAAACGATTATTTGAAAACAATTACATTTCTGGATATGTACTGCTAGTGCTTCATAGGTTGTTTTGGGTCATATTTATAAGGCATTTGAGTGTCTATTATGCTATTTTACCCTTTTTAAATGGAAAGCGTACCTCATGGGGCAAGTTTCTTGTAAATACGCTCCCACTTGCGGTTGGCAAATTTAGATTTTGATTATGGGAGTTACATAGGCATGTTAATAATTTCCCAAAAATGGTGTAAGGGCATAATCAAAATCTAAATTTGCCAACCGCAGGTGGGAGCGTATTTACAAGAAATTTGCACCATGAAGAACGCTTTCCATTTAAAAAGGGTAAAATAGCATAATAGACACTCAAATGCCTTATAAATATGACCCAAAACAACCTATGAAGCTCTAGCAGTACATATCCAGAAATGTAATTTATTTCAAATAATGACTTACTTCATTGGTAGGCCTTCACATGTATTTTCTCCTTTGTTTTCTTCAGTGAAAATCTTATCTGCAACCATGTGTTGGCCTCACCTCAAATAAACAAAACAGGTGATGGACCGAATGTGGATCAATGTCACACATTCACCCCAGTCCAAAGATCTGGGCTTAAACAAACCTTTAGATAGGCCACACCTTATCGTCATCCTGAATTAATCATTTAAAATATTAGGGAGTGATTTATGATTGTTGTATGCCTGTTTTGTACCATTGTGTGTCATTATTGTGATGCAGTTGCTATGGTAAATAATAAGTAGGGCATTAAGTTTTAGATGACTGTTATTCATTTACTGTTTGGTAATAGTGGTTAATAACATTTTTTATTATATTTTTCCACAGATTCAACTGCAGATCTTTTTTTAATTTGAAAAATGCCAACGAAAAATCGTATTAGAAAGGCTAGAAAACGTCAAAGACAGCAGGATGATGTTTTATTGCAGCAGTCCTCTTCCCCAAATACTTTTCAAAACACCAAGAAAGCTCCGGGTAAGAGCACAAAATCATTCTCAAGAAATATTTTTAGAAAAAAAAGTATTTATCCTAAAAATGTTTCAGTTCAGAAAAAGAAAAGTAATTTAAATGGAAAGGAAAGACCCATCAAAAATGTTACTGGTAGAGGAAGAGATAACTCTGTGCATGATAGTAGAAGGAAACAACAGTTTAGGGACATTCGAAATCGAATGTTCCGTAACAGGATAATAGTTAATTTATTAAAAAATATTAAGAAAGGCCAACAGAAAGCGGCATTTTATAAGAAGAAGAAAAATGTAGAGAAAATTATTGATCATGCTTTTGAAATTAAGCGAAAGTTGTTTATTTTGGTAATCAATAGAATTAGGAAACTAAGCAAGGTAATTTCTGATTTCAAAACAAAAAGTAGATGGAAGAGAGTAGTAAATCGTACTAACTTTTGTGAAGTTTTTTCCGGAGAATGGATGCATAGTTCATATGGCTGAGATACCCGCCACCCCCTCTCAACACAATCCCCAAGGATGGGAAACAGGAAACAGTTCTGAACTTTTGGAAGACGGGAGGGAGTGACCCTCCCGGCCGTATTTATTAAAATATGAAACAAAATTAAAACATTAAATAACAGTTTCATATTATGTACAATTTCATTACCACATTGCGATGTTTGGCTAACCTTAACATATTCTCTAATACAAAGGTTCTCCTAGCCGAACTAACATCCTACAAAACATTTAACTTGAAATTTTTGAAATTGTACATCCTAACGTTTAAGGGCCAACGACAAGGTCGTAACCGGTGTCAAGATCCCTAAACCAGAAATATCCCCCTCACTTGTGAGGGGCGACCGCACAGAGGTGTACCTCAAGTGCAACTACCAATTTCCCTTGACTTGACGGGGGCCCCAATAAACTCGACGCCACTTAAAGGTCGTCCGAGGACTTGTGTGAGGTATCTAGAAGGTAGCGTAGACCCCCCCCAAACCCCACACAACTTACCACATCTGCCGTCGCAGATGTCCTGGCCCCGGGAAATTCTCCAGGAGGGGGCTGTAGCCCCTCCTACCCAGGAAGGGGCCTTGACCGCCTTTCCTTTCCTTTTCGGCGGCCCATCCGTAGAAGGGACCGCCTCCCCGTTGAGGGGCCAATGGCCACCTCCCTCGAGCGCTCCCATCCGTAATGGGTGACGCCCACTCATAGGGATCTTCCAATTAGTGCTCACCGATCATGACCTTACCGCCCGACCAAAATAAATACGACAATTCTAAACTAAATGACTAATTTACTTAAAAGACAGTAACACAACAATTTTATTAAAAGCATGCTTACTGATCAACACTATAGCAGGATTACTTTATTTGCAAAACATACCACAAATTGACCATTCTTTATTGCATATTCAAAGTTATCACGATAGTAATCCGAACCTGTAAACAAAATTAGAGTTACCACATCAAACTTTATTCAAAACCACTTGCTGTCTTCAGGGGCTGGTGGGTGGGTCAAAATTGGCTCTTCGTTCTGTCTCGAGCTCACGTGCAGCGAGGTGGTGCAGCTTCAGAGCACAGGAACAAGAGGATGCTTCCTAGGCTTGTTGCTCCTTTTATCCGTCTTCAGGGCGGGCGTAAACCCGCCCCTGCCTGCCCCTGGGGCGTGGCCGACCGCGTCAGTGTCTAGGCCAGCCCACTCCAGGGCGGGAAAAGGCGCGCCCCGGCTACGCCGCTTCGGGCATACCAGCCGAGACACGCCTCCCGCCCAAGATGGCTTCCCGGGGGGATCGTGGTACTCCGCCATACGTTCGGGGGGACCGAATGGTCGCCCCTTTCCATATGGCTGAGATACCCGCCACCCCCTCTCAACACAATCCCCAAGGATGGGAAACCGGAAACAGTTCTGAACTTTTGGAAGACGGGAGGGAGTGACCCTCCCGGCCGTATTTATTAAAATATGAAACAAAATTAAAACATTAAATAACAGTTTCATATTATGTACAATTTCATTACCACATTGCGATGTTTGGCTAACCTTAACATATTCTCTAATACAAAGGTTCTCCTAGCCGAACTAACATCCTACAAAACATTTAACTTGAAATTTTTGAAATTGTACATCCTAACGTTTAAGGGCCAACGGCAAGGTCGTAACCGGTGTCAAGATCCCTAAACCAGAAATATCCCCCTCACTTGTGAGGGGCGACCGCACAGAGGTGTACCTCAAGTGCAACTACCAATTTCCCTTGACTTGACGGGGGCCCCAATAAACTCGACGCCACTTAAAGGTCGTCCGAGGACTCGTGTGAGGTATCTAGAAGGTAGCGTAGACCCCCCCCAAACCCCACACAACTTACCACATCTGCCGTCGCAGATGTCCTGGCCCCGGGAAATTCTCCAGGAGGGGGCTGTAGCCCCTCCTACCCAGGAAGGGGCCTTGACCGCCTTTCCTTTCCTTTTCGGCTGCCCATCCTTAGAAGGGACCGCCTCCCCGTTGAGGGGCCAATGGCCACCTCCCTCGAGCGCTCCCATCCGTAATGGGTGACGCCCACTCATAGGGATCTTCCAATTAGTGCTCACCGATCATGACCTTACCGCCACAGGCCGGATAGTTGACCGGCTATCCGGACCCCTCACAACACTCCTACCTAAAGGTCATGTCTTAAAGTCTTTAGCCAAGCTATCAAGTCTCCTATGAGTAACTCGTTCCCCACCCGGGACAAATGAACACCATCCCCCAAATACATACTGTCACCAGTAATACAACCATGCGAAATAGAATGCAGTGTATTGGAACGGAACAATCTACTCACTTTGTTATTAACTTTCCTTACTGAATGATTCAGAGCAGAAACAGAAATAGCCCCCCGCCATACTTTTCGTGGGATCATATGGGACCATGCAATTGTGCACCCTGGAACTCTTCTTGCTAACCAACTTACAGTGGAAAGCATCGCCTCAAGAAGCAGTCGTCTACCAGTGGTGACCAAATCATTGCCCCCAAGATGTACTATGACTATAGACGGCGGTGACCTTGTCCGCCCTAGTAAACCCTCGAAAAATGATTGAAACTGGTCAATACAGAGTCCGCCCCTTCCGTAGAAGGACACACTGTACCCGTATTCCCCAGCCACGTGAATCATGTCACCTGCTTTGAATACGTCCGCGGCACGCCTCACGTATGAGTGGCCCACGACCCACACCTCCTTTTTCACAGCCGGTGATATCTGACCGCTGGCCCGGTGATGGGTCGACTGCATAGTCCGCCCCGCCTCGCAGGCTTGCGCAATTGAAACCAAACAAAAACAAGAAGCGTGAGTACATCATACAGCTTCACAACATGTGCAACCGCACATACCTTTTATAACAATTGGAGGACCAACGCCCCACACGTTTAACTTGTTCGACATTCAGACCCCTGGCTGTAGCCTCTGTAGCAGCCCCTATCCGAAAGGAATGGGTCCCAAACTCGCCCGGGTTCAAGCCCGCAGCGGCAATCGACATCGCAAGCACCCGCTGAAACTGAAACCTCGTCAGTGGGGTGGCGTCAGTGTGTCTCAACAAGGTGCCCCCCCATGATACCACCCTTTGTGCTAAATATTCCTCCACACAACTCACCGGGCACATGGAGGACCCGGGAATCCTTTGTATGATTATGCAATCACCCATCGCACCCTGATCGGTCTTGGACCTGGCAAACGAGACAGTCATTGTCCCCCCTCTGACCTGAACGTGCTCTCGGCACAGTCCCCCCATCACATCCTGCTTGTTCCTTGCCACTAATTCGCTTACCCGCATAGCCCCATGGAATGCCAGCGTAAAAGCGGCTCGGAATAACACTGTTTCATACTTGGATGAACACGTTGCAGGGAGTACGGATAATAACAGGGCCAACCTATCCAAACCTATCGGGCGCCTTTCATCTACTCTGCGACCCTCAAGGCGTTGCCACCCACGTAGCGCCTTTTGCACAACGAAAGACGCTGTCGGGTCCTGGATCCCATGAGCCCTAGCAACAAAGGAAATGGCAGCCCGATGCCTCTGAGCCGTAGCCACTGATTTGCCTGCCTGATGTAAAGACAGCAGGAATTTCACTACCCACTCCTCCTGGCCCCAAAGCTCCCCTCTAGCAGCCCCCAAAAAGGCCCAATAGGAACGGAACGCCCCTTCATATGCCTTCCTCGTCCTGGGTGCTAAACTCTCTCCCACGAGGTTACGAAGTTCGGGGCACCGAGAGACCAGAGAGCTTCGGGAAAGGGTGCCGCCACCGGGTCCGCTGTGGGCAGAAAACCCCAGAAGGCCTGCATACGAAAACGAGAAAGCGCATCAGCCGCCTGGTTCATCACCCCCGGGACATGTCTTGCCTTAAATAGCACATTCAATTGCATACACAGTAATACAATTTCCTTGAGCAATCTCAGAATCCATTTGCATCGTGCTGCCTGGCTATTGATACACTCAACCACGGTCATGTTATCAGACCAGAATATCACAGAGTGATCTCTGAACCCCTCGGGCCAAGTTCTCAGGGCCACCAGAATGGGGAAAAGTTCCAGGAAAGCAATGTTACTTGTCAGTCCACTATCATGCCACCATGACGGCCATATTTGTGCCGACCACTGAGTGCTGAATATGGCACCAAAACCAATGCTCCCTGCCGAATCTGTCCACAGCCCCAGCTCCTCAGAGGACACCGCCGGTTTGTTCCAGACAATTCGACCATTGAAATCCGCCAGAAATGCCAACCAAATGCGCATGTCCTGGCGAACCTCTGCCGAGAGCCTTGTGCGATGATGACCTTCCTTCAGGCCGACCTTGGCTTGAGCGATCGAGCGGGAAAAGGGGCGGGCCATCGGTATTACTCTTAGGGCAAAATTCAACTGTCTCACCAATTGTTGTAATTGATGTAGCTTAACCTTAGACTCATTCATACACATTTGCAGGGATGCCCTGAATCTTAACACTTTGTCACCTGGTAAACGAAAACAACCTTCTTCGGAGTCGAGCTCGATCCCCAGAAACTCGAGGCAAGTCGAGGGACCCACAGTCTTACCAGGTGCCAATGGCACGCCAAACTGATTCATCAAGACACAAAATTCAGTCAAAGCCTGTCCACATTCCGGATCCCCGGCTGCCCCCAGAAACAAAAAGTCATCGAGATAATGCATAACATGTTGAAACCCCGTCTTCTTTGTGAAGACCCATTGCAGGAAACAACTGAACTTTTCAAAATAGGCACAAGATATAGAGCACCCCATCGGCATACACCTATCCATGTAATAGTGACCCTGAAACATGAAACCAAGGAGACGCTGATCGTCTGGATGTACCGGGAGCAACCGGAACGCTGACTCGATATCAGATTTTGCCATCAGCGCACCGGGCCCCAGGCGATTCAATATGGCTACGGCCTCATCGAAGGATGCGTACCGCACCGAACACACTTCCGGGTCTATCGCATCGTTTACGGAAAGACCACGTGGGGCTGATAAATTATGTATCAGCCGAAACTCCCCCGGGTCCTTCTTGGGGACCACCCCTAAAGGGGAACAAACAAAGTTAGCAACTGGTGGCACATTAAATGGACCGGCGACTCGACCTCGAGTAACCTCTTTCCCGATCTTTTCCTGTACCACGGTCGTATGCTGCAAGACCGATATCTGGTTTTTACATTTCGCTATACCCTGAAACTCCCCCACTGGGATGCGGAAACCATATGAAAACCCGTTCCGCAACGCCCCCGCGGAAGCGTGATCCGGGTATTCGCTGAGCCAGGGAATCATTGCCATGGTATTAATCGGAGTAGGTAAAGGTGGCCCTCGGACTATGTCAGACCTGTTTGGCGCCTCCTCTACCCCCGTTATCACCCGTTTTGGCTCTGCACATGGACTCAGGATGGGATGATTGCCCACACCCACCACATTCGTGCCTAAATTTGCATGACCCCTGGGGCCTGGTACATTTACCCCTGTTAAAGTTCCAACAAATCCCCCTTTTTCCTGCGTTGCCGATTGGCCTCGAGTGGTTGTCGTTACTCGTACCTGATCGAAAGGGCGTCCCCGCATATTGGCGGGAGGATTCACCAACGCTACTCCCTACCAATGGCAACTTCAACATACCAGTATCTTCCATTTTGGACCAAGACACAGAATCATAACAATCCCAAGTTAAGTTTTTATCATGTTCTTTCGCTTTTCTGAAAATATTATCGTAACAGAACCATTGATTCCCCTCGTGTGATACAGAATACCCCATGATCCGTGACTGATAAATCGGCAATTCGGACAGCAATTCGGGCCTACGTTCACCCATGATGGATGTAAAAATCCCCCATGCTTTGCCCCAATTGCCAATGTTTTCATTTACCTTAAAGGCGGCCATCTTTGCGCGCCAAACACTCGGATGCATGAGCTCCTTCTGGCTCTTAACATGCTCCATCTCATAATGATCGGTAAGCAACGAGAAGATGTTTATATACTCCTCTGCCCATATCTTCTCTTTGATAGCCAGAGGGACATGTTGACCCAACTTTTCCCTTCGAGAGGGTGCCGACTCATCCCTCGCAATCGGCAATGGCCGCTTACCTGAACCGGAAGCTGTATCTGCGACTGGACCTGTCCCAGGTGGTTTCTCTACTGCCGCAGCCGGCGATGGTGCCTTCGTCGCTTCCCTTGTTTCACGCAGTTGCTTCATCAACACCTGCGCGTCGTCAGCCGTGGCGCCCTTGCTACCTTTACCCAACCACGCTGCTAATTGTGCTGCCAGCTCGGGCGGCATATCCTCCCCGGACACGGGGGTGACCACCACGGGAATCGGATTCCCTTCCTCCGGCACGGGAGTTGGTGCTTCGAGTGGGGTACAGGGAACCGGGATGTCTCCCCCAGCTGTTCCCCTTCTGGGCCTCTTGCCTTTTCCTCCTGGAGCTGCTCCTGCCAAAGGACGTTTCGGCCCCCCTTCCTCGTCTTTATCCGCCATTCGCCTCTTTAGGTCGGTCACCTCTTTCATAAGAACACGCAGCATCTGGTCGGTAGTCATTCGCTTTCCCGCCTTCTTGGGCATTCTCCGACAGAGTATCTGCAAAACAAACAAGAAAGATCACAACGCTCAAAATTGGCTCTTCGTTCTGTCTCGAGCTCACGTGCAGCGAGGTGGTGCAGCTTCAGAGCACAGGAACAAGAGGATGCTTCCTTGGCTTGTTGCTCCTTTTATCCGTCTTCAGGGCGGGCGTAAACCCGCCCCTGCCTGCCCCTGGGGCGTGGCCGACCGCGTCAGTGTCTAGGCCAGCCCACTCCAGGGCGGGAAAAGGTGCGCCCCGGCTACGCCGCTTCGGGCATACCAGCCGAGACACGCCTCCCGCCCAAGATGGCTTCCCGGGGGGATCGTGGTACTCCGCCATACGTTCGGGGGGACCGAATGGTCGCCCCTTTCCAAGTTGTGAGGCATTTTTCAATGAGGAGAGTTATTTTCAGGATAATGATTTGCTGTTTGCGGTTGACACCAGTGGTCGAGCTTATGAAGTGAAGGATGGTTGTCCAGTTGAAAAAGAACAACTTGTGACAACAGAGACAGAAGAGGCGCTAAGTGATGAGGTTTTAGGAAGACGTCCTAAGGGTCCTGTGTACATTTGGAAGTGTAGTTCTATTTGCAGTGTGCAACAGGTTTCCATCAATTTGCTTTGTGATTTCATACGGACATTTAATAAGAAAAGTTTGAAGCAGAAAATGAAGTTGTTGCAAGATTTAGATCCTTGCAGAGTGAGACAAATGACAGGTTTGCGTGGTCATTCACTGGCTTGTCTTTCCAGGAGAGTATGCCAGAGTGTTTTTCATGATTTCAGGATGCTAGCAGTGCATCATAATAAAGTGAGAAAATTAGTGAGAATGTTGTATTATGCTAAGAGTCCAGCAATTATGCTTAAACAATTATGTGCTGCTCTTTTGCATGGTTCTGAAATAGATGTGAAGAATATTTGTGAAGAAATTGAGTTTTGTTACTTTGGTAGTAGAGATGAGAATGTTCAAATTGACCCAGAAGTAGAGGGTTATGTTGAAGATAATATACAGGTTTCTAGTACAGATAATTTTCAGAAGGAAATTGCCACGTTTCAGATGAAATCAAGTGAGAGGCCTAATTTGACTTGTGTATGTTGTCGACGCACTTATTATAAGAATCAGACTAAGTTAGTGGATTTATATGCAAAAACTGAAAGGGAAAATAATAGTGAATGGAAGGATTTTGCCACATACTTGATGGTAGAACATTGTTTTGATTTGGGAGTGGACCAACGTGTGTGTACTTATTGTTATAATAAATTAAACCAAAACCAGATGCCTGCTAGGGCAGTTCATAATAATCTGGAATTGGTTGAGATTCCTTCAGAATTGAAGGATTTAAATACTTATGAATCTATTTTGATTCAAAGTGTCCATCCCTTCCAGGCTATTGTAAGAATGGAACCAAAGACAGGGAAGTTGCCTCCCACAGATTTACAGAGAGGATTAAAGGGAAGAGTTGTTTATTTGCCTCTAGATTTAAACAAAAACATTAGCACAATTGGAGTAGAAAAAGTGGAAGAGGAACCTCTGGTTATCTTGGTTAATGGGGTTCCGACAAAGAATAAGAAAATATGGCAAGATTTAGTGGATGTTAGGAAAGTCAAAAATGCAACTTTGTACTTGAAGAAAAATAATAAGTACTATAAGAATGTATATGTTGCAGAAGAGGAAGTAAGTGATGAAGAGGATAGCGTTTTGTGTGCTGGCCAAATTGAGAAAGTAGAGGCGTCTAATAGTGAAGAAATATATGAACATTATAGTGTTCATCCTTTGCATTCCAAGGAAGTCATGGGGAATGCTATTGAGTTGTTTCAAATGAAACAAGCCAAAGGGAGTCCCATTAGTGTTTGGGAGGAAAGTTTGGAAGCTCGGTGTTTCCCACAGCTATTTCCCACAGGTCGAGGAGGAAGATATGATGAGCGACCTCATCAAATTCCTGCGTCTGAATACCAGACTTTACGATTGTATGCAGAAGATCCGAGGTTTCGTCAATGCATTCCCTATTTGTTTCATCTCCTGTTTGAAAGCGATCTGTCTGGACTGTCATATGCAGTGAACCACATCTTAAAAAGTGGTATACAGATGCGAAACATCTCGGCAAGTGATTATATGCATAAAGTCAATGTCCAAGACAGTATTTTGGATTCTCACTTAATTAATCTCATGGCGTGTCAGCGTGGTACTAATGAGTACTGGTACCGTCGTCATGGTGATTTAAAATGTATGTTGAGGAACTTAGGAACTCCAACATGGTTCCTTACTCTGAGCTGTGCCGAGTATGGCTGGGAAGACTTACTTGAATTTCTACGAGAGGCAAATGGAAATATTGAAAGCATTGATTTCAAGACACCTGGAGAACTGTGTTCTTTGGATCCAGTGAATGTATGCAGGTACTTCAATCATAGATTTGAAGCTATGATGTCTTTCATCACAAATAAGAAGAATCCACCTCTTGGAGAGGTGTTGGATTTCTTCTGGAGAAAGGAGTACCAAGCAAGAGGTGCTCCTCATATACATATGTTGTTGTGGATCAAGGATGCACCTAAATTTGGAACAGATCCGGATGACTTAGTGATGAATTTCATAGAACAGTATTCTACGTGTGCTGTTCCAAACGCAACGGAGAAGAAAAGCCTAAGAGAACAAGTTTTACGTTTCCAAAGCCATCGTTGTGGAAAGTACTGTCGTCGTAAATTCAGAAACAAGGACAAGTTCTACACCAAATGTCGTTTCAACTTTCCACGACCGGTGATTTCTAAAGGAAGAGTGAACAGTTTGATGTCTTCACTGCGACATAATGTGACGAGGAAATCACCCAAAAATACATACAATTTGAAAAGGAACGAAGAGTCCAAGTACATCAATGACTACAACCCAGTGATTTTGTCCATGTGGAATGCTAACATGGATATACAGTTTGTGGCTGACAACTGTATGGCTGTGGCTCGGTATGTGACATCTTACATCACCAAAAAAGAAAAGACAGAACTGAAGGAAATGTGGGAGGACATTTCCCATGAAAAGAGCCTCAGCAAGAAGTTGTACAGTTTCAGTCTGAAGATGTTGTCGCATCGAGAAATCGGAGCTTACGAATGTTCTGATCGATTGTCTTCAGCAAGTCTCTATGCCAAATCCAGGAGTATCGTTTGGGCGAGTCTTGGTCTTGCTGCAACGCGAAATCGAGTTCTAAAACCTGTCCGGGAAATTGAGTATTTGGCAGAAAAGGAACCAAACAGTACCGACATTTTGAAGACCAACATGTTGGATACATATTATCCAAATCGAAGCAGTCACCTTGAGAATGTTTGTCTATATGAGGTTCTACAAAATTATATATTCAAGAGGAACATCAAAGAAGATATTGAGAAAGGAGTGTATGCTGTAATTGGAAGTGAGGGATGCCTGGTCAAGCAAAGAAAATGCCAATTAGTAAACCATCGAAAATTGAGTGGCGAATCTCCAGAAAAAAAGGAGTTTTTGTATTTAACACTTTTGCAACTTTTCAAGCCTTGGCGTGCAGAAGAGGAACTGCTTGGAGATTTCCTCGGTTACGAAGACTCTTTCACTGCTGCTAAGGAGACCATAGAATGTCCTGCTTTTCCCAAATATCAAGAAATGCTAACTTTGGAAATTGAGCAGGAAGCAACGATTGCAGCCGAGATTGCCAGAGACAGTTCTCAGGACAGTCAGAGTTCTGTTTCATTGAGTCAAGATCCACTTGGAGGACCTATTATCGAAAATGAAGCTGCCACTGCTATGAATGAAGTGGAAAGAGCCATGGCATATGCTCAGGAGGATTCAGTTAACTTAGAAGACTTGGAAAAACAACTCAACGTTGAGCAGAGGAAAATATATGATGAAGTTACCAAGCAAATTGAGCACGGATTAAGTCATGAGAAGAAAGAGTGCTCATGTACATCGTTGAAGCCTGTCCGACTGTACGAGAGTGGAGAAGCGGGAACTGGAAAAAGTTTCCTCATTAAAGTAATTTCTTGTTATTTGCAGGAAAGGACTGAGTCATCGCTGTCTTGTGTTGTCACCGCTCCTACTGGACTGGCTTTTAACAAAAAGGGGTGACCCTGTGTCCCTCAGAACCTGGGTATATATGATTAACAAACAATTGGTTCTGTTGGGTGACAAATAAATTGCTTTAAGTAAGGCTGAAACAGCTCAAAAGACAGAAAACAAAAACCTCTCTGAAGCCAAGTTGTTTTATATAAATTAAAACACAAGGAAAAAACATACATTGGAATTACTTCATTCCACTACATTTATGATAAATATTTCAAATTTGTGAATCGTGACTGTGGTGATCAAAGTGACTAGTGCAAAGCATATAGTGACACTTATATACACAATATATATACAATAAAATCACAATGGGGGAAAAAGGGGGGCAGGAAAAAAACGAATTGTTCTTTTTCGTTATGTGGCCAGTATTATAAGCATAAATGTTCCAAGGAAAGCAAATGGTTGATGTCCACGTTCCTGGAATTCACTTGGCCAGAGAAAGAGCGTCGACGTTTCGACCCTGTTAGCGCCCCAGTTGGTGGTCGCGGCGGGTCTTTATCAAGACAAGGGGGAGGGAAAAGGCATGGTAAAATGATGAATTAATCCAAAGAGTAGCCCGTCGGTCAACCCTCAATGTGATATTTGTTCACACGGAAAGAAAGCGGTCCCGGTATGGCAGCCAACATCAAGCTGTCCGAGGAGAGTGCTCCTCGGACAGCTTGATGTTGGCTGCCATACTGAGGTCTGGTAAATGGATCAATGGGTAATGTTGTTGATTTTGAGAAATACAGAAATAGAGATGGAATAGAATTTTTAAAAATTAAATTTGATGGCATTGAGGAAGTACAGCTAATTGGTCGTTGTTCTGCTAGATTTTTGCTTGTTAAAGACTTATATGTTCGCCGTAAACAGTTTCCTGTTTGCTTGGCATATGCGGTGACAATCCATAAATCGCAAGGTTTAAGTGTAGACAGTGCATTGGTGAATATTGGCAGTTCTGTGTTCAAGGAGGGTATGGCATATGTGGCATTGTCACGAGTTAGAACTTTATCGGGATTGTACTTGATTGACTGTGATATCACAAACATTTGTGCGGATCTAGATTGTGTTAAGGAATACAATAGGTTAAGAAGAGAGTATGCGCCACATTTGCCTCAATATCCTTTGTTTGAGAAACGTGTGGTAGGCCGGAAACTTAGAAATATCAGTAATAGTAGGGAGGTTGTAGCAAAAAGACCAAAAGTCGATGAACCGAAAATTGTTAGCAGAAAGAAAGTGGATTGTGTTGAAGATGTTGTCGGTTTTCAATTTGAAAACAGTTCTGGTGTCAACTGCTATGCAAATGTAGTGGTTAATGTTCTCTTTTCACAAGAGAGTTTAAAAGAACAGATTCTCTTGAATTCAGAACAAATTTTATGCTGTTTGTTGAATTCTGTTCTCGAGAAATGTAGCACTGATCGAACAAAAGTAGAAAGTGTGTCTGAAGTTCGTTATCTGTTAGATGAATGTTCAGGTCAAACAGACTTCTCTGAAAATAATCAGCAAGATTGTCAGGAGTTTTTAATGTATATGCTTGATGTATTGCAAGATGAGGGTGTAGATGTAGATCATCTGTTTGGGCTTTCTTATCAATGGCAGCATGACTGCGAGAACGGTATGGTATCAAGTACTACTAGTGTAGACTCAGAAAGATTTATATATTTAACTTTGCCAGACAGTAAATCAGTCTCCTTTAATAAGCTAGTAAATGCAGCGGATCACAACATGGAGTGTAGCCAATGTAAATCTAAAATGATGTCAACATTATTTATACGTAGATATGGCCAGTATGTCATTTTAATGATCCAACGATGTAGGCCTGATGGATCAAAATTGTCAACTTTAATAAAAAATGTTGTGGCTTCTCAGCTGTCAATTTCAGGAAGGACTTTTGTAACTGTAGCAATTATCTATCACGATGGTCCTTCAACAACATCAGGACATTATACAGCTTATTTAAAGTCTCGAAACGGCTGGTCATTCTGCAATCATTCTGTTGTAACTTTCAAAAAAAAATTGCCGTTTGACCTTAAAAATTCTTACCTGGTGTTTTTACAACCAAAATTTTAAAGAAAGAATCTTGGGATTTCCTGTGAGGAATTGCAAAAGGTTCATCAAGTAGAGGGAATGTAAGTCTGCAATGCTGTCTAGATTATTGGTCCAAAACTTTTAATTATAATGTCAATTTAAAAATTCAACTATATAAACCTGATGCAAGTAAGTCTGCTTCATAGTAAACAGTATCAGTGTCATAGGAAAAGGAGAACATGAGTGACAAAGAAGGGTAAGATATTAGTAGTCCAGGATTGTGAAAATAATCTCAAATGTTTTCTTTTTGAAAGTTGCGAAAATAGAAAATGACGGGATTTGATTGGAAGAATTAGAAGACTTGTGAATCGCTGCAACATGATTTGGCCAAGTGGAAACATGTGGTAGAATGTGAGAAGTCTTTTCTTGTATGTAACATATTTTTCAAAACGATGGAGGTTTTCTTTCAGAAAGTGGCGGGCTGAAAATATTTATAGCACAATAGAGTGGACGCTCTTCATAGGACATCCTTCGACGTCATTGAAAGTAAGTTAATTTTAAGGAGTTTTGAAATCAGATTTCTTAGGTTGTATGGGTTTTTTAAACACAATCATTTTGATTGTGTTTTTTTTCCCCCGCTGTTACATGATGAATATCTTCAAGTCACTGATTTAAGTGAAATTTGATACATTCTGAGAACAGCAAAAATAAACCATTTAACATGTATAATTAATGTTTTCCTTTTTGTACTTATGATATACATTTAGAAATGTGAGGTAGATATGGAGAAACTGAATCTTCAGTAAGTGTCAATTTTAATGCTTACAGTGCAGTACTTCTAGGTACTGTTTTTTTTTGAAAACTGAATACACTTCACATTAAAGAAACCTCTTGAAAGGACACATCTTATTTGCATCCTGAAACAATCATTTACAATGTTACACACAATTTTATGATGGCTTTAGTCAAAAGTCAAGTCAAAAATTTTATTTTGCATTGGTACTCAACAGAGGACCACAAAAGAAATTATTTACATTTTACATATATATAAAAGTGCAATAGTATTAATACAAAGATAAAAATAGTTTTAAGAATTTGTACAAATTGTAGCAAACAAATTCATTCAAAGGTTGACTGCACATAACTAAAAGTTCTCTCCCCTTAGTGATTCTACAGGAGCGGAATATAGGATCTAGGTACCTTGTACGAGCTAAGGTTACTTTACGATTAGGACACACAAGTAATAAATGCTCTATAGTTTGGTCACCCCCTGCACACAGAGTGCACAAAGGGGATCCTCCTGGAAGCCATCTAGAGGTATATGCCAATAGTGGTAAGATACCCAATCGGTACATAGTAATCGCTCTCCTTACACCATGCGTCAAGGTAAACCCAATATAAGGCCGACTTTGCTTGTATTCAAGTACATCCACAAACGGCTTATAGGTAGTTAATTTGTTACAGTGTAAACTGTCCAATTCGTAGCTCAGTTTAGGGGTAAAAGTTTTTAAGAACAATTTTAGTTGTGTCGGCGACCAAGTAAGCAGCATTTCTACATTAATTTGTGCCATCTGAAATGCTACAGCCAAATTTTCCAGGAAGATTTGCTTTTTAGACTCTACCCCAAAAGACTCTTTTTGCAACGCTGACCTTAGAGTGTTCTCCTTCGCGTGTAACAGGTTGTAGGCCCACCTAATTACATTGGCAATAGCTATGGCATAAGAGCTTATAATTGATAGTTCTAGTCTCAGTGCCTGAACAGGTACAGCATCAGAAACTTTCATGATCCTTCTTAAGATTTTCCCCTCTTTTTGATCCATGAAAACCCATTGCTTTATGGGGATATACTCCGTCGCATAAGATAGTACAGGTGGTATTTTTACTCTGTATGTGCCTAACAGTGCAGAGAAGTGTCTATTCCCTGTTGCACTGTAAAGTCTCAAGAGAGCAGAGGCGTGTATATCAGCTTTCCTTTGTAAGTTTGATACCTGTCTTGAGTTTGTCAAGTTTTTGGAGAGAATCCTTCCAAGATATGGATAATTATCTACCCCTTCTATTTTATCTCCACCAATCTTCCAGGTATACTTGGCGCTTTGTTTTCTTCCCGAAAAAGCTATCACTTTAGTTTTCTGTATATTTGGTATTAGATAATTTTCCTTTGAATATTGATACAGAATGTCCAATGATGCCTGCAGTCCAAAAGGGGTTAGATCTAGTAGTACTATATCATCAGCATAGAGTAATGAAATTATACTTTGCTGGGCTATCTTCGGCGGTAAGTTTGAACCAACTTGTAATTGGTGAGGCAAGTCACTTAAGTAGAGGGAAAAAAGGAGCGGGGCTAAAAGGCACCCTTGTTTTAATCCGTTCTCTGTTTGGATTCTTTTTGTGAGTCCTTTTTCTCCCCCCATCTGGACTTGGCACCAGGTATTGGTATGGAGGCTTATTATTACTTGTAACAGTTGTTCTTGGATTCCGAGCCTCCTTAGTTTTTTCCATAAGGTTGGTCGATCAACCCGATCGAATGCCGTTGAATAATCGATGAATGCGGCGTAAACTACGTAGGCTTTTTGAGTAATGTATTTGTCGAAGATAACCTGAATTACTGCTATGTTATCTGTTACCGAGTGCTTAGGCCTAAAGCCTGCTTGACACATTGGTATTAGACCTGACGAAAAGGCCCATTCTTTAAGGCGGTCCAGTACCTCTGCTGCAAACACTTTACCCACAGCATCCATGAGTGCGATCTGTCGGTAATTTCCAGCTTGGATTCTGCTTCCCTTCTTATGGATTGGGATAATAATGCTCCCCTGCCAAGATTTTGGCACATGTCCACTCTCAAAGATGTAATTAAAGAGAGGGCATAACAACTTGCTCCATTCCTTCGGTGCGACTTGTAACGCCTTAATTGGAATCTGATCCGGTCCAGAGGCTCCTGTAGTTCGTGCTTTGCGTATGTTGAGTTCAACCGAGATGGCTGTAGTTTGTGATAAAGAACTCTTATCTTTTTCATGATTCATGACTTTGCTACTTGCTTTTGGTTTTATAAAATTTACTTTGTAAAGATCTGAGAGGTATAGTTCCCAGTCATTCGGAGGGACCGGGATAGATTGTAGTTTTTTCTTTGTACCAGTTATTTTCGCGATTAAGGACCAATATTTACGTTGATTGTATTTACTTGCAGAAATCTGAATATCGACCCAGTTTCGATCTTCTAAAGCTCTTTTTTCCTTTTGATTCTCGCGCCTCAGTTGGTTTTTCAATCTGTTTATTTCCTTCTTTACAGTAGGTGAAAAATTCATGTATTGGGCGCGTATAAGTTTGTTTAATTTTTTCTTTACTTCTGAATTCTTGGAGGTACATACATTTTTTTCTCCCTTCTTTTTATTGTTACCCTTTGCACCCAATGATATCATACTTAGGATAAGTTTTTTAAAATCCTTAATTATAAATTCAAAGTTTTCTATTGGATTTTTAGAGAATCTCTGCTCTAGAAGCTTAGAGTGATCAATCTTTGTCATGATTTTATCCAGGGTCGAGGAATTCCAGAAGATGCGTCTCTGTTCACTTTTTATCAATACAGTACTTTCAATATAAATGATGTGGCTAGGTTGGGAAGATTTAGGTATCCAATCTGTTGTTAGTTGCATAAGCGCATGATCACTCTCTTGACCAAAATGGTTAGATAAAAACAAAGCAGTGTCAAGCAGATCCATGCTACTTATGATGTAATCTTTAATGGATAGAGTCCCATTGCCTCGTCTAGTGTACTTTGCTGGAATATCCCCCTCAACAGTCCCATTCAGTGTTAGTCCATTAAGATTAGTTATTGCTGATAGTAACAATTTGCCTCTTTTGTCAGTTAATATACCCTCAGGGAATTGTGGAGTTATAATTTCCTGTCCTTCTTCTGCAAATAGTTTTGCCCACCTATTAATTTCAGAGTTGGAGATTTTACTATTAAAATCGCCCGCAATTAAAAAAGATAAATATGCATAATTTTCCGTTATGTGCGTAATCTTTTCCATTATATCCAAGAATGTAATGTCATTTTTTCTCCCAGGGGGGGCATAGACATTGAAAAGTAAGATTGCCTGAGGTGAAGCAGTGCTGCGTTTTTTTACGAAGATTTGAATGCACTGCAAATTGTTAGACTTTGTATTTATTATTTCCTGTTCCCACAGGTGATCCTCCCTCAGCAGAATGGCCAACCCTCCTTTGGCATGTCCTCGTTTGGTGGATATTGCTAAACTTTCATATACGTAATACCCTTTAAGAGTGAAAGATACGGTGTCCCATGTTTCTTGTAGAAGCAATATATCTGGGAGATTTCTCATAACCATGGACAGTTTGTTTTTAGTTCTGCCAGCGATGTTCCAAGATGTAATTTTTAATCCCGTGCTAAACAGAATGTTGTTTGATGTTAGAGTTTTTGTTGCTATTCAAAGTCTCAGAGACCCAAGCCCAAGACTCAGTAGTAGTATGCTCTTCAAATTCCTTGTCAGCTTTGTACCAAACTGCCCTATGACCTTTATTCACCAGAATTTTTAGATTTTCATGCCCTCTAGAATGGGTTCCTGGATTTATGATGTCTCGATCTTCAGTCATGCCATTGTTTCGCTGGTATTTATTGACTTGAGAGTTAGTGATAGCCTGTATTTGGGCATTATACCCATCGGAGGTATTATAAGCCTTTAATTCTACAATTTCCATTACATCATATCCGTGTTTGTGTAGTATCTCTTTCTCATTTAGTATTATGCCTGGAAGGACTGTTGACCAAAAAGTTACCATTGACAATTTATTATTCTCTTTTTTAGGGAAGGTCACAAGATCGATTTCATTACTAGTCATTGTATGTAAGGGCCTTATGTGACGTAATAAATTTATAATCCTTCCTCTATTGAGTGGGGCCGAATCGATAGGAAAAGTTCCTCAATTTGAAGAGTTTTGGAAGAAGGCCCTTCCCCCTTTTTATAGTAACTATTGTTTTCTTCTATGAAGTTGTTATTGCTTTGATCTGATTGCTTGAGGTATCTGGTAGGAATATACTCTTTTACTGTCGGTTCCAGATAAGACGCCATATTTTCATGATTTTTACTGGTTCCACATTTTTCAACATTTTGAGACTCTGTTATGGCGTCACATTGTTCTTCTTCAGATTTATATGAAATGACAGGTTTTTGAAATTTTAGTTTACGATTTTTCCGTTTTTGGATCCTTCTCTCCGGTTTTCTCCTCCTTTTTTTCCCAACTACTATGTTGTTTTCCTGCTTCTTGGTGGTTAGCATTTCTTCATTTCCTTCACTCAATACGTTACTGGTATTTATTCTTGTTTCCTGTGTTTCAGGTACGTTTGTATTAGTAAGCTTATTCGTTACATTAGTTTTTGAAAATATTGAAAAGTGTTTTATTTTCTGTTGATGTTTTTCTTTAAATAATTTTTTCAAAGAATATATCACTGAATCATTTGGATTATCAATTTTATGGTTTTCTTGTATTTGAATGTCTACAGTTTGAGTGCCAAGGTCACGCGTTTTTTTCTCCTGGATTTTTTTGTGGTCTTTTGATATACTATGTTGCTCAAGATTAGTTTTATGTAACATATCGATTTTATCTACTTCGTAGGAATCTTTTTTCTTTTTTTCTTCTACCAAATACTTTAAGATGCCTATTTGGACGTCCAAAGTTTGGTCAGAGTTCTCAAGAATATTTCCAAGAAATGAAAGAACTGATTCCAATATCTCCTGTAAGGAGAATAGAGCTTTAGACACTGGAGGAGCCATATCAGCGGTGTTATTGTTATTTTTAAGGTTGTAGGAGTCCATGGAAGGTTCAAACAAAGCGATAGGTGAAGAAGTTTTTAACTGGATACTGTTGTTTCTTCCTAGGTCAGTTTTCTCTATCGCCATATTTTGTTTGCTGTTATTTGTATCATCGAATAACGTTACACTCACTCTGCTTTTTATAGGTGTAACAATTTTCAAATTGGTCACTTCATGATCTGAAAGAAGAAAATCTTTCGGGGTACTTGATAATTTGTTACTTAGGTCTAATTCCAAACATTCCTCTTTGAGTTGTAAACTAGGTTTCGTTGGAGTAGGTTTCGTTGAAGGAATTTCAATCTCCCCAGCAAAGTCAGTTACGTTGAGATTAATATCTTTACTTAGCGATTGTAGATCTTGGTTCTCTTTGGGCAAAAGTGCAGAGAAATGAAGTGAAGTAGTGTGGCTCACTGGTTAGAGGCGGCAGACCCGAGAGCAGAGGACGGCCCGGGACCAGGGTTCGATTCCCGGCGCGGCAGGTTTCTGGACCAGGGTCAGCGGACTCGATAATTCTCTCGCCTCGGTGCCCACTCTGATCAGCAATCACACTCGGCAACTCTGGGCATTAGCTTGCCTCATCTTCACTAACGGCCCCACCAGACCGCCGGGGATGCCTGGTCTCACCCTGGAGATACCCATTAAGGGACCATCTCTCAGGGAAGCCAGGAAGGGTTTCGCAGCGGTCGAAGCGCCTTGGGACCCTACGGGTAAGTAGTGCGCTATATAAATGCCAATACAAATAAGCACTAATAGCTGGTGTATGGGTTAAACGACCTTGTTTTATAGCTTTATCAGTGGTGTTTCGTACTGCATTTTCAGTACCCATTCTTTTCATATATACTGTCCGAGATCTCAGTTTCTTAAAGCCCATTTCTTTTCTGGTTGTCGTCAAGAGTTATAAATCTCTTATAGCGTCTCTGATATCGTTGAGAATATTACTGTTGTAGGTGATTCTTAGTTATCCCCAGTAAACTCACGAGAGAGGGATAAGAGTATTTGCCACTACAAATATCGTGCTCGGAAAAGGCTAAGTAGATACCAAGATACGGAAAAGGAAAACCAAGGAAGGGGGGCCCGTCCCGTCCTCGGTCGTCCACGGACGGCCACAGACGGCCCGCCCTTTGCCCGGGCTTAGCCCGGCGTCCCACACGCGTCCCGCTATGCGTCAGCTGGGTGTATTTATTGAAGGAGCAAGGGGCGGGAAGAGACTCCAGGTGCGCTCTGGTGGTCCTGCGCTGCAGCCTGGGTCTCGCAGTCCCAGCCCTTGCTAACGAACAGCCTCACACGCGCTTCCAATCTCCTCTTGATCCCTTAGGTCGGCAAACAAGCTGGGAAGCAGTAGATGCACAAATGACACGGAGGCAAAGTTCAGCTACATCTCTTTTGCACTCCTATTGCATCACTATTGTGAGACATCAGCAATGCAAAAGAAGCACCATGTTCCAAAATAGGCCTCACTTCATCAGCATGAAGATACTGTTTGTTTAAAATAAATATCTTTAGGATTATGTAGGGGTCGTAAAGAAGCAGAGGCTTCTGTAAGTGTCAAAGTTGTTGAAAAACTGTTTCTTCTTGAACCTTTTCCCTTCTTTTTTCTAATTTTTAAATACATGTTTTAATATTTTTGGAAATGTTTGTTCTCTCTTTTACAGATTGAAAGTATGAAAAATTTTCTTTAAAAGTTAACAAGAATTATAAGGTAAATGTTTTCTACTTTTTTAACCCGCCTTCCACTGCTGATGATGTCACTGACTATGTCATGAATGATGTAATAAGTGGGCATGTTTTACTACAATGGTAGGTCTTTACATGTATTATCTCCTCTGTATTCTTCAACAAGCATAAATTTGATATGCAACCCTGAGTACGCCTCACCTTAAAAAAACTTTTAGAGAGGACACACCTTATCGTCACCCTCAATCAATCATTTACTCTATCACATTTAACATCTATTAGTTCTACTGCTTCATTTCTTTAATTCTTACTTTCCTGTGTTTGCTACTTCTCTCATTCCTTTCTCTATTACTTAATTATTCTACTCCTTCCAATATTTTTCACAGTCCCTCTCTTCTCATACTTCTTCATTCTTATTCACTCATTCTGTCTCTATTAATGTTATTGTTTCTGAATGATCTTAAAAAAATTTTAAAACAAGAACAGTAAGTATAAGGATAGGAAACAGACATTTATATTTCAAGAAAGACAGCTATAGGAAGTCAACAAAAGATACTGTTACTCGCAATCCACTGCTGATGATGTCACTGACCATGTCAAAAATGATGCAATATATGACATGATCAGAAGTGAATTGCGGGTAACAGTATCTTTTCTTTACTCCCTATAGCTGTCTTTCTTGTAACATAACTGTCTGTTTCCTTTCCTTATACTTACTGTTTTTTTTTTAAAAAAAAATTTTTGGGTTCGCTCCTGGTTCGCGTACCGGAGTGCGAACTGGGAGCGAACTAAAAAAAATAGAGCTTGGCAGAGTTCCAAAAATTCTACTAATTTTTTTTTATAATGGGGAGGTAGTTCTGAAAAGAACTTTTTTTTTGGTTTTTGTTGTTTTAAATTTTTTTAATTATTTTTCTGAACATTTTTTATATTTTTTTGTTTTTTTCTGAACACATTTTGTAATTTTTTTTATTTTTTGGGGGGAGGGGGGAAACAAAAATGATTCATAGAAGAGGGCTCAACAGGAGCAACAAAAAAAAGAAGAATTTATTTTTGGGGGCGTTTTGGACATACATGATTTTTGATTGCTCTTATTATAAGAGTTATGCTACTTTCACGGTAGCATAATATTTGATTGCACCTCACGCACATTTGTTTCACTTCTCCCATGTCCATTTGAATATTCGGGATCAACTCCCTTGCTTCTGGTCCCGAAACTTCTGGCACGACCGATCTTCTGGCTATTGCTGGGGGATTTTGTTGTTCGTCCCGAAGCTGAGCAGCACTATAAATATTTGGGTGCCACCTTTTCATGTGCCTGTGCATTGTAAAATTCCCAAAACTATATTTTTTGTCCGTCCCCCTTGAAAGGCGATCATCACAGATACGGCAAAAGACATATCTTGCGTTGACTTTCTTTTGCCCTGTTGGAAATTTAAAAAATTGCCAGATGAAATGTTCCTTTCTGTTGTACCTCCTGGGCTCCTCAGGCAAATACTCAGGCACTTCCTCCTCTTCCTGATCTTCCTCTTCTTCAAAGATTGGTTGAGTAGGTGGTCCTTTCTTTCCACGAGGAGGTGGAGGTGGTGGTGGGGGAACACTACCAGAAGCAACAACTGAAGCCATTTCTCTGGAATGTAAAAGGGTCTTTCTCTCACCAAGATGAAAGTCAGAGTGAGGAAAGAAGGAGGGGTTTTCATCATTTGGGAAAAGCAAAAGTTCTAAACCAATGAAAAGTGTTAATTTTAGATCACATGACCTAGTATTACATCATTAGGAAACCAAAAGTGAAATGAACCAATGAAAAGTGTTATTACCGAGTCACATGACCTGCTGTGTTTACGTTTCGCATTTGCGCCGCTTTCTGGTCCGCTTCCGGGTCCGCTAACTTGGCGCGTCCGATGACGTATTACGCGACAACGCAAAACGTCATTCTAACGTAACAGTTACGCTAAAAGAACGTTTACCGGTTCGCGGACTGGGAGCGGAACAAAAAAATATTTTTAAAAAAAATGTATTAAAAACATGTAAAATATATTTTAAGATTTAAAGAAGAATACATTTTACAGTTACAGATATTAGCTTTCAAAAAACCATTGAAATTCAATGAAAAAACCATAGGTTATAAAGAATATATAGTTAGGAATTAGCATTTACAAAACCTTAAAAATTCAATGAAAAAACCATTGGTTATAGAACATATATAGTTAGGAATTTGCATTTACAAAACCTTATTTTACTCGCATAAAACCATTGAAATTCCATATATAGTTAGATGCGCTAACTATATATCGCGCACCCGCAATCCACTGCTGATGATGTCACATATTACATCATTCATGACATGGTTAGTGACATCACTGATGACATCTCAAATGACATCACTGATAAAATCACTGATAACATCTCATTTGACATGACTGATCACATCACTGATGATATCATTCATGTGATAATACCATGAACCTCTTCAGACTCTAATATAACCTTAGGTACAATCAGTGTAAACAGACAGTCACAGACTGTCACTCATCCATGGAGTTACTCACACACCTAGTCAGTTATGCCAAAAATCAATCACACCTCCATTTTCTCAACTATACAGTTATACACACCTTACTTATTCAAACATATACTAACACATATTTACTTTACTCTCTTATACAATCCCTGATACATGTTCACAATGATCCATACAGCCACTCACACATTCACTGGCTCTTATGCACAGTTATTTATAGATGTCAACTCTCACATGTACTGTGTTTTACATATGTACTTACTTTGACATGTAGCACTGAGATATCCATTCACTCACTAATACACTCATGCACAGTCAACCGCCCATACAGCTGTTTCCACATGCACTTTTGAATCCATACGTATAGTGAATCAACTACTCACACATCTATGTACAGAGTCACACACCTCCCAGCCACCCATGCACACACACTCAGTTTCCCATACAAATACTTGGACAACCAATGAATAACCCATACAGTTACTCATATAGCTACTGATCAACATATGCAGCAGTTTTTAGAACAACAGATATAATGATGCACAAATTAAAACAGTTTAGTCACTAACCCATGCACTCAGTGAGACACATTTAATCACTCACTCATACAGTCAGTCATGCACCTACTAAATCCTTCATCCAGACACTTATACATCCACTCATTCTTCAATATGTAAGACATATTTTAACTTTACAGAAATATACAGTCACTGGATGTTGTCATCAGTGATGTCATCAGTGATGTCACTAACCATGTCATGAATGATGTAATATGTGACATCATCAGCAGTGGATTGCGGGTGCGCGATATATAGTTAGCGCATCTAACTATATATGGAATTTCAATGGTTTTATGCGAGTAAAATAAGGTTTTGTAAATGCAAATTCCTAACTATATATGTTCTATAACCAATGGTTTTTTCATTGAATATATATATATATTACCTACTGGCGGTGATGTCACTGACCATGTCATGAATGATGTAATATGTGACATCATCAGCAGTGGATTGCGGGTGCGCGATATATAGTTAGTGCAACTAACTATATATGGAATTTCAATGGTTTTGTGTGAGTAAAATAAGGTTTTGTAAATGCGAATTCCTAACTATATATGGTCTATAACCTATGGTTTTTTCAGTGAATTTTCAAAGGTTTTGTAAATGCTAATTCCTAACTATATATGGTCTATAACCTATGGTTTTTTTCAGTGAATATATATATATATATATATTCACTGAAAAAAACATAGGTTTCACACCAGTTATAGTTAGGAATTAGCATTTAAAAAACCTATGAAATTCACTGAAAAAACCATAGGTTTCACACCGGTTATAGTTAGGAATTAGCATTTAAAAAACCTATTAAATTCACTGAAAAAACCATAGGTTTCACACCAGTTATAGTTAGCTGGAAGTTTTACTGATATAAAACCATTGAAATTCCACGTTATAGTTAGTTGGACTCACTATAACTTGCGCGTGTAATGCACTGCTGATGACATTACATATTACATCACTCATGACATGGTCAGTGACATCACTTATGACATCACTGATGACAGACCTCCTTTAAGTGTAATGTAACCCTTAAAACACATATTGGAAAATAGAAATTAACATTTTCAAAAAAATGGAGATACCCATACCAGTTACAACAACCAATTCAGTAATTCCACCATCTATATACACATTCTCTCATTTACCAACAGTTCTATATAGTCACTCATACATATACTCACTCATCATATGTATTGATACACTTATACATCCTGTATCACACCGACAATCATCCAAAAGTTACTCACACACATACTCACACATGCAAATAAACTATTGAACATCCATTTATTCCCATATAAAACTATACACACTCAACCACCCATACAGTCCTGCACATATGGTGTCTTCTAAACACATACAAAGAGAGAGTTAGTCATTCATGCATCTATGTGATTAGTAATACCCCCATAAAACCATAGAAACACTCATACTGATACTAAAAAAACATCTAAGAACCCAAATACCTACACATGTAGGTACTCATCAATCCATGCAGCCAGTTATTCACAAAGTGAAATACTGATACATATATTCAAATATTTAAACATTACTCGCTAATATATGTATTCACTAAGGTACAGTAATAAGCCAGTTATCCAATCATTTCTTTTTGAAAAAAACATTTTAGACAATAATTTAAACATTTATTCTTCCCTCGACCTTCACATATACATATATAAAACATATTTATTTTTTAGAAAGACACACATTCACTGGATGGTGTCATAAGTGATGTCACTGACCATGTCATGAGTGATGTAATATGTAATGTAATCAGCAGTGCATTACACGCGCAAGTTATAGTGAGTCCAACTAACTATAACGTGGAATTTCAATGGTTTTATATCAGTAAAATTTCCAGCTAACTATAACTGGTGTGAAACCTATGGTTTTTTCTGTGAATTTAATAGGTTTTTTAAATGCTAATTCCTAACTATAACCGGTGTGAAACCTATGGTTTTTTCAGTGAATTTCATAGGTTTTCTCGAATAACCTCCTTCCCAATTTTTTCCTGAACCACGGTTGTATGTTGCAAGACCGACAGTTGGTTTTTACATTTTGCTACACCCTGAAAATCCCCCACTGGGATGCGGAAACCATATGAAAACCCGTTCCGCAACACCCCAGCGGAAACATGATCCGGGTACTCGCTGAGCCAAGGAATCATTGCCATGGTATCAATCGGGGTAGGTAAAGGCGCCCCTCGGACTATGTCAGACCTGTTTGGCGCCTCCTCTACCCCCGTTATCACCCGATTTGGCTCTGCACATGGACTCAGGATGGGATGATTGCCCACACCCCCAACATTCGTGCCTAAATTTGCATGACCCCTGGGGCCTAGTACATTTCCCCCTGTTAAAGTTCCAACAAACCCCCCTTTTATTTGCGTTGCCGGCTGGCCTCGAGTGATTGTCGTTACTCGTACTTGATCGAAAGGGCGTCCCCGCATATTGGCGGGAGGATTCACCAACGTTACTTCCTACCAATGGCACCTTCAACATACCAGAGTCCTCCATTTTGGACCAGGACACAGAATCATAACAATCCCAAGTTAAGTTCTTATCATGCTCTTTCGCTTTTCTGAAAATATTGTCGTAACAAAACCAATGATTGCCTTCGTGAGATACAGAGTACCCCATGATCCGTGACTGATAAATCGGCATTTCGGGCAGCAATTCGGGTCTACGTTCACCCAAGATGGATGTAAAAACCCCCCATGCCTTGCCCCAATTACCAATGTTTTCATTTACCTTAAAGGCGGCCATCTTTGCGCGCCAAACACTTGGATGCATGAGCTCTTTCTGGCTCTTAACATGCTCCATTTCATAATGGTCGGTAAGCAACGAGAAGATGTTTATATATTCCCCTGCCCATATCTTCTCTTTAATAGCCAGAGGGACATGTTGACCCAATTTCTCCCTCCGAGAGGGTGCTGACTCATCCCTCGCAATTGGCAATGGCCGCTTACCTAAACCGGAAGCTGTATCTGCGACCGAAACTGATGGCGATGGTGCCGTCGTCGCTTCCCTTGTTTCCCGCAGCTGCCTCATCAACATCTGCGCGTCGTCAGCCGTGGCGCCCTTGCTACCTTTACCCAACCACGCTGCTAATTGAGCTGCCAGCTCGGGCGGCATATCCTCCCCGGACACGGGGGTGACCACTACGGGAATCGGATTCCCTTCCTCTGGCAACGGAGTGGGTGCTTCGAGTGGGGTACTGGGAACTGGGTTGTCTCCCCCAGCTGCTCCCCTTCTGGGCCTCTTGCCTTTTCCTCCTGGAGCTGCTCCTGCCAGAGGACGTTTCGACCCCCCTTCCTCGTCTTTCTCCGCCATTCGCTTTTTTAAGTCGGTCACCTCCTTCATGAGAACACGCAGCATCTGGTCGGTAGTCATTCGCTTTCCTGCCTTCTTAGGCATTCTCACGACAGAGTATCTGAAAAACAAACAAGAAAGATTACAACGCTCAAAATTGGCTCTTCGTTCCGTCTCGAGCTCACGTGCAGCGAGGTGGTGCAGCTTCAGAGCACAGGAACAAGAGGATGCTTCCTTGGCTTGTTGCTCCTTTTATCCGTCTTCAGGGCGGGCGTAAACCCGCCCCGGCCTGCCCCGAGGGCGTGGCCCGGCCGCGTCGGTGTCTAGGCCAGCCCACTCCAGGGCGGGAAAAAGGCGCGCCCCGGCTACGCCGCTTCAGGCATACCAGCCGAGACTCGCCTCCCGCCCAAGATGGCTTCCCAGGGGGATCGTGGTACTCCGCCATACGTTCGGGGGGACCGAATGGTCGCCCCTTTCCACTATAACTTGCGCGTGTAATGCACTGCTGATGACATTACATATTACATCACTCATGACATGGTCAGTGACATCACTTATGACACCATCCAGTGAATGTGTGTCTTTCTAAAAAATAAATATGTTTTATATATGTATATGTGAAGGTCGAGGGAAGAATAAATGTTTAAATTATTGTCTAAAATGTTTTTTTTCAAAAAGAAATGATTGGATAACTGGCTTATTAACTGTACCTTAGTGAATACATATATTAGCGAGTAATGTTTAAATATTTGAATATATGTATCAGTGTTTCACTTTGTGAATAACTGGCTGCATGGATTGATGAGTACCTACATGTGTAGGTATTTGGGTTCTTAGATGTTTTTTTAGTATCAGTATGAGTGTTTCTATGGTTTTATCGGGGTATTACTAATCACATAGATGCATGAATGACTAACTCTCTCTTTGTATGTGTTTAGAAGACACCATATGTGCAGGACTGTATGGGTGGTTGAGTGTGTATAGTTTTATATGGAAATAAATGGATGTTCAATAGTTTATTTGCATGTGTGAGTATGTGTGTGAGTAACTTTTGGATGATTGTCGGTGTGATACAGGATGTATAGGTGTATCAATACATATGATGAGTGAGTATATGTATGAGTGACTATATAGAACTGTTGGTAAATGAGAGAATGTGTATATAGATGGTGGAATTACTGAATTGGTTGTTGTAACTGGTATGGGTATCTCCATTTTTCTGAAAATGTTAATTTCTATTTTCCAATATGTGTTTTAAGGGTTACATTACACTTAAAGGAGGTCTGTCATCAGTGCCCGGGGGAGTTTCGGCTGATACACAATTTATCAGCCCCACGTGGTCTTTCAGTAAACGATGCGATAGACCCGGAAGTGTGTTCGGTGCGGTACGCATCCTTCGATGAGGCCGTAGCCATTTTGAATCGCCTGGGGCCCGGTGCGCTGATGGCAAAATCTGATATCGAGTCAGCGTTCCGGTTGCTCCCGGTACATCCAGACGATCAGTGTCTCCTTGGTTTCATGCTTCAGGGTCATTATTACATGGATAGGTGTATGCCGATGGGGTGCTCTATATCTTGTACCTATTTTGAAAAGTTCAGTTGCTTCCTGCAATGGGTCTTCACGAGGAAAACGGGGTCTCAACATGTGATGCATTATCTCGATGACTTTTTGTTTCTGGGGGCAGCCGGGGATCCCGAATGTGGACAGGCTTTGACTGCATTTTGTGTTTTGATGAATCAGTTTGGCGTGCCATTGGTATCATGAATCCAGGTGCTCCAACGCTTCGCAGAGGCAGTACTGACGAATGTCCCGATCACCCTTCCACCGGTACCCTCGCTACAAGAGCAAGACCACCAGCAGCAGGGAAAGGGGAAGTGGACAGAGAAGAGAATACCTGTACTTGACTGGCACCCTACTTCCAGCGACTGCTATTCATCTTGCCGCCATTTCGAAAGGTGCCTAATACACAGAAGGGGGAGAGAGAGAGAATATACCACAAACCTTCTCACACTGTGCTGACTATTCATAAATGATAAACGAAACTTGTCCTACCAGTTTCTGCCCAGGTATTTGCCTCTCTTCTATATTTTGGAATGTTATCTGACTGAACTTCCTACGGGGAAGACATATACGATCATTAGTATCTCTCCTCAGAATAGCTCGACCCAGACTCACACTCTCCCTATGAACCCAAATTGTACCTGTGAAGTTCTTCGTCAGACTTTGTCCTGGGGGTTCTGTGCAGAGATATCTTCGGGTTAGAGTTGCAGGCTAAAGTTCACAAATTCCATGAAGCACGCAAAAAGGAAAAGGGTAGGTACAAAGGGGAGGAAAGGCAAGGAGAAACGCACGGGGGGAACGACTGCGGGGGAATGCGAGTGAAGCAATACAGTTTGGATATTGGTTGACTTGACGAGAAGATGAAACACCTTACTTGTAGAGTTCAAGTTTCTCTTCAGACTGAATATTCCACTACGTCTTGTCAGGTTGTATCCTCGTTGCCACTCGTCTTCTTCTGACGAACCGCAGGATAGTGGATGACAGCTGTCACAGCTCAGGAACTGCGACGGAGAACTTCGCTTGACCAAAGTGCCTCTCTGAGTAATGAGAGCGCACGACAAAGATTTCTCTCATGAAAGTCTCTGAAAACTCTGATACTATGGTATTTAGAAGGTCTTTGATAATTGCTGTTAATCTCCCGTCATGAATAGTTGACGCAGAGCAGCGACAAGAACAAGCTTCTAGAACGGAATCTTCGTTGAAGTGCGCAGTTAGGAGCGCGCGTCTTCCCGAAGTCCACTAGAGGGCGCATCGATTGGATGCAGTAAATGGAACATTGAGCGGCCATCTTAGGGAGGGAACTATATACAGTCTTAGCAGTTCATTAGTTCATTGACTCGGATTACCTCTGGAATTTCTCAGTCTACCGGAGGGACAAGGAAACCACACATTAGCTCGTGCAGAGCGGGGCCAAGGCAGGGAGCTAACCCACAGTCTTGGGGAAACTACAGTGGCTACTCGGTGAATCCTGACAGTACCCCCTCCCGAGGACCGATTTATCGGTCTTGATTTGTGTGGAAATCTGGAATGAAAGCGTTTCAACAGTTGTGGGGCGTGAATGTTGCTGACCGGTTCCCAAGACCTTTCTTCTGGGCCAAACCCTTTCCAATCCACTAAATACTTCAAATTCCCTTTTACATACTTGGAATCTAAAATGTCCTTAACCTCATATTCTGGATGCCCTTGGACTGTAAGTGGATCTGGAGGTTTGGTAAGCCGTATAGGCACTTGGACCTTTTTCAGCAAGGATACATGAAAAACTGGGTGTACACCTATCTTGGCTGGGAGTTTCAGTTTTACTGTAACTGGTCCTAACACCTTCTCAATAGTATAAGGACCCACAAATCTAGGCTGAAATTTTCTGTTACCTCTCAAATGCAAATTTTTAGTGGACAACCACACCTGATCTCCTGCTTGGTACTGTGGGGGTTTTTTCCTATGTGAATCTGCAAACCTTTTATAGGACGCCTTAGCTTTCTCTAGATTCTTTTCAGCTGATTTATGCAAAGAACTCAAGTCTAAAAGGGCCCTCTTGGCTGCAGGGACGTCTAACTCCTCTTGTAGCACCATAAAGTTTGGATGTCTACCAAAGTTCAAATAAAACGGAGAGTAACCAGTAGATGCACTCTTCGCATTATTGCAGGCAAACTCGGCCATCCACAACTTTTCGGACCATTCCCCACCTTGATCCAACAAGAATAGCCTCAAGTACTGTTCTAATTCTTGATTGGTCCTCTCTGTCTGCCCATCGGACTCTGGGTGGTAGCTAGTGGACAATCTACCCTCTATCCCCATCCCCTTTAGGAAGGCCTTCCAGAAATGGGAAATAAATTGGGGACCTCGGTCTGAGACCACTATTTTAGGGACACCATGAATTTTGACAATATTTTCACTGAACACTCTAGCTAATTGAACTGCCGTGGGAATTCCTGACAAGGGGATGAAATGACTCATTTTCGTGAATGTATCAACCACCACCAGGATGGTATCAAATCCATTGCTCAAAGGTAAGTCTACGATGAGGTCTAAGGAAATCGTATGCCACGGGGAAGGGGGAGTGGGCAAAGGCTGAAGCAAACCTTGGGGAGCCTGTCTAGTGGGTTTACTCCGAGCACAAGATTCGCAAGACTGAACATACTTTTTGATCTGATCGGACATTCCAGGCCACCAAAAATAACGTTGCACTAATTCTTGAGTCTTGGCAATTCCTTTGTGACCCGCAAGAGGATGGTCATGACAATTTCGCAAAGCTTTTTCCTGAAGTTCGAGGGTTGGAAGATATAAGGCTTCCTTGACATATGGTAACTGTTGTCGACACTGACGCTCTTCTCCGAGTAACACCCACTGTTGAATTTCTTCTGAGGTTAAACTCTTACGGACCTCTTCTTTGAAATTGTCCAATGTAAGCGCCCCCACGATCTTTGTTTCTGGGATGATTGGTTTCGCTTCTACGGAATGCTCAGATTCTTCGGTTTGAAGTCGAGACAGCGCATCCGCTTTCCCATTCTTGGGGCCAGGTCGATATGTAATCACGAAGTCGAAGTCCGCGAAGTAAAGGGACCAACGCAGCTGACGGGGAGTCAAGGTCTTAGCCGTCTTCAAAAATTGCAGGTTCTTGTGATCAGAATAGACGGTGACTGTGTGACGTGCTCCCAACAGATAGTGTCTCCAGTCTTCAAAAGCATCCTTTACTGCCAATAGCTCTTTCTCAGTGATGGTATAATTTATTTCAGCAGAGTTCAATTTTCTGGAGCGGTACGCCACAGGATGCAACTGCCCAGTCTTTGGATGGCGTTGAGAGAGAACTCCCCCGATGGCCTGATCTGAAGCATCAGCTTCCACGTAAAATGGTTCAGCAGGATCCGCATGCAGTAAGATAGGGGCAGAGGTGAATTGTTTCTTCAATTTCAGGAAGGCGGAGTTTGACTCATCAGTCCATTCAAATTTTACTCCTTTCTTTAAGAGAACTGTGATGGGAGTAATCAATTGTGAAAATCCTTGAATAAATCGCCGATAGAAATTGGCAAACCCCAGAAACCTTTGAATTTCTTTCACATTCTTGGGAGCTGGCCAATCTTCCACTGCTTGTACTTTTCTTGGGTCCATGGTCACTCCTTGAGGCGCAATAACGAATCCCAAAAACTCCACTTGAGACACATGAAAGACACACTTTTCCAATTTAACAAATAGCTGGTTTGCTTGCAATCGTTCCAGGACCAAACGTACATGCTGGGTGTGTTCCTGGGGATTCTGCGAGTAAATCAAGATATCATCCAGATAGACGATGGCAATCTTATCCATAAGATCGCTCATAATGTCGTTGATAAAGTGTTGAAATACTGCAGGAGCATTACAAAGGCCGAATGGCATAACACAATACTCGAAAAGACCAAACTTGGTTCGAAAGGCGGTCTTCCACTCATGCCCTTCCTTCATTCGAACCAAGTGATAAGCTCCTCGTAAATCCAGTTTGGTGAAGATTTGTGCTTCCTTAATCTGATCCAGAAGAACAGAAATCAACGGCAACGGGTATCTATTTTTAATGGTGACCTGATTCAAGGCACGATAGTCTATGCAAGTTCTGAGACTACCTTCTTGCTTCTTCGGTATGAAGAACAGAGGTGAGGAAACTGGGGACTGAGAGGGCCGGATAAATCCATTCGCAAGATATCGATCCAGGTATTCTTTTAAATGCACATTTTCGGCTTCAGTCAATGCATAGATTCGGCTACAAGGAAGAGCTGCTCCCGGTTCCAAGTCGATGGTGCAATCATAAGCACGATGGGGGGGCAATACTTCAGCTTCCTGTTCGCTGAACACCGTCTTGAGATCTCGATATTCAGGAGGAATCTCTTCAGTCACAATTGCTCCAATAGACTGTCCGCCAAATGACAATAGCATGGACGGCGTAGGCTCTTTTTCCGTATTCTTGGCTCCGTAACAGTGGGACAGGCAAAACTCCGAATGCAGACTGACTGTCCGGTTTTCCCAATCTATAGTCGGGTTGTGGAGGGTTAACCAGGGCAGTCCCAGGATTAATTGAAATTGGGGAGCATCGATCAAATTGAACTGCAACACCTCCCGATGCCCCTCTCCTTGAGTAATTTCCAATTCTTCAGTGTGACTAGTAATGGGTCCGGAGGTCAAATTAGTCCCGTCTACTGCACGTACTGGCTCGGGATGTTCCTTTGCAATGGCCTTAATTCCCATCTGTTTAGCATAACGGATATCACAAAAGTTTCCAGTGGCCCCAGAATCAAGCATAATGGCCACTCCACAAATCTGGTGTTCACGGAATCGCATGGTTACATGAAGGATGACATGAGGAGTCATGGTCTGCAGCGTATTCAAAACCAAATGAGACTTTGGAGTCGTCTTATCTTCTGTCACCACCAGAGCGACCCCGTCTACTGGCGGCTCGTCTCGTTTCCCTTAAACGGAGTCTTCGGGCGCTTCACACAATCCTTCACAAAATGGCCGGCAGTACCACAATACAAACATAACTTCTTTTGTCTCCGTAGTTCTTTTTCTTCGTTGCTCAAAGGGCCTCGAACAGTCCCTATTTGCATGGGTTCTGCCTCTGAATTTCCTCCAGGTCCTTTTTCGCTCTTCGCTCGGTCAAAGCGCGGGAAATTTATCTTCCAATCTTTCTTCTTCTCGCCTTTGCGTTCCGAGTTCCGAAAATCCAATTCCAAAACCAAATCTACCAACGCTGACAACTCGGTGGGTCGATTGGGAATTTGAGCCAGGGTGTCTTTGATTTCATCTCTTAAACCACGATAAAACAAGGCAGCTCTCTTTTCTTCTGGCCAGTTGGTCTCTAAGATCAATTTATTAAACTGTGTGAGGTAAGTAATTAAATCTTTGGATCCTTGATGCAGTTCCAATAATTCGTTATCAGTGGCCTGAGATATCCTTCTCCGATCAAAAATTCTAAGAAATTCAGCCTTAAATTTAGTGAAGTCACTAAGCAAAGGATCATCCTCACTAACTAAAGGCATAGCCCAGTTGGCAGCATCACCACTTAAGTATGACAGGATAAATGCCACTCGAGATTGGGCGTCTGGAAACAAGGTAGGTCGGCACATGAAATGAAGGGAACACTGGGTCAAAAAATATTGAGCCTTTTGAGGATCTCCCGAAAACCTTTCAGGAGTTGCCAACGGGATCAACGGAGAATCCGAATGAATTACTTGAGCTACAGATTTTGGATCCACTGCAGCACCACTAGTGGTGGGTACCGCAGGACTCTGTACGGGATTCCCCATAGCTAACCCATCTACCTTTTGTGCTAACGACCTAGCCTCTTGACGGGAAGCCACTAACTCTGCCCTTAAACTTTGGTTTTCATCTCTGACGGCTCCCAAATCTCTCTGAATCCCTACTAGAATAGCGCCTAATTCCTTCAAGTCCATTCCCTCAGTCATACTGCCCGGGCGAAGGTAAAATACGTGGGCACTTCAAACTATCATGAATCCAGGTGCTCCAACGCTTCGCAGAGGCAGTACTGACGAATGTCCCGATCACCCTTCCACCGGTACCCTCGCTACAAGAGCAAGACCACCAGCAGCAGGGAAAGGGGAAGTGGACAGAGAAGAGAATACCTGTACTTGACTGGCACCCTACTTCCAGCGACTGCTATTCATCTTGCCGCCATTTCGAAAGGTGCCTAATACACAGAAGAGGGAGAGAGAGAGAATATACCACAAACCTTCTCACACTGTGCTGACTATTCATAAATGATAAACGAAACTTGTCCTACCAGTTTCTGCCCAGGTATTTGCCTCTCTTCTATATTTTGGAATGTTATCTGACTGAACTTCCTACGGGGAAGACATATACGATCATTAGTATCTCTCCTCAGAATAGCTCGACCCAGACTCACACTCTCCCTATGAACCCAAATTGTACCTGTGAAGTTCTTCGTCAGACTTTGTCCTGGGGGTTCTGTGCAGAGATATCTTCGGGTTAGAGTTGCAGGCTAAAGTTCACAAATTCCATGAAGCACGCAAAAAGGAAAAGGGTAGGTACAAAGGGGAGGAAAGGCAAGGAGAAACGCACGGGGGGAACGACTGCGGGGGAATGCGAGTGAAGCAATACAGTTTGGATATTGGTTGACTTGACGAGAAGATGAAACACCTTACTTGTAGAGTTCAAGTTTCTCTTCAGACTGAATATTCCACTACGTCTTGTCAGGTTGTATCCTCGTTGCCACTCGTCTTCTTCTGACGAACCGCAGGATAGTGGATGACAGCTGTCACAGCTCAGGAACTGCGACGGAGAACTTCGCTTGACCAAAGTGCCTCTCTGAGTAATGAGAGCGCACGACAAAGATTTCTCTCATGAAAGTCTCTGAAAACTCTGATACTATGGTATTTAGAAGGTCTTTGATAATTGCTGTTAATCTCCCGTCATGAATAGTTGACGCGGAGCAGCGACAAGAACAAGCTTCTAGAACGGAATCTTCGTTGAAGTGCGCAGTTAGGAGCGCGCGTCTTCCCGAAGTCCACTAGAGGGCGCATCGATTGGATGCAGTAAATGGAACATTGAGCGGCCATCTTAGGGAGGGAACTATATACAGTCTTAGCAGTTCATTAGTTCATTGACTCGGATTACCTCTGGAATTTCTCAGTCTACCGGAGGGACAAGGAAACCACACATTAGCTCGTGCAGAGCGGGGCCAAGGCAGGGAGCTAACCCACAGTCTTGGGGAAACTACAGTGGCTACTCGGTGAATCCTGACAATTGGCACCAGGTAAGACTGTGGGTCCCTCGACTTGCCTCGAGTTTCTGGGGATCGAGCTTGATTCCGAGGAAGGTTGTTTTCGTCTACCAGGGGACAAAGTGTTAAGATTCAGGGCATCCCTGCAAAGGTGTATAAGTGAGTCTAAGGTTAGGCTACATCAATTACAGCAATTGGTGGGACAGTTGAATTTTGCCCTAAGAGTTATGCCGATGGCCCGCCCCTTTTCTCGCTCGATCGCTCAGGCCATGGTCGGCCTGAAGGAGGGTCATCATCGCACAAGGCTCTCGGCAGAGGTTCGCCAGGACATGCGCATTTGGTTGGCATTTCTGGCGGATTTCAATGGCCGAATTGTCTGGAACAAACCAGCCGTGTCCTCCGAGGAGCTGGGGCTGTGGACGGATTCGGCAGGGAGCATTGGTTTTGGCGCCATATTCGGCACTCAGTGGTCGGCACAGAAATGGCCGTCATGGTGGCATGAGAGTGGTCTGACAAGTAACATTGCTTTCCTGGAACTTTTTCCCATTCTGGTGGCCCTGAGAACTTGGCCCGAGGGGTTTAGAGATCACTCTGTGGTATTCTGGTCTGATAACATGACCGTTGTTGAGTGTATCAATAGTCAGGCAGCACGATGCAAGTGGATTCTGAGATTGCTCAAGGAAATTGTGTTATTATGTATGCAATTGAATGTAGTATTTAAGGCAAGACATGTCCCGGGGGTTATGATCCAGGCGGCTGATGCGCTTTCTCGTTTTCGTATGCAGGCCTTCTGGGGTTTTCTGCCCACAGCGGACCCGGTGGCAGCACCCTTTCCCGAAGCTCTCTGGTCTCTCGGTGCCCCGAACTACAGAACCTCGTGGGAGAGAGTTTAGCACCCAGGACGAGGAAGGCATATGAAGGGGCGTTCCGTTCCTATTGGGCCTTTTTGGGGGCAGCTAGAGGGGAGCTTTGGGGCCAGGAGGAGTTGGTAGTGAAATTCCTGCTATCTTTACGTCATGCAGGCAAATCAGTGGCTACGGCCCAGAGGCATCGGGCCGCCATTTCCTTTGTGGCTAGGGCTCATGGGATCCAGGACCCGACAGCGTCTTTCGTTGTGCAAAAAGCGCTACGTGGGTGGCAACGCCTTGAGGGTCGCAGAGTAGATGATAGGCGCCCGATAGGTCTGGATAGGTTGGCTTTGTTGTTATCTGTACTTCCTGCAACATGTTCATCCCAGTATGAAGCAGTGTTATTCCGAGCCGCTTTTGTGCTAGCATTCCATGGGGCTATGCGGGTAAGCGAATTAGTGGCAAGGAACAAGCAGGATACCAGGGGGGGACTGTGCCGAGAGCACGTCCATGTCAGGGGTGAGACAATGACTGTCTCATTTGTCAAGTCCAAGACCGATCAGGGTTCAATAGGGGACTGCATAATGATACGAAGGATCCCCGGGTCCTCCATGTGCCCGGTGAGTTGTGTTGAGGAGTATCTAGCACAGAGGGTGGCATCATGGGGGGGGACCTTGTTGAGACACGCTGACGCCACCCCACTGACGAGGTTTCAGTTTCAGCGGGTGCTTGCGATGTCGATTACGGCTGCGGGCTTGAACCCGAGCGAGTTTGGGACCCATTCCTTTCGGATAGGGGTTGCTACAGAGGCTACGGCCAGGGGTCTGAATGTTGAACAAATTAAACGTGTGGGGCGTTGGTCCTCGAATTGTTATAAGAGGTATGTGCGGTTGCACATGTTGTGAAGCTGTAACGATGTACTCACGCTTCTTGTTTTTGTTTGGTTTCAGTTGCGCAAGCCTACGAGGCGGGGCGGACTATGCAGTCGACCCAACACCGGGCCAGAGGTCATACTTCACCGGCTGTGAAAAAGGAGGTGTGGGTCGTGGGCCACTCATACGTGAGGCGAGCCGCGGACGTATTCAAAGCAGGTGACATGAATCACGTGGCTGGGGAATACGGGTACAGTGTGTCCTTCTACGGAAAGGGCGGACTCTGTATTGACCAGTTTCAATCATTTTTTGAGGGTTTGTTAGGGCGGACGAGGTCACCGCCGTCTATAGTCATAGTACATCTTGGGGGCAATGATTTGGTCACCACTGGTAGACGACTTCTTCTTGAGGCGATGCTTTCCACTGTAAGTTGGTTGGCGAGGAGAGTTCCAGGGTGCACGATTGCATGGTCACATATGATCCCACGTAAAGTATGGCGGGGGGCTGTTTCTGTTTCTGCTTTAAACCACTCAGTAAGGAAAATTAATAACAAAGTGAGTAGATTGTTCCGTTCCAATACACTGCATTCGATTTCACATGGTTGTATTACTGGTGACAGTATGTATTTGGGGGATGGTGTTCATTTGTCCCGGGTGGGGAACGAGTTACTCATAGGAGACTGTATAGCTTGGCTAAAGACTTTAAGACATGACCTTTAGGTAGGAGTGTTGTGGGGGGTCCGGATAGCCGGTCAACTATACGGCCTGTGGCGGTAAGGTCATGATCGGTGAGCACTAATTTGGAAGATCCCTATGAGTGGGCGTCACCCATTACGGATGGGAGCGCTCGAAGGAGGTGGCCATTGGCCCCTCAACGGGGAAGGCGGTCCCTTCTAAGGATGGGACGCCGAAAGGAAAGGAAAGGCGGTCAAGGCCCCTTCCTGGGTAGGGGGGGCTACAGCCCCCTCCCGGAGAATTTCTCGGGGCCAGGACATCTGCGACGGCAGATGTGGTAAGTTGTGTGGGGTTTGGGGGGGGGTCTACGCTACCTTCTAGATTCCTCACACGAGTCCTCGGACAACATTTAAGTGGCGTCGAGTTTATTGGGGCCCCCGTCAAGTCAAGGGAAATTGGTAGTTGCACTCGAGGTACGCCTCTGTGCGGTCGCCCCTCACAAGTGAGGGGGATATTTCTGGTTAGGGATCTTGACACCGGTTACGACCTTGCCGTTGGCCCTTAAACGTTAGGATGTACAATTTCAAAATTTCAAGTTAGATGTTTTGTAGGATGTTAGTTCGGCTAGGAGAACCTTTGTATTAGAGAATATGTTAAGGTTAGCCAAACATCGCAATGTGGTAATGAAATTGTACATAATATGAAACTGTTATTTTAATGTTTTAATTTTTTTTCATATTTTAATAAATACGGCCGGGAGGGTCACTCCCTCCCGTCTTCCAAAAGTTCAGAACTGTTTCCGGTTTCCCATCATTGGGGATTGTGTTGAGAGGGGGTGGCGGGTATCTCAGCCATATGGAAAGGGGCGACCATTCGGTCCCCCCGAACGTATGGCGGAGTACCACGATCCCCCCGGGAAGCCATCTTGGGCGGGAGGCGAGTCTCGGCTGGTATGCCCGAAGCGGCGTAGCCGGGGCGCGCCTTTTTCCCGCCCTGGAGTGGGCTGGCCTAGACACCGACGCGCCCGGGCCACGCCCTCGGGGCAGGCCGGGGCGGGTTTACGCCCGCCCTGAAGACGGATAAAAGGAGCAACAAGCCAAGGAAGCATCCTCTTGTTCCTGTGCTCTGAAGCTGCACCACCTCGCTGCACGTGAGCTCGAGACGGAACGAAGAGCCAATTTTGACCCACCAACCAGCCCCTGAAGACAGCAAGTAGTTTTGAATAAAGTTTGATGTGGTAACTCTTTTATTTGCAGGTCGGATTATTACCGTGATAACCTTGAATATGCAATAAAGAAATGGTCAATTTGTGGTATGTTTTGCAAATAAAGTAATCTTGCTCGAGTGTTGATCAGTAGCATGTTTTAATAAAATTGTTGCTGTTAACTGTCTTTTAAGTAATTTAATCATTTAGTTTAGAACTCATTTAGTTTAGAACTGTCGTATTTATTTTGGTCGGGCGGTAAGGTCATGATCGGTGAGCACTAATTTGGAAGATCCCTATGAGTGGGCGTCACCCATTACGGATGGGAGCGCTCGAAGGAGGTGGCCATTGGCCCCTCAACGGGGAAGGCGGTCCCTTCTAAGGATGGGACGCCGAAAGGAAAGGAAAGGCGGTCAAGGCCCCTTCCTGGGTAGGGGGGGCTACAGCCCCCTCCCGGAGAATTTCCCGGGGCCAGGACATCTGCGACGGCAGATGTGGTAAGTTGTGTGGGGTTTGGGGGGGGGTCTACGCTACCTTCTAGATTCCTCACACGAGTCCTCGGACGACCTTTAAGTGGCGTCGAGTTTATTGGGGCCCCCGTCAAGTCAAGGGAAATTGGTAGTTGCACTCGAGGTACGCCTCTGTGCGGTCGCCCCTCACAAGTGAGGGGGATATTTCTGGTTAGGGATCTTGACACCGGTTACGACCTTGCCGTTGGCCCTTAAACGTTAGGATGTACAATTTCAAAATTTCAAGTTAGATGTTTTGTAGGATGTTAGTTCGGCTAGGAGAACCTTTGTATTAGAGAATATGTTAAGGTTAGCCAAACATCGCAATGTGGTAATGAAATTGTACATAATATGAAACTGCTATTTTAATGTTTTAATTTTGTTTCATATTTTAATAAATACGGCCGGGAGGGTCACTCCCTCCCGTCTTCCAAAAGTTCAGAACTGTTTCCGGTTTCCCATCATTGGGGATTGTGTTGAGAGGGGGTGGCGGGTATCTCAGCCATATGAGTCCAACTAACTATAACGTGGAATTTCAATGGTTTTATATCAGTAAAATTTCCAGCTAACTATAACTGGTGTGAAACCTATGGTTTTTTCAGTGAATTTAATAGGTTTTTTAAATGCTAATTCCTAACTATAACCGGTGTGAAACCTATGGTTTTTTCAGTGAATTTTATAGGTTTTTTCAATGCTAATTCCTAACTATAACTGGTGTGAAACCTATGGTTTTTTCAGTGAATTTCATAGGTTTTTTTAATGCTAATTCCTAACTATAAGTTTCACTTTATAAATTAGACTGTTAGCACTCTAGTTGTTCTTTAGAACACTCTGGTATATTCTGTCATTGGGCTACAGTTGGGCTACATCTAGTTGAAATTTGAGCTACATTTACATTTTTTGGTCTCTGGTGGCCATCTTTGGGCTACATTGGGCTACATTTGGGCTACATTTTGGCTCTAACATATATTAAGCCCAATATAGCACAATACATTTTTTTCTAAAGTTAATTTTTTTAAAAACCACCTCAGAATAGGGCTACCTGTCCCTACAATTATCCCATTTTTAAAAAAAAAAAATTTTGGGGAGCGCTCCCGGAGCGCGCCCCGGGGAGCGCCCCGAAAAGCGTACTTCTGAAAAGCGCCCCAGGGCGCGCTCCGGGGAGCGTCCCGTGAGCGCCAATATCGCGAACGAAAACATGATCGTGACGTATCGCGTAGCCGCGTCCGCGTGATACGCACGGCGTAAGCCCACCCGGAAGTACTCGAGCGAATACGATGGCGCAACGTAAACATCCGACGCGCTTACGCTACGCGACCCGGGGCGCGTAGCGTAAGCGCGTCGGGTCATATGACCTGAAAATAACACTTTTCATTGGTTCATAACAGTTTTAGTTTCATAATGATGAAGCCCCTGGTCTTGTGACCTGAAAATAACACTTCTCATTGGTTCAGGACAGTTTTTTTTTCTAAATTATGAAAGACCCCACCTTTTTTCCTTATTCTGACTTTGTCCTTTGACTGAGGAAGACCTGTTTGTACATCTCTGTACCTTTTTGATATTAATAATGGCTTCAGTAGCAGCAGCAGCTGGTGCATCTCCCCCACCACCACCACCACAACCACCAAGAGGACCACCACAAGATTATATTGGTGGTCAAGAACAGGAGGAGGAGGAAGAGGAAGAGGAGGAGGGGAGGAGAAGATGGCTGCCTGAAGAAAATACCCCATACAAACCCAAGCCACACATTGTATGGGAGGTTTTTTCAATCCCAGAGGGCAAAAAAAAAGTGAATGCGCCCAAGGTAACTTGCCTAATCTGCAATGATGAACTTTCACGGGGCAACCCAAACAAAAAATATTCATTTGGTAACTATACCATGATTCGTCATATGACCAGAAAGCACCCAATCAACTACTCTCGTGCAGAGTTCAGGGAACTGGCCAGTAACCTCCCCCAGTCGTCAAGGACCACCTCCCAAACAAATCAACCCACTTCATCGGGACCAGAAACATCCGAGATGATGCCTTGCATTCAGCCAAGATTTGCTGATTTTAAAATCACTTGTTCTGCATGTGGCAAGCTTATCGCCTATGGTGAAAAAAGCGTTAAGCTCATCGTCCTTGCAGGTGATAATCACAAGTGCCCCAAAAAGAAGTAATTTTTGGGGTTTTTTGTTTTTTTGCTCCAGTTGAGCCAGTTTCAATTCCCTTTTTTTGTTTCTCCCCCTTAAAAAATACAAAAAATATATAAAACTGTTTTGAAAAGCCAAAAAAAGTTCAAAAAGTTCAAAAAACACAAAAAAAATATAAAAAAACAAAAAGAAGAAAAAAAAAGTTCTTTTTAGAACTACCTCCAATTTCTAAATTAAAACTTCATTTTTTAAAAACTCTGTCATCCTTTTTCCTCATAGTACGCTCCCCGGGCCGCTCCCCGGTGCGCGCACCGGGCGCTCCCCCCGCGCAAAACGAAAAAAAAAAAAATATTTTAAATGCCCCGCGGGGCCCTTTTATAGCCCCCACATCAAACCTAGGGGGTCAAAGGGGTCTATCTCTGACGCCTTATGGTCATTTCCCCCTTTGTTTTAGCCACCTCCTGTGTCTCGATTTTACCGAGACACAAGATGGCGGCCGCTCTGGACTGTTTCGAATGTTTACAGACACCCGAGAGCCAATCAGCTTTCCATGCGCACCTCGCGTGGCGCGCCCGGAGCGCTCCCCGGGGCGCGTACCGGAGCGCTGCTATAGATATATATATTTTTTTGAACCTAAATTTCTCAAAATCCACTGGAGCACATATCTTGAGACATAGCAAAGGCACATCGGGCTACCAGTCCCTACAATTTTGCCAAATTTGGTGGAAATCCATTCAGCCGTTCGGGTTAAAAGTGAAATCGACCGCCCTATTGAAATTAACATGGGGAAAACGCGTTTTGGGACCCCTCTTTTATCTCGGCCCCCGCTTGACGAATCCCCCCCAAACTTTCAGGGAAGGACCGGAACGCCGCAAGGCCATTTTGAGGAAATTTTCTGTCAGATTCGTCAAAGATTGGTTGAGTAGGTGGTCCTTTCTTTCCATGAGGAGGTGGAGGTGGTGGTGGGGGAACACTACCAGAAGCAACAACTGAAGCCATTTCTCTGGAATGTAAAAGGGTCTTTCTCTCACCAAGATGAAAGTCAGAGTGAGGAAAGAAGGAGGGGTTTTCATCATTTGGGAAAAGCAAAAGTTCTAAACCAATGAAAAGTGTTAATTTTAGATCACATGACCTAGTATTACATCATTAGGAAACCAAAAGTGAAATGAACCAATGAAAAGTGTTATTACCGAGTCACATGACCTGCTGTGTTTACGTTTCGCATTTGCGCCGCTTTCTGGTCCGCTTCCGGGTCCGCTAACTTGGCGCGTCCGATGACGTATTACGCGACAACGCAAAACGTCATTCTAACGTAACAGTTACGCTAAAAGAACGTTTACCGGTTCGCAGACTGGGAGCGGAACAAAAAAATATTTTTTAAAAAAATGTATTAAAAACATGTAAAATATATTTTAAGATTTAAAGAAGAATACATTTTACAGTTACAGATATTAGCTTTCAAAAACCATTGAAATTCAATGAAAAAACCATAGGTTATAAAGAATATATAGTTAGGAATTAGCATTTACAAAACCTTAAAAATTCAATGAAAAAACCATTGGTTATAGAACATATATAGTTAGGAATTTGCATTTACAAAACCTTATTTTACTCGCATAAAACCATTGAAATTCCATATATAGTTAGATGCGCTAACTATATATCGCGCACCCGCAATCCACTGCTGATGATGTCACATATTACATCATTCATGACATGGTTAGTGACATCACTGATGACATCTCAAATGACATCACTGATAAAATCACTGATAACATCTCATTTGACATGACTGATCACATCACTGATGATATCATTCATGTGATAATACCATGAACCTCTTCAGACTCTAATATAAACTTAGGTACAATCAGTGTAAACAGACAGTCACAGACTGTCACTCATCCATGGAGTTACTCACACACCTAGTCAGTTATGCCAAAAATCAATCACACCTCCATTTTCTCAACTATACAGTTATACACACCTTACTTATTCAAACATATACTAACACATATTTACTTTACTCTCTTATACAATCCCTGATACATGTTCACAATGATCCATACAGCCACTCACACATTCACTGGCTCTTATGCACATTTATTTATAGATGTCAACTCTCACATGTACTGTGTTTTACATATGTACTTACTTTGACATGTAGCACTGAGATATCCATTCACTCACTAATACACTCATGCACAGTCAACCGCCCATACAGCTGTTTCCACATGCACTTTTGAATCCATACATATAGTGAATCAACTACTCACACATCTATGTACAGAGTCACACACCTCCCAGCCACCCATACACACACACTCAGTTTCCCATACAAATACTTGGACAACCAATGAATAACCCATACAGTTACTCATATAGCTACTGATCAACATATGCAGCAGTTTGTAGAACAACAGATATAATGATGCACAAATTAAAACAGTTTAGTCACTAACCCATGCACTCAGTGAGACACATTTAATCACTCACTCATACAGTCAGTCATGCACCTACTAAATCCTTCATCCAGACACTTATACATCCACTCATTCTTCAATATGTAAGACATATTTTAACTTTAAGGAAATATACAGTCACTGGATGTTGTCATCAGTGATGTCATCAGTGATGTCACTAACCATGTCATGAATGATGTAATATGTGACATCATCAGCAGTGGATTGCGGGTGCGCGATATATAGTTAGCGCATCTAACTATATATGGAATTTCAATGGTTTTATGCGAGTAAAATAAGGTTTTGTAAATGCAAATTCCTAACTATATATGTTCTATAACCAATGGTTTTTTCATTGAATATATATATATATATATATATATATATATATATATATATATATATATATATATATATATATATATATATATATATATATATATATATATATATATATATATATATATATATATATATATTACCTACTGGCGGTGATGTCACTGACCATGTCATGAATGATGTAATTTGTGACATCATCAGCAGTGGATTGCGGGTGCACGATATATAGTTAGTGCAACTAACTATATATGGAATTTCAATGGTTTTGTGTGAGTAAAATAAGGTTTTGTAAATGCGAATTCCTAACTATATATGGTCTATAACCTATGGTTTTTCAGTGAATTTTCAAAGGTTTTGTAAATGCTAATTCCTAACTATATATGGTCTATAACCTATGGTTTTTTTCAGTGAATATATATATATATATATATATATATATATATTCACTGAAAAAACCATAGGTTTCACACCAGTTATAGTTAGGAATTAGCATTTAAAAAACCTATGAAATTCACTGAAAAAACCATAGGTTTCACACCGGTTATAGTTAGGAATTAGCATTTAAAAAACCTATTAAATTCACTGAAAAAACCATAGGTTTCACACCAGTTATAGTTAGCTGGAAATTTTACTGATATAAAACCATTGAAATTCCACGTTATAATTAGTTGGACTCACTATAACTTGCGCGTGTAATGCACTGCTGATGACATTACATATTACATCACTCATGACATGGTCAGTGACATCACTTATGACATCACTGATGACAGACCTCCTTTAAGTGTAATGTAACCCTTAAAACACATATTGGAAAATAGAAATTAACATTTTCAAAAAAATGGAGATACCCATACCAGTTACAACAACCAATTCAGTAATTCCACCATCTATATACACATTCTCTCATTTACCAACAGTTCTATATAGTCACTCATACATATACTCACTCATCATATGTATTGATACACCTATACATCCTGTATCACACCGACAATCATCCAAAAGTTACTCACACACATACTCACACATGCAAATAAACTATTGAACATCCATTTATTTCCATATAAAACTATACACACTCAACCACCCATACAGTCCTGCACATATGGTGTCTTCTAAACACATACAAAGAGAGAGTTAGTTATTCATGCATCTATGTGATTAGTAATACCCCCATAAAACCATAGAAACACTCATACTGATACTAAAAAAACATCTAAGAACCCAAATACCTACACATGTAGGTACTCATCAATCCATGCAGCCAGTTATTCACAAAGTGAAACACTGATACATATATTCAAATATTTAAACATTACTCGCTAATATATGTATTCACTAAGGTACAGTTAATAAGCCAGTTATCCAATCATTTCTTTTTGAAAAAAACATTTATTAAGACAATAATTTAAACATTTATTCTTCCCTCGACCTTCACATATACATATATAAAACATATTTATTTTTTAGAAAGACACACATTCACTGGATGGTGTCATAAGTGATGTCACTGACCATGTCATGAGTGATGTAATATGTAATGTCATCAGCAGTGCATTACACGCGCAAGTTATAGTGAGTCCAACTAACTATAACGTGGAATTTCAATGGTTTTATATCAGTAAAATTTCCAGCTAACTATAACTGGTGTGAAACCTATGGTTTTTTCAGTGAATTTAATAGGTTTTTTAAATGCTAATTTCTAACTATAACCGGTGTGAAACCTATGGTTTTTTCAGTGAATTTCATAGGTTTTTTAAATGCTAATTCCTAACTATAACTGGTGTGAAACCTATGGTTTTTTCAGTGAATTTCATAGGTTTTTTTAATGCTAATTCCTAACTATAAGTTTCACTTTATAAATTAGACTGTTAGCACTCTAGTTGTTCTTTAGAACACTCTGGTATATTCTGTCATTGGGCTACAGTTGGGCTACATCTAGTTGAAATTTGAGCTACATTTACATTTTTTGGTCTCTGGTGGCCATCTTTGGGCTACATTGGGCTACATTTGGGCTACATTTTGGCTCTAACATATATTAAGCCCAATATAGCACAATACATATTTTTCTAAAGTTAATTTTTTTAAAAACCACTTCAGAATAGGGCTACCTGTCCCTACAATTATCCCATTTTTTTCAAAAAAAAATGTTTGGGAGCGCTCCCGGAGCGCGCCCCGGGGAGCGCCCCGAAAAGCGTACTTCTGAAAAGCGCCCCGGGGCGCGCTCCGGGGAGTGTCCCGTGAGCGCCAATATCGCGAACGAAAACATGATCGTGACGTATCGCGTAGCCGCGTCCGCGTGATACGCACGGCGTAAGCGCACCCGGAAGTACTCGAGCGAATACGATGGCGCAACGTAAACATCCGACGCGCTTACGCTACGCGACCCGGGGCGCGCCCCCGGGCGCGCCCCGGGGCGCGTAGCGTAAGCGCGTCGGGTCATGTGACCTGAAAATAACACTTTTCATTGGTTCATAACAGTTTTAGTTTCATTATGATGAAGCCCCTGGTCTTGTGACCTGAAAATAACACTTCTCATTGGTTCAGGACAGTTTTTTTTTCTAAATGATGAAAGACCCCACCTTTTTTCCTTATTCTGACTTTGTCCTTTGACTGAGGAAGACCTGTTTGTACATCTCTGTACCTTTTTGATATTAATAATGGCTTCAGTAGCAGCAGCAGCTGGTGCATCTGCCCCACCACCACCACCACAACCACCAAGAGGACCACCACAAGATTATATTGGTGGTCAAGAACAGGAGGAGGAGGAAGAGGAAGAGGAGGAGGGGAGGAGAAGATGGCTGCCTGAAGAAAATACCCCATACAAACCCAAGCCACACATTGTATGGGAGGTTTTTTCAATCCCAGAGGGCAAAAAAAAAGTGAATGCGCCCAAGGTAACTTGCCTAATCTGCAATGATGAACTTTCACGGGGCAACCCAAACAAAAAATATTCATTTGGTAACTATACCATGATTCGTCATATGACCAGAAAGCACCCAATCAACTACTCTCGTGCAGAGTTCAGGGAACTGGCGAGTAACCTCCCCCAGTCGTCAAGGACCACCTCCCAAACAAACCAACCCACTTCATCGGGACCAGAAACATCCGAGATGATGCCTTGCATTCAGCCAAGATTTGCTGATTTTAAAATCACTTTTTCTGCATGTGGCAAGCTTATCGCCTATGGTGAAAAAAGCGTTAAGCTCATCGTCCTTGCAGGTGATAATCACAAGTGCCCCAAAAAGAAGTAATTTTTTGGGTTTTTTGTTTTTTTGCTCCAGTTGAGCCAGTTTCAATTCCCTTTTTTTGTTTCTCCCCCTTAAAAAATACAAAAAAAATATAAAACTGTTTTGAAAAGCCAAAAAAAGTTCAAAAAGTTCAAAAAACACAAAAAAAATATAAAACAACAAAAAGAAGAAAAAAAAAGTTCTTTTTAGAACTACCTCCAATTTCTAAATTAAAACTTCATTTTTTAAAAACTCTGTCATCTTTTTTCCTCATAGTACGCTCCCCGGGCCGCTCCCCGGTGCGCGCACCGGGCGCTCCCCCCGCGCAAAACGAAAAAAAAAAAAAATTTTAAATGCCCCGCGGGGCCCTTTTATAGCCCCCACATCAAACCTAGGGGGTCAAAGGGGTCTATCTCTGACGCCTTATGGTCATTTCCCCCTTCGTTTTAGCCACCTCCTGTGTCTCGATTTTACCGAGACACAAGATGGCGGCTGCTCTGGACTGTTTCGAATGTTTACAGACACCCGAGAGCCAATCAGCTTTCCATGCGCACCTCGCGTGGCGCGCCCGGAGCGCTCCCCGGGGCGCGTACCGGAGCGCTGCTATAGATATATATATTTTTTGAACCTAAATTTCTCAAACTCCACTGGAGCACATATCTTGAGACATAGCAAAGGCACATCGGGCTACCAGTCCCTACAATTTTGCCAAATTTGGTGGAAATCCATTCAGCCGTTCGGGTTAAAAGTGAAATCGACCGCCCTATGGAAATTAACATGGGGAAAACGCGTTTTGGGACCCCGCTTTTATCTCGGCCCCCGCTTGACGAATCCCCCCCAAACTTTCAGGGAAGGACCGGAACGCCGCGAGGCCATTTTGAGGAAATTTTCAGTCAGATTCGTCAACCGGCGCCAAAGTTATTCCAAATAGAATTTTGAGATTTAACATTGAAAAAAATCCTAACTATAACTACCTACTGGCGACCGCCAGTAGGTTATATATATATATATATATATATATATATATATATATATATATATATATATATATATATATATATATATATATATATATATATATATAAATCACATATCGGTACGATATAACTCATAGCAAGGAAATCTGTTCTCTCTTTCAAAATCAAAATCAGTTGCTTTTCCACTTGGGGAGTTGTATGTTAGTAGCTCGTGATGTGGAAAAGCAATGCCAAGTCCCAAATGCATACAAGTTTTGCATCAAAGGCGCTGTAGTCGCGCACCCTACAGATTATGAGTAGTGCATCCAACGGGTGCACACCAAGAGGCCGCACTGAGCGCTGCACTGGGGGCGCAACTTGTAATTGTACCGTAAAACAATTGCCCCTATCAGTAATTTCTTATATCTCCGGGGACCCTATCTTCTGGGTCTTATAACAAATGTTGGGGACCATGAGGGGAGCTACAATGCCCCCACGGTCCCGCCGGCTTCCCACGTTCTTCTGGAGTCGGCTTTGTTTTTCCGCAAGGTGAGATGCTAACTTGTATGTGGAAATGCAATCTGCTTTTTATTTTGAAAGTGAGAACAGAATTTTCTGATCTGTCTTTCATAATGCAAACTAAGTCTGCTATGCGAAGATGGGAGCCATGAGACTCCCGCCCTCACAAAGTAAACAGCAGTGTCCCAGGGGTAGGCACCTCAGGACACCGCATGAGCCGGCTGTCGGGCGTGGCGGGCTCCAGGGCTCTCGAGGGCTGTAGGTATAGGGTCACGCAGTCTGTCTCTCGCAATACACAAATTTTGGAGGGGGGTGGTTACCGTGGCTAGATGGGGGTCGTTGAGGTCCACACACTTCTAATTTTGTAGGGGGCCTTTTGTCACAAAAGTGGTGCAAGGTGGTTGTAAATCTGGTACACAGGGTTTTGTTTTAGTTTGCTTTCCTTTTTAGTCTTGTAGATGATCCAGGGTTAATATAACAGTTTTCATACAGCCAGTACCTTTCAACTCTACCCCCAAATGGCTTTTAGCCTGTTACCATAGTAACAGTTCATGGAACACTTAAATGAGCACAGAGGTTAGAAGTTCACTTCACTATGTTGGTAATGGAAAAAAGTTACTGTGCTGGAGTTTTTAAACTTTTCCATAGGAACCGTTAGTCATAAGTAAAGACTCTGGTAAAGATCTGGTAAAGAGTTAGCCTCAGAATTAGACTTACGCCCCCCCCCAAAAAAAAGACGTATATACTTTTTTTTAAATTAAATTTTATTAAAACAATAAAGAACTGGAAATGTAACTGAAAGATAACACTACAATAAATAACTAGAAACATAACTTTAACAAAACATTATAATAAACAAAATGTGATATGGAGTCCAATAGATGGACGGTAGGTAATCTGCAGAACAAAAAAGATAATTAGTGTTTAAAATTAGATTTATGTGATTAAATGAGGTCAAACATTACATGTCAAATTAAAAGTTGAAGCTATTTCCTTCTTTTAATGTGTGCAGTGTGCCTGATACATTTCACTTGTCTTATAGGCTTGCCTTCAAGTGGTGTATGTATGGAAAAGCCTACTGCGTCATATTTACATTTCCGATCAACAGGTCTTTAAAATGATTCAGAGATGAGACAGAATTAGGTGAGAGATCAAGTCATTATGCAGGACAATGTTCTTTAGGGCTTATTTACAAGACTCTTGCGCCAGTTTTGTGTTACTTTTCTCATGTTGAAAGTGACGCAAAAGTGGCGCAAGGGGCTTGTAAATAAGGTCCGTCATTTCTAATGCATTTAATGAGAGGCATTGTATATCTAGGTTGCTCTGCTTACCTTGTGTAACCACATAGCCAACAGTGTGTGTTTACCCTGTGATGATTTGTGGTTTGGGGGAGGGTCGCAGTGGTATAATGTCTCTTGTCTACTGGAATGTGTGATGTACAATGGTCATTCTATCTGAAAAAATCTGAACTCATACAATACAATTGTCTCTGCAATGAATTAATCAAGGTTGAAATCCTTATTGTCCACAGTGTACATGCCAAATTGACTTCAAGTTGGGAGCCCTGCTGTCCGCAGAGTACATCGAAGGCTGTAGTTGACTCACACATCAAGGTTTTTTTTGTTACATACTTTAACAAAATCTGATGACACAGCACTACTTTTCTGCCTTGTATAAATCGAGACTCAATTTTATGTTGTCTGTAGTGCTTATGCACCACTGGTATCAAGCGGTAAATTCGTTTGTTTTTTGTGGCATCCTTTAAGAAAATAATCTTTGCCTTACATAAATCAAGGATATCTTGAATGCTGTCCGTAGTGTAGATGGAAAGCTGAATGCAAGTTGTGAACCCTGTTGTACAAAGTGTAGACTTAAGGCAGTAGTCGACACAAAGATCGAAGCATGCTATTTTGTCACAGAATCTGAGGACATAGTACAATTGTCTCTGCCTTAAATAAAACAAGGCTGGATTTAATTATGTCCATAGTGTTGATGCAAACATGAATTTAAGTTGAGAACCCTGTTGTACCCAGTGTAGATTGAAGGCAGTAGTCGACACAAAGATCGATGAATGGTATTTTTTCACAATTAACAGAATCTGAGGACCCAGTACAATTGTCTCTGCCTTAAATAAAGCAAGGCTGGATTCAATGCTGTCTGTAGTGTTGATGCAAAGCTGAATTCAACTGGTATCAAGTTGTCAAGTCTACTGAACACAAAATAGATTGTAGGCACTTCTCAGCACAGATACTGAAGACAAATTGAGATTTAAAGTTGAATTCAAGCTGTGAACCCTGCTGTCCGCAGTGTCTATGGAAACCACCAGTTGATACAGACATAGGTCTGCGGTGCTGTGGTGCTGAGTTCGCAATCGGCCTGAATCAAGGAAGCACGCGGTCATGGCAGCAGCCATGTGGCAGGGTGCGGACCTTTTACTGCGGCGCATTCTGTTCTCTTTGCAGAAGTGAACCACGCCCAAGGCGTAGACTAAATATTTATAGTCTTACATTGACGTTGTTTACGTTAGCCTAGCCCACTCCGCTTCTGTTTCAAAGGAGGGGGTGAACACAGCTATATGACCAAAATATTCCCTAGTGTCTGAGATAATATGGTTGCATCCACTATTCAGTACACTACACGTATGAACGGTATATTTACACACTGAAAAGTTTTTGATTTCTATAGTGAATTGTGTATAGTATTTCACCGGTAGTCTTAGCGTTGTGTACATTATTGTTGATGTTCAAGTTCTTTCCCTTAAACATACATGGTTGCTGCATCTCTGTACATTGAGCTAGTGTACTGTTGAGGAGATATATTATCGTGGAAAGGTCCGTAGTACTGTTTTGTGCTGCCTCTGAGGTAGTAGGGAAGAGAGGTCCGTGGGGGTGGTTGTAGTTGTAGTGGCGCTGAGTATTGAGATTTTGTTGGGTTTCAGAAGTTTATAATTACAATCTCTAAGACATATTGCTCTTTAAACATGGGTGTGAGTTCCATGTAATTCACATAGTACATGTTCGACATTCTTACAGTAGTTAAATATTGATGTTAATTTGTTAGTGGTAAGTGGAACTATTGCCTGAGTTTTTACGTAGCATTGCAGATTTGGTTTCTGGTTAAAAATATGGGGAAGTGGTCAACATAATAAGTAGAAATTGTCATTGAAAAAACCTTTGAAATTCACTGAAAAAACCATAGGTTTCAAGCAGGTTATAGTTAGGAATTATCATTTAAAAAATCTTTGAAATTCACTGAAAAAAACATAGGTTTCAGGCAGGTTATAGTTTGGAATTAGCATTTAAAAAATCTTAGAAATTCACTGAAAAAACCATAGGTTTTAGGAATGTTATTGTTAGCTGAACATTTCACTCATACAAAACCATTGAAATTCCTCTGTTATAGTTAGTGTACTAACTGTAACTCTCGCACCCGTGATCCACTGTTGATGATGTCACATATTACATCATTCATGGCATGGTCAGTGACATCACTGATGACATCACTGATTACATCTCAAATAACATCACTGATGACATCACTGATGACATCATCCAGTGAATTTGGTTTGGATCCATATTTGGAAGGTCCACTCAGCCTTTCAGATGTGCAGAAAGAGGCAAGATAGGTACAGAAAGAGGCAAGTGAAGTGCATAACAAAGAACAAGAGGTGCAGAAAGAGGCAAGAGAACTCGAGAACAAGGCAAAAGATGTTTAGAATGGGGCAGGAGATGTGCACAAAAAGGCAAAAGGGGTACAGAAAGAGGCAAGAGGGGTACAGAAAGATGCAAGAGCAGTACTGAAGAGGCAACAGAGGTACAGAAAGAGGTAAGACAAGCACAGAAGCAGGCAATAAAGGTGTATGAATAGGGAACAGCCTTGCAGAAAGAAGAAAGAGAATTGTGTGTACCCTGTGATGATTCGTGGTTTGGGGGGGTTGCAGTGGTATAATGTCTCTTGTCTACTAGAATGCGTAATGTACAATCGTCGTTCTATCTGAAAAAATATGAATTCATACAATACAATTGTCTCTGCATTAAATTAATCAAGGTTGAATTCCTTATTGTCCGTAGTATACATGCAAAAGTCACTTCAAGTTGTGAACCCTGCTGTCTGCAGAGTACACCGAAGGCTGTAGTAGTCATACACATCGAGGAATACTTTTTTTGGTACATACTATAACAAAATCTGATGACACAGTACAGTTTTTCTGCCTTAAATAAATTGAGACTGAATATTAAGTTGTATGTAGTGCTTATGCCCCACTGGTATCAAGCTGTAAACTATTTTGATCACAGTATACATTTGAAAACAGAACTCACTGCAGTCATTGAGGAATATTTTTTGTGGCATCCTTCAAGAAAATAATTTTGCCTTATATAAATCAAGGGTATCTTGAATGGAATGCTATCCGTAGTGTAGTGGAAAGCTGAATGCAAGTTGTGAACCCTGTTGTATGCAGTGTAGATTTAAGGCAGTAGTTCACACAAAGATCGAAGCATGCTATTTTGTCACAGAATCTGAGGACACAGTACAATTGTCTCTGTCTTAAATAAATCAAGGATGGATTCAATTCTGTCCGTAGTGTTGATGCAAACCTGAATTGAAATAAAGAACGCTGTTGTATGCAGTGTAGATTGAAGGCAGTTATCGACACAAAGATCGGTGAATGCTATTTTGTCACAGTTAACAGAATCTGAGGACACAGTACAATTGTCTCTGACTTAAATAAAGCAAGGCTGGATTCAATGCTGTCCATAGTGTTGATGCAAAGCTGAATTCAACTGGTATCAAGTTGTCAACTCTACTAACCGCAGAATAGATTGTAGCACTTCTCAGCACAGATACTGATGACAAATTTAGATTCAAAGTTGCACATGGAGGAAGTAGGCATACAGAAAGAGGCAAGAGGGGTGCAGAAAGAAGCAAGAGAAGTGCAGAAAGAAGCAACAGAGATACTTAAAGAGGCAAGAAGGGTGCCAAAAGAGCCAAGAAAAGTACAGAATGATTGAACAGGGGTGCAAAAAGAAGCAAGAGGGATACAGAAATTTGCAGGAGTGGTGCAGAAAGAAGCAAGAGCAGTGCAGAGAGAAGCAATAGATGTGCAGAAAGAAGCAAGAGAGGTGGACAAAGAGGGAAGAGGGATGCAGAAATGTGTAAAGGAGTTTCAGAAAGAACCAACAGCAGTGCAGAAAAAACACAATGAGGTGCAAGAGGGGTGCATAAAGGGGTAGGAAAGGTGCACAAAGAAGCAAGAGGGGTACAGAAAGAGGCAGGCGATGTGCAAAAAGAAGGAAGAGAAGTGCAGAAAGATGCAACAGAGGTGCTGAAAGAGGGACCAAGGATGCAAAAAGAGGCAGGAAAGTGCAGAAAGAAGCAACAGAGGTACAGAAAGAAGAAAGATTTGTGCAGAAAGACGGAAGAGGGGTGCAGAAAGAGGCAAGAGGGCTGCACAAAGAGGGTAGAGGGGTACAGAAAGAGACATGAAGGGTGCAGAAAGAAGCAAGTGAGGTACAGAAAGAGGCAAGAGAGGTATAAAAAAAGCTAAGAGGAGTGCATAAACAGGCAACATAAGTGCAGAAAGAGGTAAAAGAATTGCATAAAGAAGCGGCAGAGGTTTAGAAAGAAGCAAGAGAAGTGCAGAGGGAAGACGAGTGCAGAAAGAGACAACAGGTGTGCAGAAAGAAGCAAGACAGGTGCAGAAAAAAGCATGATTAGTGTAGAATGAAGCAACAGCAGTGCAGAAAGAGGAAAGTGAAGTGTAGAAAGAAGCAACAGATGTGCAGAACTAGGCAAGAGAACTGAAGAAAGAGGCAAGAGAGTTGCAGACACATGCAAAAGAGGTACAGAAAAAGGGAACAGGGGTGCACACAGAGGTAAGAGAGGTGCAGAAAAAGGTAAGAGGGGCGCAGAAATTTGCAAGCAAGGTGCAGAAAGAAGCAAGAGCAGTGCAACAGAACCAACAGATGTGCATAAAGAGGCAAGAGCAGTGGAAAAGAATCAACAGAGGCTCGGAAAGAAGAATAAGTACAGAAGGAGGCAACTGATGTGCAGATGGAGGCGAGAGAACTGCAGAAAGAGGCAAGCGGGTTGCAGAAACAGGCAAAATTGGTGCAGAAAGAGAGAACAGTTGGATAGACTGAGGAAAAAGAGGTGCAGATAGAGGGAAGACGTGTGCAGAAAGAGGAAAGAGGGGTGAATAAATTTGCACAGGAGATTCAGAAAGAAGCAATAGAGTTGCAGAAGGAAATGAGAAAACTGCAAAAAAAAGGCAATAGAGTTACAAAAAATAGGCAAAAGGAGTACAGAAAGAGGGAACAGGTGGGCAGAATGAGGCAAGAGTGGTGCATAAATAGGGAAGATGGGTGCAGAAAGAAGCAAGAGGGATGCAGAAATTTGGAAAAGAGGTGCAGAATGATGCAAGAGCACGGTGGGTGCAGAAAGAGGCAAGAGGGGTACAGAAAGAGGTAAGTGAACCGCAGAACGAAGCAAAAGAGGTTAAGAAAAAGGCAAGAGAACTGAAGATAAAAGCAAGAGAGGAGCAGAATGAGGCAGGAGAGGTGCACAAGGAGGAAGCAGGGGTACAGAAAGAGGCCAGAGGGGTGCAGAAAGAGGAAAGAAAGTGCCGAAAGAAGAAACAGAGGTGCTGAAAGAGGCAAAAAGAGTGCAGAAAGAGCCAAGAGAAATATATAAAGTGGGAACAGGAATGCAGGAAGAGACAAGAGATTTGAAAGAGAGGTACAGAAAGAAGCAAGAGCAGTGCAGAAAGAAGCAAGAGATGTACAGAAAGAAGTAAAAGAGGTGGACAAAGATGGAAGAGGGTGCAGAAATGTGAAAACGAGGTGCAGAAAGAACCAAGAGCAGTGCAGAAAGAACCAACAGAGGTGCACAAAGAGGCAAGAGGGGTGCGGAAAGGGGTAGGATAGGTGCACAAAGAGGAAAGAGGGATACAATAAGAGGCAGGAGGGGTAAAGAAAAAAGGAAGAGGACTGCAGAAAAAAGCAACAGAGGTGCTGAAAGAGGCACGAAGGGTACAGAAAGAGGCAAGCGAAGTACAATAAGAAACAACAGAGGGTCAGAAGGAGGCTAGTGTGGAGCAGAAAGAGGCAAAGGGGTGCAGAAAGAGGCAAGAGGGGTAAACAAAGACGGGTAAAGAAATTTGCAAGAGAGTTAGGTTCAGAAGGAGACAAGAGAACTGCATAAAGAGGCAAGAGAGGTACGGAAACAGGCAAAAGGGGTGCAGAAAAAGGGAACAGGTGGGCATACTAAGGCAAGAATGGTGCAGAAATTGGGGAGAGGGGTGCCGAAACAGGCAAGAGAGATTCAGACATTTGGAAAAGCGGTGCAGAAAGAACCAACAAGGTGCAAAATGAAGCAAGAGGGGTATGGAAAGAGGCAAGTGAAGTGCAGAACAAAGCAAAAGAGCTGCAGAAAGAGGGAAGAGGGGTGCCGAAAGTGGCAAGAGGGATGAAGAAATTTGGGAACAGAAGTGCATAAATTAGCAAGAGCAGTGCAGAAAGAACCAGCAGAGGTGCAGAAAGAGGCAAGAGGGGTACAGAAAGATGCAAGTGAAGTGCAGAACGAAGCACAAAAGGTGCGGAAAGAGGCAAGAGAACTCCAGAAAAAGGCAATAGAGGTGTAGAATGTGGCAGGAGAGGTGCACAAAGAGATAAGAGGGGTAAAGAAAGAGGCAAGAGAGGTACAGAAAGAAGCAAGAGAAGTGCAGTAAGAAGCAACAGAGGTGCTGATAGAGGCAAGAGGGGTGCAAAAAGAGGCAAGAGCAGTGCAGAAGAGGCAACAGAGGTACAGAAAGAGGTAAGACATGCACAGAAGAAGGCAAGAAAGGTGTAGAAATAGAGAACAGGCGTGCAGAAAGAAGCAAGTGCGGAAAGAAAGAAGCAAGAGAAGTGCAGAAAGAAGCTAGAGAGGTGGAGAAAAGAACTGAATATTAAGTTGTATGTAGTGCTTATGCCCCACTGGTATCAAGCGGTAAACTATTTTGATCACAGTATACATTTGAAAACAGAACTCACTGCAGTCTTTGAGGAATATTTTTTGTGGCATCCTTCAAGAAAATAATTTTGCCTTATATAAATCAAGGGTATCTTGAATGGAATGCTATCCGTAGTGTAGTGGAAAGCTGAATGCAAGTTGTGAACCCTGTTGTATGCAGTGTAGATTTAAGGCAGTAGTTGACACAAAGATCGAAGCATGCTATTTTGTCACAGAATCTGAGGACACAGTACAATTGTCTCTGCCGTAAATAAATCAAGGATGGATTCAATTCTGTCCGTAGTGTTGATGCAAACCTGAATTGAAATAAAGAACGCTTTTTGTACGCAGTGTAGATTGAAGGCAGTTATCGACACAAAGATCGGTGAATGCTATTTTGTCACAGTTAACAGAATCTGAGGACACAGTACAATTGTCTCTGACTTAAATAAAGCAAGGCTGGATTCAATGCTGTCCATAGTGTTGATGCAAAGCTGAATTCAACTGGTATCAAGTTGTCAACTCTACTAACCACAGAATAGATTGTAGCACTTCTCAGCACAGATACTGATGACAAATTTAGATTCAAAGTTGCACATGGAGGAAGTAGGCGTACAGAAAGAGGCAAGAGGGGTGCAGAAAGAAGCAAGAGAAGTGCAGAAAGAAGCAACAGAGATACTTAAAGAGGCAAGAAGGGTGCCAAAAGAGCCAAGAAAAGTACAGAACGATTGAACAGGGGTGCAAAAAGAAGCAAGAGGGATACAGAAATTTGCAGGAGTGGTGTAGAAAGAAGCAAGAGCAGTGCAGAGAGAAGCAATAGATGTGCAGAATGAAGCAAGAGAGGTGTACAAAGAGGGAAGAGGGATGCAGAAATGTGTAAAGGAGTTTCAGAAAGAACCAACAGCAGTGCAGAAAGAACACAATGAGGTGCAAGAGGGGTGCATAAAGGGGTAAGAGAGGTGCACAAAGAAGCAAGAGGGGTACAGAAAGAGTCAGGAGATGTGCAAAAAGAAGGAAGAGAAGTGCAGAAAGATGCAACAGAGGTGCTGAAAGAGGGACAAAGGATTCAAAAAGAGGCAGGAAAGTGCAGAAAGAAGCAACAGAGGACCAGAAAGAAGAAAGATTTGTGCAGAAAGACGGAAGAGGGGTGCAGAAAGAGGCAAGAGGGCTGCACAAAGAGGGTAGAGGGGTGCAGAAAGAGACATGAAGGGTGCAGAAAGAAGCAAGTGAGGTACAGAAAGAGGCAAGAGAGGTATAACAAAAAGCTAAGAGGAGTGCATAAACAGGCAACATAAGTGCAGAAAGAGGTAAAAGAATTGCATAAAGAAGCGACAGAGGTGTAGAAAGAAGCAAGAGAAGTGCAGAGGGAAGACGAGTGCAGGAAGAGACAACAGGTGTGCAGAAAGAAGCAAGACAGTTGCAGAAAAAAGCATGATTAGTGTAGAATGAAGCAACAGCAGTGCAGAAAGAGGAAAGAGAAGTGTAGAAAGAAGCAACAGATGTGCAGAACTAGGCAAGAGAACTGAAGAAAGAGGCAAGAGAGTTGCAGACACATGCAAAAGAGGTACAGAAAAAGGGAACAGGGGTGCACACAGAGGTAAGAGAGGTGCAGAAAAAGGTAAGAGGGGCGCAGAATTTTGCAAGCAAGGTGCAGAAAGAAGCAAGAGCAGTGCAACAGAACCAACATATGTGCATAAAGAGGCAAGAGCAGTGGAAAAGAATCAACAGAGGCTCGGAAAGAAGAATAAGTACAGAAGGAGGCAACTGATGTGCAGATGGAGGCAAGAGAACTGCAGAAAGAGGCAAGCGGGTTGCGGAAACAGGCACAATTGGTGCAGAAAGAAAGAACAGTTGGATAGACTGAGGAAAAAGAGGTGCAGAAAGAGGGAAGACATGTGCAGAAAGAGGAAAGAGGGGTGAATAAATTTGCACAGGAGATTCAGAAAGAAGCAATAGAGTTGCAGAAGGAAATGAGAAAACGGCAAAAAAAAAGGCACTAGAGTTACAAAAAATAGGCAAAAGGAGTACAGTAAGAGGGAACAGGTGGGCAGAATGAGGCAAGAGTGGTGCATAAATAGGGAAGATGGGTGCAGAAAGAAGCAAGAGGGATGCAGAAATTTGGAAAAGAGGTGCAGAATGATGCAAGAGCACGGTGGGTGCAAAAAGAGGCAAGAGGGGTACAGAAAGAGGTAAGTGAACCGCAGAACGAAGCAAAAGAGGTTAAGAAAAAGGCAAGAGAACTGAAGATAAAAGCAAGAGAGGAGCAGAATGAGGCAGGAGAGGTGCACAAGGAGGAAGCAGGGGTACAGAAAAAGGCCAGAGGGGTGCATAAAGAGAAAAGAAAGTGCAGAAAGAAGAAACGGAGGTGCTGAAAGAGGCAAAAAGAGTGCAGAAAGAGCCAAGAGAAATATATAAAGTGGGAACAGGAATGCAGGAAGAGACAAGAGATTTGAAAGAGAGGTACAGAAAGAAGCAAGAGCAGTGCAGAAAGAAGCAAGAGATGTACAGAAAGAAGTAAAAGAGGTGGACAAAGATGGAAGAGGGTGCAGAAATGTGAAAACGAGGTGCAGAAAGAACCAAGAGCAGTGCAGAAAGAACCAACAGAGGTGCAGAAAGAGGCAAGAGGGGTGCGGAAAGGGGTAGGATAGGTGCACAAAGAGGAAAGAGGGATACAGAAAGAGGCAGGAGTGGTAAAGAAAAAAGGAAGAGGACTGCAGAAAAAAGCAACAGAGGTGCTGAAAGAGGCACGAAGGGTACAGAAAGAGGCAAGCGAAGTACAATAAGAAACAACAGAGGGTCAGAAGGAGGCAAGTGTGGAGCAGAAAGAGGCAAAGGGGTGCAGAAAGAGGCAAGAGGGGTAAACAAAGAGGGCTAAAGAAATTTGCAAGAGAGTTAGGTGCAGAAGGAGACAAGAGAACTGCATAAAGAGGCAAGAGAGGTACGGAAACAGGCAAAAGGGGTGCAGAAAAAGGGAACAGGTGGGCATACTAAGGCAAGAATGGTGCAGAAAGTGGGGAGAGGGGTGCCGAAACAGGCAAGAGAGATTCAGACATTTGGAAAAGCGGTGCAGAAAGAACCAACAAGGTGCAAAATGAAGCAAGAGGGGTATGGAAAGAGACAAGTGAAGTGCAGAACAAAGCAAAAGAGCTGCAGAAAGAGGGAAGAGGGGTGCCGAAAGTGGCAAGAGGGATGCAGAAATTTGGGAACAGAAGTGCATAAATTAGCAAGGGCAGTGCAGAAAGAACCAGCAGAGGTACAGAAAGAGGCAAGAGGGGTACAGAAAGATGCAAGTGAAGTGCAGAACGAAGCACAAAAGGTGCGGAAAGAGGCAAGAGAACTCCAGAAAAAGGCAATAGAGGTGTAGAATGTGGCAGGAGAGGTGCACAAAGAGATAAGAGGGGTAAAGAAAGAGGCAAGAGAGGTACAGAAAGAAGCAAGAGAAGTGCAGTAAGGAGCAACGGAGGTGCTGATAGAGGCAAGAGGGGTGCAAAAAGAGGCAAGAGCAGTGCAGAAGAGGCAACAGAGGTACAGAAAGAGGTAAGACAAGCACAGAAGAAGGCAAGAAAGGTGTAGAAATAGAGAACAAGCATGCAGAAAGAAGCAAGTGCGGAAAGAAAGAAGCAAGAGAAGTGCAGAAAGAAGCTAGAGAGGTGGAGAAAAGAGGGAAGAGGGGTGCATAAATTTGCAATAGAGGTGCAATAAGAACCAAGAGCAGTGTAGAAAGAACCAACAGAGGTGCAATAAGAGGTAAGAGGGGTACGGAAAGGGGTAGGATAGGTACATAAAGAGGCAAGAGGGATACAGAAAGAGGCCGGAGGGGTGCAGAAAGAAGGAAGAGAACTGCAGAAAAAAGCAACAGAGGTGCTGCAAGAGGCACAAAGGGTACAAAAAGAGGCAAGAGAAGTGCAGAAAGAAGCAACAGAGGGACAGAAAGAGGCAAGCGTGGGACACTAAGACAGAAGAGCGGTACATAAATTTGCAAGCAAGTTGCAGAAAAAAGCAAGAGCAGTGAAAAAGAAGCAATAGAGGTGCAGAATGAGGCAAGAGCAGTGTAAAAGAACCAATAGAGGCACAGAAAGAAGCATGAGAAGTGCAAATTGAAGGAACAGAGGTGCAGAAAGAGGCAAGAAAAGTGCAAAAGTGCAGAAAGAGGTAAGTGAGGTGCAGAATGATGCAAAAGAACTACAGTAAGAGGCAAGAGAGTTGCAGAGACAGGTGAAAGGGGTGCAAAAAGAGGGAACAGGTGGGCAGACTGAGGCAAGAGTGGTAGAGAAAGAGGGAAGAGGGGTGCAGATAGAGGCACGAGGGATGCAGCCATTTGAAAAAGAGGTGCAGAAAGATGCAAGAGCAGTGCAGACAGAACCAACAAAGTTCAGAAAGCATCAAGAGGGGTACAGAAAGAGGCAAGAGGGGTACAGAAAGAGGCAAGAGCAGTGCTGAAGAAGCAACAGAGGTACAGAAAGAGGTAAGAAAAGCACAGAAGCAGGCAAGAAAGGTGTAGAAATAGGGAACAGGCCTGCAGAAAGAAGCAACTGCAGTGCAGAAAGAAGCAAGAGAAGTGTGTGTACGCTGTGATGATTCGTGGTTTGGGGGGTTGCAGTGGTATAATGTCTCTTGTCTACTGGAATGCGAGATGTACAATCATCATTCTATCTGAAAAAATCTGAACACATACAATACAATTGTCTCCGCATTAAATTAATCAAGGTTGAATTCCTTATTGTCCGTAGTATACATGCAAAAGTGACTTCAAGTTGTGAACCCTTGCTGTCCGCATAGTACATCGAAGGCTATAGTAGACACACATCGAGGAATGCTTTTTTTTGTTACATACTTAAACAAAATCTGACGACACAGTACAATTTTTCTGCCTAAATAAATCGAGACTGAATTTTATGATGTCTGTAGTGCTTATGCCCCACTGGTATCAAGCGGTAAACTCTTTTGATCGCAGTATACATTTGAAAACAGTACTCACTGCAGTCATTGAGGAATGTTTTTTGTGGCATCCTTCAAGAAAATAATCTTTGCCTTACATAAATCATGTGTATTTTAAATGGAATGCTGTCCGTAGTGTAGTGGAAAGCTGAATGCAAGTTGTGAACCCTGTTGTATGCAGTGTAGATTTAAGGCAGTAGTTGACACAAAGATCGAAGCATGTATTTTGTCACAGACTCTGAGGACACAATATAATTGTCTATGCCTTAAATAAATCAAGGCTGGATTCAATTCTGTCCGTAGTGTTGATGCAAACCTGAATTGAAATAGAGAACCCTGTTGTACGCAGTGTAGATTGAAGGCAGTAGTCGACACAAAGATCGGTGAATGCTATTTTGTCACAGTTAACAGAATCTGAGGACACAGTACAATTGTCTCTGCCTTAAACACAGCAAGGCTGGATTCAATGCTGTCGGTAGTGTTGATGGAAAGCGGAATTCAACTGGTATCAGGTTGTCAACTCTACTGACGGCAGAATAGATTGTAGCACTTCTCAGCACAGATACTGATGACAAATTTAGATTCAAAGTTGCACATGGAGGAAGTAGGCGTACAGAAAGAGGCAAGAGGGGTGCAGAAAGAAGCAAGAGAAGTGCAGAAAGAAGCAACAGAGATACTTAAAGAGGCAAGAAGGGTGCCAAAAGAGCCAAGAAAAGAGCAGAACGATTGAACAGGGGTGCAAAAAGAAGCAAGAGGGATACAGAAATTTGCAGGAGTGGTGCAGAAAGAAGCAAGAGCAGTGCAGAGAGAAGCAATAGACGTGCAGAAAGAAGCAAGAGAGGTGGACAAAGAGGGAAGAGGGTTGCAGAAATGTGTAAAGGAGTTTCAGAAAGAACCAACAGCAGTGCAGAAAGAACGCAATGAGGTAGCACTTCTCAGCACAGATACTGAAGACAACTTTAGATTCAAAGTTGAATTCAAGTTTTGAACCCTTCTGTCCGCAGTGTCGATGAAAACCACTAGTTGATACAGACATGAGTCTGCGGTGCTGTGGCGCTGAGTTCGCAATTGGCCTGTAAGAAGGAAGCACGCGGTCATGGCGGCAGCCACGTGGCAGGGGGGGGACCTTCGCTGCTGTTCTCTTTGCAGAAGTGAACGACGCCCAAGGTGTAGATTAATTATTTAATGTCTTATGTTGATGTTGTTTATGATGGACTAGCCCACTCTGCTTCTGTTTGAAAGGACGGGGTGAACACAACTACATGACCGAAATACTCCCTAGTGTCTGAGATGATATGGTTGCATCCACTATTCAGTACACTACACGTATCAATGGTACATCTACACACTGAAAAGTTTTTGATTTCTAAAGTGAATTGTGTATAGTATTTCACCGGTAACCTTAGCGTTGTGTACATTATGGTTGATGTTCAAGTTCTTTCCCTTATACATACATGGTTGCCACATCTCTGAACATTGAGCTAGTGTACTGTTGAGGAGATATATTATTTTGGAAAGGTTGGTAGTACTGTTTTGTACTGCCTCTGATGTAGTAGGAAGGAGAGGTATGTGGGGGTGGTTGTAGTGGTAGTGGCGCTGAGTATTGTGATTTTGTTGGGTGTCAGAGGTGTATAATTACAATCTCTAAGACATATTGCTCTTTTATTTATTTTATTTATTTAGAGAGTTTTATATAGCGCGAACGTGACCCTTGGGTATCAGAGCACTTCACAGTTACATATACATGAGGTAGGTTTGAGATACAACTCACATAACATTACCATATAGTGAATGAGGTAGGTAAGTATAGAGCTATAAAGTAAACGTATCACACTGATATGAGGTAGGTTAGATATACGTCTAAAAGGGATATATCCTAGAATATGTACAATGGTTTGGTAAAATTAGGCTAGTATTAACATCAGGATTATACATTTCTATATAATTTCATTCTGCGTCTATCTCCCAGGTTATCATATATGTTATTCTGCTAGCCTACTATATTGTATGTATTCCTGTACAAATAGTTCCAAATTGTCTTTATCTGTGCAATCTTCCTCCAGGTTCTGGGTAGGTATAGCGCCTCTAGGTTGTTCCCCGTTTAACTAGAGACTTTCTCTTTCTTCCATTCGATGTTCCGTTTTGGCACATCTAAGACACGGTGGCGGAGAAGTCCGCTCTTGTCTTTGTAAGGAACTTACTCATTAGGAAGATCTTAGCTTCCTTTTTGAATGTTGCCGTGTTTGTAATTTTCCTGATATTCGGAGGGAGTGAGTTCCATATTCTGGGGGCTGCCCCAGAGAAAGCTCTGTCATATGTTTTCTTCTTCCGGAAGATGGGTGGTCTCAGCAGCAGCTCCTTGGCACTCCTGGCTGGTCTGCCTCCTCCAGAAAGCTCAAACTTCCGGGCCAGGTATCTTGGTGTTTTGTAGTGGAGCGCTTTGTGGGTGATACATGCCATTCTCAATTGTATTCTGGCTTCATGTGGTAGCCAGTTTCGCGCTTTTAGGTGTGGTGAGATATGGTCGAATTTCCTCGATCCGGTAATGAGCCTTGCTGCTGCATTGAGGCATGCTTTTAGTGGTGCCGTGTAAATTTTTGGTAGACCTGTTAAGGTTGTTCATCCGTATTCAATCCTTGAGATAGCTAATGATTGTATTGCCAGTTTGAGATCTGCCGACTAGTTGAATGGTTTCACTTTCCTTATGTAGTTCAAGTGAAAGCGGGCATTTTTTTGCCATTGATTTGATCTGGGTTTTCATGTCTAAATTCTTATCCAATGTGATTCCTAATGATTTGGCTGAGTCCACTAGCGTAGGTGTGCAGTTTAGTGTTATGAATTTGGTCCATTCCTTCGCCTCTGTGTGGTTCTTTGGTGGTGAGATTAATAGGAATTCAGTTTTTTGTGCATTTAGCTTCAGGTGATTACTGGTTAACCAGCGTTTTGTCTCTTTTAAAGCCTCATTGATTAAGTTGATGTCCTCCAGAAATGCTACCTTGATGTAAATCTGCGTGTCGTCCGTGTACATGTGATAGGCTATGTTTGCGTCTCTGAGGATTTCTGTCAGAGGTTCCACGTATAAGTTAAAAAGTGAAGGAGATAGTGTAGATCCTTGAGGGACTCCAATCGAGTTCGGACATGATTGGGATAGTGTCTGGTTGACCAAGAATCTTTGTGATCTGTTCTGAAGGAAGGATTCAAACCATTTCAGCACATTTCCCGACATTCCCATCCTGTTGTGTAGTCTGTCTAGTAATTTTTCATGATTTATGTTCTATTGAGATCTAGGGCCTGTATTGCGTCATCGACAATATGTAGGATCGCTGTTTCCGTGCTGTAGCCTGTTCTGAATCCCGATTGGCAGTCGTCCAATAGCATGAAATTAGCGATGTGTTGGCTCAGTTGATTTTGTACACATTTTTCGATTAGTTTGGCCAGTAACGAAATATTGGTAACTGGGTGAAAGTTATTAGGATCTGCTGGGTCCGCTGTTGGTTTCTTGATGATCGGGACAACTTGGCTTTTTTTTTAAGCATTCTGGAAGGATCCCTTGTGATAGCGAGGCATTTATTATTTTTGTCCATATTGGGATGATGATGTGGTTGATGTTTTGTAGACATTTGGTGGGGACTGGATCATTATAGTGGATATTCGGTTTGATATCCGCTAGTGTTTTGGCTATGGTATTCTGATCATATAGCTTGAAGGTATCCCAATGCGCTTTGTTTTTTGCTTCCTCGGGGTCCATTGTCAGAGTGGTATTGTTCAGACTGTGTGGTTGGTTGGGCAGGTTGTCCGCTGCCATCTTGAACTCTGTTTCCAAAGTGTTAGCCTTGTCAGTGAAGAAATTTGAGAATTCTTCACAGCTCAGCTGAGTTTTAGTTGTTTCTTGGGCCGATTTTGCCAATTTGTTGGACTTTGTTACAGTAGTTACATTTTGATGTTAATTTGTTAGTGGTAAGTGGAACTATTGCCTGATTTTTTACGTAGTATTGCAGATTTGGTTTCTGGGTGAAAATATGGTGAAGGGGTCAACATAATAAGTAGAAATTGCAATTTACAAACCTTTGAAATTCACTGAAAAAACCATACGTTTCAAGCAGGTTATAGTTAGGAATTATCATTTAAAAAACCTTTAAAATTCACTGAAAAAACCATAGGTTTTAGCCATGTTATAGTTAGGAATTAGCATTTAAAAAACCTTAGAAATTCACTGAATAAACCATAGGTTTTGGGAATGTTATAGTTAGCTGGACATTTCACTCATACAAAACCATTGAAATTCCTCTGTTATAGTTAGTTGTACTAACTGTAACTTTCGCGCACGCAATACACTGGTGATAATGTCACATATTACATCGTTCATGACATGGTCAGTGACATCACTGATGATATCACTGATTACATCTCAAATGACATCACTGATGACATCACTGATGACATCATCCAGTGATTGTTGTCTGGATCCATATTTGGCAGGTCCACTCAGTCTTTCAGACGTGCAGAAAGAGGCAAGAGGGGTACAGAAAGAGGCAAGTGAGGTACAGAACGAAGCAAAAGAGGTGCAGAAAGAGGCAAGATAACTCCAGAAAAAGGCAATAGAGGTGTAGAAAGGGGCAGGAGATGTACACAAAGAGGCAAGAGGGGTACAGAACGAGGCAAGAGTGGTACAAAAAGAAGCAAGAGCAGTGTAGAAGAGGCAACAGAGGTACGGAAAGAGGTAAGACAAGCACAGAAGCAGGCAAGAAAGGTATATAAATAGGAAACAGGCCTGCATAAAGAAGCAAGTGCAGTGCAGAAAGAAGCAAGGGAGTGTGTACCCTGTGATAATTAATGGTTCGGGGGGTCACAGTGGTATAATGTCTCTTGTCTACTGGAATGCGTGATGTACAATTGTCATTCTGTCTGAAAAAATCTGAACACATACAAAACAATTGTCTCTGCATTAAATTGATCAAGGCTGAATTCCTTATTGTCTGTAGTACACATGCAAAAGTGACTTCAAGTTGTGAACCCTGCTGTCCGCAGAGTATATCGAAGGCTGTAGTTGACATACACATCGAGGAATGCTTTTTTTGTTACATACTTTAACAAAATCTGACAACACTACTATTTTTCTGCATTAAATAAATCGAGACTGAATTTTATGTTGTCTGTAGTGCTTATACCCCACTGGTATCAAGCGGTAAACTCTTTTGATCGCAGTGTACATTTGAAAACAGAACTCGCTACAGTCATTGAGGAATGTTTTTGTGGCATCCTTTAAGAAAATAATCTTTGCCTCACATAAATCAAGGATATCTTGAATGCTGTCCGTAGTGTAAATGGAGAGCTGAATGCAAGTTGTGAGCCCTGTTGACAGTGTAGATTTAAGGCAGTAGTTGACACAAAGATCGAAGCATGTTATTTTGTCACAGAATCTGAGGACACAGTACAATTGTCTCTGTCTTAAATAAAGCAAGGCTGTATTCAATGCTGTCGGCAGTGTTGATGCAAAGATGAATTCAACTGGTATCAAGTTGTCAACTCTACTGACTGCAGAATAGATTGTAGGCACTTCCCAGCAGAGGTACTGAAGACAAATTTACATCCAAAGTTGAATTCAAGTTGTGAACCCTGCTGTCCACAGTGTAGATGGAAACCGCTAGTCGAAACAAACATAAGTCTGCGGTGCTGTGGCACTGAGTTCGCAATCGGTCTGTATCAAGGAAGCACGCGGTCATGGCGGCAGCCAAGTGGCAGGGTGCGGACCTTTGCTGCGGCGCATTCTGTTCTCTTTGCAGAAGTGAATGACGCCCAAGGCGTAGGCTAATTATTTATCGACTTACTTTGATGTTGTTTACGTTGGACTAGCCCACTGTGCTTCTGTTTCAAAGGAGGAGGGTGAACACAGCTTAATGGCCGAAATATTCCCTAGTATCTGATATAATGTAGTTGCATCCACTATTCAGTACACTACAAATATCATTGGTATATCTACACACTTAAAAGTTTTTGATTTCTATAGTGAACATGGGTGCATTAAGAGGTAAGAGAAATGCAGAAAGAAGCAACAGAGATGCAGAAAGAAGCAAGAGTTTTTCAGAAAGAGGCAAGAGAGGTGCAGAAAGAGGGAAGAAGGATGCAGAAAGGGGCACGATGGGTGCAGAAAGATGCAAGATGGGTGCAGAAATAAGCAAGATAAGTTCAGAAAGAAGCAACAGAGATACAGAAGGAGAAAAGAATAGTGCAGAAAGAGGCAAGAGAGGTACAGAAATAGGCAAGAGGAGTACAGAAAGAAGCAAGAGTGAACAAGAGAAGTGCAGAAAAGAAACAGAGGTGCAGAAAGAGGCCAGAGTGCTGTAACTAGAGGCATGATAAGTGCAGACCTAAGTAACAGATGTGCAGAAGGAGGCACAAAGGGCAGAAACAGACAAAAGAGGTGGAGAAAAAATCATGAGCTGAGGAGAAAGAACAAACATCAGTTCAGAAGGAGGCAAGAGGGGTGCAGAAAGAGGCAAGAGGGTGCAGAAAGAGGGAACAGGTGGACCGTGGACTGTTGCAAGAGAGGTACAGAAAGAGTGTAGTGGGGTGCAGAAAGAGGCAAGACGGATGCCTACATTTGGAATAGAGGTGTAGAAAGAAGCAATAGCAGTGAAGAAAGAACCAACAGATGAGCAGAAAGAGGCAAGAGGGGTACATAAAAAGGCAATAGAGGTGCAGAATGAGGCAGGAGAGATGCACATGGAGGAAGTAGGCGTACAGAAAGAGGCAAGAGGGGTGCAGAAAGAAGCAAGAGAAGTGCAGAAAGAACCATAGGAGGTACTTAAAGAGGCAAAAAGGGTGCCGAAAGAGCCAAGAAAAGTGCAGAACGATTGAACAGGGGTGCAGGAAGAAGCAAGAGGGATACAGAAGTTTGCAAGAGAGGTGCAGAAAGAAGCAAGATCCGTGCAGAGAGAAGCAAGAGACGTGCAGAAAGAAGCAAGGGAGGTGGACAAAGAGGGACGAGGGATGCAGAAATGTGTGAAGGGGTTGCAGAAAGAACCAACAGCAGTACAGAAAGAACGCAATGAGGTACAAGAGGGGTGCACAAAGGGGTAGGAGAGGTGCACAAAGAAGCAAGAGGGGTACAGAAAGAGGGAGGAGATGTGCAAAAATAAGGAAGAGAAGTGCCGAAAGAAGCAACAGAGGTGCTGAAAGAGGGACAGAGGATGCAAAAAGAGGCAGGAAAAGTGCAGAAAGAAGCAACAGAGGTACAGAAAGATTTGTGCAGAAAGAGGGAAGAGGGGTGCAGAAAGAGGCAAGAGGGGTGCACAAAGAGGGTAAAGGGGTACAGAAAGAGGCATGAAGGGTGCAGGACGAAGCAAGTGAGGTACAGAAAGAGGCAAGAGAGGTGTAAAAAAAGCTAAGAGGAGTGCAGAAACAGGCAACATAAGTGCAGAAAGAGGTAAAAGAATTGCATAAAGAAGCAACAGAGGTGTAGAAAGAAGCAAGAGAAGTGCAGAAAATGGCAAGCGAGTTGCAGAAAGAAGCAAGAGATGTGCAGAAAGAGGGAAGACAAGTGCAGAAAGAGACAACAGGTGTGCAGAAAGAAGCAATACAGGTGCAGAAAGAAGCATGATAAGTGTAGAATGAAGCAACAGCAGTGCAGAAAGAGGAAAGAGAAGTGTAGAAAGAAGCAACAGATGTGCAGAACTAGGCAAGAGAACTGAAGAAAGAGGCAAGAGAGTTGCAGAAACATGCAAAGGAGGTACAGAAAGAGGGAACAGGAGTGCACACATAGGTAAGAGAGGTGCAGAAAAAGGTAAGAGGGGCGCAGAAATTGCAAGCAAGGTACAGAAAGAAGCAAGAGCAGTGCAACAGAACCAACAGATGTGCATAAAGAGGCTAGAGCAGTGGAAAAGAATCAACAGAGGCTCAGAAAGAAGCATGAGAAGTACAGAAGGAAGCAACTGATGTGCAGAAAGAGGCAAGAGAACTGCAGAAAGAGGCAAGTGAGTTGCAGAAACAGGCAAAATCAGTGCAGAAAGAGAAACAGTTGGATAGACTGAGGCAAAAGAGGTGCAGAAAGAGGGAAGAAGTGTGCAGAAAGAGGCGAGGGGATGCAGAAATTTGGAAAAGAGGTACAAGAGCAGTGCAGAAAAAACCAACAAGGTGCAGAAGAGGCAAGAGGGGTACAGAAAGAGGCAAGTGAAGCACAGAACGAAGAAAAAGAGGTTAAGAAAAAGGCAAGAGAACTGAAGAAAAAGACAAGAGAGGTGCAGAATGAGGCAGGAGAGGTGCACAAGGAGGACGCAGGGGTACAGGAAGAGGCCAGAGGGGTACAGAAAGAAGCAAGAAAAGTGCAGAAAGAAGCAACAGAGGTGCTGAAAGAAGCAAAAGGAGTACAGAAAGAGCCAAGAGAAATGTAAGAGCAGTGCAGAAAGAAGCTAGATATGTACAGAAAGAAGTAAAAGAGGTGGACAAAGATGGAAGAGGGTGCAGACATTTGAAAAAGAGGTGCAGAAAGAACCAAGAGCAGTGCAGAAAGAACCAACAGACGTGCAAAAAGAGGGAAGAGGGGTGCAGAAAGGGGTAGAATAGGTGCACAAAGAGGAAAGAGGCATACAGAAAGAGGCAGGAGGGGTACAGAAAGAAGGAAGAGAACTGCAGAAAAAAGCAACAGAGGTGCTGAAAGAGGCACAAAGGGTACAGAAAGAGGCAAGCGAAGTACAAAAAGAAACAACAGAGGGTCAGAAGGAGGCAAGTGTGGTGCAGAAAAAGGTGAAAGGGGTGCAGAAAGAGGCAAGAGGGATAAAAAAAGAGGGGTAAAGAAATTTGCAAGAGAGTTAGGTGCAGAAGGAGACAAGAGAACCTGCATAAAGAGGTAAGAGAGGTACTGAAATAGGCAAAAGGGGTGCAGAAAGAGGGCACAGGTGGGCATACTGAGGCAAGAGTGGTGCAGAAAGAGGGGAGAGGGGTGCAGAAAGAGGCAAGAGGGATGTAGAAATTTGGAAAAGCGGTGCAGAAAGAACCAATAAGGTGCAAAAGGAAGCAAGAGGGGTATAGAAAGAGGCAAGTAAAGTGCAGAACGAAGCAAAAGAGATGCAGAAAGAGGGAAGAGGGGTGCTTAAAGAGGCAAGAGGAATGCAGACATTTGGGAACAGAAGTGCATAAATTAGCAAAAGCAGTGCAGAAAGAACCAGCAGAGGTGCAGAAAGAGGCAAGTGAAGTCAGAATGAAGCACAAGAGGTGCAGAAAGAGGCAAGAGAACTCCAGAAAAAGGCAACAGAGGTGTAGAATGGGGCAGGAGAGGTGCACAAAGAGATAAGAGGGGTACAGAAAGAGGCAAGAGGGGTACAGAAAGAAACAAAAGAAGTGCAGAAAGGAGCAACAGAGGTGCTGAAAGAGGCAAGAGCGGTGCAAAAAGAGGCAAGAGCAGTGCAGAAGAGGCAACATAGGTACAGAAAGAGGTAAGACAAGCACAAAAGCAGGCAAGAAAGGTGTAGAAATAGAGAACAGTTGTGCAGAAAGAAGCAAGTGCAGTGCAGAAAGAAGCCAGAGAAGTGCAGAGAGAAGCTAGAGAGGTGGAGACAAGAGGGAAGAGGGGTGCTGAAATTTGCAATAGAGGTGCAGAAAGAACCAAGAGCAGTGTAGAAAGAACCAACAGAGGTGCAATAAGAAGCAAGAGGGGTACGGAAAGGGGAAGGATAGGTACATAAAGAGGCAAGAGGGATATAGAAAGAGGCGGGAGGGGTGCAGAAAGAAGGAAGAGAACTGCAGAAAAAAGCAACAGAGGTGCTGCAAGAGGCACAAAGGGTACAAAAAGAGGCAAGAGATGTGCAGAAAGAAGCAACAGAGGGACAGAAAGAGGCAAGAGTGGGACACTAAGACGGAAGAGCAGTACAGAAATTTGCAAGCAAGTTGCAGAAAGAAGGAAGAGCAGTGGAAAAGAAGCAATAGGGGTGCAGAATGAGACAAGAGCAGTGCAAAAGAATCAACAGAGGCGCAGAAAGAAGCATGAGAAATGCAGATTGAAGGAACAGGGGTGCAGAAAGAGCCAAGAAAAAGCTGAAAGAGGTAAGTGAGGTGCAGAAAGATGCAAAAGAACTTCAGTAAGAGACAAGAGAGTTGCAGAGACAGGCAAAAGGGGTGCAGAAAGAGGGAACAGGTGGGCAGACTGAGGCAAGAGTGGTAGAGAAAGAGCGAAAAGGGGTGCAGATAGAGGCACGAGGGATGCAGCCATTTGGAAAAGAGGTGCAGAAAGATACAAGAGCAGTGCAGACAGAACCAACAAGGTTCAGCAAGAGGCAAGAGGGGTACAGAAAGAGGCAAGTGGCGTGCAGAATGAAGCAAAAGAGGTGCAGAAAGAGTCAAGAAAACTGAAGAAAAATGCAAGAGAGGTGCAGAATGTGGCAGGAGGAGTGCACAAAGAGTGAAGCAGGGTACAGAAAGAGGCAGGTGGGTTGCAGAAAGAAGCCAGAAAAGTGCAGAAAGAAGCAACAGTGGTGCTGAAAGAGGCAAGAGGAGTGCAAAAAGAACCAAGAGAAATGCATAAAGATGCAACAGGTTTGCAGAAAGAGGCAAGAGGGATAAAGGAATTTGCAAGAGAGGTGCAGAAAGAAGCAAGAGCAGTGCAGAAAGAAGCAAGAGAAGTACATAAAGAGGTGGACAAAGATGGGAGAAGGATGCAGACATTTGCAAATGAGGTGCAGAAAGAACCAATAGCAGTGCAGAAAGAACAAACAGAGGGGCAAAAAAAGGCAAGAAGGGTACAGAAAGGGGTAGGAGAGGTGCACATAAAAGCAAAGGGGTACAGAAAGAAGGAAGAGACATGCAGAAAGAAGCATCAGAGGTTCAGAAGGAGGCAAGATGTGTGCATAAAGAGGTGAGGAGGGTAAAGAAAGAGGCAAGAGGGGTGCACAAAGAGGAAAGAGGGATGAAGAAATGTGCAAGAGACCTTCAGAAAGAAGCAACAGAAGTACAGAAGGAGACAAGAGAACTGCAGAAAGTGGCAAAAGAGTTGCAGAAACAGGCAAAGGGTGTGCAGAAAAAAGGGAGCAGGTGGCAGACTGAGGCAGGAGTGGTGCAGAAAGAGGGAAGAGGGGTGCAGAAAGAGGCAAGGTAGATGCAGAAATTTGGAAAAGAGGTGCAGAAAGATGCAAGAGCAGTGCATAAAGAACCAACAAGGTGCAGAAAGAGGCAAGAGGGGTACACAAAGAGGCAAGTAAAGTACAGAATGAAGCAAAAGAGATGCAGAAAGATGGAAGAGGGGTGCAGAAAGTGGAAAGAGGGATTCAGAAATTTGGAATAGAAGTGCATATGAAGCAAGAGCTGGGCAGAAATAACCAGCAGAGGTGCAGAAAGAGGCAAGAGGGGTACAGGAAGAGGCAAGTGAAGTGCAGAATGAAGCAAAAGAGGTACAGAAAGAGGCAAGACAACTCCAGAAAAAGGCAATAGAGGTGCAGAATGAGGCAGGAGAGGTGCACAAAGATGCAAGAGGGGTACATAAAGAGGCTAGAGGGATACAGAAAGAAGCAAGAGAAGTGCAGGAAGGAGCAAAAGAGGTGCTGAAAGAGGCAAGAAATTTGCAGAAATAGGGAACAGGCATGGAGAAAGAAGCAATAGTTTTGCAGAAAGAAGCGAGAGAAGTGCAGAAAGAAGCTAGAGAGGTGGACAAAGAAGGAAGTGGGGTGCAGAAATTTGCAAAAGAGGCGCAGAAAGAACCAAGAGCAGTGCGGAAAGAACCAACAGAGGTGCAAAAAGAGGCAAGATGGGTGCAGAAAGGGGTAGGATAGGCATACAAAGAGCCAAGATGTACACAGAAAGAGGCAGGCAGTGTGAATAAAGAAGGAAGAGAACTGCGGAAAGAAGCAACAGAGGTGCTGAAAGATGTATGAAGGGCACAGAAAGAGGCAAGAGAAGTGCAGAAAGAGGCAAGAGTGAGGCACTAAGAGAGAAGAGGGCCACAGAAATTTGCAAGTAAGGTGCATAAAGAAGAAAGAGCAGTGCAAAAGAACCAACAGAGGTGCAGAATGAGGCAAGAGCAGTGCAAAAGAACCAACAGAGGTGCAGAAAGAAGTATGAGAAGTGCAGATCGAAGGAACAGGGGAGTAGAAAAAGGCAAGAGAAGTACAGAAAGAGGGAAGTGAGGTGCAGAAAGATGTAAAAGAGCTCCAGAAAGAGGCAATAGAGTTGCAGAAACAGGCAAAAGGGGTGCAGAAATAGGGAACAGTTGGGCAGACTGAGGCAAAAGTGGTGGAGAAAGAGGGAAGAGGGATGCAGAAAGAGGCAAGAGGGATGTAGAAATTTGGAAAAGAGGTGCAAAAAGATGCAAGAGCAGTGCAGAAAGAACCAACAAGGTGCAGAAAGAGGCAAGAGGGGTACAGAAATAGGCAAGTGAAGTGCAGAACGAAGCAAAAGAGGTGCAGAAAGAAGCAAGAAAACTGAAGAAAAAGGCAAGAGGGGTGAATAATGAGGCAGGATAGGCGTACAAAGAGTCAAGTGGGGTGCAGAAAGAAGCCAGAAAAGTGCAGAAAGAAGCAACAGAGGTGCTGAAAGAGGAAAGAGAAGTGCAGAAAGAGCCAAGGGAAATGCAGAAAGAGGCAACAGGGGTGCAGAAATTTGCAAGAGTGGTGCAGAAAGAAGCAAGAGCAGTGCAGAAAAGAGCATGAGAAGTGCAGAAAGAAGCAAGAGAGGTGAACAATGAGGAAAGAGGGATGCAGAATTGTGTAAAAGAGTTGCAGAAAGAACCAAGAACCAAGAGCATTGCAGAAATAACCAACAGAGGTGTTATAAGGCACAAGAGGGGTGCGCAAAGAGGTAGGAGAGGTGCACAAAGAAGTTAGGGTATTACTTTAAGAGGCAGAAAGAAGGAAGAGAAGTGCAGAAAGAAGCAACAGAGGTGCTGAAGGAGGCACAAAGAATTCTGACAGAGGCAAGAGAAGTACAGAAAGAATCAACAGAGGTACAGAAAGATTTGGCAGAAAGAGGGAAAAGTGGTGCAGAAAGAGGCAAGAGGGGTGCAGAAAAAGGAAAGAGGGGTGCAGAAAGAGGCAAGAGGGATGCAGAAATTTGGAACATAGGTGCAGAAAGAAGCAAGAGCAGTGCAGAAATAACAAACTGACATGCAGAATTAGGCCAGAGGGGTACAGAAAAAGGTAAGTGAGGTGCAGAATGACACAGAAGAGGTGCACAAAGAAGCAACAGGAGAATAGAAAGAGGCCAGAGGGGTGCAGAAAGAAGCAACAGAAGTACAGAAAGAAACAACAGAGGTGCTGAAAGAGGCAATAGGGGTGCAAAAAGTACCAAGTGAAGTGCAGAAGAAGAGGCAACGGAGGTACAGAAAGAGATAAGACAAGCACAGAAGCAGGCAAGAAAGGAGTGATACATACATTTGCAATAAAGATGCCGAAAGACGCATGAGCAGTACAGAAAGAAGCAAGAAAAGTGCTGAAAGAACCAAGAGAGGTGGACAATGAGGGAAGAGTGGGGCAGAAATAGGCAAGAAGGATACAGAAATTTACAAACGAGGTGCAGAAAGAATGAAGATCAGTGAAGAAAGATCCAACAGAGGTGCATAAAGAGGCAAGAGGGGTGCAGAAAGGGGTAGGAGAGATGCACAATGAGGCAAGACATATACAGAAAGAGTCAGGAGGGGTGCAGAAAGAAGGAAGAGAACTGCAGAAAGAAGCAACAGATGTGCTGAAAGAGGCACAAAGGGTTCAGAAAGAGGCAAGAGAAGTACAGAAAGAAGCAACAGAGGTATAGAAAGAGGCAAGAGTGGGGCAAATAGAGGGGAGAGGTGTAGAAAGAGGCATAAAAGTTGCACAAAGAGTGAAGAGGGATGCATAAATTTGCAAGTGAGGTGCCAAAAGAAGCAAGAGCAGTGCAAAAGAACCAACAGAGGTTCAGAAAGAGGCAAGAACAGTGCAAAAGATCCAACAGAGGTGCAGAAAGAAGCATGGAACGTGCAGACAGAAGAAGCAGAGGTGCAGCAAGAGGCAAAAGAAGTCCAGAAAGAGGCTACAGAGGTGCAGAAACAGGCAGAAGAAGTGCAGAAAGAGGCAACAGGTGTGGAGAAAGAGAGAAGAGGGGAGCTGAAAGAGGCAAGAGGGGTGCAGAAATTTGCAAAAGGGGTAAAGAAAGAGGGAACAGGTGTTCGGACTGCCGCAAGAGAGGTGCAGAAAGAGAGAAGAGGGGTCCAGAAAGTGGCAAGTGGGATACAGAAATTTGGAACAGAAGTGCCAAAAGAAGCAAGAGCAGTGCAGAAGGAACCAGGAGAAGTGCAGAAATAGGCAAGAGGGGTATAGAAAGAGGCAAGTGAGGTGCAAAACAAACAAAAGAGGCAAGAAAACTCCACAAAAATGCAAGAGAGGTACAGAATGAGGCAGGAGAGGTGCACAAAGAGGCAAGAGGGATACAGAAAGGGTCAAGAGGGGTAGAGAAAGGCGCAACAGAAGTGCAGAAAGAAGCAACAGAGGTGCTGAAAGAGGCAACAGGGGTGCAGAAAGAGGCAATAGAAGTACACAAGCAGGCAAGAAAGGTGCAGAGAGAAGGAACAGGCATGCAGAAAAAGGCAAGAGGGATATAGAAATTTGCAATAAAGATGCAGAAAGAAGCAAGAGCGGTGCAGAAATAAGCAAGAGAAGTGTAGAAAGAAGTAGGGTGGTGGACAAAGAGGTAAGATGGGTACAAAAATAGGCACGAGGGATGTAGAAATTAGCAAAAGAGGTGCAGATAGAACCAGGAGCATTGCAGAAAGAACCAACAGAGGTACAAAAAGAGGCAAGAGGGGTGCAGAAAGGGCTAGGAGTGGCACACAAAAAGGCAAGAGGAATATAGAAAGAGGCAGGAGGGTGCAGAAAGAAGGAACAGAACTGTAGAAAGAAGCAACAGAGGTTCTTAAAGAGGCAGGAAGGGTACAGGAAGAGGCAAGAGAAGTGCATACAGAAGCAACAGAGGTAAGAAAGAGGCAGTAATGGGGCAGAAAGGGGGAAGAGAGGTGTGGAAAGAGGCAAGGGAGTTGCACAAAGAGGGACGAGGGGTGCATAAAGAAGGAAGAGGTGTGCAGAAAGAAGCAAGTGATGTGCAGACAGAGGCAAGAGAGGTACAGAAAGAGGCAAGAGAGGTGCAAAACAGGCAATAGAAGTCTAGAAAGAAGCCAGAAAGGTGCAGAAGTAGACAAGATAACTGCAGAAAGAGGCAAGAGAGTTGCAGAAAGAGCCAAGTGAGATGCAGAAGGAGGCAAAAGAAATGTAGAAAGAGGCAAGAGAGTTGCAGAAACATGCAAAAGGTATGCAAAAAAATAGAACAGGTGGGGAGACTGAGGCAAGAGAGGTGCAGAAAGAGGGAAGAGGGCTGCAGAAAGAGGCAAGAGGGGTGCAGAAAGAAGCAACAAAGTTGCAGAAAGAAGCAAGCGAAGTGCAGAAAGAAACAACAGAGGTGCAAAAAGAGGCAAGAGGAGAGGGGTGCTGTAAGAGGCAAGAGAAGTGCAGAAAGAAGCAATAGAGGTGCAGAAAGAGGCAAGGGACGTGTAGAAAGAGGCGAGAAAAGTGCAGAATCAGGCAGGAGAGGTACAGAAAAAGGGAACAGGGGTGCAGAAAGAGGCAAGAGAGGTTCAGAAATAGGTTAGAAGGGTGTAGAAAGAGGCAAGAGGTGTACAAGAAGAATTAAATGAGGGACAGAAAGAGGTAAACAGGGGTTGATAAAGAGGCAAGAGAGGTGCAGACAAAATTAAAGGTGCAGAAAGAAGCAACCAAAATGCACAAAGAGGCTAGAGAGGTGCTTGGAATCCTAAGGACCTGTAATGACCCATAAGATTCTAGGGGACTTAATCCCCCAGAAAGCACCTGGAGGCATGTTTGCAGAGTGCTGCAGAGAGGGGGCAAGGCCTCCGGTGAGATGCCGACTTCTCTTTTGTTTATTCTTTTAGAAGGGGGGCTGTGTATCCCCCTTCTCTTAGTAATGTGTGGGCCTCACGGACCCCCATCCCCCAGGGCATGAGCCTTTTTTTTATTAAGAAAAAAAAAACAATTTCTGCCCAGGGACCCAATCCCCTGGGGCATAGCCTTGTTTTATATTTTTGTTATTTTTTATACGGAAAAGGGGGCATGTGGCCCCCCTTCTCTGGGCCACTTATGGCCCTGGAGACCCCATCCCCCAGGGCTAGCCTTACTATAAACAAAAATATATATATAAATTAAAAAGGGAGGTGGGCGAGTGGCCTCCCTTCCCAGGGCTCCAGCCCTGTCATTGCAAACTGCAATGTCCTGGAGGTGGGCACCCTGGGACATTGCTGGAGCCAGCCCCGGGGGATGGTGGTCCTCAGAGCTATCGAGGTACGCAGAATGGGGACTGTGCGGCCCCCCTCCATCTTATTTAAAGGCCTGGTAGTGCTCCACGGGCCAGGGGTCTGCATTGGACCCCCACATTTAAATAATTAGTGCCCCGGGGAGGTGTTAGACCCTGGGTCAGTGTGGGCAGCTCGAGCCCCCCACAGGTATTATTTCTAATAGCCCTGGGGAGGTGGTGCTCTCCAGGGCTTAGGGGTGCTTGTGTGGCCCCCAGCACATAATTAAAGAAAGCCCCGGGGAGGTGGTTGTCCCCGGGGCTCGGGGGAACCTGCGAGGCCCTCCAATAATTGAACAAAGCCCTGGGGAGGTGGCTTTCCCCAGGGCTGTGGGGGCCCGCATATATTTGTACATTGCCCCTGGGACCTGACCCACCCAGGCCTAGGGGGTCAGGGTGTTTCTACCCTGCCCTCTTTTCTTTTTATTAACCATTTTCTTTCCTTGTAAAACCGAGTCACAAGATGGCTGCCAACTTGAAGCTCATGGTCGGGAGGGTTCATGAATCCTCCTCAGTCACAGATATCGATATTTGTTTATCCGTTCAGCAGTTCGGGCTGTAGCTTTGTCTAATGTTTCCTATGGAAATTAAAATGGAGAAAACACGCTTTTATCTCAGCCCCTGCTTGAAGAATCCCCCCGAAACTTTCAAGACAGGAGCTGACCTGAGCGAACAATTAGTTTTAAATATATGGTGAAGATTAGTCAAATCATGCCATAGATTATCGTGACAGATAATTTAACCTTTCATCCTACTGAAGTACTCTTGAGGGGTAAATCAAGAAAAAGAAAACCAAATTTGAAAGAGAAAATAAAAGGTGAAGGTGATAGACTGGAGCAAGGAAAAGGGAATCAGGAGGAAAACATCTCAATTGCATCAATTCATAATACTATGAACAATTTAATCTTTCACAAACATATAATAAAATAAGCTATTCCACCCATACAAAGAAATTAACAAACTGTGTACAAATTGAATAAAAGTGCAACTGTGCAGGACACATATGATATAAAGTAATATCCCTAAAGTGCAATTGCAATGTATACAGTACTGATGTTCTAATATTCATTCTCCTAATTGTTCTTCTCACATGATACCAATTCTTTCTCCTTCTACATATTTTAAATCAGTTTATCATGATGGCAGTTCGCTTTCTAACATCCCAGTCACACGTTGTGGATTACTTTATATTTTTAGCCTCTTTTGCATTGTAATCTATACAGTACATTCAGTTTTAAAGTGTCAGTGCAGAGATATGTAAGAAAAAGTGCAGAGAGTAAAGGTTCAATTGTAAGGTGTTTTTTTATATAAAATTTCAATTTCATTGGAGATTGAGAGATGAGAAAAGGGACAGAGAGAGAAAAAAGATATTCCTATTCCTCACAGATATCTGTACAAATCCATCAAAGTACAAGTTTTAAAGTACAAATGCTATTCCTTATAAGAGCAATTATAACTAGTGATAACTAGTGCATACAATGGGAATGTTAAAGTGCAAGTGCATTTTAAGTCATTTTCGGATTTCATTTCCCCTTGTTTTTGATTGTGGTGTAGTTCCTATATTCCCAATAGGCTCTGCGCATTCGAATAACATAATTGACAGTGTAGACGTAGGACTGAGGTCTACTAGGTCTCTATTGAATATGTTAGATTTAATTATGAAATGCCAGCTAGCTCAGAGGTCACTGGAAACTTTCTCGAGTAAACAAGAAGGTGCTAACTTTCCTGAATAGACAAGAAGGGATTAGTTTCTGACAACCGCACAAACATGACAACTTTGCTTCCCCAGAATAAGGAGTATATCTCCAGAGTCACAGAAACAATAGATAGCTATTTCACTCAGTTAATCGTGCATGCTTAGTTTCACCAGAAGTGCAGAGAAATAGAGAGACGGGCGTTTGCAATAAAACTGGTTATTTATTGAGCAGTCTACTTTCTGATGCAAGAGAAGTGAATTGCCACAATTGCAAAACTTGTCATAAAGTAAACCGCATACAGTAAAAATGAGTATTATTAAATAATACTGTAAAAGCATTTATATGGTTTCTAAGCCACATGGTCAGTGACGGCTACCGCCCCTCTCCCTGTATACCCACATCAACCCAGAACACAAGGAAACGGAACAGGATTTGTCTTTGGAAGGCGGGGGGTCGCAAGACCCCCTGGCCGTATTTATTAAGATACAAAATAATAAAATTGTTAAACAGAATATACAATTTTTATGCAAAAATATTCATAACCATTTAGATACATTCATATTGACAATTGTGATCGGCTAGCCTTAACAAGATTCTAATACAGCTTGTTTCCTAACCGAATCTAACATCCTCATCTGAAAATTTTAGCATACTAACATTAATGGCCATATGGCAAGGTCGCTAACCGGTGTCAGGTCTTACAAGCTGCGCCCTTACGCAGGTGCGCATGCGCAGTCGGGCCCGTTAATTACCCGGTCCACCCATGCAGCCGAGCCCGTTAATTACTCGGTCCACCCATGAAGCCGAGCCGGTTAATTACTCGGTCCACCCATGCAGCCGAGCCCGTTAATTACTCGGTCCACCCCATGAACTCCATTTAACCAGTGAAGGAGGGCCCTAACTTGCGTTACCAGCTGCCCCTGAAGTTCTAGGAGGGGCCAGTGACCCCTCCTCCCCCTAGGCGGACACCTCCAAAGGATGATGACGCCCCCTCAGACCTTAAAATAGCTGCTCACCGGTCATGACCTTACCAACACAGGCCAGCATTGTTACCCGACGATCTGGCCTCCCCCTTCCTACTCCTCAGAAAGGTCATGTTCACCTCGCAAATCCCTCTAGCCATGCCAATATGTTGTTTGCCCACAGAACATTCCCAGCCTCATTCAAGTGCACCCCGTCCCGCAGGTAGAATTGCTCCCCCCAAATACACCCGTGAGGAATCGTCTGCAACCGGGGGGCTCAAAACAATTTGTCCAGCTGTGTGTTGATCCTCTTTACCGAGTGATTCAACGCCTTGAGCGAGTCCCCCCTCGCCACTGCCACCAAGGAATAAGTTGCGACCAGACTACCGTGCAACACGCGCATGTTCTAGACACACACCCCGCAGTGGATAGGATTTCGTCTATCAGGATGCGTCTCCCCAGTTTTGTCAAATCGTTCTCCCCTAGGTGAAGTATCACCACTGACGGGGGAGCGGGTTGCTGAGATAATATTTCCACAAAGTAGTCCTTGAACTGCCTAATGCCCAAGCCTCCCCTCCCGAAGAAGGAAACGGAGAACCCCTTTTCCTTCTCATCCTTTCACCTGAAAGAAATACAGTTTTTGCACACCGAACATAAGAGTGGTCCACGATTCAAGTCACCACTGTCCGTCGATCTTCTTGTTGCTTGTGTTGCGAAGCTGATATTTCCTGCCGTCATTCGGCGAATTCCTCTCCCGCGTGACTGGTTCGAGGAACTGCAAAACCAAGAGATACCAAGCGTGAGTCATCTGGCTATGTCACAACATGTCAATACGTACATAACGTTTGTAACACTCAGAAGACCACCTCCCAATCCTTTTAACCTTTTCGACTGGGAGTCCCCCTACAGCTGCCTCAGTTGCTGCCCCGATTCTGAAAGAATGGGAGCCAAATTCTATGGGATCCAGACCTGCTTTTGCGACCGGCAGATCCAGGACTCTCCTAAACTGATACCTGGTTAAAGGTGTACCATCCACGTGACACAATAGTGCCCCTACCAGTGTACCTTCCCGCTGCCTTCTAAAAGCCTCTACATGCGAGACTGGGCAACAAGGGTTGGTCCGAGCCCGGTGAAGCACTATGGTATCTCCCCTTCCTTCCTGGTCGGTTTTCGATCTTTGAATTGTTACCCACATTGTATCATCCTGGATCACTACGCAGCCCACTTGAAGGCCGCCTAATTTGTCACCCTTTGACGCAGCTACCAGCTCGTCTATTCGTAGAGCCCCATAGAACGCCAGTGTGAACGCTGCTTTGAAAAGCAGCACCTCCCATGTCGAGCTACAGATGCCCTGGAGTGCTAACAACAGGGCTGTGAGCCTTACCAGCCCAATTGGCTTTCGAGAATCTGCCGAGTGTCCCTGTATGCGACGCCAACTCCTTAAAGCCTTGCGCACTACAAACATGTTGGTAGGGTCCCTTACGCTCCTGGCTTGCACGAAGAAGGAAACTGCCGCTCTGTGCCTGTTTGCGGCGGCCACCGAGCACCCTTCCTTGTGCATCAACTCTAGGTATGCAACAATACTGTCCTCCTGCCAGAAAGATTGGGCTATATGCGGACGATATAGTCATTTTTACCCCTAAATTACATCAATCACTGAGTTGTATAGAACTATAACGAAGGAATTTGGTGAGGTTTCTGGATATCTTTTAAATAGGGATGAAACTGAGATTATGTCCTGGAACTTAAATGCAGGAGTTACAACATGTAAAACAGAGATAAGATATCTAAGGGTGCAAATAACAATAGAGCATTAAGGAACTTTCTAAAATAAATTTGGTTAAAGCAAGGAAAGAAATCTCCCTGGTTATGAGAGGCTGGGCGCATTTGCCGTTAACGCTATACGTCCGAGTTAATTTGGTGAAAATGATGGTTCTACCCAAGTTAACCTTTCTTTTTGACTCTATTCCACTTATGCTTGAGAAGGAGGAGATTAGAAAGTTGCAAAGCGAGATTGGGTCTTTTATTTGGGCATCTAAGGGATCACGTTTATCTTGGAAAAAAATTCGGAGAATACTCTTGAAAGGAGGTTTGGCAGCCCTGGATCTACAGATTTACTCTTGGGCTTTTTTGTTAAGGAACTGCAGAATACTTTTGGGAACCCCAGGTAGTTCAGACACTGGCATACTACTCTCAGCACTGTTCAGAATGGAGAAGATTAATCAAAGTGCGTTTATGTACAAATTTGCCGACCCAAAATACTTTAAGAAAATAAGGTTAAAAGTTTTGAAAGATCTAACTATGTTATGGAACAGAGTCAGGAGGGCAACAAAGATACCGTACTTTAGCGCAATGGCACCAATTTGGGATACACCAGGAGCTCCGAGTTGGACTGATGATGCTTTGGCAACACCATTAAAAACAGTAGGGGGGGGACCTGTTTTTAGAAGGGTGCTTAGTACCGTGGAGGTACTGCGAACAGGAGTGGGGCCATAGCTTCTCTAAATTCAAGTACCTCCAGAAACAAAGCTGGGCTGTCAGGAAGGAAAATTTACTCGGGCACTATAATGTTTTTGAAGAGAAACTAACTTTGGAGACCCCAATTAAGAAAGAGGTGGCGATGTGGTATTGGTCGATAGTGGATCTAGAAGATGGACCCTTTGTATTGCCGGAGACCCTGTGGGGAGAGTGCTTGCCGAGGATTGCAACAGAGGATATATGGCAAGTATCTATGTTGATTCTATACAAGGTGGTTAAACCTGCAAACTTAAGGAGAAACCACTTGTTCACTCTCCACAGGGCGTATTGGACTCCAAAAAAATGGGCGAAATTCAGAGACAGCGGTACAGTGAAGTGTTCCAAATGCAATAGCCCGAATGAAGACGATATACATATGTTTGTTACATGCCCAGAGATAGAAGATTTCTGGAAAGCAGTGAGTAAATGCTTGTCCACTGTACTGGGCCAACAATTGGAGGTAAGCCCTGAACTTGTTATGATGGGAAAAGCAGATTTACAAGGTAAGGGTTATAACGATAAAGTGAAGTTGGTGTTTTATGGTATCTTGGTTGCTCGAAGGGAAATTTGCAGAATGTGGATATCTGTGGACCCTCCGTCCTCCTGCGCCCAGCTAGACTTCCAATTGCGCCCTAAGACAGTACAGTAAGACAAGAACGCCCCTTTGTATGCTGTCTTGGTCCTGGGGGATAAGCTAGATGCCACGAGGTACGGTAGCTGGGGCACCGATCCGCCAGATAGCAACCGGAAAAGGTGCTGCCGATGAGTCTGCTGCCGGAAGCTGCTCCCTGAATACCTGCATTTTAAAGCGAGAAAGGGCATCAGCTGCATTGTTGAGAACGCCTGGCACATGTTTGGCCCTGAAAGTCACATTCCATTTCAAGCATTGTAGCACAATCTCCTTTACCAAGCGCAGTACGAATGGACACCGTGCCGCTTGCTGTTTAATGCATTCTACCAAACTCATGTTATCCGACCAGAACACCACCGATTGATTGCTAAGGTGTTCCGGCCAGACCATCAGTGCCACCCATATCGGGAATAGTTCCAGGAATCCGATGTTGGTGGTCAATCCCCACGACCCCCATTCTTCATGCCATTTCTGGGCGACCCACTTGGTCCCCAGGATGGCACCAAAGCCCACGCTACCAGCAGCGTCCGTCCATAAACCCAACTCTGCTGATGTCGTGGGGGGGCCTGGCCACACTATCTTGCCATTGAAATCCTCCAGGAATGCCGTCCATATCCGCATATTCGGGCGAACCCCAGCTGAAAACCTAGTGCAGTGATGTTTCTATCTCAAACCCTTCATAGCTTGGGCAATCGACGAGAGAAGGGGTGTGCCATCGGGATGACTCGTAATGCAAAGTTCAATTGACTAACCGTCTCCTGTAGCTGCTGCAAGGTAACCTTTTCCTTGAATAGGCACTGGCGCAAGGCCGCCCTGAACTTAAGCACTTTGTCTTTGGGTAACCTGAAGCACCCTTCCAATGAATCAATCTTGATACCCAAAAATTCCAAACAGGTGGACGGGCCAACCGTCTTCCCAGGCGCTAGCGGAACCCCGAAAGCCCGCATGAGCACGCAAACTTCCTGCAATGCCCAGGCACACTCCCGAGTCCCCGCCGCTCCCAGGAAAAGGAATTCGTCCAAGTAATGCATGACCTGTTTGTGGCCCGTGGACTGTCTCATGACCCACTCTAAAAAAGAGCTAAAAGTCTCAAAGTATGCACAAGAAATCGAACAACCCATAGGCATGCATTTGTCCATTTAAAATTTTCCATCAAAACCGAAACCAAGTAAGTGGTGATCCAAAGGATGCACCGGCAACAGACGAAAGGCGGATTCAATGTCCGATTTGGCCATGAGAGTGCCCCGCACCAACCCCCACAATAGCTCTACTGCTTGGTCAAAGGAAGCACACTTCATACTACAAATTCCTTCGTCTATCGCATCATTCAAGGACGCCCCTCTTGGTGCCGATAAGTTGTGGATCAATTTAAACTCACCCTTCTCTTTCTTGGGGACTACACTCAATGGTGAACGCACAAAATCGGGCACTGTGACTTCCTGGAATGGCCCAGCTATCCTACCCAAGGACAGTTCCTTTTGGATCTTAGCCATAACTACTGCCGGATTATGTTGTACTGATAACTGATTCTTACAGTGCGCACTGCCTGTGTATCCCTCAGCCGGGATCCGCAAACCTTGGGAGAAACCTTCTTGTAGTAACGCAGCTGCAGCGTGGTCTGGGTACCTATTCAACCATGGGATCATTGCCAGGACATTAACGGGGGAGGGGCTAACCGTGTATCCTACGCTATTCTGGTTTCTTTCCCCCTCTCTGACTCTGATTACCACTTCTTGATCTGCATGTTGTCTCAGGATGGGAGGTGTGACCACAGATTGCGCACGCATGTCTAAATCTACATGTGCCGGCCGGCCTTGTACAAGAGCGCTTATTAAAGTCCCAACACACCCCTTTCCTTTCCTCGCCGCCTCCCCTATTCTTCCCCGGGAACTCATTCCCCGGCACTGCACGAAAGGGCTGCTGGGTTTTAGCGGGGAACACACTGGCTTCGCTAGTGAGCTGGGCAGGTGCCGTGTTCCCTGAGAACTGTTTATGCCACGACAACCTTGTCCCATGATAATGACAAGTCAAATTCCTTTGCTTTCCTGAAATTAATATCATATTCCTTCCATGCATCCCCAGGATACTGCTCGCTCCACCCCACAATCCTGCTCTGGTAGCAAGCCATTGCCGCATGCACGTTTGGAGGGCGTTCAAGAGTGATAGCCGTAAGGATGGAGAAGGCCCTGATCCAATTGCGCAGAGTTTCCTCCACCCTAAACTTCGCACACTGTACTCTCCATTCACTAGGGTGCATCCATTCTTTAAGCATTTTGGCATTTTCCATTTCCCAATTGTCTAATAGCAAAGAGAAAATATATATGTACTTTCCCGCCCAAATCATCTCTTTCACCGCCCGAGAAACATGTTGCACCAAATCTTCGCTCCTAGATGGGATTTTACCATCCCCTAAGAGAGGCAGGGCTACCTCCTTACCATTACCGGACACCGGGGCCGGTCCCGCGTCGCTTCCGTTCGGTCGAGCGGCATCCAAACCTGCAGAGGCCACCCCCTCCCCTCACCCCTCGACGCCCGCCCCTTAGACCCGGAAGACTGCACCACGCCTCCCGGATCAGGGATTGGGCATCGGTCAACCGGTGGTGTGGCGCACACCTCCCGCTTTACCATTGGACGCCGGGAGAACACGCCCCCACACCACCGGGAGCCCCCCTTTTCATAAGATACTTAAAATGGATGAAATACATAAAATGATAAAATAATGACTAAACTTACTCAACTGGTGTTTCTAAGATACGCCTACCCCAGTGTACCTAACCTAAGCCTAGTACAGGGAAGGAGTAGATGAGTTACAGTTTTTGCCAAGAATCTGAATCAAGAATTCTCTAAGGGTCTAATGAGCTCCGTACCTTGGTTATAGAATGAAGGAGGCCTTGTATCTCTTTCTCAGGACTCGATCTCCCAGAAACCCGCAAGGGTGACAGGGAAACACTGGAGCTGGATTTCTCGAAAGGAGAAAAGACAGCGTCTCTCTCAGTGCATCAGCAGGGAGAGTCGGCTTCCTTCGGCACTCGCATCAGCAGGGCGTCGGGTAAGTAGATAACCGATCTGCTCCAAACCACTGTGTGTTGCTTAAGGCAGATGCTGGTATATTTATACCTGGAAGGTGCCAAGTTTGACGTAAGGTTGGACATAAGACGTCACTAAGAACTCGCAGTTCTTTCAGGACTCCAGGAGTTCTAGGACAAATCAATACAGAAGCAGGGGGAATTCCTGGGCTGCTGGAGGCTTGGTTTGTTTAAGAACGCGTTGTGCTTTCTAGGAGTCTATGGGAGTAGCCTTGCCGTATTTGGACTACATTGGCTATGTCTTAATATGCGTATGATTCTTATGCCTATATAAGGGTATGATTTGATATAACCACATAAGGGGATGAAATCGGGAATAATTTCTAGAGTCCTAGAATCATCTACAACACCCACTCCACATATAATGTCCTTCATTACTAAATACTAAGCAATGTTTAAGCATATCTATGCATGTGTTTTCCATCCCACCCTAAAATACATAAAATGCGGGGGCTGAGCTAGCCAGCGTCGATGGCGGACGCGTGAGCCTTCGGCTCCTAGCCTTAGCCCCTGAAAAATCCTGATAACTTATCCTTCAAAGTGTCCAGACTCCTACATTTGGCCCTATTTCACCTACTGAGACCTCTGGTCACCAGTGAGAGGCTCGGTGGCCCTGGTAGGCTGCGACCTCCGCATGGAAAGAAACGGAGAGCTTCGGCGTCTCGGCGGCGGCGGACTGGGCCTGAAGCCGCAGACTATCATGAAGGGCGGGCCGAGAAACGTCATCTGACGTGCGGCTGCGGCGAACCCCAGAGACCGGAGTATTGGTCCGCTGGGCCGAGACCCGACACTTACACGACTGGCGCGGGTGCGCCCTCTCCTCCCTGGAAGCTGCCCTCCTTCTCAGACATTTGCCCTCACGGGAGGTGATCCCTCGGCGGCGCAGAAGCTGTATCTTGCGCTACAGTGTGGTGGCTCCACAACGGCGGAGTACTAGCGAGCGCACAGCAAGACTAGTGTATACTGGTGGACCTACGGCCCTCTCCTCCTATGTGCTGTGAGTGTAAGAAAGGTGCATCTGTGGCGGAGTCGGCCAGGGTGAGTGGAGACTTTGCTGGAGCTGTGAGAAACTGAAGATACTCCCTTACGGGTGCCATCTTGGGTACATCACGTCGGCGACCCAGGCCTAACGGCCCTGGCAGCCGGTGGTAGCGGTACGCCATCCAGAGAGCTTCGACCTCTGCCCCAGCCCTCTGGAGGGTGCGAGGTATTCACCGCTCTCTCGTCTGTCCTCTACTCAAGACGGCCATGGGAAAGAACGACGCCACGCAGGCCAAACTCTCCTTCGATCGGCGTCGACCGAAATGGTCGGAGACACCGGCTACAGAGGCGTCCCCGAAGGGGGCCACAGCGACTAACCCAGCGGGCACAGAGCTGCGTGACATGCTAGCGGCCATGGAGAAGGGAATCCAGGACAGAATTGCATCGGTTGGTTCCAAAATAGACGCACTATCGTACCGTATGGACCGGAACGGGTCGACAAACATGCCTGGACATGGCGGAACGGCGACTCACGGAGGCGGAGGAGGCGCAAACCGAATGGGACAAAGACAGGAAACAATTCGGCAGACTCCTCCAGGTAATTCAGGACAAGTCAGAGGACTTAGAGGCGCGGTCGCGCAAATCTAATATCCGCATCACGGGGGTGGCGGAAACCACCCAGACCAGGAAAATGGAACTTTATGTGGAGAAACTTTTGAAGATTTTGCTTGGAGAGGAGGCCTTTTCCCCTATGTTCATTGTAGAAAGAGCGCACCGCACGTTAGGCCCGCAACCGAAGCCATGCTCGCCCCCTCGCCCCATCATCGCGAAGCTTCTCAATTATCGAGATAGAGACACTGCATTGCGTCTGGCGAGGGACAAAGGCAAGCTGCAGCACGAGGGCATGGACATCTCCCTTTACCCGGATTTCACAGCTAAGGTCCAGGAAGAACGGAGACAATTCGCACCGTACAAGAAGCAGCTGCGTATCCTGGGCGTAGATTACGCTATGCTGTACCCCGCCAAGCTTCGTATCAACAAAGGGAGGCATTCCTACTTCTTCACAGACCCCAGAGACCTTCAGAAGTCCCTGAAGGAATGGACTAGGGAACGCAAGGAAGCCCAGAAGAACAATGAGGAAGACTCCGGCTCCGCATCTCACATGGAGGAGCAGGACTGAGTGGGACCCTGTTGTGTACAATGTTTCCTTCACTACGGGGAGGGAACTACCCCTCGATCAGAGACGCTGAACCTCCCAAGTGTGGGTTGAAATGTAATTGTCAGTCCTACTTGGTCGGAACAATGTACAAAACAATGGACTCTCGTTTGGTGCTAGCCAACAGCCTTTTCCTCTGTTGCTGTACACTGTCGGGGGGGAGGGGGACATTGCCACGAGTGGGGCCATGCTGGCCAGCGATATGCCTTCGGGAGGTCGGTGGGATGGAGGGGCATTTTGGGGTGATTTGCCAAGGACACTGTGTCACCAGCGGGGGCAGGCCTGCGAGACGAACTTGATTTGTGCGATAGAACAGTTGGAGGTACTGTTTCCAACAGGCGTACTCTGCCCCGGTGCTTTTGGCTGTTCTGGCTCCCCTGGGAGTCTGTTTCAGAACGTTCTAGAATTTGTTGATTTTGGGTTGATGGGGGGAGGACTCAGGGTCTGTCTGACCTGGTTGGGGGTGGTCGGCTGTGGGTGGGTTGGGGGGTGGGAGGCTGAGCTGGAGGGGGCTGCTGAAGGGGGTTTTTGTTCTCTTGGTTATGGGGAGTTCTGTGTTGCATTGAGCAAAATGCTGTTTGGGGTTGTGCTTGGTCTGAAATGCCTGTTAGCGGACGCGGCACTATGCCGCCCGTGCGATTTACTGAAGTTTATTCGATATACAGTGCCGCAAGTGGTTGCCCCCGACTCTGGGAAAGGCGCTGCCGCTATCCCCGACAATGCGATGGATCAACTGTCCTTGTTATGTCTAATACTGCAATGAGTGACGCTACACATGCCCCTCACACATTGAAAATGATGTCTTGGAATGTGCGGGCCTGAAAGATTACCGCAAATTGAGAAAGGTCCTTAGCTACCTACATAGACACCATGTCGACCTGGCCCTCCTGCAGGAAACTCATTTGCCCGTCAATAGTAGGATGTTGAAGTCCCGTGGGTTGGTGGGAAACACAGTGGTGGCGGGATTCACAACACATTCACGGGGGTGCTAACCTGGGTCAGCCCAACCTCACAACTAAGATTGATCCCAATGGTGGTGGATATAGAGGGTCGGTTTGTCCTTGCTAGGTGTGTGGGTAAAGGGATTGACCTGTTGATCGTCAATGTATACGGCCCTAATTACGATAACCCAGACTTCAATGCCGCCCTGTCCGCACATTGTAGGACTCATGCACAACCCGGGATGCTATGGGGAGGCGGTTTTAACTTTGTCTTTGACCCCGTAGTGGACCGCTCCTCTGGCCCTGCTCGTAGACCGGTGGCCTCTGCCGCCTACATGAAAGCGGAATTGATCAAGCTGGACCTGGTTGATATATGGAGGGATAAACACCCCACGAAAGGTGGCTACACACACTATAGATGACGTCTTCATGATATGGAGCGGAGACACTAACACATTTCCTGCCCTAGTACATTGGCTAAATAATAATTGCAGTAATCTGACTTTCACCCTCACCCACAGCAAAACTAACATTCCCTTTTTGGACCTAAACATTCAGCACCAGGATGGGCTACTATATACCTCCCTATATACGCTATAATAGCTGCCACCCCAGGGCGTTGAAAGATAGCCTTCCATACTCACAGTTCCTCCGTCTGAGAAGAAATAACTTCCATAAAGAGGACTACTTTTCTGAGGCGAGCATTCTAGCCACCAAACTGAAACATACGGGCTACCCACGCCGCCTCATTAAGAACTCCATGAAACGCGCTTGGTACTGTCCGCGTGAGGTCCTTTTGGAACAAAAATCCAAACCCACTACTAACAAATTGGTCTGTGTGACGACCTTCTCCCCTGTCTCCAACAAAATCAAGAAAACTATAAAAAAGAATTGGCATATTCTAAATTCGGGCCAACTCAACTGGGAATGTCCATTATTTGCTTTTAAAAAAAGCAAAAACATCAAAGACCACCTAGTGAGAGCAGCGTTACCATCCACCGCACCCCTAAAAAGAACGATGGATGACCACTGGGCTACAACACCTCTTAGGGGCCATTCAAAATGTGGTAACTGTGTGGTGTGTGACTTCACTGTTGAAGGAAAAGAATTTGTATACAAGGAAAGTAGACATGTGTTGAAAACATTTACAAACTGCAATAGCTGCAATGTTATATATGCAATTTTATGCCCTTGCGACCTCATTTATGTGGGACAAACCAAACAAAAAGTCAAGCTTTGCATCTCCCAACACCGGAGCAGAATACGTTGCAGTACTCCAATTGCGCCTTTGGTTGAGCACTTCACCTCCAAGCAGCACACGGAAAATGACATTCATTGGACGGTGATAAACCAAGTGACATTACCACCTCGAGGCGGTGACCTCAATCTTTTGCTCAACAAGGAAGAACTAAAATGGATAATAAGGACAGACAGTCTGAACTCTGGTCTTAACCAGCAAGAGGACTGGACCAGTTTAATCTGAACTTGCTCTGCACACTAAGTCCTCTATCATACTCAAGTGAAAGAAACGTTTTTCTCAAACTCTGTAAATATGCTCCCATGATCTAAATGTACTTTGTCTACATTGTTTTCATTGTCACAAATGTCACGTATCGGCACCTTTATTTCACCCTCTGTCCTCTATTTTTTCTATCCAATATGGCTACCGCTGTGTAGTCTTTCCTTTACTTTCATGCTCCCGCCAGCACCAATGAGCGACCTTGTTAAAAAGGTGTCGGTCACATGATACCCACAGCCAGGAAATCCATTGCTGCCGACTGACCCGGTAAGACTGCACCCTGTGCCCAAGCTCCTGTGAACACCTTAATTCACTTGCCTAACTTATTTAATAGGCCCTAATAGAGTGTTTCTCCTGCAGGCCCCTCCTGGCTCCAGAACCCCTGCGCGATTCAGCGCTACCGGTAGTATCCGGATAACGGTAAGCATCCCTAATATTCTGTCCACATACGCCACGGTCATATTTGTTCCGTTTCTCAAAATCTGTACCCTTCCCATACAGATACACGTGGACCATTGGAAATTCGCGTGCTTCGCGCTAGGGCACTTGAATACAGGAATAAATAAACCTCTTCCCAGGTAAGCCAATTCCCACCTTCAAGTGTGACCGGCCTCGGCTCTTCCCCTTAAACTCTGCTGAATTCTTACTGAATTAACTTTACTTTATTTTAGTACCTCCATGTCCTCGACACTACCAGTCGAAATTCCTGGCCCTGCTGAATTAAACTTCTCACAAGCTCCATTTTGAGCTCTTGATCTCGCGCTCTCTTGGTGAGCCCATGCATCTCCTCCCTCTGTAAGTTTCTCTCCTTGATATTGAACTGCCTCACTGCGTCGCTTTTGTTAGCACTGATGTTACCTCTCATTGGTGCCCACCTTTTAACTTCGTCAAACACTCACGTACACCCTTCGCACTTCGGGCATCATAGTTGTATGATTGTCACCAAGTCACCAAAAGTATGTTCTCAGTCACTCAATCACATGCCTGCGAACACTTTAATGTAAACATCACTCGCTGTTTCCGCTCCGGAGATAGGCGTTTTTAGTATAACCACAGCACTATGTCACCATGTTCTTTGATTGGTTAAACTAAATACATGTTTGTTTTCCCCCCATCTTCCTCCTTAGGCTAAAGAGGCTTATATTCTAAGGCAGCTATTGCTTTGTCCTGATGATGGACCCCATCATTTAGTAGGGGGTCCGAAACGCCGTCGACTGTTTGAGTACCATATACCTGTAAAAAGAACTAATATACAATGCTATGTAATGGTACCTCTAAGAATCTCTCTATATAATTGCATTTCTACAGAGATTGTCGCTCTTGCCTTGCAAGCCCTTTCTGTGTGTTGTATGTGTTTATGTTTTGTCGTGGTTGGGTACAGGCTTGTGCCCCACGCACGTGAATTGCTGAAGGTGTAAATGTAAATGTATGTATAGGCATTTATATAGCGCACTACTTACCCGGAGGGTCCCAAGGCGCTTTGACCGCTGCGAAACCCTTCCTGGCTTCCCTGAGAGATGGTCCCTTAATGGGTATCTCCAGGGTGAGACCAGGCATCCCCGGCGGTCTGGTGGGGCCGTTAGTGAAGATGAGGCAAGCTAATGCCCAGAGTTGCCGAGTGTGATCGCTGATCAGAGTGGGCACCGAGGCGAGAGAATTATCGAGTCCGCTGACCCTGGTCCAGAAACCTGCCGCGCCGGGAATCGAACCCTGTTCCCGGGCCGTCCTCTGCTCTCGGGTCTGCCGCCTCTAACCAGTGAGCCACACTACTTCACTACACTCACAAGGTGTAATTTTTGTATTTTAAAACTTCTATTCAAGTAAACACTTCGGAGACCTCTGTCCGGCTGGACATGTCTCTGGCAATATAGAACTGACTGGGTCTATATTTATTTGGCTACTATTCTTTTTCCCTGCCTGGGACCAGTGTTGTTTTTGTACACACACTATTCGGCATATCATGAAATCCATACCAGAATAGACTATTGGTTGGCAACGCCAGCTGTACTGGGCAGTATTAGTGTCTGTGAGGTTCTCCCGCGTACCCTCTCAGACCACTCCCCCATTTTTCTGCATCTCTCCACCGCTAGGAAGGGTATCTCCTCCTTCACCTGGAGGTTCCCTCCCTTCGACCGGCTGGACGACGCATTTCGGGGCGAATTAGCTGACGACATTGACAAGTTCTTCGCTACTAATTTGGGCACAGTCAACAACTTTTTCACGATATGGGAGACGTTCAAGGTTTATATAAGGGGCATGGCTATGTCTAAACACTCCAGTGTACTGCGTACCATTAGACGGGAGTTGGCGACGCTGGAGACCCAGCTAGCAGATCTAGAGAACCGGCAGTTGCAGGACCCTGGGCCCGACACTCACTCGGGACTCAAACCCTTGCTGTCGGAGTATCAGACACTGGCAGACAGGGAGATTCTCTAAATGGGAAAATATGCAACCGCCCGGGTCTACGGGGAGGGGGACAGACCGGGCGCCCTTCTGGCTCGAATGGTTAGAGGCTCTAGGCGACCACTAGTGATTGACGAACTGCGCTCCCCGGAGGGTGAAGTGGTCTCCGATGAGGAGCAAATCCTCCTCGCTTTCAGGCATTATTACGCCGAACTTTATCAGTCCAGGACACAGGGCGCTGAGGATGAAATGGACGATTACCTCGGCCACATCGCCATGCCCTTCCTGCCGAGCTCGGATAGGGAATTTTTGATGTCCCCCATTCAGGAGGACGAGATCCTAGAGGCCCTCGCCGGCATGAGAGCGGGCAGTGCACCGGGCTCTGACAGACTCACAGTGGGTTTCTACAAAGCCTTCAAAGATATCTTGCTCCCGCATCTGATCTCCCTCTTCGATGCGATTTGCGAGGACGGTGAGAGGCCCCTTACTATGCGGGAGGCCTTGCTGGTCACCATTTTGAAAGCGGGGAAGCCTCCGGACCTCTGCAGCTCATACAGGCCTCTCAGTTTACTGAACGTGGATGACAAGATATACGCCAAGGTGCTGGCCAATCGGCTGGCTCTCTTGGTCCCCGAGTTAGTTGCGCCTGACCAGTCCGGGTTTGTCCCCAGCAGAAACCTAACGTACAATATACGTACTGTGCTGGGGACGATGCAACATGTCCGACAGGAAAATACTGCGCTAGCAATTTTCCTGGACATGGAGAAAGCATTCGATTCCATGGAATGGCCATTTATGATTCGGGTGCTCCCGAAACTTGGCCTGGGTGAACCGTTCCTGCAGATGATCGGCGTATTGTACCACCGGCCGCCGGCTAGGCTGAAGTGTCGGAACCGATTCATATCGGCAGGGGCACTAGAAAGGGCTGCCCCCTCTCGCCTCTACTATACGCACTAGTGGCGGAGCCTCTGGCCTGCGCTATCAGGGAGTACCACAGCCTGGATGGGATTAGCTTTCCCACCTACAAAATAGGTATCTCTACATATGCTGACGACACTTTGTTGTACGTCCGCAACTCGGAGTCGAACTTGTCTGCGGTTCTTCGGGAGGTGGTCCGCTTTGGCTCACTCTCGGGGCTTCGGGTGAATTGGGATAAATCTATTGCCTTCCCTCTCACCCCAGTGACACAACCCTTCGAAATGGAGTACCCCCTGAAGTGGTCCACAGACTCGGTCCGGTACTTAGGTATCCGACTGCACACTGACCCGGAGGTCCTGGTCCGGGATAATTATGGTGTGGCCTTCAATAAGCTAGCCGACGATGCGGACACATGGTGTAAACTCCCGCTATCTCTCCTGGGCAGGATTGCCAACATGAAAATGATTGTGCTGCCACGGTTTCTGTTCCTTTTTACACAAACATCCTGGTGGTCCTATCGAAGGCCTTTTTTACGTGGCTCACACAAGTCCTAATTCGACTGGCCTGGGGTGGCAAGCAGCCCAGGATACAGTGGGCGATGCTGATTCTCCCCTGTGAGATGGGGGGTCTGGGTGCTCCCGATATGGAACGCTACTACCGGATAGCGCAGGCAGCCAACCTACATTCATGGGATCACGGAGACGCACGCACGCCGCATGTGATTCTAGAGAGGCTGTTTGCGGACCCGCTCCCCCTGCCGGCTACGATCTGCCTCCCGGTGGATCGCTCTGTCGGTCAACTGGACTCCCTTAAGTCGACTAATCATGCCTGGCATGCCCTGGCTCGCGCCCGTGGCTGTACTATATTATATTCCCCCCTGATGCCGATCGACTGGGCACTCTGGCTGGACCCCCTAGGGGAGAAGGGTGTCATTGAGGCACTTCGTTCTCTGGGAATTACGAGGATGGAGGACCTTTTTATTGAGGGCACCCTAAAAACCTGGGATCAACTCACCCCCACATCATTGGGCCCCTCATTACTCCAGAAATTTCAGTTCCATAGGCTGCTCTCGGCGTTCCGGGAGGCATTAGGTCCGGCTATGGAGGAGCCGGAGGAGGTCCCTGAACTGACCTATGTCATTAAAAATAAGACATCCGCTAAACTAATCTCGCACGTCAACAAGCTGGGAGTGGCGCACCAACAACTGCTCCATTCTAAAGCCAGGGCAGCATGGCAGGAAGATATACAGTCGCCCATTGACGACAGCATGTGGCGATACTGCTGCTCCAGTACACGTAAAATCTCCCTCAATGGCAGGCACAGATTGGTGCATTTTAAGTTCCTACAGCGGGTGTATTACACCCCTGAACGACTGCACCGATATGGCCTCCGGCCCACGGCGGAGTGTGAACGATGCCGTACGCCGGTTGCCGACTTCCTCCATATGGCATGGCACTGCCCTGGTATACAGGCTTTTTGGGGGGAAGTTTTCTCTGAGCTTGATCGGATACTGGGAGAGGAACTGCCTCGCAGGCCAGAATTAGCACTACTCAGTTACTCTAAGCTACTCCCCCCTTCTCTACGTCGTCTGGCCGACATGGCGTTGCTGATAGCCAGGAGAGTGGTGGCGAGTTGTTGGATGAGGGGGCCTCTCCCCACCAAGAAAAGTTAGGCAGGGGATTTACTTTACTGCAGTACTCAAACTGAACTATACAGTGATCTACTCCCCCCCAGGAGCAGACCAAAAAACTTTTGGGGCCTTTATCAGGAATACTTGCAGAAGGGAGAGGAAGACGGTTCAGATACCTCGGAGGTTGTGGAGCTTCAGGACCAGGTATCGGAGTAGGGGGCTGGGCAGCTGCGGGGCTGCCCCCTTTAGGTGAGGAGGGGTGGGGGCAGTGAGGTTGGACAGGGCTGGCTTGTAGCCCACGGTACCACTAGGAGTGAGATTAGATGGTCATCGGGGAGGACTGTCATACCAAGGTTGGGGATTGGGCAGGGCACACATTAGGCACACCGCGTCTTTTCCACAAACTAGTGTACATAGGTATTTCCACAGGCACACTCATGGGGGGATGGGGGGAGTTGGGGTAGGGGGTTCCGGTAGTTTTTTGACTTTTCCCTATTACTAAGACCTTGGTCACAAGCGTTCATCAGAGAATTGCAGGCTGTCACGACACACTTCACACTGCCCTCAAGCTGTTATCACTGTTGGTACTCCCGAGCTAGTGCAATTTCATCTCTCCGCCGGGCCTCCGGGATGCCGGCTGACATGGCTGTGTAAATCATCAGGGTATCCAGTCTCAGTGGTGTGAAGATACCGTGAAATGTGTGTATGTATGTGCTTAAGTGGCAACATTGGCTTTACTGATAATAAAGGCCTTTTTAAATAAAAAAAATAAAAAATACATAAAATGCATTTGAAATGGTATATACACGAAAAATGAGTATTATACTGTACATTTTTTGTAAGCAGTGGTGTCATACAATGCATATATTGTACATTTAAAATGTTGACTGAATGAATCATGAAATTTACATTTATGAAATGGCTCTTGATACAGAAGAGAAGGTCGAGACCATTTCATCACATAGTTATATAAGACTGTACATGTGTGAGAGACTAAGTAAAAATATTGTCTCTAGAGTTTCTAAAAATAGAAATCTTGTTCTCTAAGAATAGTTCTACTTTAAGCAGAGTATCATGTGCCAAAACGGTAAATATTTTGGGAACTGAAAAAAATCAATTTCGCTCTCGGAGAAAAAAATAGTTCCAAAGTTTTTTAGGTTCTGTTTACCAAAACTGAAGGCCGGATTCAGTTTTCAGGGAACGCCATGTGCTTGATTTTAAACAGTTATTCTCGTTGCTAGGGGAGAACATCAATTCAGATAGGCTGGCAAAAAATGTGTCTACAACAGTAGGTGAAAGTTGGGCCATTTCCGAAAAAGTGGAAATAGTGCATATGTGAGATGCATTACCGTCAGCATTATCTGGATCAGCAATGTTCACAGAAGGTTGTGTGCCTCTTTCATCTCGTACCTCACCGTCACCTAATCGTAATGGTGAGGTCTCAACGAATGCCGTCATCAGAATGGGTAGCCGCTGGGGACAACACGTTGCTTGAGCCGTTACCGAACCAAGCAAAGTATCAATATCCATAGGTACTGCTGATGGAGTGTGAGACAGACGTCTAACACACATTCTTCTCAGCATAGCAGGCATCGTAGAACAGGTAAGATGCAATCTTGCCAGATTGGGCTGAAAGAAACTAGGTAGTATTCATATCTCTTAGCCGAGCCAAGCTGAGGACTTTAGTAATCCGCTCTCGGTATTGCATTGCTAGGATCGTGTCTTCCTTTGTAGCCTGAGTTTTGTCTGTGACTTGACTTGCCATATCGTAGCAGAAGGAACAAAAATAATATTCCTGCTACGAGTCCCAAGATGAGAGGCCGCTGAACACAGAGTGCACAAAATTTGGGAAGATGCTCAGGACTGCTTCAAAGGGTGCTAACAGTCCCGAAAAAATTGTCTTAAATACATGTGCGATGCCACTGGTATCAGACATGTTTAAGATTTGGCTTAACATTTCTATAAAAATGTACGGGGCAATTTGTCGATAATAATGTATGTATCTCTGCTGCTGTCCTTGCAACTTGCGGATCATACGTTTCTCTAGACGAGGTTAAAGGCAAAGTTGTTGGTAAAAGAATAGACTTCATTCTGCTTAAAGTCTCAATTCGAATAGAAGAGATATTCAAAGAAAGCCATATTGCCGCCTCCATATCTAGCTTGTTGTTTGGATACGATACTGGAATACAACAAGTGACCCTGGAAGTAACGCTCACGAGATAGGTCGTTCCTGGTACCATGTCAAAACAGCTGTGGTCCCTTATTAGAACGTAGCTGCCGTTGGAAAGCTGTCTGAAAAAAGGCTCTATCTGTGTAGCAGGGGTGCAGTGCAGGTGGCATGAAAGGTTATTTGATGAACCTTCGTGTAAGTTAATTCCTTGACACAGAAGTGTACCTCTTAGTGAATTTTTACAGTTGTTACCTCTAAGGAATACCTCTTTTTTGCCCCCACTCCAACATCTATGTGTGTAAGGTAAATTCTAGGTTGACTTGATGTACCCATTACCCAACCTTTCATACAGGCCTGCTGGTATATACTTTTGGCAATATTGAAACTGAAAAGTCATTATCGGAATTGTAATGGTGTCATGTATTATCCATTCAATGACAGGTTTTTTGGAGACTGTCAATGGTGATCTTTCTAGTTTTTCATTGCTCAGCACCGTATAGTCTGCCCCTCTTTGTGCCAAAGAGATTTGTTTATCAGTAAGGTTAAAGATTGAAAATAATGACGTTGTATTTATCAGACGCCATGGCACGTAGCCTGAACGCAGATTTTGTAACTTCCAGCCTAACTGTACAATAGAATGTAATTGGGACTGGCCATATTGTAACATTAGCAAATCCTGTTCTATTATATCAATAGCAGATGATACAATGCTGTCCAGTGAATAAATTCTGGAGGACAGAGTTGTTAACCCATTGTCCACTACAGACAGGGACTTTTCCAAATTAATACGATCAATTTCTCGTATTTTTTCTGCAGTTTCAATTTGCGTTACTTTCCAAGCTTCATTGTAAGCTGTGTATATACCGGCGTATATGAAACATTTTTGACGCTGTTTGCGAGGTCCCAGTAAGAAATCTCGCAAGTCAGCACCTTCTTTAAGTAAAGTCAAGTGTTGCTTAATTTCAGGTAGTGTGGATTTCTGTAGCCATTCGAGGCATAGTTTTCCTACACTATAGGTTGTTATTATCCCTGGATGTTGTCCCTGGTTATATCTTGGGTCTGGCCTATTCTGTTTGAACCCCTGTGTTTTGTTCAGAAATCTATCTTGACAGTTATTAGTGCCTGTGGTCCAGATCAACCATTTGTTCCAATTAGGAAGTGTTCTGTTATGTTTTAAAATATGGGATACGTCTATCTCCATTTCTGTAGTGCTATTACTATCAGGTATGGGTTTTTGTATTGACGGTTTTGTTTAAGTCCTTTATCCTGGCTAGGCCAAGACAGGTCGTTTGTTGAATGGTGTTATTCAGGAACACTATTTGTTCTGGCATCATGCAGGCTCTGAACAATGATTCTAAAGCTTGTACCTGCCAGTCTTTTGTACCCCAGACAGTTTTTGTCTCAATGTTGTTTTTTCAAAATTCAAAACCAAACGTAGACATTTTTTCATAAAATTTTTCAGAATAAATCAGTTTAGTATTTGTCAACATGTTTTTCATTCCTGTCTTGTTCATAATTTTAAAATAAAACGTTTCTGGATCAGTGATATTAAACCCTGAAAAGTATGGGAATTTCTCATAAAATGTTTTTGAACTGCTTTTTGGTGGAGTTAGGCAATGTTCCCATTGATCATAAATAAAAACAATTCAAGGATTAGCCGATTTATGCATATAGTGATGCCCATAGTGATTAAAGCAATACATTTCTTCATAATTTGATGAACCTTGTAAATAATCATGTTCTGTATATTTAGCTGACATTTTTAAATCTGACATCATATTGTTAATATTTTCAAAGTCCCAATCATCAGAGAAAGTACTAGGTGATACAAAGTCACTTAAAGAAATCTTGAACTGATGTGGATATTTCAAGAGTTCAACCGGGCCATAGATTTCGTAATCAGTAGCGTCCCATGCTACACCACCAGGTATAGGAATGGCTGTGATGTTCACTGATGATAGTTCTCTTTTTTCAATGTAAGAGGATCTGTGAGGTTTTAGAACCAAGTTGATGTTCTGACTTGCTGTGTCCATTGTACTGTATTTCCATCAATCATCCTTCCCAAGCTTAGAACCAAAATGAGCCAGAGCAGGAGGAAGAGTACACCTAAAATCCACATTTCAATCCATGGTTAAATCAGATATGTTTCCCCAAGTTGATGAAAGAGTTCTGTAATTTTGTCTTTGAAAGTTTTGTTTTCTGGCTTGTCTTCATGTTCACTTGGATCATCAGAAAAGTCATCGAAATTGTTGAAGTAGCCAGATGCAGTTCTGTCAATTGTTTGAATGGCATCAGGATTGTTATTAATCGTTGTAGTAGCTTCTTCCTTTGTCATGTTAGTATAGTCAGAGGCTACATCATTGTAGACAGGTGTTTCTTGACAAACTGTTGCAATTTGGGTTTCAAGAGGCAAAGGTTCCATGGCATTGTTGCATAGTCCTTTTTTATTCATTGCAGGTTTTTCAAATGTGATTAGTCTCTCTGTTTGAACCTCTTGGATTGTAGCAAGGTTTGGTCTTCTGCTACTTCTTGGGAGTCCACTGGGCCTACTACTTATTATTGGCCAAATGCTTGTGGTTTTACCAGGTCGATTGATACAACTCTGTTCTCCTTTTTACCAGCAAGGGGTGGTAGTACTACTGATCTTGTTCCGCTGATAGCTAAGACAGGTACTGCTTTTCTGTAAGAAGGCCCAAATTCCTTCTTTACCGCGATTTTTTCTCTGACCAGATCCCCAATCTTTGGAATCCAGACAAGTCTTGCTGGGACAGGTGGTTTTTCTTCAGTGGCCGTTGGCTTTAGCTTCGTGTTACTTGGACTTCTTCTTGTTTAATTCAAGTTCTGTAAAACAGCCAAACGATATTTGATATCAAAAGCTTTTTGTTCCACCACTGAAGTCTGGCAATTGAGATCATCGATTATCATTCTTGTACCAAACAAAAGTTCATATGGAGTGATTCCACCCAGAGAATTTTTTGGCAGAATATTAAGACTACGTTGGACACTTATTAGATGTTTGACCCACCCATCACCCGAACCTAATACCCTCGCTGTTATAGATTGCTTTTTGTCACGGTTTCTTCTTTCCACTACCGCATTTCCCTCAGGATGGAATGGACTAGAGTACCGCAATGCAATGCCCAAGCTGGTCAAGGCCACCTTGTAAGCTCGAGAGCTAACCGCAGGACCCTGGTCAGAATGTAGCATGCCAATTGTGTATGTGCCGATAAAGACTCGCAAATCTTTTATAACAGTTTGGGCGTCAGCCGAGCGCTGGGGCCACATCCAAATAAATCTTGTGCAGGAATCCACTGCAACCATGAAATATTTATAGTTGCCATCCCTTTGCAAGGGACCACAGTGGTCCAGGTAAACACATGCTAATGGTTTATCTGAGATCAGAAGGGCCGTCTGTGCTGGTCGTTTTACTGTTGATACTTGCATTCTCTGGCATATTTCACATTCTATAACATATTTTCTAGTCTGTTTTCTCATACGTGGCCACCAATATCTCTGTTTTAATAATGATATTGTGGCGGAAATACGAGCATGTGCAGGAACGAGCCTTTCATGTGCTGCTAAAATTAGTCCTAATCTGTGTTCCATGTTTGGAATTGCCCTATTCCCCACTCCAGGGATTACGGCAAAAGGAACATTATTCGCATCAGTTTTGTATGAGTACTTTACTGGAAAGCCTTTCGGGAATGTTTTATTACTGTTTTTTACTGAAGCACTGACAGCATATATTATTCTTCTGTCTATTTTTATTTTTGACCGGGTGATTGCAGCTACGGAAGCCGTTTGCACAGCCGCTTGCGCTGCCTCATCAGCCAATAAATTCCCTACAACGTGAACGCCATCACGCTGATGACTCAGTGTATGTATCACGTGAGTCTTTTGTAGTTCTTTCTGTAAAAGAACTACTTGTTCCCAGAGCATTTTATGCTTTATTGTGCCACCTTTTGCATCTTTGAAACCATTTTGAACCCAGTTCTGCAAGTATTCATTGTAAGACTGGACGCAGTAATATAAATCGAACACTATTAGTGTGGGGAATTCGCGATCGGTATTTTCAAGCGCCATTTTATAAGCCTGTAGTTCAGCTCGCTGAGCTGTACAATCTCCAAGTGATTGAGTTTTAGTGACCAATGGTCTAAATTTTCCTTCGTGCCATCGACCTTTAATGATGGCGCACGCAGCACTATATGCTTGTTTACCCCCTACCGCGGGTTGTGCTGAACCGTCTGTATATATTATACAGCTGTAATGTTCCAGAGGCAGAATTTCAGTTGGCAGAGGACATTCGTATTGGAGAAATTCTTGCATTTTTAAGTTAGGATCAAATTTGTATACTACGTGTGATGCAGCAAGAGAATTAACCCATTGTATCCATCTCGGATGTAAGGCTGTAGCATTTGGAATGCTTGCTGTGTAACGATTAGTATGCATTTACCTTGTGCCAGGGCTCTTTCTTTTTCTACAGCAGTTTGTACCGCAGTTAGAATCTTTTCAGTGGAACTGAATTTCATTTCAGCTTGTGTGTACAAGTGTGATTTGTAAGCTATTGGTACCGTTTCTCCCTCATTAGAGGTTAGGTATGTCAATCCGAATCTTTCTGGGATGACTCGGATTACAAGGTTGCGTTCGTTTGCGCGTGTTTGCAGTTTTGTTTTAGTTAACATGTCTGTTTGTAATGATCGTACAATTTCTGTGTGTTTCTGAGTCCAATTAATTGCTTTGAAATCAGGTTTTATTAGTTCGTATAGCGGTTTAACCCTCTCTGCATAATTTAGAATGTAAGTTCTTCCGAAATTCAGGAAACCTAGAATTGATTGTAAGTTTTTCAGTGTTTTTGGAGCTTGGAGTACTGCACACTTCTCTATGAAGTTGTCTGCTAGGCTTTTGCCTTCACTTGATAACTCATATCCTAAAAATAGGACAGTGAGGTGGGCAATTCATGACTTTTTAAAGTTAAATTTGTACCCTTCAGATGCGAACCCAAGTATTATGGTGTTCACTCTTTTGAAGTGTGTCTCCAGGTCATCGTCTGTTAGATAGATATCTTCGACATAGGATAAGGCCTCATCATCATATATTTGTAGTAACTCTGTTACTCTGGCAGAAAATAATCCTGGGCTATTCCTGAATCCCTGTGGGAGACAACATTATTGCTTTTGGGCCCCCAAACTGGAGAAAGCGGTCAAATACCTGTTTCTGGTGCTATGTTTTGACAGAAGAAGCCAATTGAAATATCTAATGTCGTCTTGTATTTTTTGCACATAATATTATTCATTAGTGCTGCACTGTGTGAGTTTTTTACTGCAAATGTTTTGCAACAAGAGTTTAAGTGTCTGTAGTCCAATACTAGACGATATGAATTGTCTGGTTTGGAGACAGGAAACAAAGGATTGTTCATTTGTGAGGTGCATGTTTCAATCACCCCCTGGTACTCAAGTTGATCTAAGATCTCCCTGACTTGTTTTTTAGCTTCTTGCTTAACAGGATACTGCCTTTGTGCAGTAGGTTGATTTTTTAACTGGATTTTATGGTGAGGAGAATCCTCATCCCATCCTACATAATTTTTATATAATGCAGGGGCTTGGGCTACTACCCATTTTCTAGCATATGTACATTTTTTATGAATTGGAATGTGATTAGAGAAGGCAGGCATAATCATTTCTTCGCCATGTGAGCACTCCCTGACAAACTCTGGTGGCCAGTCCTTTTCTGCTAGAAGGATATCATAACCTTTAGATAAGTTCTCCCAGAAGAGACCTCTTATTTTCCTAGTTTTGTTCCCCTCTATACGTATTATTATTTCATAAAATGTATGAGGCACACTGACTCTGGTGTCTGCAGTTTCCACTTGAATGTATTCATTCGTGTTTACTGTCTCCAGAAGATTCATCAGGATCTTGCGAGCTATGGTCACTTCTGCTGCGCTGTCTAGCATTGTCTGGGCCCATTCTCCGTTCTTGAGTTGTGTCCTCAGAATCCTCAGCATGTTTAACTTTAATACTGGCTACCTTCTTTTTGGGAAACTGTAATTTTTTACTTTGATGATCAGGTTCCTTGTCTTTGGACTTGACACACTCTTCTTTATGTTCTCACGTCTTCTTCTTTCCGATTTCTGTAAGGAAGTCTGAAAAGATTGAGAGGGACGTGTATCAATATCTTGATATCTGTCAGGTTTTTTCAAATTATCCCTATTTCTAAGGTTATATCTTTTCTCAGAGGGCCCTCTTTGTGGGGGACCTACCCCCTCCCCCCGGTCTGGAGATCTATCTCTCTCCGTTGGGGAGACCTTCCTCTGGTCTAAACTGTTTTTCTCTGGGAGTGGTTTGCTTATTACCCTCCCACTTCTTTTTAGGAATTATTAAGTTATTTTTAATGGAAGTCTTTTCAGGATTTTCTGTTAGTTGTAGTTTTAGTGGTTTCCCACCCAAACTGTCTCTACCTAATTCTTCATAGGATTTTTCAATTATTCTGGCAAGTTCAAAAGGTTGTTCTGCTATATCTGTTTCTTTTAATTTCTGGCGGATTGCCACAGATGCTGCTTCTCCTTTTATGTGGCTAGTATATATATATATAATTCCTTTATTCGATTTGACACATTGGCAAACCATAAAAGCACATTTAAAAAAAAAAAAAAGACAGTCTAAAAAATATAAAATCTACATGTTCATACAAATATTTGAATCAGAATAAGTCAATACGTTTTAAAAGACTAGAGTAGATTAATTCATTATAATTTCTAGGTCCACAATCAAGCTGTTATTTAAAGATTTTTCCTATGCCTTATGACACATTTCAAAAAATTCACGACATGGTAACAGGCAGATTCATATTCCAACATTTGTAGGCGGGACGGCATTGCCTCAAACCCCATTGTCTCAACAGTGGCAGTACCCATATTTTCCGATGTGAGGTATAAAATTTACAGAACAAAATGGTGTGTAAATTAGTCTGTTTTGAAATCTCGTCACACGGACATACTGGAAGAGTTTGGGCCCGATTCACAGAATGAACTTAAGACTCAATACTAAACTTACTACTATTTTGGTATTCACAGAATGAACTTACTACTTTTGGTATTCACAGAAGTTAGGATTTTGTCTTAAGTTTGTTTTAAGACAAACTTAAGACAGACTTAAGACAGACTTAAGACAAAATCCTAACTTAAGTCTGTCTTAAGTTTGTCTTAAGACAAACTTAAGACAAAATCCTAACTTCTGTGAATACCAAAAGTAGTAAGTTCATTCTGTGAATGCCAAAAGTAGTAAGTGCATTCTGTGAATGCCAAAATAGTAGTAAGTTTAGGATTGAGTCTTAAGTTCATTCTGTGAATCGGGCCCTTTGTTCCCACCTTTTTTCCACATAAAAGGCTACCAGCCTGAAAAAAAGATCTAGCCTAAATCTTGTTAGCAGCATTTTTTCATAAGAACTAATTTCTAATGTTAGGTAAGGCTGGATGCTTTCTGTGGCCTGAACCATGTTAGCATGGAGGACTTAAGGTTTTTGGGATTCAGCGGCCAGCCTTAGTGACTCTAGATGACTTAGTGCCAGTTGTTTTAATGTTTTCTTCGGTATGTCAATGATATTTTCAGGTTGGAGATAATAAATCTCCTTTCCTAGATCTTTAAGAACATTTCTGACATACCGGAGCCATAGAATGTTATCTGCTCTATCAAGAGTCATCAACTCTGCTAAAATTGACTGTGTGAATAGGTTTTTTTCGGAGGTCCATATACGCCTCCACAACAGTAATGGCTGGATCTTTATAAGGTCTTCTAGACAAGAAACACCAAGTTCCACGTGGATTGCGTATATGGAAGTTGAACTTGGTATTGCCAGGAGAAATCTAAAAAAAGAATTTTCTGCAACCTGCAGGTAGTTATATCAGCATAGCCCCAGAGACCGGCCCCATATAGTGCAATTGACTGACATTTTGCACTATAGACTTTTAATAGCTCTACTGGAGCCCTTTTCCCTAATCTCTGTGAAAAACTAATCAGCGCCGCTGTGGCTCTTTTGAATAGGTGACACCTTGCATCCACTGCTGCGTGCCAGTTCTGTTTCCTGTCGATCATAATGCCCAAATACGGATATTTATCAGCTATCTCAAGTTTTTGATTACTAAGGTGAATGGTCCTAACTTGTTTTTTCTTGCTCCCTGCTATCATAACAAATGTTTTTTTTACATTCACGTGCAAATCCAGTTTGGTCATGTAGTCCGTATATCTGTTCAGGGATTTCTGCAGTTCACGCGGGGTGCGTGCCAAAATGACGGCGTCATCTGCGTAAGGTTATATCTTTCCTCAGAGGGCCCCCTTTGTGGGGGACCTACCCCCTCCCCCCAGTCTGGAGATCTATCTCTCTCCGTTGGGGAGACCTTCCTCTGGTCTAAACTGTTTTTCTCTGGGAGTGGTTTGCTTATTACCCTCCCACTTCTTTTTAGGAATTATTAAGTTATTTTTAATGGAAGTCTTTTCAGGATTTTCTGTTAGTTGTAGTTTTAGTGGTTTCCCACCCAAACTGTCTCTACCTAATTCTTCATAGGATTTTTCAATTATTCTGGCAAGTTCAAAAGGTTGTTCTGCTATATCTGTTTCTTTTAATTTCTGGCGGATTGCCACAGATGCTGCTTCTCCTTTTATGTTGGCTAGTAGTATAGCCGAGACTTGCTTAAAGTCTTTCAGTAATTTCATACCTAGATTTAAAGCAGGCTCTGGACCGTATTCATTTTGAATCTGTCTTAGTTCATCTGGTATAACCGCCATATGCGGAACACCATGTTTTTTGTGTAGATTGAAACAAAGAGTGTTCCCCAAATGTCACAGTCTTCCACATGTGGTTCAATCCCCATTGGCAGGCAGATTGTCAGAATTCTGTGTTTTTCGTGAGGAGTAGTATCAGGAAATACTGCCTCTATTTGAGTAATTTTTCGAGCTAACCAGAATGGAATTTGTCCCCGTTTTGTGGGTAATTAACCAATGACTGATTATATAGTCTGTGGTGTAATTTTATTTGTGTTCCCCTGGTGAGGGGTGTGCTGTGGAATCTTTATAGCAGGTTGGACCGTTAAAGTCCACATGACATATTGTACCAACTGTCTATGTATTTTAATTAATTGTTTTAGTTGAACTAAAAGTTCTCTGTCTGACATTTCTTCAATGTCAGGATGTGGTGTATAACTGGCTAGAACCGGCCATGTGGCTCCTGGTCTACCTAGTGGACCGAGCCTGGTAATGTGATTTTGATGTTTTAGGGCGCCATTCAACCAGAGCTGATGCTCCTGGTAAGTTAGTGGAATTTCAACGTCCTCGAAAGGAACGTATTCCGCTGGAGGTTCCCCTGCTTTGTAGTAGTGGAACTCGTGTGTTACAGCATTTGCTGCTGGAAAATGTATCCAAGAATAGAATACCTCTGACTGCTGATATTCATGTGCCTCTACCACAAATATGACTGTACCACCTCTCGATGATACTCCATTTTCTATAAGTTTTATAGTTAAGGTTTTCCTTACATTTACCTGGATGTTTTTTCGCATCCAGGTCATTTTCATTAAACCCTGTTACGTCAAAACCTGGTTGAGTCGCATCTACTGCAGCTCCACCGGTTTTGTTGTTGTCGCCGTTATTGACATTGCTTAATGAAAGTTTGGAGAGCAAGTTAGGTGCACAATATTTTGGAACACTGTGTCTTTCAACGTTGAATAAACCAAAAACTAATACATAGGATTCTCGTCCTACTTAGTTCTGGCGGATATTGACCTTTTTACCCACGTCTATTGGAGTTTTTACGGAAAAAGGGGTCTGTGTGAAAAGCACGACTGAGTTACTCTATTATCTAGCGTTAATATTTTCGCCTTACCAAACTTTGGGCGCCATGTAGTGTAGTTCCTATATTCCCAATAGGCTGTGCGCATTGGAATAACATAAACAACAGCGTAGACGTAGGACTGAGGTCGACTAGGTTTCTATTGAATATGTTAGACTTAATTATGAAATGTCAGCTAGCTCAGAGGTCACTAGAAACTTTCTCGAGTAAACAAGAAGGTGCTAACTTTCCTGAATAAACAAGAAGGGATTAGTTTCTGACAACCGCATAAACATGACAACTTTGCTCCCCCAGAATAAGGAGTATATCTCCAGAGTCGCGGAAACAATTGATAGCTATTTCACTCAGTTAATCGTGCATGCTTAGTTTCACCAGAAGTGCAGATAAATAGAGAGACAGGCTTTTTCAATAAAAGTGTTTATTTATTGAGCAGTCTACTTTCTCATGCAAGAGCAGTGAATTGCCACAATTGCAATACTTGTCATAAAGTAAAGTGCATACAGTAAAAATGAGTATTATGAAATAATACTGCAAAAGCATTTTTATGGTTTCTAAGCCATAAGATACCAAAAATGGATAAAATACATACAATGATAAAATAATGACTAAACGCACTCAACTGGTGTTTCTAAGATACGCCTACCCCAGTGTACCTAACCTAAGCCTAGTACAGGGAAGAAGTAGATGAGTTACAGTTTTTGCCAAGAATCTGAATCAAGAATTCTCTAAGGGTCTAATCAGCTCCATACCTTGGTTATAGAATGAGGGAGATCTTGTATCTCTTTCTCAGGACTCGATTGCCCAGAAACCCGCAAGGGTGACAGGGAAACACTGGAGCTGGATTTCTCGGTAGGAGAAAAGACAGCGTCTCTCTCAGTGGGTCAGCAGGGAGGGTCGGCTTCCTTCGGCGCTCGCATCAGCAGGGAGTCGGGCAAGTAGATAACCGATCTGCTCCAAACCACCATGTGTTGCTTAAGGCAGATGCTGGTATATTTATACCTGGAAGGTGCCGAGTTTTTTCGTAAGTTTGGACATAAGACGTCGAGTCACTAAGAACTCGCAGTTCTTTCAGGACTCCAGGAGTTCTAGGACAAATCAATACAGAAGCAGGGGGAATTCCCTGGCTGCTGGAGGCTTGGTTTGTTTCAGAACGCGTTGTGCTTTCTAGGAGTCTATGGGAGTAGCCTTGCAGTATTTGGACTGCATAGGCTATGTCTTAATATGGGTATGATTCTTATGCCTTTATAAGGGTATGATTTGATATAACCACATAAGGGCATGAAATCGGGAATATTTACTAGAATCCAAGAATCATCTACAACATGATAGTCCTGATCCTCAAGAAGAAACAAGCAGCAGGGCATGGAGCGAAGCCTCCGTCGGCCCCGTCCACAACCAGCCTTCTGATTTCAGACGCCTCCGTTTTGATCCCTGTGAGGCGGGGTTGGATCCGGAGCGAAGTCTCCAGCGGCCTTGTTCCCCAGAGGCGGTCTTCACGAAAAACAGCCTCAGACGCCACGCAGGGCTCTCCTCCTCATCAGGGAGCCCAGTCCACAGTCAGGCACCTGACTGCCTGCTCTGTCTCTGTGTGGCTTTGGGTGGCTCCTCTCTCCAGCTGTGCAATGCGCTGTTGGCTCCTGCTTTCAGATAGGTTACAGAGGGCCCATCCCACACTCACATTGGCAATGTTGGAGCCCTCTTCCTCGGGCTCGGGAACCATGTGGGGCTCTCTCCAGCTGCACGGGAGCCCCACCTCCAACCAGGCACAGGGTTGCCTGACTTCTTGTTTTGCGGGCCGATTCCTGCAGGCTCAGGGCTAGTGTGTGCAAATTCAAAGAGCCATTGGGGGCTCTACATACTCCTTCTCCTCAACAGTAGGGGATCCGCCAACAGTGCTCCTCATGCCAGTAAGGAGCCAGCAGCGCTTCCCCTCAAAAACAGCAGCTCCTCCAGCACAGCAGCATATCAGCCCTGTGCAAGCCCTATCCTTGGGGCACAGTTTTCAGCAGTGCCAAGTCAAGTCCCCAGATCCTCAGGAGCAGAAGGCTGGGCCCAGGCAGGCCAGCTCACAGGGCCCGCCAGCAGGTAGACAGTCCCTCGTGGCAGTTTCTCCTGGGGCCCAGCAGCAGCAAGTCCCCCCTAGTCACAAATAGGCACATTTTCTAGGGTCACAGTCCCAGTACTTATACTACACTCTTTCTTTGTTATGCCCTTGGCACAGGGCTGGTGGAACCAGTCCCAACTGGTTCAGGGGCTTTTTGGAGAACTCTGTTTACAGGGCTCCTCTTCCCCTTTGTCAGGTGGGGGCTCCGTCATCAGACCACCACAGGGGGGCAAAGCCAGCATTGACCTATTCAGGGGCAGAGGAATACACCACAAACTACTCCAAATGCAGATATGCTATTCAGCCTGGAGCTGACTCACCCTGCCCTCCCTGTAGCCACAAACACCTCACCAGCCACTGTCACTCTAGAGCCAGACATGCAATACACATCAGGTAGGCAGACACAGGCATAAAGAAATGGCAACTTCTAATAGTGCCATTTCTAAAATAGTGATAATAAATCTGCGCTCAGCATGGCACAGAATTTATTATTACTATTCCAACCATACCAAACTTGACCATACTGCTCCTCCCATATAAGATATTACCAGGGAAACACTTATCAGGCAATTCCCAATGCATTCCTACGAGAGGTCAACCTCACAGCAGTGAGAAACCTAAATGGCTGTTTGTCACTACCAGGACATGTCACTCACTTAAGGTACATATCCTACATTTTACCTACAATGTACCCTACCCTTAGGGCTAGCTAGGGCCTACCTTAGGGGTGACTGTCATGCAGTAAAAGAGGGGTCACAGACTTGGCACTCACTTTAGGTGCCACGTCACAGCAGCACTAACACTGCGCGCACAGGCCCTGCAATGGCAGACGCTTGAGACAGGTTTGAAAGGCTACTTTGGTGGGTGGCACAATCAGCTTTGCAAGCCCACCAGTAGCATTTAATTTCCCAGCCATGGGTATCTGAGATACCACTTTACCAGGGACAGACAGGTAAGTTAAATATGCCTAACAGGTGGAGACCAATTTTACTGTGTTTACCAGAGAGAGCACACACAGTTTACACTGGCCTGCAATGCTAAAGTGCCCAGAGTCCTTGAACCACCAACACCATGTCAGAAAAAAGTCTAGGAGGAAGGTTAAAATGTTCAGGGATGACCCTGCAAAAAGGGCCAAATCCAACACAACCCCCTCTCAGCCAAAACACAGGGCAGACCAATTGCTACCTTGATGGACTTCCCTGCTTTGGGTTTTAGAACAAGGACGCGGGCCCGCAACTGCAGGGGCACACTCCAGTTCTATGCCATTCTGAACCCAATTGGTTCCCTCTGTCAAAGCTTCCAGGGCCAACTAAGCTACCCCATTGGTACTCCCTAGTTATACACAGCCAGGACCAGGCACTAGGCCATTCAGATATCCCCGCTCCTTGCCATCTCCCAAAGTAGGGGGAAGTAACCCCTGGCACATCAATGCAATCCTAGACTGCCACTGATCCTCCCTCCAACCTAGGGTCCACACCCTCAAGCTGACCAGAGGTCATGGGGGAGGCTCTCCTCCCACTACCTCTCCTTCTAGGGTTCCGCACTCCTCAGAACACAACTCTCGCACCAGTTCAGGACCTCTCTCCAGCAACTGGTCTCCCAAACTAGGATCTAAACCCTCTGGTTGCACCGGGGTCACAGGCAAGGAATCCCTCCCTTTGCACCCCCTTACAGAGATCTGCACCCTCCCACCTGGAATGGTACCCCTAGAAGACAAAATGGTAGGGACACTGATTACAGATGTCCTTCCCTCCAGGTCAGGCAGAACCTGAACCTGTCCTCCCAACCCAGTGGTTGAACAGGGGTGAGAGGTGAGGACTCCCTCCCTCTGCACCCCCTTCCAGAGTCCTGCACCCTCCCACCTGGAGTGGTACCCCTAGAAGAAAAACTGGTCAGGACACCGCTTAAAGGTGTCCTTACCTCCAGGCCAGGCAGGACCTGAACCAAGCCACCCAACCCAGGGACTAAACCCTGCAGCTGTATACTTGCATGGCCCACCAGGATTTCCCAGGACACACACAGCCTCCCCCGAGGGTAAAACATACCTCCTGTGTTGCATGACAGTCTGCCTGGGGCAGATCTCCCGACCCCTGTACATCTGACAGCGCAAATATTCCCCAGGGCAGAAGTGGTATTACTATGGTCACACCTTCTGGTTGGACCCTGACCCACTGGTTCCCCCACTGGGGAACACATCCCTTCTCACCCCTCAATCTGGACTTCAGCACCCTCCACTCTGGAGTGGTACCGCAAGACACAAGAACCACTGGAGCCCCGTTTACAGATGCTCCAGGTTCTCCTGACACTGGGAGATCCACCTCGAATGGCCTACTAGTACAGCCTAGTCCCCCACCTGGCGTTCCCTCCAGGCCCTGAGACTGGGATTCGGGCACCTTGGGACACAGCCCACACTCACTCCTTCTCCACTGAAACAGGATGTAAGCCCCTACACCCCTCCCACTACACCTGGACGTAGCTGGGCTACTCTGAACCACCACATGGGTCTTGAAGATACCTGAGCCACTCCTTTTAGGATCTCTCCCAAATGCCTCTTCAAATGCTCTAAAGCTCATCCAAAGGTCTGCATCCTGTGCAAGCTTGCAAGCTCCCTGGATCAGAGATCTCACACTCCAACAGGTGTTGACATAACCCCAGAAAACAATTACTGAACATGTGCTCTCTGACAAACAGATTGAACAGCCCTTCAAATTCATTTGCCGTGCTACCCATCACCCATCCTTCCAGTGCATCACAACACTCATCCATAAACTCCCCCCAAGACTAGTGAGAAAGTTTTCTACTGCCCCTGAACCTCAAACTATACCCTTCAGGTGTGACACGCTCTTCCTGGGACCGGGGTACCATGCTCTATCATATGGGAGTGGGACTTCCTACACAGGCCCCACATTTGCTGCCACCACTGGACCCCACCCTTACTGGTGAATCTAGACCACTAAAATTACATTCAGGGGACATACCCTACTGAGTTAGTTTCTCCCTGGCGAAGGCCCTCTCTGCTTCCGCCATCCTCTCCTGCGCTAAGACCCTCTAGGTCTCTGGATTTTCCCTTCAAGGACCAACGGCTTGAGACTCAACTCCTGGGCCAACAAGGACTTTTTCTCCTCCAAACCCGCTGCACTATCTCCTTGGCATACTCCGACTGGAGCGTGTCCAAAGCCAGCTGATGCTCCCTTTCTTCTCTCCTATCTACCCACTCCTCTGGGGAAAGGGAAAGGGATGGGGCACTGCCCCGGCACTGGACCCAGCAAGGGACACCCTATCTATGGGGTCCTCACTACCTTCAGGTGGCCCTGCCCTGTCATTTTCTACCTCCTGTGTAGACTCTTAAGGACCTCCCTCAAAACCACCACTAAGGTAGGTGGAGGGGTAGTCAGAAAGGTCCCCCCAGGGCTCTAAGATTTCTCCCCTGCAGAGGGCTTCATAGAGGAACAGTTTTCTGAGGATGTTACCCACTATTAGTATCCTCCTCTTTCTGTAGAATTCCTCTAACTCCTCCCGGGTGTACTCCAAAAGGTCATCCTCATTATAGACTAACCCCATCTTGGCAAGATACAAAACCCACAGTGCAACAAGATAACATCATTTAAAAATGACACTTTAAAGAGAAAAAACATTCAGGAAAAATAATCCTCAAACCTCTGATTATAGAGTTTGTACTGTAACCAGTTGTCACTTTGGTATTGCTCAAACACAAGTCGTATCTTCACGGCTGAAAACCAATGTTAGAAATGGGATTTCTGGTTGGCTAGGGCATGTGCCTAAGCCAGGCAGAAACCACCACTCTAGTCAGGGCAAGGGAGTTAAACACTAAAGATAACCCCTGCGTACTCCCTTTGTAGCTTGGCTCGAGCGGTCAGGCTTATCCCATATGCAATGTGTAAAGCATTTGCGCAACACACACACACACAGCAGTAACACACTAGGCACATCACAAAAGAAATTCCACACAAGGTTATATAAAAATTGCCTTTGTATTATCCAAAACACATTTGAATAATGATCACACATATACACTTGTTGTAAATGAATCTAGAACCCTAGTGTAATTTTCCCGATTCATGCCCTTATATAGGTATAAATTACCCGATCCTTATATAGGCATAGAAATCATTACCATACTTGGACTGAACCTATGCAGCCCAAATACAGCATGGCTACTTCCACTAAGTTCTGAGAAACAACAACAATTTCTTAAAGATTTTATTAGAGCCGGTTCGAAAAATACAAGGTTATACACATGTTGAATTACAAATATTAGAAAGTGAAAACAGAAAAAATAAACTCTAAGAATTTCATATTATAGAGTAAACATAGGATACACGAGAATTGTGGCAGTCATATAAACAATTAATATCAGTATTTGGAAAGAACAAGAAAAAGAAAAAGGAGAATTAAAGAAAAAAGTTATAAAATTGCATTTCAGTTCTCAGAGTTTTTATAATCATGATTCCCATGGCAAGTTTGCCAAAATAACTTATAGTTTTAGTCCCTCTGTCGCTCATACCATCTAGCCACTAATGACCAAACCAATTCCCCATATATTCTAGATTTTTTCCCTCTAACTTTGTAGATGGCCGTTTCTTGTTTATATGTAGCTAATAACCTGTTAAGCCATCCCTGAAATGCTGGGGCCTCAGAATCCTTCCAACGAGTTGCTAAAATGATTCTATATATGGCAGTGCCTATGTAAGTTGTATAGATTTCTGGGTTATTGAATTCTAAGGAACTATCATAGCCAAATAGGAACAGAGTTGATGAGGTTTTAATTTTGTGACCGAATAACTCAGTCCAAAATTTTATAATGCTTTCCTTAATTGGATCTAATTTAGGGCACTCACAAAACATGTGTATCAGATTTGCAGGACTAAGTGCACATCTCAGGCATTTATCGTGACCAATCTTACCCCAAGAAAATAATTTGGATGGTGTGTAATAAAGGTTGCATATTGTTTTATAGATCTGAGCTTTTAAGTTGCTGGCTAGTATGGCTTTGGAAGAGAGCTGTACAATCATGTCAATATCGACATTTGGATTATTTAGTTTATTCGCCCAGCTAGTTTCTATTTTTTCTAGGTCATCAGGGTGATTATTCAAAAGGATCTCATATATGTTGCTGATTCTAGTAGATGTTTTTTGTATCAAGTCTATGAATGGTATCGTTTTTAGTTCTATGTTTGTGATGTGATGTTTTAGTGATGTGTATATTTGAATAAATTTCAAATATTCGGTAGGGAGAACTTGGTATTTAATAATCAATTCATCAAATGTTATTCTTCCATCTTGGTTTAGAGAGTCCTCAATAGTTACTAGACCTAGATTCTCCCATTGTTTAGTTATATTATCATTGAGGTATTGAGGTATTACTGAGCTGTGCCATAGGGGTGTATATTTCGTGTATTTAGGAATTAGAAACATTTTAGTACTGCAGGTCCAGGTTTTAAAAGCATCAGTTATGATTTTAAATTGTATCTTTTTGAAATAGGAGGGCTCAATTTGTCTTAATAATTATCCTCTAGCTGTGCTTCCTAGTGTTATTTAATATATAGACGGTATATCATGTAGTGGTCTATTTTGATCATTACGTCTAGTTGTAGTTAGGAATGTCATTTGTTGTAGTATAGCTGCCCACATATAATAAGTTATGTTTGGTATCGCTAGGCCACCTCTCGAAGTTGGTAGTGTTAATTTAGGTAATGCTCTTCTTATCTTCCCATAACTCCAAATAAAGGATGATATAATTTGATTTATATTTTTGATAATAGCTCTATCACATAAAATAGGGATTGCCCGAAAGAGGTACAGTATCTTTGGGAAGATTGTCATTTTGATGTAATTGCTCCTACCGATTATAGAAAGATGAAGATTATTAACTCTGAGTAAATCAGCTTTTATTTTTGTGATTAGAGGATCATAGTTTAATAAGGTTAATGTCGTGAGTATTGGACGAGATGTTAACTCCTAGATATTTGGCACTTCTAACTCTAAATTGACTTATGTATACTGTATTATCAGTGCATACTACCATTGTTTTATCTTGGTTTAGTGAATACCCCGAATAGAGGCCGAATATTTTAGTAGTTGCTTTTATTTCAGCTAAGGCCTCCGTGGGATTAGTTGTTAAGACCGCAACATCATCGGCATATGCGAGAACTTTGTTATTGTAGATGCCGGTTTGCTTCGAATTAAGCTTGATAATTAAAGGGTTAATGTACAGTGCGAATAAAAGTGGGGAGCACGGACACCCCTGTCGCGTGCCTCTCTGGATTTTAATATTTTCAGATTTGCAGCCCCCTGTCAGGATTTTGGCCTTTGGATCTACATAAAGGGCTTTAATTGATTTTATAAATCCCGGGCCGATGTTATTGAAGGCTAGTATTTCCCAAAGAAATCGCCATGAGACCTGATCGAAAGCCTTTTCGGCATCTAAAAGAACTAGCGACATCTGACCTTTCTCTACTTTCATTATATCAAACAAGGCTATAACTCTACGTGTATGGTCGGTAGTGCTTTTGCCTGGTATAAACCCGTGTTGCCAAGGAGACACCAGTTTTTCAATAATTTTGCCCAGGCGATTGGCAAATATTTTGGCGTATGTTTTAGAGTCTGAGTTAATCTGTGAGATTGGTCTATATGAGGTTGTTAATTCCGGGGGCTTATCCTTCTTCTTAAAAACAGCTATATTTGTTTGTTTCCAAGATCCCGGGGGGATTCCCTGCCATTGAACACCTAAATACACTTCGTGGAGAAATGGGATTATTACTTTGCCCAATATTTCATATAAGTCTAGGGGTATCTTGTCAGGTCCTGCTGCTTTACCTTAATCATAACCCTCCAAAAGAACGACGCAAAAGAAGAAGGACTATACTTAAAAAGAAGAAAGTTGCACATCACGGAGCTAATGAGTTGTCTTGGGACTATACCCCAACTGTTTTTACCCTTAACCAGCCTCAAATCCCGGCTACAAAATCACTATCCTTAGCTACAGAACAGACCCCAAATAGAGAACAAACAGAGTCTCCTGAAGCTACACTGACACAAGTGATGGAAACAGTTTTGCAGGCTATAGCTTCTCATCGGGAGGAGACATCAAAAGACAGCCGTAAAGCTCGAGCTGGTCTGCAGAAGGTCCAGACCGTGGTTCGCAAGCTCTCAAAGACAATGGGTGCTTTCACTGAAAGACTAAATGACATTGAAGATCGGATTGTCATAAATGAAACAGAAGCAGCTGCTACAAATGAACGAATCGAAGCAAATGAAACACAGCTTCAGGATATCAGGTGGAAGCTTGAAGATTATGAAAATCGTCTCCGTAGAAACAACTTACGCGTTCTTGGGGTACCGGAGAAAATGGAGGGTGAAGACTGTTGCTCTTTTATCATTCAACTATTTCGTGATACCCTTCCTGAACTAAACGCATGGGACTGGAGTTACGAAGTGCAGCGAGCTCATAGGGTTCCTATATCTGTAAAATCTGCAACCACCACAAGCAAATATCCACGAGCAATTCTTGTATATTTTGGGAACTTCTTGCTGCGACAAGCCATAGCAGAGAAAGCTACACCTGATAAGCATCGGAGCAAAGATGGAATATCCTATTTTGTACGCCCTGACTTCTGTCATTGGACAGTTGAAAGAAGATGGCATCTTAGACAACTCATTAAGCCCTTTCAGGAAAAAAAGGCTGTGGTATATTTGAAAAACCCAGCAAAACTAAAAATAATCTACAAGGGTCAAACTCACTTTTTTACATCCGAGATCAAGGCCAAAGAGTATCTAGAGAGCCTATGAAAGCTCATAGAAAGCATAATTAGTCAATGATATGGGGATATTACTGGATTAATGTGATTTCTCTTTGACTCGTTTTGCTCTACTAATTGCTTAAGATTTATCTAAAGTGTCACTCATGGTGTTATCTTTTCTCATTTATACTATATTTTCTCTATTTCACTTCTTCTCATATCGCTTTAGTATAAGTCACTGATTGCATGCCTCGTGAGCTCTGGTTGGAATATGCTAATCCATCATCACAGACTCTTATGGAGTCTTTTTGCTCTTTTTGGGAGGTCAGGGGAGGGGTAGGGGGAGAGGACTGTGGAGGGAGTTGGGTGGGAACCAGGGTGTGCAGGGTGAGAGGGGGGGGAGGGAGGGGGAAAACACAAAATGAGCAAGTTCGTAAATACTAAAGGAACTATGTCAGATAAGCACCGCGTAAAATATAAAATAAACAAATGGGAAAGTTGAACATTGGCAGTTGGAATGTGGCAGGACTCAATGACAGAGGAAAGAGAGCTCAATTATCGCAAGTAATGTTCCACAGTTCCCCAGTTTGGGATATTATCTGTTTACAAGAAACTCACATTCCAATAGGAGGGATTAATCAGCTAAAAATACCAGGCTATAACTTATTAGCTACAACAAAACAAACCACAAAAACTAGAGGTGTTTCAATACTAGCAAGAACAAGATTAGGTGTACCAATACGGAAAAAAAACGATATCCATGGAAGATGGGTCATTGTGCAGTTAGCTTTAGGCGTAACCATCTGCTCTATTTATGGGACAAATCTTGATGACCCTACACTATACATTGAACTCGAATCAGAATTAGCGCTGTGGCCAAGAACTTTAATTCTTTGTGGAGATTTTAATTTAACATTTAGCCAACCTCAATTTCATCAGGGTCATTATAAGTATTCTGGCCGGAAGCCAAAGATATACAGAGCAGTGTTAAACTTAATTCAGAGTCACAATCTTCAAGATATATGGACCTTAAAAAACAGCAGAGACCCAGGATACACATACTTTTCGTACCCTCATAAAAAATATGTACGTATTGATTATATCTTTGCAACTGCAGATATTGCTCAGAATTCTCTTGTCTTCAAAGATCCCAAGACAATTTCTGACCACAATGCTATTAATGCTATAGTAGAAATACCGGGATTCAATAGGGAATATCCACAATGGACATTTGACCGTAAATTATTAGTTAATCAGGAATATATAGGACATATAACACAATGGACCAAAGAGTTCTTTGAAATAAATCAATACAGCGCGTCACGGAATAGTGTATGGGACAGTTTTAAGGCGGCATTAAAGGGAGAGACTGCTACTTTTGTCGCTAGCCAGAAAAAAGAACGACAAAAAACTCATACACAACTTCTTAATAGACTAACACAACTAGAACTTACACATGCCAACCAACTACATTACGGAGAGCAGGCTGAGGACACTTTAAGAAGGATTTTAGTACTCAAGGCAGAGGTAAACAATGAATTAACCCAAAAAGCAGCAGAAATTTTTCAAACCAATCGAAATAAAATTTACGAAACGGGGGAAAAAATAGGGAGACACCTTGCCTTAAAGACCCGACAAACTCAATCCCGTAACACCATTCAAAGTATTGAGTTTGGCGGTCATAAATATACTACTCAAAAAGAGATAGCCAATTGCTTTCAGGAATATTACCAAACATTATACCAAAACGAAGATAAACATTCGACTGATGAAACTAGAGGGTTTCTAACCAACTGGCTCAGTGAGACTAACATGGTACAAATTATCGATAACGACACAAAGGAAGAACTAGACAAAGAAATTACCCGTATAGAAGTAGAGCTGGCAATATCGGAACTAGCTGCAGGTAAAGCAGCAGGACCTGACAAGATACCCCTAGACTTATATAAAATATTGGGCAAAGGAATCAACAACAATTTCTTAGAGCAATCCGCCTTCAGCAGCCAGGGACTTCCCCTCGCCTGAATACTAATTTATCTAGGAAATCATGGAGCTTTCACAGAACTGGGTCTTCGAGTGACGTTATTAAGTGCAATGATACATCAAACTCGGTACCTTCAAAGTATAAATATGCCTACATTTGCTCGGACAAACACACAGTGGTTTGGAGCAGATCGACTAACTGCTTGCCCGACGCCCTGCTAACTGCCAAAAGAAGCCGACCCTCCAGCTGAAGCACTGAGAGACGCTGTCTTTTCTCTTGCCGAGAAATCCAGCTCCAGTGTTTCCAGACTACCCTTGCGGGTTACTGGGAAATCGAGTCCTGAGAGAGAGATACAAGTGAGGTGTGGCGCCGCGGCCAGGATGCCTGACTCCAGAATCTGGGGACCACGATTCGATCCCTGGGGCCGGCGGCAGATTAGCCCAGCACCATGTGACTCTGGGAAATAGCTTGCCTAATCTTCCCGACAGCCCCCAGTGCCTAGAGACCCTAACGGGTGATGGTTCGCGCTTTAAAATGTGGATTAATATTATTATTCTAAAACCAAGGTACGGAGCTGATTAGACCCTTAGAGAATTCTTGGAATAGGTTCTTGGCAAAGAATACTAAACTTAAACTACACCTCACTTACTTCTTCCCTGGTACTAGACTTAGGTTAGGTACACCGGGGTAGGCGTATTTTAGAAGCACCAGTTGAGTACTTTTAGTCATTATTTTATTACTATATGTATTTTTCTTTCTTTAGGCAACTTATGGCTTAGAAACCATATCATGCTTTTAAAGTACTACTTTATAATACTTTTCGTATTATATACCCTGTACTTTATAACCAGTATTACGATTGTAGCAGTACATTTCTTATGCTTGAGAAAGAAGACTGTTCAATAAATACTTTTTATTGAACACGCCCGTCTCTCTATTTTCTCAGCACCTCTGGTGAAACGAAGCATGTACGATTGACTGAGTAAAATAGTTATCTATTATTTCCGCAACTCTAGAGATTAATTTTTAATTCTTGGGAAACAAAGTTGTCATGTTTATGCGGTTGTCAGAAACTAATCCCTTCTTGTGAGTTCGAGAAAGTTTCTAGTGACCTCTGAGCTAGCTGGCACTCACAATTAAGTTTAATATATACAATAGAGACCTAGTCGACCTCAGTCCTACGTCTAAACTATAGTATATGTTATTCCAATGCGCAGAGCCTATTGGGAATATAGAAACTACACTACATGGCACCCAACGTTTGGTTAGGCGATAATTTAATGCTAGATACTAGAGTAACTCAGTTGTGCTTTTCACACAGACCCCTTTTCCCCATAAAATACTACAATAGACGTCTGGAGTGGGTAAAAGGTTAATATCCGCCAAAACTGAGTAGGACGAAAATGCTATGTATTAGTTTTTGGTTTGATTCAACGTTGAAGGATACAGTGTTCCAAAATATTGTGCACCTAATCTTTGTTTCCTTGAAACCTTGCTCTGCAAAAACTTTCAGTCGACAAAATGTCGGAGAGTGACGAAGAAAGGGAGAGAGCTAGAGTAGCAGCTCAAGCAGTCTTTGATGACACAAATCTCCAACAAAATGACACAGATGCTATACTCATCCTGGTAAATGTAAGAAAAACCTTAACTATAAAACCTATAGAGAATGGAGTATCATTGAGAGGTGGTAAAGTAATCTTTGTTATAGAGGCGCATGAATATCGGCAGACAGAGGTATTCTACTCATGGGTTCTGTTTCCTACAGCAAATCCAACAATACAAGAGTTCCACTACTACAAAGTAGAGGAACCTTCAGCGGAATACGTTCCTATCGAGGGCGTTGAAATACCACTAACTTACCAAGAGCATCAGCTCTGGTTTAAAGGCGCCCTACAACATCAAAATCACATTACCAGGCCCGGTCCACTAGGTAGACCAGGAGCTACATGGCCGGTACTAGGCAGCTATACACCACATCCTGACATAGAAAATATGACAGGTCCAGAACTGTTAGCCGAGCTGAAACAATAGCCCAGCTGAAATAGTTAATTAAAATACATTGACAATTGGTTCAATATGTCATGAGGACTTTAACAGTCCAACCAGCTGTAAGGATTCCACAGCACACCCCTCACCAGGGGAAGACAAATAAAATCACAACACAGACAATTCAATAAGTCATTGGTAAATTGCCCGCAAAGAGGGAACAAATTCTGTTCTGGTTAGCTCAGAAAATTACTCAAATAGAGGCAGTATTCCCTGATAGTACACCTCATGAGAAACACAGAATTCTGACAATCTGTTTACCAATGGGGATAGCACCACATGTGGAAGACTGTGACACTTGGGGTACAGTCTTTGCTTCAATCTACACGAAAACACATGGTGTACCATCTATGGCGGTAATGCCAGACGTTCTGAGACAGATTCAAAATGAATACGGTCCAGAACCGGCCTTAAATGTTGGAATGAAATTACTGAAAGATTTCAAACAGGCCTCAGCTATATTATTAGCTAACATTAGAGGTGAAGCAGCATCCGTGGCAATCCGCCAAAAGGTAAAAGAAACAGATATAACAGACCGACCATATGAGCTTGCTAGAATAATTGAAAAATCTTATGAAGAATTAGGAAGAGATGGGGGGCGTGGCTTGGCGGGCGAAGATGGCGGTCGCAGCCTTGTAGAGCTCCCGCCGGCCCGGACTTAATTCGATCATTTATCCTGGCCCCCGAGCCCGCTGTTGATGCCCAGTGGTTAGCTTCGATCTGGCGAAGTCTCCTGTCTACTTTGGTGTGTCGATCCTGCGTTTCTTCCCTTCCTGTGATCGGAGGGAGACGGCGGCGAAGTGCGGCCTGGTGACCGGCCGGAAACCGGGGTCCTCGAGTTTCGCGACGCCTGGTGGCGGTCGCGATCTGGCGGGTGCGGGTGGCACCCGCTACGCCGCCCTTGGTTCAACTTTCTGGCTGCGATCGCCTGGAGATCGGGACGGTGCCACCAGATCCTACTCATCGGGAGGACGGCTCTTCCCCTGTGTGACCAACGAGTGGCGACAGCACGGTGTGGCACCGCGACAGCCTGGAGACTTGGATCCTTGAGCCCCGAGGTGGCCGGTGACGGACTGGCGGACGGTGGTGGCACCCGATCTGCCGCTCCTGGCCCGGCCCGCTGCATACGGCTGCCCACAGACTACGGAGCCACAGCTTATTCCTGTACTTTGGACGGCCGCTCGTGGTGACGAGTGTGGGTGAGGCCTGTCCCGCCTGGGTGACGCCGGGACCTCGATTTTCGCAACACCGGATTTGGGCCGCCCGGCCCGCTTTCGCATCGGAGGCCTCGTCTAGGCCGTCCCATCCAGGACTTGTGACAGTGCCCGACGGTTCAGGGGTGGTGTCCGCCCTGCCCAGCGTGCGCCATGACCAGGGACAGAGGAGGTGGCCCGCCTAAACATGGCCCCATCGATAAATTCACCGGGCCGAGTGGCGGCGCCGGGGCGGCCGGTGGCAGCGGTGGCCCTGGACCGGACAATGCAGCTATACTGGCAGCCATCACCCAATCCCGGAACATGCTCGATGCCAAGATTGGGGCGGTTGGGGCGGATGTCACGCTCCTGCGCCAGGACCTCCGCAACGCGGTGGAGCGGATCACCGGGGCTGAGACCCGCATCACAGCGACAGAGGCTGACATTGGTGGCCTAAAGAAATGGTTGGCGGAGGTGGAGGGCATTCAAAAGACACTGGCGGCCCGTGTGGAGGATGCCGAAGGGCGCGCACGGCGGAACAACCTCCGCTTCATTGGCTTTCCGGAGCGGTGCGAGAAGGACAGCATGGAGCGGTTCTTGACCGAGTGGCTGGAGAGCTGGCTCCCCGAAGGGGCACTGTCTACGTGCTTCGTGATTGAGAGGGCCCACAGAGCTCTGACCCAGCGGCCGCCGGAGGGCGAGCGCCCACGACCTGTCATCGCCCGGCTGCTGAATTATCATGACCGGGATGTTATCCTGCGGGAGGCGAGGAACAAGGGCTCGCTCGCCTTCGAGAATCATACTATCATAATTTTCCCGGACTATACGAAGATGGTACAGCAACAGAGGCAATCCTTCATGGACGCGAAGGCTAAGCTGAGGGGCCTCAAGCTCCAATACTCTCTCCTGTATCCGGCCCGCCTGCAGGTGATATATCAATCACGGACCCATTTCTTCGATTCACCGGAGGAGGTGTTCCGCTGGACTGATGAAGCGGTGCGACTCAGGCCCCACGCCCAGCCTGGGCTGGACCCGGGCAGGTCCCAGGGATCGTCGCCGGAGCGGACGGATCGCCCGAACAAGAAAGGCCGCCATCGGAGGTCTCGCTCGAAGAAGAGATCTGCCTCCGCCAGTGCATCGCAGTCGGGTGGTGCCAGGGACTCGGAGCACTCCGATGCGGGCAGCTGAACACTGCCGGGACTGAACACGCTCTACATGCTGAGTACTGTAATGCTCTACTTTGGCTGGTGAGACTGTTCCATTCTGTCCTTGATATGCCGGTCGTTCCCATGTGAGGACTCCAGTTATTACCATGGGGACGCAGTGGGGCTCGGGGGGTACTGTTTGTGGGCCTCAGACCCTCACGGATGTGAGTGTTGTTGGGGGGGTGGTGCGTGTGTCATGGTTGGGTTGTTGGGATCCATTGGTATGGCGGGCCCTGGGTCCTCTGTTTTGGACCCGGGTCTCTCCATGCCGCGACAGATACTTCAACGTTCTCTGAGGTATTGGGGTGGTGGGTGTGGGGTGTGGGGGGGAGTTCTGGTGTTGCAAATGTTGGGGGGTCCTGGGTTGGGGGGGAGTTGCTGAGTACGCGGGCTGGGGGGGTGGGACCACACGTGTCTGAAGTATTGATTTTTGTTGCTTTGCGGGTTGCGCCAGGGTGGGAGGGGGGTCCGGATTCTGGACTGTGTGTCGACAATGGCTGATGCTGCGACTATGTCTCCTCAGAAGACCCTGCGGGTGGTGACATGGAATGTGCGGGGTATCCTAGATAAGATCAAGCGTGGGGCTGTGCTGCGGTGGGGGAAGAGGGAGATGGTGGATGTGCTCCTGCTCCAGGAGACTCACATGCTGGGCTCCAAGGCCCTCAGCCTTCAGAGGTTTGGTTATCAACAGGTTTATCATGCTGGCTTTACGAGGGGGTCGCGGGGGGTGGCCATATTGGTACACCGTAGGGTGGCTTATGTCCATGAGAAGCAATGGATTGATCCTCAGGGCAGGTTTGTCTTTATCAAGGGCCTGCTGGGTTCCGAGCCGGTGGTCTTTGGAAGTGTGTATGCCCCTCCCCCCCTGCAGTGGGCATTGTCTGAGCGGCTGTTTGCGCTGTGGGACGAGATTCCAGAGGTTCTGACCATGGTGGGGGGCGACTGGAATGAGGTCATGGATGTGGGCCTAGACCGCCTGAGGCGAGCTCCTGTAGTGTCTGACCCCCCCCCCCGCGGCTGCCCCCACCAGATTGTGTGCGACTGTGAGTAGTCTGGGTTGGATTGATGTATGGCGGCATTTTTACCCCGCAGTGCGTGCATTCACGTATGTATCGGCGGTGCATGGGTCCTTCTCGAGGCTGGATTATTTGTTTGTGCCGGGTGCCTGCCTGAGTCGCGTCAGGGATGCCGCAATACTCCCCAGGGGCCTTTCGGATCACTCCCCTGTCCTGGCCACCGTGACCCTCCCCTCTAAACGACAACCTTTTCGCTGGCGTATGTCCGCCTGGCAGCTGCAGCGGCCGGAGTACGTGAACCACTTACGCGAAGCGATTGATCACTTCTGGCGCGAGAACTTGGTGGGGGATGTCGATGCACTAGTTGTGTGGGAGGCGCTGAAGCCTACGCTCCGGGGCATTGATATAGCTTGGTGCGTGGCTGCTCGGCGGAAACATCGAGAAGCCATTGTGACGGCCGCGGCCCGCGTGGAGGAGCTGGAGCAGCGTGGTCGGCTCGGGGGTGATGAGGGCGTCGTGAGACAGCTCCTGCAGGCCCAACAGATATATGCTTCGGTCCTGTACGAGGAGGCCCGACAGGCGTGGCTCGCCACGCGTAGCAGGGTGTACCAGTGGGGCGACAAGTCCTGCACCATGTTGCATAGGCTTTGCCAAGCGACTTTCCAGCCCCTGGAGCTGCCTGGTCTCACGGCGGATGACGGCTCGGTCATGACCGACCCAGGTCTGCTGGCGGCTAGCTTTGCCCGCTACTATGAGGCGCAATACGCTCCTCGGGGCCCCGTGACGGAGGGCGAGATTGCCTCATACCTGGACGACCTGCTCCCACAGGCAGTCCCCGATGAGACTAGAACCGCCTTGGAGGCCCCGCTTACGTCTGAGGAACTCGGGGAGGCCCTTGGCCAATTGAACTCTGGGAAGGCGCCCGGCCCGAGCGGTTATCCTAGCGAATTTTATAAAAAGTTCCACGTCCAGTTGGGACCCCACTTTCGCAGAGCCCTAGAGGCGGCGCGGACTAGGGGCGAGCTGCCGCCAGACTGGCGTCATGCCGAGATAGTGGTATTTTTGAAGCCGGGCAGGGCGCCGGACCGGCACGACTCTTACAGGCCGATCTCCCTCCTCAACATCGAGGCTAAGATCTTGGCGAAGGCCCTGGCGAACCGCCTCTTGCCCTACATTGCCGACCTAGTCCACCCTGACCAGGCCGGGTTCATGCCGCGCAGGGCCACCCGGCACAATATCCGGCGGGCGCAGGCGGCGGTTGACGCCATGGGTGCTAGGGATGAACAGGCTGCACTCCTTCTTGCGGACATGGACCGGGCATTTGATTCAGTGAGTTGGGCTTATTTGTTCACCTTGCTGACCCGCCTCAATCTGGGGCCTGTCTTCCTGTCGTATATTCGTCTCCTCTACACTAATGTCACGGCGTCGGTCCGCGTGGCCGGCGCGGTCTCTGAGCGCTTTCACATCGGACGTGGTACTCGGCAGGGTTGCCCGCTGTCCCCCTACCTGTTCGCCCTGGCCATGGAGCCCCTGGCGTCGCGGATACGAACTGATGCCCAATTACGCGGCTTTGTCTGGAACGATGATCTGGCGGATAGGATTGCACTGTATGCAGACGACGTCCTTCTGTTCCTCACTGATCTGCGGCGCTCGGGTCCCCGGGTGTTGGAGATCATGCGGGGGTTTGGCGAGGTCTCAGGGCTTCTCCTTAATCTGAATAAATCGACATTGTGGATTTTGGGTGGCGGAGTGGTTGCCGACCCGTGGGCCGCCGACTTGCGTGTGGCGACGGACGGCCTGAAGTATCTGGGCGTCTTCCTTTCGACCTCGCGGGCTGTGGCCTGGACACGCAGTATCTTGCCGGTGTGGGAACGGGTCCAGACGGATGTTAAAACTTGGTCCAGAATGCCGCTCACGATCTTTGGTAGGTCGGCCATCTTTAAGATGGTGGCACTGCCGAGGTTGTTGTACCAACTCCAAAACTTCCCGCACCCTATTGGCATGGAGTGGTTCCACCAGGTGAACTCTGTGCTGGGCCGCTTCCTGTGGGATGGCGGTGCAGCCAGGGTGGCCTTGAGGACTTGCTTTTTGTCCACATACTGTGGTGGTTTGGCCACATCTGACCTCCTCTCCTACTACCAAGCGTCACACTTGCTTGTCCTCAATGACTGGTGGTATGGTGATAGGAGTGACCCGGCCTATGCCCTGGAGAGACTTCTCATGGGAGATCGCACGCTTCACACTATTCTTTATTCGGCTCACGTACGTCGTGGATTGCCGTCGGTCATTAAAGTGGTATTTGCGGTGTGGCGGCAGTCCCTGCGCCGCATGGGTTGGTGGGGCAAGTTAACAGCTGAAACGCCGCTGTGGCACAATGGCCTGCTTCCGGAACTGGCGGCCCTGGCTGGGTTTGAGGGTTGGGAGGCTATTGGAACTACACAACTGGGCCAGGTCATGTCGGGCACCACCCGCAAGTCCTTCGAGGAGCTCCGCGCGGAGTTCCAGATGCCTCAGTCCCAGTTCTTCCGCTACCTCCAGCTGCGGCATGCCCTCGCCCCGAGCATTGCCGGCCTCGACTCCCTGCCGGAGTTCAGCCCGCTTGAGGCAAAAGTGTTTATGGGAGACTTGGGAGACAAGAAGGTCTCTAGGATCTATCAATCGCTTGTTATCCACTGCTCCTCCACTCTCCGCTCCCTTCGGGAGGCGTGGGAGGTGGATGTGGGCGCCCTCGATGAGGACGATTGGAGGGAGGCGCTGGAGTCCCCGCGCGGCACCGCTGTTGCGGTTCGGCTCCCCCTGATACAATTCAAATACTTGCACCGTGCCTACTATACACGTGAACGTCTGTGGAAGGCTGGCTTGATTGCATCACCGGAATGCCTGCGCTGTGGGGAGGTGCCTGGCTCCCTGATGCATACGGTGTGGTCGTGTGGTCGCTTGGCTGGATTCTGGAGGGGTGTGTGGAGCTGCCTGACTGAGGTCCTGGGTTGGGATCTACCTCGTACCCACCGGCTGGGCCTGCTGCATATCATGGAAGGGGTTGGGGGCAACATGTACAAGCGTCATCTGTTGCTTCTGGGTCTGGTGGTGGCCAAGCGTGACCTGGCTCGGGCATGGAAGTCTGTGAGGCCCCCCCCCCTGTCTGCATGGAAGGCTGGGCTGGACTATTTCATGGGCCTTGAAAAGCCGGTCTTTGAGGCGCGGGGCTGCCCGCGCAAACATTTCAAGATCTGGAAGCGGTGGGCCGACTAGCGTGGCCTGTCCTTGGAGCCCCCAGCAGAACAGGAGGAGGACATTTGACCACAGTACACTTCTGGCCTCAAGTGGCAAAACCCTGGTTGCGCAATACCTGCTTATTCTTTGTACATTTCCTTTGTGTTGCTTTCTGTACACGTGTGGTGGGGGGGGGGGGTGTTGGGTTCGGGGGGGTGTAGTTGGGGTTTAGAGTAGGCTGTTAGGGCATTTTTAAAGCTGAGCTTCATTGGCACCTGATTCATTCATTACTGTCTCTGTCATCATTACATCGATACTGTTGTGGTGATCTTGGTGTGTGAAGATACCACATTCTTAATACTTTTATGCTCAATAAAATTGGTTGTGGAAGAATTAGGAAGAGATAGTTTGGGTGGGAAACCAGTAAAACCCGAATTAACAGAAAATCCTGAAAAGGTGTTTATTAAAAATATTCTCACTACTCCTAAAAAGAAGTGGGAAAATACTAAACAAACACTTCACAAAGAGAAATGTTCTCAATCCAGAGGAAGATCTCTCCAGCGGGGAGGTAGTTCTCCCCAACAGGAGCCCTCTGAAAAAAGGTGTAACCTTAGAAATAGGGATACTTTAAGAAAACCTGATAGATATCAAGATACTGATAGACGTTCCTCTCGTACCTTTCAGACTTCCTCACAGAAATCTGAGAGGATCAGAACAGAAAGAAGAATGCGTGAAGTCCAAAGAAGAACAGCATGTTCCAAAAAATAAGAAAACTCAATTCACCAAAAAGAAGGTAGCAAGCATAAAAATCAGACATGCCGAGGATCCTGAGAACACAACTCAAGAACGGGGAGTGGGCTCAGACAATGCTAGACAGCGCATCTGGATACTGTGGACTTGAATCAAGTTGAAACTGCAGACACCAGGGTTAGTGTACCTCACAAGCTATATGAAATAACACTCCGGATGGACTGGGACATAACCAGAAAAATAAGAGCAATCTTTTGGGAGAAGCTCTCTAAGGGCTATGACATTCTTCTGGCGGAACAAGACTGGCCACCTGAATTTGTCAGGGAGTGCCCACATGGTGAAGAGATAATTATGCCAGCCTTCTCAAATTACATTCCAATTCATAAAAAATACACATATGCCAGAAAATGGGCAGTAGCTCAAGCTCCAGCATTATATAAAAAATCATGTAGGATTTGATCAGGACTCTCCTCATCATAAAATCCAGTTAAAACATCAGCCCACTGCACAAAGGCAGTATCCAGTTAAGCAAGAAGCTAAAAAACAGGTCAGGGAGATTTTAAATCAACTTGAATACCATGGGGTGATTGAAACGTGCACCTCGTCAATGAACAATCCTTTGTTTCCTGTCACCATATCAGACAATACATATCGTCTAGTTTTGGACTACAAGCATTTAAACTCTTGTTGCAAAATATTTGCATTACAAAATGCACACAGTGCGGCACTGATGAATAACATTGTGCAAAAAAAATATAAAACCACATTAGATATTTCGAATGGGTTTTTCTGTCAAAACATTGCACCTGCAAGCAGGCATTTGACCGCTTTCTCAATTATAGGGACACGGTGACAATTTTGCCGTCTCCCCCAGATATTCAAAAATAGTCCAGGGTTATTTTCAGCCAGAGTAACAGAGTTACTACAAATGTATGATGATGGGGCATTATCTTATGTCGATGACATCTATCTTACAGACAATGATTTGGACGTGCACTTGAAAAGAGTGAACACAACGTAATACTTGGGTTTGCTTCGGAAGGGTACAAATTCAATTTTAAGAAATCAAGAATTGTCCACCTCAACGTCCTATTCTTAGGATACGAGTTATCACGTGAAGGCAAGAGCCTGGCAGCTAACTTTCCAGAGAAATGTGGGCTGCTCCAACCTCCAAAAACTCTGAAGAACTTACAGTCAATTCTAGGTTTCCTGAATTTTGGAAGAACTTATGTTCTGAATTACGCAGAAAGTGTTAAACCTCTCTACGAATTAATCAAACCTGATTTCAAACCAACTAATTGGGCTCAAAACCATACAAAAATGTTGCGTTCAGTGTAAACAGACATGTTAGCAAAAACACAGCTGGAAACACGCGACAATGTGTGCAACCTTATGGGTCCGAATCATCCCAGGAAGATGCGGATTCACATCCCTGACCTTTAATGAAGGTGAAAAGGTACCAATAGCATACAAATCACACTCGCACAGGGAAAATGAAAAATGATTGTTACACCTGTACCTGCCTTAGAGGCAGTAACAAAAGCGAGCATTCCAAATGCAAAAGCTTTACATCCGAGATGGATACAATGGGTTAACTCTGTTGCTGCAACAGACGTTCAATACATCTTTGACCCCTATTTGAAGACACAAGAATTTTTTCAGTACGAACATGAATGTCCTCTGCCGACCGAGATTCTGCCTCTAGAACATTACGGCTGTATAATATATACAGTCGGATCAGCACAGCCCGCAATTGGGGGTAAACAAGCCTATAGTGCTGCGTGCCCGATTGTTAAAGGTCGCTGGTGCGAAGGCAAATTTAGAGCTATGGTCACTAAAACTCAATCACTTGGAGACTGTACAGCTCAGCGAGCTGAACTACAGGCTTTCAAGATGGCGCTTGAAAATACCGATCGCGAATTCCCCACACTAATAGTGTGCGATTCATATTTCTGCATTGAACCTTACTACGAACACTTGCAGAGCTGGGTTCAAAACGGTTTCAAAGACGCAAAAGGTGGCACAATTAAGCATAAAACGCATTGGGAACAAATAGTTCTTTTACAGAAAGAACTACAAAAGACTCACATGATTCACACACTGAGTCATCAGCGTGATGGCGTTCACGTTGCAGGGAATTCATTGGCTGATGAAGCCCCGAAGGCAGCTGTGCAAACGGATTCCGTAGCTACAATCGTTCACTCAAAAAGAGTAATATACGGTGAAACGTTATTTGCAGTAAAAGCCTAAATGAAAGGCAATCATGCAACATTACCTCTAAACTATCCAGTAACAAATACATACATGTTTGATGCAAACTCTGTTCCTTTTGCTCGAATCCCTGGAGTGGGGGAAAGAGTAATTCCGAACAGGAAGCAGAGAGATTACTTGGTTCAAGAAGCATATGGAGAAGGTCTGACACATCAAGGGATCTTGAAATCTCTAACGAATTAGAAGAGATGTACTGGTGGCTAGGAATGAGCAACAAAGTTTACAAATTTGGAATCAACTGTGATACCTGTTACAGATATAATAGCTTTGACAACTACCAGATACCTGACTACAGTGCAGCCAGCCAAGGTCAGATGCCTTTGTTAGACAGCATTAGACTATCTACACGCAGACGTCATCATGGACAGATGCGGTCCCACAACTACTAGGACAAGATTTATTTGGATGTGGCCCCAGCACTCGGCTGACGCCAGAACTGTTATAAAGGATTTGCGAGTCTTTATCGGCACATACGCAATTGGCACACTACATTCTGACCACGGTCCTGCGTTTAGCTCTCGAGCTTACAAAGAGGCCATGGCTAGCCTGGGCGTTGCATTGCAGTATTCTAGTCCCTTCCATCCTGAGGGTAATGCGGTAGTGGAAAGAAAAAACTATGACATAAAGCAATCCATAACAGCTAAGGTATTAGGTTCGGGTGATGGGTGGGTCAAACATCTAATAAGTATCCAACGTAGTCTTAACAATCTGCCAAGAAATTCTCTAGGTGGAATCACTCCATATGAATTACTATTTGGTACCAGAATGATAATCGAAGACCTCGATTGTCAAACTTCAGTGGTGGAACAAAAACCCTTTGATGTCAAAGATCGTTTGGCTGTTTTACAGGACTTAAATGAAACAAGAAGTCTGAGTAACATGACATGGAAGCCAATGGCCACTGAAGGAAAAACACATGTCCCAGCAAGACCTGTCTGGATTCCAAAGATTGGGGATCTAGTCAGGGAAAAGACTGCGGTAAAGAAGGAATTTGGGCCTTCTTACAGAAAAGCAGTTCCTGTCTTGGCAATCCAAGGAACAATTTCAGTAGTACTACCGCCCCTTTCTGGTAAAAGGAAGAACAGAGTTGTGTCCATCAACCTGGACAAACCACAACATGCGGCCAATATTAAGTAGTAGGCCCAGTGGATTCCCAAGATGTAGCAGAAGGCCAACTCTTGCTACTATCCAAGAGGTTCAAACTGAAAGACGTATAACCTTTAATAAACCTGCAGTAAGAAAAAAAGGACTATGTAACAAAGCCATGGAACTTGTGCCTCTTGAGACCCAAATAACAGTTTGCCAAGAAACACCTGTCTACAATGATGTAGCCTCGGAGTATACCAATATGACAAAGGAAGAAGCAACTCCAAAGATTAATAACTATCCTGATGCAATTCCAACAATTGACAGAACTGCCTCTGGTTATTTTGTCAACTTTGATACATTTTCTGAGGATCCCAGTGAACCTGAAGATAGGCCAGCAAATAAAACTTTCAAAGACATTATAACAGAACTCTTTCATCAACTTGACAAAGCATATCTGGTTTCACCATGGATTGAATTTTGGATTGTTTTCGGTGTACTTCTCTTCCTGCTCTGGCTCATTCTGGTTTTAAGTTTGGGAAAAATGATAGATGGAAAATACAGTACAATGGACACAGCAAGTCAGAAAATCAACTTGGTCCTGAAACCTCACAAATCATCCCATCATGAAAAAAGAGACCGTTCATCAGTGAACATCACAGCCGTTCCTATATCCAGTGGAATAGCATGGGACAGAACTGATTATGATATTTATGGCGCGGTGGAGCTGCTGAAGATCCCACACCAGTTCAAGGTTTCTTTAAGTGACTTTGTATCACCCAGCACATTTTCTGATGATTGGGACTTTGAGTCTATTAATAATATGATGTCAGATTTAGAAATGTCTGCAAAATTTACAGAAAATGATGATTACTTAGAAGGTTCATCAGATTATGAACAAATGTATTGATTTAATCACTATGGTCACCATTATTTACATAAATCTGCAAGCCCTAGGAATGTTTTTATATATAATCAATGGAAACATTGTCCAATGCCGCCAAAGGGCAGCTCAAAAACATTTTATGAAAAGTTTCCATATCCAGAAACGTTTTATTTCAAAAATGTCAATAAGACAGGAATGAAAACGATGTTGACCAATACTAAACACATTTATTCTGCAAACTTTTATGCCCAGCTGTCTACATTAGGTTTTGACTTTTGGAAAGACAACATTGAGACAAAAAGTTTCTGGGGCACGAAAGTTTGGCAGGTGCAAGGTTTAGATGCCCTGTTCAGAGCCTACATTATACCAGAACAGATAATGTTTTTAAATGACACTGTTCAACAAACTTCTTGTCTTAGCCTGGCTAAGATCAAATATTTAAATAAACCGTCTATACCTAAACGCACATCTGAAAACTACAGATACTACAGAAAAAGAGGTAGACGTACCATATATTTTAAAACACAACAGAACTAATCCTGATTGGAGAAAATGGTTAATCTGGCCCACAGACACTGTCATGATAGATTCCTGAACAAAACACAGGGGTTCAAAATAAACAGGCCAGATCAAAGATATTCCCAGAGACAACATCCAGGGATAGTAACAACATACAGTGTAGGAAAACTATGCCTTGAGTGGCTACAGACACCCACACTTCCAGAAATCAAATAACACTTATCTTTACTTAAAGAAGGCAATGATTTGCGAGATTTCTTAATGGAGCCTCACAAACCACATCAAAAATGTTTCATATACGCTGGTATATACGCTGCGTACAATGAAGCTTGGAAAATAACGCAAATGGAAACTGCAGAAAGAATACGAGAAATTGAACTTATTAATTTAGAGAAAGCTCTCTCTGTAGTGGACAATGGGTAACGACTCTGTCCTCCAGAATATATTTGGTGAACAGCATTGTATCTTCTGCAATTGACATTATGGAGCAGGACTTGCTAATGTTACAACATGGCCAGTCTCAATTACGTTCTATAATGCAGTTACCTGGACGTTACAAAATCTTCATTAAGGCTATGTGCCATGGAGTCTAATCAACACAAAATCATTGTTTACTGTATTTAACCTTACAGATAAAGAAATCTCTTTGGCACAAAGAGGAGCAGACTATACGGTGCTAAGCATTGAAAAACTGGAAGGATTTCCATTGACAGTTTCCAAGAAGCCTGTCATTGAATGGATAATACATGGCACCATTACGATACCAGTGACAATTTTCCAATTCCAGTATTGTCTACAGCATATGCCAGCTGGCCTGTATGAATGGTTGAGTAAAGAATACATTAAGTCGACCTGAACTTTACCATACACACACAAATGTTGGAGTGGGGGAAATGAGGTATTCATTAGTGGTAAAAATTGTTAGAACTAACTAAGTGGTACACTTTTATGCCAAGGTATTAGTTTACACGGAGCCTGCAAAGGATCTGCAAATAACCTCTCTTGCCACCTGCACGGTACACCCTCCACAGTGATAGAACCAATTTTCAGGCAGCTATCCAATGGCAGCTACGTTATTCTCAATGACCACAGCTGTTGTGGCATTTTGCCAGGAAAAACTTATCTCGTTAGTGTGTCATCCAGGGTCACTTGTTGTATGCAAGTATTGTATCCAAAGAGCAAGACAGACAGGGAGACGGAGTTATGGCCTTCACTGAATATCTCTTCTATACACATTGATACTTTAAGCAGAATGAAAGTCATTCTTTTGCAAAAAACTGTGCCACTGACCTCGTCTAAAAAAACGTATGATCTGCAAGTTGCAAGGACTTCTGCAGAGATACATGCATTATTATCAACAAACTGCCCAGCACATTTCGGAGAAATGTTAAGTCAAATCTTAAATATGTCTGATACCAGTGGCATCGCACAGGTATTTAAGACAATTTTTTCGGGACTGTTAACACCATTTGAAGCAGTCTTTGGCATTTTTCCAAATTTCGTGCACTCTGTGTTCTGCGGTCTGCCTCTAATTTTGGGACTCGTAGCAGGAATTCTATTTTAATTCCTTCTGCTCCGATATGGCAAGTCGGGTCACCAGCGATACCCAGAATACCATGGAACAATGCCTCCTTGCCATGAGGTATCGTGAGAGAATTACACAGATTCTTGGCTTGGCTCGTTTAATAGATCTGAACACAACTTGGTTTCTATCGTTCACACCAATCTGGCAAGATTGCATCTTACCTGTTCTACAATGCCTGCTTTGCGGAGAGGAATGCGTGTTGGACATTTGTCTTACACTTCCATCAGTCCTGCCATCAGATGTTGACGCCTTGCTATGTCCAGTAACGACTGATGCATCGTGTTGTCCCCAACGGCTACCAATCCTGATGACGGCATTCATTGAGGTCCACCAATAAGTCTAACTGAGGGTGAGAAACGAGGATCAACAGGCCCACAGGTACCATCTGATATGAACATTGCTAACGTGGCATCTGGCGCTGAAGGCAATGCTCCTCATCTGTGCACATTTGATGTACTTGATGAAATAGTTCCACTTTCACCTACTGTGGTAGACAATTTCTTTGCCACCCTAAATGATCTGATGTTTTCTCCTGATTACCGAGAATAACTCTTGATTCATGCACACAGCGTTCCCTGAACTCTGAAATTCGGCCTTCACGATTTAAAAAAAAAAGACTTCTAACTTTGGAAACTTTATTTTTCTCAAACAATTGCATTTGTTTTTCTCCCCCAAAACATTGAACTTTTGGCACAGACTAATCTGCTTAAAGTAGAACTATTCTTAGAGAACACTTCCTAGAGGAAATATTTAACCATGTTCTCAATACTATAAATATTGACATACTATGTTATATTATGAAATGGTCTCGAACTTTTTTTTTCCTGTATTTAAGAGCCATTTTCATGAGTGTAATTACATGGTCCATTCAGTTTGCATTTCATATATGATACTTTATGCTTAGAATGACATCATTTTCCTTAAATGCATACAGTAGAAATGCAAAAATTTTCGTGTACAACCATTTCAAGTGCATTTCATGAATTTTGGGGTGGGATTGTAAACACATGCCTCAGATATGTTCAGTGCTTATACATTTAATTTATTGAACTTAATATCGTGGAGTGGGTGTTGTAAATGAATCTAGAACCCTAATGTAATTTTCCCGATTCATGACCTTATATAGGTAAAATTACCCGATCCTTATATAGGCATAGAAATCATTACCATACTTGGACTGAGCCTATGCGGCCCAAATAGGGCATGGCTACTTCCACTAAGTTTCGAGAATCAACAACAATTTCTAAGAGAAACCCGCCTTCAGCAGCCAGGGACTTCCCCTCGCCTGAATACTAATTTATCTAGGAAATCATGGAGTTTTCACATAACTGGATCTTTGAGTGACGTTTTTAAGTCCAATCATACATCAAACTCTGCACCTTTAAAGTATAAATATGCCTACATTTACCCAGACAAACACACTGTGGTTTGGAGCAGATCGACTAACTACTTGCCTGATGCCCTGCAGCAGCAAGTGCCGAAGGAAGCCGACCCTCCAGCTGACGCACTGAAAGACGCTGTCTTTTCTCTTGCCGAGAAATCCAGCTCCAGGGTTTCCAGGCTACCCTTGCTGGTTGCTGGGCAATCGAGTGCTGAGAGAGGGATACAAGACCTCCTTCATTCTAAAACCAAGGTATGGAGCTGATTAAACCCTTAGAGAATTCTTGGAATAGGTTATTGGCAAAGAATACTAAACTTAAGCTACACCTCACTTACTTGTTCCCTTGTACTAGACTTAGGTTAGGTACACCGGGATAGGCGTATTTTAGAAGCACCAGTTGAGTACTTTTAGTCAATATTTTATTACTGTATGTATTTTACTCGTTTTAGGCAACTTATGGCTTAGAAACCATATCATGCTTTTACAGTACTACTTTATAATACTTTTCGTAATATATACCCTGTACTTTATAAGCAGTATTACGATTGTAGCAGTACATTTCTTATGCTTGAGAAAGAAGACTGTTCAATAAATACTTTTTATTGAAAACGCCCATCTCTCTATTTTCTCAGCACCTCTGTGTAAACGAAGCATGCACGATTGACTTAGTAAAATAGTTATCCGCGAAAATAGTATTCCGCGAATCTAGAGAATAATTTCTTATTCTTGGGAAACAAAGTTGTCATGTTTATGCGTTGCCCGAAACTAATCCCTTCTTGTGAATTCGAGAAAGTTTTGAGTGACCTCTGAGCTAGCTGGCACTCACAATTAAGTTTAATATATACGATAGAGACCTAGTCGACCTCAGCCCTACGTCTAAACTATAGTATATAGTATATGTTATTCCAATGCGCAGAGCCTATTGGGAATATAGGAACTACACTACACACTGCGCCAACTGTCACTCTGTAATATTCACAGGGGATTATATACATGACAGGACCAATCGGGCCACTGTCAGAACCATCACAAGCACAAGTAGTAGAAATAAAACACAACCAGTTACCACTGGTACAATGATGACCTCAGCAATATATCTAAGGCTACCTGTTTTCCGTTTTTACAGATTTTTAAAGATAAATACAGACAGAAAACATTCATTTTCTTATCTGAATTTACTTTTAAATGTGGATAAAAATGGAAATCGGAATGCTTTTGAGTCATTCTAAATACTGTACCACTGCCCAATTGGAGCCCCACTCACTGGGGCTTCCTCTGCGGTGCAGGGGCCAGCTGTTGTAGGGCCAAAGAAGAAATAGTCAGCAGGGCGCGGAGCAAAGCCTCCGTTGGCCCCGCCCACAATCAGGCAATGTCCTCCTGACATCTGACGCCTCCGCTTTGCTCCCTGTGAGGCGGGGGCTGGATCCGGAGCGAAATCTCTGGTGGCCTTGTTCACCAGAGGCAGTCTTCACAGAAAACAGCCTCTTATGCCACGCGGGGCTCTCCTATTCATCAGAGAGCCCAGTCCACAGTCAGGCATCAGCTGCGTGACTGCGTGCTCTGTCTCTGTGTGGCTTCGGGTGGCTCCTCTTTCCCAGCAGGGCAATGTGGGGTGGGCTCCCGCTTTCAGATGGGTTATAGAGTGCATATCACGTTGGCAATGTCGGAGCCCTCTTCCTTGGTTTCAGGAACCATGCGCGTCTCTCACCAGCCGCAGGGGAGCCCCTCCTTCAACCAGGCACACGGTTTCGTGACTTCCTGTTTTGCCGGTCAATTACCACAGGCTTAGGGCTAATGAGCACGAATTCACAGAGCCATCAGGGAGGGGCTCTACATACTTCTTCTCCTCATCAGTAGGGGATCTGCCCACAGCGCTTCCCAAGTCAGTAAGGAGCCAGTAATGCTTCCCCTCAAGAAGTAAAAAAAAGCAGCTCCTCCTGCAGGGCAGCAGATCAGTCCTGCACAAGCCCTGTCCTTGGGGCACGGATTTCAGCAGTGCCAAGTCAAGTCCCCAAAGTCCTCAGGGGCAGAAGGCACGGCCCAGGCAGGCCCGCTCACAGGACCCTCCAGGAGGGAGGCAGTCCCTTGTGGTAGTTCCTCATGGGGCCCAGCAGCAGCAAGTCCCCCCTAGTCACAAAGAAGCACATTTTCTGGGGTCACAGCCCCAGTTCTCATACTACATTCTTCTTTGTTCTGCCCTTGGCACAGGGCTGGGGGAACCAGCCCCAACTGGTTCTAGGGGTTTTGGAGCACTCTGTTTACAGGGCTCCTCTTCCCCTTTGTGAGGTGGGGGCTCCGTCATCAGACCACACAGGGGGGCGGATCCAGCATTCACTGAGGCAGGCACAGACCTATTCAGGGTCAGGGGACTACTCCGCCCACTACTCCAAATGCAGATCCCCTTTCAGTCTAGTGCTGACTCACCCTGCCCTCCCTGGAGCCGCACACACCTCACCAACCCCTCCCACTCCAGAGCCACACATGCAATACACATCAGGCAGGGAGACAAATAGCACACAGAAATGCCAGCTTCTAATAGTGGCGTTTCTAAAATAGTGATAATAAATCTGTTCCCACCATTGCGCAGCATTTATTATTATAATTCCAACCATACCATCTTGACCACGCTGCTCCTCTCATATCAGGAATTATCACTGAAACACTTATCAGGGAATCCCCAATGCATTTCTATGAGAGGTCAGCCTCACAGCAGTGAGAAACCAAAATGGCTGTTTGTCACTACCAGGACATGTCTCACACTTAAGGTACATGTCCTACCTTTTACCTACAATTCACCCTGCCCATCGGGCTAGCTAGGGCCTACCTTAGGGGTGTCTGACATACAGTACAAGGGGGGTCACAGACATGGAACATACTTTAGGTGCCACGTCACAACAGCAGTAACACTGCGCACAATCGCCCTACAATGGCAGAGGCATGAGGCAGGTTTGAAAGGCTACTTTGGTGGGTGGTGCAATCAGCGCTGCAATCCCACCAATAGCATTAAATTTACCGGCCCCAGGGATCTGAGATACTACTTTACAAGGGGCTGACAGGCAAATTAAATATGCCAAACAGGTGTACACCAATCTTTACTATGTTTACCACAGAGAGCACAAGCACTTTACACCGGACAGCAATGCTAAAGTGCCCAGAGTCCTAGAACCACCAACACCATGTCGTAAAAAGGGCTAGGAGGAAGGCACAACGTTCAGTGATGACTCTGTAAAAAGGGTCAAGTCCAACATCTGCCAATGATGCAACCTTTCTATAGGTGATTTCTGGGTTTTATCTAGTTTCAAAATGTTCTAGTTGCTTTGAATTACTTTCCTGATCTCTTAATGCTGTACATTGTAGTAAATAATGAGATGTGTTTTTGCTTCTTATGAGTCTCTTTTCCTGGGTATGAGTAGCAAATCTCTTGGTTTCTTCCTTGGTCTTTCCAATGTGGTCAGACAACATCAAGTGGATAACCTCTAGATAAAAATATCTTCTTCGTTTCATTTATGTCTTTTTCAAAATCAGAGTTTTCAGAGCCGTTCTTCCTTGCTCTTAACATTTCCCCAAAGGGGATACTCCATTTGACGTTTTACAGATGTCCACTGTTTCCATGAAGGTTATTGTTGTATGCAGTTGTTTTTCTGTGAATTTGGTACAAATACAATTATTTGTATGTAGACTTCCATACCCAAGAATGAAATACAGATGGAACTTATGATATGGGTGAAGGCTAGATTGAGATAATTTTTGTTTAGAGATGAGAAGAAGTCTTCCAGGCTTCTGCAGTGCCCTTCCGAAATTGAAATGAGGTCATCAATGAACCTAGTCCATAGTTTGACATTTTCCAAGTTCTTGTGGTTTTCTTCTGTTCATAAAATCTCTGACTCCCATTATGCCATAAAGGGGTTCACTTACGTTGGGGCAAATGATGCCCACATAGATGTTCCCTGCGTTTGTAAATAATATACTCCATTAAACATAAACACATTATGGGTGAGGCATAAGTTCAACATTTCTAAGCACGTTCGTGTGTACAAGATAGCTAATTGATTTGGCACATAAAAAGTGTTTCACTGCAAGAATTTTGTCTTTATGTCTGACTGATGTATACAGTGATGTTATGTCAATTGTGGCTATCAAATAGAAGCCTTTCCAAGAGATACCTTGGATTTTGTGTAGAAAATTTAAGGGGTAATACAGATATGATGGTAAAGCTATGACATACAGTGCCAGAAAAATATCTATAAATCTAGAAGTATTGTCGAGTAGGGAATTTATTGAACTTACAATTGGACGACCAGTGGGTTCTGCAAATTCGTGTGGACCTTTGGAAGGAAATAAAGTGTTGGTGTTACAGATTGGTTGGTTTTAAGATATCTATAATCTTCATAGTCAAATAATTCCTGACTGTGCCAGCTTTGTAATTTTCATGATATTCCACCATGATAACATTTGTTGGATTTTCTCTCAGCTTTTCATAACGTTGTCTGTTTTTAGTTGTTTTTCTGCTTCCATCAAGTATTTTCCACAGTTTTGGACCACAAGTTTGTCACCTTTATCAGATTTCTTTATTATAATTTACCTATCTTCTCTAAGGCCTTTAATGGCAGCTCTTTCTCCAAGAGTGATATTTTGTCTTCATTTAGTCATATTTTTCCTGGTTAGTCAGTTCAAATTCTTAATGACTAATTTGTTAATTTTCTCTATTCCTCTATTTCACCTTCCAAAAAAGCCAGATCCCTCAAAACATGGTAATTCACTTATTGCTATCTCAGATTACCTTGTCAATTTTCTTGCTCCCAATTGTAAAGGTTGATCGGTTAAAACGTATTTCTTCAGCTTGAGTTTCCGGGATGATTTCTGAAGATCATATTTATTTCAGAGTCTGCGCAGAAGGATAGCCCTCTGTTAAGAAGACATTTCTGATTTTCATTGAGAGTTTTCAAGGAGAGATTGATAATCACATTTTCTTCAATTAGTTTCTTTTTGAGTTTTGCTTATTGTTTTTTGCCATCTGTTCTTAGCTTTCCAGCTTCCCCAACTCCTTCTGGTTTTGTTCTCCCTCTGCCCCTGCCTCTTCCTAGGACTGCTCCTTACACACTTCCTCTTTGTCTTGTTCTCATGCTGACTAGGCACAGCTGCCCAGAAAAATCCATACTTGTTAGACTTGTATCCTCATCCGCTGAACTCACTTCGAAGCTGTTTGCCGACATTTCTGATGTTCTTATGTTCCCTATGTTTTTATCCATTGTAGTTCTCTGTCTCAGGTCATTGTATTTCCAAACAAATGTGTATATATGCCCTCTGGCATAGTCAATCCTGTCTCTGTACATGTCCTCACCTTCCACTTTCTACTTCAGCATCATGTTTGTTTATTTTATTTTTCATTTGTTACTATGATTTAGTTATCTCTTCCATAACAGTGCGTTTCTCCAATTCCTGTTCAAGGTTCTGATTCTTTTAATGGTTTGTTACAATCTTCTCTCTGCATGCAAAATTAATGTTTGCATTAATCCTCTTGGCAATTTAATAAAAGTTCCTCATCAAGATTGATGAGGGTGGTCAATATTATTATCCCTGGACCATTGGGGAATCTTTTGTACTCAATATATTTTTTGCGAAGTCATCTCCCACTATTATAGTTAGGACCATTGTTTCCATTCGAAAAGAGTTTCTTGACTTGCCTATATCTTTGGCACTGTTTGCCGAATCTTCAAAAACATTTCCCAAAAAAGTGCCATGGTAACTCTAGTTATGCATGGAGAGTTTTGGGGTGATCCATCAAGCGGGTGTCAAGAAAACAGGTGGGGGTTAAAATTTGTGTTTTCCATATTAATTCCTATAGGAATTTTGAACACGACTACGGCCTGAACTGCTTGATGGAATTACATCAAATTTAGCTGCAAGCTAGTTCTTTGTAGAGAAAGAGTGCTTTTGTTATTTGGTGAAAATCCGTTAAATAGTTTTGGAGTTCTTAAAAGAAATCCAAATTTATACACCTAAGGATGCGGATCCTCAGAGGAACTAACAGTTCTCGTGCTGATATGTGATTGCCTGCCAATACTTCAACCAGGTAGCTGTGTTAGAATTTGGCTTCAGACGTGTACAAAAAAAACCCTTAAAAAATAATAAAAAGGGGAGGGTAGAAATACCTTGACCCCTTAATCCTGGGCCTCGGGCCATCTTGAGACCCTGCCTGGGCAAAGAAGCTTTTTTTCCACCATTTTTGTTGGAAATCATGGCAGATTTCCATGCTTGATTTTTATTAGTTTTTTTATGAGCCCCATGGTAGGCCACATCTCAGGGGCAGTATTTACAAATTTTAATTAGAGGGGGGTGCGTGCGCTCCCCTCTGCTTTGGGAGCTCTCCCCTGGGGACCACCATTTCCCAGAGGGTAATTTTAAGATAGGAGTGAGAAGTGCAGTCCCTCTACTTAGGCCTTTGAAAGCCTCAGGGACCACCACCTCCTCTGAAGGGGTGTAACAGAGGCCCCCGCATTGGGAGGGGGGCCCCCGAGCTGCAGGGGGACCCTTCAGCACTATACTCAGGCCTGAGAGCTCCGGATTAGATCCAGAACGGGGGCCCCTCTGAGTACCTTGCAGGGGGGGGGGCCTTCAACTTTTGTTACGCCATTGCTCCTCTGGGGTTTTGAAGTAAATAAGAGGGTACCAACCAGAGCCGACTCCCATTGAATTCCTTATTGCCCCAGGGACCACAACCACCCCAGGGCCCACAAGAACTGAGAAAAGGGTGGGACGTCACAGACCCCTCTTCCATTTTAAAACTGGGAGGGGGCCACACCGCCCCCCCCTCCCAGGCCATATATGGCCCTGGGGACCAACACCACCCCGGGCTGGCCCGTGGAAACAGATTGAGGGGGCCACGTCGCCCCCCTCCTGAAGCCATTGATGGCCCTGGGGACCGCCACCATGCCCAGGGCCGGCTCCCTGGGACATAGCTGTTTGCCCTTGCTTTGTGGGAGCTGTGACAGTTCAAGCAAGAGAAAACATAACTCTGCTTCCAACAAACGAGAGCTGTCAAACTGCTCCATCTTGCTGGAAACAAATGAATCAATTGCTCCTGCACACAGGTAGCTGCATATTTAGCAGCTCCATTCATGCAGGATCAAAGCTGGCTCCTGCAGAAGGCGGGGCGCCAACTGGAACCACGGGGCCTTGAGGTTCCCCACTGTCCCCATCATAGCACACTGAGTGCCCTGGGTGGGCTTAAGGGCACTCTTGGAAACGTTTTTGGGCCCCGGGGGATGGGGTCGCTTGGGTCACAATTGAACCAAGTTGGCAGGGCTGTGTGGCTTCCCTCCCAATTGCAAGAGAGTGGAAACAAAGGACAGAAAAACAAGCAGAAATGGCAAAAATTAGGGCAAAGAATCAAGTGACCAGTTGCCCACACTTAGTGCTTTGCACTTTTTGGCAGTATTTTTACTTCAACTTTTAAACGTTTAAAATGTCATATATCTGTTCCCCTTATTTGATTTTTGTCATTTTGTTCATTAAAATGTTCTCTAATTTTGTGAATTTAAGTAGGATTTATATTGTGCTGTGTTTTTGACTTTTTAACTCTGTTACACAAATCCTGTCGGCTCTGTGTCATGGCTGGAGCTCTGGTTTAAAATATTAAAATTGTTACTGAACCAAACAAGGCTAGTGACATTATTACACGTCCACCTCAACAAATAATCCACAATTATTTATGCTGAAATTGCTAGGAAGATGTTTGTGAGTCGCTAATAAATAAGATCATAAAAAAAGCCTCCCCCTATGCCCAGTTAAGCAAAAAACCTTAAAACCTGGCTATTCTCCCAAGCTTATCAGTAATGGTGACTGCCCCTCAACACTGTGCCCTCTCCGCCCCCTGTGCCATCAAACCGCTTGGTGTACCTTCGCTTAAGAAATTCCTTTACCATAACATAGCATAACACGCATAAACTATGTGGGTTCGAAATGTTACGTTCTTTTTTAATATCCCCCTGATTCACTGATCTCTTCAATGCAAAGAGGAATGTAATATACTTGTAAATCATAAACAGTGAACTCAAAGCGAGGTTTTAAGGGCTTTGTCAAATGTGAGGTAGTTGGATACAGCTCTGAGTTAGAGGGGAGATGCCACGCTTTTGCTGCTTCATAGGAGAAGACATTGCTCTCAATCTGGTTCGTCTGATACGGAGAGTCCAATAAGTTAACTGAAGTGAAGACGAAAGCAATGGCACGAATACATCTAGTGAAAGACCATTTAAAACAAGTCAGGGCCTGTGCTGCAGAAGGTCTGATGCATAGAGCTACGATGGGAAATGTGTCAGTTTGATGGTCCATGCGTCCACGCACCTGTGAAAGGTGGCATGTCAAATAGGAGTACATATTTCACCAAGCTCAACCACAATCAAAATCGCAGACACGATAAGGGGATGCTGCCATTGCTCGTGTTTAATTGAACAGAGACCAGGATACTGTCTGCCGTGGCTGAACACGCAGCATTTCCCGCTTCATTAAGTGAGACACCGACTAGAAAGAAATTAGACTCTTCCTGCAGATAAAGAACAAGAACGTATCTTTTGTTACAGCATGGGTCGCCTGGAGGTCACCTCGGAACTGAGCGCTCCAAAAGGAATCTTTGGTAAAGGTACCTCTCAGCTTCGAAGGCAAAATGTTTCAATGTTTTTTCATTTTCTCAGCATTGGGTGCTAGAAGTTCTCGCTGTGCGTGGAGCGCACATCCTTCAATTTGTCACTATTGATGTTTATTGGAAGGATTGGTAAATTAAACTTTTAACAACAACGCAGGGATGTATTGTGGTGAATTAGCATTGGTGAGCGTACTTTAAAGGCATCCCGCAGCTTCAGACACCCCCCTCGCTGTCTGGTCTCTTGTCTAATTGTTATTCTTGGAACTGATATTAGGAGAACAGCGGGAGATATTTGCCTTTGAATTTTGTTCCCAAGCTAAGTGCTTCAGATCTAACAAATCTACTGAGAAAAATGCTGGGCAATCGGAGAGCATTTCAAAGCTAGTAATATTATTTCTGCACAAAGGTGGTCTCTCTCAGTCCCCTCCTGGCATACCGAATCATATATAGGTGATATCATATTGGTAGTAAGACCCTCTAGATCATTGGAAGGTGCAATGTCCTCATATTTTACCTAAGGATACAAACAAGGAAACCAAGCTGGATTTTTTTTCTAAAGCAAATTGTGTTCTCCGATGGTTGCATTAAGCAAAGTTTCCATTGACTGCTCTTTAGCGATCCATATGCTTTTTTGCAAACACAAATCACCATATTCATTAGTTTCTTTAAAAAGTATAACAATCATCACAACGAAATAACTGTACCAAAAACTGTTTACTTTACACTCATTCTAATCAGCAATTGTTATAATTCTTGTCTATTTGTTAATGTCTCAAGGTGTTAAGTTTGAAAAGGTGGGTTCTCCTAACCCAGGCTTCAACCTTTTTCCAATTTTTACCCACATTCTAATATCACTACATCTAGTCTTACTCCAGCTCCTAACACCATTTTAGTTATTCTATCCATTCCCTCCACTACTTGCACTCCCTCTTTCACATCCACCCCTATTCCTTCTTGTTGGAAATGACCATTTTTAGGTCTCGGCTAGATGCTCTATACAGTATTCTGGGGGGAAGCTCCACCCACTTTCCGTCTATGTTTTTCATTGGCTTCAATCTTAAATGCTGCCTATTGATTAGTTTTCATGGTGTTAGTTCCTCCTCCTGACGGCCATGTTGTCATTTGGCCCCTTTACTCCAAAACTATTTTTGCCCCTATGTCCCCCGCCCCCTCCTGCAGTCCATGACTTTTCGCCCTCTCCCTTCAACTCCCCCCACTCCCATTCATGCCTTCCTGGACCCCCGCCCTCCCATTTCCAATGCAATAGATTTCGCGTAAAAACGTCTCCTATTGCATTAAGAAATGCTTATTTGGCGTGTGATGCCTTACATTGTACACATGCGTGACAAAACAGTGGCGTATTCACAATTCACATCGGGAAACAGAGACAGCACAAGTTATGAAATGCTTTCTAAGGCTTGAGGCGCTTCCTGCAGAGAGATGCACGCCCTCCTCGGGGAGTGGATGTATACTTATGGGCTGATGTTTTTAGTGCAGAAACCCTGTGGTACCCTGCAGCTCACCAGTCCCAGCCCTGCTTAAGGAGTACAATGGCAATGCATTAAAAACAAATGCTGCTTTAGTGAAGCTGCGATGGAAGCATTCCTTAACATTCACCTACAGAGCAGGTAGTTAGAAGACCGGCAGCGTGTGTCACTTCTGCCTCGCTCCACAGTGTGACTCGCGTTATACAGTGACACCGTGCAAACCTCGGCCTCGGGAACGGCCAGCACCGAAGAAAAATTGCAGCACAGCAGTAGCAGGGATCAGAACCAGTGGGACGCTAGAGCCAGGCGGGAGTTGGCGGCTACTAGCTCCGTTTCTGCATCAGACTAGGGCCAGCATGCAAATGCTTCTTTAAGTTAACCTAATAAGCAAAATCCCCTCTCAAGGTAACAACCAGCGTGACTACAGTAACACTGCAGCGTCTAACTCTTTACTTAGAACCACGGTTTAATCTCTTATTTATTTCAATTGTTCCTGTCTCCCATAGGGTGACCAACTGGCATAGGTGCAAATTCAGGACGGTGAGTTTAAAAATTCAGGACGAAGGGTCAAAATTCAGGACAAAACTTCGGGACAAAAGGTAAGTTTTACAGATATGTCAGAGGTGGTCGTGCAATAGTATATATGTAAGTAAATAGACAACCATCTAAGTACAAGTCAGAATAGGTTTATATTAGGTTGAGACAATCGTGCACTTCACGTTTTTTCAATATGGAGGCAGCTTGCTGCCTTAGACAATTCAACATTCGCATCTCACTCCAGCACGTACATTAATCACCAGACAATGGTGAACCACATCTGAATATAAGTGAAGCTGCTTTTATTGTTGATTGAAAACTACTGGATATATAAGGAACTTTGGAGTACCAGCCCCCTGTAACAAAACCGCCCGCCCCCCTTTCCAGCCTCCCAGGGAAACACCTGATGCACAGTCCGGCCAGTCCTGCCTTGCTATCACCCTTCAATGGTGCCCCTCATCTTCACTTAGACCGTCGCTCATGTGCATTTAATTTCTCTTATAGTGTTACTTATCTCAATTATGTAGGGCAGGGTGTCGGAGTGCGTTACATCACACACATTATATAGAGACAATGACTCATCTTAACGTGAAAGTCAATGTATAGGAAATGCTACTTAAGATAATGGGTGCTACAAGATGTAATCATTCTTTTATTTATTATTCAGTCTTTCACTATTCATTCTGTCCTTTCATCTATGTGCCCATTTATATCCAAACATTTTCAACGATTTGCAAACCTATCCACCATATATCCTTCCACCCATCATTACACTCATCCATCCCTCCATCCACCCTTTCAGTCATCCATCCATTATTCATCTACCCACCCTTTCACCCCATCCATTCATACAGTCATCCATCCACTCTTTCACCCATCCATCTATTCCCTCATTCATCCGGCCATTTACACTTTCACCCATCCAGCCATTCACTCATTCACTTACTCATCCATCAACCCAGTCACTTATCCTTCCACCCATTGACCCTTCCAGTCATTCATCCTCCCTTTCTCTCTCCATCCCCCTTTCACTTATCCATCCATCCATCCATCATCCACCCATCCATCCATCTACTCATCCATTCATTTATTCCATCCATTGATCCTATTACTCATCCATCCTTTCACTCATCCATCCATCCGTTCTCTCATCCATCCACCGTTTCACTTATTCACTCATCTATGCATCCTTTTGTCTATCTACCCCTTTCACTCATCCATCCATACATTCACCCTTTCACTTATCAATTCAATCCATCCATCCTTTCACTCATCTATCCACCAATTCACTCGCCCATCATCTAAGCTTTCACTCATCCATCCATCCTTTCATACACCCATCCACCCTTTTACCCATCCATCTACCCTTCCACCCATACATCCATCTATTTACCTTTTCCCTTATCCACACTTCCACTCATCCATCCATCCTTTTATCTATCCATTCACCCTTTCATTCATCCATTCATCCTTTCAGTCATCCGTCCAGCCAATCACACATTCCTTCACTTATTTACTCACCCACCTTTTCACATTATGATCTGAGCCTTTCTCTACAGAGTTGCAGACAGAAGAGGCCCATCAAGAACTTCACCTTGCTGTAGTTCCTAAAGCAAGGGGTGGGGTGGGGAGGGGGGGGGAAGTTCACTATGCCCCTGCACATAGGCAGTCTGAAAACGTAGAAGTCATGAGTCACACATGATGCACAGTGCCAGGATGTGGGGTGACTGTGACATGGTCTTGTTTCCAGGGCTTTAAGTGGTGCAAAAAAACTAGGGGGTCTCTTCAAAGTGGGTGTTCGATGTAATTAAGGGCGTAGTTTAAAACACCTAGGCTAAAAATCAGCGCTAGCGTAGTGTTCCTCCCGACTGGTATTAATGTTGTTTATGTCTTTGCATCCAGATATATATATATGTAATACAGCAAGTATCATTACACCAACAAAAACCTGGACTATTGGCTTTGTCAATAGTTGTTAGTTGCTTAAAATAAAAAAAAGCAGCAACCATGGCTTTGTTGGATATAATATTGAAAATACTTCAGTTAAACAATTATGAGACAGTGAAAGGACGATAACCCGTTCTTTTTAACTTCTTTTACAGGCTTCTTTATATACACTGTTTTCTCACGTTGCTAAAGTTGCAGCATTAGCGTTTTGCCTTTTATTTTATAGAATGCCCTGCTATACACTGAGGCAGGAGGAGGCCGCCACATGATTTACCAGCCCAGACTGCCCCATTGACATTCTGTATGTGGCAATCAGCCCCATACAGAATGACAATGGGCGAAGAGGGACTGCTCTTGTGATCAAGGAGGAGCGGGAGGCGCCCCATCTGGAAGGTGAGGCCTCTCACAGGGGAGCAGTGCTGCTCCCTGTGATGACTAAAATTACAGACAAAAGGCGTCCGTAAAAGGTTTCCTCACGGACAACGGATGTGAGGCCCAAATTACGGACTGTCCTTGAAATTTACGGACGGTTGGTCACCCTAGTCTCCCAACTTCGTTTCGTCACACAAGTCTGTCCACTGGCTGCCTACACTAGCCGAGCCACAACCAGCTACAGCCTCACTCTGCAACTGATTTCATCTGCCATAGTTGGCCGGTGGGCTGCCCCAAACACACAGCTTACCGAAGTCTTCAGGTCTACAGGTGACATATACAGTATAGAGCTTCTTGTAGCCTTTAGGTTATTTCTCAGCGCCTAAGATGATACAGAGACAAGGAGGTGCAGAAGGAAAGAGGGAGGTTAGGGTCTGATCGGCTGAGTTGAAACCCGCACCCGGTGTGCTCTATTTGCAGTGCTTGAGTCGGTATATAGTTAGGTTAGAGACAAGACAGTTTAAAAAAAGAATCCTGAACCGCTTGTGCTGTGGCTAAGACCTCAGATAAGGTTGAGGGTGTTCCACAGTTTACAGTGGTCTTTCATACCCAGGCATACGTTGCCATGTTTCCTTCTCTTGAGAAACAAAATGCGGTGGTAAAACCCCTACTAAAAAAAAGCCTCTTTGGACCCTGCGGTCCTGAGAAATTTCCGGCCCATTTCTCTCCTCCCGGCCCCTGCAAAGATGCTTGAAGCACATCTTAACAAGCATCTTGCGGCATATATAGAGAACTCAGGTTGTCTTGACTCCTCCCAACATGGATTCAGGAGGGAACACAGCACGGAGTCTGCCCTCACCATCGTGCTGGATAACATCCGCACGCGTGTTGATGGAGGCCAGACCACCCTCCTGATCCTCCTAGATCTGACGGCGGCCTTCGACACCCTTTCTCCCTCAGTATTAACATCTAGGCTGAGGGAGGTTGGGGTTCAGGGGGCAGCCCTGGATCTACTCACCTCTTTCCTCAACCATCGAGTGCAAAGAGTGAAGTTGGGGGAGTATCTATCTCCATCCCTGCCTGTGCAATGTGGGGTCCCTCAGGGGTCGGCTTTGAGTCCGACCCTATTCAACATCTATGTGACCCCACTTGCCAGGCTAATCACCAGATCTTATGGGATGGAGATAGTATCTTACGCGGATGACACCCAGATCCTCGTCTCTCTCTCCCAATCAGGTGCCCCGACTGCCTCCAATTTTAGATCTTATATGGAGGCAGTCGGGCAATGGATGATTTACAATTCATTAAAACTGAATGGAGAGAAGACAGAGGTGATGGTGTTTGGAGGGAAAGAGGATGTTTGGTCATCTAGCTGGTGGCCAGACTCATTAGGAGCCTGCCCCACCCCTACCTCCTCTGCTAAAAATCTAGGGGTCATGATTGATCCCGCCCTCAACCTGGATAAACAGGTCAACAGAACCATCTCTACCTGTTGGGGCATCATCCACATCCTCAGGAGGATCAGACATTACCTATCATTGCAGGCAAGGAAACAGCTTACAGTTGCCCTGATTGGCTCCAGGCTGGACTACTGCAATGCGCTATATGTGGGACTGAATAAAAGTCTACTGCAGCGCTTGCAGGTAGTCCAGAACGCTGCTGCCAGGTTTGTCCTAGACCTTCCCAAACAGGCCTCAGCCACAGCGGCTAGAAATCTGTTACATTGGCTTCCTGTGGAGGATCGTATCCACTTTAAGACCCTGTGCATGACCTATAGGGCATTAGCTAAAAACAGTCCCACGGGTGTAGGATCCATCCTGTCCCGCTACACTCCTGCTAGGAACCTATGCTCTTCGAGTAGACTTCTTCTATCAGCCCCCCGTTTCAGGAGAACTAAATGGGGGGGCAGGGCTTTCTCCTCCCTGGCGCCCAAATGGTGGAACTCCCCCCCCTTTGGAACTGAGATCCCTTCCCACTCTCCAGGCTTTCAGAAGAGCCCTGAAGACCCATCTTTTCGTGCAGGCCTATATGTAATGGTGACAAGCCCTTGCTTATGATATTAGTTGTTAGGCGCCTTGATACCTTCGGGTTTTTGTCTGGGCAATATAAGTTTTATTCAAATCAAATCAATCAAACATTGCTTGATCTGGTGGTTAGTTCATAGTTATGTACCAGTTACAATAGTAAACGTTGCTAAACTTTATGATGTACATGCATAAATTCAGTCACATTCTGCTTTCGGATTTGTTGCTTTTTTCAGCCTATTTGTGAGATTTTTGGCTAGGCCAATAACGATGATGATGTGTGTTCCTTTTGTGAAATAGTTTCACTTAGTTCAGAACTGGGATTGCACAAGCCCAGCGGTCGTGAGAAAGTTGTATGTATTCAGGTGTTCGAATCATTGGGCACTAAAGGTACACAACGTTCCTCATCTTTTGTTCCGAAGCCAGGAATTGCAGCTTCCCTCAGGGGTAGCATGTCTGAGAAACGGTAATAAAGTGTGGATGACGTTAAACTGAGCTGTAATAGAGTGTGGATGACGTTAAACCGAGCTGCAATAGAGTGTGGATGACGGTAAACCGAGTTGTAATAGAGTTTGGATGACGTTAAACCGAGCTGTAATAGAGTGTGGATGACAATAAACAGAGCTGTAATAGAGTGTGGATGACGTTAAACCGAGCTGTAATAGAGTCTGGATGAAGTTAAACCGAGCTGTAATAGAGTGTAAACCTTGCTGTAATAGACAGACCCTCCAGCATATTGCGATTTAGTGATTCACGAAATTACCGCAAAATCGGCAAAAGACCGCGATGACTGCGATTTTTTCCATGATGGCCGCGAAAAATGGTCTCTATGCAGTTAGCAAAAAAAATTGTTAGTTCTATTTGCTGTCCGTACACACTTCATTACGTGCGCCCGTACAGCCATAACAGCTGCTCCCTGCTACAATGCAGTAAATATCTACCAAGTTAAGTATATGAACTTTCAGCATTAAGGACGTGATGTCTAAGGATATGTTGTCACCATAGAAAAAGAAGGGCCCAAAGGGAAGCTGAGGTGAAAGAAGGGAAAGAGCGGTCACTTATTAGGAAGAATGAATACAAGACACGTCTCCCCTTTGCATGTATTTCTCGGGCGTGTCGTCTGTGAGGAAGAGTTTGAGACCTGTACATAACAGGACAAGTCAACACGTGTCTTCCTCAGATCTCCCAGGCTGTGAGAATGTGGATGGGAAGGGGCCTCGATCGAATCTTCACAAATGAGCGCTGACTTTTTCTCATCACATCCTAGCGGCCCAGGTCAAGCACTGCTTCAGTTTTGAGTATTTTTGAGGATGGGGAGGGGGGTGCGGAATGCGAGGGTCCTGTTTTGCATTGTCCTGGCCATCTGCCCTGTTGGTCGATTGTTGCAATACATCAATACAATAATGCAGCATAAAAACACAACAGCACATAATACGAGCAAAACACATGACCACCATGTGAAAATACAATACAAAATGTGAAAATGTTTTTTCCTTGCATTGCCACCTCCACAAATCTTATTTGCTAATGCTGTGGTAAAGGTGCTAGCACCAGGCACTGCAATATCACCAAGGACGTGAAATAGAGCCAGTCTTGTTTCTTGTGATCTGCCCCTTTTCTCTTTGAACACACACCGGCAGGCTGTGTATCTCCACTGCACTAACCAGCATATATATAAAGTTATTTCTGTTGCCACAGCGATAAAATAAGCAAAGGTTCCCACCTCAAAAGGATCTTTTCTATCTTTTAGGTTGCATATTTTTTTAATAAATATGTATAGTTTATTGAACAACACTATCATAAATTTTGCAAAGATTTAAAAACTTGGCTCTTTAATCAATAGGCCCATCTCCCCTACTGTCTCATCTGTTTTCTCTCCCTTCTGCGTTTCTAGCGCCGGGAAACCTTTGGGTAGCTGTCGCGCTATACAAATGCAATAAATAATAAGAATGATATAGTGTGTTGTGTCCTTTTTGGTATCATTGTACATTGTTCTGATCGTTTAAGATCCCAGTGGCATCTTGATGCTGGAGGAAAACGGCCTTCGTTCTTTAAAGTTTGTTGCCTCTCTCTATATGTATAATGGGAGGTACCAGCAAGGGTTTTAATTTTGTTGAATTCTGACAGCCACAAAGATCTTTATTATTAAGATTTTAAGACTGAAAACTTCAGTTGCTGAAATTATTTAATGTCACCTTGTTTTTAGTAAAGGGAACGACAGAGCTACCACACTAGCTCTAGGTAAGTACGTAATTTAGAATGAAAAAGCAACACATTAGGTTATATTTCAAAAAAAGCTTAATATGTGTTTTCTTGAATAAAATTGGATGGGTACAAAATCAACTCAATTAATACCATATCTCAAGTACAAGGAGAAGTACATTCGCTCCATTAATACAAAAGATAAAAATCCAGTCTGTATAAATATGGACAGTGACTTCTTGTTTAAATAAACAGAAAATCAGAAACAATGAATGTTAATTGATGCAGACATGGACTGGTGTGTCGACGTTTCGGTCTTAATGGTATTACCCCAAGACCATCATCAGGACGGAGGTTTTGTAAGGTATAGTTGACCCTTGTAGAAATGGTTTTTAGCGGTACCCAGATTATGGAATAGATCAATTGTAGTTGATTGTGTCACACTGAGAAGTCGCAAGTATCTCTCATTAATGGCGATATATCAAAGGTACATAGGCTGAAGCGACATTTCTTAAAGTATGTCGAAGGACAATTCAAATGATTTGTTGGTTTGTCTCCAAAGGAGAAGCGTGTAGCCTTTTACCGTAGTCTCTGGTCAAAGAATTTGTGTGGGGTGCCAACTTATTACACCCCCATGAAGAGGAAGAAAACATCATCAGTGCTAACGAACTATGGGCAGTAGAAATGCAGGTGATCCCATTGGCGAAAAGAATCGACAAAGTGGGTCGGCAATTAATGTGGGATCTCGAACAGCTAGGTATGCCCGTGTTAAAGAGGAGAATAAAACAGGACAGATCTGCCAATTGCACCTACATTGGTCCTAGTTCAAGTTCAATTTTGGACTACACCATAGTCTCCCTTCCCCTCTTAGGGCCAACCAAGAAGTTCCAAATCATATGCTCTCCTGATAGTGATCATTCAGCACAGCACATTGGAATCAAAATAACTCCTCCCAAACATCTAGAGGCCTCAATAATAGCAGGGGAAATGTCAACAATAAATCTGAAACATTTAAGGTGGACGAGTGTCACACTACCGCAATCAGCGTTGGATGCAAAAAATCTAATGCTAACGCTCACCCCAGAAAACCAACTGACCGTTGAAAAAAACTGGACCACCTTTCTGAACAAATTACCAAAGGTAGGAGTCAACATCAAAAAGACGCATAATGGAAACAACAACAGCCACCTCAGCCAAAAATCACGTGCTTTGAGAAGGCGTTTGAGACAGTCCCTGAGGAAAGCACAAGGGCACAGCTCTCAATCCAATGTATGGCAGGATTTACGTTCCTAAAGAAATTATACAATAAACAAATCTGGAATGAGAAAAAAAATGAGAACATCAATTTCTGGACAAAAATAGTACACAACACAAAAAAATCCGATTCCAGAGCATTCTGGTCGCAGGTAAACTCATTGAACAGAACCGCAAATACTATAAGTATGACCTGCATTTTAGAAATGAAATGGGTACAGTATCTAATCGATATATTTTCAATAAACCCCATGACGCAGCCGTCATCAACAGTAACCTCTGTATACAAAAGTATAAACGCAGAGATTCAGTCCACAGCAGCTTCCGACAAACATCCCGCATAAGAAGCAGGAAGACTTAGGCCAAATATCCCGAGCTTACGCGGATGTAGAAATACTGCGAATAACAAAGAAGAATAGGCAAGATGGTGCACCAGGACCGAACGGTGTCCCGCAGGCAATCTACAAGCAAGATCCACATTACTGGGCCAGCAACTTTAACAATCTGTTCCGGACGATCAATGTCACCAGTCGAATTCCGGAAAGTTGGAGAGGCGCGATCATCAATCCAATATACAAGGGCGGGGACCGCAAAGATCCAGCAAATTACCACCTGATCGCGCTGATCGACACAGAGGCTAAATATTACGCCTCATTGGTGCTAATCGACCTTGAAAAATGGTCCAACAATAACACTAAAATCCCTGTAAATCAGTCAGGGTTTCGTCGTGGCATAGGTACAATGGCAAATGTCATAGCTATAAGCCTGATAGCTGAAAAAAGCCTAGGAGAGCATCAAGCATTACATCTATGTTTCGTGAACTTCTAGGCGGCCTTTGATCGTGTTAGCCGACAAACATTATGGGCCAAACTAAAGCAACAGGGCCTGCAGGACATGATTTTAAACCCAATAATGGACCTCTACACTAACACCTGGATGCAGGTTAAGCTTGATAATGCCAAAGGCTAACACGGAATATCACAACTAGTGAAGGGTTAAAACAAGGCTGCGTCTTGGCTCCTCATCTGTTTAATTTATTCATGTCTGATTTGACACCAAGGCTAGATGGGATCAATGCACACCCTCCACGGCTAAGAACTTTGCCCCTCAAGCATCTATCCTACACAGACGATGTTGTCCTCCTCGGTCAAACGAAAATAGGACTGCAAAGTCTTATGCATGAACTGGCCGAATATACAAAACAGAATCTAATGGAAATAAACAGTAAAAAAAACAAGGTCATGATTATAACGCATCGTCGCTCTAAACAGCTGAACTTTACAATTGATAACAAGTCTCTGGAAGTAGTGGAAAGCTACAAATATCTGGGGATACATCTGGATAGACGGTTTACCTTCTCTACGCACTCTGACGCTATCGAAAAGAAAGGAACAGCCTTACTGCATGCATTTTGCAGCTTATCCAAGCAGCTAAAAGGCCCTTTGTTTACCCCCCTCCTCACAGTTATCAAAGCTAAGCTACTTCCTCTGATAGCTTACGGCAGTGTGGCCCATAGTGGAAGAAGTGCTCCGCTATTAGACAAAATCCAAATAAGAGTGTACAAACTCATATTTTGCTTACCATGCGATGCTTCACCAGCACAGGTACGCCTCGAATTTGGATTGCAGTCCCAAATATTGCATAAAAGATATGAGACAATTCAATTTTGGTATAATATCTGGCTCAATCGCGAGATAGAAATTAACTCTGCTATTTGAGAAGCTCTGCAAAGCAACTCCAAATCCCAGTAAGTGAAGTACCTGAACTCCTCCCTGAAAATTACTGAGATGGCGTCAGTGTGGCAAAGGAAGTTACCAGTATTATCATTTAAGCAGACCATAAAAAAGGCAGTCAACATGCACTCGTTGATCGAAGACAAAACAACTCTAAGACGCCGCGCACATGCTTGGAAGATAATACAATCCTACAAAAGGCCAGCACCAGCTGCCTATTTTGGCCTTGCTTTTCCATTGCATTTAAAACTAAAGTATCTAAAGTTACACATGGGAAAACTGCCAACAAACGCCGACCAACCTGGCTGGAGGATACCGGGCCCGAAGGATTGTAATCTATGTTGTGCTGCAGTACAAGACATCATCCACCTGATCTGTATTTGTCAAGTACTGGAGTGTGATTGCCAGAGTTTACTTAGGGTAAAGTTCAACGAAATAGGAATTCGCACATGCCACTCAGCGATATTAAATGCATTGGACTCAGCGGATCCGCAATTCATTTGTCGAATAATTAAATATGTAAGCAATTTTGAAAAACTAACTGAAAAGCTAACACAAGCCTGAACTTTTGAACTTTGAATTTGCACTGGCCTATTTAGAATCTGTTTCCGAAACCACTATGACACCAAGAACACTTGTGCTTTTATTTTTTTAATTAATGGTTGTTTTAAAATTTGTATTTTTCTGTATAAAAGTACGCAAAGGAAAGTATTTTTATTCAGTGGTATATTGTAACGGTGTTTATTAACTATACAATAAAGAATTTGCATACAGCCTTTGTCAAGCAAACTTACCACATTGTGATGGTATCCGTTTGCAAACGCAGGCTGTACCTTTTGGAACTCTCTTCCCATTATCTGTTCTTAGAACAAGACTTAATGAGGTTTACTAAAGGGATCATCTGTTCCGCTTGGCTTTTGACCCGCAAATAGGTTATGCACATCTGAGCCCAACCTTGAAACACGCTGCAGCCCTCAGGACTCCAGCCTATAATCAATATTCTTCAGTATCAACATGGAACCCCTGGGGTCCCCACTGGCAAACATGGACATCAGCATTTAAAAATATTCTAACGACACCCAGCTGTAACTAAACATTGCTTCAGGGCACAATATCACTTTGCTGAAGACTTACTATATGTTCAGTACCCACCTCAATCTTATCCCATCCAAAACCAATCTATTCCACCTTGTCGGTGCCAGCCAACAAGACCAGGTCTGACAATGACTGGATGAAATGAACCTTGAAGTTTTTTTACCATATCTTGCCAGCAGTGTCCAATCCCTTTGAATACAGCAGCATGAAATTACAAAAAAATACATAGTGTGTAAAACTAAAGCCACTTGGTGCCAACCGTCGCTGATCTGTAAATTGGAGCAATTCCTTCTGGAAGAAGGATCCTGAACAGGTTATCAAGCATTACTCATCTCCCACCTAGGAGTAGACAACATCCTACTTACTGGCACACCAGAGGCACAGAGAGGTAGGTTACCACCCTTTACATGGGGAATCTTATCTATGGAGTCCCCTGGGTTCATAGCTCAGTCCCACCCTGATCTTGACTCCACTCATCAATATCATCAGATCCCAAGGCATCACAATCATATCTTACGTACCCAACTTAGCCCATCCCTGACTGACAAGTCAACAACCACCAGAACTAACTTCACCTTCCCGCTTTTGGTAGCAAAACATGTTTTTGAAATAGCCAGTCCTTCAATAGAAGTCAGTGGGGGAAATTAATTCTCCCGATTATTTTTTTTTTAAATCCCCCACTTTTCTCTTTTAAAATATTGGTATGTATGATGATACTCCAAATAACCTCCCTGTACTCAAGATTAGATGTATTTTATGTCAATCTCAGTGGCGTTGCGTTTATTGCTGGCTTCCCTCCATACTCTGTGTTTGTCCTACTCACAGGCACTTTTCTGCATAGCTAAATACATATAAGGCCCCAAAGGCGAGACCAATTGGATTGCAAATTCTTGTTTATCTGGTATGCCCCAGATTTTTGCCTACACTACCATTTCCTGCTGAACCCATTTCCTTTAGTATTATGAGTCTGTGCACTTTACCCCTTCCTTTTAAACATGATCAAATTAGCATATACTTAATTGGCTAGTTTAATTTGCTTTTAATTCCCTTGTATATGGTACTACATGTGCCCAGGTAATGTAAATTAAATACTACTAGTTGCTTGCAGCAATCCTTGTGCCACATGCTAAAGTTGCACTGTAAAACATGACTCAGGTCTGCACCTTTAGTCCATAGTGCAGATTTAATCTGCCAGTTCTACCTCGCATATTAAACCTTTTGCCAGACCTAAACATTTTTTTAATACTGATACATTACAATGAAGGTAGGCCCAACATGCTTATAGGAAGGGAAGCATGCTATTTAATAAGTAGGATTTGTGTATGTAAGTTTTACATACTCTCCAAAGTCATTGTTCACTTTATCAAGACTGGCTCTTCCATTCAAAAGCACTAGGCTACATCATAACATCTGATAATGCACAACTACATTTTGGGACTCGCTATAAATATATTTCAAAAACTAAGGGGGTTATTAGGATTGCGGATTTTCCGCATCCTCTGGGCCGGCGGAAGCCACCGCCGGCCCGGAGGATGCGGAAAATCCGCAGCGGACCCACCAAAGACCCACTGCCACATTAGGATGGCTGGTGGGTCCTGGTTTCCGTCCGCAGCTTTTCCGCAGCGGCTGGCTTACAACCACAGTGGAAAAGCTCTAATATGGTGACGGTGTCTGTCAGACACCGTCCGCCATATTAGGATGGGCTGTTTCAGATGCTTTTCCGCAGCGGGTTTTCCGCCATGGAAAAGCATGTGTAACTTCACTGCGGGGGCCCGTTGCGGGCCCCCTAGGTGAAGGGGGGTTGGGGGGTGCACATGGGGGGTACCTATGGTACCCCCCTGCATTTGTATGCGGAAAGCGGCAGGCACCGCGCGGTGCCTGCCTCTTTCTGCATACAAATGCAACACCTGCATTTTTAACATTGACGCGGGTGCAGCTTGAAGCCGCACCCGCCGCAATGTTAAAAATAGAGGATGTGACCGCCAGGGTGGCGGTCACATCCTAATTGCACAGGAGGGAACTCTGCATGCCATGCGGAGGTTCCCTCCTGCTCTGGGGTCGCGGACGGACATAAGTCCGTCCGCGATCCTAATGAGACCCTTAGTGTAATATGGATTTTAAATCCAACCTAATGGTTAGAAAGTGCATAGGCAAAGAGGCTGTACCGAATGCTAAACAAATCAAACATTCACCCCAAGTCACAGATCTGGGTTTAATCCATCAGGTCCATTGGGGGGTGGGGCCTAGTGAGCAAAAGAATAATGGATTAAACCCAGATCTCTTGACAGGGGATGGGTGGTTGAAAAGTTTCAGCACTTTTAGAAAGTGGGGATTTTGTAGCTTAAGCCAAGTGTTCCTTTCTGCCAGTGTCCAGGGTCCCCTGACTATTAATGGCTCTCAACTGGTTTGATACGTAGTTTTCCTAGAGAATGAACAAAGGACCTGGAAGTGGAAAGCTGAGAATCTTCCTGACAGCAGGATGGCTAGGGCTGAGCTCTGACCTTTCCTAGATTGCTCTTCAAAGGGCAATCAAGGAAACCCTGGGGTGTACTCAGTCCTGCTTTACTTTTGAAGAATCCTGCCCTGTCACATGCAACTCACACCTGAGCCTATCTGCCTTTTGTTTTACTGGCCAGGCTGGAGCCAAATCTAGGGGATAGGGAAGATCTGACCAGAGCCAGTTTCAGAGTCAGACAAAGAGGTGTTCTGCCACCCGCAGGCTGGCACTGGGCATAACAGTTGCATTCCCTGAACCTGAAATCAGAACACTCCTGTTTCTGGAAAGATTCACAAAAACAAGAACTAGACTGCCTTGCATCGAATCTATTACCCCAGAAATAACTCCAACCGTGAGTTGGGTGACCTCTTTTTTGAGCTACTTGAACAAAATTGGGAGGCTTTCTCTGCTTTCCAGTTGACCAGTAGCAACTGGACCTTCTGGCCTCTGTGGCAATGAGTCCTGATTCCTAGGAGGTTTCCTCGAGGTCCTGGACTCTGCAGAAGTCAGAGTGTACTTATTCCTGCATAACTGAAGGTTTACCGGATGAAACACAGCACAACACACAGCCACACATTCCTGTACAGCTCCTGACTGAAGGCATCACTGGATCTGATGCCGAGCAACACAGAGCCTAGCAGAGCCACAACATGCAGCTCCACAAAGAAGGCTTCACTAGATCTGGCACTGTGCAATGCAGAGCCCGCTGGACAGCACAACTCTAGACTGAATGTCTCACCGGAACCAACGCAGTGTAACAGATGATGATGCAGGGAACGGCAGAGCTGTGCCACACTGTCATTGCTTCAAAGTCAGATGGTAAAACTTACAGCAGGGCAAACCTGGACCTGTATCTGGCCCACACACTATCACGGGACAGATACCTGCAGTTGGCGCTTTAAGTCTTTTGATGCTCTTTTTACCTCAAGCACTTAAAAAACATAACTCTGGCTCTAGTGATTGGATTTTTGTAATTTCAGTGTAATATTACTTATTAAAAATGTTCTCTATTTCTCTGAAAATATTTGGGATTTTTTTTGTGTTGTTTTTTCACTTTATTACAGTTGGAGTACTCCTTAAAGTCTTTACACATTAGCTTTAAGTTAAGCCAGACTGCTTTTGTGCCAAACTACCTGACAGTTAACTCAGGTTACTTTAGTGACTTTTATAGTTCACCCTGACAAGAATTGTGATTATTACTTGAAGTGGGTTCTCATCCCCTTTAACCTATAATATAATTTCTTACTTCACTAATGCCCCTACCTTTACTCGTGTCACTATCATTATTGATACACATACCCCAGATCCTTCTCTCTTACTTCTACTCCTACTTTTTCACCAACTCTTAGTCCTACACACAAGTTTAATTTTACTCCTCCTTCTCTTCCACTTTTAGTTCTTACTCCTAATTTTACACCTATATATTACTAGTATATACTACTATACTTCTTCTTGGTCTAAAGACAGCTTTATCTTTTGACTAGATTATATGCTTTATACTACAAGGGGCTTTGGATTATTCTCCTACACTCATTGTATAATGTGCCGCAAGTGTCCAGTTGCCAAGACTGCTGCGGGTGTGGTAAAAACAGCAGCAAAGCAGAGTGCCACAAGGCTGGCGCCGAGAGTCCTGCGTGTGCCACGGGCGGCGCTAAGAGTTGCGTCGTGGTTCCCTGGTGCGCCCCGAGTCCACGTGAGTGCTGCGGGAGGCTGGGGGAGGCTTAGCTCAGCACGGAGGGCACAGTGGAGAAGTGCAGCCAGTGAAGAGAGGAGAGAGCTGCGTGAGCCGTGACGGGGGCTCCGCCTTTTAAAACAGTGCTGCAATGAGTCCTGAGGAGGCTCTGCCTTGGTATCCCTGCAGGAGGGTCTGTGCACCTGGCGATCGCAGTGACCCCAAACAGCAGGGAGAAACTGGGGGAAAGCTGTAAGTACTACTTGCACTGGCTGTTGATTCCAGTCTGGGTTTTCCAGTGAGCCTGCAGTTTGTGCTGCGCAGTTGGAGCTGTGGGGAGAGGAGAGCGCAGGGGAGCCCCCCAGATGCCGTTAGGGAAAAGTTTGAAACAAGTGCTTCCTGCTGTGAGTCAGTGAGCAAGACAGGGTAGCAGTAGCCACTGGCGATCCTCCTTCTACCTGCAGTCCCTTTTCGGCGGTCAGCCCGAACCTGGCCTGGCCCTGATCTCTGGCGCAGAGCGGAGGACGGTGGATGGAGGCACAAGTAGGTCCTTGCGTTCCGTGCAGTGGAGGGGCAGGCAGGACCAAGAGCCCCTTAGGAGCGACGAGGATTGAGCCCACCACACAGTGTGACTCAAGGAGCTACCGTCTGTCGGGCTGCATAGTGTAGCTGCAAAAATAAACTATGAGAACAAGAAATTCCAATCTGCTACAACACCAAGAGAAACCCCGCCCTCACAAGTCAGCAAGACGCCACAAGGAAAAAATGCTTTACCCCTCTGGTAGAGGGGCTCCAAAACTGGTGTTAGACTTTAAAGACAGCCTCGTGGAGGTGGAGGTGGATCAAACAGGAGCCTTGCCGTCTGATCCACTACTAGCGCCCGAACTTCAACAAGGACAGGATGCTATTCCACAGGTGACTACGCCTTACCAAGAGCATACTTAACCCTAGCAATAGGAATAAATCAATCAGCGCTAACAGCAACAGAGACATAAGGGACTTTCTGCTTCACAAAGTGCCAAATTTGGCGGGCTCAGGCGCAGGCCATGTTAACATCACAACCAGTCCAATCACGGTTGTCTCTTACACACCGTCAGGACCCCACTCACCCATGCACCTGGCCATTCCACTATCGCCAAAAATAATCATGGTGCCGGGCGGCTTATTAGCACAATCAACCACGGCTCCAACTTTGACCAGTAATAATAACTGCAAAAATAGCCCTCCCAAGTTAGCAATTCAACGGCCGTGGGATATGCAAATGGCTTGCCCGGCCAATTGAGCAAATGGAGCGATTGGAGTGACTGGGGCAATTGGGATGACCGGGCCCCAGGGGGTCAGAACAATTAATGCTCAAGCACTAAGTGCATATGCTGACCCATTTTTAGCCACAGTAACCTTCTTTCCAAATCATAGTAGCACCGCACATGACACTGCACCTTTGATTCCTGTAAGCCCTAGTCCGCAGGGAGTGGAAAAGGCGATGGAGCCGAAGCCGTCCAATCTAGACCATCAATTTATAATAATTAACGATGTCCTGTCCTCAATGGTAAATGCTGCATTAATGCACGCAGATAAACTGGATGCTCAGATAAGCATTTTACAAACAGTCGCTGGACTGATTTCAGGAATAGATTCCAAATTGGAACACCTGAATTCCTTGATCCATCGAGCCCAGGCAAATACAACAGCAACATTTAAACAGCAGGACTGTGGTTGCAGCCCTGTGCTGCTTAACTTGGAAAAGCTCCCAGAGATAATGAATACACTGATTGAGGACCTCAAGTCAGAAACCAGCAGGCATCGGAACACGGTATATTTCCAGCAGAATACCAAGAATAACAAGGATCTCACGCTTATTGAAAATTTGCAGCATTCTCAAATCAATGTCAAAGAACCCCAGCAGGACATCATAAGGACTGTGGAGGAACACCCATGCAGGGCTATAGAAACGGCAACAGACCCCAACCGCGCCAATGCTAAAGAAAAAGAAACTACAATCATCATGCACATGACAAGTTCAGACACCGCCCAAGTTTCACGGGAAAATAAGGAAAGACAAAAAAAGTTGAATAAACAAAGTAAAAACAACTCCATCTCTCACGGTTCAATCAGACATTGGCTGATGCCGGAAAAACAAGAAACTGGGTCCCATACCGATAAGGACTTTGAGACCACTATGCCTCTAAAACCTCAAATCTTAAATGAAAAGACTATCAGTTCCACTAAATTGGGTAAAAATAACCTTGAAACAACCCCTGGGGATGCCTCGGACAAGTGCATGGAGCAACGGACAAAATCGTTGGACACAAGTGAAGTAAAAGTTGTCTGGTGCTCTAACATCCCACAAGGCCAGATACCTTGGGACGGAAGGCATGCCTCGCAAAGAACCCAGGCACCAAACTCAGGGAACCCCTCACTGACCAACGCGGTGGAAAAAGGCTTGAGCAGCACAAACAGAGACATACTAAAAACAAACAATCACCGGGCCGAAGGGGACCTCAAGGCTCTACCAAATCTATTGCCTATAGAGTGAGGGAAGCTTCACCAACCACAGTTAAGTCCGATATGAAAGACCAGATGAAGGCTCCTAACATAAACCAATACAAAAGGGGATGATGGACGGAGCGTTTGAGCCAATCAAACACTCACCCCCAGTCAACTGATCTGGGTTTAATCCATCACCATTCTTTTGCTCACTCAGCCACCCCAGTTCAGACATGGCCATATGCAAATCAGTCTGACCCTGTGCCTCATGGGAACAGTCCAGCCCGAACTGCCAAGCCATGTCTTCCCTGGACCGGAAACAAGCATCCTGGGACAGGTTTCGGATTCATAATCCTCATCAGCCAGGCTATCTTGAATCCAGTGGCCAAGTGAGCAAGGGATTCACGTCTGAGCATACCCTGCCGTCCATCATCCCCTTTTGTATCTCTAATGTAAACCAAGCAGAGGCCAAGGTTGATGTCTTGACACAGAAATTTTCAAACGATTCATCTTGTCAAGACTCGCAGGAAGCTATGACACCACATAAAACTCAACTCCCATGACTCACGACGACCTGAAAATACTGCTCCATCCTGAATATGTCTCACAGGGCAAGTGGGATATCCTTTATCGCAGCAATCTTTTAAAACTTTGCGCCAACATCCCAGGTCTAGAAACCATAAAAACAACTGATATTGAAAGTGTCTCCTTCCTTACTCCAGGACCAGGTGAGTGCAATGAGATTACAGAACTTCTCTTTTTCAATATGGATACGGCCCAGGCATTAAAAAGAAACAAGAAACAACAGGAAGACTCAGGCATAAAGATCACGAGTAGGCCTGCGCTAAAATACCCAATGCCCCGAAACAGAGTTACTCGAAGCAACAAAACGCCTCTCTAGGATTGGAAACTCAAAAAAAGAGTCCATTGATTGAGCCTCTCCCCTTTCTGCTGCCTGCACTGTCCATTCTTCATGGGACCAACGGTGGCACAAATAAAAAATTAACAAGCAATGGCTTAATTAAAATAACCACAAATTTGGGCAAAGGCACTCGGTCTTGCTCATTGGAAAACAATATTAGTGAAGACTGGTCTTGGGTGTCAAGGGCCTTAAATCACAATTCCTAAGTCCAGGTGCTTTGAAAGTAAGAAAACCTTACAGCACCTGTCAATGGATCCTCCAGTCAGGAATAAAAACTCGTTGATTAGCTCTTGGAGTGCAACTATCATGTCCTGGAACGTAGCAGGGATTTTAAAGTTAGTACAAAGCCCAGCGACGCTGCCGTTCTTAGAAGGACTAGACATCATTTGCATTCAAGAAACGTGGGCCATTAAATCATTATCAATAAGAGGATTTGCGGAATACTGTAAACCAGCTATCAAGGAGAACGTATTTGGTAGACCATCTGGAGGTATTTCTATATACATCAGGCACTCTCGGAAAATACAATTCACAGAAATAAAAACACCGTCAAACATGTTCATGGCAGGCACGCTGAAAGGTTTCTCAACAAACAAGAGCCCACTTATAATACTCTTAATTAATGTTTACTATAATCCCCATGGACCGGGAGCCAAGGCCAAGCTGTCTCAGCTAATAAGCCAAACAGAAAATCTTCTTCTACAATTTGCACATATAGAATCAATAATACTTGGGAACTTTAATACACATAACATTGGGGTCAAGTTAACACAAAGTAGCAATTCTACGGCCACAGGGGCCTTTAATGCCCTATTGTGCTCTTATCAGCTGAAATCAGCTCACTCAACCTACAATAATCGAACCACCATTGACTATATTTTACTAAGCAGTCGCCTACAGAATCTTATGAGAGGCAATAAAGTTGATTTACGTAACGAAAGCGACCACGCCGCACTAACAATCATGTTAAACTTTGCAGTTGATATCAGCTATACGCTACAATGCGTTGGGTCATCAAACGGAGAGGAACTGTTTACATTGGTGAGACGAATAAAATGGGGCCCAGTGCCATCTAGCAAGTTTGAGGAATGTAAAAAAATGGGCTACAAAGCGAAAACTACAGGGGTGCAATAGAAAAATGGGACCAGTCTGCTCGCAATCTGGTAATACAACTTCAAGGAGGAACAATAAATAAAACTCTTCCATGTCATTTGCACAACCTTGGCCACATCCCTACAATCAAAGAGAGTGCAAAACAATTAAGAACTAAACGAAGGGCCTATCAGAAAACGGGCTCAGCAATGGCTAAAAAGCTACTTCCAGAAGCAGTAAAAAACCACTCGAAGAAAGTCTGGGCCGCAATGCGCGACTGTATTGAGGCAAAATGGCAAAGATCTTCGACCAATTGAGACCCGGGAAGTTTCAAGAGTTTTGGTAATACCTAAACACCTTAAATCAAGGCGGCAACCAGAGAGAGAACTCACTTGATGCTGACAGCTGGGTAGTCCATGTGACAACATTGTGTAAAGAGGAAGGAAGTATAACACCACCGAAAAAATATTCGGACAAGGCAGGACGGCCATCCAACATTACCCTTCCTATAAATACTGTGGATCACCTGGCTCTCCCTGGAAAAAAAGTTGTCAATAAAAGCTTAAAAAAGATTAGACACAATGGGGCCCCAGGTGTTAACGGCCTGCCTGGTTCCCTTTTTTGGGAAGACACCGACTTTTGGACGAACAAACTGACCACACTATATGCCAAATACCGACTAATGGGGGATGTCCCTGATTCTTGGAGAGGCTCGTTACTGCACCCAATACATAAGAAAGGGCCAAAATCTAACCCTCAAAACTAGCGTATGATTTCCTTGCGTGACATCGAGCGGTACAAAAGGGGGAGGTGATGGACGGAGCATCTGAATCAATCAAACACTCACACCCAGTCAAAAGATCTGGGTTTAATCCATCACCGTTCTTTAGCCCACTCTGCCACCCCAGTTCAGACATGGCTATATGCAAATCAGTCTAACCCTGTGCCTCATGGGAACAGTCCAGCCCGAACTGCCAAGCCATGTCTTCCCTGGACCGGAAACAAGCTTCCGAGGACCGGTTTCTGGCATTCCAGCCGTCTTCAGCCCGGCTTGCTTGAATCCAGTGGCAAAGTGAGCAAGGGACTCACGTCTGAGCATACCCTGCCACACTTATGGCGGCCAAAAGCGGTACAAAAGGGGGTGGTGATGGACAGAGCATCTGAATCAATCAAACACTCACACCCAGTCAAACGATCTGGGTTTAATCCATCACCGTTTTTTAGCCCACTCTGCCACCCCAGTTCAGACATGGCTATATGCAAATCAGTCTGACCCTGTACCTCATGGGAACAGTCCAGCCCGAACTGCCAAGCCATGTCTTCCCTGGACCGGAAACAAGCTTCTGAGGACCGGTTTCTGGCATTCCAGCTGTCTTCAGCCCGCCTTGCTTGAATCCAGTGGCAAAGTGAGCAAGGGACTCACGTCTGAGCATACCCAGCCACACTTATGGTGGCCAAAAGCAGTACAAAAGGGGGTGGTGATGGACGGAGCATCTGAATCAATCAAACACTCACACCCAGTCAAAAGATCTGGGTTTAATCCATCACCGTTCTTTAGCCCACTCTGCCACCCCAGTTCAGACATGGCTATATGCAAATCAGTCTATCCCTGTGCCTCATGGGAACAGTCCAGCCTGAACTGCCAAGCCATGTCTTCCCTGGACCGGAAACAAGCTTCCGAGGACCGGTTTCTGGCATTCCAGCCGTCTTCAGTCCGGCTTGCTTGAATCCAGTGGCAAAGTGAGCAAGGGACTCACGTCTGAGCATACCCTGCCACACTTATGGCGGCCAAAAGCGGTACAAAAGGGGGTGGTGATGGACAGAGCATCTGAATCAATCAAACACTCACACCCAGTCAAACGATCTGGGTTTAATCCATCACCGTTCTTTAGCCCACTCTGCCACCCCAGTTCAGACATGGCTATATGCAAATCAGTCTGACCCTGTACCTCATGGGAACAGTCCAGCCCGAACTGCCAAGCCATGTCTTCCCTGGACCGGAAACAAGCTTCTGAGGACCGGTTTCTGGCATTCCAGCTGTCTTCAGCCCGCCTTGCTTGAATCCAGTGGCAAAGTGAGCAAGGGACTCACGTCTGAGCATACCCAGCCACACTTATGGTGGCCAAATGCAGTACAAAAGGGGGTGGTGATGGACGGAGCATCTGAATCAATCAAACACTCACACCCAGTAAAAAGATCTGGGTTTAATCCATCACCATTCTTTAGCCCACTCTGCCACCCTAGTTCAGACATGGCTATATGCAAATCAGTCTAACCCTGTGCCTCATGGGAACAGTCCAGCCCGAACTGCCAAGCCATGTCTTCCCTGGACCAGAAACAAGCTTCCGAGGACCGGTTTCTGGCATTCCAGCTGTCTTCAGGCCGGCTTGCTTGAATCCAGTGGCAAAGTGAGCAAGGGACTCACGTCTGAGCATACCCTGCCACACTTATGGTGGCCAAAAGCGTTACAAAGGGGGTGGTGATGGACGGAGCATCTGAATCAATCAAACACTCACACCCAGTCAAAAGATCTGGGCTTAATCCATCACCGTTCTTTAGCCCACTCTGCCACCCCAGTTCAGACATGGCTATATGCAAATCAGTCTGACCCTGTGCCTCATGGGAACAGTCCAGCCCGAACTGCCAAGCAATGTCTTCCCTGGACCGGAAACAAGCTTCCGAGGACCGGTTTCTGGCATTCCAGCCGTCTTCAGCCCGGCTTGCTTGAATCCAGTGGCAAAGTGAGCAAGGGACTCACGTCTGAGCATACCCTGCCACACTTATGGCGGCCAAATGCGGTACAAAAGGGGGTGGTGATGGATGGAACATCTGAATCAATCAAACACTCACACCCAGTCAAAAGATCTGGGTTTAATCCATCACCGTTCTTTAGCCCACTCTGCCTCCCCAGTTCAGACATGGCTATATGCAAATCAGTCTGACCCTGTGCCTCATGGGAACAGTCCAGCCCGAACTGCCAAGCCATGTCTTCCCTGGACCGGAAACAAGCTTCCGAGGACTGGTTTCTGGCATTCCAGCCATCTTCAGCCCGGCTTGCTTGAATCCAGTGGCAAAGTGAGCAAGGGACTCACGTCTGAGCATACCCTGCCACACTTATGGCGGCCAAAAGTGGTACAAAAGTGGGTGGTGATGGACGGAGCATCTGAATCAATCAAACACTCACACCCAGTCAAAAGATCTGGGTTTAATCCATCACCGTTCTTTAGCCCACTCTGCCACCCCAGTTCAGACATGGCTATATGCAAATCAGTCTGACCCTGTACCTCATGGGAACAGTCCAGCCCGAACTGCCAAGCCATGTCTTCCCTGGACCGGAAACAAGCTTCTGAGGACCGGTTTCTGGCATTCCAGCTGTCTTCAGCCCGCCTTTCTTGAATCCAGTGGCAAAGTGAGCAAGGGACTCACGTCTGAGCATACCCTGCCACACTTATGGTGGCCAAAAGCAGTACAAAAGGCGGTGGTGATGGACGGAGCATCTGAATCAATCAAACACTCACACCCAGTAAAAAGATCTGAGTTTAATCCATCACTATTCTTTAGCCCACTCTGCCACCCCAGTTCAGACATGGCTATATGCAAATCAGTCTAACCCTGTGCCTCATGGGAACAGTCCAGCCCGAACTGCCAAGCCATGTCTTCCCTGGACCGGAAACAAGCTTGTGAGGACTGGTTTCTGGCATTCCAGCTGTCTTCAGGCCGGCTTGCTTGAATCCAGTGGCAAAGTGAGCAAGGGACTCACGTCTGAGCATACCCTGCCACACTTATGGTGGCCTAAAGTGTTACAAAGGGGGTGGTGATGGACGAAGCATCTGAATCAATCAAACACTCACACCCAGTCAAAAGATCTGGGTTTAATCCATCACCGTTCTTTAGCCCACTCTGCCACCCCAGTTCAGACATGGCTATATGCAAATCACTCCGACCCTGTGCCTCATGGGAACAGTCCAGCCCGAACTGCCAAGCCATGTCTTCCCTGGACCGGAAACAAGCTTCCGAGGACCGGTTTCTGGCATTCCACCGTCTTCAGCCCGGCTTGCTTGAATCCAGTGGCAAAGTGAGCAAGGGACTCACGTCTGAGCATACACTGCCACACTTATGGCGGCCAAAAGTGGTACAAAAGGGGGTGGTGATGGATGGAGCATCTGAATCAATCAAACACTCACACCCAGTCAAAAGATCTGGGTTTAATCCATCACCGTTCTTTAGCCCACTCTGCCTCCCCAGTTCAGACATGGCTATATGCAAATCAGTCTGACCCTGTGCCTCATGGGAACAGTCCAGCCCGAACTGCCAAGCCATGTCTTCCCTGGACCGGAAACAAGCTTCCGAGGACCGGTTTCGGGCATTCCAGCTGTCTTCAGCCCGCCTTGCTTGAATCCAGTGCCAAAGTGAGCAAGGGACTCACGTCTGAGCATACCCTGCCACACTTATGGTGGCCAAAAGCAGTACAAAAGGCGGTGGTGATGGACGGAGCATCTGAATCAATCAAACACTCACACCCAGTAAAAAGATCTGGGTTTAATCCATCACCATTCTTTAGCCCACTCTGCCACCCCAGTTCAGACATGGCTATATGCAAATCAGTCTAACCCTGTGCCTCATGGGAACAGTCCAGCCCGAACTGCCAAGCCATGTCTTCCCTGGACCGGAAACAAGCTTCTGAGGACCGGTTTCTGGCATTCCAGCTGTCTTCAGCCCGCCTTGCTTGAATCCAGTGGCAAAGTGAGCAAGGGACTCACATCTGAGCATACCCAGCCACACTTATGGTGGCCAAATGCAGTACAAAAGCGGGTGGTGATCGACGGAGCATCTGAATCAATCAAACACTCACACCCAGTAAAAAGATCTGGGTTTAATCCATCACCATTCTTTAGCCCACTCTGCCACCCTAGTTCAGACATGGCTATATGCAAATCAGTCTAACCCTGTGCCTCATGGGAACAGTCCAGCCCGAACTGCCAAGCCATGTCTTCCCTGGACCAGAAACAAGCTTCCGAGGACCGGTTTCTGGCATTCCCGCTGTCTTCAGGCCGGCTTGCTTGAATCCAGTGGCAAAGTGAGCAAGGGACTCACGTCTGAGCATACCCTGCCACACTTATGGTGGCCAAAAGCGTTACAAAGGGGGTGGTGATGGACGGAGCATCTGAATCAATCAAACACTCACACCCAGTCAAAAGATCTGGGCTTAATCCATCACCGTTCTTTAGCCCACTCTGCCACCCCAGTTCAGACATGGCTATATGCAAATCAGTCTGACCCTGTGCCTCATGGGAACAGTCCAGCCCGAACTGCCAAGCCATGTCTTCCCTGGACCGGAAACAAGCTTCCGAGGACCGGTTTCTGACATTCCAGCCGTCTTCAGCCCGGCTTGCTTGAATCCAGTGGCAAAGTGAGCAAGGGACTCACGTCTGAGCATACCCTGCCACACTTATGGCGGCCAAAAGTGGTACAAAAGGGGGTGGTGATGGATGGAGCATCTGAATCAATCAAACACTCACACCCAGTCAAAAGATCTGGGTTTAATCCATCACCGTTCTTTAGCCCACTCTGCCTCCCCAGTTCAGACATGGCTATATGCAAATCAGTCTGACCCTGTGCCTCATGGGAACAGTCCAGCCCGAACTGCCAAGCCATGTCTTCCCTGGACCGGAAACAAGCTTCCGAGGACTGGTTTCTGGCATTCCAGCCATCTTCAGCCCGGCTTGCTTGAATCCAGTGGCAAAGTGAGCAAGGGACTCACGTCTGAGCATACCCTGCCACACTTATGGCGGCCAAAAGTGGTACAAAAGTGGGTGGTGATGGACGGAGCATCTGAATCAATCAAACACTCACACCCAGTCAAAAGATCTGGGTTTAATCCATCACCGTTCTTTAGCCCACTCTGCCACCCCAGTTCAGACATGGCTATATGCAAATCAGTCTGACCCTGTACCTCATGGGAACAGTCCAGCCTGAACTGCCAAGCCATGTCTTCCCTGGACCGGAAACAAGCTTCTGAGGACCGGTTTCTGGCATTCCAGCTGTCTTCAGCCCGCCTTTCTTGAATCCAGTGGCAAAGTGAGCAAGGGACTCACGTCTGAGCATACCCTGCCACACTTATGGTGGCCAAAAGCAGTACAAAAGGCGGTGGTGATGGACGGAGCATCTGAATCAATCAAACACTCACACCCAGTAAAAAGATCTGGGTTTAATCCATCACCATTCTTTAGCCCACTCTGCCACCCCAGTTCAGACATGGCTATATGCAAATCAGTCTAACCCGGTGCCTCATGGGAACAGTCCAGCCCGAACTGCCAAGCCATGTCTTCCCTGGACCGGAAACAAGCTTCTGAGGACTGGTTTTTGGCATTCCAGCTGTCTTCAGGCCGGCTTGCTTGAATCCAGTGGCAAAGTGAGCAAGGGACTCACGTCTGAGCATACCCTGCCACACTTATGGTGGCCTAAAGTGTTACAAAGGGGGTGGTGATGGACAGAGCATCTGAATCAATCAAACACTCACACCCAGTCAAAAGATCTGGGTTTAATCCATCACCGTTCTTTAGCCCACTCTGTCACCCCAGTTCAGACATGGCTATATGCAAATCACTCTGACCCTGTGCCTCATGGGAACAGTCCAGCCCGAACTGCCAAGCCATGTCTTCCCTGGACCGGAAACAAGCTTCCGAGGACCGGTTTCTGGCATTCCACCGTCTTCAGCCCGGCTTGCTTGAATCCAGTGGCAAAGTGAGCAAGGGACTCACATCTGAGCATACCCTGCCACACTTATGGCGGCCAAAAGCGGTACAAAAGGGGGTGGTGATGGATGGAGCATCTGAATCAATCAAACACTCACACCCAGTCAAAAGATCTGGGTTTAATCCATCACCGTTCTTTAGCCCACTCTGCCTCCCCAGTTCAGACATGGCTATATGCAAATCAGTCTGACCCTGTGCCTCATGGGAACAGTCCAGCCCGAACTGCCAAGCCATGTCTTCCCTGGACCGGAAACAAGCTTCCGAGGACTGGTTTCTGGCATTCCAGCCATCTTCAGCCCGGCTTGCTTGAATCCAGTGGCAAAGTGAGCAAGGGACTCACGTCTGAGCATAACCCTGCCACACTTATGGCGGCCAAAAGTGGTACAAAAGGGGGTGGTGATGGACGGAGCATCTGAATCAATCAAACACTCACACCCAGTCAAAAGATCGGGGTTTAATCCATCACCGTTCTTTAGCCCACTCTGCCACCCCAGTTCAGACATGGCTATATGCAAATCAGTCTGACCCTGTACCTCATGGGAACAGTCCAGCCCGAACTGCCAAGCCATGTCTTCCCTGGACCGGAAACAAGCTTCTGAGGACCGGTTTCGGGCATTCCAGCTGTCTTCAGCCCGCCTTGATGAATCCAGTGCCAAAGTGAGCAAGGGACTCACGTCTGAGCATACCCTGCCACACTTATGGTGGCCAAAAGCAGTACAAAAGGCGGTGGTGATGGACGGAGCATCTGAATCAATCAAACACTCACACCCAGTAAAAAGATCTGGGTTTAATCCATCACCATTCTTTAGCCCACTCTGCCACCCCAGTTCAGACATGGCTATATGCAAATCAGTCTAACCCTGTGCCTCATGGGAACAGTCCAGCCCGAACTGCCAAGCCATGTCTTCCCTGGACCGGAAACAAGCTTCCGAGGACCGGTTTCTGGCATTCCAGCTGTCTTCAGGCCGGCTTGCTTGAATCCAGTGGCAAAGTGAGCAAGGGACTCACGTCTGAGCATACCCTGCCACACTTATGGTGGCCAAAAGCGTTACAAAGGGGGTGGTGATGGACGGAGCATCTGAATCAATCAAACACTTACACCCAGTCAAAAGATCTGGGTTTAATCCATCACCGTTCTTTAGCCCACTCTGCCTCCCCAGTTCAGACATGGCTATATGCAAATCAGTCTGACCCTGTACCTCATGGGAACAGTCCAGCCCGAACTGCCAAGCCATGTCTTCCCTGGACCGGAAACCAGCTTCTGAGGACCGGTTTCTGGCATTCCAGCTGTCTTCAGCCCGGCTTGCTTGAATCCAGTGGCAAAGTGAGTAAGGGACTCACGTCTGAGCATACCCTGCCACACTTATGGTGACCAAAAGCGGTACAAAAGGGGGTGGTGATGGACGGAGCATCTGAATCAATCAAACACTCACACCCAGTCAAAAGATCTGGGTTTAATCCATCACCGTTCTTTAGCCCACTCTGCCACCCCAGTTCAGACATGGCTATATGCAAATCAGTCTGACCCTGTGCCTCATGGGAACAGTCCAGCCCGAACTGCCAAGCCATGTCTTCCCTGGACCGGAAACAAGCTTCCGAGGACCGGTTTCTGGCATTCTAGCCGTCTTCAGCCCGGCTTGCTTGAATCCAGTGGCAAAGTGAGCAAGGGACTCACGTCGGAGCATACCCTGCCACACTTATGGTGGCCAAAAGCGGTACAAAAGGGGGTGGTGATGGACAGAGCATCTGAATCAATCAAACACTCACACCCAGTCAAAAGATCTGGGTTTAATCCATCACCGTTCTTTAGCCCACTCTGCCACCCCAGTTCAGACATGGCTATATGCAAATCAGTCTGACCCTGTGCCTCATGGGAACAGTCCAGCCCGAACTGCCAAGCCATGTCTTCCCTTGACCGGAAACAAGCTTCCGAGGACCGGTTTTTGGCATTCCAGCCGTCTTCAGCCTGGCTTGCTTGAATCCAGTGGCAAAGTGAGCAAGGGACTCACGTCTGAGCATACCCTGCCACACTTATGGCGGCCAAAAGCGGTACAAAAGAGGGTGGTGATGGACGGAGCATCTGAATCAATCAAACACTCACACCCAGTCAAAAGATCTGGGTTTAATCCATCACCGTTCTTTAGCCCACTCTGCCACCCCAGTTCAGACATGGCTATATGCAAATCAGTCTGACCCTGTGCCTCATGGGAACAGTAGAGCCCAAACTGCCAAGCCATGTCTTCCCTGGACCGGAAACAAGCTTCCGAGGACCGGTTTCTGGCATTCCAGCCGTCTTCAGCCCGGCTTGCTTGAATCCAGTGGCAAAGTGAGCAAGGGACTCACGTCTGAGCATACCCAGCCACACTTATGGCGGCCAAAAGCGGTACGAAAGAGGGTGGTGATGGACGGAGCATCTGAATCAATCAAACACTCACACCCAGTCAAAAGATCTGGGTTTAATCCATCACCGTTCTTTAGCCCACTCTGCCACCCCAGTTCAGACATGGCTATATGCAAATCAGTCTGACCCTGTGCCTCATGGGAACAGTACAGCCCGAACTGCCAAGCCATGTCTTCCCTGGACCGGAAACAAGCTTCCGAGGACCGGTTTCTGGCATTCCAGCCGTCTTCAGCCCGGCTTGCTTGAATCCAGTGGCAAAGTGAGCAAGGGACTCACGTCTGAGCATACCCTGCCACACTTATGGCGGCCAAAAGCGGTACAAAAGAGGGTGGTGATGGACGGAGCATCTGAATCAATCAAACACTCACACCCAGTCAAAAGATCTGGGTTTAATCCATCACCGTTCTTTAGCCCACTCTGCCACCCCAGTTCAGACATGGCTATATGCAAATCAGTCTGACCCTGTACCTCATGGGAACAGTCCAGCCCGAACTGCCAAGCCATGTCTTCCCTGGACCGGAAACAAGCTTCTGAGGACCGGTTTCTGGCATTCCAGCTGTCTTCAGCCCGGCTTGCTTGAATCCAGTGGCAAAGTGAGCAAGGGACTCACGTCTGAGCATACCCTGCCACACTTATGGTGGCCAAAAGCGGTACAAAAGGGGGTGGTGATGGACGGAGCATCTGAATCAATCAAACACTCACACCCAGTCAAAAGATCTGGGTTTAATCCATCACCGTTCTTTAGCCCACTCTGCCACCCCAGTTCAGACATGGCTATATGCAAATCAGTCTGACCCTGTGCCTCATTGGAACAGTCCAGCCCGAACTGCCAAGCCATGTCTTCCCTGGACCGGAAACAAGCTTCCGAGGACCGGTTTCTGGCATTCTAGCCGTCTTCAGCCCGGCTTGCTTGAATCCAGTGGCAAAGTGAGCAAGGGACTCACGTCGGAGCATACCCTGCCACACTTATGGTGGCCAAAAGCGGTACAAAAGGGGGTGGTGATGGACAGAGCATCTGAATCAATCAAACACTCACACCCAGTCAAAAGATCTGGGTTTAATCCATTACCGTTCTTTAGCCCACTCTGCCACCCCAGTTCAGACATGGCTATATGCAAATCAGTCTGACCCTGTGCCTCATGGGAACAGTCCAGCCCGAACTGCCAAGCCATGTCTTCCCTTGACCGGAAACAAGCTTCCGAGGACCGGTTTTTGGCATTCCAGCCGTCTTCAGCCTGGCTTGCTTGAATCCAGTGGCAAAGTGAGCAAGGGACTCACGTCTGAGCATACCCAGCCACACTTATGGCGGCCAAAAGCGGTACGAAAGAGGGTGGTGATGGACGGAGCATCTGAATCAATCAAACACTCACACCCAGTCAAAAGATCTGGGTTTAATCCATCACCGTTCTTTAGCCCACTCTGCCACCCCAGTTCAGACATGGCTATATGCAAATCAGTCTGACCCTGTGCCTCATGGGAACAGTACAGCCCGAACTGCCAAGCCATGTCTTCCCTGGACCGGAAACAAGCTTCCGAGGACCGGTTTCTGGCATTCCAGCCGTCTTCAGCCCGGCTTGCTTGAATCCAGTGGCAAAGTGAGCAAGGGACTCACGTCTGAGCATACCCTGCCACACTTATGGCGGCCAAAAGCGGTACAAAAGAGGGTGGTGATGGACGGAGCATCTGAATCAATCAAACACTCACACCCAGTCAAAAGATCTGGGTTTAATCCATCACCGTTCTTTAGCCCACTCTGCCACCCCAGTTCAGACATGGCTATATGCAAATCAGTCTGACCCTGTGCCTCATGGGAACAGTACAGCCCGAACTGCCAATCCATGTCTTCCCTGGACCGGAAACAAGCTTCCGAGGACCGGTTTCTGGCATTCCAGCCGTCTTCAGCCCGGCTTGCTTGAATCCAGTGGCAAAGTGAGCAAGGGACTCACGTCTGAGCATACCCAGCCACACTTATGGCGGCCAAAAGCGGTACAAAAGAGGGTGGTGATGGACGGAGCATCTGAATCAATCAAACAATCACACCCAGTCAAAAGATCTGGGTTTAATCCATCACCGTTCTTTAGCCCACTCTGCCACCCCAGTTCAGACATGGCTATATGCAAATCAGTCTGACCCTGTGCCTCATGGGAACAATACAGCCCGAACTGCCAAGCCATGTCTTCCCTGGACCGGAAACAAGCTTCCGAGGACCGGTTTCTGGCATTCCAGCCGTCTTCAGCCCGGCTTGCTCGAATCCAGTGGCAAAGTGAGCAAGGGACTCAAGTCTGAGCATACCCTGCCACACTTATGGCGGCCAACATAGAGGGCAAGGCCTACGCAAGTACCCTTCTGGGGGAACTTTCAAACTGGGTAAGCAACGAGGCCCTTCTCCCCTTTTATAAAACAGGGTTCAGACCCGGAGCATCAACAGTGGATAACATTATAGCGCTTCCATACCTTGCGCAGAAGGCAGTGGCACGAAAATGTCTGCCGCTCTTTGCTTGTTTCAAAGATTACAAGGCAGCATTTGATGGCAGAAATTTGCAAGCTGGAGTATTGATCCCCCCTATTCCAAGTTATTCGATCATTATATTCTAGAACTTGGGTCACAATCAAACTTTCAATCACTGCTGCCTCAGAGAAAATCGACACAGAACGCGGCCTGAAGCAAGGGTGTGTCTTAGCTCCAATGCTTTTTAATCTATATACCGCTGACATGGGCCAAGCCCTGACCGGAGCCTCACTAGCAACACCGAGAATTGAACACACCAAGCTCCAACTACTGCAATATGCAGACGACTTGGTACTCCTTCACCACACTAAAATTGGCCTACAAAAAGCTCTAATGGCCATGGCAACCTACAACGCCTAGGACAAACTGATTGTCAATTCATCCAAATCAAAAATAATAATCTTTGGGCGCCATCCGAAAAAAAAACCTGGCAAAATGGAGGATAGGATAGCTGTCTTTGGATTGCACACAACACTACAATTACTTGGGAGTCTGGCTTACTGAAACGGGGCACCCAGGAGTACATCTCGACAAAATACGTACAAAAGGGGAAAGCATTAATTACACCCTTGGTAAGCTTTATGCTACTTTACACAGTCCCACAACAACAGTAATCCAAAGGGTACTGATGGCGAAGTTAATACCATAACTTAATTATGCACAACAGGACTTCCCAGGAAAACTTCCAAGCGTTTTAGAAAAAAATCACTGTTCGGCATACAAAAAGTTATTCCACCGTCTCGCATGTACCAGAAACAATCTAGTGCAGCTCGAATTCGATCTTAATCAACAAAAATTGGAAGAGATGGCCTCCATGAGCAAATACTTTTTTCTCACCATAGTGGCAACAGAGAGCACATTGAAGTCCATCATAAAAAAAATCTTTCTGGAACCTGATAACCCCTGGTCAACCAGCCTATCTGCTGCTAAAGAAGCATTGAATCTCGCAGTGGAAAACTGGGATCCCAAGATAACTAAGTACACCGCCATTAAAAGTGCGATAAAAAAACAGGTTTGCCTCAGCTCAGACACCACTGACCTGGAATCATTGGAAATAAGAGGCTATCACAAGTCCAAAAGCCTCCCACACAGAGATCATAAGTCCAAATTCCATCTTACCCAGGCAGTAGGGAGACAAGCCCTAAATAGGATTGTAGCGATGAGATTACATCCTCTCCCCCTTAATGAACTATACCCTTTGAAGTCGATAAGGATGGGGTCTTCGGAGTGTCCGCTATGAAAATATAAATATGAGAGCTTGGCCCACATCCTATTTTGCTGCCCCGCCTTATGTTTAGAGCGTAGACTTTACCTCAAGCCCATTTTACTACAACAAGGGATCAGATCGACCAAGGAGGCTGTTTATCATCTGTACACACTGGAAACAGTGAAACATATGGCTATGTTCGACAAATTAATACAACAGACACGCCGGAAATTGATGGACTCCCCCAGCTAAGTAATTGGGCCAGTATCTGTACTGATCTCCTACATCGTCGAGACTTAATAGCCTATGCGATTGAGAACGGACTAATGCACTTTAGATTTTTACAATGTGAATGTTTTTAATTATTTAATTGCTCTATTTTTATAGTTCTGAGTAACCATAATACATGTATTCAATACAATTCATTGCATAATGTAATAGCCATTTTTGGATCATACAACAGGAGTAGTTTGAGTTTAGCATTATGCTACTGGCTCTGTCATGTATTAGTCCCCCCCCCAAAAGTTTTCCATTGCAATGCCTAGATGCTGCAGTGTAAATGCATCCTTAGTGAAGTAGTGTGGCTCACTGGTTAGAGGCGGCAGACCTGAGAGCAGAGGATGGCCCGGGACCAGGGTTCGATTCCCGGCGCGGCAGGTTTCTGGACCAGGGTCAGCGGACTCGATAATTCTTTCGCCTCGGTGCCCACTCGGCAACTCTGGGCATTAGCTTGCCTCATCTTCACTAACGGCCCCACCAGACCGCCGGGGATGCCTGGTCTCACCCTGGAGATACCCATTAAGGGACCATCTCTCAGGGAAGCCAGGAAGGGTTTCGCAGCGGTCGAAGCACCTTGGGACCCTACGGGTAAGTAGTGCGCTATATAAATGCCAATACATTTACATTTACATCACCTACTCTCATCCTTCACAGATGTCTCCTTTCTCCCCTTTACACTCTCATTCAGCAGTTCTTATTTATATAATTGCTGCAATTTGTACCATGACTCCAAACAATACTACCACTTTAAACCCTATCCTATCCTATATCTATCCTATATGTAAACTTCCACCCTCGCAACTATTTACACTCTCCTCGTACTACCACTCCTATCCCTTATCCATGCTACTTTTTCTACTGTTGTTCTCATACTAATTTCTTCTCTTACTGCCAATTGCTTCCACTATTACTCCCTTTAACTCCAGCAGTTATTCTTACTTACTCATACTGATGCTTCTACTCTCATTTCTACATAATCCTGCTTACTTTTTCATTACTCCTATTTTTCCTATTGCTCCTTCTCTCATAGTTCCTACTCTCTATTACCCTTATCTGAACTCATCTTCCTTTGCAAAATTTCTGGTTTATCTAATATGTGTACCTAGTGGTTTTTTCTAATCTGCTCTACTACCAAGTTTTCCCCCACCTATACACCTACTACTATGTTGGCACCATCAACTCTATTTCTACTTTTTTATTCTGTATGTTTCTCTTCATCAATGGCACAGTGAACGAACACCGGACAGCTATGCAGCCCACAAGAATGCCACCAGCAGACACCCTCACCTCATCAGATCTGCCAAAAAGGGCCTCCTTTAAAGACAGCCTAGACAACAATGCACATAACAGCAAATCGCTCTTCAACATCGTGAAGGAACTCTCCAACCCCAGCTCCAACACCAACGTCATCCCACCTTCGCAAGACCTGTGCCACTCTCTGGCCACCTTGTTCCATCTCAAGACATCCACAACAGCTTCAACGCCACGACCACCCCAACAACCACTGAGACCTCCGCCCCCACGACCACCATCCACACTCACCGCCTGCTCTCCTTAACCAACATAAACGACAACGACACCATTAAAATCATGAGCACCATCCACTCCGGATCTCCTTCAGACCCATGCCCACACCACATCTTCAACAAAGCCAGCACCACTATCGCACCCCATCCCTAGAAAGCCATCAACATCTCCTTCAAGACAGTTATCTTCCTGGAGAGCTGGTAGCATGCCGAGATCAACGCCTTACTCAAAAAACCCAAGGCAGACCCCAAGAACCTCAAGAACTTCGGGCCCATCTCCCTACTCCTGTTCCCGATGAAGGTCATCAAGAAGACCGTCAACAAACTACTAACCCGCTACCTCGAGGAGAACAGCATCTTGGACCCATCGCAGTATGGCAGCCGCAGCAACCACAGCACAGAAACTGCCCTCATCAACGCCACCAATGACATCAGAGCCCTGTTAGACAATGGAGAGACCCCGGCCCTCATCCTCCTGGACCTGTCAGCCGCCTTCAACACGGTCTACCGCCGTACCCTACGCTCATGCCTGCACGACGCCGGGATCCAAGAGAAGGCCCTGGACTGGACCACCTCATTACTCTCTGGCAGAATCCAGAGCTTCCGCCTGCCTTTCCACTCTGAAGCCACGAGATCATCTGCGGCGTACCCCAGGGCTCATCCCTCAGCCCAATACTGTTTAACATCTACATGGCACCGCTGGCCCACATTGCCCGACTGCATTACCTCAACATCATCTTGTATGCCGACGACACCCAGCTGATCCTCTACCTCACCAAGGACCCCCACACCGCCAAAACCAACTTCCATGAAGGAATGAAAGCCATCGCAGAGTGGATGATGAACAGCCGGCTGAAGCTAAAAGCGGACAAGATGGAAGTCCTCATCCTCTGATCCACCCCCTTGGCCTGAGACGACTCCTTGTGGCCGACCGCTCAGGGAACAGATCCTACACCCACCGACCATGCATGCAACCTAGGGTTCATCCTCAACTCCACCCTCTCCATGGCAAAGCAGGTAAACACCGTCTCATCCTCCTGCTTCAACACCCTCTGTAAGATTTACAAGTGGATCCCCACAGAAACAAGAAGAATGGTCACCCAGGCCCTTGTCAGCAGCAGGCAGGACTACTGAAACGACCTCTACGCAGGAGCGTCGGCCAAACTCCTGAAACGACTTCAACGCCTCTGCAAGGCTGATAGTCAACATCCCTCACCACAGCCACATAACACCACACCTGAGAGACCTGCACTGGCTCCCTGTCTCCCTGTCAACAAGAGGTTAACCTTCAAGCTCCTCACCCATGCGCACAAGGCACTCCACAACACCGGAACAGCGTACCTCAATAGATGACTCAGCTTCTACACCCCAACCTGCCAGATTCGCTCCGCCGACCTCGCCCATGCCACAGTCCCCCGCATCTAAAGAGCGACCTTCGGCGGCAGATCGAACTCCCCACCTCGCCGCCAAGACCTGGGAACACCCTCCCCATCCCCCTATGGCAGACCCAAGACCTGCTGACCTTCAGAAGACTCCTCAAGACCTGACTTTTTGAGCAGTAGCAGCATTCTCCCCCCCCCCAGCGCCTTGAGACCCTCACGGGTAAGTAGTGCGCTTTACAAATGTTTTGATTGATTGATCAAAGTCTATCAATTGGGCCACATAATTCTTACCACTGCAGATTGATTCTTGGTCACTCTGAATTTAATCCATAGATCTGGAAGTGGAATTATCTCTGCTTACTTGCTCTGACTTCAAACGTTCAGAGAACTCAAAAACTTTCCCAGAATGCAAGTTGATATCTAAAAACCTTGGGTCCGATTCACAGAACTAACTTAAGACAAAATCCTAAACTTACTACCATTTTTGTATTCATAGAAGGCACTTACTCATTTTGGTATTCACAGACGGCACTTACCACCCTATTGGATTATATGTTTTATTGGGTCTGGGAATCACTTGTGGTAGAGGGATTGGCAATTTAAGGTCAGGCACCCATGCTTGAAAGAAAACATGTGAGAACCTGTAACTGAGATAGTGAAATAGGCCAGAATCTGTACTACTAGGGCCAGCATTAGGACCCCTTGTACAGGCTCTCTCAGAATGAGGGCATTCGTGTTTCTGTATTAATTAATCTATGCAGCAATCTCAACTGTATCAAATTGTTTATTAAGCAAGAGTTGCATATTTCAGTTTTTTATAATGTTTAATTATCTATGAATAGGAGTATGCATACTGTATAAACCTTTATTGAAGTGTAGCCCACCCTGGATCACCTGTTTCTGCAAGAAAATTGCAATGTAAATATAACAAACTTTGTGACCTGCTTTAGATTTAGTTACCTGTTAAATTTCTTCAAACAGAAAAATATTTTAGACCTACTATGTTTGAATGTTGACAGCTGCTTGAATGCATATGGCAGTACACCCTGTGAATGTGAATGTATGAGTATATGTTTGAATACTCAAGGACATATATGACTGTGGTTGGTTCCCAAAGTGTTTGGATTCACCTGCCCCAATACAAATTTTAAAAAGAATGAAACCACATCACCTGTAATACATATCACAGTCAAAAGGCATAACAAGGGATAACATTTTTTCCTCACATAAATATAGTAATTGGAAGTGCTTGTGGATCACCTTGCGGAGTACATAGCTTTCCTCCAATGTGCACTGTCCCTGTGGAAATAGAGAGGTGGTCAGCTTTCCTGAGAGAAGGTTTTACCAAAAGTATATTCTTTAGATCCTTATAGAATTTGTGGTTGTTTTGTTAAATTCACAATGCAGCATATGTATAGCTCCTCATATGTGACAAACATGTATGGATACACTGAGCACCACTGTGTGTGTTTGTCTGGAACCTGTTTAAAGCAATGCGACAAAATGTGACAGTGAAATTTGTTTTTGCCATTTAAGATAAAATTCAGTTTTTATATGTCAAATATGTCAGCCCTAAAGTGTGCTGTGTAAGCCCACGGGCCAGGTAGTTAAAAATGTGCCACACTACACATTAGAATTTAAATGGCCTCACAATTAACAAAAAGTTAAGTGGCATGGCTAGATTTTCTATGGACATGCCTAGATGCAAATGATCTCAGTGTAATATATGTGCCTGTGGAAATGCTAGAAAGGCTATAAACCTTATTTTCCACTTTGTTTAAAAACTTAATTCACAGTTGAACATATACTTTTCGTTGATTTATTCTGTCTCTGGTTCCTCTTATCCAAATATGATTTTGTTTTGTTGGATTTCTGTTTACTAAATTTATCTCAGTTTCTTTTCAAAAATTGGCTAGGCAATTTCATTCAGTTTTTTGACTTTTCAATATTTGGTACTTCTTTAATTTAACAAGCCTTTAGCAGAGAAATTGTATGCTGCTTCTGCCATAGATATCATCATTGAACAGAGTTTTACTGAGAACTGTCTTGATACCTAACCATGGTTGTTTTATTAAGTTGTCAAGGATATCCTATTCCAAAATTAATAACCCACTGTTAAAACACCTAGAAAGCTGAAGAAAGTAAATCCACAACGGGGATTGTTTATACATGCATATAGTGGAGTCGTTTAGCTCACAGCCCTCAGACAGTGAGAGTGACAGACATGTTTAGGGCATGGCAGATAGTCTTAACTGTTGGTCAGTAGGCAATGTGCTTTGCTATGGTGTCCATGTATGACACTTGGAGACACATACTAAACTTGAGTAAATGCGTTATCTTCTCTAGTAATCATCTAGTCAAAAATCACAAATGTCCTAGGCTGCTATCAAAATAGATCACTCTTCCCAAACTTAAGCACCCATCTATTGGGTTAAGGCAGCCCACCTATATCTGGAAGCTGATTATCTAGCTTTTATTCTACTGGGAAAGTCCCAGAGTAGAAGATTTTCCAGTTTGGCCTGGTTCACAAACAACCAAAACTGCAAATTAAACCAGACCATGCGTTAGGATTACAAGTCATAAATGTTTATACACTGCAACTCAGTTAACCATGGTTAACAATAAATGGTTATTGGCTGTTCTTTTGCTGCAATGCAGAATTACTTTTGTAGGATCCAGCATAGTTTGGAAATGCTTAGGCTTTCACAATAGCTCATGAAAGATTGTTACTGTCACTACAGTAACATCATAATTTCCTAGTACATTACGGAAAGGTAGCATTGGATCACACCAGCATTATAATTATCAATAGTGTAAATGTATTTGTGCTTATATAGCGCACAGCTACCCACAGTGGGTGTCCCGGCGCTTGCTTAGGGAACCCGTCCTGGTATTCCCCTGTGAGATAACCCCGGCAGGGTATCCACAAGGTGAAAGCCAGGCATCCCGCCGCGAGGGGCCGTTGTGGAGATTAAGCAAGCTATTGCCCAGAGTCGCAGAGTGTGAACCCGTGAGTCGAGAAGGCACCGGAGCGAGAATTATCGAGTCCGTGGAATTTTTAGCCCAAGACCCACCGAGGCGGGGAATTGAACCCTGGTCCAGGGCCGATCTCAGCTTCCGGGTCTGCCGCCTCTAACCCCTGAGCCACACTTCTCCACTAGTGTATATAGTGGTATTCAGAGAAAGTCTACAAAAGCACATTGGACTACAAACATCTCTGTCTAATGATCAAAAAGCATTCTTAGAATCAGAAATCACTTGGGAAGAAATTGAAAATGCATTAACTTCGTTAGCAATAGGCAAAGCAATGGGACCTGACAGTATTCCATTGGAATTTTACAAGATTTTTAGGAACATCATAAAACAAGATATGCTTACCACCTTTCTTGAGGCACAAAGAGGTTTACCACCGGAGTCCTGGGCCCAATCGGTAATTATGACATTTCTTAAAAAGGATAAGGATCCATTAAGCCCTGCATCGTATAGACCAATATCATTAATAAATGCCGATAGTAAGGTATACTCTAAAATATTAGGTACACGACTGTCAAAGATAATATCCTTAATTGTGTCCCAAAGGCAACATGGGTTTATCCCAAAGAGAGACACAGCAGACCACGTACAGAGAATTATTGCCATGATGGACTGGGCAGAGGCCTCTAAAACAGCAATTGGGATCACCCTATTGGATGCCGAAAAAGCATTCGATAGAGTGGCATGGCCCTACCTTTGGGATTTGCTGTCTATGAAGGGCTGTGGTCCAGGCATAACAACCGCATTTAAAGCACTATATAAAAACCCGATGTCAGCTGTAAAAATTGGGGCCACTAAATCTGCTCTATTTCCTATCCAATGAGGAACACGTCAGGGATGCCCATCTTCCCCTCTCCTTTTTGCCATCTACATTGACATCTTTCTCAATCAATTAAACCAAGATGAGAATATATTCCCGGTTGAGTTGGGCGGCATCACCTATAGAGCTCTTGCCTATGCAGATGATCTAGTAGTAGTTACTAAGGACACTGAAAGGGCTTTCTCTAGGATTGAAGAATTAACAGCAACCTTTGGCTCCTTCTCAGGATATAAATTAAACCTATCCAAAACACAAATTCTCTTTGTTGGTCAAAACCCTCCGCCTCTCAACAATGTAGTTTCAGAAGCAATTTATTTGGGGATTAAAGTAACTACACCAATTTCGAAGATTCCTAATCTTAATTATGCTTCGATCCTGAAGAAAGCCAATTCAACCTTGGAAAGAATAGATCATCTACACTTATCGCTTCATGGCAGGAATAATGTGTTAAAAATGCTGATCCTCCCAAAATGTATATATTTATTTAGAACAATACCATTGGAATTCCTGTTAGACTTTTTTAAAGAACTTGAAAAAATATCAGGAAGATTCTTATGGGGATATAAAGGCATTCGGAGAGCTTATAAAAAATGATCCTACCAAGAGATAGAGGAGGATGGGCTGTTCCACATTTTTTATTTTATTATTTGGCAGCTGTATTACAATTCATATCCCCTCTGATTTTTGGCAAAAAAACTCCCATATCACAAGCACACTCTCCATCGATATACAAATTAGTATTAGGTACTGAAGCTAATAGTCATCTCTTAAGAATAATAGAACCAAGCTATTATAAAAAAACAACATTTAAGATTATATCGGCTGCATATAAAGCATGGAGAATCATAAATAAATTGGTTGGGATTCCAAAGATTGTAAGATATACTCCCTTAAACTCACCACACTGTTTTCCCCCTATATTTAGAGATCCGGTGATGAAAAGGTGGAATGATAATGGTATTTGTTATCTCTCAGATCTATATTCAGCTAATTCTTCTTCTTTATCTACTTTCTCTGAACTTCAGCACAAATTTAAACTCTCTTCTCACGACTACTTCAAATATTTACAGATCTTTAGCTTCTTAACCTCACTCTCTATCAACGATCAACAAGGTTTCAAAACGATTCTGGTAATAGACAGTCTTTATATTAAAAGAAAAATAGGGTATTTCTATAATGTATTCATGACCTATCTTTTGGATGCTTGAAGATCCAGCTCTGCTGTAACCAGGCGTTGAAGCACACTGGAAAGACACTCTGTCTTTCCAGTGGGAACCCGGTGATGAAGCATGTCACCACCAGGTGGTGAGTGAGGGTTCTTAAAATCACTTGGTTGTGTCCCACTCCCCTATGTATGTAATATCACATTCTTTTTTCCTTTGCATCTCGGACGTTCAGCACGAGGTTGCTATATATGTTTTTTGATTCACTCTTTTGTTGATCTGAGCTATCTTTTGGATGATCTTCCTATGATTCATCATAAATGGGAGGAGAAATTAGGAATAAACGATCCTTTGATAAAAGAATCAATTAAGACAGCTAATTCCATATTGTTTTCGGGGAGATCACGCACTCAACACTATATGGCTATGTGTGATCTTTATTACACACCAGCCAAAGTTATGAAATGGGGGGTTACTGTTGGTATAATTTGCAATCGTTGTACTCTGAGGGGAGCAGATGCAATACACATGTTTTTTTCTTGTATTAAATTAGCTGGTATAATTTCAGAAATTCAAATATTTATTGAAAGAATTACAGGGAGAAAAATAACTCTCTCTCCTGATCTGATATTATTTGGTTTATCAACAGACTCTATAGAAAGAGAACACCAACACTTCATATTTATTATGATGTCTGAATTTCGTGCATGTATCACTCAGGAATGGATTAAACCGGAACCACCATCTTTTTGTATGTGGAGGGCTCGTTTACCAGATAGATTTAAATTTGAACTTGCTATATATGCAACAAAAGGAAGGAAAAAGACAAGTAGGTATGAAAATCTGGACAAAAATGGATCAATGGGGAAACGGCTTAAATATTTGTCTGACTCTACCTAAGTTAAAAATTCACTGTTTCCCCTTAGAAACGTTTGTTTTTTCGTTGTTCTATTTCTTTGTATTTATCGGAGAACGTGTTGTTGTTCTGATTATGTGCTATGTAATGAAATAATCAGTTTTGTTTGCAACAAAAAATCAATAAAAAAATAAATTAAAAAAAGGACTACAAACATACTAATGCCTTTGTCATGGAATTAACATACATCTTCAGAAATCACACTGCCTTACATCGATATTTATGACAGGCAAAGTATGGATTTTTCTATACTTAAATATAGTATTGATAAACATAAAGAAAAACATCATTTAGAAGTAAAGGTAAAAAAGTGCTGTTTTATGAACGATCTATTCTGTAAGGTGATGCATCAAAATTCAGCTGTAGTTGGATCTACTGATACTCAGATATGTACCCCACAACCCTTCTTTGTTGATCGGCCATTTTAACTTGTACTGATGCTGTTGCAGGGATTCTGATCAGGAACAGAGCCATGCTTGTGACCATAGAATGTCAGTAGATAGGGACTGAGTCACCATACCACTTAAGTACCCAGGAGATCGAGTCCGACTAGCTAAAGTGTCTCACTTGCCATCCAAAGCCTATCCAGAGAGACAAGTGAATTGACACCCCAGAACACAACACTCCTGACCCTCTCAGGGATCGTGGTATCAGGACATACCCTTTCGCATTTGCACTCATCCACAATATAACATAACAGAGATACAAAGGAAGTTTGAAACTTTTTTTTATCTAATGTGCTCTAAAATGCAGCATTCGTGCAACAATCAAGAAACAAATGCTATACAAAAATACTGTCAGCATAGTCAGTAAACCATATATTATGAAAAGCTGTGTCATATTATAAGACAGTTTAGCCTAAACCCCCTCCTCTGCATCAGAAGTTGAATGATTATATAACAAAGATCTCCGGGTTTAGTAGCAGACTCCATACCTTAGCATGCACAGGTGGACGTTCTGCATCGCAGGTACAGCCATGATCGCCTTCTCAGAAAATCACTCTCTCTTTGTATGTTACATTGCTGTGCATACCTATATGACAAGGTGTCTATGCTCACAAACAACAGCTGCAGTCATGTGTTGTGTCTAGGTGCTAGTGCCTGACCAGAAAGAAATAACAAGGGACATTGTTGTTTGACTTTGTCTGCTGTGTTCAGACCTATGGGTAGATGCATCAACGTTGTCATTTGCAATTCCTTATTTGCGAAAAATAAGGAATCGCAAATAAGGAATCGCGAATGGCAATGCATCATTTATTTCGCAATTTTATTGATATTCGGTAAAAATCGCAATTTTTACCGAATCGCAATAAAATTGCGAGTTTCAAATAGCGAATTCGCAATTCCCATTCATTCCTATGGGCTGAAATGCCCATAGGAATGAATGGGAATTGCGAATTCGCAATTTGAAAATCGGAATTCAACAAAGCATTTCAAGGGTGGGGAGGGGGGCCCAAAGGACCCCCCCCTGCATCCATGAAATGCACTTTTACATGTAAGTTACATACACACATGTCCTAAAGACATGTGTGTCTGTAACTTAACAGTTTAAAAAATGCATTTTTGTGCTTTTTTAAACAATTTTGCAAATTACCACGAGGTTCAAACTCGTGGTAATTTGCACTTGCAATTTTAAAATTCGCTAATTTTTTAACAATTATGCATTCCATTTAAGGAATCGCACAATTGCGATTCCTTAAATGCAATCGGATTTAAGAAATTCGCAAAATTAGCGAATTTGAACAAAAACTAATGATGCATACCAAAAAGCATTTTTGGAGTCGCAAACGGCCGATTTTAAGGAATCGCACCGTTTGCGACTCCAAAAATGCTTGATGCATCTGGGCACTAATCACTGGAAAAAACAAGATGGGAAAACAGCTACAAGTTCTGTGTAAAATACAATGTGGCACAAAGATAAACATGTTTATATAGTAAGGTGTGCAAAGACAATGCGGCCTGTATTGTGCAAAGTTAGGCTAAAATAGGGAAAACTATAATGGGCATGCACTGAACACTTGACAGTGCTTGCTCATATAAATGATAAAAAGCAGGATCAGGATTTAGGCTATCTTGCTGGTTAAGTTGAATGTATTTGTTGGCATTCAGTTTAACATTCTGGACCTTCATCATTCAACCTTCACTACAGATTCATTGCTCATTGCGTGCCACACAATTGAACTAAGGCCTGTGGCATCACCATGGAAACAAAACATGTTCACTGCAGGAGTTAGTATTACTGAAACAAAAGCACACATAGCTGGGTTATGCATCCAGTTAGGGAAAATACATAAGCCACCACCATTTACTCCAAATATAAGGTGCAAGCACATTGTCAACCACAGGGGTCTGTCTTGTAGGAATTCATTTAATGTCAAGAGCTGGTGTTTGCAACATATGTAAAGTCAACTTAATGAAACTCCTAGCCAGCTACAGCACTGAAACAACTGATTTGAAAAAGGCATGCGCTTGTAGATGGAATTTTGTGCTAGTTAAAATATTTTTAAATGTAGAGCATCTTATTATGCTACATAATGTTGCTGCCCACAAAATGGAATTCTTTTATTGGAATTCTTTTATTAGAAACTCAACTCACAATTTATCCTTGATCAAAACCTAGATGTGTAGTAATGACCATTTGATTAATTTGAACCTATTATATTGTATTATAGAGCAGCTGAGGCTGCGGGTCCGTTAATTGTTTTAAAGACGTCCACATATGGATTAGTCTATAAACCGCTTTAATTTATTTTTCATATACGACATTCCTTGAGTTCTGTTGAATTGCCCAGAGGAATTGTTTATGATTACGATACCCCCATTAACAGAAAGATTAATATATATAGATCCATCTAACTCCCTTATATCTGTCCTATTTATGAATGTGTATTCCAATGGTAGTCAGTAGTAATGAAGATGGGTGGGCTAAGGTACTAGTGTTGAAGAAATCACACTCAAGGTCCATAGTGCATGGTATCATCATAGCGGAATATTTACGTGGCAACTGTGCACCTTCAGGACTTATCGTGACCAATGCCCCAAGACTTTTCTTGGTTGACAAAGAGTTTATAAAGGATTGGTCAATGATTGCCTGGAAGTGTACAAGGGACTGGCTAGTCCTGATTATTAAAACTGCAAAATGAGTGGCAGATAAAATAATGATCGAAATACAGATTTTGGAGGGCCAAATAAAAGCAACAGTTAAATCTACGCCTTTTAAGCATAGTCAGGAGGACAGTAATAAGAAAAACAAAGAATTTAAAGATTCAATCCTTTTTTCTAAGCTAGAAAAATTAAAAAAAGATCTAGCTAAGTTCTCCACAGAGAAAATTTACCCTTATACGAGCGAGACATACGTCATACCAGCCTTCAACCGTAACGGACATAGAGGGAGGTCTACTTATGCTACTTCTAGCTCAGAAGAGATCTCCAGCGATTCTGATACCTCCCAGAATGACAATACATCAAATAAGAACAGAGGACGAGGAAATAAAAGAGGTTTGAGAGGGAACTTTCACAACCACAACCAATTGCAGACATGATGGCAGCCTAACCCATGGATGTATGGTTCCAATTTTCTACAACAAATGGGACCTTTCTGTCCCTCATAGGTGCAGCAGGGCCCCGGTATGCCGCCTTTTTTAGGGTTTGGCCTGAGAAGAATAAGGGGCAGAAGAAGGCAGGGATCGCCACAACAGGTCCATTGGGGTTTAACATCACAAGCCACAATGGACTTACGGAGCGGGAAGAAGATACCTCAAGAGACAGCAGGGACGAGCAGCAGGACAAATGCGCCAGTCTCGTGATTAATTTAAGTTCTTACACTCTCACAAGTGATGAAGAGAATCTCCTGAATAGAGGTTTAGGCTTTGTAGCCACTCACAATGGGGACCCATTTGTGGCTCAGGTTGAATAGGCAAAGTTTTTTTAGGAAGGTCAGACTCCACTACTTTTTTGCCAAACAAACCAATATAGAAACAGGAGCCGTTGACAAAAATACTGGTTTAAAGAAACCTTCCACGTTCAATCCTCCAAATATTGGTTTACCTGCAAAGGTGCTCACATTTGTAGAGGCGGTTGAGAATGACATCAATAACCTCTTCCAGTTCAAAAAGAAGAACTCTTATGTCAATCTACCAAGAAGGGAACAACAAGCTTTGCGTTCACTCACATCGAACGAAAGTATCATAGTGAAGCCTGACGATAAAGGCGGTGCCATTCTTGTTTTAGACACTGCAACTTATCGTAATGAGTGTTTGAGGCAATTGCAGGACCAGAAATCATATTGTCCCCTAAACGGGGACCCCACAGAGAGGTTGCAGAAGATCATTGGTCATCTAGTGGAGGAAGCTACATTTGAAGGATGGATTACACCTCAGGAGGGTCAATTCCTCCAAGTTTCTCAACCATCCATCCCTTATTTCTATTGCCTCCCGAAGGTTCATAAACCTCAGAGACCTCCATCGGGGAGACCCATCTTCTCGGGTATTGGTTCTATTTTCGAACCACTCTCCACCTTCGTGGATAATTTCTTGAACCCGATGGTAGGAAAAATGCCTACCTTTCTCAAAGACGCCAAAGATGTCTTATGTATGCTACCTGAGATAGAATTCGATATGGTTACTGATCTCCTCGTCTCATTTGACGTGGAATCACTGTACACGTCTATTCCACAAACAGAGACACTTGAGGTAGTGGGTAATCTATTACAACAAAGGGACCTGCAATTAATCACACCTGCCTCAATCATTATGAACCTAGCAGAGATAGCGATGAGGGAGAACTATTTTAGGTTCGAAGACACTACCTACCTACAAACATCTGGGACCAGTATTGGTAGTGACTTCGCTCCTAGTCTCGCTAATCTCTACGTTCATCATTTTGAACAAACTGAGATTCTTACACCTACCAATCCCTTCTATGTATCGCTTCGAGTTTGGAAGCGATACATAGATGACATTTTTGTTGTCTGGCGAGGCACAGAAGAGAATCTGATCGAGTTCCACCAGTGATTAAACTCACGCAACATCGATCTCAACTTTACGGTGGAATACAGTAAGACACATCTGGCCTTTTTAGACCTTACAATTCGAGACACAGCAGAAGGACTTGGTTCTGAGTTGTACAGGAAGCCCATGGCCTGTAATGCACTACTGAGTTATGAAAGCTGCCACCAGAGGGCCTTCAGGAACAATTTATCGTTTGGACAGTTTCTGAGGGTACAGAGAAATTGCTCTAGTAGAGAGGACTTTGAGGTACACTCTGCTAAACTGGCAGAACAACTTCGCGAAAAGAAGTATCCCGAGAAAATCATACGTCAGTGCAAGAAGCGAGCATCTAATAACAACCGTGATGCTCTTCTTGATTTGTCAGTACCAAAAGAGAAAACAGAGAGGATCACGTCTGTAAACACATTCCATACCAAGTCAAACCAGGTTCAGAAAAATGTAAAAAACATTGGTCAATTCTAAAAACAGGGGGTGACAACATACCCATGCCACTTTTCGCATTCAAGAGAGGACAAAATATAAAGGACCAACTTGTACATACAAGACCTAAAAACCAAACACCAAGACAAGTTGGTACCCTGTGGGGCCTCCCACCGGTAGAAGGCCACCATCCTTGTGTCATGTGTTCTACCTGTCCTCAAACTTGTAAATCGACGATGGTAGACATTGGCACAAGTAGACTGTGACAGCAGCGGAAATTTACAAATTGCAATAGTGAGAACATCATATATCTCCTTACATGCCCATGCCGTAAACGGTATGTTGGCATGACCACGAGAAGAATAAAAATTCGAATTTCTGAACATAAGAGCGCTGTACGATGCTGCAAACAAGCAACACGTTTGACATCACACTTTTTGGAGGTCGGCCATGGTCCAGATGATTTTATTTGGACAGTCCTTGAACAGCCCGATATTCCTGAGTTGTGTTCTGATGTCAGCAAACTCAAACAGAAGTGGGTTTATAAATTAAACAGCGACAAAGATGGTTTGAATGAACCTATACCTTGGATGGTGTTATAGTATTGATGAATAATTTTTCAAAAATATCTGTACATCATCATTTCATTTGAAGAGTGTTATGAACAGATTACCCTGACAAAGTTCGAGAGGGGTCATGACACAGAATAGCCGATGTTTGTAATGGATGTACTTCCTAGTTTTTGGTAATGAATGTGTTGCTCTCACCTGATACCATCCTGGTGGTACTTCTCTAACTGTTCATCAGGTTGGTTTCCTTATTCTCAGGGATACTAGACAGGGAAGACTCAGAACATGTCTTTCAAATAAGCAGTCCTATGTAAACATATTCTCATTCTTCTACTGGTTTCGTATGTGGTTTCATAGCTGAAACATATTTGTTTTAGCTCTGATTGACAGCGAGGGGTTGTTGTACTTTTTTATGATATTGCCCATTTCTCCAACTCCCCATACTTATACTATAAAGTTAAAGCGAGATTTTAGACAGTTTGTCTCCTATTGTATATACTAGCGTTTATATATGAAAAAATAACAAACACACATATTTCGGGGTTGTCAATTTCTACATAAAATTAATTTTATCTTGACCTTCTGCGTCTATAAGTACAATTTGGTTCTTTTTAACATCTGAGAGATGGATTGGTGTCAGTACAACGTGATGTATTACAACGCGTTCCGTTACAACGCGATTTTTACATCGCAAATACCATTACAATGCATGCCATTACAACGCATGGCATTACATAGCAGATACTTTTACAACGCATGGCATTACATCGTAAGTATAGGTAAGTATATCTTTTTAAAAAAAAATTTAATAAAGTTAATTAAATTAATTTAAAATAATAAAAATAATATAACATTTTTAAAACAGTAATTAATTTAATTATAGTAATTTAATTAATATTAAAATTGATATTAATTTAATATATTTAAAATAATATAATTAATGAAATATAAAAAATTGATAAATAGAAAATAATATAATGTAATTAATTACAATAAATATAATTATAATTAAATTAAATTATAAATAATACATAATATAATTATATTTAATAAAATTAAAAGAATTTAATTAATTAAACATTTTTAAATAATATAATTTAATTATAATCGTTTATTAATACAATTAAATTAATAATTGAAAATATAGTTATAAATGTAATTAAATTAAATAAAATTAATTTAATTAATTTAATTTATATAAAGTCGTAATACCCCTGTACCCCCAAAAACAAACCCAGCCCTAAAACCTAAAAACACCCCTGTACCCCAAAACCCAAACCCTGCCCTAAAACCTAAAAACACCCCTGTACCCCAAAACCCAAACCCTGCCCTAAAACCTAAAAACACCCCTGTACCCCAAAACCCAAACCCTGCCCTAAAACCTAAAAACACCCCTGTACCCCAAAACCCAAACCCTGCCCTAAAACCTAAAAACACCCCTGTACCCAAAAACCCAAACCCTGCCCTAAAACCTAAAAACACCCCTGTACCCCAAAACCCAAACCCTGCCCTAAAACCTAAAAACACCCCTGTACCCCAAAACCCAAACCCTGCCCTAAAACCTAAAAACACCCCTGTACCCCAAAACCCAAACTCTGCCCTAAAACCTAAAAACACCCCTGTACCCCAAAACCCAAACCCTGCCCTAAAACCTAAAAACACCCCTGTACCCCAAAACCCAAACACTGCCCTAAAACCTAAAAACACCCCTGTACCCCAAAACCCAAACCCTGCCCTAAAACCTAAAACACCCCTGTACCCCAAAACCCAAACCCTGCCCTAAAACCTAAAAACACCCCTGTACCCCAAAACCCAAACCCTGCCCTAAAACCTAAAAACACCCCTGTACCCCAAAACCCAAACCCTGCCCTAAAACCTAAAAACACCCCTGTACCCCAAAACCCAAACCCTGCCCTAAAACCTAAAAACACCCCTGTACCCCAAAACCCAAACACTGCCCTAAAACCTAAAAATACCCAAACACCCCAAAACATATACATCAGTACCCCAAAACATATACTCCTATACTCATACTTATTTTAAAAAATACTTAAATTAATATATTTAATTTATAATATTTAAAAACGAAATAAATATTTTTTGATAATTAATAATATTTAAATCAATTATAAAATATTAAATAAAATTAAAAAAAAATTAAATACTTACCAATACTTACGATGTAATGGTATGCGTTGTAATAGCATCTGCAATGTAAAGCCATGCGTTGTAATGGCATGCATTGTAATGGTATTTGCGATGTAATAGCTGCGTTGTAACAGCATTACGTTGTTAAAGATACGTTGTAGCAGTAACACACCCTGAGGGATACCGACACCGATACCTTTACCTTTCACATCACGCTTTTCGATGTGGACTACATTTCCCATACACCTTCAGATCACGTGGCATAATATCGAAATGACTTAGATCACGTGAAGAACTATCGAGACTCACTGGTGCATATCAATATAACAATCATGAAAATATATGACTAAATGCCCGCATTCATGACAGAATCAAAGATTGGTTCTGATAAATGTGGGCGCGTCACTATATTCACTTCATTCGGACGACAACTCCCATTAACGTATGATTGGTTCACATGTCCGGAAGTGTTTTACAAATTTGCCACTCACAAGCCATTCGGTGCCTCCCCAGTCAGCGCAGAGGGACGCTGGGAGACACCGATGGACAGGTATGAGCTGCAGCCACCTTTGGTTAGTTACGCGACCCCCAGCATTCACTGGCTTCCTTTGTAGCTTTGATGCTCAGCCGTTTCATATACGTGCTTTGTACCGGGTTTTGAAATGTTATGCGCTGGTTACAGCTAGAGCACTGACATGGTAACTTAAAATATGCGCGTTTTGGGCACATTACATATGCAGGACAGAGTACAAATAAATGCCTCGTGATTAGCTCTGTATAACGGACAGCGATTTACGAGTATAGATGCACCAAGTGGTTTTTAATAGAGAGGAGTCTTACAATTCTATGTCAGGACAGGAGGCTCCGATTATGCTTTCTCATTTCTTTAATGAAATGCTCAGCAGCCAATCAAAAAACAGAACTACAAATCCCATGAACACTTGGGAATGACCTCAGGAAACACTATAAAAGGTCCATAAATCAGTCTTTCTTCCTCTTTCTTTGCTGCTCCGCAGCCAGTTAAGTCTATTTTGCCTTACTTGCATTGCTTTTCTTGTAATTGCTCTGCTTTGGTGTGTACACTTGCCTTGTATTGCGCTGTTTGTGCTTTATTGCGAGTTGCTTGTGTACTCTTGTTCGGTTTTCATTACCGATATTTCCTTCCTGCGTCCGTTGGCGGCGTGTCTTCCTGGGAGCGTGTGTTCACCTCCCTGCGCCTGGCCGCGTCCTTGTGCCCGGTTGCCTTAGTGGAGTGGGAGCAGGGGTCGTCGGCTTCTTGGGGGAGCGCGAGCGCTCTCGAGCCGGTGTTTCAGTGGCAGCGACGTCGCGCATGCGCGTTGCTTGTTTCCGGTTTCTGGCTGTTTGCCTCACGCCGGTCGAGTGAAGGAACGCTTCTCACCAGCGCTCACGCCCACAGCCCTGAACTTTCGACCCCGTCTACGCCGATGCACGCTGAGGTGTTTTGGCTGATAATTGTGCATAGGCTCTGCCTAGAGTGGTTTATTGGCAGGCTCTCTCCCTCCACGTTCTATTGACTTCGGAGTTTGGTTCTTTCGACCATCTCTTGGGCCTGCTTTGGGGTTCTCACTCCCCCTTACTGGTATCTCGATACCCCATATTCAGACAGTCATCTAGTGGGCATTTACTTTTGTACTTCGATACAATGTCTGAATACTACGACGCAGACGATGACTGTTATTACAATGAGGAAGAGGATGACTCCATGGAGTACAACCTGGTCGAGGAGTTGGACAAGGGTGTCCAATTTTCAGTCAACAAGGCCTTGGTTCGAGCCATTACACCTCTTAAACGACACCTCAGTGACTATGCTGTGCAGCAGGGGTGGTTGCCGCCTTCTCAAAAGGCTGCGAAGTCCCCTCACAATCCGCATAAATCGGACTTTCAAAGGCTGGCACGGGCCTTGTCTTCGGACAAAACCAAAGCTTCTGTGTCTCATCCTGTCGACGAGTCGGACCAGGCTCAGGCTTCTTCGGAGCACGACTCTTCACCCCCAAAGAAGCGTCTCCGTAAGGAACGTTTTGTGGACGCACCTGAACGTCCCCTTCTCTTGAACTTTGAGCCGGAGGATATCATCCACCCCAACTCAACGTCATGGTTGCCGGCTCCGGCTGTGGCCGCCTATCTTGAGGCGCACGTTCGCCACCCCTTCGAGGCTCCTGTCAGGGCTCGTCTACGCTCGGAGTGTCCGAGGCCGGATCTTGCGGACAACATGGCGGAGACACCGGAGGTGGATCCAATGATGGCAACGTACCTCAAGAAGTACGCCAAGGACCCCAAGAAGGGTCTTGACCGCTCGTGGAGGTCCTGTCAGGACAAGTTGATGGATATGCTGGGCCCTCTCTCTAAAATCTTGGATTTGGGCTTCAAGGCCAAGGAGGCTTCCGCGACCGTCAACCCTGACGAACTTATTGAATGGGCTCAACGAGCTGTCTGTATGTTTGGCAACGTTAATTGCGCCATTTCCGCGGAGAGACGCAGGTCCATTCTCCTCAAGCTTGACCCAAAAATTGGCGGAATTGGCCACGTCTGAAGCCGGCCCGGAGGCGCAAGGCCTTCTTTTTGGGCAGCCTTTCCTCAAAGAGTTGACCAAATTCGTGTCCGCCTTTAGCGGCATTGACAAGGCGCAGGCGTCTTTGCGCCGGGCCATGCGTCCGGTTTTCAACAAGGCCGGACGACGGGGACGGTCGTTCGGCCGCGGGTCACAGCAACAGTCCCACAGGGGAGTCCCTCAACAGCGCAGCGGTCAGTATGACGCCGGTTATTCCACCCGCGCAAATTTCTATCCTTCCCGGAAAGGAAAAGGCCAGTACGGCAAGGGACGATCTGGTGGTCACCAGGGACAGTACCAGGATTCCGGAGCTACAGGTGAGCTTGATTCAAGCATGCGATGTGATGCTTGGGGGCAGGATACAGTTTTTTCTAAACAATTGGCGCATGATCTCCAGCGATGCTTGGGTGCTGGAAACCGTTCAAGGATTCAGAATCGAATTCTATCACCCAATTCATCAGACCCGGCTGCCGACCCCTATGCTTTTTTCATGTCACTCTCGAGACAGTATGTCAAAGGAGATTCAGGAACTCCTCAGCAAGGGGGCGATTGTTCCAACAGTACGCCATCCTCAGGGCTTTGTCAGCTCAGTCTTTCTGGTGGAGAAAAAGGGAGGCGGCTCCCGCCTAGTTCTCAACCTGAAAGACTTCAACAGCGGGGTTGTATACAGGCATTTCAAGATGGAGGGCATCCATCTTCTGAGGGATCTCCTTCGGGAAGGGGATTGGATGGTCCGATTGGACCTGAAAGATGCTTATTTCTCCATCCCGATATTCGGTCCCCATCGCAGATTCCTTCAATTTCAATGGCTGGGTCAGTGGTACGAATATCAGGTTCTCCCGTTCGGTCTCTCGTCAGCCCCGTGGTGCTTCACGAAATTGCTGAGGCCTGTGGTGGAACATCTTCGTTCCAGGGGGGTCAGACTGATTATTTACCTGGACGACATCCTTTTTATGGCGGATTGTCCCCTCAAGCTCCTACAGCATCTGGAGTGGTCCATCACCCTTTTGCAATCTCTGGGTTTTCTGGTCAATGTACCCAAATCGGTTTTGGTTCCCGCTCAATCTATCGATTTTCTGGGTTTTCGGATCGATTCCTTGACTTGTCAACTTCTCTTACCCAACCAGAAACTCCGTTACATCAGGAGAGAGTTGACGTCTGTTATTTCCAGACAGACTGTGTCGTTGAGGTCGTTGGCGCGTGTAGTGGGCCTTCTGGCGTCCTCCATTCAAGCGATCTTCCCGGGTCCCTTACATTACCGGGCGATGCAACGCTTGAAGATTCAGCATCTTCGGAAAGGTCTCCGCTATTCAGATCAAATTCCTCTTTCGTAGGAAGTGCGGATGGAGATGCAATGGTGGCTAGACCACATGGAGGCATGGAACGGTCGAGCCCTGTTCGGGTCTTCTCCGGAGCTGGTGGTAGAATCGGATGCCAGCCAATGGGGCTGGGGAGCCCGTTGCGGGTCCATCTCGACGGGGGGTCGTTGGTCTCCCCAAGAATTGTCCCTTCACATCAATTGCCTGGAACTCCTGGCAGGGTCCTTTGCGATCCGGTGTTTTTCCCCCATGCAAGCGAATTGTTGCATCCTGCTCCGGATGGACAACGTGTCGGCAGTCCGTTATGTGAACAAACTGGGCGGGACACGGTCCAAGATTTTAGCGGAGATTGCCAAAGATTTTTGGCATTTTTGCCTCCACCGGAAGATCACAGTTATTGCCGAGTATCTTCCGGGCCGCAACAATCTAGTGGCGGACTGGCACTCCCGTCATCTTCGGGACTACAGCGACTGGAGACTTCACCCTCGAGTCTTCCGTGCCCTTGTTCATCTTTGGGGCCAGTGTCACCTGGATCTTTTTGCATCTCGCCTCAATACGCAGCTTCCCCAGTTTTACAGCTGGAGACCGGACCCCTCAGCTCTGGCCACGGATGCTTTTCTCCAACAGTGGCCCTCGACTCTTTGCTATGCATTTCCCCCGTTCATGATGCTTCCCAGAGTCCTGGCTTACGCCAAACGCTTTCGAGCGGAGCTGATTCTGATTGCTCCCTTGTGGAGAGTTCAGGCATGGTTCCCGGTTCTCCTGGAGATGTGCTGCACCCCTCCTCTCCTTCTTCCCCAGAAGCGGACTCTATTGCAGGATCCTCTCGGGTCTCCGCATCCCCTCATTCTCGCCGGCACTCTCCAATTACTGGCATGGCGAATTTCGGGGATCGCTGGTCAATCCCAGGCATTTCTAGCGACGCTGCCACCTTTATCAGTAACGCCTGGTCTCCCAATACCCACAAGCGGTATCGGGGAGCTTGGAAACGATGGAGTGATTGGTGTGCTCAACGGGAGGCTGATCCCGTTTCGGCAGATGTCGGTCTAGTTATTAATTTCTTGACTTCTTTGGCCACGTCGGGCCTTGCCTACTGGACTGTTAGTAGTTTTAGGTCGGCGATTTCGGCAGGTCACATCCATATTGATGGTAAACCTGTTGGGGAACATCACTTGCTGTCCAAACTTTTGAAAGGCATCCGCCTCGCAAAACCTCCCACACCGAAGTATGTGTCTCTGTGGGATGTTTCGATTGTCCTGAGATTCTTGGAGGCCTGGCCTTCTAATCTTCTATTGTCCCGGAAACAGTTGTCTGCAAAACTGACAATGTTATTATGCCTAGTTTCTTGCAAACGTGTTTCGGATATTCGGGCTTTGGACCTAGCGGGCCGTTCCTTCACGCCTGAAGGTGTTACTTTTACTCTTTCTCAAAGGACTAAAACCAACACCTCATCCATTTCCTATCCTGCATTCCCGGATCATCCCAACCTGTGTGTTGTGCAATGTTTAAAGGATTACGAGGTGAGTACCGCTTCTTTGCGCGCGGATTTGCAAGGTCAGCTATTGATAGCGTTACAGAAGCCTTTTCGCCCCGTAGCCCCAGCTACATTGGCTCGCTGGGTGCGCTGGCTTATGTCCGAGGCAGGCATTGATGTCTCTGTGTTTGGGGCGCATTCTGCTAGAGGGGCAATGGCCTCCAAAGCCTTTTCTATGGGTGTAACTCTGTTTGATATCATGAAGGCTGCAGACTGGTCTTCGGATTCTGTTTTTAAGCAATTCTATTATAAACCTATTGTTAGTGTTGCCTCTGTTGTAATTGACGAGCTTTGAACAAGCATAATCGGAGCCTCCTGTCCTGACATAGAATTCAAAATTTGCAAACATTCGTGACAAGAATTTTCAATTCTATTAAGGACAAGGAGGTGAGGATTATCCCACCCGGACTATGCTTAATTGATATTAGCATGTACTGTATATCGAATTTGTATTATTACAGTTGTGAAGAATTCTATATTGTTTCCCTCCCCTGTATTCTTGCTCCCTTGATGTTGGGATATTACGGCTCTGTCTCTGTTTCAGGTTCCGACCAGAAGTGATCTGGTTTTACATCATGAGCCTCACCTGTCTCCTTGTGCACGGACCCCGGATGTTTCCTCCTTTGCGTTGAAGATCTTGTGGATTTCGGCAGCCTGCCTGGAGCTGATTCTGTTACTTTATTTGGGATTATTGTTTGATATCGAACTTGTCACAGAAAGAAAGAGGAAGAAAGACTGATTTATGGACCTTTTATAGTGTTTCCTGAGGTCATTCCCAAGTGTTCATGGGATTTGTAGTTCTGTTTTTTGATTGGCTGCTGAGCATTTCATTAAAGAAATGAGAAAGCATAATCCTCGCCTCCTTGTCCTTAATAGAATTGAAAATTCTTGTCACGAATGTTTGCAAATTTTGAATTAGCTTTTGTGGAGTGAAGTTGTGCGCCTCGTTTTGTGGAATCTTGGAACAAACTTGTTTTCAATGGAATTAGACTATACTGTGTTTCATCAAACCATTGTTTTAAAAAACATATCGAGCTCAGTCAATGGCATTGTTTGGGTAATTTCTAAATGTGAACTCAATGAATTATTGAATGTCTTTATGTTGTTTCTAATTAGAGCGGTGCTCCTCTATACCTGAGCTGCAGCCAGGTGGGGTGAAGCGCTATCCTCACAAAGATTTGGTGAGTGTTGACTTAGATTTGTAGTAATGACCATTTGATTATTTTGTAAATGGCATATCTGTCACATTGCAATGTATTGTGATATGCTTCTAATGTGTTTTATTTTCTCCTCACTTCTTTACCTCGGACATCACGCTACAACAGGATTGTGGTGGATTATTTAGCCTGCAATTTCAGGAGATATAAGTTTCATTTTTCTTCTGACTATCTCACTATATAGCAGTAGCAACAACCTAGGTCCTGACGAAAGCAAAGGCACACAAGCCTTTTATGCAGAAACATGTTGACCTCCATTACTGAACAGATATTTTGTTAAATCTGTTGGTTTTCCTTTTTTCACTTGGTTTTAGACTTGGAGGAGCTGAGAGAAAACATTAAAGATCAGACCTCTACCCAGCTCTATCCAATTTTATCATATCACTACTCACATTATTTGCACTGCTTTTTCAGCTGCCTAAATCACATTAATCTTATATCTGCACCACCCATTTGTTAATCCAACTGATAACTGGGTTGTCACAGCCACTATTACGCCTTTAGACTGTCGACATATTTACTCCTGGGTAAGGAGTCTCCAGATGATGTAAAAAGGGCGGTACAGATCGGCAACTGATGGGTAAACATCATCTACCCTTGAGGTTTTTTGCCCACGTGTATTGAATTCTGCACAATTGAGCACTGGGGTTCCACACATTTTTTATGAATACAAAAAATGGGTTTTGTTCGAGGATAAATTGTGAGTTGAGTTTGTTCCTTTTTTTGACCACTAGATACTTGTTGTTGTTGATGATAGTAGTGGGGGCGTGGATCTAGTTTTGGGTCACTAAACTTGCCCTTGGACCCTTTTTTAAAAAAATTGTGTGTTGTATTCTTTTATTAGAGCCACGAAGAACAAGCTTCTCAATATGATCCTTAGGGCTCAGGTCCTACTGACTCTGCAGCGATTTGACATACCCTAAGCCCCTCAGATCATGCCCTTTTCAAGAATGCTCATTTCAGATGAGCCTCTCCTGTGACTATGTGTTCAAAATGTTGGGTCTCAGTGCTGCGGTGTGCTTGGAACCCGGATTTTATGTCTGGTAACTACTTCCTCTTTTTTCATACTGCATAGTGTGATTTACATTGAGTTGCATACCAGGTATCCCTAGAGTTAGTGAGCATGCATTTGGTGTAATTGTATCTTAATTGTGACAAGACCGATTTTGCCACATGTTGATGACTACAATATATTTTATTCAAGGACAGTTAAGTATGTGTGAAAACAATATAATTTAACAATATCTCATACTTCCTTTTCCAGTCACAGATATTGGATCTTACAACAAGTTTCATCCTCAGATTGAAGCTGCGCACAACGCAAAAACTGGGGAGGTAAAAAGGTTCACTAGTCTTACAGTAGAGTATTGTCTGATAAAGGACCTTAAGGTTAGATTCTGATAGTAATATCAGTGTTACCATTGCCTCATAGGTCCCATTGACCAGGTGTGTTCTTTCCCGTCTTCTCCTTGATGTACCAATCACCAATACCCCTATTTCCTCCTTTCTTTACTTGCCCACCCCGCATGAATGAAGTGATTTTCCTTATAACCATTGATTTTTGTACGAGCCCACTACTATAAGGAGTTGTGGCTTGATCTGTTCCCATGAGAAGTACCTTAAACTTGCCACTGGTTGTCTGTTTCATTGTCCTGAGTGGGAGGACCTAACAGGGCTTGGCCAGCATGATGAGGTCCCTGTCCTCAAGGCTGAGAAATCTTTACGCAGCAAAGCTTGGCTCAGGTTACCAGGCGTTTATGCATTAGTACATGTAAAATCCCTAGCTGATTGATCCTGACATGGTGGCTGTCTAGCAGACTGACTATTTCTCAACCTGACAGGCAGTCATCATGCTTTGGAAGATGGAAAGGCCAGACCCTCACCCCCCTTAATGAAGGGCTAACCAGTACCAGCTCCTATTACCCATCTTACAACAATACAGAAATCTTGTTAGAACACATTTTCTAGAAAGAATTGCTGATATAGTCAAAAATAAATTACACACAATGTGGACTTCCTGTTTTTATTTTCTTACTGTGAACTCTGCTTTATTTGTAACAAATAAATTCGCAGAGCAAGGGTTTGTGAATTTATTGACTCTGTTATGAAGAGAATTTTTTCCCCTTGTGTTTTGGCTATTGCTTGTTTACCCTGCCCAGGATTGCCATGCCTTGCATGGGTGACGTGGGCAGGAAGAAAATTCATCAATAGCCAATCCCAAATAGGGTAGAACGCCAGATGCATGAAAGGTGGCAATTCTAAGGCAAAAGTGTCACTACCACTTCGGTTGACCACCTATTCCACAGCAAGTATCACTAGTGTCAGTCACTCAGCAGTTCATCTGCTAAATAAGGTGGGTGAAACACAAATTTGGTGGGGCATAGCTGCCAATGAACAGCAGATCTCTTATCCTGATCAAATTAAATTATCTCTGTATGTTTAACTTCTGGTAAAAATATGCTTTGGTGGCAAATTCTCACCAGCTACCTGCAGGTTCGTAGAATTCAGATAAAAAGCATACACCCTCCAATATTAGTTAATATATTTCTATTTCTATTTCTATTTTAATCATTTATAGAGTGCGACAGTTGCCCCAGCCAAGATTCGTCCCAGCGCTAGCAGCAGAAAACAGCAGCAATGATACGGACAACGGTCTACACAGTGGGAAAGAGAAAGGTTTTAATAGTTTTCCTAAAATCTGTGAGATTGTTAAAGAATCGCCGCTCTATAATGGAAAGAACGGCCTCCAGCTCGAGTTTTCCTGACTCGAGGGACCCTCAGGAAATGCTGGTGGGGAGGAACAGAGTTAGAAAGCAGATCTGTCAGTGTGCTAGGGGATCCGAGCTTCAGAATTTTAAAAGCTATACAGAGGGCTTTAAACTCGATCCTTTGAGCCACGGGCAGCCAGTGGAGGCGGCGAATACTGTCAGACACTGAGCAGACTCAATGCAAGCCCAAAAGAGCTCTCACTGCTCCATTCTGAACTCTTTGTAACCTTAGTATTTCTGCCTTGTTTACCCCTAAGTACAGAGAGTTCACATAGTCAAGCCTAGAGATAATTAATGCTTGAATAATGAGCTGTCTGGTCGGAGCATCAAAAGAGCCTAGAATAGGTCTCAGCCCATGCAGAAGACCGAAGCAGGTGCCCGCTACCTTCTTTGTTTGTGTCTGGAAACTGAGCAAAGAATCCATCCAAACCGCCCAAGTTCTTTACCACCTGTTTTAGAGGGGGATGGGTACCTAGATTCCTGGGCCACCAGTGCTCGTTCCACAAGCAGCACCTCTGACTTACTAGCCTGAGGCTGGAGATAATTGCCTGTCATCCAGCTGGCAACTGCCGCAAGATCACCTTGGAACTTAGCGGGGTTGTCCCTGGAATTACTGGAAAGTGCCACCACCAGCTGCTTGTCGTCGGCCTAGGAAACCACCGTCAGACCTCTCTTTTGGCAAAAACAGCCAAAGGTTGTACATACAGTTTAAACAGCAGAGGGCTCAAAGATGAACCCTGTGGTACTCCGTGCTTGATAGGAAAGGTCAATAATGCCCTACTACTGGCGTTAAACCCCACATGTTGTGTATAGTTGATGGCATCTGTTCACTATAAGTCTGGACCAAATGGTCACGTAAATTTCTAGCTCTCTTAAAAGAGAACCGTGGTGGACTTAAATGGGGCTCTACTTTTCTAATTAGGTGGCAGTTTTTTCTAATTATTTCCTTAATACAATTGAAGTCTGTACCAAAAGTCATTACACACGTTACTGGTTGCACTGTGTTTTCCTTTGAGAGTTGTTGCTCATCTTTGTGAAGCAGCGCCTGACGATCATAATACCACGCCCGCTTCATCGCATGTTTAACAAGTCTATACGAATAGTTCCTCAGAGTCAATTTACTCTGCCGAATCTCTGCTTCCTTATAATAATCTTCCCTCTTGGCACAGTTCCATTTTATCCATAAAACTGACCAAAAGGGAGATTATCCTTTAGATTACAGGGATGATGGCTATTATATTTTAATGGCGTGTTCCTAGAGGTGGGCTTAGTAAACAGACTCAGAGACAACATGCCCTTATCATGATTAATAGTGAGATCCAAAAAACTGATGGAGTGTTCATTACTTTCCAAGGTAAATTGCAGATTCTGATCCTGTTGATTCAACCAAAGGTGAAAATTCACCAGTTCAGTATGTGATCCTTCCCAAATTATACAAACATCATCAATGTAGCGTAAATATTTATTCAAATGAAGGACCTAGGGATTGTTATTATAGATAACTCTTTCCTCAAATGCGGCCACAAAAAGGTTAGCAATATCCGGGGCAAAAATTGCACCCATGGCCACTCCTTTCACTTGGGCATAGAACAGACCCCCCAGGATTTTGAGATCAAGCGATTTCGCTGTTTACCACGAAATCGGCACTTTTGTAAAAATGCTGCGATTTTTACAAAAGTTCCTGCGAAATCGGCACTTTTGTACAAATCCTGCGAATATTACAAAAGTATTTACCTCGTATTTACACTTCCTTTAATACACTGGCGAGACCTAAAAATCAAAGAAAGGGTGGGATCTACAATACAGATGTTATGCACAGTGTAAGCACTTGTATGTTAGTCAGGAAATTCAATATTCGAATTAGAAAATTTGCAAGGGATTATATATTTATATATATCCCCGCTTAATAGTAATGTGCCATTACGAGGCAACGTTTCTAAATGCTCTGAATCTTTGTATGTGGGTTTTTGTAAAATATGAGACTACCGTGGCTGCAGTGATTTTTCTTTGTTTAAAAGTTTTGTTTTTGCGCTACTGCATTTGTTACTTACATAAATTAGCAGTGGAACAATATTAAAATCTTTAAAGTGTCCCCCTCCACGGGTATCCCTTCACTTATACATACACATTCTTTTTAGGCCTTCTCAATAAAATATTACTTGTGCAAATAAATGTTTTTGTGCTGCCCCCCAAGTTGTGACACCGCTGGATGAGGTAAGTGCACTGTAGTGCATTTCTGAGGAAAGCGCTGTATACTCGGCACTATTTTATTTACAGGCCGGATACTTTTTTGCTTTGCAGGAACAATGTTGGTTATGCCCGTTAGTATGCCGTTTTGCAAGTTTGATGTACAAGTAGTTTTGCCATAGTCGGCTCACGATTCGTTTGCTGTCAATAGGTCTGAGGATTCCACCCAGTCATTAGCGCCCGCACTATTAGTGGATTGAGTCCCGATCCAAAATCAATGTGACACACTCTGTTGGTAACGCTTTGTACCCGGCAGTATGCACACATAGGCCGGATGTTTAAACTGCACATGGGTTTACTCTCAATTGCGCACTAATATTTGCTGTATCTTGTCACCAGCAAATAAGCACATTCTGCTGAGCGACCGTTCTTTGTCAGTACTGCCACCCACAGCACCTCTAAGCACAACGCGTGGGCACTACCTCGATGGGGATCATGTCAGAGTACCCCATCTGGTATTTTAGCACAACACAGCCCATATCAAAGTCACAGAGGAGGGTGTTATTTCTCCATGAGGAAAACGCACTCCCCACACAGGCACTTATAGAATGTGACGTGGCATTATAGCTATGTCAATTAAAATACGGCCTCATACCAAGAGCCCGTTTAGAACTCTTCTAACATATTGGACAATGCCGATTTCGACTCTTGTTTTTCCTCACAGCATTTCAGGGATGGTTCCCAGGACCTGTGAGCGAGCACCGCCACAGGTTTACCGTTTTTATGCTTTCATTCTGCTTCAAGGAGATTCATATCCTGTTAACAATTATAAGAAACTTCAATTGATTTGAAGTAAGTATGTACAACTTTCGGATCATACAGTTACTGAGCCTAAGATGACTCAAGGCTCATATTGTTTCCCTTTCTCTCATTTAGGAGCATCTTGATACAGCCCTACATCTAGACTGAATACAGTGGATTTTATCCCCTGTCTTTACCACACGTAGGTATTCATACCACTATGATTCTTTTACAACACACATACCACTGTAAATATATTGCTTACACATCGTTTATCGCCCATAGGTGCTCCCTTAGTCCTGAAGCAGACCCCACCACAAGGACCACTATTTATCCTGTAAGAAGGGGTCAAAACGTCGACTACAATCCAAATACAAACTCTAGCGACACCAAACAAGAAAAATTCAGGGTCCTATAGAGCTATGTATTAAAATGGGAACATTATGATCATGTATGGAAACATATACAACGAATAATTTTGATGTATATATGTCACCACTACCTTTCCTGGTCCCTCAACTGCACATAAACACTTTATCCCCATCTTCCTTTCCTTCTATTTCACCTTGAGCACTGTATATATACTAAAAGATTTTTTACAATTCTGAACCATTGAGCATATGTAAGATATTGTTAGATGCTTTGATTTGTACTGCATCTGTTATTTTTTAACAATGCAAAGGATTCAGAAGTGGATCAAATGACCACATTTATATTTGTATTGTGTGTTATTGTAAATATATACATAACTGCTCAAACTGCCACGACCACTTTGTATAATACTGTACTTGTTTAACCCAGGTCAGGTAGTATATATGGGTTACCCCCTTTATATACAACACGATAAGCAGGGTTTGTCTACCTTATATTGTCATCAAAAAAGGGAGGGGGTTGGCTGTCTTCTCTGTGAAAGCAATAAGAAATGAGAAATGGCTGTAAAATAAGGCAAGCCACAAGGTTTACTTCTCCTGCCGTTTTTAGCAGTATAACGTGCAGTGACGCTGTCTTAAGTTTTGCAAAACCTACTTGGAGCGCAGTCTCTCCATGCTTCTTGCAGTCCCTCCCATCCTGAATATTACCGGCAGGACCACCGGAGCTGTTTTAAGTTGCTCCGTCAGCTCCATAGGATAGGTGTGTCCTGATTGGCGTATAAGTCATTCAGTAAAGGGCGCTGTAGACATGCCGAGACTGACACCATGTTTGCCTACTAAATCTAAAGAAAGAAGCCAAAAACGGTATCCTAGATTAAATCTATTGTGCCGTGCGAATAGAATTCCTGATTAAATTTATATTTTCAGGCCGCAGTTCCATCCATTTAAAATGGCCTTTATAATAGTGGGATCGCAATTGGATTACTGTGGAAAAAAGATTTTTTCATCACTTTCGGAAAACTAATGCACTCACTCAGGCTTTCATTTAGTAGTGGAAAAGCTCATATGGTTGTAGCTATGGTTAATATCCACATGGATGTGTTGGGGTAGTCTTTTGGTGAACCTGGGAGACTCTCTTTGGGTCTCTGTGCTCCACTGGTTTTCAACCAAAATGATAGCGATGAGGACTTTTAAGATGTTTCCCTTCATGACTATGTATGTAGACCATTGTCCCTTCTGATTAATATATCTACAGCTTGGATAAGGCAACTTTTGTGTTCATGACTGGGCTGTGAATGGGTCGAAGGTGGTCCTATTTACAAACTTGCCATATAAGCTAGCTCCATGAGAGAGGCCACTGTACTCAAGTTTTATGTGGACTCGTATTGCTAAGCAGCATAGTGTTCACAGTAATGGTCGACTGCTGAGATAATTATGTTGTACAGACCTAGAAATGGCTTAGAAAGGTTGTGGATAATGTTTTGGTTTAGCGTCTTATGGAAAATGTTGGGAGCGTCGTCATGTGGCAAACCAAATAGCAGAGCTGCCTTTAGGACTGATTTGTTATTATCCCTCCTAGTTCCAAAGTGAAGGTCCTGAAAGTAGTGGTAGCAAAGATTCTTCCATTGCAAAAATGCTGTTAAATGTTCATATGTGTGCCGCTAAATGTCCATATTTGTGCCCCTAAATTTGCAAATCCATGCCGCTATATCCTGGGGGGGTCTGATAGAAGTAATTGTTAAATATAAAATAATTTTACTCCAGTGCAATTCTAGCACATCCCACAGTAAAATCCGTCGGGACCTGATGAGGGCGTATACGAATTTCTAGAGTTTTGCTTATAACTTTCAGAGCCTCCGCCTGGGGTATGCTCGTGTATAAGCTTTCGATGTCCATTGTGACAAGAATATTTTGTAGTGGATTATAAGGCTCTCCTTCCAACTTAACAATAACATCTCTACTGTCTTTAGTGTACAATCTAGTTGCAGGGACAAAAGGTTTTAGAAAACAATCCACATATTCTGCCAGTGGTTGTAACACTGACTGGCAATCCGCCACAATCGGTCTCCCCAGCGGGTGTTGACTATTTTTATGGATTTTGGGTAGCGTATAAAACGCCGGAATCATATAGTCTTTTTTGTTCATATATTCAAATTCTTTTTTACTCAACCATAGTCCTTCTATTCCTTGCGTAGTCAGACATAACATTTCTCTACGAATTCTAGCAGTAAGGTCACCTGTCAGTTTCAAATAGTGTATGGGATTATTTAGTTGTAGTAGGGCTTCACGATCATACTCTGTTCTGTCCTGTATAATTATCCCACCACCCTTATCTGCAGGCTTCACAACTAGATCATTGCAGCTAAGGGGGTCCTTAAGATTTATTGCTCTTCCTTAGGGAAATTGAATTTTATATATTTTCTTGTTTGAAACACCTCTTCTATTTCACTCAATACCACATTCTCAAATGTTATTAATTCCTTTGGCATTAAGTTTGTTACTGGAAAAAAGATTGATGGACATTTAAGCCCGCTGGTATTTTTTGGATGGCAGCCACAGTGGGAAGGGAATGACGTCATTATGAAGTTTCTTTTTCTATTAAACGCGAGCCACGAGTGAGTCGGACGTGGGAGGACCAAGCTAATGCTGGTTCGGCTGTAAAAGTAAGTGTGATGCCTAATAATGTTCCATTCACGCTCGTTTGCGGCTTCTCGGGCTTTGTGAAGGCTTTTTCTAATATGCAGCCTCATGTTATTTTCAGGTGATGATATGCTGCCAAAAAACGAAGGACTTGTGAGTATGTTGCTACATAATGGCACCATGGGTTGGTTTTCTAAAGGTGGTGAAAGTTTCACACGGACATTGGATGATTTTTAGTTGTTTTGCTTTGTGTTTCAGGTTAATGTATGTTGTATTGAATTGAAGACATGTAAGTATAGGCTATGAGGAGTTTATATGAATTTCTGTCCAGAATATGCTTAACCTAATACTGATGCATGGATTTTTCGGTGCGTTGCGAGATGGATTGAGTCCCGATTGGGAGTTTCTTTCTATGATATTCAGATTGAAATTTTGTGATTTAGTGAATAGTTTTGATAGCTAGCTTAATAGTTGACACAGGTGTTTTATTGGGTGTTTTGTGGCACATATGTGAGAGGTGGCATGGTTAAGGGCATCACTTAGCTTGCACTGGTTATAAGGACTACAGTTGTTGTCTTGAGTGTGGAGCAGCGGATACCTTTTTGTATATACAGGATGTTGAGTATGTATATATGTTGTATTATATTAGATTTGGATGTGCAACTAATTCCATTCTGATGATGGTCTCTGGGATCTTGTTGACCGAAGTGGGACCGAAACGTCGACGAAAGAACACCGTCTTGTTTATATAGATATATTGATTACACAGAACATGAACTATATGCAATGTTTTTTTTAATTTCATGTTATATGGTGTTTTGCTTTCCGTATGATTTATAGGCAAGAGGTGTTCAAGATACTACAGTGAAATGAACGTAAAATACCAGTAGTATATATGTTGCATTTTTTTATTTGCATTTTTGAAAAAACTATTGGAATTAAATAGCCATAGTTATAAATGTTGTTTCTCCCTGTATGAATACATTAGTGATCACGTCTGTGACAAGCTTTGAATTTATAATAGATGTAGAATGATTCCCTTACCGACAAGTGCTCTTTTTGTCAAGTACAATGACCAGCACAAAACCCGTTTTGCGAGGGGTCGAGTATATTACTACTGGTCAGGTGGTCAGAAAGAATGGATTCAATATATGCTTCCACAATTAGTAGTTCAGGGGAGCAGTGAGATTGGCCTGAAATTCTTTGGGTTTTTGACATCCAGGGAAGGTTTTTTAAGCAATGGCATACTCTGGCTTGTTTCCATGCTGTAGGTACAATCGCCAGACTGAGTGATTTGTTGATCACTGACCAAGAAATGGAGAGATGGTAGGTAAAATTCTCCTGAATTGGTCAGGTTTCAAAGGATTGGCCGATGAACCTGATTGAATTTTTGCGCAAAGAGCAAATAGCCGGTCCTGCTCAATCTGGGAAAAACCTCTAAGGTATTCAATTTCCTATTACTAGGTATTTCAGGGCAGTCCAGAACATTTGTGAGAACGCCTTTATAGATGTCTTCTATCTTTTAAAAAAAGAATAAGGCAAGTTCCTCACATTGCTGATTCGAGGAAATTAGTGGGCCAGCCATCTCTGACTTTTTAGATCTGACACAATGGAGAAGATATTCTTTGCGGGATTAGTACTATTGCTAATTCTTAAGGCATAAAAGGCTGCACATGCAGTGTGAATTGCCCTGTGATAAACCCTTACTGCTTCCCGATTGTGCACTATAGATAGAGGGTCAAAGTCCTTTCTCCAGGATCTTTCACATTTTTTGCAAACTTTTCACAGTAAAGCTAGCTTTTCATTGTACCAAGGATTGGACTTGGACATGCGATTAAGGGACCACTTAACTGGAATCAGCTTATCTAGTGGCTGACTGATCCAGTCAGAAAAGGCAAAACACGCTTTGTCGGGATCTGTCGACAACTCTGGGATGGAGCTCGAAAGTAGTGTTTCAAATTAATCCCAATTTAGCTTATTCCAGGGGCATTTTAAGGAATAGGAGTTGTGTAATTTACATTTGGGAACCATGCCCTGAATGCACAAATGGACCAAAAAATGGTCCAACCAGGTCATGGGTACCGAAGATTGAGTCGTCAGGGAAGGAATGTTGGTAAAAACCGGATCCAGCAAGTGAACGGCTGATTGAGTGGGACCAGGAACCCGATGGTACAACTGGCAGGCCGCTAAGTCCGCCATTAAGTTCACCACATCCACATCAGCGTGGTTATCAAAATGAAAATTCAAATCTCCCAAGATCGTAAAATTGGGAGAGTTGGCCACCAAGGTGCAGACAGTATCAGTGAACGCTACCTTAAAGGATTTGGATGGGCCTGGTGGACGATATATTAGTAACCCAGTCATGGTATTATTGGGATTAAAGGTGATTTTGAAATAAGCACATTCAAAGCCTACAATGGGCTGTTTAGTAAAGGAACAGGCAGAGCCGGTTTCCAAAACAGCTGCAATGCCACCACCTCTTGTGCCTCTATTAAGAGTTTGAATAACATAGCCCTCCGGAAGTACCAGCCCTGGGATTGCCACTGAGTCTTCTGAGAGTCAAGTCTCCGTTAAAAACAGGGTATCCGGCATTTCGGTTTCCAGAAGGTCATAAACATCCGCCCAGTGTTTAACCAATGAGCGGCAGTTAAGATGAAACATTTTCAAACTCTTGCCTGGGGGAAAAGGACAGTCCTGCACATCAGCTGGGACCATAGATGTCAACCTACACTGTTGGCAGCTAAAAGGACCCTCTAAATCCTGTAGCCCATGGACTGAACAGATACTGGACAATGTTCTAACTGCTAGAAGTTCCTTCTGGGAATAGGTGGGCTGAAAATTCCCAAAATTGGCAGCATGTCCGGCATATGAGGCTGGCCCGTGCAGACGTGCTTGCCTTTGGCGCGCCGGCAGCGCACCCGCTGCGCAGCCGGACAAGCATGCTGAATAAATATCCCCCAGTAGCGGAAATGACTGGAGGAGGGCGGAGCCACGTCCCTCCACACAAACAGCACACGCTGGAGTGGACCGAGGACTGGCTAAATAGAAGTGGGGAACAGCAGAGGTGAGCAAGTTTAAAACAAAGAAAGAAATGCCCAAATATACACAAAGTTTAAAACTTGGCATCATTAGCATGGGTTTTCCCTTTACCTCCTGTTATTTTGCTGTGTGCGTTGGACTTCGCATTTGCGGGTCTAGATTGCTGTTCAGTGCCAAATAGGCCTGAGTGGTTAATTGCGCTCAGCTCATAGAATTTTGGCAATTCCGCGTTCCACAGAGAACGTGGAATTGCCGAAAATTCCATGATCTGCGGCGTATCAGAATTTTTTCCATGTTCGCGCTTTCAAAATGCATGTTCACACCCGTGGGAACGATTTACCGGTACAACCTATCCGTGTGCGTCTGGACGCGTGATCCCGCGAGAATGTGCAATCGCACACACGTCATTCGGACACGCTATCGGACACCCGCCTTCGCGAACCGGAAACACTAATCGAGAGCAGGCGGGACAAGTCTTAAAAGATGGCCACGACTGCATGGGCAAGTTTGCGATATATTTCCCCGGGAGCACGCAAACAGCAAAAACGCATTGCGAACGGGTGGAACAAGCAATTCCAAGTGCTCACAGAATTCTTCGTAGCTCCCAGGGATTTTTTACCATTTCCCGGGAACTTTGCGTAAAGCGACTACACAAATTCCACCCATCCCTATTGCCAAAGTGCAAGTGCTGCCTGTAAATGGTTGTTATGGATTCATGGTTCCATGATTGGTATATTTGATTTACTAGTCAGTGCCTAGCACAATGCACTGTGTGTGCCCAAGGCCTATAAATCAAATGCTGCTAGTGTGCTTGCAGCACTGATTGCTCCACCCACATAAGCATCCTGTAAATGTAACTCAGACCTGCCCCTGCAGTGGCTGTGCGCAGTTTGGTACTGCCATGTCGACCTGACAAGTGCACCCACATGCCTGGCACTAACCTTCCCTTTACTTATATGTTAGTCACCCCTAAAATAGGCCCAACATACCCCTGTTGGCAGGGCAGAGTGCAGTGTACGTGAGAGGGAGGACATGCACTGATGTATGTGTTATATCCTGATGGTAAAATAGGGCATATTTAATTTTTCACTATTGTAAGACTATCTGTCCCATAGGAGAGAATGGGGAGTTTGCTCATTACATCTTATTACTGCCCATGGGAGCAAGATAGAAAAATAAAGTTTGATATGCCTGAACTCAGAATGCTAAGATGCTTTTTCAGTGGGGGGGATTTTTACATTCTGTGTTTGAAAATACCACTTTTAGAAAGTAGGTATTTTCTTCCCTAACCATCATCAGCCTCTGCTAGGTTGTGTATTGACTGTCTGGCTTTGGAATGACAGGGGCTAGGGATGTGCATTCTGTTCAGACAGCCACTTGGGGGTTGTGATGTGCCCTGACTTTCCAGGGTGAGTCACGGCTGGGTTGAATAGACCTGGGCTGCATTCGGAGTAGGGGGAGGAGATTTCTTTCACACCTGAATCGGCCTGGTCTGCCGAGGACAATGCTGTCTCCACCTCCTGCCAGGAAGCTGCACCAGAGAGGACAGAACTGGTTTTGGCTGGGCACAGAGCGTACTGCCTCAGAGCACAAAATATTTTGTATTATAAAAAGAGAGTCCCAGACCCCAGAAATCAAGAGGAACCTGAGCTAATGAGAAGAGCTGTAGAAACTGAGGAGGAATACTGTCCCTGTGCTCTTTGCTATCTGAGGTTGGTCTGCAGTGGCTACTTTCTGCAAAGGAGAAGGATAAGGACTTTGATGAGTGCTGTGTTCTTGGTTGAAGAAGATCTCCAAGGGCTTGAAGAAAGTGCCTCTTGTTCTGAAGTCTCAGTGAGACAAAAACTTCAACCCCAGCTCCCCTGAACTTCCTTGCTCGCAGTTATGACCTGCCAAGAGGGTATGTAGCTGTTCTGGGCCCCTGGAGGTTGTTCTGGGTGGTGGTAGCTGAAAAAGCAATGCAACGACGAAAAGCGCAACACATCCGTACCTGCTTCCGATGCATCACCGAAGAAACAAAATGTAGCACCTGCTTGAAGCTCAAAAAATTGCCGAAAGCTGCATCGGGTAAACCGATCTCTGAAGTCCGTGATCACAGAACTGATTCTGACGCAAGCCCTGCTGTGGGGCAGCAAGAACCCATGCAACATCCTGGATCGTAATGCATCACATTGAGGTGCCAGGTCTGTCGCATTATTGGGGGACGCAGTAAAAAAACGACGCATCACCTCCCCATGCAGTTAGAAACTGATGCAACACCTCCTGTGCTGTAAAGAACCGACACATCACCTCCCCTGCTCAGCAGTAAGGAACCGAGGCATCACCTCCTGCGAAGCAAAGAACCAATGCATCACCTTCCCTGCATGTAAGGAACTAACAAATCACTTTCCCTGTGACCCTTTTTGTTTGTGTGCATGATGCATCCAAGGTACTTTGTGTGAAAAGTGTTGCATCTCAATTTGCTTTGCACAGAACTATTTCTACCATTTAAAAGTCATATTTCTATTACTTTATTGTGGATTTTTGTCATTTTAGTTTTGTTTGGTTTATATTAAGATTACTTATTTTTCTAAATTGGTGTGGTGTTCATTTGTAGTGTTTTCACTGTATTGCTGTATTTGTCCACAAATGCTTTACACAGTGCCTCTGAGAGAAGCCGCTCTGCTCATGGCTAGCTACCAAGAGGGTAAGCAGGGGTTATTTTTAGAAGTGGTACCCTGACCAGGAAGAAGGCTCCCTACTTGGACAAAGGTGCAAACCCCTGACAACTATAGATCCCCATCTCTAACAATATATAGTCAACACTTGTCTGATTTTAAAATGTGCTTTCATTTTTTAGTTATTATATGACACATTGCCATATAAGTGAAGTCTTATTGTGCAGAAAAGAAAAGTGCATAGGCACTCACAGCTTATGCAGCAACTTTTCCACTGCTCTCGAGTTCTATATTTAAAGGCAGAACAGTATTTTGTAGGGACAAACGTTCACATTCACAGGAATCCATTTTACACCACATGCTTGTAGAAATCTGCCTTTTCTACATGGTCATCCAAGATCTTTTGCCTTTTTATGGATCTTTTTTTAATGGTAGTTGAGCAGGGGTAAAGTGCTTATGCGCCCCCTTTAAATATGGTTACATTTGATTACCCCTGACATAACTTACTATATTATAGTGCAAATAATGCACCCAGGACATGAAAGTTTAATGCCATAGGCCTATTATGTATAGCATGCGTGCAGCAGCCTAAAAACCTGCAGTGAATCCTTTCAGCATAACCCATTTTTACAGGCAGAAAACCTTACTTTTAATTATAAATAAGTGACCCTAAATATACCTTTTCACCTTCAAGCACAACATGTGCAAAATACCTTGAAATATTCTTCCAGTCATGAGACGCCAAATGTTATTTTCACTTGCAGGGCTGTAGCTGAACCCTAGTAAATGTTAAGTACGGAGTATGAATTTTAATCTGTAACTTTTTACAGGTAATTCCTAAAATAGACCTTCAGTTACGATTCTTTACATTTAGTAAAAGTCCAGTTCATTGGCTGAGTTCATTTTTCATGAGCAATTGTAAAATATAATTTTAAGAAATGTACTTTTTACCTGCCTGCTGCATCTGGGTGCTAATATGCATTAACCTGCCAGCAGATGCCAAGCAACTGCTGGGAACCTAATGAGGGTTGAAAACTGTTCCCAGAGCAGCAAAAAGGGCTTAGACCTGTTGACTGGATGGAATGGGTGTGGGGCATTTAATCCCTATTATTGCAGAGGCCGCCGCACCCGCCCGAAGGGTGGGGGAGGCTCGAAGGCCGGCGCCATAACCCTCGTGGTGCCACCAGCGGGGAAGAACTGGTTCTGGGCGATTTGATGCGCACAGGAACCAGCGGAAGAGGGGTGCGCACCAGCCACCCGACCGGAAGTGACCTGTTGACCTGGCGCCCCCAAAGGGCGTCCAATGGTCAACCTGGCTTTGTTTGAACCCCCCAATCAGGGGGACTCACCTGAGGCCTGCATGGAGGGCTCAGGAGGATTTAAGCGACGCCGCCCTCCCAGCAGAAGCACATCGCATTCGAGGAGCTGGGAGAACGGCGCAACAGCAACAACGACTGAAGGAAGAAGAGGCGACTCGGCGAAGGACGAAGCGGGAAGACGACGAGGCTCCGGCAGTAGATCCAGGTCATCACCACCGAGGATGCCTTACGGAGCGCGGCGCGCCGTGCCAGCTCCCCCGAAGCAACAACAGGTAAAAACCGCAACAAGCTCAGGCCACGGGATAAGCACACGCAGTCAGCTGTGCCCCCAGCAGACGGCCTGACGAAGACGCGAGAAACTAAGAAGCCACACACAAGTGCGCAGAGAATCACGACATGTCGGAAGGCCAGCCGGACGAGATGGCGGAGGTACTGATGAAGATCCGCGAGTTATCGGCCATCCACGGCGACGATTGGCTTCACCCTCACCTGGGCAAAGGGAAGGAGAACAGACCGGTGGAACAGGCGGACGAAGAACCAGGGCCTTCCGCACCCAAGAAACTGAAAAACACGCCGATGAAGAGAACGTCGAAGAGGAACCCTCCGAGGAAAGTGCGGCAGAAACCTCTTCCGCCGAGGCCAGAGGGCAGTGAACAGGGCGAGACGACCGGCAAAAAGAAAAAGGGTGAGCATATTAGCAACATCGTAAGAGAATGTCTAAAATCGCTGGTGCCGGGGCTACTTAATGGCACAGGGCAAGGGGTACCGGGGCCTAGGGAGCAGCGCACGGAGGAAGCGGCAGGTCTCACGTGGCATATGGTCGACCCGGGGTGGGCCCGTCAGACAAGAGTGCAGGAGCAGGTAAGCTTGTCCGCCCAGGGGGAACAGATTTCCCCGCTACCCGGTTGGGGTTACGGCCCCGTTGCAGGGAGCCCACCTCCGATTGGGGTAGTCAACGATCATTACATCAGGCCTTCCCCCGGCCCGGCGTCCCTGACTACGAAAGCCACCGGCTTGGCATGTCTCATCCCCCTAGCGGTAAAAGAGAGGATATGGCGCAAAGAATTCATAGACATATTTTCGCTGCTTGAAATACAGCTAGAGGGACTCGATCTAACCACGTGCGACAGGAAAGAGGAGGACAGGAGAGAAAGGCGTGGGGCCAGAAAAGAGCGCACTTTCGACAATTGGTTAGACGCTTTTAGAATAATGGCGTGCATTATAGTGGAAAGGTTCCCCCATTGCGCGGCGGATCTGTGGCTGTACGAGGCCAATATCCACCTAGCACAGAGGCAGTTCCCGGGCGATGCCTGGGCAGAGTACGATAAAGGGTTTAGATTAAAAATGCAGAGGCACCCCGAAATGGAGTGGAATGAGGAGGATGTCTCCGGCTTCATCCACAAGATGCTCACTGCCAAAGACGTTAGGGCCTGGGCCGGAAAAGGCGACCAGCCCTTTCGGAGCTCATACCAAAAAGGGAAGAGTGGTTCTTATCAAAGGCGGTCGAACGGGAGATCATACTCCCCAACCGCAACTAAGGCGATCTGTTGGAGATACGAGGCGGGGGACTGCTCATGGGGCTCGTCTTGTAAGTTTCAACATGCATGCGCTAGCTGCGGGGGCAAGCATACCACCGCCGCATGCAAAGGTTCCAAACACGAAGCAAAAAGGGAGAAGAGAGAAAAGAGCAAGAAGCGTTAGCCCCAACGCAGGGGAGAAGAGGGAACTGGTGGACATTTGTAGGCGCCAGCTGGCCAGATCCCCAATTATTACTCAACAGCTGCGCAGATTAACAAACAAATACCCGAACAAAGCAGAGGCCAGGTCACTGGTAGAGGGCTTCGAGCAAGGATTTGTTATTTCATTTCATGGCCCGCTCCCCTCGACGGGGGCGAGCAACCTGAAGTCGGCAAGCCAACACCCCGAAGTGGTTGGCGCCAAGATAGAGAAGGAGGTAAAACTGGGTAGAGTTGAGGGCCCTCTCCCAAAGGAAGTACAAGGAGGCATAGTCATCTCCCCGCTAGGCGTGGTCCCCAAGAAAGAACAAGGTCAATTCAGGCTGATACACCACCTGTCGTTTCCGGAAGGTTCCTCCGTGAACGACGGTATCAACCCCGAAGCTTGCTCAGTGGGATATGCGTCAGTCGACGACGCAATCGAGCTGGTGAAGGCGACAGGCAGAGGGGCCCTCATGGCGAAAGCTGATATTGAATCCGCGTTCCGACTATTGCCGGTCCACCCTTCCAGTTTCCACTTACTGGGTTTCCAATGGGGTGAGGACGTTTTTATAGACAAAGCCATGCCCATGGGATGCGCCATATCATGCGCATATTTCGAGCAGTTCGCCACTTTCTTAGAATGGGCGCTGCATGACCGGCACCAGGAAGGTGGAAAACTGCACTACTTAGACGATTTTCTGTTCACGGGCCCGGCAGGTTCCGCAGTATGCGCAAACACATTGGCAGCCTTCGAGGAGCTAGCCAGGTCCCTGGGGGTCCCCCTCGCAAAAGAAAAAACTACAACCCCGACCACAAGTCTCACGTTCCTGGGCATAGAGTTGGACTCTATAGCGGGAACGGCCAGGCTGCCCCCAGGCAAAGTAAAGGAATTCCGTGAGGAAGTATCGAAGCTACGGGGTCGGAACAAGGCCACCCTGAGGGAGATCCAAGGAATGATAGGTAGGCTCAACTTCGCGGCTCGGGTAATCCCGCCCGCCAGGGTATTTTCTAGACGCCTAACAGGGCTAACGGCCGGCGTCACCCACAAGCACCACCACATCAGGCTGAGCGCAGGCGTGAAACAGGACCTGCAGGTGTGGGACGAGTTCCTACAAGATTTCAACGGGGTGCTGATTTGGAGAGCAGGATGGGTAACGGCCGAACAGATAGCCCTTTACACGGACGCGGCCGGAAGCCTGGGCTTCGGCGCGGTCCTAGGAAACAGCTGGTGCGCCAGCCAGTGGCCAGACGAGTGGCATGCGCAGGGGCTCACCAGGAACATCACGTTTCTCGAGCTGTTTCCGATCATTGTGGCACTGACCATTTGGAGCGAGAAAATAAGAAACCTGAAACTCACCCTTTGGTCAGATAACATGGGAGTGGTGCAGGCCATTAACAGAGGCACAGCGAGATGCCCGGACATGCTGAAGCTAATGCAACGGTTAATTAAATTACAGCTGGAAGGGAACCTGGAGCTGAAAGCACGCCACGTGCCAGGGGCAGAGAACGCAGCAGCAGACACACTCTCGCGGGCCCAAATGAAGCGTTTCAGAGAACTGGTGCCCGGGGCGGACAAGGAGATGACCCCCTTTCCATCGTCCCTTTGGGACCTGGGGGAGTAGACTTATCATGGCTAGTAGGGCAGTCCCTTACCGCAGAAGCTAACAAAAGATACAGGACATACGCGGGCACAGTAATGAGAGTTGGGGGCCTAAAATCGCTGGAAGACAGGGCAAAGACTCGCACAGCAGTCGAGAAATTCGGGCAATGGGCATTCGAGTCGAGAAAAACGAGATCATGGGCCCAGGCGCATTTGTCCGCCATTGCCCATTTTTCGAGGCTTTACACAGGCGAGGATCCCACTACCTCGGCCTATCTAAAGACGGCATTGAAAGGCTGGAGGAGGGTCGAAGGTAAAAAGAAGGACAACAGGCGTCCCATCGATTTTGGCAAACTGGGGCAGCTCCTTGGAGCCCTCACAGGCTTAATATCGGATAAATACGAGCTGCTGCTATTTAGGGCGGCTTTCACAACGGCGTTCTTCGGAGCATCCCGGGTCAGCGAACTGGTAGCCCCCAGCAAGTCGGGCCCAGCGCAGCAATGCCTGCAGGCAAGAGACATTAAGCCAATGGAGAGGGCAGTGGAGTTAACACTGAGGCAGTCCAAAACGGACAGGGCAAGGAGAGGGACGATACGTCTCCATTGCATCCCAGAGTCGGGGCTCTGCGCGGTATGCTGGGTGTTCAGGTACATGGGGGCTCGACCAGCTGGGGAGGGCCCTCTCTTCATACATAAGGACGGGAGGAACCTGAGTAAGTTCCAGTTTACAGCCATAATGCGCCAAGGCCTTGGTAAAGCCGGGTATTGCGCGGCTTCGTTTGCCGCTCACTCTTTCAGGATCGGCGCTGCGACCTCGACATCGCAGCATGGCATGCCAGAGGACAGGATCCAGGCAGTGGGCAGATGGCGCTCCAGGGCGTACAAGTCGTACATATGCCCTCACCTCGTATATTAAAAAAAAAAAAAAAAAAGGGGGAAAGAAAAAGACAAAAAAAAAGAAAAAAAGGAAGAAGACAAATGAGAGAGAAAACCCCGAAGGGGGGAGGGGAAAAGGGGAGGGAGTTGCCTTGGGATGCCGCACGGCAGGGTGACAACACACCCCCCGCCCACTCTTAAATGATGCACACGGTGCGCAGTAAAAGCCACCTAACGGAATACTTTCTCTCGACAGGGGGTCGCCCGCAGCTGGTCTGGGTGGTGGGGCACTCATTCGTGTCCCGGATGGAGTCTTGGTGGCGGTAGGAGGGCCACAGCATAAACAGGCCCAAGGCGACGTACATCCGGTGGATAGGGCAGCCAGGTATGAGATGGGAGCAGCTACTGCCGACGCTGGACGGCCTCATGGCAGATTCGGCCTGGTTGCCCGACATCCTGATCATCCACCTCGGGGGCAATGACCTGACCCGGCTAGGGCGAAAAGCAGTCGGGCAAGCCATCCAAAGGGACCTCACCAAGACAGCTGCGTGGCTGGGACTCACGACGGTGGTCTGGTCCGAAATGATCAGCAGGAAACATTGGAGAGGTGCCGATTCCAACAAGGCCGTCGACAACGCAAGAAGGAAGCTAAACGTGGCAATGCACAAGTTCTGCCTCGCCAATGGCCTGGAATCAGTTCGGCACGGCCTCATTCACCCGGGTTGCCCAGAGCTCTACGGGCAAGACGGGGGTACACCTATCCGAAAAGGGGATGAAGGTGTTTTGGGATAACTTGTGGGGTGCAATGTCACTCGCAGGTTGCAACTAAAAAAAAAAAAAAAAAATATATAAAATAAGAGGAAAGATGGAGAAAGGTGGGAGCCACGAACCAGGTGCAGGGGGGGAGCCGCAGTGAGACGTGGGCCTCCCTGCGGCGTGGCGGAAATCCTACACTGGTTGGCTAACAAAACACACCGGCGGGCGGTGTGTAAGAGGATGGCCACTCACTTTTGAATGCCGCACGGCAGGGTGACGTGGCGGCATAAAGGAGGGGAGTAACAGGAGGAGACGGCACTCGCGGCCCAGACCCGGCCGGACGGCAGGGCGCAATTTGGTAGCGAGCTGGGGACCTAACTCCCGACTGGAAAGCTCCCCTCCACAACACGCAGAAGGCGTGGGCAACCAACCACTGGAGCACCAATAGACTGGCAACAAACTGGTTGTGTGCAAGCCCCATTTTCGAACTAAAGAGGGCACAAAGAGACTGACACCTGCAACTAGAAGAAGGTGTCATAATGTGTAATATGCCAATTATGATTGATGAGTAATGTTCGAAAAATTGAAGATTGCTTGATACCAGTTTGTGTTATTAATATGTCTTTGGTTATTAATAAACTGCGGCCAACAACGTCCACTACTGATACCAGGCTTTGTTGGCTGACATTATTTCCCACCTTTGGCAGCAGCAGGATGCGGGGGCCGGTAAGTATGGAGACTAGGGGTCTCCGCAGAATAGGCACATGCGAGGGTTATTGCAGAGGCCGCCGCACCCGCCCGAAGGGTGGGGGAGGCTCGAAGGCCGGCGCCATAACCCTCGTGGTGCCACCAGCGGGGAAGAACTGGTTCTGGGCGCTTTGATGCGCACAGGAACCAGCGGAAGAGGGGTGCGCACCAGCCACCCGACCGGAAGTGACCTGTTGACCTGGCGCCCCCAAAGGGCGTCCAATGGTCAACCTGGCTTTGTTTGAACCCCCCAATCAGGGGGACTCACCTGAGGCCTGCATGGAGGGCTCAGGAGGATTTAAGCGACGCCGCCCTCCCAGCAGAAGCACATCGCATTTGAGGAGCTGGGAGAACGGCGCGACAGCAACAACGACTGAAGCCCACCCACTCACACCTAAGGAACAGCAAAAGTCGCAGTGCTGGATAAGGGAAGGGGCGTTAGCGGAAATCCTACACTGGTTGGCTAAGAAAACACACCGGCGGGCGGTGTGTAAGAGGATGGCCACTCACTTTTGAATGCCGCACGGCAGGGTGACGTGGCGGCATAAAGGAGGGGAGTAACAGGAGGAGACGGCACTCGCGGCCCAGACCCGGCCGGACGGCAGGGCGCAATTTGGTAGCGAGCTGGGGACCTAACTCCCGACTGGAAAGCTCCCCTCCACAACACGCAGAAAGCGTGGGCAACCAACCACTGGAGCACCAATAGACTGGCAACAAACTGGTTGTGTGCAAGCCCCATTTTCGAACTAAAGAGGGCACAAAGAGACTGACACCTGCAACTAGAAGAAGGTGTCATAATGTGTAATATGCCAATTATGATTGATGAGTAATGTTCGAAAAATGGAAGATTGCTTGATACCAGTTTGTGTTATTAATATGTCTTTGGTTATTAATAAACTGCGGCCAACAACGTCCACTACTGATACCAGGCTTTGTTGGCTGACATTATTTCCCACCTTTGGCAGCAGCAGGATGCGGGGGCCGGTAAGTATGGAGACTAGGGGTCTCCGCAGAATAGGCACATGCGAGGGTTATTTGAGGAAGGACAGTTGGGTTTGACTAAACAGCTTTATTAACTTGAAAGAGATGTAGGTGAGACCTGCCTATTGATAGTTAGTGTAAGGAGAAATCTGAAGAAGGGAAAGGCTTTGTCCTCAAGGTCAATACTAACTAGGATTGTTCGAAACCTAGTGAGAGGGAAGCTATCTCCTGAACAGGTTTAAAGTGGACACTGGAGAGGGGACTGCTCATGTAAGTAAACACTCCTTTGCATGCGGAATAAGCTCTACACAGGAGTAAGGAATGATATGGCATTGTTGCAGAAGTGGCATTTAAACTTCTCGGTTAAATTGCTTTCCCTCCACTTTGTACATAGCTTTGGACTTTAGGATTCTACAATACATACATTTTGTAAGGTAACGGATACGTTGTTAATTTTAGAATATGGATAATACGGCAGCAAGATGAAAGATAGTAACATTTATTTGTTACATTTGCCTCAAATTGTAAAGCGCTCTGATATCCTTCGGGATCAAGTTTGCGCTATATAAAACTTTATAAATAAAATAAATAAAAAATACAAATAACTGCCAAATAATGGGTGTGGCTGCTCCTTGGTACTATTACCCCATTGGTTAGAGAAAAGCCTGGTTTCACTCTGAAACTCCAGCTTGTATCAACCATAAATGTGGCATCCCAAGGCACCCTACTTAGAGTATTCTCTGGTGGTGCAGAAGATCAGATGAAGACTGGACCTGCTGACTGTCACCTGAGAGGGCTCCTGAAGGAGTGGACTGGCTTCTTTATGTACCTTGGACAAAGACATCGGCTCCAAAGGTCAGTTGGCTAACTTCCTGTGTGGCTACAGGGACACAACTAGCAGCCTTTTTCCTGAAGAGATCAGTTGACCAGTAACAACTGGACCGGAACTGGACCTTGCTGGTGGCCTCTGCTAGAGTTAGACCTGGCTCCAAATTTCAGTCCTGTAGGTCCTGGGAGCCCCGAATAGACCCATAGGAGCTGCCCGAGAAACCTCCAAAGATGGGATTTAGAACATTTTTGTACTTCAAGACCCCTTTGGGCAAAAGTGTTGGATTTTGATGCAACTTCTCCAGATAGTTTTAGGCTCACCCCATTGGAGGATTTTGAGCCACATAAAAAAATTAAGGGCTGCATTTAACTCTTGGTTTACTCCCATTGTTCCACCAGGGCACCTGAGTAATTGCTCAGTTGCCCTGGTGGAGAAACTGCTCGCATATTTAGAAATGACCTCCAAGCTTGCAGTCATTTATAAAGCCTTGGCAGAAACCACCATCACAGCTGTTCCTGTCAATACATTTTCCTGTTTGGTTCAGGGTTCAGTTAGCGGGATGGAGCCCTGTACCAAACAAGTTCCTTTTTTTATTTTTTAAAAGATGTATTTTTTAAATAAAAAATATGCTCTTCTCGACCTGGGAACATTCTCCCAAGAGGAGGGGAGCATTTTGCAATATTCCCTGCTCTTCTCGCTAGGCTTTTTTCTGGCAGTGATGAGCAGTTAAAAACTGACCTGTAATTCCAGCCATCTAAATGAGGTGAGCAGAATTATAAGTTGCAACAGTTTTTGACCTGCGATCTAGCACTTCCGTAGATTATTATTGGTGCTTAGTGCTTTCTGGCACTGTTTTACCTTGAAGCTCTAAAAAATTATATTTCCATTTCTCCGTAATGAATTTGTGTCATTTTGCTAATTACATTTCACTCTATATTTCTAAATCAGTTTGGGGTTTTGTTGATTGGAGTTTTCACTTTATTAGTGTTTTGGGACTGCATAAACACTTTACATTTTAGCCATTACCGCTCAAGTTAATTTAGTGGCCTGGGGGTCACCCTGACAAGTTAGCGCTATTATTCCTTGATGTGGGCTGCCGCACATCCCCAAATAATATTCCACGATCTTTGATTCTGAAGCAATCGATATAACAGAGGAACAATTCTCAGAAAGTTATGTGGGCTCTCTGGGCGTAACCTCAACCTACTGTGTGGAGTCATGTTTAAATGGAAATTGAGAAAAGGACACCTACTGCTAACCCCTTTTTGTACATTTTAATTTACAAACTCCTAAACATGTAAATCCATTAAAAAACATAGTCGGAGATGAGTACCTGTCTGTCTAGCAAAAGAAGCAATCGGGACCAGGTATGTCCTTGTATTCCAATCTGTGAGCCACTAAGGGCTACAAAGCCCTTTTGACAAAAAAGCTCCTTTAGTTTGCCAATGATGAAATGAGCTTTCGTGGTGAATACACCTACTCCCTGAGTGCTCTCTCATTGATCACATTGGTCCTTGAGATCCTTCTGTCTGCCTTTTGAAGTTTTGAGTATGATAATCAGGATCTTCCACCAGTGAGTCCTCCAGTCTCTTTAGTCGTGAGTTAAACATGTCAGTGAAATGATCTAGCTAAAAGCCTGAGATATGTAAAGCAAATTTTAATCTTTCTTTCACTGGTAACTATTATCCAGTCAAAACAATAGCAGCAAACCTTCCATAGAATCAGTTGTGAACAGTTTTCGTCTGTAAGAACTTTGACTCGAAGAAGACCGTTCAAGAAAGACTGCTTGCTGAGGGACCTGATTTCTGCTTGGGTTTCTGGCAGTGTCTTCTCCCGCTCAGAGATCTTTCAGTCCAATATTCTGACAACGTTTTAGGTAGTGATGGAAAATTCACAGACTGCATGAAGGCGAGTTAAGGACAGTGGAGAACCAAACAGTGGATGAGTATGTGATGTTAAAATCAAAATGATCGCTGTATGTAACATCGCAGGTTTTACAACGCAAGTTGTTACAACAACTTAACCTGGAGGGAGCTGGACTTAGGAATAGTAAGATTTACTATTCCAACATCAGTCTACGTACAGTAGGAAAGGTGTTGGAATAGTAAATCTTACTATTCCTTAGGTTAAATGCGCCATCCAGCGCAAGTCGATGTAATGACTTTCGTTCTAAATGCATTACGGTGTAATCACCGCGATGTAAAATATGTTTTCCCCAGTGGATTTGCCTCCACCATAAATGTAGCACTTCCTCTAGTAATTAAAGGATGTTTCTATTACCACTGAACTCTAAATCAGGCCCTGGGACCCCTCCGCAGTAAGCAACCTCTAATTCATCCTATAAGCTATAGGACCCAGTCGGCACATCAAATTCCCATTGCTTCACTTTGCTCAAATCAAATGAGTTCCATAATATCTTGTAATTTCAGCGGTAATGAGCATACACCATCCGGGTGCACTTGCAGCTTGGGCTGGCCCTTGACCCAGGTCCGGCAAAAAAACCCTACCCTACTAATAACATTTTTTTGCTACTATAGTCTTAAGAAGGCTCCTATCATGAAAATGTATTCTTTTGAGCCTATTGCCAACGCTACTTAATGGCAAGCACCACATTCTGCTATAAGATATGCTGCTATGTACAAAACGTGGCTTAGCAGTTCGGGCTGGACTGTTCCCATGAGGCACAGGATCAGACTGATTTGCATATGGCCATGTCTGAACTGGGGTGTTGTGGAGTGCAAAAAAACAATGGATTTAGGCCCAGATCTCTGTACTGGGGTGAATGTATGACATTGTTCTGCATTCTGTCCATCAACTGTGGTTTTTGCATTTGTCACCCCGAGTGGGATGGGTATGCTCAGACGTGAGTCCCATGCTCTCCACACCACTGGATTCAAGCAAGCCGGGCTGAAGACGGCTGGAATGCCAGAAACCGGTCCTCGGAAGCATGTTTCCGGTCCAGGGAAGGCATGGCTTGGCAGTTCGGGCTGGACTGTTCCCATGAGGCACAGGGTCAGTCTGATGTGCATATGGCCTTGTCTGAACTGGGGTGGTGGGGTGGTCAAACAAACGATGGATTTAGGCCCAGATCTCTGTACTGGGGTGAATTGATGACATTGTTCTGCATTCTGTCCATCAACTGTGGTTTTTGCATTTGGCACCCCGAGTGGGATGGGTATGCTCAGACGTGAGTCCCATGCTCTCCACACCACTGGATTCAAGCAAGCCGGGCTGAAGACGGCTGGAATGCCAGAAACCGGTCCTCGGAAGCTTGCTTCCAGTCCAGGGAAGGCATGGCTTGGCAGTTCGGGCTGGACTGTTCCCATGAGTCACAGGGTCAGACTGATTTGCATATGGCCATGTCTGAACTGGGGTGGTGTGGAGTGCAAAAAAACGATGGATTTAGGCCCAGATCTCTGTACTAGGGTGAATGTATGACATTGTTCTGCATTCTGTCCATCAACTGTGGTTTTTGCATTTTTCACCCCGAGTGGGATGGGTATGCTCAGACGTGAGTCCCATGCTCTCCACACCACTTAATTCAAGCAAGCCGGTCTGAAGACGGCTGGAATGCCAGAAACCGGTCCTAGGAGGCTTGTTTCCGGTCCAGAGAAGGCATGGCTTGGCAGTTCGGGCTGGACTGTTCCCATGAGGCACAGGGTCAGAATGATTTGCATATTGCCATGTCTGAACTGGGGTGGTGTGGAGTGCAAAAAAATGATAGATTTAGGCCCAGATCTCGGTACTGGGGTGAATGTATGACATTGTTCTTCATTCTGTCCATCAACTGTGCTTTTTGTATTTGTCACCCCGAATGGGATGGGTATGCTCAGACGTGAGTCCCATGCTCTCCACACCACTGGATTGAAGCAAGCCAGACTGTAGATGGCTGGAATGCAAGAAACCGGTCCTCGGAAGCTTGATCCGGTCCAGGGAAAGCATGGCTTGGCATTTCGGGCTGGACTGTTCCCGTGAGGCACAGGGTCGGACTGATTTGCATATGGCCATGTCTGAACTGGGGTGGTGTGGAGTGCAAAAAAACGATGGATTTAGGCCCAGATCTCTGTACCGGGGTGAATGTATGACATTGTTCTGCATTCTGTCCATCAACTGTGGTTTTTGCATTTGCCACCCCGAGTGGGATGGGTATGCTCATACGTGAGTCCCATGCTCTCCACACCACTGGATTCAAGCAAGCCGGGCTGAAGATGGCTGGAATGCCAGGAACCGGTCCTCAGAAGCTTGTTTCCGGTCCAGGGAAGGCATGGCTTGGCAGTTCGGTATGGACTGTTCCCATGAGGCACAGGGTCAGACTGATTTGTATATGGCCATGTCTGAACTGGGGTGGCGTGGAGTGCAAAAAAACGATAGATTTAGGCCCAGATCTCTGTACTGGGGTGAATGTATGACATTGTTCTGCATTCTGTCCATCAACTGTGGTTTTTGCATTTGTCACCCCGAGTGGGATGGGTATGCTCAGACGTGAGTCCCATGCTCTCCACACCTCTTGATTCAAGCAAGCCGGGCTGAAGACGGCTGGAATGCCAGAAACTGGTCCTCGGAGGCTTGTTTCCGGTCCAGGGAAGGCATGGCTTGGCAGTTCGGGCTGGACTGTTCCCATGAGGCACAAGGTCAGACTGATTTGCATATGGTCATATCTGAACTAGGGTGGTGTGGAGTGCAAAAAAACGATGGATTTAGTCCAAGATCTCTGTACTGGGGTGAATGTATGACATTGTTCTGCATTCTGTCCATCAACTGTGGTTTTTGCATTTGTCACCCCGAGTGGGATGGGTATGCTCAGATGGGAGTCCCATGCTCTCCACACCACTGGATTCAATCAAGCCGGGCTGAAGACGGCTGGAATGCCAGAATTCGGTCCTTGGAAGCTTGTTTCCGGTCCAGGGAAGGCATGGCTTGGCAGTTCGGGCTGGACTGGTCCCATGAGGCACAGGGTCAGACTGATTTGCATATGACCATGTGTGAACTGGAGTGGTGTGGAGTGCAAAAAAACGATAGATTTAGGCCCAGATCTCTGTACTGGGGTGAATGTATGACATTGTTCTGCATTCTGTCCATCAACTGTGGTTTTTGCATTTGTCACCCCGAGTGGGATGGGTATGCTCAGACGTGAGTCCCATGCTCTCCACACCACTGGATTCAAGCAAGCCGGGCTGAAGACGGCTGGAATGCCAGAAACCGGTCCTCGGAAGCTTGTTTCCGGTCCAGGGAAGGCATGGCTTGACAGTTCGGGCTGGCCTGTTCCCTTGAGGCACAGGGTCAGACTGAGTTGCATATGGCCATGTCTAAACTGGGGTGGTGTGGAGTGCAGAAAAAACAATGGATTTAGGCCCAGATCTCTGTACTGGGGTGAATGTATGACATTGTTCTGTATTCTGTCCATCAACTGTGGTTTTTGAATTTGTCACCCCGAGTGGGATGGGTATGCTTAGACGTGAGCCCCATGCTCTCCACACCACTGGATTCAAGCAAGCCGGGCTAAAGACGGCTGGAATGCCAGAAACCGGTCCTCGGAAGCTTGTTTCCGGTCCAGGGAAGGCATGGCTTGGCAGTTCGGGCTGGACTGATCCCATGAGGCACAAGGTCAGACTGAGTTGCATATGGCCATTTCCAAACTGGGGTGGTGTGGAGTGCAAAAAAACAATGGATTTAGGCCCAGATCTCTGTACTGGGGTGAATGTATGACATTGTTCTGCATTCTGTCCATCAACTCTGGTTTTTGAATTTGTCACCCCGAGTGGGATGGGTATGCTTAGACGTGAGTCCCATGCTCTCCACACCACTGGATTCAAGCAAGCCGGGCTAAAGACGGCTGGAATGCCAGAAACCGGTCCTCGGAAGCATGTTTCCGGTCCAGGGAAGGCATGGCTTGGCAGTTTGGGCTGGACTGGTCCCATGAGGCACAGGGTCGGACTGATTTGCATATGGCCATGTCTGAACTGGGGTGGTGTGGAGTGCAAAAAAACGATGGATTTAGGCCCAGATCACTGTACTGGCGTGAATGTATGACATTGTTCTGCATTGTGTCCATCAACTGTGGTTTTTGCATTTGTCACCCCGAGTGGGATGGGTATGCTCAGACAGGGGTCCCATGCTCTCCAAACCACTGGATTCAAGCAAGCCGGGCTGAAGACGGCTGGAATGCCAGAAACCAGTCCTCTGAAGCTTGTTTCAGGTCCAGGGAAGGCAGGGCTTGGCAGTTCGGGCTGGACTGGTCCCATGAGGCACAGGGTCGGACTGATTTGCATATAGCCATGTCTGAACTGGGGTGGTGTGGAGTGCAAAAAAACGATGGATTTAGACCCAGATATCTGTACTGGCGTGAATGTATGACATCGTTCTGCATTCTGTCCATCAACTGTGGTTTTTGCATTTGTCACCCCGAGTGGGATGGGTATGCTCAGACGTGAGTCCCATGCTCTCCACACCACTGGATTCAAGCAAGCCGGGCTGAAGACGGCTGGAATGCCAGAAACCGGTCTTCGGAAGCTTGTTTCCGGTCCAGGGAAGGCATGGCTTGGCAGTGCGGGCTGGACTGTTCCCATGAGGCACAGGGTCAGACTGATTTGCATATGGCCATGTCTGAACTGGGGTGGGGTGGAGTGCAAAAAAACGATGGATTTAGGCCCAGATCTCTGTACTGGGGTGAATGTATGACATTGTTCTGCATTCTGTCCATCAACTGTGGTTTTTGTATTTGTCACCCCGAGTGGGATGGGTATGCTCAGACGTGAGTCCCATGCTCTCCACACCACTGGATTCAGGCAAGCCGGGCTGAAGACGGCTGGAATGCCAGAAACTGGTCCTCGGAAGCTTGTTTCCGGTCCAGGGAAGGCACGGCTTCGCAGTTCTGCTATAAGATCTGCTGCTATGTACAATCCATGGTAGTGAATGAGATAGTAAACGGGAAGAAATTAGTATGAACTAGATATATATCTGGTGCTAATAAATGAATAATTATAATCTTATCTATGCGCAATCCTTAGCTAAGTTAATATAATTTGGTTCTATAAACCATTTTCTCCTGAAACCTGCTGCATGCTAAGCAAAAGAGGAAGAAATATCAGAACCCTGATTGACTGTGGATGACTGAAACTCTGCTTTTGTCTTCGCTGTACACATCACTGAGGAGCAGGTGCAGGATTAATCCCGAAAGCACAGCTTGAGATCTGGCCGACAGGACTGGCATATCCCTAATAGATGTGTTTGATTACAGGGGCTATTGCCGTAGTCCTCTGTCCTCAGCTGTACCACAGTACATACAATGCTACTCGTTTTCTGAATTATCCATGGCCTTACATGTATGTAGGACAAGAGAGCACATAAAATGCATTCTCTGTGTGCAGTTAAAAAAACACTGGCGTGGCGTGCAGCTAGCAGAGACATCCATATTCCTGGGGGGCCCTTTCATAACATTCAGACTGCTCACCTAAGTAAGCAACCAGAAAAACCAATATGCACCGGATATTTTCAATAATGATACATGCAAATCAAGCAACACAAATTAATACACAATAATAATTCAGCTGGCATGTAATATCTGAACAAGAGCATATGATGCCCACAAAGATGGATCCATGGCATAACAATCGGCTTCCAGTGCTAAAAACTCCGATATGACGTGCTGTTTGAAATCAAAGTATATATATTGCCCTCCAAGCAAATATGAAATTGCATGGGAAATAGCATCATGCAGTATTTAAACAAGAGTCTAATGAATAGTGAGTAGTTTAATGGGATGGCGTTTTCTTGTTTAGCAGAATTATAAAGAAGTGGTCAACCTGAAAAAAGGTCTAAACTTGCATAGTTTCTAGAGGTAATCCCAAAAAGCAGTTTTCCTAATAGTTAAATTACGCTCCAACACTTTGGTTACTTTTCTTTTCACCCATCCACTAAAATAATTTTGTTCCGCTCATCACATTTTGACCAAGCTAATGATCCACAGCGAGGTGCACATCCTAATCGCTGTTAAAGTTGCGCAGGATAGGTATACATACACCTTTGGATGATACAATGGGAGCATAGATGCCACCAGTTTAATAATACAATGTCTTACTAAGTCAAAACAGTCCATAGAGAAAATAAAACCTTGCTTTACTTCTTTTAGTATTGACACATAGAAAGTACCAGGGTTTTTAGCACAAGAAGTGTCCTCCAGATACTTAAGCAGTATAAAAATTTAAACATATCAGGAAACAACACTATAAAATTCACAAACAAATTTACTAAAGAGAAAAACAAGAATACACAAAAATGGAGAAAGGGAATCAGACAATTGTTTTAAGTAAAACTATGCGTCAATGGATGCAGTTCAATGGGATTAAAGTGTGATTTGAGGCCAGCTGTAATGGATTGGTGTTTAGGTAAGCCTAGAAGACCAGATCCAATTGGATAAACCTTCTAATTTGGGACTTAAAAAGTTCATTTAGACCTGGCAGGGTTGCCACAAGATCACCAGGTCATTGGAGACTGGGACCTCCACTTCTCTGATGGCGAACCACAGAGAATACTGTGAGGTCACAGACTGAATAGTAGTTTATTCCACTTAGGCAAATTTGGTTTTCTTTTCTTTAAAAAAAATCAAATTTGCAGTGGGCAAAAAACCTGGACACCCTGAATTTTCCAATACCCAGGACCACCATGCCCAATAGCCCAGGCATAGAATTCTAATGCTGACTACCTTGCCCTAATTAGGGCAAGGTTATTGCCACTTTGACTTGGCGGCCCTCTGGCATACAAACATAAAACTGCTGGGTCAAAAGTTTTACAGGTGGAGCCTGCTGAGGCTCCACCATTGGAATCTCTGTGGCTCCCCACCTCTCTGTGGGCAACAATACGTTTGGTGGGCTGAGCAAATTGGCAATTTATAATGATTCACCTTCTTTGCTAAATTCTACATCACAGTCAATAGTCTGTTTTCTGGAAGCCAAAAACCTCCAGCAGAGCAAGTCAGATCGGATACACTTAGAGTTTCCTCCAACTGCTATCAACTGTGCTGCCTTGACCTAACCCCAAGTTTTATCTTCAGACTTTTCTAAAGTCAGGAGTTCTGCAGCAAGGTAAAGTTGACTGGCTCCACCACAATGTCATTCTAACGCCTTTTCTTGACAAGATCACTGAAAGAATGTCCCTGGAAATCTTGCTCACTGTTGGACTTGGCCCTTCTGGCAGGTTCACCCCTAATCTTTTAGATTTTTAATCAGTGATCTGTGTTAATGATTTTCTGGTCTGTGCGCACTTTTTCTCTGTGTCCCAGAGTAAAGTGCGTGCATGTGGTTAGGCTGGCCTGCTCTCCCATAGGGATGCATGGGGAATGTCTGTGTCCCTGGTAGGTCCTGATGCGTGGGGAGTGCATGCTCGAATTTGGTATGTGCAAGCTCGTGAGAATTGAATGCTTCGCAATGATGTATGTGGCATGAGTGTGCCATGTGTAGAAATGCCACTTCTAGGACTTGGCATATTAATGTAAAATATGCCTGGCGTGTGATTGGCTGGAGCTGGCTGGTGAGCCTGGCTCCAGGAAGGCTGGATGGGTCTGCCCAGTGGTGGGTGTGAGATTAGCATGTTGATGGCTTCGGAGGAGTGCACCTGGTCCCTGATGGGGCTGGACTTTTCCCACACAATGCTGGCTCCACCCCCTGTAGTGCGACTGATGACCCTAGCCCTGCCAGTGAATGAAATGGGTGGTTAAGCTATCAAGGGTACTTCAAAACCAGCTGCGACTGGTTTTCACCCACCCTGCACCTACAGACAAAGGGTTTTACAGTATAAGAAGGGGCTGTGTCTCCATACAATTTGGTTCTGTTCAAGGATCCTGCCAGAGGGGGCTGCTGCTGTTGCTTGGGCCAGGAGGACCACCACTTGGATTGTCTCCCTGCCTGGAGACCCAGTGTGCTGGCTCTGGGCCCAGCCTTGCCCCCTGCCTGCCTCCAGACCTTGCTGGAGCTTTACTTTTGCCCCTAGCGCTTGGGAGCGCTTCCTTTGTGCTGCCTAGCGCTGGGAGCACTTTATCTCTACTGCCTAGCGCTTGGGAGCGCTTATTTGCCCGCTAGCGTTGTGGAGCGCTTTATTTTGGTTATAGCGCTAGGAGCGCTTTATTTTTGCCCAGCTCTGCCTTCTGGCACCTCGGAGCGCCGAAATTGACTTAGCGCTCAGAGCGCTGTTATTTTTATTGCCAAGCGGCTGTCACGCCGCACTTGCCCATTTTACTTAATTATTTAAAGCCGGTGCCCACCCGGCATTGCCCCGTGATCACCGCCGCAGCCCAGGAGTGTGTGCAGCCCCGCCGGGCCGCCGCGCTGCCTGCGACGACCCGGAAGTGCTGGGTCAGCCGGCCAATTGCTGCCCGGCCCAGGAGAGGCGAACTGGAAGTCCCGCCCCCGCAGCCGAGCAGCAAGGAAGAGAAGCAGCCGGCCGTGTCCGAGGCTCCCCGTGAGGAGAGAGGAGCCCCGCGCTGCCCAGGAGAAGCCGGTGAGTCGGGCTGGGAGAGCAAGTGGAGGGAGGAGGGCGTCAGGGCACATTGCCGGTGCCCGCCCCTCTCCTCCGGTTGTGTTAGAGCCCCGAGAGGCTCGCAGGGCGCCTAGTGGTTTCGAGCCCCGAGAGGCTCGTGGGGCATTGGCCGTTCCTCTTTTGTTTCCCGAGCGGCCCCAGTTGGCAGAGGGCCACTCCAACGATCCCGGCGGCAGTCATTTGTCTGAGTCCCCCGTGAGGGACTCCAACGACCCCCATAGTTGTGATTAGGAGCCCGAGGTTCCTGGGGGCAATCTGTGTATTTCGAGCCCAGAGAGGCTCCATGCCCACAGAGAGTTTGCGAGCCCACAGAAGGCTCGAGGGGGCAGTTCCAGTTACTTTGAGAGCCCGAGAGGCTCAGGGGCATTTCTATTCACGAGCCCACGAGGCTCCCAGCCCATCATTGATTAGAGCCCCAAAGAGGCTCTTAAGTGCCTATTTGCTTCACGAGCCCTGAGAGGCTCTTGGGGGGCCCAGTGAGTTGGTTAGAACCCCGTGGCTCCCACGCTGTGTTTGGTGCCCTCACCCTTGTTCTTGAGCCCACGAGGCTCCAACGTTGGCATCATCTGATTTACAACTGTCCAGCACTTAGTGGACATTTGCTACGTTTAGGCTTTGTGTTCTTGGCTGCCTGCGCAGCCTCCTGGACAATTTGGACTCAGGGCATCTCAGCCCTTGCGAGGCCAGTTGGCCTGAGGGACAGTTCTAGAATTGTGCTATGTGCACCCTGCGCATTGTAATTTACTTGTGTATGTGATTCCTGCACAAATGTTCTACCTGCACCTCTGAATATGTTTTAATGCCTCATGTGCAATGTGTTTATGTTTTATCCCCTTTGCTAAGAGTGACCTGCTTGAGGATTGTTTATGTTCCCTTACCTTTGCTAAAGGTGACCTGCTTAGGTATTCTATGTTAATCCCCTTTGCTAAGAGTGACCTGCTTAGAGGATTGTTTATGTTATTACCTTTGCTAAATGTGACCTGCTTAGGTGATTGTTTAGGTTTCCTTCCCTTTGCTAAAAGTGACCTGCTTAGGTGATGGTTTTCCTTCTATAGGTCCTGATGATAAGGTCCTAGTTCCCTGCGTGATTTTCCTACAGTGTTTAGGGTTGCGTAGGAGGTATTTACTCTTTACCAGTGATTACTGGTTGTGTGCTGCATTTACTATTTTAGTGCTACGGTCATTTTATGTTTATGTGCTAAGTGTTATACCTACAAGTATTATTTCTAACAAGTGCCTACCCCTGACAGTGGTCCATGTGGCCCTGTCCTGTACATAATCCCTTGTAAATTCTGCCCGTGCCTGTTGGCACATTGTAAAGATTGTGTGTTATCTAATGTGTTTTTACTATAATACAAAGGCTATTTTTTTATAAAACCTTGTGAGGAGTTTCCTTTGTGGTGGGCCTTGGGTGTTGTTGCTGGGTGTGCGCGCCTTGCTGCTCGCGTCACGTTACCTAGAGGGTGAGCAGGGGTTATCTTGGTGTGTAACTCCCTTGCCCTGACCTTAGACTTGGTGATCCCTGACTGACTTTGGCGTGAGCCTTGGCCAGCCCGGGGTCCCGGGTCTAACACTCACCAAATTACACCTTTCATGGGTGGCCTCAGCACCTTGTCTTGATCTTCCTGAGAGGAAATCATTTTACAGGTGCTGGAAATATCGCTACTGGTCACCCCTAACAATCCCGGACATTTGGGTGAGAATCCTAGGAACCAACTTGGCAGCTGTTTTTTTCCATACAAGGGGCCCTTCTTCAAAGCTCTCCTACCGCAGACGACCAAAGGAAGATGGGCCACTACAATTGAGGAGCCTTTTCAATCTCTGGCTACAAGACAAGAATAGATCACAGCTCAGTCATCTTTGAAAGCTGATTTAAACAGAAATCATTTCTGCTTATTTTTCACCATTTCCAGCTATATCTCAATGGGCTAGTGTTGGTAAGCCATTTAAAAACAACACACTTAGTATATATTTTCTCCAAACCTGAATTAAACCCTAAAGAATTCCACAGTTCATTCTGTCTAATCCATCTCAAGTTGTTGTTGACTCTTATTAGTAAATAGTTAATGAGCTTCTAAGCTCCACCCAGAGCATGCTATATTGGCACGAGGAACCAAAAAGACAGGAGGTCTGGAAGAGATCCCAGTCCAAAAATCGCCCTAACCCTGAGCCCTGTTTAGGGTAGTCATTTGAAAATGACCAGATCCAAGCCTTGTTGTTGGGGATGACATGTGCTCATTTCCTTCCTTCATTTTCAGCTATAAGTGACCATTGTTTTTTTGTGTCTGACCTCCTTCTAGGAGAGTCTGGTTTTTTGTCTCTTGGCAGAGAACAATTTCATACCTCTTCAAAGGGCTCAGTACTGTCAAGAAGCAAAAACTGAACAGAATGGAAAGGGGAGACCACCCTGTCACCCCGAACGTATGGATGGGTGCCCCGATCCCCTGGGAAACCGTTGCGGGCCGGGGGCGTGTCACGGCCGGTATGCCCATAGCGGCGTGGTCGGAGCACGCCCCCACCTCCTAAAAGGGTTGTCCTAAACACCCGCCCGGAAGTCCATGTACCTATGGGCGGGATGGGGGCGCGGCCCCCGCCTTCCCGCTGCTGGATAAAAGGCGCGGGAATCCAGGGAAGCGTCCTCTTGTTCCTGCGCTCTGAAGGCTGCACCACTCGTCGCTCGTGAGCCCTCAAGGGAACAAGCTGCAGTTTTTTGAACGTGTAATCGTTGTTTTTTCTGTTTCAGTCGTCAAGGCGTAGCTGGAATCCAAGTCACTTCGGGAGGACAGGCTGAGCTAACGTTGAACGCGGACATGCCTGGTAAGAAGACTGGAAAGAGCTCCGAGATGGAACGTATGCTGCGCACATTGGTGAACCAAGTGTCGGCGATGGACAGGAAGTTCGGTAAAGTAGACCAGCTGGGTCGCGGCTTAGCGGCCCTCAGGAAACAAGTGAAGGCCCAGGCGGGGCCCTCGGGGCGACCTAAGAGAATCGTAGGGCCTGCTTTGCCAAACATCACCCCAGGGGGGGATAAGGGGAAAAGGAAGAAGGGAAAAGCGGGTCCTAGCAAGGCCCCAGTCCCGATGGAAGTCCCACCGGTCCCAGTAGCACCAGCGTCCAGCCCGGTACCCACACTGGATGGGGGACTGCCAATCCCTGTGGTTATCACACCGCTGGATGACAACCAAATGCTTCCTGAATTAGCGCTTCAGTTGGCGGCTGTGTTACCCTGGTTGAAGAAGGGAGCGGGGGGATCCGCGGCTGTAGAAGACCCGGCCGAAGAAGCTAGACTGATTATTGAACAGTTAAGGCAGACAAGGGGTGCTGGGGCGGCGAACGTGCCTTCTATTTCTCCACAGGTGACGAAGGTGGTCGCTGTCGAAAATCAGAATAAGTCGACGGACACGGCTGGAGGTGCGGCGGAGGCCAGTAAGAGATCGCTCCCAATGATGAGTGAGGGCGCTGTACCCTCAAGGCGGGAAAGCTTGGCGCAACATATTCCCATGGTTACTAAGGAGATGGTGTGGTCCAACAAGTACATTAACATGTTTTCATTGTTAACTGATCATCGAGAGTTAGAATATGCCAAGACTCAGAAGGATCTATGGCACCCCAGTGTATGGCGGGCAAAAATGGCAGAATTCAGGGTCGAGGAGTCGATGATGAACTGGATCAGGGCCTTTTCTATTTTTGTAGCTATTATCGCTGAACGTACACCAGAAGTGTTGAGTGACCTGGCTTGTTACCAGAGCAGGATCACGAGCTTCCATGAGAAGTATGGAGGAGAAGAATGGAAAGGATACGACATGGCGTTTAGAAAGGCAAAAGAGTTTAATGAAATATTGACTTGGGATTGTTTAGATACGGTATCTTGGCATGCACAGCTCTTGCCGGGTTCAGCGGGTGGTTCACGGTCGAGCACAAACGGCTCCAGGGCCTTTCCACAGAAACAGTTGCAGCCCTTTCGGCCAAGCTACTCGGGGGCAGTCTCAGCCTAGATCGGGCGGGAACGGAAGTAAGCGAGGAGTGTGTTGGGGCTTCAATAGGGGACGTGTGGCAGGCCGCAAGGAACGTGTAAGTTCAGGCATGCGTGCTCCAGTTGTGGTAACACCACACACCCTGAAACTAGCTGCCGATCCAGAACCAATGGGACCGGAGGTAAAGGGGGTACCAAGCAGGATTGATGGGGTGCCCCGGAAGTCCACACCTTCGCCCGTAGATATCCTGGCTTTGACCCCATGGCTGAACAGATACCCTGATCATGTGTCCGCTGGGATCCTGCGAGATGGCTTCTCAATTGGCTTCAGGATTCCGGCGGGCGATTTTCGGGGGGCCCCTCATGTAAGAACCAACTGTCCTTTCAGCACAACAGGGCGGTTGCCGCCACAAAGATCGCCAAGGAGGTCAGCTTGGGGCGGGTTGCAGGACCTTTTTGTGACCCACCAACAGCTTATTTTGTATGTTCCCCATTAGGGGTGGTGCCTAAAAAGGACCCGGGGGAGTACAGGCTCATCCATAATTTGTCGGCACCGAAGGGGGCTTCCGTCAATGAGGCGATCGACCCTGACATTTGCAGTGTAAAGTTTGCATCTTTCGATGACGCAGTGGTATTGTTGAATCGCTTAGGCCCCGGTGCATTGTTAGCAAAGTCGGATATTGAATCTGCATTTAGGTTGCTTCCGGTGCATCCCCGAGATCAGCGCTTGCTGGGTTTTACGTTTCAGGGGAAATACTACATGGATATGTGCATGCCAATGCGTTTTTCAATTTCGTGAGCCTATTTTGAAATGTTAAGATCGTTTCTGGAGTGGGTATTCTCAAAGGCCACAGGGCACCAACATGTAATGAATTATCTGGATGATTTCCTCTTTCTTGGCCCAGCGGGCACTCAGGACTGTGCACGGGCATTGCAGGACTTCTACGTGCTCATGCGGGGTTTCGGGGTACCGTTGGCGCCCGATAAGACAGTGGGGCCGACTACCTCCCTGGAGTTTTTGGGCATAGAACTAGGCTCCGTGGAGGGTTGCTTCCGCTTGCCGGCAGAAAAGATCGCCAAATTCAGGGCTTCCTTGTTGCAGTGTCTCCGGAACGAGAAAGTGACATTGCACCAATTACAGAAAACAGTGGGTCAGCTTAACTTTGCATTAAGAGTGATACCGATGGCTCGCCCTTTCTCACGATCCATTGCCCAGTCCATGGTGGGCCTCAAGGAAGGGCACCATCGCACGAGACTGTCGGCGGAGGTTCGCCAGGACATGCTTATCTGGCTGGCATTCCTGGCGGACTTCAACGGCTGAGTGGTCTGGAGCAAACCCCCGGCCTCGTCGGCGGAACTAGGCTTATGGACCGACTCGGCGGGCAGCGTGGGGTTTGGCGCGATCCTCGGAAACCATTGGTCGGCCCAAAGATGGCTAGCATGGTGGGAAGCAAGCGGTTTGACGAATAACATTGGCTTCCTAGAGCTCTTCCCCATCTGGGTGGCTCTGTCGGCATGGCTGGAGGAATTCAGAGACCGCTCAGTGGTATTTTGGTCCGATAACATGACTGTGGTTGAGTGCATTAATCAGCAGGCAGCACGCTGCAAATGGATATTGCGATTGTTGAAAGAAATTGTGTTGAAATGCTTGAGATTAAACGTACAATTCAGGGCAAAACATGTGCCGGGTGTACTGAATAATGCAGCTGATGCGCTCTCTTGTTTCAAAATGCAGGCTTTCAGGGATTGTTTACCCTCAGTGGAGCTAGTGGCAGTGCCATTTCCCGAAGCACTCTGGCAAATCGGCGCCCCGGACTACAAAACCTCGTGGCAGCCAGTTTAGTGCCCAGGACGAGGAAAGCTTATGAAGGGGCATTCCGCTCGTACTGCGCCTTTTTGGGCCCGGCAGGGAAGCATAGATGGGGTCAGGGGGAGTCCTTTGTCCGATTCTTAGTGGCACTTCATGAGGAAGGCCGGTCGGCGGCAACCGCACGCCGGTATAAGGCCGCCATATCATTTGTGGCTCAGCTCCATGGGATCAGGGACCCGACGGACTCCTTTCTAGTCAGGAACGCTCTGCGCGGCTGGCGGCACTTAGAGGGGTACAGAAAGGATAACAGGCACCCAATAGGGTTTGGCAAGTTGACCTCCTTGCTAGCTAAACTAGAAGAGACATGCTCCTCACCTAGCGAGGTTACACTATTCCGGGCAGCGTTTGCATTGGCATTTTATGGGGCCCTGCGGGTGAGCGAACTAGTGGCTGCCAACAAAAGAGATACGGAAGGAGGTCTGTGCAGGGATCACATCCAAGTGAGGGGGGATTCTTTGCTGATCTCGATAGCCAGGTCAAAGACGGACCAGGAGGCCCAGGGGAATAGCGTTGTGCTGCAGCGCACTCCAGGTAGTCCCGGTTGTCCAGTAAGGCATGTTGAGGCCTACCTAAGACAAAGGTTGACAACGTGGGGGGGGCCTTGCTACGACATACGGACGGCAACCCTTTGACAATGTTTCAGTTTCAGAGGGTGCTGGCAATCACGATTGCAGCTGCGGGCTTGAACCCAAGTGATTTTGGGACCCATTCATTTAGGACAGGGGCCGCTACAGAAGCTACGGCTCAAGGTCTGCAGGCAGACAATGTCAAGCAGTTAGGCCGCTGGTCTTTGAACTGCTTCAAGAGGTACGTGCGACTGCACATGTTGTAAGTTACTGATGAAGTGCACTCACGCTTTTTGTCTTTTGTTTGGATTACAGTTTCACAAGCCTGTGACGCAGGGCGGAAATTGGGACCGGCCCAGCATCAGATAACCACCACTTCAGAAAAAAGGAATGGAAGACGTGTGGTCTGGGTTGTGGGCCACTCATACGTGAGGCGTGCCGGGGACATATTCAAGACAGGTGATGCGATCCACACATCTGAGGAATATGGGTTTAGGGTGTCCTTCTATGGGAAGGGTGGCCTGTGTATTGACCGACTGCAAAGTTTTGTGGAAGAATTACAAGGGCGGCACAGGTCACCGCCATCTGTAGTCATAGTGCACATTGAGGGGAATGACTTGGTAAGACTGGGCAGACGAGCTTTAGTTGATTACATACTTTCTGCTGTTAGCTGGTTAGCAAAAAGGCTCCCGGGATGTACAATAGCCTGGTCTCACCTGATTCCGAGGAGGGTATGGCGGGGTGGTTTGTCCACGACAGCGTTGAACCATTCGGTACAGAGGGTCAACAATAAAATGGAGAAATTGTTTCGCTCTGCTCATCTTCAAAGTATATCACATGAGTGCATATGGGGGGATCACTGTTATTCTGAGGATGGGGTACATCTGTCCAGATCGGGGAATGACTTATTGATAGGAGACATGATAGCTTGGCTAGTGGGGTTGAGGAGACATGACCTATAGGAGGTGTGGGGGGGCCAGATAGTCGGTCAACTATCTTGCCTGTGGCGGTAAGGTCATGATCGGTGAGCAGTGATTTCAAGGTCCCTTGGGGGGGGCGCCACCCATTATGGATGGGAGCGCCCGGGGGAAGGCAGCCATTGGCCCCTCCCATGGGAGGGCGGCACTCATTACGGATGGGTCGCCCAGGGGGAGACGGCCATAGGCCCCTCCCAGGGGGAGACGGCTATATGCCCCTCCCCAGAATTTCCCGGGGGCCGGATATCCGCTCCGGCGGAAGAGAGTGCGGGGAAAAGGGGGGAGTCCACGCTGTCCTTTTTACGGATACCCCGCACAGGAACTCAGACGACCTTAAGATGGCGTCGAGTGAAAGGGGGCCCCCACGACAAGGGAAGTTACAGTTGGCTACGGGGGTAAAGTCCTCTGCGCATGCGCCACTCACACGTGGGGGCAGGAATTAGGTGATAGGGATCTGACACCAGTTAAGACCTAACGTTAGGATGTACAAATTCGTATATAATGCATTTTGTCATGATGTTAGACTCGGTTAGGAAATCTTTGTATTAGCGATTTGTTAAGGTTAGCCTGAATACCTGTCTTCATCAAATGTAATGGAAGTTGAATTTGTACATGATACATGAAACGTTTTTAATTTAAAGTTTTAAATTTTGTTTCATATTTTAATAAATATGGCCGGGGGGGTCGTGAGGCCCCCCGCCTTCCAAAAGTTCAAACTGTGTCTGTCTCCTCCCATTGGGATTGGTGGAGGAAGGGGTGGCGGGCATCCCGGCCCATATGGAAAGGGGAGACCACTCGGTCACCCCGAACGTATGGATGGGTGCCCCTATCCCCCGGGAAACCGTTGCGGGCAGGGGGCGTGTCACGGCCGGTATGCCCATAGCGGCGTGGTCGGAGCACGCCCCCGCCGCCTAAAAGGGTTGTCCTAAACACCCGCCCGGAAGTCCATGTACCTATGGGCGAGAAAGGGGCGCGGCCCCCGCCTTCCCGCTGCTAGATAAAAGGCGCAGGAATCCAGGGAAGCGTCCTCTTGTTCCTGCGCTCTGAAGGCTGCACCACTCGTCGCTCGTGAGCCCTCAAGGGAACAAGCTGCAGTTTTTTGACCCACCCACTAGCCCCTGTTGCAAATATTTGGAGTGAACAAAGTCCTATGTTGCTGTTTGATTGTAATAAAACATGTTTGGTTGGAAGCATTGCTTGCATCCTAAATTGATGACAAGAGTATGCATGTAACTGAATACTTGCTTGTAGGCCTTTTTTTTTCCTTTGTAGAAATGTGGACCAATACATGCAATAAAGATTGTTCTGTGCTATAGGACCTTATTTACTTTGTAGAATTGTTGGAGTCAGTGGATATATCGGGCTGAACTACAAGAGTAAGCATAGGTTTCTTTTCCCTAGTAGGTAACTAATTGTCGTATTTATTTAGTCTTCGGTCGGGCGGTAAGGTCATGATCGGTGAGCAGTGATTTCAAGGTCCCTGGGGGGGCGCCACCCATTATGGATGGGAGCACCTGGGGGGAGGCTGCCATTGGCCCCTCCCACGGGGGCGGCACCCATTACGGATGGGTCGCCTAGGGGGAGACGGCCATAGGCCCCTCCCAGGGAGAGACGGCTATATGCCGCTCCCCAGAATTTCCCGGCGGCCGGATATCCGCTCCGGCGGAAGAGAGTGCGGGGAAAGGGGGAGAGTCCACGCTGTCCTTCTTACGGATACCCCGCACGGGAATTCAGACGAGCTTAAGATGGCATCGAGTGAAAGGGGGCCCCCACGACAAGGGAAGTTACAGTTGGCTACGAGGGTAAAGTCCTCTGCGCATGCGCCACTCACACGTGGGGGCGGGAATTGGGTGATAGGGATCTGACACCGGTTAAGACCTTGCCGTTGGCCCCTAACGTTAGGATGTACAAATTCGTATATAATGCATTTTGTCATGATGTTAGACACGGTTAGCAAATCTTTGTATTAGAGATTTGTTAAGGTTAGCCTGAATACCTGTCTTCATCAAATGTAATGGAAGTTGAATTTGTACATGATACATGAAACGTTTTTAATTTAAAGTTTTACATTTTGTTTCATATACTAATAAATACGGCCGGGGGGGGGGGGGTCGTGAGGCCCCGCCGCTGAGGTTCCGTGACGGTTCCGTGACGACTTGAACCCGTGTTTTCAAGTTTGTCGGAAATACCTAATATTGGTATCAGCGAACCGCAAATGATCCATTTAGTATATCCTAGTGTTTTCGCTACGCTACGAGCAAGAGCACTCCTTCCATAGACATATTTCTGATATACCCACGGCATCCATCTTAGATCATGACCGCCATTTTGTGTTTCCTTGCCCTCACATATGCAATAGCCTCTGATCACTTCATTCACTCCGCTTTGATTAAGGACACGTAGTCGTAGCCGGAGATTCACCTCTTACATGACACGTGCACCTTAAACCAGATCACGCTGTAGCTGCATGACTCGACAAAGGCTGCCTCCTCTGCCCGAGGCCAGTCCTGCCAAACTGGTCTTCGTGTCCATTGTACCTGATCATGATTAGGCGGCCGAAGCCGGTAGCCTTGCCCATTTACAACCCACAAACATCCCTTATCCCGCTTTTCTATCTTCCACACCTGGCTCTGTTTCTTTCTTTCTGAATCTTTATTAGGGGGAGGTAACGAACTTTACGATGAGGCGGTCCGGGTCCTAAATGCAATATTGACAGGGAATTGTGACAAACTAGTGGGAACCCCTCTTTTCGCAATGTTTGGCCTCAGATATTATCGACGGTTCCTGTGTAACACCAAGTATTTATTGTTTTAGACACAAAGGTTTTGGGAATGTATTACATGTAAAGAATTCGCCCCCAGCATAAAATTTCGTATATAAGGAGCAACCCACTTTGTACAAATCGAACAGGCTCCTAGATTCTGCCCGTGTGTAGTATCTGTGACTTCTGTGTCCCTGCAGTAATAAACCTTTGGTCTTTGACGCCACCATCGAGAAGCCCGTGTTTCTGTTCATTTGTGCACCAAGGCAGGTGGAACTCCGGGGTCTTTGGGTGTTGTACCCTGACACCTCTGGACGGAACCAAAAAGTCCAGAACTCCAATTGGCGCCCAATGTGGGGCGACGTCATTCGGTACCGGTCCAAAAGCCTGAAGAGTTCGAGAAGCTTCGTGTGAAGATTCCTGAGGGAGGCGCCCCACTTCATCGATCCCGGCATATCGCAAAAGTGGCCCGAAGTTCTCTTCCACGAGGGTTTCCCGTTCAGGACGGCTGCAGTGGGCCGTTGCCTTGACCGTCGCCCTGTCTTGGACCCGAAGTGGTGCAGTCCTTAGTACGGCGAAACGTGACGGGTTTCTCCTTGGTGACGTCTTCAGTGACTCAGTTAAGTATTTAGTGATAGCTAGCTGGTTACTTTGTGAGGATTGTTAAAAATCCTTGATCGGTTCTTGGTTTGGTTTGGTTTTGTAAGATTATCACTAGTTGTTCTAGTTACGATAATCAATTTGGTTTAGTTTTGGGTATCGATACATCAGTTCGTTTTGGTAGGCCTAAGTTCTTGGTTCGAGTGCACATATTTGTTCCGTGTTTATTTGTTTTGTGTTCCGGACTGAAAATGGTAAGTCGGAAAATGTTGTCTTGTTTTGGTTGCAACAGTGACTCACGATTGGAGGACTCTTGTCTGGTTCCTCCGATTGGGACTCCCCTATATGATTTATATTGTAAGTATGGAGTGGGTCCTATAACCTATAATGAGATATGGGTCCGCTATTGTAAGAAGGATGGTGTCCTTAGTTGGCCACTGCATGGTAGTTTTGAACAAGAGATTCTCGACAACTTAGAAGCGAAATTGTTTAAGAAGAAAGCCCGGCCGGCAATGTTTGATTCCTTCCGTTATTGGCGGAAAGAATCCAAACAGAGAGAAATGAGAAGGTTGAAGAAAGAGCAAAAAGAACAAGAAGAGTTAACTCTAGAGCAAGCGACTAAACAGTTGCAAGCTAACGAGTGTGAGAAGGCCATAGATGTAGCTATTCGAGAGCATAACTTAGCGATTGACAAGTGCTATCCTGCCTTGCCATCGAAAATGGCTAAGATACTGGAGGACTCCGAAAACGATCCTCTACTATCTTATCTGTTACGGTCACCTCCACCGTATGCACAAGGTGCTACGACTCCACTCGTCCCGAATGTACAATTGCCGGTTGCTGGACAACCTGGTGCTCCTGCTCTTATCCCTCAGAATCAAGTTCCTGTACTTCCTGTGGTGAATGTGAATGTTCCTACAGCTCCTCCTCTTCCTACACTGCCAGCCATACTACCTACCTCTGTACCTACTGCTCCAGAAACTATTTTCCTCGATACTCCTACTGCTTCCTCATCTATCCCTACCTCTACTGCATTCTCTATGTCTGCGAGTGTACTAACTCCACTTTCTGTTCCTCGGAGAATCACTGATTCGGTTACTAATATGCTGTCTCCTATATATAAAACTTTGATTAAGACTCCTACTCCTGACTCTGTACAGAGACGGAGTCAGCTTCCGAGTACTGAAGAACGGGGAGTTTTAGATTCCACGGCTCTCAGATGGATTTCGAAAGGTAGAAGATATACAGCCTGATTCATCAAGCTGAAATCGGCTCGCAAAGGGTCAGATTCTGAGAATCTGGCCCTTTGCGAGCGCTATTTTTGCATTTGGGATTCATCATCCCAAATGCAAAAATCGGTAATTGCTAATTCGCTAAATAGCGAGGAATTACATTTAAGGAATCTCTATTTGAGATTCCTTAAATGCAATTCATCAACCATTTTTAAATTGCTTATTCGCAATTTCGGGCCGCTATTTACCGAGAGGTCAGACCTCTCGGTAAATAGCAAAAACTTAGAAAAATGCTTTTAAAAGCATTTTTCTAAGTTGCATGTTGCACACACACATGTCCTTTGGACATGTGTGTGCGCAACACCTGTTTCAATTTGCATTCAAGGGGTGCTACAGGGTGTCCTTTGGACACCCCTGGCACCCTTTAAATCGCTATCTTATTTGCGAGTAGCAAATTGCTAATCGCAAATAAGGAATACTCCCCATTCATTCCTATGGGCCTTTTGGCCCATAGGAATGAATGGCGAGTTATTCCTTATTTGCGATTAGCAATTTTCTACTCACAAATAAGGATTGTGTAGGAATTGCTATTTAATTAGAAATTCCTACATGAATCCCGTTTTGCAAGTCCTTAATAGCGATTCCTTATGAATCGCTATTAGGGGCTCGCAAAACGGGAGATTGATGAATCAGGCTGATAGTACGAGAGATGTGTTAGACACATTTATGCAATGGGGAGAACCAACGCAGCGATACGTCTTTGATGAGATGTGCTCGTTGTTACGTGAAGAGATAGAAGAAGACGATGTCGAATCAGATTTGGAAGATTTAATTAGGGTTCAAAAGGAGTTTGCTGCTGGAATGATAGTGGGTGAAAAAATAAAACAAGCGATGGAACTCATTTTAAGTTTTAGGAATGAACCATCTCTTCGTTCACCAAGAGATTTAGAGAAAGATAAAATGAAGCTAAGTCGCCAATATCCTATGAGGGAAGTTCCTCCAATCTGGCGCGAAGCAGTGGCACGTGATGATAATGCTGGTATTGCAGGTGCTCCAGCGCAGTTCCAACGAGTGTGGATACACATTCCATGGAAGCGAGCAGAAGTGTTAGCAGTGAAACAGGCCTTGCCAGATCCGCGTAAGAATCCAGCCGGATATTACAAGGAATTAACACAGACAGTTGAGGCTTGTATAATGAACTTAGCCGACATTGATATGTTATTTGGTAATGTAGTTCCGCAACCATTGTGGGCTAAAATTCGTAGAGAGGATCATCAGGCTGCATTAGGTGGTGATTGGGCAGCTATCACTGCAGCAGATGGTCAACAAACAGGTGGTGCGAAACCTGAACCTCTGATTGCTAATCTGCCAGGTAGAATAATTGATCTAATGAAGACTCTGATGCCAGCATTGCGTGTTAATTGGGACAAGTTGTCAGCATGTAAGCAAAAGAAAGACGAAAGTGTCTCGGACTTCTTCACGAGGTTCGAAGAGACTTTTGTGGATCATAGTGGTCAGGACATGAGTACAGAAGGAGGACAAAGATTGTTTGTCGATAAATTTGTGCATAATTTGTTACCTGAATTATGCAATAAATTAAAAGACTCAGAAAGTGCGTGGGCTGTATCTACGACAGCGCAAATACTTGCGACTGCACAGTACTACGAAAATAGGGATAAAGAGGAAAAGGAAAAATCAGAAAAGAAAACGAAAGATTTAAAAACTAAAGTTCTTTTGCAACAGGCGTATCCGCCTCGCGCGAATCAGACTAATACGCAGCAAAACTCATACCAAAGGACAGATTATAGTACATCAAGGCCTCAATATCAGTGGAATCAATGCGCGTACTGTAAGAAAGAGGGTCACTATAAAAATGAATGTCCGATCTTAGCACAAAATAATGCAGCAGCAGCTCAGAGAGGTCGTGGTGGTTTTGTGCAGAATTCTAGAGGACGTGGACGAGGGGCTATGCCTCCACAAACGAATGATCGTCCCTCCAATCACTTTGATCAGCGAAATGGACAATCCGTTCAACAAAGTAGATCTCAACAATATCTTGTTGAAGATTATTGTGAAGTAGAAGAGGGTTTTCAACAAAATGGGTACTAGGACAGCCATGGACAGAGAGAGGGAGTAGTATCAGTTCCAGTGGATCAGAGTGGGCCTTATGTCGCAGTAGCAACATCAGGTGTAGTCGAACCGTTTCTGTTGGATACTGGTGCCGCAAAAAGTTCTATCATGCATGCGAAACTCCCTGGCGCACCTTTGTCTGGCTCAACAAATGTTTCCGTAGGTTTTTCAGGCGCCCCTGTGTACAACCCGATATCTGGTCCTTTGTCTATTTCTGTTGGACCGTGCCAATTGAGAGCACCCCTGATTTTGACGACAGGCTGTAATGAAAATCTGCTTGGTTTAGATTTGTTAAAACGACTATATGCGACATTGTACTGTTCTCCGGAAGGAGTACAGCTTACACTGGGTAAAAATATCACCTCACCGATGTACTTGTCAATGGACGCACTCCCGCCGGAGCTACGTTCACTCCCTAATTCTCTTTGGGCGACTGGTCCTAATGATGTAGGTCTCCTAGAAATTACACCGTATGTAGTAACTTTGAAAGCAAATGTGAAATTTCCAAGAATTCCCCAGTATAAAATCTCGAGTGAAGGTGAGCGTGCACTTTTATTGATTGTGCAAGACTTGATTAAGAAAGGTGTAGTTGAAGAAACTAGAGGAAATGTCTGTAACAGTCCTGTATTACCGATTCTGAAGCGAACTGACCCTACAAAACCTCCAGTTTATAGGTTTGTCATAGACCTTAGAGAAGTTAATAAGATTGTAATTCCGCAGTTTCCTGTAGTACCAGACATTACTGCCTTGTTAACATTGATACCTGCTACAGCTACGTGGTTCTCAGTTATAGACCTAAAGAATGCCTTTTTCAGCATTCCGATAGCCGAAGAAAGTAGGGATATTTTCGGCTTCTGTTTAGGAGGTCGCAGTTTCAGATTTAAACGCGCTCCACAAGGCTATTGTGAAAGTCCATCTATTTACAGTCAAGCTTTAAAAAGTCAGTTAGATTCTTTTGTCCTTCCTCCAGGTTCTGCCCTAGTACAGTACGTAGACGATCTTTTAGTGGCTGCTGATGACAAGGAAACTTGCAAAGCAGCTACAATTTCCTTATTGCATCATTTGTCTAATCTGAATCATAAAGTGTCTCCTTCCAAGATGCAATACTGCTGCCAAGAAGTGACCTACCTAGGTCATCTCTTGTCAAAGGAGGGAAGGAAGTTGACCCCAGAAAGAATAAAAGCAATTACGCAGATGAGTGTTCCACGCACACAGAGAGAAGTACGTGCCTTCCTAGGTATTACCTCTTACTGTAGGCAGTGGATCCCAAATTTTTCCCTTTTAGCGAAACCATTGGTAGCTTTGACTGGGAAAAATGTTCCGAGTCCGGTGCCATGGTCTGATGAATGTCAAGAGAGTTTTACTGAATTACGAAAAGCATTGTGTTCAGCTCCTGTATTGGGTACACCTGATTACAGCAAGCCATTCACGCTCTACGTTCACGAAAGAGAAGGTTGCGCGTTGAGTGTTCTGACACAGAAGTTTGGTGATAAACAACGCCCTTGTGCGTATTTTTCATCAACATTAGATCCGGTAGCCAGAGCGTTGCCTAGTTGTTTGAGAGCTACAGCGGCAGCTGCAGCTTCCATTCGACAATCTGCTGGTTTGGTGATGAACAATATGCTAGTGGTCATGGTTCCTCATGCAGTGGATACACTCATGAACCGAACGAAGACACAACACCTTACTAGTGCGAGATTATCTGGTTACGAGCTGACATTATTAGCGAGTCATATTCAGATCAAAAGATGCAATGTATTGAATCCAGCAACATTGTTGCCGACTGATCAAGAGTCGAGTGATTCTGAGCCGCATGACTGCTATTTCAAAACGGAGGAAGAGACAAAAGGACGTATCGATTTAAAAGATACTCCGCTATCAGACCCGGATGGTACGCTATATGTGGATGGGTCATGTTTTAAATTGGAGAACGGTGATGTGACTGCTGCCTACGCGGTAACAACTTTGAAGACGATTGTGGAGACTGCAAGAGTGAGTCAGAATTCTGCCCAAGCTGCAGAATTAATAGCTCTAACGAGAGCGTGTGTTTTAGCTAAGGGAAAGAGAGTGAATGTGTTTACAGATAGTCAGTACGCATTTGGCGTGGCCCATAGTTTTGGCCGGTTGTGGAGAGAAAGAGGTTTCATTACGTCCCATGGGACTAAGATCCAACATGGTCAGCTAGTTAACGACTTGTTGGAATCTCTAACCTTGCCGACTGAAGTTGCGATTGTAAAGTGCAGTGCTCATAAAGCAATCACGGATGATGTTGGTCGTGGGAATGCCTTTGCCGATGAAACCGCTAAACAGACAGCTAGAGACACGATGAGTAGAATGTATGTTGCTACGTCTGCAAGATGGATTGCTGAGTCTGGAATGTGTGAGGACACTATGGAAAGTGTGAAAGAGATTCAGAGGGAAGCGACTGAGGAAGAGAAACGTGTATGGAGAGAAAGTACGGGCAAATTGGACTCAAATGGATGTTGGATAGATTTGACAGAACAGCAGCGTTGGATGTTGCCTGATGCGTATGTGCTTGCAGTAGTGACGATGGCGCATGGAGTGGCGCATATAAGTTCTAAAGGGATATGTAAGATGTTGTCTCCGGTCTGGAAGAATGAGGGAATCAGTAAGTGTGCAGAGAGAGTGGTGAAAAATTGTATGGTATGCTTGATGCATAATCCTGGCAAGGGAACTCCAACTCCAGCTGGTCATTTCGCTCCTCCTTCCTGCCCCTTTGAAGTGATTCAGTTAGACTTCATTCACATGGAACGCTGCAACAATTTAAAGTACGTCCTGGTGGTAGTTTGTGCTTTTTCCAGGTGGATAGAAGCATACCCACTAAAGGACAACACTGCCCTATCAACTGCCAAAATTCTTCTCAAGGAATTTTTCCCTAGGTTTGGAATGCCACGGATTGTATGGTCAGATAACGGAAGTGAGTTTATAGGGAAAGTTATGCAGAGTGTGTGTGCTGGTCTAGGAGTGAAACAAAAATTCCACAGTGCAAACCATCCCCAGTCTGCTGGTTTAGTCGAGGGTTACAATGGCACTCTCAAGCTTAAGCTAGCCAAAATACAAGCATCCACAGGTTTAGCTTGGCCAGACGCACTTCCTTTGGCCTTGTTATCAACGAGAGCAACAGTGCATTCTAGAATAGGGCTTTCTCCATATGAGATTGTGTTTGGCCGCCCGGCAAATATCTGGGGTGTGCCAAGGCCTAAACAGTTTTGCTCCATTGAATATCCTATGTTGATAGACTACCTTTACGACTTGACTGCTAAATTGAGTCTTATTCATCAACAGGTCTTCGATGCTTTGCCAAAACCTCCGGAGAGTCCAGGGCATCAGCTGAAACCCGGCGACCACGTGGTGGTCAGAAATTTTGCGAGGACAAAGAATCTTCAGCCTCGCTACATCGGTCCCTTCCAGGTCCTGCTGGCGACGAGGACAGCTGTACGTGTTGCTGGTCGCAAGCACTGGATCCACGCTTCTCATGTAAAGCGTGTTCCTTTGCCGCTGCCTTACGACGACTGGGTGAAGAAGGGAATTGGTGCCTCCGAATCTGAAAGCACTCCGAAATTTGTCCCTTTCAGCGATGCCGATTTGATTACTGACACTTTGAAACTTGACTCTCCTCCTGAAAAGACTCCTTTGAACACTGAACATTTGTCTCCAGCATCAGAAGAAATTTTGCTATCTGCGAACTTAAACTCTGCAACAGCTGCTAGTGATACACTATTTTCCGATCAGACAATACCAGCGAAACAGAAATACAACCTTAGAAGCCATAAAAAGGACAAATAAAGCAGGCAACTGCATATTGTGATTTTGATATATTGAACTTTTGCCTTCAGCCAGGAAGTTTGCTATTGTTTATTTTTTTAAAAAAATTGCCTTGCCGTCTGGGTAGCCGTAGGGTCGTGGCTGTGTGCCTAGTTTGAATTTGCAGGGGTCTGACACAAGGTCGATCTTTCTGTTGGTTCTGGGAACTCCCAGGGCTGATAGAGGCATTTTCATCTACGTACACATCATCAGTGGTCGCGAGCGGATTGTAGAAGATGGAACTTCCTGCGCTGCAACGAAAGAATGTGATTTACGTTCGCAGAAACAGACTTAATAGAATTCTTCACAGCAAATGTTTCAAATGTTTCTTGATGCAATGTGCCGTTACATTTTTGATTGTTTTAGCAACATTGGTGGGTGGAATTGTCTTTAGCATAAATTTGATTTTTGCTCCAGTTTCTACAGTACCTTCCCTTGACCCTGCTATTTCTACTGTTTCCTCTATACACTCTTTTCACTCGTTTCCAGAACATGAGCAAGCCCGACGCTCAGAATTCACCAACAACACATTTGTACAGCTCTTGCACCAACACCAACTGGTAGTTAACACTACAGACTGCTGGGTGTGTGGCTTGATACCTCACACTATGGATAAAGGTATTCCCTATCTGGTTTTGCCTTACAGCTATAATGGATCATTTCAGGCCTTCCAAACCATCTTTGCTTATGCCCTTGAAACCTATCCTCCACGTCCACCACGTTCCACTAAATATAACTCTGCTAACAAAGCTTTAGTCCAGGGAATTATTGACATGGTCAAGGACGTCAATAATACTCCATCTTACCCTAGAGACGAATTGCGAGTATATTTAAGTTGGAATACTTCAGAGTATCGCCTTAGTTTAGGAGAAAGCAAGCGTAAAAGCTCAACTCCAATCTGGGTCGTACCTCACCGAGGTCAGGTCTGTTTGCAAGGTAATGGGAGAAATCCGAGAGCTCAGCTAGGGAGGAGTGAGTGCGTAGAGACTTATGTGTTTCCGGCTAACTCTTCCCCTGCCTTTCTTACTGCTAGGGGTACCTATTTCATTTGTCGAGACAGAGCTTATACATGGTTGCCTGCCGACTTCTCAGGATCATGTTATATTGCTCGATTATTGCCTCCGACATACACTGCTTCACCCGATTACCACAGAACAAGAGTAGCGAGAGGTGTCTTCAGCAAGGAAGATACCGCTGGTCAGGAAGCCGGAGACTTCTTCAAAGGCTTCCTTCCGTTCTGGGGACCTATGGCCAATAGTAGAAACATACGTCAGCTAACACGGGTAGTTGAATCTACTATTACTGAAACTGCTGGTGCCCTTAGCAATCTGACAGCTGAGCTTCAGGCGGATAGGCTCATGACGTTGCAGAACCGTATGGTTCTAGACGTTATACTTGCAGATCGAGGTGGGGTATGCAGAATGATCCAATCGAGCTGCTGTGTCTTTATTCCTAATAATGCTCCAACAGTCTATGAGGCGATCTCTAAGTTGCACAAAATTTCAGACTCCATACATGTAGACAAGGGAAACTGGTCCTTCATGGAGTGGTTTTGGACTCTGATCTCAGCGTGGGGATGGAAGGTTCTAATGGTCATTGGTGTCATCTTAGTATTCCTATTCTCATGTTGTCTGATTATCCAGTGTGGTCCTGCTCTGTGTAGTCTTTGTGCTGCGACTTGTCTCAGAAAACCACCTGCGTTTGGAGAAAAGACACGAGAAAGGATGATGATACAACAACATGTCACTGATCTGATGAGCATAGAACTAGATTCTGACATAGACTGAGTAATTGCCTATGTAAGGGCAAAAGGAGGGTCTGAGGTTCCGTGACGGTTCCGTGACGACTTGAACCCGTGTTTTCAAGTTTGTCGGAAATACCTAATATTGGTATCAGCGAACCGCAAATGATCCATTTAGTATATCCTAGTGTTTTCGCTACGCTACGAGCAAGAGCACTCCTTCCATAGACATATTTCTGATATACCCACGGCATCCATCTTAGATCATGACCGCCATTTTGTGTTTCCTTGCCCTCACATATGCAATAGCCTCTGATCACTTCATTCACTCCGCTTTGATTAAGGACACGTAGTCGTAGCCGGAGATTCACCTCTTACATGACACGTGCACCTTAAACCAGATCACGCTGTAGCTGCATGACTCGACAAAGGCTGCCTCCTCTGCCCGAGGCCAGTCCTGCCAAACTGGTCTTCGTGTCCATTGTACCTGATCATGATTAGGCGGCCGAAGCCGGTAGCCTTGCCCATTTACAACCCACAAACATCCCTTATCCCGCTTTTCTATCTTCCACACCTGGCTCTGTTTCTTTCTTTCTGAATCTTTATTAGGGGGAGGTAACGAACTTTACGATGAGGCGGTCCGGGTCCTAAATGCAATATTGACAGGGAATTGTGACAAACTAGTGGGAACCCCTCTTTTCGCAATGTTTGGCCTCAGATATTATCGACGGTTCCTGTGTAACACCAAGTATTTATTGTTTTAGACACAAAGGTTTTGGGAATGTATTACATGTAAAGAATTCGCCCCCAGCATAAAATTTCGTATATAAGGAGCAACCCACTTTGTACAAATCGAACAGGCTCCTAGATTCTGCCCGTGTGTAGTATCTGTGACTTCTGTGTCCCTGCAGTAATAAACCTTTGGTCTTTGACGCCACCATCGAGAAGCCCGTGTTTCTGTTCATTTGTGCACCAAGGCAGGTGGAACTCCGGGGTCTTTGGGTGTTGTACCCTGACACCTCTGGACGGAACCAAAAAGTCCAGAACTCCACCGCCTTCCAAAAGTTCAAATTGTGTCTGTCTCCTCCCATTGGGATTGGTGGTGGAAGGGGTGGCGGGCATCCCGGTCAATACTGAAAAATGCTAAAGTACGCAGCACAGAGTAAGATTTAACAAAATCGCATTTGCAGTATATTTAGTAAAGACATCCACTTTCACCACTGAGCTCGTTTTTGGATAAATATTGAAAATAAAGTTTGAAAGCACTTTCTACCATTTCTCCTGGCAGCATATAAAAAGTGACATTTAATTAAAAAAAGGCCTCTCATTAAAAAAAAACATAGTAGAATAGTGTGTGAAAATTGCAATGTGTACCTCCTTACAATATGCCATGATATCCCCAATAATAATCATGACCAACTTGGGGGTAACTCAGCTACTAGTCTACATGTCAAAGCAGTTTTTTATCTGCTGCTTCAGTGCTTTATACATCAGCTAGTTAAGCTACAATGCGTGCTAGAAGCCAATATTTTACAATCAAACAAGGGTGGTGTAAGTGAACACTGTAGCCTTAAAGTTACATTTAACTGCTATGCCACTGGTGCATTCCTTGCACGGAATACTGTCTGTCACCATACCTGAAAGAAACAATGGCCAATTGCATGTAGTCAAAGATTTACCTTTTTGAAGATAGAAAAATACAATATTCACCGGGAGGCCAACTGACAGTCTTGCAGTGCACAGAGTTAAATGGGAAATTTGCCAGCATAATCTTGTACAAAATGTGAAGACTTCTCAGAAACATATCAATATGTACTATTTTTAGGGAGCTTTTTAAGCCCCATAAACCTTCACAGAATTTTCAAACCCTCTTAGGTGTGATGTAGCCAAAGTCCCCTTGACAAACGTTGACAGAAAGTGGGCTTACAGCCATTCCCATTCAGCCTTTCAATAATTTGGGTCAGCCCCTCTGATACAGCTTGGAGACAGGGACAGTCACATTGTGGATCAATCCAGAGAACTGTATATATATCTCTAGCACCATTATGCTTTTGGCCAATGATTATTTTATTTTTCACCTAAGAGAGTGCTTCCACCCCAATGAAAGTGGTGTATTGTTTGAATGAAAAGCAGCAGCTGGTGGGAAGTATTTTGTGAAGACATAAACCATAATGTAAAAAAGGCATCCCATAAAAGTGATGTATATGGATTTATAAAGAAACAGTTGCTTTAAGTATGCGAGTCCATGGATTATAATGGAGCATACTTTTGTGGAACAAACAACGTATAAAAATACAAACAATGATTTGACTGGCACGGGTTAACATCCGTAGTAATCTTGCAGTTCAATTAAGCATTTTTTTAATCATGCAGATTCTTTTGATTACCTTAGAGAATGGAACCTGAAGAATATGACGTTGGTGTTTTGTTTATGTGCCCCCAGATGTGCAAGCCAGGCACATGACTTGATCGCTGCTATCTATCTTGCAGACATCAATTTCTGAAAGCCTGTTACGTGGAACGTTAAAAAAAATCTTAGAATAACAGTACTGCACCAGGACTACAATCATCTTGAAAAAATAAATGCCCTGTGGTAGGTGCATAATATATATTTCTCAAAATGTGGGATGCAATAATGCCCACCTGACCTTAACAAGGTACCGCTGTTTATCATGGTCTTGTTTAAATGTCTAATCTCTCTTTCACATGATTGTGCAGGGTGGGTAGGGCACAAGATACGCATATTGTTTCAAACCAGAAAACGAAAGAGAATGTATTACTCAGCCTGGATTACGTAAAATGTACATGCTCAGTGTTTGCTTAAAAGGGGCTGTCAATATGAATGAAGCACGGGCTGTTGGTTCACATCTAATAACCTTGAAAGTGAGGAGTAGGAGGTAATAGCCTGGAATTAAGGACAAGATAAAACTCCCCATTGATAATAATTGGAGCAAGAGGTAATTCTCAAGGCTGACCAAACAGAAATGTGAAGTACATTCAAAGAGGTCTTTCTTTTTTCGCGGAATCTCAGGACGGTGCCTACACCCTCCCATGATGTTCAGGGTGCTTTGATGCTCTCTGCATCATGTCTGAGCCCCGGGACCAGTTTGTTCCTAGGATTAGAGACTGTGCACTTCACATAAGAAAATATCGCGGGGGGAGTGAGGAGGAAAGCAAACACAGCTTGTTTGCATGCTAACCCTGCGTCCAGTGGTCTTTCCAACTCTCACGAGAGAATTTTTGATACATTTAAAGCGTAACCGTGTTTTACAATGTTTTGCTTGAAGGTCACTAGATTCTGTTGTTTCTTTATTTTTGCAACATTTCTTTAATTATTTCCAAAGGTTGTGAAGGTAAAACATAAAACATAAAATACTCTATTCATACATACATAGGTAGATGTATAATCTTTATAAGAGAGGACATTAACAATTACAGGGTCAGTAACTAAACATTGTTGGCATTGCATGTATATATCTAGGTGTTGATTTGTCTCAAAGGAGGGTGGAGAAGAGGTATACTGACCTACATGACTAGCTTACATATGGACACCTAAATACCATGAGCATTGTGATTGTTAATTGTTTTGTTTTTGGAACATGCATAAATAAAGAAGCTTAAAACAATCTAGAACAAGGGACTTCACAGTATATATATATATATATATATATATATATATATATATATATATATATATATATATATATATATATATATATATATATATATATATATATATATATATATATATGCAATGCCAACAATAAGTATAGGGACAAACACAGCAGCAAGAGGGCCTGTACACTGACAACTTACCTTAAGTGCATGCATTTTGCCACTGCTCCATCACATGATAAGGTAGTTCCTAAGACTACATTTACATCACTGTCTATAGCCTCAGCAAATTGCTGCAGGATAGCCCCCCAAGTTATCCGATCACCCCCCCCCACTTTATCATCCCTTCTTAGACATTTTAAGATGTATTTCTCAGCTAATGTCCATCCTAATGTGTCCCTCGCCCATAATCTGACACTGGGGTGTCCGTTACCCACCTGGCCGATGGCAACAAGACGTTTGCGAACAATAAGGCCAAATGCTAGAACCTGTATTGCATTATCTTCTGTTACATAACATACAGAGTATGCTGTTCCCCTGAAAATAATAATGTGTGTGGACAACGAGTTAAAGAAGCAGGAGGAGGGGAATCCTCTTTTTCGGAACTAGAGTCCTCACACACTCAGCAAGCTAGGTGTCATGCTTCATCATATGGACTTGCTCCTCGTCGGGTCGGCGCTGCAATACCCGACGGGCACCCATAAAAGGGCTCTTTAGCCAAGATCTTTTGTTCCTTGCTGTATGGTGCTACAAGGGCTGGCTGGACTAATAACCTAATGTGTCCCTCGCCCATAATCTGACACTGGGGTGTCCGTTACCCACCTGGCCGATGGCAACAAGACGTTTGCGAACAATAAGGCCAAATGCTAGAACCTGTATTGCATTATCTTCTGTTATATAACATACAGAGTATGCTGTTCCCCTGAAAATAATAATGTGTGTGGACAACGAGTTAAAGAAGCAGGAGGAGGGGAATCCTCTTTTTCGGAACTAGAGTCCTCACACACTCAGCAAGCTAGGTGTCATGCTTCATCATATGGACTTGCTCCTCGTCGGGTCGGCGCTGCAATACCCGACGGGCACCCATAAAAGGGCTCTTTAGCCAAGATCTTTTGTTCCTTGCTGTATGGTGCTACAAGGGCTGGCTGGACTAATAACCAGCCAGGAGGAATATTATGAATATGCATATGTGGGATTTATATTGTGTTGTCTCATCTTATATCTTTTCATATAAATTTATACTTGTTTTATGAAACTCGTGTGGAGTCCATTTGTGGTGTCATAATTGGGTTACTGAGAGCGTGGCTGCAATAATTTACACACTTGCCTCGAGGATAAGCCTGGCTGTATGTGCAAAGCTACCAATGGAGTGAGCAGGGGCTATCTGAGAAGGTGTCTTTCCTTTCCCTGGCGTGGAAGCAAGGGTCCCTATTTGGCCTAAGGTACCTACGTCAGCCAACTAGCGACCCCCAGTTCTAACATCGGTTCTAATTGTGAGGGTGCCCCTGCAAGAGCAGTACTCCCCTACAGCCTACGGAGTTCATTCTCTCGGGTTGTAAGTGAGACAGCCATATAACATATAGAGGGGCACCGCATCATTACACAATAACCATCTCGTAACTAGCTGTAACAAACTCTGTTGTATTTAGTATCAAACATGTTGAAACAATACCTCCCACACCATAAACGGTAGAGTATCCTCCCCATTGTTCGGCCCCTCATTAGGATGGGACTCCTGAATCGTCTCAACCCTTTCCTTAGGATGTCAGGATGGCCCCCGGCCGTCCTACGTCATGGTGGGCGTGTGCTCAGGAAGGATCGTTGCCAACTCCCCAGCGCGATGCAAATTCCCCACCTGTATGGGAGAATTAACTCATGGGCGGAGTTCGGACGGCCCATGGCTGTCCTCCGCACATGCCTACTGTGACGTAGGATGGCCGGGGGCAGTCCTGAGCTTGCAAGGGGTTACGCTCCCCAATTAAATCTCCGACCAGTGGCGGGATTCGCGCCGCACGGAAGGGGTCAAGGGCTTATCTGAAGTGGGTCCCCAGATTCGTTGTGGGATATGATACAATTTTGACACCAATTCAACTTCGACCTTCTGGGCACTCTGGACTTTGCTGTACTTCTCTCTGGGCATCAAGGCTGAAACCCGGAAGACGCAACGTCCGTGATTGTGCCATACAGGAAACCTTCCAGGGCCTGTGAGCATCCAAGACACCTGAAGAAATCTCCCTTACAGTGAAGGAGTCACTTCCCTGCATCAGCAGGCACTGCAACTAAGCTGACTGATCTGCTGATCTAGAGCTCCCACTGACTCCGAAAGGCTCAGCAACACTGGTGGTAATTTTTCACATACCTCTAAGGCTTGCGTCGACTTGCAATTGCAAAGACTTGTTGGCTTCCTTTCACCAAGACCTTCAGGCTCCAAGTAGCCCTAACCTCAAGCATCTCCAGTGATCAAGATATTTTTCCTCACCTCATCACTGGCATCATGGGGACTGCTTCTTTGGTGAGAACCTTAAGCTCCTCTCCAATCCTCCAAACCCTCAGGCCTGAGGATCCTATTGAGGGTTATCCTTGAATTCTTTGGGCTCCCCTGATTGTTCGGAGCCTGCCCTGACTCCCCTACTTGTTGTAAGTCCCCTAGAACTTGCTGGTCCTGAAATTGCACCTTCTTTGCTTTCCATATTGATTGCAGTTTCCAAGGCTTGTTGGATTTCCTGACGGACACCGACCCCTCAACTCTCGACTTCCCAATTGGGACAGCTTGTGAATGGCTTCTGGTCTTTCACAGTGTCGTCTGGTCCTTACAGCTGCAGCTCCAAGGTCACGTCAACTCTTCTACAGCACCCAACATCGGTGAGCATTCGTCTTCTGTGCCTCCTGGTCACTTCAAAGTATCATAGATTCTGTCCCCTCTGCTTTCAGGTACTTCTCGACTTGAATACATTGTTGGGTTCCACCTGACACTTTCTCCTTTTCCAGCACAGCATCTTCCCGAAGCCCTCTATTGAGTTCGACAGCGGTTTCCGAGGCCACTTCACACCTATGCACCCAGCTCCGCTGTAGCAAGATCATGGTTCATAAGATATTCACAGTTGGGTAGCTCTCCAACATTCTGTCTTCCACTGGGTTTCTTCCGGGTCCACTCGGAAGGGTCCTTCTTCTTTAAAATTTCAACCGCGACTTACGCATTGATTTGTACGGAGAATGCAGTCATGTTCCTACACTGCACACGACCTCCGTGGGGCTCCTACATACTCACCATGGCTCGCCAACACTTCTACATCCTCCAAGTATTATCTTGACTCGAGTGTTGGTTCGCATACCACTACTTTAGTATATTGTATTGTATTGTGGCATACTTATATAGCGCAACCTGTCACCACCAAGGGCATCCTGGCGCTTTGACCCGTACTCAATGAAAACAGTAGCTCAGCCTATCCTGGGAAAAAGATGAGTTTTTAGAGCCTTTCTAAAAGATAAGAGATCTACAAGGCTTCTCAAGGATATAGGCAGGGAGTTCCAGAGTTTGGCTGCCGCTACTCTAAAAGAGCGGCCCCCCATCCTCACTCTCTGGAATCTTGGGACTACCAGTAGTCTGGATGACGAGGAGCGTAACGCTCTAGATGGACAATACCAGGCAAACATTCGCCGCAAAGGAATGGGGCCCAGGTCATGAATAGCCCTAAACACAATACACGCTGCTTTGTAGCGCACCCGTAGATGAACTGGCAGCCAATGAAGTTCTCGCAGTGCTGCCGTAGAAGAGCTGTGGTAGGGGCGAGAAAGGGCGAGTTTAGCAGCGATATTTTGCACCCTTTGCAACTTGCCCAAGAGTGTTACCGGGGCCTCCAGAAGTAGTGCGTTACAATAGTCAAGTCGACTTAGGATGGTACAACGCACTACTTCTGGTCTGGCTTGCACAGGGAGGAGAGGAAGGACCTTGCGCAGCATACGAATCAGCATCATACATGTTGAAGAGATCTTATTCACATGTAGATCCAACTGCAGGTTAGGCCCAAAAATGACGCCTAAATTGCGCGCTGATTGTGCCGCAGACACCGTCTCTGAAAAGGACGGAGGCCAGAAGTCTACTGGGAGGTCACGAGGAACTCGATCAGTGGAACAGTGTAAAACCCCCGTCTTAGTTCCGTTGAACTGTAACGAGTTCAACCGGAGCCAATCCGCTGTCGCCTGCATGCACCGATGAAAGGTCTCCAGTGTGACTGCGTCCTGTCCCTCCAGAGAGAAGACCAGCTGGGTATCATCTGCATAATTAAATGCAGAGATACCGAAGGTTTTAATGAGCTGGACTAGGGGGCGGAGGTAGACATTAAAGAGTATGGGGCTGATGGCCGAGCCCTGAGGTACTCCTTGTCCCACTCTCCGCTCCTCTGAACTGAAGGGGGGTAACGAAACCCGTTGCTGACGGCAGTCCAAGTAGGAGATTAACCAATCCCTGGCCTTGTCCCTGACCCCGCATTCCTCCAGCCTAGAAATCAGGGTGGGATGGCTGACCATGTCGAACGCGGCCGACATGTCGAGCAGCACCAAGAATGCTGCCCGACCACTGTCGACTCGCGCCCGCAGATTGTCTAGCACGGTCACCAACGCGGATTCGGTCCCATGCGCTGGGCGGAAGCCGAATTGCGTCTCATCCAACCAGCTGTTCCCTTCTAGGAAGCTGGACAGAGCACGGGTGACCAGCTTTTCCATAATTTTAACCGGAAAAGGGAGCAGGGAAATTGGCCGGTAGTTAGAGAGGCAGGCAGGGTCGAGCGTAGGTTTTTTTAAGAGCGGGGATACCACTGCCTTCTTCCAGCAGCTTGGAACAGTAGCTGTCTCGAATGACTGACAGCAGATGGCGTGCAGGGGCTGGAAGAGGTCCTCTTGAAACACCCTCCATAGTCTTGGAGGGAGAGGATCCAGAGGCGAGCCAGAAGAGATCGTCAGGGCTAAGTCGCCGAACTCCTTCAAGGATGGAAGGGGAAAACTACTCAGCTGGGGTCGACTGGCCTCGCTCGCCGGAGCTCCCAAACTGAGGGCCAGCTCCAAGGAAGGAGAAGAGTGACCTCTCTGCTGGGGTCGACTGGCTACGGTCTCCGGAGCTCCCAAGCAGAGAGCCTGATCCAAAGTGGGGACAGAGGGGCCGCTCAGCTGGGGTCGACTGGCCTCGCTCGCCGGAGCTCCCAGACTGAGAGCAGGCTCCACAGGAAGAGGGAGAAGGCTACCCTGCTGAGGTCGACTGGCTACAGTTGCCGGAGCTCCCAAGCAGGGAGCCGAATCAGGGGCTGCGAGGGGAGAGCAGTTCAGCTGGGGTCGACTGGCCGCCGTCGCCGGAGCTCCCAAGCTGAGGGCCTGATCCGAAAGAAAGAAAGGAGGGCTACTCAGCTGGGGTCGACTGGCTTCCGCCGCCGGAGCTCCCGAGCTGGGGGGCTGCTCATCTGGTCGGGGTCGACTGGAGGGCGTGACCGGAGCTTCCTGACAGAGATTAGTAGCCCTCTGCAGAGGTCGACTGGCCATTTCCTCCGGAGCTCCCTCCTCAGTGGTGGAGTTCCGTGGGTGCTGCAGACCTGCTAGGATTTTACGGATTTTTTCCTCAAAGGCGTCCGCCAGAGAGTCACAAAGCGCTTGCGACGAGGGAACAGCACTCGCCACACACGTAGGGTGAGCCAGGTCCTTAACGATTTTAAAAAGGGCCTGAGCCTTGTTTGGGGCCTGATTCAGAGTAAGTTCAAGAAAGGTCGCTTTCGCTATCTTAATTTGAGCTTTATATTTATGCATAGCAGACCTAAATGCAATTTTCTCGGAGTCAAGGTACTGTTTCCTCCAGACCCTTTCCGCGCGTTTACAGTCGAGTTTGAGCTGGCGAAGTTCGCTCGTGTACCAAGGACTAGCTCGGTTCACCCTCCCTCGCGACTTCCGAAGGGGCGCTAACTTGTCCAGCGAGCTAGTAATGGACTGACAGAAGAGGGTATAACTATCTTCGACTGTGTTGCCAAGTTTGAAGTCCTCATCTAAGATGTTCGGCAATGGGACAGTGTTTAGGATGCGGGACCAAGGTCTCTCTAGCTTGGCTAGAGGTAGTCCAGCCTTACGCGAAGTAGGGTCCTCCGACCAAAGGGAAAACCTGATCAGAAAGTGGTCCGTCCAGTATTGGCACTTGATGTCCACGAATGATGCCCATTGAGGATCCGCAAACACCAGGTCCAAAGTATATGGTTTGGTCTCCCCCTGGGGACCACTGTGCATACTGTGCTACTTGCCTATTTCTATTGCAAAGCATTGTGTGCATTGCGTATGTCTCTGGCTAGGAGATATCTGTAGGTATTAGTGAGTGTTTTATAATAAATACATATTTTATAAATGCACTGTGTGGTTCTTTTTCATTTTTTCATTTAAGCTATACCTAAAGGATTATGTTCAGGTAAAACAAGATGCTTTACACTCCTTCTTGACTAAGCCTTTAGGCTGCTCTCCACAGCTACCACTTAGAGGGATTTCTAAGGTTGTCAAAGCACCTAAATCACCATAAACGTTGTCTGGACCAGTGCAAGTGTCCATTTACATAAGTGTACATCAAATATTTAGCCAGCGTCTCACAAGTATAATTAATGTTGCCCCGTGTATGCATCTTGGGTCAGGTGTTGGGAAAATCTTGTGACATTTCAATGAGTTTGGCATATTTATATATAAAAATTGTCCAGGTCCAGGGGGCGCTGGTGTGCCGATGGCAAGATGGCTGCACTGTAGAGTAGCCCTGCTGGCCAGGTGCCATAAATCCGTACAAAATCCTTGCACCATCCAGGCAGGAAACTTGCAGAACCTGCATTCTTGGAGTACCTGGGCTGGATGGCCCGAGATAATCCGCAGCAGCTGATGGTTTAGATGGTGGAGAGAGCTGTGCACGGTAAGACACAAGGCAACATGGTGGCTGCCTGAGAGGTCCCGGCTCATAAAGATATGGACTGGGTGTCAGGGGGACCTCACGGGTGCCGGGCACAGCAGAAGCAGCAGTGGTCACCCGATGGTGGGCTGCCCTACCTGAAAATACACCTGGCCACGAAAAGAAGATGGCGGATGCGGCGGGCCCTGCCTTGTGTGAGAGGTGGATATCAGTGCAGCCGTAAAGTGATGCAGCTGCAGAGCACAGGTAGCTTGCGGCGAGACCGGTCCCAGGAGCCCCGCTGCAATCAATTGTAGCCAGATTGCTTAATTACAGGGATAATGATGTGGTTGTACATCTGGCAAGAGAAAAACAGACCATCAACTACTAAGAAAAGAAGCTGGCGTTCTATCGGGACTTCACCGCCTCGGTCCAGGCAGCGCATGGGGGAATTTTTGCCAGTGAAGAAAAAGTTGCAGGAAGCAAATCTGCAATATGTAATGCTGTATCCGGCCAGCCTGCGAATTGAACATGGGGGCAGGATAAAGATCTTCAAATCTCTGAAATCAGCAATGGAATTTGTTAAAACATTATCAAAGAACTGACGAGAACAAGCTGACAGATTAGGAGAGGAGGCCTCGGAGGCAGACTAGCTGAGTCACATGAACGCTGAGCCGGGAAGCTGGATGGTCTGGGTTGAGGGCAACCTACAGTTGAATGTGGTGAGTTTCTAAGGAGCTTGGCTATGAGATCGGGTTAAGCACAAGGTACTGTGTCATGAGGGTGAAGAACTGGTGTGGACACACATGACTTGTACTCAGCACCTGCAGTTTTTCTGTTTCATTGTATGCACCTGTCCACCTCCCCTAACTACCGGAAGGGAATTTTAGGCACTCGTGGCCGCAAGCGGGTGTACCCCTACGACTGATGTGGAAAGTTAATTTTCTTTTGTTTCTGGGACTGTTTTAAGGTATGGCTTTAGCAATTTGGGGGTGCTGAAGTGGGTAGGGGGTTATTGTTTGGGGACTGATACAAATGTGGTACATGGCAGGCCTTGCAATACACCTACATCACACATTTGGGACCAATGGGGGGGGCTCGCACGAATGGTAGACACATCTAAAGGCAATGTCGAAGCAACAGGGGGTGATAAGGCTATAAACATGGAATGTTCCGGGGCTTAACAACTCCAAGAAAATAAGGCAAGTGCTTGTATATTTGGATCACCATAAGGTGCATGTACCAACTTTTACAAGAAACACATCTTACAAAGCACACTGATCAAAGCATTAGGAGTACATGGGCATTTGTTAAAGTGACCTCGCTCTACTCCTCATATCTCCTTCCCATCCTCTTCTCGCAAAACAGGCCTATCCCCTCAACCTAAAAACCCTGAAAGTCCAATAATGTAACAACCCTTTTGCCAACTATTCTCACTCCACATCCACAACAATCCCATTGCCCTATAAAAGTGATTTCCACAACCTAGATCCTCCTCATTAGTTACTGCTGACTCTACTTAATTTCTAATATATCTCAAGTGATTTGGTGGAGAAGGACAGAGTCTGTGGTTGTTGGGGGTGGTTTCAGTGGCTTGGATGCATGGCAGCTGTCCCATTCCCCTTTTCCTCAAGGACCACCAGCCGACGGAACTCGACCACAATTGCCTCCATTTTTTGGAGACACAGACAAGCAACTGTCTCCCATCAGTAGTGGGCCTTCAGGGCTGGTCCTCCGGAAGGAGTCCCTAGGTGATTCAAGGAAGAAGAAAAGAGCATTCATTGTAGCACTCCATGCAAACACTCGCTGATCACGTATTAGAGTAGCACAACATTGCTGGTCCCATAGGGCCATTACAAATTTTGATGTGATTCTTTGTCACAGAGCCAAGTTTTTCACATGAATGCTTCTAATAATGCAGTAGCATTATGTGATATGATTAAATCCATGACCACCACCATAATGAAAACTTGATTTTCTTTTTAAAAAGTATACAAAATTAAGATGGTTCCCTGTGGTGATACTTGCAACACACAAAGGGCCTCATTATGATAGCAGGCAGTTGGACCACCGCCTGCTATCATGGTAGTTAGAAGAGTGATTTGACAAGCGGGTGGCGGTCCAACTGCACAATAATGATGTGACAACCGGGCTGCCGTGAGCAGGAGCACTTCCTGCACATCCATGGATCATCTTCCATGATCATTTAAAACACCACATATGTGGTAGTTAATCATGTGCAAGCTAGTGCTAAAGCGTTTAATTTCCAACCACTACATTCGAATAAGGGCCAAAACGTAGCATTTGATTCCACTCTTTTTGGCATCTGCAAATCAATCCTGGCTATAAATGCAAGAAGGCTTAGATGTTTGCCATTAGGTTATCTTATTTTGGCTTCATTAGCTGGTAATAGTATACCATAGGGCAAGAATACATTTTCATATGGGAGCAATTAGTAGGAAGCCACATAAAAAATACTAGCCATTGTTAATACAGATGTAAACATTCTTTCTGTCTCAGCTAGATACGTAATAAACCTGCACATCAAGGGGATTGACATGCCCAATAAATATAGTATAGGAGGTTGGCGGCATTTTCTTACTCCTGTTTTTAAAAACAATGGCTATAAATTAATTTGGTGTGCGTATAGCAGGTTAGGACACACACAAATTATATGCAATTACGTTTCTTGGCTATAACTGCAAGGTCTGCAGCAACTAGTTGCCCATTGTTGCAGCCATCTTTGAGTGCTGTCCTTATTTGGGTATCGGCAAATCTTAAGAAAGGCATCACTCATATGTGATGGGAAGGATGTAAACATATAAGGCTGAACTTCCAACTTCTTATATGAGTTGTATGTATTGGATTGCATATTTGTATAGTGCTTACTACCCTTTTGTGTGTGGCACTCAAGAGCTTAGCTACTTGGACAGCAAACTACACCATAGACGGTGGTGTGTGGTTTGGAAGGATGTTGTCTTTGTTTTGTGTTTTTGTTTTTCCATGTCATGCGTGATGGCCACCGAGATGTGGTTATCATATTTTGAGATGCAGCACGAAGCAGTGTAGTGGATGAAGAGGTGTATGAGACACAGATGAGCAGTCTATGGCTTTTCAATTGCTGGCAGCTTTGAACAGCTCTGATGGTCCATTTAGAGTATTTCATATGATTATAGTCAATTTAACTGGTTACTTTGGAGCAGTTTCATTTATATTTCATGCAATGCAGTAAGGCAACTTGTTGTGCTGTATTCGATGAAAGGCAGACAGCAGAAATGCACCATATTTACACTGACAAGGTGCATTTCCGCAGTCTCCTTTTGCTGGTGCATTGTGTGCTGCCTAATGCCAACTATGCGCACCCTTGCACCATGGTGCAAGGGCGCCAGCGTCATGCGCAGGATTGTTTTTGTGCAGGATGAAAAACTTTTTTCTTTTTAGTTTTATATATGGTGCAAACTAGACCCGAAGATGTCAGATATCAGAGCGCTTTAACATGAGCGCCAGTTTTATTACCCAAGGACACATTCATTTTTGTTAGGTACCGGGAAATTAAGTGATTTGCACAGAATCACAGGATGTTGAGCATCGTTGCCAAGACCCAAACCGGGTTCCCCGGCGTCGTGGTCGACAGCTCTAGCTGTAAGGCTACACCCTCTCCCCTTTCTGCACAAAAACATTCCATAGAGGCCTATTCCTCTTTCTATTCTGTAGCACACATAAAATGAGGAAGTAACACAAAGAAATAAAGATATTTCTCCTTGTTAAGCTACATTGCGGAAGCCCTAGCATTTTGACGCATTCCCAGAATTATTACCTTTAGTAAAACTGGGAATGCACCAGAACCCATGGATAAGTCATATTTTGCGTATGCAGGTGCACCAAGGTATAGGCTGCTGGCATAGTCAAGTTTGAAATTTACGAGTGTGAGGATGGCTTTCAGTTACTGTTGGTGTCTAAGGTATGAGAGGATGCAGCATTATGTTTTCATTGTGTTGAAGGTACTCTTTTTTGTGTTGTTAACATGTGGTGCCAAATTTAGGTCTGAATCCATGACTACCCCTAGGTGTCTAACTTAAAGGGGATACAAAAGAGGATGATGGACGGAGCGTTTGAGCAAATCAAACACTCACCCCCATTCAACTGATTTGGGTTTAATCCATCTCCATTCTTTAGCTCACTCAGCCACCCCAGTTCAGACATAGCCATATGCAAATCAGTCTGACCCTGTGCCTCATGGGAACAGTCCAGCCCGAACTGCCAAGCCATGTCTCCCTGGACCGGAAACAAGCATCCTGGGACCGGTTTCGGATTCATAATCCTCATCAGCCAGGCTATCTTGAATCTAGTGGCCAAGTGAGCAAGGGAATCACGTCTGAGCATACCCTGCCAACGTAGGGCGAACAAAGCGATGCAAAAGGGGATGAGGGATGGAGCGTTTGAGGAAATCAAACACTCACCCCCATTCAACTGATCTGGGTTTAATCCATCACCATTCTTTAGCTCACTCAGCCACCCCAGTTCAGACATGGCCATATGCAAATCAGTCTGACCCTGTGCCTCATTGGCACAGTCCAGCCTGAACTGCCAAGCCATGTCTTCCCTGGACTGGAAACAAGCATCCTGGGACCAGTTTCGGATTCATAATCCTCATCAGCCAGGCTATCTTGAATCCAGTGGCCAAGTGAGCAAGGGACTCATGTCTGAGCATACCCTGCCTGTTGTTTTTGCATTTGTCACCCAGAGTGGGATGGGTATGCTCAGACGTGAGTCCCATGCTCTCCACACCACTGGAGTCAAGCTATCCTGGCTGAAGACGGCTGATAGCCAGAAACCAGTCCTAGGATGCTTGAGTCCGGTCCAGAAAGACATGGCTTGGCAGTTCGGGCTGGACTGTTCCCATGAGGCACAGGGTCAAGGCTGAATTGCATATGGCCATATCTGAACTGGGGTGGTGTGGAGTGCAAAAAAACGATGGATTTAGGCCCAGATCTCTGTACTGGGGTGAATGTATGACATTGGTCTGCATTCTGTCCATCAATTGTTGTTTTTGCATTTGTCTAACTTAAAGGGGCCATTTTTTCTTTAGACCATATGGTAGTAGGCTGGTATTTTTGCCGTTGTTTGCAGGTCATAACATCTGTCTTTTTGTGGTACTGAGGTTTAGATGGTTATTCATCTTCCATGTGTTTATGACACAAAGGCAGTCATCATGTTTACAATTATAGAAATCTTCCAGACCATACATTTAAAAAAATGTGTGTCAAATACATAATTGTAAAAGGTGAGGTTGAATCATTTAATCAGGTTTGGTAAGCAGGTGAATTAGATGTTGAATAATAGAGGGGATATGAATGACCCCAGAGGAGCTGATATGAAAGGTGGTATCAAAACGAATTCGCTATCACAGCTAAGAGCACAATAATTCAATGAGCATTATCTGAACTCCCTTTTAAGCTCATACATATGTTATGGCAAACACAAATTTGCTATATGTAGAGATTGCACAACTGTACAGCACATTGAGTCATGTTGTTCGTAAGCAGGTAACTTTCATGGCATTCTCAATTCCTGATACATTGGGGGTTGTCACTGCCTAATCCTACAAGTCACTGAAATGCAATGTCCAATCAGGAAACTCCAGATTCCAATTTGGCATGCTGCGTTGATTAACGTATAGTGCTGGGGCAGAGTTATGACAAGTCAGTTACAACACCCTGACATTGCTCCAGCCTACACTGACCTGTTGTGGTATATAGCCTGGTGAGATCAGGTATCTGCTCTACACATGATTATTTTGTTGCAGAAGCTAGACAATCTGTTAGGTTAATTTGTCTGCTGCAGAGGGCTTCTAATACCCTAACTAGCAGTAGTGTGAAACTGAAATGAGCGAATACAGCCCATGTCATAAAGAGCTGCTTTAACAGACTAGCTTTAAAAAATGGTTTAATATCCAAATTACCCAGCCCAGGTCAACACATTGAGGAATCATATCCTTGAACGAAATATTGTGCAAACCATTATCAGGGCATCTGAGTCTGAGAGCATTTGTATTATGTTAGACTTGGCATCATTGGTGTGGGTTTCCCCTGTATTTTTGCCTTTACCTACTTGGTTTTTATTTGTGTGTTGGACTTCGATTTTGCTGGTTTAGATGCTTTGGGCACTTTGCCACTGTTGTTCAGTGCCAAAGTACAAGTGCTTCATCTGTAAATTACTGTTAGGGATTACTGATTCCATGATTGGCATACTTGATTTACAAGTCAGTTCCTAGTACAGTGCACTATGTGTGCCTAGGGCCTGTAAATCAAATGCTGCTTTTGGGCTTGAAGCACTGAGTGCGCCATCAACATATGTAGCCTGTAAATGTAAACCAGACCTGCCACCGCAGTGTTTGTGTGCAGTTTGGTGCTGCCATGTCGACCTGACAAGTGCATCCACTTGCCAGGCCCTAACCTTCCCTATTCCTACATATGAGTCACCCCTGTGAGGCCCAAGTTACCGCTGTGGGCAGGGTGCAGTGTATGTGAAAGGTAGGACCTGCCCTGCTGTGTGTGTCATGTCCTGATAGTGAAATACTGTCGATTTCGTTTTTTACTATTGGAAGGCTATCTGTCCCGTAGGACAGAATTGGAGTTTATTTATAACATCTTATAAAAAATATCTTCCCAATGGGACAAGATAGGTAGATACACTTTAGAATGCCTGAACTCAGAATATTAAGAAGCATTTTTACATTCTGTGTTTGAAAATACAACTTTTAGAAAGTAGGTTTTTTTCTCGCTTAGCCATCCTGTGTGCCTCTGCTAGGTTTGCGTATTGACTGTCTGGCTTTGGAGAGACAGGGGATGGGATGTGCATTCTATTCAGACAGCCACTGGGGGGTTGTCCTGCATTTCCAGGGTGAGTCAGAGCTAGGCCTAACAGACCTGGGCTGCATTCAGAGTAAGGGGAGGAGATTTCTTTCACTCCTGAATGGGCCAGGTCTGCCTTTGACAATGTTGTCTCCACCTCCTGCCAGGAAGCTGCACCAGAGAGGACCTAAGTGTTTTTGGCTGGGCAAAGAGCTTCTCTGACACCAGATAACAAAGAGATTTGTGCTATAAAATGTGGAGCCCAGACCCCTGATCTTTAGATTACTTCTGGAATTCAAGAGGCACCTTTGCCCAGGAAAAGACATGGAGAAACTGAGGAGAAGTACTGCTCGTTTGCTGTGTGCTGTCTGGGGTTGGCTGCAGTGGCTGTTTCTGCCAAGAAAAGGACAAGGACTTTGCTGTGTTTTGTGTCCTCAGCTTGAGGAAGATCTCGCAGGGCTTGAAGTAGAGCTTGCCTCATGTTTTTGAAGTCTTAGGGATATGAAGACTTCACCCCAAGCTCCTCGGAACTTCCTTGCTGGGAGTTCTGACCTGCCACATGGTGCCTGCCACTGTTCTGGGCCGCAGAGTTTGATTATGCCGAACTCCGCTTAGTGCAAAAAAACTTCGCCACACTACGCGGAGCTCCGCAAGCAGGGGAGACGATAGAAAAATGCTGTTCACGGTGATTGCACGGTGCCGGATGCTTGTCCGCACTGTGCAATAATTGCGAACGGGACCATGCACAGAGCAAGCGGTCCCGGCTTTCCTTTTCTGCCGCTCGAGTAGATTTTTACTCGAGCAGCATTCAAATTGTTATCGCCTTGATCCTGTTAAAAATTGATTATGCTAAAGCAATTTATCTAGGCCTCCCGAGTGACCAAAATAATTGACTACAGTTGATACAAAACCAAGCTGCCAGGATCATCTATCAACAACCTAGGCGCTGCCATAAAAGACCACTGATATAGGAGCTTCACTGGCTTCCGGTGGATCAGTGTTCAATGTTCAAAATATGTTGTATCATTTTTTCAATGTGAACGGCAATTTCTCAATGCAGATCGAGAAATCAGCTCCCGACAGCTCGCATTGAGAAATTGCTGTTCACGTTGAAAAAATGATACAACCTATTTTGAACATTGAACATTGATCCACTGGAAGCCAGTGAAGCTCCTTCATCAGTGGCCTTGTATGGCAGTGCCTAGATTGTTGATAGATGATCCTGGCAGCTTGGTTTTGTATCAACTGCAGTCAAATGTTTTGGTCACTCGGGAGGCCTAGATAAATTGCTTTAGCATAATCAATTTTTGACAGGATCAAGGCGATAATAATTTGAATGCTAGCCTCTCTACTGAAGAATCTTCTAATTACTTAAATTTCCGTAGTTGGAGAAATGGAGGACTCTAAAGCACTCAAATGGAAGGTACAATACAAGCAGCATCAAACAGAGATGCTATCATATAGCAGGATTCTAGAGGCAAACCGTGACACAATAGGTCCTCTAACTGGAGATGGAACTAGTGCCCTCTGTCAGGCAGCAGGGCTCCTCATGCTTTATCAGGCTTACCTGTCTTGCTGGTAGATATCTAACAAAGGCCTCCTTTTTTGCACAACTGTTAGAAATGAGGGTCTCAAGTTGGCAGGGGTAGGTGTGTTTGTCCAAATTGGGACCCTTCCTTCTAGTCAGGGTAAGGAGGATACACACTTTTGATAATCCCTGTTCAACCCCTGAGTAGCTTGGCACGAGCAGACAGGCTTATCACAAAGGCAATGTGTAAAGTATTTGTACACAAAAAACACACAGTAATACAGTGATAACACCACAAATGGACACCACACCAGTTTAGAGATATAAAGTATCTTTAGCTAAACTCAACAACACCAAAACGACAAAAATCCAACACATAAGTGATAAGACTATGACTTTTCAAAGGTTTCAAATAACTAGGTCCATAGAAAACTATGTGTTGGAAAACGAGGCAGTATTTGTGAGGCCTGCACAAATAACATGTCACATTTTTCCCCTATTGTAGGGCCTGACTCTCAGATTGTAGCGTTTCAGAGCAGTCTAAGGCTTACTCAAGGGAGGTAGTGTGGGCCAGTAATCACCATTACAGATGTGCAGAAATAACACTCAAAAATTGATTGTCCAGTCTGTACTTTGCTTTATAAAAGTAAGAGTACATTTATTAAACACACACACTACTTAATACTATACATCAATTTAAAAATATACATAATCTGTTGGAATTACTCTCCACCCCTCCGGCAGTTGGGTCTAGCACCACCACTCCCAGGTATGCACATCATCTTGCCCCTAATGCACTGGGTTGAAACAACCTGGAGCGAGGGCCTTGGCAACTGGCACAATACCAGTGGTGATCCAACCCATCATCTCAACAAGCATTAAAAATAAGTACACCTGCCCTGGGGACACAGATCCCCGACTAAGCATTGTATACTGACCATACAGTATGCACCTCTACATCTTAGTAGCTAACAATCTGGGTTGTTCATCCCCTAATGAAGTAGCAAGAATACATGTTTTTGGCATCACTTCAAATGAGGTACTCATCATAGATGATATTCTGAACTTAAAAAAAAAATCATAGATGATAACAGTTGTAATGCATTGCAATCACAGCCTCTAAAAGGCATCACAGGTAAAATCACAGGATTATGCAAATACAGCCTGACACCCTAGCAGGTATGTCCAGCAACATAACCCCATTTGACTTATGACGTCACATTACACAGGTATTTCAGATGACACATGTGACCTTAGGTCCCTCTAAAAGAAATAACTTTAGTAAATGCATTTCTGGTGCAATTACATTGCTTCACCTTCAAGGGATGCCCTTCTCCAGACATCCCCACTGAGCTCTTCATCCCTTTGGCGCAATCCCTAAAGCACCCACAGCTGAAGAATAAAAGCTCCAGCACAGGATGCTGTTGGCGCCTGGCTGAGCCCTTGAGGGGTTATTTCTTCCAAGTCCCCAGAGTGTTAGGGAGGGAGTTTCCATTTTCGTGCTGGGGGAGACTGCGCTGCTCCTGCAGCTCCCCCTGCACCAGGGCACACACCCGCTGGTGACGCTGTCCTCCTGGGGCCACCACGCGCAACAAAACAGGCATTTTTCCATGCAGACCTCAAGCTCTGCAAAGAATTACAGGCCGCTGTTTCTCCACCACTTGCATAATACAATAGCGGCTTCGCTGCTGCTTGGGGAGAGCTGTGCCACCAGCGTTGTCTGTCCCAGGCTGCTCCAGATCCTTGTTGGGGGCCCGGTCCTACCCGGGTACCTTGCTGCCAGGTGAGTGCTTTGCGCGGTTCGGGGAGCCCACCCCTGGCCGCTCTTCTCTTCGCGGGGGCCTGGTCCCGGGGAACCCAACTCCCGGTTCGCCTGCCAGCTCCCCAACTGGCCAGCACCCTCGTGTGCTGCAGCGAGAGCTGCCACCTCTATTCTGGTCTGCCCGCTCCGGCGGGCAGACACAGAGGTCACACCTGGTACTTCTGGACTTCGGGGGAGTGTGAAGGCACACCACCTGCTTTTCTGCAGCCACGGGGGAGTGTGGCGGCACTCTCCCTCCTTCACAGGACACACAGGGGCCCGGAGTTTGGATCCCAGGCCTCGCCTCCTGGGAGGTCTTCATGAGGCGGGCAACGACGCACCCCGCCTTCGGTTTCGGGGCCCGGAGTTGGGATCCGGGCCCCCTGGTAATCTTCATGGAGATCACAAAGGCACTCCCTGGCTTCTCTTCTTCCTCGTGGGGGGATGCGTGATGGCCCTCCCCCCTCTTACTCACCACCTTCATCGGGGCCTGGAGTTGGGGGTCCAGGGCCCCAGGGCTCACTTTGAGGGGAGTGCGACGGCGCTCCCCTTCCTCCGGTGTCTTCGGGGTACCAGAGTGGGATCCTCTACCCCTTGGGGATATTTTCACGGGGAGCGCAACAGGCTCCTCGACTTCTTCTTGGGGTCAGCCTGCGGGCCCTGACCTACCCCAGAGACACATCTGAGACCGGCGGCAGAGTCCCACACGCTTTGCTGTCAGTCGGTCAGAGATCAAAAGTCGCCCTCCTTCTGGGGGCATATCTCAGCCCCCAGGGACCGATCTTCTCCATTTTGGCCTCTTCTTGCTCCTGGCGGCACACTCCAGCCACTGGGAGCATTTTTCTTCTCACAGAGACTGGATTCAGCAGGGGGGAGCTGTCTTCACTGGCTACCTGCGCCAGCCTTTTACCTGGCTCTCCTCCTGGGCCTCTCTTCTCCGTACGCAGAGGCCCAGGCTTCTGCTCACTAGTCCTGGTCTTCACCTGTGGCACCAGGCAGGGTCATGGGCCAGTCTGGAGGTTCTTCCTTTCAGCTGCCCATGGCACAAGGCTCCAGCACCAGTCTTCCTCAGCAGACCACACCCCAGAGAGGTCCTCTTCCTGTGCAAGTTTTTTTTAAAGAATTGGGGAGGGAGCGGGAAGGAAGTCTCTGGCTGCCCTATCATAGATCGACACATCACTTCTCTCCCCCTGCTCCATTTTTTCTGCCCAGGCCTCTGGGTCAAAATGGCGGCATTCAGGGGACTCATGCCATATGGTCTCTGAGAGCCCGTTCCCCCTCACTGCCTTCTCTTCAGAGTGGCTTGGTGCCTGTCACCAGATGTCAGCTGCTGATGCATGAGCCTGTAGCTTCACCCATCTTCTCTTCTTGGAGTGGAGGCCCTCACCCCTCGAACACTTGCTGTACAGGGCTGGACCTCTGAGGCTACAGCATGGAAAGGAAGGTGATTAATTCAGCCTGGCAGGGTCAGCCCCTAGCCAGGCCCTGGTTGTGAGCTGACTCAGAGAAATATGACATTTTTGGATGACCCAAAAGCAGTACACATATGACTTTGGACTCTGCAGAGTACTTATTCTCATGTAAGTTACAGTGGACTTTAGTGAGGGTCTGGAATTTGCAGGTCCTAGGAAAGTGAAACTCGCCCAGGTGCTCTCATCCTCAGAGAAGAATAATGAAGTGAAAAACAGTAAAGCACACTGACTTTCTCTGGCATATTTCTTCCGACTATATAAAGCCTATTCCATGTCACACCCAGCTCTGCATAATTCCTGCCACACCATTCTATCGGTACCTGGTCCTGGGCTGTGCATGCCAGGATACCCCCCTGTGCAGCCCCCACACTTGTGTACATGCATGTACACTTGTGTCTGCATGTACCAAGACTGGTGCCCCGTACTCCAGCTGCAATGTAGCGGCCTAGTCAAGCCAGGGGGACACCAGTAATATACACATGCAGTCCCTTTCATCATGAGTTCACTGTGGGTTTAGTATCAACTTATGAGGCTCTCCACACAGTAAAAGCTCAACAAATAGGTGTTCAAAAGTGGAAAACCCAGGCGGTTCAGATGGTCAGACCGACCTTCTAAAACTATGGATGTCAGATTTTACACAAAGTACCTGTAGATTGCGTCAAAATTCACAAGGCCAAACAGCTGCAGGGATTGGAAGCATAAAGAAACAAAGAGATACATCAGTTCCTGAGGTCTAGGGGAGGCGATGTGACAGTTCTGCTGCACGCAGGAGAAGTGTGCGTGGATTCCGGTTTGTAGGGGGAAGTGATGCGTCGACTCCAAGACGGTTCTGGTCTGCAGGTGATGCTACTGGAAAACTTGCAGCACAGGTGTGATGCGTGGAAATCCGGGATGTGTTGGCAATCGATGCAGCGCCGACAAGCGGTGCTGCGGTGTCTTCAGCCGCGATTCCACATTGCTTCGGTTCTTGCAGCAGAAACAGGCACTGCGTCTGCTCGGTAGCGGTGAGGTGCAGCGATGCTTGGAAATTCTTCTGCACAGTGGTGCTGCATCGGGAAAAACAGTTGCAAGAAGAGCGATGCATTGGTTTCTTCAGTTATTTGTGTTTCTCCCAGCTCCCAAAAGCAGGAACAACCTCCAGAGGCCCACAACTGGAATAGGCAATAAGACCTCCTGGCAGGTAAAAACTCTCAGCAGCAAAGTTCAAGGAATTGGGGGTGAAGTCTTTGTGTCCCTGAGACTTTAGGACATGAGGTCAGCACTCACAGGCCCTTGGACATCTTCTTCAATCAGGTTCAAAGCAAAGTTCCAGTCTTTATCCTCTCTTTGGCAGAAACAGCAACTCCAGGCCAACCCCACACAATACATAGCATAAGGGCAGTACACCTCCTCACAGCTTTTCAGTTCTTCTCCTTGGCAAAGGTTCCTCTTGAGTCCAGAAGTGATCTAAAGTTATGCAATGGTATGTGTAATACTTATACCTCAAAATGTCCTTGTTGTCTTCGTAGAAGGGTCTCTGAGCCCACCCAAACCAGTTCTGTCCTCACTGATGCAGTATGACTAAATGTGGTGGAGACAGCATTGTACAAGAGAGACGGCCCTATTCTGGTGCAAGGAAATCTCCTCCCACAGCTTTAAATTCAGTCAAGCCCCATTCAGCTCAGCTCTGGGTCATCCAGTAAGGGCCAGGCAAACATCAACCCTCCTAGTGGCTGTCTACATTGAATGCACATCCCCAGGCCCTATCACTACAAAACCAGACAGGCAACACACAAACAGGCAGAGGCGAACAGAATATTTAGACAAGAAAATGTCTACTTTCTAAAAGTGACATTTTCAAACACACAATTTTAAAACCATCCTTACTAAAAGATTTGTTATTAATTTCTGAGTTCAGATAGCCTAAATTGCATTTCTCTAACTTGTCCCAAAGGGAAGTTATAATAGTAAGATGCTACAAAGTATGTCCCATATATGGGACATATAGCTTTTCAATAGTGAAAAATAAAACTGGCAGTCTTTCACTATCAGGACTTGACACACATACCAGTAGATGTCCTACCTTTCACATACACTGCCCCCTGCCCATAGGGGTACCTTAGGCCTACCATAGCGGGGTCTTACATTTAAGAAAAGGGAAGGTTAGGGCCTGGCAAGTGGATGCACTTCCCAAGTCGATATGGCAGTTAACAAACTGAGCACATTCACTGCAGTGGTAGGTCTGAGATACCTTTTCAGGGCTACTCATGTGGGCGGTGCAATCAGTGCTGCAGGCCCACTAGTAGCATTTGATTTACAAACCATGGCACACTCAATGCACTTTGCTAGGGACTTACTAATAAATCAAGTATGCCAATTAGGGAGAACCAATTGTAATACAATTTACCCAGGGAGCACTTGCACTATAAACACTGATCAGCAGTGGCAATGTGGCTTAAGCATCCAAGCCAGCAAAAATGAAATCCAGTACAGGATCAAAAATACAGGAGGTAGAGACAACAAGTCAGGGGAACCACGCCAATGATGCCAAGTCTAACACCTCCTTTTGCACAACTTGCCTGTAAATATGAGTCGTGTATGCCAATGTCCAAGCATGCTTGAAGTCCATGCAATTTTGACTGTTGCTTTGATGACATATAATTGAAGTATCAATCATTTGTCATACCTTATAGTAAAATGTATTGTGGAACCTTCCCAACATTCCCTGTAAAATGACATTTAAATTCTATTTAGTTGTCACCATTATTACATCCCTAAACTGTTTAAAACACATTGTTCACCACTAATTTCTCAAAATGTTCTTGATGGATATGCTCCAAGATTTCTGTAATGTTCTTTTAAATTAGTGGTGAGTTAAATTAAAACATAATTTATGAAGTTAGTCAGAATAAGGAAACTCTACACTTTATGAAGATGAAGTTTCCCTAATGTACATAAGGTAAGGCATCTCCTTTTGATCCTTTGAGGTGTGATAATTTCCTGATTCAGAATATCCGTGGTCGGACCTCTGCAGCAAATACATTTTCGGTGTGGAGGATGGGCATCCACCACTTCAAGTAAGAGGTGTGGAAGGGAGGGCTCTGAGCTGAGGCCGGATTTTTTCTCGTTTTAAGAACTTGATACGTTTAAACAGTTTATAAAATACACAAAGTTGAGAGTCAGCCTAGTTTACACCCATCTAATTTAATTGCCCTCTAACTGATAGGGTTTAAAGTTACTTTCTGGAAAGTTAACTCGGTGTGCTTTAATGTGTACCCTTGAAAAATCTCCATATCCCTTCATATAGAATCACACGGTGTGCGCCTGAATACTGAAACCAGAATATCGATGCCACAGAAATATACAGCATGTCAGCATTTCAAATCCAAAATATCAACAGGTAACTTGTAGTCTTTCTATATCTTCCTCCACATATATGTACCAATGTAATGTCCATATCTTCAAGGTATGTGGATGTTGAGTTAGGAATAGTAAATCTACACACACACACACCTATGTGCACTACCCTTTCAGTATTCTTGTACCACGGTATTCACCCGGCCAATATTTAGTAGTACAACAGTATTTGGAAAAGAATGCACCTATAAAGCACATCTTTAATGTTTGGTAAAAGCTGAGGGCCATGCCCCCTAAAATATTCTTCTAGCTATGACTCTGCTTTGCACTCCAAAGTCAATCCCATCGTCCAGCGCGTAGCATCCCTTAAACACCTCTGTAAACATGTGCGCCTTCTGGCTCCGTGATGTGTAATTGGCTCCCAGGGAGTGTAGAAAGGAGCAGCTGGATGGCAGCTGGCCTCAAGCGCCTTGTTTGTCTGAACATCCTTCCTGTAATCTCTCTTCATCTGCGACGCATTGCCTCGATTCACACCTGCATTTAAGACAGGGATCAAACAATGCTGTCAAAATGTACAAACCTCGCCCTTGTTAAAGCTTGCACAAATCCAGGGGTCATGTTAAGTTTTGAAACTCTGCCGTCAAGCCTGCGACTTCACCAGGGCATCATCTTTCTATTTTGAAATGCTATTTGCATGTGCCTGAAATACATGCCACACTGTAGAGTTGGGCATTACCAGCAATTTTACTTTCACGGAAAAGCAAAAAAAATACAGATAATTTCAAAACTGTCGGATTCGCTTTTTGAGTTACAAATAACCTCTTATTTTCCATCGAAATTAGCTCTGCGAAAACTATATTGACTGGTTCCTCTCGCAGCTATTGCCTTCCACATCTTTTCAGACATGAAAGGCAGTGGCTACAGTAGAGCCATTTGTTGAGTTGTGCTATGAATTTTGCACCTAGACTGTGTGCATGTCAGTTTTTTTCAATGTGTGAGGAGGCCTTTTTCTGTGTGGAATGTTCCAGGAGTTTCTATCTTTGAAATCTTGCTATGGAAAGTGTACGCATCTAGCTATATTGCACATATCTTGGCAGTTTTTGTGAAGCGATGAGACTGCCCAGAAGGGCCTTAATGCAGGACAGGACTGGACTGTAGGGTAATCAAGTAGTGCCCGAATGGCTGGTCTGACAGGTCGGTCCATGGGCGGCTTCTGTGGCAGTTTGTCGGACGGCCCGGGACCAGGGTTCGATTCCCGGCACGGCAGGTTTCTGGACCAGGGTCAGCGGACTCGATAGTTCTCTCGCCTCGGTGCCCACTCTGATCAGCGATCACACTCGGCAACTCTGGGCATTAGCTTGCCTCATCTTCACTAACGGCCCCACCAGACCGCCGGGGATGCCTGGTCTCACCCTGGAGATACCCATTAAGGGACCATCTCTCAGGGAAGCCAGGAAGGGTTTCGCAGCGGTCGAAGCGCCTTGGGACCCTACGGGTAAGTAGTGCGCTATATAAATGCCTATACATACATACATACATACATCCTGTTTTATGGGCTGCTGGGCCGGTTTTCACTTTTGATATTACTGATAATGCTACAAACAGGCATGCAGGGCCCATTGGGCTGAAAGGGCTTTAGACCCCACGCCCCAACCCCGTCCCCCCCAGCCTCCCACCGTCGTGCTCTGTAGCCTGGGCTTCTGCAGCCTCCAGAACACAGGATCCCTTCAGCAAATGTGTACGCTGGACTATTGTACATTGGAGGTAATCCAAACACTTTTTTCTAATTTCATCATCACCCCCTCCCGACCTCCCCCCCCCAAGGTGGTCGACCTGTCTCAGCCAATTTGCAAGGTGTCAAATACATGGTGGGGACAGAAGAAAGGTCCCCATTAACATATTTCTCCCCTCTCCCCATTAACAAATACACTGCAGCTTTACTTTTTGAGAGGAGAAACAACATATATACCTTTGCTTTGAAAGGTATTTGAGCATGCTCAGGGTAAGAGAGGGGCAAGATGGCCGCCGTGAGGTTGTGGTGAGAAGTCGCTCGTGAACTCTCTCCCTAGATCACCCAGACGGACATGGAATAAGGCGAAATTACCCCCCTATGGATTTGAAGATCTGGATACATTCAGGTTGGCACAGGGCTTGCTCAAGATACCCTGCAACTAAAACGCAAATTAGCCGGATACTTTTTAAACTATCAGAGTGGAGAACAGAGCTCTGGACACAATTGGTGAAAATGCCGACACGTCTAACCAAAACAGAAAAAGAAAAAGAAAAAGATAAAGAAAAGGAGAGAATGAAAACGCAACAGGAAAACCCAGCAAGCATGCAAGGGGCAAGCGGAAGAAATGCCCAGGCAAGTGCAAAGAAAAGTAGTAATGACGTACCCTCGGGACTGCAACAGAGGGGTCCGGGTGCCATACGAAAAACAACACTACCCCCGGCTCAAAAGGGGAAAAGAATAGAGAAAATTGAAAAGACGGAAAAAGCGGGAAGATCTGAGAAAAGCGAGAAGTCATATACAAAATCAGACACTGCGCCAGCAGGGGAAAGTGATCACCGCCGGCCCCAGCTAGATTTGGATCATCCCACTGAAGACGCCGCCTCAATCACAAAACAAGGCTCTAACAAGGGAAGAGAAGCGGCACTACGGCAGCCTACCCTGATGGAATCGTTCACCTCCAGGAGAAGCTCACAGCCGGACACGGAGCTGATGACGAGCAGGAACGTCCTCGAGGACGCATCAACAGACGCACCCGGCACGGAGGCAGCGGTTGCCAGGCAACCCCTATCCATGGCAGAAACTCTCACTAGCTGCAGTGGCGGCGGCGGAGGCAGAGGTAATGCAGAATCTAGCAGCGCAACAGACAAGGTAAAGCAGAACACTGACAGCGGAGTGAAGGAGGCTAAAGGGGGAATCAATAATTCGTTAAATTCAGTTGCAGTCGAGGGGCCACATAGACTCGAATCAGGAAATGCAGACATGATGGCAGCGCTAATTCAGGTAGAGGCTGAGTTAAACAGCAGTAAAAACGCTAAAGAAATGAGCAGTGAATCCACCAAATCAAACACAGCAGGAAAGAGCGCCTCACTGAGAGCTGATAGAGATAGAGATTGGGGTCTGGAAAAAAATAGAAGGCGTTTCACTAGAGGGGGAATGTTTTTTCTCAGTAAATGAAGGAACTGACACTACCCAGTCAAGTGATGTCACGTCAGATGAGAGGGAGATAGAAGGTGAAACAAGCTCTGAATCAAGCTCACCAGCGGAAAAGTCTACACAAAAAAAGAGAAGAGTGAAGGCCAGAAGGCATGGTGGAACACTTGATTCACCCTCTGCAGAAGGCAAAAAGCTAGACTGGGACTATTCTGCAACGTCTCAGACCTACCTAGAGGTGGATAATTTGCAGACTCAAGTTAATACCCCCATGTCAGAACAGTTTCAGGCCCCCTTCGATATGATATGCTCCACGCTTAAACAGATCCAAGGAGAAGCAAGGACTGATAGCCGAAGAGCTAGACAGGCCGCGAAAAAGATCCAGAATACCCTTAGGAAGGTCAATAAGCTGTATGAAGGCGTCGTTGAGAGAGTGACCGAGGTAGAGGAGAGAACTGGAAAACTAGAGGACGACGTCAGGGGGTGGCAAGACTTTAAAGAGGAACAGGAAAAATTGTCAAGTGACCTCCTATGGAAGCTCGAGGATTTTGAGAACCGCCAGAGGCGGAACAATGTTCGCATTTTGGGAGTGGCGGAAGGAGCAGAGGGGGATGACATTATGCACTTTGTCGTTAATCTGTTGAGAGGCGCTTTCCCCGAGTCGCAATGGGAGTGGGAAAGAGAGATACAACGAGCGCATAGATTTCCCTTTACCATCAAAAAAAGTCGTGGAGATCAGGGTCAGGCAGCTCAGCATGGTTTGCCTAGAGCCATTTTGATTTATGTCGGAAATTATCTCCTCAGGGAGGAGATAATGGACAAGGCTAGACCAGACAAGAAAAGATCCTTTCAAGGAGTCACCTTCTTCGCCAGGCCAGACTTCTGCCACACAACGGTGGAGAGAAGATGGAGACTCAGGCAGCTTATCAAACCATTCCAGGCCTTGGGATCTGAGGCGTTTTTGTTATTCCCAGCAAGACTAAAAGTGGTTACAAGAGGCAAAACAAATATATTTCTGTCTGAGATAAAGGCCCAACAGTTCTTGGCAGAGATTAAGTCACAGAAAGGGGGCTAAGAAGTTCAAAGAGTTAGATGCTAGACTTTGATTCATCGTCATTTGTAAGGTTTGTTAAGGCTAAAGGGCAGTGCATGCAAATAAAGAACTATACAAAGGGGACACACAGAGGGGGGTATACACTATTCAGGGGGTCGGGTGAAGGGTGAAGGGGGGGAGTGGAGCGATCCCCACAGACCTCTGCGGCTACACATAGGTCTTATGGACCTATTTGCCTGTAAGGGGGGGTGTGGGAGCCTGAAGGGGGGTAGGGGGCGAGGAGGGGGCGAGGAGGGTAAAGAGAGGGTTAAAAAAACAAAAAAAAGGTTGAAAATATGTAAGCAGCACAAGAAAGCACAATTCAGAGCACAGGGAATGTATATTTATTGGTATGTACTAGCTAGAAGGATGAGGATATACGATGCACATGAGGCTTATTCTGAGAGCATAGCGATAGATCAGGGATGGTACATAGAGCTGGATGAAACCTATGATACATTTTAATAGCTTGCAGGATAGCTACTATTAATATTTGTGGCCTTAATGATACAGGTAAAAGATTAAGAGTGGCGGCATTGTTTAGGACACTTAAGCTGGACTTGATTTGCCTCCAAGAAACGCATGTTGAAGCTTCTAAGAGCTATATTATGGATCATCTAGGGTTTACGGTACTGGCAAATACTAAGCAAGGGACGAAGCATAGAGGAGTGGCAATATTAGGAAGACCCTCTGATGTAGAAGTAATAAGGAAAGCAGAAGATAAATGGGGAAGGTGGGTAATAATGGAAATGAAATTTAAGGGTGAAAAATGTACCCTAGCTTCTGTGTATGGTTCGACAGAAGATGAACCAGACCTTTTCCAATTTTTAGACACGGAGTTGGCATTGTGGCCCGAGCCAATCGTGCTATGTGGAGACTTTAACATCCATGATGCTACCAGCTCATTTGCACAAACGGGGAGTACATATACAGGGAGGAAAAAGAGAACCCATAGGGCCTTGTCAGGTATGGTAGCAAATAATTCCTTAGTGGATCCATGGGTTAAACTGAAACCAGGTATAGATGGTAGTACATTCTATTCGGCCCCACATAAAGTACTTGTCAGACTGGATTATTTTTTGATGTCATCTTCCTTGTTACCAGAGGCACAAATAGATAAACAACCCCGAATCGTTTCAGATCACAGTCCTTTGATTCTAACTATTAGGCTGGGCCAGGCGCAACGGAAAGATATGCAATGGACCTTTGATAGAGCCCTGTTGAAGGATGAAGGGTATAGGTCTTATATGGTAGAATGGATCAGAGCCTTTTGGGAAATTAATAGAGGTACGGCCCCAGTTGGAGTGGTCTGGGACGCCTTTAAGGCAGGAGCACGAGGAGAGACAATGAGTTATGTGTTTTCAGCACAGAAAAAGACAAGACTCAAAATAAATGAAGTTTTTCAAAAATTGATAAGGGTGGAGGAGGAATTGGCGCAGGATTTAAGAGATAGGGCACCAATAGAAGAGCATTTGTTAAAAATAGTGGCTCTTAGGGTGGAAGCGACGGAAAACATCTCTAAAAAAGCAGTAGAGAACTATTTAACCAAGATGGAAGCTGCTTACGAGTTAAGCGAGAAGGTAGGCCATTTATTAGCAGTACGCACTAGACAGAGGCTAGCAGCGTCAGACATTGTCGAGATTACGAATGAGAATGGAACATTGGTCACTGAAGTAGATGGAGTGAGAGAAGTGTTTAGGCAGTTCTATGAAAAACTATATACTAGAGATAGTGCAGGAACAGTGAGCGAGGTGGGAAGTTATCTAAGTGATATTAATGCACCAGGTGTAACAGAAGAAGAAAAAGATAGATTGGACTCCCCTTTTACTTTAGAGGAATTTATTATGGCATTAAGTGCGCTTCCTCCAGGTAAAGCTGCCGGACCAGACCAGCTCCCAGTAGAGTTTTACAAGGTATTTCATCAAACTGTGGGAATTGAAATGTTCAAGGTTATGTTGGAGGCACAGAAGGGGGATAAAATACCTGAGTCATGGGGGGAAGCAGACATCATTGTTATTTTAAAAAAAGGGAAAAACCCGACACTCCCAGGTTCATATAGGCCTATTACATTAATGAATGCAGACACTAAGGTATATTCCAAGGTTTTAGCAACAAGGTTAGCAGGGGTAATAGAGGGATTGGTAACCCATACCCAGCATGGCTTTATTCCTGGAAAAGGCACCACACAACACATCAGGGAGGTGATTACAACTTTTGACGCGGCAAATGTCTTGGGGGACTCTATCGCGGCATTATTTTTGGATGCCGAAAAAGCGTTCGATAGAGTATCCTGGGAATACCTATGGCAAACATTAAAATGGAATGGATTAGGGAACAATTTCATAACAGCAATGCAGACTCTCTATAAAAACCCGTCAGGAAGGATAAGAGTAAATAGAGGTAAATCGGCAGCAGTCAGGATCGAGAGAGGGACCAGACAGGGCTGCCCATCTTCCCCATTACTATTCGCTCTTTATCTGGACCCATTAATAAGGAAACTTGAAACCAATGGAAGGATTCCACCAGTAAGGCTGAATGGATGTGAGATAAAGACACTCGCCTACGCTGACGATATCGCTATTTTAACATCTAATCCCAGCATGGCTATAGTGGAAATTGAAGCCGCAGCACAAAGCTTTGGGCAAATATCTGGGTATAGCCTAAACAGTTCCAAAACCCAAATAGTATGCAACCAACATATGGTGTTCAATGATCACAGAGTCGTGGGCTCAGCTATCTATTTGGGGGTTGCAATCACAGCTGACTTTGACGCGCTGGTACAGAATAATCTAGCACCACTGATGACAAAGGTTAAGTGCGATCTAGACCGTATGAATAATCTGCACTTGTCATTAGTAGGTTGCACCAATGTTATTAAAATGCTAATACTGCCAAAATTTTTGTACTTCTATAGGACAATACCGTTGTTGATTGAAACAAAATGGTTTAATGATTTGGAAAAAATCCTGAATAGATTTATTTGGGCCCATGGTAAGACCCGTAGGGCATATCGCTTTATGTCATTGCCTAGAGAGAGGGGTGGTTGGGAGGTGCCTGACTTTAGATTATACTATTGGGCATCGGCACTTCAATACATGCGGGGCCTGATAGGTGGTGGTGGTATAGACGCTAGAACAACAAATGATTCATCTAGGATATACTCCATCGCTTTAGGACCAGAGGTAGAGAATTCCTTCCTTAAATGTATTGATTTTGCATACTTTAAAAGAACTAGATTCAAGACGGTCCAGGCTGCAATTAAGATTTGGAGTGCGGCGATGAAGAGAATTGGTCTGGGTCGATATAACTGGTATACAAGGTTGTATAGAAATATGTCCCTTCCAATCCAGATTTTTGGTGACAGTATAATGGCGGGCTGGTTGGAGAAGGGTGTAGTACAGCTGGGGGATGTGAGGAATACTGAGGGGGTGTTCCAGTTCACAGATTTAATGACTAAATTTGGACTAGATAGGAGGGATCTTTTCAAATATTTTCAGCTAAGAAGTTTTCTGGGGAATAAGCAGGGTGGAAGTGCAGGGTTTGAGAAGGTAGAAATATTGGAGAAAATAAGATTGGGGTGAGATTGCTCTATACGTTGTTTCTACGCAAACTTGTTGGCAGGGAAACTAGACGACATAGACAAGCACAGTGAAAAGTGGGCAGATAAGTTGGAAGGGGAGTCCTGCTGGTTTAAAGAGTCACTGGACTTAGGACAGTCTCTCCTGTGCTCTGCACCACTGCAATCGCAGCAGCATAAAACCCTTTATTCACTATATTTCACCCCTGCAAAAATAGCAAAATGGGGGGGTAACACAGGTATCACATGCCCAAGATGTAGCTCACTGGATGCGGATTTAATACATTTATTTGCTGTATGCCCGCAGATACAAACAGTGATAAGGGACTTACTAATAAATCAAGTATGCCAATTAGGGAGAACCAATTGTAATACAATTTACCCAGGGAGCACTTGCACTATAAACACTGATCAGCAGTGGCAATGTGGCTTAAGCATCCAAGCCAGCAAAAATGAAATCCAGTACAGGATCAAAAATACAGGAGGTAGAGACAACAAGTCAGGGGAACCACGCCAATGATGCCAAGTCTAACACCTCCTTTTGCACAACTTGCCTGTAAATATGAGTCGTGTATGCCAATGTCCAAGCATGCTTGAAGTCCATGCAATTTTGACTGTTGCTTTGATGACATATAATTGAAGTATCAATCATTTGTCATACCTTATAGTAAAATGTATTGTGGAACCTTCCCAACATTCCCTGTAAAATGACATTTAAATTCTATTTAGTTGTCACCATTATTACATCCCTAAACTGTTTAAAACACATTGTTCACCACTAATTTCTCAAAATGTTCTTGATGGATATGCTCCAAGATTTCTGTAATGTTCTTTTAAATTAGTGGTGAGTTAAATTAAAACATAATTTATGAAGTTAGTCAGAATAAGGAAACTCTACACTTTATGAAGATGAAGTTTCCCTAATGTACATAAGGTAAGGCATCTCCTTTTGATCCTTTGAGGTGTGATAATTTCCTGATTCAGAATATCCGTGGTCGGACCTCTGCAGCAAATACATTTTCGGTGTGGAGGATGGGCATCCACCACTTCAAGTAAGAGGTGTGGAAGGGAGGGCTCTGAGCTGAGGCCGGATTTTTTCTCGTTTTAAGAACTTGATACGTTTAAACAGTTTATAAAATACACAAAGTTGAGAGTCAGCCTAGTTTACACCCATCTAATTTAATTGCCCTCTAACTGATAGGGTTTAAAGTTACTTTCTGGAAAGTTAACTCGGTGTGCTTTAATGTGTACCCTTGAAAAATCTCCATATCCCTTCATATAGAATCACACGGTGTGCGCCTGAATACTGAAACCAGAATATCGATGCCACAGAAATATACAGCATGTCAGCATTTCAAATCCAAAATATCAACAGGTAACTTGTAGTCTTTCTATATCTTCCTCCACATATATGTACCAATGTAATGTCCATATCTTCAAGGTATGTGGATGTTGAGTTAGGAATAGTAAATCTACACACACACACACCTATGTGCACTACCCTTTCAGTATTCTTGTACCACGGTATTCACCCGGCCAATATTTAGTAGTACAACAGTATTTGGAAAAGAATGCACCTATAAAGCACATCTTTAATGTTTGGTAAAAGCTGAGGGCCATGCCCCCTAAAATATTCTTCTAGCTATGACTCTGCTTTGCACTCCAAAGTCAATCCCATCGTCCAGCGCGTAGCATCCCTTAAACACCTCTGTAAACATGTGCGCCTTCTGGCTCCGTGATGTGTAATTGGCTCCCAGGGAGTGTAGAAAGGAGCAGCTGGATGGCAGCTGGCCTCAAGCGCCTTGTTTGTCTGAACATCCTTCCTGTAATCTCTCTTCATCTGCGACGCATTGCCTCGATTCACACCTGCATTTAAGACAGGGATCAAACAATGCTGTCAAAATGTACAAACCTCGCCCTTGTTAAAGCTTGCACAAATCCAGGGGTCATGTTAAGTTTTGAAACTCTGCCGTCAAGCCTGCGACTTCACCAGGGCATCATCTTTCTATTTTGAAATGCTATTTGCATGTGCCTGAAATACATGCCACACTGTAGAGTTGGGCATTACCAGCAATTTTACTTTCACGGAAAAGCAAAAAAAATACAGATAATTTCAAAACTGTCGGATTCGCTTTTTGAGTTACAAATAACCTCTTATTTTCCATCGAAATTAGCTCTGCGAAAACTATATTGACTGGTTCCTCTCGCAGCTATTGCCTTCCACATCTTTTCAGACATGAAAGGCAGTGGCTACAGTAGAGCCATTTGTTGAGTTGTGCTATGAATTTTGCACCTAGACTGTGTGCATGTCAGTTTTTTTCAATGTGTGAGGAGGCCTTTTTCTGTGTGGAATGTTCCAGGAGTTTCTATCTTTGAAATCTTGCTATGGAAAGTGTACGCATCTAGCTATATTGCACATATCTTGGCAGTTTTTGTGAAGCGATGAGACTGCCCAGAAGGGCCTTAATGCAGGACAGGACTGGACTGTAGGGTAATCAAGTAGTGCCCGAATGGCTGGTCTGACAGGTCGGTCCATGGGCGGCTTCTGTGGCAGTTTGTCGGACGGCCCGGGACCAGGGTTCGATTCCCGGCACGGCAGGTTTCTGGACCAGGGTCAGCGGACTCGATAGTTCTCTCGCCTCGGTGCCCACTCTGATCAGCGATCACACTCGGCAACTCTGGGCATTAGCTTGCCTCATCTTCACTAACGGCCCCACCAGACCGCCGGGGATGCCTGGTCTCACCCTGGAGATACCCATTAAGGGACCATCTCTCAGGGAAGCCAGGAAGGGTTTCGCAGCGGTCGAAGCGCCTTGGGACCCTACGGGTAAGTAGTGCGCTATATAAATGCCTATACATACATACATACATACATCCTGTTTTATGGGCTGCTGGGCCGGTTTTCACTTTTGATATTACTGATAATGCTACAAACAGGCATGCAGGGCCCATTGGGCTGAAAGGGCTTTAGACCCCACGCCCCAACCCCGTCCCCCCCAGCCTCCCACCGTCGTGCTCTGTAGCCTGGGCTTCTGCAGCCTCCAGAACACAGGATCCCTTCAGCAAATGTGTACGCTGGACTATTGTACATTGGAGGTAATCCAAACACTTTTTTCTAATTTCATCATCACCCCCTCCCGACCTCCCCCCCCCAAGGTGGTCGACCTGTCTCAGCCAATTTGCAAGGTGTCAAATACATGGTGGGGACAGAAGAAAGGTCCCCATTAACATATTTCTCCCCTCTCCCCATTAACAAATACACTGCAGCTTTACTTTTTGAGAGGAGAAACAACATATATACCTTTGCTTTGAAAGGTATTTGAGCATGCTCAGGGTAAGAGAGGGGCAAGATGGCCGCCGTGAGGTTGTGGTGAGAAGTCGCTCGTGAACTCTCTCCCTAGATCACCCAGACGGACATGGAATAAGGCGAAATTACCCCCCTATGGATTTGAAGATCTGGATACATTCAGGTTGGCACAGGGCTTGCTCAAGATACCCTGCAACTAAAACGCAAATTAGCCGGATACTTTTTAAACTATCAGAGTGGAGAACAGAGCTCTGGACACAATTGGTGAAAATGCCGACACGTCTAACCAAAACAGAAAAAGAAAAAGAAAAAGATAAAGAAAAGGAGAGAATGAAAACGCAACAGGAAAACCCAGCAAGCATGCAAGGGGCAAGCGGAAGAAATGCCCAGGCAAGTGCAAAGAAAAGTAGTAATGACGTACCCTCGGGACTGCAACAGAGGGGTCCGGGTGCCATACGAAAAACAACACTACCCCCGGCTCAAAAGGGGAAAAGAATAGAGAAAATTGAAAAGACGGAAAAAGCGGGAAGATCTGAGAAAAGCGAGAAGTCATATACAAAATCAGACACTGCGCCAGCAGGGGAAAGTGATCACCGCCGGCCCCAGCTAGATTTGGATCATCCCACTGAAGACGCCGCCTCAATCACAAAACAAGGCTCTAACAAGGGAAGAGAAGCGGCACTACGGCAGCCTACCCTGATGGAATCGTTCACCTCCAGGAGAAGCTCACAGCCGGACACGGAGCTGATGACGAGCAGGAACGTCCTCGAGGACGCATCAACAGACGCACCCGGCACGGAGGCAGCGGTTGCCAGGCAACCCCTATCCATGGCAGAAACTCTCACTAGCTGCAGTGGCGGCGGCGGAGGCAGAGGTAATGCAGAATCTAGCAGCGCAACAGACAAGGTAAAGCAGAACACTGACAGCGGAGTGAAGGAGGCTAAAGGGGGAATCAATAATTCGTTAAATTCAGTTGCAGTCGAGGGGCCACATAGACTCGAATCAGGAAATGCAGACATGATGGCAGCGCTAATTCAGGTAGAGGCTGAGTTAAACAGCAGTAAAAACGCTAAAGAAATGAGCAGTGAATCCACCAAATCAAACACAGCAGGAAAGAGCGCCTCACTGAGAGCTGATAGAGATAGAGATTGGGGTCTGGAAAAAAATAGAAGGCGTTTCACTAGAGGGGGAATGTTTTTTCTCAGTAAATGAAGGAACTGACACTACCCAGTCAAGTGATGTCACGTCAGATGAGAGGGAGATAGAAGGTGAAACAAGCTCTGAATCAAGCTCACCAGCGGAAAAGTCTACACAAAAAAAGAGAAGAGTGAAGGCCAGAAGGCATGGTGGAACACTTGATTCACCCTCTGCAGAAGGCAAAAAGCTAGACTGGGACTATTCTGCAACGTCTCAGACCTACCTAGAGGTGGATAATTTGCAGACTCAAGTTAATACCCCCATGTCAGAACAGTTTCAGGCCCCCTTCGATATGATATGCTCCACGCTTAAACAGATCCAAGGAGAAGCAAGGACTGATAGCCGAAGAGCTAGACAGGCCGCGAAAAAGATCCAGAATACCCTTAGGAAGGTCAATAAGCTGTATGAAGGCGTCGTTGAGAGAGTGACCGAGGTAGAGGAGAGAACTGGAAAACTAGAGGACGACGTCAGGGGGTGGCAAGACTTTAAAGAGGAACAGGAAAAATTGTCAAGTGACCTCCTATGGAAGCTCGAGGATTTTGAGAACCGCCAGAGGCGGAACAATGTTCGCATTTTGGGAGTGGCGGAAGGAGCAGAGGGGGATGACATTATGCACTTTGTCGTTAATCTGTTGAGAGGCGCTTTCCCTGAGTCGCAATGGGAGTGGGAAAGAGAGATACAACGAGCGCATAGATTTCCCTTTACCATCAAAAAAAGTCGTGGAGATCAGGGTCAGGCAGCTCAGCATGGTTTGCCTAGAGCCATTTTGATTTATGTCGGAAATTATCTCCTCAGGGAGGAGATAATGGACAAGGCTAGACCAGACAAGAAAAGATCCTTTCAAGGAGTCACCTTCTTCGCCAGGCCAGACTTCTGCCACACAACGGTGGAGAGAAGATGGAGACTCAGGCAGCTTATCAAACCATTCCAGGCCTTGGGATCTGAGGCGTTTTTGTTATTCCCAGCAAGACTAAAAGTGGTTACAAGAGGCAAAACAAATATATTTCTGTCTGAGATAAAGGCCCAACAGTTCTTGGCAGAGATTAAGTCACAGAAAGGGGGCTAAGAAGTTCAAAGAGTTAGATGCTAGACTTTGATTCATCGTCATTTGTAAGGTTTGTTAAGGCTAAAGGGCAGTGCATGCAAATAAAGAACTATACAAAGGGGACACACAGAGGGGGGTATACACTATTCAGGGGGTCGGGTGAAGGGTGAAGGGGGGGAGTGGAGCGATCCCCACAGACCTCTGCGGCTACACATAGGTCTTATGGACCTATTTGCCTGTAAGGGGGGGTGTGGGAGCCTGAAGGGGGGTAGGGGGCGAGGAGGGGGCGAGGAGGGTAAAGAGAGGGTTAAAAAAACAAAAAAAAGGTTGAAAATATGTAAGCAGCACAAGAAAGCACAATTCAGAGCACAGGGAATGTATATTTATTGGTATGTACTAGCTAGAAGGATGAGGATATACGATGCACATGAGGCTTATTCTGAGAGCATAGCGATAGATCAGGGATGGTACATAGAGCTGGATGAAACCTATGATACATTTTAATAGCTTGCAGGATAGCTACTATTAATATTTGTGGCCTTAATGATACAGGTAAAAGATTAAGAGTGGCGGCATTGTTTAGGACACTTAAGCTGGACTTGATTTGCCTCCAAGAAACGCATGTTGAAGCTTCTAAGAGCTATATTATGGATCATCTAGGGTTTACGGTACTGGCAAATACTAAGCAAGGGACGAAGCATAGAGGAGTGGCAATATTAGGAAGACCCTCTGATGTAGAAGTAATAAGGAAAGCAGAAGATAAATGGGGAAGGTGGGTAATAATGGAAATGAAATTTAAGGGTGAAAAATGTACCCTAGCTTCTGTGTATGGTTCGACAGAAGATGAACCAGACCTTTTCCAATTTTTAGACACGGAGTTGGCATTGTGGCCCGAGCCAATCGTGCTATGTGGAGACTTTAACATCCATGATGCTACCAGCTCATTTGCACAAACGGGGAGTACATATACAGGGAGGAAAAAGAGAACCCATAGGGCCTTGTCAGGTATGGTAGCAAATAATTCCTTAGTGGATCCATGGGTTAAACTGAAACCAGGTATAGATGGTAGTACATTCTATTCGGCCCCACATAAAGTACTTGTCAGACTGGATTATTTTTTGATGTCATCTTCCTTGTTACCAGAGGCACAAATAGATAAACAACCCCGAATCGTTTCAGATCACAGTCCTTTGATTCTAACTATTAGGCTGGGCCAGGCGCAACGGAAAGATATGCAATGGACCTTTGATAGAGCCCTGTTGAAGGATGAAGGGTATAGGTCTTATATGGTAGAATGGATCAGAGCCTTTTGGGAAATTAATAGAGGTACGGCCCCAGTTGGAGTGGTCTGGGACGCCTTTAAGGCAGGAGCACGAGGAGAGACAATGAGTTATGTGTTTTCAGCACAGAAAAAGACAAGACTCAAAATAAATGAAGTTTTTCAAAAATTGATAAGGGTGGAGGAGGAATTGGCGCAGGATTTAAGAGATAGGGCACCAATAGAAGAGCATTTGTTAAAAATAGTGGCTCTTAGGGTGGAAGCGACGGAAAACATCTCTAAAAAAGCAGTAGAGAACTATTTAACCAAGATGGAAGCTGCTTACGAGTTAAGCGAGAAGGTAGGCCATTTATTAGCAGTACGCACTAGACAGAGGCTAGCAGCGTCAGACATTGTCGAGATTACGAATGAGAATGGAACATTGGTCACTGAAGTAGATGGAGTGAGAGAAGTGTTTAGGCAGTTCTATGAAAAACTATATACTAGAGATAGTGCAGGAACAGTGAGCGAGGTGGGAAGTTATCTAAGTGATATTAATGCACCAGGTGTAACAGAAGAAGAAAAAGATAGATTGGACTCCCCTTTTACTTTAGAGGAATTTATTATGGCATTAAGTGCGCTTCCTCCAGGTAAAGCTGCCGGACCAGACCAGCTCCCAGTAGAGTTTTACAAGGTATTTCATCAAACTGTGGGAATTGAAATGTTCAAGGTTATGTTGGAGGCACAGAAGGGGGATAAAATACCTGAGTCATGGGGGGAAGCAGACATCATTGTTATTTTAAAAAAAGGGAAAAACCCGACACTCCCAGGTTCATATAGGCCTATTACATTAATGAATGCAGACACTAAGGTATATTCCAAGGTTTTAGCAACAAGGTTAGCAGGGGTAATAGAGGGATTGGTAACCCATACCCAGCATGGCTTTATTCCTGGAAAAGGCACCACACAACACATCAGGGAGGTGATTACAACTTTTGACGCGGCAAATGTCTTGGGGGACTCTATCGCGGCATTATTTTTGGATGCCGAAAAAGCGTTCGATAGAGTATCCTGGGAATACCTATGGCAAACATTAAAATGGAATGGATTAGGGAACAATTTCATAACAGCAATGCAGACTCTCTATAAAAACCCGTCAGGAAGGATAAGAGTAAATAGAGGTAAATCGGCAGCAGTCAGGATCGAGAGAGGGACCAGACAGGGCTGCCCATCTTCCCCATTACTATTCGCTCTTTATCTGGACCCATTAATAAGGAAACTTGAAACCAATGGAAGGATTCCACCAGTAAGGCTGAATGGATGTGAGATAAAGACACTCGCCTACGCTGACGATATCGCTATTTTAACATCTAATCCCAGCATGGCTATAGTGGAAATTGAAGCCGCAGCACAAAGCTTTGGGCAAATATCTGGGTATAGCCTAAACAGTTCCAAAACCCAAATAGTATGCAACCAACATATGGTGTTCAATGATCACAGAGTCGTGGGCTCAGCTATCTATTTGGGGGTTGCAATCACAGCTGACTTTGACGCGCTGGTACAGAATAATCTAGCACCACTGATGACAAAGGTTAAGTGCGATCTAGACCGTATGAATAATCTGCACTTGTCATTAGTAGGTTGCACCAATGTTATTAAAATGCTAATACTGCCAAAATTTTTGTACTTCTATAGGACAATACCGTTGTTGATTGAAACAAAATGGTTTAATGATTTGGAAAAAATCCTGAATAGATTTATTTGGGCCCATGGTAAGACCCGTAGGGCATATCGCTTTATGTCATTGCCTAGAGAGAGGGGTGGTTGGGAGGTGCCTGACTTTAGATTATACTATTGGGCATCGGCACTTCAATACATGCGGGGCCTGATAGGTGGTGGTGGTATAGACGCTAGAACAACAAATGATTCATCTAGGATATACTCCATCGCTTTAGGACCAGAGGTAGAGAATTCCTTCCTTAAATGTATTGATTTTGCATACTTTAAAAGAACTAGATTCAAGACGGTCCAGGCTGCAATTAAGATTTGGAGTGCGGCGATGAAGAGAATTGGTCTGGGTCGATATAACTGGTATACAAGGTTGTATAGAAATATGTCCCTTCCAATCCAGATTTTTGGTGACAGTATAATGGCGGGCTGGTTGGAGAAGGGTGTAGTACAGCTGGGGGATGTGAGGAATACTGAGGGGGTGTTCCAGTTCACAGATTTAATGACTAAATTTGGACTAGATAGGAGGGATCTTTTCAAATATTTTCAGCTAAGAAGTTTTCTGGGGAATAAGCAGGGTGGAAGTGCAGGGTTTGAGAAGGTAGAAATATTGGAGAAAATAAGATTGGGGTGAGATTGCTCTATACGTTGTTTCTACGCAAACTTGTTGGCAGGGAAACTAGACGACATAGACAAGCACAGTGAAAAGTGGGCAGATAAGTTGGAAGGGGAGTCCTGCTGGTTTAAAGAGTCACTGGACTTAGGACAGTCTCTCCTGTGCTCTGCACCACTGCAATCGCAGCAGCATAAAACCCTTTATTCACTATATTTCACCCCTGCAAAAATAGCAAAATGGGGGGGTAACACAGGTATCACATGCCCAAGATGTAGCTCACTGGATGCGGATTTAATACATTTATTTGCTGTATGCCCGCAGATACAAACAGTGATAAGGGATATAGAGAGGTTTCTGGACGTCACTCTGAATATCCAGATCACTTTAAAAGCCCCAGAAATACTGCTTGGGATAGTTACAGATACTAATGTTATACAGAAAGAATTCATCTTTGTTGCAATGGCAGTTTTTAGGCTTTGTATAGCCAGGGCTTGGTTGGACAAAAAACCCCCAGCAATGCAAGTTTGGTTGGCTAATCTCTTATCAACTTATAATTTGGAAAAAAATATCTATGCCCGGAAAGGTAGGAAAGGGAGGAGACTGGGGTTAAAGATATGGGATCCCATTATAAGATGGAAAGAGGGGTTGGGACTGTGGGGTTAGGTTAGGACATGTTATATTGGTTGTATTAATTTAAATTGATATCTACATGATGCTTCGATGAATTTGTACTATTGGTGTATGATGCAATATATCACATGAATTTAATGTACAGTTGGTGAATATGCATTGAATTGTGCGAATTGTGCAATGGTGTAAATAAAAATATAATAAAAAAAAAAGAAAGGTATTTGAGCAAGACATTTATATTGTTATATTGTCATTTCTGAAGTGCTTTCACAATGCTTGGGAGGCCAAAGGAGCTACTACATCAGAAGCAATTTAAGAAGAATTTTACATTCCAATTAAAAGTAAAATATTAATGATATTAGAATATAAATGTTAATGAACGTTTTTTGTTAGTGCCTTGAAACCATTTCTAAAATAAGGCACTATTAACTCAGAATCTTAAATAAAAAAGTAGCATTCTGTCATGAGGTTCTGGGAATGATTTTAATTAATGGCCAAGCCCTCCACGTCCATCCGCTCTTCTCATTTCTTGTAATTGTTGCTTTCACCACAGTTTATTGTGGGTGCAGTAGGTTTGGTTATACTGCGAAGTACTTCTGGCATTTTCCTTCCACAGAGGTTGCTTTAGAGGTAATCGGTAAAACGTGTATGCCCTTTAACAGCTTGAATCACTATCTTTGCGCCTGTGAAGGACAGAACCCTTCACCTCATACCAAAATATTCCAAGCATAGGCCACAGTGCACAACACCCTTCTATTCATCCATGCATTAGAATTAGACGGGAGCATCTATCGCTTCAAATTCATGTATAACAGCAGCACAACTAGAGGTGGGCAAGTCCATGTAAGCTGGAGCAAGACTAGAGTCTTAAGACTGACTCTGGCTCACCTAATTGTCCTGTTGGAACCTCAAGGCCATAACGAGCCAAGCTTTCATGCGGCTTCTGCCTGCCTTTCGCAGTAGCCAGGATGTGGTGTTACGGCCAGTGCTTCCGACTTTGAAACTGTGGAACCAGGGTTGAGTTTAGGCGTGTGAATGTGATCTTGTGCAATGTAACTGAAGGTCACCTAAAGCGCTCCAATTTAGTCTTTGGGTGGAGGTTACAAAGAGGTAAACACCAAAGGAAAGACAAAGAGATACCCATTTACTGGCTGATTGTACACAGTGAGACCAGAAAACCTGGATAAATCATGGCTTCACTGCTTAAATTGTGTGATATTAAGAAAATATTTTGTTTCACCAAAAACACTTTTTTCATTGTATCTTATAATAAATAGTTCTCTGTGCAGTGCTAAAATGTGACATAACAAGGTCAAACCTTCACTTCATCATATTTTAGGATATTTGTTATGTGATATTGCAAACATTTTCAGGGCTCAGTTCATGCATGGACTCTAAGATCGGAGCCAGGCTTTAGTTTAGCTCTACTCAGCTCTCCCTGTAAATTTATTGGCCACTTCTAGCGACAACCCGTAGCATAGGCATAACTCTAAACATCATGCACAACATGTACACAACCCTTATAGGTCGCATGACAAACATACTCCAACTATAGCACTCTCACAGAGCAGCGAGCTTCAGTGTCTCATAGGAACATATAAAAATACAATTAAAATTCAGTCCAATATAGTTGAATCCTACATCACTTCTGTTTAGTTCTGGCCCCCTCAATGAAGACTTGAGCCCGGAGCTGGGGTGTAACTCATCTTTCTTCATTCCTCCATTACCCCCGAACTACTTACTATCCCCTAAGTCCCTCTCTATCCGTTTCCGCCTGCCCTGTATGCAGACAGGGTCAGGCAGGCGACACAACACCTCCCCCCTTTATACAATAATGCTTACTGTCCTTCAAAGTTCTTTGATGAGTCGAGTGGGTCGTTTGCTCATTCTTTTTGGGCGGCCGCTTCGTGCTTGATCAGAAGTAGGCCTGTCTCGTGCGTCCTCTAGCCTCACTGGCTTAGGACGTGCTCCATCACTGTTTTCTCTGTGGCTTGACAAATCCGTGCTGGACTCGCTGTCGTGGGAACGAACTTGAGCCAATGAGTGATATCTCTTGAAATGGGATATGTTCCGAGTTATTCTTCTTCCTTCGGATTTGGCGGTGATCATAGTCCCCTTTTGACTAGAGACTTGCATTGGGTGGGTGAGGTATCGGCTGTCTGCTTTGGTCTACCGATCTTGCTTCTCCAGCACCCAGTCTCCTACATGAATGCCTCTCCTTCGTGCATGCCTGCGCCGATCGGCATAATCTTTAATCTTAGCTTTCTTCTCATGGTCTAGTTTTATCAGGGTGTCATGATCGACGGTCACTAGTCGGGGTTGCGAGACAGTGTTTGATGTCGGCAGTCTCGTACGGGGAACTAACCCTAGCATCAGGGTGACAGGACATTGATTTGTGGTGCTGTGTGGCATGGTTATGTACGCCCTCAGCACTTAGTTTAGTGCATGCTGAATGTCACGGTGAGCGAGTTCCACTTGCTGAACTGTCTTTTTAAGAGTTCCCATTAATCGCTCAACCATGGGGCCATAGAGGAATGATTTTCCGATGGTTCAAGTTGAGGTGCTTTGCAAATTCAGTAAACCCGTGGCTGTTGAACAGTGGTCCGTTGTCTGTCTTTACTCCTACAGGGTTTCCCCATGCCGCGAATGCCTCATCAATGATGGGAATAACTGCCGACGCTTTCGTGGAGGACACTTGCTGCGCTATAGGGAAGCGGGAGTATTCATCCATGATGAAGATGATGTACTTGCCTGATTTTAATGGCCCGAAGAAATCAATAGCCACTTGTTACCATACCCCGTCAGGTAGTTCAGACATCTGCAAGGGGGCCGGTGGTTCCTCTCAACCAACGAGCTGACATTAGGCACAATCTTTGAGTGTGGCTTCCACCATATGATCGAGACACGGGAACCATACACGTTCTCGGAGTGTCTTCTTGGTGGCTACAATTCCTCTGTGCCCTTCGTGAGCGAGTTTGATGATCCCTTGGCAAAGCCATTGAGGAATGACTATCCTCCCTCCTCTTAGCAGTAGAATATCCGTGCTGATTGACAGTTCTGCCTGAACATGCTTGAATGCCAACAGTTCTTGAGCATCCGCAGGCGCATCATGGTGGCTGGTGTGAAGGTGTCTCCAGGATTTGGCGAGTATGTGACCTATGATGGCATGGACAGTAGGATCTTGGGCCGAGGCTGCTTGAATGGCTTCTAGGGGCACAGCTGGAGGATGTGCACTGTTGATGACAAAGTGAATGTATTCCTCCGCCACCGAGCCTCGTTCATGCGTGTGGGATTGCGGATGCCTGGACATGTAGTCTGCTGGGTTTTCGGCTTTACCATGATGGTGTAGGCATAGTCTTGTAATTGGAGGCCCCATCTCTCTATTCGTGGAGGCAGTTTCACTTGTGGGTTGCCAAAGATGGTGATGAGCGCTTGGTGATCCGTGATGAGTGTAAAGTACTTTCCGTATACAAATAGGTGAAAGTGCTCACAGGCCCAGACAACCGCAAGACTTTCCTTCTCTGGCTGAGAGTACGCCTTCTCTGTGTCCGTGAGACTGTGGCTGGCGTAGGCGACCAAATGGCATTGATCTGCATCGCTGTCGTACTGAGCCAAGATGGCACCCAGCCCCACTGGACTGGCGTCCACTGTAATTTCAGTTTTTCTTTTGGTGTCAAAGTAGGCAAGATTGATGGCGGTGCTCACAGCATCCTTGATTGTATTGAACGCATGTTTGCATGCAGAGGACCACCAAAATTGTTGGCCTTGGCGAGTGAGTTCCCGGAGTGGGTAGATGATGGTGGCATAGTCTTTAATGTAATGGGCACAGTAGCTTGCCATTCCCAGGAAGGAACGGAGGTCGCTGACATCCTGTAGTTGTGGGGTGTCTGCGAGGGCAGATACTTTTTCAGGATCTGGTTTCATGCCATCTTTGGAGAAGATGTGTCCATAGAATTTGAGTGTGGACTTGTGGAATTCACACTTGTCCGGATTGAGTGTGAGGTTGGCATTAAGCAGGGCGTGGCACACTCGGTCCAAGGCTTTGTCATGCTCTATTTGGTTCTCCCCAAACACTAGGATGTCGTCGCTGTAGTTGAATGCATTTGGGATGCCCTGAATGACTCTCCAAATGGCCTTTTGAAAGATCTCTGCTGCGGAGGATATTCAGAAGTTGAGGCGTTTATATCGGAATAGACCTTGATGGGTGTTGAAGGCTGTGATAGAACAGGATTGTTCTTGCAGTTCCAATTGGTGGTATCCCTTATTGAGGTACAGCTTTGAGAACACGGTTGTTCCATTGAGACGAGCAATCATGTCACTGATATGGGGTCCAGGATGTCGCTCCCTTTCGATGGTTGTGTTTGGGGCGCGCATGTCAATGCAAAGACATAGCTTGTTATCTTGACCTTTCCTAGGTACGACTACCACCGGAGACACCCATGGAGTGGGCCCGGTGGATCTTTCAATGATGTCCGTCCGCAGTAGGTCTTGGAGTTCGTCACCCACTGCCTGTTGTAGATGGAATGGTACCTTTCTGTGGTGTTGTGCTATCGGGGGCACCAGCTGATTAATGTGCAGTTTGACCTTGAATTGATTGAGTTTCCTGAGGCCCTTGAAAAGATTTGGGAATTTGTTGACAATGTCTGGGGAATCATCTACAGCAGCTCGACAAGTTTGAGGAGCTCCGCTGTCGGCAGACTGAGGAGGCAGTATGCTACATCAGGCCCTTCGATCACATGGATATGTGCCTGGATCTGTCTGTTTTTATAGGTTAGCCGAGTCCAGCTGCTGGTTCTAGTTTCGGCTGGGGTTTCATGCTGTTGTATTCCATGGCACAGATATAGTTTAAGGATGCTCCTGAGTCTAAGACAAATTTTGCTGGGTGACTTCCTATTTGAATATTCAGCCATGGATATTTTTTCAGTCTGTCGGGATCCAACACCATCAGACATTTTTCTCACTGTCTTGTGACACAGGCATGGGAGAGGATTAAGCATGGGCGTAAAATCCGTTCCGTTCGCGCATTTCGCGGATTTTCGGTAAATTCGCAATCCGCAAACTCTCGCTAATTTGCCGAAAATCCGCAAATTCGCATGCAGTGTTTTTTTTGCTTGGTGATACAATATTTTTGTGCGCGGCGTTCACTTACTGTCATTCAGCGTTTGCCGAGTTGTTTTTCTCGATATTTTGCGAGTGCTGCGCCATTTTGGATCTTGCTGCGGGATCCCGCAGGAGTTTGGCGACCGCAATTACGTCATCGCGGCTTGCCACCTTGCACAGCGAGAGTTCGTCAACGCGAGTACGCCGTGATCACATATCGCGGGAGTTCGCAATTGCGAACACATAGATGCGGCGGGCAGCAACAATCTCGCACTCGCGAAATTACAAAATTTGCAATTCTGCACAAGAAATCCACCAGCAAGCAGCATAAACCTTCTGAAAATGATGATTTTTATCAGAATAACTCCTAAGGTTGACATTTGCCTGCACTTTTTTTTGCAAGGAGTCCATTTTTTGGGGGGGGGTGGGAGGAAACAAGTGCCCCACAGTCTCCAATTTCCTGTTCCTGTCCAGCAGGCTCCTTCCAGTGCTTTCTTCATGTGCTGGTCACTTTCATTCGGATCTTGACCTGGAAGGATTACTTTTTGTGGATGCTGCTGGATATTTGGATTTGAGGCCTTTTTGACTTTCTTTGGATCACTTTTGGATTAGAAATTTCACAAGTAAGTTTGTTTGGGGCATTACAGTTGCTGCAACTACAATTTTAGAATTTTCGATTTTTGGGCTGTTGTTGGGGCCTTTTGTCCAGGGGTAGTGAGTGGTGCATGGACTGAGTCTTTCTGTGGGGTCTCTTCAATGTAAACATCATGGAGGGCATGGATGGCATGGGATTGTGCTGATTTTTGTGTGTTTTTCGATTTTCTTGGCTGTTGTTGGGGCCTTTTGCCCAGGGGTAGTGAGTGGTGCATGGACTGAGTCTTTCTGTGGGGTCTCTTTAATGTAAACATCATGGAGGGCATGGAGGGCATGGGATTGTGGTGATTTTTGTGTGTTTTTCGATTTTTTTGGCTGCTGTGGGGCCTTTTGCCCAGAGGTAGTGAGTGGTGCATGGGCCTAGTCTTTCTGTGGGGTGTCTAGAATTTAAACTTCATGGAGGGCATGGATGGCATGGGATTGTGCTGATTTTTATGTGTTTTTCGAGTTTTTGGGGTGTATAACTTAACTCATGTTCCTCTGTCTTCCATTGCTTTTAGGTGCACAAGACTCAAGAGAACCACCAGTGCCAGGAAGAAGTCCTGCAGCGGTGTGTGTGTGCAGCATAACGTCACGCGACGTCACGTCTGGCCACAGACAACTCTGCAACTCGTGCAACTGCGGCCTGCTGTTCTGACCTCTGAAGAAGATGGCCCCAAAAAAAGTTCCCCATAGCTCCTCTAGCAAGAAAGTTGCCAGTAAGGAGCAGAAGAAGCAAGTTACCAAGGAGACTGGTGTGCCGCCATCCACATTTTTTGGGAATAAAAAAAAAAGTAAGTCTGCAGCAGCAGCGGGATCTGCTGGGGACCAAGCTGGGAGCAGCACCCCCGCTCCATTGGGCTCAGTGCCACCACCACCACGCCAACTTAAGTCCAAGCCCTTGAGTGCTTTAGAGGCAGCCAGTCTAGTTGTTCAATCACCATCGACCAGTGATGTTGGCTCATCGCAAGAAAGTAGCAGCAATGTCCCTCAATCAACACAGGTTGTTGTAACTCATCTGAACGAGTGTTGAACAACCACAGCCGCAACAACAACCACATGTGCAAGTACAAGCCCAAGTACATGTGGAAGGAGAGGCAGCGCAAGGAGATGAGCAAGTAGAGGTGCATGGAGTCTCTGTCTCTTGTGGTGGTCCTCCGGGTCAGGAAGGCCCGTGTGGGGGGGCGCTCCTTTAGTGTGAGGGCGCCCCAGCTTTGGAATACCTTGCCACTGGCTCTACGAAGCACTTCGAATCTGTTGTCTTTTAGAAAAAATCTAAAAACATGGCTTTTTACTCTTTAGTTATGTTACTGTGTTGGTCTGGAAAATCTTTTTTTTTGTTATGTTTCCCTTGTCTGAGCTGCCAAAGCAAAGCGCCAGGACACTCCGTTGGAGTAGCCGTGCGCTATAAAAATAAAGTATAACATAACATAACATAACAAGAGCCCACAATAGTTGTTCCTCCCAAAGTAGGGGCACATCAGGAAATCGAAATTCAAGCCGAGGTATCATTTGAGGAAGCCACTCCTCCTGATGATCATTCATTGTCTTCCACATCCCTAGCAAGGAAAAGATCAAGGATGGTGTCTACATCTTCTTCAAGCCCACTTCCTTCTGATGATACGGATCAAACTTGGGAACCACCACTGCCGTCTGATCGTGAGGCACACCATGATCTGACAAAGGTAGCTAAGCGTAAAAGGAAGGTCCCCGAAACTCTCATAGTTATGGAGTGTGATGCTGACGCTGAACAAGACGACGACGCAGTCATCATAGACTTCACTCCAGCCTCAGCGGGCATGCAGCAAACAGACATTTTGACCCTAGCCCGAAAAGCAGCTGAGCGTGATGATGTTGTCGACGAGAAGGCAATGGGAACACCACCATCATTGGAGTTAACTAGTACACCACCACCTACCGCTTCCATATTTCTTTCTCGCCAGAAGGGACCTCCATCCACCTCGACCTCAATTAGTGGTGGTGCAAGTGCACAACGTAGTAAAGTTCAGCAACACACATCCTCCACTTCATCTGGCATTAGCAGCATGACCACCACCAGTATCGCCTCCTCCGCCCCCACAGACATTTCAAGTCCGCAGTTTGGGACTTCTTTAGTGTTTGCCCAAAAAGGGAAAACATAGCCATTTGTAGCATTTGTAAGCTTGCAGTTAGTCGTGGTAAGTTTGGTACCAACTATGGTACCGGAGGCCAGAGAGGTCATCTTGAGAGACAGCACACTGTCCAATGGCTTGTGCACCTAAAGGAGATCAAAGAAGCCCGAATTGGAAGTCAACAAACTGTACACGTTGATGTTTCATCTGATGATGACGAGGAGGAAGAAGCGTCAAACACTTCACTTACACCCATTACCCCTGTCAGGAGCACATCCCCTGTGAGCCACACTAAGAGTGTGGGAGAGAGTGAGACACCAATGCGAAAAAAAATGTCATCGAGCGTAACTGGGTCGAAGAAGTCCTCATCATCATCCCGTAAAATGGTCCAGCCCACCATTAGAACCATGTTCTTTTCAGAAGCGCCATTTGAACGCAACCACCCACTGGCGCGTCTGTATAACACTAAGCTGGCTAAAATGCTAGCTCTGGACCTTCTCCCTTTTTCTTTTGTGGAAGGGGTTGGTTTTCTAGAATTAGTGGCAACGCTTATCCCTAAATGGAAGGTTCCTAGCCGGTTCTATTTTGCCAGAGTTGCGGTTCCAGCACTACATGAAGATGTGCTGAAGGTGATTGGGGCAGCTTTGCAGAAGAGTGCTGTTAACACTATACATCTGACAACAGACATGTGGACCAGTGGTGCAGGCACTGATTACATGTGCAGGACTGCACACTGGGTCTCTTTTTCAGGGGTTAAAGCAAAGCTAAACGCAGGTGTTGACCCAGACAACATTTTAAAAGCTGCTCGGAAACATGCAACACTAGCGATGTTTGGCATGGGGACAAGTCATTCAGGAGAAAACATTTTGAAGGAGTTTAACACAAAGGTCTTTCAATGTCTGTCCCCAAAAAAACACATGATTGGTTATGTTTCCACGGATAATGGCGCCAATGTAGTTAAGGCCATGGAGCTGGGTAAATATTTCAGAGTGCCGTGTTTGGCGCACTGTATAAACCTGGTTGTTAAAAAATTCTTGAGTGCAGAAAGTCAAGTGTGCGAGTTAGTGACCACCTGCCGATGAATGTGCAACCATTTCAGCCATTCTTTTAAGGCCCGGAAGCATCTGAGGGGCCTGCTACATGAACGTCGAATGCCAGTGAAAGCACTCATCCAGGAGGTGCCAACACGTTAGAACTCAACCTTCTACATGCTTGAGCGTCTGTATGAGCAGTATACGGTACTCGATCAGTATTTCTTAACACTGGGTACAGCTCTGAAGGACCTGAGGCTAGATGCGGCGCAATGGAAGCTAGTTAAAAGCCTGACAGACATGCTTCGTTCTTTTGAGGTCTTCACGCGTGCAGTCAGCAGGGAGGACTGTAATTTGGGAAAAGCTATCTCATTGTTGCGCATGCTACAGCACCAACTGAAGGCGGTGTCTTCTATGTTTGAAAAAGATTAAGAAAAGCAAGAAGCTTTTGTTTTGGCGGAGGAATTATCACAGCGCCTACTTGGCGATGAACGTCTTTAAATGATCCACTCAGAACAGCATTACATTTGTGCTACTATTCTGGATTCACGCTACAAAAATGCACTGGCAGGCAGAGTATTCTTTGCTTTTGGTGACTCAGAAGTTTCAAAGTACAAACATTGGCTAGCTGTGTCAGCCATGAGGTTTGAAAGAGAACGGCAGAAAATTGAAGGAAAAGGCAGTACATCAGCATCAGCAGGCCATCCCCAGTCAAAAGAATCCACTTCTGCACCTGTGGCTGTGGCAGAAGTGACCTCTCAGGCGTTAAAGACACCGGCAACCGGATCATCTGCACCAGACACAACAGTAACATTGGATGAAGAAGAGGATTGGCTAACTAAGCTTGGGTTTGCTTCTCAAAAGGTCCCAGCAAAAAGTAAGCAAAGTGGAGAAACAGTGGCGAAACTTGAGTCGATAGTGCAGGACTATCTGAATGACTCAACAGAGGTCTATGTTAATGCTGACCCATTGGCGTATTGGCATGGGAAAAAAGAATTGTGGCCAGAGATCTCTAACCTGGCTATAAACTACTTGTCTTGCCCACTTGCAAGCGTGTCTTCTGAATGTGTTTTCAGTGCTGCTGGTGGCATTGTAACTTGCAAAAGGTCCTGCCTCTCGTCCAAAAATGTGGAGAGGTTAACAATGATCAAGATGAATCAGCAACTCATACCACCAGATTACAAAGTACGAGAATACACGCCGGAAGAAGACGAGGAGGACAGCAACTTAGATGAGGGAATTTCTTCTCTGTTAGGTGACCTACTCCCGCCTGAATTCGCAGAGTATGAGGACGAACTCTTATTCCCTGACACTGAGCCCTGAAAATGAGCCAATGAATCAATAACTTTCTTTTTCATCCTTATTCACTTTTATTCCTGTGTGTCTGTCTTTCTTTGTTTTGCACAGTTAATATAATTAAAACTTTAATCACCTAATCACAAAAACAAGCCCATCAGCAGAACTGTCTTCACTTATTTGCTTATTGATTTGAAGGTTCCGCAGTCTGCATTCCTCAGGTTCACAAGTTCACAAGAACATGCTCCTCTATCCTCCTCCTCCAGACTCCTATTTCCCTCAAAGCAGTGGGCTGGATTACGCCCAATGAAGAAAGACTCTGCACTTGTGGGGGTGTTCTACTTCTTTGAGGGTGAGTTGGCGGGTCTTGGGGCAATGCTGGGAAGGTCTAATACCGGATAAAACTGGTTTGGACAAAATCAGACTTGAAAACGTTTTTGCCTTTTTGCTCACTATCATGTATTCTGGTGCCTGTTTGGGGGGCTTCCTGGTGTTTGTGGGTGGGTTTCGGGGTCTGGGACCACTGCTGGCACAGTCTAATGTTGATTGCATATGTTTTCTAGGACATCCATGGTGGAAAAGTGGAGTCATGACCTAGCTGCACAGCGCGTTTGGACAGAAGGCCGAAAAATATTGTAAGTATGAGATTTTCCATTTTTGCTTTTTGGCTGTTTGGGGGTATTGTGCTTTTATGCGGGTGGGTTGGTGGGTCTTGGGGCATTGCTGGGAAGGTCTAATACCGGATAAAACTGGTTTGGAGAAAATCCATGCGGAAAAGCCTTTTGACACTTTTTGTAACTTAGGGTTCGTTAGGGTTAGCACTAGCAGCAGGATTGCATGTGTTTCGGGGTGTTCTAGATTTTTGCAACTGAGTTCTGGGGTCTTACAGCACTCGTGGGAATGTTTATTTTGGTTGCAAGTGATTTGAAGAAAATCCATGGTGGGAAAGGGGGGATTTGGCATAGTTGAAGAAAGCGTTTGCCACTATTCTTAACTTAGGGCTTGTTAGGGTTAGCAGTATTTGTATTGCATGTGTTTGGGCGGGAGGCTGTTTGTGGGGGGGTTTGCGAGTCTTGGAGCGATGCTGGGTATGGATACTTTTGCTTGCTTGCAAGTGGTTTGAATACAATCCACGGTGGGTAAGGGGATTTGGGCCTACTTTTACTTTCAAAGTACGTTTTGTCACCAGTTTTCTACTAGGCCTCATTTTTTGAGATCTGATTGGGGGTCTTCTACATTTTTGCGACTGGCTTTAGTAAGGGTCTGTGTGGGAGCACTGCTGGGAAGGTCTAATTTTGTTCTAAAACACAGTTTACAGTACACCTAGCTTAAGGGAAAGATCCGCTAAATTAATTTGCCCATACTTATTTATCCTTCAAAAGGAGACTTAGACAGAGTACGCACTTTCAAAAATATTGTACTGTCTATTAGGAAACTCAAAGTGTGACTTTTTGCACTACACAGCGTTCATACCTTATATTTATTTGTCAGTGGTGTTCTAATATCACTTCCTGTTTTTCCATCAATAATTACAGGCCGGGTTTCAGTCTGTGCAATGGGAAAAAAAGGATGAAGTCAGGCTTCACATTAGCAAGCCGCAATTCAGCATCCGCCAGGCATCCGCCAGGCAGGCAGTGGACAGGGTGTCTTCTGGTCACCAACATTGATGGACAGAGCGTCAGCTGGAATGGAGGAGTCACGCTAATAAGAGGAATGGTTTGATGCATGCAACTTACCAAATTCTACAGGACAACTACAACAACATACAGATACAGTATCCGTTCTTTTCTAATTATCTTTAAAGTAATGTTATTGCTCTGAACTTCTATGAGCTTGAGTCTGCATTTCTTGGATCTTTGCTTTTAAATTCATCCCTACTGCCATTCTATAGGTTTTACTTCTGCTATTTTTTAAACCTAATTTAATGTAAGAAGTTTTTCTCTGAGTGCAGCGATAGGCAAGTGAAAACGCTACAGCCCTGTACTGTCGCATTCTGTCATTCACGGTTGTCGAAAGTACTACTTACTTTTCAGTAACCATGCATGCAGTAGTGCATGCACTTCCTTTATGTCACTTAAAAGATTTATGGTTAGCTTTGTACCCAAAGATTTCTTTATCTTCAATTATTGTTTGTCCATGCTGTGCTTTTTTTTTCTTCTCTCAACAAAACTTTCCCAAAATCCCCCATTCCGATCCATTTTCCAAACCCTAACCCTCTTCCCCCGGGCTGTGTGGTTTTGATTGATGTGTGACTAAATGACAGCAATAATTCCACACACTTGCTGGGGAGGATAAGTTCATAGCAACAGGCTGGTGAAGGAATACGAGGATATATTCTATTCTTACTCAGCTTGACACTCAGTCACTATTAGCAAAGGAAAGCAAATTTTCATGTGCGCCATCAACTTAATAGGTCATCAAGATTAGAACATCCTCCTCCTAGACGTGGCAAATTATTACGCTGCTGTGTCCTTCACATTGTAGTAGTAGCCAATGTCAAAGAAATTCAACGCAAGTACTAGTTATACTTTGAATACTTTACCATTTGTTAGGCTACATTGTGGCACTGTTCTGGTGTACTGTCACCTGCTATTTTCTCTATCGTACCGTTCTAATGCTACGGTACGGACAAACAAGGTTTCATTTTCTTTTTTTTCAGATGCTGCAACTGCCACTGTGTAACACCACAAGTACCAACGCAATGATGACATTTCATCCGCCCAGGATTGCCAACCTTAATCGCCATTTGCCATGCAGCCAGCCCTGTGCCCAGCCCTATTTCCAAACACAAATTACAGGTAAGATAAGCGTTTGGGGGGAGGAAGTATAATGGAGTATAAGAAGAGACGATGTCATGTGCTTATCTAGGTTCCTGATCGATACTGTGACCTTATGCCCCTATTCGGCTATAAAGCCCTTTATTCCCTATATTGGCATAACCGTTCAAGTATGATTTTCTGTAAAGTCATCTCTGGCCTCACACGAGCAGAGCCACAGAGCCACATTCCAGCATGACTCTCTGCTACTTCCTTTGCGACCAATTAGTGCAATGACAGAGCAGCAGTCACTATCTGATATTCCTAGATAACACTCCGAGTTCTTCAACAAGATAAAAACTTAGCAAAACCTGGAAATCCCCGCTTGCTATGTTTTGATTAGTAATAGAACTCTAATGAGCAACTGATAGCTGCCACTTCCTAGTGACATCTTTAATTGACGTCTTATGTCCAGCAAACTTGCGTCAAACCCGGCACCTGTCAGGTATAAATATTACCAACGTTGCCTTAAGCAATGAGCGAACATGTTGCTGATGCCAGCTGCCTGCATGACCCCGTGTTGGTAAAAACTAGCACTCTGTCGCTGCAGCCTGCTATCCTGTGGTGGTGAAGCTGCTGATTACCATTATCGCCGCTACAGCGCGACCTATGGTGCAGTACGCTTGAGGAGCCGTGCAGCCGTCCTCTGCGAAGACATCCAGCCAGCTGCCCGCGGACGCTGTCACCCCTCCTTCCTCCAGACGCGCTGAGAGAAGCCGCTGCCTTTCTCGTGCAGAGAAATCCAGTCCCGGCGCTTCCGGTTTACCCTCGCAGGTGAACTGGGATATCGAGAGAGACCCCTGAAGGAGATACCAATCCTCCATCATTCTATTCAGAGGTATGGTGTTGACTAAACCCTTAGAAGAGAATTCTTGAAACAAACCTTGGCAAAACCAACTTAACTTAAGCTACTTACTTACTCCCCTTCTCACGTGTTAGGCCTAGGTCAGGCACACTGGGGTAGGCTTAGTTAGAAGCACCAGTTGAGTATGTTAGCCTAATGTATATATGACTGTATAAATGTTTTATTACTTTTAAACCATTGTATGGCTAAGAAACCATATCAATGCTTTTACAGTTCTATTTCGCTATTCTTATCTTACTGTACGTACTTTTCATAATAACAGTTATTGCAATTGTGGCAATACATTTCTCTTGTACGAGAAGAAAGACTGTTCAATAAATGTTAACCCTTTATTGATACACGCCCGTCTCTCTATTCTCTACATACTGTGAAAGTAAACTGCACTAGACTGACTGAGTGAAATCTATGTCTATTGTTTCACACGACCCTAGAGATCGACTCTTGATCTGAGGAGCAAAGTTGTCATGTTGCACGGTTGTTGGAAAGCTGAATCCCTTCTTATCTGTGCCAAGGAAGCTGATCACTTCCTATGCAGAGAAGAAAGTTTCCAGTGACCTCTGAGCTAGTTGGTAACACAACCCAATTAAGTTTAGCATAGTCAGTGGAGGCCTGGAATATAAGCAGTTCCACGTCGATACTACTGTTTATGTTATTCCAATGCGCAGGGCCTAGTGGGAAACTAGGAACTACACTACATGGCGCCCTAACGTTTGGTAAGGCGATAAACTAACGTAAGACTTGTAGAGTAACTCAGTCGTGCATATTTCACACCCCTTTCTCCCGTAAATACTCCAATAGACGTCTGGAGTGGGTGAAAGGTTAAAATCCGCCCGACCTTAGTAGGAAGAGATTCCTATGTAAAGCTCCGGTTTATTCAACGTTGAAGGATACAGTGTTCCAAAATATTGTGCATCTAATCTTTGTCTCCTTGGAGACCTACTCTGCAAAGCCTGCATTTTTAAAAAAATGCCAGACAATGAAGAAGCAGTTAGACTGGCTTCCATACTAATAGAGGAAGACACGAGTCTCCTACAGGCAGACCCGGATGCTATTATCATCCCGGTCCAGTTAAGAAGATCTATAACTTTAAAACTTATAGAAAACGGACTGCCACCTCAAGGTGGTACAGTAATTTTCGTGATAGAGGCTCACGAGTATCGGCAGACAGAGGTATTCTATTCATGGATAAACTTTCCAGCGGTAAACGCTATAACACAAGAGTTTCACTATTACAAAATAGAGGAACCTCCGGATGAGTACGCCCCTTTCGAGGAGGTTGAAATTCCACTTAAATTTCAAGAGCACCTGCTCTGGTTTAATGGCGCCCTAAAACACAATGATCACATAACCAGGCTCGGTCCACTAGGTAGACCAGGAGCCACGTGGCCGGTTCTAGCCAGCTACACACCACATCCTGACATTATAAAAATGTCTAGAGAAGAGCTGTTAGCACAGCTAAACACATTAATAAAAATACATAGGCAATTAGTCCAATATGTAATACGGACTGCAACAGTCCAGCCAGCTGTTCATACACCACAGCTGACCCCTCATCAGGGGAACACAAATAAAATTACACCACAGAACATACAGTCATGTCTTGGTAAAACACCCGTAAAACGGGAACAAATTCCTTTCTGGTTAGCCCAGAAAATTACTCAAATAGAGGCAGTATTTCCTGATACTTCCCCTATTGAGAAACACAGAATCTTGACCATCTGCCTTCCTATGGGAATCGCACCACACGTGGAGGACTGCGACACTTGGGGTACAGTCTTTGCTTCCATTTACACAAAAACACACGGTGTTCCGTCTATGGCGGTAATACCAGACGTGCTAAAACAGATTCAAAATGAATTCGGTCCAGAACCAGCTTTAAATCTAGGTATGAAATTACTGAAAGATTTCAAGCAGGTCACGGCTATATTATTAGCCAACGTAAAGGGAGAAGCAGCATCTGTGGCGATTCGCCAGAAGTTGAGGGAAACAGATATAAAAGATCCTGTTGAGCTTGCAAAAATCATAGAAAAATGCTATGAAGAATTAGGTAGAGACAGCTTGGGTGGAAAACCAGTAAAACCCCAACTGCTCGAAAATCCTGAAAAATTGTTTATTAAAAATAATTCAAATACTCCTAAAAAGAGCTGGGATGGAAATAAACAATCCACTCCCAAGGAAAAAGTTTTCCAGTCCAGAGGAAGGTCTCCTCGACGGAGGGAAAGAACTCCGACTCGGGAACGCCAGTCTCCCCAACGAGAGCCCTCTGAGAAAAGATATAACCTTAGAAATAGGGATAATATAAAAAGACCTGATAGATATCAAAGTATTGATACACGTCCCTCTCGATCTCTTCCACAGAATTCGGAAAGAAGAGGACGGTCAGACCCAGGAGAGCACACCAAGTCCAAAGACAAGGAACCTGCTCAAAATAAGAAATCTCAATTTCCTAAAAAGAAGGTAGCCAGTATTAGAGTAATCAACCATGCCGAGAATACTGAGGACACAGTTGAAAAACGGGGAGTGGGCATTGACAATGTTGGACAGTGCAGCAGAGATCAGTATAGCGCGCAAGATCTTGATGAGTCATCTGGAGACAGTGGACACGAATGAATACATTCAGGTTGAAACTGCCGACGCCAGACTTAGCGAGCCCCATAAAATATACGAAATAACATTGCGTATAGAGGGTGATAAGACTAGGAAAATTAAGGGTCTATTTTGGGATAAGCTCTCAAAAGGCTATGATATTCTGTTAGCTGAAAAAGATTGGCCCCCGGAGTTTGTCAGGGAGTGCCCTCGTGGCGAAGAGGTAATTATGCCTGCCTTCTCGAATCACATACCGATTCACAAAAAATACACATATGCAAGGAAATGGGCTGTAGCCCAGGCACCTGCATTGTATAAAAATCACGTAGGATGGGATGAGGATTCTACGCCTCACAAAATCCAACTAAAAAGTGAACCAACTGCCCAACGGCAGTATCCCATAAAGCAAGAAGCTAAAAAACAGGTCAGGGAGATCTTAGATCAACTTGAGTACCAGGGGGTGATTGAAACATGCACCTCTCAAATGAACAATCCTTTGTTTCCTGTCTCCAAGCCAGACAATTCATATCGTCTAGTTTTGGACTACAGACACCTTAATACATGTTGCAAAACCTTTGCAGTACAAAACTCGCATAGTGCAGCCCTAATGAATAATATAGTTAGGAAAAAATATAAAACGACATTAGACATTTCTAATGGTTTCTTTTGTCAAAACATTGCACCAGAAAGCAGATACTTGACCGCTTTCTCCGCATTTGGGTCACAGAAAAAATTCTGTCGACCCCCACAGGGGTTCAAGAACAGCCCAGGACTATTCTCAGCTAGGGTAACAGAGTTACTACAAATCTATGATGATGAAGCATTATCTTACGTAGATGATATTTATCTCACAGACGACGACTTGGATACTCACTTGAAAAGAGTGAACACCATTATACTTGGGTTCGCAGCAGAGGGTTACAAATTCAACTTTAAAAAGTCCCGAATTGCCCATCTGACAGTACTATTTTTAGGGTACGAATTATCAAGTGAAGGGAAAAGCCTAGCGGACAACTTCTTAGAGAAGTGCGCTGTACTCCAAGCTCCAAAAACGCTGAAGAATTTACAATCCATACTAGGTTTTCTGAATTTCGGAAGAACTTACATCCTAAATTACGCAGAGAGGGTTAAACCTCTCTACGAACTAATTAAACCTGATTTAAAACAAATCAATTGGACTCAAAAACACACAGAAATTTTGAGATCACTGCAAACAGACATGTTAGCAAAAACAAAATTAGATACACGTGACAACACGATCGATCTTGTAATCCGAGTCATCCCAGGAAGATGCGGATTCACGTACCTAACCTCTAATGAGGGAGAAAAGGTACCAATTTCAATTAAATCTCACTTGTACACACAAGCAGAAAAAACATTCAGTCGCACAGAAAGAACTGTGAACGCAGTGCAAATCGCATTAGCAAATGAACGAGAACTAGCACACGGCAAACGGATTAATATCCTTACAGCGGAATCCGCCTTCGAGGCGCTATTCAGCCCAGTAAACCTGCCTACAGTGTCACTGGATCCGAAATGGATACAGTGCATAGATTCTCTAGAAGCGGAAGACGTGAAATACTATTTCGCCCCGCAATACAAAGAACTGAATGATTTAGAATATGAAGAAGAATATCCTCTGCCAATCGAAATCCTGCCTCTCCCACAATACGCATGTATAATCTATACAGATAGCTCTGTACAGCATTTCAACGTAGAGAGAAAATCCTACGATGCAGCATGTGCGATCATTAAATGTCGTTGGCTGTGCGGTAAAATCAAACCGAAAATAACAAAAACTGAATCAGTGAAGTACTGTTCGGTTCAGAGAACTGAAATCAGATGTTTAAAGATGGCGCTCGAAAATGCAGAACGCGAATTCCCCACACTTATAGTGTGCGATTCTCATTTTTGCGTCAATTCTTACAATAACAAACTGCAGAGTTGGATCGAAAACGATTACAAAGATGACACAGGTGCCACAATAAAGCATAAATTGCTTTGGGAACAAGTAGCTCTTTTACACAAAGAACTACAAAAGACTCACGTGATTCACGCACAGAGTCTTCAACGTGATGGCGTTCACGTTGCAGGGAATTCATTGGCTAATACAGCCACCGCGGAAGCAACTAACCCGGCTTCCGTAGCCACAAAAAAGCGTACAGATAAGTATATAGACGGGGAAACTATGCTAGCAGTAAAAACGACCGTGAAAGGCGACTGTGCAGCACTACCCGTAAACTATCCACTCAATTATGCATACATAATCGATGCAAACTCCGTTCCTTTTGCTCGAATCCCTGGAGTGGGGGATAGAGTAATTCCAAACAGGAGCAGGAGGGGCTTCCTCCTACTGGAAGCACACATGGGGTTGGGTCTGAAACACCAAACAATCAAAGCCTCTCTGAAAGAATTGCAATCAGAGTACTGGTGGCCAGGAATGAGTATAGATATTCAATGTTTTGCTCAAAATTGTGAAGACTGCAACAGAGATCGCAGTAATGAACAGGCCAGGGTAGTTTCAGGATCCCTTCTAGACAGCATAAGGCGGTCTATCTGCGCAATCAAAGAAGAGAAGCGCGTCCCAGTGTACAACGTTTAAGACGAAATGCACTTAAAAAATGAGGCCACCAGCACTCGGCTGACGCCAGAACGGTTATAAAAGATTAGCGAGTCCATATCGGCACATACGCAATTACCACGTTCCATTCTGACCAGGGTCCTGCTTTCAGCTCTCGAGCCTATAAGGAGGCCATGGCTAGCATGGGAATTGGGTTGCGGTATTCTTGTCCATCGCACAAGTGTGGTAGAAAGAAAAAACCGGGACATAAAGCAATCTATAACAGCGAAGGTATTAGGTTCAGGCGCTGGGTGGGTCAAACATTTAATAAGTGTCCAGACTAGTCTTAACAACATGCCAAGAAATTCTCTAAAAGGTTTCAGCCCATACGAACTATTGTTCGGAATAAGAATGAACGTTCAGGACCTCGATAGTCAGATGTCAGTGGTACAAAAAGAAACAACGCAGTTTGAAGTAAAAGACCGTTTGGCTGTTTTACAGGAACTGAATGAAACAAGAAAATCATTAAGCAACATAAAGTTAAAGCAACAGCCAAGTACCACTGACGAGGCACCACCCGCAACAGCCCCAGCAAGGCCTGTCTGGATTCCAAAGATTGGGGATCTAGTCAGAGAAAAGATCGCGGTTAAGAAGGAATTTGGGCCTTCTTACAGAAAAGCAGTACCTGTCTTAGCAGTCACCGGAACAAGATCAGTTGTGCTACCGCCCCTTGCTGGTAAAAAGGAGAACAGAGTCGTGTCCATCGATCTGGTAAAACCACAAGCATGTGGCCTATAATCAACAGTAGGCCCAGTGGACTCCCGAGAAACAACAGAATACCCAAACTTGCAACAATCCAAGAGGTTCAAACTGAAAGACTAATCACATTCGATCAGCCTGCAGTGCACAATGAAGGACTATGCAATAATGCCATGGAACTCGTGCCTCTTGAAACACAGATTGAAACAGTTCGTCAAGAAACAACACCAGTCTACAATAATGTGGCATCAGAAAGTGCTACCGAGAGACAGATTGAAAGAACAATCCCATCAATTGACAGAACTGCCTCTGGTTATTTCATCAACTTCGACAACTTCTCTGAAGATTTAAACGACCCCGAAGTGATGCCAGAAACAAAAAAGTCTTTTAAAGAAAAAGCAACGGAACTCTTTCATCAACTGAAGGAAATCTACCTTGTTTCCCCTTGGCTAGAGTTCTGGTTTGGTCTAGGTGTATTTTTCCTCCTGCTTTGGCTCATCATGGTACTGTGTTTGGGAAAATTCATTGAAGGAAAATATATTACAATGGACACAGCAAGTCAGAACATCAACCTAGTCCTGAAACCACACAGATCATCCCACGTGAAGAAAAGAGAACTGTCAACAGTAAATGTCACAGCAATTCCAATACCTGGTGGGGTAGTATGGGAGAAAACAGACTATGAGATCTATGGTCCGGTCGAAATCCTGAAGTATCCTCATCAACTAAAGGTTTCCTTAAGTGACTTTGTTACACCAAGTACATTCTCTGATGATTGGGACTTTAACAGTATTAATGACATGATGTCTGATTTAGTAATGTCAGCTAGATTCACAGATCATGATTATTTACAAGGTTCATCTAGTTATGAGCAGTTATTCTGTTACACCCACTATGGGGATCATTACTTGCATAAATCTGCACAGCCTAGAAATGTTTTTATGTATAACCAATGGGAACATTGTTCTACACCACCTAAAAGCAGTTCTAAAGCATTTTTTGAGAAATTCAAATATTTTTCAGGGTTTAACACCAGTGATGCAGAAACGTTTTATTATAAACTGTTAGATAAAACAGGAATGAAAACAATGCTGACAAATTCTAAATTGATATATTCAGAAGCATTTTATGACAAAATGATGACATTTGGTTTTGATTATTGGAAAACTAATATTGAAACGAAATCAATTTGGGGTACAAAAGATTGGCAGGTGCAAGGCATAGAAGCACTTTTTAGAACCTGCATGATACCAGAACAAATGTTATTTTTAAATGACACTGTACACCAAACATCTTGTCTTGGCCTAGCCAAAAACAAAGAAATGAAAACACCGTCTATACCAAAGCCAATAGCTGAGAATGCAACTGCAGATAATGAGTTAGACGTGTCACACATTTTACATTTCAACAGAACACATCCTGATTGGAAAAAGTGGTTAATCTGGCCTACAGACACAAATAGCTGTCAAGATAGATTCCTGAATAAAACACAGGGTTTAAAAATGACCAGATTAGACTCAAGATATTCCCAGAGACAACATCCAGGAATTATAACTACATACAGTGTAGGCAAACTCTGCCTAGAATGGCTAACTACATCCACACTGGCTGAAATTAAGCAACACTTGTCTTTATTAAAAGATGGTGCTGATTTGCGCGATTTCATTCTTGGACCACGCAAACAGCGTCAAAAGCGTTTCATAGCGACCAGCATCTATGCGGCTTACAACGAGGCTTGGAAAGTAAAGCAAATTGAAACTGCTGAAAAGATACGAGAAATTGATCGTATTAATTTGGAAAAATCACTTTCTGTAGTAGACAATGGGTTAATGACTCTGTCTTCCAGAATATATTCTTTGGACAATATTGTATCATCTGCCTTTGATGTGATAGACAGAGATTTGCTAATGTTACAACATGGCCAGTCTCAATTACGCTCTATTATAGAACTAGGCTGGACGCTGCAAAATCTTCGTTCAGGCTATGTGCCTTGGCGTTTGATAAACACAACGTCATTATTTTCCATTTTTAACCTTACTGATAAACAGATCAGTTTGGCACAGAAAGGAGCAGACTATACAATCTTGAGCATCGAGAAACTCGAGAGATTACCATTGACAATGTCAGAGAGTCCTGTCATTGAATGGATAATACACGGGATTATCACAATTCCGATAACAACTTTCCGCTTTAAAAAATGCCTTGAATACATACCTGCTGGCCAGTATGAACAATTGGGTAAGGGATATGTTAAATCCGAATGGAAATTACCATACACTCATTCTTGCTATAGTGACAGCGACAAAAATGTATTTCTTAGTGGTGACAACTGTAAACATTCACTAAGCGGTATACTTTTGTGTCAGGGTATTAATTTACACGGAGCATGTGATGGAAATTCAAACAACCTTTCATGCCACCAGCTAGTCACACCTGCAACTCAGATAGAGCCCTTCTTTATGCAACTCGCAAACGGGAGTTACATTCTAAGAACGGATCACAGGTGCTGTGGCCTCGCGCCCGGACTAAGTTATCTAGTAGAAGTAACGTCCATGGTCAAATGTTGTATGCAAGCATTGTTTCCGAGCGGGCCTCCAGACACAGTGACTCCCCTCTGGCCTCGTCTGAATCTCTATTCTATACGAATTGATACATTAAGCAAAATGAAATCTGTGCTTTTACAGACAACAGTGCCTATAACGTCATCTAAAGAGACGTATGATCTTCTAGTCGCAAGGACGGCTACAGAGGTCCATGACCTTTTATCAACAAATTGCCCCGTGCATTTCGTACAAATACTCGAGCAACTCTTTAACATGTCTAGTGCTACAAGCATCCCAGGCATATTTAAGACAGTCTTTACGGGACTGCTAACACCCTTCCAGGCAATTTTGGGAATCTTTCCTAATTTTGTGCACTCCATCTTTGGTGGTATTCCACTATTTTTTGGACTCATCGCAGGGATTCTATTTTTGACCCTCCTGCTACGTTATGGCAAGCCTCGGCTCAGACATAGCTCCCATGGGAATGGAAGAAACAATCCTAGCAATGCGCTACAGGGACAGGATAACTAACGTCCTCGGATTGGCCAGGCTGAGAGATCTAAACATGACCTGGTTCCTTTCATTCAGACCAATATGGCAAAATTGCATTTTACCTGTGCTACGGTGTATGCTTTGCGGCGATGAATGCGTGTTGGACATCTGTCTTTCACTTCCATCAGCAGTACCAATGGACGTCGATACTTTGCTAAGTCCAATAACGGCTCACGCATTGTGTTGTCCCCAGCGGCTACCAATCCTGATGACGGCATTCGTGGAGACTCCTGTACTACAGCCAAGTGGTAACAGTGGAGCGAGTGACAAAAGCAACATCATCCAGGTACAACGTTCTGTGAGCATTGCTGATCCTGCCTTCGATGACAGCAATCATTCTCACACCTGCCAAGTTACAGCGCTATCTAATTTGGTTGAACTATCACCTGATTTTGTAGACCAATTCTTTGCGAGCCTGTCTGATACGATGTTCTCACCCATAGAGAAACAATAACTTTTGAGAAGCTTTCCGACACACAGCGTTCCCATGAACTCTGGATTCGGCCTTCAGTTTTGATCAACATAAAACTGCCAGGAGCTTTGGTAAACTGATTTTTCTTTGAATTGGACAATTTTTTAATATTGACCCTCTCTTTTTGGCACGAACAATTCTTTGCTTAACGTAAAAACTATTCTTAGAGAACAGAAGCTTCACACTTCTATTTCTAAACACATCTAGAGACATAACAACATAACACCAGCCTCTAGCACACATATTATTACATTGCATTTTTATGTGATGATTTATCTCGCATTTCTTCTGTCAGAGATACTTCATGTGTAATTCTTTATGCATAATCGTTCATTGATTTTATATGCAATAATTTTTTGAATGATTACTATGCTTTTAAAAAACGTACAGTACCTAAATTCCATGTATTACAAGTACGCCTATTTCGAATGCATTTATGTATTTTGGGGTGGGCTATGTTATACAATGTTACACATGTATCTAATTGCTTAGTTTTAGTAATTTTGATGGACATGAATTCGTGGAGTGGGTGTCATGTGCTTATCTAGGTTCCTGATCGATACTGTGACCTTATGCCCCTATTCGGCTATAAAGCCCTTTATTCCCTATATTGGCATAACCGTTCAAGTATGATTTTCTGTAAAGTCATCTCTGGCCTCACACGAGCAGAGCCACAGAGCCACATTCCAGCATGACTCTCTGCTACTTCCTTTGCGACCAATTAGTGCAATGACAGAGCAGCAGTCACTATCTGATATTCCTAGATAACACTCCGAGTTCTTCAACAAGATAAAAACTTAGCAAAACCTGGAAATCCCCGCTTGCTATGTTTTGATTAGTAATAGAACTCTAATGAGCAACTGATAGCTGCCACTTCCTAGTGACATCTTTAATTGACGTCTTATGTCCAGCAAACTTGCGTCAAACCCGGCACCTGTCAGGTATAAATATTACCAACGTTGCCTTAAGCAATGAGCGAACATGTTGCTGATGCCAGCTGCCTGCATGACCCCGTGTTGGTAAAAACTAGCACTCTGTCGCTGCAGCCTGCTATCCTGTGGTGGTGAAGCTGCTGATTACCATTATCGCCGCTACAGCGCGACCTATGGTGCAGTACGCTTGAGGAGCCGTGCAGCCGTCCTCTGCGAAGACATCCAGCCAGCTGCCCGCGGACGCTGTCACCCCTCCTTCCTCCAGACGCGCTGAGAGAAGCCGCTGCCTTTCTCGTGCAGAGAAATCCAGTCCCGGCGCTTCCGGTTTACCCTCGCAGGTGAACTGGGATATCGAGAGAGACCCCTGAAGGAGATACCAATCCTCCATCATTCTATTCAGAGGTATGGTGTTGACTAAACCCTTAGAAGAGAATTCTTGAAACAAACCTTGGCAAAACCAACTTAACTTAAGCTACTTACTTACTCCCCTTCTCACGTGTTAGGCCTAGGTCAGGCACACTGGGGTAGGCTTAGTTAGAAGCACCAGTTGAGTATGTTAGCCTAATGTATATATGACTGTATAAATGTTTTATTACTTTTAAACCATTGTATGGCTAAGAAACCATATCAATGCTTTTACAGTTCTATTTCGCTATTCTTATCTTACTGTACGTACTTTTCATAATAACAGTTATTGCAATTGTGGCAATACATTTCTCTTGTACGAGAAGAAAGACTGTTCAATAAATGTTAACCCTTTATTGATACACGCCCGTCTCTCTATTCTCTACATACTGTGAAAGTAAACTGCACTAGACTGACTGAGTGAAATCTATGTCTATTGTTTCACACGACCCTAGAGATCGACTCTTGATCTGAGGAGCAAAGTTGTCATGTTGCACGGTTGTTGGAAAGCTGAATCCCTTCTTATCTGTGCCAAGGAAGCTGATCACTTCCTATGCAGAGAAGAAAGTTTCCAGTGACCTCTGAGCTAGTTGGTAACACAACCCAATTAAGTTTAGCATAGTCAGTGGAGGCCTGGAATATAAGCAGTTCCACGTCGATACTACTGTTTATGTTATTCCAATGCGCAGGGCCTAGTGGGAAACTAGGAACTACACTACAACGAGAGACTGACGCTAGTACTAGTAAAGTCCTAGGACTATTAAATTCACTTACTCTGTGAGGGGCACTTAGTTTTGAAAACATTTGGGCAATTAATTACACATCTTGAATGAAGATGCCACTTAAGTTTCACGAAAACAAAGTTACTGTTAAACCCCCACCCACCAGCCTCAAAAGCAGTAAAAAAAACACGTATGCTAAGATAAAGTTTAAAGCATATTTATATCCCAGACAAAAATAATCTCCCACAAGACCCAACCCACCCCCACTCCCTAACCCCAACAAATGTCCATGAAAAGTCAAAAAAAGTCAAAAACCCAACTCCTAATTCCCACCCCCAACAAGTCTTTAAAAAAGGGGCAAGGGACAGTCTGCTGCTGTTGACTTTCCGGGCCAGGTCGGAATGCTCCTTGCGGAGGGTCTCGAGCAGGGTTTTCATGGTGAGCAGCTCCTGCTCGAGGTAGGAAACCCTCAGGGAAAGGCGGTGCATCCGTTTTTTGCAACTGCTGTGGGGGGCAGCTGATTTCTTTGCTGCTCGGTCGTGGCGGGTGGCTGCGGTACCCCGGCTCCGTACCGCTGGAGACCTGCTGCGCTGACTGGGTGACCCAGGGAGCGCGGAGGAGGATGCAGCTGTGCTGGTAGATGTTGTTGTAGACTGCGTGTCCCCCTCCTCCTGGGTCACAAGCCGCCGATATTCAGCGACAGTGGCCTCCAGCCTCCGTTGCCGGGCCCGTCTAGCCAGCTCCTTCCGGTTTGGTTTGGAAGGAGCATCTATATGAAGAAAGAAAGACATAGTCTGTAACCAATGCTCTTTAAGATTAACTCAAAATGATTCAGCAGAAAGTTGTGTCACAGTAGAACTAGCAACTTGCAAGTGCAGTACATAATTATTGTGGCCAGTATCTATCTAACCTCCCACTTCTTCACCCTTGCTCTAACATTAGTGGGAGTTTAAGGAATCAATTCTACGAGCACTATGGACTCACTCCATTAGAGTCGACTATGACAGTATACACCAGTCTTATTCTTCTTCTTCTCTCTTGTTTAGCAAAATTGGTACGTTAACTTCTGCAAGCCGGCATAATGCCAGCGCAGTCAACTTGCACCCGAGAAAAACAGACGCCCGCCATGATGAGTGAGACAGACTTGCGTTACTGTACCAGTCCAGTACATGCAGGTGGTGATGCTCTTACTTTTCTATTACGGGTGGCACTGAGAATACTCTGTTACAAGGGCTACTGCTTAATTAATTTAACTTTCACCCTACAGTGCCAATGAATACTAGAAAAGGAAAATGAAGAGGATAAATAATCTGATTATCTATCACTGCACATGGTATGTATTTGCTTACATGTGGGATGACTTTAGGTGCTTTGCTTTTTATTGAGTGAACAGTGATACATCCACACATGAATGACCGAGTTCTACTAAACTTATTAACAGAGGTAGTAGTGAGTGGCCATCGTAATAGCCGGATATATGCTGTGCTTGCAATACAAACTACTGCTACTATTCATGGTAGTCTTTGGACAAAATTACAACTTCTTTTCCTTGCCTTTCCTACAATGGGACGGACGTGCGGGTGCGGTGTTACATGCTCTTCAAAGTAACACTTAGTTCATCCAGTGACCGTCTACTCTCTCTAGATACACATATGCTATCTAAGAGTCAGATAGTACCATGATCCAGGCATCCATCCATTCAAACTATGGGGCAGATTAGGATTGTGGATTTCCCGCATCCTCCGGGCCGGCGGAATCCACCGCCGACCCAGAGAATGCTGGAAATCCGCAGCAGACTGAAAAAGCCCCCCGCCAGATTAGGATGGCTGGGGGATCGTTTTTCAGTCCGCAGCTTTTCTGGCCCGGTCGCCTCCCGTCCGCGGCGGAAAAGCACTAACATGGCTGGCGGTGTCTATCACACACCGCCAGACATATTAGGATGTCTGGAGGAACATGCCTTTACATGGCGGCATTTCCGCCATGCAAAGGCATACGGATTTTTGTTTGGGGGCCCGTTGCGGGCCCCCAGGGGTGAAGGGTGGGTGGGGGTGCACATGGGGGGTACCTATGGTACCCCCCTACATTTGCCTGCACAAAGCGGCAGGCACCGCGCGGTGCCTGCCGCTTTGTGCATGCAAATGCACAACTTACATTTTTATCATTGCGGCGGGTGCTGCTTCAAGCAGCACCCGCCGCAATGTTAAAAATACAGGGTGGCGGTCACATCCTAATTACCACAGAGGGACCACCGCTGCCGCTGCGGACGGTCCCTCCTACTCTATAGTGGCGGACGGACTCAGGTCCGTCCACCATCATAATAGGCCCCTAAATGTCAATCATTCTTCTTCATGTCTCTCATCTGGACAAACCTTACGTTTTCTCACGGGGAGCAGCACACTATGCAGTCTGCAATCTCAATAAGTAAGGAATATAAGAGCTTACCACTGCCCGCCACTACCGTGGCAACCCGCACAGCAGTTTGGTCCGGCACTTGCTCCGCCTCCTCCCCAGAGCTTCCCTCCACCTCCGCGCTGGGCCCAGCACCAGATGTTTCACCTACAAAGTACATTTAAGAATGTTAGATGTCATAGACATACACCACTCACTAGTATTTTGTCTAGGTATGAAGAAATGTGAATACAGAAACCAATCTAATAATTTGTGACTGTCTACTCTAAAGTAAAAATGTCCCGTTTTCCAGGGAAGGGTGTTGTCTTGCTGCACTTTTTGGCACAACTGATGAATGCTTGCTTTTTAACACGCACCATTTTCCTCATAACAGACAGAAGCTTCACTTCTAAGAACAAATCATTAGGACGAAGGGAAGGACCAATGATTCAGCACCAAAAAGAAAAATGAAAGTTCATACCAGGTGAGGGCTCGGCTCGCCCACAATAAATGTGTGAAATAAAAAATGACTATAAGCACTTTTCCATTTTTAATCAACCATTTATGTTTTATGACAAGCTTTATTTTAATAAATATTTTTACTTTTAATAAAGCTTTAAAACCTAAATAGACTCTGTGGTTTTTGGTCATGAGTGAATGATCAAAAGGTTTTACAATTTGCAAGCATGAGTCCGTGCCTCTGACACTTCTGGACTCCGTACTCTTGTCCTGCGTTGGATAATCATCATAGGGGATCAATCATTGATGAATTCGGGAGCTAAATGACTCTGCCACACTATCTAGTCAGTAAGGAGATTGGGGGTTCTTCAAAGTCTGATATCAGTGAGGTATGTGGAAAGTCTACCTGCGCCTATTATAATTGATAAACAATGGACTATTTAGTGTCCATAGTTCTATTTGTGCAGATTTGTCTCTGCAACAGTAGTAGAATGGATTGTCCTCCTATCCAAACCAAAAGTAAAGTAGTATCTTATTCTTTCTTGGTGGTCATTCACCTTTTTATTGTTGGTAATTGTCAAAGCATAAACATTTAGAAGATTTGAAAAGACATTATGGACAATCCCAGAGGACTGCACTCAGTGCATAGAGCTATTGCTGACTAGAATGGGAGTTTCGTTTTACACCTTTTGTCAAATGTGCAATCTTAGTTAGCTACACAGACAGACTAATAAGAATAATCTAGTAATACCACAGGGAGTCATAGTCAAGGCAGGATAAGAATTTAGATACAGTCTACAAGAAGATCAAAGACGATTTAGAAAAAATCGAATGAGGAACGCTAGGACAAAATAGGTACTCTATATTAAAATTAAAACTTACCGGGCCAGCAAAGGAGCCCTCGCCTGACCGATCCTTGCCTTGTTCAGCAGCAGCCTCCTCCAATGCCCTCTTGCCCCTGGGGGGAGCTGATGTACAACATGAAAGAAAGAAAGACCAGAAAACATGGATGATGTTTGTCAACCAAATCAAACATTTCAAAAGAACAATAACAAAATATTTTGGCGAAATAGCAAATAGACAAGTATTCCACAGGATATATTGATCTCATGTGGTCTACTACGATATTAGTATTGCTTGATTTGCGGACCGTCGACTTGGAAAGTTATGTAACTCACTAAACAAACTACTAAAAAGGTTCGCCTAGGGCTGGCAGGCAGCAGTCCGCAGCACGCAAAGTGACAGACAAAGTCCATCGTGATTGCAGATCAGCGACAACACTAAAAAGTTTCCTACTACATTAACCAGTCATTAAAATACTCAAACTATCAATCCACCACCACTATTTCTTCTTATTGCCAGGTGTACAAAGGAAGGACTGGATTTGAGTCTGTAGGGGCTGATTTAGAAGCCCCTTGCGGCTCTTTTGCTCCACTGTTGCGTGACTTTTGTGACGCAGCGGCAGAACAAAAGAGGCGCCATGGTGCAGCGTATATTAACAACGTGACGCATATGGGAGATGCATCACGTTGTAAAGCCCAGCGCCATCAGGGGGGTTCCAGCGCAAGGGAGGGCGTTCCTGAGCAGGAACGCATCCTAAAAGTGGCTGAGGGAAATCTACAAGATTTCAACCAGCCACTTTGAGGACAATGATGCGTGACTCACACCCTGCACCTGCTTGAAGCAGACGTACGGCTTGACGCAGCATTGGGGAGATAGGGCACCCCAGAGCATTGCTGGAGCTGCGCCATCGTTGCGACGCAACTCCAGCAATGCGCCGCCTTTACGGCACAGATGTGTAACGCTTCGGTGACTTTGGGCAATTACTGTGCAGGGATGCGCCGGTAATTAAAAATCTGACCCTTAGTGTCAGGGACTGACTAAGGTGCCTGCCTAGAGGATAGACTACATCTACCAGAATGCCTTGCATTTAGTGGGACGGCTTCAGAAAGCATAAAGTCCTATGGAAGCCTGCAATTGGTGCTCGTGATTTGTCCTATGAACTCTGTTGTTCGCGGATGCCCTGTCCCCGCGGAGCTGCTGGGGAGGTGTTGTTCGTTTTGCTTTGTGGCTGTGGAGCAAGTTTGTGCAGAGACGATTGATGACAGTAACCGGCTGGTACTGTCTATTAGTTTTCCCACGAGGCGTGTGAGACGCTTGGATTTCCCCCTCCGCGTCCTTGCGGTGACACCTTATCTTGATTGGTGAGTGACTCTGGAGACGCCGGATTGCCCCCTTCGTTTCACTCACGGGACGCGGCCAAATAACCGCGTTGCAGACCCCGGCTGGTGCTGTGTTTCATAGTAGGCACGTGAGACGCTGGGTTTCACCCTCCGCGCCTTTTTGTCTTTATCTTTAGCCTTCTTTTGGGTGTTTGGTGGAGACGCTTGGATTTCCCCCTCCACTTTACACCGAGACTAAGTACTGTACTCTCGATTGAGAACATCTTACAGGAGCCGCTGGGATTGCACCCTCCTGTTGTTTGTACTTGTTCTTGCTCCGATCAGTCCCTTCAAGCAGGAAGAGCCGGCTGGCTACATTTAAGTTGGTTTTTATATCATTTGTGAGGAACACTGGTTGCTGTATTATCGACTGATCAGGAACTTGGAGAGAGATTGATCTACCATTAGTACGATTGAGAATACCTTACAGCTCCCTTCTCTTGGCACCTGCCTGAGAAGGAATTCAGCAGAGGGAAGGGTCACCTCCTGAGCATTATCAGGTGAGGGTCTTTATAAGCCCTTACGAGATTGAACAAGGAAGTTAGTGTGTTGTGGACTAACGTGTCCCCTTTTGTCATTTCAGGTCCCTATCCCTGCTGTTCCTATCCCTACCTTTTTTCCCTCGCCTGACTGCCTTTGCACTCTGACGGTTTTAGATAGTCAGAGTGCAGGGACGTCTGGAGGTGGACCCCATTTGAGCATCGTTCCGACCCTGAGGATTAGCAGCTGTGCCACTTAGTGTCTAGCATTACGCAGTTCTTTAAACTACACTCATACATAATTTCACAGGCCAATGAAATGAACACAAAATCGAAAACAAATAAGCATAGTAGCAACGCTACTGAGAAGGAGAGCAGTGCACCTGAAATGCACAGAAGATTTTGAAATATAATTTACCTACAATGTAATCAGCAGCATTATTGCTCTTGGTAAAAAACAAAAATTTGCAAGATAATAACACACAGATCAGGAGAAAACAGAGTAGTAAAGAAATAGCTACTACTACTCACCGAGCCCGGGGATCTCAAGGCCGAGCAGGTTGAGCAGATCGCGTTCCCGGTCCAGGAGATCCGTCCAACGGTGGGTGGCCTGGTTGTAGATGCGCCGGACCCGAGAGTGTTGGTACAAGGCCCGGCACACCTTCTCCCACCGCTTCCGGCGTTCCTGGATCCCGTACCCGCTAGCGATCCTGCCGCCTGCCATGATGGTCCTGGGGAGGCGGCGCTGAACATAAAAAACTAGTGCGGCCACCTCCTCCGCGCTGAAGATCTCCCGGGCTGTGACATGCTCCCCCCCAAACGCCCGCACGGGAGCCGGGCACGGGGTGCGGGACCCTTCCCCTTCTCAGGAGGCTTCCCGGCTCCCTTTACCATGGTCTGGGCAGAAAGGAAGCTAAATAATAAAGAAGAAATAGAATAGGGAAGAAGAAAAGAAAAGAGTTTAAAAAAGTAGTTTAAAATTAACCAAAAGTAGCAGAAAACACAAAAATATAGAGCTAGAAAAATAGAGGGATAGATAATAAGTAAAATAGATAAAAAAAAACTTCAAACAAGCAAAGGATGGCAGAGATTCAGAGAGGATACAGAAAGCATGTCCAGAACCATAGCAATGAATGAGAAACAAGATGGCCGCGCCCGTTCACAACCGCGTGGGTAAGTTTGCGCGAGATTTTCATCGCGATCACACGCGAAATTGTACTAGCGAGCCGCACACTTTGCGAGATTACACATCGCGCCCGGAAACGGAAATACGTCATGCAAACAAGATGGCCGCGCCCGTGAATGACCGTGAGGGTAACTTTGCGCCGTTGCGCTACAAGCGGCTCGCTAAGACGCACAAAACCTTGCGAACTAACACGCCGCAAAAAAACAAATCGCATATTCGCACGAATTTGCGGCTTCCAAATTCGATCTCGCGCAAATTTGCACCCAGCGAATCCCACGAAATTGCAGAAAAACGAGTTTTGCAAAACTGAAAGCACTCAGCAGGTGCAAAAGTTCAAACTCATCATTAGTAACCATTCCCTGTTGTGCTTCCTGAGGGGCCCCTCCAGAGTTCAGTTGCCTACTTGCAAAAATTCTACGACCCTGCTCTGACCCTCACAGCAGGCTCATAGAATAGCTACAAGTAGGCCACAAAGGTCCTGGGAAAAAAAAATTGCACTGCAACAGAAAGCAAATTACAGATAAGGAAGCAGGTGCCAGACTGGAAGTTTAAATTCAGTGACACATTATTAAATTAACCCCAAATTAATTCATGTCAGTTGAAGCAGGGCAGGTGTGCTTGCTTCCCCCTCCCATAATCTACAGTGATTAACCAGAGGGTGGCAGTGATGTACCAGAAGGTGGCATGGGTGAACCAGAGGGTGGCAGTGGTCAAACAGAGGGTGCTGTGAACCTGTGATGATGAACCAGACGTAGAAACAACATAGTCGCGACCGTTGCGAGCCGACAAGTAAGTTTGCAATTGCAAACTGGTACAAAACCCTCGCGAACTGGCAGAAACCCTTGCGAACAGAAAAAAAAATCCGCAAATTCACGAGAGTTCGCGGATTTTGCGGATTGCGAATTCGCGAATATGCAAATTCACGAACGCCAGATTCGCAAAATTTGCCCATGCTTAGAGAGGATGATTCCTGAGACGTTGATCTCCGAGATCTGCGTGAAACAGTTGAGTGGGTGCTTGACCTCGATGAGCTATAAGAGCGACTTTCCCTCCCTTTTACTGCTCTGGAATGGTGGCGGGGTTCTGAACTCGAATTGACTGTCCTTGTTTCTGACCGGTGCATTTGGCAGGATGCTTCGAAGTGATTTTCTTTCCCACATCGATGGCATCGTTGTCCTAAGGCAGTACATTGTCCCGAGTGTGGGTAGTCTTGGCCGCATCTGTAGCATTTTGAGGCGGGCCTATTTGTGTGATAACTTTGGGCTCCATGGCGTGATGAGGTCGCCCGTGACTTCTGCGTCGGTCTTTCCGATTTGCGGCAGTCTAAATAGCGTTTCGAGTCTGCTTGGGATTGCATCCGAAATGCTTGCTCTTTTTTCTCTGACTTGTTAGCTTCTATTTTCTTAGCGTGATCTTCAGCCTGATCGTTGATATGCGTGAGTTCTTCAATCTCTTCCAGTGTGTAACGTTTCTTCAGCAGTCTTGCGGCGCAGAGATTCCGAATGGCATCCCTCAATAATACGCAGTCAACGCGTCAAACTCGCAATACCGCGCTAGTCGCCTGATGTGAGCGATGAAGTTGCACATTGGTTCGTCCTTTTCTTGGGAAGCAAGGTTGAACGTGTACCGCTCGTAGTCTAGGTTTCATTTATGTAGGAACTTCTGATCCAGGGCTCCTTTCACATCCTCGTACGAGAGGGCAGTGGCAGCAGGTAACTCTTTGATAATCTGCGCAATGTCCTTTCCTATCAGGTTTCGCAGTGCTATGAGTTTCTGCTTGGAGTCTTGCACCTGGGACCCTGTCATAAAGTCCTCGAAATCTTCTGCCCAGCTCTTCCATTTTGGCCCCATGCTGTTTCCAGATGTTAGTTCTAGGGGCTCTGGCGGGCGCAAGTATGACACTCTCATCATCATCGGGTGAGGTTGCGGGACTTGCGGGGTGGACCCTGTGGCTTCTGGGCGTGAAGTATCAGGTTCACCAGGCATCTTGGGTGCATATGTGGGTTCCCTTAGCCTTGAAACGCCTTATTTCTTTGGATTTTAGGGTTCTGTGAGGTTCTTTGCACTTCCCTGACCTCAAAATGGACGCCGTGGCAGGAGTCAGTGTAGCCCTATGCTCAGCGCTTGACTTCAAAATGGCCGCCGATGGGGACACAGGTCTTCTTCTGCTCTCACTTTTGGCAGTTATTTTAGCAAGGGTAGTCACTGTTTAGATTCACCCTTTTTGCGCGCTGCAGATCGTTGCTGTTGGCACCCCTGTGGCTCGCCGTTTCCAGCATGATCGCGATCGTGTCTTTTTCGCGCTTTTCCTGCGCTTTTCGGGCCGGTTCCAGGCATCTGCAGACACACGCTGCAGTTGCAGCGAAGGGTCAAAGTGGTAGGTCATTGGATCCCACCCTCGTCGCCAGTGTTTAGTTCTGGCCCCCTCAATGAAGACTCGAGTCCGGAGCTGGGGTGTAACTCGTTTTTATTCATTCCTCCATTTCCCTCGAACTACTTCCTGTCCCCTAAATCCCTCCCTATCCGTTTCCGCCTGCCCTGCATGCAGACAGGGTCAGGCAGGCGACACGACAACTACTGGCCTGCAATAATGGCAACACAGACAGGAACAATTCTCTAAGATAACCTATTCCTATCTGCTCTACCTTTATGGACTCAAGCTCTGATTTTAAGTTGTGGTTTAATTTCCATCAGAGTGCAAACAGACGTTTGAGCACTGATTGGATTCTTATTTGTATATCTATAACTATACTGCACCATTTTCCCTTGACAGACTTTGATTCGAAAAACCAGGCGAAATGTGTTAGGAGATAATGCTCATCGATAAATGAATGCTAAACATTAATTTCTTGGTGCAATACATGTTGATTCCACATGTTAGGCCTCATTCTGAAGTGAACACAGAAAAGAAGGTAATAAAATCACCCAGATAATTAGCTACACCAGGATAACATTGATTACGGGAAGCTTTAATTGTCACCCAAATTCTGCACAACTCAAAATCAGGGTTTATATCTCCAACTCTGTCTTTATGTTTGTATTATGGTGATATATTTAAGGGTCACATCACTACAGATTTATATTTTATATGATGGTGTATGGACCACAGGGGCTGTTCCGAGGATGACCACGAACCCTACCTCATGGTCTGGCAAAATTGTAACTAAAAAATAAGTAAATAAAATGGGGGTTCCCTTTGGGGCCCTCCACCTGAACCAGCAGGTCAAGGGATGCAGTCCCATTCCGCTACCCTCCTTCATTCTTTCATGATGCCAGGATTGAGTCCCATGTCCTGTGATGACAGATGCAACATTTTGTTCAAGTTGCAGCCATCAAGTCAGATAGTGTTGGGTTGGAAGACCCAGCTTTAGGATTGCAGCCCCAAAATGGACAATGGGAGAAAAGACTGCTTGTCAAATTGAATTTGATTTACATTTTTTAATATGGATCTTTCAGATGTTTTGCGATCCCAGATTCATTGACTATCCATGAACAAACAGTCCAGATTAGTCTTTGCTCCAAAGCTTGAATGATAGGCTGGCTCAATGTGAGGCCTTCAAAGTGAGTTTCCTTAGGTTAATTTCTCAAAAAATACTGAATTGATTTGCACCAAACTAAACAAAGTTAATTCCTTAAGTAAACTTCTACTTTCATGCCAAGTTTGGTGTATTTCCGTTCAACTGTTTGTGATATCCGTCAACATCTTCCAGTAAGAATTAAAATAAGAAACATTAATATTTGTACTTTTTGGACCCCCTTCCATTTGATTTGTCCTCAATTGATGCACCAGCATGAAACTACCATGCCAACCCCCAATGGATATAGTTTTTTCTTTTTAAAATGGAAAGCTCATGAGAGCTGCAGCGGATTTCAAATTACAAATACTTTAAACTCGGAAACAACTCTTGAATGGTCAAACGGTCTCTTTACTGTGATTTCACCGTACAGCACAAATGTAACCCCTTGCATCCTGGTTTTGTTTATTTTTTTACACAAATATATATGTAAACATTAGGTACTAGCTTCACAAACTATGCCAAATTTTGTTTTAGAGAAAATTACACACACTTTGGCATAGACGAATAGGTAATTTTGTAAGATTTATAATCCTATTAGTTCACAAAAAGTGTGGCTGGGTAATTTAATGCATCAGCTGATGTATAACTCATAATTAATCTCTATAAAATGTTGATGTAGAAAAAAGCAGCAAGTGTCTTTTAGGTATATTGCAAGAGAGTCAGTGGAGATGGTTGATTTTTTTTACATCTCCTAATTGCGGCAATATTTGGCCTTTATTGTTTTTCACTGGTTTTATGGTTCCCACCAACCCCCTGTGGATACAGCACAGGTGGATGATTTTAGAAGAAATTTGAGGAAAAGTGCAGTGTTGCAGTTCATATCTCTTGCTGACAATATATCTGAGCTATGCTCTAGTATACCATATACCCTGGACTCTGTTACCAAACCATAAATGTCAATATTAGACATACTGTAAGAAGTTTGTAAAGTAACAGATGCCCATAGCCATGATGTATTACCTTGTTGACTTTGCAGAATTGGACAGAATTGTTAAAATGGTGACACCACCCTATAGTCTCCCCAACACTGGAGTATACTTGTAGTAAAGGACAACAAATATCTGTGAAGGGCACATTATCAACTAGGTAAGAGTATAGCCCAATCTAGTTCTGGTGGGGTAACTCAAAGAATCAGGTTTTCACCTTCTTGCAGAACTCAAGAAAGGGCAGAGGCTCTAGGAGAATCTGCATCTGTTTCTGTGTATGCATGGGATGTGTGCTAGTAGGAGGCTGGTTGAACAAACATGTATGGGGTGCTTGTGGAAGGAGATGCAACTGTTTAAGTAGATGGGGCCAATGTTATGTAGTATCTTGAAAGAATGAGTAAGGACTTTGGATGTCAGGAGTCAGTGAAGTTCCATGAAGTGTAGTGCGACGTGGGTACCATGTGGGAACTTTAGGGATAGTCTGGCTGCCATGTTCTAGATATTTTGAAGTCCTATGGTGAGTTTCTTACTGATTGCTGCATAGATGGTGTTCTTGTTGTCTAGTTTGATGGTGATTATGGCGTATAAGACAGTCTTCTGGGTGTTGTTTGAGAGCCATTTAAAGATTGTGTCAGTATCAGTATGTTGTGCGCATGAAAGCAGGATTCAGTGATGATGCTGACTTACACAATCATGTCCAGTTTGATGTCAAAGATGATCCCGAGGTACCTGGCATGGACGTTGGTCTAAACTTGAACACCCACTAGGTGATGTGTTCTTGCTGAAAATCACAACTTCTGTCTTGTCGGTGTTTAGCATGAAAAAGTTGATTTCATCCAGCTGGTGACTTTGGTAATGCAGGTTGTGAACGTTTTCCCTCCGTTGTGGGTAATGTGCGAGAGGGAAGTTTTTAGTTGCATGTCATCGGCGTAAGAGAGGATGTTGCTGTTGTGGACATAGAGGACCCTAGGTAGAGGGATCATGTAAGCACTGAAGAGGGTAGGGCTGAGGTACAACCCTTGTGGACCTCCACAGACATATTTGTGTGTTTCCAATGAGTATGTGGCTAGGCTGACAACTTATGTTTTGCCTGCAAAGAAAGAGCAAATGTAGAGGAGAAGAGGATGCCAATCTCCTACAGGTGTCAGATAAGGATAGGATGGTAAACTGTGCCAAATGCTGTAGAGAGGTCCAGGAGGATGAAGGCTTGCCATGTCTCCTCTGTCCAGGGGCATCTGTATGTCTTCTGTGGCAGTAATGAGCACTGTTTCTATGCTGAGGTCCTCTCTGGTAATAAGTAGCATGCATAGGTTCTAATTGTGTTCAGTGCAGAGCAGGTGGCAAATTGTGTAATACATCAAGCAGTAATAGTGGGTTGTGGCTGTTGTCATTTGGTGAAGAAGCATTGTTCTGTGAGGAATTTCCCAGGTCTTTGGAGCAGGACCCCTGGGTAGACTGAGTGACAGCGTGGCTACATGAATGCTGTATATACGATGTATATGTAACCTGAAGCAAGCCTCTGTTGCCTAAAGTAAGAACCGCTTCAATCAGTTTCTCATAGGGCAAATAAATGTTTCAATTGCTGGAATAGTTTCTATGGAGAGGCAGTGCAGCATACCAGCGGCACTTCCCTTCTATTGGAATTGCATCACTGTGTCGTGCCTTTCTAACTCTTGTGCTGTCAAAATAAACCAGGGGCTGTCAAATTCAGTATAACTCTGAGCATGATAGGTTACCAATACAAAAGCATTACACAAAGAAAACACACCTCTTTGTGCACAACACGTTCCAATGATTCAATGTTTACATCACATTTTTTCTGTAATTACTACAGACGTTTAAGAATCACCTTTACAAAGAATATAGTTACTCTCCAAGAAGGCGGTGTGAAGAAATGAGTAACAAATTACGCATTTTATCAAGCACATTTTCCATCCAAGATTTAACACCAATGTTGTAGCATCGTGCTACAAAGAAATACAGACACTGCTTGCTGTTTAACTGGAGCTTTATTATACACTTCCAGTATCTTTCCTGTCCCTACTCTAACTGACCCCTCATCCTGTCCTGACCCCTCCTCTTCCCCTCAGCCCACCTAGCTCCGCCCACCCCAGCTACTAGACTGTAAACTGTGTTACATCTCCCCCTTTCTTAATAAAGCAAAACAGACGAACTAACTTCAGTCCATCTCTACGATGAGTCTCTTAGGTGGCTGAATGTCACGATGGGGTCGCAAAGACATGGTCCCAGTAGACGCACTTGGCGAGGGCCCATCCTGCTGACCTGTGTTTTCCGGGTGACTATGGTCAGATTCTACAAGTGCAGGAGTGCTGGTCGCGCTTGTCACCGGCTCCTCCATGTCTTGAGGACACCTCTTGAAGTGAGAAACATTTCTGGTAATTCGACGGTGTTCAGATTCCACAATCAACATGGTGCCCTTTTGTTTGGTAACCAGAAGTGGCTCATCACGAAAACGACAATCAGTCTTTTTCTGTTGCTCCTGTTTGACGAGGACATGATCTCCCTCATGCAGGGATGGTGACCTCGCTCTCCTTTTGGCGTCGGCGTATGCCTTCATTTTGTCTTTGTTGTGTCTGTCGATCACGGCCATTTCTTGGTGATTGTGACTTGGCGATGCCTCTTGCAGGGCTCCTTCCCATGTCGGAATGCGATTTCTCATTGTCTGCCTCAGCATGAGGGTCGCAGGGCATTGCCCGGTAGTTGAGTGAGAAGTCATCCTGTAGGCCCTGAGAACTTCATTCAGGGCAGCCTGCAGCTCCTTCTTCTCAGCTGTCGCCTGCTGGAATGTCCTTTTGATGGTGGCCATAAACCTTTCAACGGTGCCATTGGCTTGTGGCCAGAGTGGTGTAACTTTTCTGTGCTTGAAGTCCATGTGCTTTGCAAATGCACTAAATTCGTGTCCATTAAATGGGGGCCCATTGTCTGTTTTAACCTCTCTGGGAACACCCTAGGTTGCAAATACTTCATCAAGCACCTTGAGTGTGCAGAAGGCGCTGGTGGACGGTACTATTTGGGCGATAGGAAATCTGGAGTACTCGTTGATTATAGCAACCACATACTTCCCAGATTGAAGTGGTCCATAAAAGTCCATGGCAACTTCTTGCCACACTCTGCTGGGCAGGGTGGTCAATTGCAGTGGTGCCAGAGGATTGCTTTTGCTGGTCAGCTGACAGAGATGACAGTCTTTCAATGTATCTTCTACCATTTGGTCAAGAGAAGGAAACCAGACACGTTCTCTTAATGCGCGCTTAGTGGATACTACTCCTCTGTGGCCTTCATGGGCCAGATTGACAACTCCCTGCCTTAATTGACTTGGAATGACGAGTCTATGATCCCGTAGAATGATTCCGTCAGTGGTGACGGACAGTTTTTCGCAGACGTGCCGGAATGCTTGTATCTCTTTCCGGATTGTGGGGTTGGTGTCCTCTTCCTGCGGGTTATATCTCCATCTGTTAGTTTGGATCCTGTGGAGTACCATTTGCAGGACGGTGTCTTGGGCTGTGACCTCCCGGATAACATCCATGGGGATGGCAGGTGGCAATGCCTCGTCAGCCACGAAGTGGATGTATTCCTCAGCGATCGATGGTTTGGATTCTGAAGACGGCTGAGGGTGGCGGGACATGTAGTCAGCCGGGTTCTCCGCCTTCCCCGGTTTGTGAACAATTGTGAAAGTGTACTCCTGAAGCCTGAGACCCCATCTCTCGATCCTCGGAGGCATCACACGCCCACACCACGGCAAGACTCTCCTTCTCTGGCTGTGAGTACTTCTTCTCAGGATCGGAGAGGCTGCGGCTGGCATAGGCAACAATCCACCTTTGGTCAGAGTCGTGATCATATTGAGCCAAGATGGCCCCTAAGCCAACCGGGCTGGCGTCGACTGTGATCTCAGTCTTCCGCTGGGGGTTGAAGTACGAGAGGCTGTCAGCTGATTCCACAGCGCGCTTGATGTCCTTGAATGCTCGCTCGCACTCAGGGGTCCAGTCGAATGGTTGACCCTGTTTGGTGAGGGCCCGAAGGGGGTGACTGATGGTCGCATAGTCACGGATGTAGTGGGCACAGTAGCTGGCCATCCCCAAGAAGGATCTCAAGTCATTGACATCTTGCGGGCTCTTGGTGTTGTTCAGAGTTGCAATTTTGTCTGGATCCGGTTTCATGCCCTCATCTGAGAAGATGTGGCCAAAAAATTTCAGAGTAGCTTGGTGAAATTCACATTTCTCCTTGTTCAACGTCAGGTTTGCCTCCAACAGGGCATGACAGACACGGTCAAGAGCGATGTCGTGCTCGGGAACATCAGATCCATAGACCAGGATGTCGTCACTATAGTTCAAGGTGTTAGGGATATGTTGAATAATTTGCCGGATCGCCTCCTGAAAGATCTCAGCGGCAGAAGAGACACCAAAACTCAGCCGTTTGTACCTGTAAAGTCCCAGGTGAGTAGCAAACATGGTGATATAGCGAGAGTTGACGTCTAACTCAAGTTGGTGATAGCCCTTGTTCAAGTCCAACTTTGAGAATACTTTAGCGCCATTCAGCGCAGCAATCATGTCGCTTAGATGCGGTCCAGGGTGTCGCTCCCTTTCAATTGCAGTATTCGGCAAGCGCATGTCAACGCATAGTCTTACTTTGTTGGGAGTTCCTTTCTTGGGTACAATGACCACCGGGGACACCCAGGGGGTCGGGCCATCAGTCCGCTCTATGATGTCCTCGGACAAAAGTTCCTGCAGTTCGTCTGCAATGGCACTTTGCAGATGAAATGAAACACGTTGTGGGTGTTGCGCAACCGGTTTGATCCGTTCGTTGATGTGTAGATGTATTTGACACCCTTTTAGCTTGCCTAGGCCTTGGAACAGCTTGGGAAATTTGCTGATGCAGTCTGGATTATCACTGACTTTGAATAGGATTTCCACTAGACGCAAACGCTCTGCAGTGGGGAGACTGAGTAGGCAGTCTGCTTCAGGGCCCTTGATGACCTGTATTACTGCCAGTATGGAAATGTTGTCATGCGTGAGTGTCGTGTGGAATTTACCCAGACAGGGAAGTGGTTTTTTGGACATCCATGTGAAGACATGGACTGGTGGAAAAGTTAGTGGAGGCTTCGGATTCATTTTCTCGTGTTCTGTAACTGGAATGTAGTTCAGCGAAGCCTCGCTGTCCATTACAAATTTGGTGTTATGATTCCCCACTTTGATGTGTAGGCGTGGGTATCTTTTGAGTTGATCGGGATCGGCAATCATGTTTACCTACTCCACGGTGTAGGCCGAATCCCTGGAGGATGATGATCTTGACTCTCGAGATGGAGATCTGCGTTCCCATCGGGACCTACGCGACTCTCGGCTGGAACGCGATGAGCTTGGGGATCGCACGGGCTCTCCTTGGACGGCCCGGATGTGATGTTTCCTTGTGTTCGAGCGAGACAATCTCGCTGCTCCACTTCGCTTTTCTTTGTGATAGTCCCCACACATGGCCTCGAAGTGATTCGATCGCCCACATTTCCTGTAGCGCTGGCCCATTGCTGGACAGGAGTCTATATGAGGGTAATCATATCCACATCTGTAACATCGTTGAGTCCTTTCTGGCTTCCGGTCTCTTCGTCCTGGTTCTTTTCTTCTATATTCCGGGCGTCGTTGGTGCGATGATTGTCTTGGCCTCCATTGCTTCTCTTGTGAATACTTGCGGCCGCTCCAGCGTTGTTCTTGAACGCGGTGTGCTTGCTCATGACTCACACTGTGTCCCGTTTCAATGGTGGCGGCGTGTTCTTCCGCTTGGTCGTACAGGCGAGTCATCTCCTCAATCTCTTCTAGCTCATAGGGTTTTCTTAGCAGCCGCCTTCTAAGCGTTTCTGAGTGACAGCCAGTTATGATCTGCGATTTGATGGCAGCATCGGGCGAGAAGGTTTCAAACTCGCAATGCCTCGACAGCCGTCGTAGTCGGGTGATGAATGCACTCATCGCTTCCTCTTTCCCCTGACGTGCCTGATGGAACGTGCGGCGTTCATAGTCCATGTTTCTTTTATGAAGAAACTTTTTATTTAACGCCTCACGTACCTTGTCATACGTATCAGCATCCGTAGGAGGGATGTCTTTGATCAATTTGCTTATTTCTCGGCCTGCTAGGTTGCGCATGGCAATTAGCTTTTCCTTATCTGCTGTTACTTTAGTCCCCTCGATGTAGTCTTCGAAGTCTTCTAGCCATTCTTGCCACTTGGGGCCCATGCTCCCACCTGTGGTCACGGTCAGGGGTTCTGGCGCTCGCAGGTGTGTTCCTCCCTTGACCTCATTCCGCGGCGGTGAATTGCCTGGGGTCGTTATGGTGGCGCTGTGTCCTTATTTATCCTCACCAATGCTTGTGTTTATTTTCCTTTTCTATTTGCCAATGCTTGTTTATTTGCTGTTTTCAATGCTTGTTTGTTTCTTTCCGCCAATGCTTGTTGGTTTCCACTCGCCAATGCTTGTTTATTTGCTCTTGACAATGTTTGTTTCTTTCTATTGGCCAATGCTTGTTTATTTGCCTTTATCAATGCTTGTTTGTTTTTAATCGCCAATGCTTATTTATTTGCTCTTAACAGTGCTTGTTTCTTTCTATTAGCCAATGCTTGTTTATTTGTTCTCATCAATGCTTGTTTCTACTGGGTGCCTGACTTCAAAATGGCCGCTCTGCAACAATCAAGGGTTCTGTCCTGAGAAACGCCTGACTTCAAGATGGCCGCCGTCACTGCAGGCATACACAAGGCTTTCTCTCCAGGCTCATTCACCCCCACTGCACTCAGGACTCACCGGCGATTGTCTTCAGGGGCAGTCCACACCAGGATTTACTCTTCTTCAGTCACTGCGACCACCAGGTGAGGTTGGGGTGGGCTCCCAGCTCACTTTCTCAGTTCCCGCTCTTCTGCGCCGACAGCGTGCCAAACCCCACGCATCGGGCGTGAGGTTTTCCGACCTCCGACGGCACCCGGGCTCTAATTGTAGCGCGCTCAGCAGCGCTTGCGGGCAGCACGTCACGGACGATGTCCGCTGCTGTGGGGGCACTTCTTCTTCGTTCTTGGGCACAACACAGGGTCGGAGTGGGCTCCCGATCTCTGTACACGGACCACTCACCCAGGGCACACGCTTCCAGCGTGAGACACGTTTTAACGCGATTAGATTCTTGGCTGTCGAGCGATTCAGCGCTCGTTTCTGCGCCCCCTCTCGGCTCCCTCGCAGACTCTGGAGGGCAGTTTCAACAGCATCTGGCCTCGTCCTTCAGGCGGCAGCGTGGCTCCACTTGGCAGCGTTTTCCTCGACGCTGATAGGGACAGGGTGTTCTTTCAGGGTGTTGCAGGCAGTGAGTTTAGCATCCCACCCTCGTCGCCAGTTGTAGCATTGTGCTACAAAGAAATACAGACACTGCTTGCTGTTTATCTGGAGCTTTATTATACACTTCCAGTATCTTCCCTGTCCCTACTCTAACTGACCCCTCATCCTGTCCTGACCCCTCCTCTTCACCTCAGCCCACCTAGCTCCGCCCACCCCAGCTACTAGACTGTAAACTGTGTTACAAATATATTTTAGTGTTTTTCACACTGCATGTTCTGTGGGTCTTAGAAGAGAATTGAAAGTTGGTTGTTATAATGTACACTATTTCTGTTCTTTTCAGAGTGACGTAGACACAGAACAAAGCACCACCTTATTTATGGCTTACTGCATTGATGGAGCTCGATCATGCATAACATATAAAGACTGCTCAATGCGGTGTGCTAACAACATCTATGTTTTTTTCCCAAAAGTTTTATATACCGCGAACTTGACCCGAAATCGGGTATCAGAGCGCTTTACATGAGCACCAGTTGCGTTACATGTGGAGACATTCATTATTGTAAGGCACAGGAAGATTAAGTCATTTGCCCAGATGCACAGGATGTTGAGCGTCGTTTCCGAGACTCGGACACGGTTGCCCAGATTTGGGGTTGACCGCCCTAGCTGTTAGGCTACATCCTCTTCCCATGTTATGTTTACGATAGTACAGATTCAGGGCACCCCAAATAACATACTCCCCAACCAGGTGTGTTAACCCACTAAGCACAGTTTTTTTAAACCTGCTCATGAGTGCAGCATCCTGATGAGAAGACTGGAAACATACCTTTGGCCAGCAATCAGGCAAGAGTGCCGTTCTGGACATGCAATAATAAATATTCATTGAGCACATTATCCTACTAGCAAGTAATTGCTACAGATTTGTTAAAAAGGCCCACCATTTTGAAATAACTTTACGAAAACTAGTTTACTGTGTTTGGTACTGAAATCTGTTCAAAATTCTTCTTACTTCATTTCTCTCAACCCCTCCTTTAAAGTTCTTAATAAGTAGTCTATGAACGTTGTCATATCCACAAAATGATGTTTGTTTTAACAGTATGGGTGTTGTCCAATATGTTTAAAATACACAGGTTGTCACTATTTTGTTGTATTGGCTCTGAGCATAAGTCTGCTCCCAATTGTTTGAAGTAGTAGCTCCACCTCAATTGCTTGGTGTGTCAACCCCCCCAAAGTTCTGCTCTAGTTGTGCCTCTGACAACAATCATCGTCTGCAACAACCACAAATGTATCTTTTCTCCCACACCTTGTAAAACACTTATGAAGTGTGTCTTTACACGTTCAAAATTGCAGCAAATATGCAAACATGAGCTACTTTCTTAGCCATCTAATTCACGAATTTGGGCCACTTTCATTTTGGTTCCTGGTTCTATTTCTATTTTCTGTCCCCGACCGACCCTGCCTTGATGTTGTTTACATGTAAAATATTTACTGTGAATGCCCATTACCATTGTCATCTTTTGAGCCTAAAAAGGTCAGTGAAACTTCTTTCCAGCTGCTGCCACTGGACAACACAGTCTTAAACTGGTCCTTAACCTGTCGCTTCTTCCTTCTTGTATGTGGTGCTCTGAGAATTGGCTTTTTGGCTTGTTTCAGCTGATTAATCGTAGTGACATTTTAACTTATGAGGTGGTGGCTTTTCTGTCAGATACACTTTGCTGCACTTGATTGTGATTGATGCCTACAAAACTATCTGTTGTATTGTATTACAATGGTTAGGATTAGAAGAAGGCGGGGACATTTTCAGAAATTTAGCAATACTGCCTGTGAGCCAGACTGAATTGAATGCTTTTGGTGAACTAACAGCAAATTTGTCTCGCCTTTAGTGTGGTGCTGTATACACATGCCTAAGGAAAATTTAAGTACTTTGATTATTTTTTTGACTATATCATTTTGATGTGGACACAGTGGATTAATTAATTTACACCAATTAACAGTTATGATAGGCAAGGAGTGATGAGTGATCTCACATTGGAGGGGGACATTTAAGGAGTGGCAACCTCTAAACAATCTGCTTTTTGAGTAAAAAACATACATTTCATTTAAAATCATATAAAAGTTGGTGATGTGTGCAGGTGATCAATTAAATGACGATGTAATTTTGAACACAGTCCCCAGTCATTGATTAAGAATTCAGTAGTTGTGGACTTAAAGAACATTTTACCAAAGCATTTTTTAACACAAAGAAAGATGTGAAATCAAATGCTGAATAGCCGTGTGACACAGTATGGGTAAGGATGAGCATTAGAAGCCTGTTAACTTTGCTTGTGAAAGGAGATGAGGTCTTGGAATACAGTGATTCAAGACCAGCTACATGCATGTATAGTCAATATCTTGAGTTGTGGTCTTTAATATTGGTGGACTCATGTTATGTTATGTTATGTTACATGTACACTATCCCCGGCGAGGGTATCCAGGCACTGAGCAAGGGTGTGTGCCTATCCTTGCCTAGGGTTGGTTGGGTAATTGAAAAATCAGGTCTTCAGCTACTTGCAGGACTCAAGAATAGAGGAGAGGAGGAGGCTCTAATCAAAAGCTTGAAACTGTTTCCCCTTAAGATGAAATTTAAGAGGACACCCGTTGTACTGATCTGACATCGTGTATGAGTGGGATCTGTGCGAGAAGGAGTCCTGTGGAGCACAGGTGTCTGGGTGGTTGAAGGAAGGAAATGAAACTGAGGTAGGTGGGGCTTGTAGTGTCTTACGGGTTAGAAATTACAGAACCCCTTTGGGTCCTGATGGACTCTGTAGAGCTGTAATGCATAGGTATTAGAGTGGAATGCAATGAAGGCTGGTTTGGAATATTGGGTTCCCAGTTGCACACAGAAGAATAAAGACGTGTCATACTAAGCTCTATGTGTGGCATAGTCATTGGCAGGTACCTAGGCTGAGGAGGACGCTACAGCGCCTACGTTGTGTAGTGCTTTTGAGTATGTATGGAGTTTGAAATGAATGTGTCTGTGTATTGGGAGCAAGTTTAGCTCCTTTAGGTGTATGTAGTGTGATGTGAGTTCTGTTTGGGAGAGTGAGGATAAGTATAGCTGCTGAGGTCTGGATGGTTTGTACCCGTCAGCTGAGTTTCTTGATGATACCGGCATAGTGTTCCTGTAGTCCAACATGCTGGAGACTAGGGTGTGATAGACAATGACCTTTCCTGTGCCATCATAACTAATTGCATTTGTCATTATGTGTTTGTTGATATAGTGGAGTGTTTGTACGAAAATTATGTGTGGGCTGGAGCAATTGCATGATTTGCCATTGATTTAATGTGAATAATATAGTAGATGTATTCTTCAAATGTAGGAATGCATTTGTCAAGGTCTAAGTGGCATGCAAGTATTTGGGTTTGTGTGTGTATAGGTGGTTATCATAAGGTTCAAATCATAATGGACCATTGTGGAATGTTGCTATGGTTATTACTTTTTATTAAGTACTATTTTTATGTCTTGGTTTTACCTGTTTTACCAAACATGCTTCTAATATCGTTTTATTAATAATAATCCACATTTGTAAAGCGCGAACAATCACCCTCAGGGTATTCCAGACGCTGGGGCCGTCGGGAAGATTAAGCAAGCTATTGCCCAGAGTCATATGGTGCTGGGCTAATCTGCCACCGGCGATCGAACCGAGATCCCCAGATTCCTGCCTCAGTTGCCCTGGCCGCAGCGCCACACCTCTCCCTCATTGTCGAGATGATTTTAATGCTGTTATGTGCATAATTTTCTCTCCTTAGCTCAATATGTTCATTTTTATTGTGATACTTGCTATGTAATTTTTATGGATGATTGGGTCATGCGAATAAAGTCTTTGAAACTGAAATGTGTTTTTGATTTAACCATTGAGTAGAGAATCAAGTGTTGCTGGTAACAAAGGAGTTTTCAAGATCTGAAGTGATTTATTATTTTCCGCTGTCTTTCACGGTAGTTTGGCGAAATTGTAAGGGTATCTCAATATGAATTGTTTCATAAATGGATCACTCTTGTCAAATTAGCAGGTATCCCTATACATGTAAGAAACACTACAATGCATGTTGGTTAACATTAATTCTCAAAGAATTGTTGAAGACCTTGAATTAACTAAATAGGCTTCCTGTATTGTTTTGGTGAAAATAGGCGATTGAGCGTTTCTTTTTTTTGTGTTGGCCTGAGGACTTTGGATGCTGACACTGTTGTGGATATTATTCCAATGCTCAGAGTTCATAAAACAGTGCTTGTGCATGCAAATGCGTCGTGTTTCTACACTTTACTGAAGATGTATTTACCATCAAATGAAACTTTAAACTCAGAGAAGGGCATTAACAACCTGTAGCGAACCACATGCTTTGTTCCGATTTAGGGGGATGCCTTCAGTCTTGCTTCTGTGCTTTCGGTCTTTTAGAAGGAATAATATAAGTTGCTGAATGTCATTTTCATGAAGATAGTTTCAATTCTAACAAAGCTGTACATTCACACAAACACGTTTTCATGGACATGTATGCCAGACTGATACAGAAGGTTCTAACTTTGGTGGCGAAGAAGATTGTGCAATTTTCAAGTTGACTATCCTGGAGATTCAATCTCTGAAAAGGTAATGGTGCCTAAAACATTAAGATAAGCTGTTAAAGGAGGACCTGCTCTGAATTTGGGCACAAATCCTTTTATTTCACAGGTGGTTGTGAAATTTATGACAGTTTGGCAGAGATTTTGGCAAAAGTTATGGAACTGATACCGAAACTACTGATGGCGCGAGATTACAAGCTTGGGATATTTCTAAAACACCATACTCACCTGGTCCCATAAACACACACGCTATAAGCCGGTAATCTTTTTGCTGCCGATCAGGAATTTATTTTCCTTATAATGACTTATACCTGCTCACCATCACTTATCAATACCTTGTCACTTCAAAATTTATTTTACTCAGGTCAATGAATCAGGTTGTTAGAATAATAGGCATAAACAACAATTTACCTTATTTCATAGAATGACCACAGACTCAGGAACATTTTAAAACCTTTATCTATGCAATACTTTATGAGTCAAATACCAATACATGTAAATCACCAGTTTCACAAGAATAAAAATAACAATCAAAACAAAAATCTTTAAAGACTTAGTAAAATCTCTAGGCATTGGTACCTGGGAAGGGTGGCTAAGGAAAACCGTAAAAAGACATACCACACAGATTTATATTTACCTAGAATGGTGCGAGGACCAACGCCTGGCTAACGGCTGGAAAGAAAAGGAGCTTCTGGCTGATCAGGAGCCAAAGGATCAGGACAGGTGCAGGACAGGACAGGTAACTTCTTCTAAGTGCAACACCAGCAGCACACCCCTCTCTGCAGCTACTCTCATTCCCCTTGTAGATGGACAGAGTCTTCTCCCTCAGCAAATCTCCCGATTCTTCTTTCAGAGTGCTCGACCAGCCCTCTGAGCTCCGTGGCATTAACGATATCCTTCAGCATACGTTGGGTCAGTGACACGTCTGTGACAAGTCGGACAATCTAACTAACTAAGCCTACCTTAGTTATACCATTTCCAAAATATGTACCACCCCTCAATGTTGCAAATTTTGTGTATTCCCTTCATTCGATTGGTCAGTGGGATGGTGAGAGGTCATCACACCATACTAATGTGAAGTCATCTTGATTTAGCTAATTTGTTCTATGTTCCCGCCCTTAAATTTACTTTCCCATGCTTTTATTCCACTCAGCAACATTCACATTATTTTCTTGTACAATCTAAATACTTTAAGCAAATCTTCTTCCCCTCTCCGGGTCAAGAGGTAAACTTCCCAATCATTTTGATGGTCAGAAAGTCCTTGGCAGCAGTTCAATGTCGCAGGATAGAGTTTTTCATGAATCAAGTGCGCATATGTAGGGTTCAGACAAGATAGAGAATCCAGTCACCCTCCAGGCCCAAAAACGAGCTAATAGTAAAGTCAAAGAAAAACACATTAGAATATGAAAATAAATGAATGCACTGAATACCACTTACTTCTACTCTAGCCCCATAACTTTATTTTAACTATGGCGTTAATAGTTTAGCAGAACATGCAAGGTTTAGTTTAAGAAAAAGCATATGCATTAGCATGTGAGGTTGAAAGCGGCCATTTTATGCTTTACTGGGCAGCTGCAAAGAATTCCCACCAAAAGCGAAAGACACCATACTAAGTAGATGCAGTAGACGCATGCGCAGAAGCGTTCCTGCGTTTTCAGCAGCCATATTTAGACACTCTGATTACTGGTTACTAAAGCACATAGACAAGCTTCCCCTTTAAAAAGAAAATGTCGTGTGGTACAATTATTAGTCTTCACAAAACATGTTGGTTAATTCATTAAATGTTATTTCAAGAGGATTGAGTCCAAGCAAGTTTCTTTATAAATGAAACCTTGCTCAATCAATCCCCTCTTTGATGGAATTCTATCCCATCACTAAATACTGAACCAGATGCCAACTTTAGCAATTTCCCAATTCTATTTCCTCTATTACGTTGGCATTTCCTCTTTCTTTTCTCTTTTGAAATCTTTTCATTCTATTGTAAATATCTCCTTTATTTCTTCAAGCTGAATTTCATCATATTTTCTATTATTTCCTTTTGCATTTACTCCATACCCTATTCTATTTCTGCAGCATTTACACCAAAGCATTATCATTAAGACTAATAATGTTATTCCCAATATAGGCATACTCTCTTTTTAAACGATGGAGACAGATTTTACCCTTTATTTCAAGGTCTAAGGACATAGCAGCATGAGTCTTGCCAGGTGCAATGCAATCTTCCCTCTCAGCCCATTTAGGTATCTGAGGTTTCGTTTCAGTGGGCTTTCAATGGAAATCCTGTCTCTTTTCGCTACTAAATTCTAAAATATCTTTTCTTCTTTATACAACCTACATGTTGGATTATCCTTATGTGCTTCAGCTATATCTATTGTTTTCATTGTTGGAAAATATTCACCCATGAATTGTGAATCTCTACTGCTAAGGACGGGCTTCATATTCTTACGCAAAGGAATTTCTGAAAAAATCACATCTATGTTAGAATAATAATACAGTTCTATAAAATAAACTAGCTAAAATATTACATGAAATACCATAAGTCAAAGATGATATGTCACTCCTTTTGCTACTGATGTAATTGTTATTTCATACATGCATAACAATCACTAACTTCCATGATTTCTACATAATGTACTAACAGGTTAGCGAAAACATTTAAATCTGTCTCAGTTCTATTTATATTGTGGTGTAATTCTGTCTCATCTGGTGCTTTTAATTCTACTCTATCTCGCTTAATGTTAGCTACCTTTCCATGTTTACTAGTGTCATTCTGTTTATTTACAGTCATTAGATAGGGAATGGCTATTGTCATTCCTAACCATACTATGCGCACTAAAAATAGACTGCATATGCATATTCTACAATTTCGTTTAGGTTTTCCAGCAGTTCTATTACGAGCCATTTTCTGACTAAGGAGAATTTATTCCCCTCTTTGTAAAATTTGTACAGAATACAAACTATGGGGGTCATTAGGATCTCAGGCGGATCGCCACCGCCCGCATGGCGGTGGAGATCTGCCCGAGATCTGTCCCCGGCCGCCACCCATTTCCCCCGCCATATTACTATGCTGAGGACCGCTTTTCCACCCGGTCAACAAGTTGACTGGCGGAAAAGAGTTTAACATGGTGGACGTGTCTGTTAGACACCGCCAGCCATATTACTATGCTGGCGGAAACATGCCTTTCCGTAGCGGTATTGCTGCCATGGAAAGGCATGCAGAAATTTCTTGCAGGCCCCAAGGGACTCTGGGGGTCGGGGTGCACATGGGGGTATCTATAGTACCCCCCATGCATTTCAAAAGACAACGTGGCAGGCACCGTGCGGTGCCTGTCACGTTGTGCATTGGAAGGCACAACATGAATTTTTAGCATTACAGTGGGCTGTGCTGCGGGATGGGCCCACCACTGTGGTGGGCACATCCTAATTGCCCCCACGGGACCCCACCCTTATGGCAGGCCGTCCCTCTTAACATCAGGATGGCGGGCGGTCAAAGTCCACCCGCCATCCTAATGAGCCCCTAGAACATTACATTTCTCAAGTTGGTCTCACTTCTTCATCAATTCGATCAGCACTCAATCCTTCATCACTGTCTTCACTTATTTCCAGATTCTTAAAGTCCTCAAGAAATACATATCTCCATTCAGGACCCCTGAATTCATTATTTAGTCATTGTAATCGCAGGCTTCTCCTTCTTGGCCTTTCAGTAGACGGTCCAGATTGGCTTGTTACCTCATTTACTTGGTCAGGTTCTTCATTTATTTTCTTAAGGCGATATTTCAGTCTTTTGATAACACTTGGCCAAGCATCACCATTTCTGAGTCTTTTAGCTGGCATTGTGCTTTCTGTTTCTTCAATTGCTCTTTTATTGTCGTTGATTTAATGCACAATTTGATTAATTTTGTCTTCTGAATTCCTCTCTATCTGACCTTTTCCAGGGCTTATTATCTTTGCAGTTTCTGCCTGGATGTGTTCTTCTACACTATTCTGACCCTGTACAGGTATTTATTTGCTTTGACTTTGTTTTCCTTATTTATCCTGAACTTGTTTTTCTTTACCAAACTGGACCTGCTCAGGTCTTATAATTTCTTGATTGTCTTCTGCCTGAACGTTTTCTCTAATACCTATATTTCCCTTCTCAGATGCACAGGTATTGCTTCTATTTTCTTCAGTCTGAGTACATTGTTCTTTCCTTATCTGGTCCTCCTCAGATTTGATGTTAGTTTTAGTTTCTGTAATCTGAGTGTGTTCTTCTATTCCTGTCTTGTCCTCACTATCACTCTGTCTGTCTAAATAGGTGTGACTTCTTGTTCTTATGATGCTTTCAGGTATGTCTACCACTGGGATCCAGTTGTCTTGACTAGAGCTAGGTTGTTCTTGATCTGTTACTCCAGTATCTATTGCTTGTGATTCTTCAGCTGTGCAACCATCAGCCCTCTCAACCACTTGAGATTCTTGTGATTCTGTTTCGTCAGGTGTTGGTATACGCTTTGTGTGACTGATATGTATCCAATTCAGCAATCCTGTACATGTTATAGCTGTTGTTCTAACCAATATAACCTGCTGTGGCTTTCCCCACCTTGGTGCTAGGCATGATTTTCGAGGGTGCACTTTCACTACTACCCAGTCACCAGGATTCAGCTCATATGCATGGTTCGGCTGCCTGGCAACAGCGTCTTCCCCAACCTGGGGAGAGATAGAACGCACTTGGTTAGCCAACTCTTTGCAATATTCCAGTACCTAATCATCAGATATATTCAACAGCTTGTGTCCTGGTATAGGTGCTTGGCTCATTGCCCTTCCCATGAGGTTCTAATGGGGACTAAAGCCTGTATTCTTGTCTAGGATTCTTCCCATCAGAACAAGAGGTAAAGCATCACGCCACTCCAGTGGGGTGGATGCATACACCTTTCCCAGTCTTGACTTAATTGTGCCATTTAGTTGTTCTACCACTCCAAAGCCTCTGGAAAGTATGCACAGTGCAATTTATGTTTGAATGCTTCACAAATTAATCAACTTATTTCATTATAAAATGAGACCCTCGGTCTAACTCAATAGTTACTGGAAAATCAAACCTAGGAATGAGCTCTCTTAATAGGAGTTTGGCCACAGTTAAACTGTCATTTCTTCTGGTTGGGTATGCCTCCACCCACTTGGAAAATAAACAAACAATGACAAGGACATATTTTAATCCTCGACAAACAAGTAACTAAATGAAATCAATCTGAAGTCTTATAAATGGACCCTCAGCTTTCCCAATCCTCCCTGGACAGGCTACAGTTTTCTTGCCTGGGTACATTTGTTGACAAATTAAGCATCTCTGGCAAAGACTCTCTGCGACATTCCTGAACCTTCCATTAAACCAGTCTTGTCGGAAAAATCTAATCATTGCATCTCTGCCTATGTGTGTGTCTCCTTGGTACATTTTAGCCATTGGTACAAGCATAGAGTCAGGTAACACATGTCTCTCATCTGAGTACATTATTACACCATCATCAGTTCTTCTCTGACAACCTATTTTCTCCCATTCCTCCTTTTCTTTTGTTTCTGCCTCATTTTGTAATTTTTCACCTCTTCCCATGTTCCTATGTCCCCAAGTACCATAAGTTGGCAGCTGATTTCACATGCATCAATTTCCTTGATTACTGCTATTTTGTATTTAACACAATGTTGAGCAACTTGGTCAGCATAACGATTACCAACTGTCACTTTATCGTTTCCAGATTGGTGAGTTGCACACTTGACCATGGCCACTTCTTTTGGTAATTGAATTGCTCCAATGAATTCTTTTATAAAATATCAATTTTTAATAGGGGTTCCTGAAGAAATCAGGAAATCCCTTTGCATCCAGAGCTGGTCAAAGTCATGCACAACTCCGTAACCATACTGACTGTCATTGTAAATGGTTACTCTCCAATTTTTCCCAATTTTGCAAGCTTTGACTAAAGCTACCAATTTGGCTATTTGTGCAGACTTGACTCCTGGTAACTTGGATGCTTTGACTATTCCAGCCAATGTACACACAGCGTAAGCAGCACTCAATCAACCTTCCCCATGACGCATACATGAGCCATCTACAAACAGCTCATTTTCTGCATTCTTTCAAAGTTCTTCCTGTATGTCGGGACGTGGTTTGGTAATTAATTCAGTAACATCAAGGCATTCATGTTCGACTTCATCTTTTACTTTCTCAAAAGGTGAGTCAGGCAACCAGAGTTTCTGGGTTTAAGATAGTACATCTGACTATCATTACATTTTCTGCACCGAGTATAACTCATTCATATTAGGCAGCCAACTAGGAGTAAGATATTGAGTGCAAGTTTGCGTCATCAAATCACAACTGTGTGTGGGACATACACTGTCACAGAGTGGCCCTTTACAATGGATTCACTTTGTTCCATACTCAGGCATTCAGCAGCTCAGATTTTAAACACCCTGGCAACGCAGATGCCACTGGGTCCAAAGTGGAAGAGAAATATGCCACAGGTCGCCCACTAGGCCATGGGTCAGTGTAAGTACTGAGAGAGCACAATTGTCTCTTGCATCACAGAATAATGCGAACTCTTTGAAATAATCAGGCATACCTAATGCAGTTGCTTCACACAGACAGTTTCGCAATTTTACAAAGGCTGTCATGCTTTCATCATCCCATGTGACTGGATCTCTTACTCTTTTCTTTGTCAATTGTATCAATGGTTTAGCTAGCACTGCAAATTCCACAATCCACTGCCTGCAATATCCTACAATTCCGAGAAACATCCTGATTTCTTTCTGAGTCTTAGGTAATTTCATATTTCTGATCATTTTGATTCTTTCTGAAGTCACTCTTCTGACCCCTCTTTCTAATTGCGTCCCAAATATTTGACCAAAGTGGTACAGAATTGTAATTTTTCAGGTGACACTTTATGTCCACCCACAGCCAAGTGATTCAATAATGCAATGGAGTCCACAATACAATCATTTTGAGTTTTAGACGCAATCAATAAGTTGTCAATGAATTGCACCAAAGACCAAAGATTCAAGATATTTTTTCAAAATGTGATTAAAGATTGATGGACTTTCTGTGTACCCTTGTGGAACAAGATTCCAAAAGTAAACATGCTCTACAAATTTGAAGGAAAATAAAAACTGACTGTCTGGATGCAATGGAATAGAGAAAAAGACCATAAAACATCCTTCACTCCATGGTTTCTGATATAGGATCACTGCTGGTTTCGGTACTATTGCCAACATGGCACAACAATTTTATTAATTTTGTGTAACTTTTGGACCACTCTTTATTTTCCATTTGGTTTATTTATGCCAATTATAGGTGATTTACAGGGACTACTAATTATTTCTTTTAATATGCCTTGCTCAACTAAAAGTTCGATTTCTGCTGCAACACCTGCTTTTATTTTATGACTCATTTTGTATTGTCGGGTATTTGGATAGACTGCACCTTCTTTTACAGTTACTTTTACTGGGTCGACATTAGTCATCAATCCTACTTCTTCTCCAGTGAAATCCCACACATTAGGGTTTACTGTATTTTGGACCTCCTCTGGTAGCTCATCTGGTGTCATCTTTTTAACCGCAGTTCCTTTTCTATCTAACATGAACTTGTACACTCAGTCTTCATCAGGGGTCTGAATTGCAACACCATCCAGTGTGCAATATATTGTGCAAGTCATTTTGCACAATAAATCCCTTCCTAACAAGTTCACAGGACTTGAGTTGCAAAAAATAAACTCATGTATTTATTTGAAGTTGCCAAAACATACCTCCATTGGTTTGGTAGAATGGGTAACACTGGTGTTTAACAAGAAGGTGATATAATTTCCCTCAACCTTACCTTCAATATATGGACCTGACTAATCTACCAGCAAGGATGTGCCAAGTACGCATTCCTCTTCCCCCCTCCCAGGCACCGTCATAAAGTCTCTTTGTCAAAAAATGTGTGCTGCAAAAGAAACTATGGTGTTAACAAATTTTTCTTACCACTTCCCTCCCGGAATCCAGTGTCCACACTGTTCTTGGCTTGACTCACAAAATCTGGCATCAGGACAGATGGCAATTGACTCTGTATTACCTGTTGCGGTTACCTCATTAACACCTCATTCTGCGTCTGTGGATTTAAATTTTGAGTTTGGAAATTATTATTCTGTGCAAGTTTACACTCCTTTTTCCAATGCCACAATTTTCCACACCCATGACAGGGAAACTTTTCCTTTGCCTTTTCATTACTCATTCGCTTTCTGGGTTTGCCCCCACTACCTTGCCCTTGTTCCTCACCTTGTCCTTGATAATTTGCCTGATTACTTAGCTGAAGATCTTGTTGCTTGTTATTTGGCCCGCATTAATTTTTCTTCTAATTTCTTTAGTCTATTATCAATTTCACCCCCACAGTATTTTGCATACTTGAGGATCTCGTCGATAGGTTTTGCCTGCCAACACAGCTTATGCTCTTTAATCATTTGGGATATATCTGTCCTTAATCCAGTCACAAAACGACATACAAAATGTGTCATTATGATCTTTATGATCAATAATTTCTAACCCACTGTACTGTTTGAATACCTGAAAAAGGCGCTCATAATATGCATGTACAGATTCATCTTTTCCTGGGTTGTTCTGTCTAATTTTATCCAATCTGCCCGGTTTTCCCTTTTGTTCCCCCCGCTGCCCCGTGCCGCTCTGTCTGTTTTGCTGCTTGTTCTTAGCTGCCCCTGTATTTCTGTCTTCTGTATTTTGCCTCAGTGCCACTCGTTTTTCCGGTATTTCTGTGCCCTTTATGCCTTCTTTGCCACTCATTTTTCCCTCATTTTTTTGCCCCTTTTTGCGTTCTGTTCCACTGTTTTTTGATCCTGTCTGCCTTCTGTACACTTGTTTTTTCCTTTTTTTGTGCCTCTTTTGCCTTCTTTTCCACTTGTTTTTTTGTGCCCTTCTGCCCTCTGTGCCACTTGTTTTTTGTGCACTTCTGCCCTCTGTGCCACTCGTTTTTCCCTCGTTTTGTGTGCCCTTCTTCCACTCGTTTTGGTGCCCTTTTGCCCTGTTCCACTCGTTTTTCCCTCATTTTTTGTGCCCTCCTGCCTTCTGTTCCACTCATTTTTTGTGCCCTTCTGCCCTCTGTTCCACTCGTTTTTTTGTGCCCTTCTGCCCTCTGTGCCACTTGTTGTCCCCTGATTTTTGTGCCCTTTTGCCTTCTGTTACACTCATTTTTGTGCCCTTCCGCTCTCTTTTCCACTTGTTTTTTTGTGCCCCACTGCCCTCTGTGCCAATCATGTATCCCTTGTTTCTGTGCCCCTATTTCCTTCTGTTACCTTTGTTGTCCCTTACTGTCCTCACTGCTGCATCCCCTGCGGCCCTGCCCCCCTGACTCCCCACTGCCCATTCGCTGCCCCCGCCTCCTGCCTTCTAGCTGCACCTCCATCCCACCTCCCCATATATGCCGGCCGCTGCATGGCCGCACCGCTGATGCACTTAAGGCGCTCCTAAGGCAAGCCCGTCTATGACCGTCTGCACCTGGACCATGCCCAGCTCCAGAACCGCTGGCGCCTGCACCCACCACGACGACCAACGCCACTACAACGCAAGCACTCTACACGTTCTGAACTCCAGACGGAGCAACACCTGCTTCAAGGTCACCCCAAAACGCACACACGGCCCCTTCACCTGCCAGAATTGCAGCAACACCAACCTCAGAGCCAACGAACCACCCACCAAGAATGACCTCAACCACCTCCGATGCATACTACTGAACACCTGCTCCGCACGCAAGCATGCTGTCGAGCTCTGGGACCTGCGCGACATAACATCCCCAGATGTCGCCTTCCTGACAGAGACCTGGTTTATAGACTAACACAAAGCTACCCCTATCAGAGGGGAAGACTCCTCCGTGCACTGCTTGTGAGACTAGGAAGTCTAAAAGTCTTATGTTGAAATGTAATCAAGTTTGATCAACAAATATGAAGTTTGAAACTTTTTATTCCATTCTATTGCTTCATTGCTTATGATTCAACGCATTTTCTTTCATGGTTGTAACCACAGGTTGTGAATAGTGCCCAAATATGTCAGTAAATCATATTTCCCAATGCATTTCGGGCTTTACTGGCAGCCCTTAGTCAGGGGATATCTCTACAAGTGAAGAAAGTAAATACCGATCAGTATGAGTATTCTGGAAGATAGTAAGCGCGCAATGCAAGGTGAAAAGGTGGGCTGGTGCTACCAATCATGCTTGACATACCCGTGTTAAAATTGCTTTGATCATACAAATGTTAGGGTCTGAGGTGATGAGATGAGTTCGCGTTTACCGTCATGTCCATAGAGACCTGGTTTAACCACTCTTCCGCACCTGATATCGCCATAGCCATCCCAGACGGCTACAAGATCACCCGCAGAGACAGCACCAAAGGAGTTGGAGGAGGAATCGCCATCATCCACAAGAACAGCATCAGGGTCTCGACTAGCACCAACAACACGCTCAGCACTGCCGATCACATACATTTCCAGATCTACACAGAACACTAACTCCCCCCTCAGAGGCACCCTCGTCTACCGACCCCCCGAACCCCGTCCCCAGTTCAGCGACTCCATCGCCAACTTGATCAGCATGCACGCCCTGACTTCCACCGACTACATCCTCCTCAGAGACCTGACCTTCCACCTTGAGAACAACAACGACAACAACTCCACAACCCTGATCGACAACCTTGCCAACCCCGGACTGAAGCAACTCATCACAGCGCTCACCCTCTCCACCGGCCACACGCCCGACCCCGATTTCTACTCAAACCTGCATATCTCCATCAGCCACACCACCAAACTCCTCTGGACCGACCACCACTGCATCCCCTTCGCCTTCCAGAAACCCACCACACACCACCGCACCCAACAGATCCCCTGCCGCTGCTGGAGCAAAAGTCACCAAAGACCAACTACACGCAAACATCGCTTTCAGCCCACCCACCGAACCCTCCAACATCGTCAAGCTGCCCACAGCCTCAGACGCTGGATTGAGGACTGCACCAACACCCTCACCCCGCTGAAGAAACCCCCCCACAGAGACACCAGCAAGAGGGCCAGCTGGTTCACCCCAGAACTCCTAGCCTGTAAGCAAACCTGCCGGAAACTAGAGAAGAAATGGTACAGTAAACAAACTCCGGACAGCCACGCAGCACACAAGGACGCCATCAGAGACCGATCAGAGCAGCAGATGAGGAGAAAGCAGTAAGTGCTACCTCGTTGAGTAAATGTTCGTGCTTTTAATACACTACAGCAGTGTAAAGGCCCAGAAGAGTTGTCTTCAGTGACTCCGTGTGTCTGTAACTTTGCCACCGCGCCCATAGGCGCCGAGGTCCCTCGAGTGAGCTGTCCATCACAGTGGGGGAAAGGGCTGGAAGAGGTTGCATAGCCTAGTATGTGTGGGGCCGGCCTTCTGTGCGAGTTCACATGCATCTTGTTTATAAAGGTCAGAGACCGATCAGAGCAGCAGATTAGGAGAAAGCAGTAAGTGCTACCTCGTTGGGTAAATGTTCGTGCTTGTCCTACACTACAGCAGCATAAAGGCCCGGAAGAGTTTTCTTCAGTGACCACGTGTGTCTGTTACTTTGGCACTGCGCCCATAGGCGCCGAATTCCCTCGAGTGAGCTGTCCATCACAGTGGGGAAAAGGGCGGGAAGAAGTTGCATAGCCTAGTGTGTGTGGTGCCGGGCTTCTGTGCGAGTTCACATGCCTCTTGTTTATAAAGGTCAGAGACCGATCAGAGCAGAAGATAAGGAGAAAGCAGTAAGTGCTACCTCGTTGGGTAAATGTTTGTGCTTTTCCTACACTACAGCAGCGTAAAGGCACGCAAGAGTTGTCTTCAGTGACCACGTGTGTCTGTAACTCTGCCACCGCGCCCCATAGGCGCCGAGGTCCCTCGAGTGAGCTGTCCATCACAGTGGGGGAAAGGGTGGGAAGAGGTTGCATAGCCTAGTGCGTGTGGGAAGGGGCAAAATGGGCGGGACTTCTGTGTGAGTTCACATGCCTCTCGTTTATAAAGGGTCAGAGACCGATCAGAGCAGCAAATGAGAAGAAAGCAGTAAGTGCTGGTCACTGGAAGTACAGGGTGATTGCGCTTGAGAAACTCGTGGATGTCTAAACCCCCATCATGGATTACAGCTAATTGTAAACGGTAGATCTGGGGAGAAAGCAAACCTGCCTAGCAATGACCGTGCTCACTAGATTCTTGGGCTGATTATAATGTGTTACTGAATTTGAGCTTCAACTCGGCACCTGCTTCGTGCTGGGGTAGATTTAAGGTTTTGGGTAGTGCAATGGTGTTTGGGTAGTGCCGGGGCTCGTGCTGGGGTAGTGTTCTCGGGTAGTGCAGTGGTGTTTATGTAGTTTAGGGGGTCATGCTGGGGATTGTGTTTTAGGGTTGAGGGTAGTGCAATGGTGTTTGTGTAGTGTAGAGGGTCGTGCTGGGGGTCGATTGAGGGTTTAGGGAGGTGCAGTGGTGTTTGTGTAGTGTAAGGGGTCATGCTGGGCTAGTGTTCTAGGGTAGTGCAGTGGTTTTTGGATAGTGTAGGAGGTCGTGCCGGGGTATATTTAAGGTTTAGGGTAGTGCAATGGTGTTTGGGTAGTATAGGGGTCGTGCTGGGGTGGTGTTTAGGGTAGTGCAGTGGTGAATGGGTAGTGTAGGTGGTCATGCAGGAGGTAGATTTAGAGTTTAGGGTTGTGCAGGTAGGTTTGAAACACAATTGTGAAGGTGGTTAGACTACTACATGCATAGTGCATAGGAGTTTCAAGCACTGCGAGCCTTAAAGGCTGGCTCACTGAAACAGTATATGTACTGTTCCACATTCCACATATTTCATTACTGCATTTTACTATTAAATCTAAACTCATTTTGGAAACATATAACCAATGCCTTAATCTATCCTTATTAGCAGGGAAATATACCCTAGCTAAAGAAGGGCAATTACTTCTGGCATTTATGGATCTATCATAACGACTGAGCATTGAAGGTCCAAGGATTCCAGGACCATATCTGTTTTCACAGAAGTTTTTGTGGGGGAAACATACTCGAAAACTCTGGACCTTTTAGAGTTTTAGAAGAAAACAGTTTTATAAGAAGTAGAGTATGTGTTCCAGTTTTTTGTGCGTGATGTTCAACAGATGAGGTCGATTCGAGGTTTAGGAAGAGTATAACATTTTTATTAATACAAAATTGAACGAAGACAGCCGACACGTGTCTCTTTGAACTTTAAAGACTCAATCTCTTTGGTCTCATCGGGGTCTCTTCCTCTCTCTCTCTCCTTTTTTTCATAGATTATGAATACCTATCTAAAGCACATCACCTCTTATCTTTCACAGCCTTGAGAAAGCCCTGGCGCAATTCACCAAAGAGGGCGAAACACGTGTTGGCTGTCTTTGTTAAATTTTGTATTAATAAAAATGTTATACTCTTCCTAAACCTCGAATCGACCTCATCTGTTGAATGATAAATTGAATCAACGATTAAAGGATTTAACCTAAAAAAACATCACGCACAAAAAACTCGAACACATACTCTACTTCTTATAAAACTAATTATGGATCTATCGTCAGCTTTTGATCTGGTTAACACGTCAACATTGTGGCAAATCTTATCTGAGATGGGGATAGAATCCAGCTTGGTCTCCTTCCTAGCACATCTGCACCAGGATCTTACTGCTAGGATAAGGATTGATCAAGCAGGCAATTGCACAAGACACTTTAAGTCAGGCCGGGGAGTAAGGCAAGGCTGTATTTTAGCCCCACTGCTTTTTACCCTTTATATTAATAACTTAGGTAAAATTTTACATTTGGCTAGTTTGGATGTCTCGCTAATAGGTCATGATCGTTGCCCAGTACTTCTCTACGTCGACGATGCTGTTTTACTAGCACGTTTATCAGTCAGCTTACAGAAGCTTTTAGATGCTTTTGGGCTTTTTATGAATTCTTTGGACCTTAGGGTAAATACTGCTAAATCTCATGTAATGACCCTAGGTAGGAAAAAAGGATCAATTCTAGAACTTTTTATTGTGAAGGCATAGAATTAACCAGGGGTCCTGTTTGATGAAAGAGGGACCTGGGCCGCACAACATAAGGTCAAGATAAATGCGTTGACTAGAGCAATTGCGGCAGTGAATGGCTTTGCACAGCGATTAGGGGGAAAAGCGGAGAGGCTATTTTAAACATATACAAATCCAAGTGTATAGCAATAGCTATGTATGTTTCATCAATTTGGGGCGATAGGCCGATGGAGAGGCTACAGAGAGTGGAGAACAAGTTTCTCCGCAATCTTATGTCGGTCCCCCAATCCACTCCAACTTTTGCAGTACACCAAGAATTAGGGAAGAGCTACATAATGGATAAAATGAACTTAGCCCCAGTAATTTGCTGGTTAAAAATCTGGCTTAATTCACAACTTGACCTTAACCATAGTATTATTAGGGATTGTATCTCTTTGGATGGAGCTAACAAAATCACTGTGTTGTATTACATTAAGAATCTGTTAGCTGATGTGGGCTGTCAAGACTTTTTTGACCACATGGACAAGATTGTGAGAGCTGACCTGGTGCGGGTCAGAACACAGCTTCTAAATGTGTGGTCAAATGAGCGAGAAGAGCTGGAGTTAAGAAAACTGTCCGTTAGAGCATATTATCTTTTAAAATCTGTACCTAAGATGGAACCATATTTGGTGTCTGTAAATAGGCCATTCCATCGTTTGCTTTTAACCAGGTTTCGGTTTAATCTTATACATTCCTTTCTAGGTAATTCACTAGGGTGGTGTAAACAAAATGAGCTAGGATCTTGTACCAGTGATAATTTTTCAGTGCAAGATACCATGCATTTCCCCATGTTTTGTGCACACTATAATGTTATCAGAACGAAGTTTGTATTCCCTGTTTTAAAGAGAAAGGGTTTTATCCGGGTTAAACCGGCTCTAATGTACCTCCAACTCTTAAATGAGCCCTGTGAAATTTTCTATATAGCACGTTTTTTTGCAGCAGCTGTGAGACTCAGGAACCGTCGTAATTGATTGCCTTTTAGACTTCTTAACGGATATATTTATGTTTTTAGATCATGTACTGTATATTTCTGTATTATAATATGAATTTTTGGGAATACTCCGGCTATATGTATGTTGTAGGGGCCTATATTTGTATGTTCTGTACTTTATGGTTTTTATTTAACTAAATAAGTGATTTGACTGACTGACTAACCAATGCCTATTTTCTAATTCTACCAAAATGTGAGAACAAAATAAGTTTTTAATCAATTACATATCAGCAAACACACAAAGTACCAAAATGCTTCTCTCAGAGTGATTCCTAAATGCACACAGACTCACTCTGCGATTCTAGACAAGCAACACTATCCCTTGCATTGTACAAAAAAACACATTTACTAGTCTACAAGACATAAGGTGACTGTACACATTGCACAACATTTTCTACTACACATTAGTATAAAATGATTTTATCACAATGATTCCTAAATGCACACAAGACTCACTGTGTGATTCTAGATAAACAACACTATCCCTTGCATTTTACCAAAACACATTTCATAGTCTAGAAGGAGTACTGCATTTTAATGTAGAAACTTGACTAATTTTGCAAATACATAAAAAATGACTGGTTTCTAATTCTACCAAAACATGAGTACAGCACAGTTATCTGTCTGCAAACACATGAAACACACAAATGGTTATCTCAGAATGGTTTCTAAATGCACACACACTCACAATAAGATTACAGAGAAAAAAAAGTATTCCCTGAACTTTACCAGGAGAAACACAGTCTGATTACAATGAAAATGCACCCCACAAATTATTAACTCACCTTTCAAGTGTGCTTGACTTTTCAACATATCAGCTTATCCTAAGTAATGTTCCTTACAATCAGATTTTGTTAACCAATAAGAATCATGCTTTTAAAAAACTGAAACATGCACCCTAGTTTTCAGTGTACAATGTTCTCAAACAACCAATCATTTCTTTGCTTTTTTCAAAACTGCACCTTATCCACCATTTTAGAAAAATCTTACTTTTCAAACTGCCATTTCATACAATGAAAATGCACCCCACAAATTAATAACTCACCTTTCAAGTGTGCTTGACTTTTCAACATATCAGCTTATCCTAAGTAATGTTCCTTACAATCAGATTTTGTTAACCAATAAGAATCATGCTTTTAAAAAACTGAAACATGCACCCTAGTTTTCAGTGTACAATGTTCTCAAACAACCAATCATTTCTTTGCTTTTTTCAAAACTGCACCTTATCCACCATTTTAGAAAAATCTTACTTTTCAAACTGCCATTTCATTTACAGACACCATCTGAGTGCATCCAGACCTCCCTTCAAGATGTTTAGAGTGTGGATTGTGGAACACAGCTACATTTTCTGGAGCCAAAGGTATGCAGAAAACAAAGGAATTCACAAACACCTAGGTTTACCAAATGTAGACATTAAATGGATTGGACAGAGAGGGTTAAAGTGGCACCAATTGATGCCATTGGTTAAATCCTTTTTGCATCTCCAACACCCTGACCTCATAATTGTGAACTGTGGCGGCAATGACCTAGACACTTTGACTGGGGTAGGTCTGTAAATGCTTATGAAGGACACCTTTAGAGAATTGATGTCACTTTTCCCCCAAACTACCTTTGTCTATTCTAACATATGCCAAAGGCAGAAATGGAACTGGTCCAATCAATTTTGTACACAGATTGAGAAAGCTAGGAAACATGCAAATAAATCTGCTTTTTTTCGAGACTATAGAATGGGGCCCATTTACCACAACAATCTGCAATTCAATATGGATGGCATCTATAGGAGAGATGGTGTACATTTTACAGATGAGGGAAACAGAGTCTTCTTTATAAACTTTAGACTCTGCATCGGTACTTACTTGTAGGTAATAAAATCTCTCAATAAACAAAAGGGCTCTTTTTAGAGCCACCTAAGAACTAAACACATAAGCTTGATGTATATCTGAAAAATAATATTTATTTTTTGGCTTGGAGTCACACACCCAACGCGTACAAGTCGTGCACCACACGCGCTAGAGTTGCACACCCTATGGATTAGAGGCCATGCATCCAACGCGTGCACACCAGGGGGCTGCACTGAGCGCCGCGATGGGTGCACAACTCCTAATTTTAAAGTAAAAAAAATAACCCCATCACTCATTTTTACCTACCCCAGGGACCGCATCCCCGGGGCCGATAAAAAATGTTGGGGACCGTGGGGGGAGCCCCAATGCCCCCACGGTCCCAGCCGGCTCCACGCGTCCTTCGTGAGCTGGCATTGCTTTTCCACATGGGAAGCTGGTAACATGCAGCTCCCCGTGTGGAAAAGAAATATGGTTTGGATTTTGAAAGAGAGAGCAGGTTTCCCTGCTCTCTCTTTTAAAATCAAAACCACATTTGCTATGGAAGGGTAGGGGACTCCCGCCCTCTCATAGCAAACAGCAGTGTCCCAGGGGTGGGCACCCCAGGACACTGCAGGAGCCGGCCCTGGGGGGTCGCGTTTCCCAGAGCCCTCTAGAACTCCACAATGCATTAAGCCCCAAGAGGTGGTAGTCCCCGGGGCTAGTGGGGACTGTTGAGCTCCCCAAAAAATTATACTGGGAGGGGCTTTTGAACCCCTCCCAAAAATGTGTTTTGTAGCCCCGGGGGTTATGGTCCCCAGGGCTGGGGGCCACTCTGGGGCCCCTTTAAATTTGTTAATTTTGCCCCCGGAATTTGGCCCCCCGGGGGCTAATTATAAAAGAAGCTCCGTTCTATTTTTATTTTTTTACATCAGGATTTGCGCACCCTGCGCTCACTTAGCGAGTTTAAGAAAAAAAAGAATTGGGGGGGCTGAGAGTCCTTCAGAGACCCACTAAGCAGGTCTAGAAGATCATGGTATTTCTACCCTGCCCCCTTCTTTACATTTTGCACACATATTCCACAGACTTCGTCATCCTCGCATCTACAGAGGCGCAAATTGGCTGCCAACAGTCCCTAGTTTTGAATGCTGACAACCACTTGACAGCCAATTAGCATTCAGTGTGTGATCGGGAGGGTGCGCTCAGGGTACACGCAGGATGTGTGGATCCACAGCAGCCATAGATATTTATATGCTTTTAACTGTCATTTTCTCAGGAACTACTGAACAGATTGACACCATTTAAGCAAAAGGCGTGAGTCTGAACTGAGGACTACCTCTTTGCCAAATGTTGAGTAATTCTGTTCAGCAGTTCGGGCTGTAGCTGCGGCTAAAGGTCCTATAGGAAATTGAATGGGGAAAACACTTTTTGGGACCCCCCTTTTTTTCTCGCCCCCTCTTGATGAATCATCCCGAGACTTTCAGGATAGGAGCAGACCGGAGCTGGCCAAACGTTTTGAAAATTCTGCGAAGATTCATCAATCAGCGCCAAAGTTATTGGGAATAGAATGTTGCGGATTTCCTATGGATTATGGGTCCAAACTATTACTACCTACTGACGACCGCCAGTAGGGGTCATATATATATATATATCTATATATATCTATATATCTATATATATCTATCTATATAGCCCGCCAGTAGGGGTCATTATAGTGAGGCCACGCCCATCGAAGCAGGTGTGAGGATTTAAGAAGTGCACAAGGAACTTTGCTCTCTGCTGCCGTGTTGCCACTGATGAAGGGAACATTTTGCCTTCCTGAAGCGCGTATGGCAAGTTATGACATTGTGCTGCTTTCCTGTTTAAATACCTGCTTGCAAGTTTTCAAAATTAAAATAGTTGGAACAAAGTGAACTCCTGGTGGTTGAATCCTTGGGGGCTTACCTGCAATTGATGGATATGTTATGGCTGTTGCCCAGCCGTGGATTTCAACCCACTGCTTTTGCGGGTCCATGCGACGCCACTGAGTGTTGCAGAGACTGGAGAGAAGCAGCTGGCGCCGAGGCAGGATCGATGTCAGCTTATTTTCCCGTTTTGAATTCTACAAAGCAAGGCAGCAATTTTCACTGGACTGAGCACTAACTCACTGGGGTATTCATTTGAACTTTAATCCCAACGAAGTGACAGAACATACCCACATCAGGAGTTTTGGAACATTAAAAAATTCCTCAAAAATCAGCTGAACTACGACTTCCGATTTACTCACCTGTTATCAGGAGAGACCTCAGTGCTGCATCTTTCAGCTCACTACTATTCCTGAAAAGTAAATTTAACTGTACTTACCAGTAACTTGAATTTCCTTCCATAAGATATCATTGCCTGCTATATAAAATATATATAAATGAAAAATATATTAAATAAAAAATATATATATTACAATTTCAATATTTTTATAAACATTTTTTTTATTTATATTAAAAATATGTAATGTAATTTAAAAAAAAAATATCTAAAAATAAATACTTTAAAACAATATAGTATTAGTATAAAAAATATAACAATTAATACATTTAAAAATTATCATTTACAAAACCTTTGAAATTCACTGAAAAAACCATAGGTTTCAGCCACGATATAGTTAGGAATTAGCATTTAAAAAACCTAAGAAATTCACTGAGAAAACCACAGGTTTCATACATGTTATAGTTAGCTGGACATTTCACTCATACAAAACCATTGAAATTCCCCCGTTATAGTTACTTCAGGTAACTATAACTCGCGCGCCTGCAATGCACTGCTGATGATGTCACATATTACATCACTCATGACATGTTCAGTGACATCACTCATGTCATCACTGATGACATCTCAAATGACATGCATAAAAACATGGGAGCGTGTTTTTAACTGCTGTATTAAAACTTGAATTTCACCGCGATGTTGTGCGGCTCACTCTTTCCCTTCGGGAGAGGTTTGGTAATATAAATGTGGAATTGGTCCTGCCACAAAGAACGCACCACCCTCAAAAGCGCGCCAGAACTTCCCGAGATTGGGTCGTCTGTGAGTTTAGTGAAAGCTACAAGGGCAGCGGTAGCCACCAGGAACTGTTCTTGGTTTGGGACCCCAGAACATTTCAAAACCATGGACATGGGGATCGTGGGAGAATCACACCTGCAGATTGAAGCAAACATCACCCACTGGAGGGTAAGATTATCGAGAGCTGGGCGACACACTACAAGAACCAGCATGCTCCATATTGAAATACATTGGGAGTCCACCAGAGGGCAATTACTGTGAGAACTTGCCGGGTTATAATGTGTGTATACGAAGACTCGGGATGTTTGCAGCTCCTCCTTCGGGAGAGGTTTGGTAATATATATATATATATATATATATATATATATATATATATATATATATATATATATATATATATATATATATATATATATATATATATATATATATATATATATATATATAGATATAGATAGATATATATATATATATATATATAACATATTAAAACTTTACAGAAACACACATTCATTGGATGATGTCATGAATGATGTCATGAGTGATGTCATTTGAGATGTCATCAGTGACGTCATCTGTGATGTCACTGACCATGTCATGAGTAATGTAATATGTGACATCTTCAGTAGTGCATTGCGGGCACGCGAGTTATAGTTAGCTCAACTAACCACAAAAGGTGAATTTCTCTGGTTTTATATGAGTCAAATGTTCAACTAACTATTACATCCCTGAAACCTATGGTTTTTTTGGTGAAAATATATATATATACATATATATATATATATATATATATATATATATATATATATATATATATATATATATATATCCAGTCGCAGAGTTCCGCACCACCAGTTAGAGCGCCAAATATTACCCGACTTGGACTGACAAATGTGACTCGGTAACCCGAACTACATGGGTAATTGGCTGCCACCAGACACTGGAGTCTGGAATGGTTCCTAACGAACTGAAAAACAGGTTCGTAACAGGAAGCACACCTCTGGGGACTTTTAACCGAGTGAGACTTACGGGCAAAAATTATCACGGGGCAATCGGGAGAAGACTGAACTCGGGACTACAGGGACCATCTGGCCCGGCGCTTCCTGCCCCACCAGGAACACCCACCGGAGGGCCGGCACTGATGAAAAACCATCCTCACCTGCAACCCGCGTCCAGCTCCCTCCTGCCTGTGATACCTCTGAGGAAGTTCAAAAGCATCAGGAAAATCGCCACTCTGCTCAAAATAAAGGCTGTTGCTAAGGTGTCCCGTGTGCGACTCATCTCCTTTCTAAGAAGGAAGACTCTGCTGCCATACAAAGCGACGTGGTCCAGTCACAGAGTTCCGCACCACCAGTTAGAGCGCCAAATATTACACGACTTGGACTGACAAATGTCACTCGGTAACCCGAACTACATGGGTAATTGGCTGCCACCAGACACTGGAGTCTGGAATTGTTCCTAACTAGCTGAAAAACAGGTTCGTAACAGGAGGCACACCTCTGGGGACTTTTAACCCAGGGAGAGTTACGGAAAACTTTGCTGCCATTTATATATATATATAAACAACTTTGGTCGGGGGTCCCAGCAACTGCCACTCACCTTCACCTCCTGAGGCAGTTTCCTGATCCTGCAGCACCCTTGATATCCTCCGCTGGGAACATCGCGGCCGCCGAGTGAGGAGAGCCTTGGGGGACAATCAGAACTACTACTCCCAGTGTCCCCTGTTCCTGGACGCTGACCGCCACATCACTCTGCCGCGCCCGGAGGCGCATAAGAGAGAGGCGCTCCTCCCGCATCACGGGACGTGCGCCGGCAACGCCGGGCTGAGCCCGGGCAGAGGGCGGGCTGTCTGTGGCCGTCCGGGGTCGGCAAGGGTCGGGTTGGGCCACCCCCCCCTTATCTGCGATATTACTGCCGGGACCCACTACAAAGGTACCGTCACTTAGAATACTGTGTCTGTTAGCCACTGCTCATTGATTCACTGGGCTATTGCCGGACCAAGAGTACATCCTGTGATCAACCAGGGTCCTGTTATATTTTGTAGTTGCTAGTAGAGTAAATTTTTGTTAGCAAAATGAGCACTTCAGTCAAGAAGTCCCGATTGCCTGCATCTCGCCCAAATACTAGACTTCAGGCCACATTACCGCAGCCCCTGCCCACATTGACGGCCATTGACAAAATGCTGCAACAAACTATAGGGGTGGTGGCCAATGCTATAGAACACACTGAAAGAAGATTATCCTTTCCACCCACAGCATGAACTAAAGATCGTGTTGAGGATTTCTCAATTATTATGAACGATCCCACGGTCTTGGATTCCTATTTAACACCTACCTATGCTGAGCTGCCTTGCGCTCAGGTGCCTGCTGAGACTACAGTAGATGTCGAACTGGTACAAGTCCTAACAGGGTCCCCAACTAACAACGACGACGCCCAACCCTGTACCCTGACCTCCCCTCTCCCTGCGGCAACTTCTAAATCTGGCAGAGCTGGTCCTTAGTCAAAAAAGGATAGTTGCCCCAAAAATACGGGTAAAAAGAAGCAGGCCAATCATAATTTAGTTTCCCCATTTGCCAACTCGTTTCACCCACCCTCAGGGATACCCTGTTGGGTCACCAACATGGTGGCCAACCTACAGGCAAGCATTGAGCAAACTATCGCCTCACATTTTAAACCTCTTGTTTCTAAACTGGACAGATTAACCTCCATTCTAAATAATAAAACGCCAGGGGCAACAAAGCTAGTAAATTCCGAAGGCAAACTGACACCCCCAGGACCTGCTGCAGCTTCTATAAAGTCACCTTGCCCTGTAGTAGCCAAGACTACTGTCCCAGTTGCATTGAATCAAAACTCAGGGCCTCCACCAATCACCACAAAATCCCTAAACCCTGCAACCCCCGCCAACCACTATTACTCTAGGACACACTATTCCTCCCATAGGGGACCCTAACGGGAAATCTAGAAGCCACCACAAAGAGGGCAAAAATGTGGGAAACAATAACACAGTAAAACTACCAAGACCTCCTGTGTTAAAGGCAGCACCTAGGCAATTGCCATCAATAAATCTACCTCTGGATGCACAACCATATGTAGTTGCCCTAGTGGGTGTCCCGGCTCTCAGTAGGAGGAAAAGAGAACATGAGGCAGACTTATATAACAAGTGGGTACAGTGGTTGGACTTAAATAGACCTCTGCCTCCAAACGTTTCGGGGAAAATACTAGCAGTGAGAAGAATTGATTGGATTGGAAGGGGCCCTAAAACAGTGGCAGGAGATGTCTTTACTATTAATTTTAGGGACCCTTCTGCCGTGGAACATATTTGCAAAACCCCTCCCTATAGAGAATCCCACATTTTTCCTCTACACCTATCCTACTTCTATCCTACCCCTAACCACAATTTGACTTCCCACAGGAGACCCCAACTGATTAGAAATTGCTACCATCCTCCTAATAGGATTAACCACTTGCAGTCATTTGGGGAGGGTATTTCTCCAACAATTCCCACCTACCCACTGCTCGCCCATTGGAATGGATTTAAGAATTTCTTTTGGGGTCTATAGTAGGCATGGCTAGGTGCACTTTTCAAAGCCTAAATATTGCTTTTCAGTCGGTGATTTAGCCTCATGGTTCCTTACAGATGCATGAACCTTCATTGTCACACTGTGGTAGTTTGATTTGATTCTGGGGCTGCTGCGTTCTATCTCTTCACTTTTCAATGTTCAAATTGTAAATAAATAATATAGCCACTGAGATAGCCTTTTGCCGATGTTTGCACATATCTTTTCACATCAGATTTGCCTTAGGCACAAAGACATTGTTTTTCAGCATGCATTTTTTAGGACAAGACTTGACTGTGGCCATGCTTCACTCTCTGTACAATTAAGAACAGTAGGACAGCCTTGAATCAGCTGTTAGGTTTTTGCTTGGGTTTTTGGGCAGTTTGATACATGATTAATGATGTTTCTGATCCAGGGCCAGCCCTTAGGGATGATAAAGGGTGCAATGTACATTTAATTGCCTGAACCACATTCCTGCTTTGTTTGATCATCCTGATTGCCATTTTAGCCTTTTAAAGAGAAGTGGGACAGTTCTGAAAATTGCAGTACCATCGTGGTATTGTGGTAGGCTGAACACAGATGCAATTTTAAAGCAGCCATTTAAAATTGGCTTTAAGGCACCCATACTGAGTCACAGCTGCTCATCACTAACACTTTCATTGTTATCTAATGTAATTTCTGTGCAATTTTCTATAGTGCATCATTTTAATTCAGACCACTCTGTATGCGAATTTGAATGAGTTGGTTTTTCGGCAGTGGCCATGGAACATTGTAATTGGTGTCTCAATTTTTGTGTAAGTGTCTGACTCTAGAGCTTCGTAATCATCTATAAAGTACTTTGCAATCTCCTTAATAAAGCCATTGCGTAGTTTCACTCCGATGTTGGCTTTTGTTACATAGATGGTAATAAATGCATTTGAGATAGGTACATAAGTTATGTACCTAACCCGAATGCTTTGTTACCATCAATGATGAAGCACTTTGTAGCCTACTGTGTTCTGCCTTTATTTATCTGCTAGCGATTCAGAGACCCGTAGCCCCAGTGCTGCACATGAATATGGCTCAATTTTCTGTACCCCTAGCATTTCATCATCTGCTAGCAGTGTATATTGTGATACGTTTCCTTTACTCCTCTACCTACAAGGATAGCACTATTGGAGCCAAAACAGGCCGTATGTAAGCACTCAGGTAAGAGATAATGTCATACGTCCACACCTGCACTATAGAACCCTATATGTCCTTGGCTAAAATGACTCATAAAGCCATGTGAGCAGAGTACGTAAATGGTCTTTGATCGTTCCATCAGCCTTTACCGCAGTCTTGAATCATGAAACCCCTGAACATAACGCCTGTCCTAATATTGCCAATCCTCCAGTGATGGAGCAGATTTCATCTGTGTTCAGGGATTATTTTTTATTTTTGTGCTTCAGACAGACTGCTTTTAAAATTGGCACGCACATTTTGGTGCAAGTTAAAAACATGGCACATAAAAAACATATGAAAGTGAGGCCTAGTCAGTCAGAAATGCTTGTGCTGAATTAACATGTGTTTTTGCAGTGATTTAAGTGGCCTTTTCCCAGCCTTTTTCCTTATAATGTACACCCCTGTCTTTAGATACTTTGGCTTGTTGCATATTTAGAATATATATATATATATATATATATATATATATATATATATATATATATATATATATATATATATATATATATATATATATATATATATATATATATATATATATATATATATATATATATATATATATATATATATATATATATATATATATATATATATATATATATTACCTACTGGCGGTCGCCAGTAGGTAGTTATAGTTAGGATAATTTTCAATGTTAAATCTCAACATTCTATTTTGAATAACTTTGGCGCCGGTTGACGAATCTGCCTGAAATTTTCAGGAAAATGGTCTCATGGCGGTCCGGTCCTTCCCTGAAAGTTTGGGGGGGATTCGTCAAGCGGGGGCCGAGATAAAAGGGGGGTCCCAAAACGCGTTTTCCCCATGTTAATTTCCATAGGGCGGTCGATTTCACTTTTAGCCCGAACGGCTGAATGGATTTCCACCAAACTTGGCAAAATTGTAGGGACTGGTAGCCCGATGTGCCTTTGCTATGTCTCAAGATATGTGCTCCAGTGGATTTTGAGTAATTTAGGTTCAAAAAAATATATATATCTATAGGCGCTCTCCCGTGCGCGCACCGGAGTGCGCTCCAGGCGCGACACGCGACTTGCGCGCAGGAAGCTGATTGGATCTCAGTTGTCTGTAAACATTCTAAACAGTGCGGAGCGGCCGCCATCTTGTGTCTCGGTAAAATCGAGACACAAGGGGTTTGAAAAAAAAAGGGGCAAATGACCATAAGGGGGAAGAGTAGACCCCCTCTGACCCCCTAGGTTTGATGTAGGGACTAAAATAGGGTCCTGCAGGGCATTAAAAAATTTTTTTCGTTTTGCGCGGGGGAAGCGCATGGTACGCGCACCGGCGAAGCACGGGGAAAATCCAGGACCATATTTATGAAGGCCTTGCGCTGTTAGTTTTGCGCTTCCTGTGCGTCAATTTTTGTGACGCACCAGCGGTGTAAAAAAATGCGCATTGTTATGCAATATTTAAAAAGTGACGCATCTATCTAGATGCGTCACTTTTTAAATATAGTGCAACGAGGTACATTTTATTACACTGCTGGTGTTATGCGTCACTTTTCTGTGCGCACTCCTTATGACATTCCAGATGTGTCATATTTAATGTATGACGAATCATGTTGCAGATACGATATGGCGCAGAGTTTTAAAAAGTGACCCATGTACCTAGATGCGTCACTTTTTAAAAATAGCGTCAGGTATAATGCATGCAGAGGGGGTGTTCTCCCGCAAAAAGCTTTGTAATAGCGACGCAGTGAAATCTTTGAGATTTCACTGCGTCAGTTTTAGGATGCTGTTGCGTCAAAATCTTGTGCCTGCTTTACAGCAGGTGTTAGACTGAGGCAAGACCTTTCATATGCTGCTTTCCCCATTTGAAAGGACACATTACTGGAGTTGCGTCACTTTTGTGACGCACTCCAGCAATGCGTTACTTGGAATGTCATAAGGAGTGCGCACAGAAAAGTGACGCATTGCACCAGTAGTGTAAAAAAATGTGTTGTGTTGCGTTATATTTAAAAAGTGAGGTATCTAGGTAGATGGGTCACTTTTTAAAATCAAGCACCACATTATATCTGCGTGAGGTATAATGCATGCAGAGGGGGTGTTCTCCCACTAAAAGCTTTGTAATAGCGACGCAGTGAAATGTTTGAGATTTCACTGCGTCACTTTTAGGATGCTGTTGCATCCTTTAAATATAGTGCAACGAGGCACATTTTATTACACTGCTGGTGTGATGCGTCACTTTTCTGTCCACAGTCCTTATGACATTCCAGATGTGTCATATTTAATGTATGACGAATCATGTTGCAAGGAGTTACAGATACGTCAGTATTTCTGACATATGTGTAAACATAAAAGTGATGCGAGGCCGGCGCAAAATTTTGACGCAATAGCATCCTAAAAGTGACGCAGGGAAATCTCATAGATTTCAGTACGTTGTTATTACCAAGCTTTTTGCGAGGGATTGCCCCCTCTGCATACATTATACCTGATGCAGATACAATATGGCGCAGAGTTTTAAAAAGTGACCCATGTACCTAGATGCGTCACTTTTTAAAAAATAGTGTCAGGTATAATGCATGCAGAGGGGGTGTTCCTTGCAAAAAGCTTGGTAATAATGACGCAGTGCGTCACTTTTAGGATGCAGTTGCGCCAAAATCTTGCGCCTGCTTCACAGCAAACCTTTCACATGGTGCTTTTTCCATGTGAAAGGACACATTTTTGGAGTTGCGTCACTTTTGTGACGCACTCCTGCAATGCGTTACTTTTGTGTTTACAGATATGTCAGAAATACTGACATATCTGTAACTCCTTGCGAATTGATTAGTCATATATTAAATATGACATATCTGGAATGTCATAAGGAGTGCGTCCAGAAAAGTGACGCATCGCTATTTTCACGTAGCGATGCGTCACTTTTCAGAAATGAGGCCTCCAGTTTATTCACTGTGTCATAACTTTCTTTTCTAACACTCACCTTCTTTCAGTCCTCCTACTTCACTTCCTTTCACCTCTCATACCTTTCTGTTCTTTCTTACTCATTCTCCTTTCAATTATCAATGCACTATATTTCACTTACTCTTCATTTTTTAAGATTATAGCTCTTTGATGAGAATTGGAGGTAGTTCTGAAAAGAACTTTTGGTTTTCTTCTTTTAACTGAAGAGGAACAAAAACAGGGAATAGAAACTGCTCAACAGGAGCAAAAAGAAAAGAAAAAAATTAGGGGTGGGAAGGGCAGTGATGGTTCTCCAATGCCCGAACCATGAGCAGGACACTTTGCTCCCCATAGGTGAGGAGTTGATTGCAGTATCTGCATTTGACGACCCCATGGTTGAATGCAGGTTGAATGTTTGCTACCTGCCCCTGAGATTGTTCTCTTCCAGAAGAAGTTGCTCCTCCTGTTGATGTAGAGGCCCCATCTCTGGGAACCTCCTGTGCCAGAGCCCTGACACTTTCCCGGGCAAAATTCTGGGGGTGCCTCCTCTCCACATGGCGAATCATGGTGAAGTTGCCAAAAGAGTATTTTTTTTGGGGGTTACCCCGTGACAGGACCTGTTTGCAGATCCTGCACTCTACTTTTGGTGCATTCACCTTCTTCTGGCCTTCTGGAAACTTAAAAAATTTCCAGATGAAATGTTCCTTCACCTTTGGGGTAGGAGGCTCTTCATCAATGAAATCATCTTCACTGCTGGATAGTCTGGCAGCCATGATGAATCCAGGAATATGGAGCAGCAAAAAAGGCAGGTCTTTCAGTCACAAAAGTGAAAGAAGAAGTGAAGGAAATGGGTGGGGATTTCATTCATTGTAAAAAAAAACTGTTAGCAACCAATGAAAAGTGTTATTTTAGGGTCACATGACCCGACGCGTTTACGCTGCGCGCTCCGGTGCACTTCCGGGTGCGTTTACGCAGCGCGATCGTAGGCGCTTCCGGGTCGCAAACGTGGCGCGATCGTAGGCGCTTTTCCGTGCGTTTATGCGCTGCGCACGTATGCGCTTCCGAGGGCACTTACGTTGCGCGCCGAAGTGACGTCATCAATCTTTTATAGAAATGCATAATCATTTTCCATATTAAAAAAAACAAATTTTATTTGTATGGTACGAAATGTTTTGCATTATTATTAACTTTTCATTCATATTTTTTTTTCACGAACGACAGTTGCGCTCTGGGTGCGCTTTCAGATGAGCTCTCGGAGAAGCTTACAGGAGAGCTTAGCTGAAAGCTTCCCGGAGCGCGCACCCAGAGCGCAAAAGAAAAAAAATATAAAAAAAAATAAATACTTAAAAAAAAACAGCAAATTGTAAAAAAAAAAAAGGTTAGAAACTCGATATACAAAGGAATTAGCATTTAAAAAACTATGAAATTCACTGAAAAAACCATAGGTTTCACACCAGTTATAGTTAGGAATTAGCATTTAAAAAACCTATGAAATTCACTGAAAAAACCATAGGTTTCACACCAGTTATAGTTAGGAATTAGCATTTAAAAAACCTATTAAATTCACTGAAAAAACCATAGGTTTCACACCAGTTATAGTTAGCTGGAAATTTTACTGATATAAAACCATTGAAATTCCCACGTTATAGTTAGTTGGACTCACTATAACTTGCGCGCCTGCAATGCACTGCTGATGACGTCACATATTACATCACTCATGACATGGTCAGTGACATCACTCATGACATCACTGATGACACCATCCAAAGAATGTGTGTCTTTCTGAAAAAATAAATATGTTTTATATATGAGTGTGTATACATATGTTTTATTCTAGTATATGGAGTATTGATTTATATAAGTGAGTAAATGTGAGAGTGAGAGATTGTAAGAGTTCCTGTTTAAATAAGTATGTGATTCTATAAGTGATTGTTTAAGAGAGTAAGTATGTGTAAGTTTCCTTAGGAATAAGGTGGTAGTGTGTGTATAGCTGTATATGCAAATAAATGGATGTTCAATAGTTTTTTTGCATGTGTGAGTATATGTGTGAGTAACTTTTGGAAGACTGTCGGTGTGTTAACGGATGTAAAGGTGTTTCACTACATATGATAAGTGAGTATATGTATGAATGACTATATAGAACTGTTGGTGAATGAGTAAATGTGTATATAAATGGTTGAATTACTGAATTGGTTGTTGTAACTGGTATAGGTATCGCCACTTTTTTGTAAATGTTAGTTTCTATTTTTGAATATGTGTTTCAGGGGTTACATTACACTGAAAGGAGGTCAGTCACTCTGTCACAGGGATGGTGTCATCAGTGATGTCATGAGTGATGTCACTGACCATGTCATGAGTGATGTAATATGTGACGTCATCAGCAGTGCATTGCAGGCGCGCAAGTTATAGTGAGTCCAACTAACTATAACGTGGGAATTTCAATGGTTTTATATCAGTAAAATTTCCAGCTAACTATAACTGGTGTGAAACCTATGGTTTTTTCAGTGAATTTAATAGGTTTTTTAAATGCTAATTCCTAACTATAACTGGTGTGAAACCTATGGTTTTTTCAGTGAATATATATATATATGTCCAAACTATCTCCCCATCCGAAGAGAAATTGAGTCCCACACGGAACTTCCATTTAAAAGCCATTTGTTTTATTTGGACAGCAGGATTAGGACTTTTTTGACGCGTTTCGTTTCTTCCAGGAAACTTTTTCAAGATGTGTCCTGCACCTAAGAGACATACCATCCGTTCCCCAGTCCGATGTTTTGGTATTATTTCACTTCGTCCGCTAGTGTCTTTTTAATCACTTCCTCTTTGCGTTGTATTATGGGACTTCTTTTTGCGCTGCATTTTGGGACATGGGGTTCCGACGGTTGTTGTTTGTTTACCCTCCAGTGGGCGGTGATTGAAATCCTGCTGTGATTGTCCACGCAATTACTGCATTTTCGGCAAAAAGTTCCCCCATGTCAGCTTACTTTTGAAACTGACTCGGGGCCAATACCGGGGTCCAGTCCTCGGCGGCACCTCTCTCCATATCCGTCTCATCAACTCCAACACTGCGGTTCGGGTTTGGAGAGCGTAGGCGCTCTTCTGGTGGTGCGTTACTCTTCGGCAGAACCAAGCCGATAAATGTGTCCAAACTATCTCCCCATCCGAAGAGAAATTGAGTCGCACACGGAACTTCCATTTAAAAGCCATTTGTTTTATTTGGACAGCAGGATTAGGACTTTTTCGACGCGTTTCGTTTCTTCCAGGAAACTTTTTCAAGATGTGTCCTGCACCTAAGAGACATACCATCCGTTCCCCAGTCCGATGTTTTGGTATTATTTCACTTCGTCCGCTAGTGTCTTTTTAATCACTTCCTCTTTGCGTTGTATTATGGGACTTCTTTTTGCGCTGCATTTTGGGACATGGGGTTCCGACGGTTGTTGTTTGTTTACCCTCCAGTGGGCGGTGATTGAAATCCTGCTGTGATTGTCCATGCAATTACTGCATTTTCGGCAAAAAGTTCCCCCATGTCAGCTTACTTTTGAAACTGACTCGGGGCCAATACCGGGGTCCAGTCCTCGGCGGCACCTCTCTCCATATCCGTCTCATCAACTCCAACACTGCGGTTCAGGTTTGGAGAGCGTAGGCGCTCTTCTGGTGGTGCGTTACTCTTCGGCAGAACCAAGCCGATAAATGTGTCTAAACTATCTCCCCATCCGAAGAGAAATTGAGTCGCACACGGAACTTCCATTTAAAAGCCATTTGTTTTATTTGGACAGCAGGATTAGGACTTTTTCAACGCGTTTCGTTTCTTCCAGGAAACTTTTTCAAGATGTGTCCTGCACCTAAGAGACATACCATCCGTTCCCCAGTGCGATGTTTTTGTATTATTTCACTTCGTCCGCTAGTGTCTTTTTAATCACTTCCTCTTTGCGTTGTATTATGGGACTTCTTTTTGCGCTGCATTTTGGGACATGGGGTTCCGACGGTTGTTGTTTGTTTACCCTCCAGTGGGCGGTGATTGAAATCCTGCTGTGATTGTCCACGCAATTACTGCATTTTCGGCAAAAAGTTCCCCCATGTCAGCTTACTTTTGAAACTGACTCGGGCCAATACCGGGGTCCAGTCCTCGGCGGCACCTCTCTCCATATCCGTCTCATCAACTCCAACACTGCGGTTCGGGTTTGGAGAGCGTAGGCGCTCTTCTGGTGGTGCGTTACTCTTCGGCAGAACCAAGCCGATAAATGTGTCTAAACTATCTCCCCATCCGAAGAGAAATTGAGTCGCACACGGAACTTCCATTTAAAAGCCATTTGTTTTATTTGGACAGCAGGATTAGGACGTTTTCGACGCGTTTCGTTTCTTCTAGGAAACTTTTTCAAGATGTGTCCTGCACCTAAGAGACATATCTATATATATATATATATATATATATATATATATATATATATATATATATATATATATATATATATATATATATATATATATATATATGTATATATATTACCTACTGGCGGTCGCCAGTAGGTATATATAGTTAGGATTTTTTTGAATAGGGATTTCTGAAAATTCTATGTTGAATAACTTTGGCGTTGAAGGACGGAATCGGCTGAAATTTTCAGGAAAATGGCACATTTTGTTTCTGAGCGTTTGGGGGTGTTTCGTGAAGTGGGGGCCGAGAAAAAAGAGGGTTTGAGTTTTCCATAGGGCGGTTGGACTCACTTTTAGCTCGAACGGCTGAATGGATTTCTATGGAACTTGGCAAAATTGTAGGGACTGGTAGCCCGATGTGCCTTTGCTAGGTCTCAAGATATGTGCAATAGTGGATTTTGAGTAATTTAGGTTTAAAAAAATATATATATCTGTAAGCGCGCCCCGGTATGCGCACCAGGGAGCGCTCCGGCCGCGCTACGCAACTTGCGCGCGGAAAGCTGATTGGCTCCCTGGTGTCTGTAAACATTCTAACCAGTCCGGAGCGGCCGCCATCTTGTGTCTCGGTAGGATAGAGACACAAGAGGTGGCCAAAACAAAGTGGGAAATGACCATAAGGGGGCAGAGTAGATCCTCCCTGACCCCCTAGGTTTGATGTGGGGGCTTTAAAAGGGCCCCGCGGAGCAAAACTATTTTTTTTTTTTCCGTTTTTTTGCTGGGGGAGCGCCCGGTACACGCACCGGGAAGCGGTCTGGGGAGCGTAATATGGGGAAAAAAGAATGATAGAATTTTCAAATATTGTATGTTAATTGATTGTTCTTTTTGTTGTTTTTTTGTTGTTTTTATTTAAGTAGCAACATGTAGGTACCAATGCACTGAAAAAAAACATAGGTTATAGACCATATATAGTTAGGAATTCGCATTTACAAAACCTTATTTTACTCACACAAAACCATTGAAATTCCATATATAGTTAGTTGCACTAACTATATATCGCGCACCCGCAATCCACTGCTGATGATGTCACATATTACATCATTCATGACATGGTCAGTGACATCAGTGATATATATATATATATATATATATATATATATATATATATATATATATATATATATATATATATATATATATATATATATATATTCACTGAAAAAACCATAGGTTTCACACCAGTTATAGTTAGGTGGAAATTTTACTTGCATAAAACCATTGAAATTCCCACGTTATAGTTAGTTGGAGTCACTATAACTTGCTCGTGTTATGCACTGCTGATGACGTCACATATATATATTCACTGAAAAAACCATAGGTTTCACACCAGTTATAGTTAGGTGGAAATTTTACTTGCATAAAACCATTGAAATTCCCATGTTATAGTTAGTTGGAGTCACTATAACTTGCTCGTGTTATGCACTGCTGCTGACGTCACATATTACATCACTCATGACATGGTCAGTGAATTTTTGTGTTCGCAAGGGTTTCTGCCAGTTCGCAAGGGTTTGGTACTAGTTTGCAATTGCGAACTTACTTGTCGGCTCGCAACGGTCGCGACTATGTTGTTTCTACGTCTGGTTCATCATCACAGCCTCCCAGCACCCTCTGTTTCACCACTGCCACCCTCTGTATCACCCACGCCACCCTCTGTTACATCAATGCCACCTCTGGTTCATCATCACTGTAGATTATGGGGGGGAAAAGCAAGCACACCTGCCCTGCTTCAACTGACATTAATTCATTTGGGTTTAGTTTATTAATGTGTCACTGTTTTAAAATTCCAGGTTTGGACCTGCTTCCTTATCAGTAATTTGCTTTCTGTTGCAGTGCAATTTTTTTTTCCAGGACCTTTGTGGCCTACTTCTAGCTATTCAATGAGCCTGCTGTGAGGGTCAGAGCAGGGTCATACAATTGTTGCAACTAGCAACTGAACTCTGGGGGGTCCCCAGTCAGGAAGCACTACAGGGAATGGTTACTAATGATGAGTTTGAACTCTTGCACCTGCCGAGTGCTTTCAGTTTGGCAAAAGTCGTTTTTCTGCAATTTCGCGGGATTCCCGGGGCACGAACACGCGCGAGATCGGATTCGGAAGCCGCGAATTTGTGCGAATATGCGATTTCTTTTTTTGCGGCGTGTTAGTTCGCAAGGGTTTGTGCGTTTTTGCGAGCCGCTTGTAGCGCAAGGTGCGAAGTTACCCTCGCAGTCCTTCAAGGGTGCGGCCATCTTGTTTGCATGACGTATTTCCGTTTCCGGGCGCGAAGTGTAATCTCGCAAAGTGTGTGGCTCGCCAGTACAATTTCGCGAGTGTTCGCAAGGAACATCTCGCGCGAACTTACCCGCGCGGTCGTGAACGGGCGCGGCCATCTTGTTTCTCATTCATTGCTATGGTTCTGGGCATGCTTTTTGTATCTTCTCTAAATCTCTGCCATCCTTTGCTTGTTTGAAGTTTTTTTTGATCTATTTTACTTATTATCTATTCCTCTATTTTTCTAGCCCTATATTTTTGTGTTTACTGCTACTTTTTGTTAATTTTAAACTACTTTTTTAAACTCTTTTCTTTTCTTCTCTTCCCTATTCTATTTTCTTTATTCCTTTCCGCCCAGACCATGGTGAAGGGAGCCGGGAAGCATCCCGAGAAGGGGAAGGGTCCCGCACCCCGTGCCCGGCTCCCGTGCGGGCGTTTGAGGGGGGAGCTAGTGATGCCACGGGAGATCTTTAGGGTGGAGGAGGTGGCCGCACTAGTGTTCTATGTACAGCGCCACCTCCCCAAGACCATCATGGCAGGTGGCAAGATCGGAAGCGGGTATGGGATGCGGGATCGCCGGAAGTGGTGGGATAAGGTGTGCCGGGCCATGTACCACCACTCTCGGGTCCAGTGCACCTACAGCCAGGCCACCCACCGCTGGACGGATGTCCTGACCCGTGAACGAGATCTGCTCGACCTGCTTGGCCTCGAGATCCCCGGGCTTGGTGAGTAGTAGTAGTAGCTATTTCTTTACTACTCTGTTTTCTCCTGCTGTGTTATTATATTGCAATTTCTTTTTTTTACCAAGAGCAATAATGCTGCTCATTACATTGTAGGTAAATTATATTTCAAAATCTTCTGTGCATTTCAGGTGCACTGCTCTCCTTCTCAGTAGTGTTGCTACTATGCTTATTTGTTTTCGATTTTCATTGGCCTGTGAAATTATGTATGAGTGTAGTTTAAAGAACTGCGTAATGCTACACACTAAGGTTCAGATGTTTAATTACCGGTGCATCCCTGCAAAGTAGCAGGGATGCGCCAGTAATTGTGCGCCACGCCACTATCACCCATGGTGCGCCGTATTTACAATGCGGCGCACCATGGGCCCAAAACGTCACTAAAGCGTTACTCTTCTGTGCCGTAAGGGCGGCGCATTGCTGGAGTTGCGTCGCAACGATGGCGCAGCTCCATCAATGCTCTGGGGTGCCCTATCTCCCCAATGCTGCGTCAAGCCGTACGTCTGCTTCAAGCAGGCGCAGGGTTTGAGTCACGCATCATTGTCGTTAAAGTGAGTGATTGAAATCTTTTAGATTTCCCTCAGCCACTTTCAGGATGCGTTCCTGCGCAGGAACGCCCTCCCTTGCGCCGGAACGCCCCCTGATGGCGCAGGGCTTTACAATGTGATGCATCTCCCATATGCGTCACGTTGTTAATATAAGCCGCACCATTGCGCCTCTTTTGTGCTGCCGCTGGGTCACAAAAGTCATGCAACAATGGAGCAAAAGAGCCGCAAGGGGCTTCTAAATCAGCCCCTACAGACTCAAGTCCAGTCCTTCCTTTGTACACATGGTGATAAGAAGATATAGTGGTGGTGGATTGATAGTTTGAGTATTTTAATGACTGGTTAATGTAGTAGGAAACTTTAGTGTTGTCGCTGATCTGCAATCACGATGGACTTTGGCTGTCACTTCGCGTGCTGCGGACTGCTGCCTGCCAATCCTAGGTAAACCTTTTTAGTACTTCGTGTAGTGAGTTAAATAAGAAGTTTCCAATTCGACGGTCCGCAAATCAAGCAATACTAATAACGTAGTAGACCACATGAGATTGGTCAATAATATATCCCGTGAAATAGTTGTCTATTTGCTATTTCGCCAAAATATTTTGTTAGTTTCTTATTAGTCTGTCTGTGTAGCTAACTAAGATTGCACATTTTGTCAATTCCATTGGACTCCCATTCTAGTCAGCAATAGCTCTATGCAGAGTGCAGTCCTCTGGGATTGTCCATAATGTCTTTTCAAGTCTTCTAAATGTTTATGCTTTGACAATTGCCGACAATAAAAAGGTGAATGACCACCAAGAAAGAATAAGATACTACTTTACTTTTGGTTTGGATAGGAGGACAATCAATTCTACTACTGTTGGAGGGACAAATCTGCACAAACAGAACTATGGACACTAAATAATGCATTGCTTAGCTTATCAATTATAATAGGTGCTGTTAGACTTTCCACATACCTCAGTGATAACAGACTTTGTAGTTGAACCCCCAATCTCCTTACTGACTAGATAATGTAGCAGAGTCATTTAGCTCCCAAAGTCACCAATGATTATGATTATTCCCCAATGATGTCAGAGGCATGGACTAATGCTTGAAAAAATTGCAAAACCTTTAGCTCATCTACTCTAGTCTGGAGGACCAAAAACCACAGAGTCTATTTAAGTTTAAAAGCTTTATTAAAAATAAACACATTTATTAAAATCAAGTTTGTCATAAAAGTAAACGTTTACCTGAAAATGGAAAAGTGCTTAGTACTGACGATTAATTGGACACATTTCTTGTGGTCGAGCCGAGCTCTCACCTGGTTTGAACTTGATCCTGCTCGTGTTCTTAGAAGTCAAGCTTCTGTCTGTTAGGAGAAAAAGTGGTGCGTGTTAAAAATAAAAAGCAAGCATTCATCAGTTTTGCCAAAAAGTGCAGCAAGACAACAGCCTTCCCTGGAAAAAGGGACATTTTTACTTTGGAGTACACAGTCACAAATTATTAAATTGTATACTGTTTTTTTCACATTTCTTTCTTCCTCCTAGACCAAATATTATATAGTAGTGAGTGGTGTATTCTAACATTATTAAATGTACTTTGTAGGTGAAACATCTGGAGGCGGGGCCACCACGGAGGTGGTGGTGGCATTGGACGAGGAGGACAACTCTGGGGAGGAGGCGGTGGAAGTGCCGGACAATTCTGTGGGGGATGACACGGTGGTGGCGGGCAGAGGTAAGCTATATATTCCTTACTCATTGAGATTGAAGACTGCAGAGTGTGCTTTCTACACGGGTGTATTATAAATAAACCAGGTAGTAGCCTCCTCTAAATGTACTTCGACTTAGCTGTGAAGTTTTTGGCGAGAAGAATCCCAATCAGATCTGAGATGAACTTGATGGATGGGATGAACGAAAAGCGAAAGAAGGGTGTAAGTAAGTGTGGAAGGACGAGAAATGTACTGATGACTGGCAAAGAAGAATGATATGTGTTTGCTTGGTCCCCGAGGTGGCTGGGAAGGAAAGAATATGGTATGGTGCATGGCTGGGTGAATGATGAAGCAAGGATGGGTGGAAGGAGAACAGCCTGGGTGGGTGAAACAGAAACTGTATGTGTGCATATACTTTGAATGGATGGATGCATGGATCATTCATGGTACTATCTGACTCTTAGATAGCATAAGTGTATCTAGAGAGAGTAGATGGTCACTGGATGAACTAAGTGTTACTTTGAAGAGCATGTAACACCGCACCCGCACGTCCTTTCCAGTGTAGGAAAGGCAAGGAAAAGAAGTTGTAATTTTGTCCAAATACTACCATGAATAGTAGCAGTAGTTTGTATTGCAACTGCAAGCGCAGCATATATCCGGTTATTACGATGGACACTCCCTACCTCTCTTAATAACTTTAGTTTAGTAGTAGTACGTCATTCATGTGTGGGTGTATCACTGTTCACTCAATAATAAGCAAAGCACCTAAAGTCATCCCATATGTCATCAAATACATCCCATGTGAAGTGATAGATAATCAGATTATTTAGCTTCTTCATTTTCCTTTTCTAATACTCATTTGCACTGTAGGGTGAAAGCTAAATTAATTAAGCAGTAGCCCTTTTAACAGAGTATTCTCAGTGCCACCCGTAATAGAAAAGTAAGAGCTTCACCACCTGCATGTACTGGACCGGTACAGTAACGCAAGTCTGTCTCACTCACCATGGTGTGCGTCTGTTTTTCTCGGGTGCAAGTTCACTGCGCTGGCATTATGCCGGCTTGCATAAGATAACGTACCAATTTTCCTAAACAAGAGAGAAGAAGAAGAATAAGACTGGTGTACTGTCATAGTCGACTGTAATGGAAGTCCATAGTGCTCATAGAATTTGTTCCTTAAACTCCCACTAATGTTAGAGCAAGGATGAAGAAGTCGGAGGTTACATAGATACTGTCCTCAATAGTTATGTACTGTGCTTTCAATTTGCTACTTGTACTGTGACAACTTTCTGCTCAATCATTTTGTGTTAATCTTAAGGAGCATTGGTTACAGACTATGTCTTTCTTTCTTCATATAGTTGCTCCTTCCAAATCCAAGAGACCATCAAGGAGGAAGGAGCTGGCTCGAATGGCCCGGCAACGGAGGCTGGATGCCACTGTCGCTGAATATCGGCGGCTGGTGGCCCTGGAGGAGGAGGAGACACAGTCTGGTACTACAACAACGTCCACTGGGACAGCTGCATCCTCCTCCGTGCGGACTGTCAGCCAGCGCAGTGCTCCAGCGGTACAGAGCCGGGCTACCAAAGCCAAACGCCACCGCTGAGCAGCAAACACAGCAGCTGCCCCCCACAGGATTTGCAAGGCACGCCGGCGCCGCTTATCCCTCAGACTGTCCTACCTGGAGCAGGAGGTCCTGAACCATAAGAACTTTGGTGGAGGGCCTCCGCTTCGAACATGCCACCCTCCGCAAGGAGCATGATGCCCTGGCTGCTAAAGTCAACAGCACCCTGCCATAGTGTCCCTTGCCCCTTTTTTAGAGACTTTTGGGGGGGTAGGAATTGGGAGTTGGGTTTTTTGGGGACTTTTGAAGGACAATCGTTGGGGTTAGGGAGGGTCTTACGGGAGATTATTTTGTTAGGGCTATAAACATATACTTTTTGAAACTTTATCTGACCATACCTGTTTTTTACTGCTTTTGAGTCTGGTGGGTGGGGGTTTAACAGTAAGTTTGTTTTCCTGAATAGTCCTAGGACTTTAGTAGTACTACCGTCAATCTCTTGTCTCTCCTAATACTCCATTATACTACCTCCATCCAAACGCTTATTTTACCTGTAATTTCTGTTTGAAAGTAGGGCTAGGCCCAGGGCTGGCTCCACGGGAAATGGCGATTAAGGTTGCAATCCAGGGCGGCTGAAATTTCCTCCTCATTGCGGTGGTACTAGTGGTGTGACACAGTGGCAGTTGCATGGCTATGGAAAAAAAGAAAATGAAACATGGTTTGTCCTTACTGTAGCATTACAACGGTACGATAGAGAATATAGCAGGTGACAGTACACTAGACTACAACAGTGCCACAATGTAGCCTAACAAATGGTAAAGTATTGATAGTATAACTTGTACTTGTATAGGATTTCTTTGACATTGGCTACTACTACAAGAAATAGTACTGAAGCTGAGTAAGTCTAGAATATATCCTCGGATTCCTTCACCAGCCTGTTGCCTATGACCTTATCCTCCCCAGCAAGTGTGTGGAATTATTGATGTCATTTAGTCACACATCAAGCAAAACCACACAACCCGGGGGAAGAGGGTTAGGGTTTGTAAAATGGATAGGAATGGGGGTTTCTTTTTGGGTAGGTTTTGTTGAGAGAAAAAAAAAGCACAGCATGGACAAACAATAATTGAACATAAAGACATTTTTGGGTACAAAGCTAACCATAAATCTTTTACGTGACATAAAGGAAGTACATGCACTACTGAATGCATTGTTACAGAAAAGTAAGTATTACTTTTGACAACCGTGATTGACAGAATGCGACAGTACAGGGCTACATTAAATTAGGTTTAAAAAATAGCCGAAGTAAAACCTACAGAATGGCTGTAGGGATCAATTTAGAAGCAGAGAGAGATCCAAGAAATGCAGTCACACACACTCATTGAATAAAAGAATGGATACTGTATCTGTACTGTTGTAGTTGTCCTGTTGAATTTGGTAAGTAAGTTGCATGCAGCAAACAATTCCTCTTATTAGCGCCACTCCTCCATTCCAGCTGACGCTTCGTCCATCAATGTTGGTGACCAGAAGACACCCTGTCCACTGCCTGCCTGGCGGATGCTTAATTGTGGGTCGCTAATGTGAAGCCTGACTCCATCCTTTTTTCCCCATTGCAGACTGAAACCCGGCCTGTAATTATTGAACGAAAAACAGTACTGATAAATAAATATAAGGTATGTACGCTGTGTAGTGCAAAAAGTCACACTTTGATTTTCCTAATAGACAGTACAACATTTTTGAAAGTGTGTACTCTGTCTGAGTCACCTTTTCAAGGATAAATAGTATGGGCAAATTAATTTAGCGGATCTTTCCCCTCAAGCTAGGTGTACTGTAAACTGCGTTTTAGAACAAAATTAGACCTTCCCAGCAGTGCTTCCACCCAGACCCTTACTAAAGCCAGTTGCAAAAATGTAGAAGACCCCCAATCAGTTCTCAAAAAACGAGGCCTAGCAGAAAATTGGTGACAAAACGTACTTTGAAAGTAAAAGTAGGCCCAAATACCCCATTACCCACCGTGGATTGTATTCAAACCACTTGCAAGCAAGCATACGTATCCATAGCCAGCATCGCTCCAAGACTCAAAAACCCCCCCACCCAAACACATGCAATAGAAATACTGCTAACCCTAACGAGCCCTAAGTTAAGAATAGTGGCAGAGGCTTTCTTTAACTATGCCAAATCCCCCCTTTCGCACCATGGATTTTCTTCAAATGACTTGCAACCAAAATTACAAATTCTCAAAAGTGCTCTAAGACCCCAGAACTCAGTTGCAAAAATCTAGAACTCCCCAAAACACATGCAATCCTGCTGTTAGGGCTAACCCTAACGAACCCTAAGTTACAAAAAGTGCCAAAAGGCTTTTTCTTATGGACTTCTATCCGGTATTAGACCTTCCCAGGAATGCCCCAAGACCCGCCAACCCACCCGCCAAAAAGCACAACACCCCTAAACAGCCCAAAAGCAAAATCTCATACTTACAATATTTCTCGGCCTTCGGTCCAAACGCGCAGTGCAGCTAGACCATAACTCCAGTTTTCCACCACGGATTTCCTGAAAAGCAAATGCAATCAAGATTAGAGTGTCCCAGAAGTGCTCCCAGACCCCAAAACTCAACCACAAACAGCCGGAACCCCCCCAAAGAGCACCTCAAAGGCAAGCAAGTCAGCAAAAACACAAACAAATTTCCACCTCCGATTTGGTCCAAACCACTTTTATCCGGTATTAGAGATTCCCAGCAATGGCCCCAGAGCCGTCAACCCAGGAGAAAATGAGTAGAAGACCCCCAAAAAGTCAAAGAGCAAAAGTACAAAAATGGGGACTTAGTCATTTTTGGGCCAATTTCCCAAATCACTCCGCGCGCGCTCTGCAGCTAGGCCCTAACTCCCCTCTGCCACTATGGATTTGCTTCAAACCTCTTGCAAACTAAAGTATCTGTAGCCAGCATTTCTCCCAGACCCCGAAACCCACCCACAAACACCAGGAAGCCCCCCAAACAGGCCCCCAAAAACGCTGCATTGAGCAAAATGTCAGAAATAGCAACAAAAAAAATCAAAGTGGATTTTGTCCCAACCACTTCTATCCGGTATTAGACCTTCCCAGGAGTGCCCCAAGACCCGCCAACCCACCCGCCAAAAAGCACAACACCCCCAAACAGCCCAAAAGCAAAATCTCATACTTACAATATTTCTCGTCCTACGGTCCAAACGCGCAGTGCAGCTAGGCCATAACTCCAGTTTTCCACCACGGATTTCCTGAAAAGCAAATGCAATAAAGATTAGACTGTCCCAGCAGTGCTCCCAGACCCCAAAACTCACCCACAAACAGCCGGAACCCCCCAAAGAGCTCTTCAAAGGCAAGCAAGTCAGCAAAAACACAAAAAAATTTCCGCCTCCGATTTGGTCCAAACCACTTTTATCCGGTATTGGAGCTTCCCAGCAATGGCCCCAGAGCCGTCAACTCACCCGCAAAGAAGTAGAACACCCCCACAAGTGCTGAGTCTTTCTTCATTGGGCATAATCCAGCCCTCTGCTTTGATGGAAATAGGAGTCTGGAGGAGGAGGATAGAGTAGCATGTTCTTCTGAACTTGTGAACCTGAGGAATGCAGACTGCGGCACCTTCAAATCAATAAGCAAATAAGTAAAGACAGTTCTGCTGATGGGCTTGTTTTTGTGATTAGGTGATTAAAGTTTGAATTATATTAACTGTGCACAACAAAGAAAGACAGACAGACAGGAATGAAAGTGAATAAGGATGAAAAAGAAAGTTATTGATTCATTGTCTCATTTTCAGGGCTCGGTGTTAAGGTCCAGGAATAAGAATAAGGCTTCGTCATCATACTCTGCGAATTCAGGCAGGGTGAGCTCAGTGTCACCTGACAGAGTAGAAATTCCCTCATCTACGTTGCTGTCCACCTCGTCTTCATCCGGCACGCTTTCTCGTACTCTGTAATCTGGTGGTATGAGGTGCTGATTCATCTTGATCATTGTTAACCTCTCCACATTTTTGGGCGAGAGGCGGCTCCGTTTGGGAGTTACAATGGCACCAGCAGCACTGAAAACACGTTCAGAAGACACACTTGCGAGTGGGCAAGACAAGTAGTTTAAAGCTAGGTTGGAGAGCTGTGGCCACAATTCTTTTTTCCCATGCCAATACGCCAATGGGTCATCATTAACATAGACCTCTGTTGAGTCATTCAGATAGTCCTTCACCATCGACTCAAGGTCCTCCTCCAAGGTTCCTCCACTTTGCTTAGCTGTTGCTGTGACCTTTTGAGAACCAAACCCAAGCCGAGCTAGCCAATCCTCTTCAGCCTCCAATGTTTCTGTTGTGTCTGGTGCAGATGATCCGGTTGCCGGTGTCTTTAACGGCTGAGAGGTCACTTGTGCCAAAGCCACAGGTGCAGAAGTGGATTGTTTTGACTGGGGATGGCCTGCTGATGCTGATGTACTGCCTTTTCCTTCAATTTTCTGTCGTACTTTCAAACCTCTTGGCTGACAAGGCTAGCCAACGTTTGTACTTTGGAACATGTTCACCATCAAAAGGAAAGAATGCTCGGCCTGCCAGCGCCTTTCTGTAGCGTGGATCCAGACTAGTAGCACAAATGTAATGCTGGTTTGAGTGGATCATTTTAAGACGTTCATCACCTTGTAGGCGCTCTAATAATTTCTCCGCCAAAACAAAAGGGTCTTTGTTTTTTTCATCTTTTTGAAACACAGAACACACCTCCTTCAGTTGGTGCTTCAGCATGTAAAACAATGGGATAGCTTTTCCCAAATTACTGTCCTCCTTGCTGACTGCACGCGTGAAGACCTCAAAAGGACGAAGCATGCGTGTCAGGCTTTTAACTATGTCCCATTGCGCTGCACCCATCCTCAGGTCCTTCTGAGCTGTACCCTGTGTTAAGAAATAGTGATTGAGTACCGTATACTGCTCATACAGACACTCAAGCATGTAGAAGGTTGATTTCCAACGTGTTGCCACCTCCTGGATGAGTGCTTTCACTGGCATTCGACGTTCATGTAGCAGGCTCCTCAGATGCTTCCGGGCCTTAAAAGAATGGCTGAAATGGTTGCACATTTTTCGGCAGTTCTCCACTACCTCGTACGCTGGACTGTCTTTATCACTCAAGAATTTTTTGACAACCAGGTTTATACAGTGCGCCAAACATGGCACTCTGAAATACTGACCCAGCTGCATGGCCTTAACTACATTGGCGCCATTATCCGTGGAAACATAACCAATCTGGCGTTTTTTCGGGGACAGCCAGTCAAGGACCTTTGTGTTAAACTCATCCAAAATGTTTTGTGCTGTGTGACGTTTCTCCAAACCAAACATGGCTAGTGTTGCATGTTTCGGAGCAGCTTTAAAAACTTGGTCCGGGTCAACACCTGCGTTTAGCTTTGCTTTAACCCCTGAAAAAGAGACCCAGTGTGCAGTGATGCACATGTAATCAGCGCCTGCGCCACTGGTCCACATGTCTGTTGTCAGATGTATAGTGTGAACAGCACTCTTCTGCAAAGCTGCCCCAATCACCTCCAGCACATCTTCATGTAGTGCTGGAACCGCAACTCTGGCAAAATAGAACCGGCTAGGAACCTTCCATTTAGGGCAGAGCGCTGCCACTAATTCTAGAAAACCAACCCCTTCTACAAAAGAAAAAGGGAGAAGGTCCAGAGCTAGCATTTTAGCCAGCTTAGTGTTATACAGACGCTTCAGTGGGTGGTTGCGTTCATATTGCGCTTCTGTAAACAACATCTTTTTAATGTTGCCCTGGACCAAGCATTTACGGGATGATGATGATATCTTTGACCCAGTTACGCTCGCTGATGAACTTTTTCGCATTGGTGTTTCACTCTCTCCCACACTCTTAGTGTGGCTCACATGGGGTGTGCTGCTGACAGGGGTACTGGGTGTAAGAGAAGTGTTTGACACGTCTTCTTCCTCCTCGTCATCATCAGATGAAAAATCAACGTTTTCATTACGTGCAATTAGGGCTTCCTTGATCGCCTGTAGGTGCGCAAACCATTGGACAGGGTGCTGTCTCTTAAGAAGACCTCTCTGGGCTCCGGTACCATAGTTGGCACCAAACTTACCACAACTAACTGCAACCTTACAAATGCTACAAATGGCGACGTTTTCCCTTTTTGGGCAAACACTAAAGAAGTCCCAAGCTGGGGACTTGATATGTCTGTGGGGGCCGAAGGAGGCGGCGATACTGGTGGCGGTGGTCTTGCTGCTAATGCCAGATGAAGTGGAGGATGTGGATTGCCGAACTTTAGTACGTTGTGCACTTTCACCACCACTAATTGAGGTCGAGGTGGATGGAGGTCCCTTCTTGCGAGGAAGAAATATGGAAGCGGTAGGTGTTGGTGTACTAGTTAACTCCAATGATTGTTGTGTTTCCATTGCCTCCTCGTCGACATCATCATCACGCTCAGCAGCTTCTTGGGCTAGGGTAAAAATGTCTCTTTGCTGCATGCCCGCTGGGGCTGCAGTGACCTTTATGATGACTGGCTCGTCGTCGTGAGAGGCTTCATCAGCAGCAGTATCCGCCACTTCTTGTTGAGCCTCATCACACTCCATAACTATGAGTTTTTCGACGACCTTCCTTTTACATTTAAGTACCTTTGTCAGATCATGGTGTGCCTCACTCTCAGACGGCCGTGATGGTTCCCAATCTTCATCCAGATCATCAGAAGGAGGTGGGCTTGAAGAAGATGTAGACACCCCCCTTGATCTTTTCCTTGCTAGGGATGTGGAAGACAATGAATGATCATCAGGAGGAGTGGCACTGGCTTCCTCAAATGATACCTCGGATTGATTGTCGATTTCCTGATGTGCCCCTACTTCGGGAGGAACAACTATTGTGGACACTTGTGACCCTCCATGCACCTCTGCTTGCGCATCTCCTTGCGCTACCTCTCCTTCCACATGTACTTGGGCTTGTACTTGCACATGTGGTTGTTGTTGCGGCTGTGGTTGTTCAACACTTGTCAGATGAGTTACAACAACCTGTGTTGATTGATTGAAGAAGTACACTGACTGCCTCTGCAGCACTCAAGGGCTTGGACTTAAGTTGGCGTGGTGGTGGTGGTGGGGCACTGAGCCCAATGGAGCGGGGGTGCTGCTCCCAGCTTGGTCCCCAGCAGATCCCGCTGCTGCTGCAGGCGTACTTTTTTTTTTACTCCCAAAAAACGTGGCGGCCGGCACACTAGCCTCCTTGGTAACTTGCTTCTTCTGCTCCTTACTGGCAACTTTCTTGCTAGAGGAGGTACGGGGAACTCTTTTTGGGGCCATCTTCATCAGAGCAGGTCAGAACAGCAGGCCGCAGTTGCACGAGTTGCAGAGTTGTCTGTGGCCAGACGTGACGTCGCGTGACGTTATGCTGCACACACACACTGCTGCTGGACTTCTTCCTGGCATTGGTGGTTCTCTTGAGTCTTGTGCACCTAAAAGCAATGGAAGACAGAGGAACATCAGTTCAGTTATACACCCCAAAAAAATCGACAAAACACAGAAAAATCAGCACAATCCCATGCCCTCCAAGATGTTTAAATTCAAGACACCCCACAGAAAGACTAGGCACATGCAACACTCACTACCCCTGGGCATAAAGGTTGAAAAGTAGGCAAAATGGTTGCAGGACTAACAACACTGACTGCATTCAAAATGGCCACTTGCCTCCCAGCACATGGCCTGCCTGTACCAGCACTCAAAATGGCCCCCACCCACATGGCCTGTCCCCATGAACACCCCAAAAACATCGAAAAACACAGAAAAATCAGCACAATCCCAAACCAACCAGGCCCTCCATGATGTTTAAATTCAAGATACCCCACAGAAAGACTAGGCCCATGCAACACTCACTACCCCTGGTGAAAAGGCCACAACAACAGGCCAAAAAAACGAAAACCACAGAAAAATCAGCACAATCCCAAGCCATCCAGGCCCTCCATGATGTTTAAATTCAAGACACCCCACAGAAAGACTAGGCACATGCAACACTCACTACCCCTGGGCATAAAGGTTGAAACGTAGGCAAAATGGTTGCAGGCCTAACAACACTGACTGCTTTCAAAATGGCCAATTGCCTCCCAGCACATGGCCTGCCTGTACCAGCACTCAAAATGGCCCCCACCCACATGGCCTGTCCCCATGAACACCCCAAAAAATCGAAAAACACAGAAAAATCAGCACAATCCCAAGCCATCCAGGCCCTCCATGATGTTTAAATTCAAGACACCCCACAGAAAGACTAGGCACATGCAACACTCACTACCCCTGGGCATAAAGGTTGAAAAGTAGGCAAAATGGTTGCAGGCCTAACAACACTGACTGCATTCAAAATGGCCACTTGCCTTCCAGCACATGGCCTGCCTGTACCAGCACTCAAAATGGCCCCCACCCACATGGCCTATCCCCATGAACACCCCAAAAAATCGAAAAACACAGAAAAATCAGTACAATCCCAAGCCATCCAGGCCCTCCATGATGTTTAAATTCAAGACACCCCACAGAAAGACTAGGCACATGCAACACTTACTACCCCTGGGCATAAAGGTTGAAAAGTAGGCAAAATGGTTGCAGGCCTAACAACACTGACTGCAATCAAAATGGCCACTTGCCTCCCAGCACATGGCCTGTCTGTACCAGCACTCAAAATGGCCCCCACCCACATGGCCTGTCCCCATGAACACCCCAAAAAATCGAAAAACACAGAAAAATCAGTACAATCCAAAGCCATCCAGGCCCTCCATGATGTTTAAATTCAAGACACCCCACAGAAAGACTAGGTACATGCAACACTCACTACCCCTGGGCATAAAGGTTGAAAAGTAGGCAAAATGGTTGCAGGCCTAACAACACTGACTGCATTCAAAATGGCCACTTGCCTCCCAGCACATGGCCTGCCGGTACCAGCACTCAAAATAGCCCCCACCCACATGGCCTGTCCCCATGAACACCCCAAAAAATCGAAAAACACAGAAAAATCAGCACAATCCCAAGCCATCTAGGCCCTCCATGATTGTTTAAATTCAAGACATCCCACAGAAAGACTAGGCACATGCAACACTCACTACCCCTGGGCATAAAGGTTGAAAAGTAGGCAAAATGGTTGCAGGCCTAACAACACTGACTGCATTCAAAATGGCCACTTGCCTCCCAGCAAATGGCCTGCCTGTACCAGCACTCAAAATGGCCCCACCCACATGGCCTATCCCCATGAACACCCCAAAAAATCGAAAATCACAGAAAAATCAGCACAATCCCAAACCATCCAGGCCCTCCATGATGTTTAAATTCAAGACACACCACAGAAAGACTAGGCCCATGCAACACTCACTACCCCTGGTGAAAAGGCCACAACAACAGGCCAAAAAAAACGAAAATCACAGAAAAATCAGCACAATCCCAAGCCATCCAGCCCCTCCATGATGTTTAAATTCAAAACACCCCACAGAAAGACTCAGTGCACCCACCACTGAGTACCCCTGGGCAAAAGGCCCCAAAACAGCCCAAAAATCGGAAATTCCAAAATTGTAGTTGCAGCAACTGTAATGCCCCAAACAAACTTACTTGTGAAATTTCTAATCCAAAAGTGATCCAAAGAAAGTTAAAAAGGCCTCAAATCCAAATATCCAGCAGCATCCACAAAAAGTAATCCTTCCAGCTCCAGATCCAAATGAAAAGTGACCAGGAGATGGACAAAGCACTGGGAGGAGCCTGCTGGACAGGAACAGGAAGTTGAAGACTGTGGGGCACTTCCTTCCTCCCACCCCCCCCTCCCCAAAATGGACTCCTCGCAAAAAAAGTGCAGGCAAATGTCAACCTGAGGATTTATTCAGATAAAAATCATGATTTCCATAAGGTTTATGCTGCTTGCTGGTGGATTTCTTGTGCAGAATTGCAAATTTTGTATTTTCACGAGTGCGAGATTGTTGCTGCTCGTCGCATCTACAAGCTCGCAATTGCGAAGTCCCGTGATACGTGATCACGGCGTACTCGCGTTGACAAACTCTCGCTGTGCAAGTTGGCAAGCCGCGATTACGTAATCGCGCTCGCCAAATTCCCGCAGGATCCCGCAGCAAGATCCAAAATGGCGCAGCACTCGCAAAATATCAAGAAAAACAACTCGGCAAACGCTGAATGATGGTAAGTAAACGCTGCGCGCAACAAAATTGTATCACCAAGAAAAAAAAATCCGCTGCGTGCGAATTTGCGGATTTTCGGTAAATTCGCGAGCGTTCGCGGATTGCGAATTTACTGAAAATCCGCAAAATCCGCGAGCGTAATGGATTTTGCGCCCATGCTTATTCGTCAAGCAGGGGCCGAGATAAAAGGGGGGTCCCAAAACGTGTTTTCTCCATGTTAATTTCCATAGGGCGGTCAAACTCACTTTTAGCCGGAACAGCTGAATGGATTTCCACCAAACTTGGCAAAATTGTAGGGACTGGTACCCCGATGTGCCTTTGCTATGTCTCAAGATATATGCTCCAGTGGTTTTTATGAAAATTAACTTTGAAAAAATATATATTGGGCTACATTGGGCTATATATATGTTAGAACCCAAATGTAGCCCAATGTAGCCCAAAGATGGCCACCAGAGACAAAAAAAAACAAATGTAGCCCAAATATCAGCCAGATGTAGCCCAACTATAGCCCAATGACAGAATGTCCCAGAGTGTTCTAAAGAACAACTAGAGCGCTAACAGTCTTACGTATGACAAAAGTATGGCAAACCTGAAGTCATCTTGATTGGAATAAAGTGTTAACACTTAAAACATTTAATTTGCAAAGGAACAAAATGAGGGGTTCATTTTGCCATAGAAATTATTATTAGTGCTGGAGAAAGAAAAATTAGGGCACATTTTGAGTGACTTCTCAAATCTTCTTATATTTCATTAAAAAAATTCTGATATGCAGTCTCCCAAGATGGCCACCAGAGACAAAAGAACCCAAATGCAGCCCAAATATCAGCCAGATGTAGCCCAACTATAGCCCAATGACAGAATGTCCCAGAGTGTTCTAAAGAACAACTAGAACGCTAACAGTCTTACTTATGACAAAAGTATGGCACACCTGAAGTCATCTTGATTGGAATAAAGTGGCAACTCTTAATACATTTAATTTGAAAAGGAACAAAATGAGGGGTTTTATTTTGCCATAGAAACAAACGTCTCTGCTTGAAGCGCTCTGTCTCCCAGACACGCACTCAGCGTCCACACGAGGCTTAAGCAAGACTCAGACACACAGGCAAACCAGATGGACTACCATTGTGGGACCTTTATGTGGGAACATTCATGGCACTATAACTCAAAAGGGAAACAGTAGCAAGTTGCGTTAACTAAGAAAACACTTTCTTCTTTCTTTCCTTTTTTTCACTAAGGGTGTCACCAAGTTTTAAATATGACCTCATGTCGGCTGTGAATTTTAACATGCTATATGAAGGAAAGGTCATAAATTATGTTGACACTAGGTTCTGGTGATAAATGTAACTATGTAAAAATGTCTAAAAAAACAATTTTGAAGTAATGCTCGTTCTGGGTGCATAAATGTATTACATTATACAATACAGGTTCAGCCACATTGTAACCATGGCAAAATCTAGTTTCAACCTGTACCTTAATTGAACTCAATTGAATGTCACGCCCAGTTCTCTGTGCATATATAAACGCTCAAAATTCTTATGCAGATGTAGTGAACAAGGCGGCAACGCCGAAACGCGTCTAAGCAGACACTGATCTATGAATAAAAGTTTGGATTCAGATTCACGGAGTCAGCGCCTTCTTCAATCGTATGAGCATGGTATGAAAGAATATATATATATATATATATATATATATATATATATGTATATATATATATATATATATATATATATATATATATATATATATATATATATATATATATTCACTGAAAAAAACATAGGTTATAGACCATATATAGTTAGGGATTCGCATTTACAAAACCTTGAAAATTCACTGAAAAAACCATAGGTTATAGACCATATATAGTTAGGGATTAGCATTTACAAAACCTTAATTTACTCGCACAAAACCATAGAAATTCGCATATATAGTTAGTTGCAATAACTATATATCGCGCACCCGCAATCCACTGCTGATGATGTCACATATTACATCATTCATGACATGCTCAGTGACATCACTGATGACATCAATGATGACATCTCAAATGACATCACTGATGACAACATCCAGTATGTTTCTGTAAAGTTAAAATATGTCTTACATATTGAAGAATGAGTGGATGTATAAGTGTCTGGATGAAGGATTTAGTAGGTGCATGACTGACTGTATGAGTAAGTGATTAAATGTGTCTCACTGAGTGCATGGGTTAGTGACTAAACTGTCTTAATGTGTGCATCATTATGTCTGTTGTTCTGTAAACTGCTGCATGTGTTGATCAGTAGCTATATGAGTAACTATATGGGTTATTGATTGGTTGCCCAAGTATTTGTATGGGAGACTGAGTGTGTGTGTGGGTGGCTGGGAGGTGTATGACTCTGTGCATAGATGTGTGAGCAGTGGATTCACTAGATGTATGGGTTCAAAAGTGCATGTGGAAACAGCTGTATGGGCGGTTGACTGTGTGCATGAGTCTATTGGTGAGTGAATGGATATCTTAGTGCTACATGTCAAAGTAAGTACATATGTAAAACACAGTACATGTGAGAGTTGACATACATAAATAACTGTGCATGAGAGCCAGTGAATGTGTGAGTGGCTGTATGGATCATTGTGAACTTGTATCAGGGATTGTATAAGAGAGTAAATGTGTGTTAGTATATGTTTGAATAAGTAAGGTGTGTATAACTGTGTAGTTGAGGAAATTGAGGTGTGATTGATTCTTTGCATGACTGACTAGGTGTGTGAGTAACTCCATGGATGAGTGACAGTCTGTGAGTGTCTGTTTACACTGATTGTATCTAAGGTTATATTAGAGTCTGAAGAGGTTCATCGTATTATCACATGAATGATATCATCAGTGATGTGATCAGTAATGTCAAATGAGATGTCATCAGTGATGTCATTTGAGATGTCATCAGTGATGTCATTTGAGATGTCATCAGTGATGTCATCAGTGATGTCATTTGAGATGTCATCAGTGATGTCATCAGTGATGTCACTGACCATGTCATGAATGATATAATATGTGACATCATCAGCAGTGGATTGCGGGTGCGCGATATATAGTTATTGAAACTAACTATATATGCGAATTTCTATGGTTTTGTGCGAGTAAATTAAGGTTTTGTAAATGCTAATCCCTAACTATATATGGTCTATAACCTATGGTTTTTTCAGTGAATTTTCAAGGTTTTGTAAATGCTAATCCCTAACTATATATGGTCTATAACCTATGTTTTTTTCAGTGAATTTCAATGGTTTTTTAATAGCAAATATAAAAAGCTGTCAAATGTCAAGTACGTGATAGGTAAAAACATTTTCGTGTTTATGCACGCTGATGTGCTTTGAACGCTGCCCCCCTCCCCCCCTCTTTTCTCTTAGGAGTACTCTCTCTTTGCAGATAGTGAAGGGTAGTTAACGCAGGCCTTTGCCCCCGTTGTAATCCGTCGTGCCTGCTTCTCTCTCCATTTGATTGATTGTTATCCAAGCATTTACTGTTTTAGAACTGGTTCTCTTTGGTTCATTCTCTATTTACAAACAAGCACAGAGTCGCAATACTCTGTTTAGTCTTTGCAGATAGTGAAAAATCATTTAAAAAAACAAAAGGAATCGAGCAAAATCAGTAGGCCACTAATGGGATCTCTTTTTGACCTCGCTAAAATAGAAACATTAACAACAACCCCTCATGAGAAATACGAAACTAGTGAGATGAACTGAGCTCCACACCATGATGGCTGCAAGACAGCTCGGCTCCGCCACCCACCTCACCCAAAATAACGACAAACCCTATGCAAATATTATAAATATATACAACACACCAGCAAAGTAACAGGGTAAAACATTTTATTAAATAACTATTTACATAACTATTTTATACTTTTTGTTGCCCGATCCGGCTAGCTCAATCGATCGAGCATGAGACTCATGCACTCTGATCTCCTTGGCCTCAGTCAAGCATCAATAGTAAGATTTTCATACATGAGTGTACATTCATGGTTTTGGTCCCTGAGTTGCTTCGATGTCACTGCCTTGCACAAATGGCATAAGTCCTGGATGTTGGGTGCCATAGTTCAAAGTTCTGAGCAGCGCTTGCAACACTGTCTGAAGCTTATTTGCACCTGCTGCAGCTTCACTATTCTCAAAGTAAGTGGGGGCCGTTTGTGGACCTGACTGCATTTGAAAACAATGTGATGCGGTGCCTCCCTAAACCGCTTGACGGAGGCCCCCGAGGGGCGGTGTGATGGCGCAGACTTGGAGGGGGCGCTTGGCTCCGACCCCCTCCCCAAGTCTTGTTGCCCTGGTGTGGCCTGAGATCGCCCTTGACATAGGCGGCCGGCTCCCGGGGTCAAGCGGAACTTTTTGCCTTTTGGTGACTCTTCCATTCTGGACCTTGTCCCACAATCTGTTCGACCTGAAGACACGTCCTGCGGTGCCCTAGTCCGACCATCACATATTCCTGCGCCAGGAAACGGCGTGGGATGCACTAGAAGGGAGAAGCGGCGCGAACGAGCCTCCCCCACCTCCCCAGGTGGAGGTTTTTCAGGTACACCCCAGCGCTTTACGCAACCAGCTGAGTTGCGCCCGCTCTTGCGGCTACAGCGTCTCGCCCACCATCCACTTGAATTGAGCCAACTCTTGCAGTGCAGCGATATCGCTGCACCGCAAGAGTGGGCGCAACTCAGCTGAATGGCGGATTTTGGCACAGTGTACCAAAAGCGGGCGAAATGGCAACTGAAACGGTAAAGGGGCGCCCCACTACAGCAGACGAGCCTCCACCTGGGGAGGCCCGTTCACGCCGCCTACCCCCGCCCCCCTCCCCGGGGCGCCCCACGCCATTTTTCGGAGCAGCATTATAGGATACCAAAACCAGTTCGGCAACTTTTTTTTTTTTTTTTTTTTTTTTTTGGAAGACCTTTATTGCACATTATACATATACACAGCGGTGTGCCTACAACCCACTGCTGGGGCCGGCCGCAATCCGTGTACCACATAAATCACACGAGCTTAACAGCACACGCCAGTGACAAAGGTGCAGGAGTCCAGAAGTCATAGCTCACGAAGGCACTACAGTTGAACCAGATAAAATATTGACAGCACACCTTCAGAGTGCGGCCGTATCACCCCCATGTGATCTTGGTCTAATTTTCAGTTTTGCATAAAGAAAGGTAACACCAACAACTCCCAAACCCTCCCCCCCCATCTTTCTCCTGGTTGCAGCAAGTAACCCAAGTCCAGTAGGCATAGTGCCATAGGGCAGCCAATGTAGCAGATGTCCAACAGTGCATCCCCAAGGTAGGGAACCCTCACCCCCGTCTTGTAATCAACCAGAGGCCGTAGTGCAGCTCGGGAAATACTTCACACCGTGCCAGTCTCAGCAAACCACGACATTCCCCCGACATGTCCCCCGTCCAATCACCCTGTGCCAGACACAGATCTCTCATAGTAACATCTTAGGCAGCGCCAGCCTCCCCGTCCGACAGAGCATCATGCACACTCTCGTCGCTGTCGGTGGCAGTTAAGGACAATATATAGAGTGTAAATGGAGCCCACACATCCCTCGGGCGTGACGCCGTAGGCAACTCGTCATAGTAACAGCTCAATTGGTCCCTGCAATAGGCCATATCCTTCAGCCACAGTTGCACCTCAGGTGCTCTCCTCCCTCCCCACACCATAGCAACCCTCCTTCTAGCCAGTTGAAGCGCCAGTACCACCAGCCGCCGCGAGGACGCAGCCACGCCAGAAGCCATGCCCAAGAGACACAAGCGCACATCCAGTCGCACCTCAGTCGAAGCCATGACAGTCAGCCTCTCAGTCACCTCCTTCCAAAAGTCGTAGACGCGCGAGCACCCCCAGGCCAGGTGTACAAAGTCAGCGTCCTCAGCTCCACACCGGACACAGTGAGCAGTGGCCCGAAGCCCATACCGCACCAGTTGAGCAGGCGTATAGTACCACTGTTGTAGAAATTTATAATGCAGAAGGCGGAAATTGCCATTGATCACATACCCCCCAGTCATAGCACAGCATTCATTCCATTCCTCATCACTCAGCGGTTCCGGGAGACTCCTATCCCACCTCGCTCTAGCCAGTGTCGCCCCCCCACCTTCGTCCTCCTGCGCAGCCTTGTATAGTTTAGATAGCAGTTTAGTCCTGTCCCTGGCCGTATACAGCAACTGCAAGGCCCCCAGGGCCGGTGGCTCCTCAGGATACGTTGGGTATAAGTCACGTACAGCGGCCCGAAGTCTGACATACACAAAGGTGGACATTGTAGCATTCGTCGAGCGAGTTGTCAGCTCCCGAGAGGAGAGAAACGACGCTCCCGGAAATAGGTCCCCCATAGTCTGTAGTCCAGCCTCCCGCAGGATCTGCAGCCCGCCAGGTTCGCCCGACACAGAGATATCTGAGTGATAAAGCAGTGGCATAGCCGGGGCGTATAGCGGGAGTCTACCAGCACGTGCAGCCAGGCTGACCCATGCAGTCGCCGTGAGCCGCACAGTATCAATCTCCCCCTTCTCAAACACCGAGTGCTTATTCACGATCATAGTCCTCAGCGGATACGGCAGAACCGCGCTCGCTTCCAGCGCCACGTGCGGTGTGTATGGCGGGGCATTTATCCAGTAACTCGCAAAGTGTGCCTGTGCACACAGATAGTAAAGTCTCATGTCCGGCAGGGCGAACCCCCCCAGACCGTATGGCTTGATCAGCACCTCCCAAGCCACCCGCGGTTTCTTGCCAGCCCACGTGAGCGATATCAAGAGGGACCTTAGCCTCGCAAAGAAAGGGGACCGCAGAGGAACCGGAATGTTCGTAAATAGATAAAGAAATTTCGGTAGTACCACCATTTTGATCAAAGACACGCGATCCGCCAGGGTCAGTGGGAGACGAATCCATCTCGCCACTTGATCCTCTAGGTTAGAAATAGCTACACCGTAGTTGGCCCGTATGACTTCATGACAATCCCTATGCACCCAAACGCCCAGGTACCTAACCGACTCCGACGCCCATTCCAGCGGGAACTCCAGTGGAACCTGACAAGTGCCGTCCGTGAGTGGCAGCACAACTGACTTGTCCCAATTTATGGTCAGGCCCGAGTGACGGCCGAATTTAATGAACTCTCGAAGTATGCGTTCCAGGTGGATAGCTGGGTCCCTGACATATAGGACCATGTCATCAGCATACATGGACACAGCCAACGATCTGAGAGGGAACCTTAAAGCTGCCTCCGCACATCTTTGCCGTAAGACACAGGCCAACGGCTCCATCATGATGGCAAAAAGCAGGGGCGAGAGAGGGCAACCCTGCCTCGTCCCCCGCTGAATCGGGAAGGAGGAAGAGACATGTCCATTGACCCTAACTCTCGCCGTGGGTGCAGTATACAACAGGGCAATAAGGGACGTGAAAAAGAAAGGCACCCCCATCCGATGCAAAACGGCCAGCATATACTTCCATGCCACTGAATCAAAGGCCTTGGCGGCATCAAGCATGACCGCCACCGCGGCTAGCTCTGGCTTAAGGAGATGTAGGACAGCGAATAGGGTCCTCAGATTGTGAGTGGTGGATCGGAGAGGGATGAATCCGGACTGATCCGGCAATACCATAACCGGCAGGAGGAGACGCAGCCTAGTGGCTAACACTTTGGCAATTATTTTAACATCAGTGTTCATGAGTGAAAGGGGGCGGTACGAATCGCATCTATTCATAGGTTTCCCCGGCTTAGGGAGCGCCACTAAGAGCGCCTCCCGCATAGTCCCGGGTAGCCGTCCGCATTCAAATGCCTCTTCCAGGACCAGTGCCAACTGCGGAATTAACAAATCTGCATATGTTTTATAAAATTCGGCGGGTAGCCCATCAGTGCCAGCCGCCTTCCCGTTCGGGAGCGCTGCTATTGCATCTCTAAACTCCGCCTCAGTTACGTGATGCAGTAGGAATTCCTGTTGACCCCTGGAGAGCCACACCAGAGCAACATCCTCCAAGTATCGCGTTATTTCGTCCTCCTCCGCCGTGACCCTGTGCTCATGGAGCTGCGCATAGTGTCTCGAGAAGCAAGCTAATATACCTTCCGTCGTAGTCACCACGCTCCCCTGATCTTCAATTTCTAATACCGTGCAGTGTTTCGCCCAAGGTTCTCTAATGCGATCAGCAAGTCCCTTACCCGGCCTGCCCCCTTCACCGTAATATCTGGCCGTAGCACGTTTGGAAAGAAATTTCACCTCCTGGTCTGCCAGATCATTATATTCTGTAACCTTCGCCCTAACATCCGCTAATAACGTGACTTCCGCCCCCTCCTCCAGTCGGCGTTCTAGAACCAGCAACTCCCTTTCTAGTTTGGACATAGCGTCCCTGATGGACGTGAGAACCCCGGACCGCAACCCAATACACGCACCCCGCACTGAGACCTTGAAGGCCTCCCACACCGTAAACATACTGTCGACGGAACCCACATTGTTCACAAAGAACTCCTCAACTATTTGCCTCAGACGTTCACACAACACTTGATCTGTTAACACACCAGGGGAGAGTCGCCAAGTAAACGGAGCAGGGGCATGCGTAGGTATCTGCAGCTTCACTGTAACAGGGGCATGGTCGGAAAGCGTACGGGGGAGGTGTTCTGCATTCAGCACCCATCCACTCACATCCCGGGTCAGCAACCAATAATCCAGTCTCGACCACGTACCATGCGCTGATGTGTAGCAAGTCCCCTCCCGCCTGCCAGGATTTCGCAATCGCCAAACATCTAGCAGATGCAGCCCAGTCATACCCTCGCACACTGCATCCGCCGCTCTCTTACGCTCACATGGCTGATCACGCCTCCTATCTAACTCTGAATCCAACGTGACATTCCAGTCCCCCCCACAGAGAATAGCCGATGGTGGTAGACTATATAGCTTGTTCCAGAGTGCCGTGAAGAAATCAGGGTCATCTACATTAGGTCCATACACATTCAACAGAGTGATTAGCGTGCCACACAATTTACCCTGCACGACAATATATCTACCATCCTGGTCTACCTCCTCGTACAGCACCTCAAACGGGATATTCTTTTTTATCAAAATCATTACCCCACGGGCATAGGAAGAGTATGCCGTGGCCCACCTCGCCCCCGCCCATTGTTTGCCCACCACCTCGGCTGCTTTGCCCTTGAGATGTGTCTCCTGAAGAAACGCCACCTGCACACCATGTCTATTTAGAAAGGTAAGCATTTGTCGAGTTTTCTGCGGCTTATTGAGACCTCGGACATTCCATGTAACGCACGTGACAGTACCCCCCCTATCCATATCGCAAAAAATATAAGCACCCTGACAGGAGGTCGTTCCTCAGCAGCCCCCATCTGCTAGACCAGCCCTCAGCGCTCACCAACCCGGAGATAACACCTCTGGCACACTGTAAGGTCACAAAACCCCGCCCGATGCCCATCCCACAGCCCGTAGTATCTCTAGACTTGCACCCCTTGACCAGGAAAAACAGCAACATCCCAACAGATCCCAACACCCCAGCCCCCAACCCACCACCCACTTCAGCACTCCCAATTTGCCAAAGCCTCCCCGTTTCCCCCCCCTTTGCAACCCCCAACAATGCAAACAGCCATATTCGGGGTCTCCCATATCCGGGGGCGTAGTGGCGCACCACTCTCGCCAGAACTGACGAGAGCGCAAACCATCGCCGTGAACAACTACCCCAACCCCTCCACCCACACCCACAGCCAAAGCATGAAACATGTTGGTAAGCATATATCAGTACATTGCACCGAGTGCCCCCGGAGGCGCCCACACCCCAGAGAGCGGCACCCGAATCCAAGAAAGGCCATTACATCCAGCGGCTATTCACATAGAACACAATCAGGCCATGTTCAATCAGGGTCAGCCGGGGGAAAGCCCCAATGGAGCAACATATCAGCAGTGGCAAAGCAGCGTCAGCCAGTGCAAACCCCAGCCGCATCTTGTGGAGCAAAAGTACAGAGCAGATCCGTTGCTAAATCGCCTGGACGGCTCTCATTCAGAAATTGCGCGCAATATCAGAGGCGTCCCAGGAAGGGCCTCCGCAGTTTCCTCATCACCGCGGCTAGCAGTGTAATGCAGTTCAGGCCTCCTCGTCCAGTCTTTCATCATCTCCTTCATGACGCCCAGGCGGTTCTTTAGCACGTTTTTTCAGCCTTTTAGCGTAGTCCATGGCTGCTTTTGGTGAAGAGAATATCTTGTTATCCGAAGGAGGCCCAATCCGAAGGCGCGCTGGGTACAACATGGCATAAGCTATGGTCTCGGCCCTCAGTAACTGTTTCACCGCAGCGAATTCCTTGCGAGCAGTCTGCACCGCCATGGTGAAGTCGGGATAAAACTCCAGTTTGTTACCCTGGTATTCTATGGAGCCCTTTTCCCTGGCGAGCCGGAGAATAGTGTCCCGGTCCCTGTAGTTCAGGATCCTAGCCACGATAGGTCGCGGTGGCGCCCCGGGCGGGGGCTTCTTAGCCAGGGACCGGTGTGCACGTTCCACAATAAAGACACGAGACAGCTGGTCCGCCCCAAATATGTCGACAATCATGCGTTCCATGTAGTCCTCCATGCGCCCCACGTTTGTGGACTCTGGCAAGCCCGTGACGCGAACATTGTTCCTCCTGGACCTCCCTTCTAACTCCTCATTCTTCGCTTGTATGACCGCCAGCACTCTCTCCATACTGAACACTTTGGACGATACCGTGGCCAGGCCATCTTCCGTGGCGGATACTCGTTGCTCCACCTCTCCCATCCGCTCATTTTGTCGGTCAAATTGCGTCGCCATTTGGTCTAGCCGGTGATTCACTGACTCCATTGTGCCTTCAATGGACTGCAGAGTCTTCTGCATAGCCACCAGCGTGGATTCCAGATTAGGCGTACCCCCGACGGCCCCAGCTTGGTCAGAGTCCGCGGGCACCTGTGAGGATGTAGGCGCAGTCTTTTTCGCCTCGAAATTGAGTTTAGGCTGACTTCTCTCGGGCCTGCCCATGTCTGCGATCTATCCCGGCACGGTCCCAGGCTCAGCCACGTGGGGTGCGGTCACCAGAGAAGGCTATCAAGTCCGTAGCAGAGGTCCCACCAGTCGCAGCACTGCGTAGAGTAGGCCCAGGTCCAGGCCCCACCGCCACTTCAGACTATCACCAGCGGCTCTGCCACACCGGTGGGCAATGCGCGCCAATTGAGTCCCTGCGCAGCCACACAGTTTAAGCAGACACCGGATTGCACAGTCCCCAAAGTAACAGAGTGGGCGACTTAATTCAGCCTTATAGTCCGGATCCTCTCTCCAGGATCACCGATGAGCAGGAGAGGCCGTGCTAAATATGCGCCGAGCGCCGAAGCACAATGTTCAGCAGCCAGGAGAGCCCAAAATGGTGGGCGCCCCGCAGGTCCGCAACGCACAGTGCAGTAGGCCTCCCAGCAAATGTGCGAGATGTAGAGACTGCCCCTCAGTGCCCCAGATCGTGGTCCCGCTGTAGCGCTGGTCCGGTCAATTTACAGCGCTCCTCTGCCGATCCTTTCCCCAGCCCCCCCGGCCCCAGCTCGCGCAGCGCGGGCTATCGCGGCCCGGCGCCACCTCCGCAGCCCCGGGCTTGCGTAGCGCCCCGCCCCACTCACCGAGACCAGCAGGGCCAAGTCCAGGCCGACCGATGCACCGACGCCGCTGTAGAAGGATTCCAGCGCCGCCTCCGCCACACCGCCTCCGCAGGATCAAAGCGCCGCCTCCGACTCTCCGCTATCACAGGCAGCAGCGGCAACAAGGGCCCGGACCGCAGCGGGCCTCCGCACCCTCTCCGCCGAGGCCGCAATCTCCGACGTCCCGGCCCGGGACAATCCAGCCGCAGGCGCCCGCAGGACAACTGCAATCCAGGCACGGAGCGCCCCAGGGAGCCCCCGATGCCAGCAGGGCAGGCTCAGCCGGGGTGCAGGGCAAAGGCGCCGGGTAGGGCAGGATAAATAATCGGATTTTCGATGGTTGTGGCAGAGCCTCACACAAGTGCGGCCATCTTGCCCGGCGCCCTCTAGCGCCCCAAGCCCAGTTCGGCAACTTACTGGACATCACCTGGATGCCATCCACATCTCAGCGCGTTCTGCTGCCTTGGGACTATTCGCACAACAGACCACTACTGACGAGGCCTCCCCCCTCCCCTTCCCCCCCGGGGCGCCCCACGCCGTTTTTCGGAGCAGCATTGTAGGATACCAAAAACCAGTGCGGCACCCAGGTGACATCACCTGGGTGCCGTCCAGAACTCAGCACGTTGTGCTGCCTTGGGACTATTCGCACAAAAAACAGCTGCTGACCATTGTTGCTTCTTTTTTCAAAAAATGTTTTAAATGTGTTTACTGTTTTTGTTGCGTTGTATATATTTATAAGTTATTAAAGTTTTATAATCCTACTACTTTGTTGGAGTGCTATATATTTTTAATATGACACATAATTGTAAAAACTTTGATGAACAAAGAGGCATCCCTGGAATCTTCCGCTTCAGGCTCGGTCCCACACACCCTCACAGTGAGAATCCCCTCCCCAATCACAATACAGGATGGTTATCAGATAGTAGGAACGCGTGTGCTGTGACGGATCTCATGAGGTGGGGCCTTGATCTACTGTAACTCCTTTGAACAGGGGTGATTCATTAAAGTTGGGGCCATAAACTACATCCGCACGGCTAGGTGATAGCCTAGGACCGGCCTGGACAATTAGACACAGAGGAAGAGGGTGCGGTAGTGAATAGGGTGAAAGGGAGGTGTCGGGCGGGCACAGGGTGTGATTCTCAGGGAAGAACAGCGCAGATGGGGGGAGGTTTATAGCCCATGCATGAGAGAGAGAGCGGGGGGGACCAGTGCGTGGGGGAGATGCTTGCGAGGGTGGGGAGCCATGCTGAGGATCGGCGACGTGCAGAGAGTTGGTCTGGTCAAGGCATCTAAAATGGCTGCCGTGCACGACAAAATTGTGGCATTGGAAAAAAGGCAAGATGGCGCAGACAATGTTTATCAATACGGATTAATTTATAACAATTATTTTTAACAAAATATTTACTCGCAGTGACAAAATGGCGGTCAACACTTCCTGATTTCCTTCGAATCGAACGTTAACAGACGTCACGCAGCAAAAAAAAAAAACGCTCACGCGCAGCCGCTGGAAGACATGTATCAACATATATGAGCCTCCTCAGCCACCCTCAGAAAACATAAAGGGTCAGGATACGTCTCCTGTACCCCCTTATACCCTGTAATTTAATTAAAATGAAATACAAAATGGCGAATTCCCGTTTCGCTACCTGTTCGCGAACCGGGAAGGGCTTCTACCGTGAAAAATCAATTTTTTTTTTCCCACGGGACCCTTTATTAACCCCAACATTATTCCTAGTGGGTCAAGAGGGGTCTACCTTGCCCCCTTTCATTAAATTCCCCCTTCGTTTTTCTCCTCCTCTTTTCTCTCGATCCTACCGAGAGACAAGATGGCGGCCGCTCCGAACTGTTTAGAATGTTGACAGACACCGGAGAGCCAATCAGCTTCGCTTCGCAAAGCTCCGTTACGCGACATCGCCATCGCTATCCCAGAGGGCTACAAGATCGTCCGGAGGGACCGAAACGCCAACCAGATGGGAGGAGGCATCGCCATCATCCACAGGAACACCATCCGTCTCACGACCAGCACCGACAACACCCTGACCAGCGCCGAACACCTGCATTTCCAGATCCACACCAACCCGAACACCACCCTCAGAGGCACCCTGATCTACCGACCCCCTGGACCACACACGCAAATCAGTGAGGACATCGCCGACTTCGTCAGCCCACATGCCCTCCCCTCCGCTGACTACATCCTCCTGGGAGACCTCAACTTCCATCTGGAGAACAACAATGACCACAACACCAGCACCCTGCTCGACAACCTCGCCAACCTGGGACTCAAGCAACTGGTGTCCACCCCCACCCACCTCGCTGGACACACACTCGACGCCGTCTTCTCATCCAGCACAGACATCGACTTCAGCCACGCCACAGAGCTTCAATGGACGGACCACAGCTGCGTCCACTTCACCTTCAAGAGAACGACGACCCACCATCACCAGCAACAGACCGCCCGCAGAAGCTGGAACAAGATCACAGCAGACCAGCTCGCCACCTCCCTGAGCCAGCACCCTCCTGCCAGCTCAGCGAACCCCAGCCAGGCCGCCGACAACCTCACGAAGTGGATCAGCAACTGCGCGGACGAACTCGCCCCGCTGAGGACCCCGCCTAGCAGACCCGGCAGCAAGAAGGCCCCATGGTTCACCGACGAACTCAAGAGCTCCAAGAAGAACTGCCGAGCCCTCGAGAAAGTCTGGAAAAGGGAACCCACACCGGACAACAGGACCTCCTACAAACTTGCCACCCGGAAACACCACCAGCTGATCCGCGCCGCCAAGAAAACAGCATTCAAGGACCGGTTGGACAACAACGCACACAACTGCAAGGAACTCTTCAACATCGTGAAAGAGCTTTCCAACCCCAGCGCAGGAAACAACGACATCACCCCATCGCAAGACCTCTGCAACTCCCTCGCCTCATACTTCCACAACAAGATCACGGACATACACAGCAGTTTCAACAACCAACCAACGCACACCATGACCGACCAACCACCCCCCCCCCCCACCACCACCCTCCACGCCTGGACCCCGATCAGCACCGAAGACACCATCCGCACGATGAACTCCATCCACTCCGGATCACCGACCGACCCCTGCCCTCACCACGTCTTCAACAGGGCCGACGCTGTCATCGCACCCCACCTGCGAGACATCATCAACACCTCCTTCGACACCGCCACCTTCCCTGAGAGCTGGAAACACGCCGAACTCAGCGCTCTACTCAAGAAACCAACAGCGGACCCCACCGACCTCAAGAATTACCGCCCCATCTCGCTTCTCCCGTTTCCAGCCAAAGTCATCGAGAAGACCGTCAATAAGCAGATGGCCGCCTTCCTCGAGACGAACGGATCCCTCGACCCCTCACAGTCCGGCTTCCGAGCCAAACACAGCACCGAGACCGCCCTCATCGCCGCCACCGATGACATCCGAGCCCTGATGGACAATGGAGAAACAGCGGCCCTCATCCTCCTAGACCTCTCCGCGGCATTTGACACGGTCTGCCACCGCACCCTAGTACGGCGCCTCAGCAACATCGGAATCCAGGACAAGGCGCTGGAATGGATCATCTCCTTCCTCGACGGAAGAACACAGAGAGTCCGCCTACCACCGTACAAGTCAGAGGCCTCCGAAGTCATCTGCGGCGTCCCCCAAGGATCATCCCTGAGCCCCACCCTCTTCAACGTCTACATGAGCCCCCTCGCGGCCATCGTACGCAAACACCACCTCAGCATAATCTCCTACGCCGACGACACCCAGCTGATCCTCTCCCTGACCAACGACCCCGCCTCCGCCAGAGCCAACCTGCACGAAGGGATGAAAGAGGTAGCCGAGTGGATGACGACCAGCCGCCTGAAACTGAACTCGGACAAGACGGAGGTCCTCATCCTGGGCTCCTCACCCTCCGCCTGGGACGACTCCTGGTGGCCTCCCGCCCTGGGCACCGCACCCAAACCGACAGACCATGCACGAAACCTGGGCTTCATCCTGGACTCCTCCCTCTCCATGACCAGGCAAGTCAACAACGTCTCCTCGGCGTGCTTCAACATCCTACGCATGCTACGGAAGATCTTCTGGTGGATCCCCACAGAGACCAGGAAGACCGTCACCCAGGCCCTCGTCACCAGCCGACTGGACTACGGTAACGCCCTCTACACCGGTACCACCGCCAAGCTCCAGAAGAGACTCCAGCGGATCCAAAACGCCTCAGCCAGACTCATCCTCGACATCCCACGATCCAGCCACATCTCCGGACATCTGAGAGACCTTCAATGGCTCCCCGTCAACAAGAGAATCACCTTCCGCCTCCTCACCCACGCACACAAAGCCCTACACGACCAAGGCCCGAGCTACCTCAACAGCCGAGTCAACTTCTACGCTCCCAAACGCCACCTCCGATCAGCCAACCACGCCCTCGCCGCCGTCCCCCGCATCCGAAGAGCGACTACAGGAGGGAGGTCCTTCTCCTACCTGGCCGCCAAGACCTGGAACTCCCTCCCGTCCGACCTGCGCCTGACCCAAGACCACCTCTCCTTCAGGAAGAAGCTGAAGACCTGGCTGTTCGAGCAGGAGCGGCACCCCCCCCCAGCGCCTTGAGATCCTACAGGTATGTAGCGCGCTTTATAAGTGTCACTGATTGATTGATTGATTGATTGACAAGTTCGCGAACCGGAGCGCTACCCGGGACGCTGTCACAGATATATCTGTTTTTTAAAACGTTAATTTCTCAAAATCCACTGGAGCACATATATTGAGACCCAGCAAAGGCACATCGGGCTAACAGTCCCTACAATTTTGCCAAGTTTCGTGCAAATCCATTCAGCCGTTCGAGCTAAAAGTGAGGCCAAACGCCCTATGGAAAACTCAATGTTAAAAACACGTTTTGGGACCCCCCTTTTTTCTCGGCCCCCCCCTGACGAAACCCCCCCAGATTTTCAGGGACTGGTCAGAAACAAAATGTGCCATTTTCCTGAAAATGTAAGCCGATTCCGTCCACAAACGCCAAAGTTATTAGACATAGAATTTTCAAAATTCCCATAGAGAAAAAATCCTAACTATATATACCTACTGGCGACCGCCAGTAGGTAATATATATATATATATATTTAGGAATTAGCATTTAAAAAACCTATTAAATTCACTGAAAAAACCATAGGTTTCACACCAGTTATAGTTAGGTGGAAATTGTACTCGCATAAAACCATTGAAATTCCCACGTTATAGTTAGTTGGACTCACTATAACTTGCGCGTGCAATGCACTGCTGATGATGTCACATATTACATCACTCATGACATGGTCAGTGACATCACTCATGACATCACTGATGACATCTCAAATGACATCACTGATGACATCATCCAGTGAATGTGTATCTTTCTGAAAAATAATAATTTTTATATATGTATATCTAAAGGTTGATGGAAGAATAAATAGGTAAATAAATGTCTAAATGGATGTTTTTTTGTGTAAAATTGATTGGTTAACTGACTTATTAAATGTATCTTAGTGAATACATATATTAGCGAGTAAAGTTTAAATATCTGTATCTGTGTCTCACTTTGTGTATAGGTGGCTGCATGGGTTGGTGAGTAGCTACATGAGTGTGTATATGGGTTATTAGTTGTTTTTTTGAGTATCAGTATCAGTGTCTGTATGGTTCGGGGGATATTACTTGGAGCACAGATGCATGAATGAGTGACCCACTATTTGTATATATTTTGAAGACAGCATGTGTGCAAGACTGTATGGGTGGATGATTGTGTGCATGGGTGGGTTAGTGAGTATGTGTTTTTATAATTGATTGTTTAAGAGAGTAAATATGTTTCCGTTTCTGTAGAAGTATGTGTAGTGGTGTGCATATAGCAGTATAATCAAGTAAATGGTTTTTTGATAGTTTATTTGCATGTGTGAATTTGTGTGTGAGTAACTATATGGATGAGTATTAGTGTGTGTAACAGGATGTATAGATGTATGAGTACATATGATGAGTAAGTACATGCATGAGTGACTATATAGAACTGTTGGTGAATGAGTGGATGTGTATGTAGATGTTGGAATTACCTAATAAGTTGTTGTAATTGGTATTGGTTTCTCCTTTTTTAATAAAATGTTAGTTTCTATTTTTGAATGTGTGTGTCAAAGGTTATTTTATGCTGATAGGAGGTCTGCCACTTTGTCACAAGGATGTTGTCATCAGTGATGTCATTTGAGATGTCATCAGTGATGTCATGAGTGATTTCACTGACCACTGACCATGTCATGAGTGATGTAATATGTAACGTCATCAGCAGTGCATTGAACGCGCAAGTAATAGTGAGTCCAACTAACTATAACGTGGGAATTTCAATGGTTTTATGCGAGTAAAATTTTCCACCTAACTATAACTGTAAAATGTTTTTTTCAGTGAATTTAATAGTTTTTTTAAATGCTAATTCCTAACTATAACTGGTGTGAAACCTATGTTTTTTTCAGTGAATATATATATATATATATATATATATATATATATGTATGTATGTATGTATGTATGTATGTATGTATGTATATATATATATATATATATATATATATATATATATATATATATATATTTCTAAATATGCAACAAGCCAAAGTATCTAAAGACAGTGGTGTACATTATAAGGAAAAAGGCAGGGAAAAGGCCACTTAAATCACTGCAAAAACACATGTTAATCCAGCACAGGAATTTCAGACTGACTAGGCATCACTTTCATATATCTTTTTTATGTGCCATGTTTTTAACTTGCACCAAAATGTGCGTGCCAATTTTAAATGCAGTCTGTCTGAAGCACAAAAATAAAAAACAATGCCTGAACACAGATGAAATTTGCTCCATCACTGGAGGATTGGCAATATTAGGACAGGGGTTTCATGATTCAAGACTGCGGTAAAGGCTGATGGAACGATCAAAGACCATTTACGTGCTCTGCTCACATGGGCTTTATGAGTCATTTTAGCCAAGGACATATAGGGTTCTATAGTGCAGGTGTGGACTTATAACATTATCTCTTCCCTGAGTGCTTACATACTGCCTCTTTTGGCTCCAATAGTGCTAGCTTTGTAGGTAGAGGAGTAAAGGAAACGTATCACAATATACACTGCTAGCAGATGATGAAATGCTAGGGGTACAGAAAATTGAGCCATATTCATGTGCAGCACTGGGGCTAGGGGTCTCTGAATCGCTAGCAGATAAATAAAGGCAGAACACAGTAGGCTACAAAGTGCTTCATCATTGATGGTAACAAAGCATTCGGGTTAGGTACATAACTTATGTACCTATCTCAAATGCATTTATTACCATCTATGTAACAAAAGCCAACATTGGAGTGAAACTACGCAATGGCTTTAGTAAGGAGATGGCAAAGTACTTTATAGACGATTACGAAGCTCTAGAGTCAGACACTTAAACAAAAATTGAGACACCAATTACAATGTTTCATGCCCACTGCCGAAAAACCAACTCATTCAAATTCGCATACAGAGTGGTCAGAATTAAAATGATGCACTATAGAAAATTGCACAGAAATTACATTAGATAACAATGAAAGTGTTAGTGATGAGCAGCTGCGACTCAGTATGGGTGCCATAAAGCCAATTTTAAATGGCTGCTTTAAAATTCTGTCTGTGTTCAGCCTACCACAATACCACGATGGTACTGCAATTTTCACAATTGTCCCACTTTTCTTTAAAAGGCAATCAGGATGATCAAACAAAGCAGGAATGTTGTTCAGGCAATTAAATGTACATTGCACCCTTTATCATCCTTAAGGGCTGGCCCTGGATCAGAAACATCATTAATCATGTATCATACTGCCCAAAAACCCAAGCAAAAACCTAACAGCTGATTCAAGGCTGTCCTACTGTTCTTAATTGTACAGAGAGTGAAGCATGGCCACAGTCAAGTCTTGTCCTAAAAAATGCATGCTAAAAAACAATGTCTTTGTGCCTAGGGCAAATCTGATGTGAAAAGATATGTGCAGACATCGGCAAAAGGCTACCTCAGTGGCTATATTATTTATTTACAATTTGAACATTGAAAAGTGAAGAGATAGAACGCAGCAGCCCCAGAATCAAATCAAACTACCACAGTGTGACAATGAAGGTTCATGCATCTGTAAGGAACCATGAGGCTAAATCACCGACTGAAAAGCACTATTTAGGCTTTGAAAAGTGCACCTAGCCATGCCTACTATAGACCCCAACAGAAATTCTTAAATCCACATTAACTGAGAGGCTACTTGTTCCTTACCCGTTTGGCTACCTTCCTCGTACAACCTTCTTTTAGTGCAAACAGGGAAGGAGAGTAATAAAGTGGGGCATGGGCTGGCCGTGCTAGGCAAGGTGGGCTTGGGCAAACCTCAGTACTCGATAAAGGGGGTCAGTGTAATGTTAAAAAAGCAAGGCACCCCATGACTCCTTAAAGCCCACAACTACCAAGGGAATAGTCAAAGCACAAGGGACCACATTTATTTATTTATTTATTTATTTATTTTACTTATAAAGTTTTATAGAGCGCGAACCAGACCCAAAAAAGGGTATCAGAGATCTTTACATCAGGCATAAGGTGAAACATTTAAAGGAAGCAAATGTATTCAGAGAAAAAACACAGTCTGTGGGTAACGGGGAGTAACAACATTGAGAGAGCTTGTTATGAAACACCAATAGGAAGACCATTCAAGTTCGTGTGGGTCATCATTTCTCTTGGCAACAGTGAGAAGAATGTTCTGAGCCCAAAACCATTTAAGTACATGCAGGTCATACATTAAGCGCACCAGCGAATAACATTAGTTTGGGGATTGTCGCTCTTGTGACATGGTTGTCTTAATTTAAGGTAGGAAATTGCTCATCAGGAATAAGGAGGTAAAACCAACAATAACCAGCTGAGCAGCCACAACAGCTGGCATCCTACATGAATGTTTAGAGTGAAGCAACCTAGCCATCAGGGTCTAATAAATGCAGATCGGCATTCATTTAGTGTAGTAAAGTAGGATCTGATCTGCTTCTTATGGTTACCCCCACTTTTTGCTTGATGTTGCACCCTTTTTGACTAGTCTGACTGGGATCCTGCTCATCAGGACCCCAGTCTATCTGCTTTCTCCTAAATGCATGTACTTTGGTGCCGCAGCGTCAGGTGTTGGTCGCTTTATACCGAAGTGGAGCCCTTTCTCTTCCCACATTTTCGTCCAGCCTGGATAATCTGAGGAACTTGACTGGAGCAGCGGAGGGGGACCGGGAAGCAGCGTGAGGGAAAAGCGCATACTGCAGCCCAAGGACTACATCCCCCAGGAGTCACCCTGAGCCCACACCTGCAGTGGAGCTTGAGCACAGCCCCTGCTGACGCCTTAAAACACCTTGCTGCACCCGCTTCGCGAGTGCCACAGCGTCAGGTGTTCGTCGCTTTATACCGAAGTGGAGCCCTTTCTCTTCCCACCTTTTGGTCCAGCCTGGATAATCTGAGGAACTTGTGCGGAGCAGCGGAGGGGAAACGGGTAGCAGCGCGAGTGAAAAGCGCAAATTGCAGCCCAAGGACTACATCCCCAGGAGTCACCCTGAGCCCACACCTGCAGCGGGGCTTGAGCACTGTCCCTGCTGACGCCTTAACACACCTTGCCGCACCCCCTTCGCGGGTGCCGCAGCATCAGGTGTTGGTCCCTTTATACGGAAGTGGAGCCCTTTCTCTTCCCACCTTTTGGTCCAGCCTGGATAATATGAGGAACTTGTGCGGAGCAGCGGATGGGGACCGGGAAGCAGCGCGAGTGAAAAGCGCATACTGCAGCCCAAGGACTACATCCCCCAGGAGTCACCCTGAGCTCACACGTGCAGCGGGGCTTGAGCATCACCCCCGCTGACGGTATATATTGTGGGACATCCTCCGCTATGCGGGAGCGTGTGGGAGCGTCCCGGGAGAAACCTGGACAAGGGCGGGGCCGTCTGCGGCCGTCTGAGGCCAGGAGAGGCAGGGCAGGGCCACCACCCTGACAAGCGAGACTTGGTTAGTGGCCAACTGTGTTTCTTACATTATATATCTGTTTTAGTTCATGGCAGCAAACCTTAAAAATGCACATAGAGCGGGGGAGGGAGTGGCTGGAACAATGGACGCTTTCTTAATCAGGGCGGAATCTGTTTTACAACGCGAGATAACTCTAGCGGAGAAGCGGTTATCTCTAGGTATAGCTGAGGTGCAGAAGAGGTCTTCTTTGGGTACAATTAGTAATGTCAAATCACCTGCAGTGAACCTCTATCCTGTACCTCTCATTAATAAGAAGGGTCAGGAACAAGGGATAGGCAGTGCACATGATGATATAGATATATCTATTAATGACATCATTGAAGCTGAGCCAAGTGGGCATCCCCTTGTTTCATTAATACCTTCTTTGGATATGGCTTGTTTACCCCCCATAGCCCATTATTGGATTCACCAAATACATCACGGCTGTCCAAGACCCCAAGGACTTCCGTGATAACTTCCTCTGAGGAAGACATATCGAAGACTACTCCATCCCTGGTAGCAAGACTTTGCTCCCATAGACCAGCTGCAGAGCGTAAGGATCAAGGTCATGGCCCAGAGAAAAATACAACTAATTCTACAGTAAGGAATAAAATTAACAGCAAGGAAATGGGGGGGCTAGACCAAAGACTACATATAACCATGCGAGGGGCAAGCAAGGCGTCCCAACAACAACTATAGGCACCCAAACAGAAAGCGGGAGTTCTACTTATGACATAGGGTTGGAGAGAAGGCTTGAAAATTTAAAACCATCACTAAAGGACTCCTTAGAAGTAATGTTAAGGGGGACAGAGGATGAATTAGCAAAGGATTTGATAGCAAGCTTAACTAAGTTCACCGCGAGAATAGAACATATGTGTAAAAACTTGGGGAACGCGGGAAGAAATCCTACATCAAAATAGAGTAATCTCCCACTACCAATCATATCTGCAGGAAAGGAAGCAGAGAGTTTGGTGTCATCTACTAACCCTCCACGGAGGGCCGTCAGTTCAACTGAGGGGGAAAAGGATTTAATATATAACAAGCTGGAACCAAACACTGGAAGTGCAGATAGACCGCCAGTCCAGGGAAGCCCGAGTAAGACACTAGGCAGGAGTAAAGTCTATAGCCCAAAAGGTACCAATCTGATGCCAAGCCCTGATGTTCTGCAACTACCCCCCGCATCTTCACCATATGTAATAGTTCTAACTGGGGTACCATCCTTGAAAAGAAATCAAACAGAATCTTAGCAAAACCTGCACAACAAGGCAGTAGATTGGCTAGTTAAAATCAAACGGTTTTACCCAGGAAATAGCCATGATATTTTGATGGTTCGCAGAGTGGGGTGGTTGAGTCACTCACCTAAGAACATCAGAGGAGACTGTGTGGTAATCAACTTTAGGCGCCCCCAGCAAGCCGGAAGGGTCTTGGAATCAATGGAAGAACCTCATTGTGAAAATACATTTATTAGCGTACTTCCCCTGAGTTACTTCTATAAACCAAGGTACAAAGGGATCCCAAGACACCAGTCCTTCTTTATCCCCTTGGAGAACAGATTTGATGGCTTTAATACTTTAGAGAAGGTAGATTGACTAACCAAATCAAATACACCTACAACCCCCCCTATTAAAGTTAATATGGAGTCCGACTGCTGTGGAGAGACACAGACTCCTACTATAATGCAAGTGTTAAAAGACCTGGGTAGGATTGATAAAGGCTGTGGGGATAGTACATTAAGAACCAGTAGTAGTAATAATGACGCATCAACATCCAGTAATAGTAAAGACCCAAAAATGGGAATAGGCAATATACCTACTGGCACATGGAGTACAACTACCCAAGTTGGTCAAGCTGATCTTTTTCCATTAAAACTAAGCGGAAATCTGGAAGTTAAATTGATGTCCTGGAATATTGCAGGCTTAACCAGGAATCTACGGTATAACATCTGGTGTAATTACCTTAATGAATATGACATAATACTCTGACAGAAGACATGGTCTTTGGGCACTCCACATAGGCTTGGATACAAAACCTTCTGCTGTGAAGCTATTCCATCTGCAAGAGGAAGGGCCTCTCGGGGTTTGGTGATTTGGATAAGAATCACCTTGGAAATTGAAGTTACTTCACTTTCTATTTTATCCCAAGACCTTTTGAGAGTAAAAATAGTGACCAGAGAGAAAGAGGCTGTGTATTTAACCCCTTGCGTGCAGGGCGTATTCCCCGCCTGTGCTGACTCCACCTTGCACGGGCGGAGTCATGACGGAACGGTTCCGTCATCAGCACAGCTCAACCGATGCTGATGACGGAACCGTTCTGTCATCAGCACGCAAGGGGTTAATAAACGTATATAACAGGGCAAGCCCATTAAATAAGGAATCTAGGGTGATAAATCAACTTGACTCTTATCTAGACCCATTAGGTTCTAATCTGCAAATAATTATAGGTGGGGTCTTTAATTGTAAATATGAGCCTTTATTGGGCCTAGATGGTTTATTTGATGAGCTAATAATATCCCTGCCCTAGATAGTACTGGGGAGGTAAAATGCACGGTTGCGGCAACCCAAATTGTACAATTAACTGTAGGACACGATCTAAGGGCATGCAATGGTCGCTTCCAGTCAGATAGACCATCGGCTCCTACATTTTGTAGAGGAAATTCTAAATCCTATATAGATTTTATATTGGTCTCCATGAGTCTCTGGTATTTAATTGTTGATTTCAAAGTTGATCCCAGGACGAAGAGTGATCACCTGCCACTACAATTAATTCTAGAACCTCAGCCATTTATAACTAATATAGCTGAAGAAGCAGCGTCTAAGGGGAATGATGGCGAACTTCAGATAAGCAATAATAGGTGCGCTTTAAAATGGCCGTATATTTTAGCCAAGGAAGCAACTATGGTAAGCATCTATAATACTTTTGCAGACAACGTTGCAATTCATCAGGATCTCCCATTAGGTGACCATGGTGTGTTAGATATGCACTATCAATTGGTTGACGCTCTAACACCTCTCTTGAGTAAAATCTATGAGAAGGATGAAAGCTCTAACGTTAGCAATTTAGAACTAGGTAATCCCTGGTATAATAAAGAGTGTAGTTTAGCTAAGACTCTCCTGATTCAGGCAGTAAAGACCAAGAATTCAAAGGCAATAGGAGATAGTAGACATCCTTATAAAAAAAATCCTTTCTCAAACAAGAAAAGCATGGGATGAGGAAATCTGGGCTGATTTACTCACAGCAGATAAAATGAGGGACCAAGGCACCTTTTGGAGTTTAATATCCAAGAGGAATAAGACCGGTAGAACCTCTAAGCATCTCTACTTAGATGAAAAAACATGGAGTGATCATTTATCTAAGTTGTATTTTCAAAATAAGGAGGGTTCGTGCATAGCAGAACAGGAGGTTGTAATAGCACCAAGGCCAGCTAACTTGTACTTTAGTCTAGAGGAGACTGTTTAGGCGATACAGGCCATTAAAGCAGGGAAAGCCCCAGGACCTGACAAGGTTCCTGGTGATCTATTAAAACATGACATAGAAGTCTGGGGTCCATATATAAACTTTTTATGTAATTCCGTAGTAGCAGTCACGCCGATTCCTGAGACCTGGAAAGGGGCAGAAATCGTAACAATTTTTAAAAAAGGCGATCGCTATGACCCAGCTAATTATCGCCCAATCAGTTTAATTGATCTTATACAAAAAGTGTTTGCCAGATACATTTTAAATAGACTTTTAGAATGGATGGAAGAAACCCAGGTACTGTGTAAATATTAGGCAAGGTTCAGAATAAAAACTAGCACTATAGACCAAGTATTTAGGTTTACATGTATTTGTTGGAAATACATTAATATAAGGAAGGGCAGTCTGTATGTTGCTTTCATGGATCTGAGGGCTGCCTTCGACCTTGTTCCTCGCACTCTTTATGGGAAACACTAAAAAATATAGGGGTCCAGGCGAAATACTTATAGAACTAATCAGACTTCATACAGGAAATTACGCCAAAGTAAGATGGGGGAAGGGAGGGGAGGTAACAAAGGCCATACCGGTGAGACGGGGCGTACACCAAGGCTGCGTTTTGGCACCTACGCTCTTCTCGCTGTATGTTAATGATATTCCAATGTATTTGGGGAATTGTGATCATGATTCTCCAAAACTTGTGGCCAACGCTATCACAGCATTATTATTTGGTGATGACACCATCCTCATTTCACATACCCCAAAGGGACTCCAAAATCTGTTGAATTCCTTTCATATTGTGTGGAAAAGGGACTAGAAATTAACTCATCAAAAACCAAATACATGTCCATAAACCCTCAAAAATTGTTTAAGAAAAATCTGTCCTTAAATAACCAAAAACTGGAATATGTGGGGAGTTGTAATTATTGGGGAATTATGCTGGATAGCAAGCTATCCTGGAAGGGGCATCTAGAAAAGAGTAGGATAGTTTTTCGCCAAAATTCGATGCCCGTTCTAAAAGTACATGGTGGTAGCCAATCTAAGGCTATCACACCAGCATTGGAAGTATTTAAAGCAAAGGCTTAATCAGCTGGACTTTATGGGGCTGAGATTTGGGGGCCATCCTCTAAAAATAATTTTGAACGGGTTGAAAATAATCTTATACGGAGATTGCTAAAAATACCGTCTAGAACTCCCATAGTACCTGTGTTTTTGGATGTAGCTATTAAACGTACAGATCACCAAGCTATTTTAAGGCCTTTATTGTATTGGGTTAGGATATGGACCACCCCAGAGTTTATCAACTATAGAAGTGGCCTGACAGAAATCATGCAGATTGATGGGTACAAGAACATTGCCTGGTTAAAACATATTTCACTCAATAGGCTAGGGTTATCCCATTATTGGGAAGAGCCCTTGAGTCTGCACCTTCTGTAAAAAGCTCTTAAAGTCTGCATTTTGGTCTTATATCAGTAATACAACACTACATAGTTCATCCACTGGTTCATTAACCCAGAAGTTCCTCACCTTTAAAGATGTTGTTTCCTTTGAACCCTTTATGGACGAGATAGGACCACCGTTAGCAAAAACCTTATTTTTGCAATTTAGATATGGGGTCCTGCAGATAAATGCAAATACGTCCAGGTGGGGGGGGAAACAAGGGTATTGACTGGGACGACCAGATTTATTTACTGACCCCTCTGGTATTTCAAAATAGGATGTGGATCTTATTAAAAAACAATTTATGGTAAGGGAAAGATTGTTGCGAGAAGAATCAGAATTGTTAAAGCCCACAGTTAGACGCCATTATTTGTCACTTCATTCACCTGCAATTGAACCCTATTTATGTTTTGTCACAAACCCATTTCATAGGTTTCTGTTAACAAAATTCAGGTTCAATCTTATTCACTTTTATTTGGGCAAATGTAATTCTAGGATAAAACCAGAGTTAGCACCACCTTGCACTTGTGACAGCTTTTCAGTTCAAGACACGATGCACTTCATTATGTTTTGTGATTTCTTCTCTGCACAAAGAAAAAAACATCTGCTACCTGTTTTAAGGGAAGCTGGTTTCTCCCAGGTGAGACCAGCCATGCTTTATTTACAAACATTGGGAAACATATGCATCACATTCTCCATTGCAAACTTTCTAATGGCAGAGGCTAGATCAAGAAGAACCTGTCAATCCTGTGTGTATAAACTGTTTTTATCGATTCTTAAACTGTTTTTACTGTAACACTATGTCAAATAAACTCGATTGCAATGAAACTGTTTAATTCTATTTTACTTGTATGTAATATTGTATATAATATTGTTTTTATGTCCTTTGTATGATTTTAACCGAATCGAATAAAGTTAATTTGACTGACTGACTGACTGACTGACTTGTGCACTCTTTGTACGCAGAAGGCGAAAGAGGATGATGTTCACTTACTCTTCTTTTGCCCGGTATACAAGTCACCCAGGGTTCATTGGATTAGATCTCTATGTAGAAACATGGGTGTTAGGTCATGCAATGAAGCCAAACGCATATTGAAGTCTAATACTTCTCAGGTGGTGGGGTTCTGTATAACTAGGTTTTTATACAATGTTTACCTGATCAGGAAGAAGGCTGGGTTAAAACTATATTGCAAATAACTAGATTTTAATGACCTTCGTTTTATATTCTGTATACATTAATTTTTGTGTAACGTGATCAAATAATTTATGCTCTGGCTTTTAGACTAACTTTTATCTTATTTATGTAAGTAGATTGTAGGTTTTAGGGCGTGATCTATAATGTGGACAAATTGTACATCTGTTTCTGCCCTAAATTACTGTAACTTGCTCATGGGATTACTTGTTGTGTAATGTTTTTTATCTTGTTGCTTTTATGGCTAAAGATAGCCAAAATAAAGTTGAAACAAACAAACAAACAAATGTACTTTGGTACTCTCCAAATTGGATACTGGGGTACCCTTATAAGTCCCTAGTACACTGGTACCCATGTACCCTGGGCATTTGTACCCAGAGGCTTCCCATGGGCTGAAGCATGTATTATGCCACCCATGAGAGGCCATGCAAAAGGGAACTACAGGTCTGCTACTGCAACCTGTGTAAGCTGGTGCTTGCACCACTTACTTTAGATATAGTTTCACTATAGCTATAGGTCACTTAAAACTTTTAAGTCACCCCTATAGCAGGCCACATCAATTCTGAAGGCAGGGTGCTGGGTTTTAAATGAGAGGATACCCCTGCATTAGCAGAGCCTCTCTGCAGGCTTCGGAGACCATTTTCCCGGGTTGTCTGTGACTCAGCCGGACATATAGGCAGAGCTGCATTATAACCTTGCCGTAAATGCTATCTCGAAACTGGCTGCATAGAAACCTATTGTGTTTGGTATCAAAGACCTTGGAATCATACCTCCACACCAGTAACAGGTGTGGGAGGAAAGATTCCACCCTTCTGAGGCGAGCTTCGTGGAGTCACTGGTCTATCCGGTGCCAGCCTTCTCGGCCCGGACAGCACAAAATGGATGCTGGCGACCAGAGACACATTTCTGCCCTCCTGCTGCTGAGCCAAGCTTGAGTTGAGGAAGGCAGCACAATAGGCATCCTGTCACAGGGAGGTATGACCACCACCCAGACAGGGTTTATTGTACTGGTGCTGGGTGACTGCACTCTGAGAGTACCTGAAAGTCTTCGCCTATGTCACATTTGGTGTCCCTGTGCATAGTCCAACTCAAATCAGCTCTGGGAGCCATTGGCTCCTGCTTCGGCGCAAAAATGGACAAAGGACATGGAGGTAACCTCCCCTCTGTACTGCCCCTCCCCTAGAAGGGTTCTCAATCTGTCCTACTCCTCTTCTGTGGGTTAAAAAGGGCTTACCTGGCTCTAGCTCTTTAGATTTTACGTGTACAAGATTCTACAAGAATTTGACTGGGCCCGACTTTGTCTCCCTCTCTGTCCAAAGCTTTGCCTGTGCACTTGTGCATACAGGCTCCATGCAGGACCGGTGGTGCACTAAGGACAACTGAAGAATCTCCCTTGGGGTGAAGGAGTCACACCCCTGCATTTGCAGGCACCTCAACACTAGTGACTGGTCTGCTGCTCCTGAGCTGCTGCAGACTCTGAAGATTTCAGCAACACAGGAGGTGGGTTACAAAGGTCTCTGAAGTTGGTCTGTGCTCTCAGCAAGTTTGAGGCCAGTATCCCTTGTGGGGACTGCATAACTTGAACCCCTATGTAGTGCATCTATTTGAAGTTGCATATGCTTGTAGGCAATTACTGAGCTTGTGCATTAGACTCCATGTAGTCCTCACCCTGAGCAATATTTACACCAAAGAACTCTGGTCTCTTTTCACCGAGTGCTCTGTGGGCTGGTACTTTGCAATTTCGCTTGAGGTCCCGTTGCCAATCCTGGTCATTCGGCCTGTCGGTCCTCCTGAGGGTCATCTTGATTTCTGTAGTGCTTTCCTGGTTGCTCCAGATGTGCACCGACTCCCTATTGCTTTGTGAGTCCCCTGGACCTTGCTGGTCCACACCATAAGCTGCTTGCCCTTCCTGCCTCAGTTGCATTTGCCAAGGCTTGTTGGTGCTCCAGCCGGACACCGACTCCTCAGCACTCGACATCCTTCAGGGGACAGCTTGCATCTGGCTCCTGGTCATCGTCTACATCTCCTGGTCCTCGTGGCTGCAGAGTCAAGCATCCCTTCTTACCACATGAAACACTGGACATCGTGGGCATTCGTCTACCAAGCCCCTGGTCACTCTGAAGTGACCCAGACTCTTTCCCCTCTGCTTTCAGGTCCTCCCTTTCAGAATCCAGGCTTGGATTCCACTGGACCCTTTTTCACCTTCACATCAGCAGTACCTTTTCACAGCTCTCCATGTAGAAAGACAGCGGTTTCGGACACCACTCCAGACCTATGCACCCGGGTTCTCTGGGATAGGTAACTCGGGCACTACTGTATCCATGGGTGGGGTGGCTCTCCAACCTATTAAGTTCCAAAGAGTTTGCTTGAAGTCCTCCTAGAAGGGTCCTTAAACTGTGAAATTACAACAGCAACTTCCCCACAGAATTGTATGGAGCCTGCGATCATGTTTGCACGCTGCACCTGTCCTCCGTGAGGTCCCCATCTATTCACCTTGGGTGGTTTCTTGTGGTCCCAGTGATTCTGCATGCTCCAGACCTTGTCTTGACTCGAGTCGTGGTTGTTATACCACTCTTTTAGTATATGGTTTGGTCTCCCACTGGAGCCCACTGTATATTGTGCTAATTACAACTGTTCTATGGATCTCGTATTGTGTGCTTTGTGTTCTACTACAAAAACAACTGGAGAGTGATAGAACAAACCACCCTTAAAAGAAAATTAAGGTGGGATGAAAGGAGTAGACTGAAGGTGAAGGAGAACCAAAGGAAGGTTTAGTAAGAACCCTCACTCACCACCTAGTGGTGACATGCTTCATCACTGGGTTCCCACTGGAAAGACCTAGCGTCTTTCCAGTGTGCTACAACGCCTGTTTTGCAGCGGAGCTGGTTGTTATGAGTGTTGAGGGTGCAAACGAGAAGAAACCAAAGAGTGCTATGTGAGTGCAAATTAAAAAGTGCGTAGTTGTGACAGTAAACTATTTTATTCAAGGTCCAACTAGCGCTAGTAAAAACAATGTTAAGTGGAAACTTAGGAAAGGTATCTATAATTAAAGACACCTAGTCCACTGGGTGAAAACAAATGGTCAACATGTTTCTGCTATTGGTGAGCCCAAGTCGCTCAGCTTTCGTCAGGTCCAAAGGACAGTGATCCTCAGGTGGTATGCACACACTAAGGTGCACCCAACCGTGAGGAATGTTGTGTGAAAAAAGATTTAAAATATCCGGAAAATTGTTCCTAAAATAATGACGGCTTAGAGCCGGTTGTGACCCATACAGCCAGCCGCTGGGGTCTGTACTTTCAGAGGAAGACAAACTCTCCTCATGGGCAAAACGCGATGGAGGGAAAGCTTCACGTTGCGTTTGTTTCCGCTGACGACTCCCCACACCGAGGCCCATCTTCCGGGCCGCGGTGTTCACGAACTTAGGTCCCGAGTGGGGAGTCGTCAGCGGAAACAAACGCGACGTGAAGCTTTCCCTCCATCGCGTTTTGCCCATGAGGAGAGTTTGTCTTCCTCTGAAAGTACAGACCCCAGCGACTGGCTGTATGGGTCATAACCGGCTCTTAGCCGTCATTATTTTTGGAACAATTTTCCGGATATTTTAAATCTTTTTTCACAAAACATTCCTCACGGTTGGGTGCACCTTAGTGTGTGCATACCACCGGAGGATCACTGTCCTTTGGTCCTGACGAAAGCTGAGCGACTTGGGCTCACCAATAGCAGAAACATGTCTACCATTTGTTTTCACCCAGTGGACTAGGTGTCTTTAATTATAGATACCTTTCCTAAGTTTCCACTTAACATTGTTTTTACTAGTGCTAGTTGGACCTTGAATAAAATAGTTTACTGTCACAACTACGCACTTTTTAATTTGCACTCACCTAGCACTCTTTGGTTTCTTCTCGTTTGCACCCTCAACACTCACAACAACCAGCTCCACTGCAAAACAGGCGTTGTAGCACACTGGAAAGACGCTAGGTCTTTCCAGTGGGAACCCAGTGATGAAGCATGTCACTACTAGGTGGTGAGTGAGGGTTCTTACTAAACCTTCCTTTGGTTCTCGTTCACCTTCTGTCTACTCCTTTCATCCCACCTTAATTTTCTTTTAAGGGTGGTTTGTTCTATCACTCTCCAGTTGTTTTTGTAGTCATTCCTTGGGGGTACGAGAGTGATCTGTTATACCCTTACTCTCTCTTTGTTTAGTAGTGCTTTGTGTTCTATCCTCATGTAGAGGATAGTAGAGAGTGTTATATTAATAAATACATATTTTTATATAACTACTGTGTGATTCTCCTTTCATTTGATTAATTCAGGTGGTGATATTCTGGTAAAACAAGCTGCTTTACATTAATCAGGGGTATGCAGACAGTGCACGAAAATTAAGCGTCTACAATATATCCACATTGTCTTAACAACAGAAAAATAGCATTCTGACAAAAGATGTAAATCAACAATTTGTAATCAGCACAACTTGCCAAAGGTGTTAAAAACCCCACACACCCAGATCAATACTGTGATGATGCGGTCTACTCCCGGAGACAAGGAAAGTACCACTTTGTAAGGGTGTTTTGTGAAGTATCCTCGGGGTGTGGGATATACAGTGGTCCTGCCAAGATATGACCTGGGAGCACCAACTAGTAGGTTGCCTACTTCCTGGGACAGGGATTTGTAGTTAACCTGCAATTCGCCTCTTACCATTATTGTACGCTGATCCACACACACTATTTTAAGTCTCTTGGTGTCGGCCAGCTTGCAACAAATAGCGGCAAGGATGACTATTCCATTGTGAGAATACCCTTGATGTGCAGCCAACTGGACTGCCGCTTTGCAGCCTGGAAGTTACGCCACCTTGGCTGCCTCTGACAACCGGCACTTCCACAAATACCTGGACTGTTGCATCAAGCTAACATGAGGGAGTGACCCGGGGGTGAGCCGAGAGATCCTGAACACATGGCATGTAAACCACGCCCTCCTGACCCACTCTGCAAGGGCGCAACCCCACATATTTTCTGGTGACATTTTTGCACAGAGGCTAATAACCACAAGAGGGCATCCATTCACCACGCATTGTGTTGCTGGTGATTCCCTGGTTGCAGCCTGATGACTTTCCATTTCCCTGCATCTACTATAGTCAAAAGCCCACAGTGGACGCTTAGAAGTACAAGTTCAGGAAAAAGGCAGTATTCAGTCGAGGAGCAGTGTGGAGCAGAAAGCTACCACTGGCATCGCTGCACAAAGTGATCAATCAGTGGAGAGGGGTGCAGTGTTTTTACTACACCATAGTTGAGAGAATGTTGACAGCCACAGGATTAGAAGAAGAATAGAAAAGAGCACTACTCTGCACGGGCAGGAGCAGACAGCTAAAATATTTTCCGCTCAGTGCAAGAGGAAGAGCCACCATACACACACAAGATGATGGTTACAGTGCTACATACTTCAAATTGATGGTGAACACATATTACAAAAGGTTAATTTTCAGACAAGCCCGCCATGAAACAAAGGATCTAGCCAGCACCTGCGCTTTCACAAATTATCTGGAGAAGATATTCATGAATGATTCAGGGGTATGCTTCCTCCAAGCAATGGAAACACATCCTACAATCACCAGGGATGCCACTTCATGACATACTGACATTGGGCCCGTCAAAGGGACTGTCAGAGACCCGAGCATCGCATATGAAGACTATATTGCACAAACCCATAAAGGCTGCACCCATCAACCTAGTCTTTCCAAGTAGATCTGCAACAAGGAAAGGCAACAACTGCAGCAAAAAGGTTCCTATGGGTACTGTGGGGTCCGATCCACCTCCAAACTGAATTTCTCATTCAGGGTAAGATGTCCTCATGCAAGAACCCCAATCACTTTGCAAGGGTCTGCCAATCAATGCTACAATCAAAAGTGAAGCTGCTGAGGCAGGGGATGAAGAAGGCATATCGAACCACATGGATCATGACAAACTTGAAAGGGTTCATATTGGCTATGAGGCAAGTCAATGCACAGACTTGATCACCAGCAAAATGTGAAATCGAAGTCATTCCACCAAAACGGCGGCAATCGTAAACAAAGGGACCTTAAATGCTGATGAAATCCTGTGTCCTCGATTGACTCTCATACCTGCAAAAGCTACGCATATGAACAAAAGCAGAAATTGGTGCTGAAAGGGAGGACACAACAATAATAGCACACGCTTGTCAGACAACCTCTGCAGTAGTTGCCAAAAACTGGACTGGCATGCTGCTAAGCTGCCAAACAACTGAGGGGGTAGGTATGGTTCGGTTCACACTAAGGGTGCATGTCATGATAATGGAAGGTGTCAAGGACCTGTTTGAAGGTGTGGGATGCCTGAAGGGCGAGACTGTCTGCCTTCACTTCCAAAAATTGGTGCAGGCTGTTATCCTACAGAACCACAGTGTAGCCTTTCACCTCAGGCCAAAGTGGAGGTGGAGCTCCAAAAACTTGAGCAAGCAGACACTATTGAAAAAGGAGAGGGCCCCATGCTGCAGGTGTCCCCCATCATTGTCACTAGGATTCCTAAGCAGCCAGGTGAAGTGAAACTATGCATCGACAAGTGGCTGCCAAATGTAGCTAGTCAAAGAGAGTAGAGCACCTCACCCATGGCCAAAGACATAGCCTGTGAATTGGGAAGAGCCGGGTGATTCTCAAAGATAGACCTCCTATCTGGGTGCCGTCAGATTCTGCTACATGGAAGCGAAAGTATTCCAGAACATGATTCATGAGTGCTGTCTGGACTTCCAGAAGGCATACATGTAAGTGATGACATCCTTGTCTATGCCTTCTCTATCAAGGAACACAATGACTGACTGAAGAAGGTATTCTGGAGACTCCAGAAAAGCAGACTCACTTTACACAAAGAAAAGTATGTGTTCCTCCTAGACACTATCAGATTCTTGGATTAACAATTCTCAGAAGAAGGGGTGGCCCCTGACCCCGCAAAAGTACGAGACAAGTGAAGACAACCCTGGCCCCATTGTGTGTCTCGGAGTTTCATATCTTTCTGGGGGTGGTAAACAGTTTGCCAGTCTCCCTCAAGAGAAGTACACGAGGATCATCCTGAAGTTGAGACAATGTCCTGTATTTTGGCCACTTGAGTCTTAACCACATTGGAAAGAATGATGGCTATTAATGGCCTGTTGCAAGAACTGACCGTGGACCTCCATTTCAGGGTCAGGATATGTCTGAGTACCTAAAACATGAAATATCTAATATCACTCACCGGAACATAAAACTCAAAGGGCTGCAAGTCAACAGCGAGATAGAATGCTTTGCACGAATCATGGACAAGGTAGTCCGCATTGCTCAATATAACTGGCAACAGCAGTCCTAAAGGACTATCGTCATATACCCCATACTACCACTTATGTAACTCCCAGTCAATGAGTTGAGTGGTCAGAGATGTAATCTCCTACCACTATGGCTGAGTGCCTGTGCCTACTGATGATCAACAGCTACTACAGAAGCATTGGCACAGTAATGTTCACACAAGTGTTAGTCTGCTCTCCGATGAAACTTCATAGCAGACTTTTGACTTCACCTTTACTAGGTTTATACTTACGTAATGCTTTTTGAAACATGAGATCTACTTACCCGCCCCATCCATCAATGGCGGTAGTATGGTTCTGAGCCCTTCCTTATCCATGTGGGTCGATGGTCTCTGACCTTCAGGAAGAAGCTGAAGACCTGGCTGTTCGAGCAGTAGCGGCACCTCCCCCAGCGCCTTGAGACCCTACGGGTATGTAGCGCGCTATATAAGTGTCACTGATTGATTGATTGACATGCCCTTCTGTACTAGCGGCCCGTTTTTGGCTTCGGGAAGTGCTGCAGGTTTCTCTCTAATGTAGCACTCCCATTTCCTGCATGTAGAGGAAGTTCCACTTGGGATCTCCAGCTCTGTGCTGGATAAAGTCTTCCACAATAGCCATGTCCTCTGGTTTGAATGATTCTTCATTCAGCCAGTGTCTATCATACTGCCCCTCTCTTTCGGTCCAGCAGGCTAGCAGAGGGCAAAATGGTTGTGCGAAGGTCTCGCCTTCCTCTCTGTTCACTATCTCCCCTGGGGTCAGTTTGTCTACACTGCACATTCGGTTGTCGCAGTGGACATCTTTGTCACTGCCTTCCTTGTGCACACATATAGGTACCAGGTTTCTTCTTCTACATCTTAACTGAGTCTGTGCCAGGCTGCCTTGATCCCTTATCACCTGGTCAACCCTTCTCCTACAATGACGATCTGGTGAGGCTCGGTCCCCAGACAGAAGCCTTTCTTTAACCTTGTACTCCTCTCTGAGTGATGCTCTATACCTACCTTTGCTCTCCTCAGATGGTGGGTGTGTTTGCTCCATTCTCTCATTGAGTTCACAGGGTGAGAGCCCTCTCTCTCTCCATGATTATTTCATGCCTCTCCTCTATCTCCCCCCTGGGTTATTTCCTTCATTCTGAGCAAGGCGCTGTTCTTCTGGGTAGGAATTTGCCCTCAAACTTGCTTTTCTTTGTCCCTTCATCTGCCTGACCATACCCTGTGGCTTCTCTTTTACCATATGATCACAGAGGACTGAGGCCCCTATCTATGCCCCCACTTGTTATATCACTGTCTAGTATTGCTATATATCTCCTGATCACCTGAGTGTGTTTACCTGGGCAACTCCGTTCATACATACAGTGGGGGAGGCATGGATGACTTGCTTGCAGGTTATAGGATAGGATTGTTGTTCTGACCCTCCTCAAAGATGGCCCAAAGTTCTAGCGGTACCTCTCTGTTGGTCTTTTTTTGCCCTCCCTGTTTGGTCTGAATCTGTGTTCTCGGGTGTTTGATTATGTTGGTGCGAAGCTTGGCCTTCTGGCCAAGGAAATGTGTGTGCCTTAGTGTGTGCATGTTATGTGCAGAAATACTTGCTACGTTTTTTGATCTGTGTGGGAAATCTAGTTTGCATATGTTTTAGTGGCGACTCCAGAGCTTTATAGGGGACTGATACGCTCTAGCTTCTCGAGGTCCATTATTATTCGATTCTACTTTGATCGTTGGTGATATAAATACAATAAGGTTTCCTGGTTTCATCTATGAGATCAATACTATTTGCACAGCTGCATTAGGATAGACATTAAACACAACAAAAAAAGCATATGAAGGATCACAGCCTGAAAGAGAGTGCAATGGTTAGTTCAAAACATGTGAATTCAGCAGAAAAGCAGCAGATATGGAAAAACGACAGTACAAATTAGAGGTACCTTCATAAGCACATTAAGTCAGTAACAAAACCCAACACCGAAGACAAGATGTGTAATTCCAACAATTTACAAGCACCACAACATTGAGAATGTTACAATTGATAACCACCATGAAAAAAGAGAAAGAAGAAAAAAACTGATGACTTGGTCAAGAAATATCTAAGCTTGCTCCTTAGTGCATGCAAACTGATGATGAGGGGAGGGGGTTAAGTGAGCCCGATAGTTAATCAACATTGGCTCAAAGACAAATATAAGAAAAATGTTAATTGAAACAAGGAGCAACTTGACAACCACAGCCCATCCTTGAACAAGCAGAAGCTACACCTAATCTCCAAGGTCCAGATTTTCCCTAATGTCTGGTTTACACCCTATACCACACCCAGGTGTCATGCGTACCATGTGTATCATGCCCAGTGGTCCAAGCGAATAACACTTCTCACTTCTTTTAGATACCCACAGTTTCAAGAAATCAGTAGCACTGAGAAACCCCTTTTAGACTAAAAAATAAGATCAAGGTGCTGGCCCTATATCACACCCAGGGCCTATATGTACCATCTGTATCATGCCCAGCAGTCCAAGTGGTGACCCTGTACACACCCAGGGCCAAGTCTACCATCTGTATCAAGCCCAGTGGTCCAAGCGACAACCTATAGTCAACGTTCCTATCCTGCTGACTATCAAGGCAAGGTAACCTACGTGGGAGCTCCTCTGCCGTTGCCTTGTGACTGTTAAGTTCAGACACATGAAGTGGGAAATATGTCAGATGTCTGTCAGTGGCAGGGTGCTCAGGATGAATTTTTGCACTAGTTTGCCATACGCCAAATGCTGGGGCCTATTGATCAGATGTAGGCTATTACCCAATTTACTGCAGCTTCAGGATTTAGCAGAACTTTTCATCACTTGATCAACGTCTGTGTTGCTCTGATGTGAGTATATCAAAGCAGGGTCATTTCATTCATCTGCAGTCAGGTTCAAAGCACTAATGTCTCCTGGCTGGCTCGCAAAAATGTTGCTCGAATGGGAATTTACGTTGAAAAAACAAAGACAAGCAGCATTTTGCAAAACAGGAACGGTTGGTTTAACTAAACACTATGGCCGGGAGTGCAGCATACAGAAATAGTTCTGAAGACTGGCTCAAAGTACAATCATTTTGAATGTATTGTTATACATTTCTTGATCCTGTTTTGGTAGTGGAATGAGTCTTGTCATGAAACCATAAATGACTTGAACATCTAATTATGGCACACCCCTCTTTACAAATCACCCCACTCACATGTAGGGCAAAACGCATTCCCCACAGTCCCTCATTAGGGAAACAAGGATATTAGACAGTTAACAAAACCCTGTGAGTGCAATGTGTTTTTACGAACATGTGAGCTAGGATATATATATATATATATATATATATACATATATTCATTCATTTGATAACTTTATTTCGGTCGAAGGACCATAAAAGTGAAATAAAATATGTACAAGCACAATAGTAAAACCACAAATACTATTGGATTCAAAAGTTATTAAACAATGAGTTATCAGAGAATAGAAGTATGGGTAAATATGGGACATTATTTCATACTAAAAAAAGAGTTCTTCTCCGCCACATGCCATATAAAAAGCGGGAAACAGCAAAGACAATGGGAGGGGCAGTATCATAGGTTAGAACTCTTGTAGCTTGAGCACATTGTCTGAAGCCCAGATTTTTACACAGTGATAGGATCCAGCATTTCCGAATTCCGCTGTATGCGGGGCAGAAAAAAAATATATGTACGATGTCTTCCCTCCAATAGTTGCAAGCAGGGCAATTGGCCTCCATTGAGTGTGACCATCTGGATGTTAATGCCCCTATCGGTAGGGAGCCATGCCTCAGTTGGGTATACAGTTTTCTTGCGAATGGGGGCTGTACCAAGTCCAGAAACACCTCCGTCCTGGGGCTAACTTTCGTCAATAAAAACTCTGTGGACAGCCTTCTCAAGGCGGTCGAGCAGTGAAGGGTTTTAAGATTGTGTGACTTTACAGCCGCCACTATTTGGGACCTTTGCGTCCTCGCGCAACTGTCTTCAGGTGCATCCCAAAGTTGTGGCATACCAATTTGATGGAAAGAAGCCTTAACATGGGCCAGCCAGGGTATGTTCTTATGCTGTAGCTTACCCCAAATTGCAGTGAACTCTGCCTTAAAGGATGCAAGCTCCGGCACAGACCAAAGCCTTCTCCAATAGAGCAGAGGTCGTGCAGCTGCCAGCTCGTCGATGGGTTCCAAGCCTAGGTCTAGGCGTAGTGGTATGAGGGGAGTGCTTTGTGGAAGAGCGACCAGGTGGCGCATGAAGGCATGTTCAACCTTCGATAGCTCATGTACTTTTGCGTGTCCCCAGGGTTCTGCGGCATACAAGGCTGCTGACCTGACCTGTGTTTTGTAAATCTCAAGGGCAGGGAGGGGTGACAGGTTTAAAAATCGAAACACTGTGGAATCTACCTATGCCTCCCATAATCTGGGCCAGTCTCAAGGATGATTTCGAAATTTGGTGATCCTAAGTGAAAGGTTCAGTCAATGTGACTCCCAGGTATACAAAAGTCTTGACACGCTCCAGGGAGGTTCCGTTCAGCGTAGGATTTGGACGGGTGTGCCTCGGGGGATGGAAGATCATGAACTTTGTCTTCTTCAAATTGACCTCCAGCCCGCGTGAGGCACAAAAAGACACAAACCCGTCCAAAATCCGCTGGATGCCCGTTGATGTCCGCAATAACAACAGGGTGTCATCCGCGAACATCAAGGCGGGCACCCTACCAGTGGCCAGGCGAGGAGCATTGTTGTCTCTGACGCCAGAGAGTACATCTATCAGGCCATTGACGTACAAGCTGAAGAGGGTGGGGGCCAGTACGCAGCCCTGGCGTAGACCCCGAGTAACGGGGAAACAAGCTGATAGTTCCCCGTTCCTTCCACATCTGACCTGTGCGTAATTCCCTGTATGGAGGCTGATGAGGGCTTCTAACAAATAGGGAGGGAGACCAAGCTCCTCCAAGACCATCCAGAGCCTCTCCCTGGGAACCAGATCAAATGCGGCCCGCAGGTCCACAAAAACAAGGTAGAGTCTGCCACCCTCTACTCTTGCGGTTTTCCAGTATAGGACCTGGAGTCGCAAGATCTGGTCCATGGTCGAGACCCCTGTTCTAAATCCGGCTTGGAGGGTGGTTAAGACTTTTTTCTCCTCCATCCAACCCAATAATCTATCGAGTAGGATTCGCCCCATCAACTTCTGGGTAGTGTCAATTAAACTAATTGGTCGACAGTTGGATGGGGCGAGCGGACATCCCTTTTTAAAAATTGCAACAATCTCAGCTCCAAGCAATGCCGAACCTTGTAGAACCGCATTGAATAAGACCATAAGGTATGGGGCCCACATTTTAGGTTGGGAACGAAAAAGATCTCCTGGGAGCCTATCAAGACCGGGAGCTTTGTTTGGGGGCAATCTCTTGATTGCTGACTCCACTTCCTTGAGGGAAATAGAATAAGGATTAAATATAGTAGTCCTCTCTAGGGGACCCACTTGCCCCATCCTGTCACCGGAGCCCAGGTCCCCCGGCGGCCTATACTCATGCGGGAAGTCTAGGGCCACGGATGTCTCAGGGGCTGGCTGGTTGTCCTTAGTTTTATAGATTGAATACCTCGGGACCCAAGACCCCCTGCAGTCGATGCTCGTGCGGGGGGTCTGGGGTGTTAGAAATCCCAAGAACGAGGATAGTGTCTTGATTTTTGCAGGGGGGAGCCCCGGGGGCCCAGACCCCCAGCAGTCTATGCTTGTGCGGGGGGTCTGGGGCCGTGGGAACCCCAGGAACTAACATAGTGTCCTGGTTATTACAAAGGGAAACCCCAGGCCCCCAGGCCCCCAGGCCCCCGACAGTCCATGCTCATGTGGGGGGTCCAAGGCCATACAAATCTGGCGAGATAAAGTCGCTCTAGGCAAGTTCTCCCGCCCTTGCCGATCAAAAGTCCCTGACTCTGGACTAGTATAAAGTGACCTAAAATGCGTCTCCCAGACTATGGGAGCGATGTTCGAGACCCCACTATCTCGCTCACCACCCACCGAGGAGGTAGCAATGGCCCGGAAGGTCTTAGAATCTTTTAAGAGGAGTGACTGTCTCATTTCAGCCCATCTAGCTTCCTCCCACTCGCTCTTGGCCCTGTTAAGTTCTTTCTTATAGAGCAATCTTGTGGCTTGGATTTTAAGGGTGTCCTTAGATTTAATTGCTGTGAGGAGGTCTTTCTTGGATTTCTTACACGCATGGTCATGCCAAGGGTGTGTTTTAATCTTACGCGGTTTCATCTTGCTGACTGGATAGAATACATCCCCTAGGCTCAAAACTAGCTTTCTATGGGACTCAATAATTTGCCCATGGGAAGTAGCCCTCCCCATGTCGCTTATGAGTGGGGTAGCAATCTGATAGATTTCAGCAAGGCGACATGGTGAGTCCACACACAAAGGCCATTTAACCCTTCTCCTATTGTTGGATATGATATAGGTAGGCACTACCATATTGTTACTAGGGGCGGGATTGGTTAGGCCAAAAGATCCAGGCTTAAGCGTCAGGACCAACGCGTTGTGGTCACTGTCATGCCTTGGACTGACCTTAAAATCTTTAAGCCTGTCCCAATGTTTGGCTTCCAGCATAAGATAATCAATGGTGGAAGTACGGTTGGTCCGGTTGTATGTGAACAAATCCGAACTGTCGTTGTTGGCCCTTCCATTACATGCCCGCAGGGACGTTGCAAGGGTCAGGGATTTAATTTGTAATACTAGCGGGGTCCATGCCCTTACCGGTGCAATCCTTGGGGCAGGAATATGCCAGACCAAATCAACCTCGTCCTCATCAGACAACTCAGGTCCACCCATGGGCTCGAACTGACAATTAAAATCGCCACCTAGGATTATCGAAGTTATCGGGTCAAGTGTTTGGAGAAAATGGGCGAGCGCTTTAATAGTGCTCAATTCCTTTCCATTCGCGGTGGGCCTTGAGTATATATTTATAATGGCCACGCGAGATTTGTCAATGGTCGTTAGTACGACACATTGTATATCGGGTGAGTTTGTATCGACACGGATGGCCTGCACACCAAGGTGTGCACCCATCCATATGGATAGGCCGCCATAAGGACGACCTTTCCCCCCAGATACTGCATGGATGTCATAGGTGGCAAAACCGGGACTAACACTCTCCTCTAAGGACCAAGTTTCTTGCATCAGACAAATATCATATGTGGCCATAAAAGAAAGCCACCCTGGATCAGGTAGCTTGCTCTTTAGCCCAGCCACGCTCCATGAAAGGATTTTTATACTTCCTTCCATGGCCTCTTTTGTACATTGCACACCCCCTTGTTCTAAAAAGAACTCCAGGCCCGGTCTCTGCTCTGCACTTGGCCCCTCCCTCATCGCTACATTGGGAGAGAAATTCTCACCAATAACCATTGGTAAGGTCTTCCCCTTAGTTCCTATCCCCTCCTCTAGATTGTTGTTGTTGGATTGCAGTGAGGGAGTGCCTTTCGAGGTCAGTCAATCAACCTCCTCAAGGACGCTAAACCTATTCCAATGGGCTAGCAGTGGGTAGGTGGGAATTGTTGGAGAAATACCCTCCCCAAATGACTGCCAGTGGTTAATCCTATTAGGTGGCGGGTAGCAATTTCTAATCAGTTGGGGTCTCCTGTGGGAAGTCAAATTGTGGTTAGGGGTAGGATAGAAGTAGGATAGGTGTAGAGGAAAAATTTGGGATTCTCTATAGGGAGGGGTTTTGCAAATATGTTCCACGGCAGAAGGGTCCCTAAAATTAATAGTAACAACATCTCCTGCCACTGTTTTAGGGCCCCTTCCAATTCAATCAATTCTTCTCACTGCTAGTATTTCCCTCGAAACGTTTGGAGGCAGAGGTCTATTTAAGTCCAACCACTGTACACACTTGTTATATAAGTCTGCCTCATGTTCTCTTTTCCTCCCACTGAGAGCCGGGACACCCACTAGGGCAACTACATATGGTTGTGCATCCGGAGGTAGATTTATTGATGGCAATTGCCTAGGTGCTCACTTTGACACAGGAGGTCTTGGTAGTTTTACTGTGTTATTGTTTCCCACATTTTTGCCCTCTTTGTGGTGGCGTCTAGATTTCCCGTTAGGGTCCCCTACGGGAGGAATAGTGTGTCCTAGTGTAATAGTGGTTGGCAGGGGGGGAGGTGCAGGGTTTAGGGATTTTGCGGTGATTGGTGGAGGCCCTGAGTTTTGATTCAATGCAACTGGGACAGTAGTCTTGGCTACTACAGAGCAAGGTGACTTTATAGAAGCTGCAGCAGGTGCTGGGGGTGTCAGTTTGCCTTCGGAATTTACTAGCTTCGTTGCTCCTGGTGTTTTATTATTTAGAATGGAGGTTAATCTGTCCAGTTTAGAAACAAGAGGTTTAAAATGTGAGGCGATAGTTTGCTCAAGGCTTGACTGTAGATCGGCCACCATGTTGGTGACCCAACAGGGTATCCCTGAGGGTGGGTGGAACGTGTTGGCAGACGGGGACACTAAATTATGATTGGCCTGCTTCTTTTTACCCATATTTTTGGGGCAACTATCCTTTTATACACTGCAGGTTTTGGGTACTTTTTCTTTCTTTTCTTTCTTCTCTCTTTGACTCTGCTTTCGGTGACTCCGTTATCTGATTCCTTAAGAAATCAATGAACACCTCACCTTGGTATGATCAACGGGTCCTTCACGAATTATGTGAAATCTAAAGCTCGCAATTGTCTATGAATTTCTGCATGATTAACGTTAAGAACTGAAGGAGTATATTTTTCCATTCATTCAAACTTGTTTTAACCTTTCACTACTTCACTTCCCTTTGCATCTCTTTGAACTTTAAAGACTCAATCTCTTTGGTCTCATTGGGGTCTCCTCCTCTCTCTATCCCTCCTTTTTCATAGATTATGAATACCTTTCTAAAACACATCACCTCTTATCTTTCACAGCCTTGAGAAAGCCCTGGCGCAATTCGCCAAAGAGGGCGAAACACGTGTTGGCTGTCTTCGTTCAATTTTGTATTAATAAAAATGTTATACTCTTCCTAAACCTCGAATTGACCTCATCTGTTGAATGATAATTTGAATCAACGATTAAAGGATTTAACCTAAAAAAACATCACACACAAAAAACTGGAACACATACTCTACTTCTTATAAAACTGTTTTCTTCTAAAACTCTAAAAGGTCCAGAGTTTTCGAATATGTTTCCCCCACAAAAACTTCTGTGAAAACAGATAAGGTCCTGGAATCCTTGGACCTTCAATGCTCAGTCGTTATGATAGATCCATAAATGCCAGCAGTAATTGCCCTTCTTTAGCTAGGGTATATTTCCCCTGCTAATAAGGATAGATTAAGGCATTGGTTATATGTTTCCAAAATGAGTTTAGATTTAATAGTAAAATGCAGTAATGAAATATGTGGAATGGATGCGTGATGTGTTTGCAGACACATAAGTACATGTACTGTTTCAGTGAGCCAGGCTTTAAGGCACGCAGTGCTTGAAACTCCTTTGCACTATGCATGTAGTAGTCTAACCACCTTCACAATTGTGTTTCAAACCTCAGTATTATGAGCGACAAGAATTAGAAGCTAAAAGTAATGAGGATAAAAAGTCTAAAGAGTTCAAAACAAAGGTTATTTTAGCTCAAGCTTATTGACCAAATTCTAGAGGTAATGATAGAGGCGGACGTGGATCTTATGGTTCGTCTTTTCCTTCTTATACTCGTTAGAATTTGTCTGTTGACCAGTGTGCGTACTGCAAGAAGTTTGGACATTGGATTTCTGATTGTCCAGTACTGGGTGCTCAGCAATGTCCAGGTGGTCAGGAACAAATGAGAAATCGCTCAGGATACTCAGGGCCTAGAGGAAGCACGAATGATCTCGCTAGGTTTGATGCTCATACACGTGGAACCAATATCAGATGTCCGACTATGTGCCATCTGATTTGCAAGATTCTGCTTCTGCATAGGATTCCCTAGGATGGGGTAAGGAATCAGTTGAAGTTCCAGTAGATCAGAGGGGTCCCTATGTTACAGCACATGTTTTGGGTTCTACTGATCAGTTTCTGTTTGACACAGGAGCTACTCGTAGCAACTTGTCTAAACTCTTGGTTCCAAGGGCTCCCCTGTCTGGCTTAACCATTACATCAATAGGTTTCGATGGAACACCTTCCCTTAGCCCATTGTCACAACCACTCGCATTCCATGTTGATAAGTTTACTGCTCAATGTCCATTTTTGCTTTCTCCAAACACACCAGACAATATTGTGGGTCTTGATGTACTTAAATATTTCAGGGCTATGATACGATGTTCTCCGGAAGGAGTACGGGTTATTTTGAATGACAACTACCCTGTGATTGAGAGATCTTGTATTGATAAAGAGGAAATTGCACTAGCCTCCCTCCCTAGTACTTTGTGGGCTACTTCAGACACCGATGTAGGTTAAATGGTTATTCCGCCAGTGCACATAAGTGTCAAGGAGGGTGCTTCTTTGCCAAGACTGCCTCAGTATAACATTTCTAAAGAAGGAGAAGAAGCACTTGCACGCATTGTTCATGATTTGATTAAAGTGGGGATTGTGGAAGAAGTTCCTTCCAATGTTTGTAATAGTCCGATTCTTCCCATTTTGAAAAAAGATGCTGACACCAGGATTTATAGATTCATCATTGATTTAAGAGAAGTCAACAAGATTGTAGTATCGCAGTACCCTGTGGTTTCTGACATAAGAACATTACTTCCCCCGGTTCCTCCAACAGCAACTACATTCTCTGTAATAGACTTGAAGAACGCTTTCTTTTCGATCCCTATTCATCTTGAAAGTCGATATTTGTTCGGTTTCAGTTTGAATAACCGATCATATGGATTTTGTAGAGTTCCTCAAGGCTATACTGAGAGTCCTAGTATTTACAGTCAACATTGAAGAGACAGCTTGATTCCTTTTTCCATGCCTGAAGGGGTGGCTCTCATAGAATATGTCGATGACATCTTGTTGGCAGCCGATACGCCTGAACTATATGAAGAGTGTACTTTGTCTTTGCTTTCTTTTCTTGCATACCATCATAAAGTATCACGAAAGAAATTGCAATAGTGTAGACCAAAGGTAACCTACTTAGGTCATCTTCTGTCTAAGGAGGGCCGCGCACTGACACCAGATGGCATTCAAGCAATTTTAGACACCCCAGTACCTTCCACACAGAAAGATGTCCATGCATTCATTGATTTGACTTTGTTTTGTAGGCAATGGATATTGGGCTTTTCACACATTGTTAAACCTCTGCTAGCGCTTCTGACTAAAAACACTCCGATCCCCCTTCCGTGGACAGATGCATGCCAGGTGCCAGATGAATGCCAAAATACTTTTCGTCAGTTAAGACCAGCTCTTTCCTCTGCACCAGTGTTAGGCACACCAGATTACACGAAGGTTTTTACACATTATGTACATGAGAAAGATGGTAATTGTAATTTATATTTATATAGCGCATTATCATCAACGGTCTCAAAGCGCTTGCTTTGGGAACCCGTCCTGGTTTTTCCCTGTGAGATAACTCGTACTGGGCACCCCCAAGGTGAAAGCCAGGCATCCTGCCGTGGGGGGCCATAGTGGAGATTAAGCAAGCTATTGCCCGGAGTTGCAGAGTGTGAACCCGTGATTCGAGCAGGCACCAAAGCGAGAATTATCGAGTCCGTGGACATTTTTGGGCTCAAGACCTTGCCGCGTTGGAAATTGAACCCTGGTCCCGGGTCTGACCTCTGCTTCATGGTCTGCCTCTTCTAACCATTGAGCCACACCTCTCTACTATGTGCATTGTCAGTTTTAGTACAGACACGGGGACAAACAGCGTCTTGCGCATACTTTTCTGCAGTTCTTGATCCTGTTGTTCGTGCGTTGCCTGGATGCTTCTGTTCAGTCACAGCAACAGCTGTGTCCATACGTCAGAGTGAAGGGATAGTTTTGTCACACAAACTGTTGGTGCTAGTACCCCATGCAGTATATGGCCTCTTGAATCAGACAAAGACACAACACTTAACTAGTGCTTGCCTGACAGGATATGAATTGACACTGTTAGCACCTCATATTACCTTGAAGAGGTGCGCGACACTGAACCCAGCCACTTTGTTGCCATATCCTGTGACTTAGTCCCAGTCAAAGGAACCTCACGATTGTATATTCCTTACTGAGGAACAGACAAAGGGTTGCATCAATTTGCAAGATACGCCCCTTCCAGATGTAGATCGGGAATTGTGGGTTGATGGGTCCTGTCTGAATTTACCAGATGGCACGACTTCAGCTGCTTATGCACTTACCATGCTTGAGACAGTAGTGGAAACAGCTTGCATACCTCAGAAGTCAGCTCAAGCAGCTGAACTAATAGCTTTGACACGAGCGTGTGAACTTAGTACTGACTTGTGTGTGAACATTTACACGGATAGCCGCTATGCTTTTGGAGTGGTCCATGATTTTGGCATACTGTGTGAAGGAAAGAGGCTTTTTTACATACCACGGGATGCACATAATACAAGGAGAATTAGTACATAATCTCTTGACTGCACTTACATACACAAAGAAAGTTGCTATTATGAAGTGTAGCGCACACAAGAAAATGATTGACAAAATAGGACAAGGCAATGCCTTTGCAGATTGTGTAGCTTGTGAGACTGCGATGCAGCGAAGCACTACATCCATGTACGTAGTGAAATCACAAGCTGAGTGTCGGCATGATTCAAGAGAGGAAGTATCGGATGTACAGAGATCTGCCTCTGTGGAAAAATTTGAGCAATGGCCTAAGGAAGGAATGTTAGACGATGAGGGCTGTTGGCTTAACAAAGAAATGAATAAATGGAAATTGCCTGCAGCCTATTTACAAACTATGGTTCAAATGGCACATGGGCTGGCACATGTTGGAGCTCTAGCAATAACTAAATTGCTTACGCAAGTTTGGGAGTATCCTGAAATTGCCAGCACAGCTAAAAGAGTAGTACAGTCCTGTTTGATCTGTTGGCAGTATAATCCTGGAAAAGGGACACAAACTCCTCCAGGAGGGTTTGCTAAACCAACCGCACCTTTTGAAGTCTTGCAGATGGATTACATCCAACTTGAACGCTGCAATAATCTGAAGTATGTCTCAGTGGTGGTATGTGCCTTCAGTAAATGGATAGAGGCATACCCTAAAAAGGATAATACTGCTCTCACCACATCAAAGGTGCTTCTGAGGGAGTTTTTCCCTAGATACAGTGTTTGTAAGCTTTTGTGACGTGACAACGAACCTCATTTTATTGGGCAAGTTGTTGAGCATGTCCTGAAAGGATTAGGGATCAAACAGACACTCCATACAGTCTTCCACCCACAATTAGCAGGATTAGTGGAGAGGTACAATGCTACTTTAAAATTGAAGTTGGCAAAAATACTGTCTTTGAAGTGGCCAGATGCATTACCCTTGGCATTGTTGTCCATTAGATCAGTGCCACACTCACGATCTGGTTTCATCCCGTATGAAGTGGTCTATGGGAGACCGATGAATATTAGGGGAGTTCCTAGGCCACGCCCCATACATGATGTTCCTTGTGTTTAGATGAAAGATTTTTATGCACAGTTAACCAACAGTTTGATCTCTATTCATCAACAGGTTTGAGTAGCGCTTCCTGACAGATCTAAAGGTGAGGCCCACAAACTCAGTCCTGGTGACTATGTGATGGTCAAGGTCTTCGACAGATCGAACAGCCTGGAACCGAGGTGGCGAGGTCCGGAGCAAGTACTCCTTGTGACAAGGACAGCAGTTCGAGTGACAAACAATAAGAACTGGGTCCACAGCACACACTGTAATGTGTGTGTCGCCTGCCTTGGTTGAACCTGCTGTGCTCACCGACCATCGAGAGTTTCTGGAGACGGAGAAAGGTCAAGCTATCTCACCTGAAAAATCTGAAGAAGTCTTCCCGGACCACACGATTCCTGGAGCATCGCGATACCAATTGAGACCGAGGAAAGAATCTAAAGTGTTGAAAAAGACTGGTTGAGCTACCGCCCTGGGTTAGTGAAACTGAGAGCCGATTTGGCAAGGGGGTGGATCAGCCCTGCATTAGTGTAGTGACACCCGTCTTGGCCCGTGGTGAAGAAATCAGCGGCTGCCCAAGGGATAAGAGCTCCAATGATTGTTTTCAACGAGTTTTAGAAAGATCAATTATCACTGTTGCTGAAATGAATAACAAAAGAATCATTTGTGCTGTAGGGTTTGTTGTTGCTCTGGTGATTATGGCGATAATCACCTGGTTTGTTGAGAAAGTGGCTCCTGCTCGACAGCTTCTTGTTGCCACTACTCCAGTACCAGTTAAACACCACTACTTTACGCTTCCCTATCATGAGCAGAAGCATCAACAATCCTACTTAAATAACACATTCATCCAGATGTTGCATCATACACACAATGCTATGAATGCTACCAACTGTTGGGTGTGTGGAATAATGCCTGCACATCAAAAGAAAGGAGGTATACCTTTTATTCCTCTGCCGTTTTCCCATAATGGTTCATGTCAAGCTTGGTATGCGCTTTTGTTTGCATCTGGAAGACGTACAGTAGGGGTTTTTTCTTGTTTCTCCTTAATAAAGTATGCTACCAAGATAAGGACAGTTATCCACAAGCTAAAGGGACTAAATGGGAAAAGGAAGAGTACCAACCGGACAATATTTCAACACCATATGTCTTCACAAATATGAGGAACATTAAAGACAATTGACCTTTTCTGATTTCTGTTACCAGAGCCAAAGCTGATCAATGTATAAGGAGTATTAGGAGAATTCCAATTGGGAACAGTGAATGTACTGTAATTCTGACTATTGAAGGTGTTAACAACAGTAGCTTTATATCCTCACATAATACCTATCTTATCTGTGGTAGCCACGGATATTATCAACTACCTGCTGGGTGGTCAGGTGTGTGTTATGTGTCCTTTTTATTGCCCCCTGTGTTTCTGACACCTGCATCATATCACCGGGACCTTAAATTGTTTGATGATATCTCTAGAAATAGATACAAAAGGAAAATAAGTGCTGATGAAGTAGACCAAACTGACACTACTCAGCAACAATATGTCGATTTTAATTTAGGTTTGTTCTTCTTTGTGGTTGCTGCATTAAACAGTAGGAAAAAAAGGCGATTGACTAGAGATGTGGAAGTTGTTACCAGTCAGACAGCTATGGCACTTGGGAACATTACAGATGAGCTGCAAATTGCAAGAATTGTAGCTCTCTAGAACCGAATGGTGCTTGATGTGATTCTAGCTGATTGAGGTGGTGCATGTCGCTTCATTGGCAGCAGCTGCAGCGTCTTCATCCTGGATCACTCACCTTCAGTATATGATGCAATCTCAAAACTGCATAAAATTGCTGCAGGAATTCACACAGAGACTGGTACATGGACATTTTCAAATTGGATATGGACACTCTTTGCTACTTGTGGCTGGAAGCTACTGACTATTCTATGTATACTACTGGTGATACTATTTACATGCTGTGCTTGTATACAATGTGGTCCTATGCTTTGATCCATGTGCATCACTGCTTGTACACCTGCCAAAAGAAATATTCCAGATATAAAAGCACAGCAAATATTAAACAAAGAAATACCTGAGATGATGAACATCAATGTACAGGATGCATATCTAAATTACCCCAGATAAACGAATGTCTTCAGCTAATGCTGAAAGGGCTGTCTATTGTACTTTAGCAGCGATTAGGATAAGCATTAGCATAAGACATCTTGTATTTAGAGACTATCTTGTCCGTTGTGCGGAATCCTATTTGTATTTCTGGCAGCCATTTTGTTTGCCATGTGCTCACCATGTGCTATGTCCTACCTTCCTGTTAACTGCTCTTGAAATCTGCCTAGAGACAAGATATATTTAGCCTCTTCTGCTTCGCACATGCTCAGTTGAGCTTACAGCTGTCTCCAACTTGTAACCGTCAGGATGTGTCCACCAGAATTAGCTAACTGTCAGCCCCTCCCACTTGTTGCCAGCACACTCTCTGTATGACCTTGTATGTATTTAAAACCAGCATTCTGTACATGAACCACTTTCATTTGAGCCCCTGTGTGGGTATAAAAGGACCAAGCTCCTTCCGACCGACCCGCCTGACGTACTCCGCCGCCACCCTCACCGCTCTCAACACCGGCCAACTCGCAGATTGCCATCAAGCCACTCCAAGACGTACCCACGGACCTTTCAGCTGCCAAGCCTGCAAGTTCACCTGCATCCGGACCAGCCCCGCACCGACACCCGCCAAGTCGAACTCCAGCAGCAACCACCTCAAGTGCATCCTGCTCAACACCCGCTCCGTCCACAGACACGCCATCGAACTCTGGAACCTCCTAGACGCCACAGCCCCTGACGTTGCCTTCCTCACGGAGACCTGGATGAACGCCTCTTCAGCTCCCGACATCGCCATCGCTATCCCAGAGGGCTACAAGATCGTCCGGAGGGACCGAAACGCCAACCAGATGGGAGGAGGCATCGCCATCGTCCACAGGAGCACCATCCGTCTCACGACCAGCATCGACAACACCCTGACCAGCGCCGAACACCTGCATTTCCAGATCCACACCAACCCGAAGACCACCCTCAGAGGCACCCTGATCTACCGACCCCCTGGACCACGCACGCGATTCAGCGAGGACATCGCCGACTTCGTCAGCCCGCATGCCCTCCCCTCCGCTGACTACATCCTCCTGGGGGACCTCAACTTCCACCTGGAGAACAACAACGACCGCAACACCAGCACCCTGCTCGACAACCTCGCCAACCTGGGACTCAAGCAACTGGTGTCCACCCCCACCCACCTCGCCGGACACACACTCGACGCAGTCTTCTCTTCCAGCACAGACATCGACTTCAGCCACGCCACAGAGCTTCAATGGACGGACCACAGCTGCGTCCACTTCACCTTCAAGAGAACGACGACCCACCGCCACCAGCAACAGGCCGCCCGCAGAAGCTGGAACAAGATCACAGCAGACCAGCTCGCCACCTCCCTGAGCCAGCACCCTCCTGCCAGTTCAGCAAACCCCAGCCAGGCCGCCGACAACTTCACGAAGTGGATCAGCAACTGCGCGGACGAACTCGCCCCACTGAGAACCCCGCCTAGCAGACCCAGCAGCAAGAAGGCCCCATGGTTCACCGACGAACTCAAGAGCTCCAAGAAGAACTGCCAAGCCCTCGAGAAAGTCTGGAGAAGGGAACCTACACCGAACAACAGGACCACCTTCAAGCTGGCCACTCGGAAACACCACCAGCTGATCCGCGCCGCCAAGAAAACAGCATTCAAGGACCGGTTGGACAACAACGCACACAACTGCAAGGAACTCTTCAACATCGTGAAAGAGCTTTCCAACCCTAGCGCAGGAAACAACGACATCACCCCATCGCAAGACCTCTGCAACTCCCTCGCTTCATACTTCCACAACAAGATCGCGGACATACACAGCAGCTTCGACAACCAACCAACGCACACCATGACCAAACAACCACGCCCCACCACCACCCTCCACGCCTGGACCCCGATCAGCACCGAAGACACCATCCGCACGATGAACTCCATCCACTCCGGATCACCGACCGACCCCTGCCCTCACCATGTCTTCAACAAGGCCGACGCTGTCATCGCACCCCACCTGCGAGACATCATCAACACATCCTTCGACACCACCATCTTCCCTGAGAGCTGGAAACACGCCGAACTCAGCGCTCTACTCAAGAAACCAACAGCGGACCCCACCGACCTCAAGAATTACCGCCCCATCTCGCTCCTCCCGTTTCCAGCCAAAGTCATCGAGAAGACCGTCAACAAGCAGATGGCCGCCTTCCTCGAGACGAACGGATCCCTCGACCCCTCACAGTCCGGATTCCGAGCCAACCACAGCACCGAGACCGCCCTCATCGCCGCCACCGATGACATCCGAGCCCTGATGGACAATGGAGAAACAGCGGCCCTCATCCTCCTAGACCTCTCCGCGGCATTCGACACGGTCTGCCACCGCACCCTAGTACGGCGCCTCAGCAACATCGGAATCCAGGACAAGGCGCTGGAATGGATCATCTCCTTCCTCGATGGAAGAACACAGAGAGTCCGCCTACCACCGTACAAGTCAGAGGCCTCCGAAGTCATCTGCGGCGTCCCCCAAGGATCATCTCTGAGCCCCACCCTCTTCAACGTCTACATGAGCCCCCTCGCGGCCATCGTACGCAAACACAACCTCAGCATAATCTCCTACGCCGACGACACCCAGCTGATCCTCTCCCTGACCAACGACCCCGCTGCCGCCAAAGCCAACCTGCACGAAGGGATGAAAGAGGTAGCCGAGTGGATGACGACCAGCCGCCTGAAACTGAACTCGGACAAGACGGAGGTCCTCATCCTGGGCTCCTCTCCCTCCGCCTGGGACGACTCCTGGTGGCCCCCCGCCCTGGGCACCGCACCCAAACCGACAGACCATGCACGCAACCTGGGCTTCATCCTGGACTCCTCCCTCTCCATGACCAGGCAAGTCAACAACGTCTCCTCGGCGTGCTTCAACATCCTACGCATGCTACGGAAGATCTTCTGGTGGATCCCCATCGAGACCAGGAAGACCGTCACCCAGGCCCTCGTCACCAGCCGACTGGACTACGGCAACGCCCTCTACGCCGGTACCACCGCCAAGCTCCAGAAGAGACTCCAGCGGATCCAGAACGCCTCAGCCAGACTCATCCTCGACATCCCATGAACAAGCCACATCTCCGGACATCTGAGAGACCTTCACTGGCTCCCCGTCAACAAAAGAATCACCTTCCGCCTCCTCACCCACGCACACAAAGCCCTACACGACCAAGGCCCGAGCTACCTCAACAGCCGAGTCAACTTCTACGCTCCCAAACGCCACCTCCGATCAGCCAACCACGCCCTCGCCGCCGTCCCCCGCATCCGAAGAGCGACTACAGGAGGAAGGTCCTTCTCCTACTTGGCCGCCAAGACCTGGAACTCCCTCCCGACCGACCTGCGCCTGACCCAAGACCACCTCTCCTTCAGGAAGAAGTTGAAGACCTGGCTGTTCGAGCAGTAGCGGCACCCCCCCCCCCCCCCCCCCAGCGCCTTGAGACCCTACGGGTATGTAGCGCGCTTTATAAGTGTCACTGATTGATTGATTGATTCCAGTCAGGATGCTACGTCCTGCATTACCGAAGGGTGCTGTGTGAATGTAGTTCCACCTCATGAGGTTTAATAAACTCTGTCTTTTCTATTCCAGTTTCTGTGCCAACTTCTTCCTATTGGTCTGAGGACTCTGTGCAGAGAAGGGCGAATCCCTTGCACTGGTAGGCCTTGCTGAGGCTCCCCACCACACTTTGACTAATTAATTAGGTCTGAAAAGATTTATTTGTCTCATGCATTTATTTCTCTTAATGGGAGATTTTTGCTAACTATTTAATTATTGATTAGCCATGCAAGACTCTTTTTCTTAGAAACTCTTTAAGAGTTTTGACCAATATTTTGCGCCACATTTTCTTTTCTACATTTGATGCTTATATGCACACTGTAATATGTTCTGTATTAATGCTATTTTTCCTGTTTTTCAAAATCTGTAACCTGATTGATATTTTACTAATGAATAAAGGCTTAGAGAAAACCTTAACATTTGACTAGCAAATAAAATCCTTTAAAATACTCAACAACTCTCTTCATTGGCTTAAATATTAATTGCATTTTTGACTATTCATGTTTATTTAAAGTCTCCTAAAGGTAATGCACTGTGTCAAGGGCCCAACACCTTTTCAGCTGTAAATAGAGTTAGCATGAGGATTTTGCATTGAGAAATTACCAGATGAAATTACTGCTGCATCACCAGCAGTAGCTTGGATTAACAATGCTTTGTATTATTTAGCACCCATGAAATTGATTATTAGCACATGCTCCAAACCAATCGTAGAACGGTTTTCGCTGCAACTCTCAGCCTTGAAAAAGGTTTGTAAATGGTTGGACAGTCTTTGCATTAAAACTATAATATAGATAATAAAAAATCCTCTCTCAATGCTCTGAAAGAAAATCATAAACAATTGAGGAGCACTCGAGCCAAATATTTTGCTCAGTACTTTAAGGGGTCAAAAAATTCCTCAAGGGAGCTCTCTGAGATTGTTAAGTCACTGACTTCCTTGGAACGTATTTCGTTGGCAATATCCCCTTCTTCTGATTACTGTATTCAGGTTGTGCGGTACATTCAAGAGAAAATAGATACCATGTATGCGTCTTTTCCAGAATGCAACAGGAATTTCCAGTTCTGCATACCTAAACAACTACCATCTACCCCAAGGGTACTCACAAACATTGGCCCATGGACCACAAAGTACGGTCTGGAGTGTGACCGAGGGCCGCTCTGGTGCCAGCAGGGTGGTGGTAGGGGGTCTGGGTGGGTCAGGGATTGGGTAAGAAGGTCTAAAAATATGTTAAACAGGCAAGCATTTTATTTTACAAGTTAATAAATGCTTGCCCGTTTATTTAAAAAAAAATCTTAAATATTAGTGCTCAGCAACTGAACAGAGGCATGCCACAAGCGGCCCCCGGGCTGTACTTTGAGTATCACTGATCTACCCCATCTTCAGGTTTTCCTACCATAATGACTATGGGGCAGATGCACAAGGCCCTTGCGCCACGTTTGCGTCACTTTTAACATGGGAAACATGATGCAAAAGTGGCGCAAGGGGCTTGTAAATCTGTCCCTATATTGGTAGCCAAGACTTACGCTCTACCCTCTAAAGTGAAATCTGGATCTCCTCTTGACCCGGTCTCTCCGACTATTCTGGTACATGATATGGAGGCCATTGCCCCCCTGTGTAACTTAACAAATGTGTATTTTTCCACTGGGTGTATACCATCAGACTGAAACTCGTCATGGTAGTGTCTCTCTTAAAGAAGCCTTTATTGAACCCTTCCAAGCCAGAGAATCTCAGACCAATATCTTTGCTACCGTTCTTAGCTAAGGTTAACCTTCTATTTGCCTCAGAGTCATTGGGTCTCACTGCCTTAGTCATGCTTGACTTAAGTGCAGCCTTTGACACTGTGCTCCATGGTCTATTATTAACACAGCTTTGGAGGCTCGGAGTGGTTGGCTACGCACTTGGCTGGATTGTTGCTTTTCTCCAAGGCTGGACCTTTCATGTTTTTCAGCAGTCCTATACTTCTAAGTTACTATGTCTGCAGCAGGAAGAGCCACAGGGCTCAGCCCTGAGTCAGAACTTATTCAATTTGTATATGTGTCCCCTTGGGGAAGTAATTGAGAGCCACATTGTTAAATTAGTATCTTACGCCAATGAAACACCAAAATGAATATAACTTTGTCGCAGGACCACCGCAAACCTGTAGCTGATTTAAAGGCATGTCTAGTAGATATGGCCATATGAATGGACTCCAGCTGCCTTAGGCTAAATGCATCAACTCAATGGAGTCTTAGGGGGAATAGAGGTGCAGGCCGCCCCCCACTCAAAATGGATCAAAACAAAGAAGGCCTGTCCCACGAAACACTTCTTTTGTTTAGTTATGCTGCAGGTATTCTAAGGGTGTAATCATAACCTTATCACTACCCCTTCCCTTCTAAATCAAGGCTCAGTAGTTCCTGCACAAGTGTCACTCTTTGTCACAGTACAAACAAGGTGGAGTAAAAATGACAAAACACCATCACCAAAACACAAAAAATTGTGGAGAAAGAGAGTGAGCCCCTCACGGTAGAACCACCAATGGGGTTATCTGGCTAGCAAATGCCAGTGTACCCACTTCTCATCATCGGTAGCTCACTCTCATGAAAGTGGAAAGAAAAAGACGAACACGTAGAAGGAAAGGACAGACAACATGTACTAATCCTTTTCCTTCTGGACCAATGAATAAAGCTTAATTCCGTGCCCCAGCGACTAGTGAAACCCAATCGCTGTATTAAGTGTGCATAATCACCATTACCCCTGTGAGACAAAGAAAAAGTGAATCTCACATGTTAAAATTGCAGAACTCACTGACCACTCCTGTTTTTATTCTGGGTTGTGAGCGCTCCAAATTAAAACGCCCACATTGAACCAATTTTCATGTGAGACTATCTCGCCAACATGTTTCGTTGCTGTATTCTAAGCAACTTCATCAGGGCAGGTAGGGGTCTGTGCTTTTTAACAATTTCTCCTACCTAAGCGCATTTGCACTTTACTTGATTCTGTTTGCCTACGCCTCCTTAGCTGCTCTGATTAACTTCTCGCGTTTCCTCCAGTCCTGGTCTGCCGCCACGGCTGATACGCCGATTGTGCGGAGGGCTGGGGCTACTATTGGGCTCCACACTTCTGCCCAAGCAGTTTCCATTTCTCAGCTGCGTTAGAGATCCAGTTTGCATAGGTATTAGCCTACATATTCCCGATGCAAACGGACGTGAACAGCGGGTGCGCCGCTGGCAAGTCTATCTGCACCCGTCATGTTGAGAGGTGTCGGGCACCAGCCATGCTGCTGTGGTAAATATTTAATTACCGTCCTAATTTCTATGCAGGTAAGTACTAATAATAAAATAACTCAATCGGAAAGAAAGACGCAGAGTCCGTGGTGTTAGAGTTCTTAGGGGTTTTATTCCTTAAAAAGGAATGGTTCTTGAACCGGATATCGGGTTCCTGACACCACTGGGGTTCAGGAAGGGATAGAGCAATGCTTTATTGACAATACATAACTTTTATACTCAAATCATATAATGGAAACCAATACAGTAGGCGTAACAGCTGAGAGAAACAAGATAAGAGCACACACGTGTTAGCAATACGTAATCAGAAGGCGTGAACTAGGCGTGAACATAGAGGTGTGTGCTAGAAACGTCACATGAAAGTGTCACAAGTGGGTGGATACATAGCAGAACCTTGCAATGTCAGCAGAAATCTGAGATCTGGATGCGCGCGCAGCTGCATGACGTGTGATTGACGTGAAGCTGGAGGGTGCAGGGGACTTGACATTTACACTAGAGGAAAGAGACAGAAGTCTGGCATGTCAGATCAACTCGTTCCTATATCATATCTGATATCTGATGTTTGGGAACCATATTATCTAGAGGGAAAGGTCTCTTGGGCAGAGGCTATTCTATACTGACTGTGAGTGCGTGTATAAGCGTCTACGTGTCTGCATGAGATGCGAGGGGGCATGGGCCTACCATGGTAACAGGAGCTATGAATTACTTGCACGGAGACAGTGAGGCCGGGCCCTTTGCTCTGCAGCCAGCTGGAAGGATGTTTACTTGAACTAGTAGGCAGGAATGTATTTTTGAGGAGCGGAGCAGATAATTCGAAGGTTGAATACAGTCTTGGCAGGCGGCAGGCTGAGCTAAGCGTCGTTAGCCGCGCAGGGAGTAAGGCAGAGGTCACGGGTACAGAGGCAGACCCAGGCTGAGGCATTCAGAGTCAGAAGGCAGGAAAAGGCTCGATGGCAGAATTCAGGGCCTACTTCGCCAGAGCTGAAAAACGTGTAAAGTACACCACATAAAGACGTTGGCAAGGCATACTTAGGAACGGAATATTCAACCCATTCAGGGTGGATCTGAAAGAGAACATGTTAACGTTGGACGCAAATGTATTTGCGTCTTCATAGCTGGCACAGGAGGGAAGTTACATGCACTTTAAGCTCGTACATGGAGACGGTGGGGTACACGTTAGGGAACATTTCTTGACCATAAAATTTATATTTCCTCATTCCCTCCTTGTTCCCTACGGACCCTTCATGATATATCGATCCTCATGAATCGATCAGTCTGTTCATGTAACATCATTTGCTCTTCTTTCTTCTTTTCGCGTTTTGAGTGGAAACTTGAATGCGGAATACATGATGTGGCGCACAGACCACAAATCGCTGGCCCACATTGTAGGCACAGGCAGCAACTGAATACTATGAGAAGGGCAATGCCTAGGAAGGATAGGATCTTCCATCCCCAAGCGGTCAACGTTGTCCAGAACCAACCGGACCAAGTCCAGGTGCCTGGATTCTGATGTATCAAACTTGCAATTTTATGAAGACGTGTGATAGCCTTATATACTGTTGGCGCGTTTTCTGGAATGAAAACACAGCAACTCGACCCGATGACCTTACAGGCTCCGCCCCTATCTGCTAGGATGATGTCAATAACAAGACGATTTTGAAGAACAACAACCCGCATGGCAGATTGCTCCTCTGTTAAGTTGCCTAGAGCGGAAGTAGTTTCATTCACTACTGCTTCGAGGGTTCTAGTTAATTTTCGTATCAGTTTACTATTAAAAACAGTACCTAAGTAGGGGAAGAAACCTTTATTGAAGTCTGTATATTGCTCCCATGCCGTTTCAGTATAGTCAACAATCGGGAGATCTCTTCGGAGTCTATTCGTTACTAGATTTGTATTTCTGTGATAATCAGGAGGGGCTAGGAAAACAGATGGCAGAAGGAATGCAATGTAACAGGTACCATCCCAATCTGGAGGTAAGCGTATGTATGCGGTATGGCCACAAACAAAGTAGGAATGACGAGTAGCTCTAAATGTAGACTTGCCTTGATCACTGAATTCGACCACAGTAGTACATTTACTAAGACCTAAGTGTACTGAACCCTTCTTTCTGACACATAAGTCACCCGTGACTGGTAATACTGACATAGCAGGGAGAACTGGTGCAGCTTCGGATTCAACAGTAAGAATCATGAGGTTAATTGTATAATTACCTAATCCATATACTTCATTTTCTAGATCAGTTCCTGTCCTAATGGGAAGTCCCTTCTTGTCAGGGTAGCAGGCTTTAAGCAGAACTAAGTTCAGGTTTCCCCAAACCCAATTTCCTTCGAAAACAGCAATATCAGAGTCTAAAGAATTAATTAATCCAAACCATGCTGCACATGAGCCATTGTGAGTGAACGGGTATGGAAAGAGAGGCAGAACTCCCTTGTATTTCTGATAGGTAGGGAGTCGGCCACATATTCAACAGTTTGTAGCATTATTAGTCTGATGGGAGTGATGTAACATACTAATGAATGTGTTGTTGCGCAGCGCAAGTCTGTAAGATAACTCGTGTGGGGGTAATTCACTAAAAGAATGTTCGGCAGTGACATTGTAAGCAGATTGAGCACGCTTGAAGATAGGGTAATATATATGCAACAATATACTGGCAGCAATAATCAGAAGGCTTAGAAAAAACATAACCAATAATGTCACTATACAGTGACTACGAAGTGATTTACAATATGCACGTTTCTTGAGTTGTCTCTCTCTCTCTCTCTATCTCGGTCTAGGGGATACATGTCAGAAACTAATTTAACCGATTCACCTAGGGGAGGACTTAAACAATTAAACTGTCTGACTTGCTAGACCGTAACTTTGATTTATACTCCTCTTGCGGAGTTTTCTCTCTCTTGGGAACTTTAAAGTCACTAGAATCGGGGCAGTCCTTTGAGGGGGTGGAAGAGTCGGTCTCTGGCAACAGTTCATTACACTTTTTAATATGACTCGTATGAATCCACCCCTTTCTGCCCTCAACCTTGATTGCAGTCCTCGTGGTCAGAAGGACGAGCTTCGGCTCCTGCCAACGGGGCTCCAGCGGACTCCTCCTATCGAAATTTTGGATCAGGACAGTATCTCCAGGACGGACATCGTGTGGCTTCACATCAGTGTTGTCGGGAAAGGCTGCGGCAACCTGTGAACGACATGATTGGAGTGCAGACATCAAGGAGGCAAGGTAATCTGTCAGCATATTACAGTCAACATCGGTTATTTTCTTAGGCATGGGCGTCCCCCACATATTTGGTGGTCGGCCAAAGACCACCTCATACGGGGATAGTCCTGATCTCGAATGGGGGACCATTCTCATGTAGAATAGTGCAACTGGCAGGGCGACTATCCAGTCAACCCCTTTATCTTTGCATATTTTTGCCAGACGTGTTTTCAGTGTCTGATTGTGCCTTTCTATAAGGCCAGCTGCCTCGGGATGTCGGACGCAATGGAATTTCCACTGGTATCCTAACAGAAGTGAAACCTGCTTCATGAGCTCGGATGAGAATGGCTGTCCGTTATCTGAGTACACGATACGAGGCAGGCCGTACCGTGGGAAGAATTCTCGAACCAGCTGCTTGGCAGTGGTCGGGGCAGTGTAATCTGGGACTGGATATGCTTCAGTCCAACGGGAAAGTGCACAAACAACTACGAGGACGTACTTGAATCCTTGACAACGGTCCATCTGGATATAATCCATCTGGAGGACTTCAAAAGGATGATCGGGAGGATGAAATCCACCTTGCTCTACAGGGACGCTTTTACCTGGATTGAACTGACAACAGATCATGCAAGTACGCACTTTCTGTTTTGCTGCTGCTCGTAAATGTTTGTTGTACCAGAGATTCTGTAAACTGTCTAACATAGCTTTTTCTCCTAGGTGTGCTGGACTATGTGCTGTATTTATTATGACTTGAACCATAGAGTCGGGGAGAAACCATGTAGATTTTCCCTTTGTCATCCATCCCTGATCTGTCTGGATCCCTCCTAGTTCAGTCCATTTCTTGATTTCATCTGGAGTAGCATGTGTCTGAATATCGATTACATCTAGTGTGGGATCCCTAACTGTCATACAATGTGTCGGCACTATTGTCTTTGTCACATCAGTTGTCTGGGTGTGAGTCAATGCTGTATGTTTTGCTGTTTGGTCTGCCAGGTCGTTACCCTGGGAAATAGAGTCGGTAACTTTAGTATGTGCTTTACACTTCATGATAGATATGCCTGAGGGCAGATGTATTGCTTCTAACAGTGCTTGAATGAGGGGACTGTGTTGAATCTTGGCACCGTGAGAGGTCAGGAAACCTCGTTCTTGCCATAACACTCCGAAGTCGTGTACGACTCCGAAAGCATAACGTGAATCGGTGTATATGTTAACATTTCTGTTCTTGGCTAGTATACAGGCTCGGGTCAGAGCGATAAGCTCTGCTGCTTGAGCGGACAGTGTATCAATACGATGTGTTTCTTTGACTTCAGTTTCAGTGGTCACTGCATACGCGGCCACTAATTCTCCTGTGCTTGTTCTCATACATGAACCATCCACGTAAAGTGTCAGGTCTGGATTTGTCAGTGGAACATCTGTGAAGTCTCGTCGGGGCTTTGTTACTGCATTAATGATCTCTATACAATCATGCGGGGCTGAATCTGTCATAATCGAAGGTTACAATGTTGCAGGATTTAGAATGTTACAGCGTCTGATTTCTATGTGTGGCTGGAATAGCGTTAATTCATAACCTGTCAGTCGTGCTATAGTCAGGTGTTGAGTCTGTGTTCGGTTTAGAAGGACCTCTACAGAATGTGGAACTTGTACTGTCAATGGATGTCCTAATACTATTGAGTCGCTTTGTCTGATTGCTAGGGCTGTCGCTGCAACTGATTTTAAGCACGCAGGCAGAGCCTGGGCCACTGAATCCAATGTACTTGAAAAAAAAGCACAAGGCTTATGTGAACCTGCTTGATCTTGAGTGAGGACAGACAACGCTGTACCATCACGTTCTGTAACAAAAAGTGTAAAAGGTTTGCTGTAACATGGTGTCGCTAAAACTGGTGCTTGACATAAAGCTTTCTTTAATTCTTCAAAAGCCTGTGTATGTTCCTGAGTCCAAGGAAGGGCAGTCGAAGTCGCTGCCTCCTGTGTTGTCAACTGAATGAGTGGTTTAGCTAGAAATGCATACTGAGGAATCCATTGTCTGCAGTACGAGGTGAGGCCTATAAAGGCCTGCACTTCCTTTTGTGTCTGGGGTTGTGGCATGTTTACAATTAACTGGATGCGGTCAGGAGTGAGCTGTCTCCCCACTTTGGACAGCAAGTGACCCAGGTACACAACTTGCTGAACACAGAATTGTAGCTTCGAAGGGGACACCTTGTGTCCCTTGTCGGCCAGAAAATGTAAAACTGTCAGTGATGCTTGTTCACATTCGGGTTCACTTCGTGCGGTGATCAGCAGATCATCGACGTACTGTAGTAAGGCAGTGTTAACTGGCATTTGGATACAGTCAAGTTGTCTTTTCAGTGCTTGGCTATAGATGCTGGGGCTTTCTGTGAACCCTTGAGGTGCGCGTGAAAATTTGAAACTTCGGCCATTTAAACTGAATCCGAAGAGATATTGGCTCTCTGGATCAATGGGTACACTGAAGAAGGCGTTCTTGAGGTCAATTACAGTAAAGAACGTCGCTTCTGAATCAATAGCAGTCAATAAGGATGAGATGTCGGGAACCACAGGATACTGTGGAACAATGCATTTATTCAGTTCTCGTAAATCAATCACCAGCCGATATACTGGCGGTGCATTGGGATCAGTACGTTTAAGAATCGGAATGATAGGGGAATTACAGATATTGGAGTCGGTTTCTACGACCACTCCTTGGGCAATGAGCTCTTCAATAATTTCTAGTAAAGCCACTACAGCATCGGGTGGTAACTTGTATTGTCTGATTCGTGGTAAAACAACTCCTGGTTTGAGTGTAACACGGTATGGTGTGATGTGCATGCAACCTACATCGGTTGGGCCTTTTGCCCACAGGTGTTCCGGTACATTTTTCAATCTGACATCAAACTCTCGTAATACATAGTGACCCTTAAAGTCACGTAGAAAAAGTCTAACTCCTTCCGGAGAACAACATATCACAGCTCCTAGAGCCTTCAATGTTTTGATACCTAGCAAGTTTTCTGGACATGATTTCGTGAGTAACAAGTCTGTAACACGTGATAATGGACCTACTGCTAGGGGGACTGGTTTCGATACTTCATTTACAATAGGCTGTCCTGAAAAACCAAGGGAAACATTCTGTGAGCCTGAGAGGGGTGCCCCTGGGACTTCATCATGGCTGATCGTTGTGCGGCTTGCCCCTGTGTCAATTAAAAATTTTCTGTCTTTTCCCAATACTTGACTGTGTACATAAGGACCCTCTTGATCTACAGGAATCTCAATAAGAGGCAAGCCAACCTCCCTCTCTAGGCTGTTTCATGTGTATCGCTGATAATCGGGGTAATCAGATTGGGCATACTGGCTCATCTGCCGTGAAACTTGCTGCGTCGCGGCAATGGGCTGTGGCTGTGGCTGGGATACCGCTGCGGTCTGTACTGTATGTGGTGGAGCATGCATAGGCTGTGTATTCTGGGAAGTCTGTTGCTGGACCTGATCTTGTCTAGGCTGACGCGGTCTTTCTTTAGTTTTACCTGTTGATATATTGTGTTTCAGGACTGAACATTCATGTACGTAGTGACCTGGCTGTTTGCAATAGTTGCATGTCCCTTTAACGGGAGCTGCTGAATTACCCGTCTGGGTCGCACCCTTTCTCTGACCGTCGGCTGGAACCGACTGGCCCACTAACATTTTCATTTTCGTGTCTTTCATACGTCTCTGTTCGTGATCCTGTTCTTCTCTAATTCTGTTCTGGTGATATTGTAACATTTGTAACATCTGCGATGGCGTATTTGCTTGCCATGTACTTTCAACTTTATATACACGGTTCTTAACTTGTGTCAGGGAATTCTCGACTAATTTTGTTACAAAAAGATGTGGGTATGACTCGCTACCTGGTTTCAGGCCACTATTAATAATGAAACATTTCTCGAATCTTGAATAGAAGTCACTAGTATCTTCATCGTGTTTCTGTTTACAGGCTGAGATTGCGTCCCAGTCTTCCTTTTTAGTTGTCAATAATCTTGGCAAAACCTGTACTATTAAACCTGGTAATGCTTTAGCTTTGTCCCCAAGGCCTAGCCCTGGAGTACGACCTTTTTCCTCGTCTTCGATTTCAGTCCAAATAATCTTTTTATCTCCCACCTCCCATTCTTTTTCCTTGAGTTTCTCGTAAATGCCGGTGGGCAGCAGTACTTTTAACAATTTCATAATATCCGTATACGTGTAATCTCCCATGAGTAACATGTCCTTAAGTTCTCGGTGAAAACCTGCAGGGTCTTTATCATGACAGGGTACTAGTTTCTTCATTTCTAACAATTCCAACTTTGTTAAAGGTGTGTACACAAACACACGTTCCAAGGTATTATTGGCATTCATAACTGGGTGTACTTCTCGTAAAGGATTCTGCCTGTCAAAATGAAACATTTGTCTTTCTGGGGGCGGAGCTGAAACATATTGTGGGCCTAAGAAAGCGTTATATCTGCGCCGTTGTTCTAGAAATATTTGAATTAACTTGGTACTTAGGCCTCTCCATCTATTCATAAGTAGTGCTTCTAATGTATCAGGTAAAGGACCTGGATCAGAATGTTGTTGTCTGTATAACGTGATGAGATGCTGAATCATGTATACACCAGCTAATTTATGCTCGTCTGGGGAAAGGTTCAGAAATGTCTGTGCTACTGTATCATCATTGTATGTGCTAGGATTGTCAGCCCATAGTACTGCTGACCGGGCTAGTTCTTGTTCATCCATAGAATTGAGTACATGGTACCCCATTCGTTCTTGAAGACTTTTATCGGTACCTTGAAACAGATATTCAGGGGAACTCGGTTTTGATATGCCAGAGAGAAAAACTCTCTTGCTTTCTGGACGAATGCCTTTCTTAAGGTAATTTCCCTTACCCACATACGCTATCATTTCTTTAGCTGTGTCATGTTCTTCAGGTCCGTCCTCCTCGGAGGAGTCATTCCTGTCACTTTCTTTTTCTTTTTCTTGTTCTTTTTCGTGTATTTCTATTACTGCTTTTCTGATTTTCTTGTACATGCTTGCTATACAATTCAGTTTATCATGGTTTCCTTCGGCTATATTTTGACCCCACCTGTTTAGTGCTTCCATCTCTTCCTGGTCTACTCCAGGCCTGTCTCGTTCTCTTATTTAGCAATTTATGAAGAAACATAATATACAACCTTGAGTGTCAACTTTCTGGTGAGCCAGGGCCTCTTTAATACTTTCAGGATTTTCCCCAGTCTGGATAAAATGATATATTCTATCTAGGTGTTCCGTCATTCCTGGAAATAACACTAGGTAATCTGTAACTTTTCGTAAACGTAGGGATGCTAACAACATTCTATCGTCTTTACCGGGTACTGGATCATATCTGCAAATTGGAAGGGGATCTTTAAGCATGTCGAAACGTGGCGTTTGGGGTGTACGTTGCTTCATTATGTCCCTAAGGTTCAATCTGTGTGTTGATGGCGGGGTCTGGAGACCTCCTGTCGCACCTCCTGTGGCGGAGGCTTGAAAATTGTGTGTCTGTGGAGTCGGTATCTGTACCTGAACTTGTCTCTTATTAGGATCAGGCGCAATCGGATTTAGTATATTAATCTTAGATGTGGGAAGTGGTGGAGGTGGAGGAGCAGGTGGAGCAGGCTGTCGCACGGGTGAACTTTGTTGCGGCAATGGCTGGACATTGTCTCGGAGCGGGTTGCCACCTCCGTCACCGTCAGTAGGCGGTACGTGGGCACGTGGATTGGTGTAAGCGGGAGCTACATCGTCTAGATAGGAAGCAAGGAATATGTCTTTGGTGGTCTTGTGACTTACTTTAGTTGGAACCAATGGTGGCGGCAGATCTTTCGGTATTTCTGAAGTGGCGTTAGGCAAACCCTCGGCCACAAAGTACATGCCATTTACAAGATTGTTTCGCATGCGGTCTACTTGTTCTGCTTTTACTCGGATCCCTTCATTAACTAATTCGTTTTCTCGGACTTCATCCGACTCTTCTCTATGTTTATCTTCTTTTCGGAGTGCTTTTTCGGCACGTTTATGTGATTCTTTCCGCCACAATTCTATGGCATCTTTCTGGGATTGTCTGGCTTTCTTTTTCCATAGCGCTTCCTCTACTCTCAGGATGCACTCGGCATCCCATGTTCCTGTAACGGGCCACCTGTGTCTCTCCTCTAGGTGCTTGGTATAATCGGCCCATAAATCTAGGTACAGTATGGCATCTAAGCCATGCTTATGGTACATAAAATTTCCAGGAGTGTCCCTAGGGGGGATAGGAATTTCTTCCTCTAGTATCCCTTTCCTAGTTCCTATCTGTCTTAATTTATTGAAAAACGGCATCTTGTTACTTAGTACTGGATACTCGATACTTGTTACTTACTCTGAACACAGCTAGTTACACAAAAACACAGTAATGTACATCAAACAGTCACTCATACCACAACATTAATCACATGAAACATTTTGAACACATATGACTACCCTTGATACTAGATGTACTGCTAAACAGCACAGATACACTGTCGAGAACAGTGCAAGAACTTGAATGCCTGATGTACTGCTAAACAGTACAGATACACTGTCTAAAACAGTGCAGACCGTGTTTGTGTACCCAAACCCGTCTTTACCGGATACATAATAATGCACCCATCTAGATGCGTCCCCAGCAATGGTACTCACCGGGAAGCACGGAACAGAAGGCCTCGGAAAACTCGACTGGACTGGACCGGACTGGACTGGACTCGACTCGATACGTGAATACTTCGGAACTGGTGGGCCTCTCGACACCTCGGACCTTGCTTCTTTCGGCTAGGCTCTGGTCGGGATCCTCCGCACTCCTCACCGCCTCGTCTGGGTGCTGATCGCAGTCTCCGTCACCTCCGTAGGCCTGAGGGAGATACAGGAAATCCTGCGGGTACGCGTAATTGTCCGTCTTGACTTATTGCAGGGGGCAAAGGTTGCAACGCACCAACCGGCGCGTGGGGTGGGGGAGGGGTCCCTATTCGGGCGCCAAAATAATGTGGTAAATATTTAATTACCGTCCTAATTTCTATGCAGGTAAGTACTAATAATAAAATAACTCAATCGGAAAGAAAGACGCAGAGTCTGTGGTGTTAGAGTTCTTAGGGGTTTTATTCCTTAAAAAGGAATGGTTCTTGAACCGGATATCGGGTTCCTGACACCACTGGGGTTCAGGAAGTGATAGAGCAATGCTTTATTGACAATACATAACTTTTATACTCAAATCATATAATGGAAACCAATACAGTAGGCGTAACAGCTGAGAGAAACAAGATAAGAGCACACACGTGTTAGCAATACGTAATCAGAAGGCGTGAACTAGGCGTGAACATAGAGGTGTGTGCTAGAAACGTCACATGAAAGTGTCTCAAGTGGGTGGATACATAGCAGAACCTTGCAATGTCAGCGGAAATCTGAGATCTGGATGCGCGCGCAGCTGCATGACGTGTGATTGACGTGAAGCTGGAGGGTGCAGGGGACTTGACATTTACACTAGAGGAAAGAGACAGAAGTCTGGCATGTCAGATCAACTCGTTCCTATATCATATCTGATATCTGATGTTTGGGAACCATATTATCTAGAGGGAAAGGTCTCTTGGGCAGAGGCTATTCTATACTGACTGTGAGTGCGTGTATAAGCGTCTACGTGTCTGCATGAGATGCGAGGGGGCATGGGCCTACCATGGTAACAGGAGCTATGAATTACTTGCACGGAGACAGTGAGGCCGGGCCCTTTGCTCTGCAGCTGGAAGGATGTTTACTTGAACTAGTAGGCAGGAATGTATTTTTGAGGAGCGGAGCAGATAATTCGAAGGTTGAATACAGTCTTGGCAGGCGGCAGGCTGAGCTAAGCGTCGTTAGCCGCGCAGGGAGTAAGGCAGAGGTCACGGGTACAGAGGCAGACCCAGGCTGAGGCATTCAGAGTCAGAAGGCAGGAAAAGGCTTGATGGCAGAATTCAGGGCCTACTTCGCCAGAGCTGAAAAACGTGTAAAGTACACCACATAAAAACGTTGGCAAGGCATACTTAGGAACGGAATATTCAACCCATTCGGGGTGGATCTGAAAGAGAACATGTTAACGTTGGACGCAAATGTATTTGCGTCTTCATAGCTGGCACAGGAGGGAAGTTACATGCACTTTAAGCTCGTACATGGAGACGGTGGGGTACAGGTTAGGGAACATTTCTTGACCATAAAATGTATATTTCCTCACTGCCCAGTTATCCCTCCGGTGAGTTTCTTCCACTATCTTACAATAGGGAAAAACAGCTTAGCCTTTGGCGGCTACCATTATGTCAGAGTACAGTGGCTGATCCAAGCTTGGAGATAGACTTTTGATGCAATAAGTGCAACTGGTCTCTCCTCCAGCCCAGGAAAATCACACCCAAGATCCTCCCATTCAACTATAAGTGTAAAAACAATAAGAAAACTGACGACTTAAAGTCCACTCTTTTAAATTGTTGCTTTAAGCAAAAGCATGAACCAAACATTTATTACATACTTTTAGACAAAGAGCGTGATCTTAAATTTATTACTGAGACCTGGCTGTCTGAAGCCTCCAACCCTACTATCATCTCGGCCTTCCCTATGGGTTATAAAATCCTTAGGAGGGACCGACTGAGTGGAAAGGAGTTGGTGTCGCCATCATTTACAAACAAAAACTAGACTGCTCTCTCATCACGATGGAAAACAACGAGGGTGCAGAGTCCTTAGACTTCCGCTGAACCTTATCTCCCATCATAGCTTTGCTGGTTTTCTAATTTACAGACCTCCTGGTGCAATTGGAAATGCTATTACTGCGCTTCATACAGTCACCACCTCCCTGGCCTTAAAATGCAACAGCTGCCTTTTTCTGGGAGATTTCAACATACATATGGACAAAGGAAAAGACCCTCAAACAATTTACTTGTTGGAGACGCTGCAGCCCTGCAAAATGTTTCCATCTATTTCTTCGGCCACCCTTGAGAAGGGCCATGCCCTAGACCAAATCTTTCACGACTTTGACATATCAGTAAACCTACCTCTTCTCATTACCTGGTCTGACCACCTCCTATAAAAATTTGTCATTCCCAACTCTGCCACAGCCCCTCAGGCTAATGCAGGGCAGAGGGTCCCTAATTACAGGGCATTCTATAAAATATCTATCCCGATGTCAGAAGAAGCCCTTGGTTGTTCTTCAGCGGAGCTGTCTAGCTGCCCCAACTCGGATGCTCTCTCAATAGATTCATGGCTCTGAACCAACATTGGTGCAGCGGTACTGGTTGTTCCCCGCTCCTCAAATGGGTCGGCCCCACCAGCTCCATAGTTTAATGATTCCCTTAGATCCATCAAAAGAAATTGTAGAAAAATGGAGCGGAACTGGTGTAAATCATGTCTACCTGAGGACAGGAAGGTTTATAGAGACACCTTAAAAGCGCATTACATTCTTGTGAAGGCAGCCAAGAAAAACATCTTTCAAACCAAGATAGAAAATGCTGAAAATAAGAGTAAGGAAATATTTAGTATAGTTAAGTCTTTTACCACCCCTAAAGCTGTCACAAAGGAAGGGCCATGCACAGATGAATGGTCCAAGCAAATACCTCAATTCTTCCACAAAAAGATCTCAGTGATCCACCAAGCATTCACTAACATCTCAGAGGAAGAACTGACCTTCTACCTTAGCTCTAATAGCAAATTTCATCTCTTGAATCATCCATCTTCACAAGCTTTCCCTGAGTTTCTGACCCTTCTCCAAAGCATTAAGTGTGGCTCTCCTACCGACCCATGTCCAGCGAATATCCTGAACCTATTAGCTCTCACTATAAAATGCACAGTAAACCAGCTCTTTAATGCTTCCCTCTCCTCAGGCAACATGCCAAAATTTTGGAAGAATGATAAGATTCTTCCACTGATTAAAAAGGCTAACGCCAAACCGACGGATCCTACCAACTACAGGCCAATCTCCCTTCTTTCGGCCCTCTCCAAAGTATTAGAGAAGCATTTAAACACCGCCCTCCAAAAACACATTGAAGATGGGAAGCTCCCTCATAAGTCCCAATCCGGTTTTAGGGCTAACTACAGTACGGAGTCTGCTCTGCGGGAAGTGACTGAATTTGTCAAGGGTAAGCTGGACCAGGGAGGCAAGGCAGTTCTGATATGGCTCGATTTGTAGGCAGCCTTCGATACGGTCCTACATGATAAAAACGGCCTGGGGGGACTGCCTGAACATGTATGTCATCCTTCTTGGCAAATAGATCTCAGGACATCTGGCTCCCCCCTTTCTCATCCCCGGTTCTGGCCATGAATGTAGGTGTCCCTCAGGGCTCCATTCTCAGTACTTCCCTTTTTAACATATATCTATCCCCCCTTGCATTTCTGGTAGAGGAATATGGCGCCTGAATCATTTCCTTTGCTGCTGACACTCAGCTGATTTTTACGGGTGAAAAAGAGAGGGCAATGATTAGGGCTTGTCTCACAAAGGTTTTTAACTAGCTTAAGATCAATCAGCTGAAGTGCAATCCTGACAAAACTGAAGTTGTTTTCTTTGGTAATCCAGAAAATTCCCGACTGGAGCTCTTGGTGGCCAAAAGATCTGATGGCCCCGCCAGCGGGAAAAGGAGAAAGTAAAAATCTTAGGAATATTCATAGACAAGACACTTTCCATGCGCTTTCAAATCAAAATCTAACTGGCGCTTGCTTTGGCATACTCCGGATGCTAAAGGAATTCCTGCCACTGTTGCTGCTTGAGAGCCGAAAGATCATTCTGCAGGCTCTGGTGATATCAAAGCTTGACTATTTCAACAGCTTGTACCTTCGTCTGCCCAAATCCCTTATCTATTGTCTACAAGTGGTACAAAACACGCAGCCAGAGCCATCCTGAGACCTAAACTCAGTGCTAGTATGACCCCTATTTTTAAGTCTCTACACTGGCTCCACATAAAAGAACGGATCGACTTCAAAGTGATGACCATCTTCTGTAAAGCTGTCCACAACTTAGGAGCCAGCTACCTAAATATGTGCGTTAATCACTACACAACATCTAGACCCCTAAGATCTTCTAATGTCAACCTGGCCATCGTGCCTAAAATACGCTGTGCCCGCACTGGAGGCAGATCCCTCGGCGTTCTAGGCATAAAATTGTGACATAGACTCCCTGAATCTCTGAGAAAACTACAGACCTACTCTCTTTCAGTAAGAACTTAAAAACCTGGCTTTTTATTAACTGGTGGGACTTTTACGTACGTTTTCCTCCCGGTGTCACGCACCAGGACACTCTAGTCTGAGTAGCTGCGTGATTAATTAAATACGCTATTTCATTTCATTTCATTAGGTCCCTGACAGTGCAAAGGAACACTCATACAACTTTTAGGAGTCTTATTTATGAGGCCTTGTTGCCTCCTATTTACAAAGTAAAAGACACACAATTTATGGATGGAATGCTGAACAAATCAAAACATTCACCCCCAGCCAAGAGATCTGGGTTAAATCCATCGTTCTTTTGCTCATCATGCCACCCCAGTTTAGACCTGGTCATATGCAAATCAGTCTTTACCCTGTGCCTCATGGGAACAGTCCAGCCTGAACTGCCAAGCCAGGTCCTCCCTGGACTGTAAATAGGTATCCTAGGACCGGTTTCGGGGTTTAACCATTCTTCAGCCAGGAAAGCTTTATTCCAGTGGCACAGTGAGATCAGGATCCACGTCTGTTCATACCTGGCGCACTTAGGATAAGAAAGCAAAAGATACACAATTGATGGACGGAATGCTTGGCAGTTCGGGATGGACTGTTCCCATGAGGCACAGGTTCAGACTGATCTGCATATGGCCATGTCTGAACTGGGTTGGCAGAGTGAGCATAAGAATGATGAAGGATTAAACCCCGATCAGTTGACTGGGGGTGAGTGCTTGAAATGTTCAAAGCTCTGTCCATCATCCTTTTTGGTTTTGTTTTATTCGTCCTAATTTGTCAGGGTATGCCCAGACGTGGGTGCTTTGCTCACTTTGCCACTGGATTCAAGCTAGGCTTGCTAATGACGGCTGATTTGCCAGAAAACTGTCCCAGGATTCTTGTTTCCGGTCCTGTGAAGAAACGGTTTGGCAGTTGGGGCTGGACTGTTCCCATGAGGCACAGGGTCAGACTGATTTGCATATGTCCATGTGTGATCTGGGGTGGCGGAGTGAGCTATAGAATGATGATGGATTTAACCCAGATCAGTTGACCGTGTGTGAGTGCTTGCAATGTTCAACACTCCGTCCATCATTCCATTTGCTTTTACTTTGTTTGCCCTAAATTGGAAGGGTTGCCCAGACCTGGGTCCCTTGCTCACTTTTACACTGGATTCAAGCTAGCCTGGCTGATGACGGCTGATTAGCCAGAAACTGGTCCGAGGATGCTGGTTTCCCGTCCAAGGAAGACATGGCTTGGCAGTTCGGGCTGGACTGTTCCTATGAGGCACAGGGTCAGACTGATTTGCATATGGCCATGTCTGAACTGGGGTGGCGGAGTGAGCTAAAGAATGATGATGGATTAACCAAGATCAGTTGACGGAGGCGGGTGCTTGCAATGTTCAACTATCTGTCCATCATCCCCTTTGGTTTTGCTTTGTTCGCCCTAAGTTGGCAAGGTATGCAAAGACCTGGGTCCCTTGCTCACTTTCACACTGGATTCAAGATAGCCTGGCTGTTGACCGCTGATTATGATTAGCCAGAAACTGGTCCGAGGATGCAGGTTTCCCGTCCAATGAAGACATGGCTTGGCAGTTCGGGCTGGACTGTTCCTATAAGGCACAGGGTCAGACTGATGTGCATATGGCCATGTCTGAACTGGTGTGGCGGAGTGAGCTAAAGAATGATGATGGATTAACCCAGATCAGTTGACGCAGGCGGGTGCTTGCAATGTTCAACTATCCATCCATCATCCCCTTGGGTTTTGCTTTGTTCGCCCTAAGTTGGCAGGGTATACCCAGACATGGGTCTCTTGTTCACTTTGCCAATGGATTCAAGCTACCTTGGCTAATGATGGCAGATTAGCCAGAAACAAGTCCCAGGATGCTTGTTTCCGGTTCAGGGAAGACACGGCGTGGCAGTTGCGGCTGGACTGTTCCCATGTGGTATGGGGTCAGACTGATTTGCATATGTCCATGTCTGATCTGGGGTGGCAGAGTGAGATATAAAATGAAGATGAATTAAATCTAGATCAGTTGACGGGGTCGAGTGCTTGCAATGTTCAACACTCCGTCCATCATCCCCTTTGGTTGTGCTTTGTTCGCCCTAAGTTGGCAGGGTATGCCCAGACATGGGTCCCTTGCTAACTTTGCCACTGGATTCAAGCTAGCCTGGCTGATGACAGCTGATTAGCCAGAAACTGGTCCCAGGATGCTTGTTTCCAGTCCAGGGAAGACATGGCTTGGCAGTTCAGGCTGAACTGTTCCCATGAGGCACAGGGTCAGACTGATTTGCATATGGCCATGTCTGAACTGGGGTGTCGGAGTGAGCTAAAGAATGATGATGGAATAAATCCAGATAAGTTGACTGGGTGTAAGTACTTGCAATGTTCAACACTCCGTCCATCATCCCCTTTGGTTTTTCTTTGTTCGCCGTAAGATGGCTGGGTATGCCCAGACATGGGTCCCTTGCTCACTTTGCCACTGGATTCATGCTACCCTGGCTGATGATGGCTGATTAGCCAGAAACCGGTCTCAGGATGCTTGTTTCCGGTTCAGGGAAGACATGGCTTGGCAGTTCGGGCTGGACTGTTCCCATGAGGCACATGGTCAGACTGATTTGCTCATGGCAATGTCTGAACTGGGGTGGCAGAGTGAGCTAAATAATGATGATGAATTACATCCAGATCAGTTGACTGGGGGTGAGTGCTTGCATTGTTCAACACTCCTTCCATCATCCCCTTCGGTTTTACTTTGTTCGCTCTAAGTTGGCAGGGTGTGCCCAGACGTGGGTTCCTAGCTCACTTTGCCACTGGATTCAAACTACCCTGGCTGATGATCGCTGATTAGCCAGATACCGGCCTCAGGATGCTTGTTTCCAGTTCAGGGAAGACACGCCTTGGCAGTTGGGGCTGGACTGTTCCCATGAGGCACAGGGGCAGACTGATTTGCATATGTCCATGTCGGATCTGGGGTGGCGGCGTGAGCTATATAATGATGATGGATTAAACCCAGATCAGGTGACGGGGACGAGTGATTGCAATGTTCAACACTCTGTCCATCATCCCCTTTGCTTTTGCTTGTTCACCCTAAGTTGGCAGGGTATGCCCAGACATAGGACCCTTGCTCCGTTTGCCACTGGATTCAAGATAGCCTGGCTGATGACGGCTGACTAGCCAGAAACTGGTCCCACGATGCTTGTTTCCGGTCCAGGGAAGACATGGCTTGGCAGTTCAGGCTGGTTTGTTCCCATGAGGCACAGGGTCAGACCGATTTGCATTTGACATTTCTGAACTGGGGTGGTGGAGTGAGATAAAGAATGAGGATGGATTAAACACTTATCAGTTGACGGGGGGTGAGTGCTTGCAATGTTCTACGCTCCATCCATCATCCCCTTTGTTTTTGCTCTATTTACAAAGTGACACATGTCGGCAGATGCGTCACTTTGTAAATCCTGCACCACATTATACCTGCGCCAGATATAATTTATTTAGGGTGGGTGTTCCCTGACAAAAAGCCTCGCAGATATAGTGCATTGAATTCTATGAGAACTCTGTGCACCACTTCTAGGACGTCATTGGGTCAATATCTTACACCTGTCTCACAGCAGGTGTAACACTGATGCAGGCATTTTCACATGGGGCTCGCCCCATTTTAAAGGACACATTGCTGGAGTTTCGTCTATTTTCAGACACACCAGCAATGCATCACTGACTTATATGTAACTCGTTGGAATAGGATCCATCATTTAATAAATATGACACATCCAACATGTTGCAAGGATGGCGCACTGAGAAGTTTTGCATCCCTGTTTTAACACAACGAGGCATGACTTCTCATAAATAAGGCCCTAAATGTGTTTACATCTAATATTCAGAGATAGTTATGTTTGTTTTCAATACTGTAACACAGCAGCAGCTCGACAATATAATCTCTATGAAGCCCTGCAATTCCTCATATGTTCGGCCATGTTTTGATCTAAAAGAAACTTTTTTATGTATATTGTATGAAACATAAACACAACATTGCTCTGCAAAATGGTTTTACTAGACTCTCACACATCAGGTACTTAAAAAATCAATTAAAGGAATACAGTATTTAAAACAATCCATTCTATTCCATTTTATTAACTTTATTTCGGCCACTAGGGCCATAAAAGTACAAGTAGCAATAACACAGATGGTATACACTTGTGATTAAAAAATGTGGGTAGCTCAATTCCATCTTATTGTACAGAGATCATCCACTGAATACACAGGAAATAAGAGTCACAGCAGGGATATAAAAATATACTTAATACTGCCTTCAACCAGTTATAAACACAATAAAAGCAACCATCTGGAGATAAGCTATACTCTAAAATGTTTACAAAAATAAAAATATAGGACTGGAGCGATAAACCCAAAACATGGATACATACTTAATATGCCTGCGCAAATTAAATACATTTGTTCTTCCCCATGGGGTTTACTTTAAAATGGCCCGCCGGATATGCCACATCCAATTTAAAAATCGTGATACAGCAAAGACGATTGGTGGATGGGTGTCATACTTTCAAACTCTGTAGGCCCCTACACAGCACACAAAGCCAAAATTCTTGCATAATTGTATTAGGCAATGCTTGCGCGACTCCGGGAGGGAGGGCAGAGGAGCAGAACACAGAATTCAGACTCCACCTTATGATTACATGCAGGACATTCACCCGTTTGATCTTTCTCCCATTTGCTGGTATTCGCTAGTAATGGGAGGGTCCCTAGTCTGAATTCCACATACAATTTCCTGGCTAATGGGGGTAGAATAATATTGAGAAAATGTTCCTTTCTGTATACATCTTTTACTAGCAAAAACTCTGCTGTCAAACAAACACATGAGGCACTTTCTTGTACGGAAATTAATTTAGTTAGTCTATAGCATTTAACTAATTCTGACCTGGAAATCATGGCACATGATGTTTCAGGTGTTCTCCAGAGGTCCGGCTTGCCTAACTTAAAGGTGAGCTCCCTTATGTGGCCAAGCAATGACATTTTCTTGGTAGCACAAATGGTCAGGAGCTCATTTAGGTCAGCCCTGTAGACGGACAACTCTGGGGTCACTCATAATCTCCTCCAGAACATTAAAGGTCTCAGGGCAATCTCTTCATCAAGGGGCCTAATACCCAGATCCATATGGAGAAGTGTAAGGTGGGTACTACGGGGTAGGGCGACAAGCTGCCTCATGACATTTTTCGTCAAGTTAGTGGTTGAGCAATGCCCCCAACGATCCACCCATGTAGTGCAGCACCCCTTGCTTGTGCTTTGAATATTTCCACGTATAAGACCATGTATTTAGTCTTTGTTAAATTGATCTCCAGCCCTTGCAACTTACAAAAATTGGCAAAGCCATCAAGAATGCGCTAGATACCCATTGGTGTTTTTCAGAGTAGCAGGGTATCATCGGCAAACAGCAGTGCAGGAACCTTCCCGGAGACTAACTTGGAGGCATCATTGTCCTTTATTTTTTAATGATGGTCAATAAGACAGCTGATAAAAAAGACAAAATAAAGTAGGAGCCAAAACACATCCCTGCCGTACCCCCTTTGGACAGGAAAACGGGAAGTAAGTTCTCCATATTTTCTGCATCGTACTAGAGCAAAGTTTTTCAAGGGGAGCCTCTCAATAACATTCAGAAGGTAGGGAGGAATCCCAGGGTCGCTCAGCACCTTCCGGAGGTCCCATGGTTTTAAAATCAGAATCAGTGCATTATAGTTGCTATCCTGCCACTCTGTGACATAAAATTCAAGGACCTTTTCCCAGAGCTTGATGGAGTAATTTAGGGAGACTTGGCCAGCTGTTTTTAACTGTGTGCCTTCCTGGTTGGTCGGATTTAGTCCATTCATTGCATGCCCTTAGCGATAGAGATAGAGTGAGTGAGTTGAGCTGTATTGCAAATGGTGATCATACTTTAATAGGGGTGGTCAGTGAGAACGGAGTGAGTTGGATTGGTAAGGGGTTCAAAGTGGCAATTAAAATCAACCTCTACAATCAGCCATATCTCTGGGTCCAGAGTTGGAATGAAATGTCCCAGATGGTCGATGGTGGCAGATTCTTAGCTGTTGTTAACAGGACAATAATACACAATAATTAGGGCAATTGTCATCTTTGTGGGAAAGAAGAGCAGAACACATTGGATGTCATGTGTGGGTGTTGTCATCTGCGCTGCTCTCTAGCCAAGGTGGATGCCTACCCGGGTGGAGAGGCCACCAGAGGGTCCCTCCTCACCCCCATGGTTGCCACATTGTTAAATAAGGCAAAACCCACTCACTGAAAGTCTTCCCTCGCCCAGGTCTCCTGAAAGATATAGATATCATATTTATAGACAAAATCACCCCAATTGGGTCAGGGCAGTTTGTTTTAATACCTGCCAGGTTCCATAATAGTATCCTCATCCCGCTGCCTTGCCCTCTTTCCCCACTCGCAACATCAGAAACACTAGCACTGTGAGATGGAGAATCACCTGGGTAGACCGCACAATACATATCTAGTACCCTCCTCTGTTCACCTTCTCTTCTTGCAACACCTAGCGAAGTGGGAAATATTACGTTAAGGTCCCCACATGATTTTGTCCTACCTCCTGCCGGATCAGTGCACTGGGGGACTTAAAACTACTACCCCTAGATGGTCCTTCACCCAGTCAATCTACCTCCTCAAGAATGTTGTATCTGTTGTTCTCTGGGATATTAAATGAAGGGGGGCCTGTTATGGGCAGCCCACCTTCCCTCATGTAAGGGCAGAAATAAAGGTGGTACACAGCTTCTAGGATATGTATGCTGTTGTAAGTAGAAAGAGTCCTAGTGGCACCGGTTCATGCCCATCGGAGCATACTGGCAGCTAAGGGTGGTTTTAAATAGATTTATAACAGTGTTAGGGGTTTTGAAATTAACAACTACACACTCACCCGATTGTATTTTTCTATGGTTTCCTACCCGCCCTATCCTTCGAAAGAAATATAATCCCCCCTGCTCTGGCACAATCAAAGTGCTTATATCTGGCAAGCCAGAACAGACATTTATTTCTCAGTTCGAGTTGGGTTTCCTTAGAGTTGGGTTCAATTGGCGTAAAACCTGTCAGAATAGCTACAGATGGGAAGCAGTCAGGGGGAAGATTTATGTTAGGCAGGTTTGAACTTGGACAGGCATGTCTCCCCTCACAGTGTTCTTGTACTAATTGCCTACTCACTTTTTTAATGGTGACTTGGGCTAGGGGGCTAGGTTTATCTCGCTGCCTGGAAGGGGACAACCTGTTTCTAACTCTGGGCTCAAGGCTGGCACTCCCGCCTCTCTGGTGCATAAGAACACTCTGATCCCTTGTCTCATGTCTAGTAGAGGGACCCTCATCCTCCAGCATCTGCATCTCCAGCCCGGGTGGGGGTGATAGGCCCACACTGTCCGCCTGACAGCCCATGTCTATCCCTCCTCTAGACTTGCTGGTTGAGTGATTTTGTGAGCCGGTTAGTCTAGCTTCCGCTGCTGCCAATTCTTTATCCAGTTGTCTAGACGAATTATAAGGGGGGACAATTCTTCTATAATGGTGTCCCTCAGGTTGTTCTACAGATCTGACATCAGATCCAGAGCCCACGACAGATAGGTTGTGTCTGTGCTGGCTGTTGACGGTATACCTGGGTTCTGATCTCGCTCTTCACCCCCCTCTATGATGAATATATTACCCTCACAAAATGTCTTCTTTTTATGGGCAACCTTGTTTGCGCTTTCCGTTAATGGGGATACTCATGGTATTTCTACTCTTGCGCACTGCTTTCTTGTGAGGAACAAACAACGAAGATGGCAGGGGCTGAACCTCTAACTGAGTTTGGAGCGTATTTGGCAGTGCGATGAATTAATGAATGAATGAAAAAGAAATGTATAGAGCGCACGTTCGCCAGCGGCTTCTTGGCGCTTAGGGACAGACTGGCAGAGAACAGAGCAGGAGAGGGTTTAATCGAACGCCTGTACAAACAGCCATGTCTTCAGGGCTCTTCTGAACATCTGGTAAGAGGGGATGTGACGGAGTTCCGGGGGAAGGGAGTTCCACAGGCGGGGAGCTTGTGAGGCAAATCTTAGACCCCCGAGCCTTTTGCGCTTAAACATGCAGGTGGCAAGGAGGTTAAGGCCAGTCGACCGGAGTGTTTGGGAAGGGGTATAGCGGTGGAGTAGGACGCCAATAAAGAAAGAACCTTGATTGGCGAGGGCTAGATAGGTGAGACAGGCAACCTTGAAGAGACTGCGGTGGATTATCGGGAGCCAGTGCAGACTTTTCAGAAGTTGTTTCACAGAGCAATGTTTAGGCTGTCGAAAGATCAAGTTGGAGTTGGTGAGTCAAATCAGATGGTGGAATAAATAGATCAGGTGTGTGTGATAAACGCATTACTTTAGCTCAATTTCGGAATCCACCACCCCTATGGCCCTCTGTAACATTTTGTCTCTTGATGTTGGAGGCAGTGAGGATGCACATGTAGTTTTGGCTCCAGTTGGGTCTGCCCTCCTCCTCGTTTGCTGCCTCCTGCCAAAACACCACAACTCACTCCACCCTGGTTCTCAATTACACTTGTCTGGCGTGTAGCACCTGTGATCATTTTAACAGCCTGAAGAAGACCAAAAAAGTCACAAGCTAAAACAAGATGCTATCTACCCCGGGACCACCCCCACATTGACATAACCAGCCCGTTTGCTAATTAATTAGAATGTCAGTGCAGTCTCCTGTTCCTTTGGACTCCACAGTTTGCAGTTCGGGCAACTTGTGAGGGCAATAGTTCCTCTGTAGGGGAGGCTAGGTAAGGAGGAGCACAAAGGAATGTGAAAGTCTTACCAGCTGATACTGCCAAAACACGCGTCACAACAGCCAAAGGGAATGGTCCTGCCCTGCCTCTTCCTGTCGATTACGGGTGCAGGATGGGCCTACCCTTGGCCTGTGCTTCGCCCGGGTGCGTCCCACGTGCATCCAGTGCTACAGGGGGAGAGTCAGCGCTTTATTTGCGAGGCTGATTGGGTGCCTCCCCCTTTTTTGCAGCACCTAGTTCAGACTCTTTGAAACTTTGAACTTGGAGTTCCCACCAGGGTGTGACGATAGTCAAGGAAATGCGGGTGCAGGGCAAGATGACCCTGGGACAACGGTCCCACCAGGACAGACTGAGTGGAGCAGCAGGACCACGATTGGCCCCCCAGCAGAGCCATTTCAGCAAAACAACAGCAGCTGGATCCCGGACTGCGGGAGGAGAGTCAGGGCTTTATGCACAAGGCTGATTTGGTGCCTCCCTCCTAGTCTGCAGCACCTGGTTGTGATGCCTTGCACCCTGGGACTTGGAGTTCCCAGCAGGGTGTGACGAAGGTCAAGGAAATGCGTGTGCAGGGCAAGATGACCCTGGTACTACAGTCCCACCAGGGCAGACTGAGTGAAGCAGCAGGACCACGATTGGCCCCCCAGCAGAGCCCTCATAGTTAGAAAAATCAGTCTGAAATGTAGATTTTATGCCTCTGTCGCTTGCACAAAACCTCAGGCCTTGCTCTGCCGAGGAGAAGCGGCTGGTCTCTGCAGGCAGTTGGCGAGCTGCTGCAAACCTTACGTCACACGCTGCCGCAGGCGCTGCATGGGGTCTGGGACTCAGCAGGCACCAGGCAGAGCAGGCTCCCAGGGGAGCTAGAAGTGCTCTGGCGTGATGTTAGCCTTCAGCGGCGTAAAGGAGGAGTGCCACTTGCCGGGCGCTCACCGTACCACTCTTCTGCTGAATGGGGCAGAAGATTGGCTATACGGGTTCCTTTGTGCAACGCTTGGCTTTTTCACAACCCCGATGACTTCAGTTATGTAACTTTGATGGCAGCACCCTCACTCTGAAAATTGGTCCAGCACCCCTTCTTTAAAGGATATTTTAGAGGCACCCCCGGGGCCCTTGGCAGCCTAGGCACAGGTTCAGGAGTGTAAAAACCAATGCTTGAGGTTCCAGGCCACAATCAAAACAAGCTGTTTAAGAAATATTCAAGGTCATTAGGGTAAAATTCTGGAGAACGGAGCTGATTCTGTCAGGGGGCCCCCTGAAGGGTTGGGGCCCTGGGCCAGAGCCCACTTTGCCCATGCATTAAAACATCTCTGCTACCTCCCCCTTCCCCGCTGCTAAGATCCTGTGATGCCGATGGCCAGAGGGTCTGTTCCGCCCTATCTGGCCTGCTGCTGATGAGGATAATGCCTGACATCTCACTGGAATGAACACTGCTGGCAAGAATGCTGCACTTGTCTCTAAACTCTCGGACCCGATCACGCTGTGATATTGGCACATGCCTGGGGCCGAGCGCCGGAGGGGAGCTGTGTTTATCCCTGGGGGAGTTGCTGAGCACAGCTTTGTCATCTTTGTCAGGTTTGAAGGTGCACGCCGCTCGACGATCCATAGCATCTTGCTTGAGGGGTAGCAGTCCAGCTGGAGGTGCGTAAAAAAACAAACAAAGTCTATACCTGATGATATTCCAAGGCATCTTGCAGAGCCTGAGCGTCGCCCAGGATGCTTCTGAACAACACGTTGAGATCTGGTGAATGCTTTGGATTGACGTGTGCATGGGGATTGCTCGCCTGCGGTCAGTGTGACTTCCCCGGCTGCCCTCTCCTCCTGCCCTTGTCAAGTGTGGTGAACATTTTTGCTTATAGCTACAGTTCTTTCCACTTTCCTGCCCTAGCATGTTAGGTTGCCCCTGAGTTCAGTTCACTACAAGATGGGCGCCATTTTGTGCACCTCTATTAGCGTCTTGGTGAGGCTATCATCCAATTTGACCCCCTCCCTCGGAAGTTGATGAAGGGTTCCTCCTTCCTTGAGCACTAGGTAAGGCATGCCATGGAATGAGAAATGGGACTGCACCATTCCCAGCTGGTGGTGGCCATCTTGGAGTTGGTTCTTCGTCATGTATCCCACACAGTGGCTCTCTTAACTGCTGTATTATCTGTTGATATTTATATGTGTGCCCAGGTTTCTGTTTGACCGTACTGATTGATGTGCTTTTAGCTACTCACTCATTCAGGGGTTTGGGTCTTCCCCTGTCCTGGAGGCACCACACACTCACTGATATCCAACGCCCAGTTATCTCTACTAGCTACCTGCCTGAGCGCCACTCACCTGCTACCCCAAACCCTACACAGTAGCTATTGTTCACACTACGCAGGTCTGGCAGCCAACGCAGAGCTTTACCGTACAGACATACCTGAGCCCTGGCATGGATAGAGACAAAGTTGCATAGGATCTGTTTGATAATCTTGAGAAAGGAACCCCCACAGCAGGGCCCTCTACAAGGGGAAACCCTCAACGCAAAGATGGTTTAAAAGAGAAATTCATCATGCTAGAAAGACTCAACAAAAACTGAGAACTCTCGATGGTGGGATAGCGCCACCCTGAAACAATATCGTAGATTGAACAGAGCACCAAGGGGGCTTCGCTCACAGATCTTTCCAACTTTTGACGATCTGGATGACGATCTGCTGGGAAAGTGGGAGGAAGCCCTTACGGTAAACTCAAATACACTCATCCACATCTTGATTGAAAATGCGGAACGCAAAGTGACAAAGCTACAAGCAGAGATTGCACAACTTGAACTAGAGATAAGGGAACTCAATCTTACAGAGGCGACAGAAAAGAACTATAAAATCTTAAACGATATACTGAACAAATACCAGAACGAAATAAAGGACAGGAAAAGCAGACAACTGAAGAGGGACGAAGCAGACTACAAAGAAGGTTGTGTATTCACGTTTCCCAAAAAATACGACCAACTGGTCAAAAACACCCAGAAGACGAACAAACCCGAGCAGACTGAAACATCTTCCATTTCTTCAAGCTCATCGTCACTTAATACTATTCCCAGCGACGTTGAGTCCGAACCTCAGAGGGTTGCCACTGGTTCCAATTTTTTACGAGAAGTCCAAACCATAAGACGCGAGAACAGGACCCAACAGAGACAAGGTCCACAAGAAAAAAGACCCGCAGAGGCAAATGAGCAGGCAAAGGAAGAGTACAAGAGAAAATTGAGATCGGGAGACATGAGGAAGTAGCAGAAACTCTCAAAGAAGTTCAGGTAGTTAATTTATCTTTCAAACCATTGCCCCGGATATGTTCTCTCTCCTCAGTAAGGGTCTCAACTTTAATCCTCAAGAAATAGGAGATATTTCAAGAACCAACATTGAACTCTTTAAATTTATTCGGGGCCTCAAACTTAGGAAACATTTTGCAGGCATACCCGATAAAGATACCAACATCATGCATTCTGGAGGTACCCAACCTTCTCTACCGAGCATCAAGGAGATAAAGGGGACCCATCTACTTATGACACTTAGTGAGATGGATGACCATCTGTACTCTATGGAGCAACTTATACATGAACTAGAAATTGAAACAGACATATCCATGCCTAGTGGACTCAAAATGAAATCCAAATGGACACCTACCCTCCCAGGAGGCAAACCTGTGGATATTTTCTACAACCTAGTCCTGAACGATCTAGACAAACACAATATTAAACTTGACAAATGCAAACACAGAAACCAAGATAACCTGACAAGAAATTAACGCCTAGCGTTGAAAGATCTGTCCTCCGATCATGACATTATCATCAGGGAGGCAGATAAAGGTGGCAATGTTGTTATTATGAACCTATCTGACTACCACAATGAGATTATTTCACAACCTAACCAGTCTTATCAAATCACATCTCAGGGATTGGCATACCATAGGCCTCCTAGATGACGACGAAGCTCTTTACCTAAGGGTTGACAAACTTTTCTCACCATGGCTTTACACACTCCCTAAGATACACAAGCAGGAGAAATTTCCTCCCGGAAGGCCGATTTTGTCAGGCATAGGTGGACCTACAGAGAAACTATCAGAATATGTGGACCTCTTCCTGAACCCGGTACACAGACAAAATATCGAGTTTTAAATTTTGATATACAATTATATTGAAGTTTAAATATCGATGGGACAAAATATCGAAGGTAAGTAATATCGACAGTCTTAATATCGATATTAGTATGATATCAGTAATATCGAAGTTTTAAATATCGATGTCAATAATATCGAAATAAATAACTTCGATGTTACTAATATTAATTTTTAAATAAATTTAGTGTATATTATATTGTATTTATTATGTTTTATTATTTATTTTTAATGTAATTTAATTAAATATTGCCTTTTACTACTGTAGCGGGTTGTGGGTTTATAGGGGAATAGGGTAGAAAGTAATTTAATTATGTTAAATTAATTATTAATTAGTAGGAATTATTAATTAATTAATTGAGAATTAATATTTAATTAATTTTAATTAATTGATTAATTGATAAATATGTTCTGTAGCGGGTTATGGGTTTATAGGGGAATAGGGTGGGAAGTAATTTAATAATAATTAATTAATATATGTTTGTACATATTTTAATTTATAATTAATTGGTAATTAATTTATATTAATTAGTTAATTAATTAATATAATTTTGTACATATTTTTAATTATTAATTCGTTGGTAATTAATTAATAATAATTAGTTTATTACATTAATTAGAGTAATGTTTTTATATATACTTTTTTGTTATTCTTAATTAATTAATTGGGAAAAATAATATTAATTATTAAATTAAATTAATTACAGCTAATGTGCTAATATATTTACTTTATTGTTATTGTTAATTAATAATTAATTGGTAATTAAATAATATTAATTAATTTTGGGTAAAGGAGTATTTTTAGGGTTCAGGGTCAGTTTTCAGTTTTTGGGTAAAGGGGTATTTTTAGGGTTCAGGGTCAGTTTTCAGTTTTTGGGTAAAGGGGTATTTTTAGGGTTCAGGGTCAGTTTTCAGTTTTTGGGTAAAGGGGTATTTTTAGGGTTCAGGGTCAGTTTTCAGTTCTTGGTTAAAGGGGTATTTTTAGGGTTCAGGGTCGGTTTTCAGTTTTTGGGTAAAGGGGTATTTTTAGGGTTCAGGGTCAGTTTTCAGTTTTTGGGTAAAGGGGTATTTTTAGGGTTCAGGGTCAGTTTTCAGTTCTTGGGTAAAGGGGTATTTTTAGGGTTCAGGGTCAGTTTTCAGTTTTTGGGTAAAGTTGTATTTTTAGGGTTCAGGGTCAGTTTGGGGTTTTTGGGGTACAGGGATATTTTTAGGGTTCAGGGTCAGTTTTGGGTTTTTGGGGTACAGGGATATTTTTAGGGTTCAGGGTCAGTTTTGGGTTTTTGGGGTACAGGCGTACAGGGTAAAAATATTTTTTTTTTACATTAAATCAATTAAATGAAATTAAAAAAAGAAAATTACATTAAATTATTAAGTGTTTTATTTATTTTAAATGTATATGTATTAGTTTTAATTTTGTTTTAATATTTTTATTTAATATTTGTAAAATTATATGTATTTAAAATTATTTTTACATTATTATTAATACATTTAAAAAAACGATATTTTTAATTTCGATATTTTTGTACTACGATATTATTTTTTCAATATTTTTGTACTTACCTTTATGAAGATATGACTCCGATATTTTTGATGTCGATATTTTTGTGCCGATATTTTTGTATTTCGATATTCTGTCTGTCGATATTATGTCAGACATTCCCTGAACCCCATGGTCAGGAACCTCCCCTTATACATTCAAGACTCCAAGCACATTCTCAGCATCCTCAGTGACTTACAATGGCAACCTGGCATGATCTTGGCTAGACTCGACGTGTTATCCCTATATACCTTTATTAAACCAGACATGGGCCTTGAGGCTGTTGCCAAATGTTTGGAAACTAGACCTGCCTCTCAGTGGAAACATACCAATATGGCTTTGAGGTACGGGTTACGCACTCCGCGTTTGATTGTTTGGTAAAACAGTTGTGGTGTGCATCAAAGATATCACCCCCCACTAGAATGTGTGGTAATCAATACAATGTCCTTGGCACCTAGGATAAGTGCCAACTCTCTGAGCACAACCTTGAGAAAATGAATGTCGTTTTTATCCAAAATGTTTAGGTCCAATAAAGTTTAAACCAAAATTGTGTTGAATTTTCTCATGATTTATTTCATGTTATTCTCACATGAATTTAATTCTTCAAAAGGTTAGAGTTTGTAAATTCCATTTTCCATTTCTGGTACCACAAGTAAAGTTACAACATAACCTCATCGCCCAATGCATTTCGGACTATCAGTCCTTCATCAGGGGTATTCTGTAAAGTAATATAAACAATCTATGTATGATCCACCAAGAAAAAATGTACATTTAAATGCATGCTACTTGTATATTTACTACATGGTGTATAGGGTCAAATCACATGTGCTCGAATCATAAAAGAATACTGAAAGAATGCAGTCCCAATTTATATATAGTTCTCGAGTGTGAATTGTCCAAAGAATCGTGGCTTAGTATCCCATAAACATGCCGGGTGACAGAAAAAATGAAGGTGCTCGGAAGGCTCGAAAGAATCGACCGTGAAAGACAACGTGCAGGAGAGTGTTGCAATTTTTGCAATTGAGACATGGTTGGTTGCCTTTATATGTGATGGAAGAAGTATGTTTGGGGTTTTTTATGATTTCCTTCAAGTTGTTGCCCCTTTTATATGCAAATAAAGGTTGATCACAAAAGATGTCATTAAAGTCTTGTTCAGTGCTGATAATAGGCCAATGTTTTAATATGGACGCTTTGTATGCTTTTGAAGCTACTGAGTATTTCGATACGACCACTGGTCTCTTGACACTGTCTTTTTTCTTCATTGTCAGAACAACGTGACACTGACATCCAAGAAAGTGATAGTCTGTTGATTAATTTCAAAGGTGAATTTAATTCGGTCATTAATGTTGTTGAGTTGTATGAGTGCTGTTGTTAGAGATTCCTGATCTCCTTGCCATAGTACAAAGATGTCGTCGATGTATCTCAGAAAGACCTTGGCATGCGTATTCCAAGGGGCATGGTTCAAGATATTGTTCTCTTCAAAGTACTTCATAAACGCATTTGCGTAAACCGGTGCCGCACAGTTGCCCATGGAAGTACCGGACAACTGTACATAACATTGGTCCTCCCAAGAAAAATAGCTTTGATACAACGTGAAGTGCATGAGCTGCATTATGAAAATCTGAAAATCGTTGTTATATTACGAATGTAACAGAATGTTTTCAATTGCTTCCATACCAAGGTAATGTGGTATGCTGGTATAGAGTGATTTGACGTCTATAGAGCATAGCCAAATGGTTTCATTGTCCTCAAATGTGATATCACATATCTGTTGTAAAAAATCTGTAGTATCCTTAACATAGGTGCGGGATCGTTGGATCAGTGGTTGCAAATATCTGTTAATAAGTTTTCCAGTTCCTTCATGGATGCTGCCACGGGTGGATACAATTGGTCTGAATGGAGGTCGTGTCAGATTCCTATGAACTTTAGGTAGCATGTACATGCTGGGCGTTTTTGGATTGCTCGGAATCAAATACCGTTTGGTTTTCTGATTGATGATACCCTTTTCTTCAGCTGCAGACAATATGTTGAGCAATATTTACATATACTATCTGGTCGGATTGAACTGTATAGGACTGTAGGTGTTCGTGTCTGAAAGATGCTCTTGAACTTGTTCTCAATAGAAAGTTGTATCCATGAGGACTAAAGCACCCCCCCTTGTCCGCAGATTGATATGTGATTTCCACTTTTTTGGCCGAATTATTGAGTGTGGAATATTCCTTGTTGGTCATGTTGGTGTATTTTTTCTTCCTAATGTAATTGAAACCACTAATGTCGTTTTTCACCAGATTTTCAAAAATGTCAAAGGATTTATGGTTGACAGGTGCCATGCAACATGTGACACGGAGAACATGATCTACATTATCAAATGCCCTTGTGGATTAGTATACACTGGAAAGACTTCTCGAAAATAGAAAACAAGAATAAATGAACACAAAAGTAATATAAGAACTGAGAACGTCAAATCGAATCTGGCAGCACACTTTAAAGACAATAAACATAATGTGAGTCAACTTAGATTTGCTGCTGTGGAAGTTGTGGCTAAGCGAGATGACCTGGACAACAACAACTTCCTGTTGCAACGTGAAAACAATTGGATCAAATTTCTACAATCTTCAAAACCCTCTGGTCTCAATGACCAGATGGAATTTACATGCTACCTTTAGTGATCGAAATATTTCAGGAATTTCATTAATCTTTTCTCATTATTAAAATGTTTCTACATTTGTAAGGATCACTGCACAAATACGATCTGTTTTTATTAAGGCAGTTTATTCAGTTCTAATCATTATCTCTTTTCTACGTTCTCACTTGGTAAATCACGTTTTTTTTCACTTGGAAAATCACGTTCTTCCGCTTTCTGGGCACCCTTATACTTCTACAATATGGCCACCATCGAAGAGGTCCGCTTTCTATGTTCATGTTTAAGCCATTTGCACTTCCGTATATAGGGCGCACTTCCCAAACTTCCGATACCGAAGGGCGCACGATTAAGACGCGTGGGTTCATACTCCTCAAAAAGTAAGTCTGTATACGGATACTTTCACGTACTTTAACTTGTGCACAATTTCGGAATATGTAACCGCACTCGCGGGTCTGCTTCTCACGATGGGGCGTGCACAAACATTCAGTGTTTTATCTCCTGCACGTTGTCTTTCCGGTCGATTCTTTCGAGCCTTCCGAGCATCTTCATTTTTTCTGTCACCCGGCATGTTTATGGGATACTAAGCCACGATTCTTTGGACAATTCACACTCGAGAACTATATATAAATTGGGACTGCATTCTTTCAGTATTCTTTTATGATTCGAGGACATGTGATTTGACCCTATACACCATGTAGTAAATATACAAGTAGCATGCATTTAAATGTACAGTTTTTCTTGGTGGATCATACATAGATTGCTTATATTACTTTACAGAATACCCCTGATGAAGGACTGATAGTCCGAAATGCTTTGGGCGATGAGGTTATGATGTAACTTTACTTGTGGTACCAGAAATGGAAAATGGAATTTACAAACTCTAACCTCTTGAAGAATTAAATTCATGTGAAAATAACATGAAATAAATCATGAGAAAATGCAACACAATATTGGGTTAAACTTTATTGAAACTAAACATTTTGGATAAAAACGACATTCGTTTTCTCAAGGTTGTGCTCAGAGAGTTTGCACTTATCCTAGGTGCCACGGACATTGTATTAACATCCAATATGCCCATAGCCATGCTGAACATCATTCTACAAAACAACTGCTTCATGTATGACAGAAAATGGTAAAGGCAGATAAAAGTGGTGGCCATGGGCTTGAAGTTCTCTCCTTCATTCGCCAACCTGTTTATGGGGGCACTAGAAAGCACATGGATTTGGGGCAAAGAAGGAACATCTTGGACTGACTCGATAGTGTACTGGGTGCGGTTTATAGACGATTGCCTGCTCCTGTGGTCTGGCTCACAGGATGAACTGAATGACTTCTGTGATCATTTAAACTCAAACGACATGGACATCCATGATCACTTTCCTTGATTTTGAACTCTATGTCAAAGACAACACTCTGTAAAGCAAGCTATATCGCAAAGAAACGGCCTGCAATGCAATGCCATTCTCAATGCCGACAGTGCACATCCCGCACACCAACTGGATTCCATTCCTTACGGCAAAATTATAAGAGCACGCCGAAACTGCAGCAATGATGCAGATTTTCTTGAATGCATTTATGACATGGGAGAGAGATTCTCTAAGCGTGGATATAAACCAAAAATCATTAACAAAGCCATCAACAGAATCAAGAAACACAATAGAGCAGAAAACTTGAGACCCAAGAACCCGAGAACATCAGGCGACTCTCAGACTAGGTTAATCATAGATTACAACGAAATTAGCTCTGTCATAAGGAAAAGTTTGAACAAACACTGGTACGTACTACGTGCTGATAAACAACTCAGCACTAACATCTCAACCAGACCCCTGATCAGTTACAGACGAGGGAGAACCTTAAGAAACAGAATAAGTCCCACAGTGCCCCACACCTCCAGCACTTCTACTTGGCTATCCCCTCACACTAAGGGTTTTCACAAATGTGGCAATTGTGGAGTATGTAAATCGACTAAAAATGGAGTAAAGAAATTCAGAGGATATAACAACAGACAACATGAGATCAATATGAACATCAATTGTAACACCAAATTTGTGGTGTACATCAAACAATGCACGTGTGAAAGCCAATACTTTGGCAGCACCATCTAACCTGTCAAGTAACGAATCAGCAAACATGCCAGAGCCATCTACCATCAGGATGCTAAATACCCTATGGCTTTACACATAGCCTCTTGTCCATCAGAAGGCTCCCACAAAAATTTCTCCTTTTTTGGAATCGACATCGCTCAACCTAACATCAGGGGGGGCAACCGTGAACTAAGACTCAGACAACTGCAGGTGACATGGATCATGCACCTTCATACTGTGGAGCACGGTCAGAACCCAGACCATGAATTACATTACTTTCTAAGTAAATAGACTTCCCTCTGTCACACTAGAATCCCTGCCGGTGTTCACATGCTTTTATATGTGACTACCTTTTCTAGTAGCTCATTTTTGTTAGTTATATTTATTTTTCCTTAAACAACTGAGCCCCGTTTCACACTGATATGCATTATTCGGGCCCTTTTCACTCGTATTTCCTGTAGGAACATGTCCCCACACGTTGCATCGTTCTGCCTGTCCTTTTTCTATCTGTTCTTATCCTGGACGTACCACTTATGTTTTCCACGCAACGTGGTGTTATTTTCCTCATAAATGATGTCTTAGCAAACCGTTATGCTGTACTTTGATTTTAGCATTTTGAGTCTCATCTAACCGTTAAGCTACATCTTGTTTTAAGCATTTTGTTGTCAGCCTCTATGCGACTTTACTTTAATTTTCTTTGACCTTAGGAGCTTCATTCAGCTATATACTGACGATACATTTTTGTGTACATTACTTTGTCAGCTGTACCTTCACAGCACCCTGTGACATCCTGTTATCACAGAATATTGTTAAGAATCAGCCATGCCAAAATTTTAATGTTCCTTACTCCATTTGAGCACTTGCGATTGTCGTGCTATAAACAGACTTGTTGATACAACTTGCATGTGGTTACCGCGCTGCTCGCTCAGCCTTAAAGATCACTTATTTCTACTTCACTTTTCCCTGCTATGATCACTCGTTTTCATACTTCCCGTTTTTGGACTTGGCCCTGTTAGTGAGCAGTCTAGTTTTTGCTCAAATTCCTGTTCAAAATCCAACTCCCGGACTTTGCTCCCTCTCGGATTCATTCTTCCGACGAGACGAGCACGAGGGTAGTTCTGCTTTTTCAGGTACTTGCAGACAGAACGAGGAGGCACCCTAGCGAATAGACCTTTAGGTTAAGAGGAGAGCCATTGACAATTCCCCTTTCTTTTACACCCTGTCCTATATTCACCAGGCTCTTCTGTTGTCTCGGACGCACTCGCCCGCCCAACAACTTATGACGCAATGAACCCACCGTTACTTTTTTACCCGTACTCCGGGTTGGAATTATCACCGAACCATCGGTGAGTTTGCCCCGTAACCTTTTGTTTCATTTTTCCGTTTCCACTCTATTGTCACATGTGCTCCTGAGCTCCGCTCTATCGTTTATTTTATAATTTTTCCTTATGCTCACATCTGCGGTGTCTTTCACTTTTTTTCCCCAGATACCTTCATCACACCTCCTAAGGTAATAAACTATGCTCCTCTTACTAGTTACGCTGTTTGTCTAAATACACCGCTCACCACCACCCTGCCTTTTTTTAAGCTTCAGCAGTTCCGTTACCTTTACTTAAATTCTATTTTACCAGTTTGGTGGCACTGTCAGCCCCGTATGTATTTGATTAGTGTCGCCACTCTACGCGACTATTGTTTATGTTTTAAACTAGTTTTTTACGTAGTTCTCACATCGGTTGGAAATAGACGAGCATCACATGATGTATATAATTGTGTACGTTGTATACTATTTGCAGTGAAATGTTGTGACCAAATGTTGATTCTGATCACATTACCGCTTGCATGCAGGACCGTACTCACACCGGCCAACCAGCTTATAGTAGCATTTACCACTATTTTCACAATAGTTCTGTCAGACAGTCTGATCGCCCGTTGCACTTCCCTGACAGTGCCTCGTTTTTCAGATAAAATGATACAGATTTACGGTTGTTTTTTTATCACTTCAGTCTCGTTAATTTAACTTCCCTTGTACAGATGCACAGTCGTTTTTTCTTCACTCAAACACCATCTGTTGAGCAATTATACATGATACGTTGCGCATTAGTTTAATTTATTTTCATGGAAGTGGTGCATATGCTTTACCGTTGTTCCCATTCCCTGAGATGCCTATGTTCCAATACGCTCTCCAAGTGAATCGCACATCTTTTTTCTGCTGCTCCCCATTCCTTGAGAACTACTACGTTGTAGGACCTCCAAGCGAATTTCGCTTAATACTCAACTTTGTTGGCTGATTCTCTACGTTGGCTCACCTGGACCTTATTGTTGTCACTACCGCTCTTATGTTTACACAGGTTCACTTTATTAAGGGTTCTCACGCTTTTTTGATGCTCTGACAGTCATGCCACAATAATATCCTTTGTACTTTGAACAATTTTACATTTATAATGTATTGTCTTTGATCACCTTGTTCCCAGCCCTGAAGAGTCACAGGCATTGACCTGTTGACGAAACACGTGTCGGCTGGCTTTGTTTTTTCTATGAACATCTTCACATATAAAAACCTTTAAAGAAAACTACCGTTGTCGACAACATTCACTACCAATTGCTGTATTAACTGTTGATATTTATATGTGTGCCAAGGTTTCTGTTTGATCGTACTGTTTGATGGGCTTTTAGGTCCTCACTCATTCAGAGGTTTTGGGTCTTCCCCTGTCCTGGAGGCACCACACACTCACTGATACCCAACGCCTAGTTATCTCTACTAGCTACCTGCCTGAGCGCCACTCACCTGCTACCCCAAACCCTGCACAGTAGCTACAGTGGCTCTCTTAGTTTGCCCCATCACCGCAGAGTGGGAGATGGCTACTTCCTCTGTGGGCTTTTACCAAACAGCCAGCCTGAACTCAGTGCTGAAGAGTACGACTGCTCCCATAGTGGACTCTGACCAGACCACGCTAATTTCTGCCACCCGCCACCCTCATCCTCCACACCCATCACGATCTGGAACCTGTGAATCTTGCCAACGATGTAGAGACTTAACTTTTTTGAGCTGATGTCCAGTGGAGCTACTTTGTTAGCTATAGAGGAGATGAGCTGTTGACTTCCCCTTCAGCTGTCACCTACCCAGCTGGACATTGAGCAGACTCAACATGCTCTTCATGTGAAGAATGTTGATGTTCATATGAATTTCTTATCATGGTTGTCCTTTGATACCCACAACAATGAGCCACCATTTTGTTGTTTCTTGTCCTCTCCCTCAGTCCATTGGACTTCATCCTGCCGACCCTCAGACATTGCTTTTCGGCTGGACTGCCTTATCTCTTTCTCCCCCCCTGGCCAGTCTCTCCTATCACCTTTCTCATCTCCCCCCTCCCTCTCTCTACCCCCTTGGATGTCTTATTTCTCCGTTCACTCTGTAGGTAAGCAATATACAATCGTTTTTAGCCTAACCATTGTGTAAATGGAATCCTGGGTGAATTTACTATTTGCATAGTTACAACTCTAACCACTAATATATGTAGTAGTTCTTTGTACATAATATCACTATTTTGTGATTCTGAGCTTTCCCATTTGCATCTCCCCCCTGAATGACTCTACAACATTTACATTTGCTTTTCTGCTATCTGTATCTCTTCCTTGTGGGACTCTTCAACTAGCTGAATCCCTCCTTTTGTTCTTCGTAACCCCTGCCTTTTGTGGATCCTGTCTTTTTCTGGATCGCTAATTTACCCTAGTATTGAATGTGTTTTTTTTTCTGTAATTAATGGGTCTTTTCTCTTTTGCCATTTGTTCCCCCTCTGTTGACCAGCCAGTTCGTACCCGCCTCCTAGCCCCCTGTCCCTTGTTGCCCTTTGACTAAGCACTCCATCTCCCCTTGTTGGGGAAAGATCCAATATTCATACTCTGGAGTCTCAGTAACCCCTCTGAGAGAGTCCACAGCGTCAAGAGAGCCCCACACAGATGAGGTATGGTATTGCGTCCCCCTCCCCAATTCCCTTGTTGGGGAAGGATCCAGTAGGTAGGCCTTGGAGTCTCAGAGACCCCTCTGAGAGTGTCAACTGTGTAAAGGGTGCCTCAAGCAGTGGAGATGTGTGAATGATACAACTTCCCCCGGGATCACATCTTACCGGTCCTTGGATGCTGCTTTTACTCATCTACCAGTTTATGCCCCCTTCACCCTCCCCATCCTCCTTCATGCTCTGTCTCTCACCCTCCCCCACCGGTTTCCCTCTTTTTTTCTTTGTTTACTTCCTCTTCTCCTGTCCCCTCTCCCCTGATTCTCTCCCTTTGCCTGCTATGCCGCCTATCCCCCTGTCGCTTGTGCCCTTTGACTAAGCACTATTTCTCCCCTTGTTGGGGAAAATTCCAATATTTATACTCTGGAGTCTCAGTGATCCCTCTGAGAGAGTCCACAGCGCCAAGGGAGCCACTCTCAGTTGAGGTATGGTATGGCGCCCCTTGCCAAAGCACTCCCTCTCCCCTTTTTGGGGAAGGATCTAGTAGAGAGGCCTTGGAGTCTCAGAGACCCCTCTGAAGGAGTCCACTGTGTAAAGGGAGCTTCTTGCAACGGAGATGGGGGAATAATACCCTTTCCCCTGGGATCACAGTTTACTGCACTTTGGACGCAGCTATTACTCGTCTTTTGGTTTGCGCTCCCTTCACCCTTGCCCTCCTTTTTCATGCTATATCTCTCCCCCTCCCCCTCCTCTTTTCCTCTTTCTTTCTCTGTCTACTTCCCCTGCTCCTACCCCCTCTCCCCTGAATCTCTCCCCTTGCCAGGTTTTTCCTTTACGTATATGTCATAATTGTTTGTCTCGACCCAACATGTAACTAAGTAGCATGCTCTAAAACTGTGTAAACTTTGTAACGATGTCACCTTCAACTATGGTCTGATACTCATGTAAAGAGCGATGATACCCTCGGGTCTAGCCAGCGCTATATAAAACCTTTCAAATAAATAAATAAACGTATTTTCCTGGACAAATCCTTAGATCTTCGGGGCTGCTCAGACAGTGATCCCTAAAAACTTTAGCTGGGTGGTAGCGCATTCAGTCTCTTGGATGCCAGACTCTGGCACTCACTGCCCTTGAATCTTAGACTGCAACCCTTTGAAATCCTATTCAGAAAAAACTTGAAACCTGGGGGGCAGATTTACAAGCCCCTTGCGCTGTCAGTTTATCACGTTGTATGACGCACTGGTGGCGCGGCCTTCTGAGTGATATTTAGAAGCACGGGTAAAGTCACCCTGGTAAATTAACCTGCGCTTTTAAATATCTCCCCATTCACACAACACTTTGCGTGTTAGGGGCGTGACAAAGGTGTTGCTGTGGGTGTTCCCACACAACACCTATGTCCACTGATGTATTTCCAGATTTACGAGAAATCGTAAATCAGGAAATGCGTCAGAATGTTGCGAGGTGCAACGAGGAGAAATGTTTTCATTTCTCCTTGTTTTTTTCCTCTTTCAATGCCTGCAGCATTCTACAGCACACATTGGAAGAAAAAATCACCTCAATTGATTGTTTTTGTGCAGGAAGGTGCCCTTTCCTGCACAAAATCAATCTCCCCGTGACGCAGGCCTCCTTGCACAGAGATGCGACATATTGTTGTAAATATGTCGCATCCCTGTGCTTCGAAAGAACGCAGTGCGGTGCAGCAAAATGGCTTGCAGCACCGCGCTGCTTTAGCTTCTTGTATATCTGCCCCTTGGTTTTTTAGACAAATCTTAGATCAGTAATCTTTACCTGGCTGGCCTTTTCACCAGGCTCTCAGTTAAAATCCAGTGTGGGACACTTTGATTTGGAGTAACCAGGTGCTTTATAAATCGCTAACATAACATATATAGAAAACATTGTGTAAATTGGTGGTAGTCTCACCAATTGCCACTGTGGCGGTCGGTGCCGGTTTCAGCAGCTCAGATCTACTTTTTCAAACACTCCTTGCTAGCAACAAATCATCTGTACTGTACATTGGTGACAGGGACGGGATGAGAATAATTATCTGTTTGGTCTGCCTGAGTTTCCATGACTTCCGCTCATTAATCTTCGTCTGAATTTGATCATTCATTTGACTCACTCAATTCTGCTGTGATTCTTGTTGGCTGTTGAATGAGCATACGACGTGAAGGACAATGTGATGCAGTGTTGTCCAGCAATTGCAGTGTTACACAAGAGTGTGGTTAAATACACTATTTGGACTGAGTACCTGGGCACGTGCATTATCTTCATATGTTCCTTTCAGGGTCGGCCCTACTCTTTTTGAGCAACAGGCTGTGCATGGCAACCCTTGCTAATTGCTGCCATTTCGAATCCTCTTTGTTATGCTTTGGTGAAGCGTTTCAAGCCTCACTCTGAACCCAGAGGCCATTTGATCAGTCACAATCCTTTTTCGTATCTGCAGTACATTCTTCTGCGATGTGCATTCAAGCAGTTTTTGTGTATGTTGAGTATGCTCATGCACACACAAACGTAACCATGGCAATGCTCCCTTGCAATGCACACCAACAATTAAATCAACACATTGTTGACTATACTCAGTTTCGTTACTGGAAATTCAAACAGATGTGCACACATATAATTGCCTACACAAGTGAGTTATTGGCTTCCACACAATTATATCTCTGTATCTTTTATCTGTGAGGTGAGTACAACCTACAACATTTTGTTGCCTGTAACATGCATGCAATAATTTCATCCTTACAAGCCATTTCTGTGACATGCACATATATGAGTTCAGGAAGTGTCTACTTAGCAGGCCGCCAGACAAATAGTACATAATCTCTGCTATTTACCCAGTGACCAGTAAAATAGTACATAATCTCTACATTTGAGTCGGCCATAGCCTAAAAAGTAGAAATGATGTACAAGTTGATCAACGACCAGATAAAGAGTGTGAAGGAGGTTTTTATTTAGCATGACATATAGAAAAAAAGGAACTCATGGCAATCGTAGAGTGGTGGCCATCTTGTAAAGGGGATGCACCTTGTGTGAACCAATTGAATGTAAGTGCATATACAAATGTACAATAGTTGGTAAAATGTTAAGTGCAGAAATTAAGCTAAACTGTTTACAGATACAAAATGTGATATCTATTTTGAATGAAAACTCTTATGTTATTTTATTATTTAAATACGACATGCAGAAATCAAAAAGAAGGCATTCAAATATTTTGTGATTCAGTCAGTATTTGTCTGTCAACATGGGATACTGAGAATTGTAAATGCTGTATGCACTCATGAGAATACATTGATGCTCCCAGTGATGTTCTTTGAGGGCTGTGCTCTTTTGGGGTTTCTTATGAAAGGCATTGTGCAAGGTTTAGGCTTCTGTTTAAAGGTGTTTGTGCTTGCTTAGTATTTCAAATCACAGCAGTCATCAACACGCAGCGGCAAACAGGACATGCAGTCAGATAGGTGGTATCTAGGCTCCAGAGGGATGGACATGTACAATATGTACATTGGTGTTTGTGTGCGCAGTGCTTTGGGACACTTGCAGGAGACAAAATGAGTGAGATACTGTAATGGGCTTCTACTTAATGGGTAATTGAAAGCAGGAGACAGGTAAGTAATGCATCTGGATAATTCCCGTGAGGCGTCCACTCTGCTGCATATGAATAAGTAAACATTTTCATTCTATTCACCAAACAGAGCTGGTTTAGGGCAAATATACTTATTGGTCCCATTTCCTGAATGGCCCTTTCAGCCACACTGACATATTAGTCACCTGTACAATGCATCTTTGGAATGGTTGTTTTGATGTTTAACATAGTAAGCAGTGTCTTAAGTGGGCTAGGTCCCGTCTTTACCAGGCCTTAAATTCTGTTCCTGACAGTGCTGTCTCAGCAAAAGAAATCTGGAAGCCAAAAAAAGAAATCAGTATGACAAGGGTGGAGGCTGTGCATGACCTAAGCAATTGTAGAGGGTGTGCTGAGAAAGGAAGCAGTAGGAGGAGGAGGATGAAAATAGGGAGAATAAGGGCCAAAAGGTAGGCCACAAGAACTGCTAAGACAACCAGAGCCACGAGATCCAGGGAACAAAGATCCAGGCAAAGGGAGACCAACTCTATGGGGACACAGCTTACGAAGGCCAGATGGGAACAGGAACAAAGTAGAATATGAGAAACAGGATAATGAAAAACAGCACTAGGGGTACCAGGACCATGGGTGGGAAGGATTAGGTGGGTCAGGAGGATGTACAATCGGGGGATCTATACCCAGTGGACAAGGAACTAAAGGACCAGAGGTAGAAGGAACAGAAGACCCTGGAACATAATGACAAGGATGGCATTGAGAGCCTGGGCACACCAACCAAGTGCAGCGGGATGAGGACAGCCAAGGCCGGGAGTAGCAGAGCCAAGTAGGCACCAAAGAGGGCAAGTACCATGAGACCAATGGAGAAATGGACCGGAGACAGGAGGGCCAAGACCATAGACAACAGATCAGGCAGGACTAAAGGAACAGAAGCAAAAGAACCAGGATCAGGAATACCAAAGCCAGAAAGGACCATGGCTAGCAGTATCTGGAGACCCTAGATTAGAATGACCAGGGGTTTATAAAGGATGAGAACGTCTAGGTCCAGTGGAACTAGAAGGTCCAGGAGTGTCACACTCAGTTGGATCCCAAACCAGCGAGATGAGACTTACATGAACTGGGTGACCCACAACATAAGAACTAGGCATACCAGTAGAAGAGGGATTAGGAAGACCAGACGCTACAGGACCATTACCAAAAGGACCATGATAGAGAGGCTTATGGTCAGAAAAACAAGAACAAGTTATAATAGACAAACCAAGAAACCAGGAGTACTAGTAGGAGTAGGATGGGGCATAAGGACTGGGGACTAGGAGGGTTAAGGTCAGCAAAACTAGCATCAGATGACCCAGTGAATGAAAGCCAGACAAAGGAGTACCAGAACTAAGGGTGAGGAGAATGAAAAGTTCCAGAACCAAGAACTTATGAAACAGGAGACCGAGAATCCAAATGACTAGTGGCAGGAGTATATGGAAATGATGATCAGTCACAACAAGAAGTTCAGGGCCCGTAGTTCTTAGACTAGCATGGACCAGAGGTTAAAGAACATCAGAACTAGGAAAGTAAGGATGATCTGTGACAGGACACATTATTGCAGATCCATGAGTGCAAGGAGCAGGAGAACGAGGGCCAGGTGGATCAGAACCAGATTGAAGAGGACTGAGAAAATGAGGAGCTGATGGGCAATGGCTAGTATGTTCAGGATACTAGGATAAGCAGGATGGGGATTAGGAAGACCAAGGAGAACAGTACCAAAGACACCCAGAAGACCAGAGCAAGAGGACTAGCTGAGCTAAAATGATTATGACCAGGAGGACCGGAAACAGGACTAAATGGGTATGAAGATCAGGACCTAGGGGGAACAGGGCTCAAATTCCTAGTGGGGTAGAACAATCATTACAAGAAGAAGGACCAAGATGAGGAAGATCTGAGGTAAAGGGCCAGTCAGCATCTGGAAGACCAAGTTGAAATCCCCAGTGATGAACAAGAGGACTAGGACCAAAATGACTAGGCTCACGAGAACACAAACAAGGAGAACCTGGATCAATGGCTGCAGTACCAGTAGGACTAAATAGGCAAGCAACAGATCCAGGAGAACAAGGACAACCCAGACCAGGAGGACAAAGATTAAAGAGCGCCAGAACATAAGAAGTCAAGTCAAGTCAAGTCAGGTCAAAGAATTTATATAGCGCGCTACATACCCGGAGGGTTTCAAGGCGCTTAGGAAGGGGAGGAGGATTACTTGTCAAATATCCACGTTTTAAGTTGCTTTCTGAATGCTAGGTGGTTCTGGGTAAGGCGAAGGTAAGCGGGGAGTGAGTTCCATGTTTTAGCAGCCAGGTATGAAAAGGATCTGCCTCCCATGGAGGTCTTGTTGATGCGAGGTACAGTGGCGAGGGCTTGGCTGGAAGAACGTAGTTGGCGGGAGGGGGTGTAGAAGGACAGTCGTGAGTTGAGGCATTCTGGACCGATGTCGTAGAGTGATTTGTGTGTGTGGGTAAGCAGTCGGAAAGTGATCCTCTTATTGACGGGTAGCCAGTGGAGGTCTTTAAGGTGACCAGAGATGTGATCGTTGCGTGGGATGTCTAATATGAGTCTGGCAGAGGCGTTTTGGATTCGTTGGAGTTTCTTCTGGAGTTTTGCGGTAGTGCCTGCGTAGAGGGTGTTTCCGTAGTCCAGTCGGCTCGTGACCAGAGCGTGGGTGACTGTTTTCCTTGTTTCGGAGGGGATCCAGCGAAATGTTTTTCTGAGCATGCGAAGAATGTTGAAGCAGGAAGAGGATACGGCGCTGACTTGTCTGTTCATTGAGAGTGAAGAATCCAGGATGACGCCTAGGTTCCGTGCGTGGTCTGTCGGGATGGGTGCTTTTCCGAGGGCTTCCGGCCACCAGGAGTCGTCCCATGCAGAGGGGGATGTCCCTAAGATGAGGACTTCTGTTTTGTCTGAGTTCAGTTTCAGACGGCTTTGTTTCATCCATTCGGCAACTTCTTTCATTCCTTCGTGTAGGTTGGTTTTGGCGGTGCTGGGGTCATTGGTGAGGGAAAGGATCAGTTGAGTGTCATCCGCGTACGAGATGAGGTTGAGGTTGTGTTGGCGTGCGATGGCCGCGAGGGGGCTCATGTATACGTTGAAGAGGGTGGGACTGAGTGAGGATCCTTGTGGTACGCCGCAGATGACTTCAGAGGCCTCGGACTTGAATGGTGGAAGGCGGACTCTCTGGGTTCTTCCGGTGAGGAACGAGGTGATCCATTCAAGTGCTTTTCCTTGGATTCCGATGTTATTGAGGCGTTGTAAAAGGGTGCTGTGGCAGACTGTGTCGAATGCTGCAGATAGGTCGAGGAGGATGAGGGCGACTGTGTCTCCATTGTCCAGTAGAGTTCGAATGTCATCTGTTGCTGCGATGAGGGCGGTCTCAGTGCTGTGTTTTGCTCGGAAGCCAGATTGTGAGGGGTCGAGGGATTTGTTGGCTTCGAGGAAGGCGGCGAGCTGGTTGTTGACAGCTTTCTCGATGACTTTGGCCGGGAATGGAAGAAGCGAGATGGGGCGGTAATTTTTGAGTTCGGTGGGGTCCGCTGTGGGTTTTTTCAGAAGGGCGGTGAGTTCAGCGTGTTTCCAGTCTTTCGGGAAGGTGGCGGAGTTGAAAGAGCAGTTGATGACGTCTCGGAGGTGCGGTGCTATGACGGAGTCTGCTTTGTTGAAGATGTGGTGAGGACATGGGTCTGTGGGGGATCCTGAGTGGATGGAATTCATCAGGCGGATGGTGTCCTCAGTGGAGATTGGGTTCCAGTCGTTAAGGGTGTTCACGGGGGGAAGATGATCAGCAAATGGTAGGGTGGGTTGGTTTCCGGGTTGGTTGTCAAAGCTGTTGTGGATGTCTGCAATCTTGTTGTGGAAAAATGAGGCTAGGGAGTCGCAGAGGGTTTGAGAGGGGGTGATGTCGTTGGAGTTGGCCGAGGGATTGGAAAATTCCTTGACGATGTTGAAAAGTTCCTTGCTGTTGTGAGCGTTGATGTCAAGTCGATCCTTGAATGCTGTTTTCTTGGCTTTTCGGATTAGTTGGTGGTGAGTGCGGGTGGCGTTTTTGAAGGCGTCCTTGGTGCTGGTGGTTGGGTCTTTTTTCCAGGCCTTTTCAAGGGAGCGGCAGAGTTTCTTGGACTTCTTAAGATCATCGTTGAACCATGAGGCCTTCTTGCTGCCAGGTTTGTTTTGACGTTTTTTCAGTGGTGCTAAGGTGTTAGCGGTGTTGGATAACCATAGGGTGAGGTTGGCGGCGGCTTCGTTAGCGTTAGAAGAGAGGGCTGGGGAGTTTTGAAGGAGCGATGCGGAGATTTGGTCCGTGGTGATTTTGTTCCAGTTCCTTTGCAGGGTAGGTTGGAGGTGGATGCTGGGTTTTGGTTTGTTGTAGGTGAAGTGAACGCAGCTGTGGTCAGTCCAGAGGAGGACCAGAAAAGAAAGGAATACATGGAACAGGAAGATCAGGGTAAAGAGGGTCAGGACCTTTAGTATCAGGACCAGAATAAACAGGGTGAGGAGGGAAAGAAAACAGACTCTGGAGGTAAAGGACCAGAGACATATGTATCAGAATGATCACCGTCTTGAGGTCCAGGCCCTAGAGCTAGGAACAGGATATCCAGGAAGATGCACAACAAGTTGGGCAATCTCAGGAGGACCAGATAAAGGAGGACCATGGTCATTTTGTGTAGTTGTGTAGCAGCCCCAGGACAAGTAGCTGGTGACAGGGAACAGCTCTGGTCCCAGGCTCCACCACATCTCATTCGTACCCACCCCCTAGGCTCCTTGGTTGCCCATGTTTATTATCCTTTATAGGGTTGTAATCACTGCTTCTACATTAACTACAGCAGGATTCTATTGTGTGTAGCAATGCTTGTTTAATTCAACTTGTAAATGTCAATGCTTGTTGAATTGCAGCAATGCATGTTGCACTGTCATTCTGACATGTGATAGCCAAATGTCGGATTGGCGGGTGTGGCAATCCTTGTGCAACTGCATTTGGAGGGGCGTGGTTTGCCATCTGACAGTCAACTGTCATTTTGGTAGGTGTGACAAGCTTTGGCAACTACTTGTTGAGGGGTGTGGTTTGCCTCATGTTTACAAGCACCTGTCCTGTGGGTTATAAAAGGGCAAGCCCTGCACATTCCTGTGCTAGGCTTATTACCTGGATTCCTGCAGGTTGCTGTCTCAACATCTCTCCAGCTGTCAGTTTCAACACCCAATCTGACTCTTTCAATTTGGCTTTCAAGAGGATTCCTCATGCGTCAGACAAGCTATGTGCCGCACATTTCTTCAGCTTATCCTATTATCTTGTCTGTGACTTCTTGACCTCGCGCTTGGCTACTTCTTACGTTCTCGGTGTCAAACATTAACCAGTGACTCTCTGAAGTGGTAACATTGCTTTTGAAGACAATTTTATGGGTTTCTGTCTAACGCCCTGATACAGGACATCTGGGAACAAGAAAACAAAGACTTTTAGTGTGCTTATCGCCCTTCAAGAATGAATGAACACTGTTTATATTCACCATTTCCCATTGTTAGTATTGTGGCATGTTATCAACGGTGATATTTGCCTTGAAGCACAAGTGCACATTATGATTGGTGACATATGCTTTAGTCCTTTTATTGTTCAGTTCTGCCTTATTTTTTTTCCTTTGAATCTTTTATTTTGATAAACATACTACTGTTGGAACAAGACACTATACATGTAAACCAAAGCACAAAGTATACTATAAAAAGAAATCATATTATATTCATATCTACCACAAATTTCTATTGAGATATTAAGAGGCTGCAAGTGGTCCTTGCATAAGGTGAATACACGTTTATTATATGACATTGCTATATCTAAACTGGTGAGTGTGTATGTGTGCGGAGAAGTGTAACTGTACTCATTCTTACTATTTTTACCGTCAGAGTATTACACAAACAAACGCTATAGATTCCTCAGAGACTCAAGACGTAGTACCTGGCTGGACCAGGTTGAGTGAAGAGGCAGTGTTTTTCTCTTCTCTTCTTTCTCATTCGCTTCCCCTTCCCTTTTGGTAGAGATCTGCAAGTGTGACAGTGTTCTAGTCACACCACTGAGAGGTGTTCCAAGAGGTATTGGGAGCATTCGTTATTCTTCTCTCCTGTAGACATCCTGAGATTTCAGGTGCATGGTTATGCCACAACCTTACATTAAACGAAGCCACAAGAAAAACAGGGCTGCCTGGGTGATGAATGTGCAAGTGGGCACTCTAGACGCCTTACCAGAAGAGGCTCAGGTTTCCCTATCAGATTTAACCAGACTACGAACTGGTCTACAGCAGGAAGTCCTCTCCCTTAGGATAGAAAACCAGGATTTCCAGCGCAAATTACAAAGGTACAAACCCAGAGAGAACCCATGGGAAAGAACTAAACCCAAGGACAAGACACCCTTCATGCATCCCCCTAGGTTTGAATTTCCATCTACTACAGACACACCAAGTGCGACCAATAATATGACCACACAACCCTTACATTTAAGTGTTACAACTCCCACGCCGGTTCCTTTGGCCCATCCAGAAAGATTCTAAGGTGATACAACTAAGTTTAGAGCTTTCATGACCCAGTGTAATTTGCATTTTTTGTGACATCCTACAGCATTTGCTAGTGATGCTGCCAAGGTGGCCTTTGTTATCTCCTATCTTGGGGGAACTGCAGCAGAGTGGTCCATATCACTAGTAGAACAAAATGTTCTCCTGCTTTACAGTTTTATGAGATTCAAGGACGCTATGCAAAGACTCTTTGATAAACATTTATTCATCCAAGCTAGGGACAATAAATTACTCAATCTAAAACAGGGAAACAAAGATCTGTGGACCCATATCACATCATTTAATTGGGCTTTGAGATGACCTGAAGGATGTTCTGGCTCAGATCGTAGATCCTCCTACTGAGTCCTCCGAATTGATAGATTTATAGATTTGGTGGTGCGAATGGACAATCGTTTAGGAAAGCGTAAAGGAGAAAATGGACTTAGTGAGCACTGTCTTTTACTAGTTAGAGCTGATAAGAAAGAGATAGTACTTCTTCCCCGGACGTTATAGAACCCATGCAAATCGGTAGTGTAAGAGGCCCCTTGTCAAAAGACGAAAAAGACCGTAGACGAAAGTTAAATCTTAGTTTATATTGTGTCAAACCCAGGCATTTTTCTTGTGAGTGTTCTAACAAACGTAGACCATCTGAAAAAAGTATTGCATCACTGATAAGCAAAGATACCCCTGTGGAGCAAACGGAAAACTAATCTGCTTGATAACGTCTGAGACTGCCTTATCAAGCTCTTACATGTACAGGGTCTCACATCATCTAGCAAACACCATGACTCCCATCCCCGTCATCTCACTCTCATTGTTACACTTGTTCTTTCTCCACAAGTACGGAAGGTTCTGCCCATATTACTGGATTCAGGGGCCACCGTTAACTTTTTATATCAAAGACTGGCCAAAACATTGGATATACCGCTAGTACGCAAAGATCAGCCAGGACCAGTGCAGGCTGTTGATAGCTTCAAAATATTCTCTGGGTTATTTGTTCATTAAACTGGACCCTTAGAGATGGTTTGCACGAATATGCATTCGGAAGAAATCTGCTTTGATCTTATTGACACCCCTGTGTTTGGTGCCATTTTAGGAATACCTTGGCTGCAGCTACATTATCTGACCATAGACTGGGTAGCCAGGACAGTAACATTTGATTCTTAGTATTGCTGCCAATCTTGTTTTACAAGAAAAAACACCTCTAGTACTTCCATTACATCCTGTAACTAGGCCTTGTCTGATCGAAGCGGTTGGTGATTGTGCTCACCTGTGAGGAGGAGGAGTCCCATGCAGTCAGCAGCCTGTGCAGCCCAGCGGAGCGGAGCAACGATGGGTCCGGTGCTTGGAAGAGTTGGGGTCGAGCAGAGATCGAGCTGAGGGGTCGCGCCGGGTCAAGCCGATCAGGTTTTTGCGGCGGAAGTTCACTTTTGCTTCCCTGCTGTCCCGCTCCCCCACTCCCAGTTCCTTCGGCACACTTACTCCTCATCCCCCACACATTTGTGTCAAGTAAGCAGTGCAGAGCGGGGGACCAGAGCCACTCTCCGGCTGCACTTAAAGACGACCCGAGGCAGACCAGGACTGGACAAAATCAGATGGGGGAAAACCAGCCAGCCAAGCCAAGGGATTTCATTATACTTATTAAATACATTCCCGTACAGGCCGCACAGCCACAACGAGCAATGAGTATCAAGCCCTGCCCCTTCGACTGACAATCTGGTCCGCGTTTCGCATTTGCCGACAGTGAAGCTGAGTTAAACAAGTAACAGGCGGGGAGCGGAGCAGAGTTGCGTGGAGTTGGGGGGGAGAGTTCTGCCACACCGCCACCTGCCCTCAGCACATGAGCGAAGCCAAGTTGGGTGCCAGGGAGCAGGGGTAGACGCTGCCCTCCATCGCCTTTCAACACGTTTGAACTCCCTCCATGGCTGGTCTCCCCCACACCACTGGACTGTCAAAACCAGCAAACATACCATAACTGGCACAGCCACAAGGGAAAGCACCAGCCTGTGTCCATGTGAATGCAAAACAATGTCATAAATTCACCCCAGTACAGAGATCTGGACCTAAATCTATCATTTTTATGCTCACCATGCCATTCCAGTTTGAACCAAGCCATATGCAAATCAGTCTTGACCCTGTGCCCCATGGGAACAGTCCAGCCCGAACTCCCAAGCAACGTCCTCTCTGGACTAGAAACAAGCATCCTAGGACCAGTTTCGGGCTTTCAGCCCTCATCTGCCAGGATAGCTTAATTCCTGTGGCTTGGAGAGCACGGGACTCACGTCTGAGCATACCCGTTCCACTCAGGGTGTCAAATGCAAAAACAACAGTTGAAGGACAGAATGCAGAACAATGTCATACATTCGCCCCAGTACAGAGATCTGGGCCTAAATCCATAGTTTTTTTGTTCACCATGCCATTCCAGTTTGAACCCAGCCATATCCAAATCAGTCTTGACTCTGTGTCCCATGGGAACAGTCCAGCCCGAACTGCCAAGCCTGTTCCTCCCTGGACTGGAAACAAGCATCATAGGACCGGTTTCAGGCTTTCAGCCCTCATGAGGCAGGATAACTTGATTCCAATGGCATGGAGAGCACAGCACTCACGTCTGAGCATACCAGTCCCACTCGGGTGACAAATGCAAAAACATCAGTTGATGAACAGAATGCAGAACAATGTCATACATTCAACCTAGTACAGAGATCGTTTTTTGTTCACCATGCCATTCCAGTATGAACCCAGCCATATGCAAATGAGTCTTGACCCTGTGCCCCATTGGAACAGTCCATCCTGAACTGCCAAGCCAGGTCCTCCCTGGACTGGAAACAAACATCCAAGGACCGGTTTTGGGCTTTCAGCCCTCATCAGCCAGGATAGCTTGATTCCAGTGGCATGGAGAGCATGGGACTCACGTCTGATCATACCCGTCCCACTCGGGGTGACAAATGAAAAAACAACAGTTGATGGACAGAATGCAGAACAATGTCATAAATTCGCCACAGTACAGAGATCTGGGCCTAAATCCATTGTTTTTTTGCTCACTATGCCATTCCAGTTTGAACCCAGCCATATGCAAATCAGTATTGACCCTATGACCCATGGGAACAGTCCAGCCCGAACTGACAAGCTAGGTCGTCCATGGACTGGAAGAAGGCATCCTAGGGTATGAACAAATCAGGGAGGCCACATACTCATCCAATCTGGGACAAGGGGAGTCAAGTACCAAAAAATGCGAAAATATCCCAATTGTCAAATAATAGACTACTGAATGTAGCCCAGCAAACAATACATAGAGCACAACATATAACGTAAAGAGACTCTTGTCTAAACAAATCCTGGTGCTAAGATTATAAAATAAACAATTTGCAAAACATTTTTTTATATATATATATCAAATAGTGAAAAACAAGGCTATCACAAATTATTGAGAGAAAATTTCATACATTTTATTCAATACAATTGTACATTGATTGTTAATGAAGTAAAATCACATAAAAAATTACATAAAAAATACATGTCAAAATACTATGCAGTAGATTAAAAGCAAAAAAAACAGTTGTCGACGCAGCGTTTCGGTTTTTTGAACTTAAAACACCTTCTTCAGGACAGTTCTAAATTAACAAAAACATATAGTTACTCTCAAATACAATAATGTAATAGTCCTTGTTCTCACATTTATATAATTGGCACTTTTGATAATACACCTCACTTTTCCTTAACAATACACATTTATAAGCAAGACAGTTTTCACAGAGCCTCTTTAAACAGTAATGTCTTTTAACATTCAATGCACCTTTTTTTTTTAAAACTAACACAGAAGTTGCTACTCCCATAACTAAAAGACACCCTCACTCATGAGCAGTAGAATACCCACTATGGAAACATCGCCTTATTACAAATATTTTGCACTAGGTCCATACCTTAGGCTAGAGAAAGAGGAGAGATTCTTGTTCTCCTATTACAGTCTTTTAATACATCAGGAACCCGATGTGGATATGTAGGTCCTGTTCATCAATGATAACAGCACTTTTCCTTTAGGAGAAAATAATAATCATAATAACATATTTTAATATATTATAAATGTATCTAATGGTCCCTCAATTTATATTTAAGACCTATTTACCTAAATTATCGGAACAGAAAGCTACACGGATGTTCAGTGGAGCCACCGGTATTAAATTCAGATTTCAATCTCGAGTCTTCAAAAGCAATGGTAATACATGCCTGCTTAATTTATATTCGTGGTGTATCTGCCCTCCTTAATCTAATTGGGGAATACCAAACAAAACTCACCTAACTTGAGCAAGGGTTAAACCAATGTTTATAACGCCACAGACACAGTCTCATTCCTGCTTACTCAGATGGCAGCCATGCAAGGGGTATGACCTCTCGTGCTCGTTTGATTCTATCAATTAAAACTCTACAGAAAAAACTGCCCTTTTGTAAGGCATAATAATCGCGGTTATTTAGGAGAACTAACCAATATGTATCACAATCATATTAATTTTTTAATTATTATTTTTATCCAATCATTTTGCATTGTTTAAACTCGAGTACAGATAGCAGATGGAAAGGTCCAGTCAAAGTATTAAGACTGCTATCCCCCCTTCTTCTTCTTTTTTTTCTGTAGATTGTTTTAATTGATAGAATCTAATGAGCACGGGAGGTCACCCCCCTTGCATGTGCTGCCATCTGAGTAAGCAGGATTGAGACTGCGTTTGTTTATTTTATTTATATTGCTTATAAATGTGTTTTGTTAATGAAAAGTGAGGTGTATTATCAAAAGTGCCAATGATATAAATGTGAGAACAAGGACTATTACATTATTGTATTTGAGAGTAACTATATGTTTTTGTTAATTTAGAACTGTCCTGAAGAAGGTGTTTTAACTTCAAAAAACCGAAACGCTGCGTCGACAACTGTTTCTTGCTCTTAATCTACTGCATAGTATTTTGACATGTATTTTTTATGTAATTTTTTAATGTAATTTTACTTAATTTTTGTGTCCCATGGATATGGAAACTTTATTAACAATCAATGTACAATGGTATTGAATAAAATGTATGACATTTTCTCTCAATAATTTGTGATAGCCTTGTTTTTCACTATTTGATATATATAAAATAATGTTTTGCAAATTGTTTATTTTATAATCTTAGCAGCAGGATTTGTTTACACAAGAGTTTCTTTACCTTATATGTTGTGCTCTATGTATTATTTGCTGGGCTACATTCAGTAGTCTATTCTTTGACAATTGGGATATTTTCGCATTTTTTAGAAAGCATCCTAGGACCAGTTTCGGGCTTTCATATCAGTTGACTGAGTGTTTGATTTGCTCCAATGCTCCGTCCATCACCCCCTTTGGTATCACTTTGTTCGCTCTAAGTTGGCAGGTTATGCCCAGACATGGGTCTCTTGCTCACTTTGCCACTGAATTCAAGCTGGCCTGGCTGATGATTGCTGATTAGCCAGAAACCGATCACAGGATGCTTGTTTACGGTCCAGGGAAGACATGGCTTTGCAGTTCGGGCTGGACTGTTACCATGAGGCATAGGGTCAGACTGATTTGCATATGGCCATGTCTGAACTGGGGTGGTGGAGTGAGCTAAAGAATGATGATTGATTAAACCAAGATCAGTTGACTGGGGGTGAGTGTTTGATTTGCTCCAACACTCTGTCCATCATCCCCTTTGGAATCGCTTTGTTTGCACTAAGTTGGCAGGGTATGCCCAGACATGGTTCTCTTGCTCACTTTGCCATTGGATTCAAGCTAGCCTGGCCTATGACGGCTGATTAGCCCAAAACCAGGACACAGGATGCTTGTTTCCGGTCCAGGGAAGACATGGCTTGGCAGTTTGGGCTGGACTGTTGCCATGAGGCACATGGTCAGACTGATTTCAATATGGCCATGTCTGCACTGGGGTGGTGGAGTGAGCTAAAGAATGATGATGGATTAAACCCAGATCAGTTGACAAGGGGTGAGTGTTTGATTTTCTCCAATGCTCCGTCCATCATCCCCTTTGGTATCACTTTGTTCACCCTAAGTTGGCAGGGTATGCCCAGATGTGGGTCCCTTGCTCACTTTGCCACTGGATTCAAGCTGGCCTGGCTGATGACGGCTGATTAAGTAGTAACCGGTCTGAGGATGCTTGTTTCCGGTCCAGGGAAGACATGGCTTTGCAGTTCGTGCTGAACTGTTCCCATGAGGCACAGGGTCAGACTGATTTGCATATTGCCATGTCTGAACTGGGGTGGTGGAATGAGCTACAGAATGATGATGGATTAAACCCAGATCAGTTGACCGGGGTGAGTGCTTGATTTGCTCCAACGCTCCGTCCATCATCCCCTTCTGTACCAGACTCTCTTTCAAACTCTACAATAATTACTGCAGCTAAATTACAAGTTCAAGCTCAAGTTCATGACAGCAGCTTGTCCACCCCTTTAAATTATCCAGAAGGCAGTGGAGACCCAGCCTCAGTCTATTTATCACCGAAGTCCGCCCGCATTGCATCCCGGGTGCCCATCAAATTGAGCCCACTGCCTCCTTATAACCAAGAAAGAGCCCAACTCATGAAAGCCCCTTTTCATCTAAAAACCTATCCATTCGGTACCTGGCCTCTCTAGAAGCTCAAATTTAGGCCTCCCTAGCATACACACCCGGCTTTCATTCTCATCACAATTCTTTCAGCCCTGTGCAAGAAGACAAGGACCTGCCTATGCCCTCGGGCCCACAAGTCCTTTCTTGATCTTGTTGATGTACCTTCATGTAAAACAAGACTCTGTTGCGACAGCCCTGTTATGGCAATCCCAGAAAATTGAACTACAGATCGACTTATTTCAAACTTTTGCTTCAACATTGCCTGACTTGGGATCCAGGCATCCAGTTCTCTCAAAAGGTCTGTAGGGCCTCCAGGAAGCTCGAACTTTTGTTCCTGCTGTCCACTAATTAACAAATTCTCATCCCTTCCAGAAATTCTGGGCTCGCTTTTGGACAGCGTGAAGCTCAGTTACCAATTCCACCACCACCCTGGCATACCACAGTATGGATTTTATAACAGAACTTCCCCTTGCTCATGGTCACACAGTCATTTGGGTGGTAGTGGATTATCTGATCAAGATGGCACTTTTGTCCCATTAAAATACATTCCCACTGCCAAAACACTAGTCACCCTATTCACACAACATATTGTATGACTCCATGGGCCACCTTCCACAATTATCTCCAATCGGAAATCCAGTTTGTATCACAATTCTTGTGGGGATTGTGCTCCTCCTTGGGAGTGGACATTAGGTTATCCTCTGCATATTACCCCCAAACTGACGGACAAACAGAATGCATAAACTGTCCTTAGAACAGATTCCGCTGAGCCTTCTTCCCACCTGGTCTCCTGACTGGGATAATGCTTTGCCACTGGCTGAGTTTGTGTGTACAACAATAGTGCACATACAGCAACAGGTGTGTCTCCCTTTTACTTTCTGTTTGGTAATAATCCCAGGATACTTCCTGTCTTAAACCCCACCATAGCAGAGAAACTCCCTTCAATTCAGGAACACCACACAAGGTTGAACAATATCCAATGAATAGTTCAACAACACAACACACACTATCAGAAACAAGTCATGGAGCAGGCTGACAAACATGGAAAGCCTATCCCAATTACCAGGTGGGGGACCAGGTATGGTTAGCTTCAACGAATCTCCATCTAGCTGGCCCAAAGAAGTTACACCCACGTTTTCTCGGCCCCTTCACCATGAAAAAGGTTGTTAACCCCTTGGCCATGGAGCTTGATTTACCTGATGACCTCAGGGTACATCCGGGTTTCATGTATCCTTCCTCCATCCTTATTCATCAGATGCCAGGGTCACTCACGACCACCTCCAATGCATGTGAATGGTCATTGGGAGTTTGAGGTTGCCCGGGTCCTTGATCCTAAGCGGGTCCTGGGCAGAATATACCATCTTCTGGCTTGGAAAGGCTATGAGCCAGAAGACAATTCCTGGGAACCCGCCTCTGCGGTCCATGCCCCGCGGCTTGTGCGCCATTTCCACCTTCGATGTCCCACAAAGCCCGTCCTCTTAGAGGTTTTTTGGTGGGGGAAACTGTCAGAGAACAGCACCGGTCCTGGGCCCCACCATGTCTCATTTGTACCCACCCCCTAGGCTCCTTTGTTGCCCTTGTTTATTATCATTTATAGGGTTTTAAATACAGCCTCTACATTTACTATTGCAGGAGTGGTTTCCCTCATTTTTACAAGCACCTGTCCTGTAGGTTATAATAGGGCAAGCCCTGCACATGCCTACAGGTTGCTGTCTCAACTACTCTCCAGCTCTCAGTGCCAACGCCTAATCCGACTTCTTCTATTTGTCTTTCAAGAGGATTCCTCATGTATCAGACAAGCTAAGTGCTGCACATTTCTTTTGCTTATCTTTTCATCTTTTCATCTTGCCTGTGACTTCTTGACCTCACACTTGGCTACTTATTACATGCTCGGTGTAGAACTTTAACCAGTGACTCTTTGAAGTGCAACATTGCTTTTGAAGGTGATTTTCTTGGTTTCTGTCTAACACCCTAATACAAGACTTTTGGGAATAAGATAACAGACTTTTAGTGTGCTTATCGCCCTTTAGAAATTAATGATCAGTGTTTGTATTCAGTATTTCCTGTTGTTAGTATTGTGGCATAATGTGCTGTACTTTTCTGGGACAAGCTCAGATATTGGAAACTGTAGTGCATGTTATGAATAGTGATATTTGTTCTTGAAACACAAGTGCACGTTATGAATGTTGAAATATGCTTTAGTCCTTTTATTGTTCAGTTCTGCCTTATTTTGTTTTCCCTTTGAATCTTTTATTTTGAAATACTTACTTCTTTTGGAACAAGAGACTATACATGTAAATCAAGGCACAAAGGGCCCGATGTAGGTAGGGCATTACCGATCGGTATCGGCCGAAAATACCGATTTTTGGCCCTTACCGATCGGTAAACAACCATCGCGATGTAGGGAACCAAAAACAGAACGAATCGGACAGAAAACCGAATCGGAATGAGTACCGAATGGGAAAGAATCCGATACGTACATACCGAAAATCGGATATGTAACGAATCGGAAAAACACCGATTCGGTTACAAAGACCGAATCGGTCCATGTACCGATTCGTTAGTGACACCGAATCGGAAAATCACCGATTCGGTCCTACTACCGATTCGTTAGTGACACCGAATCGGAAAATTACCGATTCGGTCCTACTACCGATTCGTTAGTGACACCGAATCGGAAAATTACCGATTCGGTCCATGTACCGAATCGGAAAAAATACCGAATCGGACATGAGCCGAATCGGAAATCATGCCGATTCGTATGATTCTCCGATCGGGAAATTCCCCGATTCCGACAGTTGGGGAGATGTAGGGAGGCACAGAAACACCGAAATCGGCTCAAAATCGGTAGAATTCACTCGGTATTTACCATGGATTGCAATCACGTGGTAACCAACTCCAACCCATATAAACAGTCCCAAAATGCATTGCAACTTGCAGGATGGCAGCTTTCTATGTCATTGCGAGGCGGCTACGGCTACAGCAGGAAGGACAGAGGGAATGGCTAAGAAATGAACAGGTCTACAGACAGAGGATAACCCTGTTCATGCTCACTGAGGCTGAGATCCTACAGAGATACAGGCTGGACTCTGACACCATACTTGAGCTCATCAGGGACCTTAAGCCATACTTGGACCACCACACCCCAAGGGCACACGCCATCCCTGCGCACGTCCAGGTGCTATGCAGCCTACACCTGGTAGCGTCTGGTAGCTATCAAAGTGGAGCAGCAGCAGCAGGAGGGGTGAGCCAGAGCAGCCTGTCAAGGTTCTTCCACATATTCCTTGACGCCATGATAGACAGGATGGACCAATACATCTCATTCCCTGCAACCCACGCAGAACTGCTACAAACCAAAGCAGACTTCTACCAGATGGCGCAGTTTCCCCAAATCATCGGTTGCATAGATGGCACGCATATTCCGATTTGCCCACCAGCGGACACCGAATACATATACCGCAATCGGAAATCGACACACACCATCAACGTGCAGGTGATCTGCAATGCCAAGTGCACCATCACAGACCTGGTGGCAAAATTTCCAGGGAGTACCCATGACTCCTATATATTCCAACAGAGCGGCATATATGCACGGCTGATGGCTGGCGATTTTGGAGAAGGATACCTCCTAGGTGAGCCACATCATCAGACCCCCATAACACATAGTAGGTAGGTGTAATACATGTATGCATGTGTCTAATGTGACCCCTTTCTCTTCCAGGCGACAGTGCATATGCCCTCCGCTCATTCATACTCACCCCCTACCTCAACCCCTCCACACCCAGCCAAAGGAGGTATAACCGGGCCCACATACGCACCAGGAATGTTGTTGAACGGACCTTTGGCATCTGGAAAAGTAGATTCAGATGCCTGCACAAGAGTGGAGGTGCAAGGCAGTATACCCCCATCACCTGCTGCAAGATCATAGCTGTATGTGCAATGTTACACAACCTTGCGGTCAAGAAGGGCACTGAGGTGGAGTTGTCTGACTACGAGGACTATGACGACGACGAAGCTGTGCCACTGACACAGCCAGCTAGGGTGTGTACGCCATGTGATGGCAGATACAGACGTGAGGAGATCACTGAGAACTATTTCTGACTGAGTACAGATGCAAAGACAGCTAAATGTTGCTTGGAAAATAAAATTTTTAATAGTGAAGCACCACAGTTACATCACTGAAGTGCATCAAAAAATGTAGTCTGTAAAAACAAATAAAGTCCAGGGTTCTGGTTTGCTCATCCCCCCTTGCCAGCCTATTTTTTGGCCCGCTTTCCAGACCCACTGGGGTGTCCCTCGGCCCCCTCCGAATGGCCTGCAGCATCAGCGGATCGCCTGGTGCTCCTCCTTGGCTCTGATGCAGCGCTGGACGGGCTGCTGCGGCTGCTGCTGTCTCCAGCATCACCCAGGTCCAGGGCAGGATTGGAGGCGGCGTTTGATATTAACATGGCCTCCATGGCCGTGGTGATCCTGGCCATCCCCCTGGTCAGCTCAGCCGTATGCTGACTGAGCACCGACTCCTGATTTGAGCTTCGATGGCACAGCTGTGCTGTCGCCGCTGCAAGGCGGGCCATGGCCGGGTTGAGCACCCGGGCATCCCTCCTGCGCGCAACCTCATGCTCCTCCTGCCTGGCAGAGGAGTGGGTGATGGCAGTGGTCAGCCTGCCCAACCCTGCTGCCACCTCCTTGTTGCTGTCCACAACAGCCTGGAACCCCTTCACCAACTCCCCCATCTGCAGGTTGTGCTGCAGGAGCTGGCGTTGGCAGGCCATGGTGGATCTGGCCTGTTGGCGCTGGATTTTGACCATCTGGCCCTCCAGGCCCAGGAACACACTGCCCTCCCGTGCTGGTGCAGCAGTGGTGGTGGTGGTGGTGGTGGTGGCACGGCGTCTGGCACTGCTGCCTCCGGCCTGCTGAGTGGGCAGGGGTGCCACTGGTGGTGGTGTGGTGCTGGCCGGTCCCGGAGCCCCTGCTCCCAGGACAGGTAGGACGGGTGGCAAGGCCACGGTTGTGGCAGGTGCTGTTGTCGGCGGAATGGTCTGCCTTGTAGGGGAGTTTTCAGGTGAAAATTGCAAGGGGGGTGTGCTGGCCAGTACTGGGGAGTGCACTGCTTGGTAATCAATCACCAGGACTCCCTCCATTCCAAGCCCTGGGGTGTCTCCTTCCTCATCCTCATCCTCCTCCTCCTGGCCAGGCTGGCTGGTGCTCGGCCCTGCCACTGCAGTATTTGATGTTGAAGCTCCCTCTGCTGCCACAGTGGTGCCGCCTGATGGTGCCCCTAGGTACAAAGAAGCATTTGTAAACTGAGTGCCGATGTATTACAGTCAGTACAATTATGGCATTCCACATGTCCTTGCATCTCCTTACACCGTGTCACACTGTTTCCTGTCTTGTGATTCTGCACTGACATATTTGGCTAACTTCTGCTGACTACATGTACCATGATGCTTGTCTCTTGTATGTTGGTGACAGTACAGTGCTGGTGTTTGCCTATGCATTGTGTCTAATGGGGAGGTGTCTGGTAGGGTGTGTCATGATGCGCATGCTTCTTACCTGTAGCTGTGGCCATCGCAGTGCTGTCCAGGGTCCCGATCCCTACGATGCTCTCCCTCTCGATGGTGCTGGAGACAATTTCCTCCAGCTCGGTGAGGGGTGGCGCCGGGTTCTTGCCTCCTCCGGTGAGATCAGCCTGCCTTTGGAGGTCGGCCAGCTTCCTCTTCGTGAGGCTGCGGAGGTCGTAGAACCTTTTCTTAAGTTCCTCAATGGACCTGGGGGTGACTCCAGCAGCATTGACCTTCTGGGCGATGTCGGCCCACAATCTCCTCTTGGTGCTGTCTGGCACGTTGAGGGACAGCTTGCCAAAGAGCTGGCGGTGCACCCTCACCACCTCCTCAACCAGCACCTGAAGTTCTGTGGTGGTGAATTTGGGCTTCCTCTTTTGGGAGGACTTCTGGCTTCCTGCCTGATCTGCCATTTTCTCCAGCTCCTGCTCAGTCTGCAACCTCCTTCTCCCACTGCTGCTAACTGTGTGTTGGGCTCAGGCAGGCTTTCCAGAAACTTCTAGAAACTTCTTAATTGGCTGCACCTGCCAGGGTTGCCACTCCCTGTTTGGGTGGGGGAGGGGGAGCCACCTCATTGGCTGAATCGCCTATTGCCGAGTCGGCTTTTACCGAATCGGTAAAATCCGAATCGGTAAAATCCGAATCGGTATTATCCGATTCGGTAAAAGCCGAATCGGTTCATGCAATGCATTCCTATGGGCTTTTTCGCCATGGGTCTATGATTGCCGATTCGGTTTTTACCGAATCGGCTTTTACCGAATCGGTATTCGCCGAATCGGAAATATCCGATTCGGTGGTAGCCGATTCGGTGTTTTCCGATTCGTTGTTGGCCGATTCGGTAATTTCCGATTCGGACCGAGCTGAATCGGAACGTACCGAATCTCATTACCGATGCCGACCGATTCGGTTTTCATTCGGTATTTTTTTCCTACATCTCGTTTTCCGATTTCAGAATACCGATTCGGCCCGCCTCGGTATTTTGAAATCGGAAAATCCCGTTTACCTACATCGGGCCCTAAGTATACTATAGAGAGAAGTCATATTATATTCATGTATACCACATAATTGGATTGAGATATTAAGAGGCTACAAGTGGCCCTCGCATAAGATGAATACACATTTATTTTATGACATGCTATATTTAAAGTTGTGAGTGTGTATGTGTGCGGAGAAGTGTAACTGTACTCATTCTTACTATTTTTACCCTCAGAGTATTACACAGACAAATGCTGTAGATTCCTCAGAGACCCAAGACGTGGTACCCGACTGGACCAGACAGAGTGAAGAAGCTGTGTTTTTCTCTTCTCTTCTTTCTCATCCACTTCCCCTTCCCTCTGTCACTGTGAGAGTGTTCTAGTCACAGCACTTAGTGTTGTTCCAAGAGATATTAGGGGAATTCGTTATTTATGACAATGCAATGCCCAACACCAAAACAAACCAGACACAGACCATAACCCTCAACAAAACCCACCCATGCCGATGTCAAAAATTATATAGGCCACAAAATATTCTATGTGAGAAATAAATAAAAAATACATGAATGTGATCATTAAATACCTAAAATCAATTAAAAAGATCTATAAAAATCACACAACAGCTGGAAATACATGATGATAAGAGAAACTACTGGTGCAGTCCGGGTTCAACTGTCCAGTGCATTAAGTATTTCTGTTCACGTCACTTATGTCCCACGATAACTACATAAGATCCACTCAGGGTGTTCCATGTTTGTTAGCAAGGAGTGAAGCGCACAAGGAGATTAGTCTGTCAGTTGTGGCTCCTAAAGGTATCTGCACAGGTTTGGATTTATTAACACACATGGCTGGTTGGTTTCAACAGGAAGGGGAGTTTAATTAAGAGTGAATCTTGGGAAAGTGTTAGAGGGTAGAGGGGTTTGTATTAGTAGAATGGGTTTTGTAAATGTGTTTTTATTGGTTTTTGCACCTTTTCACACTGTGGATTATTTTGAATTTTGGGTCTGGAGTGGGTTTGCTCAAAGTGGGAAGAGGTTTAGTATTTAGCTGTTACGCATGTTTTTTTTAGAGTTAGGTTGGGGTATGGGGTGAGGGCTGATGAGGGTGGAGGTAGATGGTGTTGTAGTATATATTTTATAGCACTCTGAGAGCTGGCATTGAGCAGCTGTTTTTTTATTTGTTTCAATGACCCCTGACGAAGAGCCCCTAGGCTCGAAATGCATTGGGTGTAATAACATGACCTCAATCTTATGAATGTTTGACCTTCTCATGTCGCTGTTGAAAGCCTGGATGGGCATGCAGGAGACATTTGAAAATGTTCAAATAAAGTATCATGTTGGAATCTCGCTGTGTCCCCAGCGATTAGAAGCGTATGGATGAATCATGAAATAAGGATTTGTATAATTATTGGTATGCTTGGGTCAAAAAATTGGATAACTCAGCAAGGAGTGGTCTACTGTAAGGAAATATTCCTGTACTCAGCAGTGCGACAGATTGGTGAACAAGTCATGTGCCTTTTGGGATACATTTAAAAAAGTTGACATTTTCTTGATTTAGCCATGTGTTGCCTTCAGCCTGTCTCTGGTCACATGCGTGGGTGTAGTGAACAGTTGGGCTTTGTGTTTTTCTCCTAGACAGCCACACACAGTGGAAGCCTGGGTGTGACTGGATGAGCCATCACTGGTAGGATGGGAGTGAGGAGCTGGGACCATCCCGATTTCCACCTAAATATGCTGTGCCCTAATGGCACAAAAAGGGGTAGTTAGTCTAGAGACAGGGAAGGCAGGGCTTCTGTGCACTTCAAAGGCACAACTGTGGATAAAAGAAGGAACTCAGCCACCACCACTTCAGTACAGTTCTGGCCCTGTAAATACTCTACCAGGAATCCAAGGACTGCCACTCTGTTGGACTGCTACTCTAAAGGAACTACTGACTTGCTGTGGTGACCTGGTACCCTCTTACCCAGGGAAAAAGAAGTGGACCTGCAAGTCATCTTGAACCCAGAACAACAGAGGGCTAGTTTACTGGCAACTGATTTGGGCCTCAGGGACATAAAGGCTCCTCAACAGCCCGTCTTTATTGAGTTTCTGACACCTAGGTTGTGCCTCTCAGGTTCTGGACCCTTAGTGCGGCTCTCAAGTTCTTAAAATCACACTTTTGGGCTCTTCGCAGCTGCAAATGTGCCCGTTCACACTATAACTGCTCCAATCGCAAAGACAATCACAGTAAGCCGCTGTCAGCTCGTCTCTTTGCACAGCAGCATCTGCAGCCCGTGGAAGACTGCTAGCACGAAGCTCGAGCCCGCTCATCCACACCACCAGCCCTACTCTTTGCGCTATATTAACTACAGCACGCAATGCACTCCCTGCTCCTCGCCCTCTCCACCGTGAACAAGACTTTTGGCACAAAACTTGAGAAGGTTCGAAACTACAGCCAGACTAATCTGGTACTGTATCTGACCCACGCTACATTGCGATCAGCCTGAACTTTTGACTTTGCCGCCGTCCAGCGTGACCAGTTAGCCGCGGTTGGCGCTTTATGCTTTTAGGGACTATATTACAGTTTACTGTTTAGAAATGCATCACTCTGGTTCCACTGGTTAGATTTCTGTTGTTTTTGTGTTGTGCCGTTTACTTAATTAAGCTCTATTTTTCTAAGTTTGCGTGGGATCTTTTTGTGTGGTGTTTTCACTGTTTTACTGTTTGAAGTGTTGCACCCATAATCTATACATTGTCTCAAAGTTAAGCCTGATTACTCTGTGCCAAGCTACCAGGGGTTTGAGCACAGGTTAATTTGGGGTATGCTTGTGCCTTGCACTGACTTGGATTGTGATTGCTTCTTGACCAGAACTCACACCCCAGTCAATCTGGAGCCCAATTTCTAACACATAAAAAGATTCAAACCAGGAGGACCAGAAACAAAAAGACCAAGCCTAGTGGGTTGCAAACCAGGAAGAGAACATGGACTGTGAGGACCAGTAATAGGAAGACTAGACTGCTGCTAGGAAAACCGGAATAAGACTGAAGATGACTGAGAGAACAGGGCCTGAAGAATAAAGATTAGATGGCCAGGCAACCACAGCCAACAAGGTAAGAGCAATGAGGGTCGGGGAAATGAGGACCAGTGGGATCACAACCAAGGGGAAAAGGAAGCTTAATCTAAAGAGGCCCAGAGTATCAGGCCGTGGCATATGACAACAAGCAGGACCAGGATGAAGAGAAGAAACATGACAAGGAAGACCAACTGTGGAAAAACAGTTTTTAGTAATGGACGAAAGCTCCTCCATTTTGTGTTTCCTAGCCACCATTTTGTATTAGTCTCTTTAGCTTGCCACCTCAGCACATATGGTGTGGCCGCTTCATCTGCACAAAGAAATGTTAATACACCAGTCGACCCCAGAGCATATGTTTGCACTTCACCTTGTGACGCACAAGTAGAGCAGGGTATGTTGCTTAAAGGTCAATGACTCATTTGCTTAAACTTTCCTATCTAACTAATTCCAAATAGATTACAGCTAACAAAAGACTGCTGATGGTAATGAATCGTTGTTGACACAAGAGATGTAACCTTTGCTCTGTATCCGGATGACTAATCAAATGGGCGCCTGACTCTGTAACCACAAGCCCGCCCATGTTTATACTTGGCACAAGTTATGCATAGTTCTGCTTTATTTCTGTGTATCACAAGATTATTGATGACTGATGGGGTTTAGTGAGTAACCTTTATATTATTGTTCAGCAAGCCAAGTATGCATATTTCCAGAGTCACTGGCCCTGACCAGTACGTGATATTGTTTGGAGATCATTAATCATCCTTGACAGCTGCTGATTTATCATATCCATCCCCACCTACGCTTATGAAGCACAAAAGTATATAAGGCTGTCTCTGACTATTGTAAGTTGTCCACTTCCCTCATAGCCACATGGAGCTGTGAGGTGGTGTACCCGCTCGAGCGCAATAAATCTTTTTATGTTTCAGTTACCTCCGACTGCTGGTCTTCCTTTGTAAGCATACCTGGCCGAGGTAGAAGAATTCCACTTCGTCAGCTGGCGACTCTGGTGGGACTTGTCCGTGGGACATCCAACGGCTACCTGAGTCCGTGGTTGAGAGGTGCGACTGAGGACCGAATGATCGTAGGGGCCCCTGCACGAAGGAGACAGCGTTTCTCCGCAGCAGCTGCCACCGAACTGCCTCAAAAATATTGCTGCAGCGGCTGCTGCAGTAAGACAGGCAGACTCTATTGTACTTGGACATCCAGTTATGGTTTACGTACCTCATTCAGTAGACATACTGCTGAATAAAACCAAAACTCAGCACTTAACTAATGCTAGGCTGACTCAGTATGAGCTAATACTGATGGCCACTAATGTGACCTTGCAGAGGTGTAACACCATAAACCCAGCTACTCTGATGCCTCTCCCTTCGGAGCAGGATGAAGTACAACATGATTGCGTGATTGTCACTGAAACTGAAACGAAGGGTCGAGTTGATCTGGCGGACACACCTATGCAAGAGGTCGATGGAACACTATTTGTGGATGGCTCTTGTCTAAAGAGACCAGATGGAACTACCTCTGCAGCCTATGCAATCACAACCAATAAAACAGTTGTAGAAACATGTAAAATAGAACAGATGTCTGCTCAGGCAGCCGAGTTGATTGCCCTAACTAGAGCATGTGAGCTTTCAGAAAACTTAGCCGTAAACATTTACACTGATAGTCAGTATGCATGGGGGGTGGCACATAACTTCGGCCGATTATGGGCCGAAAGAGGGTACATCACATCTGGAGGTGCGAAAATACAGCACGGCACCTTGATCACAAGACTACTAAATGCCCTTGCATTACCAACTAAGTTGGCCGTCATGAAGTGTAGCGCACACAAGAAAATCACAGACCATGTAGGTCAGGGAAACGCCTTTGCCGATGACACAGCAAAACACACTGCGTTGAATGAGTACACTTTAACATATGTAGTGTCAAAGACTGATAAGGAAGAGACAAACATTGATCCCTACAAAGAGATAAAAGACATTCAAGAATTTGCAAGTGAAGAGGAGAGGAAGCAGTGGGTTAAGGAAGGATATTACTTTGACACACACTTTGGGGCTTGGATGCACACACAGGGATACTTGAAAAGGTGGGTCCTGCCCGACAGCTTTCTCCTACCCATGCTTCACATGGTTCACGGTCCCGCACACTTGGGGGCTGATGGAATGACAAATACCATTGGAAGGATATGGGTCAACAAAAACATTAGGAAGACAGCTGTAAAACTATCCAAGAACTGTATGACCTGTGCTCTCCACAATGTGGGAAAGGGAATACAAGTACCACCTGGCCATTTCAGATTGCCAGAATACCCCTTTGAATGCCTACAGATGGATTACATAGAAATGCCCCCTGCCAATGGCAAAAGATATGTTTTGGTCGTTATATGCAGTTTCAGTAACTGGGTGGAGGCATTCGCTTTGAAAGATAACACCGCATTGAGCACAGCTAAAATGTTGTTGAGAGAGTACTTCACCCGCTATGGCTTGGCCAGGAGTCTCTGGAGTGACAACGGGGTACATTTTTCGAATAAAATAATGAACCTAGTTTGCCAAGGGTTGGGGATAAAGCAAAGTTTTCATTCAGTTTATCACCCAAAAGCAGCAGGGCTTGTGGAACGCTGTAACGCTACATTGAAAAATAAACTGCAAAAAATATGTGCATCAAGCACTCTCAGCTGGGTAGATGCATTGCCCTTAGCCTTGTTCTCCATGAGGACAACTGTTACATCCAAAAACAGACTTTCTCCATATGAAGTGGTCATGGGGAAACCAGCAAATGTCTATGGGTTTGCCTCTCCACCAAAGTTGCAAGAATTAACGCATTCTGCTTTGTTGGATTATTGTAAAGAACTAACTTCTGCCCTGTCTACCATTCGCCAACAGGTCAGAGACACATGGTCCCCGCCTCTGGAAGGAGAAGTACACAACATCAGACCCGGGGACTGGGTCCTGACCAAGAACTTTGTGAGGAAGAACAGCCTGCAGCCCAGGTGGAAAGGGCCAGCGCAGGTTCTGTTAGTCACACAGACGGCGGTTCGATGTGACGGACATAAAAGTTGGATTCATCTTTCAAACGTGAAGAGAGCACCACCGTTCTGGCCAGCACTGCCCCCGGAAGAGGACCGTTCTGACCGAAGGACTGGTGACTGCATTCCTGCACGCATTGATGATCAACAAGCTGCATCAGGATACAATCTACGCCCAAGGAAGATGAAGAGTGCTTAGGACGGAGCAAGCACCAACTGCCACGCACTGAATAGTGCCAACTTTAAAGGACTAACTTGTGCAGTGAGGTTAGTAAAATAAGGACACTGCCGACTCTGAGCTGAAAAGAGAATAAAGAAATACCTCCGAAGCCCAGCGACCCATAGGAGGAGAGGGTGTGAGGTCAAATTTGCCAATTGCAAGGTCTGAAACAGTGAGGCCTATAACGAACACTGTTGAACTGCCGCACTTGTGAGATTATATAAATCAAAAAATTCTGAGAGCGAATGGTACTTCCGTTTGGAAGAACAACTAGACATCTTCCTTTACTAGAAATGGAGGATACATATTCCACCCTTAATGTGAACAAAAGGGGGCGCTGGTACTCCAAACTATGCATATTCTGTATGTTATTTTGCATAATGTCTTTGGTCATCGGTTTATTGTATCTCCTAGAGCTCTACCATCCATTTGCAAAAACAGCCCCGCTCCCATCAGAGCTTCCCTCTGACTTTGTCCCCTCAGTTACAGTACCACCAGAGGATATGGATCACAGAGAGGAGATGCGTCATAATTCTTTCCTTACCTTACTTCATCAGACCCATCAAGTAATTGATAAAAATAATTGTTGGATCTGTATGCAATTCCCAGCCTATGTAGACGAAGGTATACCCCTTCTCCAAGTACCCCTGCCATTTGAAGCATCCTGTTATGCATTACACATTGCAATACTGAAAGTTGAGCTAATAAGGGTCTTCAGCAACTTAGTAAACTCCCGTTCTACCACTAGAACACCAACTGCCTCCTTGTACACCCATTATGACAAAGACATTCTCCAGTCAGGAAATTGCTCTGGAGTTATTTTGCCAAATGCAACGTTCCCTTTTTCTAACATATTCACCCCACTGCTGTTGGTAAAAAATGATAGCACACCTCCGCTCCATAGGGACACCAGAGAGATACCTTTTTTGAAAATGAGGCAGCGTAGTGTGCTTGGGAGTATATGTATTAGGAGCAACGGTACCGCCAACATGGGGAATAGTACCAATTGCAATATGACATTTGAAGTGTCTTCCCAGGAAATAACTGTTCCACTCTATATCGGTGACTCAGTTTATTTCATTTGTGGCTCCAGGGCCTATATATGGCTACCAGTGAATTGGGGTGGCTGTTGTCACCTAGGTCTTGTAACACCAGCAATGTCTGTAAAAAGTACTGCAGAAGTGAATAAAGCATCCAGAACTCTGAGAGGTAGGAGGAGTGTTGATCAAGGGGATACAGCGGCTGAGATAGCTGGTGATGTACTAAAGGCCTTTGTTCCTTGGTATGGCCCTGCCATAAATTCCAGAAACATACGCAGGTTGTCCCGTCTACTAGAAGCTACTATAGAAGAGACAGCAGGCATAATTGAGAACATAACAGTTGAGCTCAAGGCTCTCAGATTAGTTTCTCTTCAAAACAGGATTGTGTTAGACATGATGTTAGCAGAACGGGGTGGAGTCTGTAGAGTGATCGGGGTATCTTGCTGCACGTATATTCCTGACTCATCAACATCGGTTAGGCAGGCTGTCAAAAGACTATATGATATAGGTGCCCAGGCTCATAGCGATGTTGGCCCCTGGGATCCTGTAGGTTCCTTTTGGAACGCCTTATCTGCCTGGGGCTGGAAGATAGGGATGTTTCTAGTGGCTATCTTCCTTGTGGTAATAGGGTGCTGTGTTCTAATCAATTGTCTGCCCATGTGTTGCCAGTGTATGGGGCGATTGTTAAAACCACCCCCAATGCCCCCAATAACTGTGACTAATGCTCTTATTATGAGGGATGTTGTAACCCAACAATTGATGGACATTGATATCTCAGATAATAACCCTTCTGACGCAAATACTGTTGATTACGTCAATGAGCGCAATGAGGCCCACTATAGTAACAGCCGGCCCATATATGAACATGTGCATTAGGCCGCAACAAAATGTTGGACCTTGCGTCCAAAGGGCCGATTGTGGAAAAACAGTTTTTAGTAATGGACGAAAGCTCCTCCATTTTGTGTTTCCTAGCCACCATTTTGTATTAGTCTCTTTAGCTTGCCACCTCAGCACATATGGTGTGGCCGCTTCATCTGCACAAAGAAATGTTAATACACCAGTCGACCCCAGAGCATATGTTTGCACTTCACCTTGTGACGCACAAGTAGAGCAGGGTATGTTGCTTAAAGGTCAATGACTCATTTGCTTAAACTTTCCTATCTAACTAATTCCAAATAGATTACAGCTAACAAAAGACTGCTGATGGTAATGAATCGTTGTTGACACAAGAGATGTAACCTTTGCTCTGTATCCGGATGACTAATCAAATGGGCGCCTGACTCTGTAACCACAAGCCCGCCCATGTTTATACTTGGCACAAGTTATGCATAGTTCTGCTTTATTTCTGTGTATCACAAGATTATTGATGACTGATGGGGTTTAGTGAGTAACCTTTATATTATTGTTCAGCAAGCCAAGTATGCATATTTCCAGAGTCACTGGCCCTGACCAGTACGTGATATTGTTTGGAGATCATTAATCATCCTTGACAGCTGCTGATTTATCATATCCATCCCCACCTACGCTTATGAAGCACAAAAGTATATAAGGCTGTCTCTGACTATTGTAAGTTGTCCACTTCCCTCATAGCCACATGGAGCTGTGAGGTGGTGTACCCGCTCGAGCGCAATAAATCTTTTTATGTTTCAGTTACCTCCGACTGCTGGTCTTCCTTTGTAAGCATACCTGGCCGAGGTAGAAGAATTCCACTTCGTCACAACATAACAGGCACTATGATGACCAAGCTGGGTAGTTAACAATGGCTAAGAACAGAATGACATGAACAAGGAGCTTCAGGATAAAATGTGGACATTAGTCCACGATGAAAGTGCGCAGGAGGACCAGGGCCAAGAGTATTATTCAGGTCAGGGGTAGGTAGACTAGGGTCATTAAGACCAGGGTCCAGATGTCCTGCTTATGAAGGGGCTTAGGGTTCCGTGAAATATCCATATACCTACTAGCAGCCCAGATCCACTCCTTCCTTGATTGGAACCATGACACTGAGAGTACGTTATGGGTACAGGTAGGAAAAGAGTTTTAAACCATGCCACTCAAAGAAATTTTGTGGCTGCCGAAGGGGGCCTGACCCTGTTCCACACCCTTCCCACCTTTAACATCGACACTACTGACCTATTGGTACATTATATGTGGTAAATGGGCATTCCCATCCTATTTGTTTCCACTCACCCCTCTAATTCATAATCCAGATTTTCATCCAGGACAGTTGGTGGAATGGAGGCCAGCAACCATGTTTGAGGGAGCACTATAATGTGGAAGACTTATGTTTGAGAGAGGAGGTAATCAAGCACTTTGTCCTAACTAGACAAATACATATAGGCTCACACAAGCTCTGCACTGGGCATAGAGTGACCAAGCAAGGAAGATGATTCGGAGGGAAGAGACACAAATTGAATAGTGGTTTAATAATACATTAATATTGTCAGATCTAAGGGCATTTCCTGGTTATATTGCAGCATTCTGGGGTTTACTCTTCCTAAAGAACATGCCTACATAGCCCAATGAAAAAGTGGTCTGAAAACAGAGATACCGGAAGACACACGGTAAGTTACTTAAGTGAGAGCTGCCACATCACCTATATGTCTGCATTATAAAGAAAATGCTTACAAGTTGTTCAATCATTGCTTCCTGATCCCAGTGCGCTTACATTAGATGTTTGACGACTGTATAGTGTGATGAAAAGGGTGTCAAGACAGGGACAATTTCTTGCACATGTGGTTGCCCTGCCCCAACATCCAGCTGTTTTGTGAGACAATCCTTCAAATGATAAGAGACATCACAGGCACCACACTGCCCCGTGACCCATTATTCATTCTTCTAGGAAGCCCTTGAAACAGAGGCTGTACCTCAAATCTACCAAGATGGGGAAGCTGTTCCTTCACTTCCTTTTGGCTGCTCTGCCATGCAGTGCCCAACTATGGCAACAACCTCAGGTGCCAACACTCAACTTTTGGTGAGGCAAAATGTAGTCACGTTTTGCAATGGAAAAACTTACAGCCCTAGTCCAAGACAAAACTTGGTGCCTGTTTAAAACTCACATAAAAAGGCTTCAGTGTTCTGGAGGCTTAAATATGTCAATGTCCAAGCATCATGCTCCCCTGGCATTTGTGAATCATCAGACTACAGTTTGACATCCAACTCTCTCAGGCAACTTAGCTGCACTACCAACATCTCTTTTTAATCTACTTAATTATTACACAAACTGGAGAATCAGACTTCAATGTCCGTCCCCATTGATGGAGGTGACAGACGGGGCTTGTCAGGGAGAACTGCTGTAATACCATCTGAATGCATATGATCACAACATACTGTAAAGAAATGCAATATCAATAAGTGTGATTTTCTTTAAAAAAAGACCTCTGTCCAAATGTTTGAGAATTAGGTGGACTAGAAGGATCATAATAGGCAGGACCAGGAATAGGTTAGGAGGACCATAAAGGTCAGAAGCAATGGACCAGGACCAGGAGTTGCAAGAGGAGCAGAAGGACTAGGAATTGGGGTATTAGGACCAGGATGGTGAGGATCAGGAGTACCAGGTAAACCAGAGCCACAAGGACAAGGACCTATGGTACCAGACCAGAAACAAAATGACAAGGCCAAGCCAAAAAGGACCTAATAAAGAGGACCTGTGGAGGCAGTATCAGGTGTTCCACAAAGTTCAGGGCAGGGAGAATAAACATGACCCAAACCAGGAATACTGAGAATGCCAGACGTAGGAAAACGAGTACAACGGGACTAGGTTGAGAAGGAGCCATCAAAACAACAGGATCAGAATGAGGATTAGTGATACCAGAATCAGGAAGCCCAGGAAGATTGAATTCAATGATGAGGCAGGAGCAGGGCCAGGAAGACCAGGGTCAGGAAGGACTACAACCAGAAAACCCAGATTCAGGAAACTAGTACCAGAGAGACCTGAACTAGTTGGAAAAGGGCCTTGGAGCTGGACTAGAAAGAGTACCAATGCGTAAAGGCACAGAAAGGCCTGGAAGTGAACGAAGAAGAAAAAGAGCAGCTATGTGAGTCATGCCACATATATTAGGATATCCCTTTTGTAAATGATTCTTAGTTTTACACTTACATCCCCTAGAAAACTCCACATCTTCAGTCCACATACAGAATGGGTAAATATTTACAGAAAAATAATAGTATGCAAAGTGAATTAAAGGCAGTACTGTTACACACTGCACCCTGACTGTAGAAGACATGACCTGACACTGGGAAAGTATTCTGAGGGTGGAACTGAGGGCAAAATGCCTCACACTTTGCAAAGGAGTGCAGTGTAGTTCCTATATTCCCAATAGGCTCTGCGCATTAGAATAACATAAACAATAGTTTAGACGTAGGACTGAAGTCGACTAGGTCTCTATTGAGTATGTTAGACTTAATTGTGAATGCCAGCTAGCTCAGAGGTCACTAGAAACTTTCTCGAATTCACAAGAAGGGATTAGTTTCTGACAACCATATAACATGACAACTTTGTTCCCCAAGAATAAGAAATATATCTTCAGAGTCACGGAAACAATAGATGGCTATTTCACTCAGTCAATCGTGCATGCTTCGTTTCACCAGGGTTTTTGCAGAGAAATAGAAAGACGGGCGTTTTCAATAAAAAGGTTATTTATTGAGCAGTCTTCTTTCTCATTCAAGATAAGTTAATTGCACCAATTGTAATACTTGCTATGAAGTAAAGTGCATACAGTAAAATGAATATTATGAAATAATACTGTAAAAGCATGATATGGTTTCTAGGCCGTAAATAGATAAAATACATATAATGATCAATAATGAGTAAAAGTACTCAACTGGTGCATCCAAAATACGCCAACCCCGGTGTACCTAACCTAAGTCTAGTGCAAAGGAAGAAGTAAGTGAGGTGTAGCTTGAGGTAAATAGTTTCTGCCAAGAATCTATCCAAGAATTCTCAAAAGTTCTAATCAGCGCCGTACCTTGGTTATAGAATGAAGGAGGTCTTGTATCTCTCTCTCAGGACTCGATCTCCCTGTAAACTGCAAGGGTAGCAGGGAAACACTGGAGCTGGATTTCTCGGCAGGAGAAAAGACAGTGTCTCTATCAGTGCGTTAGCTGGAGGGTCGGCTTCCTTCGGCACTCGCTTACACAGGGCGTCGGGCAAGTTGTTAGTCGATCTGCTCCAAATCACTGTGCGTTTCCTAGGGCAGATGTGGGGATATTTATACCTGGAAGGTGCCGTGTTTGACGTAAGGGCGGACATAATAACATCACTAAGAGCTCGAAGTTCTTTACACGCTCCAGGAGTTCTGGGACAAATCAATACTGAAGCAGGGGGAATTCCCGTACTGCTGAAGGCTGGTTGTCTACAAGAACTCGTTGTACTTTAGGAGCTTAGTGGAAGTAGCCATGCCGAATTTGGACTGCATTGGCTGTGCCTAAATATGGTTATGATTCTTATGCCTATATAAGGATATGATACGTTTTACCTATATAAGGGCATGAATCGGAAAAATTACACTAGAGCCCTAGATACGTTCACAACAGGAATTTAAAGGGTGAAAATTAGTGTTGTCTGTGAAAGATGGCAGAACGATTTTGAGAAACTAATATGGCAGGAAAAATAGTTAATGGCTAAGGAAGGGATGAAAGGGATATGGGACTCAGCAAAGGGAAGCTCAAGATCATAAGAAGGCTCTGATGAGCAGAAGATGGAGAGACAGATTCCATGGAGCAAGGGCACAAAGGCATTAATTTGAGGTATTTTACTATTTCTCTGTTTGCTGCAGATCAATACAGATATTCCTCCTTGTTACCCCTCACTTGGGATGGTGCACCATTTTTTTGAAATTACAGGTTTGCTTACCTTAGTTAATCTGGGATTTCCTCAATATCGACGTTAATCTTTATTTACCAAGCCACATGAGTTGGCTTTGTGTGGGTTAGTAAATTCAATTTAAGGGCAGTGTTGCCTTGCTTCATCTTTTTTGCCCTTAATAAATCTACACCTAAGTGTGTAGTAGTAAGAATCCTTGTGTGATGAACGTCCTAGTGCAGGAACTCAAGGGATGCAATTTGAATGACATTCATGGTGAGTTGATATTGGTTCCATACACAGTGGGAGTGAATTGATTGCATCCTTGTGGAGAGGGTGGAGACCCAAAAAAGTGAGGGAGATTGAAGAAAAGGCTATCCAGAAAATTCCGCAAAGTCCTTTTTAGCAATGTACTGCTGATTAGGTCTTTATGAATAATGTCATAGGGTAGATGTTAGAAGTAAGGGGTAGGTCATAGGTTTCATTTGTTAAAGGTGTCAACGTTTTTAAGCAGGGCTGCCTTTTTGTCTGTTCCTGATGACTACCCAGAAAGCCTCATGACAGCCAGATGTTGTGATCTCATACCTCATTGTGTCCTTGTTTTAAATACTTCTGCTTGAAGCAGGCACCATTGCTATTGCTGTGAGAGCCATCACATAGCACAAAGGCTGTGTCTGAATTACAGCCAGAAACACCCTAAATCAGATCTGAAACTCAATAGTGGATCCACATACCCTGTCTGAAAAATGAGTATCAAAGCTTAACTGTGCAATGATTGATCAGTGGGTCACATCAATAGAGGTACCAAAGTATCTCTATTCATTCAGTGTTGTATTTCTTACAATATTTGTTATAAAGTTAATTAATAAAAATCTCTTTGACTTTCTATTCTTCTGTGTCTTTGATGCCCTTATGTCTTTCTCTGATTTATTGAGAAAATTCATTCATATTCCAAAGACATTCCTTTCAATTAATTATAGTCCCATTTCTAAGTGTGGGCAGCAACCTCTGCTCCGCCGGAAAAGTTTGCGGAGTTTAGGGCACTCCGCACTCTGCCTGGAAGGCAAAGTTTGCCCAAAAAACTCAGCAAACCACGGCAGAGCGGAGTTTACCGGCCGAACCGGTAATGGACAGACACCTCTTTACTACTTTAATGCAGATATAATGTTTAAAAGCAATGATGGTGCTGAGTAATGAAGTTGAGGCATGGGCCTATGTAAACAAAATTAGGAGCCGTGTTTGACGGCTAGAACCAGGTGCATTGCTTGCCGTTTTACCAACCGTCACGCTTGGCGAATTGGCGTTGCCTTGCCTGCAGCCAACACTGTTTTTCTGTTGCACTTCTTGCTACCAATGGTGTATGACTATACATTGTTTTTCGGGTATTAAATTGCAGTCGAGCGGTCGGAATGGCTTTTCTTCACCTAACTGAACTTCAGCTTGTGAAAAACGAAAATTGCATCTGCTACCTTTACATTGATTGATAAGACAGGAGATAATAACTATGGGGCATATTATCAAGAAAGCTCAATACATTTTCGCCGCTTTTATCGGCAGGAAACTGCCGATAAAGCGGCGATAATGGGTTTGATAATATGCTCTAATGAATTCTAATCAAAGCCCATGTTAGATGTGAAGTCATCTAACATGGGCTTCGATTGGAATTCCATAGAGCATATATTTTCAAGCCCATTATCGCCGCTTTATCGGCAGTTTCCTGCCGATAAAAGTGGCGAAAATGTATCGAGCTTTCTTGATAATATGCCCCTGAGTGTCTCAACAGCACGCACCTAGCACACAGTATAGGCGTACCCTCCGGTGTTTGCCTGATTGGCGAAAATGCAACATTTTCAATATGTGTGAAAAAAAATCACCTCTGATGTTGAAACAGGTAAACCTAAGCAACCCCTTTTTTAATTATATTGGTCATGTAAGTCTTATGAAGGACGCTGTTGCACGTATCCTCTCCTTAAGCCCTTGGGTTTTCCCCATAATTTTGTCTAAGTACTGGAATAGAGTAAAGGGAGTTGGACCAGGTTAGTGTCTGCCCCGCCACATGACACCTGCTCTGCAGTACAAGCCAACAAGCTGATACGATGTCATCCATCAATAAAATGCATCCTGCCTGCTTGTCCCGGATAAAAGGAGCAAGCAGTTTGCTCCTATTTGGAGTCGAATTTGCATGTCGGTGTATGAGGCAAATGATCTTTTGGCAGCGTTCCTCATGTTTTTTTAATGTTCTTTGTCTTTTCTGCAGACCCGCATCTCTGGAGGCTCTCATTTATTGCAAAAAGGCTTTCATTTCCTTTTTTTTCCTTCTGGATCACAAGTAATTCCCAACAAGTTGTATCGGCCTGTGAGATGTGTGCTAATACTAATTGATCTAACAAATGTATCGGCGATCCACAATGTTCCATTATTTGGCTTGGTGTTTGTTTTAAAATGTACAGCTGCCAGGATATGCACTATATGTGATTACTATTTTTATTCCTGTCTGTACAACTATGATTCTCTCATTTTTCAGCTTTTTATCATATTCTCAACTATGTATTGTTGCCCAGTGGCTGTCTATATATGTCACCTTCCTCAGGAAACATTCCGGAGTTCACTTGAATAACTTTGTTTTTAAATTTAATGAATTGTTTATAATGTTATGCTTGTATAATTTGTACTTTCAAATCGAAAAAAAGCTTATGAAATTGAATTGAAATTGTATCGGCGAGGTAAACCAGCGTGCTTCGAAATTATGCTGCAATTATTTTTAAGTGTTTCTCTTAGGTAGGTGGTAAAGACAGCATATCTGATTTTCCATGATTTCATTTTCGTCATATTTTTGGGAACCAAAATCTTTCATAAGGTGGCAACAGTACTCCTGTGTGCAACCTCGTCATCGCAGCAAACGCATTTGTTTTGTATTACCCATAAGGAAAGTTAAGCAACAAAGATACATACATAATTTATTTGGGCAAATACAATTTTATGCTTCTGACTCAGTTATAATAGCAACAACTGATGCCTCCTACAGGTTTATTATCAACACTAGGGGCCCGAGTCACAGAACTAACTTAAGACAAAATCCTAAACTTACTACATTTGGTATTCACAGAAGGCATTTAGTAGTAGTAATAGAGTTAGGATTTTGTCTTAAGTCTATCTTATGTCTGTCTTAAGTCTGTCCGAAGTTTGTCTTAAGTCTGTCTTAAGTCTGTTGTAAGGCTGTCTTAAATCTGTCTTAAGTCTGTCTTAAGTGTGTCCTATGTTTGTCTTATGTTTGTCTTAAGACTGTCTTAAGTCTGTCTTAAGTCAAACTTAAGTTAAACTTAAGACAAAATCCTAACTTTACTACTACTAAATGCCTTCTGTGAATACCAAAAGTGTTAAGTTTAGGATTTTGTCTTAAGTTAGTTCTGTGAATCGAGCCCTAGGTGGCGGTATTGCTCTAAATGAAGCATACCATCCCTATGTTCCTGTCTGAGAATAATAAGGAGGTCATGAAACTTAGTCTTATTTAGTTACGAGACAAATTAAATTCCTCAACGTTTTCTGGGACAGAAAATGGTGGTAACCTCTACAATTTGTTCCTTTGCTGACAGTTGCTCACGGAATTATGGGGCATATTATCAAGGGGGTTTATCTCCGCTTTTTTGGCTTTAAAAGCCAAGAAAGCAGAGATAAAATTATCTCCCTATTACCAAGCTGTCGCTAACACCAGTTAGCGACAGCTAGTAGGAGATAGCGACCATCTTGGGCCCCACTTTGCATGTCAGTGATATTTATCACTAATGAGATGCAAAGTGGGCGTGCCAAGATGTTAGAGACTGAAAACAGTCGCTAACATCGCTATCTCCTATTACCAACTTTTGGAGATATTCGCGCTAAGCGGGAATATCTCCAAAAGCTAACACCTGCCCTGAGCAGTTCTTAGCCATGTTATCCAATGGGAGGTGGATAACATGGCTAAGAGCATTTGCTCGATAATGCATGAATATCGCTGACTTTTCAGCGATATTCATGCATTTCGGCCGTTTTTTATCGCATTTGCGATAAACCTTGTTAATAGCAAGGTTTATCTGCGATAAAAATCGGCGATGTGCGGCGATAATGTTTGCCTCTAAACAAGTTAGAGACAAAAATTCTCGCTAGTTGTTGGTAATATGCCCCTATGTTTTTTAATTAAAAAAAAATACACAAAAAAAGGAGAAAAAAATAAAACTTAGGTGCCCGACCCGTTTCATCTGTCTCGTGAAATTCAAATAATTGATGATGAGAGATTTGCAGTCAGGCCACTATGCATTATTTTTTCTGGGGGCACATACCTGAGCAAGAAAGAATGCTTTTTAGGGTACTAAAGGCTTTGGCAAGTCTAGATTAGTGTGGCAGAGAAATACTCCACCTGCTTGCGGAGCTTCTACGGCCATTTGCTGAGTTTTTTTGTAACTCCGTGGAATTCTGAGGAGTTAAACTCTGCGAGCTCCACCCAGGGTTACCCATTTCTTTGCTTGTGGCTTCTCGACAGAATACTTCCTCTAATGGCCAAATAAAGTACAGGCTTAAGAAGGGAGGACTTTATAGTACCTACCCTATTTAAATCAAAACCTGGCTAGAAGAGGCAGGAAAATAAAATAATGATCCCATCACTCAGGAGAAAACTCCCATGTGGGGCAATTAGTTTATTTTTAAAAAAAACTTTTGGTTTGGGAGTTTGTTTTCGAAAAACAACTTTTTGTTTAAAGTTTGCTAGCTGGCCATGATGTCTGACTGTGCTGTACTTCAAATGTTTCATGCATAGACAAGAACCATCATGACAGCAGTTCCTGTCAATGTAGAGAGTGTCCACAGGGCTAGCTATCAACTCAAAATTTGAGGAGTAGAGGTCACTCATCATGTGGGAGGTATTGTCCTCTACACTCCCAATGGAGTTAACTCCGCCCTTGAATCTCTAAGTCAGGTCCATAGTTTTTCTTAGTTCTGTCATGAGATTGGAATGAAGACTCTCAATTATACCTTGTTGGTCACTTCATAAGGGGCACTATGCAATTCTTTTTATTTTGATGAAATTACCCTAAATATTAGTTGGCTACATGTTACTGGGATATAACATTCCAATTTCTGGTTTTTGCTTTTACAAATCATTGTTTTTAATTGCATAAGTGTAATTTCTTTGTATGAACTGAACAAGAATACATAATTCCAGAATGCTCTCATTTGGAGTAGAAAAAGAGGTGTTCTCAGAAAAAGAGGTGTTCTCACAACATGGATCCTTTTGGTCATTTTATATCTAGCCTTCATACATTCCCATGGCTTTGTGGGGAAGAGTGATCAAACAGCTTTAACTTCTCTTCCAAAATCACCTTTATAATTTGTCGCATCTGCTGGGAAATGTAAAGGAGCAGGAGCATTTGTGAGGCCTGAGACACTTCCATAAAGGGCCTCCCAAGTAGCAATCCCAAGTTGCAATGTCGTAGCCCACGATGTAATGGAGTGGTATTTTGTGCCGTCTGTTAAAATAACTTGTAAACATTCAAACATTAGAGACCTTTAGACCCATAAGTTAGTGCATGCATTAATACAGTTTTAGCACTAAGGGCCTCATGTCTCAAAATCACAAGGTTAGTGACCATAAAAATACTCATCATTATGTACAAATCCCTTTTTATGAGTTGGAGATTCCTTTACTCTAGTAAAAGGGCAGGTGTGACTGTTTAGGAATTGCAAATAGGAGTGTTCATGGAAGAGGTTTCCTCCATCCCCTTTCCAATTCAAAAAGGAAGTTTTTGACAGCTACTGACTGAAATGGCTGTCGCAAACCATTGATGAGCTAAGGGCTCCTGAGTTTAGTGTGGTAACTAATTTGCAAAGGGGAAGGAGTCCCCTTAGGACAGGTTGTTGGCAGCCTTGAGAGAGGGGGGTGGTAGTTCTTTTAATACTGCTGGCCAAACAGTAAATAGTGAAGTTTTTCTGCTATTTGCATGGCTGCCTGTCAAACAGTGCCTAATCTCTACAATACAGCCAGCAGTTGGGTACATTTGTAAGTTTTTCTTCTGTTTGCACAGCTGCCGATAAACAGTGCAGTATCTCTAATACTTAACAAGTGGCCAGGTAAATTGTGAAGTTATTCTGCTATTTTATGGCCCCCAGCTGGACAGTGTAAAATCTGTACTGTTTAGAAAGAGGTCGGGTGAATAGTGAAGTTTTTCTGCTATGTTTATGGCCATTAGCTGTACAGTGCAGAATCTCTACTGTTTAGAAAGCGGCTGGGTAAGTAGTGAAGTTGTTTGGGTATTTGCATGGCTGCCGGCCAAACAGTGTAGAATCTCTTCTATTTAGCCAGCCTCCCAGTACCTCCGAGCGTCACGGTGCTTCGGGATACCGGTATCCCGAAGCACCGTGACGCTCGGAGGTACAGGATTCCTTGTATGGAAAGACGGCGCCGCAAATTAAGTGGAAGTAATCTCCACAGGAATTAGACATCCGGAAGCACTGGGAGGTCGGATGGTTACGCTGGAATCTCGAATACAGCGGCTTACGCCTGGAAGAAGTTTGGATTAGTTCCCCTAGTGTCTTCCACACAATACACATTTCAGAATCAGTGCGCGTTCATTTCTGGAGTGACTGCTCGTAATTGTCCACCATGGAGGCTGTGTATACACATAATTAAGGTACCACCCACATGTTCACATAAGAAACAATCGACTACATTATATGGACTCAGATTTATTTTCAAGGTATCACCCACCACGTCCATATAAGAAATAATCGACTCCATAAAATGGACCCTGATACACTTTCAAGGTAGCCTGTTTGAGACGTGGTGAATTTGGATCACCAAACCAACGTTTCCTCCACTACATAGGGGTTATTCAATAATCCCTGGTTGCCTCGTCGTTTGCTCCCTGTCCTGATGAAGACTCGCAATCCCCAGGTCCAAATCACCGTTCGGGAATAAGTTGAGTCGAAACGTCGACATTCTCAATACATACACCTTAGACCAGTGTTTCTCCAACATTGTAGACAGTGCAAGACTGTGGACATTGATACGTGAATACTACAATGTTGTTGATTGTAATTTAGATGAATTTATGTTTGTTGGCTAGGTGTCCAATACTGCTATTTTTGAACAATTTGTATACAGTATTGATTGTTACAATTATATTTATCTCTCTTTTCCACCACTGTGCAATTTTCCTTTTTCATTTCACTTGCTCACCCTTTTGAATCACACTTTCCCTTTGCACTTTCCTGTTTTGGGGCAACCCATATGTTTTTATTGACAAAATTATGAAAAAACTTGAACATAAAAATTAAACAAGAATATATTTTTCCAAAAAACCGTGGTGTAAAGGTTTTTCCCAAAGATTTAGTCTTTGTTGTGCAGTTAGCAGTCTTATTTAAGGTGCTTTTGCTTTTGAATAATAATTCAATTTCTGATTTGATCAATGTACCTCAATCTATAGGTCTAGGACCATTGTTTGTTTATACCGCCTGTGATTGTGTGGTTGCACCCTGAACATCCTGTTGGGTCGGACCAAGTTGATAATTGTGAGGCAGAAAAGTCCCATCTAAGGTCCACAACACTTCCTGGATCGGGGGTCTCACAACTCTTATGCCGGCTAACCTTTTTCCTTAGAGACTTTTCCTGTACTTGGGGTTTCATGGATAATTCTGAGACCGAGCTGCTATTACAGTTATGCCCCTATCCTTCACTGGAGGCGGATATGCTTACGTCTGAAATTTCAGATTCGTCTGTTAAAGAATACAATTTTTCCAAATTGGCAGGTGTTTTATGCAGGGGCAAGGGGCCTTTTCAGTTTCTTTGACTTTATTGTAAGCAGCAACTTCATTGCTGGCTGCTCCTGACTTTCCTCCAGCATTTGCATTGTGCTTTTGTAGGTCATCTTGGGAACCATAGGTGGAGGTGTTATTGCTGGTCTCTTCAGGAACCAATTTCAGACTGGGAGCTGGGGTTAACTGTAAGATAGGACATATAGATAACTCCGGTGCATAAATGGGACAGCAGCAGCATTGGCAGCCTCGGTCTGATCATTTGGGCCATCTTCACATACTGTTCCTCCCATCGGCTGCCTATGTACTTTTCCCTCACTTGGGCTAAATATATTGGATATAAGTGTCTGACACTTATAATTGGCTTGACAGTTGTCATAGTCTCTGGGGTATTTTATTTGCACTTCTTTTGTATGACCGTTCTGCCATTATTTCCTGCGATCTCACTTTTATCAAGCTGCCCTCTACCCTTGATCTTGGCCCGCGCGTATCAAGGAGCTTTTGCCAATTTTTGGCAGTCACGATGCTGGGCTTTAAGGATTCTGTGATCGTGGGGGTAGAGAGCTGCACATTTCTCACTTTAAGCGATTTCGCCCCTGCCCTTCCTTCCTTACTTGTCTAGCTTTAAGTCCTTTGTTGAAACAATGTATCCTCCTCACGTAGGATGACACAGGAAACCACCACTGCACTTGAGTGGCCAAGGAACTTCCTTCAATACCGGCAGGGCTCTGTAGATTGCTGAGAGTATCTTCCTGAGAGACCGCGTCACAGGAGAAATCTACCGCAGGGCTGAGAGCATCGAAGATGTTTGATCAAGGCGAGCCGACACAGAGGATGACGAGAAGGGAGGTTGCTTCAGTGCCTCGTGGAATTCAAATTGTTTGTTTCGGTTGGCGAAAGTTACCACAATTTGCAGGTAGTGAAGATGATCCATTTAATAACCCTTTAGAAGTATTTTAATGCAACTATGCGGGCATATTGAAGGCTTTACACAGCTGTTTGAGGGACTGACCGGCAGAGATATGCAGATGTGGCGTTACTCAGATGCCATCTTGCCTCTGGCCTCCCCCTTACTCTCATTCGCCTTGTAAGGCTCTGTCCAATGCTTAAAGAGGGCCCTGGGCTCAACTGACTCTATCACCCACACCTTATGAACAGTCAAAAACTCAACCAGAGTGGCCTTCTGGTGATGCCATTGCTTTAGCACCACCTTCTGGGTTGCTTCCAAGTTCTCTGAAGCTTTCTTCCAGAGCTCCTGCATTTAGTTGAGGAGGGATAGCATGTAGCTAGCCATGTCCTGAGGGTGTTTCTTGGGAGCTTGGTCTACCCCTCCTTCACCAAACTTAGAGGTCCCTTACAGAGTTATTATATAGGAGTTTAAAAGGGCAGTACCCTATTCCCATCGGAGGTATCTACCTATAGGCAAAGAACAGACAAGAGGATGCCCCACATCTACCTTTTGGGCTCCAGAAATCATGCTCTTAAGGGTCTTGTTGAACCTCTCAACATGCCCATTAGTTTAGGGATGGTACAGAGTGCAGAAATTCTAGGTTACCCCACACTCCTTCCGCATTGCCTTCATGTACGCAGACATGAAGTTGGTGCCCCTGTCTAACACCACTTCCTTGGAGAAATCCACTCAGGCAAAAATTCCCTTCAAGACCCTTGCAATTATGGGCCTCAGAGGGATAGTCTCTGGGCACTGGGTTTCATAGTACACTATAAACAGGATAATCTGTTGCCCAAGGCACTTTTGAAGACTAAAGGCCCAAACATGTCAAAGCCCTCTGAAGGGGGTCAATGAATGGCATGGGAGTCAGGGGAAGTTGAGCATCTTCCCTTTATTCTCACTAGATGGCAAGTGAGAAAGGTCCTACAGAAAACATAACTTATTCTCAGTTGAATTTGCAGATAAACCATGGAATACTTTATGCAGTAGGTTCCTGGAACTATTAAATGAATTTAAATCAGAAATGAGGTATCTCATTTGTGTCAGGGATCACTTCTTCAAGTGGTTTTACTGAATTGTTGTTGGACATGCATCTACCACTAACATAATAGAATTCTTGAATGAAACTTTTATTAGACAAGGGAGTCCTGCAGTCATTGTCAGTGAATGTGGTGTCCAGTTTTCTTCTCAAAACATAAAGGGCTATTGCAGGGAATCTTCATAGTCAAACAGCTTTATAGCATCCAGAGGCTAATAGTATGGCAGATACCATTTTGAAAAAAACTCAAGCGTGACCGCTTGCCCTCTGCGCACTGTTGCAACCCCACTAAAGGAAATTGTTTCACTTCACTCTTCAAATTATTTAACTCAAATTCAAATCATTATATACAATGAGATATCACAAATACTCTATGTCATTGGTTTTATATCTTTACTGATATATCTTATTTTACTCATATGATATGTGCTTCATGTACATGTTAATCATTGGTACGTCAATAAATTGCAAACAACTTTCTTTCAAAAAAAATATTGGTTCACAACAACATCCTGATCATTTATCCCTGCCCAATGCATTTCGGGCCACTCAGCCCTTCGTCAGGGGCGGTACCTAAAAAACAAAGAAATACATTCTATCACTTAAATCTGTATTGTCCTACAGAAATGCAAATCTTTAAAAAGATTAATTTGAAGTACAAGCATTGTAACGAAAGGAGTGCCTTTCCCACCATTAACTTTTGTTAGATACCATTTTGAAACATTATAGTCAGTGGGCTATGGCCAATAATATGGATCTTGCTAAGGAATTTAAGTTTCGGATGTAGTCACATGGGAATGCTCCTAATTCCATCACTATGAAACTCCTTTTTTGCTTATGAGAGGTAGATGATCTATGTTATCTTTATGCTCAACTTGTATGCAAGAGTTATTTAAATGTTACTTTGATGATCTAGGAGTGAGTACTTTCTGATGTTGGGTAAGGACTACAGTGCCAATAATTGTATTACTGCTTCTGAGGAAATATCTCTTACAGCCTGAACTTCTATCCATCTTGAATACAAATCCACAACCACAATAAGATAAGGAGTATCACTTACACCATGGAGTGGACCAAGAATGTCAATTGCGATTTCATCCCAAGGATGATTAGGCACAGCATTCTATGCATTCTCATTTTTTTTATATTTTATTTTATTGAAGCCAGAAATTTTAACATAAAGTTAAGATCAATTCATCATTAAAAACTCCCTTGGGGGAAATACACAAAAAATTAATAATACACAAAGCATCAACAAAAGATCAATAAATACATTTACACAATAATACATTCAAGACCACAACCCAACATACTTAAGCATCATAAAACAATCTCCCAACCCTGTTTTAATCAAAATAAATACCCCAAACCTTGTTAAATTTTGTTTTTTAAGCAGAGGCTAATGATTGCAGTTTTCCAACTTTGGGGATATAAGTTAGAAGTAATATCCTTATACAGAGTTGATGTGGGGGTAAGGAATAATGTTATCTGCTTCCAGTTACATCAATGTAGGTGAGCAGGGTTTGAGTGGGAAGCCTGATCTTACATTTAGAATATATGTCTCAGTCAATATGGCCGAGATACCCGCCACCCCCTCTCAACACAATCCCCAAAAAGGAGGGAAACCGGAAACAGTTCTTAAAGTTTTTGGATGTGGGATGGAGTGACCATCCCCGGCCGTATTTATTAAAACAAAAAATTAAACATTAAACGTTTTCATGTTATGTACAATTTCATTATCACATTACGATGTTTGGCTAACCTTAACATAATCTCTAATACAGAGGTTCTCCTAGCCGAACTAGCATCCTACAAAAACATTCTCTAAGAACACTGAAATTGTACATCCTAACGTTTAAGGGCCAACGGCAAGGTCATAACCGGTGTCAAGATCCCTAACCAGACTTACCCCTCCCACGTGGGAGGGGCGACAGCACAGAGGCTTACCTCAAGTGCAACTACGAACAATTTCCCTTGACTTGACGGGGGCACTTAAGACTCGACGCCATTTAAAGGTCGTTCGAACACTTGTGTGTGGTATCTAGAAGGTATCGTTGACCTCTCCCCACCCCACACAACTTACCGCATCTGCCGTCGCAGATGACACTGGCCCCGGGAAATTCCCCAGGAGGGGGCTGTAACCCCTCCTACAAAGGAAGGGGCCTTGACCGCCTTTCCTTTACTTCCGGCGACCCGCCCTTAGACGGGACCGCCTCCCCACTGAGGGGCCAATGGCCACCTCTCCCGAGCGCTCCCATCCGTGTTGGGTGACGCCTACTCATAGGGATCTACCAATTAGTGCTCACCGATCATGACCTTACCGCCTACCAAAATTAAATACGACAATTCTTAAACCTATAAAACATTGGTCGCTACGACCGAAAGAACATGTTAGAAATGCAACACTACATCAAATCATTTTAATCGTAACAACCTAGACGATATTCACCATACTTTATTATGATTAACCACAAACTGATACTGTCACAGCCTGTAAACGAAATAGAAAAACAAACTTATCAATTCATTTTATTGCACAACAACTTGCTGTCCTCAGGGGCTGGTGGGTGGGTCAAAATTGGCTCTTCGTTCTGTCCCGAGCTCACGTGTAGCGAGGAGGTGCAGCTTCGGAGCACAAGAACAAGAGGACGTCTTCTGGTCTTGCGCCTTCTTTTATCCGTCTTCAGGGCGGGCGAAAACCCGCCCCTGCCCGCCCCGAGGGCGTGGCTGGCTGCGTCGGTGTCTAGGCCAGCCCACTCTAGGGCGGGAAAAAGCGCGCCCCGGCTACGCCGCTTCGGGCATACCAGCCGAGACGCGCCTCCCGCCCAAAAATGGCTTCCCGGGGGGATCGAGGCACTCAGCCATACGTTCGGGGGGACCGAGTGGTCGCCCCTTTCCATATGGCCGAGATACCCGCCACCCCCTCTCAACACAATCCCCAAAAAGGAGGGAAACCGGAAACAGTTCTTAAAGTTTTTGGATGTGGGATGGAGTGACCATCCCCGGCCGTATTTATTAAAACAAAAAATTAAACATTAAACGTTTTCATGTTATGTACAATTTCATTATCACATTACGATGTTTGGCTAACCTTAACATAATCTCTAATACAGAGGTTCTCCTAGCCGAACTAGCATCCTACAAAAACATTCTCTAAGAACACTGAAATTGTACATCCTAACGTTTAAGGGCCAACGGCAAGGTCATAACCGGTGTCAAGATCCCTAACCAGACTTACCCCTCCCACGTGGGAGGGGCGACAGCACAGAGGCTTACCTCAAGTGCAACTACGAACAATTTCCCTTGACTTGACGGGGGCACTTAAGACTCGACGCCATTTAAAGGTCGTTCGAACACTTGTGTGTGGTATCTAGAAGGTATCGTTGACCTCTCCCCACCCCACACAACTTACCGCATCTGCCGTCGCAGATGACACTGGCCCCGGGAAATTCCCCAGGAGGGGGCTGTAACCCCTCCTACAAAGGAAGGGGCCTTGACCGCCTTTCCTTTACTTCCGGCGACCCGCCCTTAGACGGGACCGCCTCCCCACTGAGGGGCCAATGGCCACCTCTCCCGAGCGCTCCCATCCGTGTTGGGTGACGCCTACTCATAGGGATCTACCAATTAGTGCTCACCGATCATGACCTTACCGCCACAGGTCCGGATAGTTGACCGGCTATCCGGACCCCCCACAAAACTCCTACCTAAAGGTCATGTTTTAAAGATTTTAACCAGGCTAGGAAGTCTCCTATGAGTAACTCATTCCCCGCCCTCGACAAATGCACACCATCCCCCAGGTACATACTGTCATCATTAATACAATTATGCGAGATCGAATGTAATGTCTTGGAACGGAACAACCTACTCACTTTATTATTCAATTTTTTAACGGAATGATTCAAAGCAGGGATCGATATAGCCCCCCGCCACACTTTTCGTGGGATCATATGCGACCACGCAATTAGGCACCCCGGAACTCTCCTCGCTAACCAACTTACCGTGGAAAGCATAGCCTCCAGGAGAAGTCGTCTACCGGTGGTGACCAAATCATTGCCCCCCAAATGCACTATGACTATGGACGGCGGTGACCTTATCCGCTCTAACAAGCCCTCAAAAAATTCCTGAAACTGGTCAATACAGAGACCGCCCCTTCCGTAGAAGGACACTCTGTACCCGTATTCCCCAGGTACGTGAATCATGTCACCTGCTTTGAATACGTCTGCGGCCCGTCTCACGTATGAGTGGCCCACGACCCACACCTCCTTCCTCACAGCCGGTGACGTGCGACCGCTGGCCCGGTGTTGGGTTGACTGCTCAGTCTGCCCTGCCGCGTAGGCTTGCGCAACTGAAAACAAACAAAAGACAAGAGGCGTGAGTACATGATTACAGCTTCACAACATGTGCAATCGCACGTACCTCTTATAACAATTGGAGGACCAGCGCCCCACACGTTTCACTTGTTCTACATTAAGACCCCTGGCTGTAGCTTCAGTGGCAGCCCCTATACGAAAGGAGTGGGTCCCAAATTCGCCCGGGTCCAAACCCGCTGCGGCAATGGCCATTGCAAGCACCCGTTGAAACTGAAACCTCGTCAGCGGGGTGGCGTCTGCATGCCTCAACAATGTCCCCCCCCATGATGCCACTCTCTGTGCTAGGTAATTTTCTAAGCACTGTACCGGGCACATGGATGACTCGGGGTTCCTGCGAATGATCGTGCAGTCCCCTCTCCCATCTTGGTCAGTCTTCGACCTGAGAAAGGAGACAATCATCGCATCCCCCCTGATCTGAACATGTTCCCTGCACAAGCCCCCCGTCACATCCTGTTTGTTCCTTGCAACCAGCTCACTAACTCTCATAGCCCCGTGAAACGCCAGCGTAAATGCAGTCCGGAACAAACAAGTCTCAAAAGGGGACGAGCATGTGTTCGGGAGTGTGGCCAGTAACTGGGACAACCTGTCTAGACCTATCGGTCGTCTCACGTCTACTCTGCGACCCTCTAGGCGTTGCCACCCACGCAGCGCTTTCTGTACTGTGAAAGACGCTGTCGGGTCCCGGATGCCATGGGCCCTGGCAACAAAGGAAATGGCGGCACGATGCCTTTGGGCCGTAGCCACCGATTTCCCAGCCCTGTGTAAAGACATAAGGAAGAGCACTACCCACTCTTCCTGACCCCAAAGACCCCCTCTCTCTGCCCCTAAAAAGGCTAAATAGGCCTGGAACGCCCCTTCATATGCCTTCCTTGTCCTGGGTGCTAGACTCTCTCCCACGAGGTGACGAAGTTCGGGGCACCGAGAGACCAGAGAGCTTCGGGGAAGGGTGCCGGCTCCGGGTCCGCTGAGGGAAGGAAACCCGAGAAAGCCTGCATGTGAAAACGAGACAATGCGTCAGCAGCCTGATTCATCACCCCTGGGACATGTTTTGCTCTGAATACCACGTTCAGTTGCATACAAAGTAGGACGATTTCTTTAAGCAGCCTCAAAATCAATTTACAATGGGCTGACTGACTATTGATGCATTCTACCACAGTCATATTGTCGGACCAAAAAATGACAGAATGATCTCTGAAACCTTCTGGCCAGGTTCTCAGGGCCACGAGAATGGGAAATAATTCAAGGAAAGCAATATTACTCGTTAGCCCCTTCTCGTGCCACCATAAGGGCCATCTTTGAGCAGACCAGTTTGTGCCGAAGATGGCGCCAAAACCTATGCTTCCTGCTGAATCCGTCCATAGCCCAAGCTCTTCCGAGGACACGGCTGGCTTGTTCCAGACGACTCGGCCATTGAAGTCCGCCAAGAATGCTAACCATATCCGCATGTCCTGGCGGACCTCAGCCGATAACCTCGTTCGATGATGACCCTCCTTCAGGCCAACCATCGCTTGGGCAATGGAGCGGGAAAAGGGGCGAGCCATTGGGATTACTCTCAAGGCAAAGTTTAACTTCCCCACTAATTGTTGCAACTGATGCAGTGTAACCTTAGGTGTATTCAAACATACTTGGAGGGCTGTCCTGAATTTAAACACTTTGCTAGCTGGTAAACGGAAACACCCCTCCCCTGAGTCCAACTCGATCCCCAAAAACTCGAGGCAAGTCGTGGGACCCATAGTTTTACCCGGTGCCAACGGCACGCCAAATTGACCCATCAACACACAGAATTCATCTAAGGCCTGGGCACATTCGGGATTTTGGGCGGGACCAAGGAACAAAAAATCGTCAAGGTAGTGCATTACATTTCGAAAACCCGTTTTCTTAGTGAACACCCATTGCAGGAAAGTACTGAATTGCTCAAAATAAGCACATGATATAGAGCATCCCATTGGCATACACCTATCCATGTAAAATGATCCCTGGAACCCGAATCCCAAAAGACGCTGATCGTCTGGGTGTACCGGGAGCAACCGGAACGCTGACTCGATATCTGATTTCGCCATCAACGTCCCGGGCCCCAGGCGATTCAAGATGGCTACTGCCTCATCAAAAGATGCGTATCGCACCGAACAAACTTCTGGATCGATTGCGTCGTTCACTGAAAGACCATGTGGAGCAGACAGATTATGAATCAATCGAAACTCACCTGGGTCCTTCTTGGGGACCACCCCTAACGGAGAACAAACAAAATCCGGTACCGGGGGTACACTAAACGGGCCGGCGACCCGTCCCCGGCTAACCTCTTTCTGAATTTTCTCTTGCACTACAGATGTATGTTGTAGAACGGAAAGTTGATTTTTGCACACCCCTACACCCTGAAAGTCCCCTACCGGGATGCGGAAACCATGTGTAAAACCGTTCCGCAGCATCCCGGCAGAAGTCCGATCCGGGTATTCGCTGAGCCAGGGAATCATTGCCAAGGTATCAATCGGAGTTGGTAAAGGCGCCCCTCGGCCTAGCTTAGACCTGTTTGGCGCCTCCCTTACCCCCATTCTCACTCGTTCTGGCTCTGCACGCTGACTCAGGATGGGATGACCCACACGTACTACATTCGTGTCTAAATTTACATGATCCCGGAGGCCTGGTACATTTCCCTCTGTTGAAGTTATAACAGAAACCCTTTCTCCCTGTATTGCCTGCGGGCCTCGACTGGTCGTCGGTGCTCGTACTTGGTCGAAAGGACGACCCCACATTTTGGCGGGAATAATCAACAACATTGCTCCCAACCAATGGCATTCTTAACATTCCCGATTCTTTCATTTTATCCCATGTTAAAGAATCGTAACAATCCCAAGTCAAACTTTTGTTATGTTCTTTTTCTTTCCTGAACAGATTATCATAACAAAACCAATGGTTACCTTGATATGCTGTCGAGTAACTCATAATCCTTGATTGGTAAACGGGAAACTCAGGAAGCAACTCGGGCCTACGTTCCCCCAAAATCGATGTAAAAACACCCCACGCATTGCCCCAGTTACCAATATTCTCATTTACCTTAAAGGCGGCCATTTTCGCGCGCCAAACACTCGGATGCATTAGGTCCTTCTGACTTTTTACATGCTCCACATCATAATGATCAACAAGCAAGGAAAAAATATTCACGTATTCCCCTGCCCAGATCTTTTCCTTTATCGCTAAGGGGACATGTTGTCCCAATCTCTCTCTACGAGAAGGTGCTGACTCGTCCCGTGCAATCGGCAATGGCCGCTTACCTGAACCGGACGCAGCTTCTGCCGCTTGCGGCTTGTCTATCCCTGCCAACGGTGCAGCCACTCTAGCTGCCTCTTTCTTCTCACGAAGCCCTTTTATCAGCGCCTGTGCCTCGGCAGCCGTGGCGCCATCACTGCTATCCCCCAACCATGCTGCTAGCTGTGCTGCCAGCTCGGGGGGCATGTCTTCCTTGGGTGTCGGGGTGACGACAACGGGGATTGGATTCCCCTCGACCGGTACTGGGGTCGGCGCCTCGAGCGGGGCAGAGGGAACCGGGGCGTCTCCACCGGCTGGAACCCTTCTCGGTCTCTTAGGTCTCGCTCCAGCCGGCGCAGGGCCCGAACCCTCCTCCCCATCTCGCTCCGCCAACCGTTTCTTTATGTCGGACACCTCTTTGCAAAGGGCCCGCACCATCTGGTCGGTCGTCATTCTCTTTGCTCCTTTCTTGGGCATCTCTCCGAGGAAGTATCTGGAAGACAAAGAAAAGGATCAAAACGCTCAAAATTGGCTCTTCGTTCTGTCCCGAGCTCACGTGTAGCGAGGAGGTGCAGCTTCGGAGCACAAGAACAAGAGGACGTCTTCTGGTCTTGCGCCTTCTTTTATCCGTCTTCAGGGCGGGCGAAAACCCGCCCCTGCCCGCCCCGAGGGCGTGGCTGGCTGCGTCGGTGTCTAGGCCAGCCCACTCTAGGGCGGGAAAAAGCGCGCCCCGGCTACGCCGCTTCGGGCATACCAGCCGAGACGCGCCTCCCGCCCAAAAATGGCTTCCCGGGGGGATCGAGGCACTCAGCCATACGTTCGGGGGGACCGAGTGGTCGCCCCTTTCCATTTGTGGGTCAAGAGGAAAAAAGCAGACAAGCAAGAATCCCAACTCTTGGACTGTGAAGAGCTAGGGGCTACATAGATATCTACATGAGCTCAGAGTTGATCAAGAATTTCCCCATACTATTACAGAAGGCCTGAGAGAGCTTTCAATATTGAGAGAGGCAGTGTGTGCAGATAAAAAGTTAATCAACTCAAAAATCTCTCTAGAGGAATCGCCCGATGCCAGCTTAATATTTCAGTATATAGCTGGCTCTTTCATGCGGTTCATAGCATTCACTCCATGCATGCTCTAGATCATGGCAGACTTGTCTGTCTATTCTACGTTTCTCTGAAAACGTGGGAGGAGTAGGCTTCTTTTTCTGTGCATAGGATTCCTTAATCAGGGCAAGACAGTCAATGGCGGATGAAACTCTTTAACTGGTAGATCAGTATCAACATGATCTGTCAAATTAAAATCCTTCAGAGCCCATGAAAAGGATGCTTTAGTAAAGCCTTTCCAATTCCCTTTGAACGCCTCATTACTTCATCCTAGGGCAATCTTGTGTGTGGTGAGAAGGGAGAGGGAAAAGGGAACAGCATGGTGATCAGACAAAATGAGCAGTGTAATGTCCCTTCTATCCTTGCTGTTGGCAGTCACTTTATGTTAATTAGCACTAGTTGCCCCTATTGATTCATGTGTATTTAACCTATTACCTGTACTAATAAACCTGTGACAAGTTCTTTCCAATCACATGTTTGTGCTACGTCCTATTAGCTATGTAACCCTGCATGTTTGTATGGCAATGTACAACGGGCTGACTAAGGTAGACCAGTACTGACATCCTACCTTAATTTGTTATTATTCAAGCATAGTCTAGCGCAGGGACATCTTAAGAATTTTGGGGGCCCTGGGCCAAATACATTTTGGGGGCCCCTGTTCAGAACAGCTTTGAATTCATGATCCAATTAGAGCCCTTGTTTTATACGCTGTTTCTGCTTCCTCAGCTGCGTTAGCAATCCAGTTAGCATCAAAGGCATTAGCCTATAAATTCCCGATGTAAACGGACACGCGCAGCTGACAGCAGTAGGATTTAGTGTATGCTGCCCTGATACTAAGTTTTTGATACTTTTTAAATTGTATATGTGTGGCTGAATTACTTTATAATAATTTCTCCTACCTACGCGCACTTGCACTTTACTTGATTCTGTTTCCCTACACCTCCTTAGCAGCTCCGATTTCGCATCTCGCTTTTCCACCAGCCCTGGTCCGCAGCGGCTGATACACCAATTGTGTAGAGGGCTGGGGCTAATATCGGGCTCCTCACTTCCGCCTATGCAGTTTCCGCTTCCTCAGCTGCGTTAGCGATCCAGTTTGCATCATAGGCATTAGGCTATATATTGCCAATGCAAATGGACGTGAGCAGCAAGCCTGTCTGCGCCCGTCAGCGTCCCATCAGCTTTCGGCACTGGCCATGCTGCCCAGTTCCCCTCCAGTAATTTTTTTCCACTCTATTACAATAAGTAAAAACTGCTTAGCCTTAGACGGCTACCATTATGTCAGTGTACAGTGGTTGATCCGCTTGGAGGTAGACTTTCGATGCAATAAGTGCAACTGGTCTTTCCTCAAGCCCAGGGAATTCACACCCAAGATCCTCCCACACAACAATAAGTGTAAAAACAATAGAAAAACAGAGGACTTAAAGGCCACCCTTTTAAATTGTTGCTCTATGCAAAAGTATGAACCACACATTTATGACCTATTCTTAGACAAATACCCTGATCTTTTTTTCTCACTGAGACCTGGCTGTCTGAAACCTCCAACCCTACTATATCCTTGGGCATCCCTACGGGATATGAAATCCTTATGAGGGACCGACCGAGTGGGAAAGGGGGTGGTATTGCTATATTTTACTATCAAAAACTATACTGCTCTTCCATCCCGATGGAAAACATCGAGGGTGCAGAGTCCTTAGGCTTCCACTGTACCTTATCCCCCCATAATAGCATAGCTGTTTTTCCAATTTACAGACCTCCCGGTGCAATTGGAAATTGTGTTACTACTCTTAATAAATCCACCACCTCCCTGACCTTAAAATACAACAACTGCCTTATTAAGGGAGATTTCAATATACATATGGACAATGTAAAAAGACCCCTAAACAATTTACTTGTTGGAGACGCTGCAGGCCTGCAACATGTTTCCATCTATTTTCTTCAGCCACCCATGAGAAGGGCTATACCCTAGACAAAATCTTTCACAACTTCAATATATCAGAAATCCTACCTCTTCCCATTACCAGGTCTGACCACCTCCTATTAAAATTTGTCATTTCCAGCTTTGCCACAACCCCATGGGCTAACGCAGGGCAGAGGGTCCCAAATTAAAATCCTTTGCCACCCCGAAAGCCGGCACAAAGGAAGGGCCATGCACAAAAGAATGGTGTAAGCAAATAGCTCGATTCTTCCACAAAAAGATCTCTGTGGTCCAACAAGCCTTCCCTAACATCTCAGAGGAAGAACTGACCTTTTAGTTCTAACAGCAAATTTCACCTCTTGGATCCTCCATCTTTACTGGCTTTCCCTGAGTTTCTGCTTGAAGAGTCACTGACCCTTCTCCAAAGCATTAAGTCTGGCTCTCCTACCGGGCTGATGTCCAGCGAATATCCTGAACCTATTAGCTCCCACCATAGACCCCACGGTAAACCAGCTCCTTAATGCTTCCCTCTCCTCCGGCAACATGCCCAATTTATAGAACACCCTGCCAACTACAGGCCAATCTCCCTTCTTCCAAACCCCTGCAAAGTAGTACAGAAGCATGTAAACAAGGCCCTCCAAAAACACATTTAAGACGGGAAGCTACTTTATGAATCCCAATCCGGTTTTAGAGCTAACTACATTACAGAGTCTACTCTGCTGGAAGTGATTGAATTTTTCAAGGGTAAGCTGGACCTGGGAGACAAGGCTGTTCTGATTCTGCTCGATCTGTCGGCGGCCTTCGATATGGTCCCACATGCGAGGCTCCTCGAGAGTCTTACTGACAACGGCCTGGGAGGGACCGCCTTAACTTGGATGTCATCCTTCTTGGCAAATAGATCTTAGGACATCTGGCTCCCCACTTTCTCATCCCCGGTTCCAGCCATGAATGTAGGGGTTTCTCAGGGCTCCATTCTTAGTCCTACCCTTTTTATTATATATCTATCCCCCCTTGCATTTCTGGTAGAGGAAGAGGGTGCCAACATTGTTTACATGCAAAAAAGTAACCGATTTTGAGGGGGCAATGATTAGGTCTTGTCTCACAAAGGTTTTTAACTGGCTTATGCACAATCAGCTGAAGTGCAATCCTGTCAAAACCGAAGTTGTTTTCTTTGGTAAGCAAGACATGCCTGACTAGGGCTCTTAGTGGTCAAAGATCTGCTGCCCCCACCCATCGAAAAGGAGAAAGCCAAAAACTTAGGAATTGTCATAGGCAAGACACTCTCCATGTGCTTTCACATCCAAAACCTGATTGGTTCTTGCTTTGGCATACTCCAGATGCAAAACAAATTCCTGCCACTGTTCCAGCTTGAGAACAGAAAGATCGTGGTGCAGGCTCTGGTGACATCAAAGCTTGACTATGTCAACAGCTTGTACCTCGGTCTTCCCAAATCCCTTATCCAGCACCTTCAAGTGGTACAAAACGCGGTGGCCAGAGATATCCTGAGACCTAAACCCAGATCTAGTATGACCCCTAGTCTTAAGTCTCTATACTGCCTCTGCATAAAAGAATGGATACATTCAAAGTGATGACCATCTTCCTTAAAGCTTTCTTTAAGCCTAAATAAGTGCGTTAATAGCTACAAAGACATCTAGACACCTAAAATCTTCCAATGCCCACCTGGCCATCATGCCTAAAATATGCAGTGTCCGCACTGGGGGCAGATCCCTCGGCTTTCTAGGTGCAAAACTGTGGAATAGACTCCCTGAGTCTCTGAACCTAACCCCAGACCTATTCTCTTTCAGGAAGAACTTAAAAACCTGGCTTTTTAATAACTTATGGGACTTTTAAGCACGCTTTCCTCCCCCTATCACGCACCAAGACACTCTAGTCTGAGTAGCTGCACGCTTTATGAAATACACTATTTCATTTCATTAGGTCCCTGACAGTGCAAAGGCATACTTGTCCAAATTCTAAGGGCCTTCCTTATGAGGCCTTGTTACATTTTTATGACACCAGTGCGTCACTTTTTGTGACGCACCGGCAGCGTACAAAATGTGCCATGTTGTGTCCTATTTACAAAGTGACGCATCTAGACAGATGTGTCACTTTATACACCCCTGCACCACATTATACGTGCACCAGGTATAATGTATGCATGGTGGGTGTTCTCTTTCAAAAAGAGTCATAGAAGTAGCGCATTGAAATCTATGAGAACTCAGTGCGCCAGTTCTAGGATGCCAATGTGTCAATATCTTACACCTGCCTAACAGCAGGCGTAAGACTGATGCAGGCCCTTTTACATGGGGCTTACCCAATGTGAAAGGACACATTGCTGGAGTTGCTTCTATTTTCAGACACACCCCAGCATTGCATCACTTTTTCGCATATAGATACATCAGAAATACTGACGTATCTGTAACTCCATACGACATGATGCGTCATGTCGCAAGGAGGGCACACTAAGAAGTGACGCATCCCTGTTTCCACACAGCGATGCATCACGTCTCATAAATAAGGCCCTAAATGTGTTTATATCCAATATTCAGGGATAGTTACGTGTGTTTTCAATATTGTAACACAGCAGCAGCTCTTCAATATTACTGCAAATAATCACTGTGATGTCCTCCCATTTCTGATATGTTAGGCCTTGTTTTGATTTAAAAGAAACTTTTTTTATGTATATTGCATGAAACATTTCTCTGCAAAATGGCTAACTAGACTCTCACACATCAGGTATATAAAAAATAGATTAAAGGAAATAGTATTTAAAACAATCTGTTTAAGAAATATTCAAGGTCATTAGGGCAAAACTCTGGAGAATGGAGCTGTCTTTGTCAGGCGGCCCCCTGAAAGGCTGGGACCCTGGGACAGAGCCCACTTTGCCCATGCATTAAAACGTCTCATCGTAGATCACAGTTACTGGAGCCATAGCTTGCATAAATGTTAGTTCTCCTTATACATCGAACGCATAGCTTTCTCCCACAGAAGAGTTGATCTGAACAGGATTGTGGGAACTATGAAATTGGATGTGTCAGGTGACTTGTGCGAGCAATTGCCACATAGTTTATATAAACTGGAGAGTGGACCTTGATAGGAAAAGGTAAGTTAGATCATATATACTCGTTCTCATGGTGGAAAAAGCATTGACGAAGACCCACATTTTCACCTTGCACCCTCCTATAGCACATGCAAAACTTGTAGAAGTCCGTCCACCTCTATTTGAAATGGACCCTTCATCCATTTAGCATAACTATTATTGGAACCAAAATATGCGATCCAACTTTCAGTGTATCCACGCTGAATTAAACGAACTTTATCCACATGCATCTGGATTTTGAAAACTGTCACAAACAAGGTATTGTTTCTCCTGACCCATTTGTTATACGTGTTTGAAAAGGTTAAAAAAACAATGCATGTCTCGAGATTTCAAATTGGAAAAGAATTGCAGGTTTTAGAGTCCATGGAGCCATTGCCTATATAGGACTGTATTTACTGGTGCTGAATTGTTGTAATTCTACAATTTCCTCAAATCATGAAGGAGATTATATACCGTGCCCCTAGTCTTCAACTGAAAAGGAGATATCAAACAATTCCGGCAATAATAAACCATTTATTTTTACAGTTGACAAAGTACTCTTGAAATGATGCTTACTTTTCTTCCCAGGGGTGCAGATGCATTGTGATAAGCAAACTAGCAGCAAACAAGTCTATAGGATTTCTTCAAAATAGGAGGTGAATGTTATTATTGAAGGTCAAAGAAAAAGATCATGTGAAAAGCTGCCTGAAGTCAAAGCTGGACTTCATTATGTCTTCAGTTTCAAGCAATGCTACTTAGATTTCACTCATGCCTTAAGTTCGTTGAAAATGGGGTAGTGTCGGAAACAAGAACATCACATGATCCATGAAGGGAAGAGATGAGTACACAATGGGGCATATTTACAAGCTCCTATTGCCACCACGTCACCATTACTGATATTGTGGTGGCGATAGGGGCTGCGCCTTATTTACAAGGCAGCGTTAAGCCACTTAATGTGGCTTAATGCTTCCTTGTAAATAAGGCCCTCTTTCACACTATGTTAGCATGAAAGGGGTGGGCAGTGGATGTTGCGGTGGGCGTTCCACCGCAACACCCATTCATTTTGACGCTGCCCCCTATGTACAAGGGTGGCGTACAAGGAGGCAGCGCTAAAATAAAGACCAGGTAAATTCTGGTCTAAGTTGCCGAAACGAGGAGAAATGCATTATTGCTCCTCGATTTTGCTTTTTCCATTTGTGCAGCTTTGTGCAGCACACATGGAAAAAGAAAATTGCCATGGTTTGGTTCTGTACAGGAAGGTGCCCCTTCCTGTACATAAACAATCTTCAAAAAACAACATTTTGTCACTTTCATGTGTGCTGCATGAAGCAGCACACATGAAAGTGAGAGAATGGCATTTTGTGATTGTTTAGGAGCAGGAAGGGGCACCTTCCTATACATAAACTATCCTTCCCTGCACACAGACACCCTTGCACTACTGTGCAACTGGGCCTACATTGCTAAACTTAGCACCATCACAGGGGGAAATGCAAGGCTGCACCACAATCTTGTAGATATGGTGCAGTCTTGCGTTTCAGAAGTGGGCGATAGAGGAGTTAAGCTAAGAAGGCTAATGCCTCTCTCCGCCAATTCATTGTACATATGGTCCAATGTGTCTTCAAATAAGTAAAGGGTTTGCAAGTAAATATGCTAAGAATTGAATTAAAGGATGAGCGCAGCCACTGATTTACACCAACGTTGGGGAACAAAAAAACAAAGTAGTAGTACCAGTATGGTGATAGTGTGAAAGGACAGCTCTACCAGAATTCAAATGAACTCTTGATGATGTTTTATGTTAAAATTGTAAGCACAATACATAACATTATTTTGCATTGCCACTAAAACAGACACTATAATTATCATATTCATGGTACCCATTTTATCTATTGTGAAACGATTGCCTATCCATGCTTATAAACAGAGAATACCATCTGCGGTATAAACACAATTCTTGTTTCCCCGAGAGAAATATATCTGTACTCTTTGTACTTGAATATATTTCTGCGTTTCACAGATAGGACATTATTTAAACATAGAGGGCCTGATTCACGATCATAAACTTGCACTTTTATGTAACTTTTCTATTTTTTAGAGTTCACAAACTTACAACTGTAGAGACTCCACAGTCAGGGCGGAGAACCCCATACATTAAAAGATCGAACATGCCTATCTTTCTTTTAATGGACTTCCCTTCCCTGACTGTGGAGTCTCCACAGTCATTAACATATCTTTCTGATTCATGCCCAATCTCTCTAGCTGCTTTAGGCAAGTGTCCCTTTTTGACATGGTCAGCCCTACTTTTTGCCTTAGTACTGATGCTTTATGATTGAAGTTGTACTGGGTCCCTGATAACGAATATTGGCCCTGCAGTCTTGTTTTCTTCTCCTCTCCAGGTCAACCCAAGAAGTGAGAGCCCCGCCGGCTAAAACACCTCTGCACTTGAGCACCACAGCCTGAGTTTGAGTAAACCAGCGGTGTCCCCTTACTCCAGAGACCCTCAAGAGCCAAGCCCACCACTTGTCCCCAAGTCACCACGCACAGATTTTCTTTTTCAGGCACTTACCCATAGATTTTAACTTGTATTGCTCGAGGCTATCAACGTGAGCAGCAACCCCGCACTTGGACACACCAGGCAGGTAAATCCAAACTGCTGGTGGTTTCTTGGACATTGACCCCCAAGCACCTTATGTCCCAAGGGTACCATAAAGAACCACTTGCAAGTAACTGTATGCAGTGTATGTTTCTCCCATAGGGTAACACTACCCAGTTCGAGGCTCATAACCTCAAACACCATTATTCTACCATGTTATTGTATTATTTCAAACATCTATAACCCCAAAAGTTCTTACCCGATTCTGATGATATTGGTGTCTAAATTATATGAAAAGATGTGTTATTTTTTAAAATTGATCTCAGGTTTCTTATTGAGTGTGTGTTTAATTTATTGACTCTATGTGTACAACACATGCTCAAAGCTCCCCTCTCATAAGTCTAAGCTGCTCAAACACACTGCCAAAAATAGAGCACTTGGGATTAATAAAGTAATAAAGGTGACTCACAACTCATGAAAACCTTTCAGACTAAGGTTTGTGAGAGATGAAAGTTGTCTCATTTAGAGGGGAGCAGATGCGAGGAAAAGAAAAGAAAAAAATCCCCTTTAGCAATCAGTGTAGATCTTGAGGAAAATAACCAAAGTACCAAACTCCTGATATTTAAAGGTAGGAAGGAGCTTAGCAGAACAATAGGTCCAGGGTCAGATGATTCACAAGAATGTTGATCAAAAAATTGTCTGAAATGAGACAAATAGAGCAAAATAAAAGCTATACTAGGAACCAGAAAACACAAAACTTAGAAGGAATGATCAATAATTGCTGGAAAAGATGAGGAACAAAGATGTATAGCATGGGAGTGCAGAGCATGATAAAACATCAGGGATAGAAATGCTTTGACGCACATCTACCTTTTCCAAGTGCTGCCTTTTTTGTGCCAAAAATAGACCTTACCTTAGAGGAAGAGACTGGCACATCTTGGATTGGGACAATCATGGAATTCTCAATGGAGAGACCACAATCTTGCATTGGACACTTTGGGGCCTATTTACAAAGAAAAGGTGCAGCCCAGCACTGCAGGCAATTTAGCAGTTTGGCCCACATTATTTAAAAAATGCAGGGATGCATTTGTTCACAAGAATACAGTTCACCCTTATGTTTACTCTAGCATTAGTGCTAGTTAAAGCCGCCTAGCACCAACACAGACACCCTTGTGCCATGGTGCAAGGGTAACGGCGCTGTAGGGATGATTCCCTGCAATGTAGGCACCCTTGCAAGGGTCTCTGTGTTGCAGGGATGATTGCTTATGTGCAGGAAGTGGTCCCTTCCTTCACATACACCATCATTAAATGTGATTTGGTCCTTATATGTGTGCTGCAGAATGTACTGTGATTATGTCATTAGTGAGGTCATAAGTGATGTCACTGACCATGTCACAAGTGATGTAATATGTGAGGTCATAAGCAGAGCATTGCAAGGAAATAAGTTATAGGTAGCTCGGCTAAATCTAACTGTTGATTTTCTCTGTTTTTTTACAACTTAAATATGATGTATAACGTCCCTGTATCCTTTGTTATTTTCAGTGAATTTCGACCTTTTCTTAATTCTATTTCCTTACTGTAATATCCCTGTTAGATTTGATTTTTTCTGTGAATTTGTAAGGTTATTTTAATTCTATTTCCTAATCATAATGTCCCTGTCACCTTTGTATACTTTTTAATGTTAATTCCTAACTATAGTGTCCCTGTAACCTTTATTTTTTTCAGTGAATTTCTATGGTTTTCTCAATATTATATCCTAACTAGTTGAGGAAGGGGCAGGAGCTCCCACAAGCTCTCAGCAATCCCACTGTGTAAGACTTTTAAAAAATATATATTTATTGATTTTTACACATACGCACAGCACAATACAGCCAAAAAAGAAAACAATTCAAAAGACAGACAAATGTACACATCACAATATATCACAATATTACAGTACACACCAAAATACTTCAGTAGATTCAACCTAACCCAACAGAATCAATCCGTCTTATCCCTACCAAGTGTGGGATCTAAATTACACAACTCATGTCAAATAAGAACAAAGCAAAAAGAAGAGAAAAAAAGAAACAAAAATAATATATTTTAAAAAAGGGCCAAACTATTAGTTAATCAGTTACCAGCCTTACCCTCCTTCCAGGCCATTATTGGCTCCCAAATGTTCTTACCTAGTCCCCTCGCTCTCCTAAAACTTCTAGCATATATCCCTTTTTCTAAATTGTGGAGAAGTGTGGCTCACCGATTAGAGCGGCAGACCCTGAGGCATAGGTCTGGTCCGGACCAGGGTTCAATCCCCGTCACGGCAGGGTCTTGGGCTCAATGTTCTCAGACCCGATATTTCTCGCCTCGGTGCCTACTCTAATCATAGGTTCCACTCTGCAACTCTGGGCAATAGCTTGCTTAATCTCCACACTGGCCCTAACAACGCTAGGATGCCTGGCATCACCTTGGGGGTGCCCAGAGGTGGACACCTCACAGGAACAGGCCAGGAAGGGTTCCACAGCAGTATTCGTACAGCGCTTGGAGACCCCTGGGCGATAGGCGCTACACAAATCCAAATTACATTTACAACAGCCAGGAGAGTGGCCAGCCACTGTTGCACCACTAGTGATGTTTTATCTATCGCCAGTCTAATGACTGCCAAAGACACAAAAAAATTTCGCCATATAAGTTATGCGAATCTGTGCTAGCTTCTAGTGAAATCAGGGGGAGGGTGAGGTTAGTGGCCACCCCCAGTGAATTGAACAAAAAGCCTTCTATACCCTTGATGAGTATATGGAGCTGAGGACAGGTAGCAAAAATATGCATACTGTAAGCCTCTGGTGCGTTACATCTCGGGCAGGGTGTCCCGGAGGTCCCCACCCACTGTGCTATTCCTGCTGGGGTGAAATAGAGAGAGAATAGTGTTTTGTAATGCTGAGCTTAGAGAGAAGCTGACCATAGAACTGAGCGCCCTAGATCTAATGAGTCCCGAAAATAGCCTGCCTCAATCTCCAACTTATTTGCCCACGTGTCTCCATGTTTCTCCAGGTCATCTAGTTTAGTTGCTGCCAGGGCTGCATACAAACTACGGATTGAACACTCCCCTCCCCTTTCAATAGCCTCCATTATGTTGTTTTTAGCCAACCCACTAGTCCCCCCTTTCGTATTGCTTAAAAAATTGCGCACCTGGAGATATTTAAAAAAACTCCTCCTATTTAAGTGATATTTAGCCTCCAGACTTGAAAATTGCTGTACCTCCCCATCCGACCCCAACAGGTCCCCTATTTTCACAATCCCCTTACTTGACCATTCAGCCATAGTGGCATCGGCGAATATCATTGGGGGTAACGTTCTATTTTTATACAACCGAGTATATCTACTAAATCTTCCTAGGCCGCATTTCCTTGTGAATGCGGACCAGATATTGTAAGCTGCTCAAATGGTCTTGAATCTTGTCCTTTTGAAATAGGAATAATTGGTACAATTTAAGAAACAGTTCTCCATCTCTGGGCCAGCAATAGTTGTGTAAAGTTCGGTGGACATTGTCGTTATTCTAGGGTCTGACCCCCCACCTCACACCAACCCCTGCATAAACTGGAGTACTGCTGCCGAATATTAAAGTCTAAAATCCGGAGCCCCCCAGCCTCCTCTCTCCCTTGGTAAGGACATAAATCTGTACGCCCTCCTAGTTTTCCAGTGCACCCAAATAAACCTATTCAAAAGTGCCTCCAACTTATTAAACCATATAACCTCAAAAACCAACGGGATTGCCCTAAAAAAATATAAGAACTTAGGAAGAATAAACATTTTGATCGCATTCGCGCATTCTACCAGATAGAGCTGGAGATTATTCATCCGCACCAGATCCGCACTAACCCTAGACATTAGGGCTGCCAAGTTTCGTTCCACTACTGTATTTAAATCTGCAGAGATCACCACCCCCAAGTAAATAGCGGAGCTGACTACCCGGGGATCGCTACATCCTGTATAAGAGTTTTTAACTATTTGGGTCTTATTACTGTTTAGTCTATACCCTGAAACTCCACCAAACAAACATGCCTCTAATTCCATGTCTTTGATGGCTAGAGCAGGGTTGGGGGTAACTATTGCCACATCATCAGCGTATGCTAATACTTAAAGCTGCCTGCCATTCACGCTTATGGGTGGAATATTAGGGTTCCCTTACAGTCTACGTTATAAAGGATCCATATAAAGCACGAAGAGCAGAGGCGACGATGGACAGCCCTGCTTAATCCCCCTCCTGATGTACACCAATGCAGAAAGACCTTTGTTGATCCGAGCTGACGGTTCCCAATATAATGCTTGCACTTCTCGAATATAGCCAACTCCTAATCCATACCATCTCATGACTTCCCACAGGTAGTCCCAAGAGACCCTATCAAACGCCTTTTCTGCGTCTAAAAATAGGGCAGCAATAGGGTCTCCTGGGACTTCGGTGTTATTAAACAGCGTGATGACCTGTCTAATATGTTGGGTAGTGCCCTTACCTGGGATAAACCCATGCTGAGTTGTACTAACCATGCCCTCTATACCTTTAGCCAGTCTCTTTGCTACTATCTTGGAGTAGATTTTTGCATCAGAATTCATTAATGTTATAGGTCTATAGGACCCAGGACCTGTCGAAGGCTTACCTTTTTTTAAAATAACGATTTCTTCCGCTCCTCCCCTCGAATTAGGAATTGAATGTCCCTTCTGTGCCTGTTTAATCGTGTTTAGTAAATCTGCAATCAGCTCCTTCTGGAATACCTTGTAGAATTCCACTGGTATCTGGTCTGGGCCTGCCGCTTTGGCTGAAGGGAGATCCGCTAATGCTGAGGTCACTTCCTTCATGTTAATTGGCTCATCTAGTGTTTCTTTAACGTCCTCTGGTAACTCTGGTGCTAAATGTAATTAAGATAATCCTCGATCTCCTTGCCACCACCTCCCTCAACTGTGCCATAGAGATCGGCATAATACTCTCTAAACACTTCTCTGACTCCCTCTGACTCATCTACCAATGTTCCCTGCCCATCCAGAATTCCCTTGATTTCTCCTACTGCCGCTTGCTGCCTAATGCGAATTGCCAGGATATGACCAACCCTCTTGCTTAGGTCAAAGGATTTTTCCTTTTTAGCTAAATATTTAGCTGCCACCTTGCTAGCAATGTCCTCTAAAGCATCGGATTTTAATGTCATGATTGTTAACAATTGTTGCTCTACAGGCATACCTTGTTGAGTTAATAGACTGAGATCTTCCTCTGCCCTAGTTACCTTCCTCACAATTTCCTCCACTCTCCTCCTCTCGGATTTCTGCTTATGCACTGAGTAGCTAAGCGTCTCGCCTCTAACTTCCGCCTTAAATGCGTCCCAGGCATTGCCTACGGATGTGCTCCACCTATTGATCGTCCTCAAGTCTTTTATCGAGTTACTCATGAAGCTGTTGTATCCACTATCCTTCAAAAGAGCTCTTTCATATGTCCAAATACTTTGTTTCATAACTTCACCCATTAAGTTAATTGAGAGAATCAGGGGGTTATGGTCCGACATAATTCATGGGAGTGTTTCGATTTGAGATCTAGAAACTAAAGAGTTAGAAATCAGAAAAAAGTCTAATCTTACCAGGACCCTATGTGGGGCTGAAAAAAAGTACTACCCTCCCTCTGTGGATTCAGTTTAGCCCATAGATCTACCAATGCATTATGCTGCGCCATTGCTATTACTGCCCAGAAAGGTCTCTTCTTTCTACCAATATAACCTCCCCCTCTTAGGATCTCAGAGTCTGAGGGGCTGTTAATGTTAAAATCGCCACAGCATATGATCGGCTCCGGCAAACTAGCTAATTCTGTGTCTCCATAAACCGAAACCAAGGTGAATTTCTGCACCCTATATACTAGCTCTACTATAACCCACCTCCCCCACAAATTTTCAGCCTTTCTGGTGACTAAACAGTACCTCTCTCCAGCCAAAATCGCCACCCCTCTTGTTTTAGAGCCTTGCTTAGTATGAGCTAATAAAGCAAACCCCAGCTGCTCAAGCAGAAATCACTTCCCTCCCTCAACATGCGTTTCTTGTAAGCATACAAAATCCAGCTTCATTGTTTTCAATAATGCAGAGACCCGAAGTCTTTTCTGTACATCGTTTAGCCTGCAAACATTAATTGTAGCAATACGACAAGACATCAGAAAATGGCAAATGGTTTTTCTACTATTTTCACCTAATGTTCATTTAGAAAAAAATCATGTGTGCTGTGCTGCAAGTGCTGTGCGTGCCCTACCTCCCCCTGCCCCCCTTCGCTCCCCCCTACCCCTCCCCCCATGGGCAAATAGGTCAGGAAATGATCTATGTGTGGTCGCTTTTGGAGTGCAGCTGCCGCCTCCTCTTCCCACCCTTACAAACTAAACACCACCACCACCTCCTCGACTGTAACATTTAAACACCCTGAGTCCCTGAGCTGAGCCGTTACCTGAAGACTTTCATCCCCTTATCTCACCTGCTCCCTTCCCTGTACCACAGTACCTCCACCATGTACTCCTGAGCCTTGATCTCTGAAAAAAACATGTTCATCTGCCCTTTGGTGATGACCTTTATTTTGGCTGGGTACAACAAGTAGGCCTCCGACCACAGGGCCTGTATAGGAGCGATAAGCTGCCCCAATCTCCATCTACGCTCCACCGTAACGTGACAAAAATCGGGCCTTGCAAAAAAAGACACATTGTTAGAGCTGTTCGCTTATGGCTTTGCCTTCTCTAGAATTAATTGCCTTAACAAAAAGTTGCCAACAAATATGAGAATAGCTCTAGGTCTCCCTTCTTTAGACCCAACTTGCCCCCTCTTGATTGTAAACTGGAACAATGCACCCTCTGAATTTCTTCCTCCCACCGCCACGAGGACAACTCTGAAAAAGCCCCCTTCAGTAAGTTCACTACAAACAGTCTGACATCTTGACCTTCAAGTCCCTCTGCGACCCCGAAAAGTCTGACGTTGTTGCGACGCTGGCAGTTTTCGTAGTCCTCCAACTTCCACTGCACGTCCTCTGCAACTTTCTGCTGATCTTACTTAAAAGTGTGGAAAATTTAGAAGTCATCCTCCAGCTTCCCTGTCCTTTCTTCAACCTGAGTAACCCTCTCAGCAACCTCATCGTACAGTTTGTTCATTTTCCTTAGAGTATTCTGTACCTTCTTTGCTCCTTGTCTCCCCCTCCGGCTTTCCACCCTAGCCTCACTTTGCATAGTTTTTAGGGTACTGAATAACAAGTCTAAAGAAACTGGTTGGGGTGACACATGTGGTGCCGCTCGCAGCCGCAACCTGGGCAGTTCAATTTGGCTGATCGTTTTGCTGGATTTGTGACCTTCTGTCTGGACCCCCTGTTTGACGCCTTCAACGGACCCTGATTTGAAAGGACGCTGAGGCAGATACCGTGGTGAATACCGGGGCAGGGACTGCGAGACCCAGGGTGCTTTGCGCCTCTTCATCCAGCGCACCTGGTGTCTCTTCCCCGCCCCCAACTCCCGTGTGCTTAATAGCGGCTCGCGGCCCCCACTCCGCGGGATCCGCTCGCAGCCGCGACCTGTGAAGGACTGGGTTTTTCTAGGACCCAGCGGTGCCAGGGATAACACCTGAAACCTTCGTGGGTTACCTGTTCCGGCGTACAAATGACAGAGACACGGGACACTTCCTTCGGCGTCAAAGATTCGAGGTTTATTTACTGCAGGGAACACAGAAGTCACGAGAAGTACATAACATGTATGTTCAAGGAGACTGCTTCAAATTGTATCTGTGGATCGCTCCTTTTATACAGTTTTTCGTCATAAGATAACATGGCAAACAAAAAGGTTACAACCCGGTTCCCACGGTAAATTTCATAGGGGGTCGCTTTCATGTATTCAGAGCCCGGAACATAATCACAGTAGCATTTGCCGGTTCCCAACTGTAAAAGTACATCTTCCCACCATTAGTGCATTCCGTTCGGTTGTAAACGAATCAAGGAAGAGTCAGAAACAGGTGCAGAGGAAGACAAGGATAGCGAACAGATCGAAAAGAGTGTAAAGGGGGTGGTATCAGGAAACACGATTGCAGGGATCAAAGGAGATGTGCCTAATGAATGCACAACTGAGACAATAGACCGGCACGGCAAGATGAGCCTCGAGCGGGGCCATCTGCCTTACAGTGTCATCCCCCTCGTCATAAAGACACCCTCAAAGGAACACGTGTCTTCCGGAAGAGTTTGGGAATCCCAGGGTCACGAAGCGGACAGTGTCCATTCGCTGGCTACTTGAGGGCAAGAAACAAAATGGATGCCGTATCTAAAAAATGGAACCCGTGGGTTCAGATGAAGAAACCCACGAAACAGACGAACGGTTTAGGCTAGCACAGCGAAAACGCGTACACCCACTAAACTCGTCATTTGCGGTTCATAGATAGACATATTCGGGCGAGTCAAAAACACCACTTACAATTGTCACGGAACCTCAGACGCTCCTTTTGCCCTCATGTAGGCAAGCACTAATCGGAAATCAGAATCAGAATCGATCTCGATATTCATCAGACCATCCAGATGTTGCTGCAACATTATTCTATCCATCAGTGCTTCCTTGGTAACAGGTGGCCGTCTTATACACGTCGTAGCACAGAGGCCACATAAGGCAGGACCACACTGCACACAAAGACAACACGTGAACAGAAATGCTACAACAACCCCGATGATCATCAGAATTTTCCAACCCCACGTCGACATCAGGCCCCAAAACCACCCTAGTAGCGTCCAATCCCCTACGTCCACGTGTATGGACTCGGAGAAATTATGCAACTTCGAGATGGCTTGATAGACAGTTGGAGCGTTGTCAGGAATGAAAATGAAGCAACTCGAATGGATCACCTTACATACTCCACCTCTATCTGCAAGGACAACGTCCAAAACCATACGATTTTGTTACGTCATAAGCCTGTCCGCCTGAAGCTCTGCTGTAATGTTGCCAAGGGCACTTGCAGTGATATTAGCGGTCGATTCCACCACTCGAGTCAACTGTCTCAGGTTCCTACTATTGATCATAGGTCCCCAAAACGGCAAGAAACCCTTAAAGAAGTCTCCTGCTTCTTGGCCGGCAGTGTCCTCTTCGCTAATTACGCCTCTCACAACTCTGGTCTTGTGATAATCCGACCCAACAGTAAAGGTCGGCGGCAACAGATTCGCAATATAACATGTGCCTAAGAAGTCACGAGGCAACCATGTATATGCGCGGTCGTAGCAGACAAAGTAAGTACCCTTGGCAGTCAGAAGAACTGGGGAAGAGGCCGTCGGCAAAACATACGTTTCGGTACAGGCACTCCTCCCGAGCTGAGCTCGCGGACTTCGGCCAAGACCTTTCAGACAGAAATTACCGAGATGGGGTACAATCCAGTTTGGAGACGAGCTTTTAAGCTGCCGATCACCCACTGACATGCTATACTCAGCCTCACTCAGATCTCTGTATGCTCGCACCTCTTCCTCTGGGATAAGCGATGCGTCGAAGATATCCCTATCTAGATCGGCAATCGCTCTTGCCAAAGGCTTGTGGTACGGGCCAGGACCATGATCTGCAGTGCCCGGCTCTCGATGGGGGTAGGAATCTAGTGCGCTACGAAACATTGTGTGAAATGCTCGAGCTGAACCCTGGGAACTGTAAGGAAGAACCAAGTACGGAATTCCCCTATCGGTGGTATGTGGCATTAATCCACACACCCAACAGTTGGTAGTGTTCATCACCAACTGATGCTGATGAAGGAGCTGAACGAAGGAATTGTTAATAAATTCCGCACGTCTAACCTGCTTGTGTTGGGGTAAGATATGGAAGGAATGAGGAGAAACAGTGGAAGTAGGTTTAGGTTCAGAAGAAGGGGTAGGTGAAGCAGAAGGCAATAATGATTGTATCGCATAATACACTCCACCCACCAGTAATGAGGAAACAGTTAGGAACAGTAGAAACACCTGAAACATAAAGCATTTAGTACGTACAATCCTATGCAATTCGAATCTTTGTGCTTGAGTCCTCCCTACTTCCGACAACTTTGAGAATGCCATCCTCTAAAACCGTCCGCAACGTTCTTGACATACTTCGTTCTGTGTAGCAATAGTCAATCCCCAGGAGTTCCTAGGAATCGACGGCCTCCGACCTGGTGTCAGGACCTACTAAACAGAAGGAAGTACCCGCACGGCCCTACGGTCCACCCGGATGTAAGGTTCTTTTAATTAAACAATCTATACAAAATCTCCTAGCTGCGGAAAAAAACACACATATGCAGACAAGAACTCAGAATTCAAACAGAAACCACAGTTGTTCAAAAATGTTCAGAGTGATAATGGGGTTAACGTGGATTTCAAAAGGAAAAAGCAAAAATCATTTTATTAGTCTCTAGTATTGGAACAAAGAAAATATCTGTTTCTTCCAGGACGAGTCTGCTCTTCAAACAATTGGTCGGATGATGAAACAGAGTCCTGTCCGTCAGATGATAGTTCAGATCTTGAATTCTCCAATGACAAAGGTTCAATAGTGTTGTCTGGCTGCACTGAAGTATCTCCCACAGGCTGAGCGTCACTGAACGGCACAAAGTTCGGCAAAGCTTCGGTTTCAGATGAGGCGATGCCTGTCCTCACCCACGAGTCCGCTGGTAACGGTATCAGTACCTTTTTGGTGTGGGTGGTGTGCACCCAATGCTTGCGGCCCTCCAAACGAACAGCAGTTCTCGTGGCGAGGAGCACTTGGAAGGGTCCAATGAACCTCGGCTCAAGGTTTCGCTTTCGGACAAAATTCCTGGTAACCACCCAGTCTCCGGGTTGGAGTTGGTGGCCTGGACCCTCCGTCTGCCCGGCAGTGCTTCAAAGATCCGTTGATGAATTAACCTCAGTTTAACAGTCAGATCATGAAGGTAATCAATTAGCATTGGATATTCAAGATTGGTGAATGCACTGGGTCTGGGAACCCCCCAAATATTTGCAGGACGGCCGAACACAATCTCATATGGGCTGAGCCCTACTCGAGAGTGTACGGTCGCCCTAGTTGACAGAAGAGCCAGGGGCAAAGCTTCAGGCCACGAGAGACCAGTCGTAGCCTGAATCTTTGTGAGTTTGAGTTTTAGAGTACCATTGTACCCCTCAACCAAACCTGCTGACTGGGTATGGTTGGCGCTATGGAATTTTTGTGTAATTCCAAGGCCCTTACACACACTCTTCATCACACTCCCCACAAACTCACTTCCATTATCAGACCATACAATCCGTGGCATTCCATACCGAGGAAAGTATTCCTTCAGTAGGACTTTCGCTGTGGACAAGGCAGTATTGTCTTTGAGAGGGTAAGCTTCGATCCATCGGGAGAATGCGCAAACCACAACTAAAATGTATTTTAGGTTATTACATCGCTCCATATGGATGAAGTCCAACTGAATTACCTCAAAGGGACATGTAGGAGGAGCAAAGTGGCCAGGGGGTGTAGGAGTGCCCTTGCCAGGATTGTACATCATACATATCATACAATTCTTGACCAATCTCTCAGCACACTTAGCGATACCATCATTCTTCCATACGGGGGACAACAACTTGCAAATACCTTTCACACTAATATGTGACAAACCGTGTGCTATGGTCACAACAGCTAGCACATATGCATCCGGCAACATCCACCTTTTATTCTCCGACAAATCAATCCAACAGCCATTCGCATCCAACTTTCCTGTGGTCTCCTTCCACTTGGTCTTTTCAGTCTCAGTGGCCTCATTCTGAATCGCTTTCACACTTTCAATAGTGTCCTCACACATACCAGTTTCTGCAGGCCACCTTACCGAACTCGTCACATACATTCTAGTTGTAAGATTTCTCGCAGTCTCCTTAGCGATCTCATCAGCAAACGCATTGCCACGACCAACATCATCCGTCACCTTACGGTGTGCACTACATTTAATAATCGCCACCTGCTTAGGCAATGTAAGTGCATCTAAAAGATCATTCACAAGCTGTCCATGCTGGATCTTCGTACCATGCGACGTCATGAAACCTCTCTCTCTCCACAATCGTCCAAAACTATGGGCGACGCCAAAAGCATACTGGCTGTCGGTAAACACATTCACATTGCGCTCGTCAAGTGTTGGGTTTTTGTACAATTCAAGAGAGTGTCAACTGCATGCGGAACCATCACCGTAAGCATATTATCCATGGCCAATCCTGCAGATTGTCGGATGGACACCGCAGCTGCCGCTGTCGCTCTTAAACAACTCGGCAATGCTCTAGCTACCGGGTCCAAGGTCGAGGAAAAATATGCACATGGATGCTGCTTACCGCCAAATTGTTGCGTCAAAACACTCAACGCACAACCTTCCTTCTCGTGAACGTATAGTGTAAATGGCTTACTGTAGTCAGGAGTACCTAACACAGGGGCCGAACACAACGCATCACGTAGTTCAGAAAAACTTTTCTGACACTCTTCCGTCCATGGCAAAGGAGTTGGAACATCCTTGCACGTGAGAGCTACCAATGGTTTCGCTAGCAATGAAAAATTTGGAATCCATTGCCTGCAGTATGACGTGATACCTAGAAAGGCACGCACATCTCTCTGAGTTGTTGGCACAGTCATCCGAGCGATCGCTGCAATTCTCTCTGGGGTCAACCTTCTTCCCTCCTTTGACAATAAGTGACCTAGATAGGTTACTTCTTGGCAACAATATTGCAGTTTAGAAGGTGACACCTTGTGATGTAAGGCACAGAGATGTTGCAACAAAGACACCGTAGCAGTTTTGCAAATGCCTCGTGTGTCCGCAGCCACCAATAAGTCATCGACATATTGGATCAAGGCCGCACCAGCCGGTAACACAAACGCGTCAAGTTGACTCTTCAGGGCTTGGCTATATATCGATGGACTCTCACAATAGCCCTGAGGAGCACGTTTAAACCTAAAGCTGCGGCCACCTAACGAGAAACCGAAAAGGTCCCTGCTCTCCTCAGCAATCGGAATGCTAAAGAAAGCATTCTTCAAATCGATCACTGAGAACCAGGACGCAGATGCTGGAATCAGAGTCAGTAAAGCCATAATGTCAGGCACCACAGGGAACTGAGGAACCACAATTTTGTTCACCTCCCGCAAATCAATGACAAAACGATAAACAGGAGGCTTAGATGGATCAGTGCGTTTCAAAATGGGTAGCACAGGACTGTTACACACGTTTCCCCGAGTCTCCTCGATAACATCTTTCTCGATCAAATCATAAATGATCGCTAATAACGCTCGCTCACCATCAAGGGAGATACGATACTGGGGAATACGTGGTAACCGCACATCCGATTTTAATTGAACAACATAAGGGGAGATGTGAAGCAGGCCCACATCATTGGGACTTGTTGCCCACAAAGATACAGGAAGAGAACTCAATTCCGGTGGGAGTTTATCAATGGACAAGTACATTGGAGAGATTACTCTCTCACCCAAAGTAAGCTTTACTCCCGCAGGAGAACAATACAAAGTCGCATACAGACATTTCAGCAAATCCAGGCCCAAAAGATTTTCACCACAACCAGTGGTCAAAATCAGAGGAGCTTTCAGCTCACGAGGCCCAATTGTAAGGGGCAAAGGGCTAGAGACCGGATTGCTAACAGGGGCGCCAGAGAATCCAACGGAAACATTTGTTAAGCCAGACAAAGGTGCGCCAGGGAGTTTCGAATGCATGATGGAACTTTTCGCTACACCAGTGTCCAACAGAAAAGGCTCAACTACGCCTGAGGTGGCAACTGCGACGTAAGGCCCTCTCTGATCAACCGGAACTGATACTACTCCCTCTCCTTGTCTATGGCTGTCCTAGTAATTACCGTCGTCAGTACCCTGATCGACGTAATAATCGTCCACATTGTACTGTGCAGATCTACCCGATGATGATCCACACTGATCAAAACAATTATTGGAGTCAGAGGAATTATTAGAACGCTCACTTTGATTCTGAGTAACACCACGACCTCTACCTCGTGAAGCCTGTTGAGGACCACTACGACCTCCTCTAGAAGAATTGCCATTATTCCTATCACGCAAAACCGGACAATCAAATTTCAAATGACCCTCACCTCTACAATAGGCACACTGATTGTACCCAAGCATAGATCTCTGCGAAGGAGAATCATTTCGCGACTGTGACCTAGATGACTGCGATTGCGATCTATTCTGCTGCTGAGAATCATTTTGATTCGAGTGCGGAGGATATGCTTGTTGCAACAAAACTTTCGTTTTGAGCTCTTTCGTCTTTTTATCTGCACAATCTTTTTCTTCTTTCTCTCTATTTTCATAATATTGAGCCGTAGCCAATATCTGGGCAGAAGTAGAAACAGCCCACGCACTCTCTGAATTTTTTAATTTATTGCTTAGGTCAGGCAACAAATTAGATACAAATTTGTCCACAAACAATCTCTGACCTCCCTCAGTGCCCATATCCTGACCACTATGATCGATGAATGCCTCCTCAAATCTCGTAAAGAAATCGGAGACACTCTCGTCCTTCTTCTGCTTACAAGCAGACAATTTGTCCCAGTTAACTTTCATAGCTGGCATAAGCGTTTTCATAAGGGTAATTATTCTTTGGGGAAGATCAGTAATAAGCTGTTCGGGCTTAGCCCCACCAACTTGTCGTACGTCAGCCGCTGTAAGCGCAGCCCAATCACCACCTAATTCAGCTGCATGATCTTCGTGACGTATTTTCGCCCATACCGGTTGCGGTACGACATTGCCGAACAACATATCGATGTCGGCAAGATTCATTATCGTAGCATCCACTAACTGAGACAATTCTTTATAGTACCCTGCAGGATTTTTGTGAGGGTCAGGCAAAGATTGCTTAACCTGCAAAACTTCTGATCGTTTCCATGGAAGGTGTATCCACACTCTCTGGAAGTGTGGCGGAATAGCAGGATTAGCATTCGCATCACCTGGCCTCCACACTGGTGGAACTTCTCGCATGGGATATTGACCAGGCGTCACCATCCACTCCTCAGTTTCGTCTTTAAACAATGCTCGGGGTATCACAGTGGGACGAAAAGATAGAAGATGCTCAAGAGCACGTCGAACATTGCTACCCACAAGTATACCACTCGCAAACTGAAGCTGAAGTTCAGTTACGTCAACCGGTACTTCGTTGACCTCATCATTAGATATTGCTTCACGTAAGAATTTGCACATTTCGTCGAACACAAATCTCTGTGTTGGCACATTGAATTGAGAGAAAGTCTCAACAATTGTGCGCGGAGGATTTTTAAGAGGGTACCTAATCCAATTACGCGCCATTTTGATTAGTGTATCACGTTCCCTACCACCGGGAAGCTGACTCCGTCATTGGGGAGCATCAGAATCATCAGACCCAAGAAGCGGTCCAAAAGGAGAATAAAGATTAGCAACAGTGTTAGGAATGCGTCTTCGAACAGACGGAGAAGAGGAGTAAAGTGCAGGAGCAACAACATGAGGGCTAAAGACAGGAGCAGCAGGAGCAGTAGGAGTAGCCACAAGAGCAGAAGTAGCGGGAACAACAGCTTGAGAAGGTATAGACGGTGGAGCAGTAGGAACAGGAGCAGGTAGAGGAATAGGAACAAGAGGATTTGCAATAGCAGGGCCAATGACAGGCTGATTAACAGCTGCCGGAACAGCAGGTTGAGGAACAGGGGGAACCACGGGAGCTGTGGTATCCTGTGCATATGGAGGTGGCGACTTCAGTAGATAGGACAACAAAGGGTCCTCTACTGCTTCCTCTCCCTTCTTATCAGTACCCGTCGGTAAAGCGGGATAACATTTATCTACTGTCATACGTTGTAATCTATCAAAAATTTCCTTTTCCTTCTCTTCTTTGTCTCGCTGAAACTGCTCTGCATTTCTCATCGTTGTAACGATACCTTCTCTCTTATTACGTTTAAGCTGCTTGATTTCTTTCTGCTTGGCTTCTTTACGTCATAACCAAAAGGAATCAAACATGGCCGGCCTTGCTTTCTTTTGAAACAATTTAGCTTCAAGATTATCTAAAATCGGGGTCTCAAAACTACCATGAGGTGGCCAACTAAGGACACCGTCATTTTTAGTGTAACGAACCCAATAATCATTGAATGTGATAGGACCCACACCATGTCGACTATATAATTCGTAAATGGGAGTTCCAACTGGAGGTATCGGACACGAGTCCTCCAATCGGGAATCCGCACCACAACCTCTAAAACAACTGAACAAAGTACTACGGCCAGGCATCGTGCACACTAACCGAGTTTCACAAACGTCAAGGGTTATTGGATTACAATGTCCCCGGCAAAAGTGCAAAACCCTCGGTTTTTGGCGACTGCAGACGTCAAAAAGAACAACTAAGAGCAAAATACAAAGAACCACAAATGCAATGGAACCATGCAACAACTAAGCACCCACAACAACTAAGGATTTTGGGAGCGACCCACAAATACTTAATACCTCAGAACAATGGCGTCACCAGGAAGGCCCGTCAATCGTCTCGCTGTACCAAGGTCTACGCCAGGCGCCAAAACAGGTCTACAGTCAGGGCAGCAGTCCGTCGCAGCCGTCAGGAGGCGGGGATCTTCGCGGGAAAAGTCTTCGGGCCACTTGTTTCGACAACAGGATCGATGAAGCGGGGTGCACCTTCCCTCGGAGATTTCACACGAAGTTCTTCACGATCGTCGAGCTTTGGACCGGTACCACTGATGCAGCCCCATGTTGGGCGCCAACTGAAGGACTGGGTTTTTCTAGGACCCAGCGGTGCCAGGGATAACACCTGAAACCTTTGTGGGTTACCTGTTCCGGCGTACAAATGACAGAGACACGGGACACTTCCTTCGGCGTCAAAGATTCGAGGTTTATTTACTGCAGGGAACACAGAAGTCACGAGAAGTACATAACATGTATGTTCAAGGAGACTGCTTCAAATTGTATCTGTGGATCGCTCCTTTTATACAGTTTTTCGTCATAAGATAACATGGCAAACAAAAAGGTTACAACCCGGTTCCCACAGTAAATTTCATAGGGGGTCGCTTTCATATATTCAGAGCCCGGAACATAATCACAGTAGCATTTGCCGGTTCCCAACTGTAAAAGTACATCTTCCCACCATTAGTGCATTCCGTTCGGTTGTAAACAAATCAAGGAAGAGTCAGAAACAGGTGCAGAGGAAGACAAGGATAGCAAACAGATCGAAAAGAGTGTAAAGGGGGTGGTATCAGGAAACACGATTGCAGGGATCAAAGGAGACGTGCCTAATGAATGCACAACTGAGACAATAGACCGGCACGGCAAGATGAGCCTCGAGCGGGGCCATCTGCCTTACAGTGTCATCCCCCTCGTCATAAAGACATCCTCAAAGGAACACGTGTCTTCCGCAAGAGTTTGGGAATCCCAGGGTCATGAAGCGGACAGTGTCCATTCGCTGGCTACTTGAGGGCAAGAAACAAAATGGATGCTGTATCTAAAAAATGGAACCCGTGGGTTCAGATGAAGAAACCCACGAAACAGACGAACGGTTTAGGCTAGCACAGCGAAAACGCGTACACCCACTAAACTCGTCATTTGCGGTTCATAGATACCAGACTCGACCATATTCGGGCGAGTCGAAAACACCACTTACAATTGCCACGGAACCTCACCTGGGCAGTTCAATTTGGCTGATCGTTTTGCTGGATTTGTGACCCTCTGTCTGGACCTCCTGTTTGACGCCTTCAACGGACCCTGATTCGAAAGGACGCTGAAGCAGATACCGTGGTGAATACCGGGGCAGGGACTGCGAGACCCAGGGTGCTTTGCGCCTCTTCATCCAGCGCACCTGGTGTCTCTTCCCCGCCCCCAACTCCCGTGTGCTTAATAGCGGCTCGCGGCCCCTGCACCGTGGGAGCCGCTCGCAGCCGCGACCTGGGCAGTTCAATTTGGCTGATCGTTTTGCTGGATTTGTGACCCTCTGTCTGGACCCCCTGTTTGACGCCTTCAACGGACCCTGATTCGAAAGGATGCTGAGGCAGATACCGTGGTGAATACCGGTGGAGGGACTGCGAGACCCAGGGTGCTTTGCGCCTCTTCATCCAGCGCACCTGGTGTCTCTTCCCCGCCCCCAACTCCTGTGTGCTTAATAGTGGCTCGCGGCCCACGCTCCGCGGGTGCCGCTCGCAGCCGCGACCTGGGCAGTTCAATTTGGCTGATCGTTTGGCTGTATTTGTGTCCCTCTGTCTGGACCCTCTGTTTGACGCCTTCAACGGACCCTGATTCGAAAGGACGCTGAGGCAGATACCGTGGTGAATACCGGGGCAGGGACTGCGAGACCCAGGGTGCTTTGCGCCTCTTCATCCAGCGCACCTGGTGTCTCTTCCCCGCCCCCAACTCCTATTTCCTGACCTGTGAGTCTCATGCTAGTGGGACACGCGCAGGACCAAGCCCGGGGCTAAGCCCGGGCAAAGGGCGGGCTGTCTAAGGCCGTCAAAGGTCGACAAAGGACGGGACGGGCCATCCCCCTAACGTTTAATCCCCGGTAAGAGACTATCTTCCCTACTACCATCTGTAGGAAAACTGCTAAAGAACGACGAACTATAAGACATTGTGTACTGCTCCCCGCTTATTGTGTTTGCATATTGAAACCTTCATTCCCGCGTAATCATGTCTTTGGACACTGGAAAATCTAGGAACATAACTGTCAATACGTCAAAGGGGGCTGTAACGGGCACTATAGACCAATTTTCTAAACGGGTAACTATTGTCCTAGAAAAGGAAATGGCTGACACCGAAAAACGCTTATCTATGGACCTGTTAACTGGTAAGCGTTCCTCTCTAGGACTGATTGGGAAAGCATGTTCACCAGATGTGTTAGCTTTAGATTCCCCGAGCGTCATCATTCCCCCTATCAGCATTGACTCTCTTACTCCCCTTGGGACCATAGGGGCTGAGGGATTAAACAGGACAAACATCAATGAGGCTACGCCCCCCTCTAATTTCCCAACTAGTCCCAACTCATCGAGATTATCCAGTTCACCTAAATTACCCGTTTCTTCCCCGGTAACCCTAGAACAAGCAGAAAACCACCCAAAGAAAAGAAAGAGAAGACCCTCTCCTCCGTCTCCAAATACAATCATCACTTTGGATACAACTTCCCCACCCACACGATCTCCCAAGCCTAGTGTGCCACATACAACGAACAATACAACAGGGCCACCTCCTGACATGGAGAACGTACTTCTCTCCAAAATAGAGGTAATAGTGAAGTCACTTTTGCTTCCGCTTCTGGAGAGAACAAGACTAATAAGTACACATCTAGATAAGCTGGGTAAACAAATAGAAGGGAACACCATGGCTCTAACGAAATTGTCATCACTACCTCACAAAAATTCCACGCTAAATTCTACTGCTCTCAATGTACTACCATTAGAACAACCATCTACCAGTGGAGCTCCCCCAAAACCTGGCACCACACAGGGGAAAAAAACATTAGCAAAATCCTCAAAAGAAACTACCATTAAAGAAAACCCCAAGCCACCTGTAAATACTCAAGCAAAAGATGGAACTATAGTAAGTGACAGGGGAAAAAATGTAGTAGAGAAGAATCAAGTAGGAACAAATTCTCCCTTACCGAAGACTAATCCACCCATGAAAATTAGATCATCTAGAGAAACGGGAGAGCAGTCAACTCAGCGCCCAAAAAGACCAATACCTAGGATAGTTGATCTACCCCCGGAATGTGCCCCATACACAATTGTTATGACAGGAGTTCCGGAATTAGCAGAGGGGGTTAGAGAGAACTATCACGCCCTAAAAAACAAAACTATTTACTGGCTGAAGCAAAATAGACCCCTTCCCGCACAGGTCAACGGGGAAATCTTATCAGTAAGGCGTGCTGTCTGGGTGGGATGAAGACCAAAAGATAAGAGGGGGGATGTGATAATCATTAATTTCAAAGATCATAGAGCGGTAAGGAGTATAGGTGACTGGTATGAGGCCATAGGAGGAAACAACATTTCCACACACTATGTCAGCTACTTCTACCCATGAGAATTGATAACTAATCCTAAACATCACCAAATTAGAAGACATCGCTCATACTGGAGAGAAGTAGGCTACCAACCCTTCCAGAAACACTTCTTTAACCAACGCCCTCAACCATTATACCCACAGCCACAGTGGGGGAACCAGAACAACAACTATCAACCATCATTTCCAGAATTTAATATACCCACATTCAACCCTTTCTCAATGCTGTTTGGGCTAGAGGAAGTAGATTGACTCGATAGAGAACTCCCGTCACTACTAGAACACACCATGGCAGAAACTATTACCCTGCAGGGTGATACCATTCTAAACGGTCTAGTAGAAAAACACAAGGCAGAAGGAGAAAGTCAGTTGGCTCGATCAAATGTGATATTTGTGAGGGGGGGGGGAAATCTTACCCTGGGGAACACAATCAGTAATACATCTGATTTAATACATGAGGAACAAAATTCGGTTATAGGGACATTTGTGCCAAATAAGGAGAGTAGTACAAATGAAAGTACAAATGAAAGACAGGACTTTGGCAGGAGAGTAGTAAAAACACAAATTATGTTTTGGAATATTGCGGGCCTTCACGCAAAAATTATGGATGGCAGCGTTCTAGAGTTTGCCAAAGATTATCAGGTGTTAGCCCTTCAGGAGACCGGGCTTACCACAGAAATGCACCTGACGGGGTATAAAACGTATTTCTCACCAGGGATTGCAGGCACCTACGGCAGGGCAAAGGGTGGTCTGATAACCTATATAGCAAATACTATACCATGCCTAGAAATTACTGCGCTCTGTCTAGAACCTCATTATCAGACTCTGAGACTGTCATTCCAGATAAAGAGGGTCATTCTTATCGTAAACATGTATGACAACCTAGTGGAAAGCGAGAGAATAAAAATACTGGGGGGGTCTCCGTAAGAAACTTACTACTTGGACAAAACAAACACAAGGCCTAAAACACACGAGTATTGTTTGGGGTGGTGACTTTAATCACCACCCTTGCGAAAGGTTAAATAGGAACATCTGTGGTATGGGGCAGGAAACAGATGAGCAAACAACCCATTTTAGTCACTCAGTGGTGTGAGATTTCTTAAATGAAACTTTATCTAGCTTGGATCTAGTAATTTTAAACGAAATAAATCCCCTTTGCGGGAAATTGGACCCTACTTACCTCGGAAGGGGAAGCGAAACAACAATCAATTATATTCTGACTACAGCGACCCTTGTAAATAGGACTAAGAATTTTAATGTTAAAATAAACACATTAAGTGATCACACCGCTTTAGCCTTTGATCTAATTATGGACCAGGGCCACTTATCAGCACAAACCTTAATGACCACCCTCGCCCAGAATAATTTACAACTTACAAAAACCAATGGCTATACCCTTGGGTGGGAGAAGATAGACCCTGATGAACTAACAAACAAGGTAGTAATTGCAGCGTATCCAGCAATACTGAAGTGTTTAGACACCGAGACAAGAGATGAGGAAGTCCTATCCCAATTTAAGGTGATCCTAGAAAAGGTAAATTAATCCCTGACAGTGAAACAAAAAGGGAACACGGCAGTGAAAAAAGGATGGTTTAACAACGACTGCTCTGCAGCCCACAAAAATTTAAAGAGAGCGTTAACAAAAACCATTAGGGACCAAGAGGAGGTTAGGACCCTGAGAAAAGCATATAGGTTGGCATGCAAAACGAGAAAAGAGGAGCTAAAGAAAGCCTTATGGATCCAGCTCCATGAGAGCGCACTAAGTAGAAACAGCGAATTATTTTGGAAGGTGGTGAAAGCACCTTTTCTGATGGATACAAAGCATCAGCCAAATATAGAAGTAGCTATTGAGGGCCAAACCTGGGTAAACCATTTTTCAAAAAATTTTGGCAAACCCCCTGAAGTAGCTTCAACAGAAGGAAACAATTGACTAAATCAGGGCAATCCATTCCCAATCCCATTGGAAGTAGAACTATACGAGGTAATAAACGCAGTGAAAGCAAGTAAGAGCGGAAAAGCCCCTGGCCTGGAGGGGGTACCAGTTGATTTCTTCAAATTTAAATTAGATCTGTGGGCCCCCATCATAAAAAGGGTGTTCGACACCACAATGAAGTGATGATTACTTACATCCTGGACCCAATCAATTCTGGTGCCCATATTCAAGAAGGGAAATAGAGAGGAGGTGACTTGTTATCGTCCGATCTCACTCCTGGACTCGTTGGGGAAAGTACTGGGCAGAGTGGTTCTCCAGCGCTTACAGGAGTGGGCGGACGATACCGGGACCCTCTCGGATATCCAGTATGGCTTCCGAGAGGGCCTCGGGACAACGGAACAAGCCCTGAACTTGGCCCTGATGATGGGAAAGTATGTGTCGGCCAAGCATGAAAAGTTGTATATGGTATACGTCAACCTTTCCGCAGCTTTCGACTGTGTTTCCCACGCAAAACTATGGTCAGTCCTGATTGACATGGGAATGGATATAGTTCTTGTAACCTTCCTTAGAGAACTCTATTCGAACGCCTCCTCCAGGGTGCGTTTTGGAGTTCGGGGGGAACTGTCAGAGCCCTTTACAGTAGAGCGCGGCGTCAGGCAGGGTTGTGTCCTGGCCCCCTTTCTTTTCTCCCTCTATACCAATGGTCTTGAGGTAGAGATGTTGAAGGGGGGCTTGGACATGCCCCGCGTGAAAGACCGCCTGGTGCCCGCGCTGTTGTACGCAGATGATGCGGTGATTTTAGCACGCACCCCACGAGAGCTACAAAAAGCCTTGAACAGCTACGTCAAATTTATGAGCAACCTAGATCTTCACATAAACATAAAAAAGACATATGTTATGGTGGCAGGCCAAACAAAGAAACATGGAAAGAGCATCTTCCTTGATAACGAAAAATTAGAATCAACCCCCAATACCCTTATTTAGGGATCATGATGGGTGAGAAGCTTAACTGGAAAGCGGCTATAGAAGCCCGTAAACACCAACTTTTGCGCTCCATAGCGGCACTTATGAAATTCGCCCAGAAATTAGGGAAAAAGCCCCCAGTTGAACTACTCCACATTTATAAAGCTAAATGCCATTCCATCACACTTTATGGGGCGGGCCTGTGGGGCCATAAAAATACAAAAGCCTTGCAGGTAGCGGAGAATACTTTCATGGGATTTCTATTGGCCATCCCAAAACGAGTATATACCTTTGCTTGCCACGCAGAGTTGGGAATGCCCCACATTGAGGACTTGGCTAAGATTGAACCTGTACTTCTCTGGCGCCGTATCTGGGTGTCAACAAAAAACACTCTCACTAAAGAGATTGTTGCAGATTGCATGACACTGGACTACATCGAAAAAATAGACTAGCTAAGATACGTAAAAAATCTTCTTACTGACTTAAAGATGGCTGAGTATTACTCCAACCCCGCAACAATTGCTGAAATCCCAAAGAAAGAGTTAAAGGCAAGGGCGTTGAGCCATATTGAAGAGCTACGTATCACCTCAGAGATCAAGAAACCATCAGTACAACATTCCTTAGCGGTTATGACTACACTGGAAATAGAACCCTACCTAACATATGTTGATTCAAAATTTTAGTGCTTTTTATTAGCAAGATTCAGGCTGAATATTTTTCACAGGGTGGTAGCCTTTCCTAATAGAAATAGCTGGGAAGAAAACTTAACGGTATGCCTGTGTGATGAAACATCCGAACAGTCAACGATTCACACCGTACTGTTTTGCAAGTACTATTCCGCACATCGCAAGCTCTGGCTAATCCCCCTGTTGAGAACTTTAGGTCTTAGAAAATGCCGTCCTGCTATGTTGTGGTTGCAATTCTTAAACTCCAAACTTATATGTAAAACAGTGAGTACTTTTTTAAAATGTATTTTTAAACACAGAGTAAATCTTTAATATAATAATGTCTGATTACTTGGACTAAGGAACAACGGCATCAATTCTAAATGAATTTACATTAAATCTGTACTAGTTTTGTTAAAATGTATTTTAATGTATTGCAAATACTTTTATGGTCTTTCATGTAAATTGAAACCGAATAAAGATTTTACTTACTTACATGTGGTGCGAGCTGTGCCCCCTGGGGGAGTGAGACTCCTTCCGAATCTTGGAATATCTGCGAGGTGGCTGAATAATCCCACAGTAATTTTTGGGATGGATCTGTGGGGCTACCAAAAAGATTAGACTTCTTTCTAGATCTCCTTTTTTTCTGTGTACATTTTGGAGCCCTGGAGCTGATCCCCGTGTTAGTGGACTCTCCTGTGCACCACTCGTCAGACCCCAGTGACTCTGAGTCTTCGTTTAGAGAAAAGAAGTGGTTTGGTGAGGTGCCTCCACCCCCAGCCCCGTTCTGGTACTACCCTGCCAAATACATTTCCTGGGGTAAAGTTGCCAAAGCCTGGTTGCTCCCCCAGGTACTCAGAATGCCTTCTTCCCCTACACAGAGCCCCATGAATGTCCAATCCGATCTTGCGGGAACACCCTGGGTTTTATCAGGTGGGGGGTTGCCCTGCAATTTTACATTACATACGCTGCCCCTGTCACAGCCTCCAGCAGCGCCCTGCTCCGAGCTTGTAGTACTCACAGTTCCTGGGCCTTGTAACTGGCCTTGCGCCCCCTTTCCTTCCGGGGTAGCATCCTCTGGCGAAGCCTCTAATGTTGACTCCGTTCCGCGCTCTGCGCTGTGCCTCAGCTTCTGCTCCACTGTGAGCGCCTCTGCTGGTTGCTTAGCAACTGGCATGCCAGCGTCCTCGAGGACCTTCTCTGAAGCGAGCACCTTTCCATCACTCCTTTCACCAGCGACTGCATCCACGGGGGGAGCTCTGTCTCGTGGGGCCCCCGGAGTTGGAGCCACCTCATTTCCAGCCCGAGCTTCCCCGATCTTTTTCCCCAGTGTCCTTTTGGAAGAGTTAACAATGTTATTCTTCTGGGCATCAGCGCCGGTCATATTTTTCGGGTCGGTTTTATCCTTTACAGCGGAATCCTTCTGTGCTGCAGGGTCTTTTGCTTCATTTCCTTTCGTCTCTCGGGGTGGCACCTTGAAGACAGCTCTGCGGGCCAGCTTCTTGTGGGCATGGCAAAGAATTTCCTCAATATACCAGCCGGTATACTGTCTCCAAAGCCTGCTAGCTGAACCACTCAGGCTACTGCTTATGCTCCAGCAATTAAGACCCCAGGGCCTCGGACTCATCACCATCTTAGGGATCACTTTCTATCCATCAAAGCTAAGGACGGGAGGAGGAGTGAGATGCAACTTCTCACCACAACCCGTCAGCGGCCATCTTGCTCAGGTTGAATTGCTCCCCAATGTGTAAGACTTACTGGAGGTAACAGGAGAGGTTCTTAACCCCCAAGGGCCCTCAGCATTCAGTGGTAATTTATACCCCAACCTTTGGTGCTCTAGGAGGCATGTTTGCAGAGTAGTGGAGAAAGGGGACAGGGCCTCAGACGACTGTGGGACTTACCGGAGGTAACAGAAGGGGTTGTTGGTCCCTAAGGATCATCAGAAGTCAAAGGGACTTCATCCCACAACCATTAGTGCACCAGGAGGTACATTTGCTGGGAGGTGGAGAAAGGAGGTGGGCTTCGGATAAGCCTTCATCAATCCAGCTGTGTGGGACATAGTGGATATAACAGGAGGGGTTCTTGGCCACCAAGGACCCTCAGTATCAAAAGGGACTTCAACTCCCAACCAGTAGTGTGACAGGTGGTGCATTTGCAAAGTGGTGGAGAAAGGGGTGGGCCTCCGATAAACTCTCAGCAATTCCATGGTGTGGGAGTTACTAGAGATAAAAGTAGAGTTTCTTAGCCCACAAAGACCCTCAGCATACAAGGGAACTTCATCCCCCAACCAGCAGTGTGCTAGGAGGCACGTTTGAAGAATGTGGAGGAAGGGGGCAAGGCCTCAGATGACCTCTCCGAAATTCTGTGGTGAGGGACTTACTGGAGGTAACAGGATGGGTTTTTGCCCCTAAGGGCCCTCAGAGGCAACAGGGACTTGATCCCCAACCAGTTGTAGACCAGGAGGCCCCTCTGGTTGAGGAAGGGGGTGGGGCCTACAATGACTTCCCTGGGTTAACTTTTTTTATATGTATTTTTGTGAGGGGGGGGGCTGTGTGGTTCTTACGCCTTCATCCCCAGGGGTCTTGCCATTACACTACCACCTCCAAGGGCTGATTTCAGCCTGCAGGACACTATCCCCTTGGGCCAGGCCTCTTTATTCGGGTGCTGACCTCTTCTGGGGAACATAAGATATCCTCAAGCCCCAGTGATACCTGCAGGCTCCCCACCTCCTGTGGGAGCTGGCATTGCTATTGCATACAGGTGCTGCTGAAAGGATGCACCCTATTTGTCAGAGCAAATGTTTCATCTGTCTTCCTGCATGCATATTTGCATGCAAGGAAACAGATGAACACTCTACATTCTGCAGAAATGGAGTTATGTTTGTTTTTGGTTAGTCAGAGCTGCCAGCTCCCACCCAGCAAAACCAAACAGCTACCTCCCAAGGATGTGCACCTCAGGAGATAGCAGGAGCCGGCCCTGGAGGTTGGGGGTAACCAGGACTATCCATAATTCCAAGTGTGGGCTGTGCAGCCTCCCTCCTACATATAAGTGTAGCCCCAGGGAAGTGGTGGTCCATGGGGCTGCGGGGGTTGCATGACAACCCCTTAATTTAAATAAATTGCCCCAGGAAGGTGGTGGTCCCTGGGGATGTGGGGGCATGTGGTCCCCTGCATTACTTGAAACATAATTTGTCCTCGGGAGGGGGCATTCCCTGGGGTGCAGGCAGGCCCAACGTGCCTGTATTTATACATTTTTTAACTATCCCAGGGAGTTGACAGTTCCTTGGGTTGCAGGGGGGCCATATTGGCCCCACATTATTTTAGTATCTTTGCCCTGGGAGGCGGTGGTCCCTGGGGCCACCATAAGCCTTATGTGAGTGACCACAGTTCCCCATCCTTTTTTAGCCCCCAATGCCCCAGGGATCTGCCCCGCCCAAGAGAAAAAAATGGAGAAGTGCAGGTAACCACATTAAAAAAAAAGAAATCTTGGAGAAATCTACGGGTCCGCGTGTGGATCTGTCGGAGATATTGTTTTACAAAAAATGCTTTTTAGCCGTGGCGGGGTCTCCTGCATCACTGCTATGGTCCAAGTGTGTCCTTACCTTGGCCCCTTTTCTTTTTTTAAATCTTTTTTTTTGTAGAACCCAAGATGGCTTCCAACACTTCCTTGTTGAAGGGTTGACAGCCAATCAAATATCAGCACATGACTTTTCAGATCTGCGGAGGATCAGCGTTCCTATATATCTATTTTTTTAACCGTTAATATCGCCAAAACTACTGAACGAATTTTGCATCAAATTACAAAAAGCGTAATCTGCTAAACCAAATCTATATTTCTGCCAAATGTGGTGTAATTCTGTCCAGAAGATCAGGCTCTAGGCTTGTTAAACTGACCTATGGGAATTAAAGTAGGGAAAACACATATTGGGCCCCCCCTTTTTCTATGCCCCCCACTTCACACATGTGCCCGAAACTCTCAGCACAGCCCTTGAACAAAACAATAAATGCTTTTCCTCTGAAAACTAGGTCCTACTTATAACTACCTACTGGTGACCACCAGTATGCAATATATATATATATATTGTGTGTGTGTTGAAATAAGATAAAAACTATTGTTTAATGACCATAAAAACCCTGGAGTTCAGTAGGTACAATTTACTGGGCTAGCTATAACTTACACCCTTGCCATGCACTGGTAATGACCTTACATATTACCTTCACTCATTAAATGACATCACTGCAACTTCTCAAGTGACATCATTGATAAGTAAAAAGTCCAGAAATCTTTCAGGACAATAAAACTCCCACAACAAATTTCAAGCAATAGAGAACATATGACTTATATAAATATCCCTCCAACAAATCTGGCCTAATCAAATATGCCCCTAGGGTGAATTATGCTCATGCTAATTGATTCGAATCTCTAAAAAATCTGACCAAAAAATTGACTTTTGAATCAAAGCAGTCAACTGGGGGATTGTATCCAACAGGAGCCTGCTATTTCAGAGCCACCTCTTTTCAAGTACATTCCAATGAAATCATAATCTGACCTTGTGAGTGGGCCAGGTTTTCAATTCCAATTGGGTGATTTTATGCTACAGGAGGCAGCTACTGCAGAGCCACTTCTTGCTTCACTCAAGTACACTCCAACAAAAGCAGAGGCTGACACCGTGACTAGGCCAGGCTTTCAATTTATTTCAAGGAATAATGCTGGCTTTAGGAGCAAATCAAAAAATGAGAACTGGTTGATGTTCCTTCAAAACTATGATATTGTATGCTGTCAGGAAACATGGGTAGTTGATCCTGTTTCCATCAATGGACATAAATCATACTGTTCACAAGCACCCAAGTCACCAGCAGGGAGGGGAGAAGGAGGTCTAGCTATTTTTTTCAATGTACTATTAAAAATCTTTCAGTCAAAGTCATAGTGACAAGACCACGTTATCAAATCCTGGTATTGCGAGTGAGAATTTTTTTTAAATTGATGGTTGTAAACTATTATTTTAACATTTTTCTAAAGAGATTATACATGAGTTGGGGAGGTCTTTGTCAGACTCTGTAGAAAGAAACCAGAACAGTGCAATTTCAATAATGTGGCCAGGGGATTTTAACATTATTAAAAGCCCTTATAGTGGGAAATGCAACTGCAGATTTCTAAATTCCCAGGGGGATGTTGTGAACCTTTTTAAACACACAGTTTATGGTAAATCTTTAAACCCTTTCATTTTAACACATAATCTGGACTGTACCGCACACTATTGTGGCCAGGGTGAGCCTATTTTTACAGGGAGAGGAGAAGGGAACATTATAGATTTTGTAAATCTTACAGCAGACCTAGAAGATCAACTCACACAATATGAGGCATGCTGGCTACCGTTTATCGATCATAATCCCATTTTGTTTTAGCTTCAGTCTATCAGAAGGGAAACTGGTAACTAACAGATCCCTGAAAATTTTACAAAGAACACAGGGGTCCAAATTAATGGGAGGAACATAAATGCAGACAAGTTCTTCCATAATATGACTAGTAAGGTATTATCTATATTACTGACTGTCTTTCTCGGGATATTGCCACAGAAAAGATCCTGGAGGGTTTCACAAAAGTTACCAGTTTTGTGGCTTCTGAATTGCAAACAACCAAGCCCATGAAAGATCTCCCAATTACTGCTTGTTTCAGTCCTAAGTCTGAAATCTTTAAAACAATCTATCAATCAAGATCCTCAAAACCTAGAAGACATTAGGACGCCTGGAGAAAAATATAGGACAGCTTTGGAAAAAAGGAGACAAGAGATCTGAACTAATGCCTGGGATGATCTTTAAATGGCGGCTAAGCTGAGCCCTTCAATGGAAGAGAAAGTCACATCCTTGAACAGGACTGGTTTAATCACTTCTCATTAGTTTTTAATTCTGATCAAGGTAGAATTACTCATGCTAGGGAGATGAGGCCTGACCAACAGCCAATAACTGAGGATTGGCTAGTTAATCTCATAAATGTTTCCTCTATCACCGTAGTCATTCAGACTGCAGCAAGTGGTAAGACCCAAGGCCCTGACGGGGTCCCAGTTGTCCTTTTTAAGCATAACACTGACTTCTGGGCCCCTCTATTAACAAATGTTTTGAGGGCAGCATTGAGGGGTAATTGAATTGCATCCTGAAGTGAGGCCGTAATGATCTACATTTTTAAAAAGGGTGTCCGGATTTCCCCAGCCTGCTACCACCCAGTATCATTCATAGATAGTACAACCAAGATTTTATGGTGGGTTGTTTTAGAAAATTTGGAGGATTCGGTAGACTCCACCTTCCTTTTTACCTCTGCAACAAGGTTTCCGACCATGTTTAGAGATGGTAGAACAAGCTTTAAATTTAAATTTGATTTGAGGAAAGTATGTCAAAGCCAAGAGCAGAACCCTTCATATGGCATTTATGGACCTCTCCTGTGCTTTTGATCTAGTTGATAGGAGGAAACTATGGGTTTTAATGGAACACGCTGGTGTGATTTGATTAAGTGTATGCATTGCAACACAACTATCAAAGTACGATATTCATAAAATGTGGATAATACTAAACCATAAGGGTGTACAATGGAGTGAAACAGGTACGTATCATGTTTCCATTCTTGTTTGTATTCTTTATAAATTCTTTGGACCTTAATTCAGGGACCTGTAGATATCCCACAAATCAATTCCCGCACAGTACTTGTACTTTTGTTTATGGATGACACAGTTCTTTTGGGGCAAACTAAAAATGCCTTACAAAGTTTGTTAAATCATTTTAATCATTGTATGAATAAAGTAAATATTAAGGAAAATCATCAGAAGTCCTTTTAATGGCAATTGGCCTGAAAAGCACAAATACTAAACACTTTAATATTGGAGGAACCCCAACAGAAAAGGTATCCACTTGTAACTATTTAGGCCTTCTGGTTGACACAAATGGGTACTGGGTCAGTTTGCTTAATCAGAGATCACAAAAGATGATAGTAACTGGAGATATGATCCTGAGGTTTGATAAAAAAAATAAGATACAAACTGATTAGAGAGATGATACAGCTGCATAAAACTATGGGGCCCTTTAGGATGACGGGCAGACTTTGTCCGCCCGTCATGTCTAGGGACCGCCCGCCGGGGGTCCAGTTGGGGGCATTAGGATGCACCCGACACAGTGGCGGGCGCATCCTGTATCTTCAGCATTGTTGCAGGCGGTGCTGAATGCACCGCCCACCGCAATGCTGAAGATACATGCAATGCATTACAAAGCACAACGTGACAGGCTCCGCGCCACATTGTACTTTGTAATGCTCGGCGGTACCATAGGTACCCCTGATATGCACCCCCCACTTTTGCAGTACATCCTATTTGCCTTACTGCAAGCTATCTCAGATGTGCATTTTACTGAGTAAAGTCCATCACAGAACCACCCTTCAGGTTTCTGGTGTTCGAGTGAGAGGTGTGTTTGGGGAAATGTTCAAACCCCTCCTCCTCAACTGTACTAAATTAGTTCTAGGACTTGCTGCACTTCCAACTGGTCTGTATCAAGCTGTTTTCAAGTGGTACAAGGAAAAAAGTTCTTCTTCTCCAAATCTCATTTTACACTTAACTATGAATGGGGATGTCTTACCCTGTTCCCATTCAAGTAAATGATGTCCCTGAACCTTCCCCATCTGCCATTCCTGAAGGAGGATGTGCCACAAACCTCATACCCAGTCCATCAAGCCAAAACGCCCTAAGTCATTGGTTGCCTCTGGGACAGTTTTCACACTTCATTGAGGAGACGCACTGTTGCTGCTGGCAGGCTACTGCTAACTACCCTGCTGGATTCTGGGGTTCAGGCAGCTAGTATCTAACGTTTTAAAAGTTACTTTTATTAAAAAATCTATTTTTACAAGTGGATTGAGTTTATAATTAAAATTAAAAGTAGTGGTTTAATCATTCCAATAGCCTGTCCTAATCCTGATTTATCCGAAGTAGTAATTTTTCTGAACCTATATTTTACTCATAGGACAGCAACAGATTTTTGCAGTGAAAAGTGTTTTGTGGCTAGTTTCTGTAGGTATATGCTAACACTAAATATGTTCATGTACCACTTTTAAATGCTAGCCCATCTGTTTTTTCTCTTTAATGCCTGCATTTGGTCAAAAGCATTATATTGAAATGTTTGGCTTCAGGTTTAAAAGCTATAGCACCCCTGATACACAGATATGTCTAAAGCCAACAGTCAATATTACTTTTCCAGCCCAGTGGATAACACATCATATGCTGTTGTCCACAGGTGATATTTAACTTTCCATGCCATTGGTGTATTTCCCTGCACCATATACTACGGCCTTAGTAGAAAGTAAAATATTTCTATAGAGGATTAACCCCTTTGTAGCAGGGCTAATTCCCCCGCTGTGCTGGGGGTGCGCACAGCGGCCCGTGCTCATGACTAGCTCAGCTCGTCATGAGGCACAGTGCTCGTGTGCTCATGGCGAGCTGACCTCGGCATGACCACACCCGTTTCCGTGGACCGTTCAGCACAGCAGGGTAACTATCCCCACGTGTGAGCGTTCCATGGTCCATGACAAGCTCAGCTTGTCATAAGCACATGAGCACCGTGCCTCATGACGAGCTGAGCTCATCATGAGCATAGAAGGTTTCAAGCAATTTTACCATGTTTTTGGGGTGAGAGTGCATAGTCTGGGGACTGGACAGCAGTGCTCAGGTGTGAATAGTTAATAAAAAAACATCAATGCCGGTCAGCAAAAAATTGACTGGTCATATAAAAATAGGTTTTTTTCTCACAATTGACATCGATGACCAAAAATTAAAAGATCGTATAGCTGTGTACACACAATTTGGTGACATATAGATATAAACTGCAGAATTTAAAATTTCTTTATGCGTTGCGTGTAACCATGCACTTATTGCACTAAATAGACCAAAATAAGTAACAAAAAGACAACAGATGTTGAACCCCGCTTTGCAGAATTTGTGTACGTTGTTTGGTTGTGTACTAAAGCTCAAAACCTCCTAGAAAGTACAATCTGGGAAATAATGCGAGAAGTAGAAACTGAAATGCCTTGCACTCTTCAGGGTATGTCTTTGGGGTATATGGCAGATGTTTTAAGCCTCTGAGGTGGCTATGGGCTGGATGAAGGTGCCAGGCTCACACACTCACAAACAGATCACTGTATTCAGGACATAATATGGTGTAACATAAATGTTTAAACATATGCATGCTTCAAACTGACAAAAGTAAACCTGGATCTATATGGGAAGCAGTTCGTAGATTTCTAGTGGACAAAACAACCTAGGCACTGCTAGGAGCATACTTGTATTGCAGTTTGATGTTTGTTTTGTAATAAGGGATTGAGGGCATCGTTCCATGTAATTGATTAACAGCATTGTTAGCAGCCACTGCTTTACGTTCCAGCACTAATTAAATATTCAGAAATACAATTTTAATATTCAAGACCATGGACCTGGAATGCATACAATGTAAGTTGATTTCAAAGTACCATGTATGCTACCTTTGTGTGCTCAAATAACAAAGAAAAAAAATAATGATGAAAAAAGGCAAAAAAAAATGTTGGTATTTGGAACAAGTGTGATTGTCAGACACAGGTACCATTCAGCTCACCTTTACTTCAAGATAAGTGGTTCTTGAGCAGCCATTCGTCATCTGGAGAGGGGTTGAAAGAGATTCTCTATGGGCGATGTTCAGTTCTCTGGATTTCTTTGGCTGATAGTGTCACCCAAAAAGCAAGTTACCAGCAGCAGCAGGGTTACTGCTAGAACTTCAGTTGGGCATCCTACTCTGTCCTAGTCTTAAGGAAATGGAAAGGGAAGACCACTCGGTCCCCCCGAACGTATGGATGGGTGCCCCAATCCCCCGGGAACCATTGTGGGCGGGGGGCGTGTCTCGGCTGGTATGCCCGAAGCGGCGTAGCCGGACCCCCCCCCCTCCCGCCCAGAAGAGGTTGTCCTAAACACCTGCCCGGAAGTCCGTGTACGGATGGGCGTGCTTGAGGCGGGCCCCCGCCCTCCCGATGATGGATAAATAGAGCGGGAATCCAACGAAGCTTCCTCTTGTTCCAGTGCTCTGAAGGCTGCACCACTCGTCGCTCGTGAGCCCTCTAGGGAACAAGCTGCAATTTTGAGAACTTGTAATCTTTGTTATTTCTCTTTCAGTGTCAGGCGTGTGGAAGATCGAGTTACCCTTGTGGATCAAGTCGGACGCAGTAACCGAAGTCATGTCTGGCAAGAAGGCGGGAAAGAGCTCCGAGATGGAGAGGATGCTACGCACCTTGGTGAACCGAGTAGCGGTGATGGACCGGAAGATGGGTAAAGTGGATGAGCTCGGTCGGGGCTTAGCGGCCATCAAGAAGCAGATGGCAGCCCAGAACACCCCCTCGGGCGGCCTAAAAAAGTCATAGGTCCGGCCTTGCCGAATGTCGCCCCAGGGAGTAAGGGTAAGAGAAATAAGGGGAAGGCAGGTTCCAGTGAGGTCCCGGTCCCAGAAGTGCCTCCATCGAGCCCGGGCGCAGACAAACCAGTCGCGCTGGTAGATAGCCCGGTACCAGGTCCGGATGGGGGTTTGCCAATCCCCGTAGTGATAACGCCAATTGGGGATGACCAAATGCCTCTGGAACTGGCGCTTCAGTTAGCAGCAGTATTACCTTGGCTAAAGAAAGGAGCAGGGGGATCAGTGGCCGTGGGCGATCCGGCTGAAGAAGCCAGATTAATCATTGAGCAGTTGCGGCAGTCAAGGGATGCCGGGACGGCGAATGTACCTTCTATTCCCCCGCAGGTAGCGACGGGGATCCCGACGGACGGTCGAGCGAAGACAACAGACACGGCTGGGAAGGCGGCTGAACTTGGTAAGAGACCATTGCCATTAGTGGGGGAGAGTTCAGTACCTTCAAGGCGGGAAAGTTTATCGCAGCACATTCCCATGGCCATGAAAGAAATAATATGGGGTGATAAATACATCAACATGTTTTCACTTTTGACTGACCATCGTGAGGTAGAATATGCAAAGACCCAGAAAGATTTGTGGCACCCCAGTGTATGGCGAGCCAAGATGGCGGAATTCTGGGTCGATGAGACCATGGTGAACTGGGTCAGTGCCTTTTCTATTTTTTCGGCAGTTATGGGGGAGCGTAAACCAGAAGTCTTGCCTGACTTATCATGTTATCAGAACAGGATCATGAATTTCTATGCAATGTACGGGAGAAATGAATGGAAGGGTTATGACGTTACCTTTAGAAAAGCAAAGGAGTTTAACGAGACTTTAACATGGGATTGTCTGGACACGGTGTCGTGGCATGCCCAGCTTTTGCCGGGACCGGCGGGTACGTCGGTACCAAGCATGAGCGTTTCTGGGGCATTCCAACAGAAGCCGGCACAGCCCTTTCGGGCGAACGCCGGAGGGGATCCGCATCCCAGGTACGGCGGGAATGGAGGCAAGCGGGGGGTTTGTTGGGGATTCGACAAAGGAACCTGTAACAGGCCACAAGGAACGTGTAGGTTCCGGCATGCTTGTTCGGGCTGTGGGAATTCCTCACACCCAGAAGCTAGCTGTCGATCCAAGTCCAATGGCGCGGGAGGAAAGGGGGGATCCAAGCAGGATTGAGGTGGTGCCCTGGAAGCAAACATCTTCGCCCATTGATATCCTGGCTATGACCCCCTGGCTGAACCGATACCCAGATCATGTGTCCGCCGGGATTTTGAGGAATGGCTTTCTGTATGGCTTCAAAATCCCGGTGGGAGATTTTCGGGGGAGCCCCTTCTGTAAGAACCAACTGTCTATTCGGCACAACCCGGCGGTGGCCGCCAGAAAAATAGCGAAAGAAGTCGGCTTGGGGCGGGTAGCGGGGCCATTTGCCTGCCCGCCAGTTGCGGGATTTGTGTGTTCACCTTTAGGAGTGGTTCCAAAGAAAGACCCGGGGGAGTATAGACTCATCCACAATCTATCGGCCCCTAAGGGGGCCTCGGTAAATGAGGCTATTGACCCTGAGGTATGCTCAGTTAGATACGCATCATTCAATGATGCAGTCATTCTGTTGAATCGCCTGTGCCCCGGTGCACTGTTGGCAAAATCAGACATCGAATCGGCATTCAGGTTGCTCCCGGTACACCCTCAGGACCAGCGCTTGCTGGGATTCACGTTTCAGGGGAAATATTACATGGATAAATGTATGCCCATGGGTTGTTCAATTTCATGTGCTTATTTTGAAATGTTTAGCTCCTTTTTGGAATGGGCGTTCACCGAGGCCACAGGGCATAGACAGGTGATGCACTATTTGGATGATTTCCTTTTTCTAGGTCCGGCGGGCACTCGGGACTGTGCACAAGCGCTGCAGAACTTCTGCATACTCATGCAGGAGTTTGGTGTCCCATTGGTGCCAGGTAAGACGGTGGGGCCATCTACATCACTGGAGTTTCTGGGGATTGAGCTAGACTCAGTGGAGGGGTGTTTCCGTCTACCAGTTGAGAAGGTGGCCAAGTTCAGGGCATCCTTGGTACAATGTCTCCGTAAAGATAAGGTGACCCTACACCAGTTGCAACAGACAGTGGGTCAGCTTAATTTTGCTTTAAGAGTTATGCCGATGGCTCGCCCTTTCTCACGTTCCATAGCACAGGCTATGGTGGGCCTTAAAGAAGGACACCACCTCACTAGACTGTCAGCAGAGGTTTGCCAGGACATGCGCATTTGGTTGGCATTCCTGGCGGATTTCAACGGTCGAGTGGTGTGGAACAAACCCCCAGCCTCATCGGAAGAACTGGGGTTGTGGACCGACTCGGCAGGGAGCGTGGGATTTGGCGCAATCTTTGGAAACTGATGGTCGGCACAAACATGGCCGGCGTGGTGGCACTCATGTGGCCTAACAGGTAACATTGGATTTTTGGAGCTATTCCCCATTTGGGTGGCTCTGATGGCATGGCCGGAAGACTTTAGGGACCGCTCAGTGGTGTTTTGGTCAGACAACATGACAGTGGCCGAGTGCATTAATCAGCAGGCTGCACGCTGCAAGTGGATTTTAAGACTGTTGAAGGACATTGTATTGCGATGCATGAGATTGAATTTACAATTCAGAGCAAGGCATGTGCCGGGTGTACTGAATAACGCAGCTAATGCACTCTCTCGACACACATGCAGGTTTTCAGGGGTTATCTACCCACAGCGGAACTAGTGGCGGCCCCTTTCCCCGAAGCACTATGGCAGATCGGTGCCCCGGACTACAAGACCTCGTGGCAGCCAGTTTAGCGCCCAGGACGAGGAAAACGTATGAAGGAGCGTTCTGTTCATACTGCGCCTTTTTAGGGCCGGTAGGGGGGCATAGCTGGGGGTGGGAAGAGTCCTTCCTCCGGTTTCTGGTGGCACTTCACATGGAAGGCCGATCGGCGGCAACCGCCAACAGGTATAGGGCTGCCATATCCTTCACGGCACAGCTCCACGGGGTACGGGACCCAACGGGGTCATTCTTGGTCAGGAAGGCACTCCGGGGCTGGCAGCGCCTGGAGGGTCGCAGGCAGGATAAAAGGCACCCGATTGGGTTAGACAGACTGTCCCTGCTACTAGCGAAACTGGATGAGACATGCTCCTCGCCCAGTGAGGTAATTCTGTTCCGAGCGGCTTTCGCATTGGCATTTCATGGGGCTATGCGGGTAAGTGAACTTGTGGCGAGGAATAAGAAGGACATGTGGGGAGGTCTATGCAGGGATCACGTCCAAATAAGGGGCGATTCTCTTCTGATCTCGATAGCCAGGTCTAAGACAGACCAGGAGGCTTTGGGGAGTAGTGTGGTGCTCCAGCGTGCCCGGGGGAACCCCGGTTGTCCGGTAAGATATTTGGAGGCCTACATGGCGCAGAGGTTGACAACTTGGGGGGGGGGGACCCTGTTTAGACACAAGGACGGCACCCCGCTGACAAGATTTCAATTTCGGAGGGTGCTGGCAATTACGATTGCAACGGCGGGCTTGAACCTGTGTGATTTTGGGACCCACTCATTTAGAATAGGGGCCGCTACGGAGGCTACGGCTCGGGGTCTGTGTCCAGAGGAAGTGAAACAATTAGGCCGTTGGTCCTCGAACTGTTTCAAGAGGTATGTGCGACTGCACATTTTATAAAACACTGATGGAATGCACTCACGCTTGTTGTCTTTTGTTTGGATTACAGTTTCGCAAGCCTGTGACGCGGGGCGAAAATTGGGATCGGCCCAACACCAGAGGACCAGCGGGAAAGGATCACCGACTGGAGGTCAAGTGGTATGGGTCGTGGGCCACTCATACGTGAGGCGTGCTGGGGACATATTCAAGGCAGGTGACGCGACTCACGCATCTGAGGAATATGGGTTCAGAGTGACCTTCCATGGGCAAGGAGGCCTCTGTTTTGACCAATTTCAGAGCTTTGTGGAGGAACTGTTAGGGCGGCATAGGTCACCGCCATCTGTAATCATAGTGCATCTGGGAGGCAATGACTTGGTAAGACTGGGAAGACGGGTGTTAGTAAAGCACATATTGTCAGCAGTCAGCTGGTTGGCCAAAAGGCTCCCGGGGTGTACGATTGCCTGGTCCCACATGATCCCCAGAAGAATCTGGCGGGGGGTATCTCTGTGTCGGCGTTGAACCACTCGGTAAAGAGGGTCAACAACAAGATTGAGAAACTGTTTTGCTCCAATCATTTGCAATTCAGAAAAGGGGGTGGTGATGAACAGAGTGTCTGAATTAAGCAGACCACTCTTACCCAGTCCAAAGATCAGGGCTTGATCCATCACCGTTATTTATCTCACTGCCAATCATTTGCAAAGCATTTCACATGGGTGTCTTCGGGGTGATCAATATTATTTGGATGATGGGGTGCACCTGTCCAGGGCTGGGAATGACTTACTCATAGGAGACTTCATAGCATTGCTAGTGGCATTGAGGAGACATGACCTTTAGGAGGTGTGGGGGGGCCGGATATTCGGTCAACTATCCGGCCTGTGGCAGTAAGGTCATGATCGGTGAGCAGTGATTTCAAGGTCCCTAGGGGGGGCGCCACCCAGTATGGATTGAAGCGCCCGGGGGGAGGCGGCCATTGGCCCCTCCCACGGGGGGCGGCACCCACTACGGATGGGTTGCCCAGGGGGAGATGGCCATAGGCCCCTCCCAGGGGGAGACGGCTATATGCCCCTCCTACGAATTTCCCGGGGCCCGGATATCCGCTCCGGTGGAAGAGAATGTGGGGAAGGGGGGGAGTCCACGCTGTCCTTCTTATGGATACCTCGCACGAGATCTCGGACGACCTTAAGATGGCGTCGAGTGAAAGGGGGCCCCCACGACAAGGGAAGTTACAGTTGGCTGCGAGGGTAAAGTCCTCTGCGCATGCGCCACTCACTCCCTGAGGGCGGGAATTTGGTAGTAGGGATCTGACACCGGTTAAGACCTTGCCGTTGGCCCTTAATTCTAGGTTGTACAATTTTATTTTAGAATGTTATGCATTTTCAGGATGCTAGACTCGGCTAGGAACCCTTTGTATTAGACATTTGTTAAGGTTAGCCAAGAACTTGTCTTCATCAAAATGTAATGGAAGATAAAATTGTACATGATTCATGAAACGTTTTAATTTAAAGTTTTAAATTTTGTTTCATATTTTAATAAATACGGCCGGGGGGGTAACTCCCCCCCGCCTTCCAAAAGTTCAAACCTGTGTCTGTCTCCTCCCATGGGGAATTGGTGTTGGGAGGGGTGGCGGGCATCCCGGCCCATATGGAAAGGGAAGACCACTCGGTCCAGCCGAACGTATGGATGGGCAACGGAGAAACAGCGGCCCTCATCCTCCTTGACCTCTCCGCGGCCTTCGACACCGTCTGCCACCGCACCCTAGTGCAGTGCCTCAGCAATGTCGGAATCCAGGAGAAGGCACTAGAATGGATCGTCTCCTTCCTCGACGGAAGGACACAGAGAGTCCGCCTACCACCGTTCAAATCAGAGTCCACCGAACTCATTTGCGGCGTACCCCAAAGTTCCTCGCTGAGCCCAACCCTCTTCAAAGTCTACATGAGCCCCCTCGCTGCCATCGCATGCCAACACAACCTTAACATCATCTCCTACGCCGACGACACCCAGCTGATCCTCTCCCTGACCAACGACCCCGCCGCCGCCAGAGCCAACCTTCACGAAGGTATGAAAGAGGTAGCCGAGTGGATGTCGACCAGCCGCCTTAAGCTGAACTCGGACAAGACGGAAGTCCTCATCCTGGGATCCTCGCCCTCCGCCTGGGACGACTCCTGGTGGCCCCCCGCCCTGGGCACCGCACCCAAACCAACAGACCACGCACGCAACCTGGGCTTCATCCTGGACTCCTCCCTCTCCATGACCAGGCAAGTCAACGCCATCTCCTCGTCGTGCTTCAACATCCTGCGCATGCTACGGAAGATCTTCCGGTGGATCCCCACCGAGACCAGGAAGACGGTCACCCAGGCCCTCCTCACCAGCCGACTGGACTACGGCAACGCCCTCTACGCCGGAACCACCGCCAAGCTCCAGAAGAGACTCCAGCGGATCCAGAACGCCTCAGCCAGACTCATCCTCGACGTCCCACGACACAGCCACATCTCCGAACACCTGAGAGACCTGCACTGGCTCCCGGTCAACAAGAGAATCACCTTCCGTCTCCCCACCCACGCTCACAAAGCCCTTCACGACCAAGGCCCGAGCTACCTCAACAACCGCATCAACTTCTACGCTCCCAAACGACACCTCCGTTCAGCCAATCACGCCCTCGCCGCCGTCCCCCGCATCCGAAGAGCGACGACAGGAGGAAGGTCCTTCTCCTACCTGGCCGCCAAGACCTGGAACTCCCTCCCGACCGACCTGCGCCTGACCCAAGACCACCTCGCCTTCAGGAAGAAGCTCAAGACCTGGCTGTTCGAGCAGTAGCAGCACCCCCCCCCTCAGCGCCTTGAGACCCTCCGGGTAAGTAGTGCGCTCTACAAATGCCTATGGTTGATTGATTGATGGGTGCCCCGATCCCCCGGGAACCATTGTGGGCGGGGGCGTGTCTCGGCTGGTATGCCCGAAGCGGCGTAGCCGGAGCCCGCCCCTCCCGCCCAGAAGAGGTTGTCCTAAACACCTGCCCGGAAGTCCGTGTACGGATGGGCGTGCTTGAGGCGGGCCCCCGCCCTCCCGCAGATGGATACATAGAGCGGGAATCCAACAAAGCTTCCTCTTGTTCCAGTGCTCTGAAGGCTGCACCACTCGTCGCTCATGAGCCCTCTAGGGAACAAGCTGCAATTGTGACCCACCCACCAGCCCCTTTTTGCAATGTTTGTGGAATAAAGTAATTGTTGGTGATTATTCGAATGTAATAAAAAGATACAGTCAATTTATGCATCGTAAATGTATGCCTTTTGATTGGATAGATGCCTGTAGGCCTTTTTCTCCTTTGTAGAAATGTAGAGGAATGATTTGAATAATAAAATTTGTCTTGTGCTTTAGGACTTTTTTCCCTTTGTAGCAATGTCAAAGTTGGTGAATTGTCAAGCTGTTCCAGATAGGAGTATTTTCTTTCCTTAGTAGGTAAAACAACTGTCGTATTTATTTTGGTCGGGCGATAAGGTCATGATCGGTGAGCAGTGATTTCAAGGTCCCTAGTGGGGGCGCCACCCAGTATGGATGGGAGCGCCCGGGGGGAGGCGGCCATTGGCCCCTCCCACGGGGGGGCAGTACCCACTACGGATGGGTCGCCCAGGGGGAGACGGCCATAGGCCCCTCCCAGGGGGAGACGGCTATATGCCCCTCCTACGAATTTCCCGGGGGCCGGATATCCGCTCCGGCGGAAGAGAGTGTGGGGAAGGGGGGGAGTCCACGCTGTCCTTCTTACGGATACCTCACACGAGATCTCGGACGACCTTAAGATGGCGTCGAGTGAAAGGGGGCCCCCACGACAAGGGAAGTTACAGTTGATTGCGAGGGTAAAGTCCTCTGCGCATGCGCCACTCACTCCGTGAGGGCGGGAATTTGGTAGTAGGGATCTGACACCGGTTAAGACCTTGCCGTTGGCCCTTAATGCTAGGTTGTACAATTTTATTTTAGAATGTTATGCATTTTCAGGATGCTAGACTCGGCTAGGAAACCTTTGTATTAGAGATTTGTTAAGGTTAGCCAAGAACTTGTCTTCATCAAAATGTAATGGAAGATAAAATTGTACATGATTCATGAAACGTTTTAATTTAAAGTTTTAAATTTTGTTTCATATTTTAATAAATATGGCCGGGGGGTAACTCCCCCCGCCTTCCAAAAGTTCAAACCTGTGTCTGTCTCCTTCCATGGGGAATTGGTGTTGGGAGGGGTGGCGGGCATCCCGGCCCATATAAGAAGGATGCAGTTCACAGTCAAAAAGCCCTGGTGCAAGCTCTGTGTAGAAATCTGTCAATGGAACCTGAGCCTAATTTTACAGTGATTGGTGTTTGAGCATCAGCTCACCGACTCTCTTCCTATTTAATGTCTATATTAGACCATGTAGCCTTTCTAGGGAGTCTCCAACACTGGAAAAACTAGATAGCTTTATAAATGGCTTGGAAGAGATACCGAGTATGAAATTAGGTGGAGACCTGAACTGTAACTATGAGCCAATTGTGGGTCTCGGTGACGTCTTTGATAAAGAGGACAGGGCTAACAATATTCCACCTTTATCTAACACTGAGGCGGTGCGTTGTTCTGCTCTAGCAGCCCAATAATGAGGTTGGCAACTGTATAAGGGCTGAGGGACTGCAATGGGCGTCTCCCCTCTGATTCCCATAAGGCTGCGACTTTTGTAAAAAACGACTCCCAAAGTAAAATTGATTATATCCTTGCAACGTTTGATATCTGGCCATATTTGATTGATCTATAGATTATGCCAAGGTTAGAAAGCGACCATCGTCCACTTCAATTGATAATTGCCCCAAGCCTATTTCCCAGTGATAGTGAAGTGACTGGAACCCCCATTACATCTAACTCCAACAATGATGCTCCATTAGTAAGCAATAATAGACGAACGCTCAAATGGGCTCAAATATTGGATCATAGAGAAGTGTTAGCGTGTATTTACTCACTTTTAGCAGACACGTTCTCCAGTTATACAATTCTTTCAGCAGGGGATAACATTTTTATCGATCTACATAATGGGTTTTCCAAAGCATTGATAGCCTACATTACAAAAATCCCCAAAAAACACTGTCAAAAGAACAATAGCTTAGTTGGCAGACAATCTTGGTATGGTAAGGACTGCCGTATTGGCAAGGCTATTGTTTTAGAGGTGATAAAAAGTAAAGCACCGGAAGTGATTAAGGTGGCAAGAAAACAATATAAAATGACACAGGCAAAAGCTAGATCAGACTGGGAGGAGGAAAGTTGGGCGAATATGTTATCAGCAGCAAAGAACAAGGACAATGTGGGGTTCTGGAGATTGGTGGCAAATGAGAACCACCTAGGAAGAGTGGCTCAGGATGTGTTCCTTGATGAGCAGACCTGGGTCGACCACTTCTCTCATTTATACAAAGCCCAGGAACATACGGGGTCAAGAGAAAACAATCAGCCCTGGCTTTCTTCATGCACTTGCACTTAAGAGTTTGTTATAGGAGAAACTGAGTTAGCTATTGACATGGTTAAAAATGGTAAGGCACCAGGCCTAGACAAAGTCCCAGGCGACTTATATAAACACGAGATAAACATCTGGGCACCTTATATTAACAATCTTTTTAATACTCTAGTAGCAGGTGCTGATTTTCCTGACAGTTGGAGGGGTGCATAAATTGTTTTGATTTTTAAAAAGGGCGATAGGATTGACCCATCCAACTATCGCCCGATCAGTTTAATGGATGTTTTACAAAATAAATTTGCCAGGTATATTTACTAAGTTCCAATCAGGTTTTAGGAGTAGTATAAGTACTATTGATCAAGTTTGTAGACTATGTTGCCTTGTTTGGAAATATGTTTACTTAAGGAAAGGGCACATATATGTTGCATTTGTTGACCTTAGGGCTGCATTTGATTTAGTTTCGCAAGATCTTTTATGAGATAGTCTGTATTCGCAGGGGTTGCCGGTCTGCTTACTTCAACACAGCATGCTGCATAGTCTGGAATCATATCAGACGAATAATCACAACAGTGTTAGTCATGTAGTAAATTTGAGGATATGGGAATGTATGAGTGAGCCCTTGGAGGTGTCGCCACAGCTACACAACTTGATTAGATCATGTACACATGTACTTGCCAATTTGTGGTTAAATGCCTATAATTTGACATGCATGCAAGGAAGGAGTGCATTTGTTGCAGGACGCATTGTGTACCAGTATTGACCAGCACAGCACCTTTCTGTGCAATGACCCTATGGGACAGCAAAGCTGCTGCATGTCAACCACACATTTGTCTGCACTTCTTTTCAAACAGTGGTAGTGTGAACACATTTATTTTAGTGCTAAGGAATGCACCCTCACCCAACAGTGCTATGTTGTCTGATTTGAGCACATGTTTGTCAATGTTAAACAAGGATCACCATCATGCACTTGATCCATCAATGAACTATTGTATTTTTCATGTGTGACACATTCTGATGACCAACTACTAACATGTGAATTTGAGAACTGTTACACATGTCACTGTAAAGAGTATATTATAGACATATTTTACACACAGTGTGAAAATCAGACACTCCACGATATTGAAGGTGCCCTTGTGTGAATGGTTCTGTGTGATGTGTAATGACAAATGAGCTTAGCAGAGTACCAATGTCAAACCCTCAACACCTAAATGCAGTGTGAAAGGATGTCTGATGCATGAGTTGAGATTGTCCTGCATTGATTTTCTCATGCCTGCTTCGGCACTGAGTCTGAGATAGTCTGTCTAAGACTATGTTGTGACAACAAAATGTTCTTTGGCCAAAGAGGCCATCTTACTTGCATCAACATGGAAAAGAATCACAGGATTCCTTGTCAAATACACAAGTATTTGATGTGATAAATTTATGTACCAACAATCCTTGTTACATTGTAAGAGTTTTCCTGACAAACTTGCTGATGTTTCATCATGTCAGTCAGCCCTCTGTGACACCTACTCACGTTGTCATTGTGGTTATGTGGCATGCACATTGAATAACTAACTGTAAATGTCAACTGGAACTGTTAATATTAGACAGGACAGTTATCTACATTCACATCAGTGCTGGTGTCAATGTGTTCCAGGTCTGTTCACACACATCAAAACCATTACTCAAATGTATCTTCTTAAATGTGTACACTCTGGGATGTACCTACAATGGCTGGAGTGATGAACAAAGTTTGAACTGATGGGCTCTTTATTCAGTTGCTCACTATGTACCATATTCATCAGGAACATATTTCCCTGAAAAGTGAGCATAATTACTTTGTTGTAGCAGTGGACAAGCTGACCTGTACACATTACATCATGTCAAGGAGCCAGGATCATTGTGAGTTTTTGATGAAATCATGCACAAACATCACATATGTGACTGCCCATTGTACCTTACTGACATCAAACTAAATGTGTCATGAGTACACACAGACACAGCTTACGTCAAATCACAGTTTTTTGGGTGACACAGCTGATAAGAGAGGTGCAAAAAAAAGAGTGAGGTGCAGAAAATAGAAAATGAGGTGCAGAAAGAGGCAAGAGAGGTGCAGAAAGAAGCAAGAGTAGTGCAGAAGGAGGAAGAATGGTGCAGAAAGAAAGGAATGTAGTACAGAAATAAATGGTATTAATGTCTTTATTTGGATATAAAATAACATCCTTAAAAGGAGCACCAGCAACAATACACATTGTGCAAACTAAAAACTGACATCAAATAACCAACGGTGGGTAGGTACAGGTTTTCCACATGGCATTGTGCAACTCTCTATTATAAACAGTTCACATGGCGTTAAACTAACTTTAAAAGAAAAGGGGGTCGTTATACCAATGATTAGCAGTATTGGACTTGAAAACTAACCAACCGTTGACAAGTAATTACAAGTTTTTAAAAGTAGGTTCAGATAAAAAAAGCAGCAACAGTTGAATAGCAGCGAATTATAGGAAAATACAGAAATTAAAAGAGAACTTTTTAGCAGCTTAAAAATGGTGCAATTTAATTTAGGCTGTTGCCGACAGGGGGGTGCATGCAAAAAATTGCGATATGTAAGGCGTATGTAGGTTGTGAGGCCTACATTTAAAGCTGTATTTTCTGGCCTTAGGGCCGCAATGATTGCTTGTCTGCAGGACCGGATTCCCAGCCTGTTCCACTCTCCTTTCAATATGCGTCTACACTGTGACATAAGTGCTGGGCAATGACAGACCAAGTGCTCCAGAGTTTCAGCCGTCCTGCCACACCCTCTGCACCATAATACATCTGACGTGCGACGCCAGCCTGGCAGATCTTTTAAAAATTGCCAGTCACCGAGTCTAATGGCCATAAAACTACGTTTTAGATGCAGGGAGTAGGTGCATGACAGGTAGGTTGTGGGAGCTAAACGCCCGTACGAGTTCATGATAGCCCATGCGTGTCTGCGTTTGGCAAGGTGGTTTTTATCGGTGATGAGGGAACTCGTTCGGACACATTTCTTAATGGTAGTTTTAAATGCTGTCGTACTGGGATTGAGGTCCCATAGGTCACCCGCGGAGAGTTCTTGGATGGAGTCTTTAAAGAGGTGACCATACAAGCCCCCTGGGTTTTTCTCGGTGATGTCTAGCCAAACTAGTGACTCTAATGAACCTGTATCTGCTTGTCGGAGTTTATGGCAAGATTTAGGTAGGTGCCCATGCTGAAGACTTCATAGTTTAACACACCCTGTTCCAACCTAATCTGGGCAGCAGAGGCATTTTTGGGCAAGCAAGGACTTTTTTTAAATACATTTTAGTCACGTGTTGATTTAGGTTCATATTTAGTTTACCCCTAAAAATCTCAATACCATATGACAATGTCGGACCAATTTTTGCTCTCATAACCACCAATAAAGGTGTTAGACTTGGGCCAGACAGTTTTTTGGAGAGCTTGGAGAGGGTCACCTGTAAGGTCACAGCTTTAGCTGTTATCTCCTTACGCTATTGCACAAAATTGCCCCTTGAGTCAAAATTAACCCCTAAGTATTTGTATGCACTTCCTACTGCAACACTCATGTTGTTATACGTCCATCCTCCCCTGACTTTTCTTTTTTCCCAAAGGTGACCACTTGGGTTTTCTTCAGGTTAACCTCTAACTTATTTACAGTGGTGTAATTATGTAGTTCAGCCAGAAGCCTTTGTAAACCTACATGAGTGAGACTGAAAAGCACTAAATCATCAGCGTAGAGCAAGTTGCTTATGGGAACGCCACCCATCTTTGGTGGGTGACTATTAGTTTCTTCTAAAGCTGACGGCAAATCAGCTATAAACAAATTAAAGAGAAGTGGGGCCAGCACACAGCCCTGTTTGACACCCCTGGTTGTCATGATTTTCCGAGAGAGATGTGTGCCGGACCCCAACTTCACCTGGACCCATGTGTCTGAGTGTAACTGAATAATTGCCTCCAGGAGTTTTCGTGGGATTCCCCATTTGTTAAATTTTTCTAATAGGGCTGCCCTAGGAACCCGATCGAAGGCGGCTTTAAAGTCAACAAAGCAGCAAAAAACGGCCCTGGATGTTAAACAGACGTCGACAATTATGGCCAGTGTCAATGAATTGGTCATAGTCCCGGATTTGGCAGTGAAGCCTGTTTGATTCATTGGAATCAGGTTGTTCTCGTCCACCCATGCTCTCAGCTCGTTCAGGAGAATGCCTGCATAATGCTTATCCTCAATATCGAAGATAGCAATTAGTCTGTTGTTGCTTGGTGATGAGTGGGGACCTGATTTGTAAATTGGGTGGATTATTGCTCCATGCCAAGAGTCCGGTATGATCGAGATTCTGAGGGAGTAATTAAAAAGGTTGCTTAAATGACCCGACCACAGTGCTATGATTGATTTGAATAATTTCCGTGGTAGGCCATTGGGGCCCGGGGCTCCGTCCGATCTTGCTTTTAACAGTACTTTAGTAACCCTTTCTTGATTAGTCTGCAGATCGTCGGTGCAGGGTTCCAAGTAAACAATAGACCTACTCCAGCTCTTGCTCGGGCTTATTTGCATCAAACTGGGAGCACATGCGTCTGTTGGCATTTTTCATTCTGGGGACTTAAAGTGATCAGCCAGAAAAGCAAACCAACTAGCTTCTTGAATGTTGGCTGACCCGAAGCTAGACTAGCTGGAGTTTTGCCGATTAATTAAGGCCCAGAATTTCCTTGAGTTGCGATTTTTACTCTCCCATATTAGTTTGCACCAGAATTCATTTTGTTGGTGTTGCTTTTCTTTTTGTATTGCCTGCCTAAACGATTTTTGAGCAGATTTGTATGCCATAAAGTGCCCAATATCTCCTGGAAATTTCATCAGAGACCGCAAGGCGCTGTTTCTAGATGTCTTCAGTGCCCTTGCCTCTCGTGAAATTGTGCACTGGCGGCTGGCAAAGTCCATCTGAGAGTTCTGTTTGGTTGGGAAAAGAGTTATCAGTTGTACGCAAAGCCTCGACTATGCAGCAGCTGGAGAGAACCCCGGGTCGGAGCAGTCAGGAGTGAAAGCCAGACTTGCCTCCGTAACAGAGGGTATTATGTCATCACTCCATCTTAGGCGTTTCAAGTTGTCGCAGTACGTTCCTGTAGATGTAATTGGGGCAGGTTTGTGGAACTCTGGCATTATTTTGAGGGTTATGGACTGAGGACGATGGTCGCTTTCAGTTCGCGGGTGCATACTAAAATTGCCCAGATGTTTCAGCAGAGCCGAATTGCAGATGATATAGTCTAAATAGGAATGCTTGCGCCCATTCGTCCAAGACCAATTTGGTGGTGTGTTGTTCGTGGATCCTCCACTCATTACCAGAAATCCTGCACTGTGTAGTTGCAACACGCACAGATCACAGTGGACTTGGTTTGATGGTTTGGACTGTGCTTCGACATCTGCAAGTGCAAATGGGATTAGCCCTTCACAATCTTCCATGTTGCCCTGGAAAAGGTTGGTGTTAAAGTACCCTGTGATTATGCAGACAGCAAGGGGTTGTTCCACAGCCAGGCCTCGCACGATTTTCATTAGGCGGGTTGGATGGATCTTTTTGTGTGCGGGTACTGGGGTTGATGTAAATGTTAAGCAATAGGAGCGGACGTTGTTTACTCCACACGTTGATTTTGACTCCCAGTAACCAGTCTTAGTCGAAGATTAGCGGCACAATTGGCCCTTTTAGATTGTTGGACACATAGATCGACAGGCCCCCTTTAGGGTGGCCGTAGTGACTGTCTCTAATTGCTGGTTTCCAGAATTCAATGAAGCCGGTCACTGGGGTGTTTTGGATGGCCCATGTCTCTTGGAGTGCTATTGCAGTGTGCCCAAATATGAAAGAGTGTGTTTCCAAATTAGTGTTTTTGTTTTGGAGACCACTAATGTTCCATGAGGACAAAGTAAATGAAGGATCACGGTCTGGGATTGGGTATTTTTCAGATGGAAGTCTGTGGACAGACGCTCGGGGTTAAGTCGTCCTTAAGTGTACTTTGACCGGGAGTGACTGTCCTAGGGGGTTGGTTGAGGGGTGCTTAGTGTTTTTTATTACTAGTGTTTGCAAATATCGGAAATAATTTGGGGGGATCAATTGTTGCATTTAATCTTAATTTATTTCTCTGTTTGCGCTGGCGTTTGCGATCCTTCTTACTAATGTGAGGGACAGGAACAGAAAGAATATCTAAAGTGGGAATGACCGCGGTGGCTGGGCTGGCAGGCACCATTGCCCTATTGTCGTTGGTAGAGAGCGAATGCCCATTTGCTGGGTCAGTGTTTATGGCCGAGGGCGCAGACAGCACTGCTGGGGTGAAGGTGCCCTTGGAACAATGGGGGACTTCTCGGTTGACAGTCTCAGTTACCAAGGATTCCGACGCCCTGCTTTGCTGTGGCGCGTCCACTGAGCCATGCATAGTGTCGAGTGAATCAGGGATCACGGTTGAAAACATTTGATTTGGGTGTTGTGAACATTCAGATCGGTTGCCTCCCTTCAATTGCTTAACCTCGTTTATGACAGTAGATAAAAAGGTCGGAAACGAGGATAGCGAGTCGATGATGGGCGAGCAACAGCAAACCGATTGCAATAATTTGGAAGGTGATTGCGCTCCTGTAATTAGCTTATTTAGTTTGTCGATTTATTGTCAATCCCTGCTGTGAACAGTGCTAGAGTGCTCAGCAGGTCCACCTGAATGTCCAGTTTGTTAGAATGATAATTTAAAGCGGTGACTGTTGATTGAAAAGTAAGTAATAATTGGGGCCAAATACTCGATTTTATAAGGGCATCCGGCTGTGACTCTGTTTTTAATGTTAAATTAGGCGAGTTCTGGGGATTTTTGAAAAAGAAAGACAGGTCCGCTAACAGTTGGTCAATGGAGTACATTTTTTGGGATGATTTTGGGGAGGCTATTATTTCCGCTGGTAATGCACAAAAATGTTGTTGAAGGTTTGTCAAGTGTACACTTCCCTCTGAAGGACTTGGGTCATGGGAAATGAAGGAACTAAGTAAATCGAACTTAGATACAGGAACATTTTGTGCGTGTATTTGTGGAAAGATTAGGTGAGAATGGGGCGCTTCTGGGCCCTCCCTAGGCACTCCATGTGTTTGGGGGAAAGAGGCTGGGAGCTTCTCTGATTGCTCTGCATGGGAGCTTTCATTGGGGGCTAAAGTCAAAGGGAGTAGTTGACTGGAGCAAGCCTCTTGCTTGGTGGGATCAAATTGGGGCGGAAGTTGCCTTGGAGCAAGTTGGTGACTTGGTTGTAAATTTTGAAAGTCTCTCCCCATGTGAGTCGGAGATGGTGGTTGACTAAGGCAAGCCTCTTGTTTGGGGCAGTCATGTTGGAGGGAAGGCTGACTTGGAACTGATTGAAGACTTGGTGATGGATTTTGAGAGGCTCTCCGAGACAGGTCCTCCGGGACGGTGTTCAGGTCGACGAGTGGAGAGCCAAAGATGAACAGGTCCATGATTGGAGCTGGCTTGTTGATTAATGAAGACTGCATTTGGGACGAGTGCATGTTTGGGTCTGCAGTTCACTCGAACTCGCAGGGCTTGTTTACCTCTAAAGGATGAAGAGGAAGGGTCGACTTAGCCCCACCCGGAGCTTTTTTAAAGTAGTCCAGAAGGGTGAGGGATCTTAAGCCTTTCGAGGATGGAGCACATAAGGGGGCTGTACCCATATTATTGGAATATTGCCCTCCGTTTTATGGAGATTTGGGGGCCTTCAATGTGACCTTGGGTATCGGTGAGCTCACCGGGTTAGCTGATGGGTGTTCCGCTGTGATTTCCGAATGTTTAATTTTTTCTTCTGTTTTGTTATCGCCAGGGCTTTTCTTATATTCCCTGATCTCATCCTCTTAATGTTGGAGGAGCTGTTCGAGGGACTGTTCAAGCCAGTAAAGATGTAGGCTTGGATGAGGGGAAACGTCTTCCCAACACTCTCTATATTGCCGGCAGCATTTGATTGTGTTTGCTTGGCTGTGATTGCTTGATTGTAGTTGTGTTTACTTGGTGTTAGCTGAGTCAAAAAGCCCTAGACAGTCACTCCAAGACGGGCCTGAGGTAGTGCAAACTGGGATGCACCCCCTTAACTGCCTATGAAGTGTTTTGTAGAGGGTAGGCAGACTGTAAGGGGCAGGGGTGCAAGGGAGCACTTCTAGGCAGGGCGCATCTGTGTTCCCTTGTGTGCCCCGTATGCCCTGTATGCCACATATGCCAAACAACGCCTAGAACCCAGAGCCCAGAGCCACAATATCCATTTGCTCGGCACCAGCAAACAATGTCTATGGCTCCTCTCTCGGGAACGACTCCCTGATACTCCCAATGCTCTCCCAGGTGTAAAATAGCTGCTTACCAGGTTCTCTGCCGTGTTCTCCAACACTGAGGCTTTGTGTAATTATGGCGGCAAATGTGGCAATTCGCAGTCTGCTGCTAGCTTATCCTGGTCAGAGCAACTACCCGAGCTCACTCTGGCTCTGCCTCAGTGTCCATCTACGTCGACTTTGCAGAGATGCCGCGCCCCCCCCTGCAGGCTTCAACTAGCTTCCGCTGTCTTCCTGCTTGCCGGAAGCCAAGCGCCTGGGAGCCGGGAGCCGGGAGCCGGGACCTAGATGCTTTTTTACCGGCTGCCAGATAAAAATGCAAAGTGTGGGAAACCGGGTGCCTGGTGCCGGTCGCAGTTGAAACTCAGGCGGGGTGAGATGACCTGCTTGCCCTCTTCTTGCCTGACCGCCATCTGCTTGTTGCTCGTAGCTCGTTGCTCATGAAAAGTGAAAAGTGGAGAATGGTGACTGGAATCAGCTCGCTACTGTGCTCTAGCGGTCCTAATCATTTGCCTCAGTACAGAAATAGTCGAGTGAGGTACAGAAAGAGGCAAGGGAAGTGTAGAAAGATGCAAAAGAAGTGCAGAAAGGGGCAAGAAATTTGCAGAAAGAAGCAAGAGAGGTACATAAAGAGGCAGGGGAAGCACAGAGAGGAAGGAATGTACTGAAAGAAGAAAGAGAAGTGCAGAAAGAAGCAAAAGAGGTACAGAAAGAAGCACCAAAGGTGCATAAAGACAGAGGAGAAGTACAGAAAGAAGCAAGAGAAGTTCAGAAAGAGGCAAGAGAAGTGCATAAAGAGAAAGAATGTTGCAGAAAGAAGCAAGAGAGGTACAGAAAGATAGAAGGGAAGTATAGAAAGAGGCAAGAAAAGTGCAGAAAGAGGAAGACAGGTGCAGCAAGAAGAAGAAAGGTGCAGAAAGAAGCAATAAAAGTGATGAAAGAGGCAAGAGAGGAACAAAAAAAAGCAAGAGAGGTACAGAAAGAAGCAGAAGAGGTGCAGAAAGAAGCAAGAGTGGAGAAGAAAGACTCAAAAGAGATTAAAAAGAAGCAATGGAAGGGCAGAAAGATGAATAGTGGGGCAGAAACAAGGAAGAACAGTGAAGAAAAAGGCAATAGAAGTTAAAACAGAAGAACGAGAAATGAAGAAAGAGGCAAGAGTAGTGTAAAAAGAGGCAAGAGAGGTGCAGAAAGAAGCATGAGAGCTGGAGAACGAGGCAGAGTAGTAAAGAAAGGTGAAGAAAGAAGAAAGAGAAGTACAGAAAGAAGCAAGAGAAGTGCAAAAAGAGGTAAGTGCAGAAAAACAGAAGGGAAGTGCAGAAAGAGGCCACAGAAGTAAATAAAGATGAAGAAAGGTGCAGAAAGAAACAACAAAAGAGCAGAAAGAGGCACGATAAGTTAAGAAAGAGGAGGAAAGGCGCAGAAATAAGCAAGAGTAATGAGGAAGCGGCAATGGAATTGTAGACAGAGAAAGAAAGGTGCAGAAAGAAGCAAGAGAGGTTCAGAAAGAAGAGAGTGAGGTGCAGAAATAAGTGAATGAGTTGCAGAAAGAGGCAGGAGGTGCAGAAAGAAGCAAGAGTAGTGCAGAAAGAAGAAGAATGGCGCAGGAAGAAGGGAGTGAGGTGAAGAAATAAGCAAGTGGAATGCGGAAAAAGGCTATACAAATGCAGAAAGAGGCAAAATGAGTGCAAAAAGAGGCAAAAGAAGGGCAGAAAAGGGCAAGAGAAGTGCAGAAAGAAGCAAGAGAGGTACATAAAGAGGCAAGGGAAGTGCAGAATGAGGAAGAAAGGTACATAAAAAAGAAAGAGAAATGCAGAAAGAAGCAAGAGAGGCACAGAAGGAAGCACAAAAGGTGTTGAAAGACGGAACAGACATGCAGAAAGAAGCAAGAGATGTGCAGAAAGAGGCAAGAGAACTGCAGAAAGAGAAAGAAAGTTGCTGAAAGAAGCAAGAGAGATACTGAAAGAAGCAAGCAATGTGATGAAAGAGGCAAGAGAGGTACAGAATGAAAGAAGACAGGTGCAGAAAGAAGCAAGACTGGTGCAGAAAGAAGCAAGAGAGATGCAGAATCAAGTAATTGAGGTGCAGAAAGATTGAAGACAAGTACCGAAAGAATGAAGAGAAGTACAGAAGGAGAAAGACATTTACAGAAAGAGGTAATAGAGGCACAGAAAGAAGAAAGAGAGATGCAGAAAGAAGCAAGTGAGGTTCAGAAAGAAGCAAGATAGGTGCAGAAAGAGGTATGAGGATCAGAAAGAGACAAGCGAGGTGCAGAAAAAATCAAGAGAGGTGCAGACAGAGACAGGATAAGTACAGAATGAGGCAACAGAACTATAGAAAGAGACAACAGAAGTGCAGAAAGAAGCAAGAGAGATGCAGAAAGACGCTAGTTGGAGAGCAGAAAGAAGCACAATTGGTGCAGAAAAAGCAAGAGAGGTGCAAAAACAAGCAAGAGAGGTGCAGAAAGAGGAAGAAAGCTGCAGAAATAAGTAAGAAAAGTACAGAAAAGAGTGAGGTGGGTGCAGAAAGAATCAAGAGAGGTGAGAGAGGTGCAGAAAGAAGCAAGAGAGGTACAGAAAGAAACAAGAAAGGTACAGAAGGAAGCAAGAGAAGTGAAGAAACAGGCAAGAGAGGTGCACAATGAGGCACAAGAAGTACAGAAAGGGGAAGAAAGGTCCAGAAAGAATGAAGAGCTGCACAGAAAGAAGCAAGAGAGATGCAGAAAGAGCAAGTGAGATACAGAAAGAAGCAAGATAGGTGCAGAAAGAGGTAAGCGAGGTTCAGAAAGAGACAACAGAAGTTCTGAAAGAAGCAAAAGAGGTGCAGACAGAGGCCAGATAAGTGCAGAAAAGGGCAAGGGTGGAAAAACCCTATGTGTCCTGGCTTCTAAGGCATTGAATTCCATGCCCAAAGAACTGAGACTGGTGGACTTAGAGAACCCATTCAGGAAACAACTTAAGACTTGGATTTTCAATCTGACAGATGTATTGGCCGCCATTTAGACCTCACCTCTGTTTTCTCCCACTTTCCTCAGCGCCAGGTTGATCCTTCCGGAGCGACAGTTCGCGCTTCATAAATCCCAAATACAAATACAAATACAATTGGACTGCAGAAAGAAGACAGAGAGATGCAGAAAAACTCACATTAGGTACAGAGAGAAGCAAAATTGGTGCAGAAAGAAGCAAGATAGGTGCGGAAACAAGCAGGAGAGGTGCAGAAATATGCAAGGAAAGTGCTGAAAGGAGCGAGGTAGGTGCAGAAAGAAGCGAGAGGTGAGAGATACAGAAAGAAGCAAGAGAGGTGCAGAAAGAAACAAGAGAGGTACAGGAGGAGGCAGGATTGGTGCAGAAAGAAGCAGGATAGGTGCAGAAAGAAGCAAGAGAGGTACAGAAAGAGGCAATAGATGTGCAGTAAGAAGTAGGAGAATGCAGAAAGACACAAGAGAGGTGCAGAAAGACGGAACAGTGGTGCAGAAAGAGGCAAGAGAGGTGCAAAAAGAAGTAAGAGGGTGCAGAAAGAGGCAAGAGGGGTGCAGAAAGTAGCACGTTGGGTGCTGAAAGAGGCAACAGAGGTGCAGAAAGACGTAAGACAGGTGCAGAAACAAGCAACAGAATTGCAGAATGAGGCAAGAGAATCGCTGAAAGAAGCAACAGGGGTGTAAAAAAAAGCAAGAGAAGTACAGAAATAGGCATGGGAGGTAGAGAAAGAGGCAAGAGAGGTGTAGAAAATGAGAAGAGAACTGAAGAAATAGGCAAGAAGGATGCAAAAAAGGGAAGACGGGAACAGAAAGAAGCAAGAGAGGTACAGAAAGAAGAAAGAGGTATGCAGAAAGAGGCAAGTTTGGTGCAGAAAGAAGCAATTAAGGTATAGAAAGTAGCAACAGAGTAGCATAACGATGTTAAAGAGGTGCAGAAAAAAGGAAGGGAAGTACCGAAAGAGACAAGAGAATTGCTGAAAGAATCAACAGCGGTGTAAAAATAAGCAAGAGAAGTGCAAAAAGAGGCAACTGAGGTGCAGAAAGAGGCAAGAGAAATTATAGAAAATGTTGAGAACTGCAGAAATAGGCAAGAGGGATGCAAAAAGGGAAGAAGGATGCAGCAAGAAGAAAGAGAGGTGCAGAAAGAGTGAAGATGAGTGTAGAAAGAGACAACAGGGGTACAGAAAGAAACAGGAGAGGTGCAGAAAGAGGCAAAAGAAGTACAGAAAGAAGCAGCAGAGATGCAGGAGAAGGCAAGAGAACTGCAGAAAGTGGAAAGAAAGAAAGTTGCAGAAACAGGCAAAAGAGGTGCAGAAAGGGGGAACACAGGTGCAGACAGAGGCAAGAGAGGTGCAGAAAGAAGGAAGAGCAGTGCAAAAGAACCAACAGAAGGGCAGATGGAGACAAGAGGGCTGCAGAAAGAGGCAAGGGAAGTGAAGAAAGAAGGAGCAGAGGTGCACTAGGAGGCAGGAGGGGCAAGACAGCTGCACAAAGAGGGAAGCAGTGTGCAGAAAGAGCCAAGAGGGGTGCAGGAAGAGACAACAGAAGTGCAGAAAGAAGCAACATAGGTGCAGAAAAAGGCAAGTGAAGTACACAAAGAGGCATGAGAGGTGCATAAACAGGCAGGAGAGGTGCAGAAAGAGGGAACAGGGGTACAGCAAGAGACAAATTAAGTGCATAGAGGCAAGAGTAGTACAGAACGAAGCAAGTGAAGTGCAAAAAGAGGCAACAGAGATGCAGATAGAGGTAAGAGAGGTGCAGAAAGTGCAAGAGTTGAGAAGAACAATGCAAAAGAAGTACAGAAAAAGAAAGAAAGGTGCAAAAACAAGTAACAGAAATGCAGACTGAGGCAAGAGAGGCGAAGAAAGAAGCAAGAGTGGGTTACACACCATTAGTACCAATGTGATACCCACATTTAGCAATGCGTAACAGGTGACCATTCTAAGGCCTTCCACCATGCTGTAAAACTTGTAGCTGCATTTTTGATAATGTTTGAGCCGTTTAAGCTAGAAACAAGCTTTTTTTTGTTCAAATCTGCAGATTATGCAGCAGATGATGGATTATGTGGCAAATGCAGAAAAAATTTATAATTGTGCAAACGTCTGTGCAGCCAAACAGTCGCATATTTCCAGTGGCCCTGCTCATACCCCTGACTAGGTCCAGAATGACTCCTCAGTAGTTGAAATGAGGAAGACTAATTCTGTGGTTACCACTCCACAACACAGACTATCATACCACACAATTACTCTCCATAACACATAATCTCACTCTACATAATTCCTGTACACTAAACACCAGACACTTTCTATCTACATCATTTCACTGCACAACATACCAAATAATTCCACTTGACACAACCTACATCCACTCTACTCCAAGAAACATTAATAAAACAATTTTACATTTACAGCAGAACCGAGTCACAAGAAAAAAGGAAACCTGCTCTAGCTTCCAAACTCCAAAACAGATTGCTTTTCCACAAAGGGAGCTGCATATTAGCAGATCCCTGTGTGATAAAGTAATTCTGGCCCCCACAGGAGTGGGGGAGGTGGCGGGACTGTGGGGGCATTGAGCTCCCCAAACGGGGCCTGATGTGACATGTGTGCAAACAATTTCTGTGGCATGTTTTAAGCTGTGGGATTAAGACCCCTTGAATCCTGAGGGATCCTGGGCACCAACTAGCCCACCAGGTACCTCCAGTAAGAGCCACAGAGTTGTGCTGCAGAGAGGTGTAAAAAGGGGCATGGCTTCGGACCACCTCACTTAATCCCCCGACATAAAATGCACCACAAGGTGCATTTGCACACTTGTCACAACAGGCCCCACCTCCTCCCTGCACCACTGTGCAAATGCGCCCTGTGGTGTATTTTAGGTTGGGGATTAATTCCCCTTCAATCATGAGGGTCCCTGGGAGCCAACTAGCCCACTGGGTACCTCCAGTAAGCGCCACAGGGCTGCATTGCAGAGAGTTGGTCTGAGGCCATGCCCCTTTATACACCCCGTTGCAAGGCAGCTCTGTGGCGCTTACTGGAGATACCTGGTGGGCTAGTTGGACCCCAGGGACCCTTAGCACTTAGGGGGACTTAATGCCACAAGTTAAAACAAGCCAAGTGTCGTGTTTATACATTGGTGAAGGCAGGGGTTGGAACCTGATGTGATACATGTGCAAACTCGCTCTATGGTGTGTTTTGAGTTAGGGTTTAAGTCCCCTTGTATCCTGAGTGTCCCTGGGGGCCAACTAGCCCACCAGGTACCTTCAGTAAGCACAACAGAGTTGAGTTGCAGAGAGGTGTAAAAAGGGGCATGGCCTCAGACCACCTCTCTGCAATGCAGCTCTGCACCCCCAGCGACCCTCAGGATTCAAGCGGATTTAATCCCCAATTTAAAACACACCATGGCGCGTTTGCACACTTGTCACATCAGGCCCAACCCCCTCCCTTCAAAACTGCTCAAATGGTCCCTATGGTGCGTTGCAAGTTGGGGCATTAAGTTCCCTTGAACACTGAGGGTCCCTTCGGTCCAATTAGCCCACCAGGTACATCCAGTAAGCGCCATGAGGCTGTGTTGCAGAGAGGTGTTAAAGGGGCATGGCCTTGGACCACCTCTCGGTAAAGCAGCTCTGTGGCACTCACTGGAGGTACCTGGTGGGCTAGTTTGCCCCCAGGGATCCTCGGAATTCAAGGGGACTTAATCCACCACCTTACAACGTGCTGGGGGCACATTTGCACAGTGGTGAAGGGAGGGGGCGGGGCCTGATATAAGAAGTTAGCAATAGTTTTGTGTGGGACTTACTGGTGGTAATAAAGGGATAGTTGTCTACCAAGGTTGACGTTGGGGGCTTACTACTCCTCCTGTTACCTTCAGTAAATCCGAAAACAGTGGGATTGCTAAGAGGTATTTTTGAGGCCACACTCACCTTTCTCCACTACTCTGGGAACATGACTGGTATGTTATAGTTAGAAATTAGCATTTAAAAATCCTTTGAAATTCACAAAAAAAATAGGTTTCAGGGACATTATAGTTAGAAATTAGCTTTTAAAACACTTTTGAAATTCACTGAAAAAAGCACAGGTTTCAGGCACTGTATAGTTAGAAATTAGCATTTAAAAACCTTAGAAATTCACTGAAAAATACATATGTTTCAGGGATGTTATAGTTAGGAATTAGCATTTAAAAAAACCTTTGAAATTCACTGAAAAAAACATAGGTTTCAGGCACGTTAGTAGGACATTTGACTCATAGAAAACCAGAGAAATTTGGCTGTTATAGTTACTTCAGATAACTATAACTCGCACCCCCGCAATGAACTGCTGAGGACGTTCCATATTACATCATCCATGACATGGTCAATGACTTCACTGATTATATCACTGATGACATCTCAAATGACATCACTGATGACACCATCCCTGTGAAAATCTGATGCACCTCCTCACACTCTAATATAACCTTTGAAACACCCACTGTAAAATACAGACTACCATTTCTGAAACCATCGACACACCAATACCAGTTACTACATATACACTAACTGATTCCTAGGTCTACACAAACATCAACTCATTCTCCCATACAATCACTCATACATGCAGCCACTCATCAATACAACACTATCATATGCACTCATACACCTATACAGACCACCACCACTCATCCATGGAATTACTCACACACCTAGTCAGTTATGCAAAGAATCAATCACACTCCCATTTACTCACCTACACAGTTATAAACACACAACCTCACATATTCATTCAGATACTAATGCATAAATATTCTCTTATATAATCACTGATACAAGTACACACTCATCCATACAGCCACTCTCACAATCACCGACTCTCACGTACTTTTACATATCTAATTACTTGGATATGTTCCACTCAACTCAACCAACTCACCCATACACACACTCATACACACCCATACAGTTGTTTTCACATGCACTTTTGAAGCCATACACCCAGTGAACCAACCACTCACACATCTATGCACAGAGTCACACACCTCCCACCAACCCACACACACACTCAGTCTCTCACACAAAGACCCAGGCAACCAATCAACAACCCATATAGATACTCAGGTATGAAACACATATTCAAAAATAGAAACTAACATTTTAAAAAGAATTGAGATAACCATACCAGTTCGAACAACCAATTCAGTAATTCCACCATCTATATACACATCCTCTCATTCAGCAACAGTTCTATATAGTCACTCATACATATACTCACTCATCATATGTAGTGATACACATATACATCCTGTTACACACCGACAGTCATCCAAAAGTTACTCACACACATACTCACACATGCAAATGAACTATTGAATATCCATTTATTTGCATATACAGCTATACACACACTAGTACATTACTTCTAAGGAAACTTACACATACTTAAACAATCACTTATAGAAACACATACTTATTTAAACAGGAACTCTTTTAATCTCTCACTTTCACATATACTCACTTATATACATCAATACTCACATATACTAGATTAAAACATATGTAGTTACTCAAAAAGACACTAGTGAGGCAGGCATTCACTCACTAACACACACATATTCACACTCATCCACCCATACAGTCCTACACATACGTTGTCTTAAAAACACATACAAACAGTGAGTCAGTCACCAACCCATGCAGCCACTTATACACAAAGTGAAACACTGATACATATATTTAAAATATTTAAAAATTACTCGCTAATGTATGTATTCACTAAGATACACTTTATAAGCCAGTTAACTAATCAATATTTTATTACAAATAAACATCCATTTACACACTTATTTAAACATTTATTCGTTCATCGACCTTTACAAATACATATATAAAACATATTGATATTTCAGAAAGACACACATTCACTGGATGGTGTCATCAGTGATGTCATGAGTGATGTCACTGACCATGTCATGAGTGATGTAATATGTGATGTCATCAGCAGTGCATTGCAGGCGCGCAAGTTATAGTGAGTCCAACTAACTATAACGTGGGAATTTCAATGGTTTTATGTCAGTAAAATTTCCAGCTAACTATAACTGGTGTGAAACCTATGGTTTTTTCAGGGAATTTAATAGATTTTTAAATGCTAATTCCTAACTATAACTGGTGTGAAACCTATGGTTTTTTCAGTGAATTTCATAGGTTTTTTAAATGCTAATTCCTAACTATATATAAGGCCCCGAACCTATGTTTTTTCAGTGAATTTCTAAATTTTGTTAATAGCAAATGTCTATAGCTATGAAATGTAATGTTTTTGAAAATGAATGAATCCTATATTATATTAGTATTTAAAACAATTTTTTTAATGTATATATATATTTTTTTGCCCTGGAGCGCTCCCGAGCGCGCCCCGGTGAGCGCCCCGGAAAGCGTAGTCTTTTGAAGCGCCCCAGGGCGCTCTGGAGAGCGTCCCGTTAGCGCTATTGCCGTGAACGAAAACATCATCGTGACCTATTGCGTAGCCGCGTCCACGTGATACGCACAGCGTAAGCGCACCCGGAAGCACTCGAGCGAATACGATCGCGCAACGTAAACATCCGACGCGCTTACGCGACCCGGGTTGCGCCCACGGGCGCGCCCGAGGGCGCGTTGTGTAAGCACGTCGGGTCATGTGACCTGAAAATAACACTTTTAATTGGTGCAGAACAGTTTTGGTTTCATATTGATGAAATCCCTGGTCTTCTGACCTGAAAATAACACTTCTCATTGGTTCAGGACATTTTTTTTTTCAAATGATGAAAGACCCCACCTTTTTTTCCTTATTCTGACTTTGTCCTTTGAGTGAGGAAGACCTGTTCTGAAATCTTTGAGGTATACTTTGTACTTTGAAATGGCTACAGTAGCAGCATCAGCTGTAGCATCTGCACCACCACCACCACCACCACCACCAAGAGGACCACCACAACATCACATTGGTGGTCAAGAAGAAGAGGAGGAGGAGGAAGAGGAGGAGGGGACGAGGAGGAGGTGGCTGGAAGAACACAATACCCCATACCAACCCAAGCCACACATTGTATGGGAGTTTTTTTCCATCCCTGAGGGAAAAAAGAGAGCGAATGCGGCAAAGGTGTCTTGCCTTATCTGTGACATGGAACTCTCAAGGGGTAACCCAAATAAAAAATATTCTTTTGGGAACAATACCATGATAAGGCACATGCAGCGCAAGCATCCTAACAACTATGCTGCCGCAGAGATGAGAGAACTGGCCAGCAACCCTCCCCAATCTACACCCAGCACCTCCAAACGAAAACAACCCACTCCATCGGGACCAGAGACAAGGGAGACCATCCCTTGCATTCAACCACGGTTTGGAGAATTGAGGGTCACCTGTATTTTTTGTGGTAAGACCATCTCCTATGGTGAGCATAGCCTAAAGCTCATCCTCCTTGCTGGTGACAACCACAATTGCCCCAAAAAACCCTAATTTTTTCCTTATTGTTTTTTTACTCCAGTTGAGCCATTTTCAATTCCCTGTCTTTTGTTTCTCCCCATAAAAATAACAAAAAAATACAAAATAGTTCGTAAAAGCCAAGAAAAGTACAAAATGTTCAAAAAACATAAAAAAATATAAAACAACAAAAAGAAGAAAAAACAGTTCTTTTTAGAACTACCTCCAAATGATAAAAAAAGGCTACACTTTTTGGAAATTCTATCATTCTTTTTTCCCCATGGAACGCTCCCCGGTACGCTCCGCGGTGCACGTACCGGGCGTTCCCCCCGCGCAAATCAAATTAAAAAAAATATATAGCCCCCACATCAAACCTAGGGGTTCAGGGGGTCTACTCTGCCCCCTTATAGTCATTTCCTCCTTTGTTTTTGCCACCTCTTGTGTCTCAATCCTACCGAGACACAAGATGGCGGCCGCTCTGGACTGTTTCGAATGTTTACAGACACCCGGAAGCCAATCAGCTTTCCGTGCGCACCTCGCGTGGCGCGCCCGGAGCGCGCCCCGGTGTGCGTACCGGAGCGCAGCCATAGATATATATATTTTTTTAACCTAAATTACTAAAAAACCACTGGAGCACATTTCTTGAGACATAGCAAAGGCACATCGGGCTACCAGTCCCTACAATTTTGCCAAGTTTGGTGGAAATCCATTCAGCCGTTCGGGCTAAAAGTGAGGTTGACCGCCCTATGGAAATTAACATAGGGAAAACATGTTTTGGGACCCCCCTTTTACCTCGGCCCCCGCTTGACGAATCCCCCCCAAACTTTCAAGGAAGGACCGGAGCTTCGCGAGGCAAATTTGAGGAAATTTTGAGGCAGATTCGTCAACCGGCGCCAAAATTATTCACAATAGAATTTTTAGATTTTGCATTGAAAAAAATCCTAACTATAACTACCTACTGGCGACCGCCAGTAGGTAATATATATATATATATAGATATATATATATATATATGTATATATATATATATATATATATATATATATATATATATATATATATATATATTCCACACTTCTTCGCTTTGTCAGAAAGGAATTTGGGAGCACACCTTTTGAATTCCACAATTTGGTTTATTTCAATCTTTTTAGCATGGAAGCAGATGATCTACGCGTTTCGATGCCACAAGTATCTTGCTCACGATCAACTTCCCGCATTTTTTTCAAACCATTAAAAGCATTCAAAATAATGTGTTACATCATTTCCTGTGTTACAATGCTAAGCATTGTGGATATTGTAGTTTTTATATAAAAAGAGTCTCTGGGTAAGATTTAATTAACAGAAAATCATAACCCCTTATTTTCAGTTTTATTCTCTTTTCAACTCTTAGAGCAAATCCCAGTTTTTTCAGTTCTTGGGTTTTATGATTTTAACTCTTCGGTGTGTCATTTTAATTTTAGGTTTTGTGTTGATCCCTCCAGTGGGATTTGTTCTCCTTGTTAGTTTCCTTCTTCTTTGTGGGGTCATTAACCTTATGATTATCTTTTTGTGTCTTTCTTTTTTTCTTTATTTTTTATTTTTTGATTTTCAGACGTTTTTTCTTTGGTGTCTTCCCTTCTTATGTTCTCATTCAAGATTGTCACATATTAGTGTTTTTCAGATATGAATGTATAACTCCTCCGATTGATTGAGGCCGTATGGACTTAGAATTCTGAAGTTTAGGATGTGATGTGACTCCTTCTGCCTTAGGGATTTTTCCCAGTCACCTCCTCGGATGTTCTTCGGTATAGTTTCTATACCAAAGAATTTTAATTTCTGCCAATCTCCATTATGCGCTTGCTCCATGTGCTTAGCAACAGCATTTGCTCTATCCTTGTGCGTAGTTGCTCTGGCATGTTCCATAATACGTTTTTTCAGTTCACCTTTTGTACTTCCCACATACATTAGTGGGCAGGGACACTCTATCCCATAAATTGTGTAATCTGTTTTGCAGGTGATTAATTGACGTATTTCCCATGTTTTGTTGTTAGGCATTTTAACTTCCTTTGTTTGTTTCGCAATTTGACACATTTTGCATCCATGACATTTAACAAAACCCGTGGTTTTGAGCCAGTCCTTTTTCTTATCCTTTTTCATTTTGCAATGACTGTGGATTAATTGATCCTTCAGGTTTGGTGCTCGCCGATAGGTTATGGTTGGGTGTTTTCCAACTATTTTTCCAACTGTTTCATCCAAATGCAGGATTTTCCAATTTTTTCTCAGGATGTGCATGAATTCCTTGCCGCCTTCGGAATAATCCGTGATGAGTCTGATCGGTTCCTGTTCAATTTTGTCCGTGTTTTCAGTTGGGCGTCTTAGGCATTCTGCTCTAGGTTTCTCATTCGCCTTTTTCCAGCATTTTTCCACATTTCCTTGGTTATATTTACGGTTCCTGAATCTCCTTTTCATTGAGGCGCTGTGTTTTTGCCACTCTGTTTCTTCACTGCATATTCTTTTAATGCGGAGAAACTCCCCGAGATTAGTGATGCTTGGTGGAAACTTGTGGCTTCCAATGTGGCATTGGTTGCAGTGGATTTTCTATGCAGGGTAAACTGGATTTGATTGTCCTTGATATAGAAGTGTGTGTCAAGGAAAGTTACTTCACGCTTCTACTTGCATTTGAATTTTCACATGATTTTAAACAATATCAAACATCAAAAGAGGACTGAACACCCATATTGTGTATAAAACAGAATTACAACATTTGGCGGCCATTTTGGAATGTCTTTTCGGCAACATATTCATATAATAAAGGAGAGGTTTGATCTTTAAATATCTGGAAGAAGTTCGTAGAATATGATACAATATTATTACTTCATGTTTTTACCCAACTTTAAAAGGAAAAATTAATTATTCCCAATTACGGAAAATATGTGCTTCAATACTCCCATGATTCTCATACCATTGTGGTAAAATCTTAAAAGCTCCAAAAAGGTCTCAAAAATGCAATAACAGTCATTAGAATGCCCGTCTGGGTTCCACATAATGCTTCTCTCACCCAAGTTGGCATACATGTCAGTGCAATGACAAAACATCGTATCGCGCGAGCATGCACAGATTAACTGCAGGATTGCTTAATTTAATCCTTACCTTAGTTATCTCTTTTGATTATAAATCTCACTGTCTCTGTCACCTCATCTTGTTTATTGGGATGTAATAGCTCAGTTCTTGGTACTTTCTCTACCCTGTCACAGGCTTCACCAATGGTTTTTACATTGTAACCCTGTTCCTTAAAATGATTGCCCATAACCGCTTTTTCAACTTCATAAGCTGCATTTGTGCTGCAATTACGTTTAGCACGTAATAGTTACCCATAGGGGATGATGCCATTAAAACTATGCGGGTGTGACCTCATAGTACTCAAAATTTTGTTTCCTGCTGTTTTCGTATGGAACAAACTGGTTTCTATTGTTCCTACCCTAATCTCAATAGTAGCATCCAGAAATTCAATAGATGTGTTACTGATGTGCTCAGTGAACTTAAGATTAGAAGCGTTCACGTTGAGTTTGCTCACAAAAGCCCTTGCTGATTTAGCATCCCCACTCCAAATCAGAAAAATATCATCAATGAATTGCAGCCACAGGACCAAGTTGTTGTCAATTTCCATCATTTGTGTGGAAACCTCCTCTTTCCACCAGCCCATGGAAAGATTAGCATGGCTGGGGGCGAAGCAGGTGCCCAACGCTGTGCCCTGTGACTACCTGCAGAATTAATCATCAAAGATGAAAACATTATTAGTGAGACAGAATTGAATCATCTCTACTAACATTTTTGAGTGATGTAATACGGAAATGGAGCGTGTCCTAAGGTAATGTCTGATAGCCTGTATGCCCAGTTCATGCTTGATACTGGTATAAAGACTACACACATCTAGGGTGACAAGAGTATATTTATCATACCAATATATACCATCAATGATTGTTAAAAAATGTGTGGTATCTTTCAAGTTGGCAGGAAGAGCTACTACAAAAGGGCTTAAATAATGGTCGATGAACTGAGATATTTTCTAGCAGAGAACCCATTGAAGAGACTATGGGTCTCCCTGGAGGGTTCATCACATCTTTGCGTAATTTGGGGACTAAATAGAGAATGGGTATTTTCGGATGGGCATCCTTAAGATAGCTATACTCCTCCCACTCAAGTAAACCCTTCTCTCTCCATTCAGTCAACCTCTCTAAATCTCTTGTTCCACTGGCTGATCTCAGTGATATTTGAAGTGCTATAACATGTGGTGTCCCTCAGTTGTTTTATACCCTCAGCTAGATACTTCTGCTTGTCTAGTACCACCACATTTCCGCCCTTATCTGATTGGCGGATTACAATCTTATTATCATTCTTCAAATTCTCAACTGATCTGCTCAAATGTGAGATTCCTCCTATTGGATGGAATTTTCTTGTATAAATGTAATTTCTTAAGATCTTTAAGTACTCCCTTCTCAAAAAAGTCAACAGCTTTGCCATTGATATTTGGCAAGAATCTTGATTTGGGTTTAAATTTGCTCCCCGGGTTTGTCCCCAAATCAATTTCACAATTTTGTAGTACTTCCTCTCTAGACATATCCCCTCATCCCAAGGTGGATAAAGAGTGGAGAGCCTCTATGTCATCGATTTTTAAGTCACTCAATAGCTTCAACCCCTTTTCAGCTCCATTTTTAGTGGTTTGCGTCTCAAACCATTTTTTTAACTTCAATTTCCTAGCAAAGTAGAAAAGGGCAATTTTAGTCTGTATATAGTTCAAATTTATAGATGGACAAAATGACAAACCCAGTGAGAGGACCTCTATTTCCTGAATGGAAAAGGTTCGCTGAAAAAGATTGATGACAGTCATGCTTTCGCCTTCGTGCCCCTTGTCTCCATTCTCTCTGGCATTTTGTCGTCGCTTTTTCCTCCTCTCTTTGGCTTGTTTGTTCCTCTTGCTCTTCCTTTTCCTCTTCCTCCTTGTCCCCTTCCCCTTTGTGCCCCATGCTCCTGATAAAACTCTGTCCTGCCTTGTTTCATCAGTTGGAACTGTAATAAAAAAATGCTCTTCCTTTTCTGTAGGTCTTGGCTGGTTTCCTGGTTAAGACCAGATGTCAAAATGTCAGGAAGTCTCCCATCCGAAACTTCGCTTTCCCTCACTTCGCCCACTGTTGGTGTTGTTAAAGTGGTTAATACAGAATTTCCCGTTTATTTATCAAACAAATGATCATATTTATAATAGAAGGTGAGAGTGTAGCCTGCAGGATAATCTTTCAAATCTCGCAGGAACTTGCATTGAATTTTTGCTGCTATTTCTTCCTTAAGTTTAGTGATGCGAGTAGTTAGATGTTTTATATGCTTCTCCAATGCATCCTTTGATACTAATTGGCCCAATTGCTCCAAGATACCATCAATCTTTGCTAACAATTTACTTCTGTCCTTGAGGGCATTTTTTACCAAGATACACATGATGGTAGTTGAGCAGGCTGCAGAGTTATTGGACCACTCCTCTAACATCTTGGGGTCTGGGTCTTCAAATGTGGGGATGGTAAATATCCTCAGACCCCGAGGCACACGTCCCACATCGATGTATCTCTGGGGTGGCTCTGCCTCCCAACATTTCGACAGTTCTTACTTGTGCAATTTTTCTAGTCGACTGTACAGGGTTTGCGTTTTGATGGAAACTTTCGTACAATAGCAGACTATTTCTGTCTGTAGGTTTGTTATGGACCTTGGTACGTATTCCTTCAGAAGTAAGACTGATGTCTAAGTCTAGGAATATGGCGTGTTTTTCTTCGATCTTGTAGGTAAAAATCAGGGAGAGTCAATTCCATTAACCCAATTCAAAAACAAGAGTGCTTCCTCCGTGGTGCCTTTCCATACTATGAAGACATCATCTATGAATCTCTTCCATGTTTTCTGGTTCAAAGAGAATGGATTAGTGTCATTGAAGATGTTGTCCTCCTCAAATTGTTGGACATATTGCATGTTTGCACTATTTTTTCTTTTTATATTTCCACAGGTCAATGGACCTCTTGAGTGGATAAGGACTATAGGTCATATCCACAGAGTGGCACTACCTATACAGCATGGTAAGATTGGAACCCCCAATTCGGTCCTGATGAAAGCCATGTACCCTAGGGACATTGTGGCTGAAACATGTTGACCTCTTGTTTAAAAAAACTCACATAGCGGTGATTGGATGATTGCTTTCTTACTCACTGCACCTCTGGTTTTAAATTCCACATGGTTCCCTCACTAAATAAATTGGGGAACTCTTGATGGCTTTTTAACTCACTACTCCCTTAGGGCCCCCACTCACTTTAGAAAATGCATCCCTGTCGTCAGGTGTATGCCCGTCCTCCACCAAACCGGGTTTTTGGAGGGCGAGGACTGGCAGATGATGAAGCATGACACCTGGTGGTGTGTGATGCCAGTCCATCACTTTTTGTGAGATGCCCTCAGTACTGCTTGGCAATCTACATTCACTTGGTTATTTTCTAGAAGTGGTCTATATTTGTGATATATAAAACAGAATTACCACATTTGGTGGCCATTTTGAAATGTCCTTTAGCCAGCATATTCATATGATAAAGTTGTGGTTCGATCTTTAAATATCTGGAAGCAGTTCATAGAATATGATGCAATATTATTACTTCATGTTTTAACCCAACTTTAAAAGGAAGAATTATTTATTCCCAATTACAGAAAATTAGCGCTTTGACACTCCCATAATTCTCATACAGTTGTGGTAAAATCTTAACAGTTCCAAAAAGGTCCTGACACTGCAATAACAGTCATTAGAATGCCTGTGTGGGTTCCACATATTGCTTCTCTACACTATCCCACCCAAGTGAGCATACATGCCGGTGCAATGAGAAAAAATGTGTATCCTGTGAGCATGCACAGATTAACTGCTGGATTGCTCAATGTAATCCTTATGTCAGTTGTCTCTTTTGATTAAGCACATAAACAGTTGTATACTGTACTTGTAGTGGCTTCTAGTGCATGGCTGAAATATAATCTAGCAATGATGTAAAATTACAGTATACTACTGTTTATGTGTTTCATCAGAAGAGATACCTGCACAATGGCACCCACTTGGAATTTTTATAGACTGTGAACTGCAACTACCAGAATGCAAAAGACACATACATCCATTGAAATGCCCACTAGGGTGGGGTTTCAAGATACATTAGGAGCAGGTGTTTCACGAAAGCTATTGTTCCCTCATCCAAGCACACAAAGCTCTCCACAACACCGGCACGGCATACCTCAACAGACGACTCAGCTTCTACACCCCCACCCGCCTGCACCACTCATCAGCCTCACCCTTGCCACAATCCCCCGCATCCAAAGAACAACTGCCGGTGGCAGATCCTTCTCCCACCTTGCCGGCAAGACCTGAATCACCCTCCCCACCAACCTGCGGCAGACCAAAGACCTACTGGCCTTCAGCAGACTCCTCAAGACCTGGCTCTCCAATCAGTAGCAGCACCCCCCCCCCAGCACCGTGAGACCCTCACGGGTAAGTAGCATGCTCTACAAGTGTCCTGATTGATTGATTGATTCCTTTGCAAAGTGCCAGTGAGCAAGGACTATTTGGTGTCTGTAACACGTTTGGCAACATATTTTGATCTGAGATGCAATACTGAACTCACTTGCAGTACTCTGAATAAAAGGTGTTAAACTCGCCGTGTGTGGCATCTTCATTGAGGCAAAACCTACGTTTGGATTTGTAGCGGCTGATCCAGCCACGAAGACGCCCTGCTGCTGACTGAGCGGGTCTGTGCGTCTGGGGAAACCGAGGCTCAAAGGAATGGCAAGACTGCTTTAGAATAACCTTTCCAGTTCCCTCGACTCACATCAACCCACTGGGGTAAGAAATGTAGCTGAACAGAAGGCACAATGGAACCCACTTGGGATTATAATATACTATGAACTGCATCTACCAGAATGCAAAAGTCACGCCCATTAGGGCGGGGTTTCAAGATACATTAAGAGCAGGTGGTTCACGGACGCTATTGTTTCCTTTGTAAAGTGTCAGTAAACAAGGACTATTTGATGTCTGATGCGCGCTTGGCTACATGATTTGATCTGAGATGCGATACCGAACTCACTTGTAGTCCTCTGAATAAAAGGTGTTGAATTCGCTGTGTGTGGCACCTTCATTGAGGGGAATACTACGTTCGGATATATATACATATATTGGCGGTCGCCAGTAGGTAGTTATAGTTAGGACCTAGTTTCCATAAGAAATCCACAACATTCTATTTGGAATAAATTTGGCGCCGGTGGACGAATCTTCATGAATCTTTCCAAGAAAATGGCCTGCTTGGTTCCGCTCATTCCCAGAAAGTTTGGGAGTGATTCGTCAAGTGGGGGCCGAGAAAAAAAGGGGGTTCTAAAACGTGTTTTCCCCATGCAATTTTACATAGGGACCTTTAGCCAGGGCTACAGCCCGAACGGCTGAATGGAATTACACGAACTTTGGCAGAGAGGTAGAGTTCCGTTCGCAAATTGTACTTTTCGTTAAATGGTGTAAATCTGTTCAATAGTTTCTGAGAAAATTGCAAGTAAAATCATAGCAATGTCTAGAGACGGAGCTCAGCACGCGTACGGAAATCCGTTCAATTACGAGCGCGAGCTGCATGCTGATTGGCTGTGAACTGTCTGTCAACATTCGAAACCAGGAAGTGTTGGCAGCCATCTTTTGCCTCGGTAGAACAGAGTCACAAGAAAACAGTAAAACAAAGTTGAGAAATAAGGGAAGTGGCGGGCTAGAAACATTCTGAACCTCTAGGCTTGCTCAGGGGGGAGTACATGGATGTTTAGGCTCTATTTTGTTTTGTACAGAAAAATCGCGGTGTACGCGTACGGAAATCCGTACAATTACAAGCAGGAGCTGGATGCTGATTGGCTCTCAATACTCCAAACAAGGAAGTGTTGGCAGCCATCTTATTTGTCACGACAGCTGAGTCACAATAAAACAGTAAAACAAAGTTGAGAAATAAGGAAATGGGGCAGGGTAGAAACATTCTGAACCTATAGTGTTGATCAGGGGGTGGTACATGGATCTTTAGGCTCAATTTTTATTTTATTTTTAAATAAAAAATCGCGGGGTACTCGTCCAGTACTCGTACGCGGTGGAAAAGGTGGAAAAAAACTAGAAGTCAGTTTTATTCATTAGGTCCCGGGGGGCAAATTATGGGGTCAAATATTTTGCATAATGGGGGCTTGTAAGGTGCCTCGAGCACTGGGGAACGGCATTGCTGTATGCGGGGGGTTACAGTCCTACTCACAGCAGTCTCGGGGAGCGGCACCCCTCGGTCTTTTAAAAAAAAAAATGTTTTGAGTTCCCCCTCCCTCTATCCCCGTACACATCGCGGGGAATGCCACGTTTTAAGGGCAGTAATATGTAAAATGATCTTTCTGCTACGGGTATCTGCACTTTCTGTTTTTTTTTATTATTGTTGGGAGGGTGGGCTTGATAATACGTCCTTGTTAATGTCCCATGGAAGCCCATGTTCTGGTGTTAACATGGGTTTCTATGGGAAATAACAAGGCTGTCTTATCAAGCTCATTATCGCCATTTTATCCGCAGTTTCCTGCCAATAAAACAGCGATAATTTTTACATGTCTTTGAAAATATGCACCTAAGTTTACAGGTCAAAAAAAGAGCTATGGGCCATATTATCAACAAAAGCGATACATTATCGCCCATTTTATCGGCAGGAGATTGCCGATAAAGCGGCGATAATGGTCTTTATAATATGCCCTTGTCAATTGCCATAGCAGCCCATGTTAATACCAGAACCTGGGCTGCTATGGGAATTTACAAGGGCCTATTATCAAGCCCATTATCGCCGCTTTATCAGCAGTTTCCTGCCTATAAAAGCGTCAATAATGTATCGCCTTTTGTTGATAATATGCCCCTTCGTTCATTTTGCGATGCAGGTCGCAGGATACAAAATTCATTTGAATAATTTAATTGTTTACTTACCTGCAATCATTCAGATTCCACTGTTGATAACCCCCCACCCTGCCCCTTCCCCGCCCCACCTGCGTACCCCACCACAACTCCCTCCACGGGCCGCGACTGAGTCAGTTACTTGTACTTACCTTAAGCATAATAAATAATAAAAAAATTACATATTATAAAATTGTCACCTGTGGAAGATACAAACAAACCCAGTTACAATATATATATTTTACAACACAAAATAATTTGTAAAACATTTCATTTGCCTTTTTTGCTGTTCTCAGAATATATTGAATTTTTTTTCAAACAGTGAGTTCAATAGTACTCATCACATAACAGCGGGCACAAAAAAGACAATCCATAAGGATATCTTAAAGAAACCCAGTCAACATTCTCAATAACTATATAAAAAATAGATATAAAACATATCTTAAATGTTTTTTTCTAAGAGGAATTTCGTACGTAAATATAACACATCTCAAACAATCATAAAATACCAAAACATTATGATTAATTTTCTTACACTGTAAATAATGTTACTTACAAATATATGCTGACAAAATACACGGCAAAAAGTCCTTAATGGTTTCACACACTTTTCCTTACGGCCAAATATTATGCATCAAGTCCTTTGTTTGGAAGTTGTTCAATAGTAATCCTGAACATCCGCCTTCCGCCTTCTGATCCAAAACCACCGACATCATCTACGGGTCCCCCAGGACTCATCCATCAGTCCAACGCTGTTCAACATCTACATGGCCACCCTAACATAAGTAGCCCACCATCACAACTTTAACAACATCTCCTACACAAAGAGCACCCACCTCATCCTCTTCCTCACCAAGAAGCCACATACCACCAAAAGCAACGTCTACGACACAATGAAGGACGTCACCATTTACATAAAGAGAAGCACTGTAAACACAAACTGGCACAAGATGAAGGTACTCATCCTCAGACCCACCCCCTCAGCCTCAGCCAACTCCTGCTAACTGACTGCACTGTGAATAGTACCAACACCTACCAACCATGTCCACAACATAGGATTCAACCTCAACTCCTCCCTCTCCATGTGTAACCAAGTCTACACCGTTTCCTTGTACTGCTATAACACCCTCCACATGCGCCGCAACATTTACAAGTGGATCCTAACCAAAAGAAGAAGAACAGTGACACAGACCTTCATCAGCAGCAGACAACATTGTGGCAAAACACTCTACACATGAATTCCAGCCAAACACCTACAACAACGACAAAAAATCCAAAAGACCTCCACCTGAGTGATCATGAAAGTCCCTGGCTGCACCCACATCACCCACCACCTGATACACCTACACGGCCTCAATATCAACCTCCTCACCCTCACTTACAAAATACTCTACATCACCAGACTAATCTACCTTAACAGCACTAATCCTAAAGGGCAAATTTTGATCTTAAAAATGTTGCCTTTAAGAATATTAGGTAAGAATTTGGTAACTCTTTGGGCAAACGTTGCTTAAAAACGAATTGAGTATCATTACAATGTATCAAACCTTCCATCATGAAAAATAATAGCAACAGCTACAAAAGTTCTTCCTGATATTCACCATTGACCAGCTACAACTTTTTTAATTAAAGTTTTCAATTGTGTTCCATCAGCTCCACAACGTTGCAGCATTAAAATAACATACTGTACATATCTTTGTATAAGTAATGTTGATGACAATTCTGATTTACATTGGCTACACTCCATGTTTTGACTTGCTTCTCGAATTAAATTGTTAAAAGACACTGATTCACAGTCAGGTAAAGTCAAATATATGAATCTCTCAGTGTCTATGTCAGTGCTACATGTAAACAAACAATTTCGACAGTCATGATGCCATTTATAAGAAAGGCCAAAAATGTTTTCAACATTTATACCTTCATCTTCCAGTACACCAAGCATAAACATTAAAAATTCCTGACAATCTTGCTGAATATTCTGCGTAAATTGAGTACAACCAGAATATATGTCCAAAACATTTCGAATATCAGAAACACTTTGTATTTTACTTTTATCACTACTACTTTTCTCATAAACTGAATTCAACAATGAACAGAATCTTTTGTCCCAATTTTCTACAATTTGCTGTTGCAAACTTTCAAGAAAAAAATCAACATTAACAACTACATTAGCATAGCAGTTGACTCCACAACTATTTTCAAACCGAAAACCAACATTCTCTTCAACACTGTCCTTTTTCTTTTTGCTTGCAAGCGCAACCTAATCTTGTTTTTTTCTTTCTCTACAGTTTCACAACAGATATTCTCAAATCTTCTTTTTCTACCTACCCCACGATTTTCAACTACTGGATATTGACCTAAATTGGGTGCATATTCTCTTCTTAACCTATTATACTCTTTCACACAATTTGCATCTGCACAAACCTTTGTCTCATCAAAATCAATCAAGTACAATACAGATAAATTTCTGACTCGAGACAAACCAACATATGCCAGACCTTCTTTAAACATGGTACTTCCAATATTCACTAAAGCACAATCTACACTTAAACCTTGAGATTTAAGAATAGTCACCGCATATGCCAAATAAACAGGAAACTGTTTTCTGCAGACATACAAATCTTTTACAAGCAAAAAACAAGCTGCACAATGACTAACTTGTTGTACTTCAGCAATTTCATCGAATTTGATTTTCAAAAATTCAATCCCACCTCTATTTACATAATTAACAAAATCAACAATTTTACCCATTGCTCCATTTACTTAACCTTTTCCACATTCAAATGATGTAGCAAAATTACCCTATAATTTACACATGCATACAAATTCTTTTCTAAACCAGCAGTTTCACTTATCGATTTCTCTAAACAATCCAATTTCCTCTTCAACTTTTCACTCAAAATAATACTGATTCATTCATGTTCTATTTTATCAATTGCTTCCAATTTTATAATTTATTCATTTTCCAACTTTAACATTTCTTCATTGAATATAGAACATTCACGCAGTGTTGGTATTAAGCAGATTACAGATTTTTTTTCTGCAATTCTCATGTATATTTTCTCTGGGACAATTTTTGCATTTGGGCACAAATTGGAAAGTAATTGTCTCTGTAAATCTTGTTTGCCATGTTTGGTCAATTTTCCAATTCTAATATATTGAAGAATGGTTCCATAATCAACATCATTACCTGTCCAATATTTGTAGTAAGTTCCTTATACTGAAAATAGGACCAAATGTTCACATTGCCAATACTCCCCAAAGACTTTCTAGTATCTACATGCACCAGTGCACTGGCTGTCCTTTTACAGGAGTAAGTTGTAGAAGATCTCTAAAAACTATGAAGTGTTTTCCTCCGAATAATACGTCATACTCTGTTTTAAGAATTTGCTGCATTCTTAAATGCACAAAGGCAAGCATTAAGTTTGAGTCCATGCTTAACTCATCAATAATGAGAAGCTTCATTTTCCTCAATACTCTTGAAACTTCACAAGAAGCTTCTCCAGATAGCTTGTGGCATTCTAATTTGTTGTCATGCTCTACTGGTATCATTAATAAACAATGTAAAGTAATTTCTTTAATATTGTGAGCTGCTAATCCAGCTGGAGCAGTGACAACACAAGACAAATGTGACTCAGTTCTTTTCTGTAAAAAACTTGTGATTACTTTAATTAAAAAACTTTTTCCTGTTCCAGCTTGTCCACTCACATGCATACGGATAGGTTCAAATGATGAGCAAGAGCACTCTTTCTTCTCATGAAGTAATCCATGGTCAATCTGTTCTCTCACTTGCTCATATATTTCTTTCTTCTCAAGATTTAGTTGTTCTTCCAAGTTTCCTAAGTTTCTTAGATCTTCTTGACCTTGATACATCACTGTTTCCACCTCTTCCATATCAGTTGCTGCTTCATTTAGAACAATTGGTTCTCCTAATGGGTCCTGACTCAATGGAGCAGAAGTTTGACTGTCTTGAGAACTGTCTCTAGCAATCTCAGCTGCAATTGTAGCGTCTTGCTCAATTTCGTCATTCAACATTTTCACATAATTAGCAATAACATGACATTCTATAGTATCTTTAGTTGCATTGAAGGATTCTTCAAAGCTCTCAAAATCTCCAAGTAATTCCAATTCTGAACGCCATGGCTTGAAAAGTTGTAAAAGAGCTAAATAGTAAAATTCCTTTTTGTCAGCTGTTTTGCAACTCAGTTTATGGTGATTAATCAAATGTCCTTTTCTTTGTTTCACCAGACATCCTTCAGAACCAATAACGGCATATATACCGTTATTGATGTTTTTGGTAATATTCCGTTTAAAAATACAGTTTTGCAGCACTTCATAGAGAAAAATGCTCTCAAGATGATGACTTCTATTTGAATAATATGTATCCAACATATTTGTTTTCACAATATCAGTAATTTCTGGTTCTTTTTCAGCTAAATATTCAATTTCTTGTACAGATTTAAGAACTCGGTTTCGTGTTGCAGCAAGACCTAGACTCACCCAAATGATTCTTCTAGATTTAGAATACAGACTTGCAGATGATAAGCGATCCGAGCATTCATACGCTCCAATTTCTCGATGAGATAACATCTCCAAACTGTAACTGTATAACTTCTTACTTAGACTCTTCTCATGGGAAATCTCTTCCCACATTTACTTCAATTCCGTTTTTTCTGACTTTGTCATGTACAATGTCACATATCGAGCAACAGCAATGGAATTGTCTGCAACATATTGAATATCCATATTAGCATTCCACATAGAGAAAATGACTGAGTTATAGTCATTTATGTATTTTGACTCTTCATTTCTTCTTAAGTTGTAGGCATTTTTTGGAGACTTTCTTGTGATATTATGTTGCAAAGATGACATAAAACTGGTAACTCTTCCTTTCGATATAACAGGTCGAGGAAATGCAAAACGGCATTTGCCGTAGAATTTGTCCTCAGATTTGTACTTTCGACAACAGTATTTCCCACCACGATGGCTTTGGAATCGTAAGACTTGTTGTCTTAAGTCCTTATCTTGTGCACTTTTGGGTAATTCACATGTAGCATATTCTTCAATAAAAGACAACACAGTATCATCTTAGTCTGATCCAAATTTGGGAACATCTTTGATCCATAATAGCATATGTATGTGAAGAGCACCTCTCGCTTGATACTCCTTTCTCCAAAAGAAATCTAGAACCTCTCCAAGAGGAGAATATTTTTTATTGATGATGAAAGACATCATAGCTTCGAATCTATGATTGAAATTCCTGCATACATTAACAGGATTCAAAGAGCACAATTCTCCAGGTGTCTTGTATTTGATATTTAGTATATTTGGATTTGCCTCTCGAAGAAATTGAAGTGAATCATCCCAAGCATATTCAGCACAGTTTAGAGTAATGAACCCTGTAGGAGTTCCTAAGGTCCTAAGCATACATTTGAGTTCCCTGTGACAACGGTACCAGTACTCATTAGTACCACGCTGACATGCCATCAGATTAATCAGCTGAGATTCCAAAACATTATCTTTCTGCTATATTTTATCCATAAATTCCTTTGCCGAAACATTTTGCAGATATACACCTGTTTTCAATATATGGTTTACTGCATAAGAAAGTCTAGACAAATCACTCTCAAACAAAAGATGAAACAAATACGGAATACATTGTCGAAATCTTGGATCTTCTGCATATAATCTTGATGTCCGGTATTCAGATGCAGGAATCTGCACAGGTCGTTCATCATATCGTCCTCCTTTTCCTGTAGGAAACAACTGAGGGAAACAACCAGCTTCCAAGCTTTTTTCCCATACACTAATGAGACTTCGTTTTGCTCCTTTCATTTGAAATAACTCTATAGCATTCACCATCATTTCTTTGGAATGCAATGGATGACCACTGTAATGTTCATAGATTTCTTCAGTTCGGGACACATCCACTTTTTCAATTTGTCCAGATGGCAAGTCATTATTTTTTGTACAGTTATTTCTTCTTCTCCCACATGCACATTTTTGTAATATTGATTATTTTTTACCAGATACAACGTTGCCTTTTTCACTTTCCTAACATCCACTAATTCTTGACAGATTTTCTTACTCTTAGTAGGAACGCCATTAACAAGAATAACTAAAGTTTCATCCTCTACATTTTCTACACCAATAGTTTCAATATTTGTCTTTAAATCTAGAGGCAAATATACAACACTTCCCTTTATTCCTCTCTGTAAATCAGGAGGCAATTTTCCTCTCTTAGGCGTCATACGAACAATAGCCTGAAATGTATGCACACATTGAATAAGAATAGACTCATTGGTATTTGAATCTATCAGTTCCGAAGGAATATTTACCAACTCAAGATTATTTTGCACAGCACTAGCAGGAATTTTGTTCTCATCTAATTTGTTATAACAATATTTACATATATGCTGATCAGAACCCAAATCAAAACAATTCTCTACCAACAAATAAGTTGCAAAATCCTTCCACTCATTATTATTTTCCTTTTCACTTTTTAAATACATATCAACAGTCCTGGTCTGATTTTTATAATGAATTAGTCGACAACAGATACAAGAATAATTTGGCCTTTTACCTGAAATCACCTTAAACTGTATAATTTCTTGCTCAATATTTTCTACACTGCACTGTCCTACATTCTCTTCCACATTTTCTTCTATTAATCTCTCACTTTCTCCACTGTCTTCCTGAGAACCAAAGTAACAAATCTGAATTTCATCACAAACATTTGTTACGTATGATACAGATCGACGCAAAAGAGCACTGTTCAACTTTTTTAACATTAGTGCTGGACTTTTCGCCTAATACAATGTTCAGACTAATTTCCTCATCTGAGTATGATGAACTGCTTACATCCTGAAATGGTGGAAAACACTTCGACATACTTTTTTAGAAACACAAGGCAGAGAATGACCTTGCAAACCAGTATTTTCTGTCATGCTGCAAGGATCTAGTCCTTGCAACATCTTAATCTTTTGTTTAACAGTTTTCTTAGTATAATTACATTAGAAATTGCGTAACAAAACAATAGATTCTTTCCGCACACTGCAAATACTACTACAATTCCAAGTGTACACTGGAGCTTTAGGACGTCTCCCTAAAACTTCACCAGCTAACAACCCTTCTGCATTTCTAGAAAAATGTTCTCTTTCTCAATAGGACAACCATTTATAACCTCAGTAGCACAACCACTGGTGTCAACTGCATGCAACAAATCATTACTCTGAAGATAAATTTCTTCATTAAAAAAAGGCTCAGAACTTGAACTATGTTTCCATTCACCCAAAAAAAATCACAAAAATTACTTCTGTTAATTAATCTTCTCCACCTACTTTTGGCCTTCATTAAATGGATTGGCTTATTTAGTGATCTAACTCTATTGATTACTAAAATAAACAATTTTCTTTTCAATTCCAAAGCTTTCTCAACTTCATTTTCTATAGCTTTCTTCTTCTTATAAAATACTGTTTTTTCTTACATACCTCAATTTCTTTAATTAAATTTATCACAGATCTATTATAAAACATTTGTTTCCTAATTTCCATAAATAAATTTTTCCTCCTTTTACTATACACAGTTTTGGCTACACTTGATTTTCCATTATTCTTCTCTTTATTAGTATTTTTTTTCATTGCTGATACACTAAAAACATTTTTCTCTTTCTGAACACTACTCTTAGGGGTCCATTAGGATGACGGGCGGACTTTGTCCGCCCTTCATCCTAGCGGGGATTGGAACTGCCTGCCATAAGGGCAGGGGTCCCGTGGGGGGCATTTGGATGTGCCTGCCACAGTGGAGGGCACATCCTGCATTACTAGCATTGTGGCAGGCGGTGCTCTCAGCACCGCACGCCACAATGCTAGAAATGCATTTCAGCATTTGCATAAACAAAGCGGCAGGCACCGCGCGGTGCCTGATGCTTTGTTTATGCAAATATGGGGGGGTACCACCGCCACCATATTAAACATTTTCCGCCCTGGCCACAAGGCGACCGGGCGGAAAAGCGGAGGACGGTCTTTCCGTCCGCCGTGGTCCCCCCGCCATACTAATGTGGTGGTGGGGAATTCGGGCTGATAGTCGGGCGATAATGGTCTCGATAATATATCCTTGTGAATTCCCATAGAATCCCAGGTTAACACCCTAACCTAATTATTGATGTCATCATTTGAGATGTCATCAGTGATGTCATGAGTGATGTCACTGACCATGTCATGAGTGAAGTAATATGTGACGTCATCAGCAGTGCATTGCGGGTGCGCGAGTTATAGTTAGCTGAACTAACTTTAACGAGGTAATTTCAATGGTTTTGTATGAGAGAAATGTCCAGCTAACTATTACATGGGTGAAACCTATGGTTTTTTCAGTGAATATATATATATATATATATATATATATATATATATATATATACATATATATATATATATATTACCTACTGGCTATCGCCAGTAGGGAGTTATAGTTAGGACCTAGTTTTCATAGGAAATCCACAACATTCTATTTGGATTTACCTTTGGCGCCAGTGGCCGAATCTTCGTGAATTTCTCCAAGAAAATGGCCTACTCGGTTCCGCTCCTTCCCTGAAAGTTTGGGGGTGATTCGTATAGCGGGGGCCAAAAAAAAGGGGGATCCCAAAACGTGTTTTCCCCATTCAATTTTTCCATAGGGACCTTTGGCCAGGGCTACAGCCCAACGGCTAAACGGAATTACAGGAGATTTGGCAGAGAGGTAGAGTTCAGTTTGCAGATTGTGCTTTTTGTTAAATGGTGTAAATCCCTTCAGTACTTTCTGAGAAAATCACAAGTAAAATCATAGCGATATCTAGAAACGGAGTGCAGCACGCGTACGGAAATCCGTTCAATTACGAACGCGAGCTGCATGCTGATTGGCTGTGAACTGTCTGTCAACACTCGAAACAAGGAAGTGTTGATGCCCATCTTGTGCCTCGGTAGAACCAAGTCACAAGAAAACAGTAAAACAAAGTTGAGAAATAAGGGAAGTGGCGGGCTAGAAACATTCTGAACCTCTAGGCTTGCTCAGGGGGTCGTACATGTTTAGGCTCAATTTTTATTTTTTTTAAAAATAAAAAATGGCGGGGTACTGGGGCAGTACTAGTACGCGGTGGAAAAGGTGAAAAAAACACAAGAAATCTGTTTTATTCAGTAGGTCCCGGGGGGCAAATTAAGGGGTCAATTTTTTGAATAATGGGGGCTTGCACCTTACAAGGTTTTATTTTGAAGTATGCAGGGGGGTTACGGTCCTACTCTCCGCAGTCTCGGGGAGCGGCACCCCTCAGTCTTTTAAAAAAAATACAAGTTATGAGCTCTCTCTCTCCCTTTCCCCTTACACGTCGCAGGGAACACCACCTTTCTAGGGCAGTAATATGTAAAATGACCTTCCAGCTCCAGGTACCTGCATTGTCTGGGTTTTTTTATTAATGTTGGGAGGGTGGGCTTGATAATACGTCCTTGTTAATTCCCCTAGAAGCACATGTTCTGGTGTTAACATGGGCCTCTATGGGAAATAACAAGGCTGTATTACCAAGCTTATTATCGCCGTTTTATCGGCAGTTTCCTGCCAATAAAACAGCGATAATTTTAACACCGGTCCTTGATAATATGCACCTAAGTTTACTGGTCAAAAAAAAGAGCAATGGGCCATATTATCAACAAAAGGCGATACATTATCGCCACTTTTATCGGCAGGAAACTGCTGATAAGCGGCGATAATGGGCTTGATAATATGCCCTTGTGAATAACCATAGCCGCCCAGGTTAAAGTCAAAAACCTGGGCTGCTATGGGAATTTACAAGGGCCTATTATCAAGCACATTATCGTCGCTTTATCGGCAGTTTCCTGTCGATAAAAGCGGCGATAATGTATCGCCATTTGTTGATAATATGCCCCTTCATTTCTATTATAGTATGTAAAACTTTCCTATTTTTTAGTGTAGCAGTTGTACTCTCTACGCATGCGCAGACTCGTTTCGAAGCCCACGTTTTTTTCTTTTTCTTCAAGTTCAACAAGCAAACCTTTCTTTATTTCAGGTAGTAAATTTGTCGCTTTCACAGGCGTGGGTGTCATCCGCTGCTGTACTTTTATAATATATTAATAATCATATGTTTTCAATATTTCTTTGAAAGGTAGTGTTGAGGCGCCAAACGTTGATCATGTACTCCGTCCACCACCATTTTAGTAGTTTTTCATCATTATTTTTATTATATCTGTTACTTAGAACTCAGTTTTTTTCAATCCTAGTCTTGAACATCTTACTATAGAATTTCAACATTATTTTTATTGTGGACCGTCATACCCCTCCCCCACAAAATAATAGAAGTATGTCGTTGTTTTTTATTAACTTTTATCAAATCAATAAATGTAAACAGAAAATGAATTATAACCATATTAGAAGCAACTAGAAAAATAACTTTAACAACAAACAATATTATAAACAAAATGTTAAATGGACTCCAAAAGATGTCCAATTGGTAATCTGCAAAACAAAAATGATAATTAGAGTTTAGAATTATGTAGATGTGAGTAAATTAGATGAAGCATTACAAGGTTTAGTAACTCTACAGTTTTACGTGCGCAGTGTGCCTTGTACATTTCAGTTCTGTTATTCTGCCGCGTTCAAGTGGTGTCTATATGGAAGTGGCTACTGCGGTACTGACGTCTGTTATGCCGACTTATTTCTAATGTATTGCTATGAAGGCTTTGTAGATCTAGTTGAATTCACAACTTGTTTTGAACAATTCTGCTATACGTCCAAGCAGACAGCAGTGTCTATAAGTTTAAGAGAGAAAGAGAAATGATATCACAGAGAGTGAGAGAGAGAAACAGAGAGAAAATAACATTAAAACTGTGTCGCAGAGTTTGTAGTTGAGATTTTTTCTTGAAAAGTCAGACGTAGATTTACAAGCTCCTTGCGTCACTTTACCCTTGTTAAAAGTGACTCAAAAGTGGCGTAATAAGGTTGTGGATATGTTTGTCAGACTGTTGTAACCTATCTGCTGTCACTGCTCGGAGGTAATTATAGATTTTACAGAGAAGCTGCTGTACACTACACACTCTGGGCCATAATATTAGGCCTGGGCGACAAAATTATCGCCACTTTATCGGCAGGAAAGTGCCGCTAAAGTGGAGATAATGGGTTTGATAATATGCTCTATGTCCTTCACATCTAACATGAGCTTCGTTTGGAAATCCATAGAGCATATTATCAAACCCATTATCGCCACTTTAGCGGCATTTTCATGCCGATAAAGTGGCGATAATTTTTTCGCCAAGGCTTGATAATATCGCCCTCTCTCCTTTCACAAATAAAGGTAACACTACAGTTTTACGAGTGAAGTGTACCTGGTACATTTCACTTGTTATAGTGCCGCGTTCAAGTGGTGTCTATATGGAAGTGCCTACTGCGTTACTGACACAAAAGTGGCATAACGGCATTGTAAATATGCTGATTTATTTCTAATGCATTGCTATGATGGCATTGTATATGTAGGCTGCTGTGCTTACCTTGTATAAACAGTGCAGCCACTGGAGTTCACCATAGGCCGTAGTTGCTTCTGAAGGATGTTTGCTGAAGGAAACAAAAGGACATTTTGATTAGTCATCGTAAACTGAGTTGCGTGAATATATTCCGGACATTTCAGCGATTCTAAAAACGTTACTGCTATTGGGAAAACAAAGTAAATATGTAAATTAATACATTATATAGGAGTGCGTTTGTCTAAAATATTAAGTTGCATTTTTGTATGTAGTCAGCTACAACCCTTTGACTCCTTCTGGTGCGTACTCAAGTGTCACTGCTCACCTTTTGTGGAAACGAGTTTCTTCATGATGTAGTCGCGATCTTCAACAAAGAAGTCTCATACGTGTTGCCGAGTATTGTTACCTCTATGGCTCACTACATACTTGTGCTCCCATCATCATCATCATCGCAGGTTCTTCACCCGCTCAGTGCTTCGGGCACTACTAACACAGTGACCAAAGAGGCCATGCATGTGGTAGTGGGTCCTTTGCTCTGTGCTTTGGGAACAAATCTAAAATGGCGTACAACACGTGCGCTTTGTCTTTTTTATAGATAGGGTCACGTGTGTAGTGAGTGATGTGCTGAATGGGTGTGTTGGGGGTGTATACCAGTCATGAGGGACTGTGTTTTGATCTGACAACTAGACCTGCAACTAAGAAGTCACTACAATGGAAGTTTGGGCCTTGTACTTTTGTTGTGTTTTCCTGGTAGCGTAAGAGTGGCTTTCTTTTTTCTATGTGATGTTATAGAGTCACCATGTATGTGACCTATTTTGTGACGCATTTTATTGTACAATGCGTTTGAAAAACTAGTTGTGGTAGGGTGTTTTTTAAATTAAACTGTGTACTCTGGTTACGAGTTTGTTGAGTCTAGAAGTATATATATATTTTTTCTATTTTGTATTTTATCGTAATTGTGCTGACTTTTCTGCTTTAGCGTGCCGTAGTATATTATTTTATAAAATGTATAACAAACTGTTGAAATCATGTTTGAAATTAGAATGGAACCATGTAAGCTTCTCTCTGTGAGGAATAGCAATGCCATCTCCCGCTGGAAGTAGGGAGCCGGCTTGAATCGTGGGGGCCTTGCGGCTGTTCCCACGGTCCGCAACGTTAGATTTGAGCCCTGGGGGATGGGGTCCTCGGGAATCCACACTGTAAGCATCTTGAAGAGTGGTATGTATGCACTATGAAGGTCTCTGTAAATGAAGTGGCAGTTTGAAAAGTGAGATTTTTTCTAAAATGGTGGACAACATGTAGTTTTGAAAAAAGAAAAGGATTGTTGTTCTAGAACATTCTGCACTAAGCTACGATGAATGTTTCTATGTTTTAAAAGGCTGATTTTTATTGGTTAAGAATAGGTGCCAGCAAAGAACGTTACATAACATAAGCTGGTATATTCTCAATACTTGCTATTTTAATTTGCAACCATGTCTGATGAACTTTTCACCTGTGTGCTGAGTTAGGCGTTCCCTGAAGTATTTCTATGGTAACTGGCAGATTGTGGAATGGAGGAAGGGTTGAAAGTTTTGTCAGTTGGAAAGGGTGCAAAAGTTCATGCAATATAAATGTGTTTCATTTTGAATTTAATGTAGGAATAAATCTGATTTTTTGTTTATTTGTATATGTGTGTAGTTTGATTGGAAAAGTTTGCTATTTGCTATAGGACTTCCTGAACCCGTAGGACTTCTTACAGGGAATTACAATAATGTCCAAGTTCAAAATCTTTGATGGCCTTTGTTGAGCCTTTGATGGCCCTGGGGAGCACTGTCTCCGAGGGTCAGCTCTTGTAATGTTATAGGCTGCCTATTCGTGGGAGTCTGCTGTGTGCTATGGTTGGGCGAGAGTTCTCTTTGAAGTAGGAAAGCAGATTGTTTTTCATCTAAGAGAGCAGCAGGCCCGGCTCCAGGAATTTTTATTTGGGTGGACCAAGGGCGCATTCAGGTGGGCCACTGCGGGCCCAATTTGTTGCTTCTGGAGGTAGCCTACAAGCCCTAGATTACAACATATATACTTGCAAACAGGCAGCATGAGACAACAGATGGCTTCTGTGTGTACCCAGAGCATGTGGAGAGTTATTTGAAAGTAAGACCAATGTGTGGACCTAACTGCAAACCCTCGAATTCCAGCTGGCCAGGCAGCAAGAGCAATGTCTGGAACTAACTGCAATCCCTCAAATTCCAGCTCCCTGGCTTCAACACAAGTACTTGAATGCTAAGCATATTATGAAGCATTCAAGATTAAGGAAGTCCCTATTACTACACAACAGCCTTGACACCATTGCACTAGAAAGGCTGGAAATGTACTCGTTGCAATTTGCCCAACACTTATTTCTCTGCACAAATGTAACTTTATACATTTTATTTTCTTGTCATTTTTTTGCAAAGTACTTTCATAGATAAAAATTCTTGAAAAACAGTAACACATTTGAAAAAAGAGAACAGGAGTATTTTTGAAAACTGCCAGCAGTATTCTCACCGACCATTTCAAAACTGCCAGTTCCAGTTAGAGGTAATCTTCTATTGTTCTTTGAAAACTCCCTTACAAACTCATCCATACATAGGTTTGCCGTGAACTCTTTCTCATGTGCTAAAATAGTAACCCTGGGCGAAGCACTACGCTACGCTTGCGGAGTTTGCGAAGTTTGCGCAACTTCGCACTACGCGAGCTGCACGTAGCACAGTGCGAACACGCGTAGTGCAGCGTAGCGTAGTGCAGTGCTCATTTTTTGCTTGTTCGCAGTCCTGAACGTCATGTTCGCGACCGCGAGCAAGCAAAATGACATCCCGGCGAGATTCTCAATGCGGGGAGGTAAGGTTTCTCATTGTGAGTGGTTGCCCATGCTCGTGACCGCTCTCAATGAGAAACTACCAGTTCGCGTTGAGAAAGCTGCAGCTCGAGTAATAATCTACTCCAGCAGCAGAAAACTACAGCTCGCACTGTGCAAGATGCCGTTTTCAATGATTGCACAGTGCCGGATGCTTGTCTGTACTGTGCAATCATTGAAAACGCATCTTGCACATTGCGAACATGCTACTACGCAGCTCGCGTAGTGCTACGTGAAGTTCGCGTAGTGCGAAGTGCACTTCACATAGCTTCGCATAGCGCTACTTCTTGAACTACGCCCACCCTTATAAAATAATCAAATTCTGTTTCCAATCACAATTCATTGCGCTTCGGAAAGGTGTGAGGACGCAGGATAGGTTTGAAAAGGAGCTCTCACAGACTGCGGTTGAAAGCCCTATAACCAGCGCAGAAACATTTCATGAAGTGTGGGGAAAGCTTCAGCATAATCAGTTCATAAATGGTGGCAACATCTGCACCATCTGGGACTTTCTTTTGTAACAATGGTTTTGAAACAGTTAGTACTGCTTCAAGAGTCACTTAAGGTTTGAGCCAGATGCCTGGTTCAGCTCAAGGTCCTCTTTGATCCGTGTGCTCCAAAACAAGCCTTGCTTTCATTTGACTTCTGCCTGCTGCCCAGGCTGTAATGTCATATGCCAAGTATGAAAGGTAAAGCATTAATCTGTAATGCAAAACAGGAGAGTGAGACACCTATCTATTGAGTGAATTGCACAATGTGAAACTACAAAACCTGGGATCAATCCTGGCTTCCATGCTTGACCCAATTGTGTGATCCGAGCCACATCTTTATTTCCAAGAGCCTCCTTTATTCATCATTACATAAGATTGCACCTTCAAATACATGTGTTCTAGCTGTGCTCCATAGAAAACAACTTTTCTGTTTAATTAAGTATACTATAATATTGCTTCTTCAGCTGGCCTTTTAGTTCAGATTTGTTTAATACAGAAATGGCACTAGAGGCAAGAATCCTAGTTGATGTGCACCGAGTGAACTGTGAGTGAGGTTTAACATGTGAATATGTTTAACATGTGAATATTTAAAAGTTCAAAAACAGAAGGGCAATAATCAGCCTGGAGGCAGTTTTCAAGACGGCAAAGCAGGAGTACTGCAAATCACCATTTAAATGTAATGTAAAGGACTTTAGTGATTATTAATGCAGAAATAGCAGAGCTCCAAATCAGGACTAAGATGCATTGTAAGAGCTCAAGAATCCAGAAGTGCAGGAGCTCTATTTTCGGAGTACTTATTTGCCCCAGAGAAGTGTAGTACTCTCTTTTCAGAGTAACTATTTGCTCCTGAGAACATGCAGTAATCTCTTTCTGGAGAACCTATTTGCTCCTTAGAAGTGCTGGTACTCTCTATGCAGAGAAACTATTTCCTCCAGAGAAGTGATGTTACCCCTCTGGAAAATCTCTTCAACATTTAAGAAAGGACTTTTTTAATATTGAAGAAATTTCACAGGTGGTATGCTGTACAATTTACAGTGCAACCTTTCAGTTCTCGGCTTGTTGCCAGGGTCTTTGAACCAAGCCAAACAGATTGCTGAACTGCCTCTGCTCTTCCTGTTAATTTGTTGCCCCACCCACCCCTGGAGATGGGCCCATATATCTAGCAAGGCCTACTTCAGGGTCCTTCTTTATCTCTCCTTAGTCTTACAAGGCCCAGTAAAATGTATTATTTTGCAAATCTTTCAAATCGTTAACACTCTCAAAAAGTGTTTCATTCCCCATGTAAGGTTCCTTTGATGGGAAGAGAAGGTTTCTGAGGTGGGAGTATCAGGCAAGTAACACTACTCAGCCTCCCTCATTGCCAGCCTTCAGAGAGAATCTCTCTTCATTAATACATGCACCTGGGGGCGTGGCTAGCAGCCGGCGATGGCGGCAGCCTAGAGGGAGAGCTCCGTGCTTGAAACGGCTCCCAGATAAATCCGGACATCCATCCGTAGCCTAGAATTCCCAGGCGGGAAGGCAACGAAGCCCAGGACCGGGCGGCAGCTAACCGGACCAGCGCGACCTCAATCCGAGGTCGGGAACTACGGTTCTGGCAGTTCCCCGTGTGGGCCTATCCGCAGCATCCGGACCGGGGACCACAGTAGGCGACGGGCCGGGCAGGAAGTGGCCCGTCTCGGCCTTCAACCACCGGAAGTGCCCGGCGACGAAGAGCAGCGGCCGACAAACCGGGGCACCCAGCCACCAACGCCGGACTTCACGAGCCCGAGATTCCAGGCGGGGGGGCCTGTTGAGGTGAGGGATGAGCAGAGGCCGGCGCACGGAACAGAAGCACCGAGGCGGCAGCCGCCATCTTGGGAGGTACTGACCGAAGCTCCGGGGAAGGCGTCAAAGGATCCGCGCGACTCCGTACACCGCGCTGCGATTTCCCCCGAGTGCACTGAGCGGCAGAGGGCACATTTGCGGAATAGACCAGGTGACACCCCCGCCAGGATTGGGGGCGGTGAGCAGGAAGGCGCTCCTCATGAGCCCAGTGGGATATACCAGGCAGTGACTCGGGCCCCCCCACCTACGGGCCCAAGTAATAGCCCTAAAGGCCGCTAACAAGGGGTCGCACACGTGGCACCACAGGAGGGCGGAAGGCAGCAGTCCTCGGTGGCATACCCCACGCACCAGTCCGGGACGTGAGCAGCAACCCCACGCCACCATACAGCGAACGCCCCGTCCAGCCTGATTTCACTACTGGACGCAATAATCAAAGCACCTCTCAGGCGCCACACCTCGCCCCGGCAACCAGAGTGAGCCCCAGGACAACCCCCCGGGTGGCTGTGTGTGGAGGATAGAAAGGAGCGGCGCCAACTTACAGTCCAGTCAGCCCGAGTCACGCAAAGATGGCCGGCAAGGGGCCCAAAAACGCGGCGGCGCAGACGCGCCTGGACCGGTTCGCGTACGAAAAGCCAGGCTCACCCTCGCAGGAGGCCAAACCACAATCGGGCAAGACGGCCGAAGTGACCGGTGGCAAGAAAGCGACCATTGACGACGTCATGCGAGCCCTCACACAGGTACAAGCCACGGTGGGCTCAATCTCAGCCGAGATCACGCTGATAAGGGCGGACTTCCACAAGATGACGGAAAAAGTGAACAATATGGAGGTGGTAACCAAATCCTTGATTGAGGACGTGTCGGAGCTGCAAATCAGCATGGAACGCATCTCGAAAGAAAACAGGGAACTGCGTGACAAGCTCGATGACCAGGAAGGGCGCTCGAGACGAAACAACATACGTATCATAGGTGTGCCAGAATCGGAAGACACAAGGGCGATGGACCTGTATGTGGAGAACCTAATCAAAGAGACGCTGAAACCCAAAGGACTCTCCGCCTTCTTCACTGTGGAAAGGGCGCACCGGGTACCGGGCGGACGCCCTAAGACTGGGGCCAACCCCAGACCGATCATAGCAAGACTCTTCAACTTCAGGGATCGGGACGCCATCTTACAGGCGGCAAGGAACTCGCCCCCCATCAAGATTCAAAACGCGACACTTGCGTTCTTTCCTGACTATACGGCCGAGGTGGCACGGCGGAGGAGAACCTTCTTTGAAGTTAAAAAAGAACTGAGAGCCAGAGAAATCCCATATTCTATGCTTTTCCCAGCCAAACTTCGAGTCGTAGCTGACAATAAGACATGGTTCTTTGATTCCCCGGAAACGGCGCGGGACTGGCTGGAGGGATGGAGGACAACGGGCCTCCCTCGTCGCTCCAACAGACAAAATAGACACCGTGCTACAGGCTCCCGACAGGGCTCGCAAACCAACGACGAAGATACAGAACTCCAGTCCCCGTTGGCCGAACATCAAGAGGACAGTGCGGACGGAGAACAATGAAACACTGCAATTGTTTATGGAACCGATGGAGAAAGAAAGATGACAAGGCCGCCACGGACACTGGGTGGAAAGGCCTCCGCAGCTGAGGAAGGGAGCCGCTGACCACGGAGAAACCTTCACCCCAGCGAGCAAGTACTATGTTATGGGTTGGGATCAGGCACTCTGCTAAGTTTGGGGGGCGGGCAGTTTGGAGTCCGTTGAGCAGGGGGGCAGGGAGGGGGGAAGTTGGGGGGGGGAAGGGGTTCTGGTTCTTAGTTTCTACACAGGGTCATGATAGCTACGATAGGGCACACGCACACAGAACGGCGAGGTTACGATGCACGGGCCTCCTAGTCCTCCACGCACAGAAATCATCCATCCACATAACCGGCCATGGTGGGGGAGGGCACTGATATAGGGCAGGTGGCCCCATTGCGCCTCATGTCCTGGAACGTGAGGGGTCTGGGTGATAAAATTAAGCGAGGCCTGGTCCTGCAAAGCATAAAAAGATTGAACCCCGCCCTGGTCTTGCTACAAGAAACGCACCTCACCGGCACGGCCACAAAGGCCCTTGACAGGAAAGGCTATAGTATGCTAGTTCATTCTGAGTTCACGAAGGGATCCCGGGGCACCGGGATACTGATTCACCGTTCCTCCAGGTTTATAGCCCAATCAACGGCAGTAGACACACAAGGGCGCTTCGCAGCGGTACATGGGCAGTGGGAGGGAAAACCGCTCAACGTGGTGTCGGTGTATGTTCCGCCGGCACTACACACCATAGCCTTCCCGGAACTGGGGAAATTCTTATTAGACCTACCAGAAGGGGACCTGATATTGGGTGGGGATTTCAATGCAGCGGCACAGGACTCCCTAGACCGGTACCCAATGCGTACACAAACACCGGGACACTCCAAACTACTTGACTTCATGGAAGCACAGGGCTTAGTAGACATATGGAGGCGACTCCACCCAAACGATCGGCAGTACACATACTACTCGGCAGTCCACGATAGCCTATCGCGGATTGACTATTTCTTGACGTTGGGTGGGGGTTCTCTTGCCTTCACTGATTCCCAGGTCAAGCCACGAGGAGTCTCCGACCACTCCCCGCTGACACTGACACTGTCCAACCAGGAACGGACATACAGACGAGCTTACCCCATCTACCCGGGTTACCTCAGGGTACCGGGTATAGCCAAGGCTTTGAAAAGAACCACACGCTCCTACCTCGCCGAGAATGTGGGATCGGTGGATTCGCCTACAATCCTGTGGGAGGCCTACAAAACAGTACTCTGCGGACAGGCGATCTCAGTGATCACACAGCACAAACACACACAACGTCAGGAACTGGGGGGCCTAGAGGACCAGCTAGACAAGACATCACAGGAACACGAAAGGAACCCGACTGGGGATACTCAGCATGCACTCCACCTGGCACAGCAGCGCCATACCGGCTTTCTGCGTCGTAGAGTGAAAGAAAATATATCAGCAACTGCGAGCAGGGTGTATGACGTGGGTGACAAAGCGGGGAGGCTTCTGGCGTGGCTGGAAAAGGCGCGGGGTGGTCAGAGGGCCATACTCCAACTGAAGGACCCTAGTGGTGAGACACAGACCAGTCCGGCACGGATAGTGGAACTCCTGGCAGACCATTTCCACTCCGTGTACTCCCCTGACTATGTGGTCACACAAGAATTGGCGGAGAGCTCTCTCGTAGGGGTACCGGTCCGCACTCTCTCCCCAGACCAACGGGATGAGCTTGAATCCGATTTGACGGCGGAAGAAATACAGATGGCCATAACCGCGCTACACTCGGGGAAGGCGCTAGGCCCCAATGGTGTGCCAATAGAGTGGTACAAAACCATGTCCGAAACGCTATCAACACCATTGCTCGATATGTTCCGGGAGTGTCGGGTGCAGGGCCGACTGCCTCCTGACCAACGCACGGCCACGATTGTCGCGATACCTAAGCCCGGCAAGCCCCCTGAGGAATGCGGGTCATACCGCCCGATTTCCCTCCTTAATGCCGAAAGTAAAATACTTGCGAAACTATTGGCCACCAGGTTGCTGTCCCATCTAACACATCTGATACACCCAGATCAGTCGGGTTTCATGCCACATCGTAGCACGGCTCTGAATCTGAGGCGCCTACATGGAGTGCTGGCCCGCGCCCCGCAGCTGGAGGAACCGGCAGCGGTACTGTCACTGGATGCCAAAATGGCGTTTGACATGGTGGAGTGGCGCTATCTCTTTGCGGTCCTGGAACACATGGGTTTCGGCCCGACGTTCATATCGTGGGTCAGACTACTGTACACCGAACCCGTAGCGCGGGTAACCGCGAACGGACATATTTCAAGGGAGTTTCCGCTGGCGAGGGGCACGAGACAAGGATGCCCACTCTCGCCGCTACTGTTCGCTCTAGTGCTGGAACCCCTGGCCACGATTATCAGAACCACCCAGCTGCTGAAAGGCATACAATGGGGAGATGGGTGGGAAGATAGGATATCCCTGTACGCCGACGACATGCTCGTCTACCTCACGGACCTCGTGAACGGTATCCCGGTTCTGCTGGCACTGTGCGAACGCCACGGTACGGCTTCTGGATACAAACTCAACTGGTCCAAGTCCGTCCTCTATATGGTGCAGGGCGACCTTCCAGCCCTGCCTGAGGACTGCCAACTGCTCATAGAACATGTCTCCTTTAAGTACCTGGGGATACAGATCACGAAGGACCACTCGACCTTCCTTGAACTGAATCTTAAGCCCCAGCTGGACAGACTAAAATCAGATGTGCGCCTCTGGAAAAATCTCCCCTTGACACTCCTAGGTAGAGCTGCGCTCTTCAAAATGATGGCGCTACCCCGATTCCACTATGTTCTAGAGAATACGCCAGCGACGGTCCCCGTGACATTCTTCCGTCAAGTGTCGGCACAATTGTCCGGCCTTCTGTGGGGAGATAAACCAGCCAGGGTGGCGCAGGTGAAATTGACCAGGGACTGGTATAGTGGGGGGATAGCCCTCCCCAACCTCGAACTGTACTACTGGGCCGCGCACCTCAAGGTGATCAACCAATGGGTCCATGCAGCACAGGATGATCCAGCGTATGAGGCGGATAGACGCCAACTGGGCACGTCCACCCTCCTAGCCCCACTCTACAACAAAAGTATAGCAAGGAAACTGGAGGGACCCACCAAACACACAGTAGCCATCTGGCACAAAGCGCAAAGACGGCTGGCATGGGAAGGAGTGATTACTAAACTCACGCCACTATGGGATACCAAAGCCCTCGGCAACCTGCGCAGTTCAAAAGGGTTTGAACAATGGGACACCATCGGGATCTCTACGGTGGGCGACCTGTGGACGAGGGAAGGTGTACTCTCCTTTGCGACCCTGAGGGAGCAATACAACCTTGAGGTGACAGAAACATATAGATACGTACAAATTAGACACGCACTCTTGTCAGTGTTAGACCCAGGCGTGACACCCCCAGAGTCGGCTCCGTTAGAGGACCGACTACTCACGGACTACATGGAGTCAAGCGCAACCTCCCTCACTTACCGCAAACTGCTAAACAATCTGCCTGATCCCCTCGGTAAACTGAAGGGATATTGGGAAGACGAGGTTGGGGACCTGGACGAGGCAGAATGGAACGCAGCCCTGGCATCTCCCAGGGAAGCAGGTATCTCCACCCGATTCAGATTGGTCCAATTTAAAATACTCCACAGGGTCTACTACACCCGCACGACACTACACAAAATACACAGAGCAGACCACCCGTATTGCTTGAGAAATTGTGGGGAGGAGGGTACACTGTTCCACACTATATGGACCTGTCCAACTATACAGAACTACTGGAGGGGTGTAACACGCACGATCGGCCAAACCCTCCAGAACCCGTTCACTCCCGATCCCAGAATCTGCCTCCTAAATGTGTGGGGCCCAACAGACCTATCACTGCATGCGAAGAGTTGGGTGATCATTGGTGTAATGATGGCAAAGCGTGATATTGCAAAGAACTGGGGGGCACGGGAGGCGCCAACTCTGGCGCAGTGGTGCAGAAACATGGATGTGCTTACGGTGACAGAGAGGGCTGTGTATCAACAAAGGCTTAATCCACGCAAATGGAATAGAATTTGGACACCATGGAACACATATAGGGGGGACATTTGTGAGCCGCTTCCTGAGGAGGAGGATGGGGACAGTTCGGGGGACGAGGTGGATCTGGAATAGTGGGGGGGAGGGAGGGATGGACCCGGGCACGGGACCTGCCACAAGTCTTGGGCACTGTAACTCCAGCCGAGAAGGTTAATACAAGTAAGAGCGTTTAAGGACCCCATGGACACACCAATGTTATACTGGACTAATGTGCCGGATCGTGAACTTTGACCCTTGAAGTAGCAAAAGTTTTTAAGTTGGGGGGGGAAAATGTAAAAGTTGCTTTACTGATCGGAGGCAGCTGAATGTTGAGGCTGCCCAAATGAATGAATAACTGTCATTGTATACCATGTGCCAGCAACAACAAAAATAAAATTTAAAAAAAAAAAAAAATACATGCACCTGACCCACACTCTGCAGCACACTTCCTTCAAGGCCTGATTATCAATTTTCTACCATCCCTCTAATGTGCACCTTATATCACAGCTAACCATGGTTCCCAGCCCCATATCAGCCACCACCCGGCTTCATTTTCCTTATTCCCACTAAATAAACATTAGTAAAATTACCTTCAAACTCAAAATCGTGAATATAACCTTAAATATAATTAGCACACACTTCAGAAATATGTTACACTGTGGCCCTAATGCCCCAACTGCTAATTAAATAAACAAAAACAGAAAGGACATTACAGGGTCTATTTTAGCGCTGGTGCGAAAGTATTTATTGGCGTCCAACCACTGACCTCTTTCTCGGTAGACACCTTTACACCCACCCTCCAACAGTGCACTTCATCTCTCCATAGCCCCTCCCCATGACCTCCTCCTCAGACGTCCTCACAAATACCCTCCACCAGCGCCCCTCATTGCTCTATATCTTCTTCTCCCATTTACCTCCTCCTCTGATTCCCTCACTGCCACACTCCTCCTCAGACTTCCTCCCTTCCACCATCCACTAGTGCCCCTCATCCCTCCGTAGCCCCTTCCCCCATTGACCTCCTCCTCTGATTTTCTCACTGTTACCCTCTACCAGTGCCCCTCATTGCTCCAAAGTGCCTACCCCTCATGACCTCCACTGCAGATTCCCTCATTGCCACCCTCCTCCCAGACTCCCCCACTACCACCAGTGTGCCTCATCACTCGAAAGCCCCATGACCTTCCCCTCAGGTCCTACTCCTCAGACTTCCTCCCTTCAACCCTCCACCAGTGCCCCTGATTGCTCCAAAGCCCCTCCCCCCTCATCGCTCCATAGCCCCTCCCCACGACCTCCTCATCAGAGTCCCACCCTCCGCCTCAGAGTCCCTCCCTACCACCCTCCACCAGTGCCTCTCATCACTCCAAAGCCCCTCCCCCATGACATTCTCCTCAGATTCCCTCACAAGTAACCTCCACCAGTGCCCCTCATCTCTCCGTATCTCCACCCCGCAGGACCTCCTCCTCAGATTACCTCATTGCCACCCTCCACCAGTGCCCCTCATCTCTCCAAAGCCCCACCCCCATGATGTCCCCCTCGGATTCCCTAATTGCCACCCTCCAACTGTGCCCATTATCTCTCCGTAGCCCCTCTCTCATATGCATTTTATTTTTTGGATAGCGCTACTCATAGTGTTGGGTGTCAAAGTACTGTACATCACACACACTATGCGGGGACAATGATTCATAAAAACATGCAACTCAGCCTATAGGGAATGTCACATGAGGATTAGTAGGTGTAGGAATCACATGTCATCCACGCTGCTGGGGAATATGTTTTAAGAGGGTTGGGTCTGGAGAAGCACACACACAGGATTTAAAGCATACCCTAGTGGTTTGCTTTACTGATTAGAATGTATATCTGGCCAAACTCTTTTTTGCAACATTAGAATAATGAAAGACTGGGAAAATTCGAACTAACCAGCAATACAAAAACAAGCAAAAAAAATCTAATTATACCATTCTGGTTTGAATGCAGGTCTTTGGTGACAGTCCGTAGGTCACTGTCCTATGTTAGGATTGTAACTTCTGAACTGCAAATACTCAAATGATCTCTGTGACAAAGGTAGTAACCCACTGAGCTATCCACGTTAACTGCAGTTTCTCTGCATTTAAAAACTCCAAACAGACAAAAGATTGCTCGCCAGCAGTATAGTAATCCCCAGAGTTATCTGGATATTTAGTTGCTGTGCATTCTTGGCAGAACAAGTCATGAATGAAAATGATACGATTTAAACAAACGATTTAAATGAAGTATATACGGCACACAAAGATTACGTCTTGCTCACAGGTTTAAAAACACGACAATAGCCACACAGTCTCCTACCTGCTAATTATAAACTCTGTACTGCCCGATCTGATAAACAACTCAAGGGTTCAGGAAGATCAGGAAAATGAATTGGCAAAAACAAACTCCTCTTCACCAGCTGAAAAGAATGACGTATCCACGCAGCAGGAGGGTACATAAATCCAGTGCCCCTTTCCCCATGCCCCATTTGTACCTGCACGAGTGGGCGGAGACAAAGCCCACCTTTCCAATAAGAGATACGTGATTGGGGGTGCGAGCCCAGGCTCAATCACACAACTCCTAAAGAAAGAAGAAAAATAATGTTCAGAGAATGTTTTAACCCCTTCGATGCGGGTGACGGAACCATTCCGTCATCAGTCACGGTTGAGCGGTGCTGATGGCAGAATGGTTCCGTCACGACGACACCCGCGATTGGAATGTTCAGCACAGCGCTGAAATTCCTGCTGCACGGATGTGGTTAAATTGCAGTGGCCAGTTTTTGCTGGCCTTGCTGACGTCACTGCCAGGGCCCAGGGTTATGTTTGGGTGGGCCAAGCTGATATTTGGGTGGGCCTGGCCCAGCCAGCCCACTCGCTAGAACCGGGCCTGGAGAGCAGTATGTAAGGTAGTTTCTCTGACCAAAAGCAATTCTGGCTCCCAAATAATGCAGGGAGGCAGCTGGTACTGTGGTGGATTTGGGGCTCTACCTACGGTCTTGAACGTTATATTTGAGGCTTGGTGGATGGGGTGTCCGGTGATTGTAAAAAATGAGTGATGTATGCTATTTTTTTTTTACGGTATATTTATTGTGCGCGTACAGTGTGAATTTTGAAAGTTGTCCCATAAGCATACGTAAGCAAGAGAAATGAATTAAAAATAAATCTTTTACAGATATTTATCAAGTTTATGTGTGTATATCTTTGTTGCTTTTAATGAGACGTTTTTGCCTTATTGGTACTTATAAGTAAGTGCTTATCCATAGTCTAAATTTGTTGAGGAGCAGTGTTTTATACAGTGCTGAACTTTTGACCTCTGTTGACAATTGACTTTTGCATGATCTGTTGGGGGTAGGGTGGAAAGTTATGTCAGTTGGAAAGGTTTGGAATGTTGAATCAATAGAAATGTGTGTTATGTTTTGAATTAATGTGTGCAGGATTTTAATTGGTTATTTATATGTATGTATGTGTAAAATGAGAGGTGAAAATGTTCCATTTGACGGTTCTGCTGCAAACACGGAACTAGAGAGATTCTGTACCAGAATATGCACTGTGTGAGTGGTATTCTTCTTAATCTACAAATCAATTTGAAAGGCGAGTTGATAAGTTGTATGGGAGTGTGTGCGGTGCATCTTTGTACATTAAGAAAATATGGGGTATATCAAGACAGGCGATAATATTATTACTGCTTTATGGGTAGAAAACTGCTGATAAAGCGGCGATAATGTTATCTCCTGTCTTGATAATATGCCCCTATATTCATCCGTTGTTAAACGTTTTCATAGTAGTTGATGTGTTTTGCTATAATGCATGCTGTTATGTTTTTTTGTTTTCAGTTTGTGCGTCTCTGTACATTAAGGGATTATGGGCCATATTATCCATAAAGGGCGATACATTATCACCGCTTTTGTCGGCAGGAAACTGCTGGTAAAGCGGTGATAATGGTCTTGATAATATGTCCTTGTGAATTGCCATAGAAGCCCAGGCTAACACTAGAACCTGGACTGCTTTGGAAATTTACAAGGGCCTATTATCAAGTCCATTATCGCTGCTTTAGCTGCAGTTTCCTGCCGATAAAAGCGACGATCATGTATCGCCCTTTACTGATAATATGGCACTGATGGGCATATTATCAAGGAACGGAAACTACAGATAAAACTGAGAAAATGGTCTTGATAATACGCCCTTGTTAATTCCCATAGAAGCCCATGTTCTGGTGCTAACATGGGCTTCTATGGGAATTAACAAGGGCATATTATCAAGCCCAGACGCGGCCCGTGGAAGGAGTTGCGGTGGGACAGGCGGGCGGGGGAGGGGCAGGGTGGGGGGTGATAAACAACGGAATCTGGATGATTGTAGGTAAGTAAACAATTAAATTAATAAAACAAATTTCAGGCCATATTATCAACAATATAAGGCGATACATAAAGCGGCGATAATGGTCTTGATAATATGCCCTTGTGAATTCCCATAGCAGCCCAGGTTAACACCAGAGCCTGGGCTGCTATGGGAATTTACAAGGGCCTATATCAAGCCCATGATCGCCGTTTTATCGGCAGTGTTCTGCTGATAAAACCGGCGATAATATATCGCCTTATGTTGTTGATAATATGCCCCTTTGTTCCGTGCCCTGTATCACATTTTGCGATGCAGTGGGCGCTACGAAATTCGGGGCATATTATCAGGGACCGGTGTTAAAATTATCGCAGTTTTATCGTATTCATAGCGTATGCTGAGAATGATTAGCAGTAGAAACTATGGTGCGATCACTCTCTCACTGTCAAATCAGAGCACACGGCGCGCTATGAGAATAGTTAGAAGTGGTCACTTATTAGAGATCCGATTCAGCTGTGTGGCTTGTTGTGCGATGTTAGCAGGCATCGCTTACATGATTACAGTAACTGAGCGTGTGGTTTGCTATAAAAAAGTTGTGTTTACTCCTCTGTATGGGAAGCTGGATGTTTCCATCTGGCCGTTGATTCCGACCTTGAAAGAAGAGTCCACCAAATGAGCCATATAATAGCGCTATTGTCTCAAAAAGAGGTCGCTCTTACATCCGCTAGAGAAACATTTGTCCTTCATGTAGCACACACCCGCACAGAAGTATATGCTTTATTAAATACAGATGTGCCCCCGGGTTTTAGGAAGCATCCTCGAGTAGGAGGTTAGCTTACTTTTTTAAAGATATAAGCATCGGCCTTGTGACTTCTGTAGAAACTATCTTTGGTGTCTTGTCAGTGTTTTCTCATTCAATTTTTTCCAGCATCTTTGGTGAATTGTACTTAATGCTCACATTAGTTGCCGGTGTGCTTGTATTAATTTGTTTACTTAAATATGGATGCACATCTTGCAGCAGACGACAATATTTCTCGGTTGTTGCTGGTCCTCAACCGAATGCTTAGTTACTATGGAGGGCTGCCTCTTGCAACGTTGAGTGCAGCTTATGGATTATCGTTTCGATTCTCCTTTTTCACCTGTGTCCCATTGCCTGAGCTTTGATTTCGACTGGGCCCTGGATTTGTGTCTCTGCAGTACGGTGTCTATCAGCGCCGATTATGACCAGCTGATGAGCCCCTTAGTGGTTCATGACTTGCTTTGTTCTGGCGGCGGGATTATGGCCTTAGCAGCGACACATGGAATAATGGGACGTTGGAATGTTTTTGCAGCAGCGCATGACTTCCTGGCATGCAGTTACATTGAAGATGACCCGAGTTTTCCTCCGATGGTGATAGAGGCTCCCGTCGTTGAGGAACATGTATGCTCATTCCCACTATTGGATGGCTGAAATGTTTTCAGTTGAGAACAATGACTTCCTGTTGGAGGCTATTGCTACATACTGTGCTTATACGCTGGTGGACTAAGACTGTTTGATTTTTCTACCTATTCTTTATTATTTAGTTACTGCTTTTTATCAAGATCGAATAATTTTTGTTGCAAAATTGAACTTGACTCTGCTTTTTAGGCATGGAGTCTGTGTTCGTAATTTGCCCAGGTTTATATTATGTGCTTTGGTCAAGGAAATGTGTCGTGGGCTGAGCCTTGCACTCACACCGAATTAAGTTAGCATGGGTTTATTAGAAGCTTAAACGCCATTTTTGTTTTCCTACTCAGGTTTGTACACAACACGCACTTGAAATATTGTTTAGAGAAGGCTGAGTATTTTGATTCATATGAGAATAATTTGATATAATACATTTGTAGACTGTCTCGCTACTTTAGTGTGTATAGTGAGAGCATGAAACATCAAGGGTATTTTGGATACTGTGTGTGTTATTCGGAATGATGTTCGCACGTTCGAGCCATAAGAGATATGCAGCGGTGGCATCTCTTATACTTGCGCGTTTAGTAATGAATTGTGCAAGCATGATTACACACAGTATGAGAACATTTGTCTCTTGACAGTTTGTGTAGAACTCAATGTGATCCACTACTGCTGAGTAACAGAGGTATGGGTCTGCCTATGTAGTCGTATGTGATCTTCTAAGGACATCATCCAGTGAATGTGTGTTTCTGTAAAGTTTTGAAGTATTGAAGAATGAATGGGTGTATATGTCTTTGAATGGATGATTTAGTAGGTGCGTGACTGACTCCATAAGTGAGTGATTAAACGTATCGTACTGAATGCATGGGGTAGTAAACTGTGTGAATGTCTGTAACCGTCTGTCTGTTGGTGTGTAAGCAACTGCATGGGTTGGTAAATAGCTACATGAGTGTCTATATGGGTTGTTGATTGGTTGTCTGAGTACCTGTATGGGTGCTTAGGTGTTTGTGTGGGTGGAGTGTGGGTGATTAACTGGGTGCTTGGTTTCAAGAGTGCATCTGTGATGGACTGTATGGGTGGGTGAGTTTGTGTATGCACATGTTAGTGAGTGAATGTATATCTCAGTGGTACATGTGTGAGTAACTACATATGTGTAAGGCAGTATATATGTGTGTTGGAGTATATAAATGGCTATAAGTGAGAGTGTATGATTGTGAGAGTGGCTGTATGGATTAGTGTGTGCTTGTATTTGTATGAGTAATTGAGCTGGTGTGTATAACTGTATAGGTGAGTAAATGGCAGTATGATTAATTATTTGCATGACTGACTAGGAGTGTCAGTACCTCTATGAATTAGTGATGTGAGTGAGTGTCTATATAGGTGTATGAGTGCATATGATAGTCCTGTACTGAGTGACCATAAGTATGAGTGACTTTACGGGTGAATGAGTGGATGTGTACGTGCAAACCTAAGAATCAGTGAGTGGGTATGTAGTTATTGGTGTTGGAGTGTCTATAGTTTAGAGTATGGCAGTCTGTAATTTAAAGTGGGTGTGTCAAAGGTTATATTAGGGTGTGTGATTCATCAAATTATCACATGGATGATGTAATTTGACATGTCAGTGATGTCATGAGTGATGTCACTGACCATGTCATGAGTGATGTAATATGTGACGTCATTGGCAGTGCATTGCGGGGGCACGAGTTATAGTTTGCTGAACTAACTATAACAGGGAATTTCTATGGTTTTGTACGAGTGAAATGTCCAGCTAACTATAACGTCCCTGGATTTTCAGTGAATTTCTAAGGTTTTTTAAATACTAATTTCTAACTATAAAGTGCCTGAAACCTATGGGTTTTTCAGTGAGTTTCAAAGGTTTTTTAAATGCTAATTTCTAACTATAATGAGCCAGAAACCCATGGTTTCTCAGTGAATTTCAAAGGTTTTTTAAATGCTAGTTTCTAACTATGGCTACAGAGGTAGGACATGTGAAAAAAGAAGAAAAACCGCACAGAAAGAAGCAAAATAAATGCAGAAAGAAGCAACAGAGGTCCACAAAGACGAAGAAAAGTGCAGGAAGAAGCAAGACATGTGCTGAAAGAACCAGCAGAGGAGCAGAAAGAGGCCTTGTGGCAAAATCATCCTGTGCCAACAACTTTTTCAGACTGGTACTGGTGGTAACGGACTCTGACTAACCAGGAATAGAGCCAGTGCTATGCTAAAAGACACTTGGAATACAGTGAAAACACCTACATACACTAGGGAATACTATGCATTGAGGTACCCCTGTGATTAGCATGACCTCCTCTGTAAGACCCTAGTACATATTGGGGCAGGGGGATTTAAACTACCTCTAAGTCAGAGTTGCAGATATATACTACTTTAACTAGTAGTCACGTTTGCAGAGTGGTGGAGAAAGGGTGCTGGGAGTCCAACCAACGCTCAGGAATTCCGCTGTGTAGTACTTACAGGAGGTACCAGGAGGCATTCTTGGCCCCCAAACTCCCTCAAGACTAAATTGGACTTCATCCCCCATCCCGTAGTCTGCCATGAGGCACGTTTGCATGCATAGTGGGAGAGAAAGGGGGCCATGACCTCAAAAGACGTGTTAGCAATCGCACTGTGTGGGACTTACTGGAGGTAACAAGAAGGGAAGTTGGCCCCAAGGACACCCTTGGGGGCCAACTTCCCAAACTATTACCTCCAGTCAGTCCCACACAGCAGCACTCGTGTACTCGTACTAGGACATGCCCACTTTACCACCACTCCACAATCGCGCTCCCTGGCATGCTCTTGGATGGGTATTGAAGTCCCCTTGACTGCTGGGGGTCCTTTAGGGGCCAACTAGCCCACCTTTTACCTCCAGTAAGCCCCATGCAGTGGGATTGGTGAGAGGTAGACAAAGGCCATGCCCTCTTTTTCCACCACTCTGCAAACGTGCCCCCTGGTGCTTTGTATGTTGTGGGAATTATGTCCCCTTGAATTCTGATGGCCCCTGGGTCCCAACTAGCCCACCAGGTACCTGCAGTAAGCACCACAGAGCTGCATTGCTGAGATGTATAAAAAGGGGCATGGCCTGGACCAACTCTCTGCAATGCAGTGCCGCTAACTGGAAGCACTTGGTGGGCTAGTTGGCCCCCAGGGGCCCTCAGGATTGAAAAGGAATTAATTCCCCAACTTTAAATGCACCACAGGGTATGTTTGCACTCACGTCACCTCAGGCCACTCCCCCTCCTGGGGGCCAACTAGCCCACAAGGTACTTCCAGTAAGTGCCACGGAGCTGCATTGCAAAGAGGTGTAAAAAGGGACATGGCCTGGACCACCTCTCTGCAACGCAGGCCTGTGGCGCTTACTGTAGATACCTGGTGGGCTAGTTGGCCCCCAGGATCCCCAGTATTGAAGGGAATAAATTACCCAACCTAAAATGAGCCAAAGGGTGCCTTTGCAGAGTGTTTTTATTTTTAAGAAGGGGGTCTGTGTGGCCCCGCTTCCATTCCTATTTTATGGGCCCTGGGGACCCCACCTGCCAGGGCCTGACCCATATATTTTTTTTAAATGTAAGTGGGCCCTGTGACCCCCTCCCGAGGTCATATTCCGCCCCGGGGAACCCATCCCCCGGGGCTGGCCTTTTTAAAAAAAATTTGAGGGGAGAGGGGCTGCTTGTCTCCCCTCCAGGCCACATCTAGCACCAGGGACCCCATCCCCAGGGGCTGGCCCTCTCTGATGGGAACCGTGGGGGGAACCCCAATACCCCCACTGTCCCATCGGGTCCCCGCTTCCTGTCGGAGCCGGCATTTCTTTTCCATAAGGCGGGGTGCTAACATACAGCTCCCCTAATGGAAAAGCAATTCTGCACTGCTTCATTGAAGCGAGAGCAGGTTTACGTGCTCTCGCTTCAATGAAGCAAATGCAGTTTGCAATGACAGGTCAGGAGCCGCGTGGCTCCCTCCCTGTCATTGCAAACAGCAGTGTCCTGGGGGTGGGCACCCCGGGACACTGCAGGAACCAGCCCTGTGGAATGGTGGTCCCCAGGGCCATCAAGGGCTCCAGGAGTGAGGCAGTGCTACCACCCTCTCAACATGTGCATAGCTGCAGTGAGGTGGTTGTCCTCAGAGCTCGGGGGTCCATTACGGACTCCCCAATTAATATACTTAGTGTCCCGGGGAGGTGGTGGTCCCTGGGGAATGTGGGGGGCTCGAGCCCCTCCACACAGGTTAATATTTTAAAAAAATGTTGCTGATTTATTAAAAATAAAACGCTTTTTTTGGCCCAGGGGGTCCTTATTGGACCCCCTGAACAGGCCCAGGGTGTCACTGTGTTTCTACACTGCCCCCTTTTCTTGTTTTTTGCATTTGTTTTTCTGTTTTCTTGTCACTCGGTTCAACCAAGTCACAAGATGGCGGCCAACACTTCCTGGTTTGGAGTGTTGATAGTCAATTAGAATAAAGCTCATGGTTGGGAGGATGCGGGAATCCTTCGTGCCTCTTTATATCAAAACTTTTAATTTTTGATTTTCTCAGCAACTACTGACTGATTTACACCATTTTAAAAAAGGACGCTTTTGAACCAGGCACTAACTTTTTGCCAAATTTGGTGTAATGCCATTCAGCAGTTCGAGCTGAAGCGGTGTCTAAAGTTTCCTATGGGAAATTCATTTTTTGACCTCTTTTTTTTTCAATTTCTCAAGAACTACTGAACGGATTTACAACATTTAACAAAAAGAGTTCTTTCTGAAACAAGGGCTACCTTTTTGCAAAATTTAGTGTAATTCCGTTCAGCATTTTCGGCTGTAGTCCGTATCTAAAGTTTCACGCTTGCCAAATCAACCCGAAACTTTCAAGATATGAGCTGACCAGAGCGCTACACGAGTTTTGAAAAGTTCACAAAGATTCGTCATCTGGCGCCAAAGTTATTGGGAAAACAAAAAACGCTTTTCCTATGGAAACTAGGTTCTATTTATAACTATATACTGGGGTCCGCCAGTAGATTTTATATATATATATAAAATTCACTGAAAAAACCATAGGTTATAGACCATATATAGTTAGGGATTAGCATTTAAAAAACCTTATTTTATTTGCACAAAACCATTGAAATTCCATATATAGTTAGTTGCACTAACTATATATCGCGGACCCGCAATCCACTGCTAATGATGTCACATATTACATCATTCATGACATGGTCAGTGACATCACTGATGACATCACTGATGACATCTCAAATGACATCACTGATGACATCACTGATGACATCTCAAATGACATCACTGATGACATCACTGACATCTCATTTGACATTACTGATTACATCACTGATGATATCATTTATGTGATAATACATCTTCAGACTCTAATATAACCTTTGATACACTCAGTGTAAACAGGCACTCACAGACTGTCACACATCCATGGAGTTACTCACACACCTAGTCAGTCATGCAAAGAATCAATCACATCTCCATTTCCTCAACTATACAGTTATACACACCTTACTTATTCAAACATATAGTAACACATATTTACTCTCTTATACAATCCTTGATACAAGTTCACAATGATTCATACAGCCACTCACACATTCACTGGCTCTTATGTTCAGTTATTTATATATGTCAACTCTCACATGGAGTGTGTTTTACATATGTACTTACTTTGACATGTAGCACTGAGATATCCATTCACTCACCAATATACTCATGCACACAGTCAACTGTCCATACAGCTGTTTCTACATGCACTTTTGAACCCATACACCTAGGGAATCAACCGCTCACACATCTATGCACAGAGTTATACACCTCCCAGCCACCCACACACACACTCAGTCTCCCATACAAATACTTGGGCAACCATTCAATAACCCATATAGTTACTGATATAGCTACTGATTTAAACATGCAGCAGTTTACAGAAGAACATAAATATTGATTGCCAAATTAAGACACTTTAATCACTAACCCATGCACTCAGTAAGACACATTTAATCATTCTCTCATACAGTCATTCATGCACCTACTAAATCCTTCATCCAGACACTTATACATCCACTCATTCTTCAATATGTAAGACATATTTTAACTTTACAGAAACATACAGTCACTGGGTGTTGTCATCAGTGATGTCATCAGTGATGTCATTTGAGATGTCATCAGTGATGTCATCAGTGATGTCACTGACCATGTCATGAATGATGTAATATGTGACATCATTAGCAGTGGATTGCGGGTCCGCGATATATAGTTAGTGCAACTAACTATATATGGAATTTCAATGGTTTTGTGCAAATAAAATAAGGTTTTTTAAATGCTAATCCCTAACTATATATGGTCTATAACCTATGGTTTTTTCAGTGAATTTTCAAGGTTTTGTAAATGCAAATTCCTAACTATATATGGTCTATAACCTATGGTTTTTTCTGTGAATTTCATTGGTTTTTTAAAAGCTAATATCTATAGCTGTAAAATATATTCTTTATTAAGTGACGTATCACGTAGCCCGTGAGACGCCTCATGATGCATCGCATAACCGTGACGTATCGTCTCTGCAGCGCAAACCAAACCCAAAACGTAAGCGCGCCAGAACACGCTTAAAGATATATATATATTTTTTTAACCTTAATTAGACAAAATCCACACGTGCACATATCACAAACGTTCAAAAAACACAATATGTCGGACTACCGTTACGCTGCCGGTTAGCTGCCCGGTTAACGTACCAGGAAGCACCTTTACCGCGAAAATCGCAATTTTTTTTTTTTCACCCCCCAGGGAACTTTAATAGCCCCCTCATCAATCCTAGGGGTTCAGGAGGGGTCTGCCTTACCCCTTTCATTCATTTACACCTTTTTTTTTTCCACCTCTTGTCTCTCGATCCCACAGAGAGACAAGATGGCGGCCGCTCCAGACTGTTTACAATGATAACAGCCAATCAGCTTCTCCTCAGACTCCCGTTACACTGCCGATTAGCTTCCCGGTAGCTGCCCGGTTAGCTGCCCAGTTCGCGTACCAAGACGCGTCTCTACGGCGTTTGTTTTTTTTTAGCCCCACGTGGCTTTATAATATCCCCCTCATAAATCCTAGGGGGTCAGAAGGGGTCTACCTTGCCCTGTTTCCTTCATTTCCCCCTTTGTTTTGGCCTCCTCTTGTCTCTCGATCCTACCGAGAGACAAGATGGCGGCCGCTCCGGACTGTTTACAATATTGACAGCCAATCAGCTACTCCTCAGACTCCCGTTACACTGCCGGTTAGCTTCCCGGTTAGCTGCCCGGTTAGCTGCCCGGTTCGCGTACCAAGACGCGTCTCTACGGCGAAAAAATCGGATTTTTTTTTTTTTTTGGGTTACACTGCCGGTTAGCTTCCCGGTTAGCTGCCCGGTTAGCTGCCCGGTTCGCGAACCAAGACGCGTCTCTACGGCGAAAAAATCGGATTTTTTTTTTTTTTTTTTTGGGCCCGGCGTGGCTCTATAATATCCCCCTCATCAATCCTAGGGGGTCAGGAGGGGTCTACCTTGCCCCCTTTCCTTCATTTCCCCCTTTGTTTTGGCCTCCTCTTGTCTCTCGATCCTACCGAGAGACAAGATGGCGGCCGCACCGGACTGTTTAGAATGTTGACAGACACCGGAGAGCCAATCAGCTTCGCTTTGCAAAGTTCCGATACGCGAAAAGTTCGCGAACCGGTTAGCTGCCCGGAGCGCTGTTACAGATATATATCTTGATTTAAACGTTAATTTCTCAAAATCCACTGAAGCACATATATTGAGACCTAGCAAAGGCACATCGGGGTACCAGTCCCTACAATTTTGCTAAGTTTCGTGGAAATCCATTCAGCCGTTCGGGCTAAAAGTGAGTCCAACCGCCCTATGGAAATTAACATGGGAAAAACGCGTTTTGGGACCCCCCTTTTTTCTCGGCCCCCCCTTGACGAACCCCCCCCAAATTTTCAGGAGCTGCTCAGAAACAAAATGTGCCATTTTCCTGAAAATTTCAGCCGATTCCGTCCACAAACGCCAAAGTTATTAGACATAGAATTTTCAAAAGTCCCATAGGAAAAAAATCCTAACTATATATACCTACTGGCTATCGCCAGTAGGTAATATATATATATATATATATATATATATATATATATATATATATATATATATGTCAGCAAATCCTCGAACCTCCACGCCGACGGCGTGGCGAAAGAAGAAGCAGGACCCCACGTTTCAGGCAAGATGGTGTATTTTATTTCAACCTTTCAATGACGCGTTTCGAGTACGATGTACTCTTGTTCACACACCGGAAAAATGGTCAGCCTGTTTTTTTATATGCTTTTTCCTGACCCTTCCTAAGGGCCACACCTCCTGTTGAACATCACATGACCAGATGTATGGGCGTAGAAAGGGTACATGGCACTCAGATTTGTGTGAACACGGGACATTTTTTGTTTCACAGAAATGCAAATTACATCCCCCTTGTGTTTGTGCAATATAGACAACGTTGTAAATTTGTTATTTTAAAATTATATTGCGTCACTTGACTTTAAAAAAATGAATAAATACACATTTTTAAAAATTGTCATTTCCTACCCTGAGGCATTGTACAAATTTTACATCGTGGCTCTAACACATATCAAGATATGAGCTGACCAGAGCGCTACACGAGTTTTGAAAAGTTCACAAAGATTCGTCATCTGGCGCCAAAGTTATTGGGAAAACAAAAAACGCTTTTCCTATGGAAACTAGGTTCTATTTATAACTATCTACTGGGGTCCGCCAGTAGATTTATATATATATATATATATATATATATATATATATATATATATATATATATATATATATATATATATATATATATATATATATATATATATATATATATATATATATATATATATATATATATATATATATATATATATATATATATATATATATATATATGTATATATTACCTGCTGGCGGTTTTATGCCTAGTTTCCATAGGAAATCCGCAACATTCTATTGGGAATAACTTTGGCGCCAGTTGACAAATGTTTGCAAATTTCTCAAAGAAGATGGCCCGTTCTGCTCCACTCCTTCCCTGAAAGTTTTGGGGTGATTCGTGCAGTGGGGGCCGAGAAAAAAGGGGGGGGTCCCAAAACGTGTTTTCTCCATGTTATTTTCCATAGGACGATTAGACACGGCTACAGCCCGAACAGCTGAACGGAATTACAAGAAATTCAGCAAAACCGTAGAGTCTGATTCGCAGACCATGCTTTTGGTTAAATGGTGTAAATCCCTGAAGTAGTTCCTGAGAAAATCAAGAGAGAAAAAATATATATCTACAAGCGCGCACCGTTCGTGCCCCCATGCGCGAGCGGAATTCTGATTTGCTGTTAGACGTCTGTCAATGCGGACGATGCCCAGCTGGTGGTCTCTTTGACGCGGGCTGAAGACCCTGCGGGCACGGTGGATCTGGTTGGCTGCCTGAGCGAAGTCAGCAGCTGGATGACCCTGTCTTGTCTCAAAATTAATGGGGACAAGACAGAGGTCATGCTGTTGGGTCGTTCGGCTCCATCTGCAGTCGACCACATCTGGCCAGTTTGTCTGGGTCCCCCTCCAGTCCCTAAGGATGCTATTAAGAACTTGGGTGTCTGGTTGGACAAGTCCTTGACGTTTGACCATCAAGCTGTCGTGCTACCTGCCACCTGTTTTGGCCTCATTAGAATGCTGAGGAAGATCCTTCCCTTGCTACCATTTGAGGCCAAACAAATTGTTGTTCAAGGATTGATTCTCTCCAGATTAGATTTTGGAAATGCACTCTACCTTGGAGCTCCAGACTTCACACTGAGGAAGCTACAGGTGATCCAAAATTGTGCAGCTCGGACCCTGCTTCAAATCCCCCGCAGGACCTCTGTTAGACCTGGATTAACAAAACTGCACTGGCTCCCTGTAAGGGATAGGATTAGTTTTAAATCTCTCTGTGTTGCTCATCAGGCATTCTGGGAAACTGGCCCAGCAATTAGTCGTCCCTTAATCACCCCTTACATCCCCAGCAGATAGTTACGGTCCACCAATGCTTTCAGTGCTGTCGTGCCAAAGGTTAAACGGTCCAGAGCAGGAGGTCGTTCCTTTTCCCTGAATGTGGCTAGGCTTTGGAACAGTCTACCCCCATTTCTCAGGTCCAATTCAGATCTTAACCCTTTTAGGAAACACCTGAAAACTTTTTTGTTCAATAAATAGATCTGTTTTTTCCTGTTTCTGTCACTTGCCCAGCTGTCTATACATCGTTAGCTTTAGCGCTTGGACGCCTCTGGGCAGCTATTTGCGCTTTATAAAACACATTTTCATTTCATTTCATTTCATTTCATTTCATTTCATTCATTTCATTTCATTTCATTTCATTTCAACATTCCAATCGGTCGGAATCACGAAGTGTTGGCCGCCATTTTGTCTCCGAGGCAGAGCGAGTCAAGAAAAAAAGTGGAAAACGTGAAAAGGGGGCAGGGTAGAGACCCCTTAGGCCATCTGAGGGGCTCCCGGAAGGACCCCGAAGGCCCAAAAAACTATTATTTTGGGGGGTGAAAAATCGCGAGGTGCGCGCACGGTGCATGCACCCCCGAGGCAGAAGAGAGGTTAAAACAAAAGTGGAAAACGTGAAAAGGGGGCAGGGTAGAGTCTCCCTGAGCCCCTAGGCCTTCTGAGGGGGTCAATGAAGGACCTTGAAGGTCCCCAAAAATTTGTTTTTTTTTAAATAAAAACTTGCGAGGTGCGCGCACGGTGCTCGCACTCTTGAACCGCCATTTTGTGTCTCCGAGGCAGAAGAGAGGCACAAACAAAGGTGGATAACTTAAAAAGGGGGCAGGGTAGAGATTTCCTGACCCCCTAGGCCTTCTGAAAGGGTCCCTGAAGTACCCTGAAGAACCAAACAAACATTTTAATTTTTTTTAAAAATTCACGAGGTGCGTGCATGGTGCTCGCACCCTTGACCCGTCATTTTGTGTCTCCGAGGCAGAAGAGAGCGAAAAACTAAAATGGATAGCGTGAAAAGAGGGCAGGGTAGAGAATTTCCTGACACCCTGGGCCTTCTCAGGGGGTCCTAGAAGGACCCCGAAGGCCAAAAGAATTTTTTTTTTTAATTTTCGAGGTGCGCGCATGGTTGGCTCTAAAGAGAGCCGTTGTGTTCATTGGGAGGTTTTTTTACCTACAAGTAAGTACCGATGCAAAGTCTTAAGTTCAAGAGGAAGACTCTGTCCTCCTCATCCGTGAAATGTACACCGTCTCCTCTATAAATGCCTTGCATGTTGTAACGCAAGTTGTTGTGGTATATAGAACCCATACCATAGTCTCTGAGGAAAGCAGAAACAGATTTATTCACATGTTTCCTTGCTTTCTCAATCTGTGGACAATATTGGTTGGACCAGTTCCATTTTTGCCTTTTGCATATTTTAGAATATACAAAGGCAGTTTGTGGAAAAAGTGACATCAATTGCCCAAAGACGTCCTTTAAAAGCATTTCCAGGCCTAACCCAGTCAAAGTGACTAGGTCATTTCCACCACAGCGCACAATTATGAGGTCAGGTTTTGGGAGATGCAAAAAGGATTTTAACAACGGCATCAACTGGTGACATCTCAATCCTCCTTGGCCAATCCATATAATATCCACATTTGGTAAATCAAGGTTGAGAAAGCATCTATTTGCTGCATACCTTTCAGTCCAGAAAATATAACTGTGTCCCACAAACCACATTCTAAGCATCTTGAAGGGAGCTCTGGTTGTACTCAGATGGGCTCTGGAAATGAAATGGCAGTTTAAAAAGTAGGAGTTTAGAAAAAAATGTGGATGAGATTCCCTGCAAATGAAATTGAATACATGATTGGTGGTTTCTGAACTTGATCATTCAAAACTAGGGTGCATTCTTCTGTTTTTTGAAATAAGTAATGCTAATGGTTGAGAAAAAGTCATTGAAAGGAACATTGCACAGGATATGCTGGTATATTGAGAGGTCTAACACCCTGGCTGAGTTCATCTGCTACATTGTATGATGAACGTTTTACCTGTGAGTTCAGTTAGGTGTTCTGTGGAGTGTTACCATGGTAACAGGCAGAGAGAGCAGTGGGGGGAAGGTTGAATATTAAGTGAGTTTGAAAGTGTTGAAATGTAGAACCAATTAAAATGTTAGTTTGGTTTTGAATTCGTGTGGGAAGAAATTTTATTGGTTATCTAAATGAATATGTGTGTGAAATGAGAGGGGAGCCTTGTCATTCTATGATTCCAGTGACTGGTGCACAATTGAGAGATTCTGCTTAAGAAAATCTGGTGTGTGATTGTCACTGTTCTTAATCTACAAAAGCATTATTATAGGTGAGTTGTTAATTTGTAAGGGGATGTATGTTGTGCAGTTTAAAATAAGACAAAAGATGTGTTCTAATGTGGAAGCAGGAGTTTATTTGTATAGAGTCTGTAGCATTTAGTAATCATTTCAGAAAAATTCTGACAGAATAATTTTCTTGGTTGATCTGTTTGAAAATTTAGACTCCAAATGCAAGGCATACTGTCATGTGTCTAAGATCACAGTGTGAGTCGGACTTGAGTCAGGCTTTAGGAGATGTAGTGTTAGAAAGTGCTATGCAGTATGTCTGTCAGGCCTCTTAATTCCCAAGTAGTCTCCATGCCATGTAAAAAAAATGCTGGGTGTGCTCTATAAATGCCATTGAAACTCTTTCACTAGCATTTAGTAATCATTTCAGAAACATTCTGACAGAATAATTTGCTTGGTTGATGTATTTAAAAACATGGACACCAAATGCAAGGCATACTGTCATGGGTCTAAGATCACAGTGTGAATCAGACTTGAGTTAGGCTTTAGGAGATGTAGTGTTAGAAAGTGCTATGCAGTATGTCTGTCAGGCCTCTTAATTTCCAAGTAGTCTCCTTGCTGTGTAAAAAAAATGCTAAAACGCTGGGTGTGCTCTATAAATGCCATAGAAACTCTTTCACTAGCATTTAGTAATCATTTCAGAAAAATTCTGACAGAATAATTTGCTTGGTTGATGTGTTTGAAAATATGGACACCAAATGCAAGGCATACTGTCATGTGCCTAAGATCACAGTGTGAGTCAGACTTGAGTCAGGCTTTAGGAGATGTAGTGATAGGAAGTGCTATGCAGTATGGTTGTCATGCGTCTTAATTCCCAAGTAGTCTCCATGCTGTGTAAAAAAAAACGCTGGGTGTGCTCTATAAAAGCCATAGAAACTCTTTCACTAGCATTTAGTAATCATTTCAGAAAGATTCTGACAGAATAATTTGCTTGGTTGCTGTGTTTTGAAAATAGGGACGCCAAATGCAAGGCATACTTTCATGTGTCTAAGGTCACAGTGTGAGTCAGACGAGTCAGGCTTTAGGAGATGTAGTGTTAGAAACTGCTATGCAGTATGTCTGTCAGGCCTCTTAATTCTCAAGTAGTCTCCTTGCTGTGTAAAAAAAACGCTGGGTGTGCTCTATAAATGCCATGGAAACTCTTTCACTAGCATTTAGTAATCATTTCAGAAAAATTCTGACAGGATAATTTGCTTGGTTGATGTGTTTGAAAATATGGACACCAAATGCAATGCATACTGTCATGTCTCTAAGATCACAGTGTGAGTCAGACTTGAGTCAGGCTTTAGGAGATGTAGTGTTAGAAAGAGCTATGCAGTATGCCTGTCAGGCCTCTCAATTCCCAAGTAGTTTCCTTGCTGTGTAAGAAAACGCTGGGTGTGCTCTAGAAATGCCATAGAAACTCTTTCACTAGCATTTAGTAATCATTTCAGAAAAAGTCTGACAGAATAACTTGCTTGGTTGATGTGTTTGAAAATATGGACACCAAATGCAAGGCATACTGTCATGTGTCTAAGGTCACAGTGTGAGTCAGACTTGAGTCAGGCTTTAGGAGATGTAGTGTTAGAAAGTGCTATGCAGTATGTGAGTCAGGCCTCTTAATTCCCAAGCATTCTCCATGTTGTGTAAAAAAACGCTGGGTGTGCTCTATATTTGCCATAGAAACTCTTTCACTAGCATTTAGTAATCATTTCAGAAAAATTCTGACAGAATAATTTGCTTGGTTGATATGTTTGAAAATATGGACACCAAATGCTAGGCATACTGTCATGTGTCTAAGATCACAGTGTGAGTCAGACTTGAGTCAGACTTTAGGAGATGTAGTGTTAGAAAGTGCCATGCAATATGTCTGTCAGGCCTTTAAATTCCCAATTAGTCTCCTTGCTGTGTAAAGAAAACACTGGGTGTGTTCTATAAATGCCATAAAAAGTCTTTCACTAGCATTTAGTAATCATTTTAGAAAATTTCTGACAGAATAATTTGCTTGGTTGATGTGTTTGAAAATATGGGAATACATGTACTCATGAAGTCAGTCAGGCTTTAGGAGATGTAGTGTTAGAAAGTGCTATGCAGTATGTCTGTGCGGCCTGGGGGAGCTGTAGAAATTGCATGCCAAGTCTCTCTGTAGCATGTAGTAATCATGTCAGTGAATTCTCATTTCTACATTCTCCCTTCCACCTTGAGCCCCCACACTCCCTGAACACCACTGCTCTCTCCTAAAACCTAAAACAGCACTCCCAGCAAGACTGGTAAAGACATTTTTAAGTACAAATTCTTATAAACTAATTTAATTGATATAATCATATAAAGTACTTGAGAAAGGTGTCTGTATAATATTTTTTAAAGGTTAAAATAGTTGATAAAGCTAGTTTTGTATTATCTATTAGAAAAAATAATACAATTAAGTATTTATACTTTTCTGCAAGGTACAACACCATATTAAAAATGAAAATGGATACTATTGAGAAGACGATTGAAATCAGTTTTGAGATTACAGACAATCTTCTAGAGGATTTTAATGTACCTTTTGAGGACAGCAACAATGGAGAAGAAGCTATGTCTGCAGGAGAAATAACCTGCTATTTTCTCGATGAAAGCTTGGACAATAAGTTTATTGACGTATTAAATGAGATTGAATCTAAACAATCAAGTTTTGAAAATAATGAACAACTAGATCAACTAGATGAAATTTCCGATGAAATTATGTTAGAAGTTCTATTAAATTATGAAATGAATGAAGAATAAATTTAGGATGAAAAATTAAAAATGATTTCAGAGAGTCTTCTTCTACAATTGTAATGTTTGAGGTAGTAGCCATGTTATTGTGGTATAAACTAAGTCTTACAGCAAAGAGTCCAACATAAAGTAGTGCTAGAAAGTCCTATGCAGTATGTGTGTTAGGCCTTTTAATTCCCTAATCGTCTCCATGACCCCTTACACTGCCCTAACACCACTGCACTGTCCAAAACCGTGAAACAGTACACCCTGCATGATCTCCTACACTGCCCAAACACTGCTGCTGTGCTTTAAACTTACTTATGGAGTGAACTAGACTTTGCAGCATGTAGTATTTCTAATTGCTATATAGTATGCTTGTAGTGGTCTATAATTTCTTTTTTAAACCATGTTTTTTTTCTTCACAACAGATTTCAATTATCTACAGAAAGAAAAAGCATCATGCCTTCAAAGACTGAGAGAACAAAAACATATAAACGGGCTTACTTTTCCAAGGAGAAACAAATACAAGATTTATCTAAACAACTTGTGGAGAAAAAGAGGAAAGCTCCTGGTAGGATAACAAAGGATTTCATAAGGAAGATAACGCAAATTAAAAATTTTTGGGATAATCTTGAAAAATCAAAAAATATATCTGTAACTACAAAGAGAAACCACAGAAAAAAGAAAAATGTTGAAAAACTATGTGTTAAAGTAGTGGTGTATAATAAAAGACGTTTGAATAAGTTCATTGAAATTCGCAAGCGGATGTTTTATAACAGAGTTGTTTTAAATTTATTAAAAAATGTAAAGAATTGTAAAAGAAAACCAGCTTTTTATAAGAAAAAAAAATATATTCAAACTATTGTTGAGAAGGCTTGTGAAGTAAAAAAGAAGTTGTATATTTTAGTAATCAATAGAATTCGATCACTAGATAATCCAATCAAAGTTATGAAGGCCAAAAGTAAGTGGAAAAGACTAATTAATAGAACTATTTTTTGTAATGTTTTTTCTGGAGAATGGAAACATAGTTCAAGTTGTGAGCGGTTTTTTAATGAAGAGAGTTACCTTCAGAGTAATGATTTGTTGCATGCAGTTGACACCAGTGGTCGTGCCTATGAAGTTAAGGATGGTTGTGCGAATGAAAAAGAGAAAATTGTCCCCAGAAATGCAGAAGAGTTGTTAGCTGATGACATTTTAGGGAGACGTCCTAAGGCTCCAGTGTACACTTGGAATTGTAGTAGTAGTTGTAGTGTGCGACAGGATTCAATTGATTTTTTTCACAATTTTTTACGTAAGTATATTAAGAAAAGTCTCAAACGAAAGATTAAGATGTTGCAAGAGTTAGACCCTTGCAGAGTGAGAGATAAAATAGGTTTGCAAGGTCATTCTCTGGCTTGCCTTTCTAAAAAAAGTATGTCAGAGTGTTTTTCATCATTTCAGGATGTTAGTAGTACATCACACTGAAATGAGTAAATTAGTGAGAAGGTTGTATTATGCAAAAGTCCAGCACTAATGTTAAAAAAGTTAAACAGTGCTCTTTTGCATGGATCTGTATTAGATGTAATCAACATTTGTGAAGAAATTGCGGTTAGTTACTTTGGTCCTGAATAAGACAGTCCAGAAACTGAAACATTAACAGAAGGAAATGTAGAAGAAAATGTACAGAATTTTAGTATAGAAAATTTTGAGCAAGACATTACTAGGTTTAAGGTCCTTTCAGGTGAAAGGCCTAACTTTTCTTGTATTTGTTGTAGACAAATTCATTATAAAAATCAGACCAGGTTGGTTGATCTATATTTAAAAAGTGAAAAGGAGAATAATAATCAGTGTCAGGAATTTGCAACTTATTTGTTGGTAGAGAATTGTTTTGATTTGGGTTCTGATCAACTTATTTGTAAATATTGTTATAATAAATTAAATGAAAACAAAATGCCTTCTAGAGCTGTACATAATAATCTTGAGTTTGTAAATTTTCCTTCGGAACTGATGTATTTAAATACTTATGAGTCTATTCTTATTCAATGTGTGCATCCATTTCAGGCTATTGTTCGTATGGAACCTAAGACAGGGAAATTGCCTCCTACAGATTTGCAGAGAGGATTAAAGGGAAGAGTTGTATATTTGCCTCTAGATTGAAAGAAAAATATTGAAACAATTGGTGTAGAGAATCTGGAAGAGGAACCTTTAGTTATTCTAGTTAATGGTGTCCCTACGAAGAGTAAGAAAATCTGGCAAGAATTAGTGGATGTTAGGAAAGTGAAAAAGGCAACGTTGTATTTGTATTATACTACAAAAATGTATATGTAGGAGAAGAGGAAACAACTGTAGAAGAGGTCATTGATTTGTCAACTGGACAAATTGAAAAAGTGGATGTGTCCAGAACTGAAGAAATTTTTGAACATTATAGTGTGCATCCACTTCACTCTAAACAAGTGATGGGGAATACTATTGAATTATTCCAGATGAAAGAAGCGAAAGGAAGTCCCATTAGTGTATGGGAAGAAAGCTTGGAAGCTCGTTGTTTTCCGCAGTTATTTCCAACAGGCAAAGGTGGATGATATGATGAACGTCCAGTGCAGATTCCTGCATCTAAATATCGGACAACAAGATTGTATGCAGAAGATTCAAGGTTTCGTCAATGTATTCCATATTTGTTTCATCTTCTGTTTGAGAGTGACTTGTTTGCACTTTCTTATGCAGTGAACCATATACTAAATAGTGGAGCACATCAACAAAATGTTTCGGCAAAGGACTTTATGGATAAAGTCCAACAGAAAGATACTGTTTTGGAATCTTACCTAATAATATCATGGCATGTCAGCGTGGTACTAATGAGAATGGAAAGGGGCGACCACTCGGTCCCCCCGAACGTATGTTAGGGGGCCCGGATCCCCCCGGGAAACCATTTTGGGCGGGGGGCGTGTTACGGCTGGTATGCCCGAAGCGGCGTAGCCGGGGCGCGCCTTTTCCCGCCCAAGTAGGGTTGTCCTAGACACCTACACTGTTGGCCACGCCCCGTAGGCATACCGGAGGAGGGTACACACCCTCCCAAAGAGGAATAAAAGGAGCAGCAATCCGAAGAAGCATCCGCTTGTTCCTGTGCTAGGAAGCTGCACCCTCTCGTTGCACGTGAGCCCTCGACGGAACAAGGAGCTATTTTGAGAACTTGTAATCTTTTGCGTTTCTCTTTCAGGACTTCGAGCCTGAGGGTCCAGGACAGTGCTGAGCAACAGGGACCAGATATCCGTTGAACAATGCCTGGCAGGAAGGCGGGAAAGAAGTCTGAGACTGACCAGATGCTTCGAATGCTGATAAAAGATATGGCAAGTATGAAGAAGCAGATGGCGGCGATGAATAATACGGGTAGACCGAAGAAAGTTATAGGCCCTGCATTGCCGGGCGTTGTCCCTGCAGGGCGAGGTAAAAGGGTCAGGAATAGGGCGGCAGGGGAGGAGGTCCCGGTTCCCGAGGTACCCCCGGCAAGCCCGGTCATTCCAGTCGAGGCCCCGGTACCGGTCCCAGACGCGGGTCAACCGATTCCGGTTGTTGTTACGCCCGCCAGCGAGGAGGACATGCCTCCCGAATTGGCCGCCCAGTTGGCCGCATGGCTTGGCAAAAAGACAGGGGGCGCTACGGCACCGGCAGACATGGCCGAAGAGGCCAAGTTACTATTACACAGGTGCGGCAGTCGCGAGATGCCGCGAAGGCGAATCTCCCTTTTGTCCCCCCACAGGTGACCCCAGGAGGACCGGCAGCTGGTGTCGACAAAACGGCGGGAACAGCAATGGAGCCGGGTAAGCAAGCATTGCCGATGGCAAGGGAGGGGTCTTTGCCCTCAAGACGGGAGAAGGTGGTCCAACATATACCGTTGGCCACGAAAGAATTGATATGGGCTGATAAGTACGTTAATATGTTTTCCCTGTTAACCGACCATCGCGAGATGGAGTATGTTAAGACACAAAAAGATTTGTGGCACCCGAGTGTATGGCGAGCAAAGATGGCGGGATTCAGGGTTGATGAGACAATCTCTAATTGGGCCAGGGCCTTTGCGATGTTTACTGCAATTATTGGGGAACGTAAGCCCGAGGTTTTGACTGAATTGTCCTGCTATCAGGCACGAATAATGGATTTTTATGAGACATATGAAGGTGATGAATGGATAGGTTACGATATGAAGTTTCGTAAGGCCAAGGAGTTCGATTCATCTCTGACGTGGGATTGTCTCGACTCGATCTCTTGGCAGAAACAGCTCCTGCCGGGCGCGACAAAGTCGTCGTCGCTTGGCGGGAACGGGTCCGGGCCTTCCCGCCGTCAGCCTGCGGCGCCCTTTCGAGCGGGCCCCGCTAGTGACCACCAACCAAGGAATGGAGGGAATGGTGGTAAGAAAGGGGTCTGTTGGAATTTTAACAGGGGCAAGTGCACGAGGCCTCAAGGGACATGTAAGTTCAGGCATGAGTGTGCAGGTTGCGGAAATTCTTCACACCCCGAGAGTTCGTGCAGAGCCAAGAATGGTGATACAGGGGGTAGAGGGGGGGCCAAACAGGTCTGATGGGGACCATGGTGTACCGCTACCAACCCCCGTAGATGTCATGGCAATGATCCCCTGGCTAAACGAATACCCTGATCATGTCTCCGCTGGGGTGTTAAGGAACGGCTTCTTGTGTGGTTTCCACATCCCGGCGGGGGATTTTCGTGGGGAATCACTGTGTAGAAATCAACTGTCGGCTCAGCATAATCCAGCAGTGGTAGAAAGGAAGATTGCAAAGGAGGTTGCCCTTGGCCGGGTTGCTGGCCCATATAGGCACCCGCCAGTAACTAATTTTATCTGTTCCCCCTTGGGAGTAGTCCCTAAGAAGGACCCGGGGGAGTTTAGGTTGATCCATAACTTGTCAGCTCCGAGGGGTCTTTCGGTGAACGATGCGATTGACCCGGGAGTTTGTTCAGTGCGGTACGCATCCTTCGACGATGCCGTCGCCATGTTGAATCGCCTGGGGCCCGGAGCGCTGATGGCGAAGTCAGATATCGAATCAGCGTTCCGGTTGCTCCCGGTACACCCACGGGATCAGCGTCTGTTAGGCTTTGTGTTCCAAGGACGTTACTACATGGATAGATGTAAGCCAATGGGTTGCTCCATCTCTTGTGCTTATTTTGAGAAATTCAGTTGTTTTCTGCAATGGGCGTTCACCAAAGCCACTGGCCATACCCAGGTTATGCATTACCTAGATGATTTTTTGTTCTTGGGGGCAGCCGGCGACACACAATGTGCGCAGGCGTTGCGAGACTTTTGCACTCTCATGGAGCGGTTCGGGGTGCCATTGGCACCAGGTAAGACGGTTGGACCATCGACTTCACTCGAGTTTCTGGGCATTGAGCTCGATTCTGTGGAGGGATGTTTCCGTTTGCCAGTGGGGAAAGTAGCGAAGTTCAGGGCTTCCCTAGAATTGTGCATTAGCAAAGAGAAAGTCACGCTCCATCAGCTACAACAAGCAGTGGGTCAGCTTAACTTTGCCCTCAGAGTGATACCAATGGCCCGCCCCTTTTCCCGCTCTATTGCACAAGCCATGGTTGGTCTCAAGGAAGGACACCATCGCACGAGACTGTCTGCAGAAGTTCGCCAGGACATGCGCATATGGTTGGCATTTCTGGCGGATTTCAACGGTCGAGTGGTGTGGAACAAACCGCCAGCGTCCTCGGACGAGCTGGGTTTGTGGACCGACTCGGCGGGGAGCGTGGGATTTGGCGCCATCTTTGGTAATCGATGGTCGGCACAAACATGGCCGACGTGGTGGCACACCAGCGGTCTCACAGGTAACATTGGGTTTCTCGAGTTGTTCCCCATTTTTGTGGCTCTGATGGCATGGCCGGATGAGTTCAGAGATCGCTCTGTGGTGTTTTGGTCCGACAATATGACTGTTGTTGAATGTATAAATAATCAGGCAGCACGCTGCAAGTGGATATTGAGACTACTGAAGGAAATTGTACTACTCTGCATGAAACTGAACGTACAATTCAGGGCGAAGCATGTGCCAGGTGTACTGAACCAGGCGGCTGATGCACTCTCTCATTCACACATGCAGGCTTTCAGGGGTTATCTACCTTCCGCGGACCTAGCGGCGGCACCATTTCCCGAAGCACTCTGGCTACTCGGTGCCCCGGATTACAAGACCTCGTGGCAGCAAGCCTAGCCCCCAGGACAAGGAAGGTATACGAAGGAGCGTTTCGTTCCTATTGTGCATTTTTGGGTCCGGCAGGGGGGGTCAATTGGGGTCAGGAGGAGTATGTCCTGAAGTTCCTTTTACCACTACACAGGGCAGGCCGATCAGCGGCAACGGCCAATAGGCACCGGGCCGCCATTTCATTCATGGCGCAGGCGCATGGCATCAAGGACCCCACATCGTCCTTTTTGGTAAAGAAGGCCCTTCGTGGATGGCAACGCCTTGAGGGTCGTAGAGTAGACGAAAGGCGCCCGATTGGGTTAGAAAGGTTGTCCCTGCTGATGTCGATACTCCCCACGACATGTTCCTCCCAGTTCGAGGCAGTGCTGTTCCGGGCCGCTTTCGCATTAGCGTTCCATGGGGCGATGCGGGTGAGCGAGCTGGTAGCAAGAAATAAGAAGGATGTAGAGGGAGGGCTGTGTCGGGATCACATTCTGATCAAGGGTGATTCAATGGTGATCACAATAGCCAGGTCCAAGACCGACCAGGGGGCCGACCAGGGGGCCGACCAGGGGGCCATGGGAGACAGTATTGTGGTCCAGCGCATGAGGAATATTTAGCGCGAAGGGCGGATGCATGGGGGGGAAGCTTGCTGAGACACATCGACGCCACCCCACTGACAAGGTTTCAGTTTCAGCGGGTGCTAACGATGGCAATCGCAGCGGCGGGCTTGGACCCGGGCGATTTCGGGACCCATTCCTTTAGGATAGGGGCTGCTACAGAGGCTACAGCCAGGGGTCAGAGTGTTGAGAAGGTGAAACAACTGGGACGATGGTCCTCGAACTGTTATAAAAGGTATGTGCGGTTGCACATGTTATGAAGCCAATGTCATGCACTCATGCTTCTTGTCTTCTGTTTGGTTTACAGTTTCGCGAGCATGCTATGCGGGGCGGACTGTGCAGTCGACCCGGCACCTGGGGACCAGCGGTCAGAGATCACCGGCTGAGGAAAAAGTGGTGTGGGTCGTGGGCCACTCATACGTGAGACGGGCCGGGGACGTATTCAAAGCAGGTGACGTGATTCACGCGGCTGGGGAATACGGGTACAGGGTGACCTTCCACGGAAGGGGCAGGCTCTGTATTGACCAGTTTCAATGTTTTGTCGAGGAACTGTTAGGGCGGACAAGGTCACCGCCGTCTGTAATCATAGTACACCTGGGAGGTAGTGACTTAGTGACACTCGGTCGGCGAGTACTACTCGAGGGGGTTCTATCTACTGTTAGCTGGCTGGCGAGAAGGATCCCGGGCTGCACGATAGCATGGTCACATATGATTCCCAGGAAGGTGTGGCGGGGGGGCCTCTCGGTGTCAGCACTGAACAATTCAGCAAAGAAGGTCAATAACAAACTTAGTAGGTTGTTTCGCTCGGCGCAGTTGCACTGTATTCCGCATGGATGTATTCGGGGGGATCACATGTATCTCAAGGATGGGGTCCATTTATCCCGGGAGGGGAATGTCTTACTCATAGGAGACTTCATAGCATGGTTAAGGGGTTTGTAAAAGCATGACCTTTAGTAGGAGTTTGTGGGGGGGCCGGATAGCCGGTCAACTATCCGGCCTGTGGCGGTAAGGTCATGATCGGTGAGCAGTAATTTCAAGGTCCCTAGAGGGGGGGCGCCACCCATTATGGATGGGAGCGCCCGGGGGAGGCGGCCATTGGCCCCTCACACGGGGAGGCGGCACCCACTAAGTATGGGGTCGCCTAAGGGAAGGCGGTCATAGGCCCCTTCTAGGGGAGGAGGCGGCTGGATGCCCCTCCTACGAATTTCCCGGGGTCAGGATATCCGCGAAACCGGTCCCCGGTAGCTTGTCTCCTTTCTGGTGAAGAATTGGCTTGGTAGTTTAGTCTGCCCTGTTCCCATGATGCACTGGGCCAGGGACAGACTGATTTGCATATAGCCAGGTTCTGAGCTGGGATGGGGCAGTGAGATAAATAACGGTGATGGATCAAGCCCTGATCTTTGGACTGGGTAAGAGTGGTCTGTTTAACTCAGACACTCTGTTCATCACCACCCCCTTTTCTAAATCGTTTTTGGCCACTATAGGTGTGGCAGGGTATACTCAGACATGAGTCCCTTTCTCACTGCTCCATCAGGATTCAAGCAAGCCGGGCCGAAGAAGGCTGAAATGCCAGAAACCGGTCCCCGGTAGCTTGTCTCCTTTCTGGTGAAGAATTGGCTTGGTAGTTTAGTCTGCCCTGTTCCCATGATGCACTGGGCCAGGGACAGACTGATTTTCATATAGCCAGGTTCTGAGCTGGGATGGGGCAGTGAGATAAATAACAGTGATGGATCAAGCCCTGATCTTTGGACTGGGTAAGAGTGGTCTGTTTAACTCAGACACTCTGTTCATCACCACCCCCTTTTCTAAATCGTTTTTGGCCACTATAGTTGTGGCAGGGTATACTCAGACATGAGTCCCTTTCTCACTGCTCCATCAGGATTCAAGCAAGCCAGGCCAAAGAAGGCTGAAATGCCAGAAACCGGTCCCCGGTAGCTTGTCTCCTTTCTGGTGAAGAATTGGCTTGGTAGTTTAGTCTGCCCTGTTCCCATGATGCACTGGGCCAGGGACAGACTGATTTGCATATAGCCAGGTTCTGAGCTGGGATGGGGCAGTGAGATAAATAACGGTGATGGATCAAGCCCTGATCTTTGGACTGGGTAAGAGTGGTCTGTTTAACTCAGACACTCTGTTCATCACCACCCCCTTTTCTAAATCGTTTTTGGCCACTATAGGTGTGGCAGGGTATACTCAGACATGAGTCCCTTTCTCACTGCTCCATCAGGATTCAAGCAAGCCGGGCCGAAGAAGGCTGAACTGCCAGAAACCGGTCCCCGGTAGCTTGTCTCCTTTCTGGTGAAGAATTGGCTTGGTAGTTTAGTCTGCCCTGTTCCCATGATGCACTGGGCCAGGGACAGACTGATTTGCATATAGCCAGGTTCTGAGCTGGGATGGGGCAGTGAGATAAATAACGGTGATGGATCAAGCCCTGATCTTTGGACTGGGTAAGAGTGGTCTGTTTAACTCAGACACTCTGTTCATCACCACCCCCTTTTCTAAATCGTTTTTGGCCACTATAGGTGTGGCAGGGTATACTCAGACATGAGTCCCTTTCTCACTGCTCCATCAGGATTCAAGCAAGCCGGGCCGAGGAAGGCTGAAATGCCAGAAACCGGTCCCCGGTAGCTTGTCTCCTTTCTGGTGAAGAATTGGCTTGGTAGTTTAGTCTGCCCTGTTCCCATGATGCACTGGGCCAGGGACAGACTGATTTGCATATAGCCAGGTTCTGAGCTGGGATGGGGCAGTGAGATAAATAACGGTGATGGATCAAGCCCTGATCTTTGGACTGGGTAAGAGTGGTCTGTTTAACTCAGACACTCTGTTCATCACCACCCCCTTTTCTAAATCGTTTTTGGCCACTATAGGTGTGGCAGGGTATACTCAGACATGAGTCCCTTTCTCACTGCTCCATCAGGATTCAAGCAAGCCGGGCCGAAGAAGGCTGAAATGCCAGAAACCGGTCCCCGGTAGCTTGTCTCCTTTCTGGTGAAGAATTGGCTTGGTAGTTTAGTCTGCCCTGTTCCCATGATGCACTGGGTCAGGGACAGACTGATTTGCATATAGCCAGGTTCTGAGCTGGGATGGGGCAGTGAGATAAATAACGGTGATGGATCAAGCCCTGATCTTTGGACTGGGTAAGAGTGGTCTGTTTAACTCAGACACTCTGTTCATCACCACCCCCTTTTCTAAATCGTTTTGGCCACTATAGGTGTGGCAGGGTATACTCAGACATGAGTCCCTTTCTCACTGCTCCATCAGGATTCAAGCAAGCCGGGCCGAAGAAGGCTGAAATGCCAGAAACCGGTCCCCGGTAGCTTGTCTCCTTTCTGGTGAAGAATTGGCTTGGTAGTTTAGTCTGCCCTGTTCCCATGATGCACTGGGCCAGGGACAGACTGATTTGCATATAGCCAGGTTCTGAGCTGGGATGGGGCAGTGAGATAAATAACGGTGATGGATCAAGCCCTGATCTTTGGACTGGGTAAGAGTGGTCTGTTTAACTCAGACACTCTGTTCATCACCACCCCCTTTTCTAAATCGTTTTTGGCCACTCTAGGTGTGGCAGGGTATACTCAGACATGAGTCCCTTTCTCACTGCTCCATCAGGATTCAAGCAAGCCGGGCCGAAGAAGGCTGAAATGCCAGAAACCGGTCCCCGGTAGCTTGTCTCCTTTCTGGTGAAGAATTGGCTTGGTAGTTTAGTCTGCCCTGTTCCCATGATGCACTGGGCCAGGGACAGACTGATTTGCATATAGCCAGGTTCTGAGCTGGGATGGGGCAGTGAGATAAATAACGGTGATGGATCAAGCCCTGATCTTTGGACTGGGTAAGAGTGGTCTGTTTAACTCAGACACTCTGTTCATCACCACCCCCTTTTCTAAATCGTTTTTGGCCACTATAGGTGTGGCAGGGTATACTCAGACATGAGTCCCTTTCTCACTGCTCCATCAGGATTCAAGCAAGCCGGGCCGAAGAAGGCTGAAATGCCAGAAACCGGTCCCCGGTAGCTTGTCTCCTTTCTGGTGAAGAATTGGCTTGGTAGTTTAGTCTGCCCTGTTCCCATAATGCACTGGGCCAGGGACAGACTGATTTGCATATAGCCAGGTTCTGAGCTGGGATGGGGCAGTGAGATAAATAACGGTGATGGATCAAGCCCTGATCTTTGGACTGGGTAAGAGTGGTCTGTTTAACTCAGACACTCTGTTCATCACCACCCCCTTTTCTAAATCGTTTTTGGCCACTATAGGTGTGGCAGGGTATACTCAGACATGAGTCCCTTTCTCACTGCTCCATCAGGATTCAAGCAAGCCGGGCCGAAGAAGGCTGAAATGCCAGAAACCGGTCCCCGGTAGCTTGTCTCCTTTCTGGTGAAGAATTGGCTTGGTAGTTTAGTCTGTCCTGTTCCCATGATGCACTGGGCCAGGGACAGACTGATTTGCATATAGCCAGGTTCTGAGCTGGGATGGGGCAGTGAGATAAATAACGGTGATGGATCAAGCCCTGATCTTTGGACTGGGTAAGAGTGGTCTGTTTAACTCAGACACTCTGTTCATCACCACCCCCTTTTCTAAATCGTTTTTGGCCACTATAGGTGTGGCAGGGTATACTCAGACATGAGTCCCTTTCTCACTGCTCCATCAGGATTCAAGCAAGCCGGGCCGAAGAAGGCTGAAATGCCAGAAACCGGTCCCCGGTAGCTTGTCTCCTTTCTGGTGAAGAATTGGCTTGGTAGTTTAGTCTGCCCTGTTCCCATGATGCACTGGGCCAGGGACAGACTGATTTGCATATAGCCAGCTTCTGAGCTGGGATGGGGCAGTGAGATAAATAACGGTGATGGATCAAGCCCTGATCTTTGGACTGGGTAAGAGTGGTCTGTTTAACTCAGACTCTCTGTTCATCACCACCCCCTTTTCTAAATCGTTTTGGCCACTATAGGTGTGGCAGGGTATACCCAGACATGAGTCCCTTTCTCACTGCTCCATCAGGATTCAAGCAAGCCGGGCCGAAGAAGGCTGAAATGCCAGAAACCGGTCCCCGGTAGCTTGTCTCCTTTCTGGTGAAGAATTGGCTTGGTAGTTTAGTCTGCCCTGTTCCCATGATGCACTGGGCCAGGGACAGACTGATTTGCATATAGCCAGGTTCTGAGCTGGGATGGGGCAGTGAGATAAATAACGGTGATGGATCAAGCCCTGATCTTTGGACTGGGTAAGAGTGGTCTGTTTAACTCAGACACTCTGTTCATCACCACCCCCTTTTCTAAATCGTTTTTGGCCACTATAGGTGTGGCAGGGTATACTCAGACATGAGTCCCTTTCTCACTGCTCCATCAGGATTCAAGCAAGCCGGGCCGAAGAAGGCTGAAATGCCAGAAACCGGTCCCCGGTAGCTTGTCTCCTTTCTGGTGAAGAATTGGCTTGGTAGTTTAGTCTGCCCTGTTCCCATGATGCACTGGGCCAGGGACAGACTGATTTGCATATAGCCAGGTTCTGAGCTGGGATGGGGCAGTGAGATAAATAACGGTGATGGATCAAGCCCTGATCTTTGGACTGGGTAAGAGTGGTCTGTTTAACTCAGACACTCTGTTCATCACCACCCCCTTTTCTAAATCGTTTTTGGCCACTATAGGTGTGGCAGGGTATACTCAGACATGAGTCCCTTTCTCACTGCTCCATCAGGATTCAAGCAAGCCGGGCCGAAGAAGGCTGAAATGCCAGAAACCGGTCCCCGGTAGCTTGTCTCCTTTCTGGTGAAGAATTGGCTTGGTAGTTTAGTCTGCCCTGTTCCCATGATGCACTGGGCCAGGGACAGACTGATTTGCATATAGCCAGGTTCTGAGCTGGGATGGGGCAGTGAGATAAATAACGGTGATGGATCAAGCCCTGATCTTTGGACTGGGTAAGAGTGGTCTGTTTAACTCAGACACTCTGTTCATCACCACCCCCTTTTCTAAATAGGATATCCGCGACGGCGGATGTGATAAACAGTGTGGGGTGGGAGGGGGGTCCACGCTACCTTCTAGACACCTCACACGAGTCCTCGGACGTCCATTAAGATGGCGTCAAGTTAAATAGGGGGCCCCCGCAAAGACAAGGGAAATTGGTGTTGGCACAGAGGTACAGTCCTCTGCGCGCCCGCACTCACACCGTGAGGGGGAGTTCTGGTAGTAGGGATCTGACACCGGTTGCGACCTTGCCGTTGGCCCGTAATGCTAGGATGTACAATTTTAATTTAGAAAGTATGCATTTGCAGGATGTTAGACTCGGCTAGGAAAACCTTTGTACTAGAGATTTGTTAAGGTTAGCCAATCAACGTGTCTTCATCATAATGTAATAAATGAAAATTGTACATGATATGAAACTGTTATTTTAATGTTTTAATTTTGTTTCATATTTTAATAAATACGGCCGGGAGGGTAACTCCCTCCCGCCTTCCAAAAGTTCAGAACTGCGTCCGTCTTCACATCCTTGGGGATTGTGTTGGGAGGGGGTGACAGGCATCCCGGCCATATTGGTACCGTCGTCATGGGGAATTGAAATGTATGCTAAGAAACTTAGGAAGTCCTACATGGTTCCTTACTCTAAGCTGTGCGGAGTATGCTTGGGAAGATTTACTTCAATTTCTTCAAGAGGCAAATGCAAACATAGAAAATATAGAATACAAGACACCTGGAGAACTGTACTCTCTTGATCCAGTTTTTGTATGCAGGTATTTCAATCACAGATTTGAAGCTATCATGTCGTTTATCACCAACAAAAAAAATCCTCCTCTTGGACAGGTTCTGGATTTCTTCTGGAGAAAGGAGTTTCAAGCACGAGGTGCTCCTCATATACATATGCTGCTATGGATCAAAAATGCCCCAAAATTTGGAACAGATTCAGATGATACAGTGATGAGCTTTATTGAACAATATTCTACATGTGCTGTACCAAAAAGTACAGAACAAAACAATTTAAGACATCAATTCTTACGTTTTCAAACTCATCGTTGTGGAAAATACTGTTGTTGAAAGTTCAAATCTAAGGATAAGTTCTACTCAAAATGTTGTTTTGCATTTCCACGACCAGTAATGTCAAAAGGAAGAGTGAACAATTTTATGCCATCTTTGTGACATACTGTCACAAGAAATTCACCGAAAAATACTTACAACTTAAGAAGAAATGAAGAGTCAAAATACATAAATGACTATAACACAGTCATTTTGTGCATGTGGAATGCTAACATGGATATTCAATATGTTGGAGACAACTCCATTGCTGTGGCTCGATATGTAACGTCTTACATTACAAATTCTGAAAAGACAGAACTTAAGGAAATGTGGGAAGAAATTTCTCATGAAAAGAGCCTAAGTAAGAAATTGTACAGCTACAGTTTGAAGATGTTATCTCATCGAGAAATTGGAGCTTAAGAATGTTCAGATCGCTTATCATCTGGAAGTCTATACTCCAAATCTAGAACAATCATTTGGGTGAGTTTAGGTCTTGCAAGAACACGAAACCGAGTTTTGAAATCTATACAAGAAATTGAGTATTTAGCAGAGTGAGAACCAGACAGTACAGATATTTTGAAGACAAATATGTTGGATACATACTATCCAAATAGAAGTCATCATCTTGAGAACGTTTGTCTCTATGAAGTACTGCAAAGCTATACTTTTAAGAGGAATATTAAAGAAGACATCAATAAAGGAGTGTATGCTGTGATTGGATCTGAAGGTTGTTTAGTCAAACAAAGAAAAGGACATTTGATTAATCACCGAAAACTGGGTTGCGAAAATCCGGACAAAAGGGAGCTTTACTATTTAGCTCTTTTGCAACTATTTAAGCATTATTAAAAAAATTTATAAAGCGCGTAGTCACCCGTAAGTATCCCAGCGCTAAGATCCCTACAACTGCGGGTCAGAGGGGCAAAGGGGGGAAGAGTCAAATTAGGGAAAGAGGTGAGTTTTCAACCGCTTCCTGAATCGGAGATAGTCAGGTTCTGTTCTAAGGTCGCGGGGTAACGAGTTCCAAAGGCGGGCAGTATGGACAGAGAAGCGCCTTCCACCCGTGCGCGCCTTCTTGACTCTAGGGATGGTGATAAGATATTCCTGATCGGATCGTAAGGATCTTGAGGCTTTGTATGGTCTGATAAATTTTCTTAAAATAGGGGGGCCTTTGTCTTGTAGAAGTCTGTGAGCCATAGGGCCTTAAACTTCACTCGCTCTCTCACTGGAAGCCAGTGGAGATGCTTCAAGGCTGGTTTGGCCGAAGCTCTGGCAGGGGTATTGGTGAGGATCCGGGCAGCGGAATTCTGGATCCTTTGTAGTTTGTTCAAAGTTGCCTCTGGGGCGCCTAGGTAGACGGTGTTACTGTAATCTAACCTTGATAAAATAAGGCCTTGGATTAACAGTTTTTGGGAGGTGGGAGGAAGTAGAGGCAGAATCTTCCTGATCGACTTGAGGAGTCCAAAGAACGTGCCGGCTACTTTTTTGGCTTGTGTCGTGAAAGACAGATCTTTTTCGAGCCAAATACACAGGCTTTTGATCTCAGACTTCGGATCTGGAGGCGCACCCAGGCAGGGGGGCCAGATGTCCTGTGAAAGGGACAGCCCCTTCTGACCAAGGAGGAGAATGTCTGTCTTTGAACTGTTAAGTTTCAAAGATGAACTGTTCATCCATCCCTGTATTTGCGTGAGGGACACTACTAATTGAGTATCATCAGCGTAGCTGACGATACTCACTCCAAACGGGTTGACAACCTCCTCCAATGGGGACATGTAGACATTGAATAATGTCGGGCTCAGGGAAGAACCCTGAGGCACGCCGCATTGGAGGGGTGTTTCGGGGGAACGGGTGTCATTCTCCCGGATCTGAAAAGAGCGTTGGCCCAGGAAAGAAGTGAGCCAGGTCAGCGCTGTTCCCTACACACCGAAATTCCTGAGTTGGTGAATAAGGAGCTGGTGGTTAACGGTGTCGAAGGCCGCACTGAGGTCCAGGAGGATCACTGCCACTGATCCCCCATGTCCAGAAGTGCTCAGGCCTCCTCCACCGCTGCGAGAAGGGCGATGTCGGTGCCCTGCCCTGGACGGAATCCAGTCTGCGAGCTTTTAAGCAGATTGTTGATTTCCAAATATTTTGAGAGTTTTTTATTCACAAGCTTTTCAGCAATCTTACTGGTTCCGTGAAGAAGGGAGATTGGCCTGTAGTTGGCCAAGTCCGATGGGTCCAGGAAGGGTTTTTTCAGTAGCGCCTTGACGACCGCAGCCTTCCAGCTGGGGGGAACGACTCCCTGTTGCAGTGAGGCATTAATGAGATGGGTAAGGGGGGGGATGATGGTAGGTGCTACTTTCTTAAGGATACGTAGCGGAGCGGGGTCCCTGGGAGATCCGCTTTTGATGGTATCTAGCGTGCTTTCGACCTCTTCGACAGTCACTGGTCCCCAGGAAGTTAGACGGGGAGAAGTGGGAGTAGTGATGGATTCTTTTTCCTCGCTCAAGTTGGTGGATGGAATGGAGGCAAGGATTTTCTGGATCTTCTCCTCGAAGAAGTTGGCCAGTTTACGGCATTTTTCCTCATCTGCTTTGGGGTCTGGTGGGGTTCTAAGTCCGGAGTCTGGGACCTTAAGAAGTTCTTTTAAAATAATAAAAGATTCCTTGCTGGAGCAGGAGGAGTTTTCTATTCTTTCTTGGAAGAATAAACTTTTAGTCTTGCGAAGAGCGGTCTTGTAATTTTGTAATGAGGTATGGTAGGCATCCTTCTTTACAGTTGACTTATCCTTCCTCCAGGAGCGCTCCGTTCTTTTACATTCTTTTCGTAAAAGATTGAGCTCCGGAGTGTACCAAGGGGCAGGGCTCACTCTTTTGGTATGCTTGAGGGTGGTTGTTTTGGGGAGGAGTTTGTCCAAAGAGGATGTAAGCCAAGAGTTGAACTGTTTATCGGCGTTGACTGGGTCGGTGGAAAAGGCGGGGATAGAGTTCATAAGAATGGTGGTCCATTCGCCTGGTACAAGTTTGTGCCGGTCAGTGACCCGGGTTTTGGGGTGTTGGGTGGGTGATACAGAGAAATACCAGGAGATGGGGATTAAGAAGTGGTCTGTCCAGGGGAGAGGAAGGGGGGGCCAGTAGTGATGTCCGTGATGTTGGTAAGGACAGGATACAGAAGGTGTCCCTTGTCGTCGGTAGGTCCTGTATTGACTAGTTGAATGTTAAATGACATAAGGTCAAGAAGGAGATCAGACGCTGTTAAATCTGTAGAGTCTGATAGGTGGAGATTGAGGTTGCCCACGAGGAGGAAATTGGGGGAGAAGGTAGCTAACTGTGACACAGTGTCAACAAGAGCATTAAGGAATTTCCCTGGTGTTCCCGGAGGACGGTAGATCAACAGCCCTGAGAGGGAGTGTACCGGGGATGTTTGAAGAGCGAAGTGGCAGCTTTCACAGTCTTTAATGTTGGCATTACTGGTTCTACAGGCAAGGTGTTCTCTGTGAATTATTGCAAGGCCCCCTCCTCTACCCCGAGGTCTATGAAGAGTTTGAATGAGGTATCCTGGGGGTAGGGCGTTGACAATATCAGAGTCGGACCAAACAGAGAGCCAGGTTTCTGTAAGAAACAGCACGTCCAAACCTTGGTCCTGTATCAGCAAGTTAGTTTCGTGAGCATGCTTAGGGAGGGACCGACAATTAGGAAGGCCCATCTGTAGTCCAGGATTGCCAGTGGCCATAGCGACTGGGTTACAACGTTCACAGTCGGTATAGGGTTTACCTTCTACGTAGATGTAGCGACACTCCTGATTTTTTTCCGGGTGGAGAGCCCGGAGCATGTCACTTGTATATACCAAACGGTCATTAGGTGAAACGGGCAGAGTCCCTGGGCATGGGTCCGGCTGGGCCCGGACGGGCCCAGATGGGCTTGCCTTAGGCGCGCCTTCGGCGAGCTGACGGCGTGCCCGCTACGCCCGTCCGCTGCACGTACGTGAAGTGCACATTTTTTGTAGGCGGAGGGGGCGTGGCCTCGAGCGAGTGGGCGTGGCCACAAGACCGGCTCACTCGCTGATGGCGGCAAAGAACTGGGCGATCCCGCTGCAGCGTTTAGCTGCGCGGCGGTGGAAAGGTAGGAGTTATGCCCCAGTCGTAGTTCAGTCAAGGGAGGGAGGTGGGATTTTAAAACAATTCAGAAACACACAAATTGTACAAATAAATCGCAGCTTTCTTGTTAAAAATGCTCCCGGCTGTGCCTCAGGAGTAGGATCTGACCGGAGCTCGCATTCAGCTTCGGTTTATGTAGGCGGAGGGGGCGTGGCCTTGAGCGAGTGGGCGTGGCAACAAGACCGGCTCACTCGCTGATGGCGGCGAAGAACTGGGCGATCCCGCTGCAGCGTTTAGCTCTGCTGCGCGGAGGTGGAAAGGTAGGAGTTATGCCCCAGTCGTTGTTGTTTTTTTTCTTGAAAGTTTACAACAAGAAATTGTTGAAAATCGGGATAATAGATTTTGTTCATTGTTGAATTCTGTGTTTGATAAATGTAGTAGTAATAAAACTAAAATAGAAAGTGTTTCTGAGATTCGAAATGTTTTAGATATATGTTCTGGTTTAAATCAATTTTCACAGAATATTCAGCAAGATTGTCAGGAATTTCTAATGTATATGCTTGTTATATTGCAAGATGAAGGTCTAAAAATTGATAATCTTTTTGGCCTTTCTTATAAATGGCAACATGATTGTGACAATTGTTCGTTTTCAAGTAGTACTAAAATAGACACTGAAAGATTTATATATTTGACTTTACCAGAGTGCAAATCAGTGTCTTTTAATAATCTAGTTAGAGAAGCAAATCAAAGCATGGTCTGTACCCAATGTAACTCTCAAATGTTATCAACATTATTTATACAAACATATGGACAGTATGTAATTTTAATGCTGCAACAATGCAGACCTGATGGAAGAAAACTGACAACTTTAATAAAACATTTTGTAGTTTCTCAACTATCAATATCAGGAAGAACTTTTGTAACTGTAGCAATTATTTTACATGATGGTCCTTCTACAACATCCGGACATTACACTGCTTATTTAAAATGTACGAAAGGCTGGACTCATTGTAATGATACTCAATTGATTTTTAAACAACGTTCGCCTTATGACTTACCAAATTCTTATCTAGTGTTTTTACAACCCAAATTTTAGGGGAAATAATTGGCCTGGGAAAATTACTGCTGTTAAGAAAGGGTAGTCTGTTGTTGAAAAGTACTCTCACAGTGAGAATGATGTGGTTCAAAAAATTCTTAAAGTTGACGTACAGGTATTATAAGTGTATCAGATAGTGAGTAATTTGGCTATCAAATGAGATGTTGATCATCAGTGAGGCAGAGGTGTAGCTGTAGTAGATGTTGGAAATATTTTTCATTCCTTTTTATATAGGTTTCTTTTAATAGTATACAGCTCTTAGCTAAGATAAAGGATGAGCAGAGTGTGATCTATATACCAGAAGATGTTGAGGTTCTGATAGCATGCTAGTTGTTTAAGATTCTATGTACATGATAAATAGCATCAGGTGGAGGTTTAACCTTTGTTAAATGCTACAAAAGATGTTGGTGCTTTTGATTCAGAAGGTTGGGAAACGGACGCCTAAGAGTACTATTAAGTCACTTCTAAATTAAGGATTTCACACATGCCAATTGGCCATGAGGAATGATATGTGGAACAAAAAAATGACTATTTAGGGTAAATGTTCTTAGCATATGTTGGTACATTATTTTATTTAGAGTGTATATCCAAGTGGTAATAATGTTTTGTTACTTTGTGATTGTTGGTGATATTCCCTACTTACGTAAAAAATTGTTGTTCGAAAAAGACATTTAAAATATGTTTTTTTCTAATTGTTACATTTTTCATGAAAATGTTGAATGGGTTTTTAAAGACAATCTTATTGATTGTCTTTTTTTCTGTCCACTGTTAAGTGATAAGTAATATTGAACTCACTGTTTTCAGTGAAATTCAATTTATTCTGAAAACAGCAAAATAAAATACATAACATATTGTACAGATTTTTTTGTATTCTGAAATATATATTATAACTCAATTTTTTCTTATCTTTCACAGATACTATATTTATTTAAAATAAATTATTAACTTTTCATTACTTATAAGGTAAGAATGTCAAACAAAAAAAACTTTTTCAACAGTCTTTTACTTTTGTTTCCCTCTTTCCCTTTCTTTTCGCTCACTCCCTTACTCCCCTTCCTTTACTCTTCTAACTCCCCTACTCTCACTCTCCTTACTCCCCTTCATTCAACCTTTAAACTCCATCTCTCATCATCAATACACTTCCCTCACCCTCACTTAACTTCTCCTGCTCCCTCTTTCCTCTCTGTGTCCCTCACTTCTCTTTTCTTTCTTCCTCCATCACTACCCTTCGTTTGCTCTATCCCCCCTGTTTTCTCTGTCCGCCCTCACTCTCTTTCCTTCACACCATCCTCCACTCACTTTCAGTCACTCCTCTTCTCTTATTCCCTCACTTTCTTTCCCTCAATCCCCTTTCTTTATTCCCTCCCTAACTCCCCTTTTCTCCATCCGTCACTAAATCTCTTCCTCCGTTTCAGTCACTATAACTGACTTTCTCCCTCATAGTCCCACACTCTCCCTTTGTTTGTCTCTCTCACTGTCTCTCTCTCGCTCTGCCCACCAGTGTTCCTTTTCTTTCCTCCCTGTTTCCATAAATCCTTCTCTCTCACTCACTACTTTTTACTTTCTCTTAATATGCTTCTTTTTCCATCATTCCCGTTCCCTCACCTTTATATCCCTTCCGTCACTGTCAGTGCCCTTTACTCAATCTCAGTCCTACTTCCCCACTTCATGTTCTCCTCTCTGTGCATCTCTGTGTTCTTCTGCTCCCATTCCCTCACTCCCCCTCACTCTCTTTCGTTTACTGTATCCAACAATACCCTTCCCTTATTACCCTTTTCTCATTCCCTTTTGCTAACTCTCATTTCTTTAGTCTCTGACTCCCCTTCAGTCCATTTCTCTCTCCCTTTGGCTTACTCAGTCTAACCTCTTCATTCCCTGTCATTCACTTGCTCTCAATCTCTTTCTCTCTCACTCTCTCCCTCTCTCTCTCTCCCTCACCCTTCCTTTATTTCCCTTTCTGTTTCCTTCACTCCTACTTTCTTTTGTATTGTGAAATATATATCATACCTCAATTTTTTATTGTCTTCCACAGACACTATATTTAAAGAAATAGTATTAATAACTTGTCATTATTTATAAGGTAATTATGACAAACAAAAAATACAGTTTCATTGCTCTAATATTTCTCTTTCTCTCATTCCCTTTCTTCACTCTCTCTCTTACTCGCCTTCCTTTTCTTCATTTTACTCCCCTTCCCTCATTCTCCTTACTCCCTTTCATTCACCTTTACACTCCTTCTCTTACCATCAGTACTCTTGCTTCACCCTCAATCACCTTGTCCACTCCCTCTTCCCCTCTCTGACCCTCACTTTTCTTTCCTATCTTCCTCCATCACTACCCTTGTCTTGCTGTATTGCTCAGTCTCTTCTCACTCTCCCCTTACTCTCTTTCCTTCACATCATTCCTCAGTCTCTTCACTCACTCCACTTCTCTCACTCCTCCTAACTCTCTTTCCCTCACTCCATCCGTCAGTCCCTTTCCCTTACTCCCTTTTCCTTATTCACTTTTGCTAACTCCCATTCCTTAGTCACACACTCCCCTTCACTCAATTTCTCTCTCCCTCTTCCCTCTATCTCACTCAGTCTAACCACCTCACTCCCTCTCAGTCACTTGCTCTCCCTCTCTTTCTCTCTCACTCTCACTCTCTCTCTCTCTTTCTCTACCTCACCCTTCCTGTCTTTCTCTTTCTACTTTATGCCTCAGTCTACTTTCCTGTCTCTTAATCTCCTTCCTTCTCTCTCATTCCCCTTTCATCACCCTCATACCCATTCTCTCACTGTTACTGCCTTCCACTCACCCTCAGTACTTTTTAGTCACTCACCTTCCCTCACTCCTCTTCCTTCAATCCTCTTTCCTCACTCCCTCACTCCACCTCACTTACTCCCCTTTGTTTATCCCTTTCCCCTCTGCACTTTATCCTATCTGTATTTCTCATCCCTTCACTTTCCTACTCCCTTTTCCTCACTCCCCCTTGCTCTGCTTCTATTACTCCCCGTCTCTCACTCTTCTTCCTTTACTCCTCTTTTGTCACTCTGTCACTCCTTCTCTGTTACTCCCCTACGTTCACTCCCTCCCTCACTATTTTTTCATCCATGTTTCTCTCCTTGTCTCCTTATGTCTCACTCATTCTAACTACCTCACTCCTTTTCAGTTCCTTGCTCTCTTTTTCTCTCTCACTCTCTCCCTCTGTCTCCCTTACCCTTGATCTCCTTAACCTCTCCATTTCTACCACTCCTCCTCTCTCCATCACTCACTTTCCCTTTGTGTTAATTTTTTACCTTCTCCGTTATCCCCTTCCCTTACCTTCATACCCCCTTCCTAACTGTCACTATCCTTTACTCATAGTCACTCCCCTTCCCCCACTTCACATCTTCCTGTCTGTATCTCACACCCCTTCTCTTTTTCACATTGTTCCCCTCCCTCTCCCTCACTCTCCTTCCCTCATTGAAATCCTGAATCCCCTTCTCTCACTCCAGTTTCCTAAGCCCCTCCATCCCCTCACTCCACTTCTCTCTCCCTCACTCCCTATCTCTCACTTTCCCTTATCCCCCTTTTCTTATCCTCATACCCCTTCTCTCACCATCACTCCAGTTCTTTTACTTTTACTCCCTTTACCCTGCTCTACTTCTTCCTCTTCGTCTCTTACTACCCTTTCCTGTCTCCATCCACTACTCCCCTTTTCTCACTTTCCCTCCCTCACTCTCCTTTACTTACTGCCATTCCCTTACTCTTTCACTCCCCTTACCTCTATCCCCTACCCGTAGTCCTCTTTTTTCAGTCATTCTTTGACTCCCTTTTCCTCACTCATCATACTCCCCTTTTCTCACTCATCCTCTCAGTCCTTTCCTCCTCTTCACTCAATCATTTCAGTCATTCATTTATACACTACACATTCATTCAAAAAATGATTACACAGTATATTAGAAATACAGCTCTTCTTGGAGAAGTGAAGTTAGTTTTTAAAAGAACTTTTTTTGCCTTTGTGTTTTACATTTTCTTTTTCTTTTTTGAAGTTTTATATATATATGTTTTTTTAAATCAAAAAACATAATCAGAAAATTGAAAACTGTTCAACAGGAACAAAACAAAAAAGAAATAAAATTATCTTTGGGAGCATTGGTGCTGCCTAATCTTCAACTTGATTAGGTTCATGCTCTGCTCCCCATAGCAGAGTATTTTGTTGCAAAAATTGCATCTTATATGTACATTGGTCAAAAATGGCCAGAGATCTAAATTTGATGTTGATGGAGATACTGTTGCTGCTGATAAAGTGCTGGGGGCAGCAGCTGGAACTTCGGCAGCAAGGGCTCTTGTGGATGCTCGTGCGAAGTTGATGGGATGGACATTCTTCACGTGCCGCATCATGGTGTGAATGCTGAACGAGTATTTTTTGTTAGGGTTTCCCCTTGCCAGCACACTCCCACAGACAGTGCACTTCACCTTTGGTGCATTTACTTTTTTTGCCCCTCCGGATAACTAAAGAATTTCCAGATGAAGGTTTCTTTTATCTTTTTGGTCTGTGGCTGCTCTTCCACCAACTCCACATCTGAGTCTGATGAGGAATGCTGTGGCTGCTGTTCTGCCATGTTGTTAATAACAAAAGCTAGAAAAAAGCTCCAAAGATCTTTCTCTCTGGAAAAAGAAAGAGATATTGAGGGAAGTGGGTGGGTTTTGGAAGATTCTGGAACAGAAACTATTATAAACTAATCAAAAGTGTTGTTTTGTAGTCACATGACTTTGTTTTCAAGTCACATGACTTTACGTGCGCGCAAAGTGCGGACGGTGCACGCATGCGTTGCAAATTGACATTTAATCTGCACGGTGCACGCACCCCCGAGGTAGAAGAGAACTAAAAACAAAAGTAGAGAACGTGAAAAGGGGGCAGGGTAGAGACTCCATGACCCTCTAGTCCATCTCAGGGGGTAACTAAAGTACCCCAAAGGGCAAAAAAAACATTAAAAAAAAAAATTGCGAGGTGCGAGCACGTTGTTCGCACGTTGAAATGTTTTTTTAAAAAACAAAACAAATTTCACTGTTTATATGTTGATTGAAGATGTCAGCTATACTGTTCAACTTTATGCAAATAAAAAAAAAAGCTGAGCCATTGCGTATTACAAGATACAGTCAATCTATTACAATATACATAGGCAGTTGGATAAAAAAAGTATATAAAAATAGAATAATTGATACACAAATTAGATTTTAAATACCTTTGAAATTAATTTAAAAAAACATAGGTTTCACACATGTCATAGTTTGGGTGACCTGACCTGACCTGGTCAGTCCAGTCGCTCCTCTTGCTGCGTGGCCACCCCGAGTGTGCCCGATACACTCCCGCTGCCGCCGCCGCTGCCGAGTCAAGACTGCCCCTGTCTTGGTTTGGCCCCTGACCCTGACTGTCCCTGTGCCTGCTTGTTTTTCTCGTGTCAGCTGCTTATTTTGCTGCTGTTTTCTCGTTTTTCTAGTGTTGCCCTGTAAGTTTTGTCCCATTGTCCTCGTTGTTCCCTGCCCCAGCCCGCTCCCTGCCGCTGCTCCCCCGCGGACCCACCCCCACTCCCTCCAGCATCTCCGCACGCTCCCCCCATTCGCCACCCCGCTCCCGCCTCCCAGCTGCTACTCCCTCGCCCCGCTCCTCCACTCTACTTATGGCAGAGTGCATGCGTACACGCAGCGTTGACGCGCAGCGGGGGCGCCGATTGTGCGCCGAAGGCGCGCCAAAGGTAAGCCCGTCTGCGCCCGTCCGTGCCTGGACCGCGCCCAGCGCCAGAACCCCTGTCCCACGCAGATGCCAGCCCACCCACCGGACCTACAACGCAGCCACACTCAACGCACTCAACACCGGCTTGGCCCCTTGCTGCCACCGAGCCACCCCAGGACGCACCCACGGACCCTTCACCTGCCAATCCTGCAAGTTCTCCTGTATCCGGACCTGCACCGCACCCGCCAAGCCAAGCACCAGCAGCAACTACCTGAAGTGCATCCTGCTCAACACCCGCTCCGTCCACAGACACGCCGTCGAACTCTGGAACCTCCTCGACTCCACATCCCCAGACGTCGCCTTCCTCACGGAAAGCTGGATGAACGCCTCCTCAGCGCCCGACATCGCCATCCCCATCCCGGACGGATACAAGATCACCCGGAGGGACCGCGTCAACCAGACAGGAGGAGGCATCGCCATCGTCCACAAGAACACCATCCGTATCACGACCAGCTCCGACGACACCTTCACCGCCACAGAACACCTGCACTTCCAGATACACACCGACCCCAAGACCACCCTCAGAGGTACCCTCATCTACAGACCACCAGGACCACGCAGACTATTCAGCGAAGACATCGCCGACTTCATCAGCCCGCAAACTCTCCCCTCCGCTGACTACATCATCCTAGGGGACCTCAACTTCCACCTGGAGAACAACAACAACCACAATACCACCACCTTGCTGGACAACCTCGCCAACCTCGGACTCAAGCAACTGGTGACCACCCCCACCCACTACGCCGGCCACATGCTTGACACCGTCTTCTCCTCCAGCAAGGACATCTCCTTCAGCCACGCCACCGGACTCCACTGGACAGACCACATTTGCGTCCAATTCAGCTTCAGAAGGACCACGCTCCACCACCACCCGCAACAGGTTCCCCGCAGAAGCTGGAACAAGATCAAAGCCGACCAGCTCGCCACATCCCTGAGCCAGAACCCTCCCGCCAGTTCAGCGAATCCCAACCAAGCCAACAACCTCACAAGGTGGATCAGCAACTGCGCAGACGACCTTGCTCCACTGAAGACCCCCCGCCAGACCCGGCAACAAGAAAGCATCCTGGTTCACCGACGAACTCAAGAGCTCTAAGAAGAACTGCCGAGCCCTCGCGAAAACCTGGCGCAGAGACCCAACACCAGACAACATGACCACCCTCAAGCTCGCCATTCGAAAACACCACCAGCTGATCCACACCACCAAGAAAACCGCCTTCAAGGAACGACTAGATAACAACGCCCAGAACAGCAAAGAACTCTTCAACATCGTCAAAGAGCTCTCGAACCCTAGCGCCAGAAACAACGACATCACCCCATCGCAAGACCTCTGCAACTCGCTCGCCTCGTTCTTCCACAGCAAGACCTCAGATATACACAACAGTTTCAGCACACAGCCGACGCACCCTATGACCACACCTACACCCCCAACCACCACCCTCTGCGCCTGGACCCCGATCAACACCGAAGACACCATCCGCACAATGAACTCCATCCACGCCGGATCACCAACCGACCCCTGCCCTCACCACGTCTTCAACAAGGCCGACTCCATCATCGCACCCCATCTCCGGGACATCATCAACACCTCCTTTGACACCGCCACCTTCCCAGAGAGCTGGAAACACGCCAAACTCAGTGCCCTACTGAAGAAACCATCAGCGGACCCCACTGACCTCAAAAAATACCGCCCCATCTCGCTCCTTCCTTTTCCTGCCAAAGTCATCGAGAAGACCGTCAACAGACAGCTGGCCGCCTTCCGCGAGACAAATGGATCCCTCGACCACTTGCAGTCCGGTTTCAGAGCCAACCACAGCACCGAGACCGCCCTCATCGCAGCCACAGACGACATCCGAGCCCTGCTCGACAATGGGAAAACAGCGTCACTCATCCTCCTAGACCTCTCCGCGGCGTTCGACGCGGTCTGCCACCGCACCCTAGTGCAGCACCTCAGCAACATCAGAATCCCGGAGAAGGCACTGGATTGGATCATCTCCTTCCTCGCCGGAAGAACCTAGAGAGTCCGCCTACCCCCGTTCAGATCAGAGGCCACCGAAGTCATCTGCGGCGTACCACAAGGATCATCACTCAGCCCCACGCTGTTCAACATCTACATGAGCCCCCTCACGGCCATCGCACGCCAACACAACCTCAACATCATCTCCTACGCCGATGACACCCAGCTGATCCCCTCCCTCACCAACGACCCAGCAACCACCAGAACCAACCTACACAAAGGGATGAAAGACGTAGCCGAGTGGATGATGAACAGCCGCCTGAAACTGAACTCAGATAAGACGGAAGTCCTCATCCTGGGATCATCACCCACCGCCTGGGACGACTCCTGGTGGCCCCCTGCCCTGGGCAGCGCACCCAAACTAACGGACCACGCACGCAACCTGGGCTTCATCTTGGACTCCTACCTCTCGATGACCAGACAAGTCAATGCCGTCTCCTCGTCTTGCTTCAACATCCTACGCATGCTACAGAAGATCTTCCGGTGGATCCCCACCGAAACCAGGATGACGGTCACCCGCCGACTGGACTACGGGAACTCCCTCTACGCCGGAACCACAGCCAAACTTCAGAAAAGACTACAGCGCATTCAGAACGCCTCAGCACGACTCATCCTGGACATACCCCAACACAGCCACATCGCCGAACACCTGAGAGACCCGCACTGGCTCCCCGTCAGCAAGAGAATCACGTTCCGACTCCTCACCCACGCACACAAATCTCTACACAACCAAGGCCCCAGATACCTCAACGACCGCCTGACCTTCTACACTCCAACCCGCCAGCTACGTTCGACCAGCCATGCCCTAGCCGCCATTCCCAGCATCCGAAGAGCCAAAACGGGAGGAAGATCCTTCTCCTACCTGGCGGCCAAGACGTGGAACTTCCTCCCCATCCACCTCCGCCTGACCCAAGACCACCTCTCCTTCAGGAAGCAACTCAAGACCTGGCTGTTCGAGCAGTAGCGGACCCCCCCAAGCGCCTTGAGACCCTCCGGGTAAGTAGCGCGCTATACAAATGCCTTGATTGATTGCCTTGATTGATTGAATTAGCATATAAAAAACCTTGCAAATTCACAGAAAAATCATAGGTTTCACATACGTTATAGTTTGGAATTAGCACTTAAAAAACCTTGCAAATTCACTGAAAAAACCATAGGTTTCACATACGTTATAGTTAGAAATTAGCATTTAAAAAACCTTAGAAATTCACTGAAAAAACCATAGGTTACACATACGTTATAGTTAGCTAGATATTTCTCTCATACAAAACCATTGAAATTCCACCATTATAGTTAGTTCAGCTAACTATAACTTGCACGCCCGCAATGCACTACTGATGACGTCACATATTACATCACTCATGACATGGTCAGTGACATCACTCATGACATCACTGATGACATCTCAAATGACATCACTGATGACATCATCCTTGTGAAAGAGTGGCAGATCTCCTCTTACTCTAATACACACATTCAAAAATAGAAACAAAAATGTTCAAGAAAATTGAGATATCAATACCAGTTACAAGAACCTATTTCAACATCTACTTCCACATCCACTCATTCACCAACAGTACTATATAGTCACTCATACATTTACTCAATCATCATATGTACTGATACACCTATACATCCTGTTACACACCGATACTCATCCATAGAGTTACTTACACACATACTCACACATGCAAATAAACGATCAAAGATCCATTTACTTGCATACACAGCTATACACACAAACATACACATACTAACTCTCTTAAACGATCACTTATAGAAACACATATTTAGTTATACAGGAACTCTTCAAATCTCTAACTCACATATAAACTCACTTATATACACCAATACTCACGTATAGTAGTTTAGCACATAAGTACTTAGTCATAAAGACAGTATTGAGACAGTCATTCACTCACTAACAAAACTATACACACACTCATCCACCCATTCAGTCCTGCACACATACTGTCTTCAAAACACATATAAACAGTGAGTCACTCATTATTGCATCTATGTGCTAAGTATTATCCCCCACCAAACCATATAAACACTCAGACACTCATAATGATACTCAAAAAGCCAACTAATAACCTAAATAGACACTCATGTAGCTACTCACCGACCCATGCAGCCACTTATTCAAAAAATGTGTGAGAAAGATACATATATTTACATATTTAAACATTACTCACTAACCCATGTATTCACTAAGATACAATTAATCAGCCAGTTATACAATCAATTTTAAAAAAGTCATCCATTTAGACACTTTCTTGCCCATTTATTCTTCCATCAACCTTTAGATATACATATATAAACAATATTTATTTTTCAGAAAGACACACATCCACTGGATGAGGTCATCAGTAATGTCATCAGTGATGTAATTTGAGGTGTCATCTGTGATGTCATTAGTGAAGTCACTGACCATGTCACGATTGATGTTATATGTGACGTCATCAGCAGTGCATTGCGGGTGCGCGAGTTATAGTTAGATGAACTAACTATAACGGGGGAATTTCAATGGTTTTGTATGAGAGAAATGTCTGCTAACTATAACGTATGTGTTACATATGGTTTTTTCAGTGAATTTCTAAGGTTTTTTCAATGCTAATTCCTAACTATAACGTATGTGAAACCTATGTTTTTTTCTGTGAATTTTCAAGGTTTATTAAATGCTAATTCCTAACTATAACGTACGTGAAACCTATGTTTTTTTCTGTGAATATATATATATATATATATATATATATATATACATATATAACCAATTGTTTTTAAATTCCGAAAAAACAATGTCCAGGCCGTTAAAACTGGGGGGTCTCTACTTGACTGAGGTAGGCACCCCTTGCTTCTAAGTCAGGGAAAGTAAGGACATCTTCTCAGATAGCCTCTGCTGACCCTCTCTGTAGCTTGGTACGAGCAGCCAGGCTTATCTCCAAGGCAAATGTGTAAAGTATTTGCAACCCAGCTCTCAGTTTCCCAATGATGACACCACAAATGGACTCCACACGAGTTTCATAAAAAACAAGTATATGTTTATATAAAAAAGATATATGATGAGACCAAACGATAAAAATCCATCATATGCGTATTTGTAATATTTCACCTGGCCGGTTATTAGGCCAGCAAGCCCTCGTAGGGTCTTGCAGTAATAATGTGCCTTCCTAGATGATCCAATGCAGTCCTAATGCAATGCTATGCAGTTCGTAATACAAGAATCAGGCACTTCGCAATGTAATCATCAATACAACGGGAGTATCAAGGGGAATACCATGACAGCCAGCCCCCCACTCAGTGAATTAATGTCAATAATTAGCTGTCCCTACAGGAATACACAGAACAAAGTTTACAATTAGCAGTCCAAAACTTGTCAAATCAATTTAAGACATCATTTTATACAAACCAATGAACTCAATTGGTCATCAAACCGCAGTGTATCCTACTTCTAAAAAGAAATAAACCACCATCACAAACCTTTCATCACAAAGAAAAAGTGTGAGAAGGAAAGAAGGCACCTCACGGTAGCAACACCAAGGGGGAAAACACTGACTGGTACTCGCCAGTGACCCACTTCTCATCATCGGTTACCTTCTTTCCAATGGAAAGATGTGCATATGTAGTGCAACAAATCCACAACCCAATGAAAACAGAAACGAAAAATAAGAAGTAAACAACCTAAATGTGAACGTACTTCCTATGTGTGCAGAAATCTTGCATGTGTTCAAAGGATCCCGTGAGAACCAAAGACGTAATTATCACCAATAAAAATTGGTAAAGCTTACTTGCCACCCATAATCTTTATTCTTTAGCTGTAAGCCTTTTCACGTTAAAATTGACTCCTATCAAGTCAAAAATTAATAATAACTAGCCAACATGTTTCGTTGCTATGATCAATTTGAAGCAACTTCGTCAGGGCTAGGGATCCAGATCATTGTTTTCAATAGGGATTTATATCAGAATCTGTGGTGGTGATAAAATAAAGCAGACGGGATTAAAACTGATTATAATTGCAATCTCTTTCGAAACTTATCCCAAGCCATTGTAGTACTCCACATCAGTATTTCAAGGTAATTTGACCGTCATACCTTCTAGTTGCGTTACTGCTGCATACCGGCAACCTCACAGAGACTAACGCGTCGTATGATCGCGTCCTCCTGCTGAACGCCCACGGGTCTGTATCACCTGTGGTCAAATTTACCTGTGGTCAAATTTAGAAGGCAGAGCAACTCCATCAATACTCATATTCAATGTGATTCAGTACCAAAGTCCTGATTTGTGTGGTCTCTCGCACCCCTCTCACTATGAGGAAGTCACATCCTTTCACTACATATAATGAAAACGAATTTGAGACCTTATTGTCATTCCTTAGGAGAATGCGTATTCAACATTACAACGCATTCGGTCTATTAGGGGGACCTGCTTAAAAACCTAAGGTCAGACAAATAGTTAGGAAACATTGGTCAATTCTTAGCACTCCCACCAGTAAAATGCCCCCACCTCGTTTTGCTTTTAAGCGAGCGCCTAGCCAGAAGAATAAGTTGGTACACACACGCTTATCAAACTTGCCTGCCACTTCTACTTTACCTTCTGGGCATCATCCCTGTGGAGGTTGTTCTGTCTGCGCCCTTACGAAGGCCACTAAAAGTCTGATTCTGACGAGTGGACGTGAGTGGTTCCACACAAAATTTAGTAGCTCTATCGTTTTGGACTGCTAATTGTAAACTTTGTTCTGTGTATTCCTGTAGGGACAGCTAATTATTGACATTACTTCGCAATGTAAACCTGATGCAGTTTGTTATGGAACAATCAGGCAGTTTGTAATGCCCAAATAATGCAATTTGTAGTGCAATAATCAGGTAGGTTGTTATGCAAAGTAATGCAATGCATAATGCAACAATCAGGCAGTTCGTTATGCAGAAATAATGCAATGTGTGATGCACAAATCAGGCAGTTTGTAATACCAAAATGATGTAATGCGTAATGCAACACTAAGGCACTTCGTAATACCAAAATAATGTACTCCGGCACCGATCAGGGTACTCGGGACGGTCTCCAGGCCACTCTTGCTGACTCGTAGTTAGCTACTGCCAAAATATGCCCCCATCATGGGTATGGTGTAAAATCAACAGTTGATGGACAGAATGCAGAACTATGTCAGTACAGCTAGCTGGGCCTAAATCCATTGTTTTTTGCCCACCATGCCATTCCAGTTTGAAACCAGCAATTTTGCAAATCAGTCTTAACACTGTACCCCATGGGAACAGTCCAGCCCGAACTGCCGAGCCAGGTCCTCCCTGGACTGGAAACAAGCATCTTAGAACGGGTTTCGGCTTTCAGCCGTCATCAGCCAGGACAGCTTTATTCCACTGGAATGGAGAGCACGGGACTCACATCTGAGCATACCCGTCCCACTCTGGTGACAAATGCAAAAACATCAGTTGATGGACAGAATGCAGAACAATGCCATACATTCACCCCAGTACAGAGATCTGGGCCTAAATCCATAGTTTTTTTGCTCACCATGCCATTCCAGTTTGAACACAGCCATATGCAGAATGCAGAACAATGTCAGTACAGCTAGCTGGGCCTAAATCCATTGTTTTTTGCCCAACATGCTATTCCAGTTTGAAACCAGCAATTTTGCAAATCAGTCTTGACCCTGTGCCCCATGGGAACAGTCCAACCCGAACTGATAAGCCAGGTCCTCCCTAGACTGGAAACAAGCATCCTTGGACTGGTTTTGGGCTTTCAGCCATCATCATCCAGGATAGCTTAATTCCAGTGGCATGGAGAGCACGGGACTCACTTCTGGGCATACCAGTCCCACTCGGGGTGATACATGCAAAAACAACTTTTAATGGACAGAATGCAGAACAATGTCATATATTCACCCTTGATAAGTACGGGCCGTGATATGAGCTAGAGCGGAGGCTCTCGCTGCCAGAATGGGAAAGGCTGAGAGTGTCTATCTCCGAGCCAGCACCCTGCCCTAGGCGGCAACACACGCATGCTCGCTGAGTGTTACCTGGGAGGTGCTAACTGGCTCTCCTTGTGAATTGGGCCTCCGATGCAACTTCGTTGATTTGGGCAGTGGAATTCGACCCCTTGACGACAGAGATGGCTCAAGGCCCATCCTTGGCAAAAGGCAGGCTCGAACCGGTGGCAGAGCCCCACTGGGGATGCTGGTTCGGGCCAATGGCAATGACCTCAGGCTGAAACAAGGCACATGCACACAGCATCGTTGAGACACACTTGAGCTCTGGGTTTGCACGGTCACAGGACAATACTCACAAAAGTCTCAGGCTGCACGAAGCACGCGCACTCAGCATCGCTGAGACTACCTGGAGTTCTGGGTGCACACAATCACAGGGCAATCCTCACGAAGGTCTCAAGCTGCACAAAGCACACGCACATGCACACAGCGTCTCTGAGACTCCCTTGGATTCTGGGTGCACACGATCACAGGACGATCCTCACGAAGGTCTCAGTCTGCACAAAGCACACGCACACACCGTCGCTGACACTCACTTTGACTCCTGGTGCCCACGATCACAGGGCAATTCTTACGAGGTTCTTAGGCTGCAAAAAGCACATGCACACAGCGTCGCTAAGACACACTTAAGTTCCGGGTGCAGACGATCAAAGGGTAATCCTGCAAAGGTCTCAGGCTGCACAACGCACATGCACACAGCGTCGCTGAGACTCACTTGGATTCCGGGTATACACAATCACAGGACGATCCTCACAAAAGTCTCAGGTTGCAAAAAGCACATGCACACAGCTTCGCTGAAACACACCTGGAAAACTTTGTGTTCCTGAGTTTCCACAACAGGGAGCCAGCTCTCCTTGGGCTCTTGGAGATAAGTTACTTCAGGACACAGCACACAGGAAAGTTTTTTCAAGCAGGGGGACACAGCATACAGCAAAGTCCCTTTAGCCTCTCCTTGGTTAAAGCAGCAAACTGCAGGCCAGCTCCAGAACACACAGCAAGGGTCAGTCCATTACTTCAGTCTCTTCAGCTGTTTCTTCCTTGGCAGAGGTTCCTCTTGACCACAAAGATGTGTTATTGTATTGTGAGTTCATGCATGCTAAACTTCACCTCTCCATCCTAAACATATTACACAGCCAATAGGCAAGATGACATTTCAAAGGTGAAAAACGGACTGGAGTGTATTTCACTGTAAGGCCATGGTATACACCTCAGTACATGTCCTACCTTTCACATACACTGCATCCTGCCCAGGGGGTAATCTGGACCTACCATAGGGGTTTCTGATGTGCATAAAAAGGGAAGGCTAAGACCTGGCAAGTGGGTGCACTTGTCAGGACAACAAGGCAGTTTAACAAACTGAGCGCAGGCCTGAGTTCTCTAAGGCTACTGGTGTGGGTGGCACAATTAGTGTGGCAGGCCCACTAGTAGCATTTGCATTACCAGCCCTGGCACACATAGTGCACTTTAGTAGGGACTTTACTAGCAAGGCAAACATACCAATATGGACAACCAATTACCATTACACTTTATACAGGGAGCACTTGCACTTTGACAATGATCAGCAGTGGCAAAGTACCCAAAGCTTCTAAGTTGGCAACATCAGGGCAGAAAAAGGTCTAGTGGGAATGCAAAACGTTTAGGGAACTTTAGCCAAAAAGGGCCAAGTTAAACACACACACCCACACGCACACACACACACACATGTGGGCGGCACTTGTGAAATGATATTCTTTCCTCACAATATGTTTGTAAAAATATTGTGTCGTGCAACCGTTAAAGATTACGCCCTTCTGAATGTAAACTTATTTTCTAACCATTGAGCTCTCCAGAATTTAGGAGCCTTAATTAAGTATCCATATTCCTGTAATCCCATACAAAGCATAGTAGATCATAATAAATAACCTCAAGTGTACAGGGAAAGAATAATTTACTATTCTAACACGTACTCTCTGTTTTTCTTGATGCAGTACCAACAAGCAATAAGAGTCAACATATACCGATGTTAGTGTGCATGTGCGTTCAGTAGTTGCATTTGTGATGAATGCGATAGGGCATGAAAAGAAATGTAGTTTTATCGTGCAGAACAATGCACTGCTCAGGCGTGCCAGTGATACGGGATGCTTACTCGTGGTACAGTGCAATGACATCTTTACTCGACCCCCCATAATATTATTCATATAAGCACCAATGAATAGGTTTAGCCATGTTCATATGGAAAATTTCATGAGCCATACGATACCGATGTGCATGAGGAGAATTTCCAGAGGCACACAGACGTGAGCAGTACAGATCATGGATATGGCATTTACAGAGTAATTCAGATGTGTACAATCAGCATTTACTACACATTCACTATACAGAGCTGCACATGTAGCTCTCTGGAAAGCAAACACAAATATTGTTATCCGCAACGTTAGTCATCTAAACAAGTTCCTGCAATATCTTGAAAGGCAGAAAAGCATTACTTTAAAGCATCAGAGAGAGGTAAAAGAAAAGACCACATCACTTTGATGACAGGCACGATCTAACAATGGAATAGGGGTTTTGTATGTATTGGGGGTCAGTGGCTGACGGACCCAATGCTGGAAATACACAAAAACTATCCACCTGTGCTCCCATTTGCCGTTAATGACAGTAACATTTCTGTGTCGATTTTTACTTGTTTGACCCTTCTTCATCTCTGTTTTCAGCGTTGCGCCATCAAAGAGCTTTCTCACCTGCCAGGGGATGCCTAATTAAACGAAGAGATCCGGGTCACTTCACCATGTCTACCTTTCCAACAAAGAATTCTCAATTTGTGACAAGTGCTTGGTGACAGTATATGCGGAGAGAGAAGAGCAAAGGATGCGTACAACGGGAGACTCATCATTTTCCTGCAGCAACTTCAAAGAGTAAGGTTGTGGCCGGGAAAGTTATTTTGAGAAAACAAATCTAGGAAAAGGGAATTTTTTATGAAAGCCTCATGAACTACTTCTGGAAACACAATGTAACAGGAAGGCTTCGAAGCAGACAGAAGTTCTCTTAATTACCTTCTGCAGGCCTTTAGGCACTGCAATGCAAGAGCGGAATGCACCTTTGTACTCATGGAATTTTGCTCCAAAATTCTTTTCAGGGACAAACATTTTTCTAGGACCATTTGTCAAATTTCTAGATAAAGACGGACAAGTTACACACAATTCTGGCTCACATTGTGCCATAAATGGTGTGCACAAACATGCATTTCCATCTGTACATTTTTAGAAGGATCAATGTCAGTTTCCTTTGTGATGCTTGGAGTTAGAAGTAATACTTCCTAAGCATGCACACCAGCATTCGGGCGGGGCGGTGTGTTCAGACTGACTACAAGGATAGTTAGTGTGTGAAAGGTGCTTTAATGAAATCCAATAATAAATCAGGCTCTTCCTGAATGCTTGCAGCATGGGGGTTCATTTGATGCTGAGGGGGAGTTAGTTCCAGGTCTTGGCCACGATGTAGAAGAATGATCTTCCTCCCGCTCTGGTTCTGCAGATGCATGGGATTTCGTCCAGGGGGCTAAAGTCGGCAGAGCAGATATTCCTCTTGAGAGTGTAGAAGGAAAATCTGGTATTAAGGTATGGGGCTAGTATTTTGAGTGGCTTTGTAGGCATGTGAGAGTACCTTGAAAGTAACTCTTTTTTTGACAGGGAGCCAGTGGGGGTCTCGTAGGTGCTGGGTAATGTGGTCTTTTTGTGGTATGCTGAGGATGAGTCTGGCTGCAGCGTTCTGGATGGTCTGGAATTTGAGGAGTAGAGATTTGTTGATTCTGGTATAATGATTCCCGTGGTCCAGTCTGCTAGTTATGAATGCATGGGTGATGGTCTTTCTTAATTCGGGGTGATCCATTTGTAGGCCTTGGGGAGTACAAACCAAGAAAGAGAAGCGTAGAGGTACTGATAGAATCACCCTCCACAGTAAGACTTTTTTAACCACAGAGATTCTATTTTTCATTTTTTTCACTTTTTGCACACTCACTAGTGTCAGGTCCCTACACTTTCACTGGTACCCATGCACCTACACATAGCCTCTGTCACATCTTAGTGCTCCCGCGTATTTCGTCTGGTCGTAGCACGCCCCGTCCCGTTATAGGGGCGGGAAGACCCCTATGATGAAGCATGACACTAACGGTTTTTTTAGTGTGTGAGGGGTATTTTAACAAGCACATTGTGCTCCCATCTTTCCATGCATAAGAGAGAGCCTAGCACCCTTTAGAAAACGGTAAAAATTTAAAAAATCATCACTTTTTTCACTTTTTTGATAGAATCTCTGTGGTTAAAAAAGGCCTTGGGGAGTATGCAGAGGGTGTTGAAGCACGTGGAAGATGCGGCATTGATATGTTGGTTCATGGTGAGGGAGGAGTCGAGTATGATGCTGAGGTTGTGGCATGGTCCATGGGAGTGGGAGGGTGTTTTAAGTGTATTACTTATTGAGGACACGCATCAACCCCGCGTGTCCTTGAATGTGTTTATTACTGTTTGCAATTATACACAAGTTTCGAAGCACGGGTGGGATTCCACAGCAGTTCCGACTGTTGTGGGTTCCAACCTGTTGCTCTGGGAGCATCGTGGGGTGTCGTTGAGGGATAAACATCTATGTCACCGACCACCTGCTTCTTGGTATTACTTCCTCTTCATTTGACGATGAGGGTGGGATGCGAACCCACACGTGCAGAGAACAATGGATACAACTTGGATACAACTATCTGTTCTGGGGCAGTCATCTTCAGCTTATGGTTGTATTTCAGTTTACACTGATATGGGTGTTTCTGGCAGTTCTGCCTCTCTGCTTGCCTAAGGCAGTATCTCAGTGTCTAACTCTGATGACATCTCAATAGCAAGATCCCACACTATTAAGACACCCTCGAAATTCAAGGACTTTGTAATGTACTGATCTTTCTGCTTTTTCTCCTCAGTATTTTACATCCATGAAGTTATACTTTTTCGTTCTTTGCATATTATTTATATTCTTTGCAATGCATTTCAAGATGTAATTATGTATTCATTTTTCATTGTAGAGGGAAAGGTGAGGTTGTAAGTGTATTTGCTTATTGAGGATACGCACCAACCCAGCGTGCCCCTGAATGTGTTTATAAATGTTTGTAATATCTCATGCGTTTGCTAAGCACAGGTGGGATTCCACAGAAGTTCTGACTGTTGTGGATTCTGACCGGCTCCTCTGGGAGCATTGTGGACTGTCATTGAGGACTAAACCTCTTGGTCACCAACAACCTGCTTCTTGGTATTACTTCCACTGGAGAGGGTTGCCTAGGATGGGGGGCCACCAGGTGTTATCTCAAATAGAGGGGGTGGATCCTAGGATGAGTTGAGCTTCAGCAGCTGCTGCTCATCTAGGATGCAACGTCCTTCATTCCTTCCTGAAATTGTGTCTGATGATGTTGGGTTCCTTGGTGAGGGAGAGGATGAGCTGGGTGTCGTCAGTGTAGGCTACAGTGCTGAGTCTGTGTTTTCTGACGATGGTTGCGAGTGGGGCCACGTAGATGTGCTTGGGGTACTCTGCATCTGTTTTCTGTGAGTTCGAAGAGGAAGGGAGGTAGTCTGTATGGCTCGCAAGGAAGGATCGGTTCCAGTCATCATGTACTCTGGCATCTAGTGTGTGGTGGGGGACAGTGTTGAAGGCTGCTGAGAGATCTAGCAGGATGAGGGCTGCTATGTGGCCTTGGTCGAAGGAGAGTGCAAATGTTGTCCGTAGCGGCTAGGTGGTGTTCTCGGTGCTGTGGTTGCTGCAGAATTCAGATTGAGAAGTGTTAAGTGTCGAGTTGGAACCCATGACGTTTGTGAGCTGGTTGTTGATGATCTTTGCAGTGACTTTGGCGGTGAAGGAGAAGAGAGTGATGGGCCTGTAGTTCTTGAGGTCTTTTGGCTCTGTGGAGGGCTTCTTGACTAGGGATTTGACTTCTGCAAGTTTCCAGTAGTTTGGGAAAGTGCCTGTTTCAAGGATACAGTTGAATGTGTGTGGTAGAACAGGTCTATGGCGAAGGTGTCCCTGTGGAAGATGTGTGGTGGGCAGGGGTCAGTGGGTGCTCCAGAGTGTATGCTCCTCATGGTCCCTTTCAGTGCCTTCCATGTTTACAGGGGTCCAGGTGGTAATGGTTTACTGGGTGGTGTTGCTGATGGCTTGTGTTGTGTCGGTGCCTTGGTTCTGTTTGTTGAAGATGTCGTATATAGTCCTGATCTTGTGATGAAAGAAGGAGCCAAGTTTGTTGCATAGGGAGGAAAGGACGTGGTGAATTCTTGTATGATGTTCCTTTGAGTTGCTGGAGTTGGAGAGGATGCTACATTTGAGGAAGTTACACTGTGGATCTGATGAGTTGGTGGTGGTCTGTCATCGTGGTCCTGTAGGCGATAAGTGCTTCTGAGGTTTTTCTGTTCCTCCATGCTTTCTTGAGTCATCAGCCAGTGCGCTGGATTCTCGGAGGTCTGTGGTGAACCGGGTAGGTTCGTAATGTGTAGTCTGTTGGAGTTCTAGAGGGGGGTGAGAGTGTTTGCGCAGTCTGCGATCCAACTGTGGAGTTTGTTGGCCCCAGAGTTGGCATCAGTCGTGGTGGGAGGAGGAGTGCGGCTGAGGGTAGAGTTGAGGTGCTCTTCGGTGACTTTACTCTGGGGGCATCCGTGGCATGGTGTAGTCTTGTGTGCAGTACATTTTGAAAATGAGAAGTGGACACAGTGGTGGACCGTTCAGAGGGGTTGCGTGGTGTGACTGAGGCAAATTATGTTTCCTCCTGTGAAAATAGGGTCGAGGGTGTCTCCAGCTTTGTGGGTGGGGTGGTGACGAGCTGCTTCAGTCCAATGTTGGCGAGGTTGTCCATGAAGGTGGTGGAGTTTGGGTCGCTGGGATTGTTGAGGTGGAAAATTGAAATTGGAATTGGAAATAGATTTATTGAGCGCGATTGCTGCCCAGGAGCGTCCAAGCGCTGGGGGTAAGAATCGGAAGGACAAGCGACGTGACACATTAGAGCTCGGAGGCTTGGGTGAATAGTAAAGTCTTGAGCTTTTTACGGAATGACAGCAGGTCCGGGTTGGAACGGAGTGAGAGGGGGAGGGTATTCCAAAGTTTAGCGGTATTCAATGAGAACAGCCTACCCCGGGATCTGGCTCTCTTCACTCTAGGAAAAAAATCTGGTCTTCGAGCAGTGCATAGTCTGTGGAGGCGAGGGTGTTTGGTGAAATGAGGTTCGTGATGGTGTTGGTAAACAGGGCGTTGGGTCTGGGAGGTCTGTAGGTGACTGTTCATCTAGCATTGTTCTGGGGGTGATAAGGATCTGGAAGTGGAGGTGTTCCATGGGGGGTGAGGAGTCATTCAAGATGGTGGTTGTGAGTCAGTTTTTGTGTATGATAGCGAGGCCACCTCCAGGGTGGTTGGGGCAGTCCTTCCTTTGGATCTTGTACCCTTTGGGGATGGCGGTTGCGATGTTGGTGCAGAGCTGGTCTTGGTCCAGGTCTCAGTGAGGAAGGTGACGTCAGGCAAGATGGTGTTAAAGAGGTCCCAGATTTCTACTGCATGTCTGTGTAGGGAGCTTACCTATGAGGAGGATGCAGCTGAGTGGTTTGGGTGTGCCAGTGTCCGTTATGTTGATGGTAGCTGTTGGGGTCCAGAGGTGGGTGAAGGTGCAGTGGCAGGGTCGGCAGGAGAAATGGCCTTGGGTGGTGTTTAGCATAGACAGCTGGCAGTTGTTGTTTCTTCCAGGCTTGAGTGCATGGAGGCTTGCTTAGTCATAGTTGTGGGTGGTTGGAGGACCAGGATCCCTGGCGCTGGTCACAGTCAGGCACAGATGGGCTTGTCTTTGGCACGCCAGCGGCGCTGCAGCCATTAAGTAAGATTTGGGGTAGGGAGAGCAGCTGGGAGGCAGGAACACACAGGGGGGTCCACAGGGGCAGCAGTGACATCAAGGGTGAAACATGGCAAACAGGGAAGGAAAGTGAACAAATGCACAAAGAGATAAATCGACAATAACGCACAAAAAAGTCACAAATGGGGCATAAAAAAAGCATGGACAGACAAAGACAGAAAGACAAAGGCAGACAGACAAAGGCAGAAGAATACAGAGGGGCTGGCAGAGCGGACCAGCAGAAGAGCAAGGCTCTCCCACTGGACCACCAGGGATGAGGCACAGGCAGGAGCCTGTGGATGGAGGAGGGCCTCAAAAACCTACCTGGAACCAGAGAGGAGGTGTGGGCAGCAGTGCAACAACAGAGCTGCATGAGGGGAGAGCAGTTTCCCTGACCAGGAAGCCAGAGGTCTTGCTAACAGGTGCACAAAATGGCAATACCCATAACATAAGCATATAATTAACAATCCAAAACCCCTCCCTCTCTCCAAGCAACCCTTCCAAACCAAAGCAACCAAAATCCAATCACACCCTCATCACTCATTAATCCCCACATCCATCCATCATGCATACCACTGTTGTCCTTTCATTCCATTCATAAACTGCTCCTCCCCTCCCTCCCAAATTTCAACTAGGTCCCAACATGAACAATGCTTTATTTAATGAAAAAAACTTTAAACTGGTGAATGAACAGCCACCAGAAAGGCTCCTGAGTGTTTCTGTCCCCCTGAAACATAGGAAACCTACTCCATCCCCACTGGCAAATGCAGTGTAAATAATACATTCCTTACTTTCCACAAATACAATTCCTCCCAGTAAATCAATAAATGAACCCCATCATCTTAAAAAAAGTTCCACTGCTCATTCTTGATATTACTTATGCGCTAAAAAAACAAACCCATCCATTCTGGAAAATTTCCGAATCACTCTGTTTCTTTTTCGCAGCGCTTTGTTGATGGCCCCTCGTTTTTTGTCCTCCCTCCATACTCTTCTTAGCATGAACTCAGTACATGACCATGCTGTCTTATTCTACAACAAGTCTTGTTTGACATCTTTTCCTAACACCAGTCTCTTCAGCTGCACCAAGCCATTTTCTCCTAGGTGCACCAGTAACATATCCAGGCAAGGAGAACCCTTTTTCATTGTGTTCAGTTTTGGCAGCAGCTTGTGCTCTTGCATGCCTACTTTGCCAAACCATCTTAACTGCACTACCAAATTAGGCAGTCTCAGCTGTCTTCCTCCTTGCCTGAACTCAGCATGCCTCACTGCCCACTTTGCAAAAGGGTGTCCAGTTGTAGACAGATCCAAACCTCAATTTAGCCTATTTGTGACCCACAATGGAACCTAGGAGAATACTGACTCATTTTGTTAATGATTGTGCAAAACCTATCGCCAATACCGCATATGCTTCATCTCCAACACAGTCCAACCCCGGCACTCAGCCTCCATCACAATACGTTTAGGGCTGAAATGCATGCCTCATTCTCATCCTGAAACATCTTGTCAGTCTCTGGGTCTTTCATACACAGAGCAACCCACCAAGCACAGGGAAAACCATCACATCTGGGTATGCTCATTGGACATTGGAATTCTCACCTGATAGCCTAGGCTAATTATGGCTTTTTTTCCCATAAATACATGCCCACATGTCTGAGTCAGAAATACCTTTAAGTTTCATTTTACCAATAAGAAAATCATGGATCTGTATATATTTAAATCGCATATATTCAGGTAATTTAATAAGTAATTTAAGTGTTCCGAACTCTAGGAAGCACGCTGAGCCATATCAATCCCCCAGCTTGGTTATACATAAATTAGCCCACGTTCTCCCAGCTTGATAACTAAAGATGTCCGGTAATCCCGGGTTATTCCAGAGTGTTAAGGTAGGGTGAAAAAGCGAAGTCTTGTCAAAAGCCAGTATTATATTCCATATACAAACCGCATCCTTAGCGGTCTTAAACCTAACTCTCTCCCAAGTCTGGGAAATTAAGACTAGGATTCCCTCCATTGTGGTCGCTCACCCTGCACTCGGCTTGCACCTCGGAGGCTTCTCTCCCAGCTACCTGCCTGTCCTGGAACCTGCTGCCTGCCTGCCCTGACACAGCGCACTTGGTATCGTCACAATCAATTTCATAGCGCTGTTTATTACTGTGTATGCGCGCGCTTTCGTTCTCCTTAGCATTTAATTTACATCTAATTTACTTGCATTCCTGGCATTGTAGTACGGCTAAGAAGCATGTCTATTTACTTTTAAGGAACCTCACTCGAACTCGATTTCCAGCTCTGCCCCAGTTTCGATTTAGATAGCGAGCGGCCATCTTACTGTTTATTTACTTTAGCCCGTGGCTCCTCCCCGCCTCCCAGCTGACCCTCCCACGCTCCGCCCCCTCCACTATCCATTTATAGCATATGATCCAACGCGCAGCGTCCACGCGCTACGGCCGCTCCGAAGGTGCGCCAAAGGTAAGTCCGTCTACGCCCGTCCGCGCCAGGACAGCGCCCAGCGCCAGAGCCCCTGGTCCTCGTAATGTCCACCCCTCCCGCATTTCTTACGATGCCACCACCCTCCTAGCCCTCAACTCCGGCCGTTCCCTCAACTGCGTCCAAGCCGCTCCTGGACACACCTCGACGTCACCAAGAACAACTCCACATCTACGATCACACAACAGATATCCGACCCCAACCACCTAAAATGCATCCTGCTCAACACCCGATCGGTTCACAGGCACGCCATTGACCTCTGGAATCTACTAGACACCATCTCTCCGGACGTCGCCTTCCTAAGAGAAACATGGATGAATGCCTCTTCAGCCCCAGACATCACCATTGCCATCCCGGAAGGCTATAAGATCATTCGCAAGGACCGTACCGGCCACACAGGAGGAGGTATCGCTATCGTCCACAAGAAATCCATCCGCATCTCAACCAGCTCGGACGTCCACCTCGCCAACTCCGAACACCTTCACTTCCAGATCCACATCGACCCCAAAACCACACTCAGAGGCACCCTCCTTTACAGGCCACCAGGACCCCGCGCACAGTTTAGTGAAGACATCACAGACTTCATCCCTCCACACGCGCTCCCCTCAGAGGATTACATCCTTTTGGGAGACCTCAACTTTCACCTTGAAAAGAACAACAACCGCAACACCACCACCCTTTTGGACAACCTCGCCAACCTCGGACTTAAACAACTTGTCACCACCTCCACCCACATCGCAGGTCACACACTCGACCCTATCTTCACCTCCAGCAAACATGTCTCCTTCAGCCACACCACAGCTCTCCTCTGGACTGACCACAGCTGCGTTCACTTCACCTACAACAAGCCCACTTGCAACAACCACCCCCAACCCACTCTGCAAAGAAACTGGAACAAAATCACCATCGACCAGATCTCCTCATTGCTTCTTCAAAACCCCCCAGCCCACTCCTCAAACCCAGACCAAGCAGCCACTAACCTCACCCAATGGTTATCCAACACCGCCGACATCTTAGCACCACTGAAAAACCGACATATCAAACTAGGCTGCAAGAAGGCCTCCTGGTTCAACGATGATCTTAAGAAATCCAAGAAACTCTGCCGCTCCCTTGAGAAGGCCTGGAAAAAAGACTCAACCACCAGCACCAAGGATGCCTTAAAAAACGCCACCCGCATACACCACCAACTGATCCTGACTGCCAAGAGAGCCGCTTTCAAGGACCGACTAGATAACAACGCCCACAACAGCAAGGAATTATTCAACATCGTCAAGGAATTTACCAACCCCTCGGCCAACTCCAACGACATCACCCCCTCTCAAGCCCTTTGCGACTCCCTAGCCTCATTCTTCCACAACAAAATTGCAGACATCCACAACAGCTTCGACAACTGACCCGTAAACCAACCCACCCAACCCCCTGCAGGACCCCCACCTCCCTGAACATCCTCAATGACTGGAAGCCAATCTCTACTGAGGACACCATCCGTCTGATGAACTCTATCCACTCAGGATGCCCCACAGACCCATGCCCTCACCACATCTTTAACAAAGCAGACTCCATCATAGCACCGCACCTCCGAGACGTCATCAACTGCTCCCTCAACTCCGCAACCTTCCCGGAAAGCTGGAAACATGCCGAACTCAGCGCCCTCCTGAAGAAACCCACAGCTGACCCCACCGAACTCAAAAACTACCGCCCTATCTCACTCCTTCCATTCCCGGCCAAAGTCATCGAGAAAGCGGTCAACAACCAGCTCGCCGCATTCCTCGAAACCAACAAATCCCTCGACTCCTCACAATCCGGCTTCCGAGCCAAGCACAGCACGGAAACCGCCCTCATCGCAGCAACAGACGACATTCGAACTCTACTGGATAATGGAGACACAGTCGCCCTCATCCTCCTCGACCTCTCCGCAGCCTTCGACACGGTCTGTCATAGCACCCTTTTACAACGCCTCAGAAACGTCGGAATCCATGGAAAAGCACTGGAATGGATCACCTCATTCCTCACCGGAAGAACCCAGAGAGTCCGCCTCCCACCATTCAAGTCAGAGGCCAATGAAGTCATCTGCGGCATACCCCAAGGGTCCTCACTCAGCCCCACCCTCTTCAACGTATACATGAGCCCCCTCGCGGCCATCGCACGCCAACACAACCTCAACATCATCTCCTACGCCGACGACACTCAACTGATCCTATCACTCACCAAAGACCCGAACACGGCCAAAACCAACCTGCATGAAGGAATGAAAGAAGTAGCCGAATGGATGAAGCACAGCCGTCTAAAACTGAACTCAGACAAAACAGAAGTCCTCATCCTAGGCACCTCCCCCTCCGCCTGGGATGACTCTTGGTGGCCTGAGGCCCTTGGAAAAGCACCTATCCCGACGGACCACGCACGCAACCTGGGCGTCATCCTGGAATCCTCACTCTCGATGAACAGACAAGTCAACGCCGTTTCTTCATCTTGCTTCAACATTCTTCGCATGCTCAAGAAAACATTTCGCTGGATCCCCACCGAAACTAGAAAAACAGTCACTCATGCTCTATTCACGAGCCAACTGGACTACGGAAACACCCTCTACGCCGGTACCAACGCAAAAATCCAGACAAAACTGCAACGCATCCAGAACGCTTCAGCCAGGCTCATATTAGACATACCGCGTAAAGAACACATCTCTGGCCACCTGAAAAACCTCCACTGGCTCCCCGTCAATAAGAGGATTACTTTCTGCCTCCTAACCCACGCACACAAAGCACTCTACGAAATCGGACCCGAATGCCTCAACACACGACTGTCCTTCTACACCCCCTCCCGCCAGCTACGATCCTCCAACCAAGCTCTTGCCACTGTACCTCGCATCAACAAAACCACCATGGGAGGTAGATCCTTCTCCTACCTGGCAGCTAAAACCTGGAACTCACTTCCCACTCATCTTCGCCTTACTCAGAACCACCTAGCATTCAGAAAGCAACTTAAAACGTGGATATTTGACAAGTAATTCCCCTCCCTTCTTCAAGCGCCTTGAGACCCTCTGGGTATGTAGCGCGCTATACAAATTTACTGACTTGACTTGACTTGACTTGACTAAGCTATAAATGCTTCAGCCAATATAAAACCGATGATTGCCCTAAGTTGGCTCAGAAATGGGCTTTCAAACTGGGGATGGATATATCTTCGAATAATATCTCCAAATTCTTACAAAGTACTAATAAACTTGTTATTCATCCAGTTTAAAACTTCAAGCTTATAAGACTGTATGTCAGTTATATTATACTGCACTAAGAATTTTTAAGTGGTCTGGCAATTGTGCTTTTAGCGATCGCACCAAATGCCCGAAATGCGACCTGTCAGCTGCAAACCTAGAACATATGATTGTTTTATGTCCAACTCTGCGCGTATTCTGGGAGAGCATAGAAAATATACTAAAGCAAAAACAATTGATCTTTTCTCCAATATCTGTGGATATGATACTGCTAGGTATGCAGCAAACTATCGCTCCTTTTCAAGATCTGTTATTTATTATGCTATCATGCGCTAGACTGATTATTGCAAGATCATGGATTTCTGATAAACCACCTCATGTAACCGAACGGTGGTTCTTGGTGAATGAAATATATGATATGGAACTCTCTTTAGCTAGATCAAGAGGGGCTCGCTCACTTAATAAATTAGAAAAAATCTGGGGAACTCTCTTTCCTGAAGAGAAGTGATATGATTTGATATTTGGGTTGTCTTTTATGTTCTTGCTCTTGCTCTTGCTGTTACTTAGTTTATTCTTTTATTACTATTTTTTTTCTAATATATGTCCTTATAAGACCATATCTAAATTTCTTTTGGAAATATATGTGTTTGCTTTTCTGTATTGGTTTATTTGACTTTTGTAACTCTTGACTGCTTGCGTTATCAATAAAAACATGTTTTAACAAAAAAACACAAAAGGAATTCTCACCTGAAAGGCCCTATCAAGCATCCCGACTTCGCACCACTGGATCCTCTCGCGTGATGAAGACCGAATGACCTCTGTAATCCGAAAAGCACCAAATAACAACCACATCATAATGACTGAAAAACTGATCATCTCCCTTCATTTCATCACACGCTCAGGAGTGCAGCAAGCACTTGATTCCAAATATGCAGTCTCTCTAATAGCCCCCTCCCCTGACCACTCCTTCAAAATGTGCATCTCCATCTCCGTAGCCCCACCGAGGATTCTTGAAAAAGCCCACACCTGCCAACTGATCGGATATGCAGACGATACACAGTTAGTCCCGTCCATCAAAAATAATGTACAAAAGCTGGCAGATGGATTCAAAGACTGCATGATGGCAATTGGAGACTGGATGGCCTCCACTTGTCTAAAACTCAATTCCGACAAGACGGAGGTTGTCATTTTTTGGGCAACTTACACCTAGCTGGTCCCCTGCTTGGTGGCCTGCGTCTTTCGGAACCTTGCCTAATCCCATCTCTAAGGTAAGGAACTTGGGAGTTGTTTTTGACAACCAGCTCACTTCGTTGCCCATGCCAATCAAGTAGCATCGTCTGCCTTTCACAAACTGCGCTTAGTAAAGAAAATCATCCCCTTCCTTTCTGAAAGTGCTGGGAAAACTCTGGTAAGCTCTCTGATGTTGTCCACCTTGGACTATTGTAATGGTCTTTTTCCTGATACCCAGGTTAGAGTATTCAGCAAAATGCGGCAGCAAGACTACTTGCCGGAATTCCCAAGCATAAGTCCGCCAGAGATGCCATCAGAAGTCTTCACTGGCTTCCAATCAGTAGTAGAGTCAAGTTTAAAACTCTCTGGATTGTATACAAGGCTTTGCATAATCAAGGACCTCGGTTCCTCAAGGATCAGCTGATTCCTTACCGTCACCTCAGGGGACTGAGATCCTCCACACTTAATGACTTAGTGGTGCCCTGTACCAGGACTGTCTCCTGGGGAGACCGTTGGTTCATGGTTTCGGCCCCAAAGCTTTGGAATACCCTACCTCAGTCAATCCGAACCAGCACATCTCTCTGGTCCTTTCTTAAACATCTTAAAACTTGGCTGTTTAACCAGTAATGTCTCAGATCATACATTTGTAGAGAGAATATGATGCAGAAGTTGCAGCGCCGAGACGCCCAAAGGCATTTGTTTGCGCTTTATCGAATCTCATAAATAAATAAATGTCGTAACCAACAACAGACCCTTCTCAATCAAGGACATGATAAAATTAATCACATTGTTGTAATTTGGCAGCGATTAGGTTAGCATTCGCAGAAGCCATCCTGTATTTAGAGACTATCTTGTCCATTTTGTGGAATCCATTTTGTATTTCTGTCAGCCATTTTGTTTGCTGTGTGCTACCATGTGCTCGCCATGTGCTCTGTCCAATCTTCCTGTTAACTGCTCTTAAAATCTGCCTAGAGACAAGATATATTTAGCCTTTTCTGCTTCACACATGCTCAGTTGAGCTTCCAGCTGTCCTTGCAGCTGTCCTCAGTCTGTAACTGTCAGGATGTGTTCACCAGAATTAGCAACTGTTAGCTCCTCCCACTTTTTGACTGTGCATTTTCTGTTTGACCTTATATGTACTTAAAACCAGCATTTTGTATTTGTATCGCCTTCATTTGAGCCCCTCTGTGGGTATAAAAGGACCAAGCTCCTTCCATTCAGTTTGCTACTTCATACATTACCGAAGGGTGCTGTGTGAATGTAGTTCCACCTGATGAGGTTTAATAAACTCTGTATTTTCTATTCCAGCTTCTGTGCCAACTTCTTTGTATTGGTCTGAGAACTCTGTGCAGAGAAGGGACAATCCCGAGCACTGGTAGGCCTTGCTGAGGCCCACTACTACAAATTGGCGCTCCAACGTGGGGCTCATCGGCGACTCGGATGCCCGAAGGACTGGTCGAAACGAAGGATTGGAATCTCTCTTTGGACGCGATCTCTGCCTGAGGAGACCCGAGTCTTGGCAACCACAGCGTTTTTCCTTTCTTTCTGATCTGACAATCCATGTGGCGCCGGTCCTCGACTGAGATCTCTTCTGTTGATTCGCCGTGCAGTGACCATTTGGTCAATTTGGGAACTTGCCAGATGGAACTTGGACAACATTTGATTGGTAAGAGTCGTTCTGTGGCACTTGCTGTTGGTTTTTAATGCCTTGGATTGGGAAGGTAGTTTAGTAACACTTACTGCGGCTTATGATTTGTATGACTGGCCAGGATTCGTATTTGTATGTATGTGATATATATGAATTGCAATTTATATTGGCAGGTAATGATGAGATTTTTCTCTATTTGAATTTGTTTGAACGGCGCAACGTACGAAGAGTACCTTAAGCGCTACTTTGAATATTATACTGCATATTTTGCACTATTTTTGGCATGCCTGTTTCTAGCACACTTAGTAGGATGTGTTGCGTTTGTAGAGGTACCAGTTTGATACTCGATGAAGCAGAACCGGTCCCCCAGAGGGGACGCCTAATAGGGACATGTATATTAAGTATGGTATTTCTTTCAGAATGTACAGCATGTTATGGAATAAATACACTCGTAAGGATCCTGTGTTGCATTGGCCCATGCATAGGTCATTTGATTTGCGAAAGATTCAGTATGTGGAACAATGTATGTTTAAGCGAAAGACTAGGCAAGATATGTTTGACTGTGTGCAAATGTGGGAGAAAGAAGTGCATGAACGAATGAAGCATGAGCAAGTTTTGATTGAAAAAGAACAGCTAAAGAACATTTATGCAAAAGCATTAGAGTTAAAAAACAATATGGCTGAGATACCCGCCACCCCCTCTCAACACAATCCCCAAAAGGAGGGAAACCGGAAACAGTTCTTGAAGTTTTTGGAAGTGGGAGGGAGTGACCCTCCCGGCCGTATTTATTAAAACAAAATTAAAACATTAAACGTTCATGTTATGTACAATTTCATTACCACATTGCGATGTTTGGATAACCTTAACATATTCTCTAATACAGAGGTTCTCCTAGCCGAACTAGCATCCTACAAAACATTCTCTAGAAATACTGAAATTGTACATCCTAACGTTTAAGGGCCAACGGCAAGGTCATAACCGGTGTCAAGATCCCTAACCAGACTTACCCCTCCCACTTGGGAGGGGCGACAGCACAGAGGCTTACCTCAAGTGCAACTACTAACAATTTCCCTTGACTTGACGGGGGCACTTAAGACTCGACGCCATTTAAAGGTCGTTCGAAGACTCGTGTGAGGTATCTAGAAGGTATCGTGGACCTCCCCCCACCCCACACAACTTACAGCATCTGCCGTCGCAGATGACACTGGCCCCGGGAAATTCACCAGGAGGGGGCTGTAACCCCTCCTACAAAGGAAGGGGCCTTGACCGCCTTTCCTTTACTTCCGGCGACCCATCCTTAGACGGGACCGCCTCCCCATTGAGGGGCCAATGGCCACCTCTCCCGAGCGCTCCCATCCGTGTTGGGTGACGCCTACTCATAGGGATCTTCTAATTAGTGCTCACCGATCATGACCTTACCGCCTACCAAAAATAAATACGACAATTCTACTCAAACTTATGAAAACATTGGTCGCTACGACCGAAAGAGCATGCTTAAAAATGCAACACTATATCAGATCATTTTAATCGTAAAACCTACACAACATACACCATTCTTTATTATGATCAACATCAAACTGATACCATCACAACCTGTAAACGAAACGGAAAACATATATATAAATTCACTTTATTATAAAACAACTGGCTGTCCTCAGGGGCTGGTGGGTGGGTCAAAATTGGCTCTTCGTTCTGTCCCGAGCTCACGTGTAGCGAGGAGGTGCAGCTTCGGAGCACAAGAACAAGAGGACGTCTTCTGGTCTTGCGTCCCTTTTTATCCGTCTTCAGGGCGGGCGTAAACCCGCCCCTGCCTGCCCCGAGGGCGTGGCTGGCTACGTCGGTGTCTAGGCCAGCCCACTCTAGGGCGGGAAAAAGCGCACCCCGGCTACGCCGCTTCGGGCATACCAGCCGGGACGCGCCTCCCGCCCAAAAATGGCTTCCCGGGGGGATCGAGGCACTCCGCCATACGTTCGGGGGGACCGAGTGGTCGCCCCTTTCCATATGGCTGAGATACCCGCCACCCCCTCTCAACACAATCCCCAAAAGGAGGGAAACCGGAAACAGTTCTTGAAGTTTTTGGAAGTGGGAGGGAGTGACCCTCCCGGCCGTATTTATTAAAACAAAATTAAAACATTAAACGTTCATGTTATGTACAATTTCATTACCACATTGCGATGTTTGGCTAACCTTAACATATTCTCTAATACAGAGGTTCTCCTAGCCGAACTAGCATCCTACAAAACATTCTCTAGAAATACTGAAATTGTACATCCTAACGTTTAAGGGCCAACGGCAAGGTCATAACCGGTGTCAAGATCCCTAACCAGACTTACCCCTCCCACTTGGGAGGGGCGACAGCACAGAGGCTTACCTCAAGTGCAACTACTAACAATTTCCCTTGACTTGACGGGGGCACTTAAGACTCGACGCCATTTAAAGGTCGTTCGAAGACTCGTGTGAGGTATCTAGAAGGTATCGTGGACCTCCCCCCACCCCACACAACTTACAGCATCTGCCGTCGCAGATGACACTGGCCCCGGGAAATTCACCAGGAGGGGGCTGTAACCCCTCCTACAAAGGAAGGGGCCTTGACCGCCTTTCCTTTACTTCCGGCGACCCATCCTTAGACGGGACCGTCTCCCCATTGAGGGGCCAAAGGCCACCTCTCCCGAGCGCTCCCATCCGTGTTGGGTGACTCCTACTCATAGGGATCTTCTAATTAGTGCTCACCGATCATGACCTTACCGCCACAGGTCCGGATAGTTGACCGGCTATCCGGACCCCCCACAAAACTCCTACCTAAAGGTCATGTTTTAACGTTTTTAACCAAGCCAAGAAGTCTCCTATGAGTAACTCATTTCCCACCCTCGACAAATGCACACCATCCCCCAAATACATACTGTCATCGTTAATACAACTATGCGAGATAGAATGCAATGTCTTGGAACGGAACAACCTACTCACTTTGTTATTAAGTTTTCTAACAGAATGATTCAAAGCAGGGATCGAGATAGCCCCCCGCCACACTTTTCGTGGGATCATATGAGACCACGCAATTATGCACCCCGGAACTTTCCTCGCTAACCAACTTACCGTGGAAAGCGTTGCCTCTAGGAGAAGTCGTCTACCGGTGGTGACCAAATCATTGCCCCCTAAATGTACTATGACTATAGACGGCGGTGACCTCGTCCGCCCTAACAAACCCTCAAAGAATGCTTGAAACTGGTCAATACAGAGACCGCCTCTTCCGTAGAAGGACACTCTGTACCCGTATTCCCCAGGTACGTGAATCATGTCACCTGCTTTGAATACGTCTGCGGCACGTCTCACGTATGAGTGGCCCACGACCCACACCTCCTGTCTCACAGCCGGTGATGTCTGACCGCTGGCCTGGTGTTGGGTCGACTGCATAGTCCGCCCTGCCTCGTAGGCTTGCGCAACTGAAAACAAACAAAAGACAAGAAGCGTGAGTACATTATTACAGCTTCACAACATGTGCAATCGCACATATCTCTTATAACAATTGGAGGACCATCGCCCCACTCGTTTCACTTGCTCTACATTAAGACCCCTGGCTGTAGCTTCAGTGGCAGCCCCGATTCGAAAGGAATGGGTCCCGAATTCGCCCGGGTCCAAGCCCGCTGCGGCAATGGCCATTGCAAGCACCCGCTGAAACTGAAACCTCGTCAGTGGGGTGGCGTCTGCATGCCTCAACAATGTCCCCCCCCATGATGCCACCCTTCGTGCTAAGTAATCTTCTAAACACTGTACCGGACACATGGAGGACCCGGGGATCCTGCGAATGATCGTGCAGTCCCCCCTCCCATCTTGGTCGGTCTTGGACCTGAGAAAGGAGACAATCATCGCATCACCCCTGATCTGAACGTGTTCCCGGCACAACCCCCCCACCACATCCTGTTTGTTCCTTGCAACCAGCTCACTTATCCTCATAGCCCCGTGAAATGCCAGCGTAAATGCAGTCCGGAACAAACACGTCTCGAAAGGAGACGAGCATGTGGTAGGGAGTGTGGCCAGCAACTGGGACAACCTATCCAGACCTATCGGTCGTCTCTCATCTACTCTGCGACCCTCCAGGCGTTGCCACCCACGCAGCGCCTTCTGTACTACAAAAGACGCTGTCGGGTCCTGGATGTTATGGGCCCTGGCAACAAAGGAAATGGCGGCACGATGCCTTTGGGCCGTAGCCACCGACTTCCCAGCCCTACGTAAGGACATCAGAAAATGTACTACCCACTCTTCCTGACCCCAAAGTCCTCCTCTCTCAGTCCCCAAAAAGGCTAAATAGGCCCGAAACGCCCCTTCATATGCCTTCCTCGTCCTGGGTGCTAGACTCTCTCCCACGAGGTGACGAAGTTCGGGGCACCGAGAGACCAGAGAGCTTCGGGGAAGGGTGCCGGCTCTGGGTCCGCTGAGGGAAGGAAACCCGAGAAAGCCTGCATGTGAAAACGAGACAGTGCATCAGCCGCCTGATTCATCACCCCTGGGACATGTTTTGCTCTGAATATCACGTTCAGTTGCATACACAGTAAGACAATTTCTTTGAGCAGCCTCAAAATCAGTTTACAACGGGCTGCCTGACTATTGATGCATTCTACAACGGTCATATTGTCAGACCAGAACACGACAGAATGATCTTTGAACCCTTCGGGCCAGGTTCTCAGGGCCACCAGAATGGGAAACAGTTCAAGGAAAGCAATATTACTCGTCAGCCCCTCCTCATGCCACCATGGGGGCCACCTTTGTGCCGACCATTTTGTGCCGAAGATGGCGCCAAAGCCTATGCTTCCCGCTGAATCTGTCCATAGCCCAAGCTCTTCAGAGGACACGGCTGGCTTGTTCCAGACGACTCGACCATTGAAGTCCGCCAAAAATGCTAACCAAATACGCATGTCCTGGCGGACCTCAGCCGATAACCTCGTGCGATGATGACCCTCCTTTAGGCCAACCATCGCTTGGGCAATTGAACGGGAAAAGGGGCGGGCCATTGGGATCACCCTCAAGGCAAAGTTCAACTTCCCCACCAATTGTTGCAACTGATGCAGTGTAACTTTAGATGCATTTAAACATACTTGCAGGGCTGCCCTGAATTTCGACACTTTGCTAGCTGGTAGACGGAAGCAACCCTCACTAGAGTCCAACTCGATCCCCAAAAACTCGAGGCAAGTCGTGGGACCCATAGTTTTACCTGGTGCCAATGGCACGCCAAAATGACCCATCAACACACAGAATTCAGCCAAGGCCTGGGCACATTCGGGATTTCCGGCGGGTCCAAGAAACAGAAAGTCATCAAGGTAGTGCATTACATTTCGGAAACCCGTTTTCTTAGTGAACACCCATTGCAGGAAAGTACTGAATTTCTCAAAATAAGCACACGATATAGAGCATCCCATTGGCATACACCTATCCATGTAATATGATCCCTGAAACCTGAATCCCAGAAGACGCTGGTCGTCTGGGTGTACCGGGAGCAACCGAAACGCTGACTCGATATCTGATTTCGCCATCAACGTCCCGGGCCCCAGGCGATTCAAGATGGCTACTGCCTCATCAAATGATGCGTACCGCACCGAACAAACCTCTGGATTAATTGCATCGTTCACCGAAAGACCATGTGGAGCTGACAGATTATGGATCAATCGAAACTCACCTGGGTCCTTCTTGGGGACCACCCCTAACGGAGAACAGACAAAATACGGTACCGGGGGTACACTAAACGGGCCGGCGACCCGTCCCCGGCTAACCTCTTTCTGGATCTTATCTTGCACTACAGATGTATGCTGCAAGACGGACAGTTGATTTTTGCACGTCCCTACACCCTGAAAGTCCCCTACCGGGATGCGGAAACCATGTGAAAAACCGTTCCGCAGCACCCCGGCAGAAGTACGATCCGGGTATTCGCTGAGCCAGGGAATCATCGCCAAGGTATCAATCGGGGTTGGTAAAGGCGCCCCTCGGACTATCTTAGACCTGTTTGGCGCCTCCCTTACCCCCATTCTCACTCGTTCTGGCTCTGCACGAGGACTCAGGATGGGACGACCCACAAGTACTACATTCGTGTTTGAATTTACACGATCCCGGAGGCCTAGTACATTTACCTTTGTTGAAATTGAAGCAGAAACCCCTTTTCCCTGTATTGCCGGCAGGTCTCGAATAATCGTCGGTGCTCGTACCTGGCCGAAAGGGCGTCCCCGCATTTTGGCGGGAGTAATCAACAACATTGCTCCCGACCAACGGCATTTTTAACATTCCTGACTCTTTCATTTTATCCCATGTCACAGAATCGTAACAATCCCAAGTCAAACTCTTGTTATGTTCCTTTTCTTTCCTGAACAGATTGTCATAACAGAACCAATGGTTACCTTGATACGCTGTCGAGTAACCCATAATTCGTGATTGATAAATGGGAAACTCAGGAAGCAACTCGGGCCTACGTTCCCCCAAAATCGATGTAAAAATACCCCACGCATTGCCCCAGTTGCCAATATTCTCATTTACCTTAAAGGCGGCCATTTTTGCGCGCCAAACACTTGGATGCATTAGGTCCTTCTGACTCTTGACATGCTCTACCTCATAATGATCGACAAGCAAGGAGAAAATATTCACGTATTCCCCCGCCCAAATCTTTTCCTTTATTGCTAAAGGAACATGCTGCCCCAATCTCTCTCTACGAGAGGGTGCTGACTCATCCCTTGCGATCGGCAATGGCCGCTTACCTGAACCGGATGCTGCTTCCGCCACTTGTGGCTTTTCTATCACCGCCACCGGCGCGGTCACCTTGGCTGCGTCTTTTTCCTTACGCAGCTTTCTTATCAGCGCCTGTGCCTCGGCAGCCGTGGCGCCCTCAGTACTATCGCCCAACCACGCTGCTAGCTGTGCTGCCAGCTCGGGGGGCATATCCTCATTGGATGTCGGGGTGATGACAACGGGGATTGGATTCCCCTCCATCGGTAATGGGGTCGGCGCCTCGAGCGGGGCAGAGGGAACCGGGACATCTCCCCCGGCTGGAACCCTTCTCGGCCTCTTAGGTCTCCCTCCAGCCGGTGGTTGGCCTGATCCCTCCTCCCCGTCTCGCTCCGCCAGCCGCTTCTTTATGTCGGACATATCCTTAAAAAGGGCCCGAACCATCTGATCGGTCGTCATTCTCTTTGCGCCTTTCTTGGGCATCTCTCCGACGAAGTATCTAGAAGACAAAGAAAAAGATCAAAACGCTCAAAATTGGCTCTTCGTTCTGTCCCGAGCTCACGTGTAGCGAGGAGGTGCAGCTTCGGAGCACAAGAACAAGAGGACGTCTTCTGGTCTTGCGTCCCTTTTTATCCGTCTTCAGGGCGGGCGTAAACCCGCCCCTGCCTGCCCCGAGGGCGTGGCTGGCTACGTCGGTGTCTAGGCCAGCCCACTCTAGGGCGGGAAAAAGCGCGCCCCGGCTACGCCGCTTCGGGCATACCAGCCGGGACGCGCCTCCCGCCCAAAAATGGCTTCCCGGGGGGATCGAGGCACTCCGCCATACGTTCGGGGGGACCGAGTGGTCGCCCCTTTCCAGGAAACAAAATAATTAAAAGAAAGAGAGGACAGGGAGCGCCATTTACAGGTAACTGGCCAATACGCTGTTCGGCAACCCCTTTATCCTATTCTTAATAAACTCCAAGATGATTTTTTGTTATTAGATCATTCTCCACCTCCGTATATTCTTCCCTCTGCCCCTCATGACTCAGATAAGGATTCTCCTACAGAGCAGGAGAAAGTGCGAGAAACTCGTTCTATGCTGCCCACCCAGCATTCGTCTGAGCTTAGGTCTGCTGCCCGAAAAGCCCTTCGCAGTACCGCCCCTGTTCTGAGCTTTTAGAGGAGATAAAACATTGGCAGGAAAGGGAGCAAATATATTTTACCAAGGTATTTGCCGCAGAATTTGTTGAGCCGTTTAGGAAACATTCTGATGAATTGGAGCCCGATGATGTAGCACAGGATTGTAAACAAATGCGTGATGGTCTTTTTGTGTTTTATCAGGTGGCTGATACAATCAGGCGTTTGGTTAAATTACGTGTTGAGGCAGTCCGTTTCCGAGAGGAGAAAAAGGCATCAGACGCAGCTGCACAAATATCTCAGACCGGCGTGGCACAAGCTTCTATCTTCGGAACAGATAAGACTATGATAGTTCATGCGAAACCTATGCGGGAAGCCGCAACTTTGTATGTTCCTCCTAAAGGAGCGAGTACGAGTGATGATAAGACTTCTATTGATGCAAAGGGTTACTTTATTTATAATTGGGTTTACACTCCTTGGAATAGAGCGGATGTTACGGCCCTTAAAAATGCATTGCCTGATCCGCACAAAAATCCAGCAGCTTTTTATGAGGAAGTTGATGGTGCTATTAGCACTTGTACCATGACTTTGCCTGATATTGATTTGTTTTTAGGATTGATATTGCCGACTGACATGTGGAGAACTGTGCATAAAATTGATGATCAAGCAACTTTTGGGGCATTACGGAAAGAGTTAGAACAAATGGATGTAGAGCGGGAGCCTGCAAAGAAACCGTGTAAATTGATTTTAGATCTCCCTACAGGTATATTAGTTAAGTTAAAGATGATTATTCAGCCTAAAAAGATAGATTGGGCTGTATTAGCGTTGTGTAAGCAAAAGGCAGATGAATCGGTTTCAGCTTTTCTTAAACGCTTTGAGAACGCATTCCATGATTTTAGTGGCCAGTCATTGACAGGTGACATGGGTAGGTATCTTTTTGTCGATAAATAGGTCACAAACCTTTTGCCAGGAATAGCTAGTCACCTAAAGGCCAGTGAGAGTTCATGGACTACCTCTTCTCCAGTTTCTCTTTTGACTATGGTTCAGTATTATGAACGCCAGGAATTTGAAGCGAAGGGTAATGAGGATAAAAAGACTAAAGAGTTGAAAACAAAGGTTATGTTGGCTCAGGCTTATGGTCCGCCTTCTAGAGGTAATGATAGAGATGGACGTGGATCTTATTGCTTGTCCTTTCCTTCCTATACTCGTTCGAATTTGTCTGTTGACCAGTGTGCGTACTGCAAGAAATTTGGAAATTGGATTTCTGATTGTCCAGTGCTGCGTGTTCAGCAGTGTCCACATGGTCAGGAACAAATGAGAAGTCGTTCAGGATATTCAGGGCCTAGAGGAAGCACAAATGATCGTGCTAGGTTTGATGCTAATACAAATGGGCAGGATGGGTTTAACACTTTTGATAGAAGGAACCAATATCAAATTTCCGACTATGTGCCGTCTGATTTTCAAGATTCTGCTTATTCATATGATTGCCTAGGATGGGGTAAGGATTCAGTTGAAATTCCAGTAGATCAGAGGGTCCCTATGTTACAGTGCATGTTTTGGGTTCTACTGATCAGTTTCTGGTTGATACAGGAGCTACTCGTAGCGCCTTATCACAATTGGTTCCAAGGACTCCCCTGTCTGGCTCAACCATTACATTGATAGGGTTCGATGGAACGCCTTCCTTTAGCCCATTGTCACAACCACTCGCATTCCATGTTGATACGTTCACTGCTCCATGTCCATTTTTGCTTTCTCCGAAGACACCAGACTATATTGTGGGTCTTGATATGCTCAAGTATTTCAGGGCTTATAGTGAATGACAGATATCCTGTGATTGAGAGATCCTGCATTGTTAAAGAGGATATTGCATAAGCTTAACTCCCTAGTACTTTGTGGGCTACTTCAGACACGGATGTAGGGCAAATGGTTATTCCATCAGTACATATTAGTGTCAACGAGGGTGCTTCTTTGCCAAGACTGCCTCAGTTTAAAATTTCTAGAGAAGGAGAGGAAGCACTTACACGCATTGTTCATGATTTGATTAAAGGGGGGTTATGTTTGCAATAGTCCTATTCTTCCTATTTTGAAAAAAGATACTGACATTAGGATTTACACTAGGATTTACAGATTCATCACTGATTTTAGGGAAGTCAACAAGATTGTAGTACCGCTTTACCCTGTGGTTTCTGACATAACGACACTACTTACTTTGGTTCCCCCAACAGCGATTACATTTTCTGTGATCGATTTGAAGAATGCTTTCTTCTCGATTCCTATTCTTCCTGATAGCCAATATTTGTTCGGTTTCACTTTGAATAATCGATCATACAGAATTTGTAAAGTTCCTCAAGGGTACACTGAGAGTCCGAGTATTTATCGTCAAGCCTTAAAACGACAACTTGATTCCTTTATTTTGCCTGAAGGAGTAGCTCTCATACAATATGTCAATGACATCTTGTTGGCAGTCGATACGCCCGAACTATGTGACGAGTGTACTTGGTCTTTGCTTTCTTTTCTTTCTACACACCATCATAAAGTGTCATGAAAGAAATTGCAATATTTTAGACTGAAGGTAACTTTCTTGGGTCACCTTCTGTCTAAGGCCGTGCACTCACACCAGATCGCATACAAGAAATTTTAGACACACCAGTACCTTCCACTCGGAAAGATGTCCGTGCATTCATTGGTCTGACCTCGTTTTGTAGGCAATGGATATTAGGGTTTTCTCACATTGTCAAACCCTTGCTAGCACTTTTGACGAAAGATACTCCAATGCCCCTTCCATGGACAGATGAATGTGAGAATGCTTTTTGACAGTTACGTCAAGCTCTTTGTTCAGCACCAGTGGTAGGCACTCCAGATTACACAAAGATTTTTATACACTATGTACACGAGAAAGATGGTGCATTATCAGTTATAGTACAGACACAAGGTGATAAGCAGAGTCCCTGGGCATACTTTTCAGCTGTCCTTGATCCTGTTGCTGGTGCATTGCCTGGGTGTTTTCATTCAGTTGCAGCAGCAGCTGTGTCCATACGTCAGAGTGAAGGGATAGTTTTGTATCACAAACTGTTGGTGCAAGTACCCCATGCAGTAGATGCCCTTTTGAATCAGATTAAGACATAACACTTAACTAGTGCTCATCTGACAGGATATGAATTGACACTGTTAGCACCTCATATTACCTTGAAGAAAGGCGCAACACTGAACCCAGCCACTTTGTTGCCATATCCTGTAACCGAGTCTCAATAAAAAAAAACTCATGATTGTATATTCCTTACTGAGGAACAGACAAAGGGGTGCGACAATTTACAAAATACGCCCCTTCCAGATGTAGATGGGGAACTGTGGGTTGATGGGTCCTGTTTGAAGTTACCAGGTGGCACGACCTCAGCTGCATATGCAATTACGACACTTCAGACAGTAGTGGAAACAGCTTGCATACCTCAAAAGTCGGCTCAAGCAGCTGAGCTAGTAGCTTTGACACGAGCGAGTGAACTTAGCACTGACTTGTGTGTGAACATCTACAAGAATAGCCGCTATGCTTTTGGAATGGTTCATGATTTTGGCCTACTCTGGAAGGAAAGAGGCTTTCTTACATCCTACGGGATGCAGATAATGCATGGAGAATTAGTACATAATCTCTTGACTGCACTTACATACCCAAAGAAAATTGCTCTTATGAAGTATAGCGCACCCAAGAAAATCATTGACAAAATAGAACAAGGCAATGCCTTTGCAGACCGAATAGCTCGTGAGACTGCAATGCAACAAAGCACTACTCCCAGGTACATAGTGAAGTCTCAAGCTGAGCGATGGCATGATGCTAGACAGAAAGTGTTAGATGTACATAGATCTGCTTCTGTAGCAGAACTTGAGCAATGGGCTAAAGAAGGAATATTGGACGATGAGGGTTGTTGGCGCAATAAAAACATGAATACATGGACATTGCCTGCAGCCTATTTACAACCTATGGTTAAAATGGCACATGGGCTGGCAAATGTTAGAGCTCTAGAAATAACTAACTTGCTTACGCAAGTTTGGGAACATCCTGAAATTGCCATCACAGCTAAAAGAGTTGTACAGTCCTGTTTGATCTGTTGGCAGTATAACCCTGGTAAAGGGACACAAACTCCTACTGGGGGGTTTGCTACACCAACCGCACCTTTTTAAGTTTTGCAGATGGATTACATCCATCTTGAATGCTGCAATAATCTGAAATACGTCCTAGTGGTGGTATGTGCCTTCAGTAAATGGATAGAGGCATACCCTACAAAGGATAATACTGCTCTCACCACAGCGAAGGTGCTTCTAAAGGAGTTTTTCCCTATATATGGTGTTTGTAAACTTTTGTGGAGTGACAACGGACCTCATTATATTGGGCAAGTTGTTGAGCAGTTTACCACCCGCAATCAGCAGGATTAGTGGAGAGGTACTTTGAATTTGAAGTTGGCGAAAATACTGGCTTCCACGTCTTTGAAGTGGTCAGATGCACTACCCTTGGCATTGTTGTCCATAAGATCGGTGCCAAATTCACGATCTGGCCTTACCCCATATGAAGTGGTCTTTGGGAGACCAATAAGCATTTGGGAAGTTCCTAAGTCACGCCCCATACATGATGTTCCATGTGTTCTGATGAATGATTATTTGGCACAGTTAACCGACAGTTTGATCTTCTCTATTCATCAACAGGTTCGAGAAGCTCTTCCTGACAGATCTACAGGTGAGGCCCATGAACTCCGTCCTGGTGACCACGGGATGGTCAAGGTCTTCGACAGATCAACCAGTTTGGAACCGAGGTGGCAAGGACCGGAGCAGGTGCTCCTAGCAACAAGGACAGCAGTTCGAGTGACGAACAAGAAGAACTGGTTCCATAGCACACACAGCAAACGAGTGTCGCCTGCCTTGGTGGAACCTGCTTTGCTGATCGACCATCGAGAGATTCTGGAGACGAAGAAAGGTCAAGCTATTTCACCTGACGAATATGCGGAAGACTTCCCGGACCACACGATCACTGGAGAATCCCGATATCAGCTGAGACCAAGGAAAGAATCTGCTTTGCCGAAAAAGACTGGTTGAGCTACCTCCCTGGGTTAGTGAAACGGAACGCCGATGTGGCAAGTCCTGCATAGTGTAGTGACTCCCGTCTTGGCCCGTGGTGAAGAAATCAGCGGCTGCTCAGGGATAAGAGCTCCAACGATTGTTTCAACAAGTTAGTAGAAAGATCAATTATTGCTGTTGCTAAAATACATAACAAAATAATCATTTGTGCTGTAGGGTTTGCTGTTGCTCTGGTGGTTATGGTAATAATCACCTGGTTTGTTGAGAAAGTGGCTCCTGCTCGATAACTTTTTGTTGCCACTACTACAGCACCAGTGGAACATTATTGCTTCACGCTTCCCACCCATGAGCAGAAGCATCGACAATCCTACCTAAATAATACATTCATCCATATGTTCCATCATACACACAATGCCCTGAATACCACCAAATGTTGGATGTGTGGAACGATACCTGCACACCAAAAGAAAGGAGGAACACTTTTTACTCCTCTACCGTTTTCCCATAATGGTTTGTGTCAAGCGTGCTATGCACTTTTGTTTGCTTTTAGAATGCCTTCGGTAGGTGGGATTAAATTTCGTCTGAATAAAGTATGCTATCAAGATACAGATGGTTATCCTCAAGCTAAAGGGACTAAATGGGAATGGGAGGAGTATCAACCTGACAATATTTCGACACCATATGTTTTTATGAACATGAGTAATATCAAGAACAATGGACCTTTTGTAATTTCTGTGACAAGAGCTAAAGCAGATTTATGTATAAGCAGTGTTGGGAGAATTCCAGTGGGACGGAGTGAATGTATTTTGGCACTGACTATTAAAGGAGCTAATAATAGTAGTTTCACATCTTCGCACAATACCTATTTTGTTTGTGGAAATAAGGGATACTATCAACTACCTGTTGGGTGGTCAGGGATCTGCTATGTGTCTTTTCTGTTGCCCCCTGTGTTTTTGGCACCTGCGTCATATCACCTCGACTTCAAATTGTATAATGACATTTCAAAGATACAAACAAACAATAAGTACTGAAGAGGTTGATCAGACTGATATCACTTTGCAACAATATGTCGATTTTAATTTGGGTTTGTTCTTCTTCGTGGGTGCTGCATTAAACAGTAGGAAAATAAGGAGAAATAAGGAGAAAATAAGGAGACTCATTCGTGTTGTGGAAGCTGTTACCAATCAGACAGCAATGGCACTTGGGAACATTACAGAGGAACTGTAAATTGCACGGATTGTAGCACTCCAAAACAGAATGGTGCTTGGTGTGATTTTGGCTGATGAGGTGATGCATGTCGCACCATCGGTAGCAGATGCTGCGTATTTATACCAGATCACTCACCTTCAGTACACGACGCAATATCAAAACTGCATAAGATTGCTGAAGAGATTCACCCAGAGACTGGTACACGGATTTTTTCGACCTGGTTCTGGACACTATTTGCTACTTTGGGCTGGAAACTACTGACTATTTTATGTATGCTGTTGGCGATATTATTTACATGCTGTACTTGTATACAATGTGGTCCCATGCTTTGCTCTATGTGCATCACTGCTTGTACACCTGCCAAGAGAAAAATTGCAGAAATAAAAGAACAACAAATGCTAAATAAAGAAATCATTGAGATTATGAGCATCAATGTACAGCATGCATATATAGATTACCCCAGATGAACGACTATCTTCAGCTAATGCTATAAGGGTCGTCTTTTGTAATTTGTCAGCGATTAGGTTAGCATTAGCAGAAGCCATCCTGTACTTAAAGACTATCGTGTCCCTTTTTCTGGTATCCATTTTGTATTTTTGTCAGCCATTTTGTTTGCCATGTGCTACCATGTGCTCGGCATGTGCTCTGTCCTACCTTCCTGTTAACTGCTCTTGAAATCTGCCTAGAGATGAGACATATTTAGCCTTTTCTGCTCCGCACATGCTCAGTTGAGCTTGCAGCTGTCCTTGCAGCTGTTCCCAGTGTGTAACTGTCAGGATGTGTTCAACAGAATTAGCAACTGTTAGCTCCTCCCACTTGATGACTGTGCTTTTTCTGTATGACCTTATATGTACCTAAAACCAGCATTTTGGAATCTTACCGCCTTCATTTGAGCCCCTGTGTGGGTACAAAAGGACCAAGCTCCTTCCATTCAGTGTGCTACTTCATACATTACCGAAGGGTGCTGTGTGAATGTAGTTCCACCTCATGAGGTTTAATAAACTCTGTATTTTCTATTCCAGCTTCTGGGCCAACTTCTTTCTATTGATCTAAGGACTCTGTGCAGAGAAGGAACAACCCCTAGCCCTTGCAGGCCTTGCTGAGGCCGACTACTGCAACATCTTCCCAACAAGCTTGACCTCCTTCCTCAATTCTGCGTCGCACTGCCCACAACTGCAGAAACTCATCCATGCCAGTCCATATGCTTTATGCCCTGATCCCGATAACGAGCCAAGCATCAACTGCCTCACGCACACTCCCCTACCATCCACAAGTGAGCTGGAATTGCAGTCTTCAGCTTGGCCGCCCCTAGGCCAACTGACAGAACCTCATCCTCTGAAAGTGAGAAAGAGCATCAGCAATTTTGCTGTGTACTCTTGGTATGCGGTGTGCCCTGTAAGTAAGATTTACAAGCAAATACTCCAATACAAAGACACTGAACAACTGCCACACTTAAGTTTCCCTTGCAGACTGGTGGTTGACCATGTTCACCACCGACATGCTATCAACAATGGAACAAAACCTTTTTGTTTGCAAAATATCACCCCCACAAACATACAGCCACCACCAAAGAGAAAAATTCAAGGAAAGCAATGATACGCTTCTCGGCTTCCAAGCCTCTGGCCAAGCCTCTGAACACCACTTCCCTTGCTAGAAAAGACCAAAGCAATGAGCATCCACAGGATTAGAAAACATCTCAATTGACCACTCCATCTTTTTCCCAATCCAGCCATGGGAATCCCGGTGCATTAATTCAAAAACCTGCGCTAAAGCTTCAAATCCTTTCTCACCCCTGCCTTAAGCTGCACCTAGTGCTGTGGGAGTGAGGTGCCTCTCAGTGCCCAAACCAGCCACCTACAAAAAGTCCTCCCAGCCCTGACTGTCCTACATGCAATGTTCAAGTGACCTAACAAAACCTGTATGTCCTTCACCTTCACTCTGAACAAAATTGCATCCAAAAGCTTCATACAGCATCTTTTCTTCTCCTCAGGCAATTAAATCTCCATCCGGTGTGAACTAACTCAACGCCCTGAAATGTAAGGATCTGAACAGGCCCCACTGTCTTCTCTGGGGCTATTGGGATGCCCAGATCATGCAGCAATCCCTGGAACAACGTCAAACTCTCCTGACACTTTCTTGAACGTGAAACACACTCAATGAAAAAGTCATCCAAGTAATGAGTCATAACTTCTCCATCCAGTGCGGGATTCTCGACGGAAACCACCCTACTCGGAGTGGTGGAAAACCTTCGACAACTGGTTGACTCTGGTAATACGGCCGCGCTGATCCTTCTGGACCTCAGCGCGGCGTTTGACACCATCTCACATCAAACATTACTTACTTCTCTCTCCAAGATAGGCATAAAAGGAAAAGCGTTAGAATGGATTGCATCCTTCTTGAAGCTCAGGACATTCCAAATCTCGTCCAGCAATGCGACATCCAAGGTCCATTTCTCCCCACACGGGGTCCCACAGGGTTCAATACTGAGCCCCCTGCTTTTCAACCTTTATGTAGCCCCGTTGGCCCAGATCGCTGAAGCTGCAGGCCTTACCATGTATACATATGCTGACGATTCCCAAATAGTTTTTTCTCTGTCTAACGACAACCCGGAAACTACTTCACGTCTTCAGGCAGGCCTTAGGGACATCTCATCGTGGATGAATAAAAACCTGCTTAAACTTAACGGCAGTAAAACTGAGGTCCTGATAGTAGGCCCCGACCAGAACCTCTGGAACTCCAGACATTGGCCACCTGAAATGGGCCCTCTGCCAATACCATCTCACCAGGTTCGCAACCTGGGCATCTTTATTGACAGAGAACTAACTATGGAGCCTCAAGTGAACGCCCTCTCAGCCATCTGCTTTACAATCTTAAGATGGCTCAGAAAAATCATATGGATGCTCCCTGACGTCACTCAAAAGACAGTGATAAATGCATTAATTACCTCCCGCTTGGACTACGGGAATGTCCTTTATTTAGGGGCATCTCAGGCAACTACAAAGCGCCTCCAACTGGTCCAGAATGCGGCAGCCAGGCTGCTCTGCAAATGCAACAGGAGAGACCGTATGTCCAGCCACCTTAAGACACTCCACTGGCTTAAAATTGAAAACAGGGTCAAATTTAAGACTCTCAGCTTTATGCACAGGATAAAATGGGGCAAGGCACCTAAATACCTCCAGACCCTTGTGCACACATATATGCCTGCCCGCTGCCTAAGATCTGCCACCCAAGGTCTCTTCTGTGTCCCCAAGATACGTCGGGCAAGGATGGGAGGCAGATCTTTCTCCCACCTTGGCCCAAAACTCTGGAATTCCCTTCCCCAACCACTGCGCCTTGAAAGCAGGTATGTGTACTTCCGTAAAGCCATTAAGACCTGGCTTTTTAATCAATGACTTGCCTGTCCTCCCACTAACATTCCTTTCCTACTCTGCTAGTTCATTATTCTGCTTAGCGCCGGGAAACCCTTTTTTGGGTATCTGTCGCGCTCTATAAGCCAAATAAATAAATAAATAAAATAAATCCAGTGTGAACTTACTCAACACCCAACAATGTAAGGATCTGGACTGGCCCCCTGTCTTCTCTGGTGTTCATGGGATGCCCAAATCATGCATCAATCCCTGCAACAATGTCAAACTCTCCTGACACTCCCTTGAATGTGGAGCACTCTCAATGAAAAAGTAATTCAAGAAATGAGTCATCACTTATTTCTCCTGCCATATGCATAAAAATATTTTGCAAAAGGGTACCGAAAGCTTCAAACAAAGTCCAAGAAACTGAACAACCCATAGGCAACGCCTTGTCTATAAAAAACGCCCCCCAAACTGGAAGCCCAACAACTCTTGATCTGCCGGGTAGATGGGCAGCAAACAAAAAGTGGATTTGACATCACATTTTGCTGTCAGGGCGCCTTTACCCACCTTATTTGCCAACCGCACCGCCGTATCAACAAAAGCATATGCATCTTACTGCACACCTCAGTAATAAAGTAATTGAATGACAGCTCTTTCAACCACAATAGATGGTGAATGAGATGAAACTCACCCAGCTCTTTCTTCGGTACCTCCCCAATTGGAGAAATCCCCAGGATCTCCATCTGCCAATCCTGAAAAGGCCCTTCTATCATTCCTTCCTTCAGCTTCTTCAACATTGTCTTCCAAACCAACTCTCCCTGTCCCTTCATGAACCTAAACTGTTCTATACACCGCCTCACCCTAAGGCCCTCATCGTATAAGCGAAAACCTAACTGGAAACCTGGTGAAAGCATTTATTTCTCTCTTTCTAAACCTACTAAGGCAATTTAGTGTTGCAATTGGTTCACCTTAACTGGTGAATTTGCCTTTTCCTATGGGATTCATGATCTCCTCTCCCAATCCCCAGTTACCCTCTGAACTTATGACCATCCTTGAACCTTATATTGGAAAAACAGCCTTTACCATCTTGGGTGATTTCAACTTTCACCTAGATGAGACCAACTCAAAAGACACGATCTCTCTTGTTGAAACCCTTAAAGCTTGTGACTTCACCCAGCACGTAAATAGTTCCACTCATAAGGCAGGACATATTCTTGACGGACTATTCTCTAATGATGGCAGGCTTTCCATCGGCGCTCCAATACAGGTGGTCTGGTCCGATCACTTTGCTGTGCCATTTGAACTTCACATCCCCGTCACCTGTCCCACTAATCAGACAACCCCTCCCTTCACTCTCAGGAGAAACCTAAGGAATATCTCAGATGAGACTCTTGCCCCTTTGATCTCCACTTCGGAACTCTTAGCTGTCACTGATGCATCAGAGGCAGCCCAAACTCTGACTGACTCCATCTCTAATGCAGTGGAACATCTCGCTCCCTCATCCTTATGCTATGTAGCACGCCTTAAACTTACGGCACCTTGGTTTTCCGACCAGCTTAGACTGATGAGACGGGGCTGTAGGAGCAGTGAGAGGAAATGGAGGAAATCCTGGGATGCAAAAGACAGAGAGGCTCATAAATCCGCACTACGTGCCTACAAACAGCAAGTGATAACCGAGAAACAGGAATATTTTTCTAATTTGACCAGCTCTCTTTCTTCCTCAAGGGAGCTCTTTAAAATTGCTGACTCCCTATGCTCCCTGCAACTCCCCGATCCTGTAGTCAGCTCCCAAAAACTCTGTAATGATATTTCTGATTTCTTTCACAACAAAATACATGATATTCACGTTTCTCTCGAAGCTCACCGTCTTGCTCTTGACCTAAACACTCCTCCTCTCATATCCAATCTTGATGCACTTGGCAAGGATCCCCCCTGCCTACTCACAACTTTTCCCTCCCTATCCCTTGAATCTCTTAACTTACTTCTTGATAGGACTAAATCGGCCTCCCCCCTTGATCCGATACCACTTAAGAAATTGAAAGAGTGCAGAAATTGCCTTGTTCCTCCCTTGCTTGAGGTCCTAAATAAGGCCATTACTCAAGGTTCTTTCCCTCCGATTTAGAAGAAGGCAATTGTGAAACCGCTGCTTAAGAAGCCGACTCTTGACCCGGCCATGCTGAAAAATTTCAGGCCCATCTCTCTCCTTCCAGCACCCGCGAAGATGCTCGAGACTCATCTGAATTTCCATCTATCTGCCTTTCTCGATTCTTCTGAATACCTAGACAACACCCAACACGGTTTCAGAAAACACCACAGCACAGAGTCCGCCCTTACCTATGTGGTCGATAACATCCGACGCAAGGTGGACTCAGGCCAAACCACGGTGCTGGTTCTGTTGGACCTCACGGCCGCGTTCGACACCCTATCCCCCGCCATTCTGTCATCTCGGCTGAGGGAAGCGGGTGTCACTGGACCAGCCCTGAGCCTCCTTAACTCCTTTTTGTTCGAAAGGGAACAGAGAGTGATGCTTGGGAACCACCTCTCCCCCGCCAAGTCTTTGCAATGTGGGGTGCCACAAGGGTCGGCTTTAAGCCCGACCCTCTTCAACATCTATGTGGCCCCCCTTGCAAGACTTATTAAATCTCAGGGGATGGAGGTGGTATCCTATGCAGATGATACACAGATTATGGTCTCTCTTGCTCACACCTTGGTTAGTACATCTGCCGCTAGTTTCAGGGTATGCATGCAGTGTGTGGCAGACTGGATGACTATAAACTCCCTGAAACTAAATGGTGAAAAAACCGAGGTGTTGATCTTTGGGAAGAACCAAAATCTGAGGTCGAGCGAGTGGTGGCCCACTTCCCTTGGCACCTGCCCCACTCCCTCCCTATCTGCCAGAAATCTTGGAGTGGTTTTTGACACCTCCCTCTCTATGTCCCTGCAAGTCAACAGGACCGTGGCCACTTGCTGTGGTGTGATCCGGGTACTCAATAAAATCCGTGGGTACCTCTCCCCCCAGGCGCGTAAACAGGTTGCAGTCGCCCTGGTAGGCTCGAGACTGGATTACTGCAACTCCCTGTATATGGAAGCCAACAAAGGGCTGATCCACCCTCTGCAGATTCTTCAGAACTCTGCTGCGCGTTTTGTACTTGATCTTCCTAAAGTCTCCTCTGCCACCTCAGCCAGGAAGGAGCTTCATTGGCTTCCGGTACAGCACAGAATCGCCTTCAAAACCCTCTGTCTTACCCACAGAGCATTGATGGATGGTCCTGCTAGTGCCATTGGTTCCCTTCTTTCGCGTTACGTCCCCACAAGAAGCCTTCGCTCTGCAGGACTTTGTCAACTAGTTGTCCCCCGTGTTAAACTTGTAAGATGGGGAGCCAGAACCTTTTCCGTCGTCGCTCCGCAGCTGTGGAACTCCATCCCCACGGAAATAAAAACTCTCCCCTCCATCGAGTCTTTCAAAAAGGCTCTAAAAACCTATTTCTTTAAGAAGGCCTACTTATGATAAAATAGGACCAGGTAGGATGTAAGCTTCTGTATTTCATTTAGGCGCCTTGACGCCCACGGGGCTAAGTATGCGCGTTACAAGAAACCCCTCATTCATTCATTCACTGTAACCAGTCCATTGTTCCCCGTTGCTTCCTTGTTTCCCAGAACTCCCTGCCTTATTACCCATGGATAGGCATTCTCTTTCCCCCACATTTGGAGCACTCATGAGAGTTCTTGTAATACTCCCACAAACATTGCACCCTGTTAAAGGACCAACATGCACCTGCAGTCCCGTCTGTCCTCAAGCTGCCGTACCCACCCCAGCCTCGGTGGGACACCCACGAAAGGGCTTGTAAATGACTGACTAACCACTTGCCATATAAGTCAATGTAGCTGGCTGCTCGTAATTACCCGTAATCTAGGTGTCCCCACAATCTGTCTTCTCCTTTCACAAAACGACCCTGAAATTATGCATGGTAACACACCCACACCCATCTGAGTAATGTTACCTGTGCTTCTTGCACCACATCCAGATACTTAAACAATGCGACACACCTCTTGGGGTGCTTTTCACAGTAAATTCTCGCATAGATAGGAATCACTACTGTCTAATTCTCTATGATGATGGCCACCCTGGGCCTAGGGGGCAGCTCATATTCCTCCACCTTTGAAACCTCCTTTGCCTGTATCTCATGAGTTAGTAACCTAAAAAGCTGCACATACTTCCCATTCCGAATTCACCGCTTAGTGCCAGCCATTAAATTAGCCCTTAATGGCCTTGTAATCCCCATATATGGCATAATATTTTTCTTCTTTATCTCTTTTTGTTCTCTGTCCCCCACTTCCCCACCTGCAGTGTTCTTTGTGGCCTGTCACTTCTTCAGCAATCCCCTCTGTCCCCACCTGCCTCTTCCCAACTGCATTCATACCCATGTCTTGATCCTGCACATAATTTCCCTTCAATACCCTGGGAACCCAGCCACCTGTGGCATGCACCTCAGTTCCCTACCTTCCACCCCCACTAATCTACAACCCCTGCAACTCTGACCATGCAATTCTCCTCACCTGGCTTCCGTCCTAATTGTCAGGGTTGTCAGCAGCACAAGAAACAAACAACGACACAAACCTTTTCATTGTGGCCAGCGGAGACGATGGTCGTTGTTAATTCCTACAATTCTCCTGAACGCAACCCCCAACAGAGGAAGAGAACATTACTGCGGAGGGTCATGCCCCGGGGAAACGGGGAAGGGATAAAACAATAAACTGTGCTGCAGTTGCCCTCGTACCTCCCTGGTCTGGTCAAGGACTATGAATGGCACCTTTCTAGGTTTCGGCACTACAGTGTAAGAAAAAATAAACAAGTATGAGAAGCACCACACTTCTATACACAACTGAGTTCTAGGATATTAATTCATACATACACTCACCAGGAGCCCTGCGGCTATCCTCTGAAGAACTTGAGTAGCGTAGCTCCCCAAATAGTTCACCAGTAAAAGAGTCCACCTGGGAAGAGGTAGCTAGCCTCAAATTAGGTATGATATTTGATATTTGATATTTATGGGTATTTATAAAGCGCGGACATTCGCTCCGGAGGGAGCATCTTGGCGCTGAGCTTGCGTGCAGTGAATAAATAAAGGATGGTATGCGGTGAAAAACTGGAACTAGATGGCTGCCAGTACAGAGGTGTCTGGTTGTTGGTACACCCATGTCTTAAGGAGTTTTCTTAAAAGGCTCTCCTTTTCAATTAATCTAAGGTTGACTGGTAGGTTGTTCCATGCCCTAGCTGCCAGAACAGTAAAGGTTTTCCCACCCTTAGTTTTGTACTTAAATCTAGGAAAAAATAAATAAAATAAATAAATAAAATAAATAAAATTACGACAATTAAATCCAACATCCCTCCCCCTTCTCCCTCTTTTGTTGACCCCATCCTTCACCTGTCCTCAGCTACTTTTAATTCCTTTCCTCCACTCTCGGAAGATCTTTTTCTGTCCCTTCTCCCTAAAATTAAGTCCGGTTCCCCATCTGATATATGCCCGGCTCATATTCTACGGCAGATTTACACTGTCTGCTCATCGCCCCCTCTGGGCTTCCTTAACGACTCACTAGCCCGAGGGGTTGTTACCCCATCGCTAAAAGCCGCTTCCATCGTTCCCATTTTGAAGAAGCCGGGAGCCGACCCTTCTGTGATGGCTAACTATCGCCCCATCTCCCTTCTCCCTTTTTTGGCGAAGGTGCTGGAGCGGCATGTGACATCTGCACTCAGCGCCTTCGCCGAGAAGAACGGGAGGTTGGCCCCTTGTCAGGCGGGATTTCGGCCAAGGCACTCAACTGAGTCAGTGGTGGTGTCAGTATCAGACACCCTCAGAGAGGGCATGGATGCCGGTAGATCTCAGGCGCTGGTCCTTCTCGATTTGTCCGCCGCCTTTGACACGGTGGATCATTCCATCTTGCTTTCCCGTGTCAGGGCGGCGGGCATAGGAGGATCAGCCCTCATCTGGCTCTCGTCCTTTCTGAGGGACCGGACCCAGGTGGTTCATCTTGGGGAGTTTTCAGCTACCCCCTGCCAGGTCCAGTGCGGTGTTCCTCAGGGTTCTTCTCTCTCTCCTTTACTCTTCAATCTTTACATCGCTCCGCTCATCTTTTCTCTACAGCACCTGGAGGTCTCGGTATTTAATTATGCCGATGACCTCCAGCTCATCTTTAATCTTTCTTCTACTCCTGACTCTATCTCTAATTTCCAATCTACTTTATCTTTCATCAGGGACTGGATGAACCTCAACCACCTGAAACTCAATCCCGATTAAACGGAACTTGTGGTGACGGGTGGTTGTTCCAGTCCCTGGAATTCTCTTTTCTGGCCCCTCTCTTTTGGTTCTCCTCCTACTCCGGTCTCCTCTGTTAAGACTCTTGGTATTAAGCTCAACAATCAATTCACTATGCACTCCCAGATTGGTTCTGTGGTTTCTTCTTGCTTTCTTACTCTCCGCACTATTCGCTCTATTTCCCGTTTCTTTTCCTTCCCTGCACTCAAGCTAATTATGTCCGCACTGGTCCTGTCCCGCCTGGACTACGGGAACATTCTGTATAATGGCATCCCTCAGTACAGCCTCCGTAAATTGCAATTAGTGCAAAACCAGGCTGCTCGTCTTGCCTTTGGTCTCCCTAAATTCCACCACTCTTCCCCCCTCCTGAAAACTCTTCACTGGCTCCCGGTGCGGGAGCGTGCCCTATTTAAGCTAGGCTGCATGGTGTTCCAGGCCAGGACTGGCCTGGCCCCCCTATTTATATCATCGGCCATCAAGGCTTATGTCCCTGGCAGAGACCTTCGTTCCTCGGCCCAACTTCTCCTAGATGTGCCCCGTTACCGGAAAAAAAAACAGGGTGGCTCTAAATTTTCCATTCTTGCCCCCATGTTTTGGAATTCTCCCCCTTTTTATCTTAGGTCTCTCACTGACTACTCCGCTTTCCGCAAAGCTTTGAAGACCTTTTTATTCCCTCAGGCTCTTCCCTAGTCCATCGTTTATTCTCCAGCCCTGTCTCAGTGACTGTCCCCGCTCAGTGGGCTGTCTTCTACTTTAGCGCCAAGAAACCGTTCAGGTGTATGTTGCGCTCAATAAATACTTTAAACTTAAACTTTAAACTTAAACTTAGGAATCGTAATGAGATTTGTCCCAGAGGATCTCAGACATCGCGAGGGATTGTAACGCGTGAGGCGATTTGCGAGGTAATGGGGCCCTGTGTTTTTCATGGATTTGAAAACAGTGAGAAGCAGTTTTAAAAGGATTCTTTTATGCAATGGTAACCAGTGCAGAGATTTTAGTGCTGCTGAAGCTGATGACCTTCTGGGGAGTTTTAGGACCAGTCTAGCAGCTGCATGTTGTATACTCTGCAGCTTTCTAAGGGTGGACTTTTTCACTCCAGCCATTAATCCATTGCAGTAATCAAGTCGGGAGAGTATTAAGGCTACCGCGACTGATTTTCTGGCTGCAATGGGGAGGAAATCAAAGAATTTTTTCAAAGATTTAATAAGTCCAAAACAACGTCCAGCAGTGATCCTGACGTGGTCATCGAAAGAGAGGGATGAATCGAATTGCACGCCTAGGTTTCGTGCTGATGATACTGCACTGGGTGGGGCCTCAGATCCCATGGGCCACCAATCTTTCGGACAGAAAGATAGATCTTTACCCAGCGGTATAATTTCTGTCTTGGCACTATTGCATCTTAAGTGGTTTTTATTCAACCACTGAAATACATCAGAGAGGCAATTTTGAAATCGTGAGTCTGCATCCGTACACTTTTTGTCGATAGTGACGACAAGTTGTGTGTCGTCAGCGTATGACGTGACAAGGATCCCATGAGATTCTATCACAGCGAGGAGGGGCGCCATGTAGATGTTAAAAAAGAGAGGACTTAATATGGACCCCTGGGGCACTCCTGATGTGATGGGTTTTTCGCTGGATAGGTAGGGACCCAGGGACACAATCTGGGACCTATTAGATAGGAAAGATGTAACCCATGCCAAGACTGTGTCTGTCACGCCGATCTCTCGCATTCTATTAATCAGGATGACATGCGAGATAGTGTCGAACGCTGCTGTTAGATCAAGCAGGATGAGGACTGCTTGCCTTCCTTCATCCTGCAAGAACTTGATGGAATCAGCTAGTTCGATCAAGGCTGTTTCGGTAGAGTGACCGGAGCGAAATCCCGACTTTTGAGGATGCAGGATGCAGGATGTTATGGGTCTCTACAATTTTTTTTAGCTCTCCATGTACTAACTGTTCCGTGATTTTGCTAAGGACAGATAGTTGTGAGATGGGGAGCATGTTGGTAAGATCCGTAGGCGATTTGTTCTGCTTCTTCATCAGGGGATTCACAATGGCCTTCTTCCAGTCGTTTGGCACTATCCCGGATTCGAGAGATTCATTAATAATAGTATTAATGTAAGGGTTTACTGCCTCGATCAAGTGATGCAAGATGATAGGAGGACAGGAGTCAGTGGGGGCTCCTGATTTACATGCCAGAATTGCCTTGCCTGTTTGTTGAAGGGAAACTGGTTTAAAACTGGAAAGCGGAGGGTAGTTATCTGTTACCTCATGGGAGTTGGTCGAAATCTTTCTGGATGTTGACGATTTTATCTACAAAGAAATCTGCGATTTGATTACACAGGCTCTCTGATGGTGGGATTTCGGGTGTGAGGGCTTTAGGATGGGTGAAAGACTTGACTATTGTGAAGACGTTTTTTTGATTTTGGTGGGCTTCATTTATGACCTTAGTAAAATATTCCTTTTTTGCATTTTTATGTTGGCAAGATATAATTTCCTCTGTTGGACATAAAGTGCTCTTGCAGCCTCATCATACATTTTTCTCCATTGTCTTTCTAATTTCCGACATAAAAGATGGCTATCGGATAAGGTCTGGGTGAACCAAGGAGCGTTAGTATGCAGCCTTAATGCCCACTTAGCAAAAATCACAATAAGAAGTGTACTCTGAAGTGCTGCTGAAAAATAAGAATTAAAGTTGTTACTCCAAATGATACTGAACAGCGTAGCAGAGAGCAAAGAGCACCAAAAGAAATCCAGCTCACAGTCAAGGTATTCCTGCCTCACTACTGTGCTGGACGTAACGCAAAGCAGAAGCTGTGTCACAAAATTAAAAGAAAAACAAGCCCCTCTTCGGTAAATCACAGGCGGGTCCTGACCGCAAAACCAACTAGAGAGGCAGGTGGGCTGATAAGACTTAGCTGGTGGAAGTTAATTAGTCACGGCAATGAAGGCAGTGCTCCGGCGCTTCTTTACCACAACTCCTGATAAGCTTTAGAAATAAAACAAGAAACGGGAGGAAGGAAGCGCTCCTAAACTCCTTCCCGAGTACCTGTGCAGTGGTTGAGCTTCGTACAAGCTGTCAACCAAAGAGTGACGCCAAATGGGATCATTCAGGGTCTCGGGAAATGCGGGAGTCTTCTTGCTGAAATCCGGCGGGAAACACCGTCCACCACCAACAGAAGCTCGGAAACGGATTGTCAAGCACTTTCCTCAGAAGGAGGAAGTGCTTAAATAGGGAGGCATCTTCCTCCGTGCTGCAGCCTGAAGTGCTCCACTGCCTGCTGGGAGTTGTAGTGCCTCTGGCTCCTCTTCCACTCACATCCGAGCCCTCGCATGTAAAGAAGTTGTGTACATACCTATCTGGCGGTCTCATTAAGGATGAGTGCTATACTGATGCTCTGGTTTTACCAATTTGACTGCATGCTCTTCTTGGTACCACCTTCTGCAAAACACTCTCACAACCACCATCATCCCCAACAACCACAATCTCCATTTCCTCCAACTCCTCCTCATCATAATCCAACTCCCACTCATTCTCTCCGAGCCCACAACCACACTCTGCACTCGTGCCCGGCATCTCACAATCCCCAATCTCTCCATCACCAAATTGTTGTCCTTGCCTGTGTCATTTTTTGGCCATTGACAAGTGAGAGTCGCTGGAAAAACCAGAGACTACATGTTGCACAGCACAAGGGCTGAAAAAAGCCTCAATAAGTTTATCAAACTTTACTTTACTATCTTACCAAAAATAACACTAAGATTCAAATACAAGGTTTTTAGAACACTTTGTTGAAAGTTTTAAACAAACAAGTTATCATCAGACAGAATTGTACTGTGCTATTCAACTCATTACACACATAGTAAAACAGTTTCAGCAAAAATGCAATTTTATGCATATAGCACGTTATATCAAAAGTGTAAAGATTTTTAGAAGATAAAGAAAATTGGTGAAATTAACTATTCCCAATGCATTTCGGATTCAACATGAACCCTTCTTCAGATGATGAAAAACATGAACAAATGTATATATATGTATCCAGTTAACAATTTCTTCTTGATGTTTTCCTCCAAATGTACAACACAAGACGATTTAAAAATCAATGAAAAAGCCCTACATAAACATTAGTTGCAATACAACACATAACCTTAACCTAAAAGAAGGTACTCGAGAGTTGCAAAAGACAAAATGAGTAAAAAACGAAATGAGTAAAAAAACGCCACCGCAGGGATATATATACAGTGTGTTCAAGAAAAAGAAGGTAACAGAATAAAGGAATAAAGAAAGGAGAAAAAGGATGATGCAGTAATAGATAACAGGGTGCATAATGACCGCGACTAGACGTCTAATTAAAGAAAAAACAGCATGCGTGTGTAACTGAAATCAATATTAAGAAACATTGGATGGAGGGGCGGAGCCGGGCCGCCGGCCAAGATGGCCGCGCCGAGTCCCGGCTCCGCCGACCTTCTCCCCTCACCGCCTGCTTCGCTTGCCTGCCCCGTGAGAGTGCGGAGCTTCCGTGCGTCGGAAGGGACGCCGAGGTGAGGCGTCCGACTCCGGCGAAATTCCTGGCTCCGGGGACGAAGATAAGCTCCTCAGCGCAGGGCGGCCTGCCCGATGCCGACGACCGGGACCTCGCGTTTCGCTGCACCCGACCGCCAATGCAACAACAACGAATACATGGACCTGTGGGGCGCCGGTCTCCCGTCAAGGAGCCTGAAAATACCCTCGACACCGCCGAAGCCCTCTGCAGGTGCGATGCACAATCCTCCTGTGCTGATTGCTTCTCCCCCCCCTTACTTCCCCCCCCCCCAGCGATCTTTTGTTGGCTGCCGGACTCTGGGAACTGCTCCTTGTTCTATCTAGAGTATGTTGCATGCCTGCATATTGCACTGACATTTCATCTCCAGCTCATTGGCGCCGGCGAGGGCATGATATTAATGTGTCTTTTTGGACTGGGGGGGCCCGCAAACAATACTCAATGGTGGGGAGAAGGGCACCCTGTGTTACTTCATTGTTGATGCACAGGCGATTTGTCATCTTGATCGGGAGGGGACTGAAGACTCCTAAGCCTGCCTGTACTGCACCGTGGCGCTGCTTGTTGGGACAGTGGCGACCTGATGGATTCTACCTTGTGGTGGTGGCCGGGTGTACTGGATGCTGGGGGATGGCGACTGTATATCCCCAAAGGGCCGCAGTCCTACGTTCTGGTGATGGAGGGAAGTAGTCCTGATTACTATTGAATCGATGTTTCAGTGTGGCCGTCACCAGCTTCGCTCGTCACTTTCTCTGTGGTAACTGTTACTGCTATCATGGCGGGGCTGCGGCTAGACATGGAGGTGGCTTACTGATGGCGACACTGCGGACTTGCTCCCTTGGGAGACTTTCTGGTGTCTCACGGCGGATCGACTACAGGACAGCTGATTCCGTGGACTACGATCGGTGGTGGCTGATTGATCGTTTCATGTGACTTTGTGGAGGTTTTGGTTATTCCTTGACTGCCATGACTGCTCCATTTGTGATCTCTAACCCGGTCCGGCATCTTGGGGTGGGTGGGACCTGTACCATTGATCCTGTTTGTCCGTGGGAGTCGAGTGCGATCAGGGCGCCATTTCTGCTGCTGGGGGTTCACTATGCCCCCCGTGGGACTTGGACTGCGTAGCGATCGATACATCCTGTTTAAGTGGGTGCTCCTAACATTGTGTATTTGCTCTCTGAATAATTTGAACGGTGGGTGAAAGAGGGGGGAGGGTTGGGGTTCCCGTACTGGGAGTCTCCCTCATGTTTCCTTCCCTATCGTGGGCTGTTGGTTATTTCCTTTCCTTTTCCTTTTTATCTCTTTATTTCTCTTATTCTCTTATCTATATTTCGGGTTCACAATGGGCGACAGGCACGCTGCTAGGGGGGTTGGCCGTAGCCACATGCAGGGGTGCAGGGTGGGGGGATGGGGGAGGGGTGTTGTTGTTTTCTTATTTTTCTTTGTCTCTATGGCCTTCTTATTCTTTTTGCTCCCGGCTATATCTATTTTATCCTTTTCTTTTATTCGGGACCTTTGTGATGGTAGTCCTCTGCACATTTGTCCTACTTCGATTAATAAGGGGGATTTAGATTGCTTTGCTACCGCGAACGGGAACTTGTTGGTGGGCGGACTGCTTGCATTTTGACTATCCTGGTACTGAGTTGAATCATTACGTCCCACTGACAGTACTCCTGGACTATGATCATCCTGCCTCTTGAGCTTCCCCTGATTTGCTTTGTTCTACATGTAATGCTATAGATCCAGCCCCTTCCACCTTAATTTTAAAATCAAACCTTCTTTAATCCTGTTGTTTTCCGACAAAATTGCTCTCCTGGGTTGCAACCGAGCACTTGCGGAACGGAGCCCTGCACTGCCATGGTCTAATTGCTTTGCTATGTTTGAACCTGTTCCGATGGCTGATTATGATGTGCTGCATTGTATAGATTGTAACTGATCTCATTTCTAATAAAGGTTTTCCAAAAATTTAAAAAAAAAAAACATTGGATTGTGTGAATTATTGAAAAATACAATTGATTAAAAATGTTGGTGATTTTTTGGGAAAGATTATAGATCTGCTTTACATATATTGATATGCTCACCCTTGATAACGTCAATAGGTCCAAGTGTTGTCTTTTGGTGTTAATACTCTTTGACAAAGTCAGTAAGTCTGTCTGAGTGTGAGGGGTTGGCCAGGTCATTTGGTCAATGGCTATGGGGTTGGCTACATGGTGGAGTAGGCTGCAGAGCCTGGATGCAGGCCAGGACCTGTAACCAAACCCCTCTGCACATTTCCCCCAGCTGCACACAGCCATTACTTTAACTGGTGAATTTCAGTGTTTTTTAAGTTTAAATTGTTACTTTGGGGCCCATTATGATGGCTTAACGATCGCCACCGCTGAACCGGCGGTGGCGACCGTTACGCCCTCATAACGTGAAATACCCTCCCCCGCCCTATTATGATGGCGGTGGGTATTGCCACGGACGCAAAGTCCGTCTGCCGCTTTTCCACTGGGTGGGCGGAGCTGAGCCAGTAATATGGTAGCAATGCCTAGCATGCCGCCATGGAAAGGCTGGTGGGAATTGGCTTTGAGGGCCTAGTGCGGGCCCCCAGGGGGTGGGAGGGTGCACTTGGGGGGTATCCATGGTACCCCCCTACAGTTTCCTGCACCAAGTGGCAAGCACTGTGTGGTGCCTGCCATGCGGTGCAGGGAAATGCAGCGCATCTCATTTTACCATTGCAGACGGTGCTGCTCAAGTGTCCAAGTGTCCACTGTAAAACACTTTCTAATTTGACACCTATGGATGTGTGCAAATGTTTCCATAATTCCTACTATCTTCAAAAAATGCAGAAAATACTGTTGTAAGATTAGAATCCATGCAGCTTTCAACTTCATTCATAACTGCTCGAGGTCAGCAAAGCAGTATGTGATGGAAAAATATAAGTTGTTCTTATATGCTTGCAAAATTAAATGGGTAGATATCCTTGCATAAATCAACCTTAAACCTACCAGCAATCAACTAAGCTGCTTGAATCTTTCTTCTGCTCTATAAAAAGAAAAACAGACCACATTACAAACATAGGTTCACTAAATCTATGTCATGGGCATAAAGCTGACCTATTCAGCTCCCTGGTTTCCTGACTCTAATGATTAGTGGGCTGGCAAATTGCTGGTGGTGGCTGTTCTGTGCTTGGTCATATGATGGAGGTATTTACCCTTGAGGAGTGTTTTACCCAGATTCTAGTGATACTCTACTATTTGTTTGCACAACAAAAGACAGTAAGATACATTCTTGAAAAGGTTGCAGTGGACATGTCATGACATTTGACAGTTAAACATTGGACATCATTATTTTATGCCAGGGCTTAAATTAGTGCCAAACCCATGCAGCACTATGTTGTAGTTAGGTATGGGCGGAAAATCCGTTTCGCTCGCGGATTTTGCGGATTTTCGGGAAATCCGCAATCCGCGAGATTCGCGAATCTCCCGCAAAATCCGCAAATCCGCGAGCAGCGGATTTTGCTCGCACTGCTCGCACTGTTCGCGTGAGTTCGCGGCTTCCCAGTACAACTTCGCGCCCCGCGAATAAGTGCTAAATTGCAGAAATACGATCTTAGCAAAACTGAAACTACTTGCCAGGTTCAAAAGTTCAGGCTCATCATTAGTAGCCATTTCCTGTAGTGCTTCCTGAGGGGCCCCTCCAGAGTTCAGTTGCCAGTTGCAACTATTATGTGACCCTGCTCTGAACCTCAGAATAGTTACACATATGCCACAAAGGTCCTGAATTACAGCTAAGGGAGACAAGCAGGAGCCAGGCTGGAAGTTAAAATCCATTAATGAGCCCCTAATTCATTATTGTCAGTTGGGGCAGGGCAGGTGTTGTAACTAATTTTGCAACAATGAAAGCACTTAGCAAGTGCAAAAGATCACTAATCAGGGCGCACTAAGGAAGCAGGTGCCAGCTAAAAAAATATTCTGTGACACATTAATCAGCCCCAAATTAATTCAGGTCACTTGAGGCAGGGAAGGTGTGCTTTGCTCTGCCGAAAATAATGTACACTGGACAACCAGAGGGTGTGGTGATGAAACAGAGGGTGGCATGGGTGGGCCAGAGGGTGGCATGAGTAGTCAGAGAGTGGCAGTGGTGACAGAGAGTGGCAGTGATGAAGAAGAGTGTCCCAAACAGGCTGGACACGTAGAAACAACAAGTTCGCAAAACTTGCGACCCGACAGGTAAGTTCGCAAATTGCGAAATTGTAAAAACCCTCGCGAACTGGCAGAAACACGGGCGAACACAAAAAAAAAATCCGCAAATTCGCGGGAATTCGCGGATTTTGCGGATTGCGAATCCGCAAATCCACAAAATTCGCGAACGCGAGATCCGCAAAATTCGCCCATGCTTAGTTGTAGTCAACTATTTGGATGTTCCTGCAGATGGAGTGGCTTCTGCTTACAACTTGTGGAAATATTCTTGAACTGCTCGCCTGAAATTGGTGAGGGATAACCCTGTTGGAATTGGCAAGACTGGACATTTATGTTGAGTGTCCTATCACTGTAAGGGGATATTCAGTTGATAAAAATGATGTGAGAGCTTTGCTTGAGCTGATTATGAAAAAGCGCCCCTGTCCAATACCCAATTTCTTATAAAGATTTTCTGGCCAGGTGTTAGAAATGAGTTTTGTGGTTGTCAGATAAATGCACCCTGTTCAAGCAGGAAACACAATCCTGGTCAGAGAAAGTCAGATACACACTATAAAATACTTGTGCTCAACCTCTGGTATCTCTGCACAGAGCATGCAGGCTTAACTTAAGAGGCAATATGTAAAGTATTTGTGCAACACTTCAAACAGTTAGTGAAAGTGAAAACAGCACAAAAAGACTGCAAACCAGTTTAGAAAAATAGATTATGATTTTATAAATGGAGTGCAGGCCGGGGTCAGGAATCAGGCAAGGTCGGCCGAACAAAAGTACAGTGATACTGGCCTGAACAGCGAGATGCAGGGTGCAGCCAAGTTATGCAGCGGTGTCAATCCAGCAGTCGAGGTTGGCTCCGTGTGTGATGTGCCGAGTTTCTCCATGCAGTCGAGGGGATGTGTTTATCGCCTCTCCTGCAGCAGCAATGATGTGGTGGTTCCAATGCATCGGTTCCGATGGCAATGCACTGGTTCTGTTCCAGCAAAAGCACTGAAGCATCATTTCTGCTCATGTAGCAGAGGATGCACAAGGTCCACTGCACCGAGCACCTAGACACAATTACCATGGAGCAGGTGGTAAGACTTTGACATCCCTGGCTCTTAGAACAGGAGTCAAGCCAGCATGCCCTTGATGAGCAGTCCGGGTTCAAGTAAGAGCCCAGTTAGTCCTCAGCAGGGCAGAGGGTAGCAGGCATCAGGGCAGGAGATAAGAAAAGCAGTGCCTTCATAGTGTCAGCGGAGCAGAGTGGCAGTCCTTATAGCAGCACAGTAGCCCTTTATCCTGGCAGAGTTTATTCACAGGTCCAAGAGTGTCTGATTTGGTGGTGTCAGAGACCCAATACTTATACCCAGTAGTGCCTTTGAAGTGAGGATGACTTCAAAGAGGGGTTTTGAAGTGCACAGAAGTCCTCCCTCCCAGCTATGGCTTCAGGTTCACTACAGAGGGGGGCATGCAGCCATTTCTGTGGGGACAGTTGTAAGTGTCAGTTCCTCCCTCCAACCCTTCCCAGGATGGCCCATCACAATGTGATGAGGCATCCTGAAAAATGCCATCTCTCTAAAAGTACCATTTTTAAAAGGGTAGTGATAAATTCAAATTCACCAGTAAAGAAGATTTATCACTATTATTTCAAAGACATGAAACATGACTGACCTGCTCCTTCTCAATTAGGAATTGCAATTTATAAGCGTAATGAGGAGTTCCCAATGCTAACCTATGAGAGGGGTAGGCCTCACAGGACACAAATCATGAATGTAGGTGTTTTCCACTACCAGGGCATATAAAACATAAAAGTACATGTCCTGCCTATCGATTACACAGCATCCTACCCAAAGTCATACCTAGGGTCTACTTAATGACTGACAAACATGCAATAAAAGGGGAGTGTAAGGCTTGGAAATGGTTTTTTAAATGGCAGGTCAACATGGGAGTGTAAACTGTATGCACAGGCCCTGCAATGGTATGAATTAGACATGTCTCAAGTTTTATTTGTGTGGGTGGCATGTCCAGTGCTGCAGGCCCACTAATATCCTTTAACATGCAGGCCCTAAGACATAATGTTATGTACTAGGGACTTACAGGTAAATTAAATATGTATCAATCAAACCATGTTCAAGGAGAGAGCACATGCACTTTAGCGCTGGTTGGCAGTGGTGAAGTGCCCAGAGTTCTAAAGACAACAAAAACAACGTCAGATAAAGAGAAGGAGGAAGGCAGAAAGTTTGGGATGACCCTCCAGAGAGGGCCATTTTCCAACAACAGTTTCAGCCCAGAAAGTATGGGAGCAACTGGCATTAAAGGGTAAAGACAAGCTCTAATATTTAAGTGGTGCAATAATAATATGTCTTAAATTACAGTCCAAGGTAACAATGGAAGAGAGCTTTCGTTCATAAACTGAATGTGGAACATTTCTTTTTGTTATATTTAACTCTAAAAAACAATCGAATTCATGAAGCAACTGTGAAAGCCGAATGTGATGCTTATACTATGAAGTAGTGGCTAAAGTCAATGAGATGCATATTTATGCTGAGGTAACTAAATATAGGTACAGTGAATGTAATACGTGTACTGCTACTACAAATTTGTGTTTTGGTGAAATTTTAACGAATAACACAGAAGCAACATGCACAAATTTTGCATACCGATGTTAATTTCAGTTCACCGATCCTCTATTGTATTCACAACAAAACTGGTGCTTCAGAATGGTGGTAATCTTGGAGTATGCTATCCTTGATAAACTGGAGCTTGGCCTACGAATAGCACACTCAAAAATGGATGCCACAACCAAGAGACAACCCAGAAATTACTTCCATCTTCGAACACATAAGACAAAAAACAGGTAATCCAATTTTGAAGCCAAAGAAAAACACCAAAACAATTGTAAGTAAGCGATTTCCAGCAACTGAGAACTTTAAACTGGTGCAACATGTGTAACTCTCCAATGCGTTTGATTATTACATCGCCATTCCAGGGGCTCATATCACTTTGGAAGTCTAAAAAATCAAATCAGCAAACTTCCTACTAACCTAAATCCATCCCCATCTTTCTCCTCGAGCACAGCTCTTTTTGTTTAAGCAAAGTATACTTCACAGAAATATGCACTCTATTGAAAAGTGTAAGAACCATCAAGGGCTTAGAGATACCCAGCATAGCTTTGATCAGTTTAGGTCATGCAGATATCTTGGTATTCCTATTTACAGCCTTTTTCAACAGCTGCCATCAAGTTGAAAAGGTAGCCACAGCAGTATAGCATTTGCATTTTGCTTGACTTCTCAAGAAGCCTCTCTAGGCAATGCATAGCTGACTAACCACAAGCCTATCATAAGTTGCAGTAAACAACTTTTTTGTGATGCCTCTCTATTGTTTTCTGAATGGATTTAAACACTTGGCACAGGGACCTAGCAATCCCAGTGCATGTACGTTGCCTTCTAAATATGGCACTATAGTGATTAATCTCAATGTTCTTGTCTTGCCTTTAAATAAGGCACATTACCTAGCAGTCATATGAGGGGTGCAGTGTAGATTCACCACACCCATATGAATCACTCTTGACAAATGTCTTCAGAACAGTCAACTCAACTTTGAACTTCTAAAAGCAAGGCTGTATCAGGCCGAGATCAAGGACAAGGGGTTATTGATATGTATAAAAGCTTGCTTTTTATATTACCTAAATCCACCTTATAGAGTGCCCTTGGAATATTAAGTTCAGGGTGCACAAATTCCAAAAGTACGACATGCTACATATATGTTAATTGTATATTCCTGCAAAGAAAGAATACTAACTCTCTTTTTTTCGCTGCATACGTTATGGCATATTTTTCGTATCATAAATGACTCCTTGTGGATAACAGTCTTGGTTTCTGTAAGCCACATTAGGAACTGGCAACAGAGACAATTATGCTATTTATTCAAAATCCAATGCTATTTATTCAAAATCCAATTCAATAGTAAACGTAGATTTTTGATAAACATACTGCAAGTATGATGTTATAATATCTAACGTTTTCGTTGATTGAAAGCCTGGACAGTACTTTTTTCAGCTCTGCTCGAGGGGCAGTAATTAGCTATTGATGAGTTGGGCAAAAACACTTCCCGTCTGGAAAAAAATAAACACAACCATCATGGAGGGCTACAACTACATTTTGAGTGACAGTTGCTAATCCTGTCCACTCCCCTATATCACATTCCTAGATGAGTAGAAATTAATCTATTGTACTTCACTCTCCCCGCACCTTTTAGCCAGAATGTAAGAAGTTTTGACAACTTATCAAGTGGTAATTACTAGGATAATGCACTGGATAGATCGAATGGCCCTCAAAAAGAATGGTTGTATTTGATTTAATAGAAAAACTATTTAATTTAACACCATTACTAAAAAAAACTGGACCTGAACTGTTTATTCATAATCTACAAGATGAGTAATATTTACATTTTCATAGAAAACAATTAACAGAATGCCTTTTTTCAAAATTGACTTTTGCACGGATATTTTGTAAGGTGTAAATGCAATTAATCTTTAGAAGCAGTTTTCTTTGTAGGTTTTCTGCAAGGTTAACATAGATGCTTAATCTCTATACCCCCTATCAAGCTATAACCCCTTTAAAGGATGTATGTTTCTGCGGGCATCCACTAATCCCCCTTTTTATTATATATAATCCCAGTTGGTGGTCGCAACAGGCTAGTTATAGTTAGAACCACGTTTTCATAGGAAAAACACTTTTTTGGGTTTGCTCATAACTTGATACCATTTGAGGAATTTTCAAAAAGCGTTCCCAAATTAAAGGTTCATCCACCTCAGCTCTTTCCTGGAAGGTTTCAGAGTGATCCGTCAAGTGATGAAAACTGGGATCTCAAAATACGTTTTTTCCATGCAATTTTGCATTTGAAAATTAGACAGGACTGCAACCAAATGGTGTTTTGGTTTCAATTGTTTCAGTACTCTGTCAATCATCTTGTTGAGTTTGCTATGTTTACACTAAGTGGCCAAGGGTAATCCCAGATGTGGGTCCCTTGCTCACTGTGCCACTGGACTCAACCTAGCCTGGTTGATATGGGGTGATACCTCAAAATCGGTCTAAGGATGCCTGTTTTGGGTCCAAGGAGGACCTGTCCTGGCAGTTCGGGATGGACTGTTCCCATGAGCAGCAGGGTTGAGATAGATTTGCATATGGCTGGGTCCAAACTGGGATGTAATGGTGAGCAAAAGAACAATGGATTAAACCTAGATCTCTTGACTGGGGGTCAGTGGTTGAAAGGTTCCAGCACTCCACCCAGACGTGGACCACATGAATTTATCCTTACCTTATGCCAGGTACATTCAGGAAACCGTATTTTGCGCAGGTTGGCAGTAACGGGACTCCGAGCCTCATGGGTTGGGGTTTGGATGAGGACGCTGCTGCAAGTCTATACCAGATAAAATCTTTTCACAAGTGTGGGCAAAAATCTAGCTATTCCAGGCCAGTGGCATCAAATTGTTTGTTTTATTTCAAACCACAAAACATACAGATGACGCGTTTCAACAATGGGCCTTGGTCACATGACTCAAGGTGCGACTCATAGCTTTTTAACGTCATCAATTTCAATTAACATGAACAAAAACAGGACATTTTATATATTTCACTGCTGTTCCTTTGCTGCAGAAGTCTTATCGGTACCAGCAAAAGAGACACACCCCTTCGCAAATCTCTCCACATTTGTTTTTCCAGGCCACCACAAATCTCCTTTCACCTTCCTCTTCATGAAGGGCATTCCTCCATCTCTTTATTGCAATGTCATCACAAAATTTTCTGCCGTTCCCTTGGCACTAACAATCTGTTATTCTACCTAAGAATTCCACCGAGATATGATCATTCTGACCATATTGACTTGTAATCAGTTATCTCAGGAGTCTCATCCCAAATCAAGGTCTAGAGTTGAGCAAACAATTAATTTATTTTTTGCATTGCTGCATCCTCTGTCAATGTTTGTTTCTATCCAACCACTGATACGCCTTGAGACTTGCACATTCTGCATCTGCCATTACCTTGCCATCCTCCTTTTCAGTTCTTTCCACATGTACTTGTGATTGAGACAGATAGTCCACATTAACATTGCTAGTGCCTGGAACATATTTGATGACAAAAATGAACTCTACCAATCTATACAACCACTTAGCAATATCTGGTGTGACATTGCCTGGCCCCTTCATTGTGATTGATCAATTAAGGGATTGTGCTCTGTTCCTACCTCAAATTCACTACTGCATACATAGTTCCTAAGATGCTTTACACCCCACCAACAAGCAAGTGCCTCGTTGTAATAGAGTGACTTGCTTTCCCATCCTTTAACGTTCTGGAAGTAAAAGCCACCACCCTTTCATGTCCTTTCTCCCGATTGCATCAAAACAGCTCCCAAAGCATGCCTACTTGCTGGTGTGGTATTTTATGTCAAAAGGGTGTGAGTTCACCAGGATCCACAATATATTTCTTGATATCATCAATTGCACATTGACACTCCTATGATGAGTGATACTCCTGACCCTTTTTCATCAATATGCTCATGTGTTGAACTTTGAAAAGTGTTTCACAAACTTAGTGTAATACTTCACCAGCCCTAAAAAAGAAGTTTGTTGTTCTGGGATCACCGAGTGTTAGAAAGGCGACCTTAGGGGGAGCAGAGGCTATCTGCCTGACCACCCGAAGTTCCACCTCTCCTTCTAGAACTGGCCGAGCGCGGTCGAGAGATCTCCGGGCGAGGTTCCTCTCTTTAGAATCGAACAGGTCGAGCAATCACACCACTACAGATGGACACCACACAAGGATAGATTCTTAAAGTCTTTATCAGTAAATTAGGCAGGTGATCTCAATGATACAGTACAATAGATCAAGGGATCCTCAAAGTCTTTGGTAGTTGTGGAAAGGGGGTAGCGGGACAGTCTCGGTACCAGTCTGGTACGGGGATACCTTGCGCTCAGCTCTCAATCCTCGAGCCGGGAGGTTCCTTAGGGTTGGGCCGCGGCAGCGCCAGCAGGGCTCCAGAGATGGTTTCAGGAAGGTTGGGCCGCGGCAGCGCCAGCATGGCTCAACAGATAGTTTAGGCGAGGTGGGGCCCCGGCAGCGCCAGCAAGGCTCCAAAGATGGTTACAGCGAGGTTGAGCCATGGCAGCGCCAGCAGGCTTCAAAGATGGTTTCAGCGAGGTTGGGCCGCGGCAGCGCCAGCAGGGCTCCAAAGATGGGTACAGCGAGGTGGGGCCGCGGCAGCGCCAGCAGGCTCCAAAGATGGTTTCAGCGAGGTTGGGCCGCGGCAGCGCCAGCAGGGCTCCAAAGATGGTTACAGCGAGGTTGGGCCGCGGCAGCGCCAGCAGGGCTCCAAAGAGGGTTTCAGGGTTTGAAGTAGGTGAGTTCGTCTCGGGTCTCTCGACGCCAGGATACAACTGCCGACCCATTCTATAGCTGTCCCAGATATAGGTCTGCAGTCCTTTGATGTCTGGACCCTCGCACCTGGGGGCCAGAGGGGCCGGGATGAGCGTGGCCAGACACTCAGCAGGAGGGTGGTGTCAGCGCCCAGGGATGCAGGAGGGCGATCGATACCCGGCGTCCGGGGGCGGTTGAAGGCCCATCGACACTCTCATCCTCCAGGATGTGTCAAGTGGCCATTTGACCACCCGGTCGGGTCCTGGTGCCTCGATGTCGGGGCTGCGTTGGGGCCGCGGCCGGGGTCAGGCCGAGGCCACGAGGCCAGGATGAGGAAGGCCCAAGATGGAGTCGGGGCCTGCGAGGGTGACCCTGGGTAGGTATCGGGCCAGCAGTGTGGGCGAGTCGGGGTCGCCATGTCCTGATTGGGGGGAGAGTGCTGGGGTCGCCAGTGGTGGCGGCTCTCATGCCGGGTTGGAGGGGGTCTCTTCAGCCCGGAGGACAGGGGTGATGTCATCCAGGGCCCGCCAGGCGGGGGAAGCGGGACCACGCCACGAGGCCGGTTCCAACACGCGACCCCCCCAGCCGAAGGCAGGGAGAGTCACCCATCTTCTTGGGGGTCCTCCTCGCTGAGGCGGAAGAAGCGGGACAGTCTGTCGGCGTTTGCGTGGTCGCTTCCAGGGCGATGTTCCACAGTGAAGTCCATCCCTTGTAGAGAGATGGACCAACATAGCAACTTCGGGTTTTCCCCTCGCATCTGCATCAGCCACCGTACGGGCCGGTGGTCAGTTTGCACCCGAAAATGGGTGCCAAAGAGGTACGGTCGGAGCTTCTTGAGGGCCCACACCACGGCGAAGGCTTCTCGTTCGATGGTACTCCAACGCTGCTCTCGGGCCAGCAGACGCCGGCTGATGAAGGCCACCGGCTGATCAATTCCCTCGGGGTTGACCTGGGACAGGACTGCCCCGACACCATGCTCAGAGGCATCTGTTTGGACCACAAATTCCCGGCTGTAGTCGGGGGCTTGGAGCACAGGGGCGGTACACATGGCTCTCTTTAGGGTCTCAAATGCGGCCTGACACTCGGGTGTCCAGTGTACCTTCTGTGGCTGCTTCTTCGAAGTGAGTTCAGTGAGGGGGCCCAAAATACTGCCATAATCCTTTATGAAGCGCCGGTAATACCCAGTGAGCCCCAGGAAGGCTCGGACCGCTGTCTGGGTGACGGGGGGCTCCCAGGCCAGGATGGCATCGATCTTGGGTTGGAGGGGGGCCACCTGACCGCTACCCACTTGGTGTCCCAGGTAGGTCACGGACCACTGGCCGATCTGGCATTTGCTTGCTTTGATGGTCAATCCGGCCCGGCGGAGGGCGGCCAAGACCTCCTGGAGGTGTTGAAGGTGTTCCGCCCAGTGGAGGCTGTATACTGCTATATCGTCCAGATATGCGGCACTGAACGCTTCTAGTCCCGCCAACACTTTATTTACTAGTCTTTGGAACGTTGCGGGGGCGTTCTTCATCCCGAAGGGCATCACCCTGAAATGGTAGTGGCCATCGGGGGTCGAGAAAGCGGAGCGTTCTTGGGCGCCTGGGGTGAGTCTGATTTGCCAGTAGCCAGAGGTTAGGTCGAAGGTGCTCAGGTAACGGGCCGCCCCCAGGCGGTCGATCAGTTCATCAGCCCGGGGAATGGGGTGGGCGTCCGTCTGGGTGACGGCGTTCAACCCCCAGTAGTCCACACAAAACCAGAGCTCGGGAGCAGTGCCAGGGGCGGAGGCCTTGGGGACCAGGACGACAGGGCTGGCCTGCGGACTGTCAGAGGGTTTGATCACCCCCAGAGCCAGCATCTTGGATACCTCTGCCTGGATGCATACCCAAACTCGTTCAGGGACTCGGTAGGCCCGGTGCCGCACAGGCAGGCTGTCCCCGGTGTCGACGTCGTGAGCGTACCACGGGGTGACTCCGGGTGTGAGAGAGAACAAGTCCGCAAATTGTCCCAACAGTTCTTGGCAGTCTCGGCGTTGCTCTGGGGTTAGGGCGGAAGAGAGATGGACTCCCTCCACGGAGCCGTCTTTCTCGGAGGTGTTTAGGAGGTCCGGGAGAGGCTCGGAGTCGTCTTCGGCCCCACTATCTGTAGCCATCAAGAGGCTAAGTTCTGATCGGACAAAGTGAGGTTTGAGCCGGTTGGCCTGGAGGACCCGGAGGGGGTTCCTGGGGGACTCCATGTCCACCAGGTATGTGACAGGGCCCTTGCACTCCACCACCTTGAAGGTCCCAGTCCACTTGTCCTGGAGGGCACATGGTTCGACCGGGGTCATGACCCATACTTGTTGGCCGGGCTCGAACTCAATGGACGAGGCGTTTGATCATACCAGCGCCTCATGTCTTCTTGGCTGGCCTCTAGGTTGTTTTTGGCAAGTTCCCGGAACCGCTGAGTCTGGTTTCGGAGCGTCAGGAGGTACCGGTACACATCGGGGGGAGCATCTTGGGCGGCCACCTCCCAGCCTTCTTTGACCAGGCTTAGGGGACCCCGGACGGGGTGCCCGTATAATAGCTCGAAGGGGCTGTACCCCAGGGACTTCTGAGGGACTTCCCGATATGCGAAGAGAAGGCAGGGTAGCAACATGTCCCATTGGCGTCATAAGGGCTCCTCCAGGCCCATGATCATCCCCTTGAGTGTTCGATTGAAGCGTTCCACCAGTCCGTTCCCTTGGGGATAATAGGGGGTCGTAAATTTGTGCGTGACCCCACATTGTTGCCACAAGGACTTCATGTAGCGGGAGATGAAGTTCGTCCCCCGGTCACTGACGACTTCTCGGGGGAAGCCCACCCGGGAGATGATCTCCATCAGGGCCCGTCCCACTACAGAGCCGTCACGGTCCGGTGGGGGATGGCTTCGGGATAGCGGGTGGCATGGTCCACCAGGACTAGGATGAAACAGTGACCTTGGGAGATTCGGGGTTCCAGGGGCCCACAATGTCGATCCCCACCCGCTCGAAGGCAGTGGTGACGACGGGAAATGGTTGCAGGGGGGCCTTTAGCTACCCGCCACTCTTCCCGCTGGCTTGGCAGGTTGGGCAAGTCCGTCAGTGATTGCTCACATCGTTCCTCATCTTGGGCCAGTAGAAATGGGTCACCAGGCGGCTGTACGTCTTGTCCTGCCCCAGGTCCCCGGCGAGGGGCACATCGTGCGCCAGATTTAGGAGAAAGTCTCTGAACCGGAGGGGAACCACCAGCACCCGGCTGGCCCCCAGCTCGGCAATTTTCTGCTCACTGTAGAGGAGGTTGTTGTCCAATAGACCCAGTGGGACCCCGAGGAGTCTCCGGTGCTTTGCGCGGTGGCTTGTTGTCGGATCCCCTTGAGGGAGGGACAGGCCTTCTGTTCCTGTCGGAATTGTTCTCTTGTGGGGCCACCTTCGTGGTGCCATTGGGCTAGTTCCGGCAGGTCGTGGAGTGGGGTGATTTCTTCATGGTTGGGCTCCCGGGGACCAAGCTCAGGGTCGGAGTCTTCGGAGACAGCGGGCGGTGGAGGTTCGGGCCACTCTGGTTCTTTCGTGGGGGGGGGTGGCCCGGATGGCCATGGATCGGGTGGTCGCATAGGCCCACTCAGGGAGGCCTAGCATCCCCAGATGCTCTCTTCGCTCAACGTCAGCCCAGGGGGAACTTTCCAGATCATTCCCGAGGAGGCAATCTACGGGGGCATCATCTCGGACGGTCACCTTCAGTATGCCTGCTACTCCCCCCCACTCGAAGGGAATGCGAGCCATCTGGCATAGGCTTTCTGAATTGTCAGCTGACCGTACTGGGCACAGTACATTGGGCAGGATCTGGTCAGGGGTCACCAGGTGGCCACGTACGGCTGTCACGCTGGCTCCCGTGTTGCGGAGGGCTTCGGCCCGGTGTCCATTAATGGTGACCCACTGGCTGTACTTTTGAGTGTTGGCCGGAATCGGGGCCCGGGGGACCATGTCTCTTTCGCCCAGACATACCAGCGACATGGCGCCGGGCTCCCACTCGTTCTGTTCTGGGTCATAGTCCTCTTCCTCGCCCCTCTCCTCTACCGGGGCGGCGGCGGCGATCTGGCGGTGTGGCGGATCGGTGGTGCTGGGTCGCTGGTTCATTGGGCAGTTGGGGTCATTGGCATAATAACCAGGTCGCTGACATTTGTGGGAGACGACGTTTGAGCGCGGCCCCAGCCGGGCTAGGGGGGTTGCTCCCCTGGTCAGGGGGGAGCAACCCCCCTGACCTCCCCCACAACCCGGCACCCCAGTCTTTTTGTGGTATCCGGTGTGAGGTCATGGCTACCTCGTAGGCTTTAAACCATTGTTGTATGTCGTCGTTTTTATAGTACTCTCTGACGACATCCTTTGGGATGTGGACCTTGGAGTCGGCAGGAGGAGGTGGGCTCCTTTTCTCGGAGGCGCCGGCCACCCCGTTTTTGGCCTTGATCTCGAGTTCTTTCAAACCACGCTCATGCTCGTACGCAAGCCTCTTCTCCTCCAGATCCCTCTGCCTTCTTTTCTCCTCCAGGTCCCCCTGCAGCCGTAACTGCTCGAGGCTATCTTTTTCTCGGCCAACTGTAGTTCTCCATCTAGACGGAGTCGGGCCAGCTCCAGCTCGTGGAGCCGGCTTTTTTCTCGTTCTCGGGCGTCTTCGTGGGAGAGGCCCGTGTTTAGGTTGGCATTTCTTTCCTCCGCTGGGGTTGTGATGGCTTCCGGCTGCCTGTCTGGGATCGTGATAACTTCGTTCTGGGGTGGCGTTACTCCTGTGTCTACCCAAGTTTGCAGGGCCTGCTTGAAATCGTCCTTGGTGCTTAGTCCCGTGGTAGCGATGCCCAGGTCCTTGCAGAATTGTTTCAATTCTTTGTGGTTGTAGTCTTCCAGCCATTCCATCTGGAACTCTGCGGTCGGTCTGGTTTCCTTGGTAGTCATGGTCGGGTGTTTCCGTTAGTAGTGGGCAACTCGCTCTCTGTAAGATCTGCGTCGGCTCGGGTCGCACCGCCTGCCACCAATGTTAGAAAGGCGACCTTAGGGAGGGGCAGAGGCTATCTGCCTGACCACCCCAAGTTCCACCTCTCCTTCTAGAACTGGCCGAGCGCGGTCGAGAGACCTCCAGGCGAGGTTCCTCTCTTTAGAATCGTACAGGTCGAGCAATCACACCACTACAGATGGACACCACACAAGGATAGATTCTTAAAGTCTTTATCAGTAAATTAGGCAGGTGATCTCAATGATACAATACAATAGATCGAGGGATCCTCAAAGTCTTTGGTAGTTGTGGGAAGGGGGTAGGGGGCCAGTCTCGGTACCAGTCTGGTACGGGGATACCTTGCGCTCAGCTCTCAATCCTCAAACCGGGAGGTTCCTTAGGGTTGGGCCGCGGCAACACCAGCAGGGCTCCAGAGATGATTTCAGCGAGGTTGGGCCGCGGCAGCGCCAGCAGGGCTCAACAGATAGTTTCAGCGAGGTGGGGCCGCGGCAGCGCCAGTAGGGCTCCAAAGATGGTTACAGCGCGTTTGGGCTGCGGCAGCGCGAGCAGGCTCCAAATATGGTTTCAGCGAGGTTGGGCCGCGGCAGAGCCAGCAGGGCTCCAAAGATGGTTACAGCGAGGTTGGTTCCGCGGCAGGGCCAGCAGGCTCCAAAGATGGTTTCAGCGAGGTTGGGCCGCGGCAGCGCCAGCAGGGCTCCAAAGATGGTTACAGCGAGGTTGGGCCGCGGCAGCGCCAGCTGGGCTCCAAATAGGGTTTCAGGGTTCGAAGTAGGTGAGTTCATCTGGGGTCTCTCGATGCCAGGATACAACTGCCGACCCATTCCAAAGCTGTCCCAGATATAGGTCTGCAGTCCTTTGATGTCCGGGCCCTCGCACCTGGGGGCCAGAGGGGCCGGGATGAGCGTGGCCAGAAACTCAGCAGGAGGGTGGTGCCAGTGCCCAGGGAGGCAGGAGGGCGATCAAAACCTGGCGTTCGGGGGCGGTTGAAGGCCCATCGAAACTCTCATCCTCCAGGATGTTTCAAGTGGCCGATTGACCACCTGGTCGGTTCCTGGTGCCTCGATGTCGGGGCTGCGTTGGGGCCGCGGCCTGGGTCAGGCCGAGGCCACGAGGCCGGGATGAGGAAGGCCCAAGATGGAGTCGGGGCCTGCGAGGGTGGCCCTGGAAAGGTATCGGGCCAGAAGTGTGGGCGAGTCGGGGTCACCATGTCCTGATGGGGGGGAGAGCTGGGGTCGCCAGTGGTGGCGGCTCTCATGCCGGGTTGGAGGGGGTCTCTTCAATCCGGAGGACAGGGGTGATGTCGTCCAGGGCCCGCCAGGCGGGGGAAGCGGTATCACGCCACGAGGCCGGTTCCAACACCGAGTATTGCCACCTTTTAGATTCTATCAATGTCTGATTAATATTGCTTCTTTATGAACAGGCATGCATTGAAATGCACGCAAAAGTAAACATGTTGCTGCAAGCTCATGAGTCTTTCCCCGTTCAGAGTTCTGTCAGCACATGGTTAAAGTTGCTTATCAAACTGCATGCAGGCACTGGTTGTACACAGCTTACAACACTTGGCCCAAAATACTCCTATGTATTAAACTGCACTCCTGAGAAGCATGGCAAGAGGAAACAGATTTGGTCACCACACCAGCTGTGTACAGGGACGCTACTGTTAATAGTCACCCAAGATTACAATGAGCCACGGCGAGAAAGAGCACATTGATTCCCAATAAGTAACAGTCTGCCCAAATACAGAGCTGGCTTTTATCTTCCGAAATAAATTCCGCCACAGAAATAAACTGAGGTTTTATTCAACAAGTGCATAATACGCAACCAGCCCAAGGCAAGCTCTTCCTACAAACTGCCCCTGGTGTTCCTTACAACTCTGAGATGTATATTCTACTCTCTAAATTCTTAGCAACATCTCTAGTACAAAACAAAACAGTACGAATGTTCACATTCAGGGTTAAGGTATTTTGCCAGGACCAGGTGAACCACACCCAAAAACACCACACTAATTGCAACAATACCGATAGATTTACCATACTCACCTGGGCCCATAAACACATACACGGTTTGAACAGGTAAACCTGCGCGGCCCATAAACACATACACGATTTGAACAGGTAAACCTACGCTTAAACCAGTAGTATTTACCTTAGGACCTATACCTTGACTTACCAATCCTTATCAGGGATCAAGGGATTTAGCAAGAAAATAGGTAGTAGATAATCATTTGCACTCCTAAAATAACCACAGACTCAGGAAAGATTTAAATGCTTTATTTAAATAATTTCTTTAAATGTCAATGTCCATGCTAAATTAATCAGAGCTTGATCAAATAAGAATAAAATCAAAGCAAGATGATGTGAAAATATTATGAAACGTTCTTTAAGCATAGAAACATAGGAAAGGTAAGAGGAGGGAAACAGCACAATGACATGCCCATGCAACTTTTGATATTTAACTAGAATGGTGTGAAGACCAACCCTGGCCACAGGTTGGGAAAAAGGACAGGACCCCCGATAGTGCAGGTGCCAACAGGATAGAACAGGTGCAGACCAGAATCAGGATACGTACGGACCAAATTGGATCAGGACAGGACCACCGCAGGTCAGGACCAGCACCCACAGATAAAGTGCAACGCCAGCGTCACACCCCTCTCTGCAGCTAACTGTTGGACCCCGATTGGGTTAGCAAACCTTCTCCCTCAGGACCCCTGATTGGGTTATCGAACTCCTTCCCAGTACCCTGATTGGGTTATCGAATCTTCTGACAGAGCGCTCCGCCAGCACCTCTGCTCTTGATTGCCTATTGAGTGCGTTGGGTCAGTGACAAGTCAGCTATTCGGAAAAGTCGGACAATCTAACTAGCTAAGCTTACCTTAGATACTCCATTTTCCAGGGCAGTGTACCACCCCCCAATGTTGCAAATGTGTGTATTCCCTCAATTTGATTGGTCAAAAGACGAGGAGAGGTCCTCACATCATGCCAGTTATGAAGTCATTCTCTTGAATATTCAGATCAATGTTCCCACCCAATATTTTATTTTCCCATGGACTTTTATTTCACCCGGCAATGAATGTTCCAATAGTAAATACAATGTATAATTTGACATCCTCTTGGAGGTTCAGGAGGTTGATTTCCCAGGAACATCTTCTAGCAAGTCTGGAATTGGCAAGAATTTAATGCCATGCGTTGTAGACTCGGTGAATTTGTCGCATGCCCCGTTTCAGGACCCAAGAAGGACCCATCATTATACTCGAATGGTCAGAACACGAGCTAATAGCAAAGTCAAAGAGAAACAGTTTCAGAAACTTTTATAAATGAATGCACCGTATTCCACTTATCTCTACTCTATTACCAATACTTTATTTTAACTACAGCATTAGGGATTATGCAGAACGAACAATTTAGAAAAAGCAGCAATGCAATTATTAGCACATGAGAACATAGAGCAGCCATCTTTAGTTCTAGTGCTCAGAAGCAAAGTTTTCCCTCCATAGCAGTAAGTACATCATGTCACGTTAGTGTGACAGACGCATGCGCACAAAAGTTCCCGCGTTAAGGTGGCCATTTTAATGCCTTCGAGTTACGGTTAGTAAAAAAACACATATGCAAGCTTCCCCAGCTTACTAGAAATGTCGTGTTTTGCATTGTTAATAAGACCAAACATGTTTATTAGTGTATTACAGTTTATTTTGAGAGGGTTGAGTCCAAGCAAGTCTCTGTTCGTGCAGAACCTTGCTCCATCACCAGGTATGTACTTAAAGCAGTCTAATGCTCATAAAATGTATTCCACTTTATGCAGACCATTCAGAAGAAAAAATGCGAACTGAACATTGCTGTCTGGTTTGATAGGTCAGTGTTTTGTCCGTTTTTATTAGCAGTGTGTGGGTCTATTTTATGGCCAGGTGGGATTTTTTTTACTGTTGATATTACCATAAGCATTGACCTCAGCAAACACAAATGCATGTTGTCTACTAAACCTTGCAAAAATACCCATACAGTGTGTCTTCGCAAGTTCAAAACTTGCCCGGTTTGCAAATGTGGGATACTTTTTTAGCTGTCTGGATCGCTAATGGGGGCCACTTTTATTTTGGTGCCCAGTCCTATTTTATGTCCCAGTCCGACCTTTTCTTTCACTTCGACACAGGCCGAGAAAGGTTTAGATGAGATCCTCTCCATTCCAGAGTATGCCTCCCTCTTTCCTGCAACAGGCCACCCATGGCAATAGGGGATGGAAGTCAGTCTTACAAGGTTGCCTCTCCGCAACAGAAAAACTATGGGGCAGATTTATGTTGGGAATGCGCCACGTTTGCGTCACGCAACTGCGGCGTAAACGTGGCGCATCCCTACGACCGATTTACAACGTGACGCATCTAGGCAGATGCGTCACGTTGTAAAGCCCTGCGCTGCTTGTGGGCGTTCCCGCGCAGGGTGGGTGTTCCGGGGCAGGGGCGCCTCGCAAAAGTGGCTGAGTGAAATCTATAAGATGTCACTCAGTCACTTTCAGGCCAATGCTGCGTCAAAACCCTGCGCCTGCTTGAAGCAGGCGTAGGTCTTGACGCAGCATTGTAAAGATGTGGCACCCCCGAGCATTGCTGGAGCTGCGTCGCGCTTGCGACGCAACTCCAGCAATGCGTCACTTTTACGGCACAGATGCGTCACGCATCTGTGCCGTTTTTGCCCCATGGTGCGCCGCATTGTAAATGCGGCGCACCATGGGTGGCGGAGCAGCGGCGCAAAATAACTGGCGCATCCCTGGGGATGCGCCAGTTATCATAAATCTGCCCCTATAAGTTCAGATCTTAGACAAGGGATACAGGGTGCCCAGGGACGATTGGGTGCTTTCCCTTAACCAGATGCAAATTGGGTGGATTGCTCGAAGTGTTGATCTTCTAGGGCAAGCCCCAGTGGAAGAGGGCGAGCTCTAATTCACAATAAATTACAGTAAGACGGTGGGCAAGTTCCCACAGGATGACGTGTTAATGGAAACGAACGTGTTCGGAGGAAGGGAAGAGGCGAAAGAGTCTGTAAATACTACCTGGATGCTACCATTTGTTTGGTGACTATGGTGCTTTGAAAGCCCTACTGCTGCTTTCTAATGAATTTTATAAATGTAATATCCATTTAATAGGCGAGCCTTCCTAAAACGTGCTATAAAATCTTAACTGGCAGAGGAACATCAAAAATCAACATTTAATAGCCAAAATTACAGGGGAATCAATAAGTGGAGCCCGATGATTGCTGAAAATGAGGTTTCAAAAGGGCGAAAGAATGAAAACTTACTGAGAACCCTTCACAGAAATGGCATGTGAAATTCAGAGTGTGCTGCCAGCCCCTGGCTCTCCGCCGGTGCCGGAGCCGGCGGTGCTTTTGTTCTCTGACACTGAAAGGCATCGATGCATGAGCAGTCCTCCCACTCAGCCCTCCATGCCGCAGACCCTACAGTGAGGGAAGCAGAGCCCTTAAAATGTTTGCTATTGATTGGCAGAGAGGGTGTTCTCATGCCAGAGCACACGCCACCTTTGTGTTCGGGACCTATTTATACTGTTTCATTGTTTCTACGGTGACAAATTAAAAGGCATGCGTGCACCAAGAACAAAGGACTTGCATCAAAAACAAATGTGTTTAGTATTTGTTAGAAGTTGGGCTTTTTGTCATACGTTTTCCCTTGCTTTCGCTCTGGATTCAAACACAATGGTTATTTTATTAAGTAATTCTTTCCAGTGTGTTATGTTGTGTGATTATATTAAGTTGTGTTAAATTATTTTTAAGCGTTGAGGGTAAAAAAATCAGTGTGAAGCGCCATATGAACACAAACTATTCGACTAGAAAATGCTACCTTAATGTGAAGGCAACCTTGTGTATGAAGGTGTGAACTTAAAAGATGGCGTGTTAGCGCTAAGAATCAGCAAACACTCCTAGGCAAGTATAGTTATTTTTGAGCAGATGGATGCCGGTGGTCTACACTGGCACTTTATTGTTGAGACCCTGTGCAAGATAAACCCATGGACGGCAGGTGATGGTTATGCAGGTTGTCCTGTCATTGAGGAAAGGTCTCCCCAGGTTCTGACATTGACGTTGCACGTGCCCTTCATACATGCTTGACTAAAGCGTGACTCACCTCAAACAGTTAATCACACTCACATACACACACAAGGCAGTGCATACAATGGCTCACTGCTGCTTGTTATTAAAGACCAAATTTAACAAAGATTCTGAATAAAACATTCTAAATTGGGACTAATAACGATTCACAATTGCGATTTCTTTCTGGGAATGTACTAAAATGGATTTTCTAAAACTGGTTGCAGTTTACTCATCGACTTCTGAATGCATTCGTATATTGCAAACTGACTTATGTTCTACTGGGAGGGTTCACAAAATGCAGAATCTGGAGTGGGTCGCAATTCGACCTACCTCATCAATATATCCATGAGGTAGGTCACAAATTGTGACTCATTACCATGGGCCACAATCACAAGGATGCTGACCTACCCGGGTCAGCAGACCACCATGTCTGTGATTGTTTTAAAGAAAACGATGTATTCTTTTAATGTAGTTTATTTTCCTTAAAGGAAAACAGCATGTGGTTAAAATAAAAAAGGAATGGTACACAAGCCATTGTTTTAGAGTGGGAAGTCATCCCATGTTCCACTGCCTATTCCTAAAAAATTATATTTGTCAACATTCATGAAGTGGGCCCTTTTCTGTTTGTGATTGGCCTACTACATCTTTTGAGTTATTGGTAAATTAATAATGTTGTGTGATCAAATTTCCAGTCACAAAAAACTAATGCATACCATAAAGAATAAGAGTGTGTGAATATTAAAGCCCTTTATTAAAATGTTCTAAAACCATTAAAAAAAAAGCCCTGGAAAGGTTTTACTGAGTTTGTACATGGTTTAGGGAACAGTGGGACAATGCTATTTGGAAGAGGCGTGTTAAGGGCATCCCTTTCAAATAGTCATTCCTAATGGTTTCCTAATCTCAATCCAAAAGTGTTTTAACCTTTGCAATTTCTCTGATTTGACGAGTCAGAGAGTTTTCAAACACTAAAATTCACTGTACATAAGGCCCGTGGGCCCACATGCATCAACATGGCCATTTGCAATTCCTTATTAGCGAAAAATAAGTAATCGCTAATAAGGAATCGCAAATGGCTATAGCATAAAATTCCTTAATTGCAACTCGCAAATTGCGAATCGCAATTAAGGAATAGCTCCCCATTGATTCCTATGGGCCTAGAGGCCTACTGGAATGAATGGGAAGACGTTCTCAATTTGCGATTTGCAATTTGGAATCGCAAATTTAGAATGCGATTTCAAGGGTGCAGGGGTGTCCAAAGGACACCCTGTTGCACCCCTGAAATAAATCTGTGCACATATGTTGTGCACAACATGAAACTTTGAAAAATGCACAAAAGTGCATTTTTCAAAGTTTTCGCAAAATACCATGAGGTTCAACCTCATGATAATTTGCCCCACCTAAGTGCGAATTCGCTATTTTTTTAAAGTTTCAGGCATTGCATTTAAAAGAATCTCACTTTGAGATTCCTTAAATGCAATCGCAATTTAAGAAATCGCAATTTTCGATTTCTTAAATTGCAAACAATACAAAAATGTTGATGCATCCCAAATAATGAAATTGCATTTGCCAACGGCTGAATTTTGAGATTCGCACCCTTTGCGAATGCAATTTTCATTGATACATGTGCCGCAAAGATCCTTATCTTAGATCTGCAGCTGTTCTTCAGAGCATGAACACACCGGCAATGTACACTTAACCACATATGTACAAGGGATATTTTCTTCTGATCACTCATACGGCCCGCTGCACAATCAAAATGATACCTAAGCAGCAAGAAGCTGTACCATCAAACTGGTTCAATGTTTTCTTGCTTTGATGATCTGTTTGAGTGTCTTTGTGCTGCAATGTAAGACATCAATTTCCAGAGAGTGCTCTTAGCCCTGCACTATATGATTCACTCCAACAATCATCTGAATGCGTGGGTAGGTGTTTTGGCCCACAGTGCATGAAGCCTAATATAAAAAAAATATTCACTCACAAACATACTGACATGGCAGTGCTGGATCTCTTCTCCCCACTTCCTTCTAAATCCCCTCTCACACCAAAAACTGCATACCACACTTCTTTCCTCTCACACTAACAATCTGTGCATTGTGAGGGACAGCAGTCCTGTGCGGAATGCAGCCTACTCTTCTCTTCCGCCACCTTGACCTCCCTTGTACATGTGACAATACTTTCAGGAGTTATAAAGCAGAGCAATACTACACCTAAGCAGCTTGCCTCAGCTTTGAACATCCATTGGTAGCTACTGTAGCTAACATTCCTCTTCAGTTTCAGAAGAGTTGTTTGAAGGAAAATGGAGGGAATTAGAGGCATCCACTACTGGTGGGTTACTGACATCAGTGTGGGTTTAATGTGCTGAAAAGCTTGATACCAAACTTCTCAGTTTTCAGTGTTGCCATTATGGTGTTCTGGGGTTCGTAATGACAAGCTCCCATCACCATATACTCTTAATGGCAGCACTGCACTTAAAATATCTAAGAATGGACTTAGACACTGTAGGGGTACAGGGCTCATACACCTGTACACCTACCACTGGCATAGGGCACCCAGCTAGAGGGGTGAGTGATCTATGCCAGGGCAGTGGGTTGTAGGCATGGTACACAAGGTGTGCCATGTCGACTCTTTACTTTGTTCTGCATCAAAACATGCAGCCTGCAATGGCAGTGTGTGTGTGCAGTGCCGGACTGACTACCGGGTGTTTTGGATTTCTGCCGAGCTGGGGGCTGATTTCACTGCAGTGGGGGCTGATTTTGTTCATGGAGACCTGCGTGTACTTCGAAATATTTAAAGCAAAATGAATTTCGTTCAGTACACGCAGGTCCCCATCAATGAAATCAGCCCCCAGCTCAGCAGCATTCCAAAGCGTCTGGTAGCTAGTCTGGCCCTGTGTGTGTTTAAAGGTGCAGGGCCTCTAAGGGTGGCATAATAAACGCTGAAGCCCTTAGAGGACTTCCCTGGGCTCGGTGTCCTGGATACCTGTGGTACCATTTACCAGGGGCTGACCTGTGGCGAGACCTGTGGCCAGAGAGATGCCAATTGGGTTTGTTTTGGGGAAAGAACACAGGCCCTGAGAACCTGATTGACAGGGACCCAGGGCACACCAAGAAAAAGTTCATCAAAAAGTGGGGGGGTGTTACTGCAACAGAAACCCACTTTCCTACAGACATTAAATGTACAACTAAATGATGAGATTGTCTGTGTCACTGGACATAACCATAGGTAGCCTGCTCTTCTTTTATGATAGCATAGATTAGAGCAGACACACATGTTTTATTTTCCACAGAAGAAAATCAATTAAAATTAATATTAAATCCACATCCTCACTGAACTTTGACGTGTTGTTTTACAGCACTTAAACTATACTGAGATAGTCAATTTTACCATTACTTGCCTAAACTCTGATGCCCACATGCATAAAGCATTTTTGGAGTCGCAAACGGTGCGATTCCTTAAAATCGGCCGTTTGCGATTCCAAAAATGCTTTTTGAGATGCATCATTGGTTTTTGTTGAAAGTCGCTAATTTTGCGATTTTCTAAAATGCGATTGCATTTAAGGAATCGCAATTTTGCGATTCCTTAAATGCAATTCATCATTCTTTAAAAAATTGCGATCTTGAAGATTGCAAGTGCAAATTACCACGAGGTTGAACCTCGTGGTAATTTGCGAAAAATGTTTAAAATGCTCAAATTAGCATTTTAAGCACTGTCATGTTACAGACATACATGTCCTTAGGACATGTGTGTGTGAAACATCCATTTTGAAATACATTTCAGGGGTGCAGGGGGGGGTCCTTTGGACCCCCCCTGCACCCATGGAATGCATCAACATTTTACGAATTCCAATTTGCGAATTCGCAATTTCCATTGATTCCTATGGGCTTTTTGGCCCATAGGAATCAATGGGAATTGCGAAATCGCAAATTGGAATTCGCATAATATTTGCGATTCGGTAAAAATTGCAATTTTTACAGAATCGCAAATATTATGCACTTTCAATAATGCATCCCATTTTGCAATTCCTTATTTGCGATTCAGTAAAAATCGCAAATTTGCAATCGCAAAACGGGAGTTTGATGCATGTGGGCGTGAGTATTTTAAGTTGTGCGAGGAGTTGTATTAAAACTAGAGTCTCTCTGTTTGCTCAGCCTGCTAGTGGACAATAGACAGAAATTTATTTGTGCATATATGAGTGTTTGTCATCCATAAAGATGTACCATCTAAATCAAACAATTTTTAACTGTGTGTTCTATTCTGCAAAATTTCAATTAAGGAACAATCTGTGATATTTTCTGTCCATTTCCAACTCGTAAAGTGGTTCACGTTAAAGTTTTGCAATTAATGGTGTTTTTGAATCTCTGACAGAGGTAAAGTGTATTCAAGTAGTCGTACATGCTCTGAACATGGTATTAATTCACCCAAACTGACCTTTAGTTCCCCAAACACTCTTTTCAATGATTATTTCTTTTCAATATGTATATCTCTCTTCCAAAATATCAATCAATGAACTGTGATTAATGCAGATGGGTCAAATCTGTCACCACTATCAAGATAAGAAAACATTTTCTGAAAACCTTTAGGACTGTTGGTGGGGAATGTCTGACAGTGCTTAAATTGTGCATAATTATATTTGTCTCTTGGGCTGTCAGTACGATGGATCCAATGGTACCCATACTGATGAAAACATAGCATCTCCTAATTATTCTCTGTCTTGAGATAGAGATCTTGAGTATCCAAAGAAGCATATGAACTGAGGCCAGCCATCAGTTGTTTAACAGCAATTATGTCCATCAAATTGGAAAAGGACATTGAGTTAGAATGTCATCGAGTATAGCGCAGGATACACAGTGATGTTAACAGTATTATAATCCATTTTGGCTCTGTTAGGGAAAGAATGTGTTTGCAATTCCTAAATCACAGCAGACAACAATGATTACTCAGGAATAGTGTCCCTATTTATCAACAACAATATTATAATAATCATTATTCAGCATAAATATATAGCCATAAAAGAGACAGTTTAAAAAGAAACATACAAGAAATGTCTCTGGTAGCTACACAACAACCTGATGTACACAATTAAATTAGCAAACAAAGAATTCTTTATGTCTTTTTGTCACGACAAATTTTTTAATGTCGCTAAACTGCCAAAAAAAACATTTACTATGTTATCACAGAATCAATCAAACCCTGGTCAACATTTGTTAAACATCAGAAAACAACAAAGATAATCCTGAAATTCACCGCCAGTTCATTACATTTATAGCAGCATAACAATATGTAAAACTCGCAAGTACTTTAATGACCTTCAGTCATCTCTAGTGTTTCTTAACCTTAAAGCAGATCTTAAAAAATTGGAAGCACAAAAAAGTGTATCAACATCAGGTAAAATGTGTAAAAACAACTAAGCAACACGAACCTGCTTAAATCTATGATCTTTTAAAAGTTCTTTAATGAACACTTGTCTCAGGTTTGAATAAGGGGGTGATTAATATTTACAGAGGAAGACAATCTGAAAGTGGTCCTGTGGAGACCTATTGTCGCAGCTACAGGGACCTCTGTCTTCTATATGTAGGGAAAAACCAGAGGGTGAAGCCAGTAGTTGATGAAGTAGGTTCAATCTAAAAAGAGTGATTACAAATCTTTTTTTTGCACTTATTAAGAGAGATAAACTGGGTTCCATACCTTCTACAGATTTTACTCAAAGGTGCACTCTGACCATGACTTTCCTGAGCTACTTGTCCTTTCGGTATGCTGTTAAGTATTTAAGAAACAATTCTTTGATAATAACCCTGTCTTGGGATTTTACCTTAATTTACTAGTGAACAAATCTTCTCTTCCTAATGCAGTGAAGGTATCCTTAACATATTTTAGCCATGGAATATTTAGCGCATGATCAAGACAGAGGAAGTCCTGGATTACTAATTTGTTAAAACCTGCCTCCTCTTTGAACCAAATCTTCTCCCAGCAGAGCAGGGGTTTGACAGACATCAATTCCTCATATACAGAGTATGAGGTAGTACTCTGAGGGACTTTCAGAATCCGCCTAAAATATTTGTTTTCTGCAGTTTGTAATTTGCTGGCTGCCATGTACCCCATAACTCGTTGCCATATAAAGCTTTAGAGATACAAAAGGTGTTATATAGCTTTATTATCGTCCCTGGTTATCAGTTGCCCTAACTGTGAGCATAATTTGTGATTGCTCCCATTGACTTAGTCATTTCTAAAAGCTTCTCCTCTAATAAATATTTAAAGCTGAGTTTCTCAACAAATAAAATGCCCAGGTAAGAAAAAGCCAGAACTTTCACTAAAGTATGGGTGTCTACTTTATAGATGTTAGGCCTCCTGCTCTGCCTGCCAATTTCCATACTGTAGGATTTGGTTAAATTAGGTGACAGATCCATCTTGTTCATAAAAGACACAAACCCATCAAGTAAAAGCTGCAAGCCCCTCAAAGTACATGCAAGGAGTACTGCATCATCCACATATAACACAACGGAAACTGGTCTTGTGCCTATCCTTTGAGTATAAGCCTGTAGGGCCATCAAAGGGGAATCAAGACTGTTAATATATAACGTAAATAAAGGATGTGATAATATACATCCCTGTCTCACCCCACTTGAGAATTTAAAATGATCAGTGGTATTCCAGTCCTGTGTGTATCTAATTACGGCAGTGGTGTTTAAATGTGTTAAAATGTAGGATCATTAAAACATTGGTTATCCCCGTATCAACCCCAAGGTCCACAAGCGATTTCCAAAGTTTACAATGGTTCACTTGGTGGAACGCCACAGTGAGATCCATGAAACCCAGAAGCAAGCTATTGTATATTTTTCAATTACATGATAAATATTGAGGCATTGATCTGTGGTGGATTTACCAACACGAAACCCATATTGTACCTTCAGTATTATTTGGTAGGAATCCGCCCATTCAGACAGCCTGTTGAATAAGACCCAGCCCAAAACTCTCACTGTAACATCAATGAGGGATATGGGACAATAACAATGTGGACTGACCCTATCTCCCTTCTTAAAGAATGGTTCAAAAGGTAGACCATGATGCAGGTATTACTGTTGCTGCTGCCGCATTTAAAACCCTAAAAAGGAGTGCAGCCCATGCCTCTGTATTGTAACAGAAAAGGTTGGGAAAGATCCCATCGGGTCCCTGCTCCTTGTTCCAGGACAGTCCCTCAGATCCCAATCTAAACTCATCCAAAGTAAAGGTAATGGGTTCAGATACATGGTAAGAGTTTAATTCCGGTGAAGGTGGGGCACTGTGACAATGATTATAAACTGCCTGAAAGTGAGCCTACCATTGCTCTGGTAAAATATTATGACTTAGCCTTGGCTTATGAGGTTCTTTGAAACAAGAGTTAATAATAACAAACCAAAAGTTGGGACAGTCCTTTTGCTCGCAGGCCTCTGTTAGATCATCCCAAGCACTTTTTAGCAGTAAGCGCTTCCCCCCCTTGATGACCTGCTTGTAATTGCGACGCAGGCTGCTGTAGTATTCTCTTCATATCTATTGTATGAATGTACTTTGGAATCTAGAATGTTAAGATGAGGAATATTCCTCAAGTTGCCAGTTGGCTGCTTGGTAGCTGATGGTTAGGGTGTTTAAGAATAAACTCAGCTTTAATCTTCATCCTGCTTTAGTATTTATTACATCTTTTCATTGGCGACGAGGGCGGGATGGATTGAAAGAAAAGAAGAAGAACACCTTAATATCAAGCTAAGTGATTTGACACCTGTGTTATTCTATTTGTAGAATTTTGAAAATTGGTTTGAAGATTAACATTTTTGAAAATTGCGTTGAGGTGTTGAAGTTTATATTTAAAATTATCGCTATCAATTTTGGCTTTGAACTTCCCCAGCGGCTGAAATTTTGAATGGAAGGTTAATGTTCTTCCCCAGCGGCAGTTAGTTGAAGATTCAAGAAGGACTTAATATTATTCCTTCTCCAGCGGCTGATATGAGCAAAGAGAAGCATAGAATTAAATGAAATTGTTAAGGTGACTTCTCCCGCGGCAGTTTGTAAGAAAGAGTTGGGAAGGAAAGAAAGGAAAAGTATATTAGTGCAGCATAAACAAGAAGAAGAAACTTTTGAGGAGTTAAAGTGAATACAACGTGATTTTCTCACCGTTTACTTCTTGTTTTGAACTGTTTTTATATGTGATTCGAGCTCTTTCTAGTTCGGCGGTTCTATGGAAATGATGACGTAGTGGAACATGAAACGGGAGTTGGCGAAAGGCACGCACGAGACAACGTTAGATTCAGCGCGTCTTCTTCTCATCGTGCATTCAAGGAAACATCACGTCTGAACTGCCTGAACGTGTCGGTTCGTTAATGACTCTGAGAATATTATTTGTGAGGCAGCACTATTTCATATGGCTGAGATACCCGCCACCCCCTCTCAACACAATCCCCGAAAGGAGGAAAACCGGAAACAGTTCTTGAAGTTTTTGGAAGTGGGAGGGAGTGACCCTCCCGGCCGTATTTATTAAAACAAAAATTAAAACATTAAACGTTTCATGTTATGTACAATTTCATTACCACATTGCGATGTTTGGCTAACTTTAACATATTCTCTAATACAGAGGTTCTCCTAGCCGAACTAGCATCCTACAAAACATTTTCTAGAAATATTGAAATTGTACATCCTAACGTTTAAGGGCCAACGGCAAGGTCATAACCGGTGTCAAGATCCCTAACCAGACTTACCCCTCCCACTTGGGAGGGGCGACAGCACGGAGGCTTACCTCAAGTGCAACTACTACCAATTTCCCTTGACTTGACGGGGGCACTTAAGAACTCGACGCCAGTTAAAGGTCGTTCGAATACTTGTGTGAGGTATCTAGAAGGTATCGTAGACCTCCCCCCAACCCCACACAACTTACCGCATCTGCCGTCGCAGATGACCCTGGCCCCGGGAAATTCCCCAGGAGGGGGCTGTAACCCCTCCTACACAGGAAGGGGCCTTGACCGCCTTTCCTTTACTTCCGGCGACCCATCCTTAGAAGGGACCGCCTCCCCATTGAGGGGCCAATGGCCACCTCACCCGAGCGCTCCCATCCGTGTTGGGTGACGCCCACTCATAGGGATCTTCTAATTAGTGCTCACCGATCATGACCTTACCGCCTACCAAAATAAATACGACAATGCTAATCAAACCTACGCAAACATTGGTCACTATGACCGAAAGAGTATGCTTAAAATTCAACACTATATCGAATCAATTTAATCGCAAAAACCTACACAATCTACACCATTCTTTATTATAATCAACATCAACATGATACTATCATAACCTGTAAACGAAACAGAAACATAATTATAAATTAACTTTATTACAAAACAACTGGCTGTCCTCAGGGGCTGGTGGGTGGGTCAAAATTGGCTCTTCGTTCTGTCCCGAGCTCACGTGTAGCGAGGAGGTGCAGCTTCGGAGCACAAGAACAAGAGGACGTCTTCTGGTCTTGCGTCCCTTTTATCCGTCTTCAGGGCGGGCGAAAACCCGCCCCTACCTGCCCCGAGGGCGTGGCTGGCTGCGTCCGTGTCTAGGCCAGCCCACTCTAGGGCGGGAAAAGGCGCGCCCCGGCTACGCCGCTTCGGGCATACCAGCCGGGACGCGCCTCCCGCCCCAAAATGCCTTCCCGGGGGGATCGAGGTACTCCGCCATACGTTCGGGGGGACCGAGTGGTCGCCCCTTTCCATATGGCTGAGATACCCGCCACCCCCTCTCAACACAATCCCCGAAAGGAGGAAAACCGGAAACAGTTCTTGAAGTTTTTGGAAGTGGGAGGGAGTGACCCTCCCGGCCGTATTTATTAAAACAAAAATTAAAACATTAAACGTTTCATGTTATGTACAATTTCATTACCACATTGCGATGTTTGGCTAACTTTAACATATTCTCTAATACAGAGGTTCTCCTAGCCGAACTAGCATCCTACAAAACATTTTCTAGAAATATTGAAATTGTACATCCTAACGTTTAAGGGCCAACGGCAAGGTCATAACCGGTGTCAAGATCCCTAACCAGACTTACCCCTCCCACTTGGGAGGGGCGACAGCACGGAGGCTTACCTCAAGTGCAACTACTACCAATTTCCCTTGACTTGACGGGGGCACTTAAGAACTCGACGCCAGTTAAAGGTCGTTCGAATACTTGTGTGAGGTATCTAGAAGGTATCGTAGACCTCCCCCCAACCCCACACAACTTACCGCATCTGCCGTCGCAGATGACCCTGGCCCCGGGAAATTCCCCAGGAGGGGGCTGTAACCCCTCCTACACAGGAAGGGGCCTTGACCGCCTTTCCTTTACTTCCGGCGACCCATCCTTAGAAGGGACCGCCTCCCCATTGAGGGGCCAATGGCCACCTCACCCGAGCGCTCCCATCCGTGTTGGGTGACGCCCACTCATAGGGATCTTCTAATTAGTGCTCACCGATCATGACCTTACCGCCACAGGTCCGGATAGTTGACCGGCTATCCGGACCCCCCACAAAACTCCTACCTAAAGGTCATGTTGTAAAGTTTTCAACCAAGCTAAGAAGTCTCCTATGAGTAACTCATTTCCCGCCCGCGACAAATGCACACCATCCCCCAAATACATACTGTCATCGTTAATACAACTATGCGAGATAGAATGCAATGTCTTGGAACGGAACAACCTACTCACTTTGTTATTAAGTTTTCTAACAGAATGGTTCAAAGCAGTAATCGAGATAGCCCCCCGCCACACTTTTCGTGGGATCATATGAGACCACGCAATTATGCACCCCGGAACTTTCCTCGCTAACCAACTTACTGTGGAAAGCATTGCCTCTAGGAGAAGTCGTCTACCGGTGGTGACCAAATCATTGCCCCCTAAATGTACTATGACTATAGACGGCGGTGACCTCGTCCGCCCTAACAAACCCTCAAAAAATGCTTGAAACTGGTCAATACAGAGACCGCCTCTTCCGTAGAAGGACACTCTGTACCCGTATTCCCCAGGTACGTGAATCATGTCACCTGCTCCGAATACGTCTGCGGCTCGCCTCACGTATGAGTGGCCCACGACCCACACCTCCTTTCTCACAGCCGGTGATGTCTGACCGCTGGCCTGGTGTTGGGTCGACTGCATAGTCCGCCCTGCCTCGTAGGCTTGCGCAACTGAAAACCAAACAAAAGACAAGAAGCGTGAGTACATTATTACAGCTTCACAACATGTGCAATCGCACATATCTCTTATAACAATTGGAGGACCACCGCCCCACTCATTTTATTTGTTCAACATTAAGACCCCTGGCTGTAGCTTCAGTGGCAGCCCCTATTCGAAAGGAATGGGTCCCGAATTCGCCCGGGTCCAAGCCCGCTGCGGTAATGGACATCGCAAGCACCCGCTGAAACTGAAACCTCGTCAGTGGGGTGGCGTCTGCGTGTCTCAACAATGTCCCCCCCCATGATGCCACCCTTCGTGCTAGGTAATCTTCTAAACACTGTACCGGACACATGGAGGACCCGGGGATCCTGCGAATGATCGTGCAGTCCCCCATCCCATCTTGGTCGGTCTTGGACCTGACAAAGGAGACAATCATCGCTTTGCCCCTGATCTGAACGTGTTCCCGGCACAAACCCCCCACCACATCCTGTTTGTTCCTTGCAACCAGCTCACTTATCCTCATCGCCCCGTGAAACGCCAGCGTAAATGCAGCCCGGAACAAACACGCCTCGAAATGAGACGAGCATGTGGTAGGGAGTGTGGCCAGCAACTGGGACAACCTATCCAGACCTATCGGTCGTCTCTCATCTACTCTGCGACCCTCCAGGCGTTGCCACCCACGCAGCGCCTTCTGCACCACAAAAGACGCTGTCGGGTCCTGGATGTTATGGGCCCTGGCAACAAAGGAAATGGCAGCACGATGCCTTTGGGCCGTAGCCACCGACTTCCCAGCCCTACGTAAGGACATCAGAAAATGTACTACCCACTCCTCCTGACCCCAAAGCCCCTCTCTCTCAGTCCCCAAAAAGGCTAAATAGGCCCGAAACGCCCCTTCATATGCCTTCCTCGTCCTTGGTGCTAGACTCTCTCCCACGAGGTGACGAAGTTCGGGGCACCGAGAGACCAGAGAGCTTCGGGGAAGGGTGCCGGCTCTGGGTCCGCTGAGGGAAGGAAACCCGAGAAAGCCTGCATTTGAAAACGAGACAGTGCATCAGCCGCCTGATTCATCACCCCTGGGACATGTTTTGCTCTGAATATCACGTTCAGTTGCATACACAGTAAGACAATTTCTTTGAGCAGCCTTAAAATCAGTTTACAACGGGCTGCCTGACTATTGATGCATTCTACAACGGTCATATTGTCAGACCAAAACACGACAGAATGATCTTTGAACCCTTCGGGCCAGGTTCTCAGGGCCACCAGAATGGGAAACAGTTCAAGGAAAGCAATATTACTGGTCAGACCCTCTTCATGCCACCATGGGGGCCACCTTTGTGCCGACCATTTTGTGCCGAAGATGGCGCCAAAGCCTATGCTTCCCGCTGAATCTGTCCATAGACCAAGCTCTTCAGAGGACACGGCTGGCTTGTTCCAGACGACTCGACCATTGAAGTCCGCCAAAAATGCTAACCAAATACGCATGTCCTGGCGGACCTCAGCCGATAGTCTCGTGCGATGATGACCCTCCTTTAGGCCAACCATCGCTTGGGCAATTGAACGGGAAAAGGGGCGGGCCATCGGGATCACCCTCAGGGCGAAATTCAACTTCCCCACCAATTGTTGCAACTGATTCAGCGTAACCTTAGATGCATTTATACATACTTGCAGGGCTGCCCTGAATTTCGACACTTTGGTAGCAGGTAGACGAAAACAACCCTCACTAGAGTCCAACTCGATCCCCAAAAACTCGAGGCAAGTCGTGGGACCCACAGTTTTACCTGGTGCCAATGGCACGCCAAATTGACCCATTAACACACAAAATTCAGCCAAGGCCTGGGCGCATTCGTGATTTCCGGCGGGCCCAAGGAACAGAAAGTCATCAAGGTAGTGCATTACATTTCGGAAACCCGTCTTCTTCGTGAACACCCATTGCAGAAAAGTACTGAATTTCTCGAAATATGCACAGGATATAGAGCATCCCATCGGCATACACCTATCCAAGTAATATGATCCCTGAAACATGAATCCCAGAAGACGCTGGTCGTCTGGGTGTACCGGGAGCAACCGGAACGCTGACTCGATATCTGATTTCGCCATCAACGTCCCGGGCCCCAGGCGATTCAAAATGGCCACTGCCTCATCAAATGATGCGTACCGCACCGAACATACCTCTGGATTAATTGCATCGTTCACCGAAAGACCATGTGGGGCTGACAGATTGTGAATTAAACGAAACTCCCCTGGGTCCTTCTTGGGGACCACCCCTAACGGAGAACAGACAAAGTACGGTACCGGGGGTACACTAAACGGGCCGGCAACCCGTCCACGTCTAACCTCTTTCTGAATCTTATCTTGCACTACAGATGCATGCTGCAAGACGGAAAGTTGATTTTTGCACGTCCCGACACCCTGAAAGTCCCCTACCGGGATGCGGAAACCATAGGAAAAACCGTTCCGCAGCACCCCAGCAGAAGTACGATCTGGGTATTCACTGAGCCAGGGAATCATTGCCAAGGTATCAATCGGGGTTGGTAAAGGCGCCCCTCGGACTGTATTAGACCTGTTTGGCGCCTCCTCTACCCCCATTCTCACCCGTTCTGGCTCTGCACGAGGACTCAGGATGGGACGACCCGCAATTACTACATTCGTGTTTGAATTTACACGATCCCGGAGGCCTGGTACATTTACCTTTGTTGAAATTGAAACAGAAACCCTTTTTCCCTGTATTGCCGGCAGGTTTCGAGTAATCGTCGGTGCTCGTACCTGACCGAAAGGGGGTCCCTGCATTTTGGCGGGAGTATTCAACAACATTGCTCCCCACTAACGGCATTTTTAACATTCCTGACTCTTTCATTTTATCCCATGTCACAGAATCGTAACAATCCCAAGTTAAACTTTTGTTATGCTCCTTTTCTTTCCTAAAAAGGTTGTCATAACAGAACCAATGGTTACCTTGATACGCTGTCGAGTAACCCATAATTCGTGATTGATAAATTGGAAACTCAGGTAGCAACTCGGGCCTACGTTCCCCCAAAATCGATGTAAAAATACCCCACGCGTTGCCCCAGTTGCCAATATTCTCATTTACTTTAAAGGCGGCCATTTTTGCGCGCCAAACACTCGGATGCATTAGGTCCTTCTGACTCTTAACATGCTCCACTTCATAATGATCGACAAGCAAGGAGAAAATATTCACATATTCCCCCGCCCAAATCTTTTCCTTTATTGCCAAAGGAACATGTTGCCCCAACTTCTCTCTACGAGAGGGTGCTGACTCATCCCTTGCGATCGGCAATGGCCGCTTACCTGAACCGGACGGTGCTTCCGCCACTTGTGGCTTGTCTATCACCGCCACCGGCGTGGTCACCTTGGCTGCATCTCTTTTCTCACGCAACTTTTTCATCAGCGCCTGTGCCTCGGCAGCCGTGGCGCCCTCACTACCATCACCCAACCACGCTGCTAGCTGTGCTGCCAGCTCAGGGGGCATATCCTCATTGGATGTCGGGGTGACGACAACGGGGATCGGATTCCCCTCCTTCGGTACCGGGGTCGGCGCCTCGAGCGGTACCGGGGTCGGCGCCTCGAGCGGGGCAGAGGGAACCGGGACGTCTCCCCCAGCTGGAACCCTTCGTGGCCTCTTGGGCCTCCCCCCAGCCGGTGGACGCCCCGATCCCTCCTCCCCGTCTCGCTCCGCCAGCCGCTTCTTTATGTCGGACATCTCTTTAAAGAGGGCCCGAACCATCTGATCAGTCGTCATTCTCTTTGCGCCTTTCTTGGGCATCTCTTCGACGAAGTATCTAGAAGACAAAGAAAAGGATCAAAACGCTCAAAATTGGCTCTTCGTTCTGTCCCGAGCTCACGTGTAGCGAGGAGGTGCAGCTTCGGAGCACAAGAACAAGAGGACGTCTTCTGGTCTTGCGTCCCTTTTATCCGTCTTCAGGGCGGGCGAAAACCCGCCCCTACCTGCCCCGAGGGCGTGGCTGGCTGCGTCCGTGTCTAGGCCAGCCCACTCTAGGGCGGGAAAAGGCGCGCCCCGGCTACGCCGCTTCGGGCATACCAGCCGGGACGCGCCTCCCGCCCCAAAATGGCTTCCCGGGGGGATCGAGGTACTCCGCCATACGTTCGGGGGGACCGAGTGGTCGCCCCTTTCCAATAGCGAAGGAAAATTCCAGAAGTGAATAACGAAGGAAGAAAATTGCTGTAGCGCTTCAAGTATAAGATAATTATATCATTTTAATGTTCCCTTTCTTCTCTGTGAATTATTATTTGCACTGTATTTATTTATTAGGAGAAGATTAGTTATGTAATGTGTATTACAGAGTAAAATCTTTATTATAACAAATGAAAATTGCATATTTTATTTAGGATATTGGTATTCAGTGAATAGAAGTTATTGAATATACAGTGCTACACACTTTTCATTTAAGTATTATTTTAAAGATGCAGAATGTAACAACTCCACCGTTTTTTTGGAGTGAACCAGGAGAACCTAAGGTAAAATGGAGAAAATGGAAAAAGATTTTTGCACATTATGCAAGGGTTTGTGGCGCAAATTTAAGCGCAGAAAGAAAATATTCTTTGTTGATGCATTGTCTTGGTGGGGAAGGGCAAGAAAGTTCTTGAAAATTTGGCAGCTTTGACTCATCAGGAACAGAGAGGTTTAGATGAATATGAGGTATGTTTGTTACAACTTGACAAACACTTTACCTCGTGTAAGTACCATAATGGAAAGATATCATTTTGGTAGAAGGGAACAAGGTAAGGATGAGTCAGTTGAGGAGTATTTAACTGCGTTAAGAAAATTATCATCTACTTGCAAATTTGGTCCTGCTAATGAAGAACGTTTAAGAGATCAGTTTGCGTTGAAATGTAGAGAGGATAAAATTAGAGAAGAATTGTGGCTCAAGGATGAACCACCTTTAGAAGAAGTTATAGGTATAGCCAAGAGGGTTGAACACATGATGAAATGTGTTCATGAATTAAAGACTGACAAAGGGAAGACTGAAGAAAAGGTAGAAAAGATAGAAGTGAAGGAAGATGTTTCTCAGATTAAGGATGTGAAAGAAATTAAGACCTCAGTACATTATAAAAATAAAGAGGAGACTACCTTGTCTGCTGTAACATGCTTTCGATGTGGAAAATCTGGTCATAAAACGAATTAAAAATTTTGTCCAGCAATGAGTTTTCTCTGTCATGGGTGTGGAAAAAAAGGTCATTTTGTAACATTTTGCAAATCTAAGGAAAAAAATAGTCAATAAAGAAATTAAAGAAGTTATATGTCAAGTGAAGGATACAAATTATAAGGATTATCCTACTGGAAAAGTTAAGATTGAAGGTGAAGAACTTAAAATGAAATTTGACTCTTGTGCACATATTACAATTATTTCAAAAGAGTTTTATGAAAAATGTTTAAAGCAGAAGAATAAGCTTTTAAAATCGATGTAAGTCCAGGAGGATATGGTGGTGCACCTTTAAGTATGATGGGTTATTTCAATGCTTATATTGAATTTAAGAATATAATAGTTGGAAAAGTGTATGTCTCCAAAGTGGGTGATTGTTTAATTGAGTGGCCTCATCAACGTTTGCTGGGGGTTATACTGCATCCAAATTCAAATCCACAAATTCAAGTCCAGGAGATTGAATCAAAAAATAACTCTTTTATGAAAGAGTTTCCCAAACTTTTTCGTTCAGATCTTGGTTGTCTCAAAGGTTATAAACATTGTATAAAATTAACAAAAGATGCTATACCTGTAGTTGCTAAAGTTACAAGATATAATTACTTCTGTGGAGGCAACTGAATGGTTGGCTCCAATTGTTGTCGCTAACAAACCTAATGGCGATATAAGATTATGTTGTGATTTAAGGTCACTCAATAAGGAAGTCATAGTGGACAAGTTCCCTTTGCCTAATATAGATGAATTATTATCATCTTTAGGTGATTCTAGGATATTCACAATACCCGATCTTACTCAGGCATATCATCAAATTGAGTTGACGCAAGATTCACAAGACCTAACGGCTTTTATCACTCTGATGGGTGCATTCAAGTATAAGAGAATGCCGTTTTGTCTTGTGTCTGCTGTGTCGGTTTTCCAACGTGTTATGGCATCCATTTTGAAAGGTATAAAATATGTGAAATGTTATCAAGATGATTTGTTGATTTATGGTGTGAATCAAGAAGACCATGATAGAATTTTGAGGGTAGTTCTAAAAAGATTAGAAAATGCTGGTTTGACTTTAAAATATGAGAAATGTCGATTTTCTGTCTCTGAAGTGAATTATTTAGGTCATTGTATTTCAGCAGTTGGAATTTCACCTAAAAAAAGATTTGGATGATACCATTAAAATGTAGTCTCTCCAAAAAATAAGGAGGAGGTTGTTTCTTTTCTTGGAATGGTGGAATATTATGGAAAGTTCATTAAAAATCTAGCAAGCAAATCTTGTGGTTTAAGAAATCTTTTGGGAAAGAACAAAGAATTTACGTGGTCAGAAGAATGTCAAAAGGAGTTTGAGAACATCAAGAAAGATTTAGTTGTTGCTCCAGATTTGCAAGCCTTTATACCTTTTGAAGAGACTTATGTAATTACAGATGCAAATTCAAAGGGATTGGGTGCGATTTTGAAACAAATAAGTAATGGACAAGAGAAGCTTATTGCCTATGCTTCAAGGAGTTTGAGAGGTGCAGAACTGAATTACTTGGTCATTGAGAAAGAAGCCTTGGCTATATTTTGGGCTTTAAGGAAGTTCAGGAATTTTCTATGGGGTTTAAAGTTTGTACAGATCATAAGCCTCTAAGAGAGATTTTTATGGTGAAAGTTTTAGATAATCTTTCTTCGAGAATCAGAAAATGGGTTATTAGTCTCCAGGAATTCAGTTTTGACATAGACTGTGACCAGGTGTGGAGAATGTGGAGAATGTATCTGCGGATTGTCTTTCTCGTCTTGTTGATGATTCTCAAGGCTTTGTTGTTGAGGATGATGACTGTGAAAATGAGGTAAATGTATGTGAAATTACTTCGGGTGTCATACTTGAAGAGGAATGGTTGGAAGAGAGTAGTAAAGATTTTGAGATTAAAAGTGTAATTTCTTTGATTACATGTAATTCTGATTTTGACAAGGATTTATCAAAAGGGTGGCATTTGATTAAAGATGAATTGTCTGTAGAGAATGGTATTCTTTTAAGAAGTTCCAAATTGATTCCTCCTAGTTCTTTGAGAAAGAGGTACATCAAGGTCACATGGGAATTGTACAAACTAAGGAAAGGATTTGTTGTTCTTTTTGGTGGCCAGGGATGGATTTGGAAATTGAAAGAGAGGTGAGGGAATGTTTACAATGTAAAATAAGTGATAAAATCTTAGTTTCTCGCACTGTTCCCAAGATATGTCGTAATCTTCCAAATGGACCTTGGGAGGACATTGCAATTTTTATTGTGGGTCCGCTTACTGGTGAACATCGAACTCCTTATCTGATAGTTGTGATTGATCTTTATTCAAGATGGGTTGAGATTTCTTCCGTTTCAGAAGTAACATCTTCATGTGTTATAGATTTTTTTAGAGACATTTTTAAAAGAGAAGGTTATCCGAAAACTCTGTTGTCAGATAATGGTCCACAGTTTTGCTTAGGTTTTTGTTATCATGTGGTATTCAACATAAAAGATCATCAGTTTATCACCCAGAGACCAATGGAACTGTGGAAAGGTTCAATAGGGTAATAAAAGAGAATATTCAACTTTCTAGAGTAAATGCGTTAAATTGGAAGGAAGAATTACAAAAGTGTATTCTGGCGCATAGGTTTTCTCCTCAGATGTCTACTCTGAAAACTCCTTTTGAATTATTTAAAGGAAGAACTGCTAATACAAGCTTAAGTCCAGCTTGGATGTTCTGGGGCAGAGGGGTAAAGGATAATAGTATTGGTGATTGGAGACTTGGAGAGTTAAAACTGCGTCTAAAAATCAAGTTGTGTTTTGATGAAAGAAAAAGAGTAAAAGAAGGAAAAGTTGTAGTTGGAGATGTAGTTAAAGTGAGGGCACGTATGTTCTTTGTCATGGTCAAAATACTCTTCTCCCTTGAAGGTTATCAAATGTTTTACAAATTCAGTGAAATTAGAAAATGGTAAGATTTGGAATTTAAACTGTGTTGCAATTGTTAAAAAATGCAATTCTGCTATGAATTCTAGTGTAAATCATTCTGTCTCTTCTAATAATTCTGTGGTAACTCAAAATAGAACTAGCAATCATATAAGGAAAACTCCAACTATACTTCTTGAAAGTACCTTTACATGTCCTTATCCTATATTCTTTACTCTGCATTTTGTGTTCAATCTGTTATATGAATATTTATTTGCGAAGTTGTTTTGATTTAAATTCTATTTGTAAAGTTGTATCTAGGTATAAGAAAGAAGATGTGTAGTATTCTCTTCATATCTATTGTATGAATGTACTTTGGAATCTAGAATGTTAAGATGAGGAATATTCCTCAAGTTGCCAGTTGGCTGTTTGGTAGCTGATGGTTAGGGTGTTTAAGAATAAACTCGGCTTTAATCTTCATCCTGCTTTAGTATTTATTTCATCTTTTCAGCTGCCACCCAGCATCTATCTCCCGAGGACTGTTTTAGGGCCTTCTTATGATCTCTAAGGGCCCAGGAGCACTCCTCATCAAACCATCTTGGGATGCCGCATGTGAGGAACAGCCGGGACTGATAACAACAAGATTATTAACAGCATTATAAATTATAATCCTCATAACGAATAGTAGTATTACTGCAGGAGTCCAGATGCAAGACCATGGTAGATGATTGTATCTGTCACAGAACCAGCAATCAATCAATCAGCAAATTTGTAAAGCGCGCTACTCACCCACTAGGGTCTCAAGGCGCTGGGGGGAGGGGGAGTCACTACTGCTCGAACAGCCAGGTCTTGAGTTGTTTCCTGAAGGAGAGATGATCCTGGGTCAGCCGTAGGTTGGTGGGGAGGGAGTTCCATGTCTTGGCTGTCAGGTAGGAGAAGGATCGTCCTCCGGCGGTGGATCAGCGGATTCGTGGGACGGTGGTGAGGGCGAGGCTGGCAGATTGGAGCTGGCGGGTGGGTGTGTAGAATGCGAGGCGGCTGTTGAGGTATTTGCGGCCCATGTCCTGGAGAGCCTTGTGTACATGGGTGAGGAGTCTGAACGTGATCCTCTTGCTGACGGGGAGCCAGTGCAGGTCTCTCAGGTGGTCAGAGATATGTCCGTGAAGGGGGATGTCCAGGATAAGTCGTGCAGAAGCGTTCTGTATGCGCTGGAGTCTTTTCTGGAGTTTGACAGTGGTTCCAGCGTAGAGGGTGTTCCCGTAGTCCAGTCGGCTGGTGACGAGGGCCTGGGTGACTGTCTTCCTGGTTTTGGTGGGGATCCATCGGATGATCTTTCGGATCATGCACAGGGTGTTGAAACAGGATGACGAGACAGCGTTGACTTGCTTGGACATCATGAGGGAGGAGTCCAGGATAAAGCCCAGGTTGCATGCATGGTCCATTGGCTTGGGGGCGGTCCACAGGGCAGGGGGCCACTAGGAGTCGTCCCAGGGAGAGGGGGATGGTCCCAGGATGAGGACTTCCGTCTTGTCTGAGTTCAGTTTCAGACGGCTGAGCTTCATCGATTCTGCGACGTCTTTCATTCCTTCCTGGAGGCTGACTCTGGTGGTGGCGGGGTCGTTGGAGAGGGAAAGGATCAGCTGGGTGTCGTTGGCGTAGGAGATGATGTTTAGGTTCTGTTTGCGTGCGATGGCTGCAAGGGGGCTCATGTAGACGTTGAAGAGGGTGGGGCTGAGCGAGGATCCTTGCGGAACGCCGCAGATGACTTCGGCGGCCACGGATCGGAACGGGGAGGCGGACTTTCTGGGTTCGTCCAGTGAGGCCGTTTCTTGGATTCCGGTGTTGCTGAGGCGTTGTATCAGAGTGCGGTGACATACGGTGTCGAAGGATGTTAATGTTAATTTTATTTTTCTTATAAAGCGCTAACAATCATCCTAGATAGGATATCACGGCGCTGCAGCGACTATAGTGAGTGGTGGCATAACTTAAGTTCTAAGATTTTAATCTAGTTTAGGAAAAAGGAGAGTTTTCAATTGTTTCCTGAATGATATGTGGCAGTCTATAAGTCTGAGAGCCACGGGCAATTCATTCCATTTGATTGCGGCTATATGGGAGAAAGCTCGCTCTCCTATCCTGGCTCTCTTCACTTGAGTTGTTCTTGCTCTTGCTGTGACTTGTGAGAGGAGATTTCTAGTTGGTACATAAAACTGAATCCTATTTCTTAGGATAAGTGGGCCAGTGTTGTGCAGTGCTCTGTGTGTTATGTACAGCATGTTAAATTTTGCTCTCTGCCTCATTGGCAGCCAATGGAGTTCTCTCAAGAAGCTCTTGGTGGAGTCGAATTTTCTTTCCTTGCATAATGGCCTTGTTACATTGCTGTATGTATTTGTTTGCGTTCTTAGCTAAATAGAGCCACTAGTACCATTGCTGTCGCACTAATACTGTTGCACTGCTACCAAAAGGAGCCAAATATACCCACTCACGAGCCATCTTGATTAAATCTAAGCTATCAGACTCATTAGGTATGCAGATCGCTAGTCCCAGTTCTAAAAAACATGGAAACATTGTCTTTGGTGAGACTATAATAATATTCAGAGGGGATACCATCATGAGTTAGTTTGCCTTTCAGTGTTGCCTGTATTGCCACCATGTTGGCATCAATCTTGGTTTGAGATTGACTTACAGCAGCTACCTTAAATATTTACACTGCTGCCTATGCAGCTAGAAACTCTGTCCAGTTACCTTTAACATGCATTCTTCCACTTTTATGGGTCATTGGGGCACATGCATCAATCTTATTACTGTTCGCAAATGGGGCGATTCGCAGAATCAGCCCTTTTGCAACCAGTAATAAACATTTTGGGATGCATTAAGCCCAAATCCATTTGCAAAATAGGTCATCGAAAAATTTGCGATTATCTATTTTGCAAATGCAGTTAAGGAATCACAATGTAAGACTTCATAAATGCAATGCAAGACGCATTCTCCGAAAGCGATTTTGCATTAGGTAATCGCAAATTACCATTAACTTTACTTTGATGGTAATTTGTAATTCATTAGAAAAAAGCACAGAATTGCATTTTTCTAAGTGTCATATAGCGCACACACTTGGGGGGATGTATGACGTTACAACGCATACTTTTACAACGCATACATTTACAACGCATTTTTCACAACGCAACATCCATTACAACGCATTCCATTACAACGCATGCCATTACAACAAATTTTTAAAAACTACCTTTACAAAGCATTCCATTACAACTCATACTACTTTTACAAATCATACCATTACATTGCAAGTATGGTAAATATTGGATAGTGTAGTGGTAAAAATGACTATTCTAGCTCCAGGAGGGTGCAACAGTAGGGTAAGTTTTGGATAGTGTAGGGGTAAAAATTACTATTCTAACTCTAGGGGGTGCATCAGTAGGGTAAGTGTTGGATAGTGTGGTGGTATAAATTACTATTCTAACTCCAGGAGGTACAAAAGTAGGGTAAGTTTTAGATAGTGTAAGGGTAATATGCGTTGTGATGGTATGCATTGTAATGACGTTTTAATGACTGCGTTGTAATGACATGCGTTGTAATGGTATGCTTTGTAGTGTCATGCATTGTAATCGTTGCGTTGTAATGGCATGCGTTGTAATGCATCTTGCGCTGTAAAGGTTTCATTGTAATGGTAGTGCGTTGTAAAATTTGCGTTGTAAAGGATGTTTCCCCACTTGGGGCATGTGTTTGTGCCAAATGTGCATACATGCCATCTTCGGGGGTGCATCATGGTGGCTTTTTGGCCTCCTAGCACCCTTGAAATTACATGCACCAGGGATTTTGCAGTGTCCTCCCACTTTTTGCCCCCATTTTGACAACTACATGCTGGTTTTCTGATGCTGATTGTGCTCTGGGCTGATTAAAAGTACATAGTAATTAGGCATAATTACAATTGGTACAGACAACCTACCTATAAGTCCCTTGTATGTGGTAGGACATGTAGGTTTGGAGGTCCAGCAGATTAAATGCACTTACGTGTGCACTGCTGTGCTGGCTACTGTCAGTTTAAAGGCAGTCCTGCTTCACAGGCTGATTTTAAAATTAAATTATGTGCAAAGTCGACTTTGGAACTGAAGGCCCTCCCAAAGTAATAAACGACCCTATGTTTACATATGAGTCATTCTACGGTCTCCCCTAAGTGCCCCTGGGGTAGGGTGCCTTATATCTATAAGAAGGTACATTTTAAAAGATGTTTTATATGCCCTGGTCAGGGAAAAACTGTAAATTTAGTTTTTATTAACTGTAGCACATTGGCTCCATGGCTAAAATTTGAATACTTTATTAAAGTATAACTATTGATAAGAGTGAGATGAAATAATCTTTCAATATGACTTAAAACGATAGTTAGAATAATTCTAACAATTTGCCAAGTTTGCAATTACTATAATTATTACAGAAAGGAAGTTATAGCTCTTGCTCTTCTGATATGCTAAAATCCAGCCTTCCGGCAGCCTCTCCTGATTGGCAAGCCTTCGACAGGTGAGACAAACTGCTCTGATGATGGATGAAGTGACCTGCAAAGAGACAAAGGACATCTGGTAGTAGGAGATCTGCAGCTGCAGCGCACAAAGTAGGATTGGGGTGGAGTAGCCAACCTGGTCTTCAAAGAGGGAATGACAGTTAGGACTGGGGACAGGTTCACCCCCTCATTCTACAACCCCAGTCAGAATGGAGGCCCAGTAATTGAACTACCAGAGTGACTGTAATGTGAGTGTTAGGGAAACTTAGCCACACCATTGGTTTGGCTAAGCCAGATAGTAACCTCCAGGATAGTGTTTCTCCATTTTGGATCTAAAAGAAAAGTGCTTTCAGGGAAAAGAATGTGCCACACTTTGGAGGAAGTTGTCATACCTGAAGGTTGCACCCTGCACCCCATGTTTGTCACCCTGTTAGTCACCCAAGAAAACTGGATAAATATGGGAGAGCTACTCAGCGACTCAGATCCCGGCCTGAATCTACAAGAAGAAGAACTCTCCTACTGGAACCCAGGCCTGCCCTCAGATGAGTGCAATCTGAATGGCTGCACCTGCTGCACACCTTTGAACTACAGCCCTAATGACTTTGCTATGCTTTGAAAAGTGAAGCAGTAGACTTCCTGAAAGTAACTGGTTAAAAAGAGCTCGACCTGCATCATCTCCACCAAGAGAAACCCAGCTGGACCGTGTTCAGTGGACTTTTAGGGTTTGGCCAAGTGCATTGTGGGTCTTGTAGTCACAACTTCCCAGAGATTCTGGTACCTTGTATTGGTGTTTTGGGTGACTGGAGAAGAAGGAACACCATGGGTGACCCTTGAACTCCACATGAGAGAACTGCACTCAAAAGGACGGCACCTGCAGCACTCACAAAGATTCACCACAAAAGAACGTTGTCTGTCTTAAAAGATAAGGAGTGGACTCCCTGATAAGCAACAGGTAGAAGAGTACTGGAAGGGCTACCTACAACATCAATGAGGACAACTCCAGCTGACAAGCTTCCGCTTGGATTGGCCAGGTACAATGTGGGAGTTGTAGTCCCAGACCCCAAGAGGCAAAGAAGAACTACTGTACCCTTGGCTGGTGTGGTGGACCATTTTCCTGAATCAAGAAACACGTCTGGAAATAAGTCTAAAAAGTGACATCATGGGAGGCCTGAACTCTTGACTTGGTCTGGTCCAGCATAACCTTTTTTTAACCCTTTGAGCACTATTTGCTTCTAAGAGCTAGTTTTACTTTTAATCTCTGGTTTCCTACGTTGGATTTTTATCATTTTGGTGTTGTTCTAATCATAAAAATATTTCCTATTTTTATAAATTGCTGCAAATTGTTTGTGTATTGCGTCTTAGTTAATTGATGTTTTGGTGATTTTAAATGCTTTACATGTCTCTCTCCTAAGTTTAGCTTACCTGCTTGCAGCCAGCTACCAAGGGCTGAGCAAGGGAATCATTTATTGAAAATGTTACTGGGCCTTCTATTGTGATTGTGGCCTTAACCAGTGGTAGGTACATACCTACACCTACTAATAAACCACATTCCAACATTACTGGACTATAACTAATGCATAAAGTATGTGTAACTGTTCCAATTTCTTTTATTATGGAGTTTTTCACTGCTTTTTCAAAGTTGTTCAAATTCCTATCCTCCCTATCTTCTGAAAAGAATATTCTAATTTGATCTCACATTTCTGATGTTAAGTGCTTCTTAATAATTGAATACTGAGAGCAGGTACACAGTAGGGCAGTTCCGTGACCATTTTAGGCATGCAAAGCATGCAACAGTCGGCCAGCGGGACTATACACAACCATGTAGGATGGACGGTAGAATACAAAAATAGTAGCCCCCCAAAAGTTCCTTCCCAGTATAAGAATTGGCTTGGTAGTTTGGTCTGCCCTGTTCCCATGATGCACTGGATGAATTGGTATGTATCAATCTAGGCAACACAGCAAATTAGTTGGTCGAAATGAACTGAGCTTAAAACATTGTTTTTTTTTGTAAAAAGGGGAGGTACAATTTTATTCACAAAAATTTTTTAAAAACACATTGAAATAATGTACATTCACAAATTATATTTAACACATATAACTCAATAAATCAAAAAATATATAACAACATCATTAAAAAAGGCAATTAATCCAACAAATAAGGTTTACATAAAATAAACACAATTATCATGAGAAAAATGTGGCTAAATTAATCTCTACGCGCGTTTCGGCGAACCAGCGCCTTCTTCTGGAGCAGCCACGATAATATCTAAAAAGAGGGGAAAATACCATAAAGACAGAATATTATGTACATTCTTGCATTACTCTTAAAAGACACTTCTTTTAAAAGAAAAACAATCCAATGTTGTTCTAATAGTCTCAGACTTTCTATTTTCTTTTGACCAACCTTATTTTATTACAATGACACTTTTAAAGATTTCATTTCCTTGCCTTAATGATCAACCAACAAGTCAGCAACAAGTCAAAAGAGACAATGTCTCCTGGTATAGAATTGCCCATTCTGAAATATCTGAAGATTGGTGGGTTCTTATATTGGATGTCTAATCGAAGATTTCTGATATTAACCCCTTCCACACTCATGACGAGCTGGGCTCGTCATGGTGTAGCCTCCTCAAACACTGATGACGAGCCCAGCTCGTCATAAAACAATGTAATAAAAGAATTTTCAGCACAGAGGGGGAAAACGCATAGCAGCCATGGAGTTAATATCTCTCTAACTGATCATGTAAATGACATTAGCGATAAAAAATTGAGTACATTCTAAATGATAACGGTTATCTAGAGGTTATCTTACCAAGACCTAAATATTAGTGTACAAAGTATTCGTATCATAAATAAGGTCACTTACTTTAAGAGCACGAAATATTTTAATGCAATTCGTTGCTGCAGTCTGGTTTGTCAGTACAACTAGAATCCTTTCTTTAATTGGGTGATGAGGATATTCTAAACCATAGAAAACAGTACATAGACAATAGTTATTGTTCTCGCCTACTTTATAGTTTCCTTATAACTGATATTTGATATAAGAATCGGTTTGGTATGTTACCTATTTTAATTGTTGATTCAGATGGAAATTCTGTGGTTACTGATGCGTTTAGTTGATCTCGAGTGTTGAATTTAAAATGTTGTATATTTCCTAAAAAGATGTTTAAGAGATCTTTTAATTTAAAGGATCTATCAATCTATGATGTTTTGCTTAAACTAGACAATAGACAAGGATACAGAATTTACCAAAAAAGAGCGAACATTTATTTCAAAAGATTAGAAGTACCTTGATTTACAAGTGGAAGTTCGTTTAGACCCGCCGACCGGAAGTTAAAATATTAGCCTCAATGATGCGTCAATGATGCGTTTTTATATGAGGTCGTCAAGATATAGTCCTCCTGATATGGGGATAGTAAGTGGCGATGATAGCCTAAAGAGTAGATGAAGAGAATTCTAACATCAAGTTCTATATAATGTAGTTAGCGAGTAACAACTTCTTAACCTAATTATTTCTGCAGAAGAAGGAATGATAGTTACCCTTTTGCTTGTATTCCAATAGCCGGTCGATTTCAAGTGGTTTAAAATAACTCCCTGTCTGTAAGATACAAAAAATAGTGGGGAAGTTATATTGTCTACTATTTAGTTAAGGTTACAGGTTAAAAGAGTAACTAGATTAATTGTGCCGCATTAGGGGTTTCTGCAAGACTTACCCAATTAGTATCAACAGGGCTCGAAAATTCCGGCGACGGGACTCGGGGGTTCTATGCTCCTTCCTCGAACGATGGCGTTTAAATGGTCTCTTAGCGCGCTGTTTATATACTCTACGAGATTGGATGAGTGAATTCAGGTGATTTGTGTATAACCACAAAGAAAGGACCACGGATTGAGGAGAGATAAAAAGAGGACCGATTTCTCTTAAAGAGATATCGCCAATGGCTACCAAGAAAAGAGTCATTGCGTAGACATAGAAGATGGTATGTAACGCATAGATTAGCCTATTTGAACAGAGTAGAATCTGGGGAGCCATCTCTAAAAAGGCACTCGAATTAAATAACTTGAATGTGGTACAAATGAACAATTGGTAACATATCGAATGTAGATACAAAAATATCATGCGGTTAAAAAATGAAATGCAATTAGGAAATGTAATTACATTTCCTAATTGCATTTCATTTTTTAACCGCATGATATTCTTTATGGTTTGACTTATGTATTCATAGACTATCAAGGAGACCACTATATAACGGGTTTACTGATATTTTTGTATCTACATTCGATATGTTACCAATTGTTCATTTGTACCACATTCAAGTTATTTAGCTTCACACAATCTCATTCTTTCATTCACTGAAAACTAAGGAGAACGTCCCTCTTTTTACAAAAGGTCACCGTTATTATAATTTTTGCACTTATTCAGTTGTGTTATGGATATAGAATCTCCTTAACCGTAATGAACAATGAGTTATTTAATTTGAGTGCCTTTTTAGAGATGGCTCCCCAGATTCTACTCTGTTCAAATAGGCTAATCTATGCGTTACATACCATCTTCTATGTCTACGCAATGACTCTTTTCTTGGTAGCCATTGGCGATATCTCTTTAAGAGAAATCGGTCCTCTTTTTATCTCTCCTCAATCCGTGGTCCTTTCTTTGTGGTTATACACAAATCACCTGAATTCACTCATCCAATCTCGTAGAGTATATAAACAGCGCGCTAAGAGACCATTTAAACGCCATCGTTCGAGGAAGGAGCATAGAACCCCCGAGTCCCGTCGCCGGAATTTTCGAGCCCTGTTGATACTAATTGGGTAAGTCTTGCAGAAACCCCTAATGCGGCACAATTAATCTAGTTACTCTTTTAACCTGTAACCTTAACTAAATAGTAGACAATATAACTTCCCCACTATTTTTTGTATCTTACAGACAGGGAGTTATTTTAAACCACTTGAAATCGACCGGCTATTGGAATACAAGCAAAAGGGTAACTATCATTCCTTCTTCTGCAGAAATAATTAGGTTAAGAAGTTGTTACTCGCTAACTACATTATATAGAACTTGATGTTAGAATTCTCTTCATCTACTCTTTAGGCTATCATCGCCACTTACTATCCCCATATCAGGAGGACTATATCTTGACGACCTCATATAAAAACGCATCATTGACGCATCATTGAGGCTAATATTTTAACTTCCGGTCGGCGGGTCTAAACGAACTTCCACTTGTAAATCAAGGTACTTCTAATCTTTTGAAATAAATGTTCGCTCTTTTTTGGTAAATTCTGTATCCTTGTCTATTGTCTAGTTTAAGCAAAACATCATAGATTGATAGATCCTTTAAATTAAAAGATCTCTTAAACATCTTTTTAGGAAATATACAACATTTTAAATTCAACACTCGAGATCAACTAAACGCATCAGTAACCACAGAATTTCCATCTGAATCAACAATTAAAATAGGTAACATACCAAATCGATTCTTATATCAAATATCAGTTATAAGGAAACTATAAAGTAGGCGAGAACAATAACTATTGTCTATGTACTGTTTTCTATGGTTTAGAATATCCTCATCACCCAATTAAAGAAAGGATTCTAGTTGTACTGACAAACCAGACTGCAGCGTCGAATTGCATTAAAATAATTCGTGCTCTTAAAGTAAGTGACCTTATTTATGATACGAATACTTTGTACACTAATATTTAGGTCTTGGTAAGATAACCTCTAGATAACCGTTATCATTTAGAATGTACTCAATTTTTTATCGCTAATGTCATTTACATGATCAGTTAGAGAGATATTAATATCAGAAATCTTCGATTAGACATCCAATATAAGAACCCACCAATCTTCAGATATTTCAGAATGGGCAATTCTATACCATGAGACATTGTCTCTTTTGACTTGTTGCTGACTTGTTGGTTGATCATTAAGGCAAGGAAATGAAATCTTTAAAAGTGTCATTGTAATAAAATAAGGTTGGTCAAAAGAAAATAGAAAGTATGAGACTATTAGAACAACATTGGATTGTTTTTCTTTTAAAAGAAGTGTCTTTTTAAGAGTAATGCAAGAATGTACATAATATTCTGTCTTTATGGTATTTTCCCCTCTTTTTAGATATTATCGTGGCTGCTCCAGAAGAAGGCGCTGGTTCGCCGAAACGCGCGTACAGATTAATTTAGCCACATTTTTCTCATGATAATTGTGTTTATTTTATGTAAACCTTATTTGTTGGATTAATTGCCTTTTTTAATGATGTTGTTATATATTTTTTGATTTATTGAGTTATATGTGTTAAATATAATTTGTGAATGTACATTATTTCAATGTGTTTTTAAAAAAATTTTGTGAATAAAATTGTACCTCCCCTTTTTACAAAAAAAAACAATGTTTTAAGCTCAGTTCATTTCGACCAACTAATTTGCTGTGTTGCCTAGATTGATACATACCAATTCATTTGCTTTTCCCTGGTCTAGGAACTCTATTTCCGTGCATTCAGGGGGTCCTTGATAAATATTCACACCCCATGATGCACTGGGCCAGGGACAGACTAATTTGCATGTAGCCAGGTTCTGAGCTGGGATGGTGCAGTGAGCTAAAAAACGGTGATGGATCAAGCCCTGATCTGTTGACTGGGTATGAGTGTTCTGTTTAATTCAGATACTCTGTCCATCACCACCCCCTTCTCTGAATCGTTTTGTCCACCATAAGCGTGGAAGGGTATACTCAGATGTGAGTCCCTTGCTCATTGCACCATCAGGATTCAAGCAAGCCGTGCCGAAGATGGCTGTAATGCCAGAAACCGGTCCCCGGAAGCTTGTTTCCTTCCCAGTATAAGAATTGGCTTGGTAGTTTGGCCTGCCCTGTTCCCATGATGCACTGGGCCAGGGACAGACTAATTTGCACGCAGCCAGGTTCTGAGCTGGGATGGTGCAGTGAGCTAAAAAATGGTGATGGATCAAGCCCTGATCTGTTGACTGGGTATGAGTGCTCTGTTTAATTCAGATACTCTGTCCATCACCACCCCCTTTTCTGAATCGTTTTGTCCACCATAAGCGTGGAAGGGTATACTCAGATGTGAGTCCCTTGCTCATTGCACCATCAGGATTCAAGCAAGCCGGGCCGAAGATGGCTGTAATGCCAGAAACCGGTCCCCGGGAAGCTTGTTTCCTTCCCAGTATAAGAATTGGCTTGGTAGTTTGGTCTGCCCTGCTCCCATGATGCACTGGGCCAGGGACAGACTAATTTGCATGTAGCCAGGTTCTGAGCTGGGATGGTGCAGTGAGCTAAAAAACGGTGATGGATCAAGCCCTGATCTGTTGACTGGGTATGAGTGTTCTGTTTAATTCAGATACTCTGTCCATCACCACCCCCTTTTCTGAATCCCCAACAGTCCTAGCAACGTGTGCATCAGAAATAGGGTAAACAATTCCAGTTTTGAGTAATACAACAATTAACAATAAGAAACACAAATCCACCCCACCCTCGTCCAGCAATCGTATCATGGTTGGTTACATTAGTCAGCATTTAAGATTTGGGCGTGAAACTATGTGAACAGGGATAGCTAACTTCGTTGTGGATGTCATGTGGTTGAGTAGGATCCTGAGCATCATCTGCTGCCCACTCCCCACCGTCTAATGGGCCGTCTTGTGCCTCAGTGGTGTGCTGTGTGGAGATCCATCAGAATAGTGTCCTAGTTAAAGGTAGTGATGGGAAATGTGTGCAACCATAAGTTATCCTCCCTATATAGTGAAAAACTTTCTGCCTGGGTCCATTCGAGGAGGGAGTGCATCCAGGCCATCAACGCTGGTCATTCATGTGATTTCCTGTGCAAGGTAATGCATTGTAGGAAATCCATTTAATTAATAAGATGTTTGGCTGTCAAAAATCCCAGATCAAGGAACCACACGGTGACTCTCTGTTTATGTGATAGAGGCCTAAGAGACATGTTTCCCATGTGTGCAAGGCAGGGCACCCTGTGCAAGTGGTTAAGTGAGCCGCTACTGCCAGTAGCGATAAAGAAATGGGCAGGTCCACAGCATGTGGAGCAGCTCTGCATTGTCCAAGTGACAGTGAGGGTGAGCTGCATCTGTGCAATGGAAGTAGATAATTATTTTGTCTGGGATAAAGTAGACCATGTGTATGATGTAAAATTGGATACGTCGTAAACAGGCATTGCGTGGAATATGAACTGGGCTTTCCAGTAAGGCAGCACATTCTTTGTCTGTGCAGGGGTGAGTCAAATCTCCCTTCCAGTGATGGTGGAAGGGCATGAGCTGTGATGAGGTACTGTATGAGTTTGAAGCGAGTCCATAAACCAATGTGTGAGGTGTCTGCCTGGTTCCAATACATAAAGGTATTGTTTGATGAAGTGTGTCAAATATTTTATGTCATATCGCCCAATTTGTTCCCTAGTGTTATGATTAGAGAATTATATAAGAAGTGGGCCGGGGTAGGCCATTGTGCTCCATCGTGGACTCATATGGGATGAGGGCACCATCGCAGTAAATGCCAGGTGGTGAGGTATGTTGTTGAGGTGATGTTGTGCCCCCCAGACATGCAAACCAGAACTATTACTGGTGCACAGGGAATCGCTGATCGCGTAAGGTAAAGACATCGATGAAAGTAGCGTATGCAAGTCGCAGAGGCAAAGTCAGGCGATATCAACTGGGTACATTGGTGGAACAATTGCAGAGTGGTGGGTAAGTTCCAGGTGGGCAGCATCATGGCAGTGTCAGCCAACTACAAGCCCACCAGCCTTTTAGCCACCCACTGGAGCTGAGAAGCAAGGTAGCACTGTTCCAGGTTCAGCACAGCGAGCCTACATTGGTCCTTGGGCAAATACATTTTCGAGAGCGCTACTCTTCAGCGTGAATTGTTTTAGATGAGTTCCCAAATTAGCTTCTCGAGGGAGGGAAATAATGGGGCTGGGATGTTATGGGGGAGGTTAGAAAAGTAATAGTGGAGACCGAGGAGGACAACCATCTTAAGGAAGGCTTTACACTCCACCACTGAGAGTGGTCATTTGCCAAAAACCCATCAGAGATTTGGGAGCTGTGGCAGCACGTGTGAGATTGCCATCAAATAGGTCCTTTAGTGAATGATAGACCTGGATGCCTCGGTGGAGGACTGCCAGGTTGTTAGAACTCCATTGAAAGTACAGTCTGGGTTAGGCTGGTCAGGTGTGGAGGGAAACAGGCAGGATTTAGCCCAATTTACTTTCAAGCCAGAGATATCAGCTTAGCAATTCATTGTCAGAGCGAGCTCGTCAGGAATCGAGTGCATATCACTGAGGTCAAGGAGCAGGTCATCTGCATAAAAATAGGTGGAGTGGATACCACCATCCAGGGGATGCTCCAGTCCACACTCTGCCCCCAATGGACAATTGAGAGGGGCTATATTGCAAAGGAGAAAATAAACAGGGATAGTGGACAGCCCTACGAGTGCCTCTGTGTATGTGAACAGGTTCCACATAAGGGTGCCTGTTTTGACCCTGGGGATTGGCTGGGTCTATAGTAATTTGACCTGATACTGTAGCACAGCAGGGTTTCAAACAAGAAGGCCTTCGCCAGGGAGTTAAAGGCCTTCTCTTTGCTTATTTACTTCTAGTCTACGTGTTCCTTCAGTTCTTGACAACAAAATGGGAAGATAAACAAACACAAACAGTTTTCAGACGTTTACCCTAGTCTTGTCTATGTGCAGAAGCCAGGGCTTGCACAGCTGCATGACTCATGAAATCACGAAGAAACAGCATGAAGAACAGTTGCACAATATCAAATGTATCCTCTCACACAGCCTCTGTGCCAAACCTTAATCTCTCAGCTCATGGAATCACCTCTCTCTCTGTCTCTCATTGTCACTAGTTTTACATACTTTTCAGGGCTCCTCTATTCAATGATATTAAAGATAACAATCAACATGTTGCCTGTTATTAAATGTTACTGAGAGCAACAATCAACATTGCTTTTGACCTGCTTACGAGCTCTGCTACTCATTGTTGATACGAACAGTGGGACAAAACAACATTAAACAACGTGAAGCACAGTGAACGCTTCTGCAGCACGAAGAACTGCTGATCTACCAATTCACACTGAAGCCCACACAAAACAACATTTTTTATAGAAACCAAACAAAGTTAAATACAATTATACATTCGACATTTGCAATCAAATATGATGAATATATATAACGCAATGGGGGTTTAAAGCAGAAAAAGAGAAGGTTACATCACCATGTCTGTAGAAATGAAAAATTCTAAGAGGAATATGACAAAAAAGATGGATTTCCTAGAATGCATTTACAGTGATGTTTCAGGTTTGTTAATGCATCAAATTAAACATTAAAGTTATACTATAGCCTTATAGCCCGCCGTAGAGGGCTAATCCGGCTATTAAAGGCCCTCTCCAGCGTTAAAGGCCCCGAGCTGAAGGAGAGGACCTTTAACAAGGGAGAGGGACTTTAATAGCGGTATAGCCCATCTACGAAGGGCTATAAGGCTATTAGAACATTCTGTCACTAGAGGACAGAATGTTCTAACAAAAAAAACAAAGCCTTTTGGGAGCGCGAGGGGATTGGAATCCCCTCAGGTTCCCTGATGCCTTTGTTCACAGCCAGAGCTGTGACAAAGAAACATTGGAATGTTGGAGCACCAGGCTTATACCAGCGATTATAAGCCCAGAGCACTCCATTGTTTTCAATGGAGCTCCCATCATTCCAATGTTCTAATAGAGTATATCTACGTTTTTATAGCATTATCAATGCTGTGGTCTTTAATAAGACCTCTAGTGGAGTCCCATTTCCTTGGGCTTTGGAATGGTGAGTTTTGGCGCACCGAGGAATAAAAAAGTGGCAAGAAGCTTAGGCGGGATCAGTGACGAGCGCCATCTTCTCCTTCCTGGGTTCATAAGATTCCTACAGATTCCATATGGTCCGAGTAGAAAGAGAACAGGGGTGACACCACTGCCCTCCCACTGCAACCCTTGCTCCATGACTGGCCATGTACAAGTTGGAGGTTCAAAACTACCAATCAATTCTTACATTGCGGGTGTTTAATGTGCTGCTGATGGGCACTATTGCATGGACACCTACATCTATTTAAAGGCATCACCTTGAGTTTGGTGGCTGGGGGACATCCAGTAATGCAGAAAGAAGTTGGATGTTCCAGACTATGATGTAAAATAGAATTTTAATAATCAATGTTTATTCGACATATCCTTGGCTACTTGCATACCACATCAGCTCAAACAGAATTGCAATGTTGCGTTTTCTGGGATGTTTCCATTTTACTCTGCCTTCTCTAACAGTGCAGGGTCCCATTTTCCTACAGTATTTTGGAATTCGAAGGAATTTCACTCTCATTGGATAAAGTAACTGAGGTATTTGGACAATACCGCACCCCTTATTTCCCAAACCAGCCCTCTCATCCACCGTGTGGCTTCAGGTCGTATTTCCACTAATTCCTCTTTCACCATATCTTGCTTCTAAAAAGGTATTTGTGGGCAACGGCAGCAGATTCCTGTCAACAGCTCGATGTCCTGTATCACATGTATACTGATGCAATAGTACCCATTGTTTCACACTACAGAAGTCGATAACCTCGACTTACAAAAATATTGCATCTAGGATATTGTCTACCACTACATCACCAAGGTAAGGATACAATTATTATAATCTCCACTTCTACTCATATTTACCTTGTAGTCGTTAAATTGGTGTCCTAGTGTTGTTTTCATGTATTACATTTATCATATTTGATGTAGTGGAGGATCACCAATGTTAATGTTAATGTTAATGTTATGGTGTGTTTTGTATAGCGCTCGGCTACTCCAAGGAGTGTCCCGGCGCTTTTAACCTAACCAATAGAACCTCATTATGCAAGCAGCCTTTAATCTCTGCTGCAAAGGAGCAGCGCCGGCTTTAGTGATGGTGGCAACCTGTGCAACAATCATTTCGGTGCCCGCGCACCCCACGACCACCTCCTCAGATTCTCTTACACCGCCTGGCAAAAGTACCCCTCATCTCTCCAATCATAAGTTATTGTTAAACACAGTGCCCCCCTTGCCCCATGTCAGCGCCCCCTCTACAGGCCAGCGCCTAGTGTGGCCGCAACAGTCGCACTGGCCTAAAGCAGGCCCTGTAAATGAGCATAAATGGAAAAATGCACAAACCAGTTGTTCCCCTTTTCAAGCAGGTCCTGGTGCAAATCAATGTACCACATTAGGAGGTGACACTGGCAAGAAAAAAAATTCAAGTTTAGTAAATATAAGTAAATGTATGAGCTGTGCATGAAAGCTCATTAGACATATTACATTTATCATAAGTGGCACTTCTTTTAAACTTGGAAACAATAAGAAAAAACAAATACTACTTAGTGCACCATAATTAAAATAGGAGAAGAGTTAGACTCATCTGACCTTGAGCAGAATATATAAGAATGATCATCTGTGCTGGAAATCGACAAGCGATATCCAAAGAGAATGGCAAATAGAACAGAGACTAGGAAGCACAAAGTGACAAATACAATAACAAAGGGAGCTGACATAGCGTGACTACATAAAATTATAGTGCTCTGATAACACAGTTGCAGTTAATCAGTAGACTTCTCCAAGTGACAGAGACCAATCTGAATAAATCGAAGCAAAATAACAAGTCTGAATGCAGGCCCACAGAGCTGGGTGGAAAGCCAAATTAACTTCTGTTTTTAAACATGTAGCTTAGGCTTTATTGTCAATAAACTAACAGGAAATAAGTACATTCCACTAATGATCAAAAGACAATACTTTGCAAGGTATTTGATGGTGACACCTGATGTATGTAATTGCCCATACGTATTGCATGATGAGCACTAAAATGTGAAGGAAAATAAACTCTGTTGATCCGTGACATAGCATGGCGAACATGTAGAGAGATGACCACTCAAATACTAACAAAATGTAACTTAATTATAAAAGACATTTACACCCTGGGGACAGGTATGATAGAAAGGAATTTTGGTAATTTACTGTGTCTCAAACAATAATTTTTTTCGATAATTGCATACATATTCCTCTCCTTACGATAACAAACAGCACCCTGTCAATCAGAACCAATAATTAGGGTGGAGAGTTCACATTACAAGTCGTTTTCTGCAACCACTCTTTACTTCAGCACTAATCTCATGCTGGACAGGACAGAGTTATACCAAACAATAACAATGAGTAAATACATTACATTATTTAGATTACTTCACTGTAGGGTTCACCACAGCCCGGGAGCATGAAAATGAATATGCCACACACTGAGCCCTAGATTGTACGTCTTTCTTCCTCAACATACAATCACACACTGTTCTCCGATTACATCATAACCATTAATAATCACACCTTAACACCTCCCAATCTGTTATGTGTTTCCTCTGTCGAGGCCACCCAGAACCACCAGTGTCATAGAACACATTTTCTCACAACACTACATTTCCCCTCTTGTTAAATAAAAAGTACAAACAACCGTTATATTACATTTCTTCGATATGTCGTTGAGGCCCCCACACAAGTCAGCCACAGTGAGTGACATGAAGTGGTTGAGATGCACTCTATTCATCACTGAAGGTACAGGTTCTGATGCTTGATCTGGACTGTCAAGTGGAACAGCCTCTCTTGTAAGTGCTGGAGCTGACAATCGCAGAGGTAAGTGCTTAAAGTGTGAAGAGCCTCATGTGATGGACTGTCCCAGATGATGGGCTTTCAACATGTTTCCTTTGTATGTCACAACCCTCAGAGGAACGACAGCAAACGGTGTGCCTGTTTTCCGCTTTCACTTCTGCTTGACCAGGACTAAGTCACCTTCATGGAAGATTGTTTCTCGGGCTCGCCGATGCAGACTGGCGTACGTCCTAATTTTTAACTTTTGAGAAGTGCGGGTGACACAAACCTTATCAGCACTCATGGAGCAGTCTACTGTCCATTGTGGCAGTTTGGTTCTGATGGTGCTGATGGCTCTCCCAAATAACAAGGTGGTGGAACGTTCACCCATTGTGGAGTGATGAGTTGAATGATAGGCACAGAGGGCTTGATACAGGGCTTGCTTTCATTCAATACCCTCCATTGATTCCCACAGAACTACAGTTTTGAGGGTACCCATGAATCGTTTCACACCATTTGCTTGGGACCACAGAGATGTACTCTTTTAATGCAAAATGTTCATTCTGACTGGAAACTCGCTGAGTTCTTTGCTGTTGAATGGCCATTGTCAGATTTAAAAATGGTGGGTACTCCCACACTCTAAAGATGTTATCCACACACCCAATGTCCTTGTCATGAGTTGTTGATGATAACTCCTCTGCCAACGGGAAAAGTGAATACTCATCGATACCTACCATGAGATGATGACCATTTCCTAGGAGCGCAAAGAAATCAATGCTACTCTTTCCCAGTTCTGTGTCGAATGGTGTCGAAAGGTCAGACATTGTCAATGGATTTTGCGTCCTTTTGAGGCAGTTGCAAAGATGGCACTCCTTTAGTTCCCTCTCAACTCGCTCATCTAAGGGCGGGACTCAATGACATGTTGTCTTACTCTATCAGGTATGACAATTCTTAAGCCTCTCAATACAACACTTTCCTTACTGTGGTCAATTCATCTTGAACATTTCTGAATTTTTGAAATTCTACATCTCCAGCAAGAGGTTGAACACTCCTTTTCCAGGATTGAGTAGAAAATATGTCCTTGAGGATAAGCATGAACTTATTAGCATTGGTACCAGCAACACTCTGCTCAATGGATAGGGCTGCTGGTGTATTGGACCTCACATTGAAGTTAATGGACTCCTCAGCTTTTTTGGATTTTGAATTGCAACGGTTTAGCGGTATTCATGAAAATTAATCAACAAGGTTCTGGTCTTTACCCAGCTTGTGTACAATTGAGTAGGTGTACTCTTGCAGTCTCAAACCTCACCGCTCGATGTTAGGGGGCAACTTAGCTTTCAGATTTCTAAAAATGGAAAGCAGCGCTTGAAGGTCTCTTATAATAGGGAAACGTTTTCCACATAGAAATATTTGTAAATGTTTGCAGACCCACACTAAAGTCATGCTCTCCTTCTCTGGCTAGAATAGGCATGGTCTGTGTCAGACAAGCTTCGACTTGCATAGGCTACAATGTGTCTCTGGCCATTCAGATTACCGTTATGTTGAGCAAGGTTTGCACCCATCCCCACCGGGCTACCATCTACTTTGATCTCAGTTTGAAGTTTGGTGTCAAAGTAGGCCATCTCAGCTGCATTCTCAATTGCACTTTCTATTCTTTTGAAGCTTTGATCACATTCATCAGACCATTTGAACAGGATATTTTGTTTTGTCAGTTCTTTCAATGGAGCACTCACAGTGGCAAAATCATGAATACATCTTGAACAGTAACTGGCAATGCCTAAGAAGGATCACAGCATAGTGACATCTTGTGGCAAGCAAGTAGTTGATAGTTCTTTCACTTTATTAGGGTCAGGAGTCATTCCTTCACCAGACAATATGCGTCTAAAATATTATTTTGGTTTTATGAAACTAACACCTTGCTGGGTTCAGACTGAGACTCACATCAGCAAGTTACTGGCACAATTGTGCAAGAGCCTTGTCCTGCTATTTTCTGCTCCAAATACCAGTATATCATCACTGTAGTTAAAAGCATTTGTGACAGGTTGTATTATTTGATGTGCTACATCCAGAAATATTTCTCTGCGGCTAACTTCACTTCAAATCTCAACCTTTTGTATCTGAACAGACCAACATAAATTGAAAAAGGACTGATGTACCTGCAATTCTCTTCCAATCGGCGTTGATGATATCCCTTGTTCAGATCCAGTTGGGAGAAGTCTTTGGCGCCTTTCAGCTGCATGATCATTTCTGCTGTGTGTGGACCCGAATGTCTTTCTCTCTTGATCACTGTGTTGGCCTGGCACATATCAACACAGATGTGCATTTCATCCTCATGGTCCTTTTTTGCACCACCACTATGGCTGACACCCATGGTGTATGACCAGTAGAGCTCTCAATGATGTCATGTGTCAACATCATTTTTTGTTGTTTCTCAACAGTTTTAAGTGGAAAGCAACTCTGTGAGGCCTTTGGAAAAAAAGAGCAAATGCATTCATTGATGTGAAGTCACACTTTTATCATCTTGAGCCTGCCTAGGCCATTAAATAACAACAGGAACTGATTCACAACCTCAGATTGAGTGTGGAAGTTGAAATTGAGCGAAATCAGTCCTGTGTCAGCAATAGTGGCAAAACTTAGTAGGCAAGATCTGAACGAAGCTCCTTGTATAACATGAATTGACACCTGCACAGGTACTCCTTTATGTTTTAATGTTGCCGTGAATGACCTTTGACTCTGAAATGGTTCAGAAGTAGCCCATGTTTATACTTTGCGCACATCCATCATCTTCACTGGTACTCAACAATGACGCTGACAAGCCTTTGTTGGATGATGTTGATTCTGAATGACTTTATCTGGTTTCTCCTTTTCATAAATGATGTTATCTTTCGGCTTTGTGGGTGATGGAGTAGTGGAGAAACACACATGTTTGTATACCCCTGTAAAATTAACTGTAAAATAACTGTAAAATAACTGTATTAATAGTATGATGCATGGAAATTAATCCATAAAATGCACTTAGACACTTATATTAGACGTAGGAAACTAATTGCAAACTGCAAAAATGTATCTACTAACCATTGTGAACGAGTCATATTAATATAATGCTATAGCATTGAAACAGCATGTATGTTTTGCTTGAATAGAAAATATGTTTTTATCGTGGCAAAAGAAAAAAGTGTACTTGGTAAGTAAAATAAAGCTATATGTCACGCTTATGCTAGGTAATTACTAATAAGGGACATTAGTATGGTGGGAGGTAAACAGAAAAAGTATAATTCTAAATATACCGTCTGTTGTGTTTGTTTTCCACTAGTTCTCATTGAGGCCTACACGGCCTGATTGTTGAAAACGGCTGCTGGTTGCAGTGTTGGCATCGGCTAATAGAGAGAGCCTCTACGCATGCGCGTGAAAAGAAGCTGAAGCAGCATGAATGGTACACAGAGCAAAGTGATGTCAAGGCCACCTTGACCTAAAGTACAAAATGTTGCCAAAGGATGTTTGCTTCCAAGACCATGAGAAAGGAAGAGCATGTTGTGAAAATGGAATTACAAGCATAAACGGAGATGACATCTATGGGAAAATGTTGAGAATCGTTTGGGTGAGGATAACATGAGGTGATCATAGCCACCCCCCTAATGGACCAATCAGAATGAACTGTGGACCCTAAAAGTTTCAATTTTAAGTTAGATAGTTAGTGAAAAAGGGTATAAAAGAGCTTTATCGAAAGGGTAAAAGAAGATTGCTCCATGGATTTATTTTGCACCACGATATGCTTTCAGTTTCAACTATTCCAAGGTGCTAGAGACTTTGAAATATTTTTGTACTTTAAATTTGGCGCAATGAAGACGATTGAATGCAGAATATTCTCTCTTATTATAAAAAAGGGGCGTTAAGTAGAATAGAGAGACAGATTGAGACATGTTCAACCATGTTATTTCCTAACAGGACTTGGTAATATGATTTCTAAATTGTATTTCCTTTTAACATGTACTAAGTAACATTCTTATTTCTTGCTTGTATAAATAAACTAAATTCCGTTTTCTTTAAAATGAATTAGATACATTCAAAAAATTTAAACATTTAAACTTGAGTTGTGATTTACTTTATTAAAAAATGTTATGATAAATTAAATGCTAAGCTTATATTTTTACTATGATTAAGCTGGCATTGTCTCCATCAACTAACTTCTACTAGATGATCTACTGATCAAAATGGTGGAGTACCTTGGTGTAGGGTTACCAGATAACAGATTATTAGCATGTGGAAAGAATTATTTTATAAATGTATATAATGTATATAATATGAACCTAGGTACTCCTATAAGCAGCAACATGCCTTCTTTGTCACTGATTTTGGAGTCAATTGTATGTGAGTATGAAAGAGTATATGACTCGCAGTGCTATGGGCCCCACTGATGAGTAAAGTAATTTGCTCCTGGGTTTGGTACTATAGATATTGAGGGTTATTGGAGAGCCGTGCTTGAACATGGGCATAGTGAGAATGCTTTTGGAACCTACTGTTGTCCACTGTCTCTTCTCGCTGTGCAGTGATAAGTTTCTTTTTTGCTTTCCAAACCATTATGAAGTGGCTCTCTTTACTGAAACCTTTGCACATTTGTCCTGTGGCTGGACAGTTGCCTTCACGTAGAAATTAAAACCCAAATTGGAAATACAATTTTTTCCTCTGTGAGGTCATTGAAGCTACCTTGTGGTTGCTTTTCATGATCAATAATGATTCACTCTTTGCTGTTCCAGCTTTCATGTAGACAGTGTATTGATCCGCCCTTTCATCAGCTCTTGCAGCCATTAGTATTTTCTCTCTCAACATGCGTCTTCTGAACAAGTCTGAAAGACAGCCATTGATGACTCTGAGGTGAATGGCTTCTTCGCCATTAAACTCACTAAATGTACAGTGTTTGATAAGCACATCACGTCTTCAACAAACTCATCCATCATTTCATGATCTAGTTGTCTTGCTTGGTTGAAAAGGTACCTTTCCTAGTCAACGTTCGGCATCTGATTAAACTTGGCTTTTAATGCTTCTTTGATTTGACTGTACAATATTTTATCAGTCTGTGAGACCTTCTCTATCACTTTATTTACTCCCTCACCAGCATGGTTTTTTAAGTGATGATTTTCTTGTCATCTACTACTTCGAGGGCATCTATGAATTCATCAAACGTCTCGATCTATGCTGTCCAACTGACGCCAATATTCTGCTTCTTCTGTGTCAAATGGTGGTGGTGGTTCAGAAACAAAGAGGAATTGTACTTCACACTCTTTTCTTCTGCTATTGAGATTATATGCAGTTCAAATGTCGTAAGCTGTTCTTCTGAGACGATACATTCTGTAAGCATGGGCCTTGAACCTGTACTTGTGTTACCATGTTCGATCGAAGGTCATAAGGCATCATCTTCTTTCTTGATGGTAAGTAGCGGTTTTGTCTCTCACTGCTTTTAACTTTTTGCATCATTCCTGAATGTGGCTGCCTGTATTATTTCACTTTGTATCGATAATGGCTCTTTGTTGTCCTGTGGTGCATTATTTTGTCTTTTGGCCTTACAATTGGGTTCCTGGTGGACTTTCTGAATGCACTCCTCTGCAGGTCTCTTCAAGGGCCATTTATGGTTGGGAGCCTGGCTTCAGTTCCACACATGCTAACTTCAAATTGCTTCTCATCAAATTGAGTGCACGTGCACACATGAGCAGTTTACCATAATATTTCTAATTTCCAGGGGGAGCAGTCTCATTTCTTTGGGGCACAGATCCCACACTTGTCACCAGTTGTAGCATCCTCCCCAGCCTTGAAGCAGGCAAATGAATATGTCACACATGGAGATCTGGATTGCACATTTTTATTCCTCCACATACAATCACACACTGTTCTCTGATAACATCATCATTTATAATAACCATACCTTTAACCACCCCATCAGTTATGTATCTCCTCTGTTGAGTCTTCCTAGAGTAACAAGGGTCCTAGCACATTTAGTCTCATGACACTACAGTCACTGTGTTGAAACTGAAACAAAATGACTTGGTCACTCCCGGTAAGGCCTTGATAAAGCAGGAACAACTATGCAACTACCTCTTTTCAGACAAAACTATGCCTTTCTCTGTGGTGTATCATGATCGGCTGTGCTAGCACAGAAACGAGTGCCTCTTGATGTGCATGTCAGACATAAAAAACATTTGCTTAACCTGCTGTATCTTTCACTTAGGCCCTGATTATGAGTCGGTCAGAATTACAAGTTGGATGTTGTTTAATTCACCCAGTAAGGACTGGGTGTGTTAAATATGTCACTTTTTGGAAAATGTTGTCAGATGAAACTTGCCAGAAACATGTACAGGATTTAGTGTACCATCCAGGTAAGCACCAAGCTACCGAAGGTATTCCTCAAAAACTCAGTGCAGCTGTTATTTAGTGCATCCGATATATAATACCTTGATTCAGAGGAACTCGGTATCAGGGTCTAAGGACTTGATTTTCAGGCGGGACAGTTTGAAAATGATGGGCAAAGTTTGTCCATTTCTCTTTCTGAAATGTACAGTCTGAAAATACTTTGCACTCTGCAGGTGCATAAAACAGGCACTCTGTTCTGCACCAGGAAACCCCATCATTACACAGCTTCAAGCTCCCATTGTATTTGATATATAGATGCTTCTCTTTTCTCACATTGATGACTGTAAAACTCCCATTGTGAACAGTAATCTGATGCTTTGTGGCTAGGTTTGTGACAATTACACCTCATACGAACACCGATACAAATGTATATATTACAGAGTGCCACTCTACACTACTCTACTATATGGCACTCCATCCTACACCACAGTACTCTATGATATAACACTCTATGACACAACATTCAATAGCACAACACTCTATGCCTTACCACTGTGTGATATTCCACTCCATGCATTTTACACCACTTTACACCACCACATTCTATGCCACTCTTGTCTATGCAATCCCACTGTACACCACTCCGCTCCATGCCTCTCCACTTCAAAAGAGAAAAATGCACAAACCAGGTGTTTTCCTTTCCACGCTGGTCAAAGTTGCAACCCAATGTAAGGAGGTGACAAAAGTAAAAATACAAGTTTATTAAATTTCAGCAAATGGGTGTGTTGTTTGTGAAAAGTCCATTATAAATCTTACATTTTATAATGCGTTGCACTTCTTTTAAACCTGGAAACAGTAAGGAAATGCAAACCATTCTCAGTGCATACAAATTCAAAAAGAAAACAGTTAGAAACACCTGAAAGTTAGCTGAAAATAAACAAATTATCACCTATGCTGGAATTTGGCAGGCAATATCCAAAAGAAAAGGAAATCGAGCTGATCAGGTAGTGGAACAGAGATTAGGAAGCACAAAGTGCCAGATGCAATAACAAAGGGTTCCGACATAGAACGACTACATGAAATTATATGGCTCTGACAACACAGTTGCATTTAATCAGCAGTCTTCTCCAAGTGACAAAGACCAATCTAAACAAATCAAAGCAAAATAGGAAGACTGAATGCAGGCCCACAGAGCTGGGTGGAAAGCCAAATTAACTTCTGTTTTTAAACAGGTAGTATGTCTTTATTGTCAATAAATCAACAGGCAACACGTGCATTCCCCTAATGCCTAAAATACAATACTTTGCAAGTCATGAGATGATGACACATGATGTATATGTTGCCCATAAATGTTGTGTGATGAGCACTGTAATGTAATGTGATGCTCAAGACAATAAAATAAACTCAGCTGAGGGAACATGATGAACATGTAGGGAGGTGACCAATAAAATGCAAACTAATTTTCGAAATTCAACAATTATCATAATTACTTAGTATTAGAATTTTTACCCCATCGAAATCTTTCCCTTGCATCTCCGTACAGAATGTTGTGAATTCGCTAGCCATACTAATTGAATAATAACTCACCCTCCAGCATGCACATTTTTCTTATAAATTATTTAATTTCTGTTGCCATGCGTGTTGTTAGGAATGCTAATATTTAGCATGCTATAAATGATGTAATATGATAGGGTATAAGCAGTGCATGGAGAAAGCCCATCATTTTCTGAAGTAGAGGAGGTATTATTCTATGGCACCTTGCCTAGAGAAGATCTGGCCCTTAGTCAGAATGTATCTATTCACAGCCATTGAACGGTTTACTTAACGCCAGTTCCACTTCAGTCCCAATACTTTGCTTTAGTAGAATACAACATAAAGCATGTAGGAAAATACAAGGCTGGCTGAGATGGACACAGTAGACAGTAAACATGACTCTCCTGCCTCTTTCTCTGCATGGAGCACACTTTACAATGATGACATGGTCAATCCTTTTTGGGTGTTGCAGAAATGCGATCAGCAAAGTGTCGCTCCTGCAGCCTTGTCACGTCCTCCAGAAAATATGAAGTGGAGGCTGCTGCTTATGTAGCAGTAAGACTTTCAATAACAGACTACTGAAAGTCAAGGAAAGACATGAGTCTCCTGTTGTTGTCTGACAATAAAAAACATAAACATTTTATGTTGTCGTCTGGATCAGGTGGCTAAACAGTTTCTTATACCAAGTGCAAGTTTTATGACTCACATTGTATGGCGGAAGAACCTGATCAATCTTGTCCACTCAGCTCATGTACTTGTTGTAATCAATTATACAGGTGAGCTTGTGGACTTTGGTCATCTGACCCCAAACATTGACTGGGGAAGTGCTCTCATCATGACTTGCAGTGAGAACATACACATACTGCCTATCCAATAACTTTACTGCGAACAGTTCGTTGGAACGCAAAGCAGTGCTTTGGGTTTTGTGGAGCTTCTTGCAAACATGCTCCGGGGGATTGAAGCTAGCCTGCCTGAAGAAGGGTCACATATCCTGAAACCGGTCCCAGGATGCTTGTTTCCGGTCCATGGAGGACCTGGCCTGGCAGTTCGGTCTGGACTGCTCCCAGGGGGCACAGTGTCAAGACTGATTTGCATATGGCTGGGTCCTAACTGGGGTGGCGTAGTAGATAAAAGAAAGTTGGATTTAACCCAGATCTTCTGACTGGGGAGAATGTTTGCATTATCAGCATTCCGTCCATCATTCGTTTGCTACAACACTTTTCTCTCTAAGTGGGATGGGTATGCCCAGATGTGGTTCCCTTGATCACTGTGCCACTGGATTCAGGCTAGCCTGGCTGAAGTAGGGTGACATACCCTGAAACCGGTCCCTGGATGCTCGTTTCCGGTCCAGGCAGGACCGGGCCTGGCAGTTTGGGTCTGACCTGTTCCCCTGGGGCACAGGGTCAAGGCTGATGTGCATATGGCTTGGCCCAAACTGGTGTGGCATAGTGGGCAAAAGAATGATGGATTTAACCCATATCTTTTGACTGGGGAGAATATTTGCATTGTTAGCATTCCATCCATCATTTGTTTGCTATAACACTTTTCTCTCTAAGTGGGATGGGATGCCCAGACGTAGGTCCTTTGCTCACTGTGCCACTGGATTCAAGCTAGCCTGGCTGAAGAAGGGTGACATACCCTGAAACCGGTCCCAGGATGCTTGTTCGGTCTGGACTGTTCCCCTGGGGCTTAGGGTGAAGACTGATTTGCATATGGCTGGGTTTAAACTGGGGTGGCATAGTGGGCAAAAGAATGATGGATTTAACCTAGATCTTTTGACTGGGGGAGAATGTTTGCATTGTCAGCATTCCGTCCATCCTTTGTTTGCTGTAACACCTGGGGAATCCTTTGCGGCAACAACAAACAGTATCACCGGCCACAGTGCCAGTTTTGTAGAGCTCCCTGAACAGCTCTACCCCGTATAGAAATTGTCCAAATAAAGGTTATAACTTGGGGTGGGCGGAGCTCACCGAGTGGCACTACACGGAATTCTGCGGAGTTGCATAAAAACTCCATAAAATTCCACTGTGGTGAGTTTTGGCTCTTTTCAAGCAGGAATCAGCATAAATTAAAAGTTACTCTTTTAAGTGGAGGGCTCGGATTCCATGCCTTGACAACCACCCTGCCCTCACAATCGGGCTCTAATGTTTATTTAACAAAAAGCAAAGTGAATAGTCACTGTCTGTTAATAATTTTCCCTGGTGAAGGTTTCTTCAACTCACCTAAAATGTTGACAGTCCGATGTGTTTATTCTTCTGAAGAGCGTTGTGGGACATGCGATATGTAAAACACCCGGGCAGACCCTGTAAGAGATGACACTCTTGGGCAACTCGACTCGAAGACTGGGCACGGACTGAGGACACCAACTAAAAAACATAACAATACCGCTAACATACATGCTAGCACAACACTGACCTGTCCAGCGCTTTGCCCTTCTGTCACTTTCAATTCCTCATCATGAGTAGTAAGCGCTACATAAATACTCCCTCCTTGACACAAACACAGTAACAACATAGGCATAGTAAAGAACTCGGAAAAGGACTTAAGTGCAACACCCCTCCAACAGCATCCATTTTGGATCGGGAAAATGTAAACACTTTTCTAATTTAGATTGAGGACATCAGTCTTTTCTCTGTACAACAGAGCAAAAGTGAAGAAGCATTCATGCTACTGCAGTAGAAGCCTTTGAGTTTTCGGCATTTCGCCAGATATCAGGTTTCCCAGATTTCTGTCTACCAAGCTCATCTAGTCAAAGTTTATTTTTCTGTAATGTGGGAGTTACAATTCATGGAATCTGAGCCCTCTTCTTAATAGAGTAGCTTTTAATTTATGCTTATCCCTGCTTGAAAAGAGACAAAACTCAACTCACATCACATGGCAATATCATCATGGCATGTTCTTGGTCTGCAAGATAACTAGTCGTGGGTGCCGGCAAACTCCACTAAGCGACATAGACAGAGTTTTTATCATACTCTGCCTTCTAAGCGGAAACAGGAGTGACACAAACTCTCTAAACTCCGCTGGCAGAGCAGAATATACAGCCCGCCCTTATTTATAAACTGTGTGAAGGAGTAGCTGGACAAGCTCCCATACAATCTTTCCTATGACTCCTAGCAAGGGAGGGCAGCCAACCGTATTTTGGGTGGAGTCCTTCCCTGTATACACTCTCAAGCTGTGCACATAGCCATTCGAACTCTTACGCAGCATGTGCAGCTTGATGCCATAGTGAGCTCATTTGCTCACAATGTACTGCCTGAACAGCAGCAGCCCTCTGTGCAAGATCAAGGAGGACTCATCAAAGGCTATATTCTTTCTAGAGTATAAACCTTTGGAAACCTGCCAGACAAATGTTCCATTTTTTTTCAACCAGGACCTGAAGAGGGAAGGTATACGCCAGATCAACCTCCAATCATCAAATATTCAAACACAAAGAATCTGGCCTTCTCTGGCAACACTCATATATTTAGCGTATGACTGGTGTAGGGGGATTATTTTTATTTCCACCCAACCTCTGCTGCTCAATTATACAGTGTAACCTAGTCCTCTGTGCCCATTCCTCTAATAATTTCAAAAAGAAAAATTGTAAGTCTGGTCACTCATCAAACGACATACCCTCTATAATTAAGTGTATGTATACCACAAAGAAAAATTTGTGGAGAGATGAGAAAGTACTTCCCGTGCCCACCACCTGAGAAGCTATTGGTAGGTTCTCAACAGCTTGCCTGCATTTTTGTCATCATCAGTAACTTTCTCATATAGAAAAGACATTGTATGTCCAATAAAAGAGAGGTGTCAAAAAGAATGCAGTGTGATCAACATATCACTAAAGAAAACAGAAAAGAAAATAGAGACAAAATTGAGCTAAACTCACATATATGGTTGTACCCTTTTTAATCCGAAGTGAGAGCTTGCTCAACATTAAAAACATAGCATATTGTAAACCACTTCAAGGACGGCCAACATGTTTCATTGCCTTTATAGTTTTGTGGCAAATTCATCAGGGTAATGTAACCGAGGTCAACAATCACCTCCCTGAACATCTGACATTGAATTACGAGTGACTGACAAACAAACAGAAATAAATTATTAACAATTAGAAACACCCCCATTCACAGCTTACTTCAGGGCAGGTATTGGTAAAATCAGAACAAGGATTGAGACATAGCCCCAAATCCTGTCCTTCAGTGATCATTATATTTACCTAGTGGGAGCCATGGGCCCACAAACCAGCTCTCACTCAGTCTCGAGGGTATATATCTCTTATACTTTGATCCCTCTCAAAAAGCACAGCCTTTGCTTATAGGTTCATCTGTGGAAATACACACATATCATTATATACATCTAAAATTGCCCCTCGATGTATCACAACATCGTCAGTTTCGGTTCCATAACTGGGACTTGGCCTAGGTTTGATCATTCAGTACAAAGGTTTATGCTATCATGTCTCTATGTTAACTTAATTTCTTGAGGCATACACTTGATAACTCAATTTCAAACCATGCCTCAAGCCATCACCAACTACATGCTCGGCCATACCTTGGCTGTTATGCGAGGACCGGCCGAGATACCTAGACCGCAAAGCACACTTTTATAAAAACAAAAAACATCCTTTCACTCATATCCCACTAGAGTATCTACATCACGGAAATCTCCTGATGACGGGCATCCCACTATACACACACTCTTACCCCTAACCGACGACCTTTGCGCCGTATCTCAACCTGGTTTAAAAGTACTGCGGCCAATCTGTTGCGGCGTTGCGTCAGTCATGCGGTCATATGACCGCTACTCAGGGGATTAATTTATGCGCCTTCTTGGAATTACCAAAACACAACTTATAGACAACACCACATAGATCTGATGCAAAAACGATGCAGCTTGCTTAAAATATCAGCACAGATATCCTGGCGTATAGATGTAGATACACGACAGACAGGAATATAACTTACCCCGTATGTCAACGCCGCTGACTGGCGTATGGATGCAGTTAAACTCATGGCAGTTTCACAATCTTGTAAACACTCTACTATGGCATTACGTGATTCATGCCCATCACTAGTCCGCCACCCTGAGACTTGGGCTCCATCTTAAACATCCCCAGACATCAACTTGTAAGGGACCACTAAATCAATTTTGTTTTAAAACAGAATAATCCGCCTAGTATTGGCGTCTCTAATCACACAAGTCATTGCAATTTGATAAAGATGTAAAATGAGTATAACGTTATCAGCTGTTCTAACAGGCCATCTTATGCGAAACAAAATACCTTGTATTCCACCCGACTTCGGGAATGAAGCGGGAGCCATATGGGACACCCAAGTCCATAATACCTGAATGTCACTAGGCACAGGGATCATGCCATGACCCCATGCCCAAATCGATACAGAGGACATAATCTGCAAACAGTTGTAGCTTCATAGCTTCAACAATATTCTTCAATGTAATGCTCTAACTATTATTCAAACAGTTCTCATGACTCCAATCAAAGCCAAACTTCCCATAAGTACGTCTTGCGGAAGACAAGTTCGCATTGATGTATTTCATAAAAGGGAAGAGTGCCCTACCCACTAATGCATGAAACCGTCTTACTTATTCAAATTAGGAACAATTGCTCCTGTCTCATACAGGCCATACCCTTTCCCCATATCAAGTTTGTGAAACCTTGAAAGACTTGAGACTTATTGTCTCTTGTTTGCAGTAGTTGGCACCAATCCGGTCCATTTTTTGCATCAGCCGAGGACGCCAGCGCCGCGAGTAGCAAAGCAGCAGAGCAGCAGAGCTGTGTGGAGAGAGCTCTGTCACGCCGCCATCTACCCTCAGCCCGCCCCCCCAGTTCTCCCCCAGTCCTCTCCTGGTCATTGCCTCAGTCTGTCCCAGCTTAGAGGGAACCAGAGCAGTAGCAGCACAGTGGTGTTCTGGATGGCCCAGTCCTGCTCAGCACAGGCGTGAGGTGTGTTGGAAAGAGGCTGCTCTCTGACGACCTTTCCTCACGTAGCGAAGGCTCTCTCGGGAAGGTGGTGTTATTGGAGGCTAGAATCAAGGTTGGAGGCAAGGAGCTGTAAGGAGCTGCACCATTGACTCGGCGCCCCTCTTATACGGCATACTTTACCCCACAGTGCAGTACAGTGCAGGGGGCTTTATTGGTGCTTTATTGGTGCAAAGAGGCGTAAAGGTGAGCACAGCAGGTGAGTGTGTCCACTTGTATTACAAATATTACAAATACATTGAATACTAGCGGCCCGTCCCAACGTTGTCTGGTGATGTTTAGCAATTATATAGAACGTCGTATTTTACCTCTCCAGTTGAGCTGTGCATAGACGGTAACGGTAGGTGTCCATTGCAGTCAAACATGTGCCTCCGCTTGTGCAGCCAGTGACCGGAAGCGACACTGTGATATGTGCCTCTGCAGCGCCAACGTTTTGTGCATGTGGCTGCTGTTGAGTCCCTTGGGCTAAACACACAAAAAGGTAAATATGGGTCTGAGGCCAAGGTTTATAGACCAACTAGAACATGCAGCCCCATGTAGACATATAAATACAAAATATGTTCTAGCCTCTAGAAAATAATGGAACCAAGAGAAACAAACAGCTCATCTAGAATCAAAGTGAGGTGGAAAGAGATACACCAAATATATCGTGAGTGCGGATTCCCATCATACACCAGAAACGGTGATCGGCTTCATCATTTGGGTATCCTTTGTGTAAGTAGGTGACAATAATGCTCCATGGAAATCAGAGCTTGCAAATGTCACAAAGGTATGGAAACCAAGATGAGCAGAGTGAAGTGTATGGGAACAGATATTTGTGCAGTGCAAAAAGTGAAGTGCAAAGACTAAAATTGGTGCGTGAACAGACTGTGAATTTTATTAGTGTCTGTCACGATCAAAAGTTAAAAACTGTGAATACTAGGAACAGTTTTAACTAATAGCTGTCCTAGATACTAGTGGTCAACATGTTTCAGCACATCTGGCCAGAGGTAAGGCCAAGTGCTTTCGTCAGGACCTCTAAGGAAAAAGTAAAAGTGCTCTTATCACTAACAAATAATCGTAAAGGATATAGTGTGAGATAGGGCTCTCACAAATCCAGTATCTCTCCTTGTCTCAGTAGATTTCTGAAAATAGACAAAAAGAAAAAGCACACACCACATATGATTCTTAGAAGAGAGAAATGATCAATGGTACCATCAACACGTGTGGGCTAACTCTCATATACCATCATGTGAGCCCATTAATTAGGGCAAGGCTCCATCTTACCTCAAAAGTATGGAGGATCAGGCCTCACCCCACCTGGCAACAGCTCAGGATAAAGGAGGCACCGCTCTAGAAAAAAATATAATACACCAACCTGAAATTCTTGGAGTGTATCACATTCAAACATTTAAAAACAGAACAACGAGTCCCTTGGGCTGACAGTGCCCGACAGCGGCCCCGCGATGCTGTGCGTGTGTGAAACAGCAGTCGGTGGAATGTGCTTTCGCGCCGCTGCTACGCTGAATCACCTCAGCAGCCGCAGATCAATGAGTCCGCTCTGAAGCAGTGTTTCGGATTGCGCTGAAGGTGATCATGTGCTGTATGGTTTATTGTCCTTCATGCAATATGGGATCGTCTGTGTCCGCTCTATCTGCGAACGTGTTTCTCTGCTCCACCTGACGCCACTGCAACATGCGAACTGTGTCCGCTCCAGCCGCAAACGTGTTTGTACGCTCCAGCCGATGCCACTTACACGCCCTGTATTGGAACACTAGTCCCACCCAGAATGCTTCCCGCGAGCGGTTTAATCCAGCAGGCTTTTGCTGAATGCCACGGCCATCGCTCTAGGCACACGCCCATCGCTTTCCAGCACAACGCACCTGCCCACAACGGACTACTTTGCCCCTAATGTTCTTTTCCCCTTCTAATGTATATGGTGGGCTCCTGTATAGCCTATGTCCTTCTGCTGATTCTGGCTTTTGCAATATTGTATTGGGTGTTCCGATTGGCGCTGTGGTTCCACAGCTTACCCGCCTCAAAGGTTTGGGCTCTCTCTTTATAATATTAGTATGGATATGGATATCAATATATCAATTACCTATCAACTACTACTGCACCTGGCGACAGAGCAAGATCAAAACTGTTTGGGAACACTAATAGGCCAGAAGCTGTTGGGAGTTGGACTGAGCTGGGCTGAGCAGTGCTGTAAGTGACGGTCAGTGACACTTCTGGGTTGCTGGGAGAAAAAAGCCCCTGGAATTTGTACCGGCACCAGACTCAGCATCACACACACCCAGCCACTCTGTGTCTTTCTCTGGATTTCTCCAGTGGCATCATTTCTGGTTATCTTTAATTGTCTGCTGGCTGACAGTTGCAGCAGCAGCATCAGATGGTGGTGTTGCAGGGGGGATATTTTATGAGCATTTGAGCGGAGGTGTTGATGGTTGTGGGTGAGAGGCGAAAGTTTCCATCTTGTGCGGGAAAGGACTTCTAGAAAATTACGTTCTCGATAGACGCATACTTACCTCGTCTCCTAGCTGTATGAGGAAATTGAGGAGAACATATAGCGGAACCAGAAATCTACAGCACCTTTGTTATAAATCCCACCCAACCATTATGTTGTTCTTTCGGAAAGTTTCCCAGACTGCTCATGTGGAGGCAACATTGGGGCAAGAAAGTTTGTTTTCCAAGTTTACCTTAGTTACACCGCCCCTCCTGTCTTCATGGGAAGCTCAGGGAAACCCCTATGGTTCTGCGGGAAGTCTGATAATGTCTCGTGAAGGGGCCAGGGGCCGGATAAGATCAGCCACAGAAGATGGCTCAAGTAGCTTCTCAACAAACACAATGAAGAGAAAAGACAGGTCAAAGATGTGAAGATGTACTGCAGACTATGAGAATGGACAATAGTGGGTCCCATCTAAGTATCAATTGGCTAAGATATTCCCATCAGACCACCCAATTGGCAGAGTTTCATCATGTGGGATATTTGTAACAGCATCCATCCGACCGCCCATGTCCATCAGTTGATGGTGCGGATATGAATGCGAAGTATATACTCTAGCCAATCATATACTTGTGGGATGGTGTTGAGGGAGTGAGGTGCAGTGCTGTGGTGAAAAACTAAAATTAGCGACCCAGATCCAAAAGATATGTTTATAATCTGGAAATGATCTGAGTGCCAAAATCTAAAAACACGCCAGGTAGTGGAAGCTAATGACTACACTATGGCGCTGTGCAGAAGGATTGGTCAACATGTTTCAGCCACTAGATATATTATCCGGCTTTCGTCAGGACCTATGTTGGTCAGCTACTGCAGCAAAAAAACAAGTGTCAGTGAGAGAAAAAAAGAAAATTCTTACATATCTGATGTATCTTACAGATACTATGAACCTGGAGCCCCAATGTTCATAAGGGAGATGTAGATACTATCTCTATCCTGTAGAGGAAAGAAGAATGTGAATTTTTTTTAAATTCCCATGCCTATCTCCACTATCCCAGAAAAACAGTACAGACAACACATCACACAAGGAGTCTATTTGTCTCTGTGTAACCATTGTACATTTTACTCATTCACAGAGAGCTGTTCACCATGAATACTCACCGCGCATTGCGTGGGAATTGGCCTCACCTCACCCGGCGTCCGCTCGGGAATAGGAGGCCCCGCTCTAAAGTGCATAAAAACAAAGGCAAACATTCATAGTAGAATGCCTTAAGCATTTAGCTATTGCATCTAACATCAAACTTATTCTCTGAAGGCAAACTAAAAAAATGGCTAATGACAATAAGGGACAGATGGCTCTGATATACTAATGTGGAACATAGAAAGTTTCTGAGTTCATTAAATAAAGGAAACTAATATGCCTAGATTTATATGCCAATGTAGACTAAGGGTGGTTTGGAGGAGCCTTACCTGTCCGTCGGTACCTCACGCTGACATCCGAGAGGAAGTGAAGGTACCGACCATGACAGGGCACCTCCCTTATATACCCCAACCAATTGATAGATGAGGTCCATTAGGCTGTCAATTACCGCCACAGGATCGTGATTGGGCGGAAATGCCATATATGGTGCCGCTGACGGGTTGCTACGAAACGCCCGGGACTCCGTGTATGTTTGAAAACAAAAGTGCGTTTCTCTCTTGCACATGCGCACCACCAAATGTTTGTACTGGTGCATGGGTAACAGATGTCCGCCTACCCATGGGAAGTGACCGCTGATCATGTACGCATGCGCACGCATAAGGTACGCTGCTCTTGTGCGCTTGCGATTCCCCAAATGCTATACTCGCGTATACAATTCGGTGTAATCCCAGGCCCTTGTGACCATCTGTTGATCAGAGGCATAGTCATATAATGACTCCGAGTTGAGGAAGGTACGGGCGTATGGTAAACAATAGCTATGCAATGCCTCGCACCAAGAGACGCCACGCATTAATTACATGCGCATGCGTGCCATATATCTAAAGACAGGCGACGCTATACAGATAGCGGAAGTAGCACTGTTCATGAACACGAACTTAGTCACGAGATACCATTGATGACGTGACCGTTCAGCTACTAAGTTGAACAAACAAACATCCATCATAAAAACTATGTATGTGAAGTAGTTTTATATAAAGCCCTATGTTATGTAAGAACAGATGATAATTAGAATTTACAGGCTTTTTTAATGTTATATAATTTTATGTAGTTTGACGGATTCTAGTCAGTGGGTCGAGAACTCACATGTGAACACTTCGGTAATACTGGTGGGTGCGAAAATGGATCTTTATAAAGACCATCCAGAACTGCTTGACCACAAAAAATCTGGGGAATGTTGTTGGTATTGTCCCGTGTGGCAAAAATGGCATAATCAATGCCTAGTGAATTACAGTAATGCAGATTCTGTTTCTGATCCACAAAGACTAAATCGAGGTCCAAGGAATCGAATCATTGAGCCCAATGATGTCGCTCCAAAGTTTGAAAATCCAACGCTGTTCCTTCACAAATAAAAACCTAGATTTATCACTGATGTGGTTCGGGACATAAGGCTGCTCCAAAACCACCCATTTCAGGTCTTCTGCTCGGTGTTTCTTTTCTAGAAAGTGGTTGGTTAGACAGGTGGATTGTTTGTGGCACCGAATGCTGCTTTTGTGTTCGCTGATACGAACTTTCATTTTCCGAGTTGTGTGGCCAACATACTGTAGTTGGCATGGACAGGTGATTAGGTATATAGCGCCCTCGGTGTTACAGTTAGTATGCTTTTGAAGTAGCCAGGGTTGGCCTGTGCCTATGTCTATTTGATCTGTTTTATAGGTCTGAGGACAGGTGTTACAAGAGCCGCATGGAAAATGACCACGTACTGGCTGGGTGTTCCAAAGCGTGATAGTGGTTGCAGTTGTTTTAGTTCTTGGTCTAGTGTGGACTAGACTATCTTTGATACTGCGGGCCCTCGTGAAAGAAAATAATGGTAGTGGCATCTTAGTTTGAGCTATATTGAGAATGCCCCAGTGTCTGCGCAGTGCGCACCGTCTGCTGGATCTTATTAGACAAAGTTCTGAAGGTACTAACGAATGTTAGTCTGTCCAATGGCTCTTTATCTGGTCTTCTTTCCAAAAGTGCATCTCTGTTATTGTTTGATGCACGTTTCCAAGCTCTACGTACTAGATGGGGTGGGTACTGGCGGTCTTCCAAATGTCTTGACAAAATTCTGGAGTGTTTGTTAAACGAAGATTTAGAGGAACAGTTTCTGCGGACTCTCAAAAACTGGCCTACAGGGAGATTCTCTCGTAAGGCATGTGGGTGGTGGCTAGTAAAAGCTAGAAGAGAGTTCCGGGCCATAGGTTTTTTATACAGCTCGCATTCCAATTTGCCGTCCTTCGGAAAGATGACAATGTCCAAGAAGGGTAATTGAACCTTGCTTGATTCAATGGTGAATTTCAAATATTCATTCTGTTGGTTCAACCAACTGTGAAAGGATTCCACCACAGTTGTCGAGCCATGCCAAACCATAAAAATTTCATCTATGTATCTCTTCCACAGCAACACCTGATGAAAATGTGGGTTGCTTTGGTTGAGTACAAAGTTCTGTTCGAATAGATGAACATAAAGGTTGGCGAGGCTGGGGGCAAAAACGCTCCCCATGGACGTGCCAGAGGTTTGAAAAAGATCTGGTCTTCAAATTGGAAATAATTTTGCATCATCGCCAACTTGGCACAATCCATAATAAAAGCCACTGGGGTGATGCTTTGTAAGTCACGTGTCACAAGGAGGGACCTGATTGCCTCCAATGTTTCAGCCTGAGGGATACTTGTGTAGAGGGATTCGACATCAAAACTGACCAATAGATCAGTCTCGATGTCAAAATCCACTTCTGGCAGAAGTCTCAAGATATATGCTGTATCTTGCAGATAAGTGGGCATCTCCTTTACGAAGGGTCGCAGGAAGAAGTCCACAAATGTGGACAAAGGCTCAAGGAAGGAGCCTATCCCCGAAATGATTGGGCGTCCTGGGGGTGGCCTTGTCGGTTTATGAATTTTAGGGAGGAAATAGAAGCCAGGCATCACTGGTTTGGTTGTTATCAGAAATTTCGCTTCATGGGGAGTGATCCACCCTTCTACACTGGTCTCTTCTACTAGAGTTTTGATTTCTGTGAGGAGGCGGGGAGTGGGGTCACTGGTTAGACGTTGGTAAAAATGTGCGTTATTTAAATTCCTCAAACACTCTTGGCGATAGGGGGCCATGTCCAGAATGACAGTTGCTCCGCCTTTGTCCGCCGGCTTGATGATGATGGTCTGATCGGCGGATAGGCGGGCTAGAGCTACTTTTTCATTATTGGACAGATTTTGATAGCTGTGTTGGTCATTACTAAATAAAGGTGAAATTTGCGAATTCGCATACCACAAATTCGCGCGAAATCGAATTCGCAATTCGCAAAATCCGCAAATTCGTGCAAATTTGCGGATTTTTGTTTTTTTGCGTGTTCGCAGGGTTTTTTGCGTGTTCGCGAGGTTTTTTGTGTATTTGCGGGGCTTTTTGCATGTTCTCGGGCCGCTTGCATGGCGAAGTTACCATGCGGTCGTATATGGGCACAGCACCCTCTGGTTCACCACTGCCACCCTCTGGTTTATCACTGCCACCCTCTGGTTCACCACTGCCACCCTCTGGCTCACCCCAGCAACCCTCTGGTTCACCCCTGCCACCCTCTGGTTCACCACTGCCACCCTCTGGTTCAGCACTGCCACTCTCTGGTTCAGCACTGTCACCCTCTGGTTCACCACTGCCACCCTCTGGTTCACGACTGCCACCCTATGGTTAACCACTGTCAACCTCTGGTTCAGCACTGCCACCCTCTGGTTCACCACTGCCACCCTCTGGTTCACCCCTGCCACCCTCTGGTTCATCACTGCCACCCTCCGGTTCATCACAGCACCCTCTGGTTCACCCCTGCCACCCTCTGGTTCAGCACTGTCACCCACTGTTTCACCACTGCCGCCCTCTGGTTCACGACTGCCACCCTCTGGTTCATCACAGCACCTCTGGTTCAACAATGCCACCCTCTGGTTAACCACAGTCACCCTCTGGTTCAGCACTGCCACCCTTTGGTTCACCACTGTCACTCTCTGATTCGCAACCGTCCGGTTCACCCATGCCACCCTCTGGTTCAACCCTGCCACCCTCTGGTTCAGCACTGCTACCCTCTGGTTCAGCACTGTCACCCTCTGGTTCACCCCTGCCACCCTCTGGTTCAACCCTGCCACCCTCTGGTTCAGCACTGCTACCCTCTGGTTCAGCACTGTCACCCTCTGGTTCACCCCTGCCACCCTCTGGTTCATCACTGCATCCCTCTGGTTCACCACTGCCACCCTCTACCGAGACCTTTTGTGACGCAGCGGCAGCACAAAAGATGCGCCATGGTGCTGGGTATTAACAACGTGACGATTCTGAGAGATGCGTCACGTTGTAAAGCCCTGCACCATCAGGAGGCGTTTCGGCGCAAGGGAGGGCGTTCCTGCGCAAGAACGCCTCCTAAATGTGGCTGAGTGAAATCTACAAGATTTCACTCAGTCACTTTTAGGCCATTGCTGCATCAAAACCCTGCGCCTGCTTGAAGCAGGCGCAAGGCTTGATGCAGCATTGGGGAGATAGGGCACCTCAGAGCATTGCTAGAGCTGCGTCACTAGCGCGACGCAGCTCCATCAATGCGCTACTGTTACGGCACACATGCGTGACGCATCTGTGCCGTTTTTGCCACATGTTGCGCCGCATTGTAAATGCGGCGCACCATGGGTGGCGGAGCTGTGGCACACAATACCTGGCGCATCCCTGGAGATGCACCAGTTATTGTAAATCTGCCACTATACATTTAGCCAACGAGGGAGCACTTACTGATTACACAGTAGAAAGTACTCCAGTTGAGTAGAGGTATTGCACAAAAAGGTGGCATCTTCGTGGACAAACATGCAGGGCGGGATTCATTCTGCCCCCTGTTAGACTCGTTTTTTGTGCCCTTCTGCCCTCTGTTAGACTCGTTTTTCCCTTGTTTTTCTGCCCTTCTGCACCCTGGTAGACTCGTTTTTTGTGCCCTTCTGCCCTCTGTTAGACTCGTTTTTGTGCCTTTCTGCCACCACAGCATTACTCAGCGCTACCCCAACATCACTCAGCACCACCACATTATCACTCAGCACCACGACATTATCGCTCAGCACCACCACAGCGCCACTCAGCACCACCACAGCATCACTCAGCACCACCACAGCATCACTCAGCACCAACACCGCACCACTAGGCACTACCACAGCACCACTCAGCACTACTCCAGAATCACTCAGCACCATCCCAGTATCACTCAGCACCACCACAGCACCACTCAGTGCCACCCCAGCATCAATCTGCACAACCATTCAACAACAACTGGTTCAAATATGTTCTCTCAAGGTTTCAAACTTTATTACATTTGTCACAAAAAGATGTTAATATTTCACTTCTGTGCTTGTATTTTCGTCACAATGAAATACACTGAACATAATCTTCACAAAAGTTATTTACAAAAGTTTAAGCTTTTGCCATTATAAATTAAAATCACTTTTATTTAAGTATTAATTATTAAAAAAATTGAAAGCCGTTGTAATTTGTAATATCAATACAGCTAAGTCACGTAAATACAAATCATGTTGCATGACAAATGCTATAGGTATCACATTTGCGAAAGTTATAACTATTGGCATTGTAAATAACAAAGCTATTAATTTACTATTTTCAAAACGAAAACATAAATAAAAAAAATTGTCATTTACACGACCAATAGCTCAAACTTTCCTAATGCGAGACCTATTGCATTGCAAATGCTTGTTTTTATATCTGTCAGTGCTTGCTGTTGAGGTTTAATTTTCGTGACCGGCGCCTCATTGCCTATTTGTAACTATTCTCTGACCCTGCTTCAAGGGTCAGAGCAGGGTCAGAGAATAGTTGCAAGTAGGCAACGAGGCGCCAGGAAGCACTTACAGGCTTTACAGCAGCAGGTGCCCAAGTTGAAGTTAATTTCTTTGTAACCCTTTTATAAAAGGTTACAAAAAATTAGCTTCAACTTTTGCACCTGCTGCTGTAACCCTGTAAGTGCTTGGCTGAAAATATGTCCCCGCTGATTCGCGGATTTTACCGCGATTTTGCGAGATTCGCGGATCACGAAATCGCGGAAAATCCAGCGGAACGAATTTTCAGCCCATGACTACTGAAGAACTGGGAGGGCAAAACTGAGGCTGGCGATGAAGATTAGTCCAGAATATAGATGGGGGATCTTGTTCCTTATCAGAAAATAATTTTTTGATTCTAATCTTTCTCATTATTTCTTGTCATTCCATTCTACATTTAAATGGATCATGGCAAGGAGTGGGAACATACCATAAACCTTTATTTAAGCTCACAAAGTGTTCACTGATGGTGAGAGAGGCTAACAACAATGTTATTTATATCGGGGTCCTGCCTCGACTGCGAGTTACCCTTTGTGAGTACATCTGAGCTTGGGCCTGATTCTCTGAGCTTGGGCCTGATTCTGGCAGGCACGGCCTCTGTCTCTCAACGCTTTCCCTCTGTTACCTCATTGATTCTGCCCTAAAAATAAGCAAAATAATACTCCCAAATCCTGATTGGACTGCACCTGGGGATTAAACCTCACCCTCCCTTGATCTGATGTTTGTGCAACCTCTCCTTCTTCACTTGATGTATTGTCAAAAGTCCAATTTTGTGGGAAACCTGACCACACGCTTTGTACAACTCTTTTGGGAACATCAACACCAACATAGAGCCTTGAAATGAGTGGTGTTAGTGAAAGTAGTGGGCGAGGCAAGTGACCTGAAAAAGATACTTGCCACCAAAGAAGCCCGTTGGATATTCTCTGAGAAAGCAGATCAGATTGGTTTAAATGACCAAGTAGAGTGGAATCAAATCAGAAAATAGTGAGATGAAGAAATATGACCTAAATACTATTTGAAGAGATGGCTGGCCTTCTTTACTCACAGTGATAGTATAGAGATTGTGACTATGCCAAACTAAGGGGCCCATTAGGATCACGGGCGTATCGCCACCACCTGTATGGCTCTGGTGATCCGCCCATGATCCTACCCCGCCGTCCACCGAATTCCCCCCAGCCATATTACTATGGCAGGGGGGACCGCAGGGGACGGAAAGACCGTCTGCCGCTTTTCCACCCGGTCAAGGAGTTGACCGGGCGGAAAAGGGTTTAATATGGTGGCGGTGTCTGTCAGACACCGCTATCCATATATTACTATGCATGCGGGGACATGTGGTGTTAGACATTGGGGGCCCTACTCTGGGGGGTGGGGGATGCACATAGGGGGTACCTGTGGAACCCCTCAGAAGTTCCATGCACAACATTACAGGCAGCGCGGATTGCCTGCCATGTTTTGTATGGATTTGCACAACATGCATTCCTGGCATTGTGGCGGGCGGTGCTGAGTGCACCGCCCCCACAATGACAGGAATGCTGGATGCGCCCTCCACTGGGGTGGGCGCATCCTAATTGCCCCCACGGGAACCCCGCCTTTATGGCAGGCGATCCCATTTGCCGATGGAGTGGCGGGCGGACAAAGTTTGCCCATCATCCTAATGGGGCCCTAAGTATTCACAAACTTTTTTTTTTTTTTTTTTTTTGATGTTCAAAACTGCTTTATTGCATAGTTAGAAAATTACACTGCTGTGTATGCCCACAACCCGGAGGCTGGCAGCAAAAGGACAATTGTGGCACAGGTTAAGCTCCAACATTGAGAGACACAGCCTGGGTACCGGCATCCCGGAGGCCCGGTGGCGATAAACCGAGTTGGGATGTGATGGGGGGAGGGCGTTTGGCGGGAGAGGAGAAGGATAAAAAAGGGTGGGTATGATAGGGGGGGGAGAGGGAAGAAGAGGGAGGAGGATGGGTGAAGGGAAGGGGATGAGAGGGCGGAGAGGCATGTACACTTCAGAATTCGCAGCAGTAGAACAGTTTTTTCAGTGTTTTCTCCCCAACTCTTATCAACCCAAAACAAGTAAACAGAAAAAGAAAAAGGAAAAGGCAAAGAAAAAGGGAACATTGAGAGGCCTTACACATTCGAGTTGAAAGGAAAAGGAAAAGAGAACGAGTCCATATAAGTATTCAGAGAATATCAAGCACAGAGCACAATTCGGATCAGTGGTGGCGATCATGGCAACCATTGGGCATAGTCAGCACTAAGTCCAGGACTATGTATCACGTCCTAATGTAGTAGTGGGCGTGTGGAAGGGGCGGGAGTGTGATGCATATTGGGGCGTGGAAAGGAACAGCCATGTACACTAGGTGTAGCATCGGCACACACGATGCATCAGGAGGGAGACACCCTATTGGCCGGAGAAGCAGGACAGAAAGCATTGGGGACACATGTCTCTGAGCACCCGGGTGTCTAGGTCAGCCAGGCACCCCCCCAGTCGTCAAGCCGAAGACGTACCATCGTCATCCAGATGCAGCAAGTAGGAGACTAGTGGCTCCCAAATGTCTTTGGGCCTAGTCGAGAGCGGTAGAAGTTCGGAATAAGTGACGTGTTGAACTTGCCAATAAGTCATATCCGAGATCCAGTCCTTGAACTTTGGTGCCCTGCCACGGCCCCAGCGACATGCCTCACATCGTTTAGCTAAGAGCAGAGCGGTGTCTATGAATTTCCTACCAGAGGACGGAAAGTGCGACGTATGCCCCAGCAGAGCGATAAGCGGGTCCGCTCCCACGGTAATCTTGGTCATCTCAGTGAGAGCCTCCACCACTTGTTGCCAGTATGCCCACACGGCCGGGCACTCCCAAGCGAGGTGCAGGAAGCCGGCATGAGCAGCATGACAACGCTCGCATTCGTCAGTATCAGCAAGATGGAACCTGAATTTTTTGACCGGAGTATAATATAGCCGTTGCAAGAACTTGTAGTGGATCATCTTGAGCCTGCTGCTAGCCGATATCCTGGCAGTGAGTGAGCAGCAGCACCGCCACTGCTCATCTGTGAGAGCGGCCGGTAAGTCAGCATTCCAGGCCGCTCGAGCACCTGCCTCAAGAGGGGCAATGTCCGACCGGAGTCGGCGGTAGAGGCCGGAGACCAAGTGTGCCCCATCCTGCAAACTAAGTAGAAAATGTAGTGGAGAAAGGGGCTCTGGCTCATGGGGATAGTCTGGAAGGATATCTTTCATCCCCTGCCGGAGGCGAAGGTAATAAAAGACATTGAGTGGGGAGCGGACATGAGTGGTGAAGAAGACGTCCATCGACTTGAATACTCTATTCGCAAAAAGATCACCCCAGTTGACAATATGCAATCGACCGCAGAGCAGCCGGAAACCACATTCCTGCAGAAGCTCGAGGGAGGGATGAAAGGACAAGGGGAGAAGGGGAGAGTATGGGAAAGCGCAGGAGAGTCTCCTGGCCAGACGGCGCCAAGCGTCCAGGGTGCAGGAAACCGATGTGTGCGGAGTCTGGATCATCGACAATGAAGTAGACCATTAAGGGGGTGGGATGTACGATCCAGTCCTCCACCGCTAGTTGCGGCATGAAGGGCGTGGGAGCCATCCAATGAAAAGCAAAGTGGGCCTGCGCGTAAAGGTAGTAGGCTTCAAGGTCGGGGACATCGAATGCTCCAGCCTCGTAGGGAAATATCAGTGTGGACCACTTCAGCCGCGGGGTCTTACCACCCCAGAACAGGCGACAGAGCTCCGATCTCAGGGTCTTGAAAAAGAAATGCCCGGATAGTACGGGATATTGAGGAATAGGTACAGGAAACGGGGCAACACAACCATCTTGATGAGGGACGCCCTACCAGCCATGGAGAGTGGCAACGTGATCCAGCGGTCAACCGTGGCAGTAAGGGACGTGATCGCTACACCGTAATTGGAGCGAAGGGTCTCCTCCCGGTCCCGCGAGATCTGTATGCTCAGGTAGCGAAGGCCGAACGGCACCATTCGAGAGGGTAGTCGAGGGGAAAGTCAATCACGGATTGCGTGAGGGGAAAGAGCTGGGACTTAGACCAATTTATATGTATCCCTGACATGCCCCCGAAAGCTACAAACTCCCTCAATAAAGGGTTGAGATGAAGATGAGGATATTTAACATAAAGGGTGATGTCGTCCGCATAGAGAGAGACATCTATATGGCGCTGCAGACACTGCACGGCGCTTTCCCGATGCAGCTGACGGGGCCGACAAGCAAGAGGCTCAACTGCGATCGCAAAAAGGAGGGGGGATAGAGGACAGCCCTGGCGCGTGCCCCTCGTAACGTCAATCGGGTGAGAAAGGTTGCCGTTGATAAGGACTCTCGCCGTCGGTCGTGTGTAAAGGAGCTGTATCCAGAAAAAGGAACAGCTTGGGGAAGCCCATACTCAACAGTACCGAAAACAAGTAGGGCCATTCGACCGAATCGAAGGCTTTAGAAGCATCCAAAAATACTGCAGCGACTGGAAGATCAGGATGAACTGTGCGGAGAAGCGAAAATAAAGTGCGCAGGTTATGAGAAGTGGAACGACCGGGAACAAACCCCGACTGATCCGGCAAGACAATCCTAGTCATGATCAAGGACAACCTTGTAGCTAGGACCTTAGCTAATATCTTCACGTCGCAATTAAGGAGGGAAAGGGGACGATAAGAGCCACATGAGCAGGGGTCTTTACCAGGTTTAAGGAGGGAGGTGATGACCACTTCGCGCATGGACCCTGGAAGAATGCCATCAGCAAGTGATTCCTCATATACCTCACGAAGGACTGGGGCCATTATATGAATATATGTTTTATAGAATTCGGCCGGCAAACCATCTAGTCCGGGAGCCTGGCCATTTTTAAGGGACATGATGGCTTCACGAATTTTGTCTAGCTCAAACGGGGCCGCCAAGAAGGCCCTGTCGCCGTCGCTGAGCCAACAAAGCGCCACGGCACTCAGATAATCAGTGTAAGGCATCTCTGCTGGAGCAGTAGTGGTGTACAAATCGTGATAATGTGAAGTGAAAGTGGAGAGAAGTGCCTCCGAGTCTCTGATCTTGCGACCCTGGGCATCAGTGAGTTCCAGTATTGCGTTACGATCGCGGGGAACCCGAGTCAGGACTGCTAGTGCTTTACCCGGGCAGTCCCCCTCACAAAATCTCCGAGCCTGCCAGTGTTTCCCCTTGAATTTCGCTTCCCTGTCCGCCTCCTCCTCGTATTTGGTTAGTGTGGCCCTGAACTCAGCATGTAAGGCGGGATTATCCCCCTCGACCATACGGTTCTCCAATGCTCACAGTTCCCCGTGCAGTTTACGGATAGTGGCCTGTATGTCCCGGAGGACCCCAAAACTTTTAGCTATACAGAATCCTCTGACAGTGACCTTGAAGGCCTCCCAGATGTGCTCCACCGAGTCGACCGACCCCTTGTTCCTCAGAAAGAAGTCCGCAATTTCCTCCCCCAGCTCGGATCGGAAAAGGGCATCTAACAGAGCCGCCGGTTGCAAGCGCCAAGGGGGTCTAGGACAGTCCCACCCCGGGAGTCTAGTATGCATCAGGACTGGGCTATTGTCAGAGTATGTCCTCGGTAAGTGTGAGGCCGACAAGACTCCAGATGTCATGCCGGGGGTAACAAGGAAATAATCCAGTCGTGCCCAGGTGCCAGTCTGTGAAGTAAAGTGGGTACCCTCTTGTCTGATCGGGTGTAGGGACCGCCATACGTCCACCAAGGCCCCCTCGGCCATAATGCCCTCAAGGGCCTCTCGTGCTTTAGGTTTATATTGGGCATCCCCATCAGCCCTATCCACGCTGGGCACCAACGCAAGGTTGAAGTCCCCTCCCCAGATGATATGGCGGGAGCCTACATCAAGGATTTTACCCCAAAGTGTGGTGAAGAAGGAAGGAGTGTCCACATTAGGGGCGTAGCAGTTGGCAAAGGTAGCAGTGTCGTGACCCATTCTCCCCCATCTATCAGTTCCCCGCATTTATGAAACGGGACAGTGTTCCTGAGTAGAATGAACACCCCCCTAGCATATGTAGAGTAGGATGAGAAAGTGCGGGTAGAAGCCCATTTGCCTGCAAAGGTGGTCCGCCCTCGTGGCGGCAGGTGAGTTTCTTGGAGCATGGCAACATGCACATTATGCCTGGTAAGGTAAGCAAGAACATCACGACATTTCCTGGCATTGTTGAGCCCACGGACATTCCATGACATACAGTGTAGCTGTGTTAGAGGCTCCAAGACCGCCATGTATTATGGTGTACGATAATATAATGTCTCCCGCATAGCAATGCAGGCACTCTCAAAGGGCTTGAATCTATGTATATAGCAGTAATTGACATAATCCAAAACGATACTCGGTGTGCAGACCTCCCCCATCCCAACAGACCCCCCCCCACCCACCGCAGCGCCCCGAACTTGTCAGCAGCCATCCAGTCCCCTCCCCAGTCCCCCTCCCCCTCCCCTACCCCCAACAGCAAAGTTCAACATATCAACAGTCGGTATGGGGTACACCCGATGGGGTAACAACATCGAGGGCGCACAACCGCTGTACCCGCCATTGGCCTCCAAAAACTGTACCGCCCTCGGTGGAGGCCAGGGCTAGGCAAGCGGATCCTGGTATACATTACCACAGAAGTGTCCAGACATCGCCAAGTCCCATCCAGGAGGCAGCCACCTCGGAAAGTATTCACAAACTTGATATGGGGAAAGGGTATGGCCAGTATGAGACAGGAGCAATTGCTCCTAATTTTAATGAGTTAGATGTTTTCATCCAATAGTGGCAGGGCACTCTTTCCTTTTATGAAATACAGCAATGTAAACTTGTGTCCCTACTTATGGGAAGTTTGGGTTGAGTACACAATTCAGCTTTGATTGGAGTCATTAGAACTGTTTGAATAATAGTTAGAGTATTACATTGAAGAATATTGTTGAAGCTACAACTGTTTGCAGATTATGTCCTCTGTATCGATTTGGGCATTGGGTTCATGACATGATCCGTGTGCCTAGTGACATTCAACTAATATGGACTTGGATGTCCACTATGGCGCCTGCTTCATTCCCAAAGTTGGGTGGAGTACAAGGTGTTTTGTTTCACATAAGATGGCCTGTTAGAACAGTTGATAAGGATATACTCAGTTTACATGTTTATGAGAATGCAATCACTTGTGTGGTTAGAGGCACCAATACTATGCAGATTTTTTCCGCTTTAACACAAAATTGATTTAGTGGTCACCTATAACTTGATGTCTGGGGATGTTTAAGATGGCGCCCAAGTTAACTCCCAGAGTGGGTTATGGGCTTGAACCATGTAATTACGTAATGCCATAGTAGAGTGTTTACAAGACTGTGAAATTGGTATGAGTTTAACTGCATCCATACGCCAGTCAGCGGGGTTGACATTCTAGGTAAGTTATATTCCTGTCTGTCGTTTATCTACATCTATTGGCCAGGCTATAAGCACTGATATATGATGTAAGCTGAATCGTTTTTGCATAAGATCGATGTGGGGCTGTCTACAAGTTGGGTTTTGGGAATTTCAAGATGGCGCATAAGGTAATCCCCTTGAGTACGCTATTTGGCTTTGATTGGAGTCATGAGAACTGTTTAAATAACAGTTAGAGTATTACATTGAAGAATATTGTTGAAGCTACACCTGTTTGCAGATTATGTCATCTGTATCGATTTGAGCATGGGGTCATGGCATGATCTGTGTGCCTAGTGACATTCAGGTATTATGGAGTTAGATGTCCAATATGGCGCACACTTCATTCCCGAAGTCGGTGGACTACAATGTGTTTTGTTTCACATAAGATGGCCTGTTAGAACAGCTGATAATGTTATACTCATTTTACATCTTTATCAAATTGCAATGACTTGTGTGATTAGAGACGCCAATACTGATGTGTTTTATCTAGGACTCCGATCAATATTGTGACCTCATGCCCCTATACGGCTATAATCAATACATATCCGTATAATGGCATAAGAATCAGAGCCATATTTCTGTAACTCGCCCCTGCAGCCCATGACACAGCAGAAGCCACTTATTTAGACTCCTAGATAGCACACCGAGTTCTTTCGACATACCAAACCCCCAGCAACCTGGGAAAGCCCCGCTTGCTTTGTTTTGATTAGTAATCGAACTCCTGCGAGCACTGTAAGAACGACCAGTTCTTAGTGACATCTTTATTGACGTCTTATGTCCAAAAACTTACATCAAACTCGGCACCTTTCAGGTATAAATATACCAACGTTGCCTTAAGCAAACACACGGTGGTGGTGAATACTGGAGACGAATAGCTGTCCCCTTGCAGGGAGCACAGCAGATGCGAGAAGCCCACGGACGCTGCCCCTCCTCCTTGACGCGTTGAGAAAGACGCTGTCTTTTCCCCTCCAGCTCAGGTGTTTCCAGCCTACCCTTGCGGGTGACTGGGATATCGGGTCCTAAGGAGGAGATACCAGACCTCCTACATTCTATTCCAGAGGTACGGTGCTGACTAAACCCTTAGAGAGAATTCTTCAATCAAACTCTTGGCAAAACCAACTTAACTTAAACTGCTACTTTCTTACTTCCTCCCATGTATTAGGCTTAGGTCAGGTACACCGGGTAGATGTAGTTAGAAGCACCAGTTGAGGTCGTTAGCCAATGTATATATGAATGTACAAATTTCATTCATTTTAACTATCTTATGGCTAAGAAACCATATCCATGCTTTTACAGTATTATTTCGTAATACTCCTTTTACTGTATGCACTCTTCATAATAACAAGTCTTGCAATTGTGGCAATTCATTTCTCTTGCATGAGAAAGAAGACTGCTCAATAAATAATATCTTTTATTGAAAACGCCCGTCTCTCTATTCTCTGCACACTGGTGAAATTAAAACTGCACAACTGACTGAGTGAAATAGCTGTCTATTGTTTCACACGACTCTAGAGATTGACTCTTATTCTGGGGAGCAAAGTTTTTTTTAAATTATATTTTTATTGCAGAGTTATAGACAGCAGGAAAAAAGTAAACAGCCAGTGCACTTGTGGGCCCCCCCCGTCCAATAACAGTTCACAGTTGTACACAGCCATTCAGCCCGCATCCCGGAGGCCGGGCGGCATATCAGATCGCTCTAGAGGAGCACAACACAGTGTACGTTCCATTGGGACCCTGGCGTAAGGTCGTTTTACGTATCTGCTTTTACCCCCCCGCCCGCAACAACATTCCCGTCAGCCATCCCCGTGGTATCAACGTAATTGCCCCCGTCGGGGCCTGCTCTAGGCTATTCGGGCCTTCGTGCCAGGCCGTCCCACCCAATCAGTCCGCCCGCTACTCAGTACCCCCCGTCCCAGTGGGTCGAGGCCTCCAACAGCTACCCTCCAATGGCTTCCGGCCCCCCCCACCCCCCCTACAACTAACCCCCCAACGCCCCCCCCCTGGCAACTGCTAAGGTGTGTACTTCGCTCTACCGAACTGGATGGTTCCATTACAGTGCGTAATGACATACTTCTGTGTTCGCCCCGCGGTGTCCAGCGGCTTAGTCCTCGCCGTCCTCATCCTCAACCAAAGCATCACGCAGAGCCTGTACCACTAACTCCCATGCACGCGCCGCATCCAGAGCCCTCTCATTCCCCAACTTCACTGCTTGCTTCATCCGGAGCACGCTCTCGCAGTCAGACCATCGCAGCAACTCACTCTTCCATCTACGCAATGAGGGACCCCCCCTGGCCTTCCAGTGCCACGATATTTCCCTTTGAGCCAATATCAGACCCAGATCTATGAATTTACTGGTCACCCTGGTGTGCTTAGTATGCGGGAACCAGAGCAATAGACACGTCGCCATGTCGAATTCTACCTCCCTGTCAGTCACTTCATTCAGGAGTTCCCCTACCTCCGCCCAATAAGTTCCTAGTTGTGGACACCCCCAAAACAAGTGGTCCATGTCCGCCCCTAGGGACGAGCACCGGGGGCAACAGGCATCCGGCACCCGAAAGTGCCGCTGTAGTTTCTCTGGAGTTAGATAGGCCCTATGGAGCACATAAAAATGGACCTGCTGAAAGCGCGCGTTCCTGGTGCCCTTCCACGTGCGTCGCAGGATATGGCCCCATGCCGTGTCCGGTATGGGCCGGCCAACGCTCCCCTCCCATTTAGCTTTGAGCCCATGGAGTGGTTCCAGCCCGTCGTTCAGCATCCTATTATGGAGGCACGTGACAGCTTTGAATGTACCAGCCGCCATCACCACATATTGGCATGCCATAGTCGTCGCAGGTTCCAGGAGCCCCTCTTTCCAGTGCTTTTGCATGGCAGCCACTACAGCCGCGTGTAGTAGGAAGCCCCCCTCAGGCAGTCCGAACTGGTCCCGGAGCACGTCGAACGGTGCCAACGCCCCATCTATATACAAGTCACCCACCACCTGCAGCCCCGCGTCCTCCCAATCCATCAACGGGGACCAATCCCCTCCGTGCGGCAAAGCCGTCAACATCCCGATCGGAATCTCCGGGGCATAAGGCCGCGATGCCCTCGCTCTCCGGAGGCTCCTCTGCCAGCACAGCCGGAGCGTCCGCTCCTCCATGGTGAGGGCCCGTAATTCGAGCCGTTGCTGCATAATGATGTACGACAGCACGTGGCGCTGTATCCCCCGACCCCGGTCTTCCTCCGGCCCCCGGAACACCCTGGCTACGTTCTGCGTAAGGACCTGCAACTGCGCCGCTAAATAATACAGCTCCAGGTCGGGCACGGCCATGCCCCCCTCCAGCTTGGGGCGAAGTAGCGTACTCAAGGCTATCCTGCGACGGCCATGCCCCCACAGAAAGCCAATGATCATTGACCGCAGTTCCCTAAACACCCCCTGGGGAATCCAGACAGGTAGCGTTCGGAAATATTAAAGGAAGCGGGGGAGCGCCACCATTTTCAACAATGCTATCCTGCCCAGAGCTGTCAGCGGGAGGGTCAACCAGAAAGACAAGCTACCCCGCAGTGACCGGACACAACGGCCAATGTTACCCTCCAAAAGGTCAGTAGCCGAGTGGTAGATGCGGACACCCAAGTAGGTGATGCAAGAGGGTTCCCACGCCACACCCAGGTCGCTGCTAGGGGCTGGCGATCCCGCTCTCAGCGGAAACACGCAGGTCTTCGCCCAATTGACCTTAAGGCCCGACAGTCGGCCGAACTCGGACAGCAGACCCATCGCTCCAACCAGTGCCCCCGAAGTGTCAGCTAGGTACAGGAGCAGGTCATCCGCATAGAGCGATATATAATGCCATTGCCCATCACTCACCATTCCCGCGTATCGGTCGCCTGACCTCGCATGGACCGCCAAGGGTTCCATCGCCAGGGCAAACAACAGAGGGGAGAGAGAGCATCCCTGTCGTGTTCCCCTGCCCACCGGATACGCGGCAGATACCAAGCCGCCCAACCGAACTCTCGCCGTCGCCGAATTATACAAGACCCTCGTCCACCTCCGAAACCCATCGCCCATGCCAAACCGCTCCAGCACTCCATCCAAGAAAGGCCATTCCAAACTATCGAAGGCCTTCTCGATATCCACGGACAGAACCGCCGGCGATCCCTCTCCATCCAAGATGGCGTCCATTATTCCCACCAGGCGGCGGATATTCATCGCCGTGCTCCTCGCGGGTATAAACCCGGCCTGATCCCTGTGCACCAGGCCCGTCATGTGCGGGGCTAGTCTAGAGGCTAGGATGCGACTCAGGATCTTATAGTCCACCGTTAGCATGGACAGCGGGCGATAAGATCTCACGTCCGCGGCATCCCGGCCGGGCTTGAGGAGTGGCACTATCAAGGCCTCCCGCATGGAGGCAGGCAACGCCCCCTTCTCGAAGGCCTCCGTATACACCACCAGCAGCCTGGGCGCCAGAGCGTCTACATAGTGCTGATAAAACTCGATTGGGAGTCCGTCCACCCCGGGCGTCTTATTACGGGCCATATGTTTGATAGCCACTCGAATTTCCGTTAGCGTGATCGGGCTACCCAGGTCCTTCGCGTCGTCCTCGTCCAAGACCGGAAGCGGCCTCTCTCCCAGGTACTCCACGATGTCCTGGACCCCCACTCCCAGCTGACTCCGGTACAATTCCTCATAGTAACCCCTAAAGCGGTCCAATACAGCTGCCTGGGAGTACACCATCTCTCCCCGCGCGTCAATAATGCTGAGGATCGGGCAACCCCTAAGTTCCGGGCTAGCTAATCTGGCTAAGAGGGTACCCACCTTGTCCCTTTCTGCGTGTGCCCTGATAATGTACTGCCTATAATCATAGCATCGCAAACGTTCCGTCTCCGCGGCTACCGCTTCCTTCGCCTCCAATAACTGGGCCTGTAGATCTGGCCTAGTGGGCCTGCGGCACTCCAGGTCCCTCAAAGCTTCCTCCGCTTTCGTTAAGTCATTCAGCACAGTCGTTCGAGCATTCGAGAACCTGCCCAAGCACACCCCTCTCACCACCACTTTCATTGCATCCCATTCAACAGACCTGCTCGTCGCCGTTCCTTCGTTCACACCGAAATAACTATCAATGCCCTGCCGGACCGCATCGTCGAACACAGAATCCTCTAGCGTCTCCGGGCGAAGCCGCCATGTTGGTATTGCTGAGCGCTCCCGCTGCCATTGGATATGCACTAACAGGGGGTTATGATCGGATATCGTCCTAGCAAGGTACTCAGCATGGGTAATCAATGGGGCTAGGGAGCTCCCGCAAAGCACCGAATCAATCCTGACATGTAAATCATGTAGAGCGGAATAAAAGGAGTAATCCCTGGTTCCCCTGTGCCTCTCCCTCCAGACATCCAGCAACCCCCATCGTTCTTGCCAGTCCTTCCTGTGCGCGGCCAGCCTGCGCACAGGAGAGTCTACTAGGGGGGGATGGGACCTATCCAGAGCCACATCCGTAATCGAATTGAAGTCCCCTCCTAGCACTATCGGGCCCGCCAGGAAAGAGGCCAAGGACCCCGAGAGGCTATCAAAGTATCGGCCTTGGTCAGAGTTCGGTGCATAAACACAACATAAAACCACATCCCGTCCATACAATCTCCCTTCCACCGCTACAAACCTGCCATCCGAATCTATTACCTGATTCAGCACCTGAAAGGGTATCCCCGCCCTCACCCAGATCAAGACCCCCCTGGCATACGCTGAGTAAGTGGTGCCAAAAACCTGGCCCCGCCACCTTTTCTGCAAGGCAGCGCACTCTTTTTTGGTGAGGTGAGTCTCCTGGAACATAGCTATCTGAACCCCCCTGCGTACCAGGTATGCATGTACTTTGTGGCGTTTCACCATAGTCCGCAGCCCCCGGACATTCCACGTCAGGCATTTCAAATTAGGTAATGTCCCCATACCAAGTCCGTACAGTCCGAATTAAACTCCAGCGGTTCATGACCCCCCCAATGCAGTTGCCCCCCCCCCAAACAACCCCAAAACTGAAACATTCCCCAAACCCCACTCCCCAGGACAGAGCACACGAACCCAATGGCCGCCCCCATCCAAACCTTGATCCAACTTCTCGCACACTTACCCTGTGGTCTCCACCACAGTCGACCTTAAGGGCCTAGGGGGGGTGAGTCGCCGCCGACCCCAGCTAGCGGAGCCCGCGTCCCGCCCTTCATCCCCTCTGATACACTCAGCTCCCCCACCCGGCAACCCGCCCTCCAGCCACAGGATATCACCCTACCATGAAGTCCCGGTCTAGGCCAAAGTCTATCTTAGCCGCAGAAAATATTATCCGAGGTCTGTGGGGTCACTGTCGGCCCCTTCTGGCTCTCTGCCTCCGAAAGTTCCTCTCCTGTTCTGCTGCCTTCTCCTCCCGAGTCCGTTTCGGCCCGTTCACTGTTCTGTTGCGACCCTGTAATGGCCGCCGTCGCTGCGAGTGCATCCCTCTTCTCCGCCGCCATTTGAGCCTCCCGCTTCTCCCGCTGGCGCCTGTTGCGGGACCTGATGCGTTGTGACTGCCGCACCCGGGGCTGCTTGGGCTGGTCTCGCCTACTTTGGTTTGTCCTGTCCGTCCCCGCTCTGTACGATTCAAGCCAGTGCCAAACTTCGTCCGGAGTGAGGAAAAAGTGTGTGGTGCCATCCATGATGATCCGCAGCTTGGCCGGGTAGAGCAAGGAGTACTGAATGCCTTCCTCCCTGAGCTCCTTCTTCACAGCCAGGAACGATGCCCTGTCCTTCTGGACCGCCTGCGTATAGTCCGGAAAGATCGTTACCTTGCTGTTCTCCACCCCATAAGGGCCCGACATCCTGGCCCGCTGGATGAGGAGGTCTCGGTCTTTGTAGTGGAGGAGCCGCACCACCATTGGTCGGGGGGGCGGCCAAGCCCCGGCGGGCGAGCGGGCACCCGGTGAGCTCGCTCCAGAGTGAAAAAAGGAGTAAGCCCCTCCGGCGCCACCACAGTGCATCCTCCCCCTCAATCCGTTCCGGCAGGCCTACGACCCGCACGTTGTTCCGCCTATTGCGGCCTTCGGCATCCTCCGCCCTCCGCTCTAGAGTGTCCAGTCGGGCCAAAATGTCTGTAATCCTGTGCTCCGCGGTCACCACCGAGGGCTTCAGGTCCAGCAACAGTTGGTCATGATCCTTGACCCGATCCGCCAGCTTCGCGTGGTCCGCGCGTAGCAGCCCCAGGCCCGTGGCCACTTGGGCAATGTCGTTGTGCAACGCCTCCTTGGTGGAAGTGATCGCCTCAAGGATGGCATCCAAGCGCCGGTTCAGCCGCTGTTCCTGGTCAAGCTCCGGGGAGGGACTCTCACTCAGCCGGGTCGATGTCGCCGAGTCCCCCTCGCGGCTCCCGGGCATCGGCCCTCCGATCGCCGCCATGTCAGGGCGCTGCGTCACAAGTCCGGCCACCCGTACTGTGGGTGCTCCCGTGGGTCCGTGCCGATTACCGGGCACCGGGCAATGCAATGCCACCGCCAATGGTCTCAGGAGCAATGATCAGGCGGATGAGCTCCGTTCCGTCACCCCCACTGGACCTGTGGGGGGAGGATGAGCCGTGGGACGGTTGCAGACGAGTACCCCCGATCTCCTGGGTGAATCGGGCAGCATCCCCTGGTCTCAGGGCTTCGCGCTGCCAATCCCAGTGCGTCGGGCAGCCGGGTGCGGGGTCCCTCTCTGCTTGGCGACAGTTGGACTCAGGGCTGAAGTTCGGGACCGTCCGACCTCCACGCCGCCATTTTCTTCACACCCCGGTCTACACCTCGGCCGCCTCTTCCTCGATCTCCTCGGGGCCAGCAGTCCCCCAGCGATTCACTGATTACGTCCAGCTGTCCCCTCACCCTTCAGAGGGCAGGAACGTTGTCTCCGGGTCGCCTAGGGTCCCGAAAAACAGGAGAATTAGCGGGATTCCGCGCGGAGCTGCGAGCTCACGCCGCCATCCCGATCGGCGTCCAAGCCACGCCCCTACTGGGGAGCAAAGTTGTCATGTTTATGCAGTTGTCGGAAGCTGAATCCCTTCATGTCTGAGCCAGGAAAGCTGATCACTTCCTATTCAGTCAAGAAAGTTTCCAGTGACCTCTGAGCTAGCTGGCGCAAACCTAAATTAAGTCTGACATAGTCAGTAGAGACCTAGAAGACCGCAGTCCTACGTCTACACTGCTGTTTATGTTATTCCAATGCGCAGGGCCTATAGGGAAAATAGGAACTACACTACATCGCGCCCAATGTTTGGTAAGGCGATAAAACTAACGCTAGACGTTAGAGCAACTCAGTTGTGCTTTTTCACACAGACCCTTTCTCTTGTAAATACTCCAATAGACGTCTGGAGTGGGTGAAAGGTTAAAATCCGCCGGAACTTAGTAGGAAGAGATTCCTATGTAGAGTTTCTGGTTTAGTCAACGTTGAAGGATACAGCGTTCCAAAATATTGTGCACCTAATCTTTGTTTCCTTGGAAACATGATCTGCAACAAGAAACCTTTCTGACAGTAAAATGAGTGATGAAGAAAGGGATGCTGCTGTATTAGCAAATCATCTAATGGAGGCCGACACGAGTCTCCTACAGACTGACCAGAATGCCATCCTCATTCCGATCAACATAAGAAAAACTATAACTTTAAAACTTATAGATAACGGACTGACATCACGAGGTGGTACAGTCATTTTCGTGATAGAGGCACACGAATATCGGCAGACAGAGGTATTCTATTCTTGGATAAACTTTCCAGCGGCAAACGCTACAACACACAAGTTCCACTATTACAAAATAGAGGAACCACTGGAAGAGTACGCTCCTTTCAAGGAGATTGAAATCCCATTAAAATACCAAGAGCACCTGCTCTGGTTTAAAGGCACCCTAAAACATAATGTTCACATTACCAGGCTCGGTCCACTAGGTAGACCAGGAGCAACGTGGCCGGTTCTAGCCAGCTACACACCACATCCAGACATTGAAAAAATGTCAGGAGAAGAACTTTTAGCACAGCTAAAATTATTAATTTATTTATTATTTTGATTTTCGGCAAGTTACTTCCTGCTTGGTCCTCTACCTGGTGGCTGACCAATCTGGGACCATCAATTCCCCCGGTATCGAAAGTGAGAAATATAGGGGTCGTGCTTGACGACAAACTGGCTTTCATCTCACACGCCAATGCAAATGTCTCTTCATCTTTCTCCACACTAAGAATGATAAAAAAACTCCTACCCTTTCTGCCATCTTGTGCCGGAAAAACTTTGGTAAGCACCCTAGTAATGTCAAAAGTTGCCTACTGCAATGGCCTGTTTTTCAATGCTCAGAAAAAGGTCACAAACAAACTACAGATGGTGCAGAATTCAGTAGCTAGAATGATAACAGGTACCACTAAGTATCAACCAATCTGATCGGTAGACCAACAACTCCACTGGCTACCTATAATAAGCTGCATCAAATTCAAAGCCCAATGCATCACCTTCAAGGCCATCCACAAAACTGGACCTGACTTCCTGAAGAAGGCTTTTTTACACTCCCAATAGACAATTGCGTTCATTACCGGCCAACCTTCTGAAGGTCCCTAGCATAAAAGAAGTCTCCTGGGGAGACAAAAGGTTCACTGTTGCCACTGCTAAACTATGGAACACTCTTCCTCTGCACATCAAAAGATGCCCAAATGTACTTCCCTTCAGGAAAATAATAAAAACTTGGCTTTTTGATCAATAAGCTCCCCTCCTCTGGTTCGACCTCTATATAGTCCACAGCGCCGAGACACCCAAGGGTAGTTGAGCACTCTACAAATTGCCTAAAATAAATAAATAAATAAATAAAAGTTGGGTTGAGGACTGGGAAGGGAGACTGAAGTAGAGAAAACAGTCCCTCAAATGTCATGTGATGCAAATGCTTGTGTGAGTAGCAGCGGTGGTTGCTAATTTGGAGCTATGGATCAGGCATACACATGCACACTCACTTCCACTCATCCACAAGCATGCACAAAGACACCCATCCATTCCCAAGCACACAAGTACACAACTCACACCCATCCATTCACAAACACATACAAATTCACATATTCACACCCATCCATACCCAAGGAGACAAACATGCACATACTCACACCCACCCATTAACACACACATGCACACATACACACACCAGCCTACTCAATAGCATATACATGCGCAAACACTTACTGATTCACAGCTCACATGCTCAACTACACATATATTCCTACATACACCCAAACATTCAATAAAGCACTTTCTGGGCCATGGCAGTGAAGGAAGGAGCAGTGGGTAGTGGGATGGAGAAGCACAACACAATGGTTCAGGAAGGAGCTGAATTCTTTGAGGAAGGAAAAACAAACATAGGATTCTGCCACCTGCTCCAATTAGGTAACCTTGTTTTGGGTCAGCTAATCTGCCAGACTGATGACATCACTGCCCTCAGGGCTCTGGTGTGTTCTTCCCACAAGCCTTGTCTCAGGCTGCCAGGCTTCCATGCATTAGCACAGGTTAGGCACCTGGCTGGCTGACCCTGACATGGTGAGCGTCTGTCAGGCAGGCCTATGCTCAGCCTAACAGACATGCAGCATGCTTTGTAAGAAGTATGCAGAGCCCTGGCACCTGTAATGATGGAGTACCATTAGATGGATACATGCCTTTTAATCAAAACACAGTGAGACCTAAATTCTCCTGGGCGGGATAAGTGCTATGTTTTGTATTATTCACAACTGATCGTTTAACAACACACCGCTAAAGCTGTATGGAGTCAAGAACTTATAATAGCTGTTTATACAACTTTTTGGTGTCTGAAGTGGTAGGTGTCACAGGGGTTTCCCCAGTGTTAAAACTCCAGCCAGAGGTGCTTACTACAGAGCAGATGGCAGTCAATTCAACTGTCTCAAAAAAACTGAGTACAATGTACTTTCATTTTGGCAGATACGCCAAGGCGACACTTGAACACATATTTGCTACAAGTGAGTGTGTGTGTGAGGAGGGGGGGGGGGGGGTGCGTGAGTGCGTGTGTGTATGTTGTTTAACAACACATTCTAAAGGCTTATATAGTAATGCTGACTGAATTCGAATCTTGGTGCTCATTTGAAAGGTCGCTCATAAAAGGTCATCTTATTTTACCTAGCTGACCCAGATTCGAGCCTTCGACCAACAGATGGACACACATATGTACTCAATCCCCTGCTTTAAATACAGCTGAATGTATGCAAACTGTTTAAAGATGTGTCAATTATGTTTCTAGAAGTATATGCTATTGAATCAGCTGGTCTCTTAAAGCATTAAAAAGATGCAGCTTGTAAAAAAACAGTCCAGGTATCCTCAGAGACCCAATGATGCAGAAAAAGTAAGTATAGCCTTGCTACTCGCAATGAGCTGAGGCTGCTTGTTTTTTTGTCTTTCCTTTGCTGCAATGTTCTGTAACTGAAGGTCAATAGATGTTGGAAGAGGCAGTCAATAACAATAACAAAAAGAATAGCTTTGCGTGAAAAAGACAGTGTGTTTGGAATACTGAGCTTTAAAAAAGCATTTTACATTGGCCAGCATCTTCCTGACAGCGTGAATAATCATCAGTTCTTTGTGATAAGCAGAGTTCAAACACCTGAAGAAGTGCTCATTAATGTTCAGGTGTTCATGCCCAAGCCTTAAGCGCCAGCTTAGTGCTAAATTCAGCGATTCCAGTGTATTTCAACTTTTCTTTATAGACAGAGTTGCAGTTTTTCTAGGTCATTTTACTTGAATGTGTCAAGAAATATCATCTCGTCAAGCCTCTGCCAACTGGTAAATATCGGGTAATGAAACCCGCCTCCTCGATCTCAGACCAATTTGTCAAGTCAGTTTCTATTAAATGGGATCTTCCGAGAGTGCAACAACTTCTTTGAATGGTATTTTCAGTTGACCCTTTTCACCGTGATCTGTGCAACGTGATATCATAACTCATCTTAACAATCACAATTGTAAGATTTAGGGTTTCAATTCAGACTTTTAAACATTAAAACATGCTAGGTGTGCATTACAGAAAAAAAACAAGTCCTCTCAGTTATAAGCAGGGCCACTGGAATTATGCGATTGTGCCGCAACCTCCGTTTTTTCACATTTATATATTTGCCGCATAATCCGTCACCAACGGCATAATTTGCAGATTTTAACAAAAATACATTTGTTTCAAGCTCTAAGGGTTCAAATGTTACCTAAAGCGTAGTGCAACAGGTTGCTGCGCACTGGAAAGGCTTTTTGCACAGCTTAGCTGGTCACCTTTCTGTTGTTTATTGCTATAATTTGCAGTAAAACTGGCACAATTGAGGTGCAACCAATCCCCAGACAGTGTTAACAAGGGGCAAAATGGCCAAATAATGAGGTAGTACCATCACTAAATGTGCCACATAACGTCGCCTAATTTGCCTTTTCTTGCTGCATAATTTGGCACTCCACTGCCGCCTATCTTCAGTGGCCCTGCTTATAAGAAAATGAATATGGCATGGCTGGCATGAGTGTATTACTGTCAGGACATGTTTATTTGCTGTCAGGGAAGTAATGTAGTCCCTGGCAGTGCTTACAGGGCAAGACGGGTGTTGTATCTAGTATTCAGTCCTATGCATCTTCCCTTCTTCTCTGCCTTGCTGCTCAGCTAGAGTGGATGTGTTAAGGAATGCTGGGGCAGGTGAGGTAATGGAATGTTGGAGATGCCTGGTGGATGAGTGTCAGTTGGGAGTTTGGACTTATTTAGCATTATTACATTTGGCGATGATCTGAAAGAATCTATGTGTACCTGCTTTAAGCTATATATTTATAAGCATACTGGCATTTTGAGCCCCACCAGTGACCTTTCAATTGGCCGCCCTGCCAACTGTAACATGCCAGTTCCTGCTCTTTTAGGTCTGCTGTGCGTCTTCAGCTGTGTGCTAGCTCCTGCACTTGTAGTCACCTTTGTTGCTTACAGCTGTGTACCAGTGTCTGCCCTTCTGAGTCTCCAGTGATACAGTTCCTGCTCCTTCAAGTCAACTTACTGCTTGCCTGCCTAAACTCAGCATTATGTACCAACTCCTCTGAATTGTGATTTTACCGCTGCTTTGGGAGTGTTGTTCCTTGTTTTCCAATCCATCCAAAAGCGCAAGCCTCTAATATACAGGAATCATTTGGATAATAAGAGAGAGACGTGTGAAGTTAATTGCTGGCAGAAGATGTCAGCTCCTAATCACCGTTACATTTAATGTGCCAGAGATGGTGGAGTATTTCACAAGGGATTGCTTGGCACAACAGGCTTGATATGATAATAGCTCAAGCAGCGCTTTGCAAATTACGAAGCAGAAAGGGCCAGCATATCACATCTGATACATTTTCAGATAATGCATGGACATCTGCGTGCAGGATGTAGGATGGATAAATCTGAATATAAATGCTGTCCTTATGCTGTGAGTACTTTTTTATTGTGTACATTTGCATTTTGCCTCAGTGTGTTTTTAAGTTTTAATGCGCCATTGTCATTTTTAACATTAAGGCAGTTAAACCGCTATTCAACTTCTGAAATCAAGACACTCAAAGCTTTCAGAACGCAACCTTACCTTCGAGTCAGCGCATTCTTCAGCTGTGCTCTTATCGACTCTGACATGTTCTCTGTCACTGCTGTGCGACTTTGTGGTGCACGGTGATGCCATGAGCCATCCGGCACGGTGTCACCAGTGCATCCCGCCATCTTTTGATTGGCGCCCACACACGTATTAAGTACTGTGTCCAGCTACCAGTACCTTCTGCCAACCACATTGTTTCTTGTGTGCATCGCGTTAAAGTTATTGCCTACATTGTTCTCATGCAGCACGCAATGACTCAAGTACACTTTCCAGTTTCTTCACAGTGTTTTTCTTCCTGCCGTGCATTTTCTTGTTCACGTGTGCTGCTTTGGTGCTTACACTTTCTCCTCCTTTGTATTGTCTGGAGTCTTTGATTCTGGCTCATTTTCCAAGGACATGCAGCACCTTGGAAGTTTCTGTAAAGTTCAAATCTTCAAAACAAAGGTGCTGCTGTTTTTTTTTCTGCATTCCTGCCACTTGTTACACAAGCAACATGTATTGTCTCAGAGTCAATATGGAGCTGCTGGTGTGTTCTTCTCTCCTCCCAGACTTTTTGCAACTGTGTACTCCTGTAAAGCAATGTCTTGTGTACTAGACACATGGCGAGTCACGCAATTTAAAAAGTTCTAGCATATGCTTCATAAGAACTTGAATCTACCTTTTTAAAAGTAATTTGTGGATCTGTTACTACTGTTTTCACCTGCTATATGATATTTATTTTTCAAAAAATTTTTTTCCTACAAAGTTCTTTTTTGGGAATTCTTCTTTTTGAAGTTTTGTGATGATAGTCATCTGGCTATGTGACTTTACTGGTCACCTAGTTTTACCTGAATGATGATGTTTAAATTTACTTTTCTTGAGTTATTCTTCAGCAATTCATTTACAAATTTCTGTATGAATTCTTCTTTGTTAGATGTACGATTTATGATAGTCTTTTGGGCTATGTGACTTTCCATGTCACCTACATTTTTACTTGCATGCTATGTTACATTACAGTAATTTGTTTGACACGTTTATGTAAGTGAATTTTGCTGTTTGAGGTATGCTTTGTAATAGCCGCTGGGTATGTGACTTCCCACATGTGCAATTCTTTTTGCATGGGCTCGTCACCTATATTTTCCCTACATGGTTTTACAGTATTTTACAAGAAACTTGCCTTTAGTCAAGGCATTCATTTTTATAGCTTTTGAGCTATGTGACCCTCCACCCTTTGCAATTAATATATTGTGGATTTGTCACATACATATACATTAGATTTTACTTTACAGTAATTGTTTTGCAAATTACCTGTTTATGGAATCTTTTGCTATGATTCCTATTTATTTCTGTCAGGTTCTATTCTACCTTTGCACTAAAGTATGGTAATGTGCGTGGAAAGTCTGGCATTTGAGGGTTTCTTCTCAAATGTTAACATTGTAGGTACTTCCAGCGGGTGTATTTTTCACCCCTTTATGTGCGTGTGGATAGGTTTCCTGTGTTTCCTGAGTTGGGCGTTCACTGTTTATCATGTAAACTTGTCTGGCCAACTGGTATGTACTGGTGTACTCTGACGTTTTGTCTTGTGTTTTTATCTCTGCTTGTGTTTGTATTACTGTGCGTTTGATGAGAGTTATATTTTGTTCTCAAATTTCTCTTTCTCATTTAGTGTTTCCTTGCTATATGTTCGTGCTCATTCAGCCTTTAACATGTGAAACTTTGTTTTTATTGTAACAAGGATTTGTATCTTGCATTTTATTGTTATGTTTTACAACAAAAAAGGGGAAGATGTGTGTCATGATTTCATCTTAAGTATTTATTGACTGCTTTCCCATGATTTCATCGTACGTATTTATTGGTTTCCTTCCCATGTAATGTTATGTCCTGTCGTGTTTACATTAGGTTGTTGTCATCATTCATTGTTGTTAATTTGTAAAGGGGGAAGATGTGCTGTATCTAGTATTCAGTGCTATGTATCTTCCCTTCTTCTCTGCCTTACTGCTCAGCTAGATTGGATGGGTGATGGAATGTTGGTGCATGTGAGGTAATGGAATGTTGAGGATGCCTGGTGGATGAGTGTCAGTTGGGAGTATGGGCTGAGCAGCAAGGGGGCTGCTCCTGGTGGGGCTCACATTATAGTCTACAGGTTGACCTCATGATCTACAATAAACCTGCTTCATTGATCTACATCTCGACTACATGGACTTATTTACCATAAATTCAAGGGGCCTCAATCCTCCAGGGCCTCTCAAACCCTTCAGATGGCATCCATTCAGTCCAAGGCTAAACAATATCTGTGACATATGGGAGATTCAGGTGGGTCACTTTACATTTTACAGTGGTGTCCCATCATTTTGCTTTACTGCGCTATTTTCCGTCATACTACTACAGAACTACTGTTTTAGCGCAAGCAAAGGAAGGTATATCCACATCGCTTAATGATTGAGCTGTTAAGCTTGACTGTCAACACGACTGCTCAAATAATAACGAATCCCATCAAATTCAGCTTTGCCTTGATGGTCACATCCATTTTTTGCTCCCTCCCTAAAGCATGGTAAATTGTCTAACTGTTGACTGTCCTATTTATCTTTCCATGAAGGCTGTGGTATATGGTGCAGAAAAGGAGTGCTTGTGTGAGGTGATTTTTAAATTCTGAAAGGAGGGTTCACTGGGGGTGATAGTAACTGTTTACTTTAGGAACTCATTCCTGTTCCTGAGTCAACTGGGAGACTCCTGTGCAAGTTGTTCATTTCCTCTCCAGATCATGAACATGTGATCAATACAACACTTCCAATTCTTAAAATTGTCAATCTTTGTGTTGGTGATATTTAGAGCCTTTCTAATTATGAAGCCATGGGCATAAAGGCTGATAGCACTTGGGGCATATTAGGTCTGTGTTGACTGCCCTGGTGGGTCCAACCACAGGGATTATTATGGATAATCCATTGGTTGATAATCTCTCTCCATCTTTGCAATCCTACTTGCTTTTGAGAAATTGAATAGCTCGGTGAGGGATTTGACTAAGGGTAACCATAGACCTGTAAGGAGTCCCTGTCCAGGATGGTTTTCAGCTCATGTAGAGCTGCAAAGAAGAGATTATATCTGGTACTTAGTTATAAACCCCGACATAAGATATTGATCACAACTGGCAGGTAGAAATACAACCAAACTAATAATGTCAGGACATTTGAGATCAGGACGCAATTGTGGGAGAATCTTCTGCAAGGATGTGAAATGAAGGGCACAAAGAGATTTTCTGAACATTATCTATAAAGGGAGACACTATAATGTGACCACAGAAGGGTTAGGGTGCAATAGTAATCCTGAATGTTGGTGTAACCATTTTTGTTGGATTTGCTTATATGGAGACAATTTGTAGAAGGGTAAGAAGCTTGTTGATCTTCATTTTCCCCTGGAGATTATATTTTATTCGGAAGAAGCTGGAGAGGCTTTTGATGCCAGTCACTTTGAGGGTGGGAATTATCACGAGTGTTCTTAATACTGCTGTCTCACAGAAAATGTCTGCCTCATTGCAAACAGCTAATATAGTACCCATTTTTAGGAAAGTAAAATAAAGGATCCCAGGTGCTTTTAACCAATATTGTGTTTATTCGATAATCAAGATTGGGGGATGTATCATTCTCCACAGAATTGAGGACTGGACCCAAGAAAATGATAGTCTCAGTTTTGTGCAGTATGGGTTCTGTGAAGGTATGAAGCAGTGAAAGCCTTGGGACTCAAGAACAGTCCTTGAACCAACATCTCCGGATAGAGAAATATAAGATTGCCACAAAGAGATCTTTATATCTTGATTTAATGGATTTAAGCAATGCCTTTGATCAGGTAAATCATTCCAAACTTTGGGGAATATTGATTAATTTGGGTCTGCCCTACCTGTTAGTTGAATTTTTACAGGCATTACATGAGGGGTTAATGTCTCATTTAGATATGGAATGGAGGGTGAGTGCACTGATTCTTTTAACCCTTTTTAGGGATGTCAGTCAAAGGGGTGTTTAGCCCTCATTTTATTTCTTCTATATATTAAAAGCCTGCACACTTTTTTAGTTTCTAGGGAAAGGATCTCCCAAAAGTGTAAAGTAAACTTTCAATGGACCTACTTTATGCTCATGGCACAATTCTGTTTTCACGAACACCTAATGGTTTACATGGCCTTATTAACACCTTTGTTAAGTACATGGATGGTTTAGAAGTCAATATATCCAAAACATATTACATGGTGAATCGTACGCCTGAATGCAAAACTGGGCCCATGATGATAATTGGGCAAACCCATAGCTGGATAAATGAGTTTTCCAACTATGGGTATCTTATGACTCCAGGGCAGCTGGTTGCAATGTTTAGCAAAGGGCTATTCACACTTTAATACCTCTGTCATGACTGTTTTGGGCTGGCATCAAGAGTTCGCAACCAACTGATTTTGCCCTCACTGGAGGTGTATAAATGAAAGTTTTTACCTAGTATTACTTTTGAGACAACTATATGGGGGTATCGGGACTGCCTTAGGTTATAGCAGGAATAGAACCGCTTTTTCAGGCAACTGTTTAGAGTAGGACCAGGTAGTCCCCAATTGTTTTTATGTGAGGAATTAAGTTTAGGTTTTATAGACGACTTTATTAATCTTGCAAAACACCTTTGGATTTCGGTTTTGGTTAATACACACACTGATTTCCTACTACTTGGTGTGGAATCTGGGCTATAAAATCCCTTGGTAAAGTTATATATTAGGCGCATTGCCAACACCTTAGGAAGGACGGAGCTGTTTTCATCCACACATCTGTTGAGTAAAAGGGAGGCTGGTTCGGCCTAGAAAGAGTTCCTGAGACCTGCATCTGCTGCTAGAGAGGCGAGGGAGCTTGATAAGCTGTCTTTAAGAGTTTATACTATGTATATCTGTCACAGGTCAACACTGTTTGGGAAAGATCACTTTTGACAAGGTTCCAGCTGCGATCTATCAGATGCAATCTCTGTTTCCCTGTGGGTCAGTATGACACTAAATGTATTCTTGTGGTACCTCGTCTCAGACACTGATGCACTTTACTCTTTTTTGTAAATACTATGACATTTTTCGCACAGATTTGTATTACTCATTTTAAAAGCTCAGGGTTTTTGGCAGTGTAGACCTGCATTTTATTATCTTTGTAAGGTAGCTAACCCTGCTGTGTGTTTGTCTCTGGGAGCTTTTAAAAAAATACGTTATGCTTGCATAATTTTCAAATTGTATTATGTGTCATTTTTACTCACCCATTGAATATTCACTGTGCATTTCATGTGATGATTGTTCTTTTATGATTAAGTTTAGAAATCGAATATCGAATATCCAAGATAAAGAAGAACAGTTGGGGCAATTGTACTGCCTAGTTAAGTGCTGTGTGTTTAAAGGGAAAACTTCATTTTCAAACTGGAAGTAGTTATTTGTGAGGTCCATAAGTACAAAGTCCTTAGGAGTGGTGGAGTCCCACTGAAGATTGGAAATGGAAATAAAGAACCATACACTTAGAGATTGTTGTTGTGGGATACTTGTGTATTTTGCATACACAACCATGCAGATAAGTAGTTCTTCTAATGGTTCAATGCTGGCACATTTGTCTTGATTAGGTATGCTGGGGGCATTTCTTCAAATGGCCTAATCTGGAAATCATTACTTTCTGCAAGAAACAGTGTGGTAAATGTAGATGTATGTATGAGGGAACCGTCAGTGTTTTATATTTTAATCCCAGAATGGATCAAGAGACTATGACCTTCATAATTATGGGCACAATTAAAAAAAGGTCAGTGATTTCAACAGACAGATGGTATAACTGGCCACACATCATTTATTATGACAGCTAATATGAGTGCTATGTGTATAGGCACTTTGACAGATTTACGTGTGTTTAGATTGTTGAACAAGTGCAAGAGATTATTAGCTAATCTATTTCACCAGTATCACAAAGATGAGGGAAAAACAAACTTCTCATCCCCTAGCAGAAATACACTGCATGAAAAGTGACAAAAAAAAACATCCTTCATGTTGCGCATGCGATGTAATGTCTATAATGTTCTAACTGTCAGTATATTGGACATACCAGCTGAACCATGTCTAAGGTGCAGTAAACATGCTGTTGTATGCATACAGGTGTCATAATCTCAAAAAAACAATACATGGGAAAATTACTATGTGGTTGACTTTGAGCTAACCCTGGGTGTAAAATCCAGTCAACTCGTGGAGTTTGCGGATTTTTGGCAACGCCATGTTTCGTGTGGAACGCTGAGTTACCAAAAACCTTGCACTCCGCAGCGGAGCTGAGTTTTTTTTGTGTTTGCAGTCTCAAAATTCATTTTTACCAGGTTGCCTGTGTTTGCCGAAGTGGTTTCCCATCTGTTTGCGAGAGCCACAAGAATTGGTAGCCGGCCACTCGTTCCCGCAAGAGTGTGCGATCGCAAACAGGTCATTTGGGCTCGCCGTCGGACTTCCGGCGGTAGTTTTGCAAAGATCGCGATCCCAAACAGGCAGAATTTGCAATCTAAAAAATAATCTCTCTCAAGCAGCATCAAAACCTTCTCAAAAGGCTTTTTAAGAGGAAGGAAGTGCCCCAGAGTCTCCAACTTCCCGTTCCTGTCCAGTTGGCTCCTCCCACTGCTATGTTCATCTCCTGTTCACTTTTCATTTGGATTTAAAGCTCGAAGGATCACTCTTTGTGGCTGCTGCATCATATATAATTTGATTTGAGGACTTTTGTATCTGAGATTTCACAAGTAAGTTGGAAAATTCTTGTTGTTTGTTTGATTGGGGCATAGCACCTATATTTTTTTTGTACTTGTCATTGTTTAAAAAAAATGCATTGTGGTGGGTTACCTGTAGTTCAGTATGAGCTTCGTTGTTTCTTTGTAAGTAATTTTTCATTTTTCTTAAGGAAACATGTTACACAGTTCACTTCATTTTCTCCACATTTTGAAATGTATTAATTTGCAATAATTATTTAATTATGCCCAGTAGTTTGCCAATACTATAGGCCTTTTAGCCAGTAGGCCCAGAACTGCTCATGTGTCATGGATGCATCAAACAACTGTTTCTGTGATGTCTGTTGAATTTAAACATCATTTAGGGCCTGGATGGCTTTGGATTGAATAGCAAAATGTGTTTTTTGGGGGGAATTTCACATTTTCTTGTGTGTACAATATATGCCTTTGTTGGATGTGTGTGGTGTGGTTATTGTGGTTATTGTGTAACTTGCAAACTTCTTTTATCTTGTGGATTTTCTTTTTTGCATTGTTGCACTAAAGCAGTGTTGTTTAGCATGCCTCCTTTGTCTTGCCATGAGGGGCCTGCTTGAGTTTATTGTTTTACAGGCCTCCTGCTTGTTGTAAGTGACCATGTGGCTGGTGGCCATTTTGTGGTGGCACTAGTGTACTGTTTTTGCCATAGGCCTACATGTCTATCCTTTGTTCCTCTTGGCTTACTTCTTCTTCTTCTTGTGGCCTGGCTATGTGGCTGGTGGCCATTATGTGAAAGCAGCCAGTGTGCTATTGCCATAAGCTGCATTGTCTGTCTTCCCTTTCTTGTTGTGCCATGTGGCTGCTGGCCATTTTGTGAAGACAGCCTGTGTGTTTTTTCCATAGGCCTACACTGTCTGTCTTCCCTTTCTTGTTGTTGTGGCCTTGGCCATGCGTCTGGCAGCCATTTTCTGAAGCAGTCAGTGTGTTTTTGCCATAGGCCTGCATTGTCTGTCTCCCCTTTTTAGGTTGAGCCTAGTGCAGTGCGCATGCGCTGCTCTAGGAAAACTACCTCTTGGAATCGCTCTGGACTTCCGGCCTATTGCTTGCGATTCTGAGCAGTGGCTCGCGATCGCACGCTCACCCCTTGCGGGATGCTGCAGCTGCATTCATGGCTGCGCTTGTTCAATTTGGCTTTCAGTTCGATTGTAATTGGTTTATTAACTCACCTTTGTCCCCCTTGTCCTGCCTCCGAGTACTTCCTAGTCTCGACCAGGCCCTTCCATCAGCAGTGGTCCTTTCTCGCTAAAATCCTTGTTCTCCAATGCTGCAACTCCCTGGTTACAAGCCTTTTATACCAACGGCATTGCAATATGGAGAACTTTCATAATGTCACCATGAAATCATTATGCCATTGGTGATACCATATATTATCAGGCCGAGGGGGAGCAATGTAAGATAATGTGAATATCTTGACAGGATTAACCATTACTTCCCTAAAACTGATCCAATTGTCCGCCTGAATATATGACCCCATGTTTCCTAACATATTGACTCAACAACGAGTCCTCCTCACCGCTGCTGTAGTGGCCTGCCCTGTGTGGCTTTCCTTGTCTTCACGTGCCCTCGTCCTTTTGACATCACAATGCAGGGCTTCCATATCACTAGAATTCTCGTCACGAGGTGCTTCCTCTGGTGCTGCTATGATTGGATGAAGGCTTTCAAATCAAATACAGTGTTTACATTTTCCTCCGTCCTTGTTCAAAATAAATGACACATTCAACATAAGGCTTATGCTCCTCGTTCGTGTGCCTAGACCGTTTCCAGTTATGTAAGCATTTACACTGGACAAGTCCACATCTGTGTCCAACTCGCTCCTCCCTCTGGTAATAATATTCCATTGTCCACTTACCTACTTTGCTCCTCACAATAAATTCTGATTTCACTGCAGTACAGCCTGCAGGAAAGATATACATAAAAATCTGTTGGGTGGAACGCTCTTTGAGTCTCAAACCCTGCCGTATGTTTCCGGCCGTCTTACATTATTCCTTACCTCTGTCGACATAACTTCAGGGGCTGGCTGTGGTTCTCCCCGCCTCTCAGGAGGGCACTGCTGTTACGGATGTGTTTCCTTCGGTGGGATCCCTCCTGTGCCTTTGCAGAACACTCGCTCTCCACTATCTGTTGCTGTGTCTCCCACTTTGAAATCACCAGCTGGGAAATTCAGCTCTGAGTATCTATAGGTCTTATTGGGAACCCTCTCATCAGGTGTGGTAAAGATGGAAGGAAGATTCCTTATATTTAGTGGCACAACCAAAGCGTTCAAATATTACAAGTTCCTATCCTCCTGTAATGTTCATGCTCTCATGACGCATGGCCTCTATGTATGTCAACAGGTCTCGCTTTTGGGAATTTATAAGTATTTAGCTATGCAGCACAATATCCTTAGTGCAACAACATCAACTGTTACATTCTAAACACTTATAAGGTCCCAAAGGCGAGACCTATTGTCTATGCCAATGCTTGTTTGTTGTTGTGGTGGCCTGGCCATATGGCTGGCGGTCATTTTGTGAAGGCAGCCAGTGTGCTTCTGCATTAGGCCATCAAGCCTTCTTGTGGTTCCCATGCCTTGTTGTTGATTTTCCATGCAATTTCTCCTTTTTTTACCCAGCAAGAAATGCATCACAGTTCACTACATTTTCAAATAAATGTGCAATATTATCGATTGGAATTGATTCTCTATGTGGCCTAGTCTGCCAATGGGTTTTCCAATAATTTGGCCCAGAGCTAGTCATGAATGCATGAATCCAATTTTTCTGTGGTGTCTGATGAATTTACTTAATCAACGAGAGAGAGGGATACTGTGACACTCTTAGACCCCCTAATGATAATCTTAGTTAAACAACAAAAGAGTGCAGGTCAAAAATCAGAAAAGAAATCGGGAAAAGAATCACTCTTGTGAGTAAAAAGAACCCTCACTCACCAATCTAGTTGGTGACATGCTTCATCATCATTGGGTTTCCTCCAGAGAGGCGGAATGCCTCCCTGGTGTGCTATGATTCCTGGTTACAGCGGAGCAGGAATTTTGTGTAATCCAAGTGTTATAAGGGTGAAATGTGATTTAAATAGTGACCAGTTGAACCAAAAAAGATCTTTATTCATGGTGGAATGGGCACAATTAAAAGCAGTGTGGTGGATGTTAAAGAGTCCGGCTAAATTGACCACACACATCCATGGTGCAGGTAAGAAAAAATATTGTTAACATGTTTCTGCCTCTGTTCACTGTTAGCGGGGCTTTCGTTAGGACCAAAAGTCGAATTCACCACATCGGTATGCACTCGCTCAAGCGCACCCTAACCTGTGGTGTCAAAAGAAGTAGAAGATACAATTGCAGTTGAAGATGAACAAGAGGGAGATATTTTCTCTGGTACACAAAGTAGCCAAGTCCCCAGCAGTGCAGTGGAACCACCCACATCCTCATCAGCCTCAGCAACATCTCATTGGCACAAGAGTAAGAGTCAGGCTGAGACACTAAGGCAAGAGAGTACCGCAATTTAAAAATGTGCGGCGTTGAGCCTTACACCATCTCTTGCATCAGTGACAGCAAAAAAGAAAAAAATCCAGCATACCATTCTCAGCATGTTTAGGTCGGAGGGACAGCACGAACGCAACCGCCCAACAGCACATTTGTTCAATGCAAAGCTGGCTAAAATGTTAGCGCTGGACCTTCTCCCTTTTCTTTTGTGGAAGGGGTGGGTTGCCTTGAATTTTGTGACAGCCATCTGCCCAAAATGGAAGGTTACCAGCAGGTCCTATTTCACCAGAGTTGCTGTTCCAGCACTACATCACAATGTACTGGAATTTCTTGGACAAGCTTGCAGCAGAGCGTTGTGCACAATATCTACCTGACAACAGACATGTGGACCAGTTTCCAAGCCACTGATTATAATTGCATCACTGCACACTGGATCTCTTTTCTGGGGTCAGAGAAAATATATCAGAAGCAGATGTTGTTGACACTGCTGAGGTTTTTAATGCTACTCAGAAACATGCAACTGTAGCCATGTTCGCAATGGAAAAATATAATACTGCTGCAAACATTTTGGAAGAGTTTAACAGCAAGGTCTTTGAATGGCTGCTCCCAAGAGGGCTTAACATTGGTGTTGTTGCCATGGATAATGGCAGTAATATAGTTAAGGCCATGGAGGATGGTGCCTATTTCAGGGTCCTCTGTTTGGGGCACTGCATTAACAATATTGTTGAAGACTTTCTGAAAAAATAATCCAGAGTCAACAACTTACTGATCACCTGCGGAAGAATATGCACATATTTTAGCCATTCTTTAAAGCAGCTGAGGATCATTCAATGTGAGTATAGAATGCCAGTCAAAGCAATCATCCAAGAGGCGCCAACATGTTTTAACTCAACTTATTACATGCTTGAACATCTGTTTGAGCAGTACTGACCAATCAATGAATATGTCATGCAAAGAGGGGATGCTACTGTGAAAGGCATGACCATTGAGATGGACCAATGGGGACTAGTTAAATGCCTGACAGAGATGCTACTTTCTTTAGAGCTCTTCACAAGGAGGACTGTACTATGGGCCAAGCTATCCCATTGTTGCACATGCTAGAGCAACAGTTGAAGGAGGTGTCTAAAATGTACACATGTATGGAGGCAAAAAATTAAGCATATGAGTTTGCAGAGAGCTCATCACATCACTTACGTGAAAATATAGGGGTGCAAACTTGCATTGTTTCAGAAAAACATTAAAATCGTGCCACAATTCTAGATCCATGGTACAAATCAGCACTGATTAGTAAGACATTAATTCCTTTGTTAGAAGTGAATGTTGCCCAGTACAAAACTTGGATAGCCGAGGCAGCCAGTAAATTGGAAAATGAACGGCTGGTAATTAAAGGCCCACTACTCAAACCCACAACAAGTACAGCAACAGGGCATCCAGGTCAAGTTCAGCTTCAGAGCCTGAGGGCAGTGCATTTGGCTCAGAGCTGTCACCAACACTATCAACAACAGCAAGAACCGGATCATCAGCCCCAGTAAAATCGGCACAGTATTGGTATTTACAGCAAGGGCTTGCTAGGTCCAGTGCTGATGTAAAGACAAAAGAGGCCCAGCAAAATGGAGCACCCCTGAACATTGAGCGGATGGCCCAGGCCTATTTGGATGACCCAATAGAGGTCTACCGTGATCAAAACCCATTGATGTATTGGTGTGGTAAAAGGTGGCAATGGCCAGTGCTTACCAGGCTGGCGATAAGCTATCTGGCTTGCTCTGTTGCTAGTGTATCTTCTGAGCGTGTTTTCAGTGCTGCCAGTGCCATTGTAACGGTGAGAACGACTAGTCTCTCGAACAAAAACGTGGAGAGGTTAAAAATGAGCCTATAACATAACATAACATAACATGTGACTACATTTAATGTACACCAATAATTGATCACACGCTTGCTGGAGAAGATGTGGTGAAAGCAACACTAATTCAATTTCAAGGCAGGGTGTAGATATGTTTCTGCTTGCCCACCCATGCTCAGTATATTTAATTTTTTCATTTCAAAAATCTTTATTTCGATCACATGATCATAAAAGATATACATAGCATCACAAAATATTTCATTTTAAGTTAAAAACGCATTAAACAACATTAGTAATCATGATTAATAGGAATGTGCCGGGGATTCAAGTCTGTCCAGAGTCGCCAAGTCTCTTAATGCAGTGGTTTCGGGCATACCACATTGAGGTTAAAAATTTAGATAGAGCAAATACAGTAGTTGGGGCTAAATCTGTCTTTAAAACTCTATAAGCAGGTAAAAAAGTTCCGAATCCCATGTTTTTAAGCAAAGGGACGAGCCAGTATTTTCTGCTCCTATTATAGGCTATGCAAAAAAAGACCACATGTACATCATTCTCCTTTGTGTTGGCACATGTGGGGAAAATTTCTGTGGGAGGGCGACATAACCATGTTGCTGTGAAAGATGCCAGAGGCAGAGTCCCGTATCTCCATTGCAGGAATAATTTCCTAGTTAATACCGGAGTCATGGCATCTAGGACACTTTCCAATTGGTAGGAGTCTTTCATTTTTATAAACTGGTTGGTCAGTGATCCATCACGAGTGCCTTCAACAGCTCGGGAGAGCATTAGATCGTAGTAGGCTCTCGATAGCACCTTTCTGGGGATCCTATTGCTTATGTTTGCTGGATCCGACCATAATTCAGGAAGTCCAATTGCCTCAGAAGTTCTCTTAATGTAGTTTAACCAATGTGTTCTAGTGGCATTGGGCAACAATAGGAATTCCTGTGGCTCAGCTCTATAAGTTGAGAGGTCTGGACTGCTCCATAGGCGTCGCCAGAATGCTAACGGTTTGAGCCCCAGCTCCTCCGTTATGGGCCGGAGGCCCATGTCCAGCCTAAGGGGCAGGATTGGAGTACTCAACGGAAGAGCAGCAATCTGCCTCAGGAATTTGTGCTCAGTAGTCAATAGTTTTGGTGATGGGATGTGACCCCACAACTCGCCCCCGTATGTGACACCCGCCCGGGCCTGTGCCTTATAGATTTGGATGACAGGGGTGAGTGGTCGGTATGGTGATCTACTCGCTATTCTCATAGTACCACCCGCCAGCTGTACCAGTTTGATATTTGCTTTTGACTGGTGTGACGACCACGTTAAGTTTTCATTGAGGGTGATCCCCAGATATTCGATTGTGTGGACCCGTTCCAGTCAAACTGTACCCAGCAAGGGAGGTGGTCGATTAAGGGGCCTGGGGTTGAGTATCATGAATTTGGTTTTCTGAGGGTTGATTTCGAGTCCCCTTTCTGTGCAGAACTCCAGAAAACCGTCCAAGACTCGTTGTATGCCCATTGGGGATTTAGACAGCAGCAGGGTGTCATCCGCAAACATAATTGCGGGCACCCTGCTGCCAGTCAGTTTTGGGGCATCAGTATTGGGAATCCTGTTCAGGTGGGGGATTACCCTGTTCACAAAGAGGCAGAACAGGGTCGGTGCAAGCACACAGCCCTGTCTAACCCCTCTGCGAACTGGGAACCTTTCAGTTAAATTGCCACCTCTGCCGCACCTAACGCGCGCGTAGTTGTTATGATGTAATTTCACCAGGATTGCCAAAATGTCTCCCGGGACATTCATCTCCTCAATGACCTGCCACAATTTTGCTCTTGGGACCAAATCGAAGGGGGCACGCAAGTCCACGAAAACCGTGTACAAGGGGCCGCCCTCGATTAATGCTGTCCTCCAGTATAATAGGTTCAGCCTAAAAATTTGGTTGATTGTGGACACCCCTCGCCTAAATCCCGCCTGGTAAGGAGTCAAGATGTCAGTCTCCTCCAACCAGTTCTGTAACCGGTCCAGGATCAGTCTTCCAAAAAGCTTTTGGGATACATCAATAAGACTGATCGGGCGATAATTGGCTGGCAGCAGAGGGGATCCCTTTTTAAAGATAGGAACCAACTCTGCTCCCAGCCAAGTATCCGGAACCTCCATCCCCCTTAGAATAGTGTTAAATATCAGCATGAGGTAGGGGGCCCATATCCCTGGTTCCTGCTCCAATAGGTCACCTGGTACCCCGTCAAGGCCTGGGGCTTTCCCTGTTGACAACCCCGCTATAGCCACCCTCACCTCTTTTTCTGTAAAAGGTTCTCCTTCAGAATCCGACACTATCCTATTGTATGGTGGATTCAGGGCTCCTTCCTCCATTGTACACAATGACTGGAAGTGGCTCTGTCATATACTAGGAGCTATGTTGGGCTCAATTGCCGAGGATAAATCCTCCGTTCCATTGGACACTATACGCCAGAATTTGCTAGAATCTCTACTGGCGAGTGTCCTTGAACGTTCCTCCCAATAATGTTGGTCCCACTCAGCCCTGGCGTTCGCCAGGAGCTTCCTATGTGCCCTTCTCCTGGATTGAATCTCTTCCCTGCCTTTACGCACCTTAATTGCAAATAGCAATTTACTTTTGGAGTCCCTGCATGTGGCATTATACCACGTTCTCTTGGTTGTTAGGCCGTTTTTACCCCTTCCTTTTGAAAACAGGTCCAACTCCAAGGTACTAATTAAATCTACATAAATCTGCCCTAGCATTTCTCTATTTTCCCCTTCACCTATTTTCTCCCCAATGGAGAATGCCCTCTCTAAAAGCGGGGTAATTCTGGCATACAATTTTGGTAGCTTATCGCCACTAGTGGTCAGTTTCTCCCACCTTACTCTTCTCCGATTATTTTCCAGGAGCAGGCCTGACTTGTCATTATTAAGACCGCGGCCTATGTACTCGTTGCCTGGTAGGGCATAATCGAGTTCCAGGGCATTGTGGTCACTGTCGTGTCTATCAATAACCTTAAAGTCAAAGATTTGTGACCATAGTGGTAATTTAACGAGAATATAGTCAAGTCTTGATTCACTGCCAGTATTGTTATAGGTGCATTTACTTGGCATATCTGATTTACAGCGCCCATTGCAGGCCCTTAGACCTTGGTTTAAAGTAAGAGCAGTTATCTGCAGAGCGAGGGGAGTCCAGGCTCCACGTGGGGGAGCCACCGTGGCCGGAACCAGCCATCGTGAATCCTCCTCGAAGGAGGATCCATCACGGAGGCCTGGTAGTGGCTCATAGTGTGCATTTAAATCACCTCCCACCACGTAGTGAAGTTCCCCTGGGATGTCATCTAAGAAAGCAGAGAGTTCCTCTATAGTGTTGGATTCACGTGACGTGAGTACAGGTCTCGAATACACATTTACTACCACCAATTTCGTGGAGTTTGGCCACTCTAAGAGGACAGCTAGTATATCATCGGAGTCTGTCGTTATGCAACTGGCATGGCAGCCCAGATCTGATGCTACCCAAGTTGCCAGTCCTCCAGATGGTCTGCCTCGCCCCCCCCACTTAGCTGGTTTGGAGAATACTGCATAGCCCTGAAATGTAAGTTCTTCTCGAGCCCAAGTCTCTTGGAAAAGGCAAACACTTTTTGAGTTGATAAAGGTAACCCAGTCCAAGCAATCGATTTTGTTGGCCAACCCAGCAACGTTCCATGAAATCAAAGTCATGGATTGAGGTTTAATAGGAGGTGGCCCAAAAACGTGGAGAGGTTAAAAATGAGCCTATACCATAACATAACATAACATAAGATGTGACTAAATTTAATGTACACCAATAGTTGATCACACGCTTGCTGGGGCAGATGTGGTGAAAGCAACACTAATTCAATTTCAAGGCAGGGTGTAGATATGTTTCTGCTTGCCCACCCATGCTCAGTATATTTGCAAGTCATTTTTCTTTTCAAAGGAACCTAATCCATCATAATTAATTGCCAGCATTGATTGGATTTATCCTCCTCCTACACAGCACTAAAGGTTTGGCTTGTGTTAAGATACTCAACACAACTACAATTTTGAAACTTGTTGTACTAGACTATCCCTGCCAACATTATGTTTTATTTTACTTTAGCATTGCTAATCAACATTATTATTATTATTTGGCTGTCTTCTTTTGTATGTACTGTATGTTGTTCTACTACTCTTCCCAGAGTCTCTCTCAGGCAACTGACTGTCCAATTTTCTTTTTTTGCAAATGCTACCTTCAGTGTCTACTACTACCACCACCATAATAATGGCATCTTAGAAAACCAAACCATCATCGCCATGTAGCCATCGCTATGCTTAACTTAAACACCAATCAGAGGTAAGATAAGAAGTTTGGGGGAGGTATAATAATGGACTAGGAGGAGAGACTGACAGTACTAGTAGGACAAGTCACTCAGTGAGGGATACCACATCTAATTGTTTTTGTGTTACAAAATTGTCATAATATTTTAATCAAACACTGGCTGTGGCCCTGCATTAAACCCCCAACAAAACAATGAATGCTATGTTTCAGTATAAATAGAATTTCTCCCTAACCCCAAACAATGTCCAAAATGAGAAAGTCCAACCAATGTCAAAATTGCCCATGTAAATAAACCCCAACACCCACTGCCCACCCACTAAAAAAGGATTAAAAAGGGGCAATCCAACAGGGTTCCATGATTATCTGCTTTCCTTCTCCAGACCTTAATCTTTTTGGTCTGCTCCTCTAAGTGCTTCTTTAGGCGTGCTATTCGGTGGAGCATGCAGCGCGTATAAGCCGTGCAGTTGTATCCACGGGGGGGGCAGCAGTGCTGGATGTTGTAGTGGGGTGGTGTGGAGTGCAAAAAAACGATGGATTTAGGCCCATATCTCTATACTGTGGTGAATGTATGACATTGTTCTGCATTCTGTCCATCAACTGTGGGTTTTGCATTTGTCACCCCGAGTGGGATGGTTATGCTCAGACGTGAGTCCCATGCTCTCCACACCACTGGATTCAACCAAGCCAGGCTGAAGACGACTGGAATGCCAGAAACCGGTCCTCAGAAGCTTGTTTCCGGTCCAGGGAAGGCATGGCTTGGCAGTTCGGGCTGGACTGTTCCATTGAGGCACAGGGTCAGACTGATTTGCATATGGGCATGTCTGAATTGGGGTGATGTGGAGTGCAAAACAACAATGGATTTAGGCCCAGATCTCTGTACTGGGGTGAATGTATGACATTGTTGTGCATTCTGTGGTTTTTGCATTAGTCATAAATATTACATCTCGTCCGTCCTTCCTAATTTCACCCTTCTTTCCCTTTTCGTTTAAACCACCCATCAAGGTAATCTGATCTGACTTTCAGTCTTCTCCATAAAACTTTCGCAGCTGAATTAAAGTCAGATAGAAGAGGCCATTGGTTACTCAATTCCTGCCGCTATTGCTTGTTGTGTAAGACGCATTTGAGCCCACATGAGCTCATACTGCTACTATCTGAGCGCTGCGAACAAGGTCGAAAAAAAGCCACTTTGTTATGGAGTTCTGGTCAGTCCGTATTGCTTAGGCATAACATGTTACACTTTTTGGCACAACTGAGAAATGCTTGCATTATACTAACGAACTTGCACCATTTTTCTCATAACAGATGGTGGATTCCCATCTACAAACTAGAGTTTTGCAGAGTTTATGATGTAACCAGTACTTCTAGTTTCTAAGGTGAGGCCGGGGTCCTCCGGAATTCACTCAAAAATCTTCATTTATATCAACTATATTCCTACCAAGGGGAGGGATGTTCTTCCACCACTGTTCAGTTATCATGATTTCCCCTTTTGTCTTCTATTGACTTGTAGTTGTAGCAATGCTCATTGTCTTAATCGTATGCATTTTGCTGTTGGTGCTGGCTTGTATACAGCATTATAGAACAACATACAAAGATTGTTAGTTAAAAAAACCTTTTGATCTTAGATAGACTCTGTGGTATTGTCGCAGGGATTCTGCTCCTACACAGAACTGTGCATAGAGACTTGGAACCTCAGTGAATTTGGGTTTGCCAAAACTCACCTTAGTAGCCAAAATCCCCTACCAGACTAGCAATCAGTGTCTCATTAGTTCTTCCATACTCCCAATGTTTAGACAACCCAGAACATGAACTTAGAACACCTCAGGTAACGTGGAACACATGAGCACTCTTTCGTTATACTATCATACTAGTCCAAAACGAGGAGTAAATGAAGACACGTGCAAGTTTGAAATATTTATTTCTAATGCCGTGTTCTCAGGCGCAGTATCTTAGCTAATACAAGCAAACATATTATAAGTAACAAGGTTATCAGCATAGTTAATATTCCATAAAATACAAAGGGAGAAAGCATGTTAAGATGCTAAAGGGAATAAGGCTAAAGAACACCTCAGTCTTACCCTCCTTTGCTAGTATATTATATTATATCTACAGAAGGTATCTTTGGGTTTTAGAAGGGCGGCCCCATATATCTGGTTTTAGTAGAAAGGGATCACATCATCTTCTACACCAGTTCTTTGCATGCGAATGCTCATCAAGTGTGTTTGCATGCTCTGCGAAAGGGTTTCCATTGCTTCCACAGCTTTGAGAGGTCGGGAGTGTTATGTTCTGGGTTGTCTAATCTTTGGGTATCTTTGGGGGGCTCGGGGAGCTAATCAGACACTATAGCTAGTCAGTCAGGGGATTGTGAGTTCTGAGGTGTGAGGAAGGTCCAACCTCCTATCACCCACTTCCTATTTTCTTGTGCCTAGTTCTGTGTGTGTATAATTCCTACAACAGTAGTAGTATGTCCTAGTATCCTATCAAAAATAGTAAAATATCTGGTTGGGCATTTTGTTGGTGGGAATTGTTAAAAAGCCTTCAGATTAAGAAGACTAGAAAATGAAGATCCAAAGGACTGGACTCAGTGTATAAAGCTATTGGTGAATCTGAGTTTCAGTTAAAAGTTTTTAAATGAAGACTAGCCAACTGGGAAAGTTTAGCTACAGACACACTAAATGTAATAGTACATAGAGTCATAGCAGAGGCAGTTAGAGGCAGGGATAACAAGAATTTAGAAGCAGATATTCTAGGTCGTAGGAGATTTTGTAAAAAATAGAATGAGAAAACCTTAATAATAGTTCAGAAAAAATAAAGTGCAGTAAAAGTTGGGGAAGTATCATTATTGCTATTAACAACAGGATGACTTACTGTAGCCAGCAGCAGAGCCCTCGGTAGTGAAGCAGTACTGGCCATCAGCTGCTCCTGCCAACTCCGTTGATCAGGTCTTCTTGCCCCTGGGTACTGACAAAGAAAGATCTAAGAAATGAAGAAAGAGACAAACATGGATGATTGGTGTAAAACAAATGAAATATTTTAAAAAATGCTGAAAAAAACGTTTATGGAAACAAAAATTGCAATAAAATTAACTTATCTAATCTGGTTGACTAGTATTGCGGGATTCGCGGACCGACTAGTTTTTATTTATGAACACGAATCCAGTGTTCCATAATCCATTCTGATTCCAGAATAATAACTAAGCCTAAGTACCACCTGACCTAGCCCACCTATTCCAGACAGGCAATTGTTCCTAAGTCTGCATTTCCATTTATTTTAGTCCTCAAAAATGCATAGATGGAGGACACATGCATACATTTTTGCATACACGAAATTGTTGGTTGGTTGCTGCTAATGTTCTGCTAGTGATAAGCCTATTACCACTCACTAAACAAACAACAAAATATTCTACTAAGGACTGGCGTAAGCAGCACTCAGCAGCATGTGACGTGACAGAGGATGCGTCACACAGACAACTAAAAAATTACCAACTAATACTAAAAAGTAACTAAACCTATCAATCAATCACTTTATCTTCTTAGTGGCTGGAGGAAAAAGGAAGGACTAGAGTTTCTCTAGCATTACCTAACTTAAGTTCTCTAAAGTAAACTCTTACATATTCAAGCCAAGTGAGCGCAAAGTTGGAAACAAGTAAGATTAGTGGCGCTAAGCACCTGTGTCATAACAATCACAGAAGATTTTCAAATGTAATTTACCTGCAATGTAAGCAGCAGCATTCTTGCTGTTCGGGAAAAACATATATTCACAATATTTAACACAGAGCAGAAGAACACAAAGTAGTAATATTAAATAGTGACTCACCAAGCCCCGGGACCTCCACTCCTAGCAGGTCCAGCAGATCCTGCTCCAGGATATCGGACCACCGGTGCATCAGCTGGATATAAGTGAGCCGGAAACCAGAGCAGCGAAACACTGCCCGGTGCACCTTTCCCCACCACTGGCGACCCTCCAAGAGCCCGTACCCAGACCCAGACCTGCCGCCTGCTGCTAGGGTTATGGGGAGGTGGCGCTGCACAAAAAAATCAAGTGCGGCCGCCTTCGCCTTGGTGAAGATGTCCCTGGCCTGCACCGCTTTTGGGCGCCACCTTCTGCAGGGAAGGCGGTCACAGCTATGATGAGTAGCCTTGCCCTTGCCCTTGCTTTTGCCCTCTCCCTTGGCCATTATTCTGGGACTCAGGAGCGGATAAGAAAAGGGAGGAATTAGAAAAGTAAGTAAAAGAAATGAAAATGCAAGTTATAGAAAAAGAGTGAAAAAGTAGTAGAAAAGTCACAAAAAGTAGAAAAAAACAAAATATAGAATCAGGAAAATAGAGAGATAGATAATAAATAAAAAAGATTTTTTTTAAAGTGTAGAGAAACAAAGAATTGCAAAGAGGGAGGATAGAAAAGCAGGCCCAAAACCATAGCAATAGAGTGAAAAAGAAGATGGCCGTGCCCATTGCGACCGCATGGACAAGTTTGTGCAATATTTCTCTCCTGAGTACGCAAAAAGTATTGCGAACATGTAAGACGCGTTCCCAAACAGGAAAAAATCATCGTGAACGGGCGGGAGCACACACTACGCAACCCAGAGCAGGAAATAAGCATTGTGAATGGGCGGGACAAGTGAAAAATAAGATGTCCACTCCCATTGGCGAATGCATGGGCAAGTTCACAAGATATTTCCCCACGAGAATGCAAACAGCATTCCCGAACAGAAAAATCACATCACGAACGGGCGCAACAAGCAACTCCACATGCTTGCGGAGCTACGCGAAGCTCACTGAGTTTTTTGGTGACTTCGCGGAATTCCGCGAAGCGCGACTACGCAAACTCCACCCAGGGTTAATGTACACCCTTGCAGCGAGTGTATTCATCATTCTCAATAAGTAAGGAATATGACTTACCACCACCCACCACTGCTGCTAGCTCACCTCTGTGGCTGCTGCATCCGCTTCCTTTGGAGTGGCATGGCCCTCACCGCTGGCACTGGCACTGGTGGTCGGTACACCTGGAGAAAACATTTCAATTTTTTTTAGATGCCATATATGCCTCCCCTATTTAATTTTGTCATTAGCAAGATTGAAAATACATAATTGATATTGTCATATACACCACACACATCACTACTATCTACAATTCGGATACTAGAGTAAAGGAGACAGTATGTCCTATCAAAAATAACAAAATAATATCCGCTTGGGCATTTTATTGCTGGCAATTTTTGGAAAGCCTCTCAAGAAGAGGATAGCCCAAAGGACTGGACTCAGTGACTAGAGCTTTTGGTGCATCTCAATTTTTTTAAAAGAAGAAAGAGTGGCCAACTGGGTGGACATGAGGTCTCTCTTAGTTGGAAAATAATTATGCCATCATCCTACTTCTCATACTTTTCTCCAGCCATGGTGCACGGTAACAGTTGTTCAGTGTTCACCATCAATTACTGCTACTAAAAAAAGTACTAGAACGTGATTAGAAAAAGTAAAATACACCAATTTGTCCTGTTCCTGTCCTATTTGAGTGACTATCATTACTGATTGAGCATTATGAGACAGTAAATGAAACTAAAACTTTCTCATATCAACATGCGGATAATACCTTACTTGGGCATGCAATCTGCACAGCAGATTAGTGCTACTAGTGCTAGTAGTAGTAAGGAGCCCTTACTAGTACTAGTAGTAGTCTAGGACCAATGGGTTCTCTGAGTCTTACAGTACCACTACTAGGCAATCCACATATAACTGAGGGGAGAGGGAAAGCTGAGTAAAACTCAGAAGAAAGTAAGCTACAGACAGATTAATACAGAGATTAATACAGAGTCAGAGCAGAGGTTTGATATATATCAAATCTGCTCCCCTGAAGACATTTGCTCCCTGAATGAGGCACTAAAGCTGACAATCCATTGGCTCACCACCAACCAACTTAAACTCAATGCAAATAAAACTGAATTTCTCCTAATCTCCCCACGCAAAACCAACCCGGACATTCAGGAAAATATTAAGTGCATCACAGCACTAAATTGCCCTCCCACCATTGTTGACTCTGTGAAATCCCTTGGAATGAGTCTTGACAGCAGCCTTAGCATGTGCAGCTATATAAACTCGATGGCCATCCTTGAGGTTTCTGACCTCAAAATGGCAATCCAGGCTCTAGTCATTTCCAGACTAGAATATGGATGCTCCACTCTCGCAGGGCTACCCAAGAACTCCCTGGCTTCACTGAAAGTCTGCTTCAACACCGCCGCCAGACTCCTAACTGGCTCAAAGAAATTTAACTAAATTTCTCCTCACCTCAAAACTCTGAACTGGCTTCCCCTAGAGGCCAGAATCCAATTCAAACTGGCCTGCATTACTCACAAAGCTCTCTACTCAGATCAAATCAGCTTTATTTGGTGCATGTAAAAATCACCATAAAAGCACAATATTCATACAGCGACAATTCACATAAAAGATCACAATTCATAAAATATAGGAAATAGTAAAACATTATTTCATTTGAAAAATTCTATCAAAGGAAGCAAATTTCTAAACAAAAAATACATGAAAATTATTTTAAAACTTTGACTAATTGTTTTTATGTATTGATAAAGCCTAGATGATGTTGTTTTCATTCTCATATAATAATGCTTCCAGATGGAAATAATCTTCTCTTTTTCTAATTGCGTATTGAATGTATCTAATGACAGAGTTAATCATTTTTACATTTCCCAGATTACAAATAAAGCTATAAGCATAGTTTTGATTAAAAAGTCAATTTGATAGGAGTAAAGGTTTTGAAAACACTTTCCATATATCCATATAAAATGTACAAAACAGGATAACGTGCATAGCTGTTTGTACAGAGCTTTCATCACATGGGCATTTAGGTAGGGTGTTATTCCACTGTTTCATATTTGGAAATACTACTATAGAATGTAACGTATCAAACCTTAACCTTGTTAAGAAAAATCTGTGTTGTATAGTTTTACCAATGTTAAGCATACAGGTAAACCAGACACAGTCACCCGATCGTGATTGGAGACAACACTTTCTTTTAAAATGTCTTCTCTATCTCTGGTTTTCGGCGAATTCAAGGTAACCTGCCTTCAAATCCCTTTTACTAAAAACTTGGATATTTAGGGGGTTCCTATAATCAAAATCAAATTTGCAGTAAAGTAATAGGTTTGAGATATGCTCCAGCCATGGGATTTTCCTATTTCTATCAAGTTTTAGACAATCCATTATAATTTCTTTCAAGAAGTTAGGTTCGTCCTTGGACCATATCCTTTGCCACAAGAGCAAGCCAGCGAAATTTATTGTATCGCTTAAAAATGGGGACAATAGCTCTTTGTCAACTATATGATTTGCCGTGCCTTTGGGACCGCCAATAGTCTTTTGAAATATTTGTCTTCTAAGGTTTGTAATGTGGTAAAATATGTTCTCCCCCAAATTGCAGCCCCATAGCAAACACCAGTAATACACTTACTACGATAAAGGGCTAATATTTATCTTATGGACTTGTTACCTAATTTTGTAGCAAATCTAAAAATAATTTCTGTTACTAATAAAAATGTCATGCTATTTCACTTTATGTGCATATTCCTTTTGCCTGTATTACTAAAAAGCGTACCTAAGTAGGAAAAAGTAGAGACTCTATTTATGACAACTCCGTCGACTTGGTGTTGGTTGATCTTGGGTCTATTTTTACCACAAGTCATCAAAAAGGTTTTTTTTTTATTTAACTGTAAACTTTTCCCAGTCATGAATTTAACGAAGTTGTCAAATAAAAGTTGGCACCCGTTTGCTGTCCTACAAATTAGGACAGCATTGTCCGCATATAAAATCACTAGTATCGGGCATGTACCCACTTTTGGTGAATCTGCTGGTAATGATTGTAAAAAAGAATCTACCTTATTAATATAAAGGGAGAATTAAAAAGGCACTAAGACACAACCTTGTCTTATGCCACGTAAAACTCTAAAAGCTGCCGTACAGTCTCCCTTTTTCCCATACCGCAACCTACAAAAAAAAAATGATAGATTTGGGACAGGTAATTGATGATTTCAATGTAGTTAAATCTACAAAGCACAAATGTAGCCCCCCTTCCTTTGCCAGGGTGTATTTTCCTAATAGTAAATCTAAATTCAGGCATTGTTCAACTGTACCAATACTTCTTCTGAAGCCATACTGGGCATCTGATAAAATATTACATTCTGTTGCCCAATTTTCGAGTCTTTCTAACAAAATACGATCCATCACATTCACTTTAAAAGAGGAATCCAGAAGAGATATTGGTTGGTAACCATTTGCCATTCCCCTGTCCCCTTTTTTAAAAATAGTACAATGATTCTCTCTGTCCATGTTGCAGGCAAGACATCGTTTAGGGTTGCGTTAAAGGTGTTCTTTAAAATTGGAATTCAGAATGCCATATTAGACTTAAAAACAACGTCGATAGGCACACCGTCTGAAATTTTTATCTCTTACTTGGTTATCAATGCCATTTCAGCCGGTTCTATAATTGTAAAATTATCTACATTGACATTTGTACTTTTTATATCCTCTGGGTTAAACATATGCCTAAAATGTTATACCCACGCTTCTGGGGCAATAACTGTATCGATATTTGGTACACACAAGGTCGGATGGCTGGGTGATAATTGCGCTGAGGTGTGACAAATATCTATATATACAATATGGCAAGCTCAAAGGATAAGGTGATGGCCATCCACCAACAACCAAACTGGAAATGATAAATCAGTACCATGTATAATACAAAACCAAGATATATCCTGGGCTAAGAGCAACACATAAAGTTTGTCAAATCAATCACAAGTCGAGTAGTCTTTTTCTCTTCATTTATTCAAATATAGATCTTTTCAAAACAGTCTAGCCGCCAACACATGTTTCGTCTATAGTGGTATTGACCACAGACTTCTTCAGGGCAATAGCTAGGCTACTATTAAAATTAATTGTGTTCAAGAAGAGAGTATCGACAAGCTAATATGACATCTCATCAGGATCTGTATATAGAGTATGAGGGTTTCTGGTTGAGTATATCAAAATTCTTATAAGGACTCCAGCTTCATGAAAGTACCCCAAATCACCTAAAAACTAGAACCGAGTATAGTCCCGCACGAAAGGCAGAAATCGGCGCTTTCTGCCTTTCGTGCCGGACTATACTCAACCAGGAACCCTCAAACTTGACTGTTTTGAGAAGATCTATATTTGAATAAATAAAGAGACGAAGACTACTACTTATGTGTTGCTCTTAGCTCAGGATATATCTTGGTTTTGTCTCGATACTTGCTACAGTATTCTCATTAAAAAAAGGGTGATTTACAGTTTTCCAAAACAGTACTTGGTCATTCATGACGCTGCTTGAGTTAACATTTCCCACGCCCCTTCATGTATCTCTATTTGTCTTTTTGCAAGGGCCTGCTTATAGTCTATCCACACTATGCGGATCCTAGTGTAATCTCTTGATTGTTGTTGTAATGCCAATTTCAAATCTCTATTTAATTTTGAGCATTGATGGTTAAACCATCTAGGGTTTGTGTTACACATTTGTTTTTTCTTTTTAGTAGTAAGGCCCTTAGCAATGGAAATGGTAATGTTACAAAAAGCATCAATTATAGCAGAGGCGTTGGAAGTTGCTACAAGGCATGTGTCGATATCACCTTGTGATTTCTGTATAAATTGCCCCAAGAAAGTTACCGGATTTACTCCACTCCATTTAATAGATACGCCGTTGCTACCATGAGTGCTAATTTCTTCATCCTGTAATTTGTTTTTTGGTCTGGAGACAAAGTCCATCCTAAATGTAACAATTACGGGGGTTGTGATCACTGAAGAGTCTATATTCAATGTGAGCAGTAATCACCTGATTACCACAATTTTGGGATACAAGCAAGTGATCTATATTAGAGGACAACCTATTTCCCACAAAAGAGGGTACTGAGAGTTTTCCATCTATACCTTTTGGTTCCAAGACAGATAGGTCATACTTATGCATCAAGTTAATTAATTCACCATACTCATCATGTTTAAAATGTGGGATCCCATCCCCGAGACCATCATAATACCCACAGGGATTGCCCACTTCATAAGCACACTTAACACAATTGAAATCACCCCCCCCCCCCAAATTAGATTATAATCCCCTTTAACACTCTTCAAAAAATTGTCCAAATCTGTTTCCAACGATGTTATAACTTTACACTTCCTTTTATCAAAGATGTTGATATAGAAGGTAATTATAACAAATACATGGCATTCTAGTGAACGAAGTTCCACAAATTGGTAACATTTGGGCATATTAAAGATGTTAATTAAGGAAAGTGAGGAAGTAACCGCAATCAAAGTGGCAATACCACCTTTTGCTCTACCCATACTAGAGGGTTTAGTATTACTACTTATCGACTGGAAACCGTCTATAAAGAAAGGCTCAGTACACCATGTCTCTTAGATAAGGATGATCATATATCCCTCTATCACTTTTAACCATTCCTTATCTTTATGTTTGCCTTTGCTGCCCGCCATGTTCCAAGTCATGAGTCTCCTGTTCACCATTTTGTTGGTATATTGTTAGTTGTAAAGGCACTTTGACCCCATACTCTTATGGCCCAACTAGATGTTCTTGTTCCTTGTTACTAGTCAAATTGTTTACTTTAGGGGGGACTTCACTAGCAAGCATGTGGACTGCTTCTTCTGATCCTTCTAAATGAGTGGCCAAATATACGGCAGGGGGCCAAGTATTAACAAAGTCGCCTCTATTCGATATCCTACAAACTCAATCAAACAGTTATTTGTTAAGCGCACTACATACCCGTGAGTGTCAAGGCGCTGGGGGGGAGTAGGTGGGGGCCGCTACTGATCGAACAACCAGGTCTTTAGTGTCCTCCTGAAGGTCAGCAGGTCTTTGGTCTATCGTAGGCTCAGAGTGAGGGGGTTCCAAGTCTTGGCGGCGAGGTGGGAGAAGGATCTCCCGCCGGTGGTTGTTCTTTGGATGCGTGGGATGGTGGCGAGTAAGAGGTCGGCGGACCGCAGCTGGCGGTTGGGGGTGTTGAAGGAGAGCCGTCTGTTGAGGTAGGCTGCGCCGGTCTTGTGGAGTGCCTTGTGTGCGTGAATGAGGAGCTTGAAGGATATCCTCTTGTTGATGGGGAGCCAGTGCAGGTTTCTCAGGTGGGGGGTGATGTGGGCGTGTCGTGGTACATCGAGGATCAGTCGTGCCGAGGCGTTTTGGATGCGTTGTAGTCAATTGAGGAGCTTGCCGGGGCTCCGGCGTAGAGGGCGTCTACCCTTGCCCCTGTAGTCAATCCACTTCACTACACATTTCTAGTGGTGAAAATCTGTTATAAAGGGGGAGATTGAAATAGATTGGCATCTTTGTGTTACAGGGTGTTATTTAAAGAAGGTATGTAAAAGAAACTTAGTAGGACAGCCATAATATAATCATTCCTAACTAGACTAGATCTATTGTAATAAGCCATCAAGTACTTTAATAAGTTACCCACTAACTTGTGGTTTCCAAAATTGACCACTACAGTCTCCTTCACATGATTTCATGTATTCACCCACCCAATCAACTCTTCTCAGCATAATTATATTTTGATAAAGAATATGCGCCCCGGTATCAGTGTTTGTGGAAAACCAGTGAACCACTTGGTTTTTTAGAATATCATATGTTTCTCTCTGATTAATCTTAAGTTTTGGGACATTTTTAAAACAATAACATATGGTGTCTCCTGGGGTGGAGGATTAAAAGATATTTTACAAGTAAGCTCATCCTGGCCAGGTGGTACTCTACTTGATGAAGCTAAGGTAACATGCTCTCTTGCAGTATTGGGATTTACTTTTTTCCCCCAAACTCTGAGTTTCAACTGATTGTTTTATGATGTCCTTAGTCAGGTTTCGCATGATAGGCTTATTAGATTTAGGAAGTTCTTTTTCCTTTATATAGTCCCTTTCCTCTGTGGTACGGCTAAATATAATTTGATCTAGACCACTGGCACAAGGTGATTTTTTAAAATATTTGGCTGGTGATTATTTAGAACCAGATCTGTTAAGAATGCCATTTCTTTCTGCAATGATTTAATATCAAAATTTAGTTGTTTTTCGATATTGTCTAGTTTTCCATAACGTTTTTTAAACAGCTTTTCATAATTCAGATCATGTTCCACTTTGCTCACCTTCTTACAATTGTCCTTTATGCGCGCAGATATGGTAGCCCCCCTCTTATTCTTAGATTTTTGTTTTAGAGTAGGGTTGGAGGTAGGAGTAGAATTAGACTTATTCACATGCCCCCCTACCTGCTCCTTCATTAAAGGAATGCTAGCTGATTTTAATTGATTCCTTTTCTTTTTGGCCAGTGGGGATATTAATGATGTATTGTTAGACAAGGTTGAAATCTCTCGGATCGACGTAGATACACAGGGGTTAAGATGTCCAACTATTTGTCCATGTGGGTTTATAAGATCAGAAACAATCCTTCTATCACATACAGTCTCATTTTCCTTTTCTCCCTTCTCTTGTGTACCAGTTTGTAGTGGTGTCTCATTCTCTAATACATTATCCCTCATCATGGCATTTAGGGCAGATTTAGTGGCCGACAATTGTTCCTCCGCTTGTATGATTTCACTGTCAATAATGCCCACAGCACTCTTTAAATAATTGGTAATTGGGGCAGTTTTAGGAGTAGATTTACCACCTAATATGCTTTACTTCCTTTTTCCCTTACTGGTTGTAAATAGAAATAGTTCACATGATCAAGAAGAGGCTTAGCTTCTTACCGGTACCTCGATTGTGCATACATGGGGGTGGCCCTTCCCTGTCACGTCTTGGTCCCGCCCGTGCTGCGTGAGGCTAGGGGCGCTGAAAATACTGCCTCATGGCGCGCTGCGCAGCGTCAGAGGCAGGCGTCAGGCAAGGGCTGCTGGGTCTGTAGCCCCCGTCTCTATATGTCGTTCACTTTACACTGGAGAGACCGGGAAGCTTAATTAATGGCGGTTGCCCTCACAGCTGGCAAAAGAGAGGCGTCTGGAGATGAAAGCCCCCTTCAGAGTGTCACCAAGTAAGTAACGATGAAAAGCAGGAAAGTCCAATGTACCTCTGTGGAGAACTACAAAACCTCTGCGGAGAACAAACAAAAAAAATTCAAAGTCCCAGAATGCACCAGGATGGTGATCAGAGGAGGGCTTGAACGCCCCAGGGTAACTGGCAGCCTCTCCTCCTGGCGTCCCTTCTCACCAGTGGCGCTCGCACTCCGTCCGGGGGTCTCTGGTCTCTAGCACCATCCAGCACAGCACAGCTCAGCTCGGCGCCATCACAGCCCACGGGCAGCGTCCATGAGGGTCACTGACACAAGCTTGCACTCAGGCTCGGGGTGGGTTCGTGCTCATGATCCAGTGGCTTGCACGTCCTCTGTGATAGCTCTAACAACAACAGTGGGGGTGTTGTGTGGATTTAGAGTTCCTAGGGAATTTTCCTAATTCATGCCCTTATATAGGTACAATTCACCTTGACCTTATATAGGCATAGAAATATATCCCTTATTTAGGCATAGACCATGCGACCCAAATACAGGCATAGCTACTTCCACCCGTACCTAACGTCACAACGAGTTCTTGGAAAATCAGCTTAAGCAGTTAGGGAACTTCCCCTTGCGTGAATATTGATTTGTCCAATAACTCATGTACTTTGCAAAGCACAACTATGCCCTAGGGGTTCTTTCCTGATGTTCATATGCCCAACTTTATGTCAACCTATGGCATTCCTAAACACCTTCGAGTGTAGTGTAGTTCCTATATTCCCAATAGGCTCTGCGCATTGGAATAATATATTCTATAGATGTGACTTAGGAATTATGTCTACTAGGTCTCTATAAAATATATTGGACTTAATTGTGGTTGCCAGCTAGCTCAGAGGTCACTAGAAACTTTCTCGAGTTCACAAGAAAGGATTTAATTTCTTACAACTGCATAAACATGACAACTTATTTTCCCCAAGATAAAACTGATCTTCAGAGTCATGGAAACAATAGATAGATATTTTACTCAGTCATTCGTGCATGCTTTGTTTCAACAGAATTGCAGAGAAGTAGAGAGATGGGCGTTTTCAATAAAAGGTATGTATTGAACTGTCTTCTTTCTCATGCATAAGAAGTGATCTGCAAAATATAATGCATACAGTAAAAAGAGTAGAATACAATAATACTGTAAGAGCAGTGTATGGTTCCTAGATCATAGATAAATACATAAATAAGTAACAAAGGCTAAAAAGTACTCAACTGGTGCTCCGAAAATACGCCTGCCCCAATGTACCTAACCACAGTCTAGTATGAGGGAGGAAATAAGTGGGGTGTAGCATAAATTTAGTATTCTTTGCCAAGAGTCTATCCAAGATTTCTCTAAGGGTCTAATCAGCTCCGTACTGTTGTGTTCTTATCTAGGACCCTAATTCGATATTCCCGATTTATGCCCTTGTGAGGTTATAATCAATAATGTCCTGACAAAGGCATAAAAATCAGATTCATATTCAGTATTAGCCCATGCAATCCAAAGCACAGCATGGCTACTCCCATCAACTCCTAGAAAGCACAACGTGTTCTTTAAACAAACCAAGCCTCCAGCAGCCCGGGAAAACCCCCCTGCTTTTGTTTTGATTTTAACAAGAACTCCTGAAGTCCTGCAAGAACTGTTAGTTCTTGGTGACGTCTTATGTCCAACCTTACTTCAAACACGGCACCTTGCAGGTATAAAATACCAACAGTTGCCTTAAGCAAACACACGGTGGTTCGGAGCAGAGCGGCCATCTACTTGCCCGAGAGCCCAGCTGATGCGAGAGCCCGCGGAAGCCGCCCATCCTGTTTGATGCACTGAGAGAGACGCTGTCTTTTTCTCCAGCTGAGAAAATCCAGCTCCGGTGTTTGCAGCCTACCCTTGCGGGTTGCTGGGATATCGAGCCCTGAGGAAAGAGATACCAGACCTCCCACATTCTATTACAAAGGTAAGGAGCTGATTAAACCCTTAGGAGAATTCTTGATGCAGATTCTTGGCAAAAGTTACTTAAACCAACTTAACTTAAAACTGCTACATTCCCACGTATTATGCTTAGGTCAGGTACACTGGGGTAGGCTTAGTTAGAAGCACCAGTTGAGCCTTTTAGACATTGTATACATGTATGTATATATTCTATCCATTTTAAAGTATCATATGGCTAAGAAACTGTATCAATGCTTTTACAGTATTATTTCATAATACTACTTTTACTGTACGCACTTTACTTTACTTTAAGTATTGCAAATGTGGCAATTCATTTCTCTTGCATGAGAAGGAAGACTGCTCAATAAATAACACCTTTTTATTGAAAACGCCCGTCTCTCCATTTCTCTGCACTCTGGTGAAACTAAGTATGCACTGTTGACTGAGTGAAATAATTGTCTATTGTTTTCACACAACTCTAGAGATATACTCTTATTCTGAGGGAGCAAAGTTGTCATGTTTATGCGGTTGTCGGAAACTGAATCCCTTCTTATCTGAGCCAGGGAAGGTGATCCATCCCTCTTCATTCGTGAACGTTTCCAGTGACCTCTGAGCTAGCTGGTGCAAACCTAAATTAAGTTTAACATAGTCAGTAGAGACCTAGATCACCTCAGTCCTACGTCTACACTGCTGTTTATGTTATTCCAATGCGCAGAGCCTATTGGGAAAATAGGAACTACACTACAGTACCTTGGTTTAGAATGAAGATGGTCAGGCTCAGGACTCGATTTCCCAACAACCCGCAAGGGTAGCTTGGAAACACTGGAGCTGGATTTCTCGGCAAGAGAAAAGACAGCGTCTCTCTAAGTGCGCCTTCTGGAGGGTCGGCTTCCTTCGGCACTTGCTGTAGCAGGATGCGTCAGGCAAGTAGTCAAACTGCTCCAAACCACTGTGTGTTTGCTATGGCAAGTGTGGGCATATTTATACCTTGAAGGTGCTGAGCTTGACGTAAAGGTGGACATAATAACGTCATCAAAGAGTCTCCGTTCTTTGAAAACGCCATCAGTTCTTGGACAAGTCAGTATTCGAGCAAGGGGAAGTCCCTAGCTGCTGAAGCTGAGTTTTCCTAGAAATCGTTGTGGATTTTCGGAACAAGTGGAAGTAGCCCTGCCCTATTTGGACAGCATGAGCTATGGCTAAATATGGCTATGATTTCTATGCCCATATAAGGATATGGTGATGTATACCTACATAAGGGCATGAATCGGGAAAATTACAATAGGATCCTTAAATGTTATACAACACCCACTCCATGTAATTATGTCCAACTAAGTTCAAGCTTAAAACATATAATCTAAAGCATGTGTTTAGAATCCCACCCTAAAATAAAAAAAAAATGCATTTGAAATGGTGGCACACAAAAAAATGAGCATTTGCACTGAACCTATTTAAAAGTAATGATTTCATCATAAGCACATAATATCAGATTGGGAATGCTAACCAAATGAATCACGAAATTACATTTATGAAATGGTTCTTGGTTACAGAAGAAAAATCGAGACCATCCCATAGCAGATTATACAAGTTGTTCTTGTTTGCCAATTTATCTCCATATTGTTTCTAGGAAGTGTTCAAAGAATTCTTGTTCTCTAATAGTAGTTCTACTTTAAAAGCAGATTACTTTGTGCCAAAGTTCATTGTGTTTTTGAAAAAGTCAAATCAAAAAATAGAGTTCTTTTTTTTATTTTAAATGAAAGTGGAATTTCAGAGTTGAAAGAACGCTGTGTGCTAACTTCAAAAGTTATTCTCGGTGTCAGGAGAAGACATTAATTTGTCTAGGCTGGCAAAGAAATCGTCCACCACAGTAGATGAAAGTTGAACCACTTCATTAAGTAGATCAATCGTACACAGATGAGAAGCAGCGTCTGTCGCATTAGCAATATTTGTAGTTGATGGTACCTGTCTGCCTTTTGGTCTGCGTACCTCACCTACAGCTGGAATTTCTGGTGAGATTTCAATGAATGCCATCATCGGGATTGGTAGCCTTTAGGGGCAATACAATGCATGAGCCGTTACTGGACTCAGTAATGCGTCGACATCCGTTGGCATTGCCGATTGAAGTGTTTGACAGATATCCAACATGCATTCCTCTCCACAAAGCAGGCATCATAGAACAGGTAAGATGCCAGATTGGTCTGAATGAAAGGAACCATGAGGTATTCAGATCTCTCAAATGAGCCAAGCCAAGGATCTGTCTTATGCGTTCACGATACTGCATTGCCAGAAGAGCATTCTCTATGGTAATTTGGGTATCGCTGGTGACTGGACTTGCCATAACAAAGCAAAAGGAATAAAAATAGTATCCCTGCTATGAGTCCCAAGATGATAGGCAGGGAGCAGAACACAGAGTGCACGAACTTAGGAAAAATGCCCAGGACTTCTTCAAAGTGTGCTAACATTCCCGAAAAAATTGTCTTAAATACATGTACAATACCACTGGTATCAGACATGTTTAGGATATGACCTAACATTTCTGCGAAATGTATGGGGCAGTTTGTTGATAATAATGCATGTATCTCCGCAGAGGACCTTGCAACTTGCAGATCATATGTCTCTCTGGACAAGGTCAGTGGCACAGTTTTTTGTAAAATAATGGTTTTCATTCTGTTTAAAGTATCAATTCGTATAGAGGAGATGTTTAGTGAAGGCCGCAGTGGTGACTCCCCGTCTGTCTTAGTTTTTGGAAACAATACTTGCATACAACAAGTTACCTTGGCAGACACACTAATGAGATAGGCTGTCCCTGGCATTGTTTCACAACAGCTGTGATCATTCAGCAATATCTAGATTCCATTGGAAAGCTGCCTAAAAATGTGATCTATCACTGCTGCCGGGGAACCCTGCAGGTGGCATGATAAGCTGTTTGAAGAACCCTCACAGACTCCATGTAAATTAATGCCTTGACATAGAAGTATACCGCTTAACGTGGTTTTGCAGTTTTTACCACTAAGAAATACCTCCTTTTCCACACTCCAACATTTGTGTGTGTATGGTAAATCCCAGGTCGATTTTATGTATCCCTTACCCAACATTTCATACACGCCTGCTGGTATGTGTTTTAAGCAATACAGAAACTGGAAAATCGTCACTGGTATCGTGATGGTGCCATGTATTATCCATTCAATGGATGGTTTCTCAGAAACGGTCAATGGTAATCTCTCCAGTTTTTCTATGATCAGCACCATATAGTCTGCTCCCCTCTGTGCAAAGAGATTTGTCTGTAAGGTTAAATACAGTAAACAATGACGTGGTGTTGATTAGTCACCAAGGCACATAGTCAGAACGAAGGTTTTGTAATGTCCAGCCCAGCAGCATTACAGAGCGTAATTGAGACTGGCCATGTTGTAACATTAGCATTTTTTTTTCATTATGTCTATGGCAGAACATACGATCCTGTGCAAAGAGTAGATTACGGACGACAGAGTTGTTAACCCATTTTAAACTACAGAGAGTGCTTTTTCTAAATTAATACGATCAATTTTTAGGAATCGCTCTGCAGTTTCCATATGCGTGACTTTCCATGCTTCATGGTAAGCAGCGTAAATACCGGCGTATATGAACCGATTATGACGCTGTTTGCAAGGTCCTGGTAAGAATTCTCGTAATTCTCTGAGAGTGTGGATTTTTGTAGCCAGTCAAGGCAAAGTTTCCCTACACTGTAAGTCAATATTATCCCTGGATGTTGTCCCTGGATATATCTTGGATCTGGCCTAGTTATTGTAAACCCTTGTGTCTTGTTCAGGAATCTATCTTGATAGTTATTTGTGTATTTGGTCCAGATTAACCATTGCTTCCATTCAGGATTAGTTCTGTCTCGTTGTAAAATATAATTTACGTCTACCTTCTCATCTGTAATTCTATTACTATCAGGTGTGGGCTTAAGTATTGGTGGTTTGTTTACATCTTTTATCTTAGTCAGTCAAATACAAGATGTCTGTTGAACAGTTTCATTTACGAACAGTATTTGTTCTGGGATGATGCAGGCTCTGAACAATGCTTCTAAACCTTGTACCTGCCAGTCTGTTGTGCCCCAAACAGTTTTTGTCTCAATGTTGTCTTTCCAAAAGTCAAAGGCTAACGTGGATAGTTGAGCATAAAAGGCCACAGAATAAATCTTTTTAGTATTTGTTAACATACTTTTCATGCCTGTCTTATTAACATTTTTAAAGTAAAAGCTTTCTGGAATTGTGACATTAAAACCTGTAAGATATGGAAATAGAATTTTGAAAATGCTCCGTAAATTCCTGCCCCTGCTGTCTGAGGAGCACAGGCGTATTACTGTGCAGGCTCTCGTCGGCTCTAGGCTAGACTATGCTAATGCCCTCTTCCTTGGCCTCCCTGATTACCTAGTTCAGCGCCTACAGGTGGTACAGAACTCTGCCGCCCGGGCTATCTTTGGCTTGCGTAGACGAGCCCGAGCTTCCGGGCTGCTACAGGCATTCCACTGGCTGCCTATCCGGAAGCGGATCCAGTTTAAGTCCCTGACTCTGATGCATAAAGCCCTGTTTGGATCAGGGGCCGGATACCTGCGGCGGAGACTGGCCTTCTATCGACCAGTCCGCTCCTTGCGCTCGGAATCCCTTTACAAAGCGGTGGTCCCTCGGGTGAGGAAGGCCCGTATGGGAGGACGCTCTTTCAGCTGCAAAGCTCCACAGCTGTGGAACTCGCTTCCTCTTTCGCTGCGCAGCACTGCCAATTTGTTCCAGTTCAGGAAAAGCCTGAAGACTTGGCTTTTTAATCTTTAGGCTGTTCTTATTGTTTCAGTTTCAGTTCTTTTTCTTTTTCTTATTTTTCTACTGTGTTGTGTTATTTTTATTCTGAGCTGCAGGTGGAAAGCGCCGGGACACTCTTTTTGAGTAGCCGTGCGCTATACAAGAGCGCTATAACATAACATAACATAACATAACAAATGTTCTATAGAATGTTTTAGAGCTACCTTTTGCGGCGTTGGACAATGTTCCCCATTATTATAAGTTAAAACATTTTGAAGGTTTGCAAATTTGTGCAAATAATGATGTCCAAAATGATTAAAACAAGACATTTCTTCATAATTTGATGAACCTTCTAAGTATTCATGCTTTCCAAATTTTGAAGACATTTCTAAGTCTGTCATAATGTTATTAACAGTTTCAAAGTCCTGATCATCAGAAGATGTACTTGGTGAAACAAAATCACTCAAGGAAACCTTAAAGTTGTGTGGAATCTGCACCAGCTCAACCGGGCCATGAATGTCATAATCAGTTCTATCCCATGCTATTCCACCAGGCAGGGGAACGGCTGTGATGTTCACAGATGACAGGTCTCGTTGTTCATGATGAGATGCCTTGTGTGGCTTCAGGAGCAAGTTGATGTTCTTACTTGCTGTGTCCATTTTACTATATTTTACATCTATCAGGTTTCCCAAACTTAAAACAAGAATGAGCCATAATAGGACAAAAAGTATACCTAACCCAATCCATAATTCAACCCATGGTGAAACCAGATATGTTTTTGTAAGCTGATGAAAAAGTTATTTTACTTGTTCCTTGAAGGTTTTGTTTGTTGGCGTTGTTTCAGGTTCACTTGGATCCTCAGAAAACGAATTGAAGCTGATGAAATAGCCAGAAGTTGTTCTGTCAATTGTTGGTATAGCATCTGGAATATTTGAAATCTCTGGAGCTGCTTGTTCCCTTGACATGTTAGTATAGTCAGATGCTACATCATTGTAGATGAGAGTTTCTTGACGAACTATTATTTGGGTTTCAAGAGGCACAAGTTCCATGGCTTTGTTGCATAGTCCTTATTTTCGTACTGCAGATTCTTCAAAGGTGATGAGTCTTTCAGTTTAAACCTCTTGGATGGTAGCAAGATTTGGTCGTCTGCTACATCCTTGGAGTACGGAGTACACTGGGTCTACTACTATTATCGGCCACATGGTGTGCTTTTACCAGGTCAATTGATACGTACCGGTTCTCCTTTCTTCCAGCAAGGGGCGGCAGTAACACTGTTCTTGATCAGTGGATTGCTAGTACAGGTACTGGTTTTCTATAAGAAGGCCCAAATTCCTTCTTATCTGCTATTTTCTCTCTGACCAGATCCTCAATATTTGGAATCCAGACTGGTCTTGCTAGACAGGTGGTTTTTCTTCAGTGGTTGTTGGCTTTTGTATGGTGTTGCTTAGACTTCTTCTTGTTTCATTTAAGTCCTGTAAAACCAAACGGTCTTTGATATCAAAGGGTTTTTGTTCCACCACTGAAGTATGATGATCAAGGTCTTCAAACATCATTCTAGTACCAAAAAGGATTTCATATGGAGTGATTCCACCCAGAGAACTTCTTAAATTACTTACTGTGCCAAAAATGGAACCTGCTGCCATCTGAGATCAGGAATGCTATCTCTCTCTTGAGCTTTAAAAAAAATTGAAAACATGGCTGTTTCAGTGATGGGAGCTGGTTGTGGATCTGCTCATGGTTCTAGCACCGAGACACCATTTTGGTATTTGTGCGCTTTATAAATATCATTATCATTATCATTGGCAGGGTATTAAGACTACGTTGGACACTTATTAGATGTTTGACCAACCCATCACCCGAACCTAATACCCTAGCTGTTATAGATTGCTTTATGTCACAGTTTTTTCTTACCACAACCGAATTTCCCTCAAGATTCAATGGACTTGAGTACCGCAATGAAACGCCCAAGCTGGCCATGGCCTCCTTGTAAGCCCGAGAGCTAAAAGCAGGACCCTGGTTAGAATGTAGCACGACGATTGCGTATGTGCCGATAAAGACTCACAAATCTTTTATAACAGTTCGGGAGTCAGCCGAGCGCTGAGGCCATATCCAAATGAATCTTGTCCTAATAGTTATGGGACAGCTTTTGTCCATGTTGACGTCTGAAGGTGGATAGTCTAATGCTATCTAGCAATGGTGTCTGTACTGGGCTGGCTACATTGTAATCAGGAATCTGGTGGTGCTCCAAGCTGTGATCTTTGTACCAGGCATCGCAAATAATTCCAAATTCGTAAATGTGGACATTCAACCCTGGCCACCAGTACATCTCTTGTAATTCTAGTAGAGATTTAGAGATCCCTTGATGTATCAGACCCTCTCCCATATGTGCTTCTTGAATCAAAGCACCTCTCCGACTTTCTGTAAAAGAACTACTATTTCCCAAAGAATTTTATGCTTGATTATGCAACCTTTTGTGTCTTTAAAATCATTTTGAACCCAGTTCTGCAGATATTCATTGTAAGACTGGACGCAGTAATACAAATCACACACTATGAGTGGGGGGAATTTCGCGATCGGTATTTTCCAGCGCTATCTTGAAAGCTTGTATTTCAGCTTGCTGAGCTGTACAGTCTCCTAGGGATTGAGTTTTTGTGACCATGGGTCTGAATTTACCATTGCGCCAACGACTTTTAACAATCGCGCACGCAGCACTATAAGCTTGTTTTTCCCCAATTGCGGGTTATGCTGATCCATTTGTATATATTATACAGCCGTAATGTTCTAGAGGCAGAATCTCAGTGGGCAGAGGACATTCTTGTTCGTATTGGAGAAATTCTTGTCTCTTCAGGTAAGGGTCAAACGTCTGTCACAGCAAGAGAATGAACCCATTGTATCCATCTTGGATGTAGAGCTTTCGCATTTGGAATGCTGGCCTTTGTCACTGCCTCTAAGGCAGGTACAGGAGTAACAACTTTTATGTGTTTACCCTGTGCGAGGGCTGTCTCTTTTGCTACCGCAGTTTGTACTAGGGGTGGGCGGGCAGCTACGCTCAGTGCACGGAGTGTGCGTAGTGCTGGCTTCTACGCATTTTGCATAGCAGGCCTAGAATTCGGCACTACGCACGCTCCGCAGACGGTGCGTAGCTGGCCGCCACCTGCCTCCCTCCTGCACTCACTAAATACTTTAATTTAAATGTTAGTAAGAATTAAAAGGCACTTACCTTGCCCGCCGCTGCCCGCCGCGTCTCCGGAGCTCCCTCTCTTCATCGCCGCCGTCTTGGGTACTAATGCGCATGCGTGGGCGGCCTGCATGCGCATTTCTCGTGAGGGAGGGCAGGAGGGAGGGAGGCCTGCGGTGCGTAGTGGGGCTACATGGAGTGCGGAGGTGGGCGTAGTTTCTCGCCCACTTCACGTAGCTCCACGAAGCCCCACTACGCCCACTACGCCCACTACACCCAGGGCTGGTTTGTACCGCTTTCAGAATTTTTTCTGTTGAAGTGAATTCCATTTCAGCTTGTGTGTACAAGTGTGATTTATAAGCTATTGGTACCTTTTCACGTTCAAAAAAGGTTAGGTATGTGAATATGCATCTCCCTGGGATGATTCGGATTACAAGGTTGCGTTCATTTACGCGTGTCTGTGAATGTGTTGTTGCTAACATGTCTGTTTGCACTTAACGCAACATTTCTGTGTGTTTTTGACTCCAATTAGTAGGTTTGAAATCAGGTTTGATTAATTCGTAGAGAGGTTTAACCCTTTCTGCGTAGTTTAGAATGTAAGTTCTTCCGAAATTCAGGAATCCTAGAACTGACTGCGAAAGTTCGTATTCTAGGAATAGGATGTTGAGGTGGGCAATTCTTGATTTTTTAAAGTTGAATTCATACCCTTCAGAGGCGAATCTAAGTCTTATGGTGTTCACCCAGTTCAAGTGCCTGTCCAAATCATCATCTGTAAGAGAGATGTCATTTTAAATGTCTGTAGTCCAAAAGTAGATCATACGTTTTGTCTGGTTTGGAGACAGGAAACATGGACGAGGTGCATGTTTGAATCACCCCTTGGTATTCAATTTGATCTAAGATCTCCCTGACCTGTTTTTTAGCTTCTTGCTTAACTGTATACAGCCTCTGGATCTTAGGGTGAGGAGAATCCTCCTCCCATCCCACATGATTTTTATATAATGCTGGAACCTGGGCTACAGTCCATTTTCTGGCATAGGTGTATTTTTTATGAAAAGGAATATGATTTGAAAAGGATGGCATAATGATCTCTTCGTCATGTGGGCACTCCCTGAATAAATTCAGGTGGCCAGTTATTTTTTTAGCCAGAAAAATGTCATAACCCTTAGATAGTTTTTCCCAAAAGAGTGCTTTTATTTTCCTAGTTATATCCCCCTCTATTCGGAGTGTTACTCCATATAACTTATGTGGTAGACTAACCCTGGTATCTGCAATTTCAACCTGAATGTATTCATTCAGGTCCACTGTCTCCAGATGATCCTTCAGGATCTTGCGAGCTATGGTAACCTCTGCTGCACTGTCCAGCATTGTCTGGGCCCACTCCCCGTCCTTGAATTGTGTCCTCAAGATCCTCGGCTTTTCTGATTTTTAGACTTGCTACCTTCTTCTTGGTGAATTGAGTTTTCTTATTTTTTGGAACGTGTTGATCGTCTTTGGATTTCACATGTTCTTCCTTATGTTCTGATCGTCCTCTTATTTTGGATTTCCGAGAGGAAGTCTGAACGGTACGAGAGGAACGTGTACCAGTATCTTAATATCTATCAGGTTTTCTCAAATTATCCCTGTTTCTGAGGTTATACCTCTTTTCAGAGGGCTCCTTTTGAGGAGACCTTCCTCTGGATTGAGAACGCATATCCTTAGGAAGTGTCTGTCTAGTATTTTCCCACTCCTTTTTAGGAGTAGTGAGTGTGTTTTTGATAAAAACTTTTTCAGGATTTTCTGTTAGTTCGGGTTTTACTGGTTTCCCTCCCAAACTATCTCTTCCTAGTTCTTCATAGGATTTTTCTATTATTCTGGCCAGTTCATACGGTTGCTCAGTTACATCAAGTTCTTTTAGTCATAAGAATAAGAGTAAGAATAGTTATAATATTAGCTAACATTATAGCTCAGACCTGTTTGAAATCCTTCAGTAACTTCATACCGAGATTTGAAGCAGCCTCTGCCCTGTATTCATTTTGAAGTTGTTTCAGGACATCTGGTATCACCGCCATGGACGGAACAACCTGTGTTTTTGTGTAAATTGCAGCAAAGACTGTACCCCAAGTGTCACAGTCTTCCAGATGTGGTGCAATCCCCATTGGTAAACAGATTGTAAGAATCCTGTGAAGTGTACTATCGGGAAACACTGCCTCGATCTGAGTAATTGTTTGAGCTAACCAGAATGGAATTTGTTCCCTTTTTGTGGGTAATTTACCGATGACTGATTGTATAGTCTGTGGTGTAATTTTATTTGTGTTCCCCTGATGAGGGGTGTGCTGTGGAATTCTTATAGCTGGTTGGACTGTTAGTGTCCGCATGACATATTGTACCAATTGTCTGTGGATTTTAATTAATTGTTTTAGCTGAGCTAATAGTTCTGGACTCGTCATTTGTTCAATGGCAGGATGTGGTGTAAAGCGAGCTAGTACCGGCCATGTTGCTCCTGGTCTACCAAGTGGACCGAGCCTCGTAATGTGATTTTGATGTTGTAGGGCGCCTTTAAACTAGATCTGACGCTCTTGGTAAGTTAGTGGAATTTCAATGTCCTCAAAAAGAACGTATTCCACTGGATGTTCCTCTATCTTATAGAAGTGAAACAGATGAGTTGTTGGATTTGTTTGTGGAAAGATCATCCATGAATAGAAAACCTCTGTCTGCCGATATTCATGTGCCTCTATGACAAAAATTACCCTACCACCTCTTGGTGATAGGCCATTTTCTATGAGCTTTATAGCTATGGTTTTCCGCACATTTTCCGGGATGTTTATAGAATCTGCGTCGTCATGTCTGAAACCTGTAACGTCACGACCTGGTTGGTTTGCATTTACTGCAGTTCCACTGCTCCCGGGATTGTCATCGTCTGACATTTTGTTAAGAAGTTTTGCAGAGCAAGTTTCAAGGAAATAAAGATAAGGTGCACAATATTTTGGAACTCTGTATCCTTCAACGTTGAACAGACCAAAAACTAAAATATAGGATTTTTCATCCTACTTGGTAATGGCGGATATTTTATCCATTAACCCACTTCAGACGTCTGTTGGAGTTTTTCATGGGATAAAGGGGTCTCTGTGAAAAGCACGACTGAGTTACTCTAGTATCTAGCGTTAAATTAGTGCCTTACCAAACGTTGGGCGCCATGTAGTGTAGTTCCTACATTCCCAATAGGCTCTACGCATTGGAATAATATATCCTATGAATGTGACGTAGGACTTATGTCTATAAGGTTTCTATCGAATATATTAGACTTAATTGTTAGTGCCAGCTAGTCCAGAGGTCACTAAAAATGTTCTTGAGTTCACAAGAAGGGATTTACATTCTGACAACCGCATAAACATGACAACTTTGTTTTCCCAAGATAAAACTTATCTTCAGAGTCGTGGAAACAATAGATAGATATTTTACACAGTGATTTGTGCATGCTTTGTTTCAACAGAATTGCCAGAGTAGTAGAGAGATGGGCGTTTTCAATAAAAGGTATTTAGTGAACAGCCTTCTTTCTCAAGCATAAGAAGTGAACTGCTACCATCTTAATACTGGTTGCAAAATATAATGCATACAGTAAAAAGAGTAAGAGTAGAATAAAATAATACTGTAAGAGCATTGTATGGTTCCGAGAACATAGATAAATACATACATAAATAACAAAGTTTAAAAAGTACTCAACTGGTGCTTCTAAAATACGCCTACCCCAATGTACCTAACCTAAGTCTAGTATGAGGGAAGAAGTAAGTGAGGTGTAGCATAAATTTAGTATTCTTTGCCAAGAATCTATCCAAGATTTCTCTACGGGTCTAATCAGCTCTGTACCTTGGTTTAGAATGAAGAAGGTCAGGATCAGGACTCGATTTCCCAACAACCCGCAAGGGTAGCTTGGAAACACTGGAGCTGGATTTCTCGGCAAGTGAAAAGATAGCGTCTCTCTCAGTGCGTCTGCTGGAGGGTCGGCTTCCTTCGGCACTTGCTGTAGCAGGGTGTCCAACTGCTCCAAAACACTGTGTGTTTGCTATGGCAAGTGTGGGCATATTTATACCTTAAAGGTGCGAAGATATACGTAAAGGTGAACATAATAACGTCATCAAAGAGTCTCAGTTCTTTGAAAACTCCATGAGTTCTTGGGCAAGTCAGTATTCGAGCAAGGGGAAGTCCCTAGCTGCTGAAACTGAGTTTTCCAAGAAATCATTGTTGATTTTCGGAACTAGTGGAAGTAGCCCTGCCGTATTTGGACTGTATGAGCTATGTCTAAATACAGCTATGATTTCTATGCCTATATAAGGATATGGTGATTTATACCTATAAAAGGGCATGAATCGGGAAAATTACAATAGGGTCCTAAAATGTTATACAACACAAGGTATAAATATACCTTCACTTGCTATGGCAAACTATGGTCGTTCGGAGCAGTTCAACTACTTGCCCAACGCAGCTCGCTTCAGCATAAGCCGAAGGAAGCCGACTCTCCAGCTGATGCACTGATAAAGAGGCTACCCTTCTCTCGCTGAGAATACAGCTCCAATGTTTCCAAGCACCCCTTGCGAAGTGTTGGGAAATCGAGTACCGAGACAGAGATACCAGACCTCCTTCTTTCTAAACTAAGGTATGGAGCTGATTAGAACCTAGAGAAACTTTGGTAGATTCTTGGCAAAAACAACTAAACCAATGCTACACAATACGTACTTCTTCCCGCGTACTAGACTTAGGTTAGGTACATTGGGGTAGGCGTATTTAGAAGCACCAGTTGAGTATTTTCTAGTCAATGTTATTTATGTATGTATTTTTATATGGCTTAGAAACTATACAACGCTTTTACAGTATTATTTTATAATACTATTCTTGCTGTACGCATTATACTTAACGATTGTAGAAGTTCACTTCTCTTTTTATTGAAAACGCCCGTCTCTCTATTTCTCTACAACTCTGTTGAAACTAACCATGCACGATTGACTGAGTGAAATACTTATCTATTGTTTCTACGACTCTGAAAGATATATTTCTTATTCTTGGGAAACAAAGTTGTCATGTTTATGCGGTTGTCAGAAACTAATCCCTTCTTGTGAATTCGAGAAAGTTTCTAGTGACCTCTGAGTTAGCTGGCACTCACTATGTAGTTTATTATTAAGCATGGGCGGAAAATCTGTTCCGCTCGCGGATTTTGCGGATTTTCGGTAAATTCGCAATCCGCAAAATTCGTGAATTTCCCGCAAAATCCGCGAGCGGAACGGATTGGGTCAAAAGTTCAAGCTGACTTTTGTAACTCTTTTAGAATGGCGCCGGCAAGCTGCCAGAGCCATTCTAAAATAGTTACAAAAGTCAGCTTCAACAGGAAGCTTCAATTGATAAAGTAAAACAGATGCTCAAGTTGAAGCTCAAATTCAGTTACACAATCATTAATCAACCCAAACTTGGGGTGATTAATGATTGTGTAACTTAATTTGACCTTCAACTCGAGCACCTGCTTTACTTTATCTATTAGTGCTTCCTGTTGAAGCTCTTTGTAGCTATTGTAGAATGGCGCTGGCAGCTTGCCGGCACCATTCTAAGTGGGGCTGAGGGCAGAATGGCACAAAAGTGGGACAGAGGGCAGAAGGGGACAAACAATTAGTGGGGCAGAGGGCATAAGGGCACAGAAACGAGTAGTATAGAGGGCAGAAGGGCATAAAAAACTAGAGGGTGGCAGTGAATAACCAGGCAAAAAAAAAAACGCGAACACGCAAAGCGCCCCGCGAACACCCGCAAACACGCAAAGTGCCCCGCGAACACGCAAAAATAAAAAAATCGGCAAATTCGCACGAATTCGCGAATTTTGTGGATCGCGAATTTGCAAATCCACAAATTTACGGGTCGTGAATTCGCAAAATTCGCCCATGCTTATTTATTATATTCAATAGAGACCTAGTTTACCTCAGTCCTACATCTAATCTATTGGATATATTAATCCAATGCGCAGAGCCTATTGGGAATATAGGAACAACTACAGTAGCAGCTCACACCCGCTGCTTTGTGGCAGCTCGCACCACATCCAGGTGGCGGCTCGCACATCAGCAGTTCCCCTGCTTTTCTCGCTCATAAACTTGTGATATCAGGAGGAGTCAGAAACTCCAGATCTGACAAAGACCTTTTGCGGCAACCAGCCCGCTTCTGCAAGAAAAAACCTACAATTGGGCCTTCTTAATGGTCAAATACCTCGTCTGATGACTACATCACAATCACCGTAGCGACTTGTTTCCACCCTCCGCCTTTACATCATCCACTGCTCTGCGAAGGATACTTAATACGGCACCCCTGGGCATCCCACCCAAGTATTGAGACCGCAGGCCTTCTTCCATAAGTTTCTTCCTATTGTTATCTCCTTATCCTGCTGTAGCCTGGACCTTAAACTGCTTGCTTTTCTTGTATAATGTTTAATGTATCTACAATCTCACCTTAACCACATGACTGCTAAGGCAATTCCCCATCTGTGCTGCAGATCCTTGAAATACATTATTTCATGACAAGCTCAGCTCGTCATGAGCACACGACCAGTGTACTGCATGACGAGATGAGCTCGTCATGAGCAGCGAAGGGGTTAAACTACGTGCTTTCTTGTATAATGTATAACCCACCCCCCCATCTTACCTAACTGTTCCCTCCCTTCCTAATGCTTTGTATGCCACCCTCAAACCTGTAAAGCGCTCTGATACCCTCACAGGTCTGGTTCTTACTCTATAAAACCTTAAAATCAATCAATAAATAGTCAGATGCAGTTTGATTTGATGAAAAAAAAACGGACACTAGACACTAGAAACAATGTTAGCAGTAGTACTAGTACTTAGTAAGTAGGTAATGGAGCAAAAACAAGAATTTAGAAACAGATAGATTGAAGAGCATTTTGGAAAAATGTAAATTAGGAAATGAAAATAATTGAGCGGTAAAAGTTAGGAAAATGTTAATATATATCAACACCATGAGGACGTACTGGGGCCAGCAGCAGAGCCATCTGTGCCTGAGGCCACTTCCTGCTGCTTCTGGGAGGCTCCTCCAGCTCCCACACCCGCCACACTGCCAGATCACCCAGTCTTCTTCTTGCCCCTGGATGTTGTCCATGTAAGAGATAATTAAAGAGATAAAAAAATGATTTGTCTTAAATAAATGAACATAATTGCTAAATATATTTTTAGACAGAAAACAGCAATTGCAATAACATATAATATGTCAGTTTGTAAATCCACAAGAAAAGAGCAGTTGACGCCTGTTGGTCTCGTTGCTTTAATACTCGTACTAGAAGCGCCAGCCGACACTGCCAATGATTGACACAGAGACACACTTCCGGTGTGCCACCACGTGCCCTACGGCAATGTGGTCAGCATTTTAGCTTTCTGTAAACCAAAAGGAACTTGCCCTATTATAGCACATGCGCGCACTCTCTTATAGCGCATAGACACTACCGCCATTACCAAGGATGCCGGAATTATTGTCGGGCAGACTGGCAGGTATGTTCAGATGATGCAAACTTCAGTAATTCGTGTTTTTTGTGATTCGGGCCCATTTACTAATTAAGATCACTTCTTAACTACAGGCTGTTACCGAGGAGCCTTAAATATTGGAATACTTTGCAGCGGAGAGACCTTGAATTAAGTGAGTGCTGTTTTGATTCCTATATTTACCCTGATCATTAAGATGTGTATCATAAGCTAATAGTTGTGTTACATTTTCAATCTCAATATAGTGTTCACCTGATACTTTTCCTACATCTGTCCCGAACTTGATTACGGCAAATTTTCATTAAGCACACCGCCACAGGTGAGCTCCATGTTTGAACAGCCATAACTGACCTCTATGTGCCATTTCTTACTGTGTTTAGGTAGACCAGGGCGGGCAATTGTGGACAATGATAAGAGAGGTCTCTCTATATTTGTGGCGATCAGTGTGAAATATTTTCTTGAAATTATCAGTCACATAGCCATTAATTTTGTGGATCGGATTGAGTCATTCATGTCAGGGGCAGCCAATGATGATGCGGAACATGGACAGTCTATGGTCCAATAAGAGTATGGATTTTGGGCTCATATTATGATTTGAGGTCAGGGGACATGTACTCTGTATTCCTCAGTGGGATCACGCTCATGATTTTACGCGTCAGGAATAATTTGAGCTTTTGATTTCACGGGGGACCCCCGGATATTTGATATTGAGAAGGACGTGACTAACAGGGGGTTTTTCTCTCCACTCCTGTTTCTCCCTATGGGCCGGATCCTCTCGAACAGCGGATTGATGCTTTTATTCTTCATCTACTACGCGTCAATCTACTGACACCCTAAACGGGTTGGAATTATCACCGGTTGAGGGGTGAGTTGCTTTAGTTTCTGAACAAACTTTTTTATTGGATCGTAACTTAGCGATCGCTATCATCCTTTCATGTCAGTAATCGGAATTCTCCCCTTTTCTATATTTGTCCAGGGATTGATCCTCTTGCTTCTAATTGAAGTAAGGTATGTATCAGCACGCTGATACTTTAAGAGTGACATACTCAAACTTCACCTCACACTGTACCAGAAAATACAACTGTGTGAAGTTCTTAAGATTACTGTTGGCGGTTCTTTCCTTTATCCTTCCTTCCCTTTTTTCCATTCACAGTGGTGGCACTTCATTTTGCACGTATATTTCAATCCAAATTGCTCACCACAAAGATGTACAAATGAAATATGAGTTCATACATGGGGACTAGCGGATACTATTAATACTGTTTTAAATTCAATGTAAATCGGAATTCTGGTATGGTGTGTCAGCATGCCATTGAGATATTGCGACTAGTCCGGTATAACTTTGTAGACATCACATGCCTCTTCTTTCTTGCATGTTCACCTCATCCTTAAGCCTTCGAAAAATCTTTTTTCTAACTGTATATAAACGCACAATTGGAAGTTATGTGATTTATACAATTACATCCCTAGGGATAGTGTGTGTAACTGACATTCTAGCTAGAATTGTCAGTTGTGTATATATTTTGTTTTATTTCCAGCCCTGAAGAGTCAGAGTGTATCATACTCAGATGAAACACATGCCAGCTGGCACTGTCTTGTACGAGTATGAAAGCAACAAGACCAACAGGCGTCAACTGCTCTTTTCTTGTGGATTTACAAATTTACATATTATATGTTCAATTCTATGTGTGTGCACAGGTTTTTTGTTTCAGATGCAGATATTGTCCTGTAAAACATCTTTTAAGGGGTTGTTAGGGTCACCCCTTTCCTTGTAGCACCACAATATTAGGTCTTTCTACAGTGAATCTGTCAGGTATACAACTGAGCGCAATCACTCCCTGATACACGAACCCTTTCCTTTGGCATCAAGCAATTGCAATAACATTGACCTATCCTAAATCATTCAGATCAACTTATTCGACTAGTAATTGTCGACTAGTATGTATCTCAGTTGAGTACCATCCGATCATTATTATTCCACAGTTCAATCCCAATTCCTGAATCCTAAACATAGGTAGCCTGCCCATTCCGGACATTGTAATGAACTGCAAACAAATTATATTTGCTTCTAAGTTCCGATCTCATTCCCAATCGTCTCTCACTCTCAACTCCAACAACCCCCTTTGACGTGACAATAATTACTAAGTCTGCATTTATTCTTCATAATGCATAGATGGACGCATGCATATTGGTTGGTTGGTATTCACTCACTATAAGAACTACAAAAGGTTCTACTAGGACTGAAGTTATGTGAGATGACACATCGAACAGGCCACTAATTTACCAAATAATACTAACTAACTAACTACTACCACTAGCTTAGTGACAGGGGACATGTCAGCCTGACAGAACAAAGGAAAGGACTGGAGTCATTCCTATCTGGATACCCTACCTAACGTAAATTCTCTAACCTCTCTTGCATAACCAGCCCAAGTGAGCATAAAGTTGCAAACAAGTACGATTAGTTAGTAGCGCCGAGCACCAGCCTGGAAGTAACAATCACATAATATAAGATTTGTAAATATAAGTTACCTGCATGAAAGCAACAGCAGCATGTTAGCCACTTGTGAAAAAATACTAGCAATAACACAGACCTGAAGAACACAATAGTAATATAAATAACTACTCACCAAGCCCCGGGACCTCAAAGCCTAGCAGGACCAGCAGGTCCTGCTCCCTGTCCAGGATATCGGACCACTGGTGCGTCATTTAGTTATGGGTGTGCTGGACCCCAGAGCACACTTGCTCACCACCGATGACGCTCCTGGAGCCCTTACCCAGTCCTAGGCCTGCTGCCTGCTGCCAGGGTTAAGGGGAGGTGGAGCTGGATAAAACACAAGAAACAGTGCGGCCACCTCCGCCTCTGTGAATAAGGCCCATGGCTGCACCCCTTGTGGACGCTGCCTTCCGCAAGGAAGGTGGTCGCAGCACGCATTCCTCTTCGCCTGGCCCTTGGTCTTTGCCATGGTTATGGGTATGCGGGGGACGGAAAAGTAAAGGTAAAAGGAAAGTAAGGAAAAATTAAATGGAAAAAGCAAGTAATAGAAAAAGAGTAAAAAACCCACAAAAAACACAGAAAAAGTTGAAACACAAAGTATACAATCAGGGATAGTGAAGGATAGATAATAAATAAAAAAGATAGAAAAATAATGTTACTAGAAACAAAGGATTGAAAACATATAGGGAGGATAGAAAAACAGGCCCAGAACCATAGCAAAAAGTGAAAACCATGATGGCCGCACCCAGTGTCGACCGCATGGTGAAGTTTGCACAATATTTTCCTCTGAGCATGCAAACAGCACCACTGAACATGCAATATGCGCTCCCAAACAGGGAAAATGCAACACCAACAGGCACAACAAGCAACTCCACATGCTTGCCTAATTCTGCGACCCCTCCAGGTTTTTTTTGCGGCTTCGCAGAATTCCGAACTCCGCCCACAGATACTTTGAGCACAATAGAGGTGCAGAAAATGGTACACCCCAGTGTTTGACAGCCCCTCATTTATCTTTCATTATAGGATGACCAATACACAGAAGTAGATGAGGTATGAGAGTCTTGTGTCTCTATATTATGTACAAATGCATGTTTATGGATGTCAAAGCCCCAATTAGACGCCATGAAAACCTAAAACATTTTGGCAATAGACAGTGGATGTTAAAATTATTGATTCAGAAGACATCCTATATTTACTCTTTTAAGGATTCCATGGGTACCAACAATTAAAAGGGATCTCATTTGGGATTATCATGAGGCATTTTCAATTTATCTGCATTGCATCAATTATCTAGTTCACATTTATACTAAACTCCCTCAAAAGGTTGAGTCTGTCCCGGTGGTACTCACCTACCAGGATGGGAGAAACCCACAAACATTTAGATGATGTGTCCTTATCAATTATCTTTTAATATCAATATTGCACTGGGGATTAATAAGAGTGTTCTGCTACGTCTTACATCTTTTGTGATACATCACTTGAATAGGGAAACTGTGTGACAATTCATACTTCTTCTGACTCTGATTTTGGTGATAATGTGTATGTGACACATATCTGTTCAGGAAGGTCATCTGGGTAGTATGCAGGACCTGTATTACATAGAAAGGGACCAGAGTGAGACCTGTCCATTCATGGATGAGTGTAAAGGGAGATCAGGGGAAGAGAAGTATTTTGTTTCTTGGGCTCTCTGAAGTCATCTAGGCACCAGCCCAGTGCTTGAGAGGCATTGGAGGGGGGAGGTCTGATCCCAGAACAAGTTTGGTACAGCTGAGGAAAAGAGGGGTACTCGTTTTCCTTCAGAAACCCCTCACTGTCACCCTGGCCACCTCCAAGGGCATGAAGGTTGCGCCATCTTGGATTTTACTTAGCATAGTGCATGGTGGGATTGTTTTTAGTAAGCCAAATAGGATGTGCTGCAAAAGTAGAAATGGTTGCTATTGGTTTTTTTTTCTCATTGGTAATTGAATTTCCTGGTGTCACTCTGACCCACTCTGCTAGTGAAACCTACAAAGCTGGCACCTCATCCATAGCTCATTAGAACACTCTCTGTACCTATAGAAGAACAAAAGAGGACTGAGCCTGCTGTTTGACACAGGAGGAACAAGAGAAGTTGCTCCAGAAACAGTGAAACAGATCTCCTGAGCATTAGTGGACCTCGTGGCACAGGTATTAAATTTTGAGTGGATTTCTTCGGCTAAAGCTTCAGGTTTTTCCGGATAAAGTCTAGTGAGCTCATAAAAATGACCAAGCAAAAAGGCAGCAATTTTGACCTAGCAAAGGTATACATATTTATTCACTCAATGTAAGGACTGTGGCATGAGGGGAATTTGAATTTCCCCTCCTCAGAGCTTTTCCTGCCAAAACCAACGTGTTCTGTAGGACCTTATCCAACAGCTATTGAGCAGCAAGAGGAACTCAGTGAATCCATCCAGCAATGTTGCCCCAGCAGGAGGGTTTCAACTTCCCTTTCACAGACTAAGTCAGAAGGTAAAATCTTTTAGCAGAATAACTTGCTTGGAGTATCCAACCCACTCTCCACAGCGGTCGGCCTGAAAACATACGTAGGTCCTGGTCAAACAAGCACAGTGACTGCTGATTAATGGGTTATATTTTCTTGATGTTCATTGCCTTTATAAATTATTACTCCGGTTCCCATGGTTGGAATTTTATCCTTTTTGTTTCATTTTGCTCCTTAAATGTTTATCTATTTTCATACATCAGTTGTAGAATTTTCATTGTGTATTCATGACACATTTGTTTTAAGTTAAGCTTGTTTGCTCGGTGCCATCGCTACCAGAGGTTGAGCTCAAATTTAAATTATTGAAACCTTTTACTGGACCTAATAGGATAGAGAGATTATTATTTATGGTGGACACTAATCCACCCTAACTAATTACCCACTTTCTCAGAGTCTTATTTTATTTTTTAATTATATATTTTATTGTTTTATAGAGCGCGAACTTGACCCGTAGGGTATCAGAGCGCTTTACATGGGCACATAGTAGTGTACAATAGGCAAGGAATCACAGTAGTTTAGCGGACAAGTATGAAACAGTTTACATATAATTAACTCCGGATAAGGCCCCAGATTTCTTGAAGAGGTAGGTCGGTATTCCGAAGGGAGGCGCTAGACCGTAATGGGTCAAGGTCTGTGTATTGTTCAAGGTCTGTGAATTGGCAGGAGGCAGCATTTAGGAGAGGAATTTGCCCATAAGGAAGGTTTTGGCCTCCTTTTTGAAGCGTGCCAGAGAAGGCATTCTCCTGATGGCCTGCGGGAGAGAGTTCCATATTCTTGGAGCGGATCCAGAGAAAGCCTGGTTATAAGACTTTTTTTTCTGGAACTGTGCAGGTTGAAGTGAAAGGTTTCTGGCGGAATGGGAGTTTCTGCTTCGGCCGACAAGTTCATTATGGATAGGAAAGTTATTGATGCCAAAATAAAGCAAAGTTTTGTAATGCAACCAATTTGGCCTTTTGTTAGGGACAGGATTTGTTAATGGATGGCCAACTTTGCGTATTCGGTTCCAGCTGGCCTAGAAGGAAAACCATTCATAGAGCAACACCATGCTCTGTGACAATATCGAATCTGTGAAAAGGGTCACTTTATTGAACAGCTTGCATTACAAAAATAACCATCAAGAGAGGAACCAGAAGATGATATTTGCATTGTTAGTGAAGAATTAAAAAAGGCATATACAGCAAATGTTTGCATGGTAGAAACTTAGCAGACGTTTGGGCAGTATCTTTAAATGTAATTAGTGATACATCTCGGAGAGTGACCACATATCGAATGGTCAAAAATGATCAGAACTTTGAAGAGGACACATGCTATAGTAAAGAGATATCATTTGTTTTTGTAGACAGATATATTTTCCTGTATAAGAGATAAATGAGGCAAAGCATCATGTTGCATAAGGGGCAGGCAATGTGAGGAGGCTCCAACCTACCACCCCTAGAAAGGCTCATCTACACAACATCCAAAACAATGACATTACTGTGAGCTTTTCAGCACATAGATATAATTAAATGTAACAGAAGGAATCAACATCGGATTCTGGTTTGTGTCAACCAACACATATATTATAACACAGATTATAAGCATTTGAATAACATTTAGACACTTTCACAATCAGGAATGATTAGCATTGAGTCCGAATTAGAGTTTGGGAAGTTGCAATGCTTCTCCATGACACTCTCCAAAAATATTTGACATAACTACTTTCAATTTTAAAAGCTTACAATTGAAAATGCTTCAATAAAAACATGGTGCATAACTCTTCTCAAGCTGTTGAGGTTTTATAATTTTTTTTTAAACTTTCAAACTTTTCTTACTGCAAAGTTTGCAAGGCACAATTTCAATTTTATCTAATCCTAGCCCTGACATTATGAACCTTTCGCCCTAAAATCTTTTTTGTTCCTTGTGCTTTTAGCAGCTTTCCAATATTAATTAGGAAAAACATTGGTTCCACAAACAGAAGTAACACGTGCATGAATATGTCAAAGGGAGGATTGCAGGTTGTGTAATTATTTTAGTAATATGTACACTGATGTCAAAAGTACATAGGTGATTCAAAATCACAATTTGTTATTGCCAGGAAAGTTTAAGACACAATATTATAAAAGAATAACATACACATATTATTGGTAATTCCTCAATTAATATAAGAACATAATTTGAAGCCATTTGGAGTATGGGATTATCAAAGAAGTATGAGAAATGGTTTGTTTGCGTTATCCGTATCTCTTATTCTATTCCTATTCTTTGTATTATTCCTGATTTTATTATCTTGCTAAACATTTCTAAAATTCCTTGACTGTATATACAACTTAAGCTATTATATATTTAAATCATTATTTCAACCACTGCATTAACACACTCTTTCTGATATGAGATGATCCATATGCCAACTCATGGTGCAATTTGAAAAAGAATCCTCACAATCTTTATATACCATGAGTTGTACATATGTTGCTTAAAATTTGAAAAGATGAAAACTGATCCAGGGAATTTTTTTGTTTTTTCTGATTGTGGATTCCAAAGCCTTATCCAGATGTAATTAGCGGCGTTATACATCAGGCTCAGATTTCACTCGTACAAAACCACTGAAATTCGGTAGTGACAGTTAATCAAACTAACTATATTTTATGCCCCCAACATGCACTGCTTATGACCTCACATATTACATCACTCATGACATTACTGATTCTTTCTGTACTACTGAGTGACACTATTTCTAACATATGTGATCTGAGTAATTGTGTGACACTGACCATGTCATGAGTGATGTAAAATGTGAGGTCATAAGCATTGCATTGCGAGGGCAACATTTTTAGTTAGCTCAGGTAACTATAACTGCTGAATTGAAATGGTTTTGTATCAGTGAAATCTGAGCCTAACTATAACATCCCTGTAACCTTTGGTTTTCTCAATAAATGTCTAAGGTTTTGTTAATTCTATTTCCTAACTACTACTTTCCTGGAATCTTTGTTATTTTCAGTGCATTTCTAAGATTGTTTACGGTATTTGCTAACTATAACGTCTCTTTAACCTTTTTTTTTTAGTGAATGTCTCCATGGTTTTAATGCTACTTCCTAGCTATAACGTCCCTATGTTTTGTAACATTTTATTTCCTAACTGTAAGCTGTGACCTTTGGGTGAGAATGTGTGGGTGAGTGCATGAGTGTCTCTGTGGGTGTGTGTGTGAATGCATGAGTGTCTCAATTGGTGTGTGAGTAGGTGTGTGAGTGTCTGATTGGGGTCTGGGGTGACTGTATAAGTGTCTTACTGGGTGTGTGAGTGGGTGTGTGAGTATCTGAATGGATCTGTGAGTGGGTACATAAGTCTCCGAGTAAGTCTGTGAGTGAGAGTGAGTGTTTCAGTGGATCTCTCAGTGGATACATAAGTGGTTAAGTGGGTCTCTGAGTGAGTACATAAGTCTCTGAGTGGGTGAACGAGTGAGTGCATTAGTCTCTGAATGGGTCTATGAGTGGGTGCATGAGTCTCTCTGTGGGCCTGTCAGTGGGTGTGTGAGTGTCTGAGTGGGTCTGTGAGTGGGTACATGAGTATCAGAGTGGGTCTGTGAGAGCAGGCATGAGTGTCTCAGTGGGTCTGTGAGTGGGCATGTGGGTGTCTGAGTGCCCTCTGGTTTGCCTTTCCTACTCATTTTTCTGCCCTCTATTTTAACTTTCCTGCATGATTTTTGCACTCAGTTTTACCTTTCCTGCTCATTTTCAGCCCTGTTTTGCCCTCTTTTGCAATAGCCGATTTCAGCCCCTGTTACCCATCCCCTGGGGCCCTGCTGTGTCTCCCTGGGTGGACTGGAGCCCACCCAAGGAATCCAGTGGGCTAAGAAGGGGACTGTGGGGGGAGCCGGTTCCTTGCCTTCTGAGGGAGTCAGCAGTGCTCCAGCATGCAGGGGGTAGCTAATCATTCAGCTCCTTGCATGCAGGAGTGATTGTTTCTTCTGTTTCCCTGCCTGCATAACAGCAGGCTTGGAAACAGATGAAAATGCAACTTTCAACGCTTTAACAGCTCCGCATTGCTGGAAGAAGAATTAAGTTTGTTCGGGCTTGGCAGCCACTCTCACAGCTCTCGCCAAGCAAGATCTAACAGCTATGTACCAGGGGTGGGCATAAATATATATCTAGTTCATGCTACAATGATTAAACTTGATTTTCCATGTTAATAAGTTTATTTAAATGTGAAGATTGCTACTACTGTTACCAAAAAAAACTAAAGGAATAACAATGGGTCAACACAGCTCTTGCATACACCAATATATGGATACACATATGTTATAACATACTCATAACCAGGAACACAAATGGCATAATGGTATTGACTAACTCATAGTAGCTTTGCTCTTCAGGGTGGTGGCCATTCAAGTGTTTTAGTTGATATAACAAGCTCAGTAACCCAAATACTCCCCATAAATTACCCTGAACTTCAGTGATACAGAATTTTAAACAAAAGGTGTTGGAAATGGCCCTTTAACACATTTGAGTGGCTTAAAGGTTTTGCATATTGAGCAGAATTGTGTGATCCTTGTCCACCAATCGTTTATCCTAAGAAAACAATGTGTGATATCCCAGAACTATGTGTGATATTGTGGCAGCATTCTTTGACCATAGTATTACTGTTGCATTTGGTAGTGTAGTCTTGGACAGAGCTGTGCTATCCAGGTTCAACTTTGTACAATCAAAGGTTACAAGTGCCTTGCAATTTAGTGTATTAAAAAAAATACTACCTGCTTTACAAAGTAGAAATAAAGCAGCCATGTGTGACTGTACTGAACATTCTCACTCCTGTCATAGCAACTGAAGGGTCACAGCTTCCACTCTGCAATCATACACAAGAGTTTTCTAACACCCCACACTCTAATGAGATGCATTTCATATAGGTGAGAAATCAACCTGTGCTGTAGTAGATTAGTGCTGTTTTCTGTTTTCTTAAGGACAAAACTTCCAAATTGTTGAAGTTATCATCTAGCACATCCTATGTGATCTTAGGTGAGCTTTGTGTGTTCTCCTTGTGACATAAACTGTAAAATTTAAAAAGAGGCAAAAAAGGTGGAACCAAGGAAATGTCAAATACCCCTTTGGGGTGTGAAATAACTACATCTCTTGAAGTAACACAGAGTAGAGAAGCTGTTGGTCTTTCACTATTTCCGTGTTTAATTTATAATAAAAGTTAATATGTATGAAGTTGTGAGCAACCACTGCCCCTTCAACTTAAAAGTCATTGATTAAAGATCAATTAAAGGTGCTCACCTTTATTTGTTTTTCAATTAATAACATGCCTGCTCCTCTGTTGATAACACAAAGTTCTATGATATCACACAGTTGAACTAATCACTGTTGGACTAAGATCAGACAGTTTTTCTCAATATGCAAAACATGTAAACCTCTTAAATTTGTTCTGAACATCCTTCAATAGGAATAATGGTCCAACAAGACCAGTCTGTTTATTTGCATGTTTCAAAATTTGGGAGCATGACATGAACAAATTGCTCATTTGCTGACTAAAATGTTGGGGTTCGGCAACACAGAAGGGTTGGGGTAGATGGAAGCCTAGAAGGAGGAGAGCCTTTCCCATACCACTACAACATGTAGGTTCTCTCACCCCTACTCTAGAGCCAAAATGATGCTTTTACAGTCTATCTGTTCAGAATTCAAAGGTAGCACTAGCTGAGTAGCACATATTACTAGCTTGAAGCTGTACTTCTGCTCATTCCCAAACAATCTGATATCCTTAAGTGTAGTGAACGATTGCTTTGCCCTAAGTAGTCTCAATCACTTCTGTTCTGGTGGTCAGGGCAAAGGTGAGTCTTTACTCCGAACTCTTTGCCTGTTGTGAGTGGAGTGGTGATAATTCAAAGTTTTAATTACTACAGAATACTGGACTACAAGGTCCACCCTTCTTTCACAATCATTTTTGTGCTAACATTAATATAAAAAAAATTAGATTGGCAAGGGTGCAAAATATTAGATGTGCAAGGGTACAAGTCTGCAGGGATCTAATGTGTTGGGATCCTGGGAATGCTAATCAAGGTTTGCATAGTGATCTGGATTTGTCTCTGTCTATTTCTGTTGATGCAGATCCTTCCAGAGGGCCTTCGTTCTAGACTCAACACCTAGAGACTGATTCCAATGGGTCTTGTTCAGTAGTCAAGTTGGCTTTTGATTCGCCATAATACGCAGCTGCAGTAAGGTTTGTCATGGAAGCAGATCCAATTGGTCCCAAGGGGGATATTTAGCCATAGGATCAGAGGCAAGTGATTAGAGGAATGTTTCCAGGTCTTCAATTTCTTGAAATAGTTTGTTTACCATTTCTTTGTTTTTAATTTTGTTTCATGAGAATAGTCGGTTGCCATGAAAAATTTGTGGTCCTCTCTACCAAATTGCTGAAGCTATTTCACATCATGCTAAGTCCGACAGACCTGCAAAAAATGTAAGCGAAAGTGCAAAATAAGAGAATTCATATGAAAGGTGATGCGGAGACCTGTTGGCTTAGAACTTTGTTGGAACACACTATCCTGTCTGAGAGATACTTGTTTGATCTCATTTGAAAGGTAGATAGATGTGGAAATATTACAACTGTATTAAAAGGGTAATTAGCAGGGAGGGGATCAAAGCTCCATCGTTTGTGTGAAAGGTAGCTGAGCTTGGCCTAGTTTAAGGGGCAGGCACATACTCAACCTTATGGGTCACAGTCTTCTAATATGGGAGGAAGTGGCGCTTAGGTGGTTAATGTATTTAGATATTTTCAAAATAGCTGTTATTTTAGCTTCACTTTCAATGCTGGATTGTGAGTATCTCAGTGTCTAAGGGGCAGTACTCCTGAGACCCTTCACTCATGCTGTCTCAGGTTGTGAATGTCAACTGACAAATGAAATGCTTGTTTTCAGATCCTATGTTTTTGGTTGGTATGTAATCAGGCATCTGAATCTCCATATTGCCTCCCCACCCACGTTTTTGAATAAGATATGCACGTTAGGAGTTCTTGAATGTAATCCTGTATTCTATTAGAATATTAGAAAAGCTTGTTAATATATAATATAACTTTGTGTCCTTGGATTTGAGGTGTTTCATTTCACAACTAATATGCAACTACAAATCAAGAAAAGATAAAAGAAACACGTAACTATTTAGCTTCAATTTTAAAAAGAATTTAGGGGTATTTCGCATTCTCGGAATGTTTACCTGTGCGATTACAATTCCACCACAAGCTGTTTAATTAGCATTTTTTTTATCAAATACATATTTCATACTTGCTTTTAGTTCCATAGCACACAGGCGTTCTGTTCTTTAGAAGTATATTGTTTAATCATTGCTGATTTTCAATTTCACATCTCGGTGCATTCTGATCATTGTGGTCTGCTGTGCTAATTACAGAGGAGCCGTGTAGATAACAGGATGAGAATAAATCAGAACCGTATATTCCAGAATTGAAAGTCATTATACTCTCTTCATGTCCAACTGTGTTTGAGTGCATAAGAAACGTTTCTCCTTATTAGTTAGATTGTGTTTATAAGAATGGCCACCTGAAGATGGTCTGGTTACTTACTGCCATTTGCTAAGAAAACCTTGCACTTCAAAATTCAGCAGGCCAATGAAGCAAGGAATCATTTCAATTGGGCAATAAACAATGGATGTTTAGTGGTAGGCACGTATATTTTAATTGCCTTGTTATCCAGTCCAATCAATTTGGGACAAGTTATAGAATCAATCATCAATTTTGCAGAGAGCAAAGGCTAATATTTATGGCAGCAATTCCACTGGTCTACTACCTACATTCCTAGAAATGTTTACTGCTTGCTTTACAACCCACTAATTGCGGCTATACTTTTTGTACTACAGGATTCTAACTATTTTATTCCTAAACTATCATTATTTATGATCTTGAATTACAATTCGTATTTACCAGGGTATAGTACAGACTATTCCACTGTGTGAAGCTTTAAGTTGATGTTCAAGTGTATTGGAAGTCCTAAGGCAGTGCATGTGACGTCCCCCCGCTGCTGTATAACAATAGCAAGCCTTGATTAACAATATCTGAAGTTCAGTCTTATATTGAGGATTGAGAACGTTGGGAGGGAGATAGAACAAATACTATTTTATAATTGCCTATCGAACATATTTTGAAAGATGTAACACTACTCTTAGCTTCAATGCTTATTAAAATAACTGATGCGCACACCACAAAATATCACTTTTGTCTGTAGGTGTCTGTATGCCTGCATTATTAGAGGGCGTGCAATCACATTATTATGCTGCATTTTTGAAAAAAATAAACAAAATTATGCCTAATTTCACAAAATGTTATTTTGCTGAAAAAATACGTGTAAGAATTACATGAAGGCCAGCACCCTGGCTGGCAACAGGACGAATAAGTAATATCCTATCTTGATGAGTCTCCCACAATACCGATTCGAACGTACTTTCATTCTGTGAAAAAGTGTGATGGAATAATTCTGAAGAGTGTTTGTGCATGAGCAGTTGACCTCCGACCTATAACTGGACCTGGAGTGCTGTGGTGGATGGGAAGAGAAGACAGTCAATGTCACATCCAAAGCTAGACTGTCACAATTCCCGCCTGCACCCTTTTTGTCACAACCCCGTGTTGTGCCCCCTACGTAGTGGTCTACATCGCACAGCTCACATTCTATCACCCCTGTGAGGCTTGATTCCCTCCTGCACCCTTTCTATCATGACCCCTTCCAATACTCCCGGTGTTGTGGTCTAGTGCAAAAACCTCACATTGTATTTCCCCCGTGCCGCTGTATGGCGCTATGAGATCCTAACTGATGTTCACCTAATCCTGTAATTCTATTGCTCTTGATTCCCTGCCATTGTCCCTCAAAACCTGTGGTTCTGTTGCGCTTAATTACCTGCTAGCATCCCCCAGGATCTGCTGTCATGCAGACATCGGTGTAGTTTTCCATTGAATACCTGCATACTTCTCCCAGAATACCATGAGTCAATGACATGCCTTTCTCCCAGTGTTACTGGGGCCTTGGCATTGTTTTCTATTATGAATGTTCAAGCGAAAATGATACATTTGTTTCCTGTTATTTGGTTCTGAATATCAGTTTCACATGATATTCTGTAAGGTCAAAGCAAGTGTACTAACACCTGTTTTCTCCAAGAATCGCAAATCTTCCAGGTGGCTATGTGGTACACTTGCCATACATGATCGAGCTAAATTCGTTGGAGTTTTGAGAGGGTATATAAACCCCACCCAACCCTGAACTGGGACTTGGCCTCGCTCTAAATTAAACAAACGTCACCCTTCCAATTCACCTGAAGAATCCTGTGGTTCCCAAAGCTCCAGCTCCCTTGAAGTCTTCCTCCTCTTTCCCTCCTGCACAACTACTCTGGACCCCGTGACTCCCTGAATCAATGCCTCGAGATCTTCAAACTTCAGTCAAGTAGAAGAACTAGGCTAAGTACTTGATATCAGGTTAGTGCGCACTAATCCTTCAATATTAGTATGTTTACAATAAGACAAGGGAACCCATGGATTTCATTATCCATCAGACTGCCATATCTGCCATAGCGCCTTCGGCTTTTAAAATTGAGCTATTACGCTCGCACTCAGACCGATCCAGACACTAACTGCTCTGGACGCGGCTCGATTGAAAGCTCATCCAGCCACATTTTTTAGAACTGCTGAGTCCGTAAAAAATCATGCACTAATGCGATAAAAGGCATAGTGTAAATAATTGATGTATAAGACAATAATGATGAAATTTCTTGTCCTGATGATGATGCCCCACATGTAAAAAAGGCATCGAAACGTCGTCGACCATAAAACCCCATATGCAATATGATAATGTAATATTGTAAAATGCAATGGTGTGTTTATAAGAATTTGAGTCTGTAACACTGACTACAAGTACACAGACAGATTTTTGCTTTGCCCTTTTGGCCATTCTTTTCGTAGTTCTGTCTTGAATGTTGTGGGTCACGGCTGTGCCCACTTGTTATTAATTTGTTCTCACATCGTGCTTAATCAACTAGAACGCTAAAAATAAATTTCTTGTCCGGCTGGACAAAAGACATAACACTTATCAGGTGTATGATAATTGTTTCTGTATATTATTCTGTCCACAAATAGGGACCACTGTCCTGTGTAATATAATAGTTCAATATTAGTAAGCAGGGCTGAGTATTCATGTCTTCAAAGACTATAGACCTTTCAACCTTTCCTCCATGCCCTCTCTGTGATTTACTCCAGCGCTTCTTGAGTGTGAATACTAGGGACCCTTTCTGGAACCTTGGAGCTAGAACTGTCATCATGCAAAGACTAAAGACTTTATCTCCCTGTTTCTTTGATGAACAGGAGTGTCAACAGAAGGCACTTCAGAGTCTTTGATATGTGCGTGAACCTTGTACCCAAACCTTTGTTCGAAGTGTATCCCTGGGAGTGCACGTAACTCCAACCTAACTCCACAGCACTGGAATGAATCAAGATATAAAGTACAAGAAATATCATAACTAAATATTTTTCAACAAACACCTGCACAAAAAAGGTGAGGTGAAGGTGCATGGAAGGGATAGTGAGAAAGGACTATCCAGAAAGTTTCCTGCCAAATACATTACATGCCAAATCATAACATAATTGCAGATATACTTTCTCTGTCATTTATGCCAGACAATAAAATAAAGAAGTGTCAACAATTCGACCCCTAAATGGAACAGCAAAATTGGGGCATTGAGGGCTGTGTCTTCATCAGGGCTGAAGTGAAAGTGAGGAGGAAGCACCAGTGACGGTAGTTATATTGCTTCAGGCTGCGGATATATAAGCAGGCCTGAGTGAGCTCTTGTAAAAAAATATTTAGTTATGATTTTTCTTGTACTTTATATCTTGATTCATTCCAGTGCTGTGATGTAATGTACTAAAATCACATCCATTAGTGAAATAACTGTATGGTGGTGTTCTATTTTCTTCAGATACAATAGATTCATTCTTTCTTTGTCTATCTGCTTCAAAATTGCTCTCCAATGTGACATTACCTTATTGTACCACTGCTTATACTACTCGGTCTATCTATAGCCTTTGACACCATCAATCACAACATCATTAAAATAATAATATGAGATCTCATGGAGTTTGAAGACTGGTCCCTATTGGTTTGAGTTCTACCTCAACACTCAATTACAATAGATCAAGGTTGGTGTTTCTCAAACGCTGTTCCTAGCACACAAAACCTTTAAATTTCCATCCTAGTAATGGCTTTCTTCAACCTATATCTTCTACCTCTTAGATATATCATTATGTATTCTGACATACAACATAACCTATGTGGGTTTACCATAACATACAGGTTAACATAATATAATTTAAAAGTCTCCTCTCTTTATGATATCTCCCATTGGGCTAAGATGCTAGAACATATGCAGTCTTAGATAATACCCCATCACTAGATGACACAATCATATGCCCCTTTCAGGCGGACTTTGTCCCTGGCCGATCCACTGCTGTAAATCTACATGCCATATTTGCTGTTATGAATCAGCTAGAGTCCACCATACCAGCAGCGGTGGTCTGACTCGATGCTGAGAAAGGATTTGACTCTTTGGAATGGCCCTTACCATATTTATTTGTATTTATTTTATTTCGTGGATTTGTTGAGCGCAAACGAATCATCCCCGAAAGGATCTCTCGGCGCTATACAGGAGAAAGGTCAAGAGGATGTGAGTTTGAAAGGTCAAGAGGATGTGAGTTTAAAAGAGTCATGTCTTCAACAATTTTTTTAAATTGATTAGTTTCCTGCAGGACCTGAGGTTTTGTGGGAGCGTATTCCAGTGATTAGCTGCCAGGTAGGAGAAGGCTCTACCTCCAATACGTACCTTCCGTATTTTCTGGGTACACAGAAGATTGGAGTTACTAGATCTCAGTTGTCGGGCTGGCCGATACCATCTGATTTTATTCCTAAGGTAGGCTGGGCCCTTTCCCTGTAGTGAACTGAAGGCTACACAGAGCATCTTAAAAATAGCTCTCTTCCTCACTGGGAGCCAGTGTAGCTGGTGCAGCAGTGGGGCTGATGGAGTTCTTGCCGGTTTGTTGAGGGCAAGCCAGGCCGCGGTATTCTGCATTACCTGGAGTCGAGATAAAAGATCTTCCCTTGCTCCTACCAGCAACGAGTTTCCATAGTCCAGCCGACTCACCAGGAGTGACTGGATGAGGGTCTTCCTTGCTGACAAAGGGATCCACGGGAAGACCTTCCTAAGCATTCTCATGGTGCCGAAACAGGCACCTGAGACTGTCTTGACCTGTACTACAGAAGCTGGTAATTCCGGTTGGGTTTCTCAATTTATTTTGACTTTTATATGCTGCTCCAGTTGCCCGCCTGAAACTGAACAGTGAGATAACCTCTCAGTTTCCCTTGACTCTAGGCACCACACAGGAGTTATTATAGCTATGGACCCCCTAGTAAGGCACATTCAGGAAAGAAATCTCCATTGTGGGCTACAATTGAATATGTGCCCCCTTGTGGGCTCGTTCTATGCTGATGATGTGATGCTGTTGGAGGGAGCCAGCCACTAATCTGTCCCCATTGCTATGCGAGGTGGTCCATTGCAGAGTATACTCAGGGCTTGTTGTCAACTGGGTCAAATCAGAGATTTTCCCATTGACTCCGTCCGTCACCCAGATAGATGTTGAATTGCCGCTAAAATGGTGCAATGACTCCCCCAAAATATCTTGGTATTTTTCTACACTGTAGCTCGTTGGAGGTGATTTGCCTCAATTGCAGGCCGGCGATTGACAAGTTAACCACGCAAGTTGAACAGTTGATCAATCTCCCTATTTCTATGGCAGGTAGAATCACCATAATGAAAATGGTGGTACTTCCTTGTTTTTTTATACTTTTTTTTTAAATATCCCCAATGCACTCACCACAAAATTTCTTGATACCCTACTAACTTTACTTATTTGCCTTATATGGGCTGGCAAGCAGCCGCGTATAGGCGGGGGTACCCTAGTCATGCCATATAAGCAAGGGGAATTTGGTGTCCCTGATTTCTATTTATATTATCTAGTCGCTCAAATCCACTTTACATATTGTTGGTATCACCCTGATGCCCGTCTCCAGTATTTAAAACCAGAGCGATCCCAGGTATATCCTGATCTATTATAGGCCATATTACCAAAGGGCCTGCCTCGAAGCCCCCCTGAAATTCAGACATTAACCAACGCATGCGGGGCATAATCAAAACTACAGCGATATTTGCAAGCTGAGTTTTTATACTCCGTACACATACCGCTGGCTGATAACCCCTGGCTACCCTTCACAACAGAAGCCCTCACTAAGCATACGCTGACTAGACACGGGTTAAGGGATGTTGGAGATTTTGTTAAAGATTCACGACTGTGTGCTACCGGGGAACTCACCCCCATGGAGATATAGCGTATATGGACCGATTTCTCCTTCTTAGGATCCGCTGCTCTATTGCAGGGGCACTTCTAGACGTGGCGATGGACCTAACTGATTTTCCCCCACATAGATTAGTCATAACTGTGCTGGATGGGGCCCACTTGGTTTCATGACTATATCATTTATCTTCGAGTCTCTGCCCTGCAGTCGGGGCAAAAGTATGTGTAGCCTGGGAGCAGGATGTAGGTCTACCATTAACTGACCGGATGTGGTACTATTGCTGTGAACAAACACATTATATATCAATTAATCACTGCCATAAACTCTTACATTTTAAATATTTACATCGCGCATACATAACCTCATACCTGTTAGCCAAAATTGATCCTAACTCTTCATGCGTGTGCCGGGTGTGCTGCTGATGATTTTTTGCATCTTTCCTGCAATTGCAGGCCCATCCTGGCATACTGGAGAGAGGTTTTCCAGCACTTATCTCTAATGATTACACCCTGAACTATTGATGGCGCTGCTGGGATATGTTCAGCCTCTCAAGAAAATTATAAGGCGGTTTGCCGCAATCGCCCTATTGATTGCGAAATGTCAAGTTTCCCTGCACTGGATCATAACACAAACATCAACAGTGAAGGCCTGGTTATGGGACCTGGCTTATTGCAACACTGCCAGTGAAATATATGCCACATTACAGCCACCAACCTCGGGTCCAAAAGACACTTGGGAGCCATCTAAAAAATATTTACAGACATACCCCTTGGAAAGTGACTGATGCTCACACAAAGTTAACGCGGTACGCACCTTTACCTGCATGCTAAGAAGGGGAGACTGGGGTGTGGTGGGATGCTCACCTTTGTAAATAACTATTAGACTGAATGCGACTTTAAGTACAAAAAGAAATGTGAAATTGATAGTGTTAGATGAGCCATCTTGTGGAAGCGACCGTCAATATTGTGAGAGGAATACAAGGTACCTTGTTTTATTGTTGGGGTATTTTGTTTGTTATTAATGACCAACTATGGAAGATTTGAGAAGATGTATCTTAAAAGACACTTACATGTATCATTGTACATTACAAATCTCAATAAAGATTTTTTTTTTAAAAAGATGACGCCCCATCACCTTAAATTCAATCCCAACAAACCCAAGTTTGATTAATTTCTACCAACTTCTGTCCCCAATTGTAACACTGTCTGGACTCCACAACATCTTGGAATCAACAAAGGCAATCAAAATCATTGAAATATGATTTAGATCACTTTTTTACACACAAGACCTAGGTAAAGTAACTGTACTCGGCTCACGTATGGATACAATAAGTACATTACGATATGTACTAAGACGTTAGGGGCAGAAATATATGTTTTCTTTGTGTAGATTTTATGGATCTCTAGAATCAGTGTAAGTTTGAAGACGTCCTTGATTACATCTTGGTTCCCCTAGAAAGGAAACTGTATGTTATGGTCTAGTTTGGATCCCTCCCTGTGAAGTTCTTTTGCAACAAGTGGAAGGGTTTCCCTGATCTGAGCATTGTGTTCCCTGTCTGCTTAGCCGCAGATGAGACACTTTCAGTTTGTTTCCTTTTCTCCAGGTTACAATCATCCAAGGAAACAGTGGATAGTCTTTGTCTGTAGGCAGTTTGGCACTAGGCAGTGTTACACTGCACTTAGATTGCTGTGTGCTGAAAAAACAGAGCAGATTGTGTGTGCAGTAGCTAAGTATTTGCACTGGTGTTTGACCATAAGGTTAACATTATGACCCAATTGTAAGAAGATTCTCCATGATATGTGAGGGGCTTTTTAAGGCCTTGTCTACTTTGTGGCTTTCTTTTTGCACATAATTGAAGCCCAGTGTTGTTATTACACAGATTATTTCCACTTCTATATTATGCTTGCATTTTGCAGCCCTGTTTATGGCTGTTTATATTTGTTGCCTAATTATTAGCCTCATACCTCGGGAGTGCTGCCGGCGGCCGTTGGACGTTCCAACTGCACCTGCGCAATGGAACGTTCAGCACTGGAGCTGGACGTTCCATAGCTGCTAAGGTGTTAATGTTTTGTTTTAAGTTAAAAACAAATCCCAATGTTGTTTTTAAGGAAACAGTTGTCTTGCTTACTGTTTTCCATGTTATGACTCTATGCAGGGCCTGAAAAGCATATGTATGACTAATGTTATGACCATGTGAAATTATTACTTCTAGTTTATATCATCGAAGAAACTGGCCATGCACAATATTTGAGATGCTGGAATTTTTCTGTTTAGACATTTATTTGACTTCAGTTGTGCCTTTACGCCTCTCCAATCTCCAATATCATATAGCTGTAATCATCTCTGCGGTTCCATTCTGATGAGTAGGCGCCGTCATGTTTTCAATGCTGAACTTAGTGCCGCTATGTATCTTTCAAATGTTAATGCTTTATTTTTGTCCTATCTTTTTATGGTTTGTACAGAAAGAAAGTAGTTTTGAAGATAAACATATTTTTGTTGATTTATTCACAATTGGTGTATTTATTTCATCTGTAAGACTCTCGCAGAGTGCTTTATCGTTGCCCAGGGCCTATAAATTAAATGCTACAAGTGGGACTGCAGCACAGTTTGTACCACTCACTCAAGAAGCCCATACTCCCCTTTTTTCACATATAATTCACCCCTAAGGTAGGACCAAGATAGGCCACTGCGCAAGGTGCTGTGTAACTCAAAGGTAGGACATGTACTGTTATGTTTTGCATGTCCTGGTAGTGAAAAAAAACCTACATTTACTAGCAACTACTGTGAGGCCTACTCCTCTCATAAGTTAACATTGGGAATTCCTTATTACACTTTATCGCTGTAATCCCTGATTAAGAAGGAGTAGCTCTCTCATGTTTAGTATCATTGGCATGTTAATGATAAATCCTCTTTGATGGCAAGTTGGATTTACCATGACTATTTTAGAAATGCCACTTTTAGAAATATGGCACTCATCCACTCTTAAACCTTGGTGTGCCCGCAGCCTGTTTCCAATACACGTCTGGGGTGGGTGATAGCTGTACTTTCTACATCCCTTTAGGCAGCCATGCACAAAGGAAGTGTAGGTGTTACTGAGTGCCTATCCGCATCCTGATACATCCTGAACAGGATGGGAGGGAGGAACTGATACTTACACCTGAATTGGCAGAGTGGTGCCCGCAGACAAAGGATTCATTACCCCATGTAGAGAGACTGGAGCAAAGGGTGGGAAGGGAGGATCTCTGTTGACTTGAAAGCCCCTCTTTGAAGGCACCTCCTCTTCAAAAACACAACTAGGTATAAGTAATGGGTCTTTGTCCCCCACCAAATCAGACACTTTTGGAGCTCTAAAGATACTCTGTCAGGAAGAAAGACTGCTGGGCCACTAGAAAGACTGCACTCCAATGAACTGCTGCTGTGGAAGAACTGTTTTTCTGGTGTATTGCCCTGCTGTCAGCTACCCTCTACCCAGGCTAACGAAGAACTGGACTCTTGCTGGAACCCAGAGTGGTCTTCAAGAAACTGTTGGCTTACGTCCTGTTTTGACACTCTAGGATATCAATATTTCACCTCCTGCTGCTGTGCCTGGTCTTTTGAAAGTGGGTACAGGTGGGTGCTCAATTGGAACGAAAGTATCCTCTGCTGAGTGAAGTAAAATCAATGCATTTTCAATGTTGCAGAAACAGAACCGGTGCATTATGCTTGGAACCAGCTCATTGACTTCAGAACCAATGCATTGGCACCGCCACATCACAGTGGCTGCAGTGTGAGAAGATCAATGCATCCCCTCAACTGATTGGAGAAACCAACTCATCTCGGCTTCAGTACTTTGTTTTTGGACCTGGTGCATCAACATCATTTAGTGGACAAAATCAAAACATCGCCTTGCCTGCATGGATTCACACCAAAGCATCGCTGAGCACCGCATCTCGCTGTTGTGTGCAGGAATAAGGGATATTCAGTGGGCTTTGTGTGGGTGGCTTCCATAACTGGCCCACACTCAATTGTGGTTGACCCCTACTCTTGACTCTACTGTGGTCCAGTGCAACAAGAAAACCCTTGCTTCTATGCAATATTTTTGCTTTTAATCTTTAAAAATTCATATCTCAAATTCTACTTACTGGTTTTTTGTAAATTTTGTCTTGTTTTAATCATAAAATATTAATCTTTTTTTCTAAATTGTGTGGTCTTTTTGTGGTTTTTACACTGTGTTACTGTTTGAAGTGGTTCACAAATTCTTACACATTACCTCTTCAGTTAAGCCTGCCTACTCTGTGCCAAGCAACCAGAGGGTGAGCACAGATTAATTTGTGGTGTGTAACTGACTTACCCTGACTAAGATTGTGGTTACTTCTTGGACACAGTGCATACCTCTGCCAACCATAAATCCAGTTTCTAACAGTTACCTTATTACATTTAATAAGTGATAATGTTTGTTTGGAAGCAGGTGAAAATCTCACGTTTGGTGTCTAAGGAAATGTAATATAAGTGCCTCTTTAAAGTTAAAGTTGGAATTAAAGTCACATTTCTGAATCTCCCACTTTGAGAAAGTTGGTGTTTTCTTATCCTAACTATTTGGTGCCTACAGCATGTTTTTTGGGTCACATGACTAAATATAGGTGGTAGTTGGCCTTTGCGTATTCCTCTCAGAGAGTCACACGGTAGACGGGTTGGATGTTGGCAGGATGGGCTATCCTGGCAGGATGGGGGGCCAAAGTGAATCTGTGCACAGTACCACTTGCACTTCAATGCAGCTGCGTCATCCCACACACAATGAACTTCACACTAGACTTTTGAGGCCCTAGACATCATGGGACCAGGGCATAGATAAAGGAAATTCAAACACTTTTTGTACAGGAGAAACTCTTGAATTTTCTTCCACTTTGAAGCTGGCACCATGTATAAAATTAGGACCCTCCGACCCACTCTTTAGTTCACTTCTGGACTCTCAGAGGACTCTCAGAGGACTGCCTTACTGCCTGTGGCCTGCCGTATACCTCAGAGGACTGCCCTGCTGAACCAAAAGGACTGTTTTGCTTTCTGAAGACTGCCTTATACCTTCATAGGACTGCCCTTCTGCTTTAAACCTAATGTTCTTCTTGAACCCAGGACTACCAGAATGACTGAAAGGGTTAGCTCGCTGGCCTCCTGATCATGGCCTAAGGGACAGAAAATACTCCAGTCATATTTAAACCCACGCCTGGAGCCAGCCTGAGTAAGTCCTGACCCTCCATGTACTGTTCCTTCAGTCCTGGGTGCATAAAAGTGGAGCTAATGGTGACCAGATAGCTCAAACCCACAATTTGGGACTTAGGAAACTATCTGCGGAAAAATTTCATTGAGAACCGAAAGGAAACTGGGACCTACCTGCTTGGTGATCTACCCAAGGTGCATTGCTGGTCCGCCTGACTTTGCGGTAGCTTCCGCTACGCTCTACTCTTCAGCAGCAAATCCTGTTCAGCGACTGCTTGCAGATGGGTATCTGGCCTGATAGAGTCCTTATCGACTACCGCCTGCAGCTTCATCCCGCTGGGGATTTTTGACTTCCAGGAAAGATGCTACATCTGAACTTAAAAATCTTCAACTCAGTTTCATCAAGCGGCTCCCCAACTATGATGCCTCCTCTACAACCACCGTGGACTGCCTGGCCCTGCTGAACTTTATCTTCTCTGACATGTTTTTACAAACTTTCTTTTAGGTCCGTTGGTAAAGAGACACCGGGACCATTCCAATTTATGTATCTGTACCGTGATGTATCATGGTTAGCCATAACTTTGGACTTTGCCCCAGTCTCACACAGCTAGATATCCGCAGATGGCACTTCGATCTTTTAGTGTCTGCTTTTCACTTTAAAGTTTAAAACATCATAACTCTGCTTTTGCTAATTGGATTTTTGTCATTTTGATGTAAAATAAAGTAAAACTTTACTCCCTTTTTCTAAACTGGTCCGGGATTTTTCTTGTGTTGTGTTTTCACATTAATATTGTTGATGTGTTGCATAAATATTTTACTCCTTACCTCTAAGTTTAGTCTTACTGCTTCTGTGCAAAGCCTCAAGAGGGTTATTCAAGGATTTATTTAGTGACTTTTTGTGGTTCACCCTGACAAGGATTGTAGTAGCTTCTGCTTGAGAAGGGCTCACACACCTCTCAAACAACAACGCCAATTTCTCACAGGTATGGCATTCATTCTTTATGCTGGAAGATGGACGCATTCATACTGACCCTGAAAGCAGGTTACATTGCATTAAGTAATTTCTATTTTCACAACACACAGGATCCTGCAAAAATGTTCGAGCAAAGTGCGAAACATATTTGTTCTGAAAGTTGCCTCATATTTCAAAAAGCATGCACTTATATTTGCAAATATTTTGAATAACAGCTAAGGGAAAATTCATAAATGCAACACAGAAATCTACATTTCTGATCTACATTTCTGAAAGCTTTCTGAAGAATGGATGTTCCATTTCCAGCCTCCGTGCATAATTGCATCGATTTAGTTAAAACCTCGCTTATTTCTATGACATGTTGGTGTTTGTTGATCGCAGTTGTTGATGTTTTCCAGGTTCATTAGTAGTTTCCCATCTGCTTTCTTATTATTACAGTAATAACGATGAGTGTTATGCTGAGGTTTTTGACAGCGCCAAAATCTCGCGATGCCTGAGTGCTTGATCTCGCCATTCTGATGCACTGCACATATGGCGATATTATCTGGTTCCTTTCATCCCGCTAACCGCTTTGTCTCCTGATCAGTATGCTTAGAATTTGATGACGGCTTAAATATTTATTCAGTCGCTTCCATATCTCGTACAGTGAAATGAGGCCTTTATTATCATCTGCAGATGTTTGTACACTTCGCTAGCCATTTCGTCTGGTTTATTTGAACGGGGAACATTGTGTGCTCGAAAATGTGTTTTTTCTCTTGGCCAGAGGGGAAAAAACGATCTATTTATTCATTCTAACAGTTTGGCGTGCACCCTATCACCATCAGCAAGGTTTGTAAGGAGTCTGGCCTTAAAATATTGTTTTCCAGCACGTGGATTCCAGAAAACAACTATTGAGTCTGAAATCTGTGAAAACGTGAGGGCTCTTTTGCCTGCCCCTTAAGCCGCCGGTGCGTCACTTTTAATTTAGCCGCAAGCAGGATGGTCGACATCTTAAGATCTCCTAAATGCAGTTGCATAACAATACGTAACAAAGCCTATCCTGTCGGCTAAAACATGAAACTAAGTAAGGTATGTGACGCAGCAGAGGACCTACTTGTTAGAAAATGCATTGGGTGCTTATTTACGAGCCCCTTCTTTCATTTTTTTTGGTGCACCGGCGGCACAGTGTGCTGGCCCATATTTACAAGGCAATGCAAAGCCACCCTGCTTGGCTTTTAATGGACTTGTAAATATGGCACCTTTTCACGCATTACTTTGCGTGAATAGGGGAGTGACGTAGGTGTTGCTGTGGGTATTCATATGCAACACACATTGATTCTGTCGCATTCTCAGATTTACTTTAACTGGGAATGCGTCAGAATCCACCACCTCCCAGGGGAGGCGTAAGGAGGTGCAACAAGGGGAAATAATTGTATTTCTCCTCATCTTTTCCTCTTTATATTCATGCTGCATTCTGCAGCAGGCTCAGAAAGAGAAAAATGTCATAAATGATTGTTTTTGTGCAGGAAGGTGTCCCTTCATGCACAACACCAATCATTCCTGCAACCCAGGCACCCTTGCACCATGGTGCAAAAGAGCCTGCATTGGTGCATGGCAACCAACTGTGCAGCTTGGAACAGCACAATGGCTTGCGGCGCCGCACTGCGTCATTTTGTTGTAAATGAGGAGCTGCATTCCTCGTCTCTACGTCTAATCTTCTTCCTACCCATTTACCCTATCCCCTTACCCCTCCTTGCTCCATTCACCTTGTCCCCTATGTTCTTTAAATGCTTTTCTTGATACTTATGTAACTTTTAACTGATGTTAATGGCAACAATATTGTTCCTCATGTTAAGCACACTGATTCCTTCGGGTCTAGCCAGTGCTATATAATAACTCATTAATTAAATATGTTCCCATTTAGTACTATTTCTCTCTTTGTCTACTTCCCTAACTCCTTTCCCCTCTCCCCTGAATCTCTCCCCTTGCCATCTACTCTGCCTAACCCCCTGTCCTTTGTGCCCTTTGACTAAGCACTCCTTCTTCCCTTGTTGGGGAAAGATCCATTATTTATACTCTGGAGTCTCAGCGAACCCGCTGAGAGAGTCCACTGCGCCAAGGGAGCCACTCACAGCTGAGGTATGGTATGGCACCCCTTGCCAAAGCCCTCCCTCTCCCCTTTTTGGGGAAGGATCCAGTATGTAGGCCTTAGAGTCTCAGAGACCCCTCTGAGAGAGTCCACTGCGTAAAGGGAGCCTCTCGCAACAGAGATAGGGAAGTGATACCACTTCCCCTGGGATCACAGCTTACTGGACTTTGGATGCTGCTTTCACTCATCTACCGGTTTGTGTCCCCATCGCCCTTCCCTCCTCTTTCCATGCGGAGTCTCTCAACCTCCTCTTTCCCGCCTTCATTATCTGTCTACTTTCCCTGCTCCTACCCCTCTCCCCTGAATCTTTCCCCCTGCCTGCTTTTCCCCTTACGTATTTGTACTTATTGTTTATCTCGACCTGACAAGTAACTATGTTGCCATGCTCTAATAACTGTGTAACCTTTGTAACTATGTAACCTGTAACTATGATCTGATACTCATGTAAAGCGCTCTGATACCTCCGGGTCTAGCCAGCGCTATATAAAACCTTTAAAATAAAAATAAATAAAAATACATTAAAGAACGTACGCAGTGATCCAATCACTAGCTTAGCAGTAAATTAGGAGACCACCCACTAGGGTCTTAAAGAAATCCTCTTACTACACTGTTGAGCACTGAAGATCCTTGTACTGTCCCTGTGAGGTTCTGGTGTAGTCAGGAGTTGCGAACTGGCAAGCTCCCTCAGGGCCAGACGCCGGGTGCACTGTGGAGACCTCCATGATGGTGGAGGCACTCGGAAGTGGAGATGAGAAGTGCTAGTTCTCCTTACGGAGGATCTGAATGAATATGTGCCGGATTCTTACTTAGGGAACGGAGGAGTCATGGGTTAGTCAACCTTCATGGATGAGTAAGATCCCCTCCTAATGAATTCTTCCTCATCACTGGAATTCGCCATTTTGATTTGGAGTGCACATACCTCTACAAACACGGAGCCCCCACCTAGCACCCTTTTGGCACCTGCATGTCTTCATTAAAAATCTATTAATTTGCAACCGGAGATTCGAGGTAATTGGCATGTTAGTAACTGAGGACACTATGGCAAAAATCTTCCTAGATAAGAGATGTCAGCACCTGCCTGTATAGCCTATATGGGGGATGGTGAGATCTGGAAACAACTTAAAAGGAATGACACCAGACTTGTGGATAGAAATATTTGTGCCTTACTCGAGTTAAAAAAAATAAAAAAGGTAAAAGCATGATATAGCATTTAAATGATTTTCTACGTAAACTCATTGGACAGGATTTTTCATCCTTCACTTGAAATTCTAAGCACGTATCTGCTGAAAGAACCAATTTGCCTGCCTGATTCATTTCAAATCTCATTATAGTATGTTTATTGGCACACCTACATATTTGATGTCTGCTACACACCTTTAAAAAATATGGTTCATTTAGTTCCAAAGGATTGAAATAGATTACTGTTTTAAAACAAATCTAGTAAGAAGGATATTCTTTGTTCTTCATCCTCAGCTGAAGAAAATTAATGCCAGATATGACATTGTATCAATCAATCAATCATCGCATTTATATAGCGCGCTACTCACCCAGAGGGTCTCAAGGCGCTGGGGGAGGGGGGTCCGCTACTGCTCGAACAGCCAGGTCTTGAGTTGCTTCCTGAAGGCGAGGTGGTCCTGGGTCAGGCGGAGGTGGGTGGGGAGGGAGTTCCATGTCTTGGCGGCAAGGTAGGAGAAGGACTGTCCCCCTGTGGTGGCTCTTCGGATGCGGGGGACGCCGGCGAGGGCGTGGCTGGTCGATCGAAGCTGGCGCTTGGGAGCGTAGAAGTTGAGGCGGCTGTTGAGGTATCCTGGGCCTTGGTTGTGTAGGGCTTTGTGTGCGTGCGTGAGGAGACGGAAGGTGATTCTCTTGTTGACCGGGAGCCAGTGCAGGTCTCTCAGGTGTCCGGAGATGTGGCTGCGACGGGGGATGTCCAGGATGAGTCGTGCTGAGGCGTTCTGGATCCGCTGGAGTCTCTTCTGGAGTTTGGCGGTGGTTCTGGCGTAGAGGGAGTTGCCGTAGTCCAGACGGCTGGTGACGAGGGCCTGGGTGACCGTCTTCCTGGTCTCGGTGGGGATCCACCGGAAGATCTTACGTAGCATGCGCAGGATGTTGAAGCACAACGAGGAGACGGCGTTGACTTGTCTGGTCATGGAGAGGGAGGAGTCCAGGATGAAGCCCAGGTTGCGTGCGTGGTCTGTTGGTTTGGGTGCGCTGCCTAGGGCGGGGGGCCACCAGGATTCGTCCCAAGCGGCGGGTGAGGATCCCAGGATGAGGACTTCCGTCTTGTCCGAGTTCAGTTTCAGGCGGCTGTTCTTCATCCATTCGGCTACCTCTTTCATCCCTTCGTGAAGGTTGGCTCTGGCGGTGGCGGGGTCGTTGGTCAGGGAGAGGATCAGCTGGGTGTCGTCGGTGTAGGAGATGATGTTGAGGTTGTGCTGGCGTGCGATGTCTGCGAGGGGGCTCATGTAGACGTTGAAGAGGGTTGGACTGAGCGAGGAGCCCTGAGGGACGCCGCAGATGACTTTGGTGGCTTCAGATCTGAACGGAGGGAAGCGGACTCTCTGTGTCCTTCCGGCGAGGAAGGAGATGAACCACTCCAGTGCCTTCTCCTGGACTCCGACGTTGCTGAGGCGTTGTACTAGGGTACGGTGGCAGACAGTGTCGAAGGCGGCGGAGAGGTCGAGGAGGATGAGGGCCGCTGTTTCTCCGTTGTCGAGCAGCGCTCGGATGTCATCGGTGGCTGCGATCAGGGCGGTCTCGGTGCTGTGGTTGGCCTGGAATCCAGACTGCAAGGGGTCGAGGGATCGGTTCGTCTCGAGGAAGGCGGCCAGCTGCTTGTTGGCAGTCTTCTTGATGACTTTTGCAGGAAATGGGAGCAGCGAGATGGGGCGGTAGTTCTTGAGGTCGGTGGGGTCGGCCGATTGCTTCTTGAGTAGACTAAACAGCTACCAAAATGCAGAAACCCAATATTAAATGCTCTCATGACAAAGTGGTGGCTACAGGGATCAGAACATGGTTAATGATTCCTGAAAAACATCCCACAAAACATCATAGCTTGCACCTCTCTTCTTGACTTTCATAAGAAGCTAAAGACAGTAGCGACCACTCGCATTGTGAAGTAATGGGGTGGTGGAATGAGGAACACAAACAAAAAAAAGAGAATTATGAATAAAGAAAATAGCACCTACCTGCTCCAACGGCCACTGCCTTGCTCCTGATCTTCGCATCCCATCCAGGAACTGGTGCCCACTGCGCAGGCTTCCAGCTCTCAATTCCAGTGCTTCTTCCCAGCATGAAAACAGCACAGTGATAGGTTTGAGCACCTTGGTTAATCGCTCAAACATAGACTGGGAGCCTGTGTTGGTTCTCCACTTAGCTGTACACCACAGCTCGGGTAGGAGAAAGGCTGAGTGCGCATGACGGTTTGGTCAAAATGCCATGCACATTTAGCAATTCTCACCACTCCCCCCTCCTCCTTGGTGCTGCTGCTGCAGTTCTGTATGGATGGCTACACCCCTGCCTCAGCTTGCAGACTGCAAGACAAGAAATAAAATGATAATAAAATTGATTTATCATTGTATTTTTTCTCTTTGCCTCTGCTGGCTTTCAACAGGGGGGAGGGATGGGCGACAATCTTCTGCCATAATGGAGGAGCCGCCTCTGACTCAAGATTTGGCTTTGCTTTTAAGCCCCAGGGCAGTTCTCACACACTCGCGACAGAGCACCTGGATACCCTCACAGGTGATTAGCTTGCTATAAAAACACCATTATTAATACATAAAATCTAGAGATAAGTCAAAAGTGCCATTAAAATCATAATTTTCAAAATATGTGGGACATAAATGTATTGGTTCAAGAGTGCACTATTATCAATATTCTTTGATCTATATGGATTTCACTCCAGGTTCTCTAAATCACTTATCCTATAGTATAGAAAGTGTCCAGCTTCAGAGTGAAGTACAGATTTCTAGTATATAGTTAGAAACATTTCTATTGATTTGCTCCATTAGACACATATTCTAGATACATAATTTTTAAGGAGTACATCACTAAGACCCACTGTCAAGAGACTCTTTAGTTTTGTAATTTTTTTAATTGAAGTAAAAAGGAAAACAGGAAGTTTTTTTACACTTCTGCTTAGCCAACAATAAAAATCTATGAGCTACACTATGAAAATATGGTCATTCAATGTTAGTGGTCCCTCATCATTTATTAGGTGTATGAAGACTTTTACTATTTCTTGCACCTAAAACACCTAACATTGTCCTCCTCCAAGAGCCAAATGGAAAAAGAACAACTGATGGACAGAATGCAGAACAATGTCATACATTCACCCCAGTACAGAGATCTGGGCCTAAATCCATTGTTTTTTTGCAAGCAATGCCATTCCAGTTTGGACCCAGCCATGTGCAAATCAGTCTAGACCCTGCACCCAATAGGAACAGTCCAGCCCAAACTGCCAGACCAGGTCCTCCCTGGACTGGAAACAAGCATCATAGGACCGGATTCTGGCTTTCAGGCCTCATCAGCCAGGATAGCTTGACTCCAGTGGCATGGAGAGCATAGGACCCACGTCTGGGCATACCCGTCCTACTTGGGGTGACAAATACAAAAAGAACAATCCATGGACAGAATGCAGGACAATGTCATACATTCATCCCAGTACAGAGATTTGGGTAAATCCATCGTTTTTCTGCTCCCCATGCCATTCCAGTTTGGACCCAGCCGTATGCAAATCAGTCTTGACCCTGCACCCAATGGGAACAGTCCAACCCAAACTGCCAGGCCACATCCTCCATGGACTTGAAACAAGCATCCTAGGACCGGTTTTGGGCTTTCAGCCCTCATCAGCCAGGATAGCTTGACTCTAGTGACATGGAGAGCACGGGACCCACTTCTGGGCATACCCGTCCCACTCGGGTGACAAATGCAAAGTTGGCCGTTCGGGCTGGACTGTTCCCATGAGGCACGGGGTCAAGACTGATTTGCATATGGCCAGGTCTAAACTGGGGTGGCATGGTGAGCAAAAGAATGATGATTTAACTCAGATCTCCTGACTGGGGTGAATGTTTTGATTTGTTCTGCATTCCGTCCATCAATTGTGTGTCTTTTGCATTCTTGCCCTAAGTGCATCAGGTGTGCCCAGACGTGGGTCCTGGGCTCACTGTGCCACTGGAATCAAGCTATCCTGGCTGATGAGGGGTGAAACCCCGAAACCGGTTCTAGGATGCTTGTTTCCAGTCAAGGGAGGACCTGGCTTGGCAGTTCGGGCTGGACTGTTCCCATGAGGCACAGGGTCAAGACTGATTTGCAAATGGCCAGGTCTAGACTGGGGTGACATAGTGAGCAAATGAATGATGGATTTAACCCAGATCTCTTGACTTGGGGTAAATGTTTTGATTTTTTCTGGATTCCATCCATCAATTGTGTGTCTTTTGCTTTCTCACCCTAAGTGAACCAGGTATGCCCAGATGTGGGTCCTGGGCTCACTGTGCCACTGGAATCAATCTATCCTGGCTGATGAGGGGTGAAACCCCAAAACCAGTCCTAGGATGCTTGTTTCAGGTCCACGGAGGACCTGGTTTGGCAGTTTGGGCTGGACTGTTCCCATGATGATAACACACAAGATGACCCAGCACCAGATTATGTCAATGCAAAATGAGCAAATGTATTTATATTGCAGTAATAGATACAATATCACAGGAATGGCTTCTTGAAAGTAAGCAATTGCAAAGACTTGATTGTAGATTGGTACTTTCTTTATTTTTCAACATTCATTAAAACATGGCAACATTGCTTGTCGCCAACGCGTTTCATCCCACCCGGGACTTCTTCAGGGCTAGAAGCAATTATGTGCGAAGCCACCGTCCCTATTCACTATTGAGGTGGACTTTTATGGAAAAGGAACATATTCAACATGGCATGCTCAGAACAATTAATTAATGAGAGGAAGAACTGTTTGAGGCCCGCCATTTCATATACTGTATGCAAGTTATACAAGAACATAGCAGTTGTCCTTCATTTATTTCCAACATCTATATAACAAGATTTCACAACTATCGCCTGTACGGGAGGAGACACATTTGCATTGTGACCAAGGAACTCTTTTCTGGAATAAAAACAAGATTATTGATATACTCTTCCTGGGTTTCATATATCTCACATGGTTACACAAAAAAATATATATTTAAGATATCACAGAATCAGAGGCTAATTTATTTTATGATATTGTTACCTTTCGCTGGTACATATATTTCAATGACATGCATTGGTAACCAACATCAATAGGATAAGATCGTCATACCTGAGTTGTAATGTTGCAACAAAAAAGTAAGCGTCGATCTTCTAATGTTCTTGTGGTGCTCATATAAATAAATCTAAAATAAACAGTATTTTGAAATCCTATGAGTCATGTGATCAATATCCAGTATCATGAAACATCAAAAGCCTCCTTTCACCAAAAATGCTCAATCAACCGGTTTCACTCCTGAGGCAAGGCTACACTCATATCTGAATTGACACCAACCTTGATTAACAGTGAGTCTAAATAGACAATGTACCCAAATATACAAGAAAAACAACAGGGAATAGTTTAACAAAAACGAGTTCCCATCAGTCCATCATCGAGACCGCCCTTCATCATCTGGAATCTATTGTACATATGTATATATCACATTCAGAAGTCAAACACCTGTGCTGGCAGGTGATACACCATGCGCAGGAGCAACCACAATATTGATGCAGATGTGAAAAGAATGGCGTGTCTAATGGGGAACTGAGTAGCAGTGCTCAGAAAAAAGTGTATTGTGAAAAGAAAGAGAAGAAGGCTCTAAAATTAGTTCGTGATCAGGGAAAACAATTTTTAATATACACCCTCACACTCCTAAATTAATAAAAACAGTGCAAATTAGTGGTATAACAAATGACCACTAAAAAAAAATGTAAGGTCGACATGTTTCTGCAGACAGACGGAGTCTCGAGATCTCCTGCTGCTTCCTCAGGACCATTAGTGCTACTGCTAAATTTAAACAACATAAACCATATCACCTGAAAAGTGTATGTAAAATCATCTTCTCATCCTAAACATAGGAGGAAAAAAGTATATATAAGGGTACAGTGTCGAAAATTACATTAAAATAACATAACATGCACAGTGTGCCATCATTACTGTTATGTAGTTTGTGCTGGTCATGAACAGTTATTGACCAACATCAAGACCGTCAAATTCAGTCACAAATCACCAATTAGTAAATTTGCAAGTTTAAATTCACTCACCCACGTGATGGGAAGGAACAGCCCCACCTCACCTGGCACGAGCTCAGGTAGTGGATGCACCGCACTATGAAGAAAAACAACAAATAAATAGATGTATCTACACCTATATACATTCCTAGTCTGACCAGTCTCAACATGCGCCACACCGGGCGCCACATGCCTGCCAATGTCAGGAAACATCACCTGATTGTATTAGCTGCTTATGGAAAAGTATTGCCAGTTGTTATCGGTCTTCTGACTCAGAAACCAATCAATAGCCGACCCACAAGGCCCACACATTAGCCAAACGACGGCCGACCACAAGACACTCACATATCCAGATTAGTAATCCTCGGTGGCTCTAAAAGGAACTCACCTCTCCGTCGGTGCATCGGTCGTCCCTCTAAGCTCTCTCGTAGGGAGGAACCGACTTGGTGCACCGGAGGGACATAAATGCCTGTCTTGCTTCCGCCAAGCGCGTCGGGCGTGTCCAGACGTGCCCGGCACGTGATGACGTCAAACGCGCTGTTACTGTCGGGCGCGCTGATACTGTAGGGAAATGTAGTTCCTAAAGGGCGTTACATCCCGTTTTGGCGGTTCGAATCCCTTAAGGGGGATGTAAATATACATAGTGGGTAAATTGTCGCCAATTCTTAATAGTCAATAATTATATCGCTTGCAATTATGTATTAGTCATTATTACTCATGGCCATGAAAGGAACAGTATTGATCCCTATTCAGACTCTTATACCACACATGGAAGTGACCGAGTGGGCTATGATTAAGCCATGTTATTACTCCTTCAATGAATTTAAAATGGATAGTTGGAAGTTTCTACACTCAACATCATAATCATCACACTATGCGTGTCACACCTGCAAGTGGTGTGTATAAGGATTAGCCATATCCTCTCTTGAGATCAGCTATGACATTATCCATATTAACATTCAGGCCACTTATTACGCACATATCGTGTGATATCTAAGGGACAGAGTTGGAGAAATGTAATATTGAAAAATGACTAGCCTTTAAAGGGACATCCATGGGATTTCTTCGTTCAACCCACATTTATCGCTCCGAAGTCTGTAGACCCATATTTGTTCACATTTGAACAGGAATTTAGAGGTGTCAGTTACAGAAGGAGGAATCCATGGTTGGTCTAATACCGTCCAAGAGATATCAGAAGGTTGGTGACCCACTTGCAAAAAGTGATTTGTCAGTTTCGTGGCTTGTTTACAGCAACGAATCGAAATTTTATGCTCAGAAATTCTTAACTTGATTTTTCTGGTGGTCATCCCCACGTAGTTCAATTTGCAGGGGCATGTTATCAAATAGATCAGGTTCGAGCTGTTACAGTTAGTGAACCGTCTAAGTTGCCAAGGTCTATTGGTACCTATGTCTATAGTGAGTGTTTTGGTCGTTTGGGGACAAGCCGCACAGCTACCACAAGGATGGTGTCCAGTAACTGTGGGCATGTCCCATAGAGTACCAATCGCACGTGGGATCATGGTTTTAGGTCTGGTATGGACCAGCTGGTCTCTCAAACTTTGGCCTCTCTTAAAGGCAAACAGAGGAGGAGGTATTGAATCAATACCTGTGTTAAGGATCTTCCAATGTTTTTTAACAATTTTTTTAACTTTATTGGAGAGCGTGCTGTATGTATTTACACAGGTAATTCTCTCTTGTTGAGTTTTCGGAGGTGCCGGTTCTAACAGACATTCCCTGTTATTATTGGCAGCCCGTTTCTTTGATTGCTTGATAAGATGTTTAGGGTATTTTTTGTCTTGTAGATTTCTTACCAGGGCTTGGGAGTGTGTACTGAAAGCCATTTTGGTGGAACAATTCCTCTGAATGCGGAGGAATTGCCCAAAAGGTAGGTTATCCCTTAATGCTTTAGGATGGAAACTGTCATAGCATAGCAAGGAATTCCTTGCCATTGGTTTCCGGTACAGCTCAGACTGTAGACCCCCTCCTGAGGCAGAAATGAACAAATCCAGAAATGATAATTGATGTTTATCAAACTCAACGGTGAATTTCAGAAAAGGATTTCTTTCATTCAGCCAGGTATGAAAATGGCGAAGTTCATCTTCCGTTCCTCGCCACACGACCAAAATGTCGTCTATATACCTTCTCCATACTCGCAGACACTGAAGATGGGGGTTAGTGTCTGCGAGTACGTGTGTTTGTTCGAAGGTATGAACATACAAGTTAGCGAGACTAGGAGCAAAAACACTTCCCATGCTCGTCCCGCTAACTTGTAAGTAGGTCGATTCCTCATACTGGAAGAAATTCTCAGTCATGGCGATCGTCGCCAAAGTCATAATGAAACTGACCGGGGTGATTGAATTAAGATCTCTGTTAGTCAAAAGGGCTTCAATGGCCTCTAGTGTCTCGGTTTGTGGAATTGATGTATATAAACTCTCCACATCAAAAGACACTAAAAGGTCAAGATCTTCATTGAATTCAATATCAGGCAAAATCCTTAGGACATCCTTAGTGTCCTTAAGGAAAGTGGGCATCTCCCGCACTATTGGCTGCTAGAAAATATCTACAAATGTAGATAAAGGTTCCAACAGTGAACCAATGCCCGATATGATGGGTCTACCGGGTGGGGGGCGTTGTGTCTTATGTACTTTTGGAAGCGTTTAAAAGTACGGCATTTTGGGATTGACAGTGCATAGATATTGGGATTCCTTTTGTGTAATCCATCCTTCCGCGAGGCCTTCCTCAACAATGTGGCCGATGACCACGGTCAGCCTGTCAGTAGGGTCACTGTCCAATTTGCGGTACGCCCTAGTATTATTTAATTGGCGCATACATTCTTCACGATATGTATCAACGTCCATTAGTACAGTTGCCCCACCCTTATCGGCTGGTTTGATTACCACCGATGCCAAATTTGCCAGTGTCGTCACTGCCTCCTGTTCAACTTTGGACAGATTGACAAAACAATTTTGAGGTTGGAGGTACAGCTGTCTCAGGTCGTGATCCACGGCCTCTTCAAATGTCTGTACTTTAGCTGGTAACCCCGCTGTGCTGGGGTTAAAAGTAGAGGGTCTCTTGAGACCTGTGTTCTCTCTGTCACCTCCCTGTGTTGCAATTGTTTTGTTAGAAAACAGATAATGAAGTCTGATTTTGCGGAAGAATTTTCCCATTTCAGTTTGTATAAGAAACGGGTCACCCTTTTTTGTTTTCACAAAGCCTAGTCCTTTATTCAGGACCAGTTCTTCAGTGTCAGTCAGAACATGTTTGCTTAAATTTATCACGAGGCTGATGTTCCTGCTTGTTCCCTCTGGATCTTCTTGCCGTCTCTCAAGTCCATAGTTGCTGGAACAAGGTTCCAACGCACTTGGCCTTATTGTTGACTTCTCCGTCTGCCTCTCGGACTTCCATAACCCTGTCCTAAAAAAGGCTGCTGGTTTAAGTCTGGGTATGGTTGTTGTGGTCCAAAGGGACCTGGCGGAGGGAAAGATGGTGGTCCCCAAGGTGATAGTTGCCACCACAGTGGAATGGGAGGTTGGGTGTAATAAGGATTATAACCCCTTCTGTTTCTCCTGTTGTTAACTCGCCCTCTCAAGCCCCCTTTAGCGCTACCTTGGTTGGAGGAATCAGAGTCAGTAGATGTCTCATCTGAATTTGATGTGCCATATGTAGATCCTAACCGGCCTTTATTGTTAAAAACCGCAGGTACGTAGTTGTCCCCCGTGTATGGATATACGGTCTCTGCAGAGAACTTGGCCAAATCTTTTTTTAAATTTCTCAAGTTTCTGCACCAAGATAGAGTCCCTCAGTTCTTTACTGGTTTTATTACCTTCTTCCTGTCCTTTATTAAACACCTTACTAGACAAAGTTGTCCTGATCTGGCCCTCTAAAGTTTGAATTTCGACCAATATTTCATCGGCTCTCTTTTTGGCAGTTTTGATGATCAACACTAGGCAATCTCGCGTACACCTCCACGCGATGAGATACCAGTCCCTACAAAAATCCTTATTATCCAGGAACAAGCGGGGAGCATTGTTAACAATTAAACCACTAGGAGCACAATTACCCCTGAGATATTCTGCCATGATGATGCCATGGACACAGACCCTTGCCTGGTTCTTTTTAAGTACAAGGACTTTTGCCCCTCCATCATCACTGGTTATTTGGACACATGGTATAGTATCCAATATACTCGGATTTTCCGCCAGAATAGAATCAATTTCAGCGTCATTAAAAGCTAAACCAGGATTAGTGGCCATGATCACCGCAGGAGGACACCAGTAGCTGGCACACGCCCAACCAATATGAACTAGGAATGCTTTTATAACGAATGTACTATGTTACAGTGTAAAATAATGATAAGGACCTGCAACCAGAGCTGCACAAGAACTACGAAACACAAAGAAAAGGTCCCAGGGGTAAGTTTTAAGACCCTGCCTGTTAAGCCCCCTGAACAGAATTGACACCAACCTTGATTAACAGTGAGTCTAAATAGACAATGTACCCAAATATACAAGAAAAACAACAGGGAATAGTTTAACAAAAACGAGTTCCCATCAGTCCATCATCGAGACCGCCCTTCATCATCTGGGATCTATTGTACATATGTATATATCACATTCAAGAGTCAAACACCTGTGCTGGCAGGTGATACACCATGCGCAGGAGCAACCACAATATTGATGCAGATGTGAAAAGAATGGCGTGTCTAATGGGGAACTGAGTAGCAGTGCTTAGAAAAAAGTGTATTGTGAAAAGAAAGAGAAGAAGGCTCTAAAATTAGGTCGTGATCAGAGAAAACTATTTTTAATATACACCCTCACACTCCTAAATTAATAAAAACAGTGCAAATTAGTGGTATAACAAATGACCACTAAAAAAAGATGTAAGGTCGACATGTTTCTGCATACAGACGGAGTCTCGAGATCTCCTGCTGCTTCCTCAGGACCATTAGTGCCACCGCTAAATTTAAACAACATAAACCATATCACCTGAAAAGTGTATGTAAAATCATCTTCTCATCCTAAACATAGGAGGAAAAAAGTATATATAAGGGTACAGTGTCGAAAATTACATTAAAATAACATAACATGCACAGTGTGCCATCATTACTGTTATGTAGTTTGTGCTGGTCATGAACAGTTATTGACCAACATCAAGACCGTCAAATTCAGTCACAAATCACCAATTAGTAAATTTGCAAGTTTAAATTCACTCACCCACGTGATGGGAAGGAACAGCCCCACCTCACCTGGCATGAGCTCAGGTAGTGGATGCACCGCACTATGAAGAAAAACAACAAATAAATAGATGTATTTACACCTATATACATTCCTAGTCTGACCAGTCTCAACATGCGCCACACCGGGCGCCACATGCCTGCCAATGTCAGGAAACATCACCTGATTGTATTAGCTGCTTATGGAAAAGTATTGCCAGTTGTTATCGGTCTTCTGACTCAGAAACCAATCAATAGCCGACCCACAAGGCCCACACATTAGCCAAACGACGGCCGACCACAAGACACTCACATATCCAGATTAGTAATCCTCGGTGGTTCTAAAAGGAACTCACCTCTCCGTCGGTGATGAAGGGCGGTCTCGATGATGGACTGATGGGAACTCGTTTTTGTTAAACTATTCCCTGTTGTTTTTCTTGTATATTTGGGTACATTGTCTATTTAGACTCACTGTTAATCAAGGTTGGTGTCAATTCTGTTCAGGGGGCTTAACCCCTGGGACCTTTTCTTTGTGTTTCGTACACTCATATCTGTACATTATGAGTTCAGAATTATGTTAAGTTGCAGTCTTTCTTTTAAAAGCACATCAAGTCATCTGCTATATATTTTCCTTTAAAGTATGATGACTTTTAGATTCTAACCGTTATGATACTCCATTGTGATTAAAAAAACACATGTTCATATTAATCTTAGCATTTTATGTAGGTCCCCAATCATAAAGTTAGACTCACAAATGTATTTATACAGGCCAAATCTATTGCGCTACTTTATAATTCCAAATAATGTATGATGTCTTGTAAGATCTGCCCAATAAATCAATATTACTTACATTGTAAGAAAAAGACAGGAAATAATATTTCAAATGAGCCCAAGTTGATTCCTTATCTCACAAATCACTGAGTTTGTCTTCCTGTTGTCACAATTTAACAATATTTCTACAACCATAGTATGGTCTGTTAGTGGAATTCTAAATGGAAATATAAATCTATCATATATCAATTCAATTTAATTAAAATGTGCTCAAGTAAAACACATATCTTGACAGACCTCCAATCAAAAAAGCCTATTCCTCATTGTCGGCATGTATATGAGGCTGCCAGGACTCTTTTAAACATCCCTCGCCGCCAGCCTACTACCCTTGCCATCCGCCAGCTTCATTGGCTCAGAGTAGAGAGCCGTATTAAGTTCAAGGCCCTCTGCATTGCCTACAAGGCAGTGCATGGCACAGGACCTAAATTCCTGACTGAGGCACTCCAGCTGTACACCCCCAAAAGACTGTTGAGATCTGCCAACACTTGCCTTCTTCCTGTACCTCGCACTAGAACGGCAACTTGGGGAGACCGTCGCTTTTTAGTGGCCACACCAAAACTCTGGAACCTTCTTCCATTAAATATCAAAAATGCCCCTAACCTGATGAGCTTCCGGAGGCTCGTAAAGACATGGCTGTTTGACCAGTGAACTCTATTATTATGGTCCTGCTAGCTCACACATGCGCCGAGACACCCCAGGGTATTTGTTTGCGCAATAAAAATCTCAAAAATAAATAAATAAATAAATAAATATATATATATTTATTTAAAAATTCTTTAGAAGACAGTGCCCATGGAGCCTCACATCTCGATTAAGAAACGCGGGCGAGTTTAAAATCCGTACATATTTATCCATAAATGCGGAACAGAACATGCCGTCACAATGCCAAATTTAGAGTCCCTTGTTGGACAAAAATGCGCTCACAACTAATATTCGTGTGTTGCATCAAAGATTTCACCTAATCACACGCCTGTAGTGATGCCCAATAACCAACATTATTTATCTTGTCAGCAACCTATCTTTAAAACAGCTCCCTCTCTGAATCCCTTGTTGGATAGAATGCGCTCACAACTAATATTTGTGTGTTACGTCAAAGATTTGACCTAATTATACGCCTGCAGTAATGCCCAGTAGCCAATATTATTTATCTTGTCAGCAACCTATCTTTAAAACAGCTACCTCTCTGGGTGCGCAAAATGCATAATCTACAAGGCCGCGTTCAAGGGAGCGATTGCTCATTATGTGTAAACATGTTGGGTGATTTTAAAGCAGCATGCTTTTAAAATTAAGTATTGCAAGTGCTATGCAAAAAGTGAAGAGATCAAATTGTAGTTTAAATAGAGGGTAGCATAGAACCCACAAGCCAACATTGGTGCTCAAAATGTCACCTATAGTCCGAATCCCAGCATTCTCTCATGCTACCCACCTCAAAATGTGCGGCCCCTCGAATGTAAGGCTGTCCTCCGGTCGTGCAACAATCATCTTCTCCATGTTGGCCCTATTTTTGTTAACCATCATGGAACTACCTACACCTGTGGACGCCCGCACGGCGCTCATCAGTGACGTTGCCTATTGTCCAACTATTCCTAGTGTCTTTAGATGACTGTACTACGTTTGAATCAATACGAGAGAGATGAAGTTAACATTCAAATATGGCCGACAAAATACCCATATCGGATTACGGTAGTTTTTATGCAAAGACACTAGGAAGAGAGTACTGCTGATCTTCTTGCTCCCGAGGTTGAAAATGTGGGGAGGACATTGGGTCCAGTGGGGCTCCTGAGTGGCCAGAGTTCATGATAGCTATGGTATTCTGTGTGGTAAATTGGTCCAAAATGGTGAGTAGGTGGTCAGGGATTGCGTCTGTAAAAGCAAGGTGGTCGAAGAGGTCAAAAAAGGGTGGGCTGGAGTTCAAAGTTCTTCCAAATAGTGGAGATCTTTTTGTGGAAGAAGTCCTCCAGGGTTTCTCAAAGTTCCTGGGAAAGGGTGATGATGTTTTCAGAGGCTGATGGGTTGGAGAGCTCTCTGATGATATTGAGGAGTTCTTTGTTGTGGTTGGAGCTGGCTTGATGTGGTCCACCAGGGTGTTATTATTATGCTCCTTCAGGAGCTGATGGTAGTGGTTAAGAGCTGTCTTGAAGGTTGCTCTGTCTGTGGAATCCTTGCTGGTGCACCATTTTCTTTCCAGTTACTTGCAGTTGTATTTTGTGACTCTCAGCTCCATGGTGTACTATCTGGCCAGTTTGGTGGATCCTTTGAGTTTACTGGGCTTTATGGGGGTGACTCTGTTAGCACACTCAATAATCCAGGAAGTGAAGTTCTTGACAGCCTGTTCCAGGTTGGGTGCAAAGTCAGGTTGGGAAGTGTTGAGGGCATCCATTCACTGGCACTTTGCTCCAGCTGCAGTGGTGGACACTGGGTGGCTCAGGCAGTGACGGGGTTTTTTAATGAGGACGAAGTGAATGATGGCATGTTCTGTTTGTGATATGACGGTACTTGACTTTGTCCCTGGCAGTGAAAATGGGGTCGAGCATGCATCCTACGTTGTGTGTGGGACTTGTAACTGGTTGGGTGAAGCCACTGTTGTTCAGGCTTTTGAGGAGGTTGGCGGTATTGGTGTCATTGTATTGGAAATTGAGGTGTCTGAGGAAGATGTTATCCTTGTAGTCAATGGTGAGCGGGGTAATGAAGTCTGCAATGGCATTTTAGAAGCTGGGGCGTGGTCCTGGAGGTCTGTAAGTCAGATCACTGATACAACATCGACTCTCACAACATCGAACTACAAAAGTATTGAGTCAACAATATCGTAAATAAAAATATCGACACACAATACACAACATTGAAATTACACTATATCAATAAAAAACGTAATGTAAATAAATTCTGATGACAAAAATATAGACAATGCGATGCGATGCGATCAGATCACTGATGGTCAGAAGTGTAATCATGGCAAGATTGGACTACTGTAACTCTCTATACCTGGGAGCCCCCTTTTACATCTTACAGGGGCTCCAGAGAGTCCAATCTATGGCGGCCAAGCTAGCTCTAAACAGACCCCGTAGCTCTTCTACAACATTGGCACTCAGAGAACTACACTGGTTGCCAATTGGGAGCAGAGTTCCTTTTAAGTCTCTCTGTATTGTTCATAGAGCACTACACAACACGGGACCTATTCCATTACAGGAAAGGATTACCTGGTACAAACCTGCTAGGTCACTGCACTCCTCTAGCTTGGGGCTGGCAGCAACCAACAGGATTAGGAAGTCAAGGCTAGGTGGTAGAGCTTTCTGCACCTCAGCATCAAGGCTGTGGAACGAGCTGCCTCAAAAGATTAGACTGATCGACAACCTGCTGGAATTTAGAAAGAGTCTAAAGACATGGCTCTTTGCCAAAACCTAAAGTTTGACCCCAGGCTCATCAAACCTTATGTCACTCCATCTGACACAAACTCCGCTGAATTGTTCTTTTCCATCTGAATATTCCTTCTGTCGCCAGGATACCTGTAGGGTGACAGCTGCGCGATATCAATATTAATACAATACAACACAAATATAAAACACAAAAATATCGATAATATTAAAATAAAATGAAAGACATCAAAAATATTGACAACACAAACATCAATAAAATACATATAAACTATATTGAAAATAAAATGTTAACACAAAAAATACTAGTTATGATAATACAATAAAATAACATATACCAAATATTTTAAATTAAAAAAAAAATAATTGCAAATTAATTACATTAATTTAAACATAAATAAAATAAACAAAAACAAATTACTAAACAAACAATATAACAATAAAAATAATTCACAATTAAAGAAAATAAACAAACATAATTATCCAAGCAAGCTTTATTCGACAAAAGTCATAAAAGCATTACAAAAAGATAAAAACTTCACTGATACGTACATTAAAACAGCTTGATGGTGGAAAAATATGATATCATAGGGTCCAAGTTAAAATATTTAAAATGATTTTGTACAAAGAATATTTTAAAACTAGTGATTTTGAAACATTGGACACAAGTACAAAATTCCCACAGTCCTGTACGCATTAAGAAAGCCAAGACTATCATGCTAGGCCAACATATAAAAGGCAAGACAAAAAGGTAAAAGGGGGAAAATTACCCTGTTACACTGTTCAATCTTATGATCCATACCCATCCTAAAAACTTTGAAACTCCCACAACGATGGTAGGCATAGTGCTAGTACACAAAATCCTTTGGGCTTCAATACACCTCCTTGTGCCAAGTAATTTGCATACTGGGCTCAGCCAAACCCGTCTTTGGACAGCATAAGCCGGGCATTCAAAAAACACGTGGACAATTGTTTCGGTGTGGATCTTACTCACAGGACATGTACTATCACCCTGTCGAGCCCACCGAGTAGTGAAAGATCTTAGGGGCAATGATCCTACCCTCAACTGGAAATACAACTGTCTGTTTTGTACCTTTATAATGATATCCCAAAAGGGTTCAAAACTTGGAATAAGTTTTGTATTAAAAAAAAAACCTGACAAAAAAAGAGAATCAGTACTTCTAAAGGCTTTGCTTGTAACCATCTCCCAATACTTCTCCTTCATAAGCTTTTTTTACGGGAAAGAAGCACCTACAGAATTCTCCCAAAGTTCATACATTCCCAAATCCGCTAGGATCTTTCTTACTTCTTTAAACAACCCTATTTTATGGAAACCTTCTGATTTTAATACGTCAAGGAAAACCCTCGGCGTACAATAACAATTCGGGGGTTGTCCACAATCTGCGCCAATAGAGAACAGGCCACAGTTTGGCTAATTCCGCTATAGGGTTCCTGCCCAAATCATACCTTAGGGGCACTAGTGGTGTACTCTGGGGAAGTGAAGTAATGGCACGCAAAAACTTGTTTTCAGAGATAGTTAAATCAGCCAAAATTCCCAAACCCCCATAGTTCCACACCATACAGAGCAGAACTGACAGCTTTCACCACATAGATTTGAAATACAGGTCTAATGGGCTTGGTCATGGATTTTTTAAATTCAGCTACCAATGCCCCCGAAAGTTGTCTATGCTTTAGGGCTGCCAAATCCCTTTGTTGGCTCCATACTAAATCTTTCTGAATATTCACCCCTAGGTATGTAAAGGACCTTACTTGCTCCAATGGTTGGTTCGTCAACAAAAAATTATTTTTAAAAGTTCTGTGCCGAATAAAAGCAATGAATTTGGTCTTGTTCACATTAACTTCAAGGCCTTTCTCCAAACAGAATTCCCCAAAAATTAATAGTGCCCGCTGGAGTCCACTGGGAGTCTTTGCAATTAAAAGCATATCGTCGTCAAACAATAAAATCGGGACATTTACCCCCGCTAGAGTGGGAGCATCTGTGTTCACCAACAGTAGCCGATCAACTATTCCATTTATGTATAAAGAGAATAGCGTTGGCGCCATTGCACACCCTTTTCGCACCCCTCTTTTGACTGGGAAGTCCCGGGCTGTCATACCCTGCCTGCCCCACCGTATCCTAGCATGATTATCCTCATGGAGCCTCTGGATTAAAGTTAACAACTCATTAGCAAGACCAAGGTCTCTTAACGTTACCCAGAGATTCGGTCGAGGGACTAGGTCAAAGGCTGCCCTTAGGTCGACAAAGACAGTATATAAGCTTCCTTTGCCTAGGGTCACCGTTTTCCAATAGAGAAGTGTGAAACGAAATACTTGGTCTAATATATAAAAAATATAACACATTTATCTACATATAACATTAAAAAACAACAATAAAAAAAACAATAAACAACATAATAAACGTTAAGTAAATTACAAGGTAACAGCTTAAAAATTAAAAAAAGCTATCTCAATCAATACATTTAAAAATACCCACAGACAAACCAATAGAAAACTCTAAATAATTGAACAAACACTATACAAACAATAAAATAATTAACATAAAATTTACTGTATAATGGACGACCATGGAAAAAGAGCGAACCTTTGAGCGAGAGAATACAAAATGAAAAACAACTACACCAAAAACTATTCCAAACATCCCGCAATAAAGGCATGTACAAAACTTTGTAACTTTAAAATTAAAAAAAATTGTAAAATATTATAACATAATTTTTCTTTATACATAACAGGTTCAAAAGCACTAAAATTGCATCTATAAAATTCATCACAAATATTTAAGTACACAACAACAATAAAATATAACACAAAGTAAGTATAAGACTTCAACAACAACTAACCTAAATTATATAAAAGAACTAAACTGAATAAAATAGCAAAACATAGCTAACAAATGTTCTTTTACTTTTAACAGCTTCTACAAAAATCGACAAAATTGGAACATCTAACAAGGACACTCCTTCAAGTAGACAGAGTATATATATTTATTTAATTACAGATAAATCCAAATAAACACTTAATAATATAAATAATCAAAGTAACTAAAATTACGTAATTTTTTATTTTTCGCAGATTTTAATTAACAATAACTCCACCCAAATGCCCCAAAACTACCATTACATTTGAAAATAAATACACAATCAAGAAAATAGAAAATGAGGGGAGGAGCCAAACTCGCGACCGTGATGGCCGCAATGTAGCTCGGCTCCGCTAGCCTTCCTGCCCTACACATATATCCTGACATGCATCCTGCCCCGAGACGACATACTCGGGAAGATACGGAAAGACGAATGAAAGCTTGTATTCACCATCTGTCCCGGGGGCTCCTGTGAGCGGTGGATCCGAAGTTACACCCCTGCTTGGTCTGGGGCCTCCGTGGCGTAGAGACCGGGGACTTACCTGTGGAGGTCAGCCGGCGAGATGGTGTCGACGGCGGCCCCTGGTGGAGAGGAGAGGTCGGCTGGGAGAGGCCGTGGTGAGGTTATGCCGAGGGCAACAAATCGGGCCCGGTCCAGCAGCCGGAGGGCCCCGTGGTGAGGTGCAGCACGCCGTGGACGGGGGAAGACCGTGTAGGAGGCTCCCCCCTTTGTTGCCTTGTCCAGCCATCTTGAAGCCCCGTGCCCGGCGTCGGCGTGTGGCGCCCGCGGGGCGTTGGCGCTGGCGGTCCCCCTTTTAGGGGCTCTCCTTTCTGCACCCAGATTGTCATTCCTGGGGCTCGAGGGGGCTCCTGTGGTGGCCTTGCTTGAGAGCCCGCTCCAGAAGTTGAGGCGCACGGGGACGCGGCTGGATCTGCTAGATTGCGGCCGGCGCCCTGAGTCACGGACTGAACCAGGGTGGCGAATTTGTGTCGCTGAAGTGTACGGGGGTCTCGTCATGTGAGCAGGAGCCCACACTTGGTGATGTTCTTGACGCCTTCACAGACTTTACGTGCGACCCTGGCCCTCGACCCCCTTGTGCTGGATAGAAGGACAGCCACCATTGCTGGTGGGCCATCCCCCATGGACGCGGCTCGGCTCCGAGTGTGCGCTGTTTTGTCCCCCTCTGTGCCCGAGAGGAGTGCTGTCACTGTGCATCGGCAAGACTATACACCAGCGGCCCCGGATCCCGGGGACGCCTTGATCGTGGCGGGCGCAGGCGTGGGCACCGCGTCGGGGCCCGTTCCTGATCGACTGATCGGGGAACAACGTAGATTGCCGATTCGAACTGTCCCGGCGAGACCCCAGTGTTACCCTGCGGGGACGACTCTACTTTCCTGGGCGGTGAGACTGTACCCACACTGTTTGTTGTTCCCATTGTCGTTGCTGAAACCTCTAGTCTGCCGCGCAAAGTCCTTGCTTGGCCGCTGGTTGCTGGAGTCCTCTGGTTTGCTCCCATGGTCTGTCCTGTTTCGACCATACGGCCTCTCCACTTTGATTTGTTTGCTGCCCACTACTCTACCACGTGCAGTAGCGATGTCTAGGAAAGGACAGGGGTGAGCCGGTTCTGGACCCGGATGGAGATGAGGAGTGCCCTCAACCATGATACTATGGACGATTCCTTCGAAGGTTTATGATACCCGAGACTATGTCGATTTTGTTTTGATGTTGCATTAATGTGTGTGATGGCGGGGGGTAGGGGCCGAATGGTTCGATTGATGGCTCTCCTCTCCCCCTGGTTCTTTTTCCTTTTTGTCTCTTTTGTTTCCTTTTCCTCTCTCTAACTTTCCCTATATTTTGGGTCCCCTATTTAGGGCGACAGGCACGCTGCTGGGGGGGTAGGCCGTAGCCTTCTGCAGGGGTGCAGGGTGGGGTGGGTGAGTTGGGGTCTTTTTCTGACCGTTTTTTAGTTTCTACGGCTCTTTTGTGTCCCTTTCTTAGGACGCCGTGGCTGTGCGTGTTTCCCATCAAGATCTAGTGGTAAGATCAAGATATACTGGAATAACCACTAAGCCTGCATTTATCCAAAAATCCATACATGGAGCAAATCCTGTAAAAGGTACCTCAAGATGTGGGTCATGCCAGTCATGTGATGGTATTATACCAGGGGAAACCTTTAAATTTAATGATTATGAAATCCAAACTAATGACCTTTGGACATGCAATACCTGTAATATAGTCTCTCTAATTTTATGCCCATGTAATTTGGGATATGTAGGTGAAACTTCACGAGCAATAAAAACTCGTTTAACAGAACACAGATCTGCGATTAAAACACGGAAATTAGCAGCTCCACTAGTCAGCCATTTTTTTGGAATTCCAACATGCTTCATCTGATATCAGATGGCGTATACTGGAAAAGATCCAAACTCCGAATGCTAAGGGAGGAGAAAAGATACGGAAAAAGAGGGAAGTCTTCTGGATCTTTACTCTTAAGACATTTTCCCATGGTTTAAATAATGAATTACCGTGGGAAAATGCAATTCTGTAACATTAAATAGAACTCAAATAGTAATCAAATGTAATTCTGTACCTTTTCAGTGGATGCCCTGTAATAGGTTTCATATTAAGAACCCGTTTCCTCAGTCTGCTAAAATGAATATAATATAATTCTTTAATTCCTAAATGTATAAAATGTATGTAAATTAACATTTATATACAACAACTAAATAGGTAAAGATCTAAAATTAGGACTTTCCCCCTTTAAGAAATCTTTATAACTACCCTCAATAGTCACACTATTGAAATTGAGTCATTCTCCTTTAAGAAACCAAAAAATCTTGGCACCCAATGAAAATGGCTGTTATATAAAGAGCCGACAACAGTTAATCTGTCTTGTTCACAGTGAAAACCTACATGCAGAACAAGATACGCTGTCTGAATCTCCTTTTATCAGTAAGAGAATGCTGCGCCCCCCCTATTTTCAAACTAAAATCGAATTAATCGAAAAAGTGTAGAGATTTACGTGGTCTTTTCCCGTTTTTCTCTCTTTTTTTTAAATAACAGACGCACGAAACACGCGGTCTGGATATCGTTTGCAAGCAACTAGTAACAGACGCACGAATCACGCGGTCTGTATACCGTGTGCACGGCATTAGAAATGAAAAGTTAAGCCGGCACGCCTTTTGTCTATTTACCGGTAGAAATGCAGCGTTTGTTCCTTGCATTTAATTTAACAAGACGAAGGAGTGCAAACATTAATATATGAAATTTCATTTTCTCCTTCTCGAAATAGACATATGATGTACGCATTCTGAATTACTTGTGCAACCTGTCACCATTGGCCCACGGCGTTACCTAAACATTTTAACCTTTGCTACGCATCTGGAAAGGGGCGACCACTCGGTCCCCCCGAACGTATGGCAGAGTACCACGATCCCCCCGGGAAGCCATCTTGGGCGGGAGGCGAGTCTCGGCTGGTATGCCCGAAGCGGCGTAGCCGGGGCGCGCCTTTTCCCGCCCTAGAGTGGGTTGGCCTAGACACTGACGCGGCTGGCCACGCCCTAGGGGCAGGCAGGGGCGGGTTTACGCCCGCCCTGAAGACGGATAAAAGGAGAAGCAAGATCCTGTGCTCTGAAGCTGCACCTCCTCGCTGCACGTGAGCTCGAGACGGAACGAAGAGCCAATTTTGAGCGTTGTAATCGTTCTTGTTTGTTTTGCAGATACTCTGTTGGAGAATGCCGAAGAAGGCAGGAAAGCGCATGACTACTGAACAGATGCTGCGCGTTCTCATGAAGGAGATGACCGAACTAAAGAGGCGAGTGGATAAGAACGAGGAAGGGGGACCGAAACGTCCTTTGGCGGGAGCAGCCCCGGGAGGGAAAAACAAGAGGCCCAGGAGGGGAGCAGCGGGAGAAGACATCCCGGGTCCCAGTGCCCCGCTCGAGGCACCAACTCCAGTGCCGAAGGAAGGGAATCCGATTCCCGTTGTGGTCACCCCCGTGTCCGAAGAAGATATGCCGCCCGAGCTGGCAGCACAATTGGCAGCGTGGTTGGGAAAAGGTAGCGAGGGCGCCACGGCTGTCGACGCGCAGGAGCTAATGAAGCAACTGCGTGAGTCACGGGAAGCAGCGAAGGTGCCCACGCCGGCTGCAGCAGTAGAGAAGCCGCAAGGGACGGGTTCAGTAGCAGAGACAACGTCCGGTGCAGGTAAGCGGCCATTGCCGATTGCGAGGGATGAGTCGGCACCCTCTCGTAGGGAAAAATTGGGTCAGCATGTTCCTTTGGCTATTAAGGAAAAGATATGGGCAGGGGAGTATGTAAACATATTCTCGTTGCTTACTGATCACTATGAGATGGAGCATGTCAAGGGCCAGAAGGAACTCATGCATCCGAGTGTTTGGCGCGCAAAAATGGCCGCCTTTAAGGTAAATGAAAACATTGGCAATTGGGGCCAAGCTTGGGGGGTTTTTACATCGATCTTGGGGGAGCGAAGGCCCGATCTGTTACCCGAATTGCCGATTTATCAATCACGAATCATGGGGTACTCGGTATCACACGAGGGTAATCATTGGTTCTGCTATGATAACCTGTTTAGAAAAGCTAAAGAACATGATAAAAACTTAACATGGGATTGTTATGATTCTGTGTCATGGTACAAAATGAAGGAGACTGGTATGTTAAAATTGCCATTAGTGGGGAGTATCATTGGCGAATCTTCCCGCCAGTATGCGGGGACGCCCTTTCGTCAGGTGCGGGTACAAACAATTACTCGAAGCCTGCCGGTAACACAGGAAAAAGGGGGGTTTGTTGGAACTTCAACAGGGGGAAATGTACTAGGCCCCAGGGATCATGCAAATTTAGACACGAATGTAGTGGGTGTGGGCAATCATCCCATCCTGAGTCCACGTGCAGAGCCAAAACGGGTGATAACGGGGGTAGAGGAGGCGCCAAACAGGTCTAACATAGTCCGAGGGGCGCCTTTACCTACCCCGATTGATACCTTGGCAATGATTCCTTGGCTCAGTGAATACCCGGATCGTGCTTCTGCTGGGGTGTTGCGGAACGGGTTTTCTTATGGTTTCCGCATCCCAGTGGGGGACTTTCAGGGGACATCGAAATGTAAAAATCAGCTATCGGTCTTTCAGCATACGACTGTGGTACAGGATAAGATCAGGAAGGAGGTTACTCGAGGTCGAGTAGCCGGTCCGTTTAGTGTACCACCGGTTCCTAATTTTGTTTGTTCCCCTTTAGGTGTGGTCCCAAAGAAGGACCCGGGTGAGTTTCGGCTGATACATAATTTATCAGCCCCACGTGGTCTCTCCGTCAACGAAGCAATAGACCCGGAAGTGTGTTCGGTGCGGTACGCATCATTCGATGAGGCCGTAGCCATTTTGAATCGCCTGGGGCCCGGGGCGCTGATGGCTAAATCTGATATTGAGTCAGCGTTCCGGTTGCTCCCGGTACATCCAGACGATCAGCGTCTCTTAGGTTTCATGTTTCAGGGTCAGTATTACATGGATAGGTGTATGCCGATGGGGTGCTCTATATCTTGTGCCTATTTCGAAAAATTCAGTAGTTTTCTACAATGGGTCTTCACAAGGAAGACTGGTTTCCAGAATGTGATGCATTACCTGGATGATTTTTTGTTCCTGGGGGCAGCCGGGGATCCGGAATGTGGGCAGGCTTTGGCACAGTTTTGTGACTTGATGAATCAGTTTGGCGTGCCATTGGCACCAGGTAAGACTGTGGGGCCTTCCACGTGCCTCGAGTTTCTGGGGATCGAGTTAGACTCCGCAGAAGGTTGTTTTCGTTTACCAGCTGACAAAGTGTCAAAGTTCAGGACATCCCTGCAGATGTGTATAAGGGGACCTAAGGTTAGGCTGCATCAATTACAGCAGTTAGTTGGCCAGTTGAATTTTGCCCTGAGGGTTATACCAATGGCCCGCCCCTTTTCCCGTTCGATCGCTCAAGCCATGGTCGGCCTAAAGGAGTGCCATCATCGCACAAGGCTCTCGGCAGAGGTCCGCCAGGACATGCGCATCTGGTTGGCATTTCTGGCGGATTTCAATGGTCGAGTCGTCTGGAACAAGCCAGCCGTGTCCTCCGAGGAGCTGGGGCTGTGGACAGATTCGGCAGGGAGCATAGGTTTCGGTGCCATATTCGGCACGAGATGGTCTGCACAAAAGTGGCCGACATGGTGGCATGACAGTGGACTGACAAGTAACATTGCTTTCCTGGAACTTTTCCCCATTTTAGTGGCCCTGAGAACTTGGCCCGAAGGGTTCAGAGATCACTCGGTGGTATTTTGGTCTGACAATATGACCGTGGTCGAGTGTATCAATAGTCAGGCAGCACGATGCAAATGGATTTTGAGACTGCTCAAGGAAGTTGTTTTACTTTGTATGCAATTGAATGTGCTATTCAGAGCAAGACATGTCCCTGGGGTAATGAACCAGGCGGCTGATGCACTGTCTCGTTTTCGTATACAGGCTTTCTGGGGTTTCCTTCCCACAGCGGACCCGGAGCCGGCACCCTTTCCCGAAGCTCTCTGGTCTCTCGGTGCCCCGAACTTCGTAACCTCGTGGGAGAGAGTTTAGCACCCAGGACGAGGAAGGCATATGAAGGGGCGTTCCGGTCCTATTTGGCCTTTTTGGGGACTGATAGGGAGGAGCTTTGGGGCCAGGAAGAGTGGGTGGTGGATTTTCTGATGTCCTTACATCGGGTCGGGAAATCAGTGGCCACGGCCCAGAGGCATCGGGCTGCCATTTCCTTTGTTGCTAGGGCTCACGGGATCCATGACCCGACAGCGTCTTTCGTTGTACAGAAAGCGCTACGGGGGTGGCAACGCCTTGAGGGTCGCAGAGTAGATGAGAGGCGCCCGATAGGTTTGGATAGGCTGGCTCAGTTATTAGCCAGTCTACCTGCTACGTGTTCATCTCAGTTTGAGACAGTGTTATTCCGAGCCGCTTTTACGCTGGCATTCCATGGGGCTATGCGGGTAAGCGAATTAGTGGCGAGGAACAAGCAGGATGTGACAGGAGGATTGTGCCAGGAGCACGTCCAGATCAGAGGGGAGACGATGACGCTCTCTTTTGTCAGGTCTAAGACCGATCAAAGTGGGATGGGTGACTGCGTAATCATACGCAGGATTCCCGGGTCCTCCATGTGCCCGGTAAGGTGTCTAGAAGATTATTTAGCACGAAGGGTGGCATCATGGGGGGGGACCTTGTTGAGACACGCTGACGCCACCCCACTGACAAAGTTTCAGTTTCAGCGGGTGCTTGCGATGTCGATTGCCGCTGCGGGCTTGAACCCGGGCGAGTTTGGGACCCATTCCTTTCGGATAGGGGCTGCTACAGAAGCTACAGCCAGGGGTCTGGATGTTGAACAAGTTAAACGGGTGGGGCGTTGGTCCTCCAATTGTTATAAGAGGTATGTGCGGTTGCACATGTTGTGAAGCTGTAACAATGTACTCACGCTTCTTGTTTTTGTTTGGTTTTCAGTTGCGCAAGCCTACGAGGCGGGGCGGACTTTGCAGTCGACCCTACACCGGGCCAGCGGTCAGACGTCACCGGCTGTGAAAAAGGAGGTGTGGGTTGTGGGCCACTCATACGTGAGGCGTGCCGCAGACGTATTCAAGGCAGGTGATATGATTCACGTAGCTGGGGAATACGGGTGCAGTGTGTCCTTCTACGGAAGAGGCGGGCTCTGTATTGACCAGTTTCAATCATTTTTTGAGGGTTTGCTAGGGCGGACGAGGTCACCGCCGTCTGTAGTGATAGTACATCTTGGGGGTAATGATTTGGTCACCACTGGTAGACGACTTCTTCTTGAGGCGATGCTTTCCACTGTAAGTTGGTTAGCGAGGAGAGTTCCAGGGTGCACAATTGCATGGTCCCATATGATCCCACGAAAAGTGTGGCGGGGGGCTATTTCGGTTCCTGCTCTGAATCATTCTGTTAGGAAGCTTAATAACAAAGTGAGTAGGTTGTTCCGTTCCAAGACACTGCATGCTATTTCCCATGGGTGTATTAGTGATGACAGTATGTATTTGGGGGATGGAGTGCATTTGTCTCGGGTGGGGAATGAGTTACTCATAGGAGACTTCTTAGCATGGCTAAAAACGTTACTCCATGACCTTTAGGTAGGAGTGTTGTGGGGGGTCCGGATAGCCGGTCAACTATCCGGCCTGTGGCGGTAAGGTCATGATCGGTGAGCACTAATTGGAAGATCCCTATGAGTGGGCGTCACCCAGCACGGATGGGAGCGCTCGGGGGAGGTGGCCATTGGCCCCTCAACGGGGAGGCGGTCCCTTCTAAGGATGGGTCGCCGAAAGAAGAGGAAAGGCGGTCAAGGCCCCTTCCTGGGTAGGAGGGGTTACAGCCCCCTCCTGGGGAATTTCCCGGGGCCAGGACGTCTGCGACGGCAGAATGGTAAGTTGTGTGGGGTTCGGGGGGGGGTCTACGCTACCTTCTAGATACCTCACACGAGTCCTCGTACGACCTCTAAGTGGCGACGAGTTTTATTGGGGCCCCCGTCAAGTCAAGGGAAATTGGTAATTGCACTTGAGGTACGCCTCTGGGCCGCCCCTCACAAGTGAGGGCGATATTTCTGGGTTAGGGATCTTGACACCGGTTACGACCTTGCCGTTGGCCCTTAAACGTTAGGATGTACAATTTCAAAATTTCAAGTAAATGTTTTGCAGGATGTTAATTCGGCTAGGAGAACCTTTGTATTAGAGAATCTGTTAAGGTTAGCCAAACATCGCAATGTGGTAATGAAATTGTACATAATATGAAACTGTTTATTTAATGTTATAATTTTGTTTCATATTTTAATAAATACGGCCGGGGGGGTTACTCCCTCCCGTCTTCCAAAGACTTCAGAACTGTTTCCGGTTTCCCATCCTTGGGGATTGTGTTGAGAGGGGGTGGCGGGTATCTCAGCCATATGGAAAGGGGCGACCACTCGGTCCCCCCGAACGTATGGCAGAGTACCACGATCCCCCCGGGAAGCCATCTTGGGCGGGAGGCGAGTCTCGGCTGGTATGCCCGAAGCGGCGTAGCCGGGGCGCGCCTTTTCCCGCCCTAGAGTGGGTTGGCCTAGACACTGACGCGGCTGGCCACGCCCTAGGGGCAGGCAGGGGCGGGTTTACGCCCGCCCTGAAGACGGATAAAAGGAGAAGCAAGATCCGAAGGCATCCTCTTGTTCCTGTGCTCTGAAGCTGCACCTCCTCGCTGCACGTGAGCTCGAGACGGAACGAAGAGCCAATTTTGACCCACCCAAAGTTTTGAATAAAGTTGATGGACAACTCTGATTTTCGTTTACAGGTCGTGGTATTATCGTGATGATTTTGAGTATGTAATAAAGAATGTCGATTTGTGTTACGTTTTGCAAATAAAGAAATTCTGCTTTAGTGTCCATTGGTAAGCATGCTTCTAATAAAAGTATAGTTGCTACTGTATTTTAGTTTAGCCATTTAGTTAGCATTGTCGTATTTATTTTGGTCGGGCGGTAAGGTCATGATCGGTGAGCACTAATTGGAAGATCCCTATGAGTGGGCGTCACCCAGCACGGATGGGAGCGCTCGGGGGAGGTGGCAATTGGCCCCTCAACGGGGAGGCGGTCCCTTCTAAGGATGGGTCGCCGAAAGAAGAGGAAAGGCGGTCAAGGCCCCTTCCTGGGTAGGAGGGGTTACAGCCCCCTCCTGGGGAATTTCCCGGGGCCAGGACGTCTGCGACGGCAGATATGGTAAGTTGTGTGGGGTTCGGGGGGGGGTCTACGCTACCTTCTAGATACCTCACACGAGTCCTCGTACGACCTCTAAGTGGCGACGAGTTTTATTGGGGCCCCCGTCAAGTCAAGGGAAATTGGTAATTGCACTTGAGGTACGCCTCTGGGCCGCCCCTCACAAGTGAGGGCGATATTTCTGGGTTAGGGATCTTGACACCGGTTACGACCTTGCCGTTGGCCCTTAAACGTTAGGATGTACAATTTCAAAATTTCAAGTAAATGTTTTGCAGGATGTTAGTTCGGCTAGGAGAACCTTTGTATTAGAGAATCTGTTAAGGTTAGCCAAACATCGCAATGTGGTAATGAAATTGTACATAATATGAAACTGTTTATTTAATGTTATAATTTTGTTTCATATTTTAATAAATACGGCCGGGGGGGTTACTCCCTCCCGTCTTCCAAAGACTTCAGAACTGTTTCCGGTTTCCCATCCTTGGGGATTGTGTTGAGAGGGGGTGGCGGGTATCTCAGCCATATGTGCTAGGGCTATATAAAACAACAGTTATGCGTTCTAGGTAAGAAATAGCCAAATTAAAACGAAATTTGAGGCGGTGTTCATGATTAAACCTCAAATGCTTATCGTTTATTTTTATAAACAGGACTCATTCTAAAACCGAATGCGACTAAGTCTAATCTAATATAACCGCCTTCCGTCTTTTTATAAAAAGTACGACGAGAAATGGACGGTCTACAATAATAAAGATAAGGTGAGAACTAGGAGAAAAATTACTTGCTCCTGGGCAAATGTGCAGCACTTTCTGTGTTTTAGATGTAGAAATAACTAAATGGTGCCATTATCTTAATTACAGACAGCTGAACGTGTGAAATTAGATTGGTCCATCAAACTACAAGCCAGTCAGCAGCGTTAATTTGGCAGGGAAATTGAGCGCCCAAACAGATTTAAATCAAACAGGTACCAACTTGTTTTTAATGCTGTAAATAGTGAGGGTTATTAGGAATTTGAGATTCAAATTATGGTAGGAAGTCTATAATATTTTAAAGCAGTATATGTTTATCTCTCTTTTTCTTATCTTTTTATCGCTTTTGTCCTTTCTACAATATCCTCCTTTCTTATTCGTTTTTCCTGTGGGTTTCTTGGCCTTACCTAGTACCCTTAAATTTTTTAATGCAATGTCTTTCTTAAAGTGAAATATTAAAAACAGAAAATGGGTTAGTATATGTCAAGTATCATGTAAGCATATAAGACAGATAAATGCTAGTCTATGTTCCTAACGCTATGTAGGCAATGCTATTATTATTTGCTTGTATCAACAACCGTTATATCAATTGGCTGGATTCTGATATCATTATATAGGGAATGCCAACTTCCTTTTGTATTGACAAAAGACATATCACATGTTTTTCTAACTTTCTAAAAATGTCTCTAACCCTTGAATAAATATATTTGTGAACCATCATATGCAAGTAAAATTACATAGGTTTTTTGATATTAGGTTCTATAACTAAATATGAAGCGGTATATCATAAGTACTGTATCAATTGGCAAAAGAAAGTTTGTGGCAAATGTTAATAATTTGAGGCAAATGTTAAAGAGTTTTTTTAGACCTGTGAAAATATGTAAAGATTTATTAGTAAAATATTCCTATAATCTCTTTCACAGTATCGCGATGGCAAAGTCCTGATGAAGACACAGTCTTGGTGTCGAAACGCGTCGACAGGAAACCATCCATTTTTTAGATATATTCTTTTTTAAAGTGAAATCATATGTATTGATACAATGTTATTGTACTGAGTCTTATCAAAGGACCGATGAATTTTATCACTTCTTTTTATCATGTTACATTAAAATGTATTTTCTTAATTTGACCTAGTTGTTTATTATTGTTTGCCACTTACATTGTGCCAGTATTTTGCTTATGTGCCTGGGAGTGTTATTTTGCATATATATGTTTCCCACGGTGTGACTGCTGGTGGGGGGGGTGAGGTATTCTTACTTTATACGATATTGATTGCACATATATCCTGACTTGAACGCCCCACCCCCAATAACGTGGTCCCCAGTCACTTTGCTCGCCCTTATCGCTGGGGGGGTGCGTACAGCAGCACAGCGTTCCTTCTTTTCTTTCCTTTTTAGCGTTCCCCCTTTTTCTTATCTTCTGGGTCAGTATAGAGAACGACTGTAACTCCTTTTGCCGTTCTGGTTACTCAGTTAGGTATAAGTATAAACAATTTGGTGGTCTGGGTGCACGGGGCGGGCTACGATGGGTACTGATTGGAAATATGGCATCTATATTCTGATTGCTGTAGACTATTGCTGATAACCGTTTCTATTGATGCCTTAATGTTTTGCTGCTTGATTCGTGGCCCGCTGTGGGCACTCAGATGATTAAACTGCAACTGATCCTGCTATAATTTCTATTATAAAATAAAATTATAAAATTAACTCCTTTGATCCTATATCCAGCGGTCACACTCAGATCCTCTACGATTGAACTACCAGTTCGCAATATTCTGGGTGACTGCCGTGAAACCTCTTTATTGATTTACGTGCTTTGCAGATTGCTTCGTGGACGGGCTTATTGGTTGTAGGCCCGTATTTGTATGCTACTATCTGCACAATAAAGGTTTTGAATTTTTTTTTTAAAATAAAGAAAATAGAAAATTGTTATACAAAGTAAGTATTTAATATAAACAACAATTAGACCTAACAGTAAAAAAATGATAATTTTAATAAAACAAATTATTACTAACAAATACTTTTCTATTAGCAGCTTCTACAAAATTCAACAAAAAAACACATCAACGAAAGAAACTTCACCAACTGCATTCAGAAATATAAAATTAAGTAAGTATATAAATTAACCAACTACTACAACAAACTAATTAACAAAATTAAAATAATTAAAAATCAAATATAACTAATAGTTTACACACGACAGCTTCTACAAATTACAACCTGCAACAAAGTATTAAAAAAAAATCATCAATGAAAAATACTAACTATTTGTTCTCTCAAGTAAATAAACACAGACATTAAATAAATAAAATTACACAATAAAATGTAATAACAATGACATATTGCTTTTAAACCAACAGGAAAAACAATTGGTAAACATGAACAAGCAAAAGAAAATCCAACAAGAAAATAAAATCTAAATACATGTAAGTTTTTCTCAAACATATTAAATATACGAAATGTTTATTGTTTAAAATCATATAATTAATAAATATATATATATATACATATATTTACAGATTACTAAAAAATGGCAGAGGGAGCAAAATTCATTACTTCACAATGCTACATGGGATACTCTTATACCGAAGAGAAAATGAGTAGAAACAAAACACATTGGAAATGCAGTAAATATTACTCCAACTCTTATTACGGTAGAGCCACTACAATATACTAAATGTCAAATAACTTCCCCCAATGTAACTGAAATTAAGGCTAGAGAGGCTCCCGAGACAATCAGAGAAGCAAGTACCAGCTCACAACAAACGAGTACCCAAATACTTAAAAATTTGTTAACTAGGGTACTTGAGCATGTTACAGGACAAGTACCGTCTATCCCCACTCTTAAAAGATTAATTTCCCGTACAAAAAGAGCTACAGCTCAAACACCACCCAACCCTCAAACTTTTGCTAAAATACAAATATTACCTGAATATACCATCACTCAAAAATTCCTTCTCCCTGATAACAAAAGTAATGAAAAGTTAATTCTCATCGTTGCAACAAATGTCAACTTACAAATCTTAAAAACTGCAAGATGTGGATAATGGATGACACATTCAAATTTTGCCCCAAGCCTTTTACATCAATTATACACAGTTCATGGTGAATAATACAGTTCTAACATACCCTTTATATGTGAACTACTCCTTAATAAACAGAACACCACAACTACTTTCTGCAAAAAAGTCATCATTGATTTTGAACAATCAATAATTCAATAAAAGATTTTTTGTAAATCTTTTTTATTTTAGAATAACATGCAGTACATAAATCAACCAAAACAAGTGCAGTACAGTGCATCCATCATAACGTCCAATAAACGTAAGTTACAGTACAAAAATATGTCCAGACACTGGGTCTACAAATCAGAAAACACATATCAATTTTCCATATTGTTGATCATTGAATGTCTTCATCTTCTACCACTAGGGAAGGAGGGAGGATGACAGGCATACATAATAAACCTCTACTTTCATTCCAAGGGCCGTACATTTTTATTCATTTATGCGGGCGACCCCAGGTCTCATAGACAACGCTTTTCGCCTGCATGCACCAATACATATCCAGCTCCCAGTCAATGTATCTGAGCTGGACTCCCCCCTTTATGTTTTAGCTATGCTATGCTTTGCCACCATGCAGCCCAACGTAACACACATCCTCTCCAGGTGAGACAAATCAGTGGCCTCCCAGACATTCAGCAGACACAGCCGGGGGAAAACATCTATAGGTGACTTACATATGCAAGACATACCGGTTATAACTTTTTCCCAATACTTCTGAAGGATCGGGCAATGCCCCCCTTGATGTATGTTGGTACCTTCTTGGCCACACCAACGGGGGCAGCCAGGAGAATTCAATCCCCCCATCTTGACCAGCACCAAGCTAATATAGTAGGTCCAATGTAACAATGCAAGTTGGATAAGTTTGAATCTGGAGCGAATCGCAACTTCTCAGGGGAGGCCAAGGCTTTCCTCCAGTCATCATCATCCAAGTCTCTTAAATCGTCAACTCATTTTGTAAGTGTTTTCTCCTGTGTGTCTGGAGTGTGATTGAAAATGTTACGATAGGTCAGTGAGATTGCTCTCTCCGGGAGATATTCATCTAATAATCTATCTTCCACTGGCAAATCTGAGTCTTTCTGAATAGCTTTGTTTGATACATTTCTGGCCTGGAGGTAGCTGAAGGTTTCCCTTTCATGTAGCTGGTAGTCCCTTTGCAGGTTGCTGAATGGAATCACTCCACCCCTCACCCACAAGTCTCCAACTTGCGAAAGAACAATCAGATCCCACTTGTCATACTCTGGTTGTTTATATAACATCCCTATGGAGTAGCTTGTGTTATTATATCTTTCCAACCCAGTGCGTGTGCATCCCTGTGCCATAAAACAACTGTGGAAGACTTAGGAGTAAATCAAGGTGTATACTTTGCCCCCCCCCCCCAAAAAAGTGCCCTTAAGTAAGTGCCAGGACACATGTTATTCCTGTCCATTCTGTAAGTGGGGTCAGATATGGGATGATGGACCCAGTGATTCAAAACAATTAATTGTTAGGCCCAGTGATAAGATCTGATGGCGGTTAAGGCAATGCCTCCATCATACCATCTCTTCGTAAGTTTAGGGAGGGCTATACAGGGGGAACCTTGATTCCAAAGCAGGACATGTACTTTGCAATCATTTGAATAAGGAGGTGGGACTAAATATGGTGTATATTGTAGGGCATACAAAATGCGAGGGAGTGTCATCATCTTGTATAGGGCTGCTCTGCCTAAAAGTGTAAGGGGTAATGTTTTCCAAAGGTGTACATCTGCCCAGAGGCGGCACAAGGGGGGCATCAAGTTGCGGTCATGGAAAACGGAGGAATCAGGCATCATATAAATTCCTAAGTATTGGAAACTGTCCTTAACTATTTTAGCATTGCAATCCGTTGGTAAACTCGGCCGGTCCGCACTCAATACATAAATCCGGGATTTATCCCAGTTTACCCCTTCCATGCTTATGACGAGCCCAGCTCATCATGAGGCATAGTGGAGCTATGCTCATGACAGCTGGGCTCGCCATAACGACCGCGGCCAGCCCACGCGCAATTGATTCCCCGCCTGTGCAGGAGAATCAATCAGTGGACGGAGATGTGACGAGCCCAGCTCGTCATGAGCACAGCTCCACTGTGCCTCATCACGAGCTGGTCTCGTCACGAGCACCGGGGCACCGTGCTCTCCCCCCGCGCTGTGGCAGAATTACCCCCTCCACGAAGGGGTTAATGGTGTAGCCAGAATATTTCTGAAAACGAGTAAAGATATGTAGCACCCTACAAATAGAAAAGGGGGGTGGAGCCAGATACAATAAGATGTCAGCAAAAAAAATGAAATCTTATCTGTCCACTCCAGCAACTAATTGAGGCCCCTAGCAAGGGGGTCTCCTCTTATCCATATAGGTAAGGGGTCCTGGGCCAAGGCGAAGAGTAGGGGCGAGAGAGCGGGCAATCTTGTCTCATACCCTTCCCCAATGCAAAGGTTGCTGAGCGAGCACCATTCACCAAAATCGTTGCCAGGGGCCAAAGTAGGGAAGATGCACCCAGGACAGAAACAGACCGCCAATCCATATCTTTCCAGTGGCGCAAACAAGAAAGGCCATTCAATCATGTCAAAGGCCATTTTGGCATCAGGAGACACAATAGTGGAGTCCTCCTGTATAGTGGAGGCTCTACCCAGGACACCATACCTACGGGAGAGGTTCAGCACTCTATTCCTAGTAGGCATGAAACCGGATTTATCAGGGTCCACTAGTTTGAGGAGGTATGGGGAAAGACGTTGTGCTAGAATCTTAGGTAAGATTTTGACCTCAGAGTCCAATAGGGAAATAGGTTGATAAGAGCTACAATGTTCTGGGGGCCTACCCTTTTAATGAATGACTTCAATATTAGCAAGCCGTTGTTTCTCAGGCAATGTACCCTTATACATCCGCACAAGAAATGGAGAAATAGTTGTGGCACTGGATTTGTCCAGTTCTATTGTGAGGCCGCTTGGGCCCATGGCCTTACTGGAATGCAGAGCGAGAACGGATTTAGAGACCTCCGCAACTGTCAAGGGGGCATCAAGTTCCTTAATGTCTTGAGAGTCTAAAACAGGAAGCAGGAGAGTAGAAAGCAGATTTGCGGCCTCTTCCTGGGTAGACAACTGTGTAGACTTATATACCTGTTCAAAGTGATTGGCAAACGTCCCCGCTACTCCAGCTCTATCCTGTATTTTGTGTCCCACTTGATAAATGATCTGAGCCACCCACCTGTTAGCTAACTCCCTTTTATCCAGCCACGCTAATAACTTGCTGGCTTTATCTCCTATATTATAAATACGATGTTGAGTAGCTCGGTTCTGGATCTTAGCTGCCTCTTCAGCTACGTCCCTATATTCTTTTTGTTTAATAGATAATTTATGTGCAGTTTCAGGCGTGTGTGAGGCCACTAACTCGCCTTCAAACGTGGCCACCTCCTTTTCCAAGTCTTCCAGTTTTCCACGTTTCTCGTGTCTATGACCCTCAACCGCTGCCACCTCACAGCTTTGGATCACCACCCTGCAAGCCTCACATAGTGTGACGCCTGAAAGAACCAAACTGTCATTCTCAGCAAAGTAACTTTAGGTAGACTCCGCCAATTTGTCCCTTACCGTCTAAACTTAAAGATGCCAGGGTTTTAGAACCATTTCATGTCGGGCAGGGGGACGAACAACCCCATACTATGTCATATTCGGGAGTAATCCGAGATACCCCTAGGGAGGAAGGAAGTTCCATCAAACATGGGGCGCTGGGAGGCTCTACAGAAGAGATAGTCTATATGTGACAAGCTCCCATGCACCCCAGAGTGAAAGGCGTAGTGTGAGGAGGTAGGATTACGGGTCCTCCGTACATCTATCAAACCCAGTGCCTCAAGAAATTCCGCCAATAACTTCCAGGACTATTCTCCTCCCCTTGGAGGCAAACGGTCCAGTTCACCAATGCAGTCACACCCCACCAGTATGTCACCGTCGGGCAAGTTCATCATATGTGGCCATAGATCAGCAAGTGTGATGGAATGAAGACTAGGGGGCATGTAAAGGGAGTTTACATTATGGGGCCTCCCACTGCCCAGAGACCGTAACAAACCTGCCTAGATGGTCCAGAATAACTTCTTGTGTTTAAAAGGGGAAGGAGGTCCATACCATAATTCCCACCCCTCCGGACCCTTTTGCATAACCTGCATGAGCCACTAATGTATATCCCCATCTGCTAAGCACTCAGTAGGAGGCACCTTGGATATGTGATTCCTGGAGCAAGACAAGATTGGGGGCCTGTCATTTTAGATATTGCGGCACGATTTCCCGCTTCATGCGATCCCCAAGCCATTCACATTCCAAGATAGTAATTTAAGGGGTCCCAAAAGCAGGGTTGATCCTTGATCAAAACTCATTTACACTGCTAGTAAAAGGCCCTTGTATTTAAAGGATGATGGAGAAGTGATACTGATGGATCTGCTCACCCCTCCCTCCCGTGGCAGTACTAGAGACAGCAAATACTTAAATTGTGAAATACAGATATCGACACTGGTAAAGACCCAAAGCACCTTAAAGGAGACCACATCTATTAGGTTGTACTGAGCATACATACAAAGACTGCACCAAAACCCATTAACACACCCTGGTTCCCACCCCCACCCTGCCTCCCTGCAACGTGGACTTAAAACTGCCCACCCCCCAATTTTGCAGAGCGCCTGTAACCCCATTCAAAATCTATTCTATGAAGGGAAATGTTACTCAGCCAAACTACCCAAAAGTTTACATTGCCAGTCCCCAAGATTAAGCAATTAAAAATATAGCATTTTAATAGCTGGGAACTGATGCGCACAGTGCCACAAAGTACCTGCCATTGGCAGCTCTGCCCCAAAAGAAGACTTCAGTGTGGTGAGCCGTTACATCGACCAGCCAGTCTATGAATCATTTTGCCCCCTCCCAGACAGAAAGTTAAAATCCCAAACAGTATGATTCAAGATATAAACATCCATACCCACATATAACTAGTCAATACTCATTATTTCAACTGCATGGCAGGGGAACACCCGGTTCTGAAGGACCAGGCAGATATGCACTGCAGAAGAATTGAACTATCAATCATTCACTGCTTTTCCAGTCTGTTCTTTCTAGCTGACTGTCTAGTTTCTGTGTTTGACTCGGAAAGGATCTCTTATGGTTACTGGAGGAGCGCCAACCTTCAAGCCAGTCTCATGTCTCCTCCAGAGTCTGGAAGAACCACAATTTCCCTTCAGCGAGCACCTTCAACTTGGCCGGAAGGAGCATAGCTTATTTCAGATTGTGATCTCAAAGTGCCCACTTAACTTCAAGAAAGGAACTCAGTTTGTTGTACTTTGTAAGTAAAATCTGTGAAAAATGTAATGGTAGAGTTTTCAAATTTGAGTGGTGGGGCCAGTCGTGCCATTTGAAGGATGATATCTCTGTTGAAAAAATTAAATATCCTCGCTAACATGGGTCGCGGAGGAGTGGCAGGTTTTGGGGGCCCTCCCCTCACATGGTGCGCTTGTTCCACAGACAAATATTTTGAGAGGGACTGGGGCAGATCAGCGGCTTGCCCCTCTGACCTTTCCGGAACCCCCAAAATTTGTACATTGTTTCTACATGCACGGCCTTCATAATCCTACAGTTTCGTCTCAAAGTTCGAGGCTTGGCTTTGTAATCGCTTAACCGACTGCTCAAGGGACTTTGTTGTGGTCTGCATAGTTTTCACTGAGTCTTCGGTCTCTCTGACACTGTCACCCACATTGCAAAGGGCAGAAGGTCGGTGCGAATGAGGGTGACTTCAGACGTCACCATATCAATCTTTTGGTCCAGTGCCGAGCGAACGCCTTGAATGGCCTCCATAAGATCAGCGAGAGACGGGCCCTCTGCAGCAGTTTGTTGCTTCGCTTCATCATCAGCGTTCTTCTCATCTGATTCTTTGGGCTTAGAGTGGGCAAACTTGTATATCTTCAGTAAGCTGGATTGCCTGGTGCCTTTATTGGTAGTCATTGCGTCAGGTTAAGTACCAAAGCAGTCCACAACTATAAGGGTGCTGTTGCACTGCGTTGTCTATTACACCCTCAATGGGTTTGTGGCTCGCCCAGGGCCACAAGGAATCAAGTGAACACCCCTCCACTCTGGCGCAGTCCCACCGTTTTTTTGGGGCACTCAAAATATCAAGTCTGTACAGTGGCGCACTCTCACCAACACTGCGGAGCTAGATATATCCACATCTACAATACCTCTCCATGCTCCATACCAAGTATTTTGCATAGGAGTTTCTCCAGCAGGGTGGGGGAGGGGCGCAGTGTAGATGCAATATGGTGGGCTCCGGCCACGCAAAATGCAATTGCCGCAATCAGTAAAAAAAAGCCTGCAGGATTGTCTGCGGGGGGGGGGAGCTAATTCAGATACTTCAAAAGATCGTCTCGTGCACAGGAGCCCACCCGGCACAGCGCAATGTCCGAGGCTGATCACTTCAGGCTGTATTCGGTCAAGGACCCCAGGAAAACAAAGTATGTCCTGGTGGACTCACAGGCCACAGCGCTGGGAGAGGAACACTGCCCTGCACTCGCAGGCCCTCACGGCTGTTGCAATACACTCTGTTGCTATCTTCACGGTTACCAGAACTCGCCCAGCACAGCACAATGATCGTCAATGCTACCACAGGCAGTGAGTGACCGGGGGCTCTCCAAGGCAGTGGCTCCGGTGAAAAACCACTTTCCTAGGCTCGCAGGCCCCGCGGCAGCAGCGGGTCCCACGTAGGGCAGGGCCAGATGTCAACACAGCCAAAGCTTCCTCCCGGTCCAGGTCCGGAATCACAACTGGTTTATCAGAGCAGAGCTGGCAGAACTTCTTTGTTGTTCCACCGGGTGGCTCCTTGGCTCAGTGAGCACCATTGTTTATTATGGGCAATACGGATAATTTTAGCAGATTATGGGTAAAATTAGTTAACTGGAGCTTCACACCATTGTGGCCATCTTGAGTGTAAGCCAGCCACGCCACTGATTCAATCAATTTTAAAATTATACCCACACACTGCAATACAAGTTTGCTACTACCTCTTTAATTAGAGTATTTGGAGGCACCTACAAAAATGTACTTTAAATATAGATTACGATACGAATAGCAACTTCGCCTACCAAATTAAAAGAAAATTTAGCCCTGCCTATATAAAAACAATTGAAGTAGAAAACCATTACAATCTACCTCCCCTCTATCAGGCAAATGAAACTAAACTAACTCCCTTCCTAGATTACTACAAAGATACTTGGGTGGGAAGGTTACATAGGTCAGGGCACCATAGGGAACCTAAATTCCAAATACCTTTGTGAAACGTATTTGACTGTGCTATAGCTCGAACAGCAAAAACAAACAATGCAGTGGAAGGATGGCACAATGCCTTCCAAGCCACAAATGGAAGAGGCCAACCATCCCTACATAAATGTATGGCAGCTATTAAAAAAGTACAAAACTATCAAGAGCTCAGACTAGAGCAAACCCTAACAAAAATCAGTCCTGAACTAATTAAACAAACTAAAACGATGTATGAATATCTACAACATAAAACTAGACTATTTGCAAACACCAAAAGGTCTACAATACTTATAAATGATAGCTAACTCTATACAGGAAAAAAAAAACAATTCTAAACACCATAAACATTTAAAACTTCAAAACATTTAAACAACATCATTCTACTCTTCTTTTAAATTAATAATTATAAATATGACACAGAACATTTAAAAACTAACACAAACCTATATGACATATTATAATTATTAAAAATAAATGAATCAATCAATTAGTCATTTTGTAAAGCGCACTAAATACCCGCAAGGGTCTCATGGCGCTAAACAAACATTTTCCATGCATAAAAATTAAAAATAACCTACAGTTATGTAGTTGTAGATGAACCGGGAAATCCAATAAATCCATTGAAGATGAATCGAAAAACAAATCCATTCGAAAACGGAACTCAAAAAAAGATGCAAAAATACAACTGTAGAAAAAAATGTTCCGAAAACTCAATCCTCTCAATAACAAAACCCTCAAAAAACCAAAAATAGATTAAAAAAATGCAACAAACCTGAAAAAGTAAAAGGAAATGTAAAAATTCCTGTTTTAAATAAACAAAATACATTTTTTTTGTAAATAAAAGAAAGAATCAAGACTGCATCCGTTCATGATCAAAAATAAAAGAACACCCACCCACAATAACACATACAAACCCATAAGCATTAACATTAGCAATAAACACAAAATAACACAATTAAACAACACGTAACTAACACTACATAACACTCTACTCTAATCCAACACTACGGAAAGCACATAAAACACTAAATTACCAAAACAACACCTAACTACACTAAAAACGAACTAACATGGTTCTCACAAACCTAACTAGACTACTTCTAGCTCACCATTACCCTAAAAGTACCTTCAGAGTTAATTAAAACAAACTTACCTTATGCAATGAAACACAGCTCCCAACCACGAGGTTCCGTCTTCCAAAATGACCTAAACATGAAAGAGAGAGTTGGAAAAGTGAGGAAAGGAGAAAAAAATGGGTAAATACTAAAAATTAAAAGAATGGAAAAATAATATTAAAATGCACACAAAACAAGTATACTTTTATATATTCGCAAAAAAAATGCTAATGTTCCAACAATATGTAAAAATACTAAATATTGTATTATCAAAAAACAAAGAATATCATATTTAATGTATATTAACATGTATGTTTATTTCATGAACTATGAATGTGTGATAAATATTACACTGTACAATGAAAACATATATGTGAAAATATATATTTGTAAATTATTGAATATATTAAATATTATTTGAAAAAAGTAATGTCCAATATATTAAATAACAAATTGGACAAACAATATGTAAAATGCATATTATATAATTGTATTAAAAATACAATTATATCAAATGTATTTAAAATATTTAAAATAAATAAATACAAATCTTTCCTTTTTGTCATAAACAAATAGTAAACAATGAGTCTAATTGTTTAAAATAAATAAACTAATAATATATTTACTTTACTATTACATTACCTTACTTCAAGAAAATGTATTTTTTTTAACCAAGTTAAAAAAAATATGCATGTTGAAAATATTGTTAATTTTCCAAATCTATATTAAAAATGTATGTTAAAATACATTGTTAATTTTAGAATTCTGCATCAAAATTGTACATTCAAAAATATTGTTATTTTTCCAACTCTAAAAGAAAAATATATGTTAAATATATAGTATACTTTGTAATACATTTTGAACATAACAACACATATTTTTAATATTGAGAAAAAATGTATAACAAATGCAAATGAGAAAAAACAAACTGTAAAATCAAAAAACATGTGTACCCAATAAAAATGTTTACAAGAATAACTAACATACATCTCCTTTCTTATTTACATGTACATACAAAATGAAAATATCAAATGCCTAAAAAACAATTAAAATTTACTATACTAACTCCAAAACCAACAAAACTCAGGAAAAGTGCTGGATAATAAGCCTAATTAAATTACACAAGTCAAGTCAAAGAAGCTTTATTCGACTATGCAAGATAGAAGTTATAAACAATACAAAAGTTAAAATCTAAGTTAATACGTTTGTGTAAAAAGTGGCAAGAAAGGCAATCAGAGCTATAGCTATCACTATTTGAAATATTACATGACAAGATTAAAAACATAAAATACAGACAGTCTTTTAAGCCTTTGCAGTCATATTGGGCCCCAAAGGTCACGTTATGCCCACATGCACCTACACAATGTAAAAAGATTTTATCCTGTTTGCTTTCCAGCCACAGTTTGGTTAGAGCGAATGTGCCATCCCACCTCAAGAACTTTGCCACCAGGATTGCATACCTAGGTGATGGATCCTAGCAAAGGATTCACAGAGCTATGCTGCTTGAGCTTATGCCAATGTTCTTACAACGCTGCGCAAGGCAAACTTTACATGGGCCGGCGTAGGCGGGGCAGGCAAAAATCACGTGAGAATATGATTCAATATATTTCATTCATTCATTAGCTTTTATTCGATATGCAGAGATATCTTGTAAGCACATTTATAATACAATCAATACAATGTACAAAAAAAACATTGCCACAAGAAGTCAGTATGAAATATTAAAAAGGATAAAAGGATATAAAAATCCGTTAATAAGTTAGCTAAAAAGAGAATTAAACAGCTACTGACAATCTCTTACATCGAATGAGCCAAAACTGCTTTAAAAATTTAGCTATTCCACACACAATGGGGGGGGGGAGTGTCCGTGCTTAGGATACGCAAGGCTAATAAATGACTGCGTGTGCCCATGTTACGGCAGAGTGGTTTCAGCCAAAAACTCCTAGGCCTTGCATAATCCGGACATTCAAATAAAACATGCGCAATGGACTCAATCTTACCCGGGCAACATGCACAGTTGGGAGAAGTACGGTCCGCTATTGACCATTTCGATACCAAAGCACCTAACGGGAGGGAACCTACTCTGAATTTAAAATAAAGAGCTCGGTCAAAGGGGAGAGTGATCAAGTCCAGGTAGGGTTCAATGGCCACAGTGTCTTTAATTTGTAAAAAGGCGGCAGTGGACCTGCAGTGGTTGGAGCTGGTGATTAGACGCTCCGCAGTCCATTTCCAAAAAAGCGCCTTGACAACTTCTTTTGGGGGGGCTGAGCGGGATGACCAGCAATCTCCTAGTCCTATATTCTCCAACAGCTTTTTGGTGTCACGTAACCATCTTATTTTGGCCCAACCCCCCTGGCTCATTATGTCTCCCAGGGCATCAGCATAGGATTTTAATTCTTCGCACCTCCAGATCCGTGTCCACAACAGGAGCGGGCGAAGCTGGGCCTGATCTTTAATGTTTTTGCATCCCATGTCCATCCTCACTGGTACTGACGGTGTGCTCAATGGAACAGAGATGAAGGATTTTAAAAGCTTGCTCTCTGCAGTGACTAGGGCATCCAGTCGGCAGTGGCCCCACAGTTCTGCCCCATACAAGGCTGATGTCGCTACTTTGGCCTTGTAGATGTCGAGTACTGGGGTAAATGATCTCCTAGTTGAGGCCCTGTATTCCCTCATGAGAGCTCCTCCTACTCTCCTGTGGTTAAGGACCATTTTTTCAATGTGGTTTGCCCAAGTCATCCTGTCCGTAATCCGGATACCAAGGTAGTCGAATTCGGCTACTTTCTCCAGGGGAATAGAGTTCAGTGTAGGTGGGCGGCCCAATTTTTTAGGCGGGTTAACAACTAAGTATTTCGTTTTGTCCACATTTATTATTAGCCCTTTTGCTTCACAGAACTCCTGGAATCGTGTTAGAAGTTTCTGTAGGCCTTGTGGGGTCTTCGAAATCAGGAGCGTGTCGTCCGCAAAAAGCAGGGTTGGGATACGGACACCTCCAAGACAGGGGGCGTCGGCTGGTTCTTGTTGAAGGTGTTTTACCACCCCATTCAGATATAACGAGAATAGGGTGGGAGCCAAGACGCAGCCCTGTCTTACGCCCCTAGACACTGGTATCTTTTCAGTGAGCTCTCCGTTTTTACCCCAGCGGACCTGTGCAAAGGTGTGGGCATGAAGGCTTATGAGAAGGGACAGGATGTAAGGTGGTAGTCCCAACTCACAAAGGACCCTCCAAAGCTCTTCCCGGGGAACTAGGTCAAAGGCAGTCTTCAAGTCTATAAAGGCTAGATAAAGACTACCCTTGCCTAGCTTCACCACCTTCCACCCCAAAAGGGACAACCTAAACACCTGTTCTATAGTCCCCATACCAGCCCGGAAACCTGCCTGAAAGTCTGATAGGATTTTATTCTCCTCCACCCAATGGAGGATCCTACCAAGGATAGCTTTACCAGCTATCTTTTGGGTGGAGTCTATCAGACTTATGGGGCGATAGTTTCCCGGGGTTTCCCTACACCCTTTTTTATAAATAGGGACAACCACCGCCCCTTTCCAGGATTCTGGTACTACTCCTCCCCTCATAATATCATTCAGGAGAGCTGCTATGATCCTTCCCCATTCCGCTGGGTAAGCCCTCATGAGATCACCCGGAAGGCCGTCCGGGCCCGGTGCCTTGCGTGGTGCCACCCAACCTATAACCCCCTCGATCTCTAAGGGAGTGAAGAGGTCATAGGCATGAGGTTCAATTGCTAGTGTGAGATCCATCCCCACCGACAGCTCCCCATCTGGTGGGAGGTATAAAGACCCAAAGTGTTTTACCCAGCTTTGAGGCGGGATATTGCAGGGTCTCAAGGCCGCATCGGATTTGCTCCGTTTCCTTATTAGATTCCAAAAGACCCCTGAATCCCTAATTTTGCTAGCCTGGAGTAGGTCTTCCCAGTAATTGTCTTCCCACTCCCTTCTAGCCAAATTAAGGGACTTTTTATAGGCCTTCCTAGCTTCCTGGATCACACTTTGGGATTTAGATTTAACTGCCTCAACTAACTTTGCCTTATGGCTCCTGCACGCTTGGGTATACCACCCCTCAACTGATTTTTTAGTTTCCATATTGCCCGGCTTTTTAGAGTACAGGGTGAACACGTTGGTTAGGGCTTCAATCAGGGAGACAAATAACCCACTCGCTTTACCCACCCCTTCTAGGGAGGTTCCGAGAGTTGTTACCACACGGTTTAGATGGGATTGAATTTCCCCAACCTTTGCCTCGGATAGGACCAGTTTCGCCCATTTAATTCTTCTACCACATGGGAAGACGTCAGATTCATCTAGTGGTACGGGTGCCTCTTTGATGTTGGCCTTCCTTAAGGGTTGCCACCATTGTTCCATTTTTAGGCAGAGTGGGTTGTGATCACTTTCTGTCGAAGGGACCACCTGCATGTCCCTCACATAAGGCCATAAGCACACATCTATTAGAACATAATCCAGCCTAGAGGTGTGCCCTGGTCTATTGTAGGTATGTGCACCCCCCCTATCCGAGGAAGTCCTCCCATTCGCTGCCCTTAGATTAAATTCAAGACTCAGGGAGTATATCTGGAGCGCCACTTCTGTCCACCTTTTGATCGGTGGGATGTCCAGTGCCGGGATCCCCCACCTAGCATCCTCCTCATCTTGGTCGAGGGAAACGTCCGAGCCCAAGGGCTCGAACGTGCAGTTCATATCGCCTGCAACCAAGGTGCGGGTCTTATGGGGGGTGTTGTTTAACAGGGTCTCGAGGTGAGCTATTATTGGAGACTTTCTCCCACCCTTTGTACCCCGTGCATACACATTAAAGATGTTTAGAACAATTCTTCCCCTTTGGTCTATAAGGGTAATATTTTGTATGTCCGGGGAACCTGTGGGATAGTCCACTACTCTACAGTTTAGAGAAGCCGCGACCCAGATAAGTAGGCCGCCTGCCGGTCGGCCTCTCCCAGATTCAGACACCCGCGCAGGAGAGGAGTATGAGGAAAATCCCACCCTATGGACCGGTACCAGACTCCAAGTTTCCTGAAAGAGGCACAAGGAGTGCTCATCAACCCATGCAGTAAAATCTGGAAGGGCCAGTTTTCCAGCAATCCCCGCGACATTCCAGCTGAAAACCTTAAAGACTAGGTCCGTCACAGCTGGATGGTCGCGGGGCGCCTGAATACCCCTATCCGTAGGGCTCCCCCTAACTATCTGAGGAGAGCAGGGATCTTGTGGAATTATTATAGGTTCTCCCATTCCATTTACAAGGTTTATTTGGATGGGTGGGGCTCCTACTTGTTCTGCTCTGCTCGCTGATTCCAGTCAGCAGGGGCCAATTGCCCACATTTGATTCTCCCTATTGCCTCCTACAACCCCGGCCCAGTTTTGGCCAGAATTAGGAGAACTTACACTTCCTCCATTTGGGCTAACAAGGTGCCTAGGGTAAAATACGAGAGGTCTACCAGTTTAACCCCCGGGGCCCCCATATTTTTAATAGGAGTGCAAATGGATGGTACTACTCTGGGGTCTTGGAAGTTTATAATTACACAGTCTCCCTCCTGCATTTTTTTTCCTTGCCCTACCCATCCCACTCTACGGACACTTAGGATAATGCCATCCACACCCAGGGGGATTGGCTTGTTTGCCTTCAGCCAGTGGATACACTTGTTCTTGAGTGATTGATGGTTTTCCAACTGACCATCCTTTAGGGGAGGCACATTAACCATGACAGCAACAAATGGTTGACAGTCTGGTGGGAGATTAATCGGGGGGATCCGTCGTGGGGGAATACTGGGGGCCTGTGGGGAGGTAGTTGGGGCAGGACGTTGTGTTACAGCCCTATGGGCTTTCCCTGTCGTTGGCCCGCTGGGTTTGCTGCTACCCTCTAATTTTTGATGGACTTCCTTTTTACCATTAGTTGACTGTTGCTGTTTTTGAGGAAGAGGCTTTGGCTTATTTTTCTCAGGCTCTATTTGTGCTGAGAGTCCCTTATGACTTGGGCCTGCTTTGGGATGGGGAGGAGATTTAGGAGTTGGGATTACTGGATTATTAGGAGCAGCTTTGTTTTGGGATATTAGGGGCTTAGGGCCTTTCTGCGCTGGTATTTCATTCCCTTTTGCACCCACGTCCTTATATCCAGTCACTCTAGTTGCTTGTTTGATTGTTGTTTTGAGTGAGTGTAACCCGTCCAGGGTTGACTGCTCTAGTTTGTCAATCCTCTCCCCTAGACCCTTAACTTGTGTTAGTAACGGTTTCAAGAAGGTATATACCTTCTCCAGAATATTTTCAACCGCTACTAAGTCAGTTGGCTTTGAGACCTTGGCTGTATGAGGCCCCTTAGGAGAAATCAGTACATCCCCTTCTATGTTGGTTTCGTTCAGCATAGGGGCACCCCTTGTAATTCTCGTGTTAGATACAGGAGACTTCCTTACTCTTTGGTAGAGGGCGGCCTGTCTCACTAGCCTACCCTTCTTGCGTTTACGCGACTTTTTACCTACGAGGGGAAACTCCTGCCTAATATCGGGAGTCATGATGATAGGTGAAGCCCCAACTAACTTCCCATCTGATACAACTGTGGTGGGTACAATCGATTTTGGGGACTCGGGAACTCTGATGTCATCACTTGTCGGAATAGGTGGTAATGATGTGGACAGGGTACTAGGACCACCATCTTCCATTGTAACTATAGGTAGGAGAGCGGCAAGATTTTCCAGCCTATCTATATTTTGCTCGATACCAGTCAAATGGAGGGGTTCTGAGGGAGCACCGACCATACTAGGAGGGGTACCCGCTTGAACCCGGGCGATGGCTGGTGTGAGCGACTGGGCAACTGCCCCCAAGGATGAGCGTCTTGATGGGAGGTATACTTCAGATAAACGGCGCTCAGACATGGCGATCTCCTTTTCAATTACCGCCGCTACCCTGGTGATAAAACGGTCCATTGTTCCTATGACAGGGCTCGCGGCATTTGATCCCCTTTCAACATCGCCCCTTAGAGGCTTTCCTGAGCGGGTAGACATGGTTTGGGCAACAGAATGGAGACAGGCACCGTGCGTGTGTCGGCGCGGCTGGTAGAAAGAAAGGGACGTGGCCCAGCCCAGCCTCTGTCGGCCCCTGACGGCCACAGACGGCCCGCCCTCTGCCCGGGCTCCGCCCGGCGTCGCCCGCGCGCGTCCCGCGACGCGGAGGTCAAGGCTCCGCTTTGTAGCGCCTCCGGGCGCGAAGACAGCGGGGACAGGAAGTCCGTGCAAAGCCCACTGGGAGCTGTAGTCTCCAGCCGCTCCTGGATGTCGATGGCGGCGAGACTTACAGCGTTGGCAACCCAGGGGCAGAGGCAGAGTGCTGGCGTGTGGTCAGGTAGGCTGTCAGCGTTTTCTGAAGACCCCCGCTCCACCGAGGTCAAGGCTCCGCTTTGTAGCGCCTCCGGGCGCGAAGACAGCGGGGACAGGAAGTCCGCGCAAAGCCCACTGGGAGCTGTAGTCTCCAGTCGCTCCTGGATGTCGATGGCGGCGAGACTTACAGCGTTGGCAACCCAGGGGCAGAGGCAGAGTGCTGGCGTGTGGTCAGGTAGGCTGTCAGCGTTTTCTGAAGACCCCCGCTCCACCGAGGTCAAGGCTCCGCTTTGTAGCGCCTCCGGGCGCGAAGGCAGCGGGGACAGGAAGTCCGCGCAAAGCCCACTGGGAGCTGTAGTCTCCAGCCGCTCCTGGATGTCGATGGCGGCGAGACTTACAGCGTTGGCAACCCAGGGGCAGAGGCAGAGTGCTGGCGTGTGGTCAGGTAGGCTGTCAGCGTTTTCTGAAGACCCCCGCTCCACCGAGGTCAACGCTCCGCTTTGTAGCGCCTCCGGGCGCGAAGACAGCGGGGACAGGAAGTCCGCGCAAAGCCCACTGGGAGCTGTAGTCTCCAGCCGCTCCTGGATGTCGATGGCGGCGAGACTTACAGCGTTGGCAACCCAGGGGCAGAGGCAGAGTGCTGGCGTGTGGTCAGGTAGGCTGTCAGCGTTTTCTGAAGACCCCCGCTCCACCGAGGTCAAGGCTCCGCTTTGTAGCGCCTCCGGGCGCGAAGACAGCGGGGACAGGAAGTCCGCGCAAAGCCCACTGGGAGCTGTAGTCTCCAGCCGCTCCTGGATGTCGATGGCGGCGAGACTTACAGCGTTGGCAACCCAGGGGCAGAGGCAGAGTGCTGGCGTGTGGTCAGGTAGGCTGTCAGCGTTTTCTGAAGACCCCCAATATATTTGGCACATATATGACATTTGTTATCCTCGGTGGAAGATCATTTGTATGAAAAGCACTTCAGGGCCAAGGGCCCTGAGCAATCAATTAATCAATCAATCAATCAATCAATCAATCAATCAATCAGGGGTTTGTAAAGCGTGCTGGTCTGAAGCGCAGGGGGGTGGGTGTCTCCGGATCAGTCGAAGAGCCAGGTCTTGAGGTCCTTCCTAAACCAGTGTAGGGTCACGGTGCATCTGATGTTCACTGGGAGCTTGTTCCAGGTTTTAGGTATGATGTAGACGAAAGCTCTTCCGACGGTTCTGTTTCTGTGGATGCTGGGGACCTCTGCCAGGGCAAGGTCGGTTGAGCGGAGGTTCCTCTTGGGTATGTGGAAGGATAACTGCTCGTTGAGGTATTTGGGTCCGATGTTGTGGAGGGATTTGTAAGCATGGTTGAGGAGTTTGAATTGAAGTGAAGTGAGGAATCTGAATTGGAAATAAAGTTTTCTGTCCAAAGGCTTTTTAATAATATCCCAATAGGGCTCAAGTCTCTGGCGTCGTTTTATCTAAAGAAAGAGTCCAGAGAGTGAGGTGGGGTCTATTGAAAATATTTTGCCTGGTAAACAGTGGCGGCCATTAAGTAAATCTGAGAGCGTGTGGGGAATGCTTGCACACGCACACACATGCACACTCAACCCTATGTCACATGCAGACACGCACACACACCCATTCCTAACACTCACTCACAAATACACATACATTCATACATACACGCACGCAATTAACAGTCAATAAAAAACAACACTTACCAGTTGCCGCTCTGGGGGAGAGAAGCCTCAGAGGTGCCAGTTTAATCATAAATGAAACTATTATTCACAGATGCAATATATTTACAAAAGATGCAACTTATGCAACTTTATAAACAGCACTTTCCATGATATTTATTTATCTTCTCTCTACAAGCCGGTAGGTACCTCTAGGTTTCCCTTTTTAGGGACCAGTAATCGTTTTTTCAAAGTTTTAATAAATACCTTAGTTTTTAAAAAAAATATTATTTTACAACATTTTAAAATACATAACGTTTAATGAAAACATAATAATTCACTCTTGTGAGTGAAATAAATAAACCTTGAGGTATTCTCTTTACTTTTCAGTTCAATATTTTTCCAGTTGGTGGGATTGCTTCCAAACATAACATAACAGTACGTAAATTGCTTTTATGTGTGTGCTTCTCAAGCAACTCAACAACTTGTTCTCTTATTTTGCTTCTCTGCTGGATACAGCTATTTGTGTAATTAACCAGTGATAGAACTTCCGTAGTTAAAAATAATTGCATACATTATGTTACGCCTATGTATTGAAGGTCCTACCACTGCAGAGTCGCAGAATTCTGCATAATTGGTCTTGTGATTCTTTGCCCGTTCGTCTTAACTAGGGACCATTGTAAAATAAACTGTGTGGTCATTCCCAACATTGGTGAGGATGAACTGTCAAATAAACGCCCTGCTCATGAAGATGTAACAGACGTAAAACTACAGTCAAGGTGAAAACCACGGGGCCGATTGCCGAAAACAGATGTTTCTTACAAGTTGTAAATTACACTATCTTTGTTCATAACTAACATCTGTATGGGCTATTAAATACTACTCCCAACACAAACAGGCATTCATTTAACTATTGTAGGGAATAGTTTAATCAATTAAACAGAGCACTGAAAATGCATATTGCATTCATAGTGTACTTAGTGCCACTAGTGCAGTAAGGAATTGACACATTTCGCAACAAAATGTAAAAATCCTCTTTTCTAATACTTTCTTCAATAATGCTTAATTTCATTTTCCATTTAATCTTTAGAAATGAGCAACTGGCACATGTACATTAAGACTTGTAAAGTGTTCGAGATCACATGAAAAACATTCTTAAATCTGAACAAATTTAAGACAGTGTAGGTGTGAATCTCGTTTTTTTCATAAGCAATGCTTCCTGTCCATCGCATTATCAATTGTAGTTATGCACCAGTAGAACAACAAGGAACGAATGTTGTTGATCAACTGACATGATATTTCACATAGTCTCACACAAAAAAATTCTAACAAGCACTGGTAAATGCATCTATGTGATAAGTAATACGCTGTTTTTGTTTTAGCTTGCTGAGTAGTTGTAAAATATAAATTACAGAAAGTCTGTTAAAGTGTTCATGCTTGCTTATATCCAAAATGCAATATATTGTGCTGTTACTAGTAGAATAGAGTAGATAAGTAATAGCAACATTATATAAAAATGAAAGAGGCAAATCATAGAAATAACTTTTGTAATAGGAATATTATGTGTTTTAGACGTGTTTTGACTACCTTTGGGCCCAGTGCCACTGCACCTGCTGCTACACCATTCAAACCATGCCTCTAGGGCCTTCAAGATAACTGTATTTGTGAATGTCTGTTTGGTAAAATATATCAATATTCGGTGTTTGGAGGAGTTATGACAACATTTGGCCCATGTGCCACTGCACCTGCTGCACCATTCAAATCATCACCCTATTGATTGTAAGGTAACTGCACTGTTTAGTAGTAAATATTGCAATAGTTGGTGTTTATGGGGTACCTAGATCTTTGGGCATCGGTGTCACTGCACCACTGAAATCATGGCCCTAGTGCCTGCAAGGTAACTCACTTGTCACTGCATTTAGTTGTTAAATGTATAAATGTTTGCTGTTTAAGAGGAGTTCTGACAACTTTTGTCTCCGGTGGCACTGCTCCAGCTGCACCATTGAAATCATGACCCTAGTGACTGGTAGATAACTGCACTTGTTGCCTTTTTAGTAGTAAAATTTAACAAGATTCTGTGTTTATCGGCAGCCCTAGAGCCATTGGCCCCAGTGACCCTGCACATGCTGCACCATTTAAATCAAGCCCCTTTTAACTGCAAGGTAACTGTGATTGTGCCTGCCTGCATAGTAGTAAAATAAAGCAAAATTCAGTAATTAGAGAAGTTCTGACAACCTTTGGGCCCGGTGCCACTGTATTTGCTACACCATTCAAATCATGCCTCTGTTGTCTGCAAGGTAACTGCACTTGAGCCTGCCTTTTCACTAGTAAAATATAGCAATATTAGGTGTTTAGTGGGGGAGCTGGAGCTTTTGGTCCTTGTGTCACTGCACCTTTGAAATCATAACCCTGCTGTCTGCAAGTTAATTGCACATGTGTCTGTTTAGTAATAACATTTGGCAATAATCTGTGTTCGGTGGGGTCCCTAGAGCTAGTACTGCACCTGCTGCACCATTGAAATCAAGTCCCTATTAACTGCAAGGTAACTGCAATTGCAGCTGCCTGTATAGTAGTCAAATACAGCAATATTATCTATTTAGAGGGGTTCTGTCAACTTTTGGGCCCAGTGCAACTACACCTGCTGCACCAGTCAAATCATGACCCTTTTTGTCTGCAAGGGAACTGAACTGACTGTTTAGTAGTAAAATGTAGCAATAATAGTTGTTTAGTGGGGTGCCTGGAGGTTTAAGTCCCTGTGACACTGCACCTGCTGCACTATTAAAATCATGACCCTAGTGCTTGCTTTATAACTGCACTTATGACTGCTGCTCAGTTGTAAAATATGCAAGAAGGCTTCTTCAAGAAGCCGGAGCAGCAAGGTAGACTCTTCGTACCCGCGGATGCGGTGATCAACTCCCGTCGGGACGATGCATAAATAACGGTTTTAGAAAAAAGAAATCAAGATACTCTACGTCTGCCATGCATGATAAATGAAACAACACCATATTATTATGGATTGTGGCCGCCATTAAAGACTTCCACTTATGAAATTAATAAATATATTTGTTTAAATGAAGTTTTTGAACGACTATCATTATGCAAGTCAGCATGTTTGTATTTAGGTGGTATATGTTTCCCTTTCAGCTCCTTCTCTGCATGACATATGGAATGATATGGTTACACACAGACTTTGAACATTTTCTGGATGACTGAAGGTATGGGAGCGTCACTAGGGGCGCACATTAGATTGATGGCCATATGTTTCAAGTTTGTAGCAAGTCTAAAACACTTTTTGTTTTGTTTTGGTTTCTTGTAGAAAGTTGTTGGTCCTGAGGAGAACCCTTTAACAGTCTGGGGTTCGAAACGCGTCGACCGACCCGGTCCCGGGTCACTTAAAATCTAGTATTGTAAATAGGAAAGCATTCAGTGTCTTATTAGGTTGAAAGAATACACAAAAAATTGGATTTGTCTATTTAATTTTGTTTTTTGGCTACTAGTGACACTGGGACCATAGGGTGTAGGATGGCTGTTGTTTGGATGAATGTGAAATGATTGTTTTTTGGCCAATTGTGTGGGATGAATGATGTAAGTTGAAATTATCGATATTTGAAGTACAGTGTATATATATTTTTGTATTGTTTTATGTATGTTCTATTGTACTGTGATGCACAACAAATCATTTTTGTCTAAAAATAAATGAAGACTTAAAAAGTTTATATAAAATTGATGTGCAATTTGTAAAGCAGAGTTTCATGTTATGTTCATGAAAATCGACCAGAAATAGTGATAGGAGTCAGTCTCAGCATTGGCACTTATGTTGTTCTATTGGAAATGACACAGGCAGCACCTCGGGCTGTGGGACTCCTCCGCAGGGTCCCAAGACTAGAGGGGTGGCGGTGGGCCTAGGTGGCAGTAAGGTGGCCGCCCTTTTAGGTGGCCCACTGCGTGAGACGTGGGCAGCTGTAAAGTTTAGACAAGCATTTGCAATGCAATAGGTCTCTCATTAGGAAAGTTTGAGCTATTGGTATTGTAAATGACAAATCTTCAGACTTGGCAGTCAAACTAACTATCCCTTTGTCTAATTGGATGGAAATGTATTCCACCACTCTAAACAAGCTCACCATGTCCTGATGATGATATAAAATGATATAGATCGAAACGCCGTCGACCCTACCAAGGAAATTGCTTTGCCCCATTGTATATATTTTTGTGGAATATATCCTTGTTTGTGTGACATTTGTATATAGTTTTTATTGTATTTTGTCACTCAGTCACCCTATGCACTTTGTCACCATTGTGAGCACTTGAAATATATGTTTGCAAATAGAATAAAGTACCCTTTTATATGCTATCCTACCAAAAAGCCTTTCTCCCAGGATTGACTAATTCAAATAATATTAACTATATCTCATACACACAAGGACCTTTGTAGGCCACCAAAAACCATTGTTCTTTCAAAAAACTAGTAGGCCTGCAGCACTGATTGTGCCACCACTTAAATACCCCTTTTAAACATGTCTTAAGCCTGCCACTGTAGAGCGAGAGTGTGCAGTTTTAAACTGCAACGTCGACCCGGAAATGTTACCTACTTATAGGTCATGCTTAAGGTAGGTCCAGGGCAGTACATGGGCAGTGTGTAGTGTATTTAAAACATAGGACATTTACTTTTAAGTTTTACAAGTACTGATAGTGAAATACTCTTTATTCGTTTTTCAGTACTACTGTTGCAGGGATTCTGCTCATACACATCACTGTGCATGGAGACTTGGAACCTCACTGAATTAGGGTGTACCAAAACTCTCAATAGTAGCCAAAATCCCCTACCAGACTAGGAATCAGTATCAGAAAAAAGAAGGAAACAAGAAGAGGAAAGGAAGGGACAGTACATTTCCAGTGAAAATTAACTGTGAAAATTAACTGTGTAACAAACATAAAAGGGGACTTATGAAAGTTAAGTACTTAAGGGCCTATTAGGATGGCGGACGGACCTGCGACCGTTCGCCACCCCGAGGTGGAGGGATTGTCCGCAGGGGCAGCGGCGGTCCCTCCGGTGCAATTAGGATGTGACCGCCAACCTGGTGGTCACATCCTGTATCTTTAACCTTGCGGCGGGTGCTGCTTAAAGCAGCACCCACCGCAAGGTTAAAAATGCATGTTTTACATTTACATGCACAAAGCAGCAGGCACCGCGCGGTGTCTGCCGCTTTGTGCATGTAAATTCTGGGGGGTACCATAGGTATCCCCCATGTGCACCCCCCACCCTCTGACACCCTGGGGGCCCGTAACGGGCCCCCAAACACCAAAGACCACATGCTTTTCCACGGCGGAAAAGCCGCAGTGGAAAAGCATGTTGCAATGCAGATCGTAATTTGGCTGATGGTGTCTTGCAGACACCCCCACCAAATAGTCCTCCACACCCCGCAGATCAGAAGCAGACGGACCTGCCATCCGCCGCTGGTCCCACCGCAATCCTAATCTGGCGGTGGGTGTTTTCTGTGGCCGCGGCGGTGAATCTGCATCCTCCATGCCAGCGGTGGCTTCCGCCAGCCCAGAGGATGCGGATTCACCGCCATCCTCATAGGCCCCTTAGAGTCAGCCACATAGGTGACACTCAGTCAACCTACAATATGGTTGAAAAATTCTCACCAACTAAGAAAAAGAATTAAGCATAGCAGCAGTCAATGCCTGGGATAGACAAGGCAATCATAAAATTGACAGTATGAATAATCTAAAATTAAAATTAATACAGATCAATCAGAACTAGGAGCAATAAACGCCACCAAGAAAATAGCCACCCAACCAAGGGATATATCCTAAGGAAAATATCTGCCGGGAATGCCTGGTAATCATTCATTGAGGCTATCCAAGGGGGTGGAAATACACCTAACCAGTGGCAGACTATATTACTGATGTAGAGAAGAATTTAGACATGGCTGTGAAATGGCACCCTGCCCAATGCTAGGAGGAGTCACCACATATGGCGGTCAATGAATACCGTGTAGTCGTATTGACTGTTGGCACGGAATAACACTAGAAATATAATAAAATAGGCTGAGATAAGAGAGCAAAATTATGTGTGGTGAATGGATGGTCGACGATAGATTACATGCCTTGCCTGGCATGCAAGACAAGCTGCACAGGGCCAGGAGGTTAGGGCGGGGTGGATGGCTGCGAATCAATAACAAATTACGATATTTATGAGCTGGCATGGATATTTTCTCGGTGATCGTTCTGTATAGTGAAGGGAGGTAATGAAATAAAAGAATTCCCAATGGGGAATTAAAGTATTGCTGGAAGGTTGAGGACCCTTACCTGGTGCATGAGGAAGGGTGCAACTGGGGCATGCCAGATGTAGACGCATGTTCGAGGAACAGTGTGTGTGAGTTAAAATCCAGCACATATGCATTGTGCACTCAGCTGGGGAAATTAGGCAGAGAGGAAGGACTCACACTGGATGCAGGTAGAAAGAATAGAATGAGCATGACAGAGAGAAAAGATCAAAATGGCTGCAATCTTAGACAGGATCGGTACATTCAATTACCAAAAGAGAGCTCAACAATTAGAGCAAGTAAATCAATGTATCAGTCTGATAAATATTGATGGCTTAGCAATGAAGAACAAGTGGAAATAAGCAACCTACTTAAATAATAATTACAAACAAGCATGGCAATAGTTATTAAGTCACAGTTATAAAAGGAGAGTGATGGGTGTATTCAATCATCCTGCATAGGTGCTTAACTATAACAGCTGGAGTAAAAGTAGTACGCAAATATGTAGAGACAAGGATGAAATATGTAAAATTCAACAATAGTTAAACCAGGGACAAGTATAGTATCAAGGAGTGCCTTTTGATTATGTATGGGATGCCAGAGTAAGGCAGCTGATGTAAGTTACAGTAGAGCTGTCCAGTCCATAATTGTATTCAGTACGTGGTCTACGCTGTCTGTTCTTAGGATCCACTTCAGTTCTGTCTTATTTAGTATGGATGTGATGTTTCCACCCACTCAGGTTGTTTTACCACAGCAATGACTTGCCATTGAAGGTCGTTCTCATTGTGATTGAGTTGATTTGTCTAATATAGATCAGGTTGCATGAAAAGGTAATGGCCTAAATTTCATTGGCTGTGTTACAATTTGGAAAATATTATTGGGTAACATTCAAATGTTGTAGGTATATTCTTTTGTTTCAACAGTAAACACATACACACTGCAGCTCTCGCATATGTGGTAGCCTGTCAGAGTGGCCAGTCAGCACAGATCATTGAGTGTGTGCTCCATTTTGGTGGGGGGGCAAGCTAGCTCCTGCCAAGTGGTCTTTAATAGTTTTGTTCTTTGGGAATGCACAGATGGTCTACTCAAATGACTGGTCCACTGATTTCCGTACATTATAGAGGCATGGTTCACTCTTTGTCACTTTGTTAGAGACTGGGGGAAATGTAGTGACCCAGACCAGCCTATCTGTATCCTTCTTTTCTCTGGGAGTGAGGAATAGTTCCCTAGGACAGTATCACACTCTCTACAGTGATCTTTGAACTCGTTTTTGTAGGCAGCCTGTGGAGAGCATTTTGCATGACAATGTCTCAGCCTCTCTAAGGAAGTCTTCCTTCAGGAGACAGTTCCTCTTTATGCGTAAAAATAGTGAATAAGGAAGTGAGTCACATAGTACCCTAGGGTGGTGGCTGGAGTAGGCAAGTAATGTGTTCCTTTCAGTGGGTGTGCGTAACAAGGATGTGTATTGTTCTCCATTCTGTGTTTTAACCTCATCGCTGCTAACCATATTCCCCTCCGGTGCTGAAGTATAATGGTAATGGGTGTGGTCATGACGGAACGGTTCCGTCATCAGCACAGCTCCACTGTGCCTCATGACGGAACCATTCCGTCATGAGCACCGAAGGGGTTAATCATGAGATAAAGAAAACAGATTTCATTTCTATTGCATTGGAGGTTGAATTTAAGGCTCTTGCAATTGGTATTAAACCATGTGAGTAATTCTGTAATGGTTGAGTCAGTCAACTGCCAAATCAGAAAATATGATCAATGTATCGCTTCCATACCAATATATGGCTGCAAAATGGGCATGCTTCTGTTAATTTTACGGCCCAAACAAACCCCTGACTGTAATTTATCATTTGTGACCCTTCATGGACAGAACAAAGAGTACCATATAATTTCACAGAGATAAAAGACTGCAGAGTACTTATGCTGACACTAAGAGAAGTAAGATGCCGCATCACAATCCAGGAGACAAGGACCCTCATGCACAAAGATTCCATTAAAAGAATATTACATTGTGTAAAATATCAATTTGCAACTTGCAATTCTTTTAATGAAATTAGTGCAATGTGCACACTGACTTCTAATGAATCTATTGACATTCTGGTACTCAACCTGTGCATTAATACCAATTCGCAGTGGGTCGCAATTTGATTTTCCTGATCAATATTCATGATTTAGGTGGTAAATTGAGACCCACTGTGATTGGCTGCAATGACAGGCATGTTGGGCTGCTGGAGTCAGCAGACGAACATGTCTGTGATTGCTTGAATAAAGAAATCTTTTTATTTCAATTCAGGCCATTTTTCCTAAAGGCCAATGGAATATGTTTAAAAGAGAGAAAAAAAGAAAAATGAAATATCCATGTTTTATGGTCTCATTCACCAAGGTCTAATCATAGAAAACGTCTTTATGAACATTCCCAAAAGAGAATGGGTCCCATGGGGTTTAGACTCTGATCACTGTTCCACAGTTTTTAGGTTGAGCCTAGACAGTGCTTGACCTGTCTGAAAGATCTGTTGTATGTACATTGTAGGCTCTGGAGATCAGACCCAGCACTTGTCTGCTTCCGCTTTTTCTAGGGAAATTTTTCTGCTTAACTTCCTTTATTTAACTGTCTTGAGAGAAAGCGACCAGTAGTGGTCAGTAAAATACCAGAACTGCTTCCTGCTTAGGGACTTTCTTTTTTCATTTTTCTTGCAACTGCCTCAATTTAACATTCTTTATAGAAAACAACCACCTGAGATCAGTAAAATATCAGAATGACTTTAGCATTCCCTGGATTTCAGGCCATATAAACTTGTCTTCCACGAGCACCTGCAGCCAAAATATATTGATTTTCAAATATTGTATTTTCAGTGATATGACTACTGAAGGCCCTGATTTTTTATTAAAAACAGAGCTTTGGACAATACAATTTCCAGCTCATAAGCAGTATTTCTCTCCATGTGTTCACATACCTGGCATGCTTCGCAATTTTGGTATTTATTTTCCTTCCATTTAAAGAACATTACATGTTTCAGCACCTAGGCTAATGTGCTGCACAGCTAAATACATTTAAGGTTCTGAAGACGTGACTGATTGCATTGTAAGTGCTTTTTTTCTGCTACTTTCCGTCATATCTGATAGACATTAGTAACAGATGTACACACATTGCTTGATAGGGTTCAGGTGCCCCATTGTCTCCAACCTTCATGATGACCACACGTTACACACATTAATTTTTTAATTAGGATTATTTCATTGTGGTTACGTTTTCCTTCATTGAAATATTTTCATACCTTGCTGTTTGGATGGTGTGATCCAGGAATAATAAGTTGTGATTTATGGTACTTGGTATCTGTAACTGAAGCACTTGCTTTGGTACAGACTGAGACTTTCCTGCTTATGGTAAAAGATAAGCCTCTCTTCATTACTACCAGGTGGCATAGAAAATATTTGAAAATGGATGCAGATTAGTGAAGTATTTGATAACGCTTTTTCTACTAATGTTAAATTCAAAGGTATTTCTGAACGACCAAGAGGGTGTTAATCCCCTAAGGATTTTGTTGCTCTTCAACAGGACCTAAGCGACAAAATAAATTCAAATCGCAATGTAAATGTATATGTATATGTATAGCACATTATGCTTTGAAATGAAAACTAGACAACTATCAATATTAAACCATGAAGGTTGATTAAAGGTTTTAAATCATTACAGGAGGCAATTAGATTGCTGACTCAGTCAAATAGCCATGTTATACTAATAGACAGCATGTAGCTCAGAATAAAGTGCAAATCATAAACGGACAAGTTCTCATGATAAATCAATCTGGGCCTCATGTACAAATGGCTCGAATCATAGAATCAGGCTGTTTGGGACCGGAAAAATGCTTTTTCAGATGTACAAAATGCAAAATACGATTTGGTAATTTTAACGTTTGCAAATTGATATTTGGAAGGGGCATGTTTAGGGCATCCCTTCCAAATATCCAATCGAATTCCTGTAGCAAAACAGTAATACTTTTCCACAAGTTTAGAACAGTGTCAGGAATGGGATTATCATTAAACCAACTCTGGTTAGGTCAAAAATAGTTCTAAAAGATTCTCTCCTCAGCCCTTGAAAGCAATGGCACAAGTAGTGGTCAATCCCTCGACAAGTGCATGTTAAGTTGAAGCAGTAACAGCATCTTGAAATTGAAGAATGCAAAACAATATAATCACCAAATTAATTTAGAAAAATAGAGAAAAATGCATTGAGCCAACCTACCCCAAGATTATTAGAATAGGTCAAGAAAACAAAAGATATGAATTTTAAAGTTTTAAGACACAAAGCTCCAAGATAAAGTAAAGCAGCAATCAAACATTACTGTTCATAGTTGATACGACTCAGCATGGCAGGGCTCTACAAGGCCAAACCTTTACCATGATATCGTGCTGCTCCAGTTTTCAGGCAGCAAAAAACGAACGCTCTCTTGCCCACCTTCGCTGCGGCCTCACTAGTAAGCTTCAGCACCTTGTCTCAGTCCTCCAGCTATGGAAAACGTTTTGCAAAGAACTGTATTTAGAGTTTGCTGGACAGGACACTTATCACAAAAGTGGCAGATACTGTTATCCACCATGTTAGAAGTGCAATATAGCTATACATTTGTAATAAGGTGGATGGGATATCTGTCACATTTTTACATAGTATACCATTTTCCAAACTCTAAATAAGACTCTAACTCCTACATTTTTCTGTGTGCTAGAAAAGTTCCTACTGGTCAGTCCAACAACCCCTGCAGCCTTATGTCCAGCTTCTAGACACCAGGCCTCTCCAGCCAAGGGCCATATTATAGAGACCCACCTGAGGCTCAATGGGACGCGGTCAGCGGGCGCGCCGGATCTGCGCCGGAGTCGTGCTAGAGTCATGCCCGTTTGCGCCCGTTCGCGCACAGTCGGGCCCAGGGCCAAAATCCCTTGATGTTATCACCTCAGGTCCTATAACATACTCCCGCTCACAGTTACTTACGCTCAAGAGGACACTCCCATCACCTTGCAGCCATTCGATCGACCTTGGCCTCGGCCCCTCCTCCTGTAATAACTGCCCTTTCAGTATCACCGAGGACGTTACCAAAACTACGCCAGTACAAGATAGGAAGACAGCAGACACTGTTCTAAAGATGGCACTAGTTAATTGCCGTTCTTTACCAAGGCACGCCACAGAAATAGCTCTTCTGATCGAAGATCTAAACGTGGACGTTCTGTTTTTAACAGAAACGTGGCTTGGCCCGTCCTCCGGCCCCGATATCACACAGGCCCTACCCGCTGGATATCTGATCCAACATAAAGACCGAGAAATTAAAGTTGGCGGAGGGATCGCCATTTTGTACAGGGAACACCTAACCTGTCGTCTGACTAACACGACTATCCAAGACTGTGAGAGCACATTATTCTCTATCTCCTACTCTCCAGAACTATCTATCTCCGGTCTCTTAATCTATCGCCCCCCCGGCCTGATTGGCCAATTCATAGAAGGACTAATCGAAACTATTCTGGACTCGGCCACTAAGGTATCTAATTTTATAGTACTAGGAGACTTGAATCTTCACTTTAACAACCCTTCGGACACTATCGCCATGGAATTAACTAAAGATCTAGCAGCATGCCAACTCAACTTGATCGTTCAACACCCTACTCACTCTAAAGGCAATCTTTTGGACCCAATCTTCTCCAATGTCGCGAATTTGTCTACATCCGCACCTTATTCTCTCCCCTGGTCAGACCATATGGTAGTACCATTCTTATGGAAAACTAACAGACCCTGTACCAATCAACCCCTTCATAAAATTCTAGGCAGGCGTTGGACAAAGTTAGAGCCTAATGATTGGATAGACTCGTTGAAACAGAACGAACCTATAAATGGTCAAAATATCGACAAAGCCAACACAAATTTTAATCAATGGATAGAACAATCACTAGACAGTGTGCTTCCTAAAACACGCATCTCTAAGAAAAAAGGTCCGAATAAACAGCCCTGGTTCAACTCAGAGCTGAGACTCCTTAAACAGGAGTGTAAACGAGAAGAAAGACAATGTCGAAAATTTTTCGATGAGGAGAAAAAAATTAAGTACAAACTCACTATCAAAAAATACAAGAGGGCACTCAACGCAGCCAAATCCACCTTCTATGCCGAAAAAGTTGAGAAATCCGCCAATGCTCCGAGAGAAATGTTTCAAATTGTAAAAACGTTGATTAAGGCCCCTGAGCCCCCTACATCCAAACTTTCCCCGGAAGAATCCGGTGCTCGTTGCAATGATTTAGCAAATTTCTTTGCCACGAAAATCGAAAAAATTCTACTTTCCCTCCCCCCATCCCCAGAAGTAGAGTCCAATCCTCCATCGAGGGACGATATTAACTCCATCTCACCTTGTTTAGCATTTTTTCACCCCCTCAGTGACGAACTTTTCCCCTCCCTTTTCAACTCCATAAAGAGTGGTTCCCCTCTTGATCCCGCTCCTATGTCCATCTTGAAACTTGTCCTTCCCCATGTTAGTAGAAACATCACTGATCTTGTTAACATCTCCTTGGACTCTGGGATAGTCCCTCAAGATTGGAAACTAGCCATGGTAAAGGCCTTGTTAAAAAAACCAAACCTTAACCCTGAGGATTTCTCTAATTACCGTCCCATTTCCCTCCTCCCCGGTATTAGTAAGCTGGCTGAAAAGTGGGTCAACAAACAACTGGCATCATACTTGGAGTCTCAAAACCTGCTCCATCCCACACAAACAGGTTTCCGAAAAGGACAGGGAACTGAAACAGCCTTGCTGAGGGTGGTTGAGGTATCCAGGAGGATTCTGGACGCAGGTGGCAGCGCGGCCATTATCCTCCTGGACCTCAGCCCCGCCTTCGACACGGTTAATCACCGTGTCCTACTCGCCCGCCTAGAGAGAATTGGAGTTACAGACAAAGCTCTTGCATGGCTTGAATCTTTTCTCAGTAACAGATTCTTTAAAGTCTTCTCAGACACCAACTGCTCCCTCCCAATACCATCACAGTGTGGGGTGCCACAGGGTTCCTCCCTTAGCCCCACACTGTTTAATGTGTATATGGCCCCCTTGGCTGAGGTAGTAGCCCCCTTCGGAATCCAACTGGTGAGCTAGCTGATGACACCCAGCTAGTAGTCTCCCTCACCCAGGCAGACTCCCTTCAAAACAATCTCTGTAGCTGCCTGGTTGAAGTCGCAGGATGGACGGATGCCTCCCAACTAAAACTGAATGGAGGAAAAACCGAGCTGATGTTGCTCGGAAGAAAGGCCTCCTTTAACACCCCCTCCATGTGGCCTTCCTGCATGGGACCCGGGCCCACCCCCAAAACGGAGATAAAAAGCCTAGGGTTCTGGCTCGACACGGAGATCTCTTTTAAAACTCAGGCGAAAAAGACAGTGGCTACGTGCTTCGGTCTAATAAAAACCATCCGGAAAATTCTTCCCCAGTTGCCGGAAACTGCGAAGAAAACCATAGTCCAGTCCCTCATTCTGTCCAGGCTGGACTATGGGAATGCTCTCTACTTAGGAGCCCCCACCTCAGTCATCCGTCAACTGCAGATAGCTCAAAACTCTGCAGCAAGGCTACTTACCGGAACCAGCCGTCGTACCACCGCAGCCCCTGCATTAAGGGCTTTACACTGGTTCCCAATAAAGGAGCGAATCCATTTCAAGACTCTATGTCTGGTACATAAAACTCGAACGGCCCCCCCATTGTGAAGGATATGATCAGACCATTCATTCCATCTAGGCACCTTCGCTCTAACCACCAAAACCTCCTCATAACGCCCAGGACCAATAAAGTCCGGTCTGGGGACTGCCTTTTCTCCCGAAACGCGGCGAAACTATGGAACGCCCTACCACTATCACTTCGTCTAGAACCCAGCCTTCTGGTGTTCCGAAAACAACTAAAAACATCGTTGTTTCTTAGGCCATAAACCAGTCTTCTCTTTTTCCCAGTCTCTGCATCATTTTCCATCCTTCTTCAAGCGCTGGGATGCTTCCGAGTAGCCATGCGCTATATAAGAACCTTCCAATTCCAATTCCAATGGGCATTTGTGATTGCTTTGCACTCCCCAGGGACTCTTTGTGATTATAGCAGGGGCTTGTGTGTCTTCTTGTATAATACTGAAAGCACTGGTGCACATTCAACACCATCGGTTCCTTAAGAGAGCATTCCCTCATTTGCATGGGGGTGTGGTTCCATGCAAATGAGGGAATCACTTTGCCTATGCACCTGGGCTGTATTACATACTCGGGAGCAGAGGCAAATAAGCTCTCAAGAGGCACACTGATAGTGCACAACCTGAAATGTGTTGCACTGTTAGTGTGCCACCTGACTGTAGTTCTCTGGAGGGGGAAAGGGGAAAGGGGAACCTCCGCAGATATCCCCTAGCAGGCAGGTGCAGTCACTCACTGCACCTGCCTGCAAAGGGTTCTCTAATCCCTTTCAAAAGTGCAGCTGGGTGCCGCCTGCACTGTGAAAACAGCTTTAACCCCTTCCATGCTGGGCCGATTTTGCTCGTGTGCTAGTCTTTTAAAGAATCAATGGCTTTATGATGGCCCCCAGCCGTCATGAGCACACGAGCACCGTAATGCATGACGGATGGGGGCCGTCATCAGCATGGAAGGGGTTAAAGCAGCTATTCCATTTTTCACATGAATGCACTGCACTGAGCAGCGTGAGCACTGGGGGCAGTGCATTCTCCCTAATACGGCGTATGTTCCTTGATTGCACTGGGTCACATTTTAAAATATGCTCCCAGCACAATCAAGGAAATTGTTCCATATGTATACTACGTTCACACATGCAACTGAAGAGTCCAGTCCTCTTGGAATAAGAAGTTCTCATGTTTTTGTATCTTTAATGCAGGCAAGCAGGAAGACAACAACTTCAATTTTGGAGAGTTGTTTCAGTCAATGGGTGCCAGAAGACGTTAGTAGTCCTTGAATATTGTGTGAATCCTCTTCTTCCAGCGGGACTCATGGATTTTCTAGCATTACCTTCTTCGGCAGATGAGGTCTTATCAAGTCCAGGAATATTCTGAGGAAGTGGGGGTTGAGGTATCAGATTTTTACTGATCTAGTGATTGGTGAAATTTTACCAGTCTACCATATGTTCTTGGAATTCTACACCTTCCTTAGCACCATTGCCTCTTTACCCTACTGTGAAATGACTCAGAGGTCCTTGCTTCTTGGTGACAGACTCAAGCTGCCAGCAGACAGGCCTGTCTTCAGCTGCTTAGTCACTACCCAATTTAGAGGCAAATTTGCTCCAATATGACATGGTAAAGACAGGTTCTCTCCCCTCCTGTGACTGGAGCCTGGGTGTTTAAGAGGGACCTCAAAATGAATCAGAGAAGCCCTTCTGGAGCTTTCCAACTTAAAAGAGGCAGTGCTAAAGCTGCCCTTTGAATTGCTGATTGTTCCTGCTCATAAGACCACTAACCTCTGCTAAGTAGTCAGAAGTCAATACCCATTTGACTGACAGAACAGATCTTGAGCCAATTTCAGGTTCAGGAAACCCAAACTACAATTTTGTTTATTTACTTTTCTACTTAAGATATCAAAGAAGTGGCTTACCATTCAATAAGATTTTGAAAATGAAGTATGAAATAATTCTGAAGCACATTTTTTTAACTTCCTCCAAGTGAGATAGAAAATAAGAACTGTGGGACATATTATCAAGAACAGGCGATAATGGGCTTGATAATATGCTCTATGGAATTCCAATCGAAGCCCATGTTAGATATGAAGACCGATGAATAAACAGTCTGTATGCATGCTACAAGAGGAGGGAAGGGAATTAGGCTGGTACTTTAATATCGTGCTTTGAGTGACTCATTCAACAGCCTTACGATAGATGGCAGACAAAGTGCATTCTCCCCCCACCACACTGCATGCTTTACAAGGACCCAATCCCACATCAAACTCTGGAGTCGTACTTGATTTTCTGCAGTGTGCTTGTTTATTAAAATTAAGTTCACAGGTCAATTACCTCATTGACCTACCAATCTCTTTATTTATTCGTACATATTCCAACACAGTATTTAAGAGTAAACTTGCACTTATATACAATATATACATTCACCGCCCATTCCCAATGGGCCTTTAATTTGAGTTCAGGGTTGCGCCAGCAGGCCAGAATCCAGATCACCTGCTCCCTTAACGTTAACCCCCTTCTGGTCAACAGAGCCGCAGGTGAGGAAAGCACCCACTTGGGCAACCATAGGCCTCCGGGGTAGGGCTGAAAAGCCAAGGCCACCAGCAGGTCGGCCCCAACTCTCCCGCCAGCCCAGAGTCCATAATGATTTAGCAAACCCGTTCAGAGTTAACTGTCTCTAGACAAGAAGTTCCCGTGGTATTCTTGTCCGGAACCCCGCTACTGCCCTAACTGAATCCTTATTAATAGGGATGGGTGGGTGGGTGTCTTCTCTTGGAGACGTCCGACTCCTGGGCGATCAGCGGACAAAGAGGGGGCCTCTAGGCTGGTCGCGGGCTTTTAAGCCTCGCGCCCTACTATCACTTCCGGGGCGTACCTCGACCCTTGTTCCCATTGGTCCTGGCGCCGCGCTCACTTCCAGGTCACATAACCCGGAAGCAATCCTACTCCGGGTCGGCCCTTTGGCTGCCACTAACGACGCCATTCCCCGAGGGTGTTGGCGCCTTCCATAGATGGCAGACAAAGTGCATTCTCCCCCCACCACACTGCATGCTTTACAAGGACCCAATCCCACATCAAACTCTGGAGTCGTACTTGATTTTCTGCAGTGTGCTTGTTTATTAAAATTAAGTTCACAGGTCAATTACCTCATTGACCTACCAATCTCTTTATTTATTCGTACATATTCCAACACAGTATTTAAGAGTAAACTTGCACTTATATACAATATATACATTCACCGCCCATTCCCAATGGGCCTTTAATTTGAGTTCAGGGTTGCGCCAGCAGGCCACAATCCAGATCACCTGCTCCCTTAACGTTAACCCCCTTCTGGTCAACAGAGCCGCAGGTGAGGAAAGCGCCCACTTGGGCAACCATAGGCCTCCAGGGTAGGGCTGAAAAGCCAAGGCCACCAGCAGGTCGGCCCCAACTCTCCCGCCAGCCCAGAGTCCATAATGATTTAGCAAACCTGTTCAGAGTTAACTGTCTCTAGACAAGAAGTTCCCGTGGTATTCTTGTCCGGAACCCCGCCACAGGACGAGGAGCTTACTGGCGGACTCGACCTCCCCCCCCTGCGCTCAAGAGCTTCGGAGACGGCCCCTAGGACTGTTTCTATGAATATCTCCATACCCGCCTCCGACAGGTGAACTCCGTCCTCCGCGTATAGCTCCGGCCTGTCTGCCTGTATTAATTTGTGACGAATCGCTTTAATACTAGATTTCTGCAGGATTTCCGCCACCGACTGGTTCAGCCTTTTAACAGATCTGTTTATTGCTTTCATGGGTGCGCCCCGAGCCCACACGAGTCTAGGGATGACTTCCGACCATAGTACTATAGCTTCTGGGAAAATGTTTTTGATTGCTGCTAGAGTAGAGAACAGGGACTCCTTCACTTCTCTCCTTCCGCCCGGAATCATATCGTTGCCTCCGCAGTGCAACACGAATACGTCTGGCAAAGGCATGCCTCTGGCCAAGGCCGTTTTCACATCCCTCGGGACGTCCGCCAGGCGCTGCCCGCCTATCCCCACCCAATGATGGTCACAACCTCGCATCATGGTCACCCTGTCCCTGAGTGTCTTTTTGAAGTGCGCCCGGCCCTGCGAATGAAGGAGTGGCCACACCAACAGATTTGGGTTCTCTTAGGGGAGGTACCTAGAGTAAATATGAAGAGTAAATGTGAAGAGATACAGTCAGCCGATTCCAACAACGGGGACGAAGGCTAAAGACATGTTAGACTAATTGCGGGCGAATATAACGTTCGTAACAAGCTGATTTCCAGCGACCCAACCTCTTGATTACCTGTTCGGGTAGGCCTAAGCCAGCAGCCGTTGTCGCTGCTCCAATTCTAAACGAATGTGATGTAAAATCGGCTGGATCAACTCCGATCCGTGCCAGGGTCATTTTAACTACTCGAGTGAACTGGAACCTGGTAAGGGGTAACCCACTCTCATGAATCAAGAGTCTATCGTCCGCTCCCTGGGGCCTGGCTTGGAGGAATAGCCTCAGCAAGTTGACTGGACAGAAGGCCTCACCCTCTACTCTACCAAATTGTAACCAGGTACCTTTACCCAGCGGATCCGTCTTCGATCTTCGCACCCTAAGCCGCAGGACACCTTTTGACTCGATTATATCCGAGCACCTCAGACCCCCTTCCCTATCCGATTTGGACGCCAGAAGTAATTCTGAAATTCGCAGCGCCCCGCAAAAGGCTAGGGTATAGGCCACCCGGAACAGTTGCATCTCATACTGGGAGAAACAAACGAACGGTAGAGCTTCTAAGATTTTAATCAATTTTTCTACGTCTATCGGCCTCCTAGAATCTTTCTCCCCGGGTGCCAGGCGCTCCCAACCTCTCATTGCTCTTCTAACTCTCTGATCTTTTGTCGGATCAGACACCCCCCGTAGACCCGCATAAAATGCTAACGCCGACAACTGTCTTTTCATTAAATGCTACCGACTTCTCTTGCTCTTTCTGCTGCACAATGAAGCCTAATACACTCTGGGGGGCAAAGATGTCCGCTACACCCACACCCCTCAGGTATGCCATATACGAATCCCATGATCTCTGATACATACTCTTAGTCCTTGGGGCCAAGGATGCAGATATCAACTCGGCGGCTGTGGGGCACCAAACTTCCATAGCTCCGCTGGGAAGGCTGACATTGACGTCTCCGCCTGGGGCCAATGCTCCCGGAATTCTGTTAACTTAAAACGAGACAATGCATCAGCCGCTTTGTTTTCTACACCTGGAACATGCTTAGCAGTGAATTGGACATTATGGCTCAGGCACTGCAAAACCAATTCTTTCAATAACCTGAGTACCCAAGTACAGGTAGCCCTCTGGCTATTAATCACCATGACTACAGACATGTTGTCCGACCAGAATACTATACAAAGCTACCACTATGGGGAAAAGTTCTAGAAAGGAAATGTTAGTAGTCAGGCCTCGCTCGATCCTGTCATCTGACCAGCACTGCATACACCATTTTTGACCGAATATAGCTCCGAAGCCAATACTACCTGCAGCATCGGTGAAAAGCTCAAGATCCGTATTAGAAGAACAGGCTGCTCGCCACAACACTGTGCCATTGAAATCCCTCAAAAAACTTCTCCAAATCAGAAGATCCTCTCTAACTTCGGCTGAAAGCCTCACCCTGTGGTGTTTGGCCCGCAGCCCAGACATTGCCCTCGCTGTACTTCTGGAGAAGGCCCTGCCCATAGGAATGACCCGCAGAGCAAAGTTCAGTTGACCCAAGAGGACTTGTAGCTGATGTAAGGTTACCTTCCTTGCCCCCAGGCAGCTATCGATAGCGGCCCTAAAGGCATCGACCTTGACTTTTGGCAGCCTGCACACTCCTGCCGTTGTATCAATCTCTATGCCCAGGAAGGTCAGACACGTGGTCGGGCCTTCGGTTTTCTCCGCCGCCAAAGGTACTCCGAGCGCCTCAGCCAAGCGCTGGAAGCCCAGCAGGGCCTTCCTGCACGACTGAGAACCCTCGGGACCCATGAACAGAAAATCGTCCAGGTAGTGGACTACTGAATGCGAGCTGTCCGAGGCCAGAAACTGCTCGACCGCCCTTTCCAGGAACCTTGCGAAAGTCTCGAAAACTGCACAGGCAATAGAACACCCCATGGGCATGCACAAATCCAAAAAATAGCTACCGTCAAATGTGAAGCCCAAGAACCTGGTATCGTCCGGGTGGACGGGAAGTAACCTAAAGGCTGATTCAATATCAGTTTTAGCCATTAAGGCTCCTACCCCAAACGCCTGCAATTTCTCAATAGCCGTGTCAAATTTGGTATACTTCACCGAGCACAGATCTGGGTCTAACTTGTCGTTGACCGAAAGCCCTGGAGGACTTGAAAGATTATGGATCAGACGGAATTTACCTTCCTCTTTTTTCGGAACTAGACCCAATGGGGAGCAAACCAGGTTATGGGTAGGTGGTTCTGTAAAAGGGCCCCCGACCCGCCCCAATGCTACCTCCTTCATGATCTTCTCTCGAGCTGCCTCCATATTTCGCAACACTGAGCTTTGATTATGAGGTGGGACATTGGAAGGGGGGGCTGAAGACGGGATACGGAATCCAATTGTAAAACCATGCAGTAGGAATTGAGCCTCCTCAAGATTATCGTACTTACTGAGGAGGTGTGTCAGGACATGCCATTTAATTGGAGTTGGAAGCTTTGTCGGGAGTCTTAGTTGGCTTTCCTTTTGGGGCGCTGTGGCTGGGCTGCTCTTTGGGGTTACCAGTTTTCTTAAAACACCTAACCTCGGGATGAGAGGTACCCCCGCAGTAGGAACAGCAGTGTTTGAATTTACACGAGACCCCCCTGGTACACTCATTTCTATTAAACTGCCAGCAGGCCTGTTTTTTCTCACCGACCCCTTTGTCAGTCCGAAAGGACTGGCTCTGAGTTGAGGGGACCGGGGTAGGCGTTGAAGGGGTGGAATAGAAGACTGTATGCCATAAATTAATCTCCCGCTGGTCCCATGCTATACCCGGGTGAACTGCCTTCATCTGTCTGAACATTTTATCGTATTTCAGCCACCCCTGGCCTGGAAACTCTGTTGCCGCTCCATGTATCAGGGATATGTAGCTCATCATTTGTGGGCCTAAAACCGGATACTTCTCAAGCATAACAGCGGCATATATTGCAAATCCCGTGATCCAATTCTTCATGGACCATTCCACCCACGATTTCTTCTGATTGTAATCTCCCTCTTTCCCGCCCTTGGGTTTTCCGGCCGCCCCCCCTGCATTGATAAGGTCGAACACTTCTACGTATTCGCCTCTGAGTATCCTGTCCTTCATTTCTGCTGGCACATGCCAAGTGATCCCCGTGGATGGCGATAAGGTCATTGAGGATGAACCGAACATTAACGGGCTGAATGCTAGTAACGGGGAACCAGCTGGTTGCACCCCCAACCCCCATGCATCTGACCATTAGAGGGACCCGCCACATCAACTACGGCGTTCGCCATTGAGCCCTGACTTGGACCCCCCAGGTTGGAGTAAGCACTCATCGCTAAGGGGGACCCGTGAGCCGTGTAGGCAGGAAACATTGAGCTTACAGGGCTGCTACCTATCGCTTGACCATGCGACCCATATAATTGCATCCCTGGTAACTGGGCGACCCCCCCGGGCTGAACCCAAACTTGCGACACTCCGCTACCCGGCTGTGCCACTACTGGCGGTAACATACCGTGCGGACCGGACCCCCCCACAGAAGTGACGGGGAACCCTCCTATCTGCGTGGGCCTAGATGCATCATACTGCCCGTCGGTGTCATCTGGGCATTATCTGCGCCTGAGTTCGAATCAATTGTCTCTGGCACCTCCTCCTCACCTGGTGATACTGGTCGTGAATCCGTCGGCCTAGACCGCTTGCCTCTTGCCGAGCTTCTAAGCTTTTCTGGGGTATGCTTCGCTCTTTTGCCTCTCCCCCTCTCCTCCTGAGAGTTCGCATCTGCTCTAGCCCCGTCTCTCATATTCTTTAGTACCCAATCCATGCCTTTTTCCCTTGTGAATTCCAGCAGTTCCGTAAAGGCAAGGTATTCCTCATTCTTGGCTGCGGGTTGTTTACCCTTCGGCACCTTTTTCGACGGCATCCTGCACTTAAAGAAAACAACGTTAAAAACTTGTGGAGAAACCCCAAAGGACTTTTAGGCCCACCGCGCCGCGGATGGGCCCGGACCCCAGGGAATCGGATGATCGAGCGCCAGCGCTCGCCCTCCCCCTGGACATGAGGATTTACCACGGCAATCCCCCCCCTGCGATTAATATTTAAATCAAGAGAAATAAACACGAAAGTTGTAAAGAAATCCAGCACACACTGCAAGGCCCGCTAACCTACACCACGAGTCGGATTAACTCTCGCTGTATACTCCTACGCGATGTTCCCACGATGTCTTCTCTTGGAGACGTCCGACTCCTGGGCGATCAGCAGACAAAGAGGGGGCCTCTAGGCTGGTCGCGGGCTTTTAAGCCTCGCGCCCTACTATCACTTCCGGGGCGTACCTCGACCCTTGTTCCCATTGGTCCTGGCGCCGCGCTCACTTCCGGGTCACATAACCCGGAAGCGATCCTACTCCGGGTCGGCCCTTTGGCTGCCACTAACGACGCCATTCCCCGAGGGGGTTGGCGCCTTCCAAAACATCCAAAGTGTTTAATGAAGGAGCGTTAATTCACTTAAAGGCCTGCACTTGTCCTCATCCTGACTTGCAGTCACATCTGCTAATTCTCTGGAATATCTGCAGGTAATAGGGCTATCATTTATGGGTCACTAGAGCTCGCAATTGCAACCCCCGGTGTGCCCCTTGCGTCCTCTTCTTCCCGTGCGATATCTGGCCTCAAAGGCTGCAAAGAGGAACATACGTTTTCTGTTTGTCTTGCTTTATAATAGCATCTTCTGTAGGCAGCTGGGCACAGAGCGAAGTTGAAATCTTTAAATGTTTCAACTTATCCGAACAGTTAAGTTGTTGCCTAACAACACTTTTCAAGGTCTCCAGGTCCCCGTCTCCACCACGGGCAGACTTCCAGGCACTGAGGCTGTGCATTTTGGTGTATTTCCATACTTGCCTGCCCTGCTTACCACTGTTGCTGGACTCCAGCTTTCTTGTGGTATGTGACCTGCACTTTTGCAGAATTAAGCATTTTTGCAACTTGCCAGGAATCAAAGCATTGCAGTCCTAGTAAGTGGCTTCATTTTACTTTTTTCTTTTAAACCAATGTGTGCCTACGTTGTTCCCACAACACTACATAAGGTGGTCTGTTAACCTTAATTATGTATACGCATTACATTTCAATGCCTTATTTATGACACTTTAGACCCGGCTCTGAGTTGCATGATACTGGTAAGGTGGCAACTCTGTACCTGTAAAACCCGATCACACTCCACAAGTACCATGCAATTATGTGTCAAACTCCTTTGGGAATAATTGTCCACACTTGGAATTACGGACCACAATTCTGCACAGTATTTTCTATTTAGAGAGGTTTAACACACACATTTAACACCTGCTCTCAACAACTGGGGCCTCATTTATGAAAAGTGACGCATCGCTGCGTGAAAACAGCGATGCGTCACTTTTCACTGCGCACTACTTGCGACACCAATGATGCGTCATATTTAATGTATGATGCATCATGTCGCAGGGAGTTACAGATACGTCAGTATTTCTGACGTATCTGTAAGTGCAAAAGTGACGCATTGCTGGAGTGTGTCACAAAAGTGACGCAACTCCAGCAATGCGTCCTTTCACATGGGGAAAGCCCCATGTGAAAGGGCTTGCGTCAGTCTTACGCCTGCTGTGAGGCAGGCGCAAGATTTTGACGCAACAGCATCCTAAAAGTGACGCAGTGAAATCTCATAGATTCCACTGCGTCACTATTACGAGGCTTTTTGCGGGGGAACGCCCCCTCTGCATACATTATACCTGACGCAGGTAAAATGTGGCGCAGGGGTTTAAAAAGTGACGCATCTACCTAGATGCGTCACTTTTTAAATATGGCGCACCGAGGCGCATTTTTTACGCCGCTGGTGCGTCACAAAACTGACGCAAGGCCTCATAAATAAGGGCCCTGGTATATATGTGCAGGGAGTTTAGTGTGGGGTGGTGAGGTGATGGGAAAGGTGGAGGGGAAAAGGAAGCTGATGGCTGGTGGAGACCATTAATACTCCCCCCACCCATTGCTTGAGGCAGGTCCAGACTGAAATGCAATCCTTTCCTAATGCCAGTTTACCTGTAGGATTTTCCATCTTGTAAAATACAGTTTGTTGTCCAAGTAAGCAGGAAAATCCAGGTGTGGGAACAACAGCCTACTAATAATTGAGTGAGGTGTATTCCACGGGAAACAACCTTAATAACAAAGCCTTTACAATGAAGGAAGTAAAGAATAGGAAGCTGTTGTTCAGAATGTAGTGGTTTGAAATACTCGTGGTTTAGCATTCGTGATTTAGGAATTCATTGTTAAAGTAGGAGTTGTTAAATCATATATCCCAACTCCTGCTTTTACAACGACTGACCTGAACAACGAATCCCAAACAACGAGCATTCTATGAACCACAACATCATTATCTGCGACCACAAAAAAATGACCTCCTAACTGGCCAATAGATGGCACTATTACAAAGGGAATGGCATGATCAGCAAGAGCAGCAGGTGCGGTGATAGTGAGTGGCCTTGCGACAAGGAGGGAGCGTTTGTGTTTAGTAAGGGTCGCCCAATTAATATTGGCTTACACTGTACCTACCTCACAAATAAAAGGTTAAATGTGTTCTGCAGAATCAAAAAACTGTGGTAACAGAGGATTTAAATGATAATAAAATTGCTGTTTTGGCTAACTTTGTCCTTTACTAAATGAATAAATACAAGTTCCTTGTGGCTTACTGTCTATGTTCTGCCTACACCAAAGTAGCACAGCACAACGTGTTTAACGATTAATACCATGACTCACAGTGTGAACCTTCAAGGGTGACTTAGAGATATGAGCAGACCCTTTATTCTAGTACTCGATTGTCTGAAGAGACCCCAGTCCACCTATTTTGTCATCCAGCGCTCGGACACCCCCCCCCCCCCCCCCATTTCTCTGAGCATGCCTGTAAGCCTCACCTTTCATCTCTCTCTCACAATGAGTTAGCAAAATATTTATATAGAGCTAAATGTACGGGGCTTTATGGTGCTAAAGCTTTTCTCCTGGCTTTGGGGTGACCAAGGATACCAATTGAGCTACTTTTGAGGAGCCTTTCTTTTAACCTCGCAAGATTTGATTTAAGCTTTAGCATTTAACTGTAAGTTCAAATCAATGATACCAAAGCAATATGGATGAATATTGTGAGGTGAGGAATACTTTCCATGGATGTCATTAAAGATCATGGGTGATGTCAGTTTCTATCGCTAGCCTGCCCTTAGCATCCCATGGAACTCCTCTTGTAACCCTCGAGATCAACAGCGGCCGGCTCAAGTAAGCACGGTGGGGTGGGGTGGGGCAGTGGGGCAGGTGAAGAGGGGGTGAAGTCAGAAGATAACGGAATAGACATAATTAATTAAATAAATAATACCTAATCCGTCATATGTTGACTTCCCCCCTGCGATGCCCTGTCCCGTCCCACTGCCTCACCGCGCTTACCTGAGCTGGCCGTCGGTGCTTGAGATGCAAAAGTAGTGCCAGGCAGAGAAAGAAAACTGAGCTAATGCATCCTGTTTACATTCTACTTCACAACATGAACTGAAATAATTTCATTTATTAGACTGTGCTATAAACATCTAAATTATTTATTTTGCAAAATAGGTGTTGTGAAATAAATGCACAAACTAATTCGTTAAAATTATGCTATCATACAGAGGTGTTACAAACATTTTCACAGCAGCCCCAATGTGCTGGTTACTACTGTTAATTGTTGCCCTTTTACTGCAAAAGCAAAGTATGCTTCAAAAGCAGAAGGCAGGGAAGGCTTAGTAGACCCCCATGCTGCACATATCCTGACAAAGAAAGTATAGAGGTATGCTGATGTGTGACCAATAAGTACTATGGTAATCCTTATGGAGCCAGTAACAGCACTTACCGACGTAATGATCTGTGGAAACTCCATGGAACAGGCTCATTTGACCTATAATGTTCAGCAACTGATAACAGCTAAAATGACTGGGTGACGTTTTGTATAGAAATGGGAAATTGTGAAAGAATTACCAGGGTATTAGTATGCAATATTCCTGATTTCCTGCATGGTTTCTAATTTCCGAAGGTATCCTCAGTCTAGACCTCGTAATCCCCAGTAATTAAGCACATCCTACGAAATTACCTATGCCCCTGGTACCTTTAATTCTGAGGAGTCTTTGGTTTGCTGTCATGTTGCTTTAAATACGTTTCTTGCTGGGTTATGTAATGTTTTGTTTTAATCCTCATTCTATTGTAGTTTGGAAAAATGTACAGGTCCAGCAGGACAGTTGCTGGGAATAAAGTCCTGTGTAGGTTGCGCCCTACCTTGCTCCTGTGCTTTTTTTTTAATAAACCTCAACTTCTTTATTATACTCAAGAGTCATACTTTACAATTGGCGACATGGTGGAAGAAGAAGCACTAGGAAATCCCTGGACCCATTTTAAATTTTTCTTCACATCCTATTCTGGATTGGATTTCTTGCATCATATTCCCTCAAGCTGATTCAAGATTTCGGTGATTTCTGATCTTAGAAATTACTTGAGTACTTTTCTGGGAATTTTTTTAAAAAACTGAAGCGTGAGAACTATTCTGGGAAGTGACTATCTACTTTTAGATGTAACCACGCTATTCAACTTTACTGCGCTGATTAACGAGCTGCATATTTGTTAATGGGAGGCTTTCTCGTGGGTGTCTGCCTTGACTAATTGAGCTGCGTGTTTTTGGGATCAATGTTCTTGATTTCGTCAAGTATATTCAAGAGCATCTTACATTCAAGCGCATCTTACATTCAAGCGCATCTTTTGAAATTTAATGTTACCTTGTTGGAAGGCATAAGGCGAGGAAACTCTTTGCTGATTTCATCCTTGACAACGCTGCTTGGGCATTCTTCTCCTGATGCGCATTCTACTTCTGAGCCTTCAACGCTGTAACGCAGTTTCCTTTTCCGACGCGGACATCCTATGTCTTCTGTGATGCGAGGATTCATCGTGCTGATCACATGGCGCTTATGCAGTGATGTAAGATGTCGACGGCCATTTCAAGTTTCCTTGACTATGAAATTCAACATTTGGAAACTGAATCCTACGATAATTTGCTTGTTTGACATCTAAACATAATACTTTAAAAAAAAGGGAGATTTACTATATTTCATCTGCCTTTCTTCAACAACTAAATAAGAGTAAAGGAGATCTATTTTTTTGCCAAGATTCTTGTATGGGAACTTTTAGTAAGACTTGTTTTTCCAATTTATATTAATTAATATTTTGATTAACCCTTTATCTATTTTAGGTTGTCAACTATGGCTTCGCAAAATTGTACTATTCAATCGCCTCAGGCATTTTGGCCTACAGGTTCTGAACCATACATGAAGGGGTTGCAATGGAAAGCTTACTTCCTTAATTTCATTGAGACTATCTACGAAGATGGTAAAATGAAACCTGAAAGGGAAAATACATTATTTTTACATTCTGTTGGTGCTTGTGGTCTAAAAATGTATAAAACTGTTGGAGGTGGTGATGCAAATGTATTTACTGATATTTTAAAAGATTTTGACAATCAATTTTCTCCCAAGGTTTGCATAGGTATTACCAGATATAAGTTTTTTCGTAGGAAACAGCTTCCTGGTGAGACTATTGATGTTTATGTTTCTGAACTTAAAAAAATGTCTGAAGATTGTAAATGTGATCACCTTCAAGAACAGTTCATTAGGGATCAAGTTGTTATGCATGCTTCAGATCCAGCTATTCAGGATAGGTTATGGATCAATGGGGATTCTGACCTCAAAGATGTTTTAGCGATTGTCAGGAAGGCTGAATTATCTGGTAGAAGCGCTAGAGCTATTAAGTTAAACGATAAAACTGTTCCTGAAAAAAACTGTAATTAATCAAACTATTTCTAAAGTTCAAAGCAAACCTAGATTTAAACAGAAATTACATAGTAAAAGCCAACCTCAAGAGGCCAAAAAGAGTGAGCAGCTAAGATGTTTTCGCTGTGGCAGTGACTCACATTTAGCTAATAACAAGTTATGCCCAGCTCTAAAAGAAATCTTTTCTAATTGTGGTTTAATAGGACACTATTCAAGAGCTTGCAATAGAAAAAAAAATAAAAAAGTGAAAGTTATCTGTGACTCTTCTTCAGATGATGAAGAGTGTATTGTAAAGAAAGTCATGCATTGTTCTATGGAGGAGAAGTGTGATCATAAACCTTTAGAAAAAGTTTTTATTTTTAACATCAATGACTCTTTTCATAAAGAGATTAGGAAAAGACCAATTTGTAACATGTTGATAAGTGGAGTTCCAATTAATATCTATGCAGACTCTGGTTCTCCATATACAATCGTTAATGCGAAGGTGTGGAATTCGGATTTTGCTCGTTATTTAGGGAACACTCTTTATGAGTCGGATATTTCTCCTGAAGGATATTAAGGAGGAAAAATTGACATGATGGGGTTTAGACCGTTGAAATTTGGATTCAAAGGAAGAGATTCTCTTGGCAAATTGTATGTTGCTAAACGTGGACCGTCTGTCCTTGGTTGGCATTACCAAGGGGATTTAGACATCATGTTAGCCCTGATCCTGTTCTCATTATTAATGAGGGTGTGGAAATTGGTAATCACTTGTTAACTAAATTTCCTAATGTTTTTAGTGGTAAAATTGGTACTTTCACACCGCATTGTTTTGAAAACTGATGCCAATCCCAAAACATTTAAGGCAAGAAACATACCTATTTTAGTTCGTGACGAAGTGGGAAAAGAGTTAGAAAGACTAGTCAATGAGGATATAATTGAACCTATTGAATACTCGGAATGGATTTCAACAGTCGTTGTTGCCAGAAGTGCCAATGGCAAGATTCATCTTTGCATTGACCTTCGTCATTTAGACAGCAATATTGTTGTTGATAAATTCCCTTTAACTAAAATTTCTGAAATGTTGTCTTCAGTAAATGGTGCTTCTATATTTTCTACAGTCGATTTATCCTCGACATATCACCAAATTTTACTTAATGAGGATAGTAAACAGTTTACTGCTTTTATTACACCCATGGGGAGTTATCAATTTAAGAGAATGCCATTTGGTTTGGCTTTGGCCGCCGCCATCTTTCAACGTATTATGCATCAGTTATTTGGTAAGCACCCTAACGTTAGATTTTTCCAGGATGATATCCTTATTTTTGGTAAGGATAAAGCTGAGCATAATACTGCTTTGGAAGAGGTTTTAACTATTCTTGAGAATAAAGGTTTGACCATAGAATATTCCAAATGTAAATTTGGTGTTAAATCTGTTACGTACTTAGGCCATGTGTTATGCTCTGATGGTGTTTCTACCAAACCTAAATTAGTGGATGCTATAAAAGAAGCTCCACCTCCCGCAAATAAGGATGAGGTTTGTTAATTTTTAGGTATGGTGGAGTTTTATGCGAAGTTCATTAAAGGATTCTCTAGTAAAGTTTTTAACATCAGACAATTAATTAAAAGCAATGTGAAATTTGTATAGTCAGCAATTTGTGAGAACCAATTCAACAACATCAAGATGGAAATCATTCATGCACCTCTTTTGAGTCCTTTTGACCCAGATTTGAAGTCTGTGATTACAGTGGATGCTAGTAATAAAGGTTTAGGGGGAGTACTTTCCCAACTTGATACTAGTGGTAAAGAATGCATTGTTGCATTCACCTCCAGAGCACTATCCACTCCTGAGAGTAAATGTTCTGTGATTGAGAAGGTAACTTTGGCTATGGTTTGGGCTTTAGAACACTTCCGCAGTTTCATATGGGGTAAAAAATGTGTTGTAAGATCAGACCACAAACCTCTTACCAAACTTCTTTCTACTGATGGAATTTACAATGCTACTGCCAGGATAGCAATAATGTCTATGAGTCTTCAGGATTTTTTAGTTAAAATTGAATATGTACCTGGTAAAAGTAATGTTCTAGCGGATTTTTTTGAGATTTCATGAGTGATGTCATGAGTTTTGTCACTGACCATGTCATGAGTGATATAGTATGTTATGTCATCAGCAGTGCATTGCAGGTGCGCGAGTTATAGTTAGCTGAAATAACTATAACGAGGAATTTCAATGGTTTTGTATTAGTGAAATGTCCAGCTAACTATCACATGTGTGAAACCTATGGTTTTTTCAGTGAATTTGCAAGATTTTTTAAATGCTAATTCCTAACTATAACGTGTGTGAAACCTATGGTTTTTTCAGTGAAATTGCAAGGTTTTTTAAATGCTAATTCCTAACTATACCATGGCTGAAACCTATGGTGTTTTCAGTGAATATATATATGCACTGGAAAACTAAACACCCACTTCCTATACAAAGAAATGGAAAGTTTGCATCTCTACAACCTCTCTAATTTTTCACCTTAGTCATCTTCCGCTCAATCAACACAACAACCACAAATACACACACCTACTTGCTACCATTCTTGGCTGAGCTTATCAATTATTCTTCTTTATTTCAAATTCAAAGGGCAGGCCCTTTATTCAGCCTTCTTGGTAACTACTTCCCATGAATAGCAGTGGGTAATTTTCACACTTCCGTCCTTTCTTGCGTTTTTTGTATCACACACTGGGGTAGGTTTACAAGCACCTTGCACCACTTTTGCATCATTTTTCCCACAAGCTTGTAAATCTACCCAACTTTTTGTACTTTATGCACTATCTTTCTTCCTTCGATGTGGTACTAGTTTCTCTTGCTCCCACTGCGGAATCCAACACCCTATTCATGTAATGACCTGGAAATCCAAAGATCCACTTCACTGACAATGCAGTGGGTAGTTTGCGACTCTCCAGCCTTTCTTATTGTTCACGTTTTTCATCTACCACTCAATCTACACATCATCCACACATACGCACATCTAATTGCTGCATTCCTTAGCTGCGATTATCAACTATTCTTCTATTTTAGATTCAAAGTGCAAGCACTTTATCAAGAATTTTTTATTGTAACTACTGTTCCAGGAATTCTGCTCATACACAGAACTGTGCATAAAGACTTAGGACCTCAGTTATGTTGGGTTATGTTATGTTAAAAAATGTTGTACCGCGCACGTTCACCGAAACGGTTTCTTGGCGCTCATAACAGATACGGCGGTCACGGGCAGGAGTTTCACTCATAAGCAGCTGTAAAAAGGAACGTCTTCAGTGACCTATGAAAGCATTCATAGGGGAGACTGTGACGAAAGGAGGAAGGGAGGGAGTTCCAAAAGGTGGGGGCTAAGAAAGAAAACCAGAGACCACCATGTTTCTTACGTTGAATTTGAGGGATACACAAAAGATTATTAGCAGAGGAGCGGAGGTTGCGAGTTGGTATATATTGCTTAAGGTTGGATGAAATAAAAGCAGGTGCAAGATTGTGAAGGGCTTTGAAGATAGTGCATCCAAGTTTAAAGGTGCAGCGTTTGGCCACCGGAAGCCAATGAAGGCTCCGAAGTAGTGGTGAAACGGGCTGGTGCTTTGGCTGATGGAATACTAAACGGGCGGCCTGATTTTGTATCAGTTGTACCCTCTGGAGCTGATAAGAGGGAATCCCTACATATAGGATGTTAGCGAAGTCGATCCTGGAGATGACAAGAGCCAGGATGACTAAGATGAGGGCATCTCTGGTGAGGAATCTACAGATCTTGCGAATCCTGCGCAGGTGGAAAAAGCAGGACGATGTGACTGCCGAGATCTGAGACTTCATAGATAAGTCTCCAGAGATGACAACACCGAGGCTTTTCACAGTATTTACCGGTCGAGGGGGGACCCCGAGTAAGAGGGGCCAAAAACTGTTGTTCCAGGGATTGGCCGGCCCGCCCACCAGCACAAGTTCGGTCTTTGAGGGATTTAGCTTGAGCTGGCTGTGGGCCATCCAGTCAGAGATGACTAGCATGGTGGTTTGGAAGTCTGTGAGGGAGGAAGAGGAAGTGTCAATGGGGAAAATCAACTGCAGATCGTCTGCATAATTAAAAATTGTTGCAGGGGACTTACGGAGGGAAACCATGAGGGGCTGCATATATAAATTAAAAAGGAGGGGGGATAATGCTGAGCCCTGAGGGACTCCACAGGAAAGGAAGGAGGAGGAGGCACAGAAAGTAGAGAGTCGAACAGCTTGAGAACGTTTGTCCAAGAAAGAGCGGATCCAGTCCAGAGCCACGGCCTGGATGCCGGCATTTCTGACACGGTCGATCAGTATGGAGTGATCGACCGTGTCAAAGGCCGCCGACAGATCTAGTAGGACGAGGGCTTGATGGATGTTGTTGTCGGCACCAGTTCTAAGGGTGTCCATAACGGCGGCAATAACCGACTCCGTAGAATGGAGCGGTCGGAAGCCAGCCTGCTGAGGGTCCAGAAAGGAAGAGCTCTCAATGAATGCGCCTAGACAGCGAGTAACATAAGTTTCCAAAATCTTTCCTAAATAGGGAAGAAGGGATATGGGCCTGTAATTACTCATGACCAGAGGGTCAGCGTTGGCTTTTTTCAGAATGGGTAGCACCACTGCCTGTTTAAAGGAGTCCGGGACTACTCCAGTGGCCAACGAGGTGTTCAGAAGAGTCAAGGCAGGGTCAGGGCAGGCCAAGAAGATTTCTTTAAGGATCTGGGGGGGGCAGCAGTCCTTAGGGGACCCCGAGCTGACTTTATGCAGGAGTCTCTGGAACTCAATAATAGAAATGGGGGGGAAGATATCAAGATGCTGCGAGTTTTTGGGGGGTAGTGGAAAAGAGAGGGAGGATGGGGGCAGAGGTTTATTATTTTTGATGGTGGCGATTTTGTCCTGAAAGTATGTGTTTATTGCATCACAAAGGTCCTGGGTAGGCACGGGGGGAGAGTGACCCGGTCAGGAAGGGAGAGCTCGTTAACAATGGAGAATATTTCTTTTGCCTTGGAGGCAGACTCCATTATTTTACAGGAGAAGTAAGTAGTTTTAGCCTCGAGGATGGAGGCTTTATAGATTTTTTAGGAGGTTCACAAATTGCAGCTTGAGAAGGGGATCGTAATTTCGACGCCATCAGCGCTCGGCCTGGCGAAGAGCAAGTTTGTCGAGTTTTAGCTGGTCCTTGAACCATTGCTGGGCGTCATGAGGGCGCATAGCTTTTATGGATTTTAAAGGGGCTAGAGAGTTGCAGGCCGATAACAGCCATTGTTCAAGGGTGGAAGCTTGATGAGTGGCTGAGCCGGAGAGCAGAGGAGCTGTAACTGCCAGCAAGGAGTGAAGTTCCGGTAGATTCACTTTCTTCCAGTTACGAGAAAGAACGTTCGTTGTAGGGGGGGCACGGCGAGGAGTCGATAGATCAACTGTAAAAGATATAAAGTAGTGATCTGACCAGGAACATGGAGTTACCAGAGGGGGGCGAAATATCAAGGTTGGCCGTCCAGACCTGGTCTAGGATGTGCCCCTTACAATGGGTAGATGTCGAGATGAGTTGCCGGCAATTCATACTCTTGAGAAGATCTGAGAACTCTTCTGAGAGGCAGCTTTCCCGCGGGTCAGAGGGCCAGTAATTGAAATCGCCAATAATAATAACTTTAGCGTTATTGATGATTAATTTAGAGGCGAGAGCCCCAATCTGTTGTGGAAAGGAGGGCATATAGCCAGGGGGTCTGTACACAAGGACACAGGTGAGGGGGGACCGAGAAGAGCAAAGTTTGATTGCAAGGAGTTGTGTATTGGGGATTACAGTACAGGCTAAGGAAGAGAAAATATGTTCTGTACGAATAATGGCTGCGACTCCGCCACCAGCTTGCCCCCCTGGTCAATTGGATTGTAAGATGTAGTAACCAGTGGGGATGGCAGCAAGGATGTCAGGAGCGGAGTCGTCAGTTAGCCAAGTTTCTGACAGTAGTAAGATATCCACAGCACTGTCATCTAGCAGACGGAATATTTCCAACTGGTGTTTCACCGTGGACCGGGTATTAAGATATAAGATGGTCAAGGAAAGTGACCTGGCTAAGGGTGGAGAAAGCATCAATGGTGCCATTTTAGGGGAGATGGGGGAAGGACCCAAGCACAAGGAGGCAGAGGGAACTAAAATGCCGCAGTCGTGAGCCGCTCTAGCAGCACGAGAGGATAAAGGAACAGCATGCCGAAGAGCGAGTAAATCGGCAGACGAGTATGTGAAAGTTTGGGCAGGGTGTATGGCCTCTGGCCGCGATCGGCCGCGGACGGGCGCAGACGGGCTGGACTTAGGCTCGACTTCGGCGCGAAGTCGGCGCTCCCATTGCGCTCTTCCGCTGCGCTTGCGCCATATTGCCATTTTAAGGATCCTAAGTGAGCCACTAGACCGCTAACCTGCGATGTGTGGGTGCAGGGCGGAAGTGGTAGCGGTAAGATGGAAATGGCGCTCGAGAAGGTGGCCCTCCGCACAAACGGCACTATGCCGGGGCGGAACGGGGCCAGGAGCGATATGAGGCAGGTGAGAAGCGCTCATACAGAATGTGCAGGCTAACAGTTAAAATTCACACACATGAATTAAACGAACGAACATTTTTAAAAACAAGCTATTAGTCAGCTGTAAAGTAAATGGCAGGAGCATCAAACATGAGCAGCCTCAGTCGCCGCGTCTGTCATTTGATTAAAAGCGTTTGCGCGCTAGATAAAGGTTACCCTGCCTGCAGCCACTAGACCGCTAACCTGCGATGTGTGGGTGCAGGGCAGAAGTGGTAGCGGTAAGGCGGAAATGGTGCTCGAGAAGACGGCCCTCCGCACAAACGGCACTATGCCGGGGCGGAACGGGGCCAGGAGCGATATGAGGCAGGTGAGAAGCGCTCATACAGAATGTGCAGGCTAACAGTTAAAATTCACACACATGAATTAAACGAACGAAAATTTTTAAAAACAAGCTATTAGTCAGCTGTAAAGTAAATGGCAGGAGCATCAAACATGAGCAGCCTCAGTCGCCGCGTCTGTCATTTGATTAGAAGCGTTTGCGCAGTAGATAAAGGTTACCCTGCCTGCAGCCACTAGACCGCTAACCTGCGATGTGTGGGTGCAGGGCGGAAGTGGTAGCGGTAAGGCGGAAATGGCGCTCGAGAAGGCGGCCCTCCGCACAAACGGCACTATGCCGGGGTGGAACGGGGCCAGGAGCGATATGAGGCAGGTGAGAAGCGCTCATACAGAATGTGCAGGCTAACAGTTAAAATTCACACACATGAATTAAACTAACGAAAATTTTTAAAAACAAGCTATTAGTCAGCTGTAAAGTAAATGGCAGGAGCATCAAACATGAGCAGCCTCAGTCGCCGCGTCTGTCCAGTGAATTACAGTGTACCAAAACCCACCTTACTACACAAACCCCCTACCAGGCTAGCAATCAGTGACTCATTGGTTCTTCACCCTAGAGCAAAAACACCAATGACTAGTCAACCCAGAACATGCGACTTAAATTAAATGAAGTAAAGTGGATAACAAGAGCACTCTTTCATTATAGTCTTACACCAGTCCAAAACAAGATGTAAATAAAGACACATGCAACTTTGAAATGTTTCCTTCTAGCACCATAATCTCATGCACAGTACCTTAGATAATACAACCAAACATATTATCAGAAACAAGGTTGTCAGCATTGTTACTATTCTATGAAAAACAAACGGAAAAAGCATCCTATGATGCTAAAGGTAAACACATTTAAAATATACCTACATTTCACCCTCCCTACCTAGCAGATTAGTTTATAACTACAAAAGTCTCATAGGATTACATAGGCAGAGCCATACCTCTGGTACTCAGCAGTAGTGGATCACATTCAGTGCTCCACAAACTGTAAAGATACAAATGTTCTCCAACTGTGTGTAACTTTGTCTCCACAATGCATTATGAAACGCGCCAGTATCAGAGGTGGCCGCAGCTGCATATGTGTTATGGCTCAAACATGCGAGGATCATTCTGAATAACAGACACAGTATTCAAGATAACCTTGATGTTCCATGGTCTCACTATACACACAAAACTAGCGAGGTAGTTTAGAAATCTACCATACCAAATTATTCACATATAAAGCAAAATACTCAGCCTTCTCTAAACAATTTCACAAGTACGTGTCGTGTGCAAAGCAGAGCAGGAAAGCAAAAATAGCGTGTAAGCTTCTAATAAACCCATGCTAACTTAACAGGGTGTGAGTGCAAGGCTCAGCCCCACGGCACCCTTCCTTGATCGAAGCACGTGATATAAACGTGGGCGAATTAGGAACGCAGAGTCCAAGCCTAAAAAGCAAAGTCAAGTTCACATTTCCCCAAAAAAGTTATTCGCTCTTTGATTGAAAGCAGTAGCTAAATAATAAATACATAGAAAAATCAAAAAGTCTTAATCCAACAGTGTGTAAGCACAGTATGTAGCAACAGCCTCCAACAGGAAGTCATTGCTCTCATCTGAAATCTTTTCAGCCATCCAATTCAATAGTGGGAATGAACATACATGTTCCTCAACGACCAGAGCCTCTATCACCATCGGAGGAAAACTCGGGTCGTCTTCAATGTATCTGCGTGCCAAGAACTCAAGCGCCGCTGCAAAAACATTCCAATATCCCATTATTCCATGTATCGCTGCTAAGGCCATAATACCACTGCCAGACCAGAGTACGTCATGAACCACTAAGGGGCTCATCAGCTGGTCCTAATCCGCGTTGGGAGACACCGTACTGCAAAGCCACAAATCCAGGGCCCAGTCGAAATCGCAGCTCAGGCAATGGAACACAGGTTGAACGCATGTGAAAAAGGAAAATCGAAACGGTAATCCATAAGCTGAACTCAATGTAGCCAGAGGCAGTGCTCCGTAATAACTAAGGAATTGGTTGCGGAGCAGCAATAGCCGAGGAATATTGTCGTGTGCTGTAGGATGTGCATCCATATTTATGTAAACAAATTAATAAAAGCACACCGGCAACTAATGCGAGTATTAAGCGCAATTCACCAAAGATGCTGGAGAAAATTGAATGAAAAAAATCCCAAAAAGACACCAAATATAGTTTCTACAGAAGTCACAAAGCCACTACTTCTAACTTTTAAAAAAGTAAGGTAACCCCGTAGTCAAGGACACATTAAAGATACTCTAAATTAACTCCCAAAAATTCAAGAGCACGTCTGTAGTTAATAAAGCATGCACTTCTGTGCGGGTGTTTGCTACATGAAGGACAAATGTTTCTGTAGCAGATATAAGAGCAACATTTTTTTGAGACAATAGCGCTCTTATACGACTCATTTGGTTGACTCTGCTTTCGAGGTCGAAATTGACAGCCAGATGGAAACATCCAGCTTCCCACACAGAGAAGTTAACACAACTTGTTTTTAATCAAACCACACGCTCAGTTACCGTAATCATGTAAGCGATGCCTGCCAACATTGCACAACAATCTCCCATATTTCAAAGAAAATAACTCCCGTTTTCAGTAAACTGAACGTTGTTATGATAGCAGGTGTCGGACTACCTTTGAAAACTCACTCCAAATTAGGCGCATCTTGTTTACAAGAGCCATGCAATTGTATGTGTCTACAAATTAAGGAGTGATCTGGTGCTATTGTGCAATCCTCGCCATTCACATAGACTTCTTTTTCCTCCCTCAGGCACCTAAATGGCAATACCAAGCTTCATGGAGATAAGCGCTGCCTAAACATTCATATCTGCCTATAGCATAGTATTTCATGCAAACCTCAAACTTGAACAGGTTAAAAAATAACATTATGATACTGTGGATAAGCCACACACCTAAATTGGCTCTCCAGCTAGTGACCACTTCTAACCATTCTCATAGCGCGCCCTGTACTCTGATTTGACAGTGAGACAGTGATCGCACCATAGTTTGTACTGCTAATCATTCTCAGCATACGCTACGAATACGCTTTGACGTTACGTGTCACATCAAAGCTTACGTGTGACGTTATGTACGGTGCCCTGTACAAAAAAGACGCAAATGTTTTTAATTGTTTAAAAACATATATTCATGTATTTAATGAACATGCTAACAGAAGACTTAATCTAGGATAATTATGAAATCATTTTTTTTAAGTTTTAAAAATCCTATATTACTTCTATATTGTATGAGTGGAGTTGCGTGGCCCTCTGCCTGGTGCCCTAGACCCCACCACGCCCAGACCCAGTTCATAAGCACGCGTTATCATCACCACAAAACCTTTAGCACGCATATCGCTTTACCACACATGCTTTTACAACTAGTATGCATTTACCACGCATTATAAACGCATAATCTTAATAATGTTTTTTTGTTGACGAACACGCGTTGTAATGGCTGTGGCTTACGTCCTTCAAATTAGTTTCTAGGTATACGTTTGACCAAGTCTCCTAAGATCGGCGGCCAAGGACAAACACTGTGGTGTCTGTGGCAGGAAATCGCATAGATCACTGAGAAAATATGCCCAGGGTAAAATGAAAGTAACAGGTATAATAAAAATAACTGCGTAAAACTACTAAAATGGCGGTTGGACGGAGTATGTAATCAACGTTTGGCGCCTCGACACTACATTTCAAATAAATATACATACAATATATTTATTGATATATTACAAAAGTATTGCACCGGATGACACACACGACCCAGGAAAAGAAAGCACCAAATTTAATACCAAAAATCAGGAGAGGTTTGCTTGGTGAACTTGAAGAAAAAGAAAAAAAGTGCACCTGCAAACAAGGCTGCGCATGCGTAGAGAGTACAACTGATGCAGGAAAAAAAACGGAAAGTTGTACATACTGTCATAGAAATATAGCTCTAAAAATTGCCCCCGGAATTTGCCCCCCGAGACTAATAATTAAAACTGACTTCTATTTTTTTTTCCCTTTTCCACCGCATACGAGTACCATATGCGTACGCCGGGATTTTTTATCTTAAAAAAATGAAAATTGACCCTAAAAATCCATGTACGACCCCCTGAGCAAGCCTAGAGAGTCAGGATATTTCTACCCTGCCCCCTTTCCTTATTTCTCAACTATGTTTTACTGTTTTCTTGTGACTCGCTTCTAGTGACGAACAAAATGGCTGCCAACACTTCCTGGTTTGCAGTGTTCACAGACAGTTGACATCCAATCAGCATGCAGCTCGTGCTTGTAATTGTACGAATTTCAGTACGCGTGTCGGACTCCGTCTCTAGATATCGCCATGATTTTACTTGTAATTTTCTCAGAAACGTTTTGAGACCCCCCTTTTTTCTAGGCCCCCACTTGATGAATCACCCCTACACTTTCAGGGAAGGAGTGGAACCGAGCAGGCCATTGTCTTGGAGAAATTCACAAAGATTCGTCCACCAACGCCAAAGTTATTCCAAATAGAATGTTGTGGATTTCCTATGGAAAGTAGGTCCTAACTATGACTACCTACTGGCGACCGCCAGTAGGCCATATGTATATATTACTAAATGTTCCTTTTCCTTGTTGCTTTACCTAAGAAAGACGGAATGAACACCCCTACTCTTGTGCTTCATTATTTTATTTTTCGTGCATTGGCTGCAATGACGCATTTCAGGCTTCACCGAGCCCTTGATCACATGAGGTGCCACGTAGGTTATCCCAATTTTTAAAGTGACATTGTGCTCTGTTAGTGCAATGAACATAGAAAACATACTTCCAACACAAATGCTGTATCGATCCTTGGTACATAGTTGCTAATGTATAAATATTTTCTGTTTTATAATGTTGCATCAGGTGATACTTCCTTAACCAGTTGGCTGCTAGTGGTTTTGCCCTCCTGTGCTGGAAAGTAAGATTTATCATTGTTCATGACAAGGTCAGCTCGTCATAAGCACAGCTCCACTGTGCCTCATGACAAGCTGAGCTCGTCATGAGCAGCGAAGGGGTTAAATTGTTCAATACATTAAACAATTCAAAATATTTAATAAATTATTGAGCTTGGCTGTATGTCCGTAAAATACGTTTTAATTGTAGTAAAACACAATAAAACAACAGTAAAGCATGCCTCACCAATAATGATCTTCCATATTGATAGCGTTTTGTTTTTAAACAGTCCAATGTTATTATATCCCATTTTTTCAAAACACTGTTTGAGGAATCATATATTGTGCAAATACACGATTTAAATAACTGTATAAATACTAGCCCTGGGCGAAGCACTACGCTACGCTCGCATAGTTTGCCAAGTTTGCACAACTTCGCACTACGCGAGCTGCACGTAGCACAGTGCGAACACGCGTAGTGCAGCGTAGCGTAGTGCAGCGGTCATTTTTTGCTTGTTTGCGGTCCTCAACGTCATGTTTGCGACCAGGAGCAAGCAAAATGACATCCCGGCAAGATTCTCAATGCGGGGAGGTCAGGTTTCTCATTGCGAGTGGTATCGCATGCTCGCAACCGCTTGCGATGAGAAACTACCAGTTCGTGTTGAGAAAGCTGCTGCTCGAGTAAAAATCTACTCGAGCAGCAGAAAACTACAGCTTGCACTGTGCAAGATGCCATTTTCAATGATTGCAATCATTGAAAACGCATCTTGCACAGTGTGAAAATGCTACTACGCAGCTCGCGTAGTGCTATGTGAAGTTCGCATAGTGCGAAGTGCACTTCGCGTAGCTTCGCGTAGCGCTACTTCGCGAACTACGCCCACCCTTAATAAATACCAATTAAAAATACGTTCTGATTGCCACATAATAAAATCATTGTTTTTATGTGTGTAAACATAAATCCTTGACCGCAATATGGGTTCCTGAGTTAATATTTGTGTTGTATTTATCTGTGCTAGCACAATATTATGATATTGAGCCTCAACCCGAGGCTCTAATTGAAATTAAAACATTATTGCAAAATTCTATACCGTACAATGATAAAGTACAAAATAGTGCGCTAAAGTGCCAAGTGTTTCTTTGCTAGTCCACATAATAATTAATTAAATAGTCACCGTGCATGTAAACAATGTTATTGTGTCATGAGCCCATGAACACTAATGACAGGAAAACTGTTATGAAAGGGAGGAGAGGTGTGATAAAAGCTGTTTAATTATGTAAACATTGCTATATTAAAATCAAATGATATACTGTTTTCATATTTTATGGTTTCTACCTTGATTACAGCCCTGTATTTAATCCTGCTTAGTATTAAATCCATGTGGATTTTTGCTGTCTAATTCTAATATCAGTTTTGTTTCTAACCGCCTGAGTATTGCATCTCTGTTCCCAACTCTTCGGAGAGGGGGAACATTATCAAATACTCAGTACTTCAACTCTGTCAGATTTGTATTGTGGATCTCGTTGAAGGGACGAGCCAACGGATATGTACTATCGTTATTCGATATGGCCCTTAGCTGCTGTAAAATTCTCTTGACCTGATTATCCGCCTCATGGAACAAAGCTGTCCCAAAAGACTAGTTCAAAGATCCAGAAAAAGAGCGTGGTACAACAACATAGAATCTCTCTTGACTCCCAAAATACGCCCCACCGCCACTGACAGAATGGTGTGTGTTTCAACCTACAGCACCAGAAGCAATGAGATTAGAAGATTAATTAATGGACATTGGGATTGATATCAGACATCTTGGAAGTGCAGGAACCACCGCTGCACGCTTTCAAAAAGGCCAAGAACATCAAAGGTCAAGTTGTTCGCTCCTTACTAGATGCCCCCCCTACCCAACTATCCAGTCGATGCGGCACCTACCTGAAATAGTAGGCCATTTTAGGTGCACAAAATGCAAGGCCTGCTCTATGTGCATTGAAACTAAAAATTTCAACTACAGAGACAATATAATGGACTTACAAACATTCACCAATTGCAATACTGCAAATGTCATTCATGCAATTCTATGTTCATGTGATTTACTCTACGTGGGCCAAACCCGCCAGAAGGTAAAAACACAATTCCTACAGCATTGCAGTAGGGTCAGATGCCAGACAACTAGAGCACCATTAGTGGAACATTTTACAACTATGATGCATACTCCTGAGTCTCTAAAATGGATTGTATTGGAATAGGTGTCCCTTGGCCAACGTGGAGGCGATATTGGCTCAATATTAAATATCAGGAAATGTAAATGGATGATTCGATTAGACACTGTGAACAATGGCCTGAATGAACAGGATGCTACCTATGCCCAAATGGCCGGTCTGCACACAGAATAAGAGAATGCCATTTCACCTAGTACCTGACAGCAACTCTACAGTTTTTCACTCAGCAGACTAATTGAGGTTCCCCTTACAGGTGTTATCTTGAAACACACTCCTCATTCAAAACCTCATTTAGGTACTAACCAGTGTCATATATGACATATAGGTCTTGAGTAACACAACTCCGAGCTCTTTGAACCAGAATGTAGATTGAAATGTATATCTTTGTGATGACAGTTTGCTGTTCCATATCATATTGCCTTTCAGATATTTATGTTTCTAGAAATCCCACCAACGTCATATTTAAACTACGAACTAACAATGAATTCTCATTAGGCCTCTCTTTATGGCCATGTGTGCATTTGTGAGACATTTACTGTGGGTTACATTCATGTATTTTACAATGCCTCTTACAACAATATGCTTCTGGGAATTATACAAGACCTGTATAACTGTATTTAGCTGTTAATACGGCATGACCGTTAACAATGTGTCTGTTTCGATTTGAATTTGAACGGGTGCTCCGGCATGTCATAATTGCAACACAGCAGACATTTGTATGACATTTACTGTAGGTTATATGCATGTATTTCATAATGCCTCTTACAACCATACGCTTCTGTGATTAATACTTATTTAACTGATTTTTAGCATTTAATCTTTGTCTGTTTTTTAGTATGAACGGGTGCTCCAGCACGTCCTATTTACAATACTTAACAGCACAAAGAAGATTTTTACTTCCTCACTGAGATCCACAGTGCTTGTGCACAGCGCGCTCTATCTCAGAAGTTCTTGTTTCCAAGGGCCTACAGCCCGGGGCTGCAGAGCTGTGACGTAAGGAACTCCATACAGTAATCCGCCCCCTTCCCACATGATTGGCTGTTGGAAAGGCGAACCCCCGGGAACCACTGAGTGGCTGCACCTCGGGGTGCACGCACGCCCTGGTCCAAATCTACATTAAGCGTGAGCTCAGACATATTGCTCACTGTTCTGGCTTAAGAGCCACATACCGGAGGTAAGCGATTTCCGATTGTCCATGCGCCTATTTCAAAAACACCTAACTCTGGACTCTGGAGATTTCTATTTTTACAAGAAGCTAAGACACTTTATAATCGAGAGTGTGGCATAACCGCAACTCTTCTCTGCCCGCCCGTTGTTTTCGAACACCCAACAGGCCCTTTTTTTAAAAAAGAAGCGAAGCACCTTTGTACTTGAGAACGCTGCTAAATCTGAACCCGCTCTTCTCTGCTCGCTCGTAGTTTTCTTTTCCTTTTCAACAAGCGGCAACTGATGTTTACCGTTCTATGCTTAACAATGCATGCTTAATCGGTATTTGCCCAAAAAAACAGAGGAAGCTACTCCTATAAGTTTGTTTTACAGGGAGGGGGTATGTGAAAGACTACAAAAAAAAAGACCTTGTCCCTGTGGTTTCATATTCTACAATCAATGATTAATTTAGAAAGCAAGGTCACCTATTTTGTATGACATCAGATTACCTAGCATTTGGGCAGAAAAGGCAGACAAGATTGAACATCAAAAAACTAATAGTTACATATATTATACAATCACTTCAAGAACTTTATATAAAAACTTTTTATTCATAAATATCAATTATTAACCTTGGGCCTCCCTAATTGTTACAATCTCATTAACTATTAAAAAAATTGGGTACAGTTAATCCAAAAAATTCTTTCTACAATTTAAAAAAAATAATCTTAAAAAACAGTTGAGGCAGCGTTTCGGTGTGCATTCGTTTCCACCTTCATCAGGACTTAACAATATTGTTATTACAATCTAAAAGTGAAAAACAATTTTTTAGCTTACACATATTATTAAGGACCCTATTTTGGTATCTGCCTTTTCCGATATTGTTATGTCCTCGCCCACGGACCTTAAGTCGATTTTAAACCTACCCATGATCTCCTGTTAGTATTCCATTGGTAGTGATACATTTTCAGTCTACAGGGTTTAAAAAATGTTACCCTATTTTTAAATTTCTTACTGTTAACTGACACTTATTTTCGTACCTCATTCAATCCAGTAGGCTATGCTTTGTTAATTTCATAGTCCTTGATGTACTCCAATGACTCACTTCCCTGATATTTGCGGAAGGATATGCCTTATGAATGGGGGCTGAAAAAACAGATATATGTATTTAAGAACTATCTACATTCTGAATTCATTATTACATGTCTAGATAGCTCGCTGTTAAATTGTTACCTTATTTTGTATGACCTCACTTCTTGGATTACGTTGGAGCCACCGTATTATAGTTGATTGATGGTCCATCAGATCAGCTATGAACATTAAAAGGAATATAGAATACATTTCTATCTGATTCTACTTGTTTTGTAATATTCATTACTAATACGTATCATTATTCACAGCATGCTTACCACTTGTTTTTATATCCAGTTGGTGTATTCTTTATACGATTACGATTGAAAGAGGGTCTATTCATCAATTTAGACTTTAAACTATGAAAATGTAAATAATGGCAGGAATTCAGAATATCATTCTCGCGACATGCAGTGCCTCTATATTAGTTATTGCCCTTGGTTATTCATTTAGGTTCTCGGTCTTGTTTGTTATATTGATAGTTCCCATTGTTATATTAAATAAGGAATATTATCTTGTCTGGCCATCCGTCTGTTTTTAAATATACAACTGCACTTGGCGCCACTATATTTTTGCAGTCTAACATTATGTGTCTCGGGAAAGGTGACTCCCTTATATCCCGAGCTCCGCAATCTTCCCATCGTTATATTAAATGACGAATATTATCATGTCGGGCCATCCGTCTGTTTTTAAATATACAACTGCACTTAGCACCACAATATTTTTGCAGTCTAACATTATGTGTCTCGGGAAAGGTGACTCCCTTATATCCCATGCTCCGCAATCTCTTTTGGCATTAAGGGCCGTTTCACTTGTATCAAGTTATATGACAAGTGAACATAACTGTTGTATTAGGTAACCCCATCTTGGAATATGTATATATTTCAAATCCAATTAGTCTATGTGTTCCCGAGTGAAGAATTCTATAAATTCTCTAGCTCCACTCTGGTATATTGTTACATACCTTCTCGTTCTTTAGCGGCCTCCCTGCTCCAACGTAAAATCCGGAAGTCTTGTAGAAAACAGCTTCCGTTAGTACGATGTATTTATTGGGTCAATGATGATAGTTAACCCGGAAGTAGTAATACATATAGCGTATATTTTATTATTATTCTACTTATGCTCACTTGTTTCTAAATTGAGAGGCTTTATTATTTCCTCATTTCTTGAGTTATCATTGTAGAAATATTGAGATTTCTATAGGTTTGCCGACGTTGTTCGCGGAATAGTCCTATCTTTAGTTGCCGCCATCTTGGATGAGGCAGATAGTCTTTCTTCATGCGCCAAGAATAGAGTATATCCAAGCATCAAGGGCTATTATGGTGATACTAATTGACAAATAAACACTTTTTGGAAATGAATATTGATATTATATTCAGTACACGTTCTTACATTGTAAATATATTTACGAACAACAAACTTTTCATTTTAAAAAACGAACACATCTCAATAAAGTTTCATTTCCAAATCAAATTTTCACAACTTTATCGATCGTCGTACTGAGTAATGCTCCCATTTAATTAAAAAATATATGCAAATATTTAAATTATCGATTTATTCTTATAAAATACATTATACACATCAAATGACAACGCCCTCATCGATAGTCAAACATATTGAGATAAAACAGAATAGACATATCTCTCATTCTACGCCCTATGTGTTCTAATGCATTAATACCGCTACTCCTCATGTAATACCCTTTACATTTCGTTGTTCGTTTCTATAGCCACCTGTGCTCCCAGTTTGGCCTGTCTGTATGTAGCGGCCTTCGAAGACAACCACGTCTTCAACATTGCGGCACCATTCTACGAGAATATCTCATGTTGGTCCCGTTATATCAACAACGTTTTTTTCCTATGGACAGGGACCATCGAGGAACTGAATGACTTTAGCATTCTGCCACTCTCTGGATCTGCATAATCCAACATATATACTTACCATATATGTCCTCTTCCTTCAGAATCTCAAGAGCCCAGTGAGAGCCCATTAAGGACGGAACACCACACGACCCTCTTTACCAAAGTAGGTCCCATTACTTGTACCTGCTATATATGATCAATACTCCTCTATCGCTTATACTGAATATTTACTAATTGCCCTTAGGTGCTCATCTGTCCTGATGAGAGTGCTCATCTGTCCTGATGAAGACCCCGCTGTGAGGCCTTGAATCACCCTCCAAGTTGTTGGGATCGAAACGTAGACTTTTCCTATCCGAACACCTACATGCTCATCTGACAGAACTATTGACAATTGAGAATACATATGAGCAAAGTATTAATGGGAACACAGTGACCTTTGTTAGGCCGGAAAGGATTACTTGTTCATATTGTGTATTATTTTTATGTCACAAACACCTTAACCTGGTCCCTCACCCACCAATTAACTGACACTTTCTCCATCCTCTTCCTTCCCTACTTCACTAGAGCACAGAAAAATGTATTGTTGTGAAGCATATTAATTCTGACTCATTAATGCATTGATTTTGAATCGCAGTTAATGCTGGTATGACTTTTGTGAAGTAAACATTTCCATAGTTTACAAACAATCTTGAGTAGTGATCTGCTTTTGTTCTTTTGTTCATACAAGACTAATTTTCGTATTTGTATATAATTGAAACTACCTTGACCAATCATCCACACATACTGTATTGACGGCCCAGGCCGGGTGGTTTTTATTTGGGCTTTACCCCGTAAAAACTCAGTAAAATTCTCTTGAGCACTGGAAGGCGAGTGCTTCCCACATATTTTAATCCACCGGTGCACTCTAATACTTATACTACAGACTCAGATTTGCATGTTAGAAACTTGTTGATTGTAGTAGGTGTGTCTTTAAAGCTTGTATTATAGGTTGTTTTATTCTCTCCATATTTACAGGCCTTACAGATTGTGCTTCCGACAAAACCCTTGCGTTTGCTGAGCCAACTTGCATTTTTGGACAGCTCAGGACTACTGCTCACTAAATAGTCACTAGTGCTAGACGCTTTTCCGAAAGTGGATATAGGTGACAAAGGCATTTTATCCCTATTATGCGGTCACGTAGGATCCTGTTCCAGTTCTTTTTGATGCTCTGTCTAATTTTCTCCCTTTGTTTACTGTAGGTTATTTATTTATTTGTTTTATTTAGTGTATCTTATATAGCGCGCGGCTACCCCAACGGGGTGTCCCGGCGCTTGCATTGGGAACCCGTCCTGGTTTTTCCCTGTGAGATAACCCGTACTGGGCATCCCCAAGGTGAAAGCCAGGCATCCCGCCGTAGGGGGCCGTAGTGGAGATTAAGCAAGCTATTGCCCAGAGTTGCAGAGTGTGAACCCGTGATTCAAGTAGGCACGAAGTGAGAATTATCGAGTCTGTGGACACTTGGGCTCAGACCCTGCCGCGTCGGAAATTGAACCCTGGTCCCGGGTCTGACCTCAGCTTCCGGGTATGCCTCCTCTAACCTTTAAGCCACACTTCTCCACAGGTTTGGATTAACCTTGGACTGCTTACTGTTTCATCAGTCCTTGTGGCTTGTTTCAACTTACTCTTAGATGGTTTGAATAGTAGGTCCTCCCTTGATTTGGCCTTAGTGCGTTGTATGGATTGATCTATGCTACGTTCTCTAGCACAGAAGCGTTGTTTACAACTTTGTTGTGCTAGGTGTAGATCGACATTGGTACTACATATCCTACGTGTTCTTAAGAGTTCCCCATAAGGAATAATACCGATGGTGTGTTTGGGGGGGAAGCTGCTAGAATGTAATATCGTATTGCCAGCTGTAGGTTTGAGGTGGAGACATGTCTTTATGGTATTATCTTGAATATAAGTCTCTACATCTAAGAAGCAAATACTGTTGCCACTTATTTCATGGGTAAAGTGCAAATTTAAATCATTCATATTCAATCTACCTATGAAGTTCTCTGCACTTTGTTTGTCCCCCTCCACACATTAAACAACATATCAAATCCATTTCATATTATTAGTCCAATCATTTTTATACTGTTCTGACAATCATCTCCAACCCATATGGGGACAGGCGAAGCTGGGCAAAAAACTCGTGGCCATAGCTACGCCTCTCTCCTGGTGGTACACTTGATGTTAAAACATGAATCATTGTTATTTAAACAGAACTTGGTAAGGTCCACAATCATCTTATGATGTAGGTGGAATTTAATAGGTCTTGTGTTTAGAAAATACTCTAGAGCTCTCATCCCATCTCTATGATGGATCGATGTATATAAATTTGAGACATCCATATATATTAGTAAGTACTCTTCTCGCCATTTGATTTCCTATATTTTCTCAAGAAATCCAACATATCATGTATATATGATGGAAGTGTCCTTACAAGTTGTTGAAGGAACGAGTCTATATTAATTGACACATTTGCCACTAGACTCTGGTTGGCAGAGATTACCGGTCTTCCGGGACGTCGCAGTCTATTTTTGTGAATTTTTGGGATAAAGAAAATGACTGGCATTATGGGGTAGTCATTTTTCATAAACTTAAATTCATCTTGATTTATCAATCCCAAACCTTTCCATGCCAAAGGTTTGTTACAAAGTTCTTCCTGTATTTATTTGATTATACCTCTGGAGCTTATTTTGTAACAATCTCTATTCCCCAGTTGTCATAGGACCTCTTCCAGATACTAACTTTTTGGCCAAATGACCACATTTCCACCTTTGTCAGAGTTGCATATTACAATAGAATCGTTATCCTAGTTTTTTCATGAGCTGATGTTATTTTTGCAATCGTGGATTATATCTGTAACTTTGCTTTTGTATTCTGATGTTTAATTTTCTGATTTCTGTTGTTATTGTCTCATTAAATGTGTCAATTGAGTCCTGAGTCATTATAGGCACAAACTTGTATATATACTATTAAGTATTAAAAAAATAAAAACTTGGGCTTTTTTTTTGTTTATTTAATTTTCGACTTCATACATACATTCACATTTTAGCACCAAGTTGACGTTCTATTTGCATTGCATGCACTAGGTCTCAATTGCCTGTTTATCCCGGCCCCTTTGCAGAAAAAGCTGGGCTCCTAATGACCCTTTGCTTTTATGCCCCGCGTTTCTCTATCTCTTCAAAGATACAGGACTGAGGAGGCAGTGCCTCATTTGCTAGTCCAGGGGTATATTCTCAAGAACATGTGATAACCATCGCAAAAGTAACTTAATGCAACTCTCGACATCGCAGTCTATCGCGGGAAAATTACTTTGTATTACCAAGTATTCACAACACAGCAGTACCATGCAAAAGACTCCAGATAATGCGTAAAACGACCGCTTTTAAATCAACGCCATGCCGCAAAATTGCGAAATATGAATGCAAAAAAAGCTGCGATGAGGCCAATCGTGATACAAAAAGCAGCGAAAAACAGCGGCAGGCTTGCAAATCCCACGTGGCTGGCGGGTAAATGCACTATAAAAGTTACAAAAACAACAGACCAGAAACAATCTAAAATGCGTAGCAACATGGATGCACCCTGACCAAGGGCAGAGGTCAACGCAAACTCCACATGCCCCAATGACAACCAGTAAGGTATAATGGGGTCGGACAAGGCCAAGGAGAAGAGGGAGAGGCAGACAGGGTGCAGTCTGCAGCAAAACCAGATCAGCATCACGGAGGTGACAGAACACTACCATCAACAGACCCACAATTAGTCTTCGGGGAATATAGTTGGAGTGTCAAGGAAGCTAATGGAGGAGGCCAAGAGGCGCTGGCATGATGTGAAAATCTAAAAAGGCACAAAGCCACTGAAAACAGGAAAGCAGCAATGATGACAGGAGGTGGGAGTCCTGCGCCACAGGAGGAACTGGAGAAAATGGAGGCCACAGCCAACAGTGTGAAGATGGTGCAAGGAGTCGGGAGTGCGGACACAGCTCTGGGAGGACCTGACACAACAACAACAGGGTGAGTAACAACCAGGGACTGGGGGGGACGGTGGAGATGGGCACAATGGCACATATGCACAACAATGTGTAGCACACTGCACACCCACAATGACCCTGGATCATATCCCTGATCCAAGTGGCACACTCCAGCACACACACATTGCAAGAGGAGCACATTCACATTGACGACAATGTGGTACAATGTGCAACCCCAACACTGCAGAACAGAGGACACAACTGGCCCCACATACGCGCAGAAACAGGCCTACTACATCAGACAGAGCTAGAAACTGTGAAATGGAAATGTATGCGTACAACCTCACATCTGTTATGTTGTCAAAATGTACACTGAACCGCATCTAAATCCTGTACCTCCAAAACAGTCACAATGCAGATTGTCATACAATCTGCATGTAAACAAGAACAATGTGCCAACATACATGTCAACACTATGTCAACATGCATCTCCCCTTCACATTGCAGAGGGACATACAACACCTCCAGCAGACCACAGAAGAACACACATCAGTGATGCCAGAGAGGAATACCACAGCTTCGACACTGATGCCCTACAACAGCCCTTGGACATCCCATGCAACCCACCACCAGGACCTGGGCAGCCAAGTTACTTAGAGGTAAGTATGGGTTGAAAATGTGTTCCGCTCGCGGAATTTGCGAATTTTTGGCAATTTCGCAATCCACGAATTCAGCGAAATTGCCAAACAATTGGCAATTCGCGAGTTGGCGAATTATTTTGCTTGTTCGCGCATCAAAAATACAATTTTGCGCGCGCGGCATTGATTTACCGTGATTCTGAGTTGGCCGAGTTATTTTCCTCCCAGTTTGCGTGCGCTGCGACATTTTGGATCTGGCTGCGTGATCGAGCAAGACTTTTTGACCGCGAGTATGTCATGGAGTCCTGCCATCTTGCACTGTGAGACTTTGAGAACGCGAATACTTCACATATCGCGAGAGTAAACAATATCGAATACGTAGATGCGACACGCAGCTGACATCCGGCGGGAGATCTGAACAGCTTGCTTTCCTGCAAAAATTGCAATTCTGCACAAGAAATCTATCGCTGGAAGCATAAACCTTCTGAAAATGATGATTTGGATCAGAATAACTCCTCAGATTTACATTTTTTGGGGGGTGATAGGAAGAAAGTGCCCCAGAGTCTCTTACTTCCTGTTCCTGTCCAGCAGGCTCCTCCCAGTGCTTTGTCCATGTCCTGGTCACTTTTCATTTAGATCTGGAGCTGGAAGGATTAGTCTTTGTGGCTGCTGCTGGATATTTGTATTTGAGGACTTTTTGTTTGGATCACTTTTGGATTTGAGATTTTACAAGTAAGTTGGTGTTGTTTGTTTGGGGCATCGCAGTTGCTGCAACTATAATGTATAAACTTTTTCACAACTTTAAAAAATATATATTGTGGGAAGCCACAGTATCCAGTAGGCCCAAGGTGAGTCATGGCTGCATGATACAACTGTTTCTGTGAGTTTTGTTGAACTTAAATATCATTTACGGGCCGGCATGGATGGCATGGAATTCAATAGCTCACTTTTATATGTGGAAGTTTTTTAAAATTTTGGTGTGCATGTTAAAGCCACACTAGCCAGTAGGCCCAGGGGTAGTCAGTGGTGCATGGAACAAGTCTTTCTGTGGGGTCTCTTGAATTTAAACATAATTTAGGGCATAGATGGCATTGGATTGAGGTGATTTTTGTGTGTATTTCGATTTTTTGGGTGTTGTTGGGGCCTGGTCCAGGGCCAGGCCATGTGGGTGGGGACCATTTTGAGGCCTGGTCCAGGGCCTGGCCATGTGGGTGGGGGTCTAGGGGCCATTTTGAAGCCAGGCAGTGTTCTTTGTGCCATAGGCCTGCACCCAGACTGCCTTGCTTTCATCCATTATGCCCAGGGCAGGGTACTCAGTGGTGCATGGAACAAGTCTTTCAGTGGGGTCTCTTGAATTTAAACATAATTTAGGGCATGGATGGCATTGGATTGAGGTGATTTTTGTGTGTATTTCGATTTTTTGGGTGTTGTTGGGCCAGGTCCAGGGCCTGGCCATGTGGGTGGGGGCCATTTTGAGCCCTGGTCATGTGAGTGGGGGGTCTAGGGGCCATTTTGAAGAAAGGCATTGTGCTTTGTGTCCTAGGCCTGCACCCAGTCTGTCTTGCGTTCATCCATTATGCCCAGGGCAGGGTACTCAGTGGTGCATGGACCAAGTCTTTCTGTGGGGTCTCTTGAATTTAATCATCATTTAGGGCATGGATGGCATTGGATTGAGGGGATTTGTGTGTGTATTTCGATAATTGGGTGTTGTTGGTGCCTGGTCCAGGGCCTGGCCATGTGGGTGGGGGCCATTTTGAGGCCTTGTCCAGGGCCTGGCCATGTGGGTGGGGGTCTAGGGGCCATTTGGAAGCCTGGCAGTGTGCTTTGTGCCATAGGCCTGCCCCCAGTCTGCGATGCTTTCATCCATTATACCCAGGGCAGGGTACTTAGTGGTGCCTGGACCAAGTCTTTCTGTGGGGTCTCTTGAATTTAAACATCATTTAGGGCATAGATGGCATTGGATTGAGGTGATTTTTGTGTGTATTTCGATTTTTTGGGTGTTGTTGGGGCCTGGTCCAGGGCCAGGCCATGTGGGTGGGGACCATTTTGAGGCCTGGTCCAGGGCCTGGCCATGTGAGTGGGGGGTCTAGGGGCCATTTTGAAGAAAGGCATTGTGCTTTGTGCCCTAGGCCTGCACCCAGTCTGTCTTGCGTTCATCCATTATGCCCAGGGCAGGGTACTCAGTGGTGCATGGACCAAGTCTTTCTGTGGGGTCTCTTGAATTTAAACATCATTTATGGCATGGATGGCATTTGATTGAGGGGATTTGTGTGTGTATTTCGATTTTTTGGGTGTTGTTGGGTCTGGTTTAGGGCCTGGCCATGTGGGTGGGGGCCATTTTGAATCCTGATCCAGGGCCTAGGCATGTGGGTGGGGATCTAGGGGCGATTTTGAAGCCAGGCAGTGTGCTTTGTGCCATAGGCCTGCACCCAGTCTGCCTTGCTTTCATCCATGATACCCAGGGGTAGTCAGTAGTGCATGCATGGACCAAGTCTTTCTGTGGGGTCTCTTGAATTTAAACATGATTTAGGGCATGGTTGGCATTGGATTAAGGTGATTTTGGTGTGTATTTCGATTTTTTGGGTGTTGTTTGGCCAGGTCCAGGTCCTGGCCATGTGGGTGGGGGCCATTTTGATTCCTGGTCCAGGGCCTGGCCATGTGAGTGGGGGTCTAGGGGCCATTTTGAAGCTATGCAGTGTGTTTTGTGCCATAGGCCTGCACCCAGTCTGCCTTGCTTTCATCCATTATGCCCGGGGCAGGGTACTCAGTGGTGCATGGACCAAGTCTTTCTATGGGGTCTCTTGAGTTTAAACATCACTTATTGCATGGTTGGCATTGGATTGAGGTGATTTTTGTGTGTATTTCGATTTTTTGGGTGTTGTTGGGGCCTGGTCCAGGGCCTGGCCATGTGGGTGGGGGCCATGTTAAGCCCTGATCCAGGGCCTAGGCATTTGGGTGGGGGTCTAGGGGCCATTTTGAAGCCAGGCAGTGTGCTTTGTGCCATAGGCCTGCACCCAGTCTGTCTTGCTTTAATCCATTATGCCCAGGGCAGGGTACTCAATGGTGCATGGACCAAGTCTTTCTGTGGGGTCTCTTGAATTTAAACATCATTTAGGGCATGGATGGAATTGGATTGAGGTGATTTTTGTGTGTATTTCGATTTTTTGGGTATTGTTGGGTCTGGTTTAGGGCCTGGCCATGTAGGTGGAGGCCATTTTGAGGCCTGGTCCAGGGCCTGGCCATGTGGGTGGGGGTCTAGGGCCCATTTTGAAGCCAAGCAGTGTGCTTTGTGCCATAGGCCTGCACCCAGTCTGCCTTGGTTTCATCCAATATGCCCAGGGCAGGGTACTCAGTGGTGCATGGACCAAGTCTTTCTGTAGGGTCTCTTGAATTTAAACATCAATTAGGGCATGGATGGCATTGGATTGAGGAGATTTTGTGTGTATTTCTTTTTTTGGGTGTTGTTGCGGCCTGGTCGAGGGCCTGGCCATGTGGGTGGGGGACAATTTGATTCCTGGTCCATGGCCTGGCCAAGTGGGTGGGGGTCTAGGGGCCATTTTGAAGCCAGGCAGTGTGCTTTGTGCCTTAGGCCTGCACCCATTCTGCCTTGCTTTCATCCATTATGCCCAGGGCAGGGTACTCAGTGGTGCATGGACCAAGTCTTTCTGTGGGGTCTCTTGAAGTTAAACATGATTTAGGGCATGGATGGCATTGGATTGAGGTGATTTCTGTGTGTATTTCGATTTTTTGTGTGTTGTTGGGCCAGGTCCAGGAACTGGCCATGTGGGTTTGAGCCATTTTGAGCCCTCGTCCAGGGCCTGGCCATGTGATTGGGGGTCTAGGGCCATTTTGAAGCCAGGCAGAATGGTGCCGCAATGTTGAAGACATGGTTGTCTTCGAAGGCCGCTACATACAGACAGGCCAAACTGGGAGCACAGGTGGCTATAGAAACGAACAACGAAATGTAAAGGGTATTACATGAGGAGTAGCGGTAATAATGCATTAGAACACACAGGGCGTAGAATGAGAGATATGTCTATTCTGTTTTATCTCAATATGTTTGACTATCGATGATTGTGTTGTCATTTGATGTGTATAATGTATTTTATAAGAATAAATCGATAATTTAAATATTTGCATATGTTATTTAATTAAATGGGAGCAGTACTCAGTACGACGATTGATAAAGTTGCGAAAATTTGATTTGGAAATGAAACTTTATTGAGATGTGTTCGTTTTTTAAAATGAAAAGTTTGTTGTTGGTAAATATGTTTACAATGTAAGAACGTGTACTGAATATAATATCAATATCCATTTAAAAAAAACTGTTTATTTGTCCTTTAGTATCACCGTAATAGCCCTTGTTGCTTAGATATACTCTATTCTTGACGCATAAAGAAAGACTGTCTGCCTGATCCAAGATGGCGGCAACTAAAGATAGGACTATTCCGCCAACATCGGCAAACCTATAGAAATCTCAATATATCTACAATGATAACTTAAAAAATGAGGAAATAATAAAGCCCTTCAATTTAGAAACAAGTGAGCATAAGGAGAATAATAATAAAATATACGCTATATGTATTACTACTTCCGGGTTAACTGTCATCATTGACCGAATAAATACGTCGCACTAGCGGAAGATGTTTTCTACTAGACATCCGGATTTAACGTTGGAGCAGGGAGGCCGGTAAAGAACGAGAAGGTATGTAACAATATACCAGAGTGGAGCTATAGAATTTATAGAACTCTTCACTCGGTAACACATAGACTAATCGGATTAGAAATACAATAATATTCCAAGATGGGGTTACCTAATACCCCAGTTATGTTCACTTGTCATATAACTTGATACAAGTGAAACGACCCTTAACGCCAAAAGAGATTGCAGAGCTCGGGATATAAGGGAGTCATCTTTCCCGAGACACATAATGTTAGACTCCAAAAATATCGTGGCGCTAAGTGCAGTTGTATATTCAAAAACAGACGGATGGCCCAACTTGATAATATTTGTTATTTAATATAACGATGGGAAGATTGCGGAGCTCAGGATATAAGGGAGTCACCTTTCCCAAGACACATAATGTTAGACTGCAAAAATATTGTGGTGCCAAGTGCAGTTGTATATTTAAAATCAGACGGATGGCCCGACATGATAATACGATGGGAACTATCAATATCACAAGCAAGACCGTGAAACTAAATGAATAACCAGGGGCAAAAGCTAATATAGAGGCACTGCATGTCGTGAGAATCATATTCTGGATTCCTGCCATTATTTTCATTTTCAGAGTTTAAAATCTAAATTGATCTATAGACCATCTTTCAATCGTAATCGTGTAAAGAATACACCAACTGGATATAAAAACAAGTGGTAAGCATGCTGTGAATAATGATACGTATTAGTAATGAATATTACAAAACAAGTAGAATCAGATAGAAATGTATTCTATATCCCTTTTAATGTTTATAGCTGATCTGATGGACCATCAATACACTATAATACGGTGGCTTCAACGTAATCCAAGAAGCGAGGTCATACAAAATAAAGTAACAATTTAACAGCGAGCTATCTAGACATGTAATAATGAATTCAGAATGTAGATAGTTCTTAAATACATATATCTGTTTTTTCAGCCCCCATTCATAAGGCATATCCTTCCGCAAATATCAGCGAAGTGACTCATTGAAGTACATCAAGGACTATGAAATTAACAAAGCATAGCCTACTGGATTGAATGAGGTACGAAAATAAGTGTCAGTTAACAATAGGAAATTTAAAAATAGGGTAAAATAGTTTAAACCCTGTAGACTGAGAATGTATCACAGCCCATAGAATATCAACATGAGATCATGGGTAGGTTTAAAATCGACTTAAGGTCCGTGGGTGAGGAAATAAGAAATTTAAAAATAGGGTAAAATTGTTTAAACCCTTTAGCCTGAGAATGTATTAATACCCATAAAATATTAACAGGAGATTATGGGTATGTTTAAAATTGATTTAAGGTCCATGGGCGAGGACATTACAATATCGGAAAAGGCAGATAACAAAATAGGGTCCGTAATTAACATGTGTAAGCTAAAAAATTGTTTTTCACGTCTAGATTGTAATAAAGAAATTGTTAAGTCCTGATGAAGGTGGAAACGAATGCACACCGAAATGCTGCGTCGACTGTTTTTTAAGATTTTTTTTTAGAATTGTAGAAAGAATTTTTTGTATTAACTGTACCCATTTTTGTAATTGTTTATGAGATTGTAACCATTAGGGAGGCCCCAGGTTAATGATTGATTTTTATGAATAAAAAGTTTTTGTATAAAGTTCTTGAAGTGATTGTATTATATAAATAACTATTAGTTTTTTGATGTTCAATCTTGTCTACCTTTTCTGCCCAAATGCTAGTTAACCTGATGTTATACAAAAGAGGTGACCTTTGCTTTCTAAAGCAATCATTGATTGTAGAATAAGAAACCACAACGACAAGTTCTTTTTTTATAATCGGTATTTGCGGCACCCGGCGTAACCGCTACTTGCCAATGAAACCGCCTTGGTTTAACAAACCATTGTACCCCAGTAAGGATGAATGTATTTTACCAGTTAGGAAAGTTTTAATGTCTTTAAGCAGACATGCACCTATGTTATCGTCTAACTAGACCACAAATGTTGTCGCCATTTGTATGGTTTGAGATGGTCTTAACACACCCTAGAACTGTCACTAATTAAGACCGGTAATTTTCAATGATTACCAGCCAGTTTTTCATGATGACATTTGATCATTAGACCCACCCTTGACCCTTTTAGTTCCTCTTCCTCCACTTTTACTTTGGATTGATTCCACACCCGTCGGGAGATTGATTCCCCTTCAATGTGTAGAAGTGAGTTTTCTACCCCTCTAGCATTCCGCCACTCTCTGGATCTGCATAATCCAACATATATACTTACCATATATGTCCTCTTCCTTCAGAATCTCAAGAGCCCAGTGAGAGCCCATTAAGGACGGAACACCACACAACCCTCCTTACCAAAGTAGGTCCCATTACTTGTACCTGCTATATATGATCAATACTCCTCTAGCGCTTATACTGAATATTTACTAATTGCCCTTAGGTGCTCATCTGTCCTGTTGAGAGTTTTAATCTGTCCTGATGAAGACCCCGCTGTGAGGCCTTGAATCACCCTCCAAGTTGTTGGGATCGAAACGTAGAGTTTTCCTATCCGAACACCTACATGCTCATCTGACAGAACTATTGACAATGGAGAATACATATGAGCAATGTATTAATGGGAACACAGTGACCTTTGTTAGGCCGGAAAGGATTACTTGTTCATATTGTGTATTATTTTTATGTCACAAACACCTTTACCTGGTCCCTCACCCACTAATTAACTGACACTTTCTCCATCCTCTTCCTTCCCTACTTCACTAGAGCACAGAAAAAAGTATTGTTGTGAAGCATATTAATTCTGACTCATTAATGCCTTGATTTTGAATCGCATTTAAGGCTGGTATGACTTTTGTGAAGTAAACATTTCCATAGTTTACAAACAATCTTGAGTAGTGATCTGCTTTTGTTCTTTTGTTCATACAAGACTAATTTTTGTATTTTTATATAATTGAAACTACCTTGACCAATCATCCACACATACTGTATTGACGGCCCAGGCCGGATGGTTTTTATTTGGGCTTTACCCCGTAAAAACTCAGTACAATTCTCTTGAGCAGTGGAAGGCGAGTGCTTCCCACATATTTTAATCCACTGGTGCATTCTAATACGTATACTACATACTCAGATTTGCATGTTAGAAACTTGTCGATTGTAGTAGGTTTGTCTTTAAAGCTTGTATTATAGGTTGTTTTATTCTCTCCATATTTACAGGCCTTACAGATTGTGCATCCGACAAAACCCTTGCGTTTGCTGAGCCAACTGGCATTTTTGGACAGCTCAGGACTACTGCTCACTAAATAGTCACTAGTGCTAGACGCTTTTCTGAAAGTGGCTATAGGTGACAAAGGCATTTTATCCCTATTATGCGGTCACGTAGGATCCTGTTCCAGTTCTTTTTGATGCTCTGTCTAATTTTCTCCCTTTGTTTACTGTAGGTTAGGATTAATCTTGGACTGCTTATTGTTTCATCAGTCCTTGTGGCTTGTTTCAACTTACTCTTAGATGGTTTGAATAGTAGGTCCTCCTTTGATTTGGCCTTAGTGCGTTGTATGGATTGATCTATGCTACGTTCTCTAGCACAGAAGCGTTGTTTACAACTTTGTTGTGCTAGGTGTAGATCGACATTGGTACTACATATCCTACGTGTTCTTAAGAGTTCCCCATAAGGAATAATACCGATGGAGTGTTTGGGGTGGAAGCTGCTGGAATGTAATATCGTATTGCCAGCTGTAGGTTTGCGGTGGAGACGTGTCTGTATGGTATTATCTTGAAAATAAGTCTCTACATCTAAGAAGCAAATACTGTTGCCACTTATTTCATGGGTAAAGTGCAAATTTAAATCATTCACATTCAATCTACCTATGAAGTTCTCTGCACTTTGTTTGTCCCCCTCCACACATTAAACAACATATCAAATCCATTTCATATTATTAGTCCAATCATTTTTATACTGTTCTGACAATCATCTCCAACACATATGGGGAAGGGTGTAGCTGGGCGAAAAACTCGTGGCCATAGCTACGCCTCTCTCCTGGTGGTACACTTGATGTTAAAATATGAATCATTGTTATTTAAACAGAACTTGGTAAGGTCCACAATCATCTTATGATGTAGGTGGAATTTAAATGGTCTTGTGTTTAGAAAATACTCTAGAGCTCTCATCCCATCTCTATGATGGATCTATGTATATAAATTTGAGACATCCATATATATTAGTAAGTACTCTTTTCGCCATTTGATTTCCTATATTTTTCTCAGGAAATCCGTCATATCATGTATATATGATGGAAGTGTCCTTACAAGTTGTTGAAGGAACAAGTCTATATTGATTGACACATTTGGCACTACACTCTGGTTGGCAGAGATTACCTGTCTTCTGGGACGTCGCAGTCTATCTTTGTGAATTTTTGGGATAAAGTAAATGACTGGCATTATAGGGTAGTCATTTTTCATAAACTTAAATTCATCTTGATTTATCAATCCCAAACCTTTCCATGCCAAAGGTTTGTTACAAAGTTCTTCCTGTATTTATTTGATTATACCTCTTGAGCTTATTTTGTAACAATCCCTATCCCCCAGTTGTCGTTGGACCTCTTCAAGATACTAACTTTTTGGCCAAATGACCACATTTCCACCTTTGTCAGAGTTGCGTATTACAATAAAATCGTTATCCTAGTTTTTTCATGAGCTGATGTTATTTTTGCAGTCGTGGATTATATCTGTAACTTTGCTTTTGTATTCTGATGTTTAATTTTCTGATTTCTGTTGTTATTGTCTCATTAAATGTGTCAATTGAGTCCTGAGTCATTATAGGCACAAACTTGTATATATACTATTAAGCATTAAAAAAATAAAAACTTGTCTTTTTTTTTGTTCATTTAATTTTCGACTTCATACATACATTCCCATTTCAGCACCAACTTGACGTTCTATTTGCATTGCATGCACTAGGTCTCAATTGCCTGTTTATCCAGGCCCCTTTGCAGAAAAAGCTGGGCTCCTAATGACCTTTTGCTTTTATGCCCCGCGTTTCTCTATCTCTTCAAAGATACAGGACTGAGGAGGCAGTGCCTCATTTGCTAGTCCAGGGGTATATTCTCAAGAACTTGTGATAACCATCGCAAAAGTAACTTAATGCAACTCTCGACATCGCAGTCTATTGTGGGAAAATTACTTTGTATTACCAAGTATTCACAAACCAGCAGTACCATGCAATAGACTCCAGATAATGCGTAAAACGACCGCTTTTAAATCAACGTCATGCAGCAAAATTGCGAAATATGAATGCAAAAAAAGCTGCGATGAGGCCAATCGTGATACAAAAAGCAGCGAAAAACAGCGGCAGGCTTGCAAATCCCACGCGTCTGGCGGGTAAATGCACTATAAAAGTTACAAAAACAACAGACCAGAAACAATCCAAAATGCGTAGCAACATGGATGCACCCTGACCAAGGGCAGAGGTCAACGCAAACCCCACATGCCCCAATCACAACCAGCAAGGAATAATGGGGTCGGACAAGGCCAAGGAGAAGAGGGAGAGGCAGACAGGGTGCAGTCTGCAGCAAAACCAGATCAGCATCACGGAGGTGACAGAACACTACCATCAACAGACCCACAATTAGTCTTCGGGGAATATAGTTGGAGTGTCAAGGAGGCTAATGGAGGAGGCCAAGAGGAGCTGGCATGATGTGAAAATCTAAACCAGGCACAAAGCCACTGCCAACAGGAAAGCAGCAATGATGACAGGAGGTGGGAGTGCTGCGCCACAGGAGGAACTGGAGAAAACGGAGGCCACAGTCAACAGTGTGAAGACGGTGCAAGGAGTCGGGAGTGCGGACACAGCTCTGGGAGGACCTGACACAACAACAACAGGGTGAGTAACGACCAGGGACTGGGGGGACGGTGGAGATGGGCACAATGGCACATATGCACAACAATGTGTAGCACACTGCACACCCACAATGACCCTGGATCATATCCCTGATCCAAGTGGCACACTCCAGCACACACACATTGCAAGAAGAGCACATCCACATTGACGACAATGTGGTACAATGTGCAACCCCAACACTGCAGAACAGAGGACACAACTGGCCCCACATACGCGCAGAAACAGGCCTACTACATCAGACAGAGCTAGAAACTGTGAAATGGAAATGTATGCGTGCTACCTCACATCTGTTATGTTGTCAAAATTTACACTATCCCGCATCTAAATCCTGTACCTCCAAAACAGTCACAATGTATATTGTCATACAATCTGCATGTAAACAAGAACAATGTGCCAACATACATGTCAACACAATGTCAACATGCATCTCCCCTTCACATTGCAGAGGGACATACAACACCTCCAGCAGACCACAGAAGAACACACATCAGTGATGCCAGAGAGGAACACCACAGCTTCGACACCGATGCCCTACAACAGCCCTTGGACATCCCATGCAACCCACCACCAGGACCTGGGCAGCCAAGTTACTTAGAGGTAAGTATGGGCTGAAAATGTGTTGGCAATTTCGCAATCCACGAATCGAGCGAAATTGCCAAACAATTGGCAATTCGCGAGTTGGCAAATTATTTTGCTTGTTCGCGCATCAAAAGTACAATTTTGCGCACGCGGCGTTGACTTACCGTGATTCTGAGTTTGCCGAGTTATTTTCCTCCCAGTTTGCGTGCGCTGCGACATTTTGGATCTGGCTGCGTGATCGAGCAAGACTTTTCGACCGCGAGTATGTCATGGAGTCCTGCCATCTTGCACTGTGAGACTTTAAGAACGCGAATACGTCATCAGGGGCCCCCAATCACATATCGCAAGAGTAAACAATATCGAATACGTAGATGCGACGCGCAGCTGACATCCGGCGGGAGATCTGAACAGCTTGCTTTCCTGCAAAAATTGCAATTCTGCACAAGAAATCTATCGCTGGAAGCATAAACCTTCTGAAAATAATGATTTGGATCAGAATAACTCCTCAGATTGACATTTTTGGGGGGGTGATAGGAAGAAAGTGCCCCTGAGTCTCCAACTTCCTGTTCCTGTCCAGCAGGCTCCTCCCAGTGTTTTGTCCATGTCCTGGTCACTTTTCATTTAGATCTGGAGCTTGAAGGATTACTCTTTGTGGCTCCTGCTGGATATTTGTATTTGAGGACTTTTTGTTTGGATCACTTTTGGATTTGAGATTTTACAAGTAAGTTGGTGGTGCTTGTTTTGGGCATCGCAGTTGCTGCAACTATAATGTATAAACTTTTTCACAACTTTAAAAAATATATATTGTGGGAAGCCACAGTATCCAGTAGGCCCAAGGTTAGTTATGGGTGCATGATACAACTGTTTCTGTGAGTTTTGTTGAACTTAAATATCATTTACGGGCCGGCATGGATGGCATGGAATTCAATAGCTCACTTTTATATGTGGAAGTTTTTTTGAATTTTGGTGTGCATGTTAAAGCCACACTAGCCAGTAGGCCCAGGGGTAGTCAGTGGTGCATGGACCAAGTCTTTCTGTGGGGTCTCTTGAATTTAAACATCATTTAGGGCATAGATGGCATTGGATTGAGGTGGTTTTTGTTTGTATTTCGATTTTTTGGGTGTTGTTGGGGCCTGGTCCACGGCCAGGCCATGTGGGTGGGGGTCTAGGGGCCATTTTGAAGCCAGGCAGTGTTCTTTGTGCCATAGGCCTGCACCCAGACTGCCTTGCTTTCATCCATTATGCCCAGGGCAGGGTACTCAGTGGTGCATGGAACAAGTCTTTCTGTGGGGTCTCTTGAATTTAAACATGATTTAGGGCATGGATGGCATTGGATTGAGGTGATTTCTGTGTGTATTTCGATTTTTTGGGTGTTGTTAGGCCAGGTCCAGGGCCTGGCCATGTGGGTGGGGGCCATTTTGAGCCCTGGTCATGTGAGTGGGGGTCTAGGGGCCATTTTGAAGCCAGGCAGTGTGCTTTGTTCCCTAGGCCTGCACCCAGTCTGCCTTGCGTTCATCCATTATGCCCAGGGCAGGGTACTCAGTGGTGCATGGACCAAGCCTTTCTGTGGGGTCTCTTGAATTTAAACATCATTTAGGGCATGGATGGCATTGGATTGAGGGGATTTGTGTGTGTATTTCGATTTTTTAGATGTTGTTGGTGCCTGGTCCAGGGCCTGGCCATGTGGGTGGGGGCCATTTTGAGGCCTGGTCCAGAACCTGGCAGGGCCGTTTCTATCATTAGGCAGGACTAGGCAGCCGCCTAGGGCGGCAAAAGGGCTAGGGCGGCAAAAGGGGGGATTTTTTTAAAATTTGAAGGCAGTGAGTGCAAGCTCACCTGCTTGTACATCCATGCTGCGCAGTGCACCCTAGCATAGTGGTGTGTGGAGCGGCCGGCGGTACCAGTGTACACACAGATTCTCACTCTGCTCTCTGCTAGTCACAACTTTCCCAATGTTCACGCATAATCTGCTGCTCACTCCTCTCACTTCTCCCCACATTTTCACACACTTGCAGCCCTCGCCCTCGCCCCCCCCTCCACCTCCACCAGAAGCGCCTGCATCCACTATTCCGCTGGTCCCCCACTTAACACGGCGCCACCATGGCCTGCCATTCCTGTGACCCATCTGACCCGCCCTGCCTTTCTCTGCCCCGGCAGTCCACGAGGTGACAGGCCTACCGCTCCAGCCCTTCCAACCACGGAGCTCCTTTCCCCTAGGAGGCCGAGAAGGCAGAGAAAGCACAGCGTTGCAGTGACAGAGGGAGAGGGGAGGGGTGCTGAAATGGGCAGCAGAGGCCTAGCTGTTAATTGTGCAGTGGGCGCAGTGGCACAGAGACACAGAAGGGTCCAAATATAGCTTCTTTTTTTACTCCACGGGGGATGTTTTCCTTGCTCACAGTAGGGCCCTTGGCACCCTTGCTAAGGCACTGGTAGGCAGGAGGGGGTGTGTGGGGTCTAAATGAACGGAGTAGGGCAGCAGCAAGAGGAGAATGGTTTGGAGGTGCATATGGGAGAGGCAGAGGGGCTCGAGGCGGTGGCAGACGAGAAAGGGGGTGAGAGAGCTGAGGTGAAAGATGAGAAATCAAGAACTGCTAAAAGGGGTGAGTGGAATAGAGCAAACCACGCAAGAACCAGGGACACATCTGGTGTATTAGGGAAGCAAGGAAGGGCAATGCAACACGAAAGAAGCAGGGTGTGAGCAGGAACCACTGAAGGGAGGGATGACACGCACAGAAGCAGGGAGAGTAGAAGCTAGTGGGGGATGGCAGGCAAGAAAGAAAGGGTGAGCAGGACCTGGGGAATGGAGGGCAGGGGTGTTAAAGGAAGGGACACAAGTGAGTATCCAGAAAATTAAAAGACCCCTCACTTGTAACTTACCTCTAATCACACCGAGCTCGCAAAGCCTGCTAATCCAACCCTGCTTAAAAGCGTTCCTTTCAGCTTTTCATCTTCCTTCGGAGGGTCAATCCATTCCCTCTGCCTTCTACTCATCCATCCACCCCTTCACCTTTCCATACACTAACCTCTTGCCCCATTCAACCATACTGTTTCCATCCATCCATCGGTCATTGCATGTGTGCATCCTTCCTTTCACACATCCACCCTCTTTCCTGATATTCCCTAACGCTGGTATTTTTACTTGCAGGAAGAAGAGGCCCCCAAACGACCTTTTCACTTTTAAGTAGGTACATGTTCGCCATGGGGTCAGTGCTGCCTCTGCTTAAGCTGCTGAAGTGGGGGGTTCCCAATGCCACCGGGGGCACAGCTGAGAGAATGGGTGAGCTCTGCAGAAAGGAGTATATTAGAGAAGCGGGGGGAGGGGTAAGTGTTGAATTAAGGCGAAAGGTGAGGACCACTGATATCAGGAAGTGATGAAAGGTGACGGGGAGGCATGGGTTAAAAAAGGGTGAATATTGGGTACTCTAAGTTCAGTGGAGATAAAAAACACCAAGAGCAGAGATGAAAGAGGCGATGAGGGAATCATTGAGGGAGAAGGTGGTATGATAGTAAGTATCAGGAGTGCAGGGGCTGTGAACAGATGGGAGCTGGTGAAACAGGAAGGAAAGGACCTTTTGAATAGGGCTAGGGCGGGGGGGTTGCAAGGGAACGAGGAACACTGGAACAATAGGTGATAGACTCAGGGAGAGTTAATGAACCAGTGGAGGGGTGAGAGGTGCAGAGTAGGGAGCTCTAAAGGGAGGGCTCGATATGAACTTCAGAAGAGAGAGATGCGGAGTGATGGTAGTAAACGGGAGGGGGCGGCATTTTTCAATTCTCGCCTAGGGTGGCAAAATACTTAGAAACGGCCCTGGAACCTGGGCATGTGGGTTGGGGTCTAGGGGCCATTTGGAAGCTGGCAGTGTGCTTTGTGCCATAGGCCTGCCCCCAGGCTGCGATGCTTTCATCCATTAAACCCAGGGCAAGGTACTTAGTGGTGCCTGGACCAAGTCTTTCTGTGGGGTTTCTTGAATTTAAACATCATTTAGGGAATGGATGGCATTGGATTGAGGTGATTTTTGTGTGTATTTCGATTTTTTGGGTGTTGTTTGGCCAGGTCAAGGGCCTGGCCATGTGGATGTGGGCCATTTTGAGCCCTGGTCCAGGGCCTGGCCATGTGAGTGGGGGTCTAGCGGCCATTTTGAAGCTATGCAGTGTGCTTTGTGCCCTAGGCCTGCACCAAGTCTGCCTTGCGTTCATCCATTATGCCCAGGGCAGGGTACTCAGTGGTGCATGGACCAAGTCTTTCTGTGGGATCTCTTGAATTTAAACATCATTTAGGGCATGGATGGCATTGGATTGAGGGGATTTGTGTATGTATTTCGATTTTTTGGGTGTTGTTGGTGCCTGGTCCAGGGCCTGGCCATGTGGGTGGGGGTCTAGGGGCCATTTGGAAGCCTGGCAGTGTGCTTTGTGCCATAGACCTGCCCCCAGTCTGCGATGCTTTCATCCATTATACCCAGGGCAGGGTACTTAGTGGTGCCTGGACCAAGTCTTTCTGTGGGGTCTCTTGAATTTAAATATCATTTAGGGCATGGATGGCATTGGATTGAGGTGATTTTTGTGTGTATTTCGATTTTCTGGGTGTTGTTTGGCCAGGTCAAGGGCCTGGCCATGTGGGTGGGGGCCATTTTGAGCCCTGGTCCAGGGCCTGGCCATGTGAGTTGGGGTCTAGGGGCCATTTTGAAGCCATGCAGTGTGCTTTGTGCCATAGGCCTGCACCCAGTCTGCCTTGCTTTCATCCATTATGCCCAGGGCAGGGTACTCAGTGGTGCCTGGACCAAGTCTTTCTGTGGGGTCTCTTGAATTTAAACATCATTTAGGGCATAGATGCCATTGGAGTGAGGGGATTTGTGTGTGTATTTCGATTTTTTAGATGTTGTTGGTGCCTGGTCCAGGGCCTGGCCATGTGGGTGGGGGCCATTTTGAGGCCTGGTCCAGAACCTGGCAGGGCCGTTTCTATCATTAGGCAGGACTAGGCAGCCGCCTAGGGCGGCAAAAGGGCTAGGGCGGCAAAAGGGGGGATTTTTTTTTAATTTGAAGGCAGTGACTGCTTGTACATCCATGCTGCGCAGTGCACCCTAGCATAGTGGTGTGTGGAGCGGCCGGCGGTACCAGTGTACACACAGATTCTCACTCTGCTCTCTGCTAGTCACAACTTTCCCAATGTTCACGCATAATCTGCTGCTCACTCCTCTCACTTCTCCCCACATTTTCACACACTAGCAGCCCTCGCCCTCGCCCCCCCCCTCCACCTCCACCAGAAGCGCCTGCATCCACTATTCCGCTGGTCCCCCACTTAACACTGCGCCACCATGATGGCCTGCCATTCCTGTGACCCATCTGACCCGCCCTGCCTTTCTCTGCCCCGGCAGTCCACGAGGTGACAGGCCTACCGCTCCAGCCCTTCCAACCACGGAGCTCCTTTCCCCTAGGAGGCCGAGAAGGCAGAGAAAGCACAGCGTTGCAGTGACAGAGGGAGAGGAGAGGGGTGCTGAAATGGGCAGCAGAGGCCTAGCTGTTAATTGTGCAGTGGGCGCAGTGGCACAGAGACACAGAAGGGTCCAAATATAGCTTCTTTTTTTACTCCACGGGGGATGTTTTCCTTGCTCACAGTAGGGCCCTTGGCACCCTTGCTAAGGCACTGGTAGGCAGGAGGGGGTGTGTGGGGTCTAAATGAACGGAGTAGGGCAGCAGCAAGAGGAGAATGGTTTGGAGGTGCATATGGGAGAGGCAGAGGGGCTCGAGGCGGTGGCAGACGAGAAAGGGGGTGAGAGAGCTGAGGTGAAAGATGAGAAATCAAGAACTGCTAAAAGGGTTGAGTGGAATAGAGCAAACCACGCAAGAACCAGGGACACATCTGGTGTATTAGGGAAGCAAGGAAGGGCAATGCAACACGAAAGAAGCAGGGTGTGAGCAGGAACCACTGAAGGGAGGGATGACACGCACAGAAGCAGGGAGAGTAGAAGCTAGTGGGGGATGGCAGGCAAGAAAGAAAGGGTGAGCAGGACCTGGGGAATGGAGGGCAGGGGTGCTAAAGGAAGGGACACAAGTGAGTATCCAGAAAATTAAAAGACCCCTCACTTGTAACTTACCTCTAATCACACCGAGCTCGCAAAGCCTGCTAATCCAACCCTGCTTAAAAGCGTTCCTTTCAGCTTTTCATCTTCCTTCGGAGGGTCAATCCATTCCCTCTGCCTTCTACTCATCCATCCACCCCTTCACCTTTCCATACACTAACCTCTTGCCCCATTCAACCATACTGTTTCCATCCATCCATCTGTCATTGCATGTGTCCTTCCTTTCACACATCCACCCTCTTTCCTGATATTCCCTAACGCTGGTATTTTTACTTGCAGGAAGAAGAGGCCCCCAAACGACCTTTTCACTTTTAAGTAGGTACATGTTCGCCATGGGGTCAGTGCTGCCTCTGCTTAAGCTGCTGAAGTGGGGGGTTCCCAATGCCACCGGGGGCACAGCTGAGAGAATGGGTGAGCTCTGCAGAAAGGAGTATATTAGAGAAGCGGGGGCGGGGTAAGTGTTGAATTAAGGCGAAAGGTGAGGACCACTGATATCAGGAAGTGATGAAAGGTGACGGGGAGGCATGGGTTAAAAAAGGGTGAATATTGGGTACTCTAAGTTCAGTGGAGATAAAAAACACCAAGAGCAGAGATGAAAGAGGCGATGAGGGAATCATTGAGGTGGAGTTCTGGACTTTTTGGTTCCGTCCAGAGGTGTCAGGGAACAACACCCAAAGACCCCGGAGTTCCACCTGCCTTGGTGCACAAATGAACAGAAACACGGGCTTCTCGATGGTGGCGTCAAAGACCAAAGGTTTATTACTGCAGGGACACAGAAGTCACAGATACTACACACGGGCAGAATCTAGGAGCCTGTTCGATTTTTACAAAGTGGGTTGCTCCTTATATACTGAATTTTAAGCTGGGGGCGAATTCTTCACATGTTGGTACATTCCCAAAACCTTTGTGTCATAAACAATAAATATTTGGCGTGCACAGGAACCGTCGATAATATCTGAGGCCAAACATTGCGAAGAGAGGGGTTCCCACTAGTTTGTCACAATTCCCTGTCAATATTGCATTCAGGACCCGGACCGCCTCATCGTAAAGTTCGTTACCTCCCCCTAATAAAGATTCAGAAAGAAAGAAACAGAGCCAGGTGTGGAAGATAGAAAAGTGGGATAAGGGATGTTTGTGAGTTGTAAATGGGCAAGGCTACCGGCTTCGGCCGCCTAATCATGATCAGGACAATGGACACGAAGACCAGTTTGGCAGGACTGGCCTCGGGCAGAGGAGGTAGCCTTTGTCGAGTCATGCAGCTACAGCGTGATCTGGTTTAAGGTGCACGTGTCATGAAAGAGGTGAATCTCCGGCTAAGGCTACGTGTCCTTAATCGAAATGAAGTGATCAGAGGCTATTGCATATGTGAGGGCAAGAAAACACAAAATGGCGGCCATGATCTAAGATGGATGCCGTGGGTAGATCAGAAATGTGTTTATAAAAGGAGTGCTCTTGCTCGTAGCATAGCGAAAACACCAGGATATACTAAATGGATCATTTGCGGTTCACTGATACCAATATTATGTATTTCCGACAAACTTGAAAACACGGGTTCAAATCGTCACGGAACCTCAGACCCTCCTTTTGCCCTTACATAGGCAATTACTTAGTCTATGTCAGAATCTAGTTCTATGCTCATCAGGTCAGTGACATGCTGTTGTATCATCATCCTTTCTCGTGTCTTTTCTCCAAACGCAGGTGGTTTTCTGAGACAAGTTGCAGCACAAAGACTACACAGAGCAGGGCCACACTGGATAATCAGACAACATGAGAATAGGAATACTAAGATGACACCAATGACCATCAGAACCTTCCATCCCCACGCTGATATCAGAGTCCAAAACCACTCCATGAAGGACCAGTTTCCCTTGTCTACATGTAAGGAGTCTGAAATCTTGTGCAACTTAGAGTATGGCTGAGATACCCGCCACCCCCTCTCAACACAATCCCCAAAGAAGGGAAACCGGAAACAGTTCTTGAAGTTTTTGGAAGTGGGATGGAGTGACCATCCCGGCCGTATTTATTAAAACAAAATTAAAAACATTAAACGTTTCATGTTATGTACAATTTCATTATCACATTGCGAAGTTTGGCTAACCTTAACATATTCTCTAATACAGAGGTTCTCCTAGCCGAACTAGCATCCTACAAAACATTCTCTAGAAATACTGAAATTGTACATCCTAACGTTTAAGGGCCAACGGCAAGGTCATAACCGGTGTCAAGATCCCTAACCAGACTTACCCCTCCCACTTGGGAGGGGCGACAGCACAGAGGCTTACCTCAAGTGCAACTACTAACAATTTCCCTTGACTTGACGGGGGCACTTAAGACTCGACGCCATTTAAAGGTCGTTCGAAGACTCGTGTGAGGTATCTAGAAGGTATCGTGGACCTCCCCCCCACCCCACACAACTTACAGCATCTGCCGTCGCAGATGACACTGGCCCCGGGAAATTCACCAGGAGGGGGCTGTAACCCCTCCTACAAAGGAAGGGGCCTTGACCGCCTTTCCTTTACTTCCGGCGACCCATCCTTAGACGGGACCGCCTCCCCATTGAGGGGCCAATGGCCACCTCTCCCGAGCGCTCCCATCCGTGTTGGGTGACGCCCACTCATAGGGATCTTCTAATTAGTGCTCACCGATCATGACCTTACCGCCTACCAAAAATAAATACGACAATTCTACTCAAACCTATGAAAACATTGGTCGCTACGACCGAAAAAACATGCTTAAAATGCAACACTATATCAAATCATTTTAATCGTAAAACATACACCATTCTTTATTATGATCAACATCAACTGATACCATCACAACCTGTAAACGAAACGGAAAACAGACTTATAAAATCCCTTTATTATAACACAACTGGCTGTCCTCAGGGGCTGGTGGGTGGGTCAAAATTGGCTCTTCGTTCTGTCCCGAGCTCACGTATAGCGAGGAGGTGCCGCTTCGGAGCACAACAAGAACAAGAGGACGTCTTTTGGTCTTGCGTCCCTTTTTATCCGTCTTCAGGGCGGGCGTAAACCCGCCCCTGCCTGCCCCGAGGGCGTGGCTGGCTACGTCGGTGTCTAGGCCAGCCCACTCTAGGGCGGGAACAAGCGCGCCCCGGCTACGCCGCTTCGGGCATACCAGCCGAGACGCGCCTCCCGCCCAAAAATGGCTTCCCGGGGGGATCGAGGCACTCCGCCATACGTTCGGGGGGACCGAGTGGTCGCCCCTTTCCATATGGCTGAGATACCCGCCACCCCCTCTCAACACAATCCCCAAAGAAGGGAAACCGGAAACAGTTCTTGAAGTTTTTGGAAGTGGGATGGAGTGACCATCCCGGCCGTATTTATTAAAACAAAATTAAAAACATTAAACGTTTCATGTTATGTACAATTTCATTATCACATTGCGAAGTTTGGCTAACCTTAACATATTCTCTAATACAGAGGTTCTCCTAGCCGAACTAGCATCCTACAAAACATTCTCTAGAAATACTGAAATTGTACATCCTAACGTTTAAGGGCCAACGGCAAGGTCATAACCGGTGTCAAGATCCCTAACCAGACTTACCCCTCCCACTTGGGAGGGGCGACAGCACAGAGGCTTACCTCAAGTGCAACTACTAACAATTTCCCTTGACTTGACGGGGGCACTTAAGACTCGACGCCATTTAAAGGTCGTTCGAAGACTCGTGTGAGGTATCTAGAAGGTATCGTGGACCTCCCCCCCACCCCACACAACTTACAGCATCTGCCGTCGCAGATGACACTGGCCCCGGGAAATTCACCAGGAGGGGGGCTGTAACCCCTCCTACAAAGGAAGGGGCCTTGACCGCCTTTCCTTTACTTCCGGCGACCCATCCTTAGACGGGACCGCCTCCCCATTGAGGGGCCAATGGCCACCTCTCCCGAGCGCTCCCATCCGTGTTGGGTGACGCCCACTCATAGGGATCTTCTAATTAGTGCTCACCGATCATGACCTTACCGCCACAGGTCCGGATAGTTGACCGGCTATCCGGACCCCCCCACAAAACTCCTCAAAGGTCATGTTTTAACGTTTTTAACCAAGCCAAGAAGTCTCCTATGAGTAACTCATTCCCCACCCTCGACAAATGCACACCATCCCCCAAATACATACTATCATCGTTAATACAACTATGCGAGATCGAATGCAATGTCTTGGAACGGAACAACCTACTCACTTTGTTATTAAGTTTTCTAACAGAACGATTCAAAGCAGGGATCGAGATAGCCCCCCGCCACACTTTTCGTGGGATCATATGAGACCACGCAATTATGCACCCCGGAACTTTCCTCGCTAACCAACTTACCGTGGATAGCATTGCCTCTAGGAGAAGTCGTCTACCGGTGGTGACCAAATCATTGCCCCCTAAATGTACTATGACTACAGACGGCGGTGACCTCGTCCGCCCTAACAAACCCTCAAAGAATGCTTGAAACTGGTCAATACAGAGACCGCCCCTTCCGTAGAAGGACACTCTGTACCCGTATTCCCCAGGTACGTGAATCATGTCACCTGCTTTGAATACGTCTGCGGCACGTCTCACGTATGAGTGGCCCACGACCCACACCTCCTGTCTCACAGCCGGTGATGTCTGACCGCTGGCCTGGTGTTGGGTCGACTGCATAGTCCGCCCTGCCTCGTAGGCTTGCGTAACTGAAAACAAACAAAAGACAAGAAGCGTGAGTACATCATTACAGCCTCACAACATGTGCAATCGCACATATCTCTTATAACAATTGGAGGACCATCGCCCCACTCGTTTCACTTGTTCTACATTAAGACCCCTGGCTGTAGCTTCAGTGGCAGCCCCTATTCGAAAGGAATGGGTCCCGAACTCGCCCGGGTCCAAGCCCGCTGCGGCAATGGCCATTGCAAGCACCCGCTGAAACTGAAACCTCGTCAGTGGGGTGGCGTCTGCATGCCTCAACAATGTCCCCCCCCATGATGCCACCCTTCGTGCTAGGTAATCTTCTAAACACTGTACCGGGCACATGGAGGACCCGGGAATCCTGCGAATGATCGTGCAGTCCCCCCTCCCATCTTGGTCGGTCTTGGACCTGAGAAAGGAGACAATCATCGCATCACCCCTGATCTGAACGTGTTCCCGGCACAACCCCCCCACCACATCCTGTTTGTTCCTTGCAACCAGCTCACTTATTCTCATAGCCCCGTGAAATGCCAGCGTAAATGCAGTCCGGAACAAACACGTCTCGAAAGGAGACGAGCATGTGCTAGGGAGAGTGGCCAGCAACTGGGACAACCTATCCAGACCTATCGGTCGTCTTTCATCTACTCTGCGACCCTCCAGACGTTGCCACCCACGCAGCGCCTTCTGTACTGCAAAAGACGCTGTCGGGTCCAGGATGTTATGGGCCCTGGCAACAAAGGAAATGGCGGCACGATGCCTTTGGGCCGTAGCCACCGATTTCCCAGCCCTACGTAAGGACATCAGAAAATGTACTACCCACTCTTCCTGACCCCAAAGTCCCCCTCTCTCAGTCCCCAAATAGGCTAAATAGGCCCGAAACGCCCCTTCATATGCCTTCCTCGTCCTGGGTGCTAGACTCTCTCCCACGAGGTGACGAAGTTCGGGGCACCGAGAGACCAGAGAGCTTCGGGGAAGGGTGCCGGCTCTGGGTCCGCCGAGGGAAGGAAACCCGAGAAAGCCTGCATGTGAAAACGAGACAGTGCATCAGCAGCCTGATTCATCACCCCTGGGACATGTTTTGCTCTGAATATCACGTTCAGCTGCATACACAGTAAGACAATTTCTTTGAGCAGCCTCAAAATTAATTTACAACGGGCCGCCTGACTATTGATGCATTCTACAACGGTCATATTGTCAGACCAGAACACGACAGAATGATCTTTGAACCCTTCGGGCCAGGTTCTCAGGGCCACCAGAATGGGAAACAGTTCAAGGAAAGCAATATTACTCGTCAGCCCCCCCTCGTGCCACCATGGGGGCCACCTTTGTGCCGACCATTTCGTGCCGAAGATGGCGCCAAAACCTATGCTTCCCGCTGAATCTGTCCATAGCCCAAGCTCTTCAGAGGACACGGCTGGCTTGTTCCAGACGACTCGACCATTGAAGTCCGCCAAAAATGCTAACCAAATACGCATGTCCTGGCGGACCTCAGCCGATAACCTCGTGCGATGATGACCCTCCCTTAGGCCAACCATCGCTTGGGCAATTGAACGGGAAAAAGGGCGAGCCATTGGGATCACCCTCAAGGTAAAGTTCAACTTCCCCACCAATTGCTGCAACTGATGCAGTGTAACCTTAGATGCATTTAAACATACTTGCAGGGCTGCCCTGAATTTCGACACCTTGCTAGCTGGTAGACGGAAACAGCCCTCACTAGAGTCCAACTCGATCCCCAAAAACTCGAGGCAAGTCGTGGGACCCATAGTTTTACCTGGTGCCAATGGCACGCCAAATTGACCCATCAATACACAGAATTCAGCCAAGGCCTGGGCACATTCGGGATTTCCGGTGGGTCCAAGAAACAGAAAATCATCAAGGTAATGCATCACATTTCGGAAACCCGTTTTCTTCGTGAACACCCATTGCAAAAAATTGCTAAACTTTTCAAAATATGCACACGATATAGAGCATCCCATTGGCATACATCTATCCATGTAATATGATCCCTGAAACATGAATCCCAGAAAACGCTGGTCTTCAGGGTGTACCGGGAGCAACCGGAAAGCTGACTCGATATCTGATTTTGCCATCAGCGTCCCGGGCCCCAGGCGATTCAAAATGGCTACTGCCTCATCGAATGATGCATACCGCACCGAACATACTTCTGGATCAATTGCATCGTTTACCGAAATACCCCGTGGGGCTGACAGATTATGGATTAGTCGAAACTCACCTGGGTCCTTCTTGGGGACCACCCCTAACGGAGAACAGACAAAATACGGTACCGGGGGTACAATAAACGGCCCGGCGACCCTTCCCTTGCTAACCTCTTTCTGGATTTTTTCCTGTACTACAGATGTATGATGCAAAACGGAAAGTTGATTTCTGCACGTCCCGGTACCCTGAAAGTCCCCCACCGGGATGCGGAAACCATAAGAAAAACCGTTCCGCAGCACCCCAGCGGAGATACGATCTGGGTACTCGCTGAGCCAAGGAGTCATCGCCAAAGTATCAATCGGGGTCGGTAAAGGCGCCCCTCGGCCTATATTAGGCTTGTTTGGCGCCTCCCTTACCCCCATTCTCACTCGTTTTGGCTCGACACAAGGACTCAGGATGGGACGACCCGCAGTTGCTGCACTCGTGTTTGAATTTACACGATCCCGGAGGCCTGGTACATTTTCCCTTGTTGAAATTGAAGCAGAAACCCCTTTTTCCCGTGTTGCCGGCAGGTCTCGGGTAATCGTCGGTGCTTGTACCTGACCGAAAGGGCGTCCCCACATTTTGGCGGGAGTAATCAACAACATTGCTCCCTACTAACGGCATTTTCAACATTCCTGACTCTTTCATTTTGTCCCATGTCACGGAATCGTAACAATCCCACGTTAAACCTTTGTTATGTTCCTTTTCTTTCCGAAACAAGTTGTCATAACAGAACCAATGGTTACCCTGATACGCTGTCGAGTAACTCATAATTCGTGACTGATAAATGGGAAACTCAGGAAGCAACTCGGGCCTACGTTCCCCCAAAATCGATGTAAAAATACCCCACGCATTGCCCCAGTTGCCAATATTCTCATTTACCTTAAAGGCGGCCATTTTTGCGCGCCAAACACTCGGATGCATTAGGTCCTTCTGACTCTTAACATGCTCCACCTCATAATGATCAACAAGCAAGGAGAAAATATTCACATACTCTCCCGCCCATATCTTTTCCTTTATTGCTAAAGGCACATGTTGTCCCAATCTCTCTCTACGAGAGGGTGCTGGCTCTTCGTTCTGTCCCGAGCTCACGTGTAGCGAGGAGGTGCCGCTTCGGAGCACAAGAACAAGAGGACGTCTTTTGGTCTTGCGTCCCTTTTTATCCGTCTTCAGGGCGGGCGTAAACCCGCCCCTGCCTGCCCCGAGGGCGTGGCTGGCTACGTCGGTGTCTAGGCCAGCCCACTCTAGGGCGGGAACAAGCGCGCCCCGGCTACGCCGCTTCGGGCATACCAGCCGAGACGCGCCTCCCGCCCAAAAATGGCTTCCCGGGGGGATCGAGGCACTCCACCATACGTTCGGGGGGACCGAGTGGTCGCCCCTTTCCAATCGCCTCATAGACTGTTGGAGCATTATTAGGAATAAAGACACAGCAGCTCGATTGGATCATTCTGCATACCCCACCTCGATCTGCAAGTATAACGTCTAGAACCATACGGTTCTGCAACGTCATGAGCCTATCCGCCTGAAGCTCAGCTGTCAGATTGCTAAGGGCACCAGCAGTTTCGGTAATAGTAGATTCAACTACCCGTGTTAGCTGACGTATGTTTCTACTATTGGCCATAGGTCCCCAGAACGGAAGGAAGCCTTTGAAAAAGTCTCCAGCTTCCTGACCAGCGGTATCTTCCTTGCTGAAGACACCTCTCGCTACTCTGGTTCTGTGGTAATCAGATGAAGCAGTGTATGTCGGAGGCAACAATCGAGCAATATAACATGATCCTGAAAAGTCGGCAGGCAACCATGTATAAGCTCTGTCTCGACAAATGAAGTAGGTACCCCTAGCAGTGAGAAAGGCAGGGGAAGAGTTAGCCGGAAACACGTAAGTCTCTACGCACTCACTCCTCCCTAGCTGAGCTCTCGGATTTCTCCCATTACCTTGCAAACAGACCTGACCTCGGTGAGGTACGACCCAGATTGGAGTTGAGCTTTTACGCTTGCTTTCTCCTAAACTAAGGCGATACTCTGAAGTATTCCAACTTAAATATACTCGCAATTCGTCTCTAGGGTAAGATGGAGTATTATTGACGTCCTTGACCATGTCAATAATTCCCTGGACTAAGGCTTTGTTGGCAGAGTTATATTTAGTGGAACGCGGTGGACGTGGAGGATAGGTTTCAAGGGCATAAGCAAAGATGGTTTGGAAGGCCTGAAATGATCCATTATAGCTGTAAGGCAAAACCAGATATGGAATACCTTTATCCATAGTGTGTGGTATCAAACCACACACCCAGCAGTCTGTAGTGTTAACTACCAGTTGGTGTTGGTGCAAGAGCTGTACAAAAGTGTTGTTGGTGAACTCTGAGCGTCTGGCTTGCTCATGTTCTGGAAACGAGTGAAAAGAGTGTATAGAAGAAACAGTAGAAATAGCAGGATCAAGGGGAGGTACTGTAGAAACTGGCACAAAAATCAAATTTATACTAAAGACGATTCCACCCACCAATGTTGCTAAAACAATCAAAAATGTAATGGCACATTGCATCAAAAAGCATTTGCTATGAAGAATTCTATTAAGTCTGTTTCTGCGAACATAAATCACATTTTCTCGTTGCAGCGCAGGAAGCTCCATCTTCTACAATCCGCTCGCGACCACTGATGATGTGTACGTAGATGAAAATGCCTCTATCAGCCCTGGGAGTTCCCAGAACCAACAGAAAGATCGACCTTGTGTCAGACCCCTGCAAATTCAAGCTAGGCACACAGCCACGACCCTACGGCTACCCAGACGGCAAGGCAATTTTAAAAACAATAAACAATAGCAAACTTCCTGGCTGAAGGCAAAAGTTCAATATATATCAAAATCACAATATGCAGTTGCCTGCTTTATTTGTCCATTTTATGGCTTCTTAGGTTGTATCTCTGCTTCGCTGGTACTGTCTGATCGGAAAATAGTGTATCACTAGCAGCTGTTGCAGAGTTTAAGTTCGCAGATAGCAAAGTTTCTTCCGATGCTGGAGACAAATGTTCAATGTTCAAAGGAGTCTTTTCAGGAGGAGAGTCAGGTTTTGAAGTGTCAGTAATCAATTCGGCATCGCTGAAAGAGATGAACTTCGGTGTGTTTTCAGATTCGGAGGCACCAATTCCCTTTTTCACCCAGTCGTCGTAAGGGAGCAGCAAAGGAACACGCTTAACATGAGAGGCGTGTATCCAGTGCTTGCGGCCAGCTACACGAACTGCTGTCCTCGTTGCCAGTAAGATCTGAAAAGGCCCCACAAATCTTGGCTGAAGGTTCTTTGTCCTCGCGAAGTTCTTGATGACAACCAGGTCTCCTGGTTTCAGCTGATGCCCTGGACTCTCCGGAGGTTTTGGCAAAGCATCGAAAACCTGTTGATGAATAAGACTCAATTTAGCAGTCAAGTCGTAAAGGTAGTCTATCAACATAGGATATTCAATGGAGCAAAACTGTTTAGGCCTCGGCACACCCCAGATATTTGCCGGGCGACCAAAAACTATCTCGTATGGACTAAGCCCTATTCTAGAATGTACTGTTGCTCTCGTGTATAACAAGGCCAAGGGAAGTGCGTCTGGCCAGGCTAAACCTGTGGATGCTTGTATTTTGGCTATTTTCAGCTTGAGGGTGCCATTGTAACCCTCGACTAAACCAGCAGACTGGGGATGGTTTGCACTGTGAAATTTCTGTTTCAATCCTAGGCCGGCACACACACTCTGCATAACTTTCCCTATAAACTCACTTCCGTTATCTGACCATACAATCCGTGGCATTCCATACCTAGGGAAAAATTCCTTGAGAAGAATTTTGGCAGTAGATAGGGCAGTGTTGTCCTTTAGTGGGTATGCTTCTATCCACCTGGAAAAAGCACAGACTACCACCAGGACATACTTTAAATTGTTGCAGCGTTCCATGTGAATGAAGTCTAACTGAATTACTTCAAAGGGACAGGAAGGAGGAGCGAAATGACCAGCTGGAGTTTGAGTTCCCTTGCCAGGATTATGCATCAAGCACACCATACAATTTTTCACCACTCTCTCTGCACACTTACTGATTCCCTCATTCTTCCAGACCGGAGCTAACATCTTACATATCCCTTTAGAACTTATATGCGCTACTCCATGCGCCATCGTCACTACTGCAAGCACATACGCATCGGGCAACATCCAACGCTGCTGTTCTGTCAAATCAATCCAACATCCATTCGAGTCCAACTTGCCCGTACTTTCTCTCCATACACGTTTCTCTTCCTCAGTTGCTTCTTTCTGAATCTCTTTCACACTTTCCATAGTATCCTCACACATTCCAGACTCAGCAATCCATCTTGCAGACGTAGCAACATACATTCTGCTCATCGTGTCTCTAGCTGTCTGTTTAGCAATTTCGTCAGCAAAAGCATTCCCACGACCAACATCATCCGTGATTGCTTTATGAGCACTGCACTTCACAATCGCAACTTCAGTCGGCAAGGTTAGAGATTCCAACAAGTCGTTAACTAGCTGACCATGCTGGATCTTAGTCCCATGGGACGTAATGAAACCTCTTTCTCTCCACAACCGGCCAAAACTATGGGCCACGCCAAATGCCTACTGACTGTCTGTAAACACATTCACTCTCTTTCCCTCAGCTAAAACACACGCTCTCGTTAGAGCTATCAATTCTGCAGCTTGGGCAGAATTCTGACTCACTCTTGCAGTCTCCACAATCGTCTTCAAAGTCGTTACTGCGTAAGCAGCAGTCACATCACCATTCTCCAATTTAAAACATGACCCGTCCACATACAGCGTACCATCCGGATCTGATAACGGAGTGTCCTTTAAGTCGATACGTCCTTTTGTCTCTTCCTCCGTTTTGAAATAGCAGTCATGTGGCTCGGAATCACTCGACTCTTGATCAGTCGGCAACAGCGTTGCTGGATTCAATACATTACATCTTTTGATCTGAATATGACTCGCTAACAGTGTCAGCTCATAGCCTGATAATCTAGCACTGGTAAGGTGTTGTGTCTTCGTTCGGTTCATGAGTGTATCCACTGCATGAGGAACCATGACCACTAGCATATTATTCATCACCAAACCAGCAGATTGTCGAATGGAAGCTGCAGCTGCCGCTGTAGCTCTCAAACAACTAGGCAACGCTCTGGCTACCGGATCTAATGTTGATGAGAAATACGCACAAGGGCGTTGTTTATCACCAAACTTCTGTGTCAGAACACTCAACGCGCAACCTTCTCTTTCGTGAACGTAGAGCGTGAATGGCTTACTGTAATCAGGTGTACCCAATACAGGAGCTGAACACAATGCTTTTCGTAATTCAGTAAAACTCTCTTGACATTCATCAGACCATGGCACCGGACTCGGAACATTTTTCCCAGTCAAAGCTACCAATGGTTTCGCTAAAAGAGAAAAATTTGGAATCCACTGCCTACAGTAAGAGGTAATACCTAGAAAGGCACGTACTTCTCTCTGTGTGCGTGGAACACTCATCTGCGTAATTGTTTTTATTCTTTCTGGGGTCAACTTCCTTCCCTCCTTTGACAAGAGATGACCTAGGTAAGTCACTTCTTGGCAGCAGTATTGCATCTTGGAAGGAGACACCTTGTGATTCAAATTGGACAAATGATGCAATGAGGAAATTGTAGCTGCTTTGCAAGTTTCCTTGTCATCGGCAGCCACTAAAAGATCGTCTACGTACTGTACTAGGGCAGAACCTGGAGGAAGGACAAAAGAATCTAACTGGCTTTTTAATGCTTGACTATAAATGGATGGACTCTCACAATAGCCTTGTGGAGCGCGTTTAAATCTGAAACTGCGACCTCCTAGACAGAAGCCGAAAATATCCCTACTTTCTTCGGCTATCGGAATGCTGAAAAAGGCATTCTTTAGGTCAATAACTGAGAACCATGTGGCTGTGGCAGGAATCAATGTTAACAAGGCAGTAATGTCTGGCACTACAGGAAACTGCGGGACTACAATCTTATTAACTTCTCTAAGTGAGGTTCCGTGACAATTGTAAGTGGTGTTTTCGACTCGCACGAATATGGTCGAGTCTGGTATCTATGAACCGCAAATGACGAGTTTAGTAAGTGTGCGCAGTTTCGCTGTGCTAACTTAAACCGTTCGTTTGTTATGTGGGTTTTTCATCTGTACCCACGGGTTCCATCTTAGATACGGCATCCATTTTGTCTCTTGCCCTCAAGTAGCCAGCGAACGGACGCTGTCCGCTTCGCGACCCTGGGACTCCCAAGATATTGGCGGAAGACACGTGTTCTTTGAAAGTGTCTTTATGACGAGGGGGATGCTACTGTAAGGCAGATGGTGCCGCTCGAGGCTCATCTTGCCGCACGGGCTTATTGTCTCAGCCGTGCATCTCATTAGGCACGTCCCTTTGATGCCTGTATCTCGTGCTTCCCGATACCTCCCCTTTTACACCCTTTCCGATCTCCCCACTGTCTCCGTCTTCCTCTGCACCTGTCTTTGTTCCTATTTCGATCTACTTTACTGCTGATTGGAATTTGCTAATGGTGGGAAGATGGGTTTTTACAGTTGGGAACCGCCAAATGTTTCCGCACTTATGTCCCGAACCTTGTGTGTTTCAAAGTGACCAAAGCGACCCCTCTGGGGGATAATGGTGGGAACCGGGTTGTAAACTTTTGTGTTCAATGTTATCCTATGGGTAAAAACTGTATAAAAGGAGCGATCCACAGAACCAATTTGAAGCAGTCTCCCCGAACTACACTCGATGTACTTCCTGTGACTTCTGTGTTCCCTGCAGCAAATAAACCTTGAATCTTTGACGCCGAAGGAAGTGTCCCGTGTCTCTGTGACTTGTACGCCGGAGCAGGTTACCCACGAAGGTTTCAGGTGTTGTGCCCTGGCACCGCTGGGTCCAAAAGAACCCAGTCCTTCAGTTGGCGCCCAACGTGGGGCTGCATCAGTGGTACCGGTCCAAGCCCGACGATCGTGAGGAACTTCGTGTGAAATCTCCGAGGGAAGGTGCACCCCGCTTCATCGATCCTGTTGTCGAAATAAGTGGCCCGAAGACTTTTCCCGCGAAGATTCCCGCCTCCTGACGGCTGCGACGGACTGCTGCCCTGACTGTAGACCTGTTTTGGCGCCTGGCGTAGACCTTGGTATAGCGAGACGATTGACGGGCCTTCCTGAGGACGCCATCGATCTTTGAGTTAAGTATTTGTGGGTCGCTCCCAGAGTTCTTGGTTGTTGACACTTTAGCGAGTGTTTTTGTTGTACACGCTGTGTGAGTGTTTTTGTCGGTGACACTTTGCTAGCGTACTTTGTTGTTGTATTATTTGACGACTGCAGCCGCCAAAAACCGAGGGTTTTGTTCTTTGCTGGGACTTGGTAAATCCCGTAACCCTTGAAGTTTGTGAAACTCGGCTAGTGTGCGAGATGCCTGGTCGCAGTACTTTGTTCAGTTGTTTTAGACCTTGTGGTGCGGATTCCCTGCTGGAGGACTCATGTCCGATACCTCCGGTTGGAACTCCTACTTATGACCTATATAGCAAACATGGGCTAGGCCCGATTGCTTTCAACGATTATTGGATTAAATATACAAAGAAAGACGGCGACCTTCGTTGGCCACCTCACGGTAGCTTCGAGGCGTCGATCTTAGATAATTTGGAAATAAAGTTGTTCGAACGTAAATCAAGGCCGGCCATGTTTGATGCCTTTCGGTTGTGGCGCAAAGAAGCCCGACAGAAAGAAATCAGACAGAATAAACGTAGTCAGCGAGATAATGTTGCTACCATAGTGAAGAAAGCTGAGCAGTTCCAGCGTGATAAGGAGGATAAGGATAAGGAAGTGTTTGAGAGGCTACAGCGTATGACCATAGATAAATGCTATCCCGCTTTGCCTACGGAGTCGGATAAGAAGGAAGAGGCAGTTGAGGATCCTTTAATGTCCTATCTTATGAAGTCGCCACCTCCGTACGTACAGGGTACCGCAGCTCCTGTGGTCCCTGCCGTACCTGTTCTTCCACCTATTGTTCCTCCACCAGTTCCTCAACCTGCACCCGCTCTTCCGACTGTTCCTGCACCTGTGTCTGTTTCTATTCCTACTGCTCCTCCGCTTCCACATACTCCTGCTCCCGCTACTGCTCCTGTGTTGTTAACCCCTGTTGTTGCTACTGTTTCTACTCCTTCTCTTGTTAGTCCTGTGTCTTACTCTTCTCCCTCTACTCGTAATCGTAATTCTCCCCTTGCGACAAACTTCTTTCAGTCGCTCGGACCTGTTTTTGGGTCTGCTGGTTCTGATGGTCCTCAGAGACGTAGTCAGCTTCCTGGTAACAGAGAACGCGTTGCGCTATACAACATGGCGATGGGTTGGATGGTAAACCCTCTTAGAAATCCACCTCGTGTTGTCCTCGAAACGTTTAATCAATTCAACATACCGACTCAGAGATATGTGTTTGACGAAATGTGCAAGTTCCTTCATGATCAGATAGTGGCCGATGCGCCTGACGAGGTGCTGACTGCCCTGTCCGAACTTCGGCTTCAGTTCGCAACTGGACTGATAGTAGACACTAATGTTCGACGGGCTATTGAGCGGTTGCTATCTCTTCGTCCCGCTCCTATTCCTCATGCATTGTTCGTTGAGGACATTGAAAAGCAAGACGAGTCTGGCCAATATCCTATGCGTGAAGTTCCGCCAGTTTGGATACCAGCTGATACTAATGCTAATCCTCAGGTAGTGGCGCATTTTGAGAGAGTGTGGATACACCTCCCATGGAAACGATCGGAAGTGCTTCAGGTGAAACAATCTTTGCCCGATCCTCGTAAAAATCCTACTGGGTATTACAAGGAACTATCGCAGCTCGTAGATGCTACGGTAATGAATCTTGCCGATATCGACATGTTGTTTGGCAACGTCGTACCGCAACCGGTATGGGCTAAGATTCGTCACCAAGATCACGCTAATGAATTAGGTGGTGATTGGGCTGCCATTACAGCGGCAGACGCGGGACAAGTGGCTGCTACTAAACCCGATCAGTTGATTGCTGCTCTTCCCCAGCGAATCATTGCATTAATGAAAACGCTTATGCCAGCTATGAGGGTAAATTGGGACAAGCTGTCCGCTTGTAAGCAGAAGAAAGATGAGAGTGTTTCCGATTTCTTTACGAGGTTCGAGGAAGCATTCATTGATCATAGTGGACAGGATATGGGTACTGAGGGTGGACAGAGGTTGTTTGTGGATAAATTTGTGTCGAACTTGTTGCCCGATCTCAGCAATAAATTAAAGAATTCAGAGAGTGCATGGGCCGTTTCTACCTCGGCTCAGATTTTGGCTACGGCACAATATTACGAGAATAGAGAGAAAGAAGAAAATGACCGTGCTGATAAAAAGACGAAAGAGCTAAAAACTAAAGTGTTGTTACAACAAGCGTATCCGCCACGTTCTAATCAGAATGCGTCTCAGCAGAATAGATCACAGTCGCAATCGAATCGATCGCAGTCGCGCAATGATTCCTCTTTCCAAAGATCCTCGTTAGGGTACAATCAATGTGCTTATTGTAGACAGGAGGGACACATTAAATTCAATTGTCCTGCTTTAAACGAACGTAATAGTGGTAATTCATCCAAAGGAGGCCGTGGTGGTTCACAGCACGCATCACGTGGTAGAGGTCGTGGTGCTCAGAATGATCGTTCTGACAATTCATCAAATTCTAATAACTGTTTCGATCAACGTGGATCATCGCAAGGACGATCTGCGCAGTATAATGTAGACGATTATTACGTCGATCAGGGGACTGACGACAGTAATTACTAGGACAGCCAAAGACAAGGAGAGGGAGTGGTATCAGTTCCGGTTGATCAGAGAGGGCCTTACGTCGCAGTTGCTACATCGGGCGTCGTTGAGCCTTTTCTGTTGGACACTGGTGCAGCGAAAAGTTCTATCATGCATTCGAAACTCCCTGGCGCACCTTTGTCTGGCTTAACAAATGTTTCCGTTGGATTCTCTGGCGCCCCCGTTAGCAATCCAGTTTCGCGCCCTTTGCCCCTTAAAATTGGGCCTCGTGAGCTCGAAGCTCCGTTGATTTTGACTACTGGTTGTGGCGAAAATCTTTTGGGTCTGGATTTGCTTAAACGTTTGTATGCAACTTTGTATTGTTCTCCTGCGGGTGTAAAGCTTACGTTAGGAGAGAGGGTAGTCTCTCCCATGTATTTGTCCCTCGATAAGCTTCCACCGGAATTGAATTCTCTTCCTGCGTCTTTGTGGGCGACGGGTCCAAATGATGTGGGCCTACTTGATATCTCCCCTTATGTTGTTCAATTGAAATCTAATGTGCGATTGCCACGTATTCCCCAATACCGTATCTCCCTTGATGGTGAACGAGCTTTGTTAGCGATCATCTATGATTTGATCGAGAAAGATGTTATTGAGGAGACTCGGGGAAACGTGTGCAACAGCCCTGTACTGCCCATTCTTAAACGTACTGATCCTACCAAACCGCCTGTTTATCGTTTTGTTATCGATTTACGGGAGGTAAATAAAATTGTGGTTCCTCAATTTCCTGTTGTGCCTGACATCACGGCGCTACTGACTCTGATTCCAGCTACTGCTTCATGGTTCTCGGTGATTGATTTGAAAAATGCATTTTTCAGCATCCCGATTGCCGAAGAGAGCAGGGACCTTTTCGGTTTCTCTCTTGGTGGACGTAGCTTCCGGTTTAAACGCGCTCCTCAGGGCTACTGTGAAAGTCCATCGATTTACAGTCAAGCTTTGAAGGGTCAACTGGATGCGTTTCGGTTGCCGGTTGGTGCGGCTTTAATCCAATACGTCGACGACTTATTGGTGGCTGCTGATACTCAGGACATTTGCAAAATTGCTACAGTGTCGTTGCTGCAACATCTCTGTGAGTTGAATCACAAGGTGTCACCTTCTAAACTCCAATATTGTTGTCAAGAAGTAACCTATCTAGGTCACTTATTGTCAAAGGAGGGAAGGAGATTGACCCCAGAGAGAATTGCAGCGATTGCGCGAATGGCTGTGCCACAAACCCAAAGAGATGTGCGTGCCTTTCTAGGTATCACGTCGTACTGCAGGCAGTGGATTCCTAATTTTTCATTGCTAGCGAAACCATTGGTGGCTCTTACGTGCAAGGATGTTGCAACTCCTTTACCATGGACGGAAGAATGTCAGAAAAGTTTTTCTGAATTACGTGATTCATTGTGTTCGGCTCCTGTGTTAGGTACCCCTGACTACGGTAAGCCGTTCACGTTATATGTTCACGAAAGGGAAGGTTGTGCTTTGAGTGTCTTAACGCAACCTTTTGGTGGTAAGCAACGTCCATGTGCATATTTTTCCTCGACCTTAGACCCAGTAGCTAGAGCATTGCCGAGTTGTTTGAGAGCAACTGCGGCAGCTGCGGTCTCCATCCGACAATCAGCAGGATTGGTCATGGATAATATGCTTACGGTGATGGTTCCGCATGCAGTCGATACTCTTTTGAATAGAACGAAAACTCAGCACTTGACGAGTGCGAGGTTGTCTGGGTACGAATTGACGCTCTTGGCAAGCCACATTCAGATAAAAGGTTGTAATGTCCTAAATCCGGCAACTTTGTTACCAATTAGTGCAGAGTCAGATGAAGTAGCAGAACATGACTGTTACTTGCGGACAGAAGAGGAAACAAAAGGTCGAGTGGACCTTAAAAACACCCCATTGGAGGACCCGGATGGCACTCTGTATGTGGATGGGTCATGTTTTAAGTTGCCGAATGGCGATGTGACTACTGCTTATGCTGTTGTAACATTGAATACCGTTGTGGAGACTGCGAGATTGAATCAGAATTCTGCCCAAGCTGCAGAGCTGATTGCTCTCACTAGAGCATGTGTGTTAGCAAAAGGGAAACGTGTGAATGTGTACACCGATAGCCAGTATGCTTTTGGCGTAGCGCATAGTTTTGGACGGTTGTGGCGAGAGCGTGGTTTCTTGACGTCACATGGCACGAAAATACAGCATGGCCAGCTTGTGAACGATCTTTTGGATGCATTGACTTTGCCTGCGCAAGTTGCAATTGTTAAGTGTAGTGCGCATCGTAGAGTGACGGATGATGTTGGTCGTGGTAATGCGTTTGCAGATGAGATTGCTAAGGAGACTGCCCGGAACCTTAGCACTCGAATGTATGTGACGAGTTCGGTTAGGTGGCCTACAGAATCAAGTATGTGTGAAGATACCATAGAGAGCGTGAAAGCAATACAGAATGAGGCCACTGAGACTGAAAAGACGAAGTGGAAAGAAAGTACGGGAAAGTTGGATGTGAATGGTTGCTGGATTGATTTGTCAGATCAGAAAAGATGGATGTTGCCTGATGCGTATGTGCTGGCCGTTGTGACAATGGCACATGGGTTAGCGCATATTAGCGCGAAAGGCATTTGCAAGTTGCTGGCTGATGTGTGGAAGAATGATGGCATTACAAAGTGTGCTGAACGTCTGGTGAAGAATTGCATGGTGTGTATAATGTACAATCCTGGCAAAGGAACCCCAACTCCCCCTGGCAGTTTTGCTCCTCCTTCGTATCCCTTTGAGGTGATCCAATTGGACTTCATCCATATGGAGAGATGCAATAACCTGAAATACGTTTTGGTTGTGGTTTGTGCATTCTCCCGATGGATCGAGGCCTATCCCCTCAAAGACAATACTGCTTTGTCTACTGCGAAAATCCTACTGAAGGAATACTTTCCTCGGTATGGAATGCCTAGAGTCGTGTGGTCAGATAACGGAAGTGAGTTTGTTGGAAGTGTGATGAAGAGTGTGTGTAAGGGCCTTGGGATTAATCAAAAATTCCATAGCGCCAATCATCCCCAGTCAGCTGGATTGGTTGAGGGTTACAATGGTACCCTTAAGCTAAAACTAGCGAAGATTCAGGCTACGACTGGACTTTCGTGGCCTGATGCTTTGCCTCTAGCACTACTGTCAACTAGGGCGACTGTACACTCCCGAATAGGGCTTAGTCCCTATGAGATAGTGTTCGGCCGTCCTGCGAATGTGTGGGGGGTTCCTAGGCCAGGAATATTCTCTGATCTTGAGTATCCGATGTTGATTGATTACTTACATGACTTGACTGCTAAACTGAGGTTAATTCACCAACAGGTTTACGACGCCTTGCCAACGCAGACGGAGGGTCCAGGCCACCAGCTCCAGCCCGGGGACTGGGTGGTTACTCGTAACTTCTCACGCAAGAACAATCTGGACCCCCGATTCATCGGACCTTACCAGGTGCTCCTGGCCACGAGGACTGCCGTTCGTCTTGAGGGACGGAAAAATTGGGTACATGCTACCCATTGTAAGCAAGTCCCTATTCCTTTGCCGGCAGACCCGTGGGTAAGGAAAGGCATTGCGTCAACAGAAACATTGCCGGCGTTTGTACCTTTTAGCGACGCACAGCTTGTTGGAGAACCCTCAGCGCAGCAGAAAGCCACTGTTGAACACTTGTCAGCAAAAGACTCAAGACCAGGTCAACCAACTGATCAGCAGGACGCTGTTTCTTCAACGGATCCTTTGTTCGACGAGCAGACACGTCCCGGGAAACATCGATATTCTTTGCGATCTCACACTAAGGACAAATAAAATTTTCTTGCTTTGCTGAAATTGACAACTGCAATATCTTCGTTTCCCATGATCAGTTTTGAACATTCGTATCATTGAAATTTTTTATACATATATCAAGCTTCTTCCTTGTATCTTTTTTTTACTTCCACAGCTGAGAGACATTGTGCTTATATATATATACATATTGTGTATTAAGGGCCGTAGGGCCGCGCGCGTACTTCCTTCTGGACAGTAGGTCTTGACGCTAGGTTAAAGGCCGTCGGTTCCTAGGAACTCCTGGGGATTGACTATTGCTGCACAGAACAAAGTGCGTCAAGAAACGTTGCGGACGGTCGTAGGGAATGGCATTTTCGAAGCTGAATGATTTGGAAGGAGCTCAGGCGTACAGAGTCAAGCTGCAGCAACTCAGTCGTACCAAATGTTTTATACTTCAATTGTTTGTGTTGTTTCTGACTGCATCTGCATTATTGGCGGGTGGGGTGTATTACACTATGTCTTACTTCTTACCTGCTACCCCTACTCCTACTCCTCACCCTAACCTTACTTCTACTGCTTCTCCTCATTCCTTTCATATGTTACCGGAACACGAGCAGGCTAGACGTGTAGAATTCCGCAACAATTCCTTTATTCAGCTCCTCCATCAGCATCAGTTAGTGGTTAACACTACTAATTGTTGGGTGTGTGGGTTGATGCCACATACTGCGGGTAAAGGAATTCCATATCTGGTGTTACCGTATAGTTCCCAAGGGTCAGCTCGAGCATTTCAAACAATGTTTCGAAGCACACTGGGTTTCCACCCCATTCAAGAACAACGTTCCCCCTACTCTGGTCCTACCTCGTATCAGAGGCTGCTATCGATGGCAATAGAGGATATGGAAGATGAGATCCATGATCCTTTTCTTATCCCTGAAGAGGAGGTACAAGCCTATAGGGTTCTAAGTAGAGGGGAATATAGTATGTTCACTAGTGAAAAGCAGCTTAAAAGCTCGCCTCCAATATGGGTCGTACCCCACACTGGTAATCTTTGTCTTGTGGGTCGTGGTTCGCAAGCCCCACTTGGAGCAAGTGCTTGCACTGAAAGTTACGTTCTGCCAATGTTCTCGTCCCCTGTGTTTCTGGCTGCCAAGGGTACATACTTTATCTGTTATGATCGTGCATACACATGGTTGCCCGCAGAGTTCATGGGCTCATGTTTTATTGCAAATCTGTTGCCTCCGACGTTCACTGTAGATGCCGATTACCATAAGACTAGAGTTGTACGAGGCGTAATTAGCGAAGAGGATACTGCCGGTCAAGAGGCAGGAGACTTTTTCAAGGGTTTCCTCCCGTTTTGGGGACCTATGGTTAATAGTAGGAACCTGAGACAGTTGACTCGAGTGGTAGAATCAACAGCTAATATTACTGCCAGTGCCCTTGGTAATATCACCACAGAACTTCAGGCGGAGAGACTTATGACGTTACAAAACCGTATGGTTTTAGATGTCGTCTTAGCAGATCGCGGTGGGGTATGTAAGGTGATCCATTCGAGCTGCTGCATTTTCATTCCAGATAATGCTCCTACTGTCTATCAAGCCATCTCGAAGTTGCATAAGATCTCCGAATCCATACACGTGGATGTAGGGGATTGGACGCTACTTGGATGGTTTTGGGGCCTGATATCGACTTGGGGTTGGAAGATTCTGATGATCATCGGTGTTGTGGTAGTGTTCCTGTTCACGTGTTGCCTTTGTGTGCAGTGTGGTCCTGCCTTATGTGGCCTCTGTGCTACAACGTGTATGAGACAACCATCTGTTAACAAGGGGACTCGATTGGACAGAGCTATGCTACAACGACATCTTGATGGTCTGATGAATATCGAATATGATTCCGACTAGTGCTTGCCTACATGAGGGCAAAAGGAGCGTCTGAGGTTCCGTGACAATTGTAAGTGGTGTTTTCGACTCGCACGAATATGGTCGAGTCTGGTATCTATGAACCGCAAATGACGAGTTTAGTAAGTGTGCGCAGTTTCGCTGTGCTAACTTAAACCGTTCGTTTGTTATGTGGGTTTTTCATCTGTACCCACGGGTTCCATCTTAGATACGGCATCCATTTTGTCTCTTGCCCTCAAGTAGCCAGCGAACGGACGCTGTCCGCTTCGCGACCCTGGGACTCCCAAGATATTGGCGGAAGACACGTGTTCTTTGAAAGTGTCTTTATGACGAGGGGGATGCTACTGTAAGGCAGATGGTGCCGCTCGAGGCTCATCTTGCCGCACGGGCTTATTGTCTCAGCCGTGCATCTCATTAGGCACGTCCCTTTGATGCCTGTATCTCGTGCTTCCCGATACCTCCCCTTTTACACCCTTTCCGATCTCCCCACTGTCTCCGTCTTCCTCTGCACCTGTCTTTGTTCCTATTTCGATCTACTTTACTGCTGATTGGAATTTGCTAATGGTGGGAAGATGGGTTTTTACAGTTGGGAACCGCCAAATGTTTCCGCACTTATGTCCCGAACCTTGTGTGTTTCAAAGTGACCAAAGCGACCCCTCTGGGGGATAATGGTGGGAACCGGGTTGTAAACTTTTGTGTTCAATGTTATCCTATGGGTAAAAACTGTATAAAAGGAGCGATCCACAGAACCAATTTGAAGCAGTCTCCCCGAACTACACTCGATGTACTTCCTGTGACTTCTGTGTTCCCTGCAGCAAATAAACCTTGAATCTTTGACGCCGAAGGAAGTGTCCCGTGTCTCTGTGACTTGTACGCCGGAGCAGGTTACCCACGAAGGTTTCAGGTGTTGTGCCCTGGCACCGCTGGGTCCAAAAGAACCCAGTCCTTCATAAGGTCTATGACAAACCTATAAACTGGAGGTTTTGTAGGATCAGTTCGCTTCAGAATCGGCAATACAGGACTGTTACAGACATTTCCTCTAGTTTCTTCAACCACACCTTTCTTAATCAAATCTTGCACAATCAATAAAAGTGCACGCTCACCTTCACTCGATATTTTATATTGGGGAATTCTTGGAAATTTCACATTCGCTTTCAAAGTTACCACATACGGTGGAATTTCTAGGAGACCTACATCATTAGGACCAGTCGCCCAAAGAGAATCAGGGAGTGAACGTAGCTCCGGCGGGAGTGCGTCCATTGACAAGTACATCGGAGAGGTGATATTTTTACCCAATGTAAGCTGTACTCCTTCCGGAGAACAGTACAATGTCGCATATAGTCGTTTTAACAAATCTAAACCAAGCAGATTTTCATTACAACCTGTCGTCAAAATCAGGGGTGCTTTCAATTGGCACGGTCCAACAGAAATAGACAAAGGACTAGATATCGGGTTGTAAACAGGGGCGCCTGAAAAACCTACGGAAACATTTGTTGAGCCGGACAAAGGTGCGCCAGGGAGTTTCGCATGAATGATAGAACTTTTTGCGGCACCAGTATCCAACAGAAACGGTTCGACTACACCTGATGTTGCTACTGCGACATAAGGCCCACTCTGATCTACTGGAACTGATACTACTCCCTCTCTCTGTCCATGGCTGTCCTAGTACCCATTTTGCTGAAAACCCTCATCTACTTCATTATAGTCCTCAACAAGATACTGTTGAGATCTATTTTGCTGAGCAGATTGTCCATTTCGTTGATCAAAGTGATTGGAGGGACGATCATTCGTTTGCGGAGGCATAGCACCTCGTCCTCGTCCTCTAGAATTCTGCACAAAACCACCACGACCTCTCTGAGCTGCTGCTGCATTATTTTGCGCTAAAATCGGACATTCATTTTTATAGTGACCCTCTTTCTTACAGTACGCACACTGATTCCACTGGTATTGAGGTCTTGATGAACCATAATCTGTCCTTTGGTATGAACCTTGCTGCGTATTAGTCTGATTCGTGCGAGGCGGATACGCCTGCTGTAAAAGAACTTTAGTTTTTAAATCTTTCGTTTTCTTTTCTGATTTTTCCTTTTCCTCTTTATCCCTATTTTCGTAGTATTGTGCAGTCGCAAGTATTTGCGCTGTCGTAGATACAGCCCACGCACTTTCTGAATCCTTTAATTTATTGCATAATTCAGGTAACAAATTATGCACAAATTTATCTACAAACAGTCTTTGCCCTCCTTCTGTACTCATGTCCTGACCACTATGATCCACAAAAGTCTCTTCAAACCTCGTGAAGAAGTCGGAGACACTTTCGTCTTTCTTCTGCCTGCATGCTGACAGCTTGTCCCAATTTACACGCAATGCTGGCATCAGAGTCTTCATTAGATCAATTATTCTACCTGGAAGATTAGCAATTAAAGGTTCGGGTTTCGCACCACCTATTTGCTGGCCATCTGCTGCAGTGATAGCTGCCCAATCACCACCTAAGGCAGCTTGATGATCCTCTCTACGAATTTTAGCCCACACTGGTTGCGGAACTACGTTACCAAACAACATATCGATGTCGGCTAAGTTCATTATACAAGCCTCAACTGTCTGTGTTAATTCCTTGTAATATCCGGCTGGATTCTAACGTGGATCTGGCAAGGCCTGTTTCACCGCTAGCACTTCTGCTCGTTTCCATGGAATGTGTATCCACACTCGTTGGAACTGTGCTGGAGCAGCTGCAATTCCTGCATTATCATCACGTTGTATTGCTTCGCGCCAAATTGGAGGAACCTCCCTCATAGGATATTGGCGACTTAGCTTCATTTTACCTTTTTCTAAGTCTCTCGGTGAACGAAGAGATGGATCATTCCTAAAACTTAAAATAAGTTCCATCGCTTCCTTTATATTCTCACCCACTATCATTCCAGCAGCAAACTCTTTTTGAACCCTAATTAAATCTTCCAAATCTGATTCGACATCATCTTCTTCTATTTCCTCGCGTAACAACGAGCACATCTCATCAAAGACGTACCGTTGCGTTGGTTCCCCCCACTGCATAAATGTGTCTAGCACATCTCTCGTACTATATCTTCTACCCTTCGAAATCCATCTGAGAGCCGTGGAATCTAAAACCCCCTGTTCCTCAGTACTTGGAAGCTGACTCCGTCTCTGAACAGAGTCAGGAGTAGGAGTCTTAATTAAAGTTTTATATATAGGAGACAGCATATTAGTAACAGAATCAGTGATTCTTCGACGAACAGAAAGTGGAGTTAGCACACTCGCAGACGTAGAGAACGCAGTAGAGGTAGGAATAGATAACGGAACAGTAGGAGTATCGAGAAAAATAGTTTGAGGAACAGTAGGTACAGAAGTAGGTATAGAGGCTGGCAGTGCAGGAAGAGGAGGAGCTGTAGGAACATTCACATTCATCACAGGAGGTACAGGAGCTTGATTCTGGGGAACAGGAGCAGGAACACCAGGTTGTCCAGCAACCAGCAATTGAACATTCGGGACAAGTGGAGCCGCAGCACCTTGTGCATATGGTGGAGGTGACCGTAACAGATAAGATAACAGAGGATCGTTTTCGGAATCCTCCAGTATCTTAGCCATTTTCGATGGCAAGGCAGGATAGCATTTGTCAATCGCTAGATTATGCTCTCTAATGGCTACATCTATGGCCTTATCACACTCGTTAGCCTGCAACTGTTTAGCCGCTTGCTCTAGAGTTAACTCTTCTTGTTCTTTCTGTTCTTTCTTCAACCTTTTCATTTCTCTCTGTTTGGATTCTTTTCGCCAGTAACGGAAAGAATCAAACATTGCCGGCCGGGCTTTCTTCTTAAACAATTTCGCTTCTAAGTTGTCGAGAATCTCTGGTTCAAAACTACCATGCAGTGGCCAACTAAGGTCACCATCCTTCTTACAATAACGGACCCATACCTCATTATAAGATATAGGACCCACGCCATGTTTACAATATAAATCATATAGGGGAGTCCCAATCGGAGGAACCAGACATGAGTCCTCCAATCGTGAGTCACGGTTGCAACCAAAACAAGACAACATTTTCCGACTTACCATTTTCAGTCCGGAACACAAAACAAACAAACACGGAACAAATATGTGCACTCGAACCAAGAACTTAGGCCTACCAAAACGAACTGATGTATCGATACCCAAACTAAACCAAATAGATTATCGTAACTAGAACAACCAGTGATAATCTGACACAACCAAACCAAACCAAGAACCGATCAAGGATTTTTAACAATCCTCACAAAAGTAACCAGCTAGCTATCACTAAATACTTAACTGAGTCACTGAAGACGTCACCAAGGAGAAACCCGTCACGTTTCGCTGTACTAAGGACTGCACCTCGGGTCCAAGACAGGGCGACGGTCAAGGCAACGGCCCACTGCAGCCGTCCTGAACGGGAAACCCTCGTGGAAGAGAACTTCGGGCCACTTTTGCGATATGCCGGGATCGATGAAGTGGGGCGCCTCCCTCAGGAATCTTCACACGAAGCTTCTCGAACTCTTCAGGCTTTTGGACCGGTACCGAATGACGTCGCTCCACGTTGGGCGCCAATTGGAGTTCTGGACTTTTTGGTTCCGTCCAGAGGTGTCAGGGAACAACACCCAAAGACCCCGGAGTTCCACCTGCCTTGGTGCACAAATGAACAGAAACACGGGCTTCTCGATGGTGGCGTCAAAGACCAAAGGTTTATTACTGCAGGGACACAGAAGTCACAGATACTACACACGGGCAGAATCTAGGAGCCTGTTCGATTTGTACAAAGTGGGTTGCTCCTTATATACTGAATTTTAAGCTGGGGGCGAATTCTTCACATGTTGGTACATTCCCAAAACCTTTGTGTCATAAACAATAAATATTTGGCGTGCACAGGAACCGTCGATAATATCTGAGGCCAAACATTGCGAAGAGAGGGGTTCCCACTAGTTTGTCACAATTCCCTGTCAATATTGCATTCAGGACCCGGACCGCCTCATCGTAAAGTTCGTTACCTCCCCCTAATAAAGATTCAGAAAGAAAGAAACAGAGCCAGGTGTGGAAGATAGAAAAGTGGGATAAGGGATGTTTGTGAGTTGTAAATGGGCAAGGCTACCGGCTTCGGCCGCCTAATCATGATCAGGACAATGGACACGAAGACCAGTTTGGCAGGACTGGCCTCGGGCAGAGGAGGTAGCCTTTGTCGAGTCATGCAGCTACAGCGTGATCTGGTTTAAGGTGCACGTGTCATGAAAGAGGTGAATCTCCGGCTAAGGCTACGTGTCCTTAATCGAAATGAAGTGATCAGAGGCTATTGCATATGTGAGGGCAAGAAAACACAAAATGGCGGCCATGATCTAAGATGGATGCCGTGGGTAGATCAGAAATGTGTTTATAAAAGGAGTGCTCTTGCTCGTAGCATAGCGAAAACACCAGGATATACTAAATGGATCATTTGCGGTTCACTGATACCAATATTATGTATTTCCGACAAACTTGAAAACACGGGTTCAAATCGTCACGGAACCTCAGAGGGAGAAGGTGGTATGATAGTAAGTATCAGGAGTGCAGGGACTGTGAACAGATGGGAGCTGATGAAACAGGAAGGAAAGGACCTTTTGAATAGGGCTAGGGCGGGGGGGTTGCAAGGGAACGAGGAACACTGGAACAATAGGTGATAGACTCAGGGAGAGTTAATGAACCAGTGGAGGGGTGAGAGGTGCAGAGTAGGGAGCTCTAAAGGGAGGGCTCGATATGAACTTCAGAAGAGAGAGATGCGGAGTGATGGTAGTAAACGGGAGGGGGCGGCATTTTTCAATTCTCGCCTAGGGTGGCAAAATACTTAGAATCGGCCCTGGAACCTGGGCATGTGGGTTGGGGTCTAGGGGCCATTTGGAAGCTGGCAGTGTGCTTTGTGCCATAGGCCTGCCCCCAGTCTGCGATGCTTTCATCCATTAAACCCAGGGCAGGGTACTCAGTGGTGCATGGACCAAGTCTTTCTGTGGGATCTCTTGAATTTAAACATCATTTAGGGCATGGATGGCATTGGATTGAGGGGATTTGTGTGTGTATTTCGATTTTTTGGGTGTTGTTGGTGCCTGGTCCAGGGCCTGGCCATGTGGGTTGGGGTATAGGGGCCATTTGGAAGCTGGCAGTGTGCTTTGTGCCATAGACCTGCCCCCAGTCTGCGATGCTTTCATCCATTATACCCAGGGCAGGGTACTTAGTGGTGCCTGGACCAAGTCTTTCTGTGGGGTCTCTTGAATTTAAATATCATTTAGGGCATGGATGGCATTGGATTGAGGTGATTTTTGTGTGTATTTCACTTTTCAGGGTGTTGTTTGGCCAGGTCAAGGGCCTGGCCATGTGGGTGGGGGCCATTTTGAGCCCTGGTCCAGGGCCTGGCCATGTGAGTTGGGGTCTAGGGGCCATTTTGAAGCCATGCAGTGTGCTTTGTGCCATAGGCCTGCACCCAGTCTGCCTTGCTTTCATCCATTATGCCCAGGGCAGGGTACTCAGTGGTGCCTGGACCAAGTCTTTCCTTGGGGTCTCTTGAATTTAAACATCATTTAGGGCATAGATGCCATTGGAGTGAGGTGATTGTTGTGTGTATTTCGATTTTTTGGGTGTTGTTGGGGCCTGGTCCAGGGCCTGGCCATGTGGGTGGGGGCCATTTTAAGCCATGGTCCAGGGCCTAGGCATGTGGGTGGGGGTCTAGGGGCCATTTTGAAGCCAGGCAGTGTGCTTTGTGCCATATGCCAGCACCCAGTCTGTCTTGCTTTAATCCATTATGCCCAGGGCAGGGTACTCAGTGGTGCATGGACAAAGTCTTTCTGTGGGGTCTCTTGAATTTAAACATCATTTAGGGCATGGATGGCATTGGATTGAGGTGATTTTTGTGTGTATTTCGATTTTTTGGGTTTTGTTAGGTCTGGTTTAGGGCCTCGCCATGTGGGTGGGGGCCATTTTGATTCCTGTTCCAGGGCCTGGCCATGTAGGTGGGGATCTAGGGGCGATTTTGAAGCCAGGCAATGTGCTTTGTGCCATAGGCCTGCACCCAGTCTGCCTTTCTTTCATCCATGATACCCAGGGGTAGTCAGTAGTGCATGCATGGACCAAGTCTTTCAGTGGGGTCTCTTGAATATAAACATCATTTAGGGCATAAGTGGCATTGGAAAAAGGTGATTTTTGTGTGTATTTCGATTTTTTGGGTGTTGATGGGTTTTGTTCAGGGCCTGGCCATGTGGGTGGAGGCCATTTTGAGGCCTGGTCCATGACCTGGCCATGTGGGTGGGAGTCTAGGGGCCATTTTGAAGCCAAGCAGTGTGCTTTATGCCATAGGCCTGCACCCAGTCTGCCTTGGTTTCATCCAATATGCCCAGAGCAGGGTACTCAGTGGTGCATGGACCAAGTCTTTCTGTAGGGTCTCTTGAATTTAAACATCAATTGGGGCATGGATGGCATTGGATTGAGGAGATTTTGTGTGTATTTCTTTTTTTGGGTGTTGTTGCGGCCTGGTCGAGGGCCTGGCCATGTGGGTGGGGGACAATTTGATTCCTGGTCCAGGGCCTGGCCATGTGAGTGGGAGTCTAGGGGCCATTTTGAAGCTATGCAGTGTGCTTTGTGCCATAGGCCTGCACCCAGTCTGCCTTGCTTTCATCCATTATGCCCAGGGCAGGGTACTCAGTGGTGCATGGACCAAGTCTTTCTGTGGGGTCTCTTGAATTTAAACATGATTTAGGGCATGGATGGCATTGGGGTGAGGTTATTTCTGTGTGTATTTCGATTTTTTGGGTGTTGTTGGGCCTGGTCCAGGGCCTGGCCATGTGGGTGGGGGCCATTTTGAGCCCTGGTCCAGGGCCTGGCCATGTGATTGGGGGTCTAGAGCCATTTTGAAGCCAGGCAGTGTTCTTTGTGTCATAGGCCTGCACCCAGTCTGCCTTGCGTTCATCCATTATGCCCAATGCAGGGTACTCAGTGGTGCATGGACTAAGTCTTTCTGTGAGGTCTCTTGAATTTAAACATCATTTAGGGCATGGATGGCATTGGATTGAGGGGATTTGTGTGTGTATTTCGATTTTTTGGGTGTTGTTGGTGCCTGGTACAGGGCCTGGCCATGTGGGTGGGGGCCATTTTGAGGCCTGGTCCAGGGCCTGGCCATGTGGGTGGGGGTCTATGGGCCATTTTGAAGCCCGGCAGTGTGCTTTGTTTCATAGCCCTGCCCCCAGTCTGCCTTGCTTTCATCAATTAAATCCTGGGCAGGGTACTCAGTCGTGCCTGGACCAAGTCTTTCAGTGGGGTCTCTTGAATTTAAACATCATTTAGGGCATAGGTGGCATTGGATTGAGGTGATTTTTGTGTGTATTTCACTTTTTTGGGTGTCGTTGGGGCATGGTCCAGGGCCTGGCCATGTGGGTGGTGGCCATTTTAAGCCCTGGTCCAGGGCCTGGCCATGTGGGTGGGGGTCTATGGGCCATTTTGAAGCCAGGCAGTGTGCTTTGTGCCATAGGCCTGCACGCAGTCTGTCTTGCTTTAATCTATTATGTCCAGGGCAGGGTACTCAGTGGTGCATGGACCAAGTCTTTCTGTGGGGTCTCTTGAATTAAAACACCATTTAGGGCATGGATGGCATTGGATTGAGGTGATTTTTGTGCGTATTTTGATTTTTTGGGTGTTGTTGGGTCTGGTTTAGGGCCTGGCCATGTGGGTGGAGGCCATTTTGAGGCATGGTCCAGGGCCTGGCCATGTGGGTGGGGGTCTAGGGGCCATTTTGAAGCCAATCAGTGTGCTTTGTGCCATAGGCCTGCACCCAGTCTGCCTTGCTTTCATCCAATATGCCCAGGGCAGGGTACTCAGTGGTGCATGAACCAAGTTTTTCTGTAGGGTCTCTTGAATTTAAACATCATTTGGGGCATGGATGGCATTGGATTGAGGAGATTTTGTATGTATTTCTTTTTTTGGGTGTTGTTGCGGCCTGGTCGAGGGCCTGGCCATGTGGGTGGGGGCCATTTTGATTCCTGGTCCAGGGCCTGGCCATGTGGGTGGGGGTCTAGGGGCGATTTTGAAGCCAGGCAGTGTGCTTTGTGCCAACGGCCTGCACCCAGTCTGCCTTGCTTTCATCCATGATGCCCAGGTGTAGTCAGTAGTGCATGCATGGACCAAGTCTTTCTGTGGGGTCTCTTGAATTTAAACATCATTTAGGGCATGGATGGCATTGGATTGAGGTGATTTTTGTGTGTATTTCGATTTATTGGCTGTTTTTGTGGCCTGGTCCAGGGCCTAGCCATGTGGGTGGGGGGGGGGCATGTTTAAGCCAGGCAATTTTTGCCATAGGCCGGCAAGCTTGCTGGCCAGTAGACCTACGGTTATGAATAGGTCATGAAACAACTCTCTCTGTGTGGTCTCTCTTCTATTAATTTAAACATCCATTTTTTATTAGAATTGCAATTTTTATTTTGGGTCCTTCCGTTTTTGGGTGTGTTGTGTTAATATTAATAAATGCCTAGTTGCAATAGTATTATTTGAAGCACGACATATGCAACATTTATTTAACTGATGTTCCTCTGGCTTCTTTGCTTTTAGGTGCACAAAGACTGAGAACCAGGAATCATCTTCATCATCACCACTTGTTGTAGTGCCAGAAAGAAGTCCTGCTGTGGTGTGTGCACAATGTTACGTGACGTCACGTGTGGCCACAGACAACTCTGCAACTCTTGCAACTGTGTCCTGCTGTTCAGACATGTGAAGAAGATGGGCCCAAAGAAAGGTAACCATAGCTCCTCTACCAAGAAAGTTGCCAGTGCCACTGCCAGTAAGAAGGAGAAGAAGAAGCAAGTGGCTCCACTTACCAAGGAGACTACTGTGCCGACCACCACTTTTTTGGGGAAAAAAATCTACGCCTGCAGCAGCGGTGTCCGCCAGGGACCAAGGCGGGAGCAGCACCTTTGCTTTATTGGTCTCAGTGCCACCACGCCAAGTTAGGCCCAAGCCCATGAGTGCCGCAGAGGTAGCCACTTTAATTGCTCTTTCACCATCAACCAGTGATGTTGGCATTGACTCATAGCAAACTAGCATCCAATCAAAGCAGAGTGTAACTCATCTGACGAGTGTTCAACCACAGCCGCAACAACAACCACAGGTGCAACAAGGAGAGGCACAAGGAGAGGCACAAGGAGAGGCAGAAGGAGAGGCGCAAGGAGAGGCACAAGGAGAGGCACAAGGAGAGGCACAACTGCCCACACTACTTGTTCCTCCAGAAGTAGCGGCACATCAGGAAATCGAGATTCATGCGGAGATATCAGCCGAGCAAGCCACTCCTGATGATCCATTGTCTTCCAGATCCCCCTCAAGGAAAAGGAGGGCTAGTACAACTCCTTCTTCAAGCCCCCTTCCTTCTGATGATATAGATCTTGATTGGCACCCACCAATTCAGTCTGAGAGAGAGGTACGCCATGAGCCGACAAACCTAGGTAAAAGGAAGGTTTCCGCAAGGCTTTCAGCTATGGGTGATGACAAAGAAGAAGCAGAAGTGGTGTATTCTGCTGCTGATGAAGAGTCTGACGATGATGACCCAGTCATCACAGTCGTCACTCCAGCTCCAGCGGGCATGCAGCAGACAGATATATTTACCCTATCCCGAAATGCTGTGCGGGATGTGGACAGCGTGGCATTGGTACCACCACCAACATAGGTAACTACTACACTAATACGACCCACAGCTTTCATATTTTCTCTTCAGAAGGGCCCTCCATCCAGCTCGACCTCAAGTGGTGGTGCTGTAAGTGCACGTCGGAGTCAAATTCCACCATGCCCATCCTCCAAATCATCTGGCATTGAAAGTGGCACCTCCACCATCACCAGAAATCTCAACTCCCCAGTTTGGGACTTCTTTAGTATTAGAAAAAAGGCAGAAAACCAAGTTATTTGTTCGATTTGTAAACAAGTAGTTAGTTGGGGTAAGCTTGGTACCAACTATGGTACCGGAGGCCAGAGAGGTCATCTCCAAAAACACCACAGCATCCAGTGGGAGGCGCACCTAAGTAACATCCGGAAAGCCAAAAGTACAAATCCAAATGTAGCCTTTGATATTGCATCTGATGACCAGGAGCTGATTGTGCAGGGGGGAGGTGAAGAAGTGAGAGACATTTTTTCTGGTACATACAGTATTTTATTTATGCAATTTGTTGAGCGCATGATTACCCAAGGGTGTCTTGGCGCTTGACAGAAAAAATAGAAGGTTATATCCAAGAAATGATGGACACTAATAATTAAATAACCAGGTCTTCAACTGCTTTCTAAATGCTATTAGTGTAGGGATGTTCTTAAGATCACCTGGCAAGGTGTTCCATAATTTGGCCGTGGCCACTGCAAAAGATCTTTCTCCCCAAGTGGCCTTATTGGTTTTGGCTACCTTCAAAAGGTTAGCATTAGCAGATCTGAGAGTGCGTGATGGTTGATAGGGACAGAGGGCATCTTTAAGAAAAGAAGGAGATTTTTCCTGAATGCTTTTAAAAGCAATACACAGGGCTTTGAATTTAATTCGCTGCCTGATCGGTAATCAATGCAGTTTGCGAATGATGTTTGAAATGGGTTTAAATTTGGGTGTACCAGTAACGAGTCTTATAGCTGCATTTTGGACCAGCTGAAGTTTATTGACTACTTGTTCTTGAGCATTAAGCAAAAGAGCATTACAGTAGTCAACTCGAAACATCAATAGAGTTGAAATCAAAGTATTTATGGTATTTAAAGGAAGGTAGGGTTTAAGTTTTTTAATCATTTTAAGTGTGAAAAAGGAGGCAGAAACTATAGAGTTGGCTTGATGAATGTATGAAAGTCTATTGTCACAAATTACACCCAAGTTTCTAACCTTGGTGACCGGATTAGGTGGGGGGCCAAGATCTTGAGTCCAGCAGGTGGGGGACCATGCAGGAATGAGTTTTCCAAACACCATTACTTCGGTTTTCTCCGAATTAGGTTTCAGACATTTTGAATTCATCCAATTACATATGGCAAGCATTCCTTTTTGGAAGTTATCAGCAACTTCCATTCCATTGTTGTTAATGGCCAGGACAAGCTGTGTATCGTCCGCGTACGATGTTACTGCTAGACGATGAGCTTTAATGACCCTCGCTAAGTCCGCCACATAAATGTTAAAAAGTGTTGGACTCAGCGAGGATCCCTGGGGGACTCCACAAGGTAGTGAAAAGGAGTCAGAGCAGAATGCGCCCATGGAAACCGATTGCTCTCGGTCTGTCAAGAAGGAGGCAAGGAGTGAGACGGCACTTGATGAGACTCCGGCTTTTCCGACACGGTCGATCAGAATAGAATGATCGACCGTGTCGAATGCCGCGGAAAGATCAAGTAATATGAGCACCGCGGCACCTCCCTTATCGAGGATCATTCTTATCTCATCTGAAGCTTTTATTAATACGTCTCCATCCCATGTCCCATACTGAATCCGAATTGGGAAGCGTCTAGACAGTTGTTGGTATCTATGTATTCAGATAATTGGATATTCATAATTTTTTCAATTAGCTTCGATGGATAAGGAATACATGATATCGGTCTGTAACTCGTGACCTTAGAAGGATCTAATGTGCTTTTTTTGAGTAAGGGCTTAATTACTGTCTTTTTCCATATGGTAGGATAGATGTTTCATGTGATTATAGCATTGAAAATATCTGCAAGAACAGTTGAGATCATTTCTGGAGCAGTTTTGAAAACAGAAGGTGGGCAGGGGTCGTAGGGTGAGCCAGAGTTGGGGAGGAAACATGAGTTTATGAACTAGCTCAGACGAAATGTGATTAATAGAGAAATTGGAAGGATTAGGGGGTATGAATTTAGGTCTGGCCAAAGTATGGCCCTGACATGAATCTTTAGTGAGTTTATTGAAGTTGGAATAGATATCACAGACCTTTTCTTGAAAATAAGTAGAGAGTGCATTGAACATAGGCTGAGAGGCTTCTGTAGTTGGGGATTTGTTGTGTCCGAACAGATGGGAGACCATCTGAAAAAGCTGTTTGATTGAATCTTGGGTTGATTCAATTTGTTTGTTAAAAAATATACTTTTCTGAGTGATAATTGATGATTTATAATTCTTTATCTTCTCTTTATAGCAGCTTTTTTCATAAAGGTCATAGTTGCTACGCCATTTGTGTTCCTGTCATCTGCAACTTTGTTTTTCCAACCTAAAGGCTTCAGTAAACCATGGAGTGGAATTTAAAACTCTATTAGTAGAGCGTTTTTTTGTAGGGACAGAAATATCAATTGCAGTTTTGATACATGTGGTGCAATCAATGGCCGTGGCTTCTGGATCAGAGGTATCAATATCCTTTAAAGGACTTAAATCATTAATAAATTCAAAAACATTAATGTTTTTCAAGGATTTAAAAGTGTTGGGTTTGCAAGATTTTGTGAGGATTGGGTTAGAAGGGAGAATATTAAAACAGACAGCTGAGTGATCTGTCCCTGTAAGTGGTATAGTTTGCTCTATAGTTAAGGAATCAAGATAGGAAAAAATTCCATCTAAGGTGTGTCCAGCTAAGTGCGTAGAGGAGTGAACAAGTTGGATAAGACCTGCTGCATTCATTTCTGTGAGGAGGGAATAAGTATCCGGATCCTCATTCCTTTCTAAGTGAAAGTTAAAATCACCCAAAGTGGTGAAGTTGTTTTCTCCAGGTATTGTCTCCAGAAGATGACTCAAATAGGACAGGAAGGTGGAGCGTGGGCCTGGGGGTGATAGAGCAGGATGCCTCTAAAAGAGGTAGACTAAGGAGTAATAAAAGTAAAATTCAGAGCCTCGCATGATTTAATTCGTAAAGGTTCTGTGCGTAGGCGAAAGGTATCGCGATATATGATTGCTATCCCCCCTCCTCTTTTAAGCGATCTATCAAGTCTAATGTTAGAAAAACCCTCCGGGGTAGCTGAGGTAAAATCAGGGTCGGATGTCTGGTCTCCCCAAGTTTCATTGAGTAACAAGATATCCAGGTTCCAACTTTTAATAAAGTCTGCAATCTCATATCTATGTTTTGGGAGCGACCGCACATTTAAGAGGGCTAATTTAATAGACTTGGGACCTTTATTAGAGAATGTAGCAACTGAATCTAATAAATGAGGGTGAGCCATAATATGGAATGAGCAATGGGGGCAAGAGTGCGGAGCATAATGAAGAGTATGTGAATTAATTGGGGCACAATGAGTATTCAGAGATTTTAAATAATTAGCATCATAACAGATACCTGCTGATGATAGACGAGATGTCTATGATCCAGGGGGGGGTGGCTCTGGGCTCGGGACAGGCTCAGACGGCGCAGACGAGCTTGACGAGCTTGCCTTTGGCGAGACTTCCGCTGCGCTTCCGGGGAAGAAGTATCATTTTATACCAAATCAGGGTGGGAGGGCCGAGCAAGCAATCTGCTTGCCCTCTGACTCACCCAAGATGGCGGCGCAAATAATTTGTTTGCAGTGTTAAATCGGCTTCTGTGCCTCCGACTTCAGCGCGGTGAGCGCGAGCATGAACAAAGATGGAAAGTGCTCAGGGGGTAAATATGTACATATAATTACACAAAATACGAATTTTTAAAATGTCAATTTAAAAGATGCAAAAGTCCCCGGCTCACGCCTCAGAACCAGAACAATCCGTCTGTCAGTGATGGAAGCGCCGAAAACTGAGTGGTTTTATAGCAAATCAGGGTGGGAGGGCCGAGCAAGCAATCTGCTCGCCCTCTGACTCACCCAAGATGGCCGCACTAATAATTTGTTTGCAGTGTTAAATCTGCTGCTGTGTCCCCGACAGTACCCCTGGCAGCAGCACTGCAGTGGTAGCGCCCACACCCTCTACCCCAGCAACATCTAGGTGGCACAGTAAGAGTCTGGTAGAGACACCCATGCGAAAAAGTACATCAATGAGCCTAACTGGGTTGAAGAAGTCTGGATCATCATCACATATGAAAATGGTCCAGACCACCATTACAAGCTTGTTTTGGTCAGAGGCGCCATTGAAACGCAACCACCCAACGGCACATCTGTATAATGCAATGCTGGCTAAAATGTTAGCGCTGGACCTTTTCCCTTTTTCTTTCATGGAAGGGGTGGGTTTTCTAGAATTTGTTGCAACAGTCTGCCCAAAATGGAAGGTTCGTAGCCTGTCCTATTTTGCCAGAGTTGCGGTTCCAGCAGTACATCAAGATGTACTGGACGTGATTGGGGCAGCTTTGCAGAAGAGTGCTGTTCACACTATCCACCTGACAACAGACATGTGGACCAGTTGCCAAGCCATTGATTACATGTACATCACTGCACACTGGGTCTCTTTTGCGGGGTTAAGAGAGAAGATAGCTGCAGGTGTTGACAGTGTCAACATTTTTCAAGCTACTCGGAAACATGCAACAGTAGCCATGTTTGCCATGGAGAAATCTCATACTGCAGTAAACATTTTGGAGGAGGTTAACAGTAAGGTCTTTGAATGGTTGCAGTCAAGAAGGCGCATGATTGGTTATGTTTCCACGGATAATGGCAGTAATATAGTTAAGGCAATGGCTGATGTTGGCTATTTCAGAGTGCCGTGTTTGGCGCACAGCATTAACATTATTGTTCAAGATTGAAAAAATAAAACACAGTCAGCAAGTCACTGATCACCTGCCAAACAATCTGCACACATTTCAGCCATACTTTTAAGGCCTGGAAGCAGCAGAGGATCCTTCGACATGACCATAGAGTGCCAGTCAGAGGACTCATCCAGGAGGTGGCAACACTTTGGAACTCAACCTTTTACATGCTTGAGCGTCTGTTTGATCAGTACGTAGTAATCAATGAGTATGTCTTTCATGCACAGGGTGCTTCTATTAAAGACATGAGGCTAGAGGTGGAGGAATGGGACCTAGTTAAAAGCCTGACAGAAATGCTTCGTCCTTTTGAGGTGTTCACGCGTGAAGTCAGCAGGGAGGACTGTACTTTGGGCAGCTATCCCATTGTTGCGCATGCTAGAGCACCAACTGAAGGCAGTGTCTTCAATGTTCCGAGTTGATGCTGAAAAGAAGGATGCATATCAGTTGGCGGAGAGCTTATTAACTCCTTGGACGCTCATGACGAGCTCAGCTCGTCATGATGTACATCTCCATACACTCATGACGAGCTGAGCTCGTCATGAACAATAGGGATCAAAGCTTTCCAGCACAGGAGGAAAATAACACTAGCATCAATGGTGTTAAGCCGCCTAGTTGACAATGCAAGGCTTAAAGCAATACATTCAGAACAACATTACATTTGTGCCACTATTCTGGATCCACGCTACAAAAAGGCACTGTCCAGCAATGCATTAATTTCTTTTTCTGAAGCAGATGTTTCCAAGTACAAACATTGGCTAGCTCTGTCAGCCACTCGGTTCGAAAAAGAGCGGCAGGAAATTGAAGGAACCACCACAAGTACTACTGAAGCAGCAGGCCATCCAGCATTAAGGTCCACTTCTGTGGCCGAGGCAGTCACTTTCCCTCAGAGCCGTTACCGACACCAGCAACCGTATCACCAACACCTGCACCAGGCCCAGCCATAATATTGTCGGAAGCGGATTGGATAACTCATCAAGGGTTTACTCATTCCAGTGTTAATGCAAAGGCAACAGATGGTACGCAAAGTGGAGCACCCCTGGAGGACCTGAGTGGATGGTGCAGGACTATCTGGATGACCCAACAGAGGTCTTCTTTGATCAGAACCCATTGGTGTATTGGTCTGGGAAAAGGCCTCAATGGCCACTGATCACCAAGCTGGCTATACATTATTTGGCTTGCCCACTCGCAAGCGTGTCTTCTGAACGTGATTTTAGTGCCGCTGGTGCCATTGTAAATTCAAAAAGGACCCGCCTCTTGCCCAAAAATGTGGAGAGGTTAAAAATGATCAAGATGAATCAGCACTTCATACCACCAGATTACAAAATATGTGAATCCACGCAGGAAGAAGAGGACACCGACTTATGTGACAGAAGTTCTTCTCTGTTAGCTGACCTACTCCCGGTTCAATTCACATAGTTTGAGGACAAGCTTTACTTCACTGACACCTAGGCTTGAAATACTTACTTTCTTTTTTCCATCCTTATTCAATTTAATTTCTGTGTCTTTCTTTGTTGTACAACTTTTAGCACAACAAAACTTTAATCACAACAAATCCATCAGCAGCACTGTCTTCGTCTTATTTCCATATTGAAGGTGCCGCCGTCTGCATTCCTGAAGTTCACAAGCTCACAACTCAGTCATGCTCCTCTATCCTCCTCCTCCAGACTCCCCCTATCCATTTGCCTCAAGGCCGATGGCCAGATTACGCAGAATCAAGAAACTGTCTCTTCGTAGACGAGTCCCCTCAAAAGAAGTGGGACTGGAATGACTGACTATTCTGACTGTTACTTCTGACATTGACGTGAGGCTGCCCAGTGGTCCTTCACTTAAGAATAAGATGCTGACAAAAATTGGAACAGGTAATGAATGATGAGATGGCATGCAGTGGACAACACTGGCTATCTGGCTCTGATGAAAGCAATTGCTGTTTGTTTGATGTGCATTAAATGAATCCTATGTGTTCTGTTATTCTTTAATCTTTTACACACTAAATGTAACTCAAGTCTACTCTGTTTACCTTGTTTACTACAAATTGTACTTCTACTGCAGGGGACACTATTTTGCATTTTTTTAATATGGAAAATGTCCTTGGACTCACTGTGTGTAGACTGTGACTGCATGAGCAACATTGAGTTTGCCAACACCATGATGATTATGAGTCATGATGACCAAAGTTACATAAGATCTTCACAGCCACTCACTGGGATGGATGGATCATCATCGTCGATTTACGGAAGAACTATGGCCATTTCATGAGTGGCAAACAGGTAAACAAGTCAACAACAACTACAGCAGAACTACATGCCTGTCTAGTCGTGGTATGGAGTGGTTGAGCCAGTGTAGTGTTATGCCAGAGTCCAGACAGCGGTTCATGTAAAATTGCGGCTATGTGGCTTGCTGTATAAAATTAGATCTGCTTTGTCTGTCTGTGTCAAAGAGGTATGCTACATGGAGGTTGGTTCACTCAGAGGTGCCTGCCTTGACCGTCTGCATGGCTCTCGCCTGCTGTGTGCTAATAATTATTATCCTGGAAACAGAGACTCAGAGTAGGCACTTTAGAAATCATGCATGTATGTAATACTGTCGCCTCTGAAAATGAAAGTGTTATTTTTGCACTACACACAGTACCTTATATTTTTTCTCCAGGGTGTTTTAATATCCCTTTCTGTTTTTCCATCTACAATTACAGGCCGGCACTCACCCTGTGCGATGGGAAAAACATTAACTCAGGCTTACCATAGCAATCCGCAACTCCGCATTCGCCAGGCAGGCAGTGGACAGTGTGGTCACCAAGATTGATCGACGGAGCGCCCGATGGAATGGAGGAGAACCGCGAATAAGAGGAATGGTTGGATGCATGCAACTTCCCAATTTGACCAGGACAACTACAACATACAGTTACAGTATCCACTTCTTATGAATAATGTTATTGTTGTGAACTTCTATGAGTGCGACTCTGTGCGTTTGCTCTCTCCTTCAAGTTCATCCCTACAGCTATTTGATAAGTTTCTTTGCTATTTTGAAAACTAAGTGTTTATTTTCTCTGAGGGCAGATAGGCAAGTGAAATTGCGTAATTACTGCAGCCCTGTACTGTCTAATTGTTTTGTACTAGTTAGTAAGTTGTAGTAAGTACTACCTTTCAGTGACCTAACCATCCATTTAGCAAACAACTTCATGCATGCACTTCCTTTACGTCCCTTAAAAGATGTATGGATATCTTTGTATCCAAAGATTTGTTTTTCTTCATTTGTTGTTTGTACATGCGTACTGTGTTTTGTTTCTCTCTCCAAAAAACTTTCCCTAAAACCCCCATTCCCATCCATTTTTCAAAACCTTACCCTCTTCCCCCGGGCTGTGTAGTTTTCATTGAGGTGTGACTAAATGACACCAATAATTCCACACGCTTACTGGGGAGGATAAGGTCAAAAGCAACAGAAAATCAATTTCAAGGCAGGTCAAGGAATCCAAGGATATATTCTTTTTCTGCTTGGCACACACCCATGAGTATTTGCAAATCAATTCAGAATCTCATGTCCGCCATCAAGTGGATTCATCATCAGCAACAACCTTCTACACGTGACTAAATCTTACGCTGCTGTGTTCTTCAGTACTAGTTCTTGTAGTAGCCATAATCCACACAACTAGTAGTTAACTTTGGATTGAATACTTTAGCACTGTTCTTGTGTACTGTACTATCGTACTGTTCTAATGCTTCTCACAGGCCACTCAATGTCTCATTTCCTTTTTTTTCATATGCTGCTACTGCCAGTGTGTACCACTACTATTACCACCACACAATGCCATTTCATCCGTCCAGGATTACAAAGCCAACCTTAATCGCCATTTGCCATGCAGCCAGCCCTGTGCCTAGCCCTATTCTCAAACATGAATCACAGGTAAGATAAGCATTTTGGGGGAGGAAGAATAATGGAGTAGGAGGAGAGGAGAGACTGATGGTAGTACTAGTAAAGTAGTCGGACAATTGAATTCACTAACTCTGTCAAATGTAGGCGATTACTTAGACAATTTAAATTAACCAGCCAGTTAAGTTTCAGGAAAACAAACGTACAGTTAACCCCCCCTGCCTCCCCCAAAAAACAGTAAAAACGCATATGCTATGTTTAAGTGGAAAATACATAATTATTTAGACCCTAACAAAAATAATCTATCTGACAAGACCCGACTCACCCCCTCCCTAACCCCAACCAATGTCCATGAAATACATGTCCCCAAATGTTCAAAACCCCCAACATCCAATTCCCACCCCCCCAAAAGTCTTTAGAAAAGGGGCAAGAGACACTACTTTGGCCGGTGGAGTCCTGTGGCCAGGTGGTGCCGCAGCTCTCTCCGGAGGACCTTGAGCAGGACTTTCTGCCTCTCCACCTCCTGCTCAAGGTAGGCCACTCGCAGGGTTAGGCGGTGCACACGTGCCGTGCAGGTACTGTGGGGGGCAGCTGTTGGTGGGGCTGCTCGGTGGCGGCGGGTGGCTGCCAGACCACGGCGCCGTACCGCTGGACGATTGTGCTGGCTGGATGTCCCAGGGGCAGTGGAGGAGGATGCAGCTGTTGTTGTACTGTTGTTGTACTTGACTCTTCCTCCTCCTGAGCCACCAGCCGCTGATATTGCCTCCAGCTTCCGGCGCCTGGTCCGGATAGCCAACTCCTTCCTCGATGGTTTAGGAGTATCTATATGAAGAAAGAAAAAAATACTGTAACCAATACTCTTTAAGAATAACACAAAATAAATCAACAGAAAGTTATGTCACAGTAGCACTAGCAACTTGCAAGCACAGTACATAACATTTGTGGCATGTATCTATCTAACCTCCCACTTCGTCGGCCTCTGCTCTAACATTAGTGGGAGTTTCAGGAATTCTACTAGCACTATGGTACACCAGTCTTCTTCTTCTCTCTTGTGTAGTGAAATTAGTATGTTAACTTGTGGAAGCAGGCATAATGCCAGAGCAGTCAGCTTGTACCCAAGAAAAACAGACGTAAGCCATGATGATGCAGACTCGCGTTACTGTTACCAGTACATGCAGGTGGGGAAGCTCTTACTTTTTTATTACGGGTGGCACTGGCCATACTCTGTCACAACAAGGGCTACTGCTCAATTAATTTAACTTTCACCCTGCCCTGCCCCTGACTACTACAAAAGGAAAATGAAGAAGATAATATGATCATCTATCCCTCCACATGATATTTGCTTATATAAGGGATGACTTTAGGTGCTTTGTTTTTGTTGATTGAGTGAACACCAAGAGGCCACACATGAATGACAGAGTTGTACAAAAATTATTATCATAGGTAGTGAGTGGTCCCCGTAATAGCAGGAGGAAGGCACTTGTGACTTGACTTGATAATGTGAACTATACAATATAGATACACAATATATGCTGTGCTTGCAAGCTACTGTTAGTCAAGGGAGTATTCTGAAAAATTACAACTTGGCTTTGCTACTCTGCACAGACATGCGGTGTTACATGCTCTTCAAACTAACACTCTTCATCCAGTGACCGTCTACTGTGTCTACTCTACATACACCTATGCTATCTACGAGGAAGATACAATCCAGGCATCCATCCATTCAAAGTAAATGTCAATCATTTGTCTTAATGTCTCAACTTGACAAACCTTACTTTTTCTCACCGACAAACACCCTTTTTATTTTATTTTGTAAGCCACCACCCATGCATCCGTGCTTGACTTGTATTTGAATTTGACCCAAATGATATATTGCGCACACATATAGTTTCTGTTTGACCCACCCAGGCAGTCCTCTTTTCTTTCTCCTTCCACCAATCCTTGCTTCAACCGGCCATGCATCAAATTCCTACCAGGCACCTCTGCCGGCATTCAAAAACACGTATCATTCTTTGCCAGTCATTAATTTAACTCGCTCGTCCTTCCTCCTTCCTTACATCCTTCTTTCCCTTTTCGTTCATCCCATCCATCAAGTTCATCTCTGATCTGACTTGGCTTCTCGATAAAACTTTCACAGCTGAGTTTAAGTCAAATTTAAGGGAGGCAATTGGTTGCTTTTCAACTCCCGCCACTAATGCGATTGCTAATATGAAGTCAAGGGCGATTGTCTTCTGCCTGGTAGACAAAAACTTAGTTCTAAATATATAAGTCTTCTTAACAGTAAAGAGTACTTGTACTGTACAACATACACCCCTGCAGCAAGCCTACTCTGCAATCTCAATAAGTAAGGAATATAATAGCTTACCACTGCCCGCCACTACTGAGGCATCCCCAACAGCAGTTCCTGCTGGCACTGGTGGCACCTCATCCGCCCCTGGAGTGACCACCTCCGCGCTGGCCCCAGCACTGGTTTTTGTCTCCTGTGCCGATGGTGTTCCGCCTAGAAAAAACATTTCATATTTTCAGATGCCATATACACCACTCCCTATTTTGTCTAGGAATGAAAAAAAATGTTACTACATAAACAAATTTAATTATTTGTGACTCTTTAGTCTAAACTAAAAATTCCCCTTTCAGAAGGGAAGGATGTTTTTATTTATGCTTAGCCATAACTTGCTACACTTTTTGGCACAACTGATGAATGCTTGCTTTTTAACGCGCACCATTTTTCTCATAGCAGAGAAGATTCCCTTTTACGAACAAGAGCAATATGTTACTCATCATCATCACCACCAGTACTTTAAGTTCCAACCAGGTGAGGGGTCTCCCACAATTAATGTGCAAATCAGCCACTGTTCAGTTTTCATGAATTCACCGTTTCTCTTCTATGAAGTTTATTTTAATAAATCTTTTTATATAATGCACAATTGAAAATTAATATACAGAGTACACACAGAGCTAGTTGTTTTACTTTTAATAAAGCTTTAAAACTTACATACACTCTGTGGTTTTTGGTTAGGGGTGAGTGAGCGAAAGGGTTTGCAATTTGCAAGCATGATTTCATGACTCTGAGAGGTTGGGACTCTGACTCCGTAGTCTTATGCTATGGGTTGTATAATCATTGGGGATCATCGCTGCGATCGGGAGCTAAGTAATGACTCTGACACACTAGCTAGTCAGTAAGGAGATTGGGTGTCCAACTTCTGTTATGACTGAGGTATGTGGAAATTCTAACTGCACCTATTATCACCAATGCCCTATTTCTTGTCCATAGTTCTGTTTGTGCAGAATAGTCTCTGCAACAGTAGTAGTATGTCCTCCTATCCAATCGAAAAGTAAACTAGTATCTTATTCTTGGTGGCCATTGACATTTTATTGTTGGGAGTTGTCAAAGCATAAACATGAAGAAGACTTCAATAGACATTATGGACAACCCAGAGGACTGCACTCAGAGCTATTGCTGAATAGGAATTTTGTTTAATACCTTTTTCCAACTGTGCAAGCTTAGCTAGCTACACAGACAGACTAATAATAATAAATAGTAGTAGCGCAGAGAATCATAGTAGAGGCAGGATAAGAATTTAGAAACAGTCTACAAGAAGATCAAAGACGATTTAGGAAAATATTGAATTATGATGAACGTTTGGAATAAATAGGTGCTGTAAAATTTAGGGAAGTATAATTATTAATATTAACAGGAAAATTTACTGGGGTCAGCAGAGAAGCCTGGGTGGACCGATCCTGGCCTTCCTGCTCAGCCGGCGCTGCTACGTCTGTCCTCTTGCCCCTGGGAGGTGCTGAATGTACATGAAAGAAAGACACAAACATGGATGATTGTTGTCAACTAAATCAAACATTTCAAAAAGACGATAACAAATTATTTCAGGGAAATAAACAACAATTACACTAAATTTATTGACCTATCTGATGTGGTCTACTAGGAAACTAAGATATTAGTATTGCTGGATTCGCGGACCGTCTTCTTAGAAAGTTATGTACTACCTAAACCAACTACAAAAACGTTCTACTAGGACTGGCAGCACTCAGCAGCAAGCGAAGTGACAGACACAGACCGTCATGATTACAAACCACTAAAAATGTCCTACTAAATAACAAGTGAAAAACAACTACAGGATGGCTCTAATCAGCAAGGCTGAGCCAAAGTAACAATGAACAAAAGAAGGTGCCAGTGCTGATATTAATGATATTCGTACCACAAATGACCAAAACAGAACTTGAAAAAATCAAGGACGGGAGTAACTACTTAATAGTTTTTTATTTTAGCATTATTTGGAAAAAAGAAGGCTTATATGTTTTCTCATTTTTTATAAGGGGACATATTTACAAAAGGACACAGGAAACTCAAGGAAGCGATTATTATTCATCAATCATACAGTATTCCAGGCATATCACAGACATTCAAAACACATTCACACCACTCAGGGACGGGGACTGTGGGGGACATAAACTACAATCTAAAAATATGTACACTAAATACTACAAGATAAGCAAGATATATACTGCAAGGTAAGCAACCCAACAGGCCACAGTCTGCGGACACAGTTTCACAAAAAATAAAAGAACAGTTAGTTTTTTACTGTACAATCCTAAATAGATCTACAAACAAAACTTTTGTTGCTAGGAAAACTTGGTATTGTACTAGCGACAAAGAGGGAACAACTGGAAACTCTTGTCGCTCTCGCAGACACCATGTGGCAAGGGCCTACGCGTTTCGAATACCGCTGGTTTTCCTGGGATTCTCTTCAGGGCCTTATGTAGTATCTAAATGGCAAAGAAAAGAATAAAACAAAGGAGAAAGGCATATTAAGGACAAAAAATTGCAGGGAAGAGTTTTTTTTGAGGTAAAGACCACACATCAGCAAACTTGAACAGAGTGAAATCCCATAACTCTCATATCTTACCGGTGGAAGAAAATCCAACTCAGAGAGGGAGGGAGTGAAGGAGAACTTCAATTGTCTTTTATCTATAGATGCAAAGGTATATGTTGTAATTACATCTGCTGGGGTTTAAGAGAAAGAGAGTTTTTTTGAAAAACACATCTAAAAGCCTACTTGCCTGGTGTATATACTGTGTAGGCCTTCGTCCTAAAAAACTGAAGCACAATGGGAACACAGGATAAAACGGAACGAAGCACAAGGTTTCTACCTGTTAGGAGAATGAAGCCTTTTAGACTCAGCTCTTACTCGTTATCTAGTGAACGGGGTCAGCGTTTAAAATCATGCTTACCGGTGGAACGTAGTTGCTGTGGCTCCAGGCGGCGATCTGGTTTTAATAGTTTGTAGTGTAATTCTACAAAGTAGAAAAAACGAGGGTTATTAAGGCGCATAGTCTAGCGCATTTAATGTGGAGCAACTGGTGAATCACTATTAACTAAGCTGGTCTGGAAATATCCAGCAGGCCGATTTAAGAATGCCTTGGCGATGCAGTTAGTCTACAATCTAAAGGAAAAAACAACGGAGTCGGTTGGTGAAAGATCAATCAACCAGGCCATTATACACCGTGGCCGCTAAGTGATTGTGCTTACCGCTATGTTTAACAAGCGTGCGATGAGGGAAATAGTCCGAACCTCAGTTAGCCGATGCCTAGAAGAATAGAAGGTGGCATAAGTACAGGCACATTAGTTTGCCATATAACTATGAAAAAATGTAAGCTGTAACGCTTACCGCCTAGTTCGTGCACAGACGCTTTACCAAATTAGAGTCAACACGCTGAGAGGACTTGATTTAAGTTCACGCTGGAATAAAAAAAAGCGCCAGTTTAGAAGACAGATGGAAGGAACGGCATGCGATGGAGAGGTTGGGGGATTTTAACTTACTTGTTTAGCCTTCCGGCAGCCGCCTGTTCGCTGGCGTTGCAATCGGCACTAATCTCTAGCGCATGCGTGTAGCAGACCCGAAGTTACTGCTTTCTGAAATATATAGGGTTAAAAGGCGCGCTTTAACAGCTGGTGCAAAAGCCCGGACTGGAGTCAAAAGCGATGCGTGTGGGAGACTACAAGGTCACGAAAGGTCAAACATAGAAATATGCAAGGAATTCGGCAAGACATGTAGCGGAACACGCTATCAACGCGTACAACGCGATGGATGTATACAAAGATTTAGGCAAGGCATTTAGTGAGACACGCAAACGGCGCGTTCAACGCAGAGCCAACAACGAGGAGGTGAAACTTAGCTCCTTAAATAGTGTCACTACAGATCTATCACCCAACTTGGTAAAATAACCTTATAATCACTATATATGCTCAACCTATCAATCCACCACCACTATCTCTTCTAAGTGGCAGGAGTACAAAAGAAGGACTGGACTTGAGTCTCTAGTCTCTAGCATTACGCAGTTCTGTAAAGTACACTCATACATAATCACTCAGGCTAAATGAGCACAAAATTGAAAACAAGTAAGCATACTAGCACCGCCACTGAGCAGGCGAGCACCTGCAATCACAGAAGTTTTTGAAAACATAATTTACCTGCAATGTAATCGCAGCATTCTTGCTCTTTGGAAAAACTTATAGTTGCAATATAACACAGAGCAGAAGAAAACAAAGTAATTATTAAATAGCTACTAGTACTCACCAAGCCCAGGGATCTCGACGCCAAGCAGGTCGAGCAGGTCTTGTTCCCGGTCCAGTATGTTGGATCACTGGTGCGTCACCTAGTTGTAGGTGCGCGGGACCCCTGACTCCCGATACATGGCCCAGCACACCTTACCCCATAGCTGGCGATGCTCCAGGAGGCCGTACCCAGTACCGGGCCTGCCGCCTGCTGCGATGGTCTTGGGTGGTGGAGCTGCACAAAGAATACAAGTGCGGCCACCTCCACGGCGCTGAAGATCTCCCTGGGACTTACAGACGCCCCCCTATGAGTTCTAGCGGGCTCCCTTTGCCATGGTCCTGGGTTAAAGGAAAATTAAATAGGAAAGAATAGTGAAAAAGTAAATAAAAGAAAAGAGAGAGTTAAAAAAAGTAGTTATTAAAGTAGGTAAAAGTTGAAAGAAACAAAAAATATAGATGTATAAAAATAAGAGATAGATAATGAGTAAAAAGATTACAATAAAGTTCAAACAAATAAAGGATTACAAAGATTGAAGCATGATAGAAAAGGCATGCCCAGAACCATAGAAATGAATGAAAAACAAGATGGCCGCGCCCATTGCAACCGCGTGGGTAAGTTTGCGCGATATTTTCCTTGCGAGCAAGCAAAAACGGTCGAGAACACACAACTGCGACCCGGAACAGGAAATGAGCAATGCAAGTGTGCAACTCGCGGCCGGAAACGGAAATCGGAACTGTGAAAAACAAGACGGCCACGCCCATATACGACCACTTGGGTACCCTTGCGGTTGCCGCGGTGAAAAAAAATCCTGCGAACTCGCAAAAATAAAAAAATCTGCAATCTTAGGAAAATTCACAAATTTTGCAAACCGCGAGTACGCTTTTGTGCGAATTCGCGTACCACAAATTCACAAAATTCGCCCATACTTACTTAGAGGAGAACAAAGCCTGTGCAACAGTCCACACAGCAGGAAGCACCCGCAAGCACTACTGGCTCACAACACTTCACTGACCCACACATGGCACCCCAATGTTAGGCATCAGAAACCCAAAAGGAAGTGGGCGAATAACTTCAGTTAGGGTCCCAGCCCATGGAAGGTAAACTAGATCACATACGAGGGTATCTAATACACTACTGGAACCACCTACCCCCCACAAAGGGGACCCACACTGCCACAGAGACAAATGCAGTTGCACATTCCCAGTAAATAACCACACCCAGGGGCACCCACATACCAGTCACACACCCATGTTGGCTCTGCATACGATGGCCAGTCCACTCCCCTTATGTATTGAGTGGATGATGACAAAGCTACATGTCCAAGCTCTAACCTGCTGCCTGCAGTGACATGTCAGCATCTGCTGTACACAGCACAATGTAATGTAGTATGGCCCAGGGCCCTCATGCATACAACAAGACCACAGATACACATGCTGATATTATGTTGAACTTGCAACGGGCACGTGCGCCCGGCCCTTTTATTGGCAGGGCCACATGTACAATGATGCCTGTGCTGGAATTGTGTGGGGTGAGTGTAAGCCAGCCCGCACGGAGTGTTTGGTGCTGGCAACAACTTGAACAGTGGACACCATTGAAACAGAAACAGAAAACACCTGCATAACGGAGTCAACTGCTGAGGAACATGGTGGGAGCCAGAGCAAGTACAGAGGTCACCAAACATTTAAACAGAAGTGTCCGTGAGTTGAAGTGCACTGAGTTTGAGGCACTAGAGCGGAGCGTGCTCATGTGATGAAAATGACTAGGATTGTGTCCCTTCGGGATATTCCTGATGCAGATGCACTGGGGTGTGTTAGACCTGCATCATATTCCTCATCAACATCCCAGGTCTCCCACACTGCCTGAGGTGAAATTGCTGTGCAAACTCTCCACAGTGCAAAATCAGTCACGGTTCATGGGTTGCGGTGCACTGAGTCAGTGGCACCTGGTGTGCTGATCAGGGTGTCAGGCAGATGATGGCATCAACAATAGGTGTGAGCAACTCCGTTCATCTGCAAGTACCACTGTTTCAACTCTGGCAGATTGTGGTTGGAGGTGGTCCTAGCGATGGTGGTGTGTGCCTCCTGTGGTGATCCCACATCTGGGCCGGTCAGGATTTGAAGGGATGTGTGAGCCCTAGTGGACCACAGTTGAGGCCGGAGGCAGCGGACAGCGCAGGGCCACAGACACATGGCGTTGAGGACCCCAAGGCCATTGCATCAGAGGCCATCAAATATTGAATCAAACAGGATCACTGACTTGAGCTGCACAAAGTTAGTGACCCCAGATTTACAGACGGCGGCACAGGCACACCGCCACCGGACGGTGACTTGCGGTGCACTGAGACAGAGCCACGCAGACTGAGCGGGTCCTCGTCGATTTTGAAGGTGAATGTGGCGGAGGGTTGCATGGGACAGTGGAAGATGTCCTCCAGGGCATGATGCATTGGGCAGAAGCTATCTGGAAGTAGCAAATGGATGAGTGTAATATACAGCCTTGTTGCCACCACCAAATTGGTATCAGCTACATGAGGATGAAAACTACCCCCTAGTCCATAGACTCAGACACCACCAATGATCGACCGGAGATTGTCCATGAATGTCGGAGAACAGACTTAGGGCCATATGTAGGTGCCTAAATACCGAGCGGTAACGCAGAAATTCACAGAATTTCCGTGTTACAGACCGGTATTTGGCTGAGAGCAATGTAGGTGAGTTTAAACCTGCCAGCAAAATAAGGAATTGCAAAATTTAATAATTGAGATTCCTTAAATGCTATTTAGGTAGCACAAAAGAAAGTGCACTTTAGGCTTAATGAATCGCTAATTACCACCAACTTCAAGTTGGTGGTAATTAGCAATTTCCTTTAAAAAATCACTTTTTTGCTTTATTTAAAGTGCCATGTGGCACACATTCATGCCCTTAGGGCATGTATGTGCGCCACATGTGCACACATGCCCATTTCAGGGGTGCAACCGGGTGTCCCTTTGACACCCTGGCACCCTTGAAATAGCTCCCGCTATTTGCGATTCTTTAATACCGAATCGCAAATAGTGAATATCTTCCCATTCATTCCTACGGGCCTCCTAGCCCATAGGAATGAATGGGTAGGTATTCCATATTAACGAATCTCAAATTGCGATTTGTTATTAAGGAATTTTAAGGAATTGCTAATATTTTAGCGATTCCTACCTATATTCAATTTAGTGAGTCCTTAATAGCGATTCGGTAAAAATCGCTAATAAGGACTCGCTAAATTTAGTTTATCTACGTCTGGCCCTTAGTGGCACCGGGGCTGAGGGGGGACGCAGTCTGCGATTATGCCTGTACACTGATTTGAACTCCGCCATTGGTAAATCAAGACTATGTGACCTTCTGGACTGCAGTGTAGATAGTGGGGTACCAAGCTGATGGTGTCATCCATTGCTGTTGTGAGGGACTTAGATTGGTCAGGCTGTGTGACTCCTCCATCTCAGGCGGTTGTTGTTTGGAGGATACAGAACAAAAAGAAAGTAGCCTGGTCCGAATTAATGAAAGTGTGCCATGTTGAGTCTAGAACCTAGAATCCATTAATAACACTGGAGTGATAGCACAGGGCTAGAAAAAATTCCCATCAGCCCACCCATCTGGTGGAGTATCGTCACGTGGGAGATGTATCATGAATCCAGATCTTAATCAAGGCACCCAATATTGATGCGAAGATGGATTCTGTAGATATGATCTTAGACCACAGTGCTTCACTGGTGATGCTAATGGAGTGCAGTGCAAGTGAGAAATGAAAGTGAATGTTAAATTGACTCGAAGGACCAAAAATAAGTTTATTAGGTATGGTGCTAGGTAGGGCTCTCACTGACTCTTCTCTTCAAATTGACTCTACTAAGTACCTAATTCGCTCCGATGTGGGTAGAGTGACAGCACAGAGGCAGTGGGAGTTGGGGACCCGGATGCGGGAAATCAGAGAGTTGGGGGCACAGGTCATGATGAAGTTCCCTGCTGCTTTAAGAGTTGTATGGAAGAACAAAACTTATAACTTTACTTCCCCTCTAGAAGTGGATAGTTTCATCATTTCTTTGAAAGAAGCTCAGCACATGGTATAAGTATTAGGACAAGGATAAGGTCACAGAACTTGGGTTAGACGAAGGGCCAAACATATAATTCCCACTTTGCTTACTATATTCCTAGATCACTGATGATAAAAAAAAAAAAAAAAAAAAAAAATGTTCAAAAAAAAAAAAAAAAAAAAATGTTCAAATATAACCTATAAACAACAAAAAAAATAATAAAAAAAAAAATATATATATATACATATATATTCTCATCACGCATGATTAATGCTAGTGTGGGTTTAGGTGCACTATAATTTTCTTTTGGGGAGGCCACAATCCAGGTTAGGGGTAGAGCTGACGTATGGCGATACAATCGCCAAGGTTGAAATGGGGGGGTTCCTCATGGGGGGTGGGGGGAGGTGATGGGAGGTGGATGGACAAAAAGAAAAAATATTTTCCTCATATACTGGTATTAGATGAAACTGACTTGTTAAGCAGAGTGAAATGGAGGCAAAAAGACTCTTTCCTTGGTCATAACAAAATTGGATGACGGAGAATAAGACAAAGATAATTAGCTGGAATGTCAATGGATTAAGGGAAAATAGGAAACTTAATAGGATTTGCGAATTTTTGAATAAGTCTGGAGCCAATATCATATTCCTAGAAGAAACCCACCTAGAGCAGCAGGAATGCAAGGAAGCTTTTAAAAATCAAAAGTGGATTCAGGATCTTCTCTGCTCTGAACAGACTGGTAATACCAAAGGTGTGGCCTTGATTATTAGATCCAACAGTGGGATAAGTGTGGAAAAATATCAAACCGATTATACGGGTAGATGGTTAACAGCATCCTTATTTATAAAAAACACACGGGTGACATGTGCTATATACTATGGACCGAATCAGGATTCTCCAGAAGCACTGGTTAACCTAAAAACGAGTTTTCAAAACTTAAATGCTCCTATTATATTAGGGGGCGATTTTAATTTAGTATTTGACCCTAAATGGGATCGTACGTCCCGAGCTATTTCTGCCACATCATATAAATCTAAAAGAGAGCTCAGAAACATGATGAGGGATTTTAACTTACTAGACATCTGGAGAGTAAAGAATCCAAATAATAGAGACTATTCGTTCTATAGCCATAGACACAGACACCACTCACGTATAGATTTTTTCCTAATTGATCAAGGATTACTTCCAAAGACTGTGTCTACCACTTACATTCCTGCCATCTTATCTGACCATTCTATGGTAGAATTAACAGTGGTATTCTCTCAATGTGTTCAGGTAAGACGTTGGACCCTAGATAGGTCCCTCCTATTACAGGAAGATTTAGAAAATGACCTACTAAAGCGTATAAAGGAGTATTTTGAAATCAATAACACCACTGCGTCTGAACAAATTGTTTGGGAAGCATTTAAGTGCCACTTAAGGGGAGTACTTTCTACCATAATGATACAGAGAAATATAAGGAGGAAGAAGACAGAGGAAGATTCGCTGTATAAAATCAAACAAAAGGAGCAAGAGCTTCAAAGAGCCGCACTAGAGCAACAAATCAACTTGCCTTCCATTCAGAAGGAGCTAGAGGACTTAAAAGTCAAATACCAGGCAAATCTTGATAAGACTATCAAAGAGAGGTGGGATGCTAGTAGATTGCAGAACTTTTCCTATGGCGAAAAATGTGGTCGTATTCTGGCTTGGAAGGCCAGGTCCGATCGATCTAGAAACCAGATAACCAGGCTAAAGATACAGAGTTCTGGCGAAATAACATTTAATAATGATGAGCTATTGGAAGAAGTTAAGCTATATATGCAGAACCTATATTCTGGTACAGACAATAAAACTTCCATTGAAGAAGCAGCTCTCTGGCTGGAAGAGCTCAACCTCCCATACTTAACTAACGAGGATAATTTGATGCTAGGCTCTTTGATTAAAGAGGGGGAGGTCCACGATCAGCTCAAAAGAATGGCCAGGGGAAAATCCGCTGGCCCAGATGGCCTTCCAGTTGAAGTCTACCAAATGGGGGCTGCTATAATAGTTCCAATTCTTACATCTCTATTTAATAAGATCCATCTCGAGGGACAGCCTATTCCACCGACCTGGCTGGAAGCCACAGTAACGTTAGTCCCTAAGCCTAATAAGGACCCGCTGACAGTTGAGTCATATAGGCCAATCTCGCTGCTAAATATAGATTATAAGATTTTTGCTGGGGTTTTGGCGGCGAGATTAACCAAAGTAATTAAGTCCTTAATACATGAGGATCAGAGGGGCTTTATGCCAGGCAGGCAGTTAAATGAACTGACATATCAAGCTATTGCTGCAATAGATTATGCTTCAGAGCAAAAAAAACCCTTGACTATTGTGGCAATTGATGCCGCTAAGGCCTTTGACCAGGTCCACTGGTTATATTTATGGGAGGCTTTATCTAAGTTTGGCATTCCAGCTAATTTTATAGCATCCATAAAAGCGCTATATCACAGTCCTAAGGCCAAGTTTCTTGTAAATAATCTGCTAACAGATTGGGTTCATATAACACGGGGTACCAGACAGGGATGTCCCCTGTCTCCTTTATTGTTTAATCTTTATATAGAGCCTTTGGTAAACCAGTTAAGATCTGATACTATGATTAAACCCTTCCAGATCAATGAGTTAGACCTGAGATTCGCACTATATGCTGATGACCTCCTAATGTATACATCCAATCCTGAGATATCCATCCAACGCTTATTTCGTCATGCTGAAAGTTTTGGGGTGATCTCAGGATATAGAATCAATAAAGAAAAAACGGAGGTCATGCAATGGAACTATGTGGATAAACTTCCGGAATCAAAACCCCGGATGAGATACCTTGGAATTCACCTAGTTCAGAACATCGTAGAAACATCAAAGGTGAACATGGACAGAGTTTACAAGGAAATCTGCGGGACTTTACATCGTTGGTCTGGCCTACCACTAAACATCTTTGGAAGGGTTAATCTAATTAAGATGGTTATTTTACCAAAGGTTACTTTCTTATTTAATTCATTACCCTTATCATTTGATCCTAAAGATATCGCCAAACTACAGGGAAAAATCGGATCTTTTATCTGGAATTGTAAATCGCCCAGAATTTCTTTAAAAAAATTGCGACGGAAATTGAAAGCTGGAGGACTAGCTATGCCAGATATTTTGTATTATTGTCATTCTTTTCACTTTAAAAACTTTAGGTGCATGGCAGACAAAGCCGATACATCCTCTTTAGGACGGCTATTTCAGGCGTTATTACATGGTATCCCTTTAGGGCAAGAATTCTTTTTGTTCAAATTTGGAGATCCAAGATTCTACAAGAAGGTTAGATTAAAGGTGCTAGGAACTGCCCTGAGAAACTGGGTGTTTGTGAGAAAGAAACTGGGTATTCCCTATTACACCCCCCAGGCCCCCATATGGGATTCACCTGGGACGCCAGCATGTCTCAGAGACCAATTATCAATTCCTCTTAAAACAGCCGGTTTTTTCCAATGGCAGGATTTGATGGATGATTCCCAGCTATTGGGGTGGGATTCACTCTCCAGGTTGACAAATGGAACTCTAACCAGATTTAAATTCTATCAGTTATCAAGTTGGTGGTCTACCATTCCATGGGAGTACACAACCAACCCAAAATTTGAATCTGTGACGAAAAAGGATAAATGGAAAAAGGAGATCTCCTTTTGGTATGAGGCCTTAAATGAGAAGGATGAAATCTCAGAGAGTGAACTTAACAAACTCTGGGGGGAGATAGACGACCTGCAATGTGATAACTTGCTAGCATTATGGGGAGACTCTTTTAAATTGTTAAATATAGTGGTGAAATCTGCCCCCTTAAAGCGCAATCATCTGTTCACCTTAAATAGAGTCTATATAACTCCAAAAAAATTGGTTAAAATTACAAAGCTGGAATATAGCTGTCCACGTTGTAAGGCCCCTGCAGCAGATGATATACACATGTTCGCAGAATGTCCAAGTTTGTTACTCTTTTGGACTAAAATTGGAGAGTTCATATCTGACGTACTTGGCATAAATTTTGAGATTTCCTCTAGGATAATTTTTTTTGGGTTAGGGGCAGAATACCAGCTTCAGGATTTGATGACTAAATTCATCTTTTATATAATTATCCTATCAAGGCGTGAAATCTGTAAAGCCTGGAAGTCAGAGAATGCCCCTACATTTACGGAATGCCTGAAATATATTATTTATGTGAGTGAGTCCGATATGGCTTGTGATCGTTCTAGTCAAGATAAGATCTGGGCGGCCCTTGTGGCTTGGCGGAACCGATGACAGTATTCCTATGATTTCACCTGGGTACTGTTGGTGCTTGTTCTCCTGCCGTAAAAAGGGTCTTCAAGGTCGAAATGGTATGGAGCGGACATAGCAAACAGTCAAGTCTAGAGCGGGGTCTTCGCCCTCCCTCCCTACTAAGGATATAATCCTCTAAGTCTCGTGAATCGCAATGTAGGGAGGAGGAGATGCCCTAACTAGAATACCCAATCTGGTATATGAGGAATAAAAAAAAAAAAAAAAAAAAAAAAAAAAAAAAAAAACATAAAAAAAAAAAAAAAAAAAAAGGCACCCAATATTGATGCGAAGATGGATTCTGTAGATATGATCTTAGACCACAGTGCTTCACTGGTGATGCTAATGGAGTGCAGTGCAAGTGAGAAATGAAAGTGAATGTTAAATTGACTCGAAGGACCAAAAATAAGTTTATTAGGTATGGTGCTAGGGTCAAGATTAAAAAAACGTTGCTTGGAGGATACCAGAGGCCGACACGTGCAACACGGCCAGCACCTTTGTCTGAGATGGGATGTTGGTTGTCTGCTGTGCTGGTATAGTCAGCCTGTGGACAACGGTGGCCAGGATGTGGAGGAGGGTTGTCCTTTTAACCATGTAGTAGGCAATGACATTCTCTGGTGTTGGGTCTGTGAGGCTGGTCAGTTGCTGAGGGTCGCTGTCTTTGTCTGCACTGCCTCAGTGTTGGTCCTGGGGGGTCCTGGGTGTGGTGGCAGTAGGTGTTGTTGCCCTCTTGGGTGTCCGGCCCGAATGTTCAGTGGCTCCATGTCATCTGTTGTTCTTCAGGCAGGGCTCTGGGCTGGGCTTCATTGTGTGGTGCAGGCTGTCGTCCAACTTTGCACCAGGTCAGAGCAGGTGTTAGTTTTGTGCTGCTAACGCGCCTTATAGCCTGTTTTGGGTTCTTATCGCCTATCTGGTTGGTCATTGAGAATTTTGTGGAGTGGTGTTGTCAAAGCTTTTGGCATGGGAATGCCTACTTTGCATCTAATTAGCGATAGTTGCTGGGGATTGTCTCTGGCGATGTTTTTGCGCCTGCTACCGTGGGTAAACTGATGAGGTTGGCTGTTAGCACGAGCTTGTGAATGGGGTGATAATTTTAAAGCGACATGGGCTGCAATGAAGTGCTGATAACTCGCGAGGACTCCTTAAAAATATGCTCCTCAGTTTCTAAGTGAGAGATCAAGATTGCACCAATTGGACACAGCTCTAGTATAATTTATTAAGAATGTATGGTCATTTCTATTATTTCAATACCTGCCAGCTCTTTTTAAGTAAAGGGTGAGGACCCATTTCCTTTTAGGTTAAAAAAAGAAATATGCTGTTTAAACTGAGCCCTAGGCCGGCAGCAACCTCTGCACGCCATGATCGTTCATGCATCTCTTAAATTAATGACAAGTTTGCGAACAGATGCGATCAATACAGATTCCGGGTCTCAATATAATCACATTTATGCAACCAAGGGACTTGAATTCCTTTTGGTTTGCAAATAAAGATGCTATTCTGGTGTACTGGAATTAACCTTTTGAGGGCCTAATGCATAATGTGCTAGGTACATTTGGATGTGTTTCTTATAAAACAAAAGTTCTGTTTTAACACCTGCAAACATCCCTCTCTCTCTCGCACCAGTTAACGGAGCACAAATGCAGTTTTCAACCAGATGGTTGTTGAAAATATTGTTTTACACGTTTTGGTTAGTGCAAATATTCTTTTCATATTGATTAGTAAGTACAAATGTTATGTCAAAATTACATAGGATACTTTGTTCTTTTCTTGCAAAACTAAATAGCATAGTTTCTCACCTGCTTTAAATTGGCCATCATAATTCCTCCTTGACTTTTGTCTGCATCACATAGGAGTCGCCTTGGGCCCTTGTGGGGCACCAGCAATTATTAAATGTGTTATCTTCTGTTTTTCCCTGCCACCCTCTGCCTCCCTACCTTTAGGCCCTGGTGGGAGGTTTTTGCTTACCCCCCCCTTGCTTCTCATAGAGTAGTTCAAATGAATTTTGGCTGGGAACCAGCATATGGGCCAAACCATTTTGATGGTGTGTGTGTTTGCCATAGGCTGCCATGTGTTCTTTGTTCCCCATGCCTCCTTCTATTCTGGTCGCAGGCGGGTCATGACGCATGCGCGAGGGTCAGGTCGCATGCGGGGGTCAGGTGGGTCACACCGCAGGGGTCGGGTCAAGCCGCGAGGTTTTGGGTCACACCACGGGGGTCGGGTCGCACCACGGGGTCGGGTCGCGCCGCGAGGGTCGGGGTGGGTCACGCCATGGGGGTCGGGGTGGGTCGCGCCACAGGGTTCGGGGTGCAGGGGGGGTTCATGCGGCACTCTTCCTCACCTGTGTCTGTGGTGTCAGTGCTAGCTGCGTCTCTCCCAGGTGTGGCCTGCCTGTCCCACGTTGTACTACGGCTGCAGACAGTCCAGACACAAGAGCAGTTCGGTTACGGTGATTGCTGCAGCCCTGGACCCTGTCAGCACCGCCTTTGATGACTCTAGTTGAGTGCGTGGACGCCGACGCTGCACCTCCGAGTACGGTGTGCACCAAAAGAGGCTAATGAAAAGTTTAAAAAATAAAAAAAATATTACATCCACTAAGCCAACTTGTCACTGAATATATACTTTTATGTAGCACTGCCATAGTATTTGTTGTAATTAGCAAGTATCACTGACTTCCAAATAGAATTATTGTCATTGAGGAGCTATTTTACGATATTTGGAGCCTTCTACTATTCTCAAAAGCCACGTAGTGGCGTTTAGAGCTTCCCTTTTCCTAAAGCCAATGGTATAGACTTAAGCAAAATGCAGACTTACAGGATTTAGAGTAACAGAGCATTTTCAACATTTAAATAAAAAAAATGCAGCCCATGATTTTCTCAATCTGCTAGTTTTACAAATTGGTTATAACTGGGGGTTATGTTTTGCTCAGCATCAAATAAAAATATAATCCAGCAAACATCATGTCATAACCAAATCAATTCTTTTTAGGGCTATTCAGCATTACAGAGTTTTCCTCTGAAATATTTTTCAAAATTTCCCAAATTTCGTTCACTTCACAAAAGTTCAGAAGATTTCAAAGATCGGGAGTTACTTCATAGGTTTATATTGGCATGAGTGCTCCACATGAAATGTGTTAAATCTGGGCTTTTAATGTTAGACAACAGTGGCCATCCAAGCACACTTTATCAGTGACCCACTCTGCGCCACTGTACATGGGGCAGGCAGAAAAAGAGGGGTAGTCATGCAAAGCAAGGTTTTAGTAGGCGACTAAGACCAAACAGCTCATGCAATCATCGCAACTTTCCTGCATAAGTATCTGAAGCATAACCTGATATCCAGCTATTAAGTGATGAGCCTAGAATCAGAGGATGGGGATCCGACCCTGGGACTCGAACACGGGCACCCAGCTTCAAAGTCAGCAGTTGTGACTGTAAGACCATACCATTGATGGTACGGCGATACAAATTCTCACATTCACTCGTTACCACACATGCTTTTTATTAAGAGCATTTAATTCATTTGAGCCTGAAGCGCCAATGTTGAGAGGGGATCTCAGATACCATGCCTCAATTGGAAGCCCCACATTGAATGCCCTGCAGTCTCCTAAAAGCCCACAAATAACGGGATCCAACATAGCTGCGAAAGTATCGGATTGTTTATGTGTGACGTTTTCCGAATTTCAGTGCAATTATGAGTGACATTTCAATGACTATGAGTGACACTTTCTCGCAAGCAAAATCAAGCAATGAAGAGGGAAACATACAAATTTCTGAAATTACAACCATTTAAGCAATGATACGTTCATCCTAAAACTGCTGTAAAGCACCAGGAATGGAAGAGCTTGACATCAGGGTTTTAATTGGGATGAAAAACAAGCATTTGCAATGCAATAGGTCTCGCTTTTGCCAGTTTAAATTATTTGGCATTGTAAATGATAAAGCCTTTTATTTATCTGTTTTGCTAATTAACACACAAAAAAAATGTACAATGCCAATAGCTCAAACTCTTGGCAATGCGAGCAATTGTCCCGGGCTCCTCGGAAAGGGAAATCATGCATGGCGCGCTGAATGATGCAGGAAAGCATGTTGTGACTGCAGTAGGAGAAACTCATTGAGGAAAATAGTGCTTACATCTCCCACAAATTACTTCACTTTTTCTTTAAACTAAGTATCAGACTAATTTATAGTATGAGTGGAGGACATTACGTCAATCACTGGGGAGAATGTTCCAACCAGGTTACAATTATGAAAATTGGGTGGCAGAGTGTTCTCTCCCATTGTTAATGTGTGAATGAACCACTCTGAAGAAGAAGGGGTAGTCCTTTAGTGGAAATTCTGCCAATGCCCATCACTGATGAGTCTCCGTTATCTGATGTGGGGAACTAAAAAGCATAAGATGATGGTGAAGGGTCGCACTCCTATTGTCAACTGGGAATGTAAGTCCAGGTAGAACTGTGAGTAGGTGCAATCAGGTAAAGCCTCCTGAGTTTAAGGGTGTGAATACATTCTGTGGAAGTATTGTCCCAACAGTGGGCAACGTCACTTGATTGCACTTGGAAAAAAAGTTTTCAATAAAGTTCTTTCAATTCAAAATAAGATTCGTAGATTCAAATTAATTCTTCTTATTCTTCCTTTATCAATGATTGATTTTTCATTATTCAGATTATTTCAGTCATAATCATTATCTTGTATGCCCAATGCATTTCGGGGCTTGCCCTTCATCAGGGGACTTTAAATGTTTATAAGAAGCAGAATACAGAGCCAATTAAGTAAATGAACTTCAAATGGATAATAACAGAAACTTTTCCTATGGTCCAACAGTGGCATTCATGACTGTAATACATATTCTTAAAGTGACTGGTGCCGGTGACTGAAGTGATATTTACACAGGTACAACACTGTGAGCGAACAGTGAATGGAAGGTGATTGAAGTGACTACGAGGTGAGAAAAGAAATGAGGTTGGAGTTAAGTGATAAGGTCAGAGTTATGTGATACACGTTCCAAGCGTGGGTTTGGGCGTGCCCACTGTTGGGACAATGCTTTCACAGAACCTAAAAGCACCCACAGGGTGGGGTACATAGTAGTGATCACATAATTGCCCTCCCTAATATCCTGACTTTGTTAAAGCATTTAGGAACACTACTGACCCTTCCCTGAAAGTCTGAAAATATTTGCCTATGTAAGGTTTTCACAGGATTAACTGGGCTACCATGTTGAAGGAATTAACTCTAAAATGACTAAACTGTTGGGGAAGTTGGAGGATTCTCCTACAGCACTACATCCACCCCCAGGTAAACAGTAACTAGAACTAGTGCACCACTGGATGTGAGAACTATGCTTGTTTGTGCGGATTCTCGACTGCCTATCACTAAACTAGGCCAGACGCCTTTTTCATTCATCTTTAATAGGCATCATTACATCTAGCAACACACATAAAATCAACATTTGCAACCACTTTGGGGAACAAGCTGGGAGAGTTTCTTGACTGGTCGCAGTGACGGATAGAGGATTAACCCTTCCACCTAGCCGTGTTCACGACAAGAGTGGTACAAATTACAGAGGCATAGTAATGTTAAACACTTAAAATGTACAGCATTGAAGGCGAGCAGTACCGCTGTATGGCACTTGTTGCATATCAAAAGGGTGAAACAGGTAGAAGATTTGACAGAGACAGATGAGAAGAGACAGCTAAGAGAGACAGAAATGGACCGGGAGACAGGGTGTTAGAAATAGGTAATAAGTTTGGAAGATACATCTGGGGAGCAGATGCAAAAGAGACATCTGACATATGAAGGAGAGCAAGAGACTATTCAGAGAGGGAGAATAGGAGAAAAGAATAAGACAGGCGATAAAAAGAGACTCGTATGAGAGCGCTTAGGGAATTTGAGAGGGAAAATAGACAGGTTAGAACTGGCTGAAAAGTGGAAAGTGTGGACGGGTGAGATGTATTTGATATAGAGACAGCCAGAGGTGAAAAACAGACATTTGCCAGGATGAGCCATACACGGAAAACTCATGAGACAGAAGTGAGAGAGAAACAAATGAGATAGGTACAAGGGAGCTCGATATATTACAGGTAAGAAACAGGCAAAAGAGAGAGCATTTGGAGAGTCAGCGATGAAGAGTAGGAGGCAGGTGTAAGAGAGGTGACAAAAAGACAGACATAGGAGGGAGAGACATCAGAGAGAAAAGGAGAGGTGAGAAAGAGAGGGGTGATAAAGAGACTATCTGGTTATGAAGAAACATCTGAGAAAGTAGGGAGGGTGCTCATGTGTGGAGTAGATGATCAAGAGAGAGCTGAGGGTGAGAAGGTGAAAGGGATGTGATAAAGAGATGAAAACAGCTAGAAGACGGCTGAGAGCACATGAGATGTGAGAGAGTTGATAAAGAGACAGATGAGAAAGAGATAGCTAAGAGAAAAGAGGTGATAAAGAAGCCATAGAGCGAAATGATAAGAATGAAATAGGAAGACAGTTGAGAAGTAGGCAACCTATAGCTGAATGGGTTATGTGAGAAGGACAGCAAGGTGATAAGGAGACAGACTACGAGAGAGACAGTTGTTTAAGAGAGATGTTTGAGAGGGTCTGTGACAAATGTTCAAGTGACAAAAAAAAGGAGAGATGAATGGTGATCAGTTGGAAGAGATAGATGGTGATCAGTTGGAAGAGATACAACCCTCTCTACTACCACATTCTAGTCTATATTAATGCACCAAGGGTCAAAGTGGACTGCCACACAGTCTAATAATATCACGTCTTGTGACCCTCAATCTAATGAAAGAACGGGGTTTTACATAACGTGTTGGATATATCCCCTTGTATCTATTAGCATTGTCCTTACACTAAACTTATCCAAATTACCCAGTACTACAGAGAGACAGAATCGAACCCCAGTCCAAGAATTTTAAATTATGAGGAATTACCATATGTTAGGTGAAATGTACTGTCCACTCTACATTACCTGACACATGCAATTTTAATTATCCTCCCTTAGTCATAGCCATATACATTTACCATTAAAAAAGGTATCCAGAAAAATTCCTTTGATGGTGAACCTACTCTTAATATTTCCTCTTGTGAGTTGTAATTTGGTGCTAATAGAGCAGGACTGATAACCTCAAGTGTGTAGGGTGTTTGATGATATTAGATGTCTAATTTAAAGGCTGGTGGATGGCTTGACAGGTCAGCAGGGGCTTCAACCTATTCTCCCCTAGTTTAGAAAATCCACCTACCAGGCTGTGATCTCTAAGCCTGCAGTGCAACCACAGCTGTAACAGTTGCCTTGAAGATTTCGGATTTTGCCTAGCAGGCTCCAGGTGTGTAGCCCTTATTCTACACACAATTTTGTTTTCCCCCAAAATTGTACCCAAGAAGGAAATCTTGGGGCATAATATCAAGAATGGGCGTTACATTATCGCCGCTTTTATCGGCAGGAAACTGCCGATAAAGCTGCGATAATGGGCTTGATAATATGCTCTATGAATTCCAATCGAAGCCTATGTTAGATGTAAAGACATCTAACATGGGCTTCGATTGGAATTCATAGAGCATATTATCAAGCCCATTATCGCGGCTTTATCGGCAATGGGCTTCGATTGGAATTCATAGAGCATATTATCAAGCCCATTATCGCCGCTTTATCTGCAGTTTCATGCCGATAAAAGCGGCGATAATGTAACGCATATTTTTGATAATATGCCCCGCGGTTTGTACACATTTCAAATTCCCTGAGCAATGTGAGGGAAGTATTTATTTTAGTTGCCGGAATGCAGACCAAACTTCTAATTAAATATGTAATTAACTGTAGAGGTTACTGACAATGCATGTTCTTGCATGGCATGGACTGTGCAGTCAATTTCGTGCAGGAACAGGGGTACATGCACACAGGGGGGCACAATATGTGCCGCACTGCATGCACCCCAATACATGGGGCAAGAGGGGGCCCTGAAGGGCGAACTACAAATTGATTTTACAGCCATTTATTTGATAACAAACTTTCTCTTTTTGCTGTTCACTTAGACTGGGTGCCCTGGCAATAGATTTTTCCCATGAAGACCATCCTACAGTCGACAAACGTGTTATGTACCCCTGTATTTTTGTACACACTTTGCTTAGCTGGGTGCTCGCATGCCCTGTCAAATCTTGAAATGTTCGTAGTTCCATGAATCCCACTTTGACATTCTTGTAACACATGCACAGAGACCTCTTGCACCTCACGTGCACATACACTGAGGCCAATCCTAGCATACCACATGCACTACACTGCATGCTCTTATGCAACACATGGTATCAACACATGACCACCGTAGGCACACTATCCATGAACAGTTCATATTACAAATGCTCACTGATACCCTATGTTGCAGGTGCAGATAGCCTTTACTTACTCCAAGAGATATCCAGAGAAAGCCACATGTCTCATCCACCTGTATTTCTGCAGTATTAGGGCAAAGAAACAACCAAGTAGAGTGGAACCACATAGAGAAATAGTAAACATCTCCTGATATGAAGCCACATCTCACAGCACTGTACCTTTTTACTGAACCTAGCAACATACAACCAGAATTAGACAGGATGTGCAGATGGGGCACTGTAGGGGGACACTGTTTGGCCACAAGACTTCATAGACAAGAGATTCCTAGAGGAAGCAAAGCCACCACTCCATTTTGCAAACAAGTCCATCTGCTTCAGTCCCTTGTCCCTGGATGGCCCTTAACATATTTGGGGCTGTCTTATGTAATGACAAATGGTCAGTATGGAATCCAAGTGTAGGGCCATCCACCTCTAAGCAGAAGGAGTCCTATGGGAGGGGGTTGAGCTCCAGCACAGACACCCCTTATCAGGAAATCTGAACTACTAAGATAAATAGGTACATGTGGTTGGAAGGGAAGGGGCAGTCCCACATGTGCAGAAACTTACACAATATTCTTTGTGTTTGGCGGGCAAAGTGGCAAAACCACTTGGGACCAATGTCAACTGTGAAGTAGTGTTGCACATCCCAGACCTGCAATTGGGCACATCTACACAAATGGATTTTTACCTGCATTTGGCGACCTTGCCTATGCCCAACTCATTCCTAGATGTTGAGGCCTCTATGCCCGCATCACCATACACACCTCAACTCTGGCTACCTCTGGAGTAGACCTGTCTAGGTTGTTTCAACATCTGCTACAGAAGAAAACAACTCCGCTTGAAGAATAAAATGAACAGCTGATTTTTTTGGTTGGGTTCAGTACAAGGACATTTCAGAAGTATTCAGACTGTTCACAGACCATACCTTTCTTTACCATTCAGACAAAAGCAATTGGCCTCTGGTTGCAAATAACCAGGTGGGAGCCGGCGAAGAAGATTACTGACACTGAGCTCATCCTTATTACTGTCAGGGAGGAATTGAGAGCCATACACCTCATGGTGATGCAACATCAGTATATGTTGGACTCGATGACAGCGATGGAGGGAGGGGCGTGTGCCAAGATTGGTGCTTCCATTGTACTTTTATCCAAGGACACTGGTCCTTGCCATTCAATCAATGCATCAGCTACAGATGGAAATGAAGGAAGAAGAAGTCCCCCTGAGCAGGACTGGTTTCATATTCTTTTTGCCTTAAGCCCTTCATGAGTGACCAGGCTGTGCACATCACTGCTTCCTGTTGTCATGGTTGTACTATTACTGTGTGGTTTCCTACAACCAGTGTTGCCTGCTGTAAAAACGCAGTCCACAAACCTGGTAGCATGCAAATACCTGGGGACGAGATAACAGACAGCACAGCAACACACACCATTTCCAAATATGTGACTGTCATGATCTATGAAGCAAATGATGTAGTTAAAAATTCAACTAGAGGGGAGAATGTTTACATTGATAAATATGGTAGCAATGTACACTCTGATGTATGCATGCATAGCAGTGGCATACCAAAAAATCCAATGTTGATGTACACTGTAATCTATGAACGCACAATGATGTCAATACCAGTAAATGCAATGCCAATGTATGCTTTAACCTATAAACTCATAGTAATATCAATACCAGTAAATACAATACAATGTACTCTGTATCCTAGCCACACAAATTGATGTTAATACCAGTAAATGCAATGCCGATGTACACTGTAACCTATGCACACACAATGATGTCAATAGCAGTAAATCCAATATCGATGTACACTGTAACTTATACCTGCATAATGACGTCAATATCAGTGAATGCAATTTTGATGTAAGATGTAACAACTGCATGTATAATAATGAGAATATCAGTTAATACAATGTCAATGACCGCAATGTTACACGTACACACACTTGCAAACTTGTATCATTGCTGTCGGATTCATCCGAGATGAACTCCCCATCAACTCCAATTCAGAGATACATGGTCAGATAGGCCCTGCAACCCAAGCCTGCTGATTAACAGGTCACCAGTGGGATTGCTCTTAGCCCAAAGACAAACGCGCACCCAGGGAAAACCCTGATCAATCAAAAGATAGGTAGTCACATTACAAACAGGTCAGAGGAGATTGGTCTCAATAAGACACATTTGGTCAAAGGCGAAAGTTCCCAAAAATCCACAAAGTTAGATGCCACAGGAAGTAAGGAAGACTCAGCTATTCAGGACACAACATACACATCGCACAAGGTGATCCTACCCTACCCACACTGGAAATCAGGACACAAACATACTGGTACACACTAGCTCTGCCCGAAGAGGAGATCCATTTGTGTTCCCCTTATCAGATGTTTTCTTTTTGTTATTTATGACTATGATGTTTTTCAAAGAATGTCAAAATGTTTCATTGTACGCACAAAATGTATTTTGTGCAGCAAAAACTTTGGTACTCTGAGACGTGCCTCTGTTGATACTCTCCTGGTCACTGTATTTAATTAAATCAACTTGTTCCTGTTTAGCCAAACGCCTCTTGGCTTTGCATTTATTTAAGGTATAATCATATCCCAGCAACATTGGCATTTTCCCACACCACTCATACTACTCAGGCATGAAAGTGACATCATATTGTAGAGGCTTAATTACAACTTGTGTCCGTCCAACAATATGAGGGCTAGATGTAGGTAATCCCAAAATACTGATTCCTTAATAGCTACTTTTACCTAATCGTTATTAAGGAATCAGTATTTCCAATGTAGGATAAAAATCGTAAAAAAATACTGATTTGGTTAAAATTACTAAAAAATAGCGATTTCATACAAATCGTAAAAAAATTATCGAAACAACCCATTACCGAATCGGTATTACTGATTCTGTAATAACGATTCGGTAATTCAAAATATCTGTATTTGTCGAATCAGCCAATCCTGAGCATCCCCATGACCTCCCAACCAGAAATTGGCCACACCCATGCAGGTGCACTGAATCTGTAGCTTTTGGAGAGACAGGGAGCAGGAGCAACAGCAGAGGAGCTGCACAGCCAACACCCAGCTAAGACAGAGGAACTGCACCATGGCCACACCTGAGAAAGGGAAGGATGCTGCAGAGAGGAAAAGGAGTAAGCATGGGCGGAAAATCCGTTCCGCTCGCGGATTTTGCGGATTTTTGGTAAATTCGCAATCCGCCAACGCTCGCGAATTTACCGAAAATCCGCAAATTGGCACGCAGCGGATTTTTTTTTCTTGGTGATACAATTTTGCGGCGTGCGGCATTCACTTACCGTCATTCATTGTTTGCCGAGTTGTTTTTCTCGATATTTTGCGAGTGCTGCGCCATTTTGGATCTTGCTGCGGGAGTTTGGCGACGCATCGCGAGAGTTCATAATTGCGAACATGTAGGTGCGGCAGGCAGCAACAATCTTGCACTCGCAAAATTACAAAATTTGCAATTCTGCACAAGAAATCCACTAGCAAGCAGCATAGACCTTCTGAAAATGATGATTTTTGTCAGAATAACTCCTCAGGTTGACATGTGCCTGCACGTTTTTGGATTTGAGGCCTTTTGACTCTCTTTGGATCACTTTTGGATTAGAAATCAACTTTCATAAGTAAGTTTGTTTGGGGCATTACAGTTGCTGTTCTGCAGAAAGCACTCAGCAGGTGCAAAAGTTCACTCATCATTAGTAACCATTCCCTGTAGTACTTCCTGAGGGCCCCCTCCAGAGTTCAGTTGCCTATGTTTGTTTGGGGCATTACAGTTGCTGTTCTGCAGAAAAACGAATTTTGCAAAACTGAAAGCACTCAGCAGGTGCAAAAGTTCAAACTCATCATTAGTAATAGTAACCATTCCCTGTAGTGCTTCCTGACTGGGGCCCTTCCAGAGTTCAGTTGCTAGTTGCAACCCTCACAGCAGGCACATAGAATAGCTACAAGTAGGCCACAAAGGTCCTGGAAAAAAAAATTGCACTGCAACAGAAAGCAAATTACAGATAAGGAAGCAGGTGCCAGACTGGAATTTTAAAACAGTGACACATTAATAAATCAACCCCAAATTAATTCATGTCAGTTGAAGCAGGGCAGGTGTGCTTGCTTCGCCCCCCCCCCCCCATAATCTACAGTGATGATGAACCAGAGGGTGGCATTGATGTACCAGAGGGTGGCATGGGTGAAACAGAGGGTGGCAGTGGTGAAACAGAGGGTGCTGGGAACCTGTGATGATGAACCAGACGTAGAAACAACATAGTCGCGACCGTTGCGAGCCGACAAGTAAGTTCGCAATTGCGAACTGCTACAAAACCCTCGCGAACTGGCAGAAACCCTTGCGAACACAAAAAAATCCGCAAATTTGCGAGAATTCGTGGATTTTGCGGATTGCAAGTTCACAAATCTGCAAATTCGCGAGAATTCGTGGATTTTGCAGATTGCGAGTTCGCAAATACGCAAATTCGCGAACGCCAGATTCGCAAAATTCGCCCATGCTTAAAAAGGAGGCACAAGTTTAGTGAGAGGGAGTTGGAGGTCCTCATAGAGGAAGTTGTCAAAGACCATTACCAGCTCTTTGGCAAGAGATCACTAAACGTCCCGGAGTCCCAGAAAAGGAGCATTTGGATGGCAATCCAGGAGAAGATAAACGTGATTGGGGTTAAACATCGCACAACTGAGGACTTAAAAAAGCCATGGTATGACCTGAGGGCACGTGCGAAGGAGAGGATGGCTGAGCGGCAAAAACAAGCGAGGAAGACAGATGGGGGAAGCTCCACAGCGGCTGCTCCTACTGCCCTAGACCATCTGGTAGAGTACACCCTCCAGCCAGAGAGCGTCAGTGGCATCGGGGATGTGGATAGCTCTGCAACACCATCCAAGAGACAAGGTAAGATGCATGCACAGCATGCTGTCTCCCCTCCCTAACCCTAATCCCCCTGCAACAATCCCACTCCAGACCATGTTTTATGCAAGATCAGCAATGTATCATGGGAAATGTAGTCCCTATCAATTGTTAGCAAATCAGCCAGTCCCCAATATGCATAGGCAAGTCACACACATCAATAGATGAGATAGCGGAGGAGAGGCGGTTAGAATGTCAGTTGTGAAATTTATTTGCACACAATTGCTGTCACAAAAGTGAGTAATAGGACATTCTGTACCCACAGGTGGACAGCACCACAGGCTGCAGAGGGGGAGACTGGCGAATCTTCCAGGGAGGAAAACAGAAGTGAGGAGGAAGTCATGTCACTTCCAGACATTACACCAACATCCCCACCACCAGCACCACGGTCAAAGAGATACACCGTGGCTCCACTCCAGGAGATAGATGCCAAAGAGGAGGACAGGCAGGAAGCCCAAATGACCACACCGTGTGAAGACACACAGCCATCTTGGGCACAGTCCCCCAAGGTGGAAAGCATCACAGGTGCCCGTAGACGTCGAGAGAGGTCACAGAGTCCTGGTGCTTAAGGATCCAGTGTCTTCTGAGGACTGGAGGGGCAAATGCTCAAAGTCCAGCGCCTGCAGGGGAAGACAAGGAGGGCCATTCAGAGAAAGATGGTGGCTTACAACAGAAAGGTGGATGACATGAAGGAGGCAAACTACTGCTTCAACAATACTGTGGCAGAGGGAATGAAGGAGGTATCGGAGGCAGTGAGGTAGTTATGTGGCAGATCGGATTGGGAGTGCTCTGCAAGGCGGAGAGACAGGCAGGTACTTGCAGGCTTCACCAAGTCCGTGAACAGGCTGTGCAATGCAACCCATGTGCTGAGTAGAATATCTGTGGCCATGCAACTTGAAATGGCAAAGTGCAGTGGTGAGGTTACTTAGGGCCTGGTCACAGTCACCCATGCTGTAGAGGTGATGCAGACTAACCAGATTGCTGCCAGTGGTACAGAGGATGTGGACGAGAGTGAGGTGGCAAGCAGTCGCAGAACTGAACCCCTCCCTAGCCAGAGAGCAGGAGGCGCAGTGTGAGGCATGGTTCTGCTGCAGGACACAGCGCTGCTGAGGACAGTGTGTAGGCAGAACACAGCATTGGTGTGTGGGGGCGCAGGAGATAGGCATGTCCCTCTAATCACATTCTGTTGTGGGTGACATGAACTTTTGGATACATAGCTGGTGTTATGGTGTGCTGGACAATTGCCTGTTGTAAGGTACATTAAAAACCCTGACACAAAAGCATTACATGGCTTTGTCTCATTACTTACTCAGAAATAATTTTGTGTGATCTCTGACCGTCTCTGTCTCCCCTCTGCTGAAGTAGCGCCACCTGCTGTGCTGTGCTGGGGCTGTGTACCTTCCTCATCCTCATCCTCATCCAGAATCACACATTTCCACAGGTGTATCCTTCTTAGTGGCAAGGTTATGCAGCATGGCACATACAACTATGATTTTGTAACACACCAGGGGCTGGTACTGCCGTGCACCTCCACTTTTGTGCAGGCAGCGGAACCGGCTTTTGAGGAGTATAAATGTTTGCTCAACCACACTGTGTGTCGATCTATCTGCAACACTGTATCACCTTTGACTTGGGGTGGATGGGTGCAGGTACGGAGTCAGGATGAAAGAGCGCACTGCATAGGCACTGTCACCTGTGTGTGAGAAGTAAGTAAGTAATTCACAGTCTACAATCCCAGCAACAGGTGTATACTTCAGGGGGTGTCACATGTACTTACCTAGCAGGTAGCCTTCTTCAAATTCACCTGCAAGGAGATGGGTATAGATCCCACTGTTCCTGAATATGTATGAATAATGGGTGCTCCCTGGGAATTTTGCAACTATGTCGGTGATGATGTAAGACGCATCACATATGACCTGGACATTGATGGAGTGTGTGGACTTGCTATTGCTGTAGATGTGCTCAGTCGCAGCAGGGGGGGCAGATTGGTATATGTGTCCCGTCAATGCAACCAATGACGTGTGGGTACTGGGTCTTCTGATAAAAGTCCAACTTGGTCTTCAGCAGTTCTGCCTGTGTGCTGGGGAATTTGATGTAGTGTCCCATCCTTTGCAATATGGCATCCAGGAATTTATTGAAAAAATGCAACTGGCAACTCTGTGAGACTCCACTTGCCACAGCTATTACCCCTTGGTTACTGCCAGATGCCAGGAGGTGCAGGCAACAGAGTACCTGTATATGAGTGGGTAGTGCATTCGCCCTTGGTGTCTGGTGCTTCAGGAGTGGGTGCAGGTCCCGTATCAGGTCCAGGATGGTGTTTGGGTGTAGCCTGTACCTCTCATGGATTTCAGCCTCAGTCCAGTTGGAACAGTGTTACACGCAGTCTGTACACGCGCTCCTCCCGTCTCCAGATACTGAGTCCTGCTGCTCGCAAACATACACGCCTTGCTATCACATAGAGGGTCACCATTGTGTTCACACTGTTGCATTTTAGGGCTGTTTTTATGCAGTGCACCTGATTACCACCTGCTTAGAGTCAGTGCTAATTACCGATTCTTAAATACCGATTTTTAGCAAATTCGGTATTACCAATTTTTGGTACATCGCATTTGCAATTTTTTTACTGATTCCTTATTAACCGATTCAGTATTTTTGTCTGCCATTCTGTAAATAAGGAATCGGTAACTGGTTTCCCTTATTTTTACCGATTCCTTAATATTGATGCCGATCGGTAATACCTACATTGCACATGGCTAAATACCGGTCGGTATCGCTGACATTTATGACATTTTGGCGTTACTGACTGGTATTTAGCCACCTACATCTAGCCCCAAATTAGGTATTTTTTCACAATCTACATCCCATGTATTCTGCTGAAGTTACCTTTTACTAAGTCCTTCTGGCTCCTCCTAAGACTTTAGGAGTTCATTAGGCCTACTTTAGTAAGTAACGCAACATTATGTTGCTAATGTTTATTTTATCATGGTAGGCTCAGTCTTGGATGTTCTACTCAACTTGAAAGGGGAAGGGGATGGACTCAGTGAAGTAATTGATCTGTGATGAGCCAGGTGCTTAGCCTCTGTTGCCCCAGCATTGGTAGTGCTTCCTCTTTGACTGTGTGCTATGCTATTCGAACCAATAATACAAAGACAGATACTTATGATAATAAACAAACCCATTTATTTAATTTAACATGTATAAAAGTCCCACACTCTCCTCCCAACACAGACCCACACCCTAACCCAAAACACTAACACCAAAAGCATCATGTCCCCAACTGTCCTTTACATCCTCTACTCCCACATTAGGCCTACCCCCTCATCCCCAGTTAACATTTCCCAAGAAACCCTTGTTCCAAACTGTCCTTCCCACCCTTACCTCCCACAACAGATCTAACTTCTGGTAGTTTGGCTCAAAAGCAGTCAGACTTAACTCAGAGGTAATGTTTGAAGTATTTATGCAGCACAGCAAAAGCCACAAAGTGAAGATAAAACAGAAGAATATCAGACACCAATTTTGAAATATTTAGCACATTTTTAATAAATTATTTGACAAATTGACACCAATATGTCAAAACTCTAATTTGTAAAACTGTAGTGGTGCAATTTTAAAGATTTCGGTAACAATAGTTCCTAAAAAATCAAAGCACCATGTGGTTATCTGTTCCCCCCATACGGGGCCAAAGTCACAGGTTCAGGGTGAATAAAATAGAGCAACTGATGGATATGTGTAGCAAAGCAATCCTTTGAAGAACACAGCAGGCCATAGTAGTGGGGAGCCCTCTGCCAGTACTTCTGCAGGTCCTTTAAGTGAACTAAAGAGGTGGTCTGAGGGTTCTATTCTTCATACCTGGTGCTTCCTTTGACATAGAATACGTTTCTGTAAATACTATTGAATTGCTTGAGGTTTTTTTTCCGCTTCCCCTTCTTTAGCTCCAAGCTGGCTGCATGAACAATACAGTGGTCACAACAGCCATGGCTGCTGCAGGTAAGCGCTGTGGGGCGAAGGGGAGCGATTTCAAGAGACGACCAAGAGGGGAAATGAAATAAATATTTCTTTTTCCCTGGTGGTTGTCTCTCGAAACCCCGCCCCCACCCGGCCCCACTGCCCCACTGCTCTTACCTGCAGTGGCCCTGGCTGGGTGAAAAGTCTTTTGGTATGAAAGCAGAGCATAGCCTATTCAGTTGCGAGTGGGTCTGTGCCAAGCTCTGCCCCCTCATCCTGCCAGTTGATGGCCCGTCCAGGCACACCTCATCCCTTCATTGCGTGGCTGTCTGGGATGCATAAACAAAGTCCAGCTCTCAGCCACACCCAGTTGTATGAGTCAGGAATGGAATGCAGGTACAAAAAGGGCAGGAAAATGCCAACTATGTAAAAGTGGCATTTTCAAAATTATAACTTGAAATCCGACTTTATCAGTAAAGAGGATTTTTTTACAATTTATTTCTCAGATACCAGACATGAAAAGTCAACCCGTTTCCAATCAAAATTTAGCAACTATTAAATATAATAAAACAACCCAATGTTATCCTTTGAGAGAGGTAGGAATCACAGTAGTAATGGGAGTTTTTCACTACCAGGACTTGAAAAACTTAAAAGTACATGTCTAAACTTTCAATTATAATGTTCTCTGCTCTATGAGCTGCCTAGGCTCTACCTGTGGGTGACCTATATGCAATGAATAGGGAGGTTACAGCTTGGCAATGGGGTTATATTGACAAGTCCAATTAGCTCCTTACAACTGCATTCAGGTTTCAATAGCAGATGTAGGACATGTTTTATTAGCTACTAAGTTGGTTCCCCCCATACGGGGCCAAAGTCACAGGTTCAGGGTGAATAAAATAGAGCAACTGATGGATATGTGTAGCAAAGCAATCCTTTGAAGAACACAGCAGGCCATAGTAGTGGGGAGCCCTCTGCCAGTACTTCTGCATGTCCTTTAAGTGAACTAAAGAGGTGGTCTGAGGGTTCTATTCTTCATACCTGGTGCTTCCTTTGACATAGAATACGTTTCTGTAAATACCATTGAATTGCTTGAGGTTTTTTTTCCGCTTCCCCTTCTTTAGCTCCAAGCTGGCTGCATGAACAATACAGTGGTCACAACAGCCATGGCTGCTGCAGGTAAGCGCTGTGGGGCGAAGGGGAGCGATTTCAAGAGACGACCAAGAGGGGAAATGAAATAAATATTTCTTTTTCCCTGGTGGTTGTCTCTCGAAACCCCGCCCCCACCCGGCCCCACTGCCCCACTGCTCTTACCTGCAGTGGCCCTGGCTGGGCGAAAAGTCTTTTGGTATGAAAGCAGAGCATAGCCTATTCAGTTGCGAGTGGGTCTGTGCCAAGCTCTGCCCCCTCATCCTGCCAGTTGATGGCCCGTCCAGGCACACCTCATCCCTTCATTGCGTGGCTGTCTGGGATGCATAAACAAAGTCCAGCTCTCAGCCACACCCAGTTGTATGAGTCAGGAATGGAATGCAGGTACAAAAAGGGCAGGAAAATGCCAACTATGTAAAAGTGGCATTTTCAAAATTATAACTTGAAATCCGACTTTATCAGTAAAGAGGATTTTTTTACAATTTATTTCTCAGATACCAGACATGAAAAGTCAACCTGTTTCCAATCAAAATTTAGCAACTATTAAATATAATAAAACAACCCAATGTTATCCTTTGAGAGAGGTAGGAATCACAGTAGTAATGGGAGTTTTTCACTACCAGGACTTGTAAAACTTAAAAGTACATGTCTAAACTTTCAATTATAATGTTCTCTGCTCTATGAGCTGCCTAGGCTCTACCTGTGGGTGACCTATATGCAATGAATAGGGAGGTTACAGCTTGGCAATGGGGTTATATTGACAAGTCCAATTAGCTCCTTACAACTGCATTCAGGTTTCAATAGCAGATGTAGGACATGTTTTATTAGCTACTAAGTTGGTTGGCAACATAAGTGCTGCAATACCACTAGTAGTGTTTAATTTACAGGCCCTGGGTATATGGTATACAACGTTACTAGGAACTTACAATAAATTAAATTTGCCAATCAGGTGTAAGTCAATTTTACCATGTTTACAGAGGGGGGCACACACACTTTAGCGCTAGTTAGCTGTGGTAAAGAGCAGGTAGTCCTAAAGCCAACAAAAATAAATTCAGAAACACAGGCGAGTGAAGGCACATTTTTGGATGAAGAACATCATAGGACTGGCAGTCCAACACCAGCCAAGGGTCGAGGACCAGTAAAGGCACCTCTTAGAGATTAAAACCTACGCCACCAGAAGCCAGCAGGGCTTATGCAGGTCTAATCCCAGGTCCAGGACAATCCAGTTGCTGCAGGTTAGCTGGGCAGTTGCAAGGAAGCCTCCATATCTTGTTGCATCCCTAGAGCTCACATAGACGGCCAGCAAACTGATGATTGGATTCTTTCTGGGTAACCTGGAATGAAGACAAGCTGGTCCAGCCTTCCTTCTCAGACACAAATGCAGTCTTTCAAGCAGCAGGGCAGTCCTTCTTCTGTAACTTCCGAGGTCCAGGAGTGTTCTGAAGGTCCAATATTTTTACTTGGTGCCAGCCTTTGAGTAGGGGAATTCCCTCTTCTACCCACACATCTAGTTCTAGAAAGTTCTTCCATTTCCCCAGTCAAGGCTCCAAACTGTCTTGTTGTGACAAAAGGAGGCCTGCTGTCAGGTTTCTTCATGTTGGCAGGAGGCATTGTTCTTTGAAGTTTAAGTGGGGTGGGTACAGCTTCTCCCTAGTCATCAAGCCAGGATGGCCCTTTCTGTCCATACTTAAGCCCCCTTTGTCTGACAGAAGGCACACATGGTTGGGACAAGAACATGCTAACTTTCTAAAGAGGCATTTTTTAAATTCTAACTTAAAATCCCACTTTAGCATCAAAGAGGGTTTTAATTACAATTTATTTGAGTGGAAACAGCATGTCTTTAGCTGCTCCCAATGCAAAGATATCACTTATTAAATGTGATACGGTAACCCAGTGTTAGTCAAAGGCAGAGACAGGCCTTACACTCGTGAAAAACGACTTTAGGAATGTTTTACTTCTAAGATATGTAACACATGTCCTTCTTTTTAATTACAATGCATCCTGCCCTATGAGCTTTTAGGGCCTTATTTAGGAGATTGGGGGGTATAAGTATATAAAAGGAAGTTTTAGGCCTGGAAAAACACTCCTTTTCCCATGTCAAAATGGCAGTTTGAAACTGTATTCCAGGCAGCAGTAGCAGAACTGAGGCATGTTTTGAAAACGATACTTTAGAGAGTGGCTTAATGAGTGCTGCAAGCCCTTTAGCAACCTTTGATTTACACGGCCCTCGGTCAATATAATACCGTCTACGAAGACTTACTAGTACGTTAAGTTAGGTAGATGCCAATTTTCCCATATTTTAGAGAGGGAGCACCAGCACTTCACCACTTGTAGCAGCAGTTAAGTGCCCAGACTCCTACAGGCAACAAAACCAAATTCAGCACAACAGGAGGGGTAATGAAATACTTTTTGAATCCGTAATGATACATCTGTCAATATAGCAGAAAGAACCTAATGCTAAATATTATTTAGCATATACAAATTGGACAGATACGGGACTGACTGAATTGTTAGTGTGGCTGGGGACAAAAACGTTATACTGGGCGCACTGTGGTTTTTATTCAACAGCATCTTGCAATTAGAAAAAAAGCCTTTGCCTGGGAGAGATGAAACACAATATTTGTGCCACCTAGTGGTTTTGTGGATTTGTGGCTTCAAGAAAGAACAGGTCAGGGCTGGTTAGGTCTCTACTGCGACAGTGCATGTGCTAGGGCATGCACTCTCTTTTGCAAAAGATATTGTGTGGTCCAGGGGGCTTGGAGTCCACCCTCTGCTTACCATTCATTACTTCACTGTCACTCCATTTTGCTGACTCACAATTGGTCAGAGCCTTCAGGGTTCATTTCCTCTTATTTCATGTGGCGAACTGATTACTTTATTTTGACGAGGGTCCATTCGCTGATGTGATTGATGTATCATTTTCCCTTTTTTCTTACTGTTGTGTTTCTTCATCCCTCACACTCCATCCTCGTCTTGTCTTGTTGCTTCTTCTTTACCACCCTCAACCCTCCCGTTGTTCTTCTTTACCACCCTCAACCCTCCCGTTGTCCATGTTGCTGATGTGCTCCGACCCTCCTGTTGCTTGTGCTTATTACCTCCCCCCTCCATCCTTTTGTCCACGATTTTTACTTCCTCCCACCACTCAATTTTCCGTTATATGTGTGGCTCCCTACCCGCCATAGTTAAAAATGTACTTTGACGCAGGCTACATCAACGCTCTTTTTTTCTGTTCCATTCCTGGTTCTCCTTGTTGGCCATAAACCCCTACATTGCATCCTCCCTCCCATTGATCGTGTTGCCACCTCCCAACCAATCTAATATTGAGCCATGCTGCACAGCAATCAAGCTGATGTATAACACGGCCAAAATACATTGTCAACGCCAAAGCCATTATCTCTAGGATTGGTGGGATCTATTGGCTCTGCCATTGCTTGTTTTTTCAATCCTTTACATACAAATTGTAACAGGAGCTCTGAGTTATGAAAACTACGAGCCCCAGGAGAAAGAGCCACAAAATACCTCCATTTGTGGCCCCTAATGTTATATACATATTAGTTTGAAAGTCCGTTGCCCATTGACGTTTTAAGAAAATTTGGTTGAGGTGGTCATTGAATGCATAACCAATACCCATTGGCTCGGTCGCCTTGCAATGGGTGATGCAGCAATTTTTAGTGGTTAAATCATTTTTAATCGGTTTTTGTTATAAAATTAGAAAGTTTCTGTTTGCCTCGTTTATTGTCTCATTATTTTCTGTATTTTTCTGTACTGTTTGTTGCAACATAGTAATAATGTAAAAAAAATATATCCTTGAATGCTAACGAAAATATGCCTCGATTATTCGAAATAATGATCAAGTGCCCCTCATGTTAAATTAAAAGTAAATGACAAACTATGCTCACCTAGTACGCAGTAAAATAGCCACCTAGGGATTTGCCATCACAATAAAGGCATTGAGCAGCATTCAAAAGGTTCTAAGAAGTCAGTGCCAACGCTGTGATTCACAAGTATTCAGGCATGAGGCTTTTCTGTCGGCATTGTGTTTTATTGCACTTCCTATTGCTGCTCCACCACATTTTCTTTGGGTGTTTAGTGCTAAGTATTACCATTTGTAGTACAACTCAAGCGTGTGTACATTGTGGTTTGACATAAATTGGACTTCGTCTTTCAACTACTGTTGCTATTTGGTTTCATCTGTTCTCCCAGAAGCCTGCTTACAGTTGATAGATGCTGTGCCATTTCCTAAATGCTAAAATTGCTATTTGCTGCTGTCCTGTGACAACGGGAACTCAGCTGGTGCAGAAGGTTATGTTTTTTGCACGGAGATAGAAACGGGAGTCCCTTGTTGGGATGGGAAGAGCAGAAGAACATGCTGCAGCTCACGAGGTGCTGTTGAATTGCTTCTCTGCAAGATCTTTTTCTGAATGGAGCATCTTGCTGATTTATGATTTTTTTTTACTTCACAGCGTGCTTCTTTATGCTGCTCATTCGCTACTTCATTATACAATCCGTATAAAGCCAATGATTGTAGACTCTACATATAGTCTAGTTCAGTGTTGGGGGCACTGCTTGATAGCAGTGCCCCCAACACCGGACTAGAGTATATGGCACTGCTTCAAGCGTCCCATGCAGCAGTAATACAAAGAATCATGCACAGAACTGAGACTGCTTTTGCTTTTATGTAGTGAAAATACCTTACAAGTATCATCCACAGACAGCATAGGTACAGGATGGGTGGCAGAGGAGCATGTCTTCATACACACGGTACAAAGTCTCTCCCGCAACCCCCATCCACCAGAACATTTCAAAATATGTTTAGCCGAAGTTCATACTGCAGATGTGCGTGCTTTGTCATACATGCAGAACAGGCACAGCTGGTGCAGCAGGAATGCATGCCACCTCACACACCTAGATATAACATGGTGCAGCAATATTCCTTTAAAGATGTTTTGGCAATAAGAGACCAAAAGCCTCCCAATAGTATCCCTGGCTATCCTTTAGTAAATCCGGCACACGCAAGACTTGCACTGGGTAATGCTTAGCAGGAATGCAGCCACTGGAAAATTGATTAAAAAAAAGCAATAGAAACAAAGAATAAACAATTTAAGATACAATCGAGACATACTTAAATCAGTAAAAAATATATTAACTAATGTCCACAAAAATATGGAAAAAAGAAAAACGCTTGATTCATAGATATGTTTATAATTAGGTCAATGGGGCCGGGAGGTAATGATTGCAAAACGTCCCTCAATTTTTGCCACATCTATTTTGCTGGATTTAGAACTCTGTCCACTTTATCCCTGCTAAACAGGAGTCAAGTTCCTGTGCTCTCCAATCAAACATGGCTGGATTGGTTTACCCATAATTAGCATAGTAAACTTTCCTGTAAATCCACAGCATATGTTGCAGGGAATACACCAATGACATCGAAAGTTAATTGTCACTTGTGGATTGCATAAGTGACAGAGAAAGCATGGCTTCGGGCCTACCCTGTTTAGTCTGACAGTGGTAGCCTAAAACCGTTTGGACAAACCTGTCAAAATAACCCTTTTTGATAGGTGTGAAACTCTGCTTTAAAATATTATTAAGACACTCCTGAGAAAAACCTGTTCCTCACAAGGTAGGGTGGCTGATATTTAAAAGTAGAACATGTGTGAAAATAAAAATGGGATGCTCCTCTGCTGACTAGACTCAAAGGCAATTTTCACCGGCATAACTGGCATTACTGTAGCTGAATCCTACACAATGTACAAATTATAAACTTTAATCAGTAGATCTGACAGGAAACAGCTACAAAAGTCATTCAAAGACTATTTTGCATAATTATTAAAACACAATGTAATAGCAAATTCACATTTTCAATAAATACTTTTGAAAAGTAACTTTTAGAAAGGCTACTTAGCATTAGGTTCCTGACAGGAGATGTAAAACCTGCTCCCAGAGAAGAAGCAATAATCTGGGTGTTGGGAGATGTTTTTCTTCCCCTTGAAGAAAGAGCAGTTAGGGTGGGCTCATGAACTTAACTTGTAAAGAGCATGCCCTTTCACAAGAAAATGTAAGGTGAGTCCTAAGGAAGGCAAACGTTTGTTGCCCTATCCAAGCAGGCTTTAAATCCATTGAGAGGATAGCCTAACCCCAAAACCAGTTTTGAGTGACCAACAAGGAGGGCCTACTCATTTCCCTGACCACACGACTGGTTGGGCACAAAGACTCTGCATAAGGTAGAAAAGGTTTACCAGTCATGGATTTTAGAAGCTTCCTGCTGACAAAATGCTGGCTCTAGGCATGAAATCTGACTTTTCCTGCTATGATTCTGTCCCACCAAAATCAAAGGCTTCAGTGTGACCTCAGTCAATTCCTATTCGACTTTGCTGATACCTTTCTGGATACAACCTGGCGTCTTGTCCCACTGAGATATTCTAACTTCCATTTTGCGGACTAAGTCTGAAAGTAAAATACTTGACCGAACCATCCCACTTGGTGTATCCGGCCTCAAGTTATGTTGCAATGGACCTCAAAGTGCCCCTAGATCCTAGTCTACTGTGACCATTGATTATCATTGGCAATTAGCACTTTTTAGCGCTATATTCTCTTATAAATTTAAAAAACTCACATCTCTGGTTCCCCGTATTGGATTTATTGACATTTCGTGTGTTAAAATGTACGTTTGACTTTATTACTGTGTTGGTACGGCATCCATCCCTTCCATATAGCCCATGTTAATCTGTATGCTCTGTACCATAGCTATTTGAAGGTTGAACTGAGGTTAATTTAGCTACTTTTAGTCTTCACCTCGAAGGGATAGTGGTATTATTCCATGAGCTGGATCTCTTTCTTACGGGACAAAATATTTCAGTCCTCAGATTATGTGTAGCAATCTACATTACACCCTCTCTTCTTCTCCTCTTGTCCACCCTTCCTTTCGTGACAAGATGAGGCATATGAATCTGACCAGACCTAATCCTCCAGGCTCTGAATTTTCTTTAAAGTTTTGAATTACTTCTCTGGATACCTTGCACTGCTGCCCTTCCTTGTGAAAGTTCCCATAAATGCAGATAAAGATCTGGACCATGTTGACAATACCAAGAACCAGATACTTGCTTTAGCCCTGAAATTGGAGAGAAAGTCAGGAAGGAATGTACAGTAAAAAGGAGAGGATTCAATGGAGATTACCACCTTTAATCAAACAGTACATGATAATTCCTCTTGTATATAACATTCATGAAAACATGAGAAAATAAAGTAATAGAACAACATTTCCATCAAAAGAGGAAACACTGCCATGATCTAAAATACAATCCAAAACCAACCACTGTGAAAACCAAGTTAGTACGAGTCTTAAAATAAAAAAATGTATGGCCAGAAATGTTTAAAAAGTGTAAGCCTTAAAAAACATTAAACCAAAAGCATGTGTGTTCAGAAGAACACACATATCAAGACAGTCAGTATCTTAATCAAAAAGAAACATAAAGGATACATCAAATCATCAAATCATCATATAAACGTTATGGCATGTAAATCATAAAAGTACAAGAAAAGAAAAAATATACAAAAATTCATTAATAGTATGCCATGGTCTATTTTTAAGAACACAATCTAAAATTTATAAAAAGGTATCAAAGTATAGTAATAATACGATTCTTGGCAAAAGTATTAATAAATCCCCATAATCAAATGGTAAAAACAGAAGAAATAAACCTATAGAAAAAACATTACATTGTGGCCCGGGACCTAATGATCGCCTTCAATTAAGTTGTTACAGCCAGAATAGTCGCTGATGTTTCTAACAACTGTAATCTTAGAAATGCTACCTTACACTATCTAATGTTCCAGCTTCTAAGAATCGGTCGTAGGTATTTCTTTCTAGGTACCGAGAAAAATTTACAAAATAGAGTGCAGTGCAGGGTTGATTGTAATGAAACCTCATCGCAGGGGCATACAAGTGTTTAAGATGACCAATCATTTACCTCCGGGAATAAAACCATTCTAAAAAAGGAACAAAAATGGGCCAAAAGCAAACGGCTGAAGCTGTTTTATACCGTCAACAAATATTGTTGAATGCCCACGCCACTCATAATGAGTTGATTTGCAATGATCGTATGTTTTTCTCTCTCTTTGCACCATCTTTGATATTCAAGGTATTTCAAACAACGAACTTTCAAATCTTTTCTGGAGATGTCTTCCAGGCTGCCGGGGTCCATAAAATATTCGGGATGTCCAATAGAATTAGTTATCTTTTTTATATAATTGAGGCACACCATATCTTTGACTCCATCTAGTTTAAAGCAGTCCCGAATTACATCCCTATTAAAGCCTGTTTCGTCCGTTACCCAGACCTTATGCCACAGTAGTAACGGAACTATCTAGATGGTGTCTGATATGTAAGAGAGTCCTAGTTCCTGATGGCAGTTGTAGGTAGCAGAAGAGGTAGGGACACCCAGGAGGTAGCGAATAAAACCATTTTCGCAGGTTTGTATTTTATCCAATCCTTGGACGCCCCATAAACTTGCCCAATATAGCCCAGTGGAGATACATTTTGACTTATAAACTTCCAGCAACTCTTGTATAGGTCTTCCTCCTATCCTTTTAGCAAAATTTGTGACTGCACCCACAGCTCTGCTAAAATTCAGCTTTCTGGCATTAATTGCCGGTTTCCATGTTCCTTTCTTATCAAAAGTAATACCTAAATAACAAAAGGTGCCAGTGTTTTCTACCTTTCTGTTATTGATAAAAACAATACATGTTATGCCTCTATTCTTGCCACAGTCCATGGTAAATGTCTTTGTTATGTTCACTCTTATGCCCCTCTCTTTCATATAAATAACAAAACTGCTAACTGCCCTTTGAAGGTCCCGTTGGGTCCTTGACATGATCACTGCATCATCGGCGTAAAGTAAAACAGGGACGGGGGAGCCCCCAATAGTCCGGTAGTCATTTTGATCTCTACTGAGGTGTTGGCCCATACTATTAATATAAAGTGTGAAAAGAAATGGGGCCAGTATACACCCCTGTCGGACACCCTTTTCGATTGGGAATTTGGAAGAACACTCCCCAATCTTCCCATATTGCACCCTCGCCCGTGCGTTCTTATACATTTCCCTTATAAACAATATTAAAACCAGGTCCACCTTAAGATCTTCTAAAGTGTTCCATAACATACCATGGTCAACACAATCAAAAGCTGAAGTCAAATCTACAAAAGTAAGAAAAAGTTTCCCCCTCTTTGCCATGGTGTATTTATCTATAATCAAAGCCAAATTCACTCCCTGCTCTATAGTTCCCATGCCTGAACAAAAACAATACTATAAATTTGTTAAAAAGCTCGCCTCAGTCGACACAATTTGAAGTCTATTTAAAATTATTCTCCCAGCAATTTTCATTAGAGCGTCCAAGAGAAAAATGGGCCTATAACAACTAGGGTCATTCCTGTTCCCCTTCTTCAAGATAGGTACCACTATCGCTTCTGACCAGGTAGGGATAAGTTTAAAGTTAGTGCTACTATTTAGTACCATAGTTAACAGTGGAGCCCACAGATCTATATTCGATCTGTAGACATCCCGTGGAACCCTGTCCAGGCCTGGTGCTTTCCCTCCTGCACTCTAAAGTGATGCTCAAATCAAGGGGGAAAACTCCCTGCTCACTAACTACTCGCATATCTGCGACAACTCCCTTGGATTTGTAGAGGTCCCCAAAATATTCCACCCATCTTTCTCCCGTAATAGCCACGTCTCTGATATCTACCTCTCTATCTTGATAAAAAAGGAGCATTTACGGCTTTCCAAAAACCGATATTGTCCTTCATTACACATGCCTGATGTAAAACTTCCCAGGCTTCCTTCTTTAACTGACTTTTACGTTTCTTCAGGGCAAGGCAATAGGCAATCCTCGCCTGTCTAATATTCTCCTTACATTTTGGTACAGTATGCAGCATTCTTTTTGAGGTGGGCATGAGCGCTAGAACAATCTCTATCAAACCAACCCTTCGGTTTAAATCTTCCACAACTATTTTCCCTCCTTAGGAGTCTATAAGCCTCCTCTGATATCTTTAATAAAGACAGAATAACATCTTCAATAGCGTTCCCCTGTGTGAGACATGTTTCCATTTCAGACAGAGTTTTATTAATGAAATTACGCAAAAAAGCCTCAGGGTCAACTCTATACCATTTTAGGGAATAACCATTAGTGGTAGCTAGTCGTACCCCATACTCATAAGGATCCTGCCTCTTTCTACTTTTATAGTTTCTCAAAACGAGATGCTTTAGACTAATTGGGCAGTGATCACTCATTGAGATTACCTCTGTTATACACTCCAAGACGCTAGAGGCATATCTCTTGAACAATATAATAAAGTCAATAATAGAGTTGCAGCCTCTCCCTTTAAAAGTTGAATGGAAAGGTATAGGACTTAAACACAACTCATTTGCAAAACCCAGGTCAAATTGATGTAATATATCGTTAGGCAACTCCAACCGTTTATTATGAGTAAAGTGTGAAGAAATATCCTTGTTATCTTCGCCTAGGCCGCAAATGCCCTGTTCACTCTGCGCACAGAGTGAACAATTGAAATCCCTTATCCATATTAGAGGCATATCTCCTGTCATGTTTTCCTCTATGGTTTCTAAGACATTACTTAGTTCCCTAAAGACAGCACTGTTTAGAGAGCAGTCACGCACAGCCGAGGGGCTACACCCTTCCTCAGGGCACCAGAAGCATTATATACTTAATATCTCTCAAACTGACATCCCACTAATCCATCAGTCATTATCCCCCAATCAAAGAAGATTATTTACTGCTTGAGACCTCAGCTGAGGGAGCACAGTGTCTGAGCCCACAGAGCTCAAAACTTTCTCAGTCTTCGTCACTAACTTCAGTCCCCTCCTCCGCCGATGAGGCCCTCACTTCAGCTTCCCTCAGTGTCCCTGCTGCTTCCACAACTCAAAATTGTTCCTGCAGGGCTTCAGAATGAGACAGCGCCACCCTCTTAATCCTCACACTTGATGTTTAGGTTTCTTCTGAGAGGTTCTGTGACCTGGTGTGGGAGAGGTCAGAAGTTCAGGGTCATTGTTCTATCAGTCCCATATTTCTTGTGGAGAGTGAACAAATTACACCCCATCTGCGGTAATCACTCTATTATATCTAGCAGGATATAACATCAGATACCGGATATGCCTCTTAGCATCCATGAAAGTGCTTCTTTGTTTCTGAGCCTCACATGTAAAGTCGGGAAAAATCATTACCCTGCTATTTCCCACCTTCAGGTCCACCCTCAGCCTAGCCTGGTGCAGCATAAGGCTCCGGTCTTTGTAATGATGTCGCTAAGCAATAAATGTATGGGGATCCATGCCAGGTGGAGGTGGCTTCCCTGGGACCACATTTGCATGCTCCATGGCAAGGAAACAAGAAAGACCCTTCGGTGCCACATCCTCCCACAGCCATTTTCCAGGAAAAGCAACATTTTAGACTCCTCCATCCATTCAGTTAAACCAATTATTCAGATGTTGTGCCCCCTGCCCTATTTCCAGTGTCCTCAGCATGGTACTGTTGAGTCCTGACACTGCCCTTCATGGATGGCTGGTGCTCTGTCAGGGACTCCAACTCTGGGGTTAAATCAGTCAGGGTTCATTCCACAGTAGTAGCCCACTCTGCCAGGTGCTGTGGTCAACCGTAAGGATTAATTATAGGGCTTCTTAGGAGTCCCTCGGGTGTTGGACACCACACCTGTCACATTACCAATTCCCAGTTCAATGTAAATTAATTTTTTGAAGGAGTTTAATGATAAAAATAACACAATATATATTTAGTACCCCCCAAAAATAATAAGTGACAATAATTTTAAAAAAAACATAACAAATAAAATATATTCTATATAAACAAAAAAATCTAAATCTGTAAAAACAGAAAAAAGTGCATTCATATTAAATTACGTATAAAACATATTTATTTGATAAGAAAAAAAATCAAGGTGCCTGCCACGAGATGCAGGGATCAACAGGGTGGCCTCCACCTGAAGAGCGTGCACCCAAGGGGGTCCTGTTAGGGGGCGCCAAAGAAGCTTTCTGACATGGTATCCATGTCGGACAGGCCGGCATGGAAATCATGTTGTAAAAGCGTCATCGTAATCTCAAGGGCGAAAAGGCCCACCCTTGACAGTACCTTCCACATTCCGACTGGTGGACGGGATCTTCATTGTAATGAGGCGATCAGAAAGGAATCCAACTGACACATTACAATGCAGTTCGGAAGTCTCCGACCAACGGTTGGAGACTTCTGCACCGCGTGGTAATTATCCCTTAGTTTTAATATGGTGGTTTTCTGACTTAAATCTTTGTGGACAGTCAGTGCTTTTATGTAATGCATATGTGGAGAATACTTGGCCCTGTGACTAATCACTTCAAAACTTCCAGTGGCCCCAGAGGACCTTGCAATGTACTGCAATTGTGATACTAAATAAACAAGTGTTTGCACTGAGCACCCCTTCGCAAGACCTCTGCAACTCCCTCGCCTCCTACTTCCACAACAAGATCGCGGACATACACAACAGCTTCAGCACTCAACCGACGCACGCCACAACCGAACCCCTGCCCCCCACCACCACCCTCCGCGCCTGGACTCCGATCAACACCGAAGACACCATCCGCACGATGAACTCCATCCACTCCGGATCTCCGACCGACCCCTGCCCTCACCACGTCTTCAACAAGGCCGACGCTGTCATCGCACCCCACCTGCGGGACATCATCAACACCTCCTTCGACACCGCTACCTTCCCAGAGAGCTGGAAGCACGCCAAACTCAGCGCCCTACTGAAGAAGCCATCAGCCGACCCCACTGACCTCAAGAACTACCGCCCCATCTCGCTGCTCCCGTTTCCTGCAAAAGTCATCGAGAAGACCGTCAACAAGCAGCTGGCCGCCTTCCTCGAGACAAACGGATCCCTCGACCCCTCGCAGTCTGGCTTCCGGGCAAACCACAGCACCGAGACCGCCCTGATCGCAGCCACAGATGACATCCGAGCCCTGCTCGACAACGGAGAAACAGCGGCCCTCATCCTCCTAGACCTCTCCGCGGCCTTCGACACTGTCTGCCACCATACCCTAGTACAGCGCCTCAGCAACGTCGGAGTCCAGGAGAAGGCACTGGAGTGGATCATCTCCTTCCTCGCTGGAAGGACACAGAGAGTCCGCCTTCCTCCGTTCAGATCGGAAGCCACCGAAGTCATCTGCGGCGTTCCTCAAGGCTCCTCGCTCAGTCCAACCCTCTTCAACGTCTACATGGGCCCCCTCGCAGACATCGCACGCCAGCACAACCTCAACATCATTTCCTATGCCGACGACACCCAGCTGACCCTCTCCCTCACCAACGACCCCGACACCGCCAGAAACAACCTACACGACGGGATGAAAGAGGTAGCCGAATGGATGAAGAACAGCCGCCTGAAACTGAACTCAGACAAGACGGAAGTCCTCATCCTAGGATCCTCACCCTCCGCCTGGGACGATTCCTGGTGGCCCCCCGCCCTGGGCAGTGCACCCCAACCAACAGACCACGCACGCAACCTGGGCTTCATCCTGGACTCCTCCCTCTCCATGACCAGACAAGTCAACGCCGTCTCCTCGTCGTGCTTCAACATCCTGCGCATGCTACGTAAGATCTTCCGGTGGATCCCCACCGAGACCAGGAAGACGGTCACCCAGGCCCTTGTCACCAGCCGTCTGGACTACGGCAACTCCCTCTACGCCGGAACCACCGCCAAGCTCCAGAAGAGACTCCAGCGGATCCAGAACGCCTCAGCACGTCTCATCCTAGACATCCCCCGTCGCAGCCACATCTCCGGACACCTGAGAGACCTGCACTGGCTCCCGGTCAACAAGAGAATCACCTTCCGACTTCTAACCCACGCACACAAAGCCCTACACAACCAAGGCCCGGGATACCTCAACAGCCGCCTCAACTTCTACGCTCCCAAACGCCAGCTTCGATCGACCGGCCACGCCCTCGCTGCCGTCCCCCGCATCCTAAGAGCCACCACAGGAGGACGGTCCTTCTCCTACCTCGCCGCCAAGACATGGAACTCCCTCCCGACCCACCTCCGCCTGACCCAGGACCACCTCGCCTTCAGGAAGCAACTCAAGACCTGGCTGTTCGAGCAGTAGCGGACCCCCCTTCCCTAGCGCCTTGGGACCCTTTGGGTGAGTAGTGCGCTATACAAATGCTGTGATTGATTGATTGATTGATTGATTTATTTACAATGTTTATTATTTTTTTCTTTCTTGAGATAGCTACTCCTGTTGGTTCACCTTCTCGGCAGAAGATAGGAGCCCAGCTGCTGCAGCAAAAAATTGAGGCCATCAAGTTTGAATATCGCCGGCTGGTGGACCTGGGGAGGAGGAGGCAGAGGCATCTGCCACTGCCTCCGAGCCCCAGTACCGCCAGCCAGCTGCCAGCATTTCCATCCCAACCACGCTTTTGGCAGTTGGGATTGACCACAGCTGCTGCCCATCCTTATCATTTTACCCAGATCACTTCCACTGCTACATCCTATGTGAGCTGGCACTGCTTCACTGAGATGTAGCATGACTTCATGCTTGGATTGACGTCCTTTTTCATTATTATTTTGTGAGAGGGACTTTTGTTGTGGTTGGAGAGGGTGGGGTTTGGGAAGAGCAGTTGGACTTTAGTTTATTCTTTCTTTGGGCCTTGGTTAGGGTGATTTACCTATTTAGTTGGGGAGAGGGGTGGGCCTGTTGTGTGTGGGGAGGGTGGGATTTTATTGTTAAAAAATGTGAGGGAAATTGCTTATACCAGAAATCTGTCTTTTGTGTTTTACTTTGCACTGCTGCCTTTTAGCTCAGCCTGTTTTTTTTAAATCCACTTATCAAAGCATTTGCCAGTTAGCTATATCTTTTTTCTACTGCCCTCTATAACTATATTGGCAACTAAGGGTGTATGCCTATGCCTAAAATGCCTACAACAACCTATTCTAAAAATCTTAAACTTCAGAGAAGTTAGCTGCTAACTAACCTAGTTCACTTCACTCCATAGTTCTCTTACCTGAATGGATGAAGTGATGGCTGCTACTTCTTTCAATCTTCCTAAACCTTATTGCAGGAATTCCCAAGGTGCCTTCTTAATGATAGTAGTAGTAGTAGTAGTAGTAGTAGCAGGCTAGCGCGTTGACAGAGAAAATGTCACCAATAAGGTTACACTTCCAGCTAGGGAAACTCCAACGGTAGGGTTAATCATAATGATTATCCATCACAGGCAACTAGAAGTAAACAAACAGCTAGTTTGGGCTATTTATTTATATAATAATTTATCCAAGACAGAGACTAAACTACCACCATGACACAAAGATCTGATACTATAAAAAAACTAGCAGTAGTGACTTCTTCTGAGCAGTATAAAGCTAGTGTTTAATTTACTAAAATAATTAAAACTAAACGTATGAAATCCTCGACAAGGTTATGCATTTACACAGCACAATGCCTGAAATACTATGTTGATGAATAATGTTACATATATAAATTATGGATCCCATTTATCCATGGGTGGGTAAGTGGGGCTGGTGTGGACTATTGATAATGGCTATTGAAGATACTGCAGTGAATCAGTGTTGCTTTCACCACATCCCCATCCCCCCAAAAAATGTAATCCATTCATGGTGTAAATTCATGAGTCACATCTTAGTCACATAGCCTGGGGGAAGAGGGTTAGGGTTTGAGCAATGGATGGGAACAGGTAATTGGTGAAAGGTTTGACAAAGGCAAACATTAATCACAGCAGTGCTAGGGAATTCCCCTCCCGTGCTGTAACTCCAGGATCCCCATTGTTCATGACGAGCTCAGCTCGTCATGAGCACACGACCAGTGTACTGCATGACGAACTGAGCTCGTCATGAGCAGCGAAGGGGTTAAACAACAACAATATTCATCAGGTTGATTTTGTGGAAGGACATTAAGGAATGACAGTTCAATTAAATGCATTACAAACAGTCCTTCAGCCTCAAAGTCCTAAGTTATTAACTAGCTAAATGTTTGGGTCTTCTAGGTTTGAAAAATACAAGTTTTTGGATGTGTGCACCCAAACATTCCTGAAAATAATGATTGTTAAAATAAAAGATTATAGTGTGTATAAATGCCAAATTGGGTGGTGCATTTGCATTCTTCTTGGTATGTCTGTTTTCTTGGGTGCATAGTTTAACCGATCCGGTGGGGTAAGCAGGAGTGTTTTCGAGCTTCCACTTTTCGTACAGGAGAAGAGAAAGCCTGCATATTGCAAAACAGAAAGGATATTGTAGAGTCAATTAGAAGCTGAGCTTCATGAGAAGTGTACCAAGAGGTAGAGCAAGGCTGCTGTAATCATTCATTATAACTCATGTGTGAATTACTGGGAAGTGAGAGGAATTTTCAACCAGTCTAAGACAAGTAACTGCCTGTAGTCAGTCTCACAACTTCCATCATTATATTTAGCTGAGTGCATCCGCCATGTGATGATGTTACATCCCCCGACCACAGCCACATAATAGGGGAGTTTCAGATGTGTACCAGCACACATAGGGGTCATTATGATTGCGGATTTTCCGCATCCTCGGGACCGGCGGATGCCACCGCCGGCCTCGAGGATGCGGAAAATCCGCAGCGGACTGACCAAAGACCCACCGCCACATTAGGATGGCTGGTGGGTCCTAGTTTCCGTCCGCAGCTTTTCCGCCGCAGCTGGCTTACAACCGCGGCGGAAAAGCTCTAATATGGTGACGGTGTCTGGAAGACACCGTCCACCATATTAGGATGGCCAGTAAAGTATGCTTTTCCACGGCGGGTTTTCCGCCGCGGAAAAGCATACGGAACTTCACTGCGGGGGCCCGTTGCGGGCCCCCTAGGTGAAGGGGGGGGTGGGGGGTGCACATGGGGGGTACCTATGGTACCCCCCTGCATTTGCATGCAGAAAGCGGCAGGCACCGCACGGTGCCTGCCTCTTTCTGCATGCAAAAGCAATGCGTGCATTTTTAACATTGCCGCGGGTGTAGCTTGAAGCTGCACCCGCAGCAATGTTAAAAATAGAGGATGTGACCGCAACCCTTGCGGTCACATCCTAATTGCACAGGAGGGAACTCCGCATGCCATGCGGAGGTTCCCTCCTGCTCTGGGGTCGCGGACGGACGCAAGTCCGTCCGCGATCCTAATCGACCCCTAGTACTCAACAGCATTTCCCAAAGCAAAGCACCTCTCTCAAGTCCACAGAGCTGAGTAGGACTCTTGGAATCATCATCAAGCAGGTTACCCTTTGAATTTGATAACTTCCTTTATCAGGCTGTTGAGGTAGTCCGGCCCTGAATCCTGACTCTGATTAATGAGTAAGTTTGACTTTGTACTTACCAAATGAACTTTCTTTGGGGTAGCCTTTAAATGGAATTAAAAAAAGAAGGATAGGCATGGGACAGAAGCAGGTATAATCTCCAATGTTCGTGATTCAGCTTCAAGCGGCCATACATGTGCTTAAATTGGTGGGGTTGCATAAGTCAGATGCAAACAAAATATCTAATGTTTCTCTAGTTATATCAATTTTTTTGACATAGCAGTTTGACAATAATTAAAATGTTCTATGGTGGCCTACTCGGATATAGAGTTTTTCCTTAAACTCTGGTGGTTCGCCAAGAAGTTGGTCAGCTAACACACTTAAGTCTGACCAATCACCCTCATCCTCCTCCTCCTCTTCCTGTGGTGTTTAAGTAACAGTCTAATTCTGTGATATCAAGTGTTGGTTCATTTTAATCATGGTCAATCTCTCCATGCACGGAGACATGTTGATAGCTGTTGCCTGTGATACACATGTAATCAGTTGCTTGGCAACTGGCCCACATGTATAATTGATATTGTGAACAGCACTTTGCTGCAAAGCTTGTGCAGCAATTGCAGCACATTGTGATGGAGCGCTGGAAGAGCAACTCTGGCAAAATAGATCAGGGTTTGTACCTTCGATATCAGGCATATGGCTGCCACAAATTGTAAAAATTCCACTACTTCAACAAAAGAAAAAGTGTTAGCCAGTTTCCCATTATACAAATGTGCCATTAGGTGCATTTGTTTGTAGGGGTCATCTTGACTAAATCTGCCTGTAATAGTAGCCTGGATTGTTTTCTTTTCTGGTGTCACTGAAGCGGGTGACTTCTGGAGAGAATCAGGAGATGGTAGATTCAATGTGCAAGTTGGCCCAGTCACTGTATGCTGTGGTGTCTACATCTGACTCTTGTGCCATTTTAAGGTTGCTGAGGTCGGTGATACTTGTGCAGTGCTGGGGACAGGGCTGCTTTGTGTAAAACTCTCCCCTTCTTGTTTCTCATCACTTCCCAACTTGATCGTATCTGAGTTCCCTCTCTCATCACCACCAACAATTGCAGCAATTATTTTTCACCGGATTGCATGATGTTTTTTCATATGGGTCATTAGGCTTTCAGTACCATAGTCTGAAGCAGGCTTACCTCAACAAACACTTCCATGGGAAATGGAGCATATTCCAATGTTATCCTCCTGCTTGCTAATTGTAAATAAGCCCAAAGCTGGGGAGGGCAACTGTTTTAGTATGCCAATGGAGCTAATGTCTGAAGAACTGGAGGCAGGTGGGTGTGTCAATGATTGCCTCTCTGCAATACGTACTTTGGCTGACGTAGTGGTAGTGATGGATACAGGTCCCAATGGGGGCATTACAAATATGGACGCTGGTGGTGGTGATGGTGGTACCAGTGCCATAACCCTAAATTTTTTACTGGTCACTCATACGCAAGTCAATCGTTTAATTATATTGCCAACGACCGTGTCCGTATAAATGTCATAAATGTCTTGTTTGTTTTTCCATACGAACTACTGTTTGTTCCAAAACTTTATTGCTGTTCGACAATTGCCGATGTCACAAGAGGTTTTACTCTCCATACCCTTGTTCTTCCTCTTCCCTTCTCCCACCCCCTTGCCTGCACCCGCCCCCCACCCATTCCTATTGGCCATACTGTTACCACGCCCATGCACCACGTGAAACACCGCTTCCTGGATATCTCTTGGAATCGTTCACGTCGTCATTTCACCTTGCCGAATTCAACACGCCCCCCGGACCCGGTCCGAGACCAGTCATCACTGATTAAGTCAGGTAACATGCGGCTCTCTCAGCATCTTGAACCGATGTCCCTGGTTCCGGTGCCAACACGTCTTAACTCCCCCATTTACCCTTCTAGGCTCCAACACCTTTAACATTCCGCTGAGCTGCCCGGCCTGACAAGTGCCCCGCACTTGGAGATTTTCTTTACCAGAGGTACCTCGATCTACTTGACATGTTTACTCGCGTTACCTTTTTTGCCTCTTACTCCAGTGCCAATTATTCATGATCCCTCCTACTCACTGTTCTCTTCCTGCCCCTCAGATCGTGCTTGAACTTTTCACCGCCTAACTGATCGTGGACTCACCACAATGACTTAACCACTGCCTTGTCCACACATAATGTGACTCCTATTACGAGGTGCCACCTGCCCCGCTATGTTTGGACAGTGGCATACTAAGGTTTCTCCCATTGTCCCATTCCCTCCAGCCTTTTGAACTAAATTGAGCCATGCCGGCCTTACACTCATAACCCAGTCTCTCTCACAATGAGGTCTTGTTTCACCCCTGGCAGCGCTCCCCCACTTCCAGATGTGCCCTACCCACCCCCGGTTCTTATGACCTCCCTCAGCCATCACCCGACGTGCCATCATCAGCCCTCACCCTGCTACGGTTGGACATGGCACACTGTAATTTCTCCTATTGGCCAAGCTTCCCCCTACCATTTGATTTTAATTGAGCTATGCCGGCCTTACATACTTAACCCAGTCTCTCCTTCCACCGGGACTTGTTGCACCCCTGACGGCGCTCCCCACTCCCAGATAGGCCCTACCCACCCCTGTTCCGTATTGCCTCCTTCAGCTACCATCCGGCTTGGCTTCATCAGCCACCACCCGTGTGTTTTTCCATACCCTTCCCTACCTTATCTCTCCCTTTCCCACCCGCAGCACTGCCAACACAGTACATCCCTGTCCTGAAGACGATCCCGAGTCACGAGGAACAAAACATCATCGACTACACAGCGCAATAAATTGCGGAGCTCCCACAGTGGCTCATTTGAAGTGTTGCCTATAAATCAATTACCATTGGGTTTAATTTACCTTTGAGCCACATTGTTTGTCTGACTCAATGTATATATTATTGCACTCTCACACTTCGCGCCGTTCACGCTGTCCACAATTGTCACTTGCGTCGCCACTTATGTCACTCGCACATACCAAGCACCAAGTGCAATTTGGGTTGTTTATTGATTCAATTTTTGTACAGTGCTGTTATAACTGTATTCCCTTTCTTTGTTGAAATTATACGATGCAAACAAACACGATCTAAAATGATTAGAGTCTCCCTATTTCCTTACTACTAATGCTTTATGCATACATATTTAATCGTCTCTATAATAACACCTTTTGGGATATTGTCTGTTCAGTCTATCTGGTATGCACCTATTGCATACAGGGGGTTCAGGGGAAAATGGACCTGCGCCTGCCAAAACAAGTCTCATGCATGCCAATGGGAATATAATTCATACACACACACACAGTTGGAATTTAGTGGGAACTGCACTTTACACATGTAGCACAGAGTTCCCAAATTCTGCCAACTCCGCAAGTGGAATTATCGTTTTTTCACCCAGACCTAAAAACATTTTTTACAATTTGCAACATCATATACCCGGATTATAAACAAGGGTTTTACGAGCAATGAAAAATAAAAGGAAACTAGACAAATGCGATCATTTTTTAGTTATTGCGGCTGGTGTCAAAAGAGAAAAAAATAAAGAAGGCAACAAATGATAACCAGTTCCATTAAAAACTCTTTCTGCCTAAAAAAGCAAAACGGGTACAGTTACTTTCATGAAAAGGGATGCCACTCATCTTTGTTTCTTTCCGCTGATGATATGGATGTGAGCTCTCCCCTAAATTGAAAGGTTGAAGATTGTTTGAGCTTTGGTGGCTGAACAAGGCCTAAGAAAGCTGGTGACAACAACACAGTGGTTCAAAACAGAACAACAGCTCCTAGATTAGATAATGCAGCTCTCAATTTGAATGTAACCGATGAAGCGCATTGTAGTTGATGTAATCCATTGAAGTAGAGATGTCTTGTGGCGTTACTCTGGCGAGAGCAGGTTTTGACACTGCTGGTGGATTAGTATTTGGTGATTTTGATGTCCCATCAACTTCTGCATGCTTCAGGATGGGCAACGGCTGTGTATAGCAACAGGTTAGTATATCCCATTTCTTTGAAACAGTTCTTTTAACTTGTAGAGTGACAAATGTCCAGTGCTCATATATAGTTGCTCCGAACCAAGAATGACAATTTCATTGCTGTGCTTCCTTTCAATTAACTGTATTATACATTGCTTGTTTAAAAAAAAGAGCTTCTTGTGCATCAGGGCAACCAAAAGGTTTTCTTTGCTATTTGAGGTTAAAATACCAATTTCGAATTTAGGTTGTAACAAGCTCTTTTTAATTTGCCAATGCTCATAAACTATCAAATAGATTTTTGTGTCAAGACACAATTTCAAAACGATCTTTTTCTTGGGAAAACTAAAATAATCCCTCAAGTTTCTGATTTATTTTTGCACAGTTACCATGTAGGAATAAAACATTAATCTTTGCCTAGAAGCATATGTATGTATCTTGAAGCCATAAGGCCCTGCAGTGTGCATAATGTGTATTATTGTACATTTCTCAGTATCTAATGCATTATAACCACAAGTATGAAAACACTACAATTTCACTATAAGTTAGAACAAGAAAACATGAAACTTGATCAACGGACAAATCAATAAGTAATTTGTTGTACATTATCAAAGTCTCATAAACCTGAAAATGAATCTGGAATGATTACATAATATATGAAACATTCAACACATATGCCAATTGCAATGTCTCAGTGGGTCGCATAACATAATTAGGAACCTTTTCCCAAACTATGCCCTTGGCCGAAGGATAAGTTGTAATGTTGGCATTCTACAGATCTTGTTGAGCTCTATGGGATCAGAGATGCAGTTGAAGATCTCAGACCATGGTTTGTGGAACAGTTGTTTCAGGGGTGTAATGCCAATTCAGTAGCAGTTGAAAAACAATTAGTCTTGTCAGTAACATGATGAAAAAGAAACACTCTTGTAGTGATCTAATCATGGAACCATGGTGGTATCGATCACAAACCAATGATTGCTCAAGCAATTGATGGCGTAAGGTAACTGTGGATTGTGATGAAAAGTCCTCTTTGTAGAATTTAGATTCATTTTCAAAAAACGTTGTTACTCAAAAAGGCGTCATTGATATTGATGTTGACTTATGCTGAGGTTCTAGGTAAACCTGAGCAGTCATTGAAAGTGTAGAATTGATGAAAATGAAGCAGCAGGTTTCTTTGTGAAATCTGGAACCTGGTGTAAAGCTGGAGACACAGCAGGCTGTGCAGTCCCTGGACAGGAACTCAGGATACCAGCAGCACTGTGCTTTTCCTGGGGTGGTTCTGCCAAAGTATAGAATGACTCTAAAGCACTTTGGTTGTCAAAAGGGGGTATCTTGAAAATAATAAAAATCATAATTTCAATGATGGGCACCTTCTTGTTTTTTTGCAGCAAAAGCAGAATTGTAGTCCTTAAGTCCTCTACCCAAAGAGCTGGAGCAAGTGTACTGTAAGATGGCTCTTAGATCAAAAATACATTCTCCAATTTTGATAAGCAGCAACTCTAGAAACCTTAACTTCACAGGTGGCAGAGTTTCAATGAGTCACATTGGATAGTTTAGTTCTGACTTCTCAAATGTTTTGTACCTGTTTTTGATGACAATGTTACTTCTCCCACCTTCCTAGTGAGATCCAAAGAATCGGGAGAGCATGTAATATGTAGTGCTTCCGCCTATTACCCCTCTCTACAAATTATCTAACGCTCTAAAGACTTACTACAGATTCTGCAAACAAATCAGACCTGCATTCATTACCTAAGTGGTTAAGAGTTTTTGAACTCCTAATTAATTGCTTACTAGCCAAAATGGGTTAGTGAATTATAGATAAAAATGCAGAGCAGGCTGCTCCCTGTAAACCGGGGTGATTGAGTGCCACAGGTCACATTATAATTTTCTTTGGGACTGTGGGACATTTGGTCCGGCTTTATTGATAAATAACAAGACTGTGAAATAGGTGAGATATGTAGCAAACTCTTATTTGGAATTGGGGTGTGTGTAGTTCAAACATATTGATAGGTGGCAGACTACAAGACTCATTAATAATTATATTCATAATGGATAATTATCTGAATGCCTTAGTTTAAGAATATATTCCCCCAACTTATTTTCATTATTTACAATTTTGACAGATGCCGACCTAGGCTTGAACCTTTTGGATTGTGAAAAAAAAGAGAAATAAGGTACATAAAACACCGTTTTTTGGGATGATTATTGACATAGCCTCTACGTGATAGTGGTTTCATGATGTTTTGTTCATATTGTAGATATCATAATTTGGCCTTAAAAATAAGGTGTGAGAAGGATCTACTAACTAAACGATCATCAAAATCGGTGCAGAGACATAATATCAAGTCCAAAATAACGATTGGACATAATATCGAGTTTTAAATATCGAATGGACAAAATATCGACAGGACAGAATATAGATATCAAAAATATAGTTTTTAAGGTACGTGATGTAATATCGACTGTTAAAAATATAGACAGTTAAAATATCGAAGTATATAATATAGATAGTTAAAAATATCGATTTTTTAATAATATGTAATTTTTTATAGTGTTTTTTTATGTTATAATATGTGTGAAAAGTGTGTATTTATGTTATAATTATTTTAATTAATGAATTTTGTTTTCATAATTATTGCGTAATTTAATTCTGTAGCGGGTTGTGGGTTTATAGGGGAATAAGGTGGGCAGTAATTTAATTTTAATTCATAAAATATGTATATTTATTTATTTGTATTAATTTTTAATTAATTGATAATTTTATATTTGTTAATTAATTACATTTTAATTGGTAAATAATTTTCATTAATTGATTAATTGGAAATTATGTAAATTTTACTAATTTATTTTCTGTAGTGGGTTGTGGATTTATAGGGGAATTGGGTGGGAAGTAATTTAATTATAATTAATTAAATATGTAAAATTATTTATTTGTATTTATTTAGAATTAATTATTAATTAAGTTTGTATGGGTAATTGAAAAAATGTAATCGACCATTCATTTAATTTATTGATTAATTGCTAATTATGTCAATTGTAATAATTTATTTTCTGTAGCGGGTTGTGGGTTTATAGGGGAATAGGGTGGGAAGTAATTTATTTATAATTAATTACATAATTAAATGTATTTAATTGTATTTAATTCAAAATAATTGTTAATTAATTTTTAATTATTAAATAATCAATTGTTCATTTGTTATTAATTTGTATTAATAGGTAACTAATTGTAATAATTATTGTTAATTAGTAATTTTAATACATTATTTATTATATTATATTAAATTGGTAATTAGTTTAAAATAATTTTTTATAAATATAAATTTATATTTTTTTAAATAATATATGAAGTATTTACTTTCCATAATGTTGTATTCTCTGGAGTGGGAATAGTAATGTTAACCCTTACGCTATCCACAGCTTTCCCTACTGTTGCTATCTTTGGAGTGGGAATAGTAAATTTAACCTCTTCGCTATCCAACGCTTTCCCTACTGTTGCACCCACTGGAGTGGGAATAGTAAATTTTACCTCTACGCTTTCCAACGCTTTCCTTACTCTTGCACCCACTGGAGTGGGAATAGTAAATTTAACCTCTACTCTATCCAACGCTTTCCCTACTGTTGCACCCACTGGAGTGGGAATAGTAAATTTAACCTCTATGCTATAAAATGCTTTCCCTACTGTTGCACCCACTGGAGTGGGAATAATAATATTAACCTCTACGCTATCCAACGCTTTCCCTACTGTTGCACTCTTTGGAGTGGGAATAGTAATTTTTACCCTTACGCTATCCAACGCTTTCCCTACTGTTGCACCCACTGGAGTGGGAATAGTAATTTTAAACCCTACGCTATCCAACGCTTTCCCTACTGTTGCACCCACTGGAGTGGGAATAGTAATTTTTACCCCTATGCTATCCAACGCTTTCCCTACTGTTGCACCCACTGGAGTGGGAATAGTAATTTTAACCCTTACGCTATCCAACGCTTTCCCTACGATTGCACTCTTTGGAGTGGGAATAGTACATTTTACCTCTACACTATCCAACACTTTCCCTACTGTTGCACCCACTGGAGTGGGAATAGTAATTTTAACCTCTACGCTATCCAATGCTTTCCCTACTGTTGCACTCTTTGGAGTGGAAATAGTAATTCTTAGGAAAGCACAAGGAAAGTCCCTGGGCTATGTACTCACTACAGAGCGCTAATATAGTTCGCGTGTACCAAAGACGCTGTATCCCAATATCTAAATATGCATTCGTGATTACACCATATTACACCATATTTATACAATTTATAAAGCAAAAATGCCAAAATAAGAACCTTAAATGTTGTTTTTTTGTCATAAAAAATGTACAGTTTATTACAGTTTTGAAAAGGTTAAAAACATTATTATGCACATATAAAAAATTAATAAAATATCACAGTTGAATTAAAAACAATGAATTTCAGGAGTCACAGTTTGTTTTCGTTGTCGACGCTGCGTTTCGGTGAATCTGTGATAACACCTTCCTCAGGACAAACAAATTCTATAAAGAAACATTATGATTAAAAGACATCCTTTTTGTGCATGTGGAGCAGTTTTAGCTCTTTTTATCTTTTTTAGTCAAACAATTTTTAAGACATTTTTTAACCTTCTATCTCCATTAAACAACAAGCTAAACAACATTGTACTCGATAGTGATATCATCTCCATGATTAGGTTCTGAACGGTGTATTCATGGGAGCACTTTGGTACACTTAACTATATCTATGGATTCCATAGTACTGGTGGCTAAAAATCACATTTTAGGCAGCTTCTGGGTGGAAATAGGTATGAATGTTGATGTTGAATGTATGATGTTGATAGGACCGTGAGGGGAGCAAGGAGGCCGGCAAGAATGAAAAAGGTAAGCGCGAGCTCAGCCGACCTTATCTCTGAATGCCGACAACTGTGCCTCGAACTGCGGCATTTCTACCCGAGGCCCCTTAATTTAAAATACTCGTAGCCATACTGTCTACTGTCAGTATGCCCTCCCTCCAACATCTTGTAACATGGTTTAGATACCATTAAAGCATCAACAACCAAACTTTTTTAAAAACGTCTGGTAGAAATCCATGCCATTATTAATTATGACATACATTATATGTTCCAAATAGGTTGAATGTTAAAACAGCCGCTATTGACTTTACCCAACGCTTTGGATATAATTGAAGGCATCCAGTGGCGCGGTTTCAATCTAAGAAGGAAGGACTATTGACAATCCTTATTATCGGTGAGTCATATATCTTGATATTAACCCCTGCAGAATAGATAGGACACTAAAAATGGTCCATTAACTAATAGTGTGGCCCATTCTATCTGTCTTTTTGATTCCAACAGTGGTCCCCCTATTCAAAAACGGTGGCCCCCCTCCGGTAACCTCTACACTATAGAGCCCTGAATCCTAACAGGTAAAAAGAGAAAATTAATAACTCCCGCCTGTAGAGAATTTTCATAAAAATTGGCGGACACGTATTGAGTTCTTATGTTCACCATATCTTTTAAAGGTATAGCTACTTGCGAATTAAGAAACAAGAAGCGATATTCTCCAGATTCACGCATGAGAAACGTCCTCTAAATTGATTAGAAGAGGAAGCTGAAGAAATCACACACAGGTATGCTTCATACCTATTTCCACCCAGAAGCTGCCTAAAATGTGATTTTTAGCCACCAGTACTATGGAATCCATAGATATAGTTAAGTGTACCAAAGTGCTCCCATGAATACACCGTTCAGAACCTAATCATGGAGATGATGTTACTATCGAGTACAATGTTGTTTAGCTTGTTGTTTAATGGAGATAGAAGGTTAAAAAATGTCTTAAAAATTGTTTGACTAAAAAAGATAAAAAGAGCTAAAACTGCTCCACATGCACAAAAAGGATGTCTTTTAATCATAATGTTTCTTTATAGAATTTGTTTGTCCTGAGGAAGGTGTTATCACAGATTCACCGAAACGCAGCGTCGACAACGAAAACAAACTGTGACTCCTGAAATTCATTGTTTTTAATTCAATTGTGATATTTTATTAATTTTTTATATGTGCATAATAATGTTTTTAACCTTTTCAAAACTGTAATAAACTGTACATTTTTTATGACAAAAAAACAACATTTAAGGTTCTTATTTTCGCATTTTTGCTTTATAAATTGTATAAATATGGTGTAATATGGTGTAATCACGAATGCATATTTAGATATTGGGATACAGCGTCTTTGGTACACGCGAACTATATTAGCGCTCCGTAGTGAGTACATAGCCCAGGGACTTTCCTTGTGTTTTCCTACTCAGTCCTCCTTGTCCCGTATCACCACACATAGGAGGCCTCCCTTTCTTTTTTACAATAGTAATTCTTACCCTTACGCTATCCAACGCTTTCCCTACTGTTGCACCAACTGGATTGGGAATAGTAATTTTAACCCCTACGCTATCCAATGCTTTTCCGACTGTTGCACCCACTGGAGTGGGAATAGTAATTTTTACTCCTACGCTATCCAACGATTTTCCTATGATTGCACTATTTGGAGTGGGAATAGTAATTTTTACACTTCTGTTATTGTACGTTAATACTTTTGGATAATATTTAATTATATTTTGTTATTATATATATATGTTTTAACAAATATGAATTTAAAAAAAATTGGGAATTTTCATTAATTATTTAATTATTATAAGTTAATTTAAGTATTTTTAGGTATATTTTTGTAATTAATTTTCAATATTCATTTAATTTAACATTGTTTTTAGTAAAGTCAAAATTTTTATAAACTATATTTTAGTAAACAATATTTTTAACTAGATATTTTTGTACTTACCTGTTTGTAGATAGAAACTCGATATTCTGTCTGTCGATATTTTGTCAACTATATTTTTGATGGTCGATATTCTGTGCCTCGACATTATGTAAGTGATCCCATCAAATCATATGGTGGGCTTTAAACACTAGCCAACATAGGCGGCATTATATTATAAGGTATAATATTTACAATTTGATATATTTGACAGGGTTTTAACGGAACAGATGTTCTCTTGATAAGTGGATGATCATGCGAATGTGTAAGATCTGGATTGACTGTATACAGATGTGCTAGTGGGATAAAAAAATCTTTTTGTGTGAAAATAAAGGATCAGAGTGATTTCCCATTGATTAATAAAATTCAGAATTTTCTTTATGCAAATTTAAGACGGCTGGGATATATATTTATAGCCTCATGGATTAGGACAATGTTTAGAATCATAAAGCATTATTCAATAAAAGGTGCACAGAGAACATGTGTTAGACATGAAGACAATTTTAGACTTTGAAATAATGTAACATATGAGAAACATATTATTAAAATTGTGTTTTGTGTAAAAAAGGATTTTTGGGGAAATTGATTTTAATATGTTTGTACTGTCTGTATTTTGTAGCCCTGAAGAAAGTCTCTTTTATGAGATGAAAAACGTTGGCTACACTGGAATAAAGTTTTTATAGAAAGAAAAGGGAAGCAGTGAATAAAGGAACCCCTTTAAGAAAAGCATGGATGGAGTCTGTGCACTATGTTAAATGGAATGTGTAATTGACGTACATTGCTAGTAATGGATGGTCTCTGCTGATCATGCTCAAACAATGACATTATGAAGCTAGACTCCTGTGTGCAAGATTAGTAAATTGGTCTTCCAGATCTTTGCACTACTTATATTTTGATTATAAAAGCTCACAGTGACAGGTGTGAATTGTTTTGTCACAATCTCATCTTTGTAAATTGCTCCCAGGAAGGCTTTAAGGAAAACACAGGGCCATTGGCGGGATGAGAAGAATAAATGCTGCTCCAGTGGCTCTGATACTACTAGTATTTCCAACTACCTATGCATATCCATTTTCTTTGTGGCCCCAACCCATAAGAATCTGTTGCATGAATCAACAAAACGAATATAAATTAATATTTCTTAAATCTGTGATTAGCCATAACATGCCATAACATTGTCAAGGGGAAGATTTCTGTGAAAGGCAATAACAATAGTGTGGGGAGTCTGCACGGGTCTTACAAAAATAGAATGTCATTTGTTGATAAAAATATTGCCTCACTGACCAAATTAATGTTTTCCTGTAGTTTGCTTTATTTAGGAATACTACTTTAGATGGCAGTTTTAGTGCTTTACCTATGACACTGCAGATTTTATGCAAGTATGTGCAGGCGCATTAACCCTGTGAGCAGCCATGATTAAATCTAACATGGCACACTCATGTAAGAGTATATTTCTCTTTCACTTCTGGTTTCAAAGACCATTATAGTGGCATCTGAATTGTGGATGTAGGATTGATCTGAAGACTCGTAGCCTTTTGATCTTGCTTAAACACTCTTAGCATATCTGTGCTGATCTTTGCTTGAGATTCAGTTACCTGCAGATTTCTTAGAAATGTATGATCTGCATCTGAAGCAAAGCAGTCTTTGCCACGCAGGTCCCTTAAATGTGGTCCATGATATGTGCCATAGAACACTGGAAGCTTGTCTCTGAAAGACAGCCACCTTCACCAGAATTACTATTCCTTTATTGACATCCCTTTTGACATGAGTTACCTTAGTCAATACGTTAATGCTTGTATGTGAATGACAGGCTATTGCAGCCCCACAGAACCCCACCTAATAAATCTGTAGTGTCAATGCCTTTGGGTCACTAACAGGGAGCATGGTAATCCAAATGATCGTTCATTAATGATTTACACACTCAATGGATCTAGTGCAAATAATATTGGCAACATTGCAGAAGATAATAAAAAGCAGCTAAGCACTCAATAACAGTGAAAGCAAAACATAATGTTAACATCACAATCTACAGCCTTTAACACACTCACAAGTGCTATGCTAGTTCTAGCAGAGTAAAAAATAATTAGCGCTGGTTTTAGGGGTGGTGCGCTTGTCTATATGTTACCCGATTGGAATAGCTTGTCAGCACATGGCCAAGAGCTAAGAGATTGCATTTATTTGAGAACACAATCCTGGCACTAGTTAGTGAAGGCAGAAAGTAATGCTTTGCAGAGCCTCGAGAGTCTTGCAGGAGGCTTCTTCAGTAAAGATAGAATCTGGTGCTCTGCTCATTTGTGGCTGTGACCTGGGTGAAGTTTCTCTCATAACAAGTCGTCAAGTGGCAGCCCTTTTATACTGTGTTTTATCTATGATGGAATTTCCTTCATTACCTTAGAAATATCTCAACATAATCATATACATAAGTGGATGTACTAATAAGGTAACAATGCGCCAATATGTCCTAGACTGATGTCTCACTGGGGGTTTGTGTCCATGTCCTTGATGGGAGGATTTGACACATTTAGAAGTCAAAGGGAGGTGACTGATTTATAGCCCTTCAGGAAGATAAAGGCAACCATGTTTTTTAGACCTAGGAAGTTAAAGACCAACGTTTGCTAGAGAGGCATATGACAAAATGGGATCATGGCCTGCACAAAATGGAGTCTTCAAGAGCCTACAACTAAAATAAAGAAGCCTAAAAGCAAGTGATTAAAATAGATAAAATAATAGAATTATAGAGGGAAATAGTCATATGGTTTATGATATTTCTAGAACAATCTTGCATCAGACATATTAATTATACATTTACGGAATAAAAGAACATGCCAAAAAAGTGCTTTTGATTCCTCATCATGTGTTACATGTTTAATAATGTCTTCAAACTAAAATAAAAAAAGTGGTCTCTGGGCACTGGAAGACAAGATCCTCACAATAAGTCTTTCTAGTGGTGATGCTGGGGATGACTTTCTCCTATAAAAATAGGGCTGCAGTGCAGATATGCTAACTATTTAGGCAGCATCAATCACAGGGTAAGATTCAGTGTGAGCTAATTATTCTAATCTTTACATTTTGATTGAATTTGAATTTGGAATTGGTATAAAATTTGTTTTTACAATTTGTATTCAGAATTGGAAGAGCAGTGTGCAATAAAGGTTTTGTAGGTGGGGCAGTGCTTTTAAGAATTCTGTTGTTTTTCGTGCTTCATTTGCATGGGAGCCATTCTTATTACATCGGTCCAACTAGATGTACCATTTTGTAAGGGCTATGCCCTAGTGTTCCTGTTGGTGCTATAGAGGGTGACTTTCACCTATAAAATTAGGGCCACAGCAGTGACACGTGCAGCGAGCAGGGCACTGATGCTCTGAAGGTGTGCCAAAGGCAAACGCGTTGGCGCCCATCCATGCCCCGACCACGACATTCCCCTGGGATTCTGTCAGTCCCCAGAGTGAGGCAAGGTTGTTAGTTACTTACAGTGCCATGGAGTTACTCTGCATTTGGAAGCAGATGGGTGGTGAGTGTGTAATTGCCTTGCCTAATTATCTGGGCCCTGTAGCCAGCGGTAGTTTAAAGTTTGTTTTGCTATTTCAGGACAGAGGGATTAGAAGTAGAAGTGATGCTCATAAGGGCCTGGTCTATGGTGTGTTAAGGAACAAATTCAAATATATCTTTAAAAAATATTTGTTCACTCCATAGGCATACGTTACGGGTTACGGTTCAGTACTAACTCAAGGGACTACCACGTAAGGGTTTATATTGATTTGAAAATTTGGAATAGCCATCAGACTCGGGACATTTCAACAGTCCTAAAATAAGGTGGGACTAATAGAATGTCTGGCATAATTTAGGTCACAGTCTGATTTGGATTTATTGACCAGCTGGTAAGAAGTATAACTGATGGAGAGGATTTAAAATTTAGGACTTAAAGAGCCATACCACCCTGAAGAGGAAGTGGGGTCTCCCCCAATCGTCAAAACACGTGTTGGCTGGACCTTGTTGGATTAAAAGAAAAGAAAAGACAACAGAAATGTATTCCCCTTTTTTGTTCACACCAACTGTTTTTGTGAGTTTCAATTGTGAATAAAGCGTGTACATAGGATAAAAATTGTCAGGTTTCGACCTACTCCGGTCTCATAAGTAAATCATAGCTTGAGGTCTATGATGCACTCAGCACTGGCCCAAGTCTGGGCATACTTGTCCCATTTAGGGTGTCTACTGCAAAAACAACATGGTGATTGAAGGTATGCCCTTTTCTCCTTATCAGGAAAGGCCCTATCATCCTTCCTGCCATCCAGCTCTGATAGGGCCATAATGCGCAAGGACACACTGTTCCCTTTTCTGGACAACAAAGGGGATGCCGCCTGCTTTTGGAGATTCCTCCTGGACACTAGAGCTTCCTCAAATTCATCCTCATTATTTCATCCTCATTCTTCTATGAGGTGGACCGTAGCATTTAGACCAATTCCAAGGCTCTTGGAGCAATGTGGACATCCTCTTTCTGGAAATCCCTGCTTACATTCAGCCCTCTCTGTTTGAACATGTTCAGCAGCTGTTCCGCTATGTTTGTCAGCTTCAAATCTGTGTTCCCCAAATGCTTAATGTGCAAAAATTACCTACCAGAATACATTTGGAAAAATAAAAATGTAACCAATAAAATCCAAAAGTCAATTAAACGTTTTCATTTTCATTTTAACTTAAAAATGTATGTGGTGCTGCAAAACACAAGCACTGGATCTCACCACTGAATACCAAGGTAAGCAAATAATTATGAATATTTTTTGGGGTGGATGGTTACCCACCTCAAGGTATAGTAACACTAACCTGTCTGGGTTAACCCTAAAATCACTAAATTAACCTGAGCTCAACCTCCTGGCAACTATGGTAAAGAGCAGACATGCTAAATTTAGGGCTATATGTTAAATATTTATAGATTATCAATAGAGTAAGAAATTGTAAAAAAACACCAAATGATAAAAATTCCAAACTAAATAATAAAAAAATTACCAAACAGAATGACATCAAAATGATAAGGATCAAATAGGATTAAATAGGTTAAAAAGAGCACTAAAAATGTATAGTAACACTAACCTGTCTGGGTTAACCCTAAAATCACTAAATGAACCTGAGCTCAACCTCCTGGCAACTATGGTAAAGAGCAGACATGCTAAATTTAGGGCTATATGTTAAGTATTTATAGATTATCAATAGAGTAAGAAATTGTAAAAAAACACCAAATGATAAAAATTCCAAACTAAATTAAAAAAAATTACGAAACAGAATGACACGAAAATGATAAGGATCAAATAGGATTAAATAGGTTAAAAAGAGCACCAAAAAGCACTAAGCATCAATGATAGACTATGGAAGCCGCAGACCGGGAACTGGGGGTGAGTTCAGGCCTACCGCGATGGAGCATAGGTCAGATACACAAAGCAAGTTAAACCTGGATAAGGAGTTTACCTTCTGACTTTTGACCTGATTTACAGTTTGGCGGACGCATAACTCAACCTCAACAAGTGAATTATCTCTCCTGGCACTTGAATTAGGGTGGATGGGCCATCCGTCACATTTGTGACAGAGCAACCTGTCCACCAATTTCTAAAACAGGCGGTAAACCTTTTTTTATGGAGCTCAAAATCTTCAAGCTTGACAAGCCCGAAACTGTATGCGAGAAATGTGAATCAAAATCAGACACTTTGCTAAGAAATGCTGTATTGATTTCCCCTTTGGACCCAATACGATTCTCCCTTAGTTTTGTGTTTTACATGCATTAGGCTGCCGCTGGGTCACATATAACACATTTGTTGTTTCAACATTATTCTGAAAATATGCTGTATATGTTGTTTGTTATTCAAGGGCTCTTTTATGGATTTCATCTACACATTTTGTACAATTTTGTTTGGGATGCATACCAACATGGTGTGCTGTTTTCTTAGCTCATTCAGCAATAGCTCCTACTATTTAGACATAACACAATCACACAGCTGCATGCCCAGCACAATAGATTTATCATAAAAATGGTGTTCTGTCCCCTTGAGAGCAGAGAGGAGAATTCCGCAGAGAGGTTAGTCCTGGAATGACAGCAGTGCCTGACATGCAGCTGAATGTAAACTAAGCGTACACTCATGAGGAGGACCACCTACCTTAATACAACAGGTATGAGCTCTTAGGCCAATCCCGGAGATGGCAAATATATCCCTGTGCTCACATAGTAAAGATAGACCTAGACAGATATATAATTTGCTGCCATGATTGGGATGCTTGTCCTATACAGGCTGTTAGCAATACTAATTAATTTGGGCCTTATTATGACTTTGGCGGTCTCAGACTACAGCGCCACCACCAGCGATCTGTGAAGTGGTGGTGGGCAGGTGAGATCCATTATGTGTATGACAGAAACACCTTATGAGTTACAAACCACTGCTCTTGTGAATACAAAAGAAATACAAATAAATAAAGTATTGGTTTAAAACATTTTCAATTGAACTGCATTTGCTGTCCCACTTAGAGTATCAGTGTTCAGCTTTTTAGTTTATTTATCATATATAAAGGCTGGTGCTGGGCACTGCTCATGGGGTGATTGTGTGACACACACATAGCTGCCAAATGACCCCCTGTCGCACATAACCCTTCAGCTAGACTTAACATGTTAGCCAATAGGAATTCTGGGAACTAGTTGTCCTAGCACCATAGTATTCATCGATCTAAACTCTAAAATGCTACTGGATAGAACACTCAGACTCCTGAAAGGTATCACATCTGACATTTGGCAGCTGTGCACGCTACGCACTTTATTGCTGCCCATTGCGTACTCACTTTGGAATGAAGTCTTGAACTGCAGGTTGGTAGATCTCTGGTACCTGTTTGTGAGGTAGGGTTGTTCTGCAGTGGCTGCCTATTACCTCCTTGTTAGTTTTCCTCGCCACATGACTAACGAAGTGAGCTTCAGCTCCACACCAGAACACTTCAAAGCAAAAGTTAGCCTCCCATGCCTCCCATACCTGTCCAATATGGCCGAATCATACACTCCATGACCACTATAAGAGGCGGGCCGCCCCAACCCCAAAGCCTGTTTTTTTAGTTCTGCGCGAGTCTCTCCAGATGCATCAGGTAAGTGGTGCCTGCAATAGCAGGTACATGGGTTTCGGGTGGCTGTCCTGCTCTAGCAGACCCTAGGACCTTGGACTATTTTTTTCCTCCCCTTTTCCCCCGGTGTGTTCTGTATTGAGCCGGTTAGGCTCTGCTCTAGCGGGCCGAGGGTTTCCAGGGGGCGGTGGCTGGGGTACTGTTTGGGAATGCCTCCTCTGTTTTTCAGTGTCTCTGTTTCTTCATTTTCCAAGGTTTTAGGCAATTGTTTTTTTCCCTTCACCCTGTGCCCAGTGTCTCCGCCTGCCTGCCTTTCACGGCGCTGCGGCGGGCGGCGGCTTTGCAGATTGTTTCCCTGCTCTTTGTTCTTGCCGCCTGCCTGCCGCTTGTGGTGCTGCTCAGCCTCTTTTTCACCTTGCAATGGGGGTAGGGACTTCAGCTGAGTGCGTGCTGGCTGGGTGACTGGAGCCCGCACATTATCTTTGCTTATATGTGGAGCAGGCTCGCCACCCGCCTTCCCTTTGAGCTACGGCAGGCAGTGGTAGTTGTGCCGGTTTTATATGTTCCCCACTGGTGCCACTTAAAGCGCTGCAGCAGGCGGCGGCTGGGTGTTTCTTACCTCCGCTGGGTCCCCCGCTCAGGCTCTTGCCTCCCGCCGGCTCTTCGGAGCACTGCTGCGGTGCTGCGCGGCTCTTTCTAGCTTCACAGTCTTCACAGCGTGGGGCTCTCCCCGTACGTCCCGTCTCTCGCGGGAGTGTGACTTGCACTTCCGGGGTCGGGGGCGGGGGCGGGTGGTGCTGGTTCCAGCACAAGTGCTGCTGGTCAGTTTCATAAGGCTGACCTGCCTTTTCCTGCCTGCTTTTAAGGGGCACTGTTTCTTCTCTTGTTGTGGTCTTTAGTGGGCTTCTGCTGTGCTTTGTGGCAGTTCCTGCACGTTTGCTGCCCTGCTCATGGAGCATGGGGAAGCCCCTGTGGGTGAGGGCTCGGCCTCCCAGCTTCCTGCTGAGCCTGTCTCCCTTCAGTCCATTCCGGATATGATTCAGGTTGCAGGGGCGGCTGCCTTTGCGCAATGCGCTGGTGGGCAGGGTCCCTCTTCTCCTAAGCGTCCTCGCTTGGACCCCGCTCCGGTTTCTGATGCTGAGGGGGAGGAGGACGATCTCCGGGGGCGCTATATCCTAACGTACTCCAACTGTACCATCAGCAACACCTTTATTTCCGACTTGGCGGCAATGAACATTCTACTCCATAACAGTAGGCCTACTCATAAAACAGGTCACTTTCTTCACCCCATTTTTTCCAATCTACCCTCCTTACATTGCCCAGCAGCCATTCCGCTGTGCTGGACTGATCACTTCTTAGTGGGTTTCAGTTTTAAAGCCCCACGTTTCTTTCATGCGATGAGCAACTGCTCGGCCAAACCCTTCTGGAACTGGAAAAATCTTGACATTGTTAAGTTTAATCTCTTCCTCTCCACTAAGGCCCCTATTTTTCAAAACAATGTTGTCCTGGACCTCGTGGCTTTTCAAGACTGGATTCAGTCGGCTCTTGACACATCCCTTCCTATCTCAGTCAGGAAGTTTAATAGTCACCTCCCCCCGCCCCTTGGTTCTCCGAAGAGCTAAAGAAGGAGAAAACCAAATGTAAAAACTTGGAGCGACGGTGGCGAAAGTCTTTTAAGTCCGAAGCTAAAACCGCCAACCTTACTATCAAACGGGCTTATCATTCCCATTGCAGGTCTGCACGCGCAAACTTTGGGGCAGATTTATGAGGCCGTTGCACCTCTTTGTGCCGCAATTGCGTCACTTTATTTGACGCGACTGCGGCGCAAGCAATGCGCCCTATTTACAATGTGGCGCATCTAGGAGATGCGTCACATTGTACAGCACTGCGCCATAAGGAGGCGTTCCTGTGCAGTGGGGGGCGTTCCTGCGCAGGAACGCCTCCTGAAAGTGAGATTTCACTAAGTCACTTTCAGGGCAATGCTGCGTCAAAACCCTGCGCCTGCTTGAAGCAGGCGTAGGTCTTGACGCAGCATTGTGTAGATGGGGCACCCCCAAGCCTTGCTGGAGCTGCGTCGCGTTTGCCCAAATGCTGCACGGCATCTTCTTTGGGCCAGATGCATATGAATATACTTGACATCTGGCCACCTTTGGACATGGTGACATTTACACAACATCTTAGTCAAATCAAATCGGGATCCCCCTGTGACTTATTGCTCAATACGGTCCTAAAACAAATCGAACAACCCTCACTTCATTACGTCCTCGAGCTTCTCAATGCATCCCTAATGGACTTCATTGTCCCTCCAGATTGGAAACATGCAATGGTCATCCCATTATTTAAGAAAAACTAACTCTCACCCCATGCTCCCCTCAAATTACTGTTCAATTTCTCTGCTTCCTGCTCTCTCAAAAATTCTTGAGAGACACATTAATGGCCACGTATCTAAGTTCATTGAAACCAATGGGCTCTTGTATCCTTCCCAGTCTGGTTTTAGGATCGGTTATTCTACTGAGTCCACACATTTAGGTGTTACAGAAATGCATCGACAGAACCCTGATGCTGGCGAAACCATGGCCCTGGTATTGCTTGACCTGAGCGCGCCCTATGATATGGTTTCCAACACCATACTCATAAAGGCCCTGCAATCTTCTGGTGTCACTGGGGCGGCCCTGAATTAGCTCATGTATTTTCTTTCTGACTGCACCTTTCAGGTTTTCTCATCTACTGCCAAATCTAAGACACATGTTTCACCTTATGGGGTCCCTCAGGGTTCAATTCTCAGCCCCCTGCTGTTTAACATTTACGCTAGATCCCTGGCAGTTATGGTAGAGGAATCTGGACTGTCGCTTTTTTCATACGCTGATGATATCCAGATCCTCTTTTTTCTCTCAGCGGGCAAAAACCTCAGAGCCTTCTGCACTCAGGTCAGGCCTCAGCAAAGTCGTGGCCTGGATAAACACTAATTTTTCTCTGGGGCTCTCAACACTGGCCCCCAGAAAAGGGTATGCTTCCACAACCCTCCACCCAGGTACGCAACCTTGGCTTTATCATCGACGATTCTCTATCCATGAGTCAACAAGTTACCAAGGTTGCCGCTACCTGCTTCACCATTTTGAAATGGTTGAGGAAGATTGTGTGAATGCTACCTGTTCATACCCAGTGTACCGTAGTCCAGGCCCTTGTTACATCTAGGCTGGACTACGGGAACTTCCTCTACCCAGGAGTCAACAAAGAGATAACGCTTAAGCTGCAGCAAGTGCAAAACTCTGCTGCCAGATTACTTTGCCGAGCGTCCAAAACTGCATCGACGTCTGGGCTGCTGGGGAACCTCCACTGGCTTCCAGTGGAGAAACGTGTCAAGTTTAAGGCCCTCACATATATGTTCCGTATCAAGCATGCTAAGTCTCCCTGCTACCTGCATCATCTAGCCTGTCCTTAGGTTCCCTCTCGCACTCGGTCTTCCACACAAGAGAAATTCTAAGTCCGTAAGGTCAGACTTTCTCGAATGGGAGGGCACTCTTTGGCATACTTGGGTCCTGTTTTATGGAACGCTCTGCCTCTGCCCCTCCGCATGCAATCTAATCTCCTACTGTTCCGTAGATCTCTCAAGACTTGACTTTTCAGCCAATAGGTCTCTCCATTCTCTCTGCTGTTCCATCACGGCGCCGGGAAACCCTTTTTGTGTAGCTCTCATTCTCCCCTGAGGCGGAAAGCCGGGGGCACCTTGCTTTACTCTTTGCGCTGGCCACACGCGCTACTGAACAATATTAGCGCTTTTAACATTTTGTAGATATTTTAACTAGTCCGTGTTTACTTGCCCAGCCCTCACCTCGGTTCGAGATCAGCGTCGCGCCGAGTCTGCAGACAGGCTTGACAGCTTCACAGCGCTGCTCACACGCGCTGACACATCACCCCACCCACCTCAGCAGACATCTTGAGTGAGGGAAGGGTGGCGGTGCAGTGATTCGAAACCTCCCGCCCTCCCAGACTTCTTAAGGGTCAGGAGATTTCCCCCGCAAGTAAATCATTTGCTCTCCTTCTCCCCTGAGGCGGAAAGCCGGGGGCACCTTGCTTTACTCTTTGCGCTGGCCACACGCGCTACTGAACAATATTAGCGCTTTTAACATTTTGTAGATATTTTAACTAGTCCGTGTTTACTTGCCCAGCCCTCACCTCGGTTCGAGATCAGCGTCGCGCCGAGGCTGCAGACAGGCTTGACAGCTTCACAGCGCTGCTCACACGCGCTGACACATCACCCCACCCACCTCAGCAGACATCTTGAGTGAGGGAAGGGTGGCGGTGCAGTGATTCGAAACCTCACGCCCTCCCTCTTGCCCCATGCATAAAAGCAACACATCTTGCCGACCGCGCAGCGGGTGGGCGCAGCGGGCGCGCCGGCGGCGCGCCGGAGGCGCGCCAGAGGCAAGCCCGTCTGCGCCCGTCCGCGCCGGGACCGGGCCAAGGGCCACAACCCCTGCCCAAAATTTGTCTGGAACCATTAAGACATTTTCCAGCCAAAGCCTACTCGCGCTTCGACCACCCATCATGGCCAATTGCTTAGACATTAATCCTTCGGAGATCCACAAAGAATTCCGCCACCTCCTGTCCCTGCTGTTATGATACCATTCCTCTCATATCCTCTAACAGCAAAAGCACTACAACAAAACAGGAGTTGGGAGCTGCAATCTCAATAGCCCTCATAAATGCGCGCTCTCTCGGTAAGCATAGGCAGGAAATCCACGATCTAATAACTGATTTTAAATTAGATATACTGTTTATTACCGAAACCTGGACGGATGACACTTCACAGCCAGACCTAGTCATAGCAGTCCCAGAGGGATATAAAGCCTACTGTCAGGACAGGCCAAAACAAAGAGGGGGTGGGCTGGCCATTATTGCCAGAGACTTGTATCCTGTCAGAACAACCTCCATTCCATCAACCTCCTGTGAGGCTATGCAATTTGCCATTAACGTTTCCCCTTTGTTCAATTTTAAGGGAATACTAATATATCGCCCTCCAGGATCCAAGACGGCTTTCCTATCCAGTATTAACACCATGATGGAATCCGTAGCAAAGGAAAGCACCTTTACGGTTCTAGGTGACCTAAACTTCCATCTAGATCAAGGTCACCTTACCGACTCCGCTGCCCTCATCTCTGATTTAGATACCCTAGGGCTAAGACAACTTGTAACGTCCTCCACTCATCAAGCGGGCCATATCCTGGACCCCATCTTTTCTAATTTAGAAGGTCTACAAATTACCAACATCCTCCCTATGACGTGGACTGACCATTCTGCAATTTTCGCAAACATACCCATCAATAATTTGGCCAGCATCAATCCATGTCCCACGCCCAAACAGTCTTTTAAAGACTGGAAAAACATAAATCATGATGAACTGCAACTTATATTGGAACAAACCCGTCCCGCGTTTGCCTCGGACCCTAACTTAGCTCTCCAGCAACTCTACGACTGGTTGAGCCAGGCCACGGATCAATCTGCTCCCTCCAAAGAACACTCCAAAAATAGATCTAAACCTACTGCCCCCTGGTATAACGAACAACTAAGGGCACAAAAACAGATTAATCGTAGCAAGGAACGAAATTGGAGAAAAGACTACGACACAGCCAGTAGACTAGTCTACAAGGAAGCCCTGGCACTTTACAAAGTCATGATAGCAAAAGCCAAAAAACAATATTACTGTGACCAAATTGAGAGAGCTAAGAACTCCAGTAAACAACTTTTCCAAATCACCAAAGCACTATCAGGGAATTCCCCCGACCTTACCCCCCCTCCGTCGCAACTTATGTGTGACTCTCTTGCTTCCTTTTTCTTCACTAAAGTAGATGATATTTACCAGGCTTTCTCCACCAAATCACCTCAAATTGTAACTACACCCACTATTCCCTCTGCTAATATGTTTCTCACTTTTCAACCAGTCACCCCTGACCAAATAAAAAATATATTATCCACCATCAAATCAGGATCTTCTTTGGACCCCTGCCCTCTCTCCGTACTTCGACCGGTCATGGACTCTATCATACCGGCAATCACGCAGGTCTGCAATTTGATTCTTTTGTCAGGCAATTACCCGGATCTCCTCAAAAACACCTTACTAAAACCCCTGTTAAAAAAACCTTCCCTAGACAAAAGTGAGCTAAAAAACTATCGTCCCATTGCTAGCCTCCCTTTCATGGCAAAGGTGACTGAAAAAATCATGAACATCCAGATTTCTGAATTTATCGAAAAACACCAGCTCCTTGACAGCACGCAGTTTGGGTTCAGGAAACATCATGGCACAGAAACAGCCCTGATCAAAGCCGCCGACGACATCAGGGTAATCAGGGACCAGGGTGGCACTGCCATACTGGTTCTGCTAGATTTATCGGCGGCCTTCGACACGGTCGACCACAACACCTTGGTCGACCGTGTCCAGGGATGTGGCATCGGCCACACTGCCAAAGACCTAATTGCGTCCTTCCTTGACAAAAGAACACAGGCTGTCATTCTAGGTCCCTTTCAATCGGCCCAACTCTCCGCTCCCTGTGGAGTTCCCCAAGGCTCATCCCTGAGTCCGACACTTTTTAACATCTATGTGTCGGACCTTGCCAATACCATCAAGGCACATGGGATGAGCCTAACTTCCTATGCCGACGACACCCAACTAGTGTTGGCAATCAAAGGGAACGGAGAACAAATAGCCGATAAATTTAAGAAGGAGCTCCTAGACATAGGCGAATGGATGGCTACCAACTGCCTAAAGTTAAATTCAGAAAAGACCGAGGTACTCATTTTTGGACCCCTGTCACCAGCCTGGCCAACCAGTTGGTGGCCTGAAACCTTTGGTACCCCTCCCACACCTACCACCAAGGTTAGGAACCTCGGAGTCATCTTTGATGACGGTCTTATCTTCCTGGACCATGCTAATAAAACAGTGTCTACGGCACACCTGAAATTAAAAATGATCAGGAAGATACGTCCTTTTCTCCCTGATTCTGCCATTAAGACACTAGTCACTGCCCTTGTCCTTTCATCCCTGGACTATTGCAATGGGCTATTTCTTAATGCTCAAACCAGAGTAATCACAAAGCTACAAACAATACAAAACGCAGCGGCACGCCTGCTCTCAGGCAAAACAAAGTTCGAATCCATCTCCAAAAATATAACAGACTTTCACTGGCTCACTGTACAAAAAAGAATTCACTTTAAATCCCTCTGCATTGTGTTTAAAGCTCTCAACAATCAAGGACCACACTTTCTCAAGGAACAATTGCAACTCCACAAACCCACCAGAGCTTTACGATCAGCCACTCTTCATCAACTGGTTGTACCTCGCACCAAAACCGTTACCTGGGGAGACCGTCGGTTTCTGGTGGCGGCCCCCAGACTCTGGAACACCTTGCCTCTCAACATCAGGCAAAGCACCACCCTCCTTCAGTTCCGTAAACTCCTGAAGACCTGGTTGTTTATTCAATAACTATATCACCTGCCAGTTTGCTTCTTCATCCGGTCCAAAGCATCATGCTCCGTATGTAAACAAATGATTTATTAGCGCCAAGACGCCCAAGGGTATATGCTGCGCTTTATAAATATTAAAAATAAATAAATAAATAAATAGCTGTTGCTCTGACATATAAATTAAAATAAATAAATAAATATATTCAGGGTCAAGAGTTGCAGGATGTGCTCCTGCATATCAAACAGTCCCTGGCGTTTCTGGCTCCGGCGGCTGAGGAAATCTCTTAGGATTTCTTCTTACAATACCAGCGTAAAGAACCGGAGTTCCTGCCTCTTCATTCCTCCATTAAGAACGTGTTAGAGGGGGAGTGGATGGAGATTGATAAGCAGGCCTTCCAGAGGTACCTGGCGAAGCGCTACACCATCCAGGACTTTGCCAAGGATTTCCTTCCCTCTGTGAAAGTGGACTCTCTGATGGCGTGGCTTTCCTCACAGGATTCCATTATTTCCAAGACGCCTCTCCCTCTGACCCTGTTGACAGGCGGGTGGAGGTTGCGGCCAAGCAGGCTTACTCGGCGGCCAATTTTTCCATTCGTGCCTCTGCCCACCTGTCTTACACGGTGCAGTCCTGGTTGAAGGATTTCCAGTCCTTGTCGGAGCTGTTGGATCAAGGGGCAGATGTGGTTCCTACCCTGGTACTGATGGAGCAGCAGACTCGGCTCCTGTCAGACATCTCCTTCAACACCGTGGGGGCTTCTGCCACAGCTGGTGGAGCTGCTATTCAGGCCCGGCGGCAGATCTGGTTGCGCAACTGGAAGGCGGAGGCTGCCCAGAAGGCTTTACTGATAAAGATCCCCTATTCTCAGCCTAAGCTCTTTGGGTCTTCTCTTGAGGACATGGTCAAGAAATCGGCTGAGGACTGGAAGCTGCTGGCTCCCCTCAGGTCTTCCAGGGCCCGCTTTCCGGGTCCCAAGAAGGCGTATCCACCTCATCCATGCCCTGGGGCAGGGTGCCCATTCGAGGTAGGGGTCAGGGCCGGGGCGCCCCCTTCTTCTTCAAATCCCGGTCTCAGCTTGCTGCCTCCACCTCTGCCCCCAAGTCCTGACTATCTACTGGCCCCGCCAAGTGGGTTCCCGATGGGCGGCCAGCTCTGCCACTTCCTTCGGCGTGGGAGTCCTCTTTCTAGGACCTTTGGGCTCTTCGGATCGGGAGATAGGGTCTCTCCATCTCCTTCAGTTACCCTCCTCCGGATGCCTTCCACGCTACTCTGCTGCCTTCCTCACTGGTCAAACGGGTGGCCTTGCTCGCTGGCATTCAGTACCAGGTCGTGAAGGGGGCTGTCCCTCTGGTTCCTCCATCTCAGAGGGGCTGCGGGGTCTATTGCATCCTGTTCCTGGTAATAAAGGTGTTGGGGATTTTGGGCCTGTCTTGGACTTGAAGCGGGCGAATTCTTTCATTCCTCACAATAAGTTCAAGATGCTTTCTCTGCAGGAGATTCTGCTGCTGCTGGTCCAGGGGGAGGTGGTGGCTTCTCTGGACCTATTGGATGCCTACCTTCATGTGCCGGTCCACATATCTTCTCAGACTTTTCTCTGGTTCTGCGTGGGGGACTGCCACTACCAGTGGTTTATCATTTCTCTGGTTCTGCGTGGGGGACCTGCCACTACCCTTTTGGTTTATCATCTGCCCGAGGGTGTTCACTGTTAGACCTGGCTCCATTGGCGTGGGTCTCCCTTCCATTTTGTTGCTGTTGCCTCTTTTGTTTTTGCTGGTGTTAGCTGCTCAGAGCACTGTGCCACTGCCAATCAGTGCCACAGTGAAAGTGCTCCCTGTTTAAAATGCATATCTTGACTGGATTCCATGATTGGCTTATTTGGTTTACTCTCGGAACCCAGTAAAGTGCACCAGGAGAGCCAAGGGCTTGTGATTCCAAATGCTGCTAGTGGGCTTGCAGCACTGGTTGTGCCACCCACAGAAGCAGCCTTTTAAAGTGTGTCTAAGGCCTGCCATTGCAGAGTCTGCGTGCAGTCTGATACTGTCATGCTGACTGGGCAAGTGCACCTACTTGCCAATCCCTAAACCTTCCCTTAACTTCATATTAGTCACCCCTATAGTAAGCCCAAGTTCAGGGTACATTGTAAGTATAAGGTAGAACAAGCCCTGATATGTGTGTGGCATGCCCTAATAGTGAATTACAGCCATTTTCATTGTTCACTAATGCAAGGCTACCTGTTCTCATAGGCCAGAATGGGCTGCTGTAATTATTACACCCTATAATCCTATCAGACTCAGAGAACATGGTAGAAATTCAACTTTGGTATGCCTGAACTCAGAATAATAAAATACATCTTTTAGTAAAGTTTATTTTAATATCCTGTGTTTGCAAATACCACTTTTAGAAAGTTGGTCTTTGCTTGCCTAACCATTTCAGCCCACCTCTGCTAGGATGTGTAAATGCTGTCTGGTTTCTGTGAGTGACAGGGATGGGGTATTCCAAGAGACAGGCTGGGGCAGCCAGGTGGTGAATAGGAAGATTACATTCCAATGGGTGGGAGGAGTGCACCTGGACTCTGTATAGGGCTATGCTCTGCCACCATAATGCTGGCTCCACCTCCTGTGGAGTGTCTGATGTCTCTGTCCTGCACACTGAAAAGACAAGCCAGTGTCATATCAACAATGTGCTCAAGAACTGGACTGAACTAGGCAAAAGCCCCCTTCAAAGAACAAAAGAATTGTGATATAAATATTGGGGCCCTGCTCCCAAGAAATCAGATCCTGCTGAAACAAGAATAACCTCTGCCCGACGAGGAAGAACTGGGAAAGCAGCAAGGAGGAGTACTGTCCCTGACCTGGGGGATTGCCCTGCAGTGGTTTCCTTGCTGCAAGAGGAGAGGAAAAGGACTGGAAAAGACTTTTGATCTACTTGTGCTTGAAAAGATCTCCAAGGGCTTGTGGGTGAGCTTGCCCCCTGAACGGAGTCCCAGGTCTATTGGACTCCCACCGCCTTTACAAGAGCTGTTGGAACATGCCAAATTCGGTATAAATGAAAGAGAGAGGCTCGTGGTAACCCATAGGGAAATGGAGCACCAATATACTGTAAAGTAAAAAAAGGAGGTTTTCCCTATGGGAGGTATTATTTCCTGCTCCTAAATCAGGACTCAAAAATGACACATTCAAACCACAACATTCATATGTCTTGCAACTTGTTGAATGGGGGAACACTTACCAGAAAGGAATACAAACAATCTATTTAAGAAAAGTATACAATTTATTAAAACACATATAATTCCCAGTTAAAAACATGAAATACACAAATAAAACCACCTAATGTGGACGTGGAGAAAATTTACAAAAAAGACACTACTATCTGTCTTGGTTATGTCATTTCGGACCCTCGTTTGGCAACAATGGGGGAATAATATTCCTTTAAACCGAGCTCTTTTTTTGGCAACACCGAATATGACTTAATGAAAATGCGTCGACGCGTTTCGGAAGCTTAAGTTGATAGCGGCTTCCTTCCTCAGGACAATCTCTATATGTTTTTCTCCACAGATTTTTGTCATACCATTGTGGTTGCGTGGTGCGAAGAAGTCTACAGAGTACGTAGTAATCCTGTAGAGGTCGCCTCTAGTGTTCAAAGACTCCCACAGTCCTCAATGTATAAGAGGAAGCTTCTAGGTCAAATCGGGTCTTTTAAGTCGCTACTTCAGTTGTGTTTTTATTCTCAAATCCCTAGCATAATTCTCTTGGGGCGTGGATAATTTAATGCCTCCAAGCGAGTGCTTGATCTCTGTTGGTGCGATATTAGCCAGGAACTGTTTCTGAAAATGGGGGTCTTTTCCTGCAGCCGGGTAGTATTATGCACGTGGCTATTCGGTACACACGGCTGTCTTTCCTGGACTGCCAAACGCGGTGTCTTGCGATCGCTGCTCACGTAATAGTGTACCCCCATTCAACAAGTTGCAAGACATATGAATGTTGTGGTTTGAATGTGTCATTTTTGAGTCCTGATTTAGGAGCAGGAAATAATACCTCCCATAGGGAAAACCTTCTTTTTTTACTTGCCAAATTCACCATGCTGCGGGAACCGCAATCTGAGTGCGTCTCGAAGACCTGACCACTGTGAAGTCCCGTGCCAGTTGGCGTCCCACACAAAGTGACTCCGCTCCCTCTCGAGCCATAGCTCGCACCGTAAGTAAAAGGGCTGCACCGCACACCGCTTCACCCTCCACCCCTCGAGCTGCACAGCTCACCGTGCCCCGGCTGCTGACATTTGAGTTCCGAGCACACCGCAAGGCTGGGTACAGCTCATACACTTGCAGCGTACCGGCCGCCTCGCACCATGATGTCTGGGACTGAAAAGCAACCCCGCTCTTGAAGGAACGGATCGCACATTGCATCATAAACGTGAACGCATCCAGACCAGGAACGTCCGCCTCACTCCCCGTGTCCCCCGCTCTACGCCTCGCACAGAGACGCCGCAAAGAGCCGGGGATTGCACTGAAGAGAGTCCGACAACGCTCCTGGTTCACCTTCCATTTTGCCCACATCGTCTGAGCCGGTCTCCTCGAACCTAAGGTACTGTAACGACTCGCACCCCGGTGGTGTACGCCTTGGACCGGAGTGTCCACAGTGCCGGTTAAGCCTATTAGACACTTTTTATCAACATCGTGAGAGTCGAACAGAGTGCGCAAAGCACACAGAACAAGAAAATACGCATTTTAAAAGAACTCTTGATTCCGAAATAGTACTGTGGCCATTTTATTGCCGTTATTGGATCTTGTTCTAAGCCTTATATAAAATATACTTATTTTTATACAAAGTCAGTGTAGTGTGTGGTGTTGTCACTGAGTTACTGTATGTGTTCAGAAATGCTTAACCTGTAACGCTTCTGAGATAAGCCTTGCCTGCTCGCGCCACACTACCTAGAGGGTGAGCAGGGGTTATTTTAGAGGGTAATCCCCTTGTCCTGACTAGAGGAGAGAGTCCCTGCTTGTCACAAGTGCCAACCCGGGCCAACAAGAGACCACCAAATCTAACATTGCTGGTCAGCAGTGAAGATCCTGAATTTGCATTTGTGAATCATGTACAGTGATTGGTGAACACCACGTAGTGAGTTCAGAGTAGACCATAACGCAGCCACATACTTTTTGATTTCTTTTTTGCTGAAAGATCTCCATTTTTAAAGAAAAGTTATGCCTGGCCCAAACTCTGTAGAAAAGCCAGCATCCATAGTCTCTGATGGAATTGAAATAGACTGGGAAGAAGATAGACTAGAGAGCTACTCCTTAGAACCGCTGAGAGGCTTCTGCAAAAAGTTTGGAGTTTCCCAGTCTGGATGTAGAAACAAGTCCCAATACCAAAAGGCGCTGAGGGCCTGGATTGAGTCAAGGGCACCTGAGAATGGAGTGGAAGTTGAACCAGCAGAAAGCCTCAATGGGTTTGGCAGAGTCCTGTCGCCAGAGGAGTTGGCAGACAGGAAGGAAACCAGGATGCATGAAATGGGGATGGTAAAACCTAAATTGAATGGGCAACTGGAGCTGGAAAGCAAAAATCTGGCTCTGGAAGAAAGATGAATTCAAATGGAGCATGAAATGAAATTGAGGGAGATGGAGCTGAAAGCTAAAAGTATGGAGTTTACTCCCTCTGGTGGAAGCGCATTGCCAGTTCAGGTAGAATCAAGGGTGTACTTACTTAAAGAAGAGGTGAAAGAATTTTTTAAGAATGATGACATAGGGCAGTGGTTCAAGTCCTATGAGGTAGCCATGTCTTCCCACCGGGTCCCTGAGAGAGATTGGGGGGGGGTGGTTCCTGAGATAGGGGCGGAACACACTGCTAGATTTGCCCGCAGAGGTTCATAATTCTTACCCACACATGAAGGATGCTTTGATGACCAGGTATGGGTTAACTCCTAAATTGTATAGACAAAGGTTCTTGGGTTGTGCAAAGATTCCTAACAGTACGTATGTTGAGTATGTAACTTTTTTCTGCAGAGCACTGGATGGTTGGGTGAAGGGTAGCAAAGGTAATGATTTTCCAGGTCTCTTTGATTTAATTGCATGGGAGCACTTGTCTAGTAATTGTTTTCCTAAGCTACGCCAGCACCTGATTGATAGCAAGCTGACTAACCCTAGGAAGCTTGCTGAGGAGGTGGACCGCTGGGTCAGCACCAGGGTCCACAAGGGTCAAGTGGGAGACTCTGCCAAAGGTGGGCAGGGTCCCCAGCAGAATGGTGGGGGGGACAAGGGGAAACAGTGGGAGTTCCAAAGAAGGCCCCAAAGTAATCCCCAAGGGAACCAAGGGAAAGGTTCTCAGCCTCCCCCACCCTAGAAACCGACCAGGCCCCGACAGGTACACCTGTTCAAAGAGGACCCCCAAAGTGTTACAAGTGTGGTGAACTGTGTCATTTTGCTATTGATCCCAAGTGTCGCCAGTTTGTCAGATCTGCACCCCCTGGTATAGCCCCCCGGCAGACGGCTAGTGTAGCCATGGGTGAGGAATGGGTTGTCCAAGGAGGGGGAGGTCCCGCGAGATGTCCCTTGTCTCATTAGGAGACTGTGATATGGTCCAAGAACCCCAATTGCCCTCAAACACTAAGAAATATGGGCAGTGGGTGACAATGGCAAGAAGGTGGGGGCTCTTAGAGATACAGGAGCCAGTGTGACAGCTGTCAAGCATCACCTGGTGTCTCAAGAGCAGGTGGTCCCACATGCATTCTGCCAAGTTGTGAACGCCAACAACACTGAGAGTCAGTGTCCAATGGCTCAGGTTCCCTTTGAGTGGGGGGTCTCTGGTACTCTTCAAGTAGCTGTGAGAACTGCCATGCCTGTAGACTGTTTGTTGGGGAACGACTTGGAGAGTTCACCTTGGGATTAGGTGGAGAAGAGTACTCACTGAGGATGGTGGGTCTGCCTCACTGGGCGTGCATGACCACCCGGTCAATGACAGCCAGTAGAGGTGCTCAAGAGGTCCTGGAGCCTGAGGGAGAGGCCCAGGGACCGGCTTTAGAGAGAGGACGCAGGTGGCACGGGAAACCAGCCCCTGTCGTTCCCATGGTCCAGGAGGAAGCAGACCTTGAGGGGGATACCCTGGAACCTACTGGGGAACAGATAGCGTGGGAGGAAGCAGAAGGCTCCTCTCCAGCCATGCCCTGTGGTCAGTACCCCATTCCAGAGAAAGGGGATTGACATTGTGGGGCCACTGGACCCCAGGACAGCCATGGGCAACAGGTTTATCCTGGTCCTGGTGGACCATGCCACCCGGTACCTGGTAGCCATCCCTATAAGGATAGTGATGGCCCCCGTGGTGGGACGTGTGCTGATGAGAATTTTCTCCAGTGTGGGATTCCCTCTAGAGGTGGTGTCTGACCGGGGTGACAATTTCATATCCAAGTTTATGAAATCCCTATGGCAAGAGTGTGGTGTAACCTACAAGTTCACCCCGCCTTACCACCCTCAAGGAAATGGGTTGGTTGAGAGATTCAACTGAACCCTGAAGGGCATGATAATGGGTTTTGAGGAAACCATGAGGCGTAAGTGGGATGGCCTATTACCGGGCCTTCTCTTTGCTTACCGTGAGGTGCCACAGAAGTCTCTAGGGTTCAGCTCCTTTGAGCTCCTGTATGGCCACCCAGTGAGAGGACCTATAAGTCTGGTCAAAGAAGGCTGGTAGCAATCTCCCAGGAATCCTCCCTAGAATGTATATAGCTACATGCTGGCCTTCAGGAACCAGACTAGGCGTTTGAGACAACTTGCTGAGGCAAATATGGAAGCCAGCCAGGAGGAGATGAAGCGGTGGTACAACCAGATTGCCACTCTGGTAGAGCTTCAGCCTGGACAGAAGGTGTGGGTCTTGGCCCCCGTGGAGCCTTGTGCGCTCCAGGATAAGTGGACCGGCCTCTTTGAGGTTGTGGAGCGCAAGAGTCCTGTTACCTACTTGGTGGACTTGCGGTCTCCCAGGAACCCCTTGAGGGTCCTGCATGTCAACCGCCTTAAGCCCCACTTGGAAAGGTCTGAAGTGGGCATGCTCTTGGAACCAGATGCTGGAATGGAGGAGGAGACTGAGCCTCTTCCTGACCTCCTGGCCGCGACTGAGCAAGATGGGTTAGTGGATGGAGTTAACCTCTCTCCCACCCTGACCCCTGAGGAACAGAATGACTGCCGCCAGTTGCTGGAACAGTTTTCTGATCTGTTCTCCCTGGTTCCTAGTATCACAGATTGGTGCGTCCATGGTGTGGATAAAGGAGAAAGCTTACCTGTGAGGCACAAGGCTTACAGAGTAACTGACAGGGTCAGAGCTTGTATCAAAGAAGAGGTCCCAAAGATGCTTGCACTTGGCGTGATTGAGTCCTCCAGCAGTCCTTGGGCCAGCCCAGTGGTCTTGGTCCTGAAGGCTGCAGCGCTGGGTGCCACACCTGAACTCCGAATCTGTGTGGACTACAGAGGACTCAATTCAGTCACGAAGACTGACGGGCACCCCATTCCCAGAGCTGATGAGCTCATTGATTGGTCAGGGGCTGCAAAGTACCTCAGCACGTTTAACTTGACGTCTGGGTACTGGCAGATTGCCTTGACTGATGGGGCCACAGAGAGATCAGCATTCTCCACACCAGATGGGCATTTCCAGTTCCGTGTCATGCCCTTTGGGATAAAGAATGCCCCTGCCACCTTTCAGAGGTTTGGTCAACCAGGTGTTGGTTGGACTGGATGAGTTAAGTGCTGCCTACCTGGATGACATTGCAGTGTTCAGTGTCAGATGGGAAGAACAAGGCGAGCAAGTGCCAGATCGGGCAGGGTTCTGTGGTGTACTTGGGACACCAAGTTGGGAGTGGCCAGGTGGTGCCCCTACAGCCCAAGATTGAAAACATCCTGGCTTGGGAACCCCCAAAACCCAGACAGAGGTGAGGACCTTCTTAGGACTCACCGGGTAGTACAGGAGGTTTGTCAAGGAGTATGGCAACATTGTTGCACCCTTGACAGAGCTGACTTCCAAGAAGTATTTAAAGAAAGTGATTTGGACTGACACCTGTCAGAAAGCTTTTGAGACCCTGAAAACTGCAATGTGCAAGGCACCCATGCTCCCGGCACCCAACTTCTCCAAAGAGTTCCTTGTGCTGACAAACGCTTTGAAGCATGGTGTAGGGGTTGTTCTCTCACAGATGACTGAGGAGGGCTTTGACCAACCTGTAGCCTTCATCAGTCGGAGGTTACTTTCACGGGAACGGAGGTGGAGTGCAATTGAGCGTGAGGCTTTTGCTGTAGTCTGGGCACTGAAGAAGCTAAGGCCCTACCTGTTTGGGACTCACTTCAGGGTTCAGACAGACCACAGGCCCCTCAGATGGTTGATGCAAATGAGGAGTGAAAATACAAAGCTGCTGAGGTGGTCCATTTCCCTACAGGGTATGGATTTCACAGTGGAACATCACCCTGGTTCAGACCACACCAATGCTGACGGTCTGTCCAGATTTTTCCGCCTTAGTGATGAGAACTCACTGGGGTAGGGTAGTTCTCCCTGCATTTCAGCTGGAGGGGACACGTGTTAGACCTGGCACCATTGGCATGGGTATCCCTTCCATTTTGTTGCTGGTGCCTCATGTGTTTTTGCTGGTGTTAGCTGCTCAGAGCACTGTACCACTGCCTATCAGCGCCACAGTGCAAGTGCTCCCTGTATAAAATGTATATGATTGGATTCCAATATTAGCTTATTTGGTTTACTGTCAGACCCCAGCAAAGTGCCCCAGGAGTGCCCAGGGCTTGTGAATCCAAATGCTGCTAGTGGGCTTGCAGCACTGGTTGTGCAACCCACAGAAGCAACCTTATAAAGTGTGTCTAAGGCCTGCCATTGCAGACCCTGCGTGCAGTCTGATACTCTCATGCTGACTGCGCAAGTGCACCTACTTGCCAGACCCTAAACCTTCCCTTAACTTCATATTAATCACCACTATAGTAGGCCCAAGGGCAGGGTGCATTGTAAGTATAAGGTAAGACAAGCCCTGATGTGTGTGGCATGTCCTAATAGTGAATTACAGCCATTTCCGTTTTTCACTATTGCAAGGCTCCCTGTTCTCATAGGCCAGAATGGGCTGTGTAATTATTACACTCTATAATCCTAACAGACTAAGAGAACATGGTAGAAATACAAGTCTAGTATGCCTGAACTCAGAATAATAAAATACATCTTTTAGTAAAGTTTATTTTAAAATCCTGTGTTTGCAAATGCCACTTTTAAAAAGTTTGTCTGTGCTTGCCTAACCATTTCAGCCCACCTCTGCTAGGATGTGTATCTGCTGTCTAGTTTCTGTGAGTGACAGGGCTGGGGAATTCCAAGAGACAGGCTGGGGCCGCCAGGTGGCTCATAGGAAGATTACATCCAGATGGGTGGGAGGAGTGCATCTGGACTCTGAATAGGGCTGTGCTCTGCCACCACAATGCTGGCTCCACCTCCTGTGGAGCGTCTGATGTCTCTGCCCTGCACACTGAAAAGACAAGCCAGAGTCATATAAACAAAGTGCTCAAGAACTGGACTGAACAGGGCAAAGCCCCCCTGGCCTCAAAGAACAAAATAATTGTGGTATAAATATTGGGGCCCTGCTCCCAAGAAATCAGATCCTGCTGAAACAAGAAGAACTTCTGCCCGATGAGAAGGAACTGGGAAAGCTGCAAGGAGGAGTACTGACCCTGAACTGGGGGATTGGCCTGCAGTGGTTGCCTTTCTGCAGTAGGAGAGGAAAAAGACTGGAAAAGAATTGTTATCAACTTGTGCTTGAAAAGATCTCCAAGGGCTTGTGGGTGAGCTTGCCCCCTGAACGGAGTCCCAGGACTATTGGACTCCCACTGCCTTAACAAGCTGTTGGAACTTGCCAAATTCACCGTGCAGCCGGAACAGCGATCTGAGTGCGCCTCGAAGACTGACCGCTGTGAAGCCCCGTGCCAGTTGCCACCCCAAACAAAGTGACTCCCCTCCCTCTACGAGCCATAGCTCACACCGTAAGGAAAAGGGCCGCACCGCACACCGCTTCACCCTCCCCCCCTCGATCCGCACTGCTCACCATGCCCCGGCTGCTGACATTTGAGTTCCGAGCGCACCGCAAGGCTGGGTACGGCTCATACGCTTGCAGTGTACCGGCCGCCTCACACCGTGCTGTCTGGGACTGAAAGCACCCCCTCTCTTTAAGGCACGGCTCGCACATTGCATTGTAAACGTGAACGCATCCAGACCAGGACCGTCCGCCTCGCTCCCCATGGCCCTCGCACAGAGATGCCGCAACGAGCCGGGAATTGCACTGAAGAGAGGCCGACAACGTTCCGGGTTCGACTTCCATTTTGCCCGCATTGTCTGAGCCGGACTCCTCGAACCTAAGGTACTGTAAAACGATTCCCACCCGGGTGGTGTACGCCTCGGACTGGAGTGTCCGCAGTGCCGTTTAAGCCTATTAGACACTTTTTTCAACATCGTGAGAGTCAAACAGAGTGCGCAAAGCGCACAGAACAAGAAAATACGCATTTTAAAAGAACTCTTTATTCCTAAATAGTACTTTGGCCATTTTATTTCCGTTACTGGATATTGTGCTAAGCCTTATATAAAAGATACTTATTTTTTTACAAAACTTGGTGTAGTGTCCAGGTGTGGTGTTGTCAATGAGTTACTGTATGTGTTCACAAATGCTTAACCTGTAACGCTTCTGAGATAAGCCTTGCCTGCTTGTGCCACACAACCTAGAGGGAGAGCAGGGGTTATTTTAGAGGGTAATCCCATTGTCCTGACTAGAGGATAGGGTCCCTGCTTGTCACAAGTGCCTATCTGTGCCAACCAGAGACCCACAAATCTAACATTCACCAAGCTTCTGGAGCCCTTGGTTGGCATTCTTCACCGGGAGGTGATCAGGGTTTTTCCATACCTGGATGACTGGTTAATTTTTGCTTCTTCTTTTTCAAAGGGGAGGCTGCACGTCCAGAGGGTCTGCGAGGTTATTTCTGCCCACTGGTCCTGATCAACCTGCGGAAGTCCCACTTAGATCCCACCCAGGACTTGGTCTTCATTGTGGTCCGTTTGGACCTGCTCCTGGGGAAGGTGTTCTTGACTCTGGAATGCGGCAACGTCTTGTAGCGGGATCTGAGGCCTCTTCTGGGGCGGGACTCTGCTCCTATGAGTTTGTTGTTGAGAGTTCAAGGGTTAATGTCTGCCAACATCAATGTTCTCCCCTGGTCTCGCCTGCACCTGTACCCTTTGGTCAATTACTTGCTGTCTCTCTGGGACCCCTGATCCGAGAACTATGAGATTTCGGTTGTGGCGTCCCCCCAGATTTGGTCCGACCTGGGCTGGTGGCTTGTGGCGTCCCATCTCTTGGAGGGTCTTCCCTTTCTGGTCTCCCCGTCCCGAGTGGTCACGACCGATGCCAGTGACCTTGGCTGGTGGGCGACCGTGGGGTTCTGGTCTGTTCAGGGTCAAAGGGGTCCTCTTCTGTCCTACTGCTCCTCCAACTTCCACGAGATGAAGACGGTCCTGCTAGCTTGCCGGGAATTTTCTCCCTCTCTGCGGTGTCATCATGTCTTGGTTCATACGGACAACCAGGTGGTGAGGTGCTACATCAACCACCAGGGGGGTTGCCGGGTGCGCTCCCTGTAGTTGCTGTCCCAGGAAGTGCTGTCCTGGACGGAGGGGGAGGTCTTGTCTCTCAGAGCTCTCTTTCTCCCGGGGTTGGAGAATGTGGCGGCGGACCATCTCAGTCGGGTGTTCACTCCTTTGAGTGCCATCACCCTGACACCTTTAGTCTTTCGGAGCGGGTGACCTTGTTGGCCCAGGGGTGTTTCCAGGGGGTGGTTGCTTTGTTGCAGGGTTCCCGGAAGTCTTCGACCTTGATGTCCTATTCCAGTCACTGGTCCTCCTTTTCCCATTGGTGCGGCCATCTGGGTTCTGATCTGGTGTCAGTGGACCCCATGAGGGTTCAGGATTTCATGGTGGAGGGTTTTTCTCTGGGGTTGGCTACCTCCACTCTGAGGGCTCAGTGGGCTGCCCTGCTTGTCTTCCGCAGTCCGGATCTGGATTGGCTGGATTCCTTGGTGGCTGGCTTGCTGCGGAGCTGTTCTCTGCGGCGGCCTCAGGCTGTGTGCCCGGCTCCTCCTTGGGATCTTCCCTTGGTCCTGCCTGCTCTGCAGGGTCCTTCCTTTGATCCCCTTAAATCGGTGGATCCGAAATTCTTCACCTTCAAAGTGGTTTTCTTGGTCACCATTGTCTCGGCTTGCCGCATGGGTGAGCTGGGGTCCTTTCTTTGGTCTCCTCCCTTCTTAAGGGACTTGCCGGACTGGCTGGTCCTGAGCCATGAGCCCGCTTTCTGCCTAAGATTCCCTCCGTGGCTAACTGCTCTCGTGAGGTGTCCTTGCCTTCCTTCTCCCCGACGGTGGATGTCTCCCTGTCATTGCCAGATGTCCGTCGTGCGGTGGAGATTTACTTGGCCCGCAATTCCTCTTTTTGTCAGTGTGGCAGTTTGTTTGTGACCTTTGGTCCGGTGCGTTCTGGTCACCATCCTTCTGTGTCTACTCTGAGTCGCTGGCTGATGCAGGCTATCATGCTGGCGTACGATTCACAGGGTTCTGAACTCCCGGGGGTTGTGCAGGGTCGTTCCACCCGGAGCTTCTCTGTGTCTTGGGCCCCGTTCTTGGGTGTGTCCACTGAGGACATCCTCCAGGCTGCAACGTGGTCATCTGCCCACATGTTTAGGGAACACTACCAGGTGGTCCTGGGGGGCTCTCCTCCTGGGGATTTTGCTGTAGCTGTTCTGAGTGCTGGCTCTGCCGTCCCTTGATTTGTCCCGTGATTGGACTGTGTTGTTATTCTGTTGTTTCTTTACACACTGGATTAAAAGTTGTTTTGTTTACCTGTTTCCGCCTAGTCATGTGGCGAGGAAGGCTAACGAGGAGGTAGTGCCCCGGTAACTTACCGGTAATCTTCATTACTTCAAGTTAGTCTTCCTCGCCACATGAGTTCCTGTCCCTCCCTCCCTGTCTGGCTATCGGCTTCATGTTTTGGCTTGGTAGTTTCAGGCTTTGGAGTTGGGCTGGGCCGCCTCTTATAGTGGTCATGGAGTTTATGGGTCGGCTATATTGGGAAGGGATGGGAGGCATGGGAGGCTTACTTTTGCTTTGGAGGGTTCTGGTGTGGAGCTGAAGCTCACTTTGTTAGTCATGTGGCGAGAAAGACTAACTCGGAGTAATGAAGATTACCAGTAAGTAACCAGGGCATCTTCTCCCTAATGTTTATTAGGAGAGCTTGCACACCCCTCCAGGTATGAACTCTGCACTGAAACAAAACATCATAAAAAGTATGTAAGAAACCGACCTGACTTGACTGAGAGAAAGAAGCTGATGAGGAGCAAAGAAGTAGGCAGGTTTGCAGCAAAAGAAAAATAATGAACAAGACATATTTAACGGTGGGTGAAGGCAAAGGTAGTGAGAGTATGCTAGAACAAAGGACAAAAGAGGACAAGAAAAGAATGAAAGAAAAGGGGAAATATTTAGAGGGAAAATGTGAAAGATAAGAGAAGGGATGGAATCTAAGAGAAAGAAGGAAATAGAGGAAAGTCCAAATAGGAGACAGAAGCAGCAGGAAATAAATACAAAAGAGTTATCTGTTTCCTCTGTGTCTGCATGTTTGAGTGGGGGGTAAAGGGGAGGAGGGGTGTGCATGTGAGTGTGTGTGTGTGTGCATGCGAGTGTGTGTGTGTGGGAATGCATAACCCTGACATAACCAAACACCATTTTTGTTTGGACCAGTGTATTAGGAGGAAATGTCCCGGTGGTGTGTTTAGGTGCTTTCGAGTGAGTGTATTACAACACTAAAAGTGCATTTATATTTGCCTCTGTCCACGTTATAACCTACCTTACTGTCAAAGCGGGCGTGGAGTTAGAATATGTGAATACACACTTCATTACGATCAAGGGCCAGTCCTCATATTAATCGCTATGTTATGCGTGTGCGTGTGTGAAAAACAAATACACTTAAAGAAGCCAGATCTACTGGTATCTGTCAGTGCTTTTTTGACTATGCATTGGCTTCAAGGTATCATTTGCTTATGATAAAACACGGCATTTTGCACTAAAACAACAAACGCTCTGGTTTATAAATGCCTAATTAAGGCATGCCATGTCTTAGCATGTGCAGGTCAAAGTTCCATGGTGACAGAGGGTGCGGAGAGAAGGAAACAAGTTGCTATCCGAGATTGGCGAAAGTGAATTTGAATTATTTACATTTTCCCCAGAACTCTCTTTGGCCCGCTGAAGACACCTCGGTGTGCTTTCAAGGCTAAAGTGACATTAATGTGACAGATGATGTGCAGCCGCAGTATCTAATCTCTTTCGGAGTGTCACCTCAACCTTGCCCAAGGAGTAGGAAGATTTAATCCACCATCCCCGGTAAATGCAGTGTTCAATTCTGCTGACAATGTGTCTGCCTGGTTTAAAAGACACATATGGAGGCAGCGTCAATACTTTGCTGTACACGGTGTTAAAAAGGACTGCCACCCTACAGAGCCGAGTCCTTTAGTCGAGAATGAGCCCTCTGCACGTGCACTGTGGCTGCTCCCTAATTAGACCCACGCAGAGCCATGTAGCGTTGCACTCTGCATAGCGGAATCTGACTTTGTTTCTCCTTTGGCCTCTCAGCACAGCATGGGAAAAGCTTGTTCATTGCACTCCACACTCCGCTCTCAGTGCTTATGACGAATGACTCATTGCAGTTTGCCCTAAAGTAGCTAGAAAAACTCATGCGTCTCCTACCAGGGTCCTCCTGCTTCTTACAGTTCGCGTTCCTATAAAATGTGAGTTATTTTTCAAATTTAACTGGCAAGTGCATTTTCGTGCAGCAGGGTGCCGGTAAACAAAGTCAGTCTGGTGATGGAGGAAGGAGCAGCGCGTTATGCACTCCGTTCTTTGATTCTTAGCAGAAAGTATAAATTTCGACCCCTGCTAGTTTATTTAATAGTTTCAGTCAACTAGATTTAGCTACAAAAAATGTTTTCATATACTAAAGCCGTTTTAAAATGTTTTCATCATAAATATTTGCACTTTTGTAGGATTTTCCATGTTATAATTATCAAAAAATATTGCTTTGTGGCGAATCTGGAATGAATACATTTGACAACAAAAAAAAGCATCAACTTTAGGGTGCAAAAATATTTACAAATCACATACATCAGGGTCGTCGGTGTAATTGATGCATGTGATAGGGGTTGAGAGTAAGAAAGCTATGGGTGGCTAACACTAACAATCTCAGTGACATGTCAGACAAATTAATTGTAGTGCACGTTTGTCCATGATTGTGCACTCACCACAAAAGCTCTTGGTTAGAAGCTCATTGTATAGCAGGTGTGGAATCTCTACTTGTAGGGTTGGCAAGAGTTACCTAGCAAGCCCTCATTACCAGGTGTCCCAGGGGGGACCCAGGGAGAGCTGTGCGCGAGCCGGTCTCTCCCCGGGTAGGTTCGCGTGAGGGCTGGCAACAGGGACAGGTGGCAATTAGGAAGGTAATAAGAGAAGGAGAAAGAGGGCATAAATAGGAGCGGGAAAGGAAAGGCGTAGGCGGGTTAGAGAAGTTTGGTTTGCCCAGGATATTTTACTAGTTGCGTCACTTAACGGGCCTGGGGGCCACATGGAGGCGTCGTCAGACGTTCAGCAGGCTCTCCAGGTCTTAGGGCCGGGGCAGACCTTCTGCTGCTGGGTGTTGCTGGGGAAGAGTGGGCAGCCGAGGACGATAGCGACGGCCATGCCAGCGGAGGACGGTGCGGTGGAAGCCCCCCGTGTTTCCAGACAGCCCGGCGAAGTCACGTAAGTCTCCTTTGGGAGCCGTGTGTGTGTCTGGGATGGGCGGGGGAGGTCTTGGGGGCAGGTTGCGGGGTCTAGGGGCGGGGGCCCTGGGCAGTTCATCACTCGGTGCTGTTTTTTGGTGGGAGGGGTACGAGGGCTCTGAGTGCCGGGATGCTGGGCAGGTCTGTTGCTGCGCGGAGGGATTCTACAGGCCTCAGCGGCACTGAAGGTTTATTGTTATTATTATTTATGCGTTGTTAGGTGGCGCAGACTTTGCCCGAGGGTGTCGGAGCGCTTCACAATGGTGTAGCGCTCTAGAGTTCCAAGGGTCTCTAGTGAGCCCCGGAAGCACTATCACACTATGTATCACCTTCTGGCCAGGCGTGGCCAGAAGGCTATAAATAAAAGGACGGAAGTGGCACGGCACTTCCTGTCCGGACCGGCACTGACTGCGTGTGTGTGCACTCATTCCTAATAGCTGCATGTGCTGAGGCCTAGCCACATGTCGCCAATGCAGGCTTAGGGTAGCGTTCCCCCACAGTGGTGACGAGGATGGGATTCGCTTGACCCCGCGCGACCTGCATATGCCACACGTCCTGAGCAGCACCGCTCAAAGACCCCAGCAGCAACGCCGGAGCCAGGAGAAGAAAACCGGGACAGGCCCGCGACGCAAGCACAGAGATTGCCTACCGGTAAGCAGCATATGCCAAGTGCTGCGTGAGGCACCGGTGATCAGGAATCCAGGTGGCACGGACAGCGAGAGATGAGGCGCCACCTTCAGAGACGCGATCGGAAGGCCCGGCAGTGCGCGCATGCGCAGAAGACACGAGGCCGACGTACAAAGGTAAAGAGCCCCACACAGGCCCCGCAAGCAAGAAGAACACGCGCGCTCTGCACAACGCGCAGCCCAAGAAAAGCCAGACGAGGCGGTGATTTAGAAGAAGGTTCACGTGGGGAGCAGCCACACGCACGCAAAGCAGACCCAATAAGCCCAAGCAAAGGCAAAAAATCAGCGCAGTGGCAATTGAACAATCTAAGTTGGGTGAGCAAGACCTTGAAGCCAGCAGTGTGCAACAGCACAGCCACAGAGCAAATAACAAGTACAGCTCAGTTGAGACAGTGACACAAACAAACACTAGCAAAGACAAGAAAAAAAAAAAAGAAGGTAATTCACCGACAATTAATCCCAAACATGTTTGTAAACAATGGAGGAGCAGCAGGAGGAGCACCACAAGTAGCAGCCCCAGTACAGGAAGCAGGACCCCCAGCTCAAGTAGTAGTCCCTGCAGCCCAACCTCCATTCCCGTCAGCCCATTCACAGATCCAAGCCTTGCCACCTTTCAGTGAGCTAATCGACCCAGGGACAGCAGCGCCACGGTGGGCAGTGTGGCTAGGACAACTCAATAACTACTTCACAGCCACGAGAGAGAAGGACAACGAGGTAAAGAGGTCACTACTATTACATTTCGGAGGCACAGAACTGTATAAACTCTTTAAACACCTACCAAACACCGGGGCCAACACAGACTACGACGCAGCAGTTGCTGCGCTAAATGCTCATTTCGATCCTCAATTGAACCCACACTACGAACGCTTCAAATTCCGACAGTCCAAACAAAGGAAAGGTGAAACAATGGACGCTTTCCACGCACGCCTGAGAGATCTCATAAGCACGTGCATGGAAGACGATGAGAAGAAAGAAGTAACTGCACAACTCATTCAAGGCTGTCGAAACAAGCATCTGAGAACTCTCATCCTGAGGCAACCCCGAATTTCCCTTGAAGAAATATTAATCCTTGCCAGATCGCATGAGCTATCAGATGCTCGCGCCACCGCGATGGAAGCAGCCCTAAACCCACATTCAGAAACGGGAACACTAATAAATACAGAAAGAGTTGACGCAGCTCGTAGTTTCAGCCAAGGAAGCAGGGGAAGATGGCCGACCAGGACGCAACGCAAAGCGCCATGCGGATACTGTGGCAGAGAGGAACACAACCAAGATGGCTGCCCAGCACGCGGAAAAACATGCTCTAAATGCGGAGTGCCCAACCACTTCGCGTCGGTATGCAGAGGGGGCTTCCGCGGATGAAGCTTCTCAGGGAAAAAGACGGCCACTGGGTCCATAAAGCAGCTGTCGCTAGAAGATGGAGCGTCGTCAAAACCGGCCAGACCACAAAGACAACAACAGGCACAATTCGATGAATCCTCCACTGATGATGATGATGGATGTTACTACGTGTCATTCGTCAACGAGCTAAAGAAAAGACGAAGACCTCAGCCGAAGTGCCAAATACAAATTGACGGGTCACCAGTGACCGGAGTCATTGACACGGGGGCTACAGTAAACGTAATGGGCATCCAGCACTACAAGTCCCTGAAACCGAGACCGAAACTAGTCCCTTCCAAAGCCCGAATCCTTACATACGGCAGCCAAGAACCACTCCCACTGCGAGGAAAAATGTTAGTGCAGGTCAAGGCAGAAGACCAAGAGGTGATGACGACATTTCATGTGATAGACAAGGAGGCAGACCTTCTAGTAGGGAGCAAACCGGCGGAGGACCTTTGCCTCATAGCCATTGCGAATGCAGTAAAAGCACTCCAGACTGAAGACATTTTACAAATGTTCCCCTCATTGTTTGAGGGTCTTGGGACCATCAGACGCCCGCCTATCAAGTTACACATAGACCCGGCCATACAACCGGTGGCACTGAGGCACCGGAGAATCCCGTTTCACCTGCGCACCGCTGTAGAGCAAGAATTGAACCAGCTAGAGGCACAAGGGGTGATTGAGAAGGTGTCTGGACCGACTCCATGGGTGTCGCCCATGGTGATAGCAGAGAAACCGCGTCAACCTGGCAAAATCAGGATATGCATCGATATGAGGATCCCCAACAAAGCCATACGGCGAGAACGACACCTTACACCCACCGCAGATGACATCCTGACGGATCTAAATGGGGCCCAATGGTTCTCCAAGCTAGACCTCAATGCGGGGTACCATCAGCTGAGGCTAGCGGAGGAGAGCCGATACATAACAACTTTCTCGACGCACCTGGGATTGAGACGATACAAAAGACTAAATTTTGGGATCTCGTCCGCAGCGGAGATCTTCCAAAATACTATCAAGGAGATATTATCGGGACTACAAGGAGTACTTAATGTCAGCGACGACATTTTGATCCACGCAAAGACGAGTGAGGAACACCATCACAGATTGAAAGCAACACTACAAAGACTGGCACAGCACGGAGTCACATTGCACAAAGAAAAATGCCAATTTTTCAAGAAATCAATCGAGTTCTTTGGCTACGTGTTTGATGCCGAAGGAATCAAAGTCGACCCACGCAAGTCACATGCCATCAAAAACGCTCCTGCACCCGCCACCGCTTCGGAAGTGAGGAGTTTCTTGGGAATGGCGCAATATTGCGCGAGGTTCATTCCCAATCTTGCCACGGTTGCGGAACCGTTGAGACAATTAACGAAAAAAGAGAGCCCATGGAAATGGACAGAAGTAGAAGACAAAGCATTCCGCCAAATCAAGACAGCCTTGCTAGACAACACCACCATGGCCTATTTCAATACAGCTAAACCCACCGAAATATTAGTGGACGCCAGCCCAGTCGGCCTAGGAGCTCTAATCTCACAGGAAACAGAACCCGGTATATGGGCCCCTCTAGCTTTTGCAAGCAAAGCCCTAACTGCGACGGAATCGAGATATTCCCAAATTGAGCGAGAAGCCCTTGCTGTTAAATGTGCCTGCGGCCACTTCCACCTCTACATATCTGGACATCCATTCAGGATGGTGACAGACCACCAGCCACTTATACCTCTGTTCAGAGGTACAGCCCCTCACCCCCCTCCGAGGATAGAGCGGTGGGCCATCCAAGTCCAACAGTATCAAATGGACCTAGTATATCGTCTGGGAGCAAGAAACCCGGCAGACTTTCTCTCTCGCCACCCTTCACTAGAAGCACAACACACCGCAGAGCAAGAGCGTCAGGCAGAAGCATTTGTGAACATGCTATCGACTAGGTCATGCCCCCGAGCCCTTACTGCAGACACCATCATAGCACAGTACGACACCGATGTTGTCATCCAGCGTGTGAAGGAGGCCTTACAATCATGCTCGTGGGAAAACTTTCTGAAGAATGTTGGTGGGTGGAACGAGGAGGACAGAACACGCCTGACTCAGTTTTGGAGAATACACAACGACATAAGCAGCGCAGAAAACGGATTGATACTTAGAGGATCCCGAGTAATAATCCCAAAAGCATTACAAGAAAGAGCGACAGTATTAGCCCACGAGGGACACCAGGGCACCAGACGGATAAAGGCTCGGATGCGCAAGAAAGTATGGTTCCCCGACCTGGAGGGGAGTGTCGACACAGTAGTGAAGCAGTGTCGAGCATGCCAGATAACCAGCAACCCGACACCCCAGCTCCAGTAATCACAGAAGACCCTGCTCCGTCCCCATGGTCGTGGCTCAGTCTGGACTTTGGAAGCTTCCCGGACGGGAGGGCCACAGTGGTGTTAATCGATAGCTACACAAAGTACCCCATTGTGGACCTAGCCGCGTCCACCAGCTTCGCGAATATCCACCCCATTCTCAGCAAGTCGTTCGCCATGTTTGGTATCCCGCTCGTCATCAAAACAGATAATGGACCCCCATTCCAGGGCAGCGAGTTTAGAGACTTTCTAAAGAACCTAGGGATAAAGCACCGGAGGATTACACCGCAGTGGCCTCAAGCCAACGGCGAGGTAGAAAGATTTATGAGGACAATAAACAAGATCATACGCATATCGACCGCAGAGGGAAGTGATCCAGAGGAAGCCCTGCAGCTATTTCTGAGGGAATACCGAAGTACACCACACAGCACTACACAACGGTCGCCGTGGGCTCTGATGTTCGCAGGACCAAGAAGGGACCTGCTTCCCACAGCAGACAACTGGACTCCAGCGCAGTACTCACCAACAATCACCCAGGAAAGAAGAAAAAGAACAAATGAAAAAGCAAGTCAACAACGCAGAGCTCAGACGAGAGTACTACAACCCGGAGAGACAGTACTTATTCGGACTCGAAGACCAGGAGGAAAGTTCCGTACACCATTTGAACCTGAACCCTGGACCATTAAAGAAACTATAGGCACAGCAATAACTGCCAATCGAAATGGAGAAGAAGTGACCCGAAATATATCATGGTTCAAGCAAATCCCGCTGATTCAAGAACAACCGAGCACCTGTGAAGAACCTGCAGCACCGGAAGAAGGAACGGGAGTGGAGGAAGCAAGTATTGCATCACCCTTAGCTGCACCAGCCGAGGCAGCTCCACCGTCACCAAGGTACCCTCAAGAGTTGATGCCCACAAGAGGCAGGTGGCGGTAAAGCCTCAGGCCTAACCCCAGGCCAAGCCAAAGACTGGCGGACTTTGCATGTTAAACAATTCATTTGTGACTTTTCAAAAATCCAAGTTGGGGAGGGATGTAGCGCTCTAGTGCTTCGAGGGTCTCTAGTGAGCCCCGGAAGCACTATCACACTATGTATCACCTTCTGGCCAGGCAAAAGGACGGAAGTGGCACGGCACTTCGTGTCCGGACCGGCACTGACTGCGTGTGTGTGTGCACTCATTCCTAATAGCTGCATGTGCTGAGGCCTAGCCACATGTCGCCAATGCAGGCTTAGGGTAGCGATCCCCCACAAATGGGAACAGAACCGATACATGAGAACATTACAAGTGAACAAATTATAAAGCAGACATTACATTACATGAGGCACAACTGACGGTCGTGAGCCAGCAACATGCAAGGGGTAGCAAGCGGTGCATTTCAGGGGGGAGGAGTGACATGTGTGCAGGTTACAAAAGCATACAGGGTACAAGTAGAGGTATAATACTGCAATGAATGGGGGACACTCAGACACAGGAACACACGTTAGGGGGCAATTGTGGCACTTGTGCAGGTGTTAAAAGCAGCCAGGGTGTGAGAGGTAGCAGGCAGTGTGTTGCAGGAGAGGAGTGGCGTGTGCATGTTGCAACCAAGTCCCGGGCACGGGTAGAAGGATAATACTGAGATAAATGACAGCCTCTCAAACCACAAGACCACACTGGGAAGGCACTTCCATAGTCCTGGAAAGTAAAGTTTTCTAAAATGGACCCGGCCCAATTTCCACGGATTGCAGGGTGGCCTTATATAGTGAGTTCTGCCCCTTTGGCTCACAGTCCGGTAGCCTATGATGTGTCCGGGGTGGCTGCGGTGGCCGGGGCTGTGGAGCAGCCCCTTTCTGGTGGACGTGGGGTGCATGTAGTAGTTTAGGCCATGTCGGAAAGCACAGCCTGTGTTGACGCAGCGATTTTGGAAAATGGGACAGTGGCTCCTGGGGATGCTTTGCAAGTGATGATGCATTAATTCTGGATATTGATGATGACCTGGAGGAGGGTGAATTACGTGATGGGGATGTTGGACAGGTTGCAGTGCAACAGAAACTAGGGGGTTTGGGACAACCCAGTTCTCATAGTATTTTGCAGGTGTCTGGTGCAGACCACGCAAAAGTAAGAGCTCCATTGGCCGTCCAGTCTCAGCGGGTGGACCCTGCTGTCTTTCAACAATGGCAGTCCCAGTTGCCAAAAGGTAAGACGGGTTGATGGTCTGTTTGGCAACAGGGGGAGGGGTTTGTGCCTAAGCGGACCAGGTCTATTGGAATAGGTGATGAGTTGTTTGGGGAGCAAGTTGCTGATGAGACGCTGCCGGTGCAGCAAGTTATTGAGAGGACCAGGTATATTGGAATTGGTGATGAAAGGCTTGGGGAGCAAGTTGCAGACAAGACGCTGCTGGTGCGGCAAGCTCAAGAGCAGGACAGCTTATATCCTACAACATCGGGTGCGCCTTTCTGCAGGCAGCGGTCTGGGCGGATCTGTCCATATGGTTAACTTTTCTGAAAGATTTGTAAGGAGTGTCTTTGTTTTTTGCGGATGAAGACAGTCTGGCAGGTACAGATCTACACGGATGCTTCTGGTGCTAATGGTTTTGGCATATTCTGGGAGGAGAGATGGTGTGCAGCAAGGTGGCCTGTGCAGTGGAGGAGTCAGGGCCGCAGCATTGATTTTTTGGAGTTGTTTCCCCTGCTGGTGGCCCTTTATGTCTGGGATGATGAATTCCGCAACAGGTCTGTGTTATTCCATGTGGATAACCTGGCGCTGGTTGAACGGATCAACAGGCAGACAGCAAGAGATTTGCGTGTGCTGAAGTTACTGCGTGCTTTCATGTTGAGGTGTTTACAGCTGCATATTGTTTTCAAAGCGAGACATATCACAGGAGCTACTGATTGTATAGCTGATGCTTTGTCTCGTTTTCAGTGGACGGAGTTCCGCAGACTGGCTCCTGGGGCAGAGCTTAATCAGACTCAGATCCCACAGTACGTCTGGGCTTGGGGGAATAGAGGATTGTCCATTTGGTTGAGAATTCGGTTGCTGCAGCTTCGAGACGGAGTTATCTGCATGCATGGCAGGAATTTTTGAGCTATGGTAATGAGTTTCCTTTTCATGGGGGGTTGTCGGGGGAGCAGTTTTTGTTGGGTTTGTTTTGCACCTTATTGATAAGGGCCTTTCAAATACCACGATAGCCGGTAAACTGGCCGGTATTTCTTTTCTGGGAAGCTGAGATGTAGGAGGGATCCGGTAAGGGGGGTGGTTTGGTGAAAAAAGTGTTGAAAGGTTTGGGTAGTCAGCAGGCTGGTTCTAAACGGTTGCGGCAGCCAGTGATGTTTGCATTGCTTCAGAAGATGTTAGTTAAGTTCTCCTCTTGTTGTTACGATTGCCTTTGAGTGTACCAAATTTCGTTTGTGTTCTTTATGGTTAATTTTTGGGGCATTCCAGGCTTCTGAGCACTTGGGATTGCGAGCCACGGTCGGCATTACTAGTACTGACGTCTTTTGGAGGGTGATCGGTTGAGACTTTGGCTAAGGGCTTCCAAGACTGATCATTTGAGCAGGAGCAAATGGGTTTTCTTGGGGACAAGTGGATTGGATTTCTGTTGCCCAGTTCAGGAGTAGGAGGTTTTAAAGGTTTCTTCTTTTTTCCTGCCTGGTGTTGTTTTCTGTCATGTTGACCGGAGTCATATTTCTATTGCCCAGTGGTTGGCTGTTTTGCGGCAGGTTTTGTTGGCCGTGGGTGGAGAATCCTTTGGTCTTTGGGACGCATTCCTTTCATATTGGGGCAGCGACGGAAGCTGCCCGGTTGGGGTGGGATTGGTCACAGATACACAGAATTGGGAGGTGGCATTCGAAATGCTGCGGAAAGTATCTTAGAAAATAGTTCAAATTTCTTTCTCTTCTTGTTAATACATGTTTTCTGCCTAGGTACTTTGCACAGGATGGTACACAGTAAACAGACAAATTGGATTGTGGGACACTCCTTCGTCAAATGGTCCACGGTCTACTGGTATTTCACCTGGGTGAAAACGATCTGGTGGCTCTTTCTGGCCTGACTTTAATACAGATGATGAAGTTGGACCTGGCGGTCATCAAGGACACCTGGTTGTGCACCACGGTGATTTGGACGGAGTTTGTACCGCGCATACATTGGAGAGGAGCGCGGGATCACGCAGCCATGGAACGAGCACGGAGAAAGCTGAATAGGGCTATGAGACTTTTTTGTGCAGGGATTGATGTTCACATTTTGGCTCAGGCGCATTTCCAGCTTGATGAACATCACCTTTTTCGGGAAGATGGGGTTCACCTCTCACTGATGGATCAGTCTTTCTATTTGCTGGAATTGCGGGATTTGCTGGCTACACCTTTGGAGGCGCAGCTGTGGTGTTCTAAAGAACGGGTTTGACTTCTCTTGGTGGGGCAGGAAAACTCTATTCGGTTTTCCTGGTTGGCGGGTTTTTATGGGTGGTGGGCAGTCTGGAGTGGGTTGGTCCATCCTCAAAGGGCAGTTAAAGGAAAGGAGGGGGTATCAACAAGAGTCAGTTGCTTCCGGGTTTGTTGGGGTTAACTTGGTGGGGGGGTTTCCTCCTTAGTAAGAATGGTAAGTTAAGCTGAGAAGTTTTTGGTTCATGAAATGAATATTGAATTGAAGATGTTTGATCAGTATTTGGTTTACACCGGTCTTAATAAAGTAGCCTTTCTTGCTAACTAAGAAGTTGTGGACAGTGAGTTCTTGCATGAGGGGGGAACCAGAGAGAGCTGTGCGCGAGCCGGACTCTCCCAGGGTAAGTTCGCCCCAGGGCTGGCCACAGGGATAGGTGGCAATTACGAAGGTAATAAGAGAAGGAGGCAGAGGGCATAAATAGGAGCTGCAACGGCTGGAATGGAACAGCGTAGGCGGGAGGCGGGTTAGAGGAGTTTGATTTGCCTCACCCACCCTCCCCTTGTTTGCTTTGTTTTCTCTTTTCTTTCTTTCCCTTTCCCCTTAGGCATTAGGTTTTAAGCTTCTAGGGAGGTTTTTTAGGTTTGCTACGCTAAGACAGGTTTTAGGTTGTTTTTTATCAGCTTAGGTGGGTTTTTATGGGGGTGGGCTGCCTCAAAGAGCAGTTAAAGGAAAGGAGGGGGTATCAACAAGAGTCAGTTGCTCTGGGTTTGTTGGGGTTAGCTTGGTGGGGGGCTTTCCTCTTTTGTAAGAATGGTAAGTTAAGCTGAGAAGTTTTTGGTTCATGAATTGAAGCTGTTTGATCTGTATTTGGTTTACACCTGTCTTAAAAAAGTAGCCTTTCTTGCTCACTAAGAAGTTGTGGACAGTGAGTTTGTGCGCGAACAGTGTTTGCAAAAAGACCTGATTACAGACAGGCATGCATGTACACAGTAAGTGGCAAAACGAATATGGTAGGATGTGTATAGCAGTCTGCAATAATTAATAGAAATACCATTTCATGTAAGACTGTCATATTTCCAAAATTATAATTCACCATATGTACATTCAATTACAAATTGGAAATCAAGTAATTATTTTAGTATTATTTCTTATGGGGTGTTAATTTAAGTCCTCTCATTCTTTAGTTTCTATCTGTGAGTGCCCATTTGTGGTGCTACACATACTCCACTGCTCACCTGGAGTACATTTACAACTAGTATGTGACCTTTACAGCTGTAGTAACTTTAGAAGTGTGGTTTGTGAATAGCATTTCCCACCATAAACCTCTCCCATTTTTAGTTTTTGTTCAGTAATTGTTCCCCATATTCCAACGACTCCCCAGGTCCTTGCCAATTATACCTTTAAAGTTTAAAGGTGCAGAAATATCCATTACCTTGTCGAAGATCTTCAAATCGATAAATTAGTACAGGGAGAGGTCTTTGTCTCTAAGTTTGGGAATAGCATATTGTAGTACGTAAGTACTTAGTACTAGTACACGAGTAGTACTAATGTAGTACTACTTCATGTACTCCAAAATGCAGTTTGAGAATAGACCCGTCGTGCATTTATTTTCGTTTTAGTTCATCCAGTGTGCTATTAAATGCCTTTCCATGTGTTGGATTGTGATTGGTGCAACATATATCATGTAATTTTTTGAACCATGACAAATATACGTGTCATTTTCTAAATAAGCAGATCTGATTTGTTTACATTTTGACAATGTGCATTGTAAGTCTGCAATGTGTAAAGTTATTTGATATTTTTTTCTTTGTTTCTGCATTGGTCAATGTGTGATTCCTTTGTAGTACCTAGAAGTAGATCTGAGAGATGAAGGACCTACTTCAAGGGTTATCTGCAGTAGTTTAGTGACTGTTTTGTCTGTAACACTGATTGAGTAGATGAAGAATAACTTTTGTGAATTGCAACTACTCTATTGTAGGAGTGTTTTTGGATGGCCCTGCGACTGCCTCTCTTAATTTTGCCTTTACTCCAACCACTTTGTCGCAGATACTCCTCGTTGTCTAACCAATCTTTCTTACAACTTCCACATCTACACCTAAGTAATAGCTCAATTGGGAAGAGATCCCAGCACTTGCAGCAAAAAAACACTTGAGAAATAGAACAGGTTTAGGGTGAAATTTCTGTTGGAAACTTCGTGAACTGTATTGATATATGTTCAATCGCGGCTGGTGACATTTGAAAGTGGTGCGGTGATTGTATGAAATTGTGAACTGTGATGGCTGGAGAGGCTAAATGGAGGACAGGTAAACTGGCAGTGTGTGCTGGCTTTGGTGTATAGAGACAACAAAATAGATGCATAAGGGGTACATATGAAGACATAACAGGTCTCTAATAATCATACAACATAGGGTGTGAGTGTGTGTGTGTGTGTGTTCGTCTCTCTCGCTCATGTTACAGACACCACCAAGTCGAGCGGCTGTCAGCCGCAGTGCCTACCGCCCTCTACCCCAACCAGCTGAGCCCGTCTGTACTGCAATTGAGTGACAAGCTTTCTAATAGCTCAGAGGTGGAAAGTTTGGCAGTAAATTAAATCAAATTAATTTGCCTGAGTTCTGTGTATTCTTTGCATTGTGCTTTCACTCACCAGCACGGCCCGGTCCTAAAAAATAAGTGCATGTTGGCCCCACTGTTACCCCACCACCAAAAATTCACTATTGAGTAGGACTTGAAAGCTACCCCCTTGGATGCTCCAATAAGAATTTCATCGCCAGGCCTTAACCCTGAAAATATCCCAGCCCCTCGAGACACACCAGCACACCTTTGAGCCAACAGGCACTCCGAAAAGGCCATCTGTGTTCTATATGAACCACCCCCCCAAAAAAAAAAAATGATGTCATGAATGTCAATTTGATCCGTTTTAAAGAGGCAGTCATTGAAATGTAAAAATTGCATCCTCTTACAGTCTTACGTCATACGCAGTCACCAACCCAACAATAAAGGCTTGGGGGTATTTCCTTGAGGACTGACACCCTGTTGGGTTGTCAAGCCTAACGTGACAACATCATTCTCCCTTTAAACACTTGCTACTCCATTGCAGGATTCGCAATGGACCGAAAGGCATGCAGTGGACGCTAGAAACTCCTCCCGCCCTCACAAAACCGCACCCCTGAGTCCTGATCAATGTACACTGCTGCTCTTCTACATTAATAATCAGACCCTCCAGGATTTCGCGATTTCGCGTTTGCCGCGAAATCAGCACTTTTGTTAGAATGCCTCGATTTTTACAAAAGTGCTGCGAAATCAGCACTTTTGTAAAAATGCGTGATTTTTACAAAAGTACCAGTGAAATCAGCACTTAAATGTCACAAAAAAACTTGTTTCACAACAATATTGCAGCAAGAGCGTGCAGCATCATAGACCCAAATAACAAAGAGTTACTTTAGCAGCACCTGCACTGTGCATCAGGAAAGCTACTTCCCTAAACATTTTGAAACCTGAACTCAAATGTTTTCTAGAAAGAAAGTAAATGTATCATATTTATAGAATGGCATTTTTTATTTCAGCTTTTGTAAGGCCTACCAAAGGTACTGTAATTCTGAATGTGTTCGTGAAATTTCAGTCCCACGTGATGACACTTGGTATTTTGTCATCAGACCCGAACTGTCCATTTTTCACTGGGCGTTCCCCCGACAGGCTAGAGTCATTGGAGGCTGGTTGTTATGGCAGGGGGGCTCTGTGGGCGCCTCAGCCACTTACTCCTGTTTTCACAGGTAATTGCAGCAGGCACAGGTGGTCTTCAGGACCGAGAGAGAGAGGACAGAGAGCGAGAAGTGAGAGAAAGAGATAGATAGGGAGAGAGGGAGATGTGAGAGGTGAAGAGAGCGGAGCTAGGATTTGCCAGGACTGATTTTGGCTTTTAGGACATCCCTGTTTTTTGACCAATTCATCACTTTGGGCTACATGTATGAATAGTGGAAATAGTGATTGCCTAATTACGATTTTCTGTGAATTGCAATTAGGTAATCACTATTCCTAATGTGTGAAACTTTATGAGTTTCATTTAGCAATTCATAGTGTGCTGCAAATTGATCTACCTGATGAATATTAATAAGATAGGTTGCAATTTGAAACACACTTTGAATCACTAAAATCACAGGGATGGTGGCCTGCTGGGGTTAGATGACAACCATATTCGTGATTGCTTTAAAATAAAGCAATATTTTTTTTGTATGCAGCCCAATCTCCTTATAGGAAAAAAGGGTTGCATTTTAAAAAGCAAAACTAAAAGTTTTGTTTTAATTTTTAAAGAGCAGGCAGTGGTTCGTGGGTCCACTGCCTGCTCTAAAAAAAGTTTTAACTACCATTCCCAAAGAGGCTCCTCATTTGCGAATGGGTTATCCTCTACTTGAATTAGATGGTAGAATGCACATTTTTCATGACTGCATTTCAGTTCAAAACATTCTTACACACCCAGCCTCAAGTTTACCTGACTGCAAGCGCAGCCAAGCACATCTTCCCAGTGAACTCTTCTCCAAGTGCACCCAGTCCAGAGTACCCTGAACCACAAGTGATACCAACCCAAGCACATCCAACACCCAAGTGTACTCAACCACAAGCACTCTCAATTGCATACTCAGAGTGAACCCAACACAAAAGCATCTAGTGCCAAGAACCCTTAAGCTCAACTGCTTCCAACTATCACAGACCCAAGTGCATCTAACCACAGTCAAACCCAAGAGCACCGAACCCAAGTTCCCACAACCGAAAAGTGCATGCAAACTCAAGCGCACCAGACCCCAAGTGCACCCGGGCAAAAAAGCACACATCTCAGAGGGCACCCAGCGTCAAACACATCTAGCCACAAGCACACCTTCCTCAGGTACACTCAGCTCTCAGGACATGCCCAGTGTGTGACGGGCCCCAAAAACATAATGCCCCCGAGGCCCGCCGCACACTGGGCACGTGGCTGGCCCAACAACAATTTTTTTTATGCCAGGAGGGGCCCGCCGTGTGCCCTGTGTGCGGTGGGCTCCAGAGGCATAAATTTCAAAATAAAGTGCCACAAAATGCCGCTAAATTTTTATATTTGTGCCGCTAAATTTCCATATTTGTGCCGCTAAATTTGCTAATCCATGCTGCAATATCCTGGGTGATCTGAATAATGCAGTGCATGTTACAGACACCACCAAGTCAGGCTGCTGTCAGCAGCAATGCCTACCGCCCTCTACCCCAACCGGCTGAGCTCGTCTGACTTGAGCACTCCCGGCCAGGCCAGGCCCGGCTGGTAAGGTATCTCAGGGGGTGGAGTGCTGAGCTCAACGAGGCATGTGTAGCCTGCAGACTTGAGTTGCCGAAGGGAAAACCAGCCTTTCATTCTTCCGAGGTCATTCCAACATGCTTCACTGCGTTAGGCAGCAGTACTTCTGAGTATTCAAGCGGCAGGAGGCCATTGAGTGTGTGGCCTAAATCGCCTGCACTGTTATGCACCCTGCCATCGAGACCCCCAAAAGTGACACCAGACAACTCTGCAGGGAGAGATTCGGCATTATCAGACAGTGGGAGTTATGGTCAGCCCCAGTTCAAAATTCTTTACACCCTAAGAAACACTTGCAGTTTTAGTGGTGAAATCTGGTGGCAGCTTCCCGGATTAAACCCGGCCTCCCCAGTGAACAGATTCTATTTCACTGAGAGACAGTCAAAGCCGGCATGACGGGGAGGTTTGGGGGCGGAAATGGGGTGGTCGCGGGGGGAAGGCAGGAGGGGTTTAATGAAAAGATAAAATTAAATAAAAATTACCGTTTCACGCCACCTGAGCTTCTAGATGGGTCCGACTCCCACTGTCCTGCGTTTTCGAATTCAATTTCCTGCAGTTCTCATCTTCATCGCAGGAAAGGCAGCCTCCCTCCCTTCCCTCCACCAATGATTGGTGAGGCACATCGGAGAGCACCCCAGCCGGGCCATTTTCTCTATGTAGGCTGACATAGCCGCCTACATACACAAAAAGGTAGAGTGGGAGGTCCTGCTCAAGGGCAGGGGTGAGTGGTTTGTCTATTGCTGTGCATACTCACTGTTTGGCCGGCCCCAAGCCAACAAAACAGTCAGTATGCGCAACAGTGGGCAAGCCACTCCCCCCTGCCCTCGAACAGGACCGCCCACCCCCAACAAGGCACTTTTGCTTTCTCGCAGTGTGAGAAGCAGAAACATAAATGGTGGTAGTTATTCCATTTATGTTTCTGCCTTCTCGCACTGCGAGAAAGCAGTGGGGTGAGGCTCCCACACCCCAATGTGGGAGCCTTATGAGCATAGTACTCATCCTCATAAATGCCTTTTGGTAGTGCTGAGCTATGTTGCCTCATATCTCCAAGAAGCAAAACACAAGAGAAGTGTAAATGCACATTTAGGAGTAATGTTATTTGGTCAATGTCTGGTAATTCATCAATTTACTTGTGATAGTTAAAGGTTCAACTTTTAGACTAAAGGTCCATATGTTATGGTCAGAGCAATACAATTTGAGAATACCTGCCAGGAAGACACTTAAAAACAATTCTCAATGGTAGGTTATGCTTGGTGGTAAAAACTATTAATTTGTGTTAGACTTTGCATGCTTGGCGTAATTTCCCCAGAATATTTGCCACTACCTCCTGTATTTTTGATGCTGTGCTGGATTTAGTTTTTGCTGGCTTAGATGCTTTGGGCACTTTGCCACTGCTGATCAGTGCCAAAGTGCAAGTGCTCCCTATACACATTGGTATTACAATTGTTTTTCCATGATTGGTATATTGATTTACTGTTAAGTCCCAAGTAAAGTGCACTGAGTGTGCCAAGGGCCTGTACATTAAATTCAACTAGTGGATCCGCAACACTTATGGTGCACCCTCATAAGTAGCCTGCAAATGTAACTCAGACCTGCCACTGCAGTGTCTGCACACCTGGCAAGTGCGCCCACTTCCCAGGCCCTAACATTCCCTATTCCTACATGCAAAACACCCCTCAGGTAGGCCCAGGTAACCCCATGGGCACGGTGCAATGTATGTGAAAGGAAGGACATGTACTGGTGTGTGTGACATGTCCTGAATGTGAAATACTGCGTGTCTCATTTTGTCAGAACTGGTAACATTCCGTTGGGTTCCTCAGGAGCGGTACCCTCAAGAAGCCCACCTTCCAGCAGCCTTGGCTCAAGCTTAACTGCATTGAGTATCAAAGTGCCTACACAAGGGAATGGAATTAGGGTGGGTACTGCGGGAAGGGAGACCTGGAACGAAACGTTGTCCTTGATTAACTTCCCTTTTGTGTTTCTTAAACTCTTTAACATGGGTTAAGCAATGACAATATACCTGTAAAAGAAAAGCAGGTTATGCATAGAACAGTCGTTGTGTACTTCTTCCCAGGCTTCACTGACAATTTCTGTTCCTAGCTCAAGGATACAATGTCATGGCTAAACAACCATGTTTCAAAGCAAAGCACACATTCATATAAAGAGCCACTTGGCTTTTAGACACAATGTTTTGACTATATTTAACATGGGTTAAGCAATGACAACATACCTGTAAAAGAAAAGCAGGTTATGCATAGAACAGTCGTTGTGTACGTCTTCCCAGGCTTCACTGACAATTTCTGTTCCTAGCTCAAGGATACAATGTCATGGCTAAACAACCATGTTTCAAAACAAAGCACACATTCATATAAAGAGCCACTTGACTTTTAGACACAATGTTTCTATAATGAGGTGCTTTAACCACTGTAAAATATCACAGTGGTACTTTTAACAACCCTTTCTCAATACGCAACACGTTACTTATGCTAATGAGGAAGATTAATATTCAACTGCCCAAGGGAGCGCTTTAGCGCTATGTATCAGAGTTCAAAATATGCAAATGTCCAGAAAGCGCTTCCGCGCGATGGGACTCAATGCCAAAGTCATCAGGTATGCAAATGCTCCCAAGAGCGCTTCAGCGCAATGTGCCTAAGAGTCTTCAGTATGTAGATGTCCAAAAAGCTCTTCAGCGCGATGTACAAAAATGCCAAAATCACCAAACATGTAAAAGCTCAAAAGCACTTCAGCGCGATATGCAACTTTCTTTCAAAATGGAAAATAACAAAAACAGCACGAAGTTCCTTTCACAATGCTGTTGGTTAAAAAAGGAACAATCCTACCCAATTGTAGCTGAGAGAGGATTTACAACCTGGAAAAGAAAACAGAAGTCTTCTTGCTGCAACCAGAATTTTCGTTCAGCAACCGGAGAACAGGAACAGCTGCTGCTCAAGCTCAAGGTTACTCAATAAGCAGAAATGAGAACAAGGCGTGGCCCCCTATTTAAAGGGTTCAGAAAGAAGATTCTAGAACAGGGTGTGGTCCCTATTAGCTTCCAGATCTCAGCTCACAGGTAAAGTACTGGAGCTGACAAGGGACAAAAGGCCTTGATGACATCATAGTCTCCAACAAGCATTGACATAGACAAGTGGCAAAGTCACAACAAGCCTTGGCAAAAGCAATAGAAAACAGTAAACAGGTGCCAGACAAGGTGCCCCAGGAATCTGACGTGGCAGAATCATGATACTTTTTTCACTATTGAAAGCCCATCTGTCCCATAGGCTAACATGGGAGTTACTTTGCAACATCTTACAAGTATAACTTCCCATTGGGACAAGATGGAGAAATAGGGTTTACACACTCTGAACTCAGAATTTAATGACACATCTTTTTGTGAAGATTGTTTTTAAATTGTTTGTTTGAAAATCCCACTTTTAGAAAGTAGGCATTTTCTTATTTAACCATTGTGTGTGCCTCTGCTTATTTGTAGATTCACTGTCTGGTTTTGGAGGGGCTGGGGATGTGCATTCGCTGGCGACAGCCACTAAGGTTGGGTTGAGATGTGCTGAGCTGAGTTGAATAGAACCATGGCTGTATTTAGAGTATTTATGTCAAGCATGATTTATATGTCTTAGTCCTTGCCCTTTTGTATCAAATATAACACATTGTTAATATATAAGAAATACATTATTAATGGAATACATGATTGCATCTGCTATGTTTCCTGTTTTATAAGGAATCTCTTCTCATCTGTTTTTCTATGAGTCAAACTGACAGATTATTGTCCTTAATGAAATTTGTGATGTCTGAACATTACATAGAAATTAAAAAAATATGACCAAGACATTCGAAAATGTTTTCAGTGAGACAGAAAGGTTTAGGTGTAAATAATCCAAGTACTAAAATTTACAAGCCCATAAAAAGACCCAGAAGCATGAAAAAACACCAACTTTAAAGAACCTCTAATATTCACGAACCTCTAACATTCACACAGAGTGGGACGAATGGTGTCGTGCGACATTGCACTATTAAAAAAGCATGCTTCCAATATGTCTCTCAGTGTTAGGCACAAAAGGTGATTAAGCAATATTCATATCTGAAAAGACGTTTTTGAATCAATATAGTTGAAAATACAGACGTAAAATTTACATGTAGCAAGTGGTTGAAATAGATTTGAATATTGAATAGGGACGTGATCAATCTCAAAAATCTTAAAAACATGCAGTGATGGTAAAAATTAGATAGCAGTTGCAGTGTCTCACCTTCATAAAACCGTCAGTGTTGTTGAGTGCAGCAGGATCTGCACAGAAGGAAACTAACATTATAGTTTACGTAATACGAACACTACTTTAATGTTACACAAAGAGCAATTTATTAAGATTGTAAGATGGAATTCCATTTTCCATCTCATTTTAACCATCTGTGTGGAGTTTAGATATTCTATTCATCTTTTTAATGAACCAAGGAACTGTTTAAAATAGTTGGGGATATTTCGGCTCCAACCTGTTTGAATAATAAAGTGGTGGCCTCCCAGGAATTGTGCGATAAAATTGGGAAAGATTGTCAGTTCATTTGTGGAGAATAATACGGTGTAACCATAGAAAACCAGCCCTCATAGCTTCCAGTGGATGCTCAGGTGGAGTGTAAAGTACTCTGCAGTGACCATCACTACAAGGCATATGGGGCAAAGAGGCAAAATACCTACAAGTGCCTTAATGAGCTGCACATCTTATTACTTAAAGATTACAAAAGTCAGATCAAACATGGAGCCAGGACTGTGGACCCCTCTGAAAATAATTATTTGAGAAGATCCCAACTACATCTAATTTACCATGGGCTAGAACATTTAACTGCTCAATCTTGCCTGTACTAAACTGCCTGTAAGTGGGAACTAACATGTGGAGCATTGGACTTTGAATGCCCTATATCTAAGATCTCTTACCTCTAGTAGTGGTCTGAAGTAAGTGATAACGGACATAAAACACTGTACTAAATTCCTCTATAAGTATAAATAAATAGGGGTGGGCGGAATTTGCGTAATAGCGTTACGCAAATCTCCGCGAAGTGGTAAAAAATCTCTGCGAACACGCGGGATTGCTTGTTCGCAATGATTTTTTACTGCTCGCAATCGCTGTTTGCGTGCTCGCTGGGAAATATCTTGCGAACACGCATTTAAGAACGCGAACAAACAAAAAAGTCACAAACTTGCGGAACGCAGAATTTTGGGCACTTTCGTGTTCTTCGCGGAACGCGAAATTACCCGAATTCTACAAATTCCACGAACGGAACGGAATTTACCACCCAGGCCTATAAATAAACAAACAAATAGATAAATAATCGATAAATAAACCAACTCGAGCATGTTTGCAATCCGGTATCGGTTCCTTTAAATAAAACAACAATGCCACTAATGTGCTATAAACACTGATGGATATTGAGCATGGAAGGGGTTGATAGCTAGATTATGGGTGTGTCTTACACCAATGGATGTCATGTAATAAGTGGGTAAAAGTTATCAGGAATGATAATTCATTTCTAGGTCAAAGCAATTTGTGTGAAAATGACAATAAAGCCAACAAAAACGAGTGCCGGACAAAGGAAATAATTTAATGTTAATGTTTCTGTAATCAATGGCATTGATTCATAGCAAAACCTTGATATGTTACCCATCAACTATCTTGCCTCACTTGGTCAACAAATTAGTCTATAAAATCAGAGGCGATACTGATATTTTTTATTATGTGATTACTTAAAATTGTTACAAAACATAAAATGTCTAAAACATATGTTACAGATGCCTTTAGCCGGACATTGTAAAATTGAGGTTGAGCAATAACAAAACTGTACATATCAAATATTTTACAGACTTGTTATTGCTTTTAAGTGTGCTGAGGGCATCATGTGTTTGTGGAGGCATCATGGGGGGAGGTTAGGATGAGGGTAGAATGACAGTGGGAAGAGGAACAGTTTTCTAAGATAGGTTAGACCTGGCCCTTTTTGCAGTTTTATCCCTTAATGTTTCGACTTTTGCCTCCTATTTTTCTGATCCTGTTTTTGTTAGCTCTATGACTCTGGGTACTTTACCACTGCTGATCAGTGCTCAAGTGCATATGCTTTCTGTGTATTTGAAAATCTGATTGGCTGTCCTTGAGTGCCATATTTGATTTACTGGTAAGTCCCTAGTAAAGTGCACTACGTGTGCCAGGGCCTGTAATTCAAATGCTACTAGTGGGCTTGCAGCACCTGTTGTGACACCCACATGAGTAGCCTTAAAAATCTGTCACAGACCTGCAACTGTACTGTTTGTGTGTGCAGTTTTAAACTGCCATGTTGCACTAACTTGCTAGGCCCAAACCTTCGCTTTCCTTATATGTAAGACACCCCTAAGGTAGGCCCAAGGTTCCCCCATGGGCAGGAGGCAGTGTATGTGAAAGGTAGGACATGTACTGGTGTGTGTTTCATTTTTAACTGTTGAAAGATTATCTGTCCCATAGGCTATCATTGGGGCTGCACTGTAACATTTTACATGTGTAACTTTCAATTATATGAAGGGAAAAGCATGGGACAACTATCTAAGCAAGAATTTGAGTTTCTAAAAACAGACTACCCAGTAACTCCACAGCTATATTTAATTCCCAAAATACACAAGAATCCATTCGAACCCCCGGGAAGACCGATCATGTCTATTACCTGGCTCCCGGTTGCTGTGACAACCAAGTGGTAGAGGTGCATATAACACAGTGTATGAGACTGTTGTACCTGATGTAGTGATCAAGGCGGTACACTGCCGAAACGTATCTAGGTCGTTGTAAGGATTAAACTTCTTTAGTGTCACCAGTTCACAGAGTCAGTGCATGTCTGTTTGCCGCCATCAGGATTGGAATACAATATATATATATATATATATATATATATATATATATATATATATATATATATATATATATATATATATATATATATATTACCTACTGGCGTTCGCCAGTAGGTATATATAGTTAGGATTTTTTCCCTATGGGATTTTTGAAAATTCTATGTCTAATAACTTTAGCGTTTGAGGACGGAATCGGCTGAAATTTTCAGGAAAATGGCACATTTTGTTTCTGAGCAGCCCCCGAAAATTTGGTGGGGTTTCGTCAAGGGGGGGGCGATAAAAAAGGGGGGTCCCAAAACGCGTTTTTCCCATTCATTTTTCCATAGGGCGGTTGGACTCACTTTTAGCTCGAACGGCTGAATGGATTTGCACGAAACTTGGCAAAATTGTAGGGACTGTTAGCCCGATGTGCCTTTGCTAGGTCTCAATATATGTGCTCCAGTAGTTTTTGAGAAATTAACGTTCAAAACAAGATATATATCTGTAACAGCGCTCCGGGCAGCGATCCGGTCCGCTTACTTTTCGCGAAACTGAACTTTGCGCGCAGAAAGCTGATTGGCTCTCCGGTGTCTGTCAACATTCTAAACAGTCCGGAGCGGCCGCCATCTTATCTCTCGGTAGGATCGAGAGAGAAGAAGAGGTGAAAAACAAAGGGGGAATTTATTGAAAGGGGGCAAGGTATACCCCTCTTGACCCCCTAGGAATGTTGTTGGGGTTATTAAAGGGTCCCGTGGGGAAAATAAAAAAACGAACTGGGCCGCAAACTGGTAGCGAAACGGGAATTCGCCATTTTGTGCTTCGTTTTAATTGTTTAGAGACAAAAATTATCGCCGCACATCGGCCAAAATGCATGAATATCGCTGAAAAGTCAGCGATATTCATGCATTATCCAGCAAATGCTCTTAGCCATGTTATCCACCTTCCATTGGATAACATGGCTAAAAACTGCTCTGTGCGTGAGCTTTTTTTTTTTTTTTTTTGCTGCGTGACGTGTGTTAACGTTCGATTCGATGGAAATCAGGAAGTGTTGACCACCATTTTGTCACTGCGAGTAAATATTTTGTTATAAATGAATCCTTATTGATAAACATTGTCTGCGCCATCTTGCGTTTTTGTCCAATGCCACAATTTTGTCGTGCACGGCAGCCATTTTAGATGCCTTGACCAGGGCCACTCTCTGCACTCCGCCGATCCTCAGCATGGCTCCCCACCCTCGCAAGCATCTCCGCCACGCACTGGTCACCCCCACTCTTTCTCTCATGCATGGGCCATATACTTCCCCCCATCTGCGCTGCTCTTCTCTGAGAATCACACCCTGTGCCCGCCCGACACCTCCCTTTCACCCTATTCACTACCGCACCCTCTGACACTCCTCTTCCTCTGTGTCCGATTGTCCAGGCCGGACGTAGGCTATCACCTAGCCCTGCGGATGTAGTTTATGGCCCCAGCTGTAGAGGATCCAGACATGCCAACCCTCCCGATTCAGGCGTGAGACTACTGATTTCAGTGCTAGTCTCCCGCCTCCCGATTCCTGCAAGCAAAAACCCGGGGGCATATTACCAACAACTAGCGATAATTTTTGTCTCTAACTTGTTTAGAGACAAAAATTATCGCCGCACATCGGCGAATTTTATCGCACATAAACCTTGCTATTAGCAAGGTTTATCGCAAATGCGATAAAAAACGGCCGCAATGCATGAATATCGTTGAAAAGTCAGCGATATTCATGCATTATCCAGCAAATGCTCTTAGCCATGTTATCCACTTCCCATTGGATAACATGGCTAAAACTGCTCAGGGCAGGTGTTAGCTTTTGGAGATATTCCCGCTTAGCGCCAATATCTCCAAAAGTTGGTAATAGGAGATAGCGATGTTAGCGACTGTTTCCAGTCGCTAACATCTTGGCACGCCCACTTTGCATGTCATTAGTGATAAATATCACTGACATGCAAAGCGGGGCCCAAGATGGTCGCTATCTCCTTTTAGCTGTCACTAACTGGTGTTAGCGACAGCTTGGTAATAGGGAGATAATTTTATCTCCGCTTTCTTGGCTTTTAAAGCCAAAAAAGCGGAGATAAACCCCCTTGATAATATGCCCCACGATTCCTCGGGGGTTTCAGCTGACAGGGCTTGGTATTGTGTTACGTGCTAATTTTTCTTGGAAACGTCAGAGGGTCGATGCAGGGGTTCTAGAAGGGGTGATAAACCATTTAAGCCTCATGAACAAGCGCATGGTCTTTTAAAGATTTGTGAAGTACTCGGGGCGGCGGTGTGTGTGTGCCCTCTTTCAGGAGCGGGCGGGGGGGGCACTGCCAGCAACTTGCCAGGCCAGGCAGTGTTCAACACGTGCATCACCCTTTCTCTGCCTGCTATTGCGCTCCATGCTTCGGAAAGGTAAGAAAAAGAACGTGCATTTGAGTTTGAAATGTCCGATCTTGTAGCAGTACACTTGCAAAGCCCACACATGACAATAACCCGATTCAAGGCCCCATTCACCCGATTTTTTAAACATATATAGCACTCCAACAAAGTTAGATTTTAAAACTTTATTAACATTTAACTATAATGAACGGAACAAAAACTGTAAAAACATTTAAACATTTTTCACCCAAAAAAGCAACAATGGTCAGAAGCTGTCTTTTGTGCGAATAGTCCCAAGGCAGCACAACGTGCAGAGTTCTGGACGGCACCCAGGTGATGTCGCCTGGGTGCCGCACTGGTTTTGGGATCCTACAATGCTGCTCCGAAAATTGGCGTGGGGCGTCCCGGGTGGGGCGGGGGGAGGCCTCGTCAGTAGCGGTCTGTTGTGCGAATAGTCCCAAGGCAGCAGAACGCGCTGAGATGTTGATGGCACCCAGGTGATGTCCAGTAAACTGCCGCACTGGTTTTGGTATCCTACAATGCTGCTCCGAAAATTTGTGTGCGGTGGCCCGGGGGGGGGGCGTGGGGGAGGCGGCGTGAACGGGCCTCCCCAGGTGGCGGCCATCCAGCTGAGTTGCGCCCGCTCTTGCGGCTACAGCGTCTCGCTCACCATGTTGTTGAGTTGCTCCCACTCTTGCAGTGCAGCGATAGGCGGCTGCCACATGACTCTTAAAATGGCGGACGGCTCTTCAGTTTTGGGCCTGGTCCACTGAAATGGCCCTGGGACACCTTGGAACTCGGACGCTTGCCTGCTAGGGCTTGGGGTCCATTCTCGAAAAGCGTCCCCTCAGCCGTGAAGATTCTACAAAAGTCTTGGGGGCCCCCGACTCCCGCAGGCTTCCGGTGGGGAGCGGCTGCCATGATTGCTCGCGGAATGACCACGACGGAGCCACGAGATGGTGGTGCTCTCATGCTGACGCCAGCTTCAGTCTGAATGATCCAGAAACAAGGTGTGGCTTTCATCGTTTGGGAAAAAAAAATGTTCTAAACCAATGAAAAGTGTTATTTTTAGGTCATATGACCAAGCCTTCCATCTTTAGGAAACCAAAAGTAAAATGATCCAATGAAAAGTTTTATAAACAAGTCACATGGGTTCCATGTTCAAATATCGTTAACATAAATATCGTCTGATAAAAATATCGTCACTAAAACATCGTTTACATAAATATCGTCATCCTATACTTAAACTACAATTCACACAAATATCGATATTTTTTTATCGACAACCCTAATATCGTTCAAACTAATATCGACTACTTAAATATCGACTACTACATTATCGACTTTATTTTAAATAACATTACCTTTGACATATATATCGACTACACTAACATCGACGACCTATGTGCTCTAAAAATATACAAAAAATATTGTCGTTTTATTTATAACTCGAAATGCACTATTCTTGAATTTACTCATTTTTTAAAATATTTTTTTAACACAACTATGAACACATATTATTTTTTTGTTTTCCTATTACTTATTTGTAACATAAAATATTAATATAGTGAATTTTTTTTTACTTTTACTGATACTATATTACACTCCGATGGCCTAAATATGATAAACGTTTCTTTATTTTCAACATATAAACGATTTAAATATTACACAAAAATGTAACTTATAACACATTTTAAAATATTCTTTTACAAACAAACAGTGAAACAACATAGTCTTACGAAAATAACGGTTTTCCCATGCCAAATAACGTTCTCAACCAATGAATTTGAATTTTCACTAATTGAACCAATCAAAAAGTACCATTAATTAACTCACTAATATAAATACAATGACACACTTAACGTAATTTACCATTTTTGGCCCAACCTTGGAGAAAAACGGTTACCTTGCTGAGAGAAGAGAATACAAACCAACGACTACAACTACAATACATCACACTACACTTCAAGTAAGTTAAATACCATTTTTTCTTCGAAGTTACTATAAGTAGATAAAGTCCCTATTTTTAAAACTGTTGATCTTTAGAGTGAAAACTAAACATGTTGAACTTATCAACAACGACAATACAGTTACATGTAAAAACATTTATAAACTACCTTATCCATGTCTATTTAGATAGCTGATAAAAATTATTTAAACTTGCTAAGTAAATGTACAATGTAAATAATATGTATCCAACTATTATCATCCAAATACTACAAGTAACACAATGATAATTTTTTCCACAGACTCTACAAAATTATTTGCCTATCTACAACTACACTACCAACATCCTCTACTACATCAAGTAAGTATAGTCAGTATATCTATAACAATTCAGAAAGTAAAATGATACACCTATTACACTAAAGTATTTCTTTCTATTATTCTTTAACACTACTACAGAACGTAAAAGGGAGACAATTCTGAAAAAGAATAAAAGGTTTACCAGTGAAGCCACATAGTAAGTATATGTTTACACTTTTGCCTAGTCTTATACACACCTCTAAAATGGTGTTCAATGTTCTAAAAAAGACATATATATATTTCCACAGATCTACCTTAGACATGGCAACTGGAGCTACTTTCATTACTTCGCAAAAAGGAAAACTAATGCTGAGCTACATGGGTTACACCTACACCCAAGAAAGAGTGAAAGCTAATAAGACCCATTGGAAATGTAGTAAATATTACTCAAATGCATGCTATGGTAGAGCAACAACTGTTGATAACAATGTGGTAAATGTACGTGAGCATAACCACCCACCAAATGTAACTGAAGTGGAAGTGAGAGAAGCACTAGAAACATTGAAAGATGCTAGTACAGGATCACAAGAAACAAGCACTAGCATTTAACATGTAACAGGACAGCTACCTTCTATTCCCAACTTAAAGAGATTAATTGCTAAAACTAAACGTGCTTCTGATCCAACTCCACCAACACCAGAAAGTTTTCAGGATATAAAAATATATCCAGAATATACCATTACACATAATGAGGATAAATTCTTAATGTATGACAACAACAGTCATGACAAAAGAATTTTACTTTTTGCTACTAATAGTAATTTGCAAAAGCTTAAATCATGTGAAACATGGATGATGGACGGGACTTTTAAAGTTTGTCCCAAACCTTTCTATCAACTTTACACCATTCATGGGGAATACCAAGATACAAATATACCTCTAATTTATACTCTGCTGCCAAACAAAACAAATACTACCTACGTTGAAATTTTAACAACGATCAAAGAATTAACTGATAATTACTATCCTCAAAGAATTGTAATTGACTTTGAAATGGCCATGATTCAAGCTATCCTTAAAATATATCCCCATACCTCCATACAAGGTTGTTATTATCACTACAACCAAAGCATATGGAGGCACTTACAAAAATCAACTTTAAGCATTGAATATTGTACAAACAGTAACTTTGCTTATCAAATAAAGAAGTTGATAGCATTAGCATATGTACCAACAACAGAAGTAGCTAACTACTACAATTTATTAATTGACAGCCCTTTCTACCGCACCAATGAAAAAAAGCTCACTCCCTTCTTAGACTACTTTGAAGATACATGGGTTGGAAGATTACATCGTTCAGGCCACCGTAGACAACCTAAATTTCAAATTCCATGGTGGAATGTCTATGCTAGTACAATAGCCCAAAAAGCTAAAACTAATAACGCAGTTGAAGGATGGCATAATGCCTTCCAAGCGACTTTAGGAAGAAGTCAACCAACACTTCACAAACTGATCCAAAGCATTAAAAAAGAGCAAAGCTACCAAGAACTCAGAATAGAGCAATCACTTTCAAAAATTGGCCCTAAACTAAGTAAACAAACATTAAACATGTACGAATATCTCCAGCAAAAAACTAGAATGTACCCAAGTATAGAAGGTCTAGCATACTTAGATCTAATAGCTAAATCAATCCTTTAAATATAAATTCCCAAAAAGTGAGCAAAGGACAATTAAAAATAATATGTAGTTAAATATTGTAATATTATGTCATGTAAAATAATAAATAATATATTTTTACAAGGCATAATAATATAACATTTAACTAAACAGTAGACTATACCACAATGCAACTCAAAAGTAAATATCACTTTTACTTACGGTTCTGCTGCTGTAGAATATGTTCCATGATGATGATTTCCACAGGAATAATACCAAAAGCTATCCATATCCAATATCGAAAAATCCCAACAAAATGCAAAAAATACAACTGTTTGATAATACTCCCGTTGCAATCCTCTCGAATTGGAAACCATAAAAAAGTAGATAAATCTTCACGAGTAAAAAAAGTAGAGACCCCGAAAACGCAGGACATTTTCAAAAATATGTACCTGCTTAAAAAAAAAACGTCACAGTCCATCTGCTCACCAAAACGAAGACCTGTAAATTATCGGAAAAATAACAAACCTCAAAACATTGGAAATACGCATAGCCTACACATAGCATATAACACATAAAAACAATCTGAATTCATCCATTAATACAACAGTAAACGTTACTTTTGTTCGAACTACCTCACAAAGTACGCTCTCCATAAAGACGCAAAATAACACGTAATTCGCACATAATATGTAAAGTACTACACATATGTACACGTACACACTACAACTATCACTAAACTTAAGTTAAATATGTTTAAAAGTAAAGTGAAACAAACTTTCCTTCACCAACAAGAAACAGCTCCCAACCGCGAGCTTCCGTTTTCTAAAATGACCCAAACAACGATGTTGATAGACTAAAAAGTGAAGTTCCAAAAAGTAAAATGGCTGCATAATAAAAACTAAAATAGGACAAAATACCCTTTAACTAAAAAATAAATTGTATTAAATAGCATAATATATGTAATATGTATTAAAAAAAAAAATTCTTGTTAAAAAACATATGAATATTGTAAAAGAGACATTAATATGTTTAAAAGAGTTATGTATTAATTGTTTTTTATTAAAAAAATGTATTTCATTGTTAAATATTTTTCTCAGATATTACAAAATGTAAATTTATGTTATGTACATATCTTGATAAAAACAATGCCATAATAAATATGTAATATATTAAATTTTATTAATAATTATTAAAATTTAATATAATAATTTATGTACAATACAAACAGTATTTATGTAAAAAAATGCTATATAATTTGTGACCAAAAATTATGTAAAATGTTTTTTCAAAAATTGTAATATCTTTGCAATACCAAATTAAACTCTCAATAAAAAAAAAATTAAAATGTGTTTCTTAATTTTGACTTGTCATATTAATGTAAAAATGTTATAAAACTGTTTTTAATGTATATTTATGAAATGAATATCACTACATAACATATATGATTCTTATTAAAAATAATGAATAGATACTGCTGAATTAAAAATAATAATAATTCTGCTGGACAGTAAACCATAATAAATTACTATTCTAACTCCAATCCAACATAAGTCAGGGAAAGTGCTGGATAATAAACCATAATAATTTACTATTCTAACTCCAATCCAACATAAGTCCGGGAAAGTGCTGGATAATAAACCATAATAATTTACTATTCTAACTCCAATCCAACATAAGTCATGGAAAGTGCTGGATAGTAAACCATAATAAATTACTATTCTAACTCCAATCCAACATAAGTCAGGGAAAGTGCTGGATAGTAAACCATAATAAATTACTATTCTAACTCCAATCCAACACAAGTCAGGGAAAGTGCTGGATAGTAAACCATAATAAATTACTATTCTAACTCCAATCCAACATAAGTCAGGGAAAGTGCTGGATAATAAACTATAATAATTTACTATTCTAACTCCAATCCTACATAAGTCAGGGAAAGTGCTGGATAGTAAACCATAATAAATTACTAGTCTAACTCCAATCCAACATAAGTCTAGGAAAGTGCTGGATAATAAACCATAATAATTTACTATTCTAACTCCAATCCAACATAAGTCAGGGAAAGTGCTGGATAGTAAACCATAATAAATTACTATTCTAACTCCAATCCAACATAAGTCAGGGAAAGTGCTGGATAGTAAACCATAATAATTTACTATTCTAACTCCAATCCAACATAAGTCAGGGAAAGTGCTGGATAATAAACCATAATAATTTACTATTCTAACTCCAATCCAACATAAGTCATGGAAAGTGCTGGATAGTAAACAATAATAAATTACTATTCTAACTCCAATCCAACATAAGTCAGGGAAAGTGCTGGATAGTAAACCATAATAAATTACTATTCTAACTCCAATCCAACATAAGTCAGGGAAAGTGCTGGATAGTAAACCATAATAAATTACTATTCTAACTCCAATCCAACATAAGTCAGGGAAAGTGCTGGATAATAAACTATAATAATTTACTATTCTAACTCCAATCCTACATAAGTCAGGGAAAGTGCTGGATAGTAAACCATAATAAATTACTATTCTAACTCCAATCCAACATAAGTCTAGGAAAGTGCTGGATAGTAAACCATAATAAATTACTATTCTAACTCCAATCCAACATAAGTCTAGGAAAGTGCTGGATAATAAACCATAATAATTTACTATTCTAACTCCAATCCAACATAAGTCAGGGAAAGTGCTGGATAGTAAACCATAATAATTTACTATTCTAACTCCAATCCTACATAAGTCAGGGAAAGTGCTGGATAATAAACCATAATAATTTACTATTCTAACTCCAATCCAACATAAGTCAGGGAAAGTGCTGGATAGTAAACCATAATAAATTACTATTCTAACTCCAATCCAACATAAGTCAGGGAAAGTGCTGGATAGTAAACCATAATAATTTACTATTCTAACTCCAATCCAACATAAGTCAGGGAAAGTGCTGGAAAATAAACCATAATAATTTACTATTCTAACTCCAATCCAACATAAGTCATGGAAAGTGCTGGATAGTAAACAATAATAAATTACTATTCTAACTCCAATCCAACATAAGTCAGGGAAAGTGCTGGATAGTAAACCATAAAAAAAATACTATTCTAACTCCAATCCAACATAAGTCAGGGAAAGTGCTGGATAGTAAACCATAATAAATTACTATTCTAACTCCAATCCAACATAAGTCAGGGAAAGTGCTGGATAATAAACTATAATAATTTACTATTCTAACTCCAATCCTACATAAGTCAGGGAAAGTGCTGGATAGTAAACCATAATAAATTACTATTCTAACTCCAATCCAACATAAGTCTAGGAAAGTGCTGGATAATAAACCATAATAATTTACTATTCTAACTCCAATCCAACATAAGTCAGGGAAAGTGCTGGATAGTAAACCATAATAAATTACTATTCTAACTCCAATCCAACATAAGTCAGGGAAAGTGCTGGATAATAAACCATAATAATTTACTATTCTAACTCCAATCCTACATAAGTCAGGGAAAGTGCTGGATAATAAACCATAATAATTTACTATTCTAACTCCAATCCAACATAAGTCAGGGAAAGTGCTGGATAGTAAACCATAATAAATTACTATTCTAACTCCAATCCAACATAAGTCAGGGAAAGTGCTGGATAGTAAACCATAATAAATTACTATTCTAACTCCAATCCAACATAAGTCAGGGAAAGTGCTGGATAGTAAACAATATACATATTACAATTAAAATTTCGTGACAATTTCAAATTTTGATGTGTAAATTTCGAATTCTGATTACATTTCTAATTTGTTCTTTATTTTCGATTTTTTAATACATATTATCTAATTTACTACCCACCCTTATCCCCTATTATACCAATAACCCGCTACTAAAATATTAATATGAAAATGTTCACTATCATTACAAAAATAATTTCGTTAAAATTTCTAATTTGTATTGTTAAATTTCTATTTCTGATTTATTTTCGATTTTTTATCTTTATTTTTTATTAATTTTCAAATTAATACCCACCCTTAGCCCCTAAAATACCAATGAACAACTACTAAAATTTAAATATGAATTATTAATTAATGATTACAAATAAAATTTCGTGAAAAAATCTATTTAGAAATTTTAAATTTCGAATTCTGATTAAATTCCTAATTTGTTCATTTTTTATATTTAATTTTAAATTACTACCCACCCTTATCCCCTATAATACCAATAACCCGCTACTAAAATTTTAACAAATCTTTTGTAAAAAATATTTTTTTATAATTATTATTATTAAAAGTATTTTTCTAAATTTTTTTAAAAATTAATAAATATTTTTTTTTATTTTTTTAAAACATTATATTTTTTGTCGATATTATATACAACGATTTTTTAGTCAACGATATTCTATTCATCGATATTTTTGTTTGACGATATTTATGTCATTCTAACAAAACGATATTTTTTACAACGATATTTACTAAGACGATATTTTTTTCTTTCGATATTCTTACCACGATATTAATGCTAGTCGATATTTTCCCGTCGATATTCTATCTTAATACCAGTCACATGACCTGTTATGCGGCATAGGGCTACAAAAAGCGTAGAAAATCCGTTGGCACGTGAGGCGGCGTCAGTAGCGGACCGATGTGCGAATAGGCCGAAGGCAGCACAACGCGCCGAGATCCGGATGGCACCGAGTTAGTGTCCAGCAAGTTGCCGCACTGGTGTGGCCATCCTACAATGCTGCGCCGAAAGACGGCGTGTCCAGCTGAGTTGCGGTCACTCTTGCGGTACAGTGACTCGAACGCGCCGAGATCCGGATGGCACCGAGGTGGTGTCCAGCAAATTGCCGCACTGGTGTGGCCATCCTACAATGCTGCGCCGAAAGACGGCGTGTCCAGCTGAGTTGCGGTCACTCTTGTGGTACAGTGAGTCGAACGTGCCGAGATCCGGATGGCACCGAGGTTGTGTCCAGCAAGTTGCCGCACTGGTGTGGCCATCCTACAATGCTGCGCCGAAAGTCGGCGTGAGGTGCCCCGTTGGCTTATGAGGTGATGTCAGTAGTGGACCGATGTGTGAATAGGTCGGAACCAGCACAAGGCGCCAAGATCCGAATGGCAAGTCCTGGATGTTGAGTGCCTCAGTTGAGAGTTCTGAGCAGTGCTTGTAAGACTGTCTGAAGCTTATTTGCACCTGCTGCAGCTTCACTATTGCCCTGGTGTGGCCAAAGGTCGCACATGACATAGGCGGCCGGCTCCCGAGGTCCGGCTGAACTTTTTTCCTTTTCCTTTCTGCTTCTTTTCCTACAATCCGTTTCATCTGAAGACACAACCAGGTCCCTGAATGTGTGCAGGGGGACGCTTTTGATTGAATGAAAATGGCGGCTTGACACAAAGCTGACTCAAGCGTTGCTGTTGATGCTATACAGACAAAAATTGGTTTTCAGTTTGTACATTCTTCAGGATTTTTTTTTCTATCCAAGTCTGATTGAGAGTTTGTAGAAAAATGGCTTCAGATTTTCCACATACTACTCTTCAACATTCTTCCTAAATGTAACAATGTGAAACTCACTAGGAGAACGGCTGTTTCTGTTTCCTTTCAAAATGCTGCCAAGAATATTTTCTGAATGGAAGACACCATCTTGTAGCATAAAGGGCCGAAAGGGGTTCTGGTCTGGCCGATGGTTGGTGGAGACATTTTGACTATATCTTGGACCTGCCCGGACTCGCCCAAAATGGCGCCGGTATAAATGGGACTCGTAACTCCTTGCCCGCAAATGTATATCTAGAAAATGTTATTGTAAGTGGCCCTGTCGTATTTTAATTACAAAATGTACGTCCACCGATTCCGCAACTGTTAGACACCTTTGTTCTTGCAACCTAATGGCCCGCTCGTTACGTTCCTCTACAGTGTAAATGTCTCCTCATCATATACGATTTCAGTTTGCTCCGTGGCCGGCCCACGTGGTTATAGGCCCGTATTTGTATACTGACATTTTCACAATAAAGGTTTTTAAAACAAAACACGGTAGTAGTATTTACATTGGTAAAGTTTTTACTTTTAGTCACTGTTTTCGAATCAGTAAAAGGCAAGTGAAATAAAGCAGTCCAATTACATGACGGATAAAAGGTATAATATGTAGGAACGCAGTAAAGATAAATGGTCAAGGGCAGTTGTGTTTTCCACTCCTGCAACATAAAGTGATCGATAAGAATCTGATAATCAGGCGTATCGGCGACTAAGACAGCAGGCCGAATCTCTTTTACTCAACGGCTCCGTCATGGAACGAAGAAACGCCCTTTTTCTCGAAAAAGGAATATATTTTACTTGCAGGACAGTTGTAAATTTTCCGGGAAAGTACATTAGCCTGGAATATTATAACATATGTTTAAAAAAAAATAATGTTCGAAAACAATAAAAAGCGTAATTTTTAGGTCATATGACCAAGCTTTTCATCATTAAAATAACAAAAGTAAAATGAACCAATGAAAAGTTTTATTAACAAGTCACATGACCTGTTATGCTTACGTTACGCGCTGCGCGCCGCGCCTCGGATCACTTCCGGGTGCGCTAACGCGGCGTGTCATATAACGCATTACGCGACAACGTAGGTCAAGAATATAGTCAAAATGTCTCCACCAACCAGCGTTCGGAACGCAACCCCTTTCAGCAGTCCAAAAAGTTCTGTTAAATGACAACAGAGGGGACAGGCAACAAGAACCATCAGTCAAAGAGGGGAGGGCAAGTTCTTCTCTTCCGGGTCATGTTGGGGCGCTACCGGAACTGATCGAATTGGTAGTCTACAGTGTTTCTGGATGTTTCAGACTAAAGCTGGCGTCAGCATGAGAGCACTACCATCTCGTAGCTCCGTCGTGGCCATTCCACGAGCAATCATGGCAGCCGCTCCCCACCAGAAGCCTGCGGGAGTCGGAGGCCCCCAAGACTTTTGTAGAATCTTCACGGCTGAGGGGACGCTTTCGAGAATGGGACCCAAGCCCTATCAGGGAAGCGTCCGAGTTCAAAGGTGTCCCAGGGCCATTTTAGTGGACCAGGCCCAAAACCGAAGAGCCGGCCGCCATTTTGAGAGTCCTGTGGCAGCCGCCTATCGCTGCACCGCAAGAGCGGGAGCAACTCAACTACATGATGAGCGAGACGCTGTAGTCGTAAGAGCGGGCGGTAAACAGCTGAATGGCGGAAGAGGCACAGTGTAGCAAAAGCGGGCGGAATGGCAACTGAAACGGTAAAGGGGCGTCCCACTACAGCGTGTCTTCAGGTCAAACGGATTGTGGGACAAGGTCCCACAGAATTGAAGAGTCATCAAAAGGCAAAAAGTTCCGCCGGACCCCGGGAGCCGGCCGCCTATGTCGGGGGCGATCTCAGGCTACACCAGTGCTATAAGACTTGGGGAGGGTGTCGGAGCCAAGCGTCTTCTCCGAGTCCATGGCCATCACACCGCTCCTCAGGGGCCTCCGTCAAGCTGTTTAAGAAGGTAACATATCACATTGTTTTCAAATGCAGTCAGGTCCACAAACTTAACTATGGCACCCAACATCCAGAACTTATGCCATTTGAGAATGGCAGTGACATTGAAGCAACTCAGGGACCAAAACCATTAACGTACTTTCACGTATGAAAATCTTACTTGGGGAGGGGGCAGGAGCGAAGCGCCCCCTCCCAGTCCGCGCCACCACACCGTATGTTGAAAATCTGAAGCCATCGTTCTACAAAGTGAACCAACCTTGGATTGAAAAATCTAGAAAAATGTACAAACTGAAAACCAGTTTTGGTCTGCATAGCATCAGTAGCAACGCTTGCTATAAGAGTGCATGAGTTTCATGCTCGATCGATTGAGCTAGCCGGATCGGGCAATAAAAAGTATAAAATAGTTATGTAAATAGTTATTTAATAAAATGTTTTACCCTGTTTCTTTGCTGGTGTGTTGTCTATATTTTTAATATTTGCATAGGGTTTGTCAGTATTTTGGGCGGGGTGGGTGACGGAGTCGAGCTGTCTTGCAGCCCTCATGGTGTGGAGCTCAGTTCATCTCACTATTTTCGTATTTCTCATGAAGGGTTGTTCCTAATATTTCTATTTTAGCGAGGTCAAAAAGAGATCCAATTAGTGGCCTACTGATTTTGCTCGATTACTTTTATTTTTTTACACGATTTTTCACTATCTGCAAAGACTAAACAGAGTATTGCGACTTTGTGCTTGTTTGTAAATAGAGAATGATCCAAGGAGAACCAATTCTAAAACAGTAAATGCTTGGATAACAATCAATCAAATGGAGAGACAAGCAGGCACGACGGATTACAACGGGGGCAAAGGCCTGCGTTAACTACCGTTCACTATCTGCAAAGAGAGAGTACTACTAAGAGAAAAGAGGGGAGGGGGAGGGGGGGGCAGCGTTCAAAGCACATCAGCGTGCATAAATACGAAAATGTTTTATCTATCACGTACTTGACATTTTAAAGCTTTTCATATTTGCTATTAAAAAACCAATGAAATTCACAGAAAAAACCATAGGTTATAGTGGATATATAGTTAGGAATTCGCATTTACAAAACCTTGAAAATTCAATGAAAAAACCATTGGTTTTAGGCCATATATAGTTAGGGATTTGCATTTACAAAACCTTATTTTACTCGCATAAAACCATTGAAATTCCATATATAGTTATAAGCGCTAACTATATATCGCGCACCCGCAATCCACTGCTGATGATGTCACATATTACATCATTCATGACATGGTTAGTGACATCACTGATGACATCACTGATGACATCTCAAATGACATCACTGATGACATCACTGAAAACATCTCATTTGACATGACTGATAACATCACTGATGATATCATTCATGTGATAATACCATGAACCTCTTCAGACTCTAATATAACCTTAGATACAATCAGTGTAAACAGACAGTCACAGACTGTCACTCATCCATGGAGTTACTCACACACCTAGTCAGTTATGCCAAAAATCAATCACACCTCCATTTTCTCAACTATACAGTTATACACACCTTACTTATTCAAACATATACTAACACATATTTACTTTACTCTCTTATACAATCTCTGATACATGTTCACAATGATCCATACAGCCACTCACACATTCACTGGCTCTTATGCACAGTTATTTATAGATGTCAACTCTCACATGTACTGTGTTTTACATATGTACTTAATTTGACATGTAGCACTGAGATATCCATTCACTCACTAATACACTCATGCACAGTCAACCGCCCATACAGCTGTTTGCACATGCACTTTTGAATCTATACATATAGTGAATCAACTACTCACACATCTATGTACAGAGTCACACACCTCCCAGCCACCCATACACACACACTCAGTTTCCCATACAAATACTTGGACAACCAATCAATAACCCATACAGTTACTCATATAGCTACTGATCAACATATGCAGCAGTTTGTAGAACAACAGATATAATGATGCACAAATTAAAACAGTTTAGTCACTAACCCATGCACTCAGTGAGACACATTTAATCACTCACTCAATCAGTCAGTCATGCACCTAGTAAATCCTTCATCCAGACACTTATACATCCACTCATTCTTCAATATGTAAAACATATTTTAACTTTACAGAAACATACAGTCACTGGATGTTGTCATCAGTGATGTCATCAGTGATGTCATTTGAGATGTCATCAGTGATGTCATCAGTGATGTCACTAACCATGTCATGAATGATGTAATATGTGACATCATCAGCAGTGGATTGCGGGTGCGCGATATATAGTTAGCGCTTATAACTATATATGGAATTTCAATGGTTTTATGCGAGTAAAATAAGGTTTTGTAAATGCAAATCCCTAACTATATATGGCCTAAAACCAATGGTTTTTTCATTGAATTTTCAAGGTTTTGTAAATGCAAATTCCTAACTATATATCCACTATAACCTATGGTTTTTTCTGTGAATATATATATAGTTAGGACCGACGTTTCCGAGAGAAAAGTATTTTTTTACAATAATTTTGGCACTGCTTGATGAATCTTCACAACATTTTATAAATACTTCCCATTTTTGGTTCAGCTGCTGTGTTGACAGTTTCGGGGTGATCCATCAAGTGGGGGCCAAAAAAAGAGGAGGGTCCCAAAACATGTTTTCCCATTGTATGTTATAACACCACTACAGCCTGAACCGCTGAAAGGAATTTTACCACATTTGGCAGAAAGCTAGGTGTCGGTCCAGAAAATTAGCTTTTTGTGATTTGATTAAAATCCATTAAGTAGTTTCAGAGAAATTAAAATTTATCTAGGACCCCAAAATCCTACTGAAATTTGATTGGCTGCTAACACTTCAACTAGGAAGTGTTGCCAGCCATCTACGGACTCAGCTTGAAGCTGATTCCCACAAAGCATGTTAAAAAACTGAAAAAGAGGCAGGGTAGAATTACCCTCAACTCCTTGTGCTCTTGAGGAGGGTCCCTCAGGAACTCCACAGGTCCCAAAAAATAACTTTTTTTTTTTACTATCAGCAGGATCCGCGGATCTTGCCAAAAATGAAAGAAAATGAAGGGCGTGCTTCTGTGCTTCATTCATTATTGGCCCCTGGGTGGGCCAGGTCATGGGGGCATTGTTTTAATAAGAGAGGTTTGGTGCATGGGGACCTCCACCTCTCTGGGGCTTTCTCAATAATGAATGCAGAGGAGGCTCATACGTCCTCCCCTGCTGTCCTGGTAACCACCACCTTCTGGGGTTTATATTTTTAGACATGGGGGACTTGGACTCCTCCCAGCTCGGGGGATCACCACCTTCACAGGGCTTTATGTGTTAAGAAAGCGGATGGACTGTGCGGACCCAACCCCCACAGCCCTCGGGACTGTCACAAAAAGAACGGGGACCGATACGGGTCACCCACTAGTTCAAGGGACCACCACCTCCTAAAGGCTGAATCAAACCGAGGTGGCCACACACTCCACCTCCTTGAACCAATAATAGCCACAGGGACCACCACACCCTAGGGGTGGTTCCTGCAATGTCCCAGGGTGTCTATCTCCAAGACATTTCAGTTTACCATGGCTTGGATGGAGCACAGTTCCTGCCAAGGCAAAAGAAACTCTGCTCCACTTCGTATAAGCGAGAGCATGTAAAATGCTCTTGCTTGCATGAAACGAAGCAGAACTGCTTTTGGACAGAGGGAACTGCATGTTACTAGCTCCCTCTGTCCAAAAGCTGTGCAAGCTCCTGCCGGACGAGGGGACCTGGCAGGGACTGCTGTCGTGTTTATATCTAGGACCCTTATTCGATATTCCCGATTCATGCCCTTATGAGGTTATAACCAATAATATCCTGATAAAGGCATAAGAATCAGATCCATATTCAGTAATAGCCCATGCAGTCCAAAGCACAGCATGGCTACTCTCATCGACTCCTAGAAAGCACAACGCGTTCTTTAAACAAACCAAGCCTTCAGCAGCCCAGGAAATCCCCCCTGCTTTTGTTTTGATTTGAACAAGAACTCCTGGAGTCCAGAAAGAACTGTTAGTTCTTAGTGACATCTTATGTCCAACCTTACGTCAAACCCGGCACCTTTCAGGTATAAATATACTAACAGTTGCCTTAAGCAAACACACAGTGGTTTGGAGCAGAGCGGCCATCTACTTGCCCAAGAGCCCAGCTGATGCGAGAGCCCACGGAAGCCGCCCCTCCCGTTTGACGCACTAAGAAAGACGCTGTCTTTTTCTCCAGCTGATAAAATCCAGCTCCGGTATTTCCATCTCGCTCTTGCGGGTGGCTGGGATATCGAGACCTGAGGAAAGAGATACCAGACCTCCCATATTCTATTACCAAGGTACGGAGCTGACTAAACCCTTAAGAGAATTCTTGATGCAGATTCTTGGCAAAACTATCTTAACCAACTTAACTTAAACTTCTACTTACTTATCCCTTCCCAAGTATTAGGCTTAGGTCAGGTACACCAGGGTAGGCTTAGTTAGAAGCACCAGTTGAGTACGTTAGTCAACGTATTTATGTATGTATATATTTTATAAATTTTAGGTATCATATGGCTAAAAAACCATATCAATGCTTTTACAGTATTATTTCATACTACTACTTTTACTGTATGCACTTTACTTTATGATAAGTATTGCAATTGTGCAAATTCACTTCTCTTGCATGAGAAAGAAGACTGCTCAATAAATAACACCTTTTTATTGAAAACGCCCGTCTCTCTATTTTTCTGCACTCTGGTGAAACTAAGTATGCATGGTTGACTGAGTGAAATAGCTGCCTATTGTTTTCACATGACTCTAGAGATACACTCTTATTCTGAGGGAGAAAAGTTGTCATGTTTATGCGGTTGTCAGAAACTGAATCCCTTCTTGTCTGAGTCAGGGAAGTTCACCCCTTCCTATTCATTCAAGAAAGTTTCTAGTGACCTCTGAGCTAGCTGGCGCAAACCTAAATTAAGTTTAACATAGTCAGTAGAGACCTAGATGACCTCAGTCCTATGTCTACACTGCTGTTTATGTTATTCCAATGCGCAGAGCCTGTTGGGAAAATAGGAACTACACTGCACGGCGCCCAACGTTTGGTAAGGCGATAATCTAACGCAAGACACTAGAGTAACTTAGTCGTGCTTTTTCACACAGAACCCTTTCCCTGTAAAAACTCCAATAGACGTCTGGAGTGGGTGAAAGGTTAATATCCGCCAGAACTTAGTAGGAAGAGATTCCTATGTATTAGTTTTTGGTTTGATCAATGTTGAATGATACAGTATATTGAGCACCTAATCTTTGTTTCCTTGAAACTCGATCTGAACCAAAAACCTTCAGTCAGTAAAATGGCAGAAAGTGACGAAGAAAAAGAAAGAGAAGCCTTAGCAGCTTGGCTCTTAGAGGAAGACATAGCCCTCCAAGAAAATGACCCGAGTGTTATAATCATTCCAGTCAATATATGAAGAACTATAACTCTTAAACTTATAGAAAATGGACTGACACCACAAGATGGTACAGTCATATTTGTGGTAGGGGCACATGAATATCAGTAGACTATTCATGGATAAATTTTCCAGCAGCACACGCTGTGACAAAAGACTTCCACTATTACAAAATAGAGGAACCTCCGGGAGAATACACTCCTTTCGAGGAGATCGAAATCCCAATAAATTACCAAGAGCACCTGCTCTGGTTTAATGGTGCCCTAAAACATAATAATCACATCACCAGGCTCGGTCCACTAGGTAAACCAGAAGCAACGGGCCAGTCCTATGCAACTACACAACACATCCAGACTACGAAACAATGTCAAGCGTAGAACTCCTAGTTAAATTAAAAGAATTAACAAAGGCATATAGAGAATTAGTTTAATTGGCAAGGGACGATATAAAGTACCTCCTGAAATTGAAGGAAACAGATATAGCAGACCAACCATTTGAACTCGCCAGAATCATAGAAAAATCCTATGAAGAGCTAGGAAGAGATAGTTTGGGTGGGAAACCAGTAAAAAACAAATAACTGAAAATCCTGAAAAAACATTTATTAAAAATAATTTAAAAACTCCAAAAAAGAGTTGGGATGGTAATAAACAATCCACTCCCAGGAAAAAACATTTCCAGTCCAGAGGAAGGTCTCCTCAGCGGAGAGAGAGATCTCTAGGCTGAGAAGACAAGTCTCCCCAACGGGAGCCCTCTAAAAAAAGATATAACCTTAGAGATCAGGATAAAATAGAAAACCTGACAGATATCAAGATGTTGATACACTTCCCTCTCGATCCTTCTCACTCAATCTTTCTCGATATTCCTCACAGAAATCGGAAAGAAGAGGACGGTCAGAACACAGAGAAGAGCACGTCAAGTCAAAAGACAAGGAACCTGCTCATCAAAGTAAAAAAATACAAGTTCCCAGAAAGAAGGTAGCAAGTATTAAAATTAAACATGCCGAGAATTCTGAGGACACAACTGAAAAACTGAGAGTGGGCACAGACAATGCTAGACAGCGCAGCAGAAGTGACCATAGCTCGCAAAATCCTGATGAATCTTCTGGAGACAGTGGACACAAATGAATACATTCAGGTGAAAACTGCAGACACACGAGTTAGTGTGCCCCATAAACTATATGAAATAACATTATGTATAGAGGGAGATAGAACTAGGAAAATGAAAGGTCTGTTTTGGGAAAAACTTTCTAAAGGCCATGACATCCTGTTAACTGAGAAAGACTGGCCACCAGAGTTTGTCAGGGAGTTGAGGTTCCGTGACAATTTGAACCCGTGTTTTCAATATTGTCGGAAATACATAATATTGATATCAGCGATCCGCAAATGATTCATTTAGCATGTCCTGGTGTTTTCACTATGCTACGAGCAAGAGTACTCCTGTTACAAGCACATTTCTCATTTACCCATGGCATCCATCTTAGATCATGGCAGCCATTTTGTGTTTCTTGCCCTCACATACGCAATAACCTCTGATCACTTCATTTCAATTAAGGACACGTAGCCTTAGCCGGCAATTCACCTCTCTAGTGACACGTGCACCTTAGAACAGAACACGCTGTAGCTGCATGACTCGACAAAGGCTACCTCCTCTGCCCGAGGCCAATCCAGCTAAACTGGTCCTCGCATCCATTGTCCTGATCACGATTAGGCGGCCGAAGCCGGTAGCCTTGCCCATTTACAACCCACAAACATCCCTTATCCCACTTTCCTATCTTCCACACCTGGCTCCGTTCCTTTCTTTCTGAATCTTTATTAGAGGGAGGTAACGAAATTTACGATGAGGCGGTCCGGCTCTTGAATGCAATATTGACAAAGGATTGTGATGAACTAGTGGGAACCCCTCTTCGTAATGTTTGGCATCAGATATTATCGACGGTTCCTGTGTAACGCCAAATATTTATTGTTTAGGATAAAAAGGTTTGGGAATGTACTAACATGTGAAGAATTTGCCTGAAGCCCAATTTTTAGTATATAAGGAGCAACCCTCTTTGTGCAAATCGAACAGGCTCCTAGACACTGCCCATGTGTGGTTTCTGTGACTTCTGTGTCCCTGCAGTAATAAACCTTTGGTCTTTGACGCCACCATCGAGAAGCCCGTGTTTCTGTTTATTTGTGCACCAAGGCAGGTGGAACTCCGGGGTCTTCGGGTGTTGTTCCCTGACACCTCTGGACGGAACCAAAAAGTCCAGAACTCCAATTGGCGCCCACGTGGGGCGACGTCATTCGGTACCGGTCCAAAAGCCTGAAGAGTTCGAGAAGCTTCGTGTGAAGATTCCTGAGGGAGGCGCCCCACTTCATCGATCCCGGCATATCGCAAAAGTGGCCCGAAGTTCTCTTCCACGAGGGTTCCCGTTCAGGACGGCTGCAGTGGGCCGTTGCCTTGACCGTCGCCCTGTCTTGGACCCGAGGTGCAGTCCTTAGTACGGCGAAACGTGACGGGTTTCTCCTTGGTGACGTCTTCAGTGCCTCAGTTAAGTATTTAGTGGTTGCTAGCTGGTTACTTTGTGAGGGTTGCTAAAATCCTATTTGGTTCTTGGTTTGGTTTGGTTTTGTAAGATTATCACTGGTTGTTCTGGTTATGATAATCTATTTGGTTTAGTTTGGGTATCGATACATCAGTTCGTTTTTGGTAGGCCTAAGTTCTTGGTTCAGGTGCACATTTCTGTTTCTTGTTTTGTCTGTTTTGTGTTCCGGATTGCAAAATGGTAAGTCGGAGAAATTGTATGTTGTCTTGTTTTGGTTGCAACAGTGATTCACGATTGGAGGACTCATGTCTGGTTCCTCCGATTGGGACTCCCCTATATGACTTATATTGTAAACATGGTGTGGGCCCTATATCTTATAATGAGGTGTGGGTCCGATACACTGAAAAGGATGGTGTCCTTAGATGGCCACTGCATGGTAGTTTTGAACCAGAAATCCTTGACAATTTAGAAGAGAAGTTGTTTAAGAAGAAAGCCCGGCCGGCAATGTTTGATTCTTTCCGTTATTGGCGAAAAGAATCCAAACAGAGAGAAATTAAGAGGTTGAAGAAAGAACAGAAAGAGCAAGAGTTGACTTTAGAGCAGGCGGCTAAGCAGCTGCAAGTCAACGAATCTGAGAAGGCCGTAGAGGTGGCCATTAGAGAGCATAATTTAGCGATCGATAAGTGCTATCCTGCCTTACCATCGAGTACAACTAAGATACTGGAGGACCCCGAAAACGATCCTCTGTTGTCTTACTTGTTACGGTCACCCCCACCGTATGCACAGGGTATTGTGGCTCCACCCATACCGAATGTTCAATTGCCGGTTGCTGGACAACCTGGTATTCCTGCTCCTGCCCCTCAAAATCAAGCTCCTGTACCTCCTGTGGTTAATGTGAATGTTCCTACGGCACCTCCTCTTCCTGGGTTGCCGACTTCTCTACCTATACCTGTGTCGCTTACTCCTACTGTCCCGCTATCTATTCCAACCGCTACTGTGTTTTCTGCATCCGCTAGTATGTTGACTCCACTTTCTGTTCGTCGAAGAATCACTGATTCTGTTTCTAGTATTCTGTCTCCTTTCTACAAAACTTTAATTAAGACTCCTACTTCTGATTCTGTACAAAGACGTAGTCAGCTTCCAAGTACTGAGGAACGGGGAATTTTAGATTCCACGGCTCTCAGATGGATTTCGAAGAGTAGGAGATATAGTATGAGAGATGTACTAGATACATTTATGCAGTGGAATGAACCAACGCAACGATATGTCTTTGACGAGATGTGCTCGCTTTTACGTGAGGAAGTAGAAGAAGATGACTCTGAATCGAATTTAGAGGACTTAATTAAGGTTCAGAAAGAGTTTGCTGCAGGAATGATAGTAGGTCAAAGTATAAAAGAAGCGATGGAACTGATTTTAAGTTATAGGAATGATCCATCACTTCGTTCACTTAGAGAAAAGTGGTATGAAGCTAAATCGCCAATCTCCAATGAGGGAGGTTCCTCCAATTTGGCGCGAAGCTGTGCTAACTGACGCACCAAATGGTGTTGTAGCCGCTCTGGCGCAATTCCAAAGAGTGTGGATACACATTCCATGGAAGCGAGCCGAAGTGCTAGCAGTGAAACAAGCCTTGCCAGACCCGCGTAAGAATCCTGCCGGATACTATAAAGAATTAACGCAGACAGTTGAAGCTTGTATAATGAATCTGGCGGACATTGACATGTTATTTGGTAAGGTAGTTCCGCAACCAATTTGGGCTAAAATACGTAAAGAAAATCATCCAGTTGCTCTAGGTGGTGATTGGGCAGCTATCGTTGCAGCAGATGGTCAGCAAATAGGTGGTTCCAAACCCGAACCTCTAATTGCTAATCTTCCAGGTAGGATAATTGACTTAATGAAAACTCTAATGCCAGCATTACGTGTTAATTGGGACAAGTTGTCCGCATGCAGGCAAAAGAAAGACGAAAGTGTCTCCGACTTTTTCACGAGGTTCGAAGAGACTTTTGTAGATCACAGTGGTCAGGATATGAGTACAGAAGGAGGACAGAGATTGTTTGTCGATAAATTTGTACATAATTTGTTACCTGAACTATGCAATAAATTAAAAGATTCCGAGAGTGCGTGGGCTGTCTCTACAACTGCGCAAATACTTGCGACTGCACAGTATTATGAAAATAGAGACAAAGAAGAGAAAGAGAAATCAGACAAGAAAACGAAAGATTTAAAGACTAAAGTTCTTTTGCAGCAGGCGTATCCGCCTCGCACGAATCAGACTAATACGCAGCAAGGTTCATATTAAAGGACAGATTATAACTCACCTAGGCCTCAATATCAATGGAATCAGTGGGCGTACTGTAAAAAAGAAGGTCACTACAAAAATGAGTGCCCGATTTTAGCACAAAATAATTCAGCAGCAGCTCAGAGAGGTCGTGGTAGTTTTGTGCAAAATTCTAGAGGTAGAGGGCGAGGTGCTATGCCTCCACAGACGAATGATCGCCCTTCCAATCACTTTGATCAGCAAAATGGACAGTCTGCCCAGCAAAATAGATCTCAACAGTATCATGTTGAAGACTTTTGTGAAGTAGATGAGGGATTTCAGCAAAATGAATACTAGGACAGCCATGGACAGAGAGAGGGAGTAGTATCAGTTCCAGTGGATCAGAGTGGGCCTTATGTCGCAGTAGCAACATCAGGTGTAGTCGAACCGTTTCTGTTGGATACTGGTGCCGCAAAAATTTCTATCATTCATGCGAAACTCCCTGGCGCACCTTTGTCCGGCTTAACAAATGTTTCTGTAGGTTTTTCAGGCGCCCCTGTTTACAACCCCATATCTGGTCCTTTATCTATTTCTGTTGGACCGTGTCAATTAAAAGCACCTCTGATTTTGACGACGGGTTGTAATGAAAATCTGCTTGGTTTAGACTTGTTAAAACGCCTATATGCGACATTGTACTGTTCTCCGGAAGGAGTACAGCTTACATTGGGCAAAAGAATCACCTCCTCGATGTACTTGTCCATGGATGCACTCCCGCCAGAGCTGCGTTCACTCCCTGAAACTCTTTGGGCGACTGGTCCTAATGATGTAGGCCTTTTAGAAATACCACCATATGTAGTCACTTTGAAAGCAAATGTAAAATTTCCAAGAATTCCTCAATATAAAATATCTAGCGAAGGTGAACGTGCACTTTTACTGATTGTGCAAGATTTGATTAAGAAAGGTGTGGTAGAAGAAACTAGAGGAAATGTCTGTAATAGTCCTGTATTACCGATTTTGAAACGAACTGATCCTACAAAACCTCCAGTATATAGGTTTGTCATTGACCTCAGAGAAGTTAATAAAATTGTGGTTCCGCAGTTTCCTGTGGTTCCAGACATCACTGCCTTGTTAACATTGATTCCTGCTACAGCCACATGGTTTTCAGTCATCGACTTGAAAAATGCCTTTTTCAGTATTCCAATAGCCGAAGAAAGCAGAGATATTTTCGGCTTCTGTCTAGGAGGTCGAAGTTTCAGATTTAAACGCGCTCCACAAGGCTATTGTGAGAGCCCATCTATTTACAGTCAAGCATTAAAAAGTCAGTTAGATTCCTTTGTCCTTCCTCCAGGTTCTGCTTTAGTGCAATATGTAGACGATCTTCTAGTGGCTGCCGGTGACAAGGAAACTTGCAAAGCAGCTACGATTTCGTTATTACATCACTTGTCCAATCTGAATCACAAGGTATCACCTTCGAAAATGCAATACTGCTGCCAAGAAGTGACCTACCTAGGTCATCTCTTGTCAAAGGAGGGAAGGAAGTTGACCCCAGAGAGAATAAAAGCAATTACGCAAATGAGTGTTCCTCGCACACAGAGAGAAGTAAGTGCCTTCTTAGGTATTACCTCTTACTGTAGGCAGTGGATCCCAAATTTTTCTCTTTTAGCAAAACCATTGGTAGCTTTGACTGGGAAAAATGTTCCGAGTCCGGTGCCATGGTCCGATGAATGTCAGGAGAGCTTTACTGAGTTACGAAAAGCATTGTGTTCAGCTCCTGTATTGGGTACACCTGATTACAGCAAGCCATTCACGCTCTACGTTCACAAAGAGAGAAGGTTGCGCGTTGAGTGTTCTGACACAGAAATTTGGTGACAAACAACGCCCTTGTGCGTATTTTTCATCAACATTGGATCCGGTAGCCAGAGCGTTACCTAGTTGTTTGAGAGCTACAGCGGCAGCTGCGGCTTCCATTCGACAATCTGCTGGTTTGGTGATGAATAACATGCTAGTGGTTATGGTTCCTCATGCTGTTGACACACTCATGAATCGAACGAAGACACAACATCTTACCAGTGCGAGATTATCTGGTTACGAGTTGACATTGCTAGCGAGTCATATTCAGATCAAAAGATGTAATGTATTGAATCCAGCAACGCTGTTGCCGGCTAATCAAGAGTCGAGTGATTCCGAGCCCCATGATTGTTGTTTTAGAACAGAGGAAGAGAAAAAAGGACGAATTGATTTAAAAGACACTCCGTTGTCAGATCCAGATGGCACGTTGTATGTGGATGGGTCATGTTTTAAATTAGAGAATGGTGATGTGACTGCTGCTTACGCAGTAACAACTTTGAGAACGATTGTGGAGACTGCAAGAGTGAGTCAGAATTCTGCCCAAGCTGCAGAATTAATAGCTCTAACAAGAGCGTGTGTTTTAGCTAAGGGAAAGAGAGTGAATGTGTTCACAGATAGTCAGTACGCGTTTGGTGTGGCCCATAGTTTTGGCCATTTGTGGAAAGAAAGAGGTTTCATTACGTCCCATGGGACTAAGATTCAACATGGTCAGCTAGTTAACGACTTGTTGGAATCTCTAACCTTGCCGACTGAAGTTGCAATTGTGAAATGCAGTGCTCATAAAGCAATCACGGATGATGTTGGTCGTGGGAATGCTTTTGCTGATGAAACCGCTAAACAGACAGCTAGAGATATGATGAGTAGAATTTATGTGGCTACGTCTGCAAGATGGATTTCTGAGTCTGGAATGTGTGAGGATACAGTGGAAAGTGTGAAAGAGATTCAGAAAGAGGCAACTGAGGAGGAGAAACGTGTATGGAGAGAAAGTACGGGCAAGTTGGATTCGAGTGGGTGTTGGATTGATTTGTCAGAACAGCAGCGTTGGATGTTGCCTGATGCGTATGTGCTTGCAGTGGTGACAATGGCGCATGGAGTAGCGCATATAAGTTCTAAAGGAATCTGTAAGATGTTGGCTCCGGTCTGGAGGAATGATGGAATCAGTAAATGTGCAGAGAGAATGGTGAAAAATTGTATGGTATGCCTGATGCATAATCCTGGCAAGGGAACTCCAACTCCTGCTGGTCACTTTGCTCCTCCTTCCTGCCCCTTTGAAGTAATTCAGCTAGACTTCATACACATGGATCGGTGTAATAATTTGAAATACGTCCTGGTGGTAGTCTGTGCTTTTTCCAGATGGATCGAAGCATATCCACTAAAGGACAATACTGCCCTATCAACTGCCAAAATACTTCTCAAAGAATATTTCCCTAGATATGGAATGCCACGGATTGTATGGTCAGATAACGGAAGTGAGTTTATAGGGAAAGTTATGCAGAGTGTGTGTGCCGGTCTGGGCATCAAACAGAAGTTCCACAGTGCAAATCATCCCCAGTCTGCTGGTTTAGTTGAGGGTTACAATGGCACCCTCAAACTAAAACTAGCTAAAATACAGGCATCCACGGGTTTATCTTGGCCAGACGCACTACCCTTGGCTTTGTTATCAACAAGAGCAACTGTACATTCTAGAGTAGGGCTTAGTCCTTATGAAATTGTATTTGGCCGTCCCGCTAATGTTTGGGGAGTGCCTAGGCCGAAGGAGTTTTGTTCTCTAGAATATCCAATGTTAATTGACTACCTTTACGACTTGACTGCTAAATTGAGTCTTATTCACCAACAGGTTTTCGATGCATTGCCAAAGCCTCCGGAGAGTCCAGGGCATCAACTGAAACCCGGCGACCACGTTGTGGTCAGAAACTTCGCGAGGACAAAGAACCTTCAACCGAAGTTTGTTGGCCCCTTCCAGGTACTGCTTGCGACAAGAACCGCTGTTCGTGTAGCTGGTCGCAAGCACTGGGTACATGCGTCTCATGTCAAACGTGTGCCTCTACCGCTTCCTTACGACGACTGGGTGAAGAAGGGAATTGGTGCCTCCGAATTCGAACAAACGCCAAAGTTCATCCCTTTCAGTGATGCTGAATTGATTACCGATACTCCGAACTCTGACTCTCCTCCTGAAAAGTCTCCTTTGAACTCTGAACATTTGTCCTCTGCATCAGAAAAAACTTTGTCATCTGCGAACCTGAACACTGAATCAGCTACTAGTGATGCGTTATTTGCCGATCAAACAGTTCCTGCAAAATTGAGATACAACTTACGATCTCGTAATATGGACAAATAAAGCAGGAAACTGCCTATTGTGATATTTTGAAATTTTGAACTTTTGCCTTCAGCCAGGAAGTTTGCTATTGTTTTGTTGTTTTTAAAATTGCCTTGCCGTCTGGGTAGCCGTAGGGTCGTGGCTGTGTGCCTAGTTGAATCTGCGGGGATCTGACACAAGGTCGATCTTTCTGTTGGTTCTGGGAACTCCCAGGGCTGATAGAGGCATTTTCATCTACGTACACATCATCAGTGGTCGCGAGCGGATTGTAGAAGATGGAGCTTCCTGCGCTGCAACGAGAAAATGTGATTTATGTTCGCAGAAACAGACTTTACAGAATTCTTCACAGCAAATGCTTTTTGATACAATGTGCGATTACATTTTTAATTGTTTTGATAACGTTGGTGGGTGGAATCGTTTTTGGAATGAGTTTGATTTTTATGCCAGTAACTACAGTACCTCCCCTTGATCCTGCTACTTCTACTGTTTCTTCTATACACTCTTTTCACTCGTTTCCTGAACATGAGCAAGCTCGACGTTCAGAATTCATCAATAACACTTTTGTACAGCTCTTGCACCAACACCAACTGGTAGTTAACATAACAGACTGCTGGGTGTGTGGCTTGATACCCCACACTATGGATAAAGGTATTCCCTATCTGGTTTTGCCTTTCAGCTATAATGGATCATTTCAGGCCCTTCAAACCATCTTTGCTTATGCCCTTGAAACCTATCCTCCGCGTCCACCACGTTCCACTAAATATAACTCTGCCAACAAAGCTTTAGTCCAGGGAATTATTGACATGATCAAGGACGTCAATAATACTCCATCTTACCCTAGAGATGAATTGCGAGTATATTTAAGTTGGAATTCTTCAGAGTATCGCCTTAGTTTGGGAGAAAGCAAGCGTAAAAGCTCAACTCCAATATGGGTCGTACCTCACCGAGGTCAGGTCTGTTTACAAGGTAATGGGAGAGCTCAGCTAGGGAGGAGTGAGTGCGTAGAGACTTACGTGTTTCCGGCTAACTCTTCCCCTGCTTTTCTTACTGCTAGGGGTACTTACTTCATCTGTCTAGACAGAGCGTATACATGGTTGCCTGCTGACTTTTCAGGTTCATGTTATATTGCTTGATTATTGCCTCCAACATACACTGCATCATCTGACTACCACAAGACCAGAGTAGCATGAGGTGTCTTCAGCAAGGAAGATACCGCTGGTCAGGAAGCTGGAGACTTCTTCAAAGGTTTCCTTCCGTTCTGGGGGCCTATGGCCGATAGTAGAAACATACGTCAGCTAACACGGGTAGTTGAATCTACTATTACCGAAACTGCTGGTGCCCTTAGCAATTTAACAGCTGAGCTTCAGGCGGATAGACTCATGACGTTGCAGAACCGTATGGTTCTAGACGTAATACTTGCAGATCGAGGTGGGGTATGCAGAATGATCCAATCGAGCTGCTGTGTCTTTATTCCTAATAATGCTCCAACAGTCTATGAGGCGATCTCTAAGCTACACAAGATTTCCGACTCTATTCATGTAGACAAGGGAAACTGGTCCTTCATGGACTGGTTTTGGACTTTGATATCAGCGTGGGGATGGAAGGTTCTGATGGTCATTGGTGTCATTTTAACATTCCTATTCTCATGCTGCCTGATTATCTAGTGTGGTCCTGCTCTGTGTAGTGTTTGTGCTGCAACCTGTTTTAGGAAACCACCTGCGTTTAGAGAAAAGGCGCGAGAAAGGATGATGATACAACAACATGTCACTGACCTGATGAGCATAGAACTGGATTCTGACATAGACTGAGTAATTGCCTATGTAAGGGCAAAAGGAGGGTCTGAGGTTCCGTGACAATTTGAACCCGTGTTTTCAATATTCTCGGAAATACATAATATTGATATCAGCGAACCGCAAATGATCCATTTAGCATGTCCTGGTGTTTTCACTATGCTACGAGCAAGAGTACTCCTGTTACAAGCACATTTCTGATTTACCCATGGCATCCATCTTAGATCATTGCAGCCATTTTGTGTTTCTTGCCCTCACATACGCAATAACCTCTGATCACTTCATTTCAATTAAGGACACGTAGCCTTAGCCGGCAATTCACCTCTCTAGTGACACGTGCACCTTAGAACAGAACACGCTGTAGCTGCATGACTCGACAAAGGCTACCTCCTCTGCCCGAGGCCAATCCAGCTAAACTGGTCCTCGCATCCATTGTCCTGATCACGATTAGGCGGCCGAAGCCGGTAGCCTTGCCCATTTACAACCCACAAACATCCCTTATCCCACTTTCCTATCTTCCACACCTGGCTCCGTTCCTTTCTTTCTGAATCTTTATTAGGGGGAGGTAACGAAATTTACGATGAGGCGGTCCGGCTCTTGAATGCAATATTGACAAAGGATTGTGATGAACTAGTGGGAACCCCTCTTCGTAATGTTTGGCATCAGATATTATCGACGGTTCCTGTGTAACGCCAAATATTTATTGTTTAGGACACAAAGGTTTGGGAATGTACTAACATGTGAAGAATTTGCCTGAAGCCCAATTTTTAGTATATAAGGAGCAACCCTCTTCGTACAAATCGAACAGGCTCCTAGACACTGCCCATGTGTGGTTTCTGTGACTTCTGTGTCCCTGCAGTAATAAACCTTTGGTCTTTGACGCCACCATCGAGAAGCCCGTGTTTCTGTTTATTTGTGCACCAAGGCAGGTGGAACTCCGGGGTCTTCGGGTGTTGTTCCCTGACACCTCTGGACGGAACCAAAAAGTCCAGAACTCCAGAGTGCCCTCATGGCGAAGAAATGATTATGCCTGCCTTCTCAAATCATATTCCAATTCATAAAAAATACACATTGGCAAGAAAATGGGCAGTGGCTCAAACTCCTGCTTTATACAAAAATCATGTAGGATGGAATGAGGATTCACCTCACCACAAAATCCAGTTAACCTCTTCGCCGCTAATGACAAGGGTAACTCGTCATGGAGTTTCCATTGATTTCAATGGAAATTATATGGAAGATCCAGAGGAGCCATAGCATCCAAGTGGTTAAAAAATCACTGCACGAAGGCGGTACCCAGTTAAACAAGAAGCTAAAAAGCAAGTCAGGGAGATCTTAGATCAACTTGAATATCAAGGGGTGATTGAAACATGCACCTCTCAAATGAACAATCCTTTGTTTCCTGTCTCCAAGCCCGACGATTCATATCGTCTAGTTTTGGACTACAGACATCTTAACTCCTGTTGTAAATCATTTGCAGTACAAAACTCACATAGTGCAGCACTAATGTATAACATTGTGCGAAAAAAATATAAAACAACATTAGATATCTCTAATGGATTCTTCTGTCAAAACATTGCACCTGAAAGCAGGTATTTGACCGCTTTCTCAATAATGGGATCGCAAACACAACAATTTTGCCGACTCCCACAGGGATTCAAGAATAGCCCAGGATTATTCTCAGCTAGGGTAACAGAGTTAATACAAATATATGATGATGAGGCATTATCCTATGTCGATGACATCTATCTCACAGATGATTACCTGGAGACTCACTTAAAAAGAGTGAACACCATAATACTTAGGTTCGCATCAGAGGGTTACAAATTCAACTTTAAAAAGTCACGAATTGCCCATCTAACTGTCCTGTTTTTAGGATATGAATTATCAAGTGAAGGCAAAAGCCTGGCAGACAATTTCTTAGAGGAATGTGCTGTACTCCAAGCACCAAAAACGCTAAAGAATTTACAATCAATACTAGGTTTCCTGAATTTCGGAAGAACATACATTCTAAATTATGCAGAGAGGGTTAAACCTCTCTATGAATTAATAAGACCTGATTTCAAACAAATCAATTGGATTCAGAAACACACAGAGATTTTGAGATCATTGCAAACAGACATGTTAACTAAAACAAAATTACAAACTCGCGAAACATAAGCAATCTTGTAATCCGAGTCATCCCAGGTAGATGCGGATTCACAATCCTGACCTCTAATGAGGGAGAAACGGTACCTATAGCTTACAAATCACATTTGTACACTCAAGCTGAAATGAAATTGAGCTCTACAGAAAAAATTCTGACAGCGGTTAAAACTGCTGTAGCAAAATAAAGAGCCCTAGCCCAAGGCAGAAGAATAGCTGTTTTCTCAGCAGAATCAGCCCTTGAGGCATTAACAAGTCCACGTAATCTGATTACAGTGGCCTTAGATCCAAAATGGATAGAATGGGAAAGTTCTTTTGCTACAGAAGTCGTGAAATACTATTTTGACCCGAAAATGAAAAAACTAGATGATCTAGAATATGAACTAGAATATCCTCTGCCATCTGAAATTCTGCTTCTGGAACAATACACCTGCGTAATCTATATGGACAAATTCACACAACACTACGATGTAGAGAAAAATTCCTACAATGCAGCGTGCACAATTGTTAAAGGTCGCTGGCACTCTGTTAAATTCAAACCAATGATTACCAAAACTGAATCACTCAGAAACTGTTCAGCTCAGTGAGCTGAAGTTAGATCTTTAAAGATGGCGCTCGAAAATGCCGATCGCGAATTCCCCACACTAATAGTGTGTGATTCGTATTTCTGCCTCAAATCTTACAACAGTGACATGCAGACATGTAGTAAAAACGGTTACAAAGATGACACAGGTGCCACAATAAAGCATAAAACGCTTTGGGAACAAGTAGTTCTTTTAAAGAAAGAACTACGAAAGACTCGCGTGATACACGCACTGAGTCATCGACGTGATGGCATTCACGTTACAGGGAATTCATTGGCTAACACAACCACAGTGGAAGCGGTTCAACTGGTTTCCGTAGCCACTGAAAAGTATTCTGAAAAACAAATAGATGGAAAAACCATGCTGGCGGTAAAAGCCTCGTTGAAAGGCAAATATGCAGCATTACCTCTCAACTATCCACTCAGTAATACATACATAATTGGTGCAAACTCTGTTCCGTTTGCTCGAATCTCTGGAGTGGGGGATAGAGTAATTCCAAACACGAACTGGAGAATCTTCTTGCTACAAGAAGCACATATATGATTGGGTCTGAGGCACCAAGAGATCCTGAAATCTCTGATGGAACTACAATCAGAGTACTGGTGGCCGGGAATGAGCGTAGATATCTACAAATTTGCAAAACATTGTGAGGACAGCAACAGAGATCGCAGTTGTGAACCGGACCAGCCAATAGCCCAGATACCACTATTAGATAGCATCAGGCTATCTATAGCGCAGAAATCCAACAGGAAAAATGCATCCCATAATTAATAACAACTTAATTCTCTTAAAAATGTAGACCCCAGCACTCGGCTGACGCCAGAACTATTAAAAAAGATTTGCAAGTCTTTATTTGCACATATGCAATTGGCATGCTACATTCTAATCAGGGTCCTGCGTTTAGCGCTCGAGCTTACAAAGAGGCCATGAACAGCATGGGCATTGCATTGCAGTACTCTTCTCCCTTCCATCCTGAGGGAAATGCGGTTGTGGAAAGAAAAAAACGGGACATAAAGCAATCTATAACGGCGAGGGTATTAGGTTCGGGTGATGGGTGGGCCAAACATTTAACAAGTGTCCAACGTAGTCTTAATAATCTGCCAAGAAATTCTCTAAAAGGTCTCACTCCATACGAACTATTGTTCGGAACTAGAATGCTCATTCAGGATCTTGATAGTCATACTTCAGTGGTAGAAGAAAAATCCTTTGATAAAAAAGATCGTTTTGCTGTTTTACAGGATTTAAATGAAACAAGAAAAAACCTGAGTAACATAAAATTGAAACAACAGCTGACAGCCACTGAAGAAAAACCACCTTTCCCAGCAAGACCTGTCTGGATTCCAAAGATTGGGGATCTGGTCAGAGAGAAGATCGCGTTAAAGAATGAATTTGGGCCTTCTTCCAGAAAAGCAGTACCTGTCTTAGCTATCAGCGGAACAAGATCAGTTATACTACCGCCCCTTGCTGGTAAAAAGGAGAACAGAGTTGTATCCATCGACCTGGTAAAACCACAATCATGTGGCCAATAATAAGTAGTAGGCCAAGTGGACTCCCAAGAAATAGCAGAATACCGAAATTTGCTACAATCCAAGAGGCTCATACTGAGAGACTAATCACATTTGATAAATCTGCAGTGAATAACAAAGGACTATGCAATAATGCATGGAACTAGTGCCTCTTGAAACCCAAATTGCAACAGTTTGCCAAGAAACACCAGTCTACAATGATGTAGCCTCTGACTATGCTAATGAAACAAAGAAAAAACCAAATGAAAATCCGGAAAAAAATTCAACAATTGACAGAACTGCATCTGGCTACTTCATCAATTTCGATGACTTCTCTGAAGATCCAAGCCGGCAAGAAGACACGCCTCTAACAAAAACTTTCAAAGACAAAGTAATTGAACTGTCTCACCAACTGAAAGAAACATATCTGATTTCACCATGGATTGAATTTTGGATTGTGTTAGGTGTACTTACTCTCCTGCTTTGGCTCATCATGGTTCAATGTTTGGGAAAATTCATTGATGGAAAATATAGTACAATGGACACAGCAAGTCAGAACATCAACTTGGTCCTAAAGCCTCACACATCCTCCCACATCGAGAAAAGAGAACTTACATCAGTAAACACCTCAGCCAATCCAATACCCGGTGGGGTAGCATGGGACAGAACTGATTACGACATTTTTGGCGCGGTTGAGCTCTTGAAATATTCACACCAGTTCAAGGTTTCATTAAGTGACTTTGTGACACCAAGTACATTCTCAGATGATTGGGACTTTGAAAACATTAATAAAATGATGTCAGATTTAGCAATGTCTGCAAAATTTACAGAACATGATTACTTACAGGGTTCATCGAATTATGAAGAGTTATACTGTTATAACCATTATGGTGACCACTATTTGCATACAAATGCTCAGCCTAGAAATGTTTTATCTTATAACCAATGGGAACACTGTCCAACTCCACCAAAAGGCAGTTTGAAAACATTTTATGAGAAATTCCAGTACTTCTCAGGGTTAAATAACAGTGATCCAGAAACCTTTTATTTTAAAATGTTAACTAGGACAGGAATGAGAACAATGTTGACAAATACTAAATTGATTTATTCTGAACATTTTTATGACAAAATGTCTACATTTGTTTTCGAATTTTGGAAAAACACCATTGAAACAAAAATGATCTGGGGTTCCAAAGATTGGCAAGTACAAGGCCTAGAAGCATTATTTAGGGCCTGCATGATCCCAGAACAAATGATATTCTTGAATGACACAATTCAACAAACTACTTGTCTTAGCCTAGCTAAGATAAAAGACTTAAACACACCTCTATTCCAAAACCCATGACTGAAAGTGACAGCACTACAGAGGAGGAGATAGACGTATCCCATATTTTTCACCAAAACCGAACACATCCTGATTGGAAAAAGTGGTTGATCTGGCCAACAGACACAAATAACTGTCAAGATAGATTCCTGAACAAAACACAGGGGTTCAAAATGTCCAGACCAGACCCAAGATACTCCCAGAGACAACATCCAGGAATAGTTACAACATACAGTGTAGGGAAACTAAGCCCTGAGTGGCTAGAGAAATCCACACTGGCTGAAATTAAGCAACACTTGACTTTACTTAAAGACGGTGCTGACTTGCGTGATTTCATATTGGGACCACGCAAACAGCGTCAAAAATGTTTCATAGCGGCCGGTATATACGCTGCGTACAACAAAGCATGGAAAGTAATCAAATTGAAACAGCAGAAAAAATACAAGAAAGTGATCGAATAAATTTGGAAAAATCAATTTCTGTAGTGGACAATGGGTTAACGACTCTGTCCTCCAGAATATATTCACTGGACAGCATTGTATCATCTGCTTTTGATATAATAGAGCAGGACTTACGAATGTTACAACATGGTCAGTCCCAATTACGTTCTATTGTACAGCTTGGTTGGACGTTGCAAAATCTGCGTTCAGGCTACGTACCATGGCATTTAATCAACACAACGTCATTATTCGGTATCTTTAACCCTACTGATATGTGTTAAATATTTAATTACCGTCCTAATTTCTATGCAGGTAAGTACTTAAAATAAAATAACTCAATCGGAAAGAAAGACGCAGAGTCCGTGGTGTTAGAGTTCTTAGGGGTTTTATTCCTTAAAAAGGAATGGTTCTCGAACCGGATATCGGGTTCCTGACACCACTGGGGTTCAGGAAGGGATAGAGCCCTCCTTTATTGACAATACATAACTTTTATACTTAAAGCACATAATGGAAACCATTGCAGAAGGCGTAACAGCTGAGAGAAACAAGATAAGGGCACACACGTGTTAGCAATACGTAATCAGAAGGCGTGAACTAGGCGTGAACACAGAGGTGTGTGCTAGAAATGTCACATGAAAGTGTCACAAGTGGGTGGATACATAGCAGAAATCTTGCAATGTCAGCAGAAATCTGAGGTCTGGATGCGCGCGCAGCTGCATGACGTGTGATTGACGTGAAGCTGGAGGGTGCAGGGGACTTGACATTTACACTAGAAGAAGGAGACAGAAGTCTGGCATGTCAGATCAACTCGTTCCTATATCATATCTGATATCTGATGTTTGGGAACCATATTATCTAGAAGGAAAGGTCTCTTGGGCAGAGGCTATCCTATACTTGACTATGAATACGTGCATATGTGCCTACGTGTCTGAGTGTAAAGCGAGGGGGCCATGGGCCTACCATGGTAACGGGAGCTGTGAATTACTTGTATGGAGACAGAAAGGCCGGGCCCTTTGCTCTGCAGCTGAGGGGTTGTTTATCTATTCTGCTGGACTGGAATGTATTTTCGGGAAGCTGAGCTTGGCTATACTGATAATGTGAAGGTAAAATACTGTCTTTGGCAGGCAAGCAGGCCGAGCCAGGCTCCGCTCGCCTCGCAGGGAGTAGGACAGAGTTCACGGGGGGGGCATCCCATGCTGCAGTTTCAGGAGGCAGGGATGACTTTGAGAAGAGGCTCAATGACAGAAAATAGGGCCTAGCTCGCACAGAGCCAGAAATACGTGAAAGTGCACCATACAAAGACGGTGGCAAGGCATACCTAGGAACGGAATATCCGACCCATTCAGGGTGGATCTGAAAGAGGACATGTTAACGTTGGACGCAAATGTATTTGCGTCTTCATAGCTGGCACAGGAGGGAAATCACATGCACTTTAAGCTCGTACATGGAGACGGTGGGGTACACGTTAGGGAACATTTCTTAACCATAAAATTTATATTTCCTCATTCCCTCCTTGTTCCCCACGGACCCTTCATGATATATCAATCTTCATTAATCCATTTATTTGTGTAGTTAGCATCATCTGCTCATCCTTTTTCACATGGGATTTAGAACGTTGACTTGAATGGGGAGTACAGGATGTGGCGCACAAGCCGCAAATCGCTGGCCCACATTGTAAACATAGACAGCAACTGAATACTATAAGTAGTATTGTTCCAAGGAGTGACAGTATTTTCCATCCCCAAGCTGAACTAGTAGTCCAGAGCCAACCGGACCAAGTCCAAGTGCCTGGATTCTGATGTATCTGACTAGCTATCTTATGGAGACGTGTAATAGCCTTATACACGGACGGAGCATTATCTGGAATGAAAACACAGCAAGCTGACCCGAGGACCTTACAGGCTCCTCCTCGATCGGCTAGTATGACGTCAAGAACAAGACGATTTTGAAGAACGACAAGTCTCATAGCAGACTGTTCCTCAGTCAAGTTACCTAGGGCGGAAGTAGTCTCTTTCACTACTGCTTCGAGAGTTCTGGTCAAGTGACGGATAGCCTTACTATTAAAAATAGCCCCTAAATAGGGAAAGAAACCTTTATTGAAATATGTGTACTGTTCCCATGCTGTCTCAGTATAGTCGACAATTGGGAGATCTCTTTTTGGTCTGTGAACTAGAGGAGAATTTCTATGATAATCAGGTGGAGCTAGGAAAACAGGTGGCAGTAAGAATCCAATGTAACAAGTCCCATCCCAATCTAGAGGCAAACGTATGTATGCTGTCTGACCACAAATGAAATAGGAATGACGTGTAGCTCTGAATGTGGACTTGCCCTTATCCCTAAATTCGACCACAGTAGTACATTTACTATGACCCAGGTGTACGGAACCCTTCTTTCTGACACATAATTCACCTTTGACTGGTAGTACTGACATAGTGGGCAAGTCTGGCTCGGTTTCGGATTCAACATTCAGAATCATGAGGTTAAGTGTAAAATTTCCTAATCCATATACTTCATTTTCTAGATCAGTCCCTGTCCTTTTGGGAAGTCCCTCTTTGTCAGGATAACATATTCTATGCAAAACTGTGTTCAGGTTTCCCCATACCCAGTTACCCTGATAAACTACGGAATTTGAATCTAAGGAATTAATCAAACTAAACCAGGCGCCACATGAACCATTGTGTGTGAACGGGTACGGGAAGAGGGGCAGAACTCCCCTGTATTTCTGGTAGGGAGGGAGTCGGCCACATATCCAACAATTAGTAGCGTTGCTGGTCTGATGAGAGTGATGTAACATACTAATGAATGTATTGTTGCGCAGCGCAAGTCGGTAAGACAACTCGTGAGGGGGTAACTCACTAAAAGAATGCTCGGCAGTGTTATTAGAAGAAGAATGTGCATGTGTAGCAATAGGAAAATAGATATGCAAAATTATACTTGTGACAATAATCGTAAGACTTAGAGAAAACATAATCCATAAGGTAACAATACAGTAACTTTTGAGAGATTTGCAATATCGTTGCTTCTTGATCTGTTTCTCTCTATCTCTCTCTCTATTGGGGTCTAGGGGATACATGTCAGAAACTATTTAACCGATTCACCTAGGGGAGGACTTAAACAATTAAACTGTCTGACTTGCTAGACCGCAACTTTAATTTATACTCCTCTTGCAGAGTTTTCTCTACCATGGGAAGTTTAGAGTCACTAGAATCTGGGCAGTCCTTTGAGGGGGTGGAAGAGTCAGTCTCTGGCAACAGTTCATTACATTTTTTAATATGACTCGTATCAATCCACCCCTTACGGCCCTCAACCTTGATTGCAGTCCTCGTGGTCAGAAGGACGAGCTTTGGCTCCTGCCAACGGGGCTCCAGCGGACTCCTCCTATCGAAATTGCGTATCAGGACAGTATCTCCGGGACGGACATCGTGTGGCTTCACATCAGTGTTGTCGGGGAAGGCTGCGGCAACCTGTGAACGACATGATTGGAGTGCAGACATCAAGGAGGCAAGGTAATCTGTCAGCATATTACAGTCAACATCGGTTATTTTCTTAGGCATGGGCGTCCCCCACATATTTGGTGGCCGGCCAAAGACCACCTCATACGGGGATAGTCCTGATCTCGAATGTGGAACCATTCTCATATAGAATAGTGCAACTGGCAGGGCGACTATCCAGTCGACCCCTTTCTCTTTACATATTTTTGCAAGACGTGTTTTCAGTGTCTGATTGTGCCTCTCTACAAGGCCAGCTGCCTCGGGATGTCGGACGCAATGGAATTTCCACTGATATCCTAGAAGGAGTGAAACCTGCTTCATGAGCTCGGATGAGAATGGCTGTCCGTTATCTGAACACACGATACGAGGCAAGCCGTACCGTGGGAAGAATTCTCGAACCAGCTGCTTGGCAGTGGTCGGGGCAGTGTAATCTGGGACTGGATATGCTTCGGTCCAACGGGAAAGTGCACAAACAACTACGAGGACGTACTTGAATCCTCGACAACGTTCCATCTGGATATAATCCATCTGGAGGATTTCAAAAGGGTGATCGGGAGGATGAAATCCACCTTGCTCTACAGGGACGCTTTTACCTGGATTGAACTGACAACAGATCATGCAAGTACGCACTTTCTGTTTTGCTGCTGCTCGTAAATGTTTGTTGAACCAGAGATTCTGTAGACTGTCTAACATAGCTTTTTCTCCCAGGTGTGCTGGACTATGTGCTGTATTTATTATGACTTGAACCATAGAGTCGGGGAGAAACCATGTAGATTTTCCCTTCGTCATCCATCCCTGATCTGTCTGGATCCCTCCTAGTTCAGTCCATTTCTTGATTTCATCTGGAGTAGCATGTGTCTGAATATCGATTACATCTAGTGTGGGATCCCTAACTGTCATACAATGTGTCGGCACTATTGTCTTTGTCACATCAGTTGTCTGGGTGTGAGTCAATGCTGTATGTTTTGCTGTTTGGTCTGCCAGGTCGTTACCCTGGGAAATAGAGTCTGTAACTTCAGTATGTGCTTTACACTTCATGATGGATATGCCTGAAGGCAGATGTATTGCTTCTAACAGTGCTTGAATGAGGGGACCGTGTTGGATCTTGGCACCGTGAGAGGGCAAGAAACCTCGTTCTTGCCATAACACTCCGAAGTCGTGTACGACTCCGAAAGCATAACGTGAATCGGTGTATATGTTAACATTTCTGTTCTTGGCTAGTATACAGGCTCGGGTCAGAGCGATCAGCTCTGCTGCTTGAGCAGACAGTGTATCGATACGGTGTGTTTCTTTGACTTCAGTTTCAGTGGTCACTGCATACGCGGCCACTAATTCTCCTGTGCTTGTTCTCATACATGAACCGTCCACGTAAAGTGTCAGGTCTGGATTTGTCAGTGCAACATCTGTTAAGTCTCGTCGGGGCTTTGTTACTGCATTAATGATCTCTATACAATCATGCGGGGCTGAATCTGTCATAATCGAGGGTAACAATGTTGCAGGATTTAGAATGTTACAGCGTCTGATTTCTATGTGTGGCTGGAATAGCGTCAATTCATAACCTGTCAGTCATGCTATAGTCAGGTGTTGAGTCTGTGTTCGGTTTAGAAGGACTTCTACAGAATGTAGAACTTGTACTGTCAATGGATGTCCTAATACTATTGAGTCGCTTTGTCTGATTGCTAGGGCTGTCGCTGCAACTGATTTTAAGCACGCAGGTAGAGCCTGGGCCACTGGATCCAATGTACTTGAAAAATAAGCACAAGGCTTATGTGAACCTGCTTGATCTTGTGTGAGGACAGACAACGCTGTACCATCACGTTCTGTAACAAAAAGTGTAAAAGGTTTGCTGTAACATGGTGTCGCTAAAACTGGTGCTTGACATAAAGCTTTCTTTAATTCCTCAAAAGCCTGTGTATGTTCCTGAGTCCAAGGGAGGGCAGTCGAAGTCGCTGCCTCCTGTGTTGTCAACTGTATCAGCGGTTTAGCTAGAAATGCATACTGAGGAATCCATTGTCTGCAGTACGAGGTGAGGCCTATAAAGGCCCGCACTTCCTTTTGTGTCTTGGGTTGTGGTAACTGTGCAATTAACTGAACTCGATCAGGTGTGAGCTGTCTTCCCCACTTGGACAGCAAGTGCCCAAGGTACACCACTTGCTGAACACAGAATTGTAGCTTCGAAGGAGACACCTTGTGTCCCTTGTCGGCCAGAAAATGTAAAACGGTCAGTGATGCTTGTTCACATTCGGGTTCATTTCGTGCGGTGATCAGCAGATCATCGACGTACTGTAGTAAGGCAGTGTTAACTGGCATTTGTATACAGTCAAGTTGTCTTTTCAGTGCTTGGCTATAGATGCTGGGGCTTTCTGTGAATCCTTGAGGTGCGCGTGAAAATTTGAAACTTCGGCCATTTAAACTGAATCCGAAGAGATATTGGCTCTCTGGATCAATGGGTACACTGAAGAAGGCGTTCTTGAGGTCAATTACAGTAAAGAACGTCGCTTCTGAATCAATAGCAGTCAATAAGGATGAGATGTCGGGAACCACAGGATACTGTGGAACAATGCATTTATTCAGTTCTCGTAAATCAATCACCAGCCGATATACTGGCGGTGCATTGGGATCAGTACGTTTAAGAATCGGAATGACAGGGGAATTACAGATATTGGAGTCGGTTTCTACGACCCCTCCTTGGGCAATGAGCTCTTCAATGATTTCCAGTAAAGCCACTACAGCATCGGGTGGTAACTTGTATTGTCTGATTCGGGGTAAAACAACTCCTGGTTTGAGTGTAACCCGGTATGGTGTGATGTGCATACAACCTACATCGGTTGGGCCTTGTGCCCACAGGTGTTTCGGTACTTTTTTCAATCTGACATCAAACTCTCGTAATACATAGTGACCCTTAAAGTCACATAGAAAAAGTCTAACTCCCTCCGGAGAACAACATATCACTGCTCCTAGAGCCTTCAGTGTCTTGATACCTAGCAAGTTTTCTGGACATGATTTTGTGAGTAACAAGTCTGTAACACGTGATAATGGACCTACTGCTAGGGGGACAGGTTTCGATACTTCATTTACAATAGGCTGTCCTGAAAAACCAAGGGAAACATTCTGTGAGCCTGAGAGGGGTGCCCCTGGAACTTCATCATGGCTGATCGTTGTGCGGCTTGCCCCTGTGTCAATTAAAAACTTTCTGTCTTTTCCCAATACTTGACTATGTACATAAGGACCCTCTTGATCTACAGGAATCTCAATAAGAGGCAAGCCAACCTCCCTCTCTAGGCTGTTTCATGTGTATCGCTGGTAATCGGGATAATCAGATTGGGCATACTGGTACATCTGCTGTGAAACTTGCTGCGTCGCGGCAATGGGCTGTGGCTGTGATACCGCTACGGTCTGTACTGTATGTGGTGGAGCATGCATAGGCTGTATATTCTGTGAAGTCTGTTGCTGGACCTGGTCTTGTCTAGGCTGACGCGGTCTTTCTTTAGTTTTACCTGTTGATATATTGTGTTTCAGGACTGGACATTCGTTTACGTAGTGACCTGGTTGTTTACAATAGTTGCATGTCCCTTTAACAGGAGCTGCTGAATTACCTGTCTGGGTCACACCCTTTTTCTGACCGTCGGCTGGAACCGACTGGGCCACTAACATTTTCATTTTCGTGTCTTTCATACGTCTCTGTTCGTGATCCTGTTCTTCTCTAATTCTGTTCTGGTGATATTGTAACATTTGTAACATCTGGGATGACGTATTTGCTTGCCATGTACTTTCGACTTTATATACACGGTTCTTAACTTGTGTCAGGGAATTCTCGACTACTTTTGTTACAAAAAGGTGTGGGTATGACTCGCTACCTGGTTTCAGGCCACTATTAATAATGAAACATTTCTCGAATCTTGAATAGAAGTCACTAGTATCTTCATCGTGTTTCTGTTTACAGGCTGAGATTGCGTCCCAGTCTTCCTTTTTAGTTGTCAATAATCTTGGCAAAACCTGTACTATTAAACCTGGTAATGCTTTAGCTTTGTCCCCAAGGCCTAGCCCTGGAGTACGACCTTTTTCCTCGTCTTCTATTTCAGTCTAAATAATCTTTTTATCTCCCACCTCCCATTCTTTTTCCTTGAGTTTCTCGTAAATGCCGGTGGGCAGCAGTACTTTTAACAATTTCATAATATCCGTATACGTGTAATCTCCCATGAGTAACATGTCCTTGAGTTCTCGGTGAAAACCTGCAGGGTCTTTATCGTGACAGGGTACTAGTTTCTTCATTTCTAACAATTCCAACTTTGTTAAAGGTGTGTACACAAACACACGTCTCAGGGTATTATCGTTATTCATAACTGGGTGTACTTCTCGTAAAGGATTCTGCCTGTCAAAATGAAACATTTTTCTTTCTGGGGGCGGAGCTGAAACATATTGTGGGCCTAAGAAAGCGTTATATCTGTGCCGTTGTTCTAGAATTATTTGAATTAACTTGGTACTTAGGCCTCTCCATCTATTCATAAGTAGTGCTTCTAATGTATCAGGTAAGGGACCTGGATCAGAATGTTGATGTCTGTATAACGTGATGAGATGCTGAATCATGTACATACCAGCTAATTTCTGCTCGTCTGGGGAAAGGTTCAAAAATGTCTGTGCTACTGTATCATCATTGTATGTGCTAGGATTGTCAGCCCATAGTACTGCTGACCGGGCTAGTTCTTGTTCATCCATAGAATTGAGTACATGGTACCCCATTCGTTCTTGAAGAATTTTATCGGTACCCTGAAACAGATATTCAGGAGAACTCGTTTTTGATATGCCAGAGAGAAAAACTCTCTTGCTTTCTGGATGAATGCCTTTCTTAAGGTAATTTCCCTTACCCACATACGCTATCATTTCTTTAGCCGTGTCAGATTCTTCAAGTTCGTCCTCCTCGGAGGAGTCATTTCTGTCGCTATCTTTTTCCTTTTCTTGTTCCTTTTCGTGTATTTCTATTACTGCTTTTCTGATTCTTTTGTACATGCTTGCTATACAACTCTGTTTATCATGGTTTCCATCGGCTATATTTTGACCCCACTTGTTTAGTGCTTCCATCTCGTCCTTGTCTACTCCAGGCCTGTCTCGTTCTCTTATTAAGCAATTTATGAAGAAACGTAATATACAACCTTGAGTGTCAACTTTCTGGTGAGCCAGGGCCTCTTTAATACTTTCAGGATCTTCCCCAGTCTGGATAAAATGATATATTCTATCTAGGTGTTCAGTCATTCCTGGAAATAACACTAGGTAATCTGTAACTTTTCGTAAGCGTAGTGATGCTAACAACATTCTATCGTCTTTACTGGGTACTGGATCGTATCTGCAAATTGAAAGGGGTTCTTTAAGCATGTCGTAACTTGGTGTTCGGGGTGTACGTTGCTTCATTATGTCCCTAAGGTTTAATCTGTGAGTTTGTGGCGGGGTCTGGTAACCTCCTGTCGCACCTCCTGAGGCGGAGGCTTGAGCATTATTTGTCTGTGGAGTCTGTATGTGTACCTGAACTTGTCTCTTACTAGGATCAGGCCCAAACGGATTTAGTGTATTAATCTTAGGTGTGGGAAGTGGTGGAGGAGCAGGTGGAGCAGGCTGTCGAACGGGTGAACTTTGTTCCGGTACTGACTGGGCATTGTCTTGGAGTGGGTTGCCACCTCCGTCACCGTCAGTAGGCGGTACGTGGGCACGTGGATTGGTGTAAACGGGAGCTACATCGTCTAGATAGGAAGCAAGGAATATGTCTTTGATGGTCCTGTGACTTACTTTAGTTGGAACCAAGGGTGGCGGCAGATCTTTCGGTATTTCTGAAGTGGCCTTAGGCAAACCCTCGGTCACTAAATACATGCCATTTGCAAGAGTGTTTCGCATGCGGTCTACTTGTTCTGCTTTTACTCGGATCCCTTCAGTAACTAATTCGTTTTCTCGGACTTCATCCGACTCTTCTCTATGTTTTTCTGCTTTTCGGAATGCTTTTTCGGCACGTTTATGCGATTCTTTACGCCATAATTCTATGGCATCTTTCTGGGATTGTCTGGCTTTCTCTTTCCATAGCGCTTCCTCTACTCTCATGATGCACTCGGCATCCCATGTTCCTGTAACGGGCCACCTGTGTCTCTCTTCTAGGTGCTTGGTATAATCAGCCCATAAATCTAGGTACAGTATGGCATCTAAGCCATGCTTATGGTACATAAAATTTCCAGGAGTGTCCCTAGGTGGGACAGGAATTTCTTCCTCTAGTATCCCTTTCCTAGTTCCTATCTGTCTTAATTTATTGAAAAACGGCATCTTGTTACTTGGTACTGGATACTCGATACTTGTTACTTACTCTGAACACAGCTAGTTACACAAAAACACAGTAATGTACATCAAACAGTCACTCATACCACGACATTAATCACATGAAACATTTTGAACACATATGGACTACCCTTGATACTAGATGTACTGCTAAACAGTACAGATACACTGTCAAGAACAGTGCAAGAACTTGAATGCCTGATGTACTGCTAAACAGTACAGATACACTGTCTAAAACAGCGCAGACCGTGTTTGTGTACCCAAACCCGTCTTTACCGGATACATAATAATGCACCCGTCTAGATGCGTCCCCAGCAACGGTACTCACCGGGAAGCACGGAACAGAAGGCCTCGGAAAACTCGACTGGACTGGACCGGACTGGACTCGACTCGACTCGATACGTGAATACTTCGGAACTGGTGGGCCTCTTGACACCTCGGACCTTGCTTCTTTCGGCTAGGCTCTGGTCGGGATCCTCCGCACTCCTCACCGCCTCGTCTGGGTGCTGATCGCAGTCTCCGTCACCTCCGTAGGCATGAGGGAGATACAGGAAATCCTGCGGGTACGCGTAGTTGTCCGTCTTGACTTATGGCAGGGGGCAAAGGTTGCAACGCACCAACCGGCGCGTGGGGTGGGGGAGGGGTCCCTTTCGGGCGCCAAATTAATGTGGTAAATATTTTATTACCGTCCTGATTTCTATGCAGGTAAGTACTTAAAATAAAATAACTCAATCGGAAAGAAAGACACAGAGTCCGTGGTGTTAGAGTTCTTAGGGGTTTTATTCCTTAAAAAGGAATGGTTCTCGAACCGGATATCGGGTTCCTGACACCACTGGGGTTCAGGAAGGGATAGAGCCCTCCTTTATTGACAATACATAACTTTTATTCTTAAAGCACATAATGGAAACCAATGCAGAAGGCGTAACAGCTGAGAGAAACAAGATAAGGGCACACACGTGTTAGCAATACGTAATCAGAAGGCGTGAACTAGGCGTGAAAACAGAGGTGTGTGCTAGAAACGTCACATGAAAGTGTCACAAGTGGGTGGATACATAGCAGAAATCTTGCAATGTCAGCAGAAATCTGAGGTCTGGATGCGCGCGCAGCTGCATGACGTGTGATTGACGTGAAGCTGGAGGGTGCAGGGGACTTGACATTTACACTAGAAGAAGGAGACAGAAGTCTGGCATGTCAGATCAACTCGTTCCTATATCATATCTGATATCTGATGTTTGGGAACCATATTATCTAGAAGGAAAGGTCTCTTGGGCAGAGGCTATCCTATACTTGACTATGAATACGTGCATATGTGCCTACGTGTCTGAGTGTAAAGCGAGGGGGCCATGGGCCTACCATGGTAACGGGAGCTGTGAATTACTTGTATGGAGACAGAAAGGCCGGGCCCTTTGCTCTGCAGCTGAGGGGTTGTTTATCTATTCTGCTGGACTGGAATGTATTTTCGGGAATCTGAGCTTGGCTATACTGATAATGTGAAGGTAAAATACTGTCTTTGGCAGGCAAGCAGGCCGAGCCAGGCTCCGCTCGCCTCGCAGGGAGTAGGACAGAGTTCACGGGGGGGGGCATCCCACGCTGCAGTTTCAGGAGGCAGGGATGACTTTGAGAAGAGGCTCGATGACAGAAAACAGGGCCTAGCTCGCACAGAGCCAGAAATACGTGAAAGTGCACAATACAAAGACGGTGGCAAGGCATACCTAGGAACGGAATATCCGACCCATTCAGGGTGGATCTGAAAGAGGACATGTTAACGTTGGACGCAAATGTATTTGCGTCTTCATAGCTGGCACAGGAGGGAAATCACATGCACTTTAAGCTCGTACATGGAGACGGTGGGGTACACGTTAGGGAACATTTCTTAACCATAACATTTATATTTCCTCAGATAAACAAATCAGTTTGGCACAAAAAGGAGCAGAATATACGATTCTGATCATTGAAAAACATGAGAGATTACCATTGACAATGTCAAAGAGACCTGTCATTGAATGGATAATACATGGAACGATTACAATTTCCGATAACAACATTCCAGTTTAAATACTGCCTAGAGTATATGCCTGCAGGCCAGTATGAAAGGTTGGGTAAAGAATACATCCAATCAACCTGGTATTTACCTTATACACACAGATGTTATAGTGAAGGGAACAAGGAGGTATTCCTTAGTGCTAAAAATTGTAAAAAATCACTAAGCGGTACACTTCTGTGTCAAGGTATTAATTTGCATGGAGCCTGCAAAGGGTCTTCGAAAAACCTTTCATGTCACCTGCATGGCACGCCTGCAAAACGGATAGAGCCATTTTTTAGACCACTTTCTAACGGCAGTTACGTTTTAATAAGTGACCACAGCTGTTGTGGCATGCTGCCAGGAAAAGCCTATCTGACAACTGTAACTTCCAGGGCCGTTTGCTGTATGCAAGTATTGTATCCACACAGCAATCCAGATATGGGGGCTGCGTTATGGCCTCGGTTGAATATCTCTTCTATTCGAATTGATACTTTAAGCAGAATGAAGTCTATTCTTTTACAGACAACTGTGCCTTTAACGTCATCCAAAGAAATGTATGATCTGCCAGTGGCAAGGACATCGGCAGAGATACATTCCCTTTTATCGATAAATTGCCCCGTGCATTTTGTAGAAATACTAAGCCAAATCTTAAACATGTCTGATACCAGTTGCATCGCATATGTATTTAAGACCATTTTTTCGGGACTGTTAGCACCCTTTGAAACAGTTCTGGGCATCTTCCCGAATTTTGTCCATTCTGTTTTTGGCGGCCTACCCTTAATCTTGGGACTTGTGGCAGGAATTTTATTTTTGCTCCTTCTGCACCGATATGGCAAACCAATCCACAGACAAGACTCCAGCAACGATGGAAGAAACAATCCTAGCAATACGATACCGAGACCGTATCACTAAGGTCCACGGATTGGCCCGGCTAAGAGATTTGAATACAACCTGGTTTCTTTCATTCAGACCAATCTGGCAGAATTGCGTCTTACCTGTGCTTCGATGTCTGCTATGCGGAGAAGAATGCGTGTTGGACGTCTGTCTTACTCTACCATCAGCAGTACCAAAGGATATCGATACTTTGCTAGGTCCTGTAACGACTCATGCATTGTGTTGTCCCCAGCGGCTACCCATTTTGATGACAGCATTTGTTGAGACTTCACCACTATGAATAGATGGCGGTGAGGTACGAGAGGAAAGCAGGTACAACCTTCTGTGAGCATTGCTGATCCAAACATAGATGATAGCAATCACGCAGAGAACTGCACAGTCGCAGTATTTTTCGAATTTGGTCGAACTTTCACCTGATGTGGTAGACCAATTTTTTGCGAGTCTGTCTGAAATAATGTTCTCCCCTGTGCAACAAGAATGACATGTTTTTTAAACAAGCACACAGCGTTCCCTGAACTCTGAATTCAGCCTTCAGTTTTGATAAACAAAGCTACCGAAAATATTTGGAACTATTTTTTCCCCTGAAAGCGAAATTATTTTTGTCCATTTTCCAAAATATTTACTTTTTTTGGCACATGGTACTCTGCTTAAAGTAGAACTATTCTTAGAGAACAGAACTTCTGTTTTTAGGATACTAGAGACAATATTTTTACCTCTGCCTCTAGCACATCTACAGCATTTTGTATAAATATGTGATGGAATGGTCTCAACCTTCTTTTCTGTATTCAGAGCCATTTCATGTGTAATTTTCGCAATTCATTCAGCTGATATATATATATGCATTTATCTAAATGATGACACTGCTTGAAAAGCGTACAGTACCAACACTCATTTTCGTGTATTTACCATATACCATTTCAAATGCGGAATATGTATTTTGGGGTGGGTTGGAAAACACACATGCATCATTGAATGTTTACTATTGCTTAGTTTTTTAGTAATGGTGGACATCAATCCATGGAGTGGGTGTCGTGTTTATATCTAGGACCCTAATTCGATATTCCCGATTCATGCCCTAATGAGGTTATAATCAATAATATCCTGATAAAGGCATAAGAATCAGATCCATATTCAGTAATAGCCCATGCAGTCCAAAGCACAGCACGGCTACTCCCATCGACTCCTAGAAAGCAGAACACGTTCTATAAACAAACCAAGCCTTCAGCAGCCCGGGAAATCCCCCCCTGCTTTTGTTTTGATTTGAACAAGAACTCCTGGAGTCCAGAAAGAAATGTTAGTTCTTAGTGACGTCTTATGTCCAACCTTTCATCAAACCCGGCACCTTTCAGGTATAAATATACTAACAGTTGCCTTAAGCAAACACACAGTGGTTTGGAGCAGAGCGGCCATCTACTTGCCCGAGATCCCAGCTGATGGGAGAGCCCACGGAAGCCGCCCCTCCCGTTTGACGCACTGAGAGAGACGCTGTCTTTTTCTCCAGCCAAGAAAATCCAGCTCTGGTGTTTCCAGCCCACTCTCGAGGGTGGCTGGGATATCGAGTCCTGAGGAAAGAGATACCAGACCTCCCACATTCTATTACCAAGGTGCGAAGCTGACTAAACCCTTAAGAGAATTCTTGATGCAGATTCTTGGCAAAACAATCTTAACCAACTTAACTTAAACTGCTACTTACTTATCCCTTCCCAAGTATTAGGCTTAGGTCAGGTACACCGGGGTAGGCTTGGTTAGAAGCACCAGTTGAGTACGTTAGTCAATGTATTTATGTATGTATATATTTTATCCATTTCAAAGTATCATATGGCTAAGAAACCATATCAATGATTTTACAGTATTATTTCATAATACTGCTTTTACTGTACGCACTTTACTTTATGAGAAGTATTGCAATTGTGGCAATTCACTTCTCTTGCATGAGAAAGAAGACTGCTCAATAAATAACACCTTTTTATTGAAAACGCCCGTCTCTCTATTTCTCTGCACTCTGGTGAAACTAAGTATGCATGGTTGACTGAGTGAAATAGCTGCCTATTGTTTTCACACGACTCTAGAGATACACTCTTATTCTGAGGGAGCAAAGTTGTCATGTTTATGCGGTTGTCAGAAACTGAATCCCTTCTTGTCTGAGTCAGGGAAGTTCACCCCTCCCTATTCATTCAAGAAAGTTTCTAGTGACCTCTGAGCTAGCTGGCGCAAACCTAAATTAAGTTTAACATAGTCAGTAGAGACCTAGATGACCTCAGTCCTACGTCTACACTGCTGTTTGTTATTCCAATGCACAGAGCCTATTGGGGAAAATAGGAACTACACTACACTGCGATATCCTTCAGGCTCTCGGCGGTCCCAATATGAGAAACTGGGTGCCCTGGGTGAGACCAGGGTACCCGGTATTGTGGCCAGTCCCCAAGGGATGGGGTCCCCAGGGTCAAAATCGGCCCACGAGGAGGGCCACAAGACCCCATTTTCATAAATAATAAAGCGAAAAGGCCAGGCCCTGAGTATGGCGTCCCAGGGGCCAAAATTAGCCCAGAAGAGGTGCCGCCAGGCCCCTCTCACTTTTAGTTAAAAAAAATATTAAGAAAAGACTGGGCCCCGGGGGCAAAAAAGCATCCTGTTACTTCCAGTAAGTCTCAAACAGCAGGATTGCTAAGAGGTCTTTGGAGGTCATGCCACTGTTCTCCACCACTCTGCAAACGCACCTCCTGGCGCATTACTTGTTGGGAGACGAAGTCCTCTTGCCTCCTGAGGGTCTTTGGGGGACAGATTACCTTCCTGTTACCTCCAATAAGTCTGACACAACAGGATTGCTGAGAAGTCATCAGAGGCCATACACCCTTTATCCACCACTCTTCAAAAGCACCTTCTGGCACACCAAGAGTTGGGGAATAAACCCCCTTGAATGCTGTGGGTCCTTGGGGCCAACAAGCCCTCCTGTTCCCTCCAGTAAGACCAAACAGCGTGATTTCTAAGAGGTCATCTGAAGCCCTGCCCCCTTCCCCCACCACTCTGCAAACACACCCCCTAGTGCACTACTGGTTGGAGGATGAAGTCCTTTTGGTAGCTGCAGGTCGCTGGGGGCCACGAAGCCTTCCTGTTACCTCTAGTAGGTGTAACACTGAGGAATTCATGAGAGATGGTCGGAGGCCCTGCCCCTTTCTCCACCACTCTATAAACATGAGTACTAGTTAAAAAAACATAGAAATTCACTGAAAAAACCAAAGGTTACAAGAACATTATAGTTAGGAAATACAATTTTTTTTAAAGTAGAAATTCACTGAAAAACAAGCATTGTTATAGTTATAATTAGACTGACATTTCACTCATTCAAAACTGAGAAAGTAAGCAGTTATAGTTACCTGAGCTAACTATAACTTACGCCCTTCTATTGCACGGCTTATGACCTTACATATTACATCACTCATGACTCGGTGTAATTGCCATTCTTCTGCAGCGTTTAAAGATCCTGCCACTGAAATACCAAGATTCAGTCTGCTTCAGAGGTTTAGAATCTCTTCGCACACGACCCAGGCCCCCACCCAATCCTACTTGTTGCAGTACCACTTTGTGGTTGTGTTGCCCCTGAGAACATGTACCAGCCATTATTTGATGAAGTTCAAAGAGAATCACCTGCCACTCGAGCAAATTGTTGGGGAGGTGGTTTTACATTAGAGAATAGAGTCCTTTGATCTCCACTTCACACACATGACCTTCCCAACCAAATATCAAGGCGTCTGTCACAATCACCCATCTCTGAGTGGGGCAGAGAAAGGGATCAGCTGCTGGTCCACTTGCCATTGTAAATCCATCCCTGCAAGTCTTTCAGTCTCCTCCGACACTTAGGTGGCATTTGAAATGTTCCCTTGGTGCTGGGCCCATTGAGACTTAAGCTCCCACTGCAAAATTTCCAGACATGGTTAGCAAGCAGGATAAAGGTGGTAAGAAGGCCAATAAGCCTCAGAGCCATCCTCACTGAGACCCAGGACTGAGGCTGAAACCTCACATTCATAGCATGAATGTCCTCGACTCGTTGGTCCAGAAGAAAGATTGAAAAGTGCAAATTATCCAGGATGGCTCCGGTGAAGGGGAGCCTCTGCAAAGAGCTAAGTGTAACTTAGGCAGGGGGATTGAGGACTCCATTAATGTCAAATGTTTGCCGTTATCTGGGGCTGGTCCACAACAAACAGTGACAAGCCACCCTTCAACTGTGAGTAGTTGAGGTAGGGAAAGACTGTTATCATGGACCTTTGATGATGGGTAGGGTCAATCGCCAACATATTTGTGAACCTCAGAGGGACACCAGTGAGAATTAAAGGGAGTACTCAAAACTGGAAGTGCTCACAGCCAACCTCGAACTGCAGGTAGCATCTTGAACTACAGGACAGGGATGTGAAAATAAGCATCCTGCAGATCCAATAGCACCATACAGTATCCCACATCCAGGGCAGGGAGGACTTGGGCTAGGATGAGCATTTTGAATTTGTTCTTGCACAGGAAGGTGTTGAGAGGATAAAGATTCAGGAGGACGAAGGCCTGCATTCTTCCTCAGCATGAGGAGGTAGCATGAAAGGCACCCAGTCCCTACTTCTGAAGCTGGTACCCTTCTATTGTTCCTTTGGCCAAAAGAGCCTGAACTTCTTGGCATAAAATAGCCATATGATCCTCCACAAAGTGGTATGATTTAAGTAACAGCTGTGTTGGGTCTAAAAGTAATGGGAGGATTTAGCCCAGCTGGACAATCTTCAGCACCCATTTGTCAGATGTAATGTGATGGCACTCCTTCAGAAGGTGGCTGATCTTGCCTTCTTCTATGTGGCAGATGTTTTTTTGTTGACACTGTCATTGAGGGTGATCATGTAGTACAGCTTGCTTGTGACAAGAGCATGCATAATGGCTTTTCAGGTGCTGATTGGGAGCTATTTGCAATTTTTCATCAGCATCTTTAGGTTCTGAAAACCTGAGATGGTGGCAGTATTGACTTGAGTGCTCATGTCAAGTTTGATATCACTGATAATTATGTGTGTTCTTGGTGAAAGTGGTTGGGTAGGTGTCAGTCCTAGGTCTATTGGCCACCAGGTGGTATCTGATGGTGAAGTGCTTTTTCCGAAGATCATGATTTTGGTCTTGTCAGTGCTCACCTTCATACAGTGGATGATTTTAGTCATGCAGGTTCTTGATCTGGGTATTGGGTATATTGTCCGTGAGGGCGAGATTGAGTTGTATGTCTTAGACATAGGAAAGGATGTTGATGTGATGAAAGAGGATACTGTCAGCTAGAGGGACCGTGTATGTGTTGAAGGGATCATGTATGTGAGGTATGCATGGGTGTAGTGACCTATTTAATCCCACGTATTAACCAAACTCAATGTTAGGTTAGATGGGGAGAACATACTCTTGACATATTTATTGTCCCATTTGACTCCTGTTAGGGGTAATGGCTGGAAAGGCATTAGAGTTCACTCTACTGGTGGGTACCTGACCACCAGAGTCTTAGCGGTTGGATGCTTAGTTAAGGAGTCTGGATCCCCTGAAGCAAATTTGTGGTGGCTGAAGAGATCAGTTTTTGGAAAGAAAGAATGTTGTTTAGCCCATGTGCTCAGCTGTGTGTTAGTGAGGGCTTCATTGAAGGGTAAAAACGGTCCATTTAATGCCTAGTCATGCATCGGACCCCTGTCAATGCATTTGTATTTGCCTAACACGTCTTGCAGTTGTACAATGAAGTCAAGCACTATAGGCAAGTCCGATAGGGGTTTGTCACAGACATCTGCTTGAGACAGTCCAACAAGGATTAAACCCACTTTTACAAGGTAACATTTCTAGCACACTGCAACATTTTAGGAAGAAAGTCGCTTTACATAGTAAAGACGGACGGAGCGGCGCTCTAGAATCATATCTGTAGGCATGGAAATAAAGGAAATGAAATCAGCATGCATGGATAGTGCTTGTATGCACCTCTATTTGTCACTTCTGGAGCAGAAAGACATCAATGCAGAGTCACATGGCACTACTTACCTACAGGCAGGAGAATTGCTTTTAAGGTTTCTGGATCCAGTCTGACTCCTGAGAAACTTCACATGGTGAAAAATCTATGGTCAGAAATATCCATCAGAAAATAAAAATAATTTGAAATGTTTCATCTGTTTTTGGCTGATTTACAAATATATTACACTGCTGTTAAAACCAAAAACACATGATACCAGGGCCAACAACTGAGCTGCAGCTTATAATGATTTTTCCTTGTGTACTGATCAATTCATACGATAACTTTGAATGAATATGAAATGGCTATGAAGAAAGCCCATCAGATGGTAATTAAAATATGAGAAACAGAATGGGGTGCAGAATTGCTAAGGTAGGCCGATTGCCAATGGTGGCACCATACTGCATCCTCCATCACCAGGCACAAGATAGTCTTTTTGAGACAAACCGAAGCAGAATGTGAGGACCCATATGGAAACATGTGCCCAAAATAATCCAAATTTCCTCTCACTTGCACCGGGGATGGTTATGCTCTTGGACCGGTGGTTAAATCCAGGAGAAACCAGCTCATACCCCATTCTTATTTAAAAATCTATCCTTGTTATCCATTAGTCTTTCTACCCCCCCATGGGGTAGAATGGATACATCTGCCATTCTCCCCCGAGAGGGGTGGAAAAACATTTGGAACATTTAGGGTGAAGGTACAGCCTGTTGCATGGGCAGATGACCTCCACCCCGTTTTTTTTTTATAAAGGAACAGTGGAGCCCTTGTGTCTGGTGGTCTTCCTACTGGTACACCTGACAATCTGCCCCTCACGGGGGAAGGAAGGCTGTTCTGCTGTTAGGGGGCAAAGCTGTGGCTTTATTTTTTAGATACCCCATGGGGTCTAGTGTGACTTTGAAAGGGTGCATTAGAGATAAAAGCCACAATCTGCCCTGTAGGGACAGAAAGACTATTGGGGTTGTTAGACGTTGAGGACACTGCCTGATGCCAGGGCAGGCTGCCTCGATCCATTCCTTTTTTTTACATTATGCCTGGTATCTAGTGGGATATCTGGCCTCCTTCAGTAGAGTAGATTGGGGGAAAGGGGGAAAGAAAAAGAGTTGGGTTTGTTAGGGGGAGTGCACACTGCCCGATACAAGAGTGAGACTACAGGTGTGTCCCATGACCCTTTCATTTTTGTAAACAATATCCTTGGTGTCTAGTGGGCTTGCTGTCACCCCAGCGAAGGGCAGATTGGAAGTAAACACTCCTATATGCTCCATGGATCAGCAAAAATACTTTTGGGACTGTTAGAGGGTAGAGTATGGCTCAATGCCCGGGTGGGCAAGCACCTCTCTACTCTTTTATTTTCTGTATAATCCCTGGTGCCTAGTGGGACATCTGCCCTTTTTGGGTAGGGCAAATCACTAATGAGCCCCCAGTGCATATGATCTAACTTTTAAAATAGGTCAACATTGGCTTACACGTAATAGTTATAGTATATGGTGCCCTAAAGACATTCATGGAGAGTTAAATATCATCTGTGACCTACAGCAGTACTGTGCCATCCACCAGTGTGACAAAACAAGCATGGGTTAACCCTGCAAGATAACCTGTAAAATAAAAAATCATTTTAACAACAGGAGAAAACCTTCTTTTTACATATTAATAATTCACTCTTATGTAGGTCTTGTAACCTACAAAGCAGGGTGCATGGTATTTTAAAGTAGGACATGTAGACATTTAAAGTTAACATCTTCATCAAATTACCATCACCCAATCACTATTTTACTGTAGGAAGCTTGGATGGCCAATAGAGAAAAAATGGGAAGCAATATTATTTATTAATTTGGCTAGCTCAAGGCTAGGTACCGGTTAGAATAAAACATTAAACAACCAGTTATAATAATGTTTAAAATCCCAACTTAACATTAAAGTCGGATGCTTGATATATGTTACGGAAAAAGGACTTTTAGAAAGTTTCTTTTTGCTTCCTAAAGCTCTTGCAGGCTAATTTGCATTAGCCTCCCAACTGTCACCCAACTGGTGAGTAGCCCTGAAGTGGTATGAAAACTGCTTCTGGAGGAGCGACAATGGTCTTGGTGTGGGAAAGCTTTTTTGTTCCTCTAGCAGGAAGACCAATTGGGCTGTGCCTAGAAACACAATTTAGTGCAAAGTGACCTCCCTTGTCACAAACAGATGTCAGATGACTCCTGATTACTGGTCCCCTTCCTTTGTCCTCCCAATCAGACAGGCACCAAACCTAGTGAAGGGAAAGCTAACCCCTGAACTGTTTAGGAAGTGACCACAGAGAAGAGATCCTCATTATCTTCACCACAACTTTGAGTCAACACAGACTGCCTAAGTAGGTCTCTATCTTGAATTCAGTGATGGTACTGCAGTATTGTTTTCGGTATGCACACAGAAACTGCTGGATTGGCTCCCACTTGTACCCAATACAAAGAAGCGGAGTCCACGATCAGTTGGACAGCCTCCTCTGTAGATACAGGTACACAACAAGCTGCAAGAGGCCTTCTTAAAATGCCCAGCTGATCTGTATAAAATAGTACTGATCAAGATCGTGCTGATTGAGTCTGCTGGAAGGACTCTTGACCCCCAAATGCGGCTACTGAGGTCCTGTTACCCTTTGGTGTGTCTAACTGGACTTCTCTTATAATCTCTGACTTGAAAGGGGTTTGGACTTCAAGATGTCCAGAATACCGGGACAAGCCAATCTGCCCAAGATGCGACATTGCTGGCCCGTAAAAATAGGTTTCTCTGCAGCAGCAAATCCATTTGAGCATGCATTCAGTGAGAAAGTATTTGCCCAGTGGAGCCCTCATCAGAAACAGCCTGTAACCTTTCCCAGCTGGAGGATTCTAAGCTCTGAAACAGAAGTCTGAATCAATCAATCAATCAGGGGCTTGTAAAGTGTGGCTTCTCACCCGATATGTAATGTTATGTTAGGATATTTGTAAACTGCATGGGTGCCCCAGCAACAGGGCAATCCATCACTAATTTGGTGCAGAAACACAGGATTAGACAGAAAATAGCCAGGTCTTCATAGCTCCTTCTAAAGGCACAGTGATTCCTAATGGAAATAGGTAGTGCAACCCAGAGGGCGGGGGCTTGGGCACATAAAGAGCAACCTCCTGCTCTTGCGCTCTTGACACAAGGCGCACAGCCTCGATAGAGTTTAGCTGAGCTCAAGGCTTGTTAAGGGACATAAGGATGGAACAGATTGGATAAAATTAGAGGGCCCTGAGAGGTAAGAATTTTGTGAGTAATGTATAGTGCCTTGAAGGGAATTCTCTTATCCACAGGGAGTAAGTGCAGCCTAAGGTTAAAGCTGGAAGCAGAGCAGAACTTCAGAAGAGCAAATTAAAGCCATGCTGAAGTATTTTGGCCTATCTGGAGTCTCTTGGTTACTGCCTTATTGGATCCCAGCTACAGCGCATTGCAGTAGTCCAGCCTAGAGAGTATAATGGACTGAACGATTATCTGGCGGGTATGAAGGTTTAAAAATCCCAGAATGGGCTTTAAAACTCACAGGAGTCCAAAATAGACACCTACTACCAAATTTGCCTGAGTAGCAAAGGTCATGGCGCTGTGGTCGGAGAACAGTTTTGGACTGGGGAGGTGGTCCTAGAGAGGGGGACCACCGGAGGTCGTCCTTAAAGGTGGATATCTCTCCCTAAGATAAGAATTTCAGATTTTAGCTGTAGGCATTTGGCCACCATCCACTCTGTAATGACCATCATGTTATCTTGAAATTTAACCACGTTCTGTGTAGAATTGTTGGAGATGGGGATGACAAGCTGCATATCATCATTGGCAAAGGTTACCAGTGTGATCCCCTGCATTTTAGCCACCTGAGCTAATGGGCGAATGTAGATATTAAACAATGTTGGGCTCAACACGGAGCCCCGGGGGACCCCATGGCATAGCGTGTGAACCTTGGAGCTGTAGGGAGAGAAGACAACCTGAAAAGATCTTCCTGTTAAAAAAGAAGCGAACCAAGTTAGAGCCGCATCACCAATACCAATCTCCAGGAGGTGGTGCAACCTAATGTCATGAGATACAAACACGACGCCTAAATTGAGTAGAATCAGAGCCAATGATCATCAGAACCCGCCAATAGTGCAGATTCAGTATTATGGAGTGGTCTAAAGCCATTCTGAGAGGAATCTATACATGGCTTGACTCCAGAAAAGTAGTTAGAATAGCATTAATGTGAGACTCTGTGATTGTAGCTAGAAAAGGTAGCATAGAGTTGGACTCAAAATAATTTGCTTTGGAAGTATCCAGAGCAGGTTTTTTTAATAGTGGAATGACTTTGGCATTTTTCCACACAGCGGTACCGAAGATGTTGTCAGTGATAGGTGTATCTGTTCCAGACATGTGGGGTAAAGACAGTCTTGAAACTTCAGGAATATAGCAGGCCAAAGGTGATCATCAGGAGAGCCTGATTTTTACTTTATTACATAGAGTTAGGAGCTCTTCAAATGACCGCAAGGAAAAGGAATGGAGTAGTGACGGGGATTCCGAGTTCGGAGTCACAGTTAGAATAGAAAAGTTCGACCTTTTTAGTTAAATACTTTGCTGGATCCTCACATTGAGTATCAGAGGTAAGGATAGGCTCTGTTGCCAGTGTAGGTTTCACCCATGTCCTTCAGAAAAGAAAAAATGTTTTCACAGGGTCACCACTATTTTTATTTTGTTAGCAAAATGTTCGGCCCCTGACTTCCGAATCACTTTATGATACTCTTTGATGGCCACTCTACATTGTGTGTTAGCAGCGGGCTCATAGGGCATCTCCAAGCAAGACCTTACAGTTTTTTTTGCTAAGGCCAAAATCCCATTAAACCAAGGGTTGGCCGGTGTTCTTTTATTGTGGGTCAGTTTAGCAGGAATGCACGTCATGAGCCTGCAAGAGCCAGTTACAGATGAGGCTATGAGCTGCCTCCATATTAGGGGGTGTTTCAGGACTCTTTGCAAAGAAGATTGCAGAATTTATCAGATTAAAGCTCATGCCAAGGGCACTTAAAAGTGATCGTATGATCAGAAGGCAGTTTGAAGCCTTCAGTGCATACTGACAGAAATTAAGAAATGGTCAGACCAAGTGAAGGGAAGAGGGGCATGGACCTTTAGCGTGGAGATGTTTGAAAAGACAGGATCAAGAAGGTGCCCAGCTAGATACGTAGCACAAGTGACATGTTGCATTATCTGCCATGCTGCAAGATCACCTAATGATTGGTGATATCCACATCTCGATCTGTGTTTAAATGGAGGTTGACATTTCCCACCACATTTGAAATTGGCTGTCCTAATTGCCAAGAAGGCAACTGTAGTAATCAGTGCTTCCCTAAATGCTTTAAAAGGACCTGAAGGGTGGTAGATTAGCAGCCTCAAGAAGGTAGAATTGTTATTGAGCGTAAGGGCCTCTAGGCACAGGGGAGAGGGCTGCTGGTCAGACTGAGTGGAGATGATTCGAAGAGCCAAGTCTTGAGATACTTCCTGAATTTAGTGAATGACGCTGATTGCCGGAGATGCAGGGGTAGGGTGTTCCAGGTCTTGGCAGCAAGGTAGGAGAACGACCTTCATCCGGTTCTGGTCTTGTGGATCCTGGGGAGATTGAAGGATTGGAGTTGTCTCGTGGGTATGGGAATGTGAAGTAGTGGTCCAGGTACACTGGTCTTCCATCATGTAGGGCTTTGTAGGCATGAGTGAGAAACTTGAAGGTGATACTCTTGTTGACTGGGAGCCAGTGGAGTTGTCAGAACTGTTGCTTAATGTGGCTGTGCCAGGGTATGCCAAGGACCAGTCTTGCAGCAGTGTTTTGGATGTTTTTTAGTTTCTTGAGATGTTTCTAGTTGATGCCAGCATGTAGCGCATTGCCGTAGTTGAGACTTCTGGTGATGAGTGGTGACGAGTATATGGGTGACCGTCCTTCGTGAATCTGTGGGGATCCTTCTGAAGGTCTTTTGTAGCAGGCAGAGTCTAGTATAATGCAGAGGTTGAGAGTGTGGTCAGTTGGGGCTGGGCAAAGCACCCAGAGGGGCTGGCCACCAGGCTGATAGAGTGGTTCCCAGGATGAGGACTTCAGTCTTGTCCGATTTGAGCTTGAGGCAGCTGTCTTTCATCCATGTAGCAACAGCTTTAATTCCACTGTGAAAGTTGAATCTGGTGGTTGAGGATTCGTTGGTGAGTGAGTGGATCAGCTGGGTGTCATCGGCATAGGAGACGGTGTTGAGTCCTTGGCTACTGACGATGGCTGTGAGGGGGGCCATGTGAGAAGTTGGCCTGGTATATAATGCTCACTAATTCTTAGTGATCACTTTGTACCATGCCAAGCAACCCTTATGATGATGGTTGTAATTCAACCTGGTAGACCAGTTATCCTAGTGGTAACGTGGACAAAGCAGTCTTAGGCTAAACTCTGAAAGGCATGTGAAGCCAGCTGTAATACCATACACAACCCCCTTGAATACCAAATGAAAGGGACACCACACAGATATATATTGAAAATATATATTGATTTATTAACTATAAAATCCCCTGGTCTCTTTTTGAGCACAGAAGCACAAGCGTTAAATCACAAGACAGTTTAAAATACACAAAAGTTGCACAATATGGATGAGCCCTAGGGGCCACCTAAACCATATACTAAGAAAGTGGTATAAGAGATACCAATAGGAAAGGGAACAGGCCTAGGGCCTTGGGAATCGCTGGAGCTATTCGAGACTAGCAGTGACTAAGTCGGGAAAGGCCCGCGGGACTCGGGTGCAGTGTTCAAAGTGCACGCACTTTCCAATGCAAAGTCTATGGTGCGTAAAAAGTACAAAGTTAGAAAGTTAGGAACCTTCCGAGTGACCTACGGAGCTGAAACTTAAGACACAGGCCCTTGAGATGTGTACCAGTGTAGGAACACACACTGGCGGAGCTGAGTTACCTCACCCACAGGAAGCGGGTGCACAGGGTCGAAGTAGTGTCAGGTTTCGTCACGCTGGTCGATGGTGCTTGGAGCTGAAGATGCTGCAGGCGGCTCGATGTGAAGAGTTCCGCTGGATCCAAGGGTGGATCTGAAGATGTGAAGACCTGAAAGCAGAGGGGACAATGTTCAAAGTCACTAGCCAGTGACTACCGTGGAACCAGGTTGGAACCAGGCGATGTCGGGTGCAAACAGGCGTTGTCGGGTAGCTTCTCTCTGCAGCCACGTGGACACCGGGGGTTGAGGACGTCCAGGAGTCGGTCACGAGCTGTCCCACGCAGGCTTCTCGCTGTTGGCGGTGTCGGCAACTTGATCGGAGCAAACAGGCCTTGGCTAATGCAAGCCACGCAGGAATTGAAAGATGCTTAACACTCGGACCAGCAAGGTCAGAGCGAGTGCTCCTTTTCACAGGAGCTTGGGTAGGTCTGGAGCAACCAGACCTGCTGTGTAAATTGTCGGTTTCGTCGCCAAGATGGCTGCTGCCCACGTGGCTAGTGGCCGGGATGGCGCGTCGAGGGCCCCACGCAGATCGTGGAGATGCTGGAGGGCTGATCTTCGGTGCAAGGGCTGCTCGGTGGTGGGGGTTCTCAATCCCCAAAGCACAACATCGAGGATGCCTCAGAAGCTGCGCAGTCAGCTTTTCGAGTGTCTTCCAAGAGGTCCGGTCCCACGTCACTCGGTGCCTCCACGGGTCCCTTCTTTGCAGGGACTGTGGATCGGGCTCGGAGAGGTCTGGGAGTCTGGTTGTTGTTGGGCTCTGGGCTCGGGCTCCGGCGGGAGGCGGCGGCAAAGCAGACGTCGAGTTTCTGGTTGGTGCCTGTGTTCACAGGGTGGCCACTCTTAGGCCACAAGGGAGATTCTCTTCAGTCTTCTATGCAGCAGAATGTCGAAGTCCAGTCTTCTTCTTTATTTCAAGTTGATTCAGGATGATCTGCTGTGCGATGGCACTGCTCCCACTCTTATTCCCAATCTGAGGGGTGGATCACCTACTAGGTCCCTCCTCTGGGAGGAACCAGGAAGGGGGCGGTTACACCCCCTTTCCTTTGTCCAGCTCCTCGCCAGGACTGGGGCTGGAAAGCCCAGGAACCGGTTTGGGCTGGCTTATGCACAGGGACACCTTGTGTGCCCCAGGCATGTCTCAATCTATTCAGCCCTGTCCTACCCAATACACAAAACCCTGTCTGGGGTGGTGCTTGCACCTCCCAAGGCAGGAAACCCTTTGTCCAGGCCACCATCTGCCGAGTTTCGGTCAGCAGCAGGAGGCCAGACTCGTGTCTGTGGTGGCAGCATCCATTTTGTGATGCTGAGGCTCTGTTTAACTTTAACCGGGGTTAAGGCTACACACATGTCGTGTCCCTCTAGAAGGGTGGAATGCTATCCCCGTCGACAGAACTGTCGAGGGGATCGTATTCCAATTCGCATGACACCTTACTCGACATGTTTCGATAGAGCCAAACCAAAGATAGCAAATAACCGCGAGGATTATAATGCACTTAAGAGTATATGGTATGGCAATATCCCGGAACAGCTTAGGGAGTGGTTCCCGACAGCTGCAGACAGGCTCAGCTCATGCTAGAGCACCATCTCACATATTTCCAAGCACTCTGCCTCCAGGATTGATGAGGCCTTCCATAGGAGTGGCTGATAGGAACATATGTGTCCAGTTTAGGGTTAAGCACAGGCATACTGTACCTAAGTAAGAGGTGATTACACCAACTTACCCCAGCTGAGTGATCAGCCAGTTGTGTCAAATATGGAGGCCAGGCCAGGGGTGGCACAATACATGCTGCAGCCCCTGGTAGGCCTTGGAAACACCTATCCCCTGGGTACCTAGGGTACACTACTACAGGGGCTAATAAGGTGAACCAGTTCCAATTCGTAATGCACCTAAAGTGCATTGGCAGTAATTTAGAGAGAGAACATCAGGCTGTGGGTCTGATTAGCAGGCCCACAGCCACATTAAGTCAGAAACCAGTGAAGCAAAAAGCAAAAATTTGGGGTGACCATAGGATAGCAGACCCTACTCTCCTACATAACCCCCCCCCCAAACGCAGGGACATTAGACTAACCTTGACGAGTTGTGTCTTCATGTTCCAAGTGGAAGTACCTGGAGAGACCATCTGCATTGCCATGGTCAGTCCCTGGGCGGTGCTCCACTGTAAAGTCCATCCCCTGTAGGGAAATGGACCACCTGAGTAGTTTGGGGTTTTCACCCTTCATCTGATTAAGCCATAAGAGGGGCTTATGGTCGGTCTGAATCTTGAAGTGAGTGCCAAATAAGTATGGTCTTAACTTCTTCAGGGCCCACACCACAGCAAAGACCTCCCTCTCTATAGCTGACCAACGTTTCTCTCTGGGGGTCAGCCTTCTGCTAATAAAAGCAATGGGCTGGTCCTGGCCATCTACATTAAGCTGTGAAAGCACTGCTCCCACTCCCAACTCAGAAGGATCTGTTTGGACAATGAACTCTCTTGAGTAGTCAGGACTCTTCAGGATAGGTGCAGAGCACATGGCCTTCTTCAGGTCATCAAATGCCTTTTGACAGATTTCTGTCCACTGAACCTTTTTGGGCATCTTCTTAGATGTCAGATCATTAAGAGGCGTCACAATGGACCCATAGTTCTTAACAAACTTCCTGGAGTACCCAGTCAGGCCCAAGAAAGCTCTGACCTGAGTCTGGGTGGTTGGAGGGGACCAGTCCTTGATGGTCTGGATCTTACTCTCCAGTGGTTGAACTTGGCCTCCACCTACAAGGTGGCCCAGGTATACAACCTTGCTCTGCCCTATCTGGCACTTTGTTGCCTTGATAGTGAGGCCTGCCTTCTGCGGAGCATCAAGCACTTCCTTCAGGTGGACCAGGTGATCCTCCCAGGTGGAGCTAAAGACAGCAATATCATCCAGATAAGCTGCGCAAAAGTCATCCAACCCAGTGAGGACTTGATTCACCAACCTTTGGAAGGTGGCATGTGCATTTTTCAAACCAAAGGGCATCACCACAAACTGATAAGGCCCACTAGGGGTAGAAAAGGCTGTCTTGGCTTTAGACTCCTCAGATAACCTGATTTGCCAGTAGCCAGCTGTCAAGTCAAATGTGCTCAAATATTTGACAGAAGCCAACTTGTCAATGAGCTCATATGCCCTTGGAATAGGGTGTGCATCTGTCCTGGTGACAGCATTGAGTCCTCTGTAATCCACACAGAACCTCATCTCTCTCTTGCCATCTTTGGTGTGAGGTTTGGGGACCAGAACCACTGGGCTAGCCCAGGGGCTCTCTGAAGGCTCAATGACACCTAATTCCAGCATCTTTTGCACCTCAGTCTTTATACAGTCCCTGACGTGGTCAGGTTGCCTGTAAATCTTGCTCTTTACAGGAAGACTGTCACCAGTGTCCACCACATGGGTACACCAGTTAGTCTGACTGGGTGTCAAGGAGAACATATGTCTGTATGCCTGTAGAACTTGTCTGCAGTCATGTTGCTGATGCTCAGTGAGGCTGCCACCTAAGGCCACACCATCAACTGAACCATCCTCAGGGTTCTGAGTGAGCAGGTCTCGGAGAGGGTCACTCTCTTCCTCCTGTCCCTCCTCTGTAGCCATGAGCAAGCCCATGTCTTCCCTGCTGACATATGCCTTCAATCTGTTTACATGGAGCACCCTGTGGGGGCACCTGGGAGTTCCTAGGTCCACCAAGTAGGTAACCTCTCCCTTCTTCTCCAGAACTGTATGGGGTCCAGACCATTTGTCTTGGAGTGCTGCTGGGGCCACTGGCTCCAACACCCATACCTTCTGTCCAGGCTGAAATTCAACAAGGACAGCCTTTTGGTCATGCCAAGCTTTCTCTAATTCTTGGCTAGCCTCAAGGTTTTTGGATGCCTTTTCCATGTACTCTGCCATCCTGGAGCGGAGACCAAGTACATAGTCCACTATGTCTTGCTTAGGCTTTTTGAGAGGTAACTCCTATCCTTCCTTCACCAGACACAGGGGTCCTCTTACAGGGTGCCCAAACAACAATTCAAAGGGGCTAAAGCCAACCCCCTTTTGAGGGACCTCTCTGTAAGCAAACAAAAGGCAGGGCAGTAGGATGTCCCATCTTCGCCTGAGCTTTTCAGGTAATCCTTTAATCATACCCTTTAGGGTCTTGTTAAATCTCTCAACAAGCCCATTGCATTGTGGATGATAAGGAGTGGTGAACTTGTAGTTGACACCACATTCCTTCCACATAGCTGTCAAATATCCTGACATGAAGTTGGCATCTCTATCAGATATTACCTCCTTAGGAAACCCCACTCTGGAGAAAACTCCAAGTAAGGCCCTGGCCACAACAGGAGCTGTTGTGGTCCTAAGTGGAATTGCCTCTGGGTACCTGGTTGCATGATCCACTACCACCAGTATGAACCTGTGCCCAGATGCTGTAGGGGGAACCATTGGACCAACAATATCAATCCCCACTCTTTCAAAGGGAACCCCCACCACAGGTAGTGGTATTAGGGGGGCCTTTGTTGTTCCACCTGCTTTACCACTGGCTTGGCAGGTTTCACAGGAGCGACAAAACTCCTTGGTGTCTTCAGTCATGTGGGGCCAGTGAAAGTGAGGGACAAGCCTGTCCCAGGTCTTGTTCTGGCCTAAGTGTCCTGCTAAAGGAATATCATGGGCCAAGGTGAGAAGGAAACCCCTAAATTGCTGAGGTATAACCAACCTCCTGGTTGCACCAGGCTTGGGGTCTCTACCCTCTGTGTAAAGGAGTCCTTCATCCCAATAAACTTTATGGGCACCTTGAGCATTCCCAGCAGCCTCAGCAGCAGCCTGCTGTCTGAGGGGTTCAAGAGAAGGACAGGTTAACTGAGCCTGCCCCAAGTCTGCCCTAGAAGGTCCCCCTGTCCCCAGAAACTCAACCTGATCAGGTTCAAGTTCTTCAGAGACAGTTCCTTCAGGGGTCTCAAGATCAGTTTCCTGTGAAGCCTGATCCTCACTTGCAGGCAGTTGGGAAGGCACAGCCTTAACCCTCCTGTTCTTTCTCTTGGAAGGTGCTTGGTCCATTGTTCCAGGATCCAAGACCTGAGGTTCAGAGAGGCACTTTTTGGCCTGTGACCTGGTCACAGCAAGGATATGTGATGATATCCCTAACATCTCTGCATGAGTCCTGTACTCAACTTCTGACCATAGAGAGTTCTCCAGGTCATTGCCCAACAAACATTCTACTGGGAGATCAGCACTAACCACAACTCTTTTTAGGCCAGTTACCCCTCCCCAGGAAAAGTTAACAAGTGCCACACTATATGTAGTAGTGACATTGCTGGCATTGGTCACCAGGTAATTATCACCTGGCATGTATTGTCCAGGGTCCACAAAGTTAGGTGTCACCATAGTGACACTGGCACATGTTTTCCTGTAAGCTTGAGCCACGTTATTGTTGATCAAAGGCGTCTGTCTGTATTTGCCCAGGTTACTGGGACTTATGTCAGGGGTCAAATCTATGTCCCCTTCACAAATCAGAACAGCCTGAGTAAGGGTTCTGACTAGGTCAGAATCTCCTTCAGTTCTCAAAGTGATACCCACTACCCCCTTGGTTTGAGGACCAGCACTGCTAGCCGTACTAGTGGGTGCAGTTGCCTTAGGGGCTACAGTGCTGGGGGCTCCACCCTTTTTACACTCACGTGTCCAGTGCGAGGTGTTCTTACAAGTTTTACACCAGGGTTTCTTCTGACCTTCTTTCTTCTTCTTCTTGGAAGTTTGGGACCCACCCTCTGTCTCAGTTTGGGGCCCTGTTGAAGACTTCTGGTCTTTAGATTTCTGCTCCCCACCCTTCTGGTCTGTTTTCTTCTGGTCACCACCCTGGTTCTGGTTCTGGTTCTTTTGCTTAACTCTGGTTCTTACCCATTTATCTGCCCTCTTTCCCAATTCTTGGGGAGAGGTCAAATCTGAGTAAAGCAAATGTTGATGCAACTGCTGGTTCTGACAATTATTTAAAATTTGTTCTCTCATCAGCAAATTATACAATCCTTCATAGTCTGTAACCTTGCTTCCCAGCAACCATCCCTCCAGAGCCTTAGTGGCACACTCAACACATTCAGACCAGTCCTGAGTCTGTGTCTTCTGGGTGTCTCTGAACATTAACCTGTACTGTTCAGTGGTTAAGCCTAACCCATCAATCAGAGCACTCTTCAGGACCAGGTAGTTTCTAGAATCCCCATCACTAACTGTGAGGAGTCTGTCTCGGCCTCTACCTTCAAAGGAGAGCCAGAAGATTGCTGCCCACTGCTCCTGAGGGATCTGCTGTACTCTGCAGGCTCTCTCCATTGCAGTAATCCATTTATGGATGTCATCCCCAGCTTTGTAGGGGGGCACAATCTTACTCAGGTTTCTGTTATCAAAAGACCTGTCTTTATCCTTGTGGATATTGCTGCCACCAGTGGGTTCTACTACCCCACTCTCTCTAGGCTGTCTTGCTCTAGCAAGTCTCTCTTGGACCAGGGCAACCTCTAGTTCTCGCTTCTGGATCCTAAGCTCAGCCTCTCTCATTTTGGCCTCATGTTCCCTTCTCTGAGGGCTAGTCATCTCCCTTCTGGAGTCACCATGAGAGCCTCTAGAAGCATGGGAGTTGTCCGAGTCACCTGAGTGAGTCCTTCTCCTCCTAGGCTTCTGGTTAAGTCCACCTGGGGGTCTGAATGGGTTGTTACCAGATTCATTCCCAAGTTGGCTTAAGTTAGCCTGGTTCAGTCTACTGACCAGCACCTGACTATTTCTGTCATCATCTGACTCACTGCTTTCCACCTCCTCCTCTTCTTCCTCTTCTTCCTCTTCCTCCTCATCTACCTGAGGAGCTCCAGGGATGGGGGCTTCCTCATCTACCAGGATGATAGGACCAGGGGTGTCTACAGTGTCATCCTCGGAAGGATGGCCTCCTTCAGCATCCCCTTTGGGGTTTGCCTTAGAGGTCTTTAGAGTCTCAGACTGGTCTAAGGGCTCTCTTAGGTGGTCTGTAGTAGGGGAAGGCCCTGTCTTCAGACCCCTTAAGGCACAATGCTGCCTCAGTTCCTTAAAGGAGAAAATAGCAAATTTGGATGGTGCCCTTGGAGGGTCACTCTCAACAGGGATGTTCCCAGTGGAACCCTCTGCTCCAGACATTGCTCTAGTGTGGGTGGATGTGTTGCAATCTACCTACACTGGTGTTTACCTACTAAACCTATCTAGTAGTTGTAGCTAGGGTGTGCTACTCCCTTTGCTCTACAACAACTAAGTTCAGTAGAACTTAAGTATACTAGTCTTGTTTTATATGTACCTAGCAGGTACCTGTATGATCTTTCAAATGATAATCTCAAAGATTGTAATGGTAAAACAACAGCAAGCTCAGATCCCACCGCTGCCACCAATGTGAGAAGTTGGCTTGGTATATAATGCTCACTAATTCTTAGTGATCACTTTGTACCATGCCAAGCAACCCTTATGATGATGGTTGTAATTCAACCTGGTAGACCAGTTATCCTAGTGGTAACGTGGACAAAGCAGTCTTAGGCTAAACTCTGAAAGGCATGTGAAGCCAGCTGTAATACCATACACAACCCCCTTGAATACCAAATGAAAGGGACACCACACAGATATATATTGAAAATATATATTGATTTATTAACTATAAAATCCCCTGGACTCTTTTTGAGCACAGAAGCACAAGCGTTAAATCACAAGACAGTTTAAAATACACAAAAGTTGCACAATATGGATGAGCCCTAGGGGCCACCTAAACCATATACTAAGAAAGTGGTATGAGAGATACCAATAGGAAAGGGAACAGGCCTAGGGCCTTGGGAATCGCTGGAGCTGTTCGAGACTAGCGGTGACTAACTCGGGAAAGGCCCGCGGGACTCGGGTGCAGTGTTCAAAGTGCACGCACTTTCCAATGCAAAGTCTATGGTGCGTAAAAAGTACAAAGTTAGAAAGTTAGGAACCTTCCGAGTGACCTACGGAGCTGAAACTTAAGACACAGGCCCTTGAGATGTGTACCAGTGTAGGAACACTGGCGGAGCTGAGTTACCTCACCCACAGGAAGCGGGTGCACAGGGTCGAAGTAGTGTCGGGTTTCGTCACGCTGGTCGATGGTGCTTGGAGCTGAAGATGCTGCAGGCGGCTCGATGTGAAGAGTTCCGGTGGATCCAAGGGTGGATCTGAAGATGTGAAGACCTGAAAGCAGAGGGGACAATGTTCAAAGTCACTAGCCAGTGACTACCGTGGAACCAGGCGATGTCAGGTGCAAACAGGCGCTGTTGGGTAGCTTCTCTCTGCAGCCACGTGGACACCGGGGGTTGAGGACGTCCAGGAGTCGGTCACGAGCTGTCCCACGCAGGCTTCTCGCTGTTGGCGGTGTCGGCAACTTGATCGGAGCAAACAGGCCTTGGCTAATGCAAGCCACGCAGGAATTGAAAGATGCTTAACACTCGGACCAGCAGGGTCAGAGCGAGTGCTCCTTTTCACAGGAGCTTGGGTAGGTCTGGAGCAACCAGACCTGCTGTGTAAATCGTCGGTTTCGTCGCCAAGATGGCCGCTGCCCACGTGGCTAGTGGCCGGGATGGCGCGTCGAGTGGCACAATGCAAAAGGGCCCCACGCAGATCGTGGAGATGCTGGAGGGCTGATCTTCGGTGCAAGGGCTGCTCGGTGGTGGGGGTTCTCAATCCCCAAAGCACAACGTCGAGGATGCCTCAGAAGCTGCGCAGTCAGCTTTTTGAGTGTCTTCCAAGAGGTCCGGTCCCACGTCACTCGGTGCCTCCACGGGTCCCTTCTTTGCAGGGACTGTGGATCGGGCTCGGAGAGGTCTGGGAGTCTGATTGTTGTTGGGCTCTGGGCTCGGGCTCTGGCGGGAGGCGGCGGCAAAGCAGACGTCGAGTTTCTGGTTGGTGCCTGTGTTCACAGGGTGGCCACTCCTAGGCCACAAGGGAGATTCTCTTCAGTCTTCTGTGCAGCAGAATGTCGAAGTCCAGTCTTCTTCTTTATTTCAAGTTGATTCAGGATGATCTGCTGTGCGATGGCACTGCTCCCACTCTTATTCCCAATCTGAGGGGTGGATCACCTACTAGGTCCCTCCTCTGGGAGGAACCAGGAAGGGGGGCGGTTACACCCCCTTTCCTTTGTCCAGCTCCTCGCCAGGACTGGGGCTGGAAAGCCCCAGAACCGGTTTGGGCTGGCTTATGCACACGGACACCTTGTGTGCCCCAGGCATGTCTCAATCTATTCAGCCCTGTCCTACCCAATACACAAAACCCTGTCTGGGGTGGTGCTCGCACCTCCCAAGGCAGGAAACCCTTTGTCCAGGCCACCATCTGCCGAGTTTCGGTCAGCAGCAGGAGGCCAGACTCGTGTCTGTGGTGGCAGCATCCATTTTGTGATGCTGAGGCTCTGTTTAACTTTAACCGGGGTTAAGGCTACACACATGTCGTGTCCCTCTAGAAGGGTGGAATGCTATCCCCGTCGACAGAACTGTCGAGGGGATAGTATTCCAATTCGTATGACACCTTACTCGACATGTTTCGATAGAGCCAAACCAAAGATAGCAAATAACCGCGAGGATTATAATGCACTTAAGAGTATATGGTATGGCAATATCCCGGAACAGCTTAGGGAGTGGTTCCCGACAGCTGCAGACAGGCTCAGCTCATGCTAGAGCACCATCTCACATATTTCCAAGCACTCTGCCTCCAGGATTGATGAGGCCTTCCATAGGAGTGGCTGATAGGAACATATGTGTCCAGTTTAGGGTTAGGCACAGCCATACTGTACCTAAGTAAGAGGTGATTACACCAACTTACCCCAGCTGAGTGATCAGCCAGTTGTGTCAAATATGGAGGCCAGGCCAGGGGTGGCACAATACATGCTGCAGCCCCTGGTAGGCCTTGGAAACACCTATGCCCTGGGTACCTAGGGTACACTACTACAGGGGCTAATAAGGTGAACCAGTTCCAATTCGTAATGCACCTAAAGTGCATTGGCAGTAATTTAGAGAGAGAACAGCAGGCTGTGGGTCTGATTAGCAGGCCCACAGCCACATTAAGTCAGAAACCAGTGAAGCAAAAAGCAAAAATTTGGGGTGACCATAGGATAGCAGACCCTACTCTCCTACAGGCCATGTAGAAGTTGAAGAGGCTAGGGCTCAGGGAGTAATGGTGGGGGACTCCACAGCTGATCTCTGTGGGTTCTGAATGGTGGTAGTCTGACTCACTGGGTCCGGCTGATGAGGAATGAGTAGATCCAGTCCAGGGCCTTGTCTCGTTTGCCAGCGTTGTGGAGTCTGGTGATTAGGATGCAGTGGGAGATGGTGTTGAAGGCAGCTTAGAGGTCTAGTAGGATGAGGGATGTGGTTTTGCCTCAGTCGAGGAGGTAGCAAATGTCATCTGTGGTGGCAAGGAGTGCAGTCTCTGTGCTATAGTTACATTGGAAGCCAGATTGGGAGGTGTCCAGAATGTGGTTCACTTTGATGAACTCAGAGAGCTGGGTGTTGAAGGCCTTCTCCATGACCTTGGCTGCGAAGGGGAGGAGGGTGTTCAGTCTGAAACTCATGAGGTCTGTCATGTCTGAGGATAGCTTCTTCAGCAGCAGGTCGATCTCTGCATGTTTCCAGTCATCGAGAAAGGTGGCTGTTTCGATCAAGCATTTGATGGTGTGGCAGAGCTGGGTTATGATGGCAGCGACTGGTCTCTCTGTGGAAGAAGTGATGTTGGAATTGGTCCGTCGGGACTCCTGAGTGGATGCTCTTCATGGTCTTGAGTGTGTTGTCTGTAGTGAACGGGCTCCAGCAGAGTACGGTCTATTGAGGGGCGGCTTTGTTGTGTGCGATGGTGGGGGCTTGGTGGCTGGGTCTACGGTGTTGAAGGTGTTGTCGATCTTCCTGATATTGTGGTGGAAGAAGCTGCTGAGTTTGTTACGAAGGGGGGAACGTCTGTGGTTTTGCCGTTTGGCCTGCATAACTCCTTGACAATGGCAAAGAGTTCTTTGCTGTTGTGTGCACTGCTGATGATTCTGTCTTAGAGGGCTGTTTTCTTTGTGGTTTTCAGCAGGAGGTGGTATGCGTTGATGGCAGATTTGCAAGTTGCATGAGTTTCTCAGATTTGGTTGCTCCTCTATATCTTCTCGAGACGTCTGTAAGTGCATCTAGCCTCATGGAGGGTGGGTTGAACCTGCTGGCCACCTTGAAGCATTATTTGCCTGGTCTTCTCTCGAGGAGTGCAAGTTGGAGATCCATTGGTGGAGGTTGCATGCTGCAGAATTTGCATCCTTTGGTGTTGGCGAAGTGGTTGTGCTGAGGGAGTTGACAGGGAATTCTTTGGTGGCCTTGATACAGCTGCAGTTGGGGGGTGATGATTGTGGTGGTGTAAGGTGGGCGTGTCGAAGGCGAGGTGCATGCAGTGATGGTTGGTCCAGGAGAGTTCAGTGGTGTGGATGTAGCTGATGTTCCCACAAGGAGGTTGCTGGCGTCATTATGGTGGGGGGTCCAAGAACCAGGGTCCCTGCTGCTGGGTGCAGTCCAGGCGTGGATGGACGCAGCTGGGCTTGACTTTGACGCACCTTCTGCGTGACCACCATTAAGTAGTGCTGCAGGGTTTGCAAAGCTGGGAGGTGGGAAACACGGGAAAGGACAATGGAGTGGGTGGAGCGGTAACAAGGGAGAGGGCATTAAAAAAACAGGAGAACAGGAGGAAAAAGTGAGCATGGAAGAGCATGGAGGAGAAAAGCAAAAAGCTAAAGGCAGAGGTAGAAACACTGAAAATTAGAGAGAGGGACAGAAAACAGCAAAAAGAGGGACAGAAGGCCAGTCAAGTAGCAACACTCTACCACTAGACCACCAGAAATGAGGTGCTGGCAGGAGCCTGCATGTGGAAGAGGGCCAAATTCCTCCCCTCTGAGTTAGGGGCACCAGCAGCAACAGAAGGGACCTGCAGCAGTTGCTACCAGATGGCGCTGCACTGTGGAAGGAGAAAATCCACTAACGATATGTGAATTTCTTTACTACACCTGGTTGCAAGTGTAAATAAGACAGCCTACTCAGTGCCTGCAGAGGTTGCTGCTCCCATGTGGGTGCTACTGAATGGTATACAGTGTCAGAAAATGACCCCAGGATATCGCCAGAGTCACAGGTGTTGATGCAGCCTTGTGTAACACAGCATTCTCTGTGTTCAGCGTCATGCAATGTGATTTCCTTTGATGCCACAATCAGACCACTATCACGTGATGTGATTACCTGTGATGCAATGATCAAATCAATATCACTTGATTGGCTTTCCTGTCACACCATGATCAAGGCTCAGGTTAGACTACGCCAATTGTGGCGATGTCGTTAATATTTCGAGTGGTGGTTTTGAAACCAGGACAATCCTACAGCTGGTGACATAATGCTGACAAGTGTGGCATACACCATTGCAAACCCCTACCACACAGTGATTCTGAAGGTAAAAACATTGACCAGGCAAATGCATTAAAAGTATCTTGACTGTCACAATTTGCTCCCTACACTCTCCTTCCCACAATCAGAAGGCCTACATGTGGAAATTCAAATGAGCTTTAGGATCTACTGATTTCCAGGTTCTTGGACACTATTCAGAAATTCCAGTTCATTCAAGATCAGTGCTGGGTTTTCTTGCAGTAGCCAGTCTTCTTATTCTAAAAACTCCAATACCTAGAATTCCCTGCTCATTGCTTAATCTCCACCCTCGCAGGACAAGGATGGGTGGAAGAATTCAGTACACCTGTGGCTGGCTGGTGCTAGCCAGCTGAAACCTGAGGCAGGTGATCACAATGAGTTCTGTTAAGCCCCAGTTTCCTTCCATCATTATAGCACCCAAACCCAATTTTACTTACCAGGAAAGCTCATTCCATGAGGAGTTATTTGGTTAACAACAGCCCTGAGCTCTATAACAAAGACACTTGGCTCTCTCCTAAAAAAGATTTTTTGAAGTGTAGTACATGTAGGGCATGCAGATTTGGGATCAACACCAACTCTTACAAAAATGCTTTTTCTGATGAGTTGATCATGATAGGGGGACACTACACGTGTAAAACAGACCATGCTGTCTATGTCCTATCATGCATTTGTGGTATCCAACAGGTGCATGCTCGCATTTTACAACATTTGAGAGCAACAGTCAACTCGGACTCATGGTATCCTGTTGCCCGACACGTCAAAACAGAACATAACAATAACTTGAATGTTCTACAGTACTTTGTAATAGACAGTGTCCCACTAAGTAAGCGAGGCGGCAACAGGGAAAAAGCACTTAGACAACTTGAGATGAGTTATACTTTAGAGCTCGACACTAAAAGCCCAAGAGGACTCCCTATTTGCGAGGATTTACATCATTATCTTTAAACCCTCTATGACCTCCTCCAATTTCGAATGAACTGCAGAGAAGGTGACGGTAGGGCAATTGATATAGGGTTTACATTCCTGGTTTAATTCTCTTTTTAAGACTATTTTCATACTGTGATTTTTAGCTATTTATTGGGTGCAATTTTTATATCTCCATCTGGTGTCCGGTATATGTGTGTTTTATCATGAATTTATTACTATGAATTTATGGTTTTATACTATTTATTGGCGCCATTTGCACAGATATTATGACCCTGTAACAATCTATGAAATAGTAGTTTATAACACAGTACCCATTTTTTGCCAAAGGTTATGTCTTTTGCACTGATCAGCATTTCGAAAGGGGTTCTGATTTTGTATGTGTTTGAGTTTGATTTCAACACATAATAGGCATGTATTTATATTGTATTTGCGCATTAATATGAACCTCTTTACTAATTGTTATTGTTGTTGTATTACATATAGCCAAGGAGACAAGTATGGTTACAACTATGTTCTTACAAATGTAAATGCCAGTCTGTTTTCCTATGTTTGACCCTGGGTTAAAGTCTTTCATCCATGGGCACTAGGGTTCAGATGACAATCTGTTAATCTTTTCATTGGTGGTTAGTATTTTAAAATGTGTTTGGCTCTACTCACTTTCATCTGGTGAGCAAGGCGACTGAGTTCGCCGAAACGCGTTGGATCGTGGCACTCCTGATTCACTTGAAAATGGAATAAAAAACTTTTCTGCAAACATATACTGGAGTTAAGTCTCCGTTTCTCCTGGAAGGTGCTGTGTGGCATGTTTTTGGAGCGTTAATATGTGTATATATATATATATGTGTGTGTATAAATATATATATATATATATATATATATATATATATATATATATATATATATATATATATATATATATATATATATATATATATATATATATATATATATATATATATATATATATATATATATATATATATATATATATATCCTCCTGCCCGCCCGTCCAGCCTGGATGTTAGTCTGAATGCCAAAAAATTGCCTCTTGAGTCCCTGTTGTTCCTGAACTTTGGCGTTCTTGTTCCCTCATAGAGTCCTTCCCATTCAATGAATCAATCAGGGGTTGGTAAAGAGCAACTACACACCTGCGAGGGTCTCAAGGCAGTGGGGAGGACAACCCCATTGTGTGCTGGGGTCATCCGAAGAGCCAGGTTTGACCTCCTTCCTGAACTGGAGCAGTGGGGGAGCTTGCCGGAGGTGGATTGGAGGTCAACCAGGGTGAGGTTAGCTGATCAGAGGTGTTTTTTGGGTGCATTGACTGAGAAGCGGTTGCTCAGGTATGTTGATCCTGTGTTGTGGAGGGCCTTGTATGTAGGAGTGAGGAGTTTACAGGTTATTCTCCCTTCGATAGGGAGCCAGTAGAGATCGCGGAGGTGTTGGGTGATGTCGCTGCAGTGGGGATGTCAAAGATAAGTCTGGCTGCGGCATTCTGGCTGGTCTGGACTTTACCAAGTAGTTTCTTGTTGAATCCAGCTTAGAGGGCATTGCTGCCTGCTACTGATTAGAGCTTGCGTAACAGTTTTCCTGGATTCAGATGGGATCCATCAGAACCTTTTTTTCGGAATATATAGAGAGCGTTGAAGCAGGCCTAGAATACAGCAGTGAGAGGGCTGTTCTTGGTGAGTGATGAGTGTAGTATAATGCAGAGCTTTCGTAGGTGGTCCGTTGGGGTGGGGGGTGTCCGAGGGCAGCGGACCACTAGGAGTCATCCCATGTGGAGGGGTAGAGCCAATGATGAGTACTTCTGTTTTCTTGCAGTTGAGTTTCAGGCAGTTCTTCTTCATCCATGTGGCCATGGTTTTCATCCCTACATAGAAGTTGTGTCCGATGATATTGAGTTTGTTGGTGAGGTAGAGGATGAGCTGGTTGTCGTCGATGTAGGAGACGATGTTGAACCCGTGGCTTCTAACAATGGTTGCGAGGGGGGCCATGTAAATTTTGAAGATGGTGGGGCTGAGGAAGGATCCCTGTGGCACTCCAAAATTGGTCTCTGTTGCTGCCGAGAGGTAGGGCGGAAGTCTGACTCACTGAGTTCTGTCAGTGAGAAATGAGCATTTCCAGTCGAGGGTCTTTCCGCGGATGCCAGCGTCATGGAGTCTGCTGGCTAGTGTGCATTGGGAGACAGTGTTGAAGACACCAGAGACCTCCAGGGGGATGAGGCCTGCTGTATGGTCCTAGTCAAGGAGGGAGTGGATTTCATCGGTTGCGGCGAGTAGGGTGGTGTCGGTACAGTGATAGGTGCGGAATCTGGATTGGGAGATGTCCTGGACATTGTTAGGTTCAATGAAGGTTGCTAGCTGAGTGTTGACAACCTTTTTGATGATCATGGCTGCGAATGGAAGCAGAGAGATGGGCTTGTAGTTTTTGAGGTCCATTGGGTCTGCAGAGGGTCTCTTCAGGAGGGGGCTTACTTTGGTGTGTTTCAAGTCGTCAGAGAATGTGGTAATCTCGAGGTAAATGTAAATGTAAATGTACAGGGATTTATATAGCGCAAATCACCAACCGGTTTCTAAGCGCTTGCTTAGGGAACCCGTCCTGGTATTCCCCTGTGAGATAACCCCGACAGGGTATCCGCAAGGTGAAAGCCAGGCATTCCGCCGCGAGGGGCCGTTGTGGAGATTAAGCAAGCTATTGCCCAGAGTCGCAGAGTGTGAACCCGTGAATCGAGTAGGCACTGGAGCGAGAATTGTTGAGTCCATGGACATTTTAGGACTCAAGACCCCGCCGAGCTGGGAATTGAACCCTGGTCCTGGGCTGACCTTTGCTTCCAGGTCTGCCTCCTCTAACCAGTGAGCCACACTTCTAGCAGTTGATCGTCCGCCGTAGCTTTGTGCAATGGCTTTGGCGGCTTGCTGGAAGATGTGGGGTGAGCAGGTGTCTAAGAGTGCTCCGGAGTGCATGCTCTTCATGGTCTTTAAGGTATCCTCTGTCATAAGTGGGGTTCAATTGAGCAGGTTCTGTTGGGTGGCGTTGATGGGGTAGGGACCTAGAGCAGTGCAGGGGTCTTGGGTATTGAAGTTGTTGTAGATCATCTTAATCTTGAGGTGAAAAAAAGGTGCTGAGTCTGGTGTAGAGTTATTTTGAGGGTGGGATGCCTATTGTTTCACTACAGGGTTTGGTAAATTCCTTGATGATGGAGAAGATGTCGTTATGGGCGTTGGTGAGGATTCTGTCACAGAGGGATTTCTTCTTTGTGGATTTGATGAGTTGGTGGTGGGCTGTTGTGGCTTTTCTGTAGGCGGCACGTATTTCTAAGGCTTTGTTGTTCCTCTATGTCTTTTTGAGCCATCAGCAGGAGCAGTTGGATCCTTGGAGTGCAGGGGTGAAACAGCTTGCTTTCTTGACGTGTCGTCCTGTGGCTTTCTTGAGGGGGGCATGTGTGTCAGGGCAGTTTATGATCCAGTGGTGGAGGTTGTACGATGCAGTGTTAGCATCTGGCATCATTAGTGATGGGGTGCTAATGAGGGTGAGGTAAGCTGGTCTTTGGTGACATTCTTCCAGCTTTTACGGGGAAGCAGTGGGTGTACTTGTGTACAGTGGTTTTTTGAAGGAGAAGTGGATGAAGTGGTAGTATGTCCAGAGGTGTTCCGCGGTGTGGCTGTAGGAGATGCTGTTTTCTTCTGCAAAGACAGTGTTGAGTGTGTCCCCCACTGTGTGCATGGAGGCAGTGACTAGTTGCTTTAGTCCTATGTCGGGGAGGTTCTCTAAGAGGGAGGTGGTGTTGGGGTCATTGTGGTTGTGCAGGTTGAAGTTTAGGTCTCTGATTAGGATGTAGTATGTGGAGGCTAGGGCATGGGTGCAAAAAGGTCGGTGATGGTGTCGGTGAAAGGAGCCTGGGGCTGGGCGGCCTGAACATGAGGGTTCCACAGAAAGTTGTTTGAGGGTTGGTCTGGATCTGGAAGTAGAAGTGCTCCATGACAGTCATAGTGTTGTCGGGCCGGTGGTTGTCATGAGGAGGGTGATTTTTTGGTTGATGGCGCTGCCTCCTCCTGGGTGGATGGGGCAGTCTTTCCACAGGATATTGTGTCCATCGAGAATGGCGGTGGCGATGTCAGCCCCGGAGTTGGCATTTGTCCAGGTTTCTGTGAGGAAGGTGATTTAGCGTACGTAGGTGTTGTGGAGGTCCCAGATTTCTATTGCATGCTTGTGTTTGGAGAGTACGCTGAAGAGGATGCAGTTGAGTGGTTTGTGAGCGGTTAAGTCTGGAATGCTGGGGGCTGCTGCTGGGGTTCGGAGGTGGGTGAAAGTGTAGCAGCAGTGTAAACAGGAGATCGGCCCTGGGTGTTGCTCGGTGTCGAATGCTGGCAGTTGTTGTTGCGTCCGGGGTTGAGAGCAAGGCGGGTCCTGTAGGCATAGTGGAGGTGGGTCAGAGGACCAGGGTCCCTGGTGCTGGTTGCAGTCAGGTCGCAGATGGGCTTGGCTTTGGCGTGCCAGCAGCGCGGCCAATCAGCGGCCACCACTAAGTATGGATCGGGGGAGGGCGGATCAGCTGGGAGGAAGGAAGTTCACATTGGAAGGGTGGGGCAGGGGGGCAGCAATAGCAGGGGAAAATGCAGTAAAAAAATGTCACAGAGCAAAACAGTAAGAAATGGAAATAGAAAGAGAAGGAAGGAAGATTAAAAAATTAAAAGATGGAAAAGAGAACCAGATGCAAGAGGGGCAGAATAGCATAAGACCAGAATGGTCTCCCACTGAGCCACCAGGGAATATGCGCAGGCAGGAGCCTGTGGAGGGAGGAGGTCCTCGAACACCCTGCAAGAGTGAGCTCAGGGGCAACCCTCATTGGTGGAGCTGCGCAGGGCAGAGCAGTCACACTGACCAGGTCAGTGGTCTTGCTCTTCTTGCTGTGCAGCAGCCGCCATTCAGTGGGAGGATGGGTCAGCTGGGAGGTGGGAAGGACACACTGGAGAGGGAGGGTCCGCAGGGGCAGCAGCAGGGGAAAAATGGTAGAGGAAAAGAGGAAAACAGAAAGAAAAGGAAACAGAAAGAGAATATTGGAAGATTTAAAAATAAAAAGATGGAAAAGAGAAAAAGAGAAAAAGAAAAAAGGGCAAGAGAGGCAGAACAGGTGAAGAGCAGAGTGCACTCCCACTGGACCACCAGTGAGGTGGTACAGGCATGAGCCTGCCGGTGGAGGGCCTCAAACACCCTGAAATATTGAGCTCAGAGTTCAGGGGCAACCCTCAGTGGTGGATCTGCATGGTGTAGAGCAGTCACACTGACCAGCTCAGTGGTCTTGCTTTTCTTGCAGCACAGTGTCCACCATTAAGTAGGGATCGGGAGAGGACGGGTCAGCTGGGAGGCAGGAAGGACACACTGGAGGGGGAGGGGCCATGCGGGCAACAGCAGCTAGGTAAAAAGCATGGAAAAACAGCATAGGAAAACAGAAGAAAAGGAAACAGAAAGAGAAGCAAGGAAGATTTAAAAATAAAAAGAAGGAAAAGAGAAAAAGAGGCAGGAGGGGCAAAACAGCACAGTGCTCTCCTACTGGACCACCAAGGAAGAGGGGCAGGCAGGAGCCTGTGGGTGGAGGAGGGCCTCAAACACCCTGCAAGAGTGAGCTCAGTGGTGGAGCTGCATGGGGGGACAGGAGTCACACCTACCAGGTCAGTGGTCTTGCTCCCATTTCTTTTCTGACTCCCTGTGTGATCTTGGGCAGCTCTGTACTCAGTATTCATTTACCTTTTCTAATCTGCCATCAGTTCTTGCCAAAGTCCCCCAACAGTGGACAGTGAGAGGGTCCCTAGGTGCTGCTGTTGCTACAAGATGTTGAAGAAGTGGCGAAATACAACTCCTCTCTTTTAGCTGCTATTGATGCCATTACCCCATTAAAACCTATCACCTCCACTAGAACAAGGCCCTCTGCCCCTTGGTTCTCCCCCGCCTTGAGAGAGGAAAAGGGCCGCTGTAAACAGTTGGAACGCAAATGGCGGCAGACATATGATCCTGAGTCGAAAATGATTTACAAGACTGCCCTAAAAAAAAATTAAAAATTAAAACCGTCCACTATGAGAGATTTTTATACCCAGCAAATTAAGAATGCTGAGAACTCTACTAAAATACTTTTTAAGATTGCTAAGTACTTCGTTAACCCACCCGCCATGATGGTTCAGAGTTCTCCTAGCCAGGCACTATGCAATGGGCTATCAGACTATTTTCAGGACAAAATCATTAATTTAACTTCTTCATTCAATCCTGTTCTGGCCTCCCCTCCAATCAGTGACCCGGACTCTCAGAAAGTTTCGCTGAATTATTTTAAAGAGCTTACTACTGATGCTGCCTTAAGTCTACTTGTCCAATGCCAATCTGGGTCTCCGTTAGATCAGGTTCCTGCTAAGGTGATGGGCAATCTTGCCCCTTTACTGATTAGCCCACTCCTCTCTTTTTGGAATTCCTTGTTATGCACGGGTCAATTTCCCATTGCATGGAAACAGGCAATGTTAGTCCCGATTTTGAAGAAAGCTGATGCGGATCCCTCGCAATTCTGTAATTACCGTCCAATTTCTCTCCTTGCTAAGCTGGCAAAAATCCTGGAAAAGGCTGCCCAGAAACAATTGGCAGACTACCTAGAAGCCAACCAATTGTTACATGACTCGCAGTCTGGATTTAGAACAGGCTTTAGTACCGAGACCGCTCTTTTAGAGGTATCGGAGACAATTCGTGAGTGTGTGGATAGGGGCGAGGAGGCCATGTTGGTCCTCCTCGACCTATCCGCCACTTTTGACACAGTATCTCATGAGATACTGCTGGATCGGTTAGGTCAGATGGGAATTGGAGGTACTGTGTTGACTTGGATTAGATCTTGCCTTACAGGTCGGACCCAGAAGGTCTTTCTCCGACCTTTTGAATTGGAGGGTAAACCTCTTTTTTGCGGAGTGCCTCAGGGCTCTGCTTTGAGCACTTTGTTTTTCAATGTCTATCTCGCTCCGCTGGCTAAGGTGGTGGAATCTTGGGGGGTCAGAGTGATCACCTACGCTGATGACACTCAGCTTGTGTTTTCATTTAGGGATCACTCTGACACCAACTTCATCAATTTTCGCCACTGCCTCAGCAATATCTGCTCCTGGATGACCTCTAACCACCTTAAACTGAATACCAATAAAACTGAGGTTTTGTTTTTTAATCAGAAAACCGCGCTGCCTGCCATTCAGTGGTGGCCAACTGTACTTAATCCTCCTCCGGTCCCAGTCCAGACAGCTCGAAATTTGGGCTTTCAATTTGATAATGCACTATCTTGCAAATCACAAAGGTCACAGCAGCTTGCTTCGGCAAACTGCGTATGCTCAGGAAGATCTTTTCATACCTCCCATTAGATTCCCGCAAAACCATTGTTCATGCCCTGATTACATCGCATCTAGATTATGCCAACAGTCTCTATGCGGGCGCCCCCTTGTACCAAATTGAACGCTTACAAATAGTACAAAATGCCGCAGTGAGACTGATTGGCAACATTCCTTTTCACCACTCGGTTGCATTTTTTTTTTTTTTTTTTTTTTTAACATCATTTTTATTGCATCACCAATATAATTGTACAGCCAGAATAATCAGTAATATACATACACCATGTACAAGATTAGTATGATCTAGTTCGTTCGTCTCTGGTAGGTTCACCCTCCTTCCGGAGTGGGTGGCCGTGTCCATGAATGCTTCCTGTATCTTCTCACAGTGTCTGACAGTATCAGTCGGCAAATATTGCTGGGTTGCTTTTGTGGTTTTCACCCCTCCCCCTCCCCCAATTTTGGTTCCCCAACAGCCCGCCAATTCCAGATTCCTACCCTCCCCCCCCGTGGTCGGTCTGTGCTGAACATCAGTTTAATAGTGTCTGGTGTGTGTTGTAGGAGGAATCGACTTTCGCTAAGGTGTGTTCTCCTGCCTAGTGACAGGGCCTGCTCCATCCAACTCACTCCCGCCCTCCAGCTCCTCAGCGTCCATATCCCGGAGCGCCTGCACCATCACTTCCCATGCAGTAGCCCTCTCCAGAGCCTTCTCATCGTTCATCCTCCAGGCCATCTGGTACCTCAGGGTACTTTCACATGCAGCCTACCTCAGGCATTCCCCATACCATCTTTTATATGTGGGCCCCACTCTCGACTTCCAGTTCCTCGTAATCTCTCGCTTGGCCAGAATAAGTCCCAAGTCTATAAATTTGCTAGTGTTCTTATTCCTAGGCGTGTGTGGGAACCAATGGAGGATACTGACCGCCTTAGTGTACTGGACATCCCTGTCTGTCGCGCCGTTAAGGGCTCGCCCAACTTCCTGCCAGTAATCTCCTAGTGAAGGACAGTCCCACAGCATGTGACCCAGGTCTGCCCCTACAGTATTACATCTGGGGCAAGCAGAGTTGTCTACCCCAAAATACTGTTGTATCTTCCCAGGTGTAAGGTATGCCCTGTGAATCACGTAAAAGTGGATTAATTGAAACCTGGCGTTTCTCGAGCTCTTCCGTGCTCGCCTTAGTAACTGGCCCCAGGTCGTGTCAGGTATCTCCACTTGAAGGTCCAGCCCCCACTTGGTCTTCAGGGTCGTCAATGGCTGCAAGGCCTCCCGCTGCATTCTAGAGTACAAGCAAGTGACCGCCTTAAAGGTCCCCGCTGCCATCATCGCGTATTGACAGGCCATAGAGGTGCCCGGCTCCTGCAACCCTTCCCCCCAATGGGCCTGCATAGCACCTGTGACCGCTGCATGTAACAAATAGTCGCCCCTCGGCAAGTCGAAACGCTCCTGCAAAGCCTGGAACGGCAGCAACACCCCATCCTCATAAAGATCACCCAACATTTGTATCCCCGCCTCCTCCCAGCCTAGCAAGCGAGACCAGTCCCCTCCATGCGGGAGGGCCGTGACCATTCCTAACGGGATTTCAGGGGCATACATAAGGCGAACTCCCGCCCGCTTACGGGCCCGGTCCCAGCAAAGCCGGAACGTCTGTTCCTCGACCGTCAGGTCACCCACCCGGAGCTTCTGGTGTAGCGCGATGTATGCCAGAACATGCCGCGGGGTGCCTTCTCCTCTGGCATCCTCAGGGCCTCTATACACTCTCGCCACCTCCTGGGTAAAAATCTGCAACTGCGCAGCCAGGTAGTACCCTTCAAAATCCGGCACCGCCATTCCTCCTTCGTCCTTGGGGCGCAGCAGGGTGTCGAGCGCTATGCGCCTCCTTCCCGTGCCCCATGATAACACTATGATCAAGGACCTCAGGCGTTTAAAGATAGAGCTCGGGGTCCACACCGGGAGTGTCCTAAAATAATACAAAAGCCTGGGTAGGGCCACCATTTTGAGCAGGGAAATCCTACCAGCCAGGGATAACGGCAGAGTCGACCAAAAGTCCATGGACCCCCGTAGGGCATTAATACAACGGGTGATGTTACCTTCCAACAAATTAGCTGGGGTATGATAAACATAGACCCCCAGATAATGCAGACATCGCGGCTCCCATCTAAGTTCTTGCGCGGTGAGTGGGCACGGTTCTCCTGATCTCAGGGGGAACAGGCAGGATTTAGGCCAGTTAACCCTCAGGCCCGACAACCGGCCGAACCGCCCTAGCAGCCGCCGCGCTCCTTCGAGCTCAGGGCCCGCATTGGCCAGAAACATCAGCAGGTCATCTGCGTACAAAGAAATAAAATGCGGCCTGCCCCTAAATGATAATCCAGCATAGTGACGGCCTAGCCTGGCCTCCGCAGCGAAGGGTTCCATCGCCAAGGCGAACAAGAGTGTAGATAGGGAACATCCCTGCCTGGTACCACGCCTGACCGGGTATTGCTTCGAGATCAGAGTGCCCACTCGAACTCTTGCTACCGCGTCAGTGTACAGGACCTTGGTCCAGTTTATGTATCCGTCCCCCAGTCCGAAGCGTCGCATCACCTCGTATAGGTATCCCCACTCGAGGCTGTCAAAGGCCTTCTCGATGTCTATGGAAAGGACAAATGGGGAATCGGCAATCGGCCAGTCCGCACCCATCAGTCTCGTAAGCCTACGGATATTATGGGTAGTGTTGCGTGTCGGAATAAAACCGCACTGGTCCTTGTGAACAAGGCCCGTCATGTGCACCAGCAGTCTGTTAGCAAGGATTTTACTAAGGATCTTGTAGTCCGTCGTCAACAAGGACAACGGGCGGTACGAGGACAAAGCCGCACCCTCTCTGCCCGGTTTTAAGAGCGGGATCATGAGGGCCTCACTCATAGAGCTCGGGAGCCGGCCCTTCGTTTGCGCCTCATTATACACCTCGCGCAGCCGAGGGGCAAGGCGCTCTATATATTTGCTGTAGAATTCGATCGGGAGCCCGTCAAGACCCGGGGTCTTGTTTCTGGCCATTTGCTTTACTGCACACCCTATTTCTCCGAGTGTGATGGGCCGACCCAACTCCTCTGCCTCTGAGTCCTCCACCTTTGGCAGTTGCAAGCCGTCTAAGAACTCTCTTAGTTCATCAGCCCCTCCCGTTTCACCACTCTCATAGAGCCCCTCGTAATAAGTACGAAACTTATTCAGGATCCCGGGTTGAGTATGGCAGGGCTCCTCCCCTATCTCCTGAATCAGCATAATCGGCATGCCCCTCCTGACTGGGTTAGCGAGCCATGCCAGCATAGACCCCGCCTTGTCGCCCTCCGCATGCGCCCTTGTCAAGTATGCCTTATGGTCAAAGCTGCGCAGCCGTTCAAACTCTACAGCCAGCCCCTCCCGCGCCCCACTAAGCCCCTCCTGCAATTCTGGGTGATTCGGGCGACTCTTCTCCAGTTCCCTCAGCCGTGTTTCAGCTTTATCCAAATCGTCTATCAAAGTCTTGCGAGCCCCAGCCGTGTGTCCAATACAATGCCCCCGCACCACCACCTTAAACTCATCCCATTCTACCGCCCTCGTGGAGGCCGAACCACTGTTCTCCTCAAAGTAACTCTCAATGCGGTCTCCCAGAGCCTCCCTGAACAACAGATCATCCAGGGTATCAGGTTGCAGGCGCCATGTTGGCACGCAGTTAATCGCTACCATCCAGTTCAGAGAGATCAACAAGGGGTTGTGGTCCGATATCGTCCTGGCCAAGTATTCCGCCCCACCCACCGCAGGGAGCACGCATGACGAACAAAGAAACGCATCTAGCCTTACATGCAAATCATGCAGGTGTGAGTGAAAAGAGTAGTCCCTAGTAGTGGGGTGCAACGCCCTCCATGCATCTGTAAGAGCCCAGCTCTCCTGCCATTCCAACCTACGCTTGGCGACTCTATGCACTGGGGACGCGCGCAGTGGGGGATGGGATCTATCCAATAACACATCCGCGACCGAGTTGAAGTCTCCCCCCAAGAGAACAGGTCCTGCCAAATAACCCGCCAGTTTGCCCGAGATCGTAGACAAGAATGCGGGCAAATCTACATTAGGGGCGTACACATTGCAGAAAGATATCACCCTGCCTCTCAGCCTCCCTTCCACCGCCACATACCTGCCTTCCGGGTCCACCAATGTTTTTGTCACCTGGAAGGGGACCCCCGCCCGTACCCAGATCAATGTCCCCCTTGCAAAGGCTGAGAATGTCGTGTAAAACAGCTGCCCCCTCCAGCGTCTCTGCAGAGCAGCCCCTTCCTGCTTATTGAGATGTGTCTCTTGTAGAAACGCTACATGAACCCCTCTGCGCTTGAGGTACGCCTGAACTTTATGCCTCCGCGCCATGGATTGCATGCCCCTCACATTCCAGGACACACATTTCAATGCCCCATTACTAGCCATCCCCTCCCACACAACCGGACCATACAACAAAGAACAATGTCTTCACGTGTCCCGCGACCACGGGCCAACCCACCCACCCTCTCCAAACAGGAAGCCAAACCCCTCCAACAACAACTACCCCCCGAGCAACCCCAACCGCTCGCAACACCCACCCCCCCAGGACAGGCCCCCCGCAACATCCAAAACCAACACTCCCAACCACTTCTCAAAGAAAGGCAGTAATGTCCGCAGTCTCCACTGCGGTGACCTTAGGGGTCAGTAAGGCGCGGCTCGGTGCGATAGATCCTCAAAGCAAATCAACCCCGCACACTCCACCCCACAATCCCACATCAATACGCCCCAAAACCTCAAGTAATAGCATTCCACTGCCATGGGCCCAGTGCCCCGGTGTCCAACCAGCGAGTCCACGCCACTAGTTCAGTTCAGCACGCCTCAAGTATCTCTTCCGAAGTCTGTGGTGTCACAATAGGGCCCCGGGCTCCACCAAATTCCGATTTTCCCGTCTCCGAGCCCGTGCCCGGGTCCTCTGTGTCCGTGCCTTTCCCGGATTGACTTCTGGTGGTCCTGGATAAGTCCACCACCGCCTGTAGGGCCGCCTGCCTCTCCGCCTCCGTCTGCGACACCGAAGGTCTGCCGGTCCTCCTGCGGTTCTTCCTGATCCGTTGGGATTTCCTGACCGGTTGGGCCACCTTAGCCTCCTCCTCCCTGGCCTTGGCACCGTCCGTTCCCGCTTTATATGTGTCCCACCAGGTCCAGGCGTCCGCAGAGGACGTGAAGAAGAGCGATTTTTCATCCACTACCACTCTTAGCTTGGCGGGGAACAACAGAGAGTATTTGATGCCTTCATCGCGGAGCTCCCGCTTAAGGGACAGAAAGTTCGCCCTAAGCCGCTGCGTCTCATACGTATAGTCCGGGAACATAGTGACCCTGCTGTTGTCCACTTGAAAGGGTCCCGTCTCTCTCGCCTTTTGCAAAAGCCAGTCTCTGTCTCGGTAATGGAGCAATTTGAACACCACTGGGCGAGGTGGGAGGCCCGAGGCCGGCGGGCGCGCCGGAACTCTATGCGCCCGTTCCAGGGAGAAGAAGGGGGACAGCCCCTCCGGTGCCACCTCCGTCCGTAACCAGTTATCAAGGTAGCCCACCATATCATCGCCTTCAATTTTTTCCGGCAGGCCCACAAGGCGTAGGTTGTTGCGGCTGTTCCGGTTTTCCGCATCTTCGGCCCTCCGTTCCAGCACTTTCAGGCGGTCCATCACCTCCGACATCTGCGCCTTCACCGCTGCGTGGCCCGGGGCTAAGTCCTTAACTGTGATCTCCACGGACTTCACTCTGTCCTTAAGTTTATCATGGTCGGCCTTCAGGAGGCCCAGGCCCGTTGCCACCTGAGCTATATCTTGGTGTAGAGCGTCCTTGGTGGTGGCGATGGCCTCCAGGATACGGTCCTGCATCCGCTGTAACGCCGACTGGTCTCGATCCGCTCCCTCCGCAGCCTCCGTATCAGTCGCACCATCTCCTTTCCCTTTCGTCTTCCCCATCTGTGCCGGCTCGGGTGGGTTCGTCCTCGCTCTGCCACCGTACTTCGCTGGGCTTCGCCCTCAAGGAGATTCCCCGCGGCCACAGTGGAGAAGCCTGCTCCTTACGTGCCCAGGGCGCCGCTCAGGTCCCCGGATCCAAAGGCTGTCTCTAGGGATCAGAGTCTGCAATAGGCCGTTAGCCCAGATGGCGCCAGTTGTGTTCAGGGGCCTGGGGCTTTCGTCACTGGGTCACAGCCACGCTATCTTCTCCACCACCATGGGGCGGCACCCAACCATCGCCCGAGGTGCGCCCAGGGTCCACTCCAACATCCAGGGATGGGTGCTATGCAGCCACTAACACCTCCGCACTGTAGAGGTAGCAGCTCTTAGCGTGGCTCCGGGCCGGCGACTCCGTCGTCTCTGTGTCTCATCCCACCGCTGCCATCTTAGGTCGAAGATTTCGTGCCTGGGTTCGACTATCAAAGCCGAAGAACTGGCTTGGGGTGGCCCGGCGTCGTCCTCCGTGGGCACCGGACCCTCCATGGTGCCTTCCCTTGTCGGATGATATTAATTTCGTCGAGGTCCGATCAGATTTTCAGGATATTTTCCGGGATCGGGCGCGGAGCTCCGAGCTCACGCTGCCTACCTCCTCGGCATCCAAGCCACGCCCCCACCACTCGGTTGCATCATATCGGAAGAAGCTGCACTGGCTTCCCATTGCCCGTCGCATTCAGTTCAAGGCTTTGATTTTTGCTTTCCCTGCCCTTAAGGGGTTAGGCCCAGGATATTTGAGAAAGAGACTTAAACTGTCCCAGTCTGTCAGGTCTCTGAGATCGAACAGCCTACGCCTCCTGGTGGAGCCCAGATTCCGTCGTGCCAGAAGTGGTGGCAGAGCGTTCGGCGTTGTAACAGCTAAACTTTGGAACAGCCTCCCACTGGATCTTAGGTTTGTTGACTCTGAACCATTGTTCCGAAGTAAACTGAAAACTTGGTTATTCACTATCTCATAAGTAGCTCATTCCTCTCTAGCTTGCAGTCTATAGCGCCGGGACACCCCGTTGGGGGTAGCTGTGCGCTTTATAAGCTTCTTAATTAATAAATAATACATAAATAAATAAATAAGTTGTGACATTGTGGGCATATAAAAAACTTCCTGACCCCTCCAAATTCCATTATTCTATGAATGCCTTCTTAGCTGGCCAAGCTGACAATGGGCCTCTCTGATTCTTCCTATGGCTCTAACAAATCATCATTATCACCAATCAGTACTTGTAAAGCGTGGCTTATCACCCATGAGGGTATCTTACCACTGGGTTGCTGGTCTTAGTTTGTAAAGCAAGGTCTTGAGTCTCTTCCTGAAGTCCGCCAGTAAGGGTGATATTCGGAGGTGGAGAGTTTTCCAGGACTTGGTGGCGAGGTCGGAGGAGGAGCAGCCTCCACTACAGCATATGCGCAGTGTGTGTGCAAGGGAAGCAAGGCATGTATGCTGGTCCTTAGCCCTGGAGGATGATGCTGAGGTTGCAAACATTGTCTTTTGGCGTGTGGGTTTGCGTTCGAAGGGCCGCCAGGTGTCGTTACATACGGCGGTCAGGTTGCCAAAGATCAGCACTTTGGCCTTGTCAGTGTTGGGCTTTAGACAGTTGTCCTTCATCCAGGCTGTTACATTCTTCATGCAGTTGTGGAAGTTGGTCTTGATGCAGAGCTGAACTCAGAAATTTGTTTGGTGAGTCAGTCCCTCATCCTCCTCTTCAGGTCTGACCATGCTGACAATAGCCTCATGGTCTCCTCTAATTGTTCTAACAAATGTTTCATGCAGGGACTGCCCCATTAGCCTGTCTCTCCCACCTCTGTCTGTAGAGTCAGTCTTCCACCCTCTTCTTCTTGTTGTTGAAACACTTGTTTCAATAATCAACGTTCTTGGGTTGAAAGAGAATAGCATTGACCGTGTTGATGATGGATTGTCAGATGCTGGAACAGACCTTGTAATGAGTTTTCAGTATGAGGAGGCTTATCAAATGGACTTTGAAATTTACCTCCTCATTTATCAAAAATTGATGAGCTTTCTATGACAATTTGAGTTACCTCTTTTTAATAATAACCACTTTATCTATGTCTATTTCAAGCAGACGTTCCTTGTGGATGGTTGGTGTGTGTTCATGGCAGGTTTAGCTTTTAAGCAAACAAAATCAATGCCTTCTAATGGCTCGATGCTTGGAGTGTTCGTAAGTGCTTCCCTTTTGGAATTTCCTGGTGATGTGTTTCCTGTTATCATATGTTTATGGTACCACACACATACATAATTATAGAGCTTGGTAATACAGCACCTTGTGATCCCAAATGTTCTCAGTTTGGTGTTTATGCATCTAGAGGGATATTCTCATGAACATGCGATAATCATCTCCAAAATAGGTTAACGCAATTTTTCATACTGCCATCTTTTGCGGGAAAATAACAGCGTATTCACAACTCGGCCGTAACGTGCAATAGTTTCCCAGTAACGAGTCAAAAGTCCACGTTAAAATTACCAGGACGGCAATATAAATCTAAACCCCAAGGTGAAAAAAGTTGCAATGGGCCCAACTGCAATAAAAAAAGTCAGAATTAAGCAGTGCCAGGCCTGCAATTCCCAGAAGTCAGCCGGGAAAAATCACTATAAAAGTGGCAACAAAAAACACAAACACAACATAAACAACTGCTAAACACCATAGAGGTAGCCGGAGCATGTACCGAGGACAACCAGAACCCCGCAAGCCCCACGGTGGACCAGCCTCGGACCTCGGGTTCAGGGAAGGGCAAGAAGAAGAAGAGGAACTCGCTTTAAGTCCACAGGAAAACCAGATCCTCATTACAGAGGTGACAGAGCAATTGTGTGACTGAGGGCCCAGGCCACTTTCGGAAGGTCAGCTGTCTTGTTCTGCCCTGTCTTGCTGGTAGTCCGGGAGGCGTCCACGGGGGACTGGGAGTGGTGGCGGTGGGTAATCTGGCCCTCTTAGGTCTCTGAGCTGCATGATCAGTAGCTCCATGACATGTGTTGGTATACAGATGTGGCTCTGGGCTGGGTTCCCTTTCATACTACAGGTCGTCATTCCGCCTAACACCAGTAAAAGGCAGGTGTTAAATCCCTACTGCTATAGGGTCTTATCGCCTGTTTTTGGATCACATCGCAGATCTGGGTGGTCATTGAGAATATTGCAAAGTGGTGTTTTGGGGTGTTTTTGCACTCCTACTCTGCATATCATTAGCGTTAGTTGACAGTCTCATCTGTGGCGATGTTTTTTGCGGCACCTATCGCTGGAAAACTGGCGATATCTGCAGTTTGCACCAGCTTTAATGAATGAATGAATTTGCATTTCTAAAGCGCATGGCTACCAGAAGGCCTCCTAGTGCTAGGAGCAGCATCATCACAGCACTACAGCTAGGCATCAAGGAAACAAAAAGGTTTTCAGGAGTTTTTGAAAAGATAAATAATTGTCCTCAAGACGGATATAATTAGGTAGCTGGTTCCAACATTTTGACGCGTTGTATGAGAACAGGCGTCCGCCACTCCGAGATCTGTTTATCCTGGGAACATTTGTCGGATGTTTATTCCCAGAGTGCGAGGACCTATTGGGGCAATAGGAAGAGATGATAGATTGGAGAATCGGTGAACCCTTGGACAATAAAGTCGTATGGACGATACACAGAGCTTTAAACTGAACTCTTTCTGCAACCGGTAGCCAATGGAGAGAGGCGATAGATGGTCTCGCGGATTCCCGATTAGTGACCTGCATGAGGAGACATGATGCACAGTTTTGTACAGTCAGTAGTTTTTTTTTCGTTGAGCACGGAGATCATAAATAAAGCACATTTGCGTAGTCAAGTCAGGAAATAATCAAAGCTTGAACCAACAATCTTCTAGCATTGAAAGGCAGCAGGGGAAGAACTTTCCTTGTCTTCTTCAGGATCCCATAACAGGTACCTGCCAACTTCTGTGCTTGCGCCTTAAAATGTAGATTATGATTCAGCCAAACACCCAGGCTTTTGATCTGATCTTTGGGAGGAGTCATGACGCCCAAGCACTCAGGCCAAAGTGAGCTGGTTTTCAGGGGGGAGGCTTTGCCCAATAGGGCGATAAATCTATCCCCATTTTTGCGACGCTAAAATCCTGATAAATCGGCAATAATAGCCTTGAGAATATCCTCCTTAGAGTTTACCGGTGCTATTATCCCCACCTTGCCAGAGGAAGGAACAAGCACTTTCTACAACCATGAGCACGCTATTTATACATGTAATCAAGGAACCAGAAGCCGAATCCATTAACATTTTCACTGTTCTTTCTGGGTTTGCGCTAGCAAATAAAAATCAATGCAGATGGTCCCGTGTATAAACACTTGCAAATAACGCCTAAGTATGCTGGCCAACGCTAATCCAATCCAACACAAATATATGTGTTCACCATGTCAACTATGTGATGCATTTTCTGTTCACAAGGCTTTGAAGCTGTCACCTCTTTCATTATTCGAGCAATTAAGGAGAATTTCTGTTCACCTGCCTCTAATGCTTATTCTATTTCGAGCTGAACGTGTTGTGTACACAAAATACTGCAGCACCTGCTCTTGCTTGACAAGGATGTTGTTTGTGCTTTAAATGTTGGTATTAGCACCCACTGTTCACAGTCCCGGTTTCTCTGGGAGGAAGCTGAGCCACAGCACATTTGTTCTCAAAAGTTTTCTTTACAGAGTTTTCTGAAAGCAGAGGCATGGAGGGAGGGCTGGAAAGCAGTAGATATGGAAATGTTTCATTTCTCTCTTGCATTTGTACAAGATGTACTGTGCTGCAGAGATCAAAGCAGCCCTAAGCACCACAAGGCTCCTTTTTAATAACCTGCATTACACACTGAAGTTGCTGCGTGATTTGCCGAATTACAATACAAAAATGCCTACTCATTTTCAAACAATGAGCCCATACTGGAACTTAGAGAAGCGGGTGAAAAGGCCAGTTTCAGAAACAAAGAGCAGGCTTGTGTTCTTTGCAGGAAGACCTGCTGCTTCTGGTGTGAGGAAGCCTCATGAATCTGAAATTACTAGATCATGTTTTTGTCTTAGAAATTTCTTTGATCCCCAGCAGGCACTGGAATGCACGTGGATTTGACACGGTGTAGAAATACCTACCACTTTGATATGTTAAATTTTGTCAGTGATGGCATAATTAAGCATTCCCTTTAGAAAATGTTTTCTTTTCGAATTAAATCCACAAGGTGCAAAGTCGAAAATTCACTCCGTGAGACTTGACTTAGCAGAACAGCAGAGACCCAATTGGGTGTGTCTATTAAACAGACAGTAATAGAACTATGCACTGCGTAGTGTCATCCGGTGAATATTTTGAACAACAAATCGCTACCAAATTTAGAAAAAAAATGGTGCTGATGTGAATTGATTGGGTGTGACCCAAATGAACTACAACTGAGAAATATTTTCTTTCTAACAAAGAATGTGTTCTGTGTAGGTGAAAATAAACATAGATAGGGGTGTCCTGGGATGTTCAATTACCCATTTTATTTTCACGAAATTCAGTTTGCGGTTATTATTACCCTGTCTAACCATGCTATTTATGAAGAGTCAACTCATCAGACAAAACAAAAAATCTTTATACCTTCCTGGTGCTCTGAAGACTTCGCAGAAAATAAATTCTCCATCAGCAGACAGAAGTTACAATAGGAAAGTTAAAGCAAAGTACTATACCAACACCATCAATAAAGTCATCAACAGAAGCAGAACATTTTTAACGACAGTCAAGCACTGCCTCAACCTACCTCACATCCCACAGACAGTGCAATGCCATCAACCTATTCCTCAATGGAAAAAATAAAGATTCATCACCTCATCGACAACTCAAAGCTTGCATCTCGCAATACATTCACCTATTCATGTAGAATACCACAATAGTAATCTTTCAAAGACCTTTTTCTCACAGATCTCGCCAACATAATGGGCCACATCCCTGAAGATGATGTTTTACCCTTGTCCATCATCAAAGCTCTCTCTGGAGAAGCTCTCTTACCCCTCTTCACAATTGTCAGTGTCTCCCTCTCACAAGGTACCGTCCCAAGTACTCTTAAAACAGGCCACATTTTTCCACTCTGAAATAAATATTAATTAGACTATAAAGGACTCGTTAACTCCAAGCCCATCACTGACCTACCCTTCAATGGCAAGATTACTGAAAAAGCAGGCTTTGCTCAATCCAGTATCAGATCAATACTAACCATCTCTTGTTTGACTAGCAATCTTGCATCAGAATATGCTGCAGTACAGAGGCGTCTACCTTACACATTGTATGTGGCACACTCCTGCTCATAAATGAAGATTACCTATGCCTCCGATATTGTTGGACCTATCACCTGCCTTCCACACAGTCAAACATTCAACTATCATCCACTGCCTGGTCTCTCAAATGGAATTCAGTGGCAATGTTCTTCACTGGTTCTCCTCCTCCTATGTTTCCAATCATCAACAATTGGTTCATACGGGTTAATCAAGCTATCAGAAATGCATATCACCTGCAAAGTGTCCAGGGTTCTAGAGTGTCTTCTGTCATGTTTACCCTCTCCTTGGTGCTCCAGCATCAAGATTCACCAATATTCTGACGATACACAACTCTACCTAAAAGTCTCCAGTACTTCACACAACCAGTGCTTCAAACACTGCCTCCATCTCATCTGGACCTGGATGTTCAACTCCAGTGGTGGCTGGTGACATTTGAAAGCGGTGGGGCGACGCACACCGATTGTATCCTGCACATGGAGCACTTTTCCAATGCGTGCTGATGTGCACGAAGTGTGCATAAGCAAGGCACGGACACTTGAGGGTTGTACAGAGAACAAACTTTATGCATCACGAACAATTTACTGGAGAATGATTTGACGGAATGAGTTGGGATAAATACATCTGATATCCTATGTGTTTTGTTTAATCCATGAGGCCTATCCTATTTCACAACTTGCGTGGCAAAACCACATAAGCTTACAAACACTCACCCTCGTCTCCACTATGATGCTCCATTATGGGATAATGCTGCTATTCTAATTTCAATATAAGAGATCTGAAGACCGCAAATTCTTGAATGAAAAAAAAATCTGGCGGGAGGCGTCAAGCGTCGGTTGTGTGAATCAATGAAACATGCCTGTCAAGAGTCTGCAAGCAACTAAGCAAGTCCACTCTTTGGTTTCACTTCTCCTTGGCCCCCTCTTCCCGTGCATTTCTAAACTGTTTACCATTTAAACCTGTCCCTTAAAGCAGTTTAAAAATGACGTCCTTTTACTTTCTGGCTCCGAAAGGATCAGTATTGTCTTTATGCTACTATAGATTATTACGTGTTCTATGTAAAGAGCACACACGTGGGGAAAAACCGTCACCACAGCCACACTTTTATGCCCACGTCAGCATACTGTTGCATGTGCTTTATGGCTACCGAACAGAGGTGGCACAATAACTCCAGTCGCGGCCGGCATTACGGGCGGGGGTGGGTGGAGGGGTGGAAAAGGGGTTGTCACGCGGCGGAGGGGATGGGGGAGGCGGGATAAATAATAGAAGTAATTTAAAACTTACCTTCCCGCTTCCTTAAGTCCCGGGCCGAGACTCCAGACTCCCGACTCCTGCCATCCTGGTTTCGAATTCCCAGGATGCTCGTCTTCAGGAAGGCTGCAGGCAGCCTCCCTCCCCTCCATCACAGCGCAGCGCTGTGATTGGTGCGGCCGGCTGCCCAACCCGGGTCATTTCTCTCTGTATGCTGCAGCATACAGAGAGAACAAGGAGAGTGGGAGGTGTTTCTCGAGGGCAGGGGGGAGTGGCTTGCCTACTGTTGTTAATACTTTCTGTTTGGGCGGCCTCTCCCCCCTGCCCTCGAGTAACACCGCCCACTCTCTCAACCAGGAACTTCTACTTTTTCGCGCCCAAACGCCCCCATAGAGGAGCCGCCACTGTTCAACTCCTACCTGAAGCTCAACCCAACTAAGATAAAATTCCTCTTTTTTGCCAAGAATAACAAGAAAGAAATATTGCAAACCTGGCTCAATGACATGAATTTTAATGGCATCAAACCCAAAATTTCACTGAATACCAAGTCACTTTGCTTCAGCATTGACACCAATCTCCCCTTCAAAAAAATATTGCCAACCAGAGAAAGATGGCCTGGTATCAGCACTCTCTTGTAAAGAAAGTGAAATTGTTTCTTCCAGAAAGTGACTTAAGATCTGCTGTTCAACCCCTTGTACTCTTACATATTGATAGTGGTAATGCCCTGCTCCTTGACCTCCCATCACTTTAGGACATCATATACACTGCCACCTTCCTGACTCAGGACCGCAGAATAAGATCACATCCCCCCATCCTGATGAATTTCCATTGGCTCCCCTGCTGGCCCACATCATCTTCAAAGTCAGTTGTCACATTTACAAAGCGATCGTTACCAGCACCCTGCTTATCTTATGGACAAGCTCACCATCTCACTAGGCCTCCATCAAACTGGAGACTAGTAAGCAAAATAAAATTATAAAACAGATAGCAAGACTTTACCATCACTGCACCCTGGATCTACAACAACATGTCCATATCTATAGGCATCTCCCCAACACTACTTCAATTTAGGAAAGAGGTTAAAACACATCAGTTTAATGACCACTACATCGCAATGTAGTAAAAATCCTACAACCTGCTACTTCTTCTAACACTCAATGATTGGATTCTTGCCTTTGACGCTGTATAGCACTCGACTGCCTTTTTGGCTAGGTTTGCACTATACAAATACATACAAACATTCATACATACATGCATACATACATACATACTCACACTCCATTTCACAGAAAGCACATAAAAGATAAATCACTCAAAGTGAATTTGCTAACAACCAGACAAGCCATTTGTTCCGTTAGGCATTTCCCTAGGGAACTATTGCTGGAGCCACTATCGTTTTTCCAGCCACTTTGGGACAATTGCATCGGGCCAGGGGGCGTTTGAGAGAGAGAGAGATGGAGAGAGAGAGAGAGGGGGAGGAGAATGAGGAAAGAGAGAGAAGAAAACAGAAAGAGAGAAATAGAGCAATGGAAGGGAGCGAGGGGTGGGAAGGAGACAGTAGATGGGCTTGTTTAAAACATTTTTGATAAGGCTGCTTTAGTTTCCCAGTCTCGCAATAATTACTTCTATATGAGTTTTAACATTCATCTGATATCTACTGATGGAGCAAGGTTTCACGCGTACATAATCTTGCTTGGACTCAGTCCTCTCGAAATAACATGTAACTTATTAATCAGCATGAACTGTAAATACTAAAACTTGCATTTCACGACATTTTAGTATCTAGGGGAAGCTTTCCTATGTGCTTTTCACTAACAGTAATCTGAGTGTTTATAAATGGCCACCGAAAATGCGTGAAACTTACTGCGCATGCGTCTGCCACATCTACATGGTGTGGCTTATCTTTCGCTTTGGTGGGAAATTCTTGCAGCTGCACATCAGTGCCAAGATGCTTCACCTAGTAATGCATATGCTCCTGCTAGTACTAAAACTTTGTGTGTTTTGCTTAATTATTAATGCTATAGTTAAAATAAAGTAATGGGGTTAGAGTAAAAATAAGTGGTATACAGTGCATTCATTTATTTTCTTATTCTAATGTGTCTCTCTTTGACTTTGTTATAAGTTCGTATTTGGGCCTGAAGGGTGTCTGAAAACTCCATCTTTGAATCTGCTGTACATGCGCACTTACACACCATGAACTTTGAAGCCGCTGACATTGACAAGCTGCCAAAGCCCTGACTTACTTGCAATATTCGTGGGAACCTGGCCGTATGAACCCAGGAGAGGAAGAAATTGAATAATTTGTTATAAAATGTATCTGAAATTGAAACTTATATTGCTGGGTGGAAGTGGAATAAAATTATAGGCGGGAACATTGATCAACTATATTGTATTGAAATGATCTTTTCTGAGTATGGTGTGATGACCTCTCCTCGTCTTTCTAACCAATCAAATTAAGGGAACACATTGAATTTGCAACATTAAGGGGGTGGTACACACACTCGAATAGTATAACTAAAGTAGGTTTAGTCAGTTAGATTGTCTGACTTATCAGAGACCTGTCACTGACCCAACGCATGTTGAAGGAGAATCGAGAGCAGAGTGCTAGTCAAGCACTCTGACAGAAGAATGGGAGTTTGCTGAGGACAAGTTGGTGTCCGAGAATTGCCATAGAGAGGGGTGTAACACTGGTGTTGCACTTAGAGGAGGTTACCTGTCCTGTTCTTCACCTCTCAAATCCTGTTGGCACCTGATTAGTATAGAGCTTTTCTCTTGTCCCAGTCCGTGGCCAGGGTTGGTCATTGCATAATTCTAGGTAAATATAATCCATGTGGTATGTCCTTTTGCCGTTTCCCTTTCTCACCTTCCCAGGTACCAATGTTTAAAGGCATCTTTCCAAAATCCTGCAAGATTGATGTTTTAATAGTTATTTTCTTACTGGCAAAGTTTCTGATCACTCTATTGTGGCCTCTGACTCATAGAATATTGCATAAATAAAATGTTTCAAACTTCTTCTGAGTCAGTGGTTATTTCCATGAAGGTAAATGTCAAAATCGCTACCTATTATTCTAACACCCTTAATCGTTAGTACTTAGAGCACAGGTGACAAGATTTTGGTAAGTCATGCTGTACAGGAATACGTATGCAAGTGAATAAAATTCTGATAGGCAGGAAGTTGATGCAGGATTACAGGTTCAAAGTGTGAATGTTTATAGGCCAAGGTGAGTATGATTAACTGGACTGGTAATCACTCGCCATCACTACGCAAAAGGTAGACAATTATATTATATGAAGGAAATATATAGGTGTGATATGTGAAGAATGATTATTATCATACACAATTGTATTCATGTGGTCTTACAGAAAGTTATGAAAGGCCCGGACCAATCTCATTGGATTCAAAGGTGTTAGGTGCACATCTTCAGTTAGACTCGGGGACGAATGAAGTATGTAGCTGGTTCGGCCTTCAGTGGTAGGGGTGTTGTTGTTGTGTGGAGCAATGGAAATGATAATATTTATTTCTCTTGAATGTTCCACAAATAAATGAACTCCATAAAACACAACTCCCAAAGTATGTCCTGTAGCCTCCAGACAGTGACTGAATTTACCACATACCCAGGTTAGAAATGGGGTTTCTGGTTCGCTAGGGTGTACACCTAAGCCAGGCAGAACCCACCATTCTAGTCACGGTAAGGGAGTTACACCCGCAAGATAACCCCTGCTTACTCCCTTTGTAAGTTGGCAGAGCAGTCAAGCTTATGCCAGAGGCAATGTGTAAAGCATTTGCGCGACACACTTCAGTGACACATTGGGCACACAACAAAAAGAGAGACTCCACACAAGGTTATATACCAAATGTCCTTTGTATTCATACATAAAATACAGTAGACCACAATCACATAAGTTACTGCACCACTTAGCGCTTGCCAATAAAACTGCATATAAGACATCTGGACCACATATCACATATATCAACTTCCCAACTAGGCAATTGTTGTGACATCACATAGGCCATAAATCATTTTGTACTGGAAGGGGTAACAAGGGGACCCTACTCACTGGGACCCTCGGTAGGAAGACTATTACAGAAAATAAAGGCTCCTGTGAAATGATATGTAAAAACTTCTAATACAATTGTGCACAATAGCAATGCAAGGGGTTGCAAGGATGTCAGAAAGAAAGCTGCCTACAAACGTGTAATGTTTAGTACATTGTTGCATAGTAAATGTAGAAATCAAATAATTAACACAATATATACATGAGTATTCAGATAAACAATTGTGACTGTAAAAAGCTAAACATTTAGAGAAAGGTGTTTGGTGTTCCCAGTGAAAGTACAATTGAACCTATGCTAAACTAGTGACATTACAGTGACATATGAGTAAGGTTTACATTTTTCAATCAAGTTAGGCGGCCATGTACTTATATTCAATTGACCAACAACAATTTAAACAATTAGAAAACGTTGCTGTTTGGTTGCCCTCTTTAAACTGTCAACGGTGTTTTGTCCCAGTCAGGGCATTGGGTCTCTTCAGGACCTGGCAGTGTAGGGACACCTAAGGAAAATGATAGGGTCATATTGTCAGCGTGTGGCCCATCTAAATAAAATACTACTGTTGAATGCAAGATGCTATGGGCCCGATGTAGGTAGGCCGTTACCGATCGGTAACGGCCGAAAATACCGATTTGGGGCCCTTACCGATCGGTATACTGCCATCGAGATGTAGGGCAAAGAAAAACGTCCAAATCGGTACAAATACCGATTCGGAATGACTACCGAATCGAAAATAATCCGATACGTACATACCCCGATTCGGAAATGTAACAAATCGGTAACACACCGATTCGGATAATTAGACCGATTCGGTCCATGTACCGAATCGGTAGGGCCACCGAATCGGACAAATATCCGAATCGGTCCATGTACCGAATCGGTAGTGACACCGATTCGGAAAATATCCGAATCGGACCATGTACCGAATCGGTAGTGACACCGATTCGGAATTATTCCGAATCGGTCCATGTATCGATTCGGTAGAGACAGCGAATCGGAAATAAGCCGATTCGGATAACCTACCGAATCGGTAGAATCACCGAATGGGAAAATCCCCGATTCGGACAGATAGGGAGATGTAGGGAAGCACAGAAATACCGATTTTGGCTCTAAATCGGTATTTTTCACTCGGTATTTACCATGGATTACAATCAGGTGGTAACCAGCTCCAACCCATAAAAATAGACCCAAAATGCATTGCAACTTGCAGGATGGCAGCTTTTTATGTCATTGCAAGGCGGCTACGGCTACAGCAGGAAGGACAGAGGGAATGGCAAAGAGAGGAACAGGTCTACAGACAGAGGATCACCCTGTTCATGCTCACAGAGGCAGAGATCCTACAGAGGTACAGGCTGGACTCAGACACCATTCTGGAGCTCATCAGGGACCTCAAACCACTGTTGGACCACCCCACCCTAAGGGCACACGCCATCCCAGCGCACGTCCAGGTGCTATGCAGCTTACACCTGCTTGCGTCTGGCAGCTATCAAAGTGGAGTTGCAGCGGTAGGAGGGGTGACCCAGAGCAGCCTATCAAGGTTCTTCCACACATTCCTTGACGCCATGATACACAGGATGGACCAATACATCTCTTTCCCTGCAACCCACGAAGAACTGGTACAAACTAAAGCTGACTTCTACCAGATGGCACAATTTCCCCAAATCATTGGCTGCATAGATGGCACGCACATTCCGATTTGCCCCCCAGCTGACACAGAATACATATACCGCAATCGGAAGTCTACGCACACCATCAACGTTCAGGTGATCTGCAATGCGAAGTACACCATCACAGACCTGGTAGCAAAATTCCCAGGGAGTACCCACGACTCCTACATTTTTCAACAGAGCGGCATCTATGCACGGCTGATGGCTGGCGAATTTGGTGAAGGATACCTCCTAGGTGAGACACATCATCAGACCCCCATAACACAAAGTAGCAAAGTGTAATACATGTATGCATGTGAGTAATGTTACCCCTTTTCCCTCTAGGCGACAGTGCATATGCCCTCCGCTCATTCATACTCACCCCCTACCTCAACCCCTCCACACCCAGCCAAAGGAGGTATAACCGGGCCCACAAAAGCACAAGGAATGTAGTTGAACGGACCTTTGGCATCTGGAAAAGTAGATTCAGATGCCTGCACAAGAGTGGAGGTGCATGGCAGTATACCCCCATCACCTGCTGCAAGATCATAGCTGTCTGTGCAATGTTGCACAACCTTGCGGTGAAGAAGGGCACTGAGGTCGAGTTGTCTGGCTACGAGGACCATGACGACGACAATGCTGTGCCACAAACACAACCTGCTGGGGTGTCTACGCCAAGTGATGGCAGATACAGACGTGAGGAGATTACAGAAAACTATTTCTGAGTGAGTACAGATGCACAGACAGGTAAATGGTTGTGAGGTAAAGCAAATTTTAATAATGTTGCAACACTGTTACTGCACTGATGTGCAACAAAAGAAAATGTCAATGTAAAGAAAACAAATGTCAAAGGTCCGGGTTGCCTCACCCACCCTGGCAAGCCTACTTTTTGGTGCGCTTAGCAGCCCCACTGGTGTGTGCCTCACCCCCTTCCGCATGTCCAGCGGCTTCTGCAGAGCGCCTGGTGCTCCGGCACCGACACAGCGCTGGCCGGGCTGCTGCGGCTGCTGCTGTCCCCAGCCTCCCCCAGGTCCAGGGCTGGATTGGCCGCAGTGTTGGAGATGATCATTGCCTCCATGGCTGTTGTTATGCGGGCCATTCCCCTGGTGACCTCAGCTGTGTTCTGTGTCAAGCTTTCCTCCATATTAGCCCCACGTTGGCACAGTTGCGGGGTAGCAGCAGCAAGGTGGCTAATAGATCGGTTGTGCATGCGGGCATCCCGCCTGCGCGAGTGCTCGTGCTCGTCAAGTCTGCTGCATAGCTGTGTGATGGCTGTGGTCAGCCTGCCAAGACCTGCAGCAACTTCCTTATTTGTGTCAACAAAAGCCTTAAACCCTTGCACCATCTCGCCCATCTGCAGGTTGTGCTGGCGGAGCTGGCGCTGGCAGGCCATGATGGACTTTGCCTGCATGCGCTGGATTTTGACCATGCTGCCTTCAAGCCCCTGGAAGACGCTGCCCTCCCGTGCCGGAGGTGCAGTGCTGGAAATGGCACGCCTCCGGGAACTGCTGCTGCCGCCCTGCTGTGTGGGCTGGGGTGCCATTGGTGTTGTTGTGGTGGTGGCTGGGGCCTGACCCGCTGCTCCCTGGATAGGGTTGAGTGGAGCCACAACCATACTCCTGGCAGGAGATGTGGTAGGTGCAGGGTGGGCCGTTGTAGGAGAGTTCTCAGGGGAGAACAGCAATGGGGGTGTGCCAGACATTTGTGGGGAGTGAAGGAATGCGTAGTCAAGTGCCAGGTCTCCCTCATTTCCCTGGCCAATGGTGTTGTCCTCCTCCTCCTCCTCCTCCAGGGCAGCCTGACTTGTGCTAGGCCCTGCCACCGCACTGGAAGTTGGTGCTAGTGCTGGTGCCTCAGTAGCTTGTGCTCCTCCGCCTGATGGTGCCCCTAGGTATAAAGAAGCATTTGTGAATTTAGTGCCGATGTATTACAGTCACTACAATTAAAGCATTGCACATGTCCTTGCATTTCCTTTGAATGTGTTCCACTGTTTTCTATATTGTGGTTCTGCACTGCCATATTTTGCCAACTTCTGCTGACTACATTTACCATGATGCTTTTCTCTTGTATGTTGGTTACAGTACTGGGCTGGGGTTTGGCTGTGCATTGTGTCTAAAGGGGAGGTGTCTGGTAGGGTGTGTCATGATGCGCATGCTTCTTACCTGTAGCTGTAGCTCTGGCTGAGCTATCCAGGGTCCCGATTCCTGTCACACTCTCCCTCTCGATGGTGCTGGACACCAGTTCCTCCAGCTCAGTCAGGGGTGGCGCCGGGTTCCTGCCTCCTCCAGTCAGTGCAGCTTGCCTCTGCAGCTCAGCCATTTTGCGTTTTGTCAGGCTGCGGATGTCATAACATCGTTTTCTTAGGTCATCAAGGGTCCTGGGGGTGACACCAACTGAGTTGACCTTCTCAGCAATCTCGCTCCAGAGCCTCCTCTTCGTGCTGTCCGGCACAGTGAGGGACAGCCTCCCAAAGAGCTGCCTGTGCATCCTCACCACCTCCTTCACCAACACCTGCAGCTCCATGGTACTAAACTTGGGCTTTCTATTGTGGCCAGCCTTCTGGCTCTCACTGCTGCTTGCCATCTTGCTATCACAGTGCTCTGGCTCCTGCTCCCACTGCTGCTTACTGTGAGTGTTCAGCTCAGGCTGCCTCTCCAGAAAGTTCTTAATGAGCTGCACCTGCCTGGGTAGCCACTCCCTGCTTGGGTGGGGGAGGGTGGATCCACCTCATTGGCTGTTTCGGATTTTACCGATTCGGATTTTACCGATTCGGATTCTAATGAATCGGATTTTGCCGATTCGGATTGTTCAATGCATTCCTATGGGCATTTTGGCCATGGGGGTGTATTTCGACCTCCGAATCGGTAATTGCCGAATCGGTATTTGCCGATTCGGCAATTTCTGATTCGGTGGTAGCCGATTCGGTACATTCCGAATCGGTTCGTGCCGATTCGGTACGTATCGAATCACAATACCGATGACGAACGAATCGGTATTTTTTCGTTTTTTTTTCCTACATCTCGTTTTCCGATTTCAGTATACCGATTCGGTGCGCCTCGGTATTTTGAAATCGGAAAAACCGATTTACCTACATCGGGCCCTAAATGTCAAAAAATACATGAGTGGGGGCCTATCATGCTCTGTGAATTGCAGTGGCACCGTGAACAAAGTGTAAAAAGAAACTCACAGGGATCCCAGACGGGAGCTGTGGGTATAATGCGAAAAATCAACTGAATGTACAGAATTTATTTATTTATTTAAAAGGTTTTATATAGCGCTGGCTAGACCCGGAGGTATCAGAGCGCTTTACATGGGTATCAGACAATAAATTGCAGGTTACAGCTTTACAAAGGTTGCACAGTTATTAGAGCATGGCAATTTTAGTTACAAGTAAGGTTGAGACAAACAAAAAGGAACATATAAGTAGGGGGAAAAGCTGGCAAGGGGATATATTCTGGGGAGTGGAGGGGTAAGAGTTGGGGAAGTAGACAGAGAGTGGAGGAGGGAAAGAGGAGGGGAGGGTTAGAGACACGGCATGGCAAGAGGAGGGGGAGGGAGACAGGGACACAAACCGGTAGGCGAGTCAACGCTGGGCCCAAAGTCCAGAAGCTATGATCCCAGGGGGAGTGGTATCATTTACCATTTAAGAAGTCTTTATTCGATTATTTCATCTTAAAAGACGTACATACAAAATGTACATGATAAAAATATACAAAATCTTTGTGACATTAAAAAAATATTAAATCATTTAGAACAGACATTCTTATAATGGGTACAGAGCATTGATTAAAAGCACACTATAAAAACCTGGAAGACCTAGAACGAGCAATTGAAAGTCACATTTAAATGATCAAAGGCAGACCTGGTACTAGCTGTTTTTTAGATACCTAGTTCTAATCACCCTCGCCCATCCAAGGTATTTTGCCACACCAGTGACAATAAGAGGCGTTAGGTTAGTTCTTAGAATTCTGCTGGCCTCATTAGCTAAGCGAGTACCCAGGGTTCTGCAGACCGGGATGAGCCATTTGGACCTAGGAGCAGCATACAGAGGGCATACAAACAAAAAGTGATCAACACTTTCACCCAGAACTTGACAGTGCGGACAGCACTCTGACCCACTTGAACACCATTTGTTGGTAAACACCCTTAGTGGAAGCGTACCACATCTAAATTGATGGAACAGTTTGCGATCCATTGGTTTGGTGATCAGATCCAAATATTTTTCGAGCTTGGGGGCATCTTTAAGGTCGATGAATTTGCTAGATAGGTTGTTTGCAGGCAATCTCTGGTGACGGTTTGAGGTCACCCATTCCCAATACAGCGTTTTTAATATTTTCTTTGGGGGAAAGACTGCTGAATCAGGAGATACCCAAAGTTCGCTTAACCCCAGGGCATAGAGTGATGATCTAAGATCTCTAAACTAGCTTATGTTCGGTGAACCAGAGATAGCTCTGACAGCTAGACATGCCCTGGCATACAGGTTGAGTTCCGGCGTCGTCCATAGGCGCCTCCAGAACGCCAATGGGCGAAATCTAGCCTGCTCCTCAACCGGTAGACACCCAAGATCATACATGAGTGGGATCCTTGGGGTTGACTGCAGCAGACCAGAGGCCACCCTAAGAAATTTGTTTTGGGCTAATCTCAACGGGTCCAAGTTACTTTACCCCCAAAGTTCCGCCCCATAAAGAACAGAGGGAAGAACCTTGGATCCGTAGATCTTTATTAGGGGAGAGATAGGCCGAGTAAAGGAGGGTTTGTGCTCTTTGATCAGCGCACCTCCAATCTGCAGATGTTTCAAGGCCATAAGCTCAATCTGGGGGGTCCAGCTTAGGGTGTCGCTAAATGTAACTCCTAAGTATGTAAACAGCTTCATTTGTTCTAGGGGCATACCCCCCATTGTGACCCTTGCGGTGATCTGATTGTCGCATCTTAAGACCATAAACTTAGTCTTAGAAACATTTACCTCCAACTCATGTTCGTGACAGAATAACTCGAACCTAGACAGGGCCCGCTGAAGACCCTGTCTGGTTTTAGATATTAAAAGGGTATCGTCAGCGAACATGAGTAGAGGTATTTTCATTCCCGCTAATGACGGGGCATCTGTGGGGTGATTAGCAAAGTAGTTGACAACCCTATTAATATATAACGAAAAAAGGGTAGGGGCTAAAACACAGCCTTGCCTAACACTTTTAGCCACAGAAAACCTATCAGTCACCTCCCCTGGTTTGCCCCAACGTACCTGGGCATAGGTATTCCTATGTAAGCTAATTAGCAGTCTAACAATAGGGGCTGGCATGCCCATGTCTAATAGGCACTTCCATAAACCAGCCCTCGGTACAAGGTCAAAAGCAGACCTGAGATCTACAAAGGCTGCATATAGGTTGCCCTTGCCTAAAAAAGCCGTCTTCCAGAAGAGAAGCATAAAACGATAGGCCTAGTCTAAGGTGCTTACATGGGACCTGAATCCAGCCTGTAGTGGAGTTAAAATATTGTGTGAATCTATCCAATCATGAATCCTAGCAAGGACAAGACGGGCTATGATTTTTTGTACCGCGTCTATAAGGCTGATAGGCCGATAGTTGGAGGGAACCGACCTATCACCTTTCATATAAATAGGCAAAATTTCAGCCCCAGTCCAGGATTCAGGGACTCTGGCACCAGAGGCCAAGGCATTAACCAACTGAACCAGATATGGAACCCATGGATCTTGATCCCGAAGGAATAAATCGGCTGGGATGCAATCTGGTCCAGGTGCCTTCCCTCTCGGGATAGAATTCAAGACAGATTTCACTTCGGTAGATGTGAACACTGGAGGGTCAGCTGGTATTGGCCAACAGATGTTCTCCAGAGAACTGTCTGGACCCTTAAATTGGTTCCCAAAATAGCTAACCCAATGTTGTTGACCCACCGATGAAGGGCTCGGCCGATCGTCCTGAGAGAGGCCCCATCTAAGAAGATGCCAAAACTGCTGAAAGTTCTTGGAGCTACATGCATCTGCCAGAGTAGTCCACCTTTCTTCATCCCATTTCACCCTGGCTCTATGTTTCGCAGCATTAAAAGCCTTCCTACATGCCCTTATGAGGCACAAATCCTTAAGTTTAAGGGCCTTAAACAATTCGGCATAGGTTCGATGACACTCATCATCAAACCAGTTTAGCCTTTTCTTGCACCCCCCCTTTTAGTGAGGGATTTAATAAAAAGTTTTTTAACACCTTGGCTGCTAGGCGTTTTCCCCCTCCTGTGCTGAAAATTGCCATTTTGCTGGTGTCATGACGAGCTCAACTCGTCATCAGCACAGCTCAACTGTGCATCATGACGAGCTGAGCTCGTCATGAGCATCGAAAGGGTTAAAGACCTAAACAGGAAAGTGTGAGTATCGGTGATCATAGAGTTAATTGCCTCCTGAGACTCACATTTGGAAATATTAACCAGGGAATCGGAAACCAAAGATCTAATGGTCTTACAGGCTTCAGGATCCGCGCTGATTTTTGGCCAACATACTCTTCTTGTGTCATTAGTAAGAATGACATTATCCTGTACAACGTTAGAAACATAATTATCTAGGCCTGTGAAACTTGTGTCCCTTAGTTCCACCACTAGGGGGTCGTGATCACTTTCAGGGCGTGATGTTACCTCCATATCCACTAACAAGTGCCACAGTTTAACATCCAATAGTACGTAGTCTATTCTACTACTATGTCTACCATTACTAAAGGTGTCTTTGCCTAGCCTATCAGAGCATGTTCTGCCGTTGAGGGCACGCAAGCCTTGGTCCAAACACATACCTTTGATGAAAATTGCCACCTGGGGCCACCTTTTAATCGGAGTTAGATCCAGTTGGGGGATCCCCCAGGCCTGATCTTCAGACTCAGTAAAAGAGCCGTCATCCTGGCTCAGGGGTTCAAAACAAGAGTTTAAATCTCCCATCACCACCTTTTGCCCTGAATCCGAAGCTTTACTTAGATAGTCGTCCAGGAGGATAAGGGATGGAGAGATCCTGCCGCCCTGAATACCCCTGGCATAAATATTAATCACCAAAATATCCAGGCCACTGGTGGATTTTATACTAACCAGTAGTATGTCTTCTTCTACTATGACACCCACTTGCTGCCGAACCCACACTGTCAGGCCCCCCATGGCACGACCTTTTTGTCCCTTGACAGCCAATTTACTAAAGGACAGATAGCCAGTAAGAAACAATGGTTGGAGTGCCCATGTTTCTTGAAATGACCAAACATCCCCTCTGCATATAAAACTAACCCAATCAGGTATAGACAGTCTAGACTCCAGACCAGCAATTTTCCAGCTACCCAGAATGGTACCATGTCCACCCAATGGAGCACTAGATATCCCTTGGTCAGGAATACACTCAGCATCAATGGTTGGGGTAGCATCTACATGCAAGGGAACAGCTCCTGTTTTAGCAGCGCTGTCCCCCAGTTCAACTATAGCACAAGAACCAGTGGGCTCACCTAAAGTGCTTAATGCTAGGGTTTCAGACTCTGTGGTTGCAACTGCTGATAACACGGGTTCTAGCACCAACGTTGAATCCCCAGACCCACACAATTTAACAAAAGCATCTGTAACATTTTGAACAGATTGACCCCTGGGGTCTAGAGCTTTACATGAGTCATTCAATTGAAAAACAGCAACCCCTGGACAATCAAGACTGCCCACTCCAACCCTCGTTGGGGGAGATGGTCAATCATTAAGATTCAAATCTGATAGGGGCTCATACAAATTCCTCAACGGGATATTCCAATACTCATTGGGCTGGATGAATTTGCCAGTGTTATTAAAATTGGGAGGGTGATTATGATGTTGACGAGAATTAGGGAAGACATGTAATGCGGCGTAACCCGAGTACTGGGGGTTTAAATTGTGGTTAGCCCAGGACGGTGTATAAGTAGAGCTGTTATATGCTGATTGTGAATAGGAATGATACATGGCTTCTGGGTTTATCGGGGGCCCATAGAATCTGGGGGTAAAGTTGGTCCATTTAAGGGGATAGGGATTACTTGTCGGACGTAGTTGTCCTTGTGGTTTAACCAGGGACTCCGGGTAAAAATATTTTAAGTTCCTCGTGGATATTCCACCATCATAGTTTCCCACATACCAATCGGTCAGGTGGGAAACTGCCCTGTGATCCCTGAAGTTAATGATCACAGTATCACCCTCAATATCTTTTGGGCGAGGACCCACCCACTTACATCTACGAACTGAAATAATATCGCCATTGAGATGGGCCGGGAGGGGTCTGTTGGTCTTCAACCAAAAGATGACCTTGTTCTTTAGATTAACATTACTTTCCTTATTACCATTTAGGAGTGGCGGCACACCCGTGAGGTTCCGTGGCAATTGTAAGTGGTGTTTTCGACTCGCACGAATATAGTCGAGTCTGGTATCTACGAACCGCAAATGACGAGTTTAGTAAGTGTGCGCAGTTTCGCTGTGCTAACTTAAACCGTTCGTTTGTTACGTGGGTTTTCCATCTGTACCCACGGGTTCCATCTTAGATACGGCATCCATTTTGTCTCTTGCCCTCAAGTAGCCAGCGAACGGACGTTGTCCGCTTCGCGACCCTGGGATTCCCAAGATATCTGCGGAAGACACATGTCCTTTGAAAGTGTCTTTATGACGAGGGGGATGATACTGTAAGGCAGATGGCCCCGCTCGAGGCTCATCTCGCCGTGCCGGTTTATTGTCTCAGCCGTGCATCTCATTAGGCACGTCCCTTTGATGCCTGTAGCTCGTGTTTCCCGATACCTCCCCTTTTACACCCTTTCCAATCTCCCTACTGTTTCCATCTTTCTCCACACCTGTTCTTGTTCCTTCTTCGATCTGTTTTACTGCTGATTGGAATGTACTAATGGTGGGAAGATGGGTTTTTACAGTTGGGAACCGCCAAATGTTTCCGCACTTATATTCCGGACCTTGAATGTATCAAAGTGACCAAAGCGACCCCTCTCGGGGATAATTGTGGGAACCAAGTCGTAAACCTTTGTGTACCATGTAAACCTATGGGAGAATCGTGTATAAAAGGAGCGATCCACAGAACCAATTTGAAGCAGTCTCCCCGAACTACACTCGTTGTACTTCCTGTGACTTCTGTGTTTCCCTGCAGTAAATAAACCTTGAATCTTTGACGCCGAAGGAAGTGTCCCGTGTCTCTGTCATTCGTACGCCGGAGCAGGTTACCCACGAAGGTTTCAGGTGTTGTCCCCTGGCACCGCTGGGTCTTAATGAACCCAGTCCTTCACCCGTCATAATGATAACATAGTTAGCAGACTCGGGTGGAAGTTCTACTGTGTTCCTGCGATTTAAAATAGGTCTAGAAGTGGAATTGACAGACTTGGCTACACCTATAATGGGAGTTGCCTTGCTTCCCACAGCCGATGTCTTAATAATTGGTCGACTGGGCTTATCTTTAACAGTATTGGAAGCACTTTGGGGAACGATTGACAAATCCTGTGCTTTTGGTTTGCTATGTACTATACTGTTACTGGTAACTCCTGGTTGAATGTTCGAAGGAGCAGCGGTGACGCTAGGCTTTGATGGGGGAGCAGACTGACTAACCAAACTCGTGGGTGAAGGTGTAACCCCAAGAAGTAAGAGTCGATCCATCTTTTGCCTAATAACCTTACTCGTTCCAGGAGGGGTAACATGTATGATTCCAGGAGTTTCTCAAAGATATCATAACAATCCTTTTTAAACCCAGTTGAGGTATCCACAGAGGGCGTAGGCAAATGGGGAGATCTAGAGGGAGCCTCAATTACTGGAAGTACCATTAAATCGGTTAACTGGGTAAGTGGGGCGGTGGTGGGACAGGTTTGTTGATTAATGCCTTTTCTTTTCACACCTCCCTTTTTTCTTTTCTTCCTGGGTGGAGGGCAGGCAGCTCGCACTTTTCCTGAGGAATTAAATTCAGGGACAGTATTAGAATGGTTCAGAGAGTTCCCCCCCTGGGCTTCACTTAAACAAGATTGGTTGGTAAGGGTTGAGTGTAAGTCAGGGGCAGCAATCTGTTCAACGCGAGTGGTAAAATCATTGGGGCTACTCGGGGCATGATTGGGACTAGTGATTTGGCCCTAGCTATTCATAAAAGAGCAAACAGGGGAACAAATAGGTGCTCAAAAAATGTTCGGAATTTGGTCAGTGCTTGTCAAGTCCAGATCAATAACCGTTTTCCCTTGCACTGCCTAATCTTGGGAGTTGTTTGGTCCAGGCTGAGTGGTCGACAGAGTTTGTTTCAAGAGTTCAATAGAACGGCGACGCTCTGCCCGCCTTTCTGCTAAAAAAAGTTCTTTATCTATCTCCCTATTAACCTTATCAAAATATTTATCAAGGGGCCCCTGAAAAGAAACGCCCGCACTGGGAGGGAGAGAACTAGACATATTTACTATTCAACAAGGTGTAACCACGAAATACTGAATCCCCTGGCAACAAACACAGAACTATGTGTAGCAGGGGATAGAATGACACACAGTTACTTGATGGATGTATGAGACCTGGCCCAGCCCTGCCTCCTACGGCCCCGGACGGCCACAGACGGTCCCGCCCTTGTCCCGGGCTTCTCCAGGCGCACTCCCGCGCGCTCCCGAGCAGCGGGATCACGTCAACATTTACATAACTAATAGTGTGTCTAGCGGGCGGGCGGGGCTGGCAGGGAGAGCAGCCAAGCTGGTCCAATGGGGCGCGCAGGGACTCCTGGTCCTCGGAGTCCCTGCTATAGCTCGCAGCCCTGCCGGTCGAGGAGATACTGCCCCCTTTGCAAAGTCCAGACAAAGGTTTCTGAACGCGCTGCGGGACCCGCGAAGCGGGTCCGGTAAGGCGTAGCTTCCCGCAGTTACCGGGTCCGAGAGTTGAAGGAAAGTAGAGTCGGCGTGCAGCGTTTCACTAAGGAATCCACACGCTTCCAGGTGCGTCAGGCTTTTACCACTGAGAGCGGGCGGGCGGGGCCGGCAGGGAGAGCAGCCAAGCTGGTCCAATGGGGCGCGCAGGGACTCCTGGTCCTCGGAGTCCCTGCTGTAGCTCGCAGCCCTGTCGGTCGAGGAGATACTGCCCCCTTTGCAAAGTCCAGACAAAGGTTTCTGAACGTGCTGCGGGACCCGCGAAGCGGGTCCGGCGAGGTGTAGCTTCCCGCAGTTACCGGGTCCAAGAGTTGATGGAAAGTAGAGTCGGCGTGCAGCGTTTCACTAAGGAATCCACACGCTTCCAGGTGCGTCAGGCTTTTACCACTGAGAGCGGGCGGGCGGGGCCAGCAGGGAGAGCAGCCCAGCTGGTCCAATGGGGCGCGCAGGGACTCCTGGTCCTCGGAGTCCCTGCTGTAGCTCGCAGCCCTGCCGGTCGAGGAGATACTGCCCCCTTTGCAAAGTCCAGACAAAGGTTTCTGAACGTGCTGCGGGACCCGCGAAGCGGGTCCGGCGAGGTGTAGCTTCCCGCAGTTACCGGGTCCAAGAGTTGAAGGAAAGTAGAGTCGGCGTGCAGCGTTTCACTAAGGAATCCACACGCTTCCAGGTGCGTCAGGCTTTTACCACTGAGAGCGGGCAGGCGGGGCCGGCAGGGAGAGCAGCCCAGCTGGTCCAATGGGGTGCGCAGGGACTCCTGGTCCTCGGAGTCCCTGCTGTAGCTCGCAGCCCTGCCGGTCGAGGAGATACTGCCCCCTTTGCAAAGTCCAGACAAAGGTTTCTGAACGCGCTGCGGGACCCGCGAAGCTGGTCCGGCGAGGCGTAGCTTCCCGCAGTTACCGGGTCCAAGAGTTGAAGGAAAGTAGAGTCGGCGTGCAGCGTTTCACTAAGGAATCCACACGCTTCCAGGTGCGTTAGGCTTTTACCACTGAGAGCGGGCGGGCGGGGCCGGCAGGGAGAGCAGCCCAGCTGGTCCAATGGGGCGCGCAGGGACTCCTGGTCCTCGGAGTCCCTGCTGTAGCTCGCAGCCCTGCCGGTCGAGGAGATACTGCCCCCTTTGCAAAGTCCAGACAAAGGTTTCTGAACGTGCTGCGGGACCCGCGAAGCGGGTCCGGCGAGGTGTAGCTTCCCGCAGTTACCGGGTCCAAGAGTTGAAGGAAAGTAGAGTCGGCGTGCAGCGTTTCACTAAGGAATCCACACGCTTCCAGGTGCGTCAGGCTTTTACCACTGAGAGCGGGCGGGCGGGGCCGGCAGGGAGAGCAGCCCAGCTGGTCCAATGGGGCACGCAGGGACTCCTGGTCCTCGGAGTCCCTGCTGTAGCTCGCAGCCCTGCCGGTCGAGGAGATACTGCTCCTTTGCAAAGTCCAGACAAAGGTTTCTGAACGCGCTGCGGGACCCGCGAAGCTGGTCCGGCGAGGCGTAGCTTCCCGCAGTTACCGGGTCCAAGAGTTGAAGGAAAGTAGAGTCGGCGTGCAGCGTTTCACTAAGGAATCCACACGCTTCCAGGTGCGTCAGGCTTTTACCACTGAGAGCGGGCGGGCGGGGCCGGCAGGGAGAGCAGCCCAGCTGGTCCAATGGGGTGCGCAGGGACTCCTGGTCCTCGGAGTCCCTGCTGTAGCTCGCAGCCCTGCCGGTCGAGGAGATACTGCCCCCTTTGCAAAGTCCAGACAAAGGTTTCTGAACGTGCTGCGGGACCCGCGAAGCCGGTCCGGCGAGGTGTAGCTTCCCGCAGTTACCGGGTCGAAGAGTTGAAGGAAAGTAGAGTCGGCGTGCAGCGTTTCACTAAGGAATCCACACGCTTCCAGGTGCGTCAGGCTTTTACCACTGAGAGCGGGCGGGCGGGGCCGGCAGGGAGAGCAGCCCAGCTGGTCCAATGGGGCGCGTAGGGACTCCTGGTCCTCGGAGTCCCTGCTGTAGCTCGCAGCCCTGCCGGTCGAGGAGATACTGCCCGCTTTGCAAAGTGCAGACAAAGGTTTCTGAACGTGCTGCGGGACCCGTGAAGCGGGTCCGGCGAGGTGTAGCTTCCCGCAGTTACCGGGTCCAAGAGTTCAAGGAAAGAAGAGTTGGCGTGCAGCGTTTCACTAAGGAATCCACAAGCTTCCAGGTGCGTCAGGCTTTTACCACTGAGAGCGGGCGGGCGGGGCCGGCAGGGAGAGCAGCCCAGATGGTCCAATGGGGCGCGCAGGGACTCCTGGTCCTCGGAGTCCCTGCTGTAGCTCGCAGCTCTGCCGGTCGAGGAGATACTGCCCCCTTTGCAAAGTCCAGACAAAGGTTTCTGAACGCGCTGCGGGACCCGCGAAGCGGGTCCAGCGGGGCGTAGCTTCCCGCAGTTACCGGGTCCAAGAGTTGAAGGAAAGTAGAGTCGGCGTGCAGCGTTTCACTAAGGAATCCACACGCTTCCAGGTGCGTCAGGCTTTTACCACTGAGAGCGGGCGGGCGGGGCCGGCAGGGAGAGCAGCCCAGCTGGTCCAATGGGGCGCGCAGGGACTCCTGGTCCTCGGAGTCCCTGCTGTAGCTCGCAGCCCTGCCGGTCGAGGAAATACTGCCCCCTTTGCAAAGTCCAGACAAAGGTTTCTGAACATGCTGCGGGGCCCGCGAAGCGGGTCCGGTGAGGCGTAGCTTCCCGCAGTTACCGGGTCCGAGAGTTGAAGGAAAGTAGAGTTGGCGTGCAGCGTTTCACTAAGGAATCCACACGCTTCCAGGTGCGTCAGGCTTTTACCACTGAGAGCGGGCGGGCGGGGCCGGCAGGGAGAGCAGCCAAGCTGGTCCAATGGGGCGCGCAGGGACTCCTGGTCCTCGGAGTCCCTGCTGTAGCTCGCAGCCCTGTCGGTCGAGGAGATACTGCCCCCTTTGCAAAGTCCAGACAAAGGTTTCTGAACGTGCTGCGGGACCCGCGAAGCGGGTCCGGCGAAGTGTAGCTTCCCGCAGTTACCGGGTCCAAGAGTTGAAGGAAAGTAGAGTCGGCCTGCAGCGTTTCACTAAGGAATCCACACGCTTCCAGGTGCGTCAGGCTTTTACCACTGAGAGCGGGCGGGCGGGGCCAGCAGGGAGAGCAGCCCAGCTGGTCCAATGGGGCGCGCAGGGACTCCTGGTCCTCGGAGTCCCTGCTGTAGCTCGCAGCCCTGCCGGTCGAGGAGATACTGCCCCCTTTGCAAAGTCCAGACAAAGGTTTCTGAACGTGCTGCGGGACCCGCGAAGCGGGTCCGGCGAGGTGTAGCTTCCCGCAGTTACCGGGTCCAAGAGTTGAAGGAAAGTAGAGTCGGCGTGCAGCGTTTCACTAAGGAATCCACACGCTTCCAGGTGCGTCAGGCTTTTACCACTGAGAGCGGGCAGGCGGGGCCGGCAGGGAGAGCAGCCCAGCTGGTCCAATGGGGTGCGCAGGGACTCCTGGTCCTCGGAGTCCCTGCTGTAGCTCGCAGCCCTGCCGGTCGAGGAGATACTGCCCCCTTTGCAAAGTCCAGACAAAGGTTTCTGAACGCGCTGCGGGACCCGCGAAGCTGGTCCGGCGAGGCGTAGCTTCCCGCAGTTACCGGGTCCAAGAGTTGAAGGAAAGTAGAGTCGGCGTGCAGCGTTTCACTAAGGAATCCACACGCTTCCAGGTGCGTTAGGCTTTTACCACTGAGAGCGGGCGGGCGGGGCCGGCAGGGAGAGCAGCCCAGCTGGTCCAATGGGGCGCGCAGGGACTCCTGGTCCTCGGAGTCCCTGCTGTAGCTCGCAGCCCTGCCGGTCGAGGAGATACTGCCCCCTTTGCAAAGTCCAGACAAAGGTTTCTGAACGTGCTGCGGGACCCGCGAAGCGGGTCCGGCGAGGTGTAGCTTCCCGCAGTTACCGGGTCCAAGAGTTGAAGGAAAGTAGAGTCGGCGTGCAGCGTTTCACTAAGGAATCCACACGCTTCCAGGTGCGTCAGGCTTTTACCACTGAGAGCGGGCGGGCGGGGCCGGCAGGGAGAGCAGCCCAGCTGGTCCAATGGGGCACGCAGGGACTCCTGGTCCTCGGAGTCCCTGCTGTAGCTCGCAGCCCTGCCGGTCGAGGAGATACTGCTCCTTTGCAAAGTCCAGACAAAGGTTTCTGAACGCGCTGCGGGACCCGCGAAGCTGGTCCGGCGAGGCGTAGCTTCCCGCAGTTACCGGGTCCAAGAGTTGAAGGAAAGTAGAGTCGGCGTGCAGCGTTTCACTAAGGAATCCACACGCTTCCAGGTGCGTCAGGCTTTTACCACTGAGAGCGGGCGGGCGGGGCCGGCAGGGAGAGCAGCCCAGCTGGTCCAATGGGGTGCGCAGGGACTCCTGGTCCTCGGAGTCCCTGCTGTAGCTCGCAGCCCTGCCGGTCGAGGAGATACTGCCCCCTTTGCAAAGTCCAGACAAAGGTTTCTGAACGCGCTGCGGGACCCGCGAAGCTGGTCCGGCGAGGCGTAGCTTCCCGCAGTTACCGGGTCCAAGAGTTGAAGGAAAGTAGAGTCGGCGTGCAGCGTTTCACTAAGGAATCCACACGCTTCCAGGTGCGTCAGGCTTTTACCACTGAGAGCGGGCGGGCGGGGCCGGCAGGGAGAGCAGCCCAGCTGGTCCAATGGGGTGCGCAGGGACTCCTGGTCCTCGGAGTCCCTGCTGTAGCTCGCAGCCCTGCCGGTCGAGGAGATACTGCCCCCTTTGCAAAGTCCAGACAAAGGTTTCTGAACGTGCTGCGGGACCCGCGAAGCCGGTCCGGCGAGGTGTAGCTTCCCGCAGTTACCGGGTCGAAGAGTTGAAGGAAAGTAGAGTCGGCGTGCAGCGTTTCACTAAGGAATCCACACGCTTCCAGGTGCGTCAGGCTTTTACCACTGAGAGCGGGCGGGCGGGGCCGGCAGGGAGAGCAGCCCAGCTGGTCCAATGGGGCGCGTAGGGACTCCTGGTCCTCGGAGTCCCTGCTGTAGCTCGCAGCCCTGCCGGTCGAGGAGATACTGCCCGCTTTGCAAAGTGCAGACAAAGGTTTCTGAACGTGCTGCGGGACCCGTGAAGCGGGTCCGGCGAGGTGTAGCTTCCCGCAGTTACCGGGTCCAAGAGTTCAAGGAAAGAAGAGTTGGCGTGCAGCGTTTCACTAAGGAATCCACAAGCTTCCAGGTGCGTCAGGCTTTTACCACTGAGAGCGGGCGGGCGGGGCCGGCAGGGAGAGCAGCCCAGATGGTCCAATGGGGCGCGCAGGGACTCCTGGTCCTCGGAGTCCCTGCTGTAGCTCGCAGCTCTGCCGGTCGAGGAGATACTGCCCCCTTTGCAAAGTCCAGACAAAGGTTTCTGAACGCGCTGCGGGACCCGCGAAGCGGGTCCAGCGGGGCGTAGCTTCCCGCAGTTACCGGGTCCAAGAGTTGAAGGAAAGTAGAGTCGGCGTGCAGCGTTTCACTAAGGAATCCACACGCTTCCAGGTGCGTCAGGCTTTTACCACTGAGAGCGGGCGGGCGGGGCCGGCAGGGAGAGCAGCCCAGCTGGTCCAATGGGGCGCGCAGGGACTCCTGGTCCTCGGAGTCCCTGCTGTAGCTCGCAGCCCTGCCGGTCGAGAAAATACTGCCCCCTTTGCAAAGTCCAGACAAAGGTTTCTGAACATGCTGCGGGACCCGCGAAGCGGGTCCGGTGAGGTGTAGCTTCCCGCAGTTACCGGGTCCAAGAGTTGAAGGAAAGTAGAGTCGGCGTGCAGCGTTTCACTAAGGAATCCACACGCTTCCAGGTGCGTCAGGCTTTTACAACTGAGAGCGGGCGGGCGGGGCCGGCAGGGAGAGCAGCCCAGCTGGTCCAATGGGGCGCGCAGGGACTCCTGGTCCTCGGAGTCCCTGCTGTAGCTCACAGCCCTGCCGGTCGAGGAGATACTGCCCCCTTTGCAAAGTCCAGACAAAGGTTTCTGAACGCACTGCTGGACCAGCGAAGCGGGTCCGGTGAGATGTAGCTTCCCGCAGTTACCGGGTCCAAGAGTTGAAGGAAAGTAGAGTCGGCGTGCAGCGTTTCACTAAGGAATCCACACGCTTCCAGGTGCGTCAGGCTTTTACCACTGAGAGCGGGCGGGCGGGGCCGGCAGGGAGAGCAGCCCAGCTGGTCCAATGGGGCGCGCAGGGACTCCTGGTCCTCGGATTCCCTGCTGTAGCTCGCAGCCCTGCCGGTCGAGGAGATACTGCCCCCTTTGCAAAGTCCAGACAAAGGTTTCTGAACGTGCTGCGGGACCCGCGAAGCCGGTCCGGCGAGGTGTAGCTTCCCGCAGTTACCGGGTCCAAGAGTTGAAGGAAAGTAGAGTCGGCGTGCAGCGTTTCACTAAGGAATCCACACGCTTCCAGGTGCGTCAGGCTTTTACCACTGAGAGCGGGAGGGCGGGGCCGGCAGGGAGAGCAGCCCAGCTGGTCCAATGGGGCGCGCAGAAACTCCTGGTCCTCGGAGTCCCTGCTGTAGCTCGCAGCCCTGCCGGTCGAGGAGATACTGCCCCCTTTGCAAAGTCCAGACAAAGATTTTCGAACGCGCTGCGGGACCCGCGAAGCGGGTCCGGCGAGGCGTAGCTTCCCGCAGTTACCGGGTCCAAGAGTTGAAGGAAAGTAGAGTCGGCGTGCAGCGTTTCACTAAGGAAGGGGGAGTGGTATCATTTCTCCATCACTATTGCGAGAGGCTCCCTAAGTGCAGTGGACACTCTCAGAGGGGTCTCTGAGACTCCAAGGCCTATTTACTGGATCCTTCCCCAAAAAGGGAAGAGGGAGTGCTTTGGCAAGGGGTGCCATACCGTACTTCAAATGTGAGTGGCTCCCTTGGCGCTGTGGACTCTCTCAGCGGGTATGCTGAGACTGCAGCATATATAACTTGGATCTTTCACCAAGAAGGGGAGAAGTAGTGCTTAGTCAAAGGTAAGCATGGGCGAATTTTGCGAATTCGCGATCCGCGAATTTGCGGATTTGCGAATTCGCGATCCGCAAAATTCGCGAATTTGTGCAAATTTGCAGATTTTTGGTTTTTTGCGTGTTCAAGGGTTTTTTTGCGTCTTCGCTGGGTTTTTTGCGTCTTCGCGAGCCGCTTGCATAGCGAAGTTACCCATGCAGTCGTTTATGGGAGAGGGATTGAGAGATAGATAGATAGATAGATAGATAGATAGATAGATAGATCGATAGATAGATAGATAGATAGATAGATAGATAGATAGATAGATAGATAGATAGAGAGAGAAAGAGAGGGAAAGAGAGAGAACGAGAGAAAGAAAGAGAGGCCGGATCTCTGAAGGGCCCGATTCCTGAGTTGCCCCTACAGAACATACAGCTTTTTATTTTCAGCAAAATGCATATGAAAATTGTGCTGTAAAGGTCTCTTTTAGTTTAACCCCTCCTGACAACTCAAAATTGGTGTATTTGCCATCCTCTCCCTTCTTCCTGTTTTTTATATCTGTAAGTGCTTCCTGATGAGGTTTAATTCCTTGGACAGGTGCCTCGTTGCCTACTTGTAACTATTCTCTGACCCTGCTTCAAGGGTCAGAGCAGGGTCAGAGAATAGTTGCAAGTAGGCAACGAGGCGCCAGGAAGCAATTAGCAGCAGGTGTCCAAGTTGAAGTTAATTTGTTTGTAACCCTTTTGCAAAAGGTTACAAAGAAATTAGGTTCAACTTTTGCACCTGCTGCTGTAACCCTTGCTTGGCTGAAAATTGTTCCCCGCTGATTCGCGGATTTTACTGCGATTTCGCGAGATTCGCGGATCGCGAAATCGCGGAAAATCCGCAAATTCGCCCGCGAAACGGATTTTACGCCCACCCTTAGTCAAATGGCACAAAAGGACAGGGGGCTGGGTGGTGAAAGCAGGCAAGGGGAGATATTCCGGAGAGTGGGGGGGTAGGAGCAGGGGAAGTAGACAGAGGGTGGAGGAGGGAAAGAGGAGGGTAGGATTAGAGACATGGCAAGGCAAGAGGAGGGGGAGGGTGACGGGGATACAAACCAGTAGGTGAGTCAAAGCTGCGCCCAAAGTCCAGTAAGCTGTGAACCCAGGGGGAGTGGTATCATTTCCCCATCTCTGTTGCGAGAGGCTCCCTAAGCGCAGTGGACTCTCTCAGAGCGGTCTCTGAGACTCCAATGCCTACTTTACTGGATCCTTCCTCTAAAAGGGGAGAGGGAATGCTTTGGCAAAGAGTGCCATACATCACCTCAATTGTGAGTAGCTCCCTTGGTGCTGTGGACTCTTTCAGCGGGTATGCTGAGAGACTCCAGCGTATACATCTTGGATCTTTCTCCAAAAAGGGGAGAAGGAGTGCTTAGTCAAAGGGCCCAAAAGGACAGGGGGCTGAGCGGTGAAGCAGGCAAGGGGAAAAATTCAAGAGAGAGGGGATAGGAGCAAGGAAGTATACAAAGAACGAAAGAATGCTGAATAGGAACAGATAGATAGGAGACAAGGAAAAAGCAGAGTCACAGAAATACGATGGGGGTTTGGGCAAGACAGGGAGATGGGGATAAAAACTGTGCCCAAAGACCGGCTGGGTAGGTGACTGTCAGAGGATACACCAAGGCCTATCTCCTCAATAGCTGAACAGAGCAGCCCCACCGGGCGTCAGACATAGTGCTCGGACTCCGCTGTCAGGATAGGGATCAGGAGTATGCTCAGAGATTGTCATTGTTTGTTGATTAGGTAGTGGTCACTACCACCTCTTGTTCACCTTAGCTCCATTGCTGCCTCTTTGGTCATTTTACTCTTGTATTCAAAGGTCAAGCTGAGGGGGAACCACCAGTAATAGCAGATGTATTCATCTCGCAGCTTGGCGTGATGGGCCTCAGGAGTTGTCGTCATGTGAGGGTGTCAAGCACCAAATCATTTGAATATGGAGCACTTGAAGTTCTGGAAGGAGATGTCTGCCTTCTTCTTCACTACACTCGCCATGCTAGGTACACTGGATGAGGAAGGGTGTAGAGACCGCTCTCAGCCAGCCCACGCCGGTCTCCAGGGATGTAGAGGGTGCAGAGAGTATCGCCTCTTGCTCAGTGGATGCTAGCGAGCAAGCCCCCTCAGGCCAGATCCCATCCACCCTCTCCGAGGGTCCCAGGAAGTCAGGGCGCACAGAGGACCCACCTGCGACAGGGGGGTCAGCTACTGGAGGCCCCTCCTCGTCAGGGTCCGTCAAACTCCCAGTCGCACAAGGGGCAGTCTGATGGAGCAGACCTCAGCCAGGCTCAATGCATTAGGGTGCGTATAGCCAGCGAAGCACAGGGGTCAGGGGAGGATACGCAGGGAGGCAATTCAGCTAGGGGTGCCCCCACCCCTACACCTGACCTGCTCTGAGCTTAAGTGCTGCAGAAGTCCAGTAAGAGAGCAGCGTGGGCCGGGCGAAGAGGGAAAAAATCTCACACCGGCACACAGATCCACCAGGCTGGGGGCCCCCACTCCCAGGTCAGGTCACTGCAAAGGCACTGTTAATTCCTCTGATTGCCCTTATTCACCAGGTGCCCCTTAACATCTTCTCTCAGTCCCTCTAACTGATGCGGGAGTGGGCCGCCGCCTCAGGAGATCGTAGAAGCCACTCTCTGCATAACGTCAGCTCCAGGCCGGGGCCAGGATGGCAGTCGTGGCTGTCCAGGATGTCATAGTGCCCTGCAGTTCAGCGTCGTCCCAGGCACTGGGAGACCCACACTGGGCCCCTTGCTCCCCTCAGGGCACAGAATCCACAAGGCAGAGCAGCCACAAACAGCACTGGGTGATCCAGGATTACCACAGACAAGATGGCGGCGACCACCACCAGTTCCAGCCATAAAGGGCAGGGGGCCTGAGCTCCTTCGGCGGGTTAATCCTGCCCACTACCTGCACATATGAGAGTGCTCCATCTGCTCCGCTGCCCCTGTGACAAATTGCTAAGCCGGGGAGGTGATCGGCGGTTCACAGCGCTGGGGAGGCCCGGGAGCGCAATAGTCAAAATGGCGACGGCTGCCGCTGGGTCCGATCAAAGAGGGCCCGAGGTCCACACCTCTGCACCAGGCCAAACTGGGCCGTTGTCCACTCTTTTGGAGGTGCCCCAGCTATTCCGCTATCTGTGCACCCCAATTCGCGATCCCAACTCCGTGTTACAGGCAACTGAAGGTGGCCTCTTCTGCGCATACACAGCATCCCTTCAGGGAATGTGTAGCCATGCTCGGTTTCTAATCTCCAAAAGACTGCAAGCTCAAACACCCAGAACCACCATAACAAGCCGCGTGCGAATCACCCGATCGAGAGGCAGGAGACTCACCCACCGGCAAATGTATAGAACAATGTGGTTGGGCAGCAAACCAAACATGTTCTCTTACCCCTAGTGAGAGTAGTGGCGGCAGACAAGCGGCATAGTGGAGCTGGCCTGGGACCTCAATGTTGATAAAATCAATGGCTGGTCAGGAAATGCGAGGAGTAGGAGTAAAACGGAGCTATCATCATAGGCACTATTGAATCACATGACTGTTTGTTCAATTCATATACAGGCATCTACTGTTGTCAAGACTAGAGATCACATATGTCAAATGAATATTACGTAAATTACCAGCTGCCCGACAGAGCCTGGAACAATACTGTACATCGTAATTTTCTCCTTTGTAATCACTAACACACTTCAGGCAGGGCCACCCTTATTGCCCCGTATTAGGCGCACTCACAGTCTCTATCGCACAGAGACCTCAGATACACTGCGCACGCAGACACTACAGTGGTAGGTCGGAGATACATCTACAGGGCTACATATGTGGGAGGTACAACCAATGCTGCAAACCCACTAGTATCATTTGATCTACAGGCCCTGGTACACACCGTGCACTTTACTAGGGACTTACCAGTAAATCAACTGTGACAAAATCTGGATAAACAGTCATTGTCACAGTTTATACAGAGAACATATGCATTTCAGCACTGATCAGCAGTGGTAAAGTGCCCAGAATCATATAGCTAAGAAAAACAGGGTCAGATTAATGAGAGGTCAAAGGCAAAAAGTATGAGGATAAACCTGTCAAATAGGACCATGTCTAAACCCCCCTATTTTCAATATCCTGGAATGGTTACATATTGATGCCACACTGCTCCATGGAAATTTGGAACTCCACCGTGGGCTCTAGGAATTTACTTTTGGCTTGGTTTTCAAAGAATATCACAAATTACTCAAATTTGTGAGGTATCTCTGATTTTTCTCTTGCTACACAGCTCTCATGCATTGTGACAACACAGATTTGCTCTCTGTATGCAATTGGGGTATTAATTGAGGGGATGCGAACCTGTGCTTAACCTGTTGGTAGCTTGGCCCAAAGCAATCAGTCTTGTTTAAGGAAAATGTGTAAAGTATTTATGCAGTAATAAAACCATAATCAAGTGAAATTACAACACAAGGAAAATCCCAAACCAATTTAGAAAAATAGATTAAATATGAATGAATAAAATGACACTAAAATTATAAAAATACAATCAGTAGAAATGTAATAGGAATTGTTAAAAGTTTGAGGTTCAAAATAGTGCCAAAAAGCGCAAAGCCCCACCTGCGGTCACCTTTTTAAGCTTGGCCATGGCAAAGTCATAAGTTAAGGCTGATCACGATGGAGTGAGATTTGGATACAAGGAGCAGGTTTTACTGGTGAAAAGTTTTATCTTCAGACCTAGTTTAAGGAATGGAAGTCAAAAATCCTCAGCAGAGCAGGACAGCAAGCTGTGGCTGAGGAGCATTCCAAGGCATCGGACAGCATGCGGATAGCCACTAAACCAGCTCTAAGTGAAGCCATTCACTTTTGGAAGGAAAGCTAAGAATGGGTGAACCTTGAATTTTGCACCCAAAAAAGGTCCCTCACTGGCCGGATACTTTTCGTGCCTTTGCCAGGTGAAGATTTATACCTTTGGAAGTAGTTGCTTTTTTGGAGCTCGGCTTCTTCCAGTGGGTCAAGGCTGCAGGGTGTAGTCGAGGAGGACTCCTTGAAGCCGAAACCCTACTCTGTGAGTTCCCACTGAATCAAATGTAGTGCTTTGGAGAAGAACGTAGCAATAGCAACCTCAATCTCTTTACTAGTGGTTATGCACCTTTGTCGGATAGGATCAGTTTGACAGGTTGGCACTGGTCACCTGCTGGTTCTCAGTGTGTTAGACCTGGCATCCTCGACGTGGTTCCCCTGCTTTTTTCCTCTACCTCCTGTATTTTTGACTACGTGCTGGATTTTGGTTTTGCTAGTTCAGATGCTTTGGTCACATTGCCACTGATGATCAGTGCCAAAGTGCAAGTGCTCCCTGTGTAAATTGTAATTCTGATTGGTTCTCTATCATTGGCCAATTTGATTTACTCGTAAGTCCCTAGTAAAGTACTCTGTGTGAGCCTATGGCCTGTAAATCAAATGCTACTAGTGGACCTTCAGCACTGATTGTGCCACCCACACAAGTACCCTTTCAAGTGTGTCTCAGCCCTGCCACTGCAGTGTCTGCATGCACAGTCTTAACTACCATGTCTACCTGGCAACTGCACCCTTTTCCAGGCCCTAACCTTCCCTTCTCTTACATGCATGGCACCCCTAAGTTAGTCCCAAGGTCCCCAATGGGCAGGGGGCAGTGTATGTGAAAGGTAGGACATGCACTGTTGTATCTTACATGTCATGATAGTGAAATACTGTGTATTTCATTTTTCACGATTGAAATGACATTCTTTTCCATAGGTGATCATTGGCGATGCCTTGTAACCTTTTACAAGTGTACCTTTCAATTGGGACAAGATGGAGAAATGGAGTTTAGGTTGCCTGAACTCAAAATTTTAAAATACATCTTTTTAGTGAAGTTGTTTTTTAAATTGTGTGTTTGAAAATGTCCCTTTTAGAAGTGGGTCCCTTGCTCACTTTGCCACTGGATTCAAGCTAGCCTGGCTAATGAGGGGTGTTACCCCGAAACCGGTCCCAGGATTTGGTTTCCGGTCCTGGACAGACCTGACTTGGCAGTTCAGACTTGACTGTTCCCTTGAGGCACAGGGTCAAGACTGATTCGCATATAGCTGGGTTTGAACTGGGGTGGTGAATTGAACTAAAGAACAATGATGGACTTAACCCACATCTGTGACTGGGGGTGAGTGTCTGAAAAGTTTCAACAGTCCATCCATCATTTCCTGGTGTTTACTTTTTTCGCCTTAAGTTGTCAGAGTATGCCCAGACGTAGATCCCATGCTCACTTTACCACTGGATTCAAGCTAGCTTGGCTGATGAGGGGTGTTACCCCGAAACTGGTCCCAGGATGCTTTTTTCCGGTCCAGCGAAAACCCGATTGGCAGTTCAGGCTGAAATGTTCCCATGAGCACAGGGTCAAGGCTGATTTAGATATAACTGGGTCTAAACTGGGGTGGCGAAGTGAGCTAAAGAATTCTGATAGATTTATTCCAGATCTCTGACTGGGGGTGAGTGTCTGTAAAGTTTCAGCACTCTGTCCATCATCTCCTTGTGTTTGCCTTTTAGAAAGTGGGCATTTTCTTGTTTACCCATTGTGTGCCTCTGCATGCCTGTGGAATCAATATCTGTTTTTTAGCTGCCAGGGACTGGTTTGTGCATTAACTCCACACACTCACACAAAGGGAGCTGAGGTGTTCCCTGCATATGCTGATGAGCCATCCTCAGCTACAGTGGTGGTAGGAGATGTCACTAGTACCTGAATAGGCTGTGGCTGCTCTACACAAAGCTGTCTCCACCTCCTGTAGTGTGCTTGGCCAGGACTGGACAGACTGGTTCTTTTTTGCAAGAGAGACTTTCATTTGTGCTGACTTCAAAGGAACAAGTAGTATAGTATTGGGGCTCTGACCCAAAAATGTCAGAACACTTCTGGATCAAGAGAAACACCTGCCAAGGAGAAGAGCTAAAGAGCAGTGAGGAGGAGTACTGCCCCTTTGCTGTGTGTTACTTTGCTGAGCTGGCCTGCAGTTGCTGATTCTGCACATAGCCAAGGTGCATACGAAAACATTGATGCATCGCTTGTGGGCGGCCCGAGAAATCAATGCAGCCTTAGTCCCAAGCCCTGACTTTCTGAAGTCCAAAACTCCTGCTCTGACCCTAACACAAACCTTCTGTGCACCTGGAAGAATTGAACCATCACATGCCTGCGGCTGCAGAAATATTTGCAGCACCTGGATCACCATTGCATCAACCCGCTGCACCTAAATTTACCCAAGCAACGCACCTGTGCACCAAGTTCAACACCCGCAGACCCGAGCCGTCCAGAAATTGATGCATCACTTCCTTTTACTGTCTGGATTGGATGCAACACTTCTATTGAGTGCAGCAGAACAGATGCATCTCCTCCCCGCTGACTCAGGAATTGATGAATCACTGTGTTTTCACACACCTCGCCCATCTGCATCTGATTTGTTTAGTGAATTTTAAAGCATCCCAAGGTACATTGAAAAAAACACCTGCATCCATAGTTTTCTATGGACACAATTGCCAAAACCGTTCCAAAGTGGTATTTTGATAAGTGTATGTTGGATTTTTGTTGTTTTGATCTTGTTTGGTTTAGATACAGACACTTTATTTTTCTAAGCTGGTGTAATGTCCTTGAGGTGTTTTCACTTTGTTACTGTCTGTCTGGATACAACTGTTTTACACATTGCCTCTGAATAAGCCCGTCTGCTCATGCCAAACTACCAAGGGGGTAAGCAGGGGTTATCAAGGTGTCTAACTCCCTTACCCTGACTAGAAAGAAGGGTCCCAGCTTGGCTTGGACAGGGTGCATACCACTGCCCACTAGGGACCCCATTTCTGACACAGTGCAAAACATTTTCAAAAAGTGTTTAAGTCCCAGGTTTCAGGAAACTTCAGGAAGAGTATACCTTAACACCAGCCACGAATCTAGGACCTTGGGAGCAGCACTTGTGGGTCAAGACTCACTCCATCAGATGACAGCTTCAGAAATCTGGACAGGTTCAGTTGGATCTGGTCAGCTGGGAATGCAGGAAAAGTGCCTCTTGGGGCTTGTTGTGTCCCTGTAGCCCAAAGTACCCCCCTTTACAGCACTATATGTGTTGTTTTACTGTTAAATGTCCTACAGTGCCTCTCTCTACCTATGGTAGAATCCTTCTATCCTTAGTCACAGCTCTCTGTTCCCACCCAAAGATGTGGCTATGATAATGGGAATCACTCCCTTGTGGTCACTCTAAACCAGCTCTGAGGAAGCTTTTTCTCCACCCACCTCACTGGGGTTGTAGCCAAGCTGACTAGGAAGTCAAAGGGAGGATGAACTTGTGAGCTACATCTGCTAGTGACAGGGTTGGCACTCTTTCAAGCTCAGGAAGGGACTGGCACCACACGCAGGCCATTCTGCTTAAGGAAGCAAAACCGCCCTCCACACTCAAGCCTTTTCTCCGCTATCTGGGAACAATAGACATAGCACCACAGAAGAGCCATTAACAGGCAGTTGACACCGTACACTTGCAGAAAGGCACATTTGGCTTTCTAAAAGTGTAATTTGTCAAATAGTAATATCGAATTAGACATATCCATAAAGTTGGATCTAAAAATTACTATTAGAAAAGGTCATTGAATCATGGTTTTAGCTGCTCCCAAATCTAAACAGAAGTTGAGCATTATAAATTGTTATGTTTTTTTCCTATGGGAGTGCTAGCTCTGGCACAGTGAAAAATGACTTTGGAGGTTTCTCACTGTTAAGACTTACAACTTTAAATTCACATGTTCTTCTTTTTAGGTACCAGGCACCCTACTCTGTGGCCATTTGGGGCCTTCCTTGGGGATAACCTAAGGGCATGAAATAGGAATGGTTACGTTGGCAAAAGGTTAATTTCAGCAAGTCATGGCAGTTTAGAACTGCATAGGCAGGCTGCAGGGGCAGGCCGGGAGACATGTTTTACAGTTCAATGTAGTACGTTGCACAATTTAAGTCCAAGGTACATTTAGTACCATATACCATAGTCTTATAAGTTGATTAAATGTACCAATTAGAAGTATGCCAATGTATCTATATTTGGAAGAGGGTACAAGTGCATTATCTCTGGTTGGCAGGGGTAAAGTGCATAGAGTCCTGTTGTCAGCAGAAACGAGTTCAGCAAAAGGAGGTGTTAGACTTGGCATCCTCGCAACTGTCTTGTCCCAATCTTTTTGTTTTTTACCACCATATTTTGCTGTATCTTTTCATTTGCCTTAGGACTCTGAGCACTTTACAACTGCTAATCAGTGCTAAAATGCATGTGCTTCTTCCTTAAGCATGTGTATAATTGTTGTATACATGACTGATATATTTAATTTACTCATACGTCCCTTGTAAAGTAGTAGTCCATATACCCAGGACCTGTAAGTTAAAAGCTGCTAGTGGTCAGCAGCACTGATTGTGCCACCCACAGAATTGGCCTTTCAAACCTGTCTCAGGCCTGCCACCGCCTGCAGTGCCTGTGTGTTCAGTCCGACTGTCATTTTAATTTGGAGTTGTGTTACGAAAAATGGCAGGACATGTACTTTTATGTTTTGAATGTCCTAGTAGCTAAATTTGTTTCATACTGCTGTGTTAGCATTGGGAATTTTCTTAGACCTTTTTAAGTTGCAATTCCTGATCAGAGAGAAGTAGTATTATAAAGGTTTTTTTTGGTAGGCTACGATATGCACCTAATCTGCACCTTAGCCAGGCAGAATCCACCACTCTAGTCAGGATAATCCATTAGTAACTTGTCACGAGCAGTCAGGCTTATACCAGAGGCAGTGTGTAAAGCATTTGCACATAACAAGCTGTAATACAGTGTAAACACTAGAAAATAACACACCAGTTTTATAAAAATATCCAATAGTTTATTGTGTAAAACATGACCAAAATGATACAAATTCAACATACATTGATCAAATAAGAATAGAGTAAAAATAGACTTGATATACAGTTCCTTAAAGTCGATAGTTCCGTCTGTGGCTACCCACAGCGTTGTGAACAGACAAATCCATCAGTTCTGTCTGGTCGCAGTGTCATGGGCCAGCTACCATTTCGGGGAGACCTGTAAACCAGTGTCTTTGTTATGTTGTTAGGTTATGTTACGTTATGGGTGTCTTTTATAGCGCTCAGCTATTCTGAAGAGTGTCCCGGCGCTTTCTAACCCACAACAGACTGCAGAGGGCAAGCACAAAGGAGAGAGAAAGCAAGCAAATTACTGACGAAAGAGCCACGTCTTCAAACCCTTTCTGAAGGCCAGCAGATTAGATGTACTGCGGAGCGGCAAAGTAAGGGCATTCCAAAGCTAGGGCGCCAAACGTTTAAAGGAACGCCCCTCCCCCCCACCCTTGCTTTCCTAACAGCAGGGACAACGGCAAGAAAGAGAGATTCCGATCTTAAGGCTCTAGCCGGTTTATAGAAGGCCAGCCGTTTCTGGATATATTCAGCTCCAACGGCATGGAATGCCTTATGCGCCAGCGTAAGTGCTTTAAAAACAATCTGCTTCCGAATAGGCAGCCAATGTAAAGAATGTAAAAGGTACGAAGCTCTCGCTCAGCTATGTAGGCCAAAAATGGCACGTGCCGCCGAGTTCTGGGCCACCTGTAGTCTTTGAAGAAGGTATTCGGGCAAACACAAATATAAGCCGTTCGAATAGTCCAGCCTCAAACAAATAAGGGCCTGGACCGTGATCTTCCTATGCGCCAGCGGGAGCAGGGGAAGGAACTTGCGGAGCATCTTAAGGAGGCCAAAACAGACGCCGGCCAGTCCAAGGATCTGGGACTTTAGTGTCAAGCCGTTGTCAATCTTGACCCCTAAGTTCTTGGCAATCAAAGAAGATGACGCGGGAGGTAACATATTCACCGGCCACCACTCCTGCCAGCTCGGGTCAGACTGACACCCGAAGAAGAGCACCTCAGTTTTATCTGGGTTACACTTGAGGCTGTTTCACTGAAACCATTCGAAAACAGCCCCAAGCCACCCTTGGATGCTCTCTCCGTCTTTGGAGATGAAGGGCGTTGGACCTTGGGGTGTGCTCTAGAGATGGCAGACGCCTGTTCCGGACGTCGGTGTAAGAGTCGTCAGGTCCTTGATGTCACACGCATTGCAGGTCGAACTCTGTGAGTATGAAATCAGGAGCGCCAGCACCGGCATCAGTGGAGGGGTGTGAAATGCAGTGTCCTCAGGTCACGGTGCAAACAGTGGCTCCGAAACTGTAGTCCAGTGGTGGAAGTGAGACCAGGGCTGTGGTGAGAAGTAGGGCAGTGCTTGTTGTGGTGCTGACAGGTCATGATGCAAGCAGCGGCGTCGTCATGACTGAAGCGCTGTCATCAGAAAAAACAAAGCTGCGGTGCGAGTCAGAGAAAAGCATTGTACTGGGACCACAGGACATGGTGAAAGCAGTGGCGTCAGTTGACGATCTGGAGTCGTTGCCGCTGAAGTCGGTGGGCCAAGACTGCATTGTGGCATCGGTTGATGTGTTGAGTAAACTATGAGCCCCCAAACCACAGTGCCGGCAGCGGCATCCATGTCAGCTTGGAGCATCATCATGGATGAGTTCAGGGTTGCAGTGAGAAGTGAGACAGTGCTTTGTGTTCTCCACAAGAGGTGTCCACAGATCATTGTATATGAAGCAGTATCAGTGATGGTGTTGTGGCATCATCGAGGATACCACAGCGGCGGTGTGAAGTGAGGCGGTGCTGAGTGCAGTGCCCATAGGTCATGGTGCAAGCAGAGGCTTGGTGGCGGCATCGGTCTGCGTCGTCGGTGAGACCAGGGTTGTGATTGAAGTGCAGCGGTGCCCTCTGAGATGTCTTCAGGTCACGGAGCCGGCAGTGGCATCGTTGATGGCATCAGGTTACCTTTTCTCCACTGCGTCAGCTGAAACATGCAGTTCCAGAAGCCAGTACCCAGAAGATGTTGACGTCTTTCATTTCCCTGTGATTTCCAATAGGAGGTAAGCTCTACATCAAGCCCTTGGAGATACTAAGGATGCAGAAGGTACAGTTAAGTCCTTTCCCTACCTATACAAAAGAAGCAACATCAGGCCAACCCAGCAAAACATACAACAGAGTGGTAGTCTCTCCTCACAGCTCTTCCAGCTCTTCTTCTTGGCAGGTCCCTTAGTCCAGCCGTAATCTAAAGTTCTGGGATCAGGGCCCAATATTTATACCACATATTCCTTTTGAAGTTGGCACAAACAAAGTTACACTGGCATAAGTAATCCAGGTTTGTTAGGCTAGGCTCACTCTAGGGGTGTAGAAGACAGACACAGTCCATTCAGGTGCAAACTACAACTCCTCCCACTACTCTAAATGCAACTAGGTGTAATCAGCCTGGCTATGAATCACCCAGGAAAGGCAGGACACACCTCAACCTCTCCTTGTGTCTGTCTAGTGTGAATGCACATACTGGCCCCTGTCAGTCAAAGCCCAGACAGCTAATACAGAAACCAGGCAGAGGCACATGGATGATTAGACAGGAAATACCTACTTTTCAAAAGCGGTATTTCCAAACACACAATATAAAAATAATTCTTACTAAAACATGTATTTTTAAATCCTGAGTTCAGGCACACTAAACTCCACGTTACTATCAGCTCCTCTTTGACAGATCATTTACAAAGCAGCATCCATGTTCACCTATAGGAGAAATAGCCTTTCAACAGTGAAAACACGCAGTATTTTACCATCAGGACACGTAAAACACACCAGTACATGTCCTACCTTTTAAATACACTGCACACAATCCATGGGGCTACCTTGGGCCTACCTTAGGGGTGACTTAGAAGTAAGAAAAGGGAGGGAAGGGTTTAGCAAGTGGGTGCACTTGCCAGGTCTAAATATCAGTTAAAACTACGCGCAGACACTGAAGTGGCAGGTCTGAGACACCTTTTAAAAGCTGCTTGTGTGGGTGGAACAACCAGTGCTGCAGGCCCACTAGTAGCATTTGATGTAAAGGCCCAGGGCACACGCAGTGCACTGTACAAATAAGCAAATTATGAAACACCAATCCATAAACACGATTTATATGGCAAACATATGCTCTTTAGCACTGAATAGCAGTGGTAAAGTACACAGAGTCTTAAAACCAACAGAAATAAGATGAAAAACAGGGGGCCAAAAAGCAACCTGAACCTGCTAAAAAAGCCAAGTCTAACAAGTAGCCTTTTCATGCTTTACACTTTTGGATTGGTAAGTGGATTGGTAACAATAAATCCTCCTTACTGGTGAAGTTGGAATTAACCTTACTGATTTTAAAATGCCACTTTGAGAAAGTGGTATTAATAACAAGAGGACTCAGTCACAATTCAATTGAAGCTGCTCTTTATTCAAAGCAGATTGTATACCCTTTCAATTTAATTCTTGGGTATTGATATATTTTTTGATCAAATGTTTGAATTAATTCACTTCATATAATTGCAAAATTGAGGATTTGTCCGGGTTTTGTACATTGCCATACATATCGATTTTGCAAACTTATATACACATATTTTTACCCAACACAATTTTACACTTGACGAATACATGGTTGACAATATTTATGAGTTGACAATATTTACAAAACTAATTGAAATAGTACCCTAGTACTTCTTTTTCTAGCAATCCTACAACCTCTTTGTTTGGCTATAATCTAGGACTGGTCTCACAAGGGATCATTTTTTAACATAACTTTATTGAATGTGTACACCACTCGGGTGTGCACATTCATTGCATTTATGACCTTTTGTGGATGCGAAAATTATGAAACAGCCGACACATTTCTAAACCTGTTCTCAAGTCTCTGGGTTTTTCATCAGGGCTTTTACTGGGTACCTCGTTACTTTTTGTACGCTTGGATTCTGCAGTTTTCTTAGTTTCCTGTTTGACCACCTATTTGAGTTTGTATGACTCTTGTTTCTACCAAGCGTTGCTGGTCCTGTTCTTTTCTCAAATCTGTTTGGTAGTGGCGGGGTTTTATAAGTTCGTTCTGGTGCGTTCTAACTATTATCGCCTTTGTCTTTTAAACGGGTGGCGTCGCCCCGCGTGGTCCGTTTTAGACCGTGCGGCGTCTGCATTTTAGTGTGTAGATTCTAGGTTGCTCTTGCATTCAGTCTGCCTCGCACACTTCCGTGTTTGAGAAAGTGGAAATTGTTATGCACTTACTTCAATATGTGCCTGTATTCTTCTCTCAAATACATGTCTGAGTTGGGTGACAGCTACATTTGTGCATTCCCTCTAGACAGCCACATCAAAGGACAATCAAATGCATCTGCTTTCATCTGCATTCCGATCGATCTTCCTGGGCAAGGAGGAATGGGAGGGGCAGGTCCTTACACACTGTCCACACACAAAGAGCTGATTATCCCTCACCAGTAACCTGACAGACAGGACTGGGTTGAAGGGGAACCTTGTGCACTTCAGAGGGCTCTTTTGAAAATCACCCCCTACATCAAAGGCACTTTTGGGTATAAGTACCGGGTCTCTGACCCCTTTAAATCACACACTTTTTGGACCTGTAACCAGGTACTGCTCGCTCTACATCTGAAGAACTGCTGTGCTGCCAGGATGGACTGCCACTCTGCGAACTACTCCACTATGTTAGCATGCTGCTTTTTGAGCTGCAAAAGTGACTGCCACTTTGCTACGTGCCTTGCTGTGCTGGCCTGCTGCCTGCCACATTTAGCTGTGATGACCTACATTTTCTCCAAGGGTTTGCTATATTGCCCCTTGTCCATGAAATCTTCAGGCCATCAAAGATTTCACTTGCTTGCCATTGCCAAGGGACTCTGTCACTTGTGAGTCCAGCAGTGGTGGCTTTAAAAAACGATCAGAGCATGCCTGATTGGCAGTGACCCCTGTAAAGAGAAAAATCCTATCCCTTTGAGAGCAACCGAGAACCTTAGTTCTATCACAGATGCCGTCATGCTAATAGAAGCTTTCCAACGTCGCACTGTCTGTCGGGATCAAGACTGATTACTTTCCTCTGTTTACACCAAAGCACTCTGCCTCCTAACATGACACATATTTTTATGCATATTCCTTACGAGGGTGATGACACATTTCCTGGGCAAACACAGGACTTACCAGTAAAGTTTCATCTAAGCCCTGTTGATTATGAACCTCGCTCATCCAGGCCAGGAATTCTGTAAAACAAACACCGCTCTAGGGCTTCGACAGCACAGGGGACTATTGACGGAGTACTCCCCTTGAGATCACCACCTTTCCCCCCTGGTACTGTGTGTGAACCACTGAACCCATGAGGTCCTTGAGGTCCCTGAAAGCTGAGCTACAAGCTCACAGTCAACGGAGATCCTTAATCCACGCTTGTCCTGAGGGACCAATGGTGCGCCTTCAGATAGACTCCTGCTTTAAATACTGTTTCGGCCATGATAATGAATGAATGAAATGAATTCGTACTTGTATAGCGCACTTATACCCTGAGGCGTCTTGGCGCTGTACGCATACTGCTGTGGAACCCTTCCTGGCTTTTCCCTGTGAAATGCCCACTCCTGAGTACCCCCAAGGTGAAGCCAGGCATCTAAGTGCTGTTGGGGCCATTGTGGAGATTAAGCAAGCTATTGCTCAGAGTTGAAGAGTGGGACCCAAGATTAGAATAGGCATGAGGCTAGAATTATCAGGTCCGAAGAAATTGAGCCGGCGAGGTGGGAATTGAACCCTGGTCCCGGGCCAGACCTCTGCAACAGGGTCTGCCGCTCTAACCATTGAGTCACACTTCTCCACTGATAGAAGTGTGATAGAAGTCTGAATGGTTCCCAATTTTGTACTGTTGATCGTGAAGGTTGCCAAAGCACCATATTTACCTGTACAACTTAAACGCTTATAACTTGAAAAAATATTCATCAGATTTTTATCATTTTGGCCTTATTTTGTTAATTATATACTGAGCTATTTTGACAAACCTTTGTTGTGTTTTTTGTGGTGTATTTATTGTGTTGTTGTGTGTGTGTGTGTGTGTTGCACAAACTTAACACATTACCTCTTTTGATAAGATTGCCTGTTCTGTGCCAAGCTACTAGAGGGTGAGCACAGGTTATCTCATGTGTGCATATAGCCTACCCAGACTAGAATTGTATGTTCTGCCAGGCCTGGGTGTACACCTTGGCTAACCAGAAACCCCATTTCTAAGAGGAGGCAAAAGCTCTATGGGAATACTAAGCAAACAATGGTCATGTCAAACATTCTCCTTGCTCCGCTTCCACTGCTGTTCTTTGGCTTACCACCATATGCCAGTCAATGTCTTTGTGCTTTCTGCATTAAGATAAAATCTCCAACTGTGCCTTGAAATTAAGAAAAAGTATGCAAATTGCTCTATTTATATTGTATTTGACTGTATTATCTATTGATCTCTATGAGGAACTCTGACAAGCAGTCTAGCTCATACTAAAGAGCACTACAATATCTTGCAAATGAGGAAATACTTTTGGATGTCTGGTCAGAAGCATGATAAACAAAGATTGAGTGCTGGCTGTGAGCAATCTGGAGGTCCTGAGATCTAGCATATGGCTGTATGCTAGTAAGAAAAGACTGTGGTCTGGGTGCAGAGTGAAGCAACATTGTGCAGAGAAGGTGATTTGGATAATACTCTAACTTGGATTGGAAGAAGACTCCACAGTATGGTGACTTTATGTTTATCTGTTGACTAAGACTGTGCAACTGAGTAGCCATTGTAAGGAGTAAGGAGAATGACCAAGAGATGTATAGGAGCTACAGGGAATCGCCATTTACTAATGATACAGTTCCTGCAGTAGCCTTCTACAATTATTATAACAAAGAGAACAAGTCTAAGAGGGGAAACAATCTCAACGAACAAATGTCTTTCAAAAATTAAAGCACACTTTTAAAAGGTTCCCATTTGATTGCGACTGAAAAATTGAAGGGACTTAATTTTAACTGCTTAATTAGCCATTATAGACAGCTCAGAGGCTTAACTGGTAAGTGTAAGATGTGACCCTTTCTGCAGCACCATCTCCAAACTTTTTGCATTCACCCTCCTGTTTCTAAACCCATTTTTGATGGCTTTAAGGACTCCATGCACTTTACCACTACTAACTAGTACTAAAGTGCCTCTGCTCTCTCCTTTAAACATGATAAAATTGGCTTACATTCAGTTGGTGCATTTAATATACATGTAAAACCCTAGTAAAGTTGTACTACATGAACACGGGCCTGTACATTAAATGCTGCTAGTGAGCCTTCAGCACTGATTGTGTCACCCACCTCAGCAGTCTGTTAAATATCTCTCAGGCCTGCCATTGCAGCCTGTGTGTGCGGTGTTAAACTGCTAATTTTACCTGGTAAAATGAACCTCTGGCCAGGTCCAAACCTCTATTTTTATTGAACATAGGTCACCCTAGGGTAGGCCCTAAACAGCTGAGAGGACAGGGAACCATGTATTTAAAAAGTAGGATATGCACTTCTGAGTTTTACATGTTCTGGTAGTAAAAAACTCTGAACTGTGTTTTTTACTACTGTTCCTACCTCTCCCGTGGGATAACAATTGGTTAACTTATTACCTTTAATAAGTAATAAAGTTCAATTGACAGCAGTTAGGAATGTCAAGTTTGGTGTCTACAGAGTTGTAATTTAAAACCCTCTTTAATGGTAATGTCAGATTTTAAATCTCAGTTCAGATAATGTACCTTTTATATAGTTGGTATTTTCTTATCCCAATCATTTGGTGTCTGCAGCCTTTTTCTCTGGTCACATGACTAGGTGTGGCTGACAGTTGCTCAATGTGTTTTGCTCCCAGACAGCAAGGCAACAGGATGATAGGTGTTGGCAGGCTAGGCCGTATCTGACTTGATTAGGGGGAATATCTGTCACCAACCACATTTGCACACTTCAAAGGCTCTGCCTGGGCATTCTCACAAACCGTTTAACACTAGTGTACCAGGCAATATGAGGCTAGGACAGGGAGGCAGACAATGTCATACACCTCTGGGGTGGAAGCCTTCAGAACCGCCCCCTACTTTAAAGCTTGCACCAGGTATATCTATCGGACCCAACTCTTCTGTACACCTCTGGATATGTTGATGACTCAGAAAAACGGCTGTGCTTCCCTGCAAGAAGTATTTCTACTGTGTTGCCCTGCAGCCTGAGTAAAGGACTGGACTTGCATCTTGAACCCAGGATCACCAGAGTGACTCTAGGGGCCAGTTGGCTGGCCTCCAGATCAAAAGTCTCAGGGACAGAACAGGCTTCAACTGCCTTAAACCTAGCACCTATACTCAGTCTACTGTGAGTCTTGTCCCCCAAATGGTGCCACCGCAGCCTAGGACACATGGAAGTGGACTTGAAGGTGCTTTGCTAACCCAGATGTGGTCCTGTGGGCAGACCCGACGTTGCACGATGCATCTGCTCACAGCTCCGCTTTGAAACCGCTGCTGTGCAATGCATCTCCGACACAGGACTTCGCATCACATGCAGAACCGCCGCTGCATGATGCCTCCTCATCACAGACCACTGCCTCATCTACAGCACCCTTGACAACAATGCAGGACCTTGCATTGCTGCCTCGCAGCTCTTGGGAACCACAACTACATGATGCATCTCTGACTCTGGATCTTGCATAGTTCCACAACCAGAATTTAAGATACTCTTCTTCAGAGGGCCTAACTTGGCCCCTGTATCTGGCCAGTGCTCCATCACAGTTGGCCTGAACTTGTGACTTTCTCCCGGTCTAGCATGACCGGCTAACCACGATTGACGTTATGTGCTTCTAGACACTATTTCTACCTACAAATTCGAAATTGCGAATCTCTGGTGCTACTGATTAGATTTTGGTTGCTTTGATCTGAAATAAAGTGTTGCACTTTACTCTATTTTTCTCACTTGGTGTGGGATTTCTCTTGTGTTTTGTATTCACTTTATTGAGCCGTGGTCCGTGCAAGTAACAATGGTGGGGCCGTGGGCCCATGTAAGGGGAGATTCCGAGGGACGATGCGGAGGGAAAATTAATTATTTATTTATTTAATTTTCCCTCAACATCGGCCCTTGGAATCCCCCCTTACACTGCCCTACCTCCCCACTGGTGTTACCTACACAGACCACGGCTGACTTTCTTACTGTTGAAGTGCTGCAAATGGAGGGTTAAGCACAGGATAATTTGGTGCTTGCTTATTTCACCTTAACAGAGACTATGGATCCTGCTTGAGCAGGTTTTCACCCCTCTCAACAATACGTTACTGCTAAAACAACTGGATCCCTCTTAAAGGGGCTAATCGGACAGTGATATCTCAATAAATTGTATAATACCAGCTCACGTCATCAAAAAAACAGCACTTTAGAATACCTTACTATTACTATTACGTTACTATTTGCGGATGACACGATTTTAATTCCCCAGACCCCCAAAGGATTGCAGAATTTATTAAATGCATTTCACTCGTACTGTTTGGGCAAAAACCTTGAAATTAATTCTTCGAAAACGAAGGTTATGTCCATCAACCCGCACAAAGGTTTTAAAAAAGTTTTTAGTGTAAATAAGGAGAATATTGAACAGGTCCAAAATTTTAAATACTTGGGTATCAGCCTAGACTCTAAAATGAATTGGACCTCACAAATAGAAAAGTCTCGGCTAACGCTAATACAAAGCCAAGCACCAATAATACGGAAGCACAAAAGCAGCTTCCTTAAGGCAGTATCACCCGCTATTGAATTACATAAATACAAAGCTCAATCGGCCGCCCCATATGGGTCAGAACTATGGGGACACGTAGTCAGAGACTCCTTTTCAATTCAGGACAATAGCTTTGTTAGGCAACTCTTAGCAGTTCCAGGCTTTACTCCCCTCATTCCTCTATTTTGGGACCCAAATGTACGACGCTCCGGTGACCATGCCTCCCTACGCCCGCTACTCTTTTGTGTCCGCCTTTGGTCCACTGAGGAACTAGTGGACTATAGATTAGCTCTCAAGAAAATTTTACAAATAAAAAATACTGTGAGAAAAAGTTGGCTATTGCACATTGAAAAATGGTTCCTAAAACTAGGTTTAAACAGCTTTTGGACAGACCTCGATTCCTTGAACTCTAGTTCAAAAAAGTTACTAAAGGCACGATATTGGGAACATATTTTTAGTTACCCACTCCATAACTCTAAAATTGGGAAACTGACTCTTAAATTCTTTGATGTCAAAAGTGAATGTAAATTTGAATGTTTTATGGATGAAATTTTACCCTCAATGGCAAAATCACTGTATTTAAACTACCACTACAGCATTCTACAATTAAAATCCAGAACCTCCAAATGGGTGTGTAGATCAGAGCCAACGAATAAAAATAAATCTGACCACTGTGAACTTTGTGATATGAGCATTAGAGAAGATGAGGCTCATGTCATATTTATATGCCTGGCGTACTTGCAAGCAAGGAAAAAGTGGATCAAACCCATCTGCCTTCTCTTCGGCTTTCGAAAAATTACAGATGGGGAAAGAGTATTTAAAGGTGATACTTCTCAGACTATAGTATTTAGTTTGAGTAGGTTCCTTCTTGCAGTAGCGATAGTGAGGAAGAAAAAAGGACTCACAATGTAACAACATTTTAGCTTTGTGACAACTGTGAGCATAATGAAACAAAATGCATTTGTACTATAGTAGCCCCACCTAATCTAGCTTAAACCCTCCTTTGCAACATGTTCCCTGATGCTTCCCTAACTATTTTTAATGTTTTAATATATATAATGTATGAACTTTTCTTTTTTCTGTAAATATGAATTGTCTGATGTTTGAATTTTAAACCGACTGTAAACCTGGTTCCCCTGGCTAACCCTCTGTTTTCACATATTCTAACAGCCCAGTAATACTGTGTATTCCATTTACCTTGTTCGGATCACTAGCACCTGATGTACTAGCACTTGATGCATATATTGATGCTTTTAATGAATTGTATTCTTTTATGGTTATTTTAACCGAAATAAAGATTTAATGAATGAATACCTTTTTTTGGTAATTGTTGACAATGGAGGTCTGGGTGATGAACACTTTTTCTCTTCAATGGATGGTTCCTTTAATTTCAGGTTCCTGGGAAATGACCGGTATTCTCCTTTTCATGAACTTAGTACATTGCAACTCAGAACTTGAAACCAATACACCAGAATAATGTTCATGATCACATACCAGTATCCTTCATTACTCTTAGTCCAAGCATCCTCATACACGTCTTTACTTGTGAGATTGTAACACCCTTCAGACTCAACCAAATCCTTTCCATTTCCCTCTGGGCACCACATATTGTTTAGTTGACCCTGCATTTGCTTGTTAATTCTCTTGTTCTTCCAAGCATTCCGAACATCAGAGATTAGGAGGGAAGGGCAGGTCAAAATGAAAGGTTCAAAGACGCTGTGCTTCACTGTACTCCTTGGCAGATTACAACAGCCAACAGTCATATTTCCCTGTATACTTTAGTAATGAGTGAAGGTTAGGACTGGTCCAAGTTATACCCCGAAAATTTCTGTAAGTGAAATTCCACTGACCTCTGCCAATGAAGTAGCAAGATCTCTCAATGATCTCATCTTAGTACCTTCTAGGAGAGGTTGATCAGTGGTAGAATAAACCAGATAAATAATAGATATAATCCACCTAGTGATAGTCAATGATGAAGCTTTTTTCCCTGACCCGAATTTACAAAGGTCAAAAACAAAGAATCACTCTCACAGAATAAAGATGCTCTTCATGTAGTGACAGTCAATACTATTTTCACTTCCAATAAGTGCTATCTTAGTACCGCGAAAGCGGAAGAAGACAGACAACATTCGGGCATAATCACTTCTTGATCACTGTTAGCAGTTGAAGATACATAAGAGACAACACTATTCTGTTTTCTAAAGTGTATTGAAAAAAAGGACGTTGGCACAACAAGGCTCCCAATTCACCAACTATTTTTGCAGAAGGTATTGCCACCAGAAATATAGCAATTATCATTAGAAATGTATTATCAATGCTTTCCACTGCTTTAAAGGGGTGTTCCTGCCAAGCTTTAAGCACTGGGGAAAATTCCAGAGAGGAGTTCTTATTTTTTTATTTGGGTGTTCTAAAGAAAAACTCCTAAATAGACAAGAAATTAGACTCTCCTCTTCACCCAACTTCTTCCATGAGTCTGTAAAGGCTTTAGCGAAAGCCCATTGAGCTTTCATAATTGACACTGAAATATTCTTACAGAACCCTTCCCATTGAAACTGCATTATCGAGGGAACTGGACATTGAAGAGCTGAAATTTAGAATTTGTCACACCAGCCAAGCTAATGTTTCTTTCAATCAATCAATCAATCATGCAATCAATCAGGATTCATAGAGCGTGGCTAATTACTCAATAGGGTATCCGGGCAGTTGCTAGCCAAGGAGGCTTATTCGAACAGCCAGTTCTTGAAGGACATTGGGAATTCCGAAAGTAAGGTAATCGTGAGTGGGCAGGGTGTTCCAGGTTATTGCTGCAATATGGGAGTAGGGAAAAGCGCGTACTCGACTTCTGCTTCGGTGGATGAGGGGAGTATGGGAAAGAGAAAGGGAGGCAGAGCGCAGTCTTCTTGAGGGTTTGTGAAAGTTTCGGTGGTGGTTAATGTAGGTGGGTCCTTGGTTGTGTAAAGCTTTGTGTGTATTTGTCAGCAGCTTGAATTGGTATCTCCTATGTACTGGGAGCCAGCGGAGTTTCCTGAGATGGGGTGTGATGTTAGTTCATCAGGGAAGGCTGAGAATGAGTCTGGCTGCAGCGTTCTGTATGGTTAAAAGTATCTGTAGAAGGTGTCTGGCGATTCCTATGTAGAGTGCCTAACTGCAGTCCAGTCAACTGGTGATGAGGGATTTTTTCAGTTTGCAATAAAGGCTAGTGTCATATGCAGAACTCTGGGATGAACCAAGGTGCCTTGGGGCTCAAAAAAAAGAGAAGAATAATAAAGACAAATTTACATTTGCACTTCTAGTAGTGAAATCACTCTATTTTGAGGTCCCTCTATGGTGGATATCGGTGCTGTGTTGCCATGCCTGACCTGGTCCAGGACTTCCAAGTCCGGCATGGCAGAAAATAGATGGGAGGGGTGGTGCGAGGTAGCGCCAGTTGATGTAAGCACGGGATAGAATAAAGAAGTAAAACCTATGGTTCGTGTCTGCGTGTCATTTACAGAGCGCAACATGAAAACTGGCGACGAGGGTGGGATGCAAAGTCACCCCCGCCCTCTACATGAAGAGAGAACGCTGCCTGAAGACCGATACAGCCATAAGGTGAGGTGCGCTGTTATTAAAGCAGACAAGCACTGTTGATCGGCTCATTTTAAAGCCCACAACAAGAGCGCCCTGTAAACGGGCTCCTGAGGCTCCAGACAGATGAAAGTGCATGGCACTTGAATAAAACATTGATCCCCCATTCATCAAACCGGCATACAGAGATCGCATCTGGGGGCCATTTTGTAGTCAGGCGCGCTCCATAGGAAAGCATTGTCACCAGTCTGATGGCCATCTTAAAGTTAGGCAAATAACAGAAAAGCACCCCCTGAGCCCACCAAAAGACATTGTGAGGCCTTGTAAACACTGCTGGGAGAATCAGAGGGGACAGTGAAGATAGCAACACTTCACCATGACTATGCAGCCGGATTCCACACGAGATGTGATGCCAGGTCCAACTCCAGCTGCGCCACATGGACCCATACTAATGGGGGTATTGTTCTTGCGTCCCCCTGAACCTCTAATACTGACTTCTGGAAATGGATTGGGCCCCAAGTGGAAGGTGGTCAACATCAAGAGAATCATCTGCCCTCACTCCCATATCACAAGACAGTGATGATGACCTGTGCATGGTGGCAGACTGAGACAGGTTGAAGAAATATCCCCGACTAGACATTCAAATGGAAACTACTCCGCCAAATTACATCTGCACAACGGAATATGAGAAGATGTACCCGAAATCGAAGTTAGAACCAGCCGCAGTGCGTATCTACACGTGGATGTTCAAGGAACAACTGCCGTGCCTAGGCCGATTTCCCACAACTAAGTATGAGCAAAATTTGCAAATTCGCGGTCCGCAAATTTATGCGAAAGCGATTTCGCGGTTCGCATAATCCGCGAATTTTTGCAAATTTGCGGATTTTTTTCTTTTTTTGCGTCTTAGCTGGGCTTTTTGCATGTTTGCGGGCCTCTTGCAGCGCACTGACCGCAAAGTTACCCATGCGATAGTACATGGGCGCGGCCATCTTGTCTGCATTGCGTATTTTCGCTTCCGGGCGCAATTGCATGCTCGCGTTGTGCACGGGGCCTGATTGTGTGGTCCTGTGCATTTTTGCATGCTCGCGGGGGAAATATCGCACAAACTTACCCACGCGGTCCCCTATGGGCGCGGCCATCTTGTTTTTCTTTCATTGCTATGGTTCTTGGCATGGTTTTTGAATCCTTCCCTAATCTTTGTAGTCCTTTGTTTCTTCAACCTTTTTTTAAATCTTTTTTGCTTATTATCTATCTCTCTATTTTTCTACCTCTATATTTTGTGTTTTTTTCTACTTTTGCTTACTTTAAAGTTACTTTTTAAACTCTTTTCTTTTCTTTGCTTTTTCCCTATTCTTTCCTATTTTTTTTTTCAGCTGTCCAGGACCATGGCAAAGGGAGCCAGGAAGAGCAAGGGGAAGGGTCCCGCACCCCGTACCCGGCTCCCATACGGGCAATTGAGGGGGGAGGATATAGTGGCCAGGGAGATTTTCACTGCAGTGGAGGTGGCCGCTCTTATATTTTTTGTTCTGCGCCACCTCCCTAAGACCGTGGCAGCAGGGGGCAAGGTAAGGGTATGGCCTCCGGGAGCGTCGCCAGCGGTGGGATAAGGTGTGCCGGGCCATGCGTAGGGAGTCGGGGGTCCGGCGCACCTATGACCAAGTGACGCACCAGTGGCCCGACATCCTCGACCGGGAGCAGGACCTGCTCGACCTGCTAGGCTTGGAGATCCCTTGCCTTGGTGAGTAGCTATTTAATAACTACTTTGTTTTCTTCTGCTCTGTGGTATATTGCTAACATATGTTTTTCCCCAAGATCAAGAATGCTTCCAATTCGATTACATTGCATGTAAATTAATCTATAAATAGCTTCTGTGGGTGCTCGCCTGCTCAGTGACGATGCTACTATGCTTACATGTTTGCAACTTTGTGCTCATTTGGCCTGAATATGTATGAGTGTAGTACTTTACAAAACTGGGTAATGCTAGAGAGACTAGAGACTCCAGTCTTGTCCTTCCTTTGTACTCCTGCTGTCACTAAGAAGAAGAGATAGTGGTGGATTGATAGGTTGAGTATAGTATGACTTGTTATTAGTAGTAGGACATTTTTTAGTGGTCTGCAATCATGATGACGGACTGTGTCTGTCACGTTGGATGCTGCTGAGTGCTGGCAGTCGTAGTAGAACCTTTTTGTTGTTGGTTTAGTTAGTGATTTACATAACTTTCCAAGTCGACGGTCTGCGAATCCAGTAATACTGTACTAGTATCCGCCATGAAGCCTACGGGCGTACGTGCGCTTAATAAATTTAATTTAACATAACATAACATAGTTGACCAGATCAGAAAGGTCAATACATGTAGTGCAATTGTTGCTCATTTGTTTCCCAGAGATCATTTTAGATTGAGGTCAAAGAAATCAAATATTTCAAAAAAACAATCATCCATGTTTGTGTTTATTTCATGATCATCAGCAGCTCCCAGGGCAAGAAGACAGCAACACCCCTGACTCCGGCGGAACAGAGTGGGCAGGAACGGTCCACTGCAGGTTCTTCTGCTGGCCCCAGTAAGTTGTTCTGTTGTTAATATAATTATACTTCCCTAACTTTTACAGCTCCAATTCATTCCAAACTGTTTCCTAATTCTATTCTTATCCTGCCTCTCTACCATCACTCTCTGTGCCACTACTATTTACTATAATTATGAGTCGGTCTGTGTAGGTAGCTAAGCTTGCCCAGTCCACATACCTCAGTCAGAAGTAACTGTGCGGGACTCAGGACCCCTCAACTTGTTGGAACTTCAAGTCCTTCTGATGGTGATGAGGAGTAGTTGGTTCTGTCTGTAATTATAAAAATGTTCCACGTTAAAGAGCAAGCATTCATCAGTTGTGCCAAAAAGAGTTGCATGTTATGGCTAAGCATATAACTTAACACCCTCCCCAAAACCGTGACTTCTTTTCAGTCCCAATAATTAAAAATTGTTTAACATTTTCTCTTCCATTACGAGACAAAATAAGGGGTGGTGTATGGCATCTATAAATATGACTTGTATTTTCTAGGCATCACACCATCGGATGTGGCACTTCCCACCACCAGTGCCGGGCCGGAAGCGCGGAGGGGTCCACTCCAGGGGCGGATTCAGCGGCACCACAAGTGCCACCAGGAGGAGCTGAGGGGGATGGCTCAGCAACGGCGGACAGTGGTAAGTTATTATTAACCTCCTTACTTATTGACATTTTAGAGTAGTTTTGCAAAGGAGTGTATGATGTACTGTACAGTAGACAGTACACTACTACAAGTACACTGTACTGTTAAGAACAGTTACTGATTTAGAACTACATTTTAGCCAATCACGGAGAAGACAGTCACCCTTGACTTAGCTATAGCATTAGCGGCGGTAGTTCTCGAGTAAGCAATGACCCCCTCTATTTGACTTCAAATCAGCTGGGAAACTTTTATCATGAAGCCAAGTCATATCAGTTGAACTTAAGGGATGTGATGAACGAAAAGGGAAAGAACTTAGGGTCAATGGAAGGACGAGCGAGTTGTGACATTTATGACTGTAAAGAATGATACGTGTTTTTGAATGCAGGCAGAGGTGGCTGATAGGAAGGAATCAGATGCATGGCTGCTTGAAGCAAGGATGGTTGGAGGAGAAAGAAAAAATTACTGCCTGTGTGGGTGAATCACAAAATTCATGTGTGGTGTGCATTGCAATTTATCATTTGGGTGAAACTCAAATGCAAGTCAAGACAGTGGTTTACCAAATAAAATGAAAAGGGTGTAATTTGGTTGTTGAGAAAAAGTAAAGTTGTTACAGTTGAGACATTAAGAAGAATGATAGACGTTTACTTTGGAAGCCTGGATGGTATCTTCTTCCTCATACATAGCAGAGGTGTATGTAGAGCAGACGCTCAGTGCATGAAGAGTGTTACTTTGTTCGAATTGCATGTCCGTACCAGAGTAGCAAAGCAGAGGAAATCCAAATACTACAAGTTGTGATTGTTCAGAAACTATCCCTTGCCTAAAGTAAGAGTACAATTAGTTTACTTTGCGGGCACAGCATATATTGTGTATGTATTGTATAGTTTACAATTATATCAAGTCAAGTCACTTCCTCCGGCAATTAGGGTTACCACACTCACTCCCTATGTTCATATTTTTCTTTCTGCTGTGTTAATCATGGGTGGACTATCGCTGTTGTTCACTCAATCTATCACAACAAAGCACCTAAAGTCATCCATCATATAAGCAAAGAGATCATGTGATCGGCTGGATACATGATCAGAAATGAATAATCTTCATTTTCCTTTTGTAGTACTGAAGGCCCGGAGGGGCAGTGCGAAATATAAATTACATTGAGCAGTAGCCCTTGATGTAACCGAGTATGGCCAGTGCCAACCCTATACAAAAGTAAGAGCTTCCCTATCCCCACCTGCATGTACTGCTTAAAGTAATGCATGTAAGTCTGTGTCATCATGGCTTGTGTCTCTTATTCTTGGGTGCAAGCTGACTGAGCTGGTATTATGCCGGCTACCACAAGTTCACGTACAAGTAATTTCTTTCACAAAACTAGAGAAAAAAAGAAGAATACTGGTGTACTCTCTGACTCTCTGACAATGTATTGAGTCCATAGTGCTGCCTGGTAGTAGAATTCCTGAAACTCCCACTATTACAGGCCTACTAAGACGGCAGAAAGATTCATGCCAAAATGTTATACTGTGCTTGCAAATTGCTTAGTGTTACTGTGAGACAACTTTCTGTCGAATTATTTTGTGTTATTGTTAAAGAGTATTGGTTACATTATTTTTCTTTCTTTCTTCATATAGATGCTCCAAAAAAGCTCACCAGACAGGAGATCGCTGTCCGGGCCAGGGCTCGGAAGCTGGATGCCATTTGTGTGGAATATCGCCGGCTGTGGGCTCAGGATTAGGAGGAGGGGGCGTCAACAACCTCCTCCAGTGCCCCAGTGTCCACCAGCCTACAGCACAGCGCCGTGCTTGGACAGCCTCCCAGCTGCAACAACACCAGCAGCTGGCCCCCCCAGGGCCCCCCAGAGCCTGGATGGCACACCTGCGCCGCCTACGCCTCAGAGTGGACTACCTGGAGCGCAAGGTAGACAATCTTGAGCGACATATCCGGGACCTCCGCAAGGAGCGGCGGGACCGCCTGTATACACACCGCCGGCAGTGACTGTGTCCCTTGCCCCTTTTTTAAATACTGTTGGGGGGTGGGAATCGGGAGTTGGGGATTATTTGGGACTTTTCAGAGGACTATTTGAAATGGACAATTGTTTGGGTAGGGAGGGATGGGACTAGTTTATTTTTGTTAGGGTAAATATATAATTATTTATTTTACATACTTCAACATAGTGTACACGTTGATGTTATTTTGTTGGGCGGTTGGAGGGGGTTACGACACATTTAGTTTCCTCAAACTTACCAGCATGAATTATCTAAAACGTCCAAAAATGTTCAAAAGTGCCACTAACAGAGTTAGTGAATTCAAATGGCCTGCTAGTACTTTTCTAGTACTACTGTCAGTCTCTCCTCTGAGTACTAGCCCTTTATTCTACCTTCCCAAAATGATTATCTTGCCTGAGATTCGTGTTTGAGAATAGAGCTAGGCACAGCGCTGGCTGCATGCAAATAGCGATTACGCCATCCAGGACCGAAATTCCGTTGTTGTGGTTTTAGAAGGAGTGGTACCACACTAGCAGTAGCAGCATATGAAAAACAAAGTAAAAAAAATGAGACATTGAGTGGCCTGAGAGGAGTATTAGAAGGAACAGTAGCCTAAGCAATGCTGAAGATAAGTATGGGGAAAAAAGAATTGCATGGATGATTATGGCTACAACAAGAACAGTGACACAGCAGCTTAACAAGTCTTCTTGACATGTAGGAGGATGATGTTGACGATGGATCCAATCGATGGTAGGCATGAAATTCAGAATTTATTTTAAAATACTCATTGTTGTTTTTTTAAACAGAATTACAATATCCTAGGATTCATCTAGCTGCCTTAAAATTGATTTGAGGAGCTTGCTTGCACCTCATCCTCCCCCGCAAGTGTGTGGAATTATTGTTGTAATTTACTCACACCTCAATGAAAACTACACAGCCCAGGGGAAGAGGGTTAGGGTTTGAAACTTGGATGGGAATGGGGTTTGTGGGGAAAGTTTTGTGGAGAGAGGAAAAAAACACAGCATGGACAAACAACAAATGAAGATAAACAAATCTTTGGATACAAAGCTATCCATAAATATGTTAAGGGACTTAAAGGAAGTGCATGCACTACTGCATGCTTGAAGTTGTTTGCTAATTGATAGGTTACTGAAAAGTAAGTAGTACTTTCTATAATGTACTAACTAGGAAGAAACAATGTGACAGTACAGGGCTACAGTAATTACGCACTTTCACTTGCCTATTTGCCCTCAGAGAGAAGAGAACCACTTAGTACATTAAATTAGTTTAAAAAATAGCAAAGAAAAAAGTATACAATGGCTTGAGGAATGAATTGAAGCAGAGAGCAAACAAATTCACAGAGTCACACTCATAGAAGTTCACAGCAATAACATTACTTAAAAGATAAGTAGAAATGAAGTTGAATACTTTAACTGTATATTGTTGTAGTTGTCCTATTGAATTTGGGAGGTTGCATGCATCCAGCCATTCCTCTTTTCCGCGGTACTCCTCCATTCCATCTGACGCTCCGGCGATCAATGTTGGGAACCAGAAGACACCTTGTCCACTGTCTGCCTGGCGGATGCTGAATTGCGGCTCGTTAATGGTAAGCCTGAGTTCATCCTTTTTCCCATTGCACAGGGTAAATGCCGGCCTGTAATTGTTGATGGAAAAACAGGAAGTGATATTACAACACCACGGAGAAAAAAATATAAGGTACACTGTGTAGTGCAAAAATAACACTTTCAGTTTCAGAGCCGACAGTATTACAATACATAGAAGCATCATTTCGAAAGTGCATACTCGGAGTCTCCTTTTTAAGGATAAAGTGTGGGCGAATTTTGCGGATCTAGGTGTAAACTGCGATTTTAGAACAAAATTAGACCTTCCCAGCAGTGCTCCCAGACCCCTCAACCCACCCCCAAAAATCTAGAACATCCCCAAGTAGCCCCCCAAAAACATGCGGTACTGCGACCTGGCTGAGGCCTACTTGAAAATCGTGCTAAAACGCACTCTGAAAGTAGGTACAAAACACCCCTTTTCCACCATGAATTTCCTTCAAACCACTTGCAATCAAAATTGGACCTTCCCAGTAGTGCTCCCAGACCCCTGAAACCACCCCAAACATCTAGAACCCCCCCAAGCAGCCCCCAAAAACATGCAATACTACTAGGACTAACTTTCAACCATGCCAAAAACGCACTATGCAGCTAGACCCAAACCCCCCTTTTCCACCATGGATTTTCCTCAAACCACTTGCAATCAAAATTAGACCTTCCCAGCAGTGCTCCCAGACCCCTCGACCCACCCCAGAAATGGAGAACACCCCCCAAGCAGCCCCCCAAAAACATGCAATACTGGTATCCCCAAAACATGGCAAATTGCGCTGTTATCAAAAAATTGCTGTTTTCAGCACTTCAACTACTTCGATCCTCTTGAAACTTACCAGGACTCTTGTTCCAGTGATTATCAAGATTCTCAGCAAAGCAGAACAAAATTGATTTACTGGAATGTGTATGACTGCTTTTCACCAAAACACACACGCCCGCAAAACACAAAAAAAGGCCAGAATTCGGCCAATTCTTGACCAAAAAACACCAAACCCCCCTAAAACCTTGCCAACATCATTATGAACGAGCCTGCATCGGGCCCTGAGCCCTAGACTCCAGGAACCCTACCAAATTAAACCCAAAAACCCTAGTAAATCGCACTGAACCTTAAACCCTAGATATGCTTTGTCTGTCTGTGTCAAAGAGCCTAGTGGGTATGCTACATCAGGTTGCTTCACTCAGTGGTGCTTTCCTTGACTGTCTGCATGGCCCTGTGCAAGCATGGGCCAAAAATACGTTACGCTCAAGAATTTGCAATTTTTCAGCAATTTCGCGAGATTCGCGGTTTGCGATTTTGCCGCCGAAAAACAGCAAATTTCTTCGCTAGCGGAACGGATTTTTGGCCCATGCATGCGGCAGGGCCATGCAGACGGTCAAGGCAGGCACCACTGAGTGAAGAAACCTGATGTAGCATACCTAGGCTCTTTGTCACAAACAGACAAAGCATATCTAATTGTATGCAGCAAGCCACATAGCCCCAATTGTACATGAACTACTGTCTGGACTCTGCCTGGCATAACAACAACACAATACACTGCCTCGACCACTCCATACCACGACTAGACAGACATGTAGTTCTGCTGTAGTAGTTGTTGTAGACTGGTTTACCTGTTTGCCACTCACAAATTGGCCATAGTGCTGATTGGCCGATCTGTGGCCTTTGCATCACTGGAATGAACAAACCCTTGATGAGTTAGCCAATCCGCTTCTGACAATATTATGGCTGGGCCTGGTGCAGGTGAGGATGATGATACAGTTGCTGGTGTCGTTAACGGCTGTGAGGGAAAGTGACTCCCTACGGCCACAGATTGAGATGGCCTGCTGATTCAGTTGTACTACTGCCGGCTCCTTCAATTTTCTGCCGCTCTTTTTCGAACCGAGTGACTGACACAGCTAGTCAATGTTTGTGCTTTGAAACATCTGCTTCATCAAAAGGAATGAATGCTTTGCTGACCAGTGCCTTTTTGTACCGTAGATCCAGAATAGTGGCACAAATGTAATGTTGTTCTGTATGTATTTTGTTAAGCCTTTCATTGTTAACTAGGCAGATTAATAACCTCTCCGCCAACTGATAGGCATCTTGCTTTTCAGCATCATCTCGGAACTTTGAAGACACCGCCTTCTTTGGTGCTCTAGCATGCACAACAATGGGATAGCTTTGCCCAAAGAACAGTTCTACGTGCTGACCTCAAAAGGATGAAGCATGTCTGTCAGGCTTGCAACTAGCTTCCATTCCTCCAACTCTAGCCTCATGTCTTTCATAGTAGAACCCAGTTTATAGACATACTCATTGATTACCCCCCACTGCTCACACAGACGCTCAAGCATGTAAAAGGTTGAGCTCCAACGTGTTGGCACCTCCTGGATGAGTCCTTTGACTGGCAGTCTGCGTTCATGTTGAATGCTCCTCAGCTCCTTCCGGGCCTTAAAAGAATGGCTGAAATGTGTGCAGATTCTTCGGCAGGTAGTCAGTAACTTGTTGACTGTGGTTTCTTTTTTCAAAAAATCTTGCACAACAATGATAATACTGTGCGCCAAAAACGGCACTCTGAAATAGTCACCTAGATGCATGGCCTTAACTAAATTACTGCCATTATCCGTGGAAACATAACCAATCATGCGAATTCTTGGTTCCAGCCATTCATAGACCTTCCTATCAAACTCCTCCAAAAGGTTAGGTGCAGTGTGAGTTTTCTCCATCGCAAACATGGCTACTGTTGCATGTTTCCGAGTAGCTTGAAAAACTGTGTCTGTGTCAACACCTGCTTTTAACTTGTCTCTAACCCCTGCAAAAGAGACCCAGTGTGCAGTGATGCACATGTAATCAAGGGCTTGGCAACTGGTCCACATGTCTGTTGTCAGATGGATAGTGTGAACAGCACTCTTCCGAATAGCTGCGCCAATCACCTTCAGCACATCTTGATGTAGTGCTGGAACAGCAACTCTGGCATAATAGGACCGGCTAGGAATCTTCCATTTAGGGCAGACTGTTGCCACAAATTCTAGAAGACCCACCCCTTCCACAAAAGAAAAAGGGAGAAGGTCCAGCGCAAGCTTTTTAGCCAGCTTTGTGTTTTACGGACGTGCCGTTCGGTGGTTGCGTTCAAATGGTGCCGCCGACCAAAACATTCTGCTAACGGTGGTCTGGACCGTTTTACTTGATAATGATGATGCAGACTTCTTCAAACCAGTTAGGCTCATTGATGTACTTTTTCGCATTGGTGTCTTTCCCAGACTCTTAGTGTGCCTCATACATGTTGCAGGGGTAGAGGGTGTGGGCGATACCACTGCAGTGCTGCTGCCAGGGGTACTGGGTGTACCAGAAAAAATGTCAGTCGCTTCTTCACCTCCCCCTCTGCACGATAAGCCCCTCGTCATTATCATCAGATGCAATATCAATAGATACATTTGGATTTGTTGTACCTTTGGCTCCCTGGATCTTCCTTAGGTGCGCATCCCAAACGATAGTGTGGTGTTTTTTCAGTTGACCTCTCTGGCCTCCGGTGCCATAGTTGGTACCAAGCTTACCTCAACTAACTACGTGTCTACAAATCGAACAAATGATCATGTTTTCCTGAGGGGGCTTCTTGTGCAGCCGGGCTTTGCCCTGCTGAGGCACAACGAGTCTCACCTTCCCTGACTCCTGTGCCGGCCGGGCTTAACTCCGCCGTGACGCTGACATCTCTTCCCCCGCTGTTTCGAACTACAACCCCCAGCAACCCTGCAGTCCCCGCCTCCCTCATAAACCCATGCCAGGAGGCGCATAAAGCCCCGCCTGGGGTCGAGGACTTGGTTATACTTTTCCTGAGGGGGTTCTTGTGCAGCCGGGCTTTGCTCCGCTGAGGCATAATGAGCCTCACCTTCCCTGACTCCTGTGCTGGCCAGGCTTGGCTCCGCCGTGACGCTGATATCTCTGCCCCCGCTGTTTTGAACTACAACTCCCAGCAACCCTGCAGTCCCCGCCTCCCTCATCAACCCCCGCCAGAAGGGGCATAAAGCCCCGCCTGGGGCCGAGGACTTGGTCATACTTTTCCTGAGGGGGTTCCTGTGCAGCCGGGCTTTGCTCCGCTGAGGCATAACGAGTCTCACCTTCCCTGACTCCTGTGCCGGCCGGGTTTGGCTCCGCCGTGATGCTTACATGTCTGCCCCCGCTGTTTTGAACTACAACTCCCAGTAACCCTGCAGTCCCCGCCTCCCTCATCAACCCACGCCAGGAGGCGTATAAAGCCCCGCCTGGTCCCTCGTCCCGCGGGGACGCGCGCGGGACACGCCAGGATAAGCCCGGGCAAAGGGCGGGCTGTCTGTGGCAGTCCGGGGCCAGACGAGGCCGGGCCGGGGCACACCTCTTGGATTCATCATACGGGACGCAAAGTAAGAGACTCAGTTCACGATTGGGATTTGATACTAAAGTTATAGTGCCCACGGTTTACGTTATTGTTCATTTAATTTTTTTTGCATCGCAAGCTGTGCGGTCGTAATCCATAACACGATGACCACATGTTTAACCAAAGGCAGGAATTCATTGATGGGAGGGACCATTGGAGGGACGCTAGACCACTTTCTAACTAAGGCTGCCTCGAAATTAGAGCACGAGATAGCAATTACAGAACGCCGCATGTCCTTAGAACTCCACCACAACAAACGTTCATCCTTGGGTTCTATTCAAACAGTAATTTCCCCACCTATACAACTCATAGAAGAAAACCTAAGTAGTGACCCCGGTATTCCTTTACTTTTACAAGTCCGACTGGCAATACTAGAACCTCCTAGGGGGTAGACATCAATACTGTTAACTTGGACCCTTCTTTAGAATCTACCCCGGAGGAGCCCCCACCAATACCGGCACCTAATCCTAACCCAGGGAATAAGAAAAATTATATACAACACAAAACACTTAGAACTCGCACAAGTCCTTTGAAGGGCCAAGGTACCTTAGCACCAAAGATTCCGCACGAAGTTCAACCCCTTGTGTCCGTCTCCACCCAAGGCCTAGTAGAGAGCATAGAACACCTAGTAAAATCCCTACTACTACCCCTCACTGAGAGAGTTAAGAGGCTGAGCGAACAAATGGGCACCATAGCGGAAGCATCCACTTCCAACAGTAAATTATTAAAGAAATTGGTAGCTCACAATCAGCTCAATACTACTTGTGGACAGAAATCTACCGACTCTACCACCATTGGGGATACTCCACTGTCACCCAAAGAGACCATACTGGTGCCCGCTAACAAAGACAGTGCCCCCACGACATCCAGGTAAGTGAGACCAGTAGGACACGTGAATATGCCAGAAACCAATAATGTAAACACTACGAGGGCACATTCTCCGGATAGGAATATAAAAGGAATTGGGCAGCATATAGCCTTGCCACCTGAGGCGGCTCCATACGTCATAGTACTCACTGGGGTCCCAGAGCTGGCAGCAGGGAAGACGGAAGGTTACATAGAACTTAACAACAAAGCAATCTAATGGTTAAGAAATAACAGACCTTTGCCCCCCAATATAAATGATGAAATTGTATTTGTGAGAAGACTAGCCTGGGTGAGGCACAGACCCAAAGATATAGAGGGGGACGTCCTAATCATTAACTTTAGGGACCGAAGGGTAGTCACCCACATAGTAGATTGGTATATAGAGAGAGGAGGTGGAGGAATATCAACTTGTGACTTGAATTACTTCTACCCCCAATCTCTATTGAACTCTAGTGACACTAGACCTACTTGTGAGATCTTTAAGAGTTCCAGACGTATCCCTCTAGCTCAAACCCCTAGGCTTCCCAATCAACGGGTGGCCTTCTATCCACTACAACCATATGCAGATAGGCCCTTCTATCACCAACATTGCAGACAACAACACGCAGTTTATACCCCACAATGGTCTATCCCTTTAGGCAATGGATATGAGGAATTAACAGGTCTGGATGATTTAGACTGACAGACGATGAATAATTTGGAGGGAAATCCCAAATACCTGTCCCTTTGCCTTCAATGGATTTAAATAGCCCACAGAGTAATGTATACCTAGGCAGGGCTGGGACCAAAAATAGGGACAAGAAAAAGATGGCGGAAGGGTTAACACATCACCCGGGCCAGAAGGAAATAGACAAATCACCTACGGATCCTAGGCCTCAAGCTGAATATCAAACAAACATAGTCCCTCCCTCAACCAGGGTCTCGACAGCCAGAGATACCATTGAGAATGCTCCCCTTAAGGGGATAAAACCTAGTCATAATATCCTATCCTGGAATGTCGCAGGACTGATAAACAAAGTGACCCGTCAACCGTGGTTAGACATAGTCACCAAGTATAATCTACTCTGCTTCAGGAAACTTGGACTACATATGAATTACACATACTCGGGTTTCAGACCCTTCACAAACCTGCATTAGTAAGCCCTCAGGGTAGAAATAAAGGGGGCCTGTGTATATATGTCTCTACCACAGGGGGAATCAAAGTACTTAGGTACACGACCACCGAGTTTTATCAGATCTTAACAATTAGCTGGGGCCATGTTAAGAACATGACTTTAATACATTTTTATAATAATGTGCCAATAAACACCATGGAAAATGTAATTAACAAACTCATGTACAGTGTTACTACACTTAAGTACCAGATAGCAGGGGAGATGGTTTTGATTTGGGTGGATGACTTCAATTGTACTGTCTGTCCCAATGGCTCAACGGGCATTTGCGGCCTAGGCGAGCACAAGGATGACAACCCCACTCACTTCATTCACTCGAAACTTGGTAACATGTTGAATAAATTGATTTTCCATTTTAAATTGTCTTATGTCAATGAGTTATGCACCCCAACCATCCCGTTTCAGACAACTTTCCACTGGAGGGGGTGTAACTCAATGATTGATTTTACACTTTTATCTACAACACACGCAGGGTTTGTATCATCATGGAAAACACTTGTCTTCAGTGACCACTACCCAATTTCTTTAATCTAAAAATTAAAGGGCGTCAACAGACCTCAGAGAATACATTTTTATATCAACCCATGATTAATCTAGCAACCAGAAATGGATATTCTATTAAATTGGACAAGGTGGAACCCATGGGATTTATACAAAATTTAGTACTAACAACCCATGAAGATATGCTCATTTGTCTGTCACAAACCGAGGAGCCATCAAAAGTTTTGGGCTCGTTTTTAAAAATTCAAGCAGAGTTGAAAAAGCTATTCACCAGGGAATACCGACCAGATTTAAACAGACCTCATGGCTGGTTTGATAATAGCTGTACAAAAGCACTTACAGCCCTGAAAAGGGCACTGCACGCATCACCAAGATCCCCCGCGGAGATTCGTCAAGCTAGAAAGCTGTATCAAACGGCTGTCAAAACTAGGAAATTATCATTGAAGAAAGAGGCCTGGTCGGCTCTGAATGAAGCTTCAAAAAGTAAGGCTAACACCGCTTTCTGGAAAGCGGTAAACGGTCCTTACTTACAGAATAAAGAGACAGATGTCATAGATATAGCCATTAACGGGGAAACTTGGGTGAATCACTTTAAACATCTTTATGACAAAGCTGAACCCTTGACCCTGTGAAGTCTATGACTGAGAAGATGGGTACTCAATAAGATAATAATCCAGCTAGTGTATTACCGCTAGGTATTACTTTTAACTGTGAGGAGGTCACTAAGGCAATCAAAGAAAGCCCCTCAGGCAAAGCCCCGGGCCCGGAGGGAGTCCCAATAGATGTTTACAAAACTGAGATCGATCTTTGGGCTCCCATGTTAACAAATGTTTTAAATAATGCAAATCACCATGGGTTCATACCGTCCTGGACCGAAGAAATAGTTGTCCCAATTTTTAAAAAAGGGGACAGAAATGTCTCCACCAGCTACCGGCCAATTTCGCTACTTGCGCATTAATGAAGGTAGCAGGCCGCATAATTTTAAACAGGATCCTAATATGGGCAGAGGAGAACGATGCTATCTCAAATTTACAGTATGGATTTAGAACGGGCAAAGGCACAATAGAGCAGGGATTAAACCTGGTCTTAGTTATATCCAAATATACCCAGGCCAAAAAGGGAAACCTTTTTATCACCTTCGTGGACCTGAGTTCCGCTTTTGATTGTTTGGACCATGAGAAACTATGGTCTACACTAACTTATATGGGTATAGACGGTCAAATCCTCCTATTTTTTAAAGAATTATATTGGGGTGCCAGGGCTGGGGTATGCTATGGCAGAATGGGTGAGTGCTCAGGCAAGTTTCACATCAGGAGGGGTGTGAGACAGGGGTGCATACTAGCACCCCTTCTCTTCACCCTATATATCAACTCTATCGTCCAACACCTTAGAGAGTCACAGCACGACTATCTAATCATTATGGGAACAGCAGCGCCAATATTTTTATACGCCGATGATGCCGCTATTATGTCTCGAACCAGGGTCGGCCTACAGAGGGCTGTTATGAAATTCACTAACTTTATGAGAGATAGAGGGCTAAAAGTTAATACCACAAACACTTACACCATGGCATGTGGGCCCGGGACAAAGAGGGCATCCTGTCCAATTTTCCTGGATGATAAGAGGATCAAGAACATGGAGCGATTCTCCTACCTAGGAATACATTTTGACAGGAAGGGTAACTGGCATGCAGCACTGAGTGCCAGACATTTAGCCTTTTCCCGGGCAATAGGTGCTCTGGATAACTTCGCGGCTAAATTAGGGGGCAGACCTGTGAAAGAACTGATTCTAATCTATAAGGCGAAATGTATTTCCACAGCCATATGTGGCTCAGGTTTCTGGAGGATTGAAAATGCACAACTGATTCAACAAAGTCAAAATTAGTACCTTTGATATCTATTAGGGGCCCCCAAATCAACAGCCACTTACATTGCACACATTGAACTGGTCCTACCATATATTTCAGATGTCATAAAAACCGCCCCCATACTACTGTGGCAAAAGATATGGGTTACCCCTGAGACATCACTAAATAGAGACTTAATCACTGATTGCCTTAACTCGATGGAACAAGTAACATCAAATGGCTCACTTATGTAAAGAATATGCTGACTGAGATTGGACATCCAGAATACTTCACGAGGCCATTAAGCATGGAAGTGGTGCCCAGAAAGTCAATAAAAAAAATGGTCCTGGACCATCTAGCAAATAAGAGGTGGGGCTTGCAAAAGGTTAAAACCACAGTTATCGGATACCAGCAAATTACCTCCTATGAAGGGCCCCAACAGTATCGTGTAACTCATTCAAGCTGCTACGCTTGCATGCTATTGACCCGTTTTAGGCTTGGTACATTTTTGCGCTTGACCACCTTCCCAGATTGTAACAACTGGTCAAGGGAAAACCTAACATGCCAGGCACCAAGGGGGGCTTTTCTGAAACCGATTTTAAGGGCGTTGGTGATTCGCACTTGCAGACTAGCTTTTATTGGGCTGCAACAGCTAAAAAATGACTCCGTCATCCATGCTGTATCTAGCTTTTAAAAACTAGCAATAAAGTTCCGGAATTGAATGGAATAACCATGAGAATTAACCCTATTTTAGACTTTCCTGTTTTTAATGGAATATCAGTTTACAAAAGAAAAAAACATATATATGATAGGTACTGTATAATAATACTTTTAATCTCGACAAATGTTACAATTGTACAATGTATAATCAATGTTTATGGCACTTTTTAATGTATGCTTTCATGATTTTATTTCTGAAAATTGAACAAAGCCTTTTTGATTGGTTGACCATGTTTTCCGCCTTTTGGCTAACAAAATAATGAAGTCCCAAACTGGGGACTGGAGATGTCTGCTGGTGGTGGAGGTGCTACTTTCAGTTTCAATGCCAGATGAAGTTGAGGATGGGCGTGGCTGAATTCGACTCTGTTGTTCACTTACAGCACCACTACTTGAGGTAATGGAGGTCGAGATGGATGGAGGTCCCTGCCGGCCCTTCTGACGAGAAAATATGTTAGCTGTAGGTCGTGTTGGTGTTGTATTTAACTGCGATGGTGGTGGTACCAGTGCCATACTGCCCACATCCCGCTCAGCAGCCATTCGGGATAGGGTCAAAATGTCTGTCTACTGCATGCCCGCGAGGGCTGGAGCGACGACTGTGATGACTGGTCATTGTCAGACTGTTCATCAGCAGCAGAAGACACCACTTCTTGTTCGTCGTCATCACCCATACGTGGAAGCCTTGCGAGAACCTTCCTTTTAGGCCTAGCTACCTTTGTCGGCTCATGGCGTGCCTCCCCCTCAGACTGCATTTGTGGGTTCCAATCAAGATCAAGATCATCAGAAGGAAGGGTGCTTGAAGAAGAACGTGTAGTCGTCCTCCTTGACCTTTTTTTGCTAGGGATCTGGAAGACAATGGATCATCCTCAGGAGGAGTGGCTTCCTTGGATGATACCTCCGCTTGAATCTCAATTTCCTGATTTGCCCCTACTTCTGGAGGAACAAGCATTGTGGGCAGTTGTGCCGCTCCATGCGCCTCTAGTTGCGCCTCTCCTTGCGCCCCTCATTGCGCATATACTTGCGCCCCTCGTTGCGCATGTACTTGTGCCTCTCCTTGCGCATGTACTTGCACCTCTCTTTGCCCATGTACTTGCGCTTGTACTAGTTGCACCTGTGGTTGTCGTCGCGGCTGTGGTTGTTGAACACTTGTCAGCTGAGTTACACCCTGCGTTGATTGTATGCTACTTTCTTGCGATGAGCCAACATCACTGGTCGATGGTGATTGAACAACCAAAGTGGCTGCCTCTGCAGCACTCATGGACTTGGACCTAACTTGGTGTGGTGGCACTGAGCCCAATGAAGCGGAGGTGCTGCTCCGAGCTTGGTCCCCGGCGGACCCCGCTGCTGCAGGCGTTGTTTTTTCCCAAAAAAAAGTATCTGTGGGCACACCAGTCTCCTTGGTAAGTGGCACCACTTGCTTCTTCTGCTCCTTCTTACTGGCAGTGGCAACTTTCTTTGTAGAGGAGCTACAGCCACCTTTCTTTGGGCCCTTCTTATTCAGATGTCAGAACAGCAGGCCGCAGTTGCACGAGTTGCAGTGTTGTCTGTGGCCACACGTGACGTCACATGATGTTGTGCTGCACACACCGCTGCAGGACTTCTTCCTGGCACTGCGGTTCTCTTGTGCACCTAAAAACAAAGGAAGCCAGAGGAACATCAGTTAAACACCCCAGAAAGTCAAAAAACACAAAGCAGGGCACAATGGGTGCAGGCTTATGGCTCAATGCACACTGCCTGGCTTCAAATGGCCCCTTGTCCCCCAGCCACATTGCCAGGCCCTGCCTGGACCAGGCCTCAAAATGGCCCCCACCCACATGGTCAGGCCCCAACAGCACCCACAAAGTCGAAAAACATACAAAAATCACCAGAATCCAATGCCATCTATGCCCTCAATGATGTTTAAATTCAAGAGGCCCCACACAAAGCCTTGGTTCATGCACCACTCACAACCCCTGGGCAAAATGGGTGAAAGCAGGGCAGGCTGGGTGCAGGCCTATGGCTCAAAGCACACTGCCTGGCTTCAAAATGGCCCCTTGTCCCCCAGCCACATGGCCAGGCCCTGCCTGGACCAGGCCTCAAAATGGCCCCCACCCACATGGTCAGGCCCTTACCACACCCACAAAGTCACAAAACACACAAAACTCACCACAATCCAATGCCATCCATGCCCTCAATGATGTTTAAATTCAAGAGGCCCCACACAAAGCCTTGGTCCATGCACCACTCACTACCCCTGGGCAAAATGGTTGAAAGCAGGGCAGGCTGGGTGCAGGCCTATGGCTCAAAGCACACTGCCTGGCTTCAAAATGGCCCCTTGTCCCCCATCCACTTGGCCAGGCCCTGCCTGGACCAGGCCTCAAAATTTCCCCCACCCACATGGTCAGGCCCCAACAGTACCCACAAAGTTGAAAAACACACAAAAAAACACCACAATCTAATGCCATCCATGCCTACATTGATGTTTAAATTCAAGAGGCCCCACACAAAGCCTTGGCCCATGCACCACTCACTACCCCTGGGCAAAATGGGTGAAATCAGGGCAGGCTGGGTGTAGGCCTATGGCTTAAAGCATACTGCCTGGCTTAAAAATGGCCCCTTGACCCCCAGCCACATAGCCAGGCCCTTCTTGGACCAGGCCACAAATTGTCCCCCACCCACATGGTCAGGCCCCAACAGGACCCACAAAGTCGAAAAACACACAAAAAACACCACAATCGAATGCCATCCATGCCCTCAATGATGTTTAAATTCAAGAGGCCCACAAGCCTTGATCCATGCACCACTCACTCACTACCCCTGGGCCTACTGGCTAGTGAGGCTGTACAGGCACCCTAAAATTAAAAAAAAACACATATAACAGTGAGCTAAAATTCCATGACATAAATGAGATTTAAGTTAAAAAAAACTCACAGAGACAGTTGTATCATGCACCCATGACTAACCCTGGGCCTTATGGATACTGTGGCTACCCACAATATATTTTTTTTAAAGTTGTGAAAAAGTTTTACAATTTTAGTTGCAGCAACTGCAATGCCCCAAACAAACAACACCAACTTACTTGTAAAATCTCAAATCCAAAAGTAATCCAAACTCCAAAGTCCAAAAATCCTCAAATACAAATATCCAGCAGCAGCCACAAAAAGTAATCCTTCCAGCTCCAGATCCAAATCAAAAGTGACCAGGACATGGACAAAGCACTCGGAGAAGCCTGTAGGACAGGAACAGGAAGTTGGAGACTCTGGAACACTTCCTTCCTCCCACCCCCCCACAAATATGGACTCCTTGCACAAAAAAAGTGCAGCCAAATGTCAATTTGAGGACTTATTCTGATCAAAATCTTGATTTTCAGAAGGTTTATGCTGCCTGCGGTGGATTTCTTGTGCAGAATTGCAATTTTTGCAAGTTCGGGAACGCGGGATGTTCAAATCTCCCGCCTGAAGTCAACTGCATGCCGCATCCACGGCGATGCGTGATCGCGGGCCCTTATGACGTACTCGCATTGTCAAACTCTCTCTGTGCAAGAAAAACTCTTGCGCGATCACCCAGCAAGATCCAAAATGGCGCAGCACACGCAAACCGGGAGAAAAACAACTCAGCGAACACAGAATCACAGTAAGTCAATGCCGCACGCGCGATATTGTATTTTTCAAGCGCGACCAAGCAAAAAAATTTGCCTGCTTGCGAATTTGTGGATTTTGGGGAAAATTTGCGCAAGTCGCAGACCGGGAATTTGCCAAAAATCTGCAAATTCTGCGAACGGAACGAATTTTGCACCCACGCTTACCCACAGCGCTCACTTACAAGGACAGGACAATCCAGGCTCAAATTCATGTAATAGAAGGCACTGAAGCTCCTGATGCCTCCTCAGCCTGCCCACAGCAGAATGGCTGAAGCTGGTAGAGATCCTATTCAAAGTGGACAACTCACCTGACGCAATCAACAAATTCCTGAAGCTGTTCGCAGGCCTTGGAAAATTAGCCAATCTCAAAGTAAACTACACATAAATGAGCAAGTTACGTCAGTGGCCCAACATCACAGGAAAGGACCGTTCCACCTCCAACAAGCAGTTGATCAATCAATCAATCAATCAATCAAAGCATTTATATAGCGTACTACTCACCCAGAGGGTCTCAAGGCGCTAGGGGAGGGGGGGTCCGCTACTGTTCGAACAGCCAGGTCTTGAGTTGCTTCCTGAAGGCGAGGTGGTCCTGGGTCAGGCGGAGGTGGGTAGGGAGGGAGTTCCATGTCTTGGCGGCGAGGTAGGAGAAGGACCGTCCCCCTGTGGTGGCTCTTCGGATGGGGGGGACGGCGGCGAGGGCGTGGCCGGTCGATCGAAGCTGGCGTTTGGGAGCGTAGAAGTTGAGGCGGCTGTTGAGGTATCCTGGGCCTTGGTTGTGTAGGGCTTTGTGTGCGTGGGTGAGGAGTCGGAAGGTGATTCTCTTGTTGACCGGGAGCCAGTGCAGGTCTCTCAGGTGTCCGGAGATGTGGCTGCGACGGGGGATGTCCAGGATGAGTTGTGCTGAGGCGTTCTGGATCCGCTGGAGTCTCTTCTGGAGTTTGGCGGTGGTTACGGCGTGGAGGGAGTTGCCGTAGTCCAGACGGCTGGTGAGGAGGGCTTGGGTGACCGTCTTCCTGGTCTCGGTGGGGATCCACCGGAAGATCTTACGTAGCATGTGCAGGATGTTGAAGCACGACGAGGAGACGGCGTTGACTTGTCTGGTCATGGAGTCGGAGGAGTCCAGGATGAAGCCCAGGTTGCGTGCGTGGTCTGTTGGTTTGGGTGCGCTGCCTAGGGTGGGGGGCCACCAGGAGTCGTCCCAGGCGGAGGGTGAGGATCCCAGGATGAGGACTTACGTCTTGTCCGAGTTCAGTTTCAGGCGGCTGTTCTTCATCCATTCGGCTACCTCTTTCATCCCTACGTGAAGGTTGGCTCTGGCGGTGGCGGGGTTGTTGGTGAGGGAGAGAATCAGCTGGGTGTCGTCGGCGTAGGAGATGATGTTGAGGTTGTGCTGGCGTGCGATGTCTGCGAGGGGGCTCATGTAGACGTTGAAGACAAGCTTCAAGACCTGCTGAGAGCGGACATCATATAAAGGTCATCCGGACCTACTCTGTAGTGTAACGTGTAGTAGTTGTGCCTAAGTGAGGACATGAGAACAATATGCTCCTGTGTGTGGACATGCGAGCCCAAACACGGTCATTGAACGAGAAAGACACCCTGGACCTCATATCAGCGACATGATTACTCGCCTGAATGAAGCAACAGTTTTCTTAAAATTAGATCTCAACAAAGGATACCACCAGCTCGAACTCCATTAAAGGTCGAGATACAGCACAACGTTTACCACACATCAAGGACTCTTCAGATACAAACACTTTAATTTTGGTATCTCTTAAGTGGCGGAAATCTTTCAAGAAGCCGTTCGGCGAGTGATCCACATATTCCAAACTCATTCAGCTATAGTGACGACATCATCGTATTTGATGCAACACGCAAAGACCATGACAAAGCCCTAGACTGCGCGTGTTATGCCCTTCTCAACGCCAACCTCACACTCAAGAGAAACAAATGTGAATTCCACAAGTCAACTCTCAATTTCTACGGCTACATCTTCTCTGAAGACGGCATGATACCAGATCCCAAAAAAGTCTCAGCACTCGCTGATACTCCACAACCTCACTATGTCAGCGACATTCCGTCCTTCCAGGGCATGGCCAGATATTGTGCCCAATACATCAAAGACTATGCAACCATCAGCTACCCACTGTGAGAACTAACGAGACAAGGATAAATATTTTACTGTTCCGAAGCATTCAAGCATGCTTTCAACAGGATCAAAAGGGCTGTGAGCTCTGCCACCCACTTGGCATACTTCAACCCCAGACGGAAAACGAAAATCACAGTTGACCCCAGCCCCGTTGACCTTGGTGCCATCCTAGTCCATTATGATGATGAAAGAGAACAGGGTCACATCATAGCCTATGCCAGCCGCAGCCTCACAGATACAGAGAAGGCGTACTCCCAACCTGAGAAGGAAAGTCTGGCAGTCGTGAGGGCATGTGAGCACTTCCATTTATTTGTATATGGGAAGCACTTCACACTTATCACCGACCATCAGGTCTTATTCATAATCTTTGGCAACCCACGAGCAAAGATGCCTCCAAGGATCGAGAGGTGGGTGATCCGCTTGCACATACACCATCATTCACAAACCGGGAAAGACAGCGGAGTACATATCATGTCATCTCCAAGTACTGACACAGACACTCATCTCGCTAGCCGAAGAACACCTCCACTTCGTTATTGACCAAGCACGCCCACCTGCCATCCCACTGGACGCCATCATAGAGGCCACCACCAAGAATGCCACACTCCAGGACGTCATGCAACGCATCTGCGCAGACTCATGGATTCATCTGCAGGATTTACAAACTACCATCGCTATTAATATGCAAGAACTCTCATCTTTCAGACACGTCAAGGATGATCTCACAATCAGTGCAGATGGGGTGATATTGAGAAACAGAAGGATTGCCCTCACCAACTAAGACAAGGCACCATCAATCTAGCACACGAAGGCCACAGAGGTGTAGTAGCCACGAAGAAGGCACTGAGAGAGAGGGTCTGGTTACCGTTCCTTGACCAAATGGTTGAAACCACACTTCAAGAGTGCCCACAATGCCAACTAGTAGGGCGAGAAGAACCGCACGTCCCACAGCAGATGTCTGATCTCCCAGACAGTGTGTGGCAGCAGGTAGCTGTCGACTTCTTCGGCCCGCTAAAGTCTGGGAAATATGTCATTGTCATCATGGATGAGTACTCCCGATTTCCCATTGCATATCAGCTATCATCCACAAAATCATCCGCTGTTATACCCATCCTTGACGAACTGTTCGCAGCATGGGGAATCCCCAAGATAGTGAAGACAGACAATGTACCACCTTTCAATGGACACAAGTTCACAGAATTCGCAAATCACCTGAATTTTAAACACCTGAAAAGCACTCCATTAAGGCCTCAAGCCAATGGGATGATTTAGTGCTTCATGGTCACCCTGAAGAAAACAATACAACAAGCTGAACTGTCCCAGTGTGACATCTAGCCAGCGCTCAATGAAGTACTGCGAACATACGGAACCACACCACACAGCACCACCAACAGGTGCCCTGCCACCCTGATGCTTGGGATGACCCCGCGCACCAGCATATCGACATCGGATGCAGTCATACAATCCAGACTCCCGACCTTGGACCATGAGACACTGATGAACCTAGATAGAGACAAGAAAGCAAAGATAAAGAATAACGCTAATAATCGCCGTCATGGAAAGATGTCTGACATAAAAGAAGGAGATTGGGTACTAGTGAAGCAGGAACGGAGAACTAAAGCTGACAGTTGTTATCATGCTCAGTAGTGAAGAGGAAAGGGACCATTATCACAGCTGCCTCCACAACCAAGAGGACCACAAGAATTGTGTCACACTTCAAGAAGTGCAACTCAAGCGGCATATAATCGAGAAGACGAAACAGAAGGGGACATGGACACCTCAGACCCAGGAGCGGAAAACCTTGAAGCACTCTTTTGTGTAATCGACACAGATGAAATCAGAGGGTGGTGTCCTCCTCGCCGACCTCAGAGGCCCATTCGAAGACCGTCTCGACTCATTGAAGAACTCTAAAGAATAGAAAGACCTGAGGCACATGATAAATCACAAAAATGGGGAGATGTTGTGTTGCCATGCCTGACCCAGTCCAGGACTTCCGAGTCAGGCATGGCAGGATGTAGATGGGAGGGCCAGTGCACGGGAGAGCCAGTTGATGTAAGCAGGGGATAGAATAAAGAAGTAAAACCTATAGCTTGTGTCCGCGTGTCATTAACAGAGCGCGACATGAAAATCGGCAGACTCTTCTCTGATTCTGTATTGGTTCTTGGTTAAGTCTACTTTAAATAACAGCAGAGTAGTTATCCTATCAAGAGCGGCTAGTCCAGCACTATCTATGGTAGAAAAAACTCCATGAAACCCCACCATGGAAATTCGGTAGGCCATAACAAAAAGGTAAATAGTGTATTTAGCACGATGTTTCTCAGTATGTTATGATGACCAGACCAATAGGAGAGCCGACAGCAGGATCTCCCAGTGCCTCGAGACCCTCACAGGTGTTGCAGCTGTGCTCTTTAAATCCCGGTTGATTGATTGATTTATTGATAGTGGTACTGGCAAGTTTTTACCACGTTGGTGATATATTTGTAGAGTGCATAGTTAGTAGCAGAAATTCTTCCACATGACATAGCACTGGTGGCAATCCTGCTGGAATTCCTCTGCCCACAAAGTGGCACCTCACTGGATAGATACGGCCACTTCGATGAGAACATCTGTGAGACCAATAGAATGGATTTCCCACCGTGTAACAGAGTACCTGAATAATCACAGTGGCAGATGAGTACCCCGCCAGCCAACCTTTACATCAACCCTATAATAGAGACTAGGGTCACTATTGGATCATGTCAAAGTTAGAAAATGACCTGTAAAGAGTCAGATATATAAACATAAATGCAGAGATATGTAAGAGATACCTCAAGATTACATGTATGTGCATGTTTAAAATGCACATAAGAAAACTGCCTAGTAGTGCTACTATTAGTAGTAACTGTAAATCACGGAACAGTTATTACTCGGAGGGCTGGTATTGATCATGTATTCACAGCAGCCCTATGAAATGACATTTTCTCATTAGTCATAATATGAATTTATTATTTTTGAACGATTTCTCAGAAATATTCTATGGGAAGGCTGCCACAGCATTCGTAGGTGTTAACTTTTTGAATGCATGAGGTTAGCAACCAGCTTATGGTAGCTTTTTGTTTCAGTTATTACTTTTTGAAGTGGGTTTTCTTCTTAAGTATGGACTTTCGCATGCCCTACTCTCGAATGGATCCAGGCCTGAAAATATAATAAAACTGCTACCTCAGGGTAAGATGTGGTGTGAGGCGTAGAATGCTAAGGGCGGTCACATAATGTTACAGATGCCAGGGTTTAAGCTGCAATTTTCCTCACTTCTTGCAAGGTGTCTGTTTTCCTGGGCTCGGTAAATCAAGCTGTGACTTTCGTAATCCTGGCGGTGCATTCACATTTCATCTTTTTCAATCCGTTTAAGCTCTTTACAGAGCCATGCTGCCGCCTTTCTTACAATGCGAACTTTGATATTGAAAAAAGGACAAACTCTTGCGTCCCCAGCAGGACTAGTGTGGGGGGCGCGCTTAGGAGCCGGGAACCCTGGGAGAGGTCATGCTAGGATTGTCTGCTCGGGTGTACCATTAGATATTTATGTCGGTTTCTTATGGAGCTCTAAAGTGCTGCCTCCCTGCTGTTTCAGAGAGCTTTGGAACACTGTAAACATACAAAACAATACGGGCAAGAAAGTCGATGACATAAGTGAAGTCGCAGTAAGTCCAGTCTACACCGAATGGCACATGAGCTTTGACGCTCAGTTTTACTTTCGGTGTCTGTAACACTAATGATTACGGTGGGTAAAATCGCTAATTTGTCTATCAAAAATTCAAAAAAATCAACCAAAAGTACACACAAAATGTATTGAAATGTTCTTGCACTTATCTTGCATGAAAAGTCAAAGCAAGGGCCTTCACTGTGTTCAAAGGTATGAGAGATACAGACACTCCATGTCCATAATTAAGCATAAAAGGCCATTAATTAGGTCACGGTTGCAAACACTTATTTTAAACTTTATTCAACATATAAACAAATAACATGAACTTTTGCAAGTACGACACTCCCATGCTGCCCGTAACCACTCACACATCACGCCATCATTCAATCACCAAGTACTCATACCTAGTTTCATACTTCTCTGTTCCACTCACTGGGCTCTTGCCATATATCCAGACTGTCCCTCATTTTCCTACCAAACACCCTCCACTGAGACTCTTTCCTCGCTAAACAACATGCCACACATCATCTTTTGTCACCCGTACTCCGTTCTTTTTCCCCCGAGGGGATGGACATGCCCGCATGTGACTCTCCACTCTTCAAAATACCACCAACCTGAAAAACCCCAAAGAACATCCAAATCACACAGAGACGAAAAAAAGCTACCTCAAAACTATCATAACAATACACAGGTAACCCTGCCAAAAACTCCCTCATCAACTCAAACCTAATAGCCTCTCTTCCTGCACCCCTAGCAGTGTCAAAACCCCAATGCAGCTTGCCATGGAATGAGAACCCTGCAATTTGCCTCCAATTGTCATGGATGATAAATCTTTGTCTATACAGAGCAAAATAAAACATAACACTCTCCTCTTTGCCGCTTTCTGATCTAGTGCCCATTCTTGCAGTGAACAACTCTCAAAAGACCCAAACTCACTACCAGCCGGCCTGTTACTTCTCCAGGTAGATTCAGCCAACAAGCTCTCATCCTGACCTACAACTCTAATTCACCCAGCGCCCAAATGTATGCCAGCAGCGGCATCTTATCTTTCTCTGCTCCTAGCGCCAATCTGCGAAAGCGATGCCACTGTGAACAAGATAAGGAATCTGCAATGTCATTCTGCACACCTGGTAAATGCTTAGACCTGAAAACAATGTTCAAACGTAAGTAGGTCAGCATAAAACCCAGCAACAAATTCAGTACCGTCTGGTCTCTAGCATTTTGTCTGTTGACCGAATCCACCACTGTCATGTTGTTGACATTAAACAGCACTGTCTGGTTTGCCAGTTCACTCCCCCTCACCTCCATTGCCACTAACACCGGGTAAAACTCTAAAAAGTCCATGCTTCAACCTTGGCTCAACCAGCAAGCTGGCTAGCATTGTGCATACCACCTCTCATCCTCAAACAGTCTAAAACCTTGAGCACCTGCTGCATCCGAAAATATTTGTACTTGCCAAACTGTGTTCTCATCCGAGAAACACATGGATATTCCATTTAAGTCATCGAAACACATTCTCCAAACGCCCAAATCTGCCTTGACCACCAAAGAGATCCACACTCTGTGCTGAGCCATAACCGCCCCAGACATGGCCATGCCTGCAGCACTCTACATGCAAAGTTCAGGAAGCCAAGCATCTTTTGTACACACCACAACTCAATTTTATGTTCACCCATCACCTCCAACAGGAAACTGCAAATCTTCTCCAGCTTTGTTTGTGGCAAGCTCACCACCATCTGTACCATATCCAGTTCGATGCCCAGGAACATCAACATCTCAAGCGAACCATCCATCTTCTCTGGAGCAAAAGGCACCTCAAAACACCCTGCCATGGGCTGAAAATGCTGCAGAGCCCTGACACTTTCCCCCGATTCCGTCCTGCCAACAAACAGGAAAACATCCAGGTATTGAGACAACTCCTGATGACCACAAGATTTCATTAAAACCCCTTGCAAGAAAGTAATAATGGCTTGACCAGGGCACAAGAAATGGCAAAGCCCATCGGTAAAACAATATCAACATAGATGGTCTACCCAAACTACATACCCAGTAGTGAAACATCTGTGGGGTGTGTTGGCAGAAACCTCAAAGCAGACTTAATGTCATTTTTGGACAATTCTGCTCCCTGACTACACTGTCTCACCAGATGAACAGCATCATCCACCGATGCATACAGCACCCTAGAGTCCTCCTCAGCAATGAAGTCATTCACCGAAGATCCCTCGGGCCTTGGTAAGTGATGTATCAACTGAATTTCTCCTCCCACCTTCTTGGTCACAGCCCCCAAAGGACAAACAATCAAGTCAGAGATGGGCCATACAAAATAAGGTCCCGAAATTCTCCCTTCCACCACTTCTTTGTCCAACTGCTGCCACTATCATAGGAAAATATGTAGCAGACCACAAATTGGCCACCCACTTATGCCGTTTAGGCCCCTGGTACCCAATCCTGAAACCTTCTGCAAAACCCCATTCCAACAGCAAAGCTGCCTCTCTGTCAGCATACCCTGTCAGCCAACGATGCAGGGTGCCTGCCCTAATGGGAGTAGGGGCCTTTTGGATCAGGCTGTCCCTGCTGACCTCAGCCCCTGGAAGCCTTCTAATATTCCGCAGGGCAAGCAACACGAAACACTGGGTGATTGGATGTCTTCCCCACACTTGGAACAGTTGTGCTTGAACTTGCATGGGTGACAGGAGCAGAAACCTTTATTGAAGTTCCAGTGTACCCCAACATTGGATCTAACTGGCTTTGGCACTGATCCCACTCCGTGCAGAGTGGGCTTAGGCCAAAAAGGCTGATAAGTAATAGGCAGGCCAATCAACGTATGCGTAGAGGCCATGGACTGCATGGATGACATCCATTGCATCCACAGTTCAGAGTCTACCTCCCCCGTGCCTTATCCCGGTTCAGACTCACCTTTGCCCTGAACTCTTCATCATAGCTAAGTCATGCTTATCCCCAAAAAATGCATCTAAGCCTTCCTGATAATGTCCATTTATTTCTATTGCATGGTCACCATATTCCTCAGAATACACGCTGGCATATATTAAAAAGCTGACGTCCAATTTTACAAATTATTTGGTACCCTGGGCCTTCTACTCAGCTCCTACTCTTCTTCCTTAGGCCCCCCTTGGCCTGAATGTCCTTCTGCAAAAGCTTGAAAACATGGACTTATTTGTGCTTTCAAATTCTGTTTTTTTGGACAGCTGGAACCCCAAAGGCCACACCAAACCCATGTACTACAGCCTCTTCTTATGTTTGTTGTCAGCCTCATTGCCCCACTTCCTCTGATTCCCCCCAACTATCTAACTGACACCTCTTTCCTCTGCAGCCTTCTTGCTGTTGGACTGCTTTTGTGTCCATTTCCCCTTCAAGACGATCTTAGCCTTCTCCGCCCCGGTGTCTATGACCCCGTCCCCAACACCCATTGATCTGCAAGTGGCAACTCCCTTCTTATGTTCCCCTGAGTCCCAAACTGACCACCAATCCCTGTACGAGCAGGCAGAGGGTCCTCGTCCTTCTTCTTCACCCTATGCCATCCGCCACTCAGCTTTGACGCCATGACCTTGGCACTGCCTCGGACCGCACTTGACCTCTGTAAAACACCAACTGCACCACTTGTTGCAACCTTTTCCTTGTTATGCACCTCAGATATTTCCACTTTGTTCTCATCAAGCAGCTCACCTTCTTTCAATCATCTCTACTCTCATCGTAATCCAGCACCAATGCATCCTTACACTCACCCTGTTCAAACTCAGTCTGATGAGCCACACTGCCACACGTCAGCACACTTGCATACTTGGCACGCTGGGACCAATAGTCCCATTTAGGGTTCAGTGCATGATCCTAGGTGTAGGGGCAGCTGCTGTGGACCTCCCCACTGCTTCAGAACAACGGCCTTGGACTGTTGTGTGCCCTGTTGGCTTCACCATCTGTATGCCAGCCTCTGCTACTGGCTTTTTTTGTGTTGCATATCACCAATCAACTGAATTGTGAAACTTTGTTTGTGGTTGCGAGAGCTTAGCTGTTCAATTCTGCTACTGGCTTCATCAGCGTTTCTCCCTCCAGCACCAACTTGGGGAGTCATGAACACCATTGGGCCCCGAGCCACAACAGCTCCCTGCCTACCAGAACCCATGTCTCCCTCATCAAGCACCCAGTGCCAATGTCCCACCTGAGCCCAAAAATCGTGGGCTCCCTCTTGGTCGACCTCCATGTCCATGGAGGAATCCCCAGCCACATACCAACCAGCACCTGACTCCTCTTGCCCAGCCTCTTGCCCAGCCCTGCACATGCACTCTAAGTGCTCCTCAGTCTCCTGGACCAGGCAGTTCTGCTTCCTAATCTGTGCCTCTATATCGACCCTCTGCCATCTACTAAGCGTTGCCCCATACTGCCTGCCCCTGGCTGCCCAGAGCTGATCCACTCCTCACCTTAACTTCAACCCACCCTCCCTCCCCCTCTCTCACAGTGCTTGTCTGGCAAGCAGCATTCTTATGTTTCTGGTGGCTGGACCCTTTGACCCATCTGCTTCTCTGGTGCTTATAAACAGGGCTGTCCTCTGAGACAAATCAAGGGGCCCTTCCTGCCCCATCCACCCTGTGTGAAACAGGCTAATTGCACATGTTGTGATTATAAATTCTATATTTGAATTACAATATTTTTGTTAACAGTTATGACAAGTAGCCAAATCTCCCAGTCATGCCTAGACCTTTCATCTTGGTCATGTAATATTAATAAAATGAGACTGACAGCCGCTCGTGATCAAAGTGTGCATGCCTCATTGACAGTAATACTTCGCTCAGTCATGGTTATATGGAAATATGGCATTTATTCACATAATGAAATGCTTGTTGGAATAACGAGGTTGCCAGACACTCTCTTTATTGCCAGTATAAAGTGCTCCAACTCCAAGTTGTGTTCTTTCTTTGCATTTAGGGACAGGAGAATGTTTAGGCAAGTGAGTTGTGGTACTAGACCTCCATCCCCCCTTGGGAGGGGTAGTTTATGCCATGCCATTAGGAAGTATTTCCATTAGCTTGTGTATATTTGAGAATTGCTGCATAGTATTGAGTAGTGTGTGTGTAATAAATGTACTTTTCCTTTTTCCCACTGGAGGACAAATGTAAATCCATCACTTGTGCAGGGCAGGCAACTAATGACTAATTCTCTAACATATGTTATTACTAAGCAAGCCACTGATCTGAGAGTCAAAGTTTGTAACTTGTATACTATTTTATCATCTTCGGAGGTACTAAAAATAATTATTGGTCAATATGATAATGTTGGACTACATCTGATTGAAAAAGGTTAGGGGTGTTTACAAATCGGTTATGAAATATTCAGGACATGTGGTTGAAGTAGAGGTTGAGAGTTAGGGCACAGTGCATTGAATGGCAGTTGGTCCTTCTACCCCAATGATTATATAGCAGATTTGAATGTGAAGTGCCGCTTGTGCCATTATCCTAGAGGGAGAGCTGGTGTTAAGTGGGACTGCTGGACTTCCACGGACTTTCCCTGCCAAAGGAGCAACTACTCACGGCCCCCGCAGCGTGGGTGCCGTTCGGGATGGGAACTGTGTGAGAGAGCCCTGGTGCTGAAGAAGAAGACTGACCCACAGAGTGTCTGCAGGACGGCGAGGACTAGCGTGCAGTGCGGCTCTTGATCTGCCGCAGCTGTTCCTCTTCCCGCCCCCACCTCCTCCTATTTTGCTTCCTCCTTACACGCGCACAAAGGGGGGCGCGCCCGGGCGAAGCCCGGGCCAAGGGCGTGCCCGTTGTAGCCCGTTTGAGGCAGAGTGAGACCGGACTGGCCCCCCCCTCTAACTCCTGGCATATTGTGCCCTGTCAAACTTTGGACTTCTGATATTAGAGTAAGTGTGCTTTGGTCTTACTTTGGTCACAGAAATGTCTGCTCGGAGAAAAGGAACAAGATTGTTGACGGGGCATTATTTTAAGGTACACTCTATAATTTTATCACTAGAACAAACTCTGTTATAGACCATGGGATAAGTTTGATGGAAAGGCGGGTGTCGCAGGACTTGGCATTTGCAAAAAGGTATTCTATGGGCCACCTGGCCAACGCACATACACTGGTACCCACCAATAGAATTAATACCACTGATATCGAGGTGCTCATGCAGAGTCCCCCTAGTTCGCAGGGTTCTTTCTGCTCCCTGCCAGCTCCCAACACACACACAATAGTGGATCCGTTAAAAGATTTTGAAGCTGCGATAGTGGCAGCAGAGGCAGCTGAGGAAAGTCCCCACAATTTAGGTAATACCAGACAACTAAGAGGAAGAAGGGAAGGGGCAATACCAAAAAGGAAACAGCCAGTGCCTGTTGCTGCAAGTAGTAACAAATCTAAATCCACCAAGGGTTTGGATGAAAATGCAACAACATCTACTGTAAAACCAGCGGCTGTTGTGAACAATAAACATCCCTGTGTTAAAGGCACTGGTCCCGTAGGCTTAAGTCATGTCCAGACACCAGGAATTAGTGTAGATAACAACATAAATAAAATACAGGGTAGATTGGGTCCTGAGGGACTTGATGAGGACTCCCTTTTAAATAACTTGTTGTCCCTATTAAAAACCCTACTTGCCCCGTTGGAAGAGAGACTTCTTGAAATAGAAAAACAGCTTACTAAGTTGGAGGTAGAGGTAAAGAGCAATAAGGCAGTTGGGAAGCCCAAAAACAATTCTACGGGTACACAAAAAGTAACTGTGGCACCAGATGTACAGCCTATACAGCAGCACACGCGACCAGTGGCAAAACTCAGCTTAAATCTCCCAAAGGCAGCAAAAGGTCCCATAACCTCTCAAAATATTCCTAGCTTTGTGGGCAAAGAATCTACGCCACTTGCATTACAACCTAAAGTTGGCGAAAGGGACACCTTTGATGAAATCCCCAGGTGGGTGAAACCGGTATCTCTGCCCCCACAATCGAACCCGTATGTCATAGTTCTAACGGGAGTGCCCGCACTGAAAAACTCTAGCAATGAGCCATTTATTTTCTTAAAAAACAAAGTAATACACTGGCTCAATACAAATAGACCGTTACCCCCTCACATGGGAAGTAACATCATGATGGTGCGCAGGGTACCCTGGGTGGGACATACACCGAAAACAGTTGCAGGAGATTGTGTTCCGGTTAATTTTAGAGATCCTCACACGGTGGAGTACATCTGCTCTTGGGAGCAAAATAACTTCAACCCAAATCAAGGAACCACGATAGATGTTAGACCTCTATCGTCCTTTTTTCCAATACCCATTTACTCGGACGCCGCTGGAGTATGGTCGTACGTGGGCCATGGACAGGGCCAGGGTAGGGTGGGTGGATATAGACAGGGCCCTCCATATTTAGAGAATTACCTACCATTACAAAATAGGTTTAGTCCTTTGGAAATGGTCGACTGACTGAATACGTCTAAAATTAGCATTAAGTCTCTGAAAGGGGGGGGGGCATGGAGCAATACTCCGTCCTTTTGAAGCGAGATCATCAAACTAATATTGACCGTTACCCCATTGCAATTAGTGTACGGGATTCAAATGTCAGTACCAATCTAAGAACTAACACGCCAGATGTAGTGAAGAGTAACAGAGTCCCAATTTCTTTGACTAGTGAAGGCGACCATCTGAGGAATGAGCTTGTTTCAAGTTATATAGCAAATAGGGAATCCACAGGTGTGGAAGATCTAATTACTAGCCCCACAGTGGAAAATGGGGCTGTTAATATAGTAGATCCTGATACATTGTCAATAGGGAACCACAACTCCAAGGTATTAAGTCCTACTGCGTCTGAGAATAAGTTGGCTATTTTGTCATGGAATATTGCTGGGTTAAGATTAAAAAGAGGGGACACAAACTGGGAGGCTTTCCTTTCAACCCACCACATCATTGCTCTGCAGGAAACATGGGAAGCTAGGGAGAGTTACTATCTGGATCGTTATCAATCATTTATTAAATTTGCAATACCATCCACGATGGGGAGACCCAGGGGTGGCCTTTTATTGCTACTTAGCCTGAAACTCCTATATAAAGCTGTGTTGGTAGTGACAAGTTCCCCAAATATTTTAGCAGTAAGGTTGGAGGGGGACAATTTGCCTACAATCCTAGTGGTAAATTGTTATAATTCTTTCACCAGGAGTGATGAAGTAGACAATTTAAGAGCATTATTAGGGTTTTTGGATGATTATGATGAACACAACAATAGTTTTTATTACTTGTTAGTGCTTGGTGATTTTAATATTCATGTTTGTCACATGCATTGTTTGCAGATTATGGACTCTGAAAATGATCCACCTGGGAATACTCATTTTGTGCACACTAGGAGTGGGCTGTATTTGGAAAGTTTTTTTTCATCATATTATTTGTTTGCCCCAGCGCAAGGGGATACTAAGTGCCCTGTCCCAACGTTCAATGGTCAAGTCAATGAGTCTATTATTGACTATATTTTAGTGTCATGTCTTCTGATGGATAAAATAGTTCCTTTAAGTGTCGAACAGAGAAGCTTTAGTGATCACAATCCCCTTATGTTGACTATTAATATTAGGGCCCTTAAAAGTGAAACTGTTTCATCTAACATTTTAAATTCTAACATAGCCCCTAAATGTCAAGGCCGCAGACTAAGGTGGGAGGTAATTACACCTACCGACTTCCTGGAAAACCTGTATAGGAGCAAAACTGAGGATGTGACAATATGTTTAGGTGAAAACTCAGACCCAAGGGATATCTTGGATGCTTTTAATCGTATTACAGAACAGGTAGCAGCTAATTTGACTAGGAAAAGTAAAATAAGGCCTAAGAAACTGAAAGATTGGTTTAATCAAGCCTGTAGTGACACCCACGCAGCACTTTTAGAAGTGCAAAAAGAGTCTGGTAAGGACACGCATAAGTTAGCAGAGGCAAGAAAGGCCTATAAAAAGGCTATTAAATGGAGGAAAACTGAGCTCAAGGACATGGCTTGGGAGGAACTGACCAAAGTGAGTGTTCTGAAAAGTAGCACTCAATTTTGGAATGTGATTAATAGTCCCTTGTTTAATGAGACAGAAAATACAAATCAGGACTGTCTCATCCCACCAGAAAAGTGGGTGGAACATTATGGTGGCCTTTATGTGGAAATAAATAACTCATATCTTGTGACTCAAGGTGATTTTGCACAGGCAGGAAAGATCAATTTTACCACAGAAGAAGTCTTGGAGGCTATTGAGAACACAGCACATGAGAAAGCCCCTGGTCCAGACAGGGTCCCGGCATCTGTATAGAGCAGATTCCCATTATTGAGCAAAGATTTTAACTTCTGTTTTTAATGCAGTTACTATAGTGGGTCCCCCAGTAAAGTGGGGTAAAGCAGTTATCGTCCCAATATTCAAGAAGGGCTCAAGAGAGGATCCGGCGTGTTATCGTCCGATCTCTCTCTTGGACTCGGCTGCAAAGATAATGGGAAAAGTCGTTTTGGTGCGGCTGACAAACTGGCTGGAAGACAATGCAGTTATTTCAGACTTGCAGTACGGGTTTAGGAAGGGAAGAGGTACTGTTGGCCAATGCCTCAATTTACATCTTGTCATAGGGAAGTACACAGTCGCCAAGCAGGGGGACATCCATCTAGCTTTTATGGATTTGTCCACTGCTTTCGACCTTGTAAATCGTCAGAAATTGTGGACTTCCCTGTTTGACATAGGTCTGGACCCGGTACTGATATCCTTTCCAGACGTCATCCATAATGACACTAATGCAGCAGTCCAATTCAGTGAAAATGGGAGCCTGATGGATTCTTGGCCTGTAAAGCGAGGGGTTAGGCAAGGGTGTATCCTTGCACCCCTATTGTTTACACTGTATATAAATAAATTGGGTGATGCCCTAATTTAATCATGTAAGGACATCCCGAGAGTTGGCCAAAAAAAGGGTCCTGCATTATTATATGCAGACGATATTGTGCTAGTCGCTAGGACGGCAAGAGGACTACAATTACTTTTAGACTGTTTTACCAACTTTATGGATTCCTTGGATCTGAAAACGAATTTAAAAAAATCCCATGTTATGTTGCTAGGTTGTGGAAGGGCGAAAAGGGCTCCTTTTTTCTGCAAAGGGCAGGCGCTTATTAAAGTACCTACCTTCCCATACACACTAGCGACTGCTACAGGGGCCCTGCTGGGCTTTGCAAAACGTTTAGGCTGTAAACCATTATCGGCCATAATGAAAATCTATAACGCCAAATGTTTGCCCATGGTGTTATATGGGAGTGAGGTGCGTCTACACTGATTTAAGTGGGATCCAAATGGCAGAAAATGTCTTCTTCAGAAAAGTATTGTCGCTACCACAATCTACAGCAACTTTTAATGTGCACGAAGACCTGGGGGCTGGTTATATTTCTGATCTGATTGCTGTAGCACCGATACTAGGGTGGCTGAGAATTTGGGCACAGCAAGCTCAGAATTTAAATCAATTAATTATCCAGGATTGTTTGACCTTAGACAAGGCCTTGGCTATACCATGGATCCGTTATATCAAAACTCAAATGGGCATTATGGGTAGCCCAGATTTATTTACTAACCCTAGGGCCTTAAGTAAAATCGTAATAAATTTAGTAAAATCTCAATTTATAAATAGGTTGAAGGCCCAAAAGGGCAGAAGATGAATTGGTAAAACCATTGGTTAGAAACTTTGTCATGTTAAGCACGGGGAGAGGGATTCAGCTGTACTTAACATTTATAAGCAAGCCTTTCCGGGGGCGTGGCTTGGATGCCGCGCAAGATGGCCGGCTAGTTACGGAGCTCCGCCGCATCGAGCACCTCACGGCGTGTTTTCCCGATGTGAACGGGACCGTTCCTGAGCTCCGTCGCTGGATTTGCCTTGCGGAACGTTGGCGGAGTCGGCGGAGCGGCTTTGCAGCGCTTGTGGTGCCGTTTTCGCTCCTCTCTGCAATGTTTTCCCGGCCCCTCACGGAGCCGCCATTTTGAGGCTCTCCCGAATCTCGGAGCCTCTGCTGCCAGGCTTTACCGCCACACGACGTGTCACTCGACACCAACGACCTTCACGACGCTGACTTCATTTCAGGGGTGAGCAATACCTGTAATGTGAAAGACTCTTTTCCAGCATTTTTCTCTCCTCTTATTCTACATTGGAGGACACGACCATTGCACACTTTTCATGGCGCTTCACCCCTGACAGCTGCGTTTTTATATTCTAACATGCTCAAAGTCCTGCAATATTTTTCCTCCTAAATGCTCTTCCTAATGGCGCTATACTAACAACTTTCTCTGAGACTTTCCGCTCATTCTCCTGCGCCTCAGGTATTTCAGGATGCCCTTCCACATACTCCCGTTTTAGTCATCCTCTCTTTTGTACTCACTGAGTATTTCGCTCTAAATCCCTGACGCTCTATCATATAAGTTCTCTTTCTGGTGCTTCACCCTCTCTTTGGAGATATTACTGGAACATTTCAAGCACACCTTCAGTTGTCTCTCAGGGAATTGAGATTACTTAGTGGCACGAACACTCATTTCTATGGTCAGATTACGTAAACCTCAATTTGTCTTTACACCATCGGTGAGTGCATCGGGGGCTTCTTCTTCTGGTACAAATAAAGCCAATTCCTCTACAAGAATGACTTCTCAAAAATCATCATTGGCTCATGCAACTACCAGTAAGTCTTCCCCACCTGCTCCAGCAGGCAAACGCCTTAAGCAAAATTCTCCTACGCCAGAAGATAATCCTTCAACTTCTCCTACTGACCAAATTCTGGAGGAGCTGCGAGCGCTGCATCCATTTATTGAAAAAACAAGTACAGACATGCAGCTTTTAAAGGATAAGTGGGAAAATATGGATGCCCGACTTTCTACTGTTGAACAACACCTCCCTGAGATTCAATCCAACACGCAACGTATAGATACCTTAGAAAAAACTGTATTCTCACTGCAAAAGCACACAGAAGATTTGGAAAATCGCAATAGGAGGAACAACCTCCGTATTTACAATTTGCCGGAAAATCTTGAGGGGGACAATCCAGTGTCTTTCTTTACCACTTTCCTACCGAAACTTCTGGACTTACCACCTTCAACCTCCATTAGTATACAAAGAGCTCATAGACTGGGTGCCAGAACGGATTCTTCCTCAAAACCTCGTGGAGTCATCATCCTATTTCTGAAATACACAGATCTCCTATTGATTCTCTCAGCTGCGAGGAATAAAAAACAAGTGACTTGGCAAGTTCGACGAGTATATTTATCTCAGGATGTTTCTAATGCCACTGCATGCAGACGTAAAGAATTTCTGGCTATGCATCCTTCTCTGCGCTCCCTGGGAGCAAAATATGGCTTGTTTCACCCTTGTACTCTCAGAGTCACCTATCGAAACAAGACTTGGTCATTTCAGGAACCTGAAGAATTAAGAAATTTCCTTCTTCTACACAGTGAAGAAGGGATGGATGCCTCCTCCTCTGCCTCGAACAGTGGCTGAAATTGGACTTTTATTGTCTGCATGCTTGTTCTTCTAGTGGATTGTCTTTGACTTCATGTCCTTCTCCATTCTTCTTATTTCAACTCCTCTCCTCCCAGTCTCATTTTGCGTATCTTTTCTCTGTTTATCTTTCTCTTGCATCTCCTAAATATTTCTACTTTCTTTTTTCTAACCTCTGGACCTATACTTTATGTCACATGTTCTGTTTGTTAACAATTTTTCCTTTTTTCCCCAGACGGATATGTATCGGATACTCCTCTCACCATCTTGTCCCATCCCATGTTTCTTTTGTGCGGTTTCGATGTGGTTCTGCTCCTGATCCTGGTCCGTCCGTCTTGTAACGCATCACCACCTCCCCACCTTCCCTTTGTGTATACTTCCCTTTCCAGGTATGTTTAATACAGTCATCCTTTTGGATTTGCACTGTCTTCTATGCCTTCTCTCTTTTCTTCCTTCTTCCTTCCCCACTGATCATCTTTCCCTGTTCCTTCCCCTCTCCCTCTCCCTTTTTCTTTTTCTTCTTCATTTTCTACCTGTTCTTCCTTCTACCTTTTTGATGAGCTTTATGGCTACTATCTCTCTACAGTTTGAATCATTACATGTACAGTATGTTTTTGCATTTTTCGATTTTGATCAGTTTAATAAGTTTTCACCTTCAAAGTTGTTTCATGGAATGTGAAAGGATTTAATCACCCTATCAAAAGGCAAAGAGTACTCTCCCACCTTTCCTCTTACAACCCCGATATTGTTCTTATTCAAGAAACCCACCTCTCAGATATTGAATCTTTAAAACTGAAGCGATTGTGGGTTGGAACTGTTTTATTTTCTCCTGCTTCTCAAAAAAAGAATGGGGTGGCTATTTTGATTCATAAACGCCTTCAGTGTAAAGTAATTCTAGAAGAAAAGGATGATGAGGGGCGCTGGGTTTTAGCTAAACTAATAATTAATAATATCCCAATTACGGTATTCAATATTTATGGTCCTACATGTTTTGACTCCTCTTTTTGGCCCTCCATTACAGCAAAGTGTATCCAATATAAAGATGATTCTTTCATATTAGGTGGAGATTGTAATCAGATCGTTGACCCATTTTTGGACCGTAAATCCTCTGTTCGTTTTTCCCCTCACAAGCCACATAAGCAATCCCTTGACACTATCACTCAAACTCATCTGGTGGACTCATGGAGACTCACTCACCCAGATGTTATAGATTTCTCCTTTTTCTCTCCTCCTCATGTTTCTTTCTCCCGTTTGGACTACATTTTTCTATCTTCATCTCTTTCTCAACACCTTATATCCTCCTCTATTGAATCTATAGTTATCTCTGATCATGCTCCTATTATCACTGTCTTTGACCTTCTTCCTCCTACTCCTAAATCTTCTCGCTGGCGTTTTAACCCTTCTCTTCTTGCTGATCCTCTTTCTTCCTCCTCTTTTCGTTCTTTTGCCTCTGAATTTTTTCACCTCAACTATACACCTGATACCCCCCCTCATGTTCTTTGGGACTCTTTCAAGGCCACTGCCCGAGGTTTTATTATTGATTTTGTCTCTAAAAAGAAGAAAAAATTCCTTCAAAAACGTAAAGTTACCCTCGCACACATTAAGTCGCTGGAACATCAATTTTATACTTCCTCTACTAAGATTATGTCTCCTGAATTACTTAAAGCTAAGATTGCTTTTAACAAGCTTACTACAGACTCTGCTTCTTCTTTTCTCCTCCGGAGCAGTGCACGTTACTATGGCGGTCGCAATAAATCAGGCAAATTATTAGCTAACTATTTAAAATCCCGTAAAGAACGAACTAATATTGACTCTATTTACTCACCCTCTAATACTCTTCTTCATACCGACGCGGAAATTTTAGAACAATTTCACTCTTTTTATGAGACTTTATATACTCCGGAAAATCCTCCCACCCCAGAGCTTATTCAATCTTATTTTGACAACATACCTCAACCAGATACTTCCCACCTTAATTTTTCGGCCGTTGATTCTGACATCACTCTTTCGGAGTTATCCTCTGCTCTATCCTCCCTCACTAAAGGCAAAACTCCAGGACCCGACGGCTTTCCAGTTGAATTCTATCTACACTTTTCAGACCTCCTCTTACCTAAACTTCTATCTCTTTTTCAATCTTTTTGTTCTACAGGATCAGCCCAAGGCTCATTTCAGGATGCTACCATCTGCCTTATCCCTAAAGATGGTAGAGACCCTAAGTTTTGTAAAAACTATCGACCTATATCTCTAGTTAATGTGGACTATAAAATTTTTGCGAAATTACTAGCTCTTCGCCTTGACCCGCTCCTACCACATCTTATAGGGAAAGAACAATGTGGCTTCGTTAAGGGCCGCTTAACATCGGATAACTCTAGGCTCTTCCTTAATGTCTTAAGTAAAGCCCCTTCACTATCAATCCCCCTTGCAGCCATTTCAGTAGACGCTGAGAAAGCTTTTGATGGGGTTGACTGGTCCTTTCTCATGGCCTCCTTAAAATGGCATGGTTTCAATCCTAAATTTATATCTTAGATTTCTTTGATATATTCTATGCCCAAAGCCTCTGTTCTTGTCAATGGTCAACTCACTTCCCCATTCATACTCCAACGTGGAGTTCGTCAGGGCTGCCCTTTATCACCTCTTTTGTTTATTTTGGCGCTTGAACCCTTCCTTACTTCCATACGCAATAATCCATCCATCTCTGGTTTCCCGTATGGTAAACAACATCTTAAATTGTCTGCATATGCTGACGATATTCTTTTATTTATTTCAGACCCGACCACCTCTGTCCCCTCTTTATTAAAGGAATTTCAGAAATTTTCTTTAGTCTCAGGTTACAAAATAAATTCTGAAAAAACAGAGATTCTTCCCTTAACCAAATTTTGTCTTCCCCACTTTTTCACAGCCACTGGCTTTGCCTGGAATTCTACAAAAATCAAATACCTTGGTGTTCTTTTTTCTAGCTCTATTTCTTCTTCTATTCAACTCAACATGAATGCAGTCATCTCTAGAATAGATTCATTACTCACCTCTTGGAACCCACTATTTCTTTCCTGGTGGGGACGTCTTGACTCAATCAGGATGATGATTGCCCCCATTTTGATCTACTTATTATCCATGCTTCCAGTCCGCATCCCATTCTCATATTTCCGTCGTATTGATTCTGTATTGTCCAAATTTCTTTGGAAGCAGAAAAAAGCTCGCATATCTCTTTTACACCTACGTAAATCTAAGCTCAATGGTGGAACCAATTTTCCAGACTTTCGCCTTTACCATAAGTCCTTCTCACTTCGACAAGCCTCCCGCTGGTTATCTCAGGAACCCTCCCCTTTTTCTCCCCTCTGGCTTTCTGTTGAACAGGAGTTATTGCTTCCATACTCTTTACAAGAGGTAATTCGCTTCACTTCTAAAGCCCCATGCCTTAATCCCCTTTTATTCAAACATACTTCTTCTCTTCTACGACCTTTAGTCTCCCCTACCTCGGTGTCACAGGAATCCTTCCTTCTTTCGCCTATATGGTACAATTCACTCATATTAATAAATAACAGACCTATTGCTTGGCCCTCATGGAGAGCGAAAGGTATCATTTGGGTACGTCATCTTTTTGATGGTTCATCCCCTTGCTCATTTCCTAAACTTCGTTCTCAATTCCACTGCCCTCCTTCTTTTGCAAAGAAATTCCTTATCCTTATGGAAACCATTCTAGATCGTTACTATTCTCTTCCTTCTGAACACCTATCAACTTTGTCTTCCTCCCTACTCACCGTCCTTTCTACTATTCCTAAAGCTTCCATCATTTACCGGTACTTCTCAGCCCCCAATCCGGACCGTCTCAAATAAAAATTGGAATTGTCTAGGGAAACGGATTTACACTCTTCATGGCCGACTTCTCTTTGGGACAAAATATGGGCCAGATCCTTGAAGATTTCCCGTACTGCCTCTCTTACTCAATCCCTATTTTTCTTTTACCACAGACTATACCTTTCTCCTCTTTCTATTTCTCGCTTTCAACCCAATGCTGTATCTAATTGCTGGACCTGTAATGCCCCCTCTGCAGATCTTTTACACCTCTTCTTTTTCTGTCCTTCGACTCGTATTTTTTGGTCTCAGATATTCTCCCGCCTCTCTCGTATTTTTAACATCTCTATTCACTTCTCTATCTCCCTTGTATTTCTTGGTAGCCTTTCAGAAGATTTGGATCTCCCTCCACATTCTTGCGGTCTTTTTGATCTTATGCTAGCTCTTGCATTACAACATATTGTCTCTAATTGGAAATCCTTGAGCAAAGTGTCTCTAAATTGTTGGTGGAATTTTGTTTGTCAATCACACAGACTTGATGTTGCCTTTGCTTCCTCTTGCAAACCCTCCCGAAATGTTGAACTTTACTGGTTACCTCTTACTCTATACTTAGATCAATCTGCCAAAAAGATTTATTCTCCACTTTCCTCGGATAATTTCAAACCCCCTGAACACATATGCTCTTGCCTGTAATTTATGATATCTTTCAATTTTGCTATTGTGATTTTTAACTTTATACATGCTTCCTTTGTTACAAGTTTTTTCATTTAAATAATTGCTAAATATGATGTTTTCTACTGTACTTTTTGATTGACATCCATTTTATTTTTATTTTTTTCATGTACCCATCTTCTATGATAATAACATGTTTTCTTTCCCTCCCCCCCCCTCAAATAATTCAAAATGCTTTGTTTTTCATTGTGATATTGACTGCTTCTGTTTCATTTATCCCATCATATGTCCTTTTTCTAGTATTTTGCCGATGTCACCTTATTGTAATATCTGTTTTTCTTTAATGAAGCTTTCAAACATAAAAAAAAAATAAGCAAGCCTTTCCACCTGTTTGTTTTGTTAAGGTTTAAACACAATATGCTACCATGGTTGTTATCTTTCCCCAGGAGGTTTATTAAAAGTGGGACTTTGGGCCGGTGCCCATGTGATAATAAATCGGAGCAAAACGTCCTTCACATGATCTTTTTCTGCCAATTCTATGAACTGCAGCAAAAGAAATGTATCTTGCCACTGCTGAGAGGTCGTAATTTTGAGCAGGTGAGACCAGCCCTGGTCTATTTACAAATGCTTGGGTCTGCTAAGGTATGTTTTGGGGTGGCAAGCTACATTGTAGGGGCTGAGAGATGTCGTAAGAAAATATTGCTACCCTAATCACCCTTTTCTGCCCTGTCTGTTTTACTCTGGAGCATAGTAGAAAGTTTTTTACTAGTGACAATTAATATATGAGTTTTGGAATTTTATATAATCAACAAACTGGGTGACAAACTTTTTAGCTTGTATATGTGTTTGATAATTGTAAAACACGATTTTATATTGGAATATATTTAGTTGTTATTTAGTTGTATTTATATTTAGTTGTTTTAATCGTGATATGGAAATTCAATTAACCATGAAATGAAATATTGTATGTGCTTTGATGGTTTTAAAATTTTTAACCGAATAAAGCAAAATTTTGACTTTGACTTTGACTTTGCATGTGAAGTGATTTTTATATTGCCTGCTTAAGAATGATGATGAATGCAGCTGGTGCAACAACAGCAGCACCCACTGTGTAGTAGAGCTGGCAGATCGCCAGTGCATGCACAAGGCCATTTGTTACTTTTTCTTTCACCATAGAGTTAAGGCACTACAAGTATATGACTGCCTGATAGGTGTTGCCCCCTTCTTTTCTATCCCTTGGAAACAGCTCCAATAGACACAGATGTCTTTGTTTTGCTAAATCCTGTGAACGGAGTATGCTGAGCTGCAGTGGTACATTAAGACAACTGAAGAAGGAGCATTCAGGCTGTGCAGTGTTTGTGCAATATTGTATCAAATAACACTGTAAAAATCTATATGCATGTATTTTTAAAAGATCATTTAACTTCAGACATTCAAATAATCTCAAGTGATTTAATGCAAGATATGTTTTCCCTCTAAAGTTGTGAAAAACAATGTCAATTTTGTGGTTGCTAAATAAACATTACAAAAAGGTGAATTTCATCCAACTACCCATGGCCAGCATTTTTTCCTAAATCATAAATAGGTGTTAAAAGTATCAAGAAAACGAATGAATGGAGTCAAGGTGATACTCTTCCAGAATGGGTGAGATTAGGAAATCTAAACACATTTACACAGCATTGGCAAATCCATTAGGTCTGGCCTTGGCACGCAAACATTGTTACCAGATTTTCTTTTTAAATAAAAATTGAAAGTGTAAAAGAGAAATAAATATCTAAAAAGTAAGACAGATTGTCCCAGAAGCCTTGATGCATCGCTTTTTTTTCAGGTAGATGTGCACATGTGGTCAGGAAAAAAATTACTATTCAGGGACGTATTTCAATGTCGGTCTAAAAGCCTTCGACTGCTGGTCAGAGGCTTGCTGGCCGTCATTGAGGGTTTACATTCCGACTGCTGAAATACAATTTTGATGGTTGAAGTGTAATCAGGCCAGGGAAACAGACTCGGTTCTGACTGACTCAGTGAACCACTTATAATCCCTTATGGACAGCGTTCCCGCCGTCGGTTTCTGACAGACTTTCCATGTTGGCCTTTCCGACATAGCAAGTCTGTCGAAACAAAACTTTGGGGACCGCTAGCAGGGCCCCCTTCCTCCTGGCCCTCTGGTTGTGACACTCGGGGGCACCTATGATGCCCCCCCTGAGAGTCCCTGAACTGTGTGGCAGGTAGCATGAGGGGCAGGGATTTACGCAAACTCCCAGTTCTCTATTGAAGCTTGTGCTGCGGGTTGTTTTTCTCCGCCGCACAATCTCTCACAGACAATGGGAGTTTGGACTGCACCATGTGCGGTCGTATCCTAATTCGGTGTGTGGAACCGCCGACCTATGGATGGGCGGTTCACACACCGAGATGATGGTGGTCGAAGGCAACTTTGACCGGCAGAGTAATGAGGCCCACAGAGTTCAAGAGAGCTCTGATCTAATGCCTTGCACTGCCTGCAGTAAAGGAAGGAAACAAAATGTGGATAACAAATTAACAGACCAATGAATGAAGATGGGTGTGTCAAAGCCCCTTTCTGTATGCATGCATGTATACATTTTCATTATTTCTTTTGAATATATGAGGCATGCAGATGCTGAAAAAATCCATACACCTGTAATGATAGATCTTATATTTCCATTTTCAGCTATATAACTGGTGATTGTCCTGCCTTACCTGCCTCATTAACGGCGAACCCCTCCACGGACCAGCGAACCAGAGTACTTCCAAGGGAGCCGCAAGTGCCTGCAGCTGCCGCCACGCCTCGCCGGACCCGCTTCGCGGGTCCCGCTTCGCGGTCAGCAGCGGCCAGTTCTTCACTGCAAGGGGCTTGTTCCAAACCGACCGGCAGGGCTGCGAGCTTGGAGCGGCGGACTCCAAGGACCAGGAGTCCCTGCGCGCCCGTGTCCACCTGGGCTGCTCTCCCTGCCGGCCCCACCCCCACCACATCAAGCTAAAGCGCCGTTCTGCCTGTCTAACTGTGGATTGTCCTGCCTTACCTGCCTCATTAACGGCGAAACCCTCCACGGACCAGTGGACCAGAGTACTTCCGAGGGAGCCGCAAGTGCCTGCTGCTGCTGCCACGCCTCGCCGGACCCGCTTCGCGGGTCCCGCTTCGCGGTCAGCAGCGGCCAGTTCTTCACTGCAGGGGGCTTGTTCCAAACCGACCGGCAGGGCTGCGAGCTTGGAGCGGCGGACTCCAAGGACCAGGAGTCCCCGCGCGCCCGTGTCCACCTGGGCTGCTCTCCCTGCTGGCCCCGCCCCCACCTCATCAGGCTAAAGCAGCGTTCTGCCCGTCTAACTGTGGATTGTCCTGCCTTACCTGCCTCATTAACGGCGAACCCCTCCACGGACCAGCGGACCAGAGTACTTCCGAGGGAGCCGCAAGTGCCTGCTGCTGCCGCCACGCCTCGCCAGACCCACTTCGCGGGTCCCGCTTCGCGGTCAGCAGCGGCCAGTTCTTCACTGCAAGGGGCTTGTTCCAAACCGACCGGCAGGGCTGCGAGCTTGGAGCGGCGGACTCCAAGGACCAGGAGTCCCCGCGCGCCCGTGTCCACCTGGGCTGCTCTCCCTGCCGGCCCCGCCCCCTCGGTGACCAACCACACAGCTACAAAAGAGAATCAACATTCCCGCTGCGCGGGAGGGCACCGGGAGAAGCCCGGGACAAGGGCGGGACCGTCTGTGGCCATCCGGGGCCGCAGGAGGCCGGGCTGGGCCAGGTCTTTTTCATCTTGCTGTTGCATGCAGTGTCTTTTCACCTTTTCACTGTGTATAGCCAGTAGTGTTTTAAGTTTGTTTCACCAAGTTTTGATAGCTTAACCTATCCTCCCTTGATATGAGTCACTCTGCCCCCCCCCGGTGTGAGTGTCTCTGTTCTTGGCCCTTTAGATACATTTTTTAAGAAATCTATCAAGGAAGTAGATATGGACTTACTCCTTGCAGAGAGAAGAGCTGAGCGTCGACGCTCAATCGAGCAGTTAAAGAAAAATCCACTGCCAGCACTGTCAGTTTCAAACAATACCCATGAATTAGTCGTCCAAGGTTTGAGCTCTATTGAGGTCGATGCTACTGATCTTAACCAAACCCCTAGTATATTTAGGTTCCCTGCTATCTCCCCGCCCTGTGCCAGTGCCACCAGTGGAGGTCACCTAGTTAGTCCCCCAATTGATCACTCAAGCTTTGTCGAAACAAACATCCCCGATATCCATATCAGGGAATCAGAACCATGCCCCATGCTGCCCAACCTGTCACTGGTTTGTATCGACCCAGGCGAGAGTATACCCGAAACGAGTATATGTAAAATTAGAATCACGCCTGAAAAGGCCAAGAGGGTTGTGCATTCTCCACCGAGGAAAAAAAGGAGAAAGGGCGGGGTAAAAAGGAAAGGACGAAGCTGTCAGACACCACCACCATCCCTACCCAAAGCAAATATTGAGTTAGGGATCCCACATAGTGTAGAGCCATTACAACCAGATACACATGATTTGGTAACCCCTGAGTTAGCTACCGTAGGGGTAAATGAGGTGTCCTATGGTATTATAGAGAAGCTCATCAAATCATATATGCTACCCTTGCTGGAGCGTGTTAGGACAATGGGTGAAAAATTGGATCGCCTATTGGCGACCATTGAGCCTATACATTCCTCTAGCCTGGATAAGAATAAGGGCACATCCAACAAACCTCCCGGATCATCCCTTGTTGCTGGCAACATAACTAGTACCACCAGTCAACAAACTAATAATGCTACCAAAGCAGTCACTACCTCAAATAAAGCTTTGACTGTGGCTACTAAACCCCCTAGAACAACCACTACTGCCAAAGCAAACCCTAGTGTGGTAGTCAATAAACCACTTGTTAAGGGAGTAGCGCCGCAGTCGAAGAAAGGGATGGGTAAACCTGCTGTTTCCATTGGTAAAACCAATAAACCCCCACCACTGAAGAAAAATGTAGACCTGCCCCCTGACTCCCTGAATTATGTTATTGTTATGACAGATGTGCCACCAGTTGCGGAAGGGGATAGGGAAAACAACGAAAGCTTAAAAAACAAAGTCATCTTTTGGCTGAAAACAAATAGACCCCTTCCTCCTAATCTTAATGGGGATATTGTTACGGTCAGAAGATGTCAGTGGGTTGGGGTTCGTCCTAAGGATATAGAGGGGGATATAGTGATCATTAACTTTAGGGACCACAGAGTTGTATCCCATCTTACAGATTGGTATGTGGGAAACAATGAGGGAGGGATCTCCACAAGAAACCTAAGTTATTTCTATCCTGAGACCCTGATCAATCCAACAGATCAACCTCCTGTTAGAAATAATAAAAACACCAAAAGCCTCCTCAAATGGTCCAACTTTACACCAAGTTTTCATGGACCCCAGTTTAACCCAGAGGCGCAGTATCGCTCCTACATTCAATCTAGTTACAACTGCCCTGTACAAACGCCGGGCTGGGCTAAGTTTTATACCCAGCCCTTAGGTCCCCCAGCCTTATTGGATCTGCCATTCACGAATAAACCCCCGTATACTATGGTTCCTACAACACCCGCCCTCATACAGTTACAACAGCCCCCAAGCTTCTACCCAGCAAATCCCTATCCCAATAGGCCTACCCATCCCAAAGAGCTTTGGAACATACCACTGAGAAACTTATACGACCCATTATCAGGGTTGTCGACTAATGATTGACCAGCACTTGAGAAAAGGGATGACGACCCTAACACTCCGAGTGTGGGAGATGACCTGAGTATCCTTCTAAGTAATGTTGAAAGTCCTAAAGACCGACCTCAGCGTGGTGAGGAGGGATGCATAGTTTATTCAAGAGAGTCTGACATACCAGCTCAGCTATCCACCTCACTGCACCCCATAGATGTTTCTGTCACGGGCGTACACCCTGAGACAACTACACAGGCTGGGTCAATATGCTTGCCAATGGAAGGGTTGATTATAGATGTACCTCTGCCTGCTGAATCTTCTTTCCAGCCCAGAGAACCCATCCCAATAGACACAACAGTATTGTGTGACCAAGTTTGTGAAAAGGGTACCACTATGGGATGTTGGAATGTGGCTGGAATTGAATCCTGTATATGCACTCCTGATTGGGCTGATTTCATCCGACAAGGTGATGTTTGGTCTTTTCAGGAGACTTGGTAACCCTTCCAGTGTATTTTCCAGGCTTCTTGAGCTTTAACAAACCTGCAGTTAGAGGCCAAAGAGGCAGGGCCATGGGGGGCCTCACTACTTTGGTTCGTCAAGCTGCAGGTGTTTCTGTAAAGGAAATTCATATAGACTGCCCTGATATATTGATAATCAGCATGAAAACAAATAGTGGGCTGGACATACTGCTGTTCAATGTATATGCTAGAGGAATTCCGGGTGGTCGAGTCTCAACCACTCTAACATGTTTGGATGATTTCCTAGGCTCTACTCAAATAACAGGTCATGTGGTTGTAATGGGTGATCTCAATACTTGTTTTGAACCTTTAAGCAGGGAGGATGGGTTATTAACTGAGGCAGAGGACATGATGTGGGGGATTCCACAACTTGAGTTACCCCCGATCACTAAGTGGTCTCAAGCCGCTACATTCATCAACGGCCTCTGCCTGAACTGGGGGTTGCGTGCCCTAAACGGACGCGTAAGCTCGGATAGGATGGGCAACCCCACATTCTTCAATGGCAGACATAGCAGTCGCATTGATTACATCCTAGTTGACATCAATCTGTGGCCCGTAGTATTGGACATGATAGTTAAGCCACGACCAGGAAGTGACCACAAACCACTCATAGCGGATTTGAAGGACTTTAGTTTTGCTGGGCCGATTGTGCGACAGCCCAACCCCGTACAAGAGGCCATGGTACTAACTAATGATATGAGGCGGGTTCGATGGCCAAAGGTATCTGTTGATGTGAATGCACGCACAAAGATCAGAACCCTGGTTTCAAATTCTTTAAGGGAAATTGAAAAGTGTGATAACCTGGATCTGACAATCCCTAAAATTTCTGATATTCATGCCAGCCTGTTTCTGTCCCTAAAGTCACTGTTTGTTAAATTTGTAGCTAACAAGGGTATAGGGAAGGCGAGGAAACCTGCTAATTGGTATAACGAGGCCTGCCGCGAGTCCCATTCGCTTTTGTTTAAGGCATTAAAATCAAAGAACCCTGCCCTAATTAAAACCAGTAGGAAGGCATATAATGAAGTTAAACGGCGGGCTAAAGCCGCATGGGATGATGAGCGCTGGACTCTATCAGCTGAGGCCTGTGGCTCCAGGAACCTCCAGCAGTTCTGGCATCTCCTCAGGTGGGGTCAGTCACAAGACGATCGCCCAAGCCCCGCATCTGTTGATCAACAGAAATGGGTGTCCCATTTTGAGGAACAGTTTAGATGTCATAGTGACAGGCAAGATCCTATTAGTTGGCCATTAACCTTTGACACTCTTGTGTTTTCGGCCAAAGAAGTTGAAACAGTCCTGAATGCCATCCCTAGGGGTAAAGCGCCTGGTCCGGATTGCATCCCTGCAGACATTTTCCAGCAGTATCAAGATCCATGGGTACCGTATCTATTGCAACTGGTAAATGCGCTGGCCAGGGGTACCAGGGTACCTGATTCTTGGGCTGGTGCTGAGATCTTGCCCACCTTCAAGAAGGGTGACCGGTCGGTTCCATTGAACTACCGGCCGATCAGTCTTATTGACGCGGTCCAGAAGATCATAACCCGTCTTGTTCTGTCAAGGGTTCAGGCCTTGATAGAGGAACACAACATTCTTACTCCCCTTCAAGCTGGGTTTAGACCTCATGTGAGCACCCTGGACCAGCCATTTCGCTTTATGCTACTGCACTGGAAGACGGTCACCTTGGGTAAAGGAAACTTATTTGCGGCCTTCGTAGACCTTAGGTTTGCGTTTGACCTTGTCCCAAGGGCCAGGCTTTGGAACTGCCTATTAGATATGGGCATGCCTCCCATTTTGGTCCGCCTTATAGTGAACCTCCATGCACAGACATACGCATTTGTAAGATGGGGCAAACCTGGTGAGGTGACAGAGAACTTTCCAGTGGCTAAAGGTGTCAGACAAGGTTGTGTTTTGGCACCTACCTTGTTTTCTCTATATATCAATAGAGTTACTAAGTACTATGACAACTTTTCCATGGATGCTCCAAGTTTGGCTGGCATGAAAATCCCCCTGCTCATGTTCGCTGACGATACTCTCTTGATTTCACGAACCAGACAGGGCTTGCAGAATGCACTGTCAAGGTTCGAGAGTTTCTGCAGCGAACATGAGTTGGAGGTGAATGTGTCCAAAACCAAATTTATGGTTTTAAGGGGGCACAAACAAATTAAGGCCAGAGTTTCCATGGGGGATACCCCCCTGGAGCAGACAAAGTACTTCACCTATCTGGGAGTTACCTTTAGTGACACCTTGAGTTGGACCCATCAGATCGAGCTTATGACCATGAAACACCAACAGTTGGGCGGGCTCTGATCAAGAAACATAAAGGGTCATTCACGAGGCCTATGTCGTCGCTCATTAAGATCTATGGAGGAAAGGTTTTATCAGCAGTCCTATATGGTGTGGAGCTCTGGGGTGGAAGTAATTTGGATTCGCTAAAACATGCCCAAAATAAATTCTTAAGAATGGCTACAGGTCTGCCTCAGTCGACACCATTAATCCCCCTTCTCTACGACCTTGGGTGCCACACGGTGGAGGACCAAGCAAGACTTCGCCCACTAACATTCTGGCGCCACCTGTGGACGACGCCAGAACTCCATCATTATGCAGAAGCCTGCCTGGAGGTAAAAAATAGTTCTGGCGCCACAAAAATTGGATGGTTTAGAGACCTTAAGGCCACCTTATTTACTTTGGGTTTTGGCGATTTGTGGTCCTCGCCCGAGTCAGCCAATTTCCCATCAAAAAAGGAACTTAAAAAATGTTATTGGGAATGGGTGACTCATAACATGTACTCAAAAATGAGCTCGAGCAGTCTCACTGGACTGTTTATTGTACATAAGGACACTCCCAAGTTAGAAGGGTACTGGGACACTATTACAAAACCCTTGGGCCGCAAACTATATTTTCAATTTAGATGCGGTTCACTTCCCATAGGGGACTTCACTAAAAAGTGGGGAACAGATAGATCGGGGTTCTGTCCTAAGTGTCATGGTACTGGGGAAAGCCTGAATCACTTTTTGTACGTGTGCCCACTATACTCTGCCCCCAGAGCCAAATGGCTAAGACCGGTATGTGGACACCTAGGCACCAGATCGGCTGTGGAAGCAATGAGATTGTTAAAAACTAACCTGGATCCGCTTATTGTTGTGGGAGTTGCTAAGTTTCTCGGGTGGGCCTGGGTGCTTAGAAGCAGGCATATTAAAAATAACCAGGTGGTGACTGCCTAAATATCATGTATTCTATGGATGTATGGTCGTGCTCGACCCTCTTTTAAACTTTTGTATAGTTCTATAAGAAGCTGATTAGATGTCAATGATTTAATACTTGTTTTAAATGTTTTTATGTGTTTATACTGTATTTTATGTCTTTTATGATGAACTAATCGAATAAAGACTTCTTGAACTGAACTGGTGGTTACCGTAACCTAAAACATCTATAAATGTGATTGATAATATGCACTAACAATGGTCTACAAAATCTAGCAAACAAAAAAGTTATGAAGTTCTCCTTACTTATAGAAGATCGGTATTAAAAGATTATCTAAATCACAGCAGTTGTATGCTATTCCTCAAGGTATTGAGTGCGTCTGGCAAAGCCAGAGTTAGCCACTGACACCACTAATTAACACACATGGTGTCTTAATGGGTAATTTTAAATAATTTCGTGCCTAGGCAACATCCCTGAGTGGGAATCAGTATAAGCAGCATCTTTGCAAGTGCATGATTTAATCCTTTGAGTGTATTGTAAATATGCCTTATTTTAATATTTGTACTTGGAACGGTTTTTTCCTTCCAGATTTCACATATTTCTTTTTGACTGCAGCTTTACACTAGACAGCACTGATGATGTGCTGGCGTTTTATTATAAAAAGTCAGAGTAGAAACAAAGGACTCAAAGACATTGCCCGTGGCTGTACAAGACCAACAAAAACAATCACATTTAAACAAAAAAATTAATGCTTTAAATGCTTTTTCTTGGCTTTTAGGTCGAATTGCACTATTTTGCTTTACACATACATTTGCGAGCTAGAAAATCAACAGTATAAAAAGCAAATCGACCACCAACGTAAAATATCCATCATTCTTCAAAATGCAATAACTCAGTCGTCTGTGGTCGTAAAACCGTCCTGTTTTCTTTTTCAAAACTCCAAAAGGGTTATTTGATTAACCCCTTCTCTGCTAGGCCTCCGCTGTGCTAAGCCTTTTTTTTGGCTAAGCCTTTTTTTTGGCTATTTAGGTTAGTTTGCGCTTTGGCCCCTGTGACCTTTTGTCTACATCTACATACAAGGTATCCACGCCAAATTTGCGTCCTTTTCTTCCAACATCCTGAGAATTCTCAAGGTACCCAGGGTTTGTTGTTTCCCCTGGATGGGACCTAGAACTTAGCCAAAATACAGCAAAAAATGTTTGTTGTTGAAAAAATGGGAATAACGTGCTGCAGAAGAAAGTGTCTGGTGTTTGCAGGGACAAGCAGACATTTGTCATAAAAACAAACTTTTCTACACAGTTTTGGCATTTTACTGGGACATAGCTTATTTTTGCTATTTTTTGTGTTTTCAACCTTCTTCGAGTTAGTAATAGAAATGGGTCTGAACGCAATAATGGATCCAGGAAAGCTAAACATTTCTGAAAGGTAGACAAGATACCGAAGTCAGCACAGGGTCATTTGTGTAGATCCTTCAAGGTTTTTCCATAGAAACGAACAAGTTGATAATTTAAAATATTGTAATTGAGTTGAAAAAAAACAGCTATTTGTGCAGATGTATTCATCTGTAACTTCTTCTAAGTATAACATATTTTTAAAAGTACTATACAGTTACATCTCCGGGGCCCTTCTGGTTGTGGGGATATCTGGATTTGTAGGTTCGCAGAGAACCTGAGGAACCAAGAACCAATAACTGAGCTGCATCTTGCAATGGTATATCATTGTATACCAGGTATGCAGCAAATCAACTGGTAAAATATAAAGAGTGAAAAATATATACCAAGGAAGCCTATGTATTTCCAAAATGGGAACAGAATATAGAGTTAAGAAGCAGTGGCTGGACTATTCCCATGAGGCACACGGTCAAGACTGATCTGCATATAGCTGGGACTGAACTGGCCCGGCAAAGTGAGCTAAAGAACAATGTCTGAAAAGTTTCAGTGCTCCGTCCATCATCACCTTGTGTTTGCTTTGTTAGCCTTAAGTTGGCAGGGTATGCTGAGGCGTGGGTCACTTGCATCACCAGTCCTCTTTTCACTATTAATTTACGTCGTTTTCATTGCCCAGTGTTTACTTCCTTGATTACACGGAGTATGCACGGGTTTCATCACCTCGAATTCAACTCTCGGGTAAAAGTTCTGTTAATCTTAGGTTCTACCCATCGGGGCTAAATAATCCAACAGGTTGTAGCCGTTTTTTAAATGGGTACCATTTTCAATATTTCTATTCACAGTGATTGTATGCAAATTGACCTGACCCATTATGCTACGGGCAGCTGTTACACCATTAGGTGAGTGACAGCGTGTTTGCATTCATGATTACTTTTCGCTATATCTTCACTGCATAGTAAATTTTGCGCACTCCTTTCAGGAGGATCATACATCGCATCACCCTGCATTTCGCTTCCGATTGACTAGGTAAGAATAACTTTGGACATTCGTCACTCTGCACTTTTTAACGCTGAGCTTAATTTTTACCGTATTTTTTCTGCTCCCACAGACTGCTCATTCGTATGAGCATCTCATTGGACGTATTTTCCCTGAATTTATAATTCCTATTGGCTCAGGTGAGCATTACTTTTTTAACAAGCACAATGTTTTTGGGCACTTTTCCTTGGTTTCACCAGTAACTAGTATCATTCGCGCCCGCACTTTATTAAAACATGGGTATTCCACCCTTAAAGGTTTGCAGTCATTTTTCACTTAATTCTTTCTCTTATCATTCAGTGCACTATCTTTCACTTTAAGCTTGTTCTGTACATACAATGCTATGTGATTTGGTTCCGGATGCATTGACATATTAAACTATTTGTGGATGAGTAAAAATCCTCCATGTACAAATGTAAATAAACCACATGACTTGTATTTGTTTGCTTACAGATATGTCCCTGAGGAAGGGACCCCCAGAGTCCCAAAATGCATAGGGCTTACTCATAAGAGTTTGTCACCAATGAGAAGATACCTATATGTCTCATAAAAGACTGTGGGCCAGATGTAGGAAGCCTAATACAGGTCGGTAACGGCCGAAATTGCCGAATTTCAGCCGTTACCTACTGGTATTATGCTTTTCAGATGTAGGGGCCTGATTTAAGGATTCGGTAATTTACTGAATGGGTAATTTAAGGAATTGGTAAATTACCGAATTCTTAAATACTGATTTGGTAAAGTACTGAATCCTTAATGTAGGGAGTACTCAAATGAGTGCCTTTCCCATTTTAGGATTAGTTATTTACCACCAACTATTGGTGGTAAATATCAAAAACCCCAAAAGAAGCAATTTTTTGCAAATTATTACAGTGCCATGTGGAAGACATACATGCCCTTAGGACATGTATGTGTGCCACATGTGAACCCACCCATACACAATTCAGAGGTGCAACAGGGTTTCAAAGTGACACCCTGCCACCCTTCAATGTGTTCCCCCTTTTACCAAATCAGTATTTACCGATTTGGTAAGTCCCATTCATTCATATGGGCCTCCAGTCCCATATGAATGAATAGGAATAAGTATTTATGTTTTGAAAATGTTGTGTGATACAAGATTCCTCTTGGATACATTGTTTGTATAATATTTATTTATTAACAAATGGAAAAGTTGGCATCTCTAATGTTGCGAAAAGAATATAGACATTAATGAACTAATTATTAATTGATGTCTTGTGTTTTCTTTTGATGTAAATTTCAAAAAAAGCATTTATTGTTAATAGGAACAGTGCTACCCACATACAGGCATATTTTCCTGTTCTAATATTCTCATCAGCCTGTTGGGTTTACACAGGCAGTGGGGCAGCACCCTTTGATAAAAATAGATTATAGATGTAGAATTGTATAAAACATCTCCTACCCTTTCACTAAGACTTTTCACTATCAATTGTACACTTTGCCGCTGGGTTCAACCTAACCTGACTGATAAGGAGTGTTACCCTGAAACCGGTCTAAGGATGCTGGTTTCCGGTCCAGGGAAGACCTAGCTTGGCATTTCAGGTTGGACTGTTCCCATGATGCACAGGGTCAAGACTGATTTGCATATATTTATTTATTTATTTATTACATTTATATGGCGCAACAGCTACCCTGAGGGTTTCCCAGCGCCTTGGATCTGAGTTTGCTTAATAAGATGGAAGTAATAGAAGAAGGAAAGTGGAATTTATTTTTTGACTAACCAAGCTTTGATGCCTTTCCTGTATAGGATGTAGCTAGGTTCAAGTCGAAGTTTGAGCGGAAGTGAGTTCCACAGAACCGGGGCCAGGTAGGCGAAGGAGCGTCTGAACCTGGGAACAGCAAATTTTGACTGATGCATTGAGCAAAGGTTTCGTGAAGGAATATATTTACGCACAAACTTACATAAATAGGCAGGAGCATCCACTGTATTTATCCTGAACATGTAACAGAGTGCTTTGAATATGACTCTATTGGCTATCCTCAGCCAGTGTAGTTTTTTGAGATGTTCCACAACATTCGTTCGTCCAGGGAGATGGAGAAGCAGCCTGGCTGCCACATTTTGAATGACCTGGAGTCGGTGTATAATGTCTTTATTGGCTCCTAGATATAATATATTCCCCATAATCTAGCCTTGATCCAATTAGGGCCTGTAGTACTGTTCTCTGTGCCCCTTCCAGGAGTTGCCATAGGATTTTCCTCAGCCATCTGAGGATGGCAAAGCAGGTTGAGGCAATTTTCGCTGTTTGCACACGCATAGACAGCTTGTCATCAATTATCACCCCGAGATTGCGTGCGGATGATACCGCAACCGGGGCTGGACCATTTCCGTCGGCCAATGAATTGGTCCCCAAAGGTCCTTATGTTCTCCAAAGATGATGAGCTCTGTTTTTTTCCCATTCAGTTTTAGTTTCTTGGTATGCAACCAGTCTGCCATTCTCAATAGTCCAGAACAGAGAGAGGATGTGTTGGATTTGTCAATTGTTGATAGGGAGAACACTAATTGTGTGCCATCCGCATAGGAGTAAATTGTGAGGCCCATTTCCTCAGCTATTTTTGCTAACGGGTAATATAAATATTGAAAAGTAGTGGACTCAGTATTGAGCCCTGGGGTACCCCGTAGAGGGAGTTAAGGATGTTGAAGGTATTGTTTTTCGAAAAGACCTGGAAAGTCTGGTGTGAGAGGAATTGTTCCAACCACTCCAGAGCTTTCTCTCTTATCCCTATGTCGTCAAAAGTCTGAATCAGGGTTTCATGTGAAATGGTGTCAAAAGTGGCACTCAAATCTGAAAGAATGAGTGCCACCGCGCCACCACTGTCCAGTTCCTGGCGGATAGTTTCAGTTACCCCAAGTAGGGTTGACTCAGTAGAATGACCCTTCCTAAAACCCGACTGGGAGGGGTGTAATATCTTAATTATTGTAACAAAATCCGCTAACTGTTTTCATCACATGCTTCTCCAGAATTTTGGAAAATGTTGGCAGAAGAGATATTGTGCGGTAATTTAAGAAGTCCTCAGGGTCTCCATTAGCCTTTTTTTGCAGTGGTACTACCATTGCCCGCTTCCAGTATTCAGGAACTACTGCTTCATTTAAAGAAGCATTTAACAGTGTTCTAATAACATCTAAAATGCACAGGTCGAGCTGTTTAAAGATGTGTGCTGGCATTGGGTCCTGATTTGATGCTGTCTAGTATTTTCAGAAAAGTAGTGGTGTTTAATGGTTGCCAGGCAGTAAGTAGGTTTTACCCCTCTTGCCAGACCCACTGAGAGTAGGAGTCGATGGCGGGATAGCTGTAGAATTGCATCCTCCGTGTAAATTTGAGTAGATTTTAGATATTTTCTCATTGAAATAATATGCAATGATATTACATTGTGTGGTAGATAATGTAGGAGGTTCTGGTTGGAGAGCAGCTCCTGCTAAGTCCCTTAAAACTTTAAAAAGAGTGCTGGAGTTAATTTGTGCTTCTAAAATGGTGTTTTTTGTATAGTCTCCCTTAGCTATTTTACAAGATAGGTGGTAAGCATTCAATGCTTGTTTATATACTTCCTTACAAGTTGTGTTATAATTTCTCCTCCACTGCCTCTCTAGCTTCTTGCAATTACTTTTTGCTTCCTTTAGTTTTACGGAAAACCATGGGACTGGGACATTACATGACTTTCATTTACTCAACCTGAGTGGGATGATAGTCTGTACGGCCGAAGATAGCCAGGTGTTAACCTCTTCTTGATCTCTGACTTTGAGCTCACTGAGATTGATATCCGGTCGTGATCGTATTATCTGAGAATTAAGATCATTCATATTTAGTTGTTTCCAGTTTCTGCACCAGACCTCAGTTCTAGTCAAATCTTTTGTAATGGGTACCCAGATTTCGAAATTTATTAGATAGTAGTCAGACCATGGAATGGGAGATGCTGGCTCACATCTTACGTTATTAAAATTAGCAAAAATGGGGTCTAGTAAGTGACCTGCTCTGTGTGTGGGGCCTTTGTTCCATATTTGGATATTAAGTGCTTCTAAATCGGCAAGAAGGTTGAGGACCATAGGGCAGTTATGATCCTCCAAGTGCATGTTCAGATCACCTAGGATAGAGAACATGGATGCTTCCATCAGGAGTGGGGTGATGAACTCTGAAAGAGCCGCCCAGTTCAGACCCATATAGCTGGGTCTGAACTGGGGGGACGAAGTGTGCTAAAGAACGATGATGGATTCAACCCAGATATGTGACTGAGGGTGAGTGTCTGAAAAGTTTCAGTGCCCCGTCCATCATATCCTTGTGCTTGCAGTGGTTATTTACACATCTCGAAAACTGTGGGTACCTTTATAAGCATATGAATAACTCCGGTATGGGCTACCATTTGAAACTAAGAACAGCGTAATTAAAAATGTGGGGACCCCATAAGGAAGACAAATATTTTGATAAAGCTCCAGAGTTCAAAACTATAATGTTCTTGACCGTCTATTTGCGGCCTACAGCTAAGCAAGGTCATTTTATGGATTAGCGTACTGTCCGCTTATTAATATGATGGGTCGACTGTTGCATGGTGGCATGGATCCTACTTATTTTGTTTGCTCTCCATCGACTTGCCGTAAGAGTCTTCTGACCGCTGACATATATTTGACCCCCCGGCAGGCCAAGATTATGGACGTGCCCTTCAGCCAGCATATCGCCGCTTGCCTGCTTGAACGAATGTTCAGGTCGTTGAAAATGAGTTTTAAATGCTGTCTCCTCAGGTCCAGGACTGCTGGACAGACACATAATATGTGGGTTAAGGATTCCGATTTAAAACCACATAGTCGACAATTCGCAGATTGAAAAGACTTTTTCCAGGTTGGATGCAGGTCTTTTGTGTCATGCACACCTATTCGAATGTATGTAAAGCTCTTTTTTAACTGCAAGCTAAAGTCAGCAGTTAGATATGCTTGAGGCCTTAGTGATCTGTACGAGTTGATGACTGTCCACCCGTGCCGGCGCTTGGTAATTGCTTTTTTGTCACCCAGCAGGGATTTCTTTTTAGCTGGGGCGTTTGCAGCTTTGCCGAAGCTTACGCTATCATCCCCGTTTTCCCATACTGTTTGTAGTTCCAGCTCGGCCAAAGATGTTCCCAGGAAACTTCCCTACGAGTTCGGTGTTTCATGGGTCATCTGCTGCTTGATTTCGTCCCAGCATAATCTGTTTAAGGTGTCTTGGTTAGAGAAGCGGAATTTGTGACAAAGTTTATCGAAGCCGCACATTCCCCAGAATTTCTGGTGCTGGAGGACGAATTCCAGTCAGACCTGAGAAGGAGAGGCACATTTCTGTGACGCAAAGTTCTGGAATCTTCTGGAATCTGCAAGGAGGCACAAACTTCCACTCACCCAGCATTTACCAAAGTCTTACAATAAAAATGATACCTCCCTTGTGTTGGTAGGCCTAGTCCCCATAACAGGAAACGGCCCAAAATGCAATGCAGACACATCACATTTTTCCAGTGAAAACGAACCCTTTTTTCGCAATGAGCCTAGCTGTGGACTTTAGACCCTAGTTCCTCCGGCACCTAAGGACACCTAACAAACCTATAACTAGACATCCGGGGGAATCCAGGCACGGAGTTACTGGTGTGGATCTCACTAGATTCTGTTACCCAGAATCCCTTGTAAACCTCAAACTTTGTAAAAAAAAGAAAATCCTCACATTTCTGTGATGGAAAGTTATAGATTCTGCAGGGAGCTGCAAAGTGTTAGTCAGCCAGCCTTCCGCTAAGTCTTACGATAACAATAGTACCTCACTTGTGTGTGTATGGCTAATAACTGCAATAGGAAACGGCCAAAAACACAACGTAAACAACATCAAATTTTTCAAGTGAAAACTGGCCCTTTTTTCGCAATGTGCTTATTAGTGGATTTTGAACCCTAGCTTTGCCGGCGCCTATGGAAAACTAGCCAACCTTTACATTTTTTAAAACTAGGCATCCAGGGAAATCCAGGATAGGGTGACTTGTGAGGCTTTCACCAGGTTCGGTTAACCAGAATCCCTTTGAAAACTCAAACTTTGTAAAAGAATACACAAACTTCCAGTAATCTAGCATTCCACAAAGTCTCCTGAAAGAAAGGCACCTCACTTCGGTGGGTAGGCCTAGTACCTGAGACAGGAAAAGGCCCAAAACGCAATGTGGACACATCGCATTTTTCAGTGAAAAATTACCCCTTTTTCGCAATATACATAGTTGTGGATTTTGGACCCTAACTCTGCAGGCACTTAAGGAAACATAGCAAACCCACACATTTTTTAAAGTTAGGCATCCAGGGAATCCAGGATGGGGGACTTGTGTGGCTTTCACCAGGTTCTGTTACCCAGAATTCCTTGCAAACCTCAAAATTTGTAAATAAAAAATATATTTTCCTCACTTTTCTGCAATGAAAAGTTCTGGAATTTGAGGGTAGCCACATAATTCCAGCCACCCAGCATTACCAAAAGTCTCCAGATAAAAATGGTACCTCACTTGTGTGGTAGCCATGACAGAAAACGCCCAAAACACAACATGGACAAATCACATTTTTACCTTAAAAACTGACCCTTTTTTGCAATGTTCCTAGCTGTAGATTTTGAACCCTAGGTCGGCCGGCACCTAAGGAAACCTTGAAAACCTATACACTTTTTAAAACTAGACATCCAGGGAAATCCAGGACAAAGGTGACTTGTGTGGCTTGCACTAGGTTCTTTTACCCAGAATCCTTTGCAAACATCAAACTTTGTAAAAAAGAAAACACATTTTCCTTACATTTCTGTGATGGAAAATTCTGGAATATGGGGGAGCAACAAACTACCACCCGCCCAGCATTCCCCAAAGTCTAACAATAAAAATGGTACCTTGTTTGTGTTTGTTTCCCAAAGATTGTGGTTTACAAGGGATTATGGGTAACATAACCTGGTAAGAGCCACAACAGTCACCCCATACTAGATTCCAGGGTGTCTAGTTTTGCAAAAATATACAGTTTTGCTTGGTTTCCCTCAGTGCTGGCTGAGCTAGAGCAAGAACCCAAAATCCACACCTAGGGACATTGCAAAAAATTCTGTTGAAAAAAGTGATGTGTTCACATTGTGTTTTGGGCTATTTCTTGTCATGGGCACTAAGCCTACTCACACAAGTGAGGTATCATGTTTATTGGGAAGCTTTTTAGAAAGCTGTGTTGGGGGACGTTTGTGGATCCACACAGATTCCAGAACTTTCCAGAACAGAAATGTGTGGAAAATTTAGTTTTTTTACAAAGTTTGTGGTTTGCAAGGGATTCTGGGTAAAACAGCTAGTGAGAGCCACACAAGTCACCGCATCCTGGATTCCCCTGGTGTCTAGTTTTCAAAAATGTATAGGATTGCTAGTTTTCCTTAGGTGCCGGATGAGATAAGGTCCAAAATTGACAGTTAGGCACATTGCCAACAAAGGGTCAGTTTTCACTAGAAAAATGTGATGTGTCCACGTTGCATTTTGGGCTGTTTCCTGTCACTGGCACTAGACCTACTGACACAAATGAGGTACCATTCTTATTAGGAGACTTGGGGGAATGCTGAGTTGGTGGGAGTATGTTGCTCCCCTTAGATTCCAGAACTTTCCATCACAGAAATGTGCGGAAAATGTGTTTCTTTTACTAAGTAGGTTTGAGGTTTGCAAGGGATTCTGGGTAACAGAACCTGGTGAAAGGCACACTAGTCACCCCATCCTTGATTCCCCTTGGTGTCTAGTTTTAAATAATGCACAGGTTTTCTAGTTTTCCCAAGGTGATGGCTGCGCTAGGGCTCAAAATCTACATACAGGCACATTGCGAATAAAAGTCAGTGCCTAGTGGCTTTCTGCCTCCTAGGGGGATGATTGAAGTCTATGGCCCCATCTGCCTCCTCGGGGGCAGAAAGTCTGTGATATTTTTTGGGTAGGGGCATTGGCATGCCCATTTGGGGCTTCTCCCACCATTGAAAAACGAATCCTTGGTGCCTAGTGAGGTTTATGCCTTCGGGGGCAGATAAGGGGCTATTGACCCCAGCTGGCTCCTGGGGGGGGGGGGCAGAAAATACAGTGGCATTTTTTAGGTGGGGGCCTTTGCATGCCCATTCTGGGCAGCTCCCACCCTTGAACTTTGGAGAAAAAAATCCCTGGTGCTTAGTAGGGTTTCTGCCCCTTGGGGGGGCAGATAAGTGGCTATTGCCCCCAGATGCCTCGCGTGGACAGAAAGACTTTGGTCATGTTTTGGGGGCACTGGCAGGCCCATTTTGGACACCGCCACCCCAGTAATAAATTTTAAAAAACGAATCCCTGGTGCCTAGTGGGCTTTCTCCCCATGGGGGCAGATCAGGGGCTATTGCCCCATCTGCACCCTGGTGGTGGCAGAAAGACTTTTCCTTTTTTTGGTGGGAAGGGTGGGGGCATTGGCATGCCCATTCTGGCCAGCCCCCACCCCCTCCTAAAAAAATAATCCCTGGTGACTAGGGTGCTTTTTGCTTCCTGGGGTGGCATATTTGGGGTTACGGCCTTCATATACCCCCCAAGGTGGGCAGAAAGCCTGAATATGACACTTTTTGATAAGGGAAGCAAAAGTGTTTGCCCTCAGGGGCGCTCCCCCTACCCTGGTGCCTAGTGGGTGGATCCTGCTTGGGGATTGCCCTCCTGGGGCAATCCCGAACAGGGGATCCACTAGGGAAGGGTACCACTGGAAAGGGTAGAGTCTCCCCTTTCCAACGATACCTCTCCCATATATTTCGGTGCTCAGGCTGAAATAGCTCTACCAGCACTGAAACAATGTAATGAAAACAGCACACCATGTGCGTGAAAGTCACACCATTGGGAAGAAAAAAGCATTTTGAGGTTGGGGAAACTCTTCCCCACCTCCTGAGACAAAAATAAAATAAGGTAAACCCCTCTGCTGTCTGCAGCAGAGGTATTTTGTGCGCCTGTGCAAATGATGGATGGTTCTGTCATGAGCACAAGAGCCCTGGCGCTCATGACGGGACCATGCCGTCATGAGCACTCAAGTAGTTAAGACTAAACTCCTTTAGTGTAGTTTTGTTGATATCGTCCAATGGTTTCTGGAATGGGTTTGAACTTTCTAGTGTTTTAGTATCTGACTCAGTACAGGATATAGCATTTTTGACAAGCACCAAAGGATAAAACATATATGTATTCATTTAATTTTTTGATTTATTTATTTACTCATTCATTTTTATATGGCACGATCTTTACCTGAAGGTGTCAAAGCACTTTACAATAGAACCAGTTACATTCCATATGAACTTCAGAGTACATGAATAACATATAAGTTACAAACAAATAAACTCTAAGCTCACATAAGAATGTATGTATAAAAGTTGACTACAAATACTAGTGGTTAGAGTTAAATATATACAATTTGCAAATTCACTCAAGATTACATTTTAAGAAGTAATTAGGGATGGACAGTTATATATTACATATTTACAGAGCATGATTTTCTCGCTGTCATTCAGCGAGACCTTCAGGGTGCTGTTGCACTCACAGGCGGTGTCTTGGGCCTTGAGTGATGGCCGTAGGGGTAGAAGGCTGGGTGTGGTGGGCAGAGGTGGCATGCTGATCTTGAGCTCATGCTGGGCTCCAGATGCAGGAATGGGGAGAAGGTTCTGGGCAGGCGGAACCCCTAAAGTCATTTTTTTACTACTGTACGTGAGGTTACCTTATTACGTTTGATGAGTGATAACTTTTGATTGTGAGCAGGTAACAACTTCCGGTTTACATTCAAATTAATTGTAATTTAAGTCTGTTTCAATAGTAAAGTCAGAGTTTAATTCACATTTTTGCAAATGCTACTTTAAGGATGTAGGCATTTTCTTTTCCTAACCATGTGTGCCGCCTTCTGCTAGTTTCCTGGGTAACATTCCTGTGAATAGCTCTGCTGTTGAGGTTTGTGTATTCATTACTTCTAGACAGTCAAACAAAGGGTATTAGATGTGGACAGGATGGGCCATTACTGCCAGGATGATTGGGGGCATAGTTGTACCCAGCCTCACTTTCATTTCAAAGAGCTTTGCCTCCAATAAGCACAAAGTCTTTTATCATCCCTGACTGTTTTGAGCCTTAACAGGGCAAGGGAAAAACCTTCCAGAATCAGATGTGGGGGTGATATAGGGAATCCCTCTTTTTGAAGGCTGGCATGAGGTTTAAATATTGGACCTCTGGAGCCACTCTTTGGTATTATTATTATTATTATTATTATTATTATTATTATTATTATTATTATTATTATTATTATTATTATTATTATTATTATTAATATTAATATTATTATTATTATCATTATTATTATTATTTAGTTCTTACATAGTGCCTAGCAAAGCATCTTAGTCCGCCCTCAGCGCGGGACTGTTTCTTTATTCAATTATTGCTGCCTACCTGGGACATTTGCTGTTGTCTTGCTGCTGGATGGGGTGTTGACCCCGCGTGGAACTGTTGCTGGGCGCCACCCCTTCTAGAATGCACAGACTCAGAAAGGGACTACATCCCCCAGAATCCTTTAGTGTTGCGCTCCTGCCAAGTCACAATATAGCGCCGGGAGGGACTTAAAAGCATCTTAGTTCGCGCCCGTCAGAGCCCGAAGGAGGCTGGACTGGGCCTATCCCTTAACATCCCACTTAAGACCCGTTCTCTACTGTCCATATATTTTTAGCATTACTGGGGGGACCGGCTTAATTAAACGATTACTGGTCATATTGGGTAAGCTCTCTACCGGAGATAGTTATAACCATGAGTAAAAGAAAGAAGACTCATACTGAGAGTAAGGGTTCACATGACTCACAAACTGGGGGACAATCATCACTGCTTTCATATTTGGTGGGAGCCATGGGTGTGCTAGAAAAACAGATTATTAATGTGGAAGAGACCCTAGGGAGAGAGCTAGGAAACCTTGATGTAGAACCCATAGTACATACACAATCCCAAGATGCACCCGAGAGAGAAATCAACATCTGGGCTAGAGTAAAAAATGGGTGCGTACAACAACCGCTACTGGAGATTGAAGCGAGCTCTTCTGATGAAGAGGCAGAGGTATAACCCTGGAATAAACGCTCTGAGAATCCCGTAATCAAGGAGGGAGGCGATAACAACTTGATCACAAATACTAGCGCTATTATTATAAGCTCCCCAAGGAGCCTCATAATAGAAAAAGGCCCAAGGTGAAACAATCTGCTGTACAAATGGCTTCCCGCAGGACTAATAAAAATTCTGGTAAAACGAATCACGCCACGCAAACAGAGCGCAATATTATCACAATTGAAAACCTTACGAAGGGAATAGATAGTCTTCGTAGCACTCTGGCTGAATCCCTACAATCCTTGGCCAATAGAGTAACTAGCTTGGAGGTAATGGTTAAAGAGAGTAAACATATAACAAAAACAGATAAAGTTAACCAGACCTGGCCTGGTTCTCACAAGAAAATTACACACGATACAAACCTCATTGCCGACCCATCAACGGTAAATTCAATATCTCCTTCGGAGGACCACAAGCAAACTAATCCCAGATCCAAGATCCATAAAAGCACATTACCCCTACATTCTAATTCAACAAATCCATTCATTACGAGACCCGCCCTCAATGAATTTGAAAGACCCGTCCCTATCCTCAAGGGTCGAACTAACCAGAATGCCATGGCCACAAGGGATTGTTAAATGTAACCCCTGCCGCCACTCCATATTTGGTGGTACTGGCAAATGTGCCCATACTAGCACAGACAAAGTATGAAACCTGGAGGGTACTCAGAAACAAATCTCTACATTGGTTGGGTAATCAAACTGGGCAAAATAATGAACTATTCAGTTGCTTTAAAATGGCAAGAAGGGTAGCGTGGGTGGGAAAGGAAAACAAGACCTCCCATGGCGATTGTATTGCCTTGACCTTCAGCGATCCCAGACTTGTCCATGATATTCTATTGCGCACTAGACATACTCCTATACATTATAATTCCATAAGCATTATTCCGTTGGGGGCTTTTGATCCCCCATATTAATTTATAGGCAGGATCCCTAATTACCATATATCACAAGCCACATACACACCAAGACGGAGCATTCCTTTATTAAATCGTTATGAGGTGCCATCAGGCATGGACGGCCAGGATTGACAAGGGGAGAATAGAAAGGGGGAGCAACTTCATGAGATGATTATTTCCCCACCGATAGAACAACACGGGCTTCAGAGGCAGGGCCTTGTAATAACCCCAGAAATAAACTTTAAGGACAATGTCCCGACCAAAATAACCAAGACTACTGACCAAAATAAAATATTCACAGATAATAAATCTAAAACTAAAGTGCCAAGTCATCAGGCAGAACCCCTATTCATAATAGGACCACCATTTACTGAGGGCATCAAAGATGGCGTCATCATAGAGAATGGCGACAGGGCCCCCGCAAAAGAGATGAAATCCAACAATAATATTCTATGCTGGAATGTCGCGGGGTTGGAAGACATAATAACTCACTCCCATGGCTGGATATTGTAACTAAGTATAGTATCCTCTGCCTTCAGGAAACATGGTCCATAAATGACCTACATATCATGGGTTATCAAACTTTTAATACATCAGCAACTGCAAGCACACAAGGCAGAAATAAGGGGGGGCTGTGTACATATATTTCGACCACGGTGGGGATCAAAGTAGCCAAGTTCTTGGCAACAGAGCATTACCAAATTATACTAACTACCTGGGGAGACCTAAAAAATATGACATTAGTGAATTTTTACAACAACATCCCAACACTACTATTGGAAATGTTATAAATAACCCCATGTCTAACCTACTTAATTTGGAAGAACGGATGGTTGGAGACATGGTCTTGTTATGGGTAGGCGATTTTAACTGCACCTCATGCCCTCGTGGTACTGCTGGATTTGCGGCCTAGGCGATAACAAGGAGGATGCTCCTACCCACTTCACCCACTCCAAACTGGGGGACTTGTTAAACAACCTGATTTTCCACTTTAATTTGTCACATGTTAATGAATTATGCTCACCTATTATACCTTTCCGGCCTACCTTTAATGGGAGAGGGTGCAATTCGATTATCGATTTCGCCCTCTTACACTCGAGGTACTCAGGGTTGGTAATAACCTGGGGAATACTCAACACTACCCAAAGCGATCATTACCCAATCTCGACTGCCATAAAACTTAAGGGTTTCGAACAAAAATCGATCGACAACCCTCCATACAACCCATCAATAAGGCTGGCCAGTAGAAATGGATATTCTATCAAATGGGACAAAGTGGAGCCCGTGGCTTTCCTTCAAAACTAGTTAAAAACACTTATGAGGATAGGGAAAACTGCCTCTCACAAAAAGAGGAACCCCATATAGTTATTGATTCCTTTATTAAAATCTTAGCAGAATCAAAAACACTGCTAACTAGGGTACATCGCCACGGTGCGAACAATGGCCACGGCTGGTTCCCCGAGGGTTGCACTAAGGCACTCACTAGCTTGAAAAATGCCCTACGTGCTTCCCTGAGATTCACCAAATTAATTCGGAGAGCCAGAAAATCCTACCATACTGCCATAACCCGTAGGAAAAAACAATTAAAAGCAGGACTCATGGCTGGCACTCCACAAAGCATCCCAGAGAAAAGGCAATAATGGCTTTTGGAAGGCGGTTATGCCTTGTTTCTACAAAGTAAAGAGGCTGATGTAATTGATCTCGCCATTCCAGGTGAAACCTGGGTGACACAATTCAAAGGCTTATATGACAAGGTCATTATAGTAGAACCCAGAATTGCAACTGAAAACGATTTGAGCGAAACTGTTGAGTACAACCCACTCAGTGCATTTCCTCTGGGCATCGTATTCGAATGCGAAGAGGTTATTAGGGCAATAAAGGAAAGCCCTCCAGGTAAAGCACCCGGCCCAGATTGCGTCCCTATAGACGTCTACAAATCTGAGATCGACCTATGGGCACCTTTGCTTACCAATGTGCTAAATTCTTCAAATAGCTCTGGATTCATCCCAACCTTGCCAGATGCAATCGTGGTACCGATTTTTAAAAAAGGGGACAGGAACGATCCCACCTGCTACCGCCCGATATTGTTACTCGATGCACTGATGAAGGTGGCTGGGTGGATAATTTTAAACAGGATCCAGGATTGGGGGGAGGAACATGATGTAATCTTTAACCTACAATACAGTTTCCAGGCAGGCAAAGGCACAATAGAACAGGGCCTCAATTTGGCACTAGTAATAGCTAAATACACGCAGGCTAAAAAAGGAAACCTCTTTGTCACTTTCGTGGACTAAAGCTCCGCCTTCGATTGTGTGGACCGCGAGATGTTATGGTCAATACTCAGCGACATTGGCTTAGATAGACAAATCCTTTCATTCAAAAAAGAACTTTATAGGGGGGCAGGCGACAGAGTTCGATATGACAGGAAGGGCGAGTGCTCAGAGAAGTTTGAGATACGAAGAGGTGTGAGACGGGTGCATTCTAGCACCCCTGCTTTTTACCTTCTATATCAATTCCATCGGCCAACACCTTAGCGAATCCCAGCATGATTACCCAACAATAAGGGGAAACCAGTACCAATACTTTTATATGTGGATGACGCTGCAATAATGTCTCGGACCAGGGTTGGCCTGCAAAGGGCAGTAGTTACATTTACTGACCACATGAGAGGCAGAGGCCTTAAAGTAAATGTCTCTAAAGTCTCGAGAGTACCAATAGATTTTCCTACCTAGGAATTAACTTCGATAGAAAGGGCACATGGCAGGCAGCTGTGACTGCAAGGTGTCTAGCCTTCTCTAGGGCCGCAGGAGCATTGACTAACTTTGCTGAAAAATTGCCAGGAAGACCAGTTGGAGAACTTCTACAGATCTATAAATCCAAATGTGTATCACCGGCACTTATGGAGCAGGTCTCTGGGGGATAGAACACGCAGAACACATCCAACTTCATGAGAACCACTATATTCGTTACCTATTGGCAGCCCCAATCTATAGCTACTTCTGTTTCTCACAATGAATTGGGCCTCCCATATATTTCTGATACTATCAAAACCTCCACCTTACTACTGTGGCATAAAGTATGGGTAACACCTGAGACAAGCCTAAATAGAGACGTCATCAAAGACTGCCTTAAGTTAGACCTACTGGGCAATATAAAATGGTTTAACTACATAAAACAAATGCTCAATGACATTGGGCACCCACATTTTTTGTGAATCCTGCAAGTATGGAAGCCGTGTCTAGAAACACACAAAAAAATGTCCCTTGAGCATCTAGACAACAAGAGGTGGCTTTTGGAAAAGGCTAAATGCACAGTCATTGAGAACCATCTAATGACCATCAGCAGCGGGGTCCAGCAGTATTTACTGCTAGAACCAAGTCCCTTTGCTCGCATGCTGCTGACCCGCTTCCGCGCGGATACCTTTTACAGATTGATTACCTTCCCAGAATGTAATGATTGGACAAGGGAAAGAGTAATTTGTCCGTGTGATGAAATCTCATATCAATCCAATATTCACTGTGTATTGTTTTGTACATTTTATTCAATCTCGAGGGAGAGATTCCTGAAACCTATACTAAAGGCCTGGGGCCTACGCTCTTGTTGAGTGGCCTTCCATAAGCTAAAACTATTAGAAAATGAATATGCCATCAAAGCAGTATCTTCTTATCTAAAACCTGTCATTAGGTTCAGGAATTCAATGTAATATACATGGCCACTGCTGTTCAATATCAGAACATCTTTGGAAAAGTTTGTATATAGTGTATAAAGAAAGTGTAACCATCTTAGATTTAACACATATTCATACATGTCTAACTCTTTTTTTTTTATACTGGCCATGAAAATTGCACCGAGTGGAGTGATTCCTTAATAACTACAGGCCTTGTATGACTTGTATCACAGAACCTCTCCCTTCTTTTATATTATCACATTTTATGTACAGATCTCTTTTTAATGCGTTTTTAAATCAACGCTTTTATGATTTTGTGTTTAAAAAATCGAATAAAGCTAAACTGACTGACATAGTGGCTAGCTACCTATGAGGGTTTCCCAGTGCTTTGGTGGCATATAAGGCGACTATGACATGAGAGCTAAAATAGCCACATTTCAGTTCCTCGCAAAAGGTAGTTAGAGAAGCACAGCTTCTCAGGGTCTCAGGGCTTTAGGGACTCAGGGAGTGTGTTACATTGCTAAAAACAAGGACAGAGAAGGAAAGGCCATCAATCAAGGTACATACAAATCTGTTGCTTGAATGCAATGTGCAAGAGGGGTGGTAGGGCACCACCAGTTTTTACAAGTATCAAGGTCCAGAGCCAGAGTTGATTTTGTGCATAAAGATTAGAGCCTTGAAATTGATTTGTTTGTCCACTATGAGTAGGTGAAGGTCGCAGTGGAGGTCAGACACAGAATAAGCTTGGGGAGCCAGACCAGAAACCTGGCAGCAGAGTTCTGGGTCACTTGGAGGCATCTTATCACCGCCTTATCAGTCTCTAGATGCAGAATGTTGCTATAGTCTTGTCTTGATAGAATCATGGCCTGGATAACTGTCCATTGGGCTGAAATACGGAGCATACACAGGATCTTTTTAGCTATTTCATAATGATTAAACCGTTAGAGGCTACTTTATCCACTAGAGATGTCATGGACACGGTGGAGTCCATCCAAAAGACTATGTTCCGCACCTTATGGGTAGGTTCGGGGGGAGCCCCCAATGTGGTAGGCCAGCGTTGAGGTCCCCAAAGCTGGGGATTCTCAACCAATACCATTACCTCGGTCTTATCACTGTATAATTTTAGAGAGTTGTAATCAGCCATATGGAGACAAGACCAAGGCAGCAGTTTAGATCCCCCGAGTCAAATTACTTCTCGGACGACAGAGAGAAGATGATTTGAGTGTCGTCCGTGTTTGAAAACAGAGTGAGACTGCAGCTTTCCTGTAAGTCCACCAAAGGATGGACGCATATGTCAAATAGCATAGGTAGGGCAGAACCTTGCAGATCTCCCAGGACAAGGAAGAGTGAGCTGGACACTGCATTAGTGGAAAGGACCTGGAAAGTGTGATCTGCAAAGTAGAAGGTCAGCCATGCCTGAGCCATGACAGCTTTAACATAGTTTTTAAAAAGTAGTCTTGATCTGATGATTTTGTTTTAAAATGTTTTAATTAATTACCCTTGAATGTAAGTTATATAGGGTAAAAATGTTATAGTAAAGGAATATATATATATATACACACACACATATTAATATTGATAACATTATATGTATATGTATATATATATATATTCACTGAAAAAACCATAGGTTATAGACCATATATAGTTAGGAATTAGCATTTACAAAACCTTGAAAATTCACTGAAAAAACCATGGGTTATAGACCATATATAGTTAGGAATTAGCATTTACAAAACCTTATTTTACTCACACAAAACCATTGAAATTTCATATATAGTTAGTTGCACTAACTATATATCGCGCACCCGCAATCCACTGCTGATCATGTCACATATTACATCATTCATGACATGATCAGTGACATCACTGATGACATCACTGATGACATCATTGATGACATCTCAAATGACATCACTGATGACATCACTGATGACATCCCATTTGACATTACTGATCACATCACTGATGACATCATTAATGTGATAATACGGTGAACCTCTTCAGACTCTAATATAATCTTAGATACACTCAGAGTAAATAGATACTCATAGACTGTCACTCATCCATGGAGTTACTCACACACCTAGTCAGTCATGCAAAGAATCAATCACACTTCCATTTCCTCAACTATACAGTTATAGACACCTTACTTATTCAAACATATACTAACACATATTTACTCTCTTATACAATCCCTGATACAAGTTCACAATGATCCATACAGCCACTCACAAATTCACTGGCTCTTATGCACTGTTATTTATATATGTCAACTCTCACATGTACTGTGTTTTACATATGTACTTACTTTGACATGCAGCACTGAGATATCCATTCACTCACCAATACACTCATGCACACAGTCAACCGCCCATACAGCTGTTTCCACATGCACTTTTGAACCCATACATCTAGTGAATCAACTGCTCACACATCTATGCACAGAGTCATACACCTCCCAGCCACCCACACACACACTCAGTCTCCCATACAAATACTTGGGCAACCAATCAATAACCCATATACTTAATCATAAAGCTACTGATCAACACATGCAGCAGTTTACAGAACAACAGACATAATGATGCACAAATTAAGACAGTTTAGTCACTAACCCATGCACTCAGTGAGACACATTTAATCACTCACTCATACAGTCAGTCATGCACCTACTAAATCCTTCATCCAGACACTTATACATCCACTCATTCTTCAATATGTAAGACATATTTTGACTTTTACAGAAACACACAGTCACTGGATGTTGTCATCAGTGATGTCATCAGTGATGTCATTTGAGATGTCATCAGTGATGTCATCAGTGATGTCATCAGTGATGTCACTGATCATGTCATGAATGATGTAATATGTGACATGATCAGCAGTAGATTGCGGGTGCCCGATATATAGTTAGTGCAACTAACTATATATGAAATTTCAATGGTTTTGTGTGAGTAAAATAAGGTTTTGTAAATGCTAATTCCTAACTATATATGGTCTATAACCCATGGTTTTTTCAGTGAATTTCAATGGTTTTTTAATATCAAATATCAAAAGCTGTAAAATGTCAAGTACGTGGTAGGTAAAAACATTTTCGTTTTTATGCACGCTGATGTGCTTTGAACGCTGCCCCCCCCCTCCTCCTCTTTTCTTTTAGGAGTATTCTCTCTTTGCAGATAGTGAAGGGTAGGTAACACAGGCCTTTGCCCCCGTTGTAATCCGTCGTGCCTGCTTCCCTCTCCATTTGATTGATTGTTATCCAAGCATTTATTGTTTTGGAATTGGTTCTCTTTGGTTCATTCTCTATTTACAAACAAGCACAGAGTCGCAATACTCTGTTTAGTCTTTGCAGATAGTGAAAAATCGTTAAAAAAACAAAAGGAATCAACCAAAATCAGTAGGCCACTAATGGGATCTCTTTTTGACCTCGCTAAAATAGAAACATTATGAACAACTCCTCATGAGAAATACGAAACTAGTGAGAGGAACTGAGCTCGACACCATGATGGCTGCAAGACAGCTCGGCTCCGCCGCCCAGCCCACCCAAAATAACGAGAAACACTATGCAAATATTATAAATATATACAACACACCAGCAAAGTAACAGGGTAAAACGTTTTATTAAATAACTATTTACATGGCAGCCTGCTGCAACATCGATCCAAACAAGCCTTTGTATTTGGGGCTCAAAATCAACAAGTAACAGGGTAAAACATTTTATTAAATATCTATTTACATGGCAGCCTGCTGCAACATCGATCCAAACAAGCCTTTGTATTTGGGGCTCAAAATCAACCATCAATAGTAAGATTTTCATAGGTGAGTGTAGGTTCATGGTTTTCCACTAAAAGCCTGGAGTGGGAGTGAAAGAACAATAACTAGGTAAGAAGGAAGGCAGAGGTTGTGGTAAGGTTGTGGTATGTTGCTTGGTCCCTGAAATGCTTCGATGTCACTGCCTTGCACAAATGGCATAAGTCCTGGATGTTGGGTGCCATAGTTGAGGGTTCCGAGCAGCGCTTGTAACACTGTCTGAAGCTTATTTGCACCTGCTGCAGCTTCACTATTCTCAAAGTAAGTTAGGGCTGTTTGTGGACCTGACCGCATTGGAAAACAATGTGATGCAGTGCCTCCCTGAACCGCTTGACGGAGGCCCCCGAGATAATTGCGCCTGCTCCATACCTTGTCCCACAATCCGTTTGACCTGAAGACACGTCCTGCGGTGCCCTGGTCCGACCATCACATATACCTGCGCCAGGAGACGGCGTGGGGTGCACTAGAAGGGAGAGGCGGCGCGAACGAGCCTCCCCCACCTCCCCAGGTGGAGGTTTCTCAGCTACACCCCAGCGCTTCACTCGACCAGCTGACTTGCGCCCGCTCTTGCGACACAGTGCCTCGCTCGGCCAGCTGAATTGCGCCTGCTCTTGCTATTACAACGTCTCACCCGCCATCCAACGGAATTGCACCCAATCTTGCGGTACAGCGACAGGCGGCTGCTACGGAGCTCACGAAATGGAGGTCGGCTCCACAGACTTGGGCCTGGCCTGCAAAGATGGCTCTGGGCAACCATGGAACTCGGACGCTTTACTGCTAGGGCATAGGCCCCATTCCCAAAAGAGTCCCCTCAGCCTTGAAGATTCTACAACAGTCACCGGGACCCCCGACTCCCGTAGACTTCCGGTGGGGAGCGACTGCCATTATTGCTCGCGGAATGGCCACGACGTAGCCACGAGATGGTGGTGCTCTCATGCTGACGACAGCTTCAGTCTGAAACATCCAGAAACACTGTAGACTACCAATTCGATCAGTTCCAGTGGAGCCCCAACGTGACCCTGTAGAGAAGAACTTGCCCTCCCCTCTTTGAATGATGGTTCTTGTTGTCTGTCCCTTCTGTTGTCATTTAACAGAACTTTTTGGACTGCTGAAAGGGGTTGTGTTCCGACCGCTGGTTGGTGGAGACATTTTGACTATATTCTGGACCTGCGTTGTCGCGTAATGCGTCATATGACGCGCCGCGTTAGGGCACCCGGAAGTGCTCCGGTGCACGAGGCGCAGCTTCCCAGAAACGATCCAGGGCGCGGCGCGCAGCGCGTAATGTAAGCATAACAGGTCATGTGACTTGTTAATAAAACTTTTCATTGGTTTATTTTACTTTTGTTTTTCTAATGATAGAAGGCTTGGTCATATGACCTAAAAATAACACTTTTCATTGCTTTCGAACATTTTTTTTTCCCCAAATGATGAAAGCCCCACCTTTTTTTTTCTCACTCTGACTTGTAAAGCAAAGGACCCAGATGCATTTACAGTTTATCACTAACAATGTTCCAGGCTAATGTATTTTCCCGGGAAATTTACAACTGACCTGCAAGTAAAATATTCCTATTTCGAGAAAAAGGGCGCTTCTTCGTCCCATGAGGGAGCCGTTGAACAAAAGAGGCTCGGCCTGCTGTCTTAGTCGCTGATAGGCATGAATATCGGATTCTTATCAATCACTTTATGTTGCAGGAGGGGAAAACACAACAGCCCTTGACCATTTATCTTTACTGCGTTCCTGCGTATTATACCTTTTAACCGTCATATAATCGGGCTGCTTTATTTCACTTGCCTTTTACTGATTCAAAAACAGTGGCTATTATTCAAAACTTCACCAATCTAGGTACTACTACCATGTTTTGTTTTAAAAACCTTTATTGTGAAAATGTCAGTATACAAATACGGGCCTATAACCACGTGGGCCGGCCACGGAGCAAACTGGAATCGTATATGATGAGGGGACATTTACACTGTAGAAGAACGTAACGGGGGACCCATTAGGTTGCAAGAACTAAGGTGTCTAACAGTTGCGGAATCGGTGGACGTACATTTTATAATTAAAGTACTACAGGGCCAGTTACAATAAAATTATCTAGATATACATTTGCGGGCAAGTACCATGGGTGACGTTAATTCGAACTTTCAATAGTACAGTAATCAATAACACATCAGAACTTAATATCAATAGGGATGTCCAAATGTTCAATCAGTACTCGCCCCGCCCGCCATGTGCTTCAAAACTGCATACGTATCTCGTGATATCAAGGTTGGGCAACCAGTACACAACAAGGAGTTACGAGTCCCATTTATACCGGCACCATTTTGGGCGAGGCCGGGCCGGTCCAGGATATAGTCAAAATGTCTCCACCAAACAGCGGTCTTTCGGCAGTCCAAAAAGGTTCCGTTAAATGACAACAGAAGAGATAGGCAACAAGAACAATCAGTCAAAAGAGGGGACGCTTTCGGTAATGGGGCCCATGCCCTAGCAGGCAAGCGTCCGAGTTCCAAGGTGTCCCAGGGCCATTTTAGTCGACTAGGCCCAAATCCGAAGAGCCGGACGCCATTTTAAGAGTCCTGTGGCAGCCGCCTATCGCTGCACCGCAAGAGTGGGCGCAATTCACCTGGATGGTGGGCGAGACGCTGTAGCCGCAAGAGCGGGCGCAACTCAGCTGAATGGCGGATGAGGCACAGTGCCGCAAAAGTGGGCGATAAACAGCTGAATGGCGACTGAAACGCTAAAGGGGCGCCCCACTGCAGCAGAGGAGCCTCCACCTGGGGAGGCGGGGGAGACCCGTTCGCGCCGCCTCCCCCCCCCCCGGGGTGCCCCATGCCTTTTTTCGGCGCAGCATTGTAGGATGCCAAGACCAGTGCGGCAACTTACTGGACATCACCTAGGTGCCGTCTGGACCTTCGGCCTATTCGCACAACGGACCGCTACTGACGCCACCTCACAGGCAGACGGATTTTGCCGACTAAAAGACAGACCAAAGCAGCCCATTGATGCTTTGTTTAAATTTTTTTTTTAACGTGTTTACTTTGTTGGAGCATTGTATATATTTATAAGTTATTAAAGTGTTATAATCCTACTACTTTGTTGGAGTGCTATATATTTTTAATGTGACACATAATTGTGAAGACTTTGATGTACAAAAAGGCATCCCTGGAATCTTCCGCTTCAGGCTCGGTCCCACACACCCTCACAGTGAGAATACCCTCCCCTCCCCAATCACATTACAGGATCGTTATCAGATAGTAGGAACGCGTGTGGTGTGACGGATGTCATGGGGTGGGGGCCTTGATCTACTGTAACTCCTTTGAAGAGAGGTGATTCTTTACAGTTGGGGCCATAAACTACATCCGCAGGGCTAGGTGATAGCCTGGGACTGGCCTGGACAACCAGACACAGAGGAAGAGGAGTGTCAGAGGGTGCGGTAGTGAATAGGGTGAAAGGGAGGTGTCGGGCGGGCACAGGGTGTGATTCTCAGGGAAGAGCAGCGCAGATGGGGGGAGGTTTATAGCCCATGCATGAGAGAGAGAGCGGGGGTGACCAGTGCATGGGGGAGATGCTTGCGAGGGTGGGGAGCCATGCTGAGGATCGGCGGCGTGCAGAGAGTGGGTCTGGTCAAGGCATCTAAAATGGCTGCCGTGCACGACAAAAGTGTGGCATTGGAAAAAAGGCAAGATGGCGCAGACAATGTTTATCAATACGGATTAATTTATAACAATTATTTTTAACAATATATTTACTCGCAGTGACAAAATGGCGGTCAACACTTCCTGATTTCCTTCGAATCGAACGTTAACAGACGTTACGAAGCGAAAAAAAAAAAAATAGCTCACGCGCAGCCGCTGGGAGACATGTATCAACATATATGAGCATCCTCAACCACCCTCAGAAAACATAGGGGGTCAGGATACGTCTCCCGTACCCCCTTATACCCATTTCTCACATTGTTTTTCCTCCATCTTGTAATTTATCTAAAACGAAACACAAAATGGAGAATTCCCGTTTTGCGACCCGGTTCGCTACCCGGTTCGCGAACCGGAAAACGCTTCTACCGCGAAAAATCACATTTTTTTTATTTGCCCCACGGGACCCTTTAATAACCCCAACATCATTCCTAGGGGGTCAAGAAGGGTCTACATTTCCCCCTTTCATTAAATTCCCCCTTCGTTTTTCTCCTCCTCTTGTCTCTCGATCCTACTGAGAGACAAGATGGCAGCCATTCCGGACTGTTTAGAATGTTGACAGACACCGGAGAGCCAATCAGCTTCGCTTCGCAAAGTTCCGTTACGCGTAAAGTTCGCGAACCAGAGCGCTACCCGGGACGCTGTCACAGATATATCTGTTTTTTAAAACATTATTTTCCCAAAATCCACTGGAGCACATATATTGAGACCTAGCAAAGGCACATCGGGCTAACAGTCCCTACAATTTTGCCAAGTTTCGTGCAAATCCATTCAGCCGTTCGAGCTAAAAGTGAGGCCAAATGCCCTATGGAAAAATGAAATGGAGAAACGCGTTTTGGGACCCCCCTTTTTTCTCGGCCCCCCCTTGACAAAATCCCCCCATACTTTTAGGGGCTGCTCAGAAACAAAATGTGCCATTTTCCTGAAAATTTCAGCCGATTCCGTCCACAAACGCCAAAGTTATTAGACATAGAATTTTCAAAAGTCCCATAGAGAAAAAATCCTAACTATATATACCTACTGGCGACCGTGAACAAGAGCACAAGTTGCTCGAAACGCGTCACCTGAGAGGTTTGAATTAAAATCTCCCTTACTGCAGCCTTCGTGGTCCGTGTCTTCATTTCTGGCAGGAGTGCGCTGTTTGAAGATTTGCATATATATATATATATATATATATATATATATATATATATATATATATATATATATATATATATATATATCCAATACAAATGCCCCCAGCATTTCGAAGGTGTCTACATGTCCTAGAAGGCATTGCGGTGGCACTAATTAGGAGGGGCTGCTGCGAGGACATGTGAGGCTAATTAAAACCGAGGAATGATCACTGCAAGCCTCAGACATGTTTTTTCGAGTTGCCCAGGAAGAAGGTTTCACACACGTTATAGTTAGGAATTAGCATTAAAAAAACATGCAAATTAATAAAAAAACCTAAGGTTTCACACGTTATAGTTAGCTGAACATTTCTCTCATACAAAACCTTTGAAATTCCTCTGTTATAGTAAGCTCAGCTAACTATAACTTGCACGCCCGCAATGCACTGCTGATGACGTCACATATCACTCAAGACATGATCAGTGACATCAGTCATGACATCACTGATGACGTTTCAAATGACATCCCTATTGACATCACTGATGGCATCATCCAGTGAAGGTGTGTCTTTCTGAAAAATATTTTTTTTATATATGTATATCTAAAGGTCGATTGAAGAATAAATGGGTAAATAGGTATCTAAATGGATGTTTTTTTAATAAAATTGATTGTATAACTGACTTATTAAATATATCTTAGTGAATAGGTGTACTAGCGAGTAATCTTTAAATATTTAAATATCTGTATCAGTGTCTCACTTTGTATATAAGTGGCTGCATGGGTTGGTGGGTAGCTACATGAGTGTGTATATGGGTTATTAGTTGGTTTTCTGAGTACCAAAATTAGTGTTTGTACGGTTCGGTGGGGAGTATTACTTAGCGCACAGATGCATGAATGACTGACTCGCTGTTTGTATGTGTTCTGAAGACAGCATGTGTGCAGGACTGTATGGGTTAATGAGTGTGTGTATGGGTGTGTTAGTGAGTGAATGACTGTCTCAATAGTATCTTTATGAGTAACTACATATGTTTTAAACTAGTATATGTGAGTATTGATGTATATGAGTGAGTATATCTGAGAGCGAGAGATTCTAAGACTTTCTGTATAACTAAGTATGCGTTTCTATAAGTGATTGTTTAAGAGAGTAAGTATGTCTATGATTCTGTAGAAGTTAGTGTAGTGGTGGGTGTATAGCGGTATATGCAAGTAAATGGATATTTGATGGTTTATTTGCATGTGTGAGTGTGTGTGAGTAACTCTATAGATGAGTGTCAGTGTATAACAGGATATTTAGGTGTATGAGTACATATGATGAGTCAGTACATGTATGAGTGACTATATAGAACTGTTGGTGAATGAGTGGATGTGTATGTAGATTTTGGGATTACTCAATAGGTTGTTCTAACTGGAATTGGTATCTACATTTTTTTTTATTTCAGTTTCTATTTTTGATCGTGTGTATCAACGTTTATATTACAGAAAGAGGAGGTGTGCCACAAGGATGATGTCATCAGTGATGTCATCAGGGATGTCATTTGAGATGTCATCAGTGATGTCATGAGTGATGTCACTGACCATGTCATGAGTGATGTAATATGTGACATCATCAGCATTGCATTGTGGGCACGCAAGTTATAGTTAGCTGAGCTAACTATAACGGAGGAATTTCAAAGGTTTTGTATGAGAGAAATGTTTAAGCATGGGCGTAAAATCCGTTCCGCTCGCGGAATTTGCGGATTTTGGGCAAATTCGCAATGCGCAAACTCTCGCGAATTTGCCGAAAATTCGCAAATTCACAGGCAGCAGATTTTTTTGCTTGGTGATAGAATATTGCGGCGCGCGGCGTTAACTTACCGTCATTCAGCGTTTGCAGAGTTGTTTTTCTCCATGTTTTGCGTGTGCTGCGCCATTTTGGATCTTGCTGCGGGATCCCGCGGGAGTTTGGCGACCGCGATTACGTCATCGTGGCTTCCCACCTTGTACAGCGAGAGTTTGTCAACACGAGTACGCCGTGATCAGGCATCGCGGGAGTTCGCAATTGCAAACACGTAGATGTGGCAGGCAGCAACAATCTCGCACTCGCGAAATTGCAAAATTTGCAATTCTGCACCAGAAATCCACCAGCAAGCAGCATAAACCTTCTGAAAATGATGATTTTTTATCAGAATAACTCCTCAGGTTGACATTTGCCTGCACTTTTTTTTGCAAGGAGTCCATTTTGGGTGGGGGGGGGTGGGAGGAAGGAAGTGCCCCACAGTCTCCAACTTCCTGTTCCTGTCGAGCAGGCTCCTCCAAGTGCTTTCTTCATGTGCTGGTCACTTTGATTTGGATCTTGACCTGGAAGGATTACTTTTTGTGGATGCTGCTGGATATTTGGATTTGAGGCCTTTTTGACTTTCTTTGGATCACTTTTGGATTAGAAATTTCACAAGTAATTTTGTTTGGGGCATTACAGTTGCTGCAACTACAATTTTGGAATTTTCGATTTTTGGGCTGTTGTTGGGGCCTTTTTCCCAGGGGTGCTCAGTGGTGCATGGACTGAGTCTTTCTGTGGGGTCTCCTTAATGAAACATCATGGAGGGCATGGATGGCATTGGAGTGTGGTGATTTTTGTGTGTTTTTCTATTTTTGGGCTGTTGTTGGGGCCTTTTGCCCAGGGGTACTCAGTGGTGCATGGACTGAGTCTTTCTGTGGGGTCTCTGTAATGTAAACATCATGGAGGGCATGGATGGCATTGGATTGTGGTGATTTGTGTGTGTTTGTCGACTTTTTGGGCAGTTGTTGGGGCCTTTTGCCTAGGGGTACTCAGTGGTGCATGGACTGAGTCTTTCTGTGGGGTCTCTTTAATGTAAACATCATGGAGGGCATGGATGGCATTGGATTGTGGTGATTTCTGTGTGTTTTTCGACTTTTTGGGGTGGTGATGGGGCCTGTCCATGTGGGTGGGGGCCATTTTGAGGACTGGTACAGGCAGGGCCTGGCTATGTGGTGGGGGTCTAGGGGACATTTTGAAGCCAGGCAGTGTGCTTTGTTGTGCCATAGGCCTGCACCCAGTCTGCCATGCTTTCATCCATTATGCCCAGGGGTACTCAGTGGTGCATGGGCCTAGTCTTTCTGTGGGGTGTCTTGAATTTGAACATGATTGAGGTCATGGATGGCATTGGATTGTTTGGATTTGTGTGTGTTTTTCGATTTTTGGGCTGTTGTTGGGGCCTTTTGCCCAGGGGTACTCAGTGGTGCATGGTCTGAGTCTTTCTGTGGAGTCTCTTTAATGTAAACATCATGGAGGGCATGGATGGCATTGGATTGTGGTGATTTTTGTGTGTTTTTAGACTTCATGGGCTGGTGATGGGGCCTGTCCATGTGGGTGGGGGCCATTTTGAGGACTGGTACTGGCAGGCCCTGGCCATGTGGTGGGGGTCTAGGGCCATCTTGAAGCCAGGCAGTGTGCTTTGTTGCGCCATAGGCCTGCACCCAGTCTGCCATGCTTTCATCCATTATGCCCAGGGGTACTCAGTGGTGCATGGGCCTAGTCTTTCTGTGGGGTGTCTTGAATTTGAACATGATTGAGGGCATGGACGGCATTGGATTGTGGTGATTTTTGTGTGTTTTTCGATTTTTGGGCTGTTGTTGGGGCCTTTTTCCCAGGGGTACTCAGTGGTGCATGGACTGAGTCTTTCTGTGGGGTCTCTTTAATGTACACATCATGGAGGGCATGGATGGCATTGGATTGTGGTGATTTTTGTGTGTTTTTCGACTTTTTGGGCCGGTGATGGGGCCTGTCCATGTGGGTGGGGGCCATTTTGAGGACTGGTACAGGCAGGGCCTGGCCATGTGGTGGGGGTCTAGGGACCATCTTGAAGCCAGGCAGTGTGCTTTGTTATGCCATAGGCCTGCACCCAGTCTGCCATGCTTTCATCCATTATGCCCAGGGGTACTCAGTGGTGCATGGGCCTAGTCTTTCTGTGGGGTGTCTTGAATTTGAACATGATTGAGGGCATGGATGGCATTGGATTGTGGTGATTTTTGTGTGTTTTTCGATTTTTGGGCTGTTGTTGGGGGCTTTTGCCCAGGGGTACTCAGTGGTGCATGGACTGAGTCTTTCTGTGGGGTCTCTTTAATGTAAACAGCATGGAGAGCATGGATGGCATTGGATTGTGGTGATTTTTGTGTGTTTTTTGACTTTTTGGGGTGGTGATGGGGCCTGTCCATGTGGGTGCGGGCCATTTTGAGGACTGGTACAGGCAGGGCCTGACCATGTGGTGGGGGTCTAGGGGCCATCTTGAAGCCAGGCAGTGTGCTTTGTTATGCCATAGGCCTGCACCCAGTCTGCCATGCTTTCATCCATTATGCCCAGGGGTACTCTGTCAGTGGTGCATTTTATTGGTTTGTCCATTTTGGGGGGTGGGTATAATAAAAATGCTTACTTGCAAACTATTAATTGAAGCGCTACATATGCAACATTTATTTAACTGATGTTCCTCTGGCTTTGTTTGCTTTTAGGTGCAGAAAGATGAATCATCAGCCTCATCGTTCCTCATCAGTGCCAGGAGCAAGTCCTGCTGCGGTGTGTGCAGCACATTGTCACGTGTGGCCACAGACAACTCTGCAACTTGTGCAACTGCGGCCTGCTGTTCTGACATCTGAAGAAGATGGCCCCAAAAAAAGTTGCCCGTAGCTCCTCTAGCAAGAAAGTTGGCAGTAAGGAGCAGAAGAAGCAAGTGGCGCCACTTACCAAGGAGATTGGTCTGCCGACCGCCGTAATTTTTTGGGAATAAAAAAAAAGTACGCCTTCAGCAGCGGGGTCTGCTGGGGACCAAGCTGGGAGCAGCACCCCCACTCCTTTGGGCTCAGTGCCACCACCACCACGCCAACTTAAGTCCAAGCCCTTGAGTGCTTTAGAGGCAGCCAGTCTAGTTGTTCAATCACCATCGACCAGTGATGTTGGCTCATCGCAAGAAAGTAGCAGCATCCTTCAATCAACATAGGTTGTTGTAACTCATCTGACGAGTGTTCAACAACCACAGCCGCAACAACAACCACATGTGCAAGTTCAAGCCCAAGTACATGTGGAAGGAGAGGCAGCGCAAGGAGGTGTGCAAGCAGAGGTGCATTGAGCGGCACAAGTGCCCACAATAGTTGTTCCTCCCGAAGTAGAGGCACATCAGGAAATTGACATTCAAGCCGAGGTATCATTTGAGGAAGCCACTCCTCCTGATCATTCATTGTCTTCCAGGTCCCTACGAAGGAAAAGATCAAGGATGGTGTCTACATCTTCTTCAAGCCCCCTTCCTTCTGATGATATGGATGACAATTGGGAACCACCACAGGCGTCTGAGAGTGAGGCACACCATGATCTGACAAAGGTAGCTAAGCGTAAAAGGAAGGTCCCCGAAAGTCTCGTACTTATGGAGTGTGATGATGACGCTGAAGAAGAAGTGGCGTATACTCCTGCTTATGAAGACTCTCACGACGACGACGCAGTCATCATAAACGTCATTCCAGGCTCAGCGGGCATGCAGCAAACAGACATTTTTACCCTAGCCCGAAATGCTGCTGAGCGTGATGTTGGCGACGTGGGAATGAGACCACCACCAATGCAGTTAACTAGTACACCACATCCTACCGTTTCAATATTTTCTCGCCAGAAGGGACCTCCATCCACCTCCACCTCCACCTCCATTTCGTCAATTAGTGGTGCTGCAAGTGCACAACGTAGTAAAGTTCGGCAACACACATCCTCCACTTCATCTGGCATTAGCATTACCAGTATCGCCTCCTCCGCCCCCCACAGACATTTGAAGTCCGCAGTTTGGGACGTCTTTAGTGTTTGCCCAACAAGGGAAAACATAGCCATTTGTACCATTTGTAAGCTTGTAGTTAGTCGTGGTAAGCTTGGTACCAACTATGGTACCGGAGGCCAGAGAGGTCATCTTGACAGACAGCACACTGTAAAATGGCATGCGCACCCACCCAAAGGAGATCAAGGAAGCCCGAATTGCAAGTCAACAAACTGTGTCTATTGATGTTTCATCTGATGATGACGAGGAGGAAGACGCGTCAAACATTCCTTCAGTTACACCCAGTACCCCTGTCAGCAGAACACCCCCTGCAAGATATATGAGCCACACTAAGAGAGTGGGAGAGAGTGAACACCAATGCGAAAAAGTTCATCAACATCACCGAGCGTAACTTGGTCGAAGAAGTCATCATCATCCCGTAAAATCATGGTCCAGCCCACCATAAGAAGCATGTTGTTTTCAGATGCGCCATTTGAACGCAACTACCCAATGACGCGTCTGTATGGCACTAAGCTGGCTAAAATGCTAGCTCTGGACCTTCTCCCTTTTTCTTTTGTAGAAGGGGTTGGTTTTCTTGAATTAGTGGCAACGCGCTGCCCTAAATGGAAGGTTCCTAGCCGGTTCTATTTTGCCAGAGTTGCGGTCCCAGCACTACATAAAGATGTGCTGGAGGTGATTGGGGCAGCTTTGCAGAAGAGTGCTGTTCACACTATACATCTGACAACAGACATGTGGACCAGTTGCCAAGCCGTTGATTACATGTGCATCACTGCACACTGGGTCTCTTTTTCAGGGGCTAAAGCAAAGCTAACCGCAGGTGTTGACCCGAACAACATTTTTAAAGCTGCTCGGAAACATGCAACACTAGCCATGTTTGGCATGGAGAAAGTCATACAGGAGAAAACATTTTGCAGGAGTTCATCACAAAGGTCTTTCAATGGCTGTCCCCAAAAAACGCAAGATTGGTTATGTTTCCACGGATAATGGCGCCAATGTAGTTAAGGCCATGGATATCGGTAGCAGTGTTTGGCGCACTGTATAAACCTGGTTGTTAAAAAAATTTTGAGTGAAGAAAGTCCAGTGTGCGAGTTACTGACCACCTGCCGAAGAATGTGCACACATTTCAACCATTCTTTTAAGTCCTGGATGTATCTGAGGGGCCTGCAACATGAACGTAAACTGCCAGTGAAAACACTCATCCAGGAGGTGGCAACACGTTGAAACTCAACCTTCTACATGCTTGAGCGTCTGTTTGAGCAGTGTACGGTAGTTGATCAGTATTTCTTTACACAGGGTGCAGCTATGAAGGACCTGAGGCTACATGTGGAGTAATGGAAGCTAGTTCAAAGTCTGACAGACATGCTTCGTCCTTTTGAGGTCTTCACGCGTGTAGTCAGCAGGGAGGACTGTAATTTGGGAAAAGCTATCCCATTGTTGCGCATGCTAGAGCACCAACTGAAGGCGGTGTGTTCCACATTTCAAAAAGATGAAAAAAAGCAAGAAGCTTTTGATTTGGCGGAGAATTTATTAGAGCGCCTACTTTGCAATGAACGTCTTCAAAATATCCACACAGAACAGCATTACATTTGTGCTACTATTCTCGATCCACGGTACTAAAAGGCACTGGCAGGCAGAGTATACTTTCCTTTTGATGACGCAGAAGTTACAAAGTACAAACATTGGCTAGCTGTGTCAGCCATGAGGTTTGAAAGAGAACGGCAGGAAATTAAAGGAAAAGGCAGTACATCAGCATCAGCAGGCCATCCCGAGTCAAAAGAATCCACTTCTGCATCTGTGGCTGTGGCAGAAGTGAGTGATTTTCCCTCTCAGCCATTAAAGACACCAGCATCCGGATCATCTGCACCAGACACAACAGTAACAATGTGTGAAGAAGAGGATTGGCTAACTCGGCTTGGGTTTGCTTCTCAAAAGGTCCCAGCAAAAAGTAAGCAAAGTGGAGGAACCGTGGAGAACCTTGAGTCGATGGTGCAGGAATATCTGAATGACTCAACAGAGGTCTATGTTCATGATGACCCATTGGCGTATTGGCATGGGAAACGTGGGAATGAGACCACCACCAATGCAGTTAACTAGTACACCACATCCTACCATTTCAATATTTTCTCGCCAGAAGGGACCTCCATCCACCTCCACCTCCACCTCCATTTCCTCAATTAGTGGTGCTGCAAGTGCACAACGTAGTAAAGTTCGGCAACACACATCCTCCACTTCATCTGGCATTAGCATTACCAGTATCGCCTCCTCCGCCCCCCACAGACATTTGAAGTCCGCAGTTTGGGACGTCTTTAGTGTTTGCCCAACAAGGGAAAACATAGCCATTTGTACCATTTGTAAGCTTGTAGTTAGTCGTGGTAAGCTTGGTACCAACTATGGTACCGGAGGCCAGAGAGGTCACCATGACAGACAGCACACTGTAAAATGGCATGCGCACCCACCCAAAGGAGATCAAGGAAGCCCGAATTGCAAGTCAACAAACTGTGTCCATTGATGTTTCATCTGATGATGACGAGGAGGAAGAAGCGTCAAACATTCCTTCAGTTACACCCAGTACCCCTGTCAGCAGCACACCCCCTGCAAGATATATGAGCCACACTAAGAGAGTGGGAGAGAGTGAACACCAATGCGAAAAAGTTCATCAACATCACCGAGCGTAACTTGGTCGAAGAAGTCATCATCATCCCGTAAAATCATGGTCCAGCCCACCATAAGAAGCATGTTGTTTTCAGATGCGCCATTTGAACGCAACTACCCAATGACGCGTCTGTATGGCACTAAGCTGGCTAAAATGCTAGCTCTGGACCTTCTCCCTTTTTCTTTTGTAGAAGGGGTTGGTTTTCTTGAATTAGTGGCAACGCGCTGCCCTAAATGGAAGGTTCCTAGCCGGTTCTATTTTGCCAGAGTTGCGGTCCCAGCACTACATAAAGATGTGCTGGAGGTGATTGGGGCAGCTTTGCAGAAGAGTGCTGTTCACACTATACATCTGACAACAGACATGTGGACCAGTTGCCAAGCCGTTGATTACATGTGCATCACTGCACACTGGGTCTCTTTTTCAGGGGCTAAAGCAAAGCTAACCGCAGGTGTTGACCCGAACAACATTTTTAAAGCTGCTCGGAAACATGCAAAACTAGCCATGTTTGGCATGGAGAAAGTCATACAGGAGAAAACATTTTGCAGGAGTTTATCACAAAGGTCTTTCAATGGCTGTACCCAAAAAACGCAAGATTGGTTATGTTTCCAAGGATAATGGCGCCAATGTAGTTAAGGCCATGGATATGGGTAGCAGTGTTTGGCGCACTGTATAAACCTGGTTGTTAAAAAAATTTTGAGTGAAGAAAGTCCAGTCTGCGAGTTACTGACCACCTGCCGAAGAATGTGCACACATTTCAACCATTCTTTTAAGTCCTGGATGTATCTGAGGGGCCTGCAACATGAACGTAAACTGCCAGTGAAAGCACTCATCCAGGAGGTGGCAACACGTTGAAACTCAACCTTCTACATGCTTGAGCGTCTGTTTGAGCAGTGTACGGTAGTTGATCAGTATTTCTTTACACAGGGTGCAGCTATGAAGGACCTGAGGCTACATGTGGAGTAATGGAAGCTAGTTCAAAGCCTGACAGACATGCTTCGTCCTTTTGAGGTCTTCACGCGTGTAGTCAGCAGGGAGGACTGTAATTTGGGAAAAGCTATCCCATTGTTGCGCATGCTAGAGCACCAACTGAAGGCGGTGTGTTCCACATTTCAAAAAGATGAAAAAAAGCAAGAAGCTTTTGATTTGGCGGAGAATTTATTAGAGTGCCTACTTTGCAATGAACGTCTTCAAAATATCCACACAGAACAGCATTACATTTGTGCTACTATTCTCGATCCACGGTACTAAAAGGCACTGGCAGGCAGAGTATACTTTCCTTTTGATGACGCAGAAGTTACAAAGTACAAACATTGGCTAGCTGTGTCAGCCATGAGGTTTGAAAGAGAACGGCAGGAAATTAAAGGAAAAGGCAGTACATCAGCATCAGCAGGCCATCCCGAGTCAAAAGAATCCACTTCTGCATCTGTGGCTGTGGCAGAAGTGAGTGATTTTCCCTCTCAGCCATTAAAGACACCAGCATCCGGATCATCTGCACCAGACACAACAGTAACAATGTGTGAAGAAGAGGATTGGCTAACTTGGCTTGGGTTTGCTTCTCAAAAGGTCCCAGCAAAAAGTAAGCAAAGTGGAGGAACCGTGGAGAACCTTGAGTCGATGGTGCAGGAATATCTGAATGACTCAACAGAGGTCTATGTTCATGATGACCCATTGGCGTATTGGCATGGGAAAAGAGAATTGTGGCCAGAGATCACCAACCTGGCTATAAATTACTTCTCTTCCCCACTCGCAAGTGTGTCTTCTGAACGTGTTTTCAGTGCTGCTGGTGGCATTGTAACTTGCAAATGGACCCGCCTCTCGCCGAAAAATGTGGAGAGGTTAACAATGATCAAGATGAATCAGCACTTCATACCACCAGATTACAAAATATGAGAATACACGCAGGAAGAGGACGAGGATGATTAGGACACCAACTTAGATGAGGGAAGTTCTTCTCTGTTAGGTGACCTACTCCCGCCTGAATTCGCAGAGTATGAGGACGACCTCTTCTTCGCTGACACCGAGCCCTGAAAATGAGTCAATGAATCAATATCTTTTTTTTTTCGTCCTTATTCACTTTTATTCCTGTGTGTCTGTCTTTCTTTGTTTTGCAATATCTATATAAAAAAAAACTTTAATCACCTAATCACAAAAACAAGCCCATCAGCTGAACTGTCTTCACTTATTTGCCTATTGATTTGAAGGTGCCGCAGTCAGCATTCCTCAGGTTCACAAGTTCACAAGAACATGCTCCTCTATCCTCCTCCTCCAGACTCCTATTTCCCTCAAGGCAGATAGCTGGATTACGCCCAATGAAGAAAGACTCTGCACTTGTGGGGGTGTTCTACTTCTTTGTGGGTGAGTTGACCGGTCTGGGGCCATTGCTGGGAAGGTCTAATACCGGAAAAAAGTGGTTTGGAGAAAATCGGAGCAAAAAAAGATTTTGCGCTTTTGATCACTTGCCTGTCTTTGGGGTGCTGTTTGGCCGGCTTTTAGGTTGTTGTGGGTGGGTTTTGGGGTCTGGGAGCACTGCTGGCACAGTCTAATGTGGATTGCATTTGTTTTTCAGGAAATCCATGGTGGAAAAGGGGAGTTAGGGTCTAGCTGCACAGCACGTTTGGACAGAATTCCAGGTAGTAGGCCCATTTTTGCTTTTGGCCAGTTTGGGGGTGTTCTACTTTTTTGCGGGTGGCTGCAGGGTCTGGGGCCATTGCTGGGAATATCTTATACCAGATAAAAATGGTTTGGACAAAATCGGGGCCAATTGTTTTTCATTTTCTTGTCTTTGAGGTGCTGTTTGGGGGGTTCCGGGTGTTTCTGGGTGGGTTTGGGGTCTGAGAGCACTGCTGGGTATGGAAACTTTTCATTGCAAGAGGTTTAAAGCAAATCCATGGTGGCAAAGGGGAGTTAGGGCCTAACTGCAGAGCGCGCGCGCAGTGATTTTGGAAATTTGCCGGAAAATTTCAAAGTCCCCATTTTTGTAGTTTTTCTTGTTGGCTGTTTAGGGGTCTCCTACTTGTTTACGCCTGGGTTGATGGGTCAGGGGCCATTGCTGGGAAGGTCTAATACCGAATAAAAGTGGTTTGGAGAAAATCGGAGCAGAAAAAGATTTTGCGCTTTTGATCACTTGCCTGTCTTTGGGGTGCTGTTTGGCGGGCTTTTAGGTTGTTGTGGGTGGGTTTTGTGGTCTGGGAGCACTGCTGGCACAGTCTAATGTGGATTGCGTTTGTTTTTCACGAAATCCATGGTGGAAAAGGAGAGTTACGGCCTAGCTGCACAGCGCGTTTGGACAGAAATCCAGGTAGTAGGCCCATTTTTGCTTTTTGCCAGTTTGGGGGTGTTCTCCTTTTTTGCGGGTGGCTGCAGGGGTCTTTGGCCATTGCTGGGAATGTCTAATGCCGGATAAAAGTGGTTTGGACAAAATCGGAGCCGAAATTTTGTTTGCGTTTTTGCTGACTTGCTTGTCTTTGAGGTGCTGTTTGGGGGGGCTCTGGGTGTTTGTGGGTGGGTTTTGGGGTCTGGGAGCACTGCTGGGTATGGATACTTTTGATTGCAAGAGGTTTGAAGCGAATCCATGGTGGTAAAGGGGAGTTACGGCCTAGCTGCACAGCGCGTTTGGACAGAATTCCAGGTAGTTGGCCCATTTTTGCTTTTTGCCAGTTTGGGGGTGTTCTGCTTTTTTGCGGGTGGCTGCAGGGGTCTGGGGCCATTGCTGGGAATGTCTAATGCCGGATAAAAGTGGTTTGGACAAAATCTGAGGTGAATTTTTCTTTGGGTTTTTGCTGACTTGCTTGTCTTTGAGGTGCTGTTTGGGGGGTTCCGGGTGTTTCTGTGTGGGTTTTGGGGTCTGGGAACACTGCTAGGTATGGATACTTTTGATTGCATGAGGTTTGAAGCAAATCCATGGTGGCAAAGGGGAGTTAGGGCCTAGCTGCAGAGCGCGTGCGGAGTGATTTTGGAAATTTGCCTGAAAATTTCAAAGTCCCCATTTTTGTAGTTTTGCTTTTTGGCTGTTTGGGGGTCTTCTACCTGTTTCCGCCTGGGTTGACAGGTCTGGGGCCATTGCTGGGAAGGTCTTATACTGGATAAAAGTGGTTATGAGAAATTCGGAGCAGAAAAAGATTTTGCGCTTTTGATCACTTGCATGTCTTTGGGGAGCTGTTTGGCGGGCTTTTAGGTTGTTATGGGTGGGTTTTGGGGTCTAGGAGCACTGCTGGCACAGTCTAATGTGAATTGCAATTGTTTTTCAGGAAATCCATGGTGGAAAAGGGGAGTTAGGGCCTAGCTGCACAGCGCGTTTGGACAGAATTCCAGGTAGTAGGTTCATTTTTGCTTTTTGCCAGTTTGGGGGTGTTCTGCTTTTTTGCTGGTGGCTGCTGGGGTCTGGGGCCATTGCTGGGAATGTCTAATACCAGATAAAAGTGGTTTGGACAAAATTGGAGGCGAATTTCTTTTGCGTTTTTGCTGATTTGCTTGTCTTTGAGGTGCTGTTTGAGGGGTTCCGGGTGTTTGTGGGTGGGTTTTGGGGTCTGGGAGCACTGCTGGGTATGGATACTTTTGATTGCAAGAGGTTTGAAGCGAATCCATGGTGGCAAAGGGGAGTTAGGGCCTAGATGCAGAGCGCAAGTGGAGTGATTTTGGAAATTTGCCTGAAAATGTCTAAATCCCCATTTTTGTAGTTTTGCTTTTTGACTGTTTGGGGGTCTTATACTTGTTTCCGCCTGGGTTGACGGGTCTGGGGCCATTGCTGGGAAGGTCCAATACCGGATAAAAGTGGTTTGGAGAAAATCGGAGCAGAAAAAGAAAAAGAAAAAGATTTTGCGCTTTTGATCACTTGCCTGTCTTTGGGGTGCTGTTTGGCGGGCTTTTAGGTTGTTGTGGGTGGGTTTTGGGGTCTGGGAGCACTGCTGGCACATTCTAATGTGGATTGCATTTGTTTTTCAGGAAATCCATGGTGGAAAAGGGGAGTTAGGGCTTAGCTGCACTGCGCGTTTGGACAGAATTGAAAGAAGGCCGACAATATTCTAAGTATGAGATTTTCCATTTTTGCTTTTTGCCTGTATGGGGGTGAGGGGGGATTTGGGCCTACTTTACTTTCAAAGTACGTTTTGTCACCATTTTCTACTAGGCCTCGTTTTTTGAGATCTGATTGGGGGTCTTCTACATTTTTTGCGACTGGGTTTAGTAAGGGTCTGGGAAGGTCTAATTTTGTTCTAAAACACAGTTTACAGTACACCTAGCTTGAGGGGAAAGATCCGCTAAATTAATTCGCCTATACTTATTTATCCTTCAAAAGGAGACTCAGACAGAGTACGCACTTTCAAAAATATTGTACTGTCTATTCGGAAACTCAAAGTGTGACTTTTTGCACTACACAGCGTACATACCTTATATTTATTTGTCAGTGGTGTTCTAATATCACTTCCTGTTTTTCCATCAATAATTACAGGCCGGGTTTCAGCATGTGCAATGGGAAAAGGATGAAGTCAGGCCTCACATTAGCGAGCCGCAATTCAGCATCCGCCAGGCAGGCAGTGAACAGGGTGTCTTCTGGTCACCAACATTGATGGATGGAGCGTCAGATGGAATGGAGGAGTCCCGCTAATAAGAGGAACGGTTGGATGCATCTTACAACTTCCCAAATTCAACAGGACAACTACAACAACATATAGATACAGTATCCGTTCTTTTCTAATTAACTTTTAAGTAATGTTATTGCTGTGAACTTCTATGACTGTGACTCTGTATTTCTTTGATCTCTGCTTCTAAATTCATCCCTACAGCCATTGTATAGGTTTTACTTCAGCTATTTTTCAAACCTAATTTAATGTACAAAGTGTTTCTCTGAGTGCACAGCTAGGCAAGTGAAAACGCATAATTATTATTGCAGCCCTGTACTGTCGCATTCTTTCATTCACGGTTGTCGACTCTGCAGTAGTGCATGCACTTTCTTTATGTCACTTAAAAGATTTATGATTAGCTTTGTACCCAAAGATTTGTTTATCTTCAATTATTGTTTGTCCATGCTGTGCTTTTTTTTTCTTCTCTCAACAAAACCTTCCCAAAACCCCCCATTCCCATCCATTTTCCAAACCCAAACCCTCTTTCCCCGGGCTGTGTGGTTTTGATTGATGTGTGACTAAATGACAGCAATAATTCCACACACTTGCTGGGGAGGATAAGGTCATAGCAACAGGCTGGTGAAGGAATCCGAGGATATGTTCTTATTCAGCTTGACACTGAGTCACTATTGGCAAATGAAAGCAGATTTTCATGTGCGCCATCAACTTGATTGATCATCAAGAACATCCTCCTCCTAGACGTGGCAAATGATTACGCTGCTGTGTCCTTCACCTTCAGTACTATTTCTTGTAGTAGTAGCCAATGTCAAAGAAATTCAACGCAAGTACTAGTTATACTTTCAATACTTTACCATTTGGTAGGCTACATTATGGCACTGTTCTAGTGTACTGTCACCTGCTATATTCTCTATCGTACCGTTCTAATGCTACGGTAAGGACAAACAAGGTTTCATTTTTTATTTTCAGATGTTGCAACTGCCACTGTGTAACACCACAAGTACCACCGCAATGATGATAGTTCATCCGCCCAGGATTGCCAACCTTAATCGCCATTTCCCGTGCAGCCAGCCCTGTGACTAGCCCTATTTCCAAACACAAATTACAGGTAAGATAAGCGTTTGGGGGAGGTAGTATAATGGAGTATTAGGAGAGACAAGAGACTGATGGTCCTAGGACTATTGAATTCACTTACTCTCTGACAGCCACTTAGTTTTGAAAACATTTGGGCCATTAGTACTTACACAACTTGAATCAAGATGCCACTTAAGTTTCAGGACTGTTAAACTCCCACCCATCAGCCTCAAAAGCAGTAAAAACACGTATGCTGAGATAAAGTTTAAAGTATATTTATATATCCCCTAACAGAAATAATCTCCTGCAAGACCCAACCGACCCCCCTCCCGAACCCCAACGAATGTCCCTGAAAACGAAGTCCAAAAAAGTAGAAAACCCAACTCCCAATTCCCACCCCCCAAAAGTCTTTAAAAAAGGGGCAAGGGACAGTCTCCTCCTACTGCTGCCTGCTGTTGACTTTTCGGGCCAGGTCGGCATGCTCCTTGCGGAGGGTCTCGAGCAGGGTTTTGGTGTTGAGGAGCTCCTGCTCGAGGTAGGACACCCTCAGGGAAAGGCGGTGCATCCTTTTTTTGCAACTGCTGTGGGAGGCAGCTGATTTCTTTGCTGCTCGGCGGTGGCGGGTGGCTGCGGTACCCCGGCTCTGTACCGCTGGAGACCTGCTGCGCTGACTGGCTGACCCAGGGAGCGCGGAGGAGGATGCAGGTGACGCTGTGGATGTTGTTGACGTACTCTGCGTGTCCTCCTCCTCCTGGGCCGCCAGCCGCCGATATTTGGCGACTGTGGCCTCCAGCCTCTTTTGCCGGGCCCTTTTAGCCAGCTCCTTCCGTGTTGGTTTGGAAGGAGCATCTATATGAAGCAAGAAAGACTTAGTCTGTAACCAATGCTCTTTAAGATTAACACAAAATGATTCAGCAGAAAGTTGTGTCACAGTAGAACTAGTAACTTGCAAGCGCATTACAAAACTATTGTGGCCAGTATCTATCTAACCTCCCACTTATTCATCCTTGCTCTAATATTAGTGGGAGTTTAAGGAATCAATTAGACGAGCACTATGGACTCACTCCATTAGAGTCGACTATGACAGTACACCAGTCTTATTCTTCCTCTTCTCTCTTGTTTAGCAAAATTGGTACGGTAACTTCTGCAAGCCGGCATAGTGCCAGCGCAGTCAACTTGCACCCGAGAAAAACAGACGCCCGCCATGATGAGTGAGACAGACTTGCGTTACTATACCAGTCCAGTACATGCAGGTGGTGATGCTCTTACTTTCTGTTATGGGTGGCACTGAGAATACTCTGTTACAAGGGCTACTGCTTAATTAATTTAACTTTCACCCTACAGTGCCAATGAATACTGGAAAAGGAAAATGAAGAAGATAAATAATCTGATTATCTATCAATGCACATGGTATGTATTTGCTTACATATGGGATGACTTTAGGTGCTTTGCTTTTAATTGAGTGAACAGTGATACATCCACACATGAATGATTGAGTTCTACTAAACTTATTAACAGAGGTAGTGAGTGGCCATCGTAATAGCCGGATATATGCTGTGCTTGCAATACAAACTACTGATACTATTCATGGTAGTATTCGGACAAAATTACAACTTCTTTTCCTTGCCTTGACTACACTGGGACGGACGTGCGGGTGTGGTGTTACATGCTCTTCAAAGTAAGACTTAGTTTATCCAGTGACCTTCTACTCTCTCTAGATACACATATGCTATCTAAGAGTCAGATAGTACCATGATCCAGGCATCCATCCATTCAAACTATATGTCAATCATTCTTCTTCATGTCTCTCATCTGGACAAACCTTAAGTTTTCTCACGGGGAGCACACTATTCAGTCTGCAATCTCAATAAGTAAGGAATATAAGAGCTTGCCACTGCCTGCCACTACCGTGGCAACCCGCACAGCAGTTTCGTCCGGCACTTGCACCGCCTCCTCCCCTGAAATCTCCTCCTCCACCTCCGTGCTGGGCCCAGCAACAGATGTTCCACCTACAAAGTACATTTAAGAATGTTAGATGTCATAGACATACACCACTCACTAGTATTTTGTCTAGGAATGAAGAAATGTGAATACAGAAACCAATCTAATAATTTGTAACTGTCTACTCTAAAGTAAAAATTTCCCTTTTTCCAGGAAAGGGTGTTGTCTTGCTGCACTTTTTGACACAACTGATAAATGCTTGCTTTTTAACACGCACCATTTTTCTCATAACAGACAGAAGCTTCACTTCTAAGAAGAAATAATCATCACATGGATGGAGTGACCAACGATTCAGCACCAAAAAGAAAAATTAAAGTTCAAACCAGGTAAGGGCTCGGCTCACCCACAATGAATGTGTGAAATAAATCATCACTAAGCACTTTTCCATTTTTAATCAACCGTTTATGTTTTATGACAAGCTTGATTTTAATAAATATTTTTACTTTTAATAAAGCTTTAAAACTTAAATAGACTCTGTGGTTTTTGGTCAAGAGTAAATGAGCAAAAGGTTTTTCAATTTGCAAGCATGAGTCCGTGCCTCTGACACTTCTGGACTCTGACTTCGTACTCTTGTCCTGCGTTGGATAATCATCATTGGGGATCAATCATCGATGAATTTGGGAGCTAAATGACTCTGCCACACTATCTAGTCAGTAAGGAGATTGGGGGTTCTTCAAAGTCTGATATCACTGAGGTAGGTGGAAAGTCTACCTGCGCCTATTATAATTGATAAACAATGCACTATTAAGTGTCCATAGTTCTGTTTGTGCAGATTTGTCCCTGCAACAGTAGTAGTATGGATTGTCCTCCTATCCAAACCAAAAGTAAAGTAGTATCTTATTCTTTCTTGGTGGTCATTCACATTTTATTGTGGGGAATTGTCAAAGCATAAACATTTATAAGACTTGAAAAGACATTATGGACAATCCCAAAGGACTGCACTCAGTGCATAGAGCTATTGCTGACTAGAATGGGAGTTTCGGTTAACACCTTTTGCCAACTGTGCAATCTTAGTTAGCTACACAGACAGACTGATAAGAATATTCTAGTAATACCACAGGAAGTCATAGTAGAGGCAGGAGAAGAATTTAGATACAGTCTTGAAGAAGATCAAAGACGATTTAGAAAAAATCGAATGAGGAACGCTAGGAAAAAATAGGTACTCTACATTAAAATGAAAACTTACTGGGGTAAGCAAAGCAGCCCTCGCCTGACCGATCCTGGCCTGCATCCAGTTCCACAGCAGCTTCCTCCTCTGTCCTCTTGCCCCTGGGGGGAGCTGATGTACAACATGAAAGAAAGAAAGACCCGAAAACATGGATGATTGTTGTCAACCAAATTAAACATTTCAAAAGAACAATACCAAAATATTTTGGCGAAATAGCAAATACACAACTATTCCATGGGATATATTGACCTATCTCATGTGGTCTACTACGATACTAGTATTGCTTGATTTGCGGACCGTCGACGTGGAAAGTTATGTAACTCACTAAACAAACTACTAAAAAGGTTCGCCTAGGACTGGCAGGCAGCAGTCAGCAGCACGCGAAATGACAGACAAACTCCATCGTGATTGCAGATCAGCGACAACACTAAAAAGTTTCCTACTACATTAACCAGTCATTAAAATACTCAAACTATCAATCCACCACCACTATTTCTTCTTATTGCCAGGTGTACAAAGGAAGGACTGGACTTGAGTCTGTAGGGGCAGAGTTACAAGCCCCTTGCGGATCCTTAGCTCCATTGTTGCGTGACTTTTGTGACGCAGTGGCAGAACAAAAGAGGCGCCATGGTGCGGTGTATATTAACAACGTGACGCATATGAGAGATGCATCACGTTGTAAAGCCCTGCACCATCCGGAGGTGTTCCGGCGCAAGGGAGGGCGTTCCTAAAAGTGGCTGAGGGAAATCTACAAGATTTCAATCAGTCACTTTTAGGACAATGATGCGTGACTCAAACCCTGCGCCTGCTTGAAGCAGACGTACGGCTTGATGGAGCATTGGGGAGATAGGGCACCCCAGAGCATTGCTGGAGCTGCGCCATCGTTGCGACGCAACTCCAGCAATGGGCCGCCTATACAGCACAGAAGCGTAACGCTTTGGTGACGTTTTGGGACCATGGTGCGCCGCATTGTAAATACGGCACACCATGAGTGGTGGTGGCGTGGTGCACAAATACTGGTGCATCCCTGCTACTTTGCAGCGATGCGCCGGTAATTAAAAATCTGACCCTTAGTGTCTAGCATTACGCAGTCCTTTAAACTATACTCATACATAATTTTTCAGGCCAATGAAATGAACACAAAATCGGAAACAAATAAGCATAGTAGCAACACTACTGAGAAGGAGAGCAGTGCACCTGAAATGCCCATAAGATTTTGAAATATAATTAAATTTACCTGCAATGTAATCGGCAGCATTATTGCTCTTGGTAAAAAACATAAATGTGCAATATAATAACACACAGAGCAGGAGATAACAGAGTATTGATGAAATAACTACTAATACTCACCCAGCCCGGGGTTCTCAAGGCCGAGCAGGTCGACCAAATCGCGTTCCCGGTCCAGGAGATTCGTCCAACGGTGGGTGGCCTGGTGGGAGGTGCGCCGGACCCGAGAGTGTTGGTACTTGGCCCTGCACACCTTCTCCCACTGCTTCCGGCGCTCCCGGATCCCATAGCCGCTAGCGATCTTGCTGCCTGCCATGATGTTCCTGGGGTGGCGGCGTTGGACAAAAAAAACTAGTGCGGCCACCTCCTCCACGCTAAAGATCTCCTGGGCTGTGACTGTCTTCCCCCTCAAAACACCCGCACGGGAGCCGGGCAAGGGGTGCGGGACCCTTCCCCTTTCTTCCCGGCTCCCTTTACCATGGTCTGGGCAGAAAGGAAGGTAAATAATAAATAAGAAATAGAATTAGGAAGAAGAAAAGAAAAGAGTTTAAAAAAGTAGTTTAAAATTAACCAAAAGTAGCAGAAAACACAAAAATATAGAGCTAGAAAAATAGAGGGATACATAATAAGTAAAATAGATCAAAAAAAACTTCAAACAAGCAAAGGATGGCAGAGATTGACAGAGGATACAGAAAGCATGCCCAGAACCATAGCAATGAATGAGAAACAAGATGGCCGTGCCCGTTCACGACCGCGTGGGTAAGTTCGCGCAAGATTTCCCTCGCGATCACACGAAAACTTGTACTAGCGAGCCGCACACTTTGCGAGATTAGACATAGCGCCCGGAAACGGAAATACATCACGCAAACAAATTGGCCACGCCCGTGAACGACAGTGAGGGCAACTTCGTGCCGCTACGCTACAAGCGGCTCACTAAAATGCACAAAACCTTGCGAACTTACACGCCGCAAAAAATAAATCGCATATTCGCACGAATTCGCAACTTCCGAATTCGATCATGCGCAAATTCACGCCCTGCGACTCCCGCTAAATTGCAGAAAAACAATTTTTGCAAAACTGAAAGCACTCAGCAGGTGCAAAAGTTCAAACTCATCATTAGTAACCATTCCCTGTAGTGCTTCCTGAGGGCCCCCTCCAGAGTTCAGTTGCCTACTTGCAACTATTCTATGACCCTGCTCTGACCCTCACAGCAGGCTCAGAGAATAGCTACAAGTAAGCCACAAAGGTCCTGTGAAAAAAAATTGCACTGCAACCAAAAGCAATTACAGATAAGGAAGCAGGTGCCAGACTGGAAGTTCAAATTCAGTGACACATTAATCAACCCAAATTAATTCATGTCAGTTGAAGCAGGGCAGGTGTGCTTTTCCCCCCACAATCTACAGTGATGAACCAGAGGGTGGCAGTGATGTACCAGAGGGTGGCATGGGTGAACCAGAGGGTGGCAGTGGTAAAACAGAGGGTGCTGTGATGAACCAGACGTACTAGAACGAACATATTCATGACCAATTCGACCCGACAAGTAAGTTCGCATTTGCGAACTGGTACAAAACCCTTGCAAACTGGCAGAAACCTTTGCGAACACCAAAAAAAAAGAAAAAATCTGCAAATTTGCGAGAGTTCGCGGATTTTGCGGATTCGCAAAAAATCCCAAAATTCGCCCATGCTTAGAAATGTTCAGCTAACTATAACGTGTGAAACCTACGTTTTTTTCAATGAATTTGCATTTCTTTTTTTAAATGATAATTCCTAACTATAATGTGTGTGAAACCTATGGTTTTTTCAATTAATTTGCAAGGTTTTTTAAATGCTAATTCCTAACTGTAACTTGTGTGAAACCTATGGTTTTTTCAGTGAATTTCAAAGGTTTTGTAAATGATAATTTATAAATGTATTAATTATTATGTCTTTCTTTTTATAATAATTTCTTATATTTTAAATATAAATATGTATTTAATTTTTTAGATTATATTTCATATTCTTATTATAAAATAATAGCAAACTAAATTGCAAAGTAATTTTTGGATGAATTATTGCTTGATGTCGGTTGCAAGTATAACACAGCTCCAGCAATTCTCTTGGGGCCCTATGCTCACAATGCTGTATCCATCCTTACACCTGCTTCAAGCATGTGCAATGTTTTGATGCAGCATAAGCTCAAAAGTCACTGAATAAAATGTTATACATTTCACTCAGTCATTTTTAGGAGGCCTTGCTGCACCCCCTTCTGCACAAGAAAGCCTCTTCTTTTGCAGCGCTTTACAATGTAATACACCCTCCAGATGCGTCACATTGTTAATAGCACACACCATGGCACATCTTTTGCACCACCTCTGTGTCACAAAAGTGTCGCAACAGCTGTGTAAAAGAGGCGCAAGGGGATTGTAAATCCGCCCCTAACACATACAAATTCACCCAGGCACTTTCACCAGCAGCGCAAATTGAAACATAGACTTGTAACATATTTATGTACATATGATACATTGAAATGCTGCGGACATACTACAGTATACTATAGATAAACACCTTATAGATTTATGATGTAGCAGTTCCTTATAGTTCTGCGCTTTCACATTCTCCATACAATAGTAACATATTCATTCATTCATTTATGAACTACACATTCATTCTGACAAACATTTACACACTAACATAGAAATATAGATCTTTCTTTGACCATTGAAGGTAGTTCTAAAATTAACTGGCTTTTTTGTTTTGTATTTTTTTTGTGTTTTCTCAACAAATTCCAAGCAGAACAAAAGAATGAAAAAAAGATCAACTAATGTCGAGGACAGCAATGATCCTGCATCCTGCGTTTCATCAAGTCTATAGACTGTTCCCCATAACACAAATTTTATCGCAATAAATGCATAGAATTTTAACTTTAGCAAAGTCAGAATCTATATGTGGGTGTGGACTGCTTGCTAAATATTCTGCTGCAGCAGTTGATGTGCTTGGTGCAGAAGCAGGTGGGCTCTCATGCAACCTCCGTCTTGCAGCTCGAGCAAAGATATTGGGGTGCAAGTTCTTCACGTGTCGCAAAATATTTGCTGTGCCAAAGGAGTATTTTTTACATGGATCACCCCTTGAAAGAGTTGTTTCGAAAATTTTACAGGTTACTTTTGGAGCATTAAACTTTTTTTGACCTTCTGGAAAAGTGAAAAACTTCCAAATTAGAGCTTCTTTCCTCTTCTTTGGACGTTCTTCAGGAAGGAAATCTCCCTCTGAAGAACTGCTGGAAGATGACTCCATTGCTCTTATTATTGTGATCTTCCTTCTATTTGAGAAGATTCTCAGAACAAATGCTTCTTCTTAGAAAGTCACAGTCGAATAATTATAATGTGACACAACTTACAACAGTCGCAATACGAAAATATATGAACGAAACAAATCTCTCATTTTAAAGTCACATGGCTCTGCGTACGCTTATGATGCGCTTGTGCAGCTCTTTCAATACTAGTACGCATGATGTTCTACCGCGATTTGTGTAATTATTTTTAACAGTAATATATGACTATTACAAGTATTAAAAAAAATCATAGTTATCCCAAATGTCTGCCCTTAGTATGTACATTAAATACATACATGTTTTAAACCAAGTAGAAACATTGCCCCCTTTCGCATACAGAACGCCGTACATGACGTCACACCGAAGCTTTAATGCGACGCGTAACGTCAAAGCATATTCGTACTGTATGCGCGGGTACACGCTGAGTATGATAAGCAGTACAAACTATGGTGCGATCACCCTCTCAGTGACAAATCAGAGCTCAGGGCGCGCTAAGGAGAATGATTAGAAGTGCTGACTCATTGCAGATCCGATTCTGGGCCTGCCTTTGTGCACATTATAACACCGCCCCATCTCTCTCTGTTGTTAATTGTTAGTGCACACACTCATACTTGCACATGCGCGGTGCATGCCAGCCTACACTACCCACATGCCACCACCTAGCATGCTTGCTATCATTTAGCCTGCAAACCAATACATTATCCAATGGCATTTCACCCAGGTTTGGTCATCCCCCTCGGTTCACATATAATGTGGGCACTGACACGAGCACGCTCTCGTTTGCCTGCCTCTGCTGTGGTGACAGACAGACTGTCGAAAACACCCCAGACTCAGCGAAACCGCAGCCTTTCAAGACACAACAAAAGACGACAGAAGCAAAGGTAAGAGAAGACGTCACAACATCAACCTCCACTGTAAATTGTATATGCATAATGCTATTTTTTTATCCTTCGTATGGCTTTCCTACCCCTCAATGGTCTTAAATTGTACTTACATAATTGAAATATTTCTTTATAAGTCACAAGGTCCTATACACCTTTAATCTTAAAAATTTTGCGTGCATAAATTTCTGTGTCGTATTTCTGTACTACGCAACGTGCTTAGGCCTCTATTATTATTAATAATTGTGCGTCCATGATAGTATTTTTTTTTCTGCATCATAAGGCCGTCTATGGCCTCAATAAACTTATTGATCTATCTTTGTTTGCTGGAGCTGCAACAGTCTTAACTATGGAATATTAAGAACCCGCATTAAAATTCACTCTTGATAGTAGTTACGCAACTCAGTTTACAATGACTAATCAAAATGTCCTTTTGTTTCCTTCACCAAACATCGTTCAGAAGCAACCACAGCCTATCGAGCAACAGCAATGGAATTCTCTGCAACTTATTGAATATACTTTGACGTATAGAAGCAGAGTTCAAGTCGAATGGTTAACTCCGGTGTCCACACTCTTCATACAAGGTAAGCACAGCAGCCTACATATACAATGCCAACATAGCAATGCATTAGAAATAAGTCGCCATAACGGGCGTCAGTAGTGCAGTAGGCACTGCCATATAGACACCACTTGAACGCGGCACTATAACAACTGAAATATACCAGGTACACTCGTAAAACTGTAGTGTTAGCTTTATTTGTGAAACGAGAGAGGGCCATATTATCAAACCTGGGTGACAAAATTATCGCCACTTTATCGGCAGAAAAGTGCCGCTAAATTGGCGATAATGGGTTTGATAATATGCTCTATGGAATTCCAATCGAAGCTCATGTTACATGTGAAGGACATCAGACATGAGCTTCGATTGGAATTCCATAGAGCATATTATCAAACCCGATAAAGTGGCGATAATTTTGTCGCCTAGGCTTCATATTATGGCCCAGAGTGCGTTCTGTACAGCAGCTTCTCTGCAAAATCGATAATTACCTCCGAGCAGTGACAACAGATAGCTTACAGCAGTCTGACAAACAGATCCACAACCTTATTACGCCACTTTTGAGTCACTTTTAACATGGGTAAATTGATGCAAGGAGCTAGTAAATCTATGTCTGACTTTTCAAGTAAAAATCTCAACTCCAGACTCTGCGACACAGTTTTAATGTTGTTTTCTCTCTCTTTATCTCTATCAGTCTCTGTGACATCATTTCTCTTTCTCTCTTAAACTTAGACACTGCTGTCTGCTTGGACTTGTGGAAGAATTGTTGAAATGAAGTTGTCAATCCAACTGGATGAAGTGTTTGGCCGCAAGGTTTATACAATGGTAAGCACAGAGGCCTAGATCTACAAATCCTTCATAGGAATGCATTAGAAATAATTCGGCATAACGGGCGTTAGTAGCGCAGTAGGCACTTCCATATAGACACCACTTGAATCCGGCACTATAACAAGTAAAATGTACCAGGTACACTGCACTCATAAAACTATAGTGCAACTTTTATTTATGAAAGGAGAGAGGGCCATATTATCAAACCTTGGCAAACTGCCGCTAAAGTGGATATAATAGGTTTGATAATATGCTCTATTGAATTTCAATCGAAGCTGATGTTAGATGTGAAGGACATCGAACATGAGCTTTGATTGGAATTCCATAGAGCATATTATCAAACCATTATCACCACTTTAGCGACACTTTCCTTTTTTTTATTTCAAAATATTTTTATTATCATTGCAAGAGAAAGAGAAGAAAGAAAAAAACATTTCTTAATTACAAACATAGTATTAAGAGTATTATTATACATTGTTAATACAGAGGAATTCATTATAACATAATGTTCATAGAAAAGTAAAGAAAATATCATAAATACACATTATAGTAGTCTTAACAGCATTTTAAAGTCAAAGGATCAGATGAACGTTCCCCAAATTTTCTCTAGTTTTCTTAATGAACAAGGCCCCCTTATCTTTGCTAATGATATTTCCATAGTATAAATTTCATTGACTAGAGTCTACCACTCCATAACATACGGAGGTTTCGAAGAAATCCAAGCTCTAGCTATTGTCAATCTTGCACAGGAAAATAAGATAGTATTCAAATCTTTATGTGGACTATTTACATCCGGTGAGTCTAATAAAATCAAATGAACAGAAAAAGGCGGAAATATGAATTGCTTCTAATAAGAACTCCTTCTATTCCTTTCCAGAACTCAGACAGAGCAGGACAAGAAAAGAGCTAATGCTCTGATTAGCAGCAATCTGATCGCATTTAGGGCATTTAGTGCGATCATTCAATAGATTACTTGGTAGCCAGCTAATAATTCTTTGAGGAGTATAATATAATTGACAAATGGTTCTGTACAATTGAAGTCTTATATTAGAAGACTGGACCACCTGATTGATTTAACAGAGAGAAGCAGATATCTGGTCTGGTGTTATATTTATCCCTATTCTAGCAGTCCATTTAGCCGCCAATTTACAACAATCATCTGCTTTCAACTGAATTAAGTACCTATAGCTTTTACTAATAGGTGATTTGGCCTGATCAGAATACAGATAATTTAAAATATCAGAATGACAAACTTAATTGATATTTATTTTCCGTACTAAAAAGTCCTGGATTTGCATATATTTGAAATACATACCATCATTCAATTTATAGAGAAATTTTAGTGAAATGAAATCAGGTAATCCTTCAGAACCATAGAGATCACCTAGGGTATTAACACTACAGCTGGACCATAAAGCCCCTGCTCCATCCGAAAAGATACCAGAAAGTCCAGGATTGCCCCATAATTGTAGTTCTGCATAAAAAGAAGTAATCCTACCATAGATCATGATCAGATTGCAGATTCTTATCATATCCCTGGCAGTCCTAAACTTGACTCACTTGTAGTAGTTTGGATCGTGGACTCTAGCTAGAAATTGTTTACAATCAGGGCCTAACATAAACTCATGAAAAAATAGCGAGTTTTCATTTTTAAGCAAACTTTGGATACAACGAAAAAAATTTCCATAAAAATATAATCTAAAATCAGGGAAAGTCAACCCTCCTTTTTCTATTGGGAGTTTCAACAGCTGAAACGATCAGCGAGCTTTTTTGTACCCCCAGATATAACTTCTGCATATCCCATCGAGTTTTTTAAAGAAAAGATTTTAGAGGCGTAAGCAAATCGATCAAAATAAATACAGAAATTTACATACAATTTTCATTTTAATTAAGTTGATCCATCCAACTTAACTGAGTGGTATCTTATGCCATCTTTTTAGTGAGAGAGTTACTTCTTTTAGTAATGAATTATAATTAAGTGCAATTAATTCATCAATATTTGCAGAGATTTTCACTCCCAAATATACGGCATTTGTGCACGTACCTTGAACAGGAACCTGTGGTTTATAATTAGCAATGACCTGTGTTTTATTTAAATTTCATTTGTAGCCAGAAATATCCCAAAACATTTTAGGTTCCCTAGTTATCCTTGGAATAGCTTTAACTACATCAGTAGTGAAAATCGCAATGTCATCCGCGTACGCGGTTATTTTTAAAGTGTTCCTACCACGTTGAAAGGGCGCATTTAAGAATGGTTCCATAGAGAGAGCAAACAGCAAGGGTGACAGAGGACACCCTTGCAGAGTGCCCCTCGTTATTGGGAATTTAGATGAACTCATGCCTGCATAACTTATTTTGGGCGAACAAAGCGATACAAAAGTGGATGATGAACGGAGCGTTTGAGCAAATCAAACACTCACCCCCAGTCAAATGATCTGGGTTTAATCCATCACCATTCTTTAGCTTACTCAGCCACCCCAGTTCAGACATGGCCATATGAAAATCAATCTGACCCTGTGCCTCATGGGAACAGTCCAGCCGAACTGCCAAGCCATGTCTTCCCTGGACCGGAAACAAGCATCCTGGGACCGGTTTTGGATTTATAATCCTCATCAGCCAGGCTATCTTGAATCCAGAGGCCAAGTGAGCAAGGGACTCACGTCTAAGCATACCCTGCCAATTTAGGGCGAACAAAGCGATACAAAAGGGGATGATGGACGGAGCGTTTGAGCAAATCAAGCACTCACCCCCAGTCAAATGATCTGGTTTTAATCCATCACCATTCTTTAGCTCACTCAGCCATCCCAGTTCAGACATGGCCATATGCAAATCAGTCTGACCCTGTTCCTCATGGGAACAGTCCAGCCCGAACTGCAAAGCCATGTCTTCCCTGGACCGGGAACAAGCATCCTGGGACCGGTTTCGGATTCATAATTCTCATCCGCCAGGCTATCTTGAATCCAGTGGCCAAGTGAGCAAGGGTCTCACGTCTGAGCATACCCTGCCAACTTAGGGCGAACAAAGTGATACAAAAGGGGATGATGGACGGAGCGTTTGAGCAAATCAAACACTCACCCTAGTCAAATGATCTGGGTTTAATCCATCACCATTCTTTAGCTCACTCAGCCACCCCAGTTCAGACAAGGCCATATGCAAATCAGTCTGACCCTGTGCCTCATGGAAACAGTCCAGCCCGAACTGCCAAGCCATGTCTTCCCTGGACCGAAAACATGCATCCTGGGACCAGTTTCGGATTCATAATCCTCATCAGCCAGGCTATCTTGAATCTAGTGGCCAAGTGAGCAAGGGACTCACGTCTGAGCATACCCTGCCAACTTAGGGCGAACAAAGCGATACAAAAGGGGATGATGGACGGAACATTTGAGCAAATCAAACACTCACCCCCAGTCAAATGATGTGGGTTTAATCCATCACCATTCTTTAGCTCACTCAGCCACCCCAATTCAGACATGGCCATATGCAAATCAGTCTGACCCTGTGTCTCATGGAAACAGTCCAGCCCGAACTGCCAAGCCATGTCTTCCCTGGACCGAAAACATGCATCCTGGGACCAGTTTCGGATTCATAATCCTCATCAGCCAGGCTATCTTGAATCCAGTGGCAAAGTGAGCAAGGGACTCACGTCTAAGCATACCCTGCCAACTTAGGGCGAACAAAGCGATACAAAAGGGGATGATGGACGGAGCGTTTGAGCAAATCAAACACTCACCCCCAGTAAAATGATCTGGGTTTAATCCAGCACCATTCTTTAGCCCACTCAGCCATCCCAGTTCAGACATGGCCATATGCAAATCAGTCTGACCCTGTGCCTCATGGGAACAGTCCAGCCCGAACAGCCAAGCCATGTCTTCCCTATGCTTTTATTTTTAAAGTGTTCCTACCATGTTGAAAGGGGATAATACTGCTTGAGAGAGAAGTGCATTTAAGAATGGTTCCATAGAGAGAGCAAACAGCAAGGGTGACAGAGGACACCCTTGCAGAGTGCCCCTCGCTATTGGGAATTTAGTTGAACTCATGCCTGCATAGCTTATTTTAGCAGTCGGCTGATCATACAATGACCAAATCCAACCAAGGTATTTATCTTGGAAGCCAAAAGCTTCAAGTACTGCCCATAAATAGTCCCACCCCACTCGGTCAAATGCTTTCTCAGCATTCAGAATGACCATTCCAAGTGGGGTGGACTCAATTTGTGCAACGTCGAAAGCGGTAATGGCCATATTAGCATGGGCGGTGGTATCTCTCCCCATGACAAAACCATGCTGTTGTATATTAACCAGCTCTGGCATAAGGGGAGCTAACCGGGTAGCTAAGATTTTCGCAATAGCCTTAGCATCCTCATTGATTAGTGAGATCGGCCTGTATGATCCACATTCATCTGTGGGCTTTTGTTTTTTAAGAAAAAATACGATTTTGGCAGTATTCCATGAGGCAGGGGCCTTCCCTGTTTCCCCAATTGAGTCTATGACTAAACTAAAAATAGGGAGTAATTCCTGAATGCAGATTTTATAAAGTTCAATGGGGAGCAAATCTTCCCCAGCTGCCTTACCAGAAGGGAGAGAGGCAATTGCGAGCCTTATCTCTGTAGGAGTGATATTTGATTCAAGTTGGCTGGCTCCTTCTCTATCTACGTTAACAAAAACAATGGTCCTTGACCCAATTCAATGCAATGATTATATCACAAAAGTAGTCCTTAATTTACTAACTTGGAGCCCAAATAAATTTTGCTCTTTGAAAAAGATCCAGACTTATTCATACAGTCACAGAGCACAACAACTGTGTCGTGTTTATAGAAAAATATAATATTTTTTATTTTTGCTAAACCATGCTTATAACCTCTTAGAATTCAAAGGTTTCAAGTTCCAATTTTATCAGGTTTTTACAATATTTACAATGTTTTTAAAGGTACGCATAACAAGGTGCTCATGGAGAACGTGCATAGATTTAGTGCTCGAAAGATGGCGCGGGTGATTAAGAGAAAGAGAAGGAAGAGTTGGTGACAATTTATACAAGTGAATATACTGATTCAATACTAATAAAACAATATGTCCTGTCCACTTTCAAAGTTCACAATCTGGTGTATTAGAATCTCATTCATTTTTTACACGTTTTAACACTAGATGTATAGTGGTCCAGGGAATCTTGAAAGGGGTGTCGACGTTTCGACCTGACTTAATGCCTTGGGGTAACTGATAGCCTCTGCTTGCGGGTCTTCTTCAGGACTAGAGAGCACCCTCCGTACCTGACGTAAACCAGTTCCCTAATGGTAATTCAAGTGGTCGTCATCAGAAATCGACCTAGGATCTATATATCCATCTCGCAAAATGGAATCCGTAAGAATTAATCCACTCTCAATGGTGGTGAGCTCACTCAGTCTATGTATCCAAGTTGCCAGAATGCTTATGTAGCGATGTCAGAATTAAATCCACTCATAATGGTAGTAAATTCTAAGTGGTGTTGAGGACTCCCTCACAGTTTGAGATATCCAATGTATCTTCCCACCTCAATGAGGGATATTATACGTTAGTGCCGGTGTGGTCACTCTTTTTAGATTCCATATATGCCAAACGTGATGCAAAGGGGGGAGTCCACTATACAGCGCCGGTCATTTTTCAAGGTCAATTCTACGTACAGACTAAGGGTGTGGCTATGGGGGCGAGCTTTGCGCCCAACCTAGCCATTATCTTTATGAACGAATACGAACACTTGTTTGTGTTGAGCCAACAAAACCCATACAGAGATCACATCCAGCTTTGGGCTAGGTACATCGATGATGTCCTTCTTATCTGGAATGGGAATAAATCATCCTTAACTGAATTTCATAATTGGCTCAACCAACAACTGGCCGATATTCAGTTCACTTTGGAGTGTGATAACCATATGATTAACTTCTTGGACATACAAATAAGGTCTGAACAGGGACTTCTGTACACTACTCTGTATAGGAAGAGTAGTGAGCGCAACACGCTCCTTAGGTATTCGAGCCACCACCCTCGGAACCTCAGGGATAACCTCCCATTTGGGCAATTCCTGAGGCTCCGTAGGAATTGTACCAAGAAGGAGGATTTCTTTGACGAGTCATCACTCCTGATAGCCAGACTAAGCGAGAGAGGTTACCCCTTACGCCTACTTAAGAAGGCACGTAAGCGAGCCTGGCACAACCACAGGGATCAATTGCTCATGGTACAGGACAAGGACAAAAGTGAAGAAAGATTAGTCTGTGTCACTACGTTTAATACCAAAAGCAACCAAATCAAGAAAGCCATAAACCGACATTGGCATTTAGTACAAAATGAAGTGGGAGGACTTCCAACACCCCTACATGCTTTCAGAAAAGGGAAGAGTATCAGGGACCACCTAATTAAATCACTCCTCCCTACGACATCAGCCCCTTCCCAAACTACACTTTGGGGTTTACCGCCAGTACTGGGACATAAAAAATGCGGAAACTGCAAAGCATGCCCCCTCACCATCGAATGCACAACCTTCTCGCATAACGATCAGACACACACGCTGCAAGCACATAGCAACTGTAATACCACAGGGGTAATTTATGCGATCCTGTGCCCCTGTGGTTTTATGTATGTGGGACAGACCACACAGCGAGTTAAGTGCAGGATTCTCCAACATGTCAGTCGGATACGATGTAAGACAGTGGGAGCTCCACTCGTACAACATTTCACGACATTCAAACACCCACCTGACAGTATTAGATGGTGGGTCGTGGAAAAGGTACATGTAAATCCACGAGGAGGTGAACTGCAGAGCATTTTGAGCAGAAGAGAATGTCGGTGGATATACCTTCTAAATACGGCACATAAGGGGCTCAACGAGTTAGAGGAGATTAACAGACAGGTCGCAATTCTCTAAGTTTGGTCCCCCCAATCATTGTGGATAATAGACTATATGAAACACTGAATTACTGTTTGTTTGTCTCTCCTATGTTGTAAATATTATGTAACATTATCTAACCAAAACATTGCTACATTAGTATTGTTTGAGATGTTCTTGTAAATAAGGTTTCTTTTTAAATAATGTAAACAATGTACACAATGATGGGTATTAGGTTTTGATATCTGGCTTCCCAAACTAAAATGGCCGCCGCGTTTTCTACCAATGCTGATTAAATCATGGATGTAATGTGGTGATTGGTGGGCCATACACATATAATTGGTTATTTACTCAGCCAGAAGTGGGTTATGCTTATTAGGCATCAATATTCAGGCTAAAATCGTACACCATAATTGTGCCTCAGTAATGAGCCAAAACATCACAATAATTATCCCAAGCTCGGATAAATGCATCAATGCGCTCCGCGATGCAAGGAATAAAGTTCTCTGGCCAGTTAACCGTGTTGTGACTAAAACATACGGAGCCTGTGCAAGGAACGGGGTAGTCCGTCCTTGCTTTCCACTAACAGTAAGGCACCCGGAGTAAACAAAAGAGGGTTGCCTGGCAACGCTCCGTTTCACTCGCCGAGCATTTCCCTCGAGGTTCCCGACAGACGCGTGTCTCCTCTAATGATCTCTGGCCTAAGTATCGGTAAGCACGTCCGTGTGATCCCCTCCCACAGGCTATATTTACTTAGTTCAGACCTTGATCGAACGCGGAGACTTAATATGGGGTTCTCTTTTCAGACGCCTGACTTTGCCTACATCGATCAAGTGACCTCCCCAATCAAGACAATTCAGTTATTCAGGTAATTGGCACCCTATGTACCCATGATTGTCTGCATACCGCCATAATTTGGGATGCTCCCCTCACTCCTTGGTTTTTCATTTCTCAGGCCTATTGATTAATTCGCGAGGAGTTGCCTAAAACTATATTGAAACTTTCCAATACCTACGATTGGGACCAGAAATTTAAGACATGTAGTGCCACATGAATATCCATCGGATAGGAAACCAAATAAGAGCGCAGAGGTAACTATTTAATAACAAATCTTCTGCCTGATGTGTAAACTAGGTTAATATATGGTTTTACAAATGGGCTCCTTATTGATTTTTCAGACCACTTGGATAACCCCCCTGGAAACGTAAGGACTGAGTCTATGTGGAGTGGGAATCACGACCATTATTTCCCTAGAAGGGTAAGCATCCTTGGAATTCTGCCCTTGTTTTTAAGCAACTAGGCAACAGCCCAAACCCTAATGGGTTTTTATATTCCTCACAGGGTCATCAATGAGATCCCTATATTGTCTCGTCCCACCTGTCCTGAAGAAGACTCGCATGGCCCAGGAATAAAACGACCGTAAGGCCGCTAGACAAGTCGAAACATCGACATTTCATTAATTAACCTGGACCACTAACTATATCACCCTCGAAGATATAGTGCAGACATTTTTTGACATCGGATGCCTAGTAATAATTAGGGAAATTGTGCTGACTATTTGAAGTGGCCAGGATATATGGTTCCGGCCTTCATTGGCTGGTGTTTCTTTTGAATTGTTTGGAATATAATTTCTTAAATCTGTGTGATTCCTTTCCGTTCACTTTATCACGTTCACTCTCTTTTGACACCCCTTTTTTTGCTCTACTGCACGTTCTGAATACGGGACAATGCATATAAAGAAAAAATACATAATACTGTGAATTGTGCTTTCGTTTCAAAATCCTGACAATAGATTAAAAATATTGTATATTGTGCTTCCGTTTCAAAATCCTGACAATAGATTAAAAATATTGTATATATATTTTGAGTTTGTTGCTGTTGCCTATTTTCTACTCTTTCTTCATTGATTGATCAGGGCTGTTAAAATAACATACGCCTTTTAATTTATTAAATTGTGATTTTTTACGTATTTGAAATAATAGGTCTCGGGCCACTGTTTGTTTATACTAATACGTCACCCAGGTCCAGTACCTTTTGGGTCACCCCATTTCTTTAATGGTTTTCCTTCTCTATCTAGGTAGTCCATCAAATGGGTATTAAGGTATAAAAGTATATGATCATTAATGGGAAAGATTTCTGGAGTGTATAGCCTGCTATAGTAATTGACAATTTGATTGAGTATTTTTCTCTGGTTTGCTATAAGTTACCATATTAATATCCTTTATACCCTTAATAAAAGTTTTAGCCTTCTTGTCAGCTACCTTATACGATAACACTTTCCCGATTCTATCGCCACTTTCGTACTGCGACAGATGGTACTTATGAAGTTTCACACTGTATGTTTCCCATAATGTCTTTTTAGTAGCTAACTGCAAATTCACCAATTCATTCTTAACTCGTCAGAGTTAGAATCTCCTTGCAGAAGGGCTGCTGCCAACCGAAAGCTCATGTTACATGTGAAGGACATCAGACATGAGCTTCGATTGGAATTCCATAGAGCATATTATCAAACCCATTATCGCCACTTTAGCGTCACTTTCCTGCTGATAAAGTGGTGATAATTTTGTCGCCCAGGCTTCATATAATGGCCCAGAGTGCGCAGTGTACAGCAGCTTCTTTGCAAAATCTATAATTACCTTTGAGCAGTGACAACAGATAGCTTACAACAGTCTGACAAACAGATCCACAACCTTATTACGGCACTTTTGAGTCACTTTTAACATCGGTAAAGTGATGGGATCACTGACAGAATTTCGACCTCATAAATATCGACCTACAAGAATATTGAGTCAACAATATCGAGGGCAAAAATATCGACATCCTATCTACAACATGGTAAGTACAAAAATATCGAAAAAATAATATAGATGTAAAAAATATCGATGTTAAAAATATCGATTTTTTTTTTTAATATATAAATGTAAAATTAAGTATATAACACTAATAAATAAATTATACATATTTAAAAGTATCTAATAATGTTTAAAATTAATAAATAATACATATATATATTAATAATACATTAATTAAATATATACAGTAAATATCTAATATATATGTACTGAACAATAAGTATTAATAATTATTTTACTAATTTATAAATTAATGAAATATATTCTAATTTACTAATACATTTACAAACATAAAACAATAACATAAATAAAATGTAAGTAATATAAAAAATAAAATAAACATTTGATATTTTAACAATTAATTATATAAAACGTTGCATAGCGTAAGGGTAAAAATTACTATTCCTACTCCAGAGAGTGCAACAGTAGGGAAAACTGACCCTGAACCCAAAAAACACCCCTTTACCCAAGAACTGAAAACTGACCCTGAACCCTAAAAATACCCCTTTACCCAAAAACTGAGAACTGACCCTGAACCCAAAAAATACCCCTTTACCCAAAAACTGAAAACTGACCCTGAACACTAAAAATACCCCTTTACCCAAAAACTGAAAACTGACCCTGAACACTAAAAATACCCCTTTACCCAAAAACTGAAAACTGACCCTGAACCCAAAAAATACCCCTTTACCCAAGAACTGAAAACTGACCCTGAACCCTAAAAATACCCCTTTACCCAAAAGCAGAAAACTGACCCTGAACCCTAAAAATACCCCTTTACCCAAAAACTGAAAACTGACCCTAAACCCTAAAAATACCCCTTTACCCAAAAACTGAAAACTGACCCTGAACCCTAAAAATACCCCTTTACCCAAGAACTGAAAACTGACCCTGAACCCTAAAAATACCCCTTTACCCAAAAACTGAGAACTGACCCTGAACCCAAAAAATACCCCTTTACCCAAAAACTGAAAACTGACCCTGAACACTAAAAATACCCCTTTACCCAAAAACTGAAAACTGACCCTGAACACTAAAAATACCCCTTTACCCAAAAACTGAAAACTGACCCTGAACCCAAAAAATACCCCTTTACCCAAGAACTGAAAACTGACCCTGAAACCTAAAAATACCCCTTTACCCAAAAACTGAAAACTGACCCTAAACCCTAAAAATACCCCTTTACCCAAAAACTGAAAACTGACCCTGAACCCTAAAAATACCCCTTTACCCAAGAACTGAAAACTGACCCTGAACCCTAAAAATACCCCTTCACCCAAAAACTGAAAACTGACCCTGAACCCTAAAAATACCCCTTTGCCCAAGAACTGAAAACTGATCCTGAACCCTAAAAAAAACCCTTTACTCAAAAACTCAAAACTGACCCTGAACACTAAAAATACCCCTTTACCCAAAAACCCAAAACTGACCCTGAACCCTAAAAATACTCCTTTACCCAAACTTAATTAATATTATTTAATTAGCAATTAATTATTAATTACCAATAACAATAAAGTAAATATATTAGCACATTAGCTGTAATTAATATAATTTAATAATGAATATCATTTTTCCCCAATTAATTAATTAACAGTAACTAAAAATTATATATATAAATACATTACTCTAATTAATGTAATTAACTAATTAATATTATTTAATTACCAATTAATTAATAATTTAAAATATGTACAAAAATATATTAATTAATTAACTAATTAATATTAATTATTTGCCAATTACTTAATTATAAATATTTAAAAACATATATTAATTATTTAATTATTATTAAATTACTCCCCACCCTATTCCCCTATAAACCCACATCCCGCTACAGAAAATATATATCAATTAATCAATTATTTTTTTCCCCAATTAATCAATATTAATTAGCAATTAATTATAATTGAGCTCATGTTACATGTGAAGGACATCAGACTTGAGCTTCGATTGGAATTCCATAGAGCATATTATCAAACCCATTATCGCCACTTTAGCGTCACTTTCCTGCTGATAAAGTGGTGATAATTTTGTCGCCCAGGCTTCATATAATGGCCCAGAGTGCGCAGTGTACAGCAGCTTCTTTGCAAAATCTATAATTACCTTTGAGCAGTGACAACAGATAGCTTACAACAGTCTGACAAACAGATCCACAACCTTATTACGGCACTTTTGAGTCACTTTTAACATCGGTAAAGTGATGGGATCACTGACAGAATTTCGACCTCATAAATATCGACCTACAAGAATATTGAGTCAACAATATCGAGGGCAAAAATATCGACATCCTATCTACAACATGGTAAGTACAAAAATATCGAAAAAATAATATAGATGTAAAAAATATCGATGTTAAAAATATCGATTTTTTTTTTTAATATATAAATGTAAAATTAAGTATATAACACTAATAAATAAATTATACATATTTAAAAGTATCTAATAATGTTTAAAATTAATAAATAATACATATATATATTAATAATACATTAATTAAATATATACAGTAAATATCTAATATATATGTACTGAACAATAAGTATTAATAATTATTTTACTAATTTATAAATTAATGAAATATATTCTAATTTACTAATACATTTACAAACATAAAACAATAACATAAATAAAATGTAAGTAATATAAAAAATAAAATAAACATTTGATATTTTAACAATTAATTATATAAAACGTTGCATAGCGTAAGGGTAAAAATTACTATTCCTACTCCAGAGAGTGCAACAGTAGGGAAAACTGACCCTGAACCCAAAAAACACCCCTTTACCCAAGAACTGAAAACTGACCCTGAACCCTAAAAATACCCCTTTACCCAAAAACTGAGAACTGACCCTGAACCCAAAAAATACCCCTTTACCCAAAAACTGAAAACTGACCCTGAACACTAAAAATACCCCTTTACCCAAAAACTGAAAACTGACCCTGAACACTAAAAATACCCCTTTACCCAAAAACTGAAAACTGACCCTGAACCCAAAAAATACCCCTTTACCCAAGAACTGAAAACTGACCCTGAACCCTAAAAATACCCCTTTACCCAAAAGCAGAAAACTGACCCTGAACCCTAAAAATACCCCTTTACCCAAAAACTGAAAACTGACCCTAAACCCTAAAAATACCCCTTTACCCAAAAACTGAAAACTGACCCTGAACCCTAAAAATACCCCTTTACCCAAGAACTGAAAACTGACCCTGAACCCTAAAAATACCCCTTTACCCAAAAACTGAGAACTGACCCTGAACCCAAAAAATACCCCTTTACCCAAAAACTGAAAACTGACCCTGAACACTAAAAATACCCCTTTACCCAAAAACTGAAAACTGACCCTGAACACTAAAAATACCCCTTTACCCAAAAACTGAAAACTGACCCTGAACCCAAAAAATACCCCTTTACCCAAGAACTGAAAACTGACCCTGAAACCTAAAAATACCCCTTTACCCAAAAACTGAAAACTGACCCTAAACCCTAAAAATACCCCTTTACCCAAAAACTGAAAACTGACCCTGAACCCTAAAAATACCCCTTTACCCAAGAACTGAAAACTGACCCTGAACCCTAAAAATACCCCTTCACCCAAAAACTGAAAACTGACCCTGAACCCTAAAAATACCCCTTTACCCAAGAACTGAAAACTGATCCTGAACCCTAAAAAAAACCCTTTACTCAAAAACTCAAAACTGACCCTGAACACTAAAAATACCCCTTTACCCAAAAACCCAAAACTGACCCTGAACCCTAAAAATACTCCTTTACCCAAACTTAATTAATATTATTTAATTAGCAATTAATTATTAATTACCAATAACAATAAAGTAAATATATTAGCACATTAGCTGTAATTAATATAATTTAATAATGAATATCATTTTTCCCCAATTAATTAATTAACAGTAACTAAAAATTATATATATAAATACATTACTCTAATTAATGTAATTAACTAATTAATATTATTTAATTACCAATTAATTAATAATTTAAAATATGTACAAAAATATATTAATTAATTAACTAATTAATATTAATTATTTGCCAATTACTTAATTATAAATATTTAAAAACATATATTAATTATTTAATTATTATTAAATTACTCCCCACCCTATTCCCCTATAAACCCACATCCCGCTACAGAAAATATATATCAATTAATCAATTATTTTTTTTCCCAATTAATCAATATTAATTAGCAATTAATTATAATTAATTAATTCATCCTACTAATTATTAATCAACTTACCATAATTAAATTACTTCCCACCCTATTCCCCTATAAACCCACAACCCGCTACAGAACATATATATCAATTAATAAATTAATTAAAATTATTTTCCTATTATTTTCAAATAATTACCAATTAATTATAATTTATTAATAAATCCTACTAATTAATAATCAATTTACCATAATTAAATTACTTCCCACCCTATTCCCCTATAAACCCACAACCCGCTCCGGTACAAAAACATAAAATTTACTTATAAATTTATTTATTATTATATAAAATGTATACACATATAATAGTAATTATTTTAAATACTTAAATTAAACATATAACACATACATAATAAAAAACTATAAAATAATACAAATATCGATATTAGTGTCATCGAAATTATTAACATCGATATATATGCTATCGATATTACTAACTTCGATATTACTTACATCGATATTAAGTATTTCGATATTACTTACCTTGGGTCGATATTCTGTCCTACGATATTCTTGCCTTCGATATTATGCTCCTTCGATATTTCAGACTCGATATTATGGTAGGTCGATATTTCCTACTCGATATTTTGACTGTGTACCAAAGTGATGCAAAGAGCTAGTAAATCTACGTCTGACTTTTCAAGATAAAATCTCAACTCCAGACCCTGCGACGCAGTTTTAATGTTTTCTCTCTCTCTCACTCTTTGTGCCATCATTTCTCTTTCTCCCTTAAACTTAGACATTGCTGTCTGCTTGGACGTGTAGAAGAATTGTTGAAGTGAAGTTGTGAAGTCTACTTCCGTATGTGTTTGGCCGCAAGGTTTACACAACGGTAAGCACAGAGGCCTGGATCTGCTAATCCTTAATAGGAATGCATTAGAAATAATTTGGCATAACGGGTGTTAGTAACGCAGTAGGCACTTCCATATAGACACCACTTGAACGCGGCAATATAACAAGTAAAATCTACCAGGTACACTGCACTAGTACAACTGTAGTGTTAGCTTTATTTCTGAAACAAGAGAGGGCCATATTATCAAGCCTTGGCGACAAAATTATCGCCACTTTATCGGCAGCAAACTGCCGCTAAAGTGGCCATAATAGGTTTGATAATATGCTCTATTGAATTCCAATCGAAGCTCATGTTAGATGTGAAGGACATTTAACATGAACTTTGGTTGGAATTCCATGTATGTTGTTTTTTTAAGTAACTTTTATTAAAAGAATAACTGTAAACGAAACTTAATGATCACTATAATATAAAGAACTAGAAAAATAACTTTAAAAAAACAATATTATAAACAAATTGTGAAGTGGACTCCAAAGGACGTTGGATTGGTAATCTGCATAATAAAAAAGAAAATTAGAGTTTAGAATTATGTAGATGTGAGTAAATGGGAAGAAGCATTACAAGTCAAGGTAACAGTACGATTTTACGTGTGCAGTGTGCCTGGTACATTTTACTTCTGTTATAGTGCTGTGTTCAAGTGGTGTCTATATGGAAGTGCCTACTTCGTCAGTGGCACAACAGGATTGTAAATACGCTGACTTATTTCTAATGCATTGTAATGAAGGCATTGTATATCTAGGCCTCTGTGCTTACCGTTGTTTAAACACTGCGGCCAGCGGAATTCAAAACTTAAAGACTTCTTTGCTTTTACATGTGAAAGCAGACAGCATTTTCTATCACTTTAAAGAGAAAGAGAAATGATGTCACAGAGAGTGAGAGAGAGAAATAGAGAGAAAACAACATTAAAACTGTCTCTCAGAGTCTGTAGTTGAGAATTTTTCTTGAAAAGTCAGACGTAGATTTACAAGCTGCTTGCGTCACTTTTGCCATGTTAAAAGTGACACAAAAGTGGCGTAATAAGCTGGTAGATCTGTTTCTTAGACTGTTGTAACCTATCTGTTGGCAGTGTTCGGAGGTAATTATACATTTTAGACAGTGAAGCTGCTGCACACTACCCACTGTCTCCTTTCACAAATGAAGGTAACACTACAGTTTTAAATGTGCAGTGTGCCTAGTAAATTTCAGTTCTGTTATAGTGCCATGATCAAGTGGTGTCTATATGGAAGTGCCTACTGCGTTACTGACACAAAAGTGGCAGAACGGGATTGTAAATATGCCGACTTATTTCTAATGCATTTTAATGAAGGCATTGTATATCTAGGCCTCTGTGCTTACCGTTGTATAAATACTGTGGACACCAGAGTTCACAACTTGACTTCAACTGTTGTTCTAGACGTCAAAGCAGACAGCAATGTCTATTAGTTTAAAAGAGAAAGAGAAATGATGTCACAAAGAGTGAGAGAGAGAAAGAAAAAGAGAGAAAACAACATTAAAACTGTCTCGCAGAGCCTGGAGATGAGATTTTTTCTTGAAAAGTCAGACGTAGATTTACAAGCTCCTTGCGTCACTTTTCCCATGTTTAAAATTAACACAAAAGTGGCATAATAGGCTTGTACATAGGTTGTACATAGGTTACAACAGTCTGTTTGTCAGACTGTTGCAACCTATGTGTTGTCACTGCTCGGAGCTAATTTAAACTTTTAGACAGTGAAGCTGGTGCACACTACCCACTCACTCCTTTCACATATAATTTGTTGTTGTTTCAAAACAAAATTGTTTTGCTAAATCAGATATTGAGTCAGCATTCCGGTTGCTCCCGGTACATCCTCAAGATCAGCGTCTGTTAGGTTTTGTGTTTCAAGGACGCTATTACATGGATAGATGTATGCCAATGGGCTGCTCCATCTCTTGTGCTTATTTTGAGAAATTCAGCTGTTTTCTGCAATGGGCGTTCACCAGAGCTACGGGCTATACACAGGTTATGCACTACCTAGATGATTTTTTGTTCTTGGGGCCAGCCGGTGACACGGAATGTGCACAGGCTTTACTGGAATTTTGCAATCTCATGAAACGGTTCGGCGTGCCATAGGCACCGGGGAAAACGGTGGGGCCATCTACTTCACTCGAGTTACTTGGAATTGAGCTCGATTCAGTGGAGGGATGCTTCCGTTTGCCCAGGGACAAAGAAACAAAATTTAGGACCTCGCTAGAATTGTGCATTAGCAAAGAGAAGGTAACTCTCCATCAGTTGCAGCAAGCGGTGGGCCAGCTTAACTTTGCCCTCAGAGTGATACCAATGGCCCGCCCCTTTTCCCGCTCTATTGCACAAGGCATGGTCGGTCTCAAAGAAGGACACCACCGCACGAGACTGTCTGCAGAGGTTCGCCAGGATACGCGCATATGGTTGGCATTTCTGGCGGATTTCAACGGTCGAGTGGTATGGAGCAAACAACCAGCGTCCTCGGACGAGCTGGGTTTGTGGACCGACTCGGCAGGGAGCGTGGGATTTGGCGCCATCTTTGGTAATCGATGGTCGGCGCAAACATGGCCGACGTGGTGGCACACCAGTGGGTTAACAGGTAACATTGGGTTTCTTGAGTTGTTCCCCATTTTGGTGGCCCTGAAGGCATGGCCGGACAATTTCCGTGATCGCTCAGTGGTATTTTGGTCCGATAACATGACCGTTGTTGAATGCATAAATAACCAGGCAGCACGCTGCAAGTTGATTTTGAGATTATTAAAGGAAATTGTCCTACTGTGCATGAGACTGAACGTTCAGTTTAGGGCAAGGCATGTGCCGGGTGTATTGAACCAGGCGGCTGATGCACTCTCTCGTTCCCACATGCAGGCCTTCAGGGGTTATCTACCTTCTGCGGATCTAGTGGCGGCACCATTTCCCGAAGCTCTCTGGTCACTCGGTGCCCCGGATTATAGGACCTCGTGGGAGCCAGCTTAGCCCCCAGGACATGGAAGGCGTACGAAGGAGCGTTTCGTTCCTATTGTGCATTTTTGGGTCCAGCAGGAGGGGATAAGTGGGGACAGGAGTACTGAAGTTTTTAGTAGCACTCCACAAGGCAGGCCGATCAGCAGCGACGGCCAATAGGCACCGGGCCGCCATTGCATTCATGGCACAGGCTTAAGGCATCAAGGACCCTACATCGTCCTTTTTGGTTAAGAAGGCATTACGAGGGTGGCAACGCCTCGAGGGTCATAGAGTAGACGAGAGGCGCCCAATTGGGTTAGAAAGATTGTCCCTGTTGATGTCAGTGCTCCCCGCGACATGTTCCTCCCAGTCCGAAGTAGTGCTGTTCCGAGCCGCTTTCGCATTAGCATTCCATGGGGCTATGCGGGTGAGCGAGCTGGTGGCAAGAAATAAGAAGGATGTGGGGGGAGGTCTATGTCGGGAACACGTTCAGATCAAGGGTGATTCAATGGTAATCACAATAGCCAGGTCTAAAACCGACCAGGGTGCGATGGGGGACAGTATTTTGGTCCAGCGCGTGCGAGGATCCCCCATGTGCCCGGTGCAGTGCGTTGAGCAATACCTGGCGCAAAGGGCGGTAGCATGGGGGGAAGCTTGCTGAGACACACCGATGCCACCCCACTGACAAGGTTTCAGTTTCAGCGGGTGTTAACTTTGGCAATCGCGGCAGCGGGCTTGGACCCGAGCGATTTAGGGACCCATTCCTTCAGGATAGGGGATGCTACAGAAGCTACAGCCAGGGGTCAAAGTGTGGAAATGGTGAAACAATTGGGACGATGGTCCTCGAACTGTTATAAAAGGTATGTGCGGTTGCACATGTTGTGAAGCTAATGTCATGCACTCATGCTTCTTGTCTTTTGTTTGGTTTACAGTTTCGCGAGCTTGCGAGGCGGGGCGGACTGTGCAGTCGACCCGACACCTGGGAACCAGCGGTCAAAGATCACCGGCTGAGGAAAGAGTGGTGTGGGTCGTGGGCCACTCATACGGAGGCGTGCCGCGGACGTATTCAAAGCAGGTGACATGATTCACGCAGCTGGGGAATACGGGTACAGGGTGACCTTCCATGGAAGGGGCGGGCTCTGTATTGACCGGTTTCAGTGTTTTGTCGAGGAACTGTTAGGGCGGACAAGGTCACCGCCGTCTATAATCATAGTGCATCTGGGGGGCAATGACTTGGTGGCGCTCGGTCGGCGAGTACTCCTCGAGCGGGTTCTATCCACTGTTAGCTGGTTGGCAAAGAGGATTCCGGGGTGCACGATAGCGTGGTCACACATGATTCCAAGGAAGGTGTGGCGGGGGGCCCTCTCTGTGTCAGCTTTGAATCATTCAGTAAAGAAAGTTAATAACAAGCTGGGTAGATTGTTTCGTTCAGGACAGTTGCACTGTATTCCGCATGGATGTATCCGGGGGGATAACATGTATCTCGAAGACGGGGTTCATTTGTCCCGGGAGGGGTATGTATTACTCATAGGAGACTTCATAGCATGGTTACGGGGTTTGTATAGTCATGACCTTTAGTAGGAGTGTGGGGGGTCCGGATAGCCGGTCAACTATCCGGCCAGTGACGGTAAGGTCATGATCGGTGAGCAGTAATTTCAAGATCCCTAGAGGGGGCGTCACCCATTATGGATGGGAGCGCCCGGGGGGAGACGTCCATTGGCCCCTCACAAGGGAGGCGGCACCCACTAAGTATGGGGTCGCCGAAGGGAAGGCGGTCATAGGCCCCTCCCAGGGGAGGAGGCGGCTCGATGCCCCTCCTAGGAATTTCCCTGGGCCAGGATATCCGCAACGGCGGATGTGATGAACAGTGTGGGGTGGGAGGGGGGTCCACGCTACCTTCTAGACACCTCACACGAGTCCTCGGACGACCACTAAGATGGCGTCGAGTTAAATAAGGGGCCCCCGCTAAGACAAGGGAAATTGGAAGTTGGCACAGAGGTACAGTCCTCTGTGCGACCGCCCCTCACACCGTGAGGGGGGAGTTCTGGTGGTAGGGATCTGACACCGGTTACGACCTTGCCGTTGGCCCGTAATGTTAGGATGTACAATTTTTATTTAGAAAGTATGCATTTGCAGGATGTTTAGACTCGGCTAGGAGAACCTTTGTATTAGAGATTTGTTAAGGTTAGCCAATAAACGTGACTGCAGTGAAATGTATAAATGAAAAATTGTACATGATATGAAACTGTTATTTTAATGTTTTAATTTTGTTTCATATTTTTAATAAATACGGCCGGGAGGGTAACTCCCTCCCGCCTTCCAAAAGTTCAGAACTGCGTCCGTCTTCCCATCCTTGGGGATTGTGTTGGGAGGGGGTGATAGGCATCCCGGCCATATGGAGATAGCAGCTTCCAAATCTTTTAAAAAGAAAGAGAAATGATGTGAGAGAGTAAGAAAGAGAAAGGGAAAAAAGAATACACACGACAGGGGAGGGGTACGTGAAGCCAGAGGCGCAACCAGTCAAAAATAACGGGGTGGGGGGGGCTAGAAAAAATTTGGGGTGGGGGCTGTAGTTCAAGCAAAAAGAAGAGTGGAGCTGCAGGGACTGTAAGCGGGGGGGGGATTTTCAAAGCCTTATTAACAAGCAAAATGTCTTTAAAAGACCTGTCATGTACTCGGGTGCGAGTGTGTGTGGGCCTAGGAAGTATCTCATCCTTGCTGAAGCCCTGTTAGCCCAATGTTTTCTTTGCACATGCTGCATACTACATATTCTCTCCTTTGACAGATAACTTGCCGTTGTTTCAGAAACAAGCTTGTTTGCTCACCTTGTGCTATTGCCGTTGTCCGTGTTACATAATCCATCCTGAAGCTGTACATCTAAAAGATATTAAAAGAAAGATGTTATGATTGGTAATTCTTGCTATATTAATTTGGAGTTAGATAATATCGCGCTTTTATAGACGTTTGATTGTCAGATTACTACGAACTGTTTGTATTGTGAATATATTCCGGCCATTTCAGCGATTATAACAATGTTACTGTTATTGGGTAAAAAATTAAACATGTAAATTAATACATTATGTAGGAGTACGTTTGTCTAAAATACTAAGTCGCATTTTTGTATGTATTCAGCTACAACCCTTTGACTCCCTCCGATGCATACTGAAGCCTCGCTGCTCACCTTTTCGTGGAAAAGACACCTTCTTCTTGAAGTAGTTCCGATCTCCAAAAAAGAATTCTCATATATGGTGCTGAGTCTTGATATCTCTATGGCTTACGACATACTCATGCTCCCATCATCATCATCGCAGATTCTTCACCCGCTCAGTACTTCGGGCACCACTAACTCAGTGACCACGCATGTGGTAGTGGGCCCCTTGTTAGGTGTTTTGGGAGCAACTCTAAAATGGCGTAAAACACGTGCGCCCCATTTTTTTTATACATAGGGTCACAAGTGTAGTGACGGATGTGCTGGATATGTGTGGTGTGGGTGTATACCAGCCATGAGAGAGTGTGTGTCGATCTGACATTTAGACCTGCAACTAAGAAATCAATACAATGGAAATCTGGGCTTTGTACTGTTTTTGTGTTTTTCTGGTATCGTAAGCACAGTAGGCTGTACTAACATTTCAGTTTTGATTAATTTATCTTTTAAATGTTGGGAGAGGGGTCAATAAATGTGTTGTCTTTTCTTCTTTAGTGTGCAGGGCTATATTGTTTATAAAATGTATAAGTCTTCAAACTATCTTTACTCTTACGATGTACGTGCGATATTTCCGTAATTGATTTTAAAAGTAATACACACTTTTTTACAGTTTTAAAAAACAATTTTAATGATTATCCCAGATAATGTCTTCTCTTAATATGTGCATTAAATACATAAATATATGTTTTTGAATAATTAGAAATTTACGTGGAGTACGTGTACGTGGCGCAGTATATGACGCCACGCGAGATATTTTTTATTTTATTAAAAAAACCTGGGGTACGCGTTTTGGGTGAAAAAGAACAAAAACGTGAAGCTCGCTTTATTGTTAATTAGCCTCCGGGGGGCCAAATCTCTGGGGCTATTTGATTTTCATAATGGGGGGCCTATAGGGTCTCCCCTGTGTGGGGATCGCTACACCCCGGATGTTTAACTATATGTATGCGGGGGGACTCATGGCCCCCCGGAGTTCTGGGGACCGCTTTCTCCTCCACTCCATTCCCTACCCCCTCCCCCACCTCCGGGGCCTCTTTTTATTTAAAAAAAACTGTGCAAAGGTGTTGCAAATATGGTATTTTAGTTTCGTTTTTGTCTTGTAGAGGATCCAAGGGAAATATAACGTTTTTTTGTACAGCCACTACTTTTCTGCCTGTTACTATAATAACAGTTAATGGATCAGTTGTTTGAGTACAGAGGTTAGAAGTTTACCACAATATGTTGCTAATTGAAATACTTACTGTGCTGGAGATTTATATAAATTTTTTTCATAGGAACCGTTAGTCGTAGAAGAAGTTTGTAGAAAAGTTTTTTTTCCGGATTCCTTCCTGTTCGGGGAGTGTTAGGGTAACATGCTCCAAGCAGGACTTTACGAAGTTTAATGTTCCTTGACTGTTAAGTGTTAAAAGTAGAAGGCTTAGCAGTCATTCCTTGCTCGTCTTTGGAGAACATGGACATTTTATTAGCTAAAGTGTTCTGAACACAAGTTTGCTCCTTATTGGGTGGAACGGTTCACTGTTGTCAGTGATATTTTGATCCATTTTCCAAATGAGAATGGGGAAAGAAAGTAGTAAAGGGTAGGTTAGGAAAACTATTAACTGTGTACAGGGCCCATAAGGGGGTGGAGAGGAATTATGAGGGACACAATGTTTTATATATTTTTTAAGGGCCATTTATATAATTGCTGTGTGGTGTATAAATCACAGCAGAAAAATGACAGTGTTTTGCGCTGTTTTCTTTTATCAAGTTTGTAGGTGACATACTTCTTAGTACTACTACTAGTGGCTATATAGTTCATTTTTGTGCTACATTTTGTAAAAGTGTCGCCCCACATTCTTGTTGATATAAGAGGGCATCAGTTATTTTTAAATAAAGTAGAATAGAAGTGCTACAACAAACACTCCCGCACTACATTATCTCAGATCAAGAGAACAAGTAAAACAGTAAAATCTACATTGTTTCATACTACATAGAAATGCATGCATTAATATTTTTAAAATTTGTATTCTGTACAATTCAGAAACATGCTGTCGTAGTGTTTACAAGTTGCAGACAGTTCCGCTAATAAATCACATACTCACCAAAGAATATATAGAATGTTACTCTTATAATATATAGTACAGGTCCTATATATTATTATAAGGTGAATAGGAATCGCAAATAGGAATAGAAATTAGAAAATAACATTCAGAAATGTAGAGTTTATTAAATATTTAAAGTAACAAAGTATGCATGATAGCTATATTTTAATATATATAAAAAATATCTGATCAAGTTTTTATCAATATTTGATAATTATATTACAGATGGCGCTGAAAAATCTCCCATTCCTCTTCTGTAGCAATAGGACAATCGATTTTAATATAACAATTGATACCATTGTTACAGTAAAAAGAAAAGGAAAATTAGTTATGTATATAACAGAACATCCATAATGAAATAGTTTCGAGCGGTAAATATTTACTGAATTTTTTTCTCCGGGAGGTGAAAAAATTTGATCTTCACGGTGACGGGTCATAAACTCCTCTGAGATCATGACGTTGAGAATAATAATGTGTATATATTCTCACAGCAAGGGGAAAGTAGACTGAAAGCCACAAGCCGGTAATGTTGCTTACTTATCGTTACTGTTTTTGACAACGGATTGTGAATTCCGCTAGGATCACTAAGACTGTTAATGTTAAAATATACATATTAACAGTATGTGATCTCTAGGGGAAAACATAATAACAAGTGTATCATTGTCACATTGATTGTAAATGTTTAGGGTTTGCGTCGACAGGTTGGCAACACCTATCGAGCGAAGTTCAGTATCAATATTATAATATAAAAAGTCACTATATATAAGGTAAAAGGAGCCAGAAAAGGAGTAATATTTGTTATAATATATCTGTTTCTAAGAACAAGCTGCTGAAGTTACAGAGAAAAAGGGAAAACATGCAATACATTTTTTTTCTACATATAAATGTTTACATATTGACAAATAGTCACAATTTATAACTAAGTACTATGCCTATGCCATCTTGAAACAACGTGCAACTCCGGAATATGTTTGCTGATGCAAAAAGAGAATCCGATGCTGGAGAACGGAACCTGCAACAGAGATCGGTGATTCAGAAATAACTCGGGAAAACAAAACTAATTGCACAGTAGGTGTGGTTTATATAGTTTTTTGTTGTTTAGTAGTCTATGGAAGGAAGATGTGGCTCCGCCTATGTAGATGGCACGTTTTGCAGTTTACACATGCTCACGTTTTAACTGTTTTTCATCTGCATGTGTTTGGAAAAGTTTCAAACGGTGAAGCTGTAAAGGTTTTGATTTTTATATTAACACGTATAAGACATTATTATCTACATACGTTAGAGAGTTTAAAAAGTGTTACTCGGTAAAATGTGTTCCTTGCATTTTCATGATTAACCATTTCGATGCTCATGACGGAACGGTTCCGTCATGAGCATCGGTTGAGCTGTGCTCATGACGGAACCGTTGTGTCATGGCCACACCCATTTGCATTGGGGCTCAGCACCAGGGGTACATCGGGGGGCCGCATGGATGAGGCTAAAACCATCTAAATAGAAGACGTATAAAAAAAAATTGTTATCATTATAAGAAGAAAAAAAAGTTTAATATATGTTATTTTGATGGTTCTTAATTAAAAAAATGCTAGCATTTGTATTTCGTAATCCTACCCTCGGAAAGGTGTGCTGGCACTTGGGGCTTTCGGAAGGTTATTAAATAATAAATGCCCATTTATTTGCACCTGTAGACTTGGCTTTTAAACGTTCAATTGCCTAGTCTGTATATTTACACTTCCTCCAAACATTTTGGTACTGCTAATTTAGTATTGCAGTGAGCCATTCAGCAGTATGTGTTTATGTATACACTGTTCTAAAAGTGAAGCTGCTGTACATTTTGCCAGACACTCTCCTTGCAGAATTGTAATAATTCAGCCAGTACCCAAGTAGTCATGGTGCAAAGTGGGCCTTAGGGCATGGACTGCTTCAAAGTCCTATACACTATGCATGCAGTCTTGTATGCATGGGAAACTTGTCTTTTATAGCTTTTATTATCCCGTCTATGTTCTTACACTTCCAGCAAACTCTTTGTGATTGCTGATTTAGTATTGTAGTGAAGTATTCAGCAGAATGCCCTTATGTATACACTTTGCTAATAATTAAGCTCTTCCAAATTCAGACAGACTCTCTCGTTGCCGAACTGTAACTATCCAGTAAGTACTCAAGTAATCATGGTGCAAAGTAGGCCTTAGGCCATGTACTGCTTTCAACCTGTATAGAGTATGCATGCACTCTTCTATGTAGGTGCACATTTGTTTTTTATACATTCAATTGTCCAGTCTGTATCATTAGACTTTCACAATCACTCTCACAAGCTCTTATAAATTCAGTCATGCACTCTCTTTACAGAACTATAATCATGCAGTCGGTACCCAAGTAATTATGGAGCAAAGTTGGCCTTAGTATATGGACTGCTTCAAGCTCCTATTTACAATGTATGTACTGTTCTATGCACCTGCAAATTTCCCTTTTATATTTTGAATTCCCCAGTCTCTATCCTTACACTTCCAGCAAACACTCTGTCATTCCTGTTATAGTTTTATAGTAACTCATTGATCAGTGTGTAGTAATCCATTCTCTAAATTGAAACAGTATTCAGGACATGTACAATAAGTGGTACAATCCCAGAGATATGGCAGTTATTGTGCACTGTGATATCAGCACAATGGATGCACCATATTTACAATGTAGTGTATTATGGAGCAAAAACGGCACAGATATGTGATGTATTTGTGTTGTGAAGGTGGTGCATTGCTTGATTTGCGTTCCAAGTGGAACGCGGCTCCAGCAATGCTCTTGGGGTTCTATGCTCACAAAGCTGTGTCAATCCTTACACTTGTTTCAAGAAGGTGCAGGGTTTTGATGTAGCATAGGACTAAAAGTGACTGAATGAAATATTATAGATTTCACTTAGTCACTTTTAGGAGGTGTTCCTATGCTAGAACACTTGCACTCCCCCCCCACCCGCTCTCTGCGCAGGAACGTCTCTTTCTGGGGCAGGTCTTTAGAATATGATGCACCTTCCATATGCATCACATTGTAAATATCAGGCACTATGGTACATCTTTTGCAACACCGCTGCATCACAAAAGTGACCGAAAAGATGTGTAAAAGAGGTACAAGGGGGTTGTAAATCCACTCCTAACACATACAAATTCACCCAGGCAGTTTCACTAGCAGTGCAAATTGAAGTCTAGACTTCTAACATATTAATATGGATGTGTTACATTGAAGTGCTTTGGAGGTACTACAGTATAGTATAGTTAAACACTTTAATTATTTATGCTGTAGCACTCTTATAGTTTTGCACTTTCACATTCACCATTAAAATACAAATTCATTCATTCGTTCATTTATGACCTACACATTCATTCTGACAAAGTTTCACACACTAATATAGAAATATAGTTCTTTTTTAAGCCAGTGGAGGTAGTTCTGAAAAGAGGTGTTTTTTTTTTCTTTTTAGTTTTCTATTTTTTTTGTATTTTTTTGGGAAACAAAAAAAATGTGAAACTGGAAGAAAAAAGAAAAAAAATATTATTGTTTTGGGCAACGGTGCTCTTCTTTGCTCTTCACAATGAGGTGAATAGACTGCTCACCGTAACAAAGGAGTTCTCGGCAAAATTTACAAGGAATTGTAATTTTTGCAAACTGAGGCACAATAATAGGATGCGGACTGTTCGGAGGAGGTGGTGGGGCTTTTGGGGTAGAAGGAACTGCAGGTTGAGGGTTTTCCTGGAACCTTTGTGTTGTCTCCTTCCATAATTATTTTGATGCAAATTTCTGACATGGTGAACCATTGAGGCTGTCCCGAAAGAGTACTTTTTAGTGGGGTCAGCCCTTGAAAGTGTAACCTCACAGATCTTGCATGTTACTTTCGGTACATTCACCTTTTTCTGTCCCTCCGGAAATGAAGAACATTTCCAAATGAAAGCTTCTTTTCTCTTTTTCTGAGGTGGCCTAGTAACAAAATGTTTCTTAGAGGAATGTACCTATGAAGCCTCTAAAAAAGCAGCCATTGTAGAGTTTGATTGTAAAAGACTACAGCTCCACAAATAGATGTTTTTCCGGGGAAAGTCGAAGTAGGATAATCAAAATGAGAGGGGTCTTTCTGTAAGTTGGAATCTGAAGTATTATGAACTAATCAAAACTCTCCTTTTATGGTCAGCTGACTTTGCGTACGCTTACAGGGCTCTTACGGTGCTCTTAAGATGCGAGTATGTACGACGTACCTTTGCAATTTGTGTAATTGCTTTTAAAAGTAATAAATGCTTATTAAAAGTTTTAAAAAAGTATTTTCATGATTGTCCTAGATACTGTCTTCGGTCTCAAAGAAGGACACCACCGCACGAGACTGTCTGCAGAGGTTCGCCAGGATATGCGCATATGGTTGGCATTTCTGGCGGATTTCAACGGTCGAGTGGTATGGAGCAAACCACCAGCGTCCTCGGACGAGCTGGGTTTGTGGACCGACTCGGCAGGGAGCGTGGGATTTGGCGCCATCTTTGGTAATCGATGGTCGGCGCAAACATGGCCGACGTGGTGGCACACCAGTGGGTTAACAGGTAACATTGGGTTTCTTGAGTTGTTCCCCATTTTGGTGGCCCTGAAGGCATGGCCGGACAATTTCCGTGATCGCTCAGTGGTATTTTGGTCCGATAACATGACCGTTGTTGAATGCATAAATAACCAGGCAGCACGCTGCAAGTTGATTTTGAGATTATTAAAGGAAATTGTCCTACTGTGCATGAGACTGAGCGTTCAGTTTAGGGCAAGGCATGTGCCGGGTGTATTGAACCAGGCGGCTGATGCACTCTCTCGTTCCCACATGCAGGCCTTCAGGGGTTATCTACCTTCTGCAGATCTAGTGGCGGCACCATTTCCCGAAGCTCTCTGGTCACTCGGTGCCCCGGATTACAGGACCTCGTGGGAGCCAGCTTAGCCCCCAGGACATGGAAGGCGTACGAAGGAACGTTTCGTTCCTATTGTGCATTTTTGGGTCCAGCTGGAGGGGATAAGTGGGGACAGGAGGAGTATGTACTGAAGTTTTTAGTAGCACTCCACAAGGCAGGCCGATCAGCAGCGACGGCCAATAGGCACCGGGCCGCCATTGCATTCATGGCACAGGCTTAAGGCATCAAGGACCCTACATCGTCCTTTTTGGTTAAGAAGGCATTACGAGGGTGGCAACGCCTCGAGGGTCATAGAGTAGATGAGAGGCGCCCGATTGGGTTAGAAAGATTGTCCCTGTTGATGTCAGTGCTCCCCGCGACATGTTCCTCCCAGTCCGAAGTAGTGCTGTTCCGAGCCGCTTTCGCATTAGCATTCCATGGGGCTATGCGGGTGAGCGAGCTGGTGGCAAGAAATAAGAAGGATGTGGGGGGAGGTCTATGTCGGGAACACGTTCAGATCAAGGGTGATTCAATGGTAATCACAATAGCCAGGTCTAAAACCGACCAGGGTGCGATGGGGGACAGTATTGTGGTCCAGCGCGTGCGAGGATCCCCCATGTGCCCGGTGCAGTGCGTTGAGCAATACCTGGCGCAAAGGGCGGTAGCATGGGGGGAAGCTTGCTGAGACACACCGATGCCACCCCACTGACAAGGTTTCAGTTTCAGCGGGTGTTAACTTTGGCAATCGCGGCAGCGGGCTTGGACCCGAGCGATTTTGGGACCCATTCCTTCAGGATAGGGGCTGCTACAGAAGCTACAGCCAGGGGTCAAAGTGTGGAAATGGTGAAACAATTGGGACGATGGTCCTCGAACTGTTATAAAAGGTATGTGCGGTTGCACATGTTGTGAAGCTAATGTCATGCACTCACGCTTCTTGTCTTTTGTTTGGTTTACAGTTTCGCGAGCTTGCGAGGCGGGGCGGACTGTACAGTCGACCCGACACCTGGGAACCAGCGGTCAAAGATCACCGGCTGAGGAAAGAGTGGTGTGGGTCGTGGGCCACTCATACGGAGGCGTGCCGCGGACGTATTCAAAGCAGGTGACATGATTCACGCAGCTGGGGAATACGGGTACAGGGTGACCTTCCATGGAAGGGGCGGGCTCTGTATTGACCGGTTTCAGTGTTTTGTCGAGGAACTGTTAGGGCGGACAAGGTCACCGCCGTCTATAATCATAGTGCATCTGGGGGGCAATGACTTGGTGGCGCTCGGTCGGCGAGTACTCCTCGAGCGGGTTCTATCCACTGTTAGCTGGTTGGCAAAGAGGATTCCGGGGTGCACGATAGCGTGGTCACACATGATTCCAAGGAAGGTGTGGCGGGGGGCCCTCTCTCTATCAGCTTTGAATCATTCAGTAAAGAAAGTTAATAACAAGCTGGGTAGATTGTTTCGTTCAGGACAGTTGCACTGTATTCCGCATGGATGTATCCGGGGGATAACATGTATCTCGAAGACGGGGTTCATTTGTCCCGGGAGGGGTATGTCTTACTCATAGGAGACTTCATAGCATGGTTATGGGGTTTGTATAGTCATGACCTTTAGTATGAGTGTGAGGGGTCCGGATAGCCGGTCAACTATCCGGCCTGTGATGGTAAGGTCATGATCGGTGAGCAGTAATTTCAAGATCCCTAGATGGGGCGTCACCCATTATGGATGGGAGCGCCCGGGGGGAGGCGTCCATTGACCCCTCACAAGGGGAGGCGGCACCCACTAAGTATGGGGTCGCCGAAGGGAAGGCGGTCATAGGCCCCTCCCAGGGGAGGAGGCGGCTCGATGCCCCTCCTAGGAATTTCCCGGGGCCAGGATATCCGCGACGGCGGATGTGGTGAACAGTGTGGGGTGGGAGGGGGGTCCACGCTACCTTCTAGACACCTAACACGAGTCCTCGGACGACCACTAAGATGGCGTCGAGTTAAATAAGGGGCCCCCGCTAAGACAAGGGAAATTGGAAGTTGGCACAGAGGTACAGTCCTCTTTGCGACCGCCCCTCACACCGTGAGGGGGGAGTTCTGGTGGTAGGGATCTGACACCGGTTACGACCTTGCCGTTGGCCCGTAATGTTAGGATGTACAATTTTTATTTAGAAAGTATGCATTTGCAGGATGTTTAGACTCGGCTAGGAGAACCTTTGTATTAGAGATTTGTTAAGGGTAGCCAATAAACGTGACTGCAGTGAAATGTATAAATGAAAAATTGTACATGATATGAAACTGTTATTTTAATGTTTTGTATCATATTTTTAATAAATACGGCCGGGAGGGTAACTCCCTCCCGCCTTCCAAAAGTTCAGACCTGCGTCCGTCTTCCCATCCTTGGGGATTGTGTTGGGAGGGGGTGATAGGCATCCCGGCCATATGGAGATAGCAGCTTCCAAATCTTTTAAAAAGAAAGAGAAATGATGTGAGAGAGTAAGAAAGAGAAAGGGAAAAAAGAATACACACGACAGGGGAGGGGTACGTGAAGCCAGAGGCGCAACCAGTCAAAAATAACGGGGTGGGGGGGGATAGAAAAAATTTGGGGTGGGGGCTGTAGTTCAAGCAAAAAGAAGAGTGGAGCTGCAGGGACTGTAAGCGGGGGGGGGGGATTTTCAAAGCCTTATTAACAAGCAAAATGTCTTTAAAAGACCTGTCATGTACTCGGGTGCGAGTGTGTGTGGGCCTAGGAAGTATCTCATCCTTGCTGAAGCCCTGTTAGCCCAATGTTTTCTTTGCACATGCTGCATACTACATATTCTCTCCTTTGACAGATAACTTGCCGTTGTTTCAGAAACAAGCTTGTTTGCTCACCTTGTGCTATTGCCGTTGTCCGTGTTACATAATCCATCCTGAAGCTGTACATCTAAAAGATATTAAAAGAAAGATGTTATGATTGGTAATTCTTGCTATATTAATTTGGAGTTAGATAATATCGCGCTTTTATAGACGTTTGATTGTCAGATTACTACGAACTGTTTGTATTGTGAATATATTCCGGCCATTTCAGCGATTATAACAATGTTACTGCTATTGGGTAAAAAATTAAACATGTAAATTAATACATTATGTAGGAGTGCGTTTGTCTAAAATACTAAGTCGCATTTTTGTATGTATTCAGCTACAACCCTTTGACTCCCTCCGATGCATACTGAAGTCTCGCTGCTCACCTTTTCGTGGAAAAGACACCTTCTTCTTGAAGTAGTTCCGATCTCCAAAAAAGAATTCTCATATGACGCCACGCGGGATATTTTTTATTTTATTAAAAAAACCTGGGGTACGCGTTTTGGGTGAAAAAGAACAAAAACGTGAAGCTCGCTTTATTGTTAATTAGCCTCCGGGGGGCCAAATCTCTGGGGCTATTTGTTTTTCGTAATGGGGGGCCTATAGGGTCTCCCCTGCGCGGGGATCGCTACACCCCGGATGTTTAACTATATGTATGCGGGGGGACTCATGGCCCCCCGGAGTTCTGGGGACCGCTTTCTCCTCCACTCCATTCCCTACCCCCTCCCCCACCTCCGGGGCCTCTTTTTATTTAAAAAAAACTGTGCAAAGGTGTTGCAAATATGGTATTTTAGTTTCATTTCTCTCTTGTAGAGGATCCAAGGGAAATATAACGTTTTTTTGTACAGCCACTACTTTTCTGCCTGTTACTATAATAACAGTTAATGGATCAGTTGTTTGAGTACAGAGGTTAGAAGTTTACCACAATATGTTGCTAATTGAAATACTTACTGTGCTGGAGATTTATATACATTTTTTTCATAGGAACCGTTAGTCGTAGAAGAAGTTTGTAGAAAAGTTTTATTACGGATTCCTTCCTGTTCGGCGAGTATTAGGGTAACATGCTCCAAGCAGGACTTTACGAAGTTTAATGTTCATTGACTGTTAAGTGTTAAAAGTAGAAGGCTTAACAGTTATTCCTTGCTCGTCTTTGAGGAACATGGACATTTTATTAGCTAAAGTGTTCCGAACACAAGTTTGCTCCTTATTGGGTGGAACGGTTCACTGTTGTCAGTGATATTGTGATCCATTTTCCAAATGAGAATGGGGAAAGAATGTAGTAAAGGGTAGGTTAGGAAAACTATTAACTGTGTACAGGGCCAGTAAGGGGGTAGAGAGGAATTATGAGGGACACAATTTTTTATATATGTTTTAAGGGCCATTTATATAATTGCTGTGTGGTGTATAAATCACAGCAGAAAAATGACAGTGTTTTGCGCTGTTTTCTTTTATCAGGTTTGTAGGTGACATACTTCTTAGTACTACTATTTACTTATGTGGTGTTTACTTTCATGATTGGAGGTGTGGTTGTGCATCAAAAATTTCCGTCTAGGTTTGAAACAGTTTTTATTAAGCAAATACAAATAAACCTTCTTCAGAAACTGTTGCAGTATATATGAAAGGGGTGACAATTAAAAATGGAATTTCATAAAAGATCAGTTAAGCGTGGCTATATAGTTCATTTTTGTGCTACATTTGGTAAAAGGGTTGCCCCACATTCTTGTTGATGTAAGAGGGCATCAGTTATTTTTAAATAAAGTAGAATAGAAGTGCTACAACAAACACTCCCGCACTACATTATCTCAGATCAAGAGAACAAGTAAAACAGTAAAATCTACATTGTTTCATACTACATAGAAATGCATGCATTAATATTTTTAAAATTTGTATTCTGTACAATTCAGAAACATGCTGTCGTAGTGTTCACAAGTTGCAGACAGTTCCGCTATTAAATCCCATACTCACCAAAGAATATATAGAATGTTACTCTTATAATATATAGTACAGGTCCTATATATTATTTAGGGAGAAGGTGAATAGGAATCGCAAATAAGAATAGAAATTAGAAAATAACATTCAGAAATGTAGAGTTTATTAAATATTTAAAGTAACAAAGTATGCATGATAGCTATATTTTAATATATATAAAAATATCTGATCAAGTTTTTATAAATATTTGATAATTATATTACAGATGGCACTGAAAAATCTCCCATTCCTCTTCTGTAGCAATAGGACAATCTATTATAATATAACGATTGATACCATTGTTACAGTAAAAAGAAAATGAAAATGAAGTTATGTATATAACAGAACATCCATAATGAAATAGTTTCGAGCGGTAAATATTTACTGATTTTTTTCTCCGGGAGGTAAAAAAATTAGATCTTCACGGCGACGGGTCATAAACTCCTCCGAGATCATGACGTTGGGAATAATAATATGTATATATTCTCACAGTAAGGGGAAAGTAGACTGAAAGCCACAAGCCGGTAATGTTGCTTACTTATCGTTACTGTTTTTGACGACGGATTGTGAATTCCGCTAGGATCACCAAGACTGTTATTGTTATAATATACATATTAACAGTATGTGATCTCTAGGGGAAAACATAATAACAAGTGTATCATTGTCACATTGATTGAAAATGTTGAGGGTGTGCGTCGACAGGTTTGCAACACCTATCGAGCGAAGTTCCGTATCAATATTATAATATAAAAAGTCACTATATATAAGGTTAAAGGAGCCAGAAAAGGAGTAATATTTGTTATAATATATCTGTTTCTAAGAACAAGCTGCTAAAGTTACAGAGAAAAAGGGAAAAACATGCAATACATTTTTTTTCTACATATAAATGTTTACAAATAGTCCCAATTTATAACTAAGTACTATGCCTATGCCATCTTGAAACAACGTACAACTCCGGAATATGTTTGCTGATGCAAAAAGAGAATCCGATGCTGGAGAACGGAACCTGCAACAGAGATTGGTGATTCAAAAATAACTCGGGAAAACGAAACTAATTGCACAGTAGGTGTGGTTTATATAGTTTTTTGTTGTTTAGTAGTCTATGGAAGGAAGATGTGGCTCCGCCTATGTAGATGGCATGTTTTGCAGTTTACACATGCTCACGTTTTAATTGTTTTTCATCTGCATGTGTTCGGAAAAGTTTTAAACGGTGAAGCTGTAAAGGTTTTGATTTTTATATTAACACGTATAAGGCATTATTATCTACATACGTTGGAGAGTTTAAAAAGTGTTACTCGGTAAAATGTGTTCTTTGCATTTTCATGATTAACCATTTCGATGCTCATGACGGAACGGTTCCGTCATGAGCATCGGTTGAGCTGTGCTCATGACGGAACCGTTCTGTCATGACCACACCCATTTGCATTGGGGCTCAGCACCGGGGGTAAATCGGGGGGCCGCATGGATGAGGCTAAAACCATCTAAATAGAAGACGTATAAAAAAATATTGTTATCATTAGAAGAAAAAAAAGGTTTAATATTTGTTATTTTTATGGTTCTTAATTAAAAAAATGCTAGCATTTGTATTTCGTAATCCTACCCTCGGAAAGGTGTGCTGGCACTTGGGGCTTTCGGAAGGTTATTAAATAATAAATGCCCATTTCTTTGCACCTGAAGACTTGGCTTTTATACGTTCAATTGCCTAGTCTGTATATTTACACTTCCTCCAAACATTTTGGTACTGCTATTTTAGTATTGCAGTGAGCCATTCAGCAGTATGTGTTTATGTATACACTGTTTTCAAAGTGAAGCTGCTGTACATTTTGCCAGACACTCTCCTTGCAGAATTGTAATAATTCAGCCAGTACCCAAGTAGTCATGGTGCAAAGTGGGCCTTAGGGCATGGACTGCTTCAAAGTCCTATACACTATGCATGCAGTCTTGTATGCACTGGAAACTTGTCTTTTATAGCTTTTATTATACAGTCTATGTTCTTACACTTCCAGCAAACTCTTTGTGATTGCTGATTTAGTATTGTAGTGAAGTATTCAGCAGAATGCCCTTATGTATGCACTTTGCTAAAAATTAAGCTCTTCCAAATTCAGACAGACTCTCTCATTTCCGAACTGTAATTTTCCAGTAAGTACTCAAGTAATCATGGTGCAAAGTAGGCCTTAGGCCATTTACTGCTTTAAACCTGTATAGAGTATGCATGCACTCTTCTATGTAGGTGCACATTTGTTTTTTATACATTCAATTGTCTAGTCTGTATCATTAGACTTTCGCAATCACTCTCACTCTACTATTTCAATATTGTAGTGAGCCAATCAGCAGTATTTCCTTATATAAGTACTGTGGTAAAACTGAAGCTCTTATAAATTCAGGCATGCACTCTCTTTGCAGAACTGTAATCATGCAGTCGGTACCCAAGTACTTATGGAGCAAAGTTGGCCTTAGTATATGGACTGCTTCAAACTCCTATTTACAATGTATGTACTGTTCTATGCACCTGCAAATTTCCCTTTTATATTTTGAATTCCCCAGTCTCTATCCTTACACTTCCAGCAAACACTCTGTCATTCCTGTTATCGTTTTGTAGTAACTCATTGATCAGTGTGTAGTAATCCATTCTCTAAATTGAAACAGTAATCAGGAGATGCACAATAAGGGGTTAATTCCCAGCGATATGGCAGTTATTGTGCACTGTGATATCAGCACAATCGATGCACCGTATTTACAATGTAGTGTATTATGGAGCAAAAATGGCACAGATATGTGATGTATTTGTGTTGTGAAGGTGGTGCATTGCTTGATTTGCGTTCCAAGTGGAACACAGCTCCAGCAATGCTCTTGGGGTTCTATGCTCACAAAGCTGTGTCAATCCTTACACTTGTTTCAAGAAGGTGCAGGGTTTTGATGTAGCATAGGACTAAAAGTGACTGAATATAATATTATAGATTTCACTTAGTCACTTTTAGGAGGTGTTCCTATGCTAGAACACTTGCACTCCCCCCCCCCTCTCTGTGCAGGAACGTCTCTTTATGGGGCAGGTCTTTAGAATATGATGCACCTTCCATATGCATCACATTGTGAATATCAGGCACTATGGTACATCTTTTGCAACACCGCTGCATCACAAAAGTGACAAAAAAGATGTGTAAAAGAGGTACAAGGGGGTTGTAAATCCGCTCCTAACACATACAAATTCACCCAGGCAGTTTCACTAGCAGTGCAAATTGAAGTCTAGACTTCTAACATATTAATATGGATGTGTTACATTGAAGTGCTTTGGAGGTACTACAGTATAGTATAGTTAAACACCGTATTAATTTATGCTGTAGCACTCTTATAGTTTTGCACTTTCACATTCACCATACAGTACTAATTCATTCATTCGTTCATTTATGCACTACACATTCATTCTGACAAAGTTTCACACACTACTATAGAAATATAGTTCTTTTTTAAGCCAGTGGAGGTAGTTCTGAAAAGAGGTGTTTTTTTTCTTTTTAGGTTTCTATTTATTTTTTTATTTTTTTGGGAAACAAAAAAAATGTGAAACTGGAAGAAAAAAGAAAAAAAATATTATTGTTTTGGGCAACGGTGCTCTTCTTTGCTCTTCACAAAAAGGTGAATAGACTGCTCACCGTAACAAAGGAATTCTCGGCAAAATTTACAATGAATTTTAATTTTTGCAAACTGAGGCACAATAATAGGATGCGGACTAAACCTTTGAAATTCAGGGAAAAAATCCTAGGTTTCAGCCACTTTATAGTTATGAATTAGCATTTAAAAAACCTTGCAAATTCACTGAAAAAAACATAGGTTTCACACATGTTATAGTTAGCTGGAGAATTCACTCATACAAAACCATTGAAATTCCCTTAGGTCAGCTAACTATAACTCACGCGCCCGCAATGCACTGTTGATGACGTCACATATTACATCACATATTACATCACTCTTGACATGGTCAGTGACATCACTCATGACATCACTTATGACATCACTGATGACATTTCAAATGACATCTCAAATGACATCACTGATAACATCAATAATGATATCATCCTTGTGAAAGAATGGCAGACCTCCTCTCACCCTAATATTATCTTTGATAGACACATTCAAAAACAGAAACTAACATTTTCAACAAAATGGAGATATCAATACCAGTTACAACAACCTATTCAATAATTTCAACATCTACATCCACATCCACTCATTCACTAACAGCTCTATATAGTCACTCATACATGTACTCACTCATCATATGTACTCATACACCAACACATCCTGCTACACATCAATACTCATCCATAAACACATACTCAAACATGCAAATCAAACATCTATATACAGCTATACACACACCACTACACTTACTTCTACAGAAACGTACACATACTTACTCTCTTAAACAATCATTTATAGAAACACATACTTATTTATACAGAAACTCTTCCAATCTCTCACTCGCATATATACTCACTTATAAACACTAATACTCACATATACTAGTTTAAAACATATATAATTACTCATAAAGATACTATTGAGACAGTCATTCACTCACTAACACACCCATACACACACTCATCCATCCATACAGTCCTGCACACATGCTGTCCGAATCATACAAACATTCATACTGATAGTTTAAACCAAAGTGAGACACTGATACAGATATCTAAATATTTAAAAATACTTGGTAATACTTGTATTCACTAACATTCACTTAATAAGTCAGTTATACAATACATTTTACAAATAAAATCATCCATTTAGACACTTATATAACAAAATATACACGATTCTACACTTATTTACCCATTTATTCTTCCATTGACCTTGAGATGTACATATATAAAACATATCAAATTTTCCGTAAAACACACATTCACTGGATGATGTCATCAGTGTTGTCATCAGTGATGTCATTTGAGATATCATCAGTGATGTCATGAGTGATGTCATTGACCATGTCATGAGTGATGTAATACATGACGCCATCAACAGTGCATTGCGGGCGCTCGAGTTATAGTTGGCTGAACTAACTATAACGGGAGAATTTCAATGGTTTTGAATGAGTGAAATCTCCAGCTAACTCTCCATCAATTTAGACACTTATTTACCCAATTATTCTTTCATCGACCTTTAGATATACATATATAAACAAATATTTATTTTTCAGAAAGACACACATTCACTGGATGATGTCATCAGTGATGTCATCAGTGATGTCATCAGTGATGTCATAAGTGATGTCACTGACCATGTCATGAGTGATGTAATATGTGACATCATCAGCAGTGCATTGCAGGCACCCAAGTTATAGTTAGCTGAACTACCTATAAGGGGGGAATTTCAATGGTTTTGTATGAGTGAAATGTCCAGCTAACTATAACATGTGTGAAACCTATGTTTTTTTCAGTGAATGTCCAAGGTTTTTTTAAATGATAATTCCTAACTACAACGTGGCTGAAACCTATGGTTTTTTCAGTAAATTTCAAAGCTTTTGTAAATGATCATTTTTAAATGTATTAATTGTCATTTTTTTATACTGATTTACTACATTGATTTAAAGTATTTATTTTTAGATATAATATTTTTTAAATTACATTACATATTTTTATTATAAATTGAAAAAAAAAGTTTTTAAAAATATTGAAATTGTAATATTTTTTATTTTTTATTTTATATTTTTTTAATTTATATATGTTTTTTATAGCAGGCAATGATATCCTTTGGAAGGAAATTCAAGTTACTGGTAAGTACGGTTAAAATTACTTTTCAGTAACAGTAGTGAGCTCAAAGATGCAGCACTAAGGTCTCTCCAGATAACAGGTGAGTAAATCGAAATTTGTAGTTCAACTGATTTTAGAGGAATTATTTAAAGTTCCAAAACTCCAAACTTAAAAGAATTTCCAAGTGAAATCAGTCAATGTTAGTCTATGGGAAGAAATTCAAGTACTGTAACTACGATTAGAATTACTTTTCAGGATCAGTAGTGGGCTGAAAGATGCAGTGCTGAGGTCTCTCCTGATAACAGGTGAGTAAATCGGGATTCGTAGTTTGGCTGATTTTAGAGGAATTTTTTAAAGTTCCAAAACTCCAAACTTAAAAGAATTTCCAAGTGAAACCAGTCAATGTTAGCCTATGAAAGGAAATTCAAGTTACTGGTAAGTATGGTTAGAATTACTTTTGATGATCAGTACTGGGCTCAAAGATGCAGCACTGAGGTCCCTCCTGATAACAGATGAGTAAATTGGAATTTGTACTACATCCAGTAAGAGCCACAGAGCTGCATAGCAGAGAGATGTAAAAAGGGGCACAGCATGCACAACCTCTCTGCAACGCAGCGCAGTGGCGCTACCTGAAAGCACCTACTGGACTACTTGCCCCCCCTGGTCCCTCAGGTTTGAAGTTGAATTTTTTCCCCAACTTAAAACGCGCCACAGAGCGTGTTTGCACACATCAAATCGGGGCCGTCCCCTCCCTTCACCAAGGTGTAAACGCGCCCTGTCACCGTTCTAAGTTGAGAGATTAAGTCCCCTTCAATCCTAAGGAACATTAGGGTCAAACTAGCCCACCAGGCATCAGTGATGTCATTTGAGATGTCATCAGTGATGTCACTGACCATGTCATGAATGATCTAATATGTGACATCATCAGCAGTGGATTGCGGGTGCGCGAAATATAGTTAGTACAACTAACTAAACAGGAGCAATTTCAATGGTTTTGTAGGAGTGAAATGTCCAGCTAACTATAACACCCCTACAACTTATAGTTTTTTGAGTGAATTTCAAAGGTTTTTTAAAAGCTAATTCCTAACTATATAAGGCCTGAAACCTATGGTTTTTTCAGTGAATTTGCAAAGGTTTTTTAAATGCTAATTCCTAACTATATAAGGCCTGAAACCTATGGTTTTTTCAGTGAATTTGCAAGGTTATCTAAATGCTAATTCCTAAGTATATAAGGCCTGAAACCTATAGTTTTTTCAGTGAATTTGCAAGGTTTTTAAATGCTAATTCCTAACTATATAAGGCCTGAAACATATGGTTTTTTAAGTGAATGTGCAAGGTTTTTTAAATGCTAATTCATAACTATATAAGGCCTGAAACCTATGGTTTTTTCAGTAAATTTCAAAGGTTTTTTTAATGCTAATTCCTAACTATATAAGGCCTGAAACCTATGATTTTTAATGAATTTCAATGTTTTTTAAAATGCTAATTCCTAACTATATCAGGCCTGAAACCTATGTTTTTTTCATTTAATTTCGAAGGTTTTTTAAATGACAATTTTTAAATGTAATAATTGTTATTTTTTTATATTGATTTACCAAATTTTTGCAGGCAGGTGTTCAGAGGTCACGCCCCCTTTTTACAACACTCTGCAGCGCAACCCCTGGCATGTTTGCAGAGGAAGAACTAATTCCCTTGCATACTGCGGGTCCCTGGGGGCAACTAGCCCACCAGGAGCCTCCAGTATAAGCCAGTGGGCTGCATTGCGGAGAGGTATAATGAGGCCACACCCTTTTTCACTCCTCTCTGCAACGCAGCCCCCGGGCATGTTTGTAGAGGGGGAACTAATTCCCCTTGCATACTGAGGGTCCCTGGGGGGGCAACTAACCCACCAGGAGCCTCCAGTATGCGCCAGGAGGCTGCTTTGCTTTGCCCCGGATGTCGGCAGTGTGGGGAGGGGATTGGGCACCCCCACACTTCTTTATCACTATGCCCCCGCGATTTGGTCCCACTGGGGGGTAATTTTTAAATAAACATACCGGGATTTAAAAAAAAAAAAAATTGGCCTTAGGGGTCCTTGTGGGATTCCCTGAGCAGACCTAGGGGGTCAGGGGGCTACTACCCTGCCCCCTTTTTTTTCGCGTTTCACTCGTGAACAAGGGAGGTGAGCTCCTGAAACTAGTGGAGTTTTGTTGCTTTGAACTGCATTAAAAGGCATTTCTCCAGCAAGAAGTTGTTCATGTGTTCTCTGACTTAAAACGGAAAGTCAAGATTCAAATTAATTTTGAGGCTCGCAACCTATACACGAACCACCTTCGCTTAGAGGCTTGAGGAGTGCGGAGCTTGGCGGCTGCCAGGCTAATTGAATTTTTATATATATATATATATATATATATATATATATATATATATATATATATATATATATATATATATATATATATATATATATATATATATATATATATATATATATATATATATATATATGTATATATATCCTGCAGCAAACCTTCTGGGTTCAGAAAGTAGTCGGGACACTCCGGGATGCTTCAAAGTAAGTTTATTTGCAACAGATGGTTACAAACCGAAGCGTTTCGCCATAAGGCTTGGTCACGGTAAAGTTTGCACATCGTACTTCCGTTTTACATACACCCAGTGATAAAAATAAACATAGGACTTTCGTGTTTTCTGGCAGTTGGTAATTTTCGTCGCCTTCTTGTAATGGTTTTTTGACATGAATCAAAATAAATACATATCTATACATAGGTAGTTGATCATGATGTTCAATTACAAGGGTGTAGCCCTAGTGGGCTATGATCTTAATATACAGTTACTGTTATATACACCCGTATGGCCGGGATGCCCGCCTCCCCCTCCCAACACAATCCCCAAGGATGGGAGAAGTCGGACACAGGTTTGAACTTTTGTAAGGCGGGAGGGAGTCACCCTCCCGGCCGTATTTATTAAAATATGAAACAAAATTTAAAACATTAAATAAAAGTTTCATAATTATGTACAATTTTACATTTATTACATTTCGATGAAGACATGTTCTTTGGCTAACCTTAACAGATCTCTAATACAAAGGTTTCCTAGCCGAGTCTAACATCCTGCAAATGCAACCATTCTAAATTAAAATTGTACATCCTCGCATTAAGGGCCAACGGCAAGGTCTTAACCGGTGTCAGATCCCTACTACCAAAACTCTCGCCCTCACGGTGTGAGTGGCGCATGCGCAGAGGACTCTACCCTCGTTGCCAACTGTAACTTCCCTTGTCGTGGTGGGGGCCCCCTTTCCACTCGACGCCATCTTAAAGGTCGTCTGAGTTCCCGTGTGAGGTATCTGTAGGAAGGACAGCGTGGACTCCCCCCCATCCCCACACTCTCTATCCGCCGTCGCGGATATCCGGCCCCCGGGAAATTAGTAGGAGGGGCATCTAGCCACCTCCCCCCTAGGAGGGGCCTATGGCCGTCTCCCCCTAGGCGACCCATCCTTAGTGGGTGCAGCCGCCCCGTGGGAGGGGCCAATGGCCGCCTCCCCAAGGGCGCTCCCATCCATTCTGGGTGGCGCCCCCCTCTAGGGACCTTGAAATTACTGCTCACCGATCATGACCTTACCGCCACAGGCCGGATAGTTGACCGCCTATCCGGCCCCCCCTAATCCTCCTCAAACCCCTTAGCCATGCTATGAAGTCTCCTATGAGTAAATTATTCCCCTCCCTGGACAGGTGAACCCCATCATTCAGATAGATGAGATCACCCCGAATACACCCGTGAGGAATGCTATGCAACTGCGAAGAGCGAAACAATTTACCAATTTTATTGTTAACCCTTTCCACCGAATGGTTCAGTGCTGACACCGAAAGGCCCCCCCGCCATACCTTCCTGGGAATCATGTGGGACCAGGCAATCGTGCACCCGGGATTCTTTTAGCCAACCAGCTAACAGCAGACAAGATTCGTTCAAACAACACTCGTCTACCCAGTGTCACCAAGTCATTGCCCCCCAGGTGTACTATGACTACAGATGGCGGTGACCTTTGCCGCCCTAAGAGACTCTCAAAAAATGATTCGAATTGGTCAAAACAGAGCCCGCCCTTCTCATGGAAGGCCACTCTGTACCCGTATTCCCCAGCTGCGCGAGTCGCGTCACCTGCCTTGAATACGTCCCCGGTCGCCTCACATATGAGTGGCCCACGGCCCATACCACTCCCACTCCAGTCGGTGATCCTTGACCGCTGGTCTCCTGGTGCTGGGTCGACTGCAAATTCCGCCCGCGTGACAGGCTCGCGAAACTGTAATTCAAACAAAAGACAAGAAGCGTGAGTGCATGTCAATTGATCTTTACAACATGTGCAATCGCACATACCTTTTGAAGCAATTCGAGGACCATCGTCCCAACTGTTTCACTTCCTCCGCACTCTGACCCCTGGCTGTAGCCTCAGTAGCAGCCCCTATCCTAAAGGAGTGGGTCCCAAAATCGCACGGGCCTATGCCCGCAGCAGCGATTGTCAGTGCTAGCACCCTCTGGAACTGAAACCTCATCAGTGGGGTGCCATCCTAGTGCCTCAGCAAACTCCCCCCCATGTAGCCGCCCTTAGTGCCAAGTATTCCTCTATACACCTTATCGGGCATTGGGGGACCCTCGCGCGCGCTGCACGACAACACTATTTCCCATAGCCCCCTGGTCGGTCTTGGACCTGGCTATCGAGACCACCATCGAATCACCCCTAATTTGGACGTGATCCCTGCACAAGCCTCCCTCAACGTCTTTCTTATTCCTTGCGACCAGTTCGCTCACCCACATAGCCCCATGGAATGCTAATGCGAAAGCAACCCGGAACAGAACTGGTTCAAAATGGGAGGAGCACGTCTCGTCTAGTTTCGCTACGAGTAGAGACAACCTGTGTAAGCCAATCGGGCGCCTCGCATCTTGCTTGCGACCCTCGAGGTGCTGCCAGCCACGAAGGGCCTTCTTAACCAAAAAGGAACCCGTTGGGTCTTTTATGCCTTGCACCTGCGCCATGAATGAAATGGCCGCCCTATGCCTACTGGCCGTTGCCGCTGATCGGCCTTCTCTGTGCAGCGCTACCAGGAACCCCAGGAAGGATTCCTCCTGACCCCAGCTCTGACTCCCTGTTGGACCCAAAAATGTGCAATAGGAACGAAACGCTCCTCTGTATGCCTTCCTTGTCCTGGGGGCTAAGCTTGCTGCCACGAGGTCTTGTAATCCGGGGCACCGATTAGCCATAGTGCTTCGGGGAATGGTGCCGCCACTAGGTCCGCTGTAGGTAGATAACTCCTGAACGCCTGCATATGTGAACGAGAGAGTGCATCAGCTGCATGATTCAGTACGCCTGGCACATGTTTTGCCCTGAACTGTACATTCAGCCTCATGCAAAGCAGCACAACCTCTTTCAACAATCTCAAGATCCATTTGCAGCGTGCTGCCTGTTGGTTAATGCATTCGACAACAGTCATATTATCAGACCAAAACACCACTGAGCGATCCCTGAAGTCGTCAGGCCATGCCATCAGAGCAACCCAAATGGGGAATAACTCCAAGAACCCAATGTTACCTGTGAGACCGCTGGAGTGCCACCACGCCGGCCATGTTTGCGCCGACCATCGATTACCTAAGATGGCACCAAATCCCACCCTCCCCGCTGAGTCAGTCCACAGACCAAGTTCATCTGAAGACGCTGGCGGCTTGTTCCACATGACTCGACCGTTGAAGTCCGCCAGAAATGCCAACCAAATGCGCATATCCTGGTGAACCTCTGCCGACAGTCTCGTGCGGTGGTGCCCCTCTTTGAGACCAACCATAGCTTGTGCAATAGAGCGTGAGAAGGGAATGGTCCCTTGGTATCACCCTCAAAGCAAAGTTAAGCTGACCCACTGTTTGTTGTAACTGGTGCAGGGTCACTTTCTCCTTGCCCAGGCATTGCGTCAAGGAAGCCCTAAACTTGGCCACCTTTTCCATCGGTAAACGGAAACATCCCTGCACAGAATCGAGCTCAATTCCCAGAAATTCCAGTGAAGTAGATGGTCCAACCGTCTTACCTGGTGCCAATGGGACTCCAAAGACCCTCATGAGGATGCAGAAGTCGTGCAGCGCCTGCGCACATTTCGTATCGCCGGCTGCTCCCAAGAACAGGAAGTCATCAAGATAGTGCATACCATGCCTATGCCCTGTGGCCTCGGAGAATGCCCACTCTAAAAAACAACTGAACATTTCAAAATAGGCACAAGAAATGGAGCAACCCATAGGCATGCATTTATCCATGTAATAACTCCCTTGAAATGCAAAACCTAGCAAGCGCTGATCCTGTGGGTGTACCGGGAGCAACCGGAACGCCGATTCGATATCTGATTTTGCCATCAGCGCACGGGGCCCAGGCGATTTAACATGGCCACGGCATCATCGAACGATGCGTACCGCACTGAACAGACTTCTGGGTCAATGGCCTCATTCACCAAGGAACCCCTTGGAGCAGACAGGTTATGAATAAGTCTAAACTCCCCTGGGTCTTTCTTCGGGACAACCCCTAACGGGGAACAGATGAACTCCGCCACCGGCGGGCGATGAAAAGGCCCTGCCACTCGCCCTAAGCTGACTTCTTTTGCAATTTTCATCTCTGCCATGCTTGGGTTGTGCTGTACCGATACCTGGATTTTACAAAAGGAGTCCCCCCGAAAATCCCCCGCCGGGATGTGGAAGCCATGTAAGAATCCCTTCCTAAACACCCCAGCGGATACATGATCAGGGTATTTGTTCAACCAAGGAGTCATAGCCCTGATATCAACGGGTGTAGGCAATCGGTCACAACGTTCTACCTCACTCCTGCTTAGACCCTCCTTTTCCTCCCGTCCCGCTATTTTTAGATCTACATGTACTCTCCGGGTGTGAGGAATTCCCACAGCCCGCACACACATGCTTGAACCTACATGTTCCCTGCGGTCTGTTACAGTTGCCTCGATTGAAGCCCCAACAAACCCCACGCTTGCCGCCATTACCGCCGGTCTTCGGCTGGTAATCCCCACCGGCGCCCGCTCGAAAGGGCACCGCGGGCTTTTGGCGGACGACCCCTGACTCACTCCCGCCTGGCGAGGACGTACCTGCCGCCCCTGGCAGGAGCTGTTTGTGCCATGACACCGAGTCCAGGCAATCCCAAGTCAAAGTAGCATCGTATTCTTTCGCTTTCCGGAATTTCATGTCATAACCTTTCCATTCCTCCCCCTCATACATTGAATAAAAATCCATAATACGATTTTGATAGCAAGTTAACTCAGTCATCAGCTCGGGTTTACGTTCCCCCATAACTGCAGTAAATATCGAAAAGGCCTTAACCCAGTTCGTTACTGTCTCATCCACCCTGAATTCCGCCATCTTGGCGCGCCAGACGCTTGGGTGCCATAAATCCTTCTGGGTTTTAGCATATTCCATCTCGCGATGGTCAGTTAATAATGAGAACATGTTAACATATTTGTCTCCCCATATTAACTCTTTCGTGGCCATAGGGATGTGCTGTGCCACCTTCTCCCGCCTCGAGGGTAATGAACCCTCCCCCGCCATTGGCAATGCGAGCTTACCCGGTTCGGCCGTTGTTCCCGCTGTCTTCTTGTGACCAACTGCAGGTCCTACCGATGCCACCTGTGGGGAAACAAGAGGAACATTCACCTTTGCGACATCTCTCGACTGCCGCAATTGCTCGATTAGTAGTCTGGCCTCCTCGGCCGGGTCTCCAGGGGCCACTGCTCCCCCTGCTTTTTTCTTGAGCCATGCCGGCAACTGGATGGCCAATTCGGGAGGCATATCCTCATCATTAGCGGGAGTAATCACAACCGGGATCGGCGGACCCATATCTGGATTTGGTACCGGGTTGTCTGCCGGCATGAGGGTGGCGACTGGGGGTACCTCTGGAACCGGGACCTCCCCTGAAACCACCCTCTTCTTGACCCGTTTCCCTCTACCCTCGGGGACGACTCCCGGCAAGGCCGGGCCTATTACCTTCTTAGGGTGACCCGGGTTGCTCAGTGCAGCCAGCTGTTTTTTGACCTCCGTCAAACCTCTATCGATCGATTGGACTTGTCAGAGTTTTCGGTCCATGCAAGCCATCCGGTTCGACAATAGGCGTAGCACCTTATCCGTCTCGGAACCCTTTCCCGCTTTCTTGCCAGCCATGGTTTCGAGTATTCAGCTCCTGGTCGATCAACGAGGTTCCGGACTCTTCAAACTCCAAATAACTGAAAGAGAAACAACAAGATTACAAGTTCTCAAAATTGCTGCTTGTTCTGTCGAGGGCTCACGACCAACGAGTGGGTGCAGCATTCAGAGCACAGGAACAAGAGGACGCTTCTTTGGATTCCCGCTCTATTTATTCTTCTGCGGGAGGGCGTGTACCCTCCTCCGGTACGCCTCCTGGTTGTGGTCTTCGGTGTAGGTGTCTAGGACAACCCCTCTTAGGCGGGAAAAGGCGCGCCCCGGCTACGCCGCTTCGGGCATACCAGCCGAGCCACGCCCCCGCCAAAAATGGTTTCCCGGGGGGATCGGGGCACCCAACCATACGTTCGGGGGGACCGAGTGGTCGCCCCTTTCCAAACTGCCTGTTCCTGTAAAAAATGTAGCGTCGGAAATTGAAAACATAACAAGGACGTCGCGAGCAGTTGGAATCTTGGGCCGAATAACATAAAACATCATTTAACGAGCAGTGTGCAGATTTTGCTGTGATTGTGTGAAAAGGTGGCTGAACGAACTAGCCTGCAAAGTACCACATCGATCAGCAATTCACAGGTCGTACGTGTTACCACACGCACGATAAACAGCACCAGAATTCCAGAGTTTGGGGAGCGGATTTGGAGCGACAATCCAAATGGAAGGTGTGTCGTAAACCAAGCCGGGATGCTACGAACAGGGTAACAACTGCAAGCGTAAACAACACGCTGCAAACAGCAACAATGGCTACCAATTGGGAAAGCAAAAGGAAGGAAGTAGGCATGGGCGGAAAATCCATTCCGCTCGCGGATTTTGCGGATTTTCGGGAAATCCGCAATCCGCGAGATTTGCGAATCTCCCGCAAAATCCGCAAATCCGCGAGCAGCGGATTTTGCTCGCACTGCTCGCACTGTTCGCGTGAGTTCGCGCCCCGCGAATAAGTGCAAAAATTGCAGAAATACGATCTTAGCAAAACTGAAAGTAACTACTTACCAGGTTCAAAAGTTCAGGCTCATCATTAGTAGCCATTTCCTGTAGTGCTTCCTGAGGGGCCCCTCCAGAGTTCAGTTGCCAGTTGAAACTATTATGTGACCCTGCTCTGAACCTCAGAATAGTTACACATATGCCAAAAAGGTCCTGAATTACAGCTAAGGGAGACAAGCAGGAGCCAGGCTGGAAGTTAAAATCCATTAATCAGCCCCTAATTCATTATTGTCAGTTGGGGCAGGGCAGGTGTTGTAACTAATTTTGCAACAATGAAAGCACTTAGCAAGTGCAAAAGATCACTAATCAGGGCGCACTAAGGAAGCAGGTGCCAGCTAAAAAAATATTCTGTGACACATTAATCAGCCCCAAATTAATTCAGGTCACTTGAGGCAGGGAAGGTGTGCTTTGCTTTGCCGAAAATAATGTACACTGGACAACCAGAGGGTGTGGTGATGAAACAGAGGGTGGCATGGGTGGGCCAGAGGGTGGCATGAGTAGTCAGAGAGTGGCAGTGGTGACAGAGAGTGGCAGTGATGAAGAAGAGTGTCCCAAACAGGCTGGACACGTAGAAACAACAAGTTCGCAAAACTTGCGACCCGACAGGTAAGTTCGCAAATTGCGAAATTGTAAAAACCCTCGCGAACTGGCAGAAACACGGGCGAACACAAAAAAAAAAAATCCGCAAATTCGCGGGAATTCGCGGATTTTGCGGATTGCGAATCCGCAAATCCGCAAAATTCGCGAACGCGAGATCCGCAAAATTCGCTCATGCCTAGAAGGAAGTCTCAAATAAATTATTTTCCACGCATGCCACAGTGACTGCTGATAATATACAAACTGAAGGCAATGAAGAAACGCTAATGACAAATTAAGTTCTGTTGTAATCGTTGTTCGATAAATTGGAAAAACTGCACAAAAAGGAACTTTCCAAATGGTGGGAAGCAGAATCTCTTCAGAAGTATATTGATGTGGGGAGGGTCCCGAGAGGACTACGCATCTATACGATTCCAACATACGAGGAACTAGACCCCGAGATGATGGAGGAGTGGGCTGGCAACTCCAAGGAAAGTTTGACGGTGATGATGCGTATACTGATTAAATACGCCCTCAAAGATAGAACAAAAATTGTTGAGGAAATAGAAGCCGTAACTGAAGAGCTTCTGAAATTAACTACACAAGAGAAAATGGATTCTTTTAGGTTTAAAGTATTTTATTGAAGCAGGGTGGGATAGGACACAGAGGGGTGAAAAACAGATGACCCATAAGATCCGCGCACCAGTGTGCATCATACAGCCAAGACAATGATACAGTTACAATTTTGCAAGAGGCTCCGTCCGACTCGGGAGCATAGCTTCAGCACCTGTGGGCACGAACGAACGACAAGGGGAGGGGAGGGGGGGGGGGAAGGGGAGGGGAGGGGAGGGATGAGGAGAGGAAAAAAAATCAGGAGGGAAGGAACAAAAGAAAGAACGCATGGGGAAGCAAAAAAAGAAAGAAGGGGGGGGTGAAGGGAGGAGAAACAACCCCGCTCCAAAAAACCTACCCAACCAAACTGAACCCCCAACTACCGTACCCCGACCCACCCCCTGTACTGTGCCAGCATCTACAGTCCCCGCCTCTGTGAACTCTCCATGAATCACTACTATGCAACACCAACCCCACCCACTCAGGCAGGAGGGTCCGGCGGCGGCGTCAGCCTCAACAACCGCAGATATCTAGGGCAGGTAATCTCTCGAAACTCAGAACATAACAGGCTGTGAAAGGGCTCCCACAATTCCTCAAAGGTATCAGTATCCCCCAGGGCCACTAAGGACATCTTTTCCATTCCAAGAACATGCCACAATCTGTGCAGCCAACCAACTACAGAGGGAAGTGTTGTAGTGCGCCAGTGTATGAGAATATTCTGCACCGCTGACCCCAGCGCAATTGCGATCTGTCTACCCCTCTTGGACCTAAGGGGATACATCAACCCATTCGGCAACCCCAACAGGACATAGGCCGGGAACCTAGGCAGTTCTATCCCAAAGCATTTGTCAACCTCGCTCAGGACCTCTTCCCAGTACGGAGCCAGCAGGGGGCAATCCCACAGTATGTGCGTCAGTGTACCAGTGTTGCCACAGTTGCGCCAGCACGTCCCCGGTATCGCCCTATCCATCTCGTGCAGTTTCTCCGGGGTGCGGTACCAGTAGGTCGAGATTTTAGTAAAGGTCTCGGTAAGACCCGTGTGGTAGGCCGAGTGGCGCGCACGGTAGGAGATGTGGTCCCATTCTTTATGACTCAGCTCGCGCCCAAGTTCTCGCTCCCATCGTTCCCGACCAGGGTTGTGAATGTGAAAGGAGGGGGGCTGCAACATTCTATACAGGTCCGAGATCAGTTTGGCGTCCGACGTGCGAGTGATTAACCAACGCTCATACTCCGTGATTTCCCTGTGTGCCGCATCGCGCACTTGGGGTTGTAATGCCCAGTGGCGCGCCTGCATGTATCGCATGCGTTCCGTCTCAGGGAGGCCATAATCCCTCTGCAAGTCCTGAAAGGAGACAACTCCCTCGGGGGAGTACAAGTGGTACAGAGTGCAGCAGCGGGCCACCCGCCAGCGTTCATAGGCTCCCTGTTCCAGCCCCGGGCCGAAGTCCGGGTTGCCAATGAGCGGCGTGAAGGGAGAGGGGAAGGTAGTCAACTCGCATCTGGCAGCCACCGAGTCCCACGTCTGGAGCGGGACCCGCGTCACCAAAGACGCGTAAAGATTGGGGGGTCGATGGGCTCGCCTCAGGAATGGTACTTCCTGCAGCGTCCTACCCGCCACCGCCTGATCTTGGAACAACCAGTGTTTATCAGATTCCCACCGGCTCCATTCCACGAGGTATCGGAGCTGAGCGGCCTGAAAATATTTCCGTAAGTCCGGTATCCCCAGCCCTCCGGATTCCGGCGAGAGCATAGCGATGCCCCTCTTGATCCTCGGCCTACGGCCCTGCCACACGAATCGCGAAATGGCAGTCTGAGTCTCCGCGAGCCACCCCGCAGGAGGGTGGAGCGGCAATGCTCTGAAGAGGTAAAGCACCTGAGGCAGAAGGGTCATCTTCACCGCGGCCACCCTACCCAGTAGCGACAGCGTGCCTTTATCCCACCGGCCCAGTTCCTCCTTGATTTTAGTCCCTAGAGCTGCGTAATTGGCCTTAACCATCTCCGGGAGGGAGGGCGCCAGCAGGATCCCCAAATACGGGATCTGGTCCTTGGACCAGCTCAGAGGGTAAAGTCTCTGCAGTTCCACTCTAGTGGCAGCAGATAGCGAGATGTCCAGGGCGGCCGACTTACCCAGGTTCACCTTAAAGCCCGCCACATCAGCGAATAAGTTCAGTTCCTCCACACAGGCCGGTAGCGATCTCCGCGGGTCATCCAGCGTCAGAATGACATCGTCCGCGTACAGGCTAATCGCGTGGCGAAACCCGCCCATCTGGACACCGATAATGTCAGGGTTCTGCCTAACCCTCTGGGCAAATGGCTCCATGTACAAAGCAAAGAGCAAAGGGGAGAGCGGGCATCCCTGTCTTGTGCCCCGTTCAATGGGGAAGGGTCGAGAGCTGCCGCCGTTCACCCGGACCACCGCAGATGGGAACCGGTAGCAGTTAAAGATCAGGTGACGAAACTTCTCCCCTATCCCAAATTTGTTCAGGACCTTCTCAAGGTAGGGCCAGTGCACCCTGTCAAAAGCTTTCTCCGCGTCAATGGACAGGAGCATCCTCTCTCCAGGGACCCTAGAAGCCTTCTCTAGAATGTGCGTCACCCGCTTCGTATTATCTACCGTTTGCCTACCGGGCACGAAGCCCGCTTGGTCCGAGTCAACCATACCGGGGAGATGCAACGCCAAGCGTGCCGCTAAGATACTGGTGAACACCTTCAAATCGGTGTTCAGCAGCGAGATGGGACGATAGGACCCACAAGCGGTCCTGTCCTTGCCCGGCTTAGGGATCACTGAGACCGTGGCCTGGAGGAATTCGGAGGGAATGGCTCCCGGCTCTGCGAAGGAGTTAAAAAGGCGAGTCAGCAGAGGCGCCAGCTCCTGACAGAAGGTTTTGTAAAACAGCGGGATGAAGCCATCCGGACCCGGGGCCTTGCCCAGTTTGAGCCGGGATATCGCCGTAACCACCTCCTCAATGCGTATGTCACGCTCCAGATACTGAGCCTGATCCGGAGTCAGCGACGGAAGCGGAACCGAGTCCAGGTAGTCCCCCTCAGCCTGGGCCGAAGGTGGCTCCCCGGAGTAGAGGTCCGCATAAAAGCCGCAGAAGACATCCGCTATGTGTTCATCGGTCGTGACTCTGCCACCGGCCGGATCCAGCAGTTCCTTCACTCGGTGCTGCTGGTGCTGCACCCTGAGTTTGTTAGCCAGGAGCCGCCCACACCGATCGCCCCCTGTGTAATATTTGTGCTTCAGGCGGAGCACTGCGTACTCCGCCCGATCCGTGTCTAGGGCTGCCAGGAGCTTCCGCGCCGCCTTCAGCTGCCTCCACACCCTGGGGGCCCCTGTCCTGTGATGAACCTGTTCCAGCTCCCTCACCCGCTGGGTGAGCTCATCTCTCTTAAGTTGCCGGTCCCTATTCTCGGCAGCGGAAATCGCGATAAATTCGCCTCGGAGCACGGCCTTTAGGGCCGCCCACTGTGTCGCACGGGAAGCGTCCCCATTGTCGTTCACGGTCTGAAAAGCCAAAATGGCCGCCCTGATCTGACCCACCACCGACCGCCTATGCAAAAGCGTATCTCGGAGCCTCAAAACCCCCCATCGATCGAGCCACCGGCGGAAGAGTGAAAGTGCCCTCAACTGGGGCGTGATCGGAAAGAGAAAGGACCCCCATGTCCACATTCGAAGCCAAAAGAAGCAGCGGGCCCGATACTAGGAGGTGGTCTAAGCGCGCATAAGATCTATGGGCGTGTGAGAAATAAGAGTATGCGCGGGTGGTGGGGTGGAGGCTGCGCCACATGTCATGCAGGTCCAGCTCCGCAAGTCGAGTACGAATCGAGCCCGAAAGCTCACCCAACTGCTGGCGCCGCTGCACAGACCTATCCAGCGCCGCGTCAAAAACCAGATTCAAATCACCCCCCAACACTATGTGCCTATCAGAGGTGAATGCAACGTCGTCCAAGGCCCTGTGTAAGAATTGGTCCTGATGATCATTGGGGCAGTAAACGGAGCCTACAGTCAGTGCTAAGCCCCCCACCTTGATTCTATATACCAGGAGTCTTCCTTTCTGCTCCGCCACCTTGCTCACAACCTCGCCCCGGAACCTTCTAGAAAACAAAATGGCCACCCCTGCCGTCTTGGAAGTGCTAGAGGAAAATAGCTGTGTGGGGAACTTGGGGGTTCGCAGCCGCGAGCAGTCCTTAGCCAGCAAGTGGGTCTCCTGCAGCAGGCAGATATCCGCTTGTGAGTTTTCCAACAGGGATAACACTGCCCGCCGCTTAACCGGGTTATTCAGCCCTTTCACATTGAGAGTAAGCACCTTAAGAGCCATCAAAGAGAGAGTTCAGGGAGCACATATCAAAAGGCAAAGCCCCGTCAGCAAACACTGAAGGCACCCTCCAAGACCTCAAAACAGAGCAACGTTGAATCAACCATTGGCACAGTCCCCGAACCCCAACACCCCACAACCAAAAACCCCCCCCTCACCCCCACACCAGCAAATCCACACCACCCCCCGCTACTGGCCCCCCCTCCAGGTCCCAAAATCAAAACAGCTGCCCGTCCGCCCCAACCCCTTCCCCCGCTTCTCAAACTTCTCAAACTTCTCAAAAAAGACATTGTCCCAGTCCGGCCCGAAACGGGCAAGGCCGTGGAAAGTCAACCTAGTGGACGTCCAGCCACCACCTTCAGCACTCGCCCTTCCTCCCGTGCCACCCCCCGAAACCCCGCACCTGCAATAAGAATGTGCTAAAGTAGACTCCCCCCGGAGTGAGTTCAGGCCGTCAAGGCCACTTCGCCATTCGCCGCCACTCTGGAGGCCTCCTGGATGGCAGCCGCCATTTCAGCCCGGATTGCAGGCGAGCCCGGGCGTTCCGCCGGGGGAGAGGCCCCCCCTCAGCTCGTTGCCAGCCATTACGATTGCTGCGCCTCCGTCGCGGGGCCGGGGTATCCGTGTCTGTTGCAGTGAGGCCCAGCACCTCGCAAACATCTTGAAGGGACCGAAGTTGATGTAAGACACCGTTCCACCTGAAGATCAGGCGGAAGGGGTGCCCCCAGGAGTACTGCGTTTCATGCTCCCGAAGGAAGTCCGTAGCAATCTTGAAGGATTTCCTCTTCTGTAACGTGACTGTGGATAAGTCCTGAAACAGTGTCACAGGATGGTCCCGGAATCGAAAAGGCTGCTGCCTTCGTGCCTCACGGAGGATCCGCTCCTTCAAAGGAAAGTTCGGGAGGAAGGCCAAAATGTCCGGGGCGGGGGCCGTGGCCCTGCGGGGGCGACCCACCCGGTGCGCCCGGTCAATGCGAATCCGAAAGTCCTCCGGCTCTCCCAGGATCGCTCGGAAGAGGGCCACCAGATATGCCGTCACGTCTTCACCCTCCTCACCAGACGGCACTCCGCGGACCCGAATGTTGTTCCGCCTGGACCGATTTTCAAGGTCCTCGGCGTGGGCCTGTAGCTCAATCTGTTGCTCCCGGAGCCGCAGGACCTCCTGCTGCAGATGGGTGATCTCCTCATCCCTGGAGTGGCCCGCTTCCTCCACCGTGTTCACCCGATCCCCCAGGGAGTCCATCTCTCTCCTCACTTCGCGGACCTCCCCGGCCACTTCATTCTTGAGTGCCTGGAAGTCTTCCCTCAGGGAGCTAAACAGGGACTCGAGAAAGGACCTCGTCACCGGGGGCTCTCCACCTTCTGCCCCCCTGGTTGGTGCCGGGGAGGTCGCGGCCGGTTGAGCACCTCCGCTGCGTAGGGCGCCCCGTCCCAGCATCTCCGGCAAGGTCCGGTCGCCTCTCCGCTGTCCCCTGGCATTCGACATTGTAGAGCGAGAACGGGCACTGAGACTCGCTGAACAGCAGAGAAAGCGGCTATATGCCAGCCGGGAGTGGGCGCAAAGAGCGCTAGGAGGGATGAGCTGCCCGGCCGAACTCCACAAAATGGCCGCTCAGTAGTGTTGTGGGGACAACACCCAAGATGGAGACCCTTTGTCCTTCTCCGACCCAAGAACCAGAAATCCGGCCAGGGGGCTAGGTCACAACGCAACAGCCACCAGGGTCCGCTGCTTCAGGGAGAGATCAGTCTCGGGAGACTCGGTCCCCAGTTCCGCACAGATAACCAGTCGAGGCGACCTCCTCCAGCAGGCCTCGTCAAGCCACGGGCTGGCGTAGCGAGGCGGCACCGACTCCGCCACCGCTCTGCACCTCCGCTCCGCTCCGCTCCGTACAGCCGCTGCTGGACAGCTCCCGGCTGCGTGCGAAGCCGTCGCCGAATCCCACTCCAACAGCACATGCACCACAGCGGGCTTCACACCTCAGAGGCCGATCGCCCCGTCGCGCTCCGAGGGTCGGGAGACTCGCGGCTTCCAGCTCCCACTCGGGCCGTACAGCGGGGTCCGAACTGGGCTACACCGGCCAAAATCTCGTCCCTGACGGCGCCAACCAGGCTCAGCAGGCTCTCCACACCTCCACCGCTAGCACCAGGCTCAGTGGCCGCGTGATCCGGGGGGGAATCAGCGGTTCCGAGCGGTGCAGGAATTCAGGGGTCCGGGAGCCCTCGGCAAGTGCGACCGCTCAGCCCGCCATCTTGGCCACGCCAAATGGATTCTTTTATAGAAAAACTACAAGCGCGTTTGATGAAATTGAAAGATGAAATTACCACGCGCAAACAACGTAAATTCATAAGAGACTTTAAGGACTACCAATCGGGAAGAACTTTAACGTTCCATAAAAAATACAATCACTTGTTCACCGACAATGACCCAAACACCAGCAAAAAAGCCCCAAAAGTACCAACAATATCAAAGAGGAATGCTGTACAAACGGAAGAAAGTGAAACGTCCGACAGCAACCTTTCCGACATCTCTGTGGAAAGACTGAGCCAACGTGAATCTGCAGGCAACCTAAGCCGTAATAATTTTCTAAAAATATTCCAATTGATCAACAAAGCAAAACAAGAGCAGCTGAATGCTCAGGATATACAACAGGATTTTTGGAGGGGCCGGGGCCGAGGACAACGCGGCAAAACACGATGAACAAGAGGAACAAATAAGCAAGAAGAAGGCGGAAGAAACACTTCGAACGTAGCTTCTCCAATGCTAACACGAGCCAACAAGGGAACAAAATGACTGTCATCAATCTTTCTAACCGTGAGTTGACTAGTATTGAAAATAATGTTTTATCGCTGGGATTATCTTTTTGTCCTACCAAGAGCATTGACTATGTACAAACGCGAATCGATATTTTTTTATTTCTTACGCAAATTGAAGTTAAGAAAATGGTTTCATTTACACCCTGTGATGCCAATGAGCAATGATGTACCTGAGACATTGCCATCCATAACTATCTCGGAAATAACAGATTTACAAACAGTATGTGAATTAGATGAAAATATAATTCACCATGATGATCCGTTTCTCAACTTACAAGATACTGACATTACTTTAGATGATGCTGGTTTTAGTGAGTTTAAACCTAAATCTAAATGTATACCCATGGTACACTGTGATACTTTGGATGTGTTTGAGAAAAGTGTAACGAAAGAACTGAAAAAAATTCGATATAGGACGTATGGAAGATCTAAATATAATCTCAAACAAAATCAAATAGCTGCAATTGGTAATCAGAAAAAAGACCCCTCTATTGTCATCAAACAGTCTGAAAAGGGGGGAAATGTAGTTGTGTGGGGAAGAAATGAATACATCAAAGAGGGTGTACGACAGATATCAGATACCACCTGTTATAAAAAAGTTGATGTGAAGGAAATGGAAAGATCGAATCTACAATACGATGAAATGTTAGAAAATTGGAAGGACAAGGGTTTATTAACATGGGATGAATATAGCAGTTTAAGATGTAAACATGCCAAAACACCAGTTTTGTATTTATTACCGAAACTGCACAAAGACCCTAAAAACCCTCCCGGCAGACCGATAGTCTCCTCTATGGGCTCGAAACTTGAGATGACATCCAAATACATTGATTTTTCCCTCCGACCATTTGTCATTGCTTTACCTGCGTATCTGAGAGATACAATGCATTTTTTAAACATGATTGAGGGCATACAGTGGGAACCTGACTTTTTGTTGATCACTCTAAATGTAACTAGTTTATACACATCTATCAAGCATGATCTAGGGATCAAAGCTTTTAGACACTTTCTAAGAGCGAGACCCATCTATCTTTTGATGCATACTGAAATGTTGGTGGATATGGTGGCTTACTGTCAATCAAACAACTATTTCTTCTTTGACGAACAGCTGTACGTTTGGCTACAAGGAACAGCAATGGGCACTTGCTTCACCCCAAATTATGCCAACCTCTTTATGGGGTAATGGGAGGAGCAAGTGTCCATTTGCTTTGAACAATTCAATGAACATATTGTTCTATGGTCAAGATTTATTGACAACATTTTCGTCATTTGGCGAGGGGATCTTGATAGTGCAAATGAATTAATTCGAACTTTGAACATCAATGATTTGAATATAGAATTAATGTCCCAAATCAGTGCACAATCTATATTATTCTTAAATGTGGAAGTACATATTCAAAACAGCCATTTGACTACAAAGCTCCACAGAAAGGAGACGGCTGGTATTAGTCTGCTGTTTGCGTTGAGTGCGCATCCTTACAGACTGATCCAAAGTATCCCTTATGGGGAACTCATTTGTGCTAAAAGAAACAGCAGCACGGATGAGGAATTTGAAAAAGATAAAACTGTCATGTGTGAGGGATTCAAACAAAGGGTATATGCTCAAAAGATAATTAAAAGAGCTGTAAAAAAAGTTGATGAGTTGGATAGAACAATACTCTTAAATCCCAAGATTAATATTAATACCATGGAGAATCAATTCAGGTTCATTACAACATACTCAAGTCAAGCCTTCCAGGTACGCAAAATCCTCAAAGAGAACTGGCATATATTAAAAACAGATCCGGCACATCCCTAAAAGATGAATTGAGTCACAATCAGATAGCAAACGCTACCCATACACGGGGCAATACGCAGTCAGGGTTCTCATGTTGCATGCACAGCAAAGCATGTACTTATGGTAAAAACTGTTCCAAAATCAGGGTACCGAATAGCGATACGGAATTTGTTATCAGAGGTAACTATGATTGTAACACTGAACTATGCGTATATTGTTTAATCTGCCCATGTAACAAACTATATATTGGAAGCACAAAGAAAAAAGCCAAAATGAAAGTCTTGGAACACAAATGAGCAATAAGAAACAACAATGAGTTATACCCGGTGGCTCGTCATTTCAAGACATATCATAAACAAAATGATAAATTGTTATCATTTGTTGTCTTAGATGCGATCAAACCTCTTACAAGAGGGGGTGACAGGGAACATAGGCTAAGAGTCTTAAAGTCTAAATATATAATAGACTTTGAAACTCTTATGCTGGTAGGGCTTAATTCGAGTGAGGAATTGGCAGTCCATCTTGGATGGGCAGTATTGTATTATAGTTAATGGCATGTAACAGTGAGACTCCTTGTATATAACTGAATTGTAGAATGATTTTAATCGTTACATTTATTCATTGTTTTTATTTTCTTGCAAATACAGTTTGACACTTGTACTTAGAGCACGTTTGTCCTTTTCGTTTTCCCATTAGGACTCTGAAATATGGGTTTCTGATAAGAATCAAGTACGATCATCGATCAAAATCCTCTAGTACTGATTGAATATCTAATTTTGAGCATGAAAAGATTGTAATCATAGTGTTGAGAAATTGGAGTAAAATAGTAATCATGTTCTATTACATAGCTTGTTAGGCCCACTTGGGTGTGACACCTGTAAATATGTGTATATAACAGTAACTGTATATTAAGATCATTACCCACTAGGGCTACACCCTTGTAATTGAACATCATGATCAACTACCTATGTATATATATGTATTTATTTTGATTCATGTCAAAAAACCATTACAAGATGGCGACGAAAATTACCAACTGCCAGAAACCACGAAAGTCCTATGTTTATTTTTATCACTGGGTGTATGTAAAACGGAAGTACAATGTGCAAACTTTACCGTGACCATCCTTATGGCGAAACGCGTCGGTTTGTTACCATCTGTTGCAAATAAACTTACTTTGAAGCATCCCGGAGTGTCCCGACTACTTTCTGAACCCAGAAGGTTTGCTGCAGGATATTTTAAAAAACGCCGGTTTCTTAGGAGGGACCGCCGCGAAGCTAGAGCCCTGGACTACCGGCATTGGTGGTGATATATATATATATATATATATATATAAATATATTACCAAAACTTCCTTGCAGTGCGAAGAAGCAGAAGAGGCCACACGAGGATTTCTGTAGGGAGGCACTTTATTGACAAGCAGGTGTGGCATGATGCATTTCGGCGAACTCTCGCCTTCCTCAGATGCCGGTGCTTTCCGTGCCTTGCATGAACACCGCCTTAAAGTTTATTCTTTGCACATCCCATTGGTGGAAATACTCGCCTCCATCAGAATTGTATCCGCCCACTGGATGCAGCACGGTAACAGACTGCATCTCCCAGAGTTCATTGTGCCGGGTAAGTGTTGCGTGGAGACTTTTTACTCAAAATTGTGCCCATGTTGGCTTGAGCAGTGCAAAGTTAGGCCCGGTGAATACAAGTGTCGGTGAGTATTGTCTCAGTGTCTCCTCTGGTCCCCGCTACCGTTCACACCCCCAGAATAAGTGTCCGCTGGGCCGTAGGTTCAAAATACAGTGATTTTCACCTCACGTGAAGTCACGCGCTGCCGCTGGCAGAGGTCCAATGCTTTGCTTGCGCTGGATGGCGGACTGGAGCTGTCCCAATACCTTGGGCGAAGAGAAGCTGAGAACAGCAGGAGCCAGTGAAAGCCCCAGTCAACTTGCTGAACGGGGCCCCTTTTCCGCGTCTCTGGCTGACGCGCACAAATTACCAAAACTTCCTTGCAGTGCGAAGAAGCAGAAGAGGCCACACGAGGATTTCTGTAGGGAGGCACTTTATTGACAAGCAGATGTGGCATGATGCATTTCGGCGAACTCTCGCCTTCCTCAGATGCCGGTGCTTTCCGTGCCTTGCATGAACACCGCCTTAAAGTTTATTCTTTGCACATCCCATTGGTGGAAATGCTCGCCTCCATCAGAATTGTATCCGCCCACTGGATGCAGCACGGTAACAGACTGCATCTCCCAGAGTTCATTGTGCCGGGTAAGTGTTGCGTGGAGACTTTTTACTCAAAATTGTGCCCATGTTGGCTTGAGCAGTGCAAAGTTAGGCCCGGTGAATACAAGTGTCGGTGAGTATTGTCTCAGTGTCTCCTCTGGTCCCCGCTACCGTTCACACCCCCAGAATAAGTGTCCGCTGGGCCGTAGGTTCAAAATACAGTGATTTTCACCTCACGTGAAGTCACGCGCTGCCGCTGGCAGAGGTCCAATGCTTTGCTTGCGCTGGATGGCGGACTGGAGCTGTCCCAATACCTTGGGCGAAGAGAAGCTGAGAACAGCAGGAGCCAGTGAAAGCCCCAGTCAACTTGCTGAACGGGGCCCCTTTTCCGCGTCTCTGGCTGACGCGCACAAATTACCAAAACTTCCTTGCAGTGCGAAGAAGCAGAAGAGGCCACACGAGGATTTCTGTAGGGAGGCACTTTATTGACAAGCAGGTGTGGCATGATGCATTTCGGCGAACTCTCGCCTTCCTCAGATGCCGGTGCTTTCCGTGCCTTGCATGAACACCGCCTTAAAGTTTATTCTTTGCACATCCCATTGGTGGAAATGCTCGCCTCCATCAGAATTGTATCCGCCCACTGGATGCAGCACGGTAACAGACTGCATCTCCCAGAGTTCATTGTGCCGGGTAAGTGTTGCGTGGAGACTTTTTACTCAAAATTGTGCCCATGTTGGCTTGAGCAGTGCAAAGTTAGGCCCGGTGAATACAAGTGTCGGTGAGTATTGTCTCAGTGTCTCCTCTGGTCCCCGCTACCGTTCACACCCCCAGAATAAGTGTCCGCTGGGCCGTAGGTTCAAAATACATTGATTTTCACCTCACGTGAAGTCACGCGCTGCCGCTGGCAGAGGTCCAATGCTTTGCTTGCGCTGGATGGCGGACTGGAGCTGTCCCAATACCTTGGGCGAAGAGAAGCTGAGAACAGCAGGAGCCAGTGAAAGCCCCAGTCAACTTGCTGAACGGGGCCCCTTTTCCGCGTCTCTGGCTGACGCGCACAAATTACCAAAACTTCCTTGCAGTGCGAAGAAGCAGAAGAGGCCACACGAGGATTTCTGTAGGGAGGCACTTTATTGACAAGCAGGTGTGGCATGATGCATTTCGGCGCACTCTCGCCTTCCTCAGATGCCGGTGCTTTCCGTGCCTTGCATGAACACCGCCTTAAAGTTTATTCTTTGCACATCCCATTGGTGGAAATGCTCGCCTCCATCAGAATTGTATCCGCCCACTGGATGCAGCACGGTAACAGACTGCATCTCCCAGAGTTCATTGTGCCGGGTAAGTGTTGCGTGGAGACTTTTTACTCAAAATTGTGCCCATGTTGGCTTGAGCAGTGCAAAGTTAGGCCCGGTGAATACAAGTGTCGGTGAGTATTGTCTCAGTGTCTCCTCTGGTCCCCGCTACCGTTCACACCCCCAGAATAAGTGTCCGCTGGGCCGTAGGTTCAAAATACAGTGATTTTCACCTCACGTGAAGTCACGCGCTGCCGCTGGCAGAGGTCCAATGCTTTGCTTGCGCTGGATGGCGGACTGGAGCTGTCCCAATACCTTGGGCGAAGAGAAGCTGAGAACAGCAGGAGCCAGTGAAAGCCCCAGTCAACTTGCTGAACGGGGCCCCTTTTCCGCGTCTCTGGCTGACGTGCACAAATTACCAAAACTTCCTTGCAGTGCGAAGAAGCAGAAGAGGCCACACGAGGATTTCTGTAGGGAGGCACTTTATTGACAAGCAGGTGTGGCATGATGCATTTCGGCGAACTCTCGCCTTCCTCAGATGCCGGTGCTTTCCGTGCCTTGCATGAACACCGCCTTAAAGTTTATTCTTTGCACATCCCATTGGTGGAAATGCTCGCCTCCATCAGAATTGTATCCGCCCACTGGATGCAGCACGGTAACAGACTGCATCTCCCAGAGTTCATTGTGCCGGGTAAGTGTTGCGTGGAGACTTTTTACTCAAAATTGTGCCCATGTTGGCTTGAGCAGTGCAAAGTTAGGCCCGGTGAATACAAGTGTCGGTGAGTATTGTCTCAGTGTCTCCTCTGGTCCCCGCTACCGTTCACACCCCCAGAATAAGTGTCCGCTGGGCCGTAGGTTCAAAATACAGTGATTTTCACCTCACGTGAAGTCACGCGCTGCCGCTGGCAGAGGTCCAATGCTTTGCTTGCGCTGGATGGCGGACTGGAGCTGTCCCAATACCTTGGGTGAAGAGAAGCTGAGAACAGCAGGAGCCAGTGAAAGCCCCAGTCAACTTGCTGAACGGGCCCCTTTTCCGCGTCTCTGGCTGACGCGCACAAATTACCAAAACTTCCTTGCAGTGCGAAGAAGCAGAAGAGGCCACACGAGGATTTCTGTAGGGAGGCACTTTATTGACAAGCAGGTGTGGCATGATGCATTTCGGCGAACTCTCGCCTTCCTCAGATGCCGGTGCTTTCCGTGCCTTGCATGAACACCGCCTTAAAGTTTATTCTTTGCACATCCCATTGGTGGAAATGCTCGCCTCCATCAGAATTGTATCCGCCCACTGGATGCAGCACGGTAACAGACTGCATCTCCCAGAGTTCATTGTGCCGGGTAAGTGTTGCGTGGAGACTTTTTACTCAAAATTGTGCCCATGTTGGCTTGAGCAGTGCAAAGTTAGGCCCGGTGAATACAAGTGTCGGTGAGTATTGTCTCAGTGTCTCCTCTGGTCCCCGCTACCGTTCACACCCCCAGAATAAGTGTCCGCTGGGCCGTAGGTTCAAAATACAGTGATTTTCACCTCACGTGAAGTCACGCGCTGCCGCTGGCAGAGGTCCAATGCTTTGCTTGCGCTGGATGGCGGACTGGAGCTGTCCCAATACCTGGGGCGAAGAGAAGCTGAGAACAGCAGGAGCCAGTGAAAGCCCCAGTCAACTTGCTGAACGGGGCCCCTTTTCCGCGTCTCTGGCTGACGCGCACAAATTACCAAAACTTCCTTGCAGTGCGAAGAAGCAGAAGAGGCCACACGAGGATTTCTGTTGGGAGGCACTTTATTGACAAGCAGGTGTGGCATGATGCATTTCGGCGAACTCTCGCCTTCCTCAGATGCCGGTGCTTTCCGTGCCTTGCATGAACACCGCCTTAAAGTTTATTCTTTGCACATCCCATTGGTGGAAATGCTCGCCTCCATCAGAATTGTATCCGCCCACTGGATGCAGCACGGTAACAGACTGCATCTCCCAGAGTTCATTGTGCCGGGTAAGTGTTGCGTGGAGACTTTTTACTCAAAATTGTGCCCATGTTGGCTTGAGCAGTGCAAAGTTAGGCCCGGTGAATACAAGTGTCGGTGAGTATTGTCTCAGTGTCTCCTCTGGTCCCCGCTACCGTTCACACCCCCAGAATAAGTGTCCGCTGGGCCGTAGGTTCAAAATACAGTGATTTTCACCTCACGTGAAGTCACGCGCTGCCGCTGGCAGAGGTCCAATGCTTTGCTTGCGCTGGATGGCGGACTGGAGCTGTCCCAATACCTTGGGCGAAGAGAAGCTGAGAACAGCAGGAGCCAGTGAAAGCCCCAGTCAACTTGCTGAACGGGGCCCCTTTTCCGCGTCTCTGGCTGACGCGCACAAATTACCAAAACTTCCTTGCAGTGCGAAGAAGCAGAAGAGGCCACACGAGGATTTCTGTAGGGAGGCACTTTATTGACAAGCAGGTGTGGCATGATGCATTTCGGCGAACTCTCGCCTTCCTCAGATGCCGGTGCTTTCCGTGCCTTGCATGAACACCGCCTTAAAGTTTATTCTTTGCACATCCCATTGGTGGAAATGCTCGCCTCCATCAGAATTGTATCCGCCCACTGGATGCAGCACGGTAACAGACTGCATCTCCCAGAGTTCATTGTGCCGGGTAAGTGTTGCGTGGAGACTTTTTACTCAAAATTGTGCCCATGTTGGCTTGAGCAGTGCAAAGTTAGGCCCGGTGAATACAAGTGTCGGTGAGTATTGTCTCAGTGTCTCCTCTGGTCCCCGCTACCGTTCACACCCCCAGAATAAGTGTCCGCTGGGCCGTAGGTTCAAAATACAGTGATTTTCACCTCACGTGAAGTCACGCGCTGCCGCTGGCAGAGGTCCAATGCTTTGCTTGCGCTGGATGGCGGACTGGAGCTGTCCCAATACCTTGGGCGAAGAGAAGCTGAGAACAGCAGGAGCCAGTGAAAGCCCCAGTCAACTTGCTGAACGGGGCCCCTTTTCCGTGTCTCTGGCTGACGCGCACAAATTACCAAAACTTCCTTGCAGTGCGAAGAAGCAGAAGAGGCCACACGAGGATTTCTGTAGGGAGGCACTTTATTGACAAGCAGGTGTGGCATGATGCATTTCGGCGAACTCTCGCCTTCCTCAGATGCCGGTGCTTTCCGTGCCTTGCATGAACACCGCCTTAAAGTTTATTCTTTGCACATCCCATTGGTGGAAATGCTCGCCTCCATCAGAATTGTATCCGCCCACTGGATGCAGCACGGTAACAGACTGCATCTCCCAGAGTTCATTGTGCCGGGTAAGTGTTGCGTGGAGACTTTTTACTCAAAATTGTGCCCATGTTGGCTTGAGCAGTGCAAAGTTAGGCCCGGTGAATACAAGTGTCGGTGAGTATTGTCTCAGTGTCTCCTCTGGTCCCCGCTACCGTTCACACCCCCAGAATAAGTGTCCGCTGGGCCGTAGGTTCAAAATACAGTGATTTTCACCTCACGTGAAGTCACGCGCTGCCGCTGGCAGAGGTCCAATGCTTTGCTTGCGCTGGATGGCGGACTGGAGCTGTCCCAATACCTTGGGCGAAGAGAAGCTGAGAACAGCAGGAGCCAGTGAAAGCCCCAGTCAACTTGCTGAACGGGGCCCCTTTTCCGCGTCTCTGGCTGACGCGCACAAATTACCAAAACTTCCTTGCAGTGCGAAGAAGCAGAAGAGGCCACACAAGGATTTCTGTAGGGAGGCACTTTATTGACAAGCAGGTGTGGCATGATGCATTTCGGCGAACTCTCGCCTTCCTCAGATGCCGGTGCTTTCCGTGCCTTGCATGAACACCGCCTTAAAGTTTATTCTTTGCACATCCCATTGGTGGAAATGCTCGCCTCCATCAGAATTGTATCCGCCCACTGGATGCAGCACGGTAACAGACTGCATCTCCCAGAGTTCATTGTGCCGGGTAAGTGTTGCGTGGAGACTTTTTACTCAAAATTGTGCCCATGTTGGCTTGAGCAGTGCAAAGTTAGGCCCGGTGAATACAAGTGTCGGTGAGTATTGTCTCAGTGTCTCCTCTGGTCCCCGCTACCGTTCACACCCCCAGAATAAGTGTCCGCTGGGCCGTAGGTTCAAAATACAGTGATTTTCACCTCACGTGAAGTCACGCGCTGCCGCTGGCAGAGGTCCAATGCTTTGCTTGCGCTGGATGGCGGACTGGAGCTGTCCCAATACCTTGGGCGAAGAGAAGCTGAGAACAGCAGGAGCCAGTGAAAGCCCCAGTCAACTTGCTGAACGGGGCCCCTTTTCCGCGTCTCTGGCTGACGCGCACAAATTACCAAAACTTCCTTGCAGTGCGAAGAAGCAGAAGAGGCCACACGAGGATTTCTGTAGGGAGGCACTTTATTGACAAGCAGGTGTGGCATGATGCATTTCGGCGAACTCTCGCCTTCCTCAGATGCCGGTGCTTTCCGTGCCTTGCATGAACACCGCCTTAAAGTTTATTCTTTGCACATCCCATTGGTGGAAATGCTCGCCTCCATCAGAATTGTATCCGCCCACTGGATGCAGCACGGTAACAGACTGCATCTCCCAGAGTTCATTGTGCCGGGTAAGTGTTGCGTGGAGACTTTTTACTCAAAATTGTGCCCATGTTGGCTTGAGCAGTGCAAAGTTAGGCCCGGTGAATACAAGTGTCGGTGAGTATTGTCTCAGTGTCTCCTCTGGTCCCCGCTACCGTTCACACCCCCAGAATAAGTGTCCGCTGGGCCGTAGGTTCAAAATACAGTGATTTTCACCTGAGGAAAATTAAATTTTGGCCATATTGTGTTCCCTAGCGCGTACCCCACCGACTCCATGTACCAGCTTAAAGTGCATGTAACTTCCCTCCTGTGCCAGCTATGAAGACGCAAATACATTTGCGTCCACCGTTAACCTGTCCTCCTTCAGATCCACCATGAATGGATTATATAGTCCGTTCCTAAGTATGCTATGCCACCGTCTTTTTGTAGTACACTTTTCATGTATTCCTGCTCTAGCAAGAGTAGGCCCTGAATTCCTGCCATATGAACCTCTTTTGTGGCTCCTGACTCTGCCCAGGCTACCTCTGTACCCGTGAACTCTGTCCTACTTTCAGCGCGGCCCCTCGCGTTCAGCTCAGCCTGCTTTCTGCCAAGACTGACTATAACCTTCGAGTTATCTGTTCCGCTCCCCGAGAATACATTCCTGCCTACTAGATCCTGTAAACATCCTCCCCAGCTGCAGAGCCAAAAGGCCGACCTGTCTTAATGCAAGTAATTCATAGCCTCTGTTGCCATGCTTCCATAGAAGGCCCCGTGCCCCACGCTTCACATGTAGACACTCAGGCGCTTATACCCGCATCCACAGTTAGCATAAAATAGCTTCTGCCCTAGAGACCTTTCCGCCCAGATAGTATAGTTCCTAAACACCAGATATCAGATATGATAGAAGTACAAGTTGATCTGACATGCCAGACTTCTGTCTCTCTCCGTCAGTGTAAATGTCAAGTCCCCTGCACCCCGTCAATCACACGTCATGCAGCTGCGCGCGCATCCAAGCTTCCGATTTCTGCTGACATTGCAACATTCTGTTAGCACCACCCCTTGGTGCCACCCACTTGCGTCACCTATCAGTGACGTTTCTAGCACACACCTCTGGTTCACGCCTAGTTTACGCCTCTTGATGATGTACTAGTACCACGTGTATAATGTTATCTTGTCTTCTCTCAGCTGTTACGCCTCTTACATTGATACTTATGGTATAAATCAAGTATATAAGCTATGTATTATGAATAAACGGGAGCGCGCTCTATCCCTTCTGACACCCCTGTGGTGGTCAGAACATGATATCCTGATTCCTTTATGAGGAATAAAACCCTTAGAAACTCTAACACCACGGACTCTGTCTTCTTTCATTCCGATTGAGTTATTATTGATTAAGTACTTACCTGCATAGAAATTAAGAGAGTAAATTAATTATTTACGTCATTTTGGCGCCCGAATAGGGACCCCTCCCCCACCTCACGCGCCGGTTGGCGCGTTGCAAGCTGTGTCCCCTGCCATCAGTTAGATGGAACACACGTGTACTGGCAGGATTTCCTGCATCTCCCTCTGACCCACGGAGGTGACGAAGACTGCGATCAGTGCCCAGACGAGGCGGTGAGGAGTGCGGAGGATCCCGACCAGAGCCTAGCCGAAAGAAGCAAGGTCCGAGGTGTGAAGAGGCCCACCAGTTTTCCGAAGTTTTCCGAAGTTTTCCGAAATTTTCCGAAGTTTTCCGAAGTCCCGAGTCGAGTCCAGTCGAGTTTTCCGAGGCCTTCTGTTTCCGTGCTTCCCGGTGAGTACCATTGCTGGGTCGTATCTAGACGGGTTTGGGTACGCAAGTCCGGTCTGCACTGTTTTTAGGCAGTGTATCTGTACTGTTTAGCAGTATATCAAGTATTCCGAATTTCTGCACTGTTACACCAGTGTATCCGTACTGTTGAGCAGTACATCTAGTATAGGGGGGTAGTCATCTCTTCAATGTTTTTATGTGATTAATGTTGTGGTATGAATGTGACTGTTTAAACGTATATTATTGTGTTTCTCGTATAATCTAGCTGTCAAGAGTATTAAGGAATAAGGATCTAGCATTCAGTAATAAGTAAGCAAGATGCCGTTCTTCAACAAGTTAAAACAGATAGGAACTAGGAAAGGGTTACTGGAGGAAGAAATTCCTATCCCCCCTAGGGACACTCCAGGCAATTTTATGTACCAGAAACATGGCATAGATGCCATATTATATCTAGACTTATGGGCCGATTACACCAAACACCTAGACGAAAGACACAGATGGCCTGTTACCGGAACGTGGGATGCCGAGTGCATCATGAGGGTAGAAGAAGCATTATGGAAAAAGAAAGCTAGACAATCTCAGAAGGACGCCATAGAATTTTGGCGTAAGGAATCACGTAAGCGTGCTGACAAAGCACTCCGTAGAGAAGACAGACTTAAAGAATCAGACAAAGACCAAGAAAACGAATTAGTTACTGAAGGGATTCGAGTAAAAACAGAACAAATAGACCGAACCCGAAATAATCTTGTAAACGGTATGTATCTTGCAGCAGATGGCACATCTGAAGCCCAATCAGAAACACCGAAAGACTTACCGACACCATTAGTTCCAACTAAAGTAATGCATAAAACTACTAAAGACATATTCCTAAATTCATATCTAGAGGATGGAGCACCAGCTTATACCAATCTGCCTGTTCGTGCCCTGCCTACTGACAGGGATGGGGGTGGCACAGCGCCCCCAGATAATGTTCCGCCGGTACCACGACAGACCTCCCCTGTTCCGCCAGCTCCGCCACTTCCCGCACTCAAAACAGACCTACCGAAACCAGTCCTACCTGATCTTACTAAACGACAAATTCCAGTTCAGATCCAGACTCCGCGGAGAGATAATGCTCAAGCATCCGCCTCAGGAGGTGCGACAGCGGGTCTACAGACCCCGCCACCGACACACAGATTAAACTTAAGGGACACGCAGAATCCTTTCCAGTCTCCCCACTTATCCCGGCTTGACGCATTTAAAGAGAAGATGTCAGTTTGCAGATATGATCCAGTACCCGGAAAAGACGATTTAATGATATTAGCATCACTACGATTAAGATCTGCCACCGATAGCTTGCTATGCTATGTAGGAATGCAGGAACTTCTCAACAGACTATATAAGTTTATACAGACAGGGAAAGACCCCGACAGTGTCAAAGCTGCCATGCATAAACAGAAAGTTGACATTCAAGCACAGATATTACGATTTTTCATAAATTGTGTAATAAGAGAACGAGACAGGCCCGGGACAGATCAAAGTGAGTTAGACGCATTAAACAAGTGGGGTCAAAATATAGCCGAAGGAAAGCATGATAGAGGGACTTGCATAGCCAGTATGTCCCAGAAAATTAGAAAGGCAGTATTGACTGCACACCAGGAAGAGAATGATAAAGCTTCCTCCGAGGAGGAAGATGAACATGAAGCACCAGGAAGGTCTACAGATACTATAGCATATGTAGGTAGGGGAGCCTACCTTAGGAAAGGTGTCCGTCCAGAAAGCAAGAGAGTTCTTTTCTCTGCTTTAACAAATCCGAATTCTTCTGAACATCAGTTCCAGGAAACTGATAAAAGGCTTCGAGACCGAGTGGGGTACCATGTACTCAATTCTATGGATGAACAGGAACTAGCCCGGTCAGCCGTGTTATGGGCCGAAAACCCAGACATATATAATGATGACACGTTAGTACAGACATTCCTGAACCTTTCCCCGGAAGAGCAGAAAATAGCAGGTGTATACATGATTCAGCACCTCCTCATCAAGTTCAGAAGCCATCATTCTGATCCAGGTCCCTTACATGAAACATTAGAAGCACTACTCATGGATAGATGGAGAGGTTTTAGTACCAAATTAATACAAATAATTCTAGAACAACGATGTAAGTATAACACCTTTATAAGTCCCGAATATGTTCCCGCCCCGCCTCCAGAAAGGAAAACGTACCACATGCAATGCGGTGGTAGCATTGAAAGTCAGAACCCCTTACGAGAAGTACACCCAGTTATGGGTGCGGACCAACACTTGAAGCGTGTGTATGTTCACACACCACTGACTAAGTTAGAACTGTTAGAAATGAAGAAATTAGTTCCGTGCCATGATAAAGACCCTGCAGGTTTTCATAGAGAGCTTAAAGACATGTTACTGATGGGAGATTACACGTATGATGATATTATGAAAATGTTAAAAGTACTGTTGCCCACGGGCATTTACGAGAAATTAAAGGAGAAGGATTGGGAGGTAGGAGAGTCAAAGATAGCATGGGCAGAAATAGAAGACGAAGAAAGCAAACGAGTCCCAGGGGTAGGCCTTGGGGACAAGACTAAAGCATTACCAGGTTTAATAGTACAGGTTTTACCAAGATTATTGACAACTAGAAAGGAAGATTGGGACGCAATCTCGTCCTGTAAACAGAAACAAGATGAAGATACCAGTGACTTTTATTCAAGATTCGAGAAATGTTTCATCATAAATAGTGGCCTAAAAGTTAGCAGTGAGTCATATCCGCACCTTTTTGTAACAAAATTAGTAGAGAATGCCCTACCATTAGTCAAAAATAGAGTGTACAAAGTTGAAAGTACTTGGCAGGCAAATACGCCATCTCAGATGTTACAAATGTTACAATATCACCAGAATAGAATTAGGGAAGAACAAGATCAGGAACAGAAACGTATGAAAGACACGAAAATGAAAATGTTAGTAGCTCAGACGATTCCAGCCGACGGTCATAGAAAGGGTGGGGCCCAGACCAATCATTCTGCCGCTCCCGTTAAAGGGACATGTAATTATTGCAAGCAGCCAGGTCACTACGTACATGAATGTCCAGTCCTGAAACACAACATCGAGACAGGTAAAACTAAAGAAAGACCGCGTCCGCCTAGACATGAACAGGGTCATCAACAGACCTCACAGAACGAACAGCCAATGCAGAATACACAGCCTATGCATGATCAGTCCCACACAGTACAGACAGTAGCAGTACCGCAGCCACAACATGCCCAGACACAGCCCATTGCCGCAAATCGGCAAGTATCACAACAGATGTACCAGTATGCCCAGTCGGCATATCCAGATTATCCCCGTTATACATGAAACAGCCTAGGGAGGGAAAGTGATTTGCCTCTTATTGAAATTCCTGTAGATCAAGAAGGTCCTTATGTACACAGTCACGTATTAGGAAAAGACAGAAAATTTTTAATTGACACAGGGGCAAGTCGCACTACAATAAGTCACAATGAAGTCCCAGGGGCACCCCTCTCAGGCTCACAGAATGTTTCCCTTGGTTTTTCAGGACAGCCTATTGTAAATGAAGTATCAGAACCAGTACCACTAGCTGTGGGTCCATTATCTCGAGTTACAGATTTGTTACTTACGAAATCATGTCCAGAAAATCTGTTAGGAATTAAAACACTGAAGGCTCTAGGAGCTATAATATGCTGTTCCCCGGAGGGAGTCAGACTCTTTCTACGGGATTTCAAGGGTCATTATGTTTTACGTGATTTTGATGTCAGATTGAAAAATGTACCAGATCACTTATGGGCAAAAGGCCCAGCAGATGTAGGTTGTATGCATATCACTCCATATCGTGTCACACTCAAGACAGGAGTTGTTTTACCCAGAATCAGACAATACAAGTTACCACCCGATGCTGTAGTGGCTTTACTGAAAATAATTGAAGAGCTTATTGCCCAGGGAGTGGTCGTAGAGACCGACTCCAATATCTGTAATTCACCCATCATTCCAATTCTTAAACGTACAGACCGCAATGCACCGCCAGTATATCGGCTGGTGATTGATCTTCGAGAGCTGAATAAATGTATTGTACCACAGTATCCTGTGGTCCCCGATATCTCCTCCCTATTGACTGCTATTGATTCAGAAGCAACGTTCTTCACTGTGATCGATCTCAAGAACGCTTTCTTCAGTGTACCTATTGACCTGGAGAGCCAATATCTCTTCGGATTCAGTTTAAATGGACGAAGTTTCAAATTTTCCCGCGCACCTCAAGGATTTACAGAAAGCCCCAGCATCTATAGTCAAGCACTGAAAAGACAACTAGATTGTATCCAAATGCCAGTTAATACAGCTTTACTGCAATACGTCGATGATCTACTGATCACCGCACGAAGTGAGCCCGAATGTGAACAAGCATCTCTGACAGTTTTGCATTTCCTGGCCGACAAGGGACACAAGGTGTCCCCTTCGAAGCTACAATTCTGTGTTCAGCAAGTTGTGTACTTGGGTCACTTGCTGTCCAAAGTGGGGAGACAGCTCACTCCCGATCGCATTCAGTTAATTATAAATATGCCGCGACCCCAGACACAAAAGGAAGTGCGGGCCTTCATAGGCCTCACCTCGTACTGCAGACAATGGATTCCTCAATATGCATTTCTAGCTAAACCACTCATCCAGTTAACGACACAGGAGGCTGCAACTTCCATTGCCCTCCCTTGGACTCAGGAACACACACAAGCCTTTGAGGAATTAAAGAAAGCTTTATGCCAAGCACCAGTTTTAGCGACACCATGTTACAGCAAACCGTTTACACTTTTTGTTACAGAACGTGACGGTACAGCGTTGTCTGTCCTCACTCAAGATCAAGCAGGTTCACATAAGCCTTGCGCTTATTTTTCAAGTACATTGGATTCAGTAGCACAGGCACTCCCTGCATGTTTAAAGTCAGTAGCAGCAACAGCGTTAGCAATCAGACAAAGCGACTCAATTGTTTTAGGTCATCAGTTAACAGTACAAGTTCCACATTCTGTAGAAGTTCTGTTAAACAGAACCCAGACGCAACACTTGACTATAGCACGACTTACAGGTTACGAATTGACATTATTCCAGCCACACATAGAAATCAGACGCTGCAGTATCCTGAACCCAGCAACACTGTTACCTACAGTTATGACAGATCCAGCTCCACATGATTGTATAGAGATCATTAATGCAGTAACAAAGCCCAGACGAGATTTAACAGATGTTCCATTGACAAATCCAGACCTGACACTTTATGTGGATGGTTCATGCATGAGAACAAGTACAGGAGAGTTAGTGGCCGCGTATGCCGTGACCACTGAAACTGAAGTTAAAGAAACACACCGTATTGATACATTGTCTGCTCAAACGGCAGAGCTCATCGCTCTGACCCGAGCCTGTATTCTAGCCAAGAACAGAAATGTTAACATATACACAGATTCCCGCTATGCGTTCGGAGTCGTACACGACTTCGGCATGCTGTGGCAAGAAAGAGGTTTTCTGACCTCTCATGGTACAAAGATACAACATGGTCCTCTCATTCAAGCACTGTTAGAAGCAATACATCTGCCTTCAGCCATATCCGTCATGAAGTGTAAAGCACATACTAAAGCCACAGATTCTGTTTCCCAGGGTAACGACCTGGCAGATCAGACAGCGAAACATACAGCACTGACCGACACTCAGATAAATGATACGACAAAAATAACAGATCCGACAAACTGTATGACAGTCAGGGATCCCACACTAGATGTTATCGACATTCAGACACATGCTACTCCAGAAGAAATAAAGAAATGGATCGAACTAGGAGGGATCCAGACAGATCAAGGTTGGATGACGAAGGGAAAATCTACATGGTTTCTCCCTGACTCTATGGTTCAAGTTATGATAAATACAGCACATAGTCCTGCACATCTAGGAGAGAAAGCAATGCTAGACAGTTTACAAAATCTCTGGAACAATAAACACTTACGAGCAGCCGCAAAACAGAAAGTGCGTACTTGCATGATCTGTTGTCAGTTCAATCCAGGTAAAAGCGTCCCTGTAGAGCAAGGTGGATTTCATCCTCCCGATCACCCTTTTGAAGTCCTCCAGATGGATTATATCCAGATGGACCGTTGTCGAGGATTTAAATATGTTCTCGTAGTTGTCTGTGCTCTGTCCCGCTGGACCGAAGCATACCCAGTCCCAGATTACACTGCTCCGACCACTGCCAAACAGTTGGTTCGTGAATTCTTCCCACGATACGGCCTGCCTCGTGTCGTGTACTCAGATAACGGTCAGCCATTCTTGTCTGCCTTAATGAAAGAAGTTTCCTTATTACTGGGATACCAGTGGAAGTTCCATTGTGTCCGACACCCAGAAGCCGCAGGCCTTGTTGAGAGGCATAACCAGACCTTAAAGATCCGCCTTGCTAAAATATGTCAGGAAAAAGGGGTCGACTGGATAGTCGCCCTACCAGTGGCACTATTCTATATGAGAATGGTTGCCCATTCGAGATCAGGGCTATCTCCGTACGAGGTGGTCTTTGGAAGACCACCGAATATGTGGGGGACGCCCATTCCTAAAAAGATTACTGATGTTGATTCTAATATGTTGACAGATTACCTTGCCTCCTTGATGTCTGCACTCCAATCATGTCGTTCACAGGTTGCCGCAGCCTTCCCTGACAACACTGATGTGAAGCCGCATGACGTCCGTCCCGGTGATACTGTCCTCGTCCGCAACTTCGACAGGAAAAGTCCGTTGGAGCCCCGCTGGAAGTCTCCGGAGACCGTTCTTCTAACAACAAGGACGGCGGTGAAAATCGAGGGAAGAAAGGGGTGGGTACACACGAGTCATATCAAGAAATTTGCTGGACTGAAACCTGACCCAGACTCGTCCACCCCCACCAAAGACTGTGTTACCAAAGACTTTACCGAATCGCAACGAGAAAAGACTCCTCAAGAACTATATCGCATGAAATTACGATCTAGCAAGTCAGACAGTTTAATTGTTTAAGTCCTCCCCTAGGTGAATCGGTTAAATAGTTTCTGACATGTATCCCCTAGATCGAGATAGAGAGAGAGAAGCAAAGAAACGTACATATTGTAAATCACTTCGTAGTCACTGCATAGTGACACTAATAATCATGTTTATTCTCAGCATTTTAATTATTATTGCTAGTATCTTGTTACCTATCTATTATCCTATTTTCAAGCGTGAACAATCTGCTTACAATGTCTCTGCTGAACACACTTTTAGTGAGTTACCTCCTCATGAGCTTTCCTACAGACTTGCGCTGCGCAACAATACATTCATTAGTATGTTACATCATTCTCATCAAACTAACAATGCTACAAATTGCTGGATATGTGGCCGACTCCCTCCCTACCAGAATTACAAGGGAGCTCTGCCCCTCTTTCCGTACCCGTTCTCTCACAATGGCTCCTGCGGAGCATGGTTTAAAATAATTAATTCTTTAGATCCCGACATTGCTGTTTTCGATGGGGGTTGGGTTTGGGGAAACCTGAACTTGGTCCTACTAGACGTCTGTTACCCAGATAAGGAGGGACTTCCCACTAGAATAGGAACTGATCTAGAAAATGAAGTATATGGATTAGGTAATTATACAATTAGCCTTATGATTCTTACTGTTGAATCCGAAGCCACACCAGTTCTACCTATTATGTCAGTACTGCCAGTCACTGGTGAATTATGTATCAAGAAGAAAGGTTCAGTACACTTAGGTCATAGTAAATGCACTACTGTGGTCGAATTCAGTGATCATGGAAAATCGTCTTTTAAAGCTATCAGTCATTCTTACTTTGTTTGTGGTCATACCGCATACATACGTCTACCTCCAGATTGGGATGGTACCTGTTACATTGCATTCCTCCTGCCACCAGTTTTTCTAGCTCCTCCTGATTACCACAGAAATAGCAATCTAGTAAAGAATAGACACAGAAGAGATGTCCCACTTGTCGACTACACAGAAACGGCATGGGAACAGTACACCGATTTTAATAAAGGATTCTTTTTCTTTCTAGGACCTGTCCAGAATAGTAAATTAATACGCAGATTAACTAGAACACTTGAAGCAGTAGTAAATGAAACTGCCTCCGCCTTAGGTAACTTAACAGAAGAGCAGTCCGCTATGCGGGTTGTTGTCCTTCAGAATCGTCTTGTAATTGACGTCATCTTGGCAGATAGAGGTGGAGCCTGTAAGGTCATCGGGTCAAGTTGCTGTGTTTTCATTCCACAAAACGCACCATCTGTATATCAAGCTATCACCCGTCTTCATAATATTGCAAATCAGATACATCAGAATCCAGGCACCTGGACTTGGTCCGGTTGGTTCTGGACAACGTTAACAGCTTGGGGATGGAAGATCCTATCCTTCCTAGGCATTGGCCTAGTCCTAGTATTCAGTTGCTGCCTGTGCCTGCAGTGTGGGCCAGCGATTTGTGGACTGTGTGCCACTTCTTGTATTGAACATTCCAGTTTTCACTCAAAACGTACCCGAAAGAAAGAAGAACAAATGATGTTACAAGAACAGACTGATCGATTCATGAGGATCGATATTTCATGAAGGGTCCGTAGGGAACAAGGAGGGAATGAGGAAAATTAAATTTTGGCCATATTGTGTTCCCTAGCGCGTACCCCACCGACTCCATGTACCAGCTTAAAGTGCATGTAACTTCCCTCCTGTGCCAGCTATGAAGACGCAAATACATTTGCGTCCACCGTTAACCTGTCCTCCTTCAGATCCACCATGAATGGATTATATAGTCCGTTCCTAAGTATGCTATGCCACCGTCTTTTTGTAGTACACTTTTCATGTATTCCTGCTCTAGCAAGAGTAGGCCCTGAATTCCTGCCATATGAACCTCTTTTGTGGCTCCTGACTCTGCCCAGGCTACCTCTGTACCCGTGAACTCTGTCCTACTTTCAGCGCGGCCCCTCGCGTTCAGCTCAGCCTGCTTTCTGCCAAGACTGACTATAACCTTCGAGTTATCTGTTCCGCTCCCCGAGAATACATTCCTGCCTACTAGATCCTGTAAACATCCTCCCCAGCTGCAGAGCCAAAAGGCCGACCTGTCTTAATGCAAGTAATTCATAGCCTCTGTTGCCATGCTTCCATAGAAGGCCCCGTGCCCCACGCTTCACATGTAGACACTCAGGCGCTTATACCCGCATCCACAGTTAGCATAAAATAGCTTCTGCCCTAGAGACCTTTCCGCCCAGATAGTATAGTTCCTAAACACCAGATATCAGATATGATAGAAGTACAAGTTGATCTGACATGCCAGACTTCTGTCTCTCTCCGTCAGTGTAAATGTCAAGTCCCCTGCACCCCGTCAATCACACGTCATGCAGCTGCGCGCGCATCCAAGCTTCCGATTTCTGCTGACATTGCAACATTCTGTTAGCACCACCCCTTGGTGCCACCCAATTGCGTCACCTATCAGTGACGTTTCTAGCACACACCTCTGGTTCACGCCTAGTTTACGCCTCTTGATGATGTACTAGTACCACGTGTATAATGTTATCTTGTCTTCTCTCAGCTGTTACGCCTCTTACATTGATACTTATGGTATAAATCAAGTATATAAGCTATGTATTATGAATAAACGGGAGCGCGCTCTATCCCTTCTGACACCCCTGTGGTGGTCAGAACATGATATCCTGATTCCTTTATGAGGAATAAAACCCTTAGAAACTCTAACACCACGGACTCTGTCTTCTTTCATTCCGATTGAGTTATTATTGATTAAGTACTTACCTGCATAGAAATTAAGAGAGTAAATTAATTATTTACGTCACACCTCACGTGAAGTCACGCGCTGCCGCTGGCAGAGGTCCAATGCTTTGCTTGCGCTGGATGGCGGACTGGAGCTGTCCCAATACCTTGGGCGAAGAGAACCTGAGAACAGCAGGAGCCAGTGAAAGCCCCAGTCAACTTGCTGAACCGGGCCCCTTTTCCGCGTCTCTGGCTGACGCGCACAAATTACCAAAACTTCCTTGCAGTGCGAAGAAGCAGAAGAGGCCACACGAGGATTTCTGTAGGGAGGCACTTTATTGACAAGCAGGTGTGGCATGATGCATTTCGGCGAACTCTCGCCTTCCTCAGATGCCGGTGCTTTCCGTGCCTTGCATGAACACCGCCTTAAAGTTTATTCTTTGCACATCCCATTGGTGGAAATGCTCGCCTCCATCAGAATTGTATCCGCCCACTGGATGCAGCACGGTAACAGACTGCATCTCCCAGAGTTCATTGTGCCGGGTAAGTGTTGCGTGGAGACTTTTTACTCAAAATTGTGCCCATGTTGGCTTGAGCAGTGCAAAGTTAGGCCCGGTGAATACAAGTGTCGGTGAGTATTGTCTCAGTGTCTCCTCTGGTCCCCGCTACCGTTCACACCCCCAGAATAAGTGTCCGCTGGGCCGTAGGTTCAAAATACAGTGATTTTCACCTCACGTGAAGTCACGCGCTGCCGCTGGCAGAGGTCCAATGCTTTGCTTGCGCTGGATGGCGGACTGGAGCTGTCCCAATACCTTGGGCGAAGAGAAGCTGAGAACAGCAGGAGCCAGTGAAAGCCCCAGTCAACTTGCTGAACGGGGCCCCTTTTCCGCGTCTCTGGCTGACGCGCACAAATTACCAAAACTTCCTTGCAGTGCGAAGAAGCAGAAGAGGCCACACGAGGATTTCTGTAGGGAGGCACTTTATTGACAAGCAGGTGTGGCATGATGCATTTCGGCGAACTCTCGCCTTCCTCAGATGCCGGTGCTTTCCGTGCCTTGCATGAACACCGCCTTAAAGTTTATTCTTTGCACATCCCATTGGTGGAAATGCTCACCTCCATCAGAATTGTATCCGCCCACTGGATGCAGCACGGTAACAGACTGCATCTACCAGAGTTCATTGTGCCGGGTAAGTGTTGCGTGGAGACTTTTTACTCAAAATTGTGCCCATGTTGGCTTGAGCAGTGCAAAGTTAGGCCCGGTGAATACAAGTGTCGGTGAGTATTGTCTCAGTGTCTCCTCTGGTCCCCGCTACCGTTCACACCCCCAGAATAAGTGTCCGCTGGGCCGTAGGTTCAAAATACAGTGATTTTCACCTCACGTGAAGTCACGCGCTGCCGCTGGCAGAGGTCCAATGCTTTGCTTGCGCTGGATGGCGGACTGGAGCTGTCCCAATACCTTGGGCGAAGAGAAGCTGAGAACAGCAGAAGCCAGTGAAAGCCCCAGTCAACTTTCTGAACGGGGCCCCTTTTCCGCGTCTCTGGCTGACGCGCACAAATTACCAAAACTTCCTTGCAGTGCGAAGAAGCAGAAGAGGCCACACGAGGATTTCTGTAGGGAGGCACTTTATTGACAAGCAGGTGTGGCATGATGCATTTCCGCGAACTCTCGCCTTCCTCAGATGCCGGTGCTTTCCGTGCCTTGCATGAACACCGCCTTAAAAAAAGTTTATTCTTTGCACATCCCATTGGTGGAAATGCTCGCCTCCATCAGAATTGTATCCGCCCACTGGATGCAGCACGGTAACAGACTGCATCTCCCAGAGTTCATTGTGCCGGGTAAGTGTTGCGTGGAGACTTTTTACTCAAAATTGTGCCCATGTTGGCTTGAGCAGTGCAAAGTTAGGCCCGGTGAATACAAGTGTCGGTGAGTATTGTCTCAGTGTCTCCTCTGGTCCCCGCTACCGTTCACACCCCCAGAATAAGTGTCCGCTGGGCCGTAGGTTCAAAATACAGTGATTTTCACCTCACGTGAAGTCACGCGCTGCCGCTGGCAGAGGTCCAATGCTTTGCTTGCGCTGGATGGCGGACTGGAGCTGTCCCAATACCTTGGGCGAAGAGAAGCTGAGAACAGCAGGAGCCAGTGAAAGCCCCAGTCAACTTGCTGAACGGGGCCCCTTTTCCGCGTCTCTGGCTGACGCGCACAAATTACCAAAACTTCCTTGCAGTGCGAAGAAGCAGAAGAGGCCACACGAGGATTTCTGTAGGGAGGCACTTTATTGACAAGCAGGTGTGGCATGATGCATTTCGGCGAACTCTCGCCTTCCTCAGATGCCGGTGCTTTCCGTGCCTTGCATGAACACCGCCTTAAAGTTTATTCTTTGCACATCCCATTGGTGGAAATGCTCGCCTCCATCAGAATTGTATCCGCCCACTGGATGCAGCACGGTAACAGACTGCATCTCCCAGAGTTCATTGTGCCGGGTAAGTGTTGCGTGGAGACTTTTTACTCAAAATTGTGCCCATGTTGGCTTGAGCAGTGCAAAGTTAGGCCCGGTGAATACAAGTGTCGGTGAGTATTGTCTCAGTGTCTCCTCTGGTCCCCGCTACCGTTCACACCCCCAGAATAAGTGTCCACTGGGCCGTAGGTTCAAAATACAGTGATTTTCACCTCACGTGAAGTCACGCGCTGCCGCTGGCAGAGGTCCAATGCTTTGCTTGCGCTGGATGGCGGACTGGAGCTGTCCCAATACCTTGGGCGAAGAGAAGCTGAGAACAGCAGGAGCCAGTGAAAGCCCCAGTCAACTTGCTGAACGGGGCCCCTTTTCCGCGTCTCTGGCTGACGCGCACAAATTACCAAAACTTCCTTGCAGTGCGAAGAAGCAGAAGAGGCCACACGAGGATTTCTGTAGGGAGGCACTTTATTGACAAGCAGGTGTGGCATGATGCATTTCGGCGAACTCTCGCCTTCCTCAGATGCCGGTGCTTTCCGTGCCTTGCATGAACACCGCCTTAAAGTTTATTCTTTGCACATCCCATTGGTGGAAATGCTCGCCTCCATCAGAATTGTATCCGCCCACTGGATGCAGCACGGTAACAGACTGCATCTCCCAGAGTTCATTGTGCCGGGTAAGTGTTGCGTGGAGACTTTTTACTCAAAATTGTGCCCATGTTGGCTTGAGCAGTGCAAAGTTAGGCCCGGTGAATACAAGTGTCGGTGAGTATTGTCTCAGTGTCTCCTCTGGTCCCCGCTACCGTTCACACCCCCAGAATAAGTGTCCGCTGGGCCGTAGGTTCAAAATACAGTGATTTTCACCTCACGTGAAGTCACGCGCTGCCGCTGGCAGAGGTCCAATGCTTTGCTTGCGCTGGATGGCGGACTGGAGCTGTCCCAATACCTTGGGCGAAGAGAAGCTGAGAACAGCAGGAGCCAGTGAAAGCCCCAGTCAACTTGCTGAACGGGGCCCCTTTTCCGCGTCTCTGGCTGACGCGCACAAATTACCAAAACTTCCTTGCAGTGCGAAGAAGCAGAAGAGGCCACACGAGGATTTCTGTAGGGAGGCACTTTATTGACAAGCAGGTGTGGCATGATGCATTTCGGCGAACTCTCGCCTTCCTCAGATGCCGGTGCTTTCCGTGCCTTGCATGAACACCGCCTTAAAGTTTATTCTTTGCACATCCCATTGGTGGAAATGCTCGCCTCCATCAGAATTGTATCCGCCCACTGGATGCAGCACGGTAACAGACTGCATCTCCCAGAGTTCATTGTGCCGGGTAAGTGTTGCGTGGAGACTTTTTACTCAAAATTGTGCCCATGTTGGCTTGAGCAGTGCAAAGTTAGGCCCGGTGAATACAAGTGTCGGTGAGTATTGTCTCAGTGTCTCCTCTGGTCCCCGCTACCGTTCACACCCCCAGAATAAGTGTCCGCTGGGCCGTAGGTTCAAAATACAGTGATTTTCACCTCACGTGAAGTCACGCGCTGCCGCTGGCAGAGGTCCAATGCTTTGCTTGCGCTGGATGGCGGACTGGAGCTGTCCCAATACCTTGGGCGAAGAGAAGCTGAGAACAGCAGGAGCCAGTGAAAGCCCCAGTCAACTTGCTGAACGGGGCCCCTTTTCCGCGTCTCTGGCTGACGCGCACAAATTACCAAAACTTCCTTGCAGTGCGAAGAAGCAGAAGAGGCCACACGAGGATTTCTGTAGGGAGGCACTTTATTGACAAGCAGGTGTGGCATGATGCATTTCGGCGAACTCTCGCCTTCCTCAGATGCCGGTGCTTTCCGTGCCTTGCATGAACACCGCCTTAAAGTTTATTCTTTGCACATCCCATTGGTGGAAATGCTCGCCTCCATCAGAATTGTATCCGCCCACTTGATGCAGCACGGTAACAGACTGCATCTCCCAGAGTTCATTGTGCCGGGTAAGTGTTGCGTGGAGACTTTTTACTCAAAATTGTGCCCATGTTGGCTTGAGCAGTGCAAAGTTAGGCCCGGTGAATACAAGTGTCGGTGAGTATTGTCTCAGTGTCTCCTCTGGTCCCCGCTACTGTTCACACCCCCAGAATAAGTGTCCGCTGGGCCGTAGGTTCAAAATACAGTGATTTTCACCTCACGTGAAGTCACGCGCTGCCGCTGGCAGAGGTCCAATGCTTTGCTTGCGCTGGATGGCGGACTGGAGCTGTCCCAATACCTTGGGCGAAGAGAACCTGAGAACAGCAGGAGCCAGTGAAAGCCCCAGTCAACTTGCTGAACGGGGCCCCTTTTCCGCGTCTCTGGCTGACGCGCACAAATTACCAAAACTTCCTTGCAGTGCGAAGAAGCAGAAGAGGCCACACGAGGATTTCTGTAGGGAGGCACTTTATTGACAAGCAGGTGTGGCATGATGCATTTCGGCGAACTCTCGCCTTCCTCAGATGCCGGTGCTTTCCGTGCCTTGCATGAACACCGCCTTAAAGTTTATTCTTTGCACATCCCATTGGTGGAAATGCTCGCCTCCATCAGAATTGTATCCGCCCACTGGATGCAGCACGGTAACAGACTGCATCTCCCAGAGTTCATTGTGCCGGGTAAGTGTTGCGTGGAGACTTTTTACTCAAAATTGTGCCCTATGTATATATATGTATTTATTTTGATTCATGTCAAAAAACGATTACAAGATGGCGACGAAAATTACCAACTGCCAGAAACCACGAAAGTCCTATGTTTATTTTTATCACTGGGTGTATGTAAAACGGAAGTACAATGTGCAAACTTTACCGTGACCATCCTTATGGCGAAACGCGTCGGTTTGTTACCATCTGTTGCAAATAAACTTACTTTGAAGTATCCCGGAGTGTCCCGACTACTTTCTGAACCCAGAAGGTTTGCTGCAGGATATTTTAAAAAACGCCGGTTTCTTAGGAGGGACCGCCGCGAAGCTAGAGCCCTGGACTACCGGCATTGGTGGTGATATATATATATATATATATATATAAATATATATATATATATATATATATATATATATATATATATACTGGCGGTCGCCAATAGATAGTTATAGTTAGGATCTAGTTTACATAGGAAATCCACAACATTCTTTTTGGAATAACTTTGGCGCCAGTGGACGAATCTTCGCAAATTTCTCCAAGAAAATGGCCTGCTCAGTTCCGCTCCTTCCCTGAAAGTTTGGGGGTGATTCGTCAAGCAGGGGCCGGGAAAAAAGGGGGTCCCAAACGTGTTTTCCCCATGCAATTTTTCATAGGGACCTTTAGCCAGGGCTACAGCCCGAACAGCTGAACGGAATTACACGAAATTTGGCAGAGAGGTAGAGTTCAATTCGCAGATTGTGCTTTCTGTTAAATGGTGTAAATCTGTTCAGTAGTTTCTGAGAAAATTACAAGTAAAATCATAGCGATATCTAGAGACGGAGTGCAGCACGTGTATGGAAACCCATTCAATTACGAGCACGAGCTGCATGCTGATTGGCTGTGAACTGTCTGTCAACACTAAAAACCAGGAAGTGTTGGCGGCCCTCTTGTGCGTCGGTAGAACTGAGTCACAAGAAAACAGTAAAACAAAATTGAGAAATAAGAAATGGTGGGTACTCGTGCAGGACTTGTGCGCGGTGGAAAAGTTGAAAAAAACTATAAGTCCGTTTTATTCAATAGGTCCTGGGGGGGCAAATTACGGGGGCAATTTTTTTTGCATAATGGGGGCTTATAAGGTGCCCCTAGCACTGGGGAACGGCACTCCTCGGTTTTCTTTTGAAGTATGCGGAGGGTGTTACGGCCCTACTCCCTGCAGTCTCAGGGAGCGGCACCCATTGGTCTTTTTAAAAAATATATATGTTTTGAGCTCTCTCTCTCCCCGTACACGTCGCAGGGAACTCCACCTTTCTTTGGCAGTAATAAGTAAAATGACCTTCCAGCTCCGGGTACCTCCATTGTCTGGAGTTTTTTAATAATGTTAGAAGGGTGGGCTTGATAATACGTCCTTGTTAATTCCCGTAGAAGTGCATGTTCTGGTGTTAACATGGGCTTTATATGGGAAATAACAAAGCCGTATTATCAAGCGCATTATCGCCATTTTATCAGCAGTTTCCTGCCAATAAAACGCCGATATTTTAACACTGGTCCTTGATAACATGCACCTAAGGTTACTGTTAAAAAAAAAGAGCAAGGGCCATATTATCAACAAAAGGCGAAACATTATTGCCGCTTTTATCGGCAGGAAACTGCCGATAAACTGGCGATAATGGGCTTGATAATATGCCCTTGTGAATAACCATAGCAGCCCAGGTTAACATCAGAACCTGGGCTGCTATGGGAATTTACAATGGCTTATTATCAAGCCCATTACCGCCGCTTTACCGGCAGTGTTCTGCCGATAGTAGCGGCTATAATGTATTGCCTTTTGTTGATAATATGCCCCTTCGTTTCTATTATAGTATGTAAAACATTCCTTTTTTTTGTGTAGCAGTTGTACTCTCTACGCATGCGCAGCCTCGTTTCGAAGTACACGTTTTTTCTTCAAGTTCAACAAGCAAACATTTCTTTATTTCAGGTAGTAAATTTGTTGCTTTCTTTTTCCGGGTTGTGTGTGTCATCCGCTACTCTACTTCGTAATATATTAATAATCATATTTTTCCTATATTTATTTGAAAGGTAGTGTTGAGGCGCCAAACGTTGAATATGTACTCTGTCCACCACCATTTTAGTAGTTTTTCACTGTTATTTTTATTATATCTGTTACTTAGAACTCTGTAGTTCTCTCTCTCTCTCTCCCTGTGCACGTCGCGGTGAACGCCACCTTTCAGGGCAGTAATATGTAAAATGACCTTCCAGTTCTGGGTACTTGCATTGTCTGGAGTTTTTTATTAACGTTGGGATGGTGGGCTTGATAATACGTCCTTGTTAAATTCCATAGAAGACTATGTTCTCGTGTTAACATGGGCTTCTATGGGAAATACCAAGGCCGTATTATCAAGCTCATTATCGCAGTTTTATCGGAGGTTTCCTGCCAATAAAATGGCGATAATTTTAACACTGCTCCTTGATAATATGCACCTAAGTTTACTGATCAAAAAAAAGAGCAATGGCCATATTATCAACAAAAGGCGATACATTATCGCTGCTTTTATCGGCAGGAAACTGCCGATAATGCGGCGATAAGGGGATTGATAATATGTCCTTGTGAATAACCATAGCAGCCCAGGTTAACATCAGAACCTGGGCTGCTATGGGAATTTAGAAGGGCCTATTATCAAGCCTATTATCGCCGCTTTATCGTCAGTTTCCTGCCGATATAAGCGGCGATAATATTTCACCTTTTGTTGATAATATGCCCCTTCATTTATAATATAGTATGTAAAACTTTCCTTTTTTTGTGTAGCAGTTGTACTCTCTACGCAAGCGCAGCCTCATTTCGAATTCCACGTGTTTTTCTTTTTCTTCAAGTGCAACAAGCAAACCTTTCTTTATTTCAGGTAGTAAATTTGTCGCTTTTTATTTCCGGGTCGTGTGTGTCATCCGCTGCTGGACTTTTGTAATATATTAATAATCATATTTTTTCTATATTTATTTAAAAGGTAGTGTCGAGGCGCCAAACGTTAATTACGTACTCCGTCCACTGGCATTTTAGTAGTTTTTCACCGTTATTTTTATTATATCTGTCACTTAGAACTCAGTAGTTCTCTCTCTCTCCCCGTACACATTGCGGGGAACGCCACCTTTCTAGGGCAGTAATATGTAAAACGACCTTCCAGCTCTGGGTACTTGCATTGTCTGGTGTTTTTTATTAATGTTGGGAGGGTGGGCTTGATAATACGTCCTTGTTAATTCCCATAGAAGGCTATGTTCTGGTGTTAACATGGGCTTCTATGGGAAATAACAAGGCCGTATTATCAAGATCATTATCGCCGTTTTATCAGCAGTTTCCTGCCAATAAAACAGCGATAATTTTAACACCGGTCCTTAATAATATGCACCTAAGTTTACTGGTAAAAAAAGAGCAATGGGCCATATTATCAACAAAAGGCGATACATTATCGCTGCTTTTATCGGCAGGAAACTGCCGATAAAGCGGCGATAATGGGCTTGATAATATGTCCTTGAGAATAACCATAGCAGCCCAGGTTAACATCAGAACTTGGGCTGCTATGGGAATTTACAAGGGCCTATTATCAAGCCTATTATCGCCGCTTTATCGGCAGTTTCCTGCCTACAAAAGCGGGGATAATGTATCGCCTTTTGTTGATAATATGCCCCTTCATTTCAATTATAGTATGTAAAACTTTCCTTTTTTTGTGTAGCAGTTGTACTCTCTACGCATGCGAAGCCTCTATTCGAAGCCCACATTTTTTTCTTTTTCTTCAAGTTCAGCAAGCAAACCTTTCTTTACTTCAGGTAGTAAATTTGTGACTTTCTTTTCCCGGGTCGTGTGTTATCCGCTGCTGTACTTTTGTAATATATTAATAATCATATGTTTTCTATATTTATTTGAGAGGTAGTGTTGAGGCGCCAAACGTTGATTACGTACTCCGTCCACCGCCATTTGAGTCGTTTTTCATTGTTATTTTTATTATATCTGTTACTTAGAACTCAGTAGTTTTCAATCCTAGTCTTGAATATCTTACTATAGTATTTCAACATTATTTTTTATTGTGGACCGTCATACCCCTCCCCCACAAAATGAAAGAAGTATGTAGTGTTTTTTTATTAACTTTTATTAAATCAATAAATGTAAACAAAACTGAATTATAACTATATTAGAAGCAGCTAGAAAAATAACTTTAACAACAAACAATATTATAAACAAATTGTTAAATGGAATCCAAAAGATGTCCGATTGGTAATCTGCAAAACAAAAGAGAAAATTAGAGTTTAGAATTATGTAGATGTGAGTAAATGAGCTTAAGCATTACAAGTTTTGGTTACTCTAAAGTTTTACGTGTGCAGTGTGCCTCGTACATTTCAGTTCTCTTATACTGCCGTGTTCAAGTGGTGTCTATATGGAAGTGGCTACTGCGTTACTCACGCCCGTTATGCCGACTTATTTCTAATGAATTGCTATGAAGGCTTTGTAGATCTAGGCCTCTGTGCTTACCGTTGTATAAACCTTGCGGCCAAACATTTCAGGCAGTTGAATTCACAACTTGAGTTGGGCTGTTCTTCTACACGTCCAAGCAGACAGCAGTGTCTATAAGTTTAAGAGAGAAAGAGAAATGATGTCACAGAGAGTGAGAGAGAGAAAGAGAGAGAAAAGAACATTAAAACTGTGTCGCAGAGTCTGGAGTTGAGATTTTTTCTTGAAAAGTCAGACGTAGATTTACAAGCTGCTTGCGTCACTTTACCCATGTTAAAAGTGACTCAAAAGTGGCGTAATAAGGTTGTGGATCTGTTTGTCAGACTGTTGTAACCTATCTGTTGTCACTGCTTGGAGGTAATTATAGATTTTACAGAGAAGCTGCTGTACACTACGCACTCTGGGCCATAATATAAAGCCTGGGCGACAAAATGATTACCACTTTATTGGCAGGAAAGTACAGCTAAAGTGGCGATAATGGGTTTGATAATATGATCTATGGAATTCCAATCGAAGCTCATGTTAGATGTCCTTCACATCTAACATGCGCTTTAATTGGAATTCCATAGAGCGTATTATCAAACCCATTATCGCCACTTTAGCGGTAGTTTCCTGCTGATAAAGTGGCGATATTTTTGTCGCCAAGGCTTGATAATATGGCCCGTCTCCTTACACAAATAAGGGTAACACTACAGTTTTACGAGTGCAATGTACCTGGTACATTTCACTTGTTACAGTGCCGCGTTCAAGTGGTGTCTATATGGAAGTGTCTACTGACGCCCATTATGCCGACTTATTTCTAATGCATTGCTGTGATGGCAATGTATATGTAGGCTGCTGTGCTTACCTTGTATAAACAGTGCGGTTACTGGAATTCACCACTCGGCTTGAACTCTGCTTCTATACGTCAAAGTATATTCAATACGTTGCACACAATTCCATTGCTGTTGCTCGAAAGGCCGCAGTTGCTTCTGAAGGATGTTTGCTGAAGGAAACCAAAGGACCTTTTGATTAGTCATCGTAAACTGAGTTGCATGAATATATTGCAGACATTTCAGTGATTATAAAAACGTTACTGCTATTGGGAAAAAAAAATATGTAAATTACTACATTATATAGGAGTGCGTTCGTCTAAAATATTAATTCTCATTTTTGTATGTAGTCAGCTACAACCCTTTGACTCCTTCTGATGCGTACTCAAGTGTCACTGCTCACCTTTTGTGGAAACGGGTTTCTTCATGATGTAGTTGCGATCTTCAACAAAGAAGTCTCATACCTCTATGGCTCATGACATACTCGTGCTCCCATCATCATCATCATCGCAGGTTCTTCATCCGCTCAGTGCTTCGGGAACTACTAAATCATGTGACGAAAGAGGCCATGCATGTTAAAGTGGGCCCTTTGCTCGGTACTTTGGGAACAATTTTAAAATGGCGTACAACATGTGCGCTCCATATTTTTTATACATATGGTCACGTGTGTAGTGACGGATGCTCTGAATGGTTGTGGTGAGGTTGTATATCAGCCATGAGGGAGTGTGTGTGTCGATTTGACAGGTAGAGCTGCAACTAAGAAATCACTACAATGGAAGTTTGGGCCTTGTACTTTTGTTGTGTTTTCCTGGTAGCGTAAGAGTGGACCTTCTTTTTTCTATGTGATGTTATAGAGTCACCATGTATGTGACCTATTTTGTGACGCATTTTATTGTACAATGCGTTTGAAAAACTAGTTGTGGTAGGGTGTTTTTTAAATTAAACTGTGTACTCTGGTTACAAGTTTGTTGAATGTATATATATTTTTTTTCTATTTTGTATTCTATCATAATTGTGCTGACTTTTCTGCTTTAGCGTGCAGTACTATATTATTTTATAAAATGTTTAACAAACTGTTGAAATCATGTTTGAAATTAGAATGGAAGCATGTAAGCTGCTCTCTGTGAGGAATAGCAATGCCGGCTCCCGCAGGAAGTGGGGAGCCGGCTGGGATCGTGGAGGCCTTGCGGCTGTTCCCACGGCATGCAACGTTAGATTTGAGCCCCGGGGAATGGGGTCCTCAGGAATCCACACTGTAAGCATCTTGAAGAGAGGTCTGGATGCACTATGAAGGGCTCTGTAAATGAAGTGGCAGTTTGAAAAGTGAGATTTTTTCTAAAATGGTGGACAACATGCATTTTTGAAAAAAGAAAAGGATTGATTAGTTGTTCAATAACATTCTGCACTAAGCTACGAGGAATGTTTCTGTGTTTTAAAAGGCTGATTTTTATTGGTTAAGAATAAGTGTTAGCAAAAGAAAGTTACATAAAATAAGCTGGTATATTCTCAAGTGAAGCATACTTGCTGTTTTAATTTGCAACAATGTATGATGAACTTTTTACCTGTGTGCTGAGTTAGGTGTTCCCTGAAGTGTTTCTATGGTAACTGGCAGATTGTGGAATGGAGGAAGGGTTGAAAGTTTTTTCAGTTGTAAAGGGTGCAAAAGTTAACACAATATAAATGTGTTTCGTTTTGAATTTAATGTGGGAATAAATGTGATTTTTTATTTATTTGTATATGTGTGTAGATTGAGTGTGTAGTTTGATCGGAAAAGTTTGCAATTTGCTATAGGACTTCCTGATCCCGTAGGACTGCTTAGGGGGATTTACAATGATGTCCAAGATCAAAATCTTTGATGGCCTTTGTTGAGCCTTTGATGGCCCTGGGGTGCACCGTCTCCGAGGGTCGGCTCTTGTAGTGTTATAGGGTGCCTATTCGTGGGAGTCTGCTGTTTGCTATGGTTGGGCGAGAGTTCTCTTTGAAGTAGGAAAGCAGATTGTTTTTCGTCTGAGAGAGCAGCAGTCCCGGTTCCAGGAATTTTAATTTGGGTGGGCCAAGGGCGCATTCGGGTGGGCCACTGCAGGCCCAATTTGTCACTTCTGAAGGAAGCCTACAAGCCCCAGATTACAACATATGTACTTGCAAACAGGCAGCATGAGACAACAGATTGCTTTTGTGTGTACCCAGAGCATGTGGAGAGTTATTTGAAAGTAAGACCAATGTGTGGACCTAACTGTAAACCCTCAAATTCCAGCTGGCCAGGCAGTAAGAGCAATGTCTGGACCTAACTGCAAACCCTCAAATTCCAGCTCCCTGGCTTCAACACAAGTACCTGAATGATAAGCATATTATGAAGCATTCAAGAATAAGGAAGTCCCTATTACTACACGAAAGCCTTGACACCATTGCGCTAGAAAGGCTGGCAATTTACTCGTTGCAATTTGCCCAACACTTATTTCTCTGCACGAATGTAACTTTATACATTTTATTTTCTTGTCATTTTTTTGCAAAGTACTTTCATAGATAAAAATTCTTGAAAAACAGTAACACATTTGAAAAAAGAGAAAGGAGTATTTTTGAAAACTGCCAGCAGTATTCACACCAACCATTTCAAAACTGCCAGTTCCAGTCAGAGGTAATCTTCTATTGTTCTTTGAAAACTCCCTTACAAACTCATGCATACATAGGTTTACCCTGAGCTCTTTCTCATATGCTAAAATAGTCAAATTCTGTTTCCAATCACGATTCATTGTGCGTCGGAAAGGTGTGAGGACGCGGGATAGGTTTGAAAAGGAGCTCTCACAGGCTGCGGTTGAAAGCCGTATAACCAGCGCAGATACATACATTTCATGAAGTGCTGGGAAAGCTTCAGCATATGAAATGTAATCAAAAGAAGACTAGCTTAAATACAAAAAGGGGGGGGTTTAAACCATAATTATTGGCTTTCAATTCAAAAGGACTCAAGTATGTTTCGTCAGGGGGTGGTGGCACCTTGTGAGTGTGCTCATGAAGCTGGGCAGAGCCTGCTTTGGACCTGTAGTGCCTCCTTCGCAGAACCGATGGAGGCACTACAGGTCCAAAGCAGGCTCTGCCCAGTAATGCTGGCCAACCCTTGCCACTTAAAAACCTTGAAGCAGAATACTGCTTAAACTAGAGTGTTTTGAGAAGGGAATCCCCCTTGCACACACTATTTTTAATTCGTCCTGAAGAAAGCCAGATCAATTATAAGGCACTGGCTGAAACATGTTGACTCACCTAGGATGTGGGAGGTCGTAACTCGCCTCTAACATCCAACAGCCTTATTTTTAACCGCTGACGGTGGCCCAGGTATTAAAGTTTCATCCACCTTCGGGTACTGGGACCCCCGCCAAGCTGTTTTAATTCACAATTCATAACACTCTTCACCGGACACTCAGCGACATACCTGCTCCGCTGTAATCAGGCGTCGAAGCACACCCGGGACACGCTAGGTGTCACTGGGTGGGCCCGATGATGAAGCATGCCACCAACTAGGTTGGTGGGTGAGAGCTTCATGAGCACACTCACAAGGTGCCACCACCCCCTGACGAAACATACTTGAGTCCTTTTGAATTGAAAGCCAATAATTATGGCTTAACCCCCCCCCTTTTTGTATTTAAGCTAGTCTTCTTTTGATTAAATTTCATATAAACCCGGGGATATGGACTAGCTTCCTGGTCCTCTCTTTCCTTCTTGATATACGCTAAAGCTTCAGCATAATCATGTACCAGTTCAAATGGTGGCAACAGCTGCACCATCTGGGACTTTCTTTTGTAACAATGGTTTTGAAACAGTTAGTTCTGCTGCAAGAGTCACTTTAGGTTTGAGTCAGAGGCCTGGTTCAGCTCAAGGTCCTCTTTGATCCTCGTGCTCCAAAACAAGCCAAGCTTTCATTTGGCTTCTGCCTGCCGCCCAGGCTGTAATGTCATATGCCAAGCATAAAAGGTAAATCATTAATCTGTAATGCTAAACAGGAGAGTGAGACACCTATCTATTGAGTGAATTGCACCATGTGAAACTACAAAACCTGGGATCAATCCGGGCTTCCATGCTTGACCCAATTGTGTGATCCGAGCCAAATCTTTATTTCCAACAGCCTCCTTTATTCATCCTCACATAAGAGTGCGCCTTCAAATACATGTGTTCTAGCTGTGAACCATAGAAAACACATTTTATGTTTAATTTAGTATACTATAATAATGCTTCTTCTGCACTAAGAATCTAAGCCACAGGTAGGTCACACATAACAGCTGGCCTTTTAGTTCAGATTTGATTAATACTGAAATGGCACTGGAGGCAAGAATCCTAGTTGATATGCAACGAGTGAACTGTGAGTGAGGTTTAACATGTGAGTATTTAAAAGTTCAAAAACAGTAAGGCAATAATCAGCCTGGAGGCAATTTTCAAGACGGCAAAGCAGGAGTACTATAAGTCACCATTTAAATGTAATGTAAAGGACTTTAGTGATTATTAATGCAGAAATAGCAGGGCTGCAAATCAGGACTAAGATGCATTGTAAGAGCTCAAGAACTCAGAGGTGCAGGAGCTCTATTTTCTGAGTACTTATTTGCCCATGAGAAGTGTAGTACTCTCTATTCAGAGTAACTATTTGCTCCTGAGAACATGCAGTAATCTCTTTCCGGAGAACCAATTTGCTCCTTAGAAGTGCTGGTACTCTCTATGCAGAAGAGAACCTATTTCCTCCAGAGAAGTGATGTTACCCCTCTGGAAAATCTCTTCAACATTTAAGAAAGGACTTTTATAACATTGAAGAGGTTTCACAGGCAGTATGCTGTACAATTTACATTGCAAACTTTCAGCTCTCGGCTTGTTGCAAGGGTCTTTGAACCAAGCCAAACAGATAGCTCAACTACCTCGGCTCTTCCTGTTAATTTGTTGTCCCACCCACCCCTAGAGATGGGCCCATAAATCTAGCAAGGCCAACCTCAGGGCCCTTCTTTATCTCTCCTTAGTTTTACAAGGCCCAGTAAAATGCATTATTTTGCAAATTTTTCCAAACGTTAACACTCTCAAAAAGTGTTTCGTTCCCCATGTAAGGTCCCTTAGATGGGAAGAGGAGGTTTCTGAGGTGGGAGTATCAGGCACGTAACGCTTCTCAGCCTCCCTCGGTGCCAGCCTTCAGAGAGAATCTCTCTTCATTAATACATCCACCTGACCCACACTGTGCAGCACACTCCCTTCAAAGCCTGATTATCAATTTTCTACCATCCCTCTACCGTGCACCTTATCTCACAGCCAAGCTTGGTCCCCAGCCCCATATCAGCCACCACCTGGCTTCATTTTCCTTATTCCCACTAAATAAACATTAGTAAAATCACCTTCAAACTCAAAACCGTGAATATAACAGTAAATATAATTAGCACACACTTTAAAAATATGTTACACTGTGTCCCTAATGACCCAACTGCTAATTAAATAGGCAAAAACAGAAAGGCCAGTACAGGGTCTATTTTAGCGCTGGTTCGAAAGTATTTATTGGCGTCCAACCACTGACCTCTTTCTCGGTAGACACCTTGACTACCACTCTGCAAGAGTGGACTTCATCTCTCCAAAGCCCCTCCCCATGACCTCCTCCTCAGACATCCTCACAAATACCCTCCACCAGTGCCCCTCATTGCTCCATAGCCCCTTCCCCATTGACCTCCTCCTCTGATTCCCTCACTGCCACACTCCTCCTCAGACTTCCTCCCTACCGCCCTCCAACAGTGCCTCTCATCACTTCAAAGCCCCTCCCCCAAGACCTCCTCCTCAGATTCTCTCACAAACAACCTCCACCAGTGCCCCTCATCTCTACCCCCCAAGACCTCCTCCTCGGATTACTTCATTGCCACCCTCCACCAGTGCCCCTCATCTCTCCAAAGCCCCACCCCCATGATGACCCTCTCAGATTCCCTAATTGCCACCCTCCTACAGTGCCCATCATCTCTCCGTAGCCCCTCTCTCATATGCAATTTATTTGTTGTATAGCGCTACTCATAGTGTAGGGTGTCACAGTACTGTACATCACACACACTATGCAGGGACAATGATTCATAAAAATATGCAAATCAGCCTATAGGGAATGTCACATGAGGATTAGCAGGTGTAGGAATCAGATGTCATTCATGCTGCTGGGGAATATGTTTTAAGAGGGTTTGGTCTGGAGAAGCACACATACAGGATTTAAAGCATACCCCATTGGTTGGCTTTACTGATTAGAATGTATATGTGGCCAAACTCTTTTTTGCAACATTAGAATAAAGAAAGAATGAGAAAATTCGAACGAACTAGCAATACAAAAACAAACAAAAAAAACTAATTATACTATTCTGGTTTGAATGCAGGTCTTTGATGACAGTCCATAGGTCACTGTCCTATGTTAGGATTGTAACTTCTAAACTGCAAATAATCAAAGGATCTCTGTGACAAAGGCAGTAACCTACTGAGCTATCAAAGTTAACTTCAGTTTCTCTGCATTTAAAAACTACAGACAAAAGATCCCCAGACCTATCTCGACATTTAGTTGCCGTGCATCCTTGGCAGAACAAGTCATGAATGATAATGATACGATTTAAACAACCGATTTAAATGAAATATATGCGGCACACAAAGATTGTGTCTTGCTCACAGGTTTAAAAACACAACAATAGCCACACAGTCTCTTACCTGCTAAATATGAACTCTGCACAGCCCGATCTGATAAACAGCTCAAGGGTTCAGGAAGGTCAGGAAAATGAATCGGTAAAAACAAAGTCCACTTCACCAGCTGAAAAGAATGAAGTATCCACGCTACAGGACGGTACACATGTCCAGAGCCAACGCAAGGATTTGTCCCTTTCGCCATGCCCCAATTGTACCTGCACGAGTGGTCGGAGACAAAGCCTACCTTTCCAATAGGAGATACGTGATTGGGGGTGCGAGCCCAGGCCCAATCACACAACTCCTAAAGAAAGAAGAAAAATAACGTTCAGAGAATGTTTTAAATTGCAGTGCCCATTTTCTGCTGGCCTTGCTGACGTTACTGCCAGGGTTGAGTTGAGTTGAGTTGAGTTTAAAGTATTTATAGAGCGCACGTTCACCAGGCAGTTTCATGGCGCTGTGGTGTACTGAACCCCGGAGGACAGGAAGATCAGGAAGGAGGCGGAGGATAAGACATTTATAATGGGAAGGCTTGTGAGAAAAGGAAGGTTTTTAGCGCCTTTCCGAAGTGTAAATATTGAGTGGAAGATCTGAGGTGGGCAGGGAGAGAGTTCCAAAAGGCAGGGGCAAGTGAGGAAAATGTTGTGCCCCCCCCACTTTTTGCGCCTAAAGCGGGGAACTGTCAACAGTTGTTGGGAGGATGAGCTTAGTTCCCTGACGGGGGCGTAGGCTTTGATTTACGAGGAGATGAAAGCAGGGGCTGTGCCAAGCCGGGCCTGAAAAGTGATACATCCCATCTTGAATGAGGGCCCAGGTTTATGTTTGGGTGGGCCTGGCCCACCCGGCCCTTCCGCTAGAACCAGGCCTGGAGAGCAGTATGTAAGGCAGTTTCTGACCAAAAGCAATTCCGGCTCCCGAATGATGCAGGGAGGCGGCTGGTACCATGGTGGATTTGGGGCTCTACCTACGGTCTTGAACATTATATTTGAGGCTTGGTGGATGGGGTGTCCGGTGATTGTAAAAAATGAGTGATGTATGCTATTTTTTTTTTATACAGTATATTAATTGTGCAGGTACAGTGTGAATTTTGAAAGTTGTTCCATAGGCGTACGTAAGCAAGACAAATGAATTATAAATAAATCTTTTACAGATATTTATCAAGTTTATGTGTGTATATCTTTGTTGCTTGTAAGTGCTTATCCATAGTCTAAATTTGTTGAGGAGCAGTGTTTTATACAGTACGGAACTTTTGACCTCTGTTGACAGTTGACTTTTGCATGATCTGTTGGGGGTAGGGTGGAAAGTTATGTCAGTTGGAAAGGTTTGGAATGTTAAATCAATAGAAATGTGTGTTTTGTTTTGAATTAATGTGTGCAGGATTTTAATTGGTTATTTATATGTATGTATGTGTAAAATGAGAGGGGAAAATTTTCCATTTGACTGTTCTGCTGCAAACATGGAAAAAGAGAGATTCTGTACAAGAATATCCACTGTGTGAGTGGTATTCTTCTTAATCTACAAATCAATTTGAAAGGTGAGTTGATAAGTTGTAGGAGAGTGTGTGCGGTGCATCTTTGTACTTTAAGGAATTATGGGGTATATCAAGACAGGCGATAATATTATTGCCGCTTTATGGGTAGAAAACTGCCGATAAAGCGGCGATAATGTTATCGCCTGTCTTGATAATATGCCACTATATTAGTCCGTTGTTAAACGTTTTATAGTAGTAAATGTGTTTTGCTATAATGCATGCTGTTATGTTTTTTTGTTTAATATCAGTTTGTGAGTCTCTGTACCTTAAGGGATTATGGGCCATATTATCAATAAAGGGCGATACATTATCGCTGATTTTATCATCAGGAAACTGCCGGTAAAGCGGTGATAATGGTCTTGATAATATGTCATTTTGAATTGCCATAGAAGCCCAGGTTAACACTAGAACCTGGGCTGCTATGGGAATTTACAAGGGCCTATTATCAAGCCCATTATCGCTGCTTTAGCGGCAGTTTCCTGCCGATAAAAGCGGCTATAATGTATCGCCCTTTACTGATAATATGGCACTGATGGGCATATTATCTAGGACGGGTGTTAAAATAATCAGCGTTTTATGGGCAGGAAACTGCCGATAAAGCGGCGTAAATGGTCTTGATAATACGCCCTTGTTAATTCCCATAGAAGCCCATGTTCTGGTGCTGACATGGGCTTCTATGGGAATTAACAAGAGCGTATTATCAAGCCCAAACGCGGCCCGTGGAGGGAGTTGCAGTGGGACAGCTAGGGCGGGGGAGGGGCAGGGTGGGGGGTGATAAACAGCGCAATCTGGATGATTGTAGGTAAGTAAACATTTAAATTAATAAAACAAATTTTGGGCCATATTATCATCAACATAATGCGATACATTATTGCCGGTTTTATCGGCAGGAAACTGCAGATAAAGCGGCGATAATGGCCTTGATAATATGCCCTTGTGAATTCCCATAGCAGCCCAGGTTAACACCAGAACCTGGGCTGCTATGGGAATTTACAAGGGCCTATTTTCAAGCCCATTATCGCCGCTTTATCAGCAGTTTCCTGCCGATAAAACTGGCGATAATGTATCGCCTTATGTTGTTGATAATATGCCCCTTCTTTTCATGCCCTGCATCGCATTTTGCGATGCAGGGCACGCTACGAAATTCGGGGCATATTATCAAGGACCGATGTTAAAATGATCGCCGTTTTATCGTATTCGTAGTGTATGCTGAGAATGATTAGCAGTAGAAACTATGGTGTGATCACTCTCTCTCTGACAAATCAGAGCACAGGGCGCGCTATTAGAATAGTTAGAAATGGTCACCTATTGGAGATCCGATTCAGCTGTGTGGCTTATTGTGCGATGTTAGCAGGCATCGCTTACATGATTACTGTAACTGAGCGTGTAGTTTGCCATAAAAAAGTTGTGTTTTGTCCTCTGTATGGGAAGCTGGATGATTCCATCTGGCCGTCGATTCCGACCTTGAAAGAAGATTCAACCAAATGAGCCGTATAGGAGCGCTATTGTCTCAAAAAGAGGTTGCTCTTACATCTGCTAGATAAACATTTGTCCTTCAAGAAGTAAACACCCGCACAGAAGTGTATACTTTATTAAATACAGACGTGCCCTGGAATTTTAGGGAGTTAATTTAGACTATCTTTAATGCGTCCTTGAGTAGGGGGTTAGCTTACTTTTTTAAAGGTATAAGCATTGGCCTTGTGACTTCTGTAGAAACTTTATTTGGTGTCTTGTTGGTGTTTTTTCATTCGATTTTTTCCAGCATCTTTGGTGAATTGTGCTTAAAGCTCACATTAGTTGCCGGTGTGCTTGTATTAATTTGTTTACTTAAATATGGATGCACATTTTGCAGCAGACGACAATATTTCTCGGTTGTTGCTGGTCCGCAACAAATGCTTAGTTACTATGGAGTGCTGCCACTTGCAATGTTGAGTGCAGCTTATGGATTGTAGTTTCGATTCTCCTTTTTCACATGCCTTCAACCTGTCTTCCATTGCCTGAGCTGCGATTTCGACTTGGCCCTGGATTTGTGTCTCTGCAGTACTGTGTCTCCCAACGTGCATTATGACCAGCTGATGAGCCCCTTAGTGGTTCATGACTTGCTCTATTCTGGCGGCGGGATTATGGCCTTAGCAGCGACACATGGAATAATGGGATATTGGAATGTTTTTGCAGCGGTGCATGACTTCTTGGCACGCAGTTACATTGAAGATGACCCGAGTTTTCCTCCGATGGTGATAGAGGCTCCGGTGGTTGAGGAACATGTATGGTCATTCCCACTATTGAATTGGGTGGCTGAAATATTTTCAGATGAAAACAATGACTTCCTGTTGGAGGCTGTTGCTACATACTGTGCTTATACTCTGGTGGAAAAAGACTGTTTGATTTTTCTACCTATTCTTTATTATTTAGTTACTGCTTTTTTATCATATATCGAATATCTTTTTTTGCAAAATTAAACTTGACTCTGCTTTTTAGGCTTGGAGTCTGCGTGCGTAATTTGCCCACGTTTACATTATGTGCTTTGGTCAAGGAAATGTGTTGTGGGCTGAGCCTTGCACTCACACCGTGTTAAGTTAGCATGGGTTTATTAGAAGCTTCAATGCCTTTCTTGTTTTCCTACTCTGGTTTGTACACAACACGCACTTGCAATATTGTTTAGAGAAGGCTGAGTATTTTAATTTGATATACTACATTTGTAGACTGTCTCGCTACTTCAGTGTGTATAGTGAGAGAATCAAATATCAAGGTTATGTTGGATACTGTGTGTGTTATCCGTAATGATGTTTGCACGTTTGAGCCATAAGACATATGCAGCTGTGGCATCTCTTATACTTGCACGTTTAGTAATGAAGTGTGCAGGCATGATTACACACAGTTTGAGAACATTCGTATCTTGACAGTTTGTGTAGAACTCAATGTGATCCACTACTGCTGAGTAACAGAGGTATGGATCTGCCTATGTAGTCATATGTGATCTTCTGCAGTTATAAACTAACCTGCAAAAGTAGGGAGGGTGATATGTAGGTATATTTTAAATCTGTTTCCCTTTTGCATTATAGAATGTTTTTCCCCTTGTATTTTATGGAATAGTAACAATGCTGACAACTTTGTTTCTGATAATATGTTTCCTTGTATTAGGTAAGTTTCTGGGCATGAGATTACGGTGTTAGAAAAAAAAAACATTTCAAAGTTGCAGGTGTGTTTATTAAGTGCTTGTTTTGGACTTGTGTAAGAATGTAACAAAATATTGCTCTTGTTATCTACCTTACCTGAGGTAACCTAAGTTGCATGTTGTGGGTTGACTAATAATTGGTGTTTTTGCAATAGGAGGAAGAACCAATGAGTCACTGATTGCTAGTCTGTTAGGGGGTTTGGTTACTAAGGTGGAGTTTGGAACACCGTAATTCACTGAGATCGTACGTCTTCATGCACAGTTGTGTGTAGGAGCAGACTCACTGCAACAGTAGTTACAACAAAAAGGCTCGATAAAGGGTCTTGAGTTTGAATCAAAATATGAAATTGAACAATAATTGATAAGTGCAGCAAAGAAAGGGAGCAAGTGTGCAAATTTCATAGTGCCTTCGGCTGGGGTAGTTGTTATAATAAAAAGCGTTGATAAAGGGCCTGTAGTTTGAATTTGAATCAAAGAAGAATGATTGATAACCCCAGCCATGAAACGGAGCAAGTAGGTGTGTGTATATGTGGATGATGTGTTGATTGAGCAGAAGATGAAGAAGGTGGAAAATAAGGGAGGCTGCAGACATGCAAACTTTGTACTTCTTTGTAAGGGAAATGCCTGTTTATGTTTAGTTTTCCAGTGCATATATATATTCACTGAAAAAACCATAGGTTTCAGGCACGTTATTGTTAGGAATTAGCATTTAAAAAACCTTAGATATTCACTGAAAAAAACATAGGTTTTAGGCACGTTATAGTTAGGAATTAGCATTTAAAAAACCTTAGAAATTCACTGAAAAAACCATAGGTTTCACCCATGTTCTAGTTAGCTGAACATTTCTCTCATACAAAACCTTTGAAATTCCTCCGTTATAGTTAGTTCAGCTAACTATAACTCGTGCTCCCGCAATGCACTACTGATGATGTCACATATTACATCACTCATGACATGGTCAGTGACATCACTCATGAAATCACTGATGACATCTCAAATGACATCACTGATGACATCATTGATGACATCATCCAATGAATGTGTGTCTTCCTGAAAAATAAATATTTTTATATACGTATATCTAAAGGTCGATGGAAGAATAAATGGGTAAATAAGTGTAGAATGGTGTCTATTCTGTCATGAATATAGAAAGTTAGCACTCATTGTTTCTTTGAAATCTGTTTAGAAGCTGCAGTACACCCCTTGTGACTCAACTTAAAAACAGCTATTCCAGAGGTCTAACAGTAAATGTATTATGTTTTTCATTTACTGCAGTCTCTTCTATGGGAAACAATTTAAATTCTAAAACCTCTATGCCACAAAAATGGTGTTCAGAAGCACCCAACTTTGTCATGGATAGTGAATGCTGGTGCTATAAAGGTCCATTGGAATGCTGTGGTAAAGCTTAAGTAATCAAACTGAGGAAACAACTGACCGGCTACTCTTCCTATGGGAAGTATATGTTTTACTCAGTATATCAGAATATATGCTCTTCTCATGGCGCATGAAGATATATGTGAATTCATAGAAACTCTGTCCTCATTTTTAGCTTCTTGAGCACTTACCATCATTTCCTTGAGAACATTATGTGTAAAAATATATTCTCTCAAACATGGTTTTATCAAAGTCCAGCAGAGTGTCAGCATTTTGTCACAGGGTGAAATGATCCTAAAACTCACCACAATTCCTAAAATGATTATGTTATCACCAACAAATAATTAATGTTGTGATGAAAATCTGTTTTAATTCCACATGCACCTTTTTGTAAGCCTCAACACCAGGCATTTTGTACATTGCATTTCAGTGGAACAAAAATCATGGATCATCATCATCAAAAACAGTCCAACATCAGTGCTTTTAGTAACGTTCCACCTAAATAGTCCCATGTAAAACACACCGTCTAACAATTTTGCAAAAATTCACAGCAAAACCTTAGGGGTGTAATTTAGAAAAAATAACATTATCCAAGTAGGAAGACACTCACAAGTAGGTACTGCAAGGGCTACAGTAAGGCCCTTTGAATCTATCTCACTCAATACCTCACCTGGAAATGCTTTCCGCCTTTGTGAATATTGCTTAGTTATGGTTTGATGTAGATTGCACAGTAGCATTTTTAAACAGCGTTCTCTTTAAATGAAACTGGGTTTTTTCTGTAAAAAATACAAGAAATGTCCCTGATTCCCTAGAATGTTTGTCCCAGTGCATCAAGGACAGATTAGCATTTTTCATGTTTGTAACCATGTTGTTTATAGGAAGATTATCAATAAACAATAAGCGCACCAGAAATTGTGCTCTAAAACAGTATACCTCCCGATCCATTGTTATCGTCCACCGCATATCAGATGCGCCGCCAGCTAAAGGTTTCCCACAGTGGAGCAAGCTGAGGTATTGCCACTGCAACCCAAATGTTTCTTCATCTCTAAATAAGTTTGAAGAACTTCAGCATTGGCAGATGGTATACCTGCTTTTATTTGGTAAATGTATCACCTCAGCCCATAACTTTGTGATCCTCTAAATTGCAAAGTATGGAGTTAAATTGAAAATATGGACCTTTGCCATTAATTCTTTCCTCTTTTAACTCTTTTCAAAGTCTAAAGAATGTCAATGTTTTGCCTCCAAATACAGGAAAAACGGGTCTGCAAATCCGCATAAGGTAGTAGAGTAGTTATAAAGGGATAACAGAGGCCTGTCACACTTGGCAAGGTCTATAGTTATTTGCACAGCTGATCAGAGACTTCACAAGAAGGAGGGGCATTAACTAGCCTACTAGACTGTGGGCTTTCCATGAGAATGTATGAATAGGAGGGGTGAAAAAAGAAGAGTAGGGTTTGTACTGTGCATTACAAGTGTGCATGTTCAGGATAAAAGGGTGTAATGAGGGCCAAAGGATAAAACAAAGTCTCATGGATCACAAAACAAAATATTGCTGTAAAGTCATGTATCGCCGTCATAAAAGGAATTTGAATGTGTAGTTATTTGATGGAAACCATTTATTTACTGAAGATTCATCTTGAGAATTTACTGTATTGCATGCATTTAAAGTGAAAACTAAGAGGAGCCTGTGTCTCTCATTCTACACTCCACCTTCTCTCAAATAGCCAGCAAGTAAGTGTTTGTTGTCCCTTGACAAATTTGCGGAGTCCAGGAAGGTATATTTCTCTCCATTTCCAATAACAATCTGAAGACCCTAGACATATATGCATCATGCCTCAAGCGGAGTACGCTGAGTTTCCACTTTTAAGCCCCCCTCCCCTCACCCTGGTCTCTCTGCACCAAATTCTATTCCTGTCTCTTAAATTCCATGTTGCTCTGAGGTACTTGCCTACTTTAGTGTTCTAACGCACCCAGCGATTATATGACACAGTGGAGAAGTGTGGCTCGCTGGTTAGAGGAGGCAGACCTGGAAGCAGACGTCAGCCCGGGACCAGGGTTCAATTCCTGGCTCGGCAGAGCTTGACTCCTAAAAATGTCCATGGACTCGACAATTCTCGTTCCGGTGCCTACTCGACTCAAGGGTTCACACTCTGCGACTCTGGGCAATAGCTTGCTTAATCTCCACTACGGCCCCTCGCGGCGGGATGCCTGGCTTTCACCTTGTGGATACCCTGCTGGGGTTATCTCACAGGGGAATACCAGGACGGGTTCCCTAAGCAAGCGCTTAGAAACCAGTGGTGATTTGCGCTATATAAATTCATGTACATTTACATTTACATTTACATATTTCATGATACCCTTGCTCTTTCAGGCCCATTGCATTCTATTGTATTATCCTTCTATTATTTACATTCCCAACATTTGCCATATTTTCCATTTTTGTATTTCTTTACCTTAATTGGAAAATGGTTGCTCTTTATCAATTGTACTCATGTACGTATTTCTTTGTTGCCATTTTCTTTGATTTCTGTTTTTTGGCAGGATGTGCACCTCCATTTGTATGACAGAGCCTCTGCAATATTTGTCTATTTGTATGCGTTTTCTTATTAAATGGCAATAACATTTTAGAGAACAAAAAATAAGTGACAACTAAGAGAGAGATTATTAATACACCACCAGATAAAAAGTATCTCATTTACAACAGTTGATGGATTTATAGAATTGTCTGTTAATAGCATAACATTAAAGGACCAGGGAAATACAAGATGTGTGTTTCTGTGATAGTGGAAAATTGTAAATTAAGAAAATGTTTAAACATAAGAACGATGGTGGGTTGGTTTTATTAATAGTTGAAAAAAAACTGATTTGTAAAGTGTAGGACTAATTTAAGAAGTGGTTAAGTATGAAAAAAGTCCCTAACTTACTCTGATTCTCCTATTCTGGTTAGTTATAGTTAGTTAGGACCACGCCTCTTAGGAAAATTATTTTTTATCTGCTTATAACTTTGCTGCATGTGACAAATCAGACAAAACTTTACAAAAAACAAGCCTCGTCCACCTTAACTCCTTTGTTAAAAGTTTCCGGGTTATCCGTCACGCGGGAGTCATAAAAAGGTGGGTCCCAAATCTGTTTTCCCCAGTCATTTTTCCATAATAAACTTAGACATAGCTACAACCCAAATGGCTGAAAAGATTTACACCAAATTTGTCAGAAAGCTAGATCCAGGATCAGAAAGTTTGCTTTTTTGTGCTTTGGTGTAAATCTGCTCAGTAGATTTTAGGAAATGAAGTCTAAAAACATTATAGGATACACAGAGTTGACACATTTGAAATCTGATTGCATGCCACCACATCAACAAGGATGTGGAGAAAGCCATCTTTTTCATTGGAACTCTGTCCTGAGTGCTGGCAAAAAAGGTTAGAAAAGATATAATTGGAAGGGTAGTGATACCCTGCCTCCCTAGGCCTGGTGTGAAGGGATCCTGAAGGCCAAAGCCATTTTTTTAAATTAAAACTTAAAAAACAAAGTGCGGTCTACTGCACTTCATATTCCCCCCCCCCCCCCCGGGATGGGCCAGGGCCAAGGAGAAATGTGTGTATGTGTGTAGGAGGGCTCAGGCCCCCCAAGTCTCTAGGACGATTCGGGGACCACATTCCCATGGCCTAAATGATTTAAAAGGACAGGGGTGTGCACAGCCCCCCTCCCTGAGCCTTGGAAGGTGTTGAGGATCCCAATTTCTCGGGGCTGTCTTGATTGTTTTGTCCCGGGGAGCCCATCCGGGGACACAGTTTCTGTGCCCAGAGAGTGAAGGCAGGGAAAAAAATGAGTACTCCCATCTGAGCTGCAGAAATGTTGGTGCTGTGTGAGAATACACACTTTTTCCCAGCCCCCACAGGCAGTGAAACAGGAATTGTCCATGCCCAGCGGGGCTAGAGGAAAAAGCCTGCTCCTACCAGGTAAGCGCAAAGCCGACTCTTGCTGCATCCAGGATGAGTGCATGCAGAGGAGCCGGGGAAGTTCCAGGCCTTCCCCTCTCTCAATGTTGATTGTTGTGGGTGCCGTGGGTGAGCACAGCGATACCCACATTACGCCGCGTGGAATGGAGTCTCCACAGCCTGTAAAGGCTTGTGAGGGGGTTTGCACCCCCTCCCCAAAAATAGGAATATGGGCCCAGGGGATAGGGTCCCAGGAGAATGTAAACGCTAAGGGGGGGCGGCCATGCAGTACCCCCCTTAAAAAGGAATACAGACCTAGGGAATGGGTGTCTCCAGAGCCTTAAATGCTCAGAGCCCGTGGCTAAGCACCCCCATTCCCATAAAACGAAATATGGTCTGGAGGAATGGGGTCTCCGGGGCCTGTAATGGCTCATGGAGTGGGGGCCACATGCCTCCACCCCTTATATGTGTAGCTTGGTGTCAGTGAATAGGTTCCCCGGGCCAGTATTGGCTCAGGGACGGGGGGCACTTGCACCCGTCTACAATAAATAAAAATATGTTTTTAATGACCTAGGGACTTATTATGATTGCGGTTTTTCCGCATCCTCCGGGCCGGCGGAAGCCACTGCCGGACCGGAGGATGCGGGAAAACCGCTGCAGAGCCTCCACAGACCCACCGCCAAATTAGGATGGCTGGTGGGTCTGGTATTCTGTCCGCAGCTTTTCCGCCGCAGTCACCTTCCGACCGCGGTGGAAAAGCACTAACATGTCTGGCGGTGTCTATCAGACACCGCCAGGCATATTAGGATGTCTGCACTTCTATGCTTTTCCACAGCGGCTTTTCGGCCTTGGAAAAGCATACGGACCTTCACTTTGGGGGCCCTTTGCGGGCCCCCTGGGTGAAGGGGTGGTGAGGGGTGCACATGGGGGGTACCTATGGTACCCTCTTGCATTTGCGTGCACACAGCAGCAGGCACTGCGCGGTGCCTGACGATTTGTGCACACAAATACCGTGCATGCATTTTTAACATTGCGGCGGGTGCAGCTTAAAGCTGCACCTGCCGCAATGTTAAAGATAGAGGATGTGACCGCCACCCTGGCGGTCACATCCTAATCTGCACAGAGGGAACGCCGCAGCCCATGCGAATGTTCCCTCCTACTCTGGGGTCGCGGACGGACACAAGTCCGACCGCGATTCTAATGACCCCCTAAATAAAGTATTGTCAGCTCTTGCCAGAAATCTGGATAGATGCTGGCATGGAAGACATCAGGCTGCAGAGGGACTAACTACATCTTTTGCCCTAAACATGCACTGCTAATTACCTCACATATTACATAATTTATGACATGTTTTATGACATCACTGATAATATGGCTGCAACTTTTTGAAGGAATTACTTGAGATGTCCAAATCTGTTAGTTTAAAATGATATGTTTTAACTGCCATTTTCATTTAACTTACCCTTAACCTTTGCTATTCCCAATGATTTTCAAAGGTTTTAATGTTTTTATTAATACTATGTTAATATTACTATTCTTAACCATAATATCACTTTAACCTTTGTTTTTTACTAAATTTCAATGGCATTTTTAACATAAAGCAAGATGTCCATCACTGTGTGCAATGTGGGGTTCGGCACCAAAATCCAAAGGCTGTGATTGGCCTGGGGTTAGGCAGCAGGCCTGCCCCCGTGGGTGCCCCACTCCTTGCTGTGCACAGGTGACTATGTGATGTAACAATACAAGGGGTGTCATTTTATGTAAGGCAGACCTATTGGCTTTGTTAAAGGGTCTGAATACAAAAATGGGCCAACAGTCTTTATCAAGGGATCAGCACATAAACATATTTTGGCAGACCTATTGGCTTTGTAGAAAAGTCCCTAATAATTACATTCAAATGTGTATTTTATAAATCCACACATTGCAAATGTCATTAAAGGATATTTTCACAAAAGTCATGCACATGTCTTCAAGACTTTAAAAAAAAACTCTTGCCACAAAGTGCTGCCATAGAACCATACAAAATGTGATCCTTAATTTCTCAAACCACAGCATTTCACTTAATTGCATCTAATCAGTCATAGCGCAAACTTCCAAGGAACTCACAAGAGCTTTTCAATCCTATGCGAGTGAAGCAGCCAATGGGAAAAAGCCCTCTCAGCCAATCAGATTGGTCTATTATTTGAGATTCTGTGCTTGCTGGACTCCCATGGGAGTCCTGCGTACCAAATATTCAGTTATCTATTGATTTTCAACCTTGATTTCTAAAGAACTGCTGAAAATATGTTAACCAAATCATAAAAAGTATGCATTTTGGTAACGATCTAGCTTGCTGCCATATTTGGTGCTATTCGTTCAGCTTTTTTGGGAGTAGCACTGTTCAAAAAACCTATGGAAATTACACGGGGGAAATTGCATTAAGGTACACGCCCACTTTTTCTCAAACTATTCCTAATGGATCACCATGAAATTTTCCAGGAGGAAGCTGAGAAAGAACGTTTTTGGAAGATTTATCAAACAGCGCCAAGCCCAAAAAATCTATTTCTTATGGTAAATAGGTCATACCTATTGCTACACTATATCCACTCTTTGAAAGCTGGTGAATGTTGCGAGTTTATTCAGAAATAAGGAAGGTGCACTTGATGAAAGTAAATCAAAATAGACAGATATATTCCAATGTTCTTCTTTATTCTTGAAACCATTAAAAACGGCAAACAGCCGACGCGTTTCGTTCCTTATTGCCAACGGAACATCTTCAATGCTAGGAGTCACTTGATTTGGAGGATAATGGAATATACAGAGGAAATGCCATCTACATTGATGTGGTATTAAAGAGTCTCAGGACTTACTACAAGAGTGCAAACACAAGATGCAGGAAACACAAGTAGTAATTGTCAGATATGACAATAAAAAGGACTAAAACCGAATATGAGTAAATGATTTGCCTTTTTTTTACTTTACAGTGTCATATCCTTTAGGCTAGTCCTGTCATGAATACTCCAATTACGTATATTTGTCCCATCCACACGACAAGAACGATGCTAAACAGGTGACCTTTTATCTAGTAGCTGGCTCCTGTCTCTGCATCACCAGGCTCTCAGTATTCTATCACAATCCCTGTACCTGATGTACAAAAACATGTCCCCAGGCATGGCAGGATTATTCTGTATAAGGGTCACCACTTTTTTCAATTTTGGCCAGCAGCCAGCTGTGCGCGATCACATTTGTTTAGAAAAGCATTGGTGAATTTTTTTCAAAACATTTATGATTGTTTTCAAAACATCTATGACGGTTTTAAAAACATATAAATTCTAGAAAACACCCTAGAGTGACAACTTTAGTATAAAAGACCCTCACTCCCCCCTACAAATAAGAGGAGAACTCCTTCCAAACTGAGACGGGATCCTGCATGCTGAATTTTCGACACGCTGGGTTCTGACATCCCTTGCAGGGTGTCATCCTCGAAGCAGACGGGTCCTTCAATCCGAACCATCAGGCTAGGGGCCTGGTTCATCGCTAGGTGTATCTTGGCTACATATCCACACATATGCACATATACATGCTACACATGCAGACTTAGGCTAGGTACATTTAGGCAAATTACTTAGGGTGCGCATTTTAGGAATATGCAAGTGCTACTTTTTTATCTGAACTGCTAATGTTGAACTTATTAGCACGATGGTAGAAATGTATCTACTATTTACTATATTGGTACTAGCAATCTCTTAGTATGCTTCTTTCTCCTGATTGTTGCAGCACATATGTTTTACACAAGGATGTCACTGCACCAATAAATACTTATTGAAACGTCCTAATGTCCATCCTGTGTATTTTCTGAGAGAAAGCAAGCATGAGTGTCTGAGCGAAACATACTGTACTGTTTTCCATGAACCATGAGGAATCAGGGTTGTCATGTTCAGTGGATTCCAGAAACTACCCACACCACTGCAGAAATACAGGGGGTGGTTTTTGCACTGTAGAGCTAGCTGGACTTTTTATTTAAAAATGTATGTATCATTTACCTTTAATTCAAATATATTCAAATTATTTTTAATTACATTACTTTTTACATCAGGTTCAATATTAATAAATACATAAGAAAAATATATTTAGAATTTAAACTTTAGAACAATAATTTTGTTCTTTCATTTTCTTTCTTTCTTTCTTTCTTTCTTTCTTTCTTTCTTTCTTTCTTTCTTTCTTTCTTTCTTTCTTTCTTTCTTTCTATCTTTTTTCTCTCTTGTCTCATCTTTCTTCTTTTGTTGCGCTTTTTAATTTTCTTATCCTTACCCGTCCCTTCCTTCTTCATTCCTTCAAGACAAGTGAAAATTGCTATAGTGTCGCATATTGTTTAGAATTCATGCCCAGGCGAATAAGATCAGCAACAGTTCTTATCTTTAAAATCTTCTGCTTGTATAAAAAGAGGAGGGATTTGCAGAATATAACTGGATTTTAATCATCATGAAGCATGTTTCCCTTTTTTCTTGCTCATATCTACTAGCAAAAGTTTTGCTATAGACAAACACTTTTATCTCTTTCTTGTCAATTTCCTTAAGCATTTTCAATCAAGGAATATTAATTGAAAGTATATCATGACGGCTGATAGAGATCACAAACACCTCAGATGTCTGCAAATAGAGATATTAACAATGAACATGGTTGTGTATAGTTTTTAGCATCAAAGAACAAGTACTCGTTTAAAGATACACCAACAATTTTATTTTTCCCCTCATTCTGTGTATCACATTTACCAGTCCATAGTAATGGGAACAGTATACTTGATGTATCAACAAATGGTAATACATATTTTCTCTTATCAAAAGCAGGAGCAAGTTTTTTTGTCGGGTCGGAAATCGAATGACCCGCCATCATATTTAAAGAGTGATGTGGTGTAAGGGGGTTCCTTATGGGGGAAAGCAAATGCACATATGCACTTACCTGCCCGATTTACACCTGTAGAATATCCCAGGTTGTGACACTTGCAAACATACTATTTACCATATGAGTACTCGAAATGGACATCTAGTGCAAGTGTATCCTCGAGATTATGTATGAATCCACGGAAGGTAGAAACCTTCCCAATGCATTGGAGTAAACATATGGTGCAAATTTCAAACTTAAATATATTCTCGGGCTCAAAAATTCCACGGACTCGATAATTCTCGTTCCTGTGCCTACTCGACTCACGGGTTCACACTCTGCGAGTCTGGGCAATAGCTTACTTAATCTCCACTACGGCCCCTCGCGGCGGGATGCCTGGCTTTCACCTTGTGCTGGGGTTATCTCACAGGGGAATACCAGGACGGGTTCCCAAGGCAAGCGCCTTGATGCCTTCGGGTGATACGTGCGCTATATAAATCGCTATACATTTTTCAAACTTTTCTCAGATGTAATTTGTAAATCGTTCCCAGGACGAACTGTTTTCATTCTTGTTCTCTATAAAGCTGTTCCTACATAGCAGAGTAGATGCATCAGTGTGTAGACTAATAGAACACAGTGCTGCAAAGTCATTGAACTTTAGACCTGTAAACTAAGATGAGAAAGCACTCTCTCCTTAGGTGTTTGTTTTTGTTAAGTCTGTGGTAATGATGTAGGCAGCGGGAATTTAGAAGGAAGGATATTGCTTGCAAGATTAAGGCTTGTATCTATTGGGGCCAGGAAAGCTATATTCCTGCAATATTATCCGCCCAAGTAGTTACTGACTGAGGTGGAGTCCGAGTACCCAAGACGGCACAGAAACAAAACATACTAAACGTGAGCTGGCTTTGCCGAGCAAGCAACACATTTACCCATGAGGTACCTTGGCATGAACAAGGGAGGCATAGAAACAGATGTCAAGGCCATCCATTTTCTTTAAAACATTCTTGTTAGAAATAGTATTTCTGGTTGGCTAGGGCATGCGCCTAAGTCAGGCAGAAACCACCACTCTAGTCAGGGCAAGGGAGTTACATGATAAGATAACCCCTGCTCACCCCCAATGTAGCTCGGCACAAGCAGTCAGGCTTATCCCAGAGGCATTGTGTAAAGTGTTTGGGCAAAACACACATACAGCAGCATTACACTAGGAACACCACAAAACAAACTCCACACAAGGTTATATAAAAGTAGCCTTTGTATTATCCAAAACACATTTGGAATTATAATTTCACAATGTATACTGTGCCAACTGGCACTATGCAATATTTTCAGGGGATTATATACAAGACAGGGCCAATCGGGCCACTGTCAGAACCATCTCAAGCACAAGTAGTAAATGTAAAACACCACCAGGACCTACTGGCGAAATACTGTACTCAGCATTAGCATGGGTAACATAACTACATTATGTCTGAATCACAATTAGGCATAAAACACATTGTGCATAAACTTGCTAGGCATAAACACATTACGCAATAGGCATCATAAGCATACACAGTGCACTGCAGTAACACAGGAAAAGTGCACACAGCACCATCAAGAAAATGACCCCACAGCCAACTGGCCTTTCACTGGGGCTCAAAATGCCCTATGTCCCGCAAAGTCAGCGCTCAGAAGGAGGCCTCTTGAATGGCCATCTGGCTGCCTCAGCAGCGAAAACACAGTGTGCAGATGCGCTGGGATGCAGGGTGCACCTCACACCTTCCTCAACTAAAGAAATGGCCCCCTAACGTTGCAGCTGCCTGCGCTCTCGCAGTGCAGCTGAGATCAGCAATAAGGCCCAGGCACTATGGTGCCTCTGGAGCCCTACTCCGGGACTCCTATCTCCAAATTACCCTCAAAGGAAGAATGGCACTGGCACCACGTGCCACTTGGGAGCCTCCCTCCTCCCTGGTGCTCTCAATCAGCATCAACAATGCACAGGTGGAAGCCCCACTCACTGGGGCTTCTCTGGATGCTCTCTGCTTCCTTCAGTGCAGCTTCTCTCTCTGCTGCAGTTGCGGTGGCCTGCCTCACCTTCTGCCGGGAGGGGGAAGGCAGGTCATGCCCCCAACCAGGCACTGCCATCTGGCTTCCGGGTCGGGCTGCGGCAGTGATCTCCCTTGGATCTCGGCAAAGCGGGAAGGTTCCCGCCTCACAGGCAATCGGGGTGGGCTCCCGCCAATGAAATAAACTTCAATACAGGGTAGGCTCCTGCCAGATGAGCAGCAATGCGGGGTGGGCACCCGCATTTAGCAATAAGTAATACATGACCATTCCAGCTTTGCAAAAGGCCTTCCACCACGCTGTAACACATGAAGCTGCATGTTTGGGAACATTTGAGCCGTTTGAGCTATAAATAAGGCTTTTTTGTTCAAATCTGCATTTTAGGCAGCAGATGATGGAATCTTTGGCACATGCAGAAAATGTTTAATTATGTGAAAATTGGTGCAGCTGAACAGATACATAATTCCAGTGGCTCTGCTCATACCTCCAACTAAGTCCAGAAGTGTCCTGAGTGGTTACTTCTTTTTTTGTCCCTCATTGATTTTATAATGTAGCTTCTATGGAAACGAGGAAGACTAAACCTGAGGTTACCACTCCACAACACAGACTACAATACCACATAATTACTCTCCAAAACCCATAATCCCACTCCACATAATACCTATACACTAAATACCACGGGCCTCATTTACAAGAAGTGGTTCAACGCTGGGTGAAAGCAGCGATGCGCCACTTCTCAGTGCACCCTCCTTGCTACACCAATGATGTGTCAAATTTACAATATGAAGCATCATGTCGCAAGGAAGGACATATCTGTCAGTGCAAAAATTGGGGATTGCTGGAGTAGTGTCGGAAGACTGACACAACTCCAGCAATCTTCCTTTCACATGGAGCAAGCCCCATGTGAAAGAGCCTGCATCACCCTTACACCTTCCATGAGGCAGGCGTATGGTTTTGACGGATTGGAGTCCTAGAAGTAGCGCAGCGAAATCTCATAGATTTCGCTAGTCCACTCCTACGACCCTTTCTTGTGGGAGTACGCCCACGCTGCATACATTATACATGGTGCAGGTATAACGTACCGCAGGAGTTTACGAAGTGACACATCTACCTAGAAGCGTCACTTCATAAATATGGCGCAACATGGGGCATGTTTTATGCCACTGGTGCATCACAAAAAAGTGACGCACCGATGGTGCAAAAGTGACGCAGGGGCTGATAAATGAGTTCCCACATACTTTCTATTCACATAATTTCACTGCACAACATACAAAATAATTCCACTACACACAACATATATTCACTCTACACAAAAAACATTAGTGCAAAAAGTTTACATTTACAACGCCAATAGCTCTAACTCTCACAAATGCAAAACCTATTACATTGCAAATGCTTCTTTAACTACTAGTTGCATTTGCAGAGTGGTGGAGAAAGGGTTCTGGTCCTCCGACCAGCGCTCAGGAATTCCGCTGCATAGGACTTACAGGAAGTACCAGGAGGGCTTCTGTCCCCCAAAGTCCTTCAGGAGTAAAGTGGGATTTATCCCTATTCAGTAGTCTGCCAGGAGGCGCGTTGGCAGAGTGGAGGAGTAAAGGGGGCGTGGCCTCTGCAGACGTCTTAGCAATCTCACTGTGTGGGACTTACTGGAGAAAACAAGAGGGGAAGTTGGCCCCCAAGGAGATCATTGGGGGCCAACAACCCCTCCTAAAACCTCCAGTACCACACAGCAGGATTGCTAAATTTTCATAGCAGTCCATGCCTCCTTTGCCCACCACTCTGCAACGGCGCTCCCTGGCATGCTCTTGGATGGACATTGAAGTCCTCTTTGCTAATGGAGGTTCTTAGGGTCCATCTAGCCTATCTCTTACCTCCAGTAAGCCCCACACAGTGGGATTACTGGGATTTGGACACCGGCCACCCCCTCCCTTTTTCCACCACTCTGCAAATGTGCCAAACAGCAAGCAGTATTGCTTTTCGGCAAGGGGAGCTGCATGCTAGCAGCTCCCCTTGCCCAATAGCAATGCCAGCTCCCACAGGACAGGACCATGGGGCATTGGGGCTCCCCCGATGGACCTCTAGTTAAGGGGGGCCATGCATCCCGCTTCCATACTTAAAAAAATAGAAAAGAGGCAATGCCCCAGGGGATGGGGTCACCGGGGCCAATATTGGCCTCAGGAGTGGGCCACACTGCCTCCCTCCAAAATTAAAAAACAAAATACTGGCCAGGCCCCGGGGAATGGCGTCCCCAAGGCCAATGAAGGCCCAGGTAAGGGAGACCATGCGGCCTCCTTCCCATTTTCTTTTTATGTATTTTTTGAAATGCTCAGGCTCTGGGCGATGGGGTCACCAGCGCCCACAAAATATAAAAGAATGGGGTGCACACAGCCCCCCTTATAAAAATATTTAAAAAAAGAAAAGCTGCGTCTCACTGGAGACCCCGCCCCCTTCCTGCACCACTCTGCAAATGTGCCCCCTGGTGCATTCTAAATTGGGGGATTAAGGCCCCTTCATTCCTGAGGGTCCCTGGTAGCCAACATAACATGTGGAAAATGCGTTTTGGGACCACCACTTTTTTCTGCCCCCACTTGATGAATCAACCTCAAACTTTCTAGTCAGGAGCTGACCTGAGCTGGTCATTAGTTTGGAAAACTGTGTGAAGATTCATCAAACTGCGCTAAAAGATATTAGCAAAGGAAAAAAATGCTTTTTGAATGAATAGAAACAAGGTCCTAACTACAACTATCTAATGGTGACCGCAAGTAGGTAATATATTAATTTTTTTAGGTTTAGTTATGAATATATTAAAACATGATATATATATACATATATAAGTAAAACATTTAATAAGAGGTTTAATAACCAAGGTATGTAAATATATATTTATGTATATAAAATGTAATATATATATATTTTTTTTTTCACTGAAAAAAACATAGGTTTCAGGGGTGTTATAGTTAGCAGGACATGTCCCTCATACAAAACCATTGAAATTCCTTCATTATAATTAGTTGTACTAACTATAAGTCGCGCGCCCCCAATCCACTGCTGACGATGTCACATATTACAACATTCATGACATGGTCAGTGATATCACTGATGACATCACTGATGACATCTCAAATGACATCACTGATGACATAATCAAGTGAATGTGGTTTGCTTCCATATTTAAATAAGTATTATATATATATAGGAATCTGCATTGAAGACTGAGTGGATGTATACGTTTCTGGATGGAATATTTACTACCATGTGATCGACTTTCTAAGTGACTAATTTATAGTGTCTCACTAAATATATGGGATAGTGGTTTAACTGTGTAAATATCTGTATCGCTCTGTCTCTTGTTGTGTAAACTACTGCAGAAGTTGGTTACTAGCTATGTGAAACTCTATAAAAGTTTTTAATTAGTGAAGTGAGTATTTGTATGAGCGAGTGAATGTGTGTGTGGTTGGGTGGGAGGTGTGTGAATGCCCAAAGTTGTGTAAATAGTTGATTTAGTAGGTATATGAGGTTAAGACTGCATGTGGAAACAATTGTTTGGGTGAGAGAATCTCTTTATGTGTTTGTTGATGAGTAAATATATTTCCTAATGATACATGTCCAACAAAGTAGAAATATAAAAGGCATTGTATGTGACAGTTGTTGTATATAAATAAGTATACATAAACGTCAGTGATTGCATGAGTGACTGTATGGATAACTGTTTACTTGTAATAGTGATGTTATAACACACTAAGTATGAGTTACTATCTATATGAATAAATAAAGTGCGCAGCTGAGCAAATGTAAGTATGATCAATTGTTTGCTTAAGTGAGTAGGATGACTGCATAAGTGAATAGGATGTGTGTTGGTGAGTAATGTCGATATAGGTGTATAAGTATATTTAACCCTTTCGATGCTGATGACGAGCTCAGCTCGTCATGATGCACGGTTGAGCTGTGCTGATGACGAGCTGAGCTCGTCATGAATAATGTAAAATATGAATGTCCAGCACAGTACGGGAAAACTGCTAGCAGCCAAGGTGTTAATAGTGTTCTATTGATCGTTCTCAACATTTATAAGTGACTCTATAGGTAAGTGTTTAGATGTGTGTAGATGTACAAATCTCGTGGGTTTTCAGAAACTTGTATTGGTGTGTCAATGGTTTAAACATGGTACTCTTTATTTTATAGTGAGTGATTAAAGGTTATACTAGTGTATGATGATGAGTATCAGATTGTCAAATGATGATGTCATCAGTGATGTCAATAGTGATATCACTTGAGATGTCTTCAGTAATGTCATCAGTGATGTCACTAACCATGTCATGAATGATGTAATATGTAACATCATCAGCAGCGGATTGCGGGCGCGCGAGTTATAGTTAGTACAATTAACTATAATGGAGGAATTTCAATGGTTTTGTACGAGTGAAATGTCCAGCTAACTATAACACCCCAGTAACCTATGGTTTTTTCAGTGAATTTCTAAGGTTTTTTAAATGCTATTTCCTAACTATAACATGTCTGAAACCTATGGTTTATTCAGTGAATTTCAAAGGTTTTTTATATGCTAATTCCTAACTAATATGTATGAAAGCTATGTTTTTTTTAGTAAATTTCAAAGGTTTTGTAAATGACAATTTTTAAATATATTAATTGTCATATTTAGTTTTTTGATACTGACTTTATACATTTACATTTTTTGTTTTACATATTTTATTTTTTCAATTATATTATATATTTTTAAAATAAATTGAAAAACAATGTTTCAAAAAATACTGAAACTCTAATAATGGTTTTTTATTTTATATTTTTATAACATATTTATAATTATTTCTTTATTGTTTTTTTAAATATTTTTGGGGAGTCACACTCCCAAAGCGCAACTTTCCCATTCACTGCACGGAACCTAGCCACCATTTTAGGATTGTTGTGTAGGATCCGCGTAAGGTGTGTGATGGGTGCATATTTTCTTGCGCTATTGCTATGCGACTGGTACGCGACTCCAACTGCATATGCGACATATACGTATTACATTACGCAACGCTTGTGAGGTCATATACGAGTTCGCTGTGGTGGGTGCGAGACTCCCACGAAATGTTTATATGTCTAAAAAGATATACATATGAATTTAATATAAATATAAATATTAGGGCAAGACATTATCTGAGCTAATCATAAAAATAATATACTTTTAATTTTAATAAACGTGTATCACTTTTAAATACAATTTTGAAAAGTTGCGTTGGGTGCGTGCTTTCTCTGCACATGCTGCGCAGATCCAATGTGACCTGAAAATAAGAGATTCAATTCATCAATTGGCTCATAACAGTTCCTATTCTAACTATTGAAGGACCCCTCCCATTTCAATCATTCTTCTTAGACCTTCTTTGGAGTAACATCTCTAATGAGAAGAACCTTTTTTTGGTCATTTTTTGCTTCTGATTCAAGAACAACGGCTACAGCACAGCAGCAATCATCTGATTCAGAACATTCAAATGATGAAGGATTTGCACATGAACCTCCATGCCCTGAGTGGTATACTTCTATTGTGCGGAATTATTTTACTTTTCCTGAGGAGCAAAAGAAAGTAAATGCAACAAAGGTAACTTGCAAAATCTGTAAAGCTGTTCTCTCATGTGGAGATCCAAACAAAAAGTACTCTTGCGGGACCGCAAGTATGCTAAAACATTTGAAGTGTCTGCACTTTGTCAATTTGACGCATGAGGAGTGCAGAAGACTCCGGGAGGACCTACCACTGGCAGAACCAAGCACTTCTGGAACATCTCCATCCGTGTATCATCTGGACATATGTCCCCAATTCGCCAACCTCAAGATACACTGTAATAAGTATAACAGATTGCTCTGTTGCGGGGAGAAATCTGTGGACTTGATTTGCCAAGCACAGGAGGCCCACAATCGGCCGAATTGACGGACCTCCTATCCAACCTAAATTTTAATCAATTAATTTTCTCCGCCACCCACTGCAAGGGTCACATCCTAGACCAGGTGTGGTCTAATACCACCTGTACAACTGCCCCAAACATTACTACCTTGCATCTGGTCTGACCACGCACTCCTCCAATTTAAACTAAGTATCACTCCTGCGACTATTACCGCTCCAGGCGGAGGCGGGTTAGTTAGGAATTGGAATACAATGAACAAAAAAGCCTTCCTAGAGTCATTAGCCAATAACATCCCTCCCCCTCAACATGAGATTAATTCCTCAGTATCCATGCTCACCAACTGGCTAAACACGGCCAGTGATCTTCATGCCCCTTTTAAAAAAATCAGACTGGCACGATGTGCCGACGCCAACCGGTGGTTTTCCACTGATCTAAAAGTGAGGAAACTGGCCCTACAGCAATCAGAACGTCACTGGCGTCGTAATTATGACCCTGATTTAAAAAGGATCTTCATAAAAGCAAGGAAAGAATACATGACTGCCATCTCGGCTGCGAAAGCGTCTACTTTTCCTCCAAAATTCTGGAATCTACAAACAAATCCAAGGACATCTTTTCCATCCTTAACGAACTTACAAATTTAGACACTGTTCGACCTAAGATCATTCCCACCCAGCCTCTTTGTGATTCACTCAACGTCTACTTTATTGACAAAATACTGGACATCAAAGCCAGTATTCCTCAACCGGTGTCCCCACTCACGTCTGGTATGACAATCAAGCCTAACCACAATATCCTGAGTAGCTTCCCACCCATTACCCAGGATCAATTTCGGGAATTACTGTCAAGAGTAAAATCTGGTGCACCCTCAGATAGCTGCCCGCCCCACATCCTAAAAGAGTGCTTCTTGACTCACCAGCCCCTGCCCTTACTCTCCTGAACAACTCCTTGACTCTTGGCTTAGTCCCCGCAGCGTTTAATGAAGACATAGGCATCCCGCTGCTAAAAAAACCTGGGGCATACCCAGCCTGTAAAGTCAACTTCCGACCCATCTCGCTGTTGCCCTATCTGGCAAAAGTTCTGGAGGCACACGTGGCCAAATGCCTCTCTAACTTTCTTGAGGAATCCTCCTGTTTCGACCCCCACCAGGCAGGCTTTCGGCCTGCACACTCCACTGAAGCAGTAGTCACGACAGTTCTGGACACCCTGCGTGACTGCGCCGACAGACGCTCCCCATAGGCCCTGGTGCTCCTGGACCTTTCGGCCGCATTTGACACGGTCGACCACAACATCTTGGTCGACCGTGTCGAACAGGCCGGTGTCCGGGACCTAGCAGCCTGTTGGTTGAGATCCTTCCTGAAAGACCGTAACCAAACTTTACGCCTTGGTGACCTAATAGGTGCTAAACAGGACATCACCTGCGGAGTGCCACAAGGCTCCTCCCTCCCATCTATTTAATCTTTACATACTTCCCCTGATTCAGACCTTAAGAGACAAACAGGTTAGAGTCTTCAACTACGCAGAAGATTTACAACTGCTTTTCACCATCGACAACACTGAAGACTCCATACTGCACTTCCAGTCTACCATGAGCTTTATCAAAATCTGGATGGACCAGAATCAGCTCAAACTAAACCCGGGGAAAACCGAGTTAGTCCTGACCGGCGATAGCGCCAAGTACTGGGGCCCACACTACTGGCCTTCTGAACTGGGCCAAGTTCCAACACCCTCTTTGTCAGCGAAAACTCTTGGAGTCACTGTGGACTGCGAACTATCTCTGAAAGCGCAAGTAGGTCAGGTGGTCTCCAAGTGCTTCTTCCAACCAAAAAAAATCCGGAAGGTACGTCGTCTGCTTACACCAGAGGCAATCACCCAGGTTGTGATTTCAACTGTACTGTCCCATCTGGACTACGCGAATGCTATCTACCTAGGTCTTCCCAACTACCTAGTTAAGCGACTCCAGATGGTACAGAACCATGCCTCAAGGCTGATCCTGAACCAACCAAGGCGTCAGGCAGCTACCCCCTCCTAAGGAAACTACACTGGCTCCCAGTAGCCCAGCGCTGTGCCTTTAAGACTGGGTGCATAATTTTCAAGTCCCTCTACTGTAAAAGCCCCTCATTCATTAACCAACTGATTTCCAGATACACCCCTTCTCGCAACCTACGCTCACGCCACCTGAGCCTCCTGCAGACGCCTTCCTTCAAACTTAAGCGCGAAGGAGGCCGTAGGTTTGCTACCCTTGCTTCCTGCTTGTGGAATTCTCTCCCCCTGGAGATCCGGAATTGTCAAGATCTCCTCTCTTTCCGGAAAGCCTTGAAGACCTGGCTCTTTAGACAAGCATTTCAATAAATGCATCCCTCCTCTATGTTCATGTTACTGCTGATCTCAGCGCCAAGCAACCAATCGGTGATAGCGTGCTCTAGAAATATTTTAATAACATAACATAACATAACCATCAGTGCTAGAGTTTTTTTTCCTGAAGTTCATTGTTTTGTTCCTCCAGTTGTCTTTTTTTCCTTTTGAAAAAAAAATCCCAAAATTCTCAGAAAACCACAAAAAAATGTAAAAACAAAAAAAGTTATTTTCAGAACTAACTTCTCTTGTATAAAAAAAGAGCTATATTTGTATGATAGTGTTTGAAAGTTTAGACGAATGTATGTGTAGTGCATAATTGACTGAAAGAATGCATTAGTAGTGTATGGTGAATGTATAAGTGCAGAACTTTAAGGAAGTGTTGCAACATGACATTGTAAGCTTTTTAGCTGCAGTGTGCTGTGGTACTTCCGATGCACAGGGATGCAACATATGTACATAAATATGTTGCAAGTCTATGCTTCCCTCTGTACTGCTGCTTAAAGTGCAGCCATGTGGTGACACAGGTCCCCTTGCACCATGGTGCAGGGATATCTGTGTTGTGTGGAGTTTGTTTTTGTGCAGGAAGACACACCTTCCTGCACAAAAACAATCAGTGAAGGCATTTTTCTCCTTCAATGTATGCTGTGAATTGTAGCATATATTGAAAGAAAAAAATGAGGAGAAATTAAAACAATTTTCCTTGTGCCTTGCTACACCAATTGGAGGATGGTGCACCATTCTCGCAGATGTCCAGATTTATGATTTCTGATCAATCTGGAGATGTGTCTTGTTCTATGAGTGTTCAGTTCAAACACGCACAGCAACACCTTTAGAACGCCCTTTCAACACAAAGTGGTGTGTATGATGAGCTTGTATTTACATAGAGAAAAAAGGTATCCTCTCTTTGTAACTATGTTGCAAAAAGTGACACAGAATGCTTCTAAATTGGCCTCATAAGTGCTTTGGTATTAGCAGACTGTTACAATAAGAACATATTGCTAGTTAACTGTATAAAAAATTGCATGAGTGACATGAGGAAAGCACAGAGTAATGTCTCCAAAAATGCTCAAAGAATATGAATTGAAATGATTGCGGTCCTTCAATAGGTACAATGGGAAATATTATGAACCAATCAAAATTTCTTTTTTTCAGGTTACACGATATCCTATGATTCCAAAACTACACAGGTATAAAATGGATGTTTTGAAGTCTGTATTAATACTTTGTAACTTTGTAGCACCCATCAGATCCCAACAGATCCCCTGCCACTGCAGGAGCAAAATCACCCAAAACCAACTACATGCAAACCTCGCTCTCAGCCCACCCACCGAACCCTCCAACACCGACGACGCTGTTCACACACTCAGATGCTGGATCGAGGACTGTGCCAACACCCTCGCCCTCAGAGGCACCATCAAGAGGGCTAGCTGGTTCACCCAAGAACTCCTAGCCTCCAAGTAAGCCTGCCAGAAACTAGAGAAGAAATGGTGCAGTGAACAAACTCTGGACAGCCAGGCAGCACACAAGGACGCCATCCGCAACCATCAACACCTCATCAGGTGGGCCAACAGGACCTCCTTCAAAGACCGCAACAACAACAATGCACACAACAGCAAGGCGCTCTTCAACATTAATAGGAACTCTCCAACCCCAGCTCCAACACCAACAACATCCTTCCTTCTTCCACTGCAAGATAACAGACATCAACGACAGCTTCAACACCCAGACATCCCCAACAAACAGTAACACAACAGACCCTCCGCACACCATCGACCAAGACTCTCTGCTAGACAGGGCCAGCGTGAGGATTGATGACACCATCAAGACCATGCACAAATCCACTTCGCCTCTCTGTCATACCCATTCCCGCACCACGTCTTCAACAGAGCAAGCAGATTCATCGCACCCCACCTGCTCAAGGTCATCAATCTCTCCCTCGAGACCGCAACCTTCCTAGAGGTTAATGCCCTACTAAAAAACCCTAAGGCAGACCCAAGAGACCTAAAGAACTTCCGGCCCATATCTCCGTTCCCCTTCCCGGCCAAGTTCATCGAGAAAACCGTCAACAGACAGACAGCTAACCGGATACCTCGAAGAAAACAGAATTCTGGACCCTTCCCAGTCAGGGTTCCGCAGCAACCACTGCACCGAGACTGCCCTAATTTCCACCACCGATGACATCAGGACCCTGCTGGACAACGGCAAGACTGCAGCACTCATCCTCCTAGACCTCTCTCCCGCCTTCATCACCGGCTGCAACGGCACACTACGTGCACGTCCCCACGCCGCAGGGATCTGAGACAAGGCTCTGGATTGCACCACCTCCTTCTTCTCCGGCAGAACCCAGAGCATCCGCCTCCCCCCATTCTGTTCCAAAGCCTCCGAGATCATCTGCGGCATACCCCATGGATCCTCCCTCAGCCCGACGCTGTTCAACATTTACAAGGCCCCGCTCACTCACGTAGCCTGACAGCACAACCTCAACATAATCTCCTACGCGGACGACACTCAGCTGATCCTCTCCCTCCCCAAGGACCCCATCACCGCCAAAGCCAACCTCCACAAAGGAATGAAGGCCATCGCCGACTGGATGAAGACCAGCTGTCTGAAGCTGAACTCGGACAAGACAGAGGTCCTCATCCTTGGCTCCAACCCTTCAGCCTGGGACGACTCCTAGTGCCTGACGGCACTGGGGGCAGCCCTGACACCCACCGACCACGAACGCAACCTGTGAATCATCCTCGACTCAACGCTCTCAATGTCCAAGAAAGTCAACACCGTCTCATCCTCCTGCTTCAACAACCTCCGCATGGATCCCGACAGATATAAGAAAGACAGTCACCCAAGCCCTCGTCAGCAGCAGACTCGACTACGAAAATGCCCTCTAAGGGGGAGCCCCGACCAAGCTCATCAAACAACTACAATGCATCCAAAACACCTCGGCGTGAATGATCCACGACGTACCACGCCACAGCCAATCGCCCCCCACCTCAGAAACCTGCACTGCCTCCTCGTCAACAAGAGGATATACTTAAAGCTTCTCACCCATGCACACAAGGCACTCCACAAGACCGCCCCAGCCTACCTCAACAGACTACTCTCCTTCTACATCCCCATCCCCCAGCTTTGCTCCGCCGACCTCTCACTCGCCACCATCCCGTGCATATGAAGAACAATCACCGGTGGGAGATCCTTCTCCCCCCCTTCCGCCAAGACATGGAACACCCTCCCAATGAGTCTACGACAGACCCAAGACCTGCCAAGCTTCAGGAGGATACTCAAGACCTGGCTGTTCGATCGATCAGTAGCACCCCCCCAGTGCCTTGAGACCCTCGCCGGTATGTAGTGCGCTTTACAAATGATTGATTGCTTCTTGCAGATCTGCTTGCATAGTATATAAAGAAATTAACTTGTACTAGGGTTAATGGCTTGGCCAATCCGTAACTATATGAGTAATAAGGAGAGTAATTTCACTACTGCAAAGAGAGAACAAGATACATTTACAAGTACTTAGGTTTTGGCAAAGTGATAGGACATGTTTATAGAGTGGTGAAGGAAAAGGATGGGGCCTCATGTAACATGTGCAAACACACTCTGTGACCCATTTTAAGTCAAGGAATTTCATCTCTTTTAATCCTGAAAGTCCCTGGGTCCTAATAGCCCACCATGTCTCTCTTGAACGCCATACAGCTGCATTGCAGAGAGGTAGTATGAAGCCATATCCCATTTCTCACCTCTCTGCAATGTAACTCTCTGGCATTTGCCGCACATATCTGGTGGGTTAGTTGACCCCCAGTGACACTCAGAATTCAAGGCAACTTTATCCCATAACTTAAAACGCCCACCGAGCATCTTTCCACACATATCTACTCTGTCCATCCCCTCTTTCTTCACTAGTGTTCAAATAATGTTCTTGAAAAATATATGCTGACAGAATGTGCAAGAAAAAGTCCTTAATTCAAACATATACTTTTCCTCATGGCCAAAAAGTATTCTTGAAATCCTTTATATTGAAATTGTCCAATAGTAATCGTTTCAATACATATTAATAAATTCCTCAGAGGCTGAATTATGTTCCTAAAACTTTGGCTTTGAAAATATTAGGTAGGAATTTGGTAATTTGCTAGTCAAACATTGTTTAAAAACCAACTGAGCATCATTACAATATGTCGATCCTTTATCACATTTTAAATATGCAGTGTAATGTCCAGATGTTGTGGAAGGGCCATCATGGAAAATTATTGCTACTGCTACAAAAGTCCTTCCTGATATTGATAGTTGACTTGCTACAAAATGTTTTATTAAAGTGTCCAGTTTTCTTCCATCAGCTGTACAACGTTGCATCATTACAATTATATATTGTCCCTATCTTTGTATAAATGAGGTTGATAACATTTCTGATTTGGATTGGCTACACTCCATGTTTTGATTTGTTGCTTTAACTAGTTTGTTGAAAGACACTGATTTACAGTCTGGTAATGTCAAATATGTAAACATGCAATTTTCACATTGATATTCCAACAAAGGCCAAAAAGAATTTTAGTTTTTATGCCTTGATTTTCCAATACGGTAATCATATACATTAAAAATTCTTGATCATCTTGATAGATATTCTGTGTAAATTGTGTAGAACCAGAACATACATCCGAAGGATTACGAATATCACAAATGCTTTGTAGTTCACTTTTATCAGTTATCAATCTTTCATAAATAAAATGCATCAAGGAACAAAATCTTTGTTCCCGATTCTCCATATTTTGCTGTTGGAAACTTTCAAGAAAAACAACAACATTGACCACTACATTAGCATAGCAGTTGACAGCTGAACTATTTTCAAACTGATAACCAACAATCTCTTCAACAGTGCCCTTTTTCTTTTTGCTTGAAATCCCAACATTATCTTGTTTTTTTTCCTTCTCTATACCTTTACTACAGATATTCTCATACCTTCTTTTTCGACCTACCACATGCCTTTCAAATACATGATATTGACCTAAATTGGGAGCATACACTCTTCTGAACCTATTATACTCTTTTACAAGGTTTGCATGTGCATTAACTTTTGTGTCATCGAAATCAATCAAAAACAAACCAGACAAAGTTCTGACTCAGGACAAAGCAATATATGCCATATCATCTTTAAACACATTACTTCCAATGTTCACCAAAGCACTATCTACACTTAAACCTTGAGATTTATGAATAGTCACTGCATATGCCAGAGGAAGTGGAAACTGTTTTCTACGGACATATAAATCTTTAACAAGCAAAAAACAAACTGAACAAAAACCGATTTGTTTTACTTCTTCAATCTGATCAAATTTAATTTTTAAAAATTCAATTCCATCTTTATTCTGATAATTCACAAAATCCACAACTTTGCACATTGCTCCATTAACTAAACCTTCTTCTATATCCAAATGATACCTTAAAATTACCCGACAGTTTATACATGCATATAGATTCTTTTCTAAACCAGCAGTTTTAGATAACGATTTTTCTAAAGAATCCAATTTTCTTTTTAATTTTTCTGTCAAAATAACAGTGATTCCTTCATGCTCTATTTTATCAATGGCTTCCATTTTTATTATTTCTTAATTTTCCAGCTTCAAAAGTTGTTTGTTCAATATAGAACACTCATGCAGTGTTGGCACTTAGCAGAATATCGATATATTTTCTGCAATTTTCATATATATTTTCTCAGTAACTATATTTTTATTTGGAAACAAATTGGAAAACAATTGACTCTGCAAAGCTTGTTTGCCATGTTCTGTCAGCACTCCAATTCTTATATCTTGAAGAATAGTTCCATAATCAACATAATTTGCCTGTCGCATATTTTTAATGAGTTCTTTGTATTCAAAATATGACCAAATATTAACATTTCCAACATTACCCAGAGACTTTCTGGTGTCTTCATGCGCAAGTGTTTTAAATACTGGTTGTCCATTTACGGGTGTAAGTTGTAGTATATCTCCAAAAACTATTACATGTTTTCCTCCAAATAAGATATCATACTCTGTTTAAAGAATTTGCTGCATTCTTAAATGCACAAAAGTAAGCATTAAGTTTAAGACCAAGCTTACCCCATCAATCATCATAAGTTTCATTTTCTTCAGCACTCTTGAAACTTCACAACAAACTTCTCCAGATAGCTTGTAATATTCCAATTTGTTGTCATGCTTCACTGGTAGCATTAGTAAACAATGCACTTTATTCCTTTAATGTTGTGTGCTGCCAACCCAGTTGGAGCAGTTACAACAGAAAACAAATGTGAGTCAGGTATTTTTGTAGATAACTGGTGATTACTTTAATTAAAAAACTTTTTCCTGTTCCAGCTTGTCCACTCACATACATTCGAATAGGTTGAAATAATGTGCAAGTGCATTCTTTCTTTTCAGTAAGAAATCCATGGTCAATCTGTTGTCTCACTTGCTGATATATTTCTTTCTGTTCAACATTTAGTTGGTCTTCCAAGTTAGTTAAGTCCACAAAAGGCAAGATGGCCGCCGACAGACCGTAGGAGGTAGCAGCTCCCAAACCACTCTCCCATAATGATGTGCTGGGAACTTCGGTTTAAGTGATAAGAACAGGCGGTATGCTGCATCCCATATTCTGAAGCAATATCAGCTGAGCCGTGCAGTGTGATGATCGAGGACTAAGTAAATTGGCTAGTCCAAGTGGAGCGGTCTCCAATACGAGGGTATACTTACTCTAGGAAAAGGCCGAGCACCTTCTGGCGGATAGTCGGAGTAACATTTGCAGAGACACTCCAGCGTCTCCAGATAGGCTGGGATACTGCAAGGCAGGTCATGGCTTCGAAAGTAATGAAGGTAATCAAGGACATAACTGGGAGAGAGGACGAGGATGTACAAGCGAGTGATTCCGAGAATCCGGCTGCAAATCTCAGGGTGAAGGCTCGCCATAGAGCTCAAGCACGAAGAGAGGCTGCCAGGCTGCGTGAAGAAGCGAAGCTGTCAGCGACGGAAAGAAGAAAGCAGGACAGAGAGGCATAGAAAAAGGCAGAGAAAAAGAAAAAGGATCTACCTGGTAAGGCACCCTTTAAGAGCATGGATGCTGGCTCCGATTCTTCGAGGGAAATTAGCCTGCGACTGCCGACACTGTTCGAATCATTCCCAGCGCTTAGGATGGAGAATGCGCCCGCTGATGCTACTGGGATGGACGGGTCAGCCGGGGTTACAGAACCGACGAACCCATTGATAGATGTAAGCAAGGCTGTCTTCCTAGAGGTTGAGCCTGAGCCGGAGGGTGACATCAATGGTATGAGGAGTGAGGAGCAACCCGGGGCAGCTGCGGTGAGTCAAGGAGAAAAGTTGCAAGATCCGGAGAGTGATGGCTGTGTCTCACGGAGGGAGTCTACAGGCAAGGCAACAGCTTTGGAGAGCGAAAGTGGGTTAGTCTCCTCGGATCTAGAGGGGGATCGCAATAATAAGGAACAGCCAGAAGCAGCAGCCAGGGAGCAGTTAACTGGCTTAAAACAGATAAACCCTCTGTCTGGAAGTGCGGGGGAGGAAATAGACTCGCAGATAAATGCTTCAGCAAGAGCAGTTGCTTCAGAGACTGCCCCTCAGATCCCAATGCTAATACCGGCGCAGAGTATGCAGCAAGCCCTGATGGGTAAGGAGCAAGAGGGGGCTAATCTATTGAGTGAGGGTACCCTGATAGCTGAGGCAATACAGCAAGTACCGGGCGAAAAGGAGACATCAGGGAGTGCCCTCATAAATAACAACCCATTAGACAGAACGAGCAAGGCTAAGGATGGTAATAAGGAGAATACCTGTGAGGGAGTCCCACATAATGCTCAAGCAGTGACTGGGGGAAGGATAATGGGGGAGTTGATAATAGGAAAAACTATCTGCCTCCAACAGCTACTGGTTCAACGAGTGATGATTGCTTTTTTACTGGGAACGACGATGATAAGGAAGATAATGAGGATGACGAAGAGGAAGTGGAGGGCGGAGAATCAGATTTAAGTGATGACCTATCTACTAAGTTAGACGATTTATCATCATCTATGGAGAGCTGCTCGGAGATATCAGAGGCAGATACTTCAGAATTAGAATCAGAATCAGGGCATAATACTGTACTAAAGCGAAAGCCAGTGGGTAAGACAAGCAGAGCCAGAGGAAAGACTCGAAGAAGAGCCAAGAAGCTTGGAAGCATAACACAGACGGGGGTGGCTAAAAAACTGGACTGGGACTACGCTGCCACTTTGCAGTTATATCAGGAGAGCGCAGCTGTTGGCTCCTTACAACCATATCAGGCTCAGGCTCAGGCTCAGACACAAGCTCAGGCTCAGACACAGGCCCATGAGGGAGGCTATGCAGCTAGTTTTGAACTTTTGTTTTCGACCCTGAAGCAAATTCAGGGGGAGGCTCTGCGCGAGAGTCAGAGAGGTAAGCATGCAAACAAGAAAATCCTAGGGTCTCTGCGCAAAGTCAATAAAATGTATGCGGAAGTGTCTGGCAGACTGGTGGAAGTGGAGGAGAGGACAGGCAAAGTGGAAGATGAAGTTGTAAAATTACAAGAGTATAGGCATGAGCAAGAAAAGACCTCATCGGATGTTCTTTGGAAGCATGAAGATTTCGAGAATAGACAAAGGCGCAATAATATAAGACTGCTTGGAATTGAGAAAGGGAAGGAGGGGGCTGACATACGTGTCTTTGTTGTTGAGTTGCTGAAAGGGGCCTTCCCAGAGATGGATAAGTGGGATTGGGACAAGGAGGTACAGCGGGCGCATCGGTTTCCTCTGATACGAAGGAAAAACAATGTAGGCTCCAAATCAAGAGCCATACTGGTGTATGTATGAAATGTTTTGCTAAGGGAGGAGGTAATCAGTAAGGCAAAGCCAGTGGCCAAAAGGTCATACAAAGACATAATTTTTTTCGCACGTCCAGACTTCTGCCACACCACTGTGGAGAGAAGGTGGCGCATGAGGCAGCTAATAACACCCTTCCAAAATGTAGGATGTGAGGTATATTTGATGTTCCCCTGTCGCCTCAAAGTTGGTTTTAATGGTCAGTTCAGGGTATTTTACTCTGAAATAGTGGCACAGGAGTATCTTACTTACCTAAGAGAAGGGAAGGCACAAAGAGAAGGAAAGGCGCAAGACGACCGGGCTGCAGCTATAAGAAAAACAGCCCATTTGACATAGCAAAAAGAAAGGAAGGAAGAGAAAGGAAGGGAGCAGCACGGATACGCCTGGCTATGCAGCATTAAGAAAGGGACAGAGGGACAGAGTGAGAGTGGGAGGGAGAGGCATCCTAGGGGGGCTCGGCTGTCAGACATAGGTCAGCATTGACCTATTTGCCAGTAAGGGGGGGGGCAGGGGTTCGGGGAGGGGAGGGGAGGGGGGTGCAGTGCACAGTACAGCAGCAAATGACATAATTATTCACAGAAGAAGAGGTGGGAGAGAGGGGAGATAAGACAAGGGGTTTGGGGCTTGAAGGAAAGAAGGCTCTATGTGGGGGTTGGCACAGATTAAAAAAATTAAGAAATAATGGAAAAATAAATAAGTTGAATAAATGTATGATTATATATGGTAACAAACTAAGAAACTATTTATGGGGACTAGATATGTAACATGGAACGTTTGTGGTTTAAATGGTGCCCAGAAATGGTTAAAGGTTTCAGTTGCATTAAGACAAATGAATGTTGATTTTATTTTTCTGCAGGAAACACATGTCACGGCCTCGCAAGAATATTTTTTGAAACAGCTGGGCTTTCATGTATTAGTAAATTCACGGCAAGGTGTCGAAAAAAGGGGAGTAGCTATATTATCTAGGAATAAAAATCTGTTAATGAGAAAAAAGGCACAGGATCAATGGGGGAGATGGGCAATGATTGAGTGTATGATAGATGGGGAGTGGACTACGTTGGTAACAGTATATGGATCAACTGAGAACGATCCTGAGATCTTCCAGTTCTTGGACGTGGAATTAGCTACTTGGGCACCTAGAATTATTATGGCAGGGGACTTTAATATTAATGGTGCTGATGGCTTAGGGTTGGGTTCATATGGTAAATACCAAGGTAGGAAGAGGCGAGTATGCCAGGCCCTACAGAGTTTAGTAGCAAATAATGCTTTATCAGATGTCTGGGGGAAAAAGCGGGTAGAGATAAAAGGTTTCACATGCTATTCTGCTCCACATCAAACCTGTGTAAGATTGGACTACTTCTTCGTTTCAAGCACAGTCCTATCGGACTCAAGGATAGAAAGACTCCTGCGGATCCTCAGCGATCATAATCCCCTAGTGCTCTCAATAGCTAAGTCAACAAATACTAGGCAGCAAAGAGTGTGGACTTTTGAAAGAGGGCTACTACAAGAAGATAAATATGTGGTCCACATGAAAAAAATGGATTAGGGAATTTTTTGAGATCAATCGAGATAGCACTGCTGTAGGGGTAGTCTGGGATGCCTTTAAGGCAGGGGTCCGGGGGGAGACGCTGAGCTTTAACTTTTTTAAGCGAAAACAGGAGCAGATGCGGAATATAGAACTAGCGGGGGCAGTACTTAAGGCTGAGGCGAAATTGGAGGAGTGTGTTATGAATGGAATCCCTTTAGATACTTCTATGATAGAACTCCTGAAAGCTAAAGGGGACACAGAGGGAGATATTGCCAGAAAAGCTGCGAAAATATATGCAACCAAAAGAGAGAGATGTCACGAATTTAGTGAGACAGTAGGTAGAACTCTGGCTATACAGACTAGGCAACAAGAAGCGTTGGGCATTGTGAGGGAGATCAGGGATACTGCAGGCAGGATTCACACAGATTCAGAGGAAATAAGGGAGGTCTTCAGAACTTTCTATGAGAATCTGTATGATGAACCAATAAGGGGAGATGCTCGTGGAATCAGAGATTACTTGCAGGAGATTCCAGTAGTTAAGTTCACGGATGAGGAGGCAGAAGGTTTGGAAGAATTTATGCAGGGAGAAGAAATCAAAAATGCTATCTTGAACCTCCCCTCAGGGAAAGCAGCGGGCCCTGACCAAATCCCAATAGAGTTCTATAAGGTGTTTTGGGACATTCTAGAAGGTGATATAGTTAGGACAATGCAACAGGCACATATAGGCAAATCTATTCCTGGATCATGGGGGGGTGCGGAAATTGTGATAATTTTGAAAAAAGGGAAGCCCTCGGAAGAACCTGGATCATATAGGCCCATCACCCTAATGAATACGGATACTAAGGTTTTCTCTAAAGTGCTAGCAACAAGATATGCTAGGATAATAGATAAAGTCGTGATTAAGAACCATCATGGCTTCATACCTGGGAGGGGCACTACACATCACACATGTAAGGTGATAACTCTATTTGATGCTACAGCAGTCTCAGGGGACCCGATGGCGGTCATGTTGTTAGACGCAGAAAAAGCATTTGATCGGGTCTCCTGGGACTATCTGTGGTATGTAATGGAAAGATCAGGTGTAAAAAAACGATTCATTAAAGCAATCCAGGCACTATATGTAGATCCAATGGCCTCTGTTCGGGTAAATGCGGGGTCCACAGGACAATTTCGAATAAGGAGAGGTACGAGGCAGGGATGTCCCTGCTCCCCACTGCTATTCGCCATGTATATGGACCCACTGATCCGTAGAATAGAGATGAGTGAACTAATAACCCCATTACCTACACGTATTGGCCAGTGTAAAATACTAGCATACGCTGACGACGTTGCAGTGATTACACCAAACCCAACAGAGGCTATTGCCAAAGTTGAAATTGAGGCCCTGAGGTTTGGGGAGATTTCGGGCTATAAACTCAACACTGCTAAGACACAGATAATCAAAAATTGTCACACTATATGTATAGATAGCCGAGTGATTCATGCAGCAACATACTTAGGGGTGACTATCTCGGCCGACCTAGATAGCTTAGTGGAAAAGAATATAACACCTTTTATAAATAAAGTGCGAAAGGACTTAGATAGATTAGATAACTTGCATCATCTATTGTGGGGGGGACAAATCTAGTAAAGATGTTGGTCTTACCTAAGTTCCTATATTTTTTTAGAGCAATACCCCTATTTTTTGAGGCCAAGCTGTTTAAGATCATTGAATATTTGATTAATAGATTCATTTGGGCAAAGGGGAAAACTAGGAGGGCACTCAGGTTTATGGCACTTCCACGGGAGAAGGGTGGGTGGGCATTGCCAGATCTAAAACTATACTATTGGGCAGCAGCTTTGCAATATATGGCAGGCTTGGTGGGGGGGCAGAGTCTGAAGGATGGAGTGAGCTTGGTTCATTGGCAATATATGGCCTGGTATTGGGACCAGAAGCTGAGAACATATTTCTGAAATATACGGACCCTAGCTATTTTAAAAGGACACGGTTCAAGACTCTTATTGCGGCTCATACAGTCTGGAAAGCTTTCGCCAACAGGTTTGGACTGGGGAGGTATAATTTCTATACTAGATTGAAAAGAAATCCAAATTTGCCAGAGGAGGTTTTTGCTGACCCTATATTTATAGAATGGGGAAGGAAAGGAGTTAGAAGGGTAGGAGATATGTTAGGACAACAAGGGGTCTACCAGTGTTCTGAACTACAGGCAAAGTATGCTCTAGACAATAGACAATTTTACAAATATTTACAAGTAAGGAGTTTTTTTTATAACAAAAAGGGAGGACCATCAGGATACAGCAAAAACCCAATTGTGGAAGTGATTCAAGCAGGGGAGGATTGTACAATAAAGAGATTCTATGCTGAATTGATAATCTCAAAGGAGGATGATACTTAAAAATGGGCAAAAAAATTGAAAAACAGTTTGGATATTAGTGAGGAAAGTTTTTATACATCTTTAGAAAAGGGATATACATTACTGTGTTCGGTGCCTCTCCAGGCACAACACTACAAAACGATATACCATCTTTATCATACACCTGCAAAGATAGCTCAGTGGGGAGGCACAACAGGAACTAGTTGTTTTAGGTGCGGAAGCCTAGATGCAGATTTTTTACACGTGTTCGCAGCATGGCCTTACCTGCAACTGCTCGAAAAAGGCATCGAGGGCTTTGTAAATAGAATACTAGGAACTGATATTCTTTTAACCCCCTTGATAATTCTTTTGGGAGTGAAGGAGGATGAGGGGCAACTGCAGGGCGGGAGGGAATTCTTGTTTGTAGATATGTCAGTTATGAGACTCTGCATCGCATCTGCATGGCTGGACCCCTTGCCACCTTCATTTCATCACTGCTTGGCCAAATTATTAACAATATATAACTTGGAGACCGAGATTTATGCAGGGAAGGGGAAAAAGGGAAGGAAGCTTGGCAAACAGATTTGGTATCCCATTACTCGATGGAAAGAAGGGAGCATGGACTGAAATGTTAGAATCATGTATGCTTATTGTGCACTGGACCATATAAGGTGTGTCTCTCTGTTTTGCTTTGCTGTTTTTTCCTTTTAACCCCATTTTTGAGATCTAATGTTTCATTTTCTTTGTCTGTTGGGTAATCATTATTATAATTGGTATGATATACTAAAGTGAAGAGACTGTAAGTACTAGAAAGATTCGAAGTATGTTGATTGATTTACATGTTTCATTGTATTGTGGCTGATCTGTTAATGGAGAAGAAAAAGTGAAACAAATACTATATTTAGTTTTGATGTAACATATTGCTGTGCCCTGTACGTAAAAGTGGGAAAAAATTTCAATAAAAAGATTTTTAAAAAAAATAAAGTCCATAATATCTTCTTGAGCTTGATGCATTGTTGTTTCCACCTCATTCACGGCGATTGCTGCTTCATTTTCTACAATTGTTGTTCTAGTGGATCTTGACCCAGTGGAGCAGAACTTCTCCCATATACACCTTTTTATAGTACTCCCATGTTTTTTATCGTATACAATGTTGCCTTTTGTACTTTCCTAACATCCACTAATTCTTGCCAGATTTTCATACTCTTAGTAGGAACGCCATTACTAGAATGACTAGTGATTCACTTTCTACATTCTCTACACCAATAGTTTCAATATTTTTCTTTAAATCTAGAGGTAAATATTCCTTTTATTCCTCTCTGTAAATCTGAAGGAGGCAATTTACCTGTTTTAGGCTCCATATGAAAAATAGCTTGAAAGGGGTGCACACATTGAATGGGAATAGACTCACAGGTATTTAAATCTATCAGTTTTGGAGGAATAGTTACCAACTCTAGATTATTATGGACAGCTCTAGCGGGCATTTTATTCACGTCTAATTTGTTATAACAATATTTACAAATACGCTGATCAGAACCCAAATCAAACCAATTCTCTACCAACAAATAAGCTTCAAATTCCTTCCACGTATCATTATTTTCTCTTTCACTATTTAAATACAAACCAACAGTCCTAGTCTGATTTTTATAGTGAGTTTCCCAACAACAAATACAAGAATAATTTGGCCTTCCACCTGAAATCACCTTAAACTTTGTAATTTGTTCTTCAACATTTTTCGTAGTACTATTTTCCACATTCTCTTCAACATTTTCTTCTATTAATGTATCAGTTTCTGAATTCTCTTGTTCAGGACTAAAGTAACAAAACTCAATTGCATCACAAACCTTTCTCACATCTGATATTGATCCACGTAGAAGAGCACTGTTCAACTCATTTAGCCTTAATGCTGGACTTTTTGCATAATACAATCTTCTGACTAATTTCCGCATTTGAGAATGATGTACTGCTAACATCCTGAAATGGTGAAAAACACTTTGACACTTTTTTTAACTATATATTCTCGTAAGAAATTGTGTGACATATCAATAGATTCTTGTTGTACCCTACAATTACTACTGCAATCCCAAGTGTACACTGGGCCTTTAGGACGTCTGCCTAAAACTTCATCAGCTAACACTTCTTCTGCATTTCTGGGAACCATTTTCTCTTTATCAATTGGACAACCATTTTAACCTCATAAGCTTGACCACTGGTATCAACTGCATGAAATAAATCATTGTTTTGAAAATAACTCTCTTCATTAAAGAAAGGCTCTGAACTTGAACTGTGTTTCCATTCACCCCCAAAAAATCACAAAAATGTGTTCTGTAAATTACTGCTTTCCTCTTACTTTTGGCCTTCATTAAATGGATTGGTTTATCTAGTGATTGAATTCTGTTTAAAACTAAAATAAATAATTTCCTTTTTACTTCAAAAGCCTTTTGAACAATGGGTTCAATATGCTTCTTCTTTTTATAAAATAGTGTTCTTTTTCTATATTTTTTCACATCGTTGAGAAAGTTAAGAACCACTCTATTATAAAGAAAATGTTTACGAATTTCTTTAAACTGATTTTGGCTGCTATTGCCATACATCGAATCTTTTGTTTGTAAATTTCCTTTTTTTCCTTTCCTGTTATTCATTTGTTTTTTTCTGGTCGAACCATTCTCAGTAGTTTGCACATTTCTGCACACTGTTTCTAGACCTTGAAAGTTTTTTAATGAAATCATCTGTTGTCTTACCGGAAGTCTTCTTCTTTTTACCCACATGATGTTGGTCATCCAATACTGGTTGTTAAATTTTCTTCAGATAATTGTCCTTTTGCTGTCCTTTTCTCTTTCTTGATTTTTCAGGCATGATAACTTTATTTTAGTGATGATATACAATATCTGTTAAAAAATAAAACTAAATACATGTATTTTAATAATTTTATAAATGATACTTTTCTATTACTATACGAACACATTCTATATAAAAAAAATGTAACCACTTTCTTTTCTCATCACTAATTGAAATTGTAATTCATGGTATATACATAACTTTATAGGAATGCAAGAGGAGTAACAGTGTGTTTGCAGCAGTATATGGATACTGACTGTGGAATTGTAGGCCTGAAACACAAGTGTGTAGGTGGTTAGAGGACGACATGCATAGTGCATAGGAGTTTGAAGCAGTCCATGTCCTAAGGCCTGGCTCACTGCATGAGTTCTTGGATACTGACTGAATGATTACAGTACTACAAGGAGAGACACTGGGTGTATTTATGATTGATTGTATTTTACTACAGTGAATTGATTAGTGCATGGTGCTGAAAGGGTCACTAAAGGAATACAAGAGGAGTAACAGAGTGTTTGTAGGAGTGTATGGATGCTGACTGGGGAACTGTAGGCCTGAAACACAAGTGTGTAGGTGGTTAGAGGACTACATGCATAGTGCATAGGAGTTTCAAGCAGTCCATGTCCTAAGGCTTGGCTGACTGCATGCGTACTTGGATACTGACTGAAATATTACAGTACTACAAGGAGAGACACTGTGTGATTGCATTAGTACATGGTGCTAAAAGGGTCACTAAAGGAGTGCAAGGACAGAAACAGGGTGTTGGCAGGAGTGTATGGATAATGACTAGGGAATTGAAGGCCTGAAACACAAGTGTGCAGGTGGTTGGAAGACTACATGCATAGTGCTCAAGAGTTTGTAGCAGTCCATATGCTAAGGCCCTAAATCACTGCATGAGTACTTGGATACTGACTGAATGCTTCTGTCAAAGTAGTTCCCAAATGCACACAGACTCCCAATGTGATTCTAGACAAGCAACACTATCCTTTGGACTTTACCAAAACGCATTTACTAGTCTGGAAGAAGTAAGGTGACTGCACACATTCCACATATTTTAGAACTGCACTTTAGTGTGGAAGCTTGAATTATTTTGCAAATACATAAGCAATGTTTGGTTCCTAATTCTACCAAAACTTGGAAACAGGATAGGTTTTGAGGCAGTTATGTGTCTGCAAACACATGAAGTACCCAAATGCTTCTCTCACAATAGTTCCCAAAATGCAGATAGACTGACAGTGTGATTCACAAGCAACACTATCCCTTGGACTTGACCAAAAAACATTTACTAGTCTGGAAGAGGTAAGGAGACTGCACACATTTCACATATTTTAGTAATGTACTTTAGTGTCGCTGCCGGACTCATTTTGCAAATACATAAGCAATGACTGGTTTCTAATTCTACCAAAACTTGTGAACAGGATAGGTCTTTAAGCAGTTATGTGTCTGCAAAGATATGAAGTACCAAAATGCTTCTGTCACAATGGATCCCAAATGAACACAGACTCACAGTATGATTCTAGACCACCAAGACTATCCTTTGGACTTTACCAAAACACATTTACTAGTCTGGAAGAGGTAAGGTGACTGCACACATTACACATATTTTAGTACTGCACTTTAGTGTGAAAGCCTGACTCATTTTGCAAATACGTAAGCAATGACTGGTTCCTAATTCTACCAAAACTTGAGAACAGGATAGGTTTTAAAGCAGTTATGTGTCTGCAAACACATGAAGTACCCAAATGCTTCTGTCTCAATGGTTCCCAAATGCACACAGACACACAGTGTGATTCTAGACAAGCAAGACTATCCCTTGGACTTTACTAAAACACATTTACTAATCTGGAAGAGTTAAGGTGACTGCACACATTCCACATATTTTAGTACTGCACTTAAGTATGGAAGCCTGACTCATTATGCAAATATATAAGCAATGACTGGTTTCTAATTCTACCAAAACTTGAGAACAGGATAGGTTTTTAAGCAGTTATGTGTCTGCAAACACATGAAGTACCCAAATGCTTCTGTCACAATAATTCCCAAATGCACACAGACACACAAGACCATCCCTTGGACTTTAGCAAAATACATTTACTAGTCTAGAAGAGGTAAGGTGACTACACACATTTTACATATATTAGTATTGCGCTTTAGTGTGGAAGCCTGACTCATTTTTAACCCTGGGCATAGTACTACACTACGCTAATGGAGCATACGTAGTTTGTACTAATTCACACTCCTCAAATTGCACGAAGCACAGTACAAAAACAGTGCCTAATCACGTAGCGTAGCAGCTAAATCAAAAACATCCTCAGATGCTTTGATAAAGCAATTTTACATGCTGAAACACATATAACCAATTCACAAAAGTAAACTTTTTAAATGAAAACATAAGGCAATGAGAGATGTGATGATTTTGGTCCTCCCCCTTAACCTAGGGGGAGGACCAAGCCGATGCCTTGAACACAAAGAGCATAAACAAAAAGCATATCTTGTTGAACTTCGGTGGTGGTACCATCCTCTTAGGACCACCCCAACCACAGTTATTGGCATATAACAATCCCAACCAAAAGGCCCTGCAAATCATTATGGGATGAGATTAGCAGTGGGCAGTGAGTATTATTGTATCCAATATCAACACAATTCTACAAAGAGCTGCAGTTCAACTAGATGTCCCTCACGAGTCAAATGCCAAACCATTGAAGCCCTTTCATTAAGCATTTGCATTTATCCCTGCCCCCACTCTGTCTACTGCCTGTTATCATAGTAACAGTTCATGGCACACTCAACTGAGCACACAGATCACAAGTTGAGCACACAATGTTGCAAATTCAAACAGCAAGTGTGCTTGACTTTTAAAACATCACCTTATCCTACGTAATATTCCTTTCAAACAGTTTTTGTTAACCAGTAAGAGACATGCTATTTAAAAACAAAAACATGCACCCTACTTTTCAGTCTAGAATGTTCTGAAACAGCCAATCATTTCTTTTCTTTTTTCCAAACTGCATCTTATCCACCATTTTAGAAATATCTTAGTTCTCAAACTGCCATTTCACATACAGACACCTTCTGAGTACATCCAGACCTCCCTTCAAGAGGCTTCTAGTGTGGATTGTGGGACACAGCTATATTTTCTGGAGCCAAAGGTATGCAGAAACAAAGGCATTGACAAAGACCTAACTTTGTCAAATGTAGACATTAAAGGGATTGGACAGAGAGGATTACAGTGGCACCAATTGATGCCATTGGTTAAATCCTTTTTGCATCTCCAACACCCTGACCTCATAATTATGCACTGTGGTGGCAATGACCTAGGCACTTTGACTGGGGTAGGTCTGGAAATGCTTATGAAGGACACCTTTGGAGAATTTATATCACTTTTCCCCCAAACTGCCTTTGTCTATTCTAACATATGCCAAAGACAGAAATGGAACTGGTCCAATCAATGTTGTCCACAGATTGAGAAAGCTAGGAAACATGTCAATAAAGCTGTTTCTGCTTATCTCCGAGATTATATGATGGGGTCCAATTACCACAACAATCCGCGTTTCAATATGGATGGCATCTATAGAAGAGATGACGTACATTTTACAGATGAGGGTAACAGAGGCTTCTTCATCAACTTTAGACTCTGCATAGGTACTTATAGGTACCAAAATCTCTCAATAAACACAACAGCTCTTTTTAGAGTCACCCAAGATCTAACCAAGTTTGCTATGAGAGGGCGGGAGCCTCGACTCCCGCCCTGCCATAGCAAACAGCAGTGTACCAGGGGTGAGCACCCTGAGACACTGCAGGAGCCGGCTTTGGGGGGTGACGGGCCCTCGACGGCCCCAGGAGGGGGACCACGCGGCCCCCATTCCACAATATAAAAAACCCCAGGGTGGTGGTCCCCGGGGATGGGGGGGCCCCCCATTAAATTAAAAATGTTTTCCCTGGGATTTTGCTCCCAGGGGCTAATTATTAAACAAGCGCGGGAGCCTGCACTTTGTTTTTATTTTATTTTTATGGCAGGATCCGCGCACCCCTACGAACGTTTAGTTATTTAAAAAAAAATGTTGGGGCCCTGGGGTTCCTTGTGGGACCCCCTAAGCAGCTCTAGAGGGTCAGGGTATTTCTACCCTGCCCCCTTTATACATTTTGCCCACTGATTTCATGAGCCTCGCTTCTACTGAGGCACAAAATGCTTGCCAAAACTTCCTGGTTTGGAGTGTTGACAGCCAATTAGCATGCAGCTCGTGATCGGAAGGGTGCACTCAGGGTGTGCTCAGGGTGCGCAGATCCACAGCGGCCATAGATATTTATGTGATTTTACTTTTGATTTTCTCCGCAACTACTAAACTGATTCACACCATTTACACCATTTAACCAAAAGACATGAGTGTGACCCAAGGGCTACCTTTCTGCCAAATTTGGTGTAATTCCGTTCAGAAGTTCGGGCTGTAGCTGTGACTAAGTGTTCCTATGAAATTTGCATGGGGAAAACATGTTTTGGACACCCCTTTTTTCTCGGCTCCCGCTTGACGAATCACCCCAAGAATTTCATGATAGGAGCGGACCGGAGCACTCCACCAGTTTTTAAAATTTCGCGAAGATTAATCAACCGGCGCAAAAGCTATTCCAAATAGAATGTTGCAGATTCCCTATGGATAATAGGTCCTAACTATACCTACCTACTGGTGACCGCCATATTTGTTGATCCTCAACTCCAGAAGTACGGAGCTTCGCCACGGCGGTCCTGGACGGGCTCCGGTTTCCCATATATTACCGAAATACCTCCACCATATGTCATGAAAGAAATCCAGGACTTTCAAAGGTGATGTTTTGAAGGTTTATTTCAGTCAAGGGAGCGCCTCACCAATGCGTTTCGCTATAAAGCTTGTTTACGGTTTGGCAGAAAACTTTATTGCAACCTCTTAAATTGAAACGCTTCATCACCTTTGACAGTATTGGATTTCTTTCTTTCACGACGTATGGTGGAGGCATTTGAATTATATATATATATATATATATATATATATATATATGTGTGTGTGTGTGTGTGTGTGTGTGTGTGTGTGCGTAAATATATTTCAAACAACACGATGGGTCCTTCCGGGATCATTGCTCCCTCGTCAGGTGGCGCATAAGTTCGGTGGACCTCCCAGCCGAAATTTTTTAATCCATCCACAATTTGCTTCAAAGCAAGATGCGCACTCAAAGAGTTACAAGCAAGAGTTTATTCCTGATTACACACTACGGGTTTCGACACCACTTGTATCTTGATCACACGTTAAACCACTCTGCTGGGGGTGCCATGTTATATACAAACATTAATGTAAACACAAATGAGGCAATTGTAAGGTCATGTGATTCAGATCATAACCACAACCGCCATCTTGGAGTGTGGTAGATCTCACTAAACAGGCAATGGATTTACATCATTTACATTTTTTCCGAATACTTTTACTTTGTGATGACCCTTTAATAACGGGATTTACTCACTAAGTATTCTACTGTAATCAGTAAATGGAAATAACGCATATTTGGACAATCTAATTTGTTGAACAATCGTCCAACCACACAGGAAGGAAACTTCTGGGAACAGTCTGCTCCATGCCCTCAGTGCTCATCCTGATCCTCTCAAATGGAGCATTCCATATGGAGAGTTACTGAGGGCAAGGAGAAACTGTAGCAGCAAGGAAGGATTTGATGCAGAACTGGAGATCATACTTTCCAGATTCAGAGAAAGGGGGTACCCCGAATGGGTGTTGAAGAAGGCAGTCCAAAAAGCTGAAGCAATTAAAAGAGCAGACACCCTCATACCTAAATCTGGTAATTTAGATGAGAACAAGGTGACACGCATCATCACTACTTTCAATAACAAATCTAGAAAAGTCCAAAAGATCCTAGCCGATAATTGGAAAATTTTAAAATATGACAACATAGTGGGCCCACTATTGAAAGAGAGACTTCAAATCACATACAGAAGGGGCAAAAACCTCAGGGACATGTTGATAAAGGGAGACATCACCGAAAATAAAAAACAACATGTACAAGGTCTCAAGGGCTTTTACCCCTGTGGCCACTGTAAGGCCTGTAAAACCAGTGTCATGGTGAAAGAGGTAGAAATCCCTGGAAAAAAAGAACGAAAAGTAATCAAACTATTTTTGTTATGCAATACCAAATATCTCATTTACGTGCTTGAATGCCCCTGTAAAAAGAAACATGTCGTCAGCACGACATGTGTGGCTAAAAAACGTATCCAAGAACATTTAAGAGCAATCACACATGTGGATAATAGATATCCAATACAGAGACATTTTCACGAGTACAATCAATCAAACAATGCCCTCCTCAAATACTTTGTGGTAGAACAAGTTAACATAGGAAGGAGGGGTGGAAATCATGAATTGGCCCTCAGGAAGAGAGAATCCAGATGGATTATGGAGTTAGAGCCGAAATTCCCTGGGGGCCACAATTTGGATGAGGAACTGGCAACACACCTACATGATAATTAATCTCATTGGGTGTAACGTATGTCCAATTGGAAGTATACACGATCTGATATGTTCAATTTAATTTGAAGATAATGTACTGTGATACCTATGTAAAGAGACACCCCCGCTTAAAGTTTTTAAGACTTTTTAAATTCACATATGCTACAGAATCACTTTTTAATGGGCACCCCCAGCAGAGTGGTTTAACGTGTGATCAAGACACAAGTGGTGTCGAAACGCGTAGCGTGTAACCAGGAAAAAACTCTTTTTGGTTGTAACTCCTTGAGTGCGCATCTTGCTTTGAAGCAAATTGTGGATGGATATATATATATATATATATATATATATATATATATATATATATATATATATATATATATATCTATATATATATATATATATATATATATATATATATATATATATATTGACGCTCACGGGGAATGACCAAACAGCGGGAGGAACTCGCACACCACAACGGCTTTTCCCCAACAGCCTTTATTAGGTTCAGAACGCTGCTTTCACCGGTAAGTGGGCTGCTTCAACCGGACGCGTTTCGGGCATCTCCCTTCCTCGGCGGCATACAGTCCCTGAGACACCATGAAGCTCCGCCTCCATATAGAGCCATATCGCAAGCCAGGGATTGGCTGATCTGTATGATCGGATTGCGTTGCTTTGTGGGAGGTGTAGTCCGTAGTTACATGATTCTCAATGCACTGATTTCAAAGCTCTAGATGAGCCCCAGCGTGGGCAGCGTGATAATGTCCTTGTTGCAGTGTCCCACAAGTGAAGCCACTGGATGTAGCTTTGTGGCCTCCTTCTCTTGAGTGGTGCCTTCCCAGCGGCAGGACGGCCGCTAATTATTGACGCTCACGCCGTTGTGGTGTGCGAGTTCCTCCCGCTGTTTGGTCATTCCCCGTGAGCGTCAATATATATATATATATATATATATATATATATATATATATATATATATATATATATATATATATATATATATATATATATATGAAAATAATACGCTGTCTCTGCACTTTCCTCTCGGAGATCCAAAGACAACACGAATCCCAATTTCTGGCGCAGGCATTTATTTTTGGAGCCGCAAAATCTGACGCATTTCGGGCAGTCGCCCTTCCTCACAAGTCTGTGAGCTAGGGCGATCGCCCGAAGCGCGTCAGTTGTTGTGGCTTTTACCTTGAAGAGCCCTTTGGTGTACATGCCTTAACAATGCAAATTTCATTGTAAAGGCATGCGTGCTAAAGACTTGCGTGTTTTGCCGTACACCCGTTCAAAAAGGAAAGTAGAGGTAGACATACCCTCGGTGGAGTTGATAGTGTGATGGGAGAAAGCAGCAATTTCAAGAGGATTCAGGCCGAGAGGGCAATTTGAGCAGTGTGGTTATGCACCAGTATAGTAACATAGAACTAGAGACCCAGGTAAGGTCATACAAGCAGGAATAGGCAGATAAGAAAATATCCAATTGTAGCAGTTTTACTACCAACAAAAAAAATCAGTATAGCAATAATCACTAAAGACCTAGGTAATAGGCACCATCAAATCAAAGGCACATTAACCACATGGAAAAAATTGTACCCTCCTGACTATCGGCCCCAATCGCTGTGGATCGAAGCATACTTTGGGGGCACACGAACATAGACCGAATGCTTCAGCTAGCAAGACACAATCAACATAACAAACACAATGCAAGTCCTACATTCTCGCTGGCTGCTGTACAGAGCTATTGTCTATGAAAGAAAGTTGTGATTTAGTAGTGCAGTTCTAGTTTTTTCTCTAATGTCTCGGCAAGAGCTGCCTGTGCCCATGCCAGCATCTGTCCAATGGCGTATGACATCTCACAATCTGGCTCACTCATTCTGCAGGGCTGAAGCATTCATGCACACTCGTTGTAGGCAGTGTGCTCATCGCAGGCAGCAAGGCAGATACGTCCATAGCTGATGTTTCAAAGCCATCCAAAAACCTGTCCTTGACATGAAGTTCATCACATTCTCTGGACTGATTCCCAGCAGTGACAACTACTATTGCTGGGTCTAGACAGTAAGTCCCACTTCTCAAGCGAAGCTTCAAAGCTAGGAAACGTTTCTAGTTGGCATCGGTGTCAGTGGAAAAATCAATAGATCACGAAATGTTGTTGGCTCCAAAGAGGTAGGGGCTATTTGTCAGGCCTGCTATAAGGACTTGATTGGCCTGGTGGCCTCTCAAAAAGTGCTCTATAAGGCGCAAATGTATCTGCTGTATGTCAGAGTGACGGGTACCACGGGTAAGGGCATCGCGAGATCATGCGCAGGGCACACTGAACAGTCCCCCATCGCTGCAGCAGTGGCACTCTCGGGGGAGTCCACTGCTACACTCAGAGCAAAATGAGGAGGACTGAAATACTAGGAAAACGTCATGATGACATCAACTGAGGGAACCAGAGCTTCTGATCCTAGGATTATGGCATATTCAGTGCTCGGGTGGGCAGGCCAGACTTAGAGTCGAGCTCTACTGGGAAATCACCACGCTGCTCCTTTGCACACTGCCTCTCTTTTTCCGACCTTATTCAGGGACTATGATTAAATACATTTAAAAAATATCCCCCTGTATATTTGGAATGTGTTACCCCCTTGTAGCTATTGCACCTCCTGCACCACAGCTATTAAGACCGTTTGTTTCAAGAACTGCTAGTGGCCTAAATTCTACTCTGCTGGCATGCTAGCCATTTAATGTCAGTGCTCCAACTGGTGTTGAGAGTAATCTGCTGGCCTGCAAGCCATTTAATGTAAGTGCCACATCTGGTATTGGGAGTGAAAACAAGGGTTTAAAGAACTATTACACGTGTATGTATCCATAGCTAAACCGGTGATTGTGAAGAAAAGAAAATATGACTGAACCTTTCCGCTCCCTCCTGGCAATCAAGGGACATTTTCTCGCATTTTAGCTCACCTCGCTCAATTGAGACTAAAGTAGAATAAACTCAATGTATGTGCTATTTTCTTGCTCTGACTTGGGGAACGAAGCCAGCGAAAGAATACCTTCTCATGCTCAAAACCTAAAGAACAAAATAAGTCAGAGCCATTTTATGGCGCGCAAGGTATATGATGGTGACCCTCTGCTGTACATTGCCTTGATATTTTCCCACCAGGCGGGAAGAATAAGTGATTTGCCCAGAATCACAGTGTGAAAGGACCTGTATTTGACTTCATGTCACAGGCTCAAAACCCAGCGGGTCCCCCCAGTACCCCATCCATCTGAGGTCAATAATGATATTGTACATTGGTATTGGGTTGCTATTATGTTAGATCAACTCAACTCAACTAAAGGTGTCTGCATCAACATGCAGCCACATTCTTGTCACCTATTAACACCACCACAAATCCGTTTTCCAAGAGCAGCGATAAAAAGTATTTTCAACAAACACTGCACTATTTTCAATCAAGGAGTTTTAATAACACCATGCAAAACATGTGTGTGCTGCTGCCCCTTAACTTTAAGTTAGCGCCCCTGGTGAATGGTGAAATGGTCGTATTTTTGGCCCTAGAAAATGCCCCTGGCCATATTAAGGAAATGACATCCAATGTTCACTTTAAGGAACTTTAAATGGCATCATGCGATCATAGAATGACTTCAAATCGTCTGCCATCATATTTCGACTGCCACAAATAGGCAACCTTTACACTCGTTTACAACTGGTGACCACCTGTTGCAAAGTCAGAAACTCTGGCTGTTAAACAATATGCTCTCCACATAGCAATGTCAGATTCCTCTCAGTCGCAGGGGAAATCTGGGAAGTCTCTCCCCCACTACCCCATCACGTGTCATACTACTAGCCCAAGAGCCTCTTTTGGCCACTCCTCGAAGCCATGTGCTATTGCACAGCGGCTACCATAAGAGAGCAGATCAACGCCCTGCTCACTATTCTCAAAATGGTATTATGTAAAATAGATTAGAAGAAGCTGATAATCAAAGGAATTAAACCCATGACAAAACATTTTTATAAACAGCGGCCCAGTGAAGAGCTTTGTTTTTTAAAATTGGAATGACAGCCCCCGGGGGAAGTGAAGGTCGCAGACCAGTCTTCCCCCGGGGCAATTTGCGCAAGGTTGGAAGGACAAGGTGTGGGAGGGATTTAGAGTAGTGGGGAAGGGGCGGGAGTTTAGGAAGGTATAAAAGGTGTCAGGAGAGGAGGATCCGGCCTCTTCCTGACACCTTAGAACCACTGGGAGGTTTAGAGAGAAAAGTTTTTCCACCCAACCACTCTACAGATTTTAGGTGGAGGGCATGATATTAGGTTGGTCTTAGCGTGCCAATTTAGGGCAGGTTGCATGGTAGCGACGTTGCGGTACTTTGGAGGGGTGGTGAGTCACATACGGGCGGATCCACCCCTTGTGGGGGAGAACAGTACACGGGTGACTGATAGAGGAGCGCGGAAGCTATGAAGGAGATTCAACAGAGGATGCTTGGAGGGCAAGTGAAGGTGAGAATGGGGAGAGGAAGGAGGTCACCAGGTTAATGGGGAAGAGTCAAACAGGTGAGATGGTTTTGAGAAGGATGAATGGAGAATGAGTCGGTATGGGGATGGGAAAGTATATTTATTGCATTTATGTACTGTTTAATAAAGTTTAAATGTTTGCAACCTTGACCTAATAAAATGGCCTTTTACGCTTCAAGTAACAGCGTTGAGTGTAGTTATTGCGTGAACCATATTACCTGCATAATGAATTTTGGTTTGTAAAGTAGGAGCCCAGCTACGATTTAAACTTGTAACAAAGCACTTTTCCCAAAAACAATGCGTTGCGCGATACACACTAACAACCCTATGAATTGCAGGAGAGACTCTTCTTTAATATCCCTGAGGTCCTTTTCATCACCAGTTGAGAAACCAGGACACAAGGAAACCCAAATCCCCCATAAGAGAAAGACATCGCACCCATGCTGCAGCCAACCAGGGTCCCTGAGCCCGCATACCAAAGAGGTGCTTTACAACAACAATGAACGTAGACAATAATGTTGATCTCAAGCGCCTCTGTGCAAAGCGTGTACTTTGAAGGCACACCAAAGACGATAGTGTGATACCGGGACCATGCGCCCAGCTATCATAGTGCCATTACCTTTTATTTATTAAATTACTTAAAATTGTTGCGCTATATTATGTGGCATAACTTAAGAACATTAAATGGAATAAAAAAAGCCACCTCTATTAATTCACTATAAGGAAAATCAAATAAGCATGGGCGTAAAATCCGTTCCGCTCGCGGATTTCGCAGATTTTCGGTAAATTCGCAATCCGCGAACTCTTGCGAATTTGCCAAAAATCCACAAAAGTGCACGCTGCGGATTTTTTTGCTTGGTGATACAATTTTGCTGTGCGCGGCGTTCACTTACTGTCATTTAGCGTTTGCCGAGTTGTTTTTCTCGATATTTTGCGAGTGCTGCGCCATTTTGGATCTTGCTGCGGGATCCCGCGGGAATTTGGCGACCGCGATTACGTCATCGCGGCTTGCCACCTTGCACAGCGAGAGTTTGTCAACGCGAGTACGCCATGATCACGTATCGCAGGAGTTCGCAATTGCGAACACGTAGATGTGGCGGGCAGCAACAATCTCGCACTCGCGAAATTACAAAATTTTAAATTCTGCACAAGAATTCCACCAGCAAGCAGCATAAACCTTCTGAAAATGATGATTTTTATCAGAATACCTCCTCAGGTTGACATTTGCCTGCACTTTTTATTGCAAGGAGTCCATTTTGTGGATGCTGCTGGATATTTGGATTTGAGGCCTTTTTGACTTTCTTTGGATCACTTTTGGATTAGAAATTACACAAGTATGTTTGTTTGGGGCATTACAGTTGCTGCAACTACAATTTTGGAATTTTCGATTTTTGGGCTGTTGTTGGGGCCTTTTGCCCAGGGGTAGTGAGTGGTGCATGGACTAAGTCTTTCTGTGGGGTCTCTTTAATGTAAACATCATGGAAGGCATGGATGGCATGGGATTGTGCTGATTTTTGTGTGTTTTTCGATTTTTTTGGCTGCTGTTGGCTGTTGGGGCCTTTTGCCCAGGGGTAGTGAGTGGTGCATGGACTGAGTCTTTCTGTGGGGTCTCTTTAATATAAACATCATGGAGGGCATGGATGGCATGGGATTGTTCTGATTTTTGTGTGTTTTTCGATTTTTTGGGGTGTTCATGGGGACTGGCCATGTGGGTGGGGGCCATTTTGAGTGCTGGTACAGGCAGGCCCTGGCCATGTGCTGGGAGGCAAGGGGCCATTTCGAATGCAGGCAGTGTTCTCAGGCCTGCACCCATTTTGCCTAGCTTTCATCCATTATGCCCAGGGGTAGTGAGTGGTGCATGGGCCTAGTCTTTCTGTGGGGTGTCTTGAATTTAAACATCATTGAGGGCATGGATGGCATGGGATTGTGCTGATTTTTCTGTGGTTTTCGATTTTTTGGGGCTGCTGTTGGGGCCTTTTGCCCAGGGGTAGTGAGTGGTGCATGGACTGAGTCTTTCTGTGGGGTCTCTTTAATGTAATCATCATGGAGGGCATGGATGGCATTGCATTGTGGTGATTTGTGTGTGTTTTTCGATTTTTTGGGGTGTTCATGGGGACTGGCTATGTGGGTGGGGGCCATTTTGAGTGCTCGTACAGGCAGGCCCTGGCCATGTGCTGGGAGGCAAGGGGCCATTTTGAATACAGGCAGTGTTCTCAAGCCTGCACCCATTTTGCCTAGCTTTCATCCATTGTGCCCAGGTGTAGTGAGTGGTGCATGGGCCTAGTCTTTCTGTGGGTTGTCTTGAATTTAAACATCATTGAGGGCATGGATGGCATGGAATTGTGCTTATTTTTCTGTGGTTTTCGATTTTTTTGGGCTGCTGTTGGGGCTTTTTGCCCAGGGGTAGTGAGTGGTGCATGGACTGAGTCTTTCTGTGGGGTCTCTTTAATGTAATCATCATGGAGGGCATGGATGTCATGGGATTGTGCTGATTTTTGTGTGTTTTTCGATATTTTGGGGTGTTCATGGGGACTGGCCATATGGGTGGGGGCCATTTTGAGTTCTGGTACAGGCAGGCCCTGGCCATGTGCTTGGAGGCAAGGGGCCATTTTGAATGCAGGCAGTGTTCTCAGGCCTGCACCCATTTTGCCTAGCTTTCATCCATTATGCCCAGGGGTTGTGAGTGGTGCATGGGCCTAGACTTTCTGTGGGGTGTCTTGAATTTAAACATCATTGAGGGCATGGCTGGCATGGGATTGTGCTGAGTTTGGTGATTTTTGTGTGTTTTTTGACTTTTTGGGGTGTATAACTGAACTGATGTGCCTTTGTCTTCCATTGCTTTTAGGTGCACAAGACTCAAAAGAACCACCAGTGCTAGGAAGAAGTCCTGCAGCGGTGTGTGTGTGCAGCATAACGCCACGCGATGTCACGTCTGGCCACAGACAACTCTGCAACTCGTGCAACTGCGGCCTGCTGTTCTGACCTCTGAAGAAGATGGCCCCAAAAAAGTTCCCCGTAGCTCCTCTAGCAAGAAAGTTGCCAGTAAGGAGCAGAAGAAGCAAGTTACAAAGGAGACTGGTGTGCCGCCCGCCACATTTTTGGGGAATTAAAAAAAAGTACGCCTGCAGCAGCGGGATCTGCTGGGGACCAGGCTGGGAGCAGCACCCCCGCTTCATTGGGCTCAGTGCCATCACCACGCCAACTTAAGTCCAAGCCCTTGAGTGCTGCAGAGGCAGCCAGTCTACTTCTTCAATCACCATCGACCAGTGATGTTGGCTCATAGCAAGAAAGTAGCAGCAATGTCCCTCAATCAACACAAGTTGTTGTAACTCATCTGACGAGTGTTGAACAACCACAGCCGCAACAACAACCACATGTGCAAATACAAGCCCAAGTACATGTGGAAGGAGAGGCAGCGCAAGGAGATGCGCAAGCAGAGGTGCATGGAGGGGCACAAGTGCCCACAATAGTTGTTCCTCTCGAAGTAGGGGCAAATCAGGAAATCTACATTCAAGCCGAGGTATCATTTGAGGAAGCCACTCCTTATCATTCATTGTCTTCCACATCCCTAGCAAGGAAAAGATCAAGGATGGTGTCTACATCTTCTTCAAGCCCACCTCCTCCTGATGATTTGGATCAAACTTGGGAACCACCACTGCCGTCTGAGAGTGAGGCACACCATGATCTGACAAAGTTGGCTAAGCGTAAAAGGAAGGTCCCCGAAAGTCTCATAGTTATGGAGTGTGATGACGCTCAACAAGAAGTGGCGTATACTTCTGCTGATGAAGACTCTCACGACGATGAGTCATCATACACGTCACTCCAGCCTCAGCGGGCATACTGCAAACAGACATTTTGACCCTAGCTCGAAAAGCTGCTGAGCGTGATGACGAGGAGGCAATGGGGACACCACCATCATTGGAGTTAACTAGTACACCACCTACCGCTTCCATATTTCTTTCTCGCCAGAAGGGACCTCCATCCACCTCGACCTCAATTAGTGGTGGTGCAAGTGCACAACGTAGTAAAGTTCGGTAACACACATCCTCCACTTCATTTGGCATTAGCAACATGACCACCACCCACAGACATTTCAAGTCCTCAGTTTGGGACTTTTTAGTGTTTGCCCAAAAAAGGAAAACATAGCCATTTGTAGCATTTGTAAGCTTGCAGTTATTCGTGGTAAGTTTGGTACCAACTATGGTACTGGAGGCCAGAGAGGTCATCTTGAGAGACACCACACTGTCCAATGGTTTGCGCACCTAAAGGAGATCAAGGAAGCCCGAATTGGAAGTCAACAAACTGTATACGTTGATGTTTCATCTGATGATGACGAGGAGGAAGAAGCGTCAAACACTTCACTTACACCCAGTACCCCCATCAGCAGACCCCCTGTGAGCCACACTAAGAGTGTGGGAGAGAGTGAGACACCAATGCGAAAAAGTTCATCATCGAGCGTAACTGGGTCGAAGAAGTCCTCATCATCCCGTAAAATGGTCCAGCCCACCATTAGAACTATGTGGTTTTCAGAAGCGCCATTTGATCGCAACCACCCACTGACACGTCTGTATAACACTAAGCTGGCTAAAATGCTAGCTCTGGACCTTCTCCCTTTTTCTTTTGTTGAAGGGGTTGGTTTTCTAGAATTAGTGGCAACGCTCAGCCCTAAATGGAAGGTTCCTAGCCGGTTCTATTTTGCCAGAGTTGCGGCTCCAGCACTACATGAAGATGTGCTGGAGGTGATAGGGGCAGCTTTGCAGAAGAGTGCTGTTCACACTATACATCTGACAACAGACATGTGGACCAGTAGCGCAGGCACTGATTACATGTGCATCACTGCACACTGGGTCTCTTTTTCAGGGGTTAAAGCAAAGCTAAACACAGGTGTTGACCCGGACAACGTTTTTAAAGCTGCTCGGAAACATGCAACACTAGCCATGTTTGGCATGGAGAAAAGTCATACAGCAGAAAACATTTTGAAGGAGTTTAACACAAATGTCTTTCAATGGCTGTCCCCAAAAAAACGCACAATTGGTTATGTTTCCACGGATAATGGCACCAATGTAGTTAAGGCCATGGAACTGGGTAAATATTTCAGAGTGCCGTATTTGGCGCACTGTATAAACCTGGTTGTTAAAAAATTCTTGAGTGAAGAAAGTCCAGTGTGTGAGTAAGTGACCACCTGCTGAAGAATGTGCAACCATTTCAGCCATTCTTTTAAGGCCCGGAAGCATCTGACGGGCCTGCTACATGAACGTCGAATGCCAGTGAAAGCACTCATCCAGGAGGTGCCAACACGTTGGAACTCAACCTTCTACATGCTTGAGCGTCTGTATGAGCAGTTTACGGTACTTGATCAGTATTTCTTAACACTGGGTACAGCTCAGAAGGACCTGAGGCTAGATGCAGCGCAATGGGAGCTAGTTAAAAGCCTGACAGACATGCTTCGTCCTTTTGAGGTCTTCACGCGTGCAGTCAGTAGGGAGGACTGTAATGTGGGAAAAGCTATCCCATTGTTGCGCATGCTGGAGCACCAACTGAAGGCGGTGTTTTCTATGTTTCAAAAAGATGAAGAAAAGCAAGAAGCTTTTGTTTTGGCGGAGAAATTATTACAGCACCTACTTGGTGATGAACGTCTTCAAATGATCCACTCAGAACAGCATTACATTTGTGCTACTATTCTGGATCCACGCTACAAAAAGGCACTGGCAGGCAGAGCATTCTTTGCTTTTGGTGAGACAGATGTTATAAAGTACAAACATTGGCTAGCTGTGTCAGCCATAAGGTTTGAAAGAGAACGACAGAAAATTGAAGGAAAAGGCAGTACATCAGCATCAGCAGGCCATCCCCAGTCAAAAGAATCCCCTTCTGCACCTGTGGCTGTGGCAGAAGTGACCTCTCAGCCGGTAAAGACACAGGCAACCAGATCATCTGCACCAGACACAACAGTAACATTGGGTGAAGAAGAGGATTGGCTAACTAAGCTTGGGTTTGCTTCTCAAAAGGTCCCAGCAAACAGTAGGCAAAGTAGAGAAACCGTGGACAACCTTCAGTCGATGGTGCAGGACTATCTGAATGACTCAACAGAGGTCTATGTTAATGCTGACCCATTGGCGTATTGGCATGGGAAAAAAGAAATGTGGCTAGAGATCTCCAACATGGCTATAAACTACTTGTCTTGCCCACTCGCAAGCGTGTCTTCTGAACGTGTTTTCAGTGCTGCTGGTGGCATTGTAACTTGCAAAAGGACCCGCCTCTCGCCCAAAAATGTGGAGAGGTTAACAATGATCAAGATGAATCAGCACCTCATACCACCAGATTACAAAGTACGAGAACACATGCCAGAAGAAGACGAGGAGGACAGCAACTTAGATGAGGGAATTTATTCTCTGTTAGGTGACCTACTCCCGCCTGAATACGCAGAGTATGAGGATGAACTCTTATTCCCTGACACCGAGCCCTGAAAATGAGCCAATGAATCAATAACTTTCTTTTTCGTCCTTATTCACTTTTATTCCTGTGTGTCTGTCTTTCTTTGTTTTGCACAGTTAATATAATTAAAACTTTAATCACCTAAACACAAAAACAAGCCCATCAGCAGAACTGTCTTCACTTATTTGCCTATTGATTTGAAGGTGCCGCAGTCTGCATTCCTCAGGTTCACAAGTTCACAAGAACATGCTCCTCTATCCTCCTCCTCCAGACTCCTATTTCCCTCAAAGCAGAGGGCTAAATTACGCCCAATGAAGAAAGACTCTGCACTTGTGGGGGTGTTCCACTTCTTTGAGGGTGAGTTGGCGGGTCTTGGGGCATTGCTGGGAAGGTCTAATACCGGATAAAACTGGTTTGGACAAAATCAGACTTGAAAACGTTTTTGCCTTTTTGCTCACTATCATGTTTTCTGGGGCCTGTTTGGGGGCTTCCTGGTGTTTGTGGGTGGGTTTCGGGGTCTGGGAGCACTGCAGGCACAGTCTAATTTTGGTTGCAGTTGCTTTTCAGGAAATCCATGGTGGAAAACGGGAGTTATGACCTAGCTGCAGAGCGCGTTTGGGCAGAAGGCCGAAAAATATTGTTAGTATGAGATTTTCCATTTTTGCTCTTTGGCTGTTTGGGGGTGTTGTGCTTTTTTGCGGGTGGGTTGGCGGGTCTTGGGGCATTGCTGGGAAGGTCTAATACTGGATAAAACTGGTTTGGAGAAAATCAGACTTGAAAATGTTTTTGCCTTTTTGCTCACTATCATGTTTTCAGGGGCCTGTTTGGGGGGCTTTCTGGTGTTTGTGGGTGGGTTTCCGGGTCAGGGAGCACTGCTGGGTATGGATACTTTTGATTGCAAGAGGTTTGAAGCAAATCCATGGTGGCAGAGGGGAGTTAGGGCCTAGCTGCATAGCGCGTGCGGAGTGATTTTGGAAATTGTCCTGAAAATGACTAGGTCCCCATTTTTGTACTTTTGCTTTTTGGCTGTTTGGGGGTCTTCTACTAGTTTTCCCCTGGGTTGATGGCTCCGTGGCCATTGCTGGAAAGGTCTAATACCGGATAAAACTGGTTTGGACCAAATCGGAGGAGAATTTTTTTTTGCGTTTTTGCTGACTTGCTTGTCTTTGAGGTGCTCTTTGGGGGGTTCTCGGTGTTTGTCGGTGGGTTTTGGGGTCTGGGAGCACTGCTGGCACAGTCTAATTTTGATTGCATTTGCTTTTCAGGAAATCCATGGTGGAAAATGGGAGTTATGGCCTAGCTGCACAGGGCGTTTGGACAGAATTGAAAGAATCCCGAAAAATATTGTAAGTATATGAGATTTTCCATTTTTGCTTTTTGGCTTTTTGGGGGTGTTGTGCTTTTTTGCGGGTGGGTTGGCGGGTCTTGGGGCACTGCTGGGAAGGTCTAATACCGGATAAAATTGGTTTGGAGGATATCCATGCCGAATAGCCTTTTGGCTAAGCATGGGCGGAAAATCCGTTCCGTTCGTGGATTTCGCGGATTTTCGGTAAATTCGCAATACGCGAGATTTGCGAATTTCCCGCAAAATCCGCGAACGGAAATCCGCGAACGGGATTGGGTCAAAAGTTCAAGCTGAGTTTTGTAATTCTTTTAGAATGGCGCCAGCAAGCTGCCAGAACCATTCTAAAATAGTTACAAAAGTCAGCTTCTAAGTCAAGCTCTAATAGATATAGTAAAGCAGGTGCTGCTTAAATTCAGTTACACAATCATTAAGCACCCCCAAACTTGGGGTGATTAATGATTGTGTAACTTAATTTGACCTTCAACTGGAGCACCTGCTTTACTTTATCTATTAGTGCTTCCTGTTGAAGCTATTTCTAGCTATTTTAGAATGGCGCTGGCAGATTGCCGGCGCCATTCTAAGTGGGGCTCAGAGCAGAAGGGCACAAAAGTGGGACAGAGGGCAGAAGGGGACAAAAAATTAATGGGGCAGAGGGCAGAAGGGCACAGAAACAAGTGGTACAGAGGGCAGATGGGCATAAAAACAAGAGGGTGGTGGTGATTAAGCAGGCAAACCCCCCCGCGAAATTGCAAAGCGCCTCGCGAACACCCGCGAACACGCAAAGCGCCTTGCGAACCCCCGCGAACACGCAAAAATGAAAAAAATCTGCAAATTCGCGCGAATTCGCAAATTTTGCGGATTGCCAATTCGCAAATCCGCAAATTCGTGAATTGCCAATTCGCAAAATTCGCCCATGCTTACTTTTGGCACTTTTTGTAGCTTGGGGTTCGTTAGGGTAAGCACTAGCAGCAGGATTGCATGTGTTCTAGATTTTCGCAAATGAGTTCTGGGGTCTTAGAGCACTCGTGTAAATGTGTAATTTTGGTTGCAAGTGATTTGAAGAAAATCCATGGTGGGAAAGGGGGAATTTGGCATAGTTAAAGAAAGCGTTTGCCACTATTCCTAACTAGGGGCTTGTTAGGGTTAGCAGTATTTGTATTGCATGTGTTTGGGCGGGGGGGCTGTTTGTGGGGGGGTTTGGGAGTCTTGGAGCGATACTGGGTATGGATACTTTTGCTTGCTTGCAAGTGGTTTGAATACAATCCACGGTGGGTAAGGGGATTTGGGCCTACTTTTACTTTCAAAGTACGTTTTGTCACCAGTTTTCTACTAGGCCTCGTTTTTTGAGATCTGATTGGGGGTGTTCTACATTTTTGCGACTGGCTTTAGTAAGGGTCTGGGTGGGAGCACTGCTGGGAAGGTCTAATTTTGTTCTAAAACACAGTTTACAGTACACCTAGCTTGAGGGGAAAGATCCGCTAAATTAATTTGCCCATACTTAATTATGTTTCAAAAGGAGACTCAGACAGAGTACGCACTTTCAAAAATATTGTACTGTCTATTAGGAAACTGAAAGTGTGACTTTTTGTACTACACAGCGTACATACCGTATATTTATTTGTCAGTGGTGTTCTAATATCACTTCGTGTTTTTCCATCAATAATTACAGGCCGGACGGAGGAGCTTCGCGGGCAACCAAGATGGCCGCGTAAGCTCGGAGCTCCGAAGACCCTCCGATCCTCCGTATTGATCCTGCTAACTATCCTGTCCCACGACGGTGGGAATCAACGGCGGTGTTGATGCTGACGCGGCGCCCGGTCTCAGATTGAAGATCCGAGTTTCCTGGACCGAGTTACGCCGTCGTGAAGCCGACTGGCGACGACGCCATAGTAGCCTGGCATTGTTGGAGCTGCGACGGGGCCCGCTTCGGTGCACTTCGAGCTGAACTGACATAATTGCTGGACCCGGTGGCGCTGTTGGTCTGCCTGGCAGCTTGCCTTTCACTGCGGGAGGTGGAATGCACCGTGTGCTTTGATCGAGTGGTGGTGGTGTTGTCGGCTTGCCCCCTCTTGGATCGCATTGACCCCGTTGCTCAACATGGCGGGCAGAGGAGATCCAGACAAAGGGAAGCCTCCGAGGGTCAGCAGAAAACCCATCCATTCACAATCCACCATCCCTGAGCGATTCTCCCACTCCAGGGGATCGCTGGGATCATCGGGCCATACCAAGGATCCGCAACGAGACGTGTCCCCAGAAGATACGGAACCCACCCTCCGGGACGTGATGGGAGCCATTGCTGGCGTGAAGGCCGAGATGCATAGCCAACACGAAGCGCTGTCCAGCAAGGTGGATACCCTCAAGATTGAGCTTAATCTCATCAGGGCCGACCTCTGCAAAACCAACGACAGGGTTAAGTCACTCGACATTAAGACGTCGAGTTTGACTTCTGATATGTCGGACATGCAGACCGAGGTAAGGGACCTGAAGGCGGCTAATGTGGCACTTGCTCGCCGGCTTGACGATTTTGAGGGACGGGCACGGCGCCAGAACGTCCGTATTACAGGTGTGCCGGAGGGAGCGGAGGAGGAGGCTGTGGTCTTGTTCGTGGAGGACTTGGTGGAGAAGCACTTGGCGCCGGCTGGCTTGAGTAAATTCTTTTCGGTTGAGAGAGCTCACAGACTGCCTGGTGGCCAACCGAAGTTGGGTGCGTCCCCGCGCCCCATCATTGCTAGACTATTCAATTACCGGGACCGAGACACCATTTTGCAAGCATCGAGAAGAGGCGGCCCGCTGCGGTTTCAGAATGCGGACATCAACTTCTTTCCTGACTTCACCCAGGCCGTCCAGAAACGCCGTCAAAGTTTTATGGGCGTGAAACGGAGGCTGAGGGAGATGGGGTTAAGGTACTCTATGCTTTACCCGGCGAAACTGCGCATCGAACATGGCGATCGGACGGTGTTCTTCGATTTACCGGATGCTGCAGGAGACTGGTTGGACACTTTGCCTCAGCAACGGACCACTCCAGAGGACCAGTCGGAGGGGGCGTCAGGGGGTCCAGGTTCCCAGGAATAAACTTTATAATGTTGGCTTCTCTCTGGGAGGGATGCTGAGGACGGCATCATTCACTGACATTTATTTCTTCTTCTTTACTTCTTCTGTTTTCTCAATTTGGAGGGTAACGGGGGTGATAGGATGTCTCCTTTCTCCTCTGGGGGCTTTTTGTAGGTTAGTTTCTAAGGGGCGACAGGCACACTGCTAGTTGGGGTGGCTTCTAGTCTAATGCAGGGGTGCAGGGTGGGGGGTAGTTGGGTTGTGTGCTTTCCTTTTGCTCTTTTTTCCCTACTTTTTTCATGGCTAAGGTATTACTGTTTTGCTTTCATCATTTCGGTGGCTGCTTTCTGGGTGGGACGGCTGAGATGGGACATCATTGATGATGGGGGGTAAGACTTTAAATGTACTCAGCTGGAACGTGAATGGGTTGGAGGATCGTATTAAACGTGGTGTTGTGATACAAATGCATAAACGTTGTGTTCCGGACATTGTTCTCCTGCAAGAAACTCATCTTATTGGCAACACTTGTAAGGCTCTGAATAGGAAGGGGTTCAAAATGGTGGCCCACTCCGGGTTCTCTACGGGGTCCCGAGGGGTGGGGATAATGGTGCGCATGTCTCTCCCCCTGGAGGTGGAGTCCACGCTGGTGTATGATAGGGGCCGCTATGTAGCCGTGGTGAGCAGATGGGAGGGGCGCACCCTGGTTTTGGTTTCGGTTTATGTCCCCCCGGGGTTGCAAGCGGCTACCTTCCAAGATCTTGGTGGCGCCATTTTGGGTCTCCCGGAGGGGCTGTTGATGCTGGGTGGGGACCTCAATTCTGTGGTTTCAGGCACATTGGATCGTTTCCCGTCCAGAGATCTTCGCAGTGCACAATCATGGCTCCCGGACTTCATGAGCACCATGGGCCTCATTGATTGCTGGCGACTTCTACATCCCGCACAGCGACAATATACTTTCCATTCTGGGGCTCATGGCAGTCTCTCTCGCATTTATTATATTCTGACGCCCTCGGCTCAGGCACAGTCTGTCTCTAGTGCTCGTCTCATGGCCAGGGGTATCTCGGATCACTCTCCGGTTTGGGTGTCGTTTGACTTTGGCATCGTGGCGGCGACTAGGGTGGCGCCGGTCAACCCCTGGTATTTCCGCAACCCCAAGACTCGAGACCTCCTTGCTAAAGCTATCGATCTGTATTTCACGGAAAATACGGGCTCGGTGACGTCGGCCATTTCCCTTTGGGAGGCCTTCAAGACTGTCCTTAGAGGGGAGGCTTTCTCCTTGATAGCCGAGGTGCGCAGACGACGGGATGAGGACTTGGTGCGGTTGGAGTCGGAAATTGCGGACTTGAATTCTCGGTTAGCGCCGGGACCGACACCAGAGCTGCTCCATGCTCTCTCCCTGAAGCAGTCAGAATACAGGGCCACTGCCACGAATGCGGCCAAGGCGATGGGCAGGGAACTGCAAGGGAGGATTTACGACGCCGGTGACAAGGCGGGCAAGCTTCTTGCCTGGTTGGACAAGAAGGAACTGGCTTCTCGGGTGGTGCCTGAGATCCTGGGCGATGATGGACTGGTGGTTACTGACCCTCCTGCTATTGCCACGGCGTTTGCCGACTACTTTGAGACGGTTTACACATCAGTCTCCGCTCTGACCGAATCCGACTCGGCCTCCTTCTTGGAGGAGGTTGAGCTACCTTGTTTGTCTGACATTGAGCGTGATGACATGGACCGCAGTATAACGGTTGACGAGGTGGCGTTGGCGATAAGATCGTTGCGCTCCGGGAAGGCTCTGGGGCCCAATGGTCTCCCAGTGGAGCTATACAAAATTAAGGCGGACACTGTCGCCGCTCCCCTGCGGAATATGTTCCTGGCAGCTCGAGTTGCTGGTGAACTCCCGCTTGATCAACGCCTGGCCACCATAGTGGTCATACACAAGGAGGGGAAGCCCCGAGACCTTTGTAGGTCGTACCGTCCTATTTCCTTATTAAACGCCGAGCCCAAAATTCTGGCAAAGCTGCTTGCCAATCGGCTCGTGGGCGTGATTGCGGACTTGGTCCATCCGGACCAGTCTGGTTTCATCCCTCATCGGAACACCGCCCTTAATCTAAGAAGGCTTCACGCTGTCATGGCGCGAGCGCACATGCTCAGTGAACCGACAGTCCTTGCCTCGCTTGACGCGACGATGGCGTTCGACTCGCTCGAGTGGAACTACCTCTGGGCGGTGCTTTCTAAATTTGGATTCGGCCCTGACTTCATTAGTTGGGTTCGGCTCCTTTATTCTTCCCCGATGGCCAATGTGACGGTCAATGGTCGCTTGTCAGCCTCCTTCGCTTTGCGCAGAGGTACCAGACAGGGTTGTCCGTTATCGCCGCTCCTTTTTGCCCTAGCGCTGGAGCCGCTGGCCGCTTGGATCCGCACTCACCCTGATATTACTGGTATCAAGTGGTCGCCCGGCTTTGAGGATCGCGTCTCGCTCTATGCGGACGATATTCTTCTGTATCTCACCTCCCCTTGTCGGTCCTTAATTGTGGCATTTGACGTGCTGGGTACCTTTGGTAGATACTCGGGCCTGGTCATTAATTGGTCTAAGTCCTACCTATATGTGCTGCGCGGAGACACTCCGCTTCTCCCTAGAGGTTGTGCCATACAGGTCTCGCAACAGGGCTTTAAGTACCTGGGCATCTATATCTCAACGGATGCCCGGGCACGGTATGCCAACAACTTGCTCCCCCCTCTGGCGCGCCTTCCGCGGGACGTGGAGGGTTGGAAGAGACTGCCGCTGTCCCTGTTGGGCCGTGCGGCGCTGTTCAAGATGATGTCCCTGCCGAGGTTCCTCTATGCGCTTCAAAACACGCAGGACCCCGTGCCATCTAAATACTTCGGGAGATTGAGAGCCTGCAGCGCGCCTTGTTGTGGGAAGGTAGACCGCGCATTGCCGTCGTCAAATTGACCATTCCGTGGTATGACGGTGGTATTGCTTTGCCGGACATACGCCGCTACTATTGGGCGTCTCAGTTAGCTGCCATTAATCATGGCTTCTATGGGCCGGCGGTCAACCCGGGATACGCCATGGATCGCTGGCTCATGAACGACGGGATGTACTACAGAGCGCTGTACTCTAGATCTCTGGACCGGAAATTGACTGGTCCCACCAGGACTGCGGTGCACTTGTGGAGGGCGGTGACTAAGGCTCTGGGGTGGAAGGATAGGCTCACCATGGCTACTCCCCTTTATGATTCTGACTTATTGGGGAAATTTTGGCACTCTACGGGGTTTGACCGGTGGGACCTCATTGGTATCTCCAAGGTGGCGGATGTGATGCCCAAGGGGGACATCAAGACGTTTGCTGCTCTACAGGCGGAATTCCAATTGGGGGCCACGGAGTATTTTCGATATGCACAACTGAGACACGCCCTCACGTCTTCCTTGCCTGTGGGTGGAAAAGTTCCCGAGTCATCCCCGCTTGAGGACAGAGTGCTGGACGGCCACATGCCGGATAGTGCCATCTCCCTGACCTATAAGAAACTTATTAATGTACGAACGGATTTGTTGGTGAAAGTGCGAGACCTCTGGGTGAATGAAGGGATTGAGTTGGATGACGAGGACTGGCAGTCAGCGGTCTCCTCCCCTAAAGAGGTGGCCATTTCGGCCAGGTTGCGTTTGGTCCAGCTGAAAGTGCTCCACAGGGTGTATGTCACTGGCCCCAAGCTGATTCGTATGGGGCTCTCCCAGGATGGCCTCTGCAGGAGAGGATGTGGTGCGACGGCCACTTTCATGCACATTATTTGGGAGTGCCATGTCATCGCCTCCTACTGGGAGCGAGTGCATGCGGTTATGAGGGTTGTGACTGGTGTGACTTTGCCTGCGGAGGCTCGACGCTGCCTGCTGAACGTGTGGGGTCCGACTGACTATAATACTGCTCAGACCCGCTGGGTCACCCTGGGTAACATGGTTGCTAAGTGGGACATCGCCCAGAGATGGGGTGCCCGACCCCCCCCACGGTTAGCCTTTGGAAAACCAACATGGGAGAAAACTGTTTATGTAGCCCGGGGTAAGCCCAAGATGTGGGGTCTGGTCTGGGGTGCCTGGAATTCGTATAGAGGAGACATCTGTGTGCCCCCAGAGACAATTCAACCGGAGGTCCATCTCTCTCCATAGCTTCCCCTTTACCCAAGTTTCATGTGGATTAATCCTGTATTTTTGCTCCCCTTTCATATGTTTGCTTTCATGTAATGGTTATTTCGTGATGCTATTGCTCCCGCCTCTCCCCCTAGATATGTGCCTTACCGTTTTTCTGTGCTCCTTTGCCTTGCCACCTCTATCTTCTTCTTCCTCTCTCTTTCTTTCTTCCCCTTTTTTTTCTTTTTCTTGTCTTTCTCTGATTCTTCTTGTTCGTTGAGTTCATCTTCAACATTCTTAAAATTAAACCTGATTGCTCCTTTTTCTGTTTTGTACACATTCCCGAACTGCTTTACCATGCTGCCTAGCCTCCGGGATGTACGGCTGAATAGCGGTGTACTTTGTTTCAGTAAATAAAGGTTTTCCAAGAAAAAAAATAATAATAATAATAATTACAGGCCGGGTTTCAGTCTATTCAATGGGAAAAAAAGGATGAAGTAAGGCTTCACATTAGCGAGCCGCAATTCAGCATCCGCCAGGCAGGCAGTGGACAGGGTGTCTTCTGGTCACCAACATTGATGGACGGATCGTCAGCTGGAATGGAGGAGTCCCGCTAATAAGAGGAATGGTTTGATGCATGCAACTTACCAAATTCTACAGGACAACTACAACAACATACAGATACAGTATCCGTTCTTTTCTAATAATCTTTGAAGTAATGTTATTGCTGTGAACTTCTATGAGTGTGAGTCTGCATTTCTTGGATCTTTGCTTTTAAATTCATCCCTACAGCCATTCTATAGGTGTTACTTCTGCTATTTTTTAAACCTAATTTAATGTAAGAAGTGTTTCTCTGAGTGCAGAGATAGGCAAGTGAAAATTCTGCAGCCCTGTACTGTCGCATTCTGTCATTCACGGTTGTCGAAAGTACTACTTACTTTTCATTAACCATGCATGCAGTAGTGCATGCACTTCCTTTATGTCACTTAAAAGATTTATGGTTAGCTTTGTACCCAAAGATGTCTTTATCTTCAATTATTGTTTGTCCATGCTGTGCTTTTTTTTTCTTCTCTCAACAAAACTTTCCCAAAATCCTCCATTCCCATCCATTTTCCAAACCCTAACCCTCTTCCCCCGGGCTGTGTGGTTTTGATTGATGTGTGACTAAATGACAGCAATAATTCCACAGACTTGCTGGGCAGGATAAGGTCATAGCAAAAGGCTGGTGAAGGAATCCGAGGATATATTCTATTCTTACTCAGCTTGACACTCAGTCACTATTGGCAAAGGAAAGCAGAATTTCATGTGCGCCATCAACTTGATAGGTCATCAAGATTAGAACATCCTCCTCTTAGACGTGGCAAATTATTACGCTGCTGTGTCCTTCACCTTCGAAACTATTTGTTGTAGTAGTAGTCAATGTCAAAGAAATTCAACTCAAGTACTAGTTATACTTTCAATACTTTACCATTTGTTAGGCTACATTGTGGCACTGTTCTAGTGTACTGTCACCTGCTATATTCTCTATTGTACCGTTCTAATGCTACGGGAAGGACAAACAAGGTTTCATTTTCTTTTTTTTCAGATGCTGCAACTGCCACTGTGTAACACCACTAGTACCAACGCAATGATGACATTTCATCCAGCCAGGATTGCCAACCTTAATCGCCATTTGCCGTGCAGCCAGCCCTGTGCGTAGCCCTATTTCCAAACACAAATTACAGGTAAGATAAGCGTTTGGGGGGAGGAAGTATAATGGAGTATTAGGAGAGACGAGAGACTGACGTTAGTACTAGTAAAGTCCTAGGACTATTGAATTCAATTACTCTGTGAGAGGCACTTAGTTTTGAAAACATTTGGGCAATTAATTAAACAGCTTGAATCAAGATACCACTTAAGTTTCAAGAAAACAAAGTTACTGTTAAACCCCCACCCACCAGCCTCAAAAGCAGTAAAAAAAACACGTATGCTAAGATAAAGTTTAAAGTATATTTATATCCCTGACAAAAATATTCTCCCACAAGACCCAACCCACCCCCACTCCCTAACCCCAACGAATGTCCGTGAAAAGTCCAAAAAAGTGAAAAAACCCAACTTCCAATTCCCACCCCCCAGAAGTCTTTAAAAAAGGGGCAAGGGACAGTCTCATCCTACTGCTGGATGCCGCTGTTGACTTTCCGGGCCAGGTCGGAATGCTCCTTGCGGATGGTCTCGAGCAGGGTTTTTGTGCTGAGCAGCTCCTGTTCGAGGTAGGAAACCCTCAGGGTAAGGCGGTGCATCTGTTTTTTGCAACTGCTGTGGGGGGCAGCTGATTTCTCTGCTGCTCGGCGGTGGCGGGTGGCTGCGGTACCCCGGCTCCGTACCTCTGGAGACCTGCTGTGCTGACTGGGTGACCCAGGGAGCGCGTAGGGGGATGCAGCTGTGCCGGTAGATGTTGTTGTAGACTGCGTGTCCCCCTCCGCCTGGGCCACCAGCCGCCGATATTCAGCGACAGTGGCCTCCAGCCTCCATTGCCGGGCCGGTCTAGCCAACTCCTTCCGGTTTGGTTTGGAAGGAGCATCTATATGATGAAAGAAAGACATAGTCTGTAACCAATGTTCTTTAAAATTAATACAAAATGATTTAGCAGAAAGTTGTGTCACAGTAGAACTAGCAACTTGCAAGTGCAGTACATAACTATTGTGGCCAGTATCTATCTAACCTCTTCTTCACCCTTGCTCTAACATTAGTGGGAGTTTAAGGAATCAATTCTACGAGCACTATGGACTCACTCCATTAGAGTCAACTATGACAGTATACACCAGTCTTATTTTTCTTCTTCTCTCTTGTTTAGCAAAATTGGTACGTTAACTTCTGCAATCCGGCATAATGCCAGCGCAGTCAACTTGCACCCGAGAAAAACAGACGCCCGCCATGATGAGTGAGACAGACTTGCGTTACTGTACCAGTCCAGTACATGCAGGTGGTGATGCTCTTACTTTTCTATTACGGGTGGCACTGAGAATACTCTGTTACAAGGGCTACTGCTTAATTAATTTAACTTTCACCCTACAGTGCCAATGAATACTAGAAAAGGAAAATGAAGAAGATAAATATTCTGATTATCTATCACTGCACATGGTATGTATTTGCTTACATATGGGATGACTTTAGGTGCTTTGCTTTTTATTGAGTGAACAGTGATACATCCACACATGAATGACCGAGTTCTGCTAAACCTATTAACAGAGGTAGTAGTGAGTGGCCATGGTAATAGCCGGATATATGCTGTGCTTGCAATACAAACTACTGCTGCTATTCATGGTAGTATTCGGACAAAATTACAACTTCTTTTCCTTGCCTTTCCTACACTGGGACGGACGTGCGGGTGCGGTGTTACATGCTCTTCAAAGTAACACTTAGTTCATCCAGTGACCGTCTACTCTCTCTAGATACACATATGCTATCTAAGAGTCAGATAGTACCATGATCCGGGCATCCATCCATTCAAACTATGGGGCAGATTAGGATTGCAGATTTCCCGCATCCCCCGGGCCGGCGGAATCCACCGCCGGCCCGGAGGATGCGGGAAATCCGCAGCGGACTGAAAAAGACCCCCGCCAGATTAGGATGGCTGGGGGATCGTTTTTCAGTCCGCAGCTTTTCCGCCGCGTTGCCTCCCGTCCGCCGCGGAAAAGCACTAACATGGCTGGCGGTGTCTATCAGGCACCGCCAGACATATTTGGATGTCTGGAGGAACTTGCCTTTACACGGCGGCATTTCTGCCGTGCAAAGTCATACGGATTTTTGTTTGGGGGCCCGTTGCGGGCCCCCAGAGGTGAAGGGGGTGTGGGGGGTGCACATGGGGGGTACCTATGGTACCCCCCTGCATTTACCTGCACAAAGCGGCAGGCACTGCGCGGTGCCTGCCGCTTTTTGCATGCAAATGCACAACCTACATTTTTATCATTGCGGCGGGTGCTGCTTCAAGCAGCACCCGCCGCAATGATAAAAATACTGGATGTGACCGCCAGGGTGGCGGTCACATCCTAATTACCACGGAGGGACCGCCGCTGCCCCTGCGGATGGTCCCTCCTACTCTATGGTGGCGGACGGACTCAGGTCCGTCCACCATCATAATAGGCCCCTAAATGTCAATCATTCTTCTTCATGTCTCCCATCTGGACAAACCTTACATTTTCCCACGGGGAGCAGCACACTATGCAGTCTGCAATCTCAATAAGTGAGGAATATAAGAGCTTACCACTGCCCGCTACTGCCGTGGCAACCCGCACAGCAGTTTGGTCCAGCACTTGCTCCGCCTCCTTCCCAGAGCTTCCCTCTACCTCCGCGCTGGGCCCAGCACCAGATGTTCCACCTACAAAGTACAATTAAGAATGTTAGATGTCATAGACATACACCACTCGCTAGTATTTCGTCTAGGAATGAAGAAATGTGAATACAGAAACCAATCTAATAATTTGTGACTGTCTACTCTAAAGTAAAAATGTCCCTTTTTCCAGGGAAGGGTGTTGTCTTGCTGCACTTTTTGGCACAACTGATGAATGCTTGCTTTTCAACACGCACTATTTTCCTCATAACAGACAGAAGCTTCACTTCTAAGAACAAATCATTAGGACAAAGGGAAGGACCAATGATTCAGCACCAAAAAGAAAAATGAAAGTTCAGACCAGGTGAGGGCTTGGCTCGCCCACAATAAATGTGTGAAATAAAAAATTACTATAAGTTTATGTTTTATAACAAGCTTTGTTTTAATAAATATTTTTACTTTTAATAAAGCTTTAAAACTTAAATAGAGTCAGTGGTTTTTGGTCACGAGTGAATGAGCAAAAGGTTTTGCAATTTGCAAGCATGAGTCCGTGCCTCTGACACTTCTGGGCTCTGACTCCGTACTCTTGTCCTGCGTTGGATAATCATCATTGGGGATCAATCATCGATGAATTCAGGAGCTAAATGACTCTGCCACACTATCTAGTCAATAAGAAGATTGGGGGTTCTTCAAAGTTTGATATCACTGAGGTATGTGGAAAGTCTACCTGCGCCTATTATAATTGATAAACAATGAACTATTTAGTGTCCATAGTTCTGTTCATAGTTCATAGTTCTGCAGATTTGTCCCTGCAACAGTAGTAGAATGGATTGTCCTCCTATCCAAACCAAAAGTAAAGTAGTATCTTATTCTTTCTTGGTGGTCATTCACCTTTTTATTGTCGGTAATTGTCAAAGCATAAACATTTAGAAGATTTGAAAAGACATTATGGACAATCCCAGAGGACTGCACTCAGTGCATAGAGCTATTGCTGACTAGAATGGGAGTTTCGTTTTACACCTTTTGCCAAATGTGCAATCTTAGTTAGCTACACAGACAGACTAATAAGAATAATCTAGTAATACCACAGGGAGTCATAGTCGAGGCAGGATAAGAATTTAGATACAGTCTACAAGAAGATCAAAGACGATTTAGAAAAAAATTGAATGAGGAACGCTAGGAAAAAATAGGTACTCTATATTAAAATTAAAACATACCGGGGCCAGAAAAGGAGCCCTCGCCTGACCGATCCTGGCCTTGTTCAGCAGCAGCAGCAGCCTCCTCCAATGCCCTCTTGCCCCTGGAGCTGATGTACAACATAAAAGAAAGAAAGACCAGAAAACATGGATGATATTTGTCAACCAAATCAAACATTTCAAAAGAACAATAACAAAATATTTTGGCGAAATAGCAAATTGACAAGTATTCCACAGGATATATTGACCTATCTCATGTGGTCTACTATGATATTAGTATTGCTTGATTTGTGGACCGTCGACTTGGAAAGTTATGTAACTCACTAAACAAACTACTAAAAAGGTTCGCCTAGGACTGGCAGGCAGCAGTCCGCAGTACGCGAAGTGACAGATAAAGTCCATCGTGATTGCAGATCAGCGACAACACTAAAAAGTTTCCTACTACATTAACCAGTCATTAAAATACTCAAACTATCAATCCACCAGCACTATTTCTTCTTATTGCCAGGTGTACAAAGGAAGGACTGGACTTGAGTCTGTAGGGGTTGATTTAGAAGCCCCTTGCGGCTCTTTTGCTCCATTGTTGCCTGACTTTTGTGAAGCAGCGGCAGAACAAAAGAGGCGCCATGGTGCGGCGTATATTAACAACGTGACGCATATAGGAGATGCATCACGTTGTAAAGCCCTGCGCCATCGGGGGGCCTTCCGGCGCAAGGGAGGGCGTTCCTGCGCAGAAACGCATCCTAAAAGTGGCTGAGGGAAATCTACAAGATTTCAATCAGTCACTTTGAGGGCAGTGATGCGTGACTCAAACCCTGCGCCTGCTTGAAGCAGACTTACGGCTTGACGCAGCATTGGGGAGATAGGGCACCCCAGAGCATTGCTGGAGCTGCGCCATCGTTGCGCCCCAACTCCAGCAATGCGCTGCCTTTACGGCACAGATGCGTAATGCTTCGGTGACGTTTTGGGCCCATGGTGCGCCGCATTGTAAATACGGCGCACCATGGGTGGTGGTGGCGTGGCGCACAATTACTGGCGCATCCCTGCTATTTTGCAGGGATGGGCCAGTAATTAAAAATCTGACCCTTAGTGTTTAGCATTACGCAGTTCTTTAAACTACACTCATGCATAATTTCACAGGCCAATGAAATGTACACAAAATCGAAAACAAATAAGCATAGTAGCATCGCTACTGAGAAGGAGAGCAGTGCACCTGATATGCACAGAAGATTTTGAAATATAATTTACCTACAATGTAATCAGCAGCATTATTGCTCTTGGTGAAAAACAAAAATTTGCAAGATAATAACACACAGAGCAGGAGAAAACAGAGTAGTAAAGAAATAGATAATACTACTCACCAAGCCCGGGGATCACAAGGCCGAGCAGGAGATCCGTCCAACGGTGGGTGGCCTGGTTGTAGGTGCGCCGGACCCGAGAGTGTTGGTACATGGCCCGGCACACCTTCTCCCACCGCTGCCTGCCATGATGCTCCTGGGGAGGCAGCGCTGAACATAAAAAACTAGTGCGGCCACCTCCTCCGTGCTGAAGATCTCCCGGGCTGTGACTGTCTCCCCCCTCAAACGCCGGCACGGGAGCAGGGCACGGGGTGCGGGACCCTTCCCCTTTTCAGGATGCTTCCCGGCTTCCTTTACCATAGTCTAGGCAGAAAGGAAGCTAAATAATAAAGAAGAAATAGAATAGGGAAGAAGAAAACAAAAGAGTTAAAAAAGTAGTTTAAAATTAACCAAAAGTAGCAGAAAACACAAAAATATAGAGCTAGAAAAATAGAGGGATAGATAATAAGTAAAATAGATTAAAAAAAACTTCAAACAAGCAAAGGATGGCAGAGATTCAGAGAGGATACAGAAAGCATGCCCAGAACCATAGCAATGAATGAGAAACAAGATGGCCGCGCCCGTTCACGACCGCGTGGGTAAATTGCGTGAGATTTTCCTCGCGATCACATGCGAAAATGTACTAGCGAGCCGCACACTTTGCGAGATTACACATCGCGCCCGGAAACGGAAATACGTCATGAAAAGAAGATGGCCGCGCCCGTGAACGACCGCGAGGGTAACTTTGCGCTGTTGCGCTACAAGCGGTTCGCTAAAACGCACACAACCTTGCGAACTAACACGCCGCAAAAAAACAAATCGCATATTTGCACGAATTTGCAGCTTCTGAATTCGATCTTGCGCAAATTTGCGCCCCACGAATCCCGCGAAATTGCAGAAAAACGAGTTTTGCAAAACTGAAAGCACTCAGCAGGTGCAAAAGTTCAAACTCATCATTAGTAACCATTCCCTGTAGTGCTTCCTGAGGGCCCCCTCCAGAGTTCAGTTGCCTACTTGCAACTATTCTATGACCCTGCTCTGACCCTCACAGCAGGCTCATAGAATAGCTACAAGTAGGCCACAATGGTCCTGGGAAAAAAAATTGCACTGCAACAGAAAGCAAATTACAGATAAGGAAGCAGGTGCCAGACTGGAAGTTTAAATTCAGTGACACATTAATAAATCAACCCCAAATTAATTCATATCAGTTGAAGCAGGGCAGGTGTGCTTGCTTCCCCCCCCATAATCTACAGTGATGAACCAGAGGGTGGCAGTGATGTACCAGAGGGTGGCATGGGTGAACCAGAGGGTGGCAGTGGTGAAACAGAGGGTGCTATGAACCTGAGATGATGAATCAAACGTAGAAACAACATAGTCGTGACCGTTGCAAGCTGACAAGTAAGTTCGCAATTGCGAACTGGTACAAAACCCTCGCGAACTGGCAGAAACTCTTGCAAACACAAAAAAGAAATCCACAAATTCGCGAGAGTTCACGGATTTTGCGGATTGCGAATTCGCGAATACACAAATTCGCGAATGCCAGATTCGCAAAATTCGCCCATGCTTAGAATCAAACCCGTGAACATAGGGTTATGAGCACTGTGATCTAGCCATCGAGCTACGACAGGGAAATGCCAGAGCCCTCTTGAACTTTCTGTACACACTCGCCTCTTTTCGACAACCCTGGAGTCCTTGAAGACAACAACAAAGACAATGGCCTTGTTTACTCCAGAGCAGTGCTCATATATATTATCATTGTTTATTTATTTATTTTCATATATAAACCCGTAAAAATCCATTCATGATAAACGCCCTTTCAGATGGCGATACAGTACGCCACTGCACATCACACCGTTTGTATCCCTGTCTTGCCCCGAACCAACCTGCCAGATTTCAAAGTGCTCTACGCACACTTTATGCCGTCTGTAGCACTGTCTTGCCCCGGACCAACCTGACAGATTTTGAAGCGATATATCCACATGTTACACCGTCTGTAGCACTGTCTTGCCCAGGACAACATCATCATTTACGTACAATACACTTCCTACGTCCCCGGTCCAGCCCAGACGTGGGAATACTCCAAGCACTCCAAAACAATCTTAAGCGTGTATGACGTTCACACGGGAATACTCACAAATCCCGCCCGCCTCTAACGGAGTACATAACATTTACAGAATTAAGGTAAGCATGCGAAACTACCTGCAGCATTAACTTAAGCATGCAAACTACATGCAAAATCCCAAGCTGAGCAGCAGGGATACTCACAGCCCTGCCGGCCGCCAACACTCTAACAGCACAGCCAAATGCAACTCTCTATAGTTTATAAAATATATATCAACGTAAAACTTAATATAATGAACCTTTTTCCACTACGCCATGGCCCACTCTGACTCAGCTGGCCACACCACGTCAGCCGCTGCCAGGAATCCACATCAATGTTGCTCCTGTAACCAGGCTGTGGTCCTAGGGGACAAAGAGAACGAAACCCCTGGACCACAGACTTAAATACCTCTGCTAAGTTTCGTTTCCTGTTAAGTTTCGTTTTCCACACCGCCAGCCCTTCATTAACAATCCAGCCCCACCTCCTTCTCTGATCCACAGAGGAGGCTCTGCCCCGGGGCGCAACTAAGGGCGCCTCTCCCCTAGTCGCTGGGGCGCCTGTTCAATATGAGTGTGTATCCCCAAGAAAGGGAGGGAACTCTATCTCATTTTCATTCTCCATTTTATTGAGCAGGTGCATGGGCAAAATAGATCTCGAGGCAAAGCTGAATATGGGCAAAGTAGGGTATAGGCCTTATTAGCATTCCCTCTGTGTGCCCTTTTTAGGGAGACATGGGGAGTCATATGAATCCATCAGACACTTCACCAAAGGGTGAAGTCCAAGACTGTGCCTCTGTGATTGGGTCCCTACACCCCATCACAATTTATGCCCTGTAGGTATCTGCACGCTTGTTAGAGTAGGGACCATATTGTCTCTGTTTGCACCCTGGCCATTTTGTTTTTGCATTAGATAGGCCAGGGTACAAAAAGCACACTCCATTTAGATGTTTACCAAGACAAAAGAAGCTGCACACACCTTTGTTAATATAAAGTCCTGTTACTTTAAAGGGGGTACAAGTTATGTAAAGTGCAGGGCTAGCCACTCCGAGCTTTCACAGAGCCATATTTATGCAGGGCTTGAGTCGGGGTACCACGCGGGTGGACGGCGTTCCTCTACTTATTTTTCCGGGGGACGCCGTCCCCCCTGCCAAACAGCTGGACTTCACACTTTGGCCTCTCTGGGACGAGGAGCTCGGCACCTTTCGTGACGTCAATTCCTGTTGTGACGTCACTTCCGGTGACAGCGTCTCCCCACTTCTATTTTTAGGGCTTGTTCCCTGTGTTTATGGTAGGTAGAATGGTGTGATATAATGCCGATCACAGATAAGATTGTAATTGCAGTTCGTGCAGAGGTCATGTTGAGGAGAACACACCAGAGGACAAATTTTGTAGCAGCAAAATGATCACTCTGTGGTTGTGTTATAACTTTTTGTTACAAATACAAATCTTTGACTTTTTAAAGTTTTAGTGCAACCTATTTCCAATCATCCAAGGAAAAATATAGCACCACATTTTAAAATGAAACAAAATTAATGCGATCTTTCTTGACGTTTCTTGACATTACCTTTGCACCACCCCTTGGCTGTTTATGTACTGTGCCTTTTTATTGCACGCCATCCTTTCCCTCTCATTAAACCACGTCCATATTTTTTCCCTCCACTTCTTAGAATTGCCCTGAAGTCGGTGACCTCAGTAGCCTGCAGAGAATGTATGTGATTATATTGTCCTCATAATGGTAACCATGTGGATATATTCATTATTGCTCTGGGCGTTTCTCTCACCTGATTGTCTCTGAAATGCATTCCATAATTCAGTAGAATCTCGCTCTGGTGTTCAATCACTCCTACATTTTTGTTGTGAGTCTGAATCTTGTAGGCACCGTAGAGTTTTAATCATTACTACAACAACTATTAGGAACCGGTAACGCCAATAGACCTGGGGGCCGATTTACAAGCCCCTTACGTCATTTTTGCGCCACTTTTTGTGACACAGCGGGAGCCTTAAAATGTGGCACATTTACAACGTGACACATCTAAGGAGATGCATCCTGTTGTAAAACCCTGCGTCACATTATACCTGCGTCAGGTATAATGTATGCAGGGTGGGCGTTCACACGCAAAATAGCATTGTAGAAGTGACGCAGTGAAATCTTGTTCAATTCTCTGCACCACTTCTAGGACGCCACTGCATTAAAACCTTATGTCTGCTTGGAGCAGGCGTAAGGAGTGAAGTAGCATAATGAGGATAGGCCTCCCCATGCATTGCTGGAGTTGCGTCATGCTTGCGACACAACTCCAGCAATGTGTGACATTTGTGCCAACAGATGTGTCAGAATTTCTGATGCATATGTCAATCTTTGCACCATGGTGCACCGTATTGTAAATACGACCATCCATGGTGGCAAAAAGGTTTCTCTGGGTGGCGCAGGGAAAGTGATGCATCTCTACAAATATGTCATTTTCTTGTAAATCTGCCCCCTGGATTTTATGAGCTGACAGTGAAGCCGAAGATCCAATTTCACGTTTCTTCATACCGTTAGTTTTGTTGCTACTCTAAACTGACATTATTTTTTCTATTTGGGACAGATCTTTACAACAGATCTATAGACAAAAACAAATACTTTTTGAAAGAACTGTAGTTTCGGTTTTGCTTTGCAAATTATTTCACCGGGTATGACTACGCATAGTGTCACGTTTCGCGTGAAGGCGTGTGCAGTGCATTTCCTAATGCAAGTTTGAAGCATCAGGCCTGAAATCTGCAATGTCTCAGATACGATGGCTCACGGGGATGTTACTGTGTAGAACGGGAAGGCAAAATACATAGTCGCGACTGTCATGCAGGCTTAAAGTACTTTTTGTGTTAGACCGGACCTGCAACATATGAATGGCTGTCTGCCCGTTGTTTCCAATACCTCGCCCACCAAATACCATGTATCCGCAGGTCAATTATGCGCAGAATTATATTGTCAAGATTCTGAAAATATTTCAGGCACAGCAATGATGTAGGTAGCTTTGCATTTATAATCCTCTACTGTTCATCGTCAAGGCCAATGAAGAACATGTGGGAAAATAATATATTGAAAATCCTTGGTAGATGAGTGCCTAATGTTGTTTATATGAGTTAAATTAACAGCATGTTAACATTATGTGAAGTATAGCTGTTGAGATCATTTCATCTTTTTAATTTTATTAGTTTGCCCGGAACATATCTTTGTCTAACCAACATTTTGGCAAGTATTGATTAGTGCAGAGAGAAAATGAAAATTGTTATAGATTGTGGTACTATCTCTAGTATAGCATTAAACAAGCATTGACAAAACCAATATGTCTGATGTTGGTCGACAGCTTAGGACTTTGTGATTGCTTACTTTGTTTTTTCAAACTTTTTGCAAAACGTTATTGATGGGGTAGTTGCTAGGACCCCATCAGTCTAAAAAAATATTGTCTAGAAGCAAAACATTTGTTGTTCTCTTATGAGCGCACATTACCATATTAGACTTCGGTGCTTCACCCAACTACTCCGTGGGTGGATCTTTTCCTTGTGAAAAGGTAGACTGCGAGCGCTCACAGTGACTGAGGTCGGTTACCCTACTGCCCTATGCTGTATGCTGTAGTGGGTGGATGAAAAATGAAAATGACACTGTGAAAGACCAATGGCTGAAAGTGCCGATAAGTATAGTATGCACACATTTTTGTAAAATTAAAAAGTTTTGGGTAACACTAGTCCTGATAAAACACGTGAAGTGAAAGACAGCTGGTGCAAAACTGTGAGTAGATCCCGAATCACATTTGACCTAATACCTCTGTAAGAAAAAACTTAAATGGACATTGGATCAATTTGAAGGACTCCTTGGATTAGAGAAATCAGAAAACCTATTAACAGGCAAATGGCACTTTCTATTATGGGCTGATATCTTACCTTTGTGTGATTCAAGTGTGACTTATATGTTGGAAGACAGCTAAATGTGCTCCTTTAAAAAAAATTTAATTAATCTGCTCATTAACAAAAATGGAGATGCAAAAGTTCAAAAATTGGGAAGAGGAATTATTGTAACAAATGTTATGAAGGCTATTTATAATGCATAAGTTGTAGAGCACATATACAACGCTTGGGGCATCTTGGTACAGAATAACAGATTTATGTTGTTATTCATCTCAATAGTATCTCTTTTAGCAACCTTTTAAAGACGGAAACACTGGATTCAAACCTGTAACCAAGAGGTCAAACCCAGGTTCCAAAAGCAGAAGCATTGGCCCATCAAGCCGGGATAAGGCTCCACCCTCATCTCAATAGTACTGCTTTTAGCAACCTTTCAAACACTAAAAGACTGGGATTCGAACCTGTAACCAAGAGGTCAAACCCAGGTTCCAAGAGAAGTTGCATTAGACCACCAAGCCACCAGAACGTGATAAGATACCACCCAGTGAGGATATTCATATGCTACTAACAGGACATGAACAATGAGGAAGCTAAACGAAAAAAAAAGAAAGATGATCAGCAAAATGAACCACTTTATGACAATGCAGGTGCAAATGACATTGTAATAAAAAATTCGATGAGTTAAGTTTAGAGTACATACCAAAACAGACATCACAAACTTTGAGGACGTATTATTGATAACGAGATGAAATTAGTATTTCCCCGGAGCAACATGTACTAACGGATCAGCTGCAGAAAATATATTAGGAGAGAAACAATCATACAATAATCTAAAAGTTAGTGTTTGCTGAAAAATATCTCATTATTACTGCTAATAACATTGTCCCTGCTAATGACAACGAATGCACCGTGATGCAACACAACAAAATGCAATTTAAACATTTTGCAAAGCACTGACAGAGTGATGTCAAAATAATGTACAGGCAGTATGTAATGTCTCAACTACACTATTTTATCTCCGTTATCAATATGTTCTTTATTTGTGCTGCACCTGTGAACATTGTTGTTAATAGAATGAGGAAAAAAATTATATATATATATATATATATATATATATATATATATATATATATATATATATATATATATATATATATATATATATATATCTGCAAATACCTCGCAGCAGCGACGCTTCCTTAGCGAAACACGAGGCAAGGACCAACTTTTTTCAGCATTCTTGTATATAGATATAAATATTGCAGGGTTTCGGCACATGGACAGAACTATGCGCAGGAAACCAGGACCTCAGTGTGTAGTGGTGTACCAGAAAACTCACCTCGGTGCCCAGAACCCCAATCCGACTAGCTCATTTGTTCTCCATACTACAGCGAAGCTACCAAGGATTAGACATCCTAGAACATGTCACTCCGTCCCTCTCAGGAATCACAAGAAGAAGAACACTCTTTCATTCAAACACTCATAATTGTCTCCAACGTGAGTAAACAGAGACACAATATAGTTTAAAATGTTTATTTTAACTAATGTACTCTATTATGCAGTACGCAAGCCAATACTAGCAGCAAAATGCATAATAATAATATAATCAGCATGGTTACAATTCCATAAAGCGCAAAAAGGGAAATCATATAATAATGACAGTGGAAACAGGATGACAGTGCCTTACCACCCTCCCCGTGCTATAAGCTAGTGTATTTTAAGTACAGAAGACCTCTAGGCTTTGTCAGGGGGACCCATACCTCCAGGTTTAGATGCAAGGAATTACATCTCAGGACAAGCAACGCTCTTCTTCATTGGAATGAATCTCTCCAAGTGCCTTTTCATGCCTGCAATACCATATTTAAAGCACTCGACTTTCATTAGTGCAGCTGTGTTCGATGGTGTGTACATGGACGTGGGACTGACCAAAGTGAATCAACAGCATACATTGTTTTTTTGACCTGGAACATGCTGTGCAGACAAGGAGCACAGTGTACAGCTAAATGTGTGAAAAGCAGAGAGTTCTAATGTGAAAATACACCAGCAGCCTATCCACAGGAATAAAGCGATGTAGTAACGTGTGAAAAAGAGGCAAGATTGCTGCCAAGCATATACTAGCTAATGCTAACTTAGCAATGTCTGCAGTTAATTCTACAACCTCACTTCAATATATAAATATATAGCTAATGCTAACTTAGCCATGTCTGCAGTTAATTCTATGACCAAAGGTCGGAGGCTTCCGACAGACATCATAATAGGGTCCTCAGTACCGTAATTACTTGTAATGTGACTTGTTTAGTTTAAAGGCTAATTTTTGTGACTGTAATATATTCTTGTGACATCTTATAATTTGCAGAAAGCTAATTGAGAGAAGAACTTAGAGTTGGTGCTGAATTCTTCTTTCATGGACTTAATTCAAACTAGTTTTCCAAACTCTACACTGACTGTAAATAAATGACTCCTCTGGCTAGAGTACCAGCAGTAAGTGTGATTTGCTTCCATTGTTAGTGCCCTTCTTGGGGTCAATAGAACATTTCGCTATGTGGCTCTTATTGCTTGCCACAATCAGCAAGAGAAGAACGTATCGGACACTGTCAGGAAACACCTCACTCTCTACTCATCAGGTTCACATGAAATAAGCAGGAAAAGAAAGGAGGAACTCAGGACAGGCAAGCACCAGAGGGGAGGTTGACCATTCTGCCACACAAGGCACACTTGGCCGTCTCTTACTTTACTCCCATGGTAAAGTGGTGAGTGTCTATGTAGAAGGCCTTCACGGCATACATGACTACCTAATAATTCTATAGAGCTGAAACCAATTCTTGAGGTTCAGAGAAGCTTAAGTGAAGATAAGTCCACAAGAAGAAATGGATTAAGGAAATCTTGTAAGAAGAACAAATTGGCTAGTGGGACTGCACTTTAGCTGAAGCTTTTGCTGTGGGAAGGGATTGAAAAGACTGTCTACAGATGAAGGAGCAATCGAGGGAGCAAGATTATGTGGTTTGCCCCGCTATGAGCGTCTTGCAGTGAAGTTCAAGACTTCTGCCAGACCACAGAAACCAGTTATCTGACTTCATGGAGCCCTGCTGAGATCTGCCCGGCCACAGAAACCAGTCACTCGACCTCATGGAGCCCTACTGACCTGCCACATCCAGCCTTTTTTCCCTAAAGAATTCCAAGTTCCAAAAAAAGGTACTAAGGTGCTTATTTAAAAGCCTCTTGCACCATTGGTGCACCACTTTTAATAGGGAAAAAGTGAAGTACCAGTCGCACAAGGGGCTTGTAAATACGCCCCTAAGAGTCATATTTAGTCCCTGGTGTCTGATGGGCTGTAGGTCCACCCATGAGAGCTGGTAGACAATCTACCCTATTTAGAGATTGCTGTCTGCCTGCCATAGTGACTCCGATCACAGCACTTTATTTGCCAAGCAGGTACTCTGTTTCATGTGCCCAAGTACAAACGTTTTTTTATTAATCAAAACAAATTCCCACTGTTTGTTTTCTCTAAACAAAAAATAAAACGACCAGAGATGCAAGAAGGTTTCTCTCTGACCCTGTTAACCCTGCCATGCATAGAAGACATAGGTAGGGAAAGTCTGTGACTTTTTTCTCATCTTTAATAGGGCAGGATGACCATCACTGAGTCCAGTGGTGCATGGTTCACTGGGTCAGAGGTTTACAGTGGCAGAGCCAGCAGAAGATCTGCCACTATAAACTGGTGCTCCCTTGGCTTGAACTGCTTCACTGCTAGGCCTTTCCCCCCCAGGGTTTGTGGATTCCCCTGGAGGGAAACCCGAATTTAGTCAAAATACAGCTAATTATTTTTTTATATTTTGAAAAAATGGGGAAAAGGTGTTGCAAATGAAAGCATCTGGTATTTATCCCTGCATATGGTATCAACACAGGGTTTTTGGGGATGAAATCACCATTTTCCCAGCTTTCAGAGACTGACAGACTTTTGTCAGAAAACCAAAATTAATTGTAGAACTGGGTATGAAAGCAATAATCGATCCTGGAAATCTATACATTTTAGTAAAGTAGACAACATTCTGAATTCAGCAAGGGGTCATTTGTGTAGATCCTTCTAGGTTTCTTTATAGAAACTAACAGTTGGAAATAGCAGAATTTCAAAATGAGTCGAAAAAAACAGCCATTTGTTCAAATGTTTTCACCTTTAACGTCTTCTAATTATGACAGATGTTTAAAAAAAATATACCATTACATCCACTGGCCCTTTGTGGTTGTGGGGATATATAGGGCTTGTATGTTCACCAAGAACCCGACGAACCCATAGCCAATAACTGAGCAGTGGCTTTTATTGCGTACAGGGTATATAGCAATTCATTTGGGAAAATATATACAGTGAAAAATCGAGATGAAAGACACCTATGTGTTTCTGAAATTGGAACACAATATAGAGTTTATACCCAGTAGCTACTTGCACATTTCCGAAATTGTGAATACCCATACTAGCATCAGAATTATAGGAAATTTTTCAAAGTGACTTCTTTTTTCCACATTGTCTTTTATTTAGAAGGCAGAAATACATCGAAAGTCAATAGTTAATAACAGTTGCTCTACAATTGTGTTACCCTAAGTCTCCCAATAAAAAAAGTCCCTCACTTGTGTGGGTAGGTCTAGTGCCCGCGACAGGAAAAGGCTCAAAACGCAACGTGGACACACTTAATTTTTACAGTGAAAACAGAACCTTTTCTTGCAAAGTGCCTAGCTGTAGATTTTGAACCCTAGCTCTGCCGCTACCTAGGGAAACCTAGCACACCTATACGTTTTTGAAAACTAGACACCCAGGGGAATCAAGGATGGGGTGACTTGGCTGGCTTTCACCAGGGTCTGTTACCCAGAATCCCTTGAAAACCTCAAACTTTGTCCAAAAAAAAGATTTTCCTAATACTTCTAAGGTGGAACGTTCTGGAATCTGCGTCGATCCACAAAATTCCACCCACCCCACATTCCCAAAAGTCTTCTGATAAAGATTTACCTCACTGGTGTGGGTAGGCCTAGTGCCCATGACATACAATGGCCCAAAACGCAATGTGGATACACCACATTTTTAAAGTGAAAACAGACCCTTTTTTTGCAATGGCCTAGCTGTAGATTGTGAACCCTAGCTCTGCCGGCACCTAGAGAAACCTAGCAAACCTATATATTTTTTAAAACTATACTCACAGGGGAATCCATTGTGGGGTGACTTGTCTGGCTCTCACCAGGTTCTATTAACCAGAATCCCTCGCAAACCTCAAAGTTTGTAAAAAAAAACCTAATTTTCCTCATATTCAATGGTGGTATGTTCTGGAATCTACGTGGATCCACACATTTCAACCCAACCTGCATTCCTCAAAGTCCTTTGAGAAAAATGGTACCTCACTGGTGTGTGTAGGCCTAGTGCTAGTGACAGAAAGAGGCAAAAAATGCAACATGAAAACACCACATTTTCTCAGTAAAAGCAGACCCTTTTTTGCAAAGTGTCTAGCTGTAGATTTTGAACCCTAGCTCTGCCGGCACCTAGAAAAACGTAGCATACCTATACCTTTTTTAAAACTAGGTGTTAAAAACAGGGTTTTCCGGTAGGCTAGGGCAAGCGCCAAAGCGAGGCAGAAACCCCTGTTCTAGTCAGGGCGAGGGAGCTACACCCTGAGGATAACCCCTGCTCACCCCCTTGGTAGCTTGGCACAAGCAGTCATGCCTATCCCAGAGGCAATGTGTAAAGCGTTTGCGCAGCACACAAAAACAGCTGTGACACACTAGACACACCACAAAAGAGACTTCACACAGGGTTTTATAAAAATAACCTTTGTATGATAAAAACGCATTAGAATGCTATCACATAAAAATTGATATACATATAGATACTGTGCCATCTGGCACAGGTAGCAATTTACAGGGGATTATGTACAGGGCTGCACCAATCGGGATGCTGCTAGAACCATCACAAGTACAAACAGTAACTGCAAACAGTAACTGCAGCATGGTGTCTAGCAATTCAGGAACCATGCTTCCTCCCACTTCATACATACCTTTTGTGGTTTACCAAGATGATTCTTTCCCAGAGGCTTCAGGTATTGGTCAGGAAGTTGAGAGAAGAGGAAACATAAATGTTTACTCAGTTCTTGAGCCTTGGCCTTTCTGAATTCCTGCCGGCCTTCTGCCTTGGAATATTATGGGAAACAATAGGAAAAGTTACAGAGATTGAGTTTAGTGCAAACTATTTCTCCAGTGCTTGTACTGTTACTGACTTCCTTCAAGTTCTTTGGGAAGGTTGTGAAAAGCATTTGACAGTTTCCAGTTTGTATGCTCAGTGGGCGACAATTCAAGTTGTTTGTGATCCCTGGAGAAATCTGACTAATATGGATGACTTAGTTGATCGCCTTTTAAGAGGTTTCACTCTTTCTCGCCCAGCAGTAAAACCTATATCCTCTTTGAGATTTACTATTGGTTTTGAAACCCCTCTCTTCTTTCCTGTTTGTGCACCTTGACCTGGTTAACATCAAGTTCATTACAATGTTATGTTAGTATGAATTTGTAGAGCGCACGTTCACCCTGTGGTTTCTTGGCACTGTGTACTGCTGGGGAACCCGTCCTGACTTTTCCTGTGAGATGGTCCCTATTGGGCATCCCCAAGGTGAAGCCAGGCATCCCCAGCAGCGAGGGGGCCGTTGTGGAGATTAAGCAAGCTATTGCCCAGAGTTGCAGCGTGGGACCCATGGTTAGAGAGGCACCGAGGCGAGATTTATCGAGCCCACTGACATTGGTTCTGTACCCAGCCGCGTCAGGAATTGAACCCTGATCCCGGGCCGGCTTCTGCTTCTGGGTCCGCCGCCTCTAACTGGTGAGCCACACTTCTCCACAATGAAGGCAGTATTCTTAGTAGCAATAAAATCAGCCAGGTAAATTGGGAAAATTGCAGCTCTTAAGGTCAGAGAAACTTCCCTTACTTTTCTAATATGGGGCTGTCCTTAAGCTGGATTCATCCTTTGTGTCCAAGGCAGCTTTGATTTTTGATAAAAATCAGGATATAGTCCTTCCTGTCCATTCTGATTTGCCTGACACTCATCAAGAGTTCAGATGGCATTTATTATACATCAAGAGAGCTTTCCAAGTTTATTAGCAAGAAATCAAGTAATTTAGGCAGTCAGATTTCCTTTTGTTACTTTTGGTTCCTCAAACAAGGAAGATCAAGCTTCTATGGTTTGCATCAGTAAATGGATACAGAATGCAATTTTCCTAGTCTATTCTTTGGTTGGCACACCACTTTAGTTGGTATTCAGGTTGTTCTACTTGGGTTTATCAGCTTCATGGGCTAAGCTAAAGTGTGTATCTATATCTGAGATCTATATTGCAGCTCCTAATACTTTCGTGCAACATTATAAGCTTCGGAATGTTTTGGATGACAATGCACATTTTGGGCTTGGGGTGTTTGTTGAAAATTGCCCTTTTGGCAGGATTACCCCAGATTTTGTGCCTTCCTCCCCTTTTTCTGACCTCATTTTTGTTGGCTTTAGGACTATGTGCACTTTGCACGGATACCAGTACTAAAGTGCTATCTACTTAAAATATAGTAATATTGGCTTATCCAATACATGTGCCCAGGGCATTTTAATAAAATGCTAGTAGTGGGCTGCAGCACTGCCACCCACTTAAGTATCACTTTAAACATGTCTCAGACCAGCTACTGCAGAGCCTTTGTGTTCAGTTTTAACTACTTGCCAGTCCCAAACCTCCCTTTTATTACAAATAGATGACCCTTTAGGTAGGCCCTAGATAGCCCATGGGCAGGGTGCAGTGTATTCAAAAAGTAAAACGTACTTTTAAGTTGTATATGTACTGGTAGTAAAATCGTATTTTTTTCACTACTGCAAGCATATCTCTCCCGAAGGATATCATTGGTTTTGCCTTATTTCATTTTATAAGTGCAATTTTCAATTGGGAAGAGATAGGAAATCCACATTTGGTGTCTCTGGACTCACAATTTAAAAATACAATTGATGGTGAAGTTGAGTGTTAAATTGCAGTTCTGAAAATACCACTTTTAGAATGTTGGCCTTTTTATACTTTAACGGTTTGGTACTTTCTGCTTGTCGCTGGAATACACAACTGTGGTGGGTGACAGCTGGTTTCCTGCATTCCCTCTAAGCAGTCACACACAAAGGAAGGGAAGGTTCTACTGAGCAGCCATCTGTATGTTGATGGATCTTCCTGAGCAGGATGGAAGAGGGGAGCTGACAGCTTACACGTGAAAGGGCTGCGTCCTGTCACCACACAAAATATTACACACCCTCCTGGAGTGAGTCTGGAGTGAGTCTGGAACCAAGGCAGGAAAGGCCGAGTCTTCTACACTTCAAAGCATCTCTTTGAAGTGGCCCTACTAAAAAAGGTCCAACTGGGTATAAGTACAGGGCCTCTGATAGCACCAAATTGGAGCTCTTCTGGAACTGAGCACATTATACCAGGAAGAAGAATTACTGTATTGCCAGGAGAGACTGTCATTTTTTGCTGAATTATTTTGTTGTGTTGGCCTGCTGCCTGCTGCTTCTTTCCTGGGAGTCAGAAGGACTGTACCTGCATTTCAATATCCCACAACCTAAGTACTCTCCAAGGGTTTGTTGGCTTGCATCCTGTTTCTGAAGTCACAGGGATATCAAAGACTTAACTTTCATCTTCAACTCAGCACCTGGATTTTATTTGCTGAAAGTATTGCTCTGCAACGTGGTGCTGATCCAGTCCAGGGAAGTACGTTTAAAGTGCTGCATCTGCCAGAACCTGTGCATCTATGCCATTGTGCTGATCAGAACTGCCACATCTCCTGCTGCAACATCATGATCGACCCATCAATGTTGTTACAGAGACCAGCACCTGTGCGTCTATGCTGTTGCGCAGATTGGAACCAACGCAGCTCCTGCTGTGAGATTGCGCTTGATACATCACCGTTGTTGCAGGAACAAGATCATACTTGGAACCACCGTATTGCCTCCAGAACCACCGCTTTGGCACCAACACATCACCATCACTGCATGGAGAAGATTGACGCATCGCCCTTACAGCCTTAAAAAATGTAAATGAAAAGTTACTTTTTTTAATGCATCCCGTTTTCCTTTAAGGAAAATGGGCTGCATTTAAAAAAACTACTTTATTTGAAAGCAGTCCCAGACATGGAGGTCTTCTAATCCATTTGTTGTGTTTTTACTGTGTTACTGTGTGGTCTATGCTCAAATAACTTACACATTGTCTCTTTTGTAAGCCTGACTTCTCTGTGCCAAGCTACCGTAGGCTGAGTACAGGTTAATTTAGATTGTGTTACTGACTTACCTTGACTTGGATTGTGGTTCCTGCCCGGATTGAATGCATAACTCTGCTAACCAGAAACCCAATTTCTAACAGTGTTGGATTCTGCTTTGACCTGCACATTATTTGATTTCAATAAATCACCAAATATTTTCAGTGTGCAATTGTGGTTCTGGCTGTCCTTTTCTTCCCTTGCGATATGAAAGTTAATTTTTCTGCTGGGTAAGGTGTATCCTTATAAGTTCTTCTCAAGCATTTTTTATTCTTTTTTCTGTCCAATGTGGTGGAATCCACCTTATTGATAATGACTAGGGCAATGACAAACAGGATTAAGAGTAATGAAGATTACTGGTAAGTAATTGGAAGGTTACCCCTAGTTTCCTTGTCATTGTCACGGTCTATTTGTCCTTGTCCAAAGTACAAGGGCCCTTATTTATGAGGCCTTGCGTCAGTTTTGCGCCGCCGGTGCGTCCAAAATGCGCCTTGTTGCGCCATATTTAAAAAGTGACGCATCTAGTTAGATGCGTCACTTTTTAAACCCCTGCACCACATTATACCTGAGTCAGGTATAATGTATGCAGAGCGGGCGTTCCCCCGCAAAAAGCCTCGTAATAGTGACGCAGTGAAATCTATGAGATTTCACTGCGTCACTTTTAGGATGCCGTTGCGTCAAAATCTTGCGCCTGCCTCACAGCAGGCGTAAGACTGACGCAAGCCCTTTCACATGGGGCTTTCCCCATGTGAAAGGACGCATTGCTGGAGTTGCGTCACTTTTGTGACACACTCCAGCAATGCGTCACTTTTGCGCTTACAGATACGTCAGAAATACTGACGTATCTGTAAGTCCTTGCGACATGATGCGTCATACAATAAATATGATGCATCATTGGTGTCGCAAGGAGTGCGCAGTGAAAAGTGACGCATCGCTGTTTTCACGCAGCGATGCGTCACTTTTCATAAATGAGGCCCCAGGACACTCCAAAGTACGCAGAAAATGCAATTTCTGCTCACAATACTGGGTGTCATAAAAGGGCTAACAGGGTAGATGGACAGTTCGCTGAAGGTTAAAAACTCTAATTGTGGTACTTCTGATTTAGCTTCCTTCTCGGAAATACAACGAATACACAAGATGGGAGGTGGAGGGGGCGTTCAGATAAAAAAGCACTTAATGATGCCACAATTAAAGTGTATCTGCTTCCTCCAAAAAATAATGTATTGCTCCTCTCCTCCTAGAATGAGGCTGTAACAGGGCTATGAACGATCTGGCCTTACCACACTTTGGGGCATATTTTCAAGGGGGGTTATCTCCGCTTTTTTGGCTTTAAAAGCCAAGAAAGCGGAGATAAAATTATCTCCCTATTACCTAGCTGTCACTAACACCAGTTAGCGACAGCTAGTAGGAGATAGTGACCATCTTGGGCCCCGCTTTGCATGTCAGTGATATTTATCACTAATGACATGCAAAGTGGGCGTGCCAAGATGTTAGCGACTGAAAACAGTCGCTAGCATCACTATCTCCTATTACCAACTTTTGGAGATATTCGCGCTAAGTGCGATTTTTTCCAAAAGCTAACACCTGCCCTGAGCAGTTCTTAGCCATGTTATCCAATGGGAGGTGGATAACATGGCTAAGAGCATTAGCTCGGTAATGCATGAATATCGCTGACTTTTCAGCGATATTCATGCTTTGCAGCGATTTTTATCGCATTTGCGTTAAACCTTTGTAACCCCTTCCATGCTGGTGACGAACCCCAGCCGTCACGCTCTGCGGCGCTTGTGTGCTGATGACGGCTGGGGTTCGTCACGGCCCGCCCTGTTCTTTTGTTTACCGCACAGCGGCGGAAATGGCCCAGCATGGAAGGGGTTAATACCAAGGTTTATTTGCGGTAAAAATCGCTGCAGCTCAGCGGTAAATTTTTGTCTCTAACCAAGCAATAGCGATAATTATCGCTATTGCTTGGTAATATGCCCCTTTGTCCTTCCTCGTACTCTAAGACTCCATAACATCAATGCCCAGAGGCGGCTAAAGAATTGTCACAGCAGATCTAAATGGAGCCCAATTCCTGGCAGCAGCAGCTTGTGCTGTGCATCAGAGATATGAGGCACCTCGTTTCTGTATTTATGGTCTTCCCACCGAGCAGTCAATTTAAATAGGGGCATCTATCTTCCAAATTGTATGTATCAAACAATCTATCAGTCGGATCCTGAGAACCTGGGGGAATCTGTAATTATGTTGTCATAGTTGATTGTGATGAAAGTGAAGCTGTCACAGAGACATTTGTGAGACGAACCACACCAGCAAAAAGAGAAAAAAAAAACAGTTTTCCTAAAGTGTTTCTGTAAGCCTTGCTGCCATGCAGGACGTTGATAAATGCACCACCCCAGATGTACAGTGAGCGTTTAGCTGTTTAGGAAACAGCGAGATCCAATTACGTCTAAACTCATTCCTTTCAGCTTGTTAAGCTAAAAACTCCGCTCCCCGTTCTACTTTCGCAGTGACGACGTTGGGCGCTGTGATTGTATTAAAAAACTTGCTTCTTTGTGTGAAGAATAATTGAAGTTGAAAGCCTATCAGTAATAAAAGAAATGCCTGCTTGCTTACAGCCGCTATGCTGTCTGCGTTGGCGGTTACGATGCCAAACAACGACAAAGATATGGAAAGAACACAACATAGGGGGAACGACCTACAGTAATGCGCTGTAGAAAAGATCCCATGATCTAGGAATCTAAAACCTCTGCATCTCACCACGGGCGACTGCTTCTTGTTTGAAGTAACCTCCAGTGAGTTCGTTTTGTACTTGGACTGCTGTGCTCAAATCTCTAGTGCTAGGAAACCATTTTGTTATTTGAGAGCATTACTAAACCTTATGACATGTCATAAGTGTGCATGAGAGCTTTACAAAACCTTGTGACATAACATGTGAAAGGGCAGGTTTCTGAAAATTTAAATTACCACCCAATTCAAAACCCTACATTTGTGAACTTTAGAATGATTTCCTTTTTAATTCACCTACCGATAAAAGTCTGACTCAGTCTATTTTCAAATGAATGCCCTATTCTCAGAACCCAATCAGACTGAGAGATGATGCAACACAATGGCAGTCCTAAAAGTATGAACTTTCAAGATGGGCAACGAGATGCTTTATGTCACAGTGAGAGCCGTGCCGCAGGGATAATCACGACGTGATACATTGAACCAGTTAAGTGAGGTTGTCAGCCGCCTTGGTTTAGTTGCAAGACCCAAGCCTGCAGGAGCAGCACGCACAAGCCACTGCCACAGATTAAGGGACAGTTTTACAAGCCCCTTGCGTCACTTTTGCGCCGCTGTTGCGTCACTTTTGTCACCCATTTACAACGTGACACATCTAGGGAGATGCGTCATGTTGCTAAGCCCTGCATCACATTATACCTGCGCCAGGTATAATGTATGCAGGGTAGGCGTTCCCATGTAAAAAGCCTCGTGCAACTGGTGCAGTGAAAATTAAAAGATTGCACTGCGTCACTCTACGCCTTGACAGCGTCAAAATCCCTACACCTGCTCAGACCAGGCGGAAGGATTGATGCAGGGCATTTTACACTGGACCTACCTATGTTTTCTGGCGCATTGCTGAAGTTGCATCACTTTTGTGACAAACTCCAAAAATGCGTCACTTTTCCGCCAACAGATGCTTCAAAATTTCTGACGCATTTGTAATTCCGTGCGCCATGGTGCACTGTATTGTAAATACAGCGCATCCAGGGTGGAGCAAGGACATTTGGAGGGGACATAAAGAAACTGACACATCTATGCAGATGCGTCAGTTCCATTTAAATCTGCCCCCAAGTTTTACTCAATGCTTTCAGTGACAGCGGACACACAGGATAGGCGTGACATTGCATTTCATTGCGGTAATGCGGAGTGCCACACTGAAATGCGTTAGTCTAACGCCTGGTGCGTGGCACTTGGCAGGACTGCACTCAATGAGGCAGTCAGCCTAAATGTGTGTAAACATTATTTCCAATAGTTTCAAGATGGCTGCCACGTTGCTTCATGCCATGTTGTGTCATGGAACACTGTGGTCGTCTTGAAAATTTTAAACAATAGACTTTAAAGATGATCATTTGGGCTTTTTGGCTTTGCTATTGAACATTTCAAAGGCACTTGCCATTGCCAAAGCCTCTAAAGGAGGACAGCATTAAGCTGGGGAGGGTCAGAGTGAGAAATGAGGGGAAGAAGAGAAAGCTAGGGAGAGGATTTTGTCAGCGATTTTAATAAGTAAATTAAAAGGGTTGAGATGAAGAACTGTGGCCATGTAAGTCTCATATAATTCTGGCTCATTGCAAATAAAACAAGCCTTCACAGGACAACATTTTAAATTAAAACCATTAAGTTTTATTCAAATTCAAGAATCAGAATCAGGCCATTACAGTAAAAAGAAGTAATAGGTTAGTCAAATTCAAGTCTGCATCAACAAATACATGAAATAATGCAAATGCAAGAGGAATTACTATATGCTAAACCTCTTAAGCAAATAAATAGCCAGAACCAAAGTATGATTCTGTGCAAGGTTTTGTAATAATCTGCTCAGTTCAAAAGTTAAGAGAAGCCTAAGTTTAAATTATTAAGCAGAGTAGCACAGAGTGTGCACAATTCAAAGGGTCAGAAAAGTCTACATATAAACGTACTGTCGAAGAATTTGCCTTTGTGGAAATAAGCAAAATTCTGACACGTCTCGCAAAAAGGGCACACTTTATATGTTTCAGACAGTGGAAACTACACCCTTGATATGGTGAGATCTGACATCATACGGCTGCACTAATAAAGTTCTGACACACAAGCCAATCAATTTTCTAGAAAATATGATACATCAAAAAAGCAACATTTGAAACATTTATTTTCATGCATAGTTATAATGATACGTACATAGGAAATGGAGAAAAAAACAAGCATTTGCAATGCAAATTGGTCTCGCGTTTTTGAGAGTAAGAGATTTTGGCATTGTAAATGACAATGTATTTTACCTACCAAATAAATGAAAGAGGAAAGAATATGGAAACAGACAGTATGGTAGAGAAAGGAGAAAAATGAAACGGAGATGGAACGAATATGTGGATAGAGAACAATTGGAGTGAAAATAAAATAAAGGTGAAAATGGAAATGGCACAATAAAGACAGAATGATGAAAAAGAGAGTTAAAGAAAGCAAAAATGCCCAAAGTTTAACAAAAAGCCAGAGCTAACTGTTTGTCTATTGGAAAGAGATGGTAAGAGACATGCCAGTCCTAAAAACAGCCTTCCCTGTCGTAGGCAGCACGCTGCACACAACAGACCTACTGTAGTAATGTTAAGCCTGTGATGTCATTCTAACATGTTATATTAAGTGTTCTGTCACCTCCTTGGTGATAGAATGTTTACACTTGAAGCTCCCAGGGCTGCTGATTTCCCTGGAAGCTGTGAAGACGAACGATATTAAAAGTACTTTCTCATCTACTTACCTTGGTTTGTGGTCCCTTCAATTGGCGACGAGGATGGGATTCTTTTTGCCAGAGAGGGCGTTCCCAAAAACTAGTGTTAACAATAGGGTCTGCACACTCTTCACAATCATCCTTAACCAATAACATCAAATCACTCATGGAACTTACAACCTCCACATTATTTTCAAATTTCTCATTATCATCCCATACCACATTAAAATTGCTTCCGGACATACAAACTTTGGCAAAATGTCCTTGTTTGCCACAATTCCTACAAGAAGCATTTATGGCAGGGCAAATGCGTGAGTTTGGAAAATGAGATGGAAAACCACATTGGAACACAATTTTTTTTTTGCGAAATTTACATGTTTCTTTTCTTGTCTAGCTAAAGACAACTTACCTTTATGTTCAACACTGCTTTGCTCAGCAACACTACTTTTCTCTGCAACATCAGTGGAAAGGTTCAAAAATGTTCTCTAGGGTAGAACTTTTAAATTGTTGACTGATCATAAGCCTCTCATTCCTATTTTGAATGGAATTGTGGTGAAAGATCTCACTCCCAGGATAGCTAGATTGAGCTCTAAAATACTTCAATATCATTTTTCAGTTGAGCATATTCCTGGAAGCAGTGGAGAAGAACAGTATTAAAAGTATTTTCTCATCTACTTACAGTGGTTTGTGGTCACTTCAATTGGCGACGAGGTGGTCCACTGTTCGTGTCTCCATCCCACGTGTGCAGAGCCTGTTTTTTTTTGTTTGTTTTGTTGCTCAATTTAAAAATAAAATAAAAATTATTACAGATATTTCTCTGAAGTGCATCTGGTCGGGGAATCACCGATGGGACAATGTGTCTCGGCTGCTATTAAGGAAACTAACTTTTATTCTCAATTCTGACGCTATTGCACAAGAGAATTTTGGTTTTATTTTGAGTGACAAGCTTTGAACATCTTTACTCACGAAGTACTGAAGCGATGTGTCTTCTGGCATTCCTCCTTTCCATTGCGACCTTTGTGAAGCAGGTTTGTCCTGATTTTCCTTCTTTTGGGTGTCTGGATTCAAGTTTTGCCTGGAGGAAGCTGTATATGCTCAGGAGAAACCGTTGCTCTTCACTTCTCAGTGTCTGTGGAGCTAATGATGACGTGTGGCGTATAGTGACTGTGACGTACATTGAATACGCTGACCAGCAACAGGAAAGCTTATTCCTGTTCAGCACGCGCACAGATTGAACGCACTCTGAGGAAACAGTGATACGCGCTGTATTCTGCGCGTCCAGCGACTAGAACAAGTATAATTTCTCGGAGCTACTGTTGTGTCGATTGAGGTCAGTATATTTTCATTCTGAAGCCTTCTGTCGTCAAACAAGTATCGGAAGTGATCATCTGTCAGCTTTATAACAGTAAATTACAGTGTCCGATAGTGTGATCATTAAGCCCCATCCAGTGGAACTTTCAGGGTATTTCATCTGGTATTATACTAAGGTTTGATTCTTCAAGTGTAAACATTCTATCACCAAGAAGTGACAGAACACTTAATATAACATGTTAGAATGACATCACAGGCTTAACATTACTACAACTACTTCTCAATTTATAATGGCCTCTAAAACCATGTAGGCACCTTTAAATTTCTCTAGAGACCTTTGTCTTACCAAAAAAGGTAAAACTATCAATATGAGCTCGTAATTCTTATGGACAAACAAGGCAAAACAAATCCAAGAGTGTATATTATTTTGTAATTAACCAAAGTATTACTGATGTTTCTAACCTTAAACTAATAATATAATTTGTGTCCTATGAGTCGCATTATGATTTACATGTAAAACTCATCATTATCTGTGAATCATTTTAAATCAAAAGTATGGTTTCTTGTTAAAATGTACTCTAGAACCCAGGACTGGGTGAATTTTGTTTTAGATAGTTATATCATGGGTACAGTCCAGCCCGAACTGCCAAGCCAGATCCTCCCTGGACTGGAAACAAGCATCCAAGGCCAGTTTCGGGCTTTCAGTCCTTATCAGCCAGGATAGATTGATTCCAGTGGCATGGAGAGCACGGGACTCACGTCTGAGCTTACCAATCCCACTCGGGGTGACAAAAGCAAAAACAACAGTTGATGGACCAGGGTCATGGACCGGGGTCAGCGGACTCGATAATTCTCGCCTCGTTGCCTACTTTAACCAGGGGTCCCACTCGGCAACTCTGGGCATTAGCTTGCCTAATCTCCACAATGGCCCCATTAACGCCAGGGATGCCTGGCTCCACCTTGGGGACTCCCAGTAGGGACCATCCCACAGGGAAAGCCAGGACAGGTTCCCCAGCGGTATACAGCGCCAGGACGCCGGCTGGCAACAGTGCGCTTTACAAGTGATACATTACATTACATTACATTACAACCAATGGTGTGTGCCGTGTCCCTGCATCACAGGCCGGATGATGTTGGACTGGTCATACTCTGTGGAGGGTAAGGCCCCTGTGCTACGCCAAACATGTGTGGCGCGAGCACTGCAACTTCAAGTCTAAGGGGGCCCTGCTGCATCAACTGCATCGGGAGGACAACCAACAGACTAGTCGACGACTATTGTACCCAGCCTAGTGAAATCATACCTGGCTGAGGCTCCTGCTGGCTGAGTCACAGATTTGGAGAGAGTGCAGTAGATTGGGCCACAGTGTCAATATCCAGTGTTGGACTAGGCCCTTTTAGCAGGGTCATCCCTGAACTTTTTTTGTTTCTCCTAACTTTATCTTCTGACATGGTGTTGGTGGTGTTAGGACTTTGGGCACTTTAGCACTGCTATTTGGTCTAAAGTGCGTGTGCTCTCTGTGTTAAATATGGTAAGGATTGGTCTACACCTGTTTGGCTTATTTAATTTTCCTGTCAGTCCCTTGTAAAGTAGTATCTCAAATACCCGGGGTTGGTAAATTAAATGCTACTGGTGGGCTTGCAGCGCTGGTTGCGCCACCCACCAAAGCAGCCTTGCAAACCTGTATCAGGCCTCTGCCATTGCAGGGCCTGTGCGTGCAGTGTTACTGGTGCTGTGATGTGGTACGTAAAGTGTGTGCCATGTCTTTGACCCCTTTTTACCGCATTTCAGTTACCCCTAAGGTAGGCCCTAGCTAGCCCTTTGGGCAGGGTGCATTGTAGGTAAAAGGTAGGACATGTACTTTAAGTGTGTGACATGTCCTGGTAGTGACAAACAGACATTTTTGGTTTCTCACTACTGTGATTCTGCCCTCCCATAGCAAATCATTGGGGATTCCCTGATAAGTGTTTCAGTGATTACTCCTAACATGAGAGGAGCCGCGTGGTCAATTTTGGGATATTTGGAATAGTAATGATAAATGCTACACAATGGGGATTTTTTATAACTATTATAGAAATGCCACTTTTAGAAGTGGGCATTTCTGTGTGCTATATGTCTTCCTTCCTGATGTGGATTGCATGTCTGACCTTGGAGTGACAGGGATGGTGAGGTGTGTGTGTGGCTCCAGAAGGGGCAGGGTGAGTCAGTGCTAGGCTGAACAGGGCATGTGCATTTTGAGTAGTGGGAGGAGTAGTACCCTGACCCTGACTAGGACTGTGCCTACCTATGTGAATGCTGGCTCCTCTACCCTGTGGTGTGTCTGATGATGAGCCCCCACCTGACAAAGGAGCCTGGTCAACAAAATGCTCCACACTCCTCAGAACCAGTTAGGACTGGTTCCCACAAGCCCTGTGCGGGGGCAGGCAAAGAAAAATGTTGATATAAATATTGAGGCTGTGACCCCATGAAAGTGTTGTGTTTGGGTGCTAATTGTGCCTGCCGGGCCCCAGGAGGAACCGCCATGAGGGACTGCCCCTCTGCTTGAGGGCCCTGTGAGCTGGCCTATCATGGCCCAGCTCTGCCCCCGAGGACCTTGGGGACTTGACTCTGCAGTGCTGAAATCTATGCCCAGCAGGTCTGATCTGCTGGGCATAGGAGCTGGGAGCTGCTGTCTTGCACAGGAGACTCCTGCTTCAGAGCATGTGGTAAACGCTGGCGGTTCCTAGGAAGGAGAAGGAGGCTGCCAGTGCACATGTCAGCGTATCTCCCCATGACACAGTGACACCTTTTCTGCCTATGTGCCTGCATCAGAAGAGACCCCTCTCCATGATGAGAGGAAAATCAGGCGATGGCAGCCTGACTGTGGGCAGGGCAATGAGGCAAGAGCAGAGGCCAAGGGCCGGACGAGGATTTCCAGGAAGTCAGGCAACCAGGTGTCTGGAGGGGGTGGGGCTCCCGTTGTGATGAGATAGCCCTGCGTGTTGTTGAGTCCGGGCAGAAAAAGGAAGGAGGAAGCAGCGTCTTCCGGTGAAGGATATCCGGGGGCTGCCAGAGGCACTTGCTACCAATCCGGCGGGTTATTTTAAGCTGTGGCCCACGACTTGCCATAATACCAGCTAGGCCGGCTGGTAGTGGGCAGCTGTCCACTTTTTTCAGATACTATGGTACTCTCCATTTTCAAAGACGTGGGTGTGTTACACCCCCGCCCCTTCCTTGCCTATGGTGATTGGGTGAGGACGAACCCAGGATGGGGCCCCAAGAGATTACTGCCCTTATAGTGAACAAAGCAAACAAAAGGAGATTATGGATGGAGCACTGAAACCTTTCAGAGACTCACGCCCAGTCAGAGATCTGGGATAAATCCATCATCGTTCTTTAGCTCACATCACCAACCAAGTTCAGACACAGCCATAAGCAAAATGGTCTTGACCCTGTGCCTCATGGGAAAAGTCCAGCAAGAACTGCCAAGCCATGTCTTCCCGGGACTGGAAACAAGTATTCTGGTATTGGTTTCGGGCTAACCGCTCACTGTACCACTGGATTCAAGCTTGCCTGGCTGATGAAGGGTGACATACCCCAAAACCATTCCCAGGATGCTTGTTTCCAGTCCAGGGAGGACCTGGCTTGGCAGTTTGGTCTGGACTGTTCCCATGAGGAGCAGGTTCAAGACTGATTTGCATATGGTTGGGTCCAAACTGGGGTGGTGTAGTGGGCAAAAAAACAATGGATTTCACCCAGATCTCTTGAGTGGGGGTGACTGTTTGAATCATTCATCATTCCCTACATCATTTGTTGCAGTTACAATTTTGGCCCTAAGTGGGATGGGTATGCCTAGACGTGGATCCATTGATTATTGTTCCACTAGATTCAAGCTAGCCTGGCTGATGAAGGGTGACATACCCTAAAACCGGTCCCAGGATGCTTGTTTCCCGTCCAGGGAGTACCTGGCTTAGCAGTTCACTCTGGACTGTTTCCATGAGGCACAGGATCAAGAATGATTTGCATATGGTTGGGTCCAAACTGGGGTGGCGTAGTGGGAAAAAGAACGATGGATTTAACCCAGATCTCCTGAGTGTCAGAGAATGTATGAATCATTCAGCATTCCCTCCATCATTTGTTTCAGTTACACTTTCGCCCTAAGTGGGATGGATATGCCCAGAAGTGGGTCCCTTGATCACTGTGCCACTGGATTCAAGCTAGCTTGGCTGATGAAGGGTGACATACCCCGAAACCAGTCCCTGGATGCTTGTTTCCGGTCCGGAAAGGACCTGGCTTGGCAGTTCAGTCTGGACTGTTTCCATGAGGCACAGGATCAAGTCTGATTTGCATATGATTTTGTCCAAACTGGGGTGGCATAGTGGGCAAAATAACTATGCATTTAACCCAGATCTCTTGACTGGGGGAGAATGTTTTAATCCTTCAGCATTCCATCCATAATGTGTTGCAGTTACACTTCATGGTGAGGCGGGCATTTGGCCTAAAGAATCTACCAGGAGGGGTGTCAGGGTAAACGAGCAATAGCTCGGAAGTCTGTACCATGGATAATGTGTAACCCCTGACCCGTCTTGTGATGTATATGTGTACTATGAATAAGGTCCACTACGGTGCCCGAGGGTAAGGCCCAGTAGAGAAGTGGTTAGAAGGTATGCACACTGCTAATGATGTGCAGTAAGAATGCACTGCACTAATGTTTGTGTTCATTATAGGTAGGGCTCCTGGTTTTATGGTATTTATTTTTTTAACATTTCCGTCTGTATTTATCCATATTTCTTTTTTGGCCATTTTATCAGTATTTATCCATATTTATTTCGTGTTTTGTGTATAAATGAAGTTGTAAAACTGTACATTTCCATATTTATTTAAATGTAGAGGTGCCCTAATACTTTGATGTTTGTCATGTTTTAGCTATTTGAGTTGCCAAATATTACATACCAGAAGATCCACTGGTAAATATTAGCATTATACACAAATATATCATTACACATGTAGTTATTTAAAGAAAATGTCATCCTGTTTTTTTAATTTCTCATGCTGTCCATCTGCTCAGTTGTAATAATTCATAAAAGACAGCACGGAGAGTTACTTGAAAGAAACACATTTTCAGTATTTAACCACTTTTAAAACTAAATGCAGACAGAAAACACATTGGTTTCTGCCTGTATTTATCTGTAAAAATCCATATAAAAACGGAAAGCAGGGAGCCATATTTATAGGCCATACTGTATTGCGGTGTGCCTAATGCCTGAGAATTGCTAATGAGTTGTACTTTGTGACTACTGTGCACTGTTGCAGATTATGTTTTGCATAATGATGTGTTTATGCTAACTGCCTCTGAGATGCACCACTAATTTAGGATATATGCCTAGGGTGGTTTATGCCTGACCTAATGGGATGCATAATGTGTTTATGCCTAAGTGTGATAATGCTGAGTTCATTATTTTACTAGTAGTTACTGGTAGTGTTTTATTTTTACTACTTGATTTGTGATGGTTGTGACAGTGGCCCGATTGGCCCTGTCAATGATATAATCCCCTTTGAATATTGCCTAGTGCCATTTGGCACAGTGAATACTGTGTGATTATGATTCTAATGTGTTCCTGATGATACAAAGGCAATTTTTTTTATATAACCTTGTGTGGAGTTTCTTTTGTGTCTGGGATAAGCCTGACTGCTTGTGCCAAGGGGGTGAGCAGGAGTTATCCTCAGCATGTTACTCCCTTTTCCTGACTAGAGTGGTGGTTTCTGCTTGGCTTAGGCGCTTGCCCTAGCCAACCAGAAATCCCATTTCTAACATCAAGGTAAAGAGAAGGTGGGCTGGCTGGTGTGTCTGGGGTCTGGGGTGTCTGTAGACTGGAGTTTCTTGGAGTGTGGACTTTTGGCTAGTCTGGATCTGGAAGTTCAGGTGTTCGGCGGAGGGGAAGGTTTCACTGGAGGTGGTGAGGAAGAGGGTGCTCCTGTGGGCGATGGCGAGGCCCCTTCCTGGGTGGTTGGGACGGCCCTTCCTCTGGATCTTGTTACCGACCGGGATGGTGTGTTGATATCAGGGGCAGAGGAGGTATTGGTCCAGGTCTCCATAAAGAAGGTGATGTCGGGAGAGAGAGAGTCAAGTAGGTCCCAGATTTCCACTGCGTGTTTGTGCACTGAGCGCATGTTGAGGTGGATTCATCTTATGGCGTCACCGTTGCTGGCATCAGCTGTGTTGGTTAAGGTCTGACAGCAGTGGGGGCAGGAGAACTGGTTGTGGGTCGTGTTTGGTGAGGCCTGTTGGCAGTCTCTGAGTTTTCTGGGGTTTAGTCAATGGAGGGTGGCTGTGCTGTAGGATTGGGTGGCTCGAGATCCAAGGTTCATGACGCTGGTCGCGGTCGCGTTGTAGATGGGCACAGATGGGCTTGTCTTTGGCACGCCTTCGGCGCAGCAGCGCGCACCGCCATTAAGTAGGAGAGGGGGAGGAACTATCAGCTGGGAGGCAGGAATGGGTGACGACAAAGGAGTGGGGCCACTGGGGACGCTGTGGCAGCAGTGGTGGGAAGCAGGAAGCGCAGGCTCAGAGAAACCAAAAAAAACTGATTGGAAAGGGAAAAACAAGGGGAAAATAACTGATGTAATCATGTTGTGTATCCTCAGGGGATGGGAGGGCGGGGAGGACTGCTCCAAACACGGTGCAGGGCATGGGCAGATTGGCATGCCCACTGAAGTGTGCATTGGCTGTGCGGTTGGCCCACTCAGGCCTCACATAGCAGTCATGCACACTTCCCTGTTTGCAATGCAGGCTGCATTACAGCCTGCCTGTAGAACATGCCAACCCCTCTGGCCCCTGGCTGCATGACTTGTCCCGTTGCCAATTACCAATCCCACCGCCGCATTGCAGCATTGTGAGTGACTTAGGGGAGGGAGCCTGGCAGCTTACTTCCTTTTCATGGAAGCAGACGCAGGAGAGCAGGAGCTACGAAGACACAGGACCTGGCTTCAAGGTAGGACTTCCCTCATTTAAATTTTGACGACACCCGCTCACACCGACATCCCTGCATCCATGCTCCATCCGGTGTGCACAGCAGGCATGCCACTTGTGTGCCGAAGGCACATAGGTAGTTGTGACACATGCCATAACATTGCATTCCATTCCATTCCATTCCATTCCAATGCATACTAATACAAAGCACATAGCAACCAAAGAGTAGATGTTGCATAGCAGAGACATAAATATTACTTTCCCTACTTCAGTGAGCGTAACCGAAAAGTAACCTTTGCACCACAAACCCAACTGTGAACCCTAGAATTCCTTTTGGGGCCCCAAACACACCCCAAAATCATAAATGTACACAAATGCACACCCCAAATTTCATATTTTTCCCCAAAACACCCTCAAAATTTCATATTTTACCCCAAAACACACCCCAATTTTTATATTTTACATCCGAAAACCATACCTACACATAAAACTTTAAATGTTCCCATTACTGACCTCACAGTGCGTTGTAATCAAATGCGATGTTAATGATGTACTGCCTGCATTGCAGTAGTTGTCTCCCGTGGCATAAGCTAAGCTGTTTGCATCCGTCTGCCCATGGACCGCGCTCAGCACCAAGGAACCTTCCTCTTGGACACTCCACCGCTACAACACCAGCAGCCTCATCGCCATCAACCCTGGACGCCACATCGCCTGCCAGGACCAACCTTTGCTCCGGACATTGCCATCCCCATCAGTGATGGCTGCAGTATCACCCGCCTAGGAGCACCCCAACCATCAAGGAGGATGCATTGCCATCACCTACAGAAGCACACTCTGACTGACCACGCACAGTAGAAAAAGTAGAGACAGAAACATCGACCTATGCTTTTTCTTCTGATGTTACAGTGAAGGCTTCAAGGTTGCACTGCTACCTTCTTGTCACATTGTCTGTATATTTTTTAGAATACCCTGTTTGGTTTATCAAGATAAAAAGTGAATATTTTTTATATACACCCGTCTTTGTTCTATTTTTCTCTGTATGCTTTTGCACTTATGATTCATATCTTGCATGATAAATAATGTTCCTATTTGTGATTCTTACACACTGTATGAAGATATTGAATTTATTGAGATATCAACTAAGGAGCACGGAAACCATTTGTCTGGCCGTGTAATTTAATTATAAAAATTATTTAAACTAAACATTTGAATAAAATAGATCCCTTGAAGGCGCACTTACCCTATAAGTCCAGTGAATACAGTGCATCCATGCTGTCGCAAGAAGGGCGCAATGTGAAGTGTTGCTATGCTGTCTTGTGGCAGCGCTGCAACACTTTTCAAGACTGAGGCGAGGAATGCGCACTATCTTATTGATGGTGCACATTCCTGCACTGTAGTTTTGTCGCAGTGCAGCACTGCAACATTGCTTGCAGCGATGCCCAGCACCAAAACCTGCTGAGATGATGCCCCAAGTGTTATCCCCATTTATAAGACCAGCTATTTTCTGGTCTTAAGTAACTGGCTCTAACTGTAGTTAGAGCCGTTTTTTTTGGTCTTCAGAAGTTCAAGGATCCCCTTGTGAATATGGAGTAGTGGTGTTTGCGGCCTTTTTTGCACAGGAACGCCTCTCCTGCATATAATTATCGCCAACAGAAGTGGCGATCTTTACAACGTATGTTTTGCCTAAAAATTGTTGATAACTGCTGTTAGCGACAGCTTGGTAATAGGGCGATAAAATTATTGCTGCATTAGCCGCAGAAAAGTCCCACTAACGTGGAGATAATGCCTTGTGAATATGCCCCATACTTTGTAGACAAGTTGATGCTGTATCTGGTCTCCTGTGAAAGGTGTCCGATGCCTTCCTATCACTGACTACCACATTCCTGGTAGTCCATCTACTTCGACACTGGAATAATCTTTTTGTTATCCCTTTCTTTGCACAGTATCAGTTGCCTTGGATCAAACCACACGGGTCCGATTTAGGTTTTCCCTAATAGGCATTTTAGGACAATTTTGCGCTGTCGTTGTTTAATAGGAAAGGTTTTGTCATTTCACTCCTAATGTGTCATTGCAATTCTACTCATGTTTACAACCAAAATAATTTTTTATGAGGACCGTAATGTTTTCTAACGTGCATTTGAATAAATGTCATACTTTTGAAAATTAATTATTAAAATGAATTTGAAATAATTACCATTGCTTTTTCGGTGGTCTTTTTTAACACCTTGAATTTAATATTGTGTCATAAAAATAAAAACGATTTTCCTATCTAATTGTAATTGACAAAGACATTGTGGGTTTTCTTGCTCCGTCTTTTCCCCTCCACCAGAGGAGAACTTCTGTTTCAAACAGTGTGCATGCAACATATCCCCAGGCACAACATAGCAGCAGACACATTATTCATTCTGCTTTTCTACCACGAGTGTGACATGTGAGCTGCTGGCTACACAAGGATCTCTGAGAAAAATTAAAAACCCACTATGCTACTCTCTCTAAAACACGAATCTGTGACCTAAACATTGTACACTATGCTCTGGTTTAGACATATTAAACATCTGCGCTGATTTACTGTGCTTCAGCCCGTGGTCAGAGATTGCTTAGGATGTCTTTCTACCACTAACGTTGACTGACTACTTTACCATGAAACGAGCTGCATGCACCTTTATGTCTGCAGCAGGTGCCTAACCCCACCGTCTACATTTGGAACAATCAACCCGTTCATATATCATGCGGTAGTCATATCTGTAAAGAGATGTGCAATAAACTATTAGGATAAAGGGACTGGGGCCAGACTGTGTCCTAGTTATGTGGGAGCTGGTATATCTGCCATATGTCTCTCAAAAGCGCTGACGCTGGAGAAGAGTGGGATGTGGGACACAGAATATTGCATGTGGAGGAGGTGTCGGGGAAGGTTAATATGAGTTGCTGTATCTTGTAACAGAACCCTGCAAGGACTTTCTTAGATTGGATGCAAAAAACATCATTATTAACCTTCTTCACAGCTACTTTGTTCTAAAACTATAAAAAGATGTACATGCCATCAATTGCATGAGATTAAAAAAAAAGCTGTTCAGTGAAGAATTGTAGCAGCGAGGACTCAGATTGGCATAAGTGAAAAGACCCTACACAGATACGGTAGTCTCCTAATTTGACTTAAACAGGAGCTAGTGGTGCACTGCATTACCTTTCGCTTCAGTTTTTGAGGCCTACTAGGTCAAGCCTGGAAGCGCCTGCCTGATAGGTATGTGGTCATTGAGATAACTGTCAATGTGATTTCAACTTATAAGTGATTGCAGCCACCATATACAAATGCTAATATTTTAAGATCTGGGTGTCCTTTAACAAGCATCATGGCTGTAGTGTCTTGCGAGTAAGAAATTATGGAAACCTTTTGGCTCCTGACAGGCTCCTTTAAATCTAAGTGTGGAGGGGGATACATTGAAAGCTAGTTTGGAATGCTGAGTTTGCAGTTACACGCAGACAAATAAAGTTGTGTAAAACTAAGCTATGTGAGTGGCACAATGGTTAGTAGGTACCTTGACTTGGGAGGACTCTGCAACTGGTGACGAGTTAGGGATGAGGAATCCAAAGAACGGCAGTGCTCTGCCATGGTCCAAGCAAACTGCTCATTCATGTCATGTGTGTTGCAGTCAAGGTATAGAATTGATGCTTAAAGCATGTGGGAGTTAAAGTGCAACTCCATTCACTGTAAAGTAGCTGAAAACAACAAAGTTATTGCAAAGAAATTTGCATATCGTGACCAAGAACCTGCTGGTCAGAACCTGCATCAAGGTGATGTGCTGCTACGCAATGCACAGTCATACGTAATCCGGAGCATTAATGCTAAAGGCAGTTACAACCAGGTTTTCAAAGAGCAGCTATTGATTATTACAAGTGGCAAGATAACACAACAATTTGAAAGTGGTGAAGACAATATGCAGGCTTAGAGAAGTCAAAAAATAAAACAGTTGCAGGATGAATACCGCAGTTGCCATCTGAGGTCACGGCCCCACAGGGCAGACCAAGTGTGACTGTGACCGGCGGCTTGAAAGAAGCTGATGCCATTGAACCTAGCATGCAGTGCCCCACGCTTAGGTTTAATTATCCACTGCCCGCACTTGGAGTGACTCCAGCCTTGGGAGAGTTGTTTAACCCATTGGTCATACTGGAGACATTACCACGCCTCCCCTCAGAACTGTACTGCAGAAATCTACCCCTGACAGCCAACAGGATCTACAAGATCTAAAAGTGGTGGGCCAACAACAGGATTAGCTACAGAGAGGGTCTGGGCAAGCAACTTAGGGTGGATCCCAAGTGGTGCACCTAAGAACTCAAATGGGCAAAAAAAACAGCAATAAACCGGTTTATCTCCAAGTCTCATTTGTCAGACATATCCAGCAACCAAAAGTGGCTGCAGCTCTTGGAACTAAGTCTAAAACCAGTATCACAAGCAGGTCGCCAATCCACTAGCTCGTCAGCTCTTCAAACGTCTGTCCTTCCTATTATTCAATTACCACTGGAGGCCTTCCTGCTGGTTATTATACTGAAAACCGTTCCCACCCTGTCAAATGGGCAGTTGGAGATGGAAGCCCAACTTAAAAACAAGGTTATGCATTGGCTATGTACATCTTTGGGAAATCTGAGTACAATTCCGCCTCAAACAATATTATTACTGTTCAAAGAGTTCAATGGTTAGGCACTGGCCAAAAGGGGAGCAGCTGATTGCATCATTATGAACTTCATTAATGCTCGGATACTTGGCTTCATCCAGCACAGACTTCTTTACAACATCCATAACCAACGTGTCGAAGCATTTCCACGTAGCTTTTTTTATAGACTTAACACTATGAAATATCCACACTTTAATACAGAGAGTTCTTTGGTCTCTAGTCAACAATCCATCACTCACTTGTTTCGAACTTATAATCGTTTCTCATCACTGGCTGGTGTGGATTGACTGAAACTTGCAGGTTCCGACATGAATCAAGATAGCAAGGTTTACACCGACGTCTTGTCCAACATTATTGTATCATCAAGAGTCCTCGCCTCTTTGCCAGGGCCGCTAGTGGTTCCCAGTCCGGCCCTGGACATGGTCATTGACTCACCGTTTTCTCAAATTATTTGTATTAAGCTGGGCACAAAACCCTTGGTAATCCTAATTAACTTTTATCATAATAACTTTGATGCAAATGATTGCACAATCATAGACTTCTTGGGATCAGTGCTTAACAAAGTACTTGAGAGTGTTTTAGGGGATTTTTATATATTGATATATTGTAGGGGTGGGGGATTTTAACACAAAGTTGTGTTGACATACTAGCAATCTTGTTTGTGGCCTATGGGAGACTGACTCCTGATTTTACACATTTCCATCATAGTCTTTGTGGCTCTGCCTCAAATACACTTTTATCTACACACAATTTATTGGAAAGTGTTGATTTGTTGAGAGGTTCGAGCGATAGACAGGTTTCCTTTATGGGGAGAGGCTCTGGGAGCCTAATTCACTATATTGCCATCTCACTAAAGATTAGAAACAGTGTTAGAACCGGCTGTCTCTAGTTGGCAGAGGTATACATTTCTGACAAATAGGGACACACCTTTTCTAGTCAGGGCAAGGGGATCACACCCTTCGATAACCCCTGCTTACCCCCTTGGTAGCTTGGCAGAGCAGACAGGCTTATCTCAGAGGCTGTGTGTTAAGCATTTATGACCACATACAGTAATAAAGTGAATACACTACAAATGGACACGACACTGTAGTATTATAAAAATAGGTATTTTTATATAAGGCTTAGCACAAGACCAAATAACGACAAAAATGTACACAATCTTAATAAATACTCTGGGAAGGAAAAAAGGATAGTTCAAAGGTAGTTTCTTCTTTAGCACAAAGTCTTTAGTATCAAAGCAAATCTTCTTCTTGGAAACACAGTTCTTAGCAACAGGGTAACCCACACGGGGATACACGACAACGAGGCAAAGTTAATCCAAAGATTCAGCGTCGACCGCGAGGAGCGCTACGTCGAGCCCGGAGTCACACGGACCCCCAACCACACAGTACCTTTGGAAAATGAAGCACACGATGATCAGTGGCGTCGAGCAATCCGGCGTTGCGTCTTCGTTGTCGATCAGGCCTCAGCAGGCGTCGTCGTCGATTTTGCGGTTGCACAGAGTGAGCAGCGCTCACGGCGTCGAGAGGGCACGAGGGCGATGTGATCAGCAGCGGTGCAGACACGAGGTCCCTTGGAGCTGGAGCCGAACTCACTACTCACTGGCGTTGCTGCTGGCGTCGATCGGGCCCGGCGGCCGGCATCGAGGAAGCGGGACACTTGAGCCGTCACTCACGGTGTCGAGCTGGATTCGGCGACGTCCGTCGGCATCGAGGTTGCTGGCTCTTTCAGAGGTGCCTGATTCACAGGTCCCAGCAAATAGCACTTTAAGCAGATGAAGTCCTTTAGCCCTGTGACTTCAGCAGGAGACTGGCACTCTTCCAGTCCTTGGAGATTTTCTTAGCAAGCGTGAGAGTACACACACAGTTCCTCTCTCCTGGTTCCTTGGCAAAAATAAAGAAGCACTGCAGGATTCCCCCCAGCAAACAGCACACTGGCAGAAGGGGTAGGCAAGTCCTCAGATCAGCAGGCCTCTTGTCCTTGGTTACAGGGTTCCTTGTCAGAAGTGATCTAAATTCTTGGTTCAGGGGTCCTTCTCTTATACCCCTTTTCGGCTTTGATCCCTTTGTCCATGCAGGGGAATTTCCCAACATCCTGGGTCTGTTGTGGGTGGAGCCAGGCAGAAGCACCTGGCCTATTCATTGCGCAGGGCTGGGTCCTCAGACGCCCAGCAGGAGGTGGAGCCAGCATTGACACTGGCAGGAGCAGAGCTATCGGCCTCCTGGCAGGAGGTGGGGCTAGGATCGTCCATGGCAGGCACAGAGCCATCAGCCGCTTGGCAGGAGGTGGAGCCAGCATTGTATCAGGCAGGGCAGGCTATCAGCAACTACTCTCCCCCTACTCTCAACGCAAATGTCCCACTCATCCCACACTGACTCATCCAGACCTGTGGAGCCACCCAGCTCCTGTCACACACACGCAAGACCAGCAGAAACCAGATATGGTTAGACAAGAAAATAGACACTTTCTAAAAGTGCTATTTTCAAACCCAGAGTCCAAAAACCATCCACACCAACGGATGCGTAATTAAACCCCGAGTTCAGGGATACCAAACTCGACATTGCACCATGCTCCCCGAGCCAGCTAGGATCATAGCGTTAATAATCCAGGCGGCCCATTCTAACTAATGGAGAGCAGGCTACCTCGCAATAGTGAAGAATGAAGATGGCTGTAATTCACTATTAGGACATTCCAACTTGGTCAGGCGTGTACTACCTTATACTTACAATGCACCCTGCCCGTGGGCCTACCATAGGGGTGACTAACATGAAGTCAAGGGAAGGTTTGAGGGGCTGGCAAGTAGGTATACTTGTGCAGCCTGCGTGACAGCACTAGGCCACACTTGGGTCTCGCAATGACCGACCCGTAGACATTCTTTTACGAGGCCGCTCCTGTGGGTGGCACAACACGTGCTGCAAGCCCACGAGTGGCATTTGTATTTACACGCCCCAACACTCCTGGTGCTCTAGACTAGGGACTGACAGTAAACCAAATAGGCCAAACATGGATGCAATAGATACATCAATTTAACATAGGGAGCACTTGCGCTGTGGCACTGATCAGCAGCGGCACAGCGCCCAAAGCATATACCAGCAAAACATCGTAAAACAGTGGAGGCAAACAGAAAAAATGGAGGAGAGACTCAAGCCAATGATGTCAGGTCTAACACGTGTCCCCTCCAGCTGAAATGTGGGGAGAACTACCCTTGACCTAGGGAGTCCTCTTCACTAAGGCGGAAAAATCTGGACAGACCATCAGCATTGGCGTGATCTGTACCAGGGCGGTGTTCCACCGTAAAGTCCATCCCCTGTAGGGAAATGGACCACCTCAACAGTTTTGGATTCTCACCCCTCATCTGCATTAACCATCTGAGGGGCCTGTGGTCTGTCTGAACCCGGAAGTGAGTCCCAAACAGGTAGGGTCTTAGCTTCTTCAGCGCCCAGACCACAGCAAATGCTTCTCTCTCTAGTGCACTCCACCTCGTTTCCCTGGGAAGTAACCTCCTAATGATGAAGGCTACAGGCAAGTCTCGGCCCTCTTCATTCACCTGAGCTAGAACAGCTCCCACGCCATGCTCTGAAGCGTCCGTCTGGACAATAAATTCTTTTGAAAAGTCGGGTGCCTGGAGTATAGGTGTTGTGCACATTGCAGTTTTCAGGGTGTCGAAGGCCGTTTGACAGGCATCAGTTCAGATCACGTTTCGTGGCTGCTTCCTGGAAGTCAGCGAAGTCAAGGGGTGCACAATGTTACCGTAATCCTTGACAAACCTCCTCTAATAACCCGTGAGTCCTAAGAAGGCTCTCACCTGCGTTTGGGTTTTGGGCGGCGCCCAAGCCAGGATGGTATCGATCTTGGGTTGCAGGGGGGCAACCTTGCCGCTCCCTACTTGGTGCCCCAAGTACACCACAGAACCCTGCCCAATCTGGCACTTACTGGCTTTGATTGTGAGGCCTGCTCTGCGCAGGGCCAACAACACTTCCTGGAGGTGGCCAAGTGTTCCTCCCAGCTGGCGCTGAACACTGCGATGTCGTCCAGGTAGGCGGCACTGAAATCCTCCAGTCCAGCCAAGACCTGGTTGACCAACCTCTGGAAGGTGGCAGGGGCATTCTTCATCCCAAAGGGCATTACCCAGAACTGTTATAGCCCATCTGGTGTAGAGAACGCGGACCTCTCCTTTGCCCCATAAGTCAAGGCGATCTGCCAGTACCCAGACGTTAGATCAAACGTACTAAGGTACCGGGCAGCCCCCAACCGATCGATGAGCTCATCAGCTCTGGGGATGGGGTGCGCGTCATTCTTCGTGACCGAATTGAGTCCTCGGTAATCCACGCAGAACCGGAGTTCTGGTGAAGCACCAGGCGCTGCAGCCTTCGGGACCAAGACCACTGGGCTGGCCCAAGGACTGCTAGAGGACTCAACCACCCCTAACGCAAACATCTTGGAGACCTCCTCCTTAATGTATGCTCGAACCTTGTCAGTCACCCTGTAAGCCTTGTGCTTCACAGGAGGGCTGTCTCCGGTGTCAACGTCATGGACACACCAATGAGTGACACCCGGAACCAAGGAAAACAGATCCGGGAATTGTCCCAACAGGTGGCGACAATCCTGTTTCTGCTCAAGGGTCAGTGTGTCAGAGAGGACCACACCATCCACCGACCCGTCTTGCTCTTTAGCACACAGGAGGTCAGGAAGAGGCTCACTCTCCTCCTCCATTCCAGCATCTGTAGCTAGGAGCATGCCCACTTCGGACCTTTCTAAGTGGGGCTTCAAACGGTTGACATGCAGGACCCGCAAGGGGTTCCTGGGAGATTTCAAGTCCACCAGGTAGGTGACATCGCTCTTCTTCTCCACAACCTTAAATGGTCCAGTCCACCTGTTCTTGAGCGCACAAGGTTCCACAGGGGACATGACCCACACTTCCTGACCAGGCTGAAGCTCTACCAGAGTGACATTCCGGTCGTACCAACGCTTCATCTCCTCCTGGCTGGCCTCCAGATTTGCCTGAGCAAGTTCTCTGAAGCGCCGAGTCTGGTTCCGAAAGGCCAGCATGTAGCTGTATACATCCTGGGGAGGTTTCCTGGGATATTGCTCCCAGCCTTCCTTGACCAGACTCAAAGGCCCTCTTACCGGGTGACCGTACAGGAGCTCAAAGGGGCTGAACCCTAGAGACTTCTGCGGCACCTCACGGTAAGCAAACAACAGGCATGGCAAGAGGACGTCCCATTTCCGCCTCATTGGTTCTTCAAGACCCATGATCATGCCTTTCAGGGTCCGGTTGAATCTCTCAACCAGCCCATTTCCTTGAGGGTGGTAAGGAGTGGTGAACTTGTAGGTTACCCCACACTCCTTCCACAGAGACTTCATATAGTTTGAAATGAAGTTGGTGCCTCGGTCTGACACTACCTCTCTGGGGATCCCCATCCGGGAGAAAACACCCATCAGTGCCCGTCCCACCACGGGGGCCGTCACTTTTCTGAGAGGGATGGCTTCTGGGTGCCGTGTGGCATGGTCCACCAAGACCAGGATGAACCTGTTGCCCAGGGCTGTCTTGGGGTCCAGGGGCCCAACAATGTCAATATCCACCCGGTCAAAGGGGGTGCTGACCACTGGAAAAGGTTGGAGGGGAGCCTTCTGCTTCCTTCCGCTTTTCCCACTTGCCTGGCAAGTGTGACAAGTCTTGCAATGGATGTCTACATCCCTTCGCATCTGAGGCCAACAAATATGGGTGACAAGCCTGTCATAGGTCTTGTCCTGCCCCAGATGTCCAGCTAACGGAACGTCATGAGCCAAACCCAGTAGGAAGGCTCTAAAGCGCTGGGGTACCACCAGCACATGGGCTGACCCAGGCTCAGCAGCCTTAGGCTCGCTATACAGGAGGTCGTTCTCCCAGTACACAAAATGTGACCCTGACTGATCACCTGAGGTTTGGGCTGAGGCCTGCTGCCTCATGCCCACAAGAGAAGGGCACACTTTCTGTTCCGCACAGAATTCCTCCCTGGAGGGACCACCATCCTGCTGCCAATGGGTCAGCTCGGGCAGGTCTCCCAGTTCGGCAATTTATTCCCCTGTGGGCTCCAGGGCATCCCCCTTAGGGTCTACATCCTCCTGGACCACAGGCACTACGGGGTCCGGTCTCCCGCGCCTCCTGCCTCTTCCCTTTACAGCTGGGTCCTTGGCCATACTTTCAGGCTCCGGGACCCCATCTACACCCTTCCTCGCTGTCATCGATCGAGTGGTTGCACACACCCACTCTGGCACGCCCAACATTCTCAAATGCGTCTCCCTCTCCACCTTAGCCCAAGGGGAGTCTTCTAAATCATTGCCCAGGAGACAATCGACAGGCATGGCGGGCCTCACAGCAACCTGAAGAGTACCTGAAACTCCCCCCCATTCAAAGGAAACCTGAGCCACCTCACACTCTTTCTGGGAGTTGTCAGCAGCTATCACAGGGTAGAATGCGTGGGGAACCACCTGCTCTTTGGACACCAAGTGACACTTGACAGCTGTCACACTCGCTCCGGTGTCTCTGAGAGCTTCCACTCTATGGCCATTAATGGTCACCCACTGCCTATATTTACTAGTGTTACTAGGCAGAGGGGGTGGAGGGACCATTTGCATATCTCCTAGTGAGACCAGGGACATTTCTGCGGGACCCCTCCCACCATGGACAACCATCTCCTCCCGTCCCAGGGCTACACTCGCCAACTGACGGGGGGTGCAGGCGGCGGTGCATTCGAATCCTTTTTGGGACACTGGGGGTCATAAAACCGGTGTCCCACCTGCCCACAACCGTAGCAGGTTAGGGGGCCCCTATGAACAGGTTTACCCGTCGGGGCCCCTGGCTTCTTCTCAGGGGAGGCTGGGAACCTTTCCCTTGGTTCCCTTGGGGATTACTTTGGGGCCCTTTCTGAGACTCCTTCTGTTTACCCTTGTCCCCCCCACTCTTCTGCTGGGGACCCTGCCCACCTTTGGCTGAGTCTCCCACTGGACCCTTGTGAACCCTGGTACTGACCCAGCGGTCCGCCTCGTCTGCAAGTTTTCTAGGGTTAGATATCTTGCTATCAATAAGGTGCTGGCGCAGCTCTGGAAAACAGTTATTAGACAAATGCTCCCAAGCAAACAAATCATAAAGAGCTTCATAACTTTCCACTTTGCTGCCCTTTACCCAACCATCCATGGCTCTGCAAAAATAAGACACATATTCAACCCACGTCGTACCAGGCAACTTCTTACATTCTCTAAAAGCTTGTCTGTACTTCTCAGGGGTTAGGCCATACCGCAACAGTAAAGCATCTTTCATATGAGTTTACGACATCCTATCCTCAACAGGCATGTCTAACAGGGTATCTCTTCCCTCATTCACAAACCGACCCCACAACCCCGCTCCCCAATTCTTCTCAGGGACCTGGTAGGCCAACAATGCTAACTCATATGCTTTAAACCATTGACCAATATCTTCGTTCCTATGATAATCTTTTATCACATCTTTGGGAAAGTAAAACTTACTTTCTGCAGACCCAGATGGGATGCTGCCACCAGAGGGATTCAATTCTAACTTCTTAGCTTGGATGTCCAACTCCCTCAACTTGGTATCACGCTCCAAAGCTAACTTATCTCTTTCATAATCTAACCTTTTGGTCTCCAAATCAGCTTCTCTTCTACCTCTTGCATTTTCTAACTCCAACTGCCCATTTATCTTTAGCCTTGCCATTTCCATGTTGTATGCACGCTCCTTCGCCCTTTCTTCTCGTTCTTCAGGGGAAAGACCTTTGGAGGAAACACTGCTTCCGGGAGAGGACTCAGGCCCATTCGCTGGCGCCTCCTCTTCCCCTTCCACTGGCGGTACCACCACCGGATCAGTGGGATCTCTGGATTCCAACCAGGCCTCCAAAGCTTTGAGATATTCCTCCTTCAATGTGATGCCTTTGGTAGGAACTTTAAACTGCTTGCAGAAGGATTTCAGTTTCTTCAAGCCGTAGTCGTTTATCTTCGCTCTGTCGAATTCCTCCTCAACAACAACAGGGATAGTGACTCCGTTGTCACTCATGGTCAAAACTGGCAGTGTTCAAAAAAATCAAACTTCAGAAAAGCGGAGAACCAAAAATAGGATCCTTCCAAATTAGATTGTGACTGCGTTATGGTCTGCTTTCACTATGTAGCGCACACTAATCACTGCACATGGGTCATAAATGCAAGGTCCAAATCCTCACCGCTGCATCCAATGTTAGAACCGGCTGTCTCTTGTTGGCAGAGGTATACACTTCTGACAAATAGGGACACACCTTTTCTAGTCAGGGCAAGGGGATCACACCCTTCGATAACCCCTGCTTACCCCGTTGGTAGCTTGGCAGAGCAGACAGGCTTATCTCAGAGGCTGTGTGTTAAGAATTTATGACCACATACAGTAATAAAGTGAATACACATTAAATGGACACGACACCGTAGTATTATAAAAATAGGTATTTTTATATAAGGCTTAGCACAAGACCAAATAACAACAAAAATGTACACAATCTTAATAAATACTCTGGGAAGGAAAAAAGGATAGTTCAAAGGTAGTTTCTTCTTTAGCACAAAGTCTTTAGTATCAAAGCAAATCTTCTTCTTGGAAACACAGTTCTTAGCAACAGGGTAACCCACACGGGGGCTACACGACGTCGAGGCAAAGTTAATCCAAAGGTTCGGCGTCGACCGCGAGGAGCGCTACGTCGAGCCCGGAGTCACATGGACCCCCAACAACACAGTACCTTTGGAAAATGAAGCACACGATGATCAGCGGCGTCGAGCAATCCGGCGTTGCGTCTTTGTTGTCGATCAGGTCTCAGCAGTCGTCGTCGTCGATGGTGCGGTTGCACAGAGTGAGCAGCGCTCACGGCGTCGAGAGGGCACGAGGGCGATGCAATCAGCAGCGGTGCAGACACGAGGTCCCTTGGAGCTGCAGCTGAACTCACTACTCACTGGCGTTGCTGCTGGCATCGATCGGGCCCGGCGGCCGGCGTCGAGGAAGCGGGACACTTGAGCGTCACTCACGGTGTCGAGCTGGATTCGACGACGTCCGTCGGCGTCGAGGTTGCTGGCTCTTTCAGAGGTGCTGGATTCACAGGTACCAGCAAATAGCACTTTAAGCAGATGAAGTCCTGTAGCCCTGTGACTTCAGCAGGAGACTGGCACTCTTCCAGTCCTTGGAGATTTTCTTAGCAAGTGTGAGAGTACACACACAGTTCCTCTCTCCTGGTTCCTTGGCAAAAATAAAGAAGCACTGCAGGATTCCCCCCAGCAAACAGCACACTGGCAGAAGGGGTAGACAAGTCCTCAGATCAGCAGGCCTCTTGTCCTTGGTTACAGGGTTCCTTGTCAGAAGTGATCTAAATTCTTGGTTCAGGGGTCCTTCTCTTATACCCCTTTTCGGCTTTGATCCCTTTGTCCATGCAGGGGAATTTCCCAACATCCTGGGTCTGTTGTGGGTGGAGCCAGGCAGAAGCACCTGGCCTATTCATTGCGCAGGGCTGGGTCCTCAGATGCCCAGCAGGAGGTGGAGCCAGCATTGACACTGGCAGGAGCAGAGCTATCGGCCTCCTGGCAGGAGGTGGGGCTAGGATCGTCCATGGCAGGCACAGAGCCATCAGCCGCTTGGCAGGAGGTGGAGCCAGCATTGTATCAGGCAGGGCAGGCTATCAGCAACTACTCTCCCCCTACTCTCAACGCAAATGTCCCACTAATCCCACACTGACTCATCCAGACCTGTGGAGCCACCAAGCTCCTGTCACACACACGCAAGACCAGCAGAAACCAGATATGGTTAGACAAGAAAATAGACACTTTCTAAAAGTGCTATTTTCAAACCCAGAGTCCAAAAACCATCCACACCAACGGATGCGTAATTAAACCCCGAGTTCAGGGATACCAAACTCGACATTGCACCATGCTCCCCGACCAGCTAGGATCATAGCGTTAATAATCCCGGCGGCCCATTCTAACTAATGGAGAGCAGGCTACCTCGCAATAGTGAAGAACGAAGATGGCTGTAATTCACTATTAGGACATGCCAACTTGGTCAGGCGTGTCCTACCTTGTACTTACAATGCACCCTGCCCGTGGGCCTACCATAGGGGTGACTAACATGAAGTCAAGGGAAGGTTTGAGGGGCTGGCAAGTATGTATACTTGCGCAGCTTGCGTGATAGCACTAGGCCGCACGTGGGTCTCGCAATGACCGACCCGTAGACATTCTTTTACGAGGCCGCTCCTGTGGGTGGCACAACACGTGCTGCAAGCCCACGAGCGGCATTCGTATTTACACGCCCCGGCACTCCTGGTGCTCTAGACTAGGGACTGACAGTAAACCAAATAGGCCAAACATGGATACAATAGATACACCAATTCAACATAGGGAGCACTTGCGCTGTGGCACTGATCAGCAGCGGCACAGCGCCCAAAGCATATACCAGCAAAACATCGTAAAACAGTGGAGGCAAACAGAAAAAATGGAGGAGAGACTCAAGCCAATGATGTCAGGTCTAACAAACAGTATAATAGATTGTGTCATTCTGTCCACCAAAATGAGCGATCAATACTCACAAGTTATCTATATAAAACTGGGACTAACACCCTGTGCAAATAAAAAGTGCAGATTATTCTGAAAACAGGGACTTAAGCATAGGTGGGCAGAGGTAGACTTTTAGGAGCTTCTAAGGCAGGTACTGGGAAGCTGTGAGAGTGAAATTGATATTTGTCTTGTTTGTCATAACCCCTCAACAAGAGTTGTTCAGGCAAACTTAAATATTTGTGGGCGTATATTTGAACAGTTAACAACAAAACAATCAACGCCCGAATAAGGCCAAGAAGTGGTTTCACGGACACTGTACCAGGGCACACATACACAACAAAAGGAAGCATTGAAAGTTTCACCAAGGGACATAGGGGCCTGATGTACGACCAGTTTTTGCATGCACAATGGGTTTGCCACCTGTTTATGCATTCAAAAACCTGCTTGGTCAATGTACAAACACTATTTTGCAAGTCGCAAAAAATTGTGACTCGCAAATTAGTGTCTTGTGACTCTCTATTAGGAAGGGGCGTTCCGTTCCTAATAGTGAGTCCCTAGCCATGTATGAATGTTTTGTGACCCCAATTGCGGTCTCAGAACACTTGCAAATTACCACCCTCTTCAAGAGGGTGATAATGGAGTCGCAAATGGAAAGGGTTAACTAGGGGACCACTTTCCCTTTGTACCTAGCTCCAACAATATTTTTTTGTTTCATTTTTTTTTTTTAAATGCATCCCGTTTTCCTTTAGGGAAAATGGACTACATTTAAAAACAAAAACTGCTTCGTTTAAAAGCCGTCTGGAACATGGCGGTCTGCTGAGCCTGCTGAGCCCAGCAGGTCACCATCCCTGAGATGGCCAGCCATTCCCAATGGGGTCGCAAATTGCGAGTGGCTCATTAATATTCATGAGCCTCGCATTTTGCGACCCTATTGGGTATTGCTAACAGTGTCTCTGACACTGTTGTACATTTGTTTTTGCCACTCGCAAATTGCGTCTTGCAAAAGAAAATGGTCGTACATCTGGCCCTTGGTGAACAAACAAAAGATGAAAACATATGCTGACCAAAGACAATGTGCGAATAACTTTATCTTTGGAAAGGAGAACTAGTGCTTGCACAACAGTTGCAGAGAAGAAAATCTGATGCTCCAATTGATACAGAATCTTTTTAAGTGGCTACCATGGGACACATGCTGACTGCCCAGCACCTGAAGAAGTTTATTATATGAGCCTCTTCTCACTTTAGGACTTTAGCTAATTGTTCATCAGATCTAATTGTTGAAGGAAAGACTGGGACCAAACCATCAATGATTGTTGTTACCTCTACACCACTGACACAGATCCTGAATATTAGAGATGACCATTTCAAGTTTCCGAGTACAAGATAAGGTCGAACAATTAAAGGGCCAAAATAATGAATTGAACAGATTTAAATGTACATGTCTGTTTATATATATATTTTGTAAAAAAATGTATGTACTTTATTTAACCAAGGTGAAGATGTAGTGTCTTGCGAGTTAGAAATGTTGGAAACCTTTTCACTCCTGAGTGACTCTGTAGAACTGTGACATAAGTGTAAGAGCAAAATGCATTAAAGGCTGGTTTAGTATGTTGAGTTTTCAATTACATGCAGGGAATAAAGGCAAGTAAAACTAAGCTCCCAGTGTGGCATAGTCATTGGCAGGTACCCTGCACAGGGAGGACGCTACAGCGGCCTTCACAGTTTCTGGCAGATTTAGCCCAGGAGAGAGGGTCCTTTGAAGTTCTAACTTGACAGAGAAGGAACCTGCCGTTCATCAAGTAATTCTCCTCCCATGAAAGCCCAAAAACGGGTGAAAGATGCAATTTTTGTTTTGACCATAGTGAAAGAAATACCTTCAAGTACCAAAGCATTAAACCTTCATGGCGTTCAATTGCATTATATTCAATCTTCCAATCCCTTAAAAAGCATAACACATTTACAGGGTACATGGTTGATAGTGTGTTGGCTGTGGTTGTGAAATATGGAACACTAGGTGAGGTGCACATGGCTTGCAGACCTGGTAAAGGCATTGTGCAACAAATTTTACTGGGCATAAGAGTGAGGTGTTGGAGAACATGTGAGAATAGATGGAGTAACATGGGCTGATGAAAATACTTACTATGTTTAGGAGTAGGCGTTATAAGCAAGGAACAGCAACTGGTGTTCAATAACCGGATTCCTGAGGGTAATAACTGCATGATTTCTACTTAAGAACAACAGGGCCAACTCCCAGGAGGCACTGTTTGGTTTATTTAATTATTTATTTGTGATTTTATATAGAATGGACATGGCCCGGAGACATCAGAGGGCTTTACAAAAGTAAAGTTACCAACATTCCAACTGGAATGCAATAGAGATACAACATAGGAAAAATTAAAAACAGACGTACGATAATCAGCAGAAGATAATGGGCCCGATTCACAGAACTAACTTAAGACAAAATCCTAAACTTACTACCATTTTGGCATTCACAGAAGTCACTTACTCATTTTGGTATTCACGGCACCTAAATGCTTCTGTGAATAGCAAAAGTCTCAAAGTTAGGATTTTTCTCAGTTTAGGAGTAGTAAAGTTAGGACTTCTAACTTTAGGACTTCTAAATGCCTTCTGTGAATACCAAAAGTGTTAAAGTTTGAATTTTCTCAGTTTAGGAGTTGTAAAGTTAGGACTCCTAACTTTAGGACTCCTAAAAGCCTTCTGTGAATACCGAAAGTCTTAAAGATAGGATTTTTCTCATTGTAGCAGCAGTAATGTCAGGACCCCTCTTACACATAAAAGCACCTTAGCGCATGTTTTACACACAGGGTACTGACAAACTTCTAGATCCCTGTAAACACCCCTTCACATACAAGGTCCTGAAGAAAGCCAGTAGAATAAAAGGCCTGGCTGAAACTAGTCGACCGCACCCGACGTCGGTGACGATAAGTCAGCCGTGCACGTCCTAAGTCTTTGTTTTTAACGACTGCCTGGGGCCCAGTAATAAAGCAGTATTTTGGGACCCCCAGGAAAGTATTTTAAACCTCACAAACAGCACACCCACAGCACTCTCACATACCACACTGAACCCGTTCCGCAGTAACCTGGCGTCGAAGCACACCTGAGGCACACTCGGTGCCTTGGGTGGGGCCCGATGATGAAGCATGCCACCAACGAGGTTGGTAGGTGAGGGCCTTCTTAAAAACCTAAATGGTTTCCCAGACAGACACATAACCCCCCCACACATAGCTAGTTCTTATTGATTGATATCAATTACTCAGGGGAATCGAACTAGCCACTCTATTTCCTCTCTCTCTCCTTGATTACAACACAAAAAGTGAATTTTGACATTCTTCTCTATCGTGCATGTTCCGAGAGAGCGCGTGTGTGGAGAATTCCTTTAAAAGAACTCTGCATACCTGCTGGAGATAGCTCGTTCTTCTGAGCAGCTTCATCTACCAGAGACTCCCAGCGGCAACAGATCCTGAAGAGAAGAGAAACAAACCAAGATAAGTGATTTGACTTTGTTTCTTAAGCAAAAGACTATGACTATTGAATATCAGCGTTTATATAGACAAGAAGCAAGAAACCTTTTGAAAAGGATTACTTACCTGAAGGAAAACGAAATTCCCGGAACACCTAAGAAAAGATAGAAAGCGATAAAAGAGTTTGACAGGTTCTGTGAGGATACTATACCTAATAAGAACAGTTAGATAATTAGATTAGATAATTAGATAGATAGTTTGCGCGCATAATTTAGTTAGATTTAAAAAGGCATAGGGATTAGTCAGGCATACATAATTCTAGTGATAGTTGTAGGAAGAGATTTCATTCTTACAGATCATTAAAGAGAAAAAGAAGAATACCAGTAAATAAAAGATCTACAAACTAGTTATGAGGTAAGGGACCAAGTAATAAGAATTACATAGGGAAATTACATAGTAATACTGAAGTAATAATATTATTTGGGTTAACCAGCAGGCATCATTCCAAGAAGTAAACACAAGTAGAAAAAATGAGAACAAATAACAAGAAAAGGAAGAGAAGCAAGTTATCTGGAACATAAGTTACAATAGATAAGATGAAGAGATAGAGAGAGTAGTGTAGGTTAGGAAATATGTTAATGTTATTTGTTTAATCATTATTTAAAGGTTTCTCCGAAGTTTAAGTCTGCGGAACAGACTAAAGAAGAGAAGCAGTTGAGCAGTTCCAGAGCGGTCTCTTCTGTTGTTTCTTATTTTATCCATTCCCCCTTCCCCCTGGGGGGGTTCCTTAGGGTCAAGTTTTATAACGGGCCCTGGAAATCCTTCGGAGGGAGTTGGGAAATTAGCGACTCTGTTCCTGTGCAAGTCTTGAGTGTAAGAGTTTTCGCTTGGCACTGTGACACACTGGAATCAAGCTATCCTGGCTGAAGAGTGGTGAAACCCTGAAACCGTTCCTTGGATAGTTGTTTCCAGTGCAGTGAAGACCTGGCCTGGCAGTCAGGCTGGACTGTTCCCATTGAGCGCAGGGTCAAGACTGATTTGCATATGGCTGAGTCCAAACTGTAATGGCATGGTGAACAAAAAAATGATGGATTTAGGCTCAGATCTCTGTACTGGGTGAATGTATGACATTGTTCTGCATTATGTCCATCCATAGTTCTTTTTGCAAAGATATAGGCAAGTCAGAAAATGCTTTTCCAATGGAAACATTTTCCTGACTGTAACTACCTACTGGCTTAACTGCTTCAGCGTAATGCGAATTATGCGGCTTTAAGGGTACAACTGAATGAGCAGTTATATGTTGTGAATATAGTAAGTGTGGGATTTCAGAGACTCGCAAATTGAGTTCACCTGCCACGAGGCAGGAGTATGGCTCTGAATCTGTCATACTCCCTCCACCCGCCACAATGGATTGTGGTGCATGTAGTGTGCCATGCAAATGATATGGACATCTTCTATGCTCACCTCAAGAATAACAGGGAACAATTGAACATATATATATGGTGTACCATATAGGAGGTGATTGATGTGTTGAACTAGAGCTAAATTATATTGCTTATACCAAAAAATAAAGAATAATCAAAAGGAAATATATGTGGTACATAAATATGATTGCTATCACCAGTTACTGGTTACATATCAATACAGAAACCTAATACTACCCTGGTACCCTCTAGGGCAAGGGTATGTGCATGTCAAGCTTAGTATGACAAAGACCGGGCTTACAGTGCTCGAGTCATAGTCATCCCCCGGTAGGTTGGTTCAAAATTTAAAGCTAGTCAACAAATGTGTTAAAGCAAATATAAAGTAACCAAAATATATGTCATCCCCATGTTGGCTAAGTCTTGTGAAGGGGTTCACCAGGTGTGTCTCCTAGCAATTAAGCCTGAGCGGAGCAGGCATAGTGCCTCTACGCGAAGCTGCACAGAGTTGGAAAATAATTCTGTGCAACTTCATTCTGCTCTGCTACATGCCCTTCACCCTCCTAAATTAATCTAAAGTAATAAAAAAGACACTTATCTGCCGTGCCTGCCTCCTCCTTGCCATGGCCACTCTCCTTTCTCGTCCCCACCTTCCCTCTCCTTAGATAACCCCTACATTTTACATCTTGCTTGTGCGCATGCGCATGCACAAGACGTACAAGTAGGGGTTATCCGAGAAGAAGGACCGTGAGGAGAAGGAAGGAGAGAGGCCATGGTGAGGAGGAGGCAGCCATGGCAGGTAAGTGCAATTTTATTACTATTAATTACTTTGTGAGGGTGGAGAGGTCAGGTAACTACGCTCCACCATGTAGTCGTAGTTTTGCCTAAACTCCGTGTTTGAAACGGATTACGGAGTAGGTAAAACTATGTAAAGAAACAATAGGTCTCCCAGGGGGGTTGGTTGTATCTTTGTGAATTTTCAGAAGTTAATACACAATCAGCTCCTAGGGAGATTCACAGTGTAGCAATTTGAAATCATCCCATTCAATGAGGCCTCGATCTCTCCATTCTCTCAGCATATCATCATACATGACGTTGGACTCATTAAGTGCATTTCCAGAAACAATCTCATAACAGTTCTTATCATTCAGTTCACAATGTCATTCCCTTAAGTACTGTTCTATAGACAAAATCAAAACATTCCCATCCTTATCAGATTGTCTCATAACGATGTTATTTTCAATTTGTAAATTATTGATTTGCTAATCTGTCAGCTTTAGATAAGTTATCTGAATGCCATCTCTTTTTCTTAGCTATTTTCTTGAGATCATAGATGACCATTGTTTCAAAAGTGTCAATGGTATCGCATTAAGGGTTGGGGTGAATATTAAAAACATTGGGGCAGTTCATCCCCAACTTACTTCCCATATGAGACAAATTTAGGGTTTTATCAACTGTGGACTTACTATTTAGGTCCAATTCAGAAAGCTTGAACAGAACATCAATGCTACTTTTACTCAGATTACTCAGGTCCTTTTTATTCAGAGCCACAGTTTACACAATGCTTCATAAAAACAAATATTTATGTAATTTCAACCTTCCGGCAAAATGACATAAGTCAATTCAGCTTTGGGCATAATCAACAACATTTGTTGGACATATTGACAAATCAACTATAAAACATTTAGGGCCATATTATCAAAAAAGGGCGATACATTATTGGCGCTTTTATTGGCAGGAAACTGCCACTAAAGCGGCGATATTGGACTTGATAATATGCCCTTGTGAATTCTCATAGAAGCCCAGGTTCTGGTGTTAACCTGGGATTCTATGGGAATTCACAAGGGCATATTATCAAGCCCATTATCGCTGCTTTAGCGGCAGTTTCCTGCCGATAAAAGCAGCAATAATGTATAGCCCTTTCTTGATAATATGGCCCTTGGTTCAACATCAGTTAAAATGTGGGTAGATAAATTTGGGAAATTCGTAGCCCTACCATTATTATTTTTTTTGGCCTCTTGTTGTTGCTCTTGCATGGGGTGTTACCTTGGATAAAACTTCTTCTTCTGATGTATTTGCACCTCTGCCACTTGCTGTTCCTCTTACTTTTAGTCTATCCTTCTTCTAGTGTTGTTAATGTTTGTCTTGGTATATTAATAAAAGTTCCACCCAAAAAATGTACTGGTTTCTTTGTATTCCCATCTAGATTGCCTAGCGCCCCATCTTCCGAGACATCACTCTCACTAAGTTCACTCTCCCCATCTTGATTGTTCATATTTGTGGATGCCAGATTTTGTGATGGCTTCACATTCCTCCTCAAATTTTCATATCTCCTTTTAAAATTTGAAACTCTCCCAGCCTGGTAGTCCCTTTGGTCTCTCCCAAATTTTATTTGCTTTTTTCATTGAATCTCTTCTTCCAATTGATTTACCTTATCAAAGATATATGTGTATATATTATATATTTACTAAAAAATCTAAAGGTTACAGGGATGTTATAGTTAGGAATTATCATTTGAAAAACCTTAGAAATTCACTGAAAATTCCTCAGGTTTCAGGGACATTATAGTTAGGCTAACATTTCACTTGGACAAAACCTATGAAATTCAGATGTTTTAGATAGCTGAGTTAACTATAACTCGCACCTCCGCAATGCAATGCTAATTACGTCACATATTACATCACTCATGACATGGTGAGTGACATAACTGATGACATCACTGATGACATCACACATGACATCACTTATTACATCAGCCACATAGTTCCTGATGCACCTGCTCACACCCCAATATATCCTTTAATATACCCACTCCAGATTTCATAATACCATTTCCAAAATTTATTTCTGCCCCGTGGACGCCATTCCTGGGTTGGGCCTTTGTTTTTTTTTCCTTTTCAAAGGGGAGGGGGGCTGTGCAGCCCCCCTCCGAGGCCAATTTCAGCCCCAGGGACCCCATCCTCTGGGGCCAGGCCTTTTGGTTTTTAACACCATGATGTTGGTGACTGTGGGGGAGCCTCAAGTCCCCCACAGTCTCTATCGGTTTCCCGCCACCTGCGGTACCCGGGGTTGCTTTTAGGCAGAGGGAGCTGCATACATGCCGCTCCCTCTGCCGAAAATTAATTCTGCTTTGCTTCATGGAAGCAAGAACATTTTTCCTGCTTTCGCTTCCATGAAGTGGACCAGAGTTTGCTATGACTTTGCAGGAGCAGCCTTGGCAAACTGCAATGTCCTGCTGGTAGGTACCCCGGGACATTGCTGGGTAGCGGGCCCCAGGGCCATTCAAGGCTCCACAAGGGACTGCTACGTGGCCACCCTCCAAAAATATTTCAGCCCCAGGGAGGGCCCGGGGGCTGTGTGGGGGGTTTAAACACCCCCCAAATATTATTTTACAAAATAGCCCCCGGGAGGGTGTGGTACCTGGGCTCTGTGGGTGGGCTGGAGCTCCCCTGTGCATCTTTTGAATTTAAACCCAGGGAGATGATGGTCACGTGGCCCCCACATTTAAGATAATCAGCCTCAGGGAAGTGGTGGTCCCCAAGGCTTTATGTAAAGCAAGAGCCCAACAAACATTTCTTTTGAAAACTAAGCCCCAAGGAGGTGGGGGTCCCTGCGGCTGCGGGGGTCTGTGTAGCTCCCTTGCATTCAATCTATAAGCCCCGGGGAGTTGGCGGTCCTCATGCATGAAGTGGCCCCACATCTCATTATTTTTGATTGCCTCAAGACCTTGCCCACATGGGGGCCTAAAGAAAAAATTGCGGTTAGCCCCCGCTTCGTTTAAAAAAATGTGCCCTGATTTGCAGATCCAGCGTGAATCCCGCCAAAACTTTATTTTTTAAATGTTTTTTTGGGCAAGGACCCACTGAGCTGGCCTAGGGGGTCAGGGTGGTTCTACCCTGACCCCTTTTCTTGATTTTTAAAATGCCAATACCAACACCACCACTAATACCACCACCACCAATACCAACATCACCACCAATACCACAACCACCAACATCACCACCACCAAAGCCAATACCTCACCACCAATACCACCACCACCAATACCAGCACCCCCACCAATACCACCAATACCACCACCACCAATACCAGCACCAACACCACCATTACCACTACCACCGATACCACCACCAATACCACAACCACTAATACCACCACCACCAATGCCACCACCATCATCATCAATACCACCATCAAATACCACCATCACCACCAAAACCACCACCATCACCACCAATACCATCACCACCATCAATAACTCCACTAATACCACCTCCACAAATACCACCTCTACCAATACCACCACCAATACCACCACCACCCATACCACCACCAATAAAACCACCAATATCACCACCAATATTACCAACACCACTACCACCACCACCAATTCCTCCAATGCCAATTCCACCACCAATACCACCATCACCAATACCGCCATTATCACCAATGCCACCGCCAATACCATCAGCACCTTCACCACCAAAACCTCCACATTCACCACCACCGATACCATCACAACCAATACCACCACCACCAATACCAACATCACCACCACCAATACCACCGCCACCACCACCACCACCAATGCCAACAATGCCACCACCAACAACAATACCACCACCATCACCACCAATAGCACCACCAATACCACCACCATCACCACCAATACTACCATAAATACCACCACTAGTACTACCAACACTACCAATACTGCCATCACCAATACCACCACCACAATTACCACCACCACCAATACCACCACCACCAACAACACCACCACCAATGCCACCACCATCACCACCATTACCACCACCAACAAAACCTCCAATGCCAATATCACCACCAAAACTGCCATCATCAATACAACCATCACCACCAATGCAACCATCAACAATACCATCACCACCCCCACCACCAACACCTCCACCTCCACCACTACAAATACCATCACAACCAATGCCACCACTACCAATACAACTAATACCATCAATACCAACACCTCCACCTACACACCTACACCAATACCACCATCACCAATACCTTCACCACCACTAATACCACCACCACCAGTATCAACACCAATACCTTCATCAATACCAATACCACCACTACCCATGCCAACAATACCACCACCAACAATACCACCCCCACCACCGTCTCCACCAGCACCACCATTACCACCACCACCAATACCACCACCACTAACACCACCACCACCAATGCCACCACCATCACCACCAATACCAACACCAAAACCAATGCCACCACCACAAATATCACCACCACCAATACCCCCACCACCAAAACCACCACCACCAATACCAGCACCTCCACCAATATCACCATTACCACCGATACCACCATCACCACCAATACCACCACCCTCAATACCACCACCAACAACACATCCACCAATGCCAATACCACCACCACCATCAATACCACCACCGCTGATACCCCCACCACCAATACCACCAATACCACCACCACCAATACCACCACCTCCACTACCACTAACACCACCACTAACACCACCACCAATACCACCACCAATACCACCACCAACAATGCCACCACCATCACCACCAATACTATCCCCATCATCACTAATACCACCATCACCACCAATGCCACCACCATCACCACCAATACCACCACCATCACCACCAATACAACCACCAGCAATACATCCACCAATACCACAACTAATACCACCTACATAAATACCACCTCTACCAATACCACCAATACCACCACCACCACCAATGCCACCACATTCACCACCAATACCACCACCATCACCACCAATACCATCACCACCAATACCAATACCACCACCAACACCAATACCACCACCGCTGATACCCCCACCACCAATACCACCACCACCACCACCAACATCACCAATACCACCACCGCCGATACCCCACAACCAATACCACCACCACCAAAACCACCACCTCCACCACCACCAACACCACCATTACCACCACCAGCAATACCACCACCATCACCATCAATACCATCACCATCACCACCAATACCACCATCACCAATACCACCACTAATACCACCACCACCAATATCACCACCAATGCCACCACCATCACCACCAATACCACCACTAATACCACCTCTACAAATACCACCTGTACCAATACCACCACCACAACCAAAACCAATACCAACACCACCAATAAAACTACCAATACCAAAACTCCACCAATATTACCAATACCACTACCACCACCAACAATACCTCCAATGCCAATACCACCACCAAAACCACCATCACCAATACCAACATCACCACCAATGCCACCACCAATAATACAATCACCACCTCCACCACCACCAATACCATCACCAATACCAATGCAACTAATACCATCAATACCACCACCTCCACAATACAACCACCACCAATACCACCACCACCAATATCAGCACCCCCACCAATACCACCAATACCACCACCACCAATATCAGCACCAACACCACCATTACCACTACCACCAATACCACCACCAATACCACCACCACTAATACCACCACCACCAATGCCACCACCATCATCATCAATACCACCATCAATACCACCATCACCACCAAAACCATCACCATCACCACCAATACCATCACCACCATCAATAACACCACTAATACCACCTCCACAAATACCACCTCTACCAATACCACCACCAATACCACCACCACCCATACCACCACCAATAAAACCACCAATATCACCACCAATATTACCAACACCAGTACCACCACCACCAATTCCTCCAATGCCAATTCCACCACCAATACCACCATCACCAATACCACCAGTATCACCAATGCCACCGCCAATACCATCAGCACCTTCACCACCAAAACCTCCACATTCACCACCACCGATACCATCACAACCAATACCACCACCACCAATACCAACACCACCACCACCAATACCACCGCCACCACCACCACCACCAATGCCAACAATGCCACCACCAACAACAATACCACCACAATCACCACCAATAGCACCACCAATACCACCACCATCACCACCAATACTACCATAAATACCACCACTAGTACTACCAATACTACCAATACTGCCATCACCAATACCACCGCCACAATTACCACCACCACCAATACCACCACCACCAACACCACCACCACCAATGCCACCACCACCACCACCATTACCACCACCAACAAAACCTCCAATGCCAATACCACCACCAAAACTGCCATCATCAATACAACCATCACCACCAATGCCACCACCAACAATACCATCACCACCTCCACCAACAACACCTCAACCTCCACCACTAAAAATACCATCACAACCAATACCACCACCACCAATACAACTTATACCACCAATACCACCACCTCCGCCTATACACCTCCACCAATACCACCATCACCAATACCTTCACCACCACTGATACCACCACCACCAGTATCAACACCAATACCTTCACCAATACCAATACCACCACTACCCATGCCAACAATACCACCACCAACAATACCACCCCCACCACCGTCTCCACCAACACCACCATTACCACCACCACTAATACCACCACCACCAACACCACCACCACCAATGCCACCACCATCACCACCAATACCAACACCAAAACCAATGCCACCACCACAAATATCACCACCACCAATACCCCCACCACCAAAACCACCACCACCAATACCAGCACCTCCACCAATACCACCACCACCAATATCACCATTACCACCGATACCACCACCACCACCAATACCACCACCACCATCAATACCACCACCGCTGATACCCCCACCACCAATACCACCAATACCACCACCACCAGTACCACCACCTCCACCTCCACTACCACTAACACCACCACTAACACCATCACCAATACCACCACCAATACCACCACCAACAATGCCACCACCATCACCACCAATACTATCCCCATCATCACTAATACCACCATCACCACCAATGCCACCACCATCACCACCAATACCACCACCATCACCAACAATACCACCACCAGCAATACATCCACCAATACCACAACTAATACCACCTACATAAATACCACCTCTACCAATACCACCAATACCACCACCACCACCAATGCCACCACATTTACCACCAATACCACCACCATCACCACCAATACCATCACCACCAATACCAATACCACCACCAACACCAATACCACCACCGCTGATACCCCCACCACCACCACCAATACCACCACCACCACCACCAACACCACCAATACTACCACCGCCGATACCCCACAACCAATACCACCACCACCAAAACCACCACCTCCACCACCACTAACACCACCATTACCACCACCACCAATACCACCACCATCACCAACAATACCATCACCATCACCACCAATACCACCAGCACCAATACCACCACTAATACCACCACCACCAATATCACCACCAATGCCACCACCACCACCACCAATACCACCACTAATACCACCTCTACAAATACCACCTATACCAATACAACCAGCACAACCAAAACCAATACCACCACCACCAATAAAACTACCAATACCAAAACTCCACCAATATTACCAATACCACTACCACCACCAACAATACCTCCAATGCCAATACCACCATCAAAACCACCATCACCAATACCAGCATCACCACCAATGCCACCACCAATAATACCATCACCACCTCCACCACCACCAATACCATCACAACCAATATCACCACCACCAATGCAACTAATACCACCAATACCACCACCTCCACAATACAACCACCACCAATACCACCATCACCAGTGCCACCACCACCACCAATACCTTCACCACCACTGATACCACCAACACCACCAGTTTCAACACCAATACCATCACCAATACCAATACCACCACTACCAATGCCAACAATACCACCACCAACAATACCACCACCATCACCACCAATACCACTGCATTTACCACCAATACCGCCACAAATACCACCATTAGTACCACCACCAATATTACCAATACTTCCACCACCAATACCACCACCACCAATACCATCTCTACCAATAACACCACCACCACCAATACCACCAAAACCAATACCACCACCACCAATATCTTCACCACCACTCATACCAAAAATATTGTCAATACCACCACCACCAATACCACCACCACCAATAACCCCAACACCATCACCAATACCAACATCACCACCAATACCACCACCACAAACATCACCACCACCACCACCACCAATACCCCCACCACCAATACCACCACCACCAATACCAGCACCCCCACCAATACCACCAATACCACCACCACCACCAATAACACCACCACCAATGCCACCACCATCACCATCAATACCACCATCACCACCAATACCACTACCATCACCACCAAAACCATCACCACCACCAATACCACCACTAATACCACCTCCACAAATACCACCTCTACCAATACCACCACCAACACCAATACCACCACCACCCATACCACCACCAATAAAACCACCAATATTACCAACACCACTACCACCACCTACAATTCCTCCAATGCCAATTCCACCACCAATATCGCCATCACCAATACCACCATCACCACCAATGCTACCAACAATACCATCAGCACCTTCACCAACAAAACCTCCACATTCACTACCACCAATACCATCACAACCAATATTACCACCACCAATACCAACACCACCACCAATACCACCACCACCACCACCACCACCACCGCCAACAATGCCACCACCAACAACAATACCACCACCATCACCACCACTAACACCACCAATACCACCACCACAAATACCACCACCAATGCCACCACCAATACCACCTCCATCACCACCAATACTACCATACATACCACCACTAGTACCACCAATACTACCAATACTTCCACCACCAATACCATCACCACCAGTACCACCCCCACCAATACCACCACCACCATTTCCACCAACACCACCATTACCACCACCACCAATACCACCACCAAAACCACCATCACCACCAATACCACCACCATCTCCACCAATTCCACCACCAATACCACCAATAATACCACCTCCACAAATACCACCTCTACCAATACCACCACCACTACCAACACCAATACCAGCAACACCCATACCACCATCAATAAAACCACCAACACCACCACCAATATTATCAATACCACTACCACCACCTCCAATACCTCCAATGCCAATACCACCACCAATACCGCCATCACCAATACCACCACCACCACTACCACCACTACCACCACCAATACCACCACCAATGTCACCACCAATACCACCATAAATACCACAACTAGTACTACCACCAATACTACCAATACTTCCACCACCAATACCACCACCACCAATCCCATCTCTACCAATACAACCACCAATGCCACCATCACCAATACCACCACCTCCACCAATACCAATACCACCACCAACACAATACCACCACCATCAATACCAATAACACCAACAATACCACTAATTCCAATACTACCACCACCAATACCAGTACCAGTACCACCACCACCAATACCAATACCGCCACCAAGACCACAATCACCAATACCACCAATGCCACCACCACCACCAATACCATCACCACCACCAATACCACCACCACCAATACCAGCACCACCAATACCTGCATCACCAGTCCCACCACCATCAATACCACCAATACCAATAGCACCATCACCAATAACACCACCACCACACCGAGGCCACTGAAGTCATCTGTGGCGTACCACAAGGATCCTCACTCAATCCCACCCTCTTCAACGTATACATGAGCCCCCTTGCGGCCATCGCTCGCCAACACAACCTCAACATCATCTCCTACGCGGATGACACCCAACTGATCCTTTCTCTCACCAATGACCCCAGCACCGCCAAAACTAACCTACACGAAGGAATGAAAGAAGTTGCCGAATTGTCACATTACTTGTCTTCTCCCTTAAAACCAGTAATGAAGCGTCAATTAATGAGGCTACGGTTCGGCTTGATCCCAATAATGGCATATAAGTACAGCCAACAGTACAAAGAAATGACAAGCATTCAGTGTCGAGCACTTGCGGGAAAAGCAAAAAAACTAATCCACATATTATTTATCTGTGAGAAACTACACCCCTGAGAATCTATTGGCTCCGCCCCTTTTAAAGTATTTTAAACGTACAGACATGTCAGGCATCCCTGGTAGAGTGCATGAAAGGCGACTCAGCACAGCGGACGGCACGTTTTATGAAATTCCTGACAACTGTAGAAGCTACACTGGTCCACGACAATCCTACAGAACTATGGCCCAGATGTAGGTAAATCTGATTTACCGACTCTAGAATACCACATTTTACCGATTCGGTATTCTATATTCGGTAAATCAGATGTAGGTAAAAATTCGGTAATTTTTACTGAATCTGTATGATTCGGTAACTACCAGCCCACAGGAATCAATGTCAATTACCGAATCGGTAAATACCGATTCGGTAAAATTACCGATTTTGCAAGGGTGACAGGGTGTCACTTTGACACCCTGTTGCACCCCTGATTTTGCCTTATGTGCCATGTGGCACAGGTGTACATGCACAGATGTGCATGTACACTGGAATTCGTTATTACCATGTAATCGTATTACATGGTAAATAACGAATCGGTAATGCCCTGTGGCACTGTTTTCAGTGCCACCTACATCTGTATATACCAATTCGGTATTTTACAGAATCGGTAAATTTACCGATGCGGTAAATATACAGATTCTGTAAATTAAGCCTACCTATATGTCAAATCCCAAATACCGGTCGGTAACGGCCGAAATCGAGTGTTACCGACCGGTAATTGGCGACCTACATCGGGACCTATAACTCTAAACTCCATGCAAATCACTTTAACTTCCATGCTTTTACAGCTGACAATGAGATGTTTAAATATTTTACCTAGATTAATAGGATGTCACCCCATATTTTTTACTTTCGGAAATTATGCACTTTACACTGGTTTTTATAGTTGGATTGCGAAGATGGTAATTAATTGTGCAATAAATTATCTATCTATCTGTACATTCGTTAAAACAGCTTATTTCTTTACATAAAAATTGCTCTGCCTATGTTTGAACATTAGCCCTCGTACAGAGAATGAGGCCTAATTTGGGAGGAAATACTCAGAGGTGCTGATAAAGATAATTTATTGAAGAAGGCTGGTAGCCAAGCAGTTTTAGAAACATACAGAAACTACTTCTGCCCAAATGGTAATCTGCACAGACAACTAGAGCAACTATAGCATGCTAAAATGGCAATGACTCTAAAGAAATGATGTCAGTCCATCATGTGGTATATATGCCCACCATACTACTTTTGTGTGATTCTAATTTCATGGCCTAAATGCACCAGATTAGGAAATTTGCAAACAACTGTAAATCTCGTGGTATTCCCACTTGGTGTATTTCAACATTTGAGAGAAAATACCACTTAGGGGAACTACTACAATACTTTCACTATGAAGAAGTTGGTTTATTGTTGCAAATCCTATTCCTCACAATTTTAGAACGGCAACCAATCTCTAATCAAGGTCGCGATAGTGCCACTAGCAATGTTACTTTGTGTGCCAAACCACATCTACCACTCACGAGGGCTAAGGGTCATATAAGCTTACCGTTCCTGGTAGCTACTGTGATCCCGGTCCCTCTGACCTGAAGGCATGTACTGACAAGCCATACTTTATGGATGTATCTAGGATTTTGAAGATATATTGTGTGGCAGTGCTGCGGAATGGAGGGCAGGGTGGGGGAGGGGCAGGGGAGGGGTGTAGTGGAGTCTGATATACGATGAACAGGTGTAAGGTAAGTAATTAAATGAATAAAACAATTTACCCTACGTGCGCTGCCTCGCCGAGTTTGTGAAAGTAAGTGACCGTGGCAGGAAAGTTAAGACTAACATATCTCATTACCTTACAACCTAACAGGCTTAGCGGCATCAAGTCAGTTGCTCCTCACTCATAGGAAGCAACAACAACAATGAGGAAGAGAGTAAGACTTCAGTCTGATCTACAGCTACATGAGTAAGCCCATGGGTCAAAAAAGGTCCATGTCAGGCAGATGCTGGACTACAGCAACTACAGCATGGTGCATTGTTCAATAAAATGTATAAAAAGTGTGCGGAAAGCGTGATCAGCACACTGTATTTATACTTTATACCACTAAAATCAGTTAGTAACGACATAAAACATTTCCATTTGTCTGTTTCGCTAAAACCAAAGAGAAAGTTTATTCAAACTAATAAGTATTCTGTACTTCCAGTAGACAGCGCTTACCTTTTCTCTACCACAGAATATAGTTTCGCCGATAAAGTAGCACTTCCCTCTACCTTACCCTTCTCTCAAGCTTAGGCGAAAACCTATTACTCTCCCAGGGGTAAGTTTTAGTTGGAATACCTAATTCATTCCTGTGCTTTAGGCCAAGATTTCATAAGTTGCCTTCACTATACATTCATCACTCTCACACGAAAAAGTCCCGAACTTATAACACACAACGATGTTACTACTTTGAAATCAGACTATGTAATGTGTGACTTCACTTGCCACACTTCCTCTGCCTGCAGACAGAGTGACCAACTTCCTACATCCCAGAAGTCTTCAAATTTCGACTACATATAACGTAATACAAACTCAACATATAGTGTTAGAACGTAAAAGATCAATAATCAATAAATCTCCAAACTAACCGTTAGAAACCATAACTCTGCTACCAAGAAATTTGCTCCAGCACGGCTCTTCAACAACCCTCAATATCTATAGCACAAAACTCAGGAGCAAATCACTTTACTCATTAGTGGGACCCATAACAATGCGAGTCATACACTCTTTCACACTCAAATACAATTTACTCCTGAATCAGTGACAAAGAAGGTGAGCTGTTGGTTAGCAGGGTACCTAGGTTCATATTATATACATTATAAATATTTATAAAATTCTTTCCACATGCTAATCCATAACCTGGAAAACCCTACACCAAGGTACTCCACAATTTGTCAATAGATCATCTAGTAGAAGTTAGTTGGTGGAGACTAAGACCAGCTTAATCATAGTAATGCTACAACTTTAGCATTTTTTATTTTCATAACTTTGAATAAAATAAATCACAACTCGAGTTTACATTTTAACATTTTGAATGTATCTATTTCATTTGAAAGAAAACAGAATCTCAGTTTATTTGGACAAGCAAGAAATACGCATTTTATTTAGTACATATTAAAAGAAAAAAGAAATTTACAAATCATATTACCAAGTCCTGTTAGGAAATAACAGAGTTGTACATGTCTCAATCTGTCTCTCTATTCTCCTTAATGCCTCCTTTTCAAATTAAAAGAAACATCTCTGCATTCGATAATCTTCATTGCTCCAAAAATTCAAGTCCAAAAATAGTTCAAAGTCTCTAGCACCATGGAATAATTCAAACCGACAGCATGTCGTGGTGCAAAATAAATCAAAGAAGCAACTTTTTTTCACCCTTCCGATTAGGCTCTTTTATACCCTGTTTCTCTAACTATCTAACTTAAAATTGAAAAGTTTAGGGTCCACAGTTCATTCTGATTTGTCTATTAGAGGGGTGGTTATCCTCACCTCACCTCATCCTTGCCTAAACCTAAACCAGTTTTGCAAAGTGCTCAGTCATTCTCAACATTTTCCAATAGATGTCATCTCTGTTTATGCTTGTCATTCCATTTTCGCAACATGCTTTATCCATTCTCAGGGTCTTGGAAGCAAGCATCCTTTGGCACCCTTTTGTACTTTAGGTCAAGGTGCCTTGACATCACTTCTCTCTGTGTACCAGTCATACTGCTTATTCAGCTTCTCTTTCACGCGCATGCATAGAGGCTCTCTCTATTAGCCGATGCAACACTGCAGTCAGCAGCCATTTTCAACAACCAGGCAGCGTAGGCCTCAATGAGAACTAGTGTGAAAACAAACACAACAGATGTTAGATTTAGAATTATAGTTTTTCTGTTTACCTCCACCATTCTGATATCCCTTATTAGTAATTACCTAGCCAAAGTGTGACATATAGCTTTATTTACCAAGTGTACTTATTTTCTTTTGCCACGATAAAGACATATTTTCTATTAAAAAAACATGCTGTTTCTGTATTATAGCATTATATTAATGTGACTCATTCACAATGGTTAATAAATTAATTTAGCGAATGGCAATTAGTTTCCCACGTGTAATTTAAGAGTCTAAGTGCATTTTGATGATTAATTTCAATGCATCATATTAATATTATGGTTATTGTTATGCGAAATTAACTTCACAGGGGGTATACACAAAATGCACAAAATGTTTTTTCTCCCCTGCCCCATCACAAGCATCACCATAACAACAGCAAGCCGCACATGAGGAAAAAAGTCTGCCACGTGGAGGTTGGTTGAGTTTTGCCAGACCTCCGTGTTCCAAGCGGAGCATGTGTGGGTAAAACCCCGCAAACTCCATCAGTGGAGATGAATTATTGGCCCATTACTAATTTTGTGCTTATAAATGGTGCAAAACTATGAAGCCAGAATTTGATTAGTAACTGGTAAGTTTGCATCATTATTTGGGCATTCCATGTAACTAGAGCAAAGGAATTTACAGAAATGTTGCCAAGGTCAAGTTAAATGCTAGAGCATTTTGTTTCACACAATGACTGAAGAGATTGCCACTCAATTAGGGACACCTATGTACGCTGCATAGTAGTAGTGAAGTGAAGTGAAGTGAAGGGGTTTTGTAGAGCGCGGCTGCTGCCCGAAGGCGTCCAAGCGCTAAAGAAGGAAAAGAATAGATTCTGAGGGTAGGAGGTAGCAGGGGAATTAGCTTCTAAATAGGAGTGTTTTTAGTTCTTTACGGAAGTTTAGAAGGGTAGGCTTGGCTCTGAGTGGGACGGGGAGCGAGTTCCAGAGTCTGGCAGCGTTCAGAGAGAAGGACCTGCCTCCTGCTCTAGCTTTTTTGATTCTGGGGACTACGGCAAAAAGTGCATTAGTGGAGCGCAGGATTTTTCCAGGGCAGTAGGGGGAGAGAAGTGAGTGGTTAATTTCTGGGCTTGCTCTGTGGAATGCTTGATATGATATACAGAGCGCCTTGAATTTTATTCTCTCTCTGACTGGGAGCCAGTGGAGAGCTCTGATTCCTGCCTTGACTGACTCTCTGCGAGGAATCTGTAAGAGAGTGTGGGCGGCACAGTTCTGTGTTCTTTGCAGTTTTTCTAACACATACTCTGGTGCTCCTAGGTATAGAGCATTATTGAAGTCCAGCCTAGATTGTATGAGGCCCTGAATGACCACTCGCCTAGCTTCGAATGGTAGTAGTGGAAGAATTTTTTTCAACATTCGAATAATTCCGAAGCAGGTTGCAGCTGTTTTGGTGGCTTGAGTGTTTAATGTGAGTTTGCTATCTAGCCAAACTCCTAGGCTTTTAATGTTTTCCTTGGGAGTTGGCATAGGTCCCAGGCTAGAGGGCCATAGCTGGTGATATAGGTAGGTAACATAGTCAATAGTAAATAAGCTGACTGTGCCCAAAACCCCAGGAAGTTCATTGATTTCATAACTATTGTTCAATGTGTCTGCCATGTATTTAATACGCCTTAAAAAGTACTTATGTGCTCTGTAGTTGTAACAACAATAGACTTAATAAAAAAGTAATTTTAAATATCAAACCCTTTAAACAAAATGTATTTCCAAATCCCTAATGTGAATAACAGTACAAATAGTATGTCATAAAAAAGATTTTCTTGCCTCCCAGTATCTACACTGACATCCTGTTGGGGGATCCTACATGTTGCAGTATGTCTTATCTAGACATATTGATCCAAATATGATCATATTACCACCATCCAACCATTTTCCTTGCTTATCTCCTCTTTTTGCAACATCTTTATGTTGCCCTTCGAACCCTGAGCACTTTACCACTTCTAACTAGTGTTCAAGTACATGTGCTTCTCCCCTACCAATGGTAACATTGAGGTATACACAATTGGCCTATTAGTTTACTTATAAGTCCCTTGTAAAGTGGTATACCATGTACAACGGGCCTGTAAATCAAACTGGAACTAGTGGGCCTACAGCAATGTTTGTACCACCCACACAAGTAGCCTTTAAAACCTGGATGAGGCCAGCCATTGCAAGACCTGTGTGTGCAGCTTACTGCCACTTTGACTTGGCATTTAAAATCACTTGTCAGGGGAATGGCCAGGAAGGCAGAGTGAGAAGACGCAAACCTCGGTCCCTTCGCTCCGGCCTCTGTGAATTTGCATTGTGATGTCCAGCAACCGAGGGATACACCTGAAGTCCCACAGTTCCCGTGAACCCCGTTGCCGATCTTAGTGCATCGACTTGCAGAAACATGCGCAGAGGGGTGCCCATCTGGAATGCCAGCGGTCGACTCTGGAGGCCTGAGGAAGCAGAATGGACTCAGTGCTGGTGTTGAGTGCGGGTATGCTTGACCCAGAAGAGTGCAGTGGGAGGTGACGCGTGACCCCCGCCCAGCCTGAGACAAAAGGACACAGGGAAGAGCGGTCCTGTAGGGTGCCTGCATCTGGACTTTGCAAGGGGGTGCTCCCGTTATGTGATCGACCGGCCGACAGTGCACAAAATGGAAAGGAAATCTCTCTCTGCCACAACATTGATACTCCCTGCAGAATCACAGCAGACCCACAGAGGGGACAATCTGAAGGCTGAAGCATTTGTGAAACATAGGAATCCACTTGAGTCTTCTGAGCATCAGAACAGAGCGAGAGTGCGGCCCCCGCCGGGCGGAAAGGCGGGGAGGCCCAGCAGCACTGAGGATGGTAGGCGGTGGGCCTGAAGAAGACAGCAGATGTGGGAGGTGCCTCATAGGGAATCACAGACCTATCGGGGTAACGAGGCCCAGACAGAGAAGCCAGCATGGCAACCCTGCCTGGTGCTTGAGAGGCATTTCCCAGGAGCATTGGTGATGGCGACTGGTCTGCCCGGTTGGCCAAGGAGCGAGGGCCAGCGTCGGGTGCTTCGCCCAGGGGACCTGTTCTACATCTTGAGGGACCCACACCAACACACAGGCATCAGACATTCGACTAGATAGAGTTCTCCTAGTGAGCCCTCCCAGAGCAACAAATCTGCCCCCTGGATATCCTGACATGTGTACATAGCTTCCCATTGAAGGAACACATCCTCCGTAGGGCCAAGGATGCCAACAAAGTGCACCTACATGGACACCCACTCCCACTCTTCCAGTGGGATCACGCTGAATAAGCACAGAAAATGTTGCCCAGTGACTGCCTTCCTCTGAGAACATAACACCACATATTAATGGGGGTCACCCTTTCCATCTGGTCTTTACCTGGGAAGGGAAAATCCACCAATTGCGCTCCAGCAGAGCAGCTTTTGATCTTATCCAGATTGAATCACCGGAGGGGTCACTAAGGACCACGGCAAGATCGGGAACTGTGACCAACCTACAATTCTAAAGGAGACGGAGTTCCCAGGGCATAGGTGTCTCTAGACAAGAAATGAAGGCAGTGCTAGAGAGTCTAGCAGGGGAACAGGCACATGGAAACATTGAAGAAGTGGCAGAAGCTGATACTTGATCAATGCATGGGTGCAAGACAGATGCTATCCGGGGCCGAGAGGGGGAGGGACATTCATGGAAGGTAATGGCCAACATGGACCCCATCTTCTGCTTCTTTCTGGGAATGGCTTGGGTTGATCAGGATGCTCGTCCCTTCCTGAGTCTCTGTTCTTGTTTTTTGTTTAAATCTTTACGTTTGACATGTACCAAACTGTTACATCTCAGAGGGTTGTAGAGTCAGAGGAACACTCATCTACAGACCCCCCGGGCCCCAAGCTCAATTCAGCGCCTCCATCGTCGACCTTGCCCGCACCCACTCACTCGCCTCCATGGACTATATCCTCCTCGGGGACCTGAATTTCCACCTCGAGAACAACTACGACGCCAACTCCGCCACCCTGATCGACAACCTCGCCAACCTCGGCCTCAGACAACTAGTCACCGCACCCACCCACGCCGCTGGCCACATGCTGGACCCCGTCTTTTCCACAGGCACCCACGTCACCTTCGATCACACCACCGAACTCCACTGAACCGACCACCGCTGCATCCATTTCACCTTCAATAAACTAACCACACAACACCACACGCATCAGCTACCTCGCCGCTGCTGGAGCAAAGTCACAAAAGACCAGCAGATCACCACCCTCACCCAAAACCCACCCACCGACCACACCAACCCAGACACCGCAGCACGCAACCTCAGACAGTGGAACGACGACTGCGCCAACAACCTTGCTCCACTCAAGAAACCCTCCAACAACCACACCAGCAAGAGAGCCACCTGGTTCACTGATGAGCTGCAGACTTCCAAATGCGCATGCCGGAAACTGGAGAAGATATGGCTCCATGAACGCACTCCGGACAACCACGCAGCCCACAAGGATGCCACCCACAGACATCACCACCTCATCAGATTAGCCAAGAGATCCTCCTTCAAAGACCACCTGAATAACAGCGCACACAACAGAAAAGAGCTTTTCAGCATCGTAAAGGAACTCTCCAACCCCAACGCCAATTCCAACAACATATCGCCCTCACAAGAACTGTGCAACTCACTGGCCATCTTCTTCCACTGCAAGATCGCTGACATACATGACAGCTTCAACATCATGACCGCCCCGACTACGCCAGACCCCACCGCCCCTTTGAACACCACCAGCGCCAACCACCTGACCTCCTGGTCCAATGTCAACGACGACGAGACACGCAAGGTCATGAACTCCATCCACTCAGGATCTCAGTCAGACCCTTGCCCACACCACGTATTCAACAAAGCAGACACTGCCATCGCACCCCAACTACGGAAGGTCATCAACATCTCCTTCGAAACAGCGACATTCCCGGAAAGCTGGAAACACGCCGAAATCAACACTCTCCTCAAGAAGCCCAACGCGGATCCCAAGGACCTCAAGAACTTCCGGCCCTTCTCCCCGCTCCCGTTTCCGGCGAAGGTCATCGAGAAAATCGTCAACATGCAACTGGCCCGCCACCTGGAAGACAACAACATCTTGGACCCGTCCCAGTCTGGGTTCAGACGAAACCACAGCACCGAGACAGCCCTCATTGCCGCCACAGATGACATCAGGCACCAACTAGACAATGGCCAAACATCAGCCCTCATCCTCCTAGACCTGTCAGCCGCCTTCGACACGGTCTGCCATGACACTCTAAAGACACGCCTCCTAGAAGCAGGCGCTTGACTGGACCACGTCCTTCCTCTTCGACAGAACCCAGAGCGTCCACCTCCCGCCCATCCAATCCGAGGCCACCGACATAATCTGCGGCATCACCCAGAGCTCATCCCTCAGCCCGACGCTGTTCAACATCTACATGGCCCCCCTCACACAAGTGGCCCGCCAACACAACCTCAATATCATCTCCTATTCTGACGACCCCCAGCTCATCCTCTCCCTCACCAAGGACCTGCACACTGCAAAACCAACCTCCACGATGGAATGAAGGCCATCGCCGACTGGATAAGGAACAGCCGTCTGAAGCTGAACTCGGACAAGACGGAGGTACTCATCCTCAGACCCACCCCCTCAGCCTGGGATGACTCCTGGTGGCCGACCACACTGGGAACAGCAGCGACACCCACCGACCATGCAGGCAACCTAAGATTCATCCTCAACTCCTCCCTCTCCATGTCTAAACAGGTCAACGCCATCTCCTCCTCCTGTTACAATATCCTCCGCATGCTCCGCAAGATCTACAAGTGGATCCCGACCGAAACAAGAAGAACGGTGACACAGGCCCTCGTCAGCAGCAGACTGGACAATGGCAACGCACTCTACGCAGGAATCCGAGCCAAACACCTACGACAACTACAACACATCCAAAACGCCTCGGCCCGATTGATCGTCAACGTCCCCAGCCGCAGGCACATCACCCCCCACCTGAGAGACCTACACTGGCTCCCCATCGACAAGAGGATCACCTTCAAGCTCCTCACCCATGCATATAAAGCACTCCACAAAGCTGGACCAGCCTACCTGAACAGCAGACTCAGCTTCTACACACCCACCCACCAGCCTCACCCTCGCTGCTATTCCCCGCATCCAACGAACAACCTCCGGCAACAGATCCTTCTCCTACCCCGCTGCCAAGACCTGGAACACCCTCCCTACCCACCTACGGCAGACCCAAGACCTACTTGTGTTCAGAAGACTCCTCAAGACCTGGCTCTTCTAGCAGTAGCGGCACCACCTCCCCTCAGCGCCTTGAGACCCTCACGGGTAAGTTGCGCACTTTACAAGGACTCTGATTGATTGATTGATTGATTGATTAGGAAGCTAATGCCTAATATACGGAAGCCCTTGCACCTTAGGGGTTCATCTTATACCATAGTAGAGCACACAGGACAGAGGGACCATCAAAGGACCATCGCCAAAACAGTACACTCCCAATATGATGCCAGGTAATTGCCTGCAGGTGCTCTTCCTAAATGTAGAGGGGCTCAATGACAAAGTCAAGAGGAGTGCTGTCCTCTCATATCTGAAACACACTGACGCAGACATCTGTCTCCCTCAGGAGACTCATCTCCTCGCAAAGGACTTCCATCGGCTCAAATCCATGGCGTTCCCACATCAATTCATTTCTTCCACAGATGTAAGGCAGCTGGATTGGCGATACTAATCTCCCATTAACTTGAAGGATCAATTGGCCCTAAACTAATCAAACTAAAAGGCCGCCTTCTGGTATATCAAATATAGCTGGGCACTTGGACACTCACCTTTGGCTCCCTGTATGCCCCTAATGAAGGACCTGAACAATTCAACTGTGCTGCATTAGAATAGGCCCTTACATCTCAGGACCTGTTAGTCCTTGTAGGAGGTGACCACAACATAGTCTTTAACACCAACATAGACTGCTCAGCCCTCAGAGAGGATGGGACAGGGGCCTTATCGGGCGAGGATTGGCCTGGCTGAGTGAGGTGGGATTGAATGACCGGTGGAAAACATCCACACCCATACTTGGGATTACACTGTTTTTTCACATGCCCGCAAATCATACGCCTGTCTAAAGAATTATTTACGGATTTAGGGACCTATGACCTCCAGCGACTACTCTGGTGGAGATTGAACCGAGATCCCTCTCTGACCACTCAGCGCTCATACTTGAGTTACATCATTCTCAACAGCGAGAGACACAGCGCCAATGGAGACTTTGGGAAACATTGCTTCAAAGACTGAAGGTGGTCACGCAGATCAAGAAAGCTATTAGAGACTACATAGTCCTTAACGATACCCCAGACAACTGTTTATACACTCTCTGGGATGCTCTGACAGCAGTCATCTGGGGGAAGCTTATAGCTGTTTCAGCAGCCGAAAACGCTCAACAAAAAGTCAAAAGGGCAGAGCTCCAGGAGCAGGTACAAGAAATAGAACACATTCATCACTGCGCCGGAGCCCCCATGATATGATTCAGAAAAGGGGGTGGTGATGAACAGAGTGTCTGAATTAAGCAGACCACTCTTACCCAGTCCAAAGATCAGGGCTTGATCCATCACCGTTATTTAGCTCACTGCACCATCCCAGCTCAGAACCTGGCTATATGCAAATGAGTCTGTCCCTGGCCCAGTGCCTCATGGGAACAGGGCAGACCAAACTATCAAGCCAATTCTTCACCAGAAAGGAGACAAGCTTCCGGGGACCGGTTTCTGGCATTTCAGCCGTCGTCGGCCCGGCTTGCTTGAATCCTGATGGTGCAGTGAGCAAGGGACTCATGTCTGCGTATACCCTGCCACACCTATAGTGGCCAAAAACGATTCAGAAAAGGGGGTGGTGATGAACAGAGTGTCTGAATTAAGCAGACCACTCTTACCCAGTCCAAAGATCAGGGCTTGATCCGTCACCGTAATTCAGCTCACTGCACCATCCCAGCTCAGAACCTGGCTATATGCAAATTAGTCTGTCCCTGGCCCAGTGCATCATGGGAACAGGGCAGACCAAACTACCAAGCCAATTCTTCACCAGAAAGGAGACAAGCTTCCGGGGACTGGTTTCTGGCATTTCAGCCGTCGTCGGCCGGGCTTGCTTGAATCCTGATGGTGCAGTGAGCAAGGGACTCATGTCTGAGTATACCCTGCCACACCTATAGTGGCCAAAAACGATTCAGAAAAGGGGGTGGTGATGAACAGAGTGTCTGAATTAAGCAGACCACTCTTACCCAGTCCAAAGATCAGGGCTTGATCCATCACCATTATTTAGCTCACTGCACCATCCCAGCTCAGAACCTGGCTATATGCAAATTAGTCTGTCCCTGGCCCAGTGCATCATGGGAACAGGGCAAACCAAACTACCAAGCCAATTCTTCACCAGAAAGGAGACAAGCTTCCGGGGACCGGTTTCTGGCATTTCAGCCGTCGTCGGCCGGGCTTGCTTGAATCCTGATGGTGCAGTGAGGAAGGGACTCATGTCTGAGTATACCCTGCCACACATATAGTGGCCAAAAACGATTCAGAAAAGGGGGTGGTGATGAACAGAGTGTCTGAATTAAGCAGACCACTCTTACCCAGTCCAAAGATCAGGGCTTGATCCATCACCGTTATTTAGCTCACTGCACCATCCCAGCTCAGAACCTGGCTATATGCAAATTAGTCTGTCCCTGGCCCAATGCATCATGGGAACAGGGCAGACCAAACTACCAAGCCAATTCTTCACCAGAAAGGAGACATGCTTCCGGGGACCGGTTTCTGGCATTTCAGCCATCGTCGGCCCGGCTTGCTTGAATCCTGATGGTGCAGTGAGCAAGGGACTCATGTCTGAGTATACCCTGCCACACCTATAGTGGCCAAAAACGATTCAGAAAAGGGGGTGGTGATGAACAGAGTGTCTAAATTAAGCAGACCACTCCTACCCAGTCCAAAGATCAGGGCTTGATCCATCACCGTTATTTAGCTCACTGCACCATCCCAGCTCAGAACCTGGCTATATGCAAATTAGTCTGTCCCTGGCCCAGTGCATCATGGGAACAGGGCAGACCAAACTACCAAGCCAATTCTTCACCAGAAAGGAGACAAGCTTCCGGGGACCGGTTTCTGGCAATTCAGCCGTCGTCGGCGCCAGCTGGAGGCCACATGGAAACAACTGGCAAACCTAGACCTAGATAGGGCTGAATACTCCCTTGTCTGCCTAAAACACTCTTTTTTTATGAATGGGAATAAAAGTCAAAGGCTCATAGCGACCAAGTTCTGAGCCCAAAGACAGTCCACTAGAGTGACTTCCCTCCTCACTGGAAACACAGAATTAATGGAAGTCAACGCTCAAATAGGGGCGGCTTTTAAAAAAACATTATGCAACCCTTTACATAGAGCAGCCTTCCCCCCCCAGAGGTCCCCTTACAACACCTCCGCACGATGGCCATGACTCACCCGACTGATGCCAGGCTTCCTTGATGACCCGATCCAAATTGAGGAGGTCATCTCTGCCATTTCTCGGCAGAAAGCCTTGAAATCCCTGGGTCCAGCAGGCTTCTTTTTGGGGGTCTATAAAGGCTTTTGCTTAGACCTAGCCCCAGCTCTTTATTACAATCACAGAGACCGCCATTCTCTCACTCTTTATGCACGAAGAGGCCATAGTTGTCATCCCCAAACCTGGGAAGGACAGGCTCTTATGCGCCACTTGTCACCCTAGCTCAATGTTGAACATAGACAGGAATCCTGGCAGCACTCATTAATCCTTATATGCAGGGCCTGATAGGTCGGTACCAAGCCGTGTGTGTCCTGTAGAGACAATGCACGGACATTGCCAAAAGTCTCCTACATATTATTGATAAAGCCCACCTTATCGAGGGGTCTAGCCTGTTACTTATGAACGACACGGAGAAAGCTTTTCACCGAGTCCACTGGCCCTTCCTGAATATGACACAAGAGCAATTTGGGCTGGGGTAGATTTTTCATTCTTGGGTCCTGAGCAGATATAGGTCCCCAGTAGCCTCTGTGCAGGTGAACAGGCACAGTTCTGAGAGTTTCTCAATACGCCGGTCACATTGGAGGGCTGCCCTCTCTTACCCCTCCTTTTTGCTCTTTACATTGAACCCTTCACGCAGCAAGTGAGAGACCATTCCGGGATCAAGGGAATTCCTCTTGGTGGGGCTGAACACTGAATATGTATATACACAGATGACATAATGGTCATGTTAGATAACCCCCACGAGAGTCTACCTCACTGTCTAAAAGAGCTGGAGGAGTTTGGGGAGGCATTCGTATTCTGTATGAACCTCCACAAGTCCCAGGCCCTCAACATCTCAGTTTCCCCTCCTCAAGTTGAGATTCTGAGGAGGACCTATAAGATTAGCTGGGCGACTAAGTCCATCTACTACTTGGTAGTCCTAATATGCCTGACTATGTAGCGAACGAACATCCTTAACTATCATGAGCTGATGAAACGAGTATGCACTGAGCTGGATGAATGGAGGCACTACCTACTATCTCTGCTGGGCCGCGTTGCAACTTTAAAGATGATCACCCTGCCCAGAATACTCTTCTTATTCCAAGCCCTGGCCTAACTCCCCCTTCAGGTACAACCCCGGCCCTGGATGCTGCGTTCCACAACTTCGTCAGGGTGGGCAAATGACCTAGGATGAGCAAGGAGCATAACTGACTCGCCCCAATTGAGAGTGGAGTTGGAGTGCCTTGCTTGCTCTGATACTACCAGGCAGCCCAAGTTTGATACTTAGTTGAGTGGCCCTGAGCAGAGTCAGAGAAACATTGGCTTCTTAGGGACAGGGCCATAGCCGGGACATCGTTGGAGAAAGTTCCTTTCTTTCAGTGACTGCATAGGGCACCCAGCCTCTACATCTCCCCAGTTATAAGCTCCCTTCTGAGGGAATGGGACCGGCGCACCTGTAGGGGGCAGTTGACCACTCTTCCCTCTCCTCTGACCCCAGTTGTCGACCATCCCGCTTTCACACCCAGGAAAGTGGCTTCCATTTGAGTTTGGAGGGGAGCAGCCTACAGAGCAGCAGGACATTTTTTTGATATTGAGGTCCCTATCCCTTTCGACACCCTCAAGAAGGATTACTCTATCCCCGAGGGCGAATGGTTCTGATTCCTCCAAATTAGGCACTGGCTGTTGCATCCATCAGTGCGAAGAGGATCAGAGTGAACATTGACCCCATATGAGAAATAGCTGTTAGGCAAACACTCAGACAAATGCCTTCTTTCAGAACTATGTATCCATCTCCAACAACACAGACTGAGGACAAATGCCCAGTCCATCGCCACTGGGAAATAGAACTAGGACACCAATTTTCCCAGGAGTGGGAGAGATGACTCTGCTGCTTGTAGGAGAATGTGGCTGTTTTTTCTGTGCTGTCTGTGCATCAATTTGCTCATACCTGAAGTAGGATGGTTTTGTTAAATTCTTTTCCTGTTGATCCAATTTAGCAGTTAATGAACAGGCAGAGACATAAAATAATGGACTAGGAGATTTGAGGGAGACAAGGGGGATAAACAATCAAAAAAACAGAAGACGGGAGGGTAATAAAAAGCGATAAAGTAATTATGTCCTATTAGAATTCCCTGCACAAATATCTGATAACACGGACACCACTGTTCCCATCATGAAAAGAAGGTTATTATACTTGACAGAGTGCTGGCCAAGCTGACTGTGTAATAATGAGTTCACACTAATCTGAAAATCTACCGCAGAGCACAACACTGCCTATAATTCAGCTGGCATGGAAACAACCATGAAAATCACATCATATTGGTATCTATCCCCAGTAATGCTCCACCGGAGGAACCCGGCTCATAGTGACGAGGTCTGGCATCAGTGTGGGGTGAAGTGCACGCTCACTCATATACAGTGAGATTGCCCCCAGATAACCTTGTTCTGGGACTCATATAACGTCATCGACACCCACTTCTCAAATCAGCTCCCTAGATTCCCATTGTACACACAGCTGGGTCTCCCTAATCCACTCACCTCTCCCCTTGCATCATGTAGGGGGCTCCATATAGGTATTGCATTGGGGGCCTCTCATCAGACTTTCCTTTCACTTTGGGGGTCCTCCACCACACCAACACATCTGAGTTGGCTGCATTGTCTGTGGGGCATTCTGTGGATGGTGAAACTCACACTCACATATACAAAACTACCTGTCGACCCTTTATAGCTCTGTTGTCCCAAGAATTTAGAGAGCTGACCTGCTCCTGTTACTTGTGGTTATTAAGACTTAGTGACTCAGCCTCGGATGAAAGAAAAGAGGGCACACAATGACCCACACTAGGAATACGAGACATTGAACACAGCACAGTTATTAGTTCAAGGGATGGAGGGGATGTTATTGGTGGGGGGTTTCTTTGTTCTTCTTTCCCATTCTCCGGAATAAAAGTCACTCTTTGTACTGGTGCCTGGAGAGGTTTCCTCTAACACCTAAGATGTCAACTGTATTTTTTGCTGAAGTTGTGACAATAAAACAGATTGAAACCTACAATCACTTGTCATGCTCTAAACTCCCCTTTTAATCTGTCCATCATTTGTTGCTGTAGCACTTTTGACCCTAAGTGGGATGGATATGCCCAGATATGGGTCCCTGAAAAAAATAAAAATAAAATAATAAATAAATGACCAGACATTTTACCGTTGCTCGAGGTGCCACTTGATTCAAGCTAGCCTGGCTGAATCAGTGCGAAACTGTCAAAGGATATAGTGTTCTCTTGCCACAACTTGCACAGGAACAGGCAGGTGTCCTTTTCCCAACTCCACCTCCAGGATACTCAGAGTCAGTTATCTAAAACTTGACTCTCAAGGACCCTAAAGGGGGAAGGGGAATTTGGATAAAATAATAAACAAGAAGAAACTGCTCAGGATCTGTTCTTCTCTGCTTTTTCAAATCCGCCTATCTTTTCCGACGAATCGTAGAAGTCCTAATGCAAATACGGAGAAATATTAAACACCTCCCTACTTCTTCTGTTCTCTTAATTTCCGTCTATCTGTTTTCTTACCTAACAGTCCTATAGCTTGTGCCACTCTTCTTTCATTTAGTTTTGGCTTGTCTTTTCTACTCTTGGCTCCTGGAGTTGTCTGTAATATATGTAAATATAATAGTTCTTAATTCTCTATGGTTAGCAATTCCTAACTTTCTATTTTGACCTTCTACTTCTATTCTTACCTCCTACTGATCTTAGAGTCCTTGTATTGTTTCACTCATATTTGATCATTTATTTTCTAGATGATACTAAATTCTTTTGCTGAAGTCAACTAATCTTTTCTTTTGTATTTTCAGGTATTACGATATCTCCACTAATTAAACTTGGTAAGTATCTTTTGGTCTTACTCTAAATTCAGAGAATTAACTGAGATTTGCGCTGTTTTTAACTTTTCTTTTTCCTCAGAGATATTCACTTTCACATTTTCTTTTGTTAACATTCACTGAATTAACTTATCTGTGTCTTTTTCCTTATTCTCGCAGGAGCAGCACTGCAACGAAATTTCCACTCGAACCTCCGGAGGACGGTGCAGATGGAATTTGGTGAGTTGTTCCTTCGTACTCTCCTCTAAGGGCAAAGCAGTGTTGGCTCGCGCTCTTCACCTAGCACTCCACACCTGCGAAAGAGGTCAACAACTAGACCGCCGACTCATCTCCCGAGTCGGCGGCCACCTTTAGATTCTGCTCGTGATCCGCTGAACTCCAACAGCGGTTCTGAGCTGTATTTTCCTTGTTTGGACAACAAATTACATTTTTTAAGGTACAAATGGTGTGCTTCTGTCTAATCCGAGTCGTGACAGGTCTGACAGTATCCCCCAACAAAGGGGATTCTTTTTCTCTCAGTTTTGTTGGGAACCTTTTGTGAAAAGATTTTACCAATCGAGGAGCGTGAACATCAGACGCGTTCTCCCATGATTGTGCTCCTGGACCATAGCCCTTCCAGTCCACCAAATAGTACAATCTTCCATTTACACTCTTTGAGTCCAGAATCTCTTTAACTTCAAATTCCACTCCTGACTCTAGCTGAATGGGTTTTTTTGTGAGTTCTTACGTTACTCTGGTGAGGCTTTTTTAATAACGAGATGTGAAAAACTGGATGAATGTTCATTTTTGTCGGTAATTTTAGATGATAGGTTACTGGATTAACCTGTTTCCCAATTGGATAAGGTCCAATAAATCTAGGGAGGAACTTCCTGTTTCCTTTCAACCTCAAATTCCTAGTACTTAACCATACCTCATCTCCTTCTTGTAATCTAGGGCCTTCTCTTCTTCTTTTATCTGCATGGACCTTATATTTGTTTTTAGCCTGCACTAGATTCTGGGAGGCACCTTGCTGAATCTTCCTCAAATGAGCAACTAAATCTTTAACTGCTGTAACCGAGAGTTTGGTGTTTTTTACTGTAGAATTTGGATGTTGACCATAATTTAAATAGAACGGTGAATACCCAGTTGAAACATTCTTAGCATTATTATATGCGAATTCTGCTGCCCACAAATAATCTGACCAATCTCCACCTTGCTTTAACAAGAATAACCTCAAATACTGCTCTAGTTCTTGTTTTATCCTCTCGGTTTGCCCGTCAGTCTCTGGGTGGAAACTAGTGGAGTATCTAGCCTCCATTCCCAAACCTTTCAAAAAGGCCTTCCAGAAATGGGACAGGAACTGTGAACCCCAGTCTGAAATTATGATGTTTGGGATTCCATTTATTCTGACTATGTGTGTGCTGAAATGAATCGCTAGCTGTTTTGAGGTTGGTACTCCCCTTAAGGCTACAAAATGTGCCATCTTGGTAAATGCGTCCACCACCACCCAAATTGTATTATAACCTTGACTGGAATGTAAATCCACTATTAGATCCATTGTGATTGTATGCCATGGACCAGGAGCGGTGGGCAATGGTTGCAACAACCCTTTTGGGGCCTGCCGTTCTGATTTTCCCTGAGCGCAGATTTCACAGGTCTTCACATACTTTTCTATATTGGTGGTCATGTGTGGCCACCAATAGTGTCTCTTTACTAGTTCCTTTGTTTTATCCTCTTCTTTATGCCAGCCAAAAGATTACCATGACATTCATGCGGCACTTGGTTCTGCAGTTCCTTGGTGTGTATATATAAGGCTTCTTTGTGATAAGGCATTTGATGTCGGATTTCTCTTCCTTCTTCGTTTGTGACCCATTCTTGTATGTCCTCAGGACTCATAACCTGAATGATCTATTCTCCAAAGGTAACAGGTGTTGTAACATAGATTATCTTTGAGTTTGGTATAATTGCTTGACTCTGTTCCAACGGTTTCTTTTCATCAGTATCGATTCTAGACAGAGCATCGACCTTTGAATTTTGAGCTCCAGGTCTGTACATAATTATAAAATCATATTCAGCAAAATACAATGACCATCTTAGCTGTCTTAGCGTTAGAGTCTTGGCAGATTTCAGGAATTTCAGGTTTCTATGGTCCGTAAAAACTGTTACCTGGTGTTTGGCTCCCATAAGATAATGGTGTCACTCCTTGAAGGCATCCTTAATTGCCAACAATTCCTTTTCGCTTATGGTGTAGTTTTGCTCTGCCAACGTTAATTTCCGTGATCTGTAGGCCACTAAATGTAAATGACCAGTCTCTTTATACCTTTGGGATAACACTCCTCAAATGGCTTGGTCAGAGGCATCGGTTTCCACATAGAATGGTTCTGATATATCAGCGTGTAACAACAGTAGGGCTGATGTAAAGCTTTTCTTTAATAATTTAAAGGTCATATCCGTTTCTTCAGTCCATTCATATTCAACACCCTTATGTAACAGCCTAGTAAGTGGCAGAATTTTCTTAGAGAATTCATCAATAAACCTCCTGTAAAAGTTTGCAAAACCTATGAAGCTCTGCACTTCTTTCACACTGGTGGGAGATTTCCATTCGACCACCGCTTGGATCTTGCTTTCGTCCATGTTCATACCAGCTGGGGATAGGACAAACCTCAAGAATTCCGCCTGGGAGACATTGAAGGAGCATTTTTCTAGTTTTACAAACAATTGGTTCTCTCTGAGTTTCTTTTAGACCCCTCTAACCTGCTCCGGGTGTTCTTGGGTGTTCTTGGAGTAGATCAAGATTTCATCAATGTAGACAATTGCATATTGATTGATATATTCTCTTAGGATGTCATGAATGAAATGCTGGAAAGCTGCAGGGGCGTTACATAGGCCATAGGGCATGACCTGATATTCGAATAGCCCAAATCTGGTCCTGAAGGCAGTTTTCCATTCATCGCATTCCTTCATCCTGATCAAATGGTAGGACCCTCTCAGGTCTAGCTTCGTGTATATTTGTGCACTCTTGACCTGATCCAACAGAACCGAAATGAGAGGAAGTGGATAGCGATTCTTCTTGGTTTTTTGTTCATGGCACGGTAATCTATACAAGTTCTCAGATCACCTTCTTTCTATGGCACAAAAAGCAAGGGCGAAGACACCGGAGATTTGGACGGTCTTATGAATCCATTTGCCAAATACTTATCTAAGTATTCCTTCAGATGCTGGTATTCTTTTTCCGTTAGTGCGTAGACCCGACTGCACGGTAGATTGGCACCTGGCTCCAAATCGATTGTACAGTCGTAGACCCGATGGGGTGGTAGTTTTTCTGCCTTTTTTTCACTTAAAATATCCTCAAAGTCTTGATACTCCTGAGGTATCTCTTGCATATTGATAACACAAACTGATGCACCCATCATGCACAGTGAATGGGCTGGATTATCTTTGTAGTCTATTTTTCTGTTCCCCATGCAATTTTCTTTACAGTAATTTTAGTTCATAGCAATAGTTCTAGTACTCCAATCAATTGTGGGATTGTGTTCTGTTAACCAGGGTAATCCTAGATGAGCTTGAATTGAGGTACGTCTATTAGATTAAATTGAATATTTTCCTCATGTCCGTCTCTGGATATCATTTGTAAGGGTTCGGTATGACTCACAATGGGTCCGAACGAAAGGTTTGTGCCATCTACTTCCCTCACTGGTTCGCTTTTGGACTTTGGTATGGCTCTTAAACCTATTTTTGCGGCATATTTTAAATCACTTTTGTGACACACTCCAGCAATGCGTCACTTTTGCGCTAACAGATACGTCAGAAATGCTGACGTTTCTGTAACTCCTTGCGACATGATGCGTCATGCATTAAATATGACTCATCAGGAATGTCGCAAGGAGTGCGCACTGAGAAGTGACGCATCGCTGCTTTCACGCAGCGATGCTCTATTTCTCATAAATGAGGCCACAGGTTGATAGCAAGTTAACTGACTCCAGCAAACTTGCTACGGAGGCGGATATCTTAGTCAGGACCAGAATGTCCAAGAAGGCATTCGGAGGGGACTCCCAAATGGGTGGTCAGGGTTCCCACCATGAAAGGGATGGGGTAGATACACAGACAGAGATCTTTAAAGGCACCCAAAATGACTCACAGTGAAAAGGGTCTGGTTCTCATTTCCGATCTGTCCACCAGAAGAAAAACTACCCTTACAAAAGTCAGCAGCCCAAAATTCCCAAGCTCTATGAGTGCTTTGAATATGGACACTTTAAAATGCATCCAAGGTGTCCAAAAAAGAGCACCACTTCCCACTGAAGGAAAAACTTCAGGGGTGGCTAGTGTAGTGCTGTGGGACAAGTTTGTTCCAGTTAATTAGGGGGGTTAATGAAGTTACCCGAGTGTTCTTGGGTGACAATGAGTTTGGTTCCTAAGATTTATGCGCCCTCAAATACTACAAAGTGTAAGAAATGGGTCAACATCAATGGGGATGGTATCGACGCTCTGAGGGATACAGGTGCTACCATGACAGATACAGCTAGATTCATGAAGCATTTTTGCGGGTGCAAACGGTGCGAATCGCAGAATTCGGCCGTTTGCGCCCGCAAAAATGGCATTTGAAATTCATCATTGGGTCATGTACTCGCAATTTGAGAAATCGCAAAAAAATGCGATTTTTCAAATTGCGATCACATTTAAGGAATCTCAATTTGAGATTCCTTAAATGCTATTCATGACCCAATAAAAAATTGCGAATTCGCTATTTTTTGCCGCTATTTACCGCGAAGTCAGACTTCGTGGTAAATAGCGAAAACTGAGAAAAATGCACTTTTGTGCATTTTTCTCAGTTGCATGTTACACACACACATGTCCTTTGGATATGTGTGTGCGCAACATGACTACATTTATTATGCAGGGGTGCTACAGGGTGTCCTTTGGATACCCCTTGCACCCTTGAAATTGCATCCTTATTTGCGATTAGCAATTTGCTAATCGCAAATAAGGAATGTGTAGGAATCGCAATTTATTTAGCGATTCCTACATGAATCCCGTTTTGCAAGTCCTTAATAGCGATTCCTTAATAATCGCTATTAAGGACTCGCAAAACGGCTCCTTGATGAATCTAGCAGATAGTGTCCACAGAGCAGGTAATTCCCCATGCATTACACCAGGGTTTGGTTGCTGATAACTGAGATGGTCACTATACTCTGGCCCTTGTTTCAATTGAGTCTAGGGGTTTCAGGACTTCTGAAGATTGCTGTGAGCACTGCCATGCCAATCAACTGTTTGCGAAGCGATGACCTAGAAAGCACGCTACCTGAAGGGAAGTGTAGCTTAGGGCTAATGTGAACATTTTGGGGTTACCTTACTGGATCGGTGGTACAACACGGTTCATGGCTGACCATGATGAGAGTCAAAATGGGCTAGAACCTGGAATAATTGCCCATTCAGCTGATAGGAAGGGGAAAGTCAGAGGATGTGAGAAACCAGTCCAAGAATGCACTCCCAGTGAGATGGATGGGCCACCTACGTTTGCTGCTCTGGAGTCCACAGAGGAGAGCATTGCTTCCCTTGTTGACCTGCCTACACTTGTTGGATGGTATGTAGAAGGAGGACCCACGAAGGAGGAGTTCTGTGGGGTACAAAGAAAGTGTCCAACCCATGAGGGTATGAGGCAACATCCTAAACAGAAGTTGAGGCCTCTTGGAGTTATCACTAGCGGTGGGCTAAAACTTCCAATCCGTCAGCGGAGTTCGCAGAGTTTTGCCCACTCTGCACTCCGTGCGGAGTTCTGAGAAACTCTGTGAAGTGGTGCGGAACGGAGTTTTTTCTCTTAATCGGCTCGCTCACTGTAAGTTGGCGAGGGCTCGCAGGAAAAAATCACATGCTAGACCTCCTCCCGGCGAGATTTCTCATAGCAGGCAGTGCGGCATGTCACGACCACCTGCGTTGGGAAATCTGCTATTCCCATTGGGGAAGCTGCTGCTCAAGTAGGATGACTACTCGAGTGGTTGAAACAGCAGTACCCCCTGGCGTGACACGTAGTGCAGTTCACGCTGATTTTACAGCACAGAGAAAACTTCTGATGCTAAAAAACTGTGCAAGCAGCATGACTTAACAGACTCTGTGGAGCATGGAAGAATGTTTGTAGCACTTTGCGGAGTTCCGTGGAGTAAAACTCTGCAAACTCTGCCCAGGCTTAGTTATCACAATTTACTGGGCGCATTACCTCCTTTACAGTGAGCCTAAAGCTCCAGTGCATGGGACAGTAAGGGCCCTAGTGTTCCCCCAGTGCTACAGGGACATCCTATTGCAGCTGGCTCATGAAAATCCCCTGGCAGGACATCTAGGCCAAGACAAGACTTTTGGTAGGCTTATCCCCGACTTTTATTAGCCTAAGATCAAGACTTCCTCCAATGCATTCTGTAGGACTTGTGTGACCTGCCACGTCAGGGGGAAGACAGTGCAGAGGCAGAAAGGCCCCCTTAATCCCTTGCCTATCATTGACACACCCTTTGAGCGGGTGGGCATCAACAATGTTGGGCCTATGGATCCCAAAACTGCAGCAGGCAACAGGTTTGTATTGGTTTTGGTGGATCAAGCCACTAGAATGCAGAGGCTATCTCTTTGAGGACCATGGCTGCATCTCTAGTGGCAAAAGTCCTAATGGGGATATTTCCCTCAGTGGGTTTCCCCAAGAACGTTGTATGTCATAGGGGTGCAAATGTCATGTCTGCAAATATGCAGTCAATGTGGAAAGAGATTGGGGTAACCTAAAGTTCTCCACTCCTCACCATCCACAAACAGATGGGATTCAACAAGACCCTGAAGGGCATGATTAAAAATCTGCCTGAGGCCCTACAAAATAAGTGGTATATCCTGTTGTCATGCCCGTTGTTTGCAAACAGGGAGGTACCACAGAGGATGTGGGCTTCGGCCTCTTTGAGTTCCTGTATGGGCAGCCTGGCAGGAGATCACTGAGTTTGGTCAAGGAAGGATGGTATCAAGTCCCCAGGAAGATTCCCCAGGATGTAGTGAGCAACATGCTGCCCTCATGAGCCAAATGTCTAAGTTGTGAAAGCAAGCTTCAGACACCTTAGAAGTCAGTCAGGCTGTGATGAATGAGTGGTCTACCACTGTGGAATTGCAGCCTAGGCAAAGTGTGGGTTATGAAACATGTGGAACTCAGGGCCCTCAGGGAATATTAGACTGGGCATATGAGGTTATTGAGAGGAGGGTTAAGGCCACCCACCTGGTGGACCTCAAGACCACTAGGCAACCCCACAGGTTTGCCATATCAATCACCTCAAACCCCACATTGAGAGGTCTGAGCTCACCATACTATTGGTGACAGATGGAGAAGAGGAGGAGGAGAGTGAACCTCTTCTTGACGTCCAAGACTCCAAGGAGAAAGATGGGTCAGTGGACAGAGTAAACCTTTCCCCTGTCTAACGTCTGAGCAGCAGAGAGAATGCCACCTAATTATGTTATGGTATGTTACTATATATATGTAGAGCACCAAATCACAAAGGTCCCTAAACGCTTGTAACATAGACCATGAGCCCGGGAATCCCTTATTCCTGCAGGGCTCAGCACGTTTAGGGCGAGCTTATCCAAATGCCTCAGTGAACAAGATGGTCTTGAGTTTCCTCCTGCACAGAAGTAAGGTGGCTTCCCCATGCATACTGTCCGGTAACTTGTTCCAGAGCTGGGGAATCACAACTGAGAAGGCCCACTCCCTCACAAGGTGGCTCTATCAAAGCACGGGCAGGCCAACAAGCTTGACTCAGATGAACGTAGGCATCGTCCAGGCACATCAAGATTCAAATGGTCTTTGATGTAGCTAGGCGCTGCTCTATACTGTGCTTTATGTGCAATCCACAGGCCCTTGAACCTGACCCTCTGATTAATAGGGAGCCAGTGTAGCTGTTGTAGAAGGGGTGTGGCTCGTGCTCTTCTTGGTAATTTAAAAATCAATCTTGCAGCATCATTTAGAACCACCTGAAGTTTCCCCAAAAGTTTATTAGGAAGCACTATGTATACAGTGTTACTGTAATCCAAGTATGACAAGATTAGCACCAACACAACGGTACGCATGGTGGAAAATTACAACAGAGTTGCAAGTTGCAGGAGTTGCCTTAACACTCCCACACAACTCCCTACTACAGCAAACATCTGATTGTTCAAAGTTAAATTGATGTCTAGCCTGATACCCATGCGCTTCACAGCTGGCACTGGTGTTGGGATGTTGCCAAGCTCTTGTGGCTAGAAGAGGCTGGACCAGGAGTTAGCCCCTGTAGTGAGGACAAGCACCTCTGTCTTGTCTGGATTTACCTTTAGTGAATTGGAGGTCATCCAGTTGATAGTGAACCGGAGGATGTTCTCAACATTAAGCTTTGCCTGAGTGGAATTGTCAAATCGCACAATCAGTTGGGATCATTGTCATAATTGAACACCTGACATTCCAGTTTTGCCAATGCTTCTACCAATGGCTGAATGTGAATATTGAAGAGCAGAAGGGACAACACAGAGCCCTGCGCCATACCTAGATGTACAGTCCCCTAGTTGAACCTTTTGAGACCGATCCTACAAGAAGGAGGCGATCCATTGGAGGACCGCCCCGGTGACTCCCAGTTGCCGAACATGGGCCAACAGCTGCGTGTGGTTCACTGTGTCGAACGTGGATGAGAGGTATAATAGGATAAGTGCTGAGCGGTTCTTCTTATCAGCTGTGAGCCTCAATTCCTCCAGCACTGAGAGTGTCACCAACTCAGTACTGTTGTGGGTCCTAAATCCTGCTTGCCGTGCATGTAGCAGCTGATGTTCTTTCAAAAAGGACCAGAGAACTCTGAGCACATGTTGCTGAAGTACTTTAGCCAAAAATGGAAGTCTGGAGATGGGTCAAAAGTTCTTCAAATTAGTGATGTCTGCCCCTGCTTCATTCAGCAGTGAAAATCACCATCGCTTTCTTGAATTTGTGTGGAACCTTCCCTGTTGCCAAGGACAGGTTTAGTAGGGACAGCACCTCTGCCCCTACCACAGGAAGGACCATTTTAAACACCGTAGGAGGGCAGGAATCTTTTGGTGACCCATATATTACTTTGGCCACAATATGGGCTAAGCCATTTGAGTCAAGTGCAGGAAAGACTGAGAGAGTGCTACCCTAAAAATCTGGTGGATCCACCACTGATAGAGGGCAGGGGCTTATACACGTGTTGCCTATTTCCATAATGATGTGTTTGACCTTGACTTGAAAGAAGTCCTGTATCTTATCACAGTCATCCTGGTTCAATCAATCAATCAATCAATCACGTCATTTGTATAGCGCACTACTCACCCGGGAGGGTCTCAAGGCGCTGGGGGAGGGGAAAGTTACTGCTCGAACAGCCAGGTCTTGAGCTGCTTCCTGAAGGCGAGATGGTCTTTGGTTCGCCGAAGGTGGGTGGGGAGGGAGTTCCACGTCTTGGCTGCCAGGTAGGAGAAGGATCTTCCTTCGGCGGTGGCTCTGCGGATGCGTGGTACGGTGACGAGTGCCTGGCCGGTCGATCGTAGCTGGCGGGTGGGCGTGTAGAAGGTCATGCGGTCGTTGAGGTACTTGGGGCCCAGGTCGTGGAGAGCCTTGTGTGCGTGGGTGAGGAGTCTGAACGTGATTCTCTTGCTGACGGGGAGCCAGTGCAGGTCTCTCAGGTGTCCGGTGATGTGGCTGTGTTGGGGGATGTTGAGGATGAGTCGGGCGGAGGCGTTCTGGATGCGTTGGGGTCTTTTTTTAAGTTTCGCTGTGGTTCCGGCGTAGAGGGTGTTCCCGTAGTCCAGTCGGCTGGTGAAGAGTGCCTGGGTGACGGTCTTCCTGGTTTCCGTGGGGATCCATCTGAAGATCTTGCGGAGCATGTGCAGGGTGTTGTAGCACGAGGATGAGACGGCGTTGACTTGTCTGGTCATTGACAGGGAGGAGTCCAGGATGAAGCCCAGGTTGCGTGCGTGGTCCGTCGGTTTGGGAGCGGTGCCCAGGGCCGGGGGCCACCAGGAGTCATCCCTGGCGGAGGGTGATGGTCCCAGGATGAGGACTTCCGACTTGTCCGAGTTCAGTTTAAAGCAGCTGTTCCTCATCCAGTCAGCGACGTTTTTCATCCCTTTCTTGTCGGTTGGCTCTGGCAGTGGTGGGGTCACTGGTCAGGGAGAGGATGAGCTGGGTGTCATCGGCGTAGAAGATGATGTTGTGCTGGCGTGTGATGGCTGCGAGGGGGCTCATGTAGACGTTGAAGAGGGTTGGGCTGAGTGAGGATCCTTGTGGTACGCCGCAGATGACTTCGGTGGCCTCGGATCTGAACGGAGGGAGGCGGACTCTATGTGTTCTTCCGGTGAGGAACGAGATGATCCATTCCAGCGCTTTTTCTCGAATTCCGATGTTGCTGAGGCGCTTCACTAGAGTTCGGTTGCAGACGGTGTCGAATGCCGCAGAGAGGTCCAGGAGGATGAGGGCCACTGTTTCCCCGTTGTCGATCAGGGTTCTGATGTCGTCGGTGGCTGCGATCAGGGCGGTCTTGGTGCTGTGGTTGGCCCGAAACCCGGACTGCGAGGGGTCGAGGGATCCGTTAGTCTCGAGGAAGGCGGCCAGCTGTTTGTTGACAGTCTTCTCGATGACTCTGGCCGGAAAAGGAAGGAGCGAGATGGGACGGTAGTTCTTGAGGTCGGTGGGGTCCGCTGTTGGTTTCTTCAGGAGGGCGGTCAGCTCGGCGTGCTTCCAGCTCTCCGGGAAGGTGGCTGTGTGGAAGGAGGAGTTGATGGTGTCTCGGAGATGGGGTGCGATGGTGGCGTCGGCTTTTTTGAAGACGTGGTGTGGGCACGGGTTGGTTGGTGATTCGGAGTGGATGGAGTTCATCGTGCGGGTGGTGTCTTCGGTGCTGATCGGGGTCCAGTTGCAGAGGGTGTTGGTGGCAGGTGTTGGTCCGGTGGTAGGGTGCGTGGTCTGTGCACCGAAGCTGTTGTGTATGTTGGCGATCTTGCGGTGGAAGAACGAGGCGAGTGAGTTGCAGAGGTCTTGCGAGGGAGTGCTGTTGTTGTTTCCGGCGCTGGGGTTGGAGAACTCTTTGACGATGCTGAAGAGTTCCTTGCTGTCGTGGGTGTTGTTGTCCAGTCGTTCTTTGAGTGCCGTCTTCTTGGTGGCACGGATCAGCTGATGGTGTTTGCGGATGGCGTGCTTGAGCGCGGTCCTGTTGTCTGTGGTGTGGTCGAGCCGCCAGGCTTTCTCGAGGGTGCGACATTTCTTCTTGGATTCCTTGAGTTCGTCGGTGAACCAGGGGGTTTTCTTGCTGCCGTGTCTACTGGAAGGGTTCTTTAGTGGTGCGAGGTCATCGGCGCAGGCGGTCAGCCACTTGGTGAGGTTGCTGGCTGCTTCGTTGGGGTCCGTTGTGCTGGTGGGAGTGTTCTGGCTGAGGGAGGCGGTGAGCTGCTCGGCGGTGATCTTGCTCCAGCGTCGGCGGGGGACCTGTTGCGGGTGGTGGTGGGTCGTAGTTTTTTTGAAGCTGAAGTAGACGCAGCTGTGGTCGGTCCAGTGGAGTCCGGTGGCGTGGCTGAAGGAGATGTGTGGGTCAAGCGTGTGGCCGGCGTAGTGGGTGGGGGTGTTCACTAGTTGCTTCAGTCCGAGATTGGCGAGGTTGTCTAGCAGGGCGGTGGTGCTTCTGTCGTTGTTGTTCTCCAGGTGAAAGTTGAGGTCTCCTAGGAGGATGTAGTTGGCGGAGGGAAGGGCGTGCTGGCTGATGAAGTCTGTGATGTCTTTGCTGAATTGTGTGCGTGGTCCCGGTGGTCTGTAGATGAGGGTGCCGTGGAGGGTGGTCTTGGGATCAGTGTATATCTGGAAGTGCAGGTGTTCGGCGGCGGTGAAGGTTTCGTCGGAGTTAGTTGAGATGCGGATGGTGTTCTTGTGTACGATGGCGACTGTCCTCTGTTCTTTCTCTTGACTCAACTCCATGAGTACGTAAAAGGTTTCCTTCTGAGTGCCTATGGCCTCCCTAGTCTTCAGTTTGTAATATGCAGATTTTGTTGTAATAATTTTGCTTTGTAAGTCTCCCGGGATCGTATAATTTCTGCCAGTACCTTTCGCATTGACGGAGGGCCTGTTTTTCTCATCTTAGTTCTTCCGTGTACCATGGGGCACCCTTCATTCTATTCATTATCCTTCCCCTCCAGGCAGGAGCCACAATGTCAATGGCTGTCCTCAGCCGGTATGTAAATTTTTTGTACGCCATGTCCGGATCGTCGGACTGTGTCCCTGGGTGTACTGTCTCATTTAATGCTTCCTTCAGCCTAGCGTCCTCTATCTAGTGTCAGTTCTGTACCACCCTCCACACTGGAGGTAGGTGATTAGTTTGGCTTCACACAGGGATCTCAAAGCTGATCAGAAAATGATCTGACCAGCTACAGGGTCTACACTCTGTTTTTAGCATGGCAGGAGACGTAGTCCATATGAGGTCTAAAGTATGCCCCTTCTAGTGAGTGGGGGTCTCCACAATTTGTTTCAACCCCAGCATGGTCATAGCTTCTCCTAACCTAGTATGCACACTGTCTCTTGGTAATAACATATCCCAGTGGTTGTTGAAGTCCCCTAATACAAGAATCTGTTGGCATCTCGAGCGTAGATCGCTAACCACTTTGTGGAACAGATTATTAAACAACGGGGTTCACCAAGGAGGGTGGTATACCACTACCACTATCAGGCAGGATGATTTAAGCTTCAGCTTAATCTCAAGGACCTCCGCCCCTTCTAGGCTCTCATCAACTATTTGCTCAGTGGTCAGGGCCCTGCGGCTGAATACTACAACTCCTCCCCCTCTTTTTTTCCCCTGCCGATTATAAGTCAGGACATCATAGTCTGGGGGAAGGGAGTCCACTATGTTGGGACCTGAAGCATGTCTCTGTTAATGCAAGGATGTCAAGCTCCTTCTCCTGAAGCAACGTGAAAATGTCTAAATTGTACTTTTGAAGGGACTGAGGGTTTAGCAAAGCAGCCCTTAAGCCAAAGGGCTCATCTGACCCCCCGATCTTAACCCTCTGAGCCTGCTCACCACATGTGTGTGGTTCTCTATTATCAACTAACAGATTATTCAAAAGAAGCCTCTTTACTAGAGAATCAGAGAAGGCTGGTGTGTGAGGTAAGTCTTTTGGTTCATAAAGTTCTTCCATGGAGTAAACACATTTTTGACCAGGGTGCCAGGCCCCTGCACGGGTCGGGCAAGGATGAGCGCAGACGGGCTTGCCTTAGGCGTGCCTTTAAAGAGTACGCTGCAAGTCTGCGCAGCGCCGCAGTTTTTATGCATGTGATGGAGCGGATTTTTGGATTTATTTCTGAAAAGTTTATGACAAATGAAACTCTCTGATTTTTATTTTTACTAATGTGTGTTGCACAATTTGCATGTTTACTGACTCAACCTAGAGTAATATACACCATCATGAACACGTGGGTATAACCATTTGTGCTCTTGTTATGTTTGTCGTTTTGCTTTGAATAATATATTTACTTTATCTCTTGTTTGTTATTTATTAACTGCAGCTGTTTTGAAAATAATAGCATTTGCATTCTTTTAAATGTGCTTTTGTTTACGTATTGTCGTTTATGTGTATGTGTTTTTTATTTGTATGTATGCAAAACTAGGTAACATAGCTAATGGGTTAATTTTAGTAGAGGGGGTGGGTAACAGAATAATTATCATTTCTTGAATTAATTATTGTCTTGTGTTTCCTTGCATACTAGACACCCTCATTTCATGCAAAAAGGCTTGTGGCCTACTTCTAAAATGGACGTTTGAAAAGCCTGACTAGAGTGAGCCTTGCACCGCTACGCTGCAATGTGAAAATGTTTTTCTACAATAATTCTTGGAGAAAGGCTTGCAATCAAAGGTTGTGTGGAAGCTTAGGACATTTGGTTCAGATTGTTCCATGGTCAAGGCCGTACTTGTCGTTCGGCAGCGGAAAAACAGAAAAGCGTGAGCAGACGAAGGAAGTTTTGCCTTTAGCTAAATGTTACTTTCTTCGGAAGCTGCCGGTGACTTACTTATGAACAATGGTACTTTTGAAAACGTGACTCTGGCTATCTGAGAAACGGATGATGACCACATCGAAAGACATACATCAGCCAATGAAATTCAGTTCTGCTCGAATATTTGTATTCTTTTAGTTAGTTTTAGATAGAAAAATACTATAAGAATTACCCCCTTGCTAAGAGCACTGTTTGATCGATCCTGTGCTCCAGAGACGCTGCCAGATTTCCCTTTCACGTAAGACTTTGATAATTTTGCTTTACTTACAGGTTTTTTCCTTTAGCTAAGTTAGGGAAATAGGCTATGGAGAAATAAATAAATAACTGTTTGAGCTTTTACTTATGCTGATGTTGGTTCTTTGAAATTGCTAAACTGTTGTGCCACTAATGAATTAAATTTTGAAATAAAATTGCTAATAAAGAGATATGCTTTCCTTATGAAATACCTTTAATAAAAATTAACTTGAAATGACAAGCTGGACTTGATCGTTACTTTGAGTTACCATTAGTTAATCCATTGCCAATTAATGTGACTTCATTAAAGTGTTTATTTAGATTTGATTATTAGGTCATATGATTCAGTAGGTCAAAATACAAGTCTCTGTTAAGAATGGGCCTAGTGATAATTTTGTAAAAAATGGTGAGTATCATGGTGTAGAGTTTGTATATATGAGACTGAATTTCTCTAGACCCGCTGGATCACATGTAATTAGCTCCCTAGTGTGCATCAGAAGGAAAGTGACATCGCTCCATGCGCCAGCTACAGAGAGTACCGAGGGACCTACCGGAACTGGCAGTCACCTCTTTCTGGTGAGTTACCCTCAGTTCAATTCAGTTTAAATAACGTAAATAGTTGTCAGTTTCAAACAAATTCAAATGTCACCAAAATAATCACATATCATCAATATAAAAGTTTAGAGGCAGAATAAGATAGTTTTAAAAAAAGAAAGCCCACATTTAAAAGTAGCTCCCGCAAATGTGCAAATCTTGCAACATAAAAGGGTTTAAAGCAGGTTTGAGTTGACTGCGTCTGTGCAGCACCAGAGTTTGTATGCATGTAATTGGCTCCCTAGAGTGTGTCAGAAAGAAAGTGACGTCGCTCTATGCGCCAGCTACAGAGAGTAACAAGGGACCTACCGGAACTGGCAGTCACCTCTCTCCGGTGAGTTACCCCCAGTCCAATTCATTTTAAGTAAAACAAATAGTATTGGGACAGTACTCATCTCTGTTGTGGCTGACTACCCAGCTGTGTACCCATGATGCGGACAAAGGGGAAAACCTCCCTGTGCAATGCTCCACTGCCTTTTGGATAGGTTCTCTCTATAGAAATACCATATGCATACATACATACATACATTGCATGAAATAAGTAAAACAAAATTGAAATTCATATCTTAGTTGACATAGTTTGTTAATATTAATGTTATGAGTGCTTATAGAGTGCAAACGGATATCCCAAAGGTGTCCTGGCGCTATGTGAATAAACAGCAGGGGCAGGGGCGGAAGAGAATGATTCACCAGATCAGTTAGCAAACAGCCATGTTTTTAGTGCTTTCCTAAATGGCAGAAGCTTGGTCATATTTCTAAGATCCAGAGGAAGAGCATTCCAAGATTCAGCTGCATTGACAGTAAAACTTCTACCACCCTAGTTGACTTTTTATACCTGTGGTCATTTACGAGTTTTGCATCTGAAGACCGCAGCGTTCTCTTAGGTAAACACCAGTGGAACCGGTGTTTAAGGAATTCTGGGCCGATTCCATGAAGGGCTTTGAAAACCAAGCAAGGAGGCTTAAATTGAATTCTTTTCCTGACTGTTAACCAGTGAAGCTTTTTTATTTTGGGTGATATTGACTCATACTTTGGTGTGGTTGTAATGACTCTAGCCACAGCATTCTGCAACATCTGGAGTTTATTAATCGACCCTTTATGGATGGATAGGTACAGGCTGTTGCAATAATCTAATCTGGACATTATAAGTGTTGTAACTACAGTTTCTTGTGCGTCTATCGACAAGAGAGGCATTATTTGCAGGATTTGAGGTCAAACAATGTGGCAGATGCAACCTGATTTACCTGGTCCCTGAAATTTTGTTTATCATCAATCAAAACTCCCAGGTTCTTCACCTTCTTGATTGGCATAAGTAGAGGACCCATGTCTTCCGGCCAGCACTTAGGAGTCCAGAAAGTAGGGTTGTTACCAAACAACACCGCCTCCGTTTTACCGGAGTTAAGTTTCAAACAGTTTTAGGCCATCCAAAACCCCACTGCTTTCATGCAATCCCGCAGCCTTGACGTGGTATCATGAGTGACCCTGGGAGTAGTGTCACCACTATCTGAGAGTCATCTGCGTAGGACGTTAGTGTGACCCCGAAGGTCTGAATTATGGGTGCTAGTGACGACACATAGACATAGAATAAAGTTGGGCTCAGCAAGGAGCCCTGCGGCACCCCACATGGTAGAGAGAACAATTCCGCTTCAAATTCCTCAAATGCCACTGTTTGAATTCTATCAGAGAGGAATGATGTATTAAGCTTTCACGCCTTACCCGTAACTCCTTTCTCGTACAAACGGTCCATCAGCAATGCGTGATGGACCGTGTTGAAGGTCGTGGAAAGATCCAACATGATCAGTACTACGTTTCCACCTTGGCCCGGAATGGCCCTGACTTCTTCTGTACATTTCAAGAGCGCTGTCTCCATACTGTGACCCTCTCTAAACCCATACTGAGTGAGATATAGGGCATGGGAGTCCTGCAGAAATTTGTTGAGTTGGGTATTCAGATTGCTTTCAGTGATTTTTGCTAGGAGAGGTAGCCTGAAAATCGGTCTAAAATTATTAGGATCACTAGTGTCCATGTTGTTTTTTTTCAAAAGAGGTAAAATGGATGCATGTTTCCAATCTTTCTTGAGACATATTGTTGATGATAAGAGCCAGTTGCCATGAAACTGGCTCAGTAGTCAGTTTTAATGTTTAAATAGGATAGGAATCATAGTGAGAGCCTGTTTTCCCTTTTTCCAGTAGTTTTTGAATGTCGGAAATGTTAGGAGAGGAAAAGCTGTTTGAGATAGCTGCATCCAAATATAGTTTAGACTGATCAAATTCCGAATTGATGTTGGTATTGGGGGCCAGGTCTGAGAATATTGAGAAAATGATATTAACTTTGTCAAAGAAAAATTTAGCAATAGTGTTACAGAGCTCTTGACTAGCTGAAATTGGTGGGCGCGGGATGGGCTAGTAAATTTACAATTTTAAAAAGATATGTGGGAGATTTTTTTGGCCGATTTAAGTTTGTTACTAAAATATTCTTGTTTTGTGTTTTTCAGTAACTTTTTATGAAGTGCCAATCCTGCTTTATATTCCTTTTTATCGTTTTCCTTATAGCCCTTCATCCAATTTATTTCCAAATATTTGCAAGCCAGCATTTGATCCCTCAGCTCCCTCGAATACCAAGGAGAGGTGGGCTACTGTCTTGTATGGCTGATGCATTTGGTAGGAGCTAGCTTGTCTCCCGCCGCTTCTAACACTTAATTATCTCAATTAGCACAAACTACAAAAACATGTGTATACAGTCACGCAAAGCCTGTTTGCATGGCTTTGAATGAATGGCCTTCTAGATATGGTGTGAGGCAACGAAAATCGTTGGGTTACCTTATTCTGCGCTAGGGAAATGTACCATGAGCATAGTGGGGGAAAGGACAAGAATGCAACACATTGGATAAATAAAGTGTGTTGGAAATGGCCCTATCTGCAGGGTTATCCCCAAACTTTTTGCTACTTCCTCCCTTGTTTTTCCTGACCTGTGGTTGTTGGCAATAGGACTCTGGGCACTTTACCACTGCTGATCAGTGTTAAAGTGCATATGCTCTCCCTATTGTAAATTGATGTATGGATTAGTGATTCCATGATTGGCATGTTTGGTTTACTTGTCAGACCCTAGTACAGTGCACTTAGTGTGCCCATGGCTTGTGAATCCAAATGCTTGCAGCACTGGTTGTGCCACCCACAGAAGCAGCCTTGTAAAATGTGTCTAAGACCTGTCATTACAGAGCCTGTGTGCAGCCTGGTACTGCCATGTTGACTTGGTAAGTGCACCCACTTGCCAGTCCCTAAACCTTCCCTTTTCTTCATATCAGACACGCCTATGAGCAGGGTGCATTGTAAGTATAAGGTAAGCCATGCCCTGGTGTGTGTGGCATGTCCTAATAGTTAATTACAGCCATTTTCGTTTTTCACTATTGCAAGGCTACCTGTTCTCCATTGGCCAGAATGGCAGTTATCCCATTACGTTTTATAATTCTAACTGACTCAGGGAATATGGTAGAAATTCGAGTTTAGTATGCCTGAGCTCAAAATTATAAAATACATTGCTTAGTGAAGTTGGTTTTAGCAGTCTGTGTTTGAAAATACTACTTTTAGAAAGTAGGTATTTTCTTGCCTAACTAGCCAAGCCTGCCTCTGCTAGGTTGTGTATTGCTTGTCTGGAGTTTGAGTGACAGGGCTGGGAGATTCCAGGAGACAGAATGAGTCCGCCCAGTGGTGAATAGAGAGATCTGCATCTAGATGGGAAGGAGGAGTTGCACCTGGGACCTGAATAGGACTGTGCCTGCCCCCCACAGTGCTGACTCAAACCCCTATGGTGCATCTGATGTCTCTGCCCTGCACTGTGAAAGGATGTAAGGAATCATGTCAACAAAGTGCTCCAGGGCTGTGCTTTCCCTCCACAATGCTGACTTCTGTAGGGCGTCTGATGTTTTTGCCCTACATTGTGAAAGGAATAAAGGAGTCATGTCAACAGAGTGCTCCAGAACTGGTTTGGACTTGGCAAAGGCCCCTCTGCCCTCAGAGGACAAAGGATTTTGGGTTATAAATATTGGGATCCTGATCCCATGAAATTAGATCATCCTGGAATCAAGAAGGAACCTCTGCCAAGGAGAAAGCTGTAAGACTGAAGAGGAATGACTGTCCTGCTGTGTGTTTGTGTCCTGCCCTGCAGTTGCTTTGCTGCCACTGAGAGGGGAAGGAATTTGCTGTTGCTGTGTCCACTTGCTTGAAGAGATCCCCAAGGGCCTGAGGAGAGCTGGCCTCCTGTTAAGAAGTCCCAAGAACAAAAGGACTTCTCCCCCAGCTTGCCCCTGAACTCTGCTGAGTGAATCCTGCCCTTCCTAGATTGCTTGATCCAATTGTGGGGCCTCTGGAAGTTGTGCCTCCTGTTTGGGGAGCTGGACAAGAAGAAAAGAAGATCTACAATTTTCACGCATCGCTCACTTCCGGAAAGCATCGTTGACAGTGCGAGAAGATTCTCATCGCCGTGAAGATCGTCACAGTGCCTGATGCCGCTGCAAGAACCGACGCATCGTTCGCTTGTGGAATGCATTGCCCTGGTTCAGGAAGATTCCTGTCACTGCGAGTATCCTCGCAGAGCCTGTCGTTGTTGGGTGAGATTGTCGCACTGCTTGCTTGCGGAATGCATCACGTCACGGCGAACATCGTTGCAGAGCCAACGCATCAAGGGGCAGCGAGAGGAGAAGATCAACGCTGCACCGCGCATCGTCGCAGCACCAGAGATCGTCACCTTCCCGAAGATCGCCGCATCGTGCCTGTGCGAGACGCTTGCTACCGAACCTGCGCACCTGAATCCATGAAAGGTATCGTGTCCCTCCCCATACAGACCGGATTCGTCACAACACACCCGCTATGTGCAGCAGAGCTGTTGCATCGCCCCTCGAGGGTCTGAGGAGTGACACATCGCTTATTTTTCAATGATCCAGCTTCCACTTGGAACTTCGGTCGCATCTACAGGTACTTTGGGCTAAACATGATGCAACGGTGGATTGTTTTGACGCAAACCCTAGAACTCTTTGAAAATCATATTCTTGAACTGTGTATGTTGGATTTTTGTCTTTTTGGTTTAGTGTAGTTTAGATAAAGATACTTTAATTTTCAAAACTGGTGTGGAGTCTATTTGTGGTGTTTTCACTGTGTTACTGTGAGTGTTGTTACAAACACTTTACACATTGCCTTTGATAAGTCTGTCTGCTCATGCCAAGCTACCAAGGGGGTGAGCAGGGGTTATCTAAAGAGTGTATCTCCCTTGCCCTGACTAGAGGCAAAGGTCCCTATTTAGACATTGGTAACTACCTCTGCCAACTAGACACCCCCAGATCTAACAAAGTGCATTCTTTCACTTTCACTTTGACTTAGGGCAGTGGAGCAAGGTGATTTGCTGCTCTGACCTAAGCCTAAACCCATAAATGAGGCCTTAGAGACTAGGTGCAATCACTTTATAATGGACCTTACCATGTGTTTTATTCCTTGTCCTACCGGCTTACATCAACACTTTCCTGTGGCTGTTTTCAGAAATTGTCATTTCTTCGGCCTTCTTATGAAAAGGTTGAAGATATGTAGAATAAATCATAAACATGCAAATTTGCAACCTGTAACTGGTAGCAAAATATTTCTAAGCAGTTAAATATATCACTTTCAAAAGCATGTATAGTTCAAAATGACTGTTACATGCAGATTGATTTCTGCTTTCTTGTAATGAAGCCAGTGGTTCAATGAATGGGTATTATGCTGCAAGTGTCTTTTTCCAGAAAAAATAGATGAAAAGAAACAGCTGAAAAGTGAGATATCACTTTGATAGTTTGAACGTCAAATCCAGTTCCAATAGTTGGTCTGCGTTTCACACTCTTTTCTGACTGTGGTAGGAGGCAATGTGCTGTCACTATTCAAGTAGAGACACCATTGCACACTTTCTTTTAATATATTTTATTGCATCAAGTGTTCTTGTTTGTTAGAGAAGCACATGTACAATGCTCCATTTTTCTTAGTTGTGTTGAGCTTGTGTTATATAAAATCAAATACACTCACAATTTATTTGCACTAAGTTTATTGAGCTGGGCATTGTCCCTAACATGGGGGGTTTATACACACGCTGGGAGATAACATAATCATATTGCATGTGTTCATCTGTTCTGAGCTGTGGCATTTTCCCACACAAATTCTGGCAGGTTTCTTCTGTGACAACTTGTGATATTACTGCTTGTGCTGCAATTTCTATTTTGATTAAACTCATGTGCGAAATGTTAGGTCTCGCTAAAATGCTGCCATAAAGAGGCAGATTTACAAGCCCCTGGCAACACTTTTACACCGCCTTTGCATCACTTTTGTGACACAGCGTAAACCATGTGCCACGTTGCAACTTATTTACAATGTGACGCATCTAGGAAGATGTGCCATGTTGTTAAGCCCTGCGCCACATGACAACTACATCAGGTTTCATGTGGGCATTCTGTTGCACGGTGGGTGTTCCCCTCGCAGAAAAGCCCCGTAAAACTGACGCAGTGAAATCTACAAGATTTCACTGAGCCAGTTTTACGATGCTGCTGCGTCAAATCCTTACACCTGCTTGAAGCAGGCATAAGGAGTGACGCACCACGTTAAGTATGGGCGGCCCCGGTGCATTGCAGGAGCTGCGTCACACTTGCGACATGACTCCAGCAATGCACCACCTGTACGCCACAAGATGCGTCACGCATCTGCCCCTACTTGCACTATGGTGCGCCACATTGTAAATTTGACGCATCCGTGGTGGCGTTTGCGGGGGATTACGTGACGCACCTGTTCTGGCGCATCCCTGCTGATTTGCAGAGATGCTCCAGAAGTTGTAAATCTGCCCCAAATTTTTGATCAGGTACATGGTTTCTCATTGAAAAACAAAGGCAAAACGTCTTTTTTATGAGGAAAAGGGGTTGGACAGTGGAAATACCAATTCGTTCTTTTTTGGTAGTTTGTGTGCAATTTCTTTGGCAAGCAGGACATAGTACATAAGATTGTCCATTGTATTTTCATATTTTTTTTTAAATTTCAAACAGCATGGATTGTACTTCTAATCCTCTATAGGTCCGTTAATGCTTTTGAGCTGTTCCCCGCTAACAAGATAATACTGGCTTTTAGGGCTTTTTCAGGCAAATGTTTTTATATTTAGTTATTCTTAGAAATGGGGGTCTCTAGTTGGCAGATGTATGTACCTTTATCCAAATGGGGACCCTTGCTTCTATTTTATCTCAGATGCAGTGTGTAAAGCATTTGTGAACACATACAGAAATACAATGAAAACACTACAAATGCACACAACACCAGTTTAGAAAATTAAGTAATCTTTATCTAAACCAAAACAAGACCAAACAACAAAAAATCCACAATACAGTATTAAAAATGAGGCTTTCAAATTGTAGAAATAGATCATTTCAATGCAGGTTGTAAATGCAACACTTTACTCACAATGTACCTAGGATGTGTCACGCAAAGCAAACAAAATGGCTGCAGGGAAGGTGATGCATTGGTTACTTGCTTCGCGGGAGGTGATGCATTGGTTCCTTACTGCAGCACGGTGGAGGTGATGCGTCGGTTCCTTAGCGAGAGTGGAGGTGATGCGTAGTTTTCTTACTACGTGGGGAGTTGATGCATCTGATTCTTACCGCGACCCCAATGATGCAACAGTCTTGGCGCCTCAATGCGATGTGTCGATCCGGTACGATGAGTGGCTTCATGCAGCCTCAGAGCAGGCTGTGTTGGGATCGTTACGGGGATCTCTCACTTCAGAGATCATTAAACCCGATGCATCGTGCGTCGATTTCTCGAGCCACAGCAGGCGCTGCAATGATTTCTTGGGCGACGCGTCAGAAACAGGTGCAGATGCGAAACGCTTTTTCGATGTTGCATCGATTTTCCGGCTGCCTGCCACAAACAGTCTCTAAAGGTCCTAAATAGCAGCAGTCACCTCTTTGAAGATTGGAATTCCCAGAAAGGGAACTCAGGGGAGCTGGTGGTGAAGTTTTTATGTCCCTGAGACTTCAGAACATGAGGCAAGCTCAGTTTCAAGCCCTTGGAGATTTTTTATTCAAGCTGGTGACAAAGCAAACAGCAAAGTCCTTTTTCTCCTTTCCTCATCAGCAAGCAGCCACTACCGGCCAACCCCAAACAAAAAACAGCACAGGGGCAGTATTCCTCCTCAGCATATCCAGCTCTTCTCCTTGGAAAAGGTTCCTCTTGATTTCCCAGAAGTGATCTAAAAGTCTGGGGTCTGGGCCCCTCTTTTTATACCCTGAAATCTTGTGTTCTCTGAAAGCAGAGAGTGTCGGTACCCAGCCAAAACCAGTTCTGTGGGGCACTTGGCAAGTGCACAACAACCTACTTTGTCAGTGTGAGCCCTGGCTCCAGACACACCAGAGGGGGGTGTAGCCGTCATTGTGGAAGGCAGGCACAGCCCTATTCAGGTGAAGGTGCTACTACTCCCAACACTCTAAATACAGACCAGGCCTATTCAGCCCAGCCCTGACTCATCAGACTTCTGGAGCCGCTGCCCTTCTCCGGCCCCTGTCATCCAAAAGCCAGACACGCAATACACAAATCTAGCAGAGGCACACTGGATGGTTAGGAAAGAAAATACCTACTTTCTAAGAGTGGTATTTTCAAACACAGAATGTAAAAATCACCCTAACTAAAAGATGCATCTTAACATTCTGAATTTAGGCATACTAAACTTTATTTTCCCATCTTGTTCCCAGCGCCACTTGTTTATTAGATGTTATAACCAAACTCCCCATTCTGGCCTATGGGAACAGATAGCCTTGCAATAGTGAAAATTAAATTGGCAGTATTTCACTATCAGGAAATGCCACACACATCAGGGCATGTCCTACCTTTCATGTACAATGCACCTTGCCCACAGGGGTACCTTTGGCCTACCTTAGGGGTGACAAATATGTAGAAAAGGGAAGGTTTAGGGACTGGCAAGTGTGTGCCCTTGCCAAATCGACATAGCAGTCCCAGACTGCACATAGGCTCTGCAATGGCATGCCTGAGTCACATTTTACAAGCTGCTTCTGTGGGTGGCACAATCAGTGCTGCAAGCCCACCAGCAGCATTTGACTTACTGGACCTGGGGACACATAGTGACCTGTACTAGGGTCTGATAAATCAAATAAGCCAATAATGAAATCACTAATCCATAACAATACTTTACAAAGGGAGCACATGCACTCTGGCACTGAACAGCAGCGGCAAAGTGCTCAAAGCATTTAGACCAGCAAAAATGGAGTCCAACACACAGCAAAACACAGCAGGTAGAGGCACGCCAATGGTGTCAGGTCTATCAGTTATTTTTCTTCTGAAATACCTGCTGCAGTTTTTTAATGGGCACATGTTTGCATTGTTGGAGGGATGCAACAAGTAGCAGTCCAGTTGCTCACAGCCTCTGTCGTCTACCTCTGAGCACTAGAAGAAATTCTTCTTACTAAGGAATGAAAATGAGCACATTTTGACTTTGAAATTTGAGGCACTAAGTTCTAATCGTGGTTTGATTTACACGTGTCTATCTTCATCTAGTCAACAGTTTTTGTAAGCTAATTCTAACTGGAATCTACATGCACAGATTTCTATTCAGTAACTCATGTTTGAGATGCTGTCTATGACATAGAAATCCTCTATGTAAAGTGCATGGATGTCTCTATGTCTTGGATTCACATTATATCAAATTCCTAACATCTAATACAAATAACATTGAAATTATATACCTACACTAATGTATATGTGCAAATAATATAGAAAGGTATCTTAATTGTACAGAGCCAATAGTCTGAAGGCCATTCAAAGATCACTGCACTATGAGGTCAACTTCTTGAGCTACAACATTGGGTTGAAGCCTGTACCCTGAAGGAGAAGCAGTTTTATGGCATGTGCTCATTTCAATGGCAGCTTTCAAAAGCTCCTAATGTAACTAAGTGTATGAAACTGGAGTATTGCTTGAGAGGGGGTGGGAACCCTCCTCAAATAATAATCACTGTCTTTTTCATGGTCAATCACAAAAGCCACTAAATAAACCTGTAGTTAACCCTCTGGTTGCATGGCACAAAGCTGTCAGGCTGAACTTAGAGGCAATGTGTAAAGTTTATGCAACACTCAAAAGTAACAAAGTAACGGTGTAAAAACATACCTCAAGAAAAAATCCCAAATCAATTTTGTACAATAGAGAATATTTTAATAAATACAATGACACCAACATAACAAAAATCCAATAGGTAGGACCAGAGATATGACTTTCTAAAGTGTAAATATAAATAACACCAAAGCAATGCTGCACCCCAAAGTATCTGTTCGCAGTAGACGAGGTCAAAGTGGAAAGTTAAGGCTAACAAGGATGGAGCACGGGTCAGATGCAGGGACCAGGTTCACCCCAGTGAAAAGTTTACCTTTTGTCTTTAAAACCTTTACGGAGAAAAAGTGGTCATTGATGAGTCATCGGAAGGGCAATCGGGCTTCATGATGCAGGTTGCTGAAGAGTGGGCCCCAATGCATTCGTCGACAAAGGCAGGAAAGTGCCACGAAATCTGAAGTCTGCACCCAGGAAAGCCTCTACATCGATCAGATGTAGCTGTGTTGATCCCAGTAAAGCTATATACAGTGGTTCAATGTTACCCGCTGCAGCTTTAATGGAGATCCCTGTTCCCCTGCTTTCTCCAGGCAGGATGTTGCCCAAAAATATCTAAGTCACACTTCTAGCAATTTATGGACAGGAAGAGGACACCCTAACAACAGCCAAGTGCCTAGCACTTGGGGGGGGCACGGGTATTAGGACCCACTCAAGCAGAGGTCAGTGGTAGAGTCCAGGGTAGGTCCAGCTGCATATGGTCAGCTGGGTAGTTACAGAGAAAGAGGCCTCTGAAAGATTGTTGTGTCCATGCAGCTCAAACAGGAGGTCAGCCAAATGACCCTTGGAACCATTTTTGGGGTCCTGAGTTCAAGGAAAGCAGGTCCAGTCTTCCTCCAGGTTCTTTAGTCAACAGGGCAGTCCTTCTTCTGATTATTCAAAGTCATGGATTGTTGTACGGCAAGGACTTTGGGTTCCACTTTTATGTCAAGTGAAAGCCTGTGTGGAGGGCAGAACTTTTTTCACCCATAAACCCGTTCTGGTCAGTTCATCCTCTCCCATTGGGTTTGGAGCAAGCCTGACTAGAGACACAAAATAGAGGCAGGCCTAGGTGTGAGCTACACCTACTAGTAAAAAAAAGGCAGGTATCTTTAAAAATTCAAGAAGGGGTGAGCACAGCCCTCAAACCATGTTGTGAAGAGGGGAGACCTCTCCCACACCCAGAGCCCTTAGGACACTGTCAGAGAGCAATATACATCTTGCCACAGGGGAACCATCAGGGGTTGAAAGACAACTGGATTCTTGCAGGAAAGCATTTTGGTTGTAAGAAGGAAAACACCAAATTTGTTCGACATTTCTGTCGGAGTAATATAAAATCTGACTTAGCCTTTATGATGAAATGAACATTACTATTAAATGAGTGCTTGAAACATTTTTTGAGCTATTCAGAAACAGAATTAAACTTGCATTAAAGTTGCTATTGTAAGCCAGTGATATCCTACGGGAGAGCCAGCCTTGCCATAGTGAAAACCAACATTCGAGTAGTTGTCAGGGCCTGTAAAACTTTAAGGGCCACATGTACAATGAAGTGGTGGAGTGTGTCGTTAGCCACCATGGCTCAGTGCCACTCCGCCACTTCTGTAATCTAAGGGTGCACCATATTTATAACAATATGATGCAGCTGTGCGTTTCCCCCTGCAATAGTGCTACACTTAGCAGTGCAGCGCCAACGGAGGCCCCCTTGCACTATCGTGCAAGGGTGTCTGCATGCAGGGGAGGATTGTTTATGTGTAGGAAGGTGTCCCTTCATGCACATAACTAATCCTGAAATGCCCTTTTTTCACTTCCATGCACATGAAAGTCACAAAATTGTATTTTTCTTTAAAGATTGTTTACGTGGAGGAAGGGTGACCTTTCTGTACATAAACAATCCATGGCATTTTGCTTTTTCTATGTGTGCTGCACAAGGCAGCACACATGAAAATGGCAAAAACGAGGAGAAATAATGCATTTCTTCTCATTTTGCCAACTTAAGACCCGGATTTTCCTGGTATTACTTTTTGTGCTGCCTCCTTTGTACACCACCCTTGTACATAGGGATCAGCATCAAAAACAATGGGTATTGCTGTGGAACACCCACTGCAACACCCACTTCCCACCCCTTTCGCGCTAATTATACCTTGAAAGGCGTCTTCATTTACAAGGCAGCATTAAGCCACGTTAAGTGGCTTAACAATGCCTTGTAAATAAGACGTAGCCCCGATCGTCAGCACAACGTCGATAACAGTGACTTTGTGGTGGCAATAGGGGCTTGTACATATGCCTCCAAGCGCCTCATTCATGAGGCCCCTTGTGCTGCCCGAGCGTCCCTTTTTGAGACATTCTGTGGCTTAGTAGCCTGCTCCATATTCACCAGGCAGCACTAAGCCCCTTTTTTTTGCTTAATGCTACCTTGTAAATATCATTCCCTTTAATGCAGTGTTCTGCATTAAAGGGGCGTGCAATGTGTGTTGTTGTGGGCATTACCAGCAATATCCATGGGTTTTTGACACTGCCCAAGATTTATGAGAAATCGTAACTCTGAGGCAGAGTCAAAAACGTATGCCTCACCTGAGGAGGCATGAGGGTGGCACAACGAGGAGAAATATCTTTATTTCTCCTCAATTTTCCTATTTGCATTCTGCAGCACACATAGAAAGAGGAAAAAGCCTCTTGTGATTATTTTTGTGCAGGAAGGCTTTCCTTCCTGCACAAAAATAATCATCCCTGCAACTCATGCACCCTTGCAAGGGTGTCTGCCTTGGTGCACGGCAGTCCATTGTGCGCCGGCACAAGGGAAAAGTACAGGAATGTGCTGTTTCTGATAAATACCGTGCATTCTGCCCTTCTGTTTTGCCATAGGGCAGCACAGCAGGAAGGCCTGCCGTACTGCCCTATGGCAAAACCTCATAAATGAGGCCCTGAATATACATGTCATACTTTTAAAATAACACACAGCCTGCCCTAAGGCGTTTTATGGCCTACTTTAGTGGGTGACGTATAGGTATTAAAAAGGAAGGTTTAGGCCTGGTAAAAGGTTTAGTTTTCCAGATCAATATTGTAGTTTTAAAAGGCAGACCCAGTATGCAATGGCCGGACAAGAGACATGTCTTACAGTTCTACTTTAGTGGGTGGCACAAGGAGTTATGTAGCTCACAAGTAATAAGGTATTTGGAGGCCCTGGGTGCAGGTGGTACAATACACAAGAGACTTATAAGCAGAGCAAGCAAATTAAATGTGCCAATCAGGTGTGTACTAATTTTAACATGTTGAAAGGAGGGACAGAAGAACTTTACCTCTGGTTAGCAGCAGTAAAGTGCAAAAAGTTATATAGCCAATAAAAATAGCATTCAGCAAAAACCAGGGTTGACACTGCCGCAAAGGCACATTTACAATATGAATGTTGTGTGCTTTGCAGAATACCAGCCTCCCTCTTGCTGGCACCCCTAATACAGCCCCCAATTCTCTACCCTCCTGTGTACCTTCCTCATGTCCTTCACACTGCACTATCTTCTTTGCTAGGTACGCCACAGTGTAAATCTCAGACTCACATCAACCAGTCTCAATAACTAAGATATGCATCTGGCTACTCGGTGGAAGCCTTTGCACAACATGAGTTGCTATACAGCTGACACAACGCGTTTAAACTATGTGAGAAATCTGACTGCAGTACCAAATGGCGGCGAGAGGTAATGTAACCGCCAATATTACCGCCTTGGGTGGTGTACTAATAAACGAGGAACGACAAAGTAATTTAGTCACCACATATTCGTCTGCAAAGTCGATATTAATATTTAGTTTGGTTTCCACGAGACCTGTGCTGGCGCATCAGGGTAATTCTGTGAGCAAAATGTGATATAATTATATCTCTATACAGCCGATAGCAATTTATCACATATCAAATATCCCCGCGCAAATGCTTAAAGGTGTTCATTGGTGTTCATGTCTGAAATTGCGTAGTTGATTTTACCTGAATGCAGCAGAAATACTTGTCATCTTAAAAAAACTTTTCCTGACCTATGAATGAAAAGGAAAAATCAGACGGAGCAGCTATAACACCATAAATAACATGGCCAACACTCTAGCAATATTCTGCAACAAAGTCATCCCATTGGGAAATGAGGAAATCTTAAAACGTGCTACGGTACATCATCCGAACGTAGCTGAGACACTAATGCTGCAACCTCGGATGACAGGTCAGCATTCTATTGAATTAGTGTTCTGTTATACAATGTGCTCGGTAATTACAGGAATCACCTTTAAACTTCATTTTGGGACCGAGGGGACCATATTTGATTTATGAAATAATATGTTCCTGTAAATATCTGGTGTGCGCAAGGTTTGACATCAATTCACACACTGCTGCAGGGTGAGTTCTGCAATAATACAATTGCGTTGGCAATAAACGACAATATCTTATTGCAAAACCATTGGGAGTCCAGTGCTGCCCACTATTCCCTTTCTGAATCTTGGAATAAGGGCAAAGGAACACATATTTTTCTGAAGTTCTGTAATGAAAACATGAAATGATGAGTGCATGTTTTAATGTGAGTGATCACGGTACTCACGGTAACATCTTTTACTGAAAACTGCACCTAATTACACAAGGGGGGGGGGGGGGGGGAATGACGTAATCTTGGGAATTTCTTGCAACAAGTTCAAATCAAAGTTTCCGAACTGTTGTCAATTACGCAGCATAGTTGATATTTCACCCAAGGCCCTCGTTTCACCCCTGTTAATACTGATGTGTTCAAGGAGTGGAGTTTATTGTTAAATAGCACCACAGGTAACTGGAATATCGAATATCAGGTGTAGATTACTTGATCACAATTAAGATAATCGTGTAGTCAGCTACGATTGTACTATGCCAACCACCAGTTTAAGTCAGTCAATTGATCAATCAATCAGTAGCTTAACTCCAGTGATGTGGAGAGCCTGGGCCTCACATCTGAGCATACCCATCCCAGTCGGGATGAATACCCAGCCCACTCGGGGTGAAAATTGCAAAAAACACAGTTGATGGACAGAATGCAGAACAATGTCTTACATTCAACTGAGCTGTCATCTCGGAAGCTTGTTTCCGATCCAGGGAAGGCATGGCTTGGCAGTTCGGGCTGGACTGTTCCCATGAGGCACAGGGTCAGACTGATTTGCATATGGCCATGTCTGAACTGGGGTGGCAGAGCGGGCTAAAGAACGGCGATGGATTAAACCCAGATCTTTTTACTGGGTGTGAGTGTTTGATTGGTTCAGATGCTCCGTCCATTACCACCCCCTTTTGTACCGTATCCTAATTAATGAGCAGAAATTATGAGCAAAAGCTTGATGAAATAACGTAATTAGAATGCACAAAACTGTAAAACGCTTATTTATTCATACTAGGCCTTAATAATGACTCCAACAATGCTGCATGAAAAATAAGTTTGAATAGGAAACGCTGAATTCACATGATAAGTTTGTTTCTTGACCACACCATGAATGTTTGTATTAATGAAAAAGTAAGCAGTGTATGTAGTTTCAAGTACTTTAGCAGAATGTTTCCACATATATGAAGATTCCTGATACATAAACTAATTTTTTTCAATTAATGGGGTAATGAATAGTTCAAGCATTGGATTGCAAAGTTTGAATTTGAAAACTTGACTTTCTAACCAACTTATTTTTCACCTTCATTAAGATCCTGTAGAAATGCTTTTCTTTAATTAATTAGATTTTTCGATGTTTTCGTAGTTTACTGGTTAGAACTGATGTTAGAGAATTAAGTGACATTGTACATGTGTTCGAAAGCCAGCCTGAAGGAAGTGAACTCCATGTGAAAGTATAATTGTTAAAATATTACTGAGAATGCAACATTATCGTCTAACGACCATTGTATTTGTGTTAGAAGAGGAGGAGTGATCCTGACCTCAGAAAATCAAATGCTTGTTGGACGAGAAAGGAGGCATGTTACAAAGTTATGAAATGTGAACTCTATAAAAGTATAAGTTTCTAGAGTAGGTGATCAACTTCTTTTACAACACTCTCTCCCACCAGTTTCTATGCCCAATTTCCCATTCAACTTGACCTTATTGCATTACTGAGTTTTGTGAACTACTCTTTATGAGAAGTTCTTGCTTTGATTTTTGATTTATTTGTGCTGATTTAAATGCAAAAGCTTTATGGTTTCTCTCGCTCTCTCATTTTAGCGCCCTTTATTGGCTCTGACTAACTACATTTTCTGCCTTATTCTTAGAAAAGGGATTCATTCCTGCCTTGTGCGCTTTTATTTAATATATTTATTGAATTGATAAATCATTATTGATTTTATTTTTCTGACATTTACTGATGAATAAGGTTAATCCGATTTTAAGTTTCGATTTCAATAAAGATGATCTACCTAGAAGTCTCCTGGCCTATTGAGCTATGGGACAAATTATGGCTTAAGATTCGTAGATCTTCCAGAGCTGCTAATACTACTCAAACACTATTTTTTATTTATAATCGTTTATTATTTTCACCACTAGTTCTTAGTAAACAATACCCTGATGCTTCTGATAAGTGTAGGTCCTGCTCCTTACCATGTGCAGATCTTTTCCACATGCTTTTTAGTTGTTCCCATGTTCATAATTTTTGGCGGCAAGTTTGGTCTCAAATTAACAAGATTATTTCCTCAAATCACTCCTTCTCTTTATCTCACATTTTCTTAGGGAGTGTCTCACCCATCTGGGATCATTGCACTTTCAGGGTTAGAATAATTGACTTATTGTTGGCAGTAGCTTTCCAGCAAATAACTAAAAATTGGAAGGATTTTACCAAAATATCTTATCAGGCTTGGTGGTATGCTGTTTGCTATAATCACAGGTTAGATACGACTTTTATCTACCCCTTGGCTTTAGCTGCCAAGCGAAAAGAATTGTGGAGTCCAGTCACACTATTTTTTGATTTAAGTGCTCAGAGTTCTCTGCCTTTGTCCCCGTTACAATAAGAAGTTCCTAAACCTCCATGAATTCCTGTATTTTGTTAAACATATTAATATTATTTTTGCTTTTCTTGTAATTACAAGGTATATTTAGTATATCTTTTATTACCTTATATCATACCAGTTGCCAATTTTTCTTATGTTTATTCTCAATTTTTGATGTTTCTTTTTGTAGCTTATATTAATACCTTTAATTATCTTGATGTATACTTTTGCTTGTTATTTTCTTTTTCTTACTTTGTAAGCTTATGTCATATTCTTTCAATAAAATTTTTCTGAACTTAAAAAAAAAAAGAATGTAATTAATAAAACCCCTTAAAACTTCAACAAATCTCGTAATTGACACACATATTTAGAACAGTTATTGTAAATATTATACAAGGAATGTTTTAACTTTCTTCTTTTCACCCACAATGGCAAAGATTAATCGCACTAGTCAACAAAGGCCAAAGGTCTACGCACCTGCAGATCTGACATCATTGGTGCCTTAGACTCAACAGACCCAATAATGAATTGCAAATTTATAAAATTCTTGATAGCCTTTGAAAAGCGGCTGAAAGCTCTTGATATTTTAAAATAAGATTCTCAGTATTGTTCACTATTTTAACCACGAACAATAAAGCTCCTACCAGTATCATCTTAATTTTCCACTTTTAACTGTACTATGTAGAAAATGTACTGATTTTATTGTAATGCTAAATTCTCTTCCATCTTAGTTTTGTTATGGTTTTAATTAACTAAACAATAACATTTATTAATATTATTATTAGTCAACAAAGTGCCAAGGGTTAGCCCAGTTGATGGTAAACCATGTCTTTTAATCCTGGCTTCTGCTTTAACAAGTCTTTGGGTTTGACGATGCTGGACAGAGGTGTCATAAGTAAAACGTGATAAAATGGGTGGAGCTGAGTGAAGGTCCTTGGGGTACTCCACAGATTATTTCTTTAGTTTGGAGATGAAGGCAAACTTTTTGAATTCCTCCAGTAAAGAGAGAGGCGATCTATCTGAGAGCGACTCCTTAGAAGCTTATGCTGTGTAGCCTTGTAATGAGTGTGTAGTGGGAGACCATATCGAAATCTGTTGAGAAGTCTAGGAGGATTAGAGCCGCAGCCTCTTCTTAGTCGAGTTGGGCTCAGATGTCAACAATAGCTGGTATGAGGGCTGTCTCGGTGCTGTGGTTGCTGCAGCATCCGGATTGGGACAAATCAAGTTGGATGTTCCTTTCCAGATGTGAGAAGAGGTTTTGGTTGATGGATTTTTCTAATCCTTCGGTCAGGTGCAGGAGCAGGGTGATCAGTCAGTAGTCATTGAGTTTGCTGGGGTCTGCCAATAGTTTTATTAGTGGGGCATTGACTTATGCATGTTTCCAGTCCTCGGGGAAGGTATTTGCGGCAATTGAGATATTGAACAAGGTGGTAAGTACGTGGCTGATTCATGCTTTGCCTAGGTTGAAGAAGTAGTGAGGGCATCGGACAGTCGGGCCCTTGAGTGGACCGAGTTTGTGATAAAGGCATTGTCCTGTGGGATGAGCTCTCTACATTCAGGTAGTTGGATGTCTGCGGTGGTAGCGGGGTTATTGTGTTGCTTGAAGAAGCCGTTGTCCTTGGGCCAGAGTTTGAAGTTTCTGTAGATCTTGGCGATCTTATCATGTAAGAATTTTGCAAGGAGGGGGTATTGTTTTTGCAGCTGAGGGGTTGGAAAAATCTTTGGAAATGGTGAAGAGTTTGTTGCTCTTATTGGAGATTGATTTGATGCTTTATCTAAGGCCTTTTTCTTCAATTCTCACAACTGTCTGTGTCATTGCTTGAGCACCATCTTCTTTCCAGTTGTTTTCAGTGTTGTTTAATGATTCTGAAGTCTTCAGTGTACCAGCTAGCATGCTTAGTGGGCCTTCCCGGGGTGTTATTGGCGATGGGAGCAATGCTGTTAGTGCAGTTGTTGATCCAAGTGTCAACGTTTCTGACATTCTGGTCTAGGTTGTTGGAGGAGATGGGGTGGGTTGTGTTGAGGGCATTGATCCATGTGTCCTTTGAGACTTTGCTTTAGCTGCAGTGGGGCGCGTTAGGCAGATAGGGGACAGAGGTCTGTGAGGTGGTGATGTTGAAGTGAACAATGGAGTGGTCACTGGAGGTGAAGATGGGGTCTTGCGTGTGGCTTGTGGTGTGCATGGTACTGTGAACGATTTGGTTAGAGTCAGATGCTGTTCATCTTGTTGAGGCAGTTGGTAGTGTTTATGTCATTGTGGCCATGGAGATGGAAGTTGAGGTTGCCGAGAAAAATCTAGTTGTTGGAGTCTATGGCAAGTTCATCGGTGATGAAGTTGCAGAAGGCTGAATGTGGTCTTGAAGTATGGTGGGTGAGGGTGCCCCTGATGGAGGGTTTGCTGTCTGTTTGTAGTTGGAAGTTGAGGTCTTCCATGGCTGTGGTGATGCCGTTATTTGTGGTGGTGTATTGGATAGATTCCTTGTGTATGATGTTGATCCCTACCTCAGGCTTGTTGATGCGTTTGCAGTGAGTGATCTTGTATTCTTCAGGTATTGCGGAGGCGATGTTGGGCGCGGAAGTGAGGTTGAGCCAGGTCTCAGTGAGGAAGGAGACATCAATGTAAGAATGGAAATGAGGTCCCAAATCTCGGTGTTGTATTTGCATACTGTGCGTTTGTTAAGAAGGGTGCATCCGAGTTGGTGTTTTCGTTCAGGTGGGTGTTTGCAGTGTTCAGGGTATGGCTGGTCAGTGGGCTGGTGTGTGTGTGTTGTGACAGGTGAAGTGGCAATGGGTGCAGGTGAAAGGTCCTACCGTGGAGCATAGGCCAGCATGTTGGCAGTGTTTTTTGCAGCATCCTGGCTCGATATCATCATCATGCCAGTGGTGGCAGTGGAAGCTCTTCCACTGTGATCCTTAATGAAGGAATGTGCCTACGGTGGAGGAGCACATATGCGTCCCAGGCTGATGGGTGCATGGATATTGTGGACATGTCCCTAGCACCTGAGCACTGGCCCTGTCAATGACTCGAGCACCTCCATAGCAACGAAGCAGTTATAGATGGAATGGTGTGGGAAAGCAAGTGTATCTCATTTGCAAAATGTATTTATTAATAAAGTGTTGGTTTATAGGGTACTCAAACCTTTGCTTAGTGCGTCATGATATATGTAAAAGTATTTGCCTTGGTAGATTATAAAACAGTAATGCACTGTTATGGTTTAAATACATTTACATTACTTCTTAATTGTTGCTCATGCTTTCCACCTGCCTCAACTGAACTTCAAGGCACTTTGTGGGTGTAACCTTTTATTTTTGCAACAATTAACTACAAACCATGCATACATCTGGCCCAAAGTCTGCATTCATACTCTGTGCTATCATTTTGTATAATTTTTAATTGATAATCCTTTATACATATTCACATCTTAGTAGTTTTTCCAAAGTGAAATGGGGAAGAAGTTGGTCTAATAGGTTTCTGTTACAGAACCCAGCCACAGCATACTGAGGTGCTAATGGAAGCAATCCAGGGATTCAGTTTGATAATTGGTTTCAGTCTTTTCCTGAATCTAAAGAAGCCTAAAAAATGGAGGAAGAAGGGGTCTGAGATTGTGGAGCATTGAGAATGGAAGGCTCTAGCACAAACAATATGGTATTTCGCAAGTTGGGTAAAAAGTAGGTTCAGTGATAGTCATTTTAGGTACACAAGTACACTGGCAAGGCATTTAGCTAGATGAACCAGCGACCCTCTATACACAACCCCATTATCTAAGCTTGAGGTTTTGAACAATGGGTCAGATTTACAAATATAAGTTGCATACTGTGGTTACAAAGTGCATAGTGACTCTTTTTGACCTGTATGATTTTGCAATGAGACCTATGTACTATAAGGTTGTGTCCCAAAATGTCCATGTTGGAAAGTGTATTATTAGTAGAGATAAGTAGGAACTTACCACTAGGAATATGGCCACAATCACAATAAGAGGTCCATTCAAGGTCTCAATAAATTATTGCCATACAGGTAGGCTTAACTTCAGAGACAGGTGTGTAAAGCATTTAGAAACACCAATACAATAAAAAAGGAAAACACATAGCACAATAAAAATCCAACACCAATTTGTAATAATAGGTTATATTTTTATGAACAAAGACACACCAAAACAATAAAAATCCAATGTAGAGAAACAGAGATTTTATTTTTGTAAAACTGGAGCATAGAAGCAAATAGCGCTCAAAGAGTTAACAAAGGCTGAACTGGATCGGGACAAAGTTCAGAGTTCAGGCCACCCACAATATACCACTTTTACACGTACTTCCAGAAGTGTTTCTTGATGCAGGAAAATGGTCCACAGCACCAGCCGAGGGTTCAGATGTTCTGGTTTGCCTCTTGAGATCTGGGACAACAACTTCTTCTAGATGGTTCAAAGTGCCCAAACCACCACACCAAGGGCCAGATGTAGGTAAATCTAATTTACCGACTCATAAATACCGAATCATACCGAATCAGTATTTATTAATCGGTAAATTAGAAGGAGGGGGATGTAGGTAATTTTTTTATTTTGAATTACTGAATCTGTAAGATTCGGTATTTACCGAGTCGGTAAATACCAAATCGGTATTCCCCATTGATTCCTATGGGCTTTGGAGCCCATAGGGAATCAATGGGAAATACCGATTCGGTATTTACCGAATCGGTAAATACCGAATCCAGCAAGGGTGCAGGGGGTGTCACTTTGACACCCTCTAGCACCCCAAGTGCAGGCTTGTGTGCCATGTGGCACACAGACATGCCCTAAGGGCATGTCTGTGTGTCACATGGCACAAGTGTGCATGCACAAATGTGCATGCACACCTGAATTCGGTATTTTACCACCCAATAGGATTGGATGGTAAAATACCGACTCTTAAGGGCCTGTGGCACTCTGTGGAGTGCCACCTACATCTTGATTTACCTAATTCGGTAAAATTACTGATTCGGTATCTTACAGAATCGGTAAATTTACCGATTCGGTAAATTTACCGATTCTGTAAAATAATGGCCCCTACATCTCAATCACCAATTACCGGTCAGTAACGGCCGAATTCGGCCATTACCGACTGGTAATTGGTGACCTACATCTGGCCCCAAGGGTCTAGAAGCTCTGCAATGGTTATTGGGATGTTGAGACTACAATTCCCACAATGCACTTGTCCCAATCAATAAAAGTCCACTGGACGCACTCCGGGATGAGAACTTCTTAGTGAAGAGGATTCAGGTGGACTTTGTTAACCTGCAGCTTTCAGTGATTCAATGCATTAATCCTTGTGAAGCCAGGCAAAGTCCTTAGGGCTGTAGTACCAGAATGTGCAGCAGGTGCACTCCTTCAGACTGCAGTTCTTTTGGGTGCAGATCAGGGTTCCAGCAGGGCAGTCCTTCTTCTCCTTGTTGTTTAAGGCAGTAGATCTGAGTTGATTGGCAACTCTCTCGGATTTATTCAGTGTTCCTGGGCATCAAGCAGGGGAGCACCCCTGACCAATGGCATTCAACATGTCACCCTTAGGAATGAGTACTTCCTCCAAAGTGTGGCATATTCTTGTCCCAGAAAGCACTATTCTTCCTAAATCAAAATTTGAGAAACTGTCTCCTAGAGGGTTAGATCTGGCTGAGCCAACCGACTGGTGTGGCTAAGATTCTTTAACATTCCCCTTCCAGCCCCTACACCAACCTAATTACTGGGGCTCCTATCTGGCTGGTGGTGCAGAATGCGGGGTTGAGATTGTGCTTCCCTAAAGTCATTTTCGCAATATAGACCAGTTTGACTCCTCCACCTGCTTTCTGCCTTGTAAAATGCAGGTTGCCGTTCTCCTCCTTCAGGGAAACCTCTGTCTGTAGTCCAGCCACTTCACGCCTTATTAAGATAGCATGGCCTAGCCTGGCAGAGGCCGCCAATCAGGAGAGGGCAGATGGAAGGCTGAATTTTGGCTTACAGAACAGGACTATAGACTTGAACAGTTGTTGTGAAATATTATGATAAAGAACTAGGCTTGACGTATTTATTGTGAAAAAACATATGTTAAAGTAGATAGGCATTTATATCTAAATTGCTATATTAAAGCCTACTGATAGGTATTATATTGTTTGGAATCTCAGAGAATTATATAGTATGTAAACATTTTTATGATGGCCATCCACTCTGACAAATCTTGGATGTGGTGCGGGGGTTAATGTGATTTTGTAATTTTGTAAATGAATACATGATGGTTGCCAGTTTATGTCCACTTGAACCAGTCAGTTTTGGGTAAAATATTAAGCCAATAGTAAAGGCCAAAGACTTCATCAGTTTGTTAGGAAAAGCATGCCAGAGTTGATAGGTTTAATCTGTTTATTATGAAATACTATGACAAAGTCAGTAAGACTGATATACATACTGTGAAAAGCATACCCTAAAGATAATAGGCTTTTGTGAATGGATTGGTATTATACTATGCTAAAGTCTGTGGTCAGGTACTTTATTACAGAGGATTTCACAGATGAATGTGGTAGGCAAGGATTTTGGTGTTGAGGATCTATCTAAGCAAACCATGGGTATAGAAGATATGCACTACAATAGTTCCTATTAGACTTTCTTAGGAGAGATATTATTTTGCTTTAAGACCTGTACTTTCATATATAACTGTACTTTTATGACTGTACGTCAGATTATTGACTTGTAGAAAGCTTACTCTCATTACAATGGCTTTATTATGCCACTTCCTCTAAACTAGGAAATAATTAGGGAATTGTGTTGTCCTTAATGAATCATTGTTATACCAACACATTCATCATCCGTTCTTGAACTTTAAAACAATGAAAGACTATTTACAATACCTTTGTAAAACTGATACACACTGCTATGTTTAGTTTGTTATTGCAGACATATGTCCACAATGATTAGAAGGCAGCATGTTTTCTATTTTCTACTTGTATTCTTTACAATTATCTTGCACGAGTTGCATGTGTTGTTGAGTTTGAGTGTGTTTTATTGCGGTTGTGTCAGAGGATGAATGGAAGGCTGAGTTAGTGGATTGAGGAATGGATGCATGAGTTTAAGAAAAGTGACAAGTGTCTACATGATTATGAATTGAATGCCTACAACCATTAGTGACACAAAGTGCATTTCCATTGATATTCCAGATCTAGTGACATTGTCAATGGTTGTTGTTTTATGATACCTGCAACAGGTAAAATAGAAAAACACACCATGGCACTACTTTTCATCAAAGCACAGATCGTGGGTGGTCCTCCTAAAATAAGCATCTTACTTTTATTATTGTTTAGCTTCTGGGATTCCTCCAGTCGACTTTTGGCACAGAATTTAGTTTGAACCTCCTTTGAGCTTGTAGAACAGGAAATCAATATTTGGGTGTCATCTACATATTTCTCAATAAAGAACTATGCTTGGGATCATAGGACATCAGTAGATAGGGACTGAGTTACCATATACCCTCAGTACCATGAGCCCAAGTATGATTAGCTATAGTGTCTCACTTGCCCTCCTAACTATATCCAGAGTGACAAGTGAATTGATACCCCAGAACACAACACTCCTGACCCTCTTAGAGATCCTGGTAACAGGATACACCTTTTCGTACATACACTCATACTTATCCAAAATAAGATATGACAGAGACACAAAGAACGTTTTTAACATTTATTTAAACTATTGCGCTCTGGAATGCAGTATACATGCCTCAATCAAAAATCAATAGTCTAGCAAAATTGCCATCAGCATATTCAGTAAACCATATATTATTAAAAAAAAAAGCCCTGTCATATTATAAGACAGCCTAAGCTCCCTACCCTTGTACAGAAGGAAACTGATTATACAGCAAAGATCTCTCGGATTAGTAGCAAACCAGGCACCAGATGTAAAAAGGTATTTTCTGTGCGCAAATGGGTTTTAGACCAGTTTGCACCCGCAAGAAACCTTTGGCCCATGTACTAATCCTATTTTGCGAGTCGCAAATCAATTTGCAACTCGCAAAATAGGATTAGCGACTTGCTATTGGTAAGGGCATTCGAAGGACGTCCCTTCCTAATAGTGAATCCTTAAGCTATGAAAGAATGTTTTGCTACTGCAATTGTGGTCGCAAAACACTCAGAGGCAGATTTACAATTACTCTTTCATCCCTGCATATCGGCAGGGGTGAGCCAGTAATTGTGCGCCGCAGCTCCGCCACTCTTGATGCGCCGCATTTACAATGCGGTGCACCATGGGGCAAAAACGGCACAGATGCGTAACGCATCTGTGCCGTAAAAGCGGCGCATTGCTGGAGTTGCGTCGCAAGTGCGTCGCAGCTTCAGCAATAATCAGGGGGGCCCTATGTGCACAATGCTGCGTCAATCCTTTCCCCTGATTCAAGCAGGCACAGGGTTTTGATGCAGCATGGTCCCAAAAGTGACTGAGTTAAAGCTTGTAGATTTCACTCAGCCACTTTTGGGAGGCGTTCCTGCACCGGAACGCCTCCCCCTGCAATGGTACACCTCTTCTGGCGCAGGGCTTTACAACGTGACACATCTAGGAGATGCGTCACGTTGTAAACACCCCGCACCATGGCGCATCTTTTGCCCCGCCGCTGTGTCAGAAAACGGTGGCGTAAAAGCGGCGCAAGGGGCTTGTAAATCTGCCCCTCACAGTTTATCACCCTTCCCAGAATTGTAGTAAAGCACTTGCAATGGGAAGGGGTCACCTGGGGACCCCTTTCTTTTTGTGAATGCTTGCACAAATATTTTTTGATGGCAGACAGTGGTCACAGGGACCACTGCCTGCCCTTAAAAAATGAAACTGAAAAGTGTTATTTTTATTTTTTAAATGCATTACGTTTTCCTTTGAGGAAAAGGGCCTGCATTTAAAAAAAAACTTTTATTTAAAAGCTGTCCCAGACATGGAGGTCTGCTGACCCTAACAGACCACCATCCATTTGAGTGCTAGCCATCCCCAATGTGGTTGCAAATTGTCACAGCCTCATTAATATGCATAAGGCATGCAATTTGCGACTCCATTGGGAATTGCAAACAGTATCCCAGACACTGTTGTGCATCCCAATTAGCGAGTTGCAAATTTCGAGTCGCAAATGCAATGCAATTTGCGACTCACTAATTGGCAGGTCGTACATCTGGCCCCACATACCTTAGCATACACAGGTGGATACTTTACATCTCAGGTAGCAGAAATATTTCTCTATGTTACATTGCTGTTCATACCTATATGACAAGGTTTGCATGTTCATAAACAACAGCTGCATTTCTGTGTTGTTTCCTGGTGCGAGTGTCTGACCAGAACAAAATAACAAGGGACATTGTTATTTGACCTTGTCTGCTGTTCAGATTAAATCCCAGGAAAGAACAGAACGTGAACAAAACTGCAGGTTCTGTGTGAAAATATAATGTTTCACAAAAGCAAATGTGATTATATAGTAACGTGTGCAAAGCTAATGCGGCCTGTGTTGTGAACAGTTAGGCAAACAAAGAGAAAACTACAATGGAGCAGGTACAGAACACATAACAAATGATTTAATACAATGAGTATGTGGTGCCATATAAAGCTTGATTGACGAACCCTGAAGAACATGACCACCAAGAGCTGTATTGGTTGAATGACCGATAGGGGACCGTTGCACAATCAGAAATGTGTAAGGCCAGTATTGAGCAGAATCACAGATGCTTTACCTGGCTGGATGTAAAATCAGAATGTCATGCAAGACGTAATTGAATGTTGGGCTCAAGTGTAAAGGAATAAGAACTGCTCAGCCACCATGTTAAGGTATTGTACAAAGATCCCCAGAGATTCCCAATATTGCTGTCTATGTTCCTTCATAGGGATACAATTTTAAATGTAATTGATCTATTGGACTATTAGTTTCAATAAATAAGGAAAACTGTTGATTAACTGCTTTTTCAATGATTCTGCTAACAAAAGGCAATAGGGAGACAGAGCTCAAAGGGTTTTTAAAGAAGTACAATTAAGGCTTGCTTCTATTCCTGAGGGACCACTGTAGAGTGAAAAGATGCATTAAAGGTCAGCAACAGATGGACAAGTTCTGTCCATGACGTATTGAAGGATTAAAATAGGGATCAAAAGATAAATGGGATTTATTAGAAAGGGCTAATTATTTTGATCAGATGCAAGAATTCTGTGAAAGAATTAATGATGTTGATAGATAAGTCAGCGTGATGTTGAGCCTTGGCATTTAGTTCGAAACCAGAAAGAATTTTATTGATGTTGTCGTTTGAAAAATTCTGCAAGTGAATCATACGGACTGGAATTTAGTAGCTAGAGCTCCATGGAAGGCAAGATTTTCAACAATTTTAAATACTTCACAAGAGGATTAAGAAGCATCGTTAGTTTTACAATAGGAAGAGCGGGTCCTTCTCATAAAAGGTCAGAATGTTCTCAATGTGGACTTTTATATGAATCTAGTACTATTATTATATTCCTGTCCCCATGATCTTTCTTACATTTTAATATCAGGATTGTAAAAAGCCCGTTCATTTGTATTCCACACGGCCAAGGAGGTTATTCAACTAGCCTTTTATAATTAGTTTAACTCTGATTTATCAGTGGAGTATTCGGTCCACTGGTAGTAGGTTCTATTTTTGTAAACAATATAATTGTTCCAACCTGTTGACTGACAAATGCTAGAGCATTCCTAAATTTGCATCCTGACGTTGGCTCCTTATTGGAACAAAAAATGAATAGGAGCACGGGAGCAAGATTTTCTGAGAGGATTTTTAAAAAAAAATTAATGGTACATTGTGTAAGATGGGGTAAAACACTTTTGACAATGGTGTTATCTTTTGAAAAGGTGTTCAATTTAAAAATCAAATAAGGGTTCTAAATCTCACCCTTATTCGATAGTTTGGGGTGAAGGCAGGAAGGTAGGCCAGCAAAATGGAAACTTGTATATTTAACTGAGTTTTTAGCTTTTCTCTCAAGTATATAAATTTAGGACGATCCTTACATTTTCATTGGTTTGGGCACTGAGGAATAAACAGCAACTGATCTCAGACTTATGACGTTCATGCAGCTTTTACAACTTCGTGAGTTCAGTTATTACAGTTCTCATTCACCTACTTTTTTTCAAGTTTGTCTGACTTGGATTGATAAATAGCCGGACAACCTTTGATGAAATAGTGTATAGTCTGGTATTATTGTTTTGTAGTATTTCTGTACAGCACCATTTAACATTTGTGCTGAACTGTGCAGCTGCTATCTTATACTTGCATCAAAGAGGAAGGTCCATAGATGGGGCAAAGCGCAGCAACTTCATATTTTCTTTTTGGAATGTGTCTGTATCTAAACACTGGAAGAAACCCAGATATGTTTCAGAAGAACATAATAGGATAAAAAAGGCTTACAACACTATTGTTTCCGTGTTCATAATTACTACATTTTAGTACTGTCTTTACTTGTCTACTGATTTTTGGTTACTAGATAAGATATTGTGCTGCCCAACAATGTCCAAATAACTGTATGGTTCTCTCTCATCCTATGGCCAGGATAAGCTACACACACACACACAAAGCTGCAGAGAGTTTGGGTTAAGCATCTTTATCTTGCAATTGATTTGCCTAGGATCTGTGAACATGAAATGCAATTGAATAAATCACTGCTGCTCTACACTGGTTTCTTTGTCAAGACTACTCTTGCAAACAAAAAGTGCACACTAATAAGGGGTATGATAACAAAGATGATACACTCATAAGCCATTAACAAGGGGGCAAAGTGATTGCTGGTTGTGGCAACAACTCTTATGGGCATATTTTCAAGCCCCTATCTCCACAGGACCTTCACTTAACATGGCTTAATGCTGCCTTGTTAATAGGTATAAGAAAAAGTCGGGAACCCAATATACTTTTGGAGTCGTGGGTGATCAAAATATATGCGAGTAAGTGTGCCTACAAGGGATTTATTCAATCTAATTTAATTGAATAAATCCCTTGCAGGCATACGTTCTTGCTAATGCCTTGTAAATAAGGCACTCTTTCACGCTATACTTAGGGCCCGATTGCGATGTCAGACGCCTGGAGTCTGTCCGACATCGCTCTGGAAATGGAACCGAATGACCTCCTGTTGTCGATTCCTACCCAGCTATTAGGATGCGACCAAACCCTGTTCGGTCGTAATCCTGTACTTTGGTATGGGAGCATGCATTCCAAATGGAATACATGCCTTTATAGCAAAGAAAATGTGCAGTTCGTCCCTGCACCCTGTGACAGGCACCTCAAGGTGCCTGCCACTGGGGGCAGGGATCAACAGGGGGACAATATTGGTTGCCCAGTCAAGGCTTACACCCTTGGGAGCCCTGCTGAGGGCTTCCACAAACAGTTTCCCAATGTCTTTATGTGTCGGAAAGGCCTGCACAGAAAGGCAGTGGGAAACTGCCATCATAATCATTCAGCCAGAAAGAGGCAGCCGAGAGATTGCTAAAGGCCTTCTAAATGGCAGACAAGCTCTCCGAGCCCTTCGTAAGCCATTCGGAACTCCTGTTTAGAATAATTTCCGACTGACTCCATTAAAATGGTTTGGTTGAAATTATTCCAAACAGGAGATTACGAAGTGGTAAGAATGACTTCTAACGATGGTCGCAGCCATTTTTTAGGTCTCTGCCTGATCCAGATTATGCGCTACTCCCTGCCAAGACATTTAGTAGGGCTCTGAGAAATGCTACTTTGCCGGCGATCAGCTTGCTAGAAAGCACACAAGAGTGCGCGCGCGCATGCAAGTTATAGCAAGCTGATCGGCGCCACGGAGGACGCTTTGCGGGAGGAGCGAGTTGTCATGCTCCTGCTGCTGACCTCCCTTTGGGTCACAGACTGTCAAAGCCATTCCCCCCACAAAAGGCTGCCAGATCATCCGTAAACTAAACCATTGTGATTCCAGCCCAGCATTTCACTTTTATTTAAATTATGAATGTTCTTGCAATTGCCCAACCCCGAATACAAGTCCCACAAGACTGGGATTTATTACATACAACCCAGTAGTGGAAACATGGTGTCTGAGGTACTAGCAGTGTGACCTGACTTGTTAACAATACTAGGTATAATTTATTTTCCTCCCACATAGAAGTGCCTCTCGTGCCGTGTACCTCTCGTGTAAAAACCCTTTTCAAGACGGCTACTTTCACTGAGTGATGTTGTGTTAGTCAAGCCGAGCACAGGTTGCAGGGAAGCCGGATGGCCTGCACTGCACCGCTATCCCATAGTGGAGCAATGCAGAGAGTGGGAGGCTATATTTAGGCATCTCAGAGCTTTGTTCTGCGGAAAGACTGCACACACACATTCCAGCAGCGCTTTGCTGTATGTTTTGGGATGACAAATGTCACGCTACCTTTTCAAATGGACAAGTAGTGGGTCGGGGTGTTTTGTGTGTGCTTTTATTTGTTTATTTTTGTGTGAGCTCTGACAGAACTCCGACTGTCCAACCCCACGGTTCCTTACTCCCAGCTCGTCCCTCTGACACCCCTTTCGGCTCGCCTTCATCTCCATGACCGCACACGTATGCCCTGATTTCACCGGCCCCTCTCACTGTACACACCTGTACTCCGCTCCCAGATTTACCTGACTGTACACATCTATGCCCCGATCCCAGATTCCTTTGACTGTTCCTACCTATGCGCTGCCCCACCCACAGCTCCCTTTCATTACACATCTATGCGCTGCCCACATCTCCCTGACACTACACACCTATGCTCTGCCGCTGATCTCCCTGACTGTTCACACCTATGTAGTGCACCAGATCTCACTTGCACACTGACTTTACAACACCTATGGCCTGCCCTCCCAAGTCCCCTCAGATGTTTTACACCTATGCCCTGCTCCTAGATTTCCAGGGCTGTATACATATATACCCCTCCCTCTACAGGACTCTGTGGATGTGCAAACCCATGCTGCACCCATTATCTCCCTGACTCTTCACAATTATGCCCTGTCCCAAATCTCCTTGACTGTTTAGACCTTTGCCCGGCCCTCTGATCTACAGGACTGTATACATCTATGCCCGCCATCTACAGGATTCTGTGGATGGGCACACCTATGCCCCACCTTCAGACTCCCTTGGGTGTTCCCACCTATGCCCTGCCTCACAGCTCCCTGTCATTACACATCTATGCACTGCCCCGATCTCCCTGACACTACACACAAATATTCTGCCTCTGGACTACCTGTCTGTTCCCACCTATGGGTGCACCAGGGGGCATATTATCAAGAACATTGTTAGAATTATCACCGTCTTAGCGGCAGGAAACTGCAGCTAAAGCGGCGATAATGAGCTTGATAACAGGCCCTTGTGAATTCCCATGGAAGCCCAGGTTCTGATGTGAACATGGGCTTCTATGGGAATTAACAAGGGCCTAGTATCAAGCCCATTATCGCCGATTTAGCGACAGTTTCCTGCAGCTAAAGCGGCAATAGTTCTAACGCAGTTCTTAAAAATATGCCCCAAGATCTTTCTGAATAGTGAACGGAGTTCACACATATGCCCCGCCCTCTCCAGAACTCGATGGGCGTACACACCTGTTCACGTGCATGCCTTTCACTATCTGGACCCCCTCTACACCTTTGTCCTGACCCCGGATCAACCTTATGGTTCACACATATGCCCCCCCCCCCCATTACTCTGACGGTTCACACTTAAGTTTTGCCCCAGATCTCGCTGGAAGTTCACACCTCTGTCTTGCACTCCCCGGGTCCATCTGACTGTACAAGTTCCACCTGAGTGTCCCCCTATGCCCTGCCTCCTAGTCCTTCTAGTTATCCTCCACTATTCCCCACACCCCAGCCTCACCCCATGTCTCTCTAACTGCACTCCACTGTGCTCCGTCCCAGGTACCTATGACAGTACCCCTATGCCGCACTCGCCTAGTGCGTCTGACCCTCATTCAAGGCCTGTATGACTGCCTCCCATGCCCCCCCAATGTCCCTATGACTGCACTCCCCCTTGCCCAGCCCTCTCCCTCTCTATGTGACCTACCTCTCACCTCTTCTTACCGTTGGCCTTGATGTTCATTCACTGCATAGCCATTGCCTCAGTCCGGTTCAATTGTAGCGCAAAGGTAGCATTCAAAGGCAGCTTGCTGACCTCTGAACTCCAGTTCAAGGTCATGTGTGTCCCCAAGGACCTTCTCCTGGCTGCATCAAGGCTAATGCTCCCATCTCTGCTACATAAACCTTTAAAGCATAATAATTGGGCAACTGAATAGATAGTTTAGTCAAGTTCTGCAAAAGGACCTGCCTCAAGGCGCTCTATACCCTCTAGCCTACTATGCAGGGAGCATTGAAAATGAACAAACTGGTCACTTATGAAGCAAAGCAAAAGGCTTATTTTGACATCTGATCTTTTCATCTTTTTATTATAAGAACATCAAACATGGCTTGGACCAATAACTTTGCTTGAGAATATGCGTTTGGAATGTTCTAACGAATCTCCTGGAAACATTCAGCGCGAGGGTCCCGCGCTTGTTTGTAAGTGTGAAGGATTCTAGTTTCCAATCCATTTTCCCTGGAGTTGCTCGCCTTGTTGATCTTGTTAGCCAGGCGCCTTCAGTGCTATTCTATGAATAATGTACCTGCTACTCAGTGATCACTTGATTCTGTGTGCAAGTTGTGAGTGGACCTAGGACTGTCTTAGCACATCGGTACCTGGTGGGGAAACTATGATGACAGGAAATGGCTTATCTCCATGTCTGCTGAAACAATGTTTACAAATGAAATACATACCCTGTATCGACAAATTGATTGTCCTGTAGTACGGATTTCCAGTTTGAATCAATGTCACGGTTAGTTCAGTTTGTTAGAGCATGGTGCTGATAACAGAAATGACGAGGGTTCGATCCCCGTTTGTTTTACTCCATTTTCCTTTGTAGGGTCTTCACATAAAACAAGCATTTGCAATGCAATAGTTCTCACATTTGCGAGAGTTTTGAGCTATTGGCATTGTATATGACAATGCTTATTATTTATGTTTTGAAAACCTACAAGCGGTGCGTTAACAAGTACTTTGTACCTATAGACCTTGCTTACAAGAAGCAAGGCTGGCAGTAACTGAGTCTGTTTAACTGACAGCCTTGCTTCTCAAAAGCAAGGACTGTAAGCACAAAGTGAGTGTTTACGCACCTGTTGCAGGGTTTCAAAACACATCATGCTTGGTTACCACATTGTAATCGGGCCCTTAGTGTGAAAGGGGTGGGCAGTGGGTGTTGTGGTGCGTGTTTCACCACAACACCCTCGTTTTAGCTGTTTCTATGTGTGCTGTGCTGTGTAGCACACATAGAAACAGCAAAACACCATTGATTGTTCATGTATAGGAAGTTGCAACTTCTATGTGTGCTTCACAAAGCCACACACACAGAAGTTAAAAAACTCCATTTCAGATTGTTTATGTGTACCTTCCTGAACATAAACAATTTTTCCCCTCAACGCAGGCACCCTTGCACTATGGTGTAAGGGCGTCTCCTTTGCAGGTAGGCTGCTAAATATAGAACCAGCACAGGGAGAAACTCAGGGCTACAGCATATTGCTGTAAATACGGTGCAGCCCTGCATTTCAGAAGTGGCGGAGCACAGCGTTAAGCCAACAAGGCTAACGTCGCTCTCTTTCTCTTCTTTTGTAAATATTCCCTTTAGTGTATTTAGAATGCCACATTTGAAAGAGCTTTCATCTTTAAAGATTCTTGCTTGACAAAACAGTTTTTTTTAGTCATGAGACATCTTGCTGGTATCCATTTTTATGAATGCAGAATGTGTTCCATTTAGAGGAAAGCTGAGACTCAAGCCAAGACATTTCTAGTTTCATAAGCCTCATATTTTGATTGCTGCAGGTCCTCAATGAGGCAAGCATTTCAGTAGCAGGATAATGTTGAGGGGTTAGTGATCCTATATTTGATAGGCTCCAGTTTAAAGGTTGGTCAGACATTTGGCTGTAGAGTTTTACTGGGACATGTGATGAGGATATTGGCTTGGATTTGCAGTGTAATATAGGTGAAAGCCACTGTAAATGGTCAATTTCTATAGAGTGTGTTTAGACCGCAGAAGCAATAGTAGACTGGGAATGCAATGTTTTGAGCTTAAAAAGAACATTTGGTCCAATATAAGCTGATATCAATGTGTTGGCTAGGCATACAACTGAACAACTGGAGTGGTGTGGCTCACTGGTTAGAGGCGGCAGACCCGGAAACAGGAGTCGGCCCAGGACCAGGGTTCAATTCCCGACACGGCAGGGTCGTGGATCAGGGTCAGTGGAATCGATAATTCTCGCCTCGGTGCCTACTACAACCAGGGGTACCACTCAGCAACTCTGGGCATTAGCTTGCCTAATCTCCACAACAGCCCCATCAACGTCAGGGATGCCTGACTCCCAGTAGGGACCATCCCACAGGGAAAGCCAGGACGGGTTCCCCAGCGGTATACCGCGCCAGGATACTCTGGTAGTAGTTGTGCACGTTACAAAACAGCATATAACATAACATAACAATGTTGTGGTATCCCAATTCAATAACATGTTAAAAAGCTTATGCATTTAAGAGTTTGTCCACCCGATGTTTAGATTGACCAAGTAGATAATTCTGGTGACAAGGAAAGAGAGTCCCGTTTGAGGTCAAGCACATTCATAGGAAAAGTGAATAGTGGATTTTTGGAAGGTGATAAACCTTCTGAGTAGAGGAAGAAAGAAACAGCACTGGCAATACATTTCATCCTTACCTATTTATTGAAAGTAACCCAAAGATCCTCAATGGTTTTCTAGGGAGAATAATCTGCAAAGATTAATATAACTCCACCTCCACATTGTTGGACTTGGCCCTTTTGGCAGGTTCACCCCTAAAACTATTTGCCTTTTCTGTGACCAGATGTTAGTAGTTTTTGGCCTCTGCGCACTTTAGCACTGTGGCCCAGTGTAAAGTGTGTGCGTACTCTGAGAGCGTGTGGAGAGATTGGCCTGCCCTCCATAGGAAGGCTTGGGGGATATGTGTGTCCCTGGTATTTCCTGGTATATGAGGAGTGCAGGGACGAGTTTAGTATGCATAAACTCGGGAGAATAAATGCTGTGCAAAGGTGTGCGCAGATGTATGGTGACTGGTGGAGAAATGTCACTTTTAGAAGTTGGATTTTCTGTGTGCTGTGTGTCTGCCTGCCTGACCTGAATTGCATGCCTGGCTTGTGAGTGACAGCTGCTGGAGGGTTTGGGTGACTCCAGGAGCTAGGATGAGTCTGCCCAACGGTAAATGGAGAGATCTGCATCTAGATGGGAGGAAGGAGTTGCACCTGGGACCTTAATAGGGCTGTGCCTTCCCTCCACAATGCTGGCTCTGCCCCCTGTGATACGTCTGATCCCTGAACCCCCACCTAACAAAGGAGAGAGGAGCCGAGCAAAACAAAGTGCTCCAAAGCTCCCCTATTCAAGTTCTAACAGGTATCCCTAGACCATGTGCTGTGACACAAAGGGGAATGAAGTATAAAAGAAGGGGCTGTGACCCCATGAAAATGTTCTGTTGTGCTTGTGTTCTTGAGGGGACACTATGCCAGGAGGAACCGCCGCAGGACCCAGCTGCTGTTTCATGGGGGGTCCCTGCGTGCTGGCTGCCTGGCTGTGCTTTGTTGTGGTCTCCCCAGCACCAGATATTATCTAATTCTGCTTGGCTAAGGACTTTGCGGACACCTAGCTCCTGGGAGTGCTTTTATGCAGACTTTGACTATTTTTAACTGCAGCACAGAGCTGCATTAATTTTATAAAGGGATTCCCCCACTTTATGCGTGAAAGTAAGTGGGTGCCCACCCCACATCTCTGCCTTGTTAGGTTTTTATTTATAAACTTATCGGGTGCCCACCCCGTAGTTCTAGAAAGAGAGAGAGTGGGTGCCCATCAGCTCCCGGCATACTTAGAGAAAGTGGGTGCCCACCCCACAGCTTTGCACCTTAGAATGAGAGCCTTCCCCCTATTGCAGCCGCCAAAGTAAACACCGAGGACTGCCGCTTTGCCCGTGGTGACCTGGAAGTGAGGGAAAGCCCACCCGATTGCAGGCGGGCCGGAAGAGACGCGGCCAGTAAACCCGCGGAGCTTCGCTGCGTGAGGGAGAGCACCTCAACGTATGCCCCCAACAAAGCTCTGAAGGATCCTGGAGGCAGAGCTCCCGCAGCCGCAGTGTGTGCTCTGCATGTCCAGCCGGCGTGAGGAAAAGGTCAAGAGACACCCGAGAGCTGCGGTGAGTGAGGTTGGGAGACTGCATTTGGTGACCAAGCCCTGTGGGGCCCACATGCACATTGTTGGTGCCCGCATCGGGGCACATTGTCGGTGCTCACAGCTTGTCAGAGGGCAGCTGCAACACGTGGGCAAGTTTTGGCTTCCTTCTGAGTCCCAGAGCGGGACTCCAATGTAACTTGCACTATTGTGCCAGCACTCTCTTGGGCCATTTCAGTTTGAGAGTCCCAGTGTGGACTCCTAAGGCCCCTACAGTGCCAGTGCTTGTTTCTGTAGTTTTTCCAACTGCTCTGTGAGAGCGCAGGCGGCTGCAACGTTTGGGCACATTGATTTCGTTTAGAGTCCCAGAGAGGGGCTCAGAGGTCATGCTGGTGACCGGGCTCATTCCTACAGCTCCCCAGCATCTAGTGGACAGCTGCTATGTTTAGGCAAGTCAACTGTGCGCTTTGTTTTGCTGCTTTTGCCCCTGTGATAGGCCAGTTGGCCTGGGGTCCGTTTCAGTGTGTGAGGCCCTGATTACTGCATAATGTGTCTATACTGGTGTGATAAAGAGCCATATGTAGGTAAATAGTATTTACCGAATCGTAAATACCGAATTTTACTGATTTGGTATTTACAAATCAGTAAATGCAATGTAGCTAATAATTTAGTAAAAATGACCGAATCGTTAGGATTCGATAATTACCGAATCGGTATTTACCGATTTGGTAATTGCCATTCATTCCTATGGGCCTAGTGGCCCATAGGAATGAATGTCGGACATGTCAGCGGCATCCGCCCACAGACGGAGGGACTTTGTTAAGATGATCGACTCCTTCAAGGCGAAGGGCGCTCAAGCTATGATTGTTCAGCAGCCCAAGCTGAAGGTGCTAGCTAAAGGAAAAATGTTTATCTTCACAGATATACAAGAAGCCCAGTCATTCATGGAGGGTCTTTCCGCATAGCCAGGCGCACGATAATTAAAATTCAGCAAAACATTTTTTGAAGATTGTAGACCCCAGGTATACATTTTTGAGAATTTTTTTGATTATATGAGTATAAAAAGGGCGGCCGCGGGACGTTTCAGGAAGCGCTCAAGGATGCAATAAAATGGTATCCATAAAGAAGAAAAGGATACAGAGGGGGACAGAAGTGGGACACTGGGGGTTGCCGTCCCATCTAGGAGGGTCTCAGAGGGGGGTAGGTGAAGGGGGTGTAGCAGGGGGAAAAAAGAGAGTTAACATTTTTGAAAGTTATATGGTCAGCTGGTTGTACAGTTAAGTTATGAGAGAGGTCAGTCGTAGTAGCTGGCTCCCCGTTCAGGCACTTTTTTCTGCACTTAAAAGCACTTTGCAATTCAAGTGAGGGGTCTCATTGCAGGTCCTACTAAGAAATATTTTGCACTTTACGCACTTTATGGTAGTTTACTTTCGTCAGATATTGGAAGCGGTTGTAAGTTGTATATGGATGCTGAGTTCGCACAAGTATGCATCTCTGGGCAATGGAAGTCATATTTCCCAAAAATGTATTTATATTATGCCCTTATTGTTGATTCCTTTTTCGGAGCTCTGGCTTGCACATTTTGCACTTTGCGAAAGGCACAATTTGAGTACTGACTTTGCACAATGTCTGGGTATAGGAAGTTATATTTTTACACTAAGGATGTTTTATACACTGCTGCCTCCAATTTTATATCTCGGGTTTGCATATGTTGCACTTTATTTGCACTTTAAATGCTGACTTTGCACAACTTTTTGCTGTTTCTTGCAGTGGTGGTTTGCTTATTTTGCACAGAAGAAGGTTGTTTAAATCCTATGAGCTTTGCCCTTTATGTATTAACTTTGCACATACTCTTTGTGTTCATCTGTTTTTACCTCAGTGGGTGCGTACTTTGCACATCACTAGTTGTTTATCCTATACATTAATATCAATGATAAATAAGCTGAATTTTCTGTCTTTTAACACAAACGGTTTGAACAATGTTCCCAAAAAAAAACGCCATTGAATGTTGGTTAAAAAGTCTCTGCCCAAATGTTATTTTTCTACAAGAAACCCATCATAGAGCCCTGTCCGATAAAATCTTGAAGGTTGGGCAGGTTATAGAATCTCATCAGTAGCCGGGATGGCGCAGAGAGGGGTAAGCATCCTACTAGGAAAGCATGTAGGTTTTCTTCCAGAAGGGTCCCTTACAGACCATAGTGGTAGATGGGCATTTGTGTATGGTAAATTAAATCAGGTAAATACAATACTAGTTACAATATACACACCGGTCATAGATGACCCACTCCCAATTTTACAACTGAAACAAGCACTGACTGGGTTACCTGGACAAATAATATGGGGAGTGATTTCAATTGTTTACAGAATCCCTTAATGGACTCATCCAAAAAAGACCGACGCCAGAATAAACCCCAAGTAGCCATTGCCATACAAAGTTGTAAAACAGACCTGGATGCCATTGATCCCTGGTGCTCCCATAATACATCTAAACATGAATATTCTTGCCACTCTGCAAAATACAATTCAGCATCAAGGTTGGACTTCTTTTTAACATCTTATGGTCTAGAAGTTTGCAAATATGATCATGTCCATAATGCATTTTCAGACCATGCATTGCTTAAAATGGAGTTAACTGGAGGAGCCTTTAACACGGAAGACTATCGGGAGGTCTGGCATTTTGATCGTATAAACCACCATGAAGAACTGAATAATCACGGCAAAAAGCCCCCGTATGCCCTGTTCTGAACTCGACCAGTCTCCCAAACAGAATACTTAGAATCGAAAAAGCTATTTGCCGCATGCCTCACTTGACCTCTGTACCAGTGTTTTCTCTCCGGACCCACATATCTGTATGTTCTACTATAATCACTATAAGGTCGATTTGGGCCTCCGATTAAACACGCAATTACCTGTTTGAATCGCATATGGTCTTCCATTTCTCCTATATTTGTCATCGATCTGACTCAAGCCACAGTTTGCGTCATATCCGGTCAACCATATGCCACAGCAAGAATTAATAAATGTATAAATGCCAGATGCTACACTAGAGAAGGAATATCAGTTGCCAAACTATTCATCCAAACACAAAATCTATTTTATGTCCTGTTCAATGTATGTGCGAATGACGGTCACCTGATGAAGGCAGATTGCCGAAACGCGCGTAGTGAAATCCTACCGCTTTGCCTACAACAATAGAATATAGACCGGTCCAGTGTGACATTTTGTAATCTTTGTGTGTCTTTTTTTGTCCTCTTTTATGTAATTTGTCAATTACTTTCTATGCTTGTAGATCTCACAATTTAATGAAATACAAAATGAAAAAAATATTTGAGAAATAACCATGTCTGACTCTAAAATATGAATAAAATGTCTATATCAAAGTATTTTGTGTTGCAATACTTATAATAGTAGCAGTTAGTTCGCTGTCCTTTTTATACAGTATAAATGTTTGTCGGTTTGAGAGATATGGCACCAATTAATTGAATGTTTGCTATAATTGCACTTTTCCTACATTGTTAACTATAGGAAGTCAAGGAATGGAGGCACCTAGAAGATGGTATTTTAACAAATTGAACCTTGCAGAACCACAATGGTGTACAGACATCAAGGAGGAGATAGAGGAATTTTTCAAGCTGAATAGAGGGTCTGCTCCAATTAATGTGATCTGGAATGCATTCAAGGCCACATTGAGGGGAATGATTACCTCCAAAGAAATACCGAAACAAAGGGCAAAAAGAGAGGAGAAGAGTAATTTACAGACAAATCTTGTGTATGCGAACAAAGAACACCACAGAGTGAGATCTCAAGCTTCTGGGAAAAGGGAAGCAGAAGCAACAAAAAAATGAGGGAATTCTATTACGATCTAGGTGACTCAAATAGTAATCTCCACACCCAGAAGCTCTATGAAGAGAGTGAATATACAGGAAGACTCCTAGCATGGCAAGCCAAAGAACATCAAGTTTGCAATAGGATAGAGCACCTCTTTGATCCTGTTACTAAGGTACATGCAAAGACTACAGCATCTATAGGTGAGATGTTTTTAAAACGCTACAAAGGAGTATACCAGACTAGTGAAGGGTCTGCAAGATAAATTATTTGTGAATTCTTAGGGGAGCTTCAAATTCCCAAATTAGTAAACGAGTATAAAAAAATTTTGCTGAGGAGTTCACAAAGGCAGAACTTGATGCGGTAATTGGTTCCTCCCTAGCGTAAAAGCAACTGGAGAGGATGGTCTTCCAGTGGAATTTTTAAACAAATTTGATGGTACAGTTCATAAAGAGTTTCTGCTGCTAGCGAATCATCTGTTACAAGGAGGGTCCCCGCCGGACTCTTTTCGCACTGCAATGGTAGTCAGTATTTAAAAAAAAGGAAAATACAAGGAAAACACAAACTCATACAGGCCTATAAGTCTTTTAAACACAGACTACAAAATCTTTACGAAACTCTTGGCGAACCGGCTGAATAAAATAGTAGGATCAGTTATCGGTCCAGATCAGTGCGGTTTTATAGCAGGAATACACCTCCACACTAACACAATTTTTTTATTAGAGGATTATTTTCAAATTATTAATGTAGAAGCACAGATTTGGCTTTAAGATGCCAAAAAGGCCTTTGACCTAGTGTCATGGGACTGCCTTTTTGCGATTTTGCACAGTTTTGATTTCCCAATTGATTTTATCTCCCTTCTGAAACAACTATACGAGAACTATAGGGCACAGATTATTATTAATAATACAAATGTTGGGACATGTCAAATTAACAGAGGCACACGTCAAGGTTGCCCCTTATCGCCAATTTTATTTGCCTTATTTATTGAACCACTGGCGATCGCAATCAGGGGGAAAATGTCTGGCACAATACCCGTAGTCGGAATGATAAATATAAAACTTTATGCTGATGACATTGTTCTTTTTTTTAAAATCAAAGCCTACAAGTCAAGTGGAAATTTTAAAAATATTTTCTGATTTCCAAAAGATAGGAGGCTATAAGATAAATGTAAATAAAACGGAAATCATTCTATGTAATTGCACGGTAGACACTTTATTAATGGAATTTAGGCAGATATATAATACCCTTCCTTAGAGATATTTGGGAATATTTATCTCAGAAAATTTGGAAGATCTTTATCCACTAAATTAAATACCTCTATTAAAAAGGGTCGGTTTACAACTAGATCGCTGGAACCAATTACCGTTATAAATAATGGGTCGGGCTGCCCAAATTCATATGTCTATTCTACCACTTTTTAATTTCCTTTTCAGTGCAGCTCCTTGCGCAATTCAGGTTTCATTTTTTTTAAAAGTGGATGCTATGTTTTCTTCTTTTTTATGGGCAAATAAGGCTCCGAGATTAGCACTCAGCACCTTGTATCTCCCGACCGCACAAGACGGGTTGTCGCTTCTAAACATTAAAGAATATTATCATGCAACTTTTGCACATCATAGTTTTAGTTTTTATTTGACAGAAGATAATGAGGCAGATAACTTTTTTATGAGGAAGATGTTGTTTGAACTCAAAATCAATGATCGAGTAAGAATTACGAAATACCCAAAGAAGGTACGCTATTAGTCTATACAGTGGCAATTAAAGCAGAAAACCCAGCTCCTGAAACACTATGATATTTTTAGAACAAGTAGTTCAACTAGTTTAATGAATTCAAATATAGGAGTGAGGGGCACCCTGGATAAAAACATTGTGAGACTTTGGAAGGAAAACGGCTTTGAAAAAATTGAGTATTTTTTACTGGGGAATAGTTGGAAATCTTGGGAGGAAATTGTTGGAAAAAGGATAAAGTACCAACCCTAAATGCATTGAAGGCAAAAATATCGAGGATTCAGGGAAGAGAAAAAAAATATGCAATGAGGTCAGGGGCCCTTAGAAAATACGATAAATACTGGAGTGTGTATGAATGCTAGACTTTGTATGCTGGACACTGATTCCAATTTCTTCCCTTTTTGTATTTTTATTCTTTCGAAAGGTATTGTTAGTCTGTGTTATTGTTAATATATTGCACTATGCACATTGCACTTTTCTAGCACTTTTAATCTATATGAATTTGTATATGAATTTCTATTTAATTGATATGTTGTTAGCCTACCTATTTTTACATATAATGTATTTTGTACTTTATTAATTTTGCTGCTAAAAATGCCATGTTAATGCTTGTCTATTTATGAACTCTCAATAAAAAAATTTAAAAAATGAAGGTCTTCAGTGTAGAGAAACTTAGATTAAGGACGTTCCTTTCTGCTTATAGCATGATTTTGATACAGCCATGTCTTACGAGAATCCTAAGTACCCTGAAAATGCAATATGACTAATAGAATATGTGAAGCTAGTCATGAGTGTAGTCCTAGAATTAGGTACAGCTGAATCACACTTTGTACAAAGTTGTATCAGTGGTAAACAATTAAGGCCTCAAGTGTTGAGAAATGTCTTTTTAGCTTGAATGACTTTCAAGGGAATTAAATATTAGTGTAAGCAGAGTCATTGGTGGATCGGGGACACTTCTCTTCCCGAATAATGTTCCCAGAGTTTCAGATCTCCCATGGCTTAGGTACCACTCCCTCGCCTGTCCCATTCCCAACAGATAATGGTGTCATGGCATGTTTATTTATTAAGCACACACATGTACATACACTCTTGGCACTTTAGATACCAAACTTCATAACTTTAGGAAATAGAAACACCAAACCAGCATAAAGGGTCTACGGATAAGAATTATAAATAATTGATTGAAAAGTCATGTTTTCTGATTTTTTCTGAACTGATTGAGGCAGGATTTCGAGTGAAATCCTAGAGGTAGGGAATTGCAAATACTGGGTACGCTAATAGAAAATCCTCTGTCGCCAACCATGAAAAGAATAGCTTTAGGTATTGACAGCAAGAACGTGTATGCTGTTTGTAGGCTTCTTAAAGGTCAAAACCATAAAAGTATGATGGCTAAAATGGCCTGAAAGTTATGATAAATACTCTTAAAGTCCATCAATAGGTCAGAATAAATGTTTATAAAAACATTGGCTAAATCTATTGTTGATGGTGCATGGAAGATGATGTGTAATAGGTCAGCAAAATGCTATGACAGTTGCATCTGCAGTTGATGTTCGATTTTGGATACGAACTGGGCTGTTTCATTGCAAAAACCTCTGCTGCAGAGGTTAAAGACATCTCTTTTAGTGTTAAGACTGCAGCAAGCTTATTTAGTCCATCAACACATATTTATTATGACTATTTTTGGTCATGGAACGCTTTCAGAGACAGCTTTTTGTAGGAGGATAAAATGTAATGCTTCAACATTTTGACTTTTTCAACAGTTAAAATGTTTTGTGTTTTTAACCAGTTAATATGAAAATGTATTCATGAGTTAATAGCAGAATTTCCATTTGTTATAATTAGATAAGTACGATTCCCTGGGACTGTCTGATAAGAAGGAATGACTTGGAGAGGTGCTGCAAGAACCTTTTTAGCAAGGTCCGTCATCAGAGGGTTGCACACCTCATGCACAGAGATAGAATCACAGAGGAGTATGTGTCCTAGTGGGGTGCTGTGTGAAGATGTGGTTATGAATGCAGGACTGTGTTTTGTAAAACTCAAAAGGCAAAATTCTAGGAATTGTAAAGGAAGGCTTTGTATATTTTTTAAGATACAACATGGGTCTTTTGTCATAGAACCCTTGACCATGCTCGCAGGCAGGTCGCTCCCCACGCTGCCTGCACTGTTTTTGCCTAATCTTGTATTTTTCCCCTGTGCCTAACTTGCTTTCTTGTCCAGACTAGTTTTTTTCCCTGTGCCTGGACTTGCTTTCTTGCCCAGACTTGTTATTGTCCCCTGTGCCTAACTTGCTTGCTTAGCCCAGACTTGTTTTTATTCCCCTGTACTTGCTTTCTTGCCCAGACTTGTTTTTATTCGCCTGTGCCTGTACTTGCTTTCTTGCCCAGATTTGTTTTTATTCCTCTGTGCCTGTACTTGTTTTCTTTCCTAAACTTGTTTTTCCTTCCTGTGCCCAGTTCTCCAGCGGCCCGCCCCCCTGCAATCCAATTTGCCCCCTCTCCTGCCTCCCAGCTGCTCCTCCCTCCCAAATCCCCTCATATGGAGGTCGCGCGGCAGTGAAAGAAGCGACCTCTGACCCTGCTCGCAGGCAGGTCGCTCCCCATGCTGCTGCACGGCTCTGCCTGTATTGTTTTTGCCTAATCTTGTATTTTTCCCCTGTGCCTAACTTGCTTTCTTTCCCAGACTTGTTTTTATCCCCTGTGCCTGTACTTGCTTCTTTCCCAGACTTTTTTTTCCCCCTGTGCCTAACTTGCTTTCTTGCCCGGACTTGTTTTTATTCCCCTGTGCCTGTACTTGCTTTCTTGCCCAGACTTCTTTTTATTCCTCTGTGCCTGTACTTGTTTTCTTGCCTTAACTTGTTGTTCCTTCCTGTGCCCAGTTCGCCCGCGGCCCACGCCTATTTTTCCCGCTGCTGTCACCTGCGGCCCCACACCCCTGCAATCCCATTCGCCGCCTGCTCCTGCCTCCCAGCTGCTCCTCACTCCCACATGCCCTCATATGGAGGCCGCGCAGTGGCCACACCGCAGCACGCCTAAGGCACGCCCGTCTGCACCTGTCCGTGTATGGACCACGCCCAGCACCTGGACCCCATGACCCCGCAAACGATACGACGCCCGACACCGCTAGGATGCCAAAACGCTCCAGGCACTCAAACCGGATGATCACACACCTGCTTCCTGGCTGCCCCGAAGCGCACCCATAGAGCATTCTTCTGCCGGAACTGCAGCTTCACAAGCATCTGCCCCACCATGCTGCTGACCAGGAAAAAACCCAACCACCTCAGATGCATCCTTCTCAACACCCGCTCCACCCACAAACACACCATTGAAGTCTGGGACCTACTCGACTCAACCTCCCCAGACATCACCTTCCTGATGGAGATCTGGCTGAACCCCGCCTCGGCACCCGACACAGCCATAGCTGTCCCAGAAGGTTACAAGATCACACGCAGGGACCGCACCAATGGAGCAGGAGGAGGTATTGCCATTGTCCACAGGAACACTCTCAGAGTCTCGACCAACACAGACGTCACCCTCAGCTCCACCGATCACCTGCACTTCCAGATCCACACCGACCCTAACAACAGCCTCAGAGGAGCCCTCATCTTCAGACCCCCGGACCCTAACCACTGTTCACCGATTCCATTGCCGACTTCATCAACACACACGCCCTCACCTCCACGGACTACATCCTCCTCGGGGTGCTGAACTTCCACCTCGATAACATCAACGACACCAACTCCACCACCCTGATCGACAACCTAGCCAAATCAGACAACTCATCACAACACCCACCCACTCTGCTGGTCACACCCTTGACCCCATCTTCTCCGCAAGCCTCCACGTCTCCTTCAACCAAACCACCAAACTCCACTGGACCAACCATTGCTGCATCCACTTCACCTTCAAGGAATCCACCATGCACCACCGCACCCAACAGATGCCTCACCACTGCTGGAGCAAAGTCACCGAAGATAAGCTAACAACCACCCTCACCCAGAGCCCACCCGCCGACCCCACGGACCCCGACACCACCGCCCACAACCTTAGACAGTGGATCAATGACTGCACCAACACCCTCACCCCAATCAAGAAACCCTCCAACAGTCACACCAACAAGAAAGCCTGCTCGTTCACTGAAGACCTCCGGGCCTCCTAGCAAATCTGATGAAATCTGGAGAAGATCTGGCTCCGTGAACGAACACTGGACAGCCACGCAGCCCACAAGAATGCCACCCACCGACAGCATCACCTCATCAGATCCGCCAAAAGGGCCTCCTTCAAAAACCACCTAGACAACAATGCGCACAACAGCAAAGAGCTCTTCAACATCATGAAGGAACTCTCCAACCCCAGCTCCAACACCAACGACGTCCCACTCTCGCAAGACCTGTGTGACTCGCTGGCCACCTTCATCCACCTCAAGATCGCAGACATCCACGGCATCTTCAACGCCATGACTGCCCCGACAACCACTGAGACCTCCGCCCCCACGACCACCATCTGCAACTGCCTGCTCTTCTGGACCAACATCAATGACGATGACACCATCAAGATCATGAACACCATCCACTCTGGATCTCCGTCAGACCCATGCCCACACCACATCTTCAACAAAGCCAGCACATCCATCACACCCCATCTCTGGAAAGTCATCAACACCTCATTCCAGACAGCAACCTTCCCGCAGAGCTGGAAACACACTGAGATCAACGCCTTACTCAAGAAACTCAAGGCGGACCCCAAGGACCTCAAGAACTTCCGGCCCATCTCCCTGCTCCCGTTCCCAGCAAAGGTCATCGAGAAGATCGTCAACGAACAAATGACCCGCTACCTCAAGGAGAACAACATCCTGGAACCTTCCCAGTCCGGGTTCTGCAGCAACCACGGCACCGAGACTGCCCTCATCGCCTCCACCGATGACATCGGCGGCCCTCATCCTCCTGGACCTGTCAGCCGCCTTCCACACGGTCTTCCACCACACACTACAAACACGCCTCCAGAATGCCTGGATCCAAGAGAAGGCCCTGGATGGGACCACCTCCTTCCTCTCTGGCAGAACACAGAGCGTCCACCTTCTTCTTTCCGATCCGAAGCCACTGAGATCATCTGCGGCATACCCCAGGGCTCATCCTCAGCCCAACTCTGTTTAACATCTACATGGCAACGCTCGCCCACGTCACCAGCCAGCACGACCTCAACATCATCTCATACACCGATAACACCCAGCTGATCCTCTCCCTCACCAAGTACCCCCACACCGTCAAAACCAACCTTCATGAAGGAATGAAGGCCGTCGCTGAATGGATGTAAACTGTTAGAAAGGAAGTGGAGGAAGGGATATAACACAGCAGAAAAAGAGGCATATAACCAAAACCTGAGGGCTTATAAACACCTACTCTTTATAACTAAGAAAGAATTCTTCACTATGCAAATTAACGCTGCTGTAAATTCGGGCAAAGAACTCTTCAAAATAGTTACCAGTTTGGCGTACCCTCTTACAACTTGTGTTTCCCCTAATTAGGGGCTTTGTGATGAAATGGCCAGATTTTTCTGTAGTAAAGTGGAGGCTATTTTCACCTCATTTAAAGGCCTAACGACAGATGGAGCACTGGGACCAGGGAGAGAGACAAATCTCAATCAGACTTTCTTCCGAGTTTTGAACAGTTCGCACTGCTAGCCGTCAGGGATTTTCATAAGTTATTGATGTCAACTAAATCAAGCTCTCCTTATGATCCTTGTCCTGTGACTGAATTAAAACTAGCCCTAGAACCCATTGTCATAACGCTTACAACTATGATGGACTCGATGTTCAAGGAAGACATTTTCCCAAAGCCTGGAAAATCGCATCAATACTACCGTTAATCAAGAAGCCTAACCTGGACCCGAAGTATCCTAATAACTTTTGACCTATCTCACGTATCTCTCTGTCAGCTAAACTGGTAGAGAAAAGTATGAACGTACAATTAAGCACATACCTACGTGAAGCACGAGTATTGGATCCAACACAGTACGTTTTTAGAGAGGGTCACAGTACTGAGTCTGCCCTCCTAAAATCTGCAGAGGAAATTAGGACCATACTGGATCAGGGAGGTAAAGCTGCAATGATCATGTTGAACCTGTCAGCAGCCTTTGATATGGTCCATCATGACTTGCTGACTGGTTGTGGGAATGTGGAGTACTAGGTAAAGCTAGGCCTATTTCTCTCCTCCCTGAATTGGCTAAGATCGTGGAGAAGCACGTGCACACTGCTTTCTAATTTTTTGGAATCATACGATCTACTTCATTCCACTAAAAAAAAAAAAAAATTCAAAAATAACTTTATTCGGTATATTTCAACCATAAAAGTACATTAAAACATACAATACATACATCAAATTTCATTATGGATCCAGATGAAAGAGAATTGCATACATTAGTTAATTCATTGGTCCAGACAAAGACGCAGTTTAAGAACCAGTTTTAAAAATTCAAGAACTTGAAGGACACTTTCACTGAATATTAATTGTAAATATAAAAAGGCTGGTCGTATCTGTTTAAAATTCATTTTTTTTAAAAGGGCAATTAAAAAGCGTTTGCGGGGGAAGTCAAAATATTTACATAAAAACATGAAGTGCATCATGTCCATCGCCGCCACAGGATGAAGGTTTTTTACAGAAGCTCTCCTTTTTAGGTCTTATAATCAGATGATGAAACTGGTTAAATCTAAATCTTGATGAAACTGGTTAAATCTAAATCTTGTAAGCAAGAACTTATCATGGGTGCTAAAAGTGCCAAGTAGATAAGGCTCGGTTGTCATGCATGTTTTAACCATGATAAATTTCCTCACGCTGACTTTTTGTAGTTCAGTACCCTCCCTGTCAGCCTTCTTTCGCTGAGTAAACACCTGCTTCACTAGGTCAATGTCCGCCTTCACAATTCCTAATGGATTTTCAAATAAATCCGGGCGGCTCATCTCAGAAAAACATGTTTTTAAATACTTCAGCCAGGGAGTGCCTAATGCGTTCTCAAGAACCAAGAAGTCATTAACAATTAGATGTGTAAGGGGGATTTCTTCACATAACCACATTTTCAACCAATATAATAGAGGTCGCAGGGACAGGATATCGCTCAAATACCCCACTCCTAATTCCTCGTGTACCATAAAGTTGGAAGTAGAGGCCGGAACACACAAGAGTCGTTTAAAAAACGTATTTTCTGTGATCTGAAGTTGGTCCCCGACCATATAGCCCCAGAGCTCACTCCCGTATGCTGCGGTTGCTACAGATTTTGCGTCATATAATTTAATCATAGCAGCCGTGGGTTTTTTACCAAGCTTTGACGCAAAGTTAAAAATAGAGGCATTAACCCTAGACACATCAAATTTTTTTGGGGCAAGTTGCGGGGCCCAAGATAATTTTGAGTCAAAGAGTACTCCTAGATAGGAAAATGTGCTAGAAAATGGTATAGCTACATTATCTAGTTTGAAGGTATATTGTCTCTTTGGCTGTTTCCCCACCTGCATAATGAATGATTTGGAGTTGTTCACTAACAAATCTCTATCTTTCATGAACATTTTGAATGCATTAAGCAACAATTGGAGGCCTTTTTCTGTTCTTGCTAACAACACCGCATCATCTGCGTATAGCAGAACGGGGATGCTTCTATTCCCCACTCTTGGACTATCTGATTTCACCTCCCGCAAAACACCATCCAACTCATTTATATAAAAGTTAAAAAGAAAAGGGGCTAATATACAGCCTTGCCGTACCCCCTTCCCGGTTCTAAAATCGTCCGTTACTGACAGGTCTTGAGAGTACCTTATATTTGCACTCGTGTTATTGTGGAGATCAACAAGAAAGTTTACAATATCACTGTCCACTCCCTTGTCCTTCATGGACCTCCACAGCTTCCCCCTGTTAACGCAGTCGAAAGCTGAGGATAGGTCCATGAAGGCCAAGTGGACTGTGCCCTTTTGGACAACGGTATATTTACTTAGTATTAGAAAAAGGTTCAAACACTGAGTTGGGGTCGAACGGCCATTACAAAATCCATATTGGGCAATAGACATAATATTGTTGTCCCGTGTCCAATCTGAAAGTCGCCTTAACACTATTCTCCCCACAAGTTTTGCCATGGAGTTGATCAGGGAGATAGGCCTGTAGCAAAGGGGACTATCCCTATTTCCCTTTTTAAATATCGGCACAATGGTGTAGAGCCCCCAGGATGGCGGGCATCCCACCTTTGCGGCTGCGTTGAACTGCCACAATAATCGGGGCCCAGAAATTGGGATCAGATTTAAAAAGATCCGGGGGTATCCCGTCTGGTCCGGGTGATTTGCCCGCCGTGAGCCCCTCTATTCCCACCACAACCTCTTCTATACTAACATTCATAGTAGTATCCCCTCTAGTGCATTCAAAAGGTACCGCATTTATATCAGATCCCCCATACAATTGTTTAAAATGTGCAACCCATTCCTCTTTTGTAATGACACATTCTAACCCCTCCCCTGAGTCTTTCACCAGGAAGGGTTTCTTAAGCACCGCCCAAAATCTAGCACTGTTTTTCAAAGTGTGTGGTTCCAGAATCTCAGCCCAGGCATCGTTCTTCAGTACCTCCTTTCTCTTAGTAATGACTGATTTATACTCTTTGCGTGATCTCTGGACTAATTCCTTGTTTCGGGGTTTTAACGACAAGGCCGCTCTGAGATCACGAGCTGCCTTGGAGCATTCCTTGTTGAACCACCTCGGGCCCACCCTCCCTCTGCACGGTAAAGGTTCTGTCATTGAAGTAGCTATTTTGTCAGTTAAGCTCTGAAAATCCGACAGAACCTGGGTTGGATCAGAACCAGCCTGAGTGCATCTATTGATGATATCGCTACAGTTAATTTGGATGTTCTGATATATGAGGGCCGGGGTACACATAGACCATTTTAGGCGGCGTCTGCCATCAGTTACTGTTACCCTACCCTTACCCAGATTACGACTTTCTCTAGCCACCCAAGGCCCCCTGAGATGTATAGTCAGGGGGTTATGGTCACTATGTAGATTATAATCTATAGAGAATGAGCGCACAAACACCTGCATGGGCATGGTTAACAGCATGTAATCAATGAACATCCCCTTCCCATGCCCTTTAAAAGTTGGGGTAAGTTATTAAGACGATCCCCCTCCATGGTATGTTCCAGATGTAAACCATTTAATCTGGGACAGAACAATTCCTGAAGATTTTTCCCTAGGAGGTCGCCGCAAGGGTGAATATTATAATCTCCCATGATCAGCAAGTTATGGGAGCAATCCCTCATTGAGGTACCTATATAATCACTTAAGGATTCTAAGTTGCCATAACTTGTGTCATTGTTAGTGGAGTTATAAAAGTTGATCAGACCAACCTTGCAGTTGCCTGCAGATAAAACTAGCCCTTGTATACCATGGTTACCAGATGGCCTGCTAACAATTGTGCATTTCAGTGCTACCAATATAAACATAACCATACCCCTCTTTGGTCTTCCCCAAATTACTGATATAGCAGGTACAAAGTATGCCTTATATCCTTCAATGTACATATCACATTTTACAGACCAAGTCTCTTGTAAACATATAATTTGAAAGTCCTTAATGTAAGCTAATCAGCTTTCATCCTGCATTTTATTTTCTAAACCCGCCACATTCCAACATATAACATTATTTTTTGGTGTAGTTGGAGAGATTACCTCTATCTGTTGAACTGCAGGAGACTGTACGGTACTCTGACCCTCTGAGACCCTCAGTCAGTCGCAGGCGTCCAACCCTGAAAGCATTTCAAAGCGGTTCTGTATGGGGACATTGTACCCTCTAATGTTCTGGTTGCCAGCATTAAAGTTTGCTGCAGGTGTCCGCCATCCATTGGCGTTTACCGCCGGTGTTTGCCAGCCATTCAGCCCGCTAGTATTATTATTATACATGTAAGGTACTCCTAGGCTTGGGATCTGAACTTGTGATATGGGTCTGTACCCACGAAAATTATTAGGGGGATTTTTAGGGGAGTTCTGGTCCGGCGCATAGAAGTAACCCAGAGGTCGCACACAGACACTGTTTGTATTGTAAACCAGTGAGGATGCACGTAATAAGACAGTGGCGACATGTTGGGGGTGCTGGAAGTTAACAATCACACAATCCCCCGTAGTTGATTTCCTTGACGGTCCCACCCAATTGACTCTTTCGGTAGATATGATTTGGTCATAATAGTGAGATGGGTAACCACAGTTTTTGTTTAGCCACGCCATCGTTTTATTTTTTAGAGAGTCATGGGATTCTCATGTGGTTGGGCTGGTACTTCCTCATAACGTGGAACATTGGTTAACACTACCACGTATGGGACACAGTCAGGGGGGAGATTCACGTTCCTGAGTCTGGGCCTCTGTGGGGCCACTGCACAGTTACCTAGGGGTACAGGGGCCTGCGAGGTAGGCTGGTTTACTGGAGCTGCGGGTAGCACAGCCACAGCACTAACCAAAGATTGGGGATTTGGCTGCTGCTTCTGCTGCCCACTCTGTCCCCTGGAAACATCCTCCTTCACTCCCCCATCAGGGACAGTTTTAGTAGTTGTCACGCTTGAGGCAGGAGTCATGTATCCCGCCACCAAGCTGCCCAGTCTTTCTACCTCAGAAGCTACTATGTCAAGTTTGGACATTAATGGAGTAATTAGATCTACAATTTTTGCCTCCAATTTTCCTACTATTGTATTTATAAGTGCATCTAGATTGGTGTCAGACAAGGTCACATTTCCCCCGTTGTTACTACCATCTTTGTTAGTTTTTTCCAAACCCTGATTGCTTGCAGTATTAGTAGTAATGCCTTTGGAGTTATTGGGTGGATTGGTGTGAGATCTAGAATTTGCAGACTTTCCCCCGCGCCTCCCCTGAGTCTTTCTGCATTTCCTCACTGGTCTTTGTGTAGAGGGGACCTCCACTAGCTCTTCTACTGCTGAGTCTTCCTCTGAAGTGACAAACAGGTCCACGGGCTTCTCAGAGTGAACCTGTGCCTGTACTAATACGCTAGGGCCCTTTGTACAACATGTGACCTGTTCTAAGGTGCTTCCCAAACATGATGTGATCTCATTAGGCGCAATATCCATGACAGGGGGAGCACCTTTACTACCGAGTGATGCCCTGCGATCATTGTTAATTTGCGTAAATTTTTTTACAAGAAAGTTATCCATAATTCGTAGGCCTGATGCTGCTGGGCCCATGGTAATTGTGGGCATGCTGACTAGTCTCAAATGGGATGTGTTATCCCAATGTCAAGCAACAGTTACCCAGCAACACACAAGTGTACAATGGTTGAGTTATGATCGATGCAGAGTCTTACTTGATTGTTCTGGGTCCTTGGGGCCAGGGTCCGTGGCCCATCCCGTCCTCTTCCGGCCACTGAGGGCCAAAGAGGGCCCGCCCTTGTCCCGGGCTTCTCCCGGTTGCTCCCGCGCGTGACTCGCGGGGCGAGAAGGGTGTCAGCCTTTTTCTAGTGCCTCCGGGCGCTCCTGGTGCGTCACGGGCACGCTTCCCCAGAGGCTGCTGGGGAGTGTGGTCCGGTCTTACTGGGCTGCCTCCCGGCGTCTCCGTGGACAAAAACAAAAACCGCCGCCGTTCCCCTCACGGCTCCGCCCGATGGCGTCGCGGCACAAATTACAGCCTTCTGGTGTTCCCCCTGGGCTCACGGGGGTCAGCCTTTTTCTAGCGCCTCCGGGCGCTCCTGGCGCGTCACGGGCACGCTGCCCCAGAGGCTGCTGGGGAGTGTGGTCCGGTCTTACTGGGCTGCCTCCCGGCGTCTCCGTGGACAAAAACAAAAACCGCCGCCGTTCCCCTCACGGCTCCGCCCGATGGCGTCGCGGCACAAATTACAGCCTTCTGGTGTTCATTCCACTCAATCGGGCTTTCGCCCTAATCTTAGCACTGAGACAGCGCTGCTGGAGGTGTCCAAAGCCATCAATGAGACGCTGGATTCGGGTGGCAGAGCCATGTTGATAATGCTTGATCTGTCGGCGGCCTTTGACACCGTCCCCCATGAGGGTTTGCTCGTCAGACTTCATGAGATCGGTCTGAGGGGGACCGTGCTTAGCTGGTTTAGATCATTTTTGGCTGGCCGTCGACAAATGGTCTGGGCCTCCTTTAGCTCTGCTGAGATGCCGCCATTGGGAGTCGGAGTCCCGCAGGGCTCTGTGTTGAGCCCGACTCTATTTAACATCTTTACGACCCCTCTGGCGGCATTGGCTGAGTCTTTCGGGGCCCAGATCATATCCTATGCCGACAACACCCAGCTTCTCTTTACCTGTGGGAAAGGAGAGGATTCTGATGGAGAGAGTATTCGTGAGTGCCTTGGGGCTGTTTTCGAATGGCTCCAACTGAACAGCCTCAAGTGCAACTCAGATAAATCTGAGGTACTCTTCTTCAGTTGTCAATCCGATCCAGACTGGCAGGTATGGTGGCCCGCTGATATGTCTCCTCCGGTGCGATCGTCTCAGTTGGCTAAGAATTTGGGGATTAAAATTGACAACGGCCTGACTTTACGATCTCAGATCCTTGCCCTCACTGGCACCTGTTTTGGTCTCCTCCGGATGCTTCGGCAGTTTTTTCCTTTGCTATCTGAGGACCATGGGAGGACTACGGTACAGGCCTTAATTGGTTCAAGATTGGACTACTCCAACGTCCTATACCTTGGCCTGCCGGAGTATCTCCTGCAACGGATGCAGGTGGTCCAGAATGCGGCAGCGCGAGCCATTTTTGGCCTGCACAGGTGAGTCAGAGTCTCTGGCTTGTTGCAGTCTCTTGATTGGCTGCCTATCCGGAAACGGATAGTTTTTAAAGCCCTGACTCTTGCACACAAGGCCCTCTACGCCTCGGGGGCTAAATACCTTCAAAGGAGGCTCGCCTTCTACCGTCCGTCACGATCTCTGAGATCAGAGTCGCTGTTTCTTGCCACTGTTCCTCGTGTGAAGAAGGCCCGCATTGGAGGTCGCTCCCTTAGGTCCCGGGCTCCACAGCTTTGGAACTCTCTGCCCCTGACACTGCGCAGTACCTCAAATTTGTTGGCCTTCAGGAAGGGCCTGAAAACTTGGCTTTTTGCCTCTTAGACTCCCTTTTATTTTCCTGACTCCGTTTTCTTAAATCTCTGTGTTGTGTTTGTCTTTTTCAGGTTGTCAATAAAGCGCCGGGACACTCTTTTCGAGTAGCCGAGCACTATAAAAGACACAATTAACATTAACATTAACATTGGGAACTCCTAAAGTCCTTTCTCTCAACAGTGTCACTTGGCACATTTTGTTGTAAACCATTCTCCCTGGCTTGCAGAGTTCCTCAGGGTTCTTCTCTTAGCCCTACGCTTTTTAACGTGTATGTATCTTCATTGGCCCCCTTGATCAGATCCTTTGAATTTGCTTTGACATCGTATGCAGATGACACGCAGATTGCGGTGTCCCTTTCCCCAGGGCAAGAGACAGGTACTGCAAAATGGTTTATTGAATGCATGGAAGCAGTGGGCAACTGGTTGTCATTAAACTGTTTCAAACTCAACTCCGGGAAGACAGAGGTCATTCTGTATGGTAATGATCCGAAATTCTGGACCCCAAGCTAGGGGCCAGATTCGCTGGGTGTGCTTCTGATCCCTACCAGGAAAGTACAAAATTTGGGAGTGCTGATTGATGACAAACTTAACTTTGAGGACCAAGTTAATTCAGTTATCTCGGCCACTACATTTTCTCTTAGAACTTGCAAGAAAATTCTACAGTTTCTTCCTAAGGAAAATCAAGGCACTGTAGTGACTGCACTAACCATGTCGAGGCTGGACTATTGCAACAGCCTCTACCTTAATATTCAGGAGCAACTGTTGCATAGACTCCAACTTTTACAAAACTCGGCCACCAGACTGCTTACTGGAAAGGCTAAATTTGCCTCGGTGTCCGGGGATATCAGAAGTCTTCACTGGCTATCCGTTAAAAAACGGGTGCAGTTTAAGTCGCTCCGCACAGTTCACAAAGCTCTTCAGGGCACTGGTCCAGAGTATCTGAAGCAGCAGTTTCAGTGGTATGTTCCCAACAGACCACTTCGCTCCTCGGGAGCTAAACTGGAGCAAAACTGGTAACAGTCCCCGTCTCAAAAAAAGCTAGCTGGAGAGGTAGGAGCTTCTTGGGAGGTGCAGCCGGAGCATGGAATGCCCTCCCATTCCATCTTAGAAACTGTTCCGATCTATTGGCATTTAGGAAAGCCTTAAAAACCTGGCTTTTTGGCGTCTAAGTTGAGGCTCATACTTTAGATCTCATTGGGGAAGGCTGCAGATAGCGCCAGGACATCTTCGGGTAGCAGTTTGCGCTTTAAAAATATGAATAACATAACATAACATGAGGAACATCCAACTGAAGCTGAACTCGGACAAGACGGAGGTCCTCATCCTCAGACCCACCCCTTCGTCTTGGGACAACTCCTGGGGGCCGACTGCACTGGGAACCTCTCCAACACCCACCGACCACGCACGCAACCTAGGGGTCATCCTCGACTCCACCCTCTCCATGACTATACAGGTAAAAACCGTCTCCTCCTCCTGCTTCAACACCCTCTGCATGCTCCTCAGGATCTACAAGTGGATCCCCAATGGAACGAGAAGAACGGTCACCCAGGCCCTCGTCAGCAGCAAGTTGGACTTCAGAAACGCCCTCTACGCAGGAGCCTCAGCCAAACTCCTGAGACGGCTCAAACGCATCCAGAACGCCTCTGCACACCTGATCCTCAACATCCCTCGCTGTAGCCACATCACACCCCACCTGAGAGACCTGCACTGGCTCCTGGTCAACAAGAGGATAGCCTTCAAGCTCCTCACCCACGCACACAAGGCACTCCACAACACCGGACCAACATACCTCAACAGACGACTCAGCTTCTACACCCCCACCTGCCAGCTCCGCTCCGCCGACCTCGCCACAGTCCCCCGTCCGCTTCCAAAGAGCAACCTCCGGTGGCAGATCTTTCTCCCACCTTGCCGCCAAGACCTGGAACACCCTCCCCATCCACTTACGGCAGACCCAAGACCTGCTGACCTTCAGAAAACTCCTCCAGACCTGGCTTTTTGAGCAGTAGCAGCATTCCCCACCCCAGAACCTTGAGACCCTCACGGGTGAGTAGTGCGCTTTACCAATGATAATATTGATTGATTGATTGATTGATAGAAAACGGGGTGCCCTGGATCTGTTCTATCAATAAAAGAGTGTTTGTTGCTTGATATTTTTGCAATCATTATCTGTTTGGTTGTCAAATTATAAAGGACTAAATACAAAGGATTTGGTATGAACTGCCAGAGAAATGTCTTTCTTTTCCATGTTTGTCATGCCGATTTTAATTGTACTTACACCTGAGACTGTCCTTATTTCAGAAGATGTCAGTCTTCATTTAGAGGTTTGTGGTCAGAAGATATAAAGATCAAAATAGTGCATACTTGTTTTAAGAGTGCTTGGAAACCATTGTCAATGCCTTAAATGTAGTCTGCATTATTTTTCTGTTTCCTTTATTCTTTCTGCAGATTTTCATTCAGATAATGCTTGCTCTTCTCTATTAAGAGAATATATTAAAGTAGATATCAGCTGTTTGTTTTTCACAGGAGGTAGATCCAGGAAGGAATCACTCAAATCCACATCTTCGCTACATTTTAACAGGTGTTTCTTCACAGCACTTAGACAGAAATAGGTCAGCCACCTTCGGCATAATTTGCCAACACATTACACAGTTACCATCATGGGAGAATACATATTATATCAAGGGCCTGGTCTGTTTTCTAATTGACCAGCACATTTGGAAAGAAACCTGTTCATACACACATCAGCATTTTTTGGCCATAAGTCCACTCCATCTAAATTTCATACAATTAAATTAGATATTCATTTTACACCATTCCACTCAGTTGAGCATCATTAATGGTTTCTTTCCATTTCCACCATAAAAAATGTATCAAATTAATTTTGGATATGGATGGTGTCTTCAGACATCTAACAGATGCCAAGCTCATGCATGTTTGATGTATCATCATAATGTCCCTAGAAATCATGCATGCTCTAAATAGCATATCTGTACCCTTGGTCCACTAAAACCTGGGTCCCAACACAATTTTTGCATGTATATCTGCTTTCCAACAGGATTAACCTTGTGTTAAAATAGAAAATTCATGCTTACCTATTGTTCTATGTGTGTTAGCATTGGCTGTGTCGTTTTCTATGTAGGCGCCATTTTAAGTCATAATCAAAACTTATTCCTCATGGATTCAGAGTTTCGCTTCCCCAAGGTTGAGTTTTGCTTCATTAATGAATAGACTCTTCTTATTAGCGCATACCTCTCTAGCTAAATAGAGGCCTTCTCTCCCTTGTCTAGTGGTGGGCATGGGCACAGCGACCTTGAATAGTAGATAATGTTGGCCCAGCTTCAGAATCAAACCTTACTCTTTGTACTTCACTGTTTTGCTGCATCTTTTGGAAAATTCCAATGTGGGCCTGCCTTCATTGGTTCTAAAATGTGCATAATGTATCTTTATGCTTGTTGATGTCAGTCCCTCTGCAGCACTCCTAGTGACTGGGAGGACTGGGCTCCACTCTGAGTGTATCCAAATAAACAGATATTGGTTTGTATTCTCTACTGTCTGACCAACTCTTTATTTGGTATGGAAGGCTGAGAGGTGTTCGTGAGTGACCCAGGTGACCCAAATCGGGCCAGTTCCTTCATTTGGACCGCAAATTGATCATGTAGAAGAGATAAATCTATAATTGGTGATCAGGATTTTTACCTCTCTCTGGCTCTTCAGAATGATAACAAGCTGATGGATCATGTAGGAAGCTGGCTCTGTAAATACTATATCAAAACCAGATATAGTGTGCTCAGAGTCCAGTTAGTCCCCAAAGGTATAGCATAGGATAATGTAGATAATACCTTACTCTCAATTTAGTGGTTACTGGGCTGAGCAGTTAGGCTTATCAGAGGGTAACGTGCAGGCACGGCCCGTGACAGGCGTGCCACTGGGCGGTGACATGGGGCAGGAGAGGGGCAGGGTGGGGGTTGTAAAATGCGGGAAACGGACGATTTCAGGTAAGTACCAGAAAAAAACAACGAATTTCATTGCAAGTGCTGCATCACATTTAGCGATGCAGCGTGCACAACGAAATTCGTTTTTTTCCCGGTACTTACCTGAAATCGTCCATTTCCTGCATTTTTCAACCCCCCACCCTGTCACTCCCCCACCCCACTTCACCGCCCGGTGGCACGCCCGTCACGGGTCATGCCTGGTAGTGTGAATGCATTTGTTGTAAACACTCATACAAGGCAGGAACACACTCAATGACTAACTACTGGCGAATGGTTTACAAAAAATTACTCTAGTTACTTTTATTTTAGGAAACAAGTGGAACTCAGTTACAGGTAAGTAAATTTTTCAGGAATGCAATACTTTCAATATACAGTTGTGTAAGCATTAAAATACTTTGCAGGTGCATGAATACTTCACAGGTGTCTAAAATACTTTTCAATGTCAAAGAAATACTTTGTATTATTCTCAGAAACAATAGGAGGAAAGACAGGTAAGTGATCTTCAGGTAAGCACTTGACTTACAAGTGCAGACTTCAGAGGGTTTGACCAGCACTGGGCAAGGGTCAGACCAAGGTAGGTACTGTACCACCTGGAGCACTAGGGCAGCTGGGTGCAGAAGTCACTTGGCCCAATGTTAGCCTATGTGAGCAGGCAGCAATTGCATGTAAGCACCCACAGTTCAGGGACACATGTCATGGGGGTGAGGTCAGCACTGTAGGGGCCACCAAATAGCACCAAGACTGCATTACCAGTGGAACAGGGGTGGTGGAATGCAGGGTGCAAAGGAGGCATTGGGTGCCTTATAGGAATCAATGGAGATCCTCGGTCGCAGACAAAGGCTGCAGGCTCGGTCAGGAAGACTGGCTGAAGGAATCCAATGACTAGAGAGGTGAGTTGGATAGTGAGGGGATGCTGGGACACTGTTGTTTGGGCACTCAAAGGCCATGTGGCTGCGGGTGCAGGGGTGTGTCTAGGTGTTGGGTTTCTCTATCCAGATCCGGTCGAGGTCGGGGGGACCCTTCAGGGTGAGGCTGCAGGTGAAATGCACGAGGTCAAGAGATGTCGTCCAATGCTGTAACCCAGGTCAGGATTGCCAGGGAGATGTCACTGAATTGTTGTGTCACCTGAACTCATGCAGAGTGTGAGAGCTCATGGTTCCAGGAGGCACTGGAGTCCTTGGTGGAGGTTGCTCTTGCTTGACAAATCCGGTATCCATAGGAGACAGTCTTTATTGAAGGCAGTTTAGGTCTCTGCAGATGCTGGAGAGTTGCTGGCTGCCGGACATGCAGATTTCTTTGAACAGGTCGGGAGGGTTGGGGCTAAGTCAGTTGTTGTCTTCTTCTCCACTGCTGCACAGCACTTCAGTCGTTCTTCTTCATAGGTCATCGAATCTAAGGAACAAGGTTCAGGGAAGACCTTAAATAGTAAATTAAAGCGTGCTACTGAGGCCGGGGGGCATTAGCCAATGGCTACTGTCCACTAGGGTGACTACACTCTTTGGCTGCCCCCTGCCTTTGGGGAGAGGGGCACATCATCATTCCTATTTGGCCTAATTCTCCAAACCAAAACAGAGAATTCTGAAGAGAGAGGTACACCTCTGCTCCTGGCCACCCTATGGGTGTCCCAAGCCAGGATGAACACTCCTACTCTGCTTACTATTTTATCTGACCCTCCTGCTGCTAAAAGGTTGGGCTGGAACATGGTGGTGGGCATCTCCACTAGTTGAAACAACACAAATCAGAAAAAACACAGGGTTATTTTATTTTTTAGGCTCACCACCATGTACTGCTGTTCCTCTTAGGGGGAGGTGAGAAGCACGTCCACCCAGAGCAGGCTTTGTTTCTGACCTCCAAGAGCACAAGGGCTCTTACCCCATGGGGTGAGAAACCTGCCTGATGTTGAATGGCTGGCAGGGACCAGTCAGCCAATATACTAAAGCTGGTCGTTTTTCAGGAGGATCAGTAAGAATCCCTGTGGGTTTATTATGCTGAGAAGTTTGATACCAAACTTCCCAGTCTTCAGTAAACCCATAATGAAGCTGTGGTGTTAGCCAAAGTGGCTCAACTGCACTTACAGTATCCAAGAATGGACTCAGACACTGGGGGTGGGGGGCATTTTGCATGCAGCTATGCCCTCACCTGTGGTATAGTGCACCCTGCCTTAGGGCTGTAAGGCTTGCCAATGGGGTGACTTACTTATGCCACAGGCAGTGGTGGGTAGGCATGGCACCCTGGAAGGTGTTAGTGACTGTGTCACTAGCCCCTGTCCGCACTACAGTTGGCAGAGATCCGTCCGCCTGTTTGTAAACCAAATTTCAAATAATAATTGTCAACTTTCTCAATTTTTTGTGAATATTTTTCCTTTTATTTATTCTTTTCAAAAGGTTTTGTTTTTCCTTGATTCAATGAAAATTATTACATGATGATTTTTTCTTTTTTACAGATAATTCATTCTCTGTTTAGAAGAACATCATACATTGTACTGCAGGGTACAATTTTTTTCTGTCCCAATGCATTTCAGGAAGAATCCCTTCATCAGGGGAACCTTAAATATACGGCTTAGTGCAGTGGAATGATGTCGGTTCTGATGTGCAATCAATGTATCAAAAATATAACCTTAGTTCTAAAATATCATTGGATTTTCCAGATGTGTTGTAAACATGGGGAGCTTTCTCTGTTCAAAAACGGTGCTGAGTGCGGCGCGGCGTTTTTCTAAAGTGGTGGTTAGAAAAACGCTGCGGCGCACTCAGCTCCACGTTCACTTGCTCCTACTGGATTAAGACTCTAACCGGTGACTCTTAAGACATTATACCTTCTGCAGCCTCTGAGCCTTAGAACGCCGAGAGCACGTGGCAAACTTTTCATGATACCAATATTTTATTCACTAAGGGATCTAGCGTTCGTGAACACGAGCACCCGCCCAGACCAGGTCTCCCTATACGTCCTCACATTGCGTTTCATCTTGTCTAACCTCCTGGGCCCACGCAAAAGATTATCTTGCATCTCACTCACACGGAAACTTCCATGAAGGAGCACCGTTTTTGAACAGAGAAAGCTCCCCATGTTTACAACACATCTGGAAAATCCAATGATATTTTAGAACTAAGGTTTTATTTTTGATACATTTATTGCACATCAGAACCGACATCATTCCACTGCACTAAGCCGTATATTTAAGGTTCCCCTGATGAAGGGATTCTTCCCGAAATGCATTGGGACAGAAAAAATTTGTACCCTGCAGTACAATGTATGATGTTCTTCTAAACAGAGAATGAATTATCTGTAAAAAAGAAAAAATCATCATGCAATAATTTTCATTGAATCAAGGAAAAACAAAACCTTTTGAAAAGAATAAATAAAAGGAAAAATATTCACTAAAAATTGAGAAAGTTGACAATTATTATTTGAAATTTGGTTTACAAACAGGCGGACAGATCTCTGCCAACGGTAGTGCGGACAGGGGCTAGTGACACAGTCACTAGCACACTATTGGTTGAATCAACGAGGAGACTGGCCGCTCCTTCCCATCCAGCACACCACAACTCAAACAAAGGAATAAACTTTTTCAGACAGATGAGAAATTGAAAATTAGGAGTGCACTTCACATCCAACCATATTGTTAACCCTGGAAGGTGTGCCATGTTGACTCTTTTAGTTTAGCTACACCACAAAACACAGCCTGCAATGGCAGGGTGTATGTGTGTGTTGTGGGGTCCTTTACGATGGCACAATACAAACTGCAGCCCAGAGGGACCCTCTCTGTTCACAAGGCCCTTGGCATCACTGGTACATTTTACAAGGGAATTACATGTAGGTCAGAAGTGTGCCAATTGTAGAGACAACCTAGGAAGAGCCAATTAACCCCAGGGTGTCACCTCAACAGCCTGCAAAAGTGCATTGATTGTTGTGGTCTCAGATGCTTCCACCACTCTGTGCCACCTATATTTAGTCTGCGCGAGCACTTGTGCTTTGAAAGTCAGCTTGTAGTGGTTTGCTGCAGTGTGTGTGGCCGCATGTGACGCAAATCTTCCAGCTTTATTGCACGGCCCCTTAGTGCGGCCTTAATGTTATATGAACTAGTTGCTAATTTCAATGTACTTAAGGCTGTGCGTGAGATGTAGAGTGAGAAGATGCGAGGTATTCTGTTGTGTACACATAAAAAGACACGGTTCTAAGTGCACTACTTTATTTCAGGAGTCACAGGTAGACACGTCTTTACATCACCTTTTCCAGTAGACATCTAACCATCACAGTGGCCGCATTCCAGTCTACACTACAACCTAACGTTGCTTACCAACTATTATTTATTAATACCACCAAAACGAAGCTCCTCAATTTTAACCCCAGCAGGGCTGCCAAATCTACTCTTACACTCGAAGGCGAGCCCCTGGAACGCGTAAAAGTTTTTGATTATCTGAGGATCAGAATTGCGGATAATCTTAAATGGCAGCCGCATATTGAAAAAATGGTTCTAAGCCATAAACGGGTTATGGGTGTTATTGGGAGAGAACATCGAGCTTCAACCTCTAGACCCATTGCTCTTGCCCTGGAGATCTATGCTGCAAAGGCAATAGGCAGTGCTCTATATGGAGCGGAGCTTTGGGGCTTCAATAATGTAGATCCCCTCGTGACAGCAGAGAATAAGTTCTTCAAAGATCTTGTTTCACTTCCCAGGGGATCACCTAGTAAACCCCTTTTGAGCGATTTGGGCAGACGTTCAATCAAGGATTTGGTCGCCTTACGTCCCCTTTTATACTGGGGTCGCCTTTGGCGTACCCCAGAGCTATCCAGCTCTCCAGCCTAAAGGAAGTAATGAATCTCCAGGGTTCTTACAAGATCGCCTGGTTAGCTAACATCATAAGACTTCTTTTGGCCATCGGCCTAGCTCCTGCATGGGAGCTAGGGGCCACGGTGTCCAAGCTGACAATAAAGAGGCTATATTGGGCATGGGTTGATAACCAAGCTCATAGAGATCCCAATCAGGGCAGGCTGACTGATGAGTTTTGTCAGCATAAGACATTGCCCCGCTTTGAGCCTTACCTGGATTTTATCCAGAAACCCAGGGACAGGGCCCTTTTCATCCAGTTTAGAATGGGAACTCTTCCGGTCCACGAGCGCACTCATAAATGGAAACCTCCTAACCAAACCCCTGACGCTTGCCCATTTTGCACTGGGATAGTTGAAACCATTCCACACTTGTTCTTTGTATGTAAAGCTTAGTCCAGACCAAGGGAAAAATGGTTAAGACCTGTCTGTCGATTGCTAGATACAAGGAACCATTCAACTGCCCTTAGAATCCTTCAAACGGAGCCAAACACTACGTTAGCCTGTGGGGGGGCCAAATACCTAAGCTGAGCCTGGCTGATAAGATCAAAAGCCTTATGATGAATCTGTAATGATATTCCATGGTAAAGATGTCACTGGTTTTAGACTTTTTCCTATATTTTTACCAATGTATTTTAATGATATCTGTTGTACAGAAAAACTTTTCAAAGCTGATTCATGGTTTAATATCCCTTTTAATTATTGCACTGTATAATTGATTGTTAGCTCTAAACTTTTTTTACTGTTGGAAGGACATGTACTTTTTAATTGTGATGTGATTTTTAAGATATTTTATATCAAAATAAAACTTTGTTCATGGCTTACCAACTAATAACAAGGAGACCGCTCTGCAATGGACCATCATTGCTGCTTTTCACTCTGCACTGTATGGCCAGCCCCTGCCTGGGCTACCGGCTCGCTGTACTTTCTGCCGGACCCTGCATCACATTATTTAAATCACACTGGTTATGGAAGGTGGGAGACCACTCTGCAACCGACCATCATTGCTGCTTTGCACTCTGCACTTTATCGCCAGCCCCTGCCTGGGCTACCGGCACGCTGTACTTCTTGGCCGGCCCCTGCATCACGTTATTTAAATCAGAGCCGGTTACAGAATGTGGGAGACCACTCTGCAACCGACCATCATTACTGCTTTGTACTCTGCACTTTATCACCAGCCCCTGCCTGGGCTACCGGCACGCTGTACTTTCTGCCTGGCCCCTGCATCACATTATTTAAATCCCACTGGTTATGGAAGGTGGGAGACCACTCTGCAACCGACCATCATTGCTGCTTTGCACTCTGCACTTTATCGCCAGCCCCTGCCTGGGCTACCGGCACGCTGTACTTTCTGCGACGCCCCCTGCATCACGTTATTTAAATCAGAGCTGGTCACAGAATGTGGGAGACCACTCTGCAACCGACCATCATTACTGCTTTGTACTCTGCACTTTATCGCCAGCCCCTGCCTGGGCTACCAGCATGCTGTACTTTGTGCCCGGCCCTGCATCATATTATTTTAATCAGAACCAGTCACAAAATACGGGATGCGTGCGAACGTCGCCCCGGCGAAGACCAGGCCAAGACGGGCCCGTCCGAGCCTGTCAGAGACCAAAAGAGGCTGGGTTGGGCAATCCTTCTTAGCTCTGTATATTGGTTAACAGTATCTCCATGTGAAGGATAATATCAGAGGAGAGCGATTTGAGACAATAATGGATAGGTTTATTTTATATTTTATCTTTTGTAACCATTGTGTATTAAGGGCTTGATCATCTTGCTCAGGTTGGGGTTGAGTGATCCCTGTGAGATGGGAAAGAGAAAGCTGCACAACTCAAACTGTGGGCAATCAGTAAAAAAGGCCAAAGACGCTAATATGTCCCTGATGAAATACCTAACGGGGGCCGGTTGGTGCCCTTGATAAACACATATTGAATGTAGAGGAGGCCATAAACAAAGATCCACAAGGTTCACTCAAAGATAGTAGGGCCAAAATACCTCCTCATAATGAATTTGGGACGTTGTTACTTCACACATTATGCCCATGGAACATCACAATGGCTGCGTCCAGATCACGAGTGATAAGATTTCCCTAAGTGAGCCGGCCGGTGAATCTCTACCCCCGCCAAAAAGAGCGTGTAACCCTAAAACGAAGGTTACCCCTGTAAATCTACCACCACTGATACATCAAGCCCCTCCTGTCTCTAACAAACAAAAATTCAAAGCCAAAGTACAACAGGGAAAAGGTATTCTACCTATTGCTAAAGGAAAAGAACGAGCAACATGTACCAAAAGTAAAGGTAATGGTAAGGAACACTCCACTAATAATCCGACTGGGATGATGGGTCTGTTGACTGACCTTACTAAATATAATAAAGAATCTATTGGCACCCTGGAGAAGAGATTAAATAAAATAAAAACAGGCCTGGAAACCATCTTAGGGCGAATGAGTCCTATAAAGGAAGTGATAAACAAACAGCCTGATATTGGCAGTGACATTAGAACAGCTAAACCCTATAGCCAGATCTTGTCAGTTAGCGCCTTACGTAATGGAAAGCAGTTAGTTTAGAGGGAGAGAACTAAAAAAATACTTGGATCCACAAAAATGAAAGATACTTCATCTAGTATTTCTCTAAATAGGGTAGTGGAAACTAGAGAGAGCAAGAGAGTTAGAGCAGAAGCTAGGCAGGGTGATTTACTTGTTTGCGATCCCCGTCCCAGCCTAGGAGTATCAGCGGTAAATAAGCAGGATCATCCTTTTAAACAACTTAATCTAAATCTGCCCCCTGCTGCTGTTCCCTACTCAGTGGTTCTGGCTAATGGTCCACTATCTTCTTAGGGGAAACACGAAACCTGGGTTAACCCGAGGAACAATGGTATTCATTGTCTAGGGAGTAAAACAGGCACAAGAAATGTTCTCATTTTTTCAAAATGGTCAGACGTTTTCCCTGGGTGTGTACAAGCAGTAAGGTTTTTAGAGGGGATTGTGTTGTTGTTTCCATGGGATCTCCAGCTCTGGTTCATGAAATTCTTGCTCGAACCGGCGATAATAATTTTACAAACGATGACATTAAAGTTCTTCCTCTGGGTTACTTTTATCAGCCCAAAATGTTCAATAAGTGTACAGGCTTATACCCACACTTACATCCCAATAGTAACTTGATCCATAACCTAGAGGTAACAAATAGATTTGGGACTCTTCAATTCCTAGACGAGGTTGACTGACTCCTAGTTCTGAAAGACTACTATAAGGCTGTCATAAGCCCGGTCCTCAAACAACCTAGGAGGGCAACTCTTACTAAAACCTCTTGGCTATTTAATGCTGCCCAGAGAGAAGTTACTAGTAGGGGGGAGCTTCAGTAGGCAATTTGTTGCTAATTACCAATAATCATTATAACCCCAATGTATTCTCGGTTTATCAAAACTCACATGAAATCTTATCAGCAGGAGTTGTGGGGCCACTAAAAGTTGATCAGAGCGATCTATCAAGTAGGGGAGAATCTACAGATTTACTGTCTAGTGTAAATATTGATTCTAGTATTATTGGAGATGTGCGGAGGGGGGGACCCCAGGCAAGGATTTGAGTGGTCTGATTAGTACATCAGATGAAAGTATCCCAGGGAATATTAGAGTGTTTTTTTGGAACATTGCTGGCCTTCAAACAAAGGTGAATATCCCAGTGTGGATAGATTTCATTTTTTGTCTCCCGTGACGTGGTTGTTGAAGTAGATACATATTGATGGTTTTAGGACTTTTCACACACCAGCCACGCGGTCAGCTCATGGGAGACTTAAAGGAGGGACTTGTGTTTACATTTCAAATATGCTGAGGGTTTAAAAGATTAAAATGACAAAATCAACCACATTTTACCAAAATTGCTTCTGAAAATAGAGGTAGTGGTCATAAATGTTTACAATAATATATCGAGGGGTCAACTGGGCGAAGCTTTAGAGGGCCTTATTGATGATCTGTGTAAATTAGTAGCCCCTAAAGGGATGGATGTGAATATGATCTGGGGTGGTGATTTTAATGCTATTATTTGTCATGTGGCTGAATGCGGGGTTTGTGGTACTGAAACAGAAGAGTATGACCACGTGGCTCACTTTGCTCATCCAGACAGGGGTGAAAGGGTTAATGATATTATGGCATCTCTTGATCTGGGTTTTACCTATATGTTGTGCTCCCCACCAGTGGACTTTGGTTGTCCGTTTATTGGTCGAGGCTTCAAATCACTGATAGATTTTATCATCGTTCCAAATTGCTATGCGAATTGGTTCAACAAATTTACAACTACTCTAACATCTTGAGTGACCATCTTCCCCTAAGTATTAATATAATACTTCCCAAAATGGGTATTTAATCAACTATAAACAGTTTGGCTTGGTCTCAAGGTATTGCCTTTGTCCGACAGAATGGTTATTCTTTACATTGAGGGAAGAAAGGTTCTGAGGTATTGAACAAACAGATTATTACCAAGGCCATGGGCCCTATAGTGGAGTGCTTACAAGAAGGCACTTCTAATATGGGCATAATGAGCAAGCTCTTTTACCCCTTCTATGCTCATGACGAGCTCAGCTCGTCATGCAGTACACTGGCCGTGTAATCATGATGAGCTGAGCTCGTCATGAACAATGGTGTTCATAGATCATCAGCATGGGAGGAGGAATTGCTGTAGCACTGATAGTGTTAATCACAATAGTAGTAGAATACACGCTCAGAGTTCCCCACAAGGGTCCAACTAAAACGATTAATGGGTGTTTTGACAGTATGCGCACCAAAACACACTCCTTCTTAAAGGCTGCTTTTCATAATATAGAGAGGGATCAAGAGGAAATTAGAGCTTGTAGGAAGGCACATAATCTTGCTAGGAATAATCGTAAGAAAGAAAGTAAAGATCAAGCCTGGACCAACCTACATGAAGCATCCCTGCGTAGGAATTGCACCTCTTCTTGGCAGGCAGTAAACGCTCTGTTTTTTCTAATAATGAGGCACCAAAGTTAGAGGTCGCTATTGATGAGAAATTGTGGATTGATTTTTTTCTCCAACGTGTATAGCAATAAGGGGAACAAGGACACTATTATAGTTCCTGATTCACAACTACCTGGAGATTCCGCAGATTTCTTGCCTATGGACATCCGCATTAATCTTGATGACGTTTTAGCACCTATTAATACAAGTAAAGGAGTAAAGGCACCAGGACCCGATGGGGTACCATTAGATTTGTATAAACGCACCACAGAATTATGGTCCCCTCTGTTAATTCTGGTTTTAGAAGCATGCTGTGCAAAGGGTTTTATTAAATCCTGGTCAGAGTCTGTGATAAATCCAATCTTCAAAAAAGGGGATCGTGAAAATCCAGCTTGTTATCGACCCATATCTCTTTTAGATTCGCTCATGAAAATAGCAGGAAGGGTAGTTCTGAATAGGCTTCAAACATGGGCAGAAGACATTTAAGCGATATTTTAAGCACGGTCCAATACGGTTTTAGGCAGGGGTGGGCACAAATGAGCAGGTCTTAAATCTCTGTATTTTAATGGGGAAGTATACCCAAGCTACAGCGGGGAAGTTTTATGTGGTGTTTGTCGACCTTACTGCCACCTTTGATTGCGTTGTCCATAACCAGATTGTGGAAAATCCTAGAGTACTTTAATGTTGACCCCGCACTGGTGCAATTTTTGAGACAATTATATGCGGGGGCCACAGCTAAGGTGAGGTATGGACTAAAAGAGGAATGCACAAAGCCATTCCGAATGGAGAGGGGCGTTAGACAAGGGTGTGTCCTGGTGCCGTTCCTTTTCACTCTATACACTAATGCCCTGAAAGAGGAACTAGCGACCAGGGTGAGAGATCCCCACAAATTAACAACAAGCTAATTGTCTGCCCCAATTCAGGTAGTGGAAATGCTTTTTTAAGGTTTATTATAGCAGTTCCTTGGAGCTTGTCTATAATTGCCACAGTGAATTGAGGATTCCTTACATTTCTGATGTAATTAAAATACAGACTATTTTGTTCTGGCATAGAGTCTGGACTACCCCTAGTGCAGGGTTGAATCGAGAAATGATGAAGGATCTATGAAGTTGGATCATGCTACAAAAATCTCTTGGTTGAATTATGTAAGAACATTTTTTAGTGATTTGAGTAGACCTGATTTTTATATTATCCCAGAAGCCATGTGTTCCATACCAAGGAAAGAGTTTAAAGCATTATGTCTGACACATCTTGAGTCCCTTAGAATTGCAGTGCAAATTAATATATGTTCGGTGATACAGCATCAAATGACCCTGGTTACACATTGTATTCAATACTACCTTGTGTGGTACACTGGTGGTAGACCTGTTCCCTGCCTCACTTACATTTTAAAGGGGCTGCCTTTTCATACTCACAAATACAATGAGACTAGTCCATTGTCATCATTGAGCCCTTGGAGCCTGGGCAAGTGTAGGAAGGACATTCTAGAACCAGATGTGGGGGGACCTCTAGACATTTCTCCCACCTTCACAATGAGACACTCAGACCCACTCTTTAGTACATTATTGGACTTGTAGAAGAATTCAGAAGGAAGGACATATATTTTAGAAGACTGCCCTGCTGCATGACATCTACCTCAGAGGATTGCCATGTTGCTTTCGGCCTGCCTTGTTTCTAAGAGGACTGCACTGCTGCTACCAGAGGACTGCCCTGCTGCATGAGGCGTGCACTGTGTCTCAGAGGACTGATATGCTGCTTGAGAACTGCCTTGTTCTTCAGGACTTTCCTGCTTGAGGCATGCCTTGCTGCTTTAAGGAGACAATAAGTTCAGGGACACAACAAGCTGCAGAGGCTCCTCTGCAACTGCCCAGCTGTCCTGCTACACTGGACCTGTCTGGACCTGCATTTTTACAAGCCTGAGTCCTGCTGGTCTCTGCTGGAGTTTGTTCTTGATACCCAAGAAGCGCCTCCCCAGGTCTTGCACCCTTGGCTGGCATCAGAGAGAACTTCTCCTGACATAACTGAAGGCTTCACCAAATCTGGTGTCATGAGAAGAGAAGCTCCACAAAGCCTCTCCACACAGCTGCAAGCCTCATCGGACCCGACACTATGGCCTGATTCACAGAACTAACTTAAGACAAAATCCTAAACTTACTACCATTTTGGTATTCACAGAAGGCACTTACTCATTTTGGTATTCACAGAAGGCACTTACTCATTTCGGTATTCACAGAAGTTAGGAGTCCTACATTTCGGACTCCTAAATGCCTTCTGTGAATACCAAAAGTCTTATAGTTAGGATTTTTCTCAATTTAGTAGTAGTAAAGTTAGGACTCCTAACTTTAGGACTCCTAAATGCCTTCTGTGAATAACAAAAGTCTTAAAATTAGGATTTTTCTCAATTTAGTAGTAGTAAAGTTAAGACTCCTAACTTTAGGACTCCTAAATGCTTTCTGTGAATATCGAAAGTCTTAAAATTAGGATTTTTCTCAACTTTACTACTACTAAACTGAGAAAAATACTAATTTTAAGACTTTCGGTATTCACAGAAGGCATTTAGGAGTCCTAAAGTTAAGAGTCCTAACTTTACTACATGCTAAATTGAGAAAAATCCTAATTTTAAGACTTTTGGTATTCACAGAAGGCATTTAGGAGTCCTAAAGTTAGGAGTCCTAACTTTACTACTCCTAAACTGAGAAACATCCTAACTTTAGGACTTTCGGTAGTCACAGATCTGCCATAGTTAGAAAAGAAGTCAAAGGTGAAAACGTAGGCACAAATGGCTGTTTTTTTCAACTCAATTTCCATATTTTTTTATTTCAACTATTACTTTCTATAGGAAAAAATTGAAGGATCTACACAATGACCTCTGGCTGAGTTCAGAATTTTGCCTAAGTTTCAGAATTGTATAGCTTTCAGGGATCCATTATTGGTTTCACACCCATTTCTACCACTAACTGTCCCAGTAAAATGCCTGTTCCTGACAGTTAGGAAGATGGTTAACAACACAAACCCTTTGCTTATACTATTCGTTGATACCATTTGAAGGGGAAAAGAGACACTTTTTTCTGCTGCACTTTTCCCCCGCAAAAAAACAAATTTTTGCTGTATTTTAGCTAATTTCTCAGTCCCCTTTAGGGGAAGCCCAAACTCTGGTTACCTTTAGAATGCTTACAATGTTGCAAATTTTACATGGGTACTTTATGTGGACAAAAAATTATGGAGTCCTTAGCACGAACTACACCAAACGGCCAATAAAAACGGTTTAGCACGGGGGAGTAAGCATGCACAGGAGTTATAATCACAAGCCCCCCTTTTATCTAAAATCTGCTTAAACAGGAGTGTAGACTCAGTTCTGGATTACAAGTAGTGTTGAATTCTTGTTTTGGTAAATCTTTTGCCAGGGAAATTTTGGTCAAATTTACAAGTCGAAAAGAGGTAGGAAAGAAGTAAAACATATAGTAATCACATACACAAACTCTGATACACCATGTAATCTGCCATTGCAACCTCCCCAGTTCGAAGTAAGCACCAGAAGTAGAGACCAATGGAAACAACCCCTCTGCATTATCAATGTTTTGGTAGGATGGCATTATAGTGACATAATACTGGTGCACATTAATGAAAATCTAATGACTTAAACACATTGGCTCTGACTATAGGTTGAGGTGCTATTTATTGCATCTGATGTACCACGGCTAATATACACCTATAACACCTATTACAAGTTGGAGGGTATTAAAATGCAGATTTTGGTGTTAAACGCATCAAATTACACATGAAAAGGTTATTACTATGGGGCTCATTTACAAACCCTTTGCATCAGCAGTGCATCACTTTTAATATGGGAAAAAGTGACGTGCCAGCAATGCAAGGAGCTTGTAAATAAGTCCCCAAATGCTTTTCCCCATTAAATTTCGGCAGGTTTGACCTGCCAAAATTAAACAAAGAGAGGTATTTAACGCATCTGCTAGCTATTGGATGTGTTAAATGCCTACCAACTCATAATTCTCACAAGTGCGTAAACTGAGGTTTCCTTATAGGTCGGAATATACAGACCAACTCGTAATCAGGGCCAAATTAACCAGTTGCTGATTATCTGGGTGATTTGGTGAGATACTTTACTAGTAGGACTAGTAGGGCTAAGTCTGCTTGTAAAGCATACCTTTTCCATGAAAAGTGGTACAGTTTTTTATTAGACATTCAACAAACAGGGTGCTCCCTCGAGTCAAAGCTCAAATGAATCTTAGCAGGATGCATAAAGAGCACATATTTTATTTTTAATGTATATGTAGCCAATTCAAGCTTTCAAAATAATGTGTTTCCATATGGCCTTCAGTGACATCCATATCGCATTTAAATGTGTTTGTTTGCACTGGAATGCTATTTTACATTGTTTTTCTCAATAAATCCTTCTATATATTCCTAATTTATTTATTGCCCCCGGGTGTTTTTAATAAAACGCTGCAATATTCATAACCATAGCAATTTTTGCAGGTGACTGAATGCTTTTTCAGTTTTAATGGCTTATTTATAACATTTCATGCAGGCATAGTTGAAAATTTGCTCTGATATGCGTGGAGTGGGGTAGTCTGTCCAAATCTCACCTTCTCAAAGCAGAAGCCCTGTTGTTTTTAATGCGAGAAATTTTGCATAAAATATCAATTTAAACAGAATATAAGCTGCACAGCAGGTCGGAACGTTTCGTCTTTTTTGTGGGTTTTCCTTTTGGAGTCCTTCAAATAAATTAAAGCAAAGAAATCCAAGAAGTAAATACACTCAAACTGATTAATGAAGAACCTCTCTAAATGTAAAAGGTATTTACTTGCATATAATGTTTTTCCGACAAACAGCGTCCAGAAAAGCCCTCCATTTGGTCCGATACCTGTGATGCTGGAGTCCTTCCTTACGACAAGCATGCGTGGCAGTAAAAGAGGCACAGTTACTACCAGCCTCGCTTCTCGTAAGCAACGACTATAAGTACAAAGTGTTTGTTAATGCACCTCTTGCAGGTTTTCAAAACATATCAATAAAAGGCATTGTCATTTACAACGCCAATAGCTCAACTCTTGCAAATGCGAGACCTATTGAATGGGAAATGCTTGTTAAACATGGGGACCGATCTTTACAAACTACTTTCACTTTGCAGTCATAGAAAGAAAAATTAAGCAAATGATCTGACAATCTTTCTTCGGTACATGAAGTGTGAAAGGAAAGCTGTAGGTTGTAATTTTTTGTAACACCCAACAACATTTGAGTCATAGTAAATGAGCTGTACACATTCAGCAGGTAGGAAAGCAAAAATTAAGCTAATTGTTTTGGAACCCAGAAATGTGCTGGAAACAAAGGGGCAAACTTACAAGAAAATTACCAATTGGCTGCACCTCACGGAGTTACTTTCAAAGCACAGGGATGCAACATATTTACAACAATATGTTGCATCTCTGTGCTTCCCCTTACGCTGACGCTCAAACTGCTGCCATGCCCGGGCACAGGCACTTTTGCACCATGGTGCAAGAATGCCTACATCGTGGGTAGATTGTTTTTGTTCAGGAAGGGGTCCCTTCCTGCACAAAAACAATCTGGAAAATGCAGTTTTTCAACTTCTATGTGTGCTGCATTAGCACACATAGAAGTTTAAAAACCCCATTGTTTCAATGATTGTTTATGTGCAGGAAGAGAACCCTTCCTGAACAAAATAATCATTAGAGTTGATTTCCTTTTTCTATGTGTGCTGCAGAAGGCAGCACGCCTAGAAAGAGGAAAAAAAAGCGAGGAGAAATTAAAAAATTTCTCTTTGTTGCACCTCCCTACGCCTCCCCAGGGGATCTGGAAATGTGTCTGGTACCATGGGTGTTGCGTGGGAACAGCCACAGCAACACCCATGGAACAACCCTTTCACGCAAAGTGCTGTGTGTAACGGGGCCATATTTACAAGGACAGGAAAAGTCACGCAAGGTGGCTTTCCTGTCCTTGTAAATATGGAGCAGTAAATACGCCACTGGTACGACACAAAAAGTGACGTACTAGGGATGCAGGGGGCTTGTAAATCTGCCCCAAAGACTGCAATAGGATCAGAACAAATCAAGACACTCTACTTGGTGATGCACAAATAATAAATGTTGACTGAAACACAATTTGTGCACATTATCATTTGTGTGCAATATAGTTTTATTAGTGCTGTATGTCTGTGGAAATTTAGCGACCATTTGAATCGAAAATGTGTTGTCTGTAAATGACAATGCGTTCCCACATGACGCTTTAGTTACATAAAAAAAATTACCCTTCTCAAGCCCATTAAAGCTAGGTGGGTTGGGAACGTTTGCAGTACTGAAACGTGGGTTGTGATTCTAAAAAGTTTGGAAATCACTTGTATCTTCTATAACCTAAGCTTTTGCTTTGACAAGACAGTTTTATTCAAGTCATTTTCAATGGAATGTTTGTTCCCTGCCCGCATTGTGGCTGTTCCTGTTTGTGGCTTGTGTCAGGATAATTCTAGTGCACCAGAAGAAGTTAAGCGATAGTGCATTTATTTGTGACAGAGGAATGCTCCATGTTTTATGTCTGCCACACACCTGGGCTCACACCACCCTGAAAGTTGATGGGTGACCAATGTCCCTTTGTGCAGCTGAAGGTTGGTTGTGCACCATCAGATAGATTTTTGCTAGTTCCAGATACTCTGCAACCCTCTTCTCCAGTGTAAAGCGCACTGAAAGAAGATATGAAAAGAGCCACTATACAAATGTAAGCAAAAATTGAATGGGCAAACCATGCTCAGCGGTCTCTGCAGACCATAATATGGGCTGCAAAACATAATTCACAATTTTCCATAAGGAAGCATGAACGAAAATATGAAAGACATGGAAAGGGTTTTGCAGTCATGGCTCTGGAGTAGCAGGGCAGGCACGGGTGCTGTATGGGCGGGGAGGAGGGATCGGAATTAAGTAAATTAATGTTAAAAAACTTACCTCTAGGCTGGTTCCCACGTCTTCTCCTCTCCTGCTCTCCTGCCTCCAACAGGAACAGGACGCAGGCAGCCGGGCTCCCTCCCATAAGCCAATTACAATGATGCAATTGCAGCGTTGTGATTGTTCTGAGCACTTGGACACTGCACTCAGCCAGGGGCTGGATGAGTGGGCATGTTCTCCATGCAGGCTGTAATGCAGCCTACATGGAGATCAGGTAAGTGTGCATGACTGGTTTGGGTGGCCCAAGAGGGACTACCAAACAGTCGATTCGATTCGATTCAAAATCTTTATTCGGATTGCAAGAAATCCATAAAAATACAGTTTAAAATACAGTTCAACATTTTTTTTTAAATTACAATAAATGTAATAAATGTTATAAAGTGCTTATCAATACAATTACAAAGTAACATATTTTCATTGTATAAAGTGCATAGGAGGTCAACAATCATGAAAAGTGCAAATAAATCAAGGACATTCCATAGTTTTGCGTACATTAAAAATAACTTTTAGGAAAGTGCTTGTGCGGAATATAAGTTCATCATCCTCTAATTTTAGGAGCATTAAGTAGGACTGATTCAAGGAGAGCGGTCTATGTTTTTTAAAATATGGGGCTAAAAACCATTTGATATATTTCATATAAAACTTACAGATAAAAAAGAAGTGTGAGTCATTTTGTTTACTGGCACCGTCGCAAGGGCACGGAATATTTCCAGATGTGCTGTGTCCCAGAGGGAAACAGAGAGAAAACGTAATAGTTCCGGCTCTCATTCTGAAGAGTACGGATCTTTCCCAATTACACTTTGGCAGTGTCAAATAGAATGGAAGTTGTTGGAAAAATAAACCATTGTTGGTATAGGACACAACAGTTTGTTTCCGCATCTCATCTGACAGTCTCTTTTCATTATAGGTGGCATATAATTCAAGTTGGACTTCCTTTTTATCATTACTCTTAATATGAGATGGATTATCAAAGAGATCGCCTCTGCCTATGCTAGACAAACTTTCCTGTGTAGCACGAAGCCATGGGATCCTATTCCATTTATCACAGGCTAAGCACTCCCTCAGGATATCCTGTGTTAAACTAGCATAGCCATTTGCCCAAATAGCCAACCAAAATAGTGCAGGCCTTGCAGCAATAAAATCACTGATGTACGGTATGTTCAACTCGGAGTGACAAATGTACCCCGATGATGAAATGGGGGCCCCCAGTAGTTTCCTACAGAGCCGATTCTCTTCTCTTTGTAATGTAGGAGTTTTTACTAACCCCCAGATTTCGGCGCCGTAGGTTGCCACAGGAGTACATTGTAGCCTGTATATCTTTAGGATTGCCTTAGTTGCTCCAATTTTCCTCGGTCTGGGAAGGGATAGGATTGAGTTTATGGCCTTTGAGAACTTGCCTGTAGCATGCGCAATATGCCCACGCCACAGGCCGTTCGCAGCAAAGACCATACCTAAGTATGGAAAAGTTTTAGTTGAGAGCAACTTATCAGCTCCTATCGTGACGGAATTTAATTGCCTGGCACCCGGCCCACAGGACATAATAAATGATTTATTAAAATTTACTTTAAGATCTAGGTTCCCCATATAGGAAGAAAAATCCCTGACTAATGCGCGTAGGGCATTAGGTGTTATTCCCATGAGCACAGCGTCATCCGCATACAAAAGACAGGGATTAGTAAGCCTCTTTTAATTTTGGGAACATCTAAAGTAGCCCTCTTCAGGGAGTTACTCAGGCCATTTATATAGATAATAAATAACAGGGGTGCTAAAACGCACCCCTGCCTCACACCTCTTTCAACATTAATTGGCCTGGAGACTGTGCCCTCCATGTCAATGTGTACTTGCGCCTTTATATCTTTGTGCAGGTAGGCGAGGAAATGTACCAGGGGGGCATCTAGGCCGTAGGACAAAAGAGTCGACCACAATTTTGACCTATTTACCAGGTCAAATGCGGACGATAAATCCATAAATGCAAGGTAAATGGGCGATGCCTTGGCTATGTTGTATTTGCTTATTAAAAGATTTAAATTTAGGCATTGTTCGATAGTCCCAACCTTACATCTAAAACCCATTTGACAACGGTCTAGTACCCCCATTTCCTCAGCCCAGTCATTAACTCTATTGTACAATACCCTACCCAAGATCTCCAGTGTGTTGTCCAAGAGCGAAATGGGCCTGTAATTTACAGGGTCAGATCTTTTGCCCTTTTTATAAATGGGCACAATTATGCTCGTGGACCAGGTTGCAGGTATTGGGACAAACAGGAGACTATTAAAAATGTTTGCAAAAATTGGTCCCAAGAGTTCCGGCTTATACTTGATTATATCTATTGGGAAGCTGTCAGGCCCAGGTGCCTTTTTACCAAGGCTCTGATTAATGGCCACGGTGACTTCCCCCATGGTAATTTCTAGAGATTCCAGTATTCCTGGGGCATAATCTCCTATGGCAGCTCCCGGGCTAGCATATATTTTGGAAAAATGCAATTCCCATTGCTCACTTGCTATGGTGCAGCTAGTTGGAGTTAGCTGCTTACTTATGTCCCCCATCTTTTTAACAGCAGGCCAGAAAGTCGTACTGCTCCCTAGTGCAGCAGCAGTTGTTAGTGCCTCCCATTGCTCAGCTAATAAAGCCGCCTTCCTTGATCCTATAGCTGTTTTATAATTTTGTCTAGCAGCCCGTACATCCCTTATACTTCTAGGTTTACAGTTTAAAGCCCTACGAAGGGCTTTGTTAGCTGCTGAACAATAACAATCAAACCACCTTGGCTCAGGGGCAGTCAATTTAGTAGGGAGATTTTATAATATAGCAGAGTGTGGCAAAATCTTTTACTACCCTCTGATGGTTCCCGTCATCAAAAGAGCAGGAGTCGACTAGCGAGCCATGGTTATTCATAATTGTATTTGTTATTTGACTACTATCTACCCCTCGCCATTTTAGTCTTAAATTATTAGTCGAGACCATGATGTCCCTAGCGAGCAAAGTGCGAGCAAAGGCGTTGGAGAAACCTAGACCAATGTTTACCTCCAAGGCATTATGGTTCCCGAAGGCGGTCTCAAGAACCCCAGCCTTCTTGACTCTATCTATTAGGTCAGAAGACATAAAGATATAGTCCACTGTGCTAGAGAATTCTCGTCCTCTAAAGGTTGGGATGTAAGTAGGTGGCTCGTTTTTATTGACGTCCATTATATCTGTTAAGATATGTTCATTAATAAAACATTCTAATTCTTCACCGCGTTTGAAAGCCCTGTCTATTTGTGTGTTATCCATTTTAGATTTTGAGAACTTCGCATTGAAATCTCCTGCAAGAATTGTCCTAGTGCTCACCTGGTTATGAGAATTTTCCGCTATTTTGGATAATTCTCCGAAAAGTTCTATATAGTTCTTATTCAGAGTTGAATTAAAATCATTATTATAAAAGTTAATTAAATAATATTGGAAGCCTACGGGTATACTCAATTATCTGAATGTTTGCACTTTTAGAAGGGATCAATTTTATAGACCCCCCTATATTTATCTTAAACCCGATTAGTAGACCTCCAATCGGGCGGCCAAAAACAGACTTTTGGGCCTTAATACAATGACAATGAAAACCCTCTATATGCACCGCAGTTGTCGCCCAGGTTTCCTGCAATAGTATTATGTCCTTATCCGAGATAACCTTTAGCCATTCCGAGTCAGAGACCCTTTGCTGGAGTCCTGCAACATTCCAGCTTATGATTCTAAGTTCCTTATTTGGCGCCTGTGAGTGTTGTCTGCCCCTATTTAAGTTAGTGTCCTGAGTACTAATGTGACAACCCGGGTCTTGAATCCTCTGTGCCATAGGGGTTGGCATGTTCTTCCTTTTCTTGGGACAACATGTGGCCCGGTACGCTAACTGAGCCCTGAACTAGTGTAAGGTGTGCCTCATCTATTTGTATACTTCCCACCTCAACCTCGCTACTGATTTTTTCCCCAGCGCTGACATCTGTTATAGTATTTTGTGGTTCAATTAGTGATGGGAGTCAGTCAACCATATCCAGGCTGTTGAATCTGTTAGATGTAGGAAACCCCCAAATAGCGTCCCATGCTGGAAGGCATCTCTGATAGTTTCTGTAATTATTATGCCTGTGGTCATTTCTCCCCCATTCTCCCCAGTTGTTTCCTAAATTCCTCTGCCCCACCTGAGACCATCCTTCATCCAATCCATGGTCGTAACGTTCTTGTCTAACATTCCCCCTTGGTGGATAAAAATATGAAAGATGCCTTGTCTCGATGCCCTCGTTGTATCCCTCACTAACCCAGGAGCAGATATAGTCCACTGTGCGGGGGTCATCGAAATTAATGATTACACAATCACCTTGTACTTTCTTTTTCTCATGGCCTACCCAGGGTACTCTCCGTACTGTCAGGATTTTACTTGCACAGTATGGTGGTAAGGGCCTATTATTGCTCAACCAGTGGGTAACTTTGTTTAGTAGGGACCATGATGGCTCATCTATGTTATCCGGGGTCTCTGGGACTCTCGTCATCACTACCACATAAGGACTTGAGCCTGGGGGGAGGTTGGCGGCAAATCTTCCTTTCTTCTCTTTATGCCACTCCTTTTCCTTATTTCCCTCATTAACTTTATCTTTCCCATTAGTAGAGCTTTCCCCCGGGTGTTTTTGGTTATTATCTTGCAATTTTGCAGTTGGGGTGGGTACTGTTGGTTTTATTACCAGGTCCTTAGCCGTTGAAACTGCCTTAGGTTTGGTAGTGATGGTGGGGGCTAGCATGGTTTTTAAAGCTGGCTGGACAGTTTTTTGGGGAGGGGGACAATGTTTTGTTTTCACAGGGGGGCCTCTAATTATAGTTCAGTTAGTTGTTTTTCTGTCAACCTCAATCGTGCCTCTATAGTGGCTAGATGGGCACTCACAAGTTCCCCAACCTTCATTATTAGTTGGCTGTTAGAGGTACAATCTTTACATATCAAACCCAGACTAGACATTTCCCCTAAGCATGCAGAATCTGTAGTCCCTTTCTTATTCCCTTTCTTAAGACTATTTGCTGAGCCCTTCCCCTGCTTTTTCTGTACCTGGGGGTTTCCCCTGGGGATAGTTGTATTTGTATCTGAACTTTGGGGTGGTCGTTTCTGTATGGCCCCCTCCCTTAAACCTCTCAAATTTCTTGAAATGGTGGTTAAGTCATCCAGAGTATTACTGGTGACAGTGGGTGTATCAGGGATGGGGTTTGCAACTACCCGGTCCAGGTTTGTAGTCGGGGTATCATTGACAATGGAACTACTTACAATGTCAATATTAGAGGCAACTTGAGATGCCTCTATCATGATAGATTCCGGGACTATTACAGGACTTGCTGTTGGAATTGACTCAGTCACCATACCCAGTTCTGTATTAAAATCATCTGTCAGGTCTAAATTGGGTGATTTTTCCAGACTCAACTGTAATTCCGACAGTGACTGGGTTGCAGATAAGTCTACAGTGTTAGGCATACTATGTATTTCCACTATTACACCAGGCGTAACATGCGTTGCAGAGTCTCGATAAGGTGTTTTAGCTGAGGCTAGCAAACCCAATGACGACATTTTCGCCTCTGCCAGTTCTAAGGAAACGCGTCGTTCCAATAAGGATATTCCATGGTCTATTGCCTCAGTTTGCTTTCGTAATGAAATTGTCAATGGGACCAGTAACCTTGGCTCCTCCAGCTGCAGTTTTACTCCGGCTACCCCTTGTAGACATGGTAGCCGTTATTTATCAAGCGGGAGGTAATGTGTTACAATGTATTAACGAAAAGTGAATACTTATCTTAAAGATGGAAATCACATAATTTAGAGTCACAAAATCCAGATGAAAGGGGGGGGGCCCGTCCCGTCCCCGATCGTCCCCGGACGGCCACAGACGGTCCCGCCCTTGTCCCGGGCTTCTCCCGGTCGTTCCCGCACGCTTCCGCGCAGCGGGACTAATCTGGTTTGTTTATAGGATCAAAGTGTGGGAGGGGGAGGAGCCTGCAGGAGGAGCTGCCCAGGTGAGTTGAGTGAGTGTGGGCGGGCGCTCCTGGGACAGGTAGTCCTGCGCCTCCGCCTGCTCGCAGCCCTGCAGATTCAAGGTGCTTCGATTCGCTCCAGCGCCCAAATGTCTATCACGAAGCTGGAAAGCGCCTCCCACACGACGCGGGACCCGCGCAGCGGGTACCGCTAGTTGCTATACAAAACGTAGGGAAACAGAGTCTAATCTCCTGCCGCAAAGGAGCTGTCTGCCAGGAAAATGAGGAAGGTGATCCGCCAAGTATACCAAACAGTCATTGCGCACTTAGGAGTGGGCAAACCACTCCTCCCCTGCACTGCTCAGAGAGCAGAGCAGCCCCGCCCACCCCCGCCTTCCACAAAGCTGCTGGACAGGTAACATAAAATTAAAATAACCCGAAGTTATTGTCATTTTATGTTTCTCTCCTTCACACTGCTACGATGCTCCTCCATCATAGCGGAGGAGCCGCCACCGGGGTTTTGAACAAAAAAAAGCTCCCAGTGTTGTGCTTTCTTGAAAGTTCTCTTGCAATGTGCTATGCGGAGTTTACAGCTTGCAGACTGCTGCCTTAGATGCCCCCCTCCATAAAAAGGCTGCACTGAAAGCAAAAGTATGAGAATGAGTAAGCACTGGGACAAGGCTGCACCGTGCCTCAGTGAATAAAGAAAGGAGTTCTCAAACTACACGGGTAAAGAATGAAACTGCAGGGAGACTGTAATCATCCAGTGCTCCGCTGTCTTGAATGGAAGTGAGCTATCGGTACCCAGAAGGAGTCAGGATGCAGCAAATATGATGGGCACTGGAGGGAACCTAAGGCAAGCAGCAGGTGAGCATAAACAAAAGGTATTACAGACAGCGCATGTGCTACAGGCCCACATGCATCATTGTTTCATTTTGCACTTCCTAATTTGCGATTTTTAGGGAATCGCAAATTAGGAAATGCAAAATGGGATGCATGTACATTTTCTCAAAATATTTGAGAATCGGTAAAAATCGCAATTTTTACCGATTCTCAAATATTATGCGATTAGCAAAGTGCGAATTCGCAATTCCCATTCATTCCTATGGGCTAAAATGCCCATAGGAATGAATAGGAATTGCGAATTCGCACTTTGCTAATCGCAAATCCTGATTGCATTTCAAGGGTGGAGAGGGGGGTTCAAATGACCCCCCCTGCACCCATGAAATGTTGTTTTCGCATCATGTTGCACACACACATGTCCTAAGGACACGTGTGTCCGTAACATGAATGTGTAAAAAATGCTTTTGCAGCGTTTTTAACACTTTTTGCAAATTTACCGAGTGGTTCCACCACTCGGTAAATTTGACACCCTAATTGCGAATTCGCAATTATAAAAGTAATCATGCATTGCTTTTAAGAAATCGCAAATTTGCGATTTCTTAAAAGCAATCGCATTTTTAGAAATCGCAAAAATGTGCGATTTCTAAAAATGCTTGATGCATTCCAAAAAGCATTTTTGGAATCGCAAAGGGCCGATTTTAAGGAATCGCACCGTTTGCGACTCCAAAAATGCTTGATGCATGTGCCCCATAGTCTCGACCTAAAAAGAAGTCTTTCCGTCTCTAATCCATCATTAATGAGAAGACTCGCATGACTTGAGGATTTGAGGTTCTTCGAAATACTGACTGTCTCATGTATAAACCCGAGGCATAATTAGTAGTGGAAAGGGGTAAAATGTTCCTCCTGACACAGGGGTTCTACCCTTCAAGTTCCAGTGAGAATCAAGAAGAATATTCAGAGCAGCCTGTAAAATGGCTGCGTGGGGAAAGGATCGCACAAGCGGGGAAAAGTGATTGCAAGGCGAAATGGCGTGGAGAGCCAGAAAGAGTGTGGGGTAAGGGGACATGGTGAGATTGTAAACATTATCCCCTTTGCGGTCTGCTAATGATGCAGAATGGAGAGGCAATGAGGAGCAACTCAACTGGCAGTTCGGGTATTTGTAAAAGAATAAAAGGGCTCTTGGAGGCGGAATTTTGGTGTAATGAAGGAGTGGTAGATGAAATGTTATTGTGATAAATTAACACACTGAACACTACTTTCGTGGTTCGTGGTCATGGGCAACACATGGCTGATACATTAGCACTTGTGGTCTTCAGGCTCACTTATTTATGGAAACAGTTTTTTGTTTGGAATTCGAGAATAACCTTTGGCCATCCTACTGAGATTTCAGTCTGTAGCCAGTCAAATTCATCTCAACTTGTCAATTCGATCATCTGTTGCGTTTGGGGGGATGGGGCAGATACCGCGGTCACCATGCTAACTGTCTTTTAAGCAAAGAGTCTAATGTAGGACAGTAATGTATTTTATAATGCCTACCTATGAGCAGGCATCACCTTTTTGGCCTGTGCTTTCCATACATCTACATCCCAATGAAAGACGGATTACAAGTGCCCAGAAGTAAGTGTAAGTAGTAAGGTCACTCACTCTCATATCTTGCCCTCTTTTAAATCTAGTGTGCCCCAATGCAATGTCAATTCATAATTGTCCTCTCTACACAACATACCTCATTGCAATAGTTCTCTGTTTGTGGTTTTGCTTCAATACCAATATTTCTTTAATATGTGATCACTATGCTCAATACATACCAAACATATAGCATTGCATCACATTACATAACATACCATGTACTCTCTCATTTTGGAATATTGTGAAACAGTATTTTTGTAGTAGCTAAAGGACTGCTTCCAACAAATAAACTGGAAAGACCTAGAAGTAATAGAGGATTAACAATAGTATTTTTCTTCTAGTGCCTGCATTTCTTTAAGCAGAAATGTGGCATTGTTTATCTAAAATACAGGTGGTTCGTTACAATACAACCCAGTTTCGATAAAATATACACAGAAGTAGTAGTTACTTCGGGCAAGACATGTCTGCATATACTAATCATGTGTGCAATAAAGGCACAAGTACGTGATCTGGTTTTGATTCTATTAAACATGAGTTATGTACAATTTTAATGGAGCCCACTGGATTTTTTTCATAAATCGGTGTAGACAAATTACTTGTGGTAAGTCTCCAAGCCCAAATAATTGCATATAAAAAATCGGGAAACTAATCAATATTCGAAAAACATTACACATTAAGATTCATGCATCATTTCCCAAATCCCATCTAAATGGGAGATCGGTTGTTTATATATTTTTTCAGAAGAATTCCTGTAACATTAATTTCCTGGTCCTGTGAAAGGTTCCATAGAGCTAACTTGCACACCAAATCCCACCAGGTAAATTTGTTATTTATTTTTTTTACAATAGATTTTTGGTTTACAATGAAGGACCTGATTACGAGTCAGGTGAAGCAATATTCCGAGGTTTGGAAACTGCTGTACCTGATCATGAAGGAACTGGCTTCACACATTCAGTCTTTCTGGGTGTAGGAACACCATACTTGATTTTATCGGGTGGAAATTTTGGGTTGAAAAATTGCATGAGACTTTAGCTGCAACAACAGCAAAGCTGTCCTCTGCCACTTTGGCAATGTGGTGCTGGGGTGGAGCTTGCAGTGCTAAAACCCACCAAATATATACTTTCCCTTTCCCTTCTCTATCCTTTCATCACTTTCCTCTCTTCACCCTGCCTCATAGAGACGATGTTGCTGCTATTTACCACTTTATCTGAGCAGGTGGCTCATGATAGTGTTAAATCACCAGAATAGGGAATATTGTGTTGACCAGCAGTTTCCTGCCTGCCAGAGTCTTTTCTAACATCGGTCTGGGGTGGAAATTTGCTGTATTCTAATTGGCTGTCAACACTCCAAATCAGGAAGTGTTGGCAGCCATCTTGTGCCTCAGTGTAACTGATGCAGAACCCCCCCCCCAAAAAAAAAAACATTGCAAAACGCAAAAAGGGGGCAGGGTAGAAACACCCTGACCTCCTAGTCCTGCTCAGATGGTCCCACAAGGACCCCAGAGACCAACAAAAAAAGTTTTTAAAAAAATTCTGCAAAATCCACGCAGGGTGCGCGGATCCTGTTGATCAAAAGGCGTGGCATAGAGGAGGCAACGCACTAAAAGAGCGCTTTCCGGTACTGCAGTGCGGGTTTTGATCAGCAGTTCCTTGTCTACCAGACTCTTTCCACACATCTTTCCACACATTGGTATGGGGTGGCCCCCGGGCGCATGTCTGGGCGAAGACCGCGCCCGTCTGCTTCCGTCATTGACCGGAACAGGCTTGGCAGGGCCACCCTTTTGAGAATTGCTCTTCAGTCTTGGTGAGTACCCCATTTATTTGCTGTTTGGACCAAACAAGTAGATGCCAAGTATGGGGAAATGCGTGTGTACATGGGTGGCTCAAGTCACTCCTCCTGCTCCTAAAGTACCCTCAATTGATAAGATGCTCCAAAGGGAGATCAGCAGGGTCGGATTGGGATCACAATTTGGCCCGGGCACTGGCAAAAAAAGTGGCCCACATTCACGGGCGTGGCCCACTTTCACGGGGCTTGGCCCACAGTCACGGGGCAGAGGTACAGAATGACTTAAGTGTCAGAGCACAGCCTCCACAACATAAGAAAACCTGAGGGGGAGGCACTAAGGAGAATTTAATTAAAATTAAAATTTTGCATCAGAAAAGCTGTGTTAAAAAATACGGACATGTTTTTATAAAGTGTCATCTTTCATTATCATGTTCCCTTTGCAAAATCATAAAGCGTGAACAAATGGTTATTTTTTATAGTTGTTTTTCCATTTGACAGTTTAATATAGTGTGAATTCAGCCCAAGATAAAGGCTATTTCAGTTCTATTTATGAGCACCAATTATGTACTACAAGATCCTATTTTTTATTTAAGGGCCTGGGCGATGAAGTGATCTGCCCTGAATCACAGGCTGTTGAGCAGTTGCTGGGACTCAAACCTGATTCACCATCTCTTCAACTCTGCAGTCAGGCCACATATGCCTATGCACACACAAGGAATGAAAGTGGATACTGTTCCTGTATTTGTATTTGTATTTGTATTTTGGTATTTATAGAGCGCAACTATCGCTCCGGAAGGAGCATCATGGCGCTGGTTAGATAGTATGCATACAATTACAGAGGCGGGGTTAGATGGCGGCCATTACATATTCATCTGGGAGACTGAAGATCCATGTTTTTAGTTGCTTCCTGAAATGGATTTCTTTAGTCAGTGACCTGAGGTTGTGGGGCATGGAATTCCATGCTCTAGAGGACATATGGGTCAGGGTTTTCCCACCTTTGGTTTTTAAGTTGAATTTGGCAAGTTTTAGCAGGTTATTGTTGGAGAATCGTAGGGTCCTCAGGGGGTTGTAGTGGGGGTAACGTTTGGTTAGATATTTGGGGCCTGTGCGGTTGAATGCCCGGAATGCGATGATTAGGATCTTTAAAAATATCCTTTTGTGCAGAGGCAGCCAATGGAGGGTTCTCCGAGCGGTTGATGCTGAGGACCTCCTGGGGAGTTTTAGTACCAGTCTGGCGGCTGAATGTTGGACGCTCTGCAACTTTTTTAGTGTTGTTTTTTTCACTCCTGCCATTAGACCATTGCAGTAATCTAGGCGGGCGAGGATTAGTGCGACTGCTACTGCCTTTCTTGCGTCAGTTGGTAGGAAATCAAAGAGATTTTATAATCCCGAAGCAGCTTCCTGCCACATTCCTGACGTGTTGGTCAAAAGATAGGTCAGTATCGAATATGACTCCGAGGTTTCTTGCTGTTGTAACGGTCTGGGGAGGAGCGGTGGAGTCCTCTGGCCACCATAGGCTAGGACAGAAATTGACATTTTTCCCCATAGGGAGGATTTCTGTCTTGCTGGCGTTGCATTTGAGGTGTTTTTTTTCCATCCAGTGGAAAACGTCCTTCAGGCAATTTTTAAGATTTTGTTCGGCATTCGTTGAGTTTTCATCTAACGGGACTATGAGTTGGGTATCATCGGCATACAATGTAACAGGTATGCCGAATGATTCGATCAGGGAAATGAGAGGGATTAAGTAAACGTTAAAAAGCAGGGGGCTTAAAATGGAGCCTTGTGGTACTCCAGAGCGAATCTTTTTCTCTTCTGAGCTGAAAGGTCCTAGTGCGATGGATTGTGATCTGTCTGTTAGGAAGGATGTTATCCACTCCAGAGCCACGTCGGAGATACCAATATCCTTTAGTCTGTCCAGTAGTATAGAGTGCGAGATTGTGTCGAACGCTGCTGTGAGGTCCAATAAAATCAGCACGGCGTTCTTTCTATGGTCCTGTAGTAGTTTAATGGAGTCAGTCAGTTCAATCAAAGCTGTTTCTGTCGAGTGCTGAGGACGGAAACCTGATTGTTGGGGATGGAGGATGTTATAAGTTTCTAAATGGTTTTTTAGTTCTCTGTAGACCATCTGTTCCGTAATTTTTCCCAGGACTGGGAGGAGTGAGATTGGGCGAAGATTGGTAAGGTCTGAGGGGGATTTATTCAGCTTTTTCATTAAGGGCTTTACGATCCCTTGTTTCCATTCTCTAGGAACTATGCCTGTGCTAAGGGAGGCGTTTACTATCTTATTTATGATGGGATTCACTACTTCAATTAGCTGGTGGAGAATTCTAGGGGGACAGGAGTCAGAAGGAGCTCCTGATTTGCATGCTAGAATTACTTCACGGGTTTGGGATAGACTGACCTGTGAGAACGTTTTTAAATTTCCAGTTGTTTTTTCTGCTTGTTCCGAGAGGGTGGAGGTCTGAGAGACTTGGTATGGGGGAAAGTCTTTCTGAATTAGGTTGATTTTCTCTTCAAAGAAGTCCGCTATTTGATTGCAGAATTCTTGGGAGGGAGGTATTTCGGGCTGTAGCGCTTTGGGGTGAGTAAAAGTGTTAACTATTGAGAACAATGTTTTTTGTTTTTGTTTATCCTCCTTGATGGCTTTGATGTAGAATTCTTTCTTGGCGGTTTTTATACTGGAGTGGTAACTCTTCCTTAGCTGGATATAAGAGTTTCTATCCGTAATGTCGTAAGTTTTACGCCAATTACGTTCTCCTTTTTTGCACAGTAGATGGGCCTTGGCTAATTCTGGCGGGAACCAGGGGGCATTTATCTTGCCTCTTTTATCTGTTTTCCGGGCGCGTTTAGGTGGGGCGCGTACTTTGATCTCATGCTGCATCCATTTATGGAAGGGTTTAGAGTCGTGTTCTACGTCACCCGTCAGACTAGGGATCTGAGTCTCAATGATAGGCTTGAGTTTGAAAGTGTCCTCTACCGTTTTCCAGTTGACGTAGTTCTCTGGAAGTGAACTGGGTTTGGTTAAGTTCTGAGGGCGCGGGGTTCTAATGAAGAATGGGATCAGGTTATGGTCTGTCCAGATTTGTGGAACAGGAGTTTTGGTTTCTAGAAGGGGAAAGTTAGTGCAAACCCCGTCTAGTGTATGTCCGGCTAGGTGAGTGGGTTGCTTAACCCTTTGCTGAAGGTTAAAAATTTCCAGGGTTTGATGAAATTTTAGTGCCTGAACGTCAGCTTTGGAGTCGAGGTGCAGATTAAAATCGCCCAGGAGAGTGAAGTGTGGGTATCGGGTTAGGAGCTGACCTAGAGCGTCACTAAGAGTTTCTAGAAATCTAGTTGCAGTGCCTGGGGGGCGGTAAATAAGTCCTCCTGAAAAGGAAGAGGACTCGTTTAGTTTGATAGAAAAACCAAGGCCTTCAGCTCCTTGCAGGGAGTCAAGGGTGAAGGTATGGCATTTGAAGAGGTTGCGTAGCAACAAAGCTACTCCTCGCCTCTCCCCTTCAGTCTGTCTTGCCTGAAAATGGTGTAGCCTTGTGGGAGGGCTGTGGCTAAGTCTGGGTTACTGTTATCAGTGAGCCAGGTTTCAGTTATAAGAAGGCAGTCAAGGTCTAACTCCAGGATGAGATCTTTTATGTCTTGGTTATGGCTACACATAGAACGGGCGTTAATCAACCCTCCTTTAAAGTGTGGATTGTTGTCTACCGGGTCTATTTGGGGAACTGTGGTCTTGGACGGGGAGGAGGTCCACCTGCACAGCCTACAGCTGAACGGCCCTTTGATGGTATTCATGGCGACCTTACAAGTACAGTTGTTACCAGTGTGTAGGCTTTGAAGAAAGTTGGCCTAGTAACTTACTGTGGGGAGTACGTGTCCAGAGTTTCCTGCGCCTGTCGCGGTCTTGGCGCGGATGGGCGCAGACGGGCTTGCCTTAGGCGCACCTTCGGCGCACAACCGGCGCTCCCGCTGCGCTCGTCCGCTGCGCTTCCGGTGTAAGCACATTTTAGTATGCAGGGAGAGGAGGTGGGGCGGAAAGGGCGTGGCCTAGAAAGGGGCGTGGCCTGTCTCGTGGCCGGGAATGGCAAGTGTCTTTGGCGGCGCGGCAGCGCTAGGATCCGCTGTGCGTGCCTTAGACAACAGTTGAAGTGCTCTCACTAGCTTGTGAGTGAAGTTAAAAACACAGTAAATCGTGACAATAACAAAATATCAAGTTTTTAAAAAGGTGATGCGCGAGTGCGCCTTCCGGCTTCCGCCTCAGAAGGTTGTTAGCAATCTATCTGGTTTAGTCGCTTGTTTTCAGCGGCTATTTAAGGCGACGGTGGGCGTGGCCTAGAAAGGGGCGTGGCCTGTCTTGTGGCCGGGAATGGTGAGTGTCTTTGGCGGCGCGGCAGCGCTAGGATCCGCTGTGCGTGCCTTAGACAACAGTCGAAGTGCTCTCACTAGCTTGTGAGTGAAGTTAAAAACACAGTAAATCGTGACAATAACAAAATATCAAGTTTTTAAAAAGGTGATGCGCAGGTGCGCCTTCCGGCTTCCGCCTCAGAAGGTTGTTAGCAATCTATCTGGTTTAGTCGCTTGTTTTCAGCGGCTATTTAAGGCGATGGTGGGCGTGGCCTAGAAAGGGGCGTGGCCTGTCTTGTGGCCGGGAATGGTGAGTGTCTTTGGCGGCGCGGCAGCGCTAGGATCCGCTGTGCGTGCCTTAGACAACAGTCGAAGTGCTCTCACTAGCTTGTGAGTGAAGTTAAAAACACAGTAAATCGTGACAATAACAAAATATCACGTTTTTAAAAAGGTGATGCGCGAGTGCGCCTTCCGGCTTCCGCCTCAGAAGGTTGTTAGCAATCTATCTGTGAAGGACACAGGGCCAAGGTGACAATGGCCTACAAGCTGAGCAACTAAAAAAACAGCAAGGCCCCTTTCTGTTACCAAATTATTCGGACCCTCCCGCACAGGAGCACCTGAAAAGCAGGGAGGCCCCTGCTATTAGTCAATTAATCAGCCCTCCTCTGTTTTCTACGGCCTCTGGTCAATGTCCTGGCAGGGGAGCACATTACACAGCTGCTGGGTCATTCATGGTAGCCAGTGGGAGGCTGAGATGAAGTTGGTGCTAGTTGAAAACATCCACCTGGCCCCCAAAGTGAGAGCCATTCTTCCTGCCCACTATACCCTGAATGTAAAGGGTTGTGGGCGAGGTGTTAGGACAAATACTGTTTCTGGGCTTCGTGGTCCCCAGGGGGGCCGGGTTGAAAATGGCCCAAAGGCCTAAGCAACACCTGGCCCCTAGGGAGGCCGATTCTTGCACACAATCACCCCTCCCCAGTCTACCCTCAGCGTGAATGTGTTGCAGGGCAGGGGGTGAAGGAGAGGCGACAGCTGATAATCGCTGTAAGGACGCCCAGCGAAGCTGCTTTCCTTTCTCTGTCTTCTATCTCAGTGCCCTATGTGGGCCGGATTTTTTCTCCCTTTTCCCAGTCCACAGAAAGCACTTTCTGTGGACTGGGAAAGGGGAGAAAAAAACGGCCCACAGAGGGCACAGAGGCACTGGCCCTTCGGCCAATGCCCGAGTTCCCGCAGTGAAAATCCGCCCCTGGTGATCAGAGTTATTGCCATTGAGACTGAACTGACTGAAAGAAGACTTTCATTGGAAGGTGGGGTCCACGTCCTTAATTCTGTCCCTACAATCACAACCTTTCCAGTGGATGCTGCTGATGCTCGATCTTTAGTCCAGCCTGATGTTGACTTTCAGCTGACGGGTACGGACGCTTCAAAAGACGCCGAGTTAAAGAAAACCCAGAGGCCTAGATCGCAGTAGAAAGAGCTTCAGCGCCAACTAGTGGGCATTCTACGGAATCGCGAATTGCACAAAAGCAATTACTAGGCTTGCAGTATAGGAAAAAGGAACGGCTGTGGCTTGCGATCAGCTCAGGGAGAAAGGCAACTAAATAAATAAGTGACTTGTGGAAAAAAAATAATATATATATATAAAACAAGGAGTAGGCAACAATGTATGTGCACATAAAGAAGGAGTGCCTCCCATGAGAGAAGTGATGTGCTACACAATCCCAATGGTTGCCTGCCAACAACACAAGCACAGAAACACTGATGCAAGCCTCTAACAGTAAATGGCTACCACGGCAACCAAAGCAGCAAGCCCATAAAATGGAGAAGGGCTGTGAGAGACACAGTCAGGACTAATGCTGAGTGTAACACACACCCCCCCCCCAGTGACAGAATATCACTACAGCAGCAAAGAGCCCCATGGACTGCAAAGCTGCACCACATGAAACTGACCAAGCGCAAGAGCACTGCCACACCAGAACGCCACCAAGCAGACACGCAGCCAAGACTGCATGGCCCCCCACACAAGCGTTGCCTAGAGACTGATAGAGAACTACCTGCTGGCAGGTGGTTACTCGCAAGAAGAGAGGAACGCGCCACAAAGCACGAGGAAAGTTTGCAGTAAAAGACTACTAATGGCAGCAACCTGCCCGCCGTCACGTCCAAAGAATTAAAAAAGCCATCACACCGCCGAGGAAGAGAAAAGTTAATGGCGCAGGAGCGCGTCAGAAGCCCAAGAACGTGACAGAATCAAAGAACGGCGACAGAAACCCCAGAAGCGCGCCAGGAGTGCAGCGACTCCTCACAGGATATTCAAGAGAACGCGCGACAAGTGCGCCCACGAAAAGAAGTTTACAAGAATCGCAACCAGCACCAAACAGAAGAAGCAAGACCAGAAGAACGTCAACGGAGTGGTGACGCAACCCTCCAGAAGCATCTACGCCACGCCAGAAGAGGAGACAGCGATGCCTAGTGGCCACAGGCCATCGCTGCAGCAGAATGGCAAAAGCAGGAACACCCCCACACGAACCAACGATGGTTCTAGAACCCAGCACCAGGAAGTGCAAAAGCGCATGACGCAAATGCGCAGCAGTGCGGCCAGCACTAGCCCAAAGCAGCAAGTCACAAAGAAGACACGAAGAGCGCACCCAGTTGCGCACTGAAGCAATCAAACAGAGATGAAAAGAAAATGGTTGCGCAGTCAACCCACAGGATTGAAGAATCCGCACAACAGCAACACGACCACTCAGCATGGTCACCAAGCACCAAGAAGCTCAGCACCACGAAGCTTACCTGCCAGACCTCGGCAGAAGGGACCAGCACGAGGTCCACGAAGTTCGGACAAGGCGCGGTCCGAGGACCTGGACCCACGAACTTCAACCACACAAACTAACGAAAGCAACAGGAAGATGATGTGAAGGTCGTGACGCTAACTCTGGAAGTGAGTGACAAGAAGACAGTGTCCTAGAACTAGGACAAGACGAGGAAGACACGTGCAGAGTGCGCGCGCAGCATGAGGAAGCCTGGCCAGAGAAGATGAAGAAAAGGGGACCAGGGTACGTTGCGAGAACAGGAGAAGAGAGGAAGAAAGATCGGAGTGGCATGCCGCCACCGAAGAAAGGAGGAAAAGAAGAAAGGAGAAACAACAGAGTGGCCACTGCCACTAAGAAGAAAAGAAGGAAGAAGTAATCTGAGTGGCACGACTGTCAGGGTAAGAAGAAGGAAGAAAGAACAGAGTGGCCGCCGCCGCTAAGAAAAGAAGAAGGAAGCCACCCATGCGGAAAGAAGGAAAGGGACAGGCACTGGAACACCTGAGTGCAATGGAAGACAAACCTGGCAAGAACACTGGCAGCGCAGACCAAAGACAACCACCTACGAGCCATCCATCCACATGGCGAACGCAGAAGAGAGCAAGATAGACTGTTGGCGACATCTACCTCTGGGGTTTGAGCGGAAGATTGGATGGCGAGACTACTCGGTACTCCGGAAGTGGAGGACCTGACCTACCTCACACCAGCCCATGGCAAACCAGTATCAGAAGCCTCGAGGGACTCTGGTGGCAGCAAGTCCCGCACGAGAGACAGACCTACTGAAGCACGTCTGCAGGACCCAAGAGGATGCAAGCCTCGCGAGCAATGAAGAGAGTCGACAACTCAACCTTCAGGTGGAACTAGGACACGACGGTGAGGCTCGTGGAGCACCCTGCTCACGGCCCGAAGGCTATGGTAGAGCAACGCGACCAAAAACACCAGTCCAGTGGAAACCTGGCAAAGAGGTCCTCCCAGACATCTTGTGGCAGAAGAAAACCGGCGAGAGGGGCATCCTAGTGAGAGGGATGTTCACACCTACTCTATTCACCTGCCACTAAACACACTGAAGCCTGCCTGGAAACATCACGCAACCAGCATGGAGAAAAGAAGCCGGAAGACAATCAACAACCATATCATCCATCTCTCTTTAACTATTCGTCACCAAGAGAGCAAAGCAAAAGGCAGGGCTGAGAACAGCCGACAGAGAAAGAATGAACCCGCCGAACAACTGCGAACCGTGCCACCAAGAACTGTTAATCCAAAACGCAAGAACTATACTGCCTGCGGCATGCAAGCAGCCAAAGAGACTCATTTTGAAAGCGCAAGTCCAATGTTATTTTCTGTGTTTTCTTTCCCCCACAGGTCTTTGGACTTTTTCTGTTTGGGTTAATTTTTAACCAATTTGGGGAGGGATGTAATGCCCTAGAATCAGTTAGCATTCTAGTGCTAACTCTGTATCTATACTTAACACCCACCCACCACTGATGTCACTGGTCATGTGACACAGCATCAATAAAAGAGGCCGAGCGCACGTGCTCTGGGCCAGTTGCACCAGACCTCCAGTGTGTCCTGCGTCAGTGCATGAGTGCTTGCCAGCATGAGGGCCTAGGGCCCACCACGGTCCTTTACACTGGGCAAACCTGTGAGAGTGCTCTAGAGGAAACGAAACAAGTAAAAAAAAAAAATCAAAGCCGTGCGTGTCCCACTGTGTCTTCGCTCTCTCTAACTGGGAGCACTAACAAGTCTACCAATAAAGCGGGGGCAGTCGATACTTTAAAACCAAGCTGGAGGGATGATTTTGTGGATGATATGGCAAAACAATTTAAAGGAATTTCACGAGCGGAACTTCCCCTATTTTGGCGAGGTTAACCGCGATCGAATCATATGTTCATATTGACTCTAAAACTTGCCTACCTCAAGAACAGCCCCAGCAAAAGCTAAACCTGTCCACATAGAGCTAAACTCCACGGATATGCAATAATGGCATCGCTAGATCTCAGGGACATGCTACGGAAAACATTGCAGGACCAAGGTGTAACGACGAACACCGTGCCCTTTATAGCCGTGGATGCCTTGCTGGAAATAAAGCTGGGAATAACGAGGCACGTGCTTCCCCCCATGAAACCAGGAATCTAAAGGTCATTCGTTTGCCCCCAGTGGCCTGCCCTTACATGGCTGTGTTGACTGGCGTTCCAGGACTCAGGGATGGGCAGACTGAACTCTGCAATAAGTGTCTAAATTGTTTGTTGAAGAATAAGAACTTTTCGACATCCATGGCCAACAATATCTTGTATACACGCCGAGTGAAGGGGATTCGAAGGGGGGAGAAAGACCATGGGACTGAATGATTATCAAGTCTAGAGAGCCAGCATCTGTTCACAAATTGTGATTTGATGTTGGATCTCACCAAATATTTGGATATTTTTATAAACCTATTGCAGGTTTTGGTTTGGGGAACCATTGGACCTTATAATACACATTAATGTGTACTCCATTCCACCTTGTATTGAGCAGCCCCCGATGGAGGGTCCGTTTAATGTGCCAGTGTACAACAGGTTCGGGGCCCTGAACCTTATTGATTGACTTAATGATCTGAAAAGTCGTTTATATTAGTAGGGTCACAGATAGAAATAGTAGGAAGGATAGGTGTCGGAGGGCTCCTGATTCCCCAGAAGTTTTACCTACCCATAATGTTAGTCCGCAGCACCATGAACTTGTAGATAATCCAGTAGCTGGCTGTGTGGCACCCTCTTTGTGTGGCGTACCTACCGAGCATCAGGTTTCCTGATTCTGTAAAGTAATTAAGAGGGAGGAGAGTACTGATGTATTAAGAGTGGTACATTGTCTTACTATAGTAGCTAATGGATTACATATAGCGAGTGAGGATTGTAGAAAGCAATTTAACACAATGGGGCCCTTAACGGTTTCACTCTGACTCCGGGACTAAGTTTACACTGGGGGTGATGTCTTGGACATTGCAGGCTTAGGTTTCAAGCTTGATAATCAAGATTAGGGAACATATGTTAACCTATTTTATAGCTGTCTTTTCAAGAAACATGGTGCATGTTTAAAGTAAATTGCACTCGTTTTGCCTCTTTTAGTACTGAGGCACGGTCCAACAGCAGGGGTATACCCACAGGGAATTTAACAACCTGGGTAGGGACTCATGTGGGCTGTACTGTGGTCTGATCTGAGGACATATCAGATGACATCCTGTGTTTAACTCTTAAATTTACAACAGGACATACAGTTAGTATTTACATTATCTCCTCAAGACCCGCACCCAACATACAGGAATCTCCAACAGTTGGTCTCCTAGCTTCCCATATGTCTGGACTGGAAAATTGTGGGGGATGATTTAAATTGTCAGTTTGAGCCCCTCGATTCCACATGTCATGCCCCAATGTTGGAAGAGGACAGAATTTGTCTCTTCCCCAATCTCCCTGTCTACTCTATTTAGAAGTGGTCTCCGCTGGCTATTCAATTAAATGCCTTCTCATTAAATGAGAAAGAAATATACTTTTTTTTATTTTCTTAAAAATCATAAAAATGGTGGAAGGCGCCACCATTATGCATACTATATCAAACAGATAATCTGAAATAAAATTACAATAAAATCATTTGTGTGAATGGTGAACCGTAAATGGTTTAATTAATTATGAGGGCCAATATTTTTGTGATAAAACAAACTTTAGACAGAGTTCTTTAAAATTGGTTGAAGGTGTGTCTGTTCCTCCAGCATGGAATAAAGTGCTCATGTCAATAAGATAAAAGGTACTGGGTTTGATAAGGTGAACTCAACGAGTCTGCGAGGCAAGGTACAGTTCATCTGTCACTCTTTTTTAATTTTTTTGCTGCTCTATTCGGAAATGTTATTGTCCTGCAGGACAGTTGAGCAGAGGAACCACCAAGGCATTTAATAACTGCTGCTCTGCATGTCCTTATTTGTTATTTTCTCATGGTTTGCCCCAGGAGGGTCTTCCTCGTGAATTGTAGGACCGAACAGATATGTAATAGTTGCAATAGTGACTATGGTCCGGGATGCCCGCAACCCCTTCCACCACCAATCCCAATGGTAGGAGACAGACACAGTTTGAACTTTTGGAAGGCAGGGGTGCCTCACGACCCGCCCGGCCGTATTTATTAAAATATGAAACAAAATTTAAAACTTTAAATTAAAAACGTTTCATGTATCATGTACAAAATTCAACTTTCATTACATTTGATGAAGACAGGTATCCAGGCTAACCTAAACAAATCTCTAATACAAAGATTTTCCTAACCGAGTCTTACATCATGACATAACGCATTGCATACGAATTTTGTACAGCCTATCGTTAGGAGTCAACGGCAAAGTCTTGTCAGATCCCTATCACCAAATTTCCGCCCTCACGTGTGAGTGGCGCATGCGCAGAGGGCTTTACCCTCATAGCCAACTGTAACTTCCCTTGTCATGGGGGCCCCCTTTCACTCGGCGCCATCTTAAGGTCGTCCGAGTTCCCGTGCGGGGTATCCGTAAGAAGGACAGTGTGGACTCCCCCCCTTTCACCGCACTCTATTCCGCCGGAGCGGATATCCGGCCCTCGGGAAATTCGTGGGAGGGGCATATAGCCGTCTCCCCCTGGGAGGGGCCTATGGCCGTCTCCTCCTGGGCGACCCATCCGTACTGGGTGCCGCCCCCCATGGGAGGGGCCAATGGCCCTCTTCCCCCCGGGCGCTCCCATACATAATGGGTGGCGCCCCCACTAGGGACCTTGAAATCACTGCTCACCGATCATGACCTTACCGCCTGACCGAAGACTAAATAAATACGACAGTTAGTTACCTACTATGGGTAAAAACCTATGCTTAATCTTAAATTACAGCTAGGTATATCCAATGAACTATGAACATTGCTACAAAGGAGAAAAAGGTCCTATAACAGAGAACGTTTTTATTGCATACAGTTCATTACATTTCTACAAAGGGAAAAAAGGCCTACAGGCAAGTAATCAGTTGCATGAACACTCTTGGCTTCAATCTAAGATGAGAGCAACGGTTCGAACAAGACGTTTATCCATTACAATCAAATTGCGAATTAGAACTTTGTTTACTCCCAAACTTCTGCAACAGGGGCTGGTGGGTGGGTCAAAAACTGCAGCTTGTTCCCTTGAGGGCTCACGATCGACGAGTGGTGCAGCCTTCAGAGCGCAGGAACAAGAGGTCGCTTGCCTGGATTCCCACGCCTTTTATCTTGCAGCGGGAAGGCGGGGCAGCGTCCCCATCCCGCCCAGAGGTGCACAGACTTCCGGGTGGGTGTTAGGACAACCCTTTTAGGTGGTGGGGCCGTGCTCCAACCACGCCACTATGGGCAAACCGGCCAGGACACGCCCCCCGCCCGCAAAGGTTTCCCGGGGGATCGGGGCACCCAGCCATACGTTCGGGGTGACCGAGAGGTGTCCCCTTTCCATATGGTCCGGGATGCCTGCCACCCCTTCCACCACCAATCCCAATGGTATGAGACAGACACAGTTTGAACTTTTGGAAGGCAGGGGGGCCTCACGACCCCCCCGGCCGTATTTATTAAAATATGAAACAAAATGTAAAACTTTAAATTAAAAATGTTTCATGTATCATGTACAAAATTCAACTTTCATTACATTTGATGAAGACAGGTATCCAGGCTAACCTTAACAAATCTCTAATTCAAAGATTTTCCTAACCGAGTCTAACATCATGACATAATGCATTGCATACGAATTGTGTACATCCTATGGTTAGGGGCCAACGGCAAGGTCTTAACCGGTGTCAGATCCCTATCACCAAATTTCCGCCCCCACGTTTGAGTGGCGCAAGTGCAGAGGGCTTTACCCTCGTAGCCAACTGTAACTTCCCTTGTCATGGGGGCCCCCTTTCACTCAGCGCCATCTTAAGGTCGTCCGAGTTCCCGTGCGGGGTATCCCCCCCTTTTGCCGCACTTTCTTCCGCCGGAGCGGATATCCGGCCCCCGGGAAATTCGTGGGAGGGGCATATAGCCGTCTCCCCCTGGGACGGGCCTATGGCCGTCTCCCCCTGGGCGACCCATCCATAAAGGGTGCCGCTCCCCATGGGAGGGGCCAATGGCCGCCTCCCCCCGGGCGCTCCTATCCATAATGGGTGGCGCCCCCACTAGGGACCTTGAAATCACTGCTCACCGATCATGACCTTACCGCCATAGGCCAGATAGTTGACCGACTATCTGGCCCCCCCACACCTCCTATAGGTCATGTCTCCTCAATCCCACTAGCCAAGCTATCATGTCTCCTATCAATAAGTCATTCCCCACCCTGGACAGGTGTACCCCATCGTCTGAATAACAGTGGTCCCTCCAGATGCACCCATGAGGTATGCTTTGAAGATGAGCAGAGCGAAACAATTTCTCCATTTTATTGCTGACCCTCTTAACCGAATGGTTCAATGCTGTGGTGGACAATCCATCCCTCCATACCCTCCTCGGAATCATGTGTGACCAAGCTATTGTGCACCCCGGAAGCGTCTTTGCGAACCAACTAACTGCGGAAAGTATGTGCTCGATTAAAGCTCGTCTGCCCAACCTTACCAAGTCATTGCCCCCAATGTGCACTAAGACTACTGATGGCGGTGACCTGTGCCACCCTAACAATTCTTCCACAAAACTTTGCAGTCGGTCAATACATAGGCCGCCCTTCCCATGGAAGGACACCCTGAAACCATATTCTTCAGATGTGTGGATTGCATCACCTGCCTTGAATATGTCCGCGGCACGCCTCACGTATGAGTGGCCCACGACCCTGATCACTCGTCTTCCATTCCTTGTTCCTGACGTGGTGGTTAGCTGATACTGGGTTGGTCCCAATTTCCGCCCTGCATCACCGGCTCGTGAAACTGTAATCCAAACAAAAGACAACAAGCGTGAGTGCACTTCTTCAGTAACTTACAACATGTGCAGTCACAGGTACCGTTTGAAACAATTCGAAGACCAGCGGCCTAATTGTTTAACATTGTCTGCCTGCAGACCCCCAGCCGTTGCTTCTGTAGCGGCCCCTATCCTGCATGAATGAGTCCCAAAATCACTCGGGTTCAAGCCCGCAGCTGCAATCGTGATTGCCAGCACCCTCTGGAACTGAAACTTTGTTAACGGGGTGCCATCAGCATGTCGCAGCAATGCCCCCCCCACGTGGTCAACCTTTGTTTAAGGTAGGCCTCAACATGCCTCACTGGACAATAGGGACTACCCGGAGCGCGCTGCAACACAATGCTATTCCCCTGGGCCTCCTGGTCTGTCTTTGACCTGGCTATCGTGATCAGCAGGGAATCCCCCTCACTTGCATGTGGTCCCTGCACAGACCCCCCTCGGTATCCCTTTTGTTGGCACCCACTAGTTCGCTTACTCGCAGGGCCCCATAGAACGCCAACGCAAATGCGGCCCGGAATAGGACGACCTCACTAGGTGAGGAGCATGTCTCCTCCAGTTTAGCCAACAAGGAGATCAATCTGTCAAATCCTATCGGGTGCCTGGTATCCTTTTTGCGACCCTCTAGGTGCCGCCAGCCGTGCAGTGCCTTTCTGACTGTAAAGGAACCTGTCGGGTCCCTAATCCCCTGGAGCTGAGCCATAAACGATATGGCGGCCTTATACCGACTGGCGGTTGCCACCGACCGGCCCTCCTCATGAAGTGCCGCTAAAAGCTGGGTAAAGGACTCCTTCTGACCCCATCTATGCTCTCATGCAGGGCACAAAAAGGCGCAGTACGAGCGGAACGCCCCTTCATAAGCTTTCCTCATCCTGGGCACTAAACGGCTGCCACGAGGTTTTGTAGTCCAGGGCGCCGATTTGCCATAATGCTTCAGGAAATGGCGCTGCCACTAGATCCGCTGAGGGTAAACAATCCCTGAAAGCCTGCATTTTGAAATGAGAGAGCGCATCAGCTGCATTATTCAGTACTCCCGGCACATGTTTTGCCCTGAATTGTACATTTAGTCTCAAACATTTCAACACAATTTCTTTCAATAATCGCAATATCCACTTGCAGCGTGCTGCCTACTGGTTAATGCACTCGACCACGGACATGTTATCAGCGGTTTCGGAACTCTTCTGGCCAGGTCGACAGCGCTACCCAGATGGGGAGTAGCTCTTGAAAACCAATGTTGCTCGTCAAACCACTTGTTTCTAAGCATGGGCGAATGTTGCGAATCTGGCGTTCGCGAATTTGCGTATTTGCGAACTCGCAATCCGCAAAATCCGCGAATTCTTGCGAATTTGCATTTTTTTGTTTTTTGTGTTCACAAGGGTTTCTGCCAGTTCGCGAGGGTTTTGTACCAGTTCACAATTGCGAACTTACTTGTCGGCTCACAACGGTCGTGACTATGTTGTTTCTACGGCTGGTTCATCATCACAGGTTCACAGCACCCTCTGTTTCAACACTGCCACCCTGTTTCACCCATGCCACCCTCTGGTACATCAATGCCACCCTCTGGTTCATCACTGTAGATTATGGGGGGGAAAAGCAAGCACACCTGCCCTGCTTCAACTGACAGGAATTAATTTAGGGTTGATTTATTAATGTGTCACTGTTTTAAAATTCCAGTCTGGCACCTGCTTCCTTATCTGTAATTTGCTTTCTGTTGTAGTGCAATTCTTTTTCCAGGACCTTTGTGGCCTACTTGTAGCTATTCTATGAGCCTGCTGTGAGGGACAGAGCAGGGTCATAGAATTGTTGCAACTAGCAACTGAACTCTGGAGGGACCCCAGTCAGGAAGCACTACAGGGAATGGTTACTAATGATGAGTTTGAACTTTTGCACCTGCTGAGTGCTTTCAGTTTTGCAAAACTTGTTTTTCTGCAGAACAGCAACTGTAATGCCCCAAACAAACATAGGCAACTGAACTCTGGAGGGGCCCCCCAGGAAGTACTACAGGGAATGGTTACTAATGATGAGTGAACTTTTGCACCAGCTGAGTGCTTTCAGTTTTGCAAAACTCGTTTTTCTGCAGAACAGCAACTGTAATGCCCCAAACAAACTTACTTGTGAAAGTTGATTTCTAATCCTAAAGTGATCCAAAGAAAGTCAAAAGGCCTCAAATCCAAAAAAGTGCATGCAAATGTCAACCTGAGGAGTTATTCTGATAAAAATCATCATTTTCAGAAGGTCTAAGCTGCTTGCTAGTGGATTTCTTGTGCAGAATTGCAAATTTTGTAATTTCGCGAATGGGAGATTGTTGCTGCCTGCCGCACCTACATGTTCGCAATTGCGAACTCTCGCGATGCGTCGCCAAACTCCTGCGGTATCCCGCAGCAAGATCCAAAATGGCGCAGCACTCGCAAAATATCGAGAAAAACAACTCAGCAAACGCTGAATGATGGTAAGTGAACGCCGCACGCCTCAATATTGTATCACCAAGAAAAAAAATCTGCTGTGTGCAAATTTGCGGATTTTTGGTAAATTCGCGAGAGTTCGCGGATTGCAAATTTACCGAAAATCCGCAAAATCCGCGAGCGGAACGGATTTTCCGCCCAAGCTTACGTGTTTCCCACCCTACTGGCCATTTCTGGGCCGACCAACGGTTACCAAGGATCCCTTGGTGGTTCACCGAACGGTCCTGCAACCCACCCCAAGCGAACCTCTTTTGCGATTTTTGTGGCGGCCACCGCCTGGTTGTGCTTAACGGACAGTTGGTTTTTGCATGAGGGGGCTCCCCGAAAATCACCCGCCGGGATCCTGAAGCCATACGAGAAGCCATCTCGCAGGATCCCAGCGGACACATGATCAGGGTATTTGTTCAGCCAGGGAGTCAAAGCCAGAATATCCACGGGCGATTGTTTGGACCTCCGAGGCACCGTGTCAATCCTGCTTGGTACCCCCTTTTCCTCCAGTATTATTGCCTCTGGATCGGCAGCTAGTTTCGGGGTGGGAGGTGTTACCGCAACCTGCGCAGGCATGCCTGAACCTGCATGTTCCCTGCGGCCTGCTACACGTTCCTTTGTTAAAACCCCAACATACTCCTTGCTTATTCCCATTCCCGCCCGATCTAGACGGAGTATCTCCCCCGTAGGTTGGTTGAAAGGGCTGTGGATGTTTCTGCTGAAAGGCCCTGGAGCCATTTGCACTCGACCCTGATCCACCCGCCGCGCCCGGCAGGAACTGCGCATGCCAAGATACAGTATTCAAACAATTCCAAGTCAGTGTTTCATTAAACTCTTTCGCTTTTCTAAATGCCACGTCATACCCTTTCCATTCTTTTCCTCCATACTTCTCATGGAAGCCCGTGATCCTGCTCTTGTAGCAAGCAAGGTCTCCCAACAGTTCTGGAGTTCGCTCACCCATAATTTCTACAAAAACAGAAAAAGCCCTGATCCAGTTCATCATAGACTCTTTCACACTGAATTCTGCCATCTTTGCCCTCCATACACTGGGGTGCCATAAATCCTTCTGAGTCTTGGCATATTCTAACTCACGATTGTCTGTCAACAATGAAAACATATTGATATATTTATTTGCCCACACCATCTCTTTCGTTGCCATAGGAATATGTTGTGCCAAGCATTCCTGCCTTGAGGGTACAGTGCCCTCCCCCATTATTGGGAGCGATCTCTTACCGACTTCTGTTGTACCTCCAGTTGTGTCCGTCGACTTATTCCGATTTTCGACCGCGGCCGGGTTCACCACCACCTGAGAAATAGAAGGCACGTTCGCTGCCCCAGCTCCCCTTGTCTGCCTGAGATGCTCGCTAATCTGCCTAGCTTCTTCGGCTGGGTGTTCCACAGCCGCGGATCCCCCCGCTCCCTTCTTCAACCAAGGTAACACAGCCGCCAACTGAATCGCTAGATCGGGAGGCATTTGGTTGTTATCCAGCGGTGTGATAACCACAGGGATTGGCAATCCCCCATCCGGTGTGGGTACCGGGCTGGACGCTGGTGCTACTGGGACCAGCGGGTCCCCCATCGGGACTGGGGCCTCGCTAGGACCCGCTTTCCCCTTCTTCTTTTTCCCCTTATCCCCCCCTGGGGTAATGTTTGGCAAAGCAGGCCCCACGATCCTCTTAGGTCGCCCTGGGGGCCCCGCTTGGGCCTCCACTTGTTTCCGGAGGGCCGCTAAGCCGCGACCCAGCAAGTCTACTTTACCGAATTTCCTGTCCATCGCCGACACTTGGTTCACCAGTGTGCGCAGCATTCGTTCCATCTCAGAGCTCTTTTCACTCTTCTTACCAGGCATATCTGCGCTCTGTTTTATTTCTGCCTGTTCTCCAGTAGCGACTCGGACTCCAGCTACGCCTTGACGACTGAAACAGAAAACAACGATTACACGTTCAAAAACTGCAGCTTGTTCCCTTGAGGGCTCACGAGCGACGAGTGGTGCAGCCTTCAGAGCGCAGGAACAAGAGGACACTTGCCTGGATTCCCGGGCCTTTTATCTTGCAGCAGGAAGGTGGGGCAGCGTCCCCATCCCGCCCAGAGGTGCATGGACTTCCGGGCGGGTGTTAGGACAACCCTTTTAGGCGGCGGGGGCGTGCTCCAACCACGCCACTATGGGCATACCGGCCGGGATACGCCCCCCGCCCGCAAAAGTTTTTCGGGGGGATCGGGGCACCCAGCCATACATTCGGGGTGACCGAGAGGTCTCCTCTTTCCATTTTCTCCACTGCCACAAAGGTGGCAATCCGTGGCCGACCAGGTCTGTTGCCATTTTTGGATAGGATTTTTCATCAGGAAGAACCCCAGTCTTAATAGGGTCAGGTTCCACTTATGATAGCCTGTGAAGTGGTCTTGTAAGGTCTCAGCTGTTTGTAAGATGGCATCACTATCCACACATGTGTTTTCAGGGCCAACGTGGCTTTGTCTAATTGCAGTGATTGTCATTTAATTGCTTTGTTGGTAATTTGTTTAAATGCAGAATATGCCAATGGTGTGAGCCAGTTTTCCTCTAGCTTTAGTTCTGAAAGAGATTATTTTAAAATTCTAAATATTGACTTGCTCTGCCTGGATTGTTTTTCGACCTCCTGCCAGCAGTGATGGGCTAACAAATGTTTTCTTCTGCTGCCCTCATTCTCCAGTAATATTTGGCCAGTGCTCCTTGTCTTGCGGGTATCTGGTTTTTTAAACCGTATTCCAGTCTCATCTGGGCTTGAGAAATGTGACGTGGAATAAGGAACAGTTTCTTAATTCATTTTATCTGTGCTTGGATCAAGTCGGATAGAGCTGAGAAGCATACATTCAATAGGCCACACAGCACAAGCTTAATTGACTACATTTTAGTGGATGTTAGATTGTGGCCCTTCATTATGGACATGGTCGTGACTCCTAGACATGATAGTGGCCACAACACACTAGAGCTGGTGTTGAACTTCCCTTTGGTTTCTAGTTTGGTAGTACATATATTTTTTGTGGAAACTTTTTTATTAAGTTCAGGGCATATTATAATCACATGACACATTGAGGTGACACTATTCATTGATATACATTCCATTGACATTGTTCATAACAGCATTAGCCTCAGTATAGAAACCAAGTCTTCTGATCAGTCACAGTGCTTGTCCCCCCCTCCTTCCCCACCATTAGAGATCACATCGGTCGGATGCCTGGGTGGTTCACAGATGTAAGCCCTAAATGTATTCCATGCCCCCCATACTCTTCCACATTTTTGGGGATACCCTCGATTGACATACATCGCTTTCTCCACCACCATAGCTGCATCCATGTCCTTGCACCAAGCAGCGAGTGTTGGTGACTCTTCTGAACCCCATTTTTGGGCAATGTTACACTTCGTAAGCATTATAACACAGTGTAGCCCAATCCTGCGCTGGTTGAGTAAGATCATTTGGTTCCCATATGTTTAAAAAACACCTCTTGGGTTCTTGTGTCAATGATACTTCCTTTGTTTGTGATATAGTTCTCATTATCTTTACCCAATATGCTATAATCTTTGGACATTGCCATATGGTGTGATAGAATGTGCCCTTCTCTCCACAGCCCTTCAGGCAGAAAGGGTGTGCAGGTGTCCCTATTATGCAGAGGGTTAGGCTGGTATAGTATGTGCGATGTAGTATCTTGTGTTGCACTAATCTTAATCTTGAAGGTATTCATACTTCACGTGGGGACGACAGTGCTTCTTGCCAAACTGTATCATCACATTCCACCAGATCCTGGGTCCATTCAATTATCAATGCATCTGCATCAATAATCATATACACAGCTCACCCAACATGTTTTGCTCCAAACAATAGGAACTTCGTCAGGACTTAAAAATCAAAGGTATTCTATTACACTGCCAAACAATATTTTTGTTCCAGCTTAATGAGCTGGATAGTCCAGGAATTCCCCCGGTATCATCATGCCCATGACACAATACCTTGTAGCTTCCAACGTTGTCCCGGAAACCCATTTGTACTGCTAGGGAGACAGTCAAACAAAGCTTTATTTGGTTTGTTACAACCATAAAAGTATACAATTTACCTCTTATCATGACATTAACAAACATAAACACAGCAGCATCATAAAAAAATATTGCACATCTCGACACACATAATTTAGCTTTCCCTTTAAAATAGAAGCATTATATTTTTCTAAATTATTAAAATCAATTAATTCATACTTATCCATCAAATACTTCATATATATAACAAGCAATACTGTAATCCCTTAATAGCGCAACCTCGTATAATCCTAAGGGGACCACTTACAATGCTTACTCTGTGCACTTGAGGAACACTTTAACTTTATTCATATATTTCCCCATAGCATAAGTTCACCATTCCCACCGAAAGGTTAACAGCTTTCATCCTATTCTTGATCCTATACTTTTTAAAAATCAGACATAAAATCTCCTTTCGTATATCTAAAATCTTCATACAATCTAATAAAATGTGTAAAATATCATAAGGTTTCAAACCCCATTGTTTGGATAACATAGGTTCACCCAATTCGCATTTTTAACACTTCCCGCCTTAAACGGTAACTGGTTAACCAGTCCACATAGGGAAAATGTTGATCATTCTCCCAAGCCAGGGTCATATGGGCCACCAAGGTTTTTCGTGAAAGGTACTCCCGATCATATATGCGAGACATATCAACTCCCAAAGACCTAAGTTCTTTCTTATCTATTATCACATGGTCTTGCTGGGAGCATACCCTCAGACCAAGCACCCCATATGCTTCGCTTATTGATGTTCTAGTCTCTTTCGCCCAAGGCAGCTCGCTAATGGCAATTTCCCCTTCAGACCATTGGGAAATTTTAAGAGACTCCCCTGATCCTAAGCACTGCCAGAAGCATACTAGGGCCATACAGGCAGTTATGGCCAAGAAGGTCATTCCCAGCTCAAGTCTGGCTGCCTGTACCATTGATGATTTAGGCAGCAAGAATAAGCTTATTAGGTTATTCCCCTCCTCTTTATCCCAAGAGTTCTTACCACTTAAATAAAGTACCTCGGCTCCATACAGAAATTGTGGAGGGACCATTGCTTGGTAGGCTTTTATGACCGGCCTATCCGACATTTCTCTGTAGGTACTATTAAATCTTTTCAGGCCTTTCACAAAAGCTGATGCCCTCATTTTTAAAGCTTGCAACTGTGTATACCATTTCAGGGTACTGGTGAACCACATTCCCAGATATCTATAATCTGTTACTCTCTCGAGCAATTCTGTGCCAAGATACTATGAGAACTTCATTTTCTCCTCCCGAAACATAAAATATTAGTCGTCTCCATGTTTATTATTCTCTGAAGGCCTATCTCCTTCTGGTCCATAATCACCAGATCATCGGCATATAATAGACAGGGTATATGATTTCCTCCCAATGTCGGGCTCGCCCCTCTAACCTCTCTTAATTTTAGAGGTAGATCAGCTAAGAACAGGGAGAAGAGTAAAGGGGCAAGTACACACCCCTGCCTCAGTTCATTTCCAATTGTAACCCTCTCAGTTAAACTTCCCTCCTCATCCAAGATTACCTAAGCCCAGTTTTCTGTATGCAATGCTTGGATCAGGGCTAATAAATCACCATGTATTTCATACCCTACCAGGGTTGACCACAGCTGCTCCCTGTCCACAACATCAAATGCTGCACGGAAGTCCACGAAACAGCAGAATAAGTTACCCCTCTGATCTATCAACTTCCATGCAATGGACCAAAGAGCAAAGCAGTGGTCAACCATTGAGTGACCTTCTTTAAATCCAACCTGTTCTGGGGGTACTATCTGTTTGTCATCCGCCCACTCCTTTAGCAAACCTAGAATTATTTTGGAGAATACCTTTTCACCTATGTCCAGGAGGTTTATCAGACGATAATTTTTAGGAGATTTTACCTCACCTTTTTTGTGAATGGTCTTACAATGGCTCCTTTCCAACTATCTGGGATAATGCCAGTTTTTAATATCCCCTGGAACATAGTCGGTTATTATGCCCCTAATGTGGCCTGGGGAGAAATGCTCTTTTACTTCTTCATTTACTCCAGGCCACCTATTGGCTATTGTTTCCACCCTCCTTGGCCATTTACCATAGATTTCCTCAAGATAGGTCACCCACTTATCCTCTTGCACAGAGCACTGCAGGGTCCCTAGAACTTTCCCTGTAAATTCTTGTGTTAACTTCCAGAAGCCTTTCACATTTTTTTCAATTACTTCGAGTAGGTTCACCCAACATTTATCTTTATACAATGAAGTAGCAACATATATCTTTCTAATGCTGCTACTTCATTGTATCTACCTCTAAGGCGTCTCTCTTCTTGCCTAATACCGGCCTTTGCTTTCTGGCAATCATCATCGATCCAGAGTTTATTATTCGGATGTAATTTAGCTTTACTTACAAACTTGTGTTTACCATGCTCGATTTTGATCCTGAGGCATTCAACCAGTTGCTTTATTATACCCTTATACCAGGATATATCCTCTCCTGGTAGTAGGTTACCCAATTCGACTGTTAACTAGAGTGCACTCAATTTCTTTATATATTCTTCGCTAATTCGGGTAGTAAGTCGCTTGGGGTATTCCACCTCTACTTGTAGCACTTTTTGTCTCTGCGGGGAGTTATTTACCTGTATTTCCACCAGCAGTGGGTAATGATCACTACCATCCACCCGAAGTATTTTGAACTGTTTAATTAGGCGGAAGTTCCAAGCCTGGATACCATGGCTCGATTTTGATCCTGAGGCATTCAACCAGTTGCTTTATTATACCCTTATACCAGGATATATCCTCTCCTGGTAGTAGGTTACCCAATTCGACTGTTAACTGGAGTGCACTCAATTTCTTTATATATTCTTCGCTAATTCGGGTAGTAAGTCGCTTGGGGTATTCCACCTCTACTTGTAGCACTTTTTGTCTCTGCGGGAATTATTTACCTGTATTTCTACCAGCAGTGGGTAATGATCACTACCATCCACCCGAAGTATTTTGAACTGTTTAATTAGGCGGAAGTTCCAAGCCTGGATAAATGCGTAATCTATAGGGCACTTTTGCTGCCCTACTTTAAAGGTACGCTTTGCCGGCTGATCCACTTCCTTTCTTCCATTAGCGCAGATCAGGCCCATAGCCCCCAACAGCTGACCAAGCTCGTCGTCTTGTGTTGAGATGTTGCAACTAGGAAACTTATTAAACTCTATATTATATACTCTTAGCAGACCACTCTGCCAAGAGTCCGTTTTTTGGGGGGATAATGCCAGTTTTAAATATCCCCTGGAATATATTCGAGAAGAAGTGGGCCCACCATTCTGAATTTGTTTTTCTAATGACTGCTGGTAAGTTATCTGGGCCAGCAGCTCGTGTTAAATTTAGCCTGGTTATTATGCTCCTAATATGGCCTGGGGAGAAATGCTCTTTTACTTCTTCCCTTACTCCATGCCAGCTATTGGCTATTGTTTCCACCCTCCTTGGCCATTTACCATGGATTTCCTCAAGATAGGCCACCCACTTATCTTCTGGCACAGAGCACTGAAGGAACTTTCCCTGTACATTCTTGTATTAACTTCCAGGAGCCTTTCACATTTTTTTCTTCAATTACTTCGAGTAGGTTCACCCAACATTTATCTTTACACAATTTTTTTTATCTCTAATAATTGCCTTGTATTTTATCTTTAGTTTTAATGAAGTAGCAACATATATCTTTCTAATGCTGCTACTTCATTGTAGCTACCTCTAAGGCGTCTCTCTTCTTGCCTAATACCAGCCTTAACTTTCCGGCAATCATCATCGAACCAGGGTTTAATATTTGGATGTAATTTTGCTTTACTTACTAACTTGTGTTTACCATGTTTGATTTTTATCCTGAGGCATTCAACCAGTTGCCTTATTATACCCTCATACCAGGATATGTCCTCTCCTGGAAGTAGGTTATCCAATTCAACTGTTAACTGGAGTGCACTCAGTTTCTTTATATATTCTTCGCTAATACAGGCAGTAAGTCGCTTGGGATATTCCACCTCTACTTGTAGCACTTTTTGTCTCTGCGGGGAGTTATTTACTTGTATTTCTACCAGTAGTGGGTACTGATCACTACCCTCCACCCTAAGTATTTCGAACTGTTTAATTAGGCGGAAGTTTTAAGCCTGGATAAATGCGTAATTTATAGAGCACTTTTGCTGCCCTACTTTAAACGTACGCTTTGTGGGCCGATCCGCTTCCTTTCTTCCATTAGCGCAGATCAGGCCCATAGCCCCCAACAGCTGACCAAGCTTGTCGTCTTGTGTTGAGGTGTCGCAACTAGGAAACTTAGCGAACTCTATATTATATACTCCTAGCAGATCACTCTGTCAAGAATCAGTTTTTTGGGGGTTTAATCTATAGTTAAAGTCACCCAATACCAAGAGCACATCTCTTGGGTAACAATCACATAGTCCCTCCAGGTCCTTTTGTAAGCGCTCCAGGTCAGCCTTATACTCATTTATTTTTCCTTTCTGTATATACACATTTATAATGCATAGATTTTCGGCCCCCCTAAGATGTTATTTAAAATCCGCACTCTAGTACCTAATGTCCAGTTGCACTTGAGTTCGAGGAGTTCTATGTCTCTAGCTATCCTTGTTGAGACCAACGTCATCTGACCACCTGATTGTCTGCCTACTATGTTCTTTCTTGCAGGATTTACTTGGTGAGTGAAGCCTTCGGTAACAGGGGTTTCGTCGCAAAGCCAAGTTTCATGTAAACAAACAATATCGTTTTTCCTAAGAATGTTTTTAAAGTCTTCCTGTACCAATATTCTTTTATATCCATTAACGTTCCAAGACAAAATGGATAGGCTCTGCGACGACCCTACTTCCTAATCAATATAACTCAAGTAGCCATCTTCCTCACAATTCATGTATGCCAATTCTCTATATCTATTCCCGGCAAGGACACCCTCAACATCCCCCCTCGGATTTTTTGGAATTATCGTGATTTCAAGGGCGTCCTTCTTACCCCGACCCAAACGAATCATTTTTATTTGTTGTTCACCCAACACCGCGTGGTTCCTGAAGAATGATTTCCATTGTTTGTCCATCAACACTTCCTCCCTTTTTAGTATTCTAATTGATTCCCAAAGCATCTCAGCTTCCGCCTTTTCCATTGCATCTTTTATTAGAGCTGAATGAAGTAGGACCTTTGTTATTTCTTCCCCCTTACTGTTAACCATAAACCCCACTTCTTTTAGATCATCGGTACTAATATATCTTAAACTAGGACATTTTGCAAATGAGGAGAGGAGCTGGAAACGATTCATAGGGTTTAGTTTCTTAATTCTTTTCCCCCCTTTCCCTGTCCTATTGGTTCAACAAATATCCAGGTGTCTGCAGGCCTTTCCAAATGCGAATCTTGAAAGGTTTCATCTGGTGTTTCTTCCCTTCTATGCCTGTTTGCTTCTTCTCTACCTCTAATCCTGAGACCCTTACCGGGAATTGAGTTACTAGACCCTGCACCTAAGGATGTCTCCATCCCCCAATCTGGTGCTGCATTCTCTTTTTCTCCCGGATAATTCCTCAAGGTAAACTTCTCACTTTTTCCCATACTTTTCCCTGTTTTCCACCTGGGTTGTTTCTCGGGTCTACTGGTGCTTGCTCCTATATCTGCGAGGCTTAACTTTTTAATTTCTTGCCTTACTACCTTATCCACTGTCTTTTGTTCTGGTGTTACCCCCCTCCTGTACTCCTGTTGCTACACTGGTTGGCATTTAGATGGGGCATTTTTCCCTTTCCTTCGCCACATTGTATTTTGCTTTATGTACCTCTTTTCCCCGTACCTCCTTATAATAATGGGGCAACTGCATATATATTCTGTTGGTACATCTTCCTTAGGACTACTCACCCTTACAACTACTTCTCCCCTATCCACTTTATTTTCCTCCTGGCCTTCTACTGGCCTTACTAGTGAGGGCATCAAGGTTTTGATCTCGACAACTCCCCAATTATATCCTTAAACTGGTTGCCTTGTGTTTTTAAGATGTCATTATTTAAGACTGAGACCTCTAAGATGCCCTGCAGGGTTTTCTGGAGCATTAGCATGACCTCAAGCATAGATAAGCTGGAGGAACCCGTCACCTTCAGACTATGTAGAGGCAGGCCTGACAAGTCAGATTGAACAGCATATGAATTTTCCAGTCTTTCTTTTCCATTAGAGCTGGATTCCTTCCCGGCGGTGTCTTCCTCACCCAAGGATTTACTTCGGTTTATTCTTTCGTCCTCCACCATCTCTACTCCTATGTCCTGGGTAAATATCAACTGAAACAGCTGTGACGAGGAGGACCAGTGAGGTTCCATCGGTATCTCAGCAATATTAAAATTAGACTGGTTCAGAGCTTCCATGCTTATTGCTGCTGAGTCCTCAATGATTTGTGGGGTCTCTAGCACACTTATCTCTTTGTCTGATGTCTCCTTCACTTTAAAATGTTTACCAATAAAATCCTTAATAGATTTTGATACTGCCGATCCCCCTTTTGTGCCTGCTGACTTAGAGGTTGTCGGCGCTATCTGTGTGGTTGAGCCCGGTGAGGGGGTAGTCCCCAAGGCTGCTGCTCTACTGCCGGTGGGTATCACCATATCCACATTTGCGTCGTTAAGGCCTTTCGGTAGTTCGATCAAATCCTCCGTCCCAGTTTTATTTCCTGTTTTTTTTAAGGTTTTGCAGGACTTTACGGGGTTTAGATTTCCCTAGGGCCATTGCCTTTACTTTCCTTAACTCCTTCTTCCCGGCGTACACAATGTTAAAATGGGCTTCTTCTTCACCTTATTTAACTTCCACAGCTCAATGGGTACGCTACTGCCCCCACTCCCTATGCACTTCCCCTTATTATTATTATTATTTTTTTTAATTAAAAGGGGGAAAATTGTCTCTTCCACTTACCTCTGTTTCTGTGGGCCCGCACTCTTGCCTCCACCACTTCCCCCTTTTCCAATCAATTTCCAGGCTTAATACTCAACCACTTCTGCACCTTTAAACTGCTGCAAACTCCAAGAGCCTGTATTCACCCCTTCACAGTTCCTTATATAAAGCTTTTGTCCTCCTGTTTGTATATGCCTGCCGCTTATATGTATATTTTCTTTTTGGGCTCTGCCTCCACCCAGGTTAATCTGCTGACCGGCTGCCACTATCTCTGCACCACACATGCCCCCGTGCTTCACGCGCCTCACGCGCCTCCCGTGGTGTAGCTTGTTCTTTTCCATCCTTCTGGCAGGTGCAGAGGATGCGGGCTCCACCCCCTCGCTGAACCCCCGCAAATTACACTTGTTGCGGCTCCAGCACATGCCGCTCTCTCTTTGCTCCGTGCGGTGGCGGTCGATACGGCTGTCAGTATGGCGCTGATACCGGTAGTCGGAAGTGAGGGCTGGGAAGTGGGAGGTTCCACGAGTGCACATAGCCAAACAGAAACAGAGCTGGGGTCCATTTTTCCCTAAGTGCTGCAGTTGGGTCAGGTAAGTTGTTGACTAGCTTTCGGTGGGTGAGGGAAGTGGCCTTTTCATGCGCATGATCAGTTAATAGCCTATCCTCAGGTGGGGTAGCCTCTGGAACCTCGGTGCCAGATGGTATAACTGCTTGTAGTGCATGCCTACTCTGCATGTATCAAAATACTTCGGAGGGTACCAGTTTGTACTGCTCTTTTAGATGTTCAGATGTGACCTTCTCCCCCCTTCTCCATAAGTCCCCCACCATGGAGATGCCTATCGCATCCCACTGATGAAATCCTTTACTAATTCTAAGTCGCCCAAGCCCCTGTGTGTTCCAAAGTGGAGTAAGTTGGGTGATAACTCCTTGCCAGCCCAACTTGGTGTGTGCCGTGTGCCATATGCTGACTGTGTGTGCTGTTGGTCCAATTGATGCGTTAGTGCATTTTTTATTGTAGAGTGCTGACATGACTCCTTCTTCTCCCAATCCGTGTCTATCTGTTTGGAACGCTGGATCTGTTTGTGAGGCGTGTATCCATTGATTGATTATTTTTAGTTGCGCTGCCCAATAGTACAATTGTATGTTCGGGAGAGCTATTCCGTCATCATATCAGCCCCTAACTAATTTGTCTTGTGCAATGCGTGCCGGTTTGTTTCCCCATAGCAAACTTGAGACCTCTTCCGCTATTGCCTTGAAGTAACTTGGTGGTACAGGAAAAGGAGTGTTTTCTAGGGCATATAGAAATAGGGGGAGCGTCATCATTTTAAAAAGCGCTGTTTTTCCCAGAAGTGTCAGTGGTAAGGTGTGTCAATGTGTTGCATCCCTTTTCAACCGCTCCAGGGGAGTCAGCAGATCAGCAGATACGGCTGTCAGTATGGCGCTGATACCGGTAGTCGGAAGTGAGGGCTGGGAAGTGGGAGGTTCCACGAGTGCACATAGCCAAACAGAAACAGAGCTGGGGTCCATTTTTCCCTAAGTGCTGCAGTTGGGTCAGGTAAGTTGTTGACTAGCTTTCGGTGGGTGAGGGAAGTGGCCTTTTCATGCGCATGATCAGTTAATAGCCTATCCTCAGGTGGGGTAGCCTCTGGAACCTCGGTGCCAGATGGTATAACTGCTTGTAGTGCATGCCTACTCTGCATGTATCAAAATACTTCGGAGGGTACCAGTTTGTACTGCTCTTTTAGATGTTCAGATGTGACCTTCTCCCCCCTTCTCCATAAGTCCCCCACCATGGAGATGCCTATCGCATCCCACTGATGAAATCCTTTACTAATTCTAAGTCGCCCAAGCCCCTGTGTGTTCCAAAGTGGAGTAAGTTGGGTGATAACTCCTTGCCAGCCCAACTTGGTGTGTGCCGTGTGCCATATGCTGACTGTGTGTGCTGTTGGTCCAATTGATGCGTTAGTGCATTTTTTATTGTAGAGTGCTGACATGACTCCTTCTTCTCCCAATCCGTGTCTATCTGTTTGGAACGCTGGATCTGTTTGTGAGGCGTGTATCCATTGATTGATTATTTTTAGTTGCGCTGCCCAATAGTACAATTGTATGTTCGGGAGAGCTATTCCGTCATCATATCAGCCCCTAACTAATTTGTCTTGTGCAATGCGTGCCGGTTTGTTTCCCCATAGCAAACTTGAGACCTCTTCCGCTATTGCCTTGAAGTAACTTGGTGGTACAGGAAAAGGAGTGTTTTCTAGGGCATATAGAAATAGGGGGAGCGTCATCATTTTAAAAAGCGCTGTTTTTCCCAGAAGTGTCAGTGGTAAGGTGTGTCAATGTGTTGCATCCCTTTTCAACCGCTCCAGGGGAGTCAGCAGATTTTTTAAAAAAATGGTGTCAGGTCTAGCTGTCACATAGATACCTATGTATTTAAAGATTTCCTCAGTAATCTATAGCTGGCAATCTCTAGGGAGTTGCGGCGGTGGGCCGTGAAGTACAAAAAAGACCAATTTGTACCAATTTATGGTGTAGCCAGATGCCCGCCAAAAGAGTTCGCAAATATGGAGGAGCATCAGAATGATCGCTTAGGGGAGGTCATGTAGAGCAACACCTCGTCCGAAATGCGGTCTTCCCAACCCGCCTCCTACCTGAACCCTCGGATCATCGATGCCGCCAGTGGTTCCAGCACAAGGGCGAACAGCAACGAGGACAATGGGCACCCCTGGAGCGTTCCACGTGTCAGTGGAAAGTCCTTTGATATGTGACCATTGGCTGTAACAGGCGCCAGTGGTTTGGAGTACAATAAGTGTATCCACGAGCAAAATTTGGGGCCAAAGCCTAAGTGCGTAAGTACTGTGAAAAGGAAGGGCCACTTAACCATATCAAATGCCATTCGGGCGTCTAATGAAAGGATGACCGCTGGCTCTTGGATATATGGTAGGCTCTTGGATATATGGTATACGGGCTATCACACCATGGAGACGTCTCCGATTAAGAGCCGTGTTTCTGCCTGGCATGAATCCGGACTGATACGGATGAATTAGGGTTGTAAGGTGCAGGGTTAATCTCATCGCAAGGAGTTTCGCAAAAATGTTAGCCTCAGCATTAATTATTGATATGGGGTACATTCCTCAGGAGGTTCACCGGGCTTCGGGATCGTTACTATGGTAGCCACCCTTTAGTCTTGTGTAAACTCTCCGGCCTCTAGACTTTCAAGGTACAAATGTAATAAATGTTCAGTAACAATGTTAGCCGTCTTTTTGTGAAGTTTGATGGGTCCCAACACTTTTCCTGATTGTAGAGATCTGATAACTACTTGTAGCTCTTTGATCGTGAAGTCAGCCTCAAGTGTGAGGGCTGCCTCTGGCGTTAACTTGGGCATATTCATATCTCGAATATAGGTCAGCGCCCCCACAATTGTCATGGTTGACAGTGACGTATAAACCTGTTGGAAGTATTTAGCTAGTGTGTGCACTATTTCCTGCGGGTCCGCTACTAACAGCCCATCTTGTGCTCGGATTAGCGCTATCCATTTCTTTGCCTGCTCTCTTTTTTCGAGCCATGCCAAAAGTTTTCCAGCCTTGTCACTGGGTATATCATATATCTTATGTTTTGTAGCCTTTATTCTTGACCTAGTCGGTTCTTTTAGATATTCCCTGAGTTCGTGCTGCTTAAGACTTAAGGACTTAAGGACTGGGCCGAATCCGGTGTCGGGTTTCGCGTATGGTGGTCATCGGCGTTATAAAAGTCTGATTCTATAGTTTTTAACTCCTGTTGCATTTCACTTTTATAACCAGTAATGGATGCAATGGCTTGGCCGTGGATAACGGTTTTGTAGGCCTCCCAAAGGGTGATCGGGGATTGGACCGAGGATACGTTTTCCTGGAAATAGTGTTGTGTCATAGTAGTGATGTCTTTTAAGATCTTGGGAACATGCAGGTAACCAGGGTATATGGGGTAGAAGCGCTGTCTTACCTTGTGCCGGTATGTGTATGTTAGTAGTACTAGGGAATGATCTGAGATTCCCATGGGCCGGATCTCAATGTCTACCACATTTCTCAATCTGTCTGCTGACGTGAGGAAGTAATCCATCCTAGTGAGGCTGTTATGTACTCTGGACTGGAAAGTGAATTGTCGTGTTGTGGGGTGATAATATCTCCATTTACCTATGAGCCCAAGGGCATCTAAAAAGCCTTCTAAACGAGTGTTGCCAGTTGTGTGCACTTTTGTGGTATATTGATCTAGGGTCTCGTCAATCGTAGCATTGAAATCCCCCCAATTTGTAATTCCCCCTCTGGAAGGGCAAGCAGAAAGTCACTGAGTGCTGGGAGGGTCACGGCGTGGAGAGCTTGGGGAACGTACACTGACACTATATTGAGAGGCCTCCCCTCCCATTGACATGCAATAGTGGCCTTGGTAGTCCACTCACTTACGAATAATTATCAGTGAGAACCCCTTTCTTATTAGGATACCCACCCCCCTTGACCCGGTGGAGAACTCAGAGTGTATAATCATTTTGCAGGCGGAGACTACCAAATGGGTCTCTTGCAGTAGGGCCACCGGTGGTGCGCATCATTTCAAGTATTGTAGAACTAAACCTCTCTTAATATTGTCCCCTAGACTGTGAACATTCCATGTAACCAACAACAAGGGAGCTATCTGGGACAATGGGGTCGTCAGCAAACTAGGCTCTTGTCGGTCCTGCATTACCATTGCTAGTACTGTTGATATAGACTGTCACGGAATCGTGCCTAGTGTGTGCCTGGTGATCAATACCTGATAGTAAGACTTTTGCGAGTGCCCTTACATAAACTGTAATAAACAATAACTTATGAACAATTCTTCCCCCCCCCCTCCCTGCCTCCCTGCTTGGCGGAATTAAAACTATCCGCCACCCCTACTGTGGAGAGTGCTTAATGCACTTCCCTAATACCATAACTTGGGGTTGAGAGTTAGCGTCCGCTATCCATTAGAGCCCCACAAGCATCTTCAGTAGGTGCAACTTCTCCTTCCTCTCTGGCAGCTGATGTAGAGCATAGATCTCGGGGTGTTTCTGTAGTGGATCGTCCACATCTCTGTATTTGGCCATCAAAACACTTCTTCATTTTATGGTCGGTACAAGGGTATTGCATCGGTTCCAGCCAGAAAAACTACAATGGCCCTGGGTTTTGAGAGTTCATCACGGCCCAATTGTTTGCCTCTTTTTTGGAACATACTGTCTCTGTTCTCCTTTGATGAAAGACATAGTCCCTTGCTGTCGCCTACTCTAGTTCTTCGCTCACACCAAGTTCTCTGCATTGTGAATTGTTTCCTCCCATTCTTACCGATCGTGTGGCCTTACGCAATCCAGCCATACATCATATATCTTCCGGTGACATTAAAAACCATGTTTTTTCTTCAGCTTCCACCCTTAACTTTACCGGAAACAACAATGAGTACTTTATCCGACAATCACAGAGGACCTTTTTCACTTCAAGAAAACCACAACGTTATTTCGAGACTGCCGCGGTGCAATCCGGGAAAATGGGGATTGTAGCACTGTTAATACGTAATGGAGGAGCAGTGCGGACAGCTTGCAGTATCTTGTCGTTGTCTCTAAAGTTGAAAGTACAAGCCAAAATGGGGCATTGAGGTGCTCCCGCTTTTGGTCTTACCCCGGGGACTTAATGTGCCCTTTTGATGGAGAAATAGTTGGACACGCCTCACGGTTGGAGGTGATTTGTGATGAGATCTTCAATCAAGCCATCAAGGGCTGGGCCACCCGCCTGCTCTGGCACACCAATAAGGCGGATGTTATTCCTCCTTGACCGCCCTTCTTGGTCCTCCAGCTTCGCAGCCAATTGTTTGTTGTCCGCCATAAGTTGATTCACTTGCTTTTTTACTGTGGTCGTGTAGGTCGTAAGAGTTGCTGTGGTTCCCCCTAAGTCTGTTATTCTAGTAGACATTTTGTTGAAATCAGCTTGTATTACAGTGAATTCCACTGATTGAGCCCCCATGTGCATATCCACCTTGTTCAATGTGGCCATAATGTCATTTAGCGTCACCTCGTGTGCCTCAGCATTATTCAAGTTAGGTGAGTATCTTTGTCTGCTGGGTCCGTCTGTGATTTAGAGTACGCATGTTTGTCAAGTTTTACTTGATTCAGGCCTTTTAAGTTCCTACTGCTCATCTTTGTGATCTGAGTACGTGAGCGTCAATCCTGTGGTCAGGGGTAGTAATTACCGCCGCCAGCCAGGGGGCTATCTGAACCCATCGGTCTGTCGGATTTCTCATCCCCGACCCACTCCCACTCCTTCACTAGTGTCCCAGGATTAATGTTGTACTCCTGGAGCCGGTCCTTATTTATCCTATAATTCAGCACTTTAATGGAAGATCACTGTTTGCCTGGAGTGCCCATCTGCCTCTCAAGATGGCGTCAAGCAGTACACTCCCCTGCCGCCTTTAAATGTGCTGGATTTGTCGTATTTCCTTCCTGTATTGGGTCTGCGTGCCAGCGGCTCCTCAGTGCACTCGTTGCGCCACTAGTTTATTGCCACAAGTATCAATGTGTCCAGCGGAGGGGTGGGCTCAGAATTCGCACATCCACCCACCGGTGTCCGTTATCAAAAGTGGCGCCAATCATGCACTGCCTGTGGGGTGGTGGGTACCCTTCAGGTGTACGTGCTTACCGGGTCCTTCCAGTCAATCGCATCCCTGAGCCTGCTAGTTGTGAGGACTCGATGAAGGGCTTGTGCTGTGTCCATGTCGGGTGCCGCCAGTCAGCCTCTACTTATGCCACAGCCGTTCTGCGACGACGCCCACCGCGGTCGGCTCCACTATGACTTTAGTCCCCGGCCGCTGCTTGTTTCCTTGCCCCCACAGCTGCAGAGAGCAGTCGCGTAGCTCCAAATTCAGCTTGGTGGACACTCAGAGTTCTGCGCTACTTCAGCCAGTGGTGTACAGCGAGAATGCCGCCAGATTAATGGTGGATCGATGGGGGCGGTTCCCCGAACCTCGGAGCCTTTTTAGGCTGCGGCCATTTTATTTGGCTGCTAGCCACGCCCCCTGATAGTACATACTTAACCTTTGCATGTTAGGTGCCAGTTAGCTCATAACAAAATTATGATTCACTGGCATGCAGTGGCACGTTCTGAGGAGTCAATGAGGCCCCTTTATAAAATGGTAGGACATAGTCTGGGGGGAGTGAATTGCTCCCTATTTGAGAGGCTACAAATTTTATTTTTTAAAGATGTAAGGAACCAAGGACCAACGAGTTGTGTACCATCCTGGTTTGATCGCAAATTTAAAATGGCTAAACACTCATTGATTAGTTCCATTAAGAACAATGAGAGGGATGAGATCCAAGTTAGAAGAGCTGCATATAAATGTGCCCTTAACAAGGCTAAAATGGACTAGGACTTTAAGAACTTGGCACCTTTGCTTGAGGCCACTAGGGATAATACTCAAACTCTCTTTTGGAACTTATTCACAACAGGGAACTCCAAGACAGTTACTTAGATTGATAACGATGTAACAGATGATGCTTGGATATTGCACTTTTCCATTCTTTACTCACTAATGCCATGGAAACAACTCTCAACAGCAAGTCCTGGGACCCCATCCAGGTTAAATTTGGATAGGATTAACAGCAACCTTCAACCCATAACATGCACTGAGGTGAAACAGACATTTAGGGACATTGTTCTCCATAAAGCTCCAGGGATTGACAAGATACAGGGGGATTTATAGCTGTCTGAAATTGATATTTGGGGTAATTATCTTACTGTGGCTTTAAATGCAATTTTAAGGAGCTCAGTGGTCCACCATCATGGGCAGGAGCTAAAATGTTTCCAGTGTACATAAAATGCTGTCCTTTGGGCCCTGCTAATTATACAGGCCCATTATCCTGGTTTCAACCACCCAAAAACTCTTTAGAAGGGTTATTCTTACAAGGATCCAAAAATGAATTATTGAGAATGCTGCACTCTGTCGTCTGCAGCCAGGCTTTTGTTCCAACACCTCCACGGTAGATCAGGTGTTCAGGCTTCAGTTGATATATTGGAAAACTTTGCTTACAGAGATGGGTGTTCCAGTATACCTGTGCAGGATTAAAGAGAGACTTGCTGGTGTGGGAAGATGGGAGAAGTGACAGAACCCTTTCCTGTAAGAAAGGTGTTAGACAGGGGTGTGTGGTAGCCGCAACCCTTTTTACACTATATTTAAATGATTTGGTTGCATACCTGAATGGATGTGACAATGATGCTCCCAAACTAGCATAAAAAAGGAGGCTAACTGCAAATTTGGTTCTCCAGTCCTCCAATTGTATTCTTATCAGGCACTGGAAGCAGTTCTATTTGTGGCTGACACTTAGTGGCATAAAAACTCAAAAACTCTGGCACTGGTTGAGAGTCCATTTTTGAGACAAGTATTGTGCCCCTCTGACTCCTCTGAGGCTAGACATCGGTCAGACTGATCACTAATCTTTTGGAGTAGACTGTGGGCTACACACAAATTGCCACTTCATGGCATTGGGTTGAAGGAAATTCTTAGACACCCCTATACTGGTAACTTCCCTAGGATTAAATATATAAGAGAATCATTTGAGGGGATGGACATAGCCAATCTGTGGTGTGTTCCCGAAGGATCTTGCCTAAGTATAAGTGTGAAGGATCTAAAATCCAGTTTAAATCCTATCAGATAAGTATTCTCTTAACAACACATCAACAGGGCACTTTAACAACTTATTTTTAACGATCATGGATACTTACATCATTGAATTCTTCTTAGATGAAATCAAACCTAATAGGGCAATGAAACTGTATGTAGTTTAGTTGCGGAATATTGCCACCTCGTGCATTTACTTCTGACTGGGCTAGGCCCGCCAACTCTAATGAGTTGGGCTGTCCATCATGTGGACATGAGAAGGACACAGTAGTACACATGTTGTTTTTATGCCTGCCGTACAGAAGGGTAAGGCTGAAATGGTTGAGCCCCATAGACAGGAAACCTGGTACCACTAAAAACGAGGTGGCGTGCAGGATTTTACAAACAGACCCAACCACTTCACTGGTGTTTGCTGTCTCAAGATTTTAAATGACTGCTTGGATAATTAGGAAATAGCTGGTTTCTATATCAGTGGATAGTAATATTTAAGAAACGTACATGGCATAACACCTATGAATCTCTATTTATGGAAACTGTGACTAGTTGTTATCGTCCTGTATCAGATTTTAGGTGTTGTGCCATTTTTGTTCTTTATCTACACCATTTTTAGGGTTGCTTTTAGACTTTGAATGATATTTTAAAGATTTTATCATTTTATGTTTCAATGTTTTTATGTAATTTGTATCTCTTTTATGGTAATTTACCAACATAAAGAGTATGACAATGATGGAATATTGTGCACAATTCTGTATTAAGATTAACTGTATTAATCTGCCTAAGATTTTGTTAAAAACAGCTGTCAGGGCTTTGTCCTCTCTGAGATAAATGGTAGTGCACCATCTAGAGTTCATTAATCATTTACTGATCTAGGTGCATTAAAACACCTTAACTGTCTTTGATGTCTGACTGGGGCTCTGCAAACAGAAATATATGACAGAACCAATATTGTTTGACAATACATCTGAATTTGAAATGATTATTCCTGCTTTAAGGAAGTAAAAATTAGCACAGTGGCAGCTGGCAACTCTTGAAAATGGTGGGGGAATAGTGTAATTGCTTACAATTTTATAGCACAAAATCTACCAACAGTATTGGAGAGCTGTGATTTGCCATACATGACACAGAGAAAAACATCTCAGGAGCTAAAACTTTACACCTGTGGCCAAACTCCTTGAAATAAACACCTCGTGTAGAGAAATGAATGAATGAAATGAAATGAAAAGGGCATTTGTAGAGCGCAAGGCTACCCGGAGGCCTCCCAGCACTAGGCTGAACCTACTGGTCTGGGAAACAGAAGGAAGGGAGGGCTTAGGGAAATAGGAAGATTTTTAACTGTCTCCTGAAGGAGAGGTGGCTGGGTTCGGTCCGGATTTGACAAGGTAGAGCGTTCCAGAGTCTGCCTGCATTCAGTGAGAAGAGTCTACCACCACTTCTAGCACATTTTATTCGAGGGGTTGCGATGAGGTGGAGATCATCCGAACGCAGCTGTCTCCTAGCTTTGTAGGGTTCCCCATGGCTGATATCAGAGGAGAGCCTAGCCATTGGAGTGATTTGTGGACAATACAAAGGTATTTGAAACTGATTCGCTCTCTCACTGGGAGCCAGTGTAGAAGACGAAGAGAGGGCTTTGCGGAAGACAGTTCTGAAGACCCCGTCAACAGTCTGGCTGCATAGTTGTGGATGACCTACAGTTTGTTGATCACGGTGGCGGGGGAGCCTAGGTAGAGCGTGTTACCATAGTCCAGTCTAGAGAGCAGTAAGGACTGGACCATGGTCTTCTTGGCTTCAGAGGGGAGCAGGGGGAACATTTTCCTAGCCATTCTAATTAGGCCAAAACAGGTTGCCACTATCTAATTGGCTTGTACCTGGAACGTCAAATTATGATCCAGCCAGATGCCCAGGCTCTTTATTTCGGGCTTAGGAGAAGGAACTGGGCCCATGCAGGCAGGTCAGATGGTTCTAAGGGCAGATTTTTCAAAGTTACCCAGGGTCGTGATCTCAGTTTTTCCTCCGTTAAGTTTCAGTTGGGAGGACCCTATCCAGTTTACCACTTCCGTAAGAGAGGCATTGGTTGAGGAATAGAGGGCGGCTTGGTTTAGGGTTATGACCAGCTGGGTGTCATCGGCGTAGGTGACCATATGGATCCCAAAAGGAGCTACAATGGATGCAAGGGGGACCATATATGTTAAAAAGTGTCGGGTTCAGCGATGAACCCTGAGGAACGCCGCACTGGAGGGGCAAGGGTTTGGAATTCATACCGTCTTCAAAAACCTGAAACGTGTGGCCTGTCATGAAGGAACGGAGCCAATTCAGGGCGGTACCAGATACTCCCAACTTTCCAAGGCGGTGAATCAAGACCTGGTGATTCACCGTGTTGAAGGATGCGCTCAGGTCTAGTAGGATGATGGCTGCTGCACCTCCTGCTTGAAGTAGTTTCCTGCTTTCCCTTAACGACTGCCAGCAGTGCTGTTTCTGTACTCTGTGTGGGGCGGAAGCCAGTTTGTGAGAGGTGGAGCAGGTTGGAGGTTTCTAAGAACTCAGAGAGGGTGTGATTTACATGTTTCTTGATGATTTTTGAGATTCCTGGTAAAAGGGATATAGGGCGATAGATGCTGGGTGGGCAAAGTATAATGAAAACACTGTGCATCTCAGCCAATGAAAGCACCAATTTCATGCCGTTCATAATAGTAAACAGCATAAAGCAGTGCGAGGATTGGCTGGGACAGGTGACCACAACGTTCTATCTGAGACTGATTGGGCTTGGTTGTTACTTCTCCCGCTACATCACAGCTATGTGTGGAGAAGCAAAACTGTGCATGTCAGGTTGGCCATAAGCAAAATACCTGCCAACCTGACATGTGCAGTTAAGTCAAACAGCACCTGTTGTCTGTCACAATGAAGCCACGCCTTCTGTGTGACAGGAGAGGCAGCTCCGCGTGGTGGCATACATGCAGTTTATATGTATGCATCTCTGCATGTAAGTAATGGCTATGGTCAGGGGGTCAACGCCTCATATGTAGATACCATTGCTGTATTAACGTCATAAATGAATAGAAGAATTTGACATTGTAAATGAAACATATATAGGAACACTGTATTTTGAGACATACAATCATGATAATAGAGAAAAGGGTTTACAAAAAATCTGAGACATTACTTGCTTCAACTGAGTCATGCATAATAATAATATGACTTATAGATTTAAAAAGAAAAAGAAAAAATTGTTCAATCAGCCCCAATCTGGACCATATAAGAAAATCCACATTTTTGTTGTGCCCATAAATTTGCTTTGCATGTCTTTTAAACTCTAAAGTAGATGTTGCATGCCCAAAATACTCAGCCATATGAGCTTTGATTTATAACAGTTTTTATTTCCATTTTACTAAACCTGATATGACAGAAAACTTTGCACTAGACCCCTTGCACTTGTACAGAAAACAAATATGAAGAATGGTAGTAAGGGATACTTTTTCTCACTTTTGGTAAAGCTAGGCATGTGATTTTGGGTTACACGTATTGCACTGCAGTCCACAACATGGCATTTTCTACTATCCTGAAAATAAAAGGAAGGTTACAGTGACGTTATGTTTGGGTATGATTAAAAAAACATGGAAATTTACTGAAAAGAACATAGGTAAAACTAACGTTATAGTGAGGTTAGCATGTCACTTAAAACGTAGCCTTTTAAACTTAAAAATACATGGACATTCACCAGTTATAGTTAACTTCGCTTAACTGAGCTGACTGCAACTTGCATTCGTACCATGCACTGCTCATGACTTCACATATTACCTCCCCCCTACTGACACCCAAAGGTTCCTTTATTTGTTGAGGACCTCGGGGTCCTGTGGCCATGCCGGCTCACAGCAAGCTGCCCCTTTTATGTGGGGCTGTGTAGGAGTCGGCAACACTTTCTTGTTTTTGTTTGAATGCCCCAGTCCCAAACATGGCAACCAACAACTTTTTAAAATGCTGATCATCTGCCGGGTGCCGCAGGTGCATACCATGCCTTTTGTTTCACACTGCCGCCCTCCATTCCGGTTCCGGGAGCCAACATGAAATCTTTGTTCTTGTCCTGCGGGAGCAGCTTTGGCTTCTGCTCCCATCTGGTGGGAGCTTTTCTACACCTGCTGGGCAGGAATATTGAAGAAATCCTTGCCTATGCTCTCACGGGGTAGGGAAAAACAGTGTCCCGAGGTTGGGATCCCTGGGATTCTGTTATGTGGCAGGCCCGAGGATGGGATCCCTGGGATCCTGTTATGTGGCAGGCCGTGAGGAACAAGGTCCCCAGACCTACTAGATGCCTTGGGGAGAGGAGTGTTGTGCCACTCTGCCCAAATAAGTATTTGTTGGGCCTCTGGGGATGGGGTGCCTGGGACTATAAAATGGCTCCACTCCTAATTCCCAAAATAAATGTTAAGCATGCCCTGAAGGATGAAGTTCCCAGGGTCTTATGATGACTTGGAGGAGGGGTGATCTCATGCCCCCTTCCCCTCAAACAAAGCAAATAGAAGCTGACTCTATGGGTCCTGGCCCACCCTGGGGGGATTTAAAATGAAAAGGGGAGGAACACACCCCTCGCCACAAAAGGAATACAACAGCTCTAAGTGATGTGGTTCCCAAGGCCTTCAAATGGCTCTGGGGAGGGGCTGCATGTCTCCTCCTAAATGAATGCCATCAGCAATGGGTATAGGGTCTCTAGGGCCTTCAAATAGTTTGGGAAGGGGGTTGCATGCCCCCCTTTTGAATATGAATGAAGCAGTAACCCCTGAGGTACCAAGGCATTACCACACTACCATGATACAGCTATAAAAAAGCAGTTTTGGTTCTTGAAGCAGGAGTCCCTCTTTGACTTCCCAACCCACTAGGCCTTGGGTGTCAGGGTATCTCGAACCTGCCCCCTGTATGTTTTATTATGTTTTTTTCAGGACATCAGGAACTGAGTCCCTGAGTCTGAAAATGGTTGCCAAACATCTTTGTTTAAGTGACACATACAGACGGATCGGTCGGTCTGGAGGTACACAGTGTCTCTATGTATACATACATTTTGAGTCTTATTTTCTCAAAATCTACTGAACAGATTTACACGTAAAGATCTACCTTTATCCAAATTTGGTGTAATTTGATTGAGCCGTTGGAGCTGTAGCACTGTTCAATTTTCCTATAGGAAATTGCATAGGGAAAATTGGACCCCTCTTTTTCTAGACCCTCTTTTGACAGATCACCCAGAAACTTTTCCAGATGACGCTGATTTGGCTTGAGCTTTTCTGTGAAATGTTTCATGAAGATTTGATAAAACAGCCTCCAGTGCTAACTATGTTAAAAAAATATATAAATGAGTAGATATTTATTATTTATTATAAGATTTGTAATGCTAATTTTGAATAAAAAAAATAACGTAATGGTTCATAACCTATTTTACATTTAATCATAATTTAATGTTGCATTATGTTTAGATTCAAAATGATTAATACATATAAATATTAAATATGTAATTTTTATATATACAGGTTTTTTAAATATGTGTAACCATTTTAAATAAACAACGTAATTGTAGATTATTTGTAGGATATTTTTATTTTAAGTCCCTGCCTTCCATTATTTTCTTTTGGACGGTATTGCAGTAACAGTTGTTGACCACGTGTAGTGCTGGACTTAGCACACTAGTGTAAGTTACAACTAAAGTATACGTTACTACAAAAGTGCAGTTTGTTGATACCGAGATGTGGTACACACACTCAACAGTGTTAACTCACTCATAAGTGCAGTCTGAGAATCAGGCCTACACTGTCCAGGAGGTGACACATTTGGTGTCAGAAAACATATGCCCATGAAAGAAAATTAATTCATAAATGTCGAATCAGAGTAACAAGCCCTGGAGATTGTTTTTGGAAATTTTTGTAGACTTGGCTAAGGTTTTATGAGTAATGACACCACAGGTTGGGAATTTGCAAAAATCCAAAAACACAAAGAAAACGTCATTGATTCCTGCACTGGGGATCCTTAACTTCTTGCCCTTGTATAGGAGAAAGTTGTCTCTAGAGACTCCTTTAATGTACGCCTGAGCCCTTCCCTCCCTGCAGTGCCATTTCGATGTCTTAGGAACAAGAGCATTTGAATTAATCTCCTGCCAAAACTTGACTTCCACAGGAATTTGCTCGAAGACTCCTGGACACTGAGGAGCTGAGAATAATCTGCATGCTAGAGGTTGCAATCCAGCTTAGAAGAACATATCCTAGAAGGCCAGATTGCTGAGAGGGGGCAGGCCGGCACCGGGGTATGTGGTCCCCGGGGCCTTAAGTGGCCTGAAGAGGGGGGCTATTTTTATAAAATTGGTCATGCCCCGGGCATGGGGTCCCCGGGGCCTGGAACTATCCATGGGAGAGGGGCAATGCGTCCCCCTTCTCGTTAAAAAAAATAATATTTGATTGTCATGCCATGTCCCCACGGCACAAAAAAGAAAAAGAAGGGGGCTCCCAGCCCACCTTCTTAAAAAAAACCACAAAAAAAACCGGATGGGAGGAGGCCACGCCCCCTCCTAGCACAACTCTGCAAATGCGCCCCCTGGCGCGTTTGCAGAGGGGGAAGTAATTCCCATTGAATTCTGGGGTTCCTGGGGGCTATGTAGCCCACCAGGAACCTCCAGTATGCACCAGGGGGCTGTATTGCAGAGAGGTGTAATGAGGCCAAGCCCCATTTTACAACTCTCTGCAACGAAGCCCCCTGGTGCGTAGTGGGGGTTCCTGGTGTGCTAGTTGGCCCCCAGGGACCCACAGTATTCCAGGGGACTTAATCCCCCAATTAAGAACGCGCCACAGGGCGCATTTGCACAGTGGTGAAGTAGGGCCGGGCTTGAGGTGACGGATTGCACCACTCTACAAACATGCCCTGTGGTAAAGCCATATGCATGATAATTGCTTTGTGATGACGATCACGCGTGCTTATGACAACGTTGTATTGGCTGTTTCCCCAATGGACACCGCAGCAACCGGGTCTGGGCTTCGTGGACTCCAGGGCACTAGGCAGAGGGCCACGCAGCCCCTCTCACACAATATAGAAATCTCCGGGGGTAGTTGTTACCGTAGTTGGAAGGGCGTCATTGAGGCCCACACACTTAATTTTGTAGGGGAGTAGGTTTGCACAGGAAAATGTTGCAAGAGGTTTGTAAATGTGGTACACATTGTTTTGTTTTACTTTGATTTCTTTTCTACGTTGTAGTCCATCCAGACAAAATATAACTTTATTGTCCAGTCAGTATTTTTCAACCCTACTCTTGAACATCTTACTATAGTACTTTAAATTATGAATATTATTTTTATTATGGACCCCCCCCAAAAAAAAGAAGTATGTCATTTTTTTATTAACTTTTATTAAAACAACAATAACTGTAAACGTAACTTAATGATAACACTATAATAAACAACTAGAAAAACAACTTTAATAAAACAATATTACAAACGAATTATGATGTGGACTAGAGTATAAAATTATGTAGATGTGACTAAATGAGGTGAAACATTACAAGTCAAGGTAACACTAATATTTTACGTGTGCAGTGTGCCGGGTACATATCACTTCAGTTATAATCCCGCGTTCAAGTGGTGTCTATATGGAAGTGTCTACTGCGTTACTGACACAAAAGTGGCACAACGGAATTGTAAATACGCCAATTTATTTCTAATGCATTTAATTGGAGGCATTGTACATCTAGGCCGCTGTGCTTACCTTGTATAAACACTGCGGCCATCAGAGTTCACAACTTGAATTTAACTCTGGTTCTACACGTAAAAGTACATTCAATACGTTGCAGACAATTCCATTGCTGTTGCTTGATATGCCGTGATTGCTTCTGAAGGGTTTTTGGTGAAGCAAACAAAAGGACATTTGATTAATCACTGTAAACTGAGTTGCAAAACTCCCGACAAAAGTGAATTGTAATGTGAGTTCTTAATATTGCGTACCTAGACTGTTGCACCCCATTGAATCGCAGAGTTTGGAGTTGAGAGTTTTCCTTGAAAAGTCAGACGCAGATTTACAAGCTACTTGCGCCCCTTTTGCCATGTTAAAAGTGACACAGAAGTGGCGCAATAAGCTTGTAGAACTGTTGTAACCTATCTGTTGTCACTGCTCTGTGGTAATTATACATTTCTACACAGTCAAGCTGCTGCACACTATCCACTCTCTTCTTTCACGGATAATTTGTTGTTGTTTCAGAAATAAGTTTCTTTGCTCACCTAGTGCCATAGACATGATTAAAAGAGGGTGCTCTACTTCTCGAAGCAGGCTTCAATGTAGGCAACAGAGTTCACCACTTAAACACAGGTACGGTTCTATACGGCACAGTGGATACAGCAGCGTCCATAACTGTAAAAAAGAAAGAAAATGATGTTAGAGACAGTAAGAAAGAGAGAGATAAAAAGACATTAAAATGTGGAAGAGATACAGACGATGGATGGGGGGGCTGAAGCCCTGTTAGTCTAATGGGTATTGTGTGCCTGCTGCATACTACATATTCTCTCCTTTCACAGATAACTTGTCATTGTTTCTGAAACAAGCTTCTTTGCTCACCTTGTGCCATTGACGTCATTCAAAGAGGGTGCGCTATGTGTCGAAGCAGGCTTCTCAGTCGTTGTTACAGTGGCCATGCATCATCGCAGAATACACGACAGTAGAGGTTTGTCGGTTTCTTTTTGCGGGGATTTCGTCAATTTGTAAAACACAACCTGTATGATAAAACCGTAGTTAACATTGTGCGTAATTTTTTTATGAAACGAGAGAAGAAATAAGAGAGCGACTGAAAACAATACTCGCAAGTCACCTTTTTGTGACCGGTGTTTTTCACCACGTTCTGGACATAATGCATCCTGAAGCTCTACATCTAAAAGATAATAAAAGAAAGATGTTATGATTGGTATTTGTTACCATATTAATTTGGAGTTAGATCACATCGCGCTTTTATACATGTTCCTTCATTTCTATGAACTATTTGTATTGGTAATATTCCAGGCATTCCAGCAATTATAAAAATGTTCCTGCTATTGGGCAAAAAAAGTATACATTAATATACTTTATAGGAGTGCGTTCGTCTAAAACGCTAAGTCGCGTTTTTGTATCTAGTCTGCTACAACCCTTTGCCTCCCTCCGATGCGTACTCCAGTCTCACTGCTCACCTTTTCATGTAAAAGACACCATCTGCATCATGTAGTCCCGATCTCCCACTAAGAAGTCTCATATATGGTGTTGAGTCTTGATATCTCTATGGCTAACGACATACTCGTGTTCACATCATCATCATCACAGGTTCTTCACCCGCTCAGTGCTTCGGGCACCACTAATTCAGTGACCAAAAAGGCCACGCATGTAGTAGTGAGCCCCATGTTCGGAACTTTGGGAACAACTCTAAAATGGCGTACAACATATGCGCTCCGTCTTTTTTATACATAGGGTCATGTGTGTTGTGACGAATATGCTGGATGGGTGTGGTGTGGGTGTTTACCAGCCATGAGCGAGTGTTTGTGCCGATCTGACAACTAGACCTGCAATCAAGAAATCACTACAATGGAAATCTTGGCCTTACACTGTTGTTGTGTTTTCCTGGTATCGTAAGAGTGGCCTGTACTAACGTAGTCAGTCTCGATTCATTTACCATCTCCCACCGGGGCTTTTAATAGTTGCCTGTACTAATGTATTCAGTTTCGATTAATTTACCATCGTCCCCCGGGGCTTTTAAATGTTGGGAGAGGGGCCGCGCGGCTTTGGGACACTACAGGAGCTGACCCTGAGGCATGGCAGTCTCCAGAACCTTTGACGGCTCTGGGCATAGGGTCACACACTATACCGCATAAAATACACTAAAAAAAGAAGACAAAGTGATGAGAGATGGTTTGTGGCATGTTTAGGTTGAGAGCTCGGATAATCATTAAATGGGGTCTGGCAGTGAAGTGCGTACTTATTCTGGAACAAGGCTTTCGGGGTCTTGCAAAAGCAAGTCATCTTTAATAATTCCCTCTCGCTTCGTGTACATGCCAAAATATCTGATTTATTCGTATGTTAAAAACAAAAACTTGTAACACCTGTTTTTGATTGGTAGTGAAGCATAATAAGAAAACGCATTAGCGACCAATTCCTTTCTGGCTTTCTTTTTTCGATGTGACGTTACGATACAGTCACCATGTATGTAGCCTATTTTGTGATGCACTTTATTTTACAATGCGTTTCAAAAACTACTTGTGGTAGGGTGCTTTTAACTTAAACTGTGTACTCTGATTACGAGTTAGTTGACTGTAAAAGTATTTAATTTTTTTTTATTTCCTATTCTATCATAATTGTACTGACTTTTCTCCTTTAGTGTCCAGTACTATATTGTTTTTAAAAATGTATAACTCTTCAAACCATCTTTGAAAGAAAAATACTTTTATATTCATTATATGGGTGAAATGCAGAAATGCTTTTACATTCATTGGTATCATGCGTTCCATCACATTCATTTTATTTTATCATAAGCATTCACTTCTTAAGTTTACATTATATAAGTGTTGGCAGCCATCTTGTGCCTCGGTAAAACTGAGTCACAAGAAAGCAATGAAAGAACCTCAAAAAACACGTGAAGGGGGAAGGGTAGAAACATACTGATCACCTAGGTCTGCTCAGGGGGTTCCACATGGATCGTTAGGTACCAAAACATTTTTTTTCTAAATCGCGGGGTACCCATTTTGGGCAAAAGAGACAAAAAAACGAAGCCCGCTTTATTGTTAATTAGCTTCCAGGGGGGCTCTTTCAAATAGGAAAGCAGATTGCTTTTCGTCAGAGAGAGCAGGATGTAAGCTGCTCTCTGTGAAGAAAAGCAATGCTGGCTCCCAAAGGGCGTGGGGAGCAATCTGGGACCGTGGGGGCCTTGGGGCTCCTCCCTTGGTCCCCAACGTTATATTTGAGCCCCGGGGGATGGGGTCCCCGGGGATTATAAAAATTTTGTGATAGAGGCTGTTTTTTTGTACTTTTTTCATACGTATACCATGCACGTATGGACAATGTACGGTGCGAAGTCTGGAAGTTGTCCCATAAGCGTATCTAAGCAAGAAAAATAAAAACATTTTTCCGATATTTATGAAGTGTATGTGTTTAGATGTTTAGTGGCACTAAAAAGAGCCCTTGTGTTTATTCTGAGATTTTAGTACCTACAAGTAAGTACCAATGCAGAGTCTAAAGTTGAAGAGGAAGACTCTGTTCCCCTCATCTGTAAAATGTACACAGTCTCTCCTATAGTTGTCATGCATATTGAAAAGCAGATTGTTGTGGTAGATGGACCCCATTCTATAGTCTCGGAGAAAGGTAGAAACAGATTTATCAATTTGTGGACAATAGTGGTTGGACCAGTTCCATTTCTGCCTTTGGCATATATTAGAATCGACAAAGGCAATTTTGGGGAAAAGTGTCATCAATTGTCCAAAGGTGTCCTTCATAAGCATTTCCAGACCTACCTCTGTCAAAGTGCATAGGTCATTGCCACCACAGTGCAGGATTATGAGGTCAGGGTGTTGGAGATGCAAAAAGGATTTCACCAATGGCATCAATTGGCACTTTAACCCTCTCTATCCAATCCATTTAATGTCTACGTTTGGTAAACCTAGGTCTTTGTGATTTCCTTTCTGTTTTGCGTACCTTTGGCTCCAGAAAATATAGCTGTGTCCCACAATCCACACTCTAAGCATCTTGTAGAGAGGTCTGGAAGCACTTGGATGGTCTCTGTAAATGAAATGGTAGATTGAAAGATAAGATTTTTCTAAAATGGTGGATAAGGTGCAGTTTTGAAAAATGCAAAGAAATGATTGGATGTTTGAAAACATTTTACACACAAAACTAGGGTCCAATTATCTGTTTTTTAAAAACCTGAAATGTATTGGTTAAGAAAAAGTGATAGAAAAGAACATTACTTAAGATAAGCTGGTATATTGACAAGTCAAGCACACTTGCTGTTTTGATTTGCAACATTGTTTGATGAACTTTTCACCTGTGTCCTCAGTTAGGTGTTTCCAGAAAGGTTTCTATGGTAACTGGCAAAATGTGGAATGGGGGTAGGGTTAAAGGTTTTGTCAGTTGGAAAAGGTTCAAAAGTTCAAGCAATAGAAAAGTGTGTTTCATTTTGATTTAATGTGGGAATAAATGTGATTTATTATTTATTTGCATTTGTCTGTAGATTGACAGGAAAAGTTGGCTTTTTGCTATAGGACTTCCTGACCCCCTAGGGCTGCTCTGTCTTTCAAATAGGAAAGCAGATTGGTTTTCGTCAGAGAGAGCAACATGTAAGCTGCTCTCTCTGACGAAAAGCAATGTCGGCTCCTGAAGGACGCAGGAAGCTGGCTGGGATCGTGGAGGCTTTGGGGCTCCCCCCACGGTCCCCAACGTTATATTTGAGGCCCGGCGGACAGGGTCCCCGGAGATTATAAAAAATTACCCATAGAGGCAATTTTATTTTTTACGGTAGATTTACCGTACGCGTATCATGCACGTACGGATGACGTACAATGCGACTTTTGTAAGTCATCCCATAAGCGTAGGTGAGCAAGAAAAAATCAATTGAAAATATATATTTTACAGATATCTATCAAGTTTATGTGTTCATATGTTGGTTGGTTTCTCTTTATTGGTACTTATATGTCAGTGCTTATGCATAGTGTAAATTTGTTTAAGAACAGTCTTTTATAGAGTGCTGAACTTTTGACCTTTGTTGACAGTTGACTTTTGCATGATCTGTTGGGGATAGGGTGGAAAGTTATGTCAGTTGGAAAGGTTTGAAATGTTGAACCAATAGAAATTTGTGTTTGGTTTTGAATTAATGCGTGAAGGATTTTGATTTGTTATTTACATGTATATATGTGTAAATTGAGAGGAAAAATTTGCCATTTCTTGGTTCTGCTGCAAACACTGAACTAGAGAGATTCTGTATAAGAATATCTACAGTGTGAGTAGCATTCTTCTTAATCTAGAAATCAATTTCAAAGGTGAGTTGATAAGTTGTAAGGGAATAGATGTGGTACATTTTGTTTTTAGTGAGAGTAATGTATTCTCTGCATTTGGATAACTATTATGATAACATCATTTGTTAAGTTAATTTGTTTAGTGAGTCACCTTTGTGCAATAAAGTGCAGTACTAAAAAATTTAGAATGTGTGCAGTCACTTTTTCAGTTGGTGAGTAGTTATTAGTGTTGGTTGTTTAGAATTAGGCTTGTGTTCTAAATCTACAATTTTGCAGTCAGTATACATACACTGCTGCATACACTTTTGGCAGATTTTTAAGCCCCTTTTGACTTTTTGTTGTTGTATTCCTCTGTATCTCCTCATATCCCTTCTATATCCTCATTTTCCAGCCTCTCTGTTCATACTTCATCTTTCTCTTCATACTCCCTGATCTGTCCTCTTACTCTTCCCTCTCTCCCTTCATTCACTCTGGGGCAGAATTACAAGTCGCTTGTGCGTCTTTGTTGTTCTATTGTGTCACTTTTTTTATGTAATGTTGGCAAAAGTCATTTAGTAAATTGCATATGTATTTTCAAAATGAGTCAGGGTTGTTCACTGAAATGTAGTAGTTATATACATGGAATGTATATAGTTACTTATACGTTTTACATTCGTAAATGTGTTTTGGTATAATGCATGGTCTCATTTTTTTTGTCTAATATCACACTGTGCGTCTGTGTACATTAAGGAATTATATTCACCCCATTTTCATATTTTCTACCCTCTCTTGTCATACTTCCCCCTCTCTACTCTTATTCCTTCCTCTCTCCTGGTACTACCCTATTTTTCTTCTATTCTCCTCTGTCCTCGTACTGCCCTTCTGTGTGTTTATTTTTCCCTGTCTCTCCTCATATTCTAGCTGTCTTCTCATGTTCTTCCCTCTCTTTTTATACTTCATTTTTCTGTTTATACTCTCTGTTCTTTCCTCTTTCTCCTCTCTCTCTCTCTGTATACACTCTGGGCAGATATACAAGCCGCTATGTTTTTTCATAATGAGTCAGGGTTGTTCATTGAAATGTAGTGATTATATAGATGTAATATGTACAGTCACGTAACCGTTTTACAGTAGTAAATGTGTTTTGGTAAAATGTGTGGTCTGATATTTTTTTGTGTAATATCACACTGTGCATCTGTGTACATTAAGGAATTATATTTGCCCCTTTTTAAACGTTTTATAGTAGCAAATGTGTTTTGGTATAATTCATGGTGTTATATTTTTTTGTCTAATATCACACTGTGCGTTAGTGTACATTAAGTCATTATATTTGCTCCTTTTTCTATATTTTCTACCCTCTCTTTGAGGTTACGTGGTTTTCGACTTCGCTTCGTATCCAGCCGCCATTTTGTGTTGGGTCACTCAGGCAGCATGGCAGACGCGGTGAACGCAATGTTTTTGCTTTTGCAGCTGCTACGTGCCCTTCCCTGCCTATGTTTATGAAACCGATGTCAGGGTCTCTCGACTTTCGTAAATCCATGTCTAGACTGATTAATTCATGTCTTACTCCACTGTTTGGGTCCCACCGTTCTTCTTGACTTTATCTTGTTTAACTGACCTTGGCTATTCTCTTCATGTGTTCTCTTGTTACATAGGCTGTCCTTTAAAGCATTCAACATGTTCTACCACCTGCAAAATTGAATTACGGGCACTAGTTTTGATTAACCTGAAGGGAGGAGAGCACACAGGGTCTGAAAGGAGGGTGTGTTTTAGACATTCGATAACTTGTTTTCAAACTATTCCTATTCGTCAGTTTTGTATGTTTTGGGAGTTGGCATTGTAAACTTGTGTACTATAATAGTCTGTGCGCCACGGAATGAAGTGGCAGTCTCCTGATAACATACCCGTTGGTGTCCTTACAGGACCACTGTGCTTAGCTGCAGCTAATAAATCTGCTTTTCTACGCCTAACAGAGTGTCACGTGTCTCTGTCTGCCAAAGCAGGTGAACCCGGAGATCTTAGGTGTGCCCTGTGCGGCCTGGCCCGTAAGGTCAGGTTCTCCAATTGGCGGCCCAACGTGTGGGCGACTTCAGCCCGAAGGTCATGAAGAGCTTCGCAAGAAAATTCCGGAGGATTTCGCGAGCCAAGTGAGCGGCCCCTGTATGTCGAAGTGGACTGAGGTCTTTTGAGGCGTGGCTACTCCTTCCCGATGGCTGCTGACGACTGCTGCCCTGACTGTCGCCCTGCTTTGGCCCCCTGGTGATGATTAGTATCGCGAGACGTTAGACGGACATCTGTTGGCGTGAGAAAACATTTAGTTAAGTATTCGAAGGTAGCGCCCACCCTTTTGTTTTTTGGTTTTTGTTATTCCATTAGTGCACTAACCAAGCCAAGGGGTAAGTACGTTTGTGCTGTGACTTTATTGTCTAAAATCCCTTGACGTTTGTAAGTAGTCCAGTTCGTTACGAAATGCCTGGATTAGGAAATGTTGTTGTTTTGGTTGTATTAGGGATTCCTGGCTAGAGGATTCTTGTCCGATTCCTCCGGTTGGAACTCCCACTTATGAGCTCTATTCAAAACATGGTTTAGGTCCTATTACTTTTAATGAAACATGGATTCGGTATACTAAAAAGGATGTTGTTTTACGGTGGCCACAAAATGGTACTTTTGAGCCTGCTATATTAGACAATTTGGAAACGATTCTATTTAAGAGAAAAGCCCGGCCGGCAATGTTTGACTCTTTCCGCCTCTGGCATAAAGAATCTAAACAGAAAGAAATTAAGCAAATGAAGAAAGATAAGAAAGAGCAGGATATGACGATTTTACAGGCTGCCCAACAGTTTAAAGATGACGAGGCTAATCAGATGGTTGAGGTTTCGGAGAGACAGCATTGTATGGCAATAGACAGATGCTATCCCGTACTACCTACTGCTTCAAAGAGTAAGGGTCCTGACGAAGATCCTTTCGTGTCCCACCTCTCGACGTTACCTCCACCTTATGTGTTAGGTGCTAATGCACCTCCATTACAACCTGTTGTTAATCCAGCTGTTCTGGTTCCTGCACAGTTGCCTCTTCCTGTGATTCCACCTCCACCCCCTTTGCCACCGACTTCTGTACCCCAAACTCCTGTGCCTCAGTTTCCTTTACCCTCTGTTGCTACTGGTTCTTCTCCCGCTGTACAGAATACGTTGTCTCCTGTTTTATTGTCAGATTCCCCTACAGCTCGACATCGTTTAGTTTAAACTGTTTCTGGTCTTTTGTCACCTTTTCTTGGATCTCTTTTCTTTTCTCCTGCTTTATCTCGAAGACAATCTCGTAGTCAGATCCCAGATTTGGAAGAACGGACTAAGTTAGATTCTCTTGCTCGTAACTGGATTACAAGTAGTATACAGTATAGTGTGCGTGATATTTTAGACACATTTCTGCAATGGAATGCGCATATGCAGAGGTATGTCTTTAATACTATGTGCAACACTCTTATCAAAGGGTGGGAAGATATGGATTTGGATTCACCTCCTCAGGGTTTATTTGAGATACGGGATCAATTTGATAAAGGACCTATTGTAGGTCCTGATGTAGAGTCTGCTGTTCAGAAGCATGTTAGTTTCCGATCTTCCTTTTTCTCTCAAAGTTCTCTTGAGCCTAATTCTGCTGTTCGTTGTAAAATGGCACAATATCCCATGCAAGAAGTTCCTCCAATATGGAGAGAGGCAGACCCAAACGCTAATCCAGCTGTCCCCGCTCATTTTCAGCGCATATGGGTACATGATCCTTGGAAAAGATCTGAAGTGTTGGCACTTAAGCAGTCCTTACCGGACCCTCGTAAGAATCCTGCTGGGTACTATAAGGAATTGTCTCAGACCGTTAATGCATGTATTATGAATTTGGCAGATATTGATTTGCTTATGGGAAATGTAGTCCCACAAGCTTTATGGGCTAAAATTCATAGACAAGACCATGATCAAGCTTTAGGTGGTAATTGGGCTGCTATTGCGGCCGCAGATACAGCACAAGTAGGTGGTGCCAAACCTGACGATCTGATTACGGAGTTGCCCGGTAGAATAATAGATCTCATGAAAACGATGATGCCTACTGTACGCGTTAACTGGTATAAGTTAGCAGCGTGCAAACAAAACGTCGATGAAAGTGTCTCTGATTTCTTTACTCGTTTTGAAGCGACTTTCATCGACCAAAGTGGTCAAGATACTGAAGGTGGACAGCGATTATTTGTAGATAAATTCGTTTTTAATTTGCTTCCAGAACTATTGCATAAATTGAAACAATCTGAGAGTGCATGGGCTGTTTCCTCAACTGCTCAGATATTAGCTACTGCTCAATATTATGAGAATAGGGATAAGAAAGATAAAGAGAAAGTGGAGAAGAAAACTAAGAATTAAAAACGAAGGTTCTTCTGCAACAGGCTTATCCTCCTCGTTCTGCTCAGCCCCAATTTCAACAGCCCCCACAGTTTCAGAAGCTGTTGCACAAACCTGATTCTCCAGCTCCGCGATTTCCATTTGGTCCTAATCAATGTGCTTACTGTAAAGAGGAAGGTCATTTTAAGATTAGTTGCCCGATTTTGTTACAGCATTATGGCGGATCACAGCCAATGGGTCGTGGAGATTCTCGGTCAGTGTCCAGAGGTCTCAGGAACGACTTCCCTCTCCCCCTCAGGACTCTACAAATTATTTTGACCAGCGGAATTCTCAGTCTGCACAGTATTACAATGATGATTATTGTGCAGATGGTGAGAATGCTGATTTCCCCACTTGCTAGGACAGCCATAGACACAGTAAGGGAGTCGTATCAGTTCCAGTGGATCAGGATGGACCTTATGTTAATGTTGTAACATTGGGTGTTACAGAACCATTTCTTTTGGATACTGGTGCAATGAGAAGTTCTATTATGCATTCTAAACTCCCTGGGGTACCTTTGTCTGGCTTAACAAATGTTTCGGTAGGATTCTCTGGCGCCCCAGTTAGCAACCCTGTTTCTTGTCCTTTGCCTATTTCCATTGGTCCGTACGATTTAGAAGCTCCACTTCTTTTGACGACGGGTTGCGGAGAGAATTTATTGGGTTTGGTTTTTTTGAAACGTCTGCATGCCACATTGTATTGCTCGCCATCTGGTGTACAACTTACTTTAGGTGCTAAGTTGACTTCTCCGATGTACGTATCTAAAGACCAACTGCCGCTCAAACTACGTTCGCTCCCTGCTACGCTTTGGGCTATGGGTCTGAATGATGTTGGTTTGCTTCAAATTCCACCTTATGTGATTACTGTGAAGCCTGATGTTAAGTTACCACGCATTCCACAATATAAAATATCTAACAATGGTGAGAGAGCGCTGTTGGCTATTGTTCATGACCTGGTTGAGAAGGGTGTGGTCGAGGAGGCCAAAGGAAATGTTTGTAACAGTCCTGTTCTGCCTGTTCTAAAGTGTACTGATCCTTCTCAGCCACCTTTGTATCGTTTTGTGATAGACCTCCGGGAGGTCAACAAAATTGTTGTTCCTCAGTTTCCTGTTGTCCCAGATATCACTGCCTTGCTTACTATGATTCCTGCTTCGGCAGCCTGGTTTTCGGTCCTTGATCTCAAAAATGCTTTCTTTAGCATTCCCATTGCTGAGGAAAGTAGGGATCTCTTTGGTTTCTCTCTTGGAGGACGAAGTTTTAGATTTAAGCGTGCACCTCAGGGCTATTGTGAGAGTCCCTCCATCTATAGTCAAGCCTTGAAGTCTCAGCTTGACACCTTTTCTTTGCCGTCTGGTGCTACTCTTATCCAATATGTGGATGATTTATGAGTGGCTGCTGATTCGGAAGATGTCTGTAAAAATGCGACTGTGTCACTTCTGCGACAATTGTTTGATCTACATCACAAAGTGTTGCTTTCTAAGTTAAAATATTGCCGACAAGAGGTTACGTATTTAGCTCATCTCTTGTCGAAGGAGGGAAGGCGATTGACCCCAGAACGTATTCAAGCAATTGCGCAAATGTCTGTACCATCCACACAAAGAGAGGTGCGTGCTTTCTTTGGCATTACCTCTTATTGTAGACAATGGATTCTGAACTTCTCCCTACCATTGAAACCTTTGCTGGCACTCACTCTGAAAGATACGCCCCAACCGTTTCCTTGGACTGAAGAATGTCAAAAGAGTTTTTCTGATTTACGTACTGCTTTGTGTTCGGCTCCTGTGTTGGGTACTCCAGATTACAGTAAACCCTTTACACTTTATGTTCATGAGAAGGAAGGTTGTGCATTATCAGTTCTGACACAGCAATTTGGAGGGAAACAAAGGCCATGTGCCTATTTTTTGGCAACGTTAGATCCAGTTGCTAAAGCATTACCTAGTTGTCTTAGAGCAACAGCGGCAGCAGCGATTTCTATTTGTCAATCTGCTGGATTGGTGTTGGATCATACTCTTAATGTTATGGTGCCACACGCAGTAGATACTCTCTTGAATAGGACAAAAACCCAGCACTTAACGAGTGCTGGGTTTTGTCAGGATATGAGTTGACGCTGTTAGAAAGTCATATACATATCAGGAGATGCAATGTTCTGAATCCAGCAACATTGTTGCCTATTTTGGATGAGAAAAATGTACAAGATCAGCATGATTGTTTTCTTCGTACGGAAGAAGAAACTGAAGGTCGAGTCGATTTGAAAGATACACCACTTACGGATTCGCATGGGATCTTGTGGGTCGATGGGTCTTGCTTTAAGCTGCTAATGGCGAGACGACAGCAGCTTACGCTGTTACAACTCTACATACGATAGTGGAAACTGCACGCATTTCACAGAATTCAGCGCAAGCTGCAGAGTTGATAGCATTAACAAGAGCATGTGTGTTGGGGAAAGGAAAAAGAGTGACTGTTTGCACAGATAGTCAATACGCGTTTGGCGTTGCCCACAGTTTCGGATGTTTGTGGACAGAGAGAGGATTCTTTACCTCCCACGGCACTAAAATATAGCATGGTCAGTTGGTGAGTGACCTTCTTGAATCACTTACCTTGCCCACTCAAATAGCGATTGTGAAGTGTAGTGCACATCAAAAGATTACTGATGACGTGGGTCGGGGAAATGCATTTGCGGATGAAATAGCAAAAGAAACGGCACGGAATGTTGAGGGTGGAATCTATGTCGCAGGACCGGCAAATTGGGTCCCAGAGGCTGGTATGTGCGAGGACACAGTAGAAAGCGTGAAAATGATTCAGAAAGAAGCAACTGGGAAAGAATTGAGTAAGTGGAGAGAAAGTACAGGGATGTTGGATACAATGGGATGTTCGACGGAATTGTCAGAGCATCAGCGATGGTTGTTACCAGATGCGTATGTATTACCTGTGGTCACTATGGCTCATGGACCAGCCCATATTAATGCAAGGGGTATATGTAAACTCCTAGCTCCAGTATGGCAAAAGGAAAATATTCCTAAATGTGCAGAAAATGTAGTGAAGCATTGTATTGTTTGCTTGATGCATAATCTAGGAAAGAGAACTCCAACTCCAGCAGGTCGCTTTGCTCCCCCTACGTATCCTTTTGAGGTACTACAAATAGACTACATCCATATGGAGCATTTCAATAATTTTAAGTATGTCCTGGTAGTGGTTTGCGCCTTTTACAGATGGATAGAGGCCTACCCCTTAAAGGACAATACTGCTTTGTCTACTGCCTAAGTCCTTCTAAAAGAATTTTTCCCGAGGTTTGGTTTGCCGCAGTTTGTCTGAAGTGACAATCGGAGTGAATTTGTAGGTCAGATTATGCAGAAAGTATGTGTGGGTCTTGGTATTAGACAGAAATTTCATGCGGCAAACCATCCTCAGTTAGCAGGTTTGGTAGAGTGTTATGATGGCACTCTCAAACTTAAGTTAGCAAAGATTCAGACTAGTACAGGCCTTTCTTGGCCTGATGCCTTGCCCTTGGCACTTCTCTCAACAAGAACGACTATCCATTCTCGTTTGGGGCTTATCCCATACGAGATTGTTTTCGGGCACCCTGCTAATGTTTGGGGAGTCCCTCGCCCCAAAAAGTACTCAAATATTCCGTATCCATTGTTGGTTGATTATTTGCACGACCTCACCACTAAATTGGGTGTTATTCATCAACAGGTACAAAACGCTTTGCCGGAGGCCTCCTCAGATCCAGGACACTCCATCCAACCCGGTGACTGGGTGTGTCTGAAAAACTTCCAGAGGAAGAAAAATCTGGAACCTCGTTGGGGGCCGCTGAGACAAGTCCTACTCACCACCCGTACAGCAGTGAAGGTCGTCGGAAAATGAAACTGGATCCATGGCATGCACTGTAAGCAGGTACCATTACCTTTACCTTACGACCAGTGGGTCCGAGAAGGCGTTGGTGACAGTGAGTGTGAAAAGGTACCTAGGTTTGTACCTTTCAGCAGTGCACACCTTGATTGGACTAGTTCCGAGAAAGAGAACAACGACGTTTTGCAGGAAGCTGTACCTCCACACCTATGATTAAACACATCGGATCCAGAGACTTTATTTAAAGACAAGAGGATACCTGGCAAGACACGATACAACCTGAGAGAAAAGTTGCCTAAGAACAATAAACTTGTGCTTTATAATTCTTGCCTTGTGTTAAAAAGTGAAAGATTCCTTTTCCACTATCCATCAAGTTGCAGGGTCACGGTAGGAGTCTTAGGCTGTGACCTGAATAGTGACTAGGTCAACAGGACTTGCAGTGTCATAGGACGGCTAACCACCACAGCTAAGTGATTAAGGAAGATTATCGTGAGCAACGCCTTTAGAGTAATGGATCGCGCAGGAAAAGAGAATGATGTCAAAAATATAAAAAGAAATCATTATAAGAAATTATTATTCAGTTGTGGCGTAGCATTATGTATTTCAGTATGTGTATGCAGTTTATTAGCATAGGATGCAGCAAACACCTGTCCCTACTTCTACTTCTTTGATTCCCTCTACTACTATTTCTCCACATAAATTTTATGAACTTCCAGACCATGAGCAGATGAGAAGAATGGAGTATTTTAACAATTCATTTATCCAACTGTTACATCAACATCAATTGGTAGTGAATACTACTGATTGTTGGGTTTGTGGGCTCATACCACATAATACAGAGAGAGGGATGCTGTATTTAGTTCTTCCATTTACGTGTGAAGGTTCTACCTGGGCTTATCTGGCTATGTTTTCTAATGCATACCAGAACCTTCTCCGATATCCTCCCAGTGGGTCCTATAATGGTAGAGTGGATTTCAGACATAGCTCCTTGATCAAGGGGATAGTGACTATGGCAAAAATTGCTGATGTTATCAAGATTCCCAAAGATTCCCAAAGATGAAAAGAGAACATATGATGGATGGAACGTGACTCGGTACATCACTAGTGTCACTGATAAGATAAAACAAAAGAGATTCGCACCAATTTGGGTTTTACCCCATAGAGGTAATCTGTGTTTACAAAAAAATAGACAGTATACCAAAGTTAAGCAAGAAAGGAGTAATTGTTCTCACATATGCGTCTACATACCGTTGACTCCTTCACCGTTAGTTCCATCACAAGGAACATACTTTATCTGTCATGATAAAGCTTATACATGGCTTCCCACACATTTCTCGGGGACATATTATATAGCTTTCCTTCTCCATCCGACATATACTGCGTCCTGCAGATCACCATAGAAAGAGATTGGGTAGAGGGGTTATTGATGCGGAAGACACAGCCGGACAAGAGGGAGGAGATTTTTTTAAAGGAATTCTTCCCTTTTGGGGTCCAATGGCAAATAGTAGAAACATCAGACGCCTGGTTCGTGTGATCGATGCTACCATAAATATAACTTCTGGAGCATTAAATAATTTGACAGCTGAACTTCAGGCGGATCGCCTTATGACTTTGAAGAACTGAATGGTTCTAGACATTGTCTTGGCTGATAGAGGCGGAGTCTGTAAATTGATTGGGTCCAGTTTCTGCGTTTATGTTCCAGATAATGCTCCTACAGTATACAAAGCAATCTCTAAGCTACATGTCATCTCCAAGTCCATTCATCAGGACACTGTAGACTGATCTGTGAAGGGATGGTTATGGGGACTACTGTCCACATGGGGATGGAAGGTGTTAACTTTCCTTGGAGCGATTCTGGCAATCATCTTTTCCTGTTGTCTTTGTTTACAGTGCGGTCCAGCTATTTGCGTACTTTGTGCCACTGTGCGCGTTTCTAAGCCAGTAACACAGGAAACAGAGAACATCAGAATGATGTTGCAGCAACACCTCAATGACCTCATGACCATCGATATCGATTCAGACTAACATGAGTCTTTTGTGCTTTGCCTGAGTATGGCAAAAGGAGGGTCTGATGTTACATGGAGAAGTGTAGCTCAATGATTAGAGCGGCAGACCCTGATGCAGAGGTCTAGCCCGGGACCAGGGTTCAATTCCCCGCCTTGGCGGGTCTTGGGCTCAAAATTCCACGCACTTGATAATTCTCGCCTCAGTGCCTATTCCAATCATAGAGTCCCACTCTGCAACTCTGGGCAATAGCTTGCTTAATCTCCACAACGCCCCCCACAATGCTTAGGATGCCTGGCCTCCACCTTGGGCATGCCCAGGAGTGGACGGCTCACAGGGAAAGCCAGGATGGGTTCCACAGCGGTATTCGTACAAGCGCCTTGAGACCCTTGCGGGTGAGTATTGCGCTATACAAGTATCAATTTACAATTTACATTTTACGTGGTTTTCGACTTCGCTTCGTATCCAGCTGCCATTTTGTATTTAACTAGCAAATGTGTTTTGGTATAATTCATGGTGTTATATTTTTTTGTCTAATATCACACTGTGCATCTGTGTACATTAAGTAAATATATTTGCTTCTTTTTCTATATTTTCTACCCTCTCTTTGAGGTTAAATGGTTTTCGACTTTGCTTCGTATCCAGCCACCATTTTGTATTTAACCGCCATTTTGTGTTACCTCACTTGGGCAGCACGGCGGACGTGGTGAACGCGATGTTTTTGCTTTTGCAGCTGCTACGTGTCCTTCCTGTTAAAGAATAACTTCTGCCTATTTATATGAAACCGATGTCAGGGTCTCCCGAGTTTCGTAAATCCATGTCTAGAATGATTAATCCATGTCTTACTCCACTGTTTGGGTCCCACCATTCTTCTTGATTTTATCTTGTTTAACTGACCTTCGCTATTCTCTTTGTGTGTTCTCTTGTTACATAGACTGTTTTTTAAAGCATTCAGCATGTTCTACCACCTGCAAAATGGAATTACGGGCACTAGTGTTGATTAACCTAAAGGGAGGAGAGCACACAGGGTCTGAAAGGAGGGTGTGTTTTAGACATTCGATAACTAGTTTTCAAACTATTCCTATTTGTCAGTTTTGTATGTTTTGGGAGTTGGCATTGTAAACTTGTTTACTATAATAGTCTGTGCGCCACGGAATGAAATGGCAGTCTCCTGATAACATACCCGTTGGTGTACTTACAGGACCACTGTGCTTAGCTGCAGCTAATAAATCTGCTTTTCTACGCCTAAAAGAGTGTCACATGTATCTGTCTGCCAAAGCAGGTGAACCCGGAGATCTTAGGCATGCCCTGCGCCGCCTGGCCCGTAAGGTCAGGTTTTCCATCTTGTCATACTCCCTCCTCTCTCCTCTTCTAAAATCTAAAATGTTTCAAATCTTTCATAACAGCCAAGGAAAACATACCTTTTTTGAGGGGTGCAATACAGGGTTGTAGCAAAATCTATCTGACTACTATGCCGTATTTTCCATCCCTAAAAATATATTTCTCAGTTCCAACTTTGCTGGTCATTTCTATGCAGAGCCAAACCAACGAGCCTGGAAATGTCTGTCATGCAAATCACACCGCATCACCTAAAATATGATACAATCGAACACGCTATGTTTATACAGATCCTATTCTGAAAGCACCGATTTGAATGCGTTTTCATATATGATCATATAGAAAGAGGCAATTGATGAAATAAAATAATTGCATAGAATGGCTCAGTTTGTTTAAGCAGGGAAGCCTGGGTTATGACTGATTAAGACTTTAGCTCCACACTACTCTACAGAAAGAAGGTGGAAGCATCACGGCATTGTTTGCATTGCTTACGGGGCACGTGACTCCCTGTTGCTTCACTCCCCTGTGCCCGCCTGCCCGACCTCCCTGGAAGTTCCAGCTGCAGGAGAGGGGGCTCTCTTCCCCTGCAGGCTTCTGCTGTCTACTGGTCCCTTTCTTCAGTGCTTTAAATGGAGAATCTGCAGTGTACGTACTTGCTGTGAGCTCAACCGCTGGCTGTGCTTGCCCTATCAATAACATTGCTGTGCTCCTTAGAAACCCCAGGCCCCTTTTCCTGCATTGAAGGAGGGTAGGCGCTCCTCATCTCCCGATAGTTACTCCCCAGAATATATGGCACTATCCGTCCTATTGAATTTATAAAACCGGAGGTGGCTATAAAGCGTCATTACTTGTTTCATCTGGAGTATCGCTGATACTGTCCAACTGAAAGACACCTTTTGAAGCACTTCTCAAAATGTGCATTAACATCAGAACACATCGCCCAAACATAAACACCACAGCAATTAACTATATTTTATTGCCTTGTACTGTATTTGAACACAGAGGGGCAAGATATCCGCATCTGTGGGAGCAAGGTCAGTAAGGGGTAGGGATACAGTTAGAAACAACTGGAAACATAAGGTTAATCACAAGCTCCTGTAGCGGATGCCTTAGCCCACTTAGCTACCAAACTATGTCTGTGTTTGTGTATCTGTGTGTCTATGTATCTCAGTGTGTCTTAGTCTGTGTGTGCGTGTCTGTCTCTGTGTGTGCGTCTCTCTTTATGTATATGCCTCTTTTTCTGTGTGTCTGTTTCTGTGTCTGTGTGCATGTCTCTGTGTTGTGTGCATATCTCTGTCTCTGTGTGTGCTTTTTGATGTGTCAGTGTTTCTGTATCTGTGTCTGTGTGTGTGTGTCTATGTGCGTGTTTTTGTCTCTCGGTGTACATCTCTATGTCGGTGTGCGTGTCTTTATCTGCGTGTATTTTTCTGTGTGTGCGTCTCTATGTCTGTGTGTGCGTCTCTATATATGCATTTGTCTCTGTATGTACGTCTCTTCTTTGTGTGTGCATCTTCGTTTCTATGTGTGTCTGTGTGTGTGTTTGTGTGCCTATACATGTGTCAGTCTCTATGTGTGCCTGACTGTCTGTGCGTATGTTTCTATGTGCGTGTCTGTCTCTTTGTGTGCGTTTGTGTGTGTTTGTCTCCGAGTGTATCGGTGCATGTGTCTCTCTGTATGTTTGTTTCTGTGTATATGTCTACTGTTAGCCTCATTGGCAATGTAAACATGACATGGGAACGCTATAATACACATACTTACTCCACAGATACATACAAACCTGCCATTCCGTAACACACACAGTACACAAACCAGTAAACATATCCAGCTGAATATAAAAAATGCCAAATTCTCTAACTCTAAGTAATACGAGACCTGTTGCATTGTAAATCCTTGTTGTTATATTCTCATGTGTTCTCATAGTTCCCTTCTTTGTGTTTATATTTCCCTCAGTGTCCTCATATTGCTCCTGTCTCCTTATTTTCTTCCCTCTCTTTTCATATTTCTCTTCATACTCCCTGTTCTCTAATCTTTCTCCTTTTGTCTCTCTCTGCATATACTCTGGGGCAGATTTACAAAGCCTTTGTACATCTTTGTTGTTTTATTATGTCATTTTTATGATGTAATGTTTGTAGAAATAATGTAGTAAATTGCATATGTATTTGCAAAATGCGTCACGGTTGTTCATTGAAATGTACTAGTCACATACATAGTATGTGTATAGTCACTTAAACGTTTTACAGTAGTAAATGTGTTATGGTATAATGCATGGTCTCATTTTTTTGTGTAATATCGCACTGTACATCTGTGTACATCAAGGAATTAAATTCGCCCCTTTTTCCATATTTTCTACACTCTCTTGTCATACTTCCTCCTTTCTCCTCTCACTCCTTCGTCTCTCATCATACTACCTCCTTTTTCTTATATTCTCCTCTTATACTTTTCTTTTCTCTTCATACTTGTTCCTCTTTTTGCATACTTCCCATACTCTTTATATTCGTTCTTGTCTTTATATTCACCCCCGTCCTCATAGTTCATACTTTCTCCTCATAGTACTCCCTCTCTCCTTATACACTAAGTCTTCACTTATATTTGTCTTTTCTCCACATTTTTGTCTCTCTCTCTCTTAATATTCCTTCCTCTTTCTTTATATATACTCCTCTCTTCTTATATTCTCTCTTTCATTTTATTCTCGCTCTTCTTTGCACACATTCCCTATTCTTTTCTCATGCTTTTCTTTTTCTTCTTATACTCCCCTCTCTCTGCTCACACTTTTTCACTCTTTTCTCTCTTTACTTATACTCCTCACTCTCTACTGATATTGCCCTATTTTCTTATTGTCACATTCCTCTCCTCATTCTCCACCCTGTCCTTAGACTCCCCGCTGTTTTCATATTCTCTTCTCTCTTCTCTTACTTCTCCATTTCTCCTCATACTACTGCCTTTTTCTTATATTCCCTTTTGTCCTATACTCCTCTCTGTGTTAATATTTTCCTGTTTCTCTTTATATTCCTTTTATATTTTCTTGTTCTGTTTTCTCTGTTTATACTTTTTCTTTCTGTTCATAGTGCTTGCTCTATTGTTTTACTCCTCCTTGACTCCCTTCATACACTCTGCAGCACTTTCCTCATACTCCCTGTCTTTTCATATTGACCTCTCTCTTTATATTTGTTTCTCTTTTCATACTCCTGCCTCTTTCTTCATACAATTTTCACTCTTCACAATCCCCCATCTGTTTATACTCCTTCTTTTATTCTCATTCTGTATTCTCTGTTCTTTTACACCCCTTTTCTCCTTATGCTCTACTTTTCCTCACATTGTCTGTGCTCTGTTCTGGTACTCTCCTCTGTCTTCTTATACACACCCTCCTTTCCTTGTATTCCTTTTTTGTTCTTATACTTATGCCTCTTTTCACATATTCCTTCTTTTCACTTTATAGTACTTCTCTCTATTCTTATACAGCCCCCTCTCACCTCACACTCTCTTTCTTTCTTCTTATAGTCTTCCCTCTCTTATCATACTTCTGCCTTTCTTGTCATACTCTCCCATACCTCTTCATACTTTCCAGTCTGTTCATACTCCCTTTATCTCTTTATATTGCAGTGTTTGTTTTTACTCCCCTTTCTCCTCATATTTTCCCTTGGCTCATATTCCTTCTTTTGTTGTAAGTCCTTCTATTTTCATAGTCCCACCTTTGTCCTCATAATCCTCCTTCTCTTCTTATAAGTAATATAATAGTATATTACATATATTTATTTTTGTAATGTTATATATATTTTTTATAACAGATTTTATTTATCAACACTGAAATAAATTCATCATGCATACAAAAGCTCAAACGAGGAAATGACGAAAGAAAGGTGTTTATTTAAAGAGAAGTCATCCACATGATTTACTTTAAGAACAATGTGTTAACAAAAAGAAAAAAAGTCCTGGTAAGAGAACGAAGACTTTTTTCAGGAAAATACTAAACACTAAGAGTAGTGTGCACAAAGAGAAAAATACTATTAGTGTATCTGCAACGAAAAAGAAAAAGAAGAATAAAGAGAACAATCATGGAAAATCAACTTCTGAAAAAACAGTGTATAGTAAAAGGAGGAAAAACCTATTTAAGGAAATTTTGAAAAACATGTTTTATAACAAAGTTGTGTCAAATTTAATTAAGGAAGTTAAGAAATGTAAAAAAAACCCAGCATTTTATAAGAAGAAGAAAACTATAGAAAATCTAGTTTAGGCTTTCAAATTGAAAAAATATATATTTGTTTTAGTAATTAATATAATTCAATCACTAGATAAGTCAATCCATTTAATGAAGGCCAAAAGTAAGTGGAGAAGAGTAATTAACAGAAGTAATTTTTCAGAGGTTTTTTGGGTGAATGGAAACATAGTTCAAGTTCTGAGCCTTTTTTTAATGAAGAGCGATAACTTCAGAGTAATGATTTGTTGCATGCAGTTGACACTAGTGGTCGTGCTTATGAGGTTAGAAATGGTTGTCCTTTTGAGAAAGAGAAAATTGTTCTTAGAAATGCAGACGAGGTGTTAGCTGATGAAGTTTTAGGGAGACATCCTAAAGCTCCAGTGTACACTTGGAATTGTAGTAGTATTTGTAGTGTATGGCAATAATCTATTGATTTTTTACGCAATTTCTTCTATAACTATACTAAGAAAAGTGTTAAACAAAATATTAAGATGTTGAAAGGACTAGACCCTTGCAGAGTGAGAGAAAATACTGGTTTGCAAGGTCATTCTCTGGCTTGTCTTTCTAAAAAAGTATGTTGAAGTGTTTTTCACCATTTTAGGATGTTAGCAGTTCATCATACTCAAATGAGGAAATTAGTCAGAAGATTGTATTATGCAAAAAGTCCAGCATTAATGTTAAGAAAGTTGAACAGTGCTCTTTTGCGTGGATCTGTATCAGATGTAACGAAAGTTTGTGATGAAATTCAGGTTAGTTACTTTGGTCACCAGGAAGACAGTGCAGAAACTGAGATTTTAATAAAAGAAAATGTGGAAGAGAATGTACAATGTTGGACTGTAGGAAATTTTGAGCAAGAAAGGCCACATTATTCTTTTATCTGTTGTCGACGAACTCATTATAAAAATCAGACTAGGACTGTTGATCTGTATTTAAAAAGCGAAAAGGAAAAAAAGAATGAGTGGAAGGATTTTGCAACTTATTTGTTGGTAGAGTATTGTTTTGATCTCGGTTCTGATCAGCGTATTTGTAAATATTGTTATAACAAATTAGATGAGAATAAAATGCCTACTAGAGCTGTGCATAAAAATATTGAGTTGGTAAATATTCCTTCTGAACTGATGGATTTAAATACCTATGAGTCTATTCTTATTCAATGGGTGCATCCATTTCAGGCTATTGTTCGTATGGAGCCTAAGAAAGGAAAATTGCCTCCTTCAGATTTACAGAGAGGATTAAAGGGAAGAGTTGTATATTTGCCTCTAGATTTAAAGAAAAATATTGAAACAATTGGTGTAGAAAATGTAGAAGATGAACCTTTAGTTATTCTTGTTAATGGTGTTCCTACTAAGAGTAAGAAAATCTGGCAAGAATTAGTGGATGTTAGGAAAGTGAAAAAGGCAACGTTGTATCTGGTAAAAAATAATCAATATTATAGAAATGTGTATGTGAGAGAAGAAGAAATAACTGCAGAAGAAGATAGTAACTCACCATCTGGATAAATTGAAAAAGTGGATGTGTCCAGAACTGATGAAATCTACGAACATTACAGTGTTGATCCACTTCATTCTAAAGAAGTGATGGGGAATACTATAGAGTTATTCCAAATGAAAGAAGCTAAAGGAAGTCCCATTAGTGGTCATAGTTTCCCTCAGTTGTTTCCCACAGGAAAAGGAGGATGATATGATGACCGACCTGTGCAGATTCCTGCATCTGAGAAACCAGACATCAAGATTATATGCAGGAGATCCAAGATTTCGACAATGTATTCCATATTTGTTTCATCTTTTGTTTGAGAGTGATTTGTCTGGACTTTCTTATGCAGTAAACCATATATTGAAAACAGGTGTACATCTGCAAAATGTTTCGGCAAAGGAATTCATGGATAAAGTACTGCAGAAAGATAATGTTTTAGAATTTCACCTGATTAATCTCACGGCATGTCAGCGTGGTACTAATGAGTACTGGTACCGTCGTCATGGAGAACTGAAATGTATGCTAAGGAACTTAGGAACTCCTACATGGTTCCTTACTCTAAGCTAGGCTGAATTTGCTTGGGATGATTTATTTCAATTTCTTTGAGAGGCAAATCCAAATATACTAAATATTGAATACAAGACACCTGGAGAATTGTGCTCTTTGGATCCAGTTAATGTATGCAAGCGAGAGGTGCTCCTCACATACATATGCTAATGAGGATTAAAGATGTTCCCAAATTTGGAACAGACTCAGATGATCCTGTGCTGTTTTTTATCGAAGGATATGCTACATGTGATATACCCAAAGTACACAAGATTAAGACTTAAGAGAACAAGTCTTACGATTCCAATGCCATCATTGTGGGAAATACTGTCGTCGAAAGTACAAATCTAAGGACAAGTTCTATAACAAATGTTGTTTTGGATTTCCACGTCCTGTATTATTGAAAGGAAAAGTGAACAGTTTTATGTCATCTTTGCAACATTATATCACAAGAAAGTCACCCAAAAATACTACAACTTAAAAAGAAATGAAGAGTCTAAATACATAAATGACTACAACCCAGTCATTTTCTCCCTGTGGAATGCTAACATGGATATTCAATATGTTGCAGACAATTCCATTGCTGTTGCTCGATATGTAACATCCTACATACCAAAATCAGAAAAGACTGAATTGAAGGAGAAGTGGGAAGAGATTTCCCACAAGAAGAGTCTAAGTAAGAAATTATACATTTACAGTTTGAAGATGTTATCTCATTGAGAAATTGGAGCGTATGAATGTTCAGATCGCTTATCATCTGCAAGTCTTTACTCCAAATCTAGAAGAATCATTTGGGTAGGTCTAGGTCTTGCTGCAACACAAAATCGAGTACTTAAATCTGTACAAGAACTTTAATATTTAGCTGAAAAAGAGCCAGGAAGTACAGATATTGTGAAAACAAATATGTTGGATACATATTATCCCAATAGAAGTCATCCTCTTGAGAACATTTGTCTCTATGAAGTGCTTCAAAACTATATTTTTAAACGTAATATTACAGAAAACATCAATAATGGTATATATGCCGTGGTTGGTTCTGAGGGATGTTTGGTGAAACAAAGAAAAGAACATTTGTTTAATCACCGTAAACTGAGTTGCAAAACTCTTGACAAAAGGGAATTTTACTATTTTGCTCTTTTGCAACTTTTCAAGCCGTGGCGTTCAGAATTGGAATTACGTGGAGATTTTGAGAGCTATGAAGATTTGTTAAACGCAAGTAAAGATACTATAGAATGTCCTGTTTTTGCTAATTAAGTGAAAATGTTGAACAACAAACTTGAGCAAGAAGCTACAATTGCAGCTGAGATTGCTATAGACAGTTCTCAAGTTAGTCAAACTTCTGCTCTGTTGAGTCAAGACCCACTGGGAGAACCAATTGTTCAAAATGAAGCAGCAACTGCTAAGGAAGAGGTGGAAACAGCAATGTATCAAGCTCAAGGTGATGTAACAAACTTAGGAAACTTGGAAGAACAACTAAATGTTGGGCAGAAACAAATATATGAGCAAGTCAGAAAACAAATTGAACATGGATTACTTAATGAGAAGAAAGAGTGCTCTTGCTCATCATTTGAACCTATCCGAATGTACGTGTGTGGAAAAGCTGGAACAGGCAAAAGTATTTAATGAAAGTAATCACAACTTTTCTACAGAAAACAACTGAGTCGCATTTGTCTTGTGTTGTCACTGCTTCAACTGGATTAGCAGCACACAATATTAAAGGAATACCTTTACATTGTTTATTAATGCTACCAGTAGAGCATGAAAATAAATTAGAATACCACAAGCTATCTATAGAAGCTTGTTGTGAAGTTTCAAGGGTATACAACTGTTACAACGAAGTTTTTACAACGCACTACCATTACAACGCAGGCATTACCACGCATACCATTACAACGCATTGCGCTGGGGGGCGCTCTAGGATAGGGAATAAGTATAATTTTATATCCAACACCTTCCCTAGTGTCCATGGGGACTGGAGTTGGAATATAAAATTATACTTACCACTATCCAGCACCTCTAAGCGCTATGCGTTGTAACGGTATTCGTTGTAAATACCGCGTTGTAAAGGTATGCGTGGTAATAGTATGCGTTGTAACGTCATACATCCGTTTCAAGTGTCTTGAGGAAAATGAAATCTCATTATTGATGAGGTAAGCATGGTATCAAACTTAATGCTTGCCTTTGTGCATTTAAGATTGCAGCAAATTCTTAAAACAGAGTATGACGTATTATTCGGAGGAAAACACGTCATAGTTTTTGGAGATCTACTACAACTTACTCCTGTAAAACGACAACCAGTGTTTAAAACACTGGCGCATGAAGATACCAGAAAGTCTTTGGGGAGCATTGGAAATGTAAACATTTGGTCATATTTTGAGTATAAGGAACTTATTACAAATATGCGACAGGCAAATGATGCTGATTATGGAACTATTCTTCAAGATATAAAAAGTGGAAAAGTGACTATACATGGCAAAGAAGCTTTACAGAGACAATTCCTTTCTGATTTGTTTCCAAATGAAAATATTGTCCCAGAGAAAATATATATGATAATGGGAGAAAATTAATTTGTAATGTGCTTAATGCCAACACTGCGTGAATGTTCTATATTCAATGAAGAAATGTTAACGTTGGGAAATGAAGAAATTATAAAATTGGAAGCTATTGATAAAATAGAACATGAAGAAATCACTATTATTTTGACTGAAAATTTGAAGAGGAAATTGGATTCTTTAGAGAAATCGATAAGTAAAATGCTGGTTTCGAAAAGAATGTATATGCATGTGTAAGGTAATTTTACGACGTAATTTGCATGTGGAAATAGGTTTAGTAAATGGAGCAATGGGTAAAATTGTTTATTTTGTTAATTATGTAAATAGAGATGGTATAGAATGGAAAGGGAAGACCACTCGGTCCCCCCGAACGTATGGATGGGTGCCCCGATCGCCCGGGAAACCATTGGGGGCAGGGGGCGTGTCCCGGCTGGTATGCCCGAAGCGGCGTAGCCGGAGCACGCCCCTCCCGCCCAGAAGTGGTTGGCCCAGACACCCGCCCGGAAGTCCATGCACGGATGGGCGTACCTGAGGCGGGCCCCCGCCCTACTGCAGATGGATAAATAGAGCGGGAATTCAACGAAGCTTCCTCTTGTTCCAGTGCTCTGAAGGCTGCACCACTCGTCGCTAGTGAGCCCTCTAGGGAACAAGCTGCAATTTTGAGGACTTGTAATCTTTGTTTTTCTCTTTCAGTATCAGGCGTGTGGAAGATCGAGTCACCCTTCCGGGTCAAGTCGGACGGAGTAATCGAAGTCATGCCAGGCAAGAAAGCGGGAAAGAGCTCCGAGATGGAAAGGATGCTACGCACCTTGGTGAACCAAGTGGCGGTGATGGACCGAAAGGTGGGTAAAGTGGATCAGCTCGGTCGTGGCTTAGCGGCCATCAGGAAACAGGTGGCGGCCCAGAATGCCCCCTCGGGGCGGCCTAAAAGAGTCATAGGACCGGCCTTGCCGAACGTCGCCCCGGGGGATAAGGGTAAGAAGAAGAAGGGGAGGGCAGGTTCTAGTGAGGTCCCAGTCCCAGGGGTAACTCCCTCGAGCCCCGGCGCAGACATCCCCATCGCGCCGGTAGATAGCCCGGTACCAGGACCGGATGGGGGTTTGCCAATTCCCCTGGTGATCACGCCAATTGGGGATCACCAAATGCCCCCTGAACTAGCACTTCAGCTAGCGGCAGTATTACCATGGCTAAAGATGGGAGCAGGGGGATCAGTGGCTGCGGGAGACCCGGCTGAAGAAGCCAGATTAATTATTGAGCAGTTGCGGCAGTCAAGGGATGCCGGGACCGCGAATGTACCTTCTATTCCCCCGCAGGTGGCGAAGGGGGTCACGACCGACGGTCAGGCGAAGACAACTGACACGACGGGGAAGACGGCTGAAGCCGGTAAGAGAGCGCTGCCATTGGTGGGGGAGGGTCCAGTACCTTCAAGGCGGGAAAGTTTGTCGCAACACATTCCCATGGCTACGAAAGAGATGGTGTGGGGAGATAAGTACATTAATATGTTTTCACTTTTGACTGACCATCGTGAGTTAGAATATGCAAAGACCCAGAAAGATTTGTGGCACCCCAGCGTATGGCGGGCCCAGATGGCGGAGTTCAGGGTCGATGAGACCATGGTGAACTGGGTCAGGGCCTTTTCTATTTTTTCGGCAGTTATTTGGGAGCGTAAACCAGAAGTGTTGACCGACTTAGCATGTTATCAGAACAGGATCATGAATTTCCATGCAATGTACGGGGGAAATGAATGGAAGGGTTACGATGTTGCCTTTAGAAAAGCGAAGGAGTTTAACGAGGCCTTGACATGGGATTGTTTGGATACAGTGTCATGGCATGCTCAGCTCTTGCCGGGACCGGCGGGTACGTCGGTACCAAGCATGAGTTGCTCTGGGGCGTTCCATCAGAGGCCGTCGCAGCCCTTTCGGGCGAGCGCCGGGGGGGATTTCCATCCCAGGTCTGGCAGGAATGGAGGCAAGCGGGGGGTTTTTTGGGGATTCAACAAAGAACCTGTACCAGGCCTCAAGGAACGTGTAGGTTCCGCCACGCTTGTTCGGGCTGTGGGAATTCCTCACACCCGGAAACCAATTGCCGATCCAAGACCAATGGTGCGGGAGGAAAGGGGGGATCCAAGCAGGGTTGATGTGGTGCCTTGAAAGCAAACATCTTCGCCCGTTGATATCTTGGCTTTGACCCCCTGGCTGAACCAATACCCAGATCATGCGTCCGCCGGGACTTTGAGGAATGGCTTTCTATATGGCTTCAGGATCCCGGCGGGAAATTTTTGGGGCAGCCCCTACTGTAAGAACCAGCTGTCTATTCAGCACAACCCGGCGGTGGCCGCCAGAAAGATAGCGAAAGAAGTTAGCTTGGGGCGAGTAGCATGTCCATTTGTCTGCCCACCAGATGCGGAATTTGTGTGTTCTCCGTTAGGAGTGGTTCCGAAGAAAGACCCGGGGGAGTATAGACTCATCCACAATCTATCGGCCCCTAGGGGGGCCTCGGTTAATGAGGCTATTGACCCCGAGGTATGCTCAGTGAGATATGCATAGTTCGATGACGCAGTCGTGCTGTTGAATCGCCTGGGCCCCGGTGCATTGTTAGCGAAATCAGACATTAAATCTGCATTCAGGTTACTCCCGGTACACCCTCAGGACCAGCGCCTGCTGGGATTCACGTTTCAAGGGAAGTATTACATGGATAAATGTATGCCTATGGGTTGTTCCATTTCGTGTGCTTATTTTGAAATGTTTAGCGCCTTTGTGGAATGGGCGTTCACCAAGGCCACAGGGCATAGACAGGTGATGCACTATTTGGATGACTTCCTTTTCCTGGGCCCGGCGGGCACTCTGGACTGTACGCAAGCGCTGCAGGACTTCTGCACACTCATGCGGGATTTTGGGGTCCCATTGGCGCCAGGTAAGACGGTGGGGCCATCTACCTCACTGGAGTTTCTGGGGATTGAACTAGACTCGGTGGAAGCGTGTTTCCGTCTGCCGGTTGAGAAGGTGGCCAAGTTCAGGGCTTCTTTGGTACGATGTCTCCAAAAAGAAAAGGTGACCCTACACCACTTGCAACAGACAGTGGGTCAGCTTAATGTTGCCTTAAGAGTGATGCCGATGGCTCGCCCTTTCTCACGTTCCATAGCACAGGCTATGGTGGGCCTTAAAGAAGGACACCACCGCACTAGACTGTCGGCAGAGGTTCTCCAGGACATGCGCATTTGGTTGGCATTCTTGGTGGATTTCAACGGTCGAGTGGTGTGGAACAAACCCCCAGCCTCGTTGGACGAGCTGGGATTGTGGACCGACTCGGCGGGGAGCATGGGATTTTGGATCTTTGGAAACCGCTGGTCGGCACAAACATGGCCGGCGTGGTGGCACTCAAGCGGCCTGACAGGTAACATTGGATTCTTGGAGCTATTCCCCATTTGGGTGGCTCTGATGGCATGGCCGAAAGACTTTAGGGACCACTCAGTGGTGTTTTGGTCAGACAACATGACGGTGGTCGAGTGCAGTAATCACCAAGGGGCACGCTGCAAGTGGATCTTAAGACTGTTGAAAGAAATTGTATTGCGATGCATGAGACTGAATGTACAATTCAGGGCAAGGCATGTGCCGGGTGTACTGAATAATGCAGCTGATGCACTCTCTCGTTCACACATGCAGGCTTTCAGAGGTTATCTACCCACAGCGGAACTAGTGGCGGCACCTTTCCCCGAAGCACTATGGCAGATCGGTGCCCCGGACTACAAGACCTCGTGGCAGCCAGTTTAGCGCCCAGGACGAGGAAAGCTTATGAAGGAGAGTTCCGTTCATACTGCGCCTTTTTAGGGCCAGTAGGGGGGCATAGCTGGGGGCGGGAAGAGTCCTTGCTCCGGTTTCTGGTGGCACTTCATAAGGAAGGCCGATCGGCGACAACCGCCAACAGGTATAGGGCTGCTGTCTCATTTATGGCACAGCTCCACGGGATACGGGACCCGACGGGTTCCTTCTTAGTCAGGAAGGCACTCCGCGGCTGGCACCGCCTGGAGGGTCGCAGACAGGATAAAAGGCACCCGATTGGGTTAGACAGATTGTCCTTGCTACTAGCGAATTTAGATGAGACATGCTCCTCGCACAGCGAGGTAAGTCTGTTCCGAGCGGCTTTCGCATTGGCATTCCATGGGGCCATGTGGGTAAGTGAACTCATGGCGAAGAATAAGAAGGATGTGGGGGGAGGTCTATGCAGGGATCACGTCCAAATAAAGGGCGATTCTTTGCTGATCTCGATAGCCAGGTCAAAGACAGACCAGGAGGCTTTGGGGAGTAGTGTGGTGCTGCAGCGCGCCCGGGGGAACCCCAGTTGTCCAGTAAGGTATGTGGAGGACTACATGGCACAGAGTTTGACAACATGGGGGGGGACCCTGCTTAGACACAAGGACGGCACCCCGTTGACAAGATTTCAATTTCGGAGGGTGCTGGCAATTACAATTGCAGTGGCGGGATTGAACCTGTGTGATTTTGGGACCCACTCATTCAGAATAAGGGCCGCTACGGAGGCTACGGCGCGGGGTCTGTGTACAGAGGAAGTGAAACAGTTAGGCCGTTGGTCCTCGAACTGTTACAAGTGGTATGTGCGACTGCACATGTTGTAAAAGACTGATGAAATGCACTCACGCTTGTTGTCTTTTGTTTGGATTACAGTTTCGCAAGCCTGTAACGCGGGGCGAAAATTGGGATCGGCCCAACACCAGAGGACCTGTGAGAAAGGATCACCGACTGGAGATCAAGTGGTATGGGTCGTGGGCCACTCATACGTGAGGCGTGCTGGGGACATATTCAATGCAGGTGACGCGACTCAAGCATCTGAGGAATATGGGTTCAGAGTGACCTTCCATGGGAAAGAAGGCCTCTGTTTTGACCAATTTCAGAGCTTTGTGGAGGAACTCTTAGGGCGGCACAGGTCACTGCCATCTGTAATCATAGTGCATCTGGGAGGCAATGACTTGGTAAGACTGGGTTAAGGTTTAAGTGTAGATAGTGATTTAGTGCAGATTGGAAGTACTGTGTTTAAAGAGGGTATGGCATATGTTGCTTTGTATCGAGTGAGAACTTTATCTGGATTGTACTTGATTGATTTTGATGAGACAAAGATTAGTGCAGATGCAAGTTGTGTGAAAGAGTATAATAGGTTAAGAAGAGAAAATGCACCCAATCTAGGTCAATATCCAGTATTTGAAAAGCGTGTGGTAGGTAGAAAAAGAAGATTTGAGAATATCTGTAGTGTAGCTGTAGGGAAAGAAAAAAAACAAGATGAAGTTGTGATTGGAAGCAAAAAGAAAAAAGACAGTGTTGAAGAGAATGTTGGTCAGTTTGAAAATAGTTCTGGTGTCAACTGCTATGCTAATGTAGTTAGTAATGTTGTTTTTTTTCTTGAAAGTTTGCAACAACAAATTGTTGCAAATTGGAAAGAAAGATTCTGTTCATTGTTATATTCTGTTTATGAGAAATATAGTCGTGATAAAAGTAAAACACAAAGTGTTTCTGATATTCGAAATGTTTTAGACATATGTTCTGGTTCTACTCAATTTATGCAGAATATTCAGAAAGATTGTCAGGAATTTCTAATATATATGCTTGTTGTATTGGAAGATGAAGGTATAGATATTGAATACCTTTTTGACCCTTCTTATAAATGGCAGCATGACTGTGAAAATTGATTGTTTATATGTAGCAGTAACATTGACAGTGAAAGATTCATATATTTGACTTTTGCTGACTGTGAATGAGTGTCTTTTAACAATCTAATTAGAGGAGCAAGTCAAAACATGGAGTGTAGTCAATGTAAATTGCGATTCACCTATTAACATGACCAGAGAATCTGGATTTCATTAAAGACACGGAGGCTAACATTATGCTTACAACTTTTAATGCAGACCCAAGCAGCCCCATATGTGATAAAGTAAAAGTTCCATACTAGAACATAACAGACCAAACAATAGCAGTAATCACTAGGCAATCAGCCTCTTTTAAATGTGGAGCAAAGGAAGAAAGAAATGTCCAAGGAGCATCCACGAAGTACAACTTAAATGAAGATAGAGAAACCAAAGAACTTCAAAATTTGAACAGGAAGCAAATCCAAAGGATGTAGAACAGGAGCCATAAAAAAAATTCATGAGAGGTTATCTGAAAAGAAAAAGGTATAAATGAATTCAGAAATATGAACAATAAGAAAAAATCTTGCAATAAAACATAGAGTAATCAAAGATAAATCCTGTAATAAAGGATAGAACAAACATGTGAGTATAACATGAGAATAAAATACAAATGCAACATATATGAAATTAAACACCACCACCCAAGGGATGGGTGAGAGGGATAATGTTAGCCTCCGTGTCTTTAATGAAATCCAATTTCTCTGGCCATGGCAATAGGAGAATCGCAATTTCATTACAAGACCGGAGGCTACCATTATGCTTGTTGGTAGTCATGTAAAACAGCATCAGACATATGAGTAATACGTTTGCAATAATGATGAGCAAAGGTCCTAGAATTTGACCAATCAGCAGATTTAAGAATGTCTTCTAACTTACCACCACATCAGAAAGACTTACTTGCCATAGCACCTCTAATAGAATGTGGTTTAAAAAGATCCAGATTGACGCCAGCAAGGCCCATAACAATTTTAACCCATCTTGCTATAGAAGTGGAAGAAATACCTTTATGAGGTTTAACAAAGGAGATAAGTAATTGATCAACACCCTGAGGATGAAGAGAATTCATTATTAAATCATATTCTTTCATGCAGTGAACAACACAAAGTTTATTACATATGTCAAAACGTGGGTAAAAAATACTATCAGACATAGTTTTGGTTCTCCTATGTAACTCAAATTTAACCCCAAACATATCATAGCACCTATATGAAATGTCATGAGCCTTAACATCAGAAACTCTTCGACATGAGATTAAGCAAAGAAGAGTTGCCAATTTTAAAGAGAGATTCTTTCTACTCAAAAGAGATTTCTCAGGCCAGGAACAGAAAAGGTCAAGAACTAATTTAACATCCCAAAGAGATTGATATCTTGGTTTGGGAGGTCTCCTGATCCTTACACCTTTAAGAATTCTACAAATAATAGGGTTCTTACCTACCGTTTTATTGTTGACAAGGGAATGACCAGCAGAAATGGCAGACCTATAACAGTTGATGGATCTGTAACTCAGACCTCTATCAAATTGTTCTCCCAGAAAATTAACTATATTAACGATAGGTGCCTCCACGGGATCCAGGTGCCTTTCCAAGCACCAACATAACCATATCTTCCAGATGTTGTTGTACCGGTAATGTGTACCGGGGGCCCAAGATTCTCCGAGGAGAGCAGAAGCTGTTGACGAAAGTCTTGCGAGATGGTTAGATCTCCTGACACCTTCCAGGCAAGAAGGTTCAAACTCCCTGTCTGAACGAGAGGGTGAATTCGACCGTCTGCGTCTGTAAGGAGGTCTAAGAGTGAAGGAATCAGGAACGGGAGATCGTAAGTTAGTTCCAGAGTAGTGGGAAACCATGCCTGGGATGGCCAAAATGGAGTTATCAAAACTATTGAAGAGCGTTGTTGTCTCACCTTTTGAAGTAATCTCTGGATCATGGCAAACGGAGGGAAGGCATAACCGACGATCCCTTCCCAGGATTGGAGAAAGGCGTTCACCGCTAGAGCACCCAGATCGGGCATCCAGCTGTAATAAGTTTTCAGTTGGAAAGTCAGTCTGCTGGCAAAAAGGTCTATTTGGAAAGGACCCCAGAAGTGATTGAGGGAATTGAAGACAGAAGTGTTGAGTTTCCAATCGCTGTAATCTATGAGGAACCTGGAATTCCAATCTGCACAGAGGTTGGATTTTCCCGGAAGATGTTCTGCTCTGAGAGAGATCTTATGTTCCAGGCAGAATATCCAAAGTTTCTTGGCTAGGTTTGACAGGTCCTCCGATTTGGTGCCACCCAAGCGGTTTATGTAGGCAACAGCGGACATGTTGTCCATTTTCAGAATGACTGATCTGCCTTGAAGAGAGGTAATTGATGTGTAGAAAGGATTCTTCTTGAGACCAGATCCCACCAGTGTTTTGATCTTGGAGACAAGCACCCCAGCCATGAAGGCTCACGTCTGAATCCAAAATAAAATCTGGAGCTGAACCAAAGATCGCCCTGCCATTCCATGCGTCCAAATTGTCTAACCACCAATTCAGTTCTGAGACAGCCTCCTGGTTTAGAGAAACGCGGTCTCCGTACCAGAGACCTGATCTGAGAGCCTTTGCTTTTATGCTTTGAAGGGCTCGATAATTCAAGGGGCCCGGAAACATAGCCTGAATGGAAGAAGAGAGAAGGCCCAGGAGTCTGGCTAGTTCTCTTAAAGAGAGATTTTGCTGCTTCAGGACGTGTTTTATCTCTTTCCTTATTTTTGAAATTTTCTTTGGAGGAAGAAGAAGAAGACAATTGTTTGTGTCTACGGGTGAAAACGAGGAATTCCATCGTTTTGGACGGGGAAAGAATGGATTTTTCCTTGTTTATGATAAAACCCAAGCTTTCCAGAAGGTCTACAACAGTTTTGAGATCTTGAATGATCTGATCGTAATCTTGAGACAGTATAAGGATGTCGTCTAGATAAATGATGAGACAAATACCTTTATCTCTTAGAGATGAGGTGACTGCCCTCATCACCTTGGTGAAACACCAAGGGGCTGAGGAGAGGTGGAAAGGAAGGGCCTGGAATTGGTAAAGACGGTTCTTCCAAATGAATTGAAGAAAAGCTGGATGAACCTTGACCATAGGGATGGTAAAGTTGGCATCCTACAGATCCAATTTGACTAACCAGTCCCCTTCTAATAAGAGGTCCCTGAGGAGATGGATTCCCTCCATCTTGAAATGTCTGTAAACAAGGTACTTGTTGAGTTCCCTGAGATTTATAACAGGTCTCCAACCTTTTTCCTTCTTTTGTATGAGAAAAAGAGTGCTTACAAACCTCAGAAATTCCATAGGGACTTCTTTATTAGCACCTTTTTGGAGCATTGAGGAAATTTCTTCCTCTATTATTTTTTCTTGATCCAAAGTAAGTGGAATTGCCTTTGGAATTGAGTTCTGAACTGGGGTTTGAAAGAAATCCACATAGAAACCAACTACGGTATTTAGAACCCAAGGATCTTGTGTGATAAGTTTCCAGTTGTGGTAAACGAACTTCAGACTGCCTCCCACTCTTGGATTCGAAGAAAGGGGAGGGGAAGGAGTACTCACTTTGAGGGTTGGCGTCGGCAGGAGCTCCTCTCGCTCTGAAACCTCTGGAACGAAAGCCTCTTCCTCTTGGGGGATAGAATGGAGGTTGGCTGGGGGGTTGGTATCCTCTTCCGCCATAACCCCTGGATCTAGAAAAGGGCCGTCGGTTGAAGCGGCCGAAAGATTGGCCCCTTCTTCCGGCCCTTCCAAAAAGGCTATTAGAATTGAATACCTTCTTCATGTTTTGATGGGCCTTATCCAAGGCGGTAAAGGTATTGACATATTTACCAAGGCTTTTAATCAAGTCCTCACCAAAGAGAAGACCTTTGGGATTAAGAGAAGGTTCCTTGTCAGCCAAATCGCTTAGTTTAGGGCTAATTCTGGTTAAAACCACTCTTCTCCTCTCAGAGTTGAGCCCTGCATTAGCATTGCCTAACAAGACTAAAGCTCTCTGACTCCAACCACGAATTGAAAGTGTATCAAGAGGGGAGTCGTTGAGGTAGCTTTCTTCTGCTGCGTCAATTATTTTAGTCAAGGGACCCAGGATGTCTAAAACCTTATCTTGGCATATTTTTAGGGATGTTTCCAGTCCTTTACAAGGGTCCCTGCCGAGCTTAAATAGATAAGTAATAAGCTCAGGGTCGAGATTTGGGGTTTGGCAAACTCTACCCTCTATAGAAGGTCTTGAACATTCTGCTCTCAAAAGATTGCGAGTCTCCCTCTCCAAAGGGTTTCTGAGCCACTTAGTGATAAACTTACAAACGTGGTCATGGGGGGTCCATTCAGAACTTCTAGGATGTTTAATATTAAGAGGGGAAAACATTTCTTCACCCAAGGTGCCCATAATACTATCTTTTGAAGATGACGGAACGTCACCAGCAAAGAGAAGGGAGTCAACGTCTTGATCATTTTCATCTAGATCAAGGATATACTCATCCTGAAATACTGAGGCATCATCATTTACATTGAAATCATCATTAGTATCATTCTGAGACTTTGATAATATGTGTCGCGAGGGACACCCATAACTTTTGTGCCGCTAAGGACACCTTTCTATTTTGTGCCGCTAGGGACACCTGAGGCAAGCGAGGTGAAATTACCTCCCGTAAATCTCAAGGTGCTAGGACCTCCCGTGCTCTCTGGGGTGAAGTCAGTATTATTTGTCTTTTTATGCCTCTTACCCCTTATTTCAGCGTTCTCATCCTCGAGGTCAGTGTCATAAGAGTCATCCCTTCCGGGAGGAAAGACCGCTTGGAAGACATGACCTGGGAAAGTGTAGAGAACATGCAAAATCTCATTTCTTGATGTATAAGATTCCTGATAGACTCATCATTAAGATCAGAAATAGGTGGGTTAGACTGATCTGAGTCTGAATTAGACATGAGTAAAATATATTAAAATATGATGCCTTAAGGATAATATTAATTAAAATATAAATATTTAATATATTACTTTTTTTTTATAATTTGATGTCTTTAAATATATGAATGATATTCCCCCTTTTTTTTAAATAATATATATATAATAAGGGTGGAGTGGGGAGGGTCCAGTAGGACAAAGAGACTCAAATAATGCCAATTATATAAGCGCTAGCTTAAAAAGGCTATCACTTTGTAAATCGGGGCAAAGAAACAAAGAGGTAGACAAACTAACAGCTGATCGGTCGTGAGCAACTGAAAGATCGTGCTCGAGCAACCGACTCTGGATTTCCCTCCCCCCAGAACTGGCCTCCCAATCTTTGCCGGGGCCCTTCCGTAAACAACTGAAAACCTGGCTTTTCTGGGAGGCCTACTCGTAGATCTTGGACTTGGTGCTAAAAGACTTCTGTGTCCGTTTGTCTGTCCACTTTCTATGTCTGGCGCCTTGATGTCCTTGGGCTAAGTAGCGCCTTATAAGACCTATTTAATTAATTCATTCATATGATGTCACAAGGAAACGTGGATGCGACACGTAACATCCAAGCGCATTCGTAACGTATGCATGGGTACACGCAGAGCACGATTTGCTGTACAAATTATAGTGCGATCACTGTATGCGTACGGTACGATTAAACCCAAAAAAACAATGAAAAAGGAATTATATAGAATTTAATTTAATAAAAATGTAGGAAATTAGTATAAAAAGAAAGAAATATAATAATCAATACATTTAAAAATTATCATTTACCAAACCTTTGAAATTCACTGAAAAAACCATAGGTTTGATCCACATTATAGTTAGGAATTAGCATTTAAAAATCCTTGCAAATTCACTGAAAAAAACATAGGTTTCACACACGTTATAGTTAGGAATTAGCATTTAGAAAACCTTAGAAATTCACTGAAAAAACCATAGGTTTCACACATGTTATAGTTAGCTGGACATTTCACTCATACAAAACCATTGAAATTCCCCCGTTATAGTTAGTTCAGCTAACTATAACTTGTGCGCCTGCAATGCACTGCTGATGATGTCACATATTACATCACTCATGACATGGTCGGGGACATCACGCATGACATCACTGATGACATCTCAAATGACATCACTGATGACATCATCCTTGTGAAAGAGTGGCAGACCTCCTCTCACCCTAATATAACCTTTGATACACACATTAAAAAATAGAAAATACAAATTTCAAAACAATGGAGATACCAATACCAGTGACTACAACCTATTCAGTCATTCCAACATCTACATACAAATCCACTCATTCACCAACAGTTCTATATAGTCATATTATAATTTTGGTAGGTTGTTATAGTTAGGACCATGTTTCAACAGGAAAATCATTCATTTAAGTTGCTAATATCTCTGGTTCAATTTGATGAAAATGGCCCCGGTGATTTTAGTTGTGCATGGAAAGTTGTGGGCTGACCTCTGAGGCTGAACTGCCAGGCCACGTCCTCCCTGTACCAGAAACGAGCATCCTGGGACTAGTTTTGTGGTTTCACCCCTCGTCAGCCAGGCTGACTTGACTCCAGTGGCAAGTGGCGTGGAGATCACAGGATCCACGCCTGGGCATATCTGTCCGAATCGGGTTGACAAATGCAATAAGATCAATTGATCAACAGAATGTTGAACAATGTCAAACATTCATCCTAGTACAGAGATGTGGGCTTAACTCCATCATAGGTATAGTTATATCAAGTAGCTATAACTTGTGCCCTAAGGTAACTATAACTCACGCCCCAGCCCTGCACAGTTTTCTCAGCATAGAAGATATCATGACTTATATAATATGTGGGCTAATTAGCAGTTTGTGGGGTAATTACTTTAACATTGGCAAGCTGCGCAAGAGAAAAAATTCTGCTCCGTGTCACTACGCCTAGTATGATGGAGTATCGTCAAGAGGAGTGTCATAAAGTACAGTGTAAGAGGAGAGTGTCGTAGAGTGGAGTACCATGTCATATAGTGGATTGGTGTAACGTAGAAAGAAGTTGACAATGGAATAGAGTGGATGGGCATCAAGTGGAATAGAATGTCATAGAGTGGCATAGAGTGTTGTACAGTGTTAATTAATATGGTTGCATACAGTGGAGTAGAGTGTCAGACAGCGGAGCGGCATAGACCTGAGTATAGTACTGTGGCATAGAGTGGGATAGAGTCACGTAAAGGGAGTGGTGTACATTGGAGTGGAGTAGCGTAGGGTGGAGTAATGTGTCATAGACTGGTGTGTTACAAACTACAGAGGCGTGGAGTGCCGTAGAGTGGACAGGAGAGGTGTAACATACAGTCAAGTAAAGTATCTTACTGCTGGCATAGCATGTTGTACAGTAGAATGTAGTTGGGTGACATACAGTATTGGAAAGTGATGTAGACTATAGTAGAGTAGAGTGGCATACAGTCTAGTTGATCTTTGCAGAGTGGAGTGTTGTAAATTAAAACACTGTGTTGTAGAGTGTGGCACAGTGGATTGGCATACAGGGTTAAACAGTACAATGGCATTGAGTGGCATAGAGTGGGGTGGTGTACAATGGAGCTGTGAAGTAGAGTGGAGTACTGTGTCAAAGTAGAGTGAAGTAAAGTGTGATACAGTAGAATCCAAAGAGTTGCTTGCAGTGTCATATAGCGGACTAGAGTATTGTAGAGTAGAGTGTTGTATTGTATTGTATTGTATTGTATGTCGATTTATAGAGCGCGATTGCTGCCCCACGGGCATCCAAGCGCTGAGTCTCTAGACAGAACTGGGCGTTGAGGAAGAAGCTAGGCCTCGGTGGACTTTGCCAACAAAAGGGTCTGTTGTACAATGGCATACAGTATAGTACAGTGTTTAATAGTGGAGTGAAGGGGTGAAGAACATGTCAGCGAGTGGCATACAGTGTAGCAGAGTGTTGTTGAGTGGAGCTGCATAGAGTACAGTAGTGTGTGAAACAGTGTCACTGCTTAGACTGGATTGTTGTATAGTTGTGTAGAGTGAGGTAAAGTGTTGTACAGTGGAGTAGATTTGAGTTGAGTGATGTAATGTAGTGTGGAGTAAAGTATAGCAGAGTGTATTGGTGTGTCGTAGAGTAAAGTGCCATTGATTGGAGTGGAGTGGCATTGCGTTGGTAGTAAACTGGTAAAAATTGGAGTGGGATCTGGTACAGTGGGGGGGAGTGTTGTGTCATATATAAAAGTGTTGTATAGTGGAACAGAGTATTGTATATAGGAGTGTACGGTCATAGAGGGGTGTATACATTTGGACAGTGGATTATACCGGCATAGATTGGGTCAGATATTACCATGAAATGTTGTAAACCTTTATAGGTTGGAGTCATATAGAGTGGAGGAGAGTGTCATACAATGGAGTAGAGAAGAGTGGCACGGCATACACTATATTGAAATACAGTGGATTAGCGTAAAGCGGAGTAGCATTTAGTTGAATAGCATACATTGGAATACTGCACAGTGGAGTGCAGATGAGTGGAGTGGCAGAGAGTGGAAGTGCTTAGTGTGGACTAGTGTACCATGGAGTGATGTACGTTTGAGTATGGTATATTGGATTAACATAGAGTGGTCTGGCATACATTGAAGTTGTATATCATACAGTTGTGGAAACTGTTAACAACTGGAGTTGCATCTCATACAGTACAGTAGAGTGCTGTGCAGTAAAGTGTTGGAAACTGCCGTAGAGTGGAGTAGAGTCTAGTAGAGTAGCATAGAGTTTATTAGAGTTTTGTAGAGTGGAGTTGTATAGAGTGGAGGAGAGTACAATTGAGTTGAGTATAGTGGAGCATCGTACAGTGGAGTGGAATAAAGTGGAATAGGGTAAAGTAGAGTAGTGCAGTGAAGTGGCATAGAACATAAAAGAGTATAGTTTAGTTGTTAACAGTGGAGTGGCGTACAGTGTAATAGTAGTGGCATACAGTCCAGTGGGACACAGTGTGACTGCTTAGAGTGGATTGTTGTATAGTAGTGTACAGTGAGATAAAGTGTTGTACAGTGGAGTAGAGTTGAGTTGAGTGATGTAATGTAGTGTTGAGTAAAATATAGCAGAGTGTATTCTTGTGTCATAGAGTAGAAGGCATGGAGTGGAGTGCAGTGGCATTGCGTTGGTAGTAATCTGTTAAAAGTGGGAGTGGGGTCTGATACAGTAGAGTAGAGTGCTGTGTCATACATAAAAATGTATACTGGAACAGACTATTCTACATGGGAGTGTACGGCCATAGAGTGGTGTATAAAGTTGGACAGTGGATTATACCAGGATAGATTGGGTCGGAGAATACAATGAAGTGTGGTAAACGTTTATAAAGTGGAGTCATATAGAGTGGAGGAGAGTGTCATACAATGGAGTGGAGAAGAGTGGAATGGTATACACTATTTTGGCTTAGAGTGGATTACTGTAAAGCGTAATATCATTCAGTTGAATAGCATACAGTGGAATACTGCATAGTGGAGTGCAGACAAGTGCTGTGGCAGAGAGTGGAAGAGCTTAGTGTGGAGTGGTGTACCTTGGAGTGATGTACAGTGGAGTACAGTACAGTGTAAAAAGAGGGGGAAAGAAGATAGGTACACTTACAATCTTCTGCTGCCAGTCCTCCCAGACGATTTGGAGAAAACTGAGGCCACATGGGTGCAGAAATTGGGGGACCCTGATGTTGACATAGACATAGCCCTACTCTTAACCCCTTCGCTGCTCATGACGAGCTCAGCTCGTCATGCAGTACACTGGTCGTGTGCTTATGACAAGCTGAACTTGTCATGAAATAATGTATTTCAAGGCTCTCCAGCACAGGAGGGGAATTGCCTTAGCAGTCATGTGGTTAAGTAAGAAAGTATTTTGAGCGTCAAATTTGAGAGCTCAACATTATAAGTCTCTGTTTAACCTCTACTATACCCCGGCAAAATTGTATGGGTGGGGGCTAAGAGAAGACGATAAATGCCCTAAATGCAACACAGGTCCGGCAGAGCTATTGCATATGTTTTATCATTGCCCAAACTTGGCCTTAATACGTAGTGAGATAAATCTGTTTTTGGGTGGGGCTGCTAGGTCTTAACATCGATCTATCCCCTACATTGGTTTTTACAGGGACGGATGATAAACTTAAGGTTGGGAAAGGCACTCAAGCGCTATTGTTCATTGCTGTAGCGGTACTACGAATCCTCATCTCTGCTGGGTGTAAGGATACCATTGCCCCCACGTTTCATATGTGGCTCTCCGGGCTGCTAGGTATGCATAATCTAGAGGCATGTTTATATGAATTTAAGTGGAGGAAGTTACAAGAATTTGGTAGGAACATCTGAGCGCCACTAAAGAAATGGAGGAAAAAAGAAAAAAAGTTAAGTTCTATGATCACATTGTTTAGCAGTTTTAAAGCAGATTTATGCTTTTATAATGAATGTATGAATTTTCCATCAGCCATGATTGTATCTATATTGTTATCGAATAATGTTGACTAATTTATTGCATATTATGAATTTTATATCTTTTTATTATGTATGAAGTGAACCAGCCAACACCACCACAAAAAAACGGAACTATAAGATTGAAAGGCCACCAGAAAACATATTCAATCTTAAAAAACGCGTCGGGCCCGAGGAAGATCATAATACCCTTCCCACAGTGGTCACTAACATTGACACCAGTCAAGGATGGGATTGGCTACCAGCCATTTTAGCGACCAAAAGCTCAGAATGACCACTCAAATCAGAGGCAGTGGCCCTTAGCCCCAAACGCTTGGCAACGTCACCACCCCCAGAAGCAGCACTAAATACACAAGCGGACTCTACCATCTCATTATGTTCCTGGAATATAAGCGGCCTCCAGCAAAAAATTAAGGACCCTGATACCTTTTCCTTCCTGTGTGAACATTCAGTAATAGCCCTGCATGAAACTTGGGCCACACAAGGGTGCCCAGTCATCGGGTTCATCGAGTTATGGAATCCAGCACTCAGGGACAGCCTCTTCAGTCATCCCAAAGGTGACCTGTAAATATATATATCAAACACCTTAAAAGGCCCAATCTCATGACTGCCCCTTGACGAAGATTGGCTACTTGGGGTTAAAATCAATGCATGGTGGAAACATCGTCCACTGTTCCTTTTAAACGTATACATCAACCCCAGTACTCGTACAAAAAAAGAGCATCTGACTTGCCTAACAGAAATCATGAAAGATATAGCCGAGGAACACCGGAACTCAGACTGTATTGTTAGGGGGATTTTAACACCCACTTATTTCAAGGGAACACAGCAGACATTGATGGGCCTTTCCTACTTCCAATCACCGAGGCTATAACACAAACCAAACCGCCCATCCAAACTCAAAGTGGATTGGGCGAGCTAGGTGTGATGAAACTTTACAGTGCAGGTTACCTTGTCATCAACGGCAGAACAGTAGGTGACACTCCGCCAAACTGGTCCTGGACTACTTGGATTATACCATCTGCAATGCCGCCCTGCTACACTGTTTAACCAACTTCCGAATTTATCCAAGAACCGAACGTGACCACAGGCCCCAGATTATTTCCTTCAATATAAACCCTGTGAAACACAAAACTGCACCAACAACATGCCGGGGAATACACACAGAAAACTTAAAGCGCCTTAAGTGGACTGAAGAAATTAGCCCGAATATCCTCCAAGCAAGTGCGGACATCATAAGAATAGGAACCGAGCAAGAGGCAATCCCGACTGTAACCTGGACAATGCTCTGTTCCCATCTGACTCACCTTTTTCCAGCAAAGCATCAGGTCGAAAGGGTAACTGAGACGCATCAGTTTACAATCTCACAGCAGACCAAGTCACTCAAGAAAGCCAGAAACACAGCCCTGCGAGCACTGGCTAAATCTCCGGGGAATAGTGAACGTATAATTCACTATCAAACTACTCAAAAATCCTTCAAGCTGGCGATCAAAAAAGATAAACGGTCTCACAAAAACTAATTTTGGTGCAAACTGGTGTGGGAGAGTAAGCAAAAAAACTCTAGAAAATTTGGGGCTCTTATTAACCACACCAATCCTTGTACATCGAGCTTTGGATCTGCAAACATCCAGGTATCAGACTGGGTAAGATTCCTATCCCACCACTTCAAGTCTCCAGAATATCCAGATTCCAAAGGAAGTAGCTCTTTAAATGAGATGAACCATGGGCCTGACTCCATGCGGAGTCTACCCACCGACTGCTTACACCCCGCCAACATGGACCTTGAGGTGACACAAGAAAGAGTAGCCACAGCAATGACAAAAGCAAGATCTGATGGGGCTCCGGGCTCAAATGGCCTGCCACAGAGCCTGTTTAAATCTGACTTTGCCTTCTGGTCCGGAACACTAACTAATCTCTTCAATTACGCTCTGAGAGCAGCAACAATCCCGGACTCATTGGGGGCGCTATAATCTACCCAATTTACAAATCAGGATCACGTGCCCAACCGAACAATTACAGACTCATTGCCCTCCTGGACATTGAAGCCAAGCACTATGCAGGCCTCCTACTGGAGGATCTAAGGCTATGGGCAAAGGACTACAAACTGTTGCCAATGAATCAAACAGGGTTTGTCACAAACTCAGGGACCTGAACTAATTTGCTATCAATTTCAACCATAGTCGAAAAAGCACTACTAACATCTAGGTTAGTGTTTTGTTGCTTCGTCGACTTCAAAGCAGCATTTGATAGAGTCCCCAGGGAGGCTCTAAGGGTAAAAATAATGAAGTGGGGGATTCCAGAGATCTATTAGAGGCAATAATCCAACTCCACTCCCATACATGGGTTTGGGTGAAGTTAGGGTCCGGCACACATCTCTCGCGGAAAATAATGACAACTAGAGGCGTGAAGCAGGGATGTGTGTTGGCCCCCCTTCTCTTTAACCTGTTTATAGCAGGTCTGTTGGCGACCCTGGACGATACCAACAGTCATTCTCCAAAGGTCGGTGGCTTGGGTCTAAGCAACCTTTTGTACGCCGATGACCTTATCCTTTTTAGCCTCACCAGGGTCGGCCTACAAAGGCTCCTTGACAGACTACATGACTATACGATAATTAACCAGTTAGAGGTCAACTTAAAAAAAATGCAAGTTGTCCCTTTTGGTAAGAAACAACACACAGGTGGTGGATGGTCATTCAACGACATAAGCCTCGTAACAGGCCAGTCGTATAAATATCTAGGCGTCCACCTGGATTCTAAATACAACTTTAGAAAACAGCGTAACAAATCGCAGTCAAAGCAATAACCATTGCGGTATCACAAGGCAAGCTTGCAAAAAATCTCTCAGGCCCAACTCTATCGCCTCTTTTGGAGGTGATGAGAGCAGAAATTGGCCCTTCTCTATCGTATGGCATAGAGTCATTCGGGGGGGAAAATGAATACAGCCTTGAACCAGCACACAACCAAGATTTATAAAAAGGTTCTCCAGCTGCCAAAATCCGCATCTACTGCACAGATAAGACTGGAGATGGGGCTGATAAACTACGATGCCTCTAACGTTGGGGCATACCTTAATCTCTGTCATAAACTGAAACAAGCGGACCCCGATACATTAGAATCCCTAGTCTGGCAAGAAATAACCCATAAAAATCCATGTGGAACGTACGACATTCAGCAAATGTCAGCAAGTGATTTGTGGGCCCTGAATCCTAGTCAGACAGCATTCAAAATAGGGATCAAAAAGGGTGTGAGAATGAGATCAAGTATCATCGACAAAGCACTCTTTTTGAAACGTAGTCACGCCTGGGCTCTTGTAAACTCTTGTAGACAGCTAGCCCCTGCCTCCTATCTGGCCTGCACATATTCACTGCACCTAAAACATAGCTTTATCGCCATTAGAATGGGCGACTGGCGATTCCTGAAAGATTTACCCTCCTGGCGACGCACCGCGGAAGATCTAACTTGTAGAGGGTGTGGCAAAACAGCTGAAACTATGTCGCATGTGATCTGCCTCTGCCCAGCTTTTACTTCAGAACGCAGGCGTGAACTTAAACCAGAATGGAATAGACTGGGTGCCAGGACTTGCAGGCAAGATATCATGGTAGCTTTCAATCCGGAAAACACATCCTTAAACATAAGACTTATAAACTTTATTCTGCAAGCACACGGTAAGTTCAATCAAAAGAGGCCCTGTTAAAGTGTCCCTCCCACTTTTTTCTTTTTTTTTTCTTTTTTATTCCAACTCTTAGGGAGGTTAAAATGAAATGATCAGTATCCTCAGGAATGTTGGTTGCTTTCAAAAAGCAGGATACCATCGATGCCGAGTATAACATAAAAGGGTTGAAGAGATTACTTTTTTCCCTGTACATCATGCTTCAAGCTATTCTATTTTATTCAAAGAGGCTTAAGAGAAGACAATTTCTGCTTTTATAATGACTGTTAATTGACCATGTTTTTATTCCTCACTGATTTTTTATCTTATTTATTGACACACAATGTGAATTTTGTAACCTTCTTTAAATATGTATGTGCTATATCTAAATAAAGATAATTGATTTGATTTGATTTGAAGTGAATATGTATTGGATCTTAATGGAATTACACCTTATTTCTCAATAAATAGAAAATAAAAAAAAGGAGTACAGTACAGTGTATTAGCATACATTGAAGTGTAGTATAGAGTGTAGTATAGAGTTAAGGAAACTGTTGACAACTGGAGTTGCATCTCACACAGTACAGTGGAGTGTTGTGTAATACAGTGTTGGAAACTGCTGTATAGTGGAGTAGAATCTAGTAGAGTAGCATAGAGTGTAATAATGTTTTGTAGAGTGGAGGAAAGTTCAGTCGAGTTGAGTATAGTGGAATAGGGTAGAGTAGAGTAGCATACACTGGAGTGGCATACAGTGAAGTGGCATAGACTGAAACAGAGTAAACTGTAGTAGCGTACAGTGGAGTGGCGTAACGTGTAAAAGTGGAGTGGCATACAGTCCATTGGCACACAAGAAAGTGGCATACAGTGGAGTGACGTCCAATGGAATAGCATACAATGGAGTGGGTTAGAGTTGAGTAGCATACACCGGAGTGGCGCAGAGTGGAGTAAAATACAGTGCAGTGGCATAGAGTGGAATAGCACATACTGGAGTAGTGTATAGAGGAGTGGCATACAGTGGAATGGCGTATTCTGAAGAGGCATAGAGTGGAGTTGCATACAGTGTAATAGCATGGAGTGCCCTAGCGAAGAAGGGGAGTAGTGTGTGGTGTATAATTGCGTAGAGTGGAGTGGCATAGAGCGTATTCACAGTCAAAGATGCTCCTCATGGAACTGGGCCTCTTTGGGGTGGAGCACAATGGCTGGAGGACCTGTCCAGCCCAGAAAAGTAGTTGGTCAGTCGGGCAAAGGTGAAAAGGAGCTGGTTTATTCACCACACCAGATGAATTTAGGCCCAGCTGGGCCTTGATCATATGGCCCTATGATACATACAATGCTTAATTACAATCACTCGACATCAAAGGCAGATAACATCTCATAAGTGCAAAAATGGCACTATCTTGGAAAGGAGTATACAATCAAATCAGTGCAACAATTGCAGCATTATGGGCATAAAAACGTAAAATTCAAATTGAACATACAGTCTCTAAAAAGTGAAAACACAGAAATATTCATGTGTACATTTGCATCTTTCCATAATTTGCCTCTTGAGTCTGTGGGATACATAGGTACCTGAGTACAGGAGCCAGTCGGCAAAAAGTGAGTCAGGTTATAGCAGCGTAAGTGTACATAATGAGGTAGGGCCTGAACTGGCCTAAGCTAGGAATGTGCTGTCATCATGTCCCAGTGGGCACTTAATATAAGTACCTAAAGTACTGTTCTGTGAACTCCAAGAAATACTACCTAAGTGGGCCAACAAGAGTGGCATCTACAGTCAGGCATGATGTGATTGTTTCTTTTTGATCCTATAATGAGCCTAGCAGCAGAGTTAAGGGAGGCCCTAAGTGGCGCCAGCTTAGCTCTGGGTAGACCATATAAGGTTGCTCTTCTATAGTCCAAACTGGGAATCACAAGAACTTGAACAGCTGACTTGAGGTCATCCGGGGATCAGAAAGGTTTTATTTTTCTTAAGATGTTCATGTGGAAGTTTGCTTCTTTGGTGGCAGGGCTGGTATGCTCCCCCATGTTCAGATTCTTGTCCAGTGTTATTCCCAGAAAAGTTCTTGACTCAATAACGGTTGGGCCATAATTCAGCACTGTTAGTTGTTTCATCTATTCTGTGATATCTGGTGCATGTTTGGGTGGGGTAATTAGCAGAAATTCTGTTTTGAGAGTGAGTGTTTTGAGGTGGTTACCAGTCAACCAGTTTTTTATTTTTGGGGGGAGTTGAGTTTAGAGATCAAATATCTTTTGGGGAATAAACTTTTACATATAAGTTTGTGTCATCTGTGTACACGTGGCAGTGGATGTTCAATAAATTCAATAATTTAGTTAGAGGTTCCATGAATAAGTTCAGAGAGTGGGTGAGAATGAAGACCCCTGAGGGATCCCTAAAGTGAACTGTGAGGGGTTGGATAGGGACATGTTGACCTTGATTCTTTAAGTTGTGTTCTGGAGAGAAGAAGCAAGCCAGTTAAGAAAGGTCCCCGAATGTCCCTTCCTACATTCCAGTAGGTCTAGGAGCATAGTGTGTGTGCACCAATTCAGTGCGGTTACCATAGTGGAAGCCTGATTGGAATTGATCTAAGAGGCTGAATTGGTCAATGTGGTTCCATAGTTGAACATGTACACATTTCTTAACACCTTGGCTGCTAGAGAGATTATCCTGCTGTGCTGGGCCCCTATGTAAATGGATGTGGCCGTGACGGAACCATTCCGTCATCAGCACAGCCCAACCGTGACTGATGACGGAATGGTTCCATCACAAGCATCGAAGGGGTCAAAGAGACTTGATAGTGTCAGAATCATAGCGATTGGATGAAAGGCATTTAGGTCTGAGAGGTCCGCTGTTGTTTCTTTTAAAATGGGGGTAACCTGCCTTGCTTTAAGGCAATCATGGATTGAACCTTGAAGTAGTGAGGCATGAACTGTTTTAGTCCAGAGTGGAAGTAAGAACACTCGGATCTCATTAAAGGCATTCATTGGTAAGGGGTTGTTAAAGTGGTTTGAAGGCTTTTGGGAGTGTGAGGTGTGCTATCTGCTGTCTCAGCAATCTGGCCCATGGGGGTGCTACAATGGGTGTGAGAGGAAGTTGCTCTATAGCTGACCACAAGACATTTTTGATAATGTTTGTCTTTTTCATGAAGAACACGGCAAAGTCACCAGAACCTGGCTTATGTTTAGAATCTGTGGGGTAAGTATTGGGTTGCTTATTGTATTATAGAAATGGAAAAAGATATAACCAAGTCTTCTCAGGCAGGGCCCGAGAATTTGGAACACACTTTCCCCTGAAATCAGAATGAGCCCCTCAACTGCTTCATTGAATAAAGAAGAAAAAAGGTTACTAATGGACACATTTATTTCGTAGAACGCAGGATCTATACTCCAGGGCAGAATTTACGCCTTAGTATTGCACCCATGCCTATTTCTCACAGACTATATGCGTATTCTTTTTGCCTGTTTTTTGTCTACCTGGGACCTGTGCTTTTCTCTCTAGAAAATTTACCTTACCATCTTCCCTCCTTAAAATATTTTTGTATATTTATACATGTTGCCTTCATAATTTTAAAGCAGGATGTTACCCGTAAGGGTCATGTTAGCGCTATATAAAACTTTCTAAATAAATAAATATACAGCTCAAGAAGAAATGATAGGAGGCAAATTGGTATATGAATGACAATGACTCTGAAAACCTTCCAAGATAACTCCGATTTTAGTGTTTGTTCCACTTTCAACTGCACTGTACATCGCACCTGAGCACCTTGGTCCCAATTTAAAATCCAAACTTACCCCCAGTCTTTAAATGTCCACCAGCAAAGCCACCCAGAAAGGCATGGTAACAGCACACAACCACTGTTTTGCATCTCAGCTGGGCCACCGAATGTTGTCACTGGCTTCCATTGTGCCCAGTAAGCGATTGAGGCATGCAGTATATTGAGGTTCATATGCGGGGGACCGGGACATTTCTCAGGTGTTTGTGTGTTGCTGGTCTTGAATTTCTTGATCTCTCTATTTGGTAGTACCTTTTGTGGTGACCAGTGCAATCTCAGGGCCTACTGGACAAATAGTGCACAGTACCTCCCACTGGGGCAGAAGTTAGGGATTTCAATCCAAATCTAACTCTGAAGTGGATTCTAGCTGTCCGGCCATTTCTGTGCGTCATCAGTGCAAGGTGCTATTTCCATAAAATAAGTGCATACCTGTTAAACCTGACAGCCTTAGAGTGGTCCTCCCCCAAACTTTTTGTCTTCCTTCAAAATTTTTGGTGATCTCATTTTTGCTGTTCTTTGTACTCTGCACGCTTTTCCACTGTTGACTGGTGCTAAAGAGCATGTGCTCACTCCTTAAAACATGGTAACACTGGCTTATCCCCAATTGGAATATTTTATTTACTTATAAGTCTCTAGTTAAGTGGTACTTCATGTACATAGAACTTGTAAATTAAACTATCAATGCCCAACTAACGAAATTCATTGAAGAGAACTCCATCCCGACCCCTCCCAATCCGGATTCCGCACCAACCACAGCACCGAGACCCCTCTACTCGCCGCCTCAGATGACATCCGCAGCCTGCTTGACCAAGGGCACACCACAACCCTGATCCTACTTGATCTATCTTTATATAAAGGTCTATAGCTAAGTCAAATAAACTATACAAACAAATAAATAAATACATTTGTAGGACGACGCCCACTAGTTCACTTCAATTAAATGTGACATAAACATGACATATGTAGCAACACATCATTTCAAGTTGAGTATTATTTTATTTAATAGCTTCGTCATGTTTAGATTAAAGTATATATTTTTTGTATATTTTTCTTAGTATATAAAGGATTATATCATTTTTACAAAAAGTATTAAAAAGACAGTACACAGAATTTATAGACAGATGTTAATGGAGGCAAGGCGGTAGTGAGGACTACGCGCGTTTCGGCGTTATCGCCTTCATCAGGTCCCCATCTTTTTGTACTGTGTAAGACCAGGCCAATGTGGTCGGACGCCAGCGAGCGGCTTTCGAAGCGAGGCAGCTAAATGATGTTCTTCAAATGTATGTATATTGACGGTGATGAATGATGAGGGCACACTGTTGCAGGCCCCTCAGTGTGTTGTACAGTTATATTCCAAGAAGAGGTTTCCACAGTATTGTCAAATGTTATGCTAAGCAGTTCAGAGGATGAATGAGAGTTGCCAAATTACTTAAAAACGGGCCTCTTCAAGAAGAATAAACACCATAACTGAATGTTTACATAGTCGATCCAAATACTCTGATCAAGTTGATATTTATCCTGGATCCACTAACTCGGATCGTGTTGGTATTTCTCCAGGATTCCTTTACGCCAGCCATCAGTGGGTTCGAAAGAGCTCTCTTGATACTTGATCTATCTGCATCATTCAACACCGTCTTCCACCGCACACTCACAATCGATGCTAGCATACCGGGAACCACCATTGAATGGCTCCGATCTTCCTCACCCGCAGAACCCACAGAATAAGACTGCCACCCTTCCTCTTCAAAACCACAGAGACCAACTGTGGTGTTCCTCAAGGATTGTCACTCAACCCTATGCCTTTCAACATCTACATGGCCCCCTCGCCGCCATCGCCAGAAAGCACAGAATCAATATAGTCTCCTACGCCAACGACACCCAGCTCATCCTCTCCCTCACCAAGAATCCCATCACCACCAGACTCAGCTTCCAGGAAGGAATGAAGGACGTCACATCCTGGATGAGCAGCAGCTGCTGAAGCTCAACTCAGAAAAGACTGAGGTCCTCGTCCTCAGACCCTCTCCCACCGCATGGAATGACACCTGGTGGCCACCTGCACTCGGCAGCTGGCCCAACCCCAAGTACCATGCCCCGAACCTCAGCATCTTACTCGACTCCTACCTCTCCATGACCTGACAGGTCAGCAGTCATCTCCACTAGGGGTGGGCGGAATTTGCGTAATCGTGTTACGCTAATCTCCGTGAAACACGCAGAAATTCTGCGAACACGTGGAATTGCTTGTTTCCGATGCTTTTTTACTGGTTGCTACTGCTGTTTGCATGCTCGAGGGAAAATATATTGTGAACACGCATTTGAGAATGCGAACAAGCAAAAAAATTCACGAAGTCGCGGAACGCAGCATTTTGGGCAATTTCGTGATCTCAGCGGAACGCGAAATTACCCAAATTCTGCATATTCTGCGAACGGAACGGAATTTACCGCCCAGGCCTAATCTCCACCTGCTTCAACACCCTCCGCATCCTTCACAAGACCTTCAAATGGATCCCCCCAAATCAAGAAAGACCATCCACCACTCACTCATAACCAGCAGACTGGACTACTCAAATCCTCTTTACTCCGGAGTCACAGTCTTTGCTCCGCAAACTCCAGACCATACAGAACACCGCAGCCAGACTCGTCCTTGGCATACCTCCACAAAAACACATCACCCAACACCTGTGAGACCTCCACTGGCTCCCTGTCGAGAAGAGAGTAACCTTCAAGACACTTGCCCATGCCTACAAATCCCTCCTCAACACTGGACCCTTAATACCTCAATGAGAGAATCTCCTTCAACGTACCCAAGAAAAGCCTCCGATCCGCCAACCACACCCTCGCTGAAACCCTGAGCATCCACTGAGCCAGAACAGGTGGAAGAGCCTTCTCCTACATCATGGCCAAGACCTTGAACATGCTCCTGATCGACATCAAATGCACCCCCTCTCTGCACATATTCAGGAAGACCCTCAAGACCTGGCTCTTTGACAGACCGGAACTGCTTACCCCCCACACCTTGAGACCCTCATGGGTGAGTAGCGCACTTGACAATTCCCTGATTGATTTATTGATTGATTGATTGATTGATTGATTGAAATACTATTAGTGGGCCTGCTGCACTAATTGCTCTACCCACCTAAGTCACCCCTTTACAAAACACTCAGGCCTGTCATTGCAGCCTGTGTGTGCAGTTTTTTGAACTGCCATTTAAACCTGGCAAAATTAACCTTTACAGGCCCAAACCTTACTTTTTAATACATAAAGTTACCCCTAGGGTAAGCCCCTGACAGCCTAAAGGGCAAGGTGCAGTGCATTTAAAATGTTGGACATGTAATTTTAAATGGTCACATGTCTTTGTAGTGAAAACTCTAACAAATATGTTTTTTCACGAATGCAAAGGCATACCTCTCACATAGGATAACATTCAAGTTACCCTTTTACATTTGATAAGCTGAAATTTCCAAATGGGGGCAGGAAACCAGTTCATGTTTGGTGTCTTTGGAATTGTAATGCAAAGTCCTCTCTAATGGTAAAACTGGATTTTAAATTGGAATCCTGAAAATGACACTTTTAGAAAGTTGGCATTTTCCTGCCTAAGCCATTTAGTGCCTGTGGCCTGTCTCTGGGTCACATGACTGGGTGTAGCTGAGAGTTTGGCTTTGTGTATTCCTCCTAAACAGTCACACACAATTGAGAGCTTGTGTGTGCCTGTATGGTCCATCAATTGCAGGATGGTAGGGTTGAGCTAGCCACAGCCCACAGTCTGTGTTCTGCCCCCACACAAAGGGCTGCATACCCCGAATGTTAATCTGGAGGCAGGGCAGGAAGGCAGGATGACTGTGGACTTCAAAGGGAAACCTCTAGAAGATTCTTCCATCTTCCAGAGGAATGCCATCAGCTCTAAATTTTGAGCCACAGACACCACCTACACTTCAGGACATGTAGATATTTTGACAAGAAGATAGACTACTGTGCTACTGCCACTCCACTGGACTGCTGCTCTGAAGGAACTTCTGCCCTACTGTGCTGACCTGTTGCCTTCTGTCCTCTTGCCTGAGTGAGGAATTGGCTTGCATATGTTGAACCCAGGACCTCAAAATGACTCCAAAGGCTAGCTGGCTGACCTACCATCTTGAGCCTCATGTACAGAAGGCTCCAACAACCTTGGGCCCAGCACACAGACTCTGCCACATGTGAGTCTACTCTGCCAAATGGTGCCAACCCAGTCCTGGGCCCTTGGAAGTAGGCCTGAGGTACACTTCCAGCTTCTGTGGATCCAGCAGAACTGACGCATCTCCTCTGCTGCATGACGCAACCCCTGAGCAGACCTGACGCATCACAGCCGCTGTGCGGATACATTTTGTCACAAAGACCGACATCACATTGCAGACCGTCACCTCATCATAACCACCACTGTGTGACACATCCTTCGTTCAGGTCCTCGTCACCCTCTTCCACAACAGCCTCAGTGCTGGACTCTGCATCACAGGCTCGAACTCCTGGAAACCAATGCATTGCTTCAGCTGCATAGCTTATCTTCGATGTGGAACCTTGCAACTCTCCGCAAACCAAGATATAAGGGGTATTTAGACAGCATATTGGGAACAGAAATATTGTGGACCAAAATATCATGTCAAGAATATATCGAGGACATAAATATTGTGGGGGTAAGTTTCTATAGGTAAGGAAAGTTTTACTATATGTAACTCCACATATACATACCTTGGCAATAGATATATCTTCAAGGACATAGCTGTAGAGTTAAGAATAGTAAATCTATACTTACCTATTTGCACTTACATTCTCGATATTCTGGTCCTTGATATCATTGACATGATATAATTTCTGTTTCCTATTATCTGTTAGCTGATTTAAGGTACTTTGTTCAGCGGGCCTAACTGGGTCCCTGTAGCTGGCCCAAGCTCCATCACGGTTGGCTTAAACTTGTGACTTTGTCCAACAACACCAGATATACACAGTTGGCACTTTGTGCTCTTTGATGTCATTTTCACTGCACAATTTAAACTTGCATTATTATGGTTATGCTTATTGGATTTTTGTCATGTTGGTCTTGTTTTAGTTGTGAAAACCGACTTACTGTTTCTAAACTGGTGTGGCTTTTTTTGTGATGTGTTTTCACTGTCTTACTGTTTAAAGTGTTGCACAAATACTTTACAGATTGCCTCAAAGTTAAGCTTGATTGCTCTGTGCCAAGTTAACCAAGGACTGAGCACAGGTTAATTAAGGATTTTCCTGTGACTTCACCCTGACAATGATTTTGGTTCCTGCTCGAGTAGGGTTTTACCCCCTGTACCAGTAACTCAATTTCTTAAAATACCAGTTTGATGCTATTTTGGGCCTTGGGTCTGTGTTTGCTGCAGGAGTGCTACAGAGCGGCTTCCATGCCCATTGGCTCATGGCCCAGCCTCCTGCAGAGTAGTTCTTGTTAATAGGTGTGAACAGGAGTTAGGAATCTTAAAGTCTTCTTTCTTCCAACATGATCTTTTTCATGTCCATGAATGTTCTAATGAGGTGGTGATTAGACACCAGTCTTATCCTGTGTATTAGCAAGTGACTGGAGAAGTTTTTCCTCCCAAACCAGTGTACTTTCTCACCCCATATTCTCTTCCTTTTACTATTTCCACCTGTTTCCTCTCTGCTTTAATGTAAAAAATTCCCAGTAGCCCTAAATCTAAAATGGCAATTCACTTCTTCCTTCAGAAAATATATCTCCTTAGATTATAAATGACAGTACTGGCAATGTGAAATAATAGAGGTACAGCACAGTACGACAGTTCGTCTGAAATGCTGAACACACAAGAAGCAAGGCAAAAATCACCAGCAGAGAAGAAGAGTAACTGCCAGCCGTGTCATAAATTATGAAAATATTGAAAGACACTGAAAATGAAAAATCATCCATTGCAAGTGGAAAAAACAGATACTTTCTGAGGTAAAATATATGCAGAAGTAGAGTAGAGCACTCAAAATGGTGGCCGATTCAGAATGAAGAAACAGTTCCTAACATTCTGCTCTCCACAACAAACTAGTGAGGCTTCTCGTGGGCAGGGCATGAAAGCTGGTGAAAAATGCTGTGTCTTTTCTTTTAAGATAAAACGTTTCCTTCCAAGAGTGAGTAGTGAAACAAAGGAGCGCCCCTAGCAGTGCAAGCCGAGTGGTAGCGTCTAGCAGCGTCGGAAATGGCGGACGAGCCTCAGACGCTCCCCAGCGGACATCAAAGGGAAAATATTCAAGCCTGCGACGCGCCTCTGGCTCACCCTAAACCACTCCCTTATTAGGAGGAAGTTTTCTACCACTGTCAGAGCCAAGCCCTTCTTTCCCCCTGTTGAGACTGCAGCCAGAAAGTGTATGAGTGGTCTGAGAAAGCATAAAGGGAGAGGAGTTGACCTAATGGCTAGGGCGGTCGACCTTAAACCTGGAAAACCGGGCTCGAGTCTCGGCAAGGGCGTGCAACATCCTGTGATTTTGGGCAAATAACTTAATCTCCCAGTGCCTAACAAAAATGAATGTGTTCTCATGTAACATAACTGCTGCTCGTGTAAAGCGCTCTGATACTCGATACCTTCAAGTCAACTTTGTACTATATAAAACCCCGTAAAAAATAAATTAAATACGAGCACATCTTGTCAGGCTCGTTTGATATCTCGAAATCAGAGAGGTAGTGTTAAGGCTATCGTTTGTCCAACAACTAGCTACTTTTCAATATAAGTAGTCTGCCAAAGTTTGATAATTAAAGCCTAGCTCTTTCAGCTTACAATGCCCAGCTACAGAGCAGTTCTGCTCCTGTCAGCCATATATTTTTGTCATATATGTGGATGATGTAAATACACACCACAGCCTACTTGAGTCATTTAATGTGTCAGAGGAGCATTTTCTGCACCATCTACCATGGCCATACAGGAATGTTAAATAAACCAAATAAGTAAAACAGATGAACAGTTCATGTTTCAGGGGCAAAGCACAGGCCCTGGTCCTATAGTACTGTTTATCAGTGGTGTAGTACACCCAGCCCTAAAGCCGACAAAGGAAATATAGGAAATATGAGGGGACTGGAAAAATGATGGGGGGCCTGTTTCTTCCAGGGGTGGACGTCAGATTGATGACCTTCTAAATGCCTGAGAGCAGAATGCCCAGCACTATCCATGCTGAGTAGGAAATCTATCAACTACACGGAAGACTGGGAGCGCGGAGGACCAATGGAATCAAACTCCTTTGCGCAGTACTATGCCTTTCAATGCTTGCCCCTTTCAAATGCAAACTCAGAGTAAATAGTCTGAATGCCATCACTCAAGATGAATATGAGTTCAATCACCAAATGTCTGTCATATGGACAGATGCACATTGTGAATGACATTTTCAAAAACTCTGGGGGGCTTATTTACAAGCCTCTTGCGCCACTTTTGCGTCATTTTTAACATGGGAAACGTGAGGGATGTATGACGTTACAACGCATACTTTTACCACGCATACCATTACAACGCGGTTTTTACAACACATACCATTACAACGCATAGCGCTTTGGGGTGCTGGATAGTGAATAGTTTAATTTACTATTCCAACTCCAGTCCCCGTGGACACTAGGGAAGGTGTTGGATAGTAAATTAAAATTATTCCCTATCCTAGAGTGCCCCCCAGCGCAATGCGTTGTAATGGTTTGCGTTGTAATGACTGCGTTGTAATGGTAGTGTGTGGTAAAAGATTTGTTGTAAAGGTTGTATACCAACGTGAGGTATGGGTGGGCCAAGGGGCTTGTAAATAAGCTCCTGGCTTTGAAAGAGCTTGCCTTGTGTATTCTGGGTGTATTTTGTGTGCTAATCCACATCCTGAATGACACTTCTGGTAAGCAGTGTCAGAAGGGGGTTAACCTAAACTTTATACATACATTTTTCTTGTTACCAAATGTCTGGCATGCCAGCTGGAGCTGTGTTTTCTTACCGGACTCAAAAGTAGATTTTAGGAGTTAATAGACAAGAATAACCCAAACACAAACAAGTGACGAAAGCAAAGATAGAATTTGAGAGAAATGCATGAAAATAGAACACTGCTGTTGTCATAAGTGATTTAAAAAACTAGAATTAAATAAAGTACAGTCACAGCAATACAGCAAAAAAAAAAGTTTGATGTTTTGCAATATTGAAAATCAGTGCATAATTGTAAGTTTTAAAGTCCGAAGAAGGGTCATAACGTTCATTTTCAGAAAATAGATCTCTAGCATTACTTCGCCTCTTTTGGCACTAATGATCATAGTGGCGCACATTGCCATGGTGCGGTGGCGTTGTTTTTTAACCAAATAACGCCATCTTTATCTTCCCTGTCCTTGTATGTTTCTGCCTGTAGATTTGTATGGGTCTTTAAATAGGTGTTTACGACTCTCTAAATAAGTTTCAAGACGGTTATTCGTTTGCTTCGTTTATTATCAAGTTGGGCGTTAAGCATCCTCAAGGATGGAGAAGATAAAGACGGAGGTGCTGCAGCCATGTCACATTCCTCCTTTCCTCAGTTCCTCCTGTAAGCAGCTGACAGTGCTGAGAACAGTGGTACTTATGCTCTTGTTTTGTTGAAGATACACGGTACAGATAACAAAGTACTTTTTAGTTCAATTCATTAAAATCAACAAGCACAGCTAGTTTTAACAGAAGTACCACTTTAAGATACTGTAATGTAGCATTGTTAAAGTGAAACCTAGAATACCCGATCATTGCGCGGTTGCACAATATTTGAAAATGTTAATCATCAGGTTTGGCATATGAATATTAATACTTTTCAGCATTTAGGACTAAATGATTGAGTAATGAGATTACATGCCTGTATTGATGCGAGACCCAGACCAGTGCAAATCTGCATTATCCGCCGCAAATATTTAAATTTGAGTGGTGTCCCTGCTGGCTCTGACAGCCAGATGTAAATCAGAAGCGCCTCTTTGAAGATGAGATCCGAGAAGAGATTTTGCTCCGAGGAAGTTCACAGTGTCAGTCGTATTTGAGATCTGTCTCCACTGCCAGAAATGCTCTCCACGTTACAATGATCTTTTCTGCCCTCCAGTTACATATCATGCCCGCAATTTGATAGGAGGACAAGAGGAATTTATCAGAGGGAAAGCCTGTGGTAAAAACGTGTTTATCTAATGGAAATTCGCATAATTATAGGAGCTGTATTAACTCTGTATTTTGCAATCCACATAAAGAACTTTTAAGTTTAATTTCAAAAACCATTCAAAACAAATGTTTTACATTCAAAATATTAACGCGCATCCACTAAATGACTGGCTTTCGCCGTGCAACATTGCTTCGCCGAAACAGGCCAAACTCTTAAGTTTATTTCTTTTTTTTTTGCATCCGCCTTCAACTTTTGTCCAGATAATCGATTTTTGCTTCCTGCATTTAAAGTATTTATGGCAATTGTCAAATAAGTATGCATTTTCTTACTTCAAAAAGCCCTCACGTATAAAAATCAGAATTCTATTTTTTTAAGGGTCCTTCAAGGTACTGATGATTAACGTCTTGTCATCTGTCCTTCGTTGAGCTCCGTGCACTGGTAGGTATGCACCCCGATAGCCTTATCACAGACTACTGCTTGAGTGCAGGTGACACCCACAGCCAGCTAAGACTTTAAAAGGGAACTGGGAAAAATCAAGTAACTATTGAATGCTTTATGGAAGCCCAAAGTTGGATGCACCATACTTGTTCTGCCTGAATGCTGCAAAGACTGTAGTTCTCCTGATTGCCTAGGTATACTACCCTGTGCCAAGATGCAATGGGGCACCAGCCTTAGGGAACACAATAATACCTACTCAGAACATTTGTAACCTGGGGCGTGGTTACGGCGCTGAAGAAGATGGTGGCGGTCTCCGGGAGCTCCGTCGAGGGCTGACGGCTCGGGAACTGTTCTAGGCGGTTAATCTCTGCCCTGAACAGCGAGTCAACATGAAGTAATGGCGGATATCCTCCGATGCTTGGAAACGGCAGTTTGAAGCCGCGAGGCGCGTCGCAGGCTTGAATATTTTCCCTTTGATGTCCGCTGGGGAGCGTCTGAGGCTCGTCCGCCATTTCCGACGCTGCTAGACGCTACCACTCGGCTTGCACTGCTAGGGGCGCTCCTTTGTTTCACTACTCACTCTTGGAAGGAAACGTTTTATCTTAAAAGAAAAGACACAGCATTTTTCACCAGCTTTCATGCCCTGCCCACGAGAAGCCTCACTAGTTTGTTGTGGAGAGCAGAATGTTAGGAACTGTTTCTTCATTCTGAATCGGCCACCATTTTGAGTGCTCTACTCTACTTCTGCATATATTTTACCTCAGAAAGTATCTGTTTTTTCCACTTGCAATGGATGATTTTTCATTTTCAGTGTCTTTCAATATTTTCATAATTTATGACACGGCTGGCAGTTACTCTTCTTCTCTGCTGGTGATTTTTGCCTTGCTTCTTGTGTGTTCAGCATTTCAGACGAACTGTCGTACTGTGCTGTACCTCTATTATTTCACATTGCCAGTACTGTCATTTATAATCTAAGGAGATATATTTTCCTCCTCAGTCACTATGGCAACGTGATGCTCAATTCGAAATAATACCCAGCATCGCACTACGACTACTCCATCTTTGGAAGATACCAATCCTTTCAGTGTTTTACAGGACGTTTCTGAGGACAATTTAACCGACTTACAAAATGCAAAAGGCTCCTCCTCTTCTCGTAATACGTCAAAATCTTCCACCAAGACAATCTCTACACCTATTCCCTCGACAGGGAAAAGAGTCAAACCAACCCTCCTTCTCCTACAAATTCAGCTTCTTGTCTTTCTATGGAACTTCTGCTGGAGGAAATCCGCGCTCTGAAACCTATATGACTGAGATGAACTCCTGCCTCCAAAACCTTGAAGTTAATTGATCTCACACAGAACAAAGGGTAGAAAGTCTTGAAAGACAGTTTGTTGCAGCTCAACCAATTCTTGACCAAGTACCTTTCGTTCACAAAGAAATTTCCAATCTCAAGCAACAAATTGAGAATTTGGAAAACAGGAATAGGCGCAACAATTTACACATTTATGGCCTTGCGGAAGGTCTTGAGGGATCTAATCCCATTTCTTTTTTCCAATCTTTTTTACCTACTCTTCTTGGCCTTCCTCCCTCCCCCACTTTGAACATTCAACGGGCCCATCGTTTAGGTCCACCTTCTCGCTCTTCTGTTTCAACCTTCAATTCAGCAAAACCCAGAGGCATCATTATATACTTTTTGGAGTATAACGATCTTCTTAAAGTTCTACATGCAGCCAAGCAGAAGGGAAAGATTAATTGGAACAGCTCTAATCTCTTCTTTGCTCAAGACTACGCAAAATCAACTGCGGACAGTCGCAAAACATTCTTGGAGATGAGACCTGCTCTTCGTTTCTTGAATGCTCGTTATAGCCTGTTCCATCCATGTCTATTCAAGGTGACTTATAATAATCGAATGACAAATTACGAAGATCCAGCGCTGCTTCAACACTTTTTGGATTCCTGCGGAGCACATTCAATGGACGTTCCCCAAACATAATTTCGGATCACTTTCATGTTTTTATTGATGTATCTTCTCAATAAGATGGCTGTTTGACTCTGTCATTCTCCTCCCTTCCCTATTGTATAATGTACCACGTGTTCTGTAGAATATTGTATTATGTTTCCTGTTCTTCGTGACCTTAATAATTTGAATTGTCTCCTATTGATCCCCTCTTTAGATGCAGCTTCGTGATCCTTTGCACTCTTTGTCATCTTTGTCTTGCCTGGAAATATGTTTCCTTCCACTGTGTCCTTGTGTTCCACCACCTCCAGTCTTCTTCTTGTATGTTTGTGATGTACTTCACTAACATTTTTCTTTATTTTCAATATATGGTTATGTTTAATCTTTTCGTTTTTTCTTCTCTTTCTCTTCAATCTATACTTTCCCCTGCTCTTCTCTTCCCTTTTTTTCTCTATATTTCTACCTACATATCTTACAGTATTTCTCTTACTTTTATTACTTCTATTGCCTTTATCTTTCTGAATTTTCTAAACAAATTTTCCTCCTCTACTTTCTTTTATTATTTCATTGCAAGTTTTAACCTCTATATATTTACATAATAGTTATGTTTATTATACTGGATTCTTGCTATTGTATCCTTTTTTATACAATTTTGTTCATGTTTATTTCAGTCATGTTTACTTAGAGTAGTTACTTGGAATGTTAAAGGAGTTAACAACCCTATCAAAAGACAACGTGTTCTAACTCACCTTGCTAGATTGAATGCAGATATTGCTTTCATCCAGGAAACTCATTTAACAGATCTTGAGTCAGCCGAACTCAAACGCAGTTGGGTTGGTCATGTATTTTCATCTCTGGCTTTTGGAAAAAAAAATGGCACATCTATATTATGTCACCAAAAACACCAATTTTCAGTACTTCATCAAGAACATGACCTAGATGGTTGTTGGGTTATTGTTAAATTGCTCATCAATCAAATTCCCTTGACATTGTTTAATGTTTATGCACCTGTAAAAGTTGATAATACTTTTTGGGTTCCTATTGCTGATAAACTCCTTCTCCTGGATGAGGACTATGTTATCTTTGGAGGTGATTGTAACCAAATTGTTGATCCTCTTTTAGATAGACATTCCTCTGTTAAATTCTCTAACTCTAAAACGCACTCGCACTTCTCTGCTATACGTCATAAAACCTTAATTGACACTTGGAGACTGTGCAATCCTGATTTACAGGAAGATACCTTCTATTCCCCTCCTCATAATTCACAATCTAGGATTGATCACCTTTTCTTTAGTAAACCCCTCTCTCAATTCATTCCTGTCCCATGCTGAAATTGGCTCTATCCTAATCTCTGATCATGCCCCTGTTTATGTAGATTTTGATTTGCTACCTTTTTCTCCTCCTTTAGGTAGATGGCAATTTAACAACACACTGTTATCAGACTCAAATTTCACAAACTAATTCACTTCCTTTGCGACTGAGTTCTTTTACATTTATTCTACCCCAGATTCTCCTCCAGTCATGGTCTGGGACTCCTTTAAAGCAACAGCAAGAGGTTTTATTATAAGCTTTGTATCTTGAAAAAAGAAACTGTTCGCAGCTAAAAATGCCCAACTCCTTTCCAAAATTAAACGTCTTGAATATTGTTACTATCGGTCGAATTCGGAGGCGGCTCTGAAGGATCTCCTAGACACAAAAATTTCTTTTAATAAATCCTCTTCTGAAGCTGCTTCCTCATATCTCTTAAAAGGCAGTGCTCCCTACTACGGTGGTCAAAATAAGATGGGTAAACTACTGGCTAATTACTTAAAAATCGGACGTGACAGAACTAAAATTGATTCCATCCGTACTATCACTGGAGCTTCACTGTTTTAAGACACTGATATTCTCAATGAATTTGTTACTTTTTACAAAACCTTATACACCCCTGAGCAATCCCCTTCCTCAGAAGCTCTCTCCTCCTTCTTCCAATCGTTAACCTCTACTTCCCCTCAGGATACTGATTTCTCCCATCTAGAATCTGATATTACTCTCTCCAAAATTAAGGCAGCTGCGGCAAAACTAAAAAGAGGAAAAGCTCCCGGTCCAGACGGCTTTACTATTGAATTCTATAACCATTTTGCGTCTTTTCTACTTTCACAACTTCTAGGACTTTTTCATTCCTTTGTTAAAGATGGTTCCTCTTCGGGCTCCTTTCAGGAAGCGGTAATTTGTTTAATCCCAAAGGAAAATAAGGACCCCTCTTTATTTAAAAACTATAGCCCAATTTCCTTAGTAAATTTGGATAATAAAATGTTTGCAAAGATTATTGCCTTTCGTCTCGATACTGTTTTGCCCAACATTTTAGGCCCAGAGCAGTCAGGATTCGTTAAAGAACGTTTATCTTCCGACAATTCTAGAGTTTTCTTTGATATTTTAACTAGAGCATCTTCTCTAAATTACCCTATTGAGGCAATTGCACTTGATGCTGAGAAAGCATTCGACAGGATTGGATGGGAGTTTATGTTCCAGGCCTTACTTGGATAGGTCTTCCACCAAATTAATATCATATATCTCTTCATTATATTCCAATCCCAGGGCGTCTATCTTTGTCAATGGAAAGACCTCAGATTATTTCTCTCTTTTTAGGGGAGTTCGTCAGGGTTGCCCTTTATCACCTCTTCTTTTTATAAGCGCTCTAGAACCCTTTTTAACAAAACTTAGGTCATATGATCAAATCACAGGTTTCAATCTTGATACATCTCAGGTTAAACTATCTGCTTATGCAGATGACATTCTTTTATACTGTTCCAACCCTTCTACATGTCTCCCTGCTTTTCTTTCTCAGGTGCAATCCTTTTCGCAACTATCCGGGTACCGTCTTAACTTTGACAAATGTGAGATTCTTCCCCTTAACATCCATTGTTTAAAGCAGGATTTTGTTTCTACTGTTTTTTCTTGGAATCCTTCTAGAATTAAATATTTAGGCCTATGGTTTGCGCCCACTATCTCTGAAACTTTGAAAGAAAATTTTGACCACCCTATTTTTTCTTTCACGGTGGGGTCGCTTGGATTCTATTAAAATGATGCTGTCTCCTCTTATTCTTTATCTTCTATCTATGATTCCAATACATATTCCTAGTTTTTACTTCAAAAAAATTGACTCTCTATTGTCCAAGTTTCTTTGGAAGAATACATAACCCCCCGAATAGCTCTCAACACTCTTAAAGCAGACAAAAATTCCGGGGGCCTTAGATTTCCTGATTTTAAATCTTCTCACCTTGCCTTTTCTCTAAAACAATCTTTGCGTTGGTTTTCAACAGATCATTGCACCCATTCACCTATTTGGTTGTATATTGAAAGATATTTGACAGCCCCTTTTAACATTAGTGAATCTCTTGATTTTACCCGTACTCTTTCTTCTTTTAGATCTCAAGTAATAGCTCATACACGTACGACCCTAACTCCTTTTCTCTCGTCTTCTTACCCGTCTCTGGCTTCACTAGAACAACAGCCAATTTGGCATAATCTAACTTTACGCATTAAGGGCCGTGCATTTTATTGGAAATCGTGGAGATCTCGGGATTTACTGTGGATTTTTAATTAGTCTCAAATAATACCCCCTTAACTTTCTCTGCATTACAGCAACAATTCTCTTTACCTTCGTCCTGTAAACTCCAATATGATACCCGTCTCCCCTCACTTCTTCAGTAACTCCGCTCGTTATCACAAGCATCTACTATCCCTTCCATATCCTAAACTCTTCTTTCTCTTTTATCTTCTCCTACCTCGGCTTCTTCATTTTACAAAACTCTCTATTTTTCCTCTGGCAGAGTTAAGGGGAAATCTGAGCTGGCCTGGGAACAAGATTTTGCAGAGTGTTGGTCCATTCCTTTGTGGGACCAATTATGGATGAAAATACACAAAACCTCTAGAGCAGCCAATATCTTTCAAATTTTTTATTTTATTTACAAACGTCTTCTTTTAACACCACTCAAATAAGCCTCTTTCTCCACTGACCTTCCCTCTTCTTGCAGGTCTTGTGATGGGGAACAAGCTGACTTTAAACACATGTTTTTTGACTGCCCTTCCCTATTCCGTTTTTGGCATCTAGTGTGGTCCCAAATTAATACAATGTTCCATACCAACATTTCCTTTTCCACCTCTATCATCTTTTTAGGCTCCTTGTCTCCTTCTTGGCCGCACTCATTCCACACCTTTTCTTTACTCGATCTCTTATTGGCGATTGCTCTTCACTTAATTACGTCAAACTGGAAACAGACAGGCAAGGTTACTTTCAAAGCTTGGTGGAATGCTGTATGTTTTCATCACAGGTTAGAAACACATAATGTTACCCCCATATCCATGTCTATTAAAAGAGACCTTCTCTGGCTACCCTTAACTACTTAACTACTTACCTTACTGATATAGCATCACTCCCTCTCAGTACAATTACTACTCCTGATGAAGTTCGGAAACCTCCATAATTACTTTCCTTAATTTCTTGTTTTTTCCCCAATGTTCATATTACCGGGTGTGACTTCTTTTTCCTTTTTAATTATTATATTTCAATGTTTTCATATAGCTCTTAATTTGACTATTGCCACTTGTCAAAATTATGCTTCTATTTAAGATTCAGGTAATTTTGTTCTTGCTTGATATTTACCTCCCTCCCGCCCCTCTAGCCTCTTTTTTCCCCTGCCTCCCCCTCTTCCTGTCAAATTTTCCTATTATGTACTTTTTTCTGCATTGTATAACATTGATTTTCATACTGTATTTTACTTGTATATTCTCCATGAATATATATGTTACACTCTCTTTGTTATGATCAATAAAGTTTCTCTTGAAACTTAAAAAAGAACATTTGTAACCGAGGCATTATATTTGATTCCACCCTATTCAGGATTACCATAATCCACAGTGTGATAAAGAATGTATAAAACAATTATACCTCGTGGGGGATTCTCCCTCTGCTGCTCATCAGATCACGTTCATTCTAGCAATTGGCAAGCTGCCATAGACTATTGCCACTTGGTGTATGGGGGGCTAATAGCCAGAAACAGAACAAAAACGCAAAGACTTCAAACATAAAATAATAGAAATGGTATCCTCTTTGAGCTGGATTGATCAGACCAGACCACATCACCCAACCCCTACTGCACCATGTTAATTAATGATTACAGAAACATGTAACGCCAATTTAATTTTCCTTTTAGGTATGGCCCAGCATTGTTGTGCACAAAGGAAATTGAAAAACGAGTTCTCTCTTCATCAATCAAGCATTGCCAAGGCCATCAGATCTCGAATAAGAGAGACCTACTGGCTTTGCCAATGTCTGTTAGTGATGCTGTTATGTGTGAAGCCGCTATGCACCATGGTAGGAAGAAAAGGGTGCTGGCAAGATCTCAGCACCCTTTTTTTATTGTTGGCGGGACGTACGGAACAGGGAGGGAGGGACAACATGCAGAGGGCACCACGGGAAATGGAAGGTGTGAAGAAAAAGAGCTATGAAGCAGAAATTGCTGGTAACATCATAGGGCTTTTTAGTTTATTATAGGGTGTTAGGTAGAACGTGGGAGGCAACATGAAGGGAGGGGTATGAGTAGCCCCACAGAGGGAGGGAAGGCAAGACGGTAAGTTGGGGGGGCAAAACAGACAATAGGGGTGGAACAGAAGGGCTGGGAGCAAGCACACAGACAAGGTAGGATAGGGCAAGTTGACAGACAATTGAGGGTGGGTAAGCCAGCTGACAGACAACAGGGTTAGGGGGTCAAACTGACAGACTGACAATCAAAAACAGAATTTGGACAAGCAACAAGAGGAAGAGGGGACGAGACATGAACCAAGAAGGTGGGCAGGTGGAGGAAAGCAACAAGTAGGAGGATGGGTGGGCACAAGCAACAGGAAATGCACACAATAAGAGGGAGGGCGGGTGGGGGAGCAACACGGACAAGGGAGGGTGGCCTGGGGCAAGCAACACAGATAATAATAATAATAATAAGACATTTATTGAGCGCCTGGTTACACAGAACTATGTGTCCCCGCGCTTACTGCAATACAAACTCATCCGGGGGATGAAGCGGAAGGTAACAAAGGTTAGTGTTTAGGGAATAGGTGGGTTTTCAATTTTGCTCTGAAACTCGTTTCGATGGTTCAAGCAACATGGATGGGAGAGGAGAAGCGGGGTAAAGCATCATGGATGAGAGACAGTGTGTGTGGGATTCAAGCCAAAAACTCTGGAGGGCAGGTAGCAGGCAAGCAACACACACACAGGAAGAAGGGAGTTCATAATAGAGGCAAACAAAATGTACACAGGAGTCAGGGAGAAAGAGAAGAGGGGAGAAGTACACAAGGGGGCTACCTGAAAAACACACACTAGGGTAGAGTTGTTATGAACAAAGAAAAAAGTAGCAGTGGAATTACATAAGTAATGCATCCATGCTCCAAGGGAGGGACAAACACAGAACGAGGAAAGAAGCATACAGCAGCTGGCCAATAAGAATAACCCAAATGAGAGTGACCATTGAAACCAAGAAATGGTTAGCAATGAGCAGCCTATAAACTCATTGCTAGAAAGCAAAGGGAAAATACATGCGCTGTCTCGGCAAGACCAAAAAATGAATTAAATCTACATCCCAAAAGAGTGATCCTATCGCAAAAGTTGCAGACTTTGTGTGTATCTCTGCACACTGAAGAGCCCATGCCTTGGAAAGCTATTTTTGTCTTCAACTTTGATTCTCCCGCCCTGCGTGTTTGTCCATGAATATGCCACCATTTTGTACAATACCTCTACTCAACTGTAGAACGTTCTACTGTCTAATCAGTAAGTGCTACCTCGTTGGCTAAATGTATAGGGGCAGATTTACAATAACTGGCGCATTCCCAGGATTGCACCAGTTATTGTGCGCCGCAGCTCCGCCACCCATGGTGCGCCGCATTTAAAATGCTTCAGAAAAGGGGGTGGTGATGAACAGAGTGTCTGAATTAAGCAGACCACTCTTACCCAGTCCAAAGATCAGGGCGTGATCCATCACCGTTTTTTAGCTCACTGCACCATCCCAGCTCAGAACTTGGCTATATGCAAATTAGTCTGACCCTGGCCCAGTGCATCATGGGAACAGGGCAGACCAAACTACCAAGCCAATTCTTATACTGGGAATGAAACAAGCTACCGGGGACCGGTTTCTGGCATTTCAGCCGTCTTCGGCCCGGCTTCCTTGAATCCTGATGGTGCAATGAGCTAGGGACTCACATCTGAGTATACCCTTCCACGCTTATGGTGGACAAAAATGATTCAGAAAAGGGGGTGGTGATGAACAGAGTGTCTGAATTAAGCAGACCACTCTTACCCAGTCCAAAGATCAGGGCTTGATCCATCACCGTTTTTTAGCTCACTGCACCATCCCAGCTCAGAACTGCACCATCAGGATTCAAGCAAGCCGGGCCGACGACGGCTGAAATGCCAGAAACCGGTCCCCGGTAGCTTGTCTCCTTTCTGGTGAAGAACTGGCTTGGTAGTTTAGTCTGCCCTGTTCCCATGATGCACTGGGCCAGGGACAGACTCATTTGCATATAGCCAGGTTCTGAGCTGGGATGGTGCAGTGAGATAAATAACGGTGATGGATCAAGCCCTGATCTTTGGACTGGGTAAGAGTGGTCTGCTTAATTCAGACACTCTGTTCATCACCACCCCTTTTTCTGAATCGTCTTTGGCCACTATAGGTGTGGCAGGGTATACTCAGACATGAGTCCCTTTCTCACTGCACCATCAGGATTCAAGCAAGCCGGGCCAAAGACGGCTGAAATGCCAGAAACCGGTCCCCGGTAGCTTGTCTCCTTTCTGGTGAAGAATTGGCTTGGTAGTTTAGTCTGCCCTGTTCCCATGATGCACTGGGCCAGGGACAGACTGATTTGCATATAGCCAGGTACTGAGCTGGGATGGTGCAGTGAGATAAATAACGATGATGGATCAAGCCCTGATCTTTGGACTGGGTAAGAGTGGTCTGCTTAATTCAGACACTCTGTTCATCACCACCCCTTTTTCTGAATCGTCTTTGGCCACTATAGGTGTGGCAGGGTATACTCAGACATGAGTGCCTTTCTCACTGCACCATCAGGATTCAAGCAAGCCGGGCCAAAGACGGCTGAAATGCCAGAAACCGTTCCCCGGTAGCTTGTCTCCTTTCTGGTGAAGAATTGGCTTGGTAGTTTAGTCTGCCCTGTTCCCATGATGCACTGGGCCAGGGACAGACTGATTTGCATGTAGCCAGGTTCCGAGCTGGGATGGTGCAGTGAGATAAATAACGGTGATGGATCAAGGCCTGATCTTTGGACTGGGTAAGAGTGGTCTGCTTAATTCAGACACTCTGTTCATCACCACCCCTTTTTCTGAATCGTCTTTGGCCACTATAGGTGTGGCAGGGTATACTCAGACATGAGTCCCTTTCTCACTGCACCATCAGGATTCAAGCAAACCGGGCCGAAGACGGCTGAAATGCCAGAAACCGGTCCCCGGTAGCTTGTCTCCTTTCTGGTGAAGAATTGGCTTGGTATTTTAGTCTGCCCTGTTCCCATGATGCACTGGGCCAGGGACAGACTGATTTGCATATAGCCAGGTTCTGAGCTGGGATGGTGCAGTGAGATAAATAACGGTGATGGATCAAGCCCTGATCTTTGGACTGGGTAAGAGTGGCCTGCTTAATTCAGACACTCTGTTCATCACCACCCCTTTTTCTGAATCACATTTAAAATGTGGTGCACCATGTGGCAAAAATGGCACAGATGTGTCACGCATCTGTGCCATTAAAGCAGCGCATTGCTGGAGCTGCGTCGCAAGTGCAACGCAGCTCCAGCAATGCTCTGGGGGGCCCTATCTCCCCAATGCTGCGTCAAGCCTTGCGCCTGCTTCAAACAGGCGCAGGGTTTTGACGCAGCATTGGCCTAAAAGTGAAATCTTGTAGATTTCACTCAACCACTTTTAGGAGGCGCCCTGCCCTGCGCCGGAAAGCCTCCTGATGGTGCAGGGCTTTACAACGTGACGCATCTCTCAGATGTGTCACATTGTTAATACCCAGCACCATGGCGCATCTTTTGTGCTGCCGCTGCGTCACAAAAGTGACGCAACTGCGGCGCAAGCGGCTTGTAAATCTGCCCCATAGTGCTTTTACTACACTGTAGCTGCGTAAAGGGCCAGAAGATGTGTCTCCAGTGACCATGTGTGCCTGTGCCTGTGTTACAGGCACACATGGTCACTGGAGACACATCTTCTGGCCCTTTACGCAGCTGCAGTGTAGTAAAAGCGCTATACATTTACCCAATCAGGGAGCACTTACTGGATTAGCCAGTAGAAAGTACTCCAGGGCAAATTGCCAAAAAATCTGCGATTTCTCGGGAAAATGTGCGAATTCGTGGATGTTTTTGCGATTTCGCGTGGAAATCCGCGAATTCGTGGAACGCGAATTCGCAAATTTCGCCCATGATTATTTGTTGGCTTATTTATGGTGAATGCAATCCTGCTGCAACGCAATGCATATGTTTTATATCCCTTGATGGAGGCACCCGCTCCCAAACTGTCCCCTGTTGCTAATAGGTGACCTTTTTGCCCATTAAACTAAGCAGTGGCGTTGCACCTCCTAGAAAATTATGCAACCAGGTAACATGTGTGAAATTGATCCGGACCATATTAGCCCCCTGTATGGGGCTTTCTGCCCACTGTACTACTGCCTGACCTTTGCTGGAAATTGGTGCCCAATAAACTTAATCTGGCCTGCAGGACAGAATACCTAGCCTATGCCACATCCTGCGCCCACATGCACCATGAATGCAGCCCAGCTGAACCATTAACACTGCAGTATAGGCAGCACTGCTTAAACCAGGTAGAAATTGCCATTTAAGTGCAATTAGTACTGCTCTATCCGTGGTAAATCCCAGTACCCAACACCAGGCTAACTGAGCCTGCTCCCCTCTCTGGGCCCCAAGGTGGATTCTCCCCCAAGTATTGTCCGCAGCGAACCGTTACTGTGTCAGCGCCCGGTGGGAAGCTTCCACTTTTGTCCTATATCCACCAAATTCTACCTACATGTGGCGATGGCCCGTGCTATTACCTTGCAACATTCCTTACCCCCTTGATGGTAAGCGCTACCCTTTGTTCTTTTGCTCCCTTAGGATGGTGAATTGCACTATAGCCTAACCCATGACAGGACACATAACAACTGTTAAAGCACTACCGCACCAAACACGAAGTACTCCACCCTTATGTGCCGGTACTGATTGCTGGCTATCCTGAAGGTTCTGCCAGTTGCCATCCGGAGATCATGTTACCGCCATGTCAGCGCCATGCGCCTCCCAACAGCTTGTGGAGAAAAGGAAAACAAACAGTCAGCGTTTGGTGCTCCAACCTTTTGAAGGCGCACTTATAAATATATAGTAGACAGTACATTTGTATAAACCCATGAGCAGGTCCCTGGCAAGAAAGCTGTAGTTCCAGTACACTCTGAAGCTGCTCTTCCCCAAGCGTGAGTTATGTAAGCACCTTCTGCATCACCCACACCCGTGCTTAAAATCACGCCTTTGAATACCTCACCTCTGCAATAATTGTGCCTCCTACATAGCCTCTATTAATTTACTTGTTTCCACAATTGCCAGTGGCCCCAAGTCCAACCCGCCGGGCCATTTAATGTAACTGCCCCAACTGATATTTGGAGTAATCTGCCGACCTGCCAGCTATTTAATGGAAGTGCCAACTTGTTTTTGGGAGTAACCTGCTGACTAGCCCGCCATTTAATGTAAGTGCCCCCTTTGGCATTGAGAAAGAAACCACAGCTTGAAAAACATTTACGCGTGTATGAATACACTGGCCCTGGAGATAAACTCCTTTATAAATCAGAGCAGGCAAAATATAACATAGCAATTAAATCAGCCAAGAGAGATTACTTCTCCTCCAAGATCCTAACATCCACAAACAAATCAAGAGAGATCTTCTCAATAGTGGATGAACTATCCAATCCTGATAGAGTGACATCTAAACCTACCCCTACACAGGAATTATGCAATAAACTAAATACATTTTTCATAGAAAAGATCATTACAATCAAAGCCAGTATTGTTTGCTCTTCATCAGCCGTGATCCCATCTGATTCTTTCACGAACAATCATACCCTGGATAGTTTTCCAATGATCAATCACAAATCTCTTATCTCCTTGATGTCTAAGGTTAAATCGGGTTCTCCCAGAGACTGCTGTCCCCCTCATATATTGAGGGAAGTCTTCTCCACCATCCCTCAACCTGCTCTCTCCTTACTAAACTCATCACTCACCCAAGGCTGCGTCCCCAAATCATTCAAGGATGCTACAGTGGTCCCTCTGATCAAAAAGGTTGGTAGCGATTCAGCTGACCCGTCCAATTATCGCCCCATCTCCTTGCTCCCATTTCTAGCCAAGGTCTTGGAGGCACATGTCGCTAAATCCATGTCCACCTTCATAGAAGAGTCTGGACACTTGGACCCCCACCAAGCAGGCTTCCGTCCAGGTCATTCGACTGAGATGGTTATCTTGGCAGTGCTGGATGAGATTCGAAGGGAGGCTGACATTGGAACCCCCCAGGCCTTAGTCCTCTTAGATCTGTCAGCCGCGTTCGACACGGTGGACCACAAGATCTTGGTGGACCGTGTCGGACGGGCAGGCCTGCAGGGCAGGGCCTTGAGATGGGTTACCTCATTTCTGGAAGATCGCTCACAGGCGGTTCGCCTGGCTAACTTCACAGCTTCTGAGTTAAGTTCCACATGTGGGGTCCCCCAGGGTTCTTCCCTGTCCCCACTCCTGTTCAACATCTATCTACTCCCCTTGATCAAAGCCTTAAAACAGAGGAAAGTAAAAACATTCAATTATGCAGATGATCTGCAGCTCTCCTTTACAATAGATAATTCTATCGAATCTATAACCAACTTTGAGGACACTATGGTGTTCATCCGTCATTGGATGGATCATAACCATTTGAAGCTAAACCCTGGAAAGACGGAGGTACTGCTAATAGGAGACAGTCGCATCTCTTGGGGCCCTCATTATTGGCCGGCCGAACTGGGGCCCTTTCCTAAACCCTCCTCCTCTGTAAAAAGCTTAGGAGTGATTATTGATGGAGACCTGTCCCTTAACACCCAGGTGGGAGCAGTTGTTTCTAAATGTTTCTTCCAACTACGTAAAATCCAGAAGATACATCACCTGCTCTCCCAGGCAGCACTGATACAAGCTGTGATTGGCCTAGTCCTGTCGCATTTAGATTATGCAAATTCAATCTATCTAGGCCTTCCCTCTTTTCAGATCAAGAGACTCCAGCTTGTGCAGAACCAGGCAGCACGTTTGATATATCAACAACCTAAGTGGCAATCGGCCAGACCTTTGATAAAAAAGCTTCACTGGCTCCCACTTCTCCAACATGCCACCTTCAAAACCGCCTGTCTCACATACAAGTCCCTGAACTGTGCCAGTCCTATGTTTATTAACAGCTTAATCGTGAGATACATCCCTTCCCGTGCCCTCCGCTCTAAACATCAAAACTTGCTGGTCAGCACAAAGTTTAAACGCAAACGGCATGGTGGAAGCCGTTTTGGCTACCTGGCGCCACAACTTTGGAACTCACTCCCATTGGAAATACGTTCCTGTCCCCATCTGCTCCAATTCAGAAAGCAGCTTAAGACATGGCTGTTTACACAGGCACATGAGTAATTCTCTTCCACTGCTACCATTTCAGATCAGGCTACTCAGTACAGTCTCAACAGCGCCATGAAACCTTGGTCAAAGTGCGCTTTATAAATTGGTTAAACAAACAAACAAACAAAACCAAACTGCTATTGCCTAGCAAAATAAAAACCGACTAAACCTTTCAGCTCCCTCTTGGCAAACAAGGGACATGTTGCTTGCTGTTTAGCCACCAGCTTTGTTGAGAATGAAGTGGAATCAAAATCTAAATGCGCATCCTTTTTTTTTTGTTAACTTGTTGAAGAATCCAGTGAATGAATATCCATCCATGCTCAAAAGCTAAAGAGCAAAACAGCCCAAACTATTTCTTGACACCCAATGTACCGGAACAATGACCCTTTAAAAAATGTCCTATGTTTTCGTATACACTGAACCCAATTATCTATGGAGCAACACGTATTACCACGCTACTCCACTAGCAAATACTGACACATCCGCTGTTTGTGCCCAGCCATGTTCTTCGCCTCGAACAATAGTACCTAAACCTCTCCAGTCTGGGTGTCAATTGTGCCGCAAGATACCCCAGCAATCATTAAGCCGAGTCTGGCGTCTCCATCAACCAATACATCCCCGATGGGTCCCCTCAGCCTTTCATCCACCTGAGGTCGACAACACGAGTACCCTTAAGTTGGGTAACGACAAACCGCTGCTACTCAGCGCCAAAATACCCATGAGTGAACACTAAAGATGTCCCCTTATCATGCAAACACATTCTTGTCAATTATTAACAGAACCCCCAACTCCGTTTCCAAAGGCAGTGATAAGCTGTCATGCTAACCCAAAATGACATCAAAACCAATTCATTGCAACAACTGAGGCGTGCAGCAGATTCTAAATGGCATCCGTAATCTGACACCGCTTAAAATTATTGCACTACCGACCAAGCAGATGTGTCCATAACTATGCGTCCCTGAACCTCTGTCTGCTACATCATCCTTACAGAATTTTTCCTTTGTTCATAAAATTGTAACCAGTAATCCCTTTTGCCGTAATATTGACAATGTGACCTCAAAATGACAGGATTTTAACTCATAATTTTGGAGTAACAATCCAGGACCTTAACCATGCGGCCACGGTGACTCCTTTGACCACTGTTTAATAATTGTTCCATCGTCTGCCACCCCAATACGACTGCCACCAAACAGTCAACCTTTCAACTCTTTTACCACTGGTGGCAGTTATAAAGTATCTTGCTATCACAGAATGACCCCCCAACCAATTAATTGAGACAACTGAGAAGTGCGGCAGATCTCATAGGGCATCTGCAATCTGAAGCCAAACTCATGCTGATGTGTATCTAGCTATGCATCCCCAAAACCTTAGCCCACTGCACCATTCTTTCAGAACCTTACTTGTTCACAAATTATCACCAGTAACCCTTTTTAAAGAAATACAACAAATGCGAACTCAAAAGGACCTTATTTGAACGCATAACCTTTGTAGTGAGAGTCAGAGACCTTAACCACGAGGCTAAGGTGTCTTATTCACACCCTGTTCTTTAAATGTGAGATCGTCTGACACCAATTTTTTTAACTGTCAACAACCCGGCCACCTTTAAGCTCGTTCACCACCTGTGGCACCTGTTGCAACATCTGCAGCTCCGGCCATTTAAACACATCCTCCACACATAATAATGTCCCATCTCTCTCAAACGCAGGAGAAATCTGCAAAATCTCTTCCCCACCACCCCATCACATGACATACTGTCAGCCCGAGAGCCTACTTTGACCACTCCCAGAAGCCCTGCTCCGTTGCAACTGCACCACAACTGTTGATGGACAGAACGCAGAACCATGTCATACATTCACCCCAGTACAGAGATCTGGGTATGACTCAGTTTTCTTTTTGCTCACCGTGCTAGTCCACTCTGCACCCAGCCATATGCAAATACGTCTTGGCACTGTGCCCCCCGGGAACAGTCCCGCCTGGACTGCCACGCCAGTTCTATCGCTAAGCGGCTATTCTAAATGAGAAGCCCAACGTCGTGCTCACTAGGCACATACTCGTAACTGAACAATGTATAAAAAAAGCCCCTGACATCAAAGCTTTTCTTTTCTGCCTTAACAACCATAACTTGCAGTATCCTTTTTACTTTGCAAACCGGGAGCTCTTAGCTGTAGCCTAGCCGTGACCCTAGGGAAAGAACCTCCCGCCTGTTGTTAGCGTCTTACAATTTTTAATCATTCCCTAAATCAACTGAAGATCGGCACCTCGATGTGTGCCAACTGAATCGGGCATGCATGACAAGCCATGGCTGTATTTAAGCAGGAGTAACATTCGTCTGAGGGCGGGACCTTCCTACTTCTGTCCCATTCCCCCTACCGGTCTTTCTTTGAAATCTCAAATGCCCTGCTCCCTATTCTCGCTATACTGGCTCTTATTTCCTTTGCACCAGCCCGTTACAAACTCCAGACTCGTTACGTCAGCATCCACCTACCAGTTTTATGACGCTCTATGGGTACCAAATATTGCCTGAAATACTTCGCAGCGTTCTCACCAAAGAATAGACATTACCGATTTCTTTTTGACATGCCACCCCATGCCTTTCCTACTAATTATGCACGCACTAATCCAGCGCCGACTCGTAGTATTTGCAGTCCTATCTCTATGACCACATTTGTTGACCGTGGGGCATTGGCTTAGGGATAAAAGGCGTACCTAACCTTTACGCCGGTTACACACGTCTGACCCTGTTGTGAGATACGCCGCGCTTCTGTCCTACGAGAGCCATAGCTAGATGCCTTCATTTGAATCCACGGTAAGCTTTGTGACCTGACGCCTATTAGACCTGTTACGCTAACATAAGCACGTTAGTAATCTTTTCCCCGTTTCATTTATTTTCTCTTCGTGCTTGTCATGTATCTTTCAGATCACAAGCATAATTTACTGCTTATGACCCCTGACTCTCGGAAGAACAATCAACGAGCCCATTAGGTATTTCACAGTCCTTTACATCTACGCTGTTTGTGAGTTTAGCAACGTGTGTATTTTTGTTAAACCTTCATGCAAAACGGAGGCTGTGGAGTTCCATTACATTAGATCTTCAGAGTTTATTATTAAACATCATTTTGTATGATCCTATATAATACGTTCTCCTGGAGTATAAATATCACACCTCAGGAGGTATCTGTTTCTTAATCAGTTACATTATGGTCGTCTATTTATTACAGGAACCCATCCAAATATGTATCTGTGCGCCTTTATTTTTTTGATGCACAGCTGATCCTGCCCTGCATGACCGCCTTGAATATCCAACTTTACCGCCCTGCTAGTTAACAAGACTATCATCAAGCCTGATATTTAGGTAATTTAGAACCCATCTTGCTTTTTAAATTTCGACACCCCGATGTATATATGTGAAACCTCAAGTCTTATACCAATTATCTGTTATGTTTCAGCTTCAAATCATATTTTTATAAAAAAAGAAATACCTTCAAGGAAACTGTCACTTTATCTAATTATGTAACGTCGCGCCGACGGAACACCACCCTCTAAGGTACACCTTTTTCACTGCACGTACATTTATTATAAATATATAATGCGTATGTCTACTTATACAGGTCTTTTATCTTGCCTTTTCTATATCAGATATAAACTTCACACTTAAGCCCAAAAGGACGTTCAGTTTTTCTTGCAACCCCATTAGGTAAGCACACATACATTAGGCCTATATCTCGTATAAGATATTTGTGACCAATAGTGGGCATTTTTATCTCTATACGTCCGTTTTCACGTCCGTATATATCTAAATGTACTATGGATTTTACATCAGGGTAATATACAAGTGATCTAGATTTAACAACACCTTGTATTAATCCTATGACAACAATGAGCGCCTAGGCTATTCAAGGTTTATATTGTTTTGTTGTGAAATGCATATATAGACATGTATCTAGGATGTTCTTAACATCTATCCGTCTGCATATATTGAAATGTATTATGAATGTTACATCAGGCCACTATATAAATGACTGAGATTCAATAACACCTTTTATCAATCATATGACCACAATGAGCACTCAGGCTATTCTAGGCTTTATTTATTTCATGGCAAAATGTGAATATAGATATGTACTTAGGATGTTTCTAGCATCTATCAACAAGGAAATGGATACTGTAGGATTGCACATAGGTCCCTGCCTCAGATGTGCCTTTCATTATGATATGTACTGTTCAGTTTGACTGTAGACATTACGTTTTTTATATATTTGACCTACGAAATGTTGTTTAAAGTCACCTTTGTATTATGTATATAATTGTCTAACTCTCACTCACCTTGTTGTTTTTAATATTACAGTGCAATATATGGCCACCTGAAGAAGGCTAGCCAGCCGAAACGCGCGTTGTGACCTACCTTGCCATATTGCATAAATCACTCGTTATGTTACATGTTTTTCTCACAATGATTTTAACTGTCTATGTATTATAAGTATTTCATGAAAAAGATATATTTGTATACAATGAATATTTTCAAAAAAATCAAAAAAACGAAAACATAAAATCTTCAGGATAAAATAAATATATATTTAATAACGTCTATAATTTGGTGAGTAGTGAGTTCATATGGTAGTATATATTGATAACTACACATATTTTTTGTGTTTGAGTATCTTTGTGTCTTCACTTGACTATAGACCTTTACCAAATAGTTTCCTACTAATTACACAGTGACTTTTTTCCCCCGAACCTCACCACTGTTACCAACGAACGTGGACTGGACCGGGAATACTCCCAAACCCGTTTGCCCCCAGCAAACTACAAGTAATGCATCCCAATATTAAAGCATGCACACCGCTCTCGGGTTACCTCACTAAAGGACCCCCTCCCCTAGGCACGGGGGGGCTCTCAATATGTGCCCATTGGTATATTGTTCACAGGGAAGAAGTATTAGATGACTCAAGAACATGAACCTGGACGCATTTGAACCTCAAATTTCCTTCAAGGTCAAATCACTTAGATTCACTTTGGACACAGACCTCATAGGTGGAGAGGTGTGGCTCACTGGTTAGAGGAGGCAGACCCGAGTGCAGAGAACGGCCCGGGACCAGGGTTCGATTCCCGACGCGGCAGGGTCGCGGACCAGGATCAGCGGACTGATAATTCTCGCATCGGTGCCTACTCCGACCTGGGAGCACACTCGGCAACTCTGGGCATTAGCTTGCCTCATCTCCACAACGGCCCCACACAAACGCCGGGGATGCCTGGTTTCACCTTGGAGACCCCCAGGAGGGACTATCTCACAGGGAAAGCCAGGACGGGTTCCCCAGCGGTCTATAGCGCTACGAGGCCTCCGGGTAGCAGTGCGCTTTACAAGACACAACAATTTATAGTCAAAGAACACACCGCCAAGAAAACCAAGACAGCTTGGAACCAGCTCTCTCTACTTAAGAAAGTAAAAACATTCCTTCCAGAAATTGGCTTCTAAATTGCCTACAAGCCCTCCTACTCTTGTATCTATATGGTGACACTATAGTCTCCCAGACTCCACACTGTCCACCATTAAGAACTTCTAACAATACAGTACACCACTCAGCTGAAACCCCACTGGATATTTTTGCAAGTCTGAACCCTTTTCAAAACTGGCTGCATCACCCACAAAGCCATCACGGACGATCCCCTCCAGTTACAACTGGTTGAAGAGGTGACACATCAAAAATAAAACTAAAAACACTGAAATTTGTACTTTGTCGTTAGGATGGCAATCAATAACCCTCAAAAGCGTCATGACAAACAAAACTGGCATACCAAATGCAAACGTTCTAAATTCAATGAAGAAATGTTAAAGTTGGAAAATGAAGACATTTTAAAATTAGAAGCTATTTATAAAATCGAACATGAAGCAATTTAGTTGTTGTTCAGCTCGGTTTTTGCTTGTAAAAGATTTGTATGTTCGCAGAAAAGTTTCCTGTTTCTTTGGCGTATGCAGTGACTATTCATAAATCTCAAGGTGTAGATAGTGCTTTAGTGAATATTAGAAGTACCGTATTTAGGGTATGGCATATGTTGCTTTGTCTTGAGTCAGAACTTTATCTGGATTGTACTTGATTGATTTTGATGAGACAAAGGTTAATGCAGATGTAAATTGTGTGAAAGAGTATAATAGGTTAAGAAGAGAATATGCACCTAATTTAGGTCAATATCGAGTATTTGAAAAGCGTGTTGTAGGTAGAAAAAGAAGATTTGAGAATATCTGTAGTGAAAATGTAGAGAAAGAAAAAAAAACAAGATGAAGTTGCGCCTGCAAGCAAAAAGCAAAATCACAGTGATGAAGAGAATGGTGGTTATCGGTTTGAAAATAGTTGTGGTGTCAGCTGCTATGCTAATGTAGTTATTAATGTTGTTTTTGTTCTTGAAAGTTTGACACAGAAAATTGATGAAAATCGGGACATGTTCATTGTTGTATTCTTTTTATGAGAAATGTAGTAGTGATAAACGTAAAATACAAAGTGTTTCTGATATTCGAAATGTTTTGGACATATGTTCTGGTTCTAGTCAATGTACGCCGGATATTCAGCAAGATTGTCAGGAATTTTTATTGTTTATGCTTGCTGTACTGGAAGATGAAGGTATAGATATTGAAAACCTTTTTGGCCTTTCTTATGAATGGCAACATGTCTGTCAAAATTGTTTGTTTACATGTAGCACAAACATAGACACTGAAAGATTCATATATTTGACTTTACCTGACTGTGAATCAGTGTCTTTTAACAATCTAATTAGAGGAGCAAGTCAAAACATGGAGTATAGTCAATGTAGATCAGAAATGTCATCAACATTATTTATACAAAGATATGGACAGTATGTAATTTTAGTGCTGCAACGTTGTAGAGCTGATGGAAGAAAATTGGAAACTGTATTTAATTTTTTTTTAGCTGGTCAAGTTTCAATATCAGGAAGAACTTTTGTAGCTGTTGCAATTATTTTTCATGATGTACCTTCTACAACATCTGGACATTACACTGTATATATAAGATGTCTGAAAGGTTGGATACATTGTAATGATAGTCAATTAGTTTTTAAGCAACGTTTGCCTAAAGAGTTACCAAATTCTTACCTAATATTTTTAAAGCCAACACTTTAAGATCAAAATTTGGCCTTTCTGGATTGTTGCTGTTTAGGTAGATTAGTATGGTGTTGTAGAGTATTTTGTAAGTGAGGGTGAGGAGCTTGAAGGTGATCGTCTTGTTGATATTGTAGTGTAGTTCCTATTTTCCCAATAGGCTCTGCGCATTGGAATAACATAAACAGCAGTGTAGACGTAGGACTGAGGTCTTCTAGGTCTCTACTGACTATGTTAGACTTAATTTAGGTTTGCGCCAGCTAGCTCAGAGGTCACTGGAACTTTCTTGACTGAATAGGAAGGGATCAGCTGCCCTGGCTCAGACAAGAAGGGATTCAGCTTCAGACAACCGCATAAACATGACAACTTTGCTCCCTCAGAATAAGAGTAAATCTCTAGAGTCGTGTGAAAACAATGGACAGCTATTTCACTCAGTCAGATGTGCATTCTTAGTTTCACCAGAGTGCAGAGAATAGAGAGACGGGCGTTTTCAATAAAAGGTATTATTTATTGAGCAGTCTTCCTTCTCATGCAAGAGAAATGAATTGCCACAATCGCAATACTTAATGTAAAGTGCATACAGTAAAAGGAGTATTATGAAATAATACTGTAAAAACATTGATATGGTTTCTTAGCCATAAGACACTTTAAAATTGATAAAATATATATACATATATACATAGGCTAACGTGCTCAACTGGTGCTTCTGAAATACGCCTACCCCGGTGTACCTGACCTAAGCCTAATACGTGGGAAGGAGTAAGTAATTAGCAGTTTGAGTTAAGTAGGTTTTGCCAAGAATCTGACTCAAGAATTCTCTCTAAGGGTTTAGTCAGCACTGTACCTTGGGAATAAGATGTAGGAGGTCTGGTATCTCTCTCTCAGGACTCGATATCCCAGTCACCCGCAAGGGTAGGCTGGAAACGCTCGAGCTGGATTTTTTCGGCAGGAGAAAAGACAGCGTCTTTCTCGGCGCGTCAAAGAGGAGGGGCAGCGTCCGTGGGCTCTCCGCGTCTGCTGGGCTCTCGGCAAGTAGATTAGCTGCTCTGCTCCAAAACCACCACCGTGTGTTTGCTTAAGGCAACGTTGGTATATTTATACCTGAAAGGTGCCGCGTTTGACGTAAGGTTTGGACATAAGACGTCAATAAAATGTCACTAAGAACTGGCCGTTCTTACAGTGCTCGCAGGAGTTCTATTACACATCAAAACAAAGCAAGCGGGGATTTCCCAGGTTGCTGGAGGTGTGGTGTGTTGAAAGAACTCGTTGTGCTTTCTAGGAATCTAAGGAAGTAGCTTTTGCCATGCCTTGGGCTGCAAGGGCGATTTACTGAAATATGGATCTGATTCTTATGCCATTATAGGGATATTATTGATTATAGCCGTGTAAGGGCATACAATGGTAATGTTGATTTAGGTTCCTAGATAAAAACACAATAATATTGAGGCAGTGTAGGTGTATCAGGTGGTGGGTGATGTGTCTGCAGTGGGGGACATTGATGATCACTCAGGTGGAGGTGTTTTGGATTTGTTGTAGTTGTTGCAGGTGTTTTCCTGGAATTGTTGTGTAGAGTAATTTGTCACAGTGTAGTGAGCTGCTGATGAGGGCCTGTGTCACTGTTCTTCTTCTTTTGGTTAGGATCCACTTGTAAATGTTGCAGAGTATGTGGAGTGTTATAGCAGTATGAGGAGATGGTGTAGACCTGCTTACACATGGAGAGGGAGGAGTTGAGGATGAATCCTAGGTTGTGGACATGGTTGGTAGGTGTTGGTACTGTCCACAGTGTAGTCAGCTAGCAGGAGATATCCAAGGCTAAGGGGGTTGGGTCTGAGGATGAGTACCTTAATTTTGTTCGAGTTCATGTTTAGAGAGCTGCTCTTTATGTAGTTGGTGACGTCCTTCATTGTGTCATGGAGGTTGCTTTTGGTGGTATGTCGCTTTTTGGTGAGGAAGAGGATGAGCTGTTTGTTGTTGGCATAGGATGTGTTGTTAAATTGTGATGGTGGGCTACTTATGTGAGGGTGGCCATGTAGATGTTGAATAGCGTCGGATTGAGGGATGAAGACTGGCGGACGGAGCAATTGATTTTGGTGGTTTTGGATCATAAGGCTGGGAGGCAGATATTCAGAATTACTATTGGACAATTTGCAAAGTAAGAATTTGATGCATACTATTTGGCCGTGTGGAAAAGTATGTGAAAGCAAGAACAAGTTTTTGTTGTATATTTTACCAGCATATATTTGTAAGTAACATTATTTACAGTGTATGGAAATTAATCATAATGCTTGGTTATTTTATGGTTGTTTAAGATGTGTCATATTTACGTAAGAAATTGCTCTTAGAAAAAAACATTTAAGATATGTTTTATTTTTATTTCTTAGATTGTTATTGAGAATGTTGAATGTTTTTTTAAGATAATCTTATTGATTGTCTTTTTTTTGCCCGCTGTTATGTGATGAGTAGTGTTGAAGTCACTGTTTCTAGTGAAAATCAATATATTCTGGGAACAGCAAAAAAGCAAATGTAATAGTTTACAAATTATTATGTATTGTAAAAGATACATTGTAACTGTATTTTTTTGTGTCTTCCACAGATGGTAATTTTATAATATATAATTTTTTTAATATTTATTATCCTTAAGGTAAGTACAAAGAACTGTTGAAAATGGTCGATGGAATGTGCTTCAACAGAGCTGAAGTAACAAAACAAGGATTTGAGAACATTAGTGTGTAAAGATGGGTTGTATTTTTTTAAAGACATTTCAAAAAATTATATAGTGAGTGTACCTGTCAGAACCCCTAATCAGCGAATATGATAATGGCTTATGTAAACCCTAGCTGGCACAGGAGAGATGAAGAATCCGCAAGGCAATAGACTTGGAGTGCTTTAGTGCAACAGAGGAATTCAAATATGGGCGTGTCAAGGATAGACACGGTGGCGGTCTAGTCATTTACCACACACCTGTGTGGAATCCTTGGTGAGGCGCGCGCTCCCTACACCTACGACGTTCCTGAGTTCAGACCCGTTTTGAATTGCTTCAAAGATATTCCTGAAGAGAAAGCACAAAGGTTGAAGATAAACACTAGAGGCTAGTTCGAAAGACCAAGGAGTAGGTAATTAGTAGCGTTAGACTACATTATAGATAAGGAATCGAAATAGAGTGGGGTAGGTCATTAAATAATTGTTCTTTGTTAGTTTCCGTTATGTATCCATGTCAATGGCACAAAGATGGTTTGTATCTTTTATATATATTAGAAAATCTTAAAAGATAAATATACTGAGTGTTCCAGTATTCTTGGCATTTCACTACAACACATGCACTAGTTTGGACCAGGTAAGGTGAATAGAGATATTGTACTTTTTTTGCTACTGTATTTTATAATAACAGCCTGTTTTTTTTTCAGATAGTGATCAGGTGTGACTCGTTTGGTAATTTAAGAAATTTTAAAACTGTATGTTCGTGTAAATAATTATAATTATATAATGTTATAAAGTAGTTGAGAATGGTATTTATATAATATTTATTAAAGGGCAAATTAGTTGATAAAGCTAGTTTTGTGTTCTGTATTAGAAAAAAAGATAAAATAAAGTGTTTATGTTTTTGTAGAAGGAGGTCAGCATAACAAATTTGCAATGGAAAATCAAGAAAACAATATGAAAGACGCGTTTGCAAATACTAACACTGTCGTAGAAGAGATGAACATAGCTTTTATGAGCAATGTTATTGAAGTGGAAGAAATGAATGTTGGAGATATCAGGTGTGATTTTCTTGAGGAAACCTTGGATCATGCTTTTGTGGAAGCATTAGATGAGATTGAGATTCATCAGATGACTTTTAAAAATGATATCCAGGAAAATGAAATTCCTGATGAAATTATAATGGAAGCTGCATTAACTTGTGAAATGTTACAATAATAAATGTATTAATATATAATAATAAGGGTTTGAGGCACTCTGCTTCCAGAATTGTAATCATTAGGTACTACCCAAGTAGTCATGGTGCAAAGTGGGCCTTAGGGTATGGACTGTTTCAAACCCTTATAGACAACATACATATTTTTTTATGCACCAGCAAGCTTGTCTTTTATAGGTTCTATTCCCTAGTGTGTATCATTAAACTTTCACCAAAAACTCTCACACTACTGGTTCAATGTTCTAGTGAGTCATTCAGCAGTATGTGCTTATGTATATACTGTTCTAAAAGTGAAGCTGCTATACATTTAGCCAGACACTCTCACTTGGCAGTTTCACATTCACCATTCACTACTAATGTATTAAGCTATTCATTTATGAACTACACTTTCATTTTGATAAACTTTCATAGACTAATATAGAAATGTAGTTCTTTCTTTGACCAGTGAAGGTAGTTCTGTTTTATTTGTCTTTTTAGTTTTCTATTTTTTTTGTAATTTTTCAACAAGTTTAAAAAAAAAAGTGGAACTGGAAATAAAAAAAGTGTGGAACAGGAACAAAAAAGTTAAAAATAAAATTAATGTTTTGGACAACGGTGCTCTTCTTTAGTCTTCACAATGAGATCAATAGACTGATGATTGTAACAAAGTAATTTGTTGCAATATTTACAATGACATTTCAGATCTGGAAACTGTGGCACCATAATAGGATGCGGACTGCTCGGAGGAGGTGGTGGTGGAGTTGAGGTAGTAGGAACTGCAGGTTGAGTATTCTCCTGCAACGTTTCCTTTTTTTTTTTTTTTTTTTTATTTTTTTATTAAAGTATTTTGCAATTATATACAAGGCACGGCATCATTAATACAGAGAGAGCGAAGGAAAAAGTAAATGCCAAACATTAAAAAAAAAAGAAAGTAAAAACAATCAATAAGCCATCGACAGGCGAGGTAGATATTGCAACAAACAGTTTAGAACACAAAAATAGAATAAATTGGGGCATAGTATTCTTCCATATTGTGTGACATCAATAATATAGTTGCACCGAGTTATCGTTTCCTAATCTTTAGACAAGCCAACATTTTATATAGTTATTCATCATTCCATCGTGTTATGGGATCCCATATTATCTTACATAGCTTCCTTCCTCTTTTTCCCTTCCTTGCATATATCTCTTTCTCCACTTTGTATATTATTAATAACTTAGCCAACCATTTGTGGAAAGTAGGTGGTACGGGATCTATCCATGCAGAGGCTATACATAATCTCATAATAGACATTGCAACAAACAAAAATTCCCTCCCACAAAAAGGCCGTACATCCTCGACATTGACTCCTAGTAGAATGGTTCCAGGGGTTAATACAATTTCGGTTCCTAGAATTTTGTTTATAAAACATTCAATTTCTTTTTTTAATAAATCTAGATGGGGGCATAGAGCATATACATGTTGTAAATCAGCATCTAAACTTCCACACCTGTAGCACGTAATGCCCACTGAACCTCCCCATTGTGCTATTTTAGCGGGTGTATAATACAAATGATAAAGTGTTTTGTAATGTTGAGCCTGTAATGGTGCTGAACATAGCAATGAATTCCCCTTTTCTAAGGAAATACCAAAACTTTCAGAGCTGATTTTAAGATTGTCCTTCCATTTTTCGCTCCATTTTTGGTGGCCATCTTGTTTTACTTTAATCAGTTCAGCATATAATCTTTTGATTGTGCAATCTTGCCCCCCTTGAATAATCTCCATAATAGCGTTACGCCTAAATCCCAGAACGCCACCTTTTTTGTTCAGGAGGAAGCTCCTAATTTGGAGATATTTAAAGAATTGCCTAGTTTCTAGGTTGAATCTATCTTGTAAATCTTTAAATTGGAGAACACCCTGGTCCCCCTTTATGTCCCCACTAGTTCTAATTCCCCTGTTTTCCCACTCTGCAATTATAGGTCCCGAGAAGATATCTTGTGGGAGGGTTGGGTTGTGTAAGAGTCTTGTATATGAATTATATTTTCCTAGGCCAATTTTTTTAGCAAAACTTTTCCAAATTTCAAATGCTGCTATTATCGTCTTAAACTTTTGTCCTTTTATAATAACTAGCCTCTGTGAATTTCAGGAGAACATCCTTCGCTTCCATTCCCAGAGTTAGTCCATAGATTGCCAATGATCCAAATTTGCTCCACTCCTCTGATCCTTCACCTCCCATTAAACCAGTCATGTTCTGTAAAGCCGCCGCCCAATAATAAGATTTTAAATCTGGAACTCCCCAGCCTCCCCTTTCTCTCGGCAATGTCATAAATCTGAGGGCCCTTCTCGTTTTCCCCTTTGCCCAAATGAATCTATTTAGTATACTCTCAAGTTTTTTAAATATTTTACCATCAAAAAATAGCGGTATTGCCCTAAATAAATATAAAAATTTTGGAAGAATGATCATTTTTACTATATTAGACCTTCCCACTATTGACAGGTGCAGCTTATCCCCATCTATCCAGGTCTTTCTCCACTTTCTTGATTAAAGGGTTAATATTCCTCTCTACTAAGATATCCAGATCTGACATTATGATAACCCCTAGATACATGCCTTCTGGCACCACTCGATTGTCTAAACATGGGGTATATGAATTTTTTATTATCTGTGTTTTTGATGTGTTTAGTTTATATCCCGATATCTTTCCAAATTTCAGCGCCTCAAGTTCAAGATGTTCTATGGTTTCAGATGGATTTGGAGAGATTACAGCAATGTCATCTGCGTAAGCTAAGATTTTACACTGCCCAATGACTGTTGTTACCGGAGTTATCATCTCAGATGCCTCTATTCTACGTATAAGTGGGTCCATATATATAGCAAACAATAAAGGTGAGCAAGGGCACCCCTGTCTAGTCCCTCTTTTTATATGAAATTGACCAGTGTTTCCGCCATTCACTCGTAGAGTCGCTACCGGTTCTAAGTAGAGAGTTTGTAAAGCTTTAATAAAGCCTTGTTTAATGCCTGTTCTAGCTAAAGCATACCAGAGGTAGACCCAGGAGACCCGATCAAATGCTTTTTCTGCATCAAGTAACATCACTGCAATCGGGTCTCCTGTGACTGACGATACATCAAGTAACGTTATTGCTTTCCGTATATGATGGGTGGTTCCTCTCCCTGGTATAAAACCATGTTGGCAACTACTGACAATTTTATCTATAACTTTTACCAGCCTTGATGCCAATGCTTTAGAAAAGACTTTTACGTCCGCATTGAGTAAAGTTATAGGCCTATACGAACCTGGCTCTTCCGGATTTTTCCCTTTTTTTAATATTACGACCACCTCAGCGCCCCCCCCCATGACTTAGGTGATGTTTTGCCCAGCTGTGCCCCTTGCATCACCTTTATCATTTCTTCTCTCAAACAATCCCAAAATACTTTGTAAAATTCTATAGAAATTTGGTCAGGACCTGCTGCTTTACCAGAAGGTAGATTCCATATTGCCTCTTTAATTTCTTCTAACTGCAGCTCTCCCTCTAACCCATCTGCTTCCTCTTCCTCGATTAGGTCTATAGGAATCTCTCGGAGATACTCCATCATTTCTTCCTTATCTTTTTGAGAATCACGACCCTGTAATTCATCGTCGTATAGCTTCTCGTAAAATATCCTAAAAACTTCTCTTATTTTGTTCGACTCTGAATGAACCGTGCCCGATGTATCCCTGATTTCTCTCACTATACCTACGGCTTCTTGTTGCCTTGTTCGAGTAGCCAATATCCTGCCTACTGACTCGCTTAACTCATAACACTTCTCTCTTTTAGTATTATAAATTTTCGCTGCTTTACTAGCAATTTCGCCCTCTGCCTCACCTTTAGCTTTGACTAGGTCTAACCAAGCCTTTTCCAAATCCCGCCCCGACAACACGCTATTTTCTAAATTTTCCTCTGCCTTCAGAACCTTCAGAGCTAATTCTGAATTCCTCAGCTGGATTTGTTTCCTTTTATAAGAATTATAACTCTTTGTTTCCCCTCGTATCCCAGCTTTAAAGGTGTCCCAAACCACTCCCAATTCTGCTGTATCTCTGTTAAAGGTAAAAAAATCAATAATCCATTTATTCATGTGTTCTACATACTTTTCGTCTTTCAATAACTCTCTTTCAAAGGTCCAGTTTGTATGTTGTCTAGTACTTGTTTTTGTTGTTGTAGTAAGACTCCTGCAACGTTTCTGTTGCCATCCTTGCATAGTTATTTGGATTTAAATTTTTGACATGGTGAACCATGCTGGTTGTATTGAAAGAGTTCTTTTTAGTGGGATCAACCCTTGAAAGAGTAACCTCACAGATCTTGCAAATTACTTTCAGTACTTTGACTTTTTTTAGTCCCTCAGGGTATGTAAAAAAACTTCCAAATAAAAGCTTCTTTTCTCTTTTTTTGAAGTTGCTCAGCAGCAAATTCTTCCTCACAGGAATGTTCTGATGAAGTTTCAAAAAGAGCAGCCATTGTATAGTTTGGTTCTAAAGGAGTACAGCTCCACAGAATAGATGCTTCTCTTGATAAAGTCCAAGTAGAATGATCAAAATAGGAAGGGTCTTTAAACAGTTTAAACATGAAGTATTATGAACGAATCAAAACTTTCCCTTTATGCTCACATGGCTTTGCATACACTTACAGTGCATTTACTGTGTGTTTACGTTGCGAGTACAGACGACGTGCAGTTGCATTTTTTCATAATTGCATTCAAAAGTTATATACGGTTATTAAAAGTTAAAAAAAGTATTTTCATGATTGTCCCAGATAATGTCTTTCCTTAGTATGTACATTAAATACATAAATATATGCTTTTAAACAATTAGAACATTTTGTCCCGTACGCGCACAGGGCGTCGTACATGACGTCGCACGGAAGCATCGATGCGACGCGTAACGTCAAAACGTATTTGTAGCATATGCATTGGTACGCGCAGTATATGATTACTAGTACAAAGTATGTGCGATCACCGTACGCGTACAGTCCGATTACACAAAAAGGAAATATATAGAATTAGATTTTCATAAATTAGAAAAAAACTAATAATAGAAAAATTCTTCTAGACTTTTGTTTTGTTAATATTTTACATTAGGAATATGAATTATAAGTTAAAAAATAAAATAACTATAAATAATTATAATAAAAATGTAGGAAATTAGTATAGAAAGACAGAAATATAATAATGAATACCTTTAAAAACTATCATTTACAAAACCTTTGAATTTCGCTGAAAAAACCATAGGTTTCACACCCGTTATAGTTAGGAATTAGCATTTAAAAAACTTAGAAATTCACTGAAAAAACCATAGGTTTCACACATGTTATAGTTAGCTGGACATTTCACTCGTACAAAAATTTTCAAATTCCCCGTTATAGTTAGTTCAGCTAACTATAACTCGCGCGCCCGCAATGCACTACTGATGACGTCACATACTACATCACTCATGACATGGTCAGTGACATCACTCATGACATCACTGATGACGTCTCAAATTACATCACTGATCCTCCTTGTGAAAGAGTGGCAGACCTCCTCTCCCTGTGATATAACTTTTAATACACACATTAAGAAATAGAAACAACATTTTTCAAAACAATGGAGATACCAATACTAGTTAGAACAACCTATTCAGTAATTCCAAAATCTACATACAAATACACTCATTCACCAACAGTTGTATAAAGTCACTCATACATGTACTCACCCATCATATGTACTCATACACCTATACATCCTGTTACACACCTACTCTCATACATAGAGTTACTCTCACACATACTCACACATGCAAATAAACTTTCATACATCCATTTGCTTGCAAATATAGCTATACACACACCACTACACTTATGTGTACAGAAATGTATCGCATCTGGGCATACCTGTCCCACTCGGGGTGACAAATGCAAAAACAATGTGGGAAGGGCATGCCCAGACGTGGGTCCCGTGCTCACTAAGCCACTGGAGTCAACCTATCCTGCCTTGAAGACAGAGTGGATATATAAGTGTCTGAATGGAGGATTTAGTAGCAATGTGATTGACTGTCTAAGTGAGGAATTTAAAATGTCTCACTAAATATATGGGATAGTGATTAAACTGTGTGAATACCTGCATCACTCTATCTCTTGTTGTGTAAATTACTTCTTAATCATTTTTCCGTATAATTATCATTACAAGACAGCTCATTCAAATGAGAGGCAGAGTCCGTGGTATCTGAGTCATACGGGCTTTAATGGACAATGAACCTCGAGGTTGGATATCATGTTCCGTCACCACTAGGGTTCGGGAAGGGACAGTCAACGTTTTATTAACATTACACATTATATATAGTAAAGTAACATAATTGAATCCAATACAGTAGGCGTAACAGGTGAAAAGAGCGAGATAAGAACACATGTGCGTAAGAGGAGGCGTGAAAAAGAGGCGTACACAGGGGCGTGCACTGTACATGTCAGAGAAACGTCACAAGAATCGTCAAATGTGGGTGGATGCATAGAGAAAGTTGCAGAATCAGCAGAAACCCTTAACCCGGATGCGCGCGCAACTAGCATGACGTGAAACTGGGGGGCTTTGACTTTAGCACTAGTGGAGGAGACTGATGTCTGGAGTGTCAGGGCAACCTGTACCTATAGCATATCTGGTATCTTATGTTTGGGGGATGTAGTGTCTGAAGCAAAAGGTCTCTCGGGCAGGGGCCATCCCATACTCAAAGCTAGTGCGTGCATACGTGTCTGAGTGCAACGTGCGGAGCCATGGGCCTACCATGGTAACGGGGCCAGTAAATCACTTGCAAGGAAGACAGAAAAGGCCGGGCCCTTTGCTCTGCAGCCGGGAAGATGTTTACCTATTCCACTAGACTGGAATGTGTTTTCGAGGAGGCTGAGCAGATAACTGTAGGTAAAACATGAATTTGGCAGACAGTCCAGGCAGAGCCGGGCACCGCTGCGCTGGCAGGAAGTAAGGCAGGGGTCAGGGATGCACACAGCTTTCGGAGACAGAGGAGATGAGGCAGAGAGGCCACATTTAAGGGCCTAGGTAGACTGGGCCAGGAAACATGGAGAAAACGTGTTCGAATTTCAGAAGTGCACCATGTAAAGACGTTGGCATGGCATGTTTAGAAACTGAATTATCTGGTAGAGGACATGTTAACGTTGGACGCAAATGTATTTGCGTCTTCATATTCGGTCATGGAGGGAAATTACATGTACTTTAAGCACGTACATGGAGACGTTGGGGTACACGTTAGGGGACATACTCGACCATAAAAATTTCAATTACCTCATTCCCTCCTTGTCCCCTACGTTCCCTTCAGGATATATCAATCTTCATGAGACCATCTATCTGTTCATATAACATCATCTGCTCATCTTTTCGCAGACGGGAACTGGAACGTGAGCTTGGATGTGGAACGCAGGCTGTGGCACACAAGCTGCAAATCGCTGGCCCACATTGCAGACATAGACAACAACTGAATACTATGAGCAGTGCAATTCCTAGGAATGACAATAACTTCCATCCCCAGGCAGATACTACACTCCAGAACCAACCGGACCAAGTCCAGGAGCCTGGATTCTGGTGTATCAGGTGAGCTATTTCATGAAGCCGGGTTATGGCCTTATACACGGATGGCGTGTTATTTGGAATAAATACGCAACAACTGGATCCGATGACTCTACAAGCCCGCCCCTATCGGCCAGGATGACGTCAAGGACAAGGCGGTTCTGAAGAACAACAAGTCTCATAGCAGACTGCTCCTCTGTTAAGTTACCTAGGGCAGAAGTAGTTTCGTTCACTACTGCTTCAAGGATTCTGGTCAATTTGCGTATCAGTTTACTATTGGACACAGTGCCTAAGTAAGGGAAGAATCCTTTATTGAAGTCTGTGTATTGTTCCCATGTGGTTTCAGTCTGATCGACAATTGGGAGATCTCTCTTCTGCCTAACGTGAGTAAGGCGGGAATTTCTATGATAATCAGATGGGGCTAGAAAAACAGGTGGCAGTAGGAATGCAATAAAACAAGTACCATCCTAGTCTGGAGGTAAACGTATATAGGCAGTCTGACCACAAATAAAATAGGAATGTCGGGAAGCTTTGAAAGTAGACTTGCCTTTATCACTGGATTCAACAACAGTATCACAATCACTGTGTCCTAGATGTACTGAACCAATTTTTCTGACACATAATTCACCTTTTACTGGTAAAACTGTAATAGACGGCAAGTCCGAATTAGTCTCAGACTGCACGTTCAGGATCATGACGTTAATTGTAAAATTACCTAATCCATACACTTCATTTTCTAGGTCGGTCCCTGTCCTTTGGGGAAGACCCTCCTTGTCTGGGAAACATGCTTTATGCATAACGGTGTTCAGGTCTCCCCATATCCAATTGCCTTGGGAAACCTGGGACTTACTATCTAGGGAAGACATTAAAGTAAACCATGCACCACACGAACCATTATGTGTGAACGGGTAAGGAAAGAGGGGCAGAGATCCCTTGTAGTTCTGATAGGGAGGGAGTCGGCCACATATCCAGCAATTAGTGGCATTGCTGGTCTGGTGAGAATGGTGTAACATACGGATGAATGTATTGTTGCGCATTGCTAAACGATAGGAAAGCTCATGTGGGGGCAGTTCACTAAACGTGTGCTCTGCAGTGTCATTAGTAGAAAAAGGATGTGCAATAGGAAAGAACATATGTAACATCCAACTCGTGCAGATAATCGTAAGACTCAGAAAAAACATAATAAGTAATGTTATAACACAACGACTTCGGAGATTTTTACAATATTTCTGTTTCTTGATCTCCTGTCTATCTCTCTCTCTAGTGGGGTCTATCTTGTACATGTCAGGAACCTGTCTAACCGCTTCACCCAGGAGGGGACTTAAACAATTAAACTGTCTGACTTACTAGACCTCAACTTCATTCGATACTCCTGTTGCGGAGTTAACTCTAGCAGGGGGAGTTTAGACTCAGTCTCTGGAAGTGGGAGGAGTGGGCAGTCCTTAAAGGGAGAGTCTGGCAACAGTCCATGAATTTTTTTAATATGGCTCGAATGCAGCCATCCCTTCCTCCCCTCCACTTTAACGGCAGTCCTTGTAGATAACAAAACCAATTTCAGCTACTTCCATCTGGGTTCCAACGGACTCTTCCTGTCGAAGTTCCTTACGAGGATCAGGTCTCCTGGGCGGACTTCATGTGGCTTTACTTGGGTGTTGTCCAGAAAGGCAGCCGCGACCTGTGAACGACAAGATTGTAGTGCAGACATCAATGCAGCCAAGTAATCCGTCAGCATAGTACTGTCAACATCTGTGATCTTACGGGGCATAGGCGTCCCCACATATTCGGAGGCCTTCCAAAGACCACCTCATACGGGGATAGCCCTGTCCTAGAATGAGCTACCATTCGCATGTAAAAGAGTGCAACTGGCAAGGCAACTATCCAATCTACACCTTTCTCGGCACATATTTTGGCTAGGCGGGTTTTCAGAGTCTGATTATGTCTCTCTACGAGACCTGCGGCTTCAGGATGTCGGACACAATGGAACTTCCACTGGTAAGTTAGGTAACCTAACAGGAGTGACACCTGCTTCATGAGCTCGGACGAGAATGGCTGTCCATTATCAGAGTACACGACACGGGGCAAACCGTACCGCGGGAAAAACTCACGTACCAACTTTTTGGCAGTGGTTGCAGCAGTGTAATCGGGGACTGGATATGCTTCTGTCCATCGGGAAAGAGCACATACGACTACGAGGACATACTTAAATCCTCGACATCTGTCCATCTGGATATAATCCATCTGGAGGACTTCAAAAGGATGGTCAGGAGGACGAAATCCACCCTGTTCCACGGGGACACCTTTTCCTGGATTGAACTGACAACAGATCATGCAAGTACGCACTTTCTGTTTTGCGGCTGCTCGTAGATGTTTGTTGTCCCAGCGATTCTGTAAACTGTCTAACATGGCTTTCTCTCCTAAGTGTGCTGGACTATGTGCTGTATTAATTATGACTTGAACCATAGAGTTGGGGAGGAACCATGTGGCTCGTCCCTTCGTCATCCATCCCTGATCTGTTCGGATCCCTCCTTGTTCAGTCCATTTCTTAATTTTGTCTGGTGTGGCATGTGTCTGTATGTCGAGTACATCTAGAATGGGATCCTTAACTGTCAGGCAATGTGTCATTGTAGTCGAATCAATCCTTGTCATGTTAGTCGGAGTGTCTGTCTGAGCTGTGAATTTGGCTGTACGATCTGCCAGGTCGTTACCCTGGGAAATAGTGCCGGTGACTTTGGTATGTGCTTTGCACTTTATGATGGCTATGGCTGTAGGCAAATGTATTGCTTCTAACAGAGCTTGAATAAAGGGACCATGTTGGATCTTGGTACCGTGAGAAGTTAAGAAACCTCTCTCTTCCCAAAGAACTCCGAAGTCGTGAACGACTCCGAATGCATACTGTGAATCTGTGTATATGTTAACTTTCTTGTTCTTGGCTATTATACAGGCTTGGGTCAGAGCAATGAGCTCTGCAGCTTGAGCAGATAGTGTGTCAATACGATGTGTTTCTATGACTTCAGTTTCAGTGGTCACTGCATAGGCGGCCACTAACTCTCCTGTACTTGTTCTCATACATGAACCATCCACATAAAGTGTCAGGTCTGGGTCGGTCAATGCAATGTCTGTCAAGTCTTGTCGGGGCTTCGTCACTGTATTAATGACTTCAACACAGTCATGTGGTGCTGGATCTGGGGTACTCGAGGGTAACAATGTGGCAGGATTGAGTATGTTGCAGCGTCTGATTTCTATGTGTGGCCGGAACAGCGTCAATTCATAACCTGTCAGTCGTGCTATGGTCAAGTGTTGAGTCTGTGTACGGTTCAGAAGTACTTCCACGGAATGTGTAACCTGTACTATCAAAGGATGTCCTAACACTATTGAATCGCTTTGTCTGATAGCTAGAGATGTTGCTGCAACTGATTTCAAGCACGCAGGCAGACCCTGGGCTACTGGATCCAATGTACTAGAAAAATAAGCACAAGGCTTGTGATGTCCTGCTTGATCTTGTGTGAGAACGGACAACGCTGTCCCATCGCGTTCAGTAACAAAAAGTGTAAAAGGCTTGCTGTAACATGGTGTCGCTAAAACTGGTGCTTGGCATAAGGCTTTCTTCAAGTCATTAAAAGCTTGTGTATGATCCTGAGTCCAAGGGAGGACAGTCGAAGTTGCTGCCTCCGGTGTTGTCAACTGTATGAGGGGCTTGGCTAGAAATGCATACTGGGGAATCCATTGTCTGCAGTACGAAGTGAGGCCAATAAAGGCCCGTACTTCCTTTTGTGTCTTGGGTTGTGGCAGATGTGCAATTAACTGGATACGATCTGGTGTCAACTGTCTACCCCTCTTGGACAGCAAGTGCCCAAGGTATACCACTTGCTGGGCACAGAATTGGAGTTTCGAAGGGGATACTTTGTGCCCCTTTTCGGCAAGGAAATACAAGACTGTCAGTGACGCGCGCTCGCAGTCACGTTCGGTCCGTGCTGTGATCAGTAGATCATCAACATACTGTAGTAGGGCAGTGTCAGTAGGCATGTGAATACAGTCTAGTTGTCTCTTCAATGCTTGGCTGTAAATACTAGGACTTTCTGTGAACCCTTGAGGTGCACGTGCAAATTTAAAGCTTCGGCCATTTAAACAGAATCCGAATAAGTATTGGCTGTCAGGATGAATGGGGACGCTAAAGAAGGCGTTCTTGAGGTCAATTACAGTAAAGAACGCTGCTTCAGAATCAATGGCAGTCAATAGGGATGAAATGTCTGGGACCACTGGGTACTGTGGTACAATGCATTTGTTCAGCTCTCGAAGATCGATCACCAAACGATAAACTGGAGGGGCATTTGGGTCAGTTCGTTTAATAATCGGGATGATTGGAGAATTACAAACATTGGAGTCAGTTTCTACAACTACCCCTTGGGCTATGAGTTCATCAATAATTTTCAATAAGGCTGCTACAGCCTCGGGGGGCAATTTGTATTGTCGGATTCGGGGCAGTACAACACCTTGCTTGAGTGTAACACGATAGGGAGTAATATGCATACAACCTACATCAGTTGGACCTTGCGCCCATAAATGCTGTGGAACATCTTTCAATCTGACATCAAAATCTCTCAATACATAATGGCCTTTGAAATCACGAAGGAACAATCTCACTCCTTCCGGGGAACAACATATAACAGCTCCTAGAGCTTTCAGTGTTTTAATACCCAGTAAGTTTTCAGGACATGATTTCGTAAGCAATAAATCTGTAGTACGGGACAATGGACCAACTGCAAGGGGAACTGGCTGTAATACTTCGTTAACAATAGGCTTTCCTGAAAAACCTAGGGAAACATTCTGTGAGCCTGAGAGGGTTGCCCCTGGGACCTCGTCATGACTGATGGTAGTTCTGCTCGCCCCCGTGTCAATCAAAAATTTTCTGTCTTTCCCTAACACCTGACTATGTACATAGGGACCATCTTGGTCTACAGGAACCTCGATAAGGGGCAAGCCAACCTCCCTCTCTAGGCTGTTTCATGTGTACTGCTGATAATCTGGATACTCGGACTGTGCATACTCATACATTTGTTGTGTGACGTGTTGTGTTGCGGCAATGGGTTGAGGTTGGGGCACAGCTACTGTCTGTTGCTGTGCATGTTGTGGAGGAGGTTGCGGATTCTGTTGAATATTCTGTTGAACATATTCTGGTCTAGTCTGAATGGTCTTTCTTTCGTTTTGCCTGTAGCAATATTGTGTCTGAGAACGGCACAATCACTTATAAAGTGACCTGGCTGCTTGCAATAATTGCAATTTCCTTTAACAGGACCTGTAGAATGACTAGTCTGTGTGTTCTGAGTGTTACCCCTCTTCTGACCATCTGCTGGAACAGACTGGGCAACTAGTACTCTCATTTTAGTGTCTTTCATGCGTCTCTGTTCATGATCGTGTTCCTCTCTGATTCTATTCTGGTGGTACTGTAACATTTGCAACATTTGGGAAGGCGTATTAGCTTGCCATGTACTTTCGACTTTCAATACTCTGTTCTTAACCTGTGGTAAGGAATTCTCGACCAATTTGGTCACAAAAAGATGTGGAAATGATTCGCTACTTGTTTTCAGGCCACTATTAATATTAAAACATTTCTCGAATCTTGAGTAAAAATCACTAGTGTCTTTGTCTTGTCTCTGTTTGCAGGCTGAGATTGCATCCCAATCTTCCTTTTTAACTGTCAATAATCTAGGCAAAACCTGTACTAACAATCCTGGCAATGCTTTAGTTTTGTCCCCAAGACCTAAACCTGGGGTACGTCCTTTCTCTTCGTCTTCTAATTCGGCCCAAATCTTTTTATCTCCCACCTCCCATTCCTTTTCTTTCAGTTTTTCGTAAATCCCTGCTGGCAACAATACTTTTAACATTTTAAGAATGTCTGAATATGTGTAATCGCCCATAAGTAACATGTCTTTTAATTCACGGTGGAAACCTGCAGGATCTTTATCGTGACAAGGTACAATTTTCTTCATTTCCAATAATTCCATTTTAGTCAAAGGAGTATATACGAATACGCGTTCAAGTGTATCATCCGGCTTACGGATTGGATGTACTTCTCGTAAAGGGTTCTGTCTGTCTAGGTGATATGGTTGTCTTACTGGGGGTGGAACGGAAACAAGACGTGGAGTCAGGAAAGTTCTGTATTTGTGACGTTGTTCTAGAATGATGTCAATTAAATCAGTACCTAGACCTCTCCATCTTCTCAGGAGTAAGTCTTGCAATAGATTATACAATGGACCTGGATCAGATTGTTGGTTTTCATACTGTGTAATGAGATGTTGGGTCATGTATATACCAGCTAGTCGCTGTTCTTCTGGAGTAAGACTTAAAAACGTTTGCACTACTAAATCATCTTTATATATACTATCATCCCCGGCCCATTGGACTGCTGACCGGGCTAGTTCCTGATCACGTAAGGTAGTGATTTCATGATAACCTATTCTTTCTTTCAGGATTTTATCAGTAACTTGGAAAATATGTTCAAGGGAACATTGCTCTGGTATCGGGGAAAGGTAACGTTTCTTGCTTTCTGGACGAATGGGTCTGTCGAAAGGTCTATCAAAAGAATACTGTTTAGGGAGTTTCACTCTACCTATGTATGCTATTCTATCTTCTGTCTCTGCTGGAGTCTCTGCTTCTACTTCCTCCTCCTCCGAGGAGTCATTCTTGTCTGACTCGGCTTCTTTTTCGGCTTTCTGTCTGGTATGTATCGCTACTATTTCTTTACGGACCTTTCTGGTCATAGCGTCTATACAATTCTGTCTATCATGTTTACCTTCCGCAATATTTTGACTCCATTTTGTCAGTACTTTCATCTCTTCCTTAACAACACCTGTCTGATCTTGTTCCCTTATCAAACAATTAACCAAGAATCGTAATATTAAACCTTGTGTCTCAACTTTCTGATATGCCATGGCTTCACGAACACATTCTGGCCTCTCACCTGTTCTAATAAAATGATATATGTTGTCTAGATGTTCTGGCATTTCTGGTAATAACATCAGGTAATCTGTAACACGGCGTAGACGTAACGAGGCTAACATCATGTCTCCTGCCTTGCCAGGTACTTGATCATATCTACAATCCGTAAGATACTGATTAAGTTTTTCATGGGGCATCGCTGCCGGAGTACGCTGTGTAGCTAATTCTCTCATTGTCACTCGATGTAACTGTGGCGGGGTGTGAAAGTGACCTCCTGAAGCACCTCCTGAAGCAGAACCATGAGCATGACTTGACGTCATTGCGTGTGGGAAAGGTACATTTAACGGGGATGACTGACTCTGAGTCGCATCTGTAGCAAAAGGATTGTGAGGACCAATAGTAGGGGGACCAGTAGCAGCAGCAGCAGAAGGGGAAGTGACAGCAGGTGCGGGAAGTAAGTCTCGACGTGGCGGGGTCGTGGCTTGATCAGCCGGAATATGCTGTGGCAGATTATTATTAGCAGGATGTACGGGTACATTGGTATATGACTGACTGACTGACTGACTGACTGACTGACTGACGGGTATATGCGGGAGCTACATCATCTAAATAGGAAGAAAGGAAAATATCTGCTGCGGTCTTATTGTGACGTACTTTAGTCGGAACCAATGGGGGTGGCAAGTTACGGGGTACTTCCGGGGTCGCCTTGGGCAGGCCCTCGGCAAGAACTGGATACATGCCTGTAATGAGGGCATTTCTTTGGCGGTCTAATTGCTCTGATCTGACCTGTTCTCCTTCTTCTAGTAACTCTTTTTCTTTGGCTTTTTCGGATTCTTCTCTACTTTTCTCTACTTTTCTGATTGCTTTTTCTGTTCTTCTATGTGATTCTTTGCGCCACAATTCTATGGCATCTTTCTGCGATTGTCTGGCTTTCTTTTTCCATAACGCTTCTTCTCCTCTCATGATGCACTCGGCATCCCATGTCCCTGAGACAGGCCATCTAAACTTCTCTTCCAGATTCTTTGTGTAGTCCACCCATAAATCTAAATACAACACAGCATCTAAGCCATGTTTATGGTACATAAAATATCCTGGTGTGTCCCTAGGCGGGACAGGAACTGCTTCTTCAAGTATCCCTTTCCTAGTACCTATCTGACGTAACTTGGAAAACAGCGGCATTTCTAGAGTGATTCGGACGTGAGCACAAAAAACACAGTAATAAACAGTAAACAATCATTCACCCCACAACATTGAAACACATTAAACATGTTGGACTGAATTTACCTGGAACACAGAAAACACAGTGAAAGTCTCGGGAATAACTGAATAACTAGATGCACTGCTAAAACAGTACAGACCGGTCTCATAAAGAGACACGTCGGACCGTATCCACCTAAGTGAACACGTCAGGACCAGAATTGTGTACCCAACTCTGTCTTTACCAGGCACAAACCAATGAACCTGTCGAGATGCGTTCCCAACAACGGTACTCACCGGGAAGCAAAGAAACTGAAGGCCTCGGAAACAGGACTGGACTCTGGACTGGACTGGACTGCTACGACATCGGACTGGCACGCATCACGCTACCACGCATGCGCCTCGGAGCTTCGGAAACAGGTGGGCCTCCGGACACCTCGGACCTTGCTCTCTCGACTAGGGCTCTGGTCGGGATCCTCTGCATTCCTCACCGCCTCGTCTGGACGCCGGACCGCAGTCTCCGTCTCCCTCGTGGACCCGAGGGAAGATAGCGGGAAACCCCGCAAACGTGCACGGTTTCCGTCGGGGTTGTGGAAGGGGTCGAAAGCCGCGTGACTTCACCGGCGAGTGGGGAAGGGGGTTCCCTGTTCGGGCGCCAAATTATGTGGTAAATAAATTTACCTAATCATTTTTCCGTATAATTATCATTACAAGACAGCTCATTCAAATGAGAGGCAGAGTCCGTGGTATCTGAGTCATACGGGCTTTAATGGACAATGAACCTCGAGGTTGGATATCATGTTCCGTCACCACTAGGGTTCGGGAAGGGACAGTCAACGTTTTATTAACATTACACATTATATATAGTAAAGTAACATAATTGAATCCAATACAGTAGGCGTAACAGGTGAAAAGAGCGAGATAAGAACACATGTGCGTAAGAGGAGGCGTGAAAAAGAGGCGTACACAGGGGCGTGCACTGTACATGTCAGAGAAACGTCACAAGAATCGTCACATGTGGGTGGATGCATAGAGAAAGTTGCAGAATCAGCAGAAACCCTTAACCCGGATGCGCGCGCAACTAGCATGACGTGAAACTGGGGGGCTTTGACTTTAGCACTAGTGGAGGAGACTGATGTCTGGAGTGTCAGGGCAACCTGTACCTATAGCATATCTTGTATCTTATGTTTGGGGGGTGTAGTGTCTGAAGCAAAAGGTCTCTCGGGCAGGGGCCATCCCATACTGAAAGCTAGTGCGTGCATACGTGTCTGGGTGCAACGTGCAGAGCCATGGGCCTACCATGGTAACGGGGCCAGTAAATCATTTGCAAGGAAGACAGAAAAGGCCGGGCCCTTTGCTCTGCAGCCGGGAAGATGTTTACCTATTCCACTAGACTGGAATGTGTTTTCGAGGAGGCTGAGCAGATAACTGTAGGTAAAACATGAATTTGGTAGACAGTCCAGGCCGAGCCGGGCACCGCTGCGCTGGCAGGAAGTAAGGCAGAGGTCAGGGATGCACACAGCTTTCGGAGACAGAAGAGATGAGGCAGAGAGGCCACATTTAAGGGCCTAGGTAGACTGGGCCAGGAAACATGGAGAAAACGTGTGCGAATTTCAGAAGTGCACCATGTAAAGACGTTGGCACGGCATGTTTAGAAACTGAATTATCGATCCATTCCAGGTGGATCTGGTAGAGGACATGTTAACGTTGGACGCAAATGTATTTGCGTCTTCATATTCGGTCATGGAGGGAAATTACATGTACTTTAAGCACGTACATGGAGACGTTGGGGTACACGTTAGGGGACATACTCGACCATAAAAATTTCAATTACCTCAAGCTGTGAGAAAGTCTATATTAGTTAATAATTAGTTAAGTGAGTATTTGTATGGGATAGTGAATGAATGCGTGTGTGGTTGGGTAGGAGGTGTGTGACTGTCCAAAGATGTATAAATAGTTGCTTTAGTAGGTATATGAGGTTAAGACTGTATATGGAAACAGTTGTTTGGGTGAGTGAATCTCTTTATGGGTGTGGTGATGAGTAAATATATTTCTCATTGATACATGTCCAACAAACTAGGAATATGAAAGGCAGTGTATGTGACAGTTGTTGTATATAAATAAGTATACATAATACTCAGTGATTGTATGAGTGAGGTATGGATGACTGTATACTTGTAATATTGATTTTATAACACACTAAGTATAAGTTACTGTCTATATGAATAAATAAAGGGGTGTTTCTTTGAGTGTGTAGCTTAGTAAATATAAGTATAATCAATTGTTTGCATAAGTGAGTAGGATGTCTGCATAAGCTAATAGGATGTGTGCTGGTGTGTGATGTTGATCTAGGTTTATAAGTATATCTAATAGTGTTCTATTGATCTTTGTTAGCATGTATGAGTGAATCTATAGGTAAGTGTTTAGATGTGTGTGTAGATATAGGAATCACTGAGTGGGTTTTTAGAAACTTGCATTAGTTTGTCAAAGGTTTCAAATATGGTACTCCATATTTTATAATGAGTGTTGAAAGGTTATACTAGTGTATGATAAGATGTATCAGATTGTCAGGTGGATGATGTCATCAGTGATGTCATCAGTGATGTAATTTGAGATGCCATCAGTGATGTTACTGATCATGTCATGAATGATGTAGTATGTGACATCATCAGCAGTGGATTGCGGATGCGCGAGTTATAGTTAGTACAACTAACTATAACACAGGAATTTCAATGGTTTTTTTACGAGTGAAAAGTCCAACTAACTATAACACCCCTAAAACCTATGTTTTTTTCAGTGACTTTTTAAGGTTTTTTAAATGCTAATTCCTACCTATAACATGTCTGAAACCTATGGTTTTTTCAGTGAATTTCAAAGGTTTTGTAAATGACAATTTTTAAATGTTTTTATTATTATATTTATTTTTTTGAAACTGATTTAGTAAATTGTTTCAAACTATTTATTTTTAGATGTTTTATTTTTTAAATTACATTATAATTACATTATACATTACATTACAAAATATACTTTCTCAGAATTAATTACTTTAGTTTAAATACTTTGCAAATAGCCAATAGAGTTTTAAGTACAGTAGTTACAGTTGATGCAATGGACAACACTATTTCAAACACAATGCAACATTGAGCTGAATCGGAATTTCTAGTTAAATGCAATTAGTTACTTTATGGATTACTTTTCTAGCCACAGGACTGGATCCTAGATTCAGTCCTGGGACATCTCCTGTAAACAGTTAATTAAAAGCATTTTGGTTACAGTAGTGATTTTTGAGGAAAATTATTGTATTTTAAAAGTTGCCACTTAGAAACTTTTTCACATAGAATCACCAATGTTATCCTAAGGGAGGAAATTCACTTAGCAAGTAAGTAGTGTTATCTTTACTTTTTCTTACTCAGTGGTAGATCCTGGATCCAGCACTGGTGCAACTCCTCTAAACAGTTGAAAGAATGTGTATAAGTCATACAGGCGATTTTTAAGGAATATTTGTAGTTTGTGAAAATAGACACTTAGAAACTTTTCTGGTGAAAACCAGACAATATTTGTTTTTATGTTTTTAGGAAGTTGTATATAGTGCTAGCCTGACTGGGAGGTATCGGAGCACTTCACATAATTACAAAGCAGTGCAAAAGAGAGCAAACCCCAATACAGTACAGCGAGACATTCATAATACTAATCATAGCAAGGAGAAAGAAGAAGAGATCCGTTGCAGGGTTTTGGCATTCCACATCCGGGAGGGGAGCAGAGTCTCTTTAGACTCTCCAAGCTGCTCCTATCTGTTAACTAAGGAGCGGTCGAGGAACAGGATTTTGAGCTGACTTTTGAATTTAGGGAAGGAAGGAATAGTTCTGATGTGGGGCGGATAGAGTTACATATTTTGAGTGCATTTCCGGCAAAGGACCTGTCCACGGTTTTTTGTTTTTGAGGTTTTAGTGGGGTCAGGAGTAGAGTGTTAGAGCTTCTGAGGTTCCTGTTCTGACCTACTTTTTTAAGTTTGGACACCAAATATTCAGGTTTGCCTGTGTAAAGGGCTTTTCGGGTGAGGCAGGCTGTTCTAAAGTTCGACCATATTTCTATTGGTAACCATTTAAGTTCTTTTAGTGCCGGAGAGATGTGGTCAAATGTCTTTAGTCCAGTGACCATTCTGGCAGCCGCGTTGAGGGTTGTTTTCAGAGTAGCAAGATGAGTTTTGGGTAATCCAGAGAGGATTGCATTTCCATAGTCAAGTCATGACTGCACCAATGCTTGGGTGGCTTGTTTGAGATCATTGGGTGGAATGAAAAGTTTTATTTTGCTTAGTAGCTTCATGCTAAGGAAGGCGCTCTTTGCCGAGATCTTGATGTGTTTGGTCAAGTCTAGTTTGAAGTCAAGCGTGATGCCTAATGATTTGACGGAGTCAGCTAGGGTGAGGTTCCCATTTAGTGCGTCAATATCTTTTAGCCACTTGATCATTTGTGGGTTCTGTTCTTTGTTCAATATGAGGAGTAGTTCAGTTTTGTCCGGATTCAACTTTAGGTGGTTGCTTGACAGCCAGCATTGCACTTCCTTTAGTGTTTCAATGAGTCTGTGAATGTCTTTGGAGGAGGAGATTTCCAGATAGATTTGGGTATCATCCGCGTAGAGGTGGAAGAGGATGTTAGCTTTCCTGAGTAGGGTGGAGAGGGGTTCCATGTAAATGTTGAAGAGTTGAGGGGAGAGCACTGATCATTGCGGAACACCGCTCTTGACTGGATGAAGGTCGGACTCAAAGCTTCTGATTTTGATTCTTTGGAAGCGGTTTTTCAGGAATGAGGAGAACCAGTTAAGGACCACATCATCTAGACCAGCCCTTTCTTCGAGGGCTTTGAGGAGAAGATTATGTGTCGAATGCCGCCGATAGGTTGAGGAGAATGAGGAGGCAGCATTGGTCTGAGTCCAGCGATTTGTGTATGTCATCAATTATGTTGAGGATTTACGATTCTGTGCTGCACCCTTTCCTGAATCTTGACTGATGTGAGGGGAGGAGGTTGGTATTGTCCAAGTGCTGATTTAGTTGTTGGAGTACACATCTTTCTAGGATTTTGGAAAGGAGAGAAAGGTTAGAGACGGGTCTGAAGTTGTTTAAGTCATTTATGTCAAGGCCTGGTGTTTTTAGCAATGGGGTGACTTGTCCCACTTTCAGGCAATCTGGGACGATTCCAGTTTACAGGGCGTGTTTGCACACATGCAAACTCAGGCGCCACCCCCTCCCTTCACCACTGTGCAAACCCGCCCAGTGGCGCGTTTTAAGTTGGGGATTTAATTCCCTTCGAATCCCGGGGATCCATGGGGTCCAACAAGCCCACCAGGTACCTCAAGTAGGTGCCACAAGGCTGCGTTGCAGAGAGGTGTAAAAAGGGGCATTGTCTGGAGCACCTCTCTGCAACGCAGCCCTGTGGCGCTTACGGGAGGTACCTGGTGGGCTAGTTGGACCCCAGGGATCCCCGGTATTGAAGGGGAATTAATTCCCCAATTTAAAACGCTCCACAGAGCGTGTTGGCAGAGTGTGTTTTTGTGAGGGGGGGGGGCCTAGGGACGATCGCGTCTTTTAAAAAAAAAAAAAAAAAAAAAGGGGGCCTGTGTGGCCCCTCTTCCTTTTACTTATTTTGGGTCCTGGGGACCCCATCCCCCAGGGCCTGATCCCCAAATATATATTTTTACATTTTTTTTTTACGGGAAGGGGCCGCATGGCCCCCGGTCGCCAATTTGGGGCCCCGGTGACCCCATCCTCCGGGGCATGGGCAATTCATTTTTTGGGGGGAGGGGGCTGCATAGCTCCCATCCTCAGGCCACTTCAAGGCCCTGGGGACCTAATCCCCGGGGCCGGCCTTTTTAAAACAAATATTTTGTATTTCTTAATGCGGAGGGGGGTCACGTGGTCCCCTCGTGTGTCACTGTTAGTCCCGGGGTCCCCATCCCGAGGGGCTGATCCTCACCGTTAGGGACCGTGCGGGGTCCCCAATCCCCCGACGGTCCTGCCGGCTCCCTGCCTCCTGCGGGAGCCGGCATTACTTTTCCATATGGGGAGCCCCCCTACCACATATTTCAGAATCCCCGGGGGTGGCAGTCCCCGGGGCTTGGGGGGCCTGAGAGCCCCCCATTCCAAATGTTTTTAAGCCCCAAGGTGGCGGTCCCCGGGGCTGTGGGGGCCTGAGATCCCCCCACCTATTTCAAAGAAGCCCCTGGGGTGGGAGTCCCCGGGGCTGCGGGGGGGCTTGTGAGCCCACCACATACATTAAATTAGAGACCCGGGGGTGGCGGTCCCCGGGGCTGGGGGGGCTTCAGATCCCCCCAGCTAATGTTTTAAAGCCCCAGGGGGTGGCGGTCCGCAGGGCTGGGGGGCCTGAGATCCCCCACCCATTTTGACAAGCCCCGGGGGTGGCGGTCCCCGGGGTAGTGTGGAGGGGATTGGGACCCCACATTACCTTTTTTAATCATGTCCATGGGATTTGGCCCCCTCGGGGGCAAAATATAATATTTAGCATTGGAGACCGTGTTTCTCTTTTTTTTATCAGTAGGATGCACAAAGACCTTTTTTGGGCCCCTGGGGGTCCTTGTGGGACCCCCTGAGCAGGCCTAGGGAGTCAGGGTGTGTCTATCCTGCCCCCTTTTTGTGTTTTGAGGCGTTTGTTTTGGGTTTCTTGTGACTCGGTTCTACTGAGGCACAAGATGGCTACCAACAATTCCTGATTTGGAGTGTTGACAGCCAATAAAAATACAACTTGTGCACCGCAGGGTGCGTGCAGGCTGCGCTTAGGGTACGCAGACCCTCTGAGCCCATAGATATATAAATGAATTTAACTTTCATTTTCTCAGGAACTACTGATAGATTTACACCAAATAAGCAAAAGGCAGGAGTCTAAACCAAGGACTACATTTTTGCCAAATTTGGTGTAATTTCGTTCAGCAGTTCAGGCTATAGCTGTGGCTAAAGGTCCTATGGGAAATTGCATGGGGAAAACGCCTTTTTGGACTCCCCTTTTTTCTGGGAGGGCGGTTTCGGTGCTGTGATTGCTGAGGAAACCGGACTCGGACGGGTCTGGGATGCAGTTCTCCTTGAGGAAGTCGTCCAGTTGCATGTTGATGATCTTTTCGCTGGGAACAGAAGAAGGGCGATGAGCCGGAAGTTCTCGAGGTTCTTTGGGTCCGCTGTGGGTTTCTTGAGTAGGGCGTTGATCTCGGCATGCTTCCAGCTTTCCGGGAAGGTGGCAGTCTCGAAGGAGCTGTTGATACTCTTCCAAAGTTGGAGAGCGATGATGCAGTTTGCTTTGCTGAAGATGTGGTGAGGGAAGGGGTCGGTTGGTGAGCTGGAGTGGATGGTGTTCATGGTCTTGATGGTATCGTCGTTGATGTGGGTCCAGGAGAGCAGGTGGTTGGTGAGGCTGGGTGGTGGTGAAACTGCAATGTTGGCAGCTGTAGGGAGGGTCTGGGTGTTGAAGCTGTTGTGGATGTCTGCGATCTTGTGGTGCATCTATGAGGGGCTGTATGGGCTGGTGAGTGTGTGTATGGCTGTGTTGGTGAGTGAATAGATGTCTCAGCGGTACATGTTTGAGTAACAACATATGTGAAAGGCAGTATACGAGTGTTAGAGTATATAAATTAATATATGTGAGAGTGAGTGATTGTGAGAGTGGCTGAGTGGATGAGTTTGTGCTTGTGTCAGTGATTGTATAAGAGTTATGTTATGTTATGTTACTTAGTTTTTTTGAGCGCACAGCTGCCCCAGCAAAGGGGCGTCCTGGCGCTATAACTGAAAAAGGCAACATAACTAACAGAGTAAAAAGGTCAGAAAATTTTAATAAGGCAGGGGGAAGAGATACGTTTTAACAGCCTTCCTGAAAACCAAAAGATCTTCTAAAGATCGAATGTGCGCAGGAAGCGCATTCCATAGCTTAGAAGCCAACACAGTAAAAGAGCGACCACCTAATTTACTTTTTTTAAAGCGCGGAACAAGTGCTAAATTTTGACCCGCAGAGCGAAGGCTACGAGATGGCGTATACAGGGTCAGAAGATGCTGGAGAATGGTAGGGGTGTCGGTTTTGAGGATTTTGTACGCGAAACACAGAGTCTTAAACTCTATGCGCCTGATTACTGGCAGCCAATGTAAATTACAAATTGTGCTGCGGGCTGAACAGAACCGTGGCAGGCCTACCAGAGCCCTGGCAGCCGCGTTCTGCACCTGTTGGAGTCGCTGGACCTCCGCCTGATTGGCACCCAAAAACAGTGATCTTGCATAATCAAGCCTAGATGCAATACTGGCTTGAATCACCAGCTGGCGAGTGGGGGCATCAGAAAATTTGAGGATAGGCCTCAAGCCACGCAGGATGCCAAAGTATGTAGATGCCACCTTCTTAGTATGACACGAGAAGGTAAGTTTGGAGTCCAGCCACACGCCAAGATTTTTAAATTCGGAGACCGGTTTAGGAGGGGGTCCCAACTCGTTAGGCCACCAGCTCGCACCCCACAGATCTGGATGTTTCCCTAACACCATTACCTCGGTTTTGAGGGCGTTGAGCTGTAGACAGTTGGTGGTAAGCCAGCCAGCAACAGCCCTCAGACCATCCGCAAAGTTTGATGCCAATTGGTCAGAGTCCCCATTGAGAGCCACTGCCAGCTGGGTATCATCGGCGTAAGATACCATTGTGAGACCCCAACTCTTCGCAACCGCCGCCAATGGTTGGACGTATACGTTGAAAAGAGTGGGGCTCAACGCAGACCCTTGCGGAACTCCTTGAGTAATGGCGTGAGGTTTTGATCTGAAGGGTGGCACTACTACCTGAAATGATCGTTCTGAGAGAAACGATTGGAACCAATCCAGCGCCTTGCCAGATATGCCAGCCTCACCAAGCCTGCGGATAAGAATGGTATGGGATACAGTGTCGAAGGCGGCACTGAGGTCTAATACGACCAGTGCCGCCGTTTAACCTGCATCTAGTACAGAGCGGAGATGTTCAACCATATATAGGAGTGCCGTCTCTGTACTATGACCAGATCTAAAACCATTCTGTGTGGGATCCAGTAGGTGTGCAGAGGTCAGATGTTTCGTTAAGATGTTATTCACATGAGCCTCTGTGATCTTTGTCACCCATGGAAGGAGGGAGATAGGTCGATAGCTCTCCAGCTTCACTGGATCCAGTCCTGGCTTCTTTATGATGGGCATGACACAGGCAGGCTTCCAACTAGGTGGCACTGACCCGGTGGTAAGGGATTGATCCACCAATTGTCGAATCGGTGGGAGGCAAATAGACGCCGAGTCCAAAACTGGGCCGGGCTCAAGGGGTCATCCGGCTAACCAGACTTAACCTTGGCCGCTAGGAGATTAAACTCCGGTTCCGATGGTATGGGAAGCGTAGCCAAGCACTGTGGTGTACGCAATATAAGAGTCATACTGTCAGAATCAGCTTTGGGAAAAGAGCGATAGATGGTGTTTACTTTCTCCACGAAGAAGCTAGCTAACAACTCACACTGAGCATGGGAGCAAATCTCTGTAGTAGGAAGTCTGTTCGCAGTGAGCTCCTTCAAGACCTTGAAGACCAGTTTGGACGGATTGGAGCTAGCCTGGAACTCTCCAGCATAGTAGTCAGCCCGGGCCCGGCAGACAGCTCTATGATATATCTTAACCCTAGCCAGATAGCGTACCTTTAGATCTCTGTCATAGTTTTTCCTCCATGCTCTTTCGGCTTGACGGCAGGTGGCTTTAATCCGCCTAAGTGCCTCCGAGTACCAGGGGTTAGGCTGAGAAGAGCGATTTCTGCTCCATTTGGCCGGAATGAGTGCATCAAGCGCTTGGACAATCCAGGCGCAAAAGATGTTGTAACCAGTTGCAACGTCATCTTTAAGAACCAGAGGAGTGGTGGCCAAAGACGGTGGAAGTCCTCTAGATTGAGCTTTTTCCAGGGGCGCCTGAAAGATGTTTTATCAGGCTTCCCGGTAGAGCGTGTTATAAGCATGGGCGAATTTTGCGGATCTCGCGTTCGCGAATTTTGCGGATTTGCGAATTCGCAATCCGCAAAATCCGCGAATTCCCGCGAATTTGCGGATTTTTTTTTTTTTGTGTTCGCCCGTGTTTCTGCCAGTTCGCGAGGGTTTTTACAATTTCGCAATTTGCGAACTTACCTGTCGGGTCGCAAGTTTTGCGAACTTGTTGTTTCTACGTGTCCAGCCTGTTTGGGACACTCTTCTTCATCACTGCCACTCTCTGTCACCACTGCCACTCTCTGACTACTCATGCCACCCTCTGGCCCACCCATGCCACCCTCTGTTTCATCACCACACCCTCTGGTTGTCCAGTGTACATTATTTTCGGCAAAGCAAAGCACACCTTCCCTGCCTCAAGTGACCTGAATTAATTTGGGGCTGATTAATGTGTCACAGAATATTTTTTTAGCTGGCACCTGCTTCCTTAGTGCGCCCTGATTAGTGATCTTTTGCACTTGCTAAGTGCTTTCATTGTTGCAAAATTAGTTACAACACCTGCCCTGCCCCAACTGACAATAATGAATTAGGGGCTGATTAATGTATTTTAACTTCCAGCCTGGCTCCTGCTTGTCTCCCTTAGCTGTAATTCAGGACCTTTGTGGCATATGTGTAACTATTCTGAGGTTCAGAGCAGGGTCACATAATAGTTGCAACTGGCAACTGAACTCTGGAGGGGCCCCTCAGAAAGCACTACAGGAAATGGCTACTAATGATGAGCCTGAACTTTTGAACCTGGCAAGTAGTTTCAGTTTTGCTAAGATCGTATTTCTGCAATTTAGCACTTATTCGCGGGGCGCGAAGTTGTACTGGGAAGCCGCGAACTCACGCGAACAGTGCGAGCAGTGCGAGCAAAATCCGCTGCTCGCGGATTTGCGGATTTTGCGGGAGATTCGCGAATCTCGCGGATTGCGGATTTCCCGCAAATCCGCAAAATCCGCGAGCGAAACGGATTTTCCGCCCATACCTAGCGAGTTACCATAGTAACACAGAGCTCTATGAGATGGTGATCACTCCATCCCATAGGTCTAGGAGGAGAGACCTCGACCAGTTGGAGGTTAGTAAAAACCGGGTCAAGGATATGGCCACCCTCATGGGTCGGGAGACGGACCAGTTGAGATAACTGCACTGCTTCGAGATCATCCAGCAAACTACTAACCGCTGGTAACTCTGTGGCATCAAAATGTATATTAAGGTCGCCGATGATGGTTATATTGGAGGAAGACAGAGACAGAGAGCTGACCAGCTCTGGAAGAGCTTTCCTAAAGGCACAGTCACTCCCTGGGGGGCGATATATCAGAAGGCCTGATAGTGTTTGTGTCTGACCGACGTTGATGGAAAAATGGGCACACTCAGCCCCGATCAAGTCCATGGGCTTCCAGGTGCAGGTATGGCAGTTTTTAAAGGCCACGGCTATACCGCCTCCTCTTCCCTTACGATTTAAGGTGTGGATTGCATAGCCCGGAGGAAGGGCCAAGTTGATAATAGCCACATCCTCATCGCCTAGCCAGGTCTCCGTCATAAAGAAGGCATCAGGGCCTTCTAACGAGATCAGCTCGTATATATCTCGATGGTGCTTCGGCAGGGACCTGACATTATGGTGCCAGAGTTTAAAGGTACTGGGAGGAGGAGGTATCTTCTTCCGATGTAATGGTACCTGGCTGGGGGCTTGCAACGGTGCTGATAGTTCCCACTGACCACATGGGCAGGTATGGGGACCACACAAGGGATGCTGAGCTGATTGTGGGCAGGAGGGCAGACTATGTCTGATCAGGCGGAGGGCCTGACTGGAGTACTGAATACTCATGATAACAACACACAGGGTCCTGTCGCAGACCGCGCGTCCTTAGCGTGGACGGGCGCAGACGGGCAGGACTCTGGCAAGACTCCGGCAAGCGACGGCGTCCTGGCTGCGCGTTCCCGCTGCGCGGGAGAGAGCGACTTTAAATAGGCGCCGAAATGGAGGGAGGAGCGCAGGGACGCTCCAAGATGGCGCCCGCCGAAAATGCCAGCGTCCCAATCCAAGATGGCGCCCGTCGCCGATCTCCAGACGATTCCCAAGACCACCCACAGAACCCGGGCCCACCAAAGCGGTGGTGAATATTCCACAAATTAAATGCAGGTATGAGGGGGGGGGAGCCCAACCAGTGCACAATTAAAATGAGAGGTGAAGAAATAAAAGAGCAAAATTCTGCCACAAATAAAGTTAAAGAGTAAGTATTGGTTAGGATCTGTATGAATACGTTTGGTGGTATGTTTATAACTGTATACGTGAGTAAATGGGAGTGAGATTGATTCTTTGCAAGACTGCCTAGCTGTGTGAGTAACTCTATGGGTGAGTGGCTGTGTGTGAGTGTCTGCATGGGTGTATGAGTGCATATGATAGTGGGTGTATTGATGAGTGGCTGCATGTATGAGTGACTTCACAGGTAAGTGAGTAGATATGTGTGTAGAACGAGGAATCAGTGAGTGGGTATGCAGTAATTGGTATTAGTGTGTCTATGGTTTTGAGAACGGTAGTCTGTATTTTAGAGTGGGTGTATCAAAGGTTATATTAGGATGTGAGGAGGTGCATTAGCTTATGACGTGGGTGAAATAAGAGGCAAGTGAAGTGCAAAACAAGGCAAAAGAGGTGAAGAAAGAGGCAAGAGGGTATAGAAAGGGGTAGGAGAGGTATACATAGACTCAAGAGGGATACAGAGGCAAGAGGGGTGTAGAAACAGGCAAGAGCAGTGTTGAAAGAGGCAAGAGAGGTACAGAAAGGTACAGAAAGTGGCAAGTGAGAGTGCAGAAGGAGGCAAGAGAACTGCAGAAAGAGGCAAGAGAGTTGCAGAAACAGGCACAAGGGATACAGAAAGAGGGAACAGGTGGGCAGACTGAGACGCAGAAAGAGGGACATGGGGTGCAGAAAGAGCCCAGAGGAGTGCAAAAAGAAGCAACAGAGGTGCAGAAAGAAGCAAGAGAAGTGCAGAAAGAAGCAACAGAGGTGCATAGAGGCAAGAGAAATGCAAAAGGAGGCAAGACAAGTGCAGAAAAAAGCAACAGAGGTGCAGAAAGAGGCAAGAAAGGTCGAGAAAAAGGCAGGAGAGGTGCAGAAAGAGGGAATAGGGGTACAGAAAGAGACAAGTGAGGTGCAGAAAGAGAGAAGAAGGATGCAGAAAGAGGCAAGAGAGATACAGAAAGAGGCTAGATAGGTACAGAAAGTGGAAATGATATGCAGAAAGAGGCCAAAGAATAGCTGAAAAAAGAAAGGTGCATAAAGAAGCAACAGAAATGCAGAAAGAGGCAAGAGAGGCGCAGAAAGACGCAAGAGTGGTTTGCACACCATTAATACCAATTTACTACCCATATTTACTTGACCATTCTAAGTTTGCAAAGGGCCTTCCACCACACTGCAGCACTTGCTGTTGCATTTTTGGTAGTGTTTGAGCAGTTAGAGTTAGAAACAAATCTGCAGATTATGCAGCAGAGGATAGATGTGTGGCAAATGCACAAAATGTATAATTGTGCAAAATATCAGTGCAGCCAAACAGTTGCATAGTTCCAGTGGCCCTGCTCATACCTTTGACTAGGTCCAGAAGTGCTCCTCAGTGGTTCAATTTTTTTTTTATCTCATTGAGTTTATAGTTTAGCTTCTATGGAAACGAGGAAGACTAAACCTGAGGTTACCACTCCACAACACAGACTACATAATTACCCTCCATAAAAAATAATCCAACTCTACATAATCCCTGTATTCTGAATACCACGTACCTTCTATCCACATCAAATTCAATGTCTATCCAAATAATTTCACTGCACATAATACCACATAAATCCACTACACACAACCTACATCCACTCCCCTCCTAGAAACATTAGTAAAACACTTTTAACATTTACAACGCCTATAGCTCTCACTCTCGCAAATTTGAAACCTATTACATTGAAAATGCTTCTTTAACTAGTTATCGTGTTTGCAGAGAGGTGGAGAAAGGGGGCTGGGCCTCCCAACAGCTTTCAGGAATTCTACTGTGTAGGAATTACAAGAGGTACACGCAAGGTTTCCTGGCCCCCAAAGCCCCCCAGGAACAAAGCATACTTCATCCCCCAACCCGTAGTGTGCCAGGAGGTGAATTTGCAGAGCGGTGGAGAAATTGAGGCATGGCCTCCGAAGATGTCTTACCAATACCACTGTGTGGGACTTATTGGAGGTAACAGGAGGGGTGGTTGGCCCCCAAGGACAATCTTGGGGGCCAACTCCTCCTCCTAATACCTGCAGTAGGTCCCATACATCAACATTGGTAAGTTCTTAAACCAGGCAGGCCCCTTTTGCCCACCAGTCTGCAAACCGCTCCCTGGTATACTCTTGGATGGGAAGTGAAGTACCCTTCGCTGCTTAGAGTCCTTAGGGGCGAACTAGCCTACCTGATACCTCCAGTAAGCCCCAGATAGTGGGATTGCTGAGAGGTGGACACAGGCCAGGCCCCCTTTCTGCACCACTCTGCAAACGCGCCTCCTGGTGTACTCTTGATTGAGGGACGAAGTCCCCTTGCCTCCTGGGAGTTCCTGTGGGCCAATTAGCCCTCCTGGAACGTCCAGTAAGCATTCAACTAGTCTGTTCTGGTGCCATCTTCCAGATTTTTTAGTTTCAGTTCCAGACATTTCAGGAATTTGACCATCTTCCCATTTAATGGGGGAAGGCCTGGGTCGAAGTAAGCAAGAACCGCTTGTCTGCGAGTGTGGATTTTTTGTTCATTGAAGGCAGTTTTTAACAGGGCTACTCTTTCCTCTTTCAACCTAGGGCAGGTGCATAGTAGATGTTCGAAGTCTTCATACTCTGCCCCGCTCAGCCTGCATTTTGTCCCCCAACCCCTTCTCAGCCATGGTTGCAGATGCAGAATACAGGGTAGAATTCCTAGCCTATGTTTTAAAAAGGCTTCTTTTGATTTCCTGCCATACCCCAAACCAAAGTATGCTTGTAACCCAGGCGATTTGTATGTGGACAAAGTCATCCATGCGTGTCGCCTTTGTGAAAAGGTCGCTTTATCTTCCAGGTGCGATTGATTTTTTATGCTCTTGTTTACAACACGCTTGAATTGCACATGCAGTAAAGGAGTTTCCCATAGTTCTTTTAGACCTGTGACAGTCAGGGATTCCTCTAGAAAAGTTTTCGCCGGCAGTTGAAGAGAGCTGCTTAGGTCTAGCCATAGCAGATGGTTCAGTGAATTTTCTGGCGAGTTCTTTATTTTCTGCCAGCACTTTATGTATGAACCTCTTCTTGCAAGCTTTTGGGAGGTCAGTCCAAACTCTAACCGGATCTGGGCTTGTGAGGTGTAGGTTGGTAGATTAAAGAGAAGTCGGTAGGCCTTTGCAATGGTTGTGTCCAGCAATTTCTCATCTATGCCTTTTAGAGCCTCACTGCCGTATGTTATAGATGACTCTAGCTTGACTTGTGCCACACGGAGCAGTGGGAGTAGAGTGGGACCATTCAGATTAGACTTTAGCTGTTTAAGCATGGTAGCTATCAGCATCCCTTTCCTCTTGATTGCCTCTAGTTGGTTCATAAAGCGATCTCCTTTATCGAACAATATTCCAAGGTATTTGTACTCTGAACAATTTGCGACAACCTTTGTTCCAAGGAACCAAGTGTGCAGCTTTTTGCTCCCATTTATAGACAGAACTTTGGTCTTGTCGATATTTATTTCTAACAGGTTCGCTTCGGCATAACCATGCAGTGCATTAATGAGGTTTTGGAGACCTACTTTAGTGTGGCTTACCAGGACCACGTCGTCTGCATAGGATAAGCTAGGCAGCGCTTTGCCCTCCAAGCGTGGAGCGTGCGCGTTACAGGTTTCTAGGGCAGGTGGTAAGTCGGCTGTAAATAGGTTGAAAAGGGTCAGTGCTAAGACGCACCCTTGGTTTAGGCCGTTGGTGGTTGGAATGCGCCTGGAACGGTGTGTGCCGTTGCCGAGCTTTATCTGGACCCACGTGTTGGTGAGCAGTTCGATCAAAAGGTTCAGTAGGGGATGGGGGATCCCCCAGGAGGCCAGTTTTCTCCAGAGGTAGCCCCGGTTGACGTTATCAAACGCCGCCTTGAAGTCGACAAAGCAAAGGTGAAGAGCCTGTTTGGTCACCCTTGCTTTGTCAATAAGTTGCGAAATTGCCAGCAGGTTTGTCGTTGTTACCGTTTCTCTGCTGAAACCAGTTTGGCTCGGCGGAATTATATTATGGTGTGTAGCCCATTCGCACAGGTGGATCAGTAAGAGCCCAGCAAAGTATTTAGCCTCGATATCCAGGAGTGCTATCAGCCGGTAATTTTTTGGCAGCATTCTATCCCCCGCCTTGTAGATTGGTGAAATGATTGAACCCCTCCATGAGGCAGGAAGAATCCTGATCGACTCACAGACGTGAAAAGAGGGGTTCGCGTTTCTGCCCAGTATTCTGGCTCAAGTTTGAACAGGGCCGGAGGAATCCCATTTGGCCCTGCTGCACCATCCTTCCTTCCCTTCGCAATGAGTTTAAGCAGAACCGCGGAGATTCCAGGTTTGGATTCTAGCCAAGTTGTTGTTGTTTGTAGCGGTTGGCCCTCTGGGGCTTCCTGGGGCTTACTTATAGTGGCGACCTGCTGGTTAAAATGCGAGTCTAGGAAGGATTCCCAAGAAGATTTGGTAATGTTAGACGTTATTCCGCAGTTTTTTGGATTTATGATTTTGTTTATTGTAGACCAAAACTGAGCGCTGTTATTACCCTTTAAGTCGTAATGAAGTTTTGCCCAGAGGTCGTCATCATTGGATCTTTTGACTGTCCATTTCAGTTTTTTTAGGTCCGACCGATCCTTCTGAAGTTTTGCAAGAAGGACCCTGTCCCCCGGGCTTTTTCTCAGCATTCTTAACAGTCTGTTGATCTCTTTTTTGTGGGTTTGTAGGACTGATTTCTGGGAGCTTGAGATCTTCCTTAGGGCACCATACGATAGATGAGTTTTGATTTGCAAAATCAGCCGTAAATTGTTCCCAACCTGCTACTGGGTTGCTTGAGGGGTAGTTTAAGCTGTTTAGTTGATATTTAGCAGCTTGTAGTACCTCCGGCGTATTAGCAACTGAGGTTTTGATCCGTTTAAGGTCTATGGTGTGGCTAGCATGTGGACCTGTTGGATTTAAAAGTATTTGGTCCGGGAGAGCGCAAAAAGAGACTTTCTGGGGGCGATGGTCACTGTCTCCCTTATCACCTAGGTTAAAGCCAAGAATGTTGTGGAAAAGAGGAAGAGAGACCAACGTATAATCTATTGTCGAGGTTATGTTGCCTGAGTTGAACGTGGCCATGGGTGGAGAATCTTCAGGAAACCTTCCATTTAGGACCCTCAAGCCCATATGTTCCAAGTCTTCCAACAGGTCCTTTGCTAACTTAGCGGTTTTACCTTGGCTGCTCCAAGTTTGATTTGGGATGTTCCAATGGTAAGACTGGGCCTGAATGTCACTGTTCAAGGATGACCCTAAAATACATTGGTTGGAGTCACCAGAGACAATTAAGTAAGGTGAGGTTTGCGTTGTCAAGACATGATGTATATAGTCCGTTAGACGCTTTGCCTCTTCTTTTTTGGGTTGATGTAGGTGTTGATCAGCTGGACCTCTTTCTTGTTTCCCCCAAGATTTAATACCATCTCAACAGTATTTATGGATGGAGAATTGGAAGTGAGCACCTGTACATTCCCAACAGTTGAGATTTTAATGTAAGTTGCTAGTCCACCTGCCAAACGACCAAACGTACTTCTCCTTGTGGCTGGGGAATGATAGCAGGTATAGCCCTCTAAGTGAACCAGCTCCCCCAGCCATGTCTCCTGGAGAAGAATGATGTCAAACGATTTCACATATTGTAAAAAGTCGGTGTCCGCTGATTTGTTGTTAAGGCCGTTTAAGTTACACAAACATAACTCCAAACGTGGTATAGCCGGGCACAAGTCTGACTCTGTTAAGTGTCCTTGTCATTGGCGGTTATATGATGTATTGCATATTCTGAAGAGTCGGTCTTCTACTGTACTGTGGGGATTTACCTTCATGTACAGTGAAACAAGGACAGAGACTGTCAGTTGATTCCTTTGTGTTCTATTGCAGCTTCCCAGAGTGTTCTAAAGAATAACTAGTCGCTAACAGTCCTACTTATTACAAAGGTATGGCACACCTGAAGCCATCTTGATTGGAATAAAGTGGTGACTCTTAAAACATTTAATTTAAAAAGGAACAAAATGAGGGGGTATATTTTGCCATAGAAAGTATGAATAGTGCTGCAGAAAGAAAAATGAGGGCACATTTTGAGTGACTTCTGAAATCCTCTTCTATTTCATTAAAAAATTCTGACATGCAGTCTCTCAAGATGGCCACCAGAGACAAAAGAGCCCAAATGTAGCCCAAATATCACCCAGATGTAGCCCAAGTATAGCCCAATGACAGAATGTCCCAGAGTGTTCTAAAGAACAACTAGAGCGCTAACAGTCTTACTTATGACAAAAGTATGGCACACCAGAAGCCATCTTGATTGGAATGAAGTGGTAAGTCTGAAGACATTTAATTTAAAAAGGAACAAAATGAGGGGGTTCATTTTGCCATAGAAAGTCTGATTAGTGCTTCAGAAAAAAAAATGAGGGCACATTTTGAGTGACTTCTCAAATCCTCTTCTATTTCATTAAAAAATTCTGACATGCAGACTGAAACATGCACTTTAAAATACCAGCAGCAGACTTCCCTAGTGAGCAGTAGCTTTACTACAGTGATCTAATAAGCAACTAGAGTGCTAACATTCTGAATGTATGGAAAATGTGTGCCACATATGAATGCCTTCTTGATGGAATCAAACTAAACAAGCATTGAAAATGCAATAGATCTCGCCCTCGGTTAAGTTAAAGCCATTCTGTTTGTAATGAGGTGGCTTTTTAGCTTTGCTTTTATTAGTGTTTTTCAAACTTTCATGTAAATAACATGCATATGTATGCATATATGTATATGTATGCATGCATTTATATTTGTATTTTTATAGATGTGCAGTTTATATATGTTTATATATGTATATATATATATATATATATATATATATATATATATATATATATATATATATATACACATATATATATAAATGCATATGCATATATATATATGTGTATATCTGTGCACGTAGAGAGAGGTAGAAAGGTAGAGGTGTAGATGTAGAGGTAGAGAGGTAGAGGTAGAGAGAGAGAGGTAGAGGTAGAGAGGTAGAGACTAGTAGAGAGAGAAGTAGAGAGTGGTAGAGAGGTAGAGAGTAGAGAGTGAGTAATAGAGAGTAGAGAGTGAGTAGTAGAGAGTAGTAGAGAGCAGTAGAGAGCATAGCAGAGAGTGAGTAGTAGAGAGTAGTAGAGTGAATAGTAGAGTGAGTAGTAGAGAGTAGTATGTCATTTGAGATGTCATCAGTGATGTCATCAGTGATGTCACTGACAATGTCATGAATGATGTAAAATGTGACATCATCAGCAGTGGATTACGTGTGCACGAGTTATAGTGAGTACAACTAACTATAACGGGGAAAATATATATATTCCCACCTATGGTTTTTCCAGTGAATACATATATATGTCGACAAGCAAATAAAACACCTTTAGAAGAACCGGATTTGTGGTCCGCGCTTTGTTTCCAAATCGTGTCTGCCAGCGAAATTGCAGCGCGTAAGAAACCAAGGTTATGATATATATATATATATATATATAAGTCCACTTCCTCCGTTTCACCGGGACCTGTGACTGCGGTGCAAACCAGGGGCAGAGGTTGCCCTGTAAACAATGTCTTTCACCAAGCACAGCAGCCGCTGTGCGAATGCACTTCCAATCCAGTTTTTTCACAAAGTTTTCAACGAGATAGCGTGTGTGCTCAAATAGAATTTATTTCTTCATTTCGGTTCCAGCATGTAATACACGGAAAACATGGAACAAAAAACCCAACGCGTTTCGGCGATTTGACTCTCGCCTTGCTCATGGGTAACTCTTGTAACGAAAATGAAGCTTTTAAATAAAGTTGTTACAAAGGTGCACATGTGATCAGTGAATAGTAAGAATAGACAAAGGACGTGGACCTTGTAACTTTGGCGGCCATCTTATTATAGTATTATTAACAGGCTGGTCAATTCAAAATTGTACATTCCCAGTGGATTCGTCAGCTGTTTCCAAATTATAAGTAGTTGTGTTGTGATAAAATATTCATAGTCATATTCATATCACCATAAAATGTATGATTGATGGGTAGGACCAAACAAATTACATAATGAACCGTAACTAAATTTAAAGCCAAGTGACTATAGACGTGGACCTTGTAACTATGGCGGCCATCTTATCATAGTATTATTAACAGGCTGGTCAATTCAAATTATACATTCCCAGTGGATTCGTCAGCTGTTTCCAAATAGTAAGTAGTTGTGTCGTGATAAAATATTATTAGTCATATTCATATCACCTTAAATGTATTATTGATGGGTAGGTCCAAACAAATTACATAATGAACCGTAACTAAATTCAAAGCCAAGTGACTATAGACCATATTTAAATAAAGTGTCCGTGCACCAGAGTGCAGATCACATAAATTCCAAGTGGATTATATAAGGCCCCTGCATCTCAAAGTTCTCCCAATGCCTGGACCTGTTTCTACGCTCATCAAAGGTAATCATTTCTTTTCTTCCCCTTTGGGATATGTAAGGCTAGTTTCCAGGTAGTCACGTGATTCTCACAACACAGGAATTCAACAATTATTGTCTTCAGATGACATATCTTCTTGATCCTGTACATCAGCAGAAAACAAAAAAGAGAGGGATACAGCCTGTCAGATTAGCAAATTCATGCCAAATATCAGAAATAAATGCCAAACTATGTCCAAAGCAGTTTCAATTATACATCCTCTGTCACTGTGATACCAATGTGTTTTAAAAACGTTAAAATGCAGTAGTTTTGCAGGGGTTAAGGACATGCAATGTGAGTCATCACTGTTGGTCAGTACCAGCATACTCAAGACAATATTGAAAACTCAATGAGATGAAATTCTACAAAAAAGGACGGAACATGATAGTATAGCCTTTACTCTCCCAGGTGCCAAACCATTTCTTCCTCGGAGTTAAGGCCTCCCGGAATCAGGGTATCAAGATTTATAATGTACCTGTTCTCTAGCTGTCGTAGCTTGCGAATCTTGTCCCCCCTCTTTTCATTTGTGGTAATTTATCCACCACAAAGAATTTTAGATTTAAATTAAAGGTACTGGGAGGAGGAGGTATCTTCTTCCGATGTAATGGTACCTGGCTGGGGGCTTGCAACGGTGCTGATAGTTCCCACTGACCACATGGGCAGGTATGGGGACCACACAAGGGATGCTGAGCTGATTGTGGGCAGGAGGGCAGACTATGTCTGATCAGGCGGAGGGCCTGACTGGAGTACTGAATACTCATGATAACAACACACAGGGTCCTGTCGCAGACCGCGCGTCCTTAGCGCGGACGGGCGCAGACGGGCAGGACTCTGGCAAGACTCCGGCAAGCGACGGCGTCCTGGCTGCGCGGGAGAGAGCGACTTTAAATAGGCGCCGAAATGGATGGAGGAGCGCAGGGACGCTCCAAGATGGCGCCCGCCGAAAATGCCAGCGTCCCAATCCAAGATGGCGCCCGTCGCCGATCTCCAGACGATTCCCAAGACCACCCACAGAACCCGGGCCCACCAAAGCGGTGGTGAATATTCCACAAATTAAATGCAGGTATGAGGGGGGGGAGCCCAACCAGTGCACAATTAAAATGAGAGGCAAAAAAATAAAAGAGCAAAATTCTGCCACAAATAAAGTTAAAGAGTATGTATTGGTTAGGATCTGTATGAATACGTTTGGTGGTATGTTTATAACTGTATACGTGAGTAAATGGGAGTGAGATTGATTTTTTGCAAGACTGCCTAGCTGTGTGAGTAACTCTATGGGTGAGTGGCTGTGTGTGAGTGTCTGCATGGGTGTATGAGTGCATATGATAGTGGGTGTATTGATGAGTGGCTGCATGTATGAGTGACTTCACAGGTAAGTGAGTAGATATGTGTGTAGAACGAGGAATCAGTGAGTGGGTATGCAGTAATTGGTATTAGTGTGTCTATGGTTTTGAGAACGGTAGTCTGTATTTTAGAGTGGGTGTATCAAAGGTTATATTAGGATGTGAGGAGGTGCATTAGCTTATGACGTAGGTGAAATAAGAGGCAAGTGAAGAGGGTATAGAAAGGGGTAGGAGAGGTATACATAGACTCAAGAGGGATACAGAGACAAGAGGGGTGTAGAAACAGGCAAGAGCAGTGTTGAAAGAGGCAAGAGAGGTACAGAAAGGTACAGAAAGTGGCAAGTGAGAGTGCAGAAGGAGGCAAGAGAACTGCAGAAAGAGGCAAGAGAGTTGCAGAAACAGGCACAAGGGATACAGAAAGAGGGAACAGGTGGGCAGACTGAGACGCAGAAAGAGGGACAAGGGGTGCAGAAAGAGCCCAGAGGAGTGCAAAAAGAAGCAACAGAGGTGCAGAAAGAAGCAAGAGAAGTGCAGAAAGAAGCAACAGAGGTGCATAGAGGCAAGATAAATCAAAAGGAGGCAAGACAAGTGCAGAAAAAAGCAACAGAGGTGCAGAAAGAGGCAAGAAAGGTCGAGAAAAAGGCAGGAGAGGTGCAGAAAGAGGGAATAGGGGTACAGAAAGAGACAAGTGAGGTGCAGAAAGAGAGAAGAAGGATGCAGAAAGAGGCAAGAGAGATACAGAAAGAGGCTAGATAGGTACAGAAAGTGGAAATGATATGCAGAAAGAGGCCAAAGAATAGCTGAAAAAAGAAAGGTGCATAAAGAAGCAACAGAAATGCAGAAAGAGGCAAGAGAGGCGCAGAAAGACGCAAGAGTGGTTTGCACACCATTAATACCAATTTACTACCCATATTTACTTGACCATTCTAAGTTTGCAAAGGGCCTTCCACCACACTGCAGCACTTGCTGTTGCATTTTTGGTAGCGTTTGAGCAGTTAGAGTTAGAAACAAATCTGCAGATTATGCAGCAGAGGATAGTTGTGTGGCAAATGCACAAAATGTATAATTGTGCAAAATATCAGTGCAGCCAAACAGTTGCATCGTTCCAGTGGCCCTGCTCATACCTTTGACTAGGTCCAGAAGTGCTCCTCAGTGGTTCAATTTTTTTTTTATCTCATTGAGTTTATAGTTTAGCTTCTATGGAAACGAGGAAGACTAAACCTGAGGTTACCACTCCACAACACAGACTACATAATTACTCTCCATAAAAAATAATCCAACTCTACATAATCCCTGTATTCTGAATACCACGTACCTTCTATCCACATCAAATTCAATGTCTATCCAAATAATTTCACTGCACATAATACCACATAAATCCACTACACACAACCTACATCCACTCCCCTCCTAGAAACATTAGTAAAACACTTTTACATTTACAACGCCTATAGCTCTCACTCTCGCAAATTTGAAACCTATTACATTGAAAATGCTTCTTTAACTAGTTATCGTGTTTGCAGAGAGGTGGAGAAAGGGGGCTGGGCCTCCCAACAGCTTTCAGGAATTCTACTGTGTAGGAATTACAAGAGGTACACGCAAGGTTTCCTGGCCCCCAAAGCCCCCCAGGAACAAAGCATACTTCATCCCCCAACCCGTAGTGTGCCAGGAGGTGAATTTGCAGAGCGGTGGAGAAAGTGGGGCATGGCCTCCGAAGATGTCTTACCAATACCACTGTGTGGGACTTATTGGAGGTAACAGGAGGGGTGGTTGGCCCCCAAGGACAATCTTGGGGGCCAACTCCTCCTCCTAATACCTGCAGTAGGTCCCATACATCAACATTGGTAAGTTCTTAAACCAGGCAGGCCCCTTTTGCCCACCAGTCTGCAAACCGCTCCCTGGTAAACTCTTGGATGGGAAGTGAAGTACCCTTCGCTGCTTGGAGTCCTTAGGGGTGAACTAGCCTACCTGATACCTCCAGTAAGCCCCAGATAGTGGGATTGCTGAGAGGTGGACACAGGCCAGGCCCCCTTTCTGCACCACTCTGCAAACGCGCCTCCTGGTGTACTCTTGATTGAGGGACGAAGTCCCCTTGCCTCCTGGGAGTTCCTGGGGGCCAATTAGCCCTCCTGGAATGTCCAGTAAGCCCCACACAGCTGGATTGCTGAGAGGTGTCTTAGGCCATGCCACCTTTTTATACCACTCTCCAAACGCGCCGCCTGATGCACTGCTGCTCGGGGGATGAAGTCCACTAAAGTCATGAGGTCCTCAGGACACAAGAGGACATCATTGCCCCACCAGCAGTGCGTCAAGAGGCATGTTGGCAGAGTAGTGTAAAAAGGGGCATGGCCTCGGACCACTCTCAGCAATCCAGCTGTGTAGGTCTTACTGGAGGTACTTGGTGGGCTAGTTGGCCCCTAAGGACCCTTAACATTCTAGGGGACTTAATCCCCCAACCCAGAACTCACCAAAAGGCAAGTGTGCAGAGTGGTGCAGGTAGGGGGCGGGCCTCCAGCAAGATGCCGGTTTCGCTTTTATTTATTTTTTAGAAGGGTGGCTGTTTGGCGGTCGCCAGTAGGTAGTTATAGTTAGGACCTAGTTTACATAGGAAATCCGCAACATTCTATTGGGAATAACTTTGGCGCCAGATGTTGAATCTTCGCGAATTTCTCAAAGAAGATGGCCCGCTCCGCTCCTTCCCTGAAAGTCTCTGGAAGATTCGTCAAGCTGGGGCCGAGAAAAAAGGGGGGGCTCAAAACGTGTTTTCCCCATGTTAATTTCCATAGGATAATTAGACACGGCTACATCCCGAACCGCTGAACGGAATTACACCAAATTTGGGAAAATGGTAGGGTCTGGTACGCAGATCACGCTTTTGGTTAAATGGTGTCAATCCCTCCAGTAGTTCCTGAGAAAATCAAAAGAACATTTTTTTATATATCTGGGCGGAGCCTAACCACACATCTCATTGTGAGATCTGATTGGCTGTCAGCACTTCAAGAAGTGTTGGCAGCCATCTTGGGACCAATTTACATGCTAGCACCTCATTAAAAAGAATTGAAGTTAATAGAATGTTTTAGGACTTTAGTTACATTATAAATCATTTGTTGATGGTACCATACTCATTTTAGAAATTGTGGTGTGTTCTAAGGTAATTTTACCATGTGAAAAAGCATTCTGCTGGGATATATTGAATCATGTTTGAAAGAAAACTATTATCTCATGCTTTTCCCACAGTGTCTTTCTCAGTCATGTGAGAATGAACTCTGACATTCTTAGTAAAACATGTACAGTGTAAGTAAGTAAGTAATTTTATTGTTTTAGGTTAATTAAAACCATTACAAAAGTACATTGATAACTCATACCTTCGGATAAAAGATTTAAAAAAAAATATATTATTTTTAAAACAAGAGAATTTTGATAAAACCAGTTTGGTGCAGGTGTGAGGTCTAAGTGTGGTGTCTTGGCCAATATTCAACTAGTCTGTTCTGGTGCCATCTCCAGATTTTTTAGTTTCAGTTCCAGACATTTCAGGAATTTGACCATCTTCCCATTTAATGGGGAAAGGCCTGGGTCGAAGTAAGCAAGAACCGCTTGTCTGCGAGTGTGGATTTTTTGTTCATTGAAGGCAGTTTTTAACAGGGCTACTCTTTCCTCTTTCAACCTAGGGCAGGTGCATAGTAGATGTTCGAAGTCTTCATACTCTGCCCCGCACAGCCTGCATTTTGTCCCCCAACCCCTTCTCAGCCATGGTTGCAGATGCAGAATACAGGGTAGAATTCCTAGCCTATATTTTAAAAAGGCTTCTTTTGATTTCCTGCCATACCCCAGACCAAAGTATGCTTGTAACCCAGGCGATTTGTATGTGGACAAAGTCATCCATGCGTGTCGCCTTTGTGAAAAGGTCGCTTTATCTTCCAGGTGCGATTGATTTTTTATGCTCTTGTTTACAACACGCTTGAATTGCAGATGCAGTAAAGGAGTTTCCCATAGTTCTTTTAGACCTGTGACAGTCAGGGATTCCTCTAGAAAAGTTTTCGCCGGCAGTTGAAGAGAGCTGCTTAGGTCTAGCCATAGCAGATGGTTCAGTGAATTTTCTGGCGAGTTCTTTATTTTCTGCCAGCACTTTATGTATGAACCTCTTCTTGCAAGCTTTTGGGAGGTCAGTCCAAACTCTAACCGGATCTGGGCTTGTGAGGTGTAGGTTGGTAGATTAAAGAGAAGTCGGTAGGCCTTTGCAATGGTTGTGTCCAGCAATTTCTCATCTATGCCTTTTAGAGCCTCACTGCCGTATGTTATAGATGACTCTAGCTTGACTTGTGCCACACGGAGCAGTGGGAGTAGAGTGGGACCATTCAGATTAGACTTTAGCTGTTTAAGCGTGGTAGCTATCAGCATCCCTTTCCTCTTGATTGCCTCTAGTTGGTTCATAAAGCGATCTCCTTTATCGAACAATATTCCAAGGTATTTGTACTCTGAACAATTTGCGACAACCTTTGTTCCAAGGAACCAAGTGTGCAGCTTTTTGCTCCCATTTATAGACAGAACTTTGGTCTTGTCGATATTTATTTCTAACAGGTTCGCTTCGGCATAACCATGCAGTGCATTAATGAGGTTTTGGAGACCTACTTTAGTGTGGCTTACCAGGACCACGTCGTCTGCATCGGATAAACTAGGCAGCGCTTTGCCCTCCAAGCGTGGAGCGTGCGCGTTACAGGTTTCTAGGGCAGGTGGTAAGTCGGCTGTAAATAGGTTGAAAAGGGTCAGTGCTAAGACGCACCCTTGGTTTAGGCCGTTGGTGGTTGGAATGCGCCTGGAACGGTGTGTGCCGTTGCCGAGCTTTATCTGGACCCACGTGTTGGTGAGCAGTTCGATCAAAAGGTTCAGTAGGGGATGGGGGATCCCCCAGGAGGCCAGTTTTCTCCAGAGGTAGCCCCGGTTGACGTTATCAAACGCCGCCTTGAAGTCGACAAAGCAAAGGTGAAGAGCCTGTTTGGGCACCCTTGCTATGTCAATAAGTTGCGAAATTGCCAGCAGGTTTGTCGTTGTTACCGTTTCTCTGCTGAAACCAGTTTGGCTCGGCAGAATTATATTATGGTGTGTAGCCCATTCGCACAGGTGGGTCAGTAAGAGCCCAGCAAAGTATTTAGCCTCGATATCCAGGAGTGCTATCAGCCGGTAATTTTTTGGCAGCATTCTATCCCCCGCCTTGTAGATTGGTGAAATGATTGAACCCCTCCATGAGGCAGGAAGAATCCTGATCGACTCACAGACGTGAAAAGAGGGGTTCGCGTTTCTGCCCAGTATTCTGGCTCAAGTTTGAACAGGGCCGGAGGAATCCCATTTGGCCCTGCTGCACCATCCTTCCTTCCCTTCGCAATGAGTTTAAGCAGAACCGCGGAGATTCCAGGTTTGGATTCTAGCCAAGTTGTTGTTGTTTGTAGCGGTTGGCCCTCTGGGGCTTCCTGGGGCTTACTTATAGTGGCGACCTGCTGGTTAAAATGCGAGTCTTGGAAGGATTCCCAAGAAGATTTGGTAATGTTAGACGTTATTCCGCAGTTTTTTGGATTTATGATTTTGTTTATTGTAGACCAAAACTGAGCGCTGTTATTACCCTTTAAGTCGTAATGAAGTTTTGCCCAGAGGTCGTCATCATTGGATCTTTTGACTGTCCATTTCAGTTTTTTTAGGTCTGACCGATCCTTCTGAAGTTTTGCAAGAAGGACCCTGTCCCCTGGGCTTTTTCTCAGCATTCTTAACAGTCTGTTGATCTCTTTTTTGTGGGTTTTTAGGGCTGATTTCTGGGAGCTTGAGATCTTCCTTAGGGCACCGTACGATAGATGAGTATTGATTTGCAAAATCAGCCGTAAATTGTTCCCAACCTGCTACTGGGTTGCTTGAGGGGTAGTTTAAGCTGTTTAGTTGATATTTAGCAGCTTGTAGTACCTCCGGCGTATTAGCAACTGAGGTTTTGATCCGTTTAAGGTCTATGGTGTGGCTAGCATGTGGACCTGTTGGATTTAAAAGTATTTGGTCCGGGAGAGCGCAAAAAGAGACTTTCTGGGGGCGATGGTCACTGTCTCCCTTATCACCTAGGTTAAAGCCAAGAATGTTGTGAAAAAGAGGAAGAGAGACCAACGTATAATCTATTGTCGAGGTTATGTTGCCTGAGTTGAACGTGGCCATGGGTGGAGAATCTTCAGGAAACCTTCCATTTAGGACCCTCAAGCCCATATGTTCCAAGTCTTCCAACAGGTCCTTTGCTAACTTAGCGGTTTTACCTTGGCTGCTCCAAGTTTGATTTGGGATGTTCCAATGGTAAGACTGGGCCTGAATGTCACTGTTCAAGGATGACCCTAAAATACATTGGTTGAAGTCACCAGAGACAATTAAGTAAGGTGAGGTTTGCGTTGTCAAGACATGATGTATATAGTCCGTTAGACGCTTTGCCTCTTGTTTTTTCTTTTTTGGGTTGATGTAGGTGTTGATCAGCTGGACCTCTTTCTTGTTTCCCCCAAGATTTAATACCATCTCAACAGTATTTATGGATGGAGAATTGGAAGTGAGCACCTGTACATTCCCAACAGTTGAGATTTTAATGTAAGTTGCTAGTCCACCTGCCAAACGACCAAACGTACTTCTCCTTGTGGCTGGGGAATGATAGCAGGTATAGCCCTCTAAGTGAACCAGCTCCTCCAGCCATGTCTCCTGGAGAAGAATGATGTCAAACGATTTCACATATTGTAAAAAGTCGGTGTCCGCTGATTTGTTGTTAAGGCCGTTTAAGTTACACAAACATAACTCCAAACGTGGTATAGCCGGGCACAAGTCTGACTCTGTTAAGTGTCCTTGTCATTGGCGGTTATATGATGTATTGCATATTCTGAAGAGTCGGTCTTCTACTGTACTGTGGGGAATTACCTTCATGTACAGTGAAACAAGGACAGAGACTGTCAGTTGATTCCTTTGTGTTCTATTGCAGCTTCCCAGAGTGTTCTAAAGAATAACTAGTCGCTAACAGTCCTACTTATTACAAAGGTATGGCACACCTGAAGCCATCTTGATTGGAATAAAGTGGTGACTCTTAAAACATTTAATTTAAAAAGGAACAAAATGAGGGGGTATATTTTGCCATAGAAAGTATGAATAGTGCTGCAGAAAGAAAAATGAGGGCACATTTTGAGTGACTTCTGAAATCCTCTTCTATTTCATTAAAAAATTCTGACATGCAGTCTCTCAAGATGGCCACCAGAGACAAAAGAGCCCAAATGTAGCCCAAATATCACCCAGATGTAGCCCAAGTATAGCCCAATGACAGAATGTCCCAGAGTGTTCTAAAGAACAACTAGAGCGCTAACAGTCTTACTTATGACAAAAGTATGGCACACCAGAAGCCATCTTGATTGGAATGAAGTGGTAAGTCTGAAGACATTTAATTTAAAAAGGAACAAAATGAGGGGGTTCATTTTGCCATAGAAAGTCTGATTAGTGCTTCAGAAAAAAAAATGAGGGCACATTTTGAGTGACTTCTCAAATCCTCTTCTATTTCATTAAAAAATTCTGACATGCAGACTGAAACATGCACTTTAAAATACCAGCAGCAGACTTCCCTAGTGAGCAGTAGCTTTACTACAGTGATCTAATAAGCAACTAGAGTGCTAACATTCTGAATGTATGGAAAATGTGTGCCACATATGAATGCCTTCTTGATGGAATCAAACTAAACAAGCATTGAAAATGCAATAGATCTCGCCCTCGGTTAAGTTAAAGCCATTCTGTTTGTAATGAGGTGGCTTTTTAGCTTTGCTTTTATTAGTGTTTTTCAAACTTTCATGTAAATAACATGCATATGTATTCATATATGTATGCATGCATTTATATTTGTATTTTTATAGATGTGCAGTTTATATATGTTTATATATGTATATATATATATATATATACACATATATATATATAAATGCATATGCATATATATATATATATATATATATATATATATGTGTATATATGTGCACGTAGAGAGAGGTAGAAAGGTAGAGGTGTAGATGTAGAGGTAGAGAGGTAGAGGTAGAGAGGTAGAGGTAGAGAGGTAGAGAGGTAGAGACTAGTAGAGAGAGAAGTAGAGAGTGGTAGAGAGGTAGAGAGTAGAGAGTGAGTAATAGAGAGTAGAGAGTGAGTAGTAGAGAGCAGTAGAGAGCATAGCAGAGAGTGAGTAGTAGAGAGTAGTAGAGTGAAGAGTAGAGTGAGTAGTAGAGAGTAGTATGTCATTTGAGATGTCATCAGTGATGTCATCAGTGATGTCACTGACAATGTCATGAATAATGTAAAATGTGACATCATCAGCAGTGGATTACGTGCGCACGAGTTATAGTGAGTACAACTAACTATAACGGGGAAAATATACATATTCCCACCTATGGTTTTTCCAGTGAATACATATATATGTCGACAAGCAAATAAAACACCTTTAGAAGAACCGGATTTGTGGTCCGCGCTTTGTTTCCAAATCGTGTCTGCCAGCGAAATTGCAGCGCGTAAGAAACCAAGGTTATGATATATATATATATATATATATATATATATACAAGTCCACTTCCTCCGTTTCACCGGGACCTGTGACTGCGGTGCAAACCAGGGGCAGAGGGTGCCCTGTAAACAATGTCTTTCACCAAGCACAGCAGCCGCTGTGCGAATGCACTTCCAATCCAGTTTTTTCACAAAGTTTTCAACGAGATAGCGTGTGTGCTCAAATAGAATTTATTTCTTCATTTCGGTTCCAGCATGTAATACACGGAAAACATGGAACAAAAAACCCAACGCGTTTCGGCGATTTGACTCTCGCCTTGCTCACGGGTAACTCTTGTAACGAAAATGAAGCTTTTAAATAAAGTTGTTACAAAGGTGCACATGTGATCAGTGAATAGTAAGAATAGACAAAGGACGTGGACCTTGTAACTTTGGCGGCCATCTTATTATAGTATTATTAACAGACTGGTCAATTCAAAATTGTACATTCCCAGTGGATTCGTCAGCTGTTTCCAAATTATAAGTAGTTGTGTTGTGATAAAATATTCATAGTCATATTCATATCACCATAAAATGTATGATTGATGGGTAGGACCAAACAAATTACATAATGAACCGTAACTAAATTTAAAGCCAAGTGACTATAGACGTGGACCTTGTAACTATGGCGGCCATCTTATCATAGTATTATTAACAGGCTGGTCAATTCAAATTATACATTCCCAGCGGATTCGTCAGCTGTTTCCAAATTGTAAGTAGTTGTGTCGTGATAAAATATTATTAGTCATATTCATATCACCTTAAATGTATGATTGATGGGTAGGTCCAAACAAATTACATAATGAACCGTAACTAAATTCAAAGCCAAGTGACTATAGACCATATTTAAATAAAGTGTCCGTGCACCAGAGTGCAGATCACATAAATTCCAAGTGGATTATATAAGGCCCCTGCATCTCAAAGTTCTCCCAATGCCTGGACCTGTTTCTACGCTCATTAAAGGTAATCATTTCTTTTCTTCCCCTTTGGGATATGTAAGGCTAGTTTCCAAGTAGTCACGTGATTCTCACAACACAGGAATTCAACAATTATTGTCTTCAGATGACATATCTTCTTGATCCTGTACATCAGCAGAAAACAAAAAAGAGAGGGATACAGCCTGTCAGATTAGCAAATTCATGCCAAATATCAAAAATAAATGCCAAACTATGTCCAAAGCAGTTTCAATTATACATCCTCTGTCACTGTGATACCAATGTGTTTTAAAAACGTTAAAATGCAGTAGTTTTGCAGGGGTTAAGGACATGCAATGTGAGTCATCACTGTTGGTCAGTACCAGCATACTCAAGACAATATTGAAAACTCAATGAGATGAAACTCTACAAAAAAGGACGGAACATGATAGTATATCCTTTACTCTCCCAGGTGCCAAACCATTTCTTCCTCGGAGTTAAGGCCTCCTGGAATCAGGGTATCAAGATTTATAATGTACCTGTTCTCTAGCTGTCGTAGCTTGCGAATCTTGTCCCCCCCTCTTTTCATTTGTGGTAATTTATCCACCATAAAGAATTTTAGAAGGTTGCGATTCCCTCCATGTAGTTCCTCGAAATGTCGAGCAACAGGTGAGTTTTGTTCTTTGTTTTGGATTGCCCTCATATGTTGTAAAATCCGGGTCTTGGCAGGGAACATGGTGCTACCCACGTACTTTTTGGGACAGGGACATATAAGTATGTAAACACAGTATTCCGACAAGCACGTGAGATGTTTTTCAATGGCTTTCTCTTTGTCTTCTACCGGAAAGTATACTTTTTTTAACATTGGTGCTATACTTGCAGGCCTTGCACTTCATGCAAGTATAAAAGCCCTGAATTTTGGAGGTGGTGGATTTGGTCATGCTAACCTCATTTTGGCTTACCTTGCTTCTGAGTGTGTCTGCTCTGCGATAGGTGATACATGGCCTCTCCATAAGGATGTCATTAAGGGTTGGTTCTGTCCTAAGGACTTTCCAATGTTTGTACAAACTTTTTTGTACTTTCCATGACTTAGAGTGAAACGTGGAAATGAATCTGATAGTTTCATTTTCCTCGCTTCCACTTCTCTTTTCTGAGGTCAGTAGGGACAGATGACTAATCTTGCTTGCTTTGTCGAATGCACAGTCTATGACACTTTGTTTATAGCCTCTCTCCCTGAAACGTTCTTTCATACATTCCCTCTCTTTGGCAAAATCTGAGTCCCTGCTACAATTCCTCCGGGCCCGGAGGAATTCGCCAAAAGGAATACTCTCAATCAGAGCTCTTGGATGACTGCTTTCTGCATGGAGCAGAGTATTCCCTGCGGTTTTCTTGCGAAACAATTTCATCGCAAGTTTGCCTGCTGAGGCCTCCACAGATAGATCTAGGAAGACTGCCTTGGATTCACTGATCTTGCCTTCTAGGGTTAGATTGAGCTCATTTCTGTTGAGTTCTTTGATAAATAGTTCTGCCTTGTTGTTAGGACCCTCCCAGATGATAAACAGGTGGTCTATGTATCGCAGCCATACTTTCACATGGCTGCGATACAGAGTATCGGTCCTTGTTACTTGCTGCTCCCAGCTCGCCATGAATAGATTGGCGAAACTGGGAGCAAAACAAGTTCCCATCGCTGTCCCTTGACATTGGCAGTAGTACGTGTCATTGAACACAAAATAATTGTGCTCAAGACAGAACTGCATCATTTTGATGATCATTTCCGTATGCTCCAGATAAGAGATAGATCTTCTCTTCAGGAACATGCGGCATGCTTCAACACCATTGCTATGTCTTATGGACGTGTACAAACTGCACACGTCTAGTGTGATAAACAGGTAGTTGTCGTTCCATACAAAGTTTTTGAGTTTGTTGATAAAGTCCCTACTGTCTTTCAGATAAGATGGAGTTTCTTCTACAAAAGGGCGCAGGAAGTAGTCGATATATCTAGATGTGTTCTCCAGCAAAGAACCGATCAAGGAAACGATCGGTCTTCCTGGAGGATTTTTTGAATTCTTGTGCAGTTTTGGTAAGAGATATAAAACTGCTATCTTAGGATTGCGATTCAGAAGGAACGAATATTCATTCCATTCAATCAACCCTTGATCTTTTCAACATTTTAACATTTCAAAATATGTATTGTTCGTTTTCTCAATATTTTCAAATGAAGACACTTCATAGCAGTCTGCACAGTTCAATTGTCGCATACCTTCAGCAACATAGTTTTTTACATCCATAATAACCACTTATCAGATTGTCTTATGACAATAGAGGAATCATCTCGTAATGATTTTATGGCAATCTGTTCACATTTAGTCAGATTGTCCCCTGACCAATGTTTCTGTTTTGCCAAAGTTTTGAAATCCGCAATCATAAGGGATTCAAAAGTATCAATGCCACAGGTCGGTAAAGAAGGGTTAAATGTGGATTTAGACTTAAAGGAATTGGGACAGTTTAAGTTAGTGGTGAAGCCTAAAGTTTTGGCGTTAATTGATTAATTCACAGGGGTCCCCAATTCTAGGCATTTCAGCGTAATCAGGGATTCCACTTCAATAATGCTTTCGCTAGCTGGCTTGGTGCTAGATGGAGTGGAGGTAATGTTTTTTACCTTAAGTTTGTTCCATTTATGCAACCTCAATTTTCTAGTAAATTTAAAAAGGTCTATGCACTCCTGTGAATAGCAAAAGTTAGTGGTAGGGCAAAAGGAAAGACCAAATTGAAGTACCTCATGCTCACTTTTGGATAGAGAGCGGGATGACAGGTTGATCACATTTTGTTGATTCATTTTCCTCTTCTTTTTTGGCCCCGTGTTTCTACTCCCATAGGGGTTGTATTTCCTCTTGCAGCTTCCGCCCCGCCTTTCTTGTGACTGGACTTGGTAGCGTCTATATATATATATATATCTGTGTATTCACTGAAAAAACCATAGGTTTCACACATGTTATAGTTAGGAATTAGCAAACACAAAACCTTGCAAATTCATTGAAAAAACCATAGGTTTCACATGTTATGGTTCGCTGAACATTTCTCTCATACAAAACCTTTGAAATTCCATAGTTATAGTTAGCTCTGCAAACTATAACTTGCGCACCCGCAATGCACTGCTGATGACGTCACATATTACATCACTCATGACATGGTCAGTGACATCACTCATGACATCACTGATGACATCTCATATGAAATCCCTGTTTACATCATCCAGTGAATTTGTGTCTTTCTGAAATATTTTTTTTATATATGTATATCTAAAGGTCGATTGAAGAATAAATGGGTAAATTAGTGTCTAAATGGATTTTTTTTGTAAAATTGATTGTATAACTGACTTATTAAGTATATCTTAGTGAATAGGTGTACTAGCGAGTAATCTTTAAATATTTAAATAACTGTATCAGTGTCTCACTTTGTATATAAGTGGCTGCATGGGTTGGTGAGTAGCTGCATGAGTGTGTATATGGGACATTAGTTGGTTTTTTGAGTACCAAAATGAGTGTTTGTACGGTTCGGTGGGGAGTATTTCTTAGCGCACAGATGCATGAATGACTGACTCACTGTTTTTATGTGTTTTGAAGACAGCAAGTGTGCAGGACTGTATGGGTGGATGAGTGTTTGTATGGGTGTGTTAGTGAGTGAATGACTGTCTCAATAGTATCTTTATGAGTAACTACATATGTTTTAAACTAGTATATGTGAGTATTGATGTATAGAAGTGAGTATATCTGAGAGTGACAGATTCTAAGACTTCCTTTATGAATAAGTATGTGTTTCTATAAGTGATTGTTTAGGATAGTAAGTATGTCTACGATTCTGTATAAGTTAATGTAGTGGTGGCCGTATAGCTTTATATGCAAGTAAATGGATGTGTGAGTATGTGTGTGACTAACTCTATAGATGAGTGTCGGTGTATAACAGGATATATAGGTGCATGAGTACATATGATAAGTCACTGCATATATGAGTGACTATATAGAACTGTTGGTGAATGAGTGGATGTGTATGTAGATTTTGGGATTATCAATAGGTTGTTCTAACTGGAATTGGTATCTCCATTTTTTTTATTTTAGTTTCTATTTGTGATCGTGTGTATCAAAGGTTATATTACCGTAAGAGGAGGTGTGCCACAAGGATGATGTCATCAGTGATGTCATCAGGGATGTCATTTGAGATGTCATCAGTGATGTCATGAGTGATGTCACTGACCATGTCATGAGTGATGTAATATGTGATGTCATCAGCAGTGCATTGCGGGCGCCCAAGTTTTAGTTAGCTAAGCTAACTATAACAGAGGAATTTCAAAGGTTTTGTATGAGAGAAATGTTCAGCTAACTATACCATGTGAAACCTATGGTTTTTTCAATGAATGTGTAAGGTTTTTTTAAATGCTAATTCCTAACTATAACGTGTGTGAAACCTCTGTTTTTTTTCATTGAATTTCATAGGATTTGTAAATGATAATTTATAAATGTATTAATTATTATGTCTTTCTTTTTATACTAATTTCTTATATTTTTAATATAAATATTTATATTTATTGAATTTTTTAGATTATATTTCATATTGTTATTATAAAGTAATAACAAAATTAAATTGCAAATTAACTTTTGGTTGAATTATTGCTTGACGTCGGTTGCAAGTATAACACAGTTCCAGCTATTCTCTTGGGGCCCAATGCTCACAATGCTGTATCAATCCTTACACCTGCTTCAAGCATGTGCAAGGTTTTGACGCAGCATAAGCTCAAAAGTCACTGAATAAAATGTTATACATTTCACCTAGTCACTTTTAGGAGGCCTTGCTGCACCCCCTTCTGCACAAGAAAGCCTCTTCTGGCGCAGCGCTATACAATGTAATACACCCTCCAGATGCGTCACATTGGTAATAGTACACACCATGGCACATCTTTTGCACCACCGCTGTGTCACAAAAGTGACGCAACGGCTGTGTAAAAGAGGCACAAGGGGATTGTAAATCCGCCCCTAACACATATAAATTCACCCAGGCACTTTCACCATCAACGCAAATTGAAGCATAGACTTGTAACATATTTATATACATATGATACATTCAAGTGCTTCGGACATACTACAGTATACTATAGATAAACACCTTATAGATTTATGCTGTAGCAGTTTCCTATAGTTCTGTACTTTCACATTCTCCATACACTAGTAACATATTCATTCATTCCTTTATGAACTACACATTCATTCTGAAAAACTTTTACACACTAACATAGAAATATAGTTATTTCCTTGACCAGTGAAGGTAGTTCTAAAAAGAACAGTTTTTTTTGTTTTGTATTTTTTTTTGTGTTTTCTCAACAAATTCCAAGCGGAACAATAGAATGAAAAAAAGAACAACTAATGTTGAGGACAGCAATTATCCTGCATCCTGCGTTTCATCAAGTCTATAGACTGTTCCCCTTAACACAAAAGTTCATCGCAATAAATGCATAGAATTTTAACTTTAGCAAAGTCATAATCAATATGTGGGTGTGGACTGCTTGCTGAAAATGCTGCTGCCGCAGTTCATGTGCTTGGTGCAGAAGCAGGCGGGTTCTCGTGCAACCTACGTCTTGCAGCTCGTACAAAGTTCTTGGAGTGCAAGTTCTTCACGTGTCGCACCATATTTGCTGTGCCAAAGGAGTATTTTTTACATGGATCACCCCTTGAAAGAGTTGTTTCGCAAATTTTACAGGTTACTTTTTGAGCATTAACCTTTTTTTGACCTTCTGGAAAAGTGAAAAACTTTCAAATTAGAGCTTCTTTCCTCTTCTTTGGAGGTTCTTCAGGAATAAAATCTCCCTCTGAAGAACTGCTGGAACATGACTCCATTCCTCTTATTATGGTAATCTTCATTCTGTTTGATAAGATTCTTAGAACAAATGCTTCTTCTTAGAAAGTCAAAGTCGAATAATTATTATGTGACGGAACTTTTAACAATAGAAAAAGTTATGAACCAATCAAATCTCTCCTTTTCAAGTCACATGGCTATGCGTACGCTTATGATGTGCTTGTGCAGCTCTTTCAATACGAGTACCGCGATCTGTGTAATTCTTTTTAAAAGTAATATATGATTATTACAAGTATTAAAAAACATTTATAGTTATCCCGAATGTCTGCCCTTAGTATGTACATTAAATACATACATGTTTTAAACCAAGTAGAAACATTGCCCCCTTTCGCATACAGAACGCCGTACATGACGTCACACCGAAGCTTTAATGCGACGCGTAACGTCAACGCATATTCGTACCCTATGCCCGGGTACACGCTGAGTATGATAAGCAGTACAAACTATGGTGCGATCACCCTCTCAGTGACAAATCAGAGCTCAGGGTGCGCTAAGGAGAATGATTAGAAGTGCCGATTCATTGCAGATCCGATTCTGGGCCTGCCTCCGCGTACATTATAACACCGCCCCAATCTCTCTCTGTTGTTAATTGTTAGTGCACACACTCATAATTACACATGCACGGTGCACGCCCACCCACACTACCCACATGCCACCACCTAGCATGCTTGCTATCATTTAGCCTGCAAACCAATACATTACCCAATGGCATGTCCCCCAGGGCCATCATTCTTGCAGACCGCGAAAACGCTACCAATGACGGCCCTGGGCTTGGTTTGGTCAGCCCCCGCGGTTCCCATATAATGCGGACACTGACGTGAGCGCGCTCTCTTTTGCCTGACTCTGCTGCGGTGACAGACAGATTGACGAAAAGACCCCAGACTCAGCAAAACCGCAGCCTTTCAAGACACAACAAAAGACGACAGAAGCAAAGGGAAGAGAAGACGTCACAACATCAGCCTCCACTGTAAATTGTATATGCACAGAGGCCTAGATCAACAAATCCTTCATAGGAATGCATTAGAAATAATTTGGCATAACGGGTGTTAGTAACACAGTAGGCATTTCCATATAGACACCACTTGAATGCGGCACTATAACAAGTAAAATGTACCAGGTACACTGCACTCGTGAAACTGTAGTGTAACTTTTATTTATGAATGGAGAGAGGGCCATATTATCAAACCTTGGCAACAAAATGATTGCCACTTTATCAGCAGCAAACTGCCGCTAGAGTGGCCATAATAGGTTTGATAATATGCTCTATTGAATTCCAATCGAAGCTGATGTTAGATGTGAAGGACATCTAACATGAGCTTCGATTGGAATTCCATAGAGCATATTATCAAACCCAATATCGCCACTTTAGCGACACTTTCCTGCCGATAAAGTGGCAATAATTTTGTCACCCAGGCTTCATATTATGGCCCAGAGTGCGTACTGTACAGCAGCTTCTCTGCAAAATCTATAATTACTTCCGAGCAGTGACAAAAGATAGCTTACAACAGTCTGAAAAACAGATCCACAACCTTATTACGCCACTTTTGAGTCACTTTTAACATGGGTAAAGTGATGCAAGGAGCAGGTAAATCTACATCTCACTTTTCAGTAAAACATCTCAACTCCAGACTCTGCGACACAGTTTTAATGTTGTTTTCTCTCTCTTTCTCTCTCTCACTCTCTGTGACATCATTTCTCTTTCTCTCTTAAACTTAGACACTGCTGTCTGCTTGGACGTGTAGAAGAATTGTTGAAGAGAAGTTGTGAAGTCTACTTCTGTATGTGTTTGGCCGCAAGGTTTATACAACGGTAAGCACAGAGGCCTAGATCTACAAATCCTTCATAGGAATGCATAAGAAATAATTCAGCATAATGGGCGTTAGTAACGCAGTAGGCACTTCCATATAGACACCACTTGAAGGCGGCAATATAACAAGTAAAATGTACCAGGTACACCGCACTCGTAAAACTGTAGTGTTAGCTTTATTTGTGAAACGAGAGAGGGCCATATTATCAAGCCTTGGTGACAAAATTATCGCCACTTTATCGGCAGCAGGCTGCCGCTAAAGTGGCTATAATAGGTTTGATAATATGCTCTATTCAATTCCAATCAAAGCTCATGTTAGATGTGAAGGACATCTAACATGAGCTTCGATTGGAATTCCTTAGAGCATATTATCAAACCCATTATCGCCACTTTAGCGACACTTTCCTGCCGATAAAGTGGCGATAATTTTGTCGCCCAGGCTTGATATCATGACCCAGAGTGCGTAGTGTACAGCACCTTCTCTATAAAATCTATAATTACCTCCGAGCAATGACAACAGTCTGACAAACAGATCCACAATCTTATTACGCCACTTTTGATTCGCTTTTAACATGGGTAAAGTGATGCAAGGACCTAGTAAATCTACATCTCACTTTTTAAGAAAAATCTCAACTCCAGACTCTGCGACACAGTTTTAATGTTGTTTTCTCTCTCTTTCTCTTTCTCACTGTCTGTGACATCATTTCTCTCTCTCTCTTAAACTTAGACACTGCTGTCTTGAACGTGGAGACGTGAAGAAGAATTGTTCAGAATAAGTTGTTACACCAACTGCCTGAAATGTTTACCCGCAAAGCTTATACAACGGTAAGCACAGAGGCCTAGATGTACAAAGCCTTCATAGGAATTCATTAAAAGTAAGTCACCATAAAGGGCGTAAGTAACACAGTAGGCACTTCCATATAAACACCACTTGAACGCGGCACTGTAACAGAACTGGAATGTACAAGTCACACTGCACACGTAAAACCGTAGAGTTACCAAAACTTGTAGGGACATAGTATCAAGAACGGCCATAAAATAATCGCCGTTTCAGCAGCAGGAAATTTGGGCTTGATAATATGCCCTACTGAATTCCCATAGTAGCCCAGGTTAACACCAGAACCATATTGGAATTCACAGCAGCATATTATCAAACCCATTATCGCCGCTTTGGCGGCAGTTTCCTGCCGCTCAAACGGCGATAATTTTATCGCCGTTCTTGATAATTTGCCCCATAATGCTTCAGCTAATTTACTCACATCTACATAATTTTAAACTCTAATTTTCTTTTTTCTTTTGCAGATTACCAATCAGACACTTTTGGAATCCATTTTCACAATTTGTTTATAACATTGTTTAAGTTATTTTTCCAGTTATAATATAGTTATAATTGAGTTTCATTTATATTTATTTTTTAATAAAAGTTAATTAAAAAAAACGACATACCTCTTTTAATTTGTGGGGGAAAGGTATGACGGCCCACAATAAAAATAATGTTGAAATACTATAGTAAGATATTCAAGACTAGAATTGAAAACTACTGAGTTCTAACTAACAGATATAATAAAAACAACAGTGAGAAACTACGAAAATGACGATGGACGGAGCACTACCTTTCAAATAAATATATAAAAAATATGACTATTAATACTGCACAAAAGTACAGCAGCGGATGACACACACAAACCGAGAAAAGAAAGCGAAAGATTTACTAACTGATACAAAGAAAGGTTTGCTTGTTGAACTTGAAGAAAAAGAAAACGTGGGCTTCGAAACGACACTGAGCATGCAAAGAGAGTACAACTGCTACACCAAAAAAAAGGAAAGCTTTACATACTGTCATGGAAATGAAGGAGCATATTATCAACAAAAGGCGATACATTATCACCGCTTTTATCGACAGGAAACTGCAGATAAAGGGGCGATAATGGGCTGGATAACAGGCCCCCTGTAACTTCCCATAGCAGCCCAGGTTCTGGTATTAACCTGGGCTTCTATGGTTATTCAAAAGGGCATATTATCAAGCCCATTTTTGCCACTGTATCGGCAGTTTCGTGCCAATAAAAACAACGATAATGTATCGCATTTTGTGGATAATGACTCATTGCTCTTTTTTTTACCAGTAAATTTAGGTGCAAATTATCAAAGACCGGTGTTACAATTATCGCCGTTTTATTGGCAAGAAACTGCTGATAAAACGGTGATAATGACCATGATAATAAGGCTTTGTTATTTCCCATAGAAGCCCATGTTAACACCACAACATACACTTCTATGGCAATTAACAAGGGCGTAATATCAAGCCCACCCTCCCAACATTAATAAAAAACTATAGGCCCTGGTAAATTCCCATAGCAGCCCAAGTTCTGATGTTAACCTAGGCTGCCATGGTTATTCACAACGGCATATTATCAAGCCCATTATCGCCACTTTAACTGCAGTTTCCTGGCAATAAAAGCGAAAATAATATATCGCCTATTGTTGATAGTATGGCCCATTGCTCTTTTTTTTATGAGTAAACTTAGGTGCATATTATCAAGGACCGGTGTTAAAATTATCGCTGTTTTATTGGCAGGAAACTGCCGATAAAGCGGCGATAATGAGCTTCATAAAACGGCCTTGTTATTTCCCATAGAAGCCCATGTTAACACCAGAACATAGGCTTCTATGGGAATTTACAAGGATGTATTATCAAGCCCACCCTCCCAACATTAATAAAAAACTCCAGACAATGCAGGTACCCGGAGATGGAAGGTAATTTTACATATCACTGCCCCAGAAATGTGGCATTCCTCGTGACTTATACGGGGAGAGAGAGAGGGAGCTCAAAACATATATTTTTTTAAAAGACCCGAGGGGTGCCACTCACTGAGACTGCGGGGAGTAGGACCGTACCCCCCCCGCATACTTCAACATAAAATCAGAGGAGTGCCATTTCCCAGTGCTCAGGGCACCTTACAAGCCCCCATTATGCAGAAAAATTGCCCCCGTAATTTTCCCCCCCGGGTCCTAATGAATAAAACGGACTTCTACTTTTTGTCACCTTTTCCACCGCGTACAAGTACTGTACGAGTACCCTGCTTTTTAAATAAAAAAATAAAAAAAGTTGAGCCTAAAGATCCATGTACCACCCCTGACCAAGACTAAAGATTATGGGCTCGGAATGTTTCTACTCTGCCCCGTTTCCTTATTTCTCAACTTTGTTTTACTATTTTCTTGTGACTCTGCTCTCCCGACAAACAACATGGCTGCCAACACTTCCTGGTTTGGAGTATTGACAGCCAATCAGCATGCAGCTCCTGCTCGTAATTGTACGTATTTCCATATACGTACGCCGTGATTTTTCTTAAAAAAATAAAAATAGAACCTAAACATCCATGTACGACCCCCTGAGCAAGCCTAGAGGGTCAGAACGTCTCCACCAACCCCTTCCCTTATTTCTCAAATTTGTTTTACTGTTTTCTTGTGACTCAGTTCTAGCAAGGCACAAGATGGCCGCCAACACTTCCTGGTTTTGAGTGTTGACAGACAGTTCACAGCCAATCAACATGCAGCTCACGCTCGTAATTGAACAGATTTCAGCACGCGTACTGAACTCCGTCTCTCGATATCGCTATGATTTTACTTGCAATTTTCTCAAACTACTGAACGGATTTACACCATTTAACAAAAAGCACAATCTGCTAACAGAACTCTACCTTTCTGCCAAATTTCATGTAATTCTGTTCAGCCGTTTGGGCTGTAGCCCTCGCTAAAGGCCCCTATGGAAAATTGCATGGGGAAAACACTTTTTGGGACCCCCGTTTTTCTCGGCCCCTGCTTAACAAATCACCCCCAAACTTTCAGGGAAGGAGCAGAACCAAGCAGGCCATTTTCTTTTAGAGATTTGCGAAGATTCGTCCACCGGCGCCAAAGTTATTCCAAATAGAATGGTGTGGATTTCCTATGGAAACTAGGTCATAACTATAACTACCTACTGGCGACTGCCAGTAGGTAATATGTAAATCAAGATCACTTTTGAAAAATACGCCACACTCCTTTTTTAATGACTTCTCATCTCTCTTCCTTCGCATTTCGAGCTGCACACAGCTCTTGATCACAGTAGTAATACAAGTCTGTTTTTTATTTCACCTAATTTATACCAAGTCATCACAATCACCCATAATGAGGCATTTTGGGCTTGGTAGTTTACAAACTAGCTCACAATCTTAATATCGTTGCTCTGCCAAAAGAATAGGCCTGAGTGTGTGACACCAGTGTTATGTGAATTATTTGAATTATAAACTGGTCTAAGTGGACATTTCAATTTACATAAGTCCTAGATGGTGAATCAATCACAGAAGGTGACAGACGTATTGCTCGATCGCTAATACACGCATGTCACTGGGCTCAGAGCACTGGGTGATCCCAATCAGGTAAGTCTCCTTAAGTATTGACTCATCTGATTGGGACAAATGAGTTTATCAATTTCAATGGGAGTGCGGCGTATTTTTCAAAAGCTGTGTTGATTAATGATTGCGAGACCAAGCCCTTTTCTCACCGCCCGCACCAGCTACAAGCTGTTACCCGCGCAAGGACTATTGTTGTACATATATAGTTTTCAACTCTTTTTTTGCCAGCATACATGCGGGCAGCAAAAGAGAGGAAAATATTGCTCCCTACGTGAATTTGAGTGTAACATTTAGTGCAGAGCTGCAGAATTGCACATCCATAATATATATGCAGATATTAACAATGTACTATTAACCTGTTCTTCCACTATTGATCAATACAAACATTACAAACTGAAATCAACTTTGCTTATTATCAGAGTAGGCCCTATAAATTTGTTGACAGACCCTTGGTGTAAGTTACCAGTACGTACGTGATTCATGGTGGTTTTGCTGTATGGTGGATTACTTGATGGAGACGTTGGTATTTTTACAAGAAGAGAGACTGAAGAATAGCTTAGCTTTGTCATGGAAGGGGTGTCAGACGCTCGACCTAATACATCTGTTGCTGAGCGTGGGGGAGGGCGTGCAAGGCCGGGACAACCAACGGAGTAATCAAAGCCTGCAGCCCCAATTTGGGTCTGGCTAATGGAGAAAATGGCCGGGATTGCTGCAACATGGATTAATTCTGCAAGAAGGTGTAGTTGTGTTTCTTTTGGTGGAGTTTTGATTGTACATATGTTAAGTAATTCTGCCATTCTGGGAGGGTTAGTACTTGCAGCATGGTATGAATGCTCTACAATCAGTGCTTTCCTACGATCTTAGAGATATGTGAGTGTGTGTACTACAAGTGGTAAGATCAGCTATAATGGAGATATTTAATTTTGCAATTCTAAAGAAAGGTTAAAGATAATAGCCAGGTTGAATTCACTTGAAATTCCTCAGAAATACTTATCTTCGAATCAAGAACATGGAATTCGACAATGGCTCACCCTATGTCAAGTGAACCTTTTACCTCTAAATGACCTACCAGCAAACTGGTCTCATTGCAAGAAAAATAATTTTTGTGAGTTGGGCATTCAGAACTTGGATCATGTCTTGTTTGTCTTCCCTAGAAACATAAAAACAGGAGTAAACCTGTTAACCCAGTCCAGACCCGGGTACAGTATACAAACAAAGAACAATGTCCAACTGGAAGTTATTTCACATGGCAAATTCAGAAACAGATTTAATCATAAGGAAGAATGGAAATAAGGGAGACACAAAGAAATTAGAGGAAAAAAAAGGTTCTTATTTGAAGTATTGTTTAGTATGGACGTACACTTGTGCCATTTGTTTTGGTAGAGGTTTTATTTTAGACGTTGTTGCTGCTTATTTGTCTTAATGCTGTGAACCTTTATTACTATCTCACTCATCAGAGTAATTGACAATATCCATTTATGTTATGTAAGGGAAAATCTAAGACTAGCTATGAACAATTTCGATATTTATAAATGGACAGAGAAATTAATTGACCTTATCTTTGAATATATTTATTATGTAATAATCGTTTGTATATTTTATGTGGACCTCCTTGGAGATCCAAATCTTTAATAAATATTGAATTACAAGAGTGTGTTTGGGGGTAGGTGTGACTTTCATGACATGGCCAGTCTACTTTTGGCCAGGCTAAGTGCCAAATCCAGAAATGTGTTGATATTTTTCATCCCGGTGGTGCGGTTGGTAATTCCCAGCAAGAAGTGTAGCCCATGAGTTGTCACTGAGGTCTAGGTGCCTTCTGATAAAGGGGCTGCCACCTCTAAGCATGGGCGAAAAATCCGTTCCGCTCGCAGATTTTGCGGATTTTCGGTAAATTCGCAATCCGCGAACTCTCGCGAATTTACTGAAAATCCGCAAATTCGCACGCAGCGGATTTTTTTTCTTGGTGATACAATATTGCGGCGTTCACATACCGTCATTCAGCGATTGCCGAGTTGTTTTTTTCCATATTTTGCGAGTGCTGCGCCATTTTGGATCTTGCTGCGGGATCCGCATCGTGAGAGTTCGCAATTGCGAACACGTAGATGCGGCGGGCAGATCTCGCACTCGCGAAATGCAGAATTTGAAATTCTGCACAAGAAATCCACCAGCAAGCAGCATAAACCTTCTGAAAATGATGATTTTTATCAGAATAACTCCTCAGGTTGAAATTTGCCTGCACTTTTTTTGCAAGGAGTCCATTTTGGGGGTGGGGGGGGTGGGAGGAAGGAAGTGCCCCACAGTCTCCAACTTCCTGTTCCTGTCCAGCAGGCTCCTCCCAGTGCTTTCTTCATGTGCTGGTCACTTTCATTCGGATTCTTGACCTGGAAGGATTACTTTTTGTGGATGCTGCTTGATATTTGGATTTGAGGCCTTTTTGACTTTCTTTGGATCACTTTTGGATTAGAAATTTCACAAGTAAGTTTGTTTGGGGCATTACAGTTGCTGCAACTACAATTTTGGAATTTTCGATTTTTGGGCTGTTGTTGTGGCCTTTTGCCCAGGGGTAGTGAGTGGTGCATGGGCCTAGTCTTTCTGTGGGGTGTTTTGAATTTAAACATCATGGAGGGCATGGATGGCATGGGATTGTGCTGATTTTTCTGTGTTTTTCGATTTTTTGGGCTGTTGTTGTGGCCTTTTGACCAGGGGTAGCGAGTGGTGCATGGGCCTAGTCCTTCTGTGGGGTGGCTTGAATTTAAACATCATGGAGGGCATGGATGTCATGGGAATGTGCTGATTTTTCTGTGTTTTTCGATTTTTGGGGTGTTCATGGGGACAGGCCATGTTGGTGGGGGCCATTTTGAGTGCTGGTACAGGCAGGCCCTGGCCATGTGCTGGGAGGCAAGTGGCCATTTTGAATGCAGGCAGTGTTCTTAGGCCTGCAACCATTTTGCCTAGCTTTCAACCATTATGCCCAGGGGTAGTGAGTGGTGCATGGGCCTAGTCTTTCTGTGGGGTGTCTTGAATTTAAACATCATGGAGGGCATGGATGGCATGGGATTATGCAGATTTTTCTGTTTTTTTTATTTTTTGGGCTGTTGTTGTGGCCTTTTGACCAGGGGTAGTGAGTGGTGCATGGGCCTAGTCTTTATGTGGGGTGTCTTGAATTTAAACATCATGGAGGGCATGAATGGCATGGGATTGTGCTGATTTTTCTGTGTTTTTCGATTTTTGGGCTGTTGTTGTGGCCTGTTGACCAGGGGTAGTGAGTGGTGCATGGGCCTAGTCTTTCTGTGGGGTGTCTTGAATTTAAACATCATGGAGGGCATGGATGGCATGGGATTGTGCTGATTTTTCTGTGTTTTTCGATTTTTTGGGGTGTTCATGGGGACAGGCCATGTGGGTGGGGGCCATTTTGAGTGCTGGTACAGCAAGGCCCTGTCCATGTGCTGGGAGGCAAGTGGCCATTTTGAATGCAGGCAGTGTTCTTAGGCCTGCAACCATTTTGCCTAGCTTTCAACCATTATGCCCAGGGGTAGTGAGTGGTGCATGGGCCTAGTCTTTCTGTGGGGTGTCTTGCATTTAAACATCATGGAGGCAATGGATGGCATGGGATTGTGCTGATGTTTGTGAGGTTTTCGACTTTTTGGGCTGTTGTTATGGCCTTTTGACCAGGGGTAGTGAGTGGTGCATGGGCCTAGTCTTTCTGTGGGGTGTCTTGAATTTAAACATCATGGAGGGCATGGATGGCATGGGATTGTGCTGATATTTCTGTGTTTTTCGATTTTTTGGGCTGTTGTTGTGGCCTTTTGACCAGGGGTAGTGAGTGGTGCATGGGCCTAGACTTTCTTTGGGGTGTCTTGAAATTAAACATCATGGAGGGCATGGATGGCATGGGATTGTGCTGATTTTTCTGTGTTCTTCGATTTTTGGGCTGTTGTTGCGGCCTTTTGACCAAGGGTAGTGAGTGGTGCATGGGCCTAGTCTTTCTGTGGGGTGTCTAGAATTTAAACATCATGGAGGGCATGGATGGCATGGAATTGTGCTGTTTTTTCTGTGTTTTTTGATTTTTTGGGATGTTCATGGGGACAGGCCCTGTGGGTGGGGGCCATTTTGAGTGCTGGTACAGGCAGGCCCTGGCCATGTGCTGGGAGGCAAGTGGCCATTTTGAAGGCAGGCAGTGTTCTTAGGTCTGCAACCATTTTGCCTAGCTGTCAACCATTATGCCCAGGGGTAGTGAGTGGTGCATGGGCCTAGTCTTTCTGTGGGGTGTCTTGAATTTAAACATCTTTGAGGGCATGGATGGCATGGGATTGTGCTGATTTTTGTGTGGTTTTCGAGTTTTTGGGGTGTATAACTGAACTGATGTTCCTCTATCTTCCATTGCTTTTAGGTGCACAAGACTCAAGAGAACCACCAGTGCCAGGAAGAAGTCCTGCAGCACTGTGTGTGTGCAGCATAACGTCACGCGACGTCACGTCTGGCCACAGACAGCTCTGCAACTCGTGCAACTGCGGCCTGCTGTTCTGACCTCTGAAGAAGATGACCCCAAAAAAAGTTCCCCGTAGCTCCTCTAGCAAGAAAATTGCCAGTAAGGAACAGAAGAAGCAAGTTACCAAGGAGACTGGTGTGCCGCCCGCCACAATTTTTGGGAGTAAAAAAAAAGTACGCCTGCAGCAGCAGCAGGATCTGCTGGGGACCAAGCTGGGAGCAGCACCCCCACTCCACTGGGCTCAGTGCCACCACCACCACACCAACTTAAGTCCAAGCCCTTGAGTCCTGCAGAGGCACTTAGTCTAGTTGTTCAATCACCATCGACCAGTGATGTTGGCTTATTGCAAGAAAGTAGCAGCAATGTCCCTCAATCAACACAGGTTGTTGTAACTCATCTGACGAGTGTTGAACAACCACAGCCGCAACAACAACCACATGTGCAAGTACAAGCCCAAGTACTTGTGGAAGGAGAGGCAGCGCAAGGAGATGCGCAAGCAGAGGTGCATGGAGGGTCACAAGTGGCCACAATTGTTGTTCCTCCCGAAGTAGGGGCACATCAGGAAATCGACAATCAAGCCAAGGTATCATTTGAGGAAGCCACTCCTCCTGATGATTCATTGTCTTCCAGATCCCCAGCAAGGAAAAGATCAAGGGTGGTGTCTACATCTTCTTCAAGCCCACCTCCTTCTGATGATACGGATCAAACTTGGGAACCACCACCGCCTTATGAGAGTGAGGCACACCATGATCTGACAAAGGTAGTTAAGCGTAAAAGGAAGGTTGTCGAAAGTCTCATAGGTATGGAGTGTGATGAGGCTCAACAAGAAGTGGCGGATACTCCTGCTGATGAAGACTCTCACGACGACGACGCAGTCATCATAGGCTACACTCCAGCCTTAGAGGGCATGCAGCAAACAGACATTTTGACCCTAGCCCGAGAAGCTGCTGAGCGTGATGATGATGTTGTCGACGAGGAGGCAATGGAAACACCACAATCATTGGAGTTCACTAGTACACCAGCACCTACCGCTTCCATATTTCTTCCTCGCCAGAAAGGACCTCCATCCACCTCGACCTCAATTAGTGGTGGTGGAAATGCACAACGTAGTAAAGTTCGGCAATCCACATCCTCCACTTCATCTGGCATTAGCAGCATGACCACCACCAGTGTCGCCGCCTCCTCCGGCCCCCACAGACTTTTCAAATCCGCAGTTTGGGACTTCTTTAGTGTTTTCCCAAAAAAGGAAATCTTTGCCATTTGTAGCATTTGTAAGCATGCAGTTTGTCGTGGTAAGTTTGGTACCAACTATGGTACCGGAGGCCAGAGAGTTCATCTTAAGAGACAGCACGCTGTCCAATGGTTTGCGCACCTAAAGGAGATCAAGGAAGCCCAAATTGCAAGTCAAGAAAACGTTGATGTTTCATCTGATGATGACGAGGAGGAAGAAGTGTCAAACACTTCACTTACACCCAGTCAGCAGCACACCCCCTGTGAGCCACACTAAGAGTGTGGGAGAGAGTGAGACACCAATGCAAAAAAGTTCATCAGCGAGCGTAACTGGGTCGAAGAAGTCAGCATCATCATCATCCCGTAAAAGCATGGTACAGGCCAACATTAGAACCATGTTGTTTTCAGACGCGCCATATGATTGCAACCACCCACTGACGCGTCTGTATCACACTAAACTGGCTAAAATGCTAGCTCTGGACCTTCTCCCTTTTTCTTTTGTAGAAGGGGTTGGTTTTCTAGAATTAGTTGCAGCGCTCTGCCCTAAATTGAAGGTTCCTAGCCGGTTCTATATTGCCAGAGTTGCGGTTCCAGCACTACATGAAGATGTGCTGGAGGTAATTGGGGCAGCTTTGCAGAAGAGTGCTGTTCACACTATACATCTGAAAACAGACATGTGGACCAGTGGCGCAGGCGCTGATTACATGTGCATCACTGCACACTGGGTCTCTTTTTCAGGGGTTAAAGCAAAGCTAAACGCAGGTGTTGACCCGGACCAAGTTTTTAAAGCTGCTCGTAAACATGCAACACTAGCCATGTTTGGCTTGGAGAAACGTCATACAGCAGAAAAATTTTTGAATGAGTTTAACACAAAGGTCTTTCACTGGCTGTCCCCAAAAAAACGCCAGATTGGTTATGTTTCCACGGATAATGGCGCCAATGTAGTTAAGGCCATGGATCTGGGTCACTATTTCAGAGTGCCGCACTGTATAAACCTGGTTGTTAAAAAATTCTTGAGTGATGAAGACAGTCCAGCGTGCGAGTTTGTGGCCACCTGCCGAAGAATGTGCAACCATTTCAGCCATTCTTTTAAGGCCCGGAAGCATCTGAGGAGCCTGCTACATGAACGTCGAATGCCAGTGAAAGCACTCATCCAGGAGGTGCCAACACGTTGGAACTCAACCTTCTACATGCTTGAGCGTCTGTATGAGCAGTATACAGTACTCAATCACTATTTCTTAACACTGGGTACAGCTCAGAAGGACCTGAGGTTAGATGCAGCGCAATGGAACCTAATCAAAAGCCTGACAGACATGCTCCGTCCTTTTGAGGTCTTCACGCGTGCAGTCAGCAAGGAGGACTGTAATTTGGGAAAAGCTATCCCATTGTTGCGCATGCTGGAGCACCAACTGAAGGCGGTGTCTTCTATGTTTCAAAAAGATAAAAAAAAGCAAGACGCTTTTGTTTTGGCGGAGAAATTATTAGAGCGCCTACTTGGCGATGAACGTCTTAAAATGATCCACTCAGAACAGCATTACATTTGTGCTACTATTCTGGATCCACACTACAAAAAGGCGCTGGCAGGCCGAGCATTCTTTCCTTTAGATGATGAAGGTGTTACAAAGTACAAACATTGGCTAGCCTTGTCAGCCATGAGGTTTGAAAGAGAACGGCAGCAAATTGAAGGAAAAGGCAGTACATCAGCATCAGCAGGCCATCCCCAGTCAAAAGAATCCACTTCTGTTCCTGTGGCTGTGGCACAAGTGACCTCTTAGCCGTTAAAGACACCGGCAACCGGATCATCTGCACCAGACACAACAGTAACATTGGGTGAAGAAGAGGATTGGCTGACTTGGCTTGGGTTTGGTTCTCAAAAGGTCCCAGCAAAAAGTAAGCAAAGTGGAGGAACCTTGGAGAACGTTGGATCGATGGCGCAGGACTATCTGAATGACTCAACAGAGGTCTGTGTTAATTCTGACCTATTGGCGTATTGGCATGGGAAAAAAGAATTGTGGGCACAGCTCTCCAACCTGGCTATAAACTACTTGTCTTGCCCACTCGCAAGTGTGTCTTCTGAACGTGTTTTCAGTGCTGCTGGTGGCATTGTAACTCCCAAAGGGACCCGCCTCTCGCACAAAAATGTGGAGAGGTTAACAATGAACAAGATGAATCAGCACCTCATACCACCAGATTACAAAGTACGAGAACAAACGCCGGATGAAGACGAGGAGGACAGCAACTTAGATGAGGGAATTTCTTCTCTGTTAGGTGACACTGACTTACTCCTGCCTGAATTTGCAGAGTATGAGGACGAACTCTTATTCTTATTCCCTGACACCGAGCCCTGAAAATGAGCCAATGAATCAATAACTTTCTTTTTCGTCCTTATTCACTTTTATTCATGTGTGTCTGTCTTTCTTTGTTTTGCACAGTTAATATAATTAAAACTTTAATCACCTAATCACAAAAACAAGCCCATCAGCAGAACTGTCTTCACTTGTTTGCTTATTGATTTGAAGGTGCCGCAGTCTGCATTCCTCAGGTTCACAAGTTCACAAGAACATGCTCCTTTATCCTTCTCCTCCAGACGCCTATTTCCCTCAAAGCAGAGGGCTGGATTACGCCCAATGAAGAAAGACTCTGCACTTGTGGGGGTATTCTACTTCTTTGCGGGTGAGTTGGCGGGTCTTGGGGCATTGCTGGGAAGCTCCAATACCGGATAAAAGTGGTTTGGACCAAATCGGAGGCATAATATTTTTTGCGTTTTTGCTGACTTGCTTGCCTTTGAGGTGCTTTTTGGGGGGGTTCCGGGTGTTTGTGGGTGGGCTTTTGGGTCTGGGAGCACTGTTGGGACAGTCTAATTTTGATTACATTTGCTTTTCAGGAAATCCGTGGTGGAAAACGGGAGTTATGACCTAGCTGCACAGCGTGTTTGGACCAAAGGCCGATAAATATTGTATGTATGAGATTTTCCTTTTTGGCTGTTTGGGGATGTTGTGCTCTTTTGCGGGTGGGGTGGCGGGTCTTGGGGCATTTCTGGGAAGGTCTAACACCGGATAGAAGTGGTTTGGACAAAATCCATGATGACATTTTTTTTGCTATTTCTGACATTTTGCTCAATGTAGCATTTTCGGGGGCCTGTTTGGGGGGCTTCCTGGTGTTTGTGGGTGGGTTTCGGGGTCTGGGAGCACTGCTGGCTATTGATACTTTTGATTGCAAGAGGTTTGAAGCAAATCCATGGTGTCAGAGGGGATTTATGGCCTAGCTGCAGAGCGCTCGGTGAGTGAATTTGGAAATTGCCATGAAAATGACTAAGTCCCCATTTTTGTACTTTTGGTTTTTGGCTGTTTGGGGGTCTTCTACTAGTTTTCGCCTGGGTTGACGGCTCTGGGGCCATTGCTGGGAAGCTCTAATACCGGACAAAAGTGGTTTGGACCAAATCAGAGGCAAATTTATTTATGCGTTTTTGCTGACTTGCTTGCCTTTGAGGTGCTCTTTGGGGGGGTTCCGGGTGTCTGTGGGTGGGTTTTGGGGTCTGGGAGCACTGCTGGGACAGTCTAATTTTGATTGCATTTGCTTTTCAGGAAATCTGTGGTGGAAAACGGGAGTTATGACCTAGCTGCACAGCGCGTTTGGACCGAAGGCCGATACATATTGTAAGTATGAGATTTTCCTTTTTCGGCTGTTTGGGGGTGTTGTGCTTTTTTGCGGGTGGGTTGGCGGGTCTTGGGGCATTGCTGGGAAGGTCTAATACCAGATAGAAGTGGTTTGGACAAAATCCATGATTCATTTTTTTGTGCTATTTCTGACATTTCGCTCAATGTAGCGTTTTCGGGGGCCTGTTTGGGGGGCTTCCTGGTGTTTGTGGGTGGGTTTCGGGGTCTGGGAGCACTGCTGGCTATTGATACTTTTGATTGCAAGAGGTTTGAAGCAAATCCATGGTGGCAGAGGGGAGTTAGGGCCTAGCTGCAGAGCGCGCGCCGAGTGATTTTGGAAATTGCCATGAAAATGACTAAGTCCCCATTTTTTTACTTTTGCTTTTTGGCTGTTTGGGGGTCTTCTACTAGTTTTCGCCTGGGTTGACGGCTCTGGGGCCATTGCTGGGAAGGTCTAATACCGGATAAAAGTGGTTTGGACAAAATCCATGATGACATTTTATTTGCTATTTCTGACATTTCGCTCAATGAAGCGTTTTCGGGGCCTGTTTGGGGTGCTTCCTGGTGTTTGTGGGTGGGTGTCGGGGTCTGGGAGCACTGCTGGCTATTGATACTTTTGATTGCAAGAGGTTTGAAGCAAATCCATGGTGGCAGAGGGGAGTTAGGGCCTAGCTGCAGAGCGCGCGCCGAGTGATTTTGGAAATTGCCATGAAAATGACTAGGTCCCCATGTTTTTTACTTTTGATTTTTGGCTGTTTGGGGGTCTTCTACTAGTTTTCACCTGGGTTGACGGCTCTGGGGCCATTGCTGGGAAGCTCTAATACTGGACAAAAGTGGTTTGGACCAAATCGGAGGCAAATTTTTTATGCGTTTTTGCTGACTTGCTTGCCTTTGAGGTGCTCTTTGGGGGGTTCCGGGTGTCTGTGGGTGGGTTTTGGGGTCTGGGAGCACTGCTGGGACAGTCTAATTTTGATTGCATTTGCTTTTCAGGAAATCTGTGGTGGAAAACGGGAGTTATGACCTAGCTGCACAGCGCGTTTGGACCAAAGACCGATAAATATTGTATGTATGAGATTTTCCTTTTTGGCTGTTTGAGGGTGTTGTGCTTTTTTGCGGGTGGGTTGGCGGGTCTTGGGGCATTGCTGGGAAGGTCTAATACCGGATAGAAGTGGTTTGGACAAAATCCATGATTATTTTTTTTGTTGCTATTTCTGACATATCGCTCAATGTAGTGTTTTCGGGGGCCTGTTTGGGGGTCTTCCTGGTGTTTGTGGGTGGGTTTCGGGGTCTGGGAGCACTGCTGGCTATTGATACTTTTGATTGCAAGAGGTTTGAAGCAAATCCCTGGTGGCAGAGGGAAGTTGGGCCTAGCTGCAGAGCGCGCGCGGAGTGATTTTGGAAATTGCCATGAAAATGACCTAGTCCCCATTTTTGTACTTTTGCTCTTCGGCTGTTTGGGGGTCTTCTACTAGTTTTCGCCTGGGTTGATGGCTCTGGGGCCATTGCTGGGAAGGTCTAATACCGGATAAAAGTGGTTTGGACCAAATCGGAGGCCATTTTTTTTTTGCGTTTTTGCTGACTTGCTTGCCTTTGAGGTGCTCTTTGGGGGGGTTCTGGGTGTCTGTGGGTGGGTTTTGGGGTCTGGGAGCACTGCTGGGACAGTCTAATTTTGATTGCATTTGCTTTTCAGGAAATCTGTGGTGGAAAACGGGATTTATGACCTAGCTACACAGCGCATTTGGAACGAAGGCCGATAAATATTGTAAGTATGAGATTTTCTTTTTTGGCTGTTTGGGGGTGTTGTGCTTTTTTGTGGGTGGGTTGGCGGGTCTTGGAGCATTGCTGGGAAGGTCTAATACCGGATAGAATTGGTTTGGACAAAATCCATGATTATTTATTTTTTTTGCTATTTCTGATATTTCGCTCAATGTAGCGTTTTCGGGGGCCTGTTTGGGGGGCTTCCTGGTGTTTGTGGGTGGGTTTCGGGGTCTGGGAGCACTGCTGGCTATTGATACTTTTGATTGCAAGAGGTTTGAAGCAAATCCATGGTGGCAGATGGGAGTTAGGGCCTAGCTGCAGAGCGCGCGCGGAGTGATTTTGGAAATTGCCATGAAAATTAAACTGGTTTGGAGAAAATCCATGCGGAAAAGCCTTTTGGCACTTTTTGTAACTCAGGGTTCATTAGGGTTAGCCCTAGCAGCAGGATTGCATGTGTTTCGGGGTGTTCTAGATTTTTGCAACTGAGTTCTGGGGTCTTAGAGCACTCGTGGGAATGTGTAATTTTGGTTGCTAGTGATTTGAAGAAAATCCATGGTGGGAAAGGGGGTGTTTGGCATAGTTAAAGAAAGCGTTTGCCACTATTCTTAACTTAGGGCTTGTTAGGGTTAGCAGTGTTTGTATTGCATGTGTTTGGGTTAGGGGCTGTTTGTGGGGGGGTTTGCGAGTCTTAGAGCGATGCTGGGTATGGATACTTTTGCTTGCTTGCAAGTGGTTTGAATAAAATCCACGGTGGGTAAGGGGATATTTAGGCCTACTTTTACTTTCAAAGTATGTTTTGTCACCAGTTTTCTACTAGGCCTCGTTTTTTGATATCTGATTGGGGGTCTTCTACATTTTTGCGACTGGCTTTAGTAAGGGTCTGGGTGGGAAAACTGCTGGGAAGGTCTAATTTTGTTCTAAAACACAGTTTACAGTACACCTAGCTTGAGGGGAAAGATCTGCTAAATTAATTTGCCCATACTTATTTATCCTTCAAAAGGAGACTCAGACTGAGTACGCACTTTCAAAAATATTGTACTGTCTATTAGGAAACTCAACGCGTGACTTTTTGCACTACACAGCGTACATACCTCATATTTTTTTGTCAGTGGTGTTCTAATATCACTTCCTGTTTTTCCATCAATAATTACAGGCCGGGTTTCAGTCTGTGCAATGGGAAAAAAAGGATGAAGTCAGGCTTCACATTAGCGAGCCGCAATTCAGCATCCACCAGGCAGGCAGTGGACAGGGTGTCTTCTGGTCACCAACATTGATGGACGAAGCGTCAGCTGGAATGGAGGAGTGCCGCTAATAAGAGGAATGGTTTGATGCGTGCAACTTACTAACCAAATTCAACAGGACAACTACAACAACATACAGATACAGTATCCATTCTTTTCTAATGATTTTTTAAGTAATGTTATTGCTGTGAACTTCTATGAGTGTGACTCTGCATTTCTTGGATCTCTCTCTGCTTCTAAATTGATCCCTACAGCCATTCTATAGGTTTTACTTCGGCTATTTTTTAAACCTAATTTAATGTAAGAAGTGTTTCTCTTGAGTGCAGAGATAGGCAAGTGAAAACGCTGCAGCCCTGTACTATCGCATTCTGTCATTCACGGTTTTCGAAAGTACTACTTACTTTTCAGTAACAATGCATGCAGTAGTGCATGCACTTTCTTTATGTCACTTAGAAGATTTATGGTTAGCTTTGTACCCAAAGATTTCTTTATCTTCAAATATTGTTTGTCGATGCTGTGCTTTTTTTTTCTTCTCTCAACAAAACTTACCCAAAAAGAACCCCCCATTCCCATCCATTTTCCAAACCCAACCCTCTTCCCCCGGGCTGTGTGGTTTTGATTGATGTGTGACTAAATGACAGCAATAATTCCACACACTTGCTGGGAAGGATAAGGTCATAGCAACAGGCTGGTGAAGGAATCCGAGGATATATTCTAGACTAACTCAGCTTCAGTGTTATTTCTTGTAGTAGTAGCCAATGTCAAAGAAATTCAACGCAGGTACTAGTTATACTTTCAATACTTTACAATTTGTTAGGCTACATTGTGGCACTGTTCTAGTGTACTGTCACCTGCTATATTCTCTATCGCACCGTTGTAATGCTCCAGTAAGGACAAAGCAGGTTTCATTTTCTTTTTATCCATAGGCATGCAACGGCCACTGTGTCACACCACTAGTACCACCGCAATGATGACATTTCATCCGCCCAGGATTGCCAACCTTAATCACCATTTCCCGTGGAGCCAGCCCTGGGCCTAGCCCTACTTTCAAACACAAATTACAGGTAAGATAAGCGTTTGGTGGGAGGTAGTTTAATGGAGTATTAGGAGAGACGAGAGATTGACGGTAGTACTACTAAAGTCCTAGGACTCTTGAATTCACTTACTCTATGAGAGGCACTTAATGTTGAAAACATTTAGCCATTTACACTTAAAGGAAGAAAATGACACAGACTTAAGTTTCAGGAAAACAAACTTACTGTTAAACCCCCACCCACCAGACTCAAAAGCAGTAAAAAACAGGTATGCTCACATAAAGTTTCAAAAAGTAAATTTGTGTAGCCCTAACAAAATAATCTCCCGCAAGACCCTCGCTAACCCCAACGATTGTCCTTCAAAAGTCCCAAAAACAACCTAACTCCCAATTCCCACCCCCCCAAAAGTCACTAAAAAAGGGGCAAGGTACACTACGTCAGGATGCTGTTCACTTTAGCGGCCAGGGCATCATACTCCTTGCGGAGGGTGGCATGGTCGGAGCGGAGGCCCTCCACCAAGGTCCTATATGTTAGGACCTCCTGCTCCAGGTAGGACACTCTGAGGCATAAGCGGTGCTGGCGTGCCTTGCAACTCCTGTGGGGGGCAGCTGCTGTCTTTGCTGCTCGGCGGTGGCGGTTTGCTTTGGTAGCCCGGCTCCGTACCACTGGAGCACTGCGCTGGCTGGCAGCCCGTGGGGGCACGAAGGAGGATGCAGCTGTCCCAGTGGATGTACCAGTAGACTGCGTGTCCTCCTGCTCCAGGGCCACCAGCCGCCGATATTCGGCGACAGTGGCTTCCAGCCTCCGTTGCCGGGCCATTCGAGCCAGCTCCTTCCTTGTTGGTTTGTTTGATTTGAAAGGAGCAACTATATGAAGAAAGAGCGACATAGTCTGTAACCAATGCTACTTAAGATTAACACAAAATGATTGAGCAGAAAGTTGTGTCACAGTACAACTAGCAACTTGAAAGCACAGTACATAACTATTGAGGCCAGTATCTATCTAACCTCCCACTTCTTCATCCTTGCTCTAACATTAGTGGGAGTTTAAGGAACAAATTATACGAGCACTATGGACTTCCATTACAGTCGACTATGACAGTACACCAGTCTTCCGCTTCTTCTTCTCTCTTGTTTAGGAAAATTGGTACGTTATCTTATGCAAGCCGGCATAATGCCAGTGCAGTGAACTTGCACCCGAGAAAAACAGACGCACACCATGATGAGTGAGACAGACTTGCGTTACGGTACCGGTCCAGTACATGCAGGTGGTGAAGCTCTTACTTTTCTATTACGGGTGGCACTGAGAATACTCTGTTAAAAGGGCTACTGCTTAATTAATTTAACTTTCACCCTACAGTGCAAATGAGTACTAGAAAAGGAAAATGAAGAAGCTAAATAATCTGATTATCTATCACTTCACATGGGATGTATTTGATTACATATGGGATAACTTTAGGTGCTTTGCTTTTTATTGAGTGAACAGTGATACACCCACACATGAATGACGTACTACTACTAAACTAAACTTATTAAGAGAGGTAGGGAGTGTCCACCATAATAACCGGATATGTGCTGTGCTTGCAGTTGCAATACAAACTACTGCTACTATTCATGGTAGTATTTGGACAAAATTAAAACTTCTTTTCCTTGCCTTTCCTACACTGGAACAGACGTGCAGGTGCGGTGTTACATGCTCTTCAAAGTAACACTTAGTTACTTGGTTCATCCAGTGACCGTCTACTCTCTCTAGATACACATATGCTATCTAAGAGTCAGATAGTACCATGATCCAGGCATCCATCCATTCAAAGTATATGCACACATACAGTTTCTGTTTCACCCACCCAGGCTGTTCTCCTTCCACCCATCCTTGCTTCATCATTCACCTAGCCATGCACCATACCATATTCTTTCCTTCCCAGCCACCTCGGGGACCAAGCAAACACATATCATTCTTCTTTGCCAGTCATCATTAAATTTCTCGTCCTTCCACACTTACTTACACCCTTCTTTCGCTTTTCATTCATCCCATCCATCAAGTTCATCTCAGATCTGATTGAGATTCTTCTCGCCAAAAACTTCACAGCTAAGTCAAAGTACATTTAGAGGAGGCTACTACCTGGTTGATTTATAATACACCTGTGCAGAAAGCACACTCTGCAGTCTTCAATCTCAATATGTAAGGAATATATAGCTTACCTCTGCCCGCCACCACCGTGTGAACCCTCACAGGCATATTGGTGTCGTCCGGCACTTGCACCGCCTCCTCCCCAGAACTTTCCTCCGCCACCTCGGTGCTGGGCCCAGCACCAGATGTTCCACCTACAAAGTACATTTAAGAATGTTAGAATACACCACTCACTACTATATATTATTTGGTTTAGGAATAAAGAAATGTGAAAAAAACAGAAAACAATGTAATAATTTGTGACTGTCTACTCTAAAGTAAAAATGTCCCTTTTTCCAGGGAAGGCTGTTGTCTTGCTGCATTTTTTGGCACAACTGATGAATGCTTGCTTTTTACTTTTAACACGCACCACTTTTTCTCCTAACAGACAGAAGCTTGACTTCTAAGAACACGAGCAAGATCAAGTTCAAACCAGGTGAGAGCTCGGCTTGACCACAAGAAATGGGTTCAATTAATCGTCAGCACTAAGCACTTTTCCATTTTCAGTTAAACGTTTAGTTTTATGACAAACTTGATTTTAATAAGTGTGTTTACTTTTAATAAAGCTTTTAAACTTAAATAGACTCTGTGGTTTTTGGTCCTCCAGACTAGAGTGGCTGAGCTAAAGGTTTTGCAATTTTTGCAAGCATGAGTCCGTGCCTCTGACACTTCTTGACTCTGACTCCGTACTCTTGTCCTGTGTTGGATAATCATCATAGGGGTTCATTCATCTGTGACTTTGGGAGCTAAATGACTCTGCCACACTATCTAGTCAGTAAGGAGATTGGGGGTTCAACTACAAAGTCTGTTATCACTGAGGTATGTGGAAAGTCTAACAGCGCCTATTATAATTGATAAGCTAAGCAATGCATTATTTAGTGTCCATAGTTCTGTTTGTGCAGATTTGTCCCTGCAACAGTAGTAGAATTGAATGTCCTCCTATCCAAACCAAAAGTAAAGTAGTATCTTATTCTTTCTTGGTGGTCATTCACCTTTTTATTGTTGGCGATTGTCAAAGCATAAACATTTAGAAGACTTGAAAAGACATTATGGACAATCCCAGAGGACTGCACTCAGTGCATAGAGCTATTGCTGACTAGAATGGGAGTCCAATGGAATTGCCAAATGTGCAATCTTAGTTAGCTACACAGACAGACTAATAAGAATAATCTAGTAATACCACAGAGAGTCATAGTCGAGGCAGGATAAGAATTTAGATAAAGTCTACAAGAAGATCAAAGACGATTTAGAAAAAATCGAATGAGGAACGCTAGGAAAAAATAGGTACTCTATATTAAAATTAAAACTTACCGGGGCCAGCAAAGGAGCCCTCGCCTGCCTGATCCTGGCCTGCATCCTGTTGAACAGCAGCCTCCTCCTCCTGTGTCCTCTTGCCCCTGGGGGGAGCTGATGTACAACATGAAAGAAAGAAAGACCAGAAAACATGGATGATATTTGTCAACCAAATCAAACATTTCAAAAGAACAATAACAACATATTTTGGCGAAATAGCAAATAGACAACTATTCCACCGGATATATTGACCGATCTCATGTGGTCTACTACGTTATTAGTATTGCTTGATTTGCGGACCGTCGACTTGGAAAGTTCTTATGTAACTCACTAAACAAACAACTAAAAAGGTTCGCAAATACGCAAATTCACGAACGCCAGATTTGCAAAATTCGCCCATGCTTAGCCACCTCATTCCAGTATGGTTGTATGTTCGGACAGTCCCACATCATGTGTAGGATCATGGCTACATTGTCTTGGCAGTGGGGGCAGATATCAGGGAAGCCCTCGCACATTCTCGCTTTTCTGTGTGGGGTTAAGTGGGTATCGTGTAGGTAGTTAAATTGTGTGAATTTCATTCAAGCGTTAATTGATATTATTTTTGGATATGACTGGCCCTGCATCCATTATTCATCTGTTAGTGTGGTTTCAAGGGTGGTATTCCAGTAGTCCCTTAGTGGGGCCATGAGGGTTGCGGTATCTGGTTTGAGTGAGCTGTTTTGCATAGTGATTGCTCTCCTACCCGTGCCATGTGATAGGAGCGTTTGGAGTATGGCAGCTGTTATTTGGCTCATCCTGCCTATTACCCCATGTAAGAAATAGCCTTTATGTTAGTGATGCTGATAGTAGAAATGATCCAGGGGATATTCCATAATCATCAACGAGTAAATCAGCAAATAGGTTCCCTCAGGTTGTGAATCTGGCAGTGTGCCATTTTGCCATTTTCAGGCGGCAGATATCTACTTGTGAGTTGGGGAGCACCCCCATAGGTAGGTCTGGGGCATAGGGCGGGGTGAGTATGCAGTCCATACATATCAGGAGCAGCAGCTGCGTGCTGTGGACATTAATATATTTTCTGGGTGCTTCGGGATCGCCGCATTTCATTCACCCGACACTCATTATAATGTTCACTGCTCCTTTGAAAGAATACCCCATAATGCCCTGTAAGGGCTTTTTTGTTATATTTATTCAGCTTGGTGGTCCTTCAGAATGAGGAAAGGCCACACATAGAATGTGATTAATGTTGTTGGGGGCTTTGGGAAGTCCAGCACCCCCCAGTAGCATTTTACAAAAAAACAGGACTTCTCCTAGGTCTTTAAATCATTTTTTTTAAATGTGTTTTTATTGCAGATTAATCAACAAAACATTGAAATAGTCCAACCTTCCCGCCCCTGATCATCATAAGGCACATTTCCATAATAGAATTGCACATGGCCATTCAGCCCACATCCCGGAGGCTGGGCGGCGTACATGTCCGATCCATTGATGATGTCAAAGAAGCCACCTCATAGAGATGTCCGGTCAACAACATAATTTAGTATCTGCTTTTCTATAACTCCCAAACCCCTCCCCCATGCCCTCATCCGAATACAGCATTTCATCGGCGGTGATTGATGTCATTGTCAGCATAACCTGCTCCATTCAGTCACACTTCAGAACCCCCCCGTAGTAGTTCTCCCAAATTTCTATCTTGAACCAATCTATGTGTTAACCGGAGCTCCATTCCACGGGCGTTCTTTCCTTTGCCTATGACCAAGGCTCTCTTCTGCGGCCATCCCTCCTATTTCTCTATCGGATCCCTACTAACCCTCCCCCTATCCCTCCCCCCCAACTGCTGCTGATGTGGGCAATAATCATAGATTTTCACTCAAGACTTCGCTACCTGAGGAGTCTATACATACACTCCTTCATGTCCCATGGAACCCCCTACTCAGATCATCCCTTAGACTTCATCCTCTGTCAAATAGTCCTTCAGAGCCTGTACTATTGCCTCCCAGGCCCTCGCCATCTCCAAGCCCTTCACATTTTCTGTCCGAACGGCTTGCCGCAGCCTAACCACACCCTCACACCTGGACCATTTCTGCAGCTCATTCATCCATCTCATGACTGATGGGCCTTCCTTTGATTTCCAGTGCCAGGTGATCTCCCTCTGGGCCAGTATAAGTCCGAGGTCAATGAATTTACTTGTGATTTTTGTCTTGGCCGTGTGAGGGAACCAGAGCAGCAGACATGTCACCATGTCGCCATGGCGTACTCCACTTGTCGATCAGTGACTGCATTAAGAAGCTCCCCTACCTCCGTCCAATACGTCCCTAGTTTCGGGCATCCCCATAGTAAATGGTCCCGCTCTACCTCAGGTGCCAAACATATCGGGCATGCTGCATCCTGTACCCGGAAGTACCTTCTTATCTTCCCCGGGGTCAAATAGGCCCTTTGTAGTACAAAGAAATGCACTTGCTGAAAGCGGGCATTTCAGCATCCCTTCCATGTTCTCTTCAAAATATGTCCCCAAACCGTGTCTGGTATGGGTTTCCCTATGCTCTCCTCCCATTTCTCTTTCAGGGCTGTAAGTGGCTCCAGCCCCTCATGTAGCATTCTAGAGTGGAGGCATGTAACCGCCTTAATTGTACCCGCAGCCATTTCTACATATTGACAGGCCATAGTCGTGCTGGGTTCTGCCAATCCCCCTCTCCAGTGTTTCTGCATCGCCGCTACTACCGCCGCATGTAACAGGTAGCTCCCATCCGGGAGGCCAAACTGATCTTGAAGTGCTCTAAAGGGGACCAACACCCCATCAATATACAGGTCTCCCACCATCTGAAGGCCCAGATCCTCCCATTCCAATAAAGGAGACCAGTCTCCTCCATGTGGCTGCGCTGTCAGCATCCCCAGAGGAATCTCCGGCGCATATGGGCGCGCCGCCTTCGCTCTCTTCAAGCCCCTATGCCAACACATCCGCAGAGTCCTCTCCTCCACGGTCAAGCCTCTCAACTCTAATTTCTGTTGCATAATTGTATATGATAGGATATGTCTTTGAATGCCTTTCCCTCTATCTTGGTCCGGTCCTCTAAATTCTCTAGCAATGTTTTGGGTTAGTATCTCTAACTGTGCCGCTAGGTAATATAACTCAAAATCGGGGACCGCCATCCCTCCCTCAAGCTTGGGTCTCACCAGTGTATTCAGTGTCACCCTACGCCTCCCATGACCCCAAAGAAAATCAATAATCATTGTTTTCAATTCTCTAAAGACCCGCTGGGGGACCCACACCGGCAAGGTGCGAAAGTAGTAGAGCAACCTGGGCAAAGCCACCATCTTTAGCAGTGCCACCCGGCCCTGCACCGATAGAGGGAGGGACGCCCAAAAAGTCATGCACCCCCTCAGAGCCCTAATACAGCGTCCTATATTTCCTTCCAGCATATCTATAGCATTGTGGTATATGCGGACCCCTAAATAGGTAAAGCAAGTTCCTTCCCAGACAACATCTACTGTTAGAGGAGGATAAGGCGTATCCATCCGCAATGGAAAAACACATATCTTGTTCCAGTTTACCTTAAGGCCGGATAGTCTCCCAAAACTCAACAGCATTGCAACTGCACCCTTCAGCGCCACTCCTGTATCTTCCAGGTACAGCAACAAATCGTCTGCATACAATGATATGTGATGAAACTACCTACCATTGCCAATCCCATTGTACAGTGCCCCTACACGCGCCTGGGCCGCCAGCGGCTCCATCGCTAACGCAAATAACAGAGGAGATAGCGAGCACCCCTGCCTCGTCCCCCTACACACCGGGTAGTCGGAGGATATAACAGGACCCAGTCTCACCCTAGCCATCGCGGAAGAGTAGAGAACTCTCGTCCAGTGCCCAATCTTTTACCTAAACCAAACTTCTCCAGTACTTTATCAAGGTACACCCATTCTAGGCTATCAAATGCTTTCTCGATATCAACCGACAACACTGCTGGCTTTTGATCTGACTCCAGGTGACTCTCCAATATTCGGATTAAACGGCGGATGTTTATTGAGGTGTTCCTAGTGGGAAGGAACCCAGCTTGGTCTGTGTGAATTAGCGTGGTCATGTGCGGCAATAATCTAGTGGCCAAAATGCGACTTCGAATTTTGGAGTTCACCGTCAACATTGACAGCGGCCTATATGATGTAACGTTGGTAGCCTCCCTACCAGGTTTCAGCAACGGGACCACCAGCGCTTCCCTCATCGATTGAGGTAGACGCCCCAGTTCCAAGGCTTCAGAGTATACCTCTAACAGCCTGGGTGCCAAAACATCTATACATTTTGCATAGAATTCGATCGGCAGGCCATCTACCCCGGCGTCTTGTTCCTAGCCAACGGCTTGATGGCCACCCTAATCTCCGACACTGTGATGTCATTGCCAAATTCCTTCACAGTATCCTCATCTAGCACCGGGAGTTGAACGCCCGCCAGGTAATTCTCAATGTCAGGGGCTTCAGCTTCCAGCTGACTTTCATACAGAGTCGAGTAGTATTCTAAGAAGCGCGACAAGACTGCGGCTTGCGAATAGACCACCTCTCCCGTCTCCACCCTTATACTCATGACTGGGTTCCCTCTAGGTTCTGGATTAGCAAGTTTTGCCAGCAGTGTACCCACCTTATCCCTTTCCGCATGCACCTTGGTGATATACAACTTATAATCATAACACCGCAATCGTTCCGTTTCTGTCGCAACCAGTTCCCTTGCTTCCTGCAGCCGGGCCTTTAATTCTGGTTGCTCAGGCCTTTGTTGTTCTAGATCCCTCAATACACTTTCCGCTTTCCGCTTTCCCCAAATCAGCCAGGACTGTTGTTCTCTCATTCGAAAACCTACCAATGCAGAGGCCCCTCACCACCACCTTCATAGCATCCCATTCCACTGACCAAGTAGTGGCTGTGCCCTCATTCTCGACAAAATAACGCTCAATTCCCTGACGGACCGTATCACTGAACACCTGGTCCTCCAAAGTATCAGGCCACAACCTCCATGTGGGAGCAGCTGATCTCACTCGCTGCCACTGAACAGATATCAACAAGGGATTATGATCTGAGATGGTTCTAGCTAAATATTCTGTGTGTGTTATCATGGCGGCTAATGGTCCACTACACAATACAGAATCTATCCGCACATGTAAAGCATGTATTGCTGAGAAGAAGGAATAGTCCCTAAAATCTCGCCATACATCAATAAGGCCCCACCTCTCTTGCCAATCCTTCCTATGTGTAGCTAGTCTGCGCACTAGGGAGTCGGCCAGTGGTGGGTGTGATCTATCTAGCAATACATCTGTAATGGAATTAAAGTCTCCCCCCAATATTATAGGACCCGCTAAAAAGTGAGCCAACGAACCAGTTACTCTATTGAAAAAGCGGGCCTGATCCGTATTGGGAGTGTACACACTGCATAAAACCACGTCACAGCCGTACAGCCTTCCCTCCACTGCTACAAATCGACCTTCAGGGTCTACCAGATGGTTCGTGGCCTGAAAAGGAACTCCCGCTCTCACCCATATCAGCGCTCCCCTGGCAAACGCCGAGTAGGACGAACAAAACAACTGGCCATGCCACCTCCTCTGCAGTGCAGTACATTCCTGCTTGGTTAAATGGGTCTCTAGCAACAGCGCTATCTGAATACCACGCCTCACCAGATATGCGTGCACCTTATAGCGCCTTGACATAGTTCAAAGTCCAGGGACGTTCCATGTAAGACATTTCAAATTAGGTAACGTCCCCATTGCAGCCGTCCCTCAACCGCCCCAACAGTATCTCTCGATCGCCCACATCATTGCAGCAGCATCCCCCATTCAAAGCTCCCCTGAAAACTCCCACAACCTCCCACCCCAGAACAGGACCTAATAACACATCATCAGCCCCCATCCAAACTTGTAACATAACACACAGTCTTCTATTCTGTAGTCGTCACTACAGATGGCCTTAAGGGCAATAGGAGGGTGGCTCAGGGCCAACAGGTAGCAGGCCAGGTCCTCACCCCGAGCCCAAGATCCCATATGATGGCCCGCCACAGTACCTGCTGCTCTGCAGACCACCAGGGTCAACAATCCCATCAGAGATAGTTATCGTGGTCCATGCTCGAAATTGTCACTCATTAAAGTTCCCATCTGCTGTTTGGTGGGTGACCGATGGCCCTCCAGCACTGTCCACGTCCGAGAGGTCTCCCCCAGATTTTCCTCCTCCATCTTCAGACTCTGAGCCCACCGACTGCCCCTCTTTTTGTGAGCCCATTATCACTGCAGTTGCCGCCAGAGCCCCCTTTTTGTCCGCTGCCATTTGATCATCCTGCATCGCTCGCTTGAGTTTCTTTCGCTTGCGGATGCGTTGTGATTTTCGCACCTGGATAGGTTTCTGTCTCTCTCTTTCCCCTCTACCTTTGCGGTCCTTACCAGCCCTGTGAGACTCAAGCCATGTCCATGTTTCTTCGGGGGTTTGAAAGATATGGGTCGATCCGTCCATGATCACTCGCAACTTAGCTGGGAAGAGTAAGGAATATTGTATACACTCATCCCTCAGTTCTTTTTTCACAGCCAAATAAGAGGCCCTACGCCTTTGGACCTCCTGCGTATAGTCCGGAAAGATCGTGACCAAACTGTTGTCCTCCTGGAAAGGACCCGTCGAACGTGCTCTCTGTATCAGCAGATCTCTGTCCTTGAAATGCAATGCTTTGACCACCACTGGCCGGGGCGGGCGGCCCGGTAAAGGCGGCCGGGCTGGAACCCTATGCGCCTGTTCCAAAGAAAAGAAGGGGGATAGGCCTTCCGGGGCCACAACCGTTTTAAACCAATTCTCCATATAAGCGACTGCGTCATCCCCTTCAGCTTTTTCCAGTAGGCCTACTACTCGTACGTTGTTCCTCCTATTGCGGCTTTCGGAATCTTCTGCCCTCTTTTCCAATGTCGCCAAGCGATCGAGTATATCATTTAGCTTCTGCTCCGCTCTCACTACCGCCGGCTTGAGTTCCTGAAGCAGTGGCTCATTTTCTTTCACTCTATATGCTAGCTTAGCGTGATCCGCCCTCAAGAGACCCAGTCCCATGGCGACCTGCGCAATATCTTGATGTAGAGACTCCTTAGTCGCTGTTATGGCTTCCAGTATCCCATCCAACATTTTGTTCAGTCTTTGCTCCTGCGCCACACCCTCTAGGTCGGTTTGAGCCTGGCAGTCTGTCTCCAGCCCTTTCGCCTGGTCCTGCCCCTGTTTCACTTTCAGTTCTCGGCTATTCGCGGCCATCTTGATCACCAAAATCACCGTTTCCATTACACTTCCAAATAGTTCACCGGTCCTTATTTCAATTACCAGAACGGTATTTCTCCAAGTATATTTCCGCGTCGATCTTGTCCGCTCCTGAACTCGCGGATACCACTTCAGGGGATTAAATCATCCACAAGTCACAACCTCTCCCTCCGCTCCACCTTCGGAAGGGCGATCACCTTTCAGGTTTCCGGGGTACCCGTGAGGCAGGCCTTACCCCATCCTTAGCACTCAGCTCTTCGCTTAAGCTTTGGTCTCTCTGCTACAGCGCTATATCTACCGTTGAGATTCAGTAGTGGGTCTAGGCGCATTCACTTCGGGGGCTCCGCATCCGCGTCCAAAATGGCTGTTCACAATCAGTCGCGTCCTCTTCCGGTGGGGCAACGAGCACCCCTAGAAAGTTCTCCACCTCACTCCAGCAGGGAGTCAGCGGCTCACGAGCCTTCTCCTTTTTGGTGGGCCCCTTCTGTGCACCTTCCGCACCCCCCAGATGCAATGTTCAAGTAGGGCCCAGTATAGTAGCACTGTAGTGGCTTTGCAATGGCGGGAATGCCGGTTAGGTGTTTCAGTACCAGTAATTAATTGCTCATTGTCGCCCAGGGAACTGCTCCGTGTGGTCCCGGGGTGCCGCCACTCCTCTCCGGCCAATCTATATGCAACTTCACTCTGTCTGATCACGCCACGCCAAAGTGCCGCTTCAGGTCGCTGATCTCGTTATCAGGCGTCGGCCCGTGCCACAGCGTTCACCGGGGTGGACCTGTCAGCGACTCAACTTAATGCAGCTAAATAGTCACTCCTGTGATCCGCTGCCCTGCACAGGGGTGGGAGGATTTATCGGGGCCTCGGTGCTACCGACCACCTATGAGTTCGGAGTGGCGGCTCCAGTTGATCCCACACCTGTGTACTCCCTAGGACGGTGCTCTTCTTAGCATCCCCTCTTCAGCCATCCGTAGTCGGGCTCTCCTCAGCAGCAGCCATCTCGGGCTGCACTCGGAGAACGAGGCCTTCCTCTCACGGTCGCCATCTTAGGTAGCAGACGCCCTATCATCAGTCGTAGTCCTTTGAGGTGGCGGGGAGTCCACTCTTTCCTAGCCTCCTCCGTCGGCCTGTTCGTAGTGTGGACCCCACTCCGCTCGCCCTTTCAGCAGCATTCCTCTGCTATTCTCCCATTGTGGCACTCCGCACCTCCCCTTTCATTCTCTTCGACCCAGGGCTGCCGCCATCTTGCATTCAGACCGCAACACCTCCAACTCCGAAATCGGCTCCCCTCACACCATTCGGCTTTCCGCTTCTTCGAAAGTGTGCTCCTTAGCTACGCCCGGTGTTCAGAGCAGAGTGCCTGCACTGCGAGCGGCGCTTAGGCGAGGTTTATCAGGAGAAATTGCGGAAGCGGGCACGGAGCTGCAGGCTCACGACTCCATCCCCATCAGCGTCCAAGCCATGCCCCCCAGGTCTTTAAATCATGACCCCATGAGAACGTGTATCTTTTTAAAGCACTCCTAGGTGGAACTTTACGTTCTTCAGCTAGAGTGCAAGCATCTTTTAAGGTTACTTTTATAATTGCATTGCTTAGGCTGAGAAATGTTATAATGAAATTTTTATAGTCATGTTAATTTATATTTTAGTTTTTTAAACAATATGTCTCTGGCTATTTATTTAAGAAATCTTACCCACAAAATGCAATAATAAAAAATGTGTAATAAGACCGACTGACATTTTTTTATTAACATCCTAATAAAAACATTTTTTATTAATGAACATACTTAAACAATGCATTGTCTGAATTACTGAAATATACATTAGATTAAACTATTAGTGATTTTTTGAGAAAGATGACAGATCTGCTTTATATATACTGATATGCTCTCCTCTTGATAATATTTATATTTTGGGGAAGTGACTCTATGACAACATCAGTAAGTCTGCCTGTGTGTGGCCAGGACCTGTGAGATTAATTGTGTGCTGTGAATGCCAGAAGACATGGTGTAGGGTGGGCTACTCTGAGGCCAGACCCTGAGACCAACCGTATGGTGCTTGCATGGCCTCGTGGCTTGACTGCTAATAGGTGGTTGGGCACATTGCCTGGGGAAAGCCAACCCTATGCCAACCATGGTATTTCTACAGTGGTGTGGCTTTGCAAAAGGTAATAAAATATTACTTTACATTAAAAACGCTAGAAATTCACAGAAAAAATGTGTACGACTAATAATCCCTCATATTACACCACTCATGACTTGATATAACATTATTGATAAAATCATTGCAACATTTGAAATCACAACATTGATTACAAAACTGTGCATGGAGGGGGCCCAAGTTATAGTCACATTAGGGCACTAGTTATAGTTACCAGATGGAACTATACCAGATGAATTTCTTTGTTTTATTAGTTTGAAAATTATATTTTCACTCACATTTTCGTGTAAATATAGCGTCGCTTTAACCTTTGTTTTTCAGTCAATATATATATTTTTTTAAACAGATGGAGAATCTCTAAAACAGCAGGAAACAAGCAATTTTGAGTACCACACATATTGATGCCTTAACTGCTCTTTTCTTCATGCATTGGCTTTAGTCAGAAGTAAAATATGTTATAACACAAGCATTTTTTATAGAATTGTATCATGTGGGTCCTGCCATCTGTTTGTACTGTGTCCCACTTACAAAGCATTAGTTTGTATGTGTTTTTAGGTAATTGCGTTTTTAGATCTGTGGAATCAAAACTAATGTGTATTTACAATAGCATAGACCAGTGGTTCTTAGCCTGTGGTCTGTGAATCCCTAGGGGTTAGTCAGTATGTCAAAATTATGTATTTCACCATATTTTTATAGCATACAAAGTACATGAAATATATGCAATGTTGAACATTATATAATAAAACAGGAAAGCAAGGCTAAAAACGATTCATTACAAAACATAGAATAATACATTATTACATTAAAAGCCATCCAGCATAAAAAATACATGACAAAAAATATCAATCCCTTTCTATAAAGTTCACAATAACAATAGTTCATTGAACATAGCTATATTATATAAAATTACTGTCAATTTGGGACCTCCTGCTCTTCAAGGAAGACTGAAGAAATGACACCAGGAAGTGGCGTACTAAGGTTTCAACAAGCATTTGACTAAAATATAAAGCTGCCCGGCATTGCCTAAAATGATATTTGCACAAGAGTGGAAAATGTATCTTTTTCTTTGCTCATTATCAAATCTTCAGAAGATTATGTCCAATCTTCTGCAGAGTAAACATTACTGGGATAGCCAAACATCAGCAGGACATAGTTTAGGCAGTACCTCACTAAAATGAAACGATGCTGGAGGTTCCACACTGTAGCTAGGAATTGGTGCATATTAGTGTAATGGATGGAGACATTTCATATAGCTTCACAGAGGATTTCATACAATTGGCCTCCATTCTCTCTCTCTCGCAGCATTTGATAACTAACAGCCAGATTCATCAAGCGAAATGCGCTCGCAAAAGGGCCAGATTCTGAGAATCTGGCCCTTTGCGAGTGCAATTTTTGAATTTGGGATTCATCATCCCAAATGCAAAAATCACTAGTAAAGAATTCGCAAATTTGCGAGGATTAGCATTTAAGGAATCTCTATTAGAGATTCCTTAAATGCTATTCATGAAACATTTAAAAATTGCAAATTCGCAATTTAAGACCGCTATTTACGACAAAGTCAAACCTCGTGGTAAATAGCGAAAACTTAGAAAAATGCATTTAAATGCATTTTTCTAAGTTGCATTTTACACACACACATGTCCTTTGGACATGTGTGTGCACAACACCAGTGTAAATTCACATTTCAGGGGTGCAACAGGGTGTCCTTTGGACACCCTGTTGCACAATTAGGCAATACTTGTGGGACATTTAAGCAGCCAGTATTTTATACTTTGATTTTACTTTGATTTTACTTTTTTTGAAACTTGCTACCTCTTGGAACAGACCCACTTGGATCAAAGGCAGCTCCCTTCCTCTTCTGGCTAGCTCTCTGGTCCACCACAGGTTTCTCTCCCGATTGAGTGGAGAGAGCGAGCGTGCCACCGAAAGTCCCTGCTGCTTCCGCTTGCAGTGAAACCTGCTAGGTTGATGGGCTAGTTATCCCAGAGTCTCCACTATTTAACTTGGATGACTCCACGGACGTGCAGCGATGTTGAAGCCTAATCGGGCCGTACTTGTAGAACATTTGAACTGCCAGTATTTAGTCTGATTTCTTTTTTTTTTTTACTTGCTTCCTCTTTGCACAGACCCACTTGGGTCAAGCGAAGTTCATGTCTTCTTCCCGCTGGCACTCTGGTCCACCACGGGTTTCTTTCCTGATTGAGTGAAGAGAGCAAGCATGCCACGGAAGTCCCTGCTGTTTCCGTTGGTGGTGGAATCTGCTGGGTTGACGGTCTAGTTGTCCCGGAGTCTCCACTATTTAACTTGGATAAATCCACGGTCGTGCAGCGGACACATGCAGCGGGCTCGCTGCTGGCGTGCCAAAGGCATGCCAAAGCCAAGCCCGTCTCCTCCCGTCCACGTCCATCCATCGTCAGCAGCCAGAACCCCTGCCTCTCGGGCTCCAGACACCCCTCTCAGGCTCACCTACTCAGCAACTCAACTCACACAGGGTACACAGCTTGCCTGTTTTTTCAGTAGAAGAGATCTATCTAACATCTCGGTCTCCTTCTGCTCGAAAAGGACACATCTATGGGGATGGTTTTTGAAGAATCCCAGATGATGAAGGGCGGTTCCGAGTGGTGACTGATGGGTATCTCTGACCATCTACTAGGATGTCATTGAATACCACTGTTTATAGGTTAGTATAGAGGTCTATTGTTGTCTGTTTGATTTTCGCTCACTACAAACCCATACACTCTCTCTCTCAGACCCTCTGATACTCTTTTGTTGTTCCATCCCCTTTAACAACCTTGAGGGTCCGTTTACTTGAAAATGTTGCCACTATTAGAGCTTTAATGAGAGTGAGGCGTCTTCAGAGCAGCGAACCCGGCATAATAGCCTTGACAAGATGAAGTCAATAACTACCACTCCCGAGGCCACAGCCCATCCAGTAGACCTTAACTCCACTCCTTATTTGAGATATTTTCTAGCCAATGTCAGACCCTTGCCCAAGCACTCCACTGAACTGTGGGACTTAATGAATTTTTATTTTCCTAAGCTAGGTTTCCTCACAGAGACCTAGCTTAAACCTTCCTCGACACCAGCCATCACCTTAGCCCTTCCTGAAAATTACTGTATTCTCAGACTGGATAAGGAGAGTGAAGTAGGTGGATGCATTGCCATTGTATATAATGAAGGATTGAAACTGTCCATCATCGACTCTGCCTCCAACAATTACATAGAAATCTGATTTTTAAGATGGAATTCATGCCCCAGGATTGCTTAAAGAGTGAGCTTATATAACGACCTCTCAGCACACACAAGAATTTTACTATTAATAAGGGTAAAAAAATTGCCCCTCACAGAATCTCCTCTAAGCAATTTTTGGTGCTACGGTATTTTAACATCCACGCTGAAGATAGTGGGAACATTGAGTCCACTAACTTCCTTGCAGATATGGCATCCATAGAATTAGTACTGATCAATGCTGGCCGACTCACTTGGCCAGCCACACCCTGGACATTATATTCTTTCCCTGCATATTTGCAGAACCACCTTGCCCAGTGATGTGGTCGGATCATTCTCTGATAAATTTTCAGATAGAAGGAATTCAGTCTAGCTTTACCCTTACCTATCCCTTTCGTAATTTTAGAAGACCATGGCATAAGATTACGCAAGGATTCCTTTGGGAAAGGCTTTATACCACCAATATATGTTGGACCTGTCGACATCAGGATTAGGCATTCCATGAGGCCTTAAAATCAGTCACAGAAACTCTGGTGCCATTAAAACAGCAGCACGCTAATTCCTATAGAAAACATGACACCTGGTATACCTCAGAACTTAGAAGGGAAAAATCCAATTGCAAAAAATTGGAAAAAACGTGCCATAAAACACAAACAGAGAAGGAGAACGCAATCTATAAAATGGCTGTGGCACTCTTCCATAGGAAGAGTAAAAAGGCACAAAAAATCCATATTACCTCTAGGAAAAATCAAGCTGGCAATTCTACTAAAGAACTCTACAACGTTCTCAATTCTTTTACCAACCCCACAGCCTGTACTAATTGTTGAAAGTTAAATCTTGATAGATGACAAGGTGTAGCCAAGTGGTATAATCATGTAGAGGTTTATTTGTAATCCATAGTTGTTCCATAGAAGATCTTAAGAAGGTAACTTAGTTGGTAAAGGGAATCCCACCAGGAGCTGCATGACCGCCTCGTCGCCAAAATGTTATAAGTAGATTTCAAGGATGACCAGTGGTAGCCGTGAAGTATTATCATGTAAAGGTTTATTAGTTGCTCCAGTAGATATAAGTTGTAAGTCTTGTTAAGTTCATTAGATGTCCAAAAGGGAATCAATTAAGATATTGTAGAAGTCCCACCAGGAGCTAGATGGTTGTTGCTCAGCCTACACCCTTCAACTGTATCCAGTGACGGATCCAAACTGCCAACTTGGGTCCTTTCTGATCAAACACCTTGGAGCTCATTAAGCGGGTAGCAGAGAGCTCCTGTCTCAGCCCTACCCTGTTCACGGTCTCAACCAAATTTCTCTTTGCTGATGGTTTGAGAGCAATCTCCGGATGGATGACAGAAAACTTAATCCAGCTTAATGCAGCTAAAACTGAAATCTTGCTATTCGGTAATGCTTAAACCCTGTGGTCCCCCGACTGGTGGCCCACAGAGTTGGGCTCCGCCTCTACCCTTAAACTTGTGGCTAAAAACCTGGGTGTCCAACTGGACTACTCTCTGACTATGAGAGACCAAGTCATGGCTACCTCAGGTACCTGTTTCCACAGGTTGAGTCTTTTTTAGTGTTCCATCTCCTTCCCTTATCTGTCCGCAGGACCCTGATTCAAGCCTTAGTAATCAGCCATCTTTATTACTGTAATGCCCTTCTTATGTCCGCTAATGAATCCATGCTGAATAGACTGCAGGTGGTTCAGAACAGAGAAGCCCACCTGCCTCTTAACATGCCCCCCGGACCTCCTTCTAAGCCACTGTTGCGACAGGTCACTGACTTCCCATCCGTCAGAGAATCAACTTTGTTCGGGGGAAAAAGCTCTGTTGGTTATCCCCTGCTACTGAAAACTTTGGACAGGGGCAAAGCTTTTGCATACTTGGCTCCAGTGTTCTGGAACTCATTGTCCGTTCAACTACGGAAGTGCACTAATCTCCACTTTAGGAAACTCCTAAAGACAGAACTGCTCAATAACTGACCACCGGGGCTCTGCATATTGTGCTCCCCTAGCACAGAGATACCCCTTCGGAGGTGTTTCCTGCGCTTTACAAATTCAAATTCAAAGACCTAAATTTACATTTTACATAATGCAAACACCTGATTTTACATATGAAGTCCAGGGTTAAACAATCTCTGAAAATGCTCCAGAATCAGGTTGACCGTCTCCCTTCTCCAAATCGAATGCCACAGTGATATGGGCACTAAATGGAAAATATCACAAAGAAATAGGCCGCCAACTACATTGTGACAATTGTATTTCAAGCAACTACGAGCGAGAGCTAACAACCGGTTATGAAAACCTTCCTCTATGCACTGCAGGGAGTCTATTTCCCCATAAGTGGCAATTGAGATAGCTTTAGCCTGATATATTTTTTTATTTCCGGCCTTGGTTTGGTCCAGAGTTTTTCACTAAATCTAAATATTATCATTATGATTTTTTCCAATAACAGGAATCTGTTAGCTACCATGTTAAAGTCTGCTTTCCATCAAAGAGAATTCCGAGATAAGAGAAGGTATTCACCACTTCCAGCCTTCGTGTGTCTCTGCGGAATACCAACAGTTTCTTTGGGTGACACCCTGCCACAAGAACAAAGGTTTTTGCTTCATTAACTCTATGATCCAATTTTTTCATAAAACAAGTGTATGCCTCAAAAAGGGCCATGCAGCACCTTCCCAGTTATGGAGATGAGCACAGCATCCTCTGTGCATAAAAGTATTGGTAGGGGAACAGAATTGAAATAGGGGGCGTCAGAGGTAGATTCAGTCAGTGCGGCCTCCACCCCATTAGTATGAATTGAAAATACAAAGGGGGCAAGTACGCATCCCTGTCGGGCACCCCTCTGGATTTCGAAGGGACTAGTATATTACCTATCCCTTCTATACTGAACACAGGCAGAGGCCTGTGAATAGTACACCTGGCATATAAAGGCTATTATAGTCTCATCTCTATCCATGGCTTCCATAACATAACATAACTTAGAGTGTGTGACACAGTCAAAAGCGACAGAAAGATCCATAAAGGCCACATTATATTTGCCCATTCTTGGCCTCAGTGCATTTAGCGATTAATAAACTCAAATTAAGACATTGGTCTATGGTCCCTTTTCCCTTTTTAAACCCATATTGTGTTGTTTTCAAAACATTCTGCTCCCGACCTATTCCTCTAGCATATTCAATAGTAGGTGCCCCATCAATTTAGCTGTCCTGTCTATTATTAGGATGGGTCTTTAATTGAATGGCTAAGCCGTATCCCATTTTTTATGCATGGGGATTAGTATTGTTTTTTCCAAGATTCTGGGGGTCCCATCTTACTTATAACATTAAATATATTGATTAATAATGCTGCCCATAGATCTTGGTGCTCTAAAAAGAAACATTTGTGGAACTACAGTGAGTCATCCCATGCCTCACTTTTGCCAGATCAAAAGCAAAGGTGCCCCTTAATTCTACCTGCTGGAAGCAGTTTGGGAGGGATCACTTACTCACCAGATACCCCAAATATTTCACTAAAGTCGGCCACAAAGGTTTCCTCTGCAACATGTAGGTCTATGGCAGGATTACTTTCAGTTTTGTTAAAGGGGGCATTTATCACTTTCTCAAAATCCTGGCTATTTGTCTTAGCCACTGCTGATCGCAGACTTTCCCATGCTTCCGTGCTTGTTTGTATTGTAACCTCTGTATCTACTAGACCCTTATTTTTTGGGATCCTCCTGAGAGATGTGTATAGGTTTTTTTTAAGGTCTCCCACAAAGCAGCATCAAGCCATTTCACTATTGGTGTTTGATTGGGGGTACAAGACCACAACAGGTTAATTTTGATGTAACCCAGAATCCCATCAAAAATGCTCAATCACAGTGTATTTGGGGTTGGAATCTAACTAGGTCAGTACTTCTATCTGCTTATGCGCTACTACCAGTCGGAAAAGCTTCTCACACTTAAGAATATATCCATTCCTCCGTGTGAAGACTGGCTTCGGGAGCTTTTTCCCTGAAAACTCATATTTATAATCCCATTTAATTTTACAAAAATGGGTAGTATGATCACTTAAACTTAAATATTTCACTTCTACTTGGATGACCAGATCGCAGAAAATTTCAGATGCCAGGTTGTAATCAATTGTCGAACCCTTATCCAACTCCCAAATGTCTTTGCTAATAAGCTTGTATGGATATCTATCTTATTGATTATAACTTAGTTCCTAGTTAAGAGCAGTCTAGTAAGCTCATTTTCGTATTCATTATGGGCAAAGTGGGTGCTACCCCCCCCACCCCCATCAACTAATCAGCACACAGGCCTGTGCAACGTTTGGCAGCATTAAGCATTGAAATCACCTAACCACTGTACGTTAAGATGTTTAGGATTTACTACACGCATTGAATCAATCTCCTTTTCTAATGACCCAACCACCAGTGCCATTGTACCTTCAACATTATTATTATAGAAGTTAATTTTAATCCAGTCCCAATCATTGAAACCTTCACATAACAAGATGTGGTGGTAGGGGGATTTATTCTGAAACTTTAAAACCTTTATTCTAAGTGTATTGCCTATCAGGGCTTAGATACCACATCTTGCTCTCCACATCATGAATTGCATCATTGGGGTTTGGAAGGATCGGTAGCCATCTCAGAAAATATGACTCGTTTCCTATGTTTACTGTAAACAAAAGATATCATGGTTCCCCATCACACTTATTCAATCTGGAATACCCAGCTTCTGTCTTAAACCTGCAACGTTCCATGTGATAATTTTCAACCTAAGTGTATCCTCCCCCATCAACTATGCCACCTTCCAAATCCTAGGTTCAGGCAGTTTCTTTTCCTGTATGCCAAAAGGTTCATTGATCAATCAATGTATGCCCAAAGGTTTCTTTGCCTAGTCAATGGAATGACTCCAAACCCTCCAAGGTGGCAAACTGGTTATTTACCCTTGCTTCATACCCGACAAGCTCAGTGTTACATTGAGCAGAGAGACGGGGGAAAGCCTTTTGTCCCCACCCTGTTTCAGAGACTATCAGTCTAGGCGGTCTGCAAAAAAATCCAAAAGGGAGGGCACACATCTGTGTATCAATCAAAGGGGTATGGGGCAGCATTCTCAATAAGTCCTCTACCAATCTATGATCATTGAAATTGACAACAATGTAATCACCTTCTATTGTTTTGGGAGCCAGATCCACCCAGTCCACTCTCCTTGCCATAATATTGTGACTACTTGGTGCATAGTCTGTTCTAGCAAATCTAGTTAACCAAAGTGGGACTTTTGCCATAGGCTGCTCTGTTGTCTCTGTCTGTGACCCACTCAGCTCAGGGATGTTCAACAAGATTTCAACATATGGACAAGCTGCTGGGGGATTTTTGATCTAACTTTGTCTTCTCTTTCCCCCTTGTCTCCTCTGAGTACCAACACCTACCTATGTCCCTTGGTCACCCGTCCCTACCCTACAATCAGTAACTAACATTTCGGGGAGTCTTAACACCTCAATAACCCATACTTCTGTACTGTCGGTAGTTGAATTGCCCTCCCCATAAGGGAGATGGGATAATAGAATGAGCCATGCTGATCGCCATTGAATGAGGGTGTGTGAGGGTTAAGTAATAAATCCCTGCTCTCTCCTGTCATTGTCTATTGGTCCTGCTGGTCGTTAGAGAGTGCTGGCATCCCCCAATTCCACCACTATTCTTGCAATTTCATGGACTGGCATTAATGGGACCAAAGGCGAGTATAGATGTATCCCACGTTGCTGCTGATTGTCCCTTACTGTTAGTGTACCCCCATCCCAAATATTAGACCTATCACCATTAATGAGGGAGAGTAGGATTTCTTCAGTTTATGTTAATTTGTACAGTAATAGTTGTAAAAATAATGAAAAAAACGTGTTCCAATCTTTGACATAAATCATCTTTACAATAACAGCCCTCTTCAGCCAGGCTAGCTTGAATCCAGGGTATGCCCAGAAGTGGGTCCCTTGCTCATTTTGCCACTGGATTCAAGCGAGCCTGGCTGAAGAAGGGTGTTACCCAGAAACCGGTCCCAGGAGGCTTGTTTCTGGTTCAGGAAAGACCTGGCTTGGGAGTTCAGGCTGGACTGTTCCTATGAGGCACAGGGTCAAGACTGATTTGCACATAGCCGGGTCTGAACTGAGATGGCGAAGTGAGCTAAAGAATGATGACTGATTCAACCCAGATCTGTGACTGGGGTGAGTGTCTGAAAAGTAAGCATGGGCGAATTTTGCGAATTCACGGTTTGCGAATTTGCGTATTCACGAATTCGCAATCCGCAAAATTCGCGAACTTTCGCAAATTTGCAGATTTTTTTGTTTTTTTGTGTTCGCAAGGATTTCTGCCAGTTCGCGAGTTTTTTTTACCAGTTCGCAAACGCGAACTTACTTGTCGGGTCGCAACGGTTGCGACCATGTTGTTTCTACGTCTGGTTCATCACAGCACCCTCTATTTCACCACTACCACCCTCTGTCTCACCCATGCCACCCTCTGGTACATCACTGCCACCCTCTGGTTCATCACTGTAGATTATGGGGGGAAAAGCACACCTGCCCTGCACTGGCATGAATGAATTAGGGGTTGATTAATGTGTCATTGAATTTGAACTTCCAGTCTGGCACCTGCTTCCTTATCTGTAATTGCTTTCTGTTGCAGTGTAATTTTTTTTAACAGGACCTTTGTGGCATACTTGCAGCAATTCTCGGAGCCTGCTGAGAGGGTCAGAGCAGGGTTATAGAATAGTTGCAAGTAGGCAACTGAACTCTGGAGGGGCCCCTCAGGAAGCACTACAGGGAATGGTTGCTAATGATGAGTTTGAACTTTTGCACCTGCTGATTACTTTCAGTTTTGAAAAAATCGTTTTTCTGCAATTACGGGGTATTCGAGGGGTGCGAATTTGCGCGAGATCGAATTCGGAAGCTGCGAATTCGTGCGAATATGCGATTTGTTTTTTTGCGGCGTGTTAGTTCGCAAGGTTTTTGGCGTTTTAGCGAGCCGCTTGTAGCGCAACGGCGCGAAGTTACCCTCACGATCGTACGCGAGCGCGGCCATCTTGTTTGCTTGGCGTATTTCCATTTCCGGGCGCTATGTGTAATCTCGCAAAGTGTGCGGCTCGCTAGTACAAGTTCGCGTGTCATCACGAGGGAAATCTCGCGTGAACTTACCCACGCGGTCGTGAACGGGCGCGGCATCTTGTTTCTCATTCATTGCTATGGTTCCGGGTATGCTTTCTGTATCCTCTGTCAATCTCTGCCATCCTTTGCTTGTTTGAAGTTTTTTTTAATCTATTTTCCTTACCTGCTTGGCCTCGAGATCCCCGGGCTTGGTGAGTAGTAGTAGCTATTTCATCACTACTCTGTTTTCTCCTGCTCTTTGTGTTATTATATTGCAAATTTTTGTTTTTTTACCAAAAGCAATAATGGTGCCGATTGCATTGTAGGTAAATTTAATTATATTTCAAAATCTTCTGGGCATTTCAGGTGCACTGCTCTCCTTCTCAGTAGCAGTGCTACTATGCTTATTTGTTTTCGATTTTGTGTTCATTTCATTGGCCTGAGAAATTATGTATGAGTGTAGTTTAAAGAACGGCGTAATGCTAGACACAAAGGGTCAGATTTTCAATTACCGGTGCATCCCTGCAAAGTAGCAGGGATGCACCAGTAATTGTGCGCCACGCCACAACCACCCATGGTGCACCGTATTTACAATGCGGCGCACCATGGGCCCAAAATGTCACCGAAGCGTTACGCATCTGTGCCGTAAAGGCGGTGCATTGCTGGAGTTGCGTCGCAACAATGGTGCAGCTCTAGCAATGCTCTGGGGTGCCCTATCTCCCCAATGCTGCGTCAAGCGGTACGTCTGCTTCAAGCAGGCGCAGGGTTTGAGTCACGCATCATTGTCCTAAAAGTGACTGATTGAAATCTTGTAGATTTCCCTCAACCACTTTTAGGATGCGTTCCTGCACAGGAACGCCCTCCCTTGCGCCGGAGCGTCCCCTGATGGCGCAGGGATTTAATATACGCCGCACCATGGTGCCTCTTTTGTTCTGCCGCTGCGTCACAAAAGTCACGCAACAATGGAGCAAAAGAGCCGCAAGGGGCTTGTAAATCTGCCCCTACAGACTCAAGTCCAGTCCTTCCTTTGTACACCTGGCAATAAGAAGAAATAGTGGTGGTGGATTGATAGTTTGAGTATTTTAATGACTGGTTAATGTAGTAGGAAACTTTTTAGTGTTGTCGCTGATCTGCAATCACAATGGAGTTTGTCTGTCACTTCGTGTGCTGAGGAATGATGCCTGCCAGTCCTAGGCGAACCTTTTTAGTAGTTTGTTTAGTGAGTTACATAACTTTCCAAGTCAACGGTCCGCAAATCAAGCAATACTAATATCGTAATAGACCACATGAGATAGGTCAATATATCTTGTGGAATAGTTGTTAATTTGCTATTTCGCCAAAATATTTTGTTATTGTTCTTTTGAAATGTTTGATTTGGTGGACAACAATCATCCATTTTTTCGGGTCTTTCTTTCTTTCATGTTGTACATCAGCTCCCCCCAGGGGCAAGAGGACAGAGGAGGAGAGGTTATCGGCTGCTGCTGCTGTTCAAGGCCAGGATTGGTCAGGCGAGGGCTCCTTTGCTGGCCCTGGTAAGTTTTACTTTTAATATAGAGTACCTATTTTTTCCTGGCATTCCAAATTCGAATCTTCTTGGACTGTATCTAAATTCTTATACTGCCTCTACTATGACTCCCTGTGGTACTACTAGATTATTCTTATTAGTCTGTCTGTGTAGCTAACTAAGATTGCACAATTGGCAAAAGGTGTTAAACTAAACTCCCATTCTAGTCAGCAATATCTCTATGCACTGAGTGCAGTCCTCTGGGATTGTCCATAATGTCTTTTCAAGTCTTCTAAATGTTTATGCTTTGACAATTACCAACAATAAAAAGGTGAATGACCACCAAGAAAGAATAAGATACTACTTTACTTTTGGTTTGGATAGGAGGACAATCCATACTGCTACTGTTACAGGGACAAATCTGCACAAACAGAACTATGGACACTAAATAGTGCATTGTTTATCAATTATAATAGGCGCAGGTAGACTTTCCACATACCTCAGTGATATCAGACTTTGAAGAACCCCCAATCTCCTTACTGACTAGATAGTGTGGCAGAGTCATTTAGCTCCTGATTTCATCGATGATTAAGCCCCAATGATGATTATCCAACGCAGGACAAGAGTACAGAGTCAGAGTCCCGAAGTGTCAGAGGCACGGACTCATGCTTGCAAATTGCAAAACCTTTTGCTCATTCACTCTTGACCAAAAACCACAGTCTATTTAAGTTTTAAAGCTTTATTAAAATCAACCTTGTCATAAAACATAAATGATTGATTAAAAATGGAAAAGTGCTTAGTGATTTATTTAACACATTTATTGTGGGCGAGCCAAGCCCTCACCTGGTTTGAACTTTAATTTTTCTTTTTGGTGCTGAATCGTTGGTCACTCCGTCCTAGTGATGATGATTTGTTCTTAGAAGTGAAGCTTCTGTCTGTTATGAGAAAAATGGTGCCTGTTAAAAAGCAAGCATTCATCAGTTGTGCCAAAATGTGCAGCAAGACAACACCCTTCCCTGGAAAAAGGGACATTTTTACTTTAGAGTAGACAGTCACAAATTTTTAGATTGGTTTCTGTATTCACATTTCTTCATTCCTAGACAAAATACTAGTGAGTGGTGTATGTCTATGACATCTAACATTCTTAAATGTACTTTGTAGGTGGAACATCTGGTGCTGGGCCCAGCGCGGCGGTGGAGGAGGAGACTTCTGGGGAGGAGGCGGTGTAAGTGCCGGACGAAACTGCTGTGTGGGTTGCCACGGTAGTGGCGGGCAGTGGTAAGCTCTTATATTCCTTACTTATTGAGATTGCAGACTGCATAGTGTGCTCCCCGTGAGAAAACGTAAGGTTTGTCCAGATGAGAGACATGAAGAAGAATGATTGACATATAGTTTGAATGGATGGATGCCTGGATCATGGTACTATCTGACTCTTAGATAGGATATGTGTATCTAGAGAGAGTAGGCGGTCACTGGATGTACTAAGTGTTACTTTGAAGAGCATGTAACACCGCACCCGCACGTCCGTCTCAGTGTAGGAAAGGCAAGGAAAAGAAGTTGTAATTTTGTCTGAATACTACCATGAATAGTAGCAGTAGTTTGTATTGCAAGCACATCATATATCCGGCTATTACGATGGCCACTCACTACCTCTGTTAATAAGTTTAGTAGAACTCGGTCATTCATGTGTGGATGTATCACTGTTCACTCAATAAAAAGCAAAGCACCTAGATTCATCCCATATGTAAGCAAATACATACCATGTGCAGTGATAGATAATCAGATCATTTATCTTCTTCATTTTCCTTTTCTAGTATTCATTGGCACTGTAGGGTGAAAGTTAAATTAATTAAGCAGTAGTCTTTGTAACAGAGTATTCTCAGTGCCACCCATAATAGAAATGTAAGAGCATCACCACCTGCATGTACTGGACTGGTACAGTTACGCAAGTCTGTCTCACTCATCATGGCGAGAGTCTGTTTTTCTCGGGTGCAAGTTGACTGCGCTGGCATTATGCCGGCTTGCAGAAGTTAACGTACCAATTTTGCTAAACAAGAGAGAAGAAGAAGAATAAGACTGGTGTACTGTCATAGTCGACTCTAAAGGAGTGAGTCCATAGTGTTCGTAGAATTGATTCCTTAAACTCCCACTAATGTTAGAGCAAGGATGAAGAAGTGGGAGGTTAGATAGATACTGGCCACAATAGTTATGTACTGCGCTTGCAAGTTGCTAGCTCTACTGTGACACAACTTTCTGCTGAATCATTTTGTGTTAATCTTAAAGAGCATTGGTTACAGACTATGTCTTTCTTTCTTCATATAGATGCTCCTTCCAAACCAACACGGAAGGAGCTGGCTAAAGGGCCCGGCAACGGAGGCTGGAGGCCTCTGTCGCCAAATATCGGCGGCTGGTGGCCCAGGAGGAGGAGGACACGCAGAGTACGTCGACAACATCCACGGCGACACGTGCATCCTCCTCCGCGCTCCATGGGTCAGCCAGTCAGCACAGCAGGTCTCCAGCGGTACGGAGCCGGGGTACCGCAGCCACCCGCCACCGCCGAGCAGCAAAGAAATCAGCTGCCCCCACAGCAGTTGCAAAAAAAGGATGCACCGCCTTTCCCTCAGGGTGTCCTACCTCGAGCAGAAGCTCCTCAACACCAAAACCCTGCTCGAGACCCTCCGCAAGGAGCATGCCGACCTGGCCCGAAAAGTCAACTGCAGCCAGCAGTAGGAGGAGACTGTCCCTTGCCCCTTTTTTAAAGACTTCTGGGGGGTGGGAATTGGGAGTTGGGTTTTCTACTTTTTTGGACTTAGTTTTCACGGACATTCGTTGGGGTTCGGGAGGGGAAAGGGTTGGGTCTTGCGGGAGATTATTTATGTTAGGGATATATAAATATACTTTAAACTTTATCTTAGCACACGTGTTTAATTTTTACCGCTTTTGAGGCTGGTGGGTGGGGGTTTAACAGTCCTGAAACTTAAGTGGCATCTTGATTCAAGTTGTGTAAGTACTAATGGCCCAAATGTTTTCAAAACTAAGTGCCTCTCACAGAGTAAGTGAATTCAATAGTCCTAGGACCGTCAGTCTCTCATCTCTCCTAATACTCCATTATACTACCTCCCCCCACACGCTTATCTTACCTGTAATTTGTGTTTGGAAATAGGGCTAGGCACAGGGCTGGCTGCATTGGAAATGGCGATTAAGGTTGGCAATCCTGGGCAGATGAAATGTCATCATTGCCGTGGTACTAAGCATGGGCGAATTTTGCGGATCTCGCGTTCGCGAATTTTGCGGATTTGCGGATTCGCAATCCGCAAAATCCTCGAATTCCCGCGAATTTGCGGATTTTTTTTTTTTTTTTGTGTTCGCCCGTGTTTCTGCCAGTTCGCGAGGGTTTTTACAATTTCGCAATTTGCGAACTTACCTGTCGGGTCGCAAGTTTTGCGAACTTGTTGTTTCTACATGTCCAGCCTGTTTGGGACACTCTTCTTCATCACTGCCACTCTCTGTCACCACTGCCACTCTCTGACTACTCATGCCACCCTCTGGCCCACCCATGCCACCCTCTGTTTCATCACCACACCCTCTGGTTGTCCAGTGTACATTATTTTCGGCAAAGCAAAGCACACCTTCCCTGCCTCAAGTGACCTGAATTAATTTGGGGCTGATTAATGTGTCACAGAATATTTTTTTAGCTGGCACCTGCTTCCTTAGTGCGCCCTGATTAGTGATCTTTTGCACTTGCTAAGTGCTTTCATTGTTGCAAAATTAGTTACAACACCTGCCCTGCCCCAACTGACAATAATGAATTAGGGGCTAATTAATGTGTCACTGAAAGAATTTAAAGTTCCAGCCTGGCACCTGCTTGTCTGCTCCTTTAGCTGTAAATCAGGACCTTTGTGGCATACAGTTAAGGTCAGAGCAGGGTCACACAATAGTTGCAAGCAGGCAACCGAATTCTGGAGGGCCCCCTCAGGAAGCACTACAAAGAATCGTTACAAATCATGAGGTTGACCTTTTGCACCTGCTCATTGCTTTTGCTTTTGCTGAAATCGTTTTTCGGTTTTTTTCGCGCTATTCGCGGGGCGCGGCGTCGTGCGAAACCGACCGCGGAAGCCGCCAATTCGTGCGAATGAGCATTTTATTTTTTTGCGGCTTGTTGTTTCGCGAGTTTTTTTGCAGTATTCGCGAGCCGCTTGCAGCGCAACACGCGAATTTACCCCAAGGTCGAGTACGGGCGCGGCCATTTTGTTTGCGTGACGTATTTCCGTTTCCGCCCGCTATGTATAATCTCGCGCAGTAAGCGCATTGCGAGTAGAGGTTCGCACGAGATCGCGCGGGAAATCTAGAGGTTCGCACGAGATCGCGAGGAAAATCTCGCGCGAACTTACTTTCGCGCTCGTGAACGGGCGCCGGCCATCTTGTTTTTCATTCATTTCCTGTGTCTGGGCATGGTGTTTAATCCTCTTGGTATCTTTGCCATCCTTTGCTTGTTTTCAGTTTTTTTTTTACGATTTTGCTTCTTATCTATCCCTCTCTTTTCCTAGCTGTAAATTTTTGTCTTTTCTGCTATTTTTCTTTACTTTTAAACTACTTTTTTAAACTCTTTTCTTTTCTTCTTCCCTATCCTATTCTTTCTTAATTTTCTACTTCTTCCTACCTTACCTGCCCAGACCATGGTCAAGCCAGGCGCCGTGAAGCTGCCCAGGCACTTGAGGGCCGCAGCGGCGGCGGGGAGTAGTGCTGGACCCAGTGGCAGGACAGCATGCGGGAGATTGAGGGGGGAGCAGGTGACGCGACGGGAGATATTCAGCCCGGAGGAAGTGGGCGCGCTGGTCTACTTCGTCCAGCGCCGCCTGCCCAGGACCATCGCGGGAGGCGGCAGGATCGCGGCCGGCGGCTACAACATGCGGGAGCGCCGGAAGCGGTGGGAGAAGGTGTGCTGGGCCATATCCCACCTCTACGGGGTCCAGCGCACCTACAGCCAGGTCACCCATCGCTGGACGGACCTCCTGGACCGCGAGCGCGACCTGCTGGACCAGCTCGGCTTGGAGATCCCCGGGCTTGGTGAGTAGTAGTAGCCATTTAATCACTCACTACTATGATGTTTTCTCCTGCTCTGTGTTGTTGTATTGCAAATATTTGTTTTTTACATGGAGCAAGCCAATAATGCCGCTGATGACGATTACATTGTAGTTAAATTATATTTCAAAATCTTCTGTGCATTTCAGGTGCACTGCTCTCCTTCTCAGTGGCGTTGCTACTATGCTTATTTGTTTTCTATTTCGTGGTCTCATTGGCCTGAGTAACTATTATGTATGAGTGTACTTTACAGAACTGCGTAATGCTAGACACTAGGGGGCAGATTACATTTACAAGCCCCTTGCGCCACGTTTACGTTGCCTTGCGTGACGCAACAGCGGCGTAAACGTGCCGCATCCCTGCGAGTCATTTACAGCATGACGCATCTAGGGAGATGCGTCACGTTATAAAGCCATGGGCCTGCACCACAATGGGTGCGTTCCTAGTACGCAGGGTGGGCGGTCCAGCGGCTGTGCGCCTCGCAAAATTGCCTGCGTGAAATGTACAAGATTTAACGCAGGCACTTCTGCGACGCTGCTACGTCAATTCAATTCCTTATGTCTGCTCGAAGCAGGCGAAAGGACTGACACAGCATGTTAAGTATTGGGTGGCCCTGAGCATTACTGGAGTTGCATTGCGTTGGCGACGTGACTCCAGCGATGCGCCGCTCTTACGTGACGAGATGCGTCACGCAAGTGCCTACCCTTGCGCCAGGGCGCGCCGCATTGTAAATGAGGCACATCTGCCGTGTCGCAAGGGTAGTTTTGCGTGACGCATTTGATGATGATCTGGCGCATCTCTGGAGATGCGCCAGAACGCGTAAGTAAGTATGCCCCTAAGGGGCAGAATTGCAATTACCGTCGCATCCCTGCAAAGTAGCAGGGATGCGCCATTAATTGTGCGGCCCGCTACCACCACCAAACATGGTGCGCCGTATTTGCAATGCGGCGCACCATGGGCCCAAAACGTCACCGAAGCTTTACTGCTGGAGTTGCGTCGCAACGATGGCGCAGCTCCATCAATGCTCTGGGGTACCCTATCTCCCCAATGCTGGGTCAAGCCGTACGTCTGCTTCAAGCAGGTGCAGGGTTTGTGTGACGCATCATTGTCCTAAAGGTGACTGATTGATATTTTGTAGATTTCCCTCAGCCACTATTAGGATGTGTTCCAGCGCAGGAATGCCCTCCCTTGCGCCGGAACGCCCCCTGATGGCGCAGGGCTTTATAACGGGATGCATCTCCCAAATGCGTCACGTTGTTATAATATTATACGCCGCACCATGGCGACCTTTTTTGTTTAGCTGCTGCGTCACAAAAGTCACGCAAGAACGGCGCAAAAGAGCCGCAAGGGCTTAAATCTGCCCCTTCCTTTGTAACCCTGACAATAAGAAAAATAGTGGCGGTGGATTGATAGTTTGACTATTTAAATGACTGGTAATGTAGCAGGCAACTGTTAGTGTTGTCACTGATCTGACTGAAATCACAATGGAGTTTGTCTGTCACTTTGCGTCTTGCCTGCGGACTGCGGACTGCCAGTCCTAGGTGAACGTTTCAGTACTTTGTTTAGTGAGTTACGTGACTTTCGAAGTCACAGGTCCGCAAATAAATGAAAAGTAACCATAATCAATATAATTTCGCGGAAATATTTTGTTATTGTTCTTTTGAAATGTTTGATTTGGTTGACATTGACAAGCAACAATCATCCATGTTTTCTGTTCTTTCTTTCATGTTGTACGTCAGCTCCCCCCAGGGGCGAGAGGAGGACACAGGAGCAGCAGGCGGCGGATGCTGTTCAACAGGGCCAGGATCGGGCAGGCGAGGGCTCCTCTGCTGGCCCCAGTAAGTTTTCATTTTAGACTAGTACCTATTTTTCCTAGCGTTCCTCATTTGACTTTTTTCAAAATTGTCTTTGCTCTTCTTGTAGACTGTATCTAAATTCTTATCCTGCCTCTACTATGACTCCCTGTGGTATTACTAGATTATTCTTATTAGTCTGTCTGTGTAGCTAACTAAGATTGCACGGTTGGCGAAACTCCCATGATTCTAGTCAGCAATAGCTCTATCAACTTAGTGCAGTCCTCTGGGATTGTCCATAATGTCTTTTGAAGTGTTCTATCTGGACTCATGCTTGCAAAAATTGCAAAACCTTTCGCTCAGTCACTCTAGTCTGGACCAAAAAACACAGATTGTATTTAAGTTTAAAAGCTTTATTAAAAGTAAACACATTTATTAAAATGAAGTCATAATAAAACTAAACGTTTAACTGATAATGGAAAAGTGGTTAGTGCTGACGATTAATTGAAGACATTTCTTGTGGTCGAGCCGAGCTCTCACCTGGTTTCAACTTGATCTTGTAGTTAGAAGTCCATCTTCTGTCTATGTGGAGAAAAATGGTGCGTGTTAAAAAAACAGCCTTCATCAGTTGTGCCAAAAAGTGCAGCAAGACAACCTTCCCTGGAAAAAGGGACATTTTTTTTAACTTTAACGTAGACAGTCACAAATTACATTGTTTTCACATGTCTTCATTCCTAGACCAAATACTAGTGACTAGTGAGTGCTTTATTCTAACATTGTTACATGTACTTTGTAGGTGGAACATCTGGTGGCGGGGCCAGTGTGGAGGTGGTGGTGCTGGACACGGAGGCGGAGGCCGATTGTTCAGGGGAGGAGGCGGCGGCGGCAGCTGTGAGAGTTGAGACGGTGGTGGTGGCGGCCAGAGGTAAGCTCTTATATATTCCTTACTTATTGAGATTGAAGACTAGCTGGGAAGGCAAGAATATGAGATGCATGGCTGGGTGAATGATGAAGCAATGATGGGTGGAAGGACAACAGCCTGGGTGGGTGACACAGAAACTGTATGTGTCCATATACCTGGATCATGCTACTATCTGACTCTTAGATAGCATATGTGTATCTAGAGCAGGGGTACTCCTAGTACGGCCCGCGGGCCGGTGGTGGCCCGGCAAGCCTTCCTTGGCGGTGCGCAGACCTTGCAGACAATCACTGCTTCCCCGGCCCCCACAGAGCAGAGGCTTTTTTGTATTTCACCTGTTAGCGCCCCTGCATCTCCACTCTGACAATCACTGCTCCCGCGGCCCCCACAGAGCAGAGTGGAGATGCAAGGCCACAAAGAGGTGAAATAGAACAAAGCCTCTGCTCTGTGGGGCCGGGCAAGCAGTGATTGTCAGGGTGGAGAAGCAGGGGCGCTAAAACAAACAAAGCCTCAATAATATGTTAATGGTCTTTTAAAGACCTGTTAAGTACTTTGGTGTTGTTGTCTGTGTGTGCGCGTTGAGGAAGCGGTCTCAACCCGGGCTGAAGGCTGACACAGATAGACACACACACAGTGAGATGACAGAGGGGGAGGGAGAGGGAGGGCAGGAGGGAGAGAGAGATGGAGGGAGGGCAGGAGGGAGAGCAGGAGGGAGAGAGATGTATGTAAATGCTGGGTCTGGTGGCTCAGTGGATGAGGGCATCTGCTGCAGGGACCTGTGTGCAACCTCATGGTCACAAGTTATCGTTTTGCTTTAGCCCCGCCCCCTCTGACTCCGCCCCCACCAGTGCGGCCCTCGGCCCCAAACTACACTGTAAATGTAGCCCCTGAGAGAAAGTTTGTGAGTACCCATGATCTAGAGAGAGTAGACGGTCAGTGGATGAACTAAGTGTAACTTTGAAGAGCATGTAACACTGCACCCGCACGTCCGTTCCAGTGTAGGAAAGGCAAGGAAAAGAACTTTTAATTTTGTCCAAATACTACCATAAATAGTAGCAGTAGTTTGTATTGCAAGCACTGCATAGATCCGGTTATTATGGTGGCCACTCCCTACCTCTCTTAATAAGTTTAGTAGTACTCAGTCATTCATGTGTGGATGTATCACTGGTCACTCAATAAAAAGCAAAGCACCTAAAGTCATCCCATATATAAGCAAAAACATCCCATGTGAAGTGATAGATAATCAGATTATTTATCTTCTTCAATTTTCCATTTCTAGTACTCATTTCCACTGTAGGGTGAAAGTTAAATTAATTAAGCAGTAGCCCTTGAGTTGTAACAGAGTATTCTCAGTGCCACCCGTAATAGAAAAGTAAGAGCTTCACCACCTGCATGTACTGGACGGGTACAGTAACGCAACGGCAACGCAAGTCTAGGTCACTCCTCATGGCGTGCGTCTCTTTTTCTCGGGTGCAAGTTTACTGCGCTGGCATTATGCCGGCTTGCAGAAAATAACGTACCAATTTTCCAAAACAAGAGATAAGAAGAAGAATAAGACTGGTGTACTTTCATAGTCGACTCCAATGGAAGTCCACAGTGCTCGTAGAATTTGTTCCTTAAACTCCCACTAATGTTAGAGCAAGGATGAAGAAGTGTGAGGTTAGATAGATACTGGCCTCAATAGTTATGTAATGCGCTTGCAAGTTGCTAGTTGTACTGCAGCACAAATTTCTGCTGAATGATTGAGTTAATCTTAAAGAGCATTGGTTACAGACTATGTCTTTCTTTCTTCATATAGGTTCTCCTTCCAAACGAACAAGGAGGAAGGAGCTGGCTAGAGCGGCCCGGCAACGGAGGATCGAGGCCACTGTTGCGGAATATCGGCGGCTGGTGGCCCTGGAGGACGTGGAAAGTGTGCAGTCGACAACTACAACAACGTCGTCTGCATCGGCCTCCGTGGCCCCACGGGCTGCCACCCAGCACAGTGGTCCACCGAGACTGAGCCGGGCTGCCAAAGGCAAACGCCACCGCCGAGCAGCAAGGCCAACAGCTGCCTCTCACAGGCCTTGCACCTGCAAGGCAGTGAAGGCACGCCTGCGCCGCACTACCCTGATGGTGTCCTGCCTTCAGCAGGAGCTCGCCTTGCTCCGCGAGGAGCATGATGCCCTGGCCCAAAAAGTTAACAGCATCCACCCATAGTGTCCCTTGCCCCTTTTTTAGAGACTTTTGGGGGGTGGGAATTGGGAGTTGGGTTTTTGGGGACTTTTGAAGGACAATCGTTGGGGTTAGGGAGGGTCTTGCGGGAGATTATTTTGTTAGGGATATAAATATACTTTTTCAAACTTTATCTGAGCATACCTGTTTTTTACTGCTTGCCTGGTGGGTGGGGGTTTAACGTTGACTGTTTTCCTGAAAGTTTAGTTCCATTTTCTTCCTTTAAGTGTAAATGCCCAAATGTTTTCAACACTAAGTGCCTCTCACAGACTAAGTGAAGTGAATCCAAGAGTCCTAGGACTTTAGTAGTACTACCTTCAGTCTCTCGTCTCTCGTACTAATACTCCATTATACCCCCAAACCACCAAACGCTTATCTTACCTGTAATTTGTGTTTGAAAGTAGGGCTAGACCCAGGGCTGGCTCCACGGGAAACACCGAATAACGTTGGCAATCTTGGTCGGATAAAATTTCCTCATAGCGGTGGTACTAGTGGTGTGACACAGTGGCAGTTGCATGCCTATGAAAAAAAAGAAAATGAAATCTGGTTTGTCCTCCTGAGCAATTCAACGGTACAACTGAGAATATAGCAGGTGACAGAAGTACAGTAGAGCAGTGCCACATTGTAGCCTAACAAATGGTAAAGTATAACTACTAATTCGGTTGAAGTTCTTTCACATTAGCAATGGTTCTTTGTCAAGCAGAGTAAGAATATATCATCGACAACTGTGGAAAGAAAGAATGCGACAGTACAGGGCCTGTGTGGAATTATTGATAACGATATTCAACATAAGGTCTCTGTAGCCAGATACCCGAGAGCCTTGCTGGTCACTATAAATCCATTCACAACAACACTCAATGGGGTTGGTCTGGAAGGTGTCAGGTTTACTCCCCGTGATCCAGTCGATGCAAATATGGTTCCACCTCCAAATGTCACCAACACCCAGAAGTGTAAACACAGGGTGTTCGAGGCATTAGGCGGGGGAGAAAAATAACAAACTAAAATAAAAAATGTGGGATGGGTAAAGGTAGGGTCAGCAGGGAAAGGATACCTGTAACAGAAGACAAGACAGGCATCAGTGAAGTGCTGTCCTAACATACAAGGGTACTCTCATATAGTCTCACTAAATAGTCTGCAAGTCTCCCGCCTACTCATGGGAAATGTAGTTTCATAGTACGGTAGGCGCTTAGGGGCTGCGTAACCTGACAGAAGGTATAGTAGATAGAAAAGGAGAAATTGCTTTTTTTCTAGGTGTCCCCTCACTCACCAGGGTTGCCCCTTGGTGACATGCTTCATCATTGGGGCCATCCCAGTCCTCTACGGCCTGGGGCGTGCTGCGACTTGCGAATTACGTAGGAGCACTTACAAATGACTATGTGTGGTGCAGATAGTGGAGTGGACTAAGTGATGTGTTAAGGGATCAATGTAGAAGCCGAGAGAGAGCCAAGAAATGCAGTCACAGTCAGAGAAAAAGGCAAGGGATACTGTATCTATGTGGTTGTAGTGGTCCTGTTGGAAGTGGTAAGTAAGTTGCCCGCAGAAAAAAAATCCTCCTATTAGCGGCACTCCTCCATTGCAGCCGACGCTTCGTCCACCGATGTTGGTCACCAGAAGACACCCTGTCCACTGCCTGCCTGATGCTGAATTGTGGCTCGCTACTGTGAAGCCTGACTCCATCCTTTTTTCCCCATTGCAGAGACTGAAACCCGGCCTGTAATTATTCAACGAAAAACAGGAAGTGATATAATATTACAACACCACTGATAAATAAATATAAGGTATGTAGGCTGTGGACTTGGAGTGCAAAAAGTCACAATTTGTTTTTCCTAGTAGACAGTACAATGTTTTTGAAAGTGCGTACTCTGAGTCACCTTTTGAAGGATAAATAAGTATGGGCAAATTAATGTAGCGGATCTTGCCCCTCAAGCTAGGTGTACTGTAAACTGTGTTTTAGAACAAAATTAGATCTTCCTAGCAGTGCTCCCACCCAGACCCTTACTAAAGCCAGTCGCAAAAATGTAGAAGACCCCCAATCAAATCTCAAAAAACGAGGCCTAGCAGAAAACTGGTGACAAAACTTACTTTGAAAGTAAAAGTAGGCCGAAGTACCCTAATTACCCATTACCCACCGTGGATTGCATTCAAACCACTTGCAAGCAACCAAGCAAAAGTAGCCATAGCCAGCATCGCTCCAAGACTCGAAATCCCCCCCACTCAAACACATGCAATAGAAATACTGCTAACCCTAACGAACCCTAAGTTAAGAATAGTGGCAAAGGCTTTCTTTAACTATGCCAAATCCCCCCTTTCCCACCATGGATTTTCTTCAAATGACTTGCAACCAAAATTACACATTCTCACGAGTGCTCTAAGACCCCAGAACTCAGTTTGAAAAATCTAGAACACCCCGAAACACATGCAATCCTGCTGCTAGGGCTAACCCTAACGAACCCTAAGTTACAAAAAGTGCCAAAACTAAAGGCTTTTCCGCGCGGATTTTGTCCCAACCACTTCTACCCGGTATTAGACCTTCCCAGGAATGCCCCAAGACCCGTCAACCCACCCGCCAAGAAGCATAACACCCTCAAACAGGCCAAAAGCAAAATCTCATACTTGCAATATTTCTGGGCCTTCGGTCCAAACGTGCTGCGTAGCTAGGCCATAAGTCGGGGTTGGCACGACGGATTTCCTGAAAAGCAAATGCAATCAAGATTAGAGTGTCCCAGCAGTGCTCCCAGACCACGAAACTCACCCGCAAACACCAGGAAGCCCCCCAAACAGGCCCCCGAAAACGCTACATAGAGCAAAATGTCAGAAATAGCCCAAAAAAAAATCGGCCTGGATTTTGTCCCAACCACTTCTACCCGGTATTAGACCTTCCCAGGAATGCCCCAAGACCCGGCAACCCACCCGCCAAGAAGCATAACACCCCCAAACAGGCCAAAAGCAAAATCTCATACTTGCAATATTTCTGGGCCTTCGGTCCAAACGCGCTGCGTAGCTAGGCCATAAGTCGGGGTTGGCACGACGGATTTCCTGAAAAGCAAATGCAATCAAGATTAGAGTGTCCCAGTAGTGCTCCCAGACCACGAAACTCACCCACAAACACCAGGAAGCCCCCCAAACAGGCCCCCGAAAACGCTACATAGAGCAAAATGTCAGAAATAGCCCAAAAAAAAATCGGCCTGGATTTTGTCCCAACCACTTCTACCCGGTATTAGACCTTCCCAGGAATGCCCCAAGACCCGGCAACCCACCCGCCAAGAAGCATAACACCCCCAAACAGGCCAAAAGCAAAATCTCATACTTGCAATATTTCTGGGCCTTCGGTCCAAACGCGCTGCGTAGCTAGGCCATAAGTCGGGGTTGGCACGACGGATTTCCTGAAAAGCAAATGCAATCAAGATTAGAGTGTCCCAGCAGTGCTCCCAGACCACGAAACTCACCCACAAACACCAGGAAGCCCCCCAAACAGGCCCCCGAAAACGCTACATAGAGCAAAATGTCAGAAATAGCCCAAAAAAAAATCGGCCTGGATTTTGTCCCAACCACTTCTACCCGGTATTAGACCTTCCCAGGAATGCCCCAAGACCCGGCAACCCACCCGCCAAGAAGCATAACACCCCCAAACAGGCCAAAAGCAAAATCTCATACTTGCAATATTTCTGGGCCTTCGGTCCAAACGCGCTGCATAGCTAGGCCATAAGTCGGGGTTGGCACGACGGATTTCCTGAAAAGCAAATGCAATCAAGATTAGAGTGTCCCAGCAGTGCTCCCAGACCACGAAACTCACCCACAAACACCAGGAAGCCCCCCAAACAGGCCCCCGAAAACGCTACATAGAGCAAAATGTCAGAAATAGCCCAAAAAAAAATCGGCCTGGATTTTGTCCCAACCACTTCTACCCGGTATTAGACCTTCCCAGGAATGCCCCAAGACCCGGCAACCCACCCGCCAAGAAGCATAACACCCCCAAACAGGCCAAAAGCAAAATCTCATACTTGCAATATTTCTGGGCCTTCGGTCCAAACGCGCTGCGTAGCTAGGCCATAAGTCGGGGTTGGCACGACGGATTTCCTGAAAAGCAAATGCAATCAAGATTAGAGTGTCCCAGCAGTGCTCCCAGACCACGAAACTCACCCGCAAACACCAGGAAGCCCCCCAAACAGGCCCCCGAAAACGCTACATAGAGCAAAATGTCAGAAATAGCCCAAAAAAAAATCGGCCTGGATTTTGTCCCAACCACTTCTACCCGGTATTAGACCTTCCCAGGAATGCCCCAAGACCCGGCAACCCACCCGCCAAGAAGCATAACACCCCCAAACAGGCCAAAAGCAAAATCTCATACTTGCAATATTTCTGGGCCTTCGGTCCAAACGCGCTGCGTAGCTAGGCCATAAGTCGGGGTTGGCACGACGGATTTCCTGAAAAGCAAATGCAATCAAGATTAGAGTGTCCCAGCAGTGCTCCCAGACCACGAAACTCACCCACAAACACCAGGAAGCCCCCCAAACAGGCCCCCGAAAACGCTACATAGAGCAAAATGTCAGAAATAGCCCAAAAAAATATCGGCCTGGATTTTGTCCCAACCACTTCTACCCGGTATTAGACCTTCCCAGGAATGCCCCAAGACCCGGCAACCCACCCGCCAAGAAGCATAACACCCCCAAACAGGCCAAAAGCAAAATCTCATACTTGTAATATTTCTGGGCCTTCGGTCCAAACGCGCTGCGTAGCTAGGCCATAAGTCGGGGTTGGCACGACGGATTTCCTGAAAAGCAAATGCAATCAAGATTAGAGTGTCCCAGCAGTGCTCCCAGACCACGAAACTCACCCACAAACACCAGGAAGCCCCCCAAACAGGCCCCCGAAAACGCTACATAGAGCAAAATGTCAGAAATAGCCCCAAAAAAAATCGGCCTGGATTTTGTCCCAACCACTTCTACCCGGTATTAGACCTTCCCAGGAATGCCCCAAGACCCGGCAACCCACCCGCCAAGAAGCATAACACCCCCAAACAGGCCAAAAGCAAAATCTCATACTTGCAATATTTCTGGGCCTTCGGTCCAAACGCGCTGCGTAGCTAGGCCATAAGTCGGGGTTGGCACGACGGATTTCCTGAAAAGCAAATGCAATCAAGATTAGAGTGTCCCAGCAGTGCTCCCAGACCACGAAACTCACCCACAAACACCAGGAAGCCCCCCAAACAGGCCCCCGAAAACGCTATTAGAGCAAAATGTCAGAAATAGCCCAAAAAAAAATCGGCCTGGATTTTGTCCCAACCACTTCTACCCGGTATTAGACCTTCCCAGGAATGCCCCAAGACCCGGCAACCCACCCGCCAAGAAGCATAACACCCCCAAACAGGCCAAAAGCAAAATCTCATACTTGCAATATTTCTGGGCCTTCGGTCCAAACGCGCTGCGTAGCTAGGCCATAAGTCGGGGTTGGCACGACGGATTTCCTGAAAAGCAAATGCAATCAAGATTAGAGTGTCCCAGCAGTGCTCCCAGACCACGAAACTCACCCACAAACACCAGGAAGCCCCCCAAACAGGCCCCCGAAAACGCTACATAGAGCAAAATGTCAGAAATAGCCCAAAAAAAAATCGGCCTGGATTTTGTCCCAACCACTTCTACCCGGTATTAGACCTTCCCAGGAATGCCCCAAGACCCGGCAACCCACCCGCCAAGAAGCATAACACCCCCAAACAGGCCAAAAGCAAAATCTCATACTTGCAATATTTCTGGGCCTTCGGTCCAAACGCGCTGCGTAGCTAGGCCATAAGTCGGGGTTGGCACGACGGATTTCCTGAAAAGCAAATGCAATCAAGATTAGAGTGTCCCAGTAGTGCTCCCAGACCACGAAACTCACCCACAAACACCAGGAAGCCCCCCAAACAGGCCCCCGAAAACGCTACATAGAGCAAAATGTCAGAAATAGCCCCAAAAAAAATCGGCCTGGATTTTGTCCCAACCACTTCTACCCGGTATTAGACCTTCCCAGGAATGCCCCAAGACCCGGCAACCCACCCGCCAAGAAGCATAACACCCCCAAACAGGCCAAAAGCAAAATCTCATACTTGCAATATTTCTGGGCCTTCGGTCCAAACGCGCTGCGTAGCTAGGCCATAAGTCGGGGTTGGCACGACGGATTTCCTGAAAAGCAAATGCAATCAAGATTAGAGTGTCCCAGCAGTGCTCCCAGACCACGAAACTCACCCACAAACACCAGGAAGCCCCCCAAACAGGCCCCCGAAAACGCTACATAGAGCAAAATGTCAGAAATAGCCCAAAAAAAAATCGGCCTGGATTTTGTCCCAACCACTTCTACCCGGTATTAGACCTTCCCAGGAATGCCCCAAGACCCGGCAACCCACCCGCCAAGAAGCATAACACCCCCAAACAGGCCAAAAGCAAAATCTCATACTTGCAATATTTCTGGGCCTTCGGTCCAAACGCGCTGCATAGCTAGGCCATAAGTCGGGGTTGGCACGACGGATTTCCTGAAAAGCAAATGCAATCAAGATTAGAGTGTCCCAGCAGTGCTCCCAGACCACGAAACTCACCCACAAACACCAGGAAGCCCCCCAAACAGGCCCCCGAAAACGCTACATAGAGCAAAATGTCAGAAATAGCCCAAAAAAAAATCGGCCTGGATTTTGTCCCAACCACTTCTACCCGGTATTAGACCTTCCCAGGAATGCCCCAAGACCCGGCAACCCACCCGCCAAGAAGCATAACACCCCCAAACAGGCCAAAAGCAAAATCTCATACTTGCAATATTTCTGGGCCTTCGGTCCAAACGCGCTGCGTAGCTAGGCCATAAGTCGGGGTTGGCACGACGGATTTCCTGAAAAGCAAATGCAATCAAGATTAGAGTGTCCCAGCAGTGCTCCCAGACCACGAAACTCACCCGCAAACACCAGGAAGCCCCCCAAACAGGCCCCCGAAAACGCTACATAGAGCAAAATGTCAGAAATAGCCCAAAAAAAAATCGGCCTGGATTTTGTCCCAACCACTTCTACCCGGTATTAGACCTTCCCAGGAATGCCCCAAGACCCGGCAACCCACCCGCCAAGAAGCATAACACCCCCAAACAGGCCAAAAGCAAAATCTCATACTTGCAATATTTCTGGGCCTTCGGTCCAAACGCGCTGCGTAGCTAGGCCATAAGTCGGGGTTGGCACGACGGATTTCCTGAAAAGCAAATGCAATCAAGATTAGAGTGTCCCAGCAATGCTCTCAGACCACGAAACTCACCCACAAACAGACGGAACCCCCCTAAGAGCACCTCAAAGGCAAGCAAGTCATCAAAAACACAAAAAATTTTCCGCCTCGGATTTGGTCCAAACCACTTTTAGTGCTTCACAGCAATGGCCCCAGACCCGTCAACTCACCTGCAAAGAGGTAGAACAACACCCCCACAAGTGCTGAGTCTTTCTTCATTGGGCGTAAACCAGCCCTCTGCTTTGATGGAAATAGGAGTCTGGAGGAGGAGGATAGAGGAGCATGTTCTTCTGAACTTGTGAACCTGAGGAATGCAGACTGCGGCACCTTCAAATAAATTAGCAAACAAGTGAAGACAGTTCTGCTGATGGGCTTGTTTTTGTGATTATCTGATTAAAGTTTGAATTATATTAACTGTGCACAACAAAGAAAGACAGACACACAGGAATAAAAGTGAATAAGGATGAAAAAGAAAGTTATTGATTCGTTGTCTCATTTTCAGGGCTCGAAGTCGGTATCACGGTCCAGGAATAAGAATAAGGCTTCGTCATCATACTCTGCGAATTCAGCCAGGGTGAGGTCAGTGGCACCTGACAGAGTAGAAATTCCCTCATCTATGTTGCTGGCCACCTCCTCTTCATCCGGCACGCTCTCTCGTACTCTTATATCTGGTGGTATGAGGTGCTGATTCATCTTGATCATTGTTAACCTCTCCACATTTTTGGGCGAGAGGCGGCTCCGTTTGGGAGTTACAATCCCACCAGCCGCACTGAAAACCCGTTCAGAAGACACACTTGCGAGTGGGCAAGACAAGTAGTTTAAAGCCAGGTTGGTGAGCTGTGGCCACAATTCTTTTTTCCCATGCCAATACGCCAATGGGTCAGAATTAACATAGACCTCTGTGGAGTCATTCAGATAGTCCTTCACCATCGACTCAAGGTCCTCCTCCAAGGTTCCTCCACTTTGCGTAGCTCTTGCTGTGCCTCTGACCTTTTGAGAACCAAACCCACGCAGAGCTAGCCAATCCTCTTCAGCCTCCAATGTTTCTGTTGTCTTTCGTGCAGATGATCCGGTTGCCGGTGTCTTTAACGGCTGAGAGGTCACTTGTGCCACAGCCACAGGTGCAGAAGTGGATTGTTTTGACTGGGGATGGCCTGCTGATGTACTGCCATTTCCTTCAATTTCCAGCCGTTCTGTTTCAAACTTCTTGGCTGACAAGGCTAGCCAACGTTTGTACTTTGTAACATCTTCATCACCAAAAGGAAAGAATGCTCTGCCTGCCAGCGCCTTTTTGTAGCGTGGATCCAGAATAGTAGCACAAATGTAATGCTGTTCTGAGTGGATCTTTTTAAGACGTTCATCACCTTGTAGGAGCTCTAATAATTGCTCAGCCAGCAGCAAAGAGTCTTTCTTTTTGTCATCTTTTCCAAACACAGAACACACCTCCTTCAGTTGGTCCTCCAGCATGTACAACAATGGGATAGCTTTTCCCAAATTAGAGTCCTCCTTGCTGACTGCACGCGTGAAGACCTCAAAAGGACGAAGCATGCGTGTTAGGCTTTCAACTATGTTCCATTGCGGCCCACCCATCCTCAGCTCCTCTATACCCTCTTTCAAGAAATATTGATCGAGTTGCGTATACTGCTCATACAGACGCTCAAGCATGTAGAAGGTTGAGTTCCAACGTGTTACCACCTCCTGGATGAGTGCTTTCACTGGCATTTGACATTGATATAGCATGCTCCTCAGCTGCTTCCGGGCCTTAAAAGAATGCCTGAAATGCTTGCAAATTTTTCGGCAGTTCTCCAATACACTGTACGCTGCACTGCGTTTATTACCCAAGAATTTTTGGACAACCAGGTTTATACAGTGCGCCAAACACGGCACTCTGAAATAGTAACCGTCCCTCATGGCCTTAACTATATTGGAGCCATTGTCCGTGGAAACATAACCAACCTTGCGTTTTAGTGGGGACAGACAGTTAAGGACCTTTGTGTTAAAGACATCCAAAATGTTTTCTGCTGTGTGATGTTTCTCCAAACCAAACATGGCTAGTGTTGCATGTTTCCGAGCACCTTTAAAAACAATGTTAGTGTCAACACCTGAGTTTAGCTTTGCTTTAGCCCCTGAAAAAGAGACCCAGTGTGCAGTGATGCACATGTAATCAGCGCCTGCGCCACTGGTCCACATGTCTGTTGTCAGATGTATAGTGTGAACAGCACTCTTCTGCAAAGCTGCCCCAATCACCTTCAGAACATCTTCATGTAGTGCTGGAACCGCAACTCGGGCAAAATAGAACCGGCTAGGAACCTTCCATTTAGGGCAGAGCGCTGTCACTAATTCTAGAAAACCAACCCCTTCTACAAAAGAAAAAGGGAGAAGGTCCAGAGCTAGCATTTTAGCCAGCTTAGTGTTATACAGACGGGTCATTGGGTGGTTGCGTTCATATTGCGCTTCTGTAAACAACATCTTTTTAATGTTGCCCTGGACCAATGATTTACGGGATGATGATGATCTCTTCGACCCAGTTACGCTCGCTGATGAACTTTCCCGCATTGATGTCTCACTCTCTCCCACACTCTTAGTGTGGCTCCCATGGGGTGTGCTGCTGACATGGGAACTGGGTGTAAGTGAAGTGTTTGAATCGTCTTCTTCTACCTCCTCGTCATCAGCAGATGACAAATCAACGTTTTCATTACGTGCAATTCCGGCTTTCTTGACCGCCTCTAGGTGCGGAAACCATTGGACAGGGTGCCTTCTCTCAAGATGACCTCTCTGGCCTCCGGTACCATAGTTAGAACCAAGCTTACCACGACTAAATCGAAGCTTACAAAGGCTACAAATGGCTACGTTTTCCTTTTTTGGGCAAACACTAAAGAAGTCCCAAACTGGAGACTTGAAATGTCTTCGGGGGCCGGAGGAGGCGGCGATACTGGTGGTGGTGGTCCTGCTGCTAATGACAGATGAAGTGGAGGATGTGGATTGCCGAACTTCAGTACGTTTTGCACTTTCACCACCACGAATTGAGGTCGAGGACGAGGTGGGTACCTTCTTGCGAAGAAATATGGAAGCGGTAGGTTTTGGTGTACTACTTAACTCCAAATCTAATGATTCCAGTTCCATTGCCTCCTCGCCGACATCATCATCACGCTCAGCAGCTTCTCGGGATAGGGTCAAAATGTCTCTTTGCTGCATGCCCGGTGGGGCTGCAGTGACCTTTGTGATGACTGGCTCGTCGTCATCGTGAGAGGCTTCATCACCAGCAGTATCTGTCACTTCTTGTTGAGCCTCATCACACTCCATAGGTTTGAGTTTTTGGACGACCTTCCTTTTACGCTTAGGTACCGGTGTCAGATCATGGTGTGCCTCACTCTCAGGCTGCCGTGGTGGTAGTACCCATTCGTCATCCAGATCATCAGAAGGCGGTGGGCTTGAAGAAGATGTAGACACCCCCCTTGATCTTTTCCTTGCTAGGGATGTGGAAGACAATGAATGATCATCAGGAGGAGTGGCTTCCAATGATACCTCAGCTTCATTGTCGATTTCCAAATGTGCCCCTACTTCGGGAGGAACAACTATTGTGGGCACTTGTGAACCTCCATGCACCTTTGCTTGCGCATCTCCTTTTGCTGCCTCTCCTTCCACATGTACTTGGGCGTGTACTTGCACATGGTGTTGTTGTTGCGGCTGTGGTTGTTCAACACTTGTCAGATGAGTTACAACAACCTGTGTTGATTCAGGGACATTGCTGCTACTTTCTTGCGATGAGCCAACATCACTGGTCGATGGTGATTGGAGAAGTACACTGACTGCCTCTGAAGCACTCAAGGGCTTTGACTTAAGTTGGCGTGGTGGTGGAGGCACTGAACCCAATGGAGCAGGGGTGCTGCTCTCAGCTTGGTCCCCAGCAGATCCTGCTGCTGCAGGCGTACTTTTTTTTTTGCTCCCAAAAAAAGTGGCGGGTGGCACACCAGCCTCCTTGGTAACTTGCTTCTTCTGCTCCTAGCTTCTTTTTGCTTCTTGCTAGAGGAGCTACGGAGAACTTTCTTTGGGGGCGGGGCCATCTTCTTCAGAGCAGGTCAGACAGCAGGCCGCAGTTGCACGAATTGTAGAGTTGTCTGAGGCCAGACGTGACGTCGCGTGACGTTATGCTGCACACACACACCGCTGCAGGACTTCTTCCTGGCACTGGTGGTTCTCTTGAGTCTTGTGCACCTAAAAAAAATGGAAGACAGAGGAACATCAGTTCAGTTATAGAGCACAAAAAAATCGAAAAACACTGCAAAATCAGCACAATCCCAATCCATCCATGCCCTCCATAATGTTTAAATTCAAGACAACCCACAGAAAGACTAGGCCCATGCAAGACTCTCTACCCCTGGGCATAAATAAAGGTTGAAAAGTAGGCAAAATGGTTGGAGGCCTAACAACAAAGCCTGCATTTAAAATGGCCACTTGCCTGCCAGCACATGGCCAGTGCCTGTAGCTGCACTCAAAATGGCCACCAGCCACATGGCATGTCCCTCCCCATGAACACCCCCAAAAATCGAAAAACACTGCAAAATCAGCACAATCCCATTCAATCCATGGCCTCCATGATGTTTAAATTCAAGACAACCCACAGAAATACTAGGCCCATGCAAGACTCACTACCCCTGGGCATAAATAAAGGTTGAAAAGTAGGCAAAATGGTTGGAGGCCTAACAACAAAGCCTGCATTCAAAATGGCCACTTGCCTGCCAGCACATGGCCAGTGCCTGTAGCTGCACTCAAAATGGCCACCAGCCACATGGCATGTCCCTCCCCATGAACACCCCCAAAAATCGAAAAACACTGCAAAATCAGCACAATCCCATTCCATCCATGGCCTCCATGATGTTTAAATTCAAGACAGCCCACAGAAAGACTAGGCCCATGCTAGACTCAAATACCCCTGGTGAAAAGGCCACAAGTACAGGCCCAAAAATCGAAAAACACTGCAAAATCAGCACAATCCCATTCCATCCATGGCCTCCATGATGTTTAAATTCAAGACAGCCCACAGAAAGACTAGGCCCATGCTAGACTCAAATACCCCTGGTGAAAAGGCCACAAGTACAGGCCCAAAAATCGAAAAACACTGCAAAATCAGCACAATCCCATTCAATCCATGGCCTCCATGATGTTTAAATTCAAGACAACCCACAGAAATACTAGGCCCATGCAAGACTCACTACCCCTGGGCATAAATAAAGGTTGAAAAGTAGGCAAAATGGTTGGAGGCCTAACAACAAAGCCTGCATTCAAAATGGCCACTTGCCTGCCAGCACATGGCCAGTGCCTGTAGCTGCACTCAAAATGGCCACCAGCCACATGGCATGTCCCTCCCCATGAACACCCCCAAAAATCGAAAAACACTGCAAAATCAGCACAATCCCATTCCATCCATGGCCTCCATGATGTTTAAATTCAAGACAGCCCACAGAAAGACTAGGCCCATGCTAGACTCAAATACCCCTGGTGAAAAGGCCACAAGTACAGGCCCAAAAATCGAAAAACACTGCAAAATCAGCACAATCCCATTCCATCCATGGCCTCCATGATGTTTAAATTCAAGACAGCCCACAGAAAGACTAGGCCCATGCTAGACTCAAATACCCCTGGTGAAAAGGCCACAAGTACAGGCCCAAAAATCGAAAAACACTGCAAAATCAGCACAATCCCATTCAATCCATGGCCTCCATGATGTTTAAATTCAAGACAACCCACAGAAATACTAGGCCCATGCAAGACTCACTACCCCTGGGCATAAATAAAGGTTGAAAAGTAGGCAAAATGGTTGGAGGCCTAACAACAAAGCCTGCATTCAAAATGGCCACTTGCCTGCCAGCACATGGCCAGTGCCTGTAGCTGCACTCAAAATGGCCACCAGCCACATGGCATGTCCCTCCCCATGAACACCCCCAAAAATCGAAAAACACTGCAAAATCAGCACAATCCCATTCCATCCATGGCCTCCATGATGTTTAAATTCAAGACAGCCCACAGAAAGACTAGGCCCATGCTAGACTCAAATACCCCTGGTGAAAAGGCCACAAGTACAGGCCCAAAAATCGAAAAACACTGCAAAATCAGCACAATCCCATTCCATCCATGGCCCCCATGATGTTTAAATTCAAGACAGCCCACAGAAAGACTAGGCCCATGCTAGACTCAAATACCCCTGGTGAAAAGGCCACAAGTACAGGCCCAAAAATCGAAAAACACTGCAAAATCAGCACAATCCCATTCAATCCATGGCCTCCATGATGTTTAAATTCAAGACAACCCACAGAAATACTAGGCCCATGCAAGACTCACTACCCCTGGGCATAAATAAAGGTTGAAAAGTAGGCAAAATGGTTGGAGGCCTAACAACAAAGCCTGCATTCAAAATGGCCACTTGCCTGCCAGCACATGGCCAGTGCCTGTAGCTGCACTCAAAATGGCCACCAGCCACATGGCATGTCCCTCCCCATGAACACCCCCAAAAATCGAAAAACACTGCAAAATCAGCACAATCCCATTCCATCCATGGCCTCCATGATGTTTAAATTCAAGACAGCCCACAGAAAGACTAGGCCCATGCTAGACTCAAATACCCCTGGTGAAAAGGCCACAAGTACAGGCCCAAAAATCGAAAAACACTGCAAAATCAGCACAATCCCATTCCATCCATGGCCTCCATGATGTTTAAATTCAAGACAGCCCACAGAAAGACTAGGCCCATGCTAGACTCAAATACCCCTGGTGAAAAGGCCACAAGTACAGGCCCAAAAATCGAAAAACACTGCAAAATCAGCACAATCCCATTCCATCCATGGCCTCCATGATGTTTAAATTCAAGACAACCCACAGAAATACTAGGCCCATGCAAGACTCACTACCCCTGGGCATAAATAAAGGTTGAAAAGTAGGCAAAATGGTTGGAGGCCTAACAACAAAGCCTGCATTCAAAATGGCCACTTGCCTGCCAGCACATGGCCAGTGCCTGTAGCTGCACTCAAAATGGCCACCAGCCACATGGCATGTCCCTCCCCATGAACACCCCCAAAAATCGAAAAACACTGCAAAATCAGCACAATCCCATTCCATCCATGGCCTCCATGATGTTTAAATTCAAGACAGCCCACAGAAAGACTAGGCCCATGCTAGACTCAAATACCCCTGGTGAAAAGGCCACAAGTACAGGCCCAAAAATCGAAAAACACTGCAAAATCAGCACAATCCCATTCCATCCATGGCCTCCATGATGTTTAAATTCAAGACAGCCCACAGAAAGACTAGGCCCATGCACCACTCACTACCCCTGGTCAAGGCCCCAACAACAGGTCAAAAATCGAAAAACACAAAATTTTACAACAAAAAAAAAATCGAAAAACACAGAAAAATCAGCACAATCCCAATTCATCTATGGCCTCCATGATGTTTAAGTTCAAGACAACCCACAGAAAGAATCAGTCCACCCACCACTGGGCAAAAGGCCCCAAAACAGCCCAAAAATCGAAAATCCCAAAATTTTAGTTGCAGCAACTGTAATGCCCCAAACAAACTTACTTGTAAAATTTCTAATCCAACAGTGATCCAAAGAAAGTCAAAAAGGCCTCAAATCCAAAGATCCAGCAGCATCCACAAAAAGTAATCCTTCCAGGTCCACATCCAAATGAAAAGTGACCAGGAGATGGACAAAGCACTGGGAGGAGCCTGCTGAACAGGAACAGGAAGTTGAAGACTATGGGGCACTTCCTTCCTCCCACCCCCCTGCCCCCCTCCCCAAAATGGACTCCTCGCTAAAAAAGTGCAGGCAAATGTCAAACTAAGGAGTTATTCACATAAAAATCATCATTTCTAGAAGGTTTATGCTGCTTGCTGGTGGATTTCTTGCGCAGAATTGCAAATTTATATTTTCGCTCGCCGCATCTCAAATCTCGCAATTGCGAAGTACCGCGAGACGTGATCTCGCCGTACTCGCGTTGACAAGCTATCGCTGGCAAGCCGCGATGACGTAATCGCGCTCGCCAATTCCCGCGGGATCACACAGCAAGATCCAAAATGGCGCAGCACTCGCAAACTATCGAAAAAAACAACTCGGCAAACGATGATAAACGCCGCGCGCCGCAAAAATTGTATCACCAACGCCGCGCGCCGCCAAAAAAATCCGCTGCGTGCGAATTTGCGGATTTTGCGGGAAAACCGCAAATCTCGCGGATTGCGGATTTCCCGAAAATCCGCAAAATCCGCGAGCGGAACGGATTTTCCGCCCACGCTTACGTGGTACTTGTGGTGTTACACAGTGGCAGTTGCAGCATCTGAAAAAAAAGAAAATGAAACCTTGTTTGTCCTTACCGTAGCATTAGAATGGTACGATAGAGAATATAGCAGGTGACAGTACACCAGAACAGTGCCACAATGTAGCCTAACAAATGGTAAAGTATTGAAAGTATAACTAGTACTTGCGTTGAATTTCTTTGACATTGGCTACTACTACAAGAAATAGTACTGAAGGTGAAGGACACAGCAGCGTAATAATTTGCCACGTCTAGGAGGAGGATGTTCTTGATGACCAATCAAGTTGATGGCGCACATGAAAATCTGCTTTCATTCGCCAATAGTGACTCAGTGTCAAGCTGAGTAAGAATATATCCTCGGGTTCCTTCACCAGCCTGTTGCTATGACCTTATGCTCCCCAGCAAGTGTGTAGAATTATTGCTGCCATTTAGTCACACATCAATCAAAAACACACAGCCCGGGGGAAGAGGGTTAGGGTTTGGAAAATGGATGGGAACGGGGGTTTTTGGGAAAGTTTTGTCGAGAGAAGAAATAAAAAGCACAGCATGGACGAACAATAATTGAAGATAAACAAATCTTTGGGTACAAAGCTAACCATAAATCTTTTCAGTGACATAAAGGAAGTGTATACACTACTGCATGCATGGTTACGGAAAAGTAAGTAGTACTTTCTACAACCGTGAATGAAAGAATGCGAGAGTACAGGGCTGCAGTAATAATTATGCATTTTCACTTGCCTATCTCTGCACTCAGAGAAACACTTCTTACATTAAATTAGGTTTATAAAATAGCAGAAGTAAAACCTATAGAATGGCTGTAGGGATGAATTTAGAAGCAGAGATCAAAGAAATGCAGAGTCACACTCATAGAAGTTCACAGCAATAACATTACTTAAAAGATAATGAGAAAAGAACGGATACAGTATCTGTATGTTGTTGTAGTTGTCCTGTTGAATTTGGTAAGTTGCATGCATCCAACCATTCCTCTTATTAACGGGACTCCTCCATTCCACCATGTTGGCGACCAGAAGACACCCTGTCCATTGCCTGCCTGCCGGATGCTGAATTGCGGCTTGCTAATTTGAAGCCTAACTTCATCCTTTTTTTCCCATTGCACAGGCTGAAACCTGGCCTGTAATTATTGATGGAAAACCGGAAGTGATATTAGAACACCACTGACAAATAAATATAAGGTATGTACGCTGTGTAGTGCAAAAAGTCACACTTTGAGTTTCCTAATAGACAGTACAATATTTTTGAAATTGCGTACTCTGTCTGAGTCTCCTTTTGAAGGATAAATAAGTATGGGTGAATTAATTTAGCGGATCTTTCCCCTCAAGCTAGGTGTACTGTAAACTGTGTTTCAGAACAAAATTAGACCTTCCCAGCAGTGCTCCCAGACCCTTACTAAACCCAGTCGCAAAAATGTAGAAGACCCCCTATCAGATCTCCAAAAACGAAGCCTAGTAGAAAATGGTGACAAAACGTACTTTGAGAGTAAAGTAGGCCCAATCCCCCCTTACCCACCATGGATTGTATTTAAACCACTTGAAAGCAAGGAAAAGTATCCATACTCAGCATCGCTCCAAGACTTACAAACCCCCCACAAACAGCCCCCCACCCAAACACATGCAATACAATACTGCTAACCCTAACGAGCCCTAAGTTAAGAATAGTGGCAAACGCTTTCTTTAACTAGGCCAAATTCTCCCTTTCCCACCATGGACTTTCTTCAAATTACTTGCAACCAAAATTACAGATTCCCACGAGTGCTCTAAGACCCCAGAACAAAGTTGCAAAAATCTAGAACACCCCGAAACACATGCAATCCTGCTGCTAGTGCTAACCCTAACGAGCCCTAAGTTAATGTGCTAAAATGCTTTTCAGCATGGATTTTCTCCAAACCACTTTTATCCGATAATTAGACCTTCCCAGCAATGCCCCAAGACCTGCCAATCAATCAATCAATCAATCAATCAATCAAAGCATTTATATAGTGCACTACTCACCCGGAGGGTCTCAAGGCGCTGGGAAGGGGGGGTCCGCTACTGCTCGAACAGCCAGGTCTTGAGCTGCTTCCTGAAGGCGAGGTGGTCTTGGGTCAGGCAGAGGTGGGTCGGGAGGGAGTTCCAAGTCTTGGCGGCCAGGTAGGAGAAGGACCTTCCTCATGTTGTGGCTCTTCGGATGCGGGGGACGGCGGCGAGGGCGTGGCTGGTCGAACGAAGCTGGCGGGTGGGAGTGTAGAAGTTGAGGCGGCTGTTGAGGTATCTTGGGCCTTGGTTGTGTAGGGCTTTGTGAGCGTGGGTGAGGAGACGGAAGGTGATTCTCTTGTTGACCGGGAGCCAGTGCAGGTCTCTCAGGTGTCCGGAGATGTGGCTGTGTCGGGGGATGACGAGGATGAGTCTTGCTGAGGCGTTCTGGATCCGCTGGAGTCTCTTCTGGATTTTGGCGGTGGTTCCGACGTAGAGGGCGTTGCCGTAGTCCAGTCGGCTGGTGGCGAGGGCCTGGGTGACTGTCTTCCTGGTCTCGATGGGGATCCACCGGAAGATCTTACGTAGCATGCGCAGGATATTGAAGCAAGACGAGGAGACGGCGTTGACTTGTCTGGTCATGGAGAGGGAGGAGTCCAAGATGAAGCCCAGGTTGCGTGCGTGGTGTGCTGGTTTGGGTGCACTGCCCAGGGCCGGGGGCCACCAGGAGTCGTCCCAGGCGGAGGGAGAGGAGCCCAGGATGAGAACTTCCGTCTTGTCTGTGTTCAGTTTCAGGCGTCTGGTCGTCATCCACTCAGCTACGTCTTTCATCCCTTCGTGTAGGTTGGCTCTGGCGGTGGCGGGATCGTTGGTGAGGGAGAGGATCAGCTGAGTGTCATCGGAGTAGGAGATGATGTTGAGGTTGTGTTGGCGTGCGATGGCCGCAAGGGGGCTCATGTAGACATTGAAGAGGGTGGGGCTGAGCGAGGAGCCCTGAGGGATGCCGCAGATGACTTTAGTGGCTTCTGATCTGAACGGGGGAAGGCGGACTCTCTGTGTCCTTCCAGCAAGGAAGGAGATGATCCACTCCAGTGCCTTCTCCTGGATTCCGACGTTGCTGAGGCGCTGCACTAGGATGCGGTGGCAGACAGTGTCGAATGCCGCGGAGAGGTCCAGGAGGATGAGGGCCACTGTTTCTCCGTTGTCGAGCAGGGCTCGGATGTCATCGGTAGCAGCGATGAGGGCGGTCACGGTGCTGTGGTTGGCCCGGAAGCCAGACTGCGAGTGGTCGAGGGATCCATTTGTCTCGAGGAAGGCGGCCAGCTGCTTGTTGACGTTCTTCTCAATGACTTTGGCCGGAAACGGGAGGAGCGAGATGGGGCGGTAGTTTTTTAGTTAGGTGGGGTCCGCTGACGGTTTCTTTAGTAGAGCGCTGAGTTCGGCGTGCTTCCAGCTCTCAGGGAAGGTAGCGGTGTCGAAGGAGGTGTTGATGATGTCCCGCGGTGGGGTGTGATGACAGCGTCGGCCTTGTTGAAGACGTGGTGGGGGCAGGGGTCGGTTGGAGATCCAGAGTGGATGGTGTTCATCCTGCGGATGGTGTCTTTGGTGCTGATCGAGGTGCAGGCGCGTAGGGTGGTGGTGGGGAGCGTAGGTGCGGTCGTGGGGAGCGTTGGTTGTGTGCTGAAGCTGTTGTGAATGTCAGCGATCTTGTTGTGGAAGTAGGAGGCGAGGGAGTTGCAGAGGTCTTGAGATGGGGTGATGTTGTTGTTTCCGGCGTTGGGGTTGGAGAGCTCTTTAACGATGTTGAAGAGTTCCTTGCTGTTGTGTGCGTTGTTGTCCAGTCGTTCCTTGAATGCAGTTTTCTTGGTGGCGTGGATCAGTTGATGGTGTTTTCGGGTGGCGAGCTTGAGGGTGGTCATGTTGTCTGGTGTAGGGTCTCTGCTCCAGGTTCTCTCGAGGGCTCGGCAGTTCTTCTTGGAGCTCTTGAGTTCGTCGGTGAACCAGGGTGCTTTCTTGCTGCCGGGTCTGCTAGGTGGGGTCCTCAGTGGGGCGAGGTTGTCTGCGCAGCTGCTGATCCACTTCGTGAGGTTGTCGGCGGCCTGGCTGGGGTTCGCTGAGCTGGTGGGGGGGTGCTGGCTCAGGGATGCGGCGAGCTGGTCGGCTGTGATCTTGTTCCAGCTTCTGCGTGCAACCTGTTGCTGGTGGTGGTGGAGCGTTGTTCTTTTGAAGCTAAAGTGGATGCAGCTGTGGTCCGTCCAGTGGAGTCCGGTGGCGTGGCTGAAGACGATGTCCTTGCTGGATGAGAAGACGGGGTCGAGTGTGTGTCCGGCGTAATGGGTGGGGGTGGTAACCAGCTGCTTGAGACCGAGGTTGTCGAGGTTGTCCAGCAGGGTGGTGGTGTTGCTGTCATTGTTGTTCTCCAGGTGGAAGTTGAGGTCCCCGAGGAGGATGTAGTCAGCGGAAGGGAGGGCGTGCAGGTGATGAAGTTGGCGATGTCTTCGCTGAATTGTGTGCGGGATCCCGGGGGTCTGTAGATTAGGGTGCCTCTGAGGGTGGTCTTCAGGTTGGTGTGGATCTGGAAGTGCAGGTGTTCGGCGGTTGTCAGGGTGTCGTTGGTGTTGGTCGTGATGCGGATGGTGTTCCTGTGGACGATGGCGATTTCCTCCTCCAGTTTGGTTGTCGCGGTCCCTCCGGGTGATCTTGTATACGTCGGGATGGCGATGGCGATGTCGGGTGCTGAGGAGGCGTTCATCCAGGTTTCCGTGAGGAATGCGACATCTGGGGATGTGGTGTCGAGGAGGTTCCAGAGTTCGACGGCGTGTCTGTGGACGGAGCGAGTGTTGAGCAGGATGCACTTCAGGTGGTTGCTGCTGGTGCTCGGCTTGGCGGGTGCGGTGCAGGTCCGGATGCAGGTGAACTTGCAGGAGTGGCAGCTGATGGGTCCGTGGGTTCATCTCGGGGTGGCTCGGTAGCATCCCGGTATTCGGCCGGTGTTGAGTACGTTGAGTTTGGTGGTGTTGTATGTCGGCGGGGGGGCTGGTGTCTGGGGGGGCCAGGGGTTCGGGCGCTGGGTGCGGTCCAGGCGTGGGCGGGTGCAGACGGGCTTACATTTGGCACACCCACTGCGCGTCAACGCTGCGCGTTTGCCACTCTGCCGTATGAGGAGAGTGGGAGGGGCGGAACGAGGGAAGAGCAGCTGGGAGGCGGGAGCGGGGCGGCGAATGGGAAGGGTCCTAGGTGGAAGGGGGCGGGGCCGCAGGGGAGCAGCGGCGGGGAGCGGTGAGGTGGCGGGAAACGAGGCGGGGGCATAGCAAGGGAAAACAGCGGGCAACAAATAAGAGGACAAATAAGAGGACAAAGGCTGGGCACAGAAAGGGCAATAGAGGATACAGCAACAATCAGAGGGGAAACAAACCGCAAATCACAGGAGACAGGTCACAAAACGGGCAACAGGGGGGAAAACAAACAGTCAGCAGGAGAAAGCGGCGCTACGCTACGGAGGCTGAGACCACACCAGTGGTCAGGAGCACAGCTGCGGGCAGCGGCGGGATCGGGGCAGCCTGGGCACGCCCACGGGGAGTGTGCGTGGTGCGTGGTGGTGTGACCGGCCCAGAGGGTCAGAGGTCACTGCACACCACTGCGTGCACTCCTCCCTATAAGGTCCAGTGGGACGGAGGAGCAGCTGGGAGGCGGGAGCGGGCGGCGAATGGGAAGGGTCATAGGTGGAAGGGGGCGGGGCCGCAGGGGAGCAGCGGCAGGGAGCGGGGAGGTGGCGGGAAACGTGGCGGGGGCACAGCAAGGGAAAACAGCGGGCAACAAATAAGGGGACAAATAAGAGGACAAAGGCTGGGCACAGAAAGGGCAACAGAGGATACAGCAACAATCAGAGGGGAAACAAACCGCAAATCACAGGAGACAGGTCACAAAACGGGCAACAGAAGGGAAAACAAACAGTCAGCAGGAGAAAGCAGCGCTGCGCTACGGAGGCTGAGACCACACCAGTGGTCAGGAGAACAGCTGCGGGCAGCGGCGGGATCGGGGCAGCCTGGGCACCCCCACGGGGAGTGTGCGCGGTCCGTGGTGGTGTGACCGGCCCAGAGGGTCAGTGGTCACTCCAACCCACCCATAAAAAATCAGAACACCCCCACACAGGCAAAGAGCAAAAATGGAAAATCTCATACTTAGAATATTTTCGGCCTTCTTTCAATTCTGTCCAAACGCGCTCTGCAGCTAGGCCCTAACTCCCCTTTTCCACAATGGATTTCCTGAAAAACAAATGCAATCAACATTAGACTGTGCCAACAGTGCTACCAGACTCCAAAACCCACCCACAAACACCCGGAACCCTCCCCAAACAGCACCTCAAAGACAAGCAAGTCAGCAAAAACGCAAAAAAAATGTCACTTCTGATTTTCTACAAACCAAATTTATACGGTATTAGACCTTCCCAGCAATGGCCCGAGACCCCTGCAGCCACCAGCAAAAAAGCAGAACACCCCCAAACTGGCAAAAAGCAAAAATGGGCCTACTACCTGGAATTCAGTCCAAATACGCTGTGCAGCTACGCCCTAACTCCCCTTTTCCACAATGGATTGCCTGAAAAACAAATGCAATCAACATTAGACTGTGCCAGCAGTGCTCCTAGACCCCAAAACCCACTCACAAACACCCGGAACCCCCCAAACAGCACCTCAAAGACAAGCAAGTCAGCAAAAACGCAAAAAAATGTTCACCTCCGATTTTCTCCAAACCACTTTTATCCGGTATTAAACCTTCCCAGCAATGGAACCAGACCCATCAACCCAGGCGGAAACAAGTAGAGGACCCCCAAACAGCCGAAAAGCAAAACTACAAAAAAGGAGACTTTGAAATTTTCAGGCAAATTTCCAAAATCACTCCGCGCTCGCTCTGCAGCTAGGCCCTAACTCCCCTTTGCCACCATGGACTTGCTTCAAACCTCTTTCAATCAAAAGTATCCATACCCAGCAGTGCTCCCAGACCAAAAAACCCACCCACAAACACCCGGAACCCCGCAAACAGCACCTCAAAGACAAGCAAGTCAGCAAAAACGCAAACAAAAATTCACCTCCGATTTTGTCCAAACCACTTTGATACGGTATTAGACATTCCCAGCAATGGCCCCAGACCCCTGCAGCCACCTTGAAAAGCAGAACACCCCCAAACTGGCAGAAAGCAAAAATGGGCCTACTACCTGGAATTCAGTCCAAATACGCTGTGCAGCTAGGCCATAACTCCCCTTTTCCTCCATAGATTTCCTGAAAAACAAATGCAATCAACATTAGACTGTGCCAGCAGTGCTCCCAGACCCCAAAACCCACCCACAACAACCTAAAAGCTCGCCAAACAGCACCCCAAAGACAGGCAAGTGATCAAAGGCGCAAAATCTTTTTCTGCTCCGATTTTCTTCAAACCACTTTGATCCGGTATTAGACCTTCACAGCACTGCCCCACACCCGTCAACTCATCTGCAAATAATTAGAACACCCCCACAAGTGCAGAGTCTTTCTTCATTAGGCGTAATCCAGCCATCTGCTTTGAGGGAAATAGGAGTCTGGAGGAGGAGGATAGAGGAGCATGTTCTTGTGAACTTGTGAACCTGAGAAATACAGACTGCAGCACCTTCAAATCAATAAGCAAATAAGTGAAGACAGTTCTGCTGATGGGCTTGTTTTTGTGATTAGGTGATTAAAGTTTTTTTATATAGATTTTTCAAAACAAAGAAAGACAGACACACAGGAATAAAAGTGAATAAGGACGAAAAAAAAAGTTAGTGATTCATTGACTCATTTTCAGGGCTCAGTGTCAAGGAAGAAGAGCTCGTCCTCATACTGACGTAGGTCACCTAACAGAGAAGAACTGCCCTCATCTAAGTTGGTGTTGGTGTCCTCCCGTCTTCTTCCTGCGTGTATTCTCGTATTTTGTCATCTGGTGGTATGAGGTGCTGATTCATCTTGATCATTGTTAACCTCTCCACATTTTTGGGCGAGAGGTGGGTCCTTTTGCAAGTTACAATGCCACCAGCAGCACTGAAAACACGTTCAGAAGACACGCTTGCGAGTGGGCAAGACAAGTCATTTATAGCCAGGCTGGTGATCTCTGGCCACAATTCTCTTTTCCCATGCCAATACGCCAATGGGTCATCATGAACATAGACCTCTGTTGAGTCATTCAGATAGTCCTGCACCATCGACTCAAGGTTCTCCACGGTTCCTCCACTTTGCTTACTTTTTGCTGGGACCTTTTGAGAAGCAAACCCAAGCTGAGTTAACCAATCCTCTTCTTCACACAATGTTACTGTTGGGTCTGGTGCAGATGATCCGGTTGCTGGTGTCTTTAACGGCTGAGAGGGAAAATCACTCACTTCTGCCACAGCCACAGATGCAGAAGTGGATTCTTTTGACTCCGGATGGCCTGCTGATGCTGATGTACTGCCTTTTCCTTCAATTTCCTGCAGTTCTTTTTCAAACCTCCTGGCTGCCACAGCTAGCCAATGTTTGTACTTTGTAACTTCTGCGTCATCAAAAGGAAAGGATACTCTGCCTGCCAGTGCCTTTTTGTACCGTGGATCCAGAATAGTAGCACAAATGTAATGCTGTTCTGTGTGGAGCTTTTGAAGATGTTCATCGCAAAGTAGGCGGTCTAATAACTTCTCCGCCAACTCAAATGCTTGTTCCTTTTCTTCATCATTTTGAAACGTAGAACACACCGCCTTCAGTTGACTCTCTAGCATGCGCAACAATGGGATAGCTTTTCCCAAATTACAGTCCTCCCTGCTGATTGCACGCGTGAAGACCTCAAAAGGACGAAGCATGTCTGTCAGGCTTTGAGCTAGCTTTCATTGCTCCACATGTATCCTCAGGTCCTTCATAGCTGCACCCTGTGTAAAGAAATACTGAACGACTACCGCACACTGCTCAAACAGATGCTCACACTTACAACAAGGAAACCCTACCTTCTAAGGAACCAGGGTGCATATTTATATCAAAAAACAATGGTTCCAGTGGAACAGATAAGAGTATACATAATAAATACTGAACAATGTCAAATAATAATGTGAAGGTTACTTAGGATGTACGAAGGAGAAACAAACTCATGACACCTAATGAATTACCATCAGTTGTTATTTTTGCAAAAAATACACAATAAAATACACTGTAATGTACATCTCACAACGTGAAGATTTTTAGAAAAAAAGGAAGGGGATGAAAAGGGAGGTCCCAAGTATAAAGTGTGAACCAAAGGAGTGGTTGAAGCACATAGAGAAGACAACAAGTGACAATATGTGCACGGTTTCAACAGGGGTGTATTTACAAGGAATTGGGAAAACGACCAATTATACAATATTCAATAATTTAAACAATGACTATTCAATTCATAGACATTGACTGAAAGGTTCATTCCCAAAGTGACGCCCTTTGGGAATGAACCTTTCAGTCAATGTCTATGAATTGAATAGTCATTGTTTAAATTATTGAATATTGTATAATTGGTCGTTTTCCCAATTCCTTGTAAATACACCCCTGTTGAAACCGTGCACATATTGTCACTTGTTGTCTTCTCTATGTGCTTCAACCACTCCTTTGGTTCACACTTTATACTGGGACCTCCCTTTTCATCCCCTTCCTTTTTTTCTAAAAATCTTCACGTTGTGAGATGTACATTACAGTGTATTTTATTGTGTATTTTTTGCAAAAATAACAACTGATGGTAATTCATTAGGTGTCATGAGTTTGTTTCTCCTTCGTACATCCTAAGTAACCTTCACATTATTATTTGACATTGTTCAGTATTTATTATGTATACTCTTATCTGTTCCACTGGAACCAAACAGATGCTCAAGCATGTAGAAGGTTGAGTTTCAACGTGTTGCCACCTCCTGGAAGAGTGCTTTCACTGGCAGTTTACGTTCATGTTGCAGGCACCTCAGCTGCTTCTGGGCCTTAAAAGAATGGTTGAAATGTGTGCACATTCTTCGGCAGGTGGTCAGTAACTCGCACACTGGACTTTCTTCACTCAAGAATTTTTTAACAACCAGGTTTATACAGTGCACCAAACACGGCACTCTGAAATAGTTACCCTTATCCATGGCCTTAACTACATTGGCGCCATTATCCGTGGAAACATAACCAACATTGCGTTTTCTTGGGGACAGCCATTGTAACACCTTTGTCTTAAACGCATGCAAAATGTTTTCTCCTGTATGACTTTTCTCCATGCCAAACATGGCTAGTGTTGCATGTTTCCGACCAGCTTTAAAAACATTGTCCGGGTCAACACCTGCGCTTAGCTTTGCTTTAACCCCTGAAAAAGAGACCCAGTGTGCAGTGATGCACATGTAATCAATGGCTTGGCAACTGGTCCACATGTCTGTTGTCAGATGTATAGTCTGAACAGCACTCTTCTGCAAAGCTGCCCCAATCACCTCCAGCACATCTTCATGTAGTGCTGGGACTGCAACTCTGGCAAAATAGAACCGGCTAGGAACCTTTCATTTAGGGCAGAGCGTTGCCACTAATTCAAGAAAACCAACCCCTTCCACAAAAGAAAAAGGGAGAAGGTCCAGCACTAGCATTTTAGCCAGCTTAGTGTTATACAGATGTGTCATTGGGTGGTTGCGTTCAAATGGCGCATCTGAAAACAACATGATTCTAATGGTGGGCTGGACCATGATTTTACGGGATGATGATGACTTCTTCGACCCAGTTACGCTCGGTGATGATGAACTTTTTCGCATTGGTGTCTCACTCTCTCCCACACTCTTAGTGTGGCTCATATATCTTGCAGGGGGTGTGCTGCTGATAGGGGTACTGGGTGTAACTGAAGGAATGTATGACACTTCTTCCTCCTCGTCATCATCAGATGAAACGGATACAGTTTGTTGACTTGCAATTCGGACTTCCTTGATCTCCTTTAGGTGCGCATGCCATTTGACAGTGTGCTGTCTCTCAAGATGACCTCTCTGGCCTCCGGTACCATAGTTGGTACCAAGCTTACCACGACTAACTCCAAGCTTACAAATGGTACAAATGGCTATGTTTTCCCTTGTTGAGCTAACACTAAAGAGGTCCCAAACTGCGGACTTCAATGTCTGTGGGGGGCGGAGGAGGTGATACTGGGAATGCTAATGCCAGATGAAGTGGAGGATGTGTGTTGCCGAACTTTACTACGTTGTGCACTTGCAGCACCACTAATTGAGGAAATGGAGGTCAAGGTGGATGGAGGTCCCTTCTGGCGAGAAAATATGGAAGCAGTAGGAGGTGGTGTACTAGTTAACTGCATTGGTGGTGGTCCCATTGCCACGTCGGCAACATCACGCTCAGCAGCATTTTGGGCTAGGGTAAAAATGTCTGTTTGCTGCATGCCCGCTGAGGCTGGAGTGGTGTGTATGATGACTGCGTCGTCGTCGTGAGAGTCTTCATCAGCAGGAGTATACGCTACTTCTTGTTCAGCGTCATCATCACACTCCCTAAGCACGAGACTTTCGGGGACCTTACTTTTAAGCTTAGCTACCTTTGTCAGATCATGGTGTGCCTCACTCTCAGACGGCTCTGGTCGTTCCCAATTTTCATCCATATCATCAGAAGGAAGGGGGCTTGAAGAAGATGTAGACACCATCCTTGATCTTTTCCTTGCTAGGGATCTGGAAGACAATGAATGATCAGGAGGAGTGGCTTCCTCAAATGATACCTCCGCTTGAATGTCGATTTCCTGATGTGCCCCTACTTCGGGAGGAATAACTATTGTGGGTACTTGTGACCCTCCATGCACCTCTGCTTGCGCATCTCCTTGCGCTGCCTCTCCTTCCACATGTACTTGGGCTTGTACTTGCACATGTGGTTGTTGTTGCGGCTGTGGTGGTTGAACACTCGCCAGATGAGTTACAACAACAGGTGTTGATTGAGGGATGCTGCTACTTTCTTGCGATAAGCCAACATCACTGGTCGATGGTGATTGAACAACTAGACTGGCTGCCTCTGCAGCACTCAAGGGCTTGGACTTAAGTTGGCGTGGTGGTGGTGGCACTGAGCCCAATGTAGCGGGGGTGCTGCTCCCAGCTTGGTCCCCAGCAAACCCCGCTGCTGCTGAAGGCGTACCTTTTTTTTCCCCAAAAAATGCGGCGGTCGGCAAACCAGTCTCCTTGGTAAGTGGCGCCACTTGTTTCTTCTGCTCCTTACTGGCAACTTTCTTGCTAGAGGAGCTACGGGCAACTTTTTTTGGGGCCATCTTCTTCAGATGTCGGAACAGCAGGCCGCCGTTGCACAATTTGCAGAGTTGTCTGTGGCCAAACATGACGTTGTGCTGCACACACCGCAGCAGGACTTGTTCCTGGCACTGATGAGGAATGATGAGGCTGATGATTCAGCTTTCTGCACCTAACAGCAAACGAAGCCAGAGGAACATCAGTTAACTAAATGTTGCATATGTAGCGCTTCAATTAATAGTTTGCAAGTAAGCATTTTTATTATACCCACCCCCAAAATGGAAAGACCAATAAAATGCACAACTGACAGAGTACCCCTGGGCATAATGGAGGAAAGCATGGCATTCTGGGTGCAGGCCTATGGCACAACAAAGCACACTGCCTGGCTTCAAAATGGCCCCTAGACCCCTACCACATGGCCAGGCCCTGCCTGTACCAGTCCTCAAAATGCCCCCCCCCAACTTGGACAGGTCCCATCAACACCCCAGAAAATCGAAAAACACACAAAAATCACCACAATCCAATGCCATCCATGCCCTCAATCATGTTCAAATTCAAGACACCCCACAGAAAGACTAGGCACATGCACCCTAGAGTACCCATGGGCAAAAGGCCCCACCAACAGCCCAAAAATCAAAAAACACACAAAAATCACCACAATCCAATGCCATCCATGCCCTCAATCATGTTCAAATTCAAGAAACCCCACAGAAAGACTTGGCCCATGCACCACAGAGTACCCCTGGGCATAATGGATGAAAGCATGGCAGACTGGGTGCAGGCCTATGGTGCAACAAAGCACACTGCCTGGCTTCAAGATGGCCCCTAGACCCCCAACACATGGCCAGGCCCTGCCTGTACCAGTCCTCAAAATGGCCCCCACACACATGGACAGGCCCCATCAACACCCCCAAAAATCGAAAAACACACAAAAATCACCACAATCCAATGCCATCCATGCCCTCAATCATGTTCAAATTCAAGACACCCCACAGAAAAACTAGGCCCATGCACCACAGAGTCCCCCTGGGCATAATGGATGAAAGCATGGCAGACTGGGTGCAGGCCTATGGCACAACAAAGGACACTGCCTGGCTTCAAGATGACCCCTAGACCCACACCACATGGCCAGGCCCTGCCTGTACCAGTCCTCAAAATGGCTCCCACCCACATAGACAGGCCCCATCAACACCCCAAATAATCAAAAAAACACACAAAAATCACCACAATCCAATGCCATCCATGCCCTCAAATTCAATCATGTTCAAATTCAAGACACCCCACAGAAAGACTAGGCCCATGCACCACAGAGTACCCCTGGGCAAAAGGCCCCAACAACAGCCCAAAAATCGAAAAACACACAAAAATCACCACAATCCAATGCCATCATGCCCTCAATCATGTTCAAATTCAAGCCATCCCACAGAAAGACTAGGCCTATGCACCACAGAGTACCCCTGGGCAAAAGGCCCCAACAACACCCCAAAAATAAAAAAACACACACAAATCACCACAATCCAATGCCATCCATGTCCTCAATCATGTTCAAATTCAAGACACCCCATAGAAAGACTAGGCCCATGCACCACAGAGTACCCCTGGGCATAATGGATGAAAGCATGGCAGACTATGTGCAGGCCTATGGCACAACAAAGCGCACTGCCTGGCTTCAAGATGGCCCCTAGACCCCCACCACATGGCCAGGCCCTGCCTGTACCAGTCCTCAAAATGGCCCCCACGCACATGGACAGGCCCCATCAACACCCCAAAAAATCGGGAAAAACACAAAAATCACCACAATCCAATGCCATCCATGCCCTCAATCATGTTCAAATTCAAGAGACCCCACAGAAAGTATAGGCTCATGCACCACAGTGTACCTCTGGGCAAAAGGCCCCAACAACAGCCAAAAAATCGAAAAACAAACAAAAATCACCACAATCCAATGCCATTCATGCCCTCCATGATGTTTACATTAAAGATATCCCACAGAAAGACTCAGCCCATGCACCACTGAGTACCCCTGGCCAAAAGGCCCCAACAACAGCCCAAAAATCGAAAATTCCAAAATTTGTAGTTGCAGCAACTGTAATGCCCCAAACAAACTTACTTGTGAAATTTCAAAAGTGATCCAAAGAAAGTCAAAAAGGCCTCAAATCCAAATATCCAGCAGCATCCACAAAAAGCAATCCTTCCAGGTCAAGATCCAAATCAAAGTGACCAGCACATGAAGAAAGCACTGGGAGGAGCCTGCTGGACAGGAACAGGAAGTTGGAGACTGTGGGGCTCTTCCTTCCTCCCACCCCCCCCCCCAAAATGGACTCCTTGCAAAAAAGAAGTGCAGGCAAATGTCAACCTGAGGAGATATTCTGATAAAAATCATCATTTTCAAAAGGTTTATGCTGCTTGCTGGTGGATTTCTTGTGCAGAATTGCCAATTTACCAATTTCGCGAGTGCAAGATTGTTGCTGCCCGCCGCATCTACATGTTCGCAAATGCGAACTCCCGTGATGCGTGATCACGGCGTACTCGCGTTGACAAACTCTCGCTGTCCAAGGTGGCAAGCCGCGATGACGTAATCACGGTTGCCAAACTCCCGCGGGATCCTGCAGCAAGATCCAAAATGGTGCAGCACACGCAAAACATGGAGAAAAACAACTCTGCAAACGCTGAATGACGGTAAGTGAACGCCACGCGCCGCAGTATTGTATCACAAAGCAAAAAAATCCGCTGCGTGCGAATTTGCAAATTTTCGGCAAATTTGCGAGAGTTCGCGGATTGCGAATTTGCCGAAAATCCGCAAATTTCGCGAGAGGAACGGATTTTACGCCCATGTTTACTGAAAAGTTTCAGCGCTTCGTCCATCATCTCCTTGTGTTTGCTTTGTTCATCCTATGTTGGCAGGGTATGCCCAGACGTGGGTCACTTGCTCACTTTGCCAATGGATTCAAGCTAGCCTGGCTGATGAAGGGTGTTATCCAGAAAAACGGTCCCTGGATGCTTGCTTCTGGTTCCCGGAAGACCTGGCTTGGCAGTTCAGGCTGGACTGTTCCCATGAGGCACAGGGTCAAGTCTGATTTGCATATAGCTGGGTCTGAACTGAGGTGGCGAAGTGAGCTAAAGAAGGATGATGGATTCAATTATGATCTTTGACTGGGGGTGAGTGTCTGAAAGGTTTCAGCACTCCGTCCATCATCTCTTTGTGTTTGCTTTAACATCAGTTAATTCTCAGGTCACATATCTATGTACCATTTTCCTATACATACAGTTGCTAGGTTATATCACTAAGTCATCGTCTAGTGTTGTTTTATGATCAGGGAGGGGGTCTAAGCTTTGATATACAATATACGACTGTAGCGCAGTTTCCTTATTCCCAATAGGCTCTCCGCAGTGGAATAATATATCCTATAGATTTGACGTAGGACTTATGTCTACTAGGTCTCTATCAAAATATATTAGACTTAATTGTGAGTGCAAGCTAGCTCAGAGGTCACTAGAAACTTTCTAGAGTTCACAAGAAGGGATTTAGTTTCTGACAACCGCATATTGATGACAACTTTGTTTCCCCAAGATAAAACTGATCTTCAGAGTCGTGGAAACAATAGATAGATATTTTACTCAGTCAATCGTGCATGCTTTGTTTCACCAGCGGTGCAGAGACATAGATAGATGGGCGTTTTCAATAAAATTATTTTTTGAACAGTCTTCTTTCTCAAGCAGAAGAAATGAACTCCTACAATCATGATACTCGTTGCAAAGTATAAGGCGTACAGTAAGAAGAATATTATAAAATAATACTGTAAAAGCATGGTATGGTTTCTAAGCCATAAAATAGATCAATAAATAACAAAGGCTAAAAAAGTACTCAACTGGTGCTTCTAAAATACGCCTACCAACATGTACCTAACCTAAGCTTAGTACGAGGGAACAAGTGAGTGAGGTGTAGCATCAATTTAGTATTCTTTTGCCAAGAATCTATCCAAGATTTCTCTTAGGGTCGAATCAGCTCCGTACCTTGGTTTAGAATGAAGAAGGTCAATCTCAGGACTCGATTTCCCAACACCCCGCAAGGGGAGCTTGGAAACACTGGAGCTGTATTTCTTGGCAGGAGAAAAGACAGCGTCTCTCACAGTGCGTCTACTGGAGGGTCGGCTTCCTTCGGCACTTGCTGTAGCAGGATGCATCGGGCAAGAAGATAGTTGAACTGCTCCAAACCACTGTGTGTTTGCTATGGCAAGTGTGGGCATATTTATACCTTGAAGGTGACGAGATTGACGTAAAGGTGGATATAATAACATCATCAAAGAGTCTCAGTTCTTTGAAAACTCCATGAGTTCTTGTACAAGTCAGTATTCGAGCAAGGGGAAGTCCCTAGCTGCTGAAGCAGAGTTTTCCAAGAAATCGTTGTGGATTCTCGGAACTAGTGGAAGTAGCCCTGCTGTATGTGGACGGCATGAGCTATGTCTAAATATGGTTATGATTTCTTTGCCTATATAAGTATATGGTAATTTATACCAATCTAAGGGCATGAATCGGGAAAATTACAGTAGGGTCCTAAAATACTATAAAACACGACATGTATGGGTTCAATCTATCAGGAGAGAGGGTGTCTCAGTGCTTATTACTAGATGTTTCACGGCGTGTTTTAAATAGGCGATACTGCAAAAGTCAGTGTATGCTATCTTAGGTGATAGTTCAGGTGGGTGGAGAGGCTTGGTTCAGTGACAGGCCGACAGCCTCAGACTTATTTGTCTGTCCTGTCAAGTGAAGATATGCTGGGGCGAAGAGGGGCCTTGCAACTCAAGGGACCAATTTCTGTGTCACTACTGCTTCTAACCTAAAGATTGGTACAACTCGTGTTCTCTGAGTGTGAGCTAGTATTAGCGTCTGCCTCTGTATGATGGTGTCCATCAGGGTGTTCCCAATTTTCTATGATCTCTATCCTGGGGCCTGCCATGGGATGTTGTCTCAGTCCTCCAGCCTCCTCCCTAGCCAAAGCCCATTCCTCTTCTCTAGCCCAATGTGTCACATCTCTTTTACAGTAGCTGGCCCTATTGTTGATTTCCGTGCTAATGCTATTCTATTTTTTGCTAGGATTAAAGCCAGATTTACAAATCGGGATCCTACCTTCCGTTTGGATGAACTAGGTAATAATAATCACAATATGCAGGTCTCCATTCTGAGTTTGAGTGTATGCCCTACTGTTGTCCCTGTTCGTTCTAACACTTCACTCCAGAATCTGTTTGTTATCTTACAGCTCCATACCACATGAGTGAAATCACCATGGTTGTAGCTGCATCTTTGACAGTTGTGTGTTTCTCCCCCAAATGTAACCCAAATCATATGTGGATAAAACAAAACCAACATACAACAGAATCTTACATTAAGGGTGGCGTTTATTCATGTGCCAGTGGGACTAAACGCCACCCTTAATGTAATATTCTGTTGTACGTTGGTTTTGTTTTATCGTCCTTAAACCCCGGCTCTCTTGTTCTCCTTTATCCCCACAGGTCTTCAACCGTTCAGTACAGATCTACTAGGGCCCCACGTCAGGCTACCCACCTAAACCTTAGGAGTCTGTGCATTAGTTGTGCACCATACCACCACTTAGGTCCTGAAGAAGTGCCACACGACTCGTTAGTAGTGACAAGGCACAAAACATGTCAACCCTACACACTGTGACAGCCCATTATATCCTCACAGGGCGCCCACTCTTTTTTAATTAGGCTGGATCTACCTAAATCATGAAAATTGCCTATGAATAGGACTGATCCAGACATATTTTAAGTTCCACCTCACATGCACCACACTTCTTTTTTGCCTTCCTACCTGCATGCACCCCACGGCTTCTTCATAAAGATCTCTGGCAAAGAGTCCCATTTACGTTGAGCCTGTCGGGCATTGCAGCGTCGGCCTGATGAGGGGCAAAGCCCAATGATGAAGCATGATACCTCTCTTTGGGTGTGTGAGGGCATCAAGAAGAAAGACCTGTCTTTCCCCCTCTCACTTTAGGAACTGCATACCCTGTTGCAGCACAGTTCTCTAGGAGCCCTGTGTGCAGGACCTATTTATATAACTGCTCCTGGTCCCACCCTCACTTTTCTTTCAAGTACCTTCATATCTTCCCACAGCGGCAAGATAGACATATGGAATCTGGTATCCCTGAACTCAGAATTGAATAACACCTCTTTTAGTGAAGATGGTTTTTAAATTCTAAATTTGGATATAGCACTTTTAGAAAGTGGCTATTTTCTTGCTCAGCCTTTCTGTGGTCTCTGCCTATTTTTGGATTGACTGTCTGGTTTGTGAGTGACAGGGGCTGGGGTGGCTCCAGGAGGCTGGGTGAGTTAGCACTAGTCTGAAGAGACCCATCTGCATGTAGAGTGGTGGGAGGAGTAGCACCTGGGTCTGAATAGGGCTGTGCCTGCCTTCCACAATGATGGCTCCACCTCTTGCGGTGTGTGTGATGGCCCTGGCCCACACTCAGAAAGGAAGAATTTGTGCGCTGGCAGAGTGCACCCAGAACTGATTTGGACTGGTTACAGGTCCCCTCACACATGAAGAACAAAGAATTTTGGGGTATAAAAGTAGAGCTGAGACCCCTGTAAAATTAGATTAGGAAAAACTTTGTGATCAAGAAGGAATCCCTGCCATAGAAGAACAGCCAGGAAGACTGAGGAATTGCTGTGGATCTGGGAGCTGACCTGCAGTTGCCGTTATTGCTGAGGAAGAGCATAATTCTTTCTGCTGTGGGCTGAGTCCCCCTTGCTTGAAGAAGAGCTGCGCTGTGGGCTTTGTCCCCTCTGAAGAGTACCTGTCTCCAAGGGCCTGAGGAGAGCTGGCCTCCTGTTGAAAACTCAGGGATACAAACCTTTTGCGGACTACTTCTACAGTCAACAGGAATCTCTGCCAAAGATGATCAGCTAAAGAGACTAAGAAGGAATATTTGGAATAAGGTACTTACCTCGGCCAACTAGAGAAACCCAGATCTAACATGCTTTTGTCGGAATAAAGCAGTCCTGGTCTGCGTGGACCAGTGTGGACATGTGCGGGAGCAGACGTTGGGCCAGCAGCTTACTGAGGATTTTAAAATCCATATTCAGCATGGAGAGAGGGTGATAATCCCCAACCAGTGGGCCTTCTATTTAGTTTTAGGGAGGAGAACTAACAGTCTGTCCCTAACAGAGTCTGGGAGATGCCCCAGTCAAAGTGATTCTGTAAAGACAAATGCCAGGCGGGGGAATAATTTAAGGGCATACATGGAGTCAAATTCCGCTGGTAGCCTTTCTGTGCCTGGAGTTTTTCCCATGCGACTTGTATTTCATGAGGGTCAATGGGACCTCCCAGGCCTGCCACGTCCTGTTAAGGGGTGGGAGTAATTTGCGTAAAGGACATACGCGGAGAGGCACGGAGATGGAAACAATCTCCGCACTCCCCGGATAGTTCCGTTACGCGCTGCCCGCCTCCTGCCCGCCTCACGCTTACAGTATTAAATAACTTTAAAAGGCATGATATATAACATTTCAAATATCCTTACCTTGTTGGCGGTGTCCCCGGGCTTCGATTTGTCTCCATTGCGTCTTCTTCTGGGAACTGCGCATGCATGGGAGCCCATGCATGCGCTTTCCTGGCGAGGAAGGCACAGGAGGCCAACTTCTGTTACGCTAGAGTGTGCAGAAATTTGCCTTGTTTCTCCGTCTATATCAGGGAAGGGGCAAATCTCCGCACATTCCATTGGTGGAACGGAATTGTCCGCCCACCCCTAGTCCTGTTGGTCCAGCTGTTCAAGAAAAGGAGCCAGAGATAGAAAGCTTTTCTGCTCGTCTTGTGACACATAGGTGGGCATGTCATATAGTGTTACATAGTACTCGCGAAAGAGGGCATTGATCATAAATGGAGTGGCCCGTTTTAGTTCAAATATGAGTGATTGGGGAGCCTTTGATTTCCGGTTTGATCAGCCAAGCTAAAACCTATTCTGGTTTACCCTCTTCTTCCTGCATTCTTGCCCTTATAATCATAGCTTCTTAAAGCTGATTGGTAAAGCTTTTGTGCATCTTTCAGGAGTTTACCTTGTCTCTCATCCTGCCTTTGTGTATTATCCAAGCCTTGTATTTGGTCTACTAGCTGTGTGACCTAGGTGCAACTCGAGCTGTGCTCCCATGGATTGTCCCAGACAGAACCCTCTCGTCACCACATTAATGGCTTCCCACTCTGTCAGTGCTGTAGTCACTGTGTGTGTGTTAATGTCAAAATATGTAACTATGGATGATCCCAAAGTTTCTCTAAAGCAGAAGTCTTTGAGCATATTTGTGTCAAGGCACCACAGTGGGACCAGCGGGCTTCTTCCCTCCGGTTGCTTAGTCAGTAGTGAGGGGCTGTGGTCTGACAAAGGGCATCCAAGGTATTCTGTGTGTGTAATCACTTGCTGAAGCTTGGGTTTACAGAGGAACTTGCCTATTTGTCCGTGTAACTGGTGTAAAGTGGAGAAATAGGAATAATCTTTACTGTCTAACTGTTGTGTCCTACCTATGTCCATCAGTCCCCAATGGATGATCCAGTCGCAAAACCCTGCGGCTGTGCGGTATGCCTGAGCTCCCGGGAAAGGAGAGTGCGAGCAATCCAGATTAACATCAGTTACGCAATTATAGTGCCCACCCACAAGCATGTTATCAGCTGTCATTGCAGCCAAGTGCGGGAAGAGACTGTGTAAATAGGTCATGTCATCCTGATTAGGAGCGTACATACTACCCAACAGGATTTCACTTCCAAGTAATCTCCCTTTCAGGAGTACATACCTGCCATTCTTGTCTGTAAGTGTATGTATAGCCTCTGCTCAAATCCAAATGAGTGCACCTCTGGCTTAAGCAGAATAGGATGTCACCTATATTTGCCCTCTCCAGTGCCTGCATAGTTTTTCTCTCTCGCCTCCAATGAGATGTGTCTCCTGCAGGAAAGTGATCCATACGCCCCTTTTTTTGTAAATATCGGTGTATGTTACACCGCTTGGTCGAGGTCCCAATCCCCCTAATATTCCAGGATATAAATTTGTATGGAATGTAGGTGCCATTAATTAAAAAAAAGCTAACTCTGGAGCCTCTTTTAAACCCTCCCTCGATCCTCACTTAATCTATAAAATGTTGATTTGCCACACCTGCAAGGGGGTAGGTCCCAACAACAGACATAAACATAGCCCCAACAGCACTGACCTCCCTCTCCAGAGAGCAGCTCGGCAAAGACCAGCCGCCCAAACTGTAAAAAGTATATGTTGTTCCACAGAAGGACCCAACCAATCGCTGATGTGGGCCTCTTCGCAGGAGTGACTGCTTGCCGGCTCATCCTAGCATCGCTGGAAGTCCATGCCGACCCAAGGGGAAAAGATGCTCAACTTATGCTGATCTTTGTAACTGCAAAGCGTTTAAAATATTCAGGCACATTGCACCTCATATATCAGGGTTACAGAGTCAAAGATCATCTGCCATCCTGGGGGTTATGACCAGCAATCGGACACTGTCTGAGAGGGAAGAGTTTGAAGGCAAAGGTGTGTGTTTGGATCAAATCGTGGTCATAGGAAGTATCCTCAGCTTGATCAATTCATTTCACATGCACCAGGCCGCGCCACAAATGTGGGGCAGATTTTTATAGGCACAAGTGGTATAACGCTGGGTGGTAGGAATTTTGTTGATTATTTCTGATTCTGTAAGTTTCACACACAGGTATCACAGTGTGTGATTATTGCAGAGCTTAAGGTTTGGAGGGCATTATGGGTAAGAAACCTTCATGAGAACCACACAAGGCACATCACGCTGGAATACCCTGGTTGTCTTGATTTAAAAAATGTCTGCGGTTCATAGGTTTGCATGGGTGGTGCAACAGCATAGCCCCAAATACTGCACCTACTCTTATTCCTGATACACCAATCTAGAGCTTTAACATCTTTTGTTCCATGGTATCTTGGCCCACTCACACAAGTGGGGTACTGTTCTTATTGAGGGATATTTTACAACTCAGAGAGGTAGGAAGTTTGCGGATTGCCAGGGATTCTGAGTAAAAAAGAACCTTGTAAGAGCGTTGTAAGTCACGTCACCTTGGATTCCCCCAGATGTCTAGTTTCTCTAGGTGCCGGCTGAGCTGTGACCCAAAATCCTCAGCTACCCACTTTGCAAAAAAAGGGTCAGTTTAGAGGGGAAAAATCTGATATATTCATGTTGCATTTTGGGCCATTTCCTGTTGGATGCACTAGGCCTACCCACACAAGTGATGTACACTTTTTGTCGGGGGACTTGGGGAAAGACTGAGTTGAAGAAAGTTTGTGTCTCCCCATAGGTGCCATACCTTTCAATCACAGAAATATGACGACAATTTGTTTGCTGAGGCAAAGTTAAAAGTATGCTTGGGATTCTGGAGTCAATAACCTGGTGAGAGCCATGCAAGTCACCCGCCCTGATTTTACCAGGTGTCTAGTTTTCAGAAATGTATAGCTTTGCTAGGTTTCCTTGGGTCCGGGCTGAGCTAGGACCCAAAATCCACAGCTACCCACTTTGCAAAGAAAGGGTCAGTTTTGGGAGGAAAAATGCGATGTGTCCATGTTGTGTTCTGTGCCATTTCCTGTCACAGGCACTTGGACAACCCACACAAGTGAGAAACTATTTTTATCAGCAGACCCAGGGGAATGCTGGATGGTAGGATGTTTGTGGTTTCCCACAGATTCTAGACCTATCCCTGGATTCCCCCAGGGGCCTAGTTAAAAAAAAATGTCTATGTTTGCTAGGCTCCCTGGGTGCAAGTTGTGCTACGGCCCAAAATCCACAGCTACCCATTTTTTTTAAAAATAGGGTAGTTTTCAGTGGAAAAATGTGAAATGTCCCTTTTGGCACATTTCGTGTCACAGCCACTAGGTCTACGCACACAGAAGAGCTACCATTTGTATTGGAAGTCATGTGAGAGCATAGAATAGTAGAACATTTGTAATGTTATATTGTTGTTTACTAATCACCCAAGAGGGCATCCAGGCACTTGGGCAGGTGTGTAGGTGTGCACTCCCTAAGGTGCTTAAATAAAGAGCCTTTCTTGTGGAACTCAGCTTCTTGTGGAACTCAAGAAGTGAGGAGAAAGCTGATGTGTGACAGAGGTCGTTTCATGCCTTGGGTGTAATGTAGGAGAATGAGTGACTTCTAGTTTTGCTTTTGCAGATGCGTGGTATGTGTGCAAGTGAGAGTGAGGCAGAGCTTGGGTGTCTGGGGGGTTGGTGAAAGTGTATATTCTTTCCCAACCCACCATCCCGACTCAAATTTTATTATTAAATGATTCAGTCTATCGGACTGCGTTTTTGGATTGACTACTTCGAAACAAATGAATGCCCCAGCCATTCCTACTCTGGCTGAATATTTGAACTGGACCAATCATACTGATTATTCCATGGATGACTTACAATCCCTGATTCAAAATGTAACTTTTAATATTTCTGCATTAGAGCCCCAGGGTTGGTTGGTTTGGCATACCAACTCAGATGCTGCCAACTCTGTTTCCATGACAAAGCTCCTAGCTATATACAGGATAGGCCCGATCCACGTTTTTCTACCTCCCATTGGGTTACCACTTACTTTGTTGAAAAATTATGTCAAAGCTGGTTAAAACACTCAACACTGTCGTCAGTAAAACAACATTTGTCATTATTATCGATTTGACAGATTTTATAAAGCAGCCTGTGGGTGCCAGATCAAAACTATTCATTTACGCAGCTTACAATGAAATATGGAAGCTGTCCCAAATTGAGGCTGCTTCCCGTTTAAGGGCGATAGGACAGGTTAATTTGGAAAAAGTCCTTGCTGTTGTGGATAATAGTATCAACACACTTACTTTTCGCATTTACACATTTGACAGTATTGTTTCATATGTTATTGATATCGGCCAAGATGATGTATCAGTTTTGTATCATGGACAGAATCAATTGCGTTCAGTAATGCAGTTTGCATGGATGTTACAAACTCTTAAAATAGGGAAAGATCCTTGGGATTATTTGAACGTGACAGCTTTATTTTTTTCTTTAAACTTAACAGAAAACTGCGGTTTATATCCATGAAAGATGCTACATACACTCTTTTACATATTGAAAAATTAGAGCCTTTGCCTTTTTCAGTGGCCGAAACGGAAGCTGCTGTCTGGCTCATTCATGGGGTAATAACTTTATCATTTCCTTTGTTTAAATGTATCTACTGCATTACCCCTTAGGCCGCTATGAACCCTTAGGCAGTGCTTTCCTTCATGAGGTGTGGCTATTACAATTCAGCTAAATATTGACCCTGCACCAGAGAAGGATACGTATTATTTTATATAAGTGACCTAGTACATCACATTTAAACAATAAAGAAATATATTAAAAAACAAACAAACTAGCTTCTCAGAAGAAAGTATCAAAAAATCATGTACTTTGATTGTAGTTAGAATTAATCTTTTATTGAGAATCACTTGTTCTTTTAAAGCACCACACAATTGCTTGCCAACGCGTTTCATCCTTCTTGGGACTTCTTCAGGGCTTGTTCAAAGTCTGTGTCAACTGTTGGTGTTAAATGTGACCTCAAGCCAACCTTAACAGCAGCGTTGCTGAAACTGTGTATTGATCTTAAAGTCAGCATTGTCAGTATTATGACACTATACGTCGCTATACATCAAAAAATAGTTTGTATATTGCGATGATTTGGGGGCGGCCAATATTTCAAACTGAAAACTTTCTTATAATTTTGATTCCATAATTAGAAGTGGGAGTCCAGATCTTTCTTGTGTGCTCCCTATTTTAAAAGTGGTAAAAGTATCCTCGTTATCAGTATTGAATCTGCGTGCTCCTTGACCTTTGACAAATCGCGATGTCATATCGTGACTAGGTATGTCCAAGTATTTTCAACAAATTAATGAATAAAATATCGAGCCTTCTGAGTAGACGTAGACATCTGGTTCCTTCAATGTGTAGGGAGCTCACAGATGCTTGCGGGATGATAAAGAAGCTTTTTTAACTTGGAAATCATGGGATTCGACTATTGGTTTTTCTCTGGTTTGCAAAAATATACAGTTGCACGGAGCCGGTAACTTAATGGCCTGAACCTCGCATTCGTTCTGAAAGGTATTCAGGTGCCAAGTATTACACCAACTTTCACTCTGCTAGCCAACAGTAGTTATTTGCTTTTAAATATTGAAAACTGCTGCGGTATGCTTGCTGGCATTCCCTCCCTTGTGACAGTCTCACAACGTGTGGTTTGCTGTAAAAATTTACTGTTTCCAGCACACACGGGAGACTCGATAACTCGGTCTGGCCTTCCATTCCGACCTTGAAGGCAGACTTCGATGGGTTGAGCAGAATTAGAGCATTGTTATCCCAAAAAGAAGTTTCTCTCACATCTGCACGTGAAACATTTGTCCTACATGTGTTCAATACCCGATCAGAGGTGCAGGCCCCGCTTAATACTGACCTCCCACTGCATTTTGGTGCTTTAATTCATACTATTTTCAATGCCTCTGATACTACCAGCCTGGCACATTTTTTTTTCAGTTGTGGGCTCTGGTCTTGCATCTTCTTCCCAAACTATTTTAGGTGTCATACCAGCATTTATTCATCCTTTTTTTCAACTGAGTTACATAGAGTATCACACAAGTTGTCAGTTGATGGTGTTGGAGGCACCCCCTTGTTGAAGAACATGTCTGTTCTTTCAGTTTGCTTGACTGGATGGTGTCTCTTTTCTCTTGGAGGCTGTTGCAACTTACTGCTCATACACTTTGAATGGATTAACCTGGCTGTCACCAACCATCTGCAGGATCTTTTTTTAACTTTCCTCTTTTGTTGGTATTTTGGTATACGTCAACCTTGTTGAAGGACAATTGGTAATTGGTAAAATCATTTCTTTTCTTGTATTAAAAACCATAACAACCAAATTCATATTTGTACATCACCAATAAATCAAGATATTAGAATTACTGATAAAAAATCTAATCCTAGTATTCTAAGTCCCATAGAATCATGTGATTTCCTTTCGTTTAGATACTCAAGGTTTTCCTCATATTGATTGCTTTCAAAATAAACAGGGCAGCATTATAGCAAGTCAAGGAGTCACCCAAAGTCACCAAAAATGTAATCGCTACTTTATGTGACCTGATGTTATGGGTGACAAACAATGGCTTTAAATAAAACCATCTAAGATTCGTATAGAAATTACAGAAAAGCATAAAATGCGTTATACTTTTATTGTCACAGAGACATAACATATCTTCAGGCGGATGAGACCAGTCAATGCACAAACAGGCACACCCACACAGAATGGTGAAAGAAGAAAATGCGTACTTTGTAAAAGATCTGCAGAAAAAACAGCTGTGATGCACTACCGCTCAGTTGAGATTTACATTACTAGAAACAGTCAGAGCAGCAATGATAAAAACATGTAAAAGCACATCACGCGAAGGGAGACGTTTTGGATCCGGTATCTGGTCACTTTGACTGCAAAGGCGCTTAACGATAAATTGAAGCTATCCTGCTTTCCTTAGAGCGTAGTTACAAAATATGAACCTGGACATAATTATCATATGTTTCATTTTAGAGAGGATAGTATATACACCTTCCACACGGCATGTAATATGAGGCATATTTAGTGGGGACGTCCCCTGACATTCTGTTTTTCAGTATCTTATCACCTTTCTTCTCACTGATACCAGCATTCCTTCATCATTTTTTAGTTTAGCTAATCAATTTGTGATGTAGTCACTACACCTCTCCAATAAGATCTTTGTTTTTTTCAGAGCAGCTTATATTTTCACATGCATATAGAAGTATATGATGTTGCTATTTGTCGAGTTAATATAGGGGCGACTCATTTGAACGTTTTAACATTCTTAATGTAATGTTTGGAGTTATGATATGGGGTTGATTTCCTACGGATCATCATCCTTTTCGACATGCTGTGTTCTTAATCATAGAAAATCAATTGTTTACATGCATGTTTAGTATATATTAAGTGATTGCCATTGCGCATGTACGATACTAATCACTATATTTCTATATTTTCATGTTTTTCTGTGACGTTAATTGGCGAGTTCACTGCTAGAAAGTGTATTGCTCTATACTTCATTATGACTAGGTTTATGTGGAATGTTACTTGCCATTGCGAATAGACGACATTATTCAACATATTTCTTTTTTCATGTTTCTGTAATGTTAATGTGGTGAGTTCACTACCAGAGAGTACTGTCCTATACTTCACCAAGTATAAGTTTATGTAGAATGTTACTTTGATATTTTTGATTGTTGTATTGCACATTGTTTACTCAGAATTATATAGCAGTTACTTTTGCTTCCTTTCTCTTTCTCCTAACGCTGGCATATCAATTAATTTTAATTGGCACCTGTATTTATTAATATCACATTCATTTGGGATTCATGGTATCTTGGAGGTTCTACTTCTTTCATTCACACTTTAGACCATTTAGGATGGATGTCATGTTTATACGGGTCTTTGGAGAACTCTAGCCCCTTTTCGTATTTTTTTCTTTTGCATAGATCACATAAATAGGGAGGGTTGTGAGCAGGACGCTACTTTTAAGCGTAAGCAAACCATTTACTGAGTGAGCATCTTAGAATATTTCCAAGAGTGTTTTAAACATGAGTCTTTACCAGTGAATATTTTCAGCGCAGTAAGTAACTGATTTGAGGGCTTAAGGCGGGTAGGGCGAAAAAGGGAGCCTTCGCTTTTTAGTTCTCCCGCATATTTCCTGCAGGTCTAAGTATGGATTCAGCCTAGCAGCAGCTGCACCTTTGGCACACCGTGGTACATGTGAGAGTAATGACTGGAGTTTGGGGACACTGTGGCTCTTATTTATGAGGCCTTGCGTCAGTTTTGCGCTGCCGGTGCGTCTCTTTTTGTGACGCACCAGCGGCGTACAAAATGCGCCTTGTTGCGCCATATTTAAAAAGTGACGCATCTAGGTAGATGCGTCACTTTTTAAACCCCTCCGCCACATTATACCTGCGTCAGGTATAATGTATGCAGAGGGGGCATTCCCCCGCAAAAAGCCTCGTAATAGTGACGCAGTGAAATCTATGAGATTTCACTGCGTCACTTTTAGGATGCTGTTGCGTCAAAATCTTGCGCCTGCCTCACAGCAGGCATAAGACTGACGCAAGCCCTTTCACATGGAGCTTTCCCCATGTGAAAGGATGCATTGCTGGAGTTGCGTCACTTTTGTGAAACACTCCAGCAATGCGTCACTTTTGCGCTTACAGATACGTCAGAAATACTGACGTATCTGTAAGTCCTTGCGACATGATGCGTCATACATTAAATATGATGCATCATTGGTGTCGCAAGGAGTGCGCAGTGAAAAGTGACGCATCGCTGTTTTCACGCAGCGATGCGTCACTTTTCATAAATGAGTCCCTGTGTGTTTAATCCCATAGATCGTCTCTGTTATATTTTGAACTGTGAGGTATAGGAACCTGGGGGAAGCCAAGTTTGGAGTGCTTGGACGCATGCTGTTAGAGACCGTTTTGGTCTGTTGTAGACACGTGGAGGTACATTGTCCAATTAGTATTATTTTGATTTTAATGCGGATAGGAATATGCAGTGAGCTAGTCTATTAGCAGAGTGAACAGAAGCTCTTAGCACTTCACTACTTTTGTGTACTTTCATTATCATCACTATTAGTAACTTTTCCCGGACGGTGGCATGGCACTTTTCTTCTCTATTTTTCTACACTGGTGCTACCACATGTTCGGTTATCATACTATCTGCTCTTTTAACCAATATATTACTTAATTACGTTCCCGGTCTGTAAAGGCCAGCTTTTGTTTTACGTAGAAGTATAAGTCTGGATAATAGCCATTGATTGTGTATATGATTTGTTTGTAGATTTCCCCTGACGAAGGGTGTCTGATACACCCAAAATGCATTGGGAAAGAGATAACCCACGTTCATCAGGTATCTGTGCATTATTGTTGAATTTGCACACAATTTTGAACTTTGCTTCAGGAATAAAAAGAAGCGCTAAGGGAATGATGGATGAAGTCATTGTTTCTTCTTCTTTGTAAAAACATTGAAAGTATTTTCTGTTTATATTGAGTGTATTAGACAAAGTTGTTCTTAACACCTTAGCTGCTTCGAACGTTCAGCACCCAGTGCTGAACGTTCGAATAATAAGCGCTGGCCTGTCGGCCAACGGTCGTGCGCAGAACTGGGGAGGTAGCGCTCGTGACGACCGTTGGCCGACGGCAGCGCTTAAGGGGTTAAAATGCATTACTATTTTCATCGGAAATTTGATAACACACTTGTTCTGAGTGTATTCGGTAGTGCACACTCTGTCTGGGACTGTTTTGCCCTTGTAATTTTCTTCTATTTTCTAAAATTGGCATTTTCAAACACATAATTCATAAAACAACTTTACTAAAAGATATGTTATTACATTCTGATTCAGAGAGCCTAAATGTATTTCTCTATCTTGTTCCAATGGGAAGTTATACTTGTAAGATGTTACAAGACCAGGACCTCTGGACTTTGTCTACTCTCTCCCCGGCAGCTCCGTATCACCAGTGCCTCGCTGCAGTGCTGCTCCCTCTTTCTGTTGAGGGTTCACGGCTGCAGTCTGACTCCTGCCTGCACCGGAGCTGCGCCTGTCTCCAGCAGCTTGGTGCCTTTATTTTAATTTCTCTGCCATATTTCCTGCACTGCCCCGCTAGGTTTCTCCTCTTTACAGTAGATCCTTTTAATTTTAATTAATGTATTCTCCAACGGTTTTCCTGCCGCTACTGCCCCTGCAGCCCCTCCCCCCTGCACAGCACCTCGCCTCCTAGCCTCTCGCAATGCCCCATCCCCTACTTAATGGGTCTGAAGTGGGGTAAGCGAGTAAGACCGGGACTTTTAGTTTGGGTTTACTCTCTCCCCGGCAGCTCCGCATCACTGCCCCCTCACTGCATTGCTGAGCCCACCTCCTCTTGAGGGTTCACGGCTGCAGTCTGACTTCTACCCTTTTAATTGTAAATAAATTGATCTCTGCCGGTTTTCCCACTGCTGCTGCCCCTGTGGCCCCTGCCAAGCCCCCGCTCCCGCCTCACAGCTTCTCATACCGCCCCCACCCCTACATAATGGTGGCTGCTGCGCCCTCAGCAGGCGTGCCAAGGCCTGCCAAAGGCAAGCCGTCTGCGCTTGTCCATGACCTGACCACACCCCTGCAAGGGACCCTGGATCTACAACCCCCCTGTATCACAAATCTGCCGCTCTCCTTGCACTCAACCCCAGAAAGAACAACAAATGCCAGAAATCAACGCCGAACACCATCCATGGGCAGTTCTCCTGCCTACACTGCCATAATCCTTCAACACGGACCACGTCCCCACCACAGCTGAACCTACCCCAGATGTCTTTACCTCCAAACCTGACATGCATCCTTCTCAATGTACGCTTCCTCCACAGACACGCCATAGAGATCTGGGACCTGCTCAACACCCTCTCGCCAGCGGTCACCTTCTTCACGGAAACATGGACCAATGCCACCTCCCCCCGACATCGCCACCACCATCCCCGATGAATACAAGATCCAAAGAAAGGGCCCCCCACACCGCCCAGGAGGAGGACTGGGTATTGTACACAAGAGCTCCCTTCAACTCTCCACCACCAACACGAGCGACCCCCACTCCAACACAGAGCACCTCCCCTTCTGGATCCAAACGAGCCCCAAAATCTCATTGTGCTGGGCGCTCATCTGCAGCTGCCCGCATCTCTGCTGCCACAACCATTGCCGACCCCGCAGCTCCCCACGCCATCGCCTCCACAGACTACATTCTCATTGGAGACCTGAACTTCCACCTTGACAAAAATAGCAACTCTGACTCCACCGCCCTCCTTGACAACCTCGCCAACCTCGGACTGAAGCAGCTCATCATCACCCCCACCCACAGAGACAAACACACACCCTGGATCCCATCTTTGCAGGAGGGACGAACATCCACTTCAGCTACACCACACAACCACTCTGGTCAGACCACCACTGCAGAAAAATAAAGGCGGGGACCCCTCTAAAGTTACTTTGAGGTCAGGGAAAAGAGGGGAAAGGATTGGTACAATACTAGAAAAATTCCCTCACGACCTATCTACTTTTTATTTGACAACATTGTTTGAATATTTCATATTGCATATTATTCAAACACAATATCAGGACTAATTCATATCATTTCTTCAGTATATTTTTATTTCATCATCATTTCTTTTTCCTTTTTTCATTTATTTTCTTATAAAATATTTGTATCCATTGTATCTATGATACATACATTATTTTATAGAAAAACTCATATTACAAAAAGTGCAATTACAATTTCATAACACATATCCCCTTGGCTATAAAAACACACCAATACTAATCAAAACTCCACTCACTCAATATCATTCATTCCAATTCATAACCTTCCACACACACCAAATACATGCAATATCTGAACGAATCTTGATTTGTGAGACAGAAAATTGTCTGCCTAACTATGAACCATAAGTTGTAAAATTTGGTTCCACGCAAGGTCAACACGCGTTTCGTGGTTTATCCACCACCTTCCTCAGGATCTATGCAGATACAAACACTCCAAGTGAACCAGAGGCCAGGGGATTTTTGACCTACAATGCATATAGCAGCTATCTCCCTGCAAAATTCAATAATTGGCACAGACATTTTTGTCAGTTCCGGTTTGCTCAAGTATTATTGTTCTTTCTAGTGTTTTCTAATGCCATAGAATGATAGTTCCTGTGAGATACCTTCATTCCCACTGAACATGATGGTTAAAAGTGTGAGACTCGCACAGTTTCCTCTTTAAAATATAATCAGGTATATTCTTTTTATTTCGTAATGGATTCCATTTTCTATTGAGAATAGTTACTCCTTGATATCACTGCTTCAACCTGTAGCAAAGTCAATCTCCTCATACAGCGTAACAGCAACCCGGTGCTTACACTGACGAAGGACCACCACTGTATACAGTTCATCTTCAATACCACTACCACACCCAAACCCGCCCCGGGCCTGCCACGGAGGAATTAGAGCAAGTCACAGAGGAACACATCAACACCACCTTTCTCCATGACCCCCCCGCCACGACTGATGCCAACTCCACAGCTAAAGAACTACACTGCTGAATTGCCAGTAGCACAGACAAGCTCGCACCCCTCCTCCACCCCGTCAAACAACGCCCCCTGAATGCCAACTGGTTCACCATCGACCTCCAGGAAGCCAGGCCCTCCTGCAGGCGGCACCTCAAGAAACTCTGGCGGAACAGGAAAACCACCGAAGACCAGAACAACTTGAGGAGGAGGAGGCCATAAATAAATATCACGAGCGCATTAGGACCAGCAAGCGGACCTTTATCAAGAACAAGATCCTCACCAATGCAAGCGACGCAAAAAGAACTCTTCATCGTCATACAGCAGTTCACCAAATACCCCTTCTCAAGACCTCTGCATCAAGCTCAACTCCAACTTTCATCTGAAAATCAAGGTCCTCTATTTCAGCAAACAGACTCTGGTCACCGCGCCCCTCCCCACCACCGACAACGAGCCGACCATCACCACCTGAAAACCTGGCACCATTGAAGACACCAACACGACCCTGAAGAACACCTACTCAGGAGCCCCAACGGACCCCTTGCAACCACACATCTACTACAGAGCTGCCACCGCTATAGCACCCAAACTAGGCCGGACCATCAACACCTCCCTCGATTCCAGCATCTTCCCCAATGACTGGAAATGGGCAGAGGTAATGCTCCTCCTCAAGAAGCCATCGGCTGACCCGACGGACCTAAAAAACTACCGTCCATCTCTCTTCTACCCTTCGCAGCCAAAGCCACTGAGAGATTTATCAACACCCAACTGACCAGTTTCATGGAAGAGAATGCCATCCTCGACCCCTCCCAGTCTGGATTTCACAGTAACCACAGCAGCCTTTGACACCATCGACCATTGGACTCTTGCAGCCAGACTTCACGACGCCGGTATAAAGTGAACCGCCCACGACTGGATCTGCTCCTTTCTCTACAGCAGAGCCCAAAGGATTAAACTCCCTTCCTCTCTGAACCTACTGAGATGATTCAATAATTCAGGGGTTTATATAGCACACTACTCACCCGTGAGGGTCTCAAGGTGCTAAGGGGGGGAATAAAACGGCTCCAGATCAGTCGAAGAGCCAGGTCTTGTGGTCTATTCTGAATGTTTGCAGGGTTGGGGAGCGTCTGATGTTCACCGGGAGCTCATTCCAGGTCTTTGCTGCAATGTATGAGAAGAATCTTCCTCCGGTCTTGTTTCTGCGTATGCGGGGACTTCTGCCAGGGCGAGGTCAGTGGAGGAGAGGTTTCTGTTAGGCGCGTGGAAGGAGACTCTCTCATTGAAGTATTTGGGTCAGATGTTGTTGAGGGCTTTGTAGCCATAAGTGAGGAGTTTGAAAGTGACTCTTTTCTCGATGGGGAGCCCTTGAAGGCCATGTAGGTGTTGGGTCATGTGCTCGTGTCGTGAAGTTCTGAGTGCTAGTCTGGCTGAGGCATTCTGGATGGTTTGGAGTCTGTGTAGGAGAGTCTTGTTGATTCTGGCGTAGAGGGCATTGCCATAGTCAAGTCTGCTGGTTATGAGTGCGTGGGTGACAGTCTTTCTTCAGTCGGAGGGGATCCATTTGAAGGTCGTACGGAGGATCCAAAGGCAGTTGAAGCTGGTGGAGGTGACGCTGTTGACCTGGCGGTTCATGCAGAGGGAGGAGTCGAGGATGATCCAGATGTTCAGGACATGGTCGTGGGGGTGGGTGGGGTGCCAAGGGCAGATGGCCATCAGTTGTTGTCCCAGGCGGTGGAGGACCTCAGTTTTCTCCGAGCTGAGCTTCAGACAGCTGTCCCTCTTCTAGGCTGCTACATTCTTCATTCCTTCCTGAAAGCCGCATCATCTAGTATCATCTGGCTTTTTGGTGAGGGAAAGGATGAGCTCGGTGTGATCGGCGTAGGATACGATGTTGAGTCCATATTGTCTGGCCATGGCAGTGAGGGGGGCCATGTGGATGTTGAAGAGTGTAGGCTGAGCGATTATTCCTGTGGGTCTCCGCAGTTGATGTCGGTGGGTTCCGAGAGGAAGGGAGGGAGTCTGATCCTCTGCGTTTGGCTGGTGAGGAATGATTGTATCGAGTCGAGGGTGGTTCCTTGTATCCCTGCATTGTGAAGTCTGGCTGTGAGTGTGCGGTGTGAAACTATATTGAATGCCGCGGTGAGGTCTAGTAGGATGAGGGCCGCCGTTTGTCCCTGGTCCAGTAGCATGCGGATGTCATTAGTGGAGGCTAGGAGGGCGGTCTCAGTGTTGTGGTTTCTGCGGCATCCATATTGGAAGGGATCCAGGATGGAGTTGTCTTCGATGAAGGTGCTCAGCTGGGTGTTTACGAGTCTCTCAATGACTTTGGCCGCGAAGGGGAGGAGAGAGACGGACCGTAGTTTTTCAGGTCCGTGGGGTCTGCTCTGGGTTTCTTAAGTAGGGGCTTTACCTCAGGCCTTTTCTGGGCAGATGTCGGATGTAAAGGAGGTATTTACGGCGCGGCCCAGTTCTGGTGCGATGGCGGTGGTGGCTCTGTGGAATATGTGCCTTGGGCAAGGGTCCATAGGTGCTCCAGAGTGGGTTTTCTTCATGGTGGTGGTGATGAGTTCAATGGAGGGGGGGTCCCAAGACATGATGGTCGGCATGTCCTCTACAATGGGTTTGGGGTGGTGTTGGGCTGGGTTCGCTGAAGAGGTCTTTGATATTCCGATGGAAATAGGAGCTTAGCCTGTCACAGAGTTCTTGGGAAGGAGCAATTTCCGTGGTTTCACACGAAGATCTTGAGAACTGCTGAATGATGTTGAAAAGTTCTCTCACGTCAGTGGCGTTTGTCTGAATTTTGCCTTTCATAAAGGTCCGTTTGGTGTCTCTTATGCGCTGGTGGTATTCTTTCAGGGTGTTCTTGTGGTTGGTCCGTGCTTCCGTGGTCTTCAGGTTCCACCAGGCTTTCTCAAGGCGTCTGCAGGCACGTCTGGCCTCTTGGAGTTCTGTGGTGAACCAGGTGGCTTTTAGAGGGTGTTGTTTGTCGCGGAGGCGGAGCGGTGCAAGCTTGTCTGAGCAGCAGGAGATCCAGCGATGCAATTCCCTAGTTGCGGTGTTAGTGTCGGTCGTGGCAACTGGGGTGTTTTGGAAGAGGGTGGTGTTGAGGAGTTCCTCTGTGACCCTGTTCCAGTTCTGTTGTGGCGGTTGTGGGGCATGCTTGGGTGCAGTGGAGGTGTTGAAGGTGAAATGGATTCAGTGGTGGTCCATCCAAGGGGGCTGGGGGGTGTGGTTGATGCAGATGTTGGCTCCTCCTGCGAGGGTCGAGGGTGTGGTCTACTCTGTGGGTGGGTGGGTTGATGAGCTGTTTCAGTTCTAGGTTGGCGAGGTTGTCAATGAGAGTGCTGGACTTGGGCCGTTGCTGTTGTCGAGATGGAAATTGAGGTCTGTGGAGATGATGGCGTGGGGTGCGGCAAGCTTGATGATGGTCGTTGTGGGCTGGGTATGGGGTCCGGCCGGCGGTCTGTAGAAGAGGGTGCTGCATAAAGTGGTCCTGAGGCAGGTCTAGACTTGGAAGTGGAGGTGTTCTGTGTTGGACTGGGGGTCACTGGAGCTGGAGAGTCGGAGGGTGGTCTTGTGTGCGATGGTGAGTCTCCCACCTGGGCGGTGCGGGCGGTCCTTTCTCTGGAGCTTGTAGCCATTGGGGATGGCTGTGGTGATGTCTGGGCCGGAGGTGGGGTTGGTCCAAGTCTCTGTGAAGAAGGCGACGTTGGGTGAGAGGGTATCTATCAGGTCCCAAATTTCGATGGCGTGTTGGTGCAGGGAGCGTACATTGAGGAGGATGCATGTTAGGCTCTCTGTGGTGTGGGAATCGGGTGAATCAACCGAGGTGGCGGGGGATTGTCGACGGTGAAGGATTTGGGACAAGTGTTGCAGGAGAACTGCCCATGGGTGGTGTTGGGTGAGGATATTGCACAGTCAGCATGTTTTCTGGGGTTGAGTGCGTGGAGGGTGGACTGGTCATAGCAGTGGGGTCCAAGATAACCAGGGTTCCTGGCACTGGTCACGTCGGGTCACAGACAGGCGCAGACAGGATTGCCTTTGGCATGCCTTCGGCACGCAGCAGTTGCCATATGTAGGGGTGGGGGCGGGAGCAATGGAAGGGAGGCAGGAGCCGGCTAGATCGGGGGCAGGCCGCAGGTACAGTAGCAGCGGGAAAGGTGAGCGATTACCACAAAAACAGAGAACAAACAAACTAACCAGGGATTAGATTACATTTAAATAACACTAAATCTGCAATCAGCCCAGGATTACACAGGAGAATTAAACAGCAGGGGCAACTCCCAGAACGTAAGGAGAACCTGCGGCAGGGGACGTTTTGCTGGCTCTAACCCTGCCAGGAATGTTCTCAAGTGCTTTTGGAAGTTGGCTGAACCGGCGGAGCTGCTGGGGAGAGTGCTGTCCTTGTACCAAGAGGTCAGGGAATCACTTGCGCTCCCCCGCAGCGGTCGCCATATGTAGAGGAGGGAACAGCGAAAGGGAGGCGGGAGCCGGGCTGGATCGGGGGCAGGCCACAGGGGCAGCAGCTGCAGGAAAGGTGATCAAGTACCACAAAAACATCAAACAAATAAAGTAACCGGAGATTAGATTAATTAAAATAAAACTAAATCTGCAATCAGCCCAGGATTACACAGGAGAATAAAACAGCAGAGGCAAGTCCCAGAACAGAAGGAGAACCAGCAGCGGGGGACGGACTGCCAGCTCGAACCCTGCCCAGGAAGGGTCTCAAGTGCTGGGGCGTTTGGTTGAACTGGCGGAGCTGCTGGGGAGAGTGCTGTCATTGTGCCAAAAGGTCAAGGAATTAACTGTGAAGTACCGAAGATCCTCACTCAGCCCTGTGCTCTTCAACATCTACATGGCCCCCCTCGACGCCATGGTCAGACAGCATATCTCAGCAGAGTATCTTATGCCGACGACACCCAGCTTTTCCTCTCCCTCACTAAGAACCCCAAAGACACCAGTCTCAGCTTCCAAGAGGCAATGGAAGATATCATGGCCTGGATGAGCAACAGCTGCCTAAAGCTCAACTTGGAGAAGAAGAGGTCCTCGTCCTCAGACCATCCTCCACTGCATGGGACAACTCCTGGTAGCCCCCTGCCCTCTGAAACCCACCCACCCCGGCCTACCAGGCCCAGAATCTTGGCATCATCCTAGACTCCTCCCTCACCTTGACCCGACAGATCAACACCGGTGCATCCACCTGCTTCAACTTTCCCTGCATCCTCTTTAAGACCCTCAAGTGGATTCCCCCAAATGCAGGAAGAAAAAGATTCAGTCGCTATGTCCCCACACGGCCGCTACGTTCAGCCGGCTGCAACCTCTTGAGTGTGCCCCGCTTCCAGCAAGTACGACTAGGAGGCTACTCGCTTGCTGTTGTCGCAGCTAGGACTTGGAACGCCCTTCCCCTCTCCCTGAGATCGACTGAAAATTTTGTTTCATTTAAGAAAGCACTAAAAACTCATCTTTTTAGAACAGCCTATTAGTGTTATTTTTCCTTTAGATGGCCACTTGCTTGTTTTCCTTTTTCGCGCCAGGATACTCTGGAGTAATGGAGCGCGTTATAAAACAGCAAATATTAATAATAATAAAGACCATCACCAACAGATTGGACTACGGCAACGCCCTCTATGTAGGAATCAACACAACTCTGCTACACAAGCTCCAAACCATCCAGAACACCGCAGCCAGACTCATCCTCGGAACCCCAGGACACAAGCACATGACCCAGCACCTACGAGACCTCCACTGGCTCTCCATTGAGAAGAGAGTGACCTACAAGCTACTCATTCATGCCTACAAATCCCTCCACAACATTGAACCCAAATACCTCAACAAACGAGTCTCCTTCCACATACCTAAATGGAACCTCCGCACTGCCGACCTCATCCTTGCCGAGACTCCACACATCTGCGGAACCAGAGCCGATGGAAGAGCCTTCTCCTACATCATAGGAAAGACCTGGAACGAGCTCCCAGTCAGCATCAGATGCTCCCCCACTCTGCACACCTTCAGGAAGTGCCTTAAGACCTGGCTCTTCAACTGATGCAGAGCTGAACCCCACCCCCAGCTTCTTGAGATCCTCATAGGTCTCAAGGAGCTCACAAGCATCTCCCATTCTATCCTACGGGGCAAGATAGCCTTTCAATAGTGAAAAACGAAATTGGCAGTATTACACTATCAGGGCATGTCACACACAGCAGTACATGTCCTTCCTTTCATATACACTGCACCCTGCCCAGGGGAGTACCTTTGGCCTACCATAAGGGTGCCCTACATGTTAAAAAAGTGAAGTTTAGGGCCTGGCAAGTGAGTGCACTAGCCAAGTGGACATGGGAGTTAAAAACTGTGCACAGACACTGAAGTGGCATGTCTGTTTTACCTTTTCAGAGTTACTGAAGTGTGTGGCACAAACATTGTTGCAGGCTCACTAGTAGCATTTGATTTACAGGCCCTGGCACACTTCAGTGCTCTTTAATAGGGACTTACCAGTGAATCAAATAGCCAATCATTGAGAACCAATTGTAACAACAATTTACACAGGGAGCACTTGCACTTTGACACTGATCAGCAGGGGCAAAGTGCCCAAAGCATTTAAGCCAGCAAAAACTAAATCCAGCACTGCATCAAAAATACAGGAGGTAGAGGCAAAAAGTCAGGGAAAACCACGCCAAGATGCCAAGTCTAACAAAAAACAAACATTGTGCAGGGCTGAATTTACCAACCTAAACACCATGATGACACCTTCGACATACAAACACAAATATCAGCATGCGATTTACAATTTTCAAAGTTGGAATAGCTATCTAGGTGTATCCTGAATAGCTTTTGTACTCAAGGTATACCCTTGAGAAAAATGTGTTTTGTGCAAACAACTGCCCAACATGTGTACTTTTCACAAGGCTTACACATGTTACATGTTAAAATATGCCTCACAATGTCTCCCACCTCTAATTTTGCTCTTTGTTTGTATTTTTTTTCATTTGGTGTTAATACTACAAATAATGCTTGTTTGCTGTACTAGCTATGGTCGTAATAGGTATTGCTTTGCTTTGGCTGTACAGTTACCACCTGTAAGGAATTGGGTTATTAGTTGTGCAGGATGCGAGTCCTGCACAAGTAATAGGTCCATAATTGTCTCCTTACATGGAACCAAGTACCTCATTGTAGTTCTTGACTCTCTCAGTGTAGCGAAGCAAAGCATTCCCATGCCTATTCAGGGAAGTTGGCGTAAGCTAGTAATCACCATTCGCTGGCACACAATATTAACACTCAATAAATGATTGTCCAGTCAGGGCTTTTTCTTTGAAAAAGGAAAAGTTATTTTTTTTAAAACACTCTTCTCAGCCCTACACATTAATTTACAAATATATATATAAGGGAGATGGAATTATCCTTGGCAGCATTCTGCAAACACATTTACCAACTATTGGGTCATGACCCCCAAAATCACAGTATCCACCACCAACTATACCAGGTGTAGAATCACAATATAGGGGTGTGTCATTTTAATTAAGCAAGGCTACTGGTTTTGTCAGGGGGGCTTCCACAATGTAAGATCAATAATCACATGCTAAAAATCAAGGGCCCGATTCACAAAAGTAATCTGAGACAAAATCCTAACTTTACTACTTTTGGTATTCACAAAAGGCATTTAGGAGTAGTAAAGTTAGGATTCCTAACTTTACTACTCCTAAACTGAGAAAACTCCTCACTTTACGACTTTGGGTTTTCATAAAAGGCATTTAGTGAATCCCAAGTTTACTACTCCTAAACCTAGAAAAATCCTAACTTTACCACTTTCGGTATTCACAAAAGGCAATTAGGAGAAGTAAAGTTAGGAATATAACACCTAAATGCCTTTTGTGAATGTCAAAAGTCGTAAAGTTATGATTTTGTTTTAGATTACTTTTGTGAATTGGGCCCCAACATCCTATCACTGGAATCAGTAACCATGTTTAAAAAAGTCATTATTCTTCATAAAAGGATTATAATGCTCACCGAAAGGCATTGTAAGCAATATACTTTAAATAAAGCATTTGAAATCAACATACTGAGTCTGAATCTTTCTTTTACACACTTAGGGCATATACAATGCAGCCATTGAACAACGCACTAGAGATTCTTGCTCTCCAGGGTTATAAATCAAAAGTTCCTGCCCTGTAATAATTTTAAAAACCATGAAAAACTCTCCATGGGTCAAGAATGCAATGATTCAGGTGACCTATGGGTAGGTTTTAAAATCCCTTTTAAAGGGGACTGCTGTATAGCCCCACTACAGTGGAAAATAACGCTGTTGGTGTCCCTGCCCATCCTTGGGACACCACAGGAGAGAGAAATACAGAAAACAGGCCCTTGCATAGCATTATGAGGTGCTTCCAGCCCAAAAGCCTTCATTATTATAACAGCTGGTCCTCCTCCTTAGTGGCGTTGCTAAGCACGTTTTCTTTTTTAACTTTTCTTACTTTTCCAGGGTATCTGAGCCCACTGGGCACCCAGGAGCAGGTATGGTGATGCAGGAAGCCCATGCCTGGGTGCTCACACTCATGGGCCCGCATCTGGAGGAGCCAAATGTATGGTTGGGCCTCTCCAGCGCCTTCTGTTGTGTTTGGGCTCCAAGGAGGGGGCCCTAGGTCATTGCATGAATGGGCTCTGGGTCCTTGGGACCCTGGTTGCGCCAGCGTAGTAGGGTTTTGCTTTCACATTGGGTTTCAGAAAGGTGGCCTAATTTAAATTGCATGAATGGGTTTGCGCTGCCCCTGAGAACTGGCTCACCCCGTAGGTAAATTCTGAGACTACACAAATCACCAAGAACTCATTCTCTTGCAAGTGGCGAAAGGTCAACTTAATGCGATCGTGAATACCTTCAGCCCGTTGAGGCAATTACGTTGATCCTGGGATTGCTTTGCTCCTGATCATGTGCACTAGCAACCAGGAATATTTCCAGCAGGGCTTCTTGCCTGAAAAGGGGCTTACTTTTTGGGAAGCTGGTTTTACTAGCTTCCAAGCCGCTTTCTTTATTGTCTGGCTCCTGGTGCTCCTCTCCTCCTGCTGGGGCCCGGAGGTCCATGTATCACCCCAATTGGCATCACTGGCCCTGGAGAGACCCATCTAGTCCTGGTGGTCAGCTGTAGACAGAGTCCTTACTCCATCAGGGAATCAGGTATCTTTTTGTTACAGCTGTACGTGGTGTTGCTGTCAGGTCCAGGGCCTTTACACCCTTTAGATTCTGGACATGCCAATGTTATGCCCCAATGCTGGCCTGTGGATCGTAGGCATCCCTTTTTTAACCCTTAAACTGTTTCTGATCACTTCCAATCTTTCCCCTGGGTTTGGCTTCAGCCTGGCTAATTGTTAGTACTGGGGGTCTCTAGTAGGCAGAGGTAGGTAACACTGTCCAAATAGGGACCCTTGCTTCTAGTCAGGGTAAGGAGGATACACTCTTTAGATAACCCCTGCTCACCCCCTTGGTAGCTTGGCACCAGCAGCCAGGCTTATCAAAGGGAATGGGCAATGTATTTGTACCAACACTTACAGTAACACAGTGAAAACACCACAAACTGACTCCATAACAGTTCAGAAAATAAAGGTATTTTAATCTAAACTACACAAGAGCAAAACTTCAAAAATCCAACATTCACAGTTCAAGAATATGGTTTCAAATGAGTACTTAAGTTTGCGTTAAAATAATCGACTGTTGCGTCATGTTTTAGCCAACAGTACCTTTAGATGTGGCAAAAGTTCCCAGTGAAAGCAGTAGGATTGAAACGCAAGCAATGCATCACTCCGGAGACCCTGGGGAGGCGATGCGACAACCCCGCTGGACACAGCAGGTGTGTTGCATTGACTCGGGTCTGTATGGAGCGGGATGCAATATCTTGCATGGATTTGGGTGCAGAGGTTTTGGTGGAACCGGCTTGCAAAAGGTACGATGCGACGATCGTCGGGGTGGCGACAATCTCCGGTGCGGCAACGATGTGCTGGTCAGCGTCGATCTTGTCCTCTCATGGCCCCTCAATGCGATGGCTCTGCGACGACTCTCGCAGCAACGTGATGCGGTCAGCAATAAATGGTGCAACGATCTCACCCAGTGACGACAGGCTCTGCGACGGTACTCACAGGGATAGTAATCTTCCCGCACCGGACTGGTGCGTCCCGCCAATGAAGGATGAGACGACTCTGGCAGCTGCAACAGGCACTGCGGTGATCTCGGCCTTCTTAGCGGCGGAAATTTCCTCGCACTGACGCGGATGCGCTCCGAAAGGCAGTGCTGCGTTAAACTTTGCAGAAAGTTCTTTTAAAATCTTGGTTTCCAGCTTCCCAAAACAGGTACAACTTCCAGAGGCACCACAACTGACCCAAACACTCTAGGAAGGACAGAACTCCCTCTGCAGAGTTCAGGGAAGCTGGAGGTGAAGTCTCTTTCTTCCTTGGACTTCTTAACAGGGAGCCAGCTCTTCTTCAGGCCCTTGGAGATTCCTTCAAGCAAGGGGACACTGCACAAATCAAAGTCCTTCCCCGCTCCTTGGCAGCAAAGCAACTGCAGGTCAGTCCAGTAAAGCATCAGCAGGACAGTCTTCCTTCTTCAATCTTCCAGCTTTCTTCTTGGCAGAGGTTCCTTCTTGATTCCAGGATGATCTAATTTTCTGTAGTCTGGCATCCCATACTTATACCCCTAAAAGTCTTTGTTCCTTTTGTGCAGGAGGGCTCTGAGCCCAGTCTGAACCAGTTCTGGGTGTTCCTTGAGCACTTTGTTTTCCTGGCCCCATCACTCTAGATGCAGATGGAGCTATTCAGCCCAGGGATGGCCCACTCATCCTCTGGGAGCCACCCATCCCCTACCATTCACCACCCAGACAGTCAATTTGCAAACAGGAAAAGGCACACAGAAAGATCAGACAAGAGATCAGCATCTTTCTAAAAGTGCTGTTCTCAAACACAGGATTTAAAAAATACCTTTCCGAAAAATGTGTTAATAGATTCTGAGTTACGGGATACTAGATTTTTATGTCCCATCTTGCTCCTATGGAAAGATATGCAGGTAGTCACTGTAGCCAGCATTCCCAATGATAGTCTATGGGCAAGATAGACTTACATTAGTGAAAAACGAAAATGGCTGTAATTCACCACCACAGCATGCCACCTGCACTAGTACATGCTCTTCCTTCCACATACACTGTACCCTGCCCAGGGGGGTACCTTGGAATTTCCATAGGGGTGACCAATGTGTACAGAAAGTGAAGGGTTAGGCCTGGTCAGTGGGGACACTGACCAGGAGGACATGGTAGTCCACAGACTGCACACAGGCACTGCGGTGGCAGGCCTGAGACACCATTTTAGGGCTACTCTTGTGCGTGGCACAGTCAGTACTGCAGGCCCACTAGTAGCATTTGTATCACCAGCCCTGGCACACTCAGTGCACTTTACTAGGGACTTCTTGGTAAAACAAACATGCCAATCATGGATAACCAATTACAATAACAATTTACACAGGAAGCACTCGCACTTTGACACTGATCAGCAGTGGCAAAGTGCCCAAAGCATCTAAACCAGCAAAAACTAAATCCAGCACAGCGTCAAAAATACAGGAGGCAGAGGCAAAAAGACAGGGGAAACCATGCCAAAGATGCCAGGTCTAAGAAGTGTCCCCTCCTGCTGAAAATGGGGAGAACTGCCCACCCTCTTGGGAGTTCTCTTCACTAAGGCGGGAGAATCTGGACAGACCACCAGCGTTGGCTTGTTCTGTACCAGGGCGGTGTTCCACCGTAAAGTCCATTCCCTGTATGGAGATGGACCACCTCAACAGCTTTGGGTTCTCATCCCTCATCTGCATTAACCATCTAAGGGACCTGTGGTCTGTCTGAACCCGGAAGTGAGTTCCAAACAAGTAGGACCTCCATTTCTTCAGAGCCCATACCACAGCAAAAGCTTCCTTTCAATTGCACTCCACCTCTGTTCCCAGGGTAGTAGCCTCCTACTAATGAAAGCTACAGGTTGGTCCATGCCCTCATTGCTGATTTGCGCGAGTACTGCTCCCACACCATGCTCTAAAGCGTCTGTCTGCACTACAAACTCACTGAAGAAATCAGGTGCCTTGAGCACTGGTGCTGTACACATGGCAGTTTTCAGGGCATCAAAAGCAGTTTGACAGGCTTCGGTCCAATTCACTCTCTTGGGCTGCTTCCTTGAAGTCAGCTCTGTCAAGGGGGCAACGATGGTTCCATACCCCTTGACAAATCATCTGTAATACCCGGTGAGACCTAAAAAGTCTCTCACCTCTGTCTGGGTCTTGGGGGCTCCCAAGCCAGAATGGTATCAATCTTCGCCTGTAGGAGCGCCACCTGGCCCCTCCCCACCTGGTGTCCCAAATACACCACAGATCCCTTCCCTATCTGGAACTTGCTGGCCTTGATAGTGAGGCCTGCCCTTTGCAGAGCCTTCAATACTTCACAGTAAGCATGGGCGGAAAATCCGTTCCGCTCGCGGATTTTGCGGATTTTCGGTAAATTCGCAATCCGCGAGATTCGCGAATTTCCCGCAAAATCCGCAAATCCGCGAGCAGCGGATTTTATGGCTTGCTCGCACTGTTCGCGTGAGTTCGCGGCTTCCCAGTTCAACTTCGCGCCCCGCGAATAAGCGCTAAATTGCAGAAATACGATTTTAGCAAAACTGAAACTACTTACCAGGTTCAAAAGTTCAAGCTCATCATTAGTAGCCATTTCTTGTAGTGCTTCCTGAGGGGCCCCTCCAGAGTTCAGTTGCCTACTTGCAACTATTATGTGACCCTGCTCTGACCCTCAGAATAGTTACACAAAGGTCCTGAATTACAGCTAAGGCAGACAAGCAGGAGCCAGGCTGGAAGTTCAAATCCATTGACACATTAATCAGACCCTAATTCATTATTGTCAGTTGGGGCAGGGCAGGTGTTGTAACTAATTTTGCAACAATGAAAGCACTTAGCAAGTGCAAAAGATCACTAATCAGGAAGCACTAAGGAAGCAGGTGCCAGCTAAAAAAATATTCTGTGACACATTAATCAGCCCCAAATTAATTGAGGGCACTTGAGGCAGGGAAGGTGTGCTTTGCTTTGCCGAAAAAAATGTACACTGGACAACCAGAGGGTGCAGTGATGAAACAGAGGGTGGCATGGGTGGGCCAGAGGGTGGCATGAGTAGTCAGAGAGTGGCAGTGGTGACAGAGAGTGGCAGTGATGAAGAAGAATGTCCCAAACAGGCTGGACAAGTAGAAACAACAAGTTCGCAAAACTTGCGACCCGACAGGTAAGTTCGCGTTTGCGAAATTGTACAAAACCCTCGCGAACTGGCAGAAACCCGCGCGAACACAAAAAAAAAAACGCAAATTCGCGAGAATTCACGGATTTTGTGGATTGCGAGTTCGCAAATCCGCAAAATTCGCGAACGCGAGATTCGCAAAATTCGCCCATGCTTACTTCACAGAGGTGTTGTGAGTGTTCCTTCCACGTGAGGCTGAACACAGCAATGTCATCCAGGTATGCGGCACTGAATTCCTCCAGCCCGGTCAGTACCTGGTTGACCAGTCTCTGGAATGTGGCAGGGGCGTTCTTCCACCCAAAGGGCATGACTTGGAAATGGAAGTGCCCCTCTGACATTGAGAACGCAGACCTCTCTTTGGCCCCCTCAGTTAAGGCAATCTGCCAGTACCCAGAAGTTAAATTAAACGTACTGACGTACTGGCAAGCTCCCAACCGATCCACAAGTTTATCAGCTCAGGGGATGGAGTGTGCGTCATTCTTGGTGACTGCATTGAGCCCACTGTAGTCCACACAAAACCAGAGTTCTTGAGTGGCACCGGGTGCAGCAGCTTTTGGCACTAAGACCACTGGGCTAGCACAGTGGTTTCTGGAGGGCTCAATTAGCCCTAGAGCAAACATCTTGGAAACCTCTTCCTTGATGCTGGCCCTGACCTTGTCAGCTAGCCTGTAAAATTTCAGTTTCACAGGCAGACTATCTCAAGTGTCTACATCATGGACGCACTAATTGGTAACACCTGGGGTCAGGGAGAACAGGGAGGCAAACTGACCCAACAACTGGTAAGAGTCCCTCTGCTGTTTTGGGGTCATGGTGGGCGAGCGGATCACACCATCCACTGACCCGTCTTTCTCCATGGCTGCCAGGAGGTCAGGAAGAAGGTCACTTTCCTATTCCATTCCAGCATCTGTAGCCAGGAGCATTGTCACTTCAGACCTCTCAAAGTGGGGTTTGAGGCGGTTCACATGCAAGACTCTAAGGGGAAGCCTGGGAGTCCTCAAATTAACCAGGTAGGTTACTTCGCTCTTGCGCTCCACCACCTCATATGGCCTAGTCCAATTGTCTTGGAGCACACAAGGCTCCATTGGCGCCATCACCCACACTTTCTGCCCAGGTCGAAATTCGACGAGAGTGGTATTCTGGTCATACCATCTTTTAATTTATTCCTGGCTAGATTCAAGGTTCTCCTAAGCGAGCTTCCTGAAGCGTTGTGTTTGATTACGGAAGGCCAGCACATAGCTGAACACATCCTGGGGGGTTTTCCCACAGGAGTTCTCCCACCCCTCCTTCACCAGTGTGAGAGGTCCTCTAACAGGGTTGCCATACAGAAGTTCAAAGGGGCTGAACCCCAAGGACTTCTGAGGCACCTCTCTATAGGCTAACAACAGGCATGGTAGAAAGACGGCCCACTTCAGTTTCATGGGCTCCACTAGTCCCATAATCATACCTTTCAGGGTGCGATTGAACGTTTCAGCCAACCTATTTCATTGAGGGTGGTAAGGAGTGTTGAACTTATTAGTTACCCCACACTCCTCCCACAGAGAATTCATGTACCTAGAGATGAAGTTGGTACCCCGGTCGGAGACTTCCTCTCTGGGGAACCCCAAACGGGGAAAGATCCCCATCAATGCACGGCCCACCATGGGGGCTGTGATTGTCCTGAGAGGGACAGATTTTGGGTACTGGGTGGCATGGTCCACCAAGACTAGGATCAACCTGTTGCCTAAGGCTGCATTGTGAGGTCCAGGTACCCCATGATGTTGATGCCCACCCACTTGAAAGGGGTGTTCACCACAGGAAAGGGTTGGAGGGGTGCCTTGCACTTCCCGGCGCTCTTGCCACTGGCCTGACATGTTTGGCAAGATCTACAAAGTGTCCCGACGTGCTTCTTCATCTGGGGTCAGAAGAAGTGGGTGACAAGCCTTTGAAAGGTGTTGTCTTGCCCCAGATGTCCTGCGAGAGGCACGTCATGAGCCAAACCCATTAGGAAGTTCCTGAAGCGCTTGGGTACCACCAGTACACAGGCTGCACTAGGCTCATCGAACTTGGGCTCACTATACAACAACTCATCCTCCCAGTAAATGAGATGATCCTTGGATACTCCACCTGCCTGGTCTGCAGCCTGTTGCTACACACCAATGAGTGAAGGGCACTCCTTCTGCGCCTTGCAGAAATCCTCCCTGGAGGGGCCACCTTCTTGCTGCCAATGGGTCAGCTCTGGTAGGTCCCCCAGTTCGGCCACCTGTTCCCCAGTAGACTCCAGGGCACCCCCTTCAGGTTCTACTCCTTCCTGGGCCGTGGAGTCAGCAAGGATGGATTTCCAGTGCCCCCTGCCTCTTCCACTCTTGGCAGGTTCCTGGGCCACGGTTTCAGGATCCAGTTCTGCTGAATCACTCCTACTGGCTGCCATAGCCCGCGTGGTCACGCAGATCAACGCAGGAAAACCCAACATCTCCAGATGAGTCTGGTATTCCATATCCTACCATGGGGAACTCTCCATGTCATTACCTAGCAGACAGTCTAGAGGTAAGGCTTCACTTACAACAACTTCCAAGAGACCAGAGACCCCCCTCCACTTAAGGGAAACACGCGCCATTTTGGAGAGGCGCACTGAGCTGTCAGCAACAACTCTTGGGTGGAGTACATTGGAAATGACCTGCTCTTCAAACTCCCACTGACACCTCACAGATGTCAGGCTGGCTCCTGTGTCTCTCAGAGCCTCTACCTCCCTCCCATTTATGGTCACTTTATGCCCGTATGTCTTAGTGTTAAGGGGCAGAGAGGTATCCTGGACCATCTCTTGGTCTCCCAGAGAGACAAGGGTCATGACTGCTAATTCCTCCGCCCCACTGGAAATCAAATCCCCTCTCAAAGCTACACTGGCTATCCCTGGGGCTGGAGCACCAGTGGGCGCTGGAGATTTCTTATGGCACCTATTGATAACATGTCCCACCTCATTGCAATGATAGCAGGTAGGGGGACCTCTGTTATCCCTTCTGACCCGAAGTGGGCAATGGCTGTTTGGGTTTGGGGGGTTGGGACTCCTTTCCCTGGGAACTATTTTGGAGCCCTTGAGAGAACTCCTTTGGTTACCCTTGTCCCCCACTCTTTTGCTGGGGACCCTGCCCACCTTTGGCTGTGGTACCCACAATTCCTCGGTGGACCCTGGTACTGGTCAAGCAGTCCGCCTCCTTAGCAAGCTCAATGTGGTCTGTCAGCTTGCTGTCTAAAAGATGCTGGTGCAGCTCTGGAACACAAAGACTACTCAAGTGCTCTCAACTAATTAAATGCAACAACCCCTTATAATAAGTTACTTTGCAGCCCTTCATCTAACCTTCCAGTGCACGCAAGTACAAATTCACACACTCCATTCAAGTCTCAGACTCTTTCTTCTTAGAGTTTCTAAACTGCAGTCTGTACTGCTCTGGAGTAAGTCCATACCTGAGACATAAGGGCTCTTTCATATTGGGGTAGGTACTGGTTCCTGCTAACTCTAAGGGCTCTAGAGCACTCCTCACAGAAGCCTCAAAATGTTTCCACAGGCCCGCCACCCAATTATGTTCAGGCACACCATTCATTCTCAATGCAATTTCATAAGAAGTAAACCCGGCATAAATATCCTCACTCCTATTATAATTCTATACAAAATCCGTGGGAATATATACTTTACCGCCTGGCACTGGCTGTGCACTGCCACCATTTAAACTGGAATCCACCTGCTTGGCCTTAATATCCAGTTCCCTCATGCTCAACTCATGAGCCAAAAGCAATTTCTTTTCCTCCAGGGCACAGGCATTTTTGCTCTCCTCCATCGCCCTTTCTAATTCCAATTGCTTCATTTTCATTCTCATGACCAAGTCATAGTCTCTTACTCTCTGTTCTCTTCTAACTCTTCTGGGGTAGGACCTCGGCTGGAGTGGTGACTGCCACCCCTTGAGCCTGAGTGCCCACTGACAACTCATGGGGTCGAAACCCCTCCCTTCCATTTGCATAATTTCCTTCTTGGGCCTCCCACCAGACCTTCAAGATTCTCTGCAACTCATCCTTCCTGTAGTTGCTCTTTATGGGGCACTCAAACTGGTCGTAGAATTGCTGAGGCTCTGCAACTTTGTATAAATGGAAATCCTTAATGACGATCTCCAATTCTGCTTCCACACTGGGTGCCTTTCATTTCACAGACATGATGCTTTTAAGAGTTAATCAAAAATAGAACCAGCAACAAAAACTCAACCGTAGTATGTGGTGGCGTAGTGGTCTGCACTCACTAGTGATGTTCACCAATCACTGTGGGTCAAGTACAAATACAAGTTCAAAATCCCACCACTGACCAACAATGTTAGAACAGGGGGTCTCTAGTTGGCAGAGGTAGGTACCACTGTCCAAATAGGGACCCTTGATTCTAGTCAGGGTAAGGAGGATACACTCTTTAGATAACCCCTGCTCACCCCCTTGGTAGCTTGGCACGAGCAGTCAGGCTTATCAAAGGCAATGTGCAAAGTATTTATACCAACACTCACAGTAACACAGTGAAAACACCACAAACTGACTCCACAACAGTTTAGAAAAATAAAGGTATTTTAATCTAAACTACACAAGAGCAAAATGACAAAAATCCATTATACACAGTTCAAGAATATCGTTTCAAATGAGTTCTTAAGGTTGCGTTAAAATAATCCACAGTTGCATCACGTTTTAGCCAACAGTACCTTTAGATGCGACAAATGTTTCCAGTGAAAACTGTAGCATTGAAAGCAAGTGATGCGTCACTCCTGAGATCCTGGGGAGGCGATGCGACAACCCCGCTGGACGAAGCAGGAGTGTTGCGGTGACTCTGGTCTGTATGGGGAGGGATGCTATAACTTGCGTGGATTCCGGTTCGCAGGTTTCGGTGGAAGCAGCTCACAAAAAGTACAATGCGGTAATCTTTGGGGCGGCGACGATCTCCGGTGCGGCGATGATGCGCGGCTCAGCGTCAATCTTCTCCTCTCGTGGCCCCTCAATGCGATGGCTCTGTGACGACTCTTGCAGTGACGTGATGTTGTCTGCAATCAAGTGGTGTGACGATCTCACCCAGTGACGACAGGCTCTGCGACGATACTCACAGCGATGGCAATCTTCCCGCACCGGACTGGTGCTTCCCGCCAATGAAGGATGCGACAACTCTGGCAGCAGCAACAGGCGCTGCGACGATCTCGGCCTTCGTAGCGGCGGAAATTTCCTCGCACTGACGGGGATGCGCCCCGCAAGCGAGCGCTGCGTTAAACTTTGCAGAAAGTTCTCCTAAAATCTTGGTTTCCACCTTCCCAACACAGGTACAACTTCCAGAGGCAACCCAACTGGCCCAAGCACTCTAGGAAGGACAGAACTCTCTCAGCAGAGGACAGAACTCTCTCAGCAGAGGTCAGGTAAGCTGTGGTAAAATCGATTACCTATGCATAATTTATAATCAATAATCAATAAGAATAACTCAGAAAAATAAGAGGCAAAATCCGGGATATTGAGGTTAACTCAAAAGGGTTTTATTCCTGTAAAAGGAATTGGGTTATTGGCTCGAGCCAAGGTGGCATAACCATTCCGTCACCACACGGGTTCGGGAAGGGGCAGACAGACAACATATTATTTACAGAAGTACATATATATAGTCAATGCATTACATTAAGCGAATAGGCAGTAGGCGTAACAGCCGGAAAAAGGAGATAAAACATGAATATGTCATAATAGAGGCGTTACAATAGGCGTGCATGAAGGCGTGTACTAGAAACGTCATTAATCATGAGGTCACAAAATGGGTGGATACATAAGAGAATCTTGCAATGTCAGCAGAAATTCATGGCAGAGATGCGCGCGCAGCAGCTTGACGTAATTCTGACGTGTAACTGGAGGGTGAAGGGGGCTTGACACTTAGCACTACAAGTGTAGACATAAGTCTGGGATGTCAGATCAACCTGATCCCAACATCGTATCTAATATCGTATGTTTTAAGAACTGTAGTGTCTGGAAGGGAAAGGTCTCTCGGGCGGAGACTACACTATACTAGTTGTGAGTGCGTGTACATGTGTCTACATGTCGGCATGCGGGGTGAGGGGGCATGGTCCTACCATGGCAACGGAGTCTATGAATTACTTGCACGGAGACAGAAGAACCGGGCCCTCTGCTCCTGCAGCTGGAAGGATGTTTACTTGAGCTGCTAGACAGGAATGTGTTTTCGAGGAGTGGAGCAGATAATTCGAAGGTTGAATACAGTCTTGGCAGGCAGAAGGCTGGGCTGGAGCCGCGCAAGGAGTAAGGCAGGGGTGACTGGTACAGAGGCAGCCTGGGTTGAGGCCCTTAGAGTCGGGAAACAGGGAAAAAGGTTTCATGGCAGAATCAGGGCCTACTTTCGCCAGGGCTGAAAAACATGTAAAGTGTACCACAAAAAGACGGTGGCACGGCATATATAGGAACTGAATATACAATCCGTTCATGGCGGATCTGAAAGAGGACATGTTAAAGATGGACGCAAATGTATTTGCGTCTTCGTAGCAGACACAGGAGGGAAATCACATGCACTGCAAGCTAGTACATGGAGACGGTGGGGTACTCGCTGGGGAACACTACTCGATCAAAAATTATATTTCCTCATTCCCTCCTTGTTCCCCACGGACCCTTCATGATACATCAATTCTCATCAATTGATCAATCTGTTCACTTAACATCAATTGCTCTTCTTGCTTCTCGTGTTTTGAATGGGAACTTGGACGTGGAATACATGAAGTGGCACACAGGCCGCAAATCGCCGGTCCACATTGGAGACACAGGCAACAACTGAGTACTATGAGTAGGCCAATACCCAGGAGGGATAGGATCTTCCACCCCCAGGCTGACAGCGTTGTCCAGAACCAACCGGACCAAGTCCAGGTGCCTGGAGTCTGATGTATCAAACTTGCAATTTTATGGAGACGTGTAATAGCTTTGTACACGGTTGGCGCATTATTTGGGATGAAAACACAGCAACTTGACCCGATGACCTTACAGGCTCCACCCCTATCTGCCAAGATGACGTCAATAACGAGACGATTTTGAAGAACAACAACCCGCATAGCGGACTGCTCCTCCGTTAAGTTACCTAGGGCTGATGTGGTCTCAAGCACCACTGCTTCGAGGGTTCTGGTTAATCTACGGATTAGCTTACTATTGGAAACAGTACCTAGGTAGGGGAAAAAACCTTTGTTGAAATCAGTGTATTGTTCCCATGTGGTTTCAGTATAATCGACAAGTGGGAGATCTCTTCGGAGTCTATGCTTGACCAGATTAGTGTTTCTATGATAGTCAGGAGGGGCTAGGAAAACAGGTGGCAGAAGGAATGCAATGTAACAGGTACCATCCCAATCTAGAGGCAAACGGACATATGCAGTATGGCCGCAAACAAAATAGGAATGACGTAAAGCCCTAAACGTGGATCTACCATGATCACTGAAATCGACCACAGTAGTACATTTACTATGACCTAAGTGTATGGAACCATTCTTGCGAACACATAGTTCACCAGTAACTGGCAAAACTGCCATAGCAGGTAGAACAGGAGCAGCTTCGGATTCGACAGATAAGATCATGAATGTAACTGTGTAATTATCTAATCCATATACTTCATTTTCTAGATCAGTTCCAGTACCAACGGGGAGTCCCTCCTTGTCAGGGTAACATACTTTAAGCAAGGCTGAGTTCAGGTTTCCCCAAACCCAGTTACCTTCGTAAATAGCAGCATCAGAAACTAGGGCATTGAGCATTTTAAACCATGCGCCACATGTGCCATTGTGAGTGAACGGGTACGGAAAAAGGGGAAGAACTCCCTTGTTTTCTTGGTAGGGAGGGAGTCGACCACATATCCAACAGTTTGTAGCATTGGTAACCTGATGGGAGTGATGTAACATACTAATGAAAGTGTTGTTGCGCAGCGCAAGCCTATAGGATAACTCGTGTGGGGGTAATTCACTAAAAGAATGTTCGTCAGTAACATTATAAGTAGATTGTGCACGCTTGAATATAGGGTAATATATGTGTAACAAAACACTAGCAGTAAGGACCAACAAACTTAAGAAAAACATGATAAGTAGTGTCACTATACAGCGACTGCGAAGTGATTTACAATATGCATTCCTTTTATGTTGTCTTTGTCTATCTCTCTCTCTATCTCGATCTAGGGGATACATGTCAGAAACTAATTTAACCGATTCACCTAGGGGAGGACTTAAACAATTAAACTGTCTGACTTGCTAGATCGCAACTTTGTTCTGTATTCTTCAGAAGCAGATTTCTCAACCAAAGGGAGTTTTGAGTCTGAGTCAGTTTGTGTAGGAGGGCAGGGCTTAGAAACCAAGTCCGAAGGAAGTCCGTGAAATTTTTTGATGTGGCTGGAATGCAGCCATCCCTTCCTGCCCTCTAGTTTAACAGCTGTCCTCGTCGTAAGCAGGACCAATTTCGGGGCTTGCCAGCGGGGCTCCAATGGACTTCTCCGATCAAAATTCCTCACGAAAACGTAGTCACCAGGAACCACCTCATGGGGCTTCACTTCGGTGTTGTCGGGAAAGGCTGCAGCTACCTGTGAACGACAAGATTGTAGTGCAGACATCAAGGAGGCAAGGTAATCTGTCAGCATAAGACAATCAACATCAGTTATCTTTCGTGGAATAGGCGTCCCCCACATATTCGGTGGTCTACCAAAAACCACTTCGTACGGGGATAGCCCAGATCGGGAATGGACCACCATCCTCATATAGAAGAGGGCGACCGGCAGGGCAACTATCCAGTCCACACCCTTCTCTCTACAGATCTTGGAAAGTCGGATCTTTAATGTCTGATTATGGCGCTCCACGAGACCTGCTGCCTCGGGATGCCGAACACAATGGAACTTCCACTGATAACCTAACAGAAGTGTAATATGTTTCACAAGTTCGGATGAGAATGGCTGACCATTATCTGAGTACACGATACGGGGCAAACCATACCGTGGGAAGTATTCACGAACCAGCTGCTTGGCAGTGGTCGGAGCAGTGTAATCAGGAACTGGGTATGCTTCTATCCACCGGGAAAGAGCACATACGACTACGAGGACATACTTGAATCCTCGGCAGCGTTCCATCTGGATATAATCCATCTGGAGTATTTCAAAAGGGTAATCGGGAGGTTGAAATCCACCTTGTTCTACGGGAATGCTTTTGCCTGGATTGAACTGACCACAAATCATGCAAGTACGCACTTTCTGCTTGGCTGCTGCCCGTAAGTTTTTATTTGACCATATGTGTTGAATACTGTCTAGCATTGCCCTCTCTCCTAGGTGTGCGGGACTATGTATCGTGTTAATGATGACTTGTACCATAGAGTCGGGGAGAAACCATGTAGATTTTCCCTTCGTCATCCAACCCTGGTCTGTTTGGATCCCTCCTAGTTTAGTCCATTCCTTAATTTCATCTGGTGTTGCATGTGATTGTATGTCAATTACATCATGTGCGGGATCCCTGACTGTCATACCGTGCGATGGTAACACTAATTGTGTCTGATCAACTACATGAGTTCGGTTCTGAGCAGTTTGCTTTGCTGTTCGGTCTGCCAGGTCGTTACCCTGGGAGATGATATCAGTAACCTTTGTATGTGCCTTACATTTCATGATAGAGATTGCAGTGGGTAGATGTATGGCATCTAACAGGGCTTGAATAAGGGGACCGTGCTGGATGTTGGCCCCATGAGAAGTTAAGTAACCTCTCTCTCGCCAGAGGACTCCAAAGTCGTGAACGACTCTGAATGCATAACGTGAATCAGTATATATGTTGACTTTCTTATTTCGGGCTTGAATACATGCTCGTGTCAGAGCAATAAGCTCTGCGGCTTGGGCTGACAAAGTGTCAATACAATTGGTTTCAATAACTTCAGTATCTGTCGTGACAGCATAGGCTGCCACTAATTCACCTGTCTTTGTTCTCATACATGAACCATCCACATAAAGTGTCAGGTCTGGATCTGGTAACGGAACATCTGTCAAGTCTTGTCTGGGTTTTGTTGTGATAGTAATAACTTCAATACAATCATGTGCCAATGGATCTACTCCATTTACTGGCAATAACGTGGCAGGATTTAATGTGCTGCAGCGTCTGATTTCAATGTGTGGTTGAAACAATGTCAGTTCGTAACCTGTCAATCTTGCTATGGTCAGGTGTTGGGTCTGAGTTCGATTTAAAAGGACTTCTACAGAATGTGGAACCTGTACTGTCAATGGATGCCCTAACACAATAGCATCACTCTGTCTGATTGCTAAAGCTGTTGCTGCAACTGATTTCAAACATGCCGGGAGGGCCTGGGCTACTGGGTCTAATGTGCTAGAAAAGTAAGCACAAGGCTTGTGTGAACCTGCTTGTTCCTGAGTGAGGACTGACAAGGCAGTACCCTCACGTTCTGTGACAAAAAGTGTAAAGGGCTTACTGTAACATGGTGTTGCTAAGACAGGTGCTTGACATAAGGCTTTCTTCAAGTCTTCGAAAGCTTGTGTATGTTCCTGAGTCCAAGGGAGGAGAGTCGAAGTCGCTGCCTCCTGTGTCGTTAACTGAATGAGTGGTTTTGCTAAAAATGCGTATTGGGGAATCCATTGTCTGCAGTATGAAGTTAGGCCTATGAAGGCCCGCACTTCCTTTTGTGTTCTGGGTGGTGACATGTTTGCAATTAACTGAATGCGATCAGGTGTGAGCTGTCTCCCCACTTTGGACAGCAAGTGACCCAGGTACACAACTTGCTGAACACAGAATTGCAGCTTCGAAGGAGACACCTTGTGTCCCTTGTCGGCCAGAAAGTTCAAAACAGTCAATGAAGCATTTTCACATTCGGGTTCGCTTCGAGCGGTGATCAGCAGATCATCAACATATTGAAGCAGGGCAGTGTGAACTGGCATGTGGATACAATCAAGTTGCTTTTTCAATGCTTGACTATAGATGCTGGGGCTCTCTGTGAATCCTTGAGGTGCACGGGCAAATTTGAAAGATCGTCCATTTAAACTGAATCCGAACAAATATTGGCTCTCTGGATCAATAGGGACACTGAAGAAGGCGTTCTTGAGGTCTATTACAGTAAAGAACGTCGCTTCTGAATCAATAGCAGTCAGTAATGAAGAGATATCTGGGACCACAGGGTACTGCGGTACGATACATTTATTCAATTCGCGCAGATCAATAATTAATCGATAAACAGGTGGAGCATTTGGGTCAGTACGTTTAAGAACAGGAATGATAGGAGAATTACACACATTGGAGTCAGTCTCCACAACCACTCCTTGTGCAATGAGCTCGTCAATTATTCTCAGTAAAGCCACTACAGCATCTGGGGGTAACTTGTATTGTCGGATTCGTGGTAATACCACTCCTGCCTTGAGTGTGACTCGATATGGGGTAATGTGCATGCAACCTACATCAGTGGGGCCCTGTGCCCACAAGTGTGCAGGGACGTTCTGTAGCCGGGGATCCATATCTCTCAATACATAATGGCCTTTGAAATCTCGCAAAAACAATCGTACTCCCTCCGGAGAACAGCATATAATAGCTCCTAGAGCCTTCAGTGTTTTTATACCTAACAGGTTTTCTGGACATGACTTCGTGAGCAATAAATCTGTAGTCCGTGTCAGAGGACCTACTGCAAGAGGGAGGGGTTGTGATACTTCATTAATAATGGGTTTTCCTGAAAACCCAAGGGACACGTTCTGTGAGCCTGAGAGGGGTGCCCCTGGTACTTCATTGTGGCTTATCGTGGTTCTGCTTGCCCCTGTGTCAATGAGAAACTTTCTGTCTTTCCCTAATACTTGACTATGTACATAAGGACCATTTTGATCTACAGGAACTTCAATAAGAGGCAAGCGGAATTCCCTCTCTAGGCTGTTTCATGTGTATCGCTGATAATCAGGGTAATCGTTCTGTGCATACTGATACATTTGCTGTGTCGTGGTTTGTGTTGCAGTAACGGGTTGTTGTTGGGGTATCGCTACGGTCTGTGTAGATGCTGGCATGGGTGCAATATGTTGTATATTCTGGGGTACTTGTTGTGAGGTCTGATCTTGTCTAGGAGGACGCGGTCTCTCTTTAGTCTTACCCGTGGCGATATTGTGTTTCAGAACTGCACAATCGTTTATATAATGACCTGGCTGTTTGCAATAATTACATACACCCTTGACAGGAACTGTTGAATTACTGGGATGGGTCGCACCCTTTTTCTGACCGTCGGCAGGAACCGACTGAGCAACTAACATTTTCATTTTTGTATCCTTCATACGTCTTTGTTCATGTTCTTGTTCTTCTCTAAGTCTATTCTGGTGGTACTGTAACATTTGTAACATTTGTGAAGGAGTATTAGCTTGCCAAGTACTTTCTACTTTCAGTACTCTATTCTTGACCTGGGGCAAAGAATTCTCGACTAATTTCGTTACAAAAAGATGTGGATATGACTCGCTACTTGCTTTCAGACCGCTATTAATACCAAAACATTTCTCGAATCGTGTATAGAAATCACTAGTGTCTTCATCAGGTTTCTGTTTGCATGCTGAAATAGCACCCCAATCTTCCTTTTTCGTACTCAATAAACGTGGCAACACTTGTACTAATAAACCTGGTAACGCTTTAACTTTGTCTCCAAGCCCTAGGCCTGGCACTCGGGTATTCTCTTCATCTTGTAATGCAGCCCAATCAATCTTTGCGTCTCCCACCTCCCACTCTTTTTCCTTGAGTTTCTCGTATATGCCTGGAGGTAGTAGTACTTTCAGTATTTTCATAAGGTCGGGATAAGTATAATCACCCATTAATAACATATCCTTTATTTCGCGGTGAAAACCTGCAGGGTCTTTATCGTGACTAGGTACTAATTTCTTCATTTCCAACAATTCAATTTTAGTTACAGGTGTATACACGAATACACGTCTAAGCGTGTGGTCTGCATTCTGTACGGGGTGCACTTCTCGCAACGGATTCTGTCTATCCATATAATACATGGTTTTTCGTTCCATAACGGGTGCAGAATTGGCATGTGGACATAAGAACGTACTATACTTGTGGCGGTGTTCTAGTATTGCTTTAATTAGATCAGTACTTCGACCTTTCCATCTGTTCGTGACTAGTTCTATTAGTATATCAGGCAGGGGACCTGGATCAGAACGTTGGCTTTTATACAATAAGAGCAGATGTTGTATCATGTACATACCAGCTAAACGCTGATCACTCGGTGTCAAGTTCAAGAACGTATGTGCTAACGCATCATCATCATATTTCTCAGAGCTATCAGCCCATTGCACGGCTGACCTGGCTAATTCTTGTTCATCCATAGAATCGAGTACATGGTACCCCATTCGTTCTTGAAGTATTCTGTCAGTGGCTTGGAATAAGTGTTCAGGTGTTCTAGGATTACACATGGCTTCCTGATATAACCTTTTACTTTCTGGGCGCACTGGGCGCATCGAATTATTAAACGGTCTTCCTTTACCTACGTAAGCTATCATTTCCCTAACCGGCAACTGTGTTTGTTCTGGTGTCTCGGCTTCCTCCTCTGGCTCCTCCTCTGAGGATTCATATTTGTCGGAATCTACTTCCGGTACGGGCTGTCTTCTCTCATGCATCTTATTAATTGCTGTTCTGATTCTTCGGTACATATTATCTATACAGGCCTCTTTGTCATGCTGTCCATCTGTTATATTCTGACCCCATCTATGGAGTGCTTTTACATCTTCCGGGTTCATACCCGGCCTATCCACTTCTCTAATGAAGCAGTTTATAAGAAACCGCAATATCTTGGCTTTAGTATCCACTTTCTGGTAGGCCATGGCCTCTTTGATACTGTCAGGCCCTACTCCTGTCTGAACAAACTGATATATTCTATCTAGGTGCTCCGTCATTCCAGGTAACATCATTAGGAAGTTCGTGACTCGCCGTAAACGTATTGACGCGAGTAACATTCTCTCGTCATTCTTTCTACCGGGTACAGGATCATATCTGCAGTCTGCAAGGCGATCTCCAAGAATTGCAATATCTGTTCTAGGTGTACGCTGTTGCGCTATTTCTCTGAAACTCATACGATGGGCAGCTGGCGGGGTCTGGAAACCTATCGCACCTCCGGACGCGCCTCCGGAGGCGCCGGCTCCGAAAGGGTTAGTCGGGTTCGTGTCAAGGGAAGTAGGGGGTGGAGGAAGATCAGGAGGAATCCGGGGAGGAGTAGCTTGTCGGGGAGGAAGAGCATAAGGATTCAGACCATTAGGCGCAGGCACTGGCACTGGCACTGGCAATGCGGTATTAACATATGTGGGAGCTACATCGTCTAAATAAGAAGAAAGGAAAACGTCCTTTGCTGTCTTCTGGTGTGTTTTAGTCGGGAGCAATGGGGGTGGTAGGTCCTTCGGTACTTCTGGAGAGGCCTTTGGCAGGCCTTTTGACAGGATGGGGAACATGCCATTCATAAGTGTATTTCGCTGTCTGTCTACTTGTTCTAATTTTACTCTGATACCTTCCTCAACTAATGCGTCTTCTCGGGCCTTGTCAGACTCCTCCTTACTCTTTTCTTCTAGTCTGTGTGCTTTTTCTGTGCGTCTATGCGACTCTTTACGCCATAACTCGATGGCATCCTTCTGTGACTGTCTGGCTTTCTTTTTCCACAATGCTTCTTCTACTCTCATGATGCATTCTGCATCCCATGTCCCAGCAGCGGGCCATCTCTGATTTTCTGACAGTTCTTTAGTGTAATCCACCCATAAGTCAAGAAACAAAACGGCATCTAGGCCGTGCTTATGGTACATAAAGTACCCTGGAGTGTCCCTAGGTGGAACGGGAACAGCTTCTTCTAGAACCCCTTTACGGGTTTTTATTTGTCTTAGTTTGGAAAACAACGGCATTCTGAAATCTGGCTACTTGGTTCTTACTTAGATATGAACACACTACACATAAAACACATATAAGCACAATAATGAAGATCGGACATTCACTCATACCACGACATCAATACATTTACATTTACATTTACGTTGAAAACCTACCAATCACGTGAAACAGGATGTACCGCTAAACGGCATGGATACACCTTACAGATGCAATCTAGATATACTGCTAAACAGTATAGATACACTGCTAAACAGTGCAGACCAGGCTCGTGTACCCGAACCTGTCTTGACCGGCACAAACTAATGCGCACGTCAGGATGCGTCCCTAGCAACGGTACTCACCAGGAAGCACGGAAACAGAAGGCCTCGGAAACCCTGGACTGGACTGGGCTCGGACTGGATTCGGACTCGACTCGCGACGTAGATACTTCGGAACTTCGGAATCTGGTGGGCCTCCGTATACCTCGGATCTTGCTCTCTCAGCTAGGCTCAGGTCGGGATCCTCCGCACTCCTCACCGCCTCGTCTGGGTGTCAATCGCAGCCTCAGTCACCTCCGTTGGCCTGAGGGAGATACAGGAAATCCTGCGGGTACGCGTAGTTGTCCGTCCGGCTGTGGCAGGGGGCTAGGCCTGCAACGCACCTCCGGCGCGTGGGGTGGGGGAGGGGTCCCTATTCGGGCGCCAGAACTGTGGTAAAAACGATTACCTATGCATAATTTATAATCAATAATCAATAAGAATAACTCAGAAAAATAAGAGGCAAAATCCGGGATATTGAGGTTAACTCAAAAGGGTTTTATTCCTGTAAAAGGAATTGGGTTATTGGCTCGAGCCAAGGTGGCATAACCATTCCGTCACCACACGGGTTCGGGAAGGGGCAGACAGACAACATATTATTTACAGAAGTACATATATATAGTCAATGCATTACATTAAGCGAATAGGCAGTAGGCGTAACAGCCGGAAAAAGGAGATAAAACATGAATATGTCATAATAGAGGCGTTACAATAGGCGTGCATGAAGGCGTGTACTAGAAACGTCATTAATCATGAGGTCACAAAATGGGTGGATACATAAGAGAATCTTGCAATGTCAGCAGAAATTCATGGCAGAGATGCGCGCGCAGCAGCTTGACGTAATTCTGACGTGTAACTGGAGGGTGAAGGGGGCTTGACACTTAGCACTACAAGTGTAGACATAAGTCTGGGATGTCAGATCAACCTGATCCCAACATCGTATCTAATATCGTATGTTTTAAGAACTGTAGTGTCTGGAAGGGAAAGGTCTCTCGGGCGGAGACTACACTATACTAGTTGTGAGTGCGTGTACATGTGTCTACATGTCGGCATGCGGGGTGAGGGGGCATGGTCCTACCATGGCAACGGAGTCTATGAATTACTTGCACGGAGACAGAAGAACCGGGCCCTCTGCTCCTGCAGCTGGAAGGATGTTTACTTGAGCTGCTAGACAGGAATGTGTTTTCGAGGAGTGGAGCAGATAATTCGAAGGTTGAATACAGTCTTGGCAGGCAGAAGGCTGGGCTGGAGCCGCGCAAGGAGTAAGGCAGGGGTGACTGGTACAGAGGCAGCCTGGGTTGAGGCCCTTAGAGTCGGGAAACAGGGAAAAAGGTTTCATGGCAGAATCAGGGCCTACTTTCGCCAGGGCTGAAAAACATGTAAAGTGTACCACAAAAAGACGGTGGCACGGCATATATAGGAACTGAATATACAATCCGTTCATGGCGGATCTGAAAGAGGACATGTTAAAGATGGACGCAAATGTATTTGCGTCTTCGTAGCAGACACAGGAGGGAAATCACATGCACTGCAAGCTAGTACATGGAGACGGTGGGGTACTCGCTGGGGAACACTACTCGATCAAAAATTATATTTCCTCAGGTGGAGTCCTTTTGTTCCTTGGACTTCTTAACAGGGTGCCAGCTCTTCTTCAGGCTCTTGGAGATTCCTTCAAGCAAGGGGACACTGCACAAAGCAAGGTCCTTCCCCTCTCTTTGGCAGCAAAGCAACTGCAGGTCAGTCCAGCAAAGCAACAGCAGGACCGTCTTCCTTCTTCAGTCTTCCAGCTTTTTCCTTGGCAGAGGTTCCTTCTTGATTTCAGGATGAACTCATTTTCTGTAGTCTGGGGTTCTATACTTATACCCCTAAAAGTCTTTGTTCCCTTTGTGCAGGAGGGCTCTGATTCCAGTTTGAACCAGTTCTGGGTGTTCCTTGAGCACTTTGCTTTCCTAGCCTCTCCTTTCCTTTCAGAGAGAGTGGCAGGGTTGTCAGCCGCCCAGCAGGAGGTGGAGCCAGCATTTTGGAAGGCAGGCATAGCCCTATTCAGGCCCAGGCTCTACCCTCTCCCACCACTCTAGATGCAGATGGAGCTATTCAGCCCAGGGATGGCCCACTCAGCCTCTGGGAGCCACCCAGCCCCTGCCACTCACAAACCAGACAGTCAATTCACAAATAGGGCAAGGCACAAAGAAAGGTCAGACAAGAGAACAGTAACTTTCTAAAAGTGCTGTTCTCATACACAGGATTTACAAACCACCTTTCCTAAAAGATGTGTTATTAAATTCTGAGTTCAGGGATACTAGACTTGTATGTCTTATCCTGCTCCTATGGGAAGATATGCAAGTTGCAACTGTAGCCAGCATTCCCCATGATAGCCTTTGGGCAAGATAGCCTTATAATAGTGAAAATCAAAAATGGCTGTAATTCACTACCAGAGCATGTCACCTGCACTAGGACATGCTCTACCTTTCACATACACTGCACCCTGCCCAGAGGGGTAGCTTGGGCCTTCCATAGGGGTGACCAATTTCTACAGAAGATACTCATGTGGGTGGCACAATCAGTGCTGCAGGCCAATTAGCAGCATTTATATCACCAGCCCTGGCACACTCAGTACACTTTACTAGGGACTTTTTGGTGAAACATACATGCTAATCATGGATAACCAATTACAATAACAATTTACACAGGGAGCACTTGCACTTTGACACTGATCAGCAGTGGCTAAGTGCCCAAAGCATCTAAATCAGCAAAAACTAAATCCAGCACAGCGTCAAAAATACAGGAGGCGGAGGCAAAAAGACAGGGGAAACCATGCCAAAGATGTCAGGTCTAAAACTAATGAAACAAAAGCAGGAGCAGGGGGTGCAGGTCTGGTGTTAGGGTCCTTTTTGTGTGATGAGGCTACATCTAGGCCCAATTGTTTACTGCCTAGCCTCAATACACATTTCCCAGTGAGAGAGCCATCACCAGCCCAAGCAGTTTGCCACTCACAGAAAGGCCCTGGAAAATCAACGTTACTATTAAATATTATTTTACATTTCAATTACAATGAGTTGAAGAAATGTGTATCTGGCTGCTACCAATATTAATTTAGCATTTAATAAGAGTAGCAGTGTAGCCCAATATTTCCCTATGGAATCAGCCTGCCTTGCTACAGTACAAATAATTGTGGGGGATATTTCACTGTGAGGACATGTTCAACATTAATTTCTAAATGTCCTAATTATATTTATACATGCCTTACTGCCTTTATTGGCTTTAAGGCATTCATATGGGTGGGTTGAATTAGCCCTTTAGAACTGCCACAGACAGGTTACCTATGTGCAGCTACTCGGCTGTGCACTACTGTAGTCTCTCACGTGCAGCCTGCACCAGTTCGCACACATGTTCACGTGTGACCAGCCCAGTGTTGCAGCGGCCCTATCTTAAAAGGTAGACACTGGTGGTAAACATGCTCTGTCCAATTACCATGATATCACCATGAGTGAGACTCGGGTAGTGAGACTTAGTCATGATAAAGTTCTAAAAATGGGTGATTTAAAAGCAACCAAACCTGGTGTACTAAAGTTGCAGAACTCTTTTGCCACAGAACCCCATAACACTAACCCTGTATACATTTTCAGGGTTTTCATGCTACCTAATGCAGAACCATTTAGCATTATGGTTATTGAGCCTGTTGTTGCAAGAAAAAAACTTTTCATGCAAAAGTTGGAGACCTCTATAGTTTATTTCACCTTGCAGGGGACAGATGCCCAGCTTTGGCCTCAGTAAATATTAGCCCAAAGATATGATACTTGTTTTAAAAGCCTCTCATAAACATAAAACAAAATCAAGACAACTTTGAAAATATTTGCCTTCAAACACCTGAACTCATTGGAGTTAAAGAAGATGTTGCCAGTGGAAGGAAAGTAAGACGGGGGCCTGATTCACAAAGGGTCTCTGCACTTGTGATAGATGCCAAGCAGTAATGGCGGACCTCTGCATTGTAGTTTCTCATTGTGGCGGTCCCGCCTCCAATGCACAGCCCTCCCCACAAGTGCAGAGGCTGTGTGTAAATGGTGCCCTAGTATTTGAGGCATAGGGTGGAAAATAAAGGAATTCACAAGTGCAGAGGCTGTGTGTAAATGGTGCCCTAGTATTTGAGGCATAGGGTGGAAAATAAGGGAATTACTGTACACCTGCTCAATTTCTGTCTATGCTGTAAGGATTTTTAAAAGCTACTCAAAACTAGGACCTTGCAGTTTTTCGCACCTTCAGAAGTACAAAGGTATTGCTTCCCCATTCATCTTCCCTTCCAGTCGGAGGATCATGCTAGCAATAATGAGTTCTCTGTAATTGTGTATTTTTGTACTACACAAGGGCAAATTGCTATCAAGTACTAATAAGATGTGTAATCTGATCCCCGACCCAAGGAGCGAATGTCATTTAGATGACTGCTACTTACAATTTTTGCAGCCAATAAATCTGAAGACGCTTGATTTATTTGAGAGAGTGTTAAATGTGTGTGATGTACAGAATCATTTCAGGTGAAATCAATCAGCTATCCAAAGGGGAACCAGAGATAATAGCCGTGTGATTGAATTATAAACCAAGTTCACATACAATAAAATGAAACTCCACAAAAAGGAAGATTGCCTGCTCATTACACAATGAATACCATTTTAAATTCATACATGTTTTAGGTAACACTGTGTTTTTGCTTTTATTTTTTCAAAGTACATTTTCAGGGTAAATGCTACAAAGGAAGAAAAAAAAGACATCAAGAAATCTATGATGTAGAATTACAGTCACAGAGGAGCTCACACCCAGGTGAATATCCGTTCGCTGCTTTCTTGCGATAAATCACCGGAACGATGCCCTAAGGTGCTTGTAGTCTAATCATTTTTCTTTAATGTTTCATTTTATTGTTGGAAGAGGTCGGAAGAGAGTATTTTTTTTCAAATCAGTAAGAAATGTACAACAATACAAAATAAGAGAAGGATGTATAGGTTTGGCACATACGTTTGAGCATTTGGAGAGAGCTTCAGTAGGTCGGAGCATATCTTTTTTGTGCGCGCGAAAATTCAACATATTTTGAATATATGTTGGTGTTTTAAAATGTATCAATTCTACATAGATGGTTCTTATTGCAAAATCCCTGTGAAAATGCTATTAATACTACTAAGCATTGGCAAGCAAATGGAACCCTGCTACCAGTAATAAGTGCTTATTTTGCCAAGACCAGATAGAAAATATTGATCACTTTTTATTTGTATGCCCCGTTTATCACAAACCGAGGAGCACCTGGTTGAAACCAGTATGCCTGCTCATGGGAACCAGATCAGCAATGGTTGCGAAGAGAATACTGAAATCTGATTCTTCCAACCTTGTTGTAATAGGAGTAGCTAAGTTCTTCAGCTGGGCATGGGTGCTACGTGATAAAAAGGGGGGGGGGGGCAAATAATTATGTAAAGCTCTAATCAGGGCCCTTGAAAACAGGGATTGCAGTTGGTTATATTCAACAGAATTGATAATTAAGATGTTAACAGATGTTCAAAGTCTTTATGCTGGTCTACATATTTAATCTTTTTTTAGAACTGGTTTTAAAATGTAAATATATATATACTTATTTATTGTCTGTGTTGGTGTAATATCTGTAAGTTTTAGATTTTCATGATGAAATCTATACTACTATTATAAAGAGAGAACAGAAACCTTTTGGCAAGGTAAACTCGGGAACCACAGCGCCAATCCACACACCCAATACATTGTTGTAATCCTCAGGGTGTGTAGATGGACATAGGCTGCATAAAATAAAAAATAAACTTAAATTAAAAAATTAAAGTTTAAAAACAAAGTAGTCCCCTAAAACAAGCGCCGGCCGCGATGTAGCGCTGACCGCGACCTACACCTGCGTGATGACGACAGGCGGGGAGGAGCGGTGACGAGCTGCGACGTGTGGCGAGGAGTGGCGCGGCGGCTCAGGTATGGCGAGGGGAGGTGGTCCGGGCAATGTCTGGGCAGGCAGGGGCCCGGGAGAGGGGGCTATGTCCAGAGCGGGCTGAGGTAAGGCAGAGGCGGGAGGGAGGCGGGCGGGCAGCGGTATAGGCAATGTCGGGGCGTTGGGCCCGGCCGGGACTAAACAAATGCTCAAAATGCAGCCCCCAGCCCCCTTCTGCCCCCAGGCAACGCCGGGGCGGGCTGCTAGGCAGAGGCGGGCGGGAGGCAGGCGGGCGGGCAGCGGTATTGGCAATGTCGGGGCGGGTGGGCGGGCCCAGCCGGGACTAAACGAATGCTCAAAATGCAGCCCCCAGCCCCCTTCTGCCCCCGGGCAAAGCCAGGGCGGGCTGCTAGTATGTAATAATTTGTTATCCTGTTATCCACTGTCTTTTATGATGAAGAATCGCAATAAAGACTTAATGAATGAATGACTACTAAGCATTGGCATAGCTAATAGGTCTGAGATTACAACCAAACTTTTACCTTTGCAAATCCTTATTTTGTTTGCAAGGGAAGGCTTGATTCACAGAGCAACTCACATTTTAGAATAAGTTTACACCTTTGAGTAAGTTTATTACTTTTTGGTATTCACAAACTGCAGTTTTGTCTAGAGGGAAAGCACTGTAAAACACCACAGACTTGCAATAAAGTACTGAAGGCTCACAATTGTAAATAATATTACAATATTTCCTACACTAGTGCACAGATACAGTTCAGAGTAAGAAGTCTCCCTGATGTTTGCATGTTACCGAGACAGAGGTCTCATCCCACCTGCGCAGCAGAGGACCATATTTTAACAGACAGACACAAAGGTTATCATTCAGTACCATTTTGCAGAAGCCTGCAGTGAGTGGGACTCAAATAGTGAGACACTCTCACAGGAGAAGCCCAAAATCAATAAATCTCTGCGGTTTAAGCAGATCAGAATTCACGCTCTCACAATGCACAACACAATCACCATTTACATCTGTTCTAACTCTGTGCCTGCCATGGATATACATGCTTGTGCACACCTAAACTTTCGCTGTCAATCATCCTACGTGTGGGCCCAATTGAATGGTCAAAGGTTTAGATATAATGAGACAAAATTGTTAAAGAAATATGTGAGCCATGCAATGGAAAAATTAAATGTACAGTCCAGACTTTGCAATGAGAAGAAACAGGATGGTGATTGGTGATACATGTAAGTACGCTAAATATTTCTTCTTGCCTTCTCTACTACATTCAAATTAGATAGTCTTTTATAGCCTGCTAAAAGTGTTTGAGGGGAGCAAAACAATTCAGGATTATACTTTAAATTTAGTCATGCTTTAATGGACTACAGACTCTGAATTTCAGTTTTGTGGATTTATTATAAGGCCAAAAATAATTGAATATAAACACACCTCAATATCAAAGTATATAAAAACATAAAAATCAATACAGAGCCTAGTATGAATATAATTCATTCGGCACAAAAAGCATAATATAATGAACTCCAAAATCAAAATGCAACAAAGACGAGAAGCTGAGTCCAATTCTCTTTTCATTAGAGAAGAAAACAAAGGAATATTTCCCTACTCTGCTCTAATTGGAAATCTTACCTATTTTCCCGTTAACCTATCCCAAAGGAGTCAGAATGTGTTGACTGCCTAAGAAGTACTCACGTCAAATGGGTCTGATAGCTTAAAGCTAAGGAGCTCGTTCTAAGATGCTCCTTCTTCTCCGAAATAGCAGAAGTCTCCCGAATCTGTCCCTGCGCATCATACAAAAAGACAATGTTCAACCACAATACGTCACAAGGTAAAGTTTTCATTTGCAACATCTTTTGGTAAGTTTCCAAAGAAGCTTTAATTAAATAGTTTTTTCTTCCAGTGGCCTTGGTTCCCAGATAGGCCAGACACAAAAGGGGTACTCCCTTTTCGCCTTCCAGCTTTCTTCAAAGACATTCCGGGTATCTCCTTAAATCTAGGAATAACAAGGTCGAATTCCTGCACCTGCAGTAGGGTGAGAACACACTGTCTTCCAGCACAAAAAGAATTCATTTAATTATAATTCTTGAGCAATCAAGGAGAAACTAAACTCAAAACAACTTGCAGTTTGGGCCTACAATGCAGGCAACTTGAACTAAAACACAAATTACATTGCACCAAAAATATTTCATTCTGCACAATATACATACAGGAATTATATGTTTCTTTTAATACATACAAAGTCCTACTTAAATGTGTGCACTACATTTCAGTGCTAATATAAGTTTGAATATATGCATCTTGATATTCCTGAAACACTGTAAACAACAAAAATACATGTGAGTGCGTTTATACCATGAGCATAGTGCACCCATACAATTTAGGGTGCTGTAAGCGCTCTATCACATGGATCAATATAGAGATTGATTGCAAAGGCAGTGGGAAGAAGGATATCATGGCAGGATAAGACAATACCAGGGTAGGTTTTGCTTCAGACAATTTTTTAAAGGATTTGATAGTCTTGCATAGTGTGTACATTTTTGGTGATGATAGAGGTATTTCTTTACATATGTATTACTTTCTTGAATGGAAAAAAACAGGGGGCTGAGTTTTCTAAGGAGACAGATTTTCTTCTGTTCATAAAGACTAAGAAAGCGTCTCTCACAGTCTTTTCACTTTGCAATGTCTTGGAAGCTAGGTTCTTGTTATTTGTTATTGCTCAATATTAAGAGGCTTTCCAGTAGCTATGAAGGAATATTGCCATTTCTGCGTCAGATGTGAAATATTAAGACTTTAATATGATTGAACTTAAGTGTGGAGCCAATGAAGAGCAATCAGTGTTGAGAATATATTGTCAAACTTGCATTTTCCATTTATAGATCAAAAGCTATAAACAATTGCTCTCCAGCAGAGATTGTAATTAGAAAGTCAGTATGAAGGAATACACAAATGTTTCTGTGCACTTTGCTAAATGTTCATGTTCATTGCTGTGTAATGAAGTAATTTACAAAGGTACATCTGAGATTGGAGAGCAACTTTTCTTGGTACATTTGAAAGTCAGCATAGTCTCTTTATCATGTCATTGTACATTTAAATTGTAGGTATATAGTGCTTACTACCGCTGATGAGGTGCTGAATCACTTTGCAGTGAGCAGTTTGTTACTCTGAAATCCAGGGTTAGAGGTAAGAATTTAGTAGATAAGTAAATCTGATTATATTGTTTAGCACTCAACTGGTACGTGTCTGCGTGATCCCTGACTGGGAGAATTCCAGAGCGTGTGGAGAGAGACGCTGGCTCTTGGATATATATATATATATATATGGGGTCAAACGGCGGAGCTGGACTGCAAGGACCAGAGGTGTTAGTGGCTTGACATCTCCCGCACCTGGTGCCTCTTCCTGCCCCCTCATCCCTGCACTCTTTTTCCTATTTAGTAACGCCCACATCCGCTATCGCGGGACGTGCGGGGGCGTGCGCCGGGCGATGCCCGGGCAAACTGCGGGCCGTCTGAGGCCGTCCGAGGACCAATGAGGCCGGGCTGGGCCACTTTCTTTAATTTTTTGTTATTGTTTAGTGTTCTTCTGTGGACGCACTAGTTAAAACTATTGTCTGCTTACTTTCCCTGTGGCATTTGGAGATTTACTTAAAATGGCTTTACGCTCAGGGAGAGGGAGAAAGGTCACCCTTAACACTACTGGTGGGGCAGTCACTGGGACTTTGGATCAATTTATAACACGGGCCACTGGGTTTTTAGAAAAAGAAATAGCCCTTACAGAGAAATGCCTGTCTATCGATCTTTTACCAGGGAAACGATCTTCGCTAGGCACAATTGGGTCAGCGGCTACCCCAGACCAACGTAGAGGAGGAGATCCTCTGGTGGTCGCTAGCCCAATTTCTTGCTCTCTGTTGGTGGGGCCTGATGATTCGGTGGCTTGCTCTACTTTAAGTTTAACCTCACCCAGCTTTGCTTTTAGCGTCTCTAGTCGCAGAGTTTCTAGATCACCAACAACACAAATATCCCGCTCGAAGAACCAAAGTAAGACCTTGGGGGAGGGGAAAAATTCAAATTCAAATTCAACAGTTATATTAAAAGCGGGTGGACACAGGAAGGGCGGGTGTGCAAAATGATCAAAAACGCAAAACACGAGCCAGGCACCACTAGTTGTGTCGCAGCCTCCCAGCTTGAGTGGGGCTTTCTCAGACGCCAATCCATCCAATATAATTTAAATGATGAATTGCTTACTAAAATGGAAACATTAATGAAGGCGCTGATACTGCCTCTAGTGGAAATAACGAAGTTATTTAACCAAAAACTCGACCAATTAGAATATCTGGTAAAAACAAATACTTCTACTCTTGATGTGCTGGTAAAAGGTACAAAAAGTAAAATTGCCAAACCCCCGCAAATTCAATGTCAAAGCCTATAAAGCCTACTAAAGGCGTGCAATTGGCTATCACTGAAATTCCCTTAAATTCGAACCCTCAAATAGTTGTCGATATAAATGCTGTTGTGAGCCCAGGTGTTCTGGGAACTAAGGCAGCTATGGTGGCTATCTCCCAACCAGTATCTCATCCAAAACCAGCGGACAAACAGACAAAGGGGCTTTTACATTTGGGAAACAATGACTCTGTAAAGAGGTTGCCATGTGTAAATCTTCCTCCGGAAAGTGTCCCATTTACAATCATAATGACTGGGGTACCGAGTATTAGGCCCGAATTATCTGAATCGCACAGAGAACTAAAGAATATAGTTATCTTTTGGCTCAATAAAAATAGGAGACTTTCGCCCTCCTTTAATATAGAGATTCTAAATGTCAGAAGGGTGGCCCGGGTGGGCCACAGTCCTCAGGATCTTGAGGGCGACTGTATTATTGTCAACTTCAGAGACCCATGGGTAGTGGACCACATTCGCCGAGAACCAAGGTTTGGTAGACTGGGTGATATCCAATCACTAGGCCTAAACTATTTTTACCCTTATGTCAATTATGGCCTACCGCGCCCCCTTTATGACCAAAGCAGAGGGAGACCATTTGTTGAGAATAAACTGGATTGGGCAGCGCAGTACACACTTTATTGAAGCGAACCATCAAATAAGCCAATTAAAAGCCTGTATATTGGAAGAGGTGGAAAAAAATCATGACAGAGACAAAAAGAAAGCGTTATTGAAACGAGAGAACTATTGGATTTACTTTTTACAAACCCTGAACCCAAGAGGATTGAATGAACTAACAGAATGTGGTTACTACATATGAACATTGTAAAAACAGACTATTGCACCTATTAAGACATATGGCAGACTAGTCGCTGATTTCTAAGCTTGAATGTTTTAACCTGATTGATTGTATAACCACTTATCATTTTGTACGTAATTAATTCACTGCCCCCTCCACATTTCATATGTTATAATAGATATGTCGTCTACTCAAGTATCTACATCCCAGGATGTTTTACGATACAGATTTGTGTCTTTATCGACCTTTCTGGTAACCATATTTAGATATGTCCCTTTTAGCCCAGTACATTATATGACATTCTCGCGAACCCACACAGAGAATTCAAGGTATCTAAGTTTAGAGAGGTCCCTTTAATTTCTGTGTTTACTTTGTGTCTTCTTGCGAGACGCGATGTAGCAATAATAACGCCCTCCTTTACCCATATACGTCACACGCCGGCTTCTCCGGCGTGATTTACAATGGCAGCAGCTTCGTAATTGGAAGCAGTCCCAATCGGAACACGGTAAGAATTTAAGCTAGAATTATGGCAACAATATCTCTGAGCCACTATACATTGTAACTACATCGTATGATTATATATTTACTATGGCGGTAATTGAGTCACTACGAAGTATCAACTCCTAGGTTTGTTTCTCTTAGCGAGTACCCTTAGAATTAGTTTTCACAAACCAGATTGCACGTTTAGTATGTGCGTATTTAATTAACTTTTCGTCTCATTTAACAACGATACACGCCACGTTTAAATACTGAGTTCCATTGATTAACTTTTGACATCTTGATTTAGATCACCCTATGGGTAGTTTTTATTATCATTTACATGAAATAATGAGTTGTGACACATTTAGCATCTTTATAGATTGTTTGCATCATTATTGCAATGTGGTTATGAAATTAATTACGAGTATCCTCTTCGAATACTTAGTTATGTTGAATGTATTAGTATTTGTGTGACACAGAGGAGTTATACATATATTCTTTGCATTACAGACTTCCCTCATGAAGGCCTAGTGCTGAAATGCATTGGAAGGATTGTTGTGATTTATTAAATGAAGAATAGAATTGTTATAAACATTTTAACAATTATTGAACTTTCACAGAAGTATGAATGAAATACTTTGGATACATACAAAAAACGTCTTCTACAAACAACTTTATTGATAACTTTAGCTGCACGTTCCCAGCACACAAGTCAGTGCCCCAGGAGACACCCACACAACCCGTGTCGGTGCTACCCCTTAGATTTTCATTATACTCCCGAGCGGGGAGTAATCCTAGGAAGCACGATATACAATTATACTCTATTGAATTAACCAAGCAGTGCACAGCCATTACCCCGTATAGTTTATCAAGTGTTGAGTGATAAGCCCATACCATTTCTTGAACTTTATCACACGAAAAACAACCTAAAGCACAAGACATTTGAATTATGCCCTTTACCAATCTGTTCACCCTTTCACAAATACTATTACCTTGAGGATTATATAAGCTGGTACGATGATGTGACATTTCACAGTTCTCTAAAAACACTTTCATTTTTTTCGACGTTAACTGTGTCCCATTATCAGTTATCATAACTGAAGGAAATCCTTCACCCAGGAAAACTCTCCTAAGAAAATCAATCGTGCAATCGGTAGTAATTTCCTTGACAAAAGAAACTGACAACCATTTTGAGAAAACATCTATTACCTCAATCGCAAACCTCTGGTTGAAAGAAAATTCATTAATGGGTCCAATAAAATCCAAACATACACTATGCCATGGTTTATCAGGTGTGTTTATTTTCCCCACTTCTCTGTTAGGCACTATCTTTAACCTTTTCTTGCCTTCTTTACAACTTATACAATGCTCAACACAAGATACGGTACAAAAGGGGGTGGTGATGGACGGAGCATATGAATCAATCAAACACTCACACCCAGTCAAAAGATCTGGGTTTAATCCATCACCTTTCTTTAGCCCACTCTGCCGCCCCAGTTCAGACATGGCTATATGCAAATCGGTCTGACCCTGTGCCTCATGGGAACAGTCCAGCCCGAACTGCCAAGCCATGTCTTCCCTGGACCGGAAACAAGCTTCCGAGGACCGGTTTCTGGCATTCCAGCCGTCTTCAGCCCGGCTTGCTTGAATCCAGTGGTAAAGTGAGCATCTGTATCTATTGAAGGCCACCAAAAATGTATTTTGACTGTACGTTGAGTAAGTATTTGGCCTAGATGCCCTTCATGCTCTAGTTTTAATACTTTCTGTCTCAATGAGAATGGAGGAACAAACCTGTCCCCTCTCATTAAAACCACTCCTTTTGAAACTGACAGAACTTTTAAATAAGGTCTTACAGAAGGATCAACTGCATTTCACGCCTGCTACCAATTTTCACAAGATCTATAACCTTCAACAACGTTAGATCCTTCTCCATGTTAGAGCAACACTCAATTTTTTAAAACGTACCTTCACCCAGAGATATGACATCTTGAAGAAATGCCACCGCACTTTCTTCATGACAATCAACATTGACATCTCCTGCACCATCCACCTTTCCCGGAAGCCTCGTAAACAATCAGCTTGGACATTGCGCCAACCCTGCACAAACTTTATCTCAAACTGAAAATCTTGCAATCTGGATGCTAGCCTCGCTAACCTGGGTGAACCTTTTCCCGCCCCACACGGAGCCAGCACATTCACTAAGGGCTTATGGCCAGATCCCAAAATAAACTTAGTGCCCCATAAATACGTTCTAAAATACTGCGAACCCCAGACTGCAGCAAGAGCCTCCCTCTCTATAACGGAATAATTCCGCTCACAAGAACTTTAAGGACAAGATGCAAAAGTTATTGTTTTGTCTTCATTGCCCTGTCTTTGTAGCAAGACCGCCCCTAAGCCAATGCTTCTCGCATATACCATCAGAATCGAGGTACGTTTGATATCAAACGGTGTTAGCACCTTAGATTCACACAAATCTTTTTTTATATCACTAAAACTTTTTGTGTGTTCTTCACTCCAGATTAATCTGACACCTTTCTTTAACAAACTTCTCAATACAGCAGTCTTGCTCGCAAAATCTCTAATACACTCAGCATAAAATTCAATCAGACCCATGAAAGGTCTCAATTGGTCCTTGTCTGATGGACAGGGAGCTGATTCAATTGCCAACAATAAGTTTTTCTTAGGTTTGATACCATGAGCATTTATTGCATAACCCAAATACTGTATCTCCTGTACCATGAATGAGCACTTTTCTTTTCTCAGTGCTAAATCAGCCTCCCCAATTGTAGACAACACAGCCCTAAGAACATCATTGTGCTCATCAACAGTGTCCCCAAATATCAGTATGTCATCCTGGAAAAATAACACTTTGTCCATGCCTTTCAGGATTTCCGTGACCATCCTCTGAAAGACACTGGCCGCAGAAATTAGACCAAACAGAAGCCTTGTGAATTGAAAGGTCCCTTCACTCGTTATAAATGCAGTCAAATGCTTAGAATCATCGTGTAACCTAATATGGTGATATGCACTCTCTAAGTTTAGTTTGCTTAAAAACTTCGCTCCTTTTAATGTTGAAACAAGTTCACCTATATTAGGTAAAGGAAACACGTCTGCTATCACGCTCTTGTTTAAGGATCTTAGATCAACACAAAATCTAATCTTATTATCTGCCTTCTGCGTGATAACGACAGGAGAAATCCACATGGAAGCTTCAACCGGCTCAATTATCCCTCCTTGAAGCATTTCCTTGATTACCCCTTTTACTTCATCCCTCACTGCAATTGGCACCCTCCTTGCTTTGTGCTGAATCAGATAGGCATTTTCCTTTACAATATTTTGTGCACATATCCTTTTAACTCTCCCAGCTCATCCCTAAACACACTTTTAGCACTTAATAGGATGTCATTTATGCTGTAATCATCGATCACCATAACTTGTTCCTCTGCTCTGGGATTAACTATGATGTGGAGATCATACTGATGCATCCATCCCAAGATGCGTGGACCATCCGCCGATACATACACTTTCCCCGCTGTAGATCTGTTCTTGAAGCAAATATCCCTTTCAAAGAAATCTAGCAGATCTATTCTTTCTCCTTGATAACCTGTAGGAGAAATATCCTTACATGATTGAGGCTTTTCACCCCACTCCTCCTTCAACATTGATTGCGGAATGATGGTCCACTTCGAACCCGAATCCACCATTAAATTAATGATCTTGTTATCAACAATGAATTCCGCTTTTGGACTCTTTTCTCTTCTTTCCTGACATGTGCTAACATCTGAATCCTCAATGACCAATATCTTTTTGAACTCCCTCTTGAATTCACACCCATCATCTACTACTGCTACTTTAGATTTGCTTACACATTCTTGCAAAATGCCCCACTTTGCCACACTTCAAACATTCCTTGTTGTTGGCAAAACAACATTTTGCATCTGAAGTGTGTGCACTGCTACCACATTTACCACAACATTTTTGTTGACTTTTATATGAAAACATTTTATTTTGTAGTGTGTAACCTTTCTTCCTCACTATGACTATAGCAGCATTTTCATCATCACTAACATCACTGTTAACTATGCTTTTTTAGCCACTTTTTGCTCTAAACCACTTTTTTGTAACTCTCTCATACACTTTTCAGATTCTTCTACTACCTTTGCAAGGTCTATTGCAACTTTGAATGTTGGATTTTTCACTGCCCAGAGCCTCTCTTGAATTTTCCGATTATTGCACTGAACAATCAATTGATCACGTATCAATTCATCATTCATCTGCCCAAAGTTGCATTTTATTGATAACTCTCGCAATCTTGCAACAAAGTCATCAATAAATTCCTCATCCCGTTGTCTGTTTTTTAAAAACTTATACCTATTCAAAACTAATGCCCAGATGCATCAAAGTACTGTTTTGCGATTCCTAATTTGCGAAAATTACCGAATTGCAAATTAGGAATCTCAAAATGGTATGCATCATTTTTTTCGCATTTTTTTTGTGATTCGGTAAAAATCGCAATTTTTACCGAATCGCATAAAAAATGCGATTTTCAAATTGCGAATTCGCAATTCCCGTTCATTCCTATGGGCTGAAATGCCCATAGGAATGAATGGGAATTGCGAATTCGCAATTTGAAATCGGAATTCAACAAAGCATTTCAAGGGTGGAGAGGGGGGTCCAAAGGACCTCCCCCTGCACCCATGAAATGCACTTTTACATGTAAGTTACATACACACATGTCCTAAGGACATGTGTGTCTGTAACTTAACAGTTTAAAAAATGCATTTTTGTGCATTTTTAAACAATTTTGCAAATTACCACGAGGTTCAACTTCGTGGTAATTTGCACTTGCAATTTGTAAAATCGCAAATGTTTGACAATGATGCACTGCATTTAAGGAATCGCAAATTTGCGATTCCTTAAAAGCAATCGCATTTTTGGAATTCGCTAAAAATAGCGATTTTCCAAAAATGCTTGATGCATCCCAGAAACCAATTTAGGAAGTGCAAACGGCCGATTTTTGCGATTCGCACCATTTGCACTTCCTAAAAAGGTTGATGCATCTAGGCGTAAGTTTACCTCCTTGGCAAACATTGTTTCTAGTCTAGACACTGCTTTTTTGAACTCATCTAATGGAGCTTGACTACTTAAAGCTAAAACCTGAGGAAGGTATTTAAATACTCTTTGACCTTCTTTCCCTAGTGTTGTTATAAGTAAAGCTTTTTTCCTCTTAGCTGAAAACTCTTCTCCATCTAAGCTTCGATATAATTATAAAACATTGCTATCCAATCTTCCCATGAGATTAAAGGATTACCAGGCTCAGTCAAGAATTGAGGTGGTAGGGCTACATTTACCTGTTGTGACATTTTCCGTAACACAGATAATATAATAATAAACACAAGAATCATATTAATGTATACAACTAACTAAAAAACAGTCTTTATCAATGATGTTGAGTAAGCCCTGTGACACCTAATGTAAAATAATCTTCACTATCCTTCGAAAATTTGCTCTTAACAATGTTTTTCAAGTAATAATTTTTTTTAAATGGTGTATTTCCACTTAATAATCCTTTGTCAGTCTTTTTACCCACATCCACTAGTGAGTTCTTCTACATGCAGATAGCGATTTCTTCTTTCTTTATAAAATACAAGTTCAAACCTTTAAAGGTGAGCGTATCACCATGTGTGATGTCGCTCTTCAATTGCTCTTCAATATTATTCAATCGGGAACAGGTGAGCGTATCACCGTGTGTGATGCCGCTCCAAGATTTCCAAAACACGGAAGCCCGATGTCACGATGTCACTTCAATTCATTTTTTACATTACTCAAACTAAGATGGCCGTTTGCGTGACTGACGTGATCACGTCAGAAAAAGAAATCCACAAATCAGAGTTATTCAGACTCTTTAACGTCGTAAGCCGTATGATGTCAACACGCCTCCACACTGCAATACCTGATTCGCTGCTTTTCAAGTGAAGCGCCTGGTAACAATCTTGACCAACGCACTGTTTGTCACGTGACGAGCTTAGCAACAGTGTTGATTGATGCGCTGATTGTGAAGTAACATGCTAGACGCGCTGGTTGCTGGGTGATGTCCACAACTTCAAGAATTACATTCCAAAGAACCGGTTGGCAGATGACATACGCTGCATCCCCAATTACGCTCACGCAATAGTTTAAAAGTAAGTTCTCAGTCAAACTTCACTCTTCTCTCCAAAATTGACGCTTTAGCAACAGTCTGAATTTTACATACCAAAACTTTTCCACGCTGTGAATACGTTCCTAGTTTGGTTACTGCTTGGCTCCTGTGAATTCTTTCACCACTTGAATTCTTCCACTGCAAACTCTAAGCTTCTCCTTGACTAGTCAGCTCCATAAACTCTCGCCAATATGTTGTAAATAGAATGATCCACAATTACAAGACTGGTATGAAGCATTAGATAGATTTATTCACAGTACAGAGACCAGCATGTAACTCAAACGCTGACCAGTCTCCAACTGACCAGACTGGAATCCCAGCTGAGTGAGATCACACCTGCAGAACATTGGTAATATTCTAGCATAGCATACAATAGTAAACAATAAGGAAGACAGACTAAACTAGAAGGTAAATCAAGAATCACAGAAGTCTAGGGCAGATGAGTATAGAGGTAATCGTACATGTTAAGTACAGTCTAGAAATGATCTCATTGCAAAATAGCAGCATAACATCTGTGTCATAAAATACATTGCATGTTTCGTGTAGGACAAACGCAGAAGGTGTGCTTACACATTATCTTCACTGCTTCTGAATTTTTTATATCACTTTCCCTAAACAAACCAACATTCCAGGACATGGCCACATGTGAGTTCAGGAGGAAAGTAGGAATACAAGGATGCATAAAGCGAGGACTGGAATGTAGAACTTGGCAAAGCGACAGCATCCAGGAAACTTCACAGGGTGAGGTAGAAGGAATACAGAGCAGACAGACTTCGAACTGCACATTTTCAATAGAGCAGCAAGGCAGAGTAACTCAGGCACAAGAGAGATACAGGAAATAATGAAACCAGAGTCACAGAGATACAAGATTAAGTAAATAGAGGAATTCTGATTCAAGGGAGATTTGTGGCGAGCAGTGTACGTTTAGCTATAAGATGAGAGAAGTAAGCAAGAAGGCCGAAGGACGTGCCCTCATTTAGTTTGGGGAGGAGTCTAAAGTTAAGGGCCTAGTTAGAAACCAGGTCACGCACTCAGATATTACTGGACAAATACAGATGACATGGCAGGTGCCAGCATGTAGCACACCACTAATGACATTAATGAAGGAGCTTTGTGCTCTCATGACAAACCATAGCCATTTTCATCAAGATTTCAGAGCAGAGACTGCCCTCACACAGGTTTGTGTAAAAGTACATGAAGTCCAGAACTTACATGAACGTTCATGAACTTCAGTGCTAGCCAGCAGGCTACGAGCAGAGTGCATGAGCTTCAGTCAAGCCCTGCACTAAACACCCATAAAGTTCACATGACATACACTTTGGACATGCCCCGTGTGCAATCAGGACAAGGTCTTCTATTTAACCACGCTCTGAACTCAACATCTCTACTACAAGTAGACCTCTAGAAAAGGCATTCTACCACACAGAGTGATATTTTGGAGGCCCTGAAATGTAGACGCCTTCCTCAAAAGACCAGTGGACCAGATCTGTGACTGTTCAGTGAGCTCTGGATGTAGGCCATTACTCTAAACCTACTCCTTAATATCTGTTCCCACACAATTTACAACAGTCTTCCATTGGCTATATGGCCAGTATACAAAATAAGCTAACAAAACTACTGCCTATATCTGATAATTATCGGGGCTCTGTTTGAGTCCCCAAATATTAGAGTAATTCTGAAGCAAACTGGAACAAGCAATAGACATCAAACGACCACAGCATGATAGAAAAAGATTCCATTTTTATTATTTTATTATTTTCAAGTTTTCAATTCAGACATTTTAGAGAAAATTTGATTTCTACATCCATAATAAATCATAATAACACTAAAACAGAGTCCCACTCATCCCTTCACACACGGATACAATCATACTCAAAAACACATACATGGGGACAATTCATTCATTCCTCTCAGAACACCCTCAGGTTGCCAACTGATGATGCGATGACTCGAGTCCCATGGGGTCTCAAGCAGGATAGAGACCAGATAGAACAATCTGGGACTTTCTTCAAGCACCGACGCGCGTTTCGGTGTCCGGCCTAAAGGTGGGCCGCACCTTCATCAGGGCACAGTTAGGAAGGGGGGGACAGCAGCACAAATCCGGATATTCTTGCAGGAAGGTGTTCAGGCAGGAGTCAGGGCGACGTTCTCAATCTCAGTCAAAATTATACACAATAACTCGCCGGGCAACGCAGAGGGCACTTCACACGTTTCCACTCGAGGGATTCTTTGAATTTGGGTAAATAAGGATTCCAGATAGGCCTCGATGCGTTTCTGAATATCAATCTGAATATATAAAGAGAGACTTAGACTCTGACTGAATGGTAGAAAATCTCAGGGCAGGCAAGGCAAGCAGGTATATCATGCGGCGGAGATGTCTTCAGATTATTCAACCGATAACGAGTTCTAATCTTAGTGGGTGTACTGATGAATTATGGCTGCCAACGTTCGATATTGGATTCAGCTGGTTAGAGGCTTACTTCCCAAGTGTTTTCACCAGAGGTGGCGGCTTCCATCTCTCCCACACCATAAAACTTACTAAGTGCTCTCAACGTCCCAGAGTGTTCCATTTATGTGGAGAAGTGTGGCTCAATGGTTAGAGCGGCAGACCCTGATGCAGAGGTCTAGCCCGGGACCAAGGTTCAATTCCCTGCCTCGGCGGGTCTTGGGCTCAAAATTCCACGGACCTGATAATTCTCGCCTCGGTGCCTATTCCAATCATGGAGTCCCACTCTGCAACTCTGGGCAATAGCTTGCTTTATCTCCACAATGGCACCCACAACGCTAAGGATGCCTGGCCTCCACCTTGGGGGTGCCCAGGAGTGGATGCCTCACAGGGAAAGCCAGGATGGGTTCCACAGCGGTATTCGTGCAAGCGCCTTGAGACCCTTGCGGGTGAGTAATGCGCTATACAAGTATCAATTTATCTGGTCTCTACCCTGCTTGAGACCCCATGGGACTCAAGTCATCTAGGCAGTAATTTTGTTTGTTTATTTTGTTGCCTATTTGCCTGTGCTCCTGCCTAGTATAAGTTCTCAGGGGTCCCCTTTGTTTAAGTGGTCATATATGCACAGTATATTCTAGGTGCAGTGATTAGCTCTTTGTCAAACTCTATCGTGAGTGTTCCAGCTTCTTTAGCATCTTCATTGATTTTAAGGAAAGGCACATGCAGTGACAAACGGATTCAACCAAAAAGATTATCACCATATATTTTAAATCTGAAAAAGTTTTAAAAAAAATGAAGGTACAGGGAGACAAATCTAGGATACATTTCTGGGTACACATATGGCTTCAAAACACTTTATTCAAATATTTTTGAGAACCATGTCGGTTATAGCCCAGTACTCCTAGGCACATGTTGTGTGTGTCCAGGTTCTCAAAGAGAAGCCTTAGCAGCTTTATTGATGTTATCACTTATGTTATTATTACATCATATGTAAAGTCATAAAAAAAATTATGATTGCATTGCTCTCTGTAACTGTGAAATTCAGTGTATTTTAGCTTTTGCAGCATAGCCATAATGCAATTTCAACCAAAGTTTTAGGGGAATGTTTCTTAGAGAAGACATTGATTTCTGTATGCATAAAAAGGCTATCTTCCCATTAACAGATATTTCTTCGGTGAATATGTTGGAATTTTACAGATATACTTTGGCCAACCCCTGAGTAAGACAGTAGTTTGCCTGGTTCCAAACCTCTCAGAACGCTCTTTGCTTGTCTTTTGGCCATTGGCAGGGGTCTCTCGAAACCGGATGTGACCATCCGCTAGCCCATTCCTGGATCTCCGCTATCCGTTGTGCACAGCCTGTAGCCATCATCACTGATATATGGGTGCTGAATGTGACCTCTTTGAGAAAGGTCCACAAGGACAAACACTGGTTACTTCTATTTTAGTGCATTTTCCATCTCCTTCTGCCTCTGCAGAAATAGATGTTGCTGTTCCACTGTATAAGACGCTAAAGAGAACCTAAATCATAAAACAACAGACAGTAGAATACACGCAGTGATGACTCAAAATGCTGACAAGAGAACGAAAAGTCTATTTTTTCTGAGACAATAGTTACTGAGCTGTCAACCTGTGCCTCGGTGAGGTGCAGCGATAGCTCTTTTTGACAAATGGTGGTATAAAGCTGATTGACTCATACCCAGGACAAGCTTTATCAGCAGCAGCCATTCAATACAGATGGTTCATGGGCTCGTTCTATTTCATAATGGTTCATGGTGCTTTATTTTGAAATCATACATTGTGAAGGGAAGTAAAGTTTCATCAACAATCATTCTGAACTGAATAGGCATCCTTAAGAACACATGAAATGATCGATATTTTGTTGCTTGCTTGACATTTTCTTTGAAAGGCAAGGTTGCTCCTATGAAATATGCCATCTTAACAGATAACGGGTTGAAAACTTGAATATGTAGAATGATTTGAAGATATCAACCACATTAGTTCCCATGTGGAGATTGTAGGCAATGCTCTCCATCATTTCATAATGCTGCCTTTTCGGCTCCTTGCATTGCTGAGTACCACAGAATGGCTCTGGGTCAATCTTTTGGTAAGGAGTAAGATTGCTGGCTTGGCTGAGAGTGATTCTTCACGGCAGGAGGATTTTGTGCGTGTTCAGGATGCTCCCATGTATGCAGGGAAGCCAAACGATCACAGGCAAATGAATTTGGTCAGATATCTTTGCAACACCGGTGTCCATGGTTGACTAAGTGCCTGATTTAGATTTTGGTGGTACCACCACCATCCCGCTGCAGCGGCAGTCCCAAGTACTCCATTGGGCTGTCAGCGGTCTGTCCGCCATATTTAGAAATATGCTGGCTGACACTCCATTGCATCAGCATAGTGTTCACCACTGCATACATGACTCTAATGCTGCTGATGCGGCGGACTCCGATTCAGGTGAATAGTACTCTTTCATTGTTAGGGTGGCAGGTTTGCACCAAGCTGATTTAAATTTACCAGTTGTGCTAGTGGTATTCTAGCAGTTGGTTGCGTTGAAGTGAATCCGTTGCAGCACATGGTCAGCATTGGACTATTTCTGTGGCTGTAGGCTGGATGCTAGCATCATGCACCTGATGTGTTGTGGCTAATTGTTTGCACATGCATACCACACTATAATACACACTGCATTTCAGACCTTGACCCTTTGCCCTTCCACAGCATCACAAAATCCATCCACAGTGATTTTACATTCAGGTTAGATTTTCATTTTTTTGCTTTCCCAATCAGTTAAGTTTATAATTTCATAATGCCAGGGCCCAAAACTCCCTGTTTTAATATGGGAGAATTGTCAGCCATGGTGGATGAAATCATTTGAGCAGAGCTACAATTGTTTGTAGCCCAAGTCCAAAATACACCCCTATCTCAGAACAGGCAAATGTGTGCCAAAATAGTCAGTGGAAAGAGTGAATGTTGTGGCAAACAACCTGGGCATACAGTCCACACTGGAGGAAATTAGGAAAAGGTGGAATGTCCTGTGGGTGAGAGCATCGCCTGGAGGCCCTGAGGACTGGTGGCAGTTCTCCTAGGCTGCCCTTACAACTTGTGCCCTGGGAGGAGAATGTCTTGCAGAGCCTACATCCTGAAGGCTTGATAGGAATCCTCATGAAGTGGATATTAGTATGTTACACTTTTCAATGTGTCACTAAACCTAAATGTCCTGTTTGCTTTCAAGGTAGCTTTGCAATGTATTCAGCACAATTTATTCTACATAGAAACCTAAATTTATCAGTAACATCTTGTTTGTTTAGGTGTGTTGAGTTGTATTTAACATAACAGGTTTCAATAGCCATCATGTTTGGTTGTTAGTACTCCAAATAACATATATGTGTTTCACATAGTAAATATCTGTTCTCTTTCATCTGCAGATGTACACAACCTATGTTCAAATCACAATTGTGCATGTGTTTTGAATTTTTCATTAAAATAACTGGAACAACCATTATGCCTTTTTTCTGTTTTGTAATAACATTGCCATTTCATTATGCCATTCTCTGTTTTCAATCACATTTTCATCTATAGCAAAGTGTCACCTATTGATCATTCTCTATTTAATGCTCTCTTTTGAAAATAGTTTGTGTTGCATTTTGTATGTTGTCCATTTCTTGTCATGTAAGTGAATTGATGTCATTAGATTCACAAATCATCAGTCAGTCAGTCAGTCAAAGATCTTTTATTCGATAAATCAATATCAAAAAAAGGCACGGTACAAGGAAACATACATTCATAATAAAAGACATACATTATACATTGTTAAAAAAAAAACATACAATTTTAGATTTAAAAACCACATTTCATAATTTATTTAAAAAAACAAAATTCCAAATATTTTAAGATCATCACTGTTAACTTTGTCATAAAAAGGTTAAAAAACATCGTGTCGCCATCCCTGTAAACCTGGTATATAATTGAAATGATATTTGACTAGTAAAGTGCAAGGTGCAGTACATCATGATAATGTGTCCAATCTCTCTTTCACCATAAGTCCTTTCTTGGTGCGCACCGCAGATACCAGATAATTGGCTACATGAAAGATAATGCTAGGGTCATTTAGCAGCTGCAAGTAAAGAAGTGCAGGTCTAACTTGCCGAAAACCTTCCTTTTTTTAAGATTGGCACAAGATACTTCCTCCTTTCCACTATAAAATGCCCACAAAACATTATAAAATGCATAGTATCTTGGATAGAAAAGCTATCACAAGAACAGGGAAGAAATTCATCAGGTTTACACCAGGATGTGTACTGGCCCAATATCAGATGAATAGTGTTCAGGCGAAAACGAGTTAATAAAACCTATGAAAGGGCCGGTTAACCAGAGTGAGGTAGAATTCAGGACCCGGTGGGTTTGCAACCAAAAGGTGTGCTCTGACCAAAGGTTTTGTTAATTCCCTTTCCTCTCTTATTAGCGATAGCCTTAATAGCATATCGCTTTTAGTTTTAGCAATGTCAGCCCGGGATATAGACTCCGGTGAGGAAAAGAGATTAGGTCGTCCCAGAGCACTAAAACAATTTCTAACATAAGTTAACCACTTAATTTTTTGGAATTCATCAAGTAGAAGACAGTCCCTCAGAATAGCCTGATTTAGAGATAATTCGCTGTTAAGCCAGATTTTAAGCCACATGATTAGGGGGGCCACTCGGATTTTGTCTGTTATAGAAACAGCCCCCAATTCAGTGTGAACAGAATGAGAAGGTGTTGACTGAGGTACAGACAAAACTGCTCTAAAAAATTTATTTTCAGAAGCCTGGAGGCAGTCTAACGACCCATAACCCCATAAAGAGCAGCCATGAGTAGCAAAAGACACGCACTTGGCATTATAGATAGTCATAAGGGCTGGGATTGGCCTAGCCCCCAGCCTTCTGCTGAAACTCATGATAGCCGAGGATGTTCTCACTAGGGCATTGTGTCTGTTTCTTATTTGAGGACCCCAGCTCCCTTTATCTTCAAACGTGACTCCTAGATACGGGAATGTTGATACTCTGAGCATTTCTACCTTGCTACAATAGAAAGTTTTAGTTTTCTTGCTGCGTGAACCTTTACCCACCATCATTACTTGAGACTTTTTGGCATTTATCTTAAGGTCTAAAGATGTCATGAAACGACCAAAAGCGTCCAAAAGCCGTTGAAGACCCAGGCCTGTGCGGGACAAAAGCACTGCGTCGTCCGCGTACAGGAGGACAGGAACAATTGTCTCCCCTATACGCGGTGTGTCCAGCATTGCGATCTTCAACTCGGATTCGAGGGCGTTAATATAAACTGTAAAGAGCAGGGGTGCCAAGATGCACCCCTGTCTCACTCCTCTTTTTGCATTGAATCGACTAGTGCGTCGTCCCCCTGAATCGACCCTAACAGAGGCCTGAAGGTCTGAGTGGAGATCGGCTAAAAGATTAACAAGCGCACGATCGAGACCCAGATCGGCAAGGGTGTGCCACAGTTTGGTGCGGTTCACAAGGTCAAAGGCCGAAGATAGGTCCATGAACCCTAAATATAACGACCCATCTTTCGCCCTAGTGTATTTATCTATTAACATCTGCAGATTAAGGCACTGGTCCATAGTGCCACGTTTAGTTCTAAAACCGTACTGCAGATTAGATAGGACCCCTCTATCATCAAGCCAGGCCTGAAGTCTAAGTAAGATGACCCTGCCCAAGATCTTTACTGAAGAATCAATTAAGGAAATCGGGCGATAACATGCTGGGTCTACCCTACTTCCCTTCTTAAAGACAGGGATGATTACGGACTCCTTCCATGAAGCTGGTATACTGTTTCTTGTTATAGCATTAAAAACACCACACAACACCCTCGACCACAACTTTGTGTCTGTTTTGAAAAAGTCAGCTGGGACTCCATCCGGCCCGGGGGCCTTATTTTTTAGGGTCTGGTCAATAGCAATTTCAACTTCCGAGGCCTCAAAAACGACACCCTGTATCTCCTGAGAAAAGGAAAGACTATCTTCCAACTCGTCAGCTAAATTACTCGAGTATATCGTCTCAAAGTGAGTAATCCAATCACTGTCCGAGATATTTGATTCAAGGGAGGCCTGATTCGTGTCTGAGAAAAAAGGCTGATTAACTACCCTCCAGAAATCAGCACTATTTTTAACGATCTCGGGGTCGGACAATTCTGACCAAGCTAAATCCCTAATCTCCTTCTTTCTATTCTCTATGGCTTTTCTTATACAAAGTTCTTAATGTGGGTATTAATGGACGGTCTTTAGGGACAGCTTTAAGGGCCTTAAGCAAATCGGCGTGAGCTTTTGAACACGCATGATCAAACCACTTTTTCTCTTTTGGCTTAGACAGTTTTTTATTGTTGGCCAGGCTGATGTCAATGGAGTTACAGATGTTCCCAAATGCAGACATTACTTGGTCATTTGATGCCCTTGTGTCCAGACATGTTAAAACATCATTTCCGGTACTGTCAAGGACCGCATAAAGGACGTCCTCAGGAACAACAGAAGACCACTTAAGTCTACGACCCTGATCCTTTAGCACCACCTCCTGATCTCTATTCCCATCGGGCCCACAAGACGGTAAAAAGGCAGTTGACAATACCTCCACTACAACGGGGTTGTGGTCGCTAAATACTGAGACCATGACACCGTAGTGTACCACCCTTTCTAAAATCTGACAAGACATAAATATATAATCGATTATAGTACCGTCGCCATTACCTTTGAAGGTGGGAGTTCTGTTATCTAATTCCCCACAACCAGACACTTACAAGTTCCAGGCATTCAGATAAGTCTCAAAGGTTTCTCCTCTAATGGAGTGCTCAAAATGTGTTAATGAAGAGAACGGAGGCCCCTCTTCTAAAGAGCCTGTACATGTCTGGGAACAGGGGTGGATATTAAAGTCACCTAAAAGAATGACTGCGAACTCCTTAACTTTTGTTCTGTAGACTGACAAAAAACAATCAATAATGTCTAAATTCTGCCTAGTGTCATCGTTAGGACTAGAATTATAAAAATTAATAAACAAAATATTCGAAAAAGAAGGGGGATTAAGTTCAACAATCAAACAATTTTGAGAGCCAGAATTATGTTGTGTTAACACCCCTTTTAAAGACGTTTTAAATAAAGTTAACAAGCCCCCCTTCGGTCTGCCAGCCCCTCCACTAGAGGCGGGCAAAGAAAAGTGTGTGTATCCATCCAAAGAGAAACTATTCAAAGGGTCCCAGGTTTCCTGAAGTGCAATGATGTCAAATGTCTTTAGTAAATTAGTCCATTCGTTGATCCTGGCCTTGGCCCTAATACCGGCGATGTTCCAAGACATTATTCGGCAACATGCACTTTGGGGACCCTCAGTAGTAGGCAGTCAATCGTTTTCACTTAAAGATGATAAAAGTATAAACCGATTGAACAAGGGCACAAGTGGCAACACTTGAGGATTAGGTCTACACAAGTTATAACAATATGAGTCCATATTCATAGGTGGTTGAGGAACTTGTGGTAATCCAGAAAGAAAGGCCTGTCTATTTGAGGGATAAGTAGGAGTATGGAGACCGACATGAGAGTTAGAGGTAGGGGTCGTGCTCAGATGGTTATAGAAGTATCCCAACGGGCGCACACTTATATTATCCTCGGTAACCAGTAAGGAGGCGGCCCTTAATAGTACAGTTGCGACATGCTGCGGATGTCTTAAATTTACAATAACGCAGACGCCTCTGCAAGATTTTCTTGAGGTGCCAATCCATTCAGCTCTGCGCACTGACACTATGTCATTGCAGAAAGCCATGGGAAACCCACAATACTTGTTTAGCCAAGCAAGGACTTTGTTGCCTAGTGAACTGGTAGACTCATCCCGAGCTTCAAATGAGTTTGGATCTACTGTCAGGACGTTTGTCAGAACCACAATATATGGTGCACAATCAGGAGGTAGATTCACTACAGGTTTTTCCTCCCCATTGACCCCCCCATGTTGTTTACGCAAGTCTTGTTAACATCTAATGGCTTCAGTGGGGTAGGAACTATAATGTCAGGTGTCAACAAAGGTTGGGAGGAGCTTACGGGAATGATAGATGGCCCCGAGTGTGTACCTTTGGCCCCTTTACTGCTTACTGCCCCCCTACTACTATTTGAACCAGAAGCCACTGCTGTAGCTGCTCTGACAGATGTGCCTGAGCCAACAGTCTGAGGCGTCTTCGCCCCTAACAGATGTGTGGACAAAAGACACCCGAGTCTGGAAACCTCCTTTGAGACTTGGTCTAATTTATAATCAAACCCCATCGCTGCATCACCCTCAGCAATGGCATTTTGATGTGCATTTGTGATATTATCGGCAGCTACTTGCACTGAAGATGAAAAGAGTGAGCTTAATCTAGCTACTTCTTTAGACACCATTTCAATTTTTGCCATTAAGGGTTTGATCATTAACTCCATTTTAGAGGACATCATATCTGCAAGTAGTTGAAGGTGTTCACTGTTTACAACTTCATTATTTCCCCCCATACAATTGTCATTCGTTGACTCCACCCAGACTGACTGAGAGCTTACAGTGTTCTTAGTCTTGCGTAGCCCCCCACGTTTGTTGGTCAGTCTTCTACGAGCCGTAGACGAACGGCGGACAACGGGTGAAGCAACAGTGGGAGAAGGTGGCGATACATCATTATTAACAGGAATATCCGCCAATGAAGAAGCAAAACCCAAATCAGACACTGCAGAAGGGGCGACAGGTCGAGCTCCCTAATTCAAGACCATATCCTCAGGATTGTCTAGGACAACAACAACAGGGTCGGCTACAGGCAAAGGAGAAGAGGGGAGACTAATCCGACTCAGAGACTGGCGGCGGTCAGCGTTAATTTTTGTGACCATTTTGACCATAAAGTTATCCATGGTCCCAACTAGTGCAGGAGTTTTATCAGAGCGCAGTTTGGCCATTTCATCAATTAATAGTATCAGTATCAATATCACCACTGGTTTATAAAATAGTAAGACACTCACAGCAGGATGAATCAGTTCAGTGTCCGTTATCCGATCTGCCAGGGGTCATGGCCCTGCCCTGCCTCCTCCTGCCCCGTCACGGGCGCCCCTAAGGCTGCTGGGCAATGTAGTCTTTAGACCGAGTGAGTCTCCCGGTGCTCCGCTTTTTATGGTTCTGCTCTGCCAGGCACCTTGCCGTTTCCCTCACGGCACGGCCCGATGGCGTTTCCTCTCACCAGCAAGGTCTCACACCCCCGTAATGCCTAAAAAAATTTTTTATTATTATTTTTTTTCTCACAGCGCAGACTTTACAAGTTTACTAGGTTTACCCGAAACCGGGTATACTTGCCAAGCTCCGTTGGAGAAGGGACGCCTCTCCCTCTCAGAACACCAACAGCGTGTCCAAGTGCCGCCGGGAGGACGCAGGCCAAAATCACTACTCACAGCCAGTCAGTAAGGGCCACTAGGTCATCATTTGTTGGCCTTAGAAATTTAAGCCATGTAAAATTTTATGCTGAATAAAAGTAGCATATGTGATAACTGAAGTCTGCACTGTTTATAAGATGACTAACGCTAAACATCTCTCTAGGTTGTGTAAATATCTGATTTTTAGCCTGCTAGGCCTTGGAACGGTTACGTTCACATTTTTCCTCTTTATTTTGTTGTGTTCAATGGTTGGTACATTTCATGTATATTTACTCATTTTTCAATTTTCATTTCAGGACATCTTACCTGTTTATTTGAAGTATTTTTGTATTAAACATGAACTGTTTGCGCAAATAATTACAGGCCTGATTCACAGAACTAGCTTACAACAAAATCCTCAACTGACTACTTTTGGTATTCACTGAAGGCATTTAGGGCCAGATGTAGGTAGCTAAATACTGGTCAGTAACGGCGGAAAATCGGTGAATTTCCTGTTACTGACCGGTATTTAGCCCTTTCTAATGTAGGAGGCTGGAAATAAGGATTCAGTAATTTACCGATTCCTTATTTTAAGGAATCGGTAAAATACTGATTCCTTATTTTAAGGAATAGGTAAATTACCGATTCCTTATTTTAAGGAATCAGTAAATTACCGATTCCTTAAAACCTATGTAAGTAGCACTTAAGTGAGTGCATTTTTGCTTTAACGATTCGTTATTCACCACCAACTACAAGTTGGTGGTAAATACCGGATACCTTTAAAAAATCAATAATTTGCTTTTCTCAAGGTGGCATGAGGCAGACATACATGCCCTTAGAGCATGTATGTGCGCCACATGTGCACACATGCCTGATTCAGGGGTGCAACAGGGTGTCAATGTGACACCCTGCCACCCTTGAATATGCTCCCGCTATTACAGATTCAGTAAATACCGAATTGGTAATAGTGAATGGCTTCCCATTCATTCCTATAGGCCTTCATGCCCATAGGAAGGAATGGGAAGGTATTCCTTATTACTGAATCGGTATTACCGAATCGGTAATAAGGAATATTACTAAATCAATACATTTTACAGATTTTTGATACTGTGTATTCAATATATCTCTGAGACACACCAAGTGAGCACGAGTGATTGAGCAAAAGTGTATATGTTTTGACGATCCTGAGGGATCAGGGTTGTCATGTTCTGAGGTTGCCAGAATATATTCTCTCCCCAATTAGAGGAGATTCTAGTGGCACAGTGAGCTAGCTGATATAAACAGGTGTGGTGACGCGTCTTAGAGTGTCCTGCGATGTCATGGAATCTGCCCCGTCAGATTCCATGACAGGCAGTGGCTCTCTGGCCCCATTTAGTCGAGACACGCAGCCGTGTCTCTTAACTTAATAAACTCCCGTTTCTACCTACAAGGATTCCCTGGTTTCATTCCTCACATTGGCGACGATCGGGAAGAACACCCAAGTTCACATTGAGTGAACCCACATAGAAGAACGGACGAGTGAAAAGTCGAGTTAAAAAAAAACTCAAGAAGGAACATTACGAGGGGCCAGAGGAGCGGTGAAATCTTTTCTCAGCGGTGAGACCATTCCTATTTATGCCGATTTAAAGCAGCGCAGTGCCATTATTTTTTTTTTTTCGCAATACATTCAATTTAAATCTGACAGCTGACAGCGGCGCGAGTTGTGCGAGTCTGTGCAAGCGCGAGTTTGCGAACGGCAGGAAATCAAATTAGCAGCGCGAGCCACCAGCACGAGCCCTGCCTTCAGCACAAGCCACTGCCGTCAGCGCGAGTCTTACTCAAGCACTTCAGCGCGAACACAGCAGAGTAATGAAGAATCAATCATTCAATTGAAAATAAATGAAAACAAGAACCTTCTTAGAAGCAGCTCCATTGCCATATAGTCGACAAATCCCAGTGCATTTTGGGTAACCACTAAAAGTAAGAAATAGAAGACTGCCTCTCTTTTTTCCATTGCATTCTGGGATACCATTGGGATAAACAAAGTGAAATAAGCAACAAATAGAACCAGAACCCTAGTTCATTTGTTCAAGAGTTATTTTCCTTCATTTTTTTTTAAATCTCATATTTAAAGAAGTATTTTAATGTTTAAATTTAATCCATTAGAAAAGTAAGAGACTTAAAAAAAATACAGAGGTGCAAATTTTATCAGCAGTTTAACCGTTTTTTTTTTTTTGTTTTTTTTTAAAAAACAACACAGTCAAAACCTAACTTTGAACACAAATATTGTATGGACGAAATGCAAAGTGTTCAAGCACCAGCACCTTTTCTACAAGAACCTGGGGATCCACCCTTAGAGTGGAACTTATGGTTAAGATCATTTCAAGCTTATCTAGGGGCAATTGATGCACAGAAATTCAGACCTGAAAGACGGAAAAATCTAATGTACTATCATCTGGGAGTAGAAGGACAAAACGTCTTTGACCACTTACCTGAACACGTACCTGCAGAGAACGAGGACCTGGATGAGTTCGAAACATCTGTTGCACAATTAGACAAATATTTTACGAAAACCAAAAACATGGTTGTACATAGATATACATTTTTCACAAGAGCACAACAGCCTAATGAAAGCATTGACACTTATGTCACAGCACTTAAAATGTTGGCATCAAAATGTGACTTTGACAATTTTACTGGAGAATTAATTTGTGACCAACTAGTAGCTAGATGTCATTCTAAAAATATCCAACAAAGACTTCTCGCCTGTAAGAATCCAACTTTAGATAAAGCAATAGATTTAGCTAAGAGTATCGAAGGTTGTTCTATTGATGCTAAGGTATTGGAAGACTCATTATCCAAAACATCAATTTCAGGAGCAGTTATCAATAAATCAAACTCGCAAAGGAATCCACAACAAAATTTCGTCAAGAATTCACAGCAAAATTTCGTCAAGCCTAGTTCAAGTAGCCAACAATTTCAAAGAACATTTTGCTTCAGATGTGGTTCTCCTTCTCATGTCTCATCATTCAAATTCTGTCCAGCTACAAGACAACAATGTAAAAAATGTGGAAAATTTGGCCATTTTTTGAAAATGTGTAGATCTGGCAAACCATTTAATGTTCGGTGTGTTTTGAATGATTTTGGAAATAATTTTGATGATGACAATCCTGAAAACAATCAAGAATTGCTTTTGGGTGTAAGATGTGTCAATTCTAATGATGATGAACTTGTAATTGATCCAAATCTCAATGTCTCGATTGAAGGGCATGCTATACAGTTATTGGTTGATACTGGTGCACGCATAACCATTATCTCAAAGGACATTTTTGATAAGAACTGGCATGATAAAGTTTTGTTTCCTCCAGACATTTCCACAGTGGCGTTTGAAGGAAGCAAAGTAGATCTTATTGGGTTTTTTTGGTCAAACATACAAGTATTGAATGAGTTAATACATGGCAAAGTTTACGTGGCTAGAAAAGGAATAAATGTGCTAGGCCTCATTCACCAAGCTGAATTTGGTATCACAATTAGACCAGGGCTAAAACAACCCATTTCATTTGAAAAAAAAAGAATAAGTCTAGTAACCAATAAAGAAAAATTCTGGGAAAAAAAGTTTTCAAAAGTGTTCAATGATAAACTGGGAAAAATTTCAGATTTCACTTATCGCATTAAAGTAAAAAATGATGTTATTCCGGTGAAACATAAATTACGGAATATACCACTAAGCATGAGAAGTGATCTCTCTACCATGCTTAATGATATGTGTTCACAGGGTATCATCAAGAAAACAGATGGAACCTTGTGGTTATCCCCCATTCTTCTAGCGAAGAAAAAGAATGGGGAATTACGCATGTGTGTTGATATGAGGAGCGTAAATGAGGCGATTTGGGTAGACAACTATCCCTTGCCCAGAATAGAGGACTTAATAACTAAAGTAGGTCCAGCCAAATGGTTTAGCAAGCTGGATCTAAGAGCAGCCTACCACCAAGTTGAATTAGAAAAAAGTTCTAGACATTTGACCGCATTTGTAACTCCAGATGGTGTGTTTCAATTTTGCCGCATGCCCTTTGGCATTGCATCTGCTGCGGCAGTTTTTCAGAGACTCATGTCAGAAATGTTTGTTGGCAATAATCATGTGGCAATCTTCCAAGATGACATTTTGATTTTTGCCAACAATGAAAATGAACATGATCTTGCTTTAATTGATGTCTTAGGGACCTTAGAGGAAAGAGGTGTGACTTTAAGAAAAGATAAAGGTATCTTTAAGACAAAAGAAATCGAATATCTTGGACACGTGTTTTCTGAGGAAGGTATCAAGCCTAGACCAAGTCTTGTGAAAAGCATTGTAGATGCTCCTGCACCTCAGAGTAGAGATCAACTCTTATCTTTCCTAGGGTTGTGTGAATTTTATGCCAAATTTATGCGTAATTTTGCAAGCATCACAGAATGTTTTAAAGTTTTACTCAAGAAAGGAGAAAGATTTGTTTGGTCTGAGATATGTCAACGGACATTTGAACAAATTAAAAAAGATATCACTTCAGCACCAGCACTACAACCTTTTGTAGAAGGTAGGAAAACTTGTGTGACTGTTGATGCTTCTGAATACGGTTTAGGTGCTGTGTTAACTCAGTCTAAAGATAACCATGAAACCACTGTAGGTTTTGCTTCCAGACCATTGCGCCCTCCCGAACGGAAATATTCTGTTATAGAAAAAGAATTACTGGCATGTGTGTGGAGTGTGGAAAAGTTTAGGGCTTATTTGTGGGGAAGACCATTTGTTCTAAGGACAGATCATTGCCCTTTAGTAGAAATTTTATCTGGGAAAAAGTTAAAACACACTACCGCACGTATAGCTAGGCTTTCAGCAAGACTTTTAGAGTTTTGTTTTTCTGTAGAATACATACCAGGAGGGAAAAACTCGAGAGCTGATTGTCTCTCGAGACTACCCATTAGTGATTGTGACGAGTATGATTGGGAGTCAGAAATAGAGGAGTGCTTTATCGCTTTCATTGGTGATTCAAATATCTGCAGAGATGAGAGTGAATGGATCCAAGAGCTACAAAATGATTCTGTCTTGAAACAAGTCCTAAAAATGGTGGTCTCAGGTTGGCCGAAAGAAAAAAGCTTGGATGAGAAATTACAAAGTTTTTGGAAAGTATCTGATGAATTATCATTGGAATGCAATAAATTAATGCGTGGTGATAAGCTTATTCCACCCACCTGTTTCCATGAACAGATTATTAATTTAGCACACTCTGGCCATTTAGGTGCTACTTCTACTAAGAAGAAAATAAGAGACCATTTTTGGTGGCCTAAAATGGACTAAGAAATTGACCTGTATATACATGATTGTAAAAAATGCATGCTTAGTGACAAAGTATTAAAAACAGAAAAAGTTATTGATTGTCCCACTGTATGTCCTGGCAGCGAGTTGGAGTAGATTTTCTGGGGTCATACCATATTTTACCTAACCACATGAGATATTTTATTGTTTTGATTGACCACCTTTCTAGATGGGTTGAAGTTAGAGGTGTAATGGAACCAACAACGAAAAATGTCATCAAATTCTTTAAGGATGTATTTGCAAGGGAAGGTATTCCAAGTGAAATACTCACTGACAATGGCGTACAGTTTATTTCTTGTGAAATGCAACTTTTCTTAGAAAAATGCAACATCAAACACATCAAAACGCGGTTGTACAGTCCACAAAGCAATGGCAAAGTAGAACGTTTTAATAAGGTTTTAGTAGAATGTATTCAGTCTACTTTGAAATGTAACATGGATGTGGAATTGGCTCTTAAGGAATTGATTTGGAGCTACAGAACAACACCTCACAGTGTCACAACCAAAACTCCGTTTGAGTTAATGCGAGGAAGAAAAGCTAACACTGAATTGTGCCCTTCTTGGATGTCTTCTGACTTTCACAGAAATGTGGACATCAGCAATGCATGGGAGGTAGCCAAATATAATTCAGATGTTTCCAGCGCAAAGAGAATTGTTCAAGATTCTGAAAAAACGAAACTTGAATTAGGAAATTGGGTACGGGTCAAAAATCCTTGTCTTGTTGGGAAAGGTTACTCTAAATTTAAAACACCATTGCAGATTGTGGATTTAAGAAGGAATGCTGCCAAGTTGTCTGATGGAAACTGGTGGAACATTTCTCGCTTTGCAATTGATCCTAGCTCCAGTTGTGTTAACTTCAAGCAATCTTATGACCACCTCAATGTTAGTAATGGAAAAATTGAAGATGCAAGTATGAGGAAAAGTTTACGTACAAAATGTTTGCCAAAAAAGTTAGAAGATTTTGTTTGTGATTAATTGTTTCTTTTCCCTTACAAGGAAGGAAAGCCAGTATTTTATCTATTGTTGAATCTTTTGTAATATTGTTTTAGTTCTGGTACTTGTTATTGTCTTCCTGCTGTAATGTTGTTTATTCTTCTTTTCATTGAAAAGGGGAGATGTGTGGTGACGCGTCTTAGAGTGTCCTGTGATGTCATGGAATCTGCCCCGTCAGATTCCATGACAGGCAGTTGCTCTCTGGCCCCATTTAGTTGAGACACGCAGCCGTGTCTCTTAACTTAATAAACTCTCGTTTCTACCTACAAGGATTCCCTGGTTTCAATCCTCACAACAGGCTAACCTATCCGGTGAGGGTGCTCGGAATCAGTCTGCCACCAACTCCACAGTTTATGTTATCTGAACACGCAGATTCTGTATAGGATATATAGGAACTACACAACAAAGCAGTACTTCAAAGTCAGAGATGCCCCAGGTGATATCTCGCCAAAGCAGTCGGTTTTTCTAACCAAGTGAACACAGTGAGTCAAACCTGTATTTCTTAGGCACCAAGGTCACTTTGCCTCTGGGATAGTTATGGCACCTCACCCCAATAGAGGAGCCAGAAACATTTACTACAAACTGCTGCTGAACAAATTTTATGAGAACAAACACAATATGCCCCCTCACTCAATTACTTCAATTTTGGGGACCCAATAAACAAAAACGTTAAATTTGGTCCGGTATATTTATTTATACCCTTTTCATTATAAATGTTTCAAAAAACAATTTCGTTTGGCAGATAGATAATACAACATGCACAATTATTGACAATTAACACTAACCTACATTTACACAATGATACTAACATACTGTGTGAAAAAGACTGTGTGAAGAAAAGATTTCTAATGTAACATCCCACAAATAATACAGTGCTGGACCATAAACATCACGATTGGACAATTTGATACAAACAAATCAAAAATACGAAAAAAGAGCCAATTAAAAACAAGAGCAAACAAGCATTAGGCAAAATTATTTTTAGTACACATTCAATGTATATCATTAACTCTTGCTGGATTGCCGACGCGTTTCAAGTTTGGGCATGGAGTTTCCAAACTATCATCAGGGCTCTTGATATAATTTGATATCTGGAACTCTAAGAGTTCAATCAGGGGAGCCAGATTGAACTCTTAGAGTTCCATGAATGGATCAATAACAGACACCCAGATATCTCCATTGAAATGAGCACCACAAAAATGACGTTTTTGGACGTCGAGGTAACCTGTGAGGAGGGCAAGCTCAAAACATCATTGTTTAAAAAACCGACAGATAAAAATACCATCCTCCACCACAAAAGCTACCACCCAAGAAGTCTCAAAGCCAATTTGCCCTACGGGCAAATGCTACGCATCCGAAGGAATTGCTCGGAGCTTGGCGATTATGACCAACAGGCACAAACATTCTGTAACGAAATGATCCATAGAGGCTACCCAAGGAAGCTCCTTAGGAATTCATATAAGAGGGCACGCTGTACTCCACGTGAAACCCTACTACAAACCAATGAGAAAAAGGAACTGGACAGGTTAGTATGCGTGACCACCTTTGGGCCGGATACGCACAAATTGAGGCAGGCAGTCCTCAAAAATTGGCACCTGTTGGAGGACCTTGAATGCCCCTTCCAACGCCCCATTTTTGCATACAGAAAGAACCGCAGTTTAGGCCAACACATTGTGCGAGCAGATCTCCCCAAGTCCCCACCCAAACATGATCTCCGTACCCTATGGGACATGAAACCGGTAGAGGGACACCATAGATGCGGGAATTGCGTCTCGTGCAGTAGCACCATTGAGGGTAGTGAGTTCGAACACCAAGGAACTAAATGGATACATCTGGGGTTTTCAAATTGCAAAACCAAAAATGTTATTTATGCTTTGATCTGCCCCTGCCCTAGGCTATATATAGGGAAGACAAATCAGCAGGTTAATCTCCGAATAGGACAGCATCGATCAAGGATTAAAAAAAGAATATTAACAGCCCCGGTGGTAGAACATTTCATTGAAATGTCCCATAATGAGAATGATTTTCAGTGGACTGTTCTACACACCATGAGCCACGTACAGCGCCCTGCGGACATTGAAAAAATGCTACTTGAGAAAGAAGCATATCTAATTTTGAAATTTAATTGCACATTGACTGGCCTGAACACCATGTCAGAACTGTCGAGAATTTGAGACTTGGTGTCATACTGCCGTGTTGCCACTATTGCGCTCCATTCTTCAATGACTTATGAGGGAATTTTTGTAACCCACAGCGCTTCAATCATTCAGCAAATACATTTCCTTTCATTGTTTGCCATTCAATTGACCTCGGATTGACTTGCACTTCAAATCCCAGAATGCACCTCAGCCCAAGCAGCGCCACCCAGCAGTGTTCCTTTAAGTATGTGGAAATGGCTGCCGCCTCTTCCTGTTAACATTCAGTGAGAGAGATGCATTGTACCTGAGCAGCTTAAAGAAAAGGTTCTCGAGGTGAGCGTAAGAAACGGAGTAGTTGATCTGCTTAGAGATCCTCATTTGTTGTGCTTTCCGCCAACTAAATATCCCGGCGTCTTTTCAGACCACGACGGAACGTGACTGAAAAACGCCGAGCGGAATCAATTCGCTGCGATTCCTGACAGCCCCGGCTGGGGCCGCAGAGTGGGGGCGAGGCGCGCCGACACCAGCAAAAATTAAAGGTACATGTGATTGCTGTGCATGAGTGTGCCACAACGCTAAGCCTCACTTTTGGTCAAACATATTAAAAGGCCCATACTTATTTAGTGCTTTGCTCTTCCAGGCAAAAGGGTAGAAGTCTCTGCCGCCTCCAACAAAAGAGCGTGCAAGGTATGACAACTTAATAAAAGAATATATTGCGCTTTTTATGATAATGAAACCTTCATGTAAACACGGAAGTTTCCCCCTTGTGATACACGGGTACATATTTCCCATGCAGGAATCCAAGAAAAGACAATCCTCCGCCCCCCAGCCCCTTCTGGCCACAAAATCGATCCATAAAAGGTATGAACCTTCCAATATTATCCCTGTTTTGCAAACCAAATGCGGGATGTGACTCTATACACTGGAGACCATTTAGTAAACAAAGACAACACCTCTTTTCCAGGTTGGTGTTGTCATTGAAGTTATCCTGGTTGTGCCCTGAATAGAGGATTTGGTCCACTAATAGAAACCCATACAGGCCAACCTATTACTGATACCCAGGTACTTTTAATTTCATTCAAACGGTTCTTCTTTCTTTGAAGAGGCCATTTGGTTGTATTAAAACAGTTTGTTTTTTACATTCCAACAGAACAATATCAAGAGCCCTGATGATAGTTTGGAAACTCCATGCCCAAACTTGAAACGCGTCGGCAATCCAGCAAGAGTTAATGATATACATTGAATGTGTACTAAAAATAATTTGGCCTAACGCTTGTTTGCTCTTGTTTTTAATTGGCTCTTTTTTCGTATTTTTGATTTGTTTGTATCAAATTGTCCAATCGTGATGTTTATGGTCCAGCACTGTATTATTTGTGGGATGTTACATTAGAAATCTTTTCTTCACACAGTCTTTTTCACACAGTATGTTAGTATCATTGTGTAAATGTAGGTTAGTGTTAATTGTCAATAATTGTGCATGTTGTATTATCTATCTGCCAAACGAAATTGTTTTTTGAAACATTTATAATGAAAAGGGTATAAATAAATATACCGGACCAAATTTAACGTTTTCGTTTATTGGGTCCCCAAAATTGAAGTAATTGAGTGAGGGGGCATATTGTGTTTGTTCTCATTTCATAGGGTCCAGCCCTTCCTCAGCCCCGCCAAGGACCTATCTCCTCTTTTGTGTGCTGAACAAATTTTAAGCACAACAAAATGCTCCATGCAGGACAAACCAAGTGTTCTTGCTCACTTTAAACACGACTTCCCAGGGAAGCCTCCATGGCCTGTCCTAGTACTGGTGGAGAAAATGGACCTTATTTTGCCAATTGCTGCAGAAATACCCCTTGATCACTCCTGCAGCAATATTCTAGGCACCATGTCTTTCTCCAGTCAATTCCCCTGCATGATTTAGTCCTTGGTGGTTTCCTGGGCCTTCTTAGATTTAGGAATCCTTCTACCTTATATGTCTATGCAACAAGCAAGAGTCCAACAATTGATCCTTAGAGAGAAATTCAATTCCTTATGGACCAGCAAGAATTGTAAACCTTTGAGTTCCATTCTTCTAGTCGTGTCTTTCGAGATCCAGGAGTGTTCTGAAGTGGTGGTGGAATACGTTGACAAATTTTGTGAGACACAAATATCATGTAAAAAATATTGTGATGTCAAGAATATCGAAGAGCAGAAAATAGAAGGTGAGTATATCTTTAGTTTTCTAAGTATATAATATTTTTTAAATAAAGTTGTACATAATATCATTTTTAAAATATAGTTGTAAATAATATTGCTTGCTAATTAGTATGATGAATTCTAGTTACTTTACTATTGTAAATCATTAGTATTGTATTTAAATTTGGGCTTCATATGTTTTAAAATATTTAGCAAATTTATATTTGACAAGCATTTTTTTTAATTAGGAATAGTTAACTTAGTATTGGGCTGTTGAGTTTGTAGGGTGATTGGTGTGGAAAGGTTTTTAAGACTTAAATTATTATTTTTATTTTAACAATTTTTTTTGTTTGGTTAACTGATAATTAGTTACATACATTCATTATTAGGTATTTCACTTGTTTGTTGCTTTTTGATAAATTGTTATTTGGCTGACCAATGTGTTTCATTTATAATTGTGTTATTTATGTTTTATTTATTGTAATGATTTCAATTGCTTCATTTAATTGGTACTGTAATTTTTGTTGTTGTAAAATATTGGTGTTTTTTTCAATTTTAAATGTTTGGTGGAGTTTGAGCTATAGGGTGGTAATTGTTCTAATTAAAAAAAAAAAAATATATATATATATATATATATAAGGTCAGTTCATACCACATGGAGGGGTCTCCTTACTTTATCGAGGTCCCCGAGCCTGCGAGCCGATGATACTGTGAGGCATGAGAGCGAGGGAAATGAACTCTGTTTCCGAGAACAAGTGCCATGGCTTCAGTCAGCGAACATTGCTACTCGGCTGCACGTTGGGACAATGTAGTGCAAGCGAGTAAACGGACCACCGACCAGCAAGTGTGGAACAATGCCTGCTGGGTAACGTAGTTCTACAAAAGGGAACTTTGGTGCAATCCGTGCCATGTTTTGCGGACACCCTCAACACTACTTCAGTGGTTGAGTCAGAGACAGAAGCTAATGGCACCAGTGGAACTATGTCGACACAAAGCATCAGAAGAAGGTAGTAACCGAAACGCGTCATTCAAATGTGTTGAATAAATGGAATTCAAACGTACCTTTCTGCCGCCTCTTCTACTTCCCAGGAAGGAGAATGCTTCGGAAATATATATATATATATATATATATATATATATATATATATATATATATTGCTGCACGCTCACTTGTATCCAAAGAAAGCAGACGGCACTCGAAGCTGAAGATTGTGTGATTTATTGACAGACCCCCGTTACCCCATCAAAGACAAACGCGGTTCGCCGTGAAACGGCTTCCTCAGTGTCAATGTGCATAACAAAATTCGCCATTTTATCTCCACCTCTCAACAGTTATAGAAAGAGGACTGAGCCAACAATATGTTGAAATAATGGCAGACATATTGTAAAGTGCAAATGCATGTTAGTTCACCATAAAACACGGGAGAAAAATAGCAATTAATAAAGTGCTTGTGCATTTAAAAACAACAAGGGAAGAAACCCCTTTGTAATTCATTTAAGTATTTGGTGACTTACTCAAATACAAGAGAGTGTAAACATGTGACCGAATAAATTCATATATATACACTTATATACGCACAGTGCAAATGTAACCGTAAATACATTGAAATGTTGGAATATCACAAGTTGGTATCATTGCGAGTCTTCTGCAAACAATCTACACGAAGTACTACATATTCAACTATTGGCAGTTGTATATATATTCTGCCCTTCATGTTAGCAACATTCTATTTATATGCACCGTGTATATTTGGTCTCTCTCTCGTGTTATTTGCATATATGTTGTGTAAGTCAATTTACTTAATAGCGCCCTGCATGGGCATTTTTTGTTTTTGTTTTTGTACGTCTAGCCCTGTATGGGCATGAGACTCCCTAATGTAGATGTACAGATTTCATAATGCTATGAACTTTGCGTGTAGGGGAAAGTACGGCAGATGATGTTACCTTATTACAGTTTCAGATGTTACAAATCTATTCTTTTACAGATATCCCCCTATTACTCAATTCAGATGTACCCAGAGTTCTTCATCATTATTAAGACCTATCGGCTTCATGGTTTGGAGGTCGATGATGTATCTTGACTCCATAGCCCTGAGAGTTCTGATCTTATCCCCACCTCTTTCCTGCCTTCCCAATTGATCTATCAGATAGAAAGACAGTAGAGTCAGAGTCAGAGTCAAAAACACATTATTCGATTAATTTAAAATCATAAAAGTATGCTATACATCCAATATTGATCACAAGAATAAAAAAGAAAATTTATATAGAAAACGTTAAAACAAGAAACATATACAAATTTTCAACAGTAATCAAAATATATGTACAACATTTTTTATACATCTACATCATATTTACACTGGCTATAGATTCCTTCAAATTTTTCAGTGCATTTACACAGATTGTACTAATGAGTTTGCTAAATGATCTATTTACAGTTATATTTACAGATCTATATTACAATCAATTTATAGCACTATCCTGACAGGACGTACAAACTTTTACAGGGAGCTAAATCAAATAGTCAGTGATCGGAGTCTTTTTTGTCTGGACCGGATAGATGTTATAAGGAAATTGGCTACCCCATACATTATTAAAGGTGTTTCCATTAGCTGTAGGAACAGAAAAGCCGGTCTGGCTTGTATAAACCTTTGATCTTTCAATATAGGCTTGATATATTTCTCTCTAGCATTTCTAAAGAAGGTACAAAAAAAGAAAAAATGCAAAGAATCCTGATCGGAGAAATCATCACACTTGCAGGGAGCGTTCTCATGGGGCCTACACCACTTACTATATTCACCCAGCAGAAAGTGAGCCTGATTGAAACGAAATTTAGTGAGAAGCCACCGGTGGAAAGGTTTATTTACTATCGCCAGATATGGTTCGATAGCTAGAGATGTAATAGTCAAAAAATGGGACCTTACAGTTGGCTTCATAATTTCGCATGACTCTCTTTCAGCTTCCCTTTTCTTTGTATATTCCGACTTTACCCAACTAATGTCCTCTTTTTTTAAACCTTCTGGGTTAGTATATAGGTCGGGCGGCCCAGATATCCTGCTGTTTTTTTAATGTATGAGAGCCACTCAATCTCTGCCACACGATCCGCCCCATACAATCTCTGATAATCTTGTGGTTTAGTATTAAGTTGGGATTAAGCCAAGTTGTAATCCATGCCCTTAGTGGCGCCAGGGACAACATGTCTTCAATATAACCTACCCCCAATTCCATATGGATTGAGAAAGCAGGTGTGGATTTTGGTAGACCCATAACGGATCGCAAGAACATATTCTCCGCTCTTTGAATGTGTGTTGTGTTCTTATAACCCCATATAGAGGCTCCATACCTGGCTATTGCCAGGGTTTTAGCTTTATAGATGGATAGAATAGCCTCTGGTGGTTTACCGCCGAGGCGTTTTGCGAACCCCAGTATAGCAGCAGATGATCTTTTTACTGCAGCGGCCTTGTTCTGAATTTGTGGTGCCCATGTCCCTTTCTCGTCGAACACCACTCCTAAGTAAGTAAAAGCTTTAACTTTAGTGAGTGCGGAACCATTACAAGACAGAGTTCTGATGTTATTCTTGCGATTACCCACAGCCATAACATGTGATTTTCCTACGTTAATTACTAAATCCAGATCTTGCATGAAAGCCCCAAATGTATTTAATAAATGTTGTAGTCCCCTAGGGGTCCTTGACAGCAGTACCGTGTCATCGGCATATAAAAGTACCGGCATCATGTGACCGCCCATGCGGGGTACGTCTATAGAGGCCGCTTCTAGAGACTCTCCCAGTGAGTTGATATAGAGGGAGAAGAGCATAGGTGCCAAGATGCCCCCTTGGCGCACCCCCTTCCAGATTTAAAAAAAGCGGTACAGTTCCCTTCTTGAGACATGCGGATAGTTGCCCTTAAGTCACTGTGAAGTCGCGCCAAGAAATCCACAAGTGCTCGGTCCAGTCCCTTGTTAAGGAGTATTGTCCACAGCTTTGACCTATTAACTAGGTCAAAAGCTGTGGACAAGTCCATGAAGGCCAAATACATCATCCCCCTTGATGCTACAGTATATTTGCTCAGTGTAAGGTGTAAATTAAGGCATTGATCTTCTGTACCTCTGGCCGATCGAAAGCCATACTGAGCTTCACACAAGATGTTTTTATCAGTGGTCCAAGCTGAGATTCTTTCTAGTATTATTTTACCAAGAATTTTAAATGAAGAATCTAGCAGTGATATGGGCCTGTAGCATCTAGGGTCCCCCCTTTGACCCTTCTTAAATATGGGGATGATGACAGACTGTGACCATGTAGTTGGGGGTCTTATCTTGTCTATACCAACTACATTAAAAACATTAGCAAGTACAACTGACCACATAGCTGGGTTTGTTTTAAACATATCGGCGGGTACGCCATCTGGACCGGGGGCCTTCTGTGATGCCATATCCTCAATTGCCCTCTGTACCTCTTTAATGGTAAAGCTTGATAGGGTGTCATGTGTGTCAATCAGTGTTAGGTCTGATTGTCCTAAATCAAGATTGCTGCCATAAATTCTTTGGAAATGATCCAGCCATTCCTTCTCAGGGATATTTACCTCCAGTGGCGCATTTTCTTTCCCATTGAACAGAGGGGTTTTGACAATGGTCCAGAATTTTGCGCTATCCCTCAGGGTAGCTTTTTCATACAGATCCTCCCAAGCCTGTCTCTTTATTTCCCTTTTCCTCATTAAAATATCCAGGTTATACTGTTTCCTAAGCCTAGCCACCTCCAATCTATCACGGGGTACCTTTTTCAAAGCTTTATGCAGTTCACGATGTGATTTGGAGCATTCATTGTTAAACCACCCTTCTACCTTTTTCTCTCTCTTTGTAGTTTTACATTTTAGGTCATCTGCCACCTGGCGGCAGATGGATTCAAAGGACCCAATAATATTCCCCCTAAATTTCAGTGGTTCCCTGCAGACATTAATATCACTACCCACTTTCTCATTTAAGGAGTAAAGGAAATCCTCTGGTATAATTTTGCTCCATTTCACCCGTCTCCCCTGATCCTTTGTAATTATATCTGCAGCGAAGTCTACCTCAGGATTTTTATTAAATAAAAACAGGTTGTTATCCTCCATATTCAGCACAACCGGGTTGTGATCACTATGTGTAGTGTGTATAGCATTATAAAAAATAACATTGTGCAACATAACCGGTGAGATAAATATGTAATCGATGATAGTATTACAATCCCTAGCGCTATAGGTTGGGACCCTTTCGTTACTATCAAAGAACTCTGGTTCATATAGTTCATTCTCTAGAAGAAGATCTTCTAGAGCAGCCCCTTTAACAGAATGTTCAAAATGTGGGGGTGGGAACATATCTAAATTCACAGTATCTCTTAGCTGTCAGTTTTGTTGACATAAATGTACATTAAAATCTCCCATCAATATAAAGTATACCGGCGTGGTTTGACTCTCTTTAAAATTATACATGAACTCATTCAAGGAATTGACATTTTCAATATCACCTGTGCTTTGGGTTGCATTATAAAAATTAATATAAACACATTTAGATTTATTAGTCAATGTGACTTCCAAAACTAAATAGTTTTGGGATAACGTCTGTAATACCTTCGCAGTTCCATTCATTTTAACTGATATTAAAAACTGCAACCCTCCTTTATTATGTCCTGAGTTCGAAGGTTGTGCTGCTAGAAAATAGGATGTATACCCATCTAACCAGAAATCGCAGTCCATGTCCCACGTCTCCTGTAGCGCTATCACATCATATTCTTTTAATAGATCTTACCATTTTATATCATCCCTTTTCGAGCGGAGTCCTGCGATATTCCAGCTCATTAAATTAACAGTAATACCCTTTTCGTTTCTAATGTTAGATGTGGGCAATAATAGGTCACAGGAATTATCACAAGTAGTTAGTCAGTCAATTTCCTCCAAATTAGATAGGGCAGAGAACCTGTTTGTTAGTTCCAAACCACTTCTTGTTTCGCATCCCTGTATTACATGGGTTTTAGGTAACATGCCAGTTGTTTGGGTTGCCCAAGAGCTAATAGAATGGGTTTTAGTAGAAATAACATTGCGGGTAACCCTTTCAGGGAGCATCTTAGGTAGTGCTGGTGGGGGGTAGAAGAAACCTAAGGGGACTGCTCTAATCCTATCTTCTTTGACCTCTGTAGCATCCCAGAATAAACGGGAGGCCTCATGGGGTCTATTAAAGTTAATAATCAAACAATCGCCAGAAAGTTTTTTCTTAGAGTATCCCACCCAATCCACACGTCTGCCTGTCTGGATGCATTCAGAGATATTATTTGGGCCAGTACAGTTTGCATCACACCATGTTTTTATATTAGCCAACTGTGTGTCATTTGACTCAGATTCCCCCGGTTTTAATACAGGTATATTCACCAGAACAGCAACAAAAGGTGTAGCTTCTGGTGGAAGGTGAACTGGCGGTCTCGGGCGCTGTCTTCTGGGCCCTGCTGAGTTATGCCCATCTTGAGAGGGTACCATGGATTCAGCCTGGGGTAGACAAGGTTTAGATGCCAAAGGTAACTTGGTGGTAGATGTACTATCCACTTTCCTAGTGCCACGACCATTTGACATTTGTGGTGGAGCAGGTGGGATCTGGGTATACGTTAATACAGTATTCCCCTGCTCCATAGGGGATTGGGGTTGTCTCTGAAGGTTAGAAAAAGACTGTGGGGTGGTTTTGGGTAATGGGCCCCGAGGATCTTTCTCGAAAGATGTTATATATTTATTAATCCTATCACATTTCTTTAGAATATCAGAAACACATTCCCTTAGAGTGTCTATAATGTCAGTGGAGATTTGTATGAGTACCCCTTCAAGCTTGTCAACAAGGACCTTCTCCACCATGTCCTTGATAGAGATTTCCAGGGCACTCAATGAGGTACTTTGTTGCTTACGGCGCGGTGCACCATGTGTCTTTTGCTTATTAGTGCGCTTGATAATCTGGGGTTCAGGCTCAGGCTCCTGGGTGCAATCATGTGTAGAGTGCTGAAGGGCTTGACTATTATTCACTTGACCCTCTTGTCCCTCTTGTTCCGGTGCATTGTCTGTGTCTAGTTGCCTGGTGATAGGAGCTTTTTCAATCAATATTACCGGGTCCAAAGGGATTGGTTGTCTAGTCAGTGTAGGCAAAGTTTGACTATCCACCAATATTGGGTTCAGGCCTAGTTCACGTTCTTTATCAGCAATTTCCTGGTTCAGCTTGCCAACAGCTGAAGTCAAGAAAGTCATTATGTTAGATGATGCTGGAGCTTTTCGCGCAATTTTAGCCTTTGTTGTGCCCCCATTGATAGATGTTTGAAGTTTGCTCTTACCCATTTTCCGAGGTGCAGATCAAAGGGGGGGTGCCCGTCCCGTCCCCTGTTGTCCCTGGCCCACCCTCTGCCCGGGCTCCGCCCGGCGCCGCCCGCGCGCGTCCGCGATGCGGAGGAAGCTGTCGCCTTTAGTAGCACCTCCTGGCGTTGTGCAGGAAGTTGGCGGTGGTTTCTGCAGGGCTCGCTGGGAGTTGTGGTCCGCTCCGCTCCGCGGCCGTGCGATGGCGCTGCACAGCGGCGGGGGCGACCACAACGTCAGGGGCCCAGTGGCGCTGCGTGTAGATGGCAGTGGTAGCAACGTTCAAGACCCCTCCTGGAGCCGGTAAGATTTCGCTTTGTCCCCCGCTCCTCTCCGGGAGCTGCCGCCTTTAGTAGCGCCTCCTGGCGCTTGTGCAGGAAGTGGGCGGTGGTTTCTGCAGGGCTCGCTGGGAGTTGTGGTCCGCTCCGCTCCGCGGCCGTGCGATGGCGCTGCACAGCGGCGGGGGGGACCACAACGTCAGGGGCCCAGTGGCGCTGCGTGTAGATGGCAGTGGTAGCAACGTTCACGACCCCTCCTGGAGCCGGTAAGATTTCGCTTTGTCCCCCGCTCCTCTCCGGGAGCTGCCGCCTTTAGTAGCGCCTCCTGGCGCTTGTGCAGGAAGTGTTTACAACAAGGGGTGGTGAGGGACAGAGTCTCTGAATTAAACAGAATACTCTCACCCAGTCAAGAGATCAGGGCTAGATCCAACACCGTTTTTTAGCTCACTGCACCATCCCAGTTTCAGAACCTGGCTGTATGCAAATTAGTCTGTTCCTGTCCCAGTGCATGATGGGAACAGGGCAAACCAAACTACAAAAGCCAATTCTTACACTGGGAAGGAAACAAGCTACCGGGGACCGGTTTCTGGCATTTCAGCCTCTTCGGCCCGGCTTGCTTGAATCCTGATGGTGCAATGAGCAAGGGACTCACATCTGAGTATACCCTTCCACGCTTAGGGTGGACAAAAATATTTACAACAAGGGGTGGTGAGGGACAGAGTCTCTGAATTAAACAGAATACTCTCACCCAGTCAAGAGATCAGGGCTAGATCCAACACCGTTTTTTAGCTCACTGCACCATCCCAGTTTCAGAACCTGGCTGTATGCAAATTAGTCTGTTCCTGTCCCAGTGCATGATGGGAACAGGGCAAACCAAATTACAAAAGCCAATTCTTACACTGGGAAGGAAACAAGCTACCGGGGACCGGTTTCTGGCATTTCAGCCTCTTCGGCCCGGCTTGCTTGAATCCTGATGGTGCAATGAGCAAGGGACTCACATCTGAGTATACCCTTCCACGCTTAGGGTGGACAAAAATATTTACAACAAGGGGTGGTGAGGGACAGAGTCTCTGAATTAAACAGAATACTCTCACCCAGTCAAGAGATCAGGGCTAGATCCAACACCGTTTTTTAGCTCACTGCACCATCCCAGTTTCAGAACCTGGCTGTATGCAAATTAGTCTGTTCCTGTCCCAGTGCATGATGGGAACAGGGCAAACCAAACTACAAAAGCCAATTCTTACACTGGGAAGGAAACAAGCTACCGGGGACCGGTTTCTGGCATTTCAGCCTCTTCGGCCCGGCTTGCTTGAATCCTGATGGTGCAATGAGCAAGGGAATCACATCTGAGTATACCCTTCCACGCTTAGGGTGGACAAAAATATTTACAACAAGGGGTGGTGAGGGACAGAGTCTCTGATTTAAACAGAATACTCTCACCCAGTCAAGAGATCAGGGCTAGATCCAACACCGTTTTTTAGCTCACTGCACCATCCCAGTTTCAGAACCTGGCTGTATGCAAATTAGTCTGTTCCTGTCCCAGGTAGCTTGTCTCCTTTCTGGTAAAGAATTGGCTTTGTAGTTTAGTCTGCCCTGTTCCCATGATGCACTGGGCCAGGGACAGACTGATTTGCATATAGCCAGGTTCTGAGCTGGGATGGGGCAGTGAGATAAATAACGGTGATGGATCAAGCCCTGATCTTTGGACTGGGTAAGAGTGGTCTGCTCAATTCAGACACTCTGTTCATCACCACCCCCTTTTGTAAATCGATTTTGGCCACTATAGGTGTGGCAGGGTATACTCAGACATGAGTCCCTTTCTCACTGCTCCATCAGGATTCAAGCAAGCCGGGCCGAAGAGGCTGAAATGCCAGAAACCGGTCCCCAGTCGCTTGTCTCCTTTCTGGTAAAGAATTGGCTTTGTAGTTTAGTCTGCCCTGTTCCCATGATGCACTGGGCCAGGGACAGACTGATTTGCATATAGCCAGGTTCTGAGCTGGGATGGGGCAGTGAGATAAATAAGGGTGATGGATCAAGCCCTGATCTTTGGACTGGGTAAGAGTGGTCTGCTCAATTCAGACACTCTGTTCATCACCACCCCCTTTTGTAAATCGATTTTGGCCACTATAGGTGTGGCAGGGTATACTCAGACATGAGTCCCTTTCTCACTGCTCCATCAGGATTCAAGCAAGCCGGGCCGAAGAGGCTGAAATGCCAGAAACCGGTCCCCGGTAGCTTGTCTCCTTTCTGGTAAAGAATTGGCTTTGTAGTTTAGTCTGCCCTGTTCAAATGATGCACTGGGCCAGGGACAGACTGATTTGCATATAGCCAGGGACTGAGCTGGGATGGGGCAGTGAGATAAATAACGGTGATGGATCAAGCCCTGATCTTTGGACTGGGTAAGAGTGGTCTGCTCAATTCAGACACTCTGTTCATCACCACCCCCTTTTGTAAATCGATTTTGGCCACTATAGGTGTGGTAGGGTATACTCAGACATGAGTCCCTTTCTCACTGCTCCATCAGGATTCAAGCAAGCCGGGCCGAAGAGGCTGAAATGCCAGAAACCGGTCCCCGGTAGCTTGTCTCCTTTCTGGTAAAGAATTGGCTTTGTAGTTTAGTCTGCCCTGTTCCCATGATGCACTGGGCCAGGGACAGACTGATTTGCATATAGCCAGGTTCTGAGCTGGGATGGGGCAGTGAGATAAATAACGGTGATGGATCAAGCCCTGATCTTTAGACTGGGTAAGAGTGGTCTGCTCAATTCAGACACTCTGTTCATCACCACCCCCTTTTGTAAATCGATTTTGGCCACTATAGGTGTGGCAGGGTATACTCAGACATGAGTCCCTTTCTCACTGCTCCATCAGGATTCAAGCAAGCCGGGCCGAAGAGGCTGAAATGCCAGAAACCGGTCCCCGGTAGCTTGTCTCCTTTCTGGTAAAGAATTGGCTTTGTAGTTTAGTCTGCCCTGTTCCCATGATGCACTGGGCCAGGGACAGACTGATTTGCATATAGCCAGGTTCTGAGCTGGGATGGGGCAGTGAGATAAATAACGGTGATGGATCAAGCCCTGATCTTTGGACTGGGTAAGAGTGGTCTGCTCAATTCAGACACTCTGTTCATCACCACCCCCTTTTGTAAATCGATTTTGGCCACTATAGGTGTGGCAGGGTATACTCAGACATGAGTCCCTTTCTCACTGCTCCATCAGGATTCAAGCAAGCCGGGCCGAAGAGGCTGAAATGCCAGAAACCGGTCCCCGGTAGCTTGTCTCCTTTCTGGTAAAGAATTGGCTTTGTAGTTTAGTCTGCCCTGTTCCCATGATGCACTGGGCCAGGGACAGACTGATTTGCATATAGCCAGGTTCTGAGCTGGGATGGGGCAGTGAGATAAATAACGGTGATGGATCAAGCCCTGATCTTTGGACTGGGTAAGAGTGGTCTGCTCAATTCAGACACTCTGTTCATCACCACCCCCTTTTGTAAATCGATTTTGGCCACTATAGGTGTGGCAGGGTATACTCAGACATGAGTCCCTTTCTCACTGCTCCATCAGGATTCAAGCAAGCCGGGCCGAAGAGGCTGAAATGCCAGAAACCGGTCCCCGGTAGCTTGTCTCCTTTCTGGTAAAGAATTGGCTTTGTAGTTTAGTCTGCCCTGTTCCCATGATGCACTGGGCCAGGGACAGACTGATTTGCATATAGCCAGGTTCTGAGCTGGGATGGGGCAGTGAGATAAATAACGGTGATGGATCAAGCCCTGATCTTTGGACTGGGTAAGAGTGGTCTGCTCAATTCAGACACTCTGTTCATCACCACCCCCTTTTGTAAATCGATTTTGGCCACTATAGGTGTGGCAGGGTATACTCAGACATGAGTCCCTTTCTCACTGCTCCATCAGGATTCAAGCAAGCCGGGCCGAAGAGGCTGAAATGCCAGAAACCGGTCCCCGGTAGCTTGTCTCCTTTCTGGTAAAGAATTGGCTTTGTAGTTTAGTCTGCCCTGTTCCCATGATGCACTGGGCCAGGGACAGACTGATTTGCATATAGCCAGGTTCTGAGCTGGGATGGGGCAGTGAGATAAATAACGGTGATGGATCAAGCCCTGATCTTTGGACTGGGTAAGAGTGGTCTGCTCAATTCAGACACTCTGTTCATCACCACCCCCTTTTGTAAATCGATTTTGGCCACTATAGGTGTGGCAGGGTATACTCAGACATGAGTCCCTTTCTCACTGCTCCATCAGGATTCAAGCAAGCCGGGCCGAAGAGGCTGAAATGCCAGAAACCGGTCCCCGGTAGCTTGTCTCCTTTCTGGTAAAGAATTGGCTTTGTAGTTTAGTCTGCCCTGTTCCCATGATGCACTGGGCCAGGGACAGACTGATTTGCATATAGCCAGGTTCTGAGCTGGGATGGGGCAGTGAGATAAATAACGGTGATGGATCAAGCCCTGATCTTTGGACTGGGTAAGAGTGGTCTGCTCAATTCAGACACTCTGTTCATCACCACCCCCTTTTGTAAATCGATTTTGGCCACTATAGGTGTGGCAGGGTATACTCAGACATGAGTCCCTTTCTCACTGCTCCATCAGGATTCAAGCAAGCCGGGCCGAAGAGGCTGAAATGCCAGAAACCGGTCCCCGGTAGCTTGTCTCCTTTCTGGTAAAGAATTGGCTTTGTAGTTTAGTCTGCCCTGTTCCCATGATGCACTGGGCCAGGGACAGACTGATTTGCATATAGCCAGGTTCTGAGCTGGGATGGGGCAGTGAGATAAATAACGGTGATGGATCAAGCCCTGATCTTTGGACTGGGTAAGAGTGGTCTGCTCAATTCAGACACTCTGTTCATCACCACCCCCTTTTGTAAATTGTGCAGGAAGTGGGCGGTGGTTTCTGCAGGGCTCGCTGGGAGTTGTGGTCCGCTCCGCTCCGTGGCCGTGCGATGGCGCTGCACAGCGGCGGGGGTGACCACAACGTCAGGGGCCCAGTGGCACTGCGTGTAGATGGCAGTGGTAGCAACGTTCACGACCCCTCCTGGAGCCGGTAAGATTTCGCTTTGTCCCCCCAAAAGACAGTAGATCTCTGTTACTATTGTGGTGGGTCTCGAAATGGCGTGCCACCGGATAATTTTTATCCCTGTTGGTGATGGCACGCATGTGCTCAAAGATGCGCTTTTTTGCTGGATTGATGGTACTACCAACATACCTCTTGGAGCACGCACAAACAAGACAATATATAACAAATTCCGAATTACAATTCAGGAACTTGGTGATATTTCTTGTCGGTCGAGGATCGTTTGGCCTGCCCTCATATTTGGTCTTCTTCTGGCTATATTTGCATGCCTTGCAATGCATGCAAGGGAAAAAACCATGTATGGGTTTTGATCTGGGCGGTTTTGGGGGGTCAGTGTAATGACTCCTAGTGAGGTGGTCACCTATTGATTGACAACGCCTGTACGTGATCAATGGTCTGGGCGATATTCTGTTCTTTAGGATGTTATCTGTAGTCAGAATATGCCAATTGTTATTAAAGATTTGGACCAGCTCTTTTGACCTCATATTATAGGTCGTTATCATTCTTGTTACAGGTTCTGTCTCTACAGCTTTGTTTTGGTTTTTGTTTACCAGGAGATATTTTCTGTTCTTCTGTTCCACTTTTTTGGAGGCTACTAGTAGAGATGTTTTAGAATAGCCCCGTTCTTGAAATCTAGATACTGCTGCTTCTTGCGCCTGTAGGAAATCGCTATGTTCAGAGCAATTCCGTTTGATGCGTAACAGTTCACCATAAGGGATGTTTTTCACCATTGATTTGGGATGGTGACTGGCAGCGTGTAAGATGGCATTTCCTGCCGTCGGTTTGCGGTAGAGTTTGGTTTGAATACTGCCTCCTGCCGCAAACACCTCAAGATCTAGATGGTGGACTGACTTCTCACTTATTTCACTGGTGAATCTCAGGTTAAGACTGTTGTCGTTTAGTGTTGTCACAAACCTCTCAGCCGATTGTGCACTACCATTCACTCGTGAAAAAGCGGCGAAGGCTGCGAAACGCGTTGAGTTTTGATGTTGCCAAATAAATAGCACTTGAACAAAGCTAAACTGGGCCACGACTCTCTGTCAAGGATGTATGACGGTAATTTTTCTGGATTTTACCGGGGCGAGGCGAAACCCCGTCGAGGCCCGCCACGGAAAGGAGGTGCAGGCATGAACTTCGCAAGCTTCTGGAATGCTAATGTTCGAAGCCAGCGCCCGCCTGTGAATGACTCGGAAGCTGTATCTCGACAACCAGATTTCTCATCAACGCACGAAAAACGGAAAAAACGTGGCGAAAATCAAAAGGTTGGAAATCAGCATTCAGCCGTAAAGGGAACCGAGCCATACTAAATAACACTTATTAAAGGCAAGTGGAATACCGCTAGAGCAACAAAAGTATTGAACAGCGGTAAGCAGAAAAGTGCAACACGTACTGAAGAAACTATTTCAGTATGGCAACATCAAGAAATGAAAAACGCTGTGAAGCAGCTAGCAGAATGTTTGAAACATCGACAGTGGCGCCAAGTGAGACAAATGCAGCTGAGCCCTCAGTTGGGGAAAATGTGTCGAAGAAAGCGCAATGGGATCTGCTTTGGAAACATATGAAAGCAGAACAAAATAAATGGTGGGAAGCGACTACACTACAAAAATACATCGAGGCAGGAAGGGTGCCTCGAGGACTCCGGATCTTCATTACCCCCACATTTAGTGATCCAGACCCAGACTTGATCGGCGAATGGGCGGAAAATAACCATCACTGTTCAATGATAATGTTGAAACTTTTGGTTAAATATGCCAACCGGGATTGTGAGACTCTAAGCGCCAAGATTGAAGAGGTAACAGCCAAACTTAAGGCACTCTGTGGCGCTGATGAATTCAACCAGGATATGGCAAAATTGGAAACCAAATTGGAACGAATTGAAAAGGACATTAAAGAGAAAAAACAAAGGAAATTCCTACGGGACTTTGTGGATTACGAAAAAGGCCAGATATTAACTTTTGCCAAGAAGTTTGATCGGCTGAGAGGCCAAGGCATGACTGGTAAAACCACATTGGAGAATACAGATCAACACAATGGAACGAACCACAGAGATAAAACACTGGAACCAAGAGCTACAACTAGTGATCCAGCTCAAAACGCGAAAATGTCGGTAAAAGACAAAATTTTAATGGAATTTTCAATGTTAGCACAAGACAGGCTAACAGCACCGGATGTGGCCGAATCAAGCAACCAAAGAGGACGAGGTCGTGGGCGCGCAGGCAGAGGCGTAGAAAGGCTACAGAATACGCCAAAGGATGTAATGGGGAGTCCGGTAGGATCTCGCACACGCTGGCAAAAAAGAACAAAAGAATGGAACAATCCGAAATGAAAACAAAAACGGTGATAAACTTATCTGATCGCGAACTAACAAACATTGAAATTGATGTTCTATCTAGAGGATTAACCTTTGTCCCCACTAACGAATTCGACTACACCCAGACAAGAATCGATCTCTTTTACTTCTCAAGAAAACTACGCCTTAAGAAATGGTTTACAACAAAGGCGAATTTGGGGAAAGACTGAAGCTGCAGAGAAGAGGTCAGTAGCCTGTGTATTAATGATATTCAGACACTGCATTTATTGAATGAACTGGGGGACCAAGCCAATTTCAACAGCGATCCTATACTTAATCTACTCAACGATGACATTGCAATAGACCTTAGCAGTAAGAGTCATTTTAAACCCACGTCCATATTCATGCCACAAATAATCAATGAGGCCCTAGATGTGTTTGAAAAGGGAGTAAAAGACGGTCTCAAAAGAATTAGTGGCAGCATGTCTCAAGTTAAGAAAAATCTAACTTTCGAACAGACTGCAGCCATTCAGACATTACAAAATGACCATACCATTGTGATAAAAAAATCTGACAAGGGTGGGAATGTAGTGGTGTGGGGAAGGGACAGATATGTAAAGGAGGGTTTAAGACAGCTAAACAATGTCAGCCAATATGAAAAAAGTTCCAAAGTATGTTTTGAAAAATCTAACCAAAAATATTGTGATGAATTATTTGAATGGAAAGAGAAAGGCCTTCTTGAACAGAATGAATATGATTATTTATTCTGTAAATATCCTAAACTCCCGGTACTATATTTGTTACCAAAAGTTCACAAGGACAAGGACTATCCTCCGGGTAGACCGTTAGTGTCATACAGAGGGTCTAGCCTTGAAAATACCTCAAGATACGTAGATTACTTCTTGCAGCAATATATGAAAGAATTACCCTCATATATTAAAGATACAGGAGATTTCCTGAGGATGATGAATGAATTTGTGTGGCAGGACACCTATATGATGCTAAGCCTAGACGTCACCAGCTTGTATACTAGCATTCCTCATGGCCTTGGGTTGAATGTGTGTAGATATTACTTGAGAGATCTATTTCGTACTTAATGCACACGGAGGTCTTGTTGAGCATGATTAACACATGCTTAACTGAAAATTATTTTCTGTTTGACAACCAGGTGTACAGGCAATTGATGGGAACTTCGATGGGTACTTGTTTTGCCCCGAGTTTTGCCTGTCTCTTCTTAGGGTGGTGGGAGGAGCATACCGTCAGACCCCACACCATGTACAAAAAACACGTCAAAAAGTGGGCAAGATTTATAGATGACGTGTTTTGCGTATGGGATGGTACCAAGGAAGAGGCTGACAATTTTGTGAAAGAGTTAAATGTAAATGAATTGAATCTATCGTTTACACATCAGGTGCACCCAGTCCAGATGGAATTTCTGGATGTGATGGTAAAAGTAGAGAACAGTAAAATTGAGACCATGTTACACCACAAAGCCACTGCCGGTAACAGCATGTTGCATGCGTGGAGCTTTCACCCCAAAAGCCTCATAGAGAGTATCCCGTATGGTGAGTTACTGCGTGCCAAACGGAACTGCAGTACAGATGAGGGATATGAAAATGAGAGCGCAATAATGATCAAGAGATTCAAAGAAAGAGGATACAGTGACCAAAATATATCAACTGCATGCTCCAAAGTGAAATTAAGATCTAGAAAGGATTTATTGACAAGCGAGTCACAAAAAGGAAATATAGCGAGCAATGAAACGGTCAGATTTGTGACCACATACAGTAACAAGGCTCATGAGGTTAGGAAATGTCTCGAGAACCATTGGAGTCTTTTACAGACTGATCTTGACATTTCTAAGTCAGTAAAAGATTACCCACAAATTACCTTCAGGAAAGGAAAAGCTATGAGCGATCTAGTGAGTCCAGCAAACCTGCCTAGATTGGTCCCCAAAAAAATGAATCCAGTACAGGGATTCTATGTTTGTGGTAAGTGCAAGGCCTGCAAGAATAGTAAAAACTGCAAAACTGTGAAACTATCAGCCAAAACTAAACCATTCAAAATAATGAAGCACCTTTCATGCGAGACAGAATACGCAGTGTATGCCCTCAAGTGCCCCTGTGAAATGTTTTACATAGGGAGCACTGTACATAAAGCAAAAAAAAGAGTACTGGAACATCTGAGGGCTATAAACCACCACGACCAACAATACCCCATTGCCCGTCACTTTTTTAGTGAACACAACCAGAACACGAATTTACTATCGTTTGTGGTACTGGACTGTGTACCTAAAAGGGAAAGAGGAGGAGACAGAGTCAAAGAACTACGTAGACTAGAATCTAGGTTTATAATTGGCTTCCAAACCCTGTCTCCATCAGGGCACAATATGGATGAGGGACTTGCATCTCATCTTGGATAAAATCAGCGCCAAACTCAGTATGATGTAATATAGAAACTTGTTGTCTTCACAGATGCTTATGAAAGATGTGATTTTATCAAAGAGGTTATAACTAAAGCTATGATTTTAACTAATATGCTCTCTCATTTTTGCAGGTCATGGGTGTTCACTACGTAATGGATGAAATGAATGAGAGTCACAAGCAAGATATAGAGTGATTCAAGCACAGCATGATTCAAGCGGTATTGCAGGATTGCGAGGTTATACTTTTTGCATAGTTAAGCCCACTGGGGCATGATGCGCTGTTAATAAGCAATTTACTACTTCATTTTAAGCCCACTGGGGCTTGATGTATGTGAGAAAACGCATTGACATTAATCTGCTAATGGACTGACATTGAACCCACTGAGATGGAATATCAGTGAGGTTTTCACCTCCCGCTTTAAATCAGAGTCTAAAGGGCGCGTGATTTGAACGGCAGCGAGGGTTTGCCTTAAATGTGTATATTAAATGCAACTGTGAATTCGTGATGTTTTAAGACACAGAGTGCATCAAAAACGGACTGAATGAAGTTAATTCAGTATAAGCTTTACCGTTGATGGGCAAAACCCTTACAATGAATTATGGGAAGAGTAGTCTGTAGTGCGGATTAGCACACGACGCCTTCCAAAATGTTAATGCAAACAGTGCGAGTTAAAAGAGTGCTTATTTTAACATCCCGCTAGGAATCGCCATGAATATGTAAATATACCTGTGAAGTCACGATGTTGATTGTTTAGACATAAACACTGAATGAAGTTAATTCAGTATATGCCTTATTTGTTGTGAACCCTTACTATGAATTATGGGAATAGTAGTTCGTGGTGCGGATGAGCACACAACGTCCTCTGAAAATGTAACGTAAACACCCAGTAATGTTTTTTCCGTTTACATTTGAATTTATATTTAGTTAATATGGGCATTCATTGACCAGATATACAAATGTTAAATGAATTGCAATTATGAGAGAGTATGTTTTCACTTACAATTGTTTCACGTAATAGGTCACATGACCGAGTTTATGTCATTGTATATAACTTTATTGATTGTGCACTACCATTCACTCGTGAAAAAGCGGCGAAGGCTGCGAAACGCCTTGAGTTTTGATGTTGCCAAATAAATAGCACTTGAACAAAGCTAAACTGGGCCACGACTCTCTGTCAAGGATGTATGACGGTAATTTGTCTGGATTTTAACGGGGCGAGGCGAAACCCCGTCGAGGCCCGCCACGGAAAGGAGGTGCAGGCATGAACTTCGCCAAGCTTCTGGAATATATTTATATATATATATATTCACTGAAAAAACCATAGGTTTTACAGACGTTATAGTAAGGAGTTAACATTTAAAAAACCTTAGAAATTCACTGAAAAAACCATAGGTTTCAGAGACGTTATAGTTAGTTGGACATTTGACTCATATAAAACCAGAGAAATTAGCCAGTTATTGTTAGTTGAGCTAACTATAACTCGCACGCCTGCAATGCACTGCTGATGACGTCACATATTACATCACCCATGACATGGTCAGTGATATCACTGATGATACCTCAAAGGACATCACTGATGACATCACTGATGACATCATCCATGTGATAATCTGATGCACATACTGATGCCCTAATATAACCTGACAGCCATGTACCGTTCATTTCGAAAGCATGGACTTGGTTGGAGCAGATCAGAGGTGGTACACAGAAATAATATCAAACTTCAACTTCTGATATCCTCAATCATATAATCAAGACCCTATTTCACTGTTCAGACCTGCTGTACCACAGTGTACTTCACCAGCTGGAGTCAACCAAGCACAATAATCATGTGCAACAGTTAGCTACGGAAGCACCGAGTCTGATGCACCTCAACGGAGGGAGTTCTATGAAAACCAAGCAACAAGTAATATCGGACTTCTTCCATTATGGAATTAAGACATCGTTCCACAGTTGGGACCTACAATTGCTTGCACCTGGTCGAAGGGAGTACCTCCATCTCCACTCTCAGATGAAGTTCTAACATCCTCAATTGCCAGATCAAGACACCATTCCACTGTTGGGACCTAGAGTTTGATGCAACTCATCGGAGGGGTACCACAAATCTTCACATACTGTATCTTCTGACAAACCTCAATCAAAGAATCAAGACCCTGTTCCACTTTTCGGACCTGCTGTACCATGATGTAGTTAACCAACTTCAGTCAACCAAGGCCATAAATCATTTGCAGCAGTTAACTACAGAAGCACAAAGTCTGATGTACCTCAATAGAAGGATCTCTGAAAATTCACCCGCACGTTATATCGGACATCGTGCATTGTGGATCAAGACACTGTTCCACTGTTATAACCTAGAGTTGGTTACACCTGGTCGAAGGAAGTACCTTCATCTCCACTCTCAGATGCAGTTCTGACATCCTCCATTGTGGGATCAAGACACTGTTCCACTGTTGGAACCTACAGCTTGTTGAGCCTGATCAAAGGGGGTACACAAAAATCATCACACACTTTAACTTCTGACATCCTTAATCACAGAATTAAGACCCTGTTTCACTGTTTGGACCTGCTGTACTGCAGTGTACAGCAGGTCCGCATACAATAATCATGTGAAACAGTTAGCTACGCAAGCACAGTGTCTGATGTACCTCAACGGAGGAAGTTCTATGAAAACCAAGCAACAAGTTTATATTGGACATCTTCCCTTCTGGGATCAAGACACCGTTCCACTATTGAGTCCTAGAGCGGGCTGCACCTGGTCGAAGGTGGTACACAAAAATAAACACAGACTCTAACTTCTGTCATCCTCAACCATACAATCAAGACCCCGTTTCAGTGTTCGGACCTGCTGTACCGCTGTGTACTCCAGGAACTACACTCAACCAAGTCTAATAATCCTGTACAGCAGTTAGCTACGGAAGCACAGAGTGTCATGCATCTCAACAGAGGGAGTTCCATGAAAACCAAACAACATATAATATCGGACATCTTCCATTGTGAGATCAAGACACCATTCCACTGTTGCGGCCTAAAGTTGCTTGCACCTGGTTGGAGGTCATACACAGAAATAATCGCAGACTTTAACTTCTGACATCCTCAATCATAGAATCAAGTACCCATTTCAGTGTTCGGACCTGCTGTACCGCGGTTTAATCCACCAACTACAGCCAACCAAACCCAATAATCCTGTGCAACAGTTACCTACATAAGCACACACTGTGATGCACCTCAACAGAGGGAGTTCTGTGAAAAACAAGCAGCAAGTTATATCGGACATCATCCATTGTGGGATCAAGACCCCTTTCCACTGTTGAGACCTAGAGTTGATTGCACCTGGTCAGAGGGGGTAAACAGAAATGATAACAGACTTTAACTTCTAACATCCTCAATCATAGAATCAAGACCACATTTCACTGTTCGGACCTGCTGTACCGCATTGCAATTTCAACTTAATGCAGAGCAACGGCTGCTTCATTTTCTAGTATTCGTCGACCAAGAAGATCGTGACTACATGGACCACTAGTTTCACTATCTTGAGAACTTTCATCACTAATTTTAGCTGTAATAGTCTTTTCTTGTTCAACTTCATTATTCAACATTTTTAAATATATAGCAAAAATTGTACAGGCAATGCTGCCTTTACATGTATTACAAGAATCTTCGTTACAGTCAAAGTCTCCAAATAATTCCCTTTCACTACACCATGGCTTAAACAGTTGCAGAAGTGCTAAATCGTAAAATTCTCGCTTATCTAAATTTTCACAACTAACTTTCATGTGGTTTTTGAGATTACTCTTTGCATGTTTTACTAAAAAACCATTACGTCGAACTACTGCATATTGTCCTTCCTTTACATTCTCTTTAACATTTATTTTCAAGCTGTAATGTTGAAGTACTTCATACAGACATAGCTGTTCCAGATGTTTACTCCTTTTCAGTTTGTACGTGTCGAGCATATTAGTTTTAAGATTGTCTGTACTGTCTGCTTCATTTACTGCTACATCTTCAATTTCTTCAAATGATTTCAAGACTCCATTTCATTAGCAGGTAAGTCATAAACTTAGCCAAATGATTCCTCATGACTTTGGATTTAAACTTGAAGAGCACAATCAGTCTGAACATTCATACAATCCAATTTCTCGGTGGGAAGCATTTTCAAAGTAAAGCTGTACAATCCTTTACTAAGGCTTTTCTCTTGTGTAATTTCTTTCCACAGTTCTTTCAACTCTAATTTTTCTGATTTTGTTATGTGCGATGTAGCATAACATGCAACAGCAATTGAGTTACCTGCAACATACTGAATGCCCATGTTCGCTTTCCACCTTTTTAAAACGACTGGATTGTAATCATTGATAAACTTTGACACTTCTCTTCTTTTTAACTTGTAGTTATCCTTTTGGGATTTCCGAGTTATTGTGTGCCTTACAGAAGAAAAACAAAATGTTACTCTTCCTTTACAAATGACTGGACAGAAGAAACCAAACCGAAATCTGGTGTAAAATTTTCCTTGAAACTTGTATTTTCTTCTGCAACACTTTCACAAACTGTGACTTTGGAAACGTAAAACTTGATATCACAAGCTTCTATCTCCTTCTTCTCTTGGTATCTCACATGTCACATACTATTCAATGAAAGACAATACCGTTTCATCAGAATAATTTCCAAATTTAGGTTCAACCTCGAACTATAGTAGCATATGTATATGAGGTGCACATCTTGCTTGATCCTCCTTTCTCCAAAAGAAATGGGTAACCTCTCCAAGAGGTACAATCTTTTTATTGCAGATAAAAGAAATTATAGGTTGAAACCTATCATTACAATATCTTCACACATTTGCAGGATCCGATGAATACAGTTCACCACGAGTCTTTATTCCAACATTTTTTATATTGGAATTCGCTTCTTTTAGAAGTCAAGCAAATCTTCCCATGCATACTCTGGACAGCTAAGTGTGACAAATCATGTTATTGTACCTACGTTCTGTATTATACACATGAGTTCTTCATGACGACAATACCAATACTCATTTGTTCCACGTTGACATGCCATCAAATTGATTAAGTGTCCTTTTAAATTTTCATCTCTTTCTTGAACTTTCTCCACAAATTCTTTCGCAGAAAGAACTTATTGATGAACTTTAGCTTTGGGTATGTGGTTCACTGCAAACAACAGAGAAGACATATCACTTTCAAACAAAAGGTGAACTATGTATAAAATGCACTGTCGAAATTTAGGCTCTTCAGAATATAATCTGAAATTTCAAGTGATCAAATTGAGAAAATGGACAAGTCAAGGACTGAAGATATTTATGAACATTACACAATATATCCTGTGCATTCAAAAGAAGTAATAGGAAGCAGCATTGAGTTATTTGAAATGAAAAAAGTACAGGGAACTCCAATGGTTGTATGGGAGAAAACCTTAGAAGGTCATTATTTTCCACAGCTGTTTCCTACAGGAGAAGGTGGACGGTATAATGATCCACCTGTACCGATTGCAGCTTCAAAATATCGATCAACAACATTCGTCTTCTAAACTTATTACCTGTTCACCCACATTTACAGTTTTGAAATAAATATTGTTCTCTATACGATATAAGGTAGCCTTTTCAACTTTATTAACGCCCTCAAAAGATTTCCATATTTACTGACTACACCATTTACTAGAATGACTACTGCCTAATTTTCCTCTTTCACTTCAGCAATAGTTTCAATATTTTTCTTAAAAGGTAAGTACACCACTCTTCCTTCAAACCTCTTTGCAGGTCTGATGGTGACAGTTTACATGTTTTAGGCTCCATCCAAATTATAGTTTGAAAAGAATTAAGATTGAATTAGAATAGGCTCATATTTATTCAATTCTGCCAGTTTCTCCTGGATAGCTACTAAAGTTATTATGTACTACTCTAAAAGGCATTTTGTTCTCTTCTAATTTGTTATAACAATATTTAAATACACATTGATAAGTAACTAACTCGAATTGACTTTCCCCCAACAAGTAAATTGAAAATTCTACCCACTTACCATTGTTCTCCTTTTCAAATACAAATCAACATTCCTACTTCGACTTTTATAATCAGTACGTCAACAACAATCACAAACATAGACTCATATTTCCCACAACACTACATTAAACTTTCCAATTTCTTCTTCAAACTGATCAGTGCTAATCACTTTCCCATCTCCACCAACATCTGTAATTGTCAAACATTCATGTTCCATGAACTGCTCCTCTGGACCAAAATGTTGCATTTCAATATCATCACACTTTTTTTTAACAACTAATAAAGAAGCATATAAAAGACTTGTACTCAGTTCACTTAAAAATACTACAGAACTTTTTACATAGTACACTTTCCTCACAATCTTCCGCATTTCTGAATAATATACTGCTAACAACCTCAACTGATTAAAAACACTTTTACAAAATTTTCTTCAAAGACAAGCCAGAGAATGCCTATACCGCTCAGTATATTTTCTTACATGAGATAGATCTAGTCCTTGTAACAACTTAACGTTCTGTTTAATACTTTCTCTTGAAAATCACAATGAATAACTTCTGGTTTAAATTGAAAGCACTATCCACTATACTTTCAGTACGCCTTTTCTCTTTCAAATCAAATTCATTTGTTTTATATTTGAAGCATTCTTTCATTGAATTCTGAATCACTCTAGATCAAAAAAGTCTCTGACGATTTTCATGAAACTAGCTGTGTCTCCGAGTAAAAGATGCTGGGATTCATTTATGAGAAATGACGCATCGCTGCATGGAAGCAGCGATGCTGGGTCGATAATTTCATATACAGATAAAGGTAATTCAAAAATAATTAGGTCTGCAGGTACAAAAAAGATATATTAACAAGTAACTCAACAGAACCTAAAAACACCTATCCAAAATCAATATAAATGGGTCAAAAGGTGGATGAGGTGGAGGTCAAACCTCATCCACCTTTTGCCCCATTTATATTGATTTTGAATAGGTGTTTTTAGGTTCTGTTGAGTTACTTGTCAATATATCTTTTTTGTACCTGCAGACCTAATTATTTTTTAATTAACTTTATCTGTATATGAAATTATCGACCCTTTTTCTATTTGATAAACTCTATTTTTCCACTACACCTTTGTGTTTGTTATTCATGTTTTGTATTTGTGTTTTTGATCAATGACTACATATAACTAATTATTCAATTTCTGATGAATTGATTTCACTTAAGGATTATTAACTCATCCTATCAAGTCAGTTCAAACCACTAATTGTCATTTAAACAAACTCCCTTGACGGCACCTCTACCCTTCCATATTTAATGTATGACGCGTCATGTCGCAAGGAGTTACAGAAATGTCAGTATTTCTGGCGTATCTGTAAGCACAAAAGTGACGCAACTCCAGCAAAGCGTTCTTTCACATGGGGCAAGCCCCATGTAAAAGGGCCGGCATCAGTCTTACGCCTGCTGTGAGGCAGGTGCAAGATTTTGACGCAACGGCGTCCTAAAAGTGACACAGTGAAATCTCATAGATTTCACTGCGTCACTTCTACGACCCTTCCTTGCGTCAATACGCCCCCCTTGCATACATTATACCTGGTGCAGGTATATTGTGGCGCAGGAGTTTACAAAGTGACGCATCTACCTAGATGCGTCACTTTGTAAATATGGCGCAACAAGGCGCATTTTTTAAGCCACTTGTGCGTCACAAAAAGTGACGCGCAGCCTCATAAATGAGGCCCACTATTTCTTTATCATCTTTCCTTTTCCTGGTATTTGAAATTGAACTCTGCTTCACCTTACTCAAAAAAATCCTATTTTTCCTCTTGTGTGATCCTTTTTTCACCTTGTATTTACAGTAGAACAAAGTGTTTCTGTACTACTCCCACTTTTTCCAAATACAAACTTTTGCCTTTTGCACAAATATATATTTTACTTCCCTTTTCTTTTTTTTTCTTCTTTGCACTTCCAACTTTTAATTTAAACCAAATAATTTTCTGAAAAAAAATAAATAGATTCAATTATTTTTCACATTTGTTCACTTTGGTAAAATTATAACATACAATTAAAAAACTTCCGCTAACGATTTCCACACCCAGTGCTGCAACGTGACAGAGCAGCACTAACATGACAATTAGTGCCATAGCACATACAGCAAGCATTTATTTAATTATTTACAAACAACTCTACAATTTATATGTAACTGCACTACCTCATACTTTTCACCTCTCCGCCGCACCACACCACTCTCTCTGCAACCCACCACAGACAACTTTATAGATAGTATTTAATTTTTTTAATCTATGTACTTAAGATGATATTATCAACCAAAAAGCACACAAAAATATTATCATTATTAGCTTACAATTTTATCTACAACTTTCCAAACATAACACTGCCCCCTCCGGTTTTAAGTGTGGGGAGGAAGGGGGGTGCCTGTTGGTGTCTGACCAACAGCACTTTATTTTAGGTGGCCTCGAAACAGGTATTTATGTGGGTGTACTTTAGGGCCTCGCAAACCTCATCCGTTTTTTTTTCTTAATTGCACTGCAATGAAACTGTGAGAGTATGCACATTACTCACTGCTTAGAAGTGCAGACATCATGCCAGGTGACTCGCATTGTAGAAGAAGGGAAATCGTTTAAAAAGACAATTTTTCTCTCAGAATTCCCCTTCTCTTTTTGCAACGTAGGAGCAACATCATTGTGGGGTAATTTGCAAACACAGATCAACAAAAAGAGAGGTAGGGAGAGTAGCAAACACTCTTGGTCCCCAAGGTTATTAGAAAACAACAACAAAAGAGTGTTCCTGTATTAGTTAGGTATAGATGTAAACGGAGCACAAGAAACCAACAAAGCCCATTAGGTTTGTTATGAAATCCCTCACTCACCGACCTGGTCGGTGACTTGCTTAATCATCGGGCCCCACTGGGTGTGACCGAATGTCACCCCAGTGTGCTGCAACACCAGATTTGCTGCGGAGCTGGTAATGTGAAGAGATGAGGGTTATGTGGTGAGTTATGTGAACAGAGTGAGGTGGTGAGTTAAAATTGCCTTGTATGTATCAAAAAAAATGTTTTAATCTATGATCATCAAGGGCAAGGTTAAAAATGTGTTGGTATGTTGGTACGGGGGGGAGGTGTAGTTGGGGGTTAGAGTAGGCTGCTGGGGCATTTTTAAACTGAGCTTATTTTGTGTTTCCTTCATCCTTTCTTATATATGTCATAGATGCATTGATGTTGTTGTGGTGATCTTGGTGTGTGGAGATGCCACATTCTTGATACTCCTATGCTCAATAAACTTGGTTTTGAAAAAAAATGTGTTGGTAAGCAAGGCCAACTAATTGGATGGTTTGCTTCCAATAACATTAGGTGAAAAAGTGATCGGTCAACATGTTTCAGCCGGAATGGTGTCATTAACCTGGCATTCGTCAGGACCTAAAGTGAATAAACCCCGGCGGTATGGGCACGCTAAGGCCCACCCTACCAAAGGACTTGAAAGTAAAAAGTGTCTGTGAAGTGCAAAAAAACGAGGGGGCTTCACCAACCAAAAGGCGGGAAGCACACAGCCTCTGTGTCTCTGATTCAGAGACAAAAATAAAACACCTGTGAAGGTAAAAGGTACAGACAAACATAAAGAGACAAACAAACAATTAGAATTTGTCAATAGGCTAACAACTTAAAGCCCGTGACTTGTGCTCGAGGTGCCAACAAGTGCACAACTCATACCTAGTAGCAGAGGTGCGTGGCTCTGCCTGTGGCTCGGACTAATCAGACTATTGTATAGCTTTTAACGGTGTGGAGGCAATCTCACGTGTCGTACTTGGTGGTTGCTCACAAGTACAATGGCCCTCAGCGCGCGTGCGCTAAGAGGAAGATAAGTGAAAAGAAGGGGAATGGCGATGGTGTGGACATTCGCTCACAACTTTACCACTAGGCGATCAATGGGCCAAAGGCCTGTGAACACTCATCCCAACCGAGAATAGTGAGGTAGACAGGTTCTCACTTCACAAGGGATGAACTTTCACCCCATAGACCGCGGGAGGGAGGGGACGGCGTATTTGGCACATCCTGCAAGGGGGAGGAAAAATGGGACAAAACAAGGGACAAACTAGATAAAGAAGCTTTAAAGGTACTTAGCTCATATGGTCGAGTGCAGCCAGAGTATTACTCACACCCACGACGCCAGTCTCCCGAATGTACACCTGAACAGCCCTCAGAACCGGGTCTCGCCGATCCGGGCTTGGGATACAAAGCCGGTTTAAATACCCAGGCTGATTAAGAAGTGTACGCACTTCCGGGGTAGACGTTGTATGTTGTGCGCATGTGTGAGAATTGGCCAATGGGGTCTGAGGTAAACAAAGCCAGGAGAAGACACAAAGAGTCTAGCGATATCCTAAGTAGGTGATGGACCCTCATATAATTCAGACACAGGGTACTGAATTAGGTGGAAAGACTGATCATTGTTAGTGGGCTTAGGACATCAGTTTGTACATCAATTATCACTAACAGATGGTGGAAGTAACAGAACTTGTACGGGTAGCATTATGGAACAGATTACTTAAGGATAGATCCCCATGGGATATCATCATTCAGGCCATTTATATGATGATCAGTCTTTCCACCTAATTCAGTACCCTGTGTCTGAATTATATGAGGCTCCATCACATACAACGTCCACCCCGGAAGTGCGTACACTTCTTAATCAGCCTGGGTATTTAAACCGGCTTTGTATCCCAAGCCTGGATCGGCGAGACCCGGTTCTGAGGGCTGTTCAGGTGTACATTCGGGAGACTGGCGTCGTGGGCGTGAGTAATACTCTGGCTGCACTCGACCATACGAGCTAAGTACCTTTGAAGCTTCTTTATCTAGTTTGTCCCTTGTTTTGTCCCATTTTTCCTCCCCCTTGCAGGATGTGCCAAATACGCCGTCCCCTCCCTCCCGCGGTCTATGGGGTGAAAGTTCATCCCTTGTGAAGTGAGAACCTGTCTATCTCACTATTCTCGGTTGGGATGAGTGTTCACAGGCCTTTGGCCCATTGATCGCCTAGTGGTAAAGTTGTGAGCGAATGTCCACACCATCGCCATTCCCCTTCTTTTCACTTATCTTCCTCTTAGCGCACGCGCACTGAGGGCCATTGTACTTGTGAGCAACCACCAAGTACGACACGTGAGATTGCCTCCACACCATTAAAAGCTATACAATAGTCTGATTAGTCCGAGCTACAGGCAGAGCCACGCACCTCTGCTACTAGGTATGAGTTGTGCACTTGTTGGCACCTCGAGCACAAGTCACTGGCTTTAATTTGTTAGTCTATTGACAAATTTTAATTGTTTGTTTGTCTCTTTATGTTTGTCTGTACCTTTTACATTCACAGGTGTTTTATTTTTGTCTCTGAATCAGAGACACAGAGGCTGTGTGCTTCCCGCCTTTTGGTTGGTGAAGCCCCCTCGTTTTTTTGCACTTCACAGACACTTTTTACTTTCAAGTCCTTTGGTAGGGTGGGCCTTAGCGTGCCCATACCGCCGGGGTTTATTCACTTTAGGTCCTGACGAATGCCAGGTTAATTACACCATTCCGGCTGAAACATGTTGACCGATCACTTTTTCACCTAATGTTATTGGAACAGACCATCCAATTAGTTGGCCTTGCTTACCAACACATTTTTAACCTTGCCCTTGATGATCATAGATTAAAACAATTTTTTTTGATACATACAAGGCAATTTTAACTCACCACCTCACTCTGTTCACATAACTCACCACATAGCAGTCATCTCTTCACATTACCAGCTCCGCAGCAAATCTGGCGTTGCAGCACACTGGGGTGACATTCGGTCACACCCAGTGGGGCCCGATGATGAAGCAAGTCACCGACCAGGTCGGTGAGTGAGGGCTTTCATAACAAACCTAATGGGCTTTTTTGGTTTCTTGTGCTCCGTTTACATCTATACCTAACTAATACAGGAACACTCTTTTGTTGTTGTTTTCTAATTTGCAAACACACCACCAGGAGTGCATCGCCCATTGACCCAGACTCTCTCAAACAGCTTCCCGAGAGCACACACACAGCCACACCCGAATACTTCATAGGTCTTCAAAAGATAATTTTTGGGTAAAGAAGACTCAGTTCTTATTTACCCCTTTTTACAGCCCCTAAATCCCCACTCTGCCTATTGCAGAAAGAATTAGGCTCCCCGGAATTTAGCTCTGGTTGCGCCTCTGGAAACGACCACAAGCAAGCAACTCCAGCACGAACCTGCTCTGACCTTACACATTCTCTTGTTTTAGGGCTATAAAAAAACACTCTTTGCCTGCCTCACTTAGTTCTCACACCCCCTCTTTAAAATGAACATAAAAGTTTTCCAATTACTTTTATATTCCTATACTGTGCCTCACATGGAAATATAGAAATCAAGGTTTCCATCACCCCAAATTATTTCTCTGGTATACTTTCTCAAATGTAAGAAATACAGGTATTCAGTATATTCAGAATCTGTCAGTCACCGCCACCTTTAAAACAGTGTACCTATATACAACTCAACAAAACGTTATGTTTCTAAATTAATGTCTTACACTTACCTTTCTTTAAAACACCACCAGAGAAGGATGGTGAAGTATGCTCCACAAAGAGCAACTCAAAGCTTTGTTGTTCTTTATAAAATAATCTGCCTGTCAATGCTTGTCGCAAACCTTTTCGACCCCTTAAGAGGCTAGATGGATGAGTATAATACGTCGTATTTAGGATCGGGGGCTGACGTTGCCCGAAAATAAGAAAGTATAGTTGAATAAAAGGTGAGTGGATGCATGGCCGGATGCATCAATGTATATATATATATATAGATGGAGGCATCAATGTATGAATGGAAGGATAAATGAATACAGGGACCAGTACTTATGATAGACGGGTGGACTTATAGATGCTTAGGATTGATTATGGGACAGATGTATCTATGGATATATAGGCGTATGGCTGCATGAATGACACAGTGCTTACAATAGGCAAGTGGGCTCATAGATGCTTAAGATAAGTGCAGGAACAGATTTATGCATGTATATAAGTAGAAATGTATGCATCAATTAAAAGATGGTTGGATGGCGCAGTGCTTAGGATAGATAAATGCTGGTCTTTAATTGGGCCGGGTAGGAGGACCAGCACTTATTTTTAAGGAGCCTGCAAATGGGTCTCTATCAGGCTCTATTTTCAGCCCTCACAAACATAGTCAAACTTTTTCGGCCCACGGAAACATAGTCAATTTTTTTACTTTTTATTGCACTGCAGTGAGAACATGCACATCGATGGACGCATGCTTATTTTGATCACTACTGAGAACTGGAGACATCACGCTATGTTACCCACATTGTAGAAGGAAGGGGAATCTTTTAAAGAATGTTTTTTTTCTGAACGTAGGATGATTGTAGAGGATTTTCTAAAGCACACAATGATACTTATCTGGATTTAGACCACAGGCCAACTTGCATAGCCCACACCTTTTTAAGAGCTTTGCCCACCCCTCTTTGAGCACCCCCACTTTCTAAAACGCTCATAAGCAAAGTGTATTAAAACATGCAGATTTGCAAGTAAAACATATACCAAGCCATAGGGCACTTTATAAGTGCTCCCAGTGGTACTACATCACCTTTATTAGCTTAACATCTGCACAGCTTTATTAGCTTAACATCTGCACGGTACTATATTCTGGGCCATATGTAGGTAAATTATATTTACTGATTCCTAAATACTGAATTTTACCGATTTGATATTTAGGATTCGGTAAATGAGATGTAGGTAAAATAGTGGTACATTTTACCGATTCTGAAAATTTGGAAAATGTGTAAATCTGCTTAATGCCAACACGGCGTGAATGTTCTATATTCAATGAAGAAATGTTAAAGTTGGAAAGTGAAGAAATTATAAAATTGGAAGCAATTGATAAAATAGAACATGAAGGAATCAGTATTATTTTAAGTGAAAAGTTGAAGAGGAAATTGGATTGTTTAGAGAAATCGATAAGTAAAACTGCTGGTTTAGAAAAGAATTTATATGCATGTGTAAATTGTAGGGTAATTTTGCGATGTAATTTGAATGTCGAAAAAGGTTTAGTAAATGGAGCAATGGGTAAAATTGTTGATTTTGTTAATTGTGTAAATAGAGGTTGGATTGAATTTTTGAAAATCAAATTTGATGAAATTGCTGAAGTACAACAAGTTATTCATTGTGCAGCTTGTTTTTTCCTTGTAAAAGATTTGTATGTCTGCAGAAAACATTTTTCTGTTTGTTTGGCATATGCGGTGAACATTCATAAATCTCAAGGTTTAAGTGTAGATTGTGCTTTAGTGAATATTGGAAGTACTGTGTTTAAAGAAGGTATGGCATATGTTGCTTTGTCTCAAGTCAGAACTTTATCTGGATTGCACTTGATTGATTTTGATGAGACAAAGGTTTTTGCAGATGCAAATTGTGTGAAAGAGTATAATAGGTTAAGAAGAGAATATGCACCCAATTTAGGTCAATATCCAGAAGTTGAAAAGCATGTGGTAGGTAGAAAAAGAAGATTTGAGAATATCTGTTGTGAAACTCTAGAGAAAGAAAAAAAAAGATGAAGTTGCGTCTGCAAGCAAAAACAAAAAGCACAGTCTTGAAGAGAATGTTGGTTATCGGTTTGAAAATAGTTGTCGTGTCAACTGCTTTGCTAATGTAGTTGTTGATGGTTTTTTTCTTGAAAGTTTGCAACAGCAAATTGTAGAAAATTGGGACAAAAGATTCTGTTCATTGTTGAATTCTGTTTATCAGAAATGTACTAGTGATTAAAGTAAAATACAAAGTGTTTCTGATATTCAAAATGTTTTGGACATATGTTCTGGTTGTACTCAATTTACGCAGAATATTCAGCAAGATTGTCAGGAAGATGAAGGTATAGATATTGAAAACCTTTTGGCCTTTCTTATAAATGGCAACATGACTGTCAAAATTGTTTGTTTACATGTAGCACTGACAAAGACACTGAGAGATTCATATATTTGACTTTACCTGACTGAATCAGTGTCTTTGAACAATCTAATTAGAGAAGCAAGTCAAAACATGGAGTCAATGTAAATCAGAAATGTCATCAACATTACTTATACAAAGATATGGTCAGTAAGTTATTTTAAGGCTGCAACGTTGTAGAGCTGATGGAAGAAAATTGAAAACTTTAATAAAAAATGTAGCTGGTCAATGTTCAATATCAGCAAGAACTTTTGTAGCTGTTGCTATTATTTTTCATGATGGACCTTCTACCACAGCTGGACATTACATTGTTTATTTAAAATGTCTGAAAGGTAGGATACATTGTAATGATACTCAATTAGTTTTAAAGCAACGTTTGCCCAAAGAGTTACCAAATTCTTACTTAATATTTTTAAAGGCAACATTTTAAGATCAAAATTTACCCTTTAGGATTACTGCTGTTAAGGTAGATTAGTCTGGTTTTATAGAGTATTTTGTAAGTGAGGGTAAGGAGCTTTAAGGTGATCCTTTTGTTGATATTGAGGCAGTGTAGATGTATCAGATGGTGGATGTTATGGGTGCAGCCGGGGACATTGATGATCACTCACATGGAGGTCTTTTGGATTTTTTGTAGGTGTTGTAGGTGTTTACCTGCAATTCATCTGTAGAGTGTTTTGCCACAGTGTAGTCTTCTGCTGATGAGGGCCTGTGTCACTGTTCTTCTTTTGGTTAGGATACACTTGTAAATGTTGCGGAGCATGTGCAGGGTGTTATAGCAGTACGAGGAGACGGTGTAGACTTCGTTACACACGGAGAGGGAGGAGTTGAGGTTGAATCCTATGTTGTGGACATGGTTGGTAGGTGTTAGTACTGTTCACAGTGCAGTCAGGTAGCAGGAGTTGTCTGAGGCTGAGGGGGTGAGTCTGAGGATGAGTACCTTCCTCTTGTGCCAGTTTGTGTTTACAGGGCTGCTCTTTATTTAGTTGGTGACGTCCTTCATTGTGTCGTGGAGGTTGCTTTTGGTGGTATGTGGCTTCTTGGTGAGAAAGAGGATGAGGTGGGAGTTCTTTGTGTAGGAGATGTTGTTGAAGTTGTGATGCTGGGCTACATGCGTCAGGGTGGCCATGTAGATGTTGAACAGCGTCAGACTGATGGATGAGTCCTGGGGGACCCTTAGATGATGTTGGTGTTTTTGGATCAGAAGGCTGGGAGGCGGACGTTCAGGATTACTATTGTACAACTTCCAAACAAAGGACTTGATGCATACTATTTGGCCGTAAGGAAAAGTGTGTGAAACCAATAAGGAGTTTTTACTGTGTAGTTTGTCAGCATATATTTATAAGTAACATTATTTAAAGTGTAATAAAATTAATCATAATGTTTTGTTATTTTATGATTGTTTCAGATGTGTCATATTTACGTAAGACATTTCTCTTAGAAAAAACATTTAAGATATGTTTTATTTCTATTTTTTATATTGTTATTGAAAATGTTGACTGAGTTTTTTAAGATATCCTTATGGATTGTCTTTTTTTTGGCGCTGTTATGTGATAAGTACTATTGAACTCACTGTTTATAGATAAGTTCAATATATTCTGAGAACAGCAAAAAAGGCAAATGAAATGTTTTACAAATTATTTTGTGTTGTAAAATATATATTGTAACTATGTTTTTTTGTATCTTCCACAGGTGATAATTTTATAATATATAATTTTTTTATTATGTATTATGCTTAAGGGAAGTACAAGTAACTGATTCAGCCGCGGCCCGTGGAGGGAGTTGTGGTGCGGTAGGCAGGTGGGGAGTGGGAGCGGCAGGGTGGGGGGTTATAAACAGCGGAATCTGGATGATTGCAGGTAAGTAAACAGTTAAATTATTAAAATGAATTTCGTATCCTGCACCCTGCATCGCAAAATGCGATTCAGGGCACGAAACGAAGAGGCATATTATCAACAAAAGCTGATACATTATTGCAGCTTTTATCGGCAGGAAACTGCTGATAATCCGGTGATAATGGGCTTGATAATAGGGCCTTGGGAATTCCCATAGCAGCCCAGGTTCTGATGTTAACTTGGGCTGTTATGGGAATTCACAAGGGCCTGTTATCAAGCCCTTTATCGCTGCTTTATCAGCAGTTTTCCTGCTGATTAAAGCGGCGATAATCTAATATGCCCCATAGTTTTAGCACGCATGCTTTTACAAGTACTATCCATTTACCATGCATAATCTTAATAACGTCTTTGTGTTGACGAACACGCGTTGTAATGCCTGTGGCTTACGTCCTTGAAATTAGTTTATAGGTATACATGTGACCAAGTCTGATAACGTCAGAGTTTAAGGACAAACACTGTGGTGGCCGTGCCTCGAAATCTCGTCGATCACAAAGAAAATACGAACACGATAAAATGAAAGTAACAGATATAATGAAAATAACGGTGAGAAAGTACTAAAATAGCGCAGGACGGAGTACGTGATCAACATTTGGCGCCTCAGCACTACGTTCCAAATAAATCTAGATAAAATACGATCACTAATATATTACAAAAGTACAGCAGCGGATCACACATGACCCGGAAAACAAAGTGGCACATTTAATACCTGGAATAAAGAAAGGTTTGTTTGTTGAACTTGAAGAAAAAGAAAAAAACGTGGGCTTCAAACAAGGCTGCGCATGCGTAGAGAGTACAACTGCTACACAAAAAAAAGGAAAGTTTTACATACTATCATAGAAATTAAGGAACAAAAGGCGATACATTACCACCGCTTTTATCACCAGTAACTGCCGATAAAGCGGAGAAAATGGGCTTGATAATAGGCCCTTGTAAATTCCCATAGCAGCCCAGGTTCTGGTATTAACATGGGCTGCTATTGCAATTCACAAGGCCATATTATAAAGACCATTATCACTGCTTTATCGGCAGTCTCCTGCCGATAAAAGCGGCGATAATGTATCGCCTTTTGTTGATAATATGGCCCATTGCTCTTTTTTTGACCAGTAAACTTAGGTGCATATTATCAAAGACCGGTGTAAAAATTATCGCTGTTTTATTGCAGGAAACTGCGGATAAAACGGCGATAATGACCTTGATAATACAGCCTTGTTATTTCCCATAGAAACCCATGTTAACACCAGAAGAAGGGCTTCTATGGGAATTAACAAGGACGTATAATTTGCCCCCCTGGACCTAATGAATAAACGGACTTCTAGTTTTTTTCCCCACCTCTTCCACCGCGTATGAGTACTGGAGTACCCCGCGATTTTTTATTTTAAAAAAATATTAATAATTGAGCCTAAAGACCCATGTACCACCCCCTGACCGACACTATATGATCAGAATGTATCTACCCTGCCCCCTTTCCTTATTTCTCAACTTTTTTTTACTGTTTTCTTGTGAATCGGCTCTCGCGACAAATAAGATGGCTGCCAACACTTCCTGGTTTGGAGTATTTACAGCCAATCAACATCCAGCTCCTGCTCGTAATTGTACAGATTTCCGTACACGTAATCCGCAATTTTTCTTTATAAAAAAAAAAAGAGCCTAAACATACATGTACGACCCCCTGAACAAGCCTAGAGGTTCAGAATGTTTCTAGCCTGCCCCTTTCCCTTATTTCTCAACTTTGTTTTACTGTTTTCTTGTGACTCGGCTCTACCGAGGACCAAGATGGCCACCAACACTTCCTGATTTCGAGTGTTGACAGACAGTTCACAGCCAATCAGCATGCAGCTCGCTCTCGTAATTGAACAGATTTCCGTACGCGTGCTGAACTCCGTCTCTAGATATCTAGAATTTACTTGCAATTTTCTCAGAAACTACTGAACGGATTTACACCATTTAACAAAAAGCACAATCTGCGAACAGAACTCTACCTCTCTGCCAAATTTTGTGTAATTCCGTTCAGCCGTTCGGGCTGTAGCCCTGGCTAAAGGTCCCTATGAAAAATTGCATGGGGAAAACACGTTTTGGGACCCCCTTTTTTCTCGTCCCCCACTTGACGAATCACCCCCAAACTTTCAGGGAAGGAGCGGAACCAAGCAGGCCATTTTCTTGGAGAAATTCATGAAGAAACGTATGCGTAACCCCTCCCTGCATGTATTTCCGGGAAAGCACGAGATTGCGCCGCTTTTGTGACTTTGCCGTATTTTCGAAGTTTGAAATATTGCTATTGAAAGTTACAATACCAAATTGGAATAAAGTGTTTTACTAATATCCCTTTCAAAATATTATATACCCATTTATTTAAAGTCTATAATTATATATATTTTTTTTTACGGGTGCGCTATGTGTAAGCAACGGTTGCGCGCACCGTACGCGACTTCATGTCAGCAGGAAAAAAAAGAATCTGATTGGTTTAAATAATTTTCATTCTGTAAGAGGAAGGATCCATCCTTGTGATATTCCTCTTATTCCTTGGCTTTGTTAGTGACAAGACGTGCGCTTTATAACTCAGATCATTTTTAAAATTGTGTGTGTTTCTGATTTTTTTTTCAACACTATAGCCTCTAGTCAGCAAGATATCAACCCCTTGGATGTGAAGGAAGAAGAAATTATTGAACCAGTGCAGAAGAAGAAGGAAAGTATTGTATGTACCTTCTTCTCAGCACCAGAGGGTGAGAAAAAAGTGAACGCCCATGAGGTCACTTGCACAATCTGCCAACGCATTTTATCCAGAGGTTCAGAAACAAATACTCATGCGAAACCGGCAGCATGAAAAAGCACATGGAAACTCTGCACCTGGTTCACCTGGCTAGAGAGGATAGGAGGAGAGAACTTAATGAGGCGGCACAACAAGACCCAAACACCCCTTTGCAGCAAGTTCCTCCAGCACCAAGGCCCCACATCATCCCTGAACTTTTTGAAGTGGCGATCAGCTGTAAGAAGTGTGAGACCAAACTCTGTATTGCAGAACAATGCCTCGATGTTGTTACAGCTGCCATATAAGCAAATAAGTGTTCATTTTTTCTATAATGTGCTTTTCTTTTTGTGAAACAGCTTGTTTGCTGTTTTTAATTTTATGTTCTTAAAAAAATCAAAAACACACAAAAAAAGAAAAAAGTTAAAAAACATAAAAGAAAATTTACTTTTTTCAAAAAAGGAAAGAAAACATTTTTTGCATCTATTGGTTAAAAAATGAAAAATTACTTGAGTGATTGCATGAGAGCAAGAACACTGTGGGTGATTGGAAATGTTGAAGGGTACTGCGTTGTTATTTTATGAATGTTTGGGTTGTGGTGGTATGATTGAATGAGTGTATGGATAATGGTTGGGTGATTGGAAGAGTGTATGGGTAGTACCTGGGGACTGCATGGGCGGTGCACAGGGGTCATTGGATGAGTACATGGGTGCTGACTCAAATTAGGCAGATTTATTCCAGGCAATATTTAAACGTTTGCTTCCTATGTGACCCGTAGGTATTCCAATGTTTTTAGACCTGTTTTTCTTCCTCCTCTTGACTTCATTCTGCCTTCAGCTACTTGCCCTTTTGTTTAAGAAATGTTACTTCTTTTGACAACAAATATCTTTATAGGTAATGGTATATTTTGCTAGGCTATTTTCGAGTTAAGGTTTTCGGCTCAGTTAGGTACATTGAGCTGAGTCGCCAATTGAAGTAGCTTTAACGGTTATGCTTGCCTCTTGTTTCAGTTTTTTCAGCTAAAACCTTGAGGTATTTATTTGTGGTTGATTTCCATGGTAATCAACCATTAACATTAAGAACTACAGACCACACTCTAGTGCTGCTAATCCTGGAAGGCACTTCCACTTCTATGACATCTCAATCAATCAATCAATCAATCAATCAATCAATCAATCACTAGCATTTGTAGAGCGCGATAATCACCCGGAGGGTCTCAAGGTGCTGGGGGAGGGGGGGTGCGCTACTGCGTGAACAGCCAGGTCTTGAGCTGCTTCCTGAAGAGAAGGTGGAGAAGGTGGTCTCCACATCTCCACTTCCCTCCCTCCTTCCTCCTCGTGTATTCCTCTCTGAACCTTTCTCTGGCGGATTTCCACATCCTTAATAATCATCCTTGACTGTAGCCTGAATTGTTTAACGTGAATTAGTATTGTATGTAGCCATCACGTGACGAGCCTTAAGATTATAATACTAATCAAAATGTCAACAGACATATCAGTGCTGTTCTCTAACCTGTCAACCCACAAATTCCCCACTCTCCTCATGCAGGGACGGCTTCAGCCGGCTGCTTTTAGTGTGTATTTTGGAGTTTGGCAAGCTATGCTCGCTGACCTCGGTTTCACAGAGCAGAGCAGCAGTGCAGCAGATAACTTTTATTTATGCGGACGATGCTTCACAATGCGCTGCAGATTTATTCAGTCCACCCAGGCACTAATTAGAGATGAGCCTCTGCTAAAGATGCAGCGCTTCCCTAATGGAACATAACTGTGGGTTGCCTGAAGATTACTCAACCGTAATGACATGTTTAGTTATGCTTTTTTCTTACTAATGCACTCTTTTGGAAGAGGGACGACGCCTAGAAAGGAACACTCGCCTTTTTAAAGGAGCTCAATTAATTTCTCAGCTGAGTGCTTTTCAATTTAGACTATTTTTCCAGACGCGCGCAATCTTTTAATTGAGGGCGAGGTTCCCCACAATCACAGTAAAGGTGCTGGTAATCATTTTAATAATGTAAAGTGGCAGTCTGATTATTTCTATTCTAGACCCTCTATAAAGTCGGAAGTGGAGGGAACGGCCAGCTCACGTACTTGATGTGGCGGGAGTGCCGCACTGTGACGTTTTCAGTGCAGTGTTTACGAGCAAAAGTCAGAGTCATCATACGCAATAGTTATCAGCACTGTGAAAGCATATCCACCATTTCTATGTTCCAAAAGTCCACCCTTTGTGTCTTATTCGTAGAAATATTTCAGAAGAGACGTAGGGGCAGATTTATGTTAACTGGCGCATCACGAGGGATGCGCCAGTTAACATGCGCCACAGTGCGCCACAGCTACGCCACCCATGGTGCGCCACATTTATGATGCGGCGCACCATGGGGCAAAAACGGCACAGATGCGTCACGCATCTGTGCCGTAAAAGTGACGCATTGCTGGAGTGTGTCGCAAGCGCGACGCAGCTCCAGCAAGGCTCGGGGGTGCCCTATCTGACCAATGCTGCGTCAAGCCTTACGCCTGCTTCAAGCAGGCGTAGGGTTTTGACGCAGCATTGGCCTAAAAGTGACTGAGTGAAATCTTATAGATTTCACTCAGCCACTTTTGCGAGGCGCACCTGCCCCGGAACGCCCACCCTGCGCCGGAACGCCCACAAGCGGCGCAGGGCTTTACAACGTGACGCATCTGCCTAGATGCGTCACATTGTAAATCGGTCGTAGGGATGCGCCACGTTTACGCCACAGTTGCGTGACGCAAACGTGGCACATACACAACATAAATCTGCCCCTAATTGCATTGTGCTGGCACGTGGTGCATCCATTCGAATTAAACAAAAGCAGTAGCAGCACAGATAGTTTCCCTTGTACCATTCACTGAGCAAATTCCTACATTTCCAACGTTTTGGATTGTTCGTGGACCAACAATCAGCCCCATATGTAGTCAGGGAAAGAGTGAACCATAATCCTATTTACGTTTCTTGATGGCCTAATATCTAAATTGGGGTACTTCTCATCCGGGGAGTATGGTTGCTCAGCCCTTCAGTGTCAAGAATTTGCTGTGTAATGTTCCATAGATTTAACAACAAAACTAGGAATGCACTACATTTGCTCTTGTGGATGGTCATTTGTGTGACCCTGTACTGATTTCAATTCTGAATACGAGACATCATGTATTAGTGGTGTGGGCACCATCAAAGACACCTTAACCATGGGCCCATAGGCTGAAGGATTGGAAACAGTGTTAATCCTCAATGTAATGAGGCGATGTATTCCAAGGTAAGGCACAGCACAACATAACAACAATACAGGCAATTAAGTAATGAAAGACACAATAAGTGGGTTCCAGGGTAGAGTTGTACCATTTGGAAATATTTATTACATAAGGTCAAAGGGTACAATAATGAAATTGCACAGTGCAGGTGCATAAAGGCATGAAGGAATTTAGCAACTGAGAAATACAGAAGTATGGACAAAATAAAAAATGGCGCAAGTCCAAATAAGCAGCTTAAACATGAAAGAAATCGCGCAACATCCCTAGGAGCATCAGAAAGGTCACTGGCTCATCTGAAAGTGGAGGGCTTATATAGGAAATCATCTCATGGAATAATAATGAAAGTGGAGATTCATCCTGGTGAATTCAATCTTCCGCAACTCAAAAGCACCATAAATTAGAGTGTTATACTACCTTACCACCTAAGCACTATCCAACTACATGAATATTGGAAAGGGGCGACCATTCGGTCCCCCCGAACGTATGGTGGAGTACCACGATCCCCCCGGGAAGCCATCTTGGGCGGGAGGCGAGTCTCAGCTGGTATGCCCAAAGCGGCGTAGCCGGGGCGCGCCTTTTCCCGCCCTGGAGTGGGTTGTCCTAGACACTGATGCGGCCGGCCACGCCCTCGGAGGCAGGCGGGGGCGGGTTTACGCCCGCCCGAAGACGGATAAAAGGAGCAACAAGCCAAGAAAGCATCCTCTTGTTCCTGTGCTCTGAAGCTGCACCTCCCCGCTGCACGTGAGCTCGAGACGGAACGAAGAGCCAATTTTGAGCGTTGTAATCTTTCTTTTTGTTTTACAGATATCTTCGTTTGAGAATGCCAGGCAAGAAGGTTGGAAAGCGGGTCGGTACCGATCAGATGCTCCGCATGCTCATAAAGGAGGTAGCCGATTTGAAGAAGCAGATGGCGGCTAAGAACGGGGAGGGAGGACCGAAGCGAGTCATCGGACCAGCTTTGCCAGGAGTAGTCCCTGGTGGGGGAGGCAAGAGGTCCAAAAGGGGGGCACTTGGGGGGGAAACACCGGTTCCCGATACCCCACTTGAGGAGACAACCCCGGTTCCGAAGGAGGGGCATCCGATCCCCGTGACCGGGGAAGATATGCCTCCCGAGTTAGCGGCACAATTAGCAGCGTGGTTGGGAAAGGATAGTGAGGGCACCACGGCTGACGACGCCCGGGCAGTAATGAGACAACTGTGGGAATCTAGAGAGGCTGCGAAGGCACCATCTTCTGTTACCCCGCCAGTTCCGGCGGCGGAAAATGCAACAGGCCCAAGTTCGGCGGCAAATGCAGCATCTGGTTCAGGTAAGCGGCCATTGCCGATCGCGGGGGAGGGGTCTGTACCTTCACGAAGGGAGAAGGTGGCTCAGCATGTTCCCCTGGAAATTAAGGAAAAGATTTGGGCGAATAAGTATGTGAACATTTTTTCTTTGCTTACCGACCATTACGAGATGGAGCATGTTAAGAGCCAAAAGGAGCTCATGCATCCGGGTGTTTGGCGCGCAAAAATGGCCGCCTTTAAGGTTGATGAGAACATAGGTACTTGGGGCAGAGCGTGGGGCATTTTTACCTCCATCATGGGCGAGCGCAGGCCCGAGTTGCTGACCGAGTTGCCTATTTATCAGTCACGTATCATGGAGTATTCCGTATCGTACGGGGGCAATCAGTGGTTCTGTTATGACAATATTTTTAGAAAAGCTAAGGAGCACGACCCAGTTCTGACTTGGGATTGTTTCGACTCCGTTTCATGGCAAAAAATGGAGAGTTCAGGAATGTTAAAAGTGCCATTGTCAGGGAGTAACAAGGGGTGAATCTTCCCGCCAATCCTCTGGGACACCCTTTCGGACGGGTGCAGGTAACGAGTACCACTCGAAGCCGAGTGGCAACGCAGGTAAAAGGGGGATTTGTTGGAATTTTAACAGGGGAAAATGTACGAGGCCCCAGGGGTCTTGCAAGTTCAGACATGAATGTGGGGGGTGTGGGCAGCCATCCCATCCTGAGTACATGTGCAGAGCCAAAACGGGTGATAACGGTGGTAGGGGAAGCGCCAAACAGGTCTGAAATAGTCCGAGGGGCGCCTTTACCTACTCCGATTGATACCATGGCAATGATTCCTTGGCTCAACGAATACCCGGATCATGCTTCCGCTGGGGTGTTGCGAGACGGGTTTTCATATGGTTTCCGCATCCCAGTGGGGGATTTTCAGGGTGTAGCAAACTGTAAGAATCAACTGTTGGTCTTGCAGCATACGGCGGTGGTACAGGTAAAGATTGGGAAGGAGGTGACTCGAGGTCGTGTCGCCGGTCCATTTGATTTGCCACCGGTTGCTAACTTTGTTTGTTCCCCTCTAGGGGTGGTCCCCAAGAAGGACCCGGGTGAGTTTCGGCTGATACATAACTTGTCTGCCCCACGTGGTCTTTCCGTGAATGAAGCAATAGACCCGGAAGTGTGTTCGGTGCGGTACGCATCTTTCGATGAGGCCGTTGCCATGTTGAATCGCCTGGGGCCCGGGGCGCCGATGGCAAAATCAGACATCGAGTCAGCGTTCCGGTTGCTCCCGGTGCACCCAGACGATCAGCGTCTCCTTGGTTTTATGTTTCAGGGTCGCTATTACATGGATAGATGTATGCCAATGGGGTGCTCGATATCCTGTGCCTATTTGGAAAAGTTCAGTTGTTTTCTGCAATGGGTATTCACAAGGAAGACGGGTTTTCAGCATGTTATGCATTATCTCGATGACTTTCTGTTTTTGGGGGCAGCCGGGGATCCTGAGTGTGGACAGGCCTTACATGAATTTTGTGTCCTAATGAATCAATTCGGTGTGCCATTGGCGCCAGGTAAGACTGTGGGTCCCTCAACTTTGCTCGAGTTTCTGGGGATCGAGCTCGACTCGGAAGAAGGTTGTTTTAGATTACCCAGGGAAAAAGTGTTAAAATTCAGGACATCCCTTGAAACATGTATTCGTGCGACAAAAGTAAACCTGCATCAATTGCAACAGGTGGTGGGTCAGTTGAATTTTGCCCTGAGAGTAATGCCAATGGCAGGCCTCTTTTCCCGCTCGATTGCACAAGCCATGGTCGGCCTGAAGGAAGGACATCACCGCACGAGGCTCTCGGCAGAGGTTCGCCAGGACATGCGCATTTGGTTGGCATTCTTGGTGGATTTCAATGGTCGAATTGTCTGGAACAAACCGGCGGTGTCCTCCGAGGAGCTGGGGCTTTGGACAGATTCGGCGGGGAGTGTAGGTTTTGGTGCCATATTTGGTACACAATGGTCGGCTCAAAAATGGCCGTCATGGTGGCACGAGTGCGGGCTGACGAGTAACATTGCTTTCCTTGAACTCTTCCCTATTTTGGTGGCCTTGAAAACATGGCCGGAGGGGTTTCGGGATCACTCTGTGGTGTTCTGGTCTGATAACATGACTGTGGTTGAGTGTATCAATAGTCAGGCAGCACGTTGCAAATGGATTCTGAGACTGCTCAAAGAAATTGTGTTATTGTGTATGCAGTTGAATGTGCTCTTTAGGGCAAGACATGTCCCGGGGGTACTGAACCAAGCGGCTGATGCGCTTTCTCGTTTCCGTATGCAGGCCTTCTGGGGTTTTCTGCCCACAGCGGACCTGGTGGCAGCACCCTTTCCCGAAGCTCTCTGGTCTCTCGGTGCCCCGAACTACAAAACCTCGTGGGAGAGAGTTTAGCACCCAGGACAAGGAAGGCATATGAAGGGGCGTTCCGTTCCTATTTGTCCTTTTTGGGTTCTGCTGGGGGGGAGCTTTGGGGACAGGAAGAGCTTGTCGTAAAATTTCTGCTGTCTTTACATCAGGCAGGCAAATCAGTAGCTACGGCTCAGAGGCATCGGGCCGCCATTTCCTTTATGGCAAGGGCTCATGGGATCCAGGACCCGACAGCGTCTTTTGTGGTGCAGAAAGCGCTACGTGGGTGGCAACGCCTTGAGGGTCGCAGAGTAGATGAGAGACACCCGATAGGTCTGGATAGGTTGACCCTGTTATTGTCCGTACTCCCGGCAACGTGTTCATCCCAGTACGAAGCAGTGTTATTCCGAGCTGCATTTGCGCTAGCATTCCATGGGGCTATGCAGGTGAGCGAATTAGTGGCAAGGAACAAGCAGGATACGATGGGGGGACTGTGCCGGGAGCACATTCAGGTCAGGGGGGGGACGATGACAGTCTCGTTTGTTAGGTCCAAAACCGATCAGGGTGCAAGTGGGGACTGCATAATCATTCAGAGGATCCCCGGGTCTTCCATGTGCCCTGTGGTGTGCGTAGAGGAATATTTAGCACAGAGGGTGGCATCATGGGGGGGGACCTTGTTGAGACACGCTGACGCCACCCCACTGACGAGGTTTCAGTTCCAGCGGGTGCTTGCGATGTCGATTTCGGCCGCGGGCTTGAACCCCGGCGAGTTCGGGACCCATTCCTTTCGGATAGGGGCTGCTACTGAGGCTACAGCCAGGGGTCTGAGTGTAGAGGAAGTAAAACGTTTGGGGCGTTGGTCCTCGAACTGTTATAAAAGGTATGTGCTGTTGCACATGTTGTGAAGCTGTAATAATGTACTCACGCTTCTTGTTTTTGTTTGGTTTTCAGTTGCGCAAGCTTACGAGGCGGGGCGGACTGTGCAGTCGACCCGACACCTGGGGACCAGCGGTCACACATCACCGGCTGCGAAAAAGAAGGTGTGGGTCGTGGGCCACTCATACGTGAGGCGTGCCGCGGACGTATTCAAAGCAGGTGACATGATTCACGTGGCTGGGGAATACGGGTACAGGGTGTCCTTCTACGGAAAGGGCGGGCTCTGTATTGACCAGTTTCAATCCTTTTTCGAGGGTTTGTTAGGGCGGACAAGGTCACCGCCGTCTATAATCATAGTCCATCTTGGGGGCAACGATTTGGTGGCCACTGGTAGACGACTTCTTCTTGAGGCAATGCTTTCCACAGTAAGTTGGTTGGCAAGAAGAGTTCCAGGGTGCACAATTGCATGGTCCCATATGATCCCACGGAAAGTGTGGCGGGGGGCTATTTCGGTTTCTGCTCTGAATCATTCAGTAAAGAAAATAAATAACAAATTGAGTAGATTGTTTCGTTCAAGTACACCGCATTCTGTTTCGCATGGCTGTATCAAAGGGGACAGTATGTATTTGGGGGATGGGGTTCATTTGTCCCGGGTGGGGAATGAGTTACTCATAGGAGACCTCATAGCTTGGCTAAAGAGTTTAAAACATGACCTTTAGGCAGGAGTTGTGGTGGGGGGTCCGGATAGCCGGTCAACTATCCGGCCTGTGGCGGTAAGGTCATGATCGGTGAGCAGTAATTGGAAGATCCCTATGGGGGGGCGTCACCCATTACGGATGGGAGCGCTCGGGGGAGGTGGCCATTGGCCCCTCAACGGGGAGGCGGTCCCTTCTAAGGATAGGCCGCCGGAAGGAAAGGAAAGGTGGTCAAGGCCCCTTCCTGGATAGGAGGGGCTACGGGCCCTCCTGGGGAATTTCCCGGGGCCAGGACATCTGCGACGGCAGATGGGGTAAGTTGTGTGGGGTTCGGGAGGGGGTTTATGCTACCTTTTAGACACCTCACACGAGTCCTCGGACGACCGTTAAATGGCGTCGAGTTCATTGGGGCCCCCGTCAAGTCCAAGGGAAATTGGTAGATGCACTTGAGGTACGCCTCTGTGCGGTCGCTCCCCTCACAAGTGAGGGGGGGTATTTCTGGTTTAGGGATCTGACACCGGTTACGACCTTGCCGTTGGCCCTTAACGTTAGGATGTACAATTTCAAGTCAAATGTTTTGTAGGATGTTAGTTCGGCTAGGAGAACCTTTGTATTAGAGATCTGTTAAGGTTAGCCAAACATCGTAATGTGGAAATGAAATTGTACATAATATGAAACTTTTATTTTAATGTTTTTGATTTTGTTTCATATTTTAATAAATACGGCCGGGAGGGTCACTCCCTCCCGCCTTCCAAAAGTTCAGAACCGTTTCCGGTTTCCCATCCTTGGGGATTGTGTTGAGAGGGGGTGGCGGGTATCTCTGCCATATGGAAAGGGGCGACCATTCGGTCCCCCCGAACGTATGGTGGAGTACCACGATCCCCCCGGGAAGCCATCTTGGGCGGGAGGCGAGTCTCGGCAGGTATGCCCAAAGCGGCGTAGCCGGGGCGCGCCTTTTCCCGCCCTGGAGTGGGTTTTCCTAGACACTGACGCGGCCGGCCACGCCCTCGGAGGCAGGCGGGGGCGGGTTTACGCCCGCCCGAAGACGGATAAAAGGAGCAACAAGCCAAGAAAGCATCCTCTTGTTCCTGTGCTCTGAAGCTGCACCTCCCCGCTGCACGTGAGCTCGAGACGGAACGAAGAGCCAATTTTGACCCACCCACCAGCCCCTGAGGACAGCTAGTTGTTTTGAATAAAGTTTTGATGTGGTAACTCTATTTCTTGCAGGTTGTGATGATTGTCGTGATATTTTGAGTATGCAATAAAGAATGGTCATTTTCAGTATGTTTTTCAAATAAAGTAATTCTGCACTAGTGTTGATCAGTAATCATGCTTGTAATAGTTATGGTTGTTTTGTAATTTAGTAATTTAGGTAAATTGTCGTATTTATTTTGGTCGGGCGGTAAGGTCATGATCGGTGAGCAGTAATTGGAAGATCCCTATGGGGGGGCGTCACCCATTACGGATGGGAGCGCTCGGGGGAGGTGGCCATTGGCCCCTCAACGGGGAGGCGGTCCTTTCTAAGGATAGGCCGCCGGAAGGAAAGGAAAGGTGGTCAAGGCCCCTTCCTGGATAGGAGGGGCTACGGGCCCTCCTGGGGAATTTCCCGGGGCCAGGACATCTGCGACGGCAGATGGGGTAAGTTGTGTGGGGTTCGGGAGGGGGTTTACGCTACCTTTTAGACACCTCACACGAGTCCTCGGACGACCGTTAAATGGCATCGAGTTCATTGGGGCCCCCGTCAAGTCCAAGGGAAATTGGTAGATGCACTTGAGGTACGCCTCTGTGCGGTCGCTCCCCTCACAAGTGAGGGGGGTATTTCTGGTTTAGGGATCTGACACCGGTTAGGACCTTGCCGTTGGCCCTTAACGTTAGGATGTACAATTTCAAGTCAAATGTTTTGTAGGATGTTAGTTCGGCTAGGAGAACCTTTGTATTAGAGATCTGTTAAGGTTAGCCAAACATCATAATGTGGAAATGAAATTGTACATAATATGAAACTGTTATTTTAATGTTTTTGATTTTGTTTCATATTTTAATAAATACGGCCGGGAGGGTCACTCCCTCCCGCCTTCCAAAAGTTCAGAACCGTTTCCGGTTTCCCATCCTTGGGGATTTTGTTGAGAGGGGGTGGCGGGTATCTCAGCCATATGATTCAGCCAGAGGGGGCTGAAATCATCCGTGATGGCAGAACAAGCTAATTACAAAATAACATTGAGCTATGAATGCAAAACAGCATGCAGGCAGAAGAAACCATGAATATTATAACATTACTGAACCTAAGTTAAAAATCTTCTTTGAGATCAATGTAATTTAGGAATAAGCAAACATGACTTTGCTTGACTGCGTGTAGCAGAAATAATAAACTGGGAACGTCCATTCTAAACAATATGCTATCAGGGTCCGATTGAGGTCTAGTTAGCATATGCTGTATTTTAACAGGTCATAGCAAAATTGTTTCAAATGCATTAGCATCATGTAATTTAGAGTGTAGATCCGTATTCTGCATGTTGTTAATAGTACACAATGTATATTTATGCACAAAATCTCGTTTAGCAGCCATCAGTTTGGACAGTATACTGCTTTGCCTGAATTTTTCCCTGTTTGTCTGTGTTCTGATGGCTTGGTACCCAGGCCTTTCCCAAGCTTACACTACTGGAAGTAAAGAAAATATGTCCGGACCCAAAACCTATCTGCATTATTGCTTTTGTAACCGTAGGCGTTGCCCTAAAAAAGGTTTATGCTGAAAAATACAGAATTTACTAAGCAGTGCTGATTGCATTTTTTTCAAGCCCCTGTCTGAATACCTACTAGGAGTCAACTGGACAGATAAATATTGTACCACTAATTCATCTTTGAGGCTTCTCGACATTAACTCAATGATGCTGCTGAGTGATTCTGTAACTGCACTGTTTTATTAGCCACATAAGTCATGAGATCAGTTTTTAACTGATTACTGTGTCAAGGGCTGATTAGGGTTGTACTACTGAATATCAATGACAGGAATATTGTTATAACCTAATATTGTGGACAAAATATTGATAACCCAAATAATGACAGGTAATAACTTATTACAATTCAGTCTTGACTTCATAATACCTGCTGTCAGAGATAGCAACCTATTTATTTATTTATTTTATTTTAATTTTTATAGCGCATTATCACCCCAAGGTCTCTAAGCGCTTGTACAAAAAGAAAAACCAGCTCTACAAAAACAGGTGGCAGACTTACAACACCCCCCATGCTTCCCGGAAGATTATGGTTTTTAGCAAACGGTGAAATGGCAAAAGATTTGACTCCTTACGGAGATTTGTTGGTAATTTGTTCCAGGCTAGTGGAAGCAAAGTGGAAAAAGCACGCCCGCCCAAGGTGGACAGGCAGAAACGTGGACTGACCAAGAGAGTGGCTTCAGTGGAAAGGTAGGGGAAACCTAGGGGAAAGGTAAGTTAGGTAAGGGTCATAAAGTTCCTGTTTAAAGAGTGAAAAGCCAAATGTTGTTTTTCTTACTTATGCTCTGTTTTTCTCACTGTAAATTGACAAGAAACAAAAAGATATTGATGGTAACATGTTTATGTCTGCCACTCCAAGGATAATTAATGAAAAGTTAGAATCTTTCTGCACATTTCTACTGCACCTTTTTTTTTTAAAGAAAACAAAAACTAACATGTAGTAAACTGCTTTCAACATCTTTTTGCAGAAAATATCTAACAACTTGTTAGATGCATTTAATTTTGCACTAGGTATTCAAATGTGCTCTCTCTTTCATATCAAAAAGTTACGCACCATGGATTTGAGTAGTTTGTGCTACAGGCGGAGTCTGGTCCAGGTTTTCGAGATTGCTGATGCTGCACTCAAGCAGAGTCAAAGACGGTAGAGGAAGGAACCGTGCTTTGCTGCCTCCATCAAAAAAACTTCACCCGCTGAGTCACTGCTGAGTCCCGCTGAGCCCCATAAAGTCCCCCCCGTAAGCCCCTGCTCAGACCTCCCGAGACCGCCTGTGTCCCGACGGCCTTCTAACCATCGCAGCTTGTGGCCTATCAGATGCAGCCTGCGACCCGGCCCTGAGAGCCCTGCTTGCCCCATCACTGCCTTACTTCTGCTCTTGTACTTTGCCTTTCTCTTCATCAGCCCTGCCCCGCCCGCTGTCCCGGTGCTTGAAGTTCTTGGAGTTACGTGTCTGGGGCTGGGGATTGAGCAATTTCACTGCAGCAAGGGTTGTGGTGCGGTCCGCTGCAGAGTTGAGTCTGCACCAGTACCAGGGAGAGGCCTGCTGACTTTACAAACGGCCATTCACGTCCTCCGGCAGGGAGGCAACCACAGAGGGGGGAATTTCCTCCAGCATCACTCATGCACCACTCACCCCATACCCATCCCAGCCTGGTGCGGTTGAGGAGGTGGTGTTAGCGCCCCAAAAAGTCAGCAATACATTACGGCAGGGTGAAGAAGACACCAGGAGAGAAGGTCATCGCCCTTAAGGGACTCTCTAAAAGGAAAAAAGTCAGGAAAACAACAAATGTGAACAAGGCACACTGCACTCTCCAGAACCCATTAATCTAGCTTCCTTGTTTGACAAAGTGAAGTCAAACAAAAAAAAGCACAAAATTCAAGATTTCAATTTTTAAAGGATCACGGATTATCTCTTAGTGCAACTCCCGGAGAAATATGGGGCCCGATGACTCCGCTGGCACCCTTAAAAAACCCATTGCGGAGAGACCCAAAGAGGACGATGAACTTCAAACAATTACTCTGGTGAAACCGAACCCACACTTTATTGAGAATCGTAACCCTCTCACAAAGAGTGAACTATTATAGGAACAAGACAATAGTAATCCAACTAGGGGAACACTAATACAAAATACCATTACAACAACAGCAACAGCACATGTGGCATCGAAAAATACTAATATTAAAACAGAGCATCAAGAGCTTCCACTCGCCCCTAGTATAACCAAGGGAGAAATTACGCCAGGTGGTCTAGTTATAATCCGAAAGACTCAAGATCTTAATATCACAACGAGTCTCACTTCCCAAGCTATTAAGCAAGATTCAACAATTAGCTCACAATGCCTACAATCAAGTACTGAAGATCTTGCACACCTATGGCTAAACCCATGTCTTTCCCTTGCTAACATGGATGAGTCTCAGGCAAATAAATCCTCAGTAGACACAGAGGAGATAAGTGAGGAGGCCCAAAGAAGTGAATAAGTGGAGAATAAATTATTTAGTACTTGTCTCAGCAGTGGACAATGCAGGATAACAGATGTCAGAGTCAATTCATCACCAAAACAAATAGAGAGATCTGGCAGAACTCCCATAAAAGGGGTAAACATCAACAATAGCAATACTGCTGGGCAAACCGAATTCATTACAGCACTACTGCAAGCGTTGCAAACATCAACAGCAACTTTGATAATGCAATCAGACAACCTGGATATACAAACATATTTAATGAACTTCATTGCATCATACATAGCTGGAATAAACATGAAACTTGACAATTTAGCCAATCTAATTAAACGAGTACAAACAAACACAGGAACCAGCCTGTACATGTGGGCCAATCTTAGATAAATTAAGCTCATTACCAACAATGTTAGAACAGATACTCAATCTGAACAAACGCTTGATCACCCCGGCATTAAAGTCAGAGACAGCTTACATAAAACAATTTGAGGCGTCTATAAATCAGATGCAACCACAAGTATTTTCAAATTCTACACCAGAACAAAAGAATGAATCTCAAACCCCTTGGCCAAGAACGCAGAATACATGGGAACTAATAACACAATAGCACAGAATGTTACAATTGGGCAAAAAGAAATGAAGCCAACACAATCAAGAATTTAAAGAAAGAAGAAAAGGATATCAAGAAACAAAAAACCTGCCTCTGAGCCTCAGCAAGGCATTAGAGTATACTCTATCTTTTCCAAATCCAAAGCAGGTGGATCTCAAGAAGAACATCTCTCTGAAACTAGACTGGACATATCTTTACATAACTTCGCTTCTTCTACTAACGGGACAGGAGAAACGTACATTAACACAAATCAGGCTCCGAAAAAAGAATTCAAGGATCCAACCACAATGGAAAAAGAGGTTTGTACCTCAACGGGTAAACCCTCAATTAATATAGGAAATCGGGGGAAAAAAACAGGTTACTAAAGTGGCTGATGATGCGGTTAGCCATAGTCATAAGGAGTATAACAACCAGCCAACAGCCACTCCAATGAGACTGCAGTCACAAGAAAGGGAAATAGGTATAGGTAAAAACCGCACAGAGGGACATTTATTAACTACGTTAAAAGCGATTTCAAAGCTACAAACCCAGCTGAATGCCCAAAAATCGACACTGGAACCCGCAGTAAATAGGGAAATAGATAATGCAATTAATCAAATATTTACCCCTATGGAAATTACCACAAAGGTAGAGAAAGAGAAAATTACTTCTTCACCTCTACAGCAATTAAAAGAAGCGCTCGACCAATGCCCTTAAGTAGCACTTTAAAGTCCAATACCAACGCAATGCAGCTTGTTACAAGGTCAACTAAGCTTCTGTATTTCAAATCAGGGAAAATCTCCTTTGAAGAATCGTGAAGTTAAGGATATAAAAAGGGGAACAACACATCACAATGAGATATATCAACAGATAACATGAACACCAGAATATGAAACGCAGGGTAGGCACGACACTCTGAAGAGAAGCAATATTTTGAAACTTATGGCTGAAACTATGGAATTAAAGAATATACAATCGTCAGATCTCATAGCTGTCCAATTTCCTCCAGGGAACAATGAAGTAACTAAAGAACAAACATTACCCACATGGAAAATGCCAGAGCTAGCGCAAATATTAATATATAGTTTAGATACATTTTAGCCTGAGGTATACGAATATCAGCACCCACTATTCCCCGTTATCCATTTATCTTGAAAGGACTACATACACAGCAAATACATAGGAAATCAGATAAGACGGCAGATAAAGATCCTCATGGGGAGATCGATTCAAACTTAGATCAATGGAACTGGCTTCCCAGCTTACTTAGCAATAAGAGGAGTAATTGACGAAAGAACGATAGGGAAGGTTACGTTGAATCTGGTATTATACATATGTTATCCTGGAATATAGCTGGGGCAAAAGAACTACTCGAGGAGGGTTTCCCACCAAAGGAATGGGCAAATTGTGATGTAATTGCATTGCAAGAGACATGGTCGCAAGAAGATCTCCCGATAGCAGGCTTCACCCACTAAACAGTAGCAGCAGAAAAATGCAAGCAATATGGCTGTGTAATAGGCAGACTGACAATCTACATATCTATTGCTTTAAAAATTAAAACTGAACAGCTGCAATCTCCCGACCGCAACATATTAAATTCTCGGATCAATACACAGATAAAAAAAGAACGATAATATTGATGAATTACTACACATAACCGAAGTTTCGAACTAAAAAGGAAAACAATTCTCTTCTGAGCAAAATAATTTCAGGTCTACGCTGTGCTGAGCCCACATGGAGCTAATAGTGACTGGAAATTTTAATGCTAATTTGATCTTCACGCCGGATGAAGACGAAATCTTGACAGCAGATAACACATATTGGTGTGTTCAACAGCAATCTCAAGCTGGGACGAAGGCTTGTAAGGATTGACTTGGCCAGCAATTAGTAACAGATCTCGAATATCAAGGTATGCGAGTGCTCAATGGCAGGACGAAGTGTAGAACATAGAAAATTTCTCAGGGGTCTCACTGATAAAACTGGTCCTTTTAAACCAACAAAGAAGAGATTGGGACAGAAGCTGTAATATAAAAGAATGCATTTATTAACCTCAGATGAGGGAGACTACGTCACACACTACCCTCAGGAACTGCAGGAAACATTTTAAGGACTACGGAAAAGAGGGTCCTTATATATGCTTAGGTTACATTAGTCAGCATAAAACCAAGGGGAGGTCCTGGCACATGTAAGCATGCAAAATGACTAATATGGGAATACAAGAATTGCTTGCTCAACAAAGTGGGAGGAGAATTTCTTCTCCTTACATCAGCAAGAATAGACAGACAGTTCTATACTTGGAGCAGGTGCATTCTACTAGCTAGGTATCTCTAAGCATGTGCAAGGCTCTGGATTAGGGAAACAACACATGGCAAGCACATGGCTACTTAAAATGACTGCCAATTACAAAAATGGCTTTCAGCTCATGCTAACAAATCCCTGCAATCTTCAACAGAAGAAAGACCGCCCGCCGAAAAAAAAATACTATGTCCCTAGGGAACAGACAATACTTGATTTTACAATTATAACTCTTTCATTACTGCCATTGCTGGTCTGTTTTTATATAGCGTACACCACCTTAAGTGACCTCGCCTTTCAACACATCAAATTTAACTTTCACGTGGAAAGATTTCAGTCAACCAATATACCAGAGGGCCAAATCAATATAAATATTTTAAAACGTAATAAATGGACAAACAAAAATAATACAGATTGGTTCTCAATAATAAAAGATATCCTGGCTGAATTGGCAAATGAACCTATGAAAAAGATTCAAGCCTGGTCTCTTTTCCTAGGCAAACTAAAGATGAAAATAAAAGCACCCAAGGTGAAGGATAAAATATATGATCCAACTACAGATTTACCAAAAGAGATGCAAGAATTAAAAAGGGACCTAAAAAGAACACAAAGGAAGCTACAATCAAAAAATACAGAAGGGACAGCACTGGAGAAATTTCAACTATTAAGAAAACAATACAAAATGAAGATATGGGAATTCAAAAAAAGCAAAAACCGGGAGCTTTGGACCAAAGTAATTTTCAGCATAAGGCACCCAAACTCGAACAAATTTTGTCACACGATAAATCAACTGACTAGGCATCGAAACATCCCTATGTCAAATGTTCAGGAGCAGTAATGGGTCAACTTTCTTTCACAGAAATTCAAACAGATGTCACCTAACGCTCAACAGAAAAAATCAACAACATTAATTTCAAATACGTTGAAATTAATGGATGTAGGCGACTGTCAATCACTACCAATGTTTTCAATTTAATCATTTACGCGAGACCTAATCCCAGCATTAAACCACTTTGATTATATAGCAGAGGATATAGCAAACATAATAAATAAAGGCAAAATCAATGGGGCTTCGGGCCCGAACGGCATTCCGCAAGCTATCTATAAACATGCCTCTGAATACTGGAGCACACACTTAGAGAAGCTATACGCGGATGTAGAGATTACTAATCAAGTACCCGATAGCTGGCAAGGATTGATTATAACCCCCATTTATAAAGGAGGAGAAATAACTAACCCATCTAATAACAGGCTAATTGCCCTACAGGAAGTAGAAGCTAAATATTTTGCCTCATTAATTCTTAAAGATGTGGTCAACTGGTTTGGGGAACATATTCTGATCCTAATCAAGCAAACAGGTTTTAGAAAGAGGATTGGTACTATCTCGAATAACCTATCAATCACTATGATAGCAGAAACATATAACACCGAGAAACAGGACTTGCATCTGTGTTTCCTAGACTTTAAAGCTGCTTTTGACAGCATGGACCGGAAATTACTGGGGGCAAAACTAAAAGCCTGGGAAATACCTGATAGAATATTGAGGGGTTTGTTATTATTTTATAGAGATACCTGGGTTCAAGTGAAACTTGGGGATGGTGCTAGAATCTTAAGAAAAGTGTACAATACTATTGGCTTGAACCAGGGATGTGTGCTGGCCCCACATTTATTCACCTTCTTAATATCAGATCAATCTGGAAAGCTTGATAGTACCAACTCAAATTCTCCAAAATTAGGCAAATTACAACTCTCCCATCTTGTCTATGCAGACAACATTGTCCTCTTTAGCTTAATCAAAGTTGGCCTGACTAGGCTCCTAACTGAACTCTCAGATTTTCTGTCTACAAATAGGTTGAAACTCGATTTGTCCAAAACAAAAACAGTGCTCATTACCACTCGACTAGCCCCACAGCACAATATCTGGCTGGAAGGCAAAAAATTGGAGCTATAAATACTTGAGATACTACATAGATGAAGTTATCCCTACGTGACCAGAAAAATTACATGACTCAGAGAACGGGGCCTTAATATTTGCGTTTAGGTCATTGGCAAAGAAGTTGGTAGGACTATCCCTAAGGCAGCTCCTGTCGATTATTTCTACCAAAGCACTGCCAACCTTATCATATGCCATTATGGCCATGCATGGAAAAGACTCAGGGATTCTTAATAAATTAATAACAAGAATTTATAAAAAGGTTTTTGAAATTCCCATGACCGCTTCTCCTGCGCAAATGCGATTAGAATTTGGACTGATGAACGAATCGTTGGGCAGACTTTATACATACATATAGGTGTGGTATAGAATTAAGTGAAATGCAGAGGAAAATAGCCTCAACAAATTATTAAGGCTGGAATTGGAAATGCAAACAAAAATAGAAGGTCAACCAATTTTTGGCCAGTGCACTAAAGGCAACCTGTTCTACTAATCTATGGAATAAAAATATGCCTTTCTCACCATTTAAGCTGGCACTAAACAAAGCAGCAAAATTACATTTGTTCATAACAGATAAAGGCATCTTTTCTCATTGTTCTAATTCGTGGACAGTTATTAATAACAACAAAACCCTTAAACCGGCGGCCTACCTAGACTCTACGTTTTTTCTCTACATCAAAAGACAACTGATGGCATTGCGCTTTGGCCAATTTCCTACCCTGGCTGACGAGCCACACTGGAAGTCAAAAGAATGCTTTCTTTGCGGCTATCGAAAGCAAGACTTCATCTTATATGTCATTGCAAGAAGCTGCAACCAGAGCGTGTCACTTTTTTAAAGAGAGATTTCTTGGATAGAGGAATAAGCTTGTGTAGAACTGCCATCATTAGAGGACTGGATCCAACTGACTCCCAAATGAATTGTAAAATGATAACGTTTTTACAAGCTCATGATTAACTATTGAAAGCAGCAGCACTTTAATGAGATCATCTAAATATGGGGCGAAAGCGATAAAATGAGAAGGAGATGAAACAGGCTTACCTATTGAACAATTACCAATAAAATTTGTTAGACTCGGGACTAGGAGCCTGACGGATGTATTTTTTGGCCAAATAAGGACGTAAATAATAGACTGAAGCAGATAATGTCTAATTCTACATAATCATAATATAGGTTCTTTTATAAGTTCATGAAATGTGTACATACTGATTCATAAATTGTCTTTTATACGTTTTATGATGAGTTTTTACACAAAACGGTAATTGTTTTAAATTAATGTTCGCAGGGTGTTGTTCTGTGTCAATTGTTATGGTTTATATTCACTATACAATAAACAAACTTACTCTTAGTTGGTGGAAAGGAGATGGCATGGCCATCTATTGTAAGAAATAAAGTAACCCCTGCTGTACATGATAAGGATATTGCAAGTCCCCTAAGTGTTCCATAATCTTATAAAGCAATGCAGGCTTGTGCCTTGTTCCACTATATGTTCATGGAACTAGTCAATGAATGGAAGAATGGTTTAGAATCGAGGGATAGGATGGGGGCATTAAACCAGAGGATTTGGTCAATGCATTGTTTTTACCTCAAGGATGATGTGAATAGCATTCTGCGGGCCCTTCATCTAATTGATCAATTTGGAAGGTCTCAGGATAAACTGGAGTAAAACATGTGTCTACAGGTAGTCACTGTGATGGGCTGGTTTGATTCTTGTCCACCTGATTTACTTTGTGTTCCACAAACCTTTAAAAATGTGGTCATCCAGGACTTTCACAATCTGGGCGATCCCCGTGAGGGAAACCTGGGGGGGGGGGAATTATTGTCCTTTGGAGACCTGATGGAGCAAACATGCCTGCCAGTGGGACAATGTAATACCTATGAAGTGCTAACTCATGCCCTATCGGATCTGAGGGTTGCTGCAAGAGAAGAATCTCAAATGCATACATTCCTACAGCTACACCTGATGCTGTCTCATGGTTCTATTATGGACTGAATAGGCAGGTTAAGAAATCATTGAATGCACTCCAGGCTCACTGGGCCACTAACTTGGGCTGGGACATAACTGATGCTGAATAGGGAGGGTATTTGCATAACCACAGAAATGATCTCACAATATGCTTCTTAAATATATACAACTCAATTACACTCACAGGACCTACCGTGTGTCATGGGATACACACAATCTATGGTAGAGAGCCTAGTGGTTGCCCTCTCTGTGTGACACTGGATGCTGATTTTGGTCACATGATTTGGGATTGCCCTGGGCTGTAATGTAATGTATTGCGATTTATATAGCGCACGTATCACCCGAAGGCATCAATGCGCTTGCCTTGGGAACCCGTCCTGGTATTCCCCTGTGAGATAACCCCAGCAGGGTATCCACAAGGTGAAAGCCAGGCATCCCGCTGCGAGGGGCCGTAGTGGAGATTAAGCAAGCTATTGCCCAGAGTCGCAGAGTGTGAACCCGTGAGTCAAGTAGGCACCGGAATGAGAATTATCGAGTCCGTGGAATTTTTGAGCCCAAGACCCGCGGAGGCGGGAAATTGAACCCTGGTCCTGGACCGATCTCAGCTTCCAGGACTGCCGCCTCTAACCCCTGAGCCACACTTCTCCACAGGATTCCGGGGAGGGAGGTAATCTTGTATCTAAGTAGGACTCTGTGTCTGTTCCGGAGGCCGTATCCCAATAAGGTGGGGAATACTTTTGTGGAGTTGGCCCTGATTCAGGCAAAGCAATGACTGTCCATGGCCTGGAAATCTCCCTGAGGACCTAGGGTGGAAACATGGGTGACTGAAATCATGCCCTGGGCACAGGCTGAGGAAAGGACGGTATGGAGGGAAGAACCAAGGGTTGTCCATGACAGACTTACTGGACTGCTCAGGACAGAGATGGTTGGCAAATGGGAGTCCCCTGGGACTACAGTTGATTCTGAGGAGGGCAGACTGTGTGGCCACAACTTGGCTGTGAAAATGAGCCGAACACTGATAGAACTGAGGGTGTGTGGGTCCTGGTGCTACTGCACGTGGAATGGATTGCTCTTGCTTGTCCCCTTCAACCCTCTCCTCTACAAATGTTATATTTTACACATTCTGAGGCAAAACATAGGCATGCATGGACAACAATAGTTTGTTTATTAAATGAGTATTATTGTTATGATATGGCATCTATTCCTCTTGAAAGTGTGCCTATAACCCCATTCCCTTTTAGGTGTTTGCTTTCTCCTGTCTGAATAGCGTGGACTAAAAATTGTAAAAATTGTAAATCCCAGTTACTGATTCAGTTTCAACGCTGTACTGTATTGTTGTCATAATTGAAATTCCAATAAACAAAAGTATTGATAAAAAAGCATTTTATTGCAGATTTTATGAATCAGCTGTCCTGAATGTGGAATTGTTCATTGAATGCCACTAGAAACCGCAATGTTGGCATCTGCTGCCTATTGAGCCTTTGTCATCATTGCATTAATTCTCTGCATTTCTACAATAAGACTATTTTGTTATTTCTTTCTGGCTGGCAATAAATGAGCTTTAATAATATTAAGTTACAAATAATATACTTGGCATAAATTTGCAAAGGGTGAAGGGCACTATTTAAATGATCATCTACTGATGAATGCTATGAATTAACGTTGCAAATTTAAATTCTAATATTTAAATAAAAATGCTTATTTAATTTAAAACTGTCAAGATCCTAAGTATCCTTTATTAATTTCACACTGGTATAATCTTAGAAGAGAAATTTGATATTTTAGGGTTCATTTCAATAGATTGAATTTACTGAATATATTTAAAACATGTGAAATGTGGGTGCCATTTGTTGCATGCGCAATCTCAATGGGCTGAATTGTTACTGGACATGAAGTGGGTTCTCAGAAGCTGGCTTTCTTGACTTTTCTAAAAAGGTGTGTTTATTTCTGAAAAAAAATTAGTTCTTAGTTGAGGAGGGTGTGATTCAATCTCAAGCAATGATTAAAAAATCTTGTCAGGTCCAACATACAAGTTCAATACATTAATTGCGGATCAACCCTTGGTAGCTCTGGCACAGAGTAGACAGGCTTAACTTAAGGAAAGGATGTCAAGAGATTAGCAGTACCAAAAATTAAAATGTCAAAACACAACTCAATAAAAATCCCATAGCCAGTTTCTAAACATAGGGAAATATTCAAGCAGTACACGGTTGAAGATTGCATCTGGACTTTTTGAAGTCTCCTACCTATTGGACAATGTCCCAATAAAGCTGTTGGTTTTGTCAGGAAAATCTCTGTGAGGGAAAATACAATTATACAACCTACAAACCTCTCTTGTCAGTTGGATACTTTACATGATTTGTTCTACCTTTGGATTTAGAGTTTGGCGGACAATCCTCCATCATGGACAGACTGATCCGTTCATCAGATTGATGGACTTCTGTCTACATATTTAGAGATTTGTTGAGGGACCACCATCTGTTAGGACGAAGGACAGTCCATCACATAATTCTCAGTCCTTCGTCCATCATCTGCCATTGACTGATACAACTCCTTCAATGTTTCTATGGTAGACATGCCTCCTCCAAATTTGGAGTTGACCTCCAACAGGGTGGTATGGAGAGACCCTAAATAAAGAAGACAGCAGTCACGGACAGGGTTTCTGATGATTGGCCTGTCCGTCAACATTGACAGGCATTTCTGTCAAAACGCACATGTTCTAAACCAGACCTGCTGCTTCCACTATAAATAACACTCCTCAATGCACACCAAAAATGGACCACCACCAACACACAGCAGTACAGCTCCTTGGTAGATGGTTGGAAGAAGACAACTGATATTCTCAGAAAATGACTTAACTGTTATGGTAGATGCGATAATAGGTGTAGAGCCACAGTTGTTTGGAGCCCTGGTATATACAACAACCATAAGCCTGAGAAGTAAATTGTGGGCCAGAACTGTGGATGAGGTGAATGATGTCTCCAATACCATATGCCCAAAGGAGAACATCTACAAGACCCTGTAGGTAAGAGTCTATTTCTTCACTTCTGGGACACATCAGGATTCCAAGGAAACTGGTGGTGGTTACCCCAGGTGACACAGTCTTATGCTCCAGGGGAAGTTGTTGTCCATACTTCAAGTAGAAGGTATTGTGGGAATTCCAGGCAGAGTTGAGGCAGGTAAGTCTAATAAAGTGAATAATTATTTTGAATGGATGGTAGTCCAACACAAGTAAGAAACTCACTAAACTACTAGGTCAAAACAAAGGTTTCAATAATGTAAACTTGGGCTTGAATCCAACTAGTTATTGAACAGCCAGAAGTTTTAAAATAGTTAAAAAGAAAAACCAAAACACAGTAAAAAATGTAATAAGCTAAATTTCACCAAAACCACAAATATCCAATAAGGGGAACTCAATATATGATTTATTTAAATGTTTTCAGCGGAAATAGTGCAAAAGAGCCAATGGTAGTCCATGGAAACTAGATCAGGACCTAGCGGCGATTTGAGACTGTCCGCAGTGGAGCCCAGGTTGGATACATCAGGTGGATTGGTAACTATGAAAGTCTGGAAGTTCAATAAGTTCTAAAAAGCTTCTAAAATCCATTTTAGAAATAGACGTTGACACTTTGGTCTTTTCTTTGTATGTCGCTGCTGAAACTTTAGTAGCCACAATGGAACTGAAGGTCAGACATCTAAAGGAGGTATGAAACCATTTTCTGTATTTTATTTGATAAACTATAATGTTGTCCATGTATAATAGGAACCCAGGCCACCCAAAGAGTCCACATAACAACCAACTTGTGTCTTAGTTCACTATTGGCATTATTTTCAGGTTGGGGAAAAATGGAATGATTATAAATTCATGTTTGAAAACTATCACTTTAACAAAATAATTCTCAAAATGCTTATAACGTGATGTACTAAGGTGAAACAGTGCTTCATGTTAATGAAATACACTTTTCGAATTTCGAAGAGACCTTATCATATTTTCCCACTGTTGCTGCACAATGTCTTTAAAAATTAAGGTGATCCTAAAGTTAAGGGGTGCTGAACACCCTAGTTACTTCCTTTCTTTAACTTTAATTAACCGTCAAACAAATGCTTGCCTTCTTAACATTTTGTAATAACAATGCTGAGTTGAGTAAACAGCAGCCCAGTGCTACTGTTGACCCGGGGGCCGCTGTGAAGATCAGGAGGGCCGCAAGCAGCCCCTGGGACGTATTTTGAGTATCACTGACTTGTACTATACCTTTATGATGCTTTGGGTGATTTCTTTAGTAGTGCTCACAATTGGCATTGAAAAGTTTGGGACTTCTATTACACGCTGTAGGAAGATTAGAGGAGTATTTGAGTAGCTTCTCCTCCTTCTTTGTTGAGCACAGTATAATGGACAAATGTGCCTTTGTGATATTTGTAACAATTGGGAGGGAGTGATTACTGAGCACTCCCTAACCAAGGAGGGGAAACTTACCATGTCCTGGTCTAACTACTTTTTCATTAGTTCCTGTTTCCCTTACTACAAACAAGCACAAAACACCATGTGCCAGGGCAATGCCAAGACAATATCTAGGCATCTGAGAGCTGGGGGTGTCTGTGAACAAATACCATAGACATCAGCATTGTCCTCCAACATCTGACACTAAAATCCAATTTTAACTAGGCCATGGACTCACAGCAAAACACGGAGCAGAAGTATGGTAGTACAAAAACAGAGCCCTTCAGCAACCAGACAGCTGATACATAGGAAGTGTTTACTGGTCCTTTTTCATCCCCATCCATGGGATATACATTTACCAGGTTTCTCAGACAGACCAGTCAAGCCGAAACTGATACTTGGGTGCCAAAAGGAGAAGCAGTAGTCCCCACGCTGAAGGTCCAGCTAAGGTCAGAGGAGCAATCCCAGCCCACCTAGGTTGACCTGCCAAGCAAAGTGGTCCAATGTGTAGCTCCCAGAAGGAATTTCACAACTCTATGAGGTCAAGCCATTCATGCACAGCTGCTGCAGAGCTTGTAGCGTAGTTCCTATATTCCCAATAGGCTCTGCGCATTGGAATAACATAAACAATAGTTTAGACGTAGGACTGAGGTCGACTAGGTCTCTATTGAATATGTTAGACATAATTGCGTGTGCCAGCTAGCTCAGAGGTCGCTGGAAACTTTCTTGAATAAACAAGAACGCATTAACTTTCCTGGATAGACAAGAAGTGATTAGCTTCTGACAACCATATCAAATGACAACTTTGTTCCCCCTGCAGTAAGGAATATCTCCAGAGTCGCAGAAACAATAGAACGCTATTTTACTAAGTTAATCGTGCATGCTTCGTTTCACCAGAAATGCAGAGAAATAGAGAGAGGGGCGTTTTCAATAAAAGGGTTATTTATTGAGCAGTCTTCTTTCTCATGCAAGAGAAATGAATTGCCACAATTGGAATACTTGTCATAAAGTAAAGTGCGTACAGTAAAAGGAGTATTATGAAATAATACTGTAAAAGCATTTATATGGTTTCTAAGCCATAAGATATTTAAAATGGATAAAATACATATAATGATAAAATAATGACTAAACATACTCAAATGGTGATTCTAAGATACGCCTACCCCAATGTACCTAACCTAAGCCTAGTACGTGGGAAGGAGTAGATGAGTTACAGTTTTTGCCAAGAATCTAAATCAAGAATTCTCTATGGGTCTAATCAGCTCCGTACCTTAGGTATAGAATGAAGGAGGTCTTGTATCTCTCTCTCATTACTCGATCTCCCAGTAACCCGCAAGGGTGACCAGAAAACACTGGAGCTGGATTTCTCAGCTCTCTCTCAGTGCGTTCGGCACTCGCATCAGCAGGGCGGTCGGGCAAGTAGATAGCCGATCTGCTCCAAACCACCGTGTGTTGCTTAAGGCAGATGTTGGTATATTTATACCTGGAAGGTGCCGAGTTTGACGTAAGGTTGGACATAAGACGTCACTAAAAACTGGCAGTTCTTTCAGGACTCTCAGGAGTTCTAGGACAAATCAAAACAGAAGCAGGGGGAATTTCCGGGCTGCTGGAGGCTTGATTTGTTTAAGAACGTGTTGTACTTTCTTGGAGTCTATGGGAGTAGCCTTGCCGTATTTGGACTGCATTGGCTATATGATTCTTATGCCTTTATAAGGATATGATTTGTTATAACCACATAAGGGCATGAATCTGGAATATCTAATTAGGGTCCTAGATACATTCACAAGCTAGTCTAGTTATGTTAGCCTCTAGGAGTTTCAGGCACTGAAAAGGTAACTTTCTAAAAGTCACAATTCAAAAATAGATTTCCAAAAGTCCATCCTCACAATTAAATTGGGCTTTTAATAAATATTAAATGAGTGCTTAACTTGTTCTTCTAGCTGGTACCAAGATAGCTAATTAATATTTTATTTTGTTCTCTGAATTTCTCTAATGACATCCAGTCCTTCCAAATTGAATATGCCTTTTGGGTTTTGCCACTGCATGGCAGCATTACATTTCTACATGCTCCTTCGTAAATACTATTCATCTTATGTTGTGGGCTGCAAGGCCTACATATGAGTGATTATTGATATTTAAAAGAAGAAATATCCCCAATCAAAATAGTTCTTTTGACAGGTCAGGCTGCAGGTTTAACCATAACAATCAGAGAGCCATGTTTTCCTGATCACATTAGTAAATGGCACAATACATGCTGCAATGCACAGGTGACATGTAACTTTCTATTCCGTTGGTGTATTTTCTCAACCAAAAAGTATGGCTTTTTCAGAAAGTTAAATAAGCCAATCATGGATTAGCCAAATTCTACACGATTAGGGGTCAGGGCACATAGACTGGACAGCAGTGACCTACTGTGACGCTGAACATCCTGTGATTCTGGGCAAATTACTTAATCTCCACGTGTCCTCATATAATGCAACTGGTGCTATGTAAAGCGCTCTTATATCCAATTTGGGCAAGTTCACGCTATATAACACTCAGTTGAATAAAAAAATATTCTAAAACCAAAAAGGCAATTACTCCACTTCCTCATCTAAATTCAATATCTGCTCGCTCTGTTAACCATGTCCCTTACAAAAACCCATATATTATGATAATCTATACATGTGTAAATTTTTTATTTTAACATTAAACAATGCCTCCCCATATAACATCCGTAAGTAACAATGTACTTATAGTTATGTAAGGGCTAACCTCTTTAATATCATTCACTTCACAATCATTTTTGTTCTTCACGTATTACATTTTTTTAAAATCATTTATGGTGATATAACTTCAATTACATGAATCCATGTTCTAGGACAACCATGTTCCAATTCTGTTTTTGGAAATACCATATGGGTGTACTGGATTTTTAAATATTTAAAGTATTATAATAAATATAATGAAACCAATGTATAAGTTACATCTGAAAAATACTTTTCCATTTACTATAAGTATGAATCCTGTTTTTCGAAAATACATTATAAACATGCACAACGCAGTTTAATTGTTTGTATGATAATTCAGGGACTGTTTTTTTAGAATAGTACACCTTTAATGCATACACATCACTGTCTACATAGAAGTGATTCATATTTGTTTTTATATATAACTTTCTCAAAATCACTGTAGAATTACATCTGTTTACTATCCCGAGTGTTTTGCCTGTCCCACTCAAGACTCAATATATTATTGAACTATAATTAAATATATAGTGTAACAAAAACAGCCTATGCTACCTACACGGTGTGTGTGCTGAATAAGGGCCTTATTTAGAGTTATCTGAATGGGATACTCTATCACAATGTGATGTTACAAGTCCCTTAATCGATAATGCATTTGCAGTATGAGGGACTGGACATCCACCATGTTTGTGATGATGTATCCCTTTCACCAAACCTTTAAAAGGCCCTAAAACTTCAACTAATTGTTGTTGTAGTAATCAAGAATCATGTGAAATAAATATCAATCATGCACGCCTCGATAATTTATCATTTTTATTATTGCTTTATTTTTTCAAAATGAGAAAATAATATTTTTTCTCCTTTACTTCAAAGTGACTCATTGGAAAAATGTATATATTACATATAAAATAAATAAGAAAACATACACAACTGTATGTCCTTTATTCACTATATAATAAGCTGAGGTTACGCATTAATTATTACGGTTGACATACAACAGTTTTAGAGACTGTATTTTGACAGGCCAGTCGTAAGGTACATTACTGTGTGACCTGTAACAATTTAGTGAAAAAAGGCTAGATGCGAGTGATTACATACACCACACAATTGCAAGCACAAAACCTTATGTCAGAATTCATAGGATTGTTTCAATAATAATAATTAGTGTTACTAAACATTCACCATATCGTGAAGGTTCTAATGTCTTAGGGCACTCAATTGTATCTGTAGTGAAAGCATGTTATTTTTATGAAAAATAAATTCCCAAAATAATGTAATCGTTTTAATGAGCATCTAAGTCCAATTACAGTAACTTAGTATAAAAAAAGCATATTCAAAGGTCAAACATCCAGATCATTATCATCATAATCTGTATTTGCCACTCTGGATGGCCTTCTCATGGCTGATTTAAACAGGGATGATGGATGCTTTTTGAAAATTATAACTTCCTATTTTTAACAGTTCCTTAAATGCCACCTTAGATCTGATCATCGTACCTGATAACTGGGTCAGTCATTTTTGTAGTATTTATAGTGAGGTCATCACATTGAATGGTGATCATTGTATATTTGCGTACTCAAATGAAACCCCAAAAATATTTTTTTGTGTACCATGATAAGGATGGCAATTGGTAGCGGCCTCATCTTGTGAATGGATTCCAGACAGTGTTTTCTCTCTCTCTTAGGGCCGCTGTGAAGTGCTCGACATCAGAACTTGGAACCCAGAGCCTGTTGTGGGAGCTCGTTCGAAAGACGCCGCTGACTGCCGAGGTGCGAGGTGCAGGCCCCCAATCTCGTCCTACGTTTGGCCGTGGCTAGTTACGTTGGTAGTGGCTTCTGCAGGTCCAGTGGCAACAGCGGCAACAGAGGGGAGCCTGGGAGAGGGAGAGCCACAAATAGAGGCAACGTGAGGCGTAGTGAGCTGAGACCAGAAAGCGTGGCCATCACTATTGGCGGCCTCTGAGTGTAGAGCCCAGCAAGACTGTGGAAGCGACCCAACTAGGTTGGGTGTAGCTTGCAGTCTGCTAGTGTGCCCCGCTCTCTGCCCAGGCTCCGGCTCTGCTCCGGACCCCAATCTTTTCAATCTTCCCCAACCCGGTGACTGAGGTACTTGCCGGACAGGCTAACCCAACCTGACCACCAGGCTACCACAAGGCTACCATGAGGCTACTAGGACCTCCAGGACTGCCGGACAGGTTCACCAGGTTCACCAGGACACCAAGACTCTCCAGGACTATTAGGCCTGGACGTCTAGGAGTAAAGGTGAAGAGGGTGTGCAGAGGGTGAAGCGAACTGACGTATTGGGAGTATTGTCATACAGGTAACACCCATTCACCTGTTCGGAGCCAAATTAGTCAAATTACCAAACCAGCAGCCCGGTAAATCAGCCAGGGGTGTAGGTGTACAAGTGTGAGTTGCAGAGGATGTTGGGGGGATGTCTCATCAGCCCGCTACTGACATTTCCCCCCACTAGCGCACTGAGCATAGAACGATCATGAGTGCAAGAAACTAGGATCTGGCCCAGCATCAAGACAATTAAAGCCCACACAAATCCGCAAGGCGCAAAAGTCTTAGATGCTGTAGCCTCCAGGTAGAGGGAGTGTAAAACCTGGCTTGACCCCCCAAAGAGGGGCAACAAATGGGGGAACAGTCAACAATTTCTACTCCAATTTTGATCGAGAAGACTATGAATGAGAGCGAAGTCATCGCAACCTTTAATAGTAATAGCACTAATGGCAGAACTAGTGACATCGATAGTGTAGCTTTCTTTGCCCCAAGACCAAGTGAAATAAATGAGACAGCAGAGATAACGTTCTCCATTCCGGTTATGGCTGACGCCCTGAGGGGATACAAAACGGATCTGGACAACTGGGACCTAAAAATCAAGACCCCGCTTGTTACAGAATATCCAGTGAGCTTGAAAAGCAATTGGCCAAAAGTATTGCAGGGAAATTAAGAATTGAACAACCAGAAATGGAAAAACTGAAAATTTTCAGCTCAGCCAGTAACTGGGTCCATTCTACATGGTGCCAAAGGTGGCCCAAAAATAAATCTGAGGAGCGACTGCTCAATCCAAATCATAACACACGTAGAAGGGGGCCATCACTCCTGTTTGACCAAGGGGAATACTGTATAAGATTGGTACTGGCTCCCACGGGCCTTAAACCCCAGTCCCTAATACCAGGCCCTTACCCAGCAATGTGTCGATGCCGCCAACGGTCCGTCCCTTTTTAAATAACAGCCTCACCCAGCACAGATGCCCTTCAGACAACATCTAAAAATTAGCATCCTGGCTTGGAAGGTCGCTGGGATAACGAAGGTTTTGCAAAGTCCATCTGCAATTACATTCCTCGCTGGAGCGGACATAATTTGCGCCCAAGAAACATAGGCAACTACATGCATACCAATAGGAGGCTATACAGAATATTTCAAACCTGCAATTAAAGGCAACACTTTCGGTCACTAGTAGGTATATATAGTTAGGACCTAGTTACCATAGGAAATCCCCAACATTCTATTGGGAATAACTTTGGCGCCGATTGAGGAATCTGCGTGTAATTTTCCTTAAATTTGCTCATCTACGCTCCGCTCTTTCCCTGAAAGTTTCGTTGGGATTTGTCAAGTGGGGGCCGAGAAAAAATGGGGGTCCCAAAACGTGTTTTCCCCATGTTAATTTCGATAGGGACCTTTAGACACGGCTACAGTCCGAACGGCTGAACGGAATTACACCAAACTTGGCAAAATGGTAGGGACAGGTATGCAGTAGTGCCTTCTTTTATTTGGTGAAAATCCCTCCAGTAGTTGTTGAGAAAATTGAATTTGAGCAAATTATACATCTATATGCGCTCAACATTCTATTGGGAATAACTTTGGCACCAATTGATAAATCTGTGTGTAATTTTCCAGAATTTTGGCCAGCACCGCTCCGCTCCTTCCCTGAAAGTTTAGGGGGGATTTGTCAAGCGGAGGCCGAAAGGAGGGTCCCAAAACGTGTTTTCCCCATGTTAATTTCCGTAGGGACATTTAGACACGGCTACAGCCCAAACGGCTGAATGGAATTACACCAAACTTGGCAAAATGGTAGAGCCTGGTATGCACATGTGACTTTGCTATGTTTGGTGAAAATCTCTCCAATAGTTCTTGAGAAAATTGAATGTGAAATTTTTCAAATGGCATTTTCTATGGGACCTTTAGACACGGCTACAGCCCGAACGGCTGAACGGAATTACACCAAACTTGGCAAAATGGTAGTGACAGGTATGCAGTAGTGCCTTTTCTATATTTGGTGAGAATCCCTACAGTAGTTGTTGAGAAAATTGAATTTGAGCAAATTATATATCTATACGTGCGTGTACCCTTATGTGCGCGAGCGAGTTTCTGATTGGCTGGCAGTCGACTGTCAACATTCCAAACTGTTTAAACCAGGAAGTGTTGGCCACCATCATGTTTTTCAGGAGAACTGAGGAACAAGAGAGCCCAAAACAAGAGTGGAAAACACGAAAAGGGGCAGGGTAGAGACCCCCCAACCCTCTAGCCCTTCCCAGGGGGTCCCAGAAGGACCCCCAAGGGCAAAAGAAAAAAAAGTCGAAAAAATCGAGGGATACGCCCACCGTACGCGTACTGTACGCGTACCATGCGCGTACCCCGTGATTTAAAAAATATATATATATTTTTGCACTTGGTGGTCCTTCTGGGACCCCCTGAGAAGGGCTAGGGGGCAGGGGGTCTCTACCCTGCCCTCTTTTCGTGTTTTCCACTCTTGTTTTGTGCTCTCTTGTGCCTCACTTCTCCTGAGAAACAGGATGGCTGCTCAGGTGGTCCCAGAAGGATAATAACATATATAACAGTTATCCGCTAATAGAATTAGCATTTACAAAACCTTTGAAATTTATTGAAAAAAAATATAGGTTTCACACCAGATATAGTTAGGAATTAGTATTTAAAAAACCTTGCAAATTTACTGAAAAAACCATAGGTTTCAGGCCTTATATAGTTAGGAATTAGCATTTAAAAAACCTTGCAAATTCATTTAAAAAACCATAGATTTCAGGCCTTATATAGTATTATAATTAGGAATTAGCATTTAAAAAACCTTGCAAATGCACTTAAAAAACCATAGGTTTCAGGCCTTATATAGTTAGGAATTAGCATTTTAAAAACCTTGCAAATTCACTTCAAAAACCATAGGTTTTAGGCCTTATATAGTTAGGAATTAGCATTAAAAAAAATATTGAAATTGCTCCTATATAGTTAGTTGTACTAACTATATTTCACGCACCCGCAATCAACTGCTGATGATGTCACATATTACATCGTTCATGACATGGTCAGTGACATCACTGATGACATCACTGATGACATCTCAAATGACATCACTGATCACATCACTGATGACATCTCATTTGACATCACTGATCACATCACTGATGATATCTCATTTGAGAAACTGGGTCCGAGTCTACCAAAAAAGGAACTCATATTAGTGGCCAAGATCTGTTCACAACAGGTCTGGAAGGCAGAACACATACTTACAGAGGCCAAATGGTTGAAGATCTTTGAGCTGTTGGCGCCGAGCAAGTCACAAGAATTCTGGTAACATCTAAACAAGCTAATCCATGGGACCTCCAACAGAGAGTATCCATTCGACACGGGCATTTGGGTAGCCCATGTGAAAACCCTCTACACCTATGATCCAAATTTAACTCCTTCAGCTAGAACTACAACACAAGGGGAGGAATTTGACAATGTTGCAATAAACCTTACTGCATCTCCGGTCGATTCTACCCCCCCTCCCAGGCAAACAAGTAATTTGTACCATCTTGAAAAAGATACAACATAATGGAGCACCCGGCCCTAATGGCCTGCTTGGTTCCCTCTTTAGGGAGGACATCAACTTTTGGGCTGACAATTTGGCTCAGCTATATGTCGAGTGTAGGCTTTTGGAGGACATTCCAGACTCCTGGAGGGAGTCACTGCTGCATCCAATATATAAAAAAGGGCCAAGTACTGACCCTAGGAACTATCATATGATTGTCCTATTGGACATTGAGGGCAAGGCTTAAGCAAGCGCTCTTTTGGCGAAACTAGTGAATTGTATTGGCAGCGAAGGTCTCTTGCCCTTTTATCAGACAGGGTTCGGATCAGGCGGTTCTACCATTGAAAATAACAATACCATGTCATACCTTGCCAATCAAGCAATGGCCACTGCACCCCCCTGCTTTTTGTCTGCTTCATAGATTATACAGCAGAGCTTGATGGGTTAGACTGCAACATCTTATCCCAGAAATTGGCACGTTGGAACATTAGCCTGTCTTTGCTACAAGCCATCAGATCTCTGTACTCGTGAACCTGGGTGAGAGTTAAACTCTCCAGTGAGTCCACCACAGAAAAATTGCCATGGTTTAGAGGTTAAAGCAGGGCTATGTCCTTGTCCCAGTGCTCTTCAACTTACACAGGCGTACTTGGGCAGCGCTCGGCATGGAGCCACTTTAGCGAACCTCAGGATCGGGCACACAAAGATACAGCTGATGCAATACGCTGATGACCTGGTTCTTCTGGATCACACTAAAATCGTCATCCAATAAGCGCTTACAGCCCTTTCAGAGTACAATGCCAAAAACAAGCTGATCGCTAACCCAACCAAGTCAAAAATAGTGATCTTTGGCCACCACCCGAAATAAAGTGGCAAAGTGGAGGTTGGGTCCATTAACTTTGAACTGTGTACAATCTTATAATTATCTTGGGGTCTGGATCTGTGAAACGGGATGCTCACAAGTCGACCTTCACAAACTGCAGCAGATAGGTAAAATGGTCACCTATGCTCCTTGCAAACGTTATGCTGTCTTAGACAGTCCAACACAATTGCTTTTCAAAGAGTGCTGATGGTGAAATTACTACCATCTGTCAACTGCGCGCAACAGGCGTTTCAAGGGAAATATGCACAGGATTTGGAAAAAATACATTGTACAGCTTATAAAAAATTATTTAGTCTACCAGCCTGCACCAGGGATACCTTAAATCTGTCTGGAATTTAAACCTCACCTAACAAATATTAGCAGAGTTGGTGGCTCTAGTGAAATGCGTTTATGAAACAACGGCGGCACCAGAGAACTCGATGAAGTCTGTTATAGATCATATCTTCCAACTACCTGGCAATCCCTGGTCTACAGGTCTCACCTCTGCCAAAGAACTCTTGCAACTAGCCACGGAGAATTGGGACAATAATTAGGTATGCTACCATAAAAACAATAATAAAAAAGCAAGTACGATCACGCTCTTGCATGTTGGACATTGAAGCTCTGGCATCCAGAGGATTCCACAAGACCCAAAGCTACCCCCACACACTACTCGGCCTTAAACAACATTTTACGCAGCCGGTGGGGAGACTAGCCCAACATAGGACTCTTGCAGTCAGACTACATACTCTCCCCTTAAAAGAACTGTATCCAACGGTGAAAGTAAGTCCGGTCATCATGGAGTCTCGTCTCTGCAATTATAAACTAGAGCCTCTGGCTAATATTCTACTTTGCTGCCCTGCGGTTAGCTCGCCAAATCCACCTTAAGCCCATTCTCCTCCAACTGGGCATTCGCACAGCAAACAAGGCAGTCCAACAGCTTTATAGGTTGGACACTGTAAAGCATATGGCCAATTTTGAGAAAATGTATTTACTACACCCGCACAGCATTGATGAATAAGTCTCCTAAGGCCTACTGTGGCAAACACTCAGGAGGTCCTTAAAGCTTTGGGGAGCCTACTCAGTCTGGCCACCACTGAAGGACTGATTTGGCATGCCTAAAAGACTGTTATTATTCTCATTGTTATAACTAAACACTGCAAAGGAGGTTTTACGAACATGTTGTGTACATATATTTATTCATTTTTCTTTTTTTTTAAATTGCTAAATGCCCGCTTTCCCTCCATTATATATATATATGTATGTTGTTTTTGTAATGGTTTTTATTAACCACACAAATAAGGAATTATTCATTCATTCAATTGGTAGCGGCCCTGCAGCAAAAAAGCAAAAGGGCCGGGACAGAAGCAGTCTTCATAGATCTTTTTAAAAAACAATATAAAGTTGTAGACTACAAATATTAAGAGAGTTTTCAAAGCAATCAGTTGATACAGTATTCCTGAGTTTTAGTCAAAATCCATTATTGTTCCTTTTAAAAAAAAAGAAAGCGATGATCCTTATTGCTACTGTCCTATTTGCTTAATCCATGTGTGACAATGGTAGTTAGCCATGATATTAAGGTGAGGATATTGAGCATATTTGTAGACCTCCTTTATGGTTTCATGAATGACTATGGGACAATAGATTCTTATTCAAATTTCTATCATATTGAAAAATACCCATTCATTAAAAAGATGACTTACATTAAGTACTGATGGATCTAAATTTAACCAAAACTCCTGCTCTTGCTTCTAGATATAGGAGCAGATATAGGATCATATTTTTGTGCAACACTTGCATTATGATAGGGTGTCTAGTGATGTGGAATTCCATACACCAGTCACTACGAAACTGATCCGTGACATTATGGAGGTTTGTATGTGATGGGAACACATACACTCTCACAAGGTAGTGGTTGGAGCCTCATCACAAAGCAAACATGTCAGACCAAATTAAAACAAGCGAATAACGAGCAGCAGCGACTGTCAGCTATCACCAAAAAACCAGAGGGAACGTTTAAATTAGCACCTGATATATCGGTGGTTGCTGTAAACATGACTGTAACCAGAAAAATTAAAATATTGCTATTGTAATTCCTCAAGCAAGGAAGCAGGGATAGAGGCCAACGCCAAATATCTTTGTTTGCCAACTGTTTTGAATCGTTCCAGCATTTTAGGATCCAAAGCTCAATCTAATATGCCTACGCTGTTTTAACAACACTAATGTCTGAGCATGTTTGCCACACCCTGCTCAACAGTAACATCTAGAAGGAAGGTGATGGGAATACTTCTTTGTTGTGAAACATAGCTGGCTTGCAATCAAATCTTGAGGATAGCGATTGGATGGCATTTGTAAGTTTCAACGAGGTCTGTCGTTTCCAGGAGATGTGGGCTTCAGACCATATCATAGCAAAATTGTCACTACCAGAATACATGGCTGTTGCAAACGAGGCAACAAGATCCAGTAGGGAGAGAGCAGCTGGTGGGCTGTCGACTTGTCTCTCAACAGAATTGGATTATACAGCATTGACAAATAATATTCGGAGTATCAGACTGCATGTAAAGTTGCCTAAAGACAAAGGGAAAAGGCAGATTCTAATAGAGGATATCAATGTCTACTGAAATTCAAACTAGTATAGCAAACCCTTGTATCAACTAGTATTACTAAAAGAAGTGATCTGCGAAGTAAAGGCCAAGGTAACGCCAGTGCAAAGTATACCATGATAAAGTGCTGTGACTTTAATATATATTCCCCAAAAGGCCTCTAGGATGATGCAGTAAGTGAAGAGGAGCTGAGTTGGGGCATCCTGATGATAGATATTGGAAGTTTCATTCCACTCAGCAGAGTGTCTCCAATCCAATCTGGAAATAAGCGTTCTAAATGGAAAAATTACTTCGGCTAGCCTTTGGGGCCCTACTTATTGTAGCAGTAAGAGAGCATGTTTGGTTGATGATATTTTATTTTCAAATGATCTATGAGAGTTGGTGGTGGATATGGAGGTATTCCAATGACCTGAGAGTGAACATGGGCCTCTGTGTTTTAGATGGAGAATCGCAACTGAAGCTCAAAGCACTACCCGCTATATCACAAGCATCATTCTAGAAAACAGTAGAAGAGCAGTAGAGTGAAACGTGGAAGTATACTTCAAAGGCAAAAATATGCTGACAGACTCCATAGAAGACCTATTGCTCAATATTTGCACCGCCTAGTATAATAAATGTAGTACTATACTAAAAAACTATAATGTGTGAACCAAGCTGATGCAATTCTATGACAATGACACTGCATTTATGCATTGGGACAAACAGTACTGGGATGTACAGCGGGGTGCTCCTACCCTCTTTTGTTTGAAAAGACTCCCTTGAGCTGCCCAAGCGTTATAGGCAGCACTGAGGATTAGCCCTAGAGATTCTCTGTTGATCCGGACACTACACCAGACCTATAAAAAGGTCCTGGCAGAGTGAAAAGCAGATATAAAGGACAAAGTCTGGCAAGAACTTCTAGACCCAAATACCCTGGGTAACAACGAGAGTTTCTGGGGAATCATTAACAGACCCCTGTTTGACAGGGAATGGGAGAACGCAGTAGACACTAAAATCACTGAAGATGACTGGGTGTCCCATTTAACTTCCATTTTTAGTAGTAACACCCCACAGTCAGAATCTCACAGTGGTGGCCAGGTTCAAATTTTCCCCCATTTTACACCAAATGAGGTTGAGAAAGGCATTATAGGGCTGACAAGTAATAAAGCTCCTGGCCCTGATGGCATGCCCCCGGATCTTTTTAAATCCAAAGTATCGTTATGGGCGCCGGTTCTGACCGATGTGCTTAACGCAGTCGCTGAACAAGGGTACTTCTACAATCGTGCCAATTTTTAAGAAAGGAGACCGTAACAGTACAACCTGCTACAGGCCGACATCCCTTATCGACTCTGTGGTCAAGGTCGTGGGAGGTGTAATCTTGAATAGACTGACATCATGGGCCGACGCAAACAGGGTCATCTCTAGAATACAGTATGGGTTCCAGCCAGGTCACTCCACATTGGCACAATGTCTTAATTTGTATACAGTCCTGAAGAAGTACACTATAGCAAGGCGGGGCACTGTTTACATGGCGTTCATGGATCTCTCCTCCTCGTTTGACTGTGTCGACCGGGGAAATTGTGGGAGTCCATGGGCGCCATGGGGGTTGAGCCGGCTCTGGTTAGCTTCCTGAGGGACCTGCACCGGGACACAAAGGCCAACGTAAGATATTCACAGGACCTTAAGGCATCTAGGGATTTTGGTGTTCAAAGAGGTGTAAGGCAGAGGTGCATCCTGGCCCCCTTTCTTTTTAATTTGTATATTAATGATTTAGAAGAGTGCCTGGTTAGCACTGGAGTTGATTACCCTTATGTCAGTGAAAGGGGTTTACCAGTTCTGCTATACGCAGACGACGCCGTCCTCCTAGCAAGAACTGCCAGAGGTCTCCAGTCCCTATTAAGCGCCTTCCACAGCTTCATGGCTGCCCGTGATTTATCCATTAACAACAGCAAATCTTACATCATGCAGGTGGGGCAGCATACTAAGAAACAGTACCCTTTTGTGGTTAATACAGAGAAGGTACCTATGACTAAAACATGTTCTTACCTTGGAGTCTTATTTGACGACCAGTTAAAATGGGGACCACTGCTTCAAAGGAAAAGGGGAGAAATCATACGGGCAAACACTGCTATCTTTAATTTTACCAAGAAAATGGGCAAGCGCCCGATCGCTGCTCTACTAAAAATCTACCTGGCAAAAAGTGTCTCAATAGGTATGTGGTGGCTGACAGTATAGGGGTGGTTGAGAATAACTTTTTAAAACAGCTTTTGGGGGTACCAAAAGGAACCCCTAATCAAACAGTCCATGAGGAAACCAGTACTCTGTTTATTAACGATATTATAGCACTACGGGCACTAGTTTTTTGTCTAAAGTGCTGGCTTAATAAAGACCTTGTCCTAAATCACCTGCTCTTAAAAGATGTCCTGACCATGGATCACATGCTCAAAATTCCATGGTTAAAGTATTTAAAAGACAGTTTTTTTGCATTGGGGCGCCCGGATCTTTTTCAAATCCAGATTTGTTTGCTCTTACCGATGTGGAATTTGTGAAGAAAACTTTTACCTCTCTAAAGCAAATGAATCGTGATGAGGTGGAATTGATTAAACCCAGTGTCCGTAAACATATCATGTTGAAAACTAAACCCTTACTGGAGCCTTACCTTACATGGTCCATATCGGGATATGAGCGATTTTTGTTGATAAGGTTCCGGCTGGACTATCTTTTATTAGCTGTTCCGAGGGGCTGTCACAGAGGCCAAGTATTACCGTCCTGCGGCTGCAACAATGAGTCTCTGCAGGACCTGGTACACTTTGTATTTGTTTGCCCCCTTTACGAGGTACCATGGAGGTTTTTCCTAAAGTCCCTTTTTAAAGTACAGGATTTTACCCAGGTGCGACCAGCCCTCTGTTATCTACAACTGTTGAAGCCTGAAAGCACTTTATTCTTGATTGTTTTTTTAAAAAACAGCCTTAAAATCTAGAAACAGTAGGGTAACTTAATTATATGTCAAATTGCTGCTATTCCCATATTTGTTTCTTAATGGCTGTTTCTTCTCAACACATTTTAAACTTTTTTATATGGAATGCTTTTAAATGTATGGCTTTTTTCTTTCTTTTTTTGTTTATATTTCATGTTTTAACTATGTATTACATTGACTGTGGTAATATTGCTTTTATGGTTTTCTATCTCAAACAAGCATTTGCAATGCAATAGGTCTCGCATTAGGAAAGTTTGAGCTATTGGTCTTGTAAATGACAACATTTTTAATAATGTGTTGCTTTTGAAAATAGCGAAATTAATAGCTTTGCCATTTACAATGCCAATACTTTTATCTTTTGCAAATGTGACACCTATAGCATTTGTAATGCAACATGTTTTGTATTTACGTGACTTAGATGTATTGATATTACAAATAACAAAGGCGTTTAATGTTTTTAAATAATTAATACTTAAATTAAAGTTATTGTAATTTATAATGGCAATAGCTTAAACTTTTGTAAATAACTTTTGTGAAGATTATGTTCAGTGTATTTTATTGTGATGAAAATCCAAGAACAGAAGTGAAATATTAACATCTTTTTATGACATTTGTAATAAAGCTTGAAACATTGAGAGAAAATATTTGAACCAGTTATTGTTGAATGGTTGCACAGATTGATACTGTGGTGGCACTGAGTGATGTGGTGGCGACGAGTGATGCTGTGGCGTTCAGTGATGCTGTGGTGCGATAGATAGAGTGAGGGCGATAGATAGATAGAGGGAGGGCGAAAGATAGCTAGAGGGAGGGCGATAGATGTAATGTAATGTAAAAATCCCTTATATAGCGCAAAAACTGTTATCCTACGGGTATCCTGGCGCTTTTAGAAATGGTGATGGTCCGCACATTACCAGCCCGTAATAGGCAGTGAAAGAACTAGTTTTCCATTTTAGGAAACAACCAAGTTTTCAGATTCTTTCTGAAACAGGTCCATGAACTGGCCTGTCTGATGGTCTGGGGCAGCTAGAGGGAGGGCGAAAGATAGATAGAGTGAGGGCGAAATATAGATGGAGGGAGGGCGAAAGTTATATAGATAGAGTAAGGGCGATAGACAGATAGTGTGAGGGCGATAGATAGATAGCGTGAGGGCGATAGATAGCGTGAGGGCGATAGATAGATAGCGTGAGGGCGATAGATAGATAGCGTGAGGGCGATAGATAGATAGTGTGAGGGCAATAGATAGATAGCGTGAGGGCGATAGATAGATAGCGTAAGGGCGATAGATAGATGTGTGTGGTTGTGTGTGTGTGGGTGTGTGTGTGTGTGGTTGTGTGTGGTTGTGTTTGTGTGTGGTTGTGTGTGTGTGTGGTGTGTGGCTGAGCGTGTGTTAGGTGATGTTTGTGTGTGGGGTGATGTTTGTGTGTGTGGGTGTGTGTGTGTGTGTGGTTACAGAAGGATGTATTTGGAAGAGAGCTGCAGATCAGCACAGCAGAAGAGAACAGGGAGTTAAAGAAGGAGGCGCGTGGTAGAGAACAGCAGATCAGTACAGGAGAAGAGAACAGGGAGTTAAAGAAGGAGGTGGGTGGAAGAGAGCAGCAGACCAGCACAGGAGAAAAGAACAGAGTTAAAGAAGGAGGCGGGTGGAAGAGAGCAGCAGATCAGCACAGGTAAAGAGAACATGGATATAAAGAAGGACTTGGGGCGATAGAGTGCGGGCGATAGAGTGAGGGCGATAGATAAGATAGAGGTAGGGCGGTAGAGTGGGTGAGGGTGGTAGAGTGAGTGAGGGCGGTAGAGTGGCTGAGGGCGGTAGAGTGGGTGAGGGCGGTAGAGTGAGTGAGGGCGGTAGAGTGAGTGAGGGTGGTAGAGTGAGGGAGGGCGGTAGAGTGGGTAAGGGCGGTAGAGTGAGGGCGGTAGAGTGGTGATGGTATGTGAGAGGGTGTGTGGGGGTGTGTGAGGGTGAGGGTGTGAATGAGGGCGAGTGAGGGGTGTGTGGGGGTGCGGGTGTGTGAGTGAGGGCATGTAAGGGTGAGGGGGTGTGAGGGAGAGGGAGGATGAGGGCGAAGGTGTGTGCGGGAGAGGGAGGGTGGGTGTGTGAGGGTGAGAGGGTGTGTGAGGGTGAGTGAGAGGGTGTGTGAGGGGGTGTGAGGGTCAGGGGTCGTGAGAGGGTGGGTGAGAGGATGAGGGGTGTGTGAGGATGAGGGGGTTGTGAGGGTTAGGAGGTGGGGGTGAGGGGGTGTGAGGGTGAGGGGGTGTGAGGGTGAAGGGGTGGGTGAGAAGGTGTGTGAGGGAGGGTGGGTGAGGGTGAGAGGGTGGGTGAGCGTGGGTGAGAGGGTGAGTGAGGGTGAGGGGGTGTGAGGGTGAGATGGGGTGTGAGGATGAGGTGGTGTGAGGGTGAGGTGGTGTGAGGGTGAGGGGGCGTGAGGGTGAGGGGGTGTAGGGTGTGAGGGTGAGTGAGGGTTGTGAGGGGGTGAGTGAGGGTGAGGGAGGTGAGGGAGTGTCGGGGGTTGTGTGAGGGTGAGGGCTGTGGGAGTTTAGGGGGTGTGAGGGAGGGTGAGGGGTGTGAGGGTGAGGGGGTATGAGGGTGAGGGGGTATGAGGGTGAGGATGAGGGGTGCGAGGGTGAGGGGGTGAGAGGGTGTGTGAGGGTGAGAGGTCAAGACCTAACTGTAATAGGTACACATTACTTTCATATTAATATATTGCATCTAAGGGATGTACTATGTAACCTATGTGTTTTTTTGTTTTGCTTATCATATCTCAAAAATCACTAGCTAAGTATAAACGTGTCAAACAACTCAGGGTTATGTCTTTATATAGGGCATTTCTTTACAAAATGATAACGTGCTCATGTCGAATAAACGAATGCATAGTTTTTTAACATTACATGGAAAATACGTTGACACAAATAACCTTTAAATAGATAAATTTTTTCCTAGTGCATCGCTCCTATTTCTGGGTAAATTGTGTGTATCATTTCTATTTTATATTTTGTAGTCTACCAGTTTTAGAATTTTGAATACATATTCTTATGTGAAAAGCAGCATTATTAGATGAATCAAGAATAGGAAGCTAATAAAAAAAAAAAATTGTTGGATTTGATTCTGATTTACGTTTGGCCACACAATTTGTCTCGGCTACACACATTATTTTCGAAACATCACAAGATTTCACATACAGCTTCATTTTTCTCTATTATTAATAAAAACACCTGCTATGCCGGCTGTGCTTTACCTTCGTGACAGTGTCAGTGTCACAGTTCGTGTGCCCTTGTGTGAGGGCAAACCACACATCTCCCTCAAGTTAGAGCGAACACAGTTCACTAAATTGTTCCCCTGGATAATAAAAATGACTTTTCCGGCCTCTCCCGAGATTTTCACTATCGCGCCTGTGGGTGTTACAACCCAAATTATTTCCACAGCCTGTTGCTATTTTTGGCAAATATTATTCACCACGTTTCGTCGAGACCCTTTGAAATAGAGAGCAGACCTCATTTTTCCATTCTCTGTGGAAAATTCCAGTGCAGACCCCAATGTGAACTTGAAGCACAAGTTTGGACTGACAAAGAGCTCACGGAACGTTTCGCTTTTGCGATCGATCTCAAACAGATCATGTTAAATTATTTGTCTTATTAAAAACTCTTAGTAAATTACAACTCCTCATCGAAAGATTCATTTTTTCCTCTTTCCCCCGGTGTATTTCTTTTTATTTATCTTTTCTGTTAAATGGCTGCACGCCTTTTAACTCCCTTTGTGTGTGATCATGTTCTTGTCGTGTGCTAGCATTACTTGGGATTGGGGATTTAACTTGGTCATGGTAAATTTTGATGGCGGTCATGCATAGATCTAGCTCGAACGTGAAACGTCACGAATTCTTTTGGAAAATCTTGAAAATACATTACCATTTCACCAAACTATTTTTCAGGATTATGTTTCTTTCTAGTATTGCACTGCCTGACACTTGTAGTTTATAATCAGTAGCAGAGAAGCGTAGCTGCATATTTTTGTATCATTGGTTATTGAGAGGTTTACGTTTACACGCAGCACCGAACGTAACCGAATACCGTGCTCTACAAAGAGTTAATATCGTGTTCCCATTCGGAGGTGAAGGGCAGGGTACAACAAAAATGAACAAGTGCCCAGAACGACTGCCGATATTATATACACTGTTGCGGGACAGTTCAGTTTTGAAAACGAGGCCTGACACGCAAAAGGGATTTCCGGCCGGGAGAAAGGAGAGCCGTGACACGCACTGAAGGGGCGGAGAAACAACGGAGCGGGCTGCGGAGTCTGGTCTGACACGGAGGGACAGGATGAGAGGAGCCGGTGAGGGGGGGCGTCGGGGCACTTTAACGGTGCCCGCCCCCCCAGTGATGGAAGCCCTGCTTGTGCCCGGTGAGCGGGGTTGGGAGTGTGTGTGTGCGGGTTTGTAAGACAGGGGAGGGGGTTGCCCGCGCTTGTATGTGCCTGCGTGTGTTGTGCCTGTCCGCGTGTATGTGTGTGTGTGGGTGGGGTGTGGGGTGTGGGGGCGGCAGCGTGTGTATGTGTGCACGTGCGTGCGTGCGTGCATGTAGAGGGGTGGGGGATGGCTGTGTCTGTGCCGTTAATGCGTGTGAGGGAAGCGAGTTAGTCTGCGCAAGCGCTGCTCAGACGCGCGCTCCCGAGGTGAAATCTGACAATGTGAAAGCGCGCGTCTGATAGCTGTCCACATTCCTAAATACGGGCCACAATAGGTCTGAAGCAGACACCTTAAATGCTCACGCATTGAGGGTAGGTCTGCTCGACCTAAAAACGAATAAAGTATATATTGAATTGAATTGACTCCCTTGAGCTAATGAGCTCTGGTTGATGCACCTGTGCCCAGTGAGTGGTACAGAGACTTGAGAAAACTTTGGGCAGCATTTTCAGAACCCACAAAAGAATGTGCTGCTCCCTACTGAAGAAGGACAACTAACTTGAAACACATGCTTTGACTGGAGTGGCTGCACCTTAGTGGAGCTCCCGCCGGGACCTCCATTATCCTGTTTTTAGTGCCTTTTCCTGTGGGAAAAACTATCCTAACTCTCCCCCAGCATATGGCAGACACCGCCGGGTATTTTCATTCCTGGATGCGGCTTTCGCGGGCTCTGCAACGGCGAGGGCCTACCGTCTGAAACTGCCAGTGGCTGCTGCGGCCCTACCCTGCTGGAGTCCTACATTTTCCTGAGGCGTGGCTCCTAGGCTCCATCTGGAACGTGGCTGCGTGCTGGCCGGCCCTGAGAGGGAACCGGCGCTGCGGAACTTCCCACTATCCCAGACTCCAGACCCCTGCTTCTATCTGCCCTGAATCCGAGCTGCGCCGTCAGCAGCGTGCTGTTTCCACCAGAGGGACAGTGCTTAATGTGCAAGCTGCCTGGAGGCCTGAATGAGCCTGTGTCTACGCCCTAACTATGCCCTTCGGAGTGGCGGTAAGGAGATCAGCTCTCAATTAGGAACGGGAATCATTTCCGGCCCTGGGGGCCAGGAACGCAACATTGTGGTGGACTGGCACCCGAGATCGGGATGGGAGGGCCTTGTATCATTGTCCCTGGCCGGCCAGAGGTAAAGTGACTGCTCGCTGGGACCCCTAGTAACTGTATGCTTGCATTTCTGATCCTGGATCCCCTATGGGATGGCCTGGGACGGTCTGCTGATTTCATATATGCATCCGGCTGGAGAAGTGTTGTGTGACACACTTATAAAATTGTGAACCCTATTATCAATGCTGCTTCCCTTGCTCCTGGACACACCTCTGCCATCTCTACGACCCGGTATAGGTCCTAAAATGTCCCCTCTTTGAGTACGACAGCTAGCTCACCATTTCAGGACTCCAGGTCACAGGCAGCCACAGAGCCCTCAGTCGCGCCTGGAGACGCCATCATTTTCATGCGCCCGGAGACGTCTGAGCCAGTCCAAGACCAGCAGAGACTGGGCTGGGTCACCTCTCTTGGTTCACCGCTAAAGATATTGGTCGATCTTCAGTCTTTGTGTTCTTAATTGGATATTGAGACGTGCTCCTGTGTACGGAGGTAGGGTGAACTACGAAATAACATCCACTATACAATCTCTGATGGGCAGTGTAAAGAACGTTAACACACGGGGCTTGGAGTTCGACATTGGCTGGAAAAACCTTTTTCTGCTGGGAGGAAAAGCTAATTTTCAATCAAAGTTTTGGGTACATTTCTGAGACAATAAACTAAAGCAAGTAGTACCCCTCTTGCATATGTATATTGCCTATATATTATCTCCCTTTGTTCCGTTTGTTCTATCTATACATTTGAGTTCTCCTGTGCCTGTGCTGTGGTAATATCAAAGCTCCCTGAAAGGCATGGGGAGGAGAAAGGTTCAGATAGGGCCACTGGGGTTAAATCTCTGGCAAGCTCTTCTTCTACTGCCTCTACCGTTACTACAATGGATTCTTTCCTGCAGAGAGCAGCTGCTGTCATCGATAAAGAGATGGAGCTTGTGAACAGGCATCTTTCTAGATCACCTACAGGTCCGTCTTTACTCAGATCCAGTGTGCCTCAGGCTGAGCTGTCTTAGGCCTGTTCTGATAGTTGTCAGGGGTCGCCTACAGTTCCTACTGTTACTGAAAGCCTATTGCCTATTAATGAAGTCCCCTCCTTAGTGCTCTCTCAGACTCCACACAGAGCTCTCTCTTATAATGAGTCCTACTACAACTTTTCCACTCTTCCAGCCCAGCCAATCCACCATCCAGGGTAGTATTAAACTTAAACTCCAAACCATTGGAGTAAAGCAAAAAGAACCCTGTTGACCCCAGCCCCCAAGCCTCAAAATAAAACTTTGGTGCCCAAAACGGTAGCCCTCAATTTAGACTCAAAGGCTATTAAGGATTTACATGATGTAGTGGTCACCCTATTGGACACCAAACTGAGCCCTCTTTTGGAGAAATTGTCAGCAGTTGAGAGAAGTCTTGTAGTAGGGGTTCAAATGGACATCTGCAAACATTGTAGGGTCATAAGTATACAAGACCCAGTAGCCAATTTGAGTTCACAGTGCTCGATTCACAGAACTAACTTAAGCCAAAATCGTAAACTTACTACCATTTTGGTATTCACAGAAGGCACTTACTCATTTCGGTATTCACAGATGTTAGGAGTCCTAATTTTAGGATTCCTAAATGCCTTCTGTGAATACTCATTTCGGTATTCACAGATGTTAGGAGTCCTAATTTTAGGATTCCTAAATGCCTTCTGTGAATACCGAAAGTCTTAAAAAGAGGGTTTTCTTCAATTTAGGAGCAGTAAAGTTAGGACTCCTAACTTTAGGACTCCTAAATGCCTTCTGTGCATACCGAAAGTCTTAAAGTTAGGATTTGTCTCAGTTTAGGAGTATTAAAGTTAGGACTCCTCAGTGCCTTTAGTTCTATCACATATAAAGCGGGGGAAATTTTGAGGGCCCCAGCTTGTAGGGTCTCCGACCACAACCCAAGATGGTTTGATTGCTCTTGCTTACAAGCAGCACGCAAGATAAAAGAGGCCCTGAAAAACGTGCCGAGGAACCCCACTTACATATGGGCCTGTCGAATAGGATATAATCAGGCCCTAGTGAAACGTAAGCGAGTATTAAAGGAAGAGACATGGAGGGAGTTGATGGAGTCTAGCACTTTGAGAAATGGTTCACGGTTTAGGGGCATTGTTAACCGACCACTTTTTTCTGAAGATGCAAGTAACACCCTTGGCTCTCACATCACAGAAGAGGAATGGGTGGCTCATTTCCAACTTATGTTTAAGGGCCACACGGACAATTCTGACTTACCATCCCAGCCAGTAAATATGGTCCCTATGGTTTTTGAGAGGACAGAGATAGAGTCGGGAATTGCAGGTTTATCAAGCAACAAGACTTCCGCCGGACCTATTCAAATCGAATCCCTCATTCTGGGCACCAATCCTGACTGCGGTATTGAACACAGTTGCCAGGGACGTGAGCCCTACTGCTTGTGCAATCTCTACTATTGTCCCAGTATTTAAAAAGAGCGACCGTAATAGTACACATTGTTACCCGCCTATCTCTCTCATCGATTCTGTGGTCAAGGCGATGGGAGGGGTGTTATTGCAGAGACTATCTTCATGGGCAGAGGAATGTAACATTATCACTGATACCCAATATGGGTTCCGGGTAGAAAGGTATCTGATTTAGGGCCAGGTGTAGGTAATTCCTATTTACCGACTCTTAAATACCGAATTGTACCAATTCGGTATTTAAGAGTCGGAAAATAGGAAGGGGGGAGATGTAGATAATTCAAATTTAAGAATTACCGAATCAGTAGGATCCGGTATTTACCGATTCGGTAAATACCGAATCGGTATTGCCCATTGATTCCTATGGAAACACAACAGGTGATGGACCGAATGTGGATCAATGTCACACACTCACCCCAGTCCAAAGATCTGGGCCCAAATCCATAGTTTTTTTGCACTCCACACCACCCTGGGTTAGACAATGGCGATATGCAAATCAGCTCTGACCTTGTGCCCCATGGGAACAGTCCAGTCCGAACTACAAAAGCCATGTCCTTCCCAGAACGGAATCAAGCATCCGAGGACCGGACCGGTTTCGAGGTAACACCTCTCATCAGCCCAGCTAGCTTGACTCCAGTGGTGTGGAGTGCCTGGGACCCACGTCTGGGCATCCCCAGCGCACACAGGGTGGAATATGCAAACACAACAGGTGATGGACCGAATGTGGATCAATGTCACACACTCACCCCAGTCCAAAGATCTGGGCCCAAATCCATCGTTTGTTTGCACTCCACACCACCCTGGGTTAGACAATGGCGATATGCAAATCAGCTCTGACCCTGTGCCCCATGGGAACAGTCCAGTCCGAACTACAAAAGCCATGTCCTTCCCAGAACGGAATCAAGCATCCGAGGACCGGACCGGTTTCGAGGTAACACCTCTCATCAGCCCGGCTAGCTTGACTCCAGTGGTGTGGAGTGCCTGGGACCCACGTCTGGGCATCCCCAGCGCACACAGGGCGGAATATGCAAACACAACAGGTGATGGACCGAATGTGGATCAATGTCACACACTCACCCCAGTCCAAAGATCTGGGCCCAAATCGATCGTTTTTTTGCACTCCACACCACCCTGGGTTAGACAATGGCGATATGCAAATCAGCTCTGACCCTGTGCCCCATGGGAACAGTCCAGTCCGAACTACAAAAGCCATGTCCTTCCCAGAACGGAATCAAGCATCCGAGGACCGGACCGGTTTCGAGGTAACACCTCTCATCAGCCCGGCTAGCTTGACTCCAGTGGTGTGGAGTGCCTGGGACCCACGTCTGGGCATCCCCAGCGCACACAGGGCGGAATATGCAAACACAACAGGTGATGGACCGAATGTGGATCAATGTCACACACTCACCCCAGTCCAAAGATCTGGGCCCAAATCGATCGTTTTTTTGCACTCCACACCACCCTGGGTTAGACAATGGCGATATGCAAATCAGCTCTGACCCTGTGCCCCATGGGAACAGTCCAGTCCGAACTACAAAAGCCATGTCCTTCCCAGAACGGAATCAAGCATCCGAGGACCGGACCGGTTTCGAGGTAACACCTCTCATCAGCCCGGCTAGCTTGACTCCAGTGGTGTGGAGTGCCTGGGACCCACGTCTGGGCATCCCCAGCGCACACAGGGCGGAATATGCAAACACAACAGGTGATGGACCGAATGTGGACTGTTCCCATGGGGCACAGGGTCAGAGCTGATTTGCATATCGCCATTGTCTAACCCAGGGTGGTGTGGAGTGCAAAAAAACGATGGATTTGGGCCCAGATCTTTTGACTGGGATGAATGTGTGACATTGATCCACATTCGGTCCATCACCTGTTTTGTTTGCAATACCGCCATAAGTGCGCTGGGGATGCTCAGACGTGGGTCCCAGGCACTCCACACTACTGGAGTCAAGCTAGCCGGGCTGATGAGAGGTGTTACCTCGAAACCGGTCCGGTCCTCGGATGCTTGATTCCGTTCTGGGCAGGACATGGCTTTTGTAGATCGGACTGGACTGTTCCCATGGGGCACAGGGTCAGAGCTGATTTGCATATCGCCATTGTCTAACCCAGGGTGGTGTGGAGTGCAAAAAAACTATGGATTTGGGCCCAGATCTTTTGACTGGGATGAATGTGTGACATTGATCCACATTCGGTCCATCACCTGTTTTGTTTGCAATACCGCCATAAGTGCACTGGGGATGCTCAGACGTGGGTCCCAGGCACTCCACACCACTGGAGTCAAGCTAGCCGGGCTGATGAGAGGTGTTACCTCGAAACCGGTCCGGTCCTCGGATGCTTGATTCCGTTCTGGGCAGGACATGGCTTTTGTAGTTCGGACTGGACTGTTCCCATGGGGCACAGGGTCAGAGCTGATTTGCATATCGCCATTGTCTAACCCAGGGTGGTGTGGAGTGCAAAAAAACGATGGATTTGGGCCCAGATCTTTTGACTGGGATGAATGTGTGACATTGATCCACATTCGGTCCATCACCTGTTTTGTTTGCAATACCGCCATAAGTGCGCTGGGGATGCTCAGACGTGGGTCCCAGGCACTCCACACCACTGGAGTCAAGCTAGCCGGGCTGATGAGAGGTGTTACCTTGAAACCGGTCCGGTCCTCGGATGCTTGATTCCGTTCTGGGCAGGACATGGCTTTTGTAGTTCGGACTGGACTGTTCCCATGGGGCACAGGGTCAGAGCTGATTTGCATATCGCCATTGTCTAACCCAGGGTGGTGTGGAGTGCAAAAAAACGATGGATTTGGGCCCAGATCTTTTGACTGGGATGAATGTGTGACATTGATCCACATTCGGTCCATCACCTGTTTTGTTTGCAATACCGCCATAAGTGCGCTGGGGATGCTCAGACGTGGGTCCCAGGCACTCCACACCACTGGAGTCAAGCTAGCCGGGCTGATGAGAGGTGTTACCTCGAAACCGGTCCGGTCCTCGGATGCTTGATTCCGTTCTGGGCAGGACATGGCTTTTGTAGTTCGGACTGGACTGTTCCCATGGGGCACAGGGTCAGAGCTGATTTGCATATCGCCATTGTCTAACCCAGGGTGGTGTGGAGTGCAAAAAAACGATGGATTTGGGCCCAGATCTTTTGACTGGGATGAATGTGTGACATTGATCCACATTCGGTCCATCACCTGTTTTGTTTGCAATACCGCCATAAGTGCGCTGGGGATGCTAAGACGTGGGTCCCAGGCACTCCACACCACTGGAGTCAAGCTAGCTGGGCTGATGAGAGGTGTTACCTCGAAACCGGTCCGTTCCTCGGATGCTTGATTCCGTTCTGGACAGGACATGGCTTTTTTAGTTCGGACTGGACTGTTCCCATGGGGCACAGGGTCAGAGCTGATTTGCATATCGCCATTGTCTAACCCAGGGTGGTGTGGAGTGCAAAAAAACGATGGATTTGGGCCCACATCTTTTGACTGGGATGAATGTGTGACATTGATCCACATTCGGTCCATCACCTGTTTTGTTTGCAATACCGCCATAAGTGCGCTGGGGATGCTCAGACGTGGGTCCCAGGCACTCCACACCACTGGAGTCAAGCAAGCCGGGCTGATGAGAGGTGTTACCTCGAAACCGGTCCGGTCCTCGGATGCTTGATTCCGTTCTGGGCAGGACATGGCTTTTGTAGTTCGGACTGGACTGTTCCCATGGGGCACAGGGTCAGAGCTGATTTGCATATCGCCATTGTCTAACCCAGGGTGGTGTGGAGTGCAAAAAAACGATGGATTTGGGCCCAGATCTTTTGACTGGGATGAATGTGTGACATTGATCCACATTCGGTCCATCACCTGTTTTGTTTGCAATACCGCCATAAGTGCGTTGGGGATGCTCAGACGTGGGTCCCAGGCACTCCACACCACTGGAGTCAAGCTAGCTGGGCTGATGAGAGGTGTTACCTCGAAACCGGTCCGGTCCTCGGATGCTTGATTCCGTTCTGGGCAGGACATGGCTTTTGTAGTTCGGACTGGACTGTTCCCATGGGGCACAGGGTCAGAGCTGATTTGCATATCGCCATTGTCTAACCCAGGGTGGTGTGGAGTGCAAAAAAATGATGGATTTGGGCCCAGATCTTTTGACTGGGATGAATGTGTGACATTGATCCACATTCGGTCCATCACCTGTTTTGTTTGCAATACCGCCATGAGTGCGCTGGGGATGCTCAGACATGGGTCCCAGGCACTCCACACCACTGGAGTCAAGCTAGCCGGGCTGATGAGAGGTGTTACCTCGAAACCGGTCCGGTCCTCGGATGCTTGATTCCGTTCTGGGCAGGACATGGCTTTTGTAGTTCGGACTGGACTGTTCCCATGGGGCACAGGGTCAGAGCTGATTTGCATATCGCCATTGTCTAACCCAGGGTGGTGTGGAGTGCAAAAAAATGATGGATTTGGGCCCAGATCTTTTGACTGGGATGAATGTGTGACATTGATCCACATTCGGTCCATCACCTGTTTTGTTTGCAATACCGCCATGAGTGCGCTGGGGATGCTCAGACATGGGTCCCAGGCACTCCACACCACTGGAGTCAAGCTAGCCGGGCTGATGAGAGGTGTTACCTCGAAACCGGTCCGGTCCTCGGATGCTTGATTCTGTTCTGGGCAGGACATGGCTTTTGTAGTTCGGACTGGACTGTTCCCATGGGGCACAGGGTCAGAGCTGATTTGCACATCGCCATTGTCTAACCCAGGGTGGTGTGGAGTGCAAAAAAACGATGGATTTGGGCCCAGATCTTTTGACTGGGATGAATGTGTGACATTGATCCACATTCGGTCCATCACCTGTTTTGTTTGCAATACCGCCATAAGTGCGCTGGGGATGCTCAGACGTGGGTCCCAGGCACTCCACACCACTGGAGTCAAGCTAGCCGGGCTGATGAGAGGTGTTACCTCGAAACCGGTCCGGTCCTCGGATGCTTGATTCCGTTCTGGGCAGAACATGGCTTTTGTAGTTCGGACTGGACTGTTCCCATGGGGCACAGGGTCAGAGCTGATTTGCATATCGCCATTGTCTAACCCAGGGTGGTGTGGAGTGCAAAAAAACGATGGATTTGGGCCCACATCTTTTGACTGGGATGAATGTGTGACATTGATCCACATTCGGTCCATCACCTGTTTTGTTTGCAATACCGCCATAAGTGCGCTGGGGATGCTCAGACGTGGGTCCCAGGCACTCCACACCACTGGAGTCAAGCTAGCCGGGCTGATGAGAGTTGTTACCTCGAAACCGGTCCGGTCCTCGGATGCTTGATTCCATTCTGGGCAGGACATGGCTTTTGTAGTTCGGACTGGACTGTTCCCATGGGGCACAGGGTCAGAGCTGATTTGCATATCGCCATTGTCTAACCCAGGGTGGTGTGGAGTGCAAAAAAACGATGGATTTGGGCCCAGATCTTTTGACTGGGATGAATATGTGACATTGATCCACATTCGGTCCATCACCTGTTTTGTTTGCATTGATTCCTATGGGCCATGAAGCCCATAGGAATCAATGGGCAATACCAATTCGGTATTTTCCGAATCGGTAAATACCGAATCCTGCAAGGGTGCAGGGGGTGTCACTTTGACACCCTCTAGCACCCCAATTCCGACTTTTGTGCCATGTGGCACACAGACATGCCCTAAGGGCATGTCTGTGTGTCACATTGCACAGGTGTGCATTCACACCTGAATTCGGTATTTTACCACACAATAGGATTGGGTGGTAAAATACCGATTCTTAAGGGCCTGTGGCACTCTTAGGAGTGCCACCTACATGTGGATTTACCGAATCGGTAAATATACCGATTCGGCATTTTAGCGATTCTGTAAATTTACCGATTCGGTAAATTAACAGAATCTGTAAAATATAGGCCCCTTACATCTGAAAACCCTAATACCGGTCGGTAACGGCTACATTCAGCCATTACCGACCGGTATTAGGGCTCCTACATCTGGCCCTTAGCTAGTTAGCGATTCAAATGAGCCATTGTAGAGAATGCCCCATGTATTGCGCTGTGTTGTGGACGATGTTCCGATCCTCGTCAATTGGGATTGTCTTCAGTACGGGGTAGTGTTGTTTGAAGGGTGCTGGATTAGGTAGAAGGAAAGCGGAAGAGTAAAGCAAGTCGCTTCAGGAATTGTCGAATCAGCCGGAATAGGCGCGATGTGAATGCGAAGGCAGGCACGTCGTAGGTGAGTGGATCACCGTCAAGGGACGTCTGAGGCTTCAGGGATTAAGCATCCGAGGAGTGGAGGGAGGCAGCCTGAGTGAATCGCTTGTGGGTCCTTGCTGGAGTTAATCCGGTGTCTGTGTAGAGTTCGGCGAACTATCTAAATCAGTCACTACCATAACCGAACTTACCCTTGAGCCACATGTTCCTACTGACTGTATATATTTTGCACAATTACTCACCTAGCGCCGGTCACGCTGTCCATTATTGTCACTTGCGTCGCAACCTATGTCACCTGCACATACTTGAGCACCAAGTACAACCGGGTGGGTTATTGATTTTTTTTCGTACAGTGCTGCTATAACAGTATTTTTTTCTCCCCCTTCTTTCCTGTCAAAAGTATATGATGAATAACAACCAATACCTAAATTGATTCAAGTCTCTTTATTTCTGTACCAGTAATGCTTTCAGCATACATGCTTAATTGTCTCCAGAATAATACCAGTTGGGATATTGTTTGTTTTCTCTATCTGCAAGCTATGGCAGTGAAGTGTGGGGGTACACCACAGCAGATTCACTACAGGTGGTAGAAAATATTTTTTAGAAGCGCTTGCTGGGAATGCCAACTGGCCTATCGAATCTGATAGCCCATAAGGAACTTGGGATTCCTTTCATATGTGACATTTTTGCCATGCGCCCTTTAGCGTTATGGCTTGAGTGCTGGCTTAACAAAGACCTAAAACGAACCCAGCAGATCCAAAACGAACCCAGCAGATCCTGATGGACTGTATGTCCCTGGATCATATATCTAGAATTCCTTGGCTGAAATACGTTAAAGGCCACTTTTCAGAGCTGGATCGCCCTGAACTCTTTTTAAAACCATCAACTGTTACAAAAAATGATGTTGAATCTGTTAAAGATGCATTTATTTCTAGAAGGAAGTTGGAAAGAGATGACCTGGGGGACCTTTGTAGAAGCGTGTCTACACCTACCCTTGGGCACTGCTGTTTCTTCGTGCTTGCTGCTGCTGGGTGCTGGGCTCCTGACGCCGTTGGTGATCCCCGTTGACGGCGCCTCATACCATCTTGGCTGCCGCGGGGAGGAACTACGGTTCCCAGCATCCCTAGCGGCCGGATACCACCACCACTTCCTGTCCCGCGCACCAGGAGGTGCTCAAAATCGCGGAGCTCCCTCCGCGTCGCGGACGCGCGCGGACGGCGCCGGGCGGAGCCCGGGCAGAGGGCGGGCCGTCTGTGGCCGTCCGTGGACGACTGTGGTCGGGCGGGCCACCCCCCTAAGATCTCCTCAACCGTAAGTGTCATACCCAAGCACAAACATGGGCGATTCCACTACTATAAACACCCATATCGATATATCTTCCCAGGGTGCTGATACCTCTGCCACAGTCTCTCTTATTACATCTTTTGAAACACTAATTGAAACTGCCTTCAATGAAATTGTAGAGACGGAGAGGAGGTTTTCAATGGGCTCTTATACTACTAACAACATATCGAGTGCTCCTGGAAACATCCATATCATCCCCGAGATCACTGTGGTTAAGCCACTACTCCCATCTGTAGCTGTGCCCATTGTTTTGGAGGATGAAAACACTGTTACATACATAGCTACAGATCCTGTCCTTTTAAGAACGGCGGCTGTTAGCCAACTGGTACCTCCGTCCAAAGAAACCATCCCTATTAGCATACCTGTTTCCCAGGGGGATGTCATTACCCTGGATGTTACGGAGTCTTGCAGTAACAAACCAGAACGGGGAAAAAGGAAAAGAGGTATTATTAAGCAAAGCGCTAATAAAAGAAAACAACCCTCACTAAACAAGAGTCAGCCTACTCCCCAAAGCCTGTGGAACAAACAAAAATCTTCGGGGGTGGTAACCGTACCTATGGAGGAAAAAGACTCAGTGGATATAGATAGCACTCCTTTTTTGCCCATAAATCACCCCGGTGGGAACTGTAATACTGTTTGGACCCAAACAACACTAATGGGAGATAATTATAACTTTTCCAAACAGAATGGGAACCTTATCGAAACTATAGTAGACACTATTTTTAACCGAGTGGAGAAACTTATGATCAACCAATTTAATAATGTTTTTAAAAGATTGGACAGATTAGACAACCTGGTTAAAAATGTTGAAGCCAAAAGGAAGGGGTCTATTAGTTTGGACCAAATTAGAGCCGACCGTCTTTTAAAGGATCTCGAATCCTTAAGCAACACTCTGCCATCTAAAATACAGGCCGCTTGCATTGCATTGAACAAGGGAACGAATAATCTGGAACCGTCATCATCATCGCCCATTACACAACCTTTAATGCAACCGCGAACTGTTAATGTAGGGGCTAAGTGTGCAAAATCTAGTACAGCTGCTAAAACCATCCCAACCCCTGCACCAAGGAAAACTACCCCTCTGGCCACTACTAACAAAAGTCCAACCAGCAAGGATGACCGCCCTATTCAACCTATTACAGCCACAACATCAGCTGTAAATGATAACATAGGTTCTACCCAAGTAAGGTTAAATAAGCCCCGCAAAAACGAAGGGCCGGTGCGTCCTCTACACTTACCACCGGATGCCTGCCCGTTTGTTTTGATTTTGGCAGGAGTACCAGTGCTGAGGGAGGATCAGGGGGAAACCTGGGTTCAATTACGAAATAAATGTATAGACTGGCTAACTAAACATAAAGGGGTTGGATATGACATATCAAGAGAAATCATATCAGCCCGCAGGGTGCCTTGGATCGGACCACTACCTAAAGACAAGGATGGAGATTGTGTAGTTCTTAATTTTAAAAATCCTGGAACTGTAAGACATTTGCTTAATATAAGTGGTAACTGCTCAGCTATTCCCACGGTCGCAACTATGCTACCCCTAAGCTACTTTTACAGACAGCCACCTATGCAATTCCAACCGCCTTTAATGCATTT